>NC_072440.2:43420000-53420000 GCF_028878055.3 Symphalangus syndactylus
AATAAGTTTTATATGGTTTGGATTTGGTCCCTGTGCAAATCTCATGTCAAATTGTGATCCCTAATCTTGAAGGAGGGGCCAAGTGGGAGGTGACTGGGTCATGGGGGTGGATTTCCCTCTTGCTGTTCTCCTGATAGTGAGTGAGTTCTCATGAGATCTGGTTGTTTAAAAGTGTGTAGTACCTTTCTCTCTTCTTCCTCCTGTTCCAGCCATGTAAGATGTGCCTGCTTCCCCTTCACCTTCCACCATGATTGGAAGTTTCCTGAGGCCTCTCCAGCTATGCTTCCTGTACAGCCTGCAGAACCGTGAGCCAACTAAACCTCTTTTCTTTATAAATAAACCAGTCTGAGGTACCTCTTTATAGCAATGCAAGAACAAACTAATACAGAAAATCGGTACCTAGGAATGGGGCATTGCTATAAAGATACCAGAAAATGTGGAAACAGCTTTGGAACTGGGTAACAGGCAGAGAGGTTGGGACTGTTTGGGGGGCTCAGAAGAAGACAGGGAGAGGAAGGAAAGTTTGGAACTTCCTAGAGACTTGCTGAATGGTTTTTACCAAAATGCTGATAGTAATATGGACAGAGATGGCCAGGCTGAGGAGGACTCAGGTGGAGATGAGGAACTTATTGGGAAATGGAGCAAGGGTCACTTTTGTTATGTGTTAGCAAAGAACTGGGAAGCATTGTGCCCCTGCACTAGAGATCTGTGGGAAAGCCTGGATGTTCAGGCAGAAGTTCAGGCCCTCAAGCAGAACCTCTGCTAGGCCAGTGCAGAGGGAAAATGTGGGGTTGGAGCCCACACACAGAGTCCCCACTGGGGCACTGCCCACTGGAGCTGTGAGAAGAGGGCCACTGTCCTCCAGACTCCAGAATGGTAGATCCACTGATAGCTTGTGCTGTGCATCTGGAAAAGCCACAGGCACTCAACACCAACCCTTGAGAGCAGCTATGGGGGCCAAGCCCTGCAAAGCCACAGAGGCAGAGCTGCCCAAGGCTGTGGGAGCCCACTCCTTGCATCAGTATGGCCTGGATGTGAGACATAGAGTCAAAGGAGATTGATTTAGAGCTTTAAGATTTAATGACTGCCCCTGCTGGGTTTCAGACTTGTATGGGGCCTGCAGCCCCTTTCTTTTGGCCAATTTCTACCATTTGGGATGAGAGGGTTTACCCAATTCCTACATCCCTATTGCATCTTGGAAGTAACTAACTTGTTCTTTTATTTTACAGGCTCATAGGCAGAAGGGACTTGCCTCATGTCAGATGAGACTTTTCGTTTTTGTTTGCTTTTTTGGTTTTCTTTTGAGAAGGAGTCTCACTCTGTCACCTAGGCTGGAGTGCAGTGGCATGATCTCAGCTCATTGCAACCTCCACCTCCTGGGTTCAAGCAATTCTCCCTGCCTCAGCCTCCTGAGTAGCTGGGATTACAGGTGCCCACCATCATGCCTGTCTAATTTTTATATTTTTGGTAGAGATGAGACTTTGCCATGTTGGCCAGGGTGGTCTTGAACTCCTGATCTTAGGTGATCTGCCTGCATCAGCCTCCCAAAGTGCTGGGATTACAGGCGTTAGCCACCGTGCCCAACCTCAGATGGACTTTTGAGTTAATGCTGAAATGAGTTAAGACCTGGGGGACTGTTGAGAAGGGATTATTGTATTTTGCAATGTGAGTAGGATATGAGATTTGGGAGGGGCCTGGGGTAGAATAATATGGTTTGGATTTGTGTCTCCATCAAAATCCCATGTCAAATTGTAATCCCCAATCTTGGAGTAAGGGCCTGCTGTGAAGTAATTGGATTTTGGGGTCAGATTTCCTCCTTGCTGTTCTCATGATAGTGAGTGAATTCTCATGACACTTGGTTGTTTAAAAGTGTGTAACACCTCCCCCTTGTCTTCTCTTTCTCCTGCTCCAGCCATGTGAGATGTGCCTCCTTCCCCTTTGCCTTCTGCCATAACTGTATGTTTTCTGAGGCCTCCTCAGCCATGTTTCCTGTACAGCCTGCAGAACTGTGAGCCAATTAAACCTCTTTTCTTTATAAATTATCCAGTCTCAGGTAGTTCTTTATAGCCACCCAAGAACAGACTAATACAAAGTTCTGAATAAATTAAAGGTCAAATGTGAAAAATAGGACTTAAAGACAGTGTATACATTTAATAGGAAAATCTTCATGAATTGAAGGTAGGAAATTATTTCTTAGACAAAACAAAAAAAGTATGACTTATAAAAAACAAGTTTGGTAAATCTTTAAACTTTTGATTAAACTTTAATTGAAATTTTTGATAAAAATTTAATTAAAATGTAGAGCTTCTCTTCCTCAAAATACATCATTGTTAAAGGACAATCTACAGACTTATAGAAAATATTTGAACCATAAGTGACAGACTGAGGATTAATATTCACAAATGTAAAGGACCACTGAAGTAATAAAAAAAAATAAACAACCTAACAAACACGGGTGGAGACTATGAACAGGAAACTCACTGAAGTGGAAATCTAAATGACCAAGAATCATACAAAAATATTATCGGCTTCACATGTAATAGGGGAAATGCGAGTAAAATAATAATGAAATACTAATTTACATACTTTGGATTGGCAAAGACTTTAAAGTCCAACAGTATCAACAATTGGCCAAGATGTGGGAAATGGAAAGGAGCATACACTGCTTTGGTGAGTGTAAATTAACACACTCACGACTGGGAGTGGTGACTCACACCTTTAATCCCAACACTTTGAGAGGATGAGGTGGGAGGATTGCTTGAATTCAGGAGTTTGAGACCAGCCTGGGCAATGTGGTGAGACCCCCATCTCTACAAAAAATACAAAAATTAACCAGGTGTGGTGGTGTGCACCTGTGGTCCCAGCTACTTGGGAGGCTGAGGTGGGAGGATCATTGAGCTCAGTAGGTCAAGTTTGCAGGAAGCCATGATCATGCCACTGCACTCCAGCCTGGGTGACAGAGTGAGACCATCTCTCGAAAAATAAAATAAAATAAAATAAAATAAAATAAAATAAAATAAAATAAAATAAACAAAATAAAATAAAATAAAATATTAACATACTTGCTAAATATCTTTTTTAAATTTATTTTGCACTATTTTTAGCTCATTTTATTGTATTTAAAAAAATTTTTTTTTATTTCAATGGGTTTTTAGGAAGCAGGTCATGTTTGGTTACACGAGTAAGTTCTTTAGCAGTGATTTCTCAGATTTTTGTGCACCCATCGCCCGAGCTGTGTACACTGTACCCAATGTGTAGTCTTTTATCTCTCATGCCCCTCCCACCCTTTCCCTCAAGTCCCTAAAGTCCAGTGTACCATTCTTATGCCTTAGAATCCTTATAACTTAGCTCCCACTTATGAGTGAGAACATATATGTTCGGTTTTCCATTCCTGAGTTACTTCACTTAGAACAGTAGTCTCCAATTCCATCCAGGTTGCTATGAATGCCATTATTTTGTTCCTTTCTATGGCTGAGTGGTATTCCATGGTATATATCCACCACATTTTCTTTATCCACTTGTTAATTGATGGGCATTTAGGCTGGTTCCATATTTTTGCAATTGCAAATAATACACTTACTAGATATCTAAGTAAAGTGGAAACTGCACATGCTGTGTGACTCATAAGTTTAAATCCGTGGAAAATTACTGTACAACGTAATGCAGGACTGTATTAGCTCCTGTGGCCACCATAACAAATTACCACAAGTTTGTTTGGCTTAAAACAACAAAAATTTATTCTAGTAGAGCTCAGGGGGCCAGATGCCTGAAATGCAGGTGAAGCAGGGTTGAGCTCCCTCCAAAAGCCCTAGGGGAGAATGCATTCCTTGTCTCTTCCACTTCTGGTGTCTATTGGCTTTCCTTGGCTTATGGCTGCATCTCTGCTGCGTGCTCACATTGCCTTCTTTTCTGTATATGTGGTATTGAACCTCCCTCTGCCTCTCTTTCTCACATATGATTGTATTTAGAGCCCACCCAGATAATTCAGACTAAGCTCCTCCTCTTAAGATATTTAACTTAATAACACTTTCGCCATATAAGGTGATATTCACAGATTTTAGGCATTAGACATGAACATATCTTTAAGGTCATCATTCAGTTCACTACAAGGACATACACAAGGATATTTATTTTTTAAATTCTATTAACAGCAAAAAACTAGAAACAGCATAAATGCCCCACCCACAAGATAATGCATAACGTATAATGTAATAAGAGAATATTATATAGCAGTATAGAGTCAATTGCATCTTCATCTATATCAGCACACATAGTTATCAAACACTTGTCATAAAGCAAGTTGCAGAATGACATATACAATATTATACCATTTATTTAATTTTTAAACAGGAAAACATATATTTAGTAAAAGTACACAACATGAGCTAAATAGATATATACAAATATATGACAGTGTAGGAAACTGGGGAGCACCCATGGCATAGAAGATGGGAAGCAGAGCAAAGATGGTTCCATCAAAAGAGAAGTTTCTTTTATAATAATACACAAAAGAGAAATTCCAAAATGTGAACAGTCCTTAATCCTGGGTTATAGGCACTGAGGTGTTTGTAATTCTATGCAAATTTTAAATGATTTTTAAAATATTTTATAATTTTATTTTTTATATTTAAAGATGGAAAACATTCTATGGTTATTCTGAAAACAGTATGAAGGATAAATTAGAATAGGCAGGAAATAGAAAGAAGGAAACTATTTAGAGACTACTACAAATAAGAAATAGAAAAGATGTATGAAGATTGGACCTAAGAAAGTGACCATGACAATAGTGAGAAACGGGTGATTATGAGCAAAATTTAAAAAGTAGACTCTTTAGGGCCTGTCTACTGAGTCAATGGGGGCCAGGAGTGAGAGCGAGAAGGAAGATTCAAGGTGATGCCAAGTTACTGATCTAAGAAGCAGGTTGAATGGTAGCAGTGCAGTCACAGGCAACTACTAATCTGCTTTCTGTCACAGTGGAATAGTTTCCATTTTCTAGCATTGTGTATAAATGAAAGGCAGTAGGCACTATTTTTTTTTTGGTCTGGCTTCTTTCTCTCAGCACATTTATTTTAATATCCATCCCTGTTGTGTGTATAGCAACAGCTCATTCCTTTTTATTGCTGATTAGAATGGCAAGTTTCATTGACTGTCAGTCACCCTGGAGTGTCATTCCTGGCTGAGCCTCTCCCTGGCATGTGGACACCCAAGATTCCCCCATCACTTGCCCACCTCCCTCCCACATCTGAATCTGCAGCTGTTTGCCTTCCCCAAATCCTCTTGTCACTGTTTGATGAGCAGTTACTGTTAGAGTGATTTCCTGGTGGATTGCAAAATGTTACAATGTAACCAAGTATTAAATGAGCAATACTCTCAAAGGAATTGGAGGAAGTTGTCTTCGAAGTTGAATCTCAAAAATTCTGATTTTTCTACGTTTCTGCTTAGTTCATCCTTCTACAAAGACACCGTCATTTCTAATATGGACTCACTAAAGACATAAAGATGGCCAGTACAAGTAAGCTAAGACTACTGAATGAACACTCCAATTACCTTGTTTGAAGTTGGTCCCAAATTTATCTTTTGGTTGGCCTGTACAGATAATAAATAAATAAGCAAACAACAATAGAATAAATACCAGTGGCCTAAGTTCCACATCATTAGCATTTTGTGTTCCCAGAGCTACCATGTGGATCAGATTCAACTGGTATCCTGAGGACTCCAGTGCTGCCTTAGAAAAATGATTAGTCTGGTGTACCAACCTCTGGGAAGTCTGCTAAAGCCAGATTCCAGGAAATAGGCACTTTGACAGAGTCCTCGGCATGAATGCCCAAGGGAAGGAGAAGCTCTGAAAGAAAGTTGTTTTAAATAGCTGCCTAATGATTGAGTGCCGTGAAATGCTTTCACTTGGCAGGGCAAAACTGTACTACCTAGAAATGTCTGGGTGGCATTTAGAGTTGACAGACAGTAATGAGCGCTGGTTAAAAAAAAAAAAAAGAGGTATTTTAGTGCTGTAGTAATTGCTAGACCTTCAGAAACACATCTCCCTTCTATATTTACACCTGTATTTTAAAAAGAAAAAAGAACAAAGAGAAGGAAAGAAAAAAAGTAAGGAAAGAAAAAAGGAAGAAAATATATCTATCCTTTTATCTATTTCTAAAGACTGTTACATCAATTTAAAAGCTAACCATAATTGATCTTTTACTAGGAACAATGTTTTATGCTAAGTGCTTTACAAATATTAGCTAATTTCATCTTCACAACAACTGTTTAAGGCATACAACATTATTTCTCCCTTCTTACAGATAAAGAAACTGAAGCTTGCCTAAGGTCATCATCTAATTGACAAGTCAGGGTTCAAACCTAGATGAGTCTAGCTTTAGAATTTGGGTTTCAATCACTGTATGGCGTGGCTTCTCTTTCCTAACCTGGACTTAGTGATTGTGCAAACAGTGATGTCAACCATCTCAGCTTGCCTGTGTAGGGATGAAGAGAATTTCCTTCCCTCTTGCTTCTGAAGTTTAAATAATTTGAGTCTACAAAACAAACTAACAATAGGCAGATTAACAGGAAAAAAAAGTGTACAAATTTTATTAATGTGCATATGGACACAGAAGCCACACACAAAGTATGAGACTCAATGGAAAGCCAGATGACTGAAGGTTATATACCATACAGCAAGGAACAGAGGCGTGGGGCATGGCAAGACAAGTTATTGGAGGAAGAGGGGAGAAAAGGCATGGTGAGCAAAGGCTATCTTGTCATGCAGATAGAGCCCCATGGATAGCAGCCCTCAGAAAGAACAGACAGTATCCTGCTCTTATGTGATAAAACTTTATCTGTCAGACCTTTTGAAGTGTCAGAATTTTAGTCTCTCTTTCCTGTGATTTAATCTTTCCTAGGTCTGGATAAGGGAGGCCTTATAAAACCCTGTTTGTGTCTGCTGTTAACTTCATTTCACTAATGTAGATTTCTTCTACAGATGCAAATCTCCCCGCCTCCCCAAAAGACAGCTTTTCAAAGCTTTTCCTGTGGTTTGCAGTTCCTGTGAATAGTCACATCAAAATATACCAAAGAAGTATATTTTGGAGTGCCATATTTTTGTTTCCTTTACCTGAGACCCACAGGACCTAAAGTGCTAAAACCTGGAAAGTCCCAGGCTAACAAGCACGCATTAGTCATCCTCCAAGAATGCAAAAATATGAAAGAAACCTCTCTCTACTCAGTGATAAAGCTTCTCCAACTGAAGTGAAGGGACATTATAGTGTGCAAAGAGACCAGGCCGTAAAAGAACTGAGTCCTTGTCTCAATCTGCTTATTGCCAGCTCTAAGAGACCTTGACCAAGTCAGGTGACCTCTCTGGGCCTCAGCTCCTTCCTTCTTAAAATGATGAAGGTAGGTTAGATAAACAGCTCTCCACTCAGCTGTACATGAGAACCACCTGAGGAACTTTCAATAAATGCCAGTACTCAGACCCCACCCCACCCCTGACCAATCAAATCCCAGAATATCTGGGGTTGGGGAACTGAATTTACTGCAGAGAACAAAGCATACATGTCCCACTTCTTAGAGCTAACAATTTAGTGGAGGAGCAAAAAGGCAAACTATGATTCACATACATACATACATATATATATATATATATATATATACACACACACACACACACACACACACATATATGATCCTCCCTTCTATATTTATGCGTGTATTTTAAAAAAAAAGAGAAAAGAACAAAGCAAACAGAAGGAAAAAAGAAAAGGAAGGAAATAAAAAAGGAAGAAAAGTGTTTCTAATCTGTTTGCCTGTTTCTAAAGACTCTTACATTAGTTTAAAAGTTAACAGTAATTGATCTTTTAATATGAATATATATATACACATGAATCATACACACACATATAACTTGTAGTAAGAGCTATTAAGGTGAAAATCATGTTATGAGAATTACGAAAAATTAATAAGGGGAACATAATTAAAGGGAGAGGGTCTGAGAAGGCTTCTGTGTGTGTCAGAAGAACAAAAAATTGCAGTTAGGCATACACATTACAGGGGAAAGAGCTTTCTAGTCAAAGAGGTATCTAACTTGGTTATCTGCTTCCATATATGTCTACATACATACATACTTATACTATATGTACACGAATGAATGACTTACTTGAAGACTCTGAGCCAGAACAGAGGGTGGAAAGGAGGGTGGAGAGTGATGGGGAGAGTGGCATGCAGAGTGCCTGGGGAGGTCGGCAACAGCCAGAGCATGTGGCAGACCATGCTAGGGACTTGAGATTTTATCTTAAGTACAACAGCAATAGCAAGCCAGTGGAAGGTTTAGGCAAGGGAGTTACCTTTCAGATTTGTCTTTTTAAAAAATCACTTGTGCTTAAGTGCAGAGGATGGTTTGGATGGGGCATAAGGAAAAGAGAAGTTACAAAGTTATTGCAGTAACATGAGTGAAGGTTTTGTTCCTTGATGATGCCAAATTTTAGCAGAATTCTGGGTACCTGTGAGACTCACTGGAGCAAAGGAATAGGAAATAAATTTGATAGAATGCAAGTGGCATAACTCATGAAAAATCAGGAAATCGCTTTATACTGAATGTAGATGAGTGAGTGCCCTTGGCTTAATGCGTGCTATTCTCAACAGCCCGAGTGTATTCTGTCCCTCATAAAAGCACACCGAGTTGCCCTCCCCCCGTTCCTCTTCTCTCTCCCACTGTGTCTCTTCTTCCTTGTCATTGTTTATGTCTCTATTCCTAGGCTTAGGGTGGCATTCAGCCTTGGAGCTCCCATTTTCTATCCTTGCGAGGGTTCCCTTTGTGCACTAAAGCATGGTTGGAGGAGCACACTAATTGTGCAGAGTTTGGCCACGCATTGATTTTTTAGCTTTTTGTCCCCTGGTGGGGTGGCTGGTCCCTTGGCCTCAGTCCATTTCCCAACAGATAGGTGTCAGCTTCACAAAACCATCACCTCGATTAGCACTAATTACCACCTTTCAGAGCCATCATCACCCAAAGACTCTGGATTGAAAGGTCAGCAGGAAAATGAATTTCTACTCACACATTCACGGGTGGTCCCTGGCTTCTGATCATGCAGAGGACAAGGGCTAATAGGTTACAGACCTTTCTGCCTTTCTGCTCTTAGACCAAATGTTTCTTGAGAAGTCAGCCTTGGGATCCCAAGCCCCAGCTCATGAGATGACTGAACCCATGGCAAAGCACAGTCTTGTTAAACTTCCCTCCCTGTCCTGTCTGCCAGGGGCCTTGGGCTCTCCACAGGCAGCCCTCACCCTCAGCCTCGCACCATGCTGGTGAAGGAGGTGGCAGAAGCATGCCCACACTCCCTCCAGGTGTGTTTATGGTGCCCACATCCTCTTCCAGGCAGTGAGGGAGCTGTCACCCAAGGATAGGTCAAGAGAGCTCAGCATCAAATACAACTTGTCAGTATAGCAAGTCATGAGCACGTCTTTCCATTTAATCTTCACAGTACTTTGGTGGGGGACACAGTGTGAGCATCATTACCTGCCTCATTTGACAGATGAAAAGATAGAGGCCAGAGAGGTTGATGACTTGCACAAAATCCCACAGCCATTTCATGGTGGATCTGGGTCCCCAAACTTAACCATTAGGGGGTACAAATGAAGCCATATATGCATGCCAAAGCATTTTAGAAACCAAAAAAATACTATACCAATAGATAACATCTGTGTTAGTTTCTTGAGGCTGAAGTAGTAAATTACCACAAACTAGGTGGCTTAAAATAACAAATGTTTTCTCTCACGGTCCTGGAGGCTGGAAGTCTGAAACACAGCAGGGCCATTCAGCCTCTGGGAGGTTTTGAGGGGCAATCTGCTCTTTGCCTCCTCCAGCTCCTGGTGGCTGTCACCGTTTCTTTACTTGTGGCCTTGTCACTTCCATCTCTGCTTCCAGTGCCACATTGCCACTTCCTCTTCTCTGTGTTCTTCTCTTCTTTCTGCCTCAAATATCCCTCTGCCCTTCACTCAGAAGGATACTTCTCTTTGGATTTCAGGTCTACCTGTCTAATCCAGGATGCTCTCCTCATCAAAAGATCCTTAATTTAATTATATCTATAAAGATTCTTTTTCCAAATAAGGAAGGTCATATCCATAGGTCCCAGAGTTTAGAGCATGGACATATCTTTTGGAGGGCCATGATGAAACCCACAACAGTATTTAAGGCTGCTGCTGGTGAGGGTGGTGATGGTGATGCTGCCGTGGGGGTGGCAGGGCCCTGGCTCTATCCGCTAGTCCATGCTACCCCCATCCTTCTAGTTCTAGTGATCAATGTGAAGCAAAATAGTGCAGTAGATAAGAACACAGACTGTGGAGCAGCCTGCTTACAATTCAAATCCTAGTTTGGTCACCTGATGACTGCGTGACATTGAACAACTTTCTTAACCTCCCTGGATCTTAATTTCCTCCCCTGTAACATGAAGGTAACAAAACCCTCTCTCATAAGGCTGTTGCAAGGATCAAATGATTTAATTATGTGTAAAGTGCGTAGATCAGCGTCTACACTACAGAAATGCTAACTGTAATTATCCCTTGGCTGGAACCAGGACTAATGCTAAGTTCTCTCCCCTCGCCTGTTTATCATTAAATAATGACATGGATAAACAAAGAATGAACTTTCTCCTCTAGAAGAGCACTCCTGAATCATTCATTAATTCCCCAGATATATTTTCTTTTCTTTTTTTTTTTTTTTTGAGACGGAGTCTCGCTCTGTCGCCCAGGCTGGAGTGCAGTGGCGCAATCTCGGCTCACTGCAAGCTCCGCCTCCCGGGTTCACGCCATTCTCCTGCCTCAGCCTCTCCTAGTAGCTGGGACTACAGGCGCCCGCCACCATGCCCGGCTAATTTTTTGTATTTTTAGTAGAGACGGGGTTTCACCGTGGTCTCGATCTCCTGATCTCGTGATCCGCCCGCCTCAGCCTCCCAAAGTGCTGGGATTACAAGCGCGTGCCACCGCGCCTGGCCATTCCCAGGTATATTTTCTGAAACGCTCTAAATTCCATGTAAAAGGAGGGAAAAACATGAAATGCAATGGGAAGGGACCACTGCTTTAAAATCTTCCATTAGCTTGCCGTTTGATCCTGAAGATTTGGAAGTCTTTTGAACCCATTATTCAATCTAAAATTTTGGTTAGTTTTACAAGTACTTGAAAGAGTTCTGCAGGCTGATGAATAAAAAATCTAGTGTTTTATATAGAAAGGACGAAGAGTTTGAGCAAAATGTTACCAAACAAGAATGATGTCACATAGAGTGACCTTGTATAGCTGCAATCCGAACGAGTGACATCAGCTTGCCTGGGATAGGATTGAGTACTGTTTTATTTCTTTTCAGTTTTAGCTTGCTTTGAACTCTGCTTTCCCTGGTATTTGTTCAATTGTTTCTATATCTCAACCAAAGACACAAATGTCTGTCCAACAGATTGAAGCCACAGTATCAGAAGATAGGTAAAGTTTGGTGATTTTTTACTGTTGAAATTAGGTTTAGTAAGACAAGCATTACATTTGGCAAGGACATCAATGTAGCCAAAAGAAAATGATGGAAAAACACCCGTCCTATCATCAAAAGAAATGTTGGCAGAACAGAAAAGCTGCCCACATGCAGCGGGTCATACCTGTAATCCCAGCACTTTGGGAGGCTGAGACGAGAGGATCACTTGAGACCAGGAGGTCAAGGCTGCAGTGAGCTATGATCCCACCACTGCACTCCAACCTGGGTGATAGAGTGAGACTGTGTCTCAAAAAAAATAAGGAAAATAAATAAATAATAGAAAAGCTGGATGTAACTTTGGATGTCAATTTACCCAATTTCAATAACTTTATTTTTTATAACTTTTAAATTATAAAGGTAAAGTATATTCATTAAAGATTTTGAAAATTATGGAAAAGTACCCAAGAAACCCCTAAAAACCTAAAATAAAATATCACTCTTCCATGATAACTGCTGCTAATATTTTTGCTTATTTCTTCCTATGTAAAATGCAGTTTTCTTTCTACAGCTGAAATCATGCTACCAAAATTAGGAATGCCTCTGCCCAAAGACAGGACTATTCAACTATCCTACCAGATCTTTCACAGCTACCTCAAGTGAATGACACATACGTTGTCTTTTTCCTTTTTTTTTTTGTTTTTTGTTTTTTTGAGACAGAGAGTCTCACTCTGTTACCCAGGCTGGAGTGCAGTGGCATGATCTCAGCTCACTGCAACCTCCGCCTCTTGGGTTCAAGCGATTCTCCTGCCTCAGCCTCCCGAGTAGCCAGGATCACAGGCATGTGCCACCATGCCCGGCTAATTTTTGTATTTTTAGTAGAGACAAGGTTTCACCATGTTGGTCAGGCTGGTCTTGAACTCCTGACCTTAAGTGATCCGCCAATTTCGGCCTCCCAAAGTGCTGGGATTACAGGCATGAGCCACCTTGCCCGGCTGGTTGTCTTCTACTTGCAGCTGAGCAGCAGTATCAGAAAGCAAACACAGATAAGTTTTTCCAGGAGAGTAGAAAACATTTTTAATAGTCGTAGCTAAAATTCACTGAGGGCTCACTGTTCTAAATGCTTTGAATCTAGTAACTTAATTCTTCACAACGATCCTGGGAGGTGATTCACCCTCAATAGGTGGCAGAGCTGGGCTGAGAAGCCACAGCCTGGTTCTGTAGTCTGTGCATTTCATCACAACAGGGAAACAGCTCTGAAGCTGCCGACAGGGTGATTGCTGACGCTGCAGAACATTCTAGTGCTATAGTCAAACTGGAAGAGATGCCCAGCAAAAGATTTGAGAGTGAGTTAGAAATTCACGTTCTATTCAAGTGTAAGATAAAATCATACTTAGAGAAAATGAGCGAGTTAATTACATTGAGTTAAGTGCTCAATTTTGTTTTAAAATTAGTATCTTCCATGGAAATGACATGACAATACTCCATAATGCTTAAGTTTACCTTTTTAGTGGTTTTTGGTGGATAAAAAGTATAATCAAGTCGAAATGCTTGTTAATTTTGCCTCAGCTCATTCCCCCGAGGGAAGGCCATCACCAGGCCGTAGGCCATGACCCATAAGGGAGAGTCAAGGAGTGTAAAGGCCATGGACTGCAGATTCAAATTCCTGCTCCATCATTTGCTAGGTAAGTTCCTTACTAGGCACCTCTTGTGCATCCTTAATTTCTCAAATAGGGAAATGGAATTAAATCTCCTTTGCCATGCTTTTCTGAGGACTAAATAAGATATTGTATGTAAAGAGCCTGGCAACAGAAGTCACTTAAGAAATGGTAACTTCTTATCTGTGCCTCCTCATGGCAGTTTATTGAGTTCAAAGCGTAACACTCAAAGGAGAAAGAATATCCTCATATTCCAACCTTGGAAATGCAAAATTGGTCATGATGGATGTGTAAGAGCAAGATGAATACACAGGGGAGAGGGAAATAGCACAGGCCCCTGCCCTAGCCTGGTGCCCCCGGCACCCAGGCAGGGAGTGACACTGGGTCAGGAGGCTGGGAGTCAGCTGGCCTGCTGAGGTCCACTGGGGCCAGAGGATAGGAGAGTAGCGAGGGGAAGAGAGTCAGCTCCTTTTAAAGCCTCTGGCCAGGCCGGGTGCAGTGGCTCACACCTGTAATCCCAGCACTTCGGGAGGCCAAGGCTGCCGGATCTCCTGAGGTCAGGAGTTCGAGACCAGCCTGACTAACATGGTGAAACCCCATCTCTACTAAAAAAAAATACAAAAACTAACTGGGTGTGTAGTCCTAGCTGCTCAGGAGGCTGAGGCTGGAGAATCACTTCAACCCAGGTGGCAGAAGTTGCAGTGAGCCGAGATCCCACCACTACACTCCAGCCTGGGCCACAGAGTGAGACTCCATCTCAAAAAAATAAATAAAACCTCTGGTACTTCCCAGGCCCACCATGAGTCTCCACTCTACAACCCCTGCATCCCTTGGTGATGCAAACAAAGACAGAATAGCTGGAAATATGGCTCCATTACATTATACTATTACAGATTAGAGGTCTGTAATCTGCAAATAGGCTGTAGGGTGGTTGACAATAAAGTAATTCCAATCCCCATAGAAACCTGCCTTTTATATCTCTCATTTGAGGAGTCCAAACAGTCTTGAAAATAATAAACTCATTATTGCTCCCAATATTGCTAAAAAACAAAGAAAAGGAGAGGGAGAGAGAGAGACTGCTCCAGGGCCCCAGTTGGTAGACACAGTTATTAGGCTCTGTTGAGCGCTAAAAGCCAAGGAGGGGCGCACACATTACAAATGTACAAGGTGCTTGTGAGGGCAAAATTCACCTAACAACTAAATGGCAGAGATCAAGGGATAGTGAAGTAGTTGGGCTTTCCCTGAGAGTTAGGACTCCAGCAGGATGAGGGGAGGCTTGATTATTTTGTTTGTAAGCACTGCTTGAACTTTTCTGAGGGCTGTGGGGGCACGTTTACCTGAGGACGTCCTGGGGACCTTCTGTGAGGAAAGGGATTAAAAGGATTAAAGCCCCAACACCTCTTCGCCGAGATTCAAAGTTACTGAAATTCACTGAGGTGAACTAAAGTTGAGTGGGTGACCACAGCCATACCCAGGCACAAGAAAGGCAAGGAAGCCCCTGAAACAAAATCACCGTGAAGGAAGAATGTGACAGGACTAAAAAGAGAACAGCAGAGGAGCCTGTCCCCTAATGCAGGGGTCCCCAGCCCCAGCCCACGGACTGGTACCCCATCCATGGCCTGTTAGGAACCCGACCCCATAGCAGGAGGTGAGTGGCAGGCGGGTGGCCATTACTGCCTGAGCTCCACCTCCTGTCCGATCAGCGCCGGCACTAGATTCTCATAGGAGCACGAACCCCATTGTGAACTGCGCATGCTAGAGGAATCTAGGTTGCACAGTCCTTATGAGAATCTAACTAATGCCTGATGATCTGAGGTGGAACAGTTTCATGCTGAAACCACCCCTCCCACTCACACCGCACTCCCCCATCCGGGCAGTGTGTCTTCATGACTGTCAATGACTCTACGATGGTGTCACTGGGAGTCTGGCCTGTGTCCATGGGAAGTCCTCCTGACTGCAAGTAGCACCTAAGTGGGTAGAGGGCCAGGCTGGGTGGGCATCCTCCTTTCCTTCTGAAGAACTATGAGCATCACTGAGGACCAGAAGCAGAGCTTGAGCCACACCACCTCCAGGAAGCCCTCTTAGCTATGCAAGGAGAGAATCTCTCCAGACCCTTGGATTTCAGCTGCTTCTGGCATCCATAGGAGCACCTGACAGCTGGTAAGAGTTAAAAAGTCCCTGCCTCGAGAGGCACCCCTAATAGAAGAGCTGGTTTTCCTGCTGGCTTGGATGGGAGTGGGCTTGAGAGTTGTATATTTGGAGGCCAACTGGGTGGCAGGTATTTCTATTCCCAAACCGCAAAATAGTTTAAACATGAAAGTCATTCACAGAGGAAGAGAGGGTGGCCATGGAATGGTTTGGAGCATGGTCTTTGTGGCCAGACATGCCTGAGTTTGAATCCTGTTTCTCCTACTTTCTAACAGCTGTGTGTCCCTGAGCAGATGGCTTCTACCTTCTCAGCTCCAGTTTCCTCATCTGTTATCATCCTCAAATGGGGATAATAACAATCCCTACATCCCAGAGCTGTTATGAGAATTAAATGAGATAATGCATGTAAAGTATTTGGCACCTAGTGGGCCTCAATAGATGTTAGATTAAACAAACAAGCCAAAACCCAAATAGGCACCAGGGCAAGTCGTGTGTAAGCGACGGGGCCCCCTGTACTTAGCGAGCACTCAGAGATCCTGCTGAGAAATGATGAGGAGTGATTTCTCACCATAATGGAGAGAAAAAGGCAAGTAAGTTTGAGACAGGCCCAAAATAGTCCCAAGAAGAATTCGCATAGTGCCTGAATTCAGCCAGGCATCCAGGATTCCTGATTCCAAAACAACTATGCTGTTTTTGGTGTAATTTTGGACCCTCCCTGACGATTTTCAGTTTCTATTTTAGTTTATCTCCACTTGGTTTTTCTCTCCCTCCAATTCTCTCCTGAGGGTTCTATTTCCATTACTTCTTTACATCTTTTGATTTAAATTCTAATTTGAAAATAATTACATGTGCTATTATTCATCGAGTGTTTCTGTTAAATGTGCTTGCCCTCCCTAAGACATGGGAACGCGCTTCTCTGAAACAGCACACAGGTGAAGCCCAGGCGAGGCCTCTAGGTTGGTGGTGGAAGGGACATAAAATTTCGTGTGTCAGGGATCTTCCTGACAGGCTTTACCAGGCCTGGGTCCAAGATGAAGCTGAGAAAAATGAAAAGGGATTTGGCTGACAAAGCAGATGACAGGCGGAGAGAGCCAGTAAAAGGGAATTGGCCAATGGCAAAAGGGGAATTGGCAAGGCTTTGTGAAACCCCTTGGTGGAAAACCATAAACCTCAGCTTGTCCGTCTGGCGCATCAGTCCTCAGAGGCAAATCATTTTTGCCTGTGGAAGGTGCCTGCCAGGAAGCTGCCCCTCAGGGGGCGCCTTTGGAAAAGTGGATCGTGTCTGGCTGTGTGCCCAACCCTAAGTGCATGAGGATGAGAAGAAAACGCTCACAATGAGATCTCTGAGAGCTGGGAGATGGGGAGTGCTCCAGCGGCTGACACTCGTGAGTCACAGAACGATGGGAAAAAGAAGTTGAGAAACAGAGGAAGAGGACGCGGGGCGGGAGGAGGTGGGAAGCCGCTTTGTTTCTGCAGTCCGGGACTGTCAGGGCCTGCCTGTCTCCCCCTTTGACGGGTCCCACTTGGAATTACTCATCGACACTTTCGAAACTCAAGCCTGTCTTCTTCCAGGTGAAGAACCCACTTGTCTGGGTCTCCCAAATGAGCACTTACGTTGTGAAAACTCTCTTTCAGAAACCATATCTATGTTTGTGTGCATGACCTTGACAGAGGCTGAGCTGCTGCCTGGGGCACCGAACTGAGCTCTGGGGGCTGGGGGTTGGCAAGGGCGTGGCCTCTTCTGTGCCCTTCTAATGTCTGCTTTCTCTTGTCTGAGTGCTGTCTTTTGTCTCCAGGCCATCCAGATTTCTTCACTGGCTTCCTCCCACTCAAGTCTGGTTTCCCAGGGAGGGCCAGTTGATGACCTGTATTTTCACCATTTCCTCTACCAAGATTTGCCTGACATATATTTCCCTTTCATAGAAAATTGGCAGAAAAAAGTTTGTTAGAAAAATTCCTGAGGTGTTTAATAACTAGTCATAATTGAGGGTGATAGCCTCTATCAGAGGACAATGCCCTAATCTGGGGGCTCCCTAACCTTTTCTCATGTCTGCACACAAAAAAGTCCCACGCCTATATTCCCGGAACTTTGGGAGGCCAAGGCAGGCGGATCACTTGAGGTCAGGAGTTCAAGACCAGTCTGAGCAACATGGTGAAACCCCATCTCTACGAAAAATACAAAAATTAGCCAGGCGTGGTGGCACATGCCTGTAGTCCCATCTACTTGGATGGCTGAGGCATGAGAATTGCTTGAACCTGGGAGGTGGAGATTGCAGGGAGCTGAGATCGTGCCATCGCAGTCCAGCCTGGGCGACAGAGGAAGACTCTGTCTCAAAATAAATAAATAAAATAATCAGCATTTTACCACACACTGTGACAAATCAAAGTGAGAGACGATGAGGCCTAGCCCCACCACCACCCCACTTGGACCCCCAAGCCACACCGCAGACGGCTGAAGGGATCCATATCTCCCAACATCTCTAACCCTGGTGTGCACATTGACTGGGAAGCTCCGTCTTAACCCAGTGGAGCTTTTGTTTTGTTTCTTGTTTGTTTGTTTGTTTGTTTTTAGTAGAGATAGGGTTTCACTATGTTGGCCATGCTGGTCAATTCCTGGCCTCAAGTGATCCACCTGTCCGGGCCTCCCAAAGTTAAAAACCACCAGCCCCCGTGGTTTTTAAAATGTGCTTCGATGAGCCCTGGTAGTTTGCCCTTGTGCCTCAGAGGGAGTGGCCAGCTGGGCCAATGGGTCGCCTATTTCAGCTACAGCATCTCTGCTTTTATCTATTTTATGTATTAGATCACTGAAAGAAAGAATGTTGTGGCTTAAAGGAGTTAGAAAATTACTATCGTAAGTCCAGCAAATAAAATCTTCAATGGCAGAAGCTCACTCCACCATGACAGGGTAGTGAGGGATGTATTCTGAGGACAGAGGGGTTTTCTGGTGCCCTTCCACCGTATCATTCAGGAAATGGAGTCAACCACAGACAGACCTATGTTGGCCTGTCAATAATCTGTGCACATCCTGCCTCACAAGCCGTAGGGGTTTTGTTTCTTTAAAAATTCTGATCCTTGGGCAAGGCATAGTAGCTGATGCCTGTAATCCCAGAACTTTGGGAGGCCGAGACAGGACAATTGTTTGATCCCAAGAGTTCAACACCAGTCTGGGCAACATAGCAAGACCCGGTCTCTTAAAAAAAAAAAAAAAAAGTCCAATCCTTGAAAAATGATTATAAGTAAGTATAATCAAGTAAGTAAATACCAGAGACCACTAATGTCTTAGCTCAGTGAAACATAACCACACTCACCATCCTTGCCTTTGCTACCTTTCCTATTGTAATTGACTTATTTCTGCTATTTTTCAGAGGCCATACATCTGGGAAATCAAAGCTGCTGAAGGAAAGCCTAGCAAAACTAAGGACTGAGATATTTCACAAGATTGAGGCATTGGTTTATTTACTATTATTATTATGTTACTGTGTTGCTATTATTACATATATTTCTACCCCACTTTGTTTCACAAAAGGCTTATAATGGGAAAGACTCATTGAATAGTGTTCCATAGAAGAGGTTTAATCTCAAAGTTCAGGTTATTTGGTATTTGCTGGGTGACACCATTTCAAAACTATCAAGGTTTAAGGTGAAATTAATTTAAGATTTCAATTATCTGGTTTTCATTTTAAACCTTGTATTAAAATAATCAATCAGAGTTACAGCTTTGCGTGTGCATGTGTGTGCATGTATGCATGTTTAATTTCCATTCCACATTGTTCCATAAAGGGTCTGAGGGCACAAGTACTATAATTTTGCAAGTTAGTGAGAATGCCTAAAATACTAGTAAAGGCTTATCTTTCAGTAGGGATTCACCAGTTGTTGTCTGCCATTTTTCCACTGATGAATAAAATTTTGATAATATGCCTTTTTAATATAATTTCAACTTTTATTTTAGATCCAGGGGGTACATGTGCAGGTTTGTTAGCTGGGTATATTGCATGATGCTGAAGTTTGGGGTATGACTGATCCCGTCACCCAGGTACTGAGCATAATGCCCAATAGTTTTTCAACCCTTGCCCCCCTCCCTCCTCATTCTAGTAGCCTCCATTTTCTATTGTTGCCATCTTTAGTCTATGAATACCCAATATTTAGCTCCCACTTGTAAGTGAGAACATGCAGTATTTGGCTTTCTGCTCCTGCGTTGCTAACACATTTGAAATATGCTTCTTCACCCTTAGATGTTTCACTACTAGAGTTTTATTACCTTTCAGCACAACAGAGGAGAGCGGAGATAACAGACTTAGATAGAGGAGCAGACTCACTTCTGTGGCTCTTGCCTCAAATTTTCTTTTGAAGGTTCTGAAAGCTCCGAATACAGTTATCTGATTTATTCTAGGTACACTTGGGCCAGTGAAATTCTAGGCTTTAAAATAGAAAGTTTTAGAAAGAGCTCAATGAAGCTTTATTTCTTGCACAATAAATCCATCTCAGCAAAGAGAGCCTGCCCTTACATGGAACTCAGCATCTACTGAGGCAAGCAAGATTCACGCTCCTGAACACAAAGCAGGAAGTCAGCTCATTAAGGCTGTTATCTTGCTTCTGACTCTATCTTGCTTTGTGCAGTCTTCACTGTCTCAAGTGCTATGTTGTCTGTGTGGTATTTCATTTTAAAATTCTTCCATTTGCTGCTGATTGGTTGGTTTAATAGGAAAATAAATAAATAAAATTTTTCAGTTGAGACATTGTGATGTAATTGTATATACAAGTTAACTCTAATCTATCCTCCAAGAGGGGAGGCTAGAATTTAAAATACCCTGTTTGGGGGATCCAGCAGTTAACTACTGCTGGAGTTGGTTAACTCAAATGAAGTACCCTAGCCAGAGTCAACATCTTCTAAGATGGTCCACTTAGCATTTAAATATAATTAACTAAACCTATGCCAGGAGGCTTATTAACATAACAGATATTTAAAATAGTTTCTAATTGGTGAGGTGAGTAGTAATCAAACCAGATGGTTGGTTAGGGGTGTTATACAGGAAACTCTGCTCTTACCTGAATGAAGCATAAGCATTGGCAAACCCAGCTTTCTGAATACAAATGGTGCAAGCTTGCAGTCTAGACCCCCAAGCTGGTTCTACGTCCTCCACTTCACAGAGCACCCTGTACCTGACCTTGTACAAAACTGGACACACCTGCCATTAGAATACACTTGCCCTAAATTCAACTAAGCCTTTTATGGGGAATGCTGAACAGAAGACTCAAAGGTAAAACAGGGCCCAAGGATAAAGACTGGGACTTTCCTAGCTACATGCCATGTTAAAGACTGTTTTTGAGACTTTTTGTGAATAAATGTCTAGGTATTGTCAGAATATTTTCTAAAACCTCTTTTGATTATAATACGACTGCTGGTAGCCAGGTTGTGAAGGAAGGAATATACTGACTCCCCCAACACTCCCTCACTTCTGATAGTTGGAGGCTATTCATATTTACCAGAAAATTTTTATGTTTGCCAAAATGATTCGCTTGGGTAGATTGCCATGCCATGCAAATTTCAAATTCATGTTTTAATATAGAGAATTAAGCTAAAGATGGTTAACTTAAGGTTGTGGGGGTTTTCTTTGAATTTTGGGACTCCAATTGCATTTTGTAAATGTCCCTTAAAGAAGGAACTGTTTGGTGGGCCTTATACTTGTCCCTGAATGCCCTTTAACTGTGACTTCTAGGATAATTTCTGAACCCATTTAAATTCTGGGAACCTGAGAGTTGCCTGCCTAAGCAGTAGCTGCGCTCCTCTGTGGCATCTTCTTGTAAAACACTGGATTCTAAACTGGTTGCAGTGGAAACCCAGAGCCACTGAAGGAAGAGTGGAAGCCAGATAGAGTGTCCCCTCCTTCTGTGCTGGCTGGGACAGGCAATCTCAGCCCAGGAGTGGGGGAGAGGAACCCAGATTCATACCCGCAGGATTTTGTTTGAGATTTCATGCCTAAGTTCATCCTCAAAGAACCCAATACCATTCTGATTTATTATTATTATTTGAATGACAGTCAACCACCGACTAATTGTGTCTGGGATATGTCAGACCAAAGCCTGCCTTAGGGCAAGAGGTTGGACAAGATAATTGGGACTGTGAGGAGGAATTGAGAGACTTCCTGTGGAAGTATCAGAGTAGAAGAAGGCAACACAAAAATCTGGCATCAATAATGGTCTTTCTTTTATTCTCCTCTCAGGATGGTTCAGAACGTTGGGATCCTTGAAGGACCCCGTGGCCTAGCAGATGAGCACCCTGCCTGCAGCTGCAGGGCAATGCCACAGAGAACCCCTAGGGGGCAGCACTCAGGCACAGGTCTCAGTGAGATTGTCAGCGGTAGGGCTGTGCAGGCATCCAGGGGACACCATCTCCTGTTTCTCACATAAAGATTACTGCACAGGCAAAGATAAGGAACATTTTTCTAACAGTAAGAAGGTTTTGAATCCAAGAAAGCAACAAACCAGAGCAGACTCATTTGAGACATGAACAGAGTGATGTGGCCAAAGGAATCCAAGCCAGGTTTCAGCAGGTTCCTATTGTGAACACACTGGATGTTTATATGAGAATCCAAGTGTGTAGCAATCATAACTAGATAATAATTATGCTTAAGATTTGGTCCTCTTTCCATATATGGATTCAATCCTTTTCTGTCATTTTGTCATGTTCGTGGAATCTGGAGTTATGGAACCATCCAATGTTTATTACAGAGAATGATCATCCATAAGCCTCTCCATGCTTATGGAAGCAACAGTTCTGGGGCCGCTGGCTGAATATTCCTTCCAGGTGTTTATTTCTGGGTCTACATCATGCCCCTCACTCATCAATTTAACTCTATCCAGAGAATTCCTCTATGGTCTTCATCAGATTAGGAAGTAAATCATCAGTCACTTCAAATATTTCAGGCTTGGTTTTCTCTGACATAAGTCAGTTCTCCTGACTACAATTCCTGGAAAATATTGTAGAGCCCAGCAGCATTGCAGTATTTCAACCTTCATTTGAGTTGCCTGTGACCCAGATGTGAGCTAGTGCTTCCACAGTCTCAGATGTCTGGGTGAATCCACCAATTCTACACCTGTGAACATCCCTGCCCTTGATTCTTTCTAATTGTCAGGAAACTTGCACTCATAATCCCTCCTGTCTCTGGCTCCTGGGTCCATATGTACTGGCTCTGTATCAGCCTCTCTCAACCCAGGTGTAATACTCAGCCCTTTGTCATTTTATACAAAACAATTCACACTTTAAGCGTTTCATGAGTAATACTTTGTACAAGTAATACCTTGGGATGCAGAGTGACAGTGTGTGGGTGGATCATGTTATATAGTTCCAGGCTTCCCAAGGTCCTCTAGGCTGTCTGTCCTCTCCTTCTTCCATCCTTATTTTCCCTGGGAGCTCCATGACCTTCTCCCTCTATCAGACAAATTAGCCCAGTTCCCCTTAGCTCCTACCGCTAAGTGTCCATCAAGGCCCTCAGCAGAACAAAGTGTGCTCTGTTTAACAAAATCTATGTTCCTTAGAAGATAGCTGGAATATAAATGACAACAAAAGTTCAGGTGCACATATGTATTAGTTGATGAAATCAAGTATAAATCTCTGCCTCCATTGAAAGATAGCATAATGTTTTAGGGAAGGAACTGAATTAGGAATCAGTCTATCTGAGTCTGAGGCCCAGCAGCACCCTTCACTAGACAGGTGAAAAAGCCAGCAATTCATTTTCGGTCTCAGTTCATCATCTGAAGAGTGAAAATGTTACAAATATTTTGAATCATTATGCTGACTAAAGGAAATCACTTACATGCACTCTGAAACATTAGAGCAGTGATTCTCAGGACTTTCTTAGTTTTACGATGACTGAGAGTGCTGCTGGCACTTTGGAGGAGGTGCCGGGGATGCCAGGTGTCTGCCAATGTGGAAAAATTTTGTATAACACAGCACTGCCTAATTATCAATAACATACCCATTGAGAAATGCTACATCTGAACACAGTATAAATGAAAGGTACGTTACCTCTGAACTTCTGTCTTTTACACAAAATGCTGATGAGTTTCTACATGGTGTAGATAATTCTTTTAAACAATTTTCCTCATTCTGGATTATTTTAGCCCATCTTTGTTCCAAGGTGATAGTTTTTCTGCCTTCCAATGATGCTGCCAATATTTTAATTACAATCTTGAGCTTCTTTCTATACAGAGTGCTTC
Source organism: Symphalangus syndactylus (assembly GCF_028878055.3). Taxonomy (NCBI): domain Eukaryota; kingdom Metazoa; phylum Chordata; class Mammalia; order Primates; family Hylobatidae; genus Symphalangus; species Symphalangus syndactylus. Next base: position 43,443,465 of record NC_072440.2, read on the forward strand.
CATTTAGGGTATCTTTGTTTGATCTCTCAGTTGAAACTACATTTTACCCTCCAGAAAACAAAAAGAAGAAAGACAAATTATGGGATAAAGGCTGAGAGAATTTTCCACATCGTGAAGGCAAGCAGTATGAGGGAGCAGGTGAGCTAAGTATCCATGAGGCAGCTATTCGGGCCACAGTAGTTGTTTTCCCAAGGCCAGAGTCACCTGGTGTAAACAGCTGGTGGGCTTTTAATCAGGCTTCAAATCTCTTTCCCACCCCTCCTCTTCTGATTGCAATAAGCAAGGTAGCCCTAACTAGGGTCCAGGCTTCCAGACTGCAGACTTCCAGGAGCAACAGAGTTCTATCCCCATTCTCTGACTCGCCATCTGCCCATGAAGCCTTGAGAGGATCCATCATCTGCAGGCCTGACTCCTGATTTGCTCTCCTGGCTGTGGTGAAGCACTGTGGACACCCACATACACTCTCCCTTTATCCTCAGGCAAGGACTCAGGGCTGCTACTCCTACCACAGAGGTAGATGGACCCCCTGAGGTGGGTTTGGGGGAGGATTAGCGTGTACTTTCTTTGGGCCAAGAGCCAGATGAGCATTTACACTCATCTTACCAACACTACATCCTTAGGGTTTAGAGAGCTGTTTTGAAATGCTTGATATAGTGAGGGTGCTCAGAGATATTTCATCACTTATATAAGAGGGGGGAACCCTGCCTCTATAGGCTTATGGAGGAATGTGATTCAGATGACAGTAGGAGGGCCTAACTGGCTGGGAAGGTATGGAATCTGTAAGCCAGTTATACTCCTATTTCCAGTCAACAGGCTGAACCCATAAGTTTTTGTTTTTAGATGGTATCTCTGATTATTTTGACAATGTCACTTCTCTGAAACTTTCAATGACTCTCTCTGCTAATAGAAAAATTCCAATTTCCTTAGCCTTTCATTGAATCTATCCATAATTTGGGTCCAACCTACTTTTCTAGTCTTCTATTTTGTAACTCCCCTCACAAATCTTACACCCCAGCAGTTTTGAATTAAAAACAAAACAAAACAAACTTTTTCTTCCCTGAAAACAGGTCCTCCAGCTGGTCCTCCTATTAGTTAATGAGCAAAATGACCCTGGCAAATCACTAACATCTCGAAATCCCAGCAGCCTAGCTTGTAAAATCCAGTGGCAAGGCCTTGGCTGATGAATTTTTCACAAGTTGCCCAGGTGAATCTCACACATCAAACATCTGGACCTAAAACGCTCTTCAACTATGATTTTCCCACACATTCCCCATGCACTGCAATTCTCTGTCTCCATGTACTTATTTATCAAAGTATCTTTTCCTGGAATGCTTCACTTTCTCTCTGGTTAACCCTGTAAACTCAGGTGCATACACACATGCACACCTGTGCACATACACACACGCCAAGGACTTTCAAGATCAGCTCCAACACTGCCCTCTCCAGAAAGTCTTGGCTAAGTTGGAGCTCACCTTTTAATGCCCTCTTTCTTCAAACAGCTTTACATAGCATTTATCACGATTAGTCCTTGGTGGGTCTTAGCTCACCACTGGTAGACTGAAACTTGTTGAGAGTATTCCTTCTTGTTCACCTTTCATTTTCGACATTAATCGTGAAAGTAGCTTGTGAGAGTTGGTTGAATTGAGTTCAGTTAATCTGACATGAATTAATTGAGAGACATCTTGCTGAAGGTGACAAGTTGGAGGCTCTTGGGAGGATTACAGATAAGGATGGAGGGCTGTGTCTACTGACCTATGTCTCTGCCTATCGTGGAACTCTTACCAGGCACATCCCCTGTCTGTCTCTATCCACATGTGATTGTGGACTCAAAATAAAAAGAAAGGCTGCAGCTGTTTTTTGTCAAAATAGGACAATTTTATATCTGTAATCTTGCAGCCAGAGCGGTTGAGCCGATATATTTCATGACTCACTCTAGACAGATTAAAGTCTGTCCCTGAGAAACGAGGAGGGGGAACCATTAATCTTTTCTAAAATAAACAGAGTTATAACAGCTCTTTAATCTGAAGAGTGGAGATCCTGAGCTGGAACACAGCACCCAAGGGCACGCCAAATTCCACGATGAGTAAAGAGTGCCCAGATAATAATTGATTGTGGGATCCTCTTCCCTGTGGTCCCTGAGGGGCGTTCACAGTGTCACCAGCATTTAAAGAGGCTTTGGCAAAGTATCTGTCCCAGCTCCATATGAAAGAAAGACTTGTCATCATCTGAACCCTTTGGGACACTTGCTTTTCTAAGCTTGCATGGAAGCTTTGCGGTACCTATGCAGTTAGCATTTCGCTCTTAGTGGCCTACCACTGTGTCCCATCCATGCGTCTCCCACCCAGCCACCCCCATCCACAGGAGTTCTTGCTTCTCCCCAGGCATGGCAGAGTTTCTCCCCTACTTTCCCAGTACTCCCTCACTAAACCCTGAAATTTGGCCAATTCCGCCTTCAGGGTCATCAAGCATCACCTTTCTTTACTGCCAGTGAGGCTCAACAGTCTCTCTCCACTGCATCCTGCTCCACCTCCCAGGACACGGCAACCAGTGGATTCCCTTTCCTTCCTTGGCTTCCAACCTGATTCTTCTTTGCTTCTCCCTCTAACCTTCTCTGATGCCTCTTCCTTGTCTGTCATTTAATTATCAGTATCCCCAAACTTCTTCCTCAAGTCGGGCTCTCTTCTCCCTCTACATTCTCTTTCTTGACAATGTCATTTATTCCCACAGAACCTCAATGACAAAGACTCTCAAACCTATTACCTGTTCCCAAGCTACAGACTCATTCTTTGAATGGCCTGATAGACATCATTTGGACATTTTACTGGTATCTTACACTTATCATTTCCAAATCTAATGAATTATCTGTGATTCACCCCACCTCCAGCCCCTCTTCAAATAAGCTCTAGTGCCTGTTTCCCTTATTTCCTACAGTAGCACACAATTACTCAGTCACTTTATACTTTAACCCATGGAGCATGTACAGCTCTTAGGTTCTTCTCCATTCCTCTCTCTGACATGCCTCTGTTTACCAAATTCTTAGAGTACAGTCCTATAGATTCTGTGTCTAAATTGTTTCTGGTAAGTATTTTCTCCTGCCCACATTCATGACCATAACTCAGGCTCTTACTATTTTTTGTCTCATAATAGCTTTATTACTGGTTGTCCTGCTTCAAACATTATTCAGTTTATCACATTCTTGCAGAAGAATTTTTCTAAACCACAGATAGGAACATATTCCACTGCATAAAAGCTTTCAAAGACTGAGTACTCCCCATTGCCTGCTGATTGTATCAGAAAATCTTCAGCCCAGAATCTAATGCCCTCCATAATATGACTCCCACCTACTTTTCCAATCTCATTTCCCACCAGAGTCAAGTGTGACTACTCACTGTCCCACGTAAACACACCAACTTTCATGCCTTACTGCCTTTGCACCATTCTGTCATTCTGAACTGCCCAAATATCCCTTTTCTGCCACCTAAGTCTTTCTGTGACGATCTTACCAAGGACCAAGGCCATCTCCAAGATACCTCTTTCCTGAAATCTTTCCTAATCTCTCCAGCGTTGGAGAGTACTCTTCCTTTGAGCCCATGCCACACTTTTCTGTGATTTCCTTCCTTCCTTCCTACCTTCCTTCCTTCCTTTCCTTCCTTTCCTTCCTTCTTTCCTTCCTTCCTTCCTTCCTTCCTTCCTTCCTTCCTTCCTTCCTTCTTTCCTTCCTCCCTTCCTTCCTTCCCTCCTTTCTTTCTTTTTTTGACAGAGTCTCACCCTGTCACCCAGGCTGAAGTACAGTGGTGCAATCTCAGCTCGCTGCAACCTCTGCCTCCCAGGTTCAAGCGATTCTCATGCCTCAGACTCCCAAACAGCTGGAATTACAAGGGCGTGCCGCCATGCCCAGCTAATTTTTGTATTTTTAGTAGAGACAGGGTTTCGCCATGTTGGCCAGACTGGTCTCAAACTCCTGACCTCAAGTGATCTTCCCGCCTCGGCCTCCCTAAGTGCTGGGATTAAAAGTGTGAGCCATTGTGCCTGGCCCCTTTCTGTGATTTTTCATTGTAATTTATGTGCTCTTATTTTATTCCCTTCATTAAGTGGATAGTTATCAACCTTTTTCACCCCTATGAAGGATGACAATCATATTCTTTTTTTTTTTTTTTTTTTGTGAGACGGAGTCTTGCTCTGTCGCCCAGGCTGGAGTGCGGTGGCACAATCTCAGCTCTCTGCAAGCTCCGCCTCCCAGGTTCACACCATTCTCCTGCCTCAGCCTCCCGAGTACCTGGGACTACAGGTGCCCACCACCATGCCCGGCTAATTTTTTGTATTTTTAGTAGAGAAGGGGTTTCACTGTGTTAGCCAGGATGGTCTCAATCTCCTGACCTTGTGATCTGCCTGCCTCAGCCTCCCAAAGTGCTGGGATTACAGGCGTGAGCCACCTCGCCCGGCCGACAATCATATTCTCTATACATTCTTGTGTCAGGGTCCAGCAAAAAAGCTGTAACTTAATCCTTTTCTATCCCAATCAAAAAGCATATCAAAAGGCAAGACGGGGATATGCTTAAATCTATTTTATTTACATAAAAGGCACACGCACTGGAAAGGGTTAACTCAGAATCCCTAAGTTGCTCAAACCCTTCACATTCCAAAAGAAAGCCTCTCTTCAGGACTGACCCTTGGCTTGGGCAAAACCTCTGAGCTCTTGGAATATTCTGCATGATAAGAGTGTTTTTTGTATGCCTGAGGCCTTGGGTCAGGCTGTACCAGTATAACCAGATAAGTTTATGCTAAAAATGTGATTTTTGATAAATGCCTGTTTTTGCTCTGGGGAGCTAGAGACTGAGTAGCTGAGGTCAGTCACATAGGTGCTGAATGCCTATGTAGCGGAACCCCAGTTAAAAAACCCTAGATACCAAGGCTGGGGAGCTTCCCTGATTGGCAGTACTTCATGTGTCTTTTCACACATCATTGCTGGGAAATTAAGTATGGCCCCTATATGACTCCACTGGCAGGGGACATCTGGAAGCTTGTTCCTAGTTTCTCCTGGACTTTGCCCGATGTGCCTTTCCCTTTGCTGATTTCAATCTGTAAACTTTCACTTTAATAAAACATAACTATGAGTATAGCAGTTTCTGAGTCTTGTGAGTCCCTCTAATAAATCACTGAAGCCTGAGGGTGGTCTTGAGGTCCCCTGACATAGCACATCATTCACAAACTTCAAAACTTTAGGTTGTAAATTGCTAGTGACTAACTTCACAACTGATTACAACTTACCACCAAGTCCTAACACATGGGTTGTCCTTTGCGGTGAGAAGGAATATGCCTTTTTTATCTTTTCATCCCCTGCTATGCTTTGCACAGAGACTGGCCCTCAGTAGGTGCTCAGGTAACATTCAATTGTAAACATTAGAATCAAGATCTTGACCAAATATTAGAAAACATCTCTCAGCCGGGTGTGGTGGCTCATGCCTGTAATCCCAGCACTTTGGGAGGCTGAGGCAGGCAGATCACTTGAAGCAAGGAGTTCAAGACCAGCCTGGCCAACAGGGCGAAACTCCATCTCCACTAAAAATGCAGAAAATTAGCCAGGCTTGGTGGTGCATGCCTGTAATCCCAGCTACTTGGGAAGCTGAGGCATGAGAATCACTTGAACCAGGGAGGCAGAGGTTTTAGTGAGCTGAGATGTTGCCACTGCACTCCAGCCTGAGGGACAGAGTGGGAAAAAAAAGAAAAAGAAAAAGAAAAAGAAAATATCTCTCAATAAAATACCTAGGAATCCAACTTACAAGGGATGTGAAGGACCTCTTCAAGGAGAACTACAAACCACTGCTCAATGAAATAAAAGAGGATACAAACAAATAGAAGAACATTCCATGCTCATGGGCAGGAAGAATCAATATCGTGAAAATGGCCATACTGCCCAGGGTAATTTACAGATTCAATGCCATCCCCATCAAGCTACCAATGACTTTCTTCACAGAATTGGAAAAAACTACTTTAAAGTTCATATGGAACCAAAAAAGAGCCCACATCACCAAGTCAATCCTAAGCCAAAAGAACAAAGCTAGAGGCATGACGCTACCTGACTTCAAACTATACTACAAGGCTACAGTAACCAAAACAGCATGGTACTGGTACCAAAACAGAGATATAGATCAATGCAACAGAACAGAGCCCTCAGAAATAATGCCGCATATCTACAACCACCTGATCTTTGACAAACCTGACAAAAACAAGCAATGGGGAAAAGATTCCCTATTTAATAAATGGTGCTGGGAAAACTGGCTAGCCATATGTAGAAAGCTGAAACTGGATCCCTTCCTTACACTTTATACAAAAATTAATTCAAGATGGATTAAAGACTTACACATTAGACCTAAAACCATAAAAACCCTAGAAGAAAACCTAGGCAATACCATTCAGGACATAGGCATGGACAAGGACTTCATGTCTAAAACACCAAAAGCAATGGCAACAAAAGCCAAAATTGACAAATGGGATCTAATTAAACTAAAGAGCTTCTGCACAGCAAAAGAAACTACCATCAGAGTGAACAGGCAACCTACAAAATGGGAGAAAATTTTCGCAACCTACTCACCTGACAAAGGGCTAATATCCAGAATCTACAATGAACTCAAACAAATTTACAAGAAAAAAACAAACAACCCCATCAAAAAGTGGGCGAAGGATATAAACAGACACTTCTCAAAAGAAGACATTTATCCAGCCAAAAAAGACATGAAAAAATGCTCATCATCACTGGTCATCAGAGAAATGCAAATCAAAACCACAATGAGATACCATCTCACACCAGTTAGAATGGTGATCATTAAAAAGTCAGGAAACAACAGGTGCTGGAGAGGATGTGGAGAAATGGGAACACTTTTACACTGTTGGTGGGACTGTAAACTAGTTCAACCATTGTGGAAGTCAGTGTGGAGATTCCTCAGGGATCTAGAACTAGAAATACCATTTGACCCAGCCATCCCATTACTGGGTATATACCCAAAGGATTATAAATCATGCTGCTATAAAGACACATGCACACGTATGTTTATTGTGGCACAATTCACAATAGCAAAGACTTGGAACCAACCCAAATGTCCAACAACGATAGACTGGATTAAGAAAATGTGGCACATAATACACCATGGAATACTACGCAGCCATAAAAAATGATGAGTTCATGTCCTTTGTAGGGACATGGTTGAAACTGGAAACCATCATTCTCAGCAAACTATCACAAGGACAAAAAAACAAACACCGCATGTTCTCACTCATAGGTGAGAATTGAACAATGAGAACAGGAAGGGGGACATCACACTCTGGGGACTGTTGTGGGGTGGGGGCAGCGGGGAGGGATAGCATTAGGAGATATACCTAATGCTAAATGACGAGTTAATGGGTGCAGCACACCAACATGGCACATGTATACATATGTAACAAACCTGCACATTGTGCACATGTACCCTAAAACTTAAAGTATAATAATAATAAAATTTAAAAAAAAAAGAAAATATCTCTCACGTTTGGGTATCATTTACAAGCCCAGGATGCACCATGTAAGGCTAAGCTGTGGTAACAAAAAGACCCAAACATACAATGGCTTAAATAAGCCAGGTATTTGTTTGTTTTTATCATCAGCAAGTCTTGGGGGAATGGTCTATGTTGGTGGGCAGTTTTTTCCCATGTGTCCATTCAGGAACTCGAGTTCCTTCCTTGTGTTACTCAGTCATCTGTAAGAGCAGAAATCAGCAGACTACAGCCTGCAGGTCAAATCTGTCCTGCCACCTGCTCTTGTAAATGAAGTGTTGTTGGAACACAGCCATGCTCACTTGTTTATGTGTTGTCCATGGCTGCTTTTGTGGTCCAATGACAGACTGGAGTAGTTGTGACAGAGACTCTATGGCCCACAAAGTCTAAAATATTAACTACCTGGTACATTACATTAAAAGTGTGGTAAGCCTACAGGAAAAAGGAAGAGGGGTAGAAGATATACATCAAATATTTTAAAGCCAAAGCATAAAAGTGACAGGTATCACCTTAACTCATATCTCCATGGACCAAGGCTAGTCATATGATTTCACATAGCTGCAAGAGAGGCTAGACACTGTAGTCTTTAGCACAGGAGTCAGCAAACTTTTTCTGTAAAGGGCCAGAGAGTCAATATCTTCAGCTTTGAAGGCTGTGTGGTCTCTGTCACAATTATCCAGCTCTGTCACTGTAGTGTAAAAGCAGCTACAGACAACGTACAAATAAATGAGTGTCACTGTGATCCAAGAAAAGTGTATTTACAAAGAAGGCAGTGGGCCAGATTTAGCCCACAGGCCATAGTTTGCCAAACTATGTGCTAGCTTGATGGCCATGTGTCTATCTTCAACTCTGGGGGTTTCTATCATTAAAAGGAAGAAGAAGAGAATGGCTATGGGGCAGGGGGCAAGGGATGTCAGTCTCTGATACAAATACTTTTTGTTCCCAGGCAAATTTTGAAAACAGATAACCCCATTCTTGATTTATTTGTTGATATGTTGCATGCTGACTCTAGTTGCAGAAGGCATATATGTTGGAAAAAGTTATCCAGTTACCATTTTTAAGAAATGATCTCCACTGGGCCTGAGTTCAACTCCATACTAAAGAAACCCGAAGCCTCTCCATTCAGTGTTCCCAGCAGTCTTCACTGATTCATTCTGTCTTACTAATTAAAATCCATGTAACCCAAGGCATAACTTTGCTGGGTATGGTTGATTGACACTCTCCATTCACTCCACCTCTTTCTATGTACTTTTCTGTACTGCAGAGTCTGGAAAGCTAAAATCTGCATTTCCCAGACTCCCTTGGATCTAGGGTTCTGGATGCACTTAGGCAGGACCTAAACCACAGCAGTAAGATAGCAGCTATCTCCCTGCTGCTACTTCTGTGGACAAGCAGGTCATGAAAATGTGTCAGAGCAGTGATGGCAGCTGGATTTCCTGATTCTGTGATTTTATCACCAGCTTTGAAAGTATGAGAAGGCAGCTGTGGCTGCCATGCTGGGACCAGGAAGCCAGGATCAGGAAGCTGCTGCTGGCCCTGGCACAGGCAGAGGCCATCCCAGCAGACAGCCACATCACTGCTGGAGAGGCAGCCTGGGAACTTTCCAGGTGGGAACTCTAGGATTCAAGTAGAGAAGTCACCACAGAAAAATTACCAATTTGCAGGACGATAAGTAGGCTTTCCTCCATGAGTACATTTCCTGGCCACAAAAAAGACAATCATGGTTTTATCTTTATATGTAAGAATATGTAAGTAGCGTAGTTTGCTTCTGATGAAGTTCCGACCATATGCCTCACTCTCAGGTCATCATCAGATGCCACTTGTATATGTTTAGGGATGTCACATAACATCTCTGGGCTTCAGTTTCTTAATCTGCCAAATAACAGCATATGATGAGATGACCTTTCCAAGGACATGTTCTGTTCTAAAATCCTGTGAGCTATTAGTGTAATTAAAAACAGATATCTGCTACATCCTTTTTTGCCCTGAAGGACTGAGCCAGCCACAGATTCATTTCAGTGCTATTAGTGACTGTTATTGCTGAACTGCCGGCCTCTCAAAATTCGTATGTTGAAGCCCCCACCCCCAGGGCCTCAGAATGTGACTGTATTTGGACACAAGGCGTTTACAGAGGTATTAAATTAAAATGAGTTAAATATGGTGGGCCTTAATCCAATATAACCGGTGTCCCCACAAGAAGAGGAGATTAGAAAACAGAGAGAAGATCATGTGAAGGCAGAGGGAGAAGCCACCTATCCACAAGCCAAGAGAGGAGACTCAGGAGACACCAAACCTTCCAACACCTTGATCTCAGACTTCCAGCCTCCAGAATCATGAGAAAATAAAATCCTGTCTTTTAAGCTACCCAGTGTATAGTATTTTGTTAGGGCAGCCCCAGCAAACTAATACAATGATATCAAAATAAAACTTTCCAGAAAGCTTTCTGACAGCAAGAGAAAAAAGGACTAAGAAATTTCGCCAGCTAAGGTATTCGCTGTAGAATTAATGACCAGGAATGTAGCTAAATGTCCACAGGTAGGAGGCAGAATATCCTACCAGAGAAAGTGTAGACAAATACTGGACAATATTTCCATTTAGTAATAGAAAATGTTGTTAGCTCTATAGAGTATATGTAAAAGGTCCCTTGATGTTAAAGAATTGTTGGGATATCAGAAATAATGGCACAGTCAAAAAATCTAGAGCCCAGAGAATACAGACATTTTCTTCGAGAAAATTGACAATCACTTTATTGGCTATAATTTGAGATGTAGTCTAAGTTACTCTGGCCACTGCTTCCCAAATGTGTTGAGTTCCTCCCTGGGCTTTCCACTGGGTAAGTGAATGACCAGCTCATTGTTTTCACCCTCCTTAAACATTGCTACCAGCCACTCTCCTCTCAGCGCCCCCCAAGTCTGACAAATATGAGCACCAAGAGGAAAGGAGAAGGGTCTGACTTCTGTTCATGCTATGACCCACTTGGTTCTCTGCATCTGCAGTCCAGCAGTTAGTTCCACACCTGGGACCATTTGGATCCCACTTGCAGGCCTGGCACTGCCTTCCCTCATAAACTCATTTTAAGCCCGGGTGGGTGTAACTTTGTTGATTCAGCATGGAATAAGCTTTGGCCCACTTGGCTTAGATACTGAGCTTCTGAGAGTACAATGACCTGTGCAAGGGTGCCCACACATACACAGTGGTACCCTGATTTCCAGGGTCATTCCACTAGCCTACAGATTCTCAGCTTTTTTCATATTGTGAGACACATGGAAATTATAATAGTTCAAAACACATCACTGTGGGGCAGGAATGACCTAAAGGTTCCAGCTATCTAGGACCTGCCTGTGTTCCCCAAGGGTTGAGAGCATCAATTACCTGGACATGCCTGTAACCCAGTCCTATGCAAGCACACAAGCTGGGAGCTATGATGCTGTACTCCACTGCAACCATTAATGGCACTAAGTAGAATTAAGACTACACCTTATTGTCTATACCAGGGATCTCCATCTCCTAGGCCTTGGACCAGTATTGGAACCAGGCTGCACAGTAGGAGGTGAGCAGTGGGGGAGTGAGCATTACCACTGAGCTCTGCCTCTTGTCAGATTAGCTGCAGCATTCAATTCTCATAGGAGCGCAAACCCTATTGTGAACTACGCATGCGAGAGATCTAGGTTGTGTGCTCCTTATGAGAATCTAACTAATGCCTGATGATCTGAGGTGGAACAGTTTCATCCCAAAACCATTCCTTTCCCACCCTCTCCGTGGAAACATTATCTTCCATGAAACTGGTCCCTGGTGCCAAAAATGTTGGGGACCACTGGTCTACACTATAGTAGTACTTGAGGGTGACCATGAGATGCCTACTAAGAACTTAGAAAGAGTGAAATGATATTGCCTTCTACACATTAAACAGCGAGAGCAGTTTATATTAGGCTGTGATAAGAATATACAAATCACTTTAAAAAGACAGCATGTTACCCAGGAAGCACTGTTAATTATAACTTGATTAAAAGCATAGAAAATGTAAAGATAGCATGAACCATCACCATCAAGATCTAGAAAATGGGAGGGTGAATATTGGCTGAGACTGTTCAGGTGTTCAGGGACATGGAGCTTTAGCTGCTAGGCTCCAATTTCTCCCTTTTTCCACACCATCCTGATGGCAGGATGGATATGTCCAGCCATCTCATCCTGATGCTATTATACACATATATCTAAATCTCCTCATCTTGATTCCATGCACACAAAGCATCCTTCTCATTTTAGTTTTGCCTTCCATGTAAGTCTGCCTTGGGAAGGGGAGTGAGGGAATGTACTACTTGCAGGGACTTTCAAGAGTTCTGGTCCCCAAGATGGGGATGTCTCCTGATAAATCAGAGAGATGACTTCCGATTACAACTTGGGTTACCATGCAGATTTTTACAGGGAGAAAATTTTCTGGAACAGGCCAAGAGGAGCTTTCTTGTCCATGTGATGGCTATAGATTTCATGCAGATTAATTGTTTGACATTCTTAAATCTCATGCAAACTAATGTTTATTTTTATTGGCATGGATAACTTACCACCTGATCATCAGGCACTGCCAATGATGAGAATCTGAGTATTTGAGGAAGTGAGCAGACTCTCACATGAAGGAACTTAATTGAGGGCCTGTAAAATGTGGCCATGCCCAGCTGCAGTGGATACTTCCTTGGGCCATACCACCACTATTTCCATCTCTGTTCTGTCTCCCAGTTTCTGTATAACTCATGTCTATTTCAGAAGTAATATATAATCTTGAAGCAAGTGATTGTGCTGGGTGATTCTGATCTCCAAGTTCAGATGACTTTGAAAGAATTATATTTATTTATTCAACAAACCTAGTTTACCCGCAGATCTCCATAGCCAGATAAAAAGACAAAATGAGAATTTTTTCCTTGTGACACTGTGCTTTGTGAGCTATTTATCCAGCACTAGAAAACTGACCTTTTTTGTTTGTTTTTGAACTCCAGCAATTCCACATCCTCTGAGGCTGTGCTCCTCAAACTTAATGTGCATGTGAGTCATTTGGAGATCTTTGTTAAAGTACAGGTTCTGATCCAGTGGGTCTGGACTGGGGCCTAAGATTTCGTATTTTTGAAAGTTCCCTGGTGATGCCAGTACAGCTGGTAGACCACACTTTGAGTAAGAAGGTTCTGGGGAAAATGTATAGGTAAACCAGCTAGTAGTTACATGCAGAGATTGAAGAGGCAGAAATCAAGGCCCCTGGCCCTCTGCAAAGTACTAACTCCAATATCTGTCATTCAGCCATCATAGTTTAATGCCTTTGTCTCCAGGAATTGTTTGTTAAAATGCAAGTATTCATTGATGAAATCATGCATTAAATCTAGCTAACACCATGATCTTCAGTGGTACCTTAGCAGAGATCCTGGGCTATCAGGAAGGTTGCAGTATGGCACTTCAGAAAGAAATGCTGTTCAAAAATAAGGAATATTAGATAAGAATGCTTTTAGTTGCAATTAACAGAAAACCAAATTACGAGTGATTTAAGCAATGAAGACATTTACTCATCTCACCTAATAAGAAGTCTAGCAGTTCAGGACTCTGACATATCATATCATCTAGGTTCATTACACCCTTGATTCTCCATCTTTGGTTCTTGGCTTTTTATCCTTGTGCTTATTGCCTCGTGGCCCCAAAATGGCTGCTGTGGTTTCAAGCATCACTTCTACGTTGAAAATGGAAGGAAAAGAAAGTATTAAATAGCATTGCAAGCCATGCGTCTGTCTTTTAACAAGAAAGAGAAATCCTTAGCAGAAGATTCAAGCAGACTTCTCCTTGTATCTGATTGGTTGGAACTGGATCCCTTGCCTTCCCTTAAACCAGTCACTGGCAAAAGGGGATGAGAGTGCCTTGGGCTTAAAGTAACGATGACTCATTCTCCGGAGGTTAGGAGAGGGACTTGCCCTTCCCAACAGGAAGGAAAATCCACCTATTACAAAATCAGGGAGTGAAACACGGGGCAAATGCCACTGAGTAGGCCATGAACATTGCCTGCCCCAGGAAGAAACCAGTTCCTACTTGTAGAGAAGGCAGCAGAATGCCAAAGCCCAATTTCACCTATGCCACAGCGCAGCCAAGTCCAGCCCTTCCACCCACCCCCTGGTATCTCCCCATGATTTCTTCACTTTACAACAGGAACAGTAATTTGATGTTTACTTTGAGTTCAGGAAGGCTGTGGGGGTGCAGAATGTGCAGTGGGCATTGTCAGAAGAATGATTTGAGGTGTTGAGAGAGAGGCAGAGACGTAGAGAAAGATGCTCTCAAACAATGGGTAATAAAGCAAAGTGTTTAATATAAACATTATTTCATTTAAATCTCAAAACAATCCTATGAAGTAGAGTCCTTTTCTACAGTTTATGGATCAGAATGCAGGGAGACTTAAGTTTTGCCCAAAGCCACATCATTGGTTCAGTATGTCCTCACCTAATGTCATCAATAGGTTCTTAGAAATTGGGACAGGGGCCAGGCACGATGGCTCATGCCTGTAATCCCAGCACTTTGGGAGGCCGAGGTGGGTGAATCACCTGAGGTCAGGAGTTTGAGACCAGCCTGGCCAACATGGTGAAACCCCATCTCTACTAAAAATACAAAAATTAGCTGGGCATGGTGGCGGGTGCTACTCAGGAGGCTGAGGCAGGAGAATCACTTGACCCTGGAGGCGGAGGTTGCAGTGAGCCAAGATTGTGCCACTGCACTCCAGCCTGGGCAACAGAGCAAGACTCCATCTTAAAAAAAAAAAAAAAAGAAAAAGAAAAAGAAATTGTGACAGGAAGCTAAACGCTGTACAGCAGGTGCTGAAATAACATCATTTAGCTCAGTGTCATTTCGTTATAACAATGATGAGGAAAAAAATGGTTATACGTCTTTTTGCTTAAAGTCACAATTTCCAAGAACTTATTGACCATGTTAAGTGAGGACTTTCTGTAATTGGAAGACTTGAGATTCCAATGCGCCCATGGATCCCAAAGCTCTGTTCCCTCACACCCATACTCGCACATTCAGATGAGGGTATTGCTCAAAGAGGTCACCCTGTGAGTTTTGTGCACTTTGTTTAGGGACTCTGTTTTGCTGAGAAAGTCTTTAGACCCCTCCTGTGGAACTGGTCTAAAAGCAGGTCACTGGCCACCCAGTCAGGGTAAGAGAATAGACTTAAATATAGATATATATAGCTATATTACTTTATGACAGTCACATCTCAAGACATGAAGTTCCATATCTACATCATAAAACATACATCTCTAACTCAGAACTCATCCCTGCTCTCCTCTCTGCCACCGCCTCTGCTCCACCAGCCGTTGTTATCACTCTCCTCTTACAAAAATATTACAGGTTTATTGGGGGAAACACAGCACTTTGGAACAGAAACAAAAGTACCACTCTAGGGCTACTTTAAAAGTTCTACCATTGTATTGCTTTCCTTAATTTTCTAGTAATTTTCCTGCACTGGGTCCCTATTCACTCCAGATACAAAAACTTTCCACCCTCTCACTGGGTATCTTGTCTGATAGGAATCCAACTCAGGCCATTACAGAATTCTGGTGGAGGGCATCTTATTTGGGCCAGCTTGTCTACTAATTTGTTTCTGCCTCCATTGATTCAATTTCTTTTGAGTTGCCTCCAGCAATTAGGCATTCAGATCCTTGAGGCAAGGATCAGTGCTACAAATCCCAAGAGAAACAGATGTCTAGGAAACTTGTCCTTTCTTTTAAATTCTGGCCCTTTGGTTCTCCCTGGTGGGGAAATGACTTGGCTTCTGCTACTGCTATTGACCTTCCTTGGCCTGTGTGCACCTGGCCTGGGCTGCCTTTGCCCTTTTCTCAGATGCAGCAAGTGTTCAGCTAGGATGAGAATGTCCCATTCCTTGGCACAGTTCTCATAAACATCATTATCAAGACTCCGGATAATTATCTAGACTATAGGTGCTAGATTTGTGCAGCCTTTTCAGAAGAAATGAAAAGCAGGTATTACCTTCTCTAAAGTGTGAGCTACAGCCAAAAGAAAAAGAGATGAATGAATATGAGGGGGTTGAGAGAGGAAGAAAACCATCTCTGACCACCTACTGGGAACAGGCCTAGGCATTTTTGGCATACATTATGTCATTTCATCCTCACAAGCCTGGCAAGCAGGCATTATTTTTTACATTTTACAAGGATATTGAGGCTCAGGGAGGCTGAGAAATTTGGCCAAGGTCACCCAGCTTGTAAGTGGAAAATCTGGAATTCAAATAGTGTCTCTGAGTCCAGAGACTCTTTATATAACATTTGAATGTTTTGGCACCTAGAACATTGTATTTGAAAAACACATGGGAAATGGAGAGATGCCATCCTGCTACTTTTGCTACAGATTTCAAACTGTCTCAGTGTCTCCAGCAATAACATGTAGATGATGCTCGTGGGAATAAAACCATTGCCCCACCATGCTGTGGAAAGCAGAGATGTGGTGTTTTTAATCCTTTGGCTACAAAGAGGAGAGCATGGAAACAGGCCTAAGATGAATGAAGATAGCCCTGGAGATCCATTCCCTCATTGATAAGGAAGTCCATCGTAACAAACTTCCCAGACTCCAAAACTCTGAGAATCCCTTTTCTTGGCATTTGAGTGGTTCAGTCTCTGACCGGGCCAGACCTCTGGCCCAACTTCAGGCATCTTCCTCCCACAGACAGGCCAAGAACTGGAGCTCTGCTGGGCCAGGCGTCACAGGGCCAAGCTGGGAACGGAGGCGGCCCTGGCCTTTCTGTCTACCCCTCACATGCCTGGAAGCATCTTTCTCTCTTCTTCTTATGTTACTCCCTTTCAATTCTAACTTCTAACACTATGGGTGGAACTTTCAAGTTGCCAGCAGTTGAAGCTATTCAAGCAGACGTGGCTCTAGAAATGAGTTATTTGGGGAAAACATTGATGCTAAAAATAATTATTGCTGTGTTTCACCTTTCTCCTCCTCCATGCTAGTACCTAAACTCATTAGCACCAAACATGGACCTGTATTATATTATCCAGTTTTGGAAATAGATATTTCCTTGTGTTTCTATCAGTACCAACAATCTCAGGCCAGGTGAGTGCTCAACACTCTGCAGAAGCCATTTGGCTGTGAAGTCTTATTGGATAAATGAGATTGTAGGTGGTGGAAAGATAAGGTACAGAAATTAAAGAAAACTCATTGCAACACTCATTGAGTAAGCAGAGCAAAACTTCTCAAGGAAGCAGTGGGAGGAAGGGTAAAAGCATTGTGCTTTTAAGTTGAACAGAGCCGGGTTCCAATCCTAGTCCACCACTGATCATCTATATGGCTGGGAACAAGCTCCATAACCTCTCTGAGCGTTAGGACTCCCACCTTTTAAATGGAAACTGTAATCTCTATACTGTGTTGGGAAGATCAAATAGAATAACCATTGTATGGCAGCTATGATCATTATTATGATAATGAATATTTTATGTCAGGTGACTAGAGGCAGCAGGTCACTATTGTCCTGCACCTATGGGTTTCCGTTTCCCCTATAAAACCCTGAAAACAGGCTGGGTGCAGTGGCTCACATCTGTAATCCCAGCACTTTGGGAGGCTGAGGGGGTGGATTACCTGAGGTCAGGAGTTTAAGACCAGCCTGGTCAACATGGCGAAACCCCATCTCTATTAAAAATACAAGGCCGGGCGCGGTGGCTCACGCTTGTAATCCCAGCACTTTGGGAGGCCGAGGAGGGCGGATCACGAGGTCAGGAGATCGAGACCACGGTGAAACCCCGTCTCTACTAAAAATACAAAAAATTAGCCGGGCGTGGTGGCGGGCGCCTGTAGTCCCAGCTACTCGGAGAGGCTGAGGCAGGAGAATGGCGTGAACCCGGAAGGCGGAGCTTGCAGTGAGCCGAGATTGCGCCACTGCACTCCAGCCTGGGCGACAGAGCGAGACTCCGTCTCAAAAAAAAAAAAAAAAAAAAAATACAAAAATTTAGTGGGTGTGGTGGCACACCCCTGTAATCCCAGCTACTCAGGAGACAGGCACAAGAATCGCTTGAATCCAGGAGGTGGAGGTTACAGTGAGCCAAGATTGCACCACTGCACTCCAGCCTGGGCAACAGAGTGAAACTGTATTTCAAACAAAACAAAACAAAACAAAAACCTGAAAAGCATAGACAGTGCAGATATCTCCTTGGGTCCCACGGCAAGTGCCCAGTTTTCCCTTTGTGGGGAGAAAAGCCTTACCTCCTTTGCAGAGTTGCTTGTCAGAGCCTAGTATAAGCTGATACTTGAGATAAAGTAGATGGGAAGGTGGGATCTCCTAGTGACTCAAAGCCATTCACAATTCATGCTACCAGAGAGCATTGTTTTTCTATCCTCATCCTTTCTCTACACGTCCTTCCAGTAACTGGCCTGTTGGGTGAGGTGCAGCTCAATGGGGCAGAACCACATGGACTTGCAGCAGGAACTGAGCTTGAGGCACCATCAGCACTCCTCCAATCCAAATGGTCTCCTCGGCATGGGGAGAGAGGGCCCAACAGCATCCACATCCATGGCAAAATGAGGGAAGGGCCTCCTAGCCTGGACACAAAGACCCTCATGGAGGTGGCAGACCTTACCAGGATGATCCCTGCTGTCAATGTCCAACACTATTCTGGAGAGTCGTAATTCAGTATCTGCTAAGTAGCTCCATGACATCTGGTTGGAAAATACAAAATAAGCTTATCTACGATTCATCCACACAGACCACACGCAGCTACCTGGGACCAACACAAGTCAGTTCTCTTGGCTAGGTAAGGTGTCTGTTAGGGACTAGGAGCACACACAGAAATGACAGCACTGCTGGCTAGAAGTTGACTTGGGACCCAGGCACCTTCCGTTCCCAAAATATGGGAAGCTCTAAATGTCCAGGTAGGAGTGACTAGGCTATGTTTCAAGGAGAGATGGTAACATCTGGAGTCCGACTCCTTTCTCTTCCACAAATGTGGGTTGGAATACATTTTCTGTTGTGCTCTGAATTGAAACAAGGGAGAATTGCAGGAGTAAAACCAAGAATAAATGCTTCAGAGGCATCATTAAGACCATGCAGAAGCCCCTGAAAATAAAATTTGGGGTTATTCTGCATGGGGACATAAAAAACACAAACATAAATGCCCTCTGAAGACAAACATCTCCAAAGTAATATAATGAACAGGGAGTGCAAAAGTAAGAGAAGGAACAAATCTCAGCCTTACTTTGCTGTGAATTATAACAAAGTGTGTTAGTTTTAAATTTGTTTCACTAATTCTTTTAGGAACTAAAAAAGTTGCCATGGTCTCTTTGCCACCATCTCTCCTTGACACATAGCTTCCCATATTTCGGGAACAGAAGGTACATGGGTCCCAACAGGCAAGGAGGCCCTTCCCTTCTTTTGCCATGGGTGTGGATGCTGTTGGGCCCTCTCTCCCCATGCCGAGGAGACCATTTGGATTGGAGGAGTGCTGATGGTGCCTCAAGCTCAGTTCCTGCTGCAAGTCCATGTGGTTCTGCCCCATTGAGCTGCACCTCACCCAACAGGCCATTTACTGGAAGGACGTGGAAAGAAAGGATGAGGATAGAAAAACAATGCTCTCTGGTAGCATGAACTGTGAATGGCTTTGAGTCACTAGGAGATTCCACCTTCCCATCTACTTTATCCCAAGTATCAGCTTATACTAGGCTCTGACAAGCAACTCTGCAAAGGAGGTAAGGCTTTTCTCCCCACAAAGGGAAAACTGGGCACTTGCCGTGGGACCCAAGGAGATATCTGCATTGTCTATGCTTTTCAGGTTTTTGTTTTGTTTTGTTTTGAATCCAGAATCTACAAAGTACTTAAACAAATTTATAAGAAAAAAATCAAACAACCCCATCAAAAAGTGGCTGAAGGATATAAACAGACACTTCTCAAAAGAAGACATTTATGCAGCCAACAGACACGTGAAAAAAATGCTCATCATCACTGGCCATCAGAACCACAATGAGATAACATCTCACACCAGTTAGAATGGCAATCATTAAAAAGTCAGGAAACAACAGGTTCTGGAGAGGATGTGGAGAAATAGGAACACTTTTACACTGTTGGTGGGAGTGTAAACTAGTTCAACCATTGTGGAAGAAAGTGTGGCGATTCCTCAAGGATCTAGAACTAGAAATACCATTTGACCCAGCCATCCCATTACTGGCTATATACCCAAAGGATTATAAATCATGCTGCTATAAAGACACATGCACACGTATGCTTATTGCGGCACTATTCACAATGGCAAAGGCTTGGAACCAACCCAAATGTCCATCAATGATAGACTGGATTAAGAAAATGTGGCACATACACACCATGGAATACTATGCAGTCATAAAAAGGATGAGTTCATGTCCTTTATACGGACATGGATGAAGCTGGAAACCACCATTCTGAGCAAACTATCACAAGGACAGAAAACCAGACACCGCATGTTCTCACTCATAGGTGGTAATTGAACAATGAGAACACTTGGACACAGGGTGAGGAACATCACACACTGGGGCCTGTCATGGGATGGGGGGAAGGGGGAGGGATAGCATTAGGAGATATACCTAACGTAAATGACGAGTTAACGGGTGCAGCACACCAACATGGCACATGTATACATATGTAACAAACCTGCACGTTGTGCACATGTACCCTAGAACTTAAACTATAATTTCAAAAAATTTTTAAAAAGAATTGAAAAAGAAACAGTCAGACAAAACCATCTGAGGATCATTTTGCCCAGTAACTGGCCCAGATGCTTTAAAAATGTTGCTTTCATAAAAGATAAAAACAGCTAGGGAGTATTGTAGATTAAAGAAATCTAAAGAGACTTGATAAATACAATATTTGATTCTACATTTGTGCCTAGATTTTTTTAAAAATCCATAAAGGACATTTTTGAAAAGCTATGAAAGACAACTGGGGACATTTGAATATAGAATGAATAATAGACATTATCCTGAATTAAATATAATCCTTAAATTTTCTCAGTGCCATATTTACAATTATTTATAATATGACTTTGTATTTGAATGCCCTTGTTCATAGGGGAAATGCACTCAAATGGTTAAGCATAAAATGCCACAATGTCTGCAATAAACTTGAAAGCTCTCAAATGGTTCAGCAAAATAATGATGATGATGACAATAATAAGCTCACCCCCAACACACACATAGAGAGAGGAACTATTAAGAAAATGTGTAAAATGTGAAGGTAAGTGGGAGTTCATTGCATTTGCCTAACAGCTTTTCCAAAAATGTTTGACGTGTTTCCAAATAAAATAGGGTAAGAGAGAAAAGGGAATTGTTATAGACTAAAAATACTTAACAAACATATCAAACAAATGTAATATGTGGGCCATATGTGAATCCTAATTGGAATAAACCAACTATTAAAAACTGATATTTTTGAGGCAATCAGAGAAAATTGAACATGAATTAGGTATTAGATAAATATTAAGAATTAACGAGTTGTTAATTCTGTTGAGTGTGATAATGGTACATTGTGGTTATGGAAAGAAGGCTTTATCTGTTAAAGAGGCATACTGAAGCATTGGCAAGTAAAACAATATGTCATCTGGGATTTGCTCTAACATGATTCAGAAAAGAAATGTTTTAAAATGAGAGCAATGAGACGAGAATGACGGAATGTTCACTGCTGAAGCTGGGTAATGGATATATCGGAGTTCTTTACACTATTAGCATCTCAACTTGGTGTCTGAAAATTCTTCATACTAAAAAATTGTTTTAAAAAAACTAAAACTCATGCATTCTGCTAGAGAATAAAAGAATTCTTTCTGAAGGTTAGGGATAAATCATTTATATAGATTTGTAAATTGCAGCCTTTATATCTTACCCTTAGGAGCTTAAGCTTTGGCAGGCATGCATGTACACACACACGTGCACAAACATACACTTTTCAAAAAAGTACTCTGAGCCACTGTTGGCCAAGCCCCGGTCCCAGAGGTGATGCTGTGATGAGTAGTTACTTCCCATTTGCCAGCTTATTTAGCAGGTCAATAACCTTCCAACTTCAATATCTTAAAATTCATTTTATGTTAGAATTGCTCTCTCCCTCACCCCATTTCTTCCATCTCACCCAGCATCAATAACAAAGTATGTAAATATCACTGCCCAAAGGGCCACAACAAAGGTATGTTTTGCTCCTCATTAGCTAAGGAAGAATCGCAGCATGGGGAGTGAGTTATGGACAAGCTCTCAGTGAGTCTGTGGTTGGGCTAGGACTAGGACCTTGGACCTTAGACCTCTGCTCTAACCATTAGTCAACATGTCCTCTCTTGAACATCCAGAATAAAGGCAGCTCTAGTCTCTATAGTAACCAATGTTCTTAAAATAGGAATTATGTGGGGAACAAAACATTTAAAACCAATTGGATCCATTCATGCCTAAACAATGTCAATTTAAGGGCTGTTACCCAAGTTGTTGGCTTTTTGAATGGTCTCCCACCATGTGCTCAACTAAAGGAAGTGGGGTGGCTGTACCAAATGTTCCATTCCATACAGAATCTTGCATGCTTTTATCCCCTTTCCCTTCTTCAAACATTGCTTTATGTCCCCGAGTCATAGCCCTTAAAATAAACTTTTGGTAAATGCAGTTTTATGGCCACAAGACTCAGACAAAAGTGGACGTCTGAGAAACTCTTATAGGCAAAGAAAGCTTCCCAAGATGAAATGGGACTGAGTCCAAATCCCACACAGAAACCTGGCAACTTCATGCATTATTTTCAGTTTATAAGGTAGACCTTTGAACAACTCTCCTACCCAGTTAGCTAGCTTCCCCATGGGTCTTTGGGGAGGAAGTAGAATAGCTCTTGGAAGCAAAGCTAACAAGGCTCACAACTGGAAACTGACATTATCCAGTCTCTGGTGGTGAGTACCTGCCTCATAGGGCTTTGTAAGGCTCTGATGGGGATGCGCTTAAAATATATTGACACAAGTTCACAATAACTAATATTATTTCATTGTCGTTATTATTATTACTCTATATGTTAGCCATAACTCTTGGGTTCCACAAAAGAAAATATTCATCCACTCTGCCTCTATCATTTTTATCCCTTATTTTTGGAAATGCTTTTGATTTTCAAAATATTGCTAGGGCTGGGCGCTGTGGCTCATGCCCATAATCCTAATGCTTTGGGAGGATGATAAGAGTCTCTTGAGGCCAGGAGTTTGAGACCAACCTGGGAAACATAGCAAGACCCTGTTTCTACAAAAAAGAAGAAAAAATAGCTGGGCATGGTGGTATATCCCTGCAGTCCCAGCTACTGGGGATACTGAGGCAGGAGGATCACTTGAGACCAGGAGTCCGAGGCTGCAGTGAGTTATGATTGCACCACTGTACTCCAGCCTTGGTGACAGAGTGAAACCTCATCTCTTAAAAAAAGAAAATGCTGGATATAGGGTGCACTATCACTTGGATCTTTCATGTAGCCTGACATTTTTTTTTTTTTTTAATTTTTCCAAATGTAAAAAAGACAAGTAGTGACATTTATTTATCTTTTGATCTCTGTCCTTTTTTTCCATCTTTTTTTCCATTTGAGTAACATTTATCCCATAGGAGCTTGCAGTCTGGTTTCTCACTTGGACACAAGTGCCTTCCAGGAGTTCACAGTGAAGTGTAACAGACACGTACACAGTTGAATTACAACACAGCTAGGCTTGCCAGATTTAGCAAATAAAAATTAGAATGCTCAGCTCAATTTGAAGTTTAGATACACAACAAATAATTGTTTCATATATGTTCTAAATATTGCATGAGACCTGTGTGTAATACAAATTATTCATTATTTATCTGAAATTCAAAATTAATTGGGCATCCTCCATTGTACCCGACAACCCTAATTTACATGACATAGTAGCTACTATCTATGAATATAAATAGAAAGGGCTGTGGGAACACAAAGACCTGAACAAACAACAACCTGTCCTCTTCTCAGGGGAAGGAAAATAAAGAAGGCCTTAAAACAAGGAGCAATGTTGCCAGGTAATGAAACCAGAAACTGTACCTGCCAGTGATCTGAATAAACCAGATCAGAATATTTGGGAAATTGTGAAACGCTTATGCAGGCTGGAGCATAGGTTACTATATTGTAGGTGCCTTGAGATCAGCTAAGGAGGTTTGATACTATTCAGTAGGCCCTGGGAACCCTGAAAAAAATTTATGCAGGGGAGTGACAGGGTCAGACTTGTTTTTAGGGTAAGAACTCTGGAGTAGGGAATGAACTATAGGAAAAGAGGAAGGTTAAGATGAGCAGTTAGGAGGCAGTTACAGTAATTCAAGGAAAGTTCCTGATAAGGGCTGAAACTAAGCCAATGGCTCTGGAGATAAGAGGAGAAGCCAAATTTGAGAGATGATGACTGTTAGACATGTCAAAACTGTTGACGGGCAAGGCATTTGGCAGTGACAAGCATGACTTTGAGATGTCTAGCTTGGGAGATTGGGAAAACAGTGATGCTGTATTTGGCTATGAACAGTATGCTGTAGTGTGTATATAAATTAACTCTTAGCAGCAGTTAGCAAACATTTAGCAGTAGTTAGCAAACGTTTATCAGCAGTTAGCAAACGTTCAAAGTATCCTAATCAGGAATCTACACCTACCCTTCAGGGGCAGTTAATTAGCTATTAGGAATCCCAATCAAGAATCAATAACCTTCGAAGGTGGTTATTTAGCACTTCAAATAGTTTGTCAAAATCTAACCCAGAGGGTTTGTTACTTGGCATAAGGCAGAATCTGGCATGCCCAGCAGTTTATTACCATCTTCAGGTCTCCCTTCCCGATGGTCCTGCATTTTTAACTGCATGAAGATCTCATCATTTTCCTAGGCTGGTCCATTCTGCCTTCAAAATAGTTTTGCATTTGTTTTCATGTTTACGAATAAATATTAATTTATGTGTCTGCCAA
This sequence comes from Symphalangus syndactylus, assembly GCF_028878055.3. Taxonomy (NCBI): domain Eukaryota; kingdom Metazoa; phylum Chordata; class Mammalia; order Primates; family Hylobatidae; genus Symphalangus; species Symphalangus syndactylus. Next base: position 43,467,928 of record NC_072440.2, read on the forward strand.
AATTCAGTCCAAGCCTTACTTTCATTTTAACATGCCATACTCTCTAGTAGTGAGGTTGGGAATAAGGGGACACACCTTTCTCTTGCCTCTGGATGCTACTATATTATTAGCAGGTATCAAACAAACATGAAGTGTTTGCTGGATTGTTAGCAGTGGAATGTATCTGAGTCACATGGCACCAAAGTCTGTTACCATCAGTGAATCCGTACAGGTCTGCAGCAACCTGAGTTCTTGCTTCCTTAGAAGAAAGAATTCAACGGAGGGACATAAGGCAGAAGGAGAGACAGAGGCAAGTATTAGAGCAGGAGTGAAAGTTTATTAAAAAGCTTTAGAGCAGGAAAGAAAGGAAGAAAAGTACACTTGAAAGAGGATCAAGCGGGCGACTTGAGAGATCAAGTGCGTGGTTTGACCTTTTGATTTGGGGTTTTATATGTTGCCATGCTTCCAGGGTCTTCCATTCCTTTTCCCCTGACTCTTCCTTGGGGTGGGCCATCTTCATGTGCAGTGGCTTGCTAGTGATTGCGAGGGGAGCATGCATAGTGTTTACTGGAGTTACATGCATGCTCGCTTGAGGCTTTCTTCCCTTGCCAGTAGAATGTTCCTGGAAGGTCATATACCAGTTAACCTCTGCTATTTTACCTCTCAATCCACATGCTTGAGCCCACTCACCCAACTCCTGAGATCTTATTGAGAAGCTGCTAATCACCAGTTTCAGGGGCTTTTTGGTGTTTGTTTGTTTGTTTGAGACGGAGTTTCACTCTTGTCTCCCAGGCTGGAGTGCAATGGCGTGTTCTCAGCTCACTGCAACCTCCACCTCCCAGGTTCAAGTGATTCTCCTGCCTCAGCCTCCCAAATAGCTGAGATTACAAGCACGTGCCACCACACCCAGCTAATTTTTGTATTTTTAGTAGAGACGGGGTTTCACCATGTTGGCCGGGCTGGTCTCGAACTCCTGACCTCAAGTGATCCACCAGCCTCAGCCTCCCAAAGTGCTGGGATTACAAGCGTGAGCCACCACGTCTGGCTCGGTTTTTTTAATCTATTGGGAGACTGCCTTTACCTGGCGCTGGCTGCGACCAATTATTATTTTAGAGAGGCAGTTTAACAACCTCCAACCATCACCTGATGGTCGCCTGACATTCCTAGTGGGAGGTAGGGGGCCCTCTCCTGCCCTGCTCATATCTGACTAGCTACTTACTGTAACAGGATGACCAAACTGTTCAAAACAGAAGCCAATATCATACTGAATGGGCAAAAACTGGAAGCATTCCCTTTGAAAACTGGCACAAGACAGAGATGCCCTCTCTCACCACTCCTATTCAACATAGTGCTGGAAGTTCTGGCCAGGGCAATCAGGCAGGAGAAGGAAATAAAGGGTATTCAATTAGGAAAAGAGGAAGTCAAATTGTCCCTGTTTGCAGATGACATGATTGTATATCTAGAAAACCCCATTGTCTCAGCCCAAAATCTCCTTAAGCTGATTAGCAAATTCAGCAAAGTCTCAGGATACAAAATCAATGTACAAAAATCACAAGCATTCTTGTACACCAATCACAGACAAACAGAGAGCCAAATCATGAGTGAACTCCCATTCACAATTGCTTCAAAGAGAATAAAATACCTAGGAATCCAACTTACAAGGGATGTGAAGGACCTCTTCAAGGAGAACTACAAACCACTGCTCAATGAAATAAAAGAGGATACAAACAAATGGAAGAACATTCCATGCTTATGGGTTGGAAGAATCAATATCGTGAAAATGGCCATACTGCCCAAGGTAATTTACAGATTCAATGCCATCCCCATCAAGCTACCAATGACTTTCTTCACAGAATTGGAAAAAACTACTTTAAAGTTCATATGGAACCAAAAAAGAGCCCGCATCACCAAGTCAATCCTAAGCCAAAAGAACAAAGCTGGAGGCATCACGCTACCTGACTTCAAACTATACTACAAGGCTACAGTAACCAAAATAGCATGGTATTGGTACCACAACAGAGACATAGATCAATGGAACACAACAGAGCCCTCAGAAATAATGCCGCATATCTACAACTATCTGATCTTTGACGAACCTGACAAAAACAAGCAATGGGGAAAGGATTCCCTATTTAATAAATGGTGCTGGGAAAACTGGCTAGCCATATGTAGAAAGCTGAAACTGGATCCCTTCCTTACACCTTATACAAAAATTAATTCAAGATGGATTAAAGACTTACATGTTAGACCTAAAACCATAAAAACCCTAGAAGAAAGCCTAGGCAATACCATTCAGGACATACGCATGGGCAAGGACTTCATGTCTAAAACACCAAAAGCAATGGCAGCAAAAGCCAAAATTGACAAATGGGATCTAATTAAACTAAAGAGCTTCTGCACAGCAAAAGAAACTACCATCAGAGTGAACAGGCAACCTACAAAATGGGAGAAAATTTTTGCAACCTACTCATCTGACAAAGGGCTAATATCCAGAATCTACAATGAACTCAAACAAATTTACAAGAAAAAAACAAACAATCCCATCAAAAAGTGGGCAAAGGACATGAACAGACACTTCTCAAAAGAAGACATTTATGCAGCCAAAAAACACATGAAAAAATGCTCATCATCACTGGCCATCAGAGAAATGCAAATCAAAACCACAATGAGATACCATCTCACACCAGTTAGAATGGCCATCATTAAAAAGTCAGGAAACAACAGGTGCTGGAGAGGATGTGGAGAAATAGGAACACTTTTACACTGTTGGTGGGACTGTAAACTAGTTCAACCATTGTGGAAGTCAGTGTGGCGATTCCTCAGGGATCTAGAACTAGAAATACCATTTGACCCAGCCATCCCATTACTGGGTATATACCCAAAGGACTATAACTCATGCTGCTATAAAGACACATGCACACGTATGTTTATTGTGGCACTATTCACAATAGCAAAGACTTGGAACCAACCCAAATGTCCAAAAATGATAGACTGGATTAAGAAAATGTGGCACATATACACCATGGAATACTATGCAGCCATAAAAAATGATGAGTTCATGTCCTTTGTAGGGACATGGATGAAACTGGAAACCATCATTCTCAGTAAACTATCGCAAGGACAAAAAACCAAACACCGCATGTTCTCACTCATAGGTGGGAATTGAACAATGAGAACACATGGACACAGGAAGGGGAACATCACACTCCGGGGACTGTTGTGGGGTGGGGGGAGTGGGGAGGGACAGCATTAGGAGATATACCTAATGCTAAATGACGAGTTAATGGGTGCAGCAAACCAACATGACACATGGATACATATGTAACAAACCTGCACATTGTGCACATGTACCCTAAAACCTAAAGTATAATAATTTAAAAAAAAAACCTCTTTTGTAGTAAAAAATAAATAAATAAATAAATAAATAAATAAATAAATAAATAAAACAGAAGCCACTGGAAACTGTCTTTAGGTAGAAATAAGGAGTTCCCTTTAAAAGTCATGGCACTCGTCTGGGTGCAGTGGTGTGTGACACCTGTATTCCCAGCACTTTGGGAGGACAAGGTGGGAGAATTGTTTGAGGCCAAGAGTTCAAGACTAGCCTAGGCAACATAGTGAGACTCCATCTCTACAAAAAAACAAAAAAAGATAGCCAGACATGGTGGCACACACCTGTAGTCCTAGTTACTCAGAAGGCTGAGGCAGGAGGACTGTTTGAGCCCAGAGGTTGGAGGCTGCAGTGAGTTGTGATTATGGCACTGCACTCCAGCCTGGGTGACAGAGCAAGACTCTAACTTAAAAAAAACAAAAACAAAAACAAAAAACCTGGAACTCATACCCCTGCCCAACAGACACATCCAGAACATGCTGTTTACTTCATGCCTCCTGGGAGATTCCCCTTCCCCAACCCTCAGTGAGCCAGATTGAATTGACCACGTTCAGCTGAAGAAATATGATCACACATGATGACTTTCTCAAAAGTCTGGAAAGACTTAAAAAATAAAGTAAAATAAACCCAAGCATCCCATCGCAAATGTTGGCTCCAAATAGAAGATTTTATTGTAAACCTTCCAGACATTTAGACTCCGCTGTTGTTTTTGAAAAGACATTCCAATAACAGATGCCCCTTCAACTGGGGTATGGTTTGATAGAAAGCAGCAGGAACAATTTAAAAAAAAAAAAATAGCACTCTTGGGATGTCAAAATAAATTAGCTGTGATGCTGAAATTATTTCCTGTTAGGTTTAATGAAGTTAACAAGATAAGTAAATATGAAAAACAGCATTAGCAACCAGGGGCTAATCTCCTCCCAAACATGGAGCACTTCCAGACATTGATAACAATGTATGTGGAATTTCTTTCATTTATTTTTATATATCACAATGCCTTCATTCCATGTCTATTTTTCAAAATCTTTGAGATTTCTTTTGAGCTGAACTTATTTGTAATTCTCTTTTGAAACACAGTTAGAAATCTGTGACTCAAGCATTTTGCTATTTTTCATGTTCTGTTTCTACATTGTTGTAGTACCTCCAACAAACAGATAAATGATAATTAAAGAAAAGATTGACGTTGTTATTTAAATGGCATTTGGAGACTATATGGACTTTTCATCTAACCGAGTTTTCTTGGTCCCTATTAGCATAAATAATTAAGACTTGACAGCAAGTTAGAGACACGACCCCTTCCTGGAGGAACTTCAGATATAAAAATAAACCCCTTCAAAGATGGTTTTCTTACTATTTCCAATCATTACTCCCTAGCTTATACATAAATTGCCTTAAAAAATGTAGGTAGGGCTGGGCACAGTGGCTCACGCCTGTAATCCCAGCACTCTGGGAGGCCAAGGCAGGCAGATAACCTGAGGTCAGGAGTTCAAGACCAGCCTGGCAGACATGGCGAAACCCCATCTCTACTAAAAATACAAAAATTAGCTGGGCATGGTGGCACATGCCTGTAGCCTCAGCTACTTAGGAGACTGAGGTCGCTTGAACCTGGGAGGCAGAGGTTGCAACGAGCCAAGATCATGCCACTGCACTCCAGCCTGGGTGACAGAGTGAGACTCCATCTCAAAAAAAAAAAAAAAAAAAAATGTAGGTAGGTACACAGATCTTGAAGTCATCAGACATGTTTCTAGTCCCAACTCTTTCCCTGTTATTCACTTATCTCTTCAGTCATTAATTCACCATCTGAAAAATGAGTGGGTAGTATCCTTGATAATAAATATTATTCATTGAATATTTAATAAGTGCTAGGGCCTTTACTAAGGACTTCACATACATCATCTAATTGATGCTAACAATAACCTTTTAAGGTATTATCTCTATTTTACAAGCATGAAACTGAGGCACAGAGAAGTTAAGTAACTTTCCAAAGGCCACTCAGCAAGCAAGTGACTAAACCAGCATTCAAATACAGATTGACTCAAGTCCACAGGCCACACCTGCTTGTAGCCACAATGCCTCCCACTGTGAGATACCATCTCTGGGATCCCTTTCAGCTGAACTTCTCCAAGGTGCTATGATTCTTTTAGAGTACTGTTATTTGCAAAAAAGAGAAAATACCTTGAGTGACAGGAAAACGATGATTCCATGGATAGAAATATGAAACAGAGAGAGATAACAGGGGAAAAAAAAATGCATTCTGGTTTGCAACTAGTGAATTTCCTAGTGCTGGCAGAGATGTCCAACAGGCCCTTGGAAACTTCAACTAGAACAAGGGACAAAAGTCAGAGCTGAAGATAAGGAACTAAATCCCTTGCAAGGAGGTAATGACTGAAATTAAACAACTGAAAGAGAGGGCCAAGGGAGGAGCCCTGGAAAGAGGAAAGGTCCATCCTTGGGATCAACTGAGGATGCAGGAAACAGAGAAGGACATATAGGGCTGAGTAGGAGAACCTCAAGGATGGTGCTTCTGAAGCAAAGTTAAGAAGAATCTGGGCCGGGCGCAGTGGCTCACGCCTGTAATCCCAGCACTTTGGGAGGCCAAGGTGGGCAGATCATGAGGTCAGCAGATCGAGACCATCCTGGTTAACACGGTGAAACCCTGTCTCTACTAAAAATACAAAAACTTAGCTGGGCGTGCTGGTGGGCACCTGTAGTCCCAGCTACTTGGGAGGCTGAGCCAGGAGAATGGTGTGAACCCGGGAGGCAGAGCTTGCAGTGAGCCGAGATCGCGCCACTGCACTCCAGCCTGGGCAACAGAGCTAGACTCCGTCTCAAAAAAAAAAAAAAAAAGAAGAATCTGCAGATCTGCAGAGGGGATGGCCCACAATGCCAAGTGCCACTCTCTCTGAAGTCAAGGAGATCAAGACCAGGTAAGAAGCCACCGGGATGGTCCATTTGGAGTCACTAACAGTTCTCAATGGGCAGGTAAGTTGTGCTGGGGATGAAAGCCTGAACACGATGGGTTAAGAAGTCAGACTGTGAAGAACTGATCTGGAGGCAGTAGGTGTCTGTAAACTGGGGCCCAGAGTGTTAAACCTGCCCAGGATCACAAGGTTAGTTAGTGACAGAGCCAGGACCATTATTTGGATATGTTAATCTTTTTTCCTTCATACCACACTCCTTGTAGACATGCAAAATTTTCTTCCAAGTTTCTTTCAAATAATAGATCCATTTGGCTTTGTGTGATATACAGAGGAAAGGATAGCTGTCTTACATACGTCTGACTTGGTGAAATTAATATTTCCCTTGGACATATGATGCTTAACAATCTGACTGAAATAACCTCAACAGGTTGTTTCACTGTCACCTGCCTCAGGCCTGAAGAACCACAGTAAGAAGCTTCTTCAGTGCAAGATCTAATCAATGCAAAAATCAATCAAGAATAAACCGATGCAACATCAATGCAAGACTAGCTGGATGATTGGATCCATGCAATCCCTGGATCTCCTGAATACCAGGAACTCTACTGACCACCCACAGGCATGGTGACACTCTGGGCTTGATCATCACCTGAAGCTTCCCCTCATGAACCCCTGACCCCCCGTCTCATCTCCTCATCCCTCCATATCTGCTCTTCTACCTCACAGATACCACAAGCCCCAATCCTCTGTCTTCTCCTAATCATCAGCCTGCTCCAGCCTGAACTTCATTGTTGATCACAAGTCCTCTTCTCTCACAGATTCTTCAGCTCCCCCACACCACACTCCTCCTACTGCACCTGCCCAGCAAAACATACAGGCTGGGCAGCAGCACCATAACCAGCCTCGTCTGCTCTTTTCACCCTGGCTGCGAAGGCCAACACAGCATCCTGGATCTCCAGCATCAATCTGCCCACTAATCCTTTGATTCCTCCAGTGTGAACTCCCTCACCTTCACCAAGCCTCAGCTCAGTCTTCATGTGACCTCTCTCTCCTTCTCTTACCTCACACCTGGCCTCCTTATGCACCAAGAGACACCAAGGTGATCAGGAAGGACCCCCTTCACCTTCCTGCCCCCTTCACTGTAAGTACATTTACATTCACACTCATCCGTTTTTCCTTTTCCCTAGCTGCTGCAGCTCAGATCTTCCTCTTCTTGTTCAGAGTTAACCTCTGCCTTGAGCCACATTCTTTTCTTTGCAGGTGCTACACGCCCAGCCTCTTCCTCCCTCTGGGATACTTGCCCCCAAAGCTTATAATTATGAGAGCACTTCTCCAGGCCTGAAACACCCACCCCTTGACCAGGTGCTCCTCTACCTTCTACCAAATCCCTTTCCTCCCCTTCTCACCCAAACTTTCAAAAATGTAGCCTACACTCTTTCTTCTTCCTCATTGCCCATTCCTCAGTTGCTACAGCCTGGCTTCTGCCCTCCTTCCTCAGCTGAAACCAGTCTCCCAGGCTCCCATATGCCAGCTAATGGGCACTTCCCCTCCTTCCCTCACCAATCCCTCTGCTTTGTCTACGTTGTTAATGACTCGTTTGTACTAAAAACTCCCCTGGCTTCTATGACCCTACACTTTCATGATTCTCCTCCTTTTTCACTCATTCATTCATTCAAACAAAAAATCACTTATTGGCACTTACTACGTGCCAGGGGTTGCAGGGATCTAGGGGTGAGGAAAGCAGACACAATGCCTGTCCTTGTACAGCACACTGTCTAGTGGGAGAGACAACAGTAAACAGGACAGGAAACAGTCAGTCAATTCTTGTTATTCAGCCTAGTTATGGTCTAGTCTACAAAGTCTCTGCAAACAATGAATTAATGAACACTGAATCACTGCTCCTGGGAAGAGTCCGGTTCCTTCCAGCCTCTGGTCACAATATTTCATAAACCAAACAATACACGACCTTGTTTTATGTGTTTCTTTTGCAGACACCTTATTTAATGTATATTTATGAGTAATTAATTTTATGCAGCATATTTTAATAATAAAACACTAGCTGAGAAGAGTTTAACATTTTCCTGATCCTAAGTAACAAGACTTCTCGCAGGTCAGAGTCTCTCTGTTCATTATAATCACTTCCTGAGCTGCTTTCTTATCTTGCCCTAGCATTCAGGACCAGTGGCCTTAGATTGATGCTTTTATTAATTTGCTGGATTTATTCTCTCTCTCTCTCTCACTCACACACACACACACACACACACATGCCCCAAAACACAAAATAACACACATTTAGCATTTTTCAACTCAAGTCATCAGAGCTTATGTCTCATCTCATTATCCTCCTACAAATCATCTTGACACATTTATTACTGCTTCTCCAACTTTAATTTCTAGGATGCTGATATGGTTTGGCTGTGTCCCCACCCAAATCTCAACTTGAACTGTGTCTCCCAGAATTCCCACATGTTGTGGGAAAGACCCAAGGGGAAGTAATTGAATCACGGGGGCTGATCTTTCCCGTGCTATTCTCCTGATAGTGAATAAGTCTCATCAGATCTGATGGGTTTATCAGGGCCTTCTGCTTTTGCTCTTCTCTCATTTTTCTCTTGCCGCCACCATGTAAGAAGTGCCTTCCTCCTCCCACCATGATCCTGAGGCCTCCCCAGCAATGTGGAACTGTAAATCCAATTAAATCTCTTTTTGTTCCCAGTTTCTCATATGTCTTTATCAGCAGCATGGAAAGGGATCAATACAGATGCTGTGTTTAAAATTCAACCTGACACATCATATTTTCCTAAGAATCAAGATGGAATGGCATTAGCCAGAGGTGAATGTGAAAATTACTGTGGATTCAGCAAGGGGCAGAAGTGTAGAAATGAGAGTGACTCCAGAGTCAGACAGACTGGGAAAAGATTATGACTGCCATTCACTAACTGAGGCCACAGGTTAGGCACTTACCTTCTCTGAACCTCAATTTGCTCATCCACAAAGCAGTAGTAAAGTATCTCAAAAGAATGCTGTGAAGATTAGATGTATATTGCATGCAAGTTCCCTGGCACAGAGTTAGGGCTCAATTAATGCCACTTTCTCCCCCTTCAGACTTATTCAGTTCTCGGGATGATCTCTGTGCCCACTTGCCTGGAGGAAGTTTTTGGGCCCACTGGAGTAGGAGCTGGTATTAGGAGCATCTTTCGGTACTGCAGAGAAGGAAATTCTCACGGCTTAAACATGGAGTGAGAGAGCTCAAGGAGGAGGCAGGAATCTTGGGAAAATAAGAAAGGGGTGGTGAGACAGTTTCTAGCATCATGGGGAGGGGAAGAGGAGATCATAACAAACAATTGTGGTGGGGAAGAAAGAGCTGGGAGGAAAAGAAAGGAGGAGGCAGAGCGAGGCAATCAACCAAAGCAGGGAAAGCAAATGACTGTCACCACGTGGGCCACCATCTTTACACGGTGGGAGAAGCCAAGCACCTCCTCAGACTCAGCTCACAAGAAGGTAACACTGCAGGGGAAGGCTCTGGGTAGCCCTCATCAGGGTCCAGGGCCCCCAGCCAAGAAGAAGGAGCCTCTGTGAAGTCTATTCCCATGGCTAGGCTGCTGAACCCCTAGTGTGGAGACATATGGGGCAAAAGAGAGCGTCAAACGAAACAGGGAACCCAACGATCAGGCCTGGCTGTCATGTGGGTCTAAACTCCAACTGCTTTTAATATAAGGACCCAGATTTAAGTAAAAAGTGGACATACCTCATGCATGATAGTACTTACACTTACAGCCACATGGCACATAAAAACTGCTTAGTGCAAATGGAGATATTTGTGGGCTCCTTTCCATTATATCACCACTCTGCAGGGATCCACAGCCATGGGATTCAGAGCAACTTCATGAGGGAGAATGAAAACCCCACAATTTTTCAAGGGCTATCTCTTCCAGGTTTACAAAGGGAGAATTGGGGTCCTCATGTCAATTCTTCCAAGGGAAAGGACCACGTCCTCCCCTCTCCCTCTGTGCTCCAGAGCAGCCGAATCTGACCCTCCTAATTGCATTCTTGCCTCACTTGGATTTATTCCAGTTTATTCCCCACCCCCATCCCCCCTTTGCCAAATTCCTCTTCCTGATGAGTCAGGGATTAAAAATGCTTGGCATCCTTGCTGAATAAATAGTATTTGTCCACAGTGACACTGGTCAGTGGCAAACTGCCTTTGTTCTGTGATGAGGAGCATGAGCACACAACTTGCAAGTTGTCTATCCAGGACTCTGGTCCTATATGGGCATCGAACTCATGCCCTTGGCCTTGTTTATGTCCTGTTCCAACTAGCTAGACTGGCTTGCACAGAGGTAAGGAGTGAAGGTAGAGGGAGAAAGGGAGAGAAGGGGTGGGGGGGAAACAAACTTGTGCTGGTTTTATACAAATCTTCTCCCATTTAATCATACCTGTGATGTAGATAGAATTAGTCCCATTTTACAGATCCAGAGAAATTCAGTCAGTTGCCAGATTTTCAGGGGTTAGAAAAGCTAGAATTTGAACTCTCCTATTCTGAGTGGGAGCCTATCATTCTTTGCACCACATCAAGCCACTGATGGAAGTGAGCAGGCAGTTGACTGAAATTGATTGCCATTCTGCCAGCCTCCAGGCCTTAGGAAATGGCCCGCCTCAGATAGAATGGAAGTCGCAGTGGGCATCAGACAGCACTTTCCTCTTTCCCCTCGGCCTCTGGCGTCAGGCTGCCCCAGAGGGAGATCTGTTGTGTTTTCAGCAGCTCTGGAAGAGACATTTCTCCTGGAGTGGTGGACACAGCAGCGTCCTGTTATTCACCTGCAAGTCCCACTGGGGTATGGCAGCCATAGCAGGAATTGCTTACTTTCCTTAGCAGCCCCTGACCATCGCATGTGCTCACATTAGCTCAGGAAGCTCTGCCATATGGGCTTCTTATGTCTCCTGCCTTCCACAGCTTCAGGCACCTCTTCAAATGCTTTTTAATTCAGCCAACGTGGTGGCTCACAACTGTAATCCCAGCACTTTGGGAGGCTGAGGTGGGCAGATCGCTTGAGCCCAGGAATTTGAGACCAGCCTGGGCAACATGGTGAAACCCTGTCTCTGGAAAAAATACAAAAATTACCTGGGCATGGTGGCGCATGCCTGTGGTCCGAGCTACTCAGGAGGCTGAGGTGGGAGGATCACCTGAGCCCAGGAGGTCGAGCCATGATGGTGCCACTGCACTCCAGCCTGAGCAACAGAGTGAGACCCCATTTCAAAAATAAATAAAATGAATAAACAAATTCAGACTGTCATAAGCCATTCATTCCCAAAGATTCCATTTGTGCTTAAGCCCAATATTTTACAGACAGGATGAACAAGGCTCACAGAAGCAGAGAGACTTCCTGAAGGTCACACGGCAAGTGAATGACAGAACTAGGGCCAGAATCAAGGTCCCTGACTATTCTTCAGTCACTCAGCAGACATTCATTGAGTGCCTAGAATCTGCTAGGCACCACTCCAGGTGCCAGGTGTCCATTGCTGTCCTTAGAGGCAAGCTGCGCTGCTCTGCTGGGGCTTCCCTGCTCCCCTCTCCTGGATGCTTTTCATTCCCAGCCCCAGAGTCTAACCCCGAGACCTCCGGTGCCACTCACCACAGCATTCCTGAAGACTTAGAAGAGGTGCTTTTGTGTGCAGCCCTTTCCTCCAAGACCCTGGAATGCACGTTCGCAGGACTTGCTGATTTATAGCCATGTTGCCTTTCAAAGAATTCCCTGGCCTGCGTTAAGTCAACAGATTTGAGAAAAGGCTTGTTAAAAGTTCTGTCACGGGAGCCAGTTGTTCCTTGTGTTCACAGGATGCTTTCTTTAACCCTGGGCCCTGCTCAGGCCAGTAACAGCACACCCTGGGCCTACAACTGCTAAGGATCTGTATGTAAGACATGGAAACTCTGTCATATAAATGTATTTAGTGCCCCTCCCTCGAATAGCCCTAAGCCCTGTCATATAAAGTATTTACTGCCCTTCCCTGGAATAGCCCTAAGCCTCTATTCTCTCATTTATCATTCTTTGTTTTTTACTGCCTTAATGGTTTTTGTGATCATATTAGCCTATTTTCTATTTTTATCCTCTTGTCATTCTGCCCATCAACTGAGAGCAGTGGCCATATCCTGTTTGTACATGCTGACCTTTCTGAAAACAGTTCATTCATTCATTCATTCATTTATCCACCCATCCATTCAACAATCCTGGCCCTGTCCTGGGAACTAAGGATGCAGCAATAGAGAAATAAAGATGGCTGCTGCCTGCCAGGTGCACTGCCCAGATCCTTGTTCAGGGTCACTCTTCTCATTCCCCAGCTGCCAGGATTGTTACTGGCTGATGACCCACACTGAGTCCTTCCTACGAATTGCCCTTGGCCAAAGGGAGCTGTGTCCCCTTCCTGGGGACACTCTGCATCCAATGACTGGCTAATTTGGGGCCCACCCCCTTTGTCTCAATTCAGGACATCCCTGAAGCACTTCCCCAGCTTCAGGGCTCCCCTGGGAATCAGTGGAGACCTCTGTTGCAATTGAATCACAGTTCAAGTCCTCTCTGTGCCCAGTCTTGCTTCCTTCACACCCTGTGGCTGCTGTGCCCGACAGCACCCGCCGCCATAACCCTCTTTGCACACAAATCTCCAGCTCAGAGTTTTGTTCCCAGGGAAGTCATCCTATGACACCTGCTATCATGAAGTTTATATACTAGGAGCAAAAGAAAATAAACACAATAAATAGTAACACAGTTACGTGAAAAGTGACATTGCTGTGGGAAGAAATAGAGTGGGGCTGGAGGATCAGGGATACAGAATGGGAAGATGATTAATTTTTCATATTCAATAGAATGATTGGAATAGGCATCTCTGAGAATGTGACACTTGAGAAAAGACTTGAAATTAGCAAGCTGAATGTCCAAAAGCTTCTGAATCCAAAATTGAGCCTGGATCAGTCAGGATTTCCCAGAGAAACAGCACCAATAGGATGTGAATGTGTATATATGTGTGTGTACATATATGTGAATATGTACATGCATACACACTCAGATCTGTTTCAAGGAATTGGCTCATGGGATTGTGGAGCCTGGCAAGTGTGAAGTCTGCAGGGAAGGCCAGCAGCTGGAATAGGTGGGAGCTGATTCTTTAGTCTTAGGGCAGAATTTCTTCTTCTCTGGGAAACCTCAATTTTTGCTCTTAAGGCCTTCAAGGGATGAGGTGAGGCCCAACCACATTATGAAAGATAATCTGCTTTACTTATAGTCTACTATTTGTGAATGTTAATCACATCCCCAAATACCTTCACAGTAGCACCTAGGTTAGTATTTGATTAAGCACTGGGTACTATAGCCTAGCCAAGATGACACAGGAACCTGACCATCACACGTACTCTGTCCCACATGTACATATCCCAACACCTTTCCCTGCTTTACTTTTCTCCTTAACACCCATCAAGAGCTGACATTCTGTGTATTTTACCCTCCCCAGTGTCTTACACCAAGCCCACTTCATTCATTTATGTAGTACCTGTTTATTCTCTTGAAAACATAAAAGTTGGTAGCCTTCCAGTGTGAGTATCCCCAAGAGAAAATACGCATCAAAAATTAAGAACTTAGAAATGATAGTTGAGGTGGAGGAACTTCCAGCAGTGGCAGCTCAAGTGGCCAAGACAAGATGAGTCAAAGTCAGGGTGGTGGTCATGGTCCTAGATGTGGCAAGAAGGATGACAAGGACAAGATAAATAAGTACTAACCTCCTGTACCAACTAGAGTGGCGGAAAAAGAAGAAAAAACAAAGGGACAAGATGTTGCCAGTAAACTGCCACTGGTGACACTTCACACTCAGTGTCGGTTAAAATTACTGAAGTTAGAGAGAATTAAAGACTATCTTCTCATGGAGGAAGAATTCATTAGAAATCAGGAACAAATAAAACTATTAGAAGAAAAGCAAGAGGAGGGAAGATCAAAAGTGGATGATCTGAGGGAGGACCCTGATGTCAGTAGGAACCTTGGAAGAGATCATTGATGACAATCATGCCATTGTGTCTACATCTGTGGGCTCAGAACACTACGTCAGCATTCTTTCATTTGTAGACAAGGATCTGCTGGAACCTGGCTGCTCGGTTCTGCTCAGACACAAGGTACATGCCATGATAGGGATGCTGATGGATGACACGGGTCCCCTGCTCACAATGATGAAGGTGGAGAGGGTCCCCCAGGAGACCTATGCCAATACTGGGGGGTTGGACAATCAAATTCAGGAAATTAAGCAATCTATGGAGCTTCCTCTCACCCATCCTGAATATTATGAAGAGATGGATATAAAGTCTCCTAAAGGGGTCATTCTCTGTGGTCCACCTGGCACAGGTAAAACCTTGTTAGCCAAAGCAGTAGCCAACCAAACCTCAGCCACTTTCTTGAGAGTGGTTGGCTCTGAACTTATTCGGAAGTACCTAGGTGATGGGCCCAAACTCGTACAGGAATTGTTTTGAGTTGCTGAAGAACATGCGCCATCCATCGTGTTTACTGATGAAATTGAGGCCATTGGGACAAAAAGATATGACTCCAGTTCTGGTGGTGAGAGAGAAATTCAGCAAACAATGTTGGAATTGGAACTGTTGAACCAATTGGGTGGATTTGATTCTAGGGAAGATGTGAAAGTTATCATGGCCACAAAACAAATAGAAACTTTGGATCCAGTACTTATCAGACCAGGCCGCATTGACAAGAAGATTGAGCTCCACCTGCCTGATAAAAAGACTAAGAAGCACATCTTTCAGATTCACACAAGCAGGATGACACTGGCCGATGATGTAACCCTGGATGACTTGATCATGGCTAAAGATGACTTCTCTGGTGCTGACATCAAGGCAATCTGTACAGAAGCTGGTCTGATGGCCTTAAGAGAATACAGAATGAAAGCAACAAATGAAGACTTCAAAAAATCTAAAGAAAATGTTCTTTATAAGAAACAGGAAGGCATCCCTGAGGGGCTTTTTCTCTAGTGAACCACCGCTGCCATCAGGAAGATGGCTGGGAGATTTCCCAGCCCCTGAAAGAGATGAGGTTGGGGGAGTTGCCCAGAGGAATCCCTGTTCCCATTGACTTTTATTAGCAAAGCATCCTGTGTGTATTTTGGAGTATGATGTGTAAGTGCCCAATGGGTGGCCTTCGTCTGTCGGTTACTGTACAGCACTCTGCTTCCAAATAAAGCATGTTCTTTCACAAAAAAAAAAAAAAAAAAAGATGGTTGATACTGAACAAGAGGTGGTCTCAGGTGGGTAACATGAAAGTGCTGGTTAATGTCCCGAGTTAATGGGTTCAGAGATTTCAAAGGAGGATGAAACTTTGACTTGAGAAGGATTTTTTACCTTTCCAAGGTTTCATCTGACAGAGCAAGCCACTTGGGCACAAAATGAGTTTATAAGAGCAGCAAACAGAACCAAACCTGAAAGCATCACCAGTCTCTGTGCTGGGTCTATTTGAGCACCTTGATGCCAACTCTTTAAGCCTGGGTGGGAGGCAAGACTACCTAGAGTTTCTTTACTTTTTAAGTATGTGCAATCTGATGACCCCTTCTCTCTCATCAGGTTCAGCTTTGTCTGACCAGTACCTAAGGCAAATGTTGGCCTCACAAACTTTTCCAAACACCAAGCATTTAATAAGAGTATCAACTCTGGCTCATGCAAAAGTGGGTGACTAATAGAAATAATGCAGACAGAAACAGAGGTGTTCTTGTCATCTGATCATCCCTTTTCCTGGAAAATTTGAATATTTTCCATAAAATTATTATACAGTTATTCACTTTAAAGCTGTTCTCAAATGTCCATAGAGGCTCAGTCATGAACAGATATTCATTGAGGCTTCACACTGTCTGGGCATGTCAGGAAACATCCATGTAATAAATAGACATGAGCACACATCTATGAAAACTTAGCTAGTTACTCAAGGCAATGTGCGTCCAAGCATAACCTGGAAATTCGTCCCATGAGGACTCAGAAGCAGGAAAGAAAATGTCACTGTTTACTGATGTGCATAGAAAAGGCTTCATTGATGGAAGGAGAATAGAACTCAGGCAGAGAAGAGGAAAGAAGGGCCTCTGGGTGGGAAGGCACCCAGAGCAAAGGCACCCAGGTGGGAATGCGTATGCCTATTAGGATGCAGAATTCTCTCCGTTATACCTAAGGGTCAAGGAGGTGGAGCAATGTAAGAGCTGAAAAATGTTTTCAGATGCAGAATTAGCATATATAAAGGAATAAGATTTTTTTCTGATTTATAAAAGTATCCCTGAAGTTCTTCTAAAATTAAGCAACATTTAGTTTAAGATCTAACAAATGACTCTTTTAGAGAAGAAAATAATGATATGAGAAAAGAATCATCTCCCCTCATTGTATGAGCTGTTAATTCTCCATTGTTCTCTGTGTGTTGGTTATTTATCTATTGTCTCTTGGATCCAAGCCCACCTTTCTATACTCTGCTCTTGGATATGGTAAGCCATCTGGTTCATTTCCCCTTAGACACTGCCGGCAGAAGCCTTAGAGTGTGACTGGAGGTTGGAAGGAAGGAAAGGGACCCTCCTTCCTGGTCTTTGCCCTTTCTGGGAGTGTCTCTCCAGCAGCAGTATTGCTCCAGCAGCATAGTTGGCTCCAGCTTTCAGCAGCCCCAGAACCAGCCTCCCCTTCCCCCTGGCAGGCACTAGCCACAGCCAGGCGATGCCCATCTCCAGGGGGTTGAGCTCAGTCAATGGGTCCCCCTCTGAGCCACTTGGTTCTGCTAACTCTACCTCTTGACGGTTGTTTCCCCAAGCCTAGATTATGTAACTGCTTTGTCAAATTAATTTTATTTTTTTAAAGATAAGTTCATATAACATAAAATTCCCTGTTTGAAAGTGTACAATTCAGTGGTTATTAGTAAATTCATAATGTTGTGCAACCATTACCATGATCTAATTCTACTATGTCTTCATCACTCCAAAAAGAAACCCTGTATCTCCCAGTTACCACCAATTACCTTTTTTTACTTTGCAGTCAACAAGTGTTTCCTGGAGAGATACTCCTAGACTGTGTAAATATCCCATTCTTTACTCAACTTTCACCTTCCAGCTTTCAAATCTATTGATACATTTTGCCTAAAATAATTACTATGGTTCTCAAATTGCTCTAAGTCCTTAATTTTTTCAACATTCATTAGCTGGCATTCTACTTTAGGAAAGAGCATTCCCTTTCCATTTATGTGTTCATTTGCTTATTATATCAGGATAGACTCATGGATATCTATTTTAATCAATGGGATACAATCTAATACTGTGGTTACTTGGACATACAAATCATCCCTGATTGGGCCAGCTGGCACCCCTTCCGGCTGTCCCATGTCCTCTATGTTGCCATCATTATTTGATTACTTTCTTACCTTCTGGAACAACAAGATAAACTTGGCATATTTTTCCTGGTCCACCTGTGAGATCCGCCATTTCTCCAAGGAATTCTGGTCCATATTCATGGAAAAATAGTATAATATTTAGAAACTAAATTCTAGGTAGGATCTTTGTTATTGGATTTCACTACTCCCAAGATCTCTCTAGTACAAAGCTAGGAAATGTATGTATTTGTGTACATGTGTGAATGTGTATACATACGCACACATGAAGATATAAAGTGTATGCACAGACTCACAGAAATGTATATCAATGTTTTGTTCCTTTATCTAATCCCACATAGTGCAAACTCTAAATTTACACCAAAACTTCTCATCCCAATCCCGTAGACTACAGCGTTCATTCTAGCTTTCTCCTTTTCTATATTTATTACTCTCTTTTCTTGCAGTGACAAATCTGGCTCCCACCACCTCATTATAATGACTTATTTCCTCAGCCCTCCTGCCCACTGCTTTTACTCCATCTCCCAAGCCCAGAAAGCTACCACCCCTATTTAGCCATCTTCCTTGCATGGCCAGAAATCCCATGGGGCCGACAATCTATTTGAAAACATTTCATTAATGATAAAAATATATATTGTGATCTAATGACTTAAACCTATTTCCTTTGCAGAAAGTGTTGCAAATGTTATAACACAGCAAACTCCTTGAATGTGTGTGTCTCCCAGTAATTTTGATAGACCGGCCAGGGTGAAAGTTAGTCCATGAATGTGATAGAGTGTTTTCTCTGAGAAAAGCTAACTTTATGCCTTTAAATCCGTGAGTTGCACATGAACATGACATGAGCAAACACGTATTGTTCAATGGTTCCTGGTGGCTACTGTTTTTATTCTGGATTTTTGCTTCATGAAAACGATAAATCTGATGTTATAAGCTTTCTAAGAAAGCTCACATTTTTCCTAAGGCTCAAAATTGAAAGGAAAAAGAGGGTGCATGGCTTCATGAGCCACTTAGTATTGCAATTCAACTGTTAAAAATTACAAACAAAACTTTTATTTAATTTCTTGCTTGCCCTTAATAGGAAAGGCATCTTTACAGGACTGTTGACTATAGTTTCTGGAATGGTTCATACTGGAAGATCCTCTCAGCTAATCAGACACTGCTCCTTTTTCTTTTCGCTAGATGCACTGTGGCCTGAACATGAACATACATGGGGCTAAGAAATTTTTTTTTTTTTTTTGAGACAGGGTCTTGCTCTGTCACTCAGGCTGGAGTGCAGTGGCACAATCATGGCTCACTGCAACCTCAAGAGCTCAAGTGATCTTCCTGCCTCAGCTTCCCAAGTAGCCGGTGTGTGCCACCACACCCAGCCAATTTTTTTCATTTTTTGTACAGACGGGGTCCCACTATGTTGCCCAGACTGGTCTCAAACTCCCGGGCTCAAGTGATCCTCCCACCTCATCCTCCCAAACTGTTGGGATTATAGGCATGAGCCACCAGGCCTGACCAGCAATTTATACCTTCTCTGACTCTTAAACCTGCCATGGGGCCATTGGTGTATTCGTTGTATTTAACAACCAGCTTTCTGGGGTGCTGCGGGGAGAGGGGTAGTCCCGATTTGCAGTGAATAGCCATTTTTGTAGCATAAATACTCCCACCATGGCCAACGTCAAGCTACCAACATGACATCACTTAACTAGGGGCAAGGAAGAGATTACACAACTGGCTCTCATGAGCTTGTGTGAGCCACCTCCAGCCTGGATGCCCGTGTGAGCCTATAAATCAACCAGACCCACCCACTTAAGCATTGTCTCCAAACTGCCAGTGACTTAAAAAAAAAGTAGTCCTTGATTTTGGGTGTTCACATGCTTAACTCAGAGAGATGACTGTCTTGTATCCATGATCATCAGAGAGGTTCTTGCTGGGAACAAGAGAAATGGGAAGAGAATAAGTGAAAGAAAAAATAAAATCAGCAAACTGTCTTGAAGTCAAAACTGAGCTTGTGGTAAAGCATATGAGATAAACCACCTCCTATGTTTTCACAGTTCTGCTCCACCTGGAGGGAAATGCCAGCTCCAAAGGAGGTCCAGCCGGTCTCCCGTGAGCAGGATTTGCAGGCTGAGAGTCAAAGGCGCTCTAAGCCATGGAGCACCTCTGACCCCCACTGGCTGCTGTGATGCATTGCATCTCAGGGATGGCCAAGGCCCCTCAGTACATTGCCCTCTCCTAACCACAAGTGACCAGTTTCTCCTTTGCTGTATTGTCAGGACTTTCCACCAAGTGCCATCTATTTCTCATCCATCTCCTTTGAAATATTTTCACTCTTTATCTACTTCTCCTCTGGGCTAGTAGATATTTCTAAGTCATTGTATAGTGCATGGATTTTATTTTCATTTTCGTTTGATCAGAAAATGAGTCAAGAGAAGATATGACATTGTTGCATATGTGGTTGATTTTCGTTTCTCTTTTTCTCGTCCTTTTGGTGACAAACACCAGGAGCTGCCTCTTTTTGTTTAAGAAGTCCTTCAGCACCTATTCTGTGTCATCATCTGAAGCTCATGTTCGCTTGTGGTCCCTTTGATAGAGCAAGAGCACCACCCACGGCAACAAAACATGCCCTGAGTCTCTGGAGGCAGCCTGGGCAGTTAATGAAACCCAGGGCCAATGGACCACAAAGCCCGGTCCATAATCAGAGTGCTGCATCAATTGCGCACACTCAAGTGTCTGATTCCATCGGTTCACTTTGGTATCTGTATGGCGTCTCTCTATTTGTATGATACCTTGGTAATCTGACTCAGGAATTAGACCAGACCAAAGCAAGCTGGGGGAAAGGCTGAGTATTTGTGGGTAAGGAACACGCCTTCCAGTGGGTTTGCTCTAACCTTAGCAATCTCCTCTGATTTCCAGCTTTGTTCTAAAAACCAAACATTAGTTGTGCATTCCAGGTATTCCTCAAAGGAATTATTTTTTTCCAGTACCCTGTATTAAATTAATTTTGATTTTGCACCTAATCTCACTGCTTTAAATCACAACCTGAGTGGGACTTCCCTTTGCTGAGCAGGAATAGTCTTGCCTGTCTACATCTCTATGTATCACTTTCAAACACAAAATTCTGGGTTTCTTATTCTAAAGAACTGCTTCCTGCTCTTGTTTCTCATGGCCAGCAGAGGGACTCCAGAGTAACCCTCAGACAGAGCGTGAGATTAGGCCACTTTGTGGTGGTGAAAGATCCCCCAGCTCTCTAGAGAAGTGACATTTAACCCTAGGGTTTCCCAGCACACATACAAAAGGCTTGAGAAATAGAGCTAGGTCTCTCAGGACCACAGGTAAAAATAATCTTTACCTGAGGCTGAGAAGAGCTTTGTAATCACATCCACCCCTGGCAGACAGAAAGAAAGCAGGTTAGCACTTCTTTTAAGAATTGTGAAAACTGAAGGAGAAAACAACGAGAACCGTGGACTTGAGCCATTATTCCTCATTGACGTCACAGCCCCCCAGAGCCCCGGAGAGGGGATATTTGGGAGACCACGGACCAGCTCAAGTTTATTATGTTTTGTTGGCTGATAAACACAAATGTCCTAGTCATCACTGAAATCATGTAGTCACTTGTGACACTTTTCTCCTTTATTTTCCCCAATCTTATAGACAATGAGCAAATTGTATAGGAAATAAACTGTTTGTTTTGCAACAGATGCTGGAGAGGATGTGGAGAAATAGGAACACTTTTACACTGTTGGTGGGAGTGTAATTTAGTTCAACCATTGTGGAAGACAGTGTGGCGATTCCTCAAGGATCTAGAACCAGAAATACCATTTGACCCAGCAATCCCATTACTGGGTATATACCCAAAGGATTATAAATCATTCTACGATAAAGACACATGCACACATATGTTTATTGCAGCACTATTCACAATAGCAAAGACTTGGAACCAACCCAAATGCCCATCAGTGATAGACTGGATAAAGAATGGATAGAATGGACATAGACACCATGGAATACTATGCAGCCATAAAAAAGGATGAGTTCATGTCCTTTGCAGGGACATGGATGAAGCTGGCAACCATCATTCTCAGCAACTAACACAGGAACAGAAAACCAAACACTTTCATGTTCTCACTCATAAGTGTGAGTTGAACAATGAGAACACATGGACACAGGGAGGGGAACATAACATACCGGAGCCTATTGGGGGGTGCGGGACTAGGAGAGGGATAGCATTAGGACAAATACCTAATGTAGATGACAGGCTGATGGGTGTAGCAAACCACCATGGCACGTGTGTACCTATGTAACAAACCTGCACATTCTATACATGTACCCCAGAACTTACAGTAAAAAAAAATAAATTTTAAAAAGGATATAAACTCTTTGTTTTAATAAAATGTATATTATAGCCAGGCACAGTGGCCCACACCTATAACGCTAGCACTTTGGGAGGCTGAGGCAGGCAAATCACTTGAGCTCAGGAGTTTGAGACCAGCCTGGACAACATGGCAAAACCCCATCTCTAAAAAGAACAATTACACAAATTAGCCGAGTATGATGGGTGTGTTGGCGCATGCCTGTAGTCCTAGCTACATGGAAGGCTGAGGTGCGAGGGTCATTTGAGCCCAGGAGGTCGAGGCTGAAGTTAGCCGAGATCACACCACTGCACTCCAGCCTGGGCAACAACAAGACCCTGTCTCAAAAAATTAAATAAAATGTATATTACAGTCAGACAGGCTACTCTGTGAATTCTGAATGGGCCACTGTCTCTAATCAGAAAGCTTTGTAGATATTCTTGGCACATGGCAATGGCATCCTCAATCAGTGTCTATGTGGCTTTACTAAAAATTAACTTGAAGATCGGTTTTATTTCTTAATACTAGACAAGACTGATCAAGCAATAAGAAGTTGTGGTGTACTAACCATGTTCAGGGTTGCAGCGAAGAAACATGGGACACGGTCCCTGAATATAAGAAGCTATCTACCTAGGAAGATGAGGCCCAATCCGATACAAGCAATAAAGAAGGATCAAGTAATCTCTTTACAGATAATACTGATCAGCATAGTAATAGCGACAGTGTATTGAGTGTTTACTCTGTTCCAACCACTGTGCTAAATGCTTTATATAAATCATGTTGTTGAATCCTCAAAACAACTTTATTAAGTAGGTACTATTATTATTGCCACTTTAGGGATAAGGAAACCAACCCACATAAAGTTTAAATCATTTGCCAGGATTTGATTCCAGGCTGTCTGACACCAAAGACCATGCCTTTAAATATCCAGCAATCTGTAATGCCTCATAAGAGCAAAGGGAGTTCAAAGTGGGGAGATCAGCATGGGCTGGATGAGACCTTCACGGAAGAGGGATCCTGGAGATGTAGGTGTGGTTCGGGGTAAAGAGAGGATAGAGAAGACCTTCCAAGGAAGGAGGGAGAAGGAGAGGGAGAGCACACACAGGCTGAGAAGTGAAAATGCACAAAGCTCATTGGGGTCCCAAGAGTTACCCCGCTGCCACTGCACACCCTTTGTGCATGGATGTAAGTGGGAGGATAATGGTGGTCAGGTGACAAAAGCACATGGAAGTTAGGTTTATGGAAGGGCCTCCTTGAAAAAAGCCTTCAGAAATTAGAGGGAAATAAAAACAATTGAAACCAAAACAAAGTTGATGAGTGGAAGCTAATTAAACTAAAGAGCTTTTACACAGCAAAAGAAACTATCAACAGAGTAAATAGACAATCTAGGGAACAGGAGAAAATATTTGCAAACTATGCATCTGATAAAGGTCTAATATCCAGACTCTATAAGGAAATTAAACTAATCAACAAGCAAAAACCAAATAACCTCATTAAAAAATGGGCAAAGGACCTAAACAGACACTTCTCAGAAGACATGCAAGTGGCCAACAAACATATGAAGAAATGCTCATCTGGCTGGGTGCCATGGCTCATGCCTGTCATCCCAGCACTTTGATAGGCCTGGGCAGGAGGATCACTTGAGGTCAGGAGTTAGAGACCAGCCTAGTCAACGTGGTGGAACCCCATCTCTACCAAAAATACAAAAAAAATTAGCAGGGTGTGGTGGCGCACCTGTAATCCCAGCTACTTGGGTGGCTAAGGTGGGAGAATCGTTTTCACCCACCTACTTGGGAGGCAGAGGTTGCAGTGAGCTGAGATCGCATCACTGCATTCCAGCCTGGGCAACAAAGCGAGACTCCATCTCAAAAAAAAAAAAAAAAAAGTTCATTATCACTAATCATCAGAGAAACGGAAATCAAAACCACCATGAGACACCATCTCACACCATTCAGAATGATCATTATTAAAAAGTAAAAAAAAAAAAAAAAAAAAAAAAAAAGATGCTGGCAAGGCTGCAGAGAAAAGGGAATACCTATACACTGTTGTTGGGAATGTAAATTAGATCAGCCACTGTGGAAAGCAGTTTGGCAACTTCTCAGAGAATTTAAAACAGAGCTACCATTCTACCCAGCAATCCCATTATTGGGTATATGCCCAAAAGAAAATAAATTATTATACCAAAAAGACACATGTACTCATATGTTCATTGCCATGCTACTCACAAAGCCATGGAATCGACTTGGGTGCACATAAATGATGGACTAAATAAAGAAAATGTAGAACATAGGCACCATGGAATATTCCACAGACATAAACAAGAATGAATCATGTCCTTTGCAGCAACATGGATGGAGCTGGAGGCCATAATCCTAAGTGAGTTAATGCAGGAACAGAAAACCAAATGCTGCATGTTCTCACTTAAAAGCGGGAGATAAACATTGAACATACATAGACATAAACATGGGAACAACAGACACTGCATACTACTAGATGGGAGAGGGTGGGAGGGAATGAGGTGAAAAACTACCTATTGGGTACTATGCTCACGACCTGGGTACAGTCCATCTATGTAATAAACCTGCGGATGTACCCCTGTATCTAAAATAAAAGTTGAAATTTAAAAAAAACTTTATAAATCTAGATAAGAAATTGTTAACTTTTCACCACTTAACAAAAGTAAATGTCTTACAAGAAAAATGTTATAAAGGGATAATCTATTGTCTAGAAGAAAGACGACAAAATTATATTTAAAAAGAGAAAGAAAGGGCCAGGTGTGGTGGCTCACGCCTGTAATCCCAGCACTTTGGGACACAGAGGCAGGAGGGTCACTTAAGGCCAGGAGCTGGAGACAAGCCTGGCCAACATGGCTTTCTACTAAAAACACAAAAACTCACCAGGCATGGGGTGGCACCTGTGGTCCCAGCTACTAGGGAGGCTGAGGCAGGAGAATCACTTGAACCCAGGAGGCGGAGGTTGCAGTGAGCCAAGATCATGCCACTGCACTCCAGCCTAGGCAACAGAGAGAGATTCTGTCTCGGGAAAAAAAAAAAAATGAAAAGAAAAGAATCAATGAATGAATTAATGAATGAAAGAAATTGGAGGTGAAGAAGGCAACATTGGAGCCAGGACAAGCAATAAGTAAATTACTTCAACAATTATCCATGTGAAGTGACAAAGGTATGTACTTTGAGCAGAGGGCAGGAAATTCCAACCAGAGGTGAGGTGTCACCAGTGGGATCTGGCTAAATTCTAGCCCCAGACATTTTATGTTATAATCCCAACCAGGAGGTATCAAACACGAACATATTTTACGACTTTGGTCTGGTCACCTAAAAATAATAACCATCTCTGACAAGTACTCTACCAAGTCCTTTTCATATGCCTTTCATTCCCACAACAAGTGAACTTAGGAATTATCATCATGACTGATGTTACAGATGAGGAAACTGAGACTCACAGAACATCTGACTGACTAAAAGCTTCCCAAATAGGAAATAACCAACTCAAAGCTCAAACCCAGATCATCTTACTCCAAGTTGTTCACTAATGCATTCTACAAACATCAACTGAGAAGTCACATGCACCAAGCACTATGCTACATAAAGAATTCATACCCACCACATTAGGAAGCTTATGGCGATTGTACAGATAAACATAATAGATGTGTTAGCTATAGGTGTCAATACATTCCCTAAGTGCCTCAACATTTGTCATTGGCATAAGTGTGTATTAAATATTTGAGGGCACGTTTCATAAGTAAAATTCCAATTCAAACGCAGTTTATTCCATCTTCTTGCATGGGGGTAGCTGAAAAAAGCCAGCTGCCCATCCTACAGAATGAGTCCAGAAAGTGATGCATCTGATGTCTACAGTTTGCCAACAAAGTCATTCTCCCCACTTTAGTCTCTTGGCAAGGAGGAGGCAAGCGCTGACTGGTACAAACCTGCCACCTGCCGGAGCCAAGAGGAACAAACCAAAATTCCAGGGAAGTACGGTGACCAGAGGGGGCCATCTAACAACAGACCATCCTGGGATCTGGCTTCACCCCTGAGTGTGAGCCAACACCCTGTCACTGCTCCCGCCCACCTCCATTCTTAACGAGTGAAGCCTGGTGAAATTGAACACTGAGGAAGCTCTCAGGAAACGAAGGCATGAAGACTTTGCATGGAGTGAAGTCAGGCTGACCTAAGCACAAATCCCAATGTGGCCACTTACCAGCTATATCACTGTGACCATGTGAGTCAACCTCTGTAAACCTCCATTTTATTGTCTGTAAAATGAGATTACTGGCAATCAAATATATGTTGAATGAAAGAATGAGAAGAACACACCAATACATTTTTGTTGGTAGGATTAGAAAAACATGTATATGTAAAGGACCTACTGTAGTGCATGGCATAGTCAAATATAAATGAGTATAAAATCGTTTATTTAAATAATCCGAACTTTCTCTGCATTGAGCACCCTGCAGTCAGCTCAGCTCATATACGTGTAATGCAGAATGTTTTTGTGACAAAAGCAAAACAAAACTTTGTCCCGAATCCCTTTCTCAGACTTTTATAAGCCAGGACCAATCCAGCTTCAACTCATCCAAGACATGAAGTCAAAAAATAAAAGGTATTATCAATATGTTATCTGAGATATTATCAATACAGGAGGAGATCTATAGAAGAGAGGCTATTCTGCCAATTTGACTGTATAAACTTTGGTGAGATTTGCCATCCATTCCTACATATATGTATGTGGTACTCAAAGATTTCAAAAAGCAAGTTTTGGAGCAATTCTCCTTAATCAACTGCTTCTCATGATACTATCCAGGAGCTTAATAATAATGACAACTAAAATAATAGCTAGCATCATGTGCCATATAGGCAGATGCTATTCTTACTCCATGTTGCAGATAAGGAAAATGAGGCTCAGCAAACTTAAGTGTAGCAGATATGAGCAGTTTTCTACCCAATACGCTCCCTCCTCATTGACCAATCTCAAATTTTTTTCAAATGTCCACCCCTCCCCAAGTGGCTCTGGCATGCATACAAATTAGGGAGGCCCATCACAGAAACCCACTTTCAATAGCTGGGGTTTGGCTTAGGTGAGAACAAGTGACCTAGTTATGTTCAGTAATTCATGAGATGAGGTCTGCTAGTGGAAGTGGGGAGGCTTTTGGAAAGGATTACTAGATAATAAAGAGACACATGGGAAGAAAAGTTCCTGTTTCTTCCACCAGACGTTGTGTCCAGACGTGACTCAGGGTACCAAGAAGAGTAGCTAAAGATACTACTGGTATGTTGAAGATGGCAGAGTGGAAAGAGGGCAAGAACCTGAGTTCTCCCTTATCGGGCCATTGAATTAACCAACTCTAATGAAATTCTACCTCAGACTTCATAATATATGAGAAAGCACATCGTTCTTCTTGTTTAAGGCTTTCACGCTGGGTTTTTCTGTTTTGTTTTGTTTGTTTGTTTGTTTGTTTTGGCTACTTCCAATAAAAAGCTTCTTTCTGGATTCACTAAGTAAATCAGTGAAGGTCACACACTGAGCAAATGACAGATCCAGCTGTTAACCTTCCCACCCTCTCACCCCATCCCCAGCCCCAGCCAAAGTCCCTTGGCTCATGGCAGGCCTGAGATCACAGGAATGAAAAACCTCAGATAAAGAAAAAATCAGAAATATGAGTTTCTCTGTCACAAAGCAAAGAGCATCTAAGTAGAAGTGTACTTACCACAAGATTGAAAGCTGCAGGAAAAAATATGGAAGCAAATATATTTCCCCAGAAATGATTTTCACTAAACTACAAATTTTTTAACCACTAAGACTTTCTCTACTGCCAAATAGGAATCAATAGTCATCTTTTCATGGATATTAAAAACCCCTTGTTTTTAAAAGAATAGTAAATAAATAAGTTTCACCAGAAAATTCTTGATTGGGTATTCTCTAAGTGTGGTTTGGAAACTTTAAGCCTCTTTCAGGTCAGAACTAGTTTTCATGATAACACTGAGGCATCAGTCGCCTTTTCCATCTCATTCTCTCAAGTGCGCATTAGTGCTCTCCAGAGGCTACATGATGTGTGATATCAAACAGACTAGTGCAGAAACAGATATGAGAATCCAGCTGTCTTCTGATAGCATTTCTCAAAGAGAGATTTGCCAGATATCAAAGAGATTTGCAAACATTTTATAGAAACATACATCAGTGTCATTCTTTGCTAATTTTTTGTCTTGGAAAATAAGTCATTTTCATAAATATGTGGTATTTATGTTCATTGGTATTGGGTTTATTATTGGACTTTTTAAAATTAATAAACTTTTTTAAGTCCTCAGGTTTTATTTCAAGTATAGTAACTATAGGTTGATATAACTCACATATACCAAAGTTCCTTATGGTCCTCAATCACTTGTAAGAGAGTGAAGGAGTCCTGAGACCCAAACACTTGAGAATCTCTGTTCTAGACCAACATATGTTGATGTTTCTTCTTCTCCCACTTAGACGCTACCTCTTGAGTGGCAGAGTTTACATGCTTGAAGCATCTTTCTGCCTCCCTCTGATGAGGGATAGATTTAAGGTTTCATCCACAGACTTTGGGCCTGGGGCCTGTACTGTCTTCAAACTCTGCCACTTTAAACTTTGGTAGAACTTGGGCTCCCCCAAAGAGAGGTTAAGACAGGCTCTAGCCTTGGGAAATTAGTTCGCCTCCCAGCCATCCCTCCTCTCTTCCCATAGAAACCTAGAGCCAGTTTTCAATGCCAGTCTTTCAGAGACCCTCACCTCATTTTCTCTGCCAACACTTGTGCAGATAAGTCTAGCACTGACTAGAACATAGGTTGTAGAGGGTACAGCATAATGTTTTTATGTAGACAGATACCCACAACAGAATATTCAGGCCTTCCGCATGAACACACAAGAACTCACCCTGGAATGGCACAGGCAGGAACATTCCGGAGCCCTTCACATCCATTTCCCAAAAGATCTCTATAATCTGCAAAATAGGCACAAACCCTCCAGTTAGGGCAGGCCATCTGCTTTTATGCCTTGCTGCCCCAAAACTCGCTCTAACCCACCCAATCCAATTCTCACCTCCATGGCAGCAACTGTGTGACCTGAAGTTTCATCAGTGCATGCCAGCAGGTGGTCAGTAAGGGGCAATCTTCCTGCAGCTTTCGTGGAGGGACTAGAGTGGGCAGAAATGGCCGCAGGTGCCTCTGCAGGCATTGCCAGTGATAATCTCCAACCAGCAGAAAGATGGTGATGGACCTCGATGGAGAGAGACTGGGCACATTGTGTATTCACACAATAGGGCTTCTCTCACTTGGCACCCAAATAAGGAACACTCTAACAGGGGCAATTTTCTGAAAGGTTATCCCCTTCAGGAGCTCTGTCTGTGTTTACTGAGACATGGGACAGTGTTTGAGTGATAGGCTTCTTGACTTTATCTCTCTGCTTTGTGAGAATGAGAAGGAAGAAGGAGAGAAGGAAGAAAAGGAGATTTTGTCAGGCTCCTCACAAAATCATTCAGAAAAGAATGGGAAGAGTAAGATCCCTTTCAGCTATATACAACATTCTATAATGTTATACTTTTACTCTTTATGTCACAGGAATCTATTGCTTAAATTTAATTGAGGCCAAACCCTCAACCCAAGAACACATCCCAAACCAACCCTCCACTGAGTAAGTTCACTGATTTGAGGAATGTTGAAAGAACAGCCTTCCCCAAACTATTGCCACTGGTGGCTTCCCACGGGGCTGGAAGCTTTCCCCACGACAGTCACACTGTTGGGACAAAGAAAGCATTACCTAGTGTAATCTGAAAGCCATTCATATGAATGATCCGCATACGCCAGGTACTTTCCACAAGTCTAGGAAGATTAAAGTGAAAACATCTCCAGTCTCTGTATTGGACATAAACCTTGCCCTTTTTCAAGATTCCCTCAGTTGCTGTCTTCTCTTAGTTGGTGCCTCATTCCCAGTGTCACAGATGAAATGCTGCATAGTGGAGCACGGCACCTGAGCAGCTGAGAAGGGGCGAGATGATGCCACCCAGAAGTGTAAGGGGACTTAACTTTCCATGGAGTAAATCTTGACCATTGGGAAACAGGAAATGAAAGAGAATCAGAGTCTGGCCATACCACCCTGAATGAGCCCAATCTCGCCTGCTCTCAGAAGCTAAGCAGGGTGGGGCCTGGTTAGTACTCAGGTGGGAGAAAGAGAATCAGGCAGACATACGTCCTTCCTTTCATCCATTCATAGTATGACTTCTCTTTAAAAACTCCAAAAAAGGCAGGGCGCGGTGGCTCAAGCCTATTCCAGCACTTTGGGAGGCCGAGGCTGGCGGATCACCTGAGGCCAGGCATTCCAGACCAGCCTGGCCAACATGGTGAAACCCTGTCTCTACTAAAAATACAAAAATTAGCCAGGTTTGGTGGCCCACACCTGTAATCCCAGCTACTTGGGAGGCTGAGGCACGAGAATTGCTTGAACCCAGGAGATGGGAGGTTGCAGTAAGCCAAGATCGCACCACTGCACTCCAGCCTGGGTGATAGAGTGAGACTGTTTCAAAAAGAAAAAACAAAACACACACTCTCTCCAAAAAAGTCACATGTGCCAAATGAAGACAGATGCCCTATATCTCTTTACAGCTCATTGGAAAGTTGAAGCCAGCATCCTGCATCACACCCCATAGCTTCACCTCTTTCCTTAATTAACTTCTATTTGTTTTCAACATTTTCACACCCCTGGCTTGCACCTCTTAAACCAACTGTCAGATCTTTCCCTTAGGTTTTGTTTTCTAGGAGATCAAGACTAAGACAGTCCGTGTTAAGATCTTTGAGAATATCCTAACAAATAGCACCCCTCTATTCATCTAGGTTCTAAACAAGTTGAGGAGAAGGGGGAAAAAAAACATATATACAGGACAAATAGCAACTTTTTGATAGATAAAGCAAAATTCTAAGAGTCTACGTTGAGAATCGTATGTTCCTGCTGAATGAACTCAAGGCTTACACACCCTGTCCCAGTGTCAGATTCAAGGAGACTTTGCCACGTGGAAGGGGACTACGCAAATTTGTCAGTATTATTACTGACAATAAGTAAATTCGTGTTTTCTGTGGGCAGTATGAGGACAGAGTTGAGCTAAACATACACCACAATTCTTCCCATATTTCTCAAACAAGTGAGTCATTCCACCTCCCCAAAGACACAGTGAGTAAAGAAACAGAGAGAGACCCAGAGTTGTGATAAATGGGCTCCCTTTAGAGGAAGAAACATGTGAGTAGGAAAGAAAAACTCTCACTAAATAGTTCTCATTCCATGTGCACTGGCAATGCACCAGCTCCCAGTAATCTGTGCATTTCTCCCAGGCAGTACTTGCTTTGATTTTCTGCTTTTGCTGCATTTTTGTCCCCTCATATCTCATCTTCTATGACTGGTCTCTTCTGTTCACCCTGTGCCAGCCTAAACATGAAACAGTCATTTTCTTTTAATTCCCCAAAGAAACTGTGAAAAGGAAGCCATTAAGTTTAGAAGACTTACTGAAGATAACAGACAGCTCAAGGCTAGATACTTTAATACTTTAATACTTTAAGGCTAGATACTGAGAAGATTTAGGACTCCAGGTATGATAAAATAGCTTGCATCATCTAGCCCTTTCTTCAAAAATAACTATAAATGTTGCACAAAATACATAAAGCAATTGTCTGAAGGCACTGGAGACACCAAGCACAAGCAAGATTTAAAGAAAACCCTATGGCATGAGGTCCACACAGATTCTAGATATTCTCTTGAGGACATGTACACACTGCAGAATAGGGATATACAAATACAACAGTCTTAGTGGGCTGAGAAAGTAGAAGTAAGAATTTGGAGCTGCCAAAGCAGCCACGACTTGGGAAAGTCCTGAAGAAGAGAAACAACAAAGGTGCCTACAATTCTGCAAACTTATTTCCCTAAAGTTGATGGATTCCTAAGCTGGCACACAAAATATGAAACAAGAAATAAAGAAGTAGAAGGAGAGAAAGAGAGAAAGAAAGAGAGGGGGGAGGAAGGGAGGGACGAGGGAGAGAGGGAAAGAAGGAAGGAAGGAAGGGAGGGAGAGAGGGAGGGGAGGAGAGAGACAAAGAAAGAAAGAAGAGAAAGAGAAAAGAAAGGAAAGAAAGAAAGAGAAAGAAAGAAAGAAAGAGAAAGAAAGAAAAAGAAAGAAAGAAAGAAAGAAAGAAAGAAAGAAAGAAAGAAAGAAAGAAAGAAAGAAAGAAAGAGAAAGAAAGAAAGGAGGGAAGGAAAAGGAAAGAAAGAGAGAAGGAAGGGAAGGAGGGAGAGAGGAAGGAAGGAAAGGAGGGAGGGAGGGAGGGAAGGAGGGTAGCTGAAGATCTGATCAGAGATTTCAGTACTAGGGAGGCAGAGGTCATAATTAAAGCCTTTCCAAAATAGAAAAACCTTGGCTAATGTTCCAGGCTTTGAACCGTCCAGGCTTTGAACCAAATTATGGAAATCCAAGTGGAAATTTATTTAAAGTAAACAGATTTATAGGTGAATCAGACGTTGACAATAACTAACAGGGAGTTTAAAATAACTGTGATTAACATGGTCAAGAGAATGGAGAAAATGATAGACAAAATGGAAGAAAGGTTGGAGAATTTCAATGAGGAAATGAATCTATTTTTAAAAAGAGACAAACAATTGGTAAAAATTTTTAAAGCACCAAAAACATCAATTATGTAGAATAAATCTGATAGAAGATGTATCAGACCTCTACGAAGAAAACTAGAGATAGTTGCTGAGAGAAGTAAAAGAAGATCTAAGTAAATGACAGGTAATATCATGAACACGAAATTCAAAGATGCAACATTCTTAAGATATCAAGTCATTCCAAATGGACATATAAATTCAATGCAATCCCAGTAAAAATCCTATCAATTTTTTTGGTAGAAATTGAGAAGCTATTTGTAAAATTTATATGGAAATAAAAAGAACTCTGAATAGCTAAGGCAATACTGAAGAAAAAAGACAAAACCTGGTATCAAAACTAGAGGAATTAAAACAGTATGGTACTGGAACAACAATAGACAACAGATCATGGAATAAATTAGACTTCAGAAACAAACCCACATCCATAGGATTTATGCTAAATCTGATTTATGATAAAGACATCACAGAAACTCAGTGGAAAAAGAATTATCTTTTCAATAAATGGTGGTGGCTCAAGTGTATATTCATATGGGAAAAAAAGAATCTTGTCCTTTACCTCACATTATGCACAAAAATTAATTCAAGGTGGATCATATATCTAAAGGCGAAAAGTAAAACAATAAAAATTCTAGAAGAAAACACAGGAAATATCTTCAGGGACCTCAGGTTAGGCCACAGTTTCTTAGACAGAACACATGGAAATACTGATAAATTGGATTTAATTAAAATAAACAAATTCTGTTCAATGAATGACATGGTTAAGAGAATGGAAAAAGCAAACCTCAGACTGATATAAAATATTTATTATGCAGACATTTGCATGCACACACACATATGGCAAAGTATTTATATCTAGACTATATTCTTGTATAAAAGTTCTATAAATTGATAAGAAAAAGATATACAACACAATTTTTAAGTTGAGCCAGAATCCTGAACAAGCACTCCACAAAAGCGGATATGAAAATCATCAATATGCAAATGAGAAAGGTGTTCAGCGCCATTACTCATGAGAAACAAAACACATCTTGATACCATGTGCTGCTTTGTAGTCTAGAAATGCGAATACCTCCCCTTGAAAAAGCAATTACAAAGCCACAGCTCTGAATACCAGAAAGTGAATTAGAATAAGTGTCAATTATTACAAACAGCCTTGTTTAATTCGGGGTATGGGGTTTCTGCTGTTTTTCATCTTGCAGTGAAATGGATTTTGATTCTCTATTGCAGTTATTTAAGTCACTCTTGCCAGCCTAGTGCAAAAAGTGAAAAGTCATAACAGAAACCTTACTCTTGGAATTAAACAGGGCTGCTCACAATTGTTGAAATCCATCTGAATTCACGTTCTCATATTCAAAGCTGTGGTTTTGCAATTGCTTTCTTACAAAGAAACTGGAAAAACAAGGCTGCAGGTGTTGAGAATTGTGACCATTTTTGCAATCTAGCATAATGGCTACAAGCACAGTTCAGGAGCCAGACAACCTGGGTTTTAATCCCTGTTCTGCCCCAGTAGCTATGTCTTAGCTTCCTCACCAGATATTGAGGACAATGATGGCACATACCTTGTAAAGCTGTGGTAGCTTACATTCTGTCTCACTTTGGTTTTAGCCTAATTTTCTCATTACATTCTGCCTTTTGTTCTAAGCATGTTTTTTAAAATATCATATATTTGTATTTTGCTTTTTAAAAATCATTCGGAGCCGGGCGCGGTGGCTCAAGCCTGTAATCCCAGCACTTTGGGAGGCCGAGGCGGGCGGATCACGAGGTCAGGAGATCGAGATCATCCTGGCTAACACGGTGAAACCCCGTCTCTACTAAAAATACAAAAAATTAGCCGGGCGTGTTGGCGGGCGCCTGTAGTCCCAGCTACTCGGAGAGGCTGAGGCAGGAGAATGGCGTGAACCCGGGAGGCGGAGCTTGCAGTGAGCCGAGATTGCGCCACTGCACTCCAGCCTGAGGGACAGAGAAAGACTCCGTCTCAAAAAAAATAAAAAATAAAAAAAATAAAAAATAAAAATCATTCGGGGAGTTGTTATACTTAATAGGGGAATTTAATCCATTTACATTATTTGAGAACACTATTATGTTTATTTTTATTCAGATATTCTGTTTTTGTTTTTATTTGTTTGGTTCATAGTTGTTTCTTTTTGCTGTTTCTTATTTTTCCTGAATTTTTGTTGCTTCTTTCTTTCTTATAATAATTTGGAACATTGCTTACTATTTCTATTTAATTAGTGAATAGGTTTAATTTTTTATTATCTGATTTTGGGGATGCAGATATTGAAAATAATGCATTCTTTCCTAAAAACTACCAAAAAAAATAGAAAGGCACGAAATAAAATACAAATTAAAAGTCTTTCTATTCTCACTCTCAGTTCACTTCCTCCATGTTAATACTGTGAATAATTTATCATTTTAGTACTTTTGATGGTTGCCATTATTACTTAGAATAATATATTTATCAATATATTTTTAAACTATTCTTTATATTTTTTCTTTAATGGTAACTGATGGTACTAATTGTCAATTTATTGCCTCTCTGCTCCAAATTTAGTTTTCAATATATGTTCTGAGATAATAGAATTCCTTTAAGCGTTTCTCCTTTAAAGAAGGCACTACAGGGACGTTGCAGGAGACAAGAGGCTCTCCTGAGGTTTCCGACCCTAGCATGAGAGCCGGTAGTGTGGGTATGAAGACATCTGCACCAGCCTTAGGCCCAGAAAACTCAGACAACTCAAGAATCCTTGCAGCCTCAGACTGCCAATAACATTTCTGTGGCCCTCTTGATGTGGAAACGAACATCTTGAAGGCCTTCTGAACATGCTGACACCTGGATTCCCTGTGCAGGCCCCTGTGCTGCCCCGCTGCAGCCTAAAGCACTCTCCTACCCCTGCATGTTCATACCACTGGTTACTGATGACGTTATCCCACCTGCACTCTGAAAGGTGGCTTCACAGTGATTGCTGACCGGCACCTGAACATACCAGCAATGAACTTCTCTGCTATCCAGTGGGTTGAACTAAACTTTCTCCATTGAGGTCTGAACCTCTTTCTGAGTTTGTCCGTCCCTGGCTACTCTCCTCTAGTTCTAGGGCATCACAGAGAGTTTCCTTCTCTCTTATAGTTACTCTTTTATGATAGTTAAATGTTATTTATATTAAACTTCCTTATTCAATCTACTGCTTGGTTTCTATCTCCTCATTAGACTCAGACTGATATACTAATATAGGCTAGTTTGAGAGGCAAAATATAATTATTGTTTGAAATTTTAATGTTTTATTACTACCAATATTGAACTCTTTTTCTTTACTAATGAATTTCTTCATTTATTCAATAAATATTTATTGAATAGCTACCACGTACTAGACTAAAAAAAATGCATCTTTTCATTTCCTTATTGATGATTTATTTTTCTTTCTCTATAAACTATTCACTTGTACCTATTTTTCTGTTATGTTGATGTTTTTCTTATTGAAACATATTATCTTTAAATATGAAAGATATTAATTCTTTGGCATATTTGTGGCAAATATGTTCCCAAGAGTATAGCTTACTATTTATTTTATCTCACTGTTGGTGTATTTTTTTGATTAGCCATATATATTGAGAATTGGATTTTGAAAAACGAGAAGTATACTATAGTCAGCTATTCTTGTCAGAGAAAAAGAGATTCTACACGTTTATCTTTATTCCAGCCAAAGACAATTTTGGCACAGGTTTGGGGAATTGAGAGTGCATCAGATCTGAGCTGGGCTGCTTATTTATGAAGCATTTTGGAATAACAAATAATGACACTCAGCATCGGGCCAGGCACTTAATGAGTGTTCAATACCTACTTCTTAATCAATGGTTGATGGATGAGTTGTTCTAACACACCATTCTAACTCAGCTGTTGGGTTTTTTACTAAGAGAAAAATAAGAATTCTGATATGGATTCCTATTTGTGCATGGTAGCCATGAAATTTCATGCACAGGAGCCCGTTGCACGTAGACAGAACTACATGAACATTCCTTCGAGCATTTAAACAGGCTGATATCCTGGTGTAGAGTTTATCATGGACAAAAGGGAATTCAGAGATCACCATAACAACCTTTATTCCCATCAAATGTTACTAATAGCCTGATGTTGAAAATCACTTCTGACATATCTTAGTTTATCGAGCAAATAGCCAAAACCTTTCCTAGTATGTTATTTTTATCTTGAATTATAACAAAGAAAATATTATAACAAAAGAACAATTATGTGTGTAGGTATGCCCATAGAATTTTAGTTTGTTTGTTTAACTGGATGAAGGAAAGCATAAACCTGTTTGATTAGAGATGTAGAGATTAATTCAGATTTAGCTCTTGAAACTTGTTTTTTGTCTCCCTAAGCCTAGTCATGCCAAAAATTTCCTGCTGCAAATTGAGATCTCATTTTTTTCTCCATTTTTCAATTTGGATTTTAATAGAATTTCTTTCCCTGAGGGAGAAAGAGGGAAATGTCAGAATATAAACTCCTGGAGGCTTAAATCCTGTACATAGCTGAAATATTTCATCTAAACTTGCCTAAAGGCTGCCATATTGCTACATGTATAACTCATACATCAGATCTCTCACAGGCAAATAGGACATATTAGGCCAAAGAAAGATTTAGTCACCATTTCACCAAGAAACACACAGGCTGGGTCTATAACATATCAAAAAAATGGTCACTTTTAGGGGCCCAAAGTGAATCAAACCAATTGTTTAGCATAATGTAGACCAAATAATATATACCATGGTTTTGCAAAAATTTTAATTTTCTGCTTCTTAAGCTTAATGTAAATCTGCTTGCTCTATTTCCAGGGGGAAGGAAATAGATTTTTTTAAATTCTGTCTTACAAAAAGATTGTGAAATCAAATAGAAAATGTGCTGGGTGTCACTCAACATTTCAAAACTGTTATCTGAAACAACCACATGTGAAAACATCCTTTGGGAGAGCGTGTAAAGGAAACCTCCCATCTCTTGATGTCATTAAATTGTTGACACTGCATTCATGCAATGGGAGTGTCGCCTTAACCAGCCAAATGATAATTCAAACCTCCTTAATTTTCTTCCTACAAATAAAAGAAAATTATTTTCTCTGATGATTATTGGGTTAATTAGCAGCTCTCTGGGTCTCTGTGTAAACTGAAGATGATTAAGATAACTTCTTGCTTTAATATAATTTGTGATTCTCTGAATATTGGGACTTTTTCTCAAGACACATACCAAGAGGAATTCAGAGGTTAAAATTATCTTGAAATAAAAAAGAAACTGGAGGCAGAACTAGATAGAGAAAAGCTAGATGGATGATACCAGAAAAATACCAAGCTGGCTTAAAGCAGGAGAGGATTTTGCTTGAGCCCCGTTTCTCTGTCTAAAGGGTCAGATCTGGGTCCAGCAGCCAACATCATCAACGCTGCATCTCCCTGTCTCAATCTTCTTTCAGAGAGAAACTCCTTTCCAAGCCCCTGGGCTTACTAATTCCTGCCTGTGGACACCTAGGTTATAGGCCCAGATGCCTAACCTCCATTTAGGCTCTCTCAGTGTTTGACCCAACCTGGATAGCAGATGTATTAGCATAAAACTAAGTAGGCAAGAGTCCTGGGTGGTTTGCTGGGCAAATAATTATTTCAGTTAAACGAGTATTAATTGAGCATCTAACATGTGCAAAGAAGAATGAGAACTTGAGCCCAGTTCTTGGGACACCAAGTTCACGATTCTTCCCACCATTCTATACCACCTAGGCTAAAGTGCCAAGGCCCCATTCCCACCCTGAAAATAACAGTGAATGCTTAGATACTGGGAACCCTGAGATTTGCAGGAAATATTATTTAAGTCTGTATGTTTTTCATAGCAGGTGCTATCTATCAATTCCTCCATTAAAAACTTCAGTGTGGCCCTAGGTGACCTGGATCCTAACAGTTCCCTCAGAAGAGTTGTCCATCAGAGCATCTGCACAGTAGTACTTGCTCTCAGCAGCTAAGGAGCTAAAGCCAGATTACAATGGATCAAGCAGAGATTGGGTGGTCTGGAAAGGAAATAGCAAATGTAGACTTTTTATTCCCAAAATCATGTCAGGAAACGAAGAATAAATCTGTTTGAAGAAACATCACATCATCACAGTTTTGTTTTGTTTTTATTTTTTTAAGGCCTGAAGAAGGATGTATGTGTAGGCTAAGGAAAAGTTTCTTGAGGAGGGAAAAAGATGAAGTTGCAAAAGAGATGGAATAACTTGGCCAGGTGCAGTGGCTCATGCCTATAATCCCAGCACTTTAGGAGGCCAAGGCGGGTGGATCACCTGAGGTCAGGAGTTCGAGACCAGCCTGACCAATGTGGCATGGTGAAACCCCACCTCTACTAAATACAAAAATTAGCCAGATGTGGTGCTGAGTGCCTATAATCCCAGCTACTCAGGAGGCTAAGGCAGGAGAATTGCTTGAACCCGGGAGGCGCACGTTGCAGTGAGCCAAGATTGCGCCACTGCACTCCAGCCTGGGCAACAGAGCAAGACTGCATCTCAACAAAAACAAACGACGACAACAACAACAAAGAGATAGAATAACTGATGGAAATCGTAAAGGTAAATGTCTATCAGAATTACGATGTAAGGCATTGCCCTAAGAACTTGACATATTTAAGTCAATTTACTTCACTCAAAAACCTTATGAAGAAGGCACTAAGATATTCTCATCTTAGAGATGAGGGAAATAAGGCGTAACTGAGATAGCATCACGTTATAAAACTGAGATTAGAATTTAGCCAGTCAAGCTCCAAAGTCCATGTGCTTAATGGACTCTAGGTTGTAAATCTACCTCCCTGGGGAAAGTTTTTGTGTCAAAGGAGGCACACTAATTGTGGCCTAGCATTCTCCAAAAAGAAAAGACACTTCTTTCTTTCCACCAGAAGGCACTGAAGAGGAGTCAGGGGAGGGAACAGAGAAATGTAGAGGAATAGAAAAGAACAGTTAAAGAAGAATGAAAGATCTATTCGTGTTGGAATGGCTAGGCTGATTGTTAATGTCCCTTATGTTCAGAATAGTAAACCCATGTTTTCAGGACAAATGCACCAGAGGGAAATTACCCCCCTACTTGCTACGGGAGCTGCCATCTTCCAATTAATCTACCAGCTACGATTATTTAGAAAAATGTATGAAAGCTGTAACTTGGTCACAGTCTCATTTTATATTACCTATGTATGTACATTCTGTTCCTCCCCATGCTAATTTAGGCATATTCATTATAGTACAAA
Source organism: Symphalangus syndactylus (assembly GCF_028878055.3). NCBI lineage: Eukaryota > Metazoa > Chordata > Mammalia > Primates > Hylobatidae > Symphalangus > Symphalangus syndactylus. The sequence goes on from NC_072440.2 coordinate 43,507,866, forward strand.
CTTTGGAGAGACAATAATATCTTGGGATCTATCCTGAAACTATACAGCTTGGAGTCCTGCTTCTTGTGATGGAGATGAAAACGGATGGAGCAATGAACTCCCAAAACTCTGAAATTATGCTCAGTGGTTTCCTTGGCAAGGTGAAAGAGCCAAGCATTGATCAATCATGGGATAATAACAAAATATGGTCACACCTCATGTAGCATCCAGTTTGAGAGACCCCAATTTACCATTTCTTGAGAAAACGCCAATTACAAAATTTTTCAATAAGGAAGTTCTCTACACAGCTCTCGACAGTGCTAGTGAGAGGTAAAGCTGGCTGGGCTTCTGGGTCGGGTGGGGACTTGGAGAATTTTTCTGTCTAGCTAAAGGATTTTAAATGCACCAATCAGCACTCTGTGTCTACATAAAGGCTTATAAACGCACCAATCAGCACTCTGTGTCTACAAAGGCTTATAAACGCACCAATTGGCACTCTGTAAAAACAGACCAATCAGCACTCTGTAAAATGGACCAATCAGCACTCTGTAAAATGGACCAATCAGCTCTCTGTAAAATGGACCAATCAGCAGGATGTGGGTGGGGCCAAATAAGGGAATAAAAGCAGGTCACCTGAGCCAGCAGTTGCAACACTCTGGGGTCTGCTTCCATGGTGTAGCAGTTTTGTTCTTTGGTTCTTCACAGTAAATCTTGCTGCTGTTCACATTTTGGGTCCACACTGGCTTAATGGGCTGTAACACTCACCCGGAAGGTCTGCAGTTTTACTCATGAAGCCAGTGAGACCATGAACCCAGCGGGAGAAATGAAGCTGTAACACTCACTGCGTAGGTCTGTGGCTTCATTCCTGAAGTCAGCGAGACCACGAAGCCACCAGAAGGAAGAAACTCCAGACACGTCTGAACATCTGAAGGAACAAACTCCTGACACACCATCTGTAAGAACTTTAACACTCACCATGAGGGTCCGTGGCTTCATTCTTGAAGTCAGCGAGACCAAGAACCCAGAAGGAACCAATTCTGGACCCAGTAGCACACCACTGCCTTGTTACCCCATTTTATCCTCACAACAACCTTGCAGAATGGGTACCATGATTATCTCCAGTATACATATTGGAGAAATACTTAGAGATGTTCAGTAATTTGTGTGTACAGAGCTAGAATGGGGCAGAATTCTGAGGAAGCTCTGACATGTATGGCCTTGATAACATCTAGCCATTAGCTGACTCCATTTTTACCAGAAAATAGACACGGAGCTTCAAGGTGGTCATAGTTGCCAGTCATTAACCAGTCTCCACCTCTGGCTAACCTCTGGTAGAGATTGATTTTCTGAGGCTTTTTGGTAGCTTAGTTTATGAGTTTTTACTGTTCAGTAGTGAACCTCCATGGAAAAGCCCATAAGTGTATTATTTTTTATTTGGTAATTGAGAAATATTCTAGCCCCTTGCTGCACAAAGGATGGACCAACTACCAACATAATCTGGGAACTTGCCAGATATCCAGAATCTCTGCCCCTACCCTGGTCTACTAAATCAGAAAGTTCATCTTAGGTTGATCGCCAGATCACAATTGTGCCCATTGAAATTTAAGAAGCATTGCTTTAGCCTGCCAGTGATCAAAGTGGGGCTCACGTATACCAAGAGTGTCAGATTGTAAGTTGCTTTTCTTGCAATTGGCAATGATTGGCATTGATGCAGCAACACAATCTTCTCCTGGACCTTTCTGGCTGGTAGGGTCTGGACCTTTTTGGCTGGTACAGTCTGTGGTCACAAAACAGAACGACTCTACAGAGTGAGACTTTTGCCCTATTAGCAACCATTTTAAGCAAACAAACAGCCACAGACTTCTCTTCCATTAACCTTCTTGGTAACCTCACATTTTGTTTTCCTAACTCTACAAGAAACTTTGGAAAGGCAAGTTCAATTAGATTCCTTGCAAAGACTTCCTCTCAGAAAAATTAATGCAAAGAATAATGTTATTCTAAACCCTCCAGAGTCTGCCAGGAAGGAGCAGAGGGGAGGAGTGAGATTGCTGGAGCCAGATCTCTATGATGTGCTAACTTAATTCAAACCACAGGACTGCATCTAAACTTGGCCAATCATTCACGAGTTAAAAATAGACGGAAAGGATATGTGGTCCAACTTAGAAGTTTTCAAAAATAATTTTGAGATGTTCAGCAAATTCTCCATTCACACAGACATTTAAAAGCATCGTGGGTTGTGTTTTTTATCACATTTTGTTTCTGTAATTTCCCAAATCCATTGGATTGCCGCGGAAGAGGCCACAATCCAGATATGATTGAATACAATCCCCAAGGTTTCCAGTTGAGATGGAAATCTAGTAAAGCAACAAATGCAGTTCAGAGGTAGAAACAAGTTCAAAACTATCTATTTGAGATTTTTAAAAGGAAGGCTAACATTATTCAGATCTGTGGAACCCATTGTAATAGCAATGCCCACTAGCCAGTATGAGCCTAAATACGTCCAAGTGGTATAACAGGATGAGGAACCTCTTTACGTCTTTCATCTAGGCAAGGTAGGCTAAGAAAGTTGCCTGTAAGACAGCAGCAAGAGCAGCATTTGTTAGTGGGCTAGAGGGATAAGAGGAAGAGCCTTCTGTCTGCCCAGTTATGGGGAGGGCTATTATGTTCTTATAAAGGTAATCATTAAGAGATGTTCCCTCAGCATCTAAGGACTCTGAGATGCCAAAAGACCAAAGCAAGTGCCCACCTAAGTTACCTCTAAAGTAAAAGCTGCTTGTGAATGAGGACTGCACGCCTATTCTAGTCACCACGATGTCCCTAGCACCGAGGCCATTGCCTAGTACATAGTTAATTCTCATTAAATATCGTATGATTGAATTAATGACATCATAGTTCTAGATCAATCTAAGCATGCTAGATATACCTGATAAGTATGATAAATACTCAACTTTTTATCATTATATGCATAAAGATAAAGTTTCATAGAAGCCTAGAAACTAAAAACAAAAGGAAAATATATAACAAAGTCATAAAGGGGAGGGTCTGCACTAACTAGGATGGCATCACACACACTGGGAAGGGGCGGGGAAGAAGAGCAGGCACTGTGGAGCCAGCAGGCTTCCATCACCTTCTTCACCATTTTTGCAAAAAAAAATGTATATATATGATTTGTCCATTCAGGCATTTAACATTTAGCATTTAACAAACCACTCTCTATTACTGGCTACTGACTCTGTTACTGCTACCGGCATAGCATTGTTTTAGCACTGTGAGAGACAAAGACCTCTCATTCAGCTCCTGCTTTCTGAGAACTTCGAAGTTCAGAATTCAGTTGTGGATATTAAGACTAACAAGACTAGCTGCTCACGATGGCTCAAACCTGTAATCCCAACACTTTGGGAGGCCAAGGCAGGTGGATTGCTTGAGCCCAAGAGTTTGAGACCAGCCTGGGCAACATGACGTGAAGGGGTGGGTTGCCCCTCCACACCTGTAGGTGTTTCTCGTTAGGTGGAACGAGAGACTTGGAAAAGAAAAAGACAGAGACAAAGTATAGAGAAAGAAATAAGGGGGCCCAGGGTACCAGCATTCAGCATATGGAGGATCCCGCCAGCCTCTGTGTTCCCTTAGTATTTATTGATCATTCTTGGGTGTTTCTCAGAGAGGGGGATGTGTCAGGGTCATAGGATAATAGTGGGGAGAAGGTCAGCAGATCAACACGTGAACAAAGGTCTCTGCATCATAGACAAGGTAAAGAATCAAGTGCTGTGCGTTAGATATGCATACACACAAACATCTCAATGCCTTACAGAGCAGTATTGCTGCCCACATGTCCCACCTCCAGCCCTAAGGCGGTTTTCCCCTATCTCAGTAGATGGAACCTACAATCGGGTTTTATACTGAGACATTCCATTGCCCAGGGACGGGCAGGAGACAGATGCCTTCCTCTTGTCTCAACTGCAAAGAGGCATTCCTTCCTCTTGTACTAATCCTCCTCAACACAGACCCTTTACGGGTGTCGGGCTGGAGGACGGTCAAGTCTTTCCCTTCCCAGGAAGCCATATTTCAGACTATCACATGGGGAGAAACCTTGGACAATACCTGGCTTTCCTAGGCAGAGGTCCCTGCGGCCTTCCACAGTTTTTGTGTCCCTGGGTACTTGAGATTAGGGACTGGTGATGACTCTTAACGAGCATGCTGCCTTCAAGCATCTGTTTAACAAAGCACATCTTGCACAGCCCTTAATCCATTTAACCCTGAGTTTGACACAGCACATGTTTCAGAGAGCACGGGGTTGGGGGTAAGGTTATAGATTAACAGCACCTCAAGGCAGAAGAATTTTTCTTAGTACAGAACAAAATGGAGTCTCCTATGTCTACTTCTTTCTACACAGACACAGTAACAATCTGATCGCTCTTTTCCCCACGATGACGAAATCCCATCTCTAAAAAAAATAAAAAAATTAGCCGGTTGCTGGGTGCAGTGGCTCACGCCTGTAATCCCAGCACTTTGGGAGGCCGAAGCGGGCGAATCACCTGAGGTTGGGAGTTTGAGACCAGACTGATCAACATGGAGAAAGCTCATCTCTAATAAAAATACAAAATTAGCCGGGCATCATGGCACATGCCTGTAATCCCAGCTACTCCGGGGGCTGAGGCAGAAGATTCGCTTGAACCCAAGAGGCAGAGGTTGCGGTGGGGTTGAGATCACGCCATTGCACTCCAGCCTGGGCAACAAGAGCAAAACTCTGTCTCAAAAAAAAAAAAAAAAAAGTAGCCGGGAATGGTGCTATGGGAGAATTGATTGGGCCCAGGAGGTTGATGCTGCAGTGAGCTGTGATCACACCACCACGCTCCAGCCTGGGTGACAGAGCGAGGCCCTGTCTTAACAACAACAACAACAACAGAAAGACTAACAACATTACAAAACAATGAACAATATCAGTAGGAAAGGTGTCTAAATATAATTTTTGATTAAGAGCCAAATAGGGCAACAAATGTTGAAATGGTCAAAAAATCTCTATAAAGGACATATATTTTGAGCTATCAGAGTCTCTAACGCAGAGTAGGTGCCAAATGTTTGTTTGTTGAGTAAATAAGTGAATGAATATTAAAAGGTAGGAATTGTAAGACCAAAGCAATATGAAAGTTGTCTTATGGGTATAAAAAATATATACACAAAGCATATGGCATATTTTATAGGGAAAGAGTTCATAGTGTTGCTTCATGAAATGAGGTATGGGTATAGTATAAGCAGTTGGAAATTTGAAGTGACAGATGGCATCAATATTCAGTAGTGTTCTTCCAGGATTTTATATAAGAATATGGCTCTTAGTAAAACAGTGGGACTCTTAAGTATATGGGCTATCCTTAGAAAAAGTCCAAATTAGCTCATGAACAGTACTCACGGATTTTTAAAGGAATGACCTTGGAAGTAGTTTAGAAACCCCTTGACTTCAAGGATAACAGCAAGGACTCTTTTGTTATATTGTCTACAGTTCTGTTTTAAATTGATAATATTCTTGAGCAGCCACTGCTTTTTCATCCCCAACTGTGATGGTCTCATAAGAAACATCCAATCAAGGATCAGGTAGGGAAGGAGTATCAGGGTGAGAAGTGGTCTGGGATTGGAGGGGTAAGAGGTGAGCAGGAAGGGCTGAGAGTGGTGAGGAGAAATGCATGTGACCAGGAAGCAGCTCAAATTCCACAGGGACACAGACACATAAAGCAACTTATATGTTGATACACAAAGAAGGTGGGTGCTTGAATGATGGCTGGTTGGCTTGAGTTTTATAGCAAGAATAACAATAATGAAAATGATGATAATGATGACCTTCTAGTTTCCCTGGGCCCTTCAGTGTTTCTTTCTACATCAACCACTGCTGAGCCACTTCTTCATGGTTCATGCTTGATTGAAAGGCCGGGCGCGGTGGCTCATGCTTGTAATCCCAGCACTTTGGGAGGCCAAGGCGGGTGAATCACGAGGTCAGGAGATCGAGACCACAGTGAAACCCGTCTCTACTAAAAATACAAAAAAATTAGCCGGGCGTAGTGGCAGGCGCCTGTAGTCCCAGCTACTCGGAGAGGCTGAGGCAGGAGAATGGCATGAACCCGGGAGGCAGAGCTTGCAGTGAGCCGAGATTGCGTCACTGCACTCCAGCCTGGGCGACAGAGCGAGACTCCGTCTCAAAAAAAAAAAAAAAAGAAAGTTTCTTCTTCATCACAAGTACCAGGAGATGGATGAATGTAGAATAATCCAGAATTTTCTTTGAACTGTGTTCTTCTGTTCTGCACATCATGACCTCATCCAAGCCTGTATATAAGTATGACACACTTGATTTACTAAAGGCTTGAGGCAACTAGATAGATAGATAAGACAAACAGACAAACAGAAAGGGAGAGAGAGAGAGAGACAATTAGATTTATTATAAAGAATTGACTTATAAAGTTATGGAGGCTGAGAAGTCCCACAATCTGCTGTCTGCAAGCTAAAGACCCAGAAAAGACAGTGATAGAAATCCTGGCACAAGTCCAAAGACCTAAGAATAAAGGGTTGCTGGTATAAGTCCTAGTACAAGAACAGGAGAACACTTATGTCTTAGCTCAAGCAATCAAAAACAGAGAGAGGTTTCAGCTTTCCTCTGCCTTTTTGTTGTATTCAAGCTTTTGAGATTTTGCGTGATTCCCCCCAGCATTGGGGAGGGCAATTTTTTTCTCAGTCTACTGATTCAAATGTTAATCTCATCAGAAATGCCCTCACAGACACACCCAGAATAATGTTTGGCCAAATGTGTTGGCATCCCATGGCCCAGTCAAGTTGACGGATAAAATTAATCATCACAATTCCACCCCTCATCAACTTGGCACCTATACACCTCTCCATAAACCATACTTAATCTCCAGATAGGACAATACACATCATATATGCACCTAACATGATACAGCCATCCCACATACAACTGAAAACGAACATTTTCATACTGCTATAAAGAACTGCCCAAGACTGAGTAATTTATAAAGGAAAGGAGTTTAATTGACTCAGTTCAGCATAGCTGGGGAGGTCTCAGGAAACTTACAATCATGGCAGAAGGCAAAGGGGAAGCAAGGCACCTTCTTCAAAGGCAGCAGGAAGGAGAAGTGCTGACCAAACGGGAAAGAGCCTCTTATAAAACCATCAGGGCTGGGCATAGTGGCTCATGCCTGTAATCCCAGCACTTTGGGAGTCCAAGGCAGGTGGATCACGAGGTCAGGAGTTCGAGAACAGCCTGACCAACATGCTGAAACCCCATCTCTACTAGAAATACAAAAAAGAAGATTGGCCAGGCATGGTGGCACACACCTGTAATCCCAGCTACTCAGGGGGCTGAGGCAGGAGAATCACTTGAACCCGGGGGGTGGAGGTTGCAGTGAGCAGAGATCGAGCCACCGCCCTCCAGCCTGGGTGACAGAGGGACAATCCATCTAAAAAAAAAAAAAATCAGATCTTGTGAGAACTCGCTATCATGCGAACAGCATGGGGGAAACTGTGCTCATGATTCAGTTACCTTCCTTGACACATGGGGATTATGGGGATTACAGTTCAAGATGAGATTTGGGTGGGGGCACAAAACCTAACCATATCATTCCATCCTTGGCCCCTCCCAAATCTCATATCCCTTTAATGTTTCAAAATCAATCATGCCTTCCCAACAGTCCCCCAAAGTCTTAATCATTCCAGCATTAACCCGAAAGTCCAAGTCCAAAGTCTTATCTGAGACAAGGCAAGTCCCTTTTTAGTTAAAATGGGGGTTCAGGCATTGGGTAAATACACCCATTCCAAATAAGAGAAATTGGCCAAAACAAAGGGATTACAGGCCCCGTGAAAGTCTGAAATCCAGCAGGGCAGTAATTAAACCTTAAGTTTCCAAAATGATCTTTGACTCCATGTCTCACATCCAGGTCATGCTGATGCAAGAGGTGGGCTCCCTTGGCCATGGGCAGCTCTGCCTCTGTGGCTTTACAGGTTACAGTCCCCCTCCTGCCTGCTTTCATGGACTGGCATTGAGTGTTTGTAGCTTTTCCAGGCACACGGTGCAAGCTGGCAGTGAATCTATCATTCTGGGGTCTGGAGGATGGTGGCCGTCTTTTCACAGCTCCCCTAGGCAGTGCCCCAGTGGGGACTCTGTGGGGGAGCTCTGACCCCACATTTCCCTTCTTCATTGCCCTAGCAGAGGTTCTCCATGAGAGCTCTGTCTCTGCATGCAACTTCTGCCTGAGCATCCAGATATTTCCATACATTCTTTGAAATCTAGGTGGAGGTTCCCAAACCTCAATCCTTGACTTCTGTGCATGTGAAGGCGCAATGCCACATGGAAGCCGCCAAGGCTTGCACCCTCTGAGGCAATAGCCTGAGCTGTACGTTGGCTCCTTTTAGCCATGGCTAGGACACAGGGCACAAAGCCCTGAGACTGCACAAAGCAGCAAGGCCCTGTCCTGGCCCCAAAAAACATTTTTTCCTGCTAGGTCTCCAGGCCTGTGATAGGAGGGGCTGCTATGAAGACCTCTGACATGCCCTGAAGACATTTTCCCCATTTTCTTAGCAATTAACATTTGGTGCCTCATTACTTCTGCAAATTTGGGTTTTTCTTTTTCTTTCTTTTTTTTTGTTTTGTTTTGTTTTTTGTTTTTGAGACAGACTCTCACTCTGTCCCCCAGGCTGTAGTGCAGTGGCGTGATCTCAGCTCACTGCAACCTCTGCCTTCAGGGTTCAAGTGATTCTCCTGCCTCAGCCTCCCAAATAGCTGGCATTACAGGCATGTACCACCACACCTGGCTAATTTTTGTACTTATAGTAGAGACAGAGTTTCACCACGTTGGTTATGCTGGTCTCGAACTCCTGACCTCAAGTGATCCATCTGCCTCGGTCTTTCAAAGCTCTGGTATTACAACCATAAGCCACTACATCTGGCTGGAAAATTGGATTTTCTTTTCTAGTGCATCATCAGGCTGCAAATTTTCCTAACTTGTATGCTCTGCTTCCCTTTTAAACATAAGTTCCAATCCAAACCATCTCTTTTTGAATGCATAAAACTGAATGCTTTTAAAAGCACCCACATCATCTCTTGAATGCTTTGCTGCTAACAAATTTCTTCCACCAATACCCTAAATCATCTCTCTCAAGTTTAAAGTTCCACAGATCTCTAGGGCAAGGGCAAAATGCCATTAGTCTCTTTGCTAAGCATAGCAAGAGTCACCTTTATTCCAGTTCCCAACAAGTTCCTCATCTCCACCTGAGACACCTCAGCCTGGACTTCATTGCCCATATCACTATCAGCATTTTGGTCAAAGCTATTCAACAAGTCTCTAGGAAGTTCCAAACTTTCCCACGTTTTCCTGTCTTCTTCTGAGCCCTTCAAACTGTTCCAACCTCCACCTATTATCCAGTTCCAAAGTCGCTTCCACATTTTTTGGTATCTTTATGGCAGCTCTCCACTCTCTGCAGTACCAATTTACTGTATTAGTCCATTTTCCCACTGCTATAAAAAACTGCCTGAGACTGGGTAATTTATAAAGGAAAGGAGTTTAATTGACTCACAATTCAGCATGGCTGGGGTGGCCTCAGGAAACTTACAATCATGGTAGAAGGCAAAGGGGAAGCAAGGCACCTTCTTCACAAGGTGGCAGGAAGGAGAAATGCTGATCAAAGGAGGAAGAGCCCCTTATAAAACCATCAGATCTCGTGAGAACTCACTGTCTATCACAAGAACAGCATGGGGGAAACCACCTCCATTATCCAATTACCTCCACCTGGTCTCTCCCTTGACATGTAGGGATTATGAGGATTACAATTCAAGATGACATTTGGGTGGGTACACAAAGCCTAACCATATCAGTATGTTATTTGTACTTCTATATATGAGGGGTCTTCAAATAGTTCATAGAAAATATGTTTTATGAAAAAACTATGTATGAATTTCAAGTTTTTTATACCAAAATAAACTCATACTAACTTGTTATAACATGTCTGAACAAGATCTAGTTGAAGGCACTAAGAAGCTTAAGATTTCAGTTTGAAAAGAGCCTCTATCAGAGCAACATGAATTCTGCTAAAAACAAGAAAAAATGTTAAATTTATAGTCAAGCTTGAGTGGAAGAATGGTGAAATCATTGATCCTTTATGAAAAGTTTATGAGCTCAATCCTGCTAAAATTGAAACAAGAACAAATATTAAATTTATGGCAAAGTTTGAGTGGAAGAATGGTGAAATCGTTGATCCTTTATGAAAAGTTTATGAGCTCAATGCTTCCAAAGAAATCAGTCGTTTATCAATGAATAACTCATTTTAAGAAAAGACGAAACCATTTTGGAAATGAAGCCTCAAACGGCAGATCATCCATTTCAATTTGCAAGGAAAAAATTCAAATTGTTTATACCTTAATTGAAGAGAAATGATGATTAACAGCAGAAACAATAACCAAAAACATAGACATCTCAGTTGGGTCAGCTTACACAACTCTGACTGAAAAATTGAAATTAAGGAAACTTTCCACTTGATGGATGGATCAAATAGTAGTTCTGTTTTAATTTATTTGAGAAATCTCCAAACTACTTTCCACAGTGGCTGCATTAATTTACATTCCCACTAATAGTATATAAGTGTTCTCTTTTCTCCATGACCTCTCCAGCATCTGTTACTTTTTGACTTTTTAGTAATAGCCACTCTGACTGATGTGAGATGGGTCTAATTGTGGTTTTTGATTTGCATTTCTCTAACGATTAGTGATGTTGACCATTTTTTCATATGCTTGTTGGTTACCTGTATGTCTTTTTAAAAGTGTCTATTCATGTAGAAGCACAGTGTCTCACTCCTGTAATCCTAGCACTTTGGGAGGCTGAAGTGGGCAGATTGCTTGAGCTCAGAAGTTCAAGACCAGCCTGGCCAATATGGTGAAAACCCCATCTCTACAAAACAGTACAAAAAGGTTAGTCAGACATGATGGCATGCACCCGTAGTCCCAGCTACTTTTGGGGCTGAGGCAGAAGGATTGCTTGAACCTGGGAGGTGGAGGCTATAGTAAGCTGAGATCGCACCACTGTGCTCTAGCCTGGGTGACAAAGTGAGACCCTGTCTTGAAAAAAAAAAATGTGTCTGTTCATGTCCTTTGCCCATTTTTTAATGGGATTTTTTCTTGTTTATAAATTTGTTTAAGTTGCTTATATATTCTGGATATTAGACCTTTGTCAGATGCATAATTTGCAAACATTATCTCCCATTCTGTAGGTTGTGTGTTTACTCTGTTGATAGTTTCTTTTGCTATGCAGGAGCTCTTTCATTTAATTAGGTACCATTTGTCAATTGCTTTGGTGTCTTTGTCATGAAAGACAGCATAGGCATAGGCATATTTGTCAGGGCCTATGTCCAGAATGGTATTTCCTAGGTTATCTTCCAGGATTTTTTATAGTTTTAAGTTTTACCTGTAAGTCTTTAATCCATCTTGAGTTGATTTTTGTACACGATGTAAGGAAGGGGTCCAGTTCCAATCTTCTGCACATTGCTAGTCAGTTATCCCAGCACCATTTATTGAACAGGGAGTCCTTTCTCCATTGCTTGTTTTTGTCAACTTTGTTGAAGATCAGATGGTTGTAGGTGTGCAGCATTATTTGTGGGCTCTCTATTCTGTTCCATTAGTCTATGTGTCTGTTTTGGTACCAGTACCATGCTGTTTTGGTTACTGTAACCTTGTAGTATAGTTTGAAGTTGGGTAATGTGACGCCTTCAGCTTTGTTCTTTTTGCTCAAGATTGCTTTGGCTATTCAGGCTCTTTTGGTTTCATATAAATTTTAGAATAGTTTTTTTCTAATTCTAAAAATTTTTCTAATTTTTCTCTAATTCTGTGAAAAATGTCATTGATAAATTGATAGGAATAGCATTCAATCTGTAAATTGCTTTGGGCAGTATGGTGATTTTAACAATATTGATTCTTCTTATCCACAAGCATGGAATGTTTTTTCATTTCTTTGTGTCATCTCTGATTTCTTTCAGAAAAGAATAATAAAAGAATTTATCTGAAAGATAATTCTCATTGTAGAGCTCTTTCACCTCCCTGGTTAGCTGTATTCCTAGGTTTTGTGTATGTGTGTGTCTGTGTGTGTATATATGTATGTGTGTGTGTGTGTATGTGTGTGGCTGTTGTGAATGGGATTGCATTCTTGTTTTGGCACTCAGCTTGGATGTTGTTGGTATATAGAAATGCTACTAATTTTTGTACATTGATCTTGTATCCTGAAACTTTGCTGAAGTTGTTTACCAGATGTAGGAGCTTTGCGGCAGAGAGAATATGAGGTTTTCTAGGTATAAAATCATATCATCTGCAAACAGAGATAGTTTGACTTCCTCTTTTCCTGTTTAGATGCCTTTTATTTCTTTCTCTTGCCTGGTTGCTTTATCTAGGACTTCCAGTACTATGTTGAATAGGAGCGGTGAGAGTAGGAATCTTTGTCTCGTTCTAGTTTTCAGAGGGAATGCTTCCAGAATTCAGTACAGTCCTGCCTATACTGGGTTGCCCATTCAGTATGGTTTTGGCTGTAAGTTTGTCATAGATGGCTCTTATTATTTTGAGATATATTCCCTCAGTGCCTCGTTTGTTTAGGGTTTTAAACATGAAAGGATGTTGAATATTATTGAAATTCTTTTCTGATCTAGTAAGATGATCATGTGGTTTTTGTTTTTAGGTCTGTGTATGTGATGAATCATATTTATTGATTGGCATATGTTGAATCAACCTTGCATGCTAGGGATAAAACCCACTTGATAATGACGGATTAACTTTTTAATGTGCTACTAGATTCAGTTTGCTAGTATTTTGTTGAGGATTTTTGCATTTATGTTAATCAAGAATGTTGTCTTGTCACCTGAAATAAACTGTTTCTGGTGGTCTTTACTAATATGTATTGAGAGAAAAAAGTATTTGCCAGAGCAGTAACTGCATACTATGTATCAGAGAGTGTTTTAATTTGCTCAAGGAATAAAACCATATCTGAACAACAGCTGCAATTGGAGTTGCCACCAGGTTAAGCTTACAATAATCCACTGTTATTCTCGAAGATCCACCTGTATTCTGCCAAATTGGAAAGCATACTGGAGAGTTGAATGGAGATGTGGTGGGAATCACCACCCCTGCATCCTTCAGGTCCTTTATGACCGCTACAGTTCCCCCAGAAATGTCATACTGCTTTTGGTTTAGTATTTTCCTAGGTAGACACAGTTCTAGTGGCTTCCACTTGGCCTTTCCCACCATAACAGCCACAGTTCAGGGAACCAATGTAGAGATTCCGTGAGCTGCTAAGTATGTCTATTCTACTTGTGCATCCAGAACTGGGGAAATGACCACAGGATGGCATTGGGGCCCATTAGACCCACTGTGAGATGGATCTGCGCTGAAACCCCATTGACCACATGACCTCCAAAAGTCCCTCCTCTGACTGGCAGGCCACAGTGATATTTTCAGTCTCCTGAAATTAGTGTCAGCTCAGAGCCAATGTCCAGTAAGCCCTGAGAGGTCTGATTATTTCTCTTTTCTTAATGCACAGTTACCCTAGTAAAAAGGCCATACATCTCTTTTGGGGAAAACTGAGAGAAAGATTAACAGTATAAACATTTAGTAGGGTACCAGGGACTTTCCTCAAGGGATCCAGCCTCCCCTTCATTTAAGGGGTTCTAGGTTTGTAAACAGGCTCAATTCTGGGAATTAATTGAGGGATCATGATTCTCTGTTTTTATGATTCATGTTAGACTTTTGACACTTAACCTAGAGCTTTTCTGCTTATGCAGATTAAGAATTTCATAGACTTCCTATCTATTTTACTTTGAGAAACGCCATGATCAACTAGCCAGTGCCATAGGTTTCTATGACTCAGACAACTCTGATTGCTGCTTGGACCTCTGCTGTCCATTACAGCATAAACCAAAGAGTGACTGAGGTAGATCTCAATTGACTGCAGGTTTATTTTGCCAAGGTTGAGGATGCAACCAGGAAAAAGAAACACAGGTCACAGTGGGATCTGTGACCTGGGCTTTTTCCAAAGAGAGTTTTAGGAACTTCAGTATTTAAAGAGGACAGAGCAAGCAGTAGAGGAGGGAAATAAAGGAGAGAGGACAGGCAATGAAACAAGTGGTCACCTTTTTGTGAGGCTCTGATTAGCACTCAGTGAGTCTACATATTACATGTGGAAAGAGGGAATACAGTTGGCAGGGCGCGGTGGCTCACTCCTATAATCCCAGCACTTTGGGAGGCTGAGGTGGGCAGATCACCTGAGGTCAGGAGTTTGAGACCAGCCTGGCCAATACGGTGAAACCCTGTCTCTACTAAAAATACAAAAATTAGCCGGGTGTGGTGGTGGGGGCCTGTAATCCCAGCTACTCGGGAGGCTGAGGCAGGAGAATTGCTTGAACCTGGGAAGCAGAGGTTGCAGTGAGCCAAGATCACACCACTGTGCTCCAGCCTGGGCGACAGAGCAAGACTCCGTCTCAAAAAAAAAAAAAAAAAAAACCAAAAAAAAAAAAAACAAAAGAGGGAATAGGCGAAAAAGCAGTTACACATTTCTCTCATGCCCAGTAACTCTACATATGATAAAATCAGCATGTGAAAATACAGCTATCTGTTTGGGGACGAAAGAAGACAGCTTTTTGCATGACTCAGTTCTCAAGCTTAAATTTCCCTGTGGCATAGTGAATTTGGGGTGCCATGATTCTATTTTTTTCACAACAGTAACTATGCCCACCTTGTCTTTGGCAGTTGAGTACCACCACTTAGCCCTACCATCCTAGGATCCAATTATTCCTACTGCATTTAGGTTTCCCAATTCAATGACTGCAGTTCTCACTGTCTGCAGAGAAGAGCAATCACACAGCTCTTCAAAGATACTGGGGTTCCCCTCACAGATTTATTCCTATTCCTCACAGTACTGCTAAAAGTATGTCTTCTAGACCCTCCAGTGTGGGTGAGTAGTTCTTAAATGACGAATCCACTCTGACATTCCAATCTCCCTAAGCCTTTGAATCTCTTCCACATTAAACCAAGGCAGGTCCAGTATTTCCAATTCGCTCACCCTGGGCCACTTTTTGGTCCATGTTTCAGCCAACTAACCAGACTGTTAGAACCCTTTATAGCTGCCTGAGCTGCAACAGTAAATGCAGAATTTCTGCTTAATGAGTTAATATCAATAAATTCAACCAGATCTAACTTTATGTTCCTTTCACCATTATCTCAATCCCTTAGTATCCATTCCCATGTTTCCTGGATTTTTAGGAAGCTCAAGTAATTATTTTGGAATATAATGTACCTCTTCATGGGTCACACTTTGCACATCACCTTTAGGGGCTGCTGGGACTTGAGTCTAGTTATAGGTCTAGAAGCAGAGGAACAATGGTGGTGGCTCCTGAAGAGAATCAGCATTGTCGTGCACGGCAACTGCCTCAAGGAAGGCCAGTACAGTTTCCTCAGGCAATTCAGGGTCAATCTTCTCAGACTGAGGCGAAAAGGCTGCTACCACTGGAGATGGGGAGGCTGCTTCTATTAGGGATTGGGAGTCCACTTCCACTGGCAAAGAAGACTCCTCAGAGTTTTTTTTGTTTGTTTGTTTATTTTTTGAGAAGGAGTCTCTTTCACCCAGGCTGGAGTGCAGTAGCGCGATCTTGGCTCACTGTAAGCTCCGCCTCCCGGGTTCACGCCCTTCTCCTGCCTCAGCCTCCCGCATAGCTGGGACTACAGGCACCCGCCATCTCGCCCAGCTAATTTTTTGTATTTTTAGTAGAGACGGGGTTTCACCGTGTTAGCCAGGATGGTCTCGATCTCCTGACCTCGTGATCTGCCCGCCTCGGCCTCCCAAAGTGCTGGGATTACAGGCGTGAGCCACCGCGCCCTGCCGACTCCTCAGAGTTTAGATGTTCAATGTCCCCCAGCTTCATCAGGGTCTTCTCACATGTCTCTATCCAATTTACAGTATCCTCTACTTTCCCAATCAATGTCCTCACTTTAACAGCAGACCCTGTGAAGCTGGGAGTTTGACTTGCGCTGTAATTCAGGAGTTCAATTTGCATTGTAATTCAGGCAGCTGCAGCATGAGAGCCTGCATTTGATTTCAGCGTCCTCAGCCTCATGACTACAGGAGGTAAGACTCTCCCTCAGGGTACACAGACACACCTCCAGGTCATCTATGTGGCACCTGAACTGGGAATTAGAATCCGTGAGCTAATCCTTTTCTTTCATCACTTTGTCCAGTGACATTAGGAGCAACCAGCCATATTCATTAAGTTTCCAAAAATGTTTGAGGGTATCATCTACGCAGTCACCCAACTCCTTGCCCGTTGTGTCTAGTGATTAATTAGGAATATTCAGTGCAGATATTTTGCATATCTGTATTACCACTTCACACCATGGACTATCAATGCTCTCTTTACTCCTAGAAACACAGCTATTAGAATCCTTAAATTTAATCAGATTTGAGAGCCAATTCCAGAAACCCTAGAACCAATCCTCGAATATATAGTTTCTTGTTTAGACTAGAAAATTTCAAGGACTACAGAAGTCCTTGTCAGAAAGTTCTTACCCCATGAAGAATGGTTAATTGGGTTCCAATGTTACATTGTCAGTGAGCAAGTTGTCAGCTTGGTCAAGGAAAGTTCTTCAGTGAAGGTTCACTCATGCACTGGAATGTATTGAGCACCTCCTTTGTGCCCCTGTCTGTGCTAGGCTGTAAGGACATGGAGTGGACAAAGCAGACAAAGAAAGAGTAGACAAAGACCCTGCCCTTATGAAATTTACCCTCTTGTAGAGAAATGTTTTAATTTGGGTTTCCCTAGAAGCAGACCCTGAGACAATGATTCCAATGCAAGTAACTTACTGAGAAGGGCAGGAAATATCAGTAGG
Source organism: Symphalangus syndactylus (assembly GCF_028878055.3). Classification (NCBI taxonomy): domain Eukaryota; kingdom Metazoa; phylum Chordata; class Mammalia; order Primates; family Hylobatidae; genus Symphalangus; species Symphalangus syndactylus. The sequence goes on from NC_072440.2 coordinate 43,524,748, forward strand.
AAAGTGGGAAAGTAATACAGGGAGGGAACAGCAGCCCATAAAAAGAACGTTATTAGACCTATTCTCACAGGTGGCAATGCAGTTTAACCCTGAAGGAGTTTAATCCTGAAAGGGAAATGGCAAACAGAGTAAAACACCATGCCTCAGAATCATCCTAGCCAAGGGCAAAGGAAGCTCGTGTTTATAGACCAGCTCCTGAGAGTCACTTGTTGAGGATTGTTGTGGGCTGGGGAAGGGGTTGACTAATTCCCTGGCACTTCTTGCCCATCCTCGGAAGTGACCTTCTGCATTCTGAAAAAATACTCTCAGACCAAAATGTACATGGTGACCTTTCAAAGCCAGCTGAAGCACATTAACAGGTCTGGGGACTGACAGTATCTGCTACAGAGAGACAGACCATGAAGACACAATGAATTACAAGTTAATTACAGATAGTGATAATTATAAGAAGGTAAAAATGAGGAGATTTTATTAACTATAATCGGAATTGAGAAGGAAGGCAGCTGACCCATTTAGATGGAGCAGGAAAGTCAGGGAAGGCTGTCTGAGCAGAGACCTGAATGGCAAGAAGAAACCGACCATGGGAAGAGTCAAGGAAAGAGAGATTTAGACCAGCACTACTCAAAGTGTGGGCTGTGGCTGCTGCCAGTCCAGGAGATGCTGGTTTATCACCAGTTTGTGACAAGTTAAGTATACAAATTGAAAGAACTTTTAAATGTAACCACTTAGAGATGGTTACAGCAATTTGACATTGCCACAACCTTCAAGCCTGTGGTGGCAGACTTGTCTCACTGTGGTGTAGACCAGCTGGGCATTGTCAAATGTGCAGGAAAAGTCATGCACAGTAGGACGGTGTTACATATATGACATTTTAGGGTTAGTTTGTCAACCATACCCTAACATTATATAAATATATGAGAAAAGTAAGCATTTATTCATTTTTTAAATCTGCTAGTTTCCATTTTTTTCATTTTTAACAAACAATTATTTTAAAATCTAGGTTAAGAACTAAGATTCATATTGCTGATTCTTTCAGGTTTATTGAGGTATGATTTACATTTAGTAAAATACACCCTTTTGAGATGTTTAGTTCTATGAGTTTGACAAGTGAATACAGGATATGTAACCATCGCCACATTCAAGATATAGAATATTTCTATCACTCCAAAAGTTCTATCCTGTTCCTTTGTGGTCCATTCCCTCCCCCTGGAAAGCGCTCATCTGATTTCTGTCTCCACTTTTTGCCAGAATGCCTTATATGTGGAATCATGCAGTATGTAGCCTTTTGTGTCTGGGTTCTTTAACTCAGCATGATACACTAAAGATTCATCCATTAATTGCACATATCAGTAGCTCTTTCCTTTTCATTGCTGAGTACTTTTCCATCATATAAATGTACGATAGTTTGTTTATCCATTCGCCGGTTAATGAACATTGAGGTTGCTTTTAGTTTTGGGTGGTAATGAAGCCACTATAAACAATCATATACAAGTGTTTGTGTAAACATATGTCTTCATTTCTCTAAACTAAATACCTGGGGGCATTGCTGGGCTGTATTTATGTTTAACTTTATAAGAAACTACAAAACTGTTTTCCAAAATGGTTGCACACCATTTTGTCCTCCTTCAGCAGCAATGTATGAGAGTTCCAACATCCTCACCAGTACATGGTACAATCTTAGTTTCTTGTTTCTCTTTAAAGCTATTCCAATTGGTGCATAGTGGTATTTCATTGCAATTCTAATTTACATTTTTCTAATGACAAATGATGCTGAGCATTTTTTCATGTGCTTATTTACCTTTGGTATTTATTCTTTGATGAACTATTGATTCAAATCTTAGCCTTTTTTAAAAATTGGGCCCTTTTTTTTTACTATTAAGTTTTAAGGATTTTATATATTCTGGGTGCAAGTCCTTTATTGGCTTTGTGTTTTACAAATATTTTCTCCCTATCTGTGGCTTGTCTTTTCATGACTTACCAGCATTTCTCAAAGCACAAAAGTTTGCAGCCATAGTCCGAGTGTGTTGGTTCACACCTGTAATACCAAGTTTGGGAGGCTAAGGCGAGCAGGTCGTTTGAGCTCAGGAGTTTGAGACCAGCATGCGCAACATGGCGAGACCCCATCTCCACAGGAAAAAAAAAAAAATAGCTGGGCATGGTGGTGCACACCTGTAGCCCCAGCTACTTAGGGGGGCTGGCAGAAGAGGATCACTTGAGCCTGGGAGGTCAAGGCTGCAGTGAGCCACGTTTGTGCCACTGTACTAGAACCTGGGCACCCTATTGAGACCCTATCTCAAAAAAAAAAAAACTACTAAAAGTTTGCAGCCATAAAAAACAATAAAATCATGTCCTTTGCAGCAGTATGCAGCTGGAGACTATTATCCTAAGCAAATTAACACAGGAAGAGAAAACCAAATACTACATGTTTCTGCTTTTAAGTGGGAGCTAAACATTGGGTACTCATGGACATAATGCTGGGAACAATAGACGCTGGGGACTAATGGGGGGGATTGAGGGAGGGGAGCAAGGGTTGAAAAGCTATTGGGTACTATGCTCACTACCTGGGTGACAAGATCAGTTGTACCCCAAACCTCATCATCATATAATATTCCTGTATAATAAACCTGCACATGTACCCCCTGAATCTAAAATGAAAGTTAAGAGGAAAACAGTTTAATCATGACAAAGTAAAATCACAGTGGCAACTGTGATTAAGGAACTGAATTTTTAATTTTATTTCATTTTAATTAACCTAAATTTAAATAGCCACATGTAGCTAGTGGCTATTGTATTAGACAGCACCAATTATTAATACTGAATTGCACTTTCAGTGAAAAATGTGCACAGTTTTTTGTTTGTTTGTTTGTGACAGAGTCTCACTCTGTCACCCAGGCTGGAGTGCAATGGCGTGATCTCGGCTCACTGCAACCTCCACCTCCCAGATTCAAGCGATTCTCCTGCCTCAGCCTCCTGAGTAGCTAGGATTATAGGCGTGCTCCACCAAGCTTGGCTAATATTTGTATTTTTAGTAGAGACGGGGTTTCACCATGTTGGTCAGGCTGTTCTCGAACTCCTGACGTCATGGTCTGCCTGCCCTGGCCTCCCTAAGTGCTGGGATTACAGGCATGAGCCACCACACCCAGCCCCACAGTTTTTGTAATTCTTTGTGTACTATGTTTGTTCTAATTTTCTTTTCTTTTCTGACAGAATTTTACTCTATCACCCAGGCTGGAGTGCAATGGTGTGATCATGGCTCACTCCAGCCTCAACCTCCCAACTTCAAGCAATCTTCACACCTCAACTTCCCCAGTAGCAGGGACTACAGGCACATGCCACCATGCCCAGCTGATTTTTAAATTTTATTTTGTAGAGGCAAGGTATCACCATGTTGCCCAGGCTGGTCTCAAACTCCTGGGTTCAAGCAGTCCTCCTGCCTTGGCCTCCCAAAGTGCTCAGGCATGAGCCACTGTGTCTGGCCCTAATTTTGTTTATATATTTTAGAAACATGATCTCATTCTGTTGCTTAGGCTGAAGTGCAGTGGCGCAGTCATAGACCACAGCAGCCTGGAACTCCTGGGCTCAAGTGATCCTGGGCCCAGCCTCCCAAAATGCTGGGATTACAGGTGCAAGCTGTCATGCCCAGCCTGATTATATTTATTGACATGTAATATTATGCCTGTTGAATCTAATAATAAAAATCAGGACTTGTATTCTGTAACTCCTACTTTTATGTTTCTATTATTAATTTTTATCATATTTTCAGAATGCATGATGCATGATGGTTTGGAAATTCAAAAACCAGATTTTTCACTACAGCTAGCCTCAGAAGCATTGGGCTAGACAGTTGTCACAGTATGGGCAAAAGCCCTGTTTCCCTAACAGGGCTATTTCTCATTGTAAATTCACAAAGCAGCATTCTGGAAAAGGAAGTGACTGGTGGGACATGAAAGTGGAAGACTATTTTGGAAAATGTGGTCAGAGAGAGCTCAGTGGTGGCACTGAGCAGGGGAAACAGCATTCCAAGGAGAGACAGAATAGCAGTCTTTACGGCATGGAAAAGGGAACAGTGTGTTTAAGGACAGAAAGTGTGGCTGGATGTTGGGAAGGGAGGGAGAGTGGTGAGGAAAGAACTGGAAAGGAAGGAAAGAGTCAGATTTTGCATGACCACAGACCTTGTCCTCTCCTCCTCTCCTGCATTGTAGATCAAAGTTAATGCACCACAGGCACTGGATAGGCATGAATAAGTGCTTTAATCAAAATGAATGTGAAGGCTCTATGCGGTGGCTCATGCCTGTAATCCTATCACCTTAGGGGGCCAAGGTGGGTGGATCACTTGAGCTCAGTAGTTCAAGACTAGCCTGGGTAACAAGATGAAACCCCATCTTTGCAAAAAATACAAAAATTAGCCCAGTGTGGCACGTGCCTGTAGTCCCAGCTACCTGGGAGGCTGAGGTGGGAAGATTGCCTGAAGCTGGGAGGAAGAGGTTGCAGTGAGCCGAGATCACACCACTACACTCCAGCATGGGTGACAGAGCCTGACCCTGTCTCCTGTCTCAAAAAAAAAAAAACAACAAACAAAAAAAAACAGCACTTGAAGAATCAACCATATCTTATTGTACACTGACCTTGGTTGTAGAGAAAGAACTATCTTGGCCGGGCACAGTGGCTCACACCTGTAATCCCAGCACTTTGGGAGGCCAAGGCGGGCGGATCACCTGAGGTCGGGAGTTGGAGACCAGCCTGACCAACATGGAGAAACCCCGTCTCTACTAAAAATACAAAAAAAATTAGCCAGGCATGGTGGCACATGCCTGTAATCCCAGCTACTTGGGAGGCGGAGGGAAGAGAATCGCTTGAACCCGGGAGGCGGAGGTTACGGTGAGCTGAGATGGCGCCATTGCACTCCAGCCTGGGTGACAAGAGCAAAACTCTGTCTCAAAAGAAAGAAAGAAAGAAAGAACTCTCTCTTATGTTTGCAGCCCAGGAAGTAGACTGAATAATAATAGTCAACTCTCACAAGAAGTTAGAGAGTGGGATTCCCATGCCACAGGTTAAGACACTGAGGCTCAAAAATTATATTACTGTGAGGTAGATCAGCAGGACTTGTTTTCCAAGCACTGGTCAAGACCCCTGGTTGCAACCCTGCTTCTCAGAGCAGGATCTGGTTGAAACAGGGTGCAGTGAAGAAGCCAGCCAAAACCAGAAGATGGTAATGAGAGCAACCTCTAGTTGCCCTCACTGCTTAGTAGCATAAAGACACTCCCACCAACACCATGACAGTTTACAAATGCTATAGTAAGGGCCCAGAACTTACCTTACCTGGTTCCAGAAACTCCCTGATCCTTTTTCAGAAAGTTCTGAGTAGCCCACCTCTTAATTAGCATGTAATTAAAATCGGTCTAAATACAGCTGCCAACATCCCATACACTGCTCCTCCAGGCACAGCGCCCATGGGGTAGCCCTGGTCCACAGGAGCAGTACCTCTGCTGCTGCTGTAGTGTACACCTGCTGCTTCAGTAAAAGTTACTGTCTCCACCACAGAATTCTTTCCTGGGCAAAGCCAACAAACCTTCAGGCCAAGTCCCAATTTGGGGGCTCACCTGCACTGCATCAACTTGTCCTAATCACACACCTAACAAGAGACAAACCCAAGTTCAGGCCCTTTCCATTCTCTTTGACTGCCCTTCTTCAAAATGAGCCCAAAGCAACCCTTTTCAAAACATGAAAACATCTGTATATTTTAATTTGGTTTTGTAATCATTTTAGAGACTTTGCATTTATTTTGAGAGTTCCTCTTTTGTATTAGTTTCCTGAAGCCATTGTAACAAATTACCACAAGTTTGGTGGCCCAAAACAACAGATATTTATTCTCTCACAGTCTGGGGACTAGAATTTTGAACTCAAGGTGTCAACAGGGCCTCCTCCCTCTGAAGGCTCTAAGGGACAGCCTGTTTCATACCTCTTCCAGCTTCTGGTGGCTGCAAGTGTTCCTTAGCTTGTTGCTGCATCATTCCCCTCTCTGCCCCTGCGCCCACATGGGCTCCTCCTCTTCTCTCTGCGTGTCTCTTATAAGGGCGTTTGTGGTTGGACACAGGGCCCTCCAGTATAATGCAGGATGATTTCAACTTGAGACCCTTAACTTAATTACATCTGCAAAGACTCCTTTTCCAAATAAGGTCATATTCACAGGTTCTGAGGACTAGAATGAGGACATTCCTTTCTGTGGGCCCTTCCACAAACCATTCAGCCCTCTATCCCCTCCATGTGCTGCAGCCTGGAAACTCTCCCCAGATAGCAAGCTGGGGACTCACACTGACCTTATTTGTTTATCTTCTCTCAAAGATCCCTGTCCTGTGCTTCCTGCTGTCCGAAAACTGTTCTACTTATTTTGCCTAATTTTCCAGTTGTTTAAGGAAGGACAGTGAATCCAGTCCCTATTACTCCAGCATGGCCAGGAGCAAAAGTTGCGCCCATGAGTGTAAGCTCATTGAGTGTAGGAACATTTGCTGTCTTGCCTCTCTAATGCCTGTAGAAATGATTGGAGCACAGTACTCCTTCCTTAACAGTTGAGGAATTGAAGAACAAATGAATGAAAGGGAAGTTCATCTAAACCTTTTGTTTTTCTCTTGTTTGGGACTGAATGGCAAAAAACCCTTTTACCTCCGTCAGCCAGATGAGCTTGAGCCATCTCTCCTTAGCTGAGGATCTGCTGGTGTAATTCTCAGTTTCCTCCTCAATCTACTCGCAGCCCCTAAATCTGGCTCTCATGGTTAATGCAAGGAGCACATTTTGGGTAATGATTTGTAAGACATATGTTCTGTCCGTGTTTTTAAATAAAAAGAACGCAGGGCATGTTGAGGGGAGGGGCTAATGTGGGAAAGGAGAATGAATAGTATTTTTGAGTGAGTAGCAGTATTGTCACAAAGAAGAGAGGCCCCCCAATTTGTTGATGGAAAATTAATGATAGGCACTGAGAAAATATGAGGCAGGAGAAAAGCAAGGAGCCTGCCTATCAGTGAACACAAATTATACACTAGATCAGTCCATATCAAAACAGAGGTGGCCATATACAGAGAAAAATGGTTTCTGCTTTTATTTCCACAATCACACACTAATTAAGTTAAAAAGAAAACAGTTATTACCACTATCAATAGCATTTATGAATGCATCTACTATTTGGCTGTTTGACTTATCCAAAAATCTGGTTGTGCCTACAATATAGAACTTTGTTTGAATTTAGTATATCATATTTTTATTACAAATATAAGATTATAGATACTGGTCATTAACAAGCCAAAAATACAGAGATTGATACAGAACAAGTTAGAAATCTCCTACTCTAATCACAGTGGCCTGAGGGAACCAATATTAGCAGTTTAGTACGTATCTTTCTACATCTTTTTCAGGGTTCCTCTGAATATATAAAAATAATGTATACAGTGAGTGGTTTCTGGCTTTATTAAAACGTGAACAAATGAAATACATAACTTGTTTATTTCATTTAACAATAGATTAGTGACATGTCACCAGATAAATACACATAGATTTATTTATGTCAGATTTTTAAATCTAGAGTATGAATTTACTGCCATTTACTTAAGCTGCTCCCTGAATGAGGTACATTCGGGTGATTTTTCAGGTTTCACTATATGTAATGCTACAATAAACACCGTTGTGACTGCAGACTGTTTTAATTTTATCACCGCAGATACTCAAGCCTTGAAATGTCACCTTTCAAATGACGCCTTTCCCCATCCTCCCTGTCAGTTGGAGAACAGAGCTGAAAGGGGAGTGAAGAAGACTGCCAACACGGATAATTACTCCACACAGCACATGGCCAGCAGCCTCCTGCTACAATATTTACATCCTATTCCATTGAGATGGCACTCTCTGCTCACATGACCCAAATGCAGTTCTCACTCCGCCAAGAGCACAGCCGAATGCGAACTGCATTGGCAGCTTTGCACATGCTCTGTCTGGCCCTGTGAATCCTCACTCACCCATTCAGATTTCTGTTGGTGTAAAGCGACATTCCCGCTGCTGAAGCTCCGTGATCTGCTGTGTTTTCCCAGCCCAGATCCAAGGCAGGTGGCCCATACAATTTTACTATCTTTTTAGAGTTTGGGTAATTGTGTTTATTTATTTGGGGGTGGAGGGTGTATTATGCCTATGTACAGCTGTTGAATGAGGCCATAGAGAAACTCTTTTCCTAGCAGGTATTTACAGGAATAGCATTTACCTATTTTCATCACCTTGCCTTGACAACAACCTGCAGCTCTGATGCACATTTAATCCTGAAACAGAGGTCTTGGCAAACGATGCTGCCTCTGACTGTCGTGTTGACTGTAATGTTTGAGATGGTGTTTTCTCCTCTCTAGAGACCTGGATGCTTTTGCCATTCTGATGGTAAATGATGAGACAGGCTACCATGGATTTCAGCACCCCTTCTGTGTTTGATCAGCAAAGAGGTAAAATGCTGCTTTAACACATTCTTTGGTTGTTAGCATCCTTAGTCTCGTGGTATGGATTTACAGTTGTAAGGAGAGAAAGAGAAGTGTGCATGTGTGTGTGTGTGTGCGCGTGGGTGTGCATGAGTATTTGCTATGTAGGATGGGGAAAGAGGATTTCACCCAGAAAACAAACCTGTTCAAAATATTCACTTCTAGTTTGATAAGCATCTGAAACAGAAAAATAAGCTTATGATTTGTTGTATGAGCTTATGATCTTATTGAAGTATTCCTACCTTCAAATTTTAAAAACTGGATTTCAAGCACACCAACTATTTCAGATAGTGTCATCTTTATTGTTTTTTCCAAATCTTTTTTAAAAATTAGATTAAGCAATGTAAGAACACATCACTTTTTTTATCATTCTATTAGCCCAGTATCTCATTGCTGTATCTTCGTAAGCATTTTTTGATTCCTTTCAGGAATAGATGTTGCCTGTATTTATGTTGGGTTGATATGTTATGTCATCCAAGGTTGTGTAATGACATATCCCTATGCTATTATTTGCAATGACAGGGTATATATTCCTTACTTATAATTTCTGCAGTGGAGGCAATTTTCCACATCAAAATGTTGCTGTGAGATCAACTTATCCTTATAATATCACGTATTTGGCCATGTGGTCTATGTGTATACATTTTGCATAAGCAATGTGTTTATATACATCTTCATGTAATACTTATGTGTAATAGTAAATCTTTTTTAGTATAAACATGAAATTTCCATTTTATAAACATAACAAATATTTCTAGAATCTTTTCTTAAATATCTAATATTTAAACCACTTTCTACAGTCTCTGAATATTCTTCAAGATCCTAAGTTCCTTTGGTGATTTTATCTGTTTTGGCTACAACATGAAATGGTGGTTTGAAAAAGCCTCATTAAGAAAATGTATTGCTTCATTCTTTTTTCCCTTTTCCTGCTCTAGGTCATAGCATGTTTATTACCCCTCAAGCTACATCTGGCTTTGTGGGTGAATTATTTTAGCCCAGTGGGTTTCTCCAAAAATAAATTTATATTTAGATTCCTGAGTTAGCTAATGTATATATGTATATAGTGTGTTCTCCAGGTCTTAGCTCATTTGCAATAGTGTTTGTGTGTTTGTGTGTGTGCCTTCAGAACGTGCCGGCTCATACCATGTTTAGATCTGAACACCATAGAGAAAGGGGTGGTCACAGCTGTGCCCACCACCATCTTCTCCTCCTGGTACGTTTTATATCACTGATAGCAGTCAGTAAAAGTGAAAATCTGCTAAGAACCAAAGAGCTCACACTGGCTAAAAAATGATGTTGCTGAGCCACGAAACACACAATGGATTTATTTTTGAAGACTAATTGGAGGGAGCTGGGACTGACTGAAGAAGAACTAGCTCTTCGTAATTAATTTTACATGTTTCAGTGCTGTACCTTCTAACAGGATTGAGCCCCAAACATAGTTAAGATACAGAATTACAAGACTGATTTTCTTATAACACCTTTCATGTGAGCAGTTCACAGCAATTCCTCCACCTGGGCCCGATTCTCTCCCATGGAAGTTAACCCTCTCCCTGCCATCTTTATCTCTATTTCTCAATCCTTTCTCTCTTTCTAGAGGTTTTATCATATGGTGGAAAGAGCATGGGATTTTAAATCTTATAGACATAGATCAGAATGGCAGATCAGCTACTTCTTAGCTGTGTGACCTTGGCAAGTTACCTAACCTCTCTTGGCCTTAGTTTCCCCAGGAATACAATGGAGGAAATGATGCTTACCTAGCAGGGTTGTTGTAAGGATCTAAAATAACATATAAAAAGCACCTGTCAGCAATGCCTGATATTCAATAAGTATTTTCCCATTTTGGCTGCAGCTGTTATTATTATTGCTGTTGTTATAATCACCTTGGACTGGGAGTTTCTGAAGTGCAAAAGACTACTCATCTCTCAACCTTCAGCCTGAATGTAGCAGTCCTCAGATCAAATGAGGGCTTAGTGCTGGATGACTAAATTACATTAATTATTTTTTTCAGAACCCTACGATACCATTTATAGCAAGACCTAGAATAATAATTAAGCCATTCCTGAATAGTTTTGTTACCCCATTAATCTTTCCTCTTTCTTAAAAGCATGAAAGACCATGAGGGCTGAGACCATTATACAGATTTTAAGTATTATATTTTTGGACAAACCAAAGGGAGGTGACTTTCTCAGGAAAAGTTGAGCATGGGGCTTTAGTTGAGGGTTTTTCACGAATCGTTACTATCTGGATAAGTGAACCCTAGCAGCACTGGCTTTACATGCAGATGGGGACAGAAGACATTGCAGCTGGAAGAACCTTAGCAATCAGGTAACCTGCTGGTTCTCACATGACTGTACTTAAGAATCATCTGGGCCGGGCACAAAGGCTCACGCCTGTAATCCCAGCAGTTTGGGAGGCCAAGGTGGGCAGATCACAAGGTCAAGAGATCGAGACCATCCTGGCCAACATGGTGAAACCCCGTCTCTACTAAAAATACAAAAATTAGCTGGGCACATGCCTGTAGTCCCAGCTACTTGGGAGGCTGAGGCAGGAGAATCGCTTGAACCTGGGAGGTGGAGGTTGCAGTAAGCTGAGATCAGGCCACTGCACTTCAGCCTGGTGACAGAGCAAGACTCTGTCTCAAAAAAAAGAAAAAGGAATCATCTGAAGAAATTCTGAAAATGCTGATGCTTGCATCCCACCCAGGGAGATTCCAGTTTAACTGCAGTGGTTGGCCCAACCAGCACTCTTTGGGAAGTTCTCATGGACAGCAAAGATTGAGAACCAGTCATCCAACCTACCTCTCTTCCACATTTCAGATGTGGGGACTAAAGCACAGAGAGGTTCAAAGTTGGGTCCTTCCTAATAATAATAACAACAACCCACTAAATAGCAACAGAGGGGACTGAGGCCCAGGTGTTCTCCATCCATACAACAGGGCAATAGGAAGCTTCCTGCACATGGCCAATCCCTGGCCTAGCACTGACTCTGGCTCATGGTTGCCCAGAGAATGGTGGAAGAATATGATGCAGAAGGACCTTCAGGGCTCCAACGAGGTGGGTTTGGTAAGCCTGAATCCCTCCACATGCATTTTCCTGTATTTCTCTTTAGCTAGAGGCAATGAGGCATGCCAGGGTCTTGGTGACAGATGGTCATTTGCTCAAGTCCTGTCTCTGCCCTCTTCCTAGTCACATGAACTTGCACAAACTAGTTGATCTCCACTGGCTTCTGTCTCCTTGACTGTAAATGTGGATAATACTATATTACATATTCATAGAGCTGCTGGAAGGCCTAACGATCAGATCGTTTGACTGGTCGGGGGCATGGTCTCTGGCTGGCTTTGCAAAACTGTGAGGGAGGAAGCCTGGGTCTTCAGAACTCTCCACTCTCTTTTGTGCTTTCAGCTTTCACCATAGCAACGTCTCTTCTGGTCCCACGTGTTCTTTCTGGCTGTGTTCCCTCTCAAAGCCCACACACGCAGGAAGCGACCTGTAGTAAAGCCATTTACTACAGAACACAGAGGTTCCTGCTAAAGTCTACATATTATGTAACTGAAGATACTTGCGTTGTAAGCTTTGTCACGACTTGTGGAAAGAAAAATTTTGCTGCGCCTGAAAGAATCCCAAATCTGAGAGAGAAAACAGGAAAAAAAAAAAAAAAGGCGAGGGGTCGGCGGCGGGAGGGGGTGGGGGGAGGGGGGCGGGTAGCCTCAGGGCCTCACCCACTCCTCTGTGTTGTTGGGGGTGAGGAGGGCCTGGCCCTGCCAGGGTCTCTGAGGAAATATGCCTGACGAGGCTGAGCGGTGTGTTTGCACACACCTGTGTGGGCTGTGGACCACCCTCTGGCACAGGTCTTTTCTCTTGTCAAGTTGCTGGAAAAGGAGAGGAAGGGCTTTGTCTTCTAGCCCAGATTAATACAGTGTGTGATTGTCTCTGGGCTGCTGTAACCAATTATCACAAGCTGGGTAGCTTAAAACAACAGAAATTTATCCTCTCACAGTTCTGGTGCCCAAAAGTCTGAAATCAAGATGTCAGCAGCAGGCCGGGCGCAGGGGCTCATGCCTGTAATCCCAGCACTTTGGGAAGCCAAGGCGGGCAGATCGCCTAGGATCAAGAGTTTGAGACCAGCCTGGCCAACATGGTGAAACCCTGTCTCTAGTAAAACTAAAAAATTAGCTGGATGTGGTGTCACGCGCCTGTAGTCCCAGCTACTTGGGAGGCTGAGGCACAAGAATTGCTTGAACTCAGGAGGCAGAGGTTGCAGTGAGCCAAGATCGCGCCACTGCACTCCAGCCTGGGTGACAGAGTGAGACTCCACCTCAAAGAAAAAAAAAAGAAAAGTCAGCGGGGGGCCTATTCCTAGAACCTTTGGGAAAGAATCTTCCCTGGTCCTTCCAGCCTTGGCTGCTGTGGCCTCATCACTCTGGTCTCTGCCACCATCTTCACCTGGCCTCGTCTGTGTACATTGCTCCTTCTCTGTACCTGTCTCAAAGTTCCTCTGCCTCTCCTTTAAGGATGCATGTGATTGCATTTAGGGATCACCCAGATAATCCAGGATAAACTCCTCCTCTCAAAGTCCTTGGCTTAATGACATCCTTTCAGATATAAGGTCATAGTCACTCTCTTGCCATATAAGAGAATAGCCACAGGTTCCAGGATTAGAGGTTAGAACATATCTTTAGGGCCACCATTCAACCCATTGCAGGGAGTGAGAAGAGATCAGATCCCAGAAAGCACGCAACACTGTGACTCGGTTTTTGGTAAAATCCATTCTCATTTAAGCTAGAAGAAAAATTGGCAAGTAAGAGGTGGGGGAAGTGGGGGAGCATCTGTTTGGTGCCGACTCTGTGCAGGGATACATATCTGTCCTAAGGACTGCACACAGACTAGCTCATATAATCCTCATATCAGCTTCAGAGTATGACCCCTTTTTACCGATGAGGAAATTCAAAAAGGTTATGACCTACCCAATGTTACCACAAAGTAAAACAGCAAAGCTAGGATTCCAAGCTAAATCTGTTTCACTTCAAAACCCGTGTTCTTTCTACTGCGGAATGTCTTTTCCTTGGCCAGCAATAAGGTTTAATAAAAAAAAAGACATCAATGAAAAATCAAATTAATGAAGCGTTTATTTTCACAATCAAGCTCTTATTCCATTGTGTTGTGGATTTTTGAAGTTCCCACACACAGATGTGCAGGGGTTTTTTGGTTTGTTTTTTGTATTTTTTATACTTTAAGTTCTAGGGTACATGTGCACAATGTGCAGGTTTGTTACATATGTATACATGTGCCATGTTGGTGTGCTGCACCCGTTAACTCATCATTTACATTAGGTATATCTCCTAATGCTATCCCTCCCCCCTCCCCCCACCCCACAACAGGTCCCAGTGTGTAGTGTTCCCCACCCTGTGTCCAAGTGTTCTCATTGTTCAATTCCCACCTATGAGTGAGAACATGTGGTGTTGGTTTTTTGTCCTTGCAATACTTTGCTCAGAATGTTGGTTTCCAGCTTCATCCATGTCCCTACAAAGGACATGAAGTCATCCTTTTTTATGGCTGCATAGTATTCCATGGTGTATATGTGCCACATTTTCTTAATCCAGTCTATCATTGATGGACATTTGGGTTGGCTCCAAGTCTTTGCTCTTGTGAATAGTACCGCAATAAACATATGTGTGCATGTGTCTTTATAGCAGCATGATTTATAATCCTTTGTGTATATACCCAGTAATGTGATGGCTGAGTCAAATGGTATTTCTAGTTCTAGATCCTTGACAAATCACCACACTGACTTCCACAATGGTTGAACTAGTTTACAGTCCCACCAACAGTGTAAAAGTGTTCCTATTTCTCCACATCCTCTCCAGCACCTGTTGTTTCCTGACTTTTTAATGATGGCCATTCTAACTGGTATGAGATGGTATCTCATTGTGGTTTTGATTTGCATTTCTCTGATGACCAGTGATGATGAGCATTTTTCATGTGTCTGTTGGCTGCATAAAGGTCTTCTTTTGAGAAGTGTCTGTTCATATCCTTCACCCACTTTTTGATGGGGTTGTTTGATTTTTTCTTGTAAATTTGTTTAAGGTCTTTGTAGATTCTGGATATTAGCCCTTTGTCAGATGAGTAGACTGCAAAAATTTTCTCCCATTCTGTAGGTTGCCTGTTCACTCTGATGGTAGTTTCTTTTGCTGTGCAGAAGCTCTTTAGTTTAATTAGATCCCATTTGTCAATGTTGGCTTTTGTTGCCCTTGCTTTTGGTGTTTTAGACATGAAGTCTTTGCCCATGCCTATGTCCTGAATGGTATTGCCTAGGTTTTCTTCTAGAGTTTTTATGGTTTTAGGTCTAACATTTAAGTCTTTAATCCATCTTGAATTAATTTTTGTATAAGGTGTAAGGAAGGGATCCAGTTTCAGCTTTCTACATATGGCTAGCCAGTTTTCCCAGCACCATTTATTAAATAGGGAATCCTTTCCTCATTTCTTGTTTTTGTCAGGTTTGTCAAAGATCAGATGGTTGTAGATGTGTGGTATTATTTATGAGGGCTCTGTTCTGTTCCATTGGTCTATATCTCTGTTTTGGTACCAGTACCATGCTGTTCTGGTTACTGTAGCCTTGTAGTATAGATTGAAATCAGGTAGCATGATGCCTCTAGCTTTGTTCTTTTTGCTTAGGATTGTCTTGGCAATGTGGGCTCTTTTTTGGTTCCATATGAACTTTAAAGTAGTTTTTTCCAATTCTGTGAAGAAAGGCATTGGTAGCTTGATGGGGATGGCATTGAATCTATAAATTACTTTGGGCAGTATGGCCATTTTCATGATATTTATTCTTCCTATCCATGAGCATGGAATGTTCTTCCATTTGTTTGTGTCCTCTTTTATTTCGTTGAGCAGTGGTTTGTAATTCTCCTTGAAGAGGTCCTTCACGTCCCTTGTAAGTTGGTTTCCTATGTATTTTATTCTCTTTGAAGCAATTGTGATTGGGAGTTCACTCATGATTTGGCTGTCTGATTGTCTGTTATTAGTGTGTAGGAATGCTTGTGATTTTTGCACATTGATTTTGTATCCTGAGACTTTGCTGAAGTTGCTTATCAGCTTAAGGAGATTTGGGGCTGAGACGATGGGGTTTTCTAAATATACAATCATGTCATCTGCAAACAGGGACAATTTGACTTCCTGTTTTCCTAATTGAATACTCTTTATTTCTTCTGCCTGATTGCCCTGGCCAGCACTTCCAACACTATGTCGAATAGGAGTGGTGAGAGAGGGCATCCCTGTCTTGTGCCAGTTTTCAGAGGGAATGCTTCCAGTTTTTGTCCATTCAGTATGATATTGGCTGTGGGTTTATCATAAATAGCTCTTATTATTTTGAAATACGTCCCATCAATACCTAATTTATTGAGAGTTTTTAGCATGAAGGGCTGTTGAACTTTGTCAAAGGCCTTTTCTGCATCTATTGAGATAATCATGTGGTTTTTGTCTTTGGTTCTGTTTATATGATGGATTACGTTTATTGATTTGCATATGTTGAACCAGCCTTGCATCCCAGGGATGAGGCCAACTTGATTGTGGTGGATAAGCTTTTTGATGTGCTACCGGGTTTGGTTTGCCAGTATTTTATTGAGGATTTTTGCATCAATATTCATCAGGGATATTGGTCTAAAATTCTCTTTTTTTGTAGTGTGTCTGCCAGGCTTTGGTATCAGGATGATGCTGGCCTCATAAAATGAGTTAGGGAAGATTCTCTCTTTTTCTATTGATTGAAATAGTTTCAGAAGGAATGGTACCAGCTCCTCCTTGTACCTCTGGTAGAATTCGGCTGTGAATCCGTCTGGTCCTGGACTTTTTTTGGTTGGTAGGCTGTTAATTATTGCCTCGATTTCAGAGCCCATTACTGGTCTATTCAGGGATTCAACTTCTTCCTGGTTTAGTCTTGGGAGGGTGTATGTGTCCAGGAATTTATCCATTTCTTCTAGATTTTCTAGTTTATTTGTGTAGTGATGTTTATAGTATTCTCTGATGGTAGTTTGTATCTCTGTGGGATCAGTGGTGATATCCCCTTTATCATTTTTTATTGCATCTGTTTGATTCTTCTCTCTTTTCTTCTTTATTAGTCTTGCTAGTGGTCTATCAATTTTGTTGATCTTTTCAAAAAAGCAGCTCCTGGATTCATTGATTTTTTGAAGGGTTTTTTTGTGTCTCTATCTCCTTCAGTTCTGCTCTGATCTTAGTTATTTCTTGCCTTCTGCTAGCTTTTGAATGTGTTTGCTCTTGCTTCTCTAGTTCTTTTAATTGTGATGTTAGGGTGTCAATTTTAGATCTTTCCTGCTTTCTGTTGTGGGCATTTAGTGCTATAAATTTCCCTCTACACACTGCTTTAAATGTGTCCCAGAGATTCTGGTATGCTGTGTCTTTGTTCTTGTCGGTTTCAAAGAACATCTTTATTTCTGCCTTCATTTCATTATGTACCCAGTAGTCATTCAGGAGCAGATTGTTCAGTTTCCATGTAGTTGAGCGGTTTTGAGTGAGTTTCTTAATCCTGAGTTCTAATTTGATTGCACTGTGGTCTGAGAGACAATTTATTATAATTTCTGTTCTTTTACATTTGCTGAGGAGTGCTTTACTTCCAACTATGTGGTCAATTTTGGAATAAATGTGATGTGGTGCTGAGAAGAATGTATATTCTGTTGATTTGGGGTGGAGAGTTCTGTAGATATCTATTAGGTCTGCTTGGTGCAGAGCTGAGTTCAATTCCTGGATATCCTTGTAAACTTTCTGTCTCATTGATCTGTCTAATGTTGACAGTGGGGTGTTAAAGGCTCCCATTATTATTGCGTGGGAGTCTAAGTCTCTTTGTAGTTCTCTAAGGACTTGCTTTATGAATCTGGGTGCTCTTGTATTGGGGGCATATATATTTATGATAGTTACCTCTTCTTGTTGAATTGATCCCTTTACCATTAGGTAATGGCCTTGTCTCTTCTGATCTTTGTGGTTTAAAGTCTGTTTTATCAGAGACTAGGATTGCAACCCCTGCCTTTTTTTTGTTTTCCATTTGCTTGGTAGATCTTCCTGCATCCCTTTACTTTGAGCCTATGTGTGTCTCTGCATGTGAGATGGGTCTCCTGAATACAACACACTGATGGGTCTTGACTCTTTATCCAGTTTGGCAGTCTGTGTCTTAATTGGAGCATTTAGCCCATTTACATTTAAGGTTAATATTGTTGTGTGTGAATTTGATCCTGTGATTATGATGTTAGCTGATTATTTTGCTTGTTAGTTGATGCAGTTTCTTCCTAGCATCAATGGTGTTTACAATTTGTCATGTTTTTGCAGTGGCTGGTACTGGTTGTTCCTTTCCATGTTTAGTGCTTCCTTCAGGAGCTCTTGTAGGGCAGGCCTGGTGGTGACAAAATCTCTCAGCATTTGCTTGTCGGTAAAGGATTTTATTTCTCCTTCACTTGTGAAGCTTAGTTTGGCTGGTTATGAAATTCTGGGTTGAAAATTCTTTTCTTTAAGAATGTTGAATATTGGCCCTCACTCTCTTCTGGCTTGTAGAGTTTCTCGCGAGAGATCAGCTGTTAGTCTGATGGGCTTCCCTTTGTGGATAACCCGACCTTTCTCTCTGTCTGCCCTTAACATTTTTTCCTTCATTTCAACTTTGGTGAATCTGAAAATTATGTGTCTTAAAGTTGCTCTTCTTGAGGAGTATCTTTGTGGCATTCTCTGTATTTCCTGAATCTGAATGTTGGCCTGCCTTCCTAGGTTGGGGACATTCTCCTGGATAATATCCTGAAGAGCATTTTCCAACTTGGTTCCATTCTCCCCGTCACTTTCAGGTACACCAATCAGACGTAGATTTGGTCTTTTCACATAGTCCCATATTTCTTGGAGGCTTTGTTCATTTCTTTTTACTCTTTTTCTCTAAACTTCTCTTCTCACTTCATTTCATTCATTTGATCTTCTGTCACGCATACCCTTTCTTCCAGTTGATCAAATCGGCTACTGAAGCTTGTGCATGTGTCACGTAGTTCTCATGCCTTGGTTTTCAGCTCCATCAAGTCATTTAAGGTCTTCTCTACGCTGTTTATTCTAGTTAGCCATTCATCCAATCTTTTTTTCAAGGTTTTTAGCTTCTTTGTGATGGGTTTGAACATCCTCCTTTAGCTCAGAGAAGTTTGTTATTACCGATTTTCTGAAGTCTTCTTCTCTCAACTCATCAAAGTCATTCTCCATCCAGCTTTGTTCCATTGCTGGCAAGGAGCTGCATTCCTTTGGAGGAGAAGAGGCCCTCTGATTTTTTGAATTTTCAGCTTTTCTGCTCTGGTTTCTCCCAGTCTTTGTGGTTTTATCTACCTTTGGTCTTTGATGATGGTGACATACAGATGGGGTTTTGGTATGGATGTCCTTTCTGTTTGTTAGTTTTCCTTCTAACAGTCAACACCCTCAGCTGCAGGTCTGTTGGAGTTTGCTGGAGGTCCACTCCAGACCCTGTTTGCCTGGGTATCACCAGCGGAGGCTGCAGAACCGCAAATATTGCAGAACGGCAAATGTTGCTTCCTGATCCTTCCTCTGGAAGCTTAGTCTCAGTGAGGCACCTGGCTACATGAGGTGTCAGTCAGCCCCTACTGGGAGGTGCCTCCCAGTTAGGCTACTCGGGGGTCAGGAACCCACTTGAGGAGGCAGTCTGTCTGTTCTCAGATCTCAAACTCCATGCTGGCAGAACCACCACTCTCTTCAAAGCTGTCAGACAAGGATGTTTAAGTCTGCAGATGTTCCTGCTGCCTTTTATTCAGCTATGCCCTGCCCCCAGAGGTGGAGTCTACAGAGGCAGGCAGGCCTCCTTGAACTGCAGTGGGCTCCACCCAGTTCGAGCTTCCTGGCCGCTTTGTTTACATACTCAAGCCTCAGCAATGGCACATGCCCTTCCCCCAGCCTCATTGCTGCCTTGCAGTTTGATCTCAGACTGCTGTGCTAGCAGTCAGCAAGGCTCTGTGGGTGTGGGACCCTCTGAGCCAGGCGCGGGATATAATCTCCTGGTGTGCCGTTTCCTAAGACGTTTGGAAAAGCGCAGTATTAGGGTGAGATAACCCAATTTTCCAGGTGCCATCTGTCACTGCTTCCTTTGGCTAGGAAAGGGAATTCCCTGACCCCTTGCACTTCCCAGGTGAGGCGATGCCTCGCCATGCTTCGGCTCACACTCGGTGGGCTGCATCCACTGTCCTGCACCCACTGTCTGACAAGACCCGGTGAGATGAACCTGGTACCTCAGTTGGAAATGCAGAAATCACCTGTCTTCTGCATCGCTCACACTGGGAGATGTAGACTGGAGCTGTTCCTATTTGGCTATCTTGGAACCTCCCTCGATGTGCAGGTTTTAAATCCAACTGCTCATCTAAAATGGGAATGCTAGACAAAAAGATCTGTGCTTTGCTGAAAAAGCAAAAGTTAAAAATCTGGCATGACAACCAGATGCCTCCAAAGGAAGAATAAGCAAATTTTGAATGGTGTTTTGGACAAAGGAGTCCTCTGAAAGGAGTTTTGAAAGACAAGCATAGGAGATAGGAAAGGAAAGGGAATGATTTGGGCTCAGTTGCTGAGTTCAGGCTCAGAGATCTTGAATGGGAGCCTGGAGTAAACCCAGGAACATTGAGGAGAATTCTGTGATTGATTTTCAGATTGACAGTCCAGATAAATGAAGACTAGCTGGCAAACCAGCACTGGTTTTGAAGCAAATTATATGTTGCCTTTGAGAAAATGCTTAGCCTTCTCTTTCTCTTGGTCAAGAAAGAGGAGCGGAGGGAAAGAAAGATGGGAGAAGAATCTTTTTTTCCTGTTCTTGACCACTCCTGAACAAGTCTAGGCAAGCATCTTTGTTTCAGTGTTTTGTTTTGTTTTGTTTTTTGAGATGGAGTCTCACTCTGTCACCCAGGCTGGAGTGCAATGGCGTGATCTTGGCTCACTGCAACCTCCGCCTCCTGGGTTCAAGCAATTCTCCTGCCTCACCTCCTAAGTAGCTGGGATTACAGACGCCCAACATCATGACCGTCTAATTTTCGTATTTTTGTAGAGACAGGGTTTCACCTTTTGGCCAGGCTGGTCTTGAACTCCTGACCTCAGGTGATCTGCCTTCCTCGGCCTCCCAAAGTGCTGGGAGTACAGGCATGAGCCACTGTGCCCAGCCTCTTTCAGTTTTCTTGATCACTCCTGAATAAGTCTAGGCAAGTGTGTTTGACCTCCACCTTTCTCTGCCCCTGTCTTTGTGATGCTGCCTTCTTCCAACCTACCAACTCCTGAGAAAGTGTGTGACAGACCAATCCATTCTGGAGTGTGCTGTAGCCTCTATCTGTTACCCCCTAGGACAGGTTGTGCCCCCAACAACCTGAGCATCCCTTTCCTTCCACCCTTTATGGCTCCTCTTATGGGCTCTACAGAAGGAAGCCCCGGCTGAGCTTATCCAAATAATTACCCTTCACAGCCATCAGTATTCTTCACCACAAGACCACCCAGCTGTCCTGGGGGAGGGGGCCTCTTGCCAGAGTATGCATCCCAAGAGGGAGGACCCTTGAGTGGTATCCGGAGAGAATAGAGACTCACTTGGGCAACCACATCTGAATCAACCCTGATGTTTCCTACACCTCATTGGATCAGCTTCAGGAGGCTCTCCCTCAGCTCAGCCTCTGGTGCAGTAGGCAGCCGGGCCACCACACTGAGCACTTCCTGTCATCTCTACTCACTAACTCCACAGTTCCAGAACTAAGTAACTGTGCTGGGTACCTGATATTCATGGATTTTCCCTTTGATACCACTATTTTGATACAAGGATATTTTAACCAAAATGGATATGGAGTCTAAAAGAAAATACAATAAGCTTGTAGCTGTTTTATTATTACAAAACAAGCATGAGACAAACATCTCACTCATCATCAAATGTGGGACAAGGTGAGAAGGTGAGGGTATGGATGCACTGAGGTCAAAGGTTGGTGCAAAAGGTGGCATATGGGTGGGGCTAAGACCACTAACCAGGAGTCCCATGATTAATGCACTTGTAAATCTCTGTTGGTCATTTAATGCAGGGTCTGCTGAATTGTGTTTGAGAATTCCCTTATATCATGAATGATCTACACGTCAGATTTTCTGATTTATCTTTTAAAGTCATGATGGTTTTACCCTAATATTTACCTTCAATCAATATGTAGGTTTGTGTGCTTAATAAGGGCTCTTTGTTTTCTCTTTGTGAAACCTAAGAATGGCACTTGCTCATTAATGAGCCTATTCTTATTTTATCAGGTATATTGAGGGAGGAAGAGAAGGGAAGTCATTCCAGTATACATGGAAAGTACTTCCATTTCTAAGTGCGCTCTCAGAACTTAAGATATATGCATATAATATTCACTAGTATTCAAATTATTTTAAATTTTTCTTTTTTCTTTTTTTTTGGAGGCAGAGTCTTGCTCTATCCCTCAGGCTGGAGTGCAGTGGCACGATCTCGGCTCACTGCAACCTCTGCCTCCGGGGTTTAAGCGATTCTCCTGCCCCAGGCTCCCACGTAGCTGGGATTACAGGTGTCTGCCACCAAGCCTGGTTAATTTTTGTATTTTTAGTAGAGACAGGGTTTCGTCATATTGGCCAGGCTGGTCTCGAACTCCTGACCTCAGGTGATCCGCCCGCCTCGGCCTCCCAAAGTGCTGGGATTACAGGCGTGAGTCACCACACCTGGCCTAAATTTTTCAAAAATAATTTCAAACTTATAGAAATGTTGTAAAAATAAGAATCATACAAAAAAATACTTGTATGCCTTTTACTCAGATTCATCTAATGTTAACATTTTGCCCCATTTGCTTTATCATTTGCTCTTTCTGTCTCCCTCACTCCTTCCCTCCCTCTCTCTCTCTCTGTGTCTCTCTCCCTCAACATGTGTGTGTGCTTTTTGTTAATTAGCATCTGCATTCTAATTTTTTCTATTGACCTAATACAGGTATACCTCAGGGATACAGTGGGTTTGTTTCCAGACCACTGCAACAAAGTGAATATTGTAAAAAGTGAATTATACAAACTTTGGTTTCCCAATGCATGTAAAAGTTAGGTTTATGCCGTACTGTAATCTATTAAGTATGCAATAGCATTCTGTCTAAAAATGTGCATGCCTTATTTTAAAAATACTTTATTGCTAAAGAAAAGCTAACGATCATCTGAGCTTTCAGCCATCTTTTTGCTGGTAGAGGGTCTTGCCTCGACATTGATGGCTGCTGACTGATCTGGGTGGTGGCCACTGAAGGTTGGGGTAGCTATGGCAAGTTCTTAAAATAAGACAAAAATAAAGTTTGCTGCATCAACTGATTCCTTCTTTCATAAAGGATGTATCTGTAACATGTGATATGGTTTGATAGCATTTTACCCACAGTAGAAATTCTTTCAAAACTGGAGTCAATTCTCTCCAGCCCTACCACTGCTTTATCAACTAAATTTATGTAATATTCTAAATCCTTTGTTGTCATTTCAACAATATTCACAGCGTCTTCACCAGGAGTAGATATGATCTCAAGAAATCACTCTCTTTACTCATCCGTAAGAAGCAACTCTTCATCCATTCAAGGTTTATCATGAGATTGCAGCAATTTAATCATATCTTCAGGCTTCACTTCTAACTCTAGTTTTCTTGCTATTTCCACTACATCTGCAGTTACTTCCTCTACTGACGTTCTGAACTCCTCTAAGACTTCTTCAAAACTCCTGTTTGGAGAGTTGAAATTAACTTCTTCCAAACCCCCATTAGTGTTGATATTTTTACCTCTTTCAATGAATCATGAATTTTTTTTTTTTTTTTGAGACGGAGTCTCGCTCTGTCACCCAGGCTGTAGTGCAGTGGCGCAATCTCGGCTCACCGCAAGCTTCCCTGCCTAGGTTCATGCCATTCTCCTGCCTCAGCCTCCCGAGTAGCTGGGACTACAGGCGCCGGCCACAATGCCCGGCTAATTTTTTTTGTATTTTTAGTAGGGACGGGGTTTCACCATGTTAGCCAGGATGGTCTCTATCTCCTGACTTCATGATCCGCCTACCTCAGCCTCCCAAAGTGCTGGGATTACAGGCGTGAGCCACGAATCATGAATGTTTTTAATGGTATCTTGAATAGTGAATTCTTTCCAGTTTTTCTTGTTTTTTTTTTATTTTCTCTGGCAGAAACTAATAGAGCAGAGGTTTTCAATTTACTTTGCCCAGATCCATCAGAGGAATCACTATCTATGGAGGCTATAGCCTTACAAAATTTATCTCATAAATAACAAGACGTGAAAGTCAAAATTACTCCTTGATCCATGGGCTGCAGAATGGATGCTGTGTTACAGGCATGAAAACAACATTAATCTCCTTGTACATCTCTATCAGAGCTCTTGCTTAGAAAAAATGATTCATTTCAAAATATTACCACTCATTGACAATGTATTGTCGTATTTTTTTTAAAGGAATTTTTCTTTCTGGCCAGTAGGTCTCAATAGTAGGCTTAAAATATTCAGTAAACCATGTTGTAAATAGATTTGCTATCATCCAGGCTTTGTTATTCCATTTATAGATCAGAGGCAGAGTAGATTTAACATAATTGTTAAGAGCCTTCAGGTTTTGGAATGGTAAATGAGCACTGGCTTCAACTACAAGTCATCAGCTGCATTAGCCCCTAACAAGAGTCCTTTGAAGCCTTGAAGCTGGGCAGTGACATCCCTTCTCCAGCTATGAAAGTCCTAGGTGGCATCTTCTCCCAAAAGAAGGCTGTTTTATCTACATTGAAAATCTGTTGTTTAGTATAGCCACCTTCATCAATGACCTTAGCTAGATCTGCTGGATAACTTGCTGCAACTTCTCCAACAGCACTTGCTGCTTCACCTTGCATTTTTATGTTATAGAGATGGCTTCTCTCCTTAAACCTCATGAAACAACCTTTGCTAGCTTTAAACTTTTATTTTGCATCTTCCTCATTTCTCTCAGAGAAAGTTAGGGGCTTCCTCTGGATTAGGCTTAGGCTTAAGGAAATGTGGTGGCTAAATTGGTCTTTTACCCAGGCCACTAAAACTTTCTCCATATCTGCAATAAAGCTGTTTTTCTTTCTTATCATTCATGTGTTCACTGGAGTAGCACTTTTAATTTCCTTCAAGAACTTTTCTTTGCATTCACAACTTGACTAACTGACACAAGAGGACTCATTTCTGGTCTGTTTTAGCTTTCAACATGCCTTCCTCATTGAGCTTAATCATTTCTAGCTTTTGATTTAAAGTGAGAGGCTTGTGACTCTTCCTTTCACTTGAATACTCAAAGACCATTGTAGGGTTATTAATTGGCCTAATTTCAATATTGTTGTGTCTCAAGGAATAAGGAGGCCTGAGGAGAGGGAGAGAGATGGGGGACTGGTTGGTCAGTGGAGCAGTCAGAGAACACATTTATCCGTTTAAGTTCACCATCTTCTGTGGATGCGGTCCATGGGACCCAAAACAATTACAATAGTAACATCAAAGATCACTGATGACAGGTCACCACAACAGATATGATAATAATATGTATTATATAGAGTATAAAATATTCATATCTATTTCCTTATACTTATTTCCTAATTATGAAATTAATACTACCTTTTTCAAAAAATTCAAGCAATGCATAAATGAATACAGCATAGAAAGTGTTATACTCCTTTAGCTAGCAAAGAGCTATGTTCTTCAGCATCTCTTAACCCCAGCCTATTCCCAGCTTCTCAGCCACCAACATGTATTCATGACAACTCACCCTCCATGCCAGGGTTGGGGAATCACCTCCAAAGAGAAACAGGAGATCTGGCCAAGAATACTAGCCAGTACTCCTGATTAAAAGAAGAGCTATCACTCTGGGTTATTAAGCAGCTCCCATGTACCAGGCACTGTGCTATACTCCTTCTTCCTATTATCTCACTTAATCCGTGCCACAGACTTTGAGACAGATTCCATTTTTAGTCCATCTGAGGTTACATAACTTGCCCAAGGACACACAAGACAAAGGACAAGGCTGTCGTGTTAACTCAGGCTTCTGACCCCCAAGCCCTCCCACACTCCTCTTCATATCAAGATATACTTTCTAGATTCTGACAGTCCACCCGATCAACCCCTTTCTGACACCTAGCACAAGAAGGAAAAGGTGATGGTGGCTAGAGTCCTCAGCAGAGTGCCCGACTCCCTCTGTGATTTGCTCAAGGTGGGCTGGCAGGGACAACAGCCACCACTGTGGCTCCACTGGGCTAGGCTTCCCTTTGGAATGAGCTCTGCTAAGAGGCCTCAGCTCAGTGTGACAGCCCCACTTCTTCCAGAGAGGATTCAGTCTCCATGGCAGTTTGCCCTTGGAGCAAAGAATGGCCCCAGCATCCCAGGAGGAGGAGAAGGAGGTTAAAAGGGTGAGATTACACTGGAATATAACTGGAGGAACTGATGTGATGGGAACTAGAGATTGCCAAGGCCAAGGCTTGGCTTTTATCACGGAAGCTTCTGAAGGCAGGTTGTTATTTACCTACTCAGCCCATTTGTTCTATGCAGCAACAAGTGGACCTTTCTCCAAGAGAGTTCAGAGATCTCCAACCCTGTAAACAGGGTCACACAAAAACAACAGTTGATTTAAAAAAAAAAAAAAAAGAATTCTTTCAGCCGTGGCATCTTGCTCTTTGGTTGTGGGCCCATCAACTTTACCCTTGAGACCACTCCTATGATCTTTAATTCACCAAAGTAAATCAGCACACAGTCTGCTATTTTAAAAAACTGTAAGAGGTGCACCTGAAATTCACCTAGATTGACACTTTTATCCTTCTGATCACTTAATATTATTTTTAAAATGGCATCCTAGAGTTCTGGCCACAACTGGGCTGGCCCAGCAGGGACCACTGAATATATAGTGGAGTTGAGATAGGTTGGTTGATTTCAGGTGGCCACAGCAGGAACCAATTTAAGGATGGATCCTGGAAGTGTTTCATCTTAGAATAGCAGTCCCTTTATAATTAGAAGGAATCTTAGTGAATATATAACCCAGTTCCTTCACTGTTTATATGTGAAGACTGAAACATAAAGGGATTAGCAGTGGTACAGTGGAGTAAACTCTGTGGCCACTGGAGCTGACTGGACACTCAGATCCCAGTGCTGCTGCTTACTGTGTGCTCCAGCTGGTGACATATTTATCCCTTGCTTTCCTTACCTTGTAAGTTAAGATGATTATACTACAAACGATTGTTTGAAACTGTTGGTGTGGGTTATAGGATCGTTACAAAGATGATTACAACCATCCTCAGAGGATTGTTATAAAGATTTAATGAAGTAATGCATACAAAGTACCTGGCACCATGCCGGGCCCACAGAATCACTTAGTAAGTGCTAGTGATCATTATAAATGACTCATCTAAGGTCACATGGATGACTGGTCTCCCCAGGTCAAGAGAACATCCCACACTCCAAGCCTTCGCTTCCTCTGTAATGAATTCGTGGCAGAGCACCCTGATATTGTTTGACTGTGCCTCCACCCAAATCTCACTTTGAATTGTAATAATCCCCATGTGTCAAGAGCAGGGCCAGGTGGAGATAATTGAATCATGGGGGTGGTTTCACCCATACTGTTCTTGTGGTAGTGAATAAGACTCACAAGATCTGATGGTCTTATAAATGGGAGTTCCCCTGCACAAGCTCTCTTGCCTGCCACCATGTAAGATGTGCCTCTGCTTCTCCTTTGCCTTTCACCATGATTGTGAGGCCTCCCTAGTCATGTGGATGAGTCCATCAAACTTCTTTCCTTTGTAAATTACCCAGTCTCGGATATGTCTTTATTAGCAACATGAGAACAGACTAATACACACCTCTTTTTCATTTGGAAGTTGGAAGGGACAGAATTGCCTGAGCAGGTAAACCACATCAGAAGGAAATTAATCCTTCAGGGACACTCATAGGCTTTGTAGTACTTCTGCTTTCCCTGCCCTCTGGTCCTGGTGTTCTATCTTCTGGGTCTACGATGCCTTCTGGATAAAACTCTCCCCTTGCTCCTAAGCCAGCCTATCTGTTTACTTCCATCTTCCATGCTAGTCTGAGGCAAGTTTCTGGGCTCTTTGCTGCTCTAGTAATCTATCTAGTTTTGAAGCAGAATCTCACTATTTTAATTATTACAGTTTTATATGTTGTACTATTCGATAGAGGAAATCTCCCTCAATATTTTTTTTTTCAATTTTATTGGATATTCTTACCTACTTTTTGTTTGCTGTTTTGTTTGTTTTTGCTTTTAGAATGGTAATATATTCACACACTTTTAAGGTATTAAAAATGTCCGATGAGTAATCCATCACCGCTCCTACCTTCAGTGGTCCAATTCCCTTCCCTGGAAGCAAAATAATGTAACCAATGTCTTATGCATCCTTCCAGAGAGATTCAGTGTACTAACAAGCAAATACTTGAATATATTCTTTTGTTTTCTTTAAAACATAATTATCTATTTATTTTTACAAACAAAAGTTAATGTTTTCCTGACACCTCCTCCCAAACAATTGTTGGAACTTTGATTGAAATGAGATTAAACATATTTTAATCTGGTAATAATTAAAATTGTATATACTCTTTAGTCCTCCTGTCTAGGACTATGGTATGCATTTCCATAAATTCAACTTTTCTGTTATATCCCACAATAAAGTTTTTATCCAGAAGACATCTTAGACTCAGAAGATAGAACACCAGGACCACAATACAGTTTTTCTCATTTAAATTATGATATTTTGGTGAGGTTTATTCCTGGGTATTTTATATTTTCATGTAATGAATTATTTTCCCCCTTATGTTATTTAATATAGAACTATCTAGTTTTATATTTATTTTTAAACCTAACTTAATTGAATCTTATTAATTCTACTTATTCTATGGATAATTCCCATGTGCTGTCTGATAGATAATTAAATCATTCAAACCCTGATGGTCAGTGCCACACAGTGGTTGAGAACCCTGGCTTCAGGCCAGATGGACTGGTTTCAAATCCTGTCATTTAATAGCTGTGCAACTCTGGGAAAGTTGTTGAACCTTTCTGTGCTTCAATTTTCTCATCTTTAAATGGAGCAGAGGGGTTAAATACTACCTACTTCATAAAGTTGTTGAAACAAATAAATGGCCTAATTCCAATGAAATTGTTAAGACAGTGCCTGGAAAAGACTTCGTCTGTAAAAGTTAGCTATTAATAAATTATTATTATTTTGCTCTTACTTTATGATTATTACATTTCATTTCTTTTTGCTTCATATCTTACTGCATTTGTTAGAATTTGTCTTATTTCTTCCCTTCTCTATTGTTTCACTATTAGGTATAATGTTTGCAATTGGTTTGACATAGATAAGCACTTTTTATCTGTTTATCTTATAGGGGTCAAATTTCATAAATGCCTTTCTGGTGTTTGCTCATACAATCACTTATTTTTCCTTTGTTCTATTGGTATGACATATTTTATCAATAGATATCCTCCAACCAAAATATCTTTATATTCTAGAAGAAACTGTATTTGACCATGATGCATTATTTTATTTCAATACCCAACTGAAATTGATCCAGTAGAATTTAATTTAAAACTTAGAATTTTGAGGCCAGACGTGGTGGCTCACACCTGTAATCCCAGCACTTTGGGAGGCCAAGGCAGGTGGATCACAAGGTCAGGAGATCGAGACCATCCTGGCTAACGCGGTGAAACCCTGTCTCTACTAAAAATACAAAAAATTAGCTGGGCATAGTGGTGGGCGCCTGTAGTCCCAGCTACTCGGGAGGCTGAGGCAGGAGAATAGTGTGAACCCGGGAGGCGGCGCTTGCAGTGAGCCGAGATCGTGCCACTGCACTCCAGCCTGGGCGACAAAGCGAGACTCTGTCTCAAAAAAACAAACAAACAAAAAAAAACTTACAATTTTGTATTCACAAACCGAATTGGTCTATAGGTATGTGTGTGTGTGTGTGTGTGTGTGTGTGTGTGTGTGTGTGTCTTTACCAGTTTATGCTAATCTTAGAAAATAAATTTTAAAAATTTTACTTTTTTTCTGTGCTTCAATATGAGAACTATTTGTCCCTTGGCCATTTGATATTTATCTTAATGTTTTAAAAGAACTTGTTCAACCTCACTTTAGAATATTTGTGCTATTACCACTGGCCTTAATTCCCTCCCTGTTGTACAGCCAGCCAATTTTTCACAGGTGTGCTTCCAATTTTGGTTAATATTTAAAGCTTATTTTTGCTACAGTGAGGATAAACTCTAGCACAATGATGTGTCAGGCAAAACACCATGCCACACAGCTTGTGCAACAGGGTGGAAAGAAGGGTACAAGCTGCCGTGAGTCAGTGAGAATGGAATGTGAAAATGTGGAATGTCCATCCAGCACCAAAAAGAGGTCACAAGTTCACTAGAATATATGAAGGCTTTGTCTCTGAGTGAAAGAGTGCTTTCAGACCACAGTGCACAGGGGTCAAAGGGTGGGATCCAAGGCCTGACAGCCTGCAGCCTTATCTGGGTTTTACCAATTGCCACCTGTGCAAGTTTGGATAAGTCACTTTGTTTCTACTCTATACCTCAGTTTCCTCATCCATAAAATGGGAATAATTGTAGTACCTACCTCAAACTCATACAGTGAGAATTAAGAGTCAATTTCTAGGAAGTGCTTACACAGTGCTGGGCATACAGTGAGATACAGTGAGCTCTATGTTAAGTGCTGGCCATCATTAAGACTGTTACTCAGGCATTGAAACGGTCCTGAAAAGATCACATGAGCAATGCAGTACCAACGGGTGCTTTTATAGAGACTCGGAGATATTGTTGTTCTGTAGAAGTAATCATGTGGCGGTCTTCACTAACTGCAGGGTTATTCTGAGTCTTTTAATTCCTTCAGATGTGCTACCAACAATTCTAGAAGCTAAGAACTTTGACTGGGGACCTACCACAAGACTTACGGAGTGTGCCTGAAATGGTCTTTGGCTGTACCCCCAAATTCATGCACACCACTACAGAGAAGATATACCTGGGGTCCCTGCTCCCCAAGCCACAGTTCCAGTGAACAGGCTATAGGTGGAGCCTCCTCTAGTGAACAGGATATAGGAGGAGCCTCCTCTAAAATGTCAATAATGATTGAGTATATATAACGTTGCCATTACAATTAAGCAAGGAAAGGGAGAATTAACTAATAACTGACTATTTTGAAAAAAATTGATTGCAGAATACAAAAAGAAAGTTTACAAATTTATATTAAGTACAATTCAACATCAAATAAATAAGCACAAGGTTTCATAAGGTTATTTCTAATCATAAAAGCAATTAAATCAATTTAAAAATGCAGTATCCATAGATTTTGACTACATAAATGCTGAAAAGATAATTTTTTTTACCAACAAAACCAAACTGAGAACTTAATTGGCAAACAGGGAAAGGTAACTGTAGCATTATAACAGATGAAGGGTTAGTGTCTTTACTGTATATAAAGCACTTTCAAATCAATTGGTTAGAGACAATAGAAAGGATACCAACAGATAATTCATAAAATGGACATAAACATAAAAATACTTCTCTCTCAGGAATAAAAGAAAAAAAATGACCATTTCGGGGGTGGTGGCACACACCTGTAGTCCCAGCTACTCAGGAGGCTGAGGTGGGAAAATAGCTTGAAACTGGGAGGCAGAGGCTGTAGTGAGCTGAGATTGTGCCACGGCACTCCAGCCTGGGCGACAGAACGAGATTCCATCTCAAATTTTAAAAAAAGAAAAAAATGACCATTGAAAATAATACACTATTCTCCTTTCACATCAGCATTAATTTTTTTTTAATTATAAAGCACACCATCACTGATAATGGGGTGAAGTGAGCTCTCAAGCACTGCTTGGGAGGGTGTATTGGTCCAACCTTTCTAGAGGGCAGTTTCACAAAGAGTCAAATCCATTGACTTCCAAGTTCCCTTCTAGGAATGTGTCCAGAGGAAATAATCACAAATGCACAAAAAGATATACGTGTAGCCAGGCGCGGTGGCTCACACCTGTATTCCCAGCACTTTGGGAGGTGGAGGCGGGCGGATCACGAAGTCAGGAGATCGAGACCATCCTGGCTAACACAGTGAAACACCGTCTCTGCTAAAAATACGAAAAATTAGCCAGGTGCGGTGGCGGGTGCCTGTAGTCCCAGCTAGTCGGGAGGCTGAGGCAGGAGAACAGAACGGCGTGAACCCAGGAGGCGGAGCTTGCAGTGAGCGGAGATCGCGCCACTGCACTCCAGCCTGGGTGAAAGAGTAAGACTCCGTCTCAAAAAAAAAAAAAAAGACATACATGTAAAAATGTTTTGGTATTATTCAGAATAGCAACAGAACTTATAATCACAAAAAGTAAGCTATTGAAATGCCCAGTAATGAGAAAATAATTATATTAGTAATGCTGAGTCCAGTCCATGGAATTTTATGTCACATTTTACAGGTAACATTTTCAAATTTTATCTTATGACATGGGTAAATGTTTATAATCTAATATTAAGTGGCCAGCAGCGATGGCTCATGCCTGTAATCACAGCTCTTTGGGAGGCCGAGGCGGGTAGATCACTTGAGGCCAAGAGTTTGAAACCAGCCTGCCCAACATGGCATAACCCTGTCTCCACTAAAAATACAAAAATCAGCAAGGTTGGTAGTGCATACCTATCATCCCAGCTACTCAGGAGGCTAAGGCAGGAGAATCGCTTGAACTCAGGAGGTGGACGCTGCAGTGAGCCAAGATCACACCACTGCATTCCAGCCTGGGCGACAGAGCGAGACTCTGACTCAAAAAAAAAAAAAAAATTAAGTGAAAAAGAGCAAAAAACAAAACTATAGAGTCATGTACCTCATAGTGACATTTCGGTCAACAATGTACTATAAATATGATGGTGGTTCCATAAGATTATGATGGAACTGAACATTTTCTGTCACCTATTGATATCGTAGCCATCATAATGTCATGGCACAACACATTATCCAGGTGTTTGTGATGCTGCTGGTATAAACAAATCTACTGCATTGCCAGTTGTTTTAAAAAAGCACACACAGGACTGGGCGCAGTGGCTCACACCTGTAATCCAGGACTTTGGGAGGCCAAGGCGAGCAGATCACCTGAGGTCAGGAGTTCAAGACCAGACTGGCCAACATGGCAAAACCCGTCTCTTCTAAAAATACAAAAATTAGCTAGGCATGGTGGTGGGTGCCTGTAGTCCCAGCTACTCGGGAGGCTAAGCCAGGAGAATCGCTTGAACCTGGGAGGTGGAGGTTACAGTGAGCCGAGATGGTGCCACTGCACTCCAGCCTGGGTAACAGAGTGAGACTCTGTCAAAAATAAATAAATAATTTTTTTAAAAAAGCACATACAATTATGTACAGTACGTAATACTTCGTAGTGATCTATGCTACTGGTTTATTTATTTACTATACTATAGTTTTATCATTATTTATACTTGTTTTACTTTTTTTTTTTAAGCTAACTATTTTTTAAGCTAACAGGAAAGTCCCTCAGGTGGTATTCCAGAAGAGGGCATTTTTCTCATAGGAGATGACAGTTTTTGCATGTTACTGTCCCTGAAGAGCTTCCAGTGGGACAAGATGTGAAGGTGGAAAATAAGTTATTGAAGATCCTGACCCTGTGTAGGCCTAGGCTAATGTATGTGTGTTTGTGTCTTAGTTTTTAACAAAAATATTTAGAAAATGAAAATAAATAAATCATTTTAAAAATAGAAAAAAACTTAAAGGATAAGGATATAAAGAAAGAAAATATTTTTGTTCAACTGTACAATGTGTTTGTAAGTGTTATTACAATAGAGCCAAAAAGTTGAAACAAATTTTAAGAGTTAATAGAGTAAAAATGTTATAGTAAGCTAAGATGAATTTATTATAGAAGAAAGATAACATTTGTTTATAAATGTAGTGTAAGCTGAGTGTGCAGTGTTTATAAAGTCTACAGTAGTGCACAGTAGTGTCCTAGGCCTTCACAGTCAATCACCACTCACTCACCCAGAGCAGCATCCCGTCCTGCAAGCTCTATTTATACTATGTGCCCTACACTAGTGTACCACATTTTATCGTCTATACCATATTTTTGCTTTACCTTTACTATGTTTAGATACACAAATACTGTGGTACAATTGCCTACAGTATTCAGTACAGTAACATGCTGTACAGGATGGCAGCCTAGGAGAAATAGGCTGTACCATATAGTCTGGGTGTGTAGTGGGCTATACCATCTAGGTTTGTATAGGTACACTCTATGATGTTCTCATAACGACAAAATCACCTACTGACACGTTTCTCAGAACTATCCCTGGCATTCAGTGACTTGTGACCATACATAATGTGATTATATTTTTGTAAATAAAAAATACATGTAACTCCAGCACTGTGCTCAGAACAGTTGGTGGTAGTTAAATGTTAAAATCTTTCTATGCCCTCAGATCAATAGAGATTTCTCCATTCTCGCTGGTCTAATCATTCCTCAGGAACACACACATAAGACCAACAAGTACAAAGTCATCTACCCTGCCCAGATGTCAGGCCTGTTTCCATCCTGTTCCGGGCCCCTGAAAAGGCAGTTGTTACATGCTCATAATATCATCCTTGACCCAGTCCCTTCTCATGGAAGGGAACTTCCAAGGGGGGAAGGAGAGGAGAGGATAGAAGGGCGATTCACTTAGTAAGTGAGCAACAAGATGGCCTTAGTATTAGCCAAACTCACACAGCATCTCCGAGACGTTCAGTCATTTCTTCAGGTTCTGTCATTGTATCCCAGCCCATAGGAAGATCACACTGTGGGAGATTTAAGATTTGCACTGCTAGCCAGTCCACCAGCCCTGCCACCCCCGCAGACACTACCTGCCACTGTCCTAATCCCTGAGGGCTGGTTAGGTCACCACCCATTTTCAGCCATGCTCATTTGGAGTGCAGGGTAGGGAACAAGAGACAGTTCAGATTCTGCTGGTGGGGGTTGTGCGGGGGATGGAAAGAGCAGAGGTACACAACTATGCACTATGAAACAAACAGACCCTTCAGGCTTCTGAGCTCACCTACTGCTAACACTTCTCCTCACTCCTCCATTGCATGATGCAGGGGCTCCGTAAAGGAGGTGGGGTAGGATGCAAACCCATCCTGCAGCATAAGTTAAGTGTATGCAACATACCAACATTTCAATGATCACTTTTGAGTTTATATTTTCTTCTTATCTGTGTTTTCATAATTTTTGTAGTCCAGTCATTCGGGAACCACTGTCAATCTATGACTGTATGGAAAGCATACTCATACACTTTAAAGGGTCAGTAAAATTTTTAAGACAATTTAAAGAAGGAATGTGGAAATGCATCATTGAGGCCAGAAGCAGTGGCTCATGCTTGTAATCCCAGCACTTTAGGAGGCTGAGGGAGGAGAATCACTTGAGCCCAGGAGTTTGAGACCAGCCTGGCCAACATGGTGAAACCCCATGTCTACTAAAAATACAAAAAATTAACCAGTCATGGTGGTGCATGCCTGTAGTCCCAGCTACTCAGGAGGCTGAGGTAGGAGGGTCATCTGAGCCCAGGAAGTTGAGGCTGCAGTGAACTGTGATTGCACCACTGAACTCCAGCCTGGACGATGGGAGTGAGATTCTGTCTCCAGGAAAAAAAAAAAAAAAAAAAACAAGAAAGAAAAAAAATGCATCAGTGATGAAGAAAAAACAGAGTTCAGAAAAGGAAAGGAAGGCACCCCTGGAAGACCAGCTGACAGAATGCAGCCACTACATGGTGTCAGGGACAACTCAAAGCTCAGGGACTGCAGGGCAATACACTTGTTCAATCTCTGACGTTTGAGACAGCCACCCAAATTACACTTGTTTTCTTAAACTATTTTCAGGAGACCAAGGCACTAGGGGCAGTTTTATAAGTGGGCACAGTAGAGGGCCACAAGGAGGGTGCCTTTTAGAAGATCTAAGGAAGATCCCCTTCTCCAAATCTCCCCCAGCCCAACAGTCATTGTTCATGAATGATGGGTGATTCACTGTTTGGTTCTCCACAGATGCTAGCTAGACACGCAGAATATCAATCATGAAAGGAAACTTAGAGATCAACCTTCTACTCAATACAGCTGTCTCCTCAAGAACACTGCCAAAATGGGTTTGGTCAGAACCTGCTTAAACACAGATAGTGATAAGGAGTGCACTAGCTTGCAAGGTAATTGCCTCTGTATCTGAACAGCTCTAGTCATTCAAAAGTCTTATTAGTCCAACTTCTACCCACCAGAACTAGTTCTTCCCTGTGGATTTACAGAAAACAAGTCTAGCCCAGGTGCAGTGGCTCACACCTGTAATCCTAGCACTTTG
This sequence comes from Symphalangus syndactylus, assembly GCF_028878055.3. Classification (NCBI taxonomy): domain Eukaryota; kingdom Metazoa; phylum Chordata; class Mammalia; order Primates; family Hylobatidae; genus Symphalangus; species Symphalangus syndactylus. Next base: position 43,560,580 of record NC_072440.2, read on the forward strand.
GGAGGCAGAGGCAGGTGGATCACTTGAGGTCAAGAGTTCAAGACCAGCCTGGCCAATATGGTGAAACCCCATCTCTACTAAAAATACAAAAATTAGCTGGGCATGGTGGCAGGCACCTGTAATCCCAACTACTTGGGAGGCTGAGGCAGGAGAATTGTTTGGACACAGGAAGCAGAGCTTGCAGTGAGCCAAGATCATGCCAATGCACTCCAGCCTGGGCAACAGAGTGAGACTCTGTCTCAAAAAAAAAAAAGAAAGAAAGAAAGAAAAGAAAAGAAAACAAGTCTAAACTCTCTTCCAGCTTTTTCAAAATTGAAAACAGCTATCATGTTCAACTGAACATGAACATTCTGCTCTGCTCCAGACTAAACAAACCAATTCCTCATTTTCCAGAGTTGGCAGTTAAAATGGCAAATGCCTGACTCCAACACCTGCCATTCCTGGAAAGTGAGAGGTAGGTGGAGTCATGTACTCGATTCAGAAGAAAGTAAGGAAGATTGGAGGAAGGATGGTTTCATAACAACACTTAACTTACTTTTCAATTTCCAAAAGCCAGCAAGGCTAGCATAATCCTTCATAAAATTAAAGATTTCTACCTACCTGTATTAGTCCATTCTCATGCTGCTACAAAAAAATTACCCAAGACTGGGTAATTTATAAAGGAAAGAGCTTTAATTGACTCACAGTTCTGCAGGGTTGGGGAGGCCTCAGGAAACTTACAATCATGGCAGAAGAAACAGCAAATGCATCCTTCTTCACATGGCAGCAGGAAGGCGAAGTGCCAAGCAAAGGGTGAAAATCCCCTTATAAAACCTTCCTTACGCCTTATACAAAAATTAATTCAAGATGGATTAAAGACTTAAATGTTAGACCTAAAACCATAAAAACCCTAGAAGAAAACCTAGGCAATACCATTCAGGACATAGGCATGGGCAAGGACTTCATGTCTAAAACACCAAAAGCAATGGCAACAAAAGCCAAAATTGACAAATGGGACCTAATTAAACTAAAGAGCTTCTGCACGGCAAAAGAAACTACAATCAGAGTGAACAGGCAACCTACAGAATGGGAGGAAATTTTTGCAATCTACTCATCTGACAAAGGGCTAATATCCAGAGTCTACAATGAACTCAAACAAATTTACAAGAAAAAAACAACCCCACCAAAAAGTGGGCAAAGAATATGAACAGACACTTCTCAGACATTTATGCAGCCAAAAAACACATGAAAAAATGCTCATCATCACTGGCCATCAGAGAAATGCAAATCAAAACCACAATGAGATACCATCTCACACCAGTTAGAATGGCGATCATTAAAAAGTCAGGAAACAACAGGTGCTGGAGAGGACATGGAGAAATAAGAACACTTTTACACTGTTGGTGGGACTGTAAACTAGTTCAACCATTGTGGAAGTCAGTGTGTCAATTCCTCAGGGGTCTAGAACTAGAAATACCGTTTGACCCAGCCATCCCATTACTGGGTATATACCCAAAGGATTATAAATCATGCTGCTGTAAAGACACATGCACACGTATGTTTATTGCGGCACTATTCACAATAGCAAAGACTTGGAACCAACCCACATGTCCAACAATGATAGACTGGATTAAGAAAATGTGGCCCATATACACCATGGAATACTATGCAGCCATAAAAAATGATGAGTTCATGTCTTTGTAGGGACATGGATGAAGCTGGAAACCATCATTCTCAGCAAACTATCACAAGGACAAAAAACCAAACACCGCATGTTCTCACTCGTAGGTGGGAATTGAACAATGAGAACACACGGACACAGGAAGGGGAACATCACACACCGGGGCCTGTTGTGGGGTGGGGGGAGGGGGGAGGGACAGCATTAGGAGATATACCTAATGCTAAACGACAAGTTAATGGGTGCAGCACACCAACATGGCACATGTATACATATGTAACAAACCTGCATGTTGTGCATATGTACCCTAAAACTTAAAGTATAATAATAATAAAATTTAATTTAATTTAAAAAAAAAACATCGGATCTCATGAGAACTCACTATTATGAGAACAGCAGCATGGGGGAACCACCCCCATGATCTAATCACCTCCCACGAGGTCCCTCCACCAACCTGCGGGGATTACAATTCGGATTACAATTCAAGATGAGATTTGGGTGGGAACACAGAGCCAGACCATATCACTGCCTAATTACCAAAGTACTTCTTGACATACTATTTTGACATCAGAAAAGTTTCCACAAAACCCCAGTGGGTGAGAAAGCCCATCTGAGCAGAACATGTATACTAAATTAATCAATAAATGTGTATATTGCCCCCATCCTAAAGGCCCTGTACATAAAGATTGAGATATTTTTAGGAATTAATATTATTAAAATAAAGATGCATTCTATAAAAGTGCATTCTAAGAGGCATCTTTACTGAATTTCAACACAGACACACTGCTTAAAACAGAAAATTCCATTCCCCAAGTCCTCTTCATGCAGGAGAGATGCTCAACATGAAATGCCATTCACAGCTCAGAAAACCTACCCCCGCAAGGGCACAGAGATGCTAACATTCAAAGAAACACAACATGTGTTGATTGCATCGCAAATTTGATTAGGAAGAAAGATCTGACTGCAGTCAGATATTTACCCTTGAGATAATATTGTTGCAAGACTTCCTCCCCACAGAATGAAATCTCTTCTTTTCCACTCCCATGGTGTGAAGGTCACTTTGCATGTTTGTTCCCTCAGCTGATACATGTGGAAACCTCGGAACTATTTTTCCCTTTAAAATGTTAGAAAGAAACTCTCTTCTTCTCATATGACTGACACTTTCTAAAACACTCTTATCATCTCAGGCAATACACCCTGAGGGACTGGAGAAGACACGAGAAATGGTAAAAATGTTTCTGCTCACAAAATTACTACAGCGTGCTGCACAAGGCAAAGGGTCTCATTTAAGAGCAAGAAGACACAAGTGCCTGTCTATGTCAAAGTAGTATTTTGGGTAATAATAACAACAGACACACTTTGTTTTTTTTTTTCTTTAACTTTCATTTTAAGTTCAAGAGTACATGTGTAGGATGTGCAGGTTTGTTACATAGGTAAATGTGTGCCATGGTTGTTTGCTGCACAGATAATCCCATCACCTAAATATTAAGCTCAGCATCTATTAGCTCTTCTTCCTGATGCTCCCCCTCTCCCCACACCGCCCCCTCTGACAGGCTCCAGTGTGTATTGTTCCTCTCCATGTGTCCATGTGTTCTCATCATTCAGCTCCCACTTATCAGTGAGAACATGAGGTGTTTGGTTTTCTGTTCCTGCATTAGTTTGCTGAGGATGATGGTTTCCAACTCCATCCATGTCCCTGCAAAGGACATGATCTTGTTCTTTTTATTGCTGCATAGTATTCCATGGTGCATATGTATCACTTTTTCTCTATCCAATTGATCATTGATGGGCATTTAGGTTGATTCCATGTTTTTGCTAACAGTGAATAGTGCTGCTATTGTGATATGCATGCAAGTATCTTTATAATAGAATGATTTATATTCCTTGGGGTATATACCTAGTAATGGGATTGCTGGGTCAAATGGTATTTCTGCCTCTTGGTCTTTGAGGAATCACCCCACTAATTAACACACTTTGAATATTTACTCTGGGCCAGGCACTGCTTTAAGCACTTCATATGAATTAATTCATTTAGCTCTCAGAACAGCCCTAAGGGGGAGGCACTATTCTTATCCATTTGGCAAGTGAAGAACGACATAGAGTTGTTAAGCAACTTGTGTAAGGTCACATAGCTAGCAGGTAAGTGGCAGTGCCAGAATCAAACTCTAGAGGTGAGGCCCCAGAGCTTGTGCTCTTACCATTTTTCTATATGTATGCTTTGCGTCACCTGATATATTTGAAAAAAGTCACATGAGACTAATTTTGTTTCAATGCCAGCCAGCTGTATCAATGACCTTTAACTTGTTCTTGCATGGCCAAGGAGTTCCAGATTGACTCAGGGCCCAGGTGAAGGTCCACAGAGACTCTTCATTACCAGTGGGTGGCAATGTTGTCCCATGAAGCTATCATGGTGCAGTGTAAGGCCTGGCATGCTCCTTAAAAGTGGAAAGACTGGCCACTTTGTGGATAGGTCATTCTGGGTACCCCTAAGAATGCAGTTTCTTCAAAGCATTCAGGATAATCCTCCAGGAGGAGAGAGGGAATTAGGGGAATGCCCAGGAGTGCATTGTTCATTGAAGTGATTCTTCCCCTGTCCTGCCATAGTATCTGCAGTATGTTTCAATCATAAATAAGACATTTGTCTTCCCACTAGAGCATGTCTTTCTTAGGGACAGAAACTCTACAGCCTTTGTAACTACAATTTTACTAGCCTATGGTAGATGAGTAAATGGGTGAATGAGTTCTTCAGAGGCAATCAATTCTATTTCAAGGAACAATCTAAGAAAGATCTGCAGAGTCCTCTGTGGCTGTCCAAAATGAATCCAGACCTCATTGGTGACCCTAGGATGTGTTTAGTCACCCAAGAATCCTCAGCATAGAATAAACCAAAGAAAGTCTCCCCAAATTACTCTGGTCTGAACTCTTGAAATTGCAATACCCAGTGTGCCCTTCCACTGACCTGGCCCTTTTGCAAAAGGGTCACAGCTTAGGCAGAACAAGTGTCAGGCTAAGTTCTGGGTAATTTCAACAAAATGGGCCCAGTAACCGATGCAGTCAAGGGCTTTCCCAAAGAGCTCCGTAATAACCCAAGGACAGAGCCACCATGTGAAGCTCTAAAACAGGAACCTTTTGGTAAAACCTGAGATACTCTAAGCAAGGTCCTCTAATCTAAAACATTTTTAATAGCCTATTACATGCCTGACATACCAGTATTAATGCTAAGCCCTTGACATTGGATAATTTATGATACATCCAGAAATAAGTTAGGTTTTGTGACCATGAAAAATGAAGGAAAGAAATGATCTTAAGACTGTCTATCCTTTCAATTTTTAGGTAAAAATTAATAAAAATTAAAATATATACCTTTTTTTTAAAAAAAAAAGAAAAACCTACTAGAGTATTTATAAAGGTCAGAATTAGCAAAATACATACTTTTTTTCTTTTTTAGGATGTTATCAAACAGCAAGGACTAGTTTTCTTAGTTATAGACATGCTAGGCTCTGTGTACCCCCTTAGTATTAGTATATTAAAGCTAGTAAGCCTGACTTCTCTCTTACCATGTAAGGAAAAAAAACTTGGTTTATTTTGACAGGTATAAAAGAACATAAATTCATTATAGAGAATTTGAAAAATATAGAAAGTTCTGAAGAATATCCAACAGATTATCTCTATTGACTTTTTGATGCACGTTCTTCCAGACTTTTACACATTTCATATACATACATATTACAATTAAAACACAATTGTAGAGATGAGGTCTTGCTATGTTGCTCAGGCTGGTCTCCAACTACCGGTCTCAAGTGATCCTCTCACCTCGGTCTCTTTTTTTTTTTTTTTTTTTTTGAGACGGAGTCTCGCTCTGTCGCCCAGGCTGGAGTGCAGTGGCGCGATCTCGGCTCACTGTAAGCTCCGCCTCCCGGGTTCACGCCATTCTCCTGCCTCAGCCTCCCGAGTAGCTGGGACCACAGGCGCCCGCCACCACGCCTGGCTAAATTTTTTGTATTTTTAGTAGAGACGGGGTTTCACCGTGTTAGCCAGGATGTTCTCGATCTCCTGACCTCGTGATCTGCCCGCCTCGGCCTCCCAAAGTGCTGGGATTACAAGCGTGAGCCACCGCGCCCAGCCCCTAAACACGAGTTTTTAAATCAACAGAGATAACATTAACATTTAGCATAGGATCTGCCACAGGTTGTCTCCCAGATTGCTTCAGTATGTTTTTCTGTCAGGCCTACTAGAAAGTAGAAAAATAAAGCAAACGGGTTTTGTTTTTTTTTGTTTTTGAGAAAAAGGTGAGTGGAAGAATCCAAACAACTTTATTTCCTTTAATAATTGTAGATGTGGGCCGGGCGCGGTGGCTCACGCTTGTAATCCCAGCACTTTGGGAGGCCGAGGCGGGCGGATCACGAGGTCAGGAGATCGAGACCACGGTGAAACCCCGTCTCTACTAAAAAAATACAAAAAATTAGCCGGGCGCGGTGGCAGGCGCCTGTAGTCCCAGCTACTCGGAGGCTGAGGCAGGAGAATGGCGTGAACCCGGGAGGCGGAGCTTGCAGTGAGCCGAGATTGCGCCACTGCACTCCAGCCCGGGCGACAGAGCGAGACTCTGTCTCAAAAAAAAAAAAAAAAATAATAATAATAATAATAATAATAATTGTAGATGTGGCTGGGCGCCGTGGCTCACGCCTATAATCCCAGCACTTTGGGAGGCTGAGGCAGGCGGATCACCTGAGGTTGGGAGTTCAAGACCAGCCTGACCAACATGGTGCAACCCCGTCTCTACTAAAAATACAAAATAAGCTGGGTGTGGTGGTGCATGCCTGTAATCCCAGCTACTCTGGAGGCTGAGGCAGGAGAATTGCTTGAACCCGGGAGGCGGAGGTTGCGGTGAGCCAAGATCACGCCATTGCACTCCAGCCTGGGTAACAAGAGTGAAACTCCGTCTCAAAAAATAATAATAATAATAATTGTAGATGTAGAGTTAATTTAAAATTCTAGATTTTTAAGTAGGGCAACTATCTTGAGAGCCAGCAGGCATTATTCTTAGACTTTTACTTTCAATCACATAGGGAAACCCAGTTCGTAGTTTTAAAATTATCAATTAAGTAATAAAAATTTTAATCACTATTAACAGCCAAATTAACCCTTTGAAGGCAGCATTTAAGAGTAACTAGAAAATGGGAATTAGTAATAAGGCAAATAAAGAAGGGCAATAAATACAAAGCAGAAACTGTCAAAGAATAATAGTCTAATGAAATGAAAACAAATGGAGAATAAAATGCTAGATATAATTTAATCAATCAAGGGATTCTTTCAAGTACAATAGTGCATCAACCTGGCAATAACTATGGTTTGACAGTCTCAAAGAAGTGAAAAATTAATACTCAAGAAAATAACTGTGAAAATAACCAGTTAGCAAATTTAATGCTCAAATCCAATTCCATATTCAAATAACATTAAAAGCCAATCAGTGGTTTATTTTCATATCTCATTACAGTAAGAAAAACTCCTCTGAAATTTATGATATTTGAAAACAAACTGGGACAAAAATCGGCTTTATCTATGAACTTTCCACTAGAAAATACAAGCATACCATCATTAGAGAACATAAGACATCAAAAGCCTTATGTTTTAAAACCATACTAAAATAATTTATCTAAATAACGAAGATCTTAATCTGAAAGATAGTGCATACATCACCATCATGAAATCCGGTTTTATGTGCTCTATGAAATACTTGGAGAATTGTTTTTGTTTTTGTTTTTGCTTTATTAGGTCACACAAAACAGAATGAATTGGCAGAAAAATGCTCTGTATGTTATAAAATAGCATTTACTACTTCAATTTTAATTTTTTTTTACTGACAGTTGTAGACCTTTTTGATGGCACTTGTTTTATGTATGCTTTTAATAAATTATGTACTTATTAGTACTTAATGAACTCTTCCTGCCTCAATATAAAAGTACTAAACTTGGAGAATTACAGATTTTATCGTGGGCCCTGATATTAGTCACTTTGGAGAAGCTAAAAATTTGGCCAAAATGAATGATCCAATGACCCTTTAAATTATCTTTATTTTATATTTAATATTATGTGATCCTGGACTACACTGATTTAAAACATGCTTTTTGAAAAATGTCTTAATAATGGGGCAGTAATCTTCAGTGTGTTTCAAACACTATTTGCACCAAAATCATGTAGGTGTCAGCAGTGGTTCTCAAACTAGGATGAGAAAGACACCTGCAGAGTCTGCTTAAACACAACTGCTAGCCCCTGCCCCTGCTCTTAGAGTATCTGATTTAGTAGATCTGAGATGGGGCCCTGAGAGAGGTTGCATTTCCAACAAGTTCCCAGGTGATGTTGATGCTGTTTGTTGGGACCACAATGTTGACAATCACTGTCCTAGGGTATTTGGTAACAAAGCATACTCTTGGGCTCCATGCTTAAATTAGAATTTCTGAGATTGAGGTCTTCAGATCAGCATTTTAACAACGTCTTAGGCAAGTGTGCGAACCACAGTTTAAGAATCACTATGACAATTTGGCTGGGTTAATTTGCCTATTACTAGCCAATGTATCAGATGTCATATATCATATAAATAAAAATGGAAATAATGCTAAATGACTAACCCCAAGCCTGATACAGTTCAAATGAACCACAGGGTTTGAATATAAATCCTGCCTCTGTTACTTACTAGCTTCGTGAAAGTGACAAAGTTACTTTAATTCTCCGAGCCTCCGTTTCCTTATCTATAACTTGGGAATAATACCTAAATTTTGAGGATTAACACTATCATACACAGATTATCTAAGCACAATAGTTAGCACACAGGCACTCGATAAATACTAGCTATTATTAAGAAATGTATGAAATATTTCCTTCAGTATCTGGTCAAAGCAAATTTTTTATTCACTTAAATGCAATAGTTACACTCCAAGGTAATAGAATAATAATACAATCTTCTATTTATTGCTCCCTATTCTGGGACAGACAGTGTTCTAAGAACCTTACATTTATTTAATCCTCACAAAAATCCTGTGAGGTAGGTAGTATTATCATCTCTAATTTACATATGAGAAAATTGAGACACAGAGAGATTAAATAAAATTGCTCAAGGTTACAAAACAGTAATTGTTGGAGCAAGAATTTAAACCCAAGCCAAGTCTGACTCTAGAGCCCAGGATTCATCACAACATTCATTTTCTATGAGCAAATCTTAAGGCTTTTGGATATTTATAGTAAACCGTTTATATTTCTAGTCAAGTAACACATATGAAAATTCATGTCCACACTATGGTGAAGAGTTGTTCAAAGAATAAAATGAATGCCTTGAAATTTTGGCAGATGATACTACCATGATAATAGGTAAAAACTGGTGCATGTTTTCACTATGTGGACAGAGTAATCCATGGTTATCCAATGAAATGAACAGCCTCTCAAATATACCATTCAAAGAGTCATGATTTTGACACGTTTTGGCACAATAAATAGAAATTATTTAGCTAGCCAGGCGCTGTGGCTCACACCTGTAATCCCAGCACTTTGGGAGGCAGAGGCGGGTAGATCACCTAAGGTCAGGAGTTCGAGACCAGCCTGGCCAACATGGCAAAACCCCATCTTTACTAAAAATACAAAAATTGGCCGGGCATGGTGGCACATGCCTGTAATCCCAGCTACTTGGGAGGCTGAGGCAGGCGAATCGCTTGAACCTGGGAGGCAGAGGTTGCAGTGAGCCGAGATTGTGTCACTGCACTCCAGCCTGGGGGACAGAGTGAGACTCTGTCCCCAAAAAAAGAAATTATTTAGCTAAACAGCAGAGTCAGTGCCATGACAGCCATGTAAAATTGGCATAATGATAAACATAAGGGGAATGTAAATCTTTTGTGCCATTAAAAATGATCTCATAGAAAGTCTGTAAAATATTCTGTTATGACACACTCAGTATTGCTAAAGATAATAAAAATAAAAATTTTCTTTCCTTTCAGAAAGTCTTTAAACAGAGTCACTAAAAATAGAATGAAACATTTGTGAATGTTTTTGATGACAGCCTTGAATAGGTATTCCGCATTGTTAGAATTATCCATTGGCAAGACAATTATCCCAAAATAGTAAGTCAGCATCAACCTTCAGACCGTTATTTATAAGTTAAGTATCTACTCTTTCAATATATAACATTTTCGTTTAAGCACTCTGCATTTTCTATTGTTTTTAATTAATTCTTGTCAAAATCTTGCATTCAAAATAATCTTGCCAGTGTAACTAATAGCCACCTTAGATCCTAAAAATGAATTTTAAAACTCTGCTTTAAACAAGTTATGAAAGGCACAAACACGTTCTCATCTCTCAACAGGATGAGAATGAAAGAAATCATAACTATGTAGTTAGAAAGAGTTTAAAATAATCAATTTAAAATGTCACTTAGTAATTCCTGAGAGTGGCACTGATAGAAGAAAAGCATCCTCAAATAGCATTAAATTTATTATTAGTTATCCATAATTAACAATGGGTAAATTTGGGAACAAATATTATAAAATACATGTTTACAGAATGCTATGAATACTTGGAGTAAATTAATATTAATAGTGGAGAATGGTATTCAAGGGTGGCTAAACATATTCAGAAAAGAGACAACAGAGATTCAGTAAAAGATTATTAATTAGAATCAAATATATAATATAGTCAAGGCCCATGATAATTTTAAAGTGTGGTTTTATTAAGGCACTTCAGGATAAGTGCCTGTCTTATTTTAGCTTCTTCTGGAAGAAATACTGCCAATTATAAATAATCACAGCAAAATTTCCATTAGACAAAAACTATATGTGTTGGGGGGGGTTGGATCATTTATATCATACTGCAAATATAAACTCAACTCTTGAGCTGTATTAACAACACTGAGCAACAATATTTCTTTCTAAAATTTTCTTTTTTTTTTTTTGAGATGGAGTCTCACTCTGTCGCCCAGGCTGGAGTGCAATGGTGCAATCTCGGCTCACTGCAAGCTCCACCTCCCGGGTTCAAGCGATTCTCCTGCCTCAGCCTGCCAAGTAGCTGGGACTACAGGCGCGTACCACCACACCCAGCTAATTTTTGTATTTTTAGCGGAGATGAGGTTTCACCATGTTGGCCAGGGTGGTCTCGATCTCCTGACCTCGTGATCTGCCTGCTTCGGCCTCCCAAAGTGCTGGGATTACAGGCGTGAGCCACCGTGCCCAGCCCTAAAGTTTTCTTTAAGGCAGATCTGTTTATTACTAACGTGGTGCAGTGTAGTTTTAGCAAATTCAACTGTTTTAGTTTCTCAGTGACAATAATACAGATGGTCAAAAATAGACAACAAAATCTCTTTTCTAGTTCCTCTACCTGGCCACCATTTTAAAAACACAAGTTCTTCTTATATATATAGATATATTTTTACATTACTGTATCAAAACACAATTTAACAGACTTCACAGCTCATTTAAAGCTTCAGTTTATAGTCATTCACATGAAAGATTTCTATATGGAATGTTCACTTAGAATTCCTCACTGGGATTCCAGTGTTCTATGTCAGAAATGCAGAAGTCCTTCTTCAGGGCAATGCTAGACATTTTACCTTTGTTCATTCATGATTTTCTTTCAAGAGTTTCCTAACTTCATTTTTGTGCCTTCATTTTTGTTTGCTTGACTAGTTTCCTTTAGTATATTTTCAGGTAAGGTAGCTTGATATCTGTATAAATAACCATATGGAAGAAGATGATAAACGAGGTATTCTAACACATACACAGTTGTAAAATCAACATAGTGAAAAGAAACTGCAAGATCAGAACAGCAACCAGGACCCTCTACAGGAGGATAATAGTTGTAATTCCAGTACCAAAAGGTTCTAGGTAGATAACCTTTATTAAATGGTGTTCTGGCACAAAGGGATGAAAAGTTTCTTTTCCACTGGGATCTCTGGAATCTCCTCCTTCTACATTTATAGTTTCCATGCATTTCCCCAGTGCTAAGTCTTCAATGGAGGAACCGTGTGTACACTTGTCTGTTTTAAATGCATCAAGAAATCTTTTCAAGGCTTTCTTTGCTTAGTAAATATCCTGCTCCTCCACTCATACAGCCCTGTTTTACGAAGGGCTTAAATCTTCTCCCAAAGTAAATGGGTTCTTTAGAATCATATTTCGAAAGAAGCCATCTCAAATTGTCTAGTATGAAACATGTGTCATCATCTGCTTTCAAAAACCAGTCAGCATCTTCTACATGATGTTCACGAACATACTGAAAAGGTTTAATTGTTTTCCAGTATAGCTCATCTCTGCTTTCTTTGGTTTTCAGTCCCACAGCAGGGAAGTCTTTATTTTCTTCTGAACTCATAAAAAACACTTTGTGACAACGCTGGGCCCATGTAGCTTTGACATGTTTGTTCTTTTTCTCTAGGTTTTGAGAGCCTGTCATAACCCAGCAAAGAATTTTAACTTGCTGATAGAGGTTTTCAGCGATGTCTATGTTCTCATCTTTAGGTTGGCTAGAATCTGCATTGAAGTTCATTTGTCCTTCTAGATGATTCTGTCCATTATCATCTGAATGCCTCGCAGGAGGATCATTATGAAGAACATTAGTCTGGGTGTCACCCTCTTCTCCCAACAAAATACTAAATAGCTGAGAAAATAAAAGAAATCCCATGGCCCATCCATAGAGGAAGGTTAAAAAATTCAGCCAGGATTTAGAGGCCATCTCCGAAAGTGTATTTCTAACATGAGCCGCGGCTCCCTCTTGCCCCTCCTGGGGGGCAGAGAGGGCAACGACACGGGACCGGCAACCTTTGCTTCTCTGGGCACCCGCAGAAGTGGCTCCTGGCCACTAGCCGAGGCCGCCAGCTGCCGCCCAGATCATTCTCCGGCAGCGGCAGCAGAGTTTTAAATAAAATATAATCCGCGTGTCTTCACATGCTTCTTTCTTCCTATTTCTTCATGTTTCTTCCATTTTCTACCCTCAGAGTCTCTCACCCTGTGTGTATTCTGGAATCTCTCTTTATGCACCCGTACAGAAGTCTATCTGTTTAAAGCAGTTAGAGAGGCAAGACCATTCAAAACATGCTCCTCATGTAAGCAGTGTGGAAAGAAACATAGATGACGAATAGATGAGAGAGAGAGAGAGGAGCAATAGGAAGGAGACAAGGAAGGACTGAGGTGTTGTTTGTTTACGTAGATCTTTTAGGTATCTTAATAAGTGGGTTTCTGATTGTCAGTAGAAAAAAACTTTCCTGCCCTCACTTTAGATTCCATTAGGACCGTCAGTCATCCATATTTTTGTACTTGTTATTTCTACCTCATGCCTCCTCATTTCTATAGAAATTCTCTGTACAGTGTCTAAGTTTGTGCCCAATTATTTGCATTGACTGCAACTTAGATTGGCTCTTTCTAAATAACTTCTAGGGAAGCTCCTTCATTTCCTATTTCCTTGTTGTGCTGTGGTTTAGTGTACATCACAGGGCCAGAAGGAATTCTGAAGTACATGCTATTCTGCTTCACACGTCTTCCTTTTCCCCCTATCCTGTGCTTCACTCTGTGTCTAAATTCCTTCTAAACAGGTATGGTGGTCATCTAGCCAAGAGAGGTCATCTTCAGTGACAGGAAGCTCACTACTTCTTGAGGTGACCCAGTCCATTTTTATAAGCTCTAATAATAATTAGAATACCTGTCTCTCTGTCACTCTCACCCACTGCTATTTCTAACTACTGGAGTCTCACACAGCAATTTGGCCATAAAATTGTTTGCATAAAAGCCCTTCGAAAAACAATTCTATTTACAATAGTATGAGAAAGAATAAAATGCTTAGGAATAACCAAGGAGGTAAAAGACTGGTACACTGAAAACTACAAAGCATTGCTGAAAGAAATTGAAGAAAACACCAGTAAATGGAAAGACATTTTATGTTTCATGAATTAGAAAACTTAATATTATTAAGATGCCAATACTACACAAAGCAATCTACAGATTCAATATAATCTCTGTCAAAATCCCAATGATGTTTTCTACAGAAATAGAAAAATCATCCTAATATTCATATTGAATTTCAAGAGACCCCAAAATAGCCAAAACAATCTTCAAAAAGAACAGTTGGAGGTTTCACACTTCCTGATTTCAAAACTTACTACAAAGCTACAGTAATGAAAACAGTGTGGTACTGGCATACAGACAGACATATAGATCAGTAGAATAGAACTGAAAGTCCAGAAATAATCCCATACATTTATGGTCAACTGATTTTCCACAAGAGTGCCAAGACCATTCAATAGGGAAAGAATAGTTGCTATGACTTGAATGCTCCCACTGAAAGTTGTGTTGAAATTTAACTGTCATTGTAACAGTATTAAGAGGTGGGCTTTTTAGAGGTGATTGGGGCACGAGGGCTCTGCTCTCATTAATTGATTAATACTGTTACATTAGGAGTGAGTTAGATATCTTCTGGCATGGATGCCTGATAAAAACAATGAGTTTGGCCTGATTTCCTGTTCTGTCTCACATGCTCGCTTCTGCCTTTCACCCTTCTGCCATGAGATCATCCTCACCACATGTTGGCATCATGCCCTGGAACTTCCTAGCCTCAAGAACCATGAGCCAAATAAGTTTATTTATAAATTACCCAGTCTATAGTATTGTGTTATAGCAGCAGGAAACAGACTAAGACAATAGTATTTTCAATGAATGATGTTGGAAAAACAGGATAGCCACATGGAAAAAAATGTATTTGGACCCTTACTTTACATCATATATAAAAGTTGACTCAAAATGGATCAAAGACCCAAACATAAGACCTAAAACTGTAAAACTTATAGAAAAAAGCCTAGGGAAAAGCTTCATGACACTGGATTTGGCAATGATTTCTTGGCTATGACATCAAATGCACAGGCAACAAAAGAAAAAATCGACAAATTAGACTACATCAAAATTAAAACCTCTGTCATCAAAGGACACTATCAACAGAATGAAAAGGCAACCCACAGAATGAGAGAAAATATTTGCAAATCATATACCTGATAAAGGTTTAATATTCAGAATATATAAAGAACTCCTACAACCCAGCAACAAAAAGCCAAACAACTCAATTAAAAATGGGCAAAGGATTTGAATAGACATTTCTTGAAAGATATGCCTATAGCCAATAAGCACATGGAAGAATGCTCACTGTCACTAATATTAGAGAAATGCAAATCAAAACCACAATGAAATACCACTTCACCCTCATTAGGATGGCTATTATTTTTAAAAAAAACCCAAACAATAAATAATAAGTGTTAGCAAGGATATAGTGAAATTGAAACTCTTGTGCACTTTGTTGGAAATACAAAATGGTGCAGCTGTTTGGAAGACAGTATGGTGGTTCCTTCAAAAATTAAAAATGGAATTATCACATGATCCAACAATTCCACCCACTTCTGAGTATATACCCAAAATAATTAAAAGCAGGAATGCAAAAAGATTTGTAGACCCATGTTCACAGCAATATTATTCACAGTAGCCAAAAGATGGGAACAACCCAAGTGTCCACTGACAGGTAATGAATAAAGAAAATGTGATGCATACATACAATTAAATATTACTAAATCTTAAAAAGGGAGACAATTCTGACACATTCTACAACATGGATGAACATTGAGGACATTATGCTAAGTGAAATAAGCCAGTCACGAAAGGACAACGGTTATTGATTCCACATACATGAGGTGCCTTTAGTAGTCAAATTCATAGACAGAAAGTAGAATGGTGGTTTCCAGGGACTGGGGATGGGAAAGAATGGGAAGTTACAGTTTAATGAGTATAGAGATTTGGAAGATGAAAAGATGAGTTTCAGTGATGGTTACACAACAGCATGAATGGACGTAATGCAATTGAACTGTAAGTACACTTAAATGGTTAAAATTTCAAATTTTATGTATCTTTTACCATAATTTTTTTTTTTTTTTTTTTGACACAGAGTCTCGCTCTGTTGCCCAGGCTGGAGTGCAGTGGCGCGATGTTGGCTCACTGCAAAATCCGCCTCCTGGATTCTTGCCATTCTCCTGCCTCAGCCTCCTGCACAATTTTTTTTAATTAAAAAAACTCTTTAACCATCTGAAGGCTACTATCATGACCCCATGGAGTAATCTTCAGAGTAAACACATTTATTTCCTTCAACCATTCTTCACGTGACATGATTAAAGTCCATTCATACCTCCAGTCACTCACCTCTGAATGTTCTCCAGCCACTATACCCCTGTTTAATTGAGACCATAGACCTCAATATGACACTGACCAGTTAAGAATGGAAAAGGCCTATCACTGCCCTCAATATGGCTACTAGATTTGGTAATTCAGCCAGACTTCCTACTAATTTATTACAACGCTGTTTATTTCTATAGAGCTAATTTTCCAACTAAAACCCCAAGTTCTTTTTTAAAACGTTTTATCGGTCAGAACTTTTTCAGTGATTAAAAAGAAAATCCAAATGAATACACAAAATCTATGTAAATTGACTTAAGCTGGAGGCATCACATTACTTGACTTCAAATTATACTACAAGGCTATAGTAACCAAAATAGCACGATACCGGCATAAAAACAGCCACGTAGACCAATGGAACGGAACTGAGATTCCAGAAACAAGTTCACACATTTACAGTCAACTCATTTTTAGCAAAGGCACCAAGACATACATTTGGGAAAGAACAGTCTCTTCAGTAAAAGGTGCTGGGAAGACTGGATATCTATATGCAGAAGAATAAAACTAGACCCCTATCTCTCACCATATACCAAAGTCAAATCAAAACGGATTAAAGATTTAAATGTAAGACATGAAACTACCAGAAAACATTGGGGAAATGGTTCAGGACATTGATCTAGGCTAAGATTTCTTTTTTCTTTTTCTTTTTTTTGGAGGGGGGCGGGGTGCGGGGCAGGGCAGAGAAAAGCTGTCCACCTTTCTCTGGTAAGAGAAAGATGTCACCAGGTGGCTTCCAGGTTCATGGGTGGTAGAACAAAGCAGCAGTATTGTTCTCCACAACCCCAGTCAACATATCAAACATATCATTGCTTTTCATGGGCTCTAATTGGGTCACATCCCTGAATCATTCTCCATGGCCAGGATAATGCTAGTGCTGAGTGGCTTAGTTCTAAGCCACATGTTCTGCCCCTGACCAGGGATATAGTCAATTCCACTGAATCAGCCTGTGGGCTAGAAAAGGAGAGGAAGTAGTCCCTAGAGAATAATCAGGTTAATCTTATCAACAGGGAGAGGGGAAGTTGAGTGCAAAAACTACATACTTAACAACCCTTCAATCAGTTCAACTGGATATTTTGTGGACTAAGATATTGTTACCGGGGGTCCTTGTTCTTAGAGCTCCCAAGATGGTGGTGGGGGGCTTCCAAGATGGTAGCAAGACTCGTGTTATCTGACCTGGGGTTCTTGGCCTCACGTATTCCAAGGAATGGAATCTTGGGCCATGCAGTGAGTGTTACAGCTCTATTAGAAGCCATGGGTCATGGAAGAGAACCTAGAACCCAGTGACTAGTGTTCAGCTCGATTAGGATGAACCCAGGCACTTAGCCATGCAGGAACAATGGCAAGCCTTTAACCCGATTGGGAGCAGCAATGGGTGCTCGCTGGATCAGGAGCACAGCAGACACCCTGCTAGATCCAGAGGGATAGAAGTCAGCGGCAGGTCTGCGACAGCAGCAACCAGCAGTGGTGGACAGTGAGCGAAAGCTCAGCTCGAGCTGTAACAAACACGGACCAGAAGAGTGTGCAGTTGCAAGATTTAATAGAGTGAAAACAGAGCTCCCATACAAAGGGAGGGGACCCAAAGAGGGTAGCCATTGCTGGCTCGAATGCCTGGGTTTAAGTCCCGGTCATTGTCCCTCCCGCTGTGCTCTCAGACAATAGATGATTGGCTATTTCTTTACCTCCTGTTTTTGCCTAATTAGCATTTCAGTGAGCTCTCTTTACTACCTGATTGGTCGGGTGTGAGCTAAGTTGCAAGCCCTGTGTTTAAAGGTGGATGCGGTCACCTTCCCAGCTAGGCTTAGGAATTCTTAGTCGGCCTAGGAAATTCAGCCGGTCCTGTCTTTCAGTATGTTACTCTACCTTTAGCTCTATTAAATACCACCTAATTAGATTTCTGGCAAGATATTTTGGGGATCATAATTCTATCAGGCAATGCATTCATTGTTTCTCTCAGCTGTATGTGGTCGACAGTGTGATGAATGTGCCTTGCATATTTTATTGCACTCAGTGATGAACGGATTGTGAATACATTTATGTCTGTTATATAGGCACATTATATAACATATGAACGGGCTGTTAAACACAGAGCTCCTCAGCCCACCACCAGGATCTTCCTCCTGAAGTGATACCACCAGCATCTTTGGATGCGGTCACACAACCAGACACCAGCTCCATCTTTGTCCTATTTCTGGGCCCTATTTCTTGTGCCCAAATATACTGTGAGAAATCTTAACAAAATGTCTAGAGTCCTGGGAAGGTTCCTAATGGAGACTAATGTTCTGTGCATTGTATGGACTTTTTGTCTAATCATCATCAAGAGACTATTTTCTCTACATGTCCTAGATTTCTAATGATTTCTAAACGCACCAAAAAAAATTTTTTTAAGTAGCAGTAGTCACAGCAAATATATACACTATTATATGCCAGGCATTGTTCTAAAAGCACACAGAATTAAATATTAACTCATTTTTTTCCTCACAACAAACTTATAAGAGAGGTAGGTAGTTATCATTATTATCATCATTATTACCTTCATCTTAAAGACAAAGAAACTGGCCAGGAACAGTGGCTCATGCCTATAAATCCCAGCACTTTGGGAGGCCAACATGGGAGGATCGTTAGAGACCAGCCTGGGCAACATGGCAAAACCCCATCTCTACAAAAAATACAAAAATTAGCTGGGCGTGGTGGTGCGTGTCTGTAGTCCCAGCTACTCAGGAGGCTGAGATGGGAGGATCACTTGGGCCTGGGAGGTCAAGGCTGCAGTGAGCCAAGATCACGCCACTGCATTCCAGCCTGGGTAACCCAAGGAGACCCTGTCTCAAATAAACAAACAAACAAAAACAAGGAAACTAAGGCCTGGAGAGGGGACGGCCCAAATCCACACAGCTGGTCAGTGCAAGCTGGGACTGATACTGAGGCTGTCTGGCTCCATAGTCCTTGCGCTCATCACAGGAGTGCCATTTGACCTGGACACCCCTCCTCGCTCACTTCTGGCCCCCAGGCAAATGTGCAAGTGAGTCTGCCTAAAACAAACAAACGAAAACAACAAAACACTACCGTGGGTAAGTTAGGGAACAACCACTCACTTTACAAAACAGTTTGTTGTCATAAATGAATCACTTCCAATGGCAAGTTCCTTTGGGGACAGACAGGTCAACCGGCTAAAAGTCACTTATGACTTCCCAAAAATACTGGGACAGAGAAACCGAGGCAAAGGGTTAGGACCACTGCCAACTAAAGATCAATTAGAACTGAAAACTAAAAACTATCTTTGACATAACGTCCACATTAGCAGAAAAATACAACTTAAAAAAACCTTTTTCTCTTTTTTTACTTTTTTTTTTTTTTGAGATGGAGTTTCACTCTTGTTGCCCAGGCTGGAGTGCAACGGCACCATCTCGGTTCACCACAACCTCCACCTCCCGGGTTCAAGCAATTCTCCTGCCTCAGCCTCTCGAGTAGCTGGAATTACAGGCATGCGCCACCACGCCCAGCTAATTTTTTGTATTTTTAGTAGAGACGGAGTTTCTCCATGTTGGTCAGGCTGGTCTCAAACTCCCCACTTCAGGTGATCCACCCACCTCAGCCTCCCAAAGTGCTGAGATTACAGGCATGAGCCACCGCACCTGAAGAGTGGCTATGCTTGGGGGGCAGAGGAGCGTGCATGGGAGGAACTGTGTTGAGTCGATCAACACAGCCTCTCCCTGGAGGCCTCCTCTTGAGCAGAACTCACCTCCCAATCCTCCCTGTTCTCCACTTGACCCACAGTTCTTTTGTTGTTGTTGAGACAGAGTCTCGCTCTGTCACCCAGGCTAGAGTGCCGTGGTGCGATCTCTGCTCACTGCACCCTCTGCCTCCCGGGTTCAAGCAATTATCCTGCCTCAGCCTCCCAAGTAGCTGGGATTACAGGCACGTGCCACCACACCTGGCTTATTTTTTTGTATTTTTAGTAGGGACGGGGTTTCTCCACATTGGCCAGGCTGGTCTTGAGCTCCTGACCTCAAGTGATCCGCCCACCTCAGCCTCGCACAGTGCTGGGATTACAGGCATGAGCCACTGCACCCAGCCCCACTTGACCCATAGTTCTGTTGTCGCCTTTTTTTTTTTTTTTTAAGACAAGTTCTCACTCTGTTGTCCAGGCTGGAGTATAGTGGCACAATCATAGCTCACTGCTTGAACTCTGGGGCTCAAGCGATCCTCCTGCCTCAGCCTCCTGAGTACCTGGGACTACAGGTACCCACCACAACACCCAGCTAATTTTTAAATTTTTTGTAGAGAGAGGGTCTCACTCTGTTGCCCAGGCTAATCTCGAGCTCCTGGGCTCAAGCCATCCTCCCACCTCAGCCTCTCAAAGTGCTGAGATTACAGAGCTGAGCCATCATACCTGGCCTGATGTTGCCTTTGACCATGCTATTAGTTGGTTCAGTCGTGCACAAGGCATAATGCAGGTGGCCACCAAATTCAAAGGATTTGCCTACAGTTCTGTTTCTTCTGGGAATTCCCTCTCATGAAATCTCAGGTGGTTGAAATGAAGAGACTTTCATGAAGGGACAGCTTGCAGAGATGAAGCAGGGCTGAAAGAATGAACTAGGGATGCTGAAGCTCCACACACTAACATCAGTGGGAAGCCATTCCCATCCTTACAGCTAAGAAGGATGGGAGGGGACCATTTTATCAGGGAACCCAGAGAGACTGACTCTGCAGAGGAAGAGACTGGCTCTGCCAAGATCCTAGTGGGAGAGAAGTGGCTCCTGCCGAACACTGCACTAGGGGAAGGCGGGAAGAAATGTCCCATCTCTCTCTTCTCCCCATCAGGCTCCTGCCTGTGCCTCTCATGGGCAAGCAAGAGGGTGAGGGAGCCTGGGTGGAGCACTCAGCAAGGGTCAGTCCTCAGGGTACAGAATAGGGTGGGAAAGGCTGCCTCACCCTCTACATCTGGAGAACAGAGAATGGAGAGCACAGTGTCTCTTTCAAAGGTAGTAAACTGAGTCACTGGGAGGACAAGGAACATGTTCCAGATCAAAAAGGGCAATGCAGAACCAAGATGAGGGCCCCACTTTCCTCTCTGGGCTCACTGGCTTCGAGAAGCCTGAATGCCTGGAAATAATCAGAAAATCTCAAATAACATCCAATCCCTCAGGTTCCTTTCCAATACACGGTGGTGTTACAAATGGCATGAGTGATCCACCTTTCTTCAGAAGTGGTGAGGGAGTGTGTAGCCAGGATGACTCAGTCTTCTGCCTGGATTCACTTGAGAAGTTCTAATGAATCACTTGTGTGGGTGATGACTTGGGTATTGTTATTCTTTCAGTGAACTGGCTCCACACACTAACATTGTGTCTGTTTGATGCACGAAGGTGACTCATCTGAGGAAGTTGACCTGACCATGGTTTATCAGGCAGCCTCTAATGGAGATGTCAATGCTCTGACTGCAGTGATTCGGGAAGACCCTTCTATCCTAGAGTGCTGTGACAGTGAAGGTGAGCTATGTATGCATTTTGAATCCAGAATGTTCTGCTCTATTTTTTTAGAGATGGCCTTCAGACATGAGCAATGTTAATAAATGTATATCTGACCAGCCATTTTGACACTGTGGCTAATTGCAGATACCTTGGTATTTCTTTAAATAAGGGGTTAGACACAAAGTTTCAGATTATTTTACATTGCCTCTTATAATGAAGTCACCAGTTCGAGTTTGTTTTCAATATCTTTGTACGAATGACCAAAATAGATAGGTCAAGTAGTTAGGAAAGGGTACGGAAAGAGCAGGCTACTTTTGGTAGCAATAGATGTTGTGAAAATGTAACTGTAAAAGGCAAAGAGCAAGGATTTCTGCTTCTGGGAAGATGGAGTAGATGCATTTCTTTCGTATTATTTCTGCTAAATGCAACTAAAAACCCTGGACGTTATATATAAACATAAAAAGACTCTGGAAGATGGAGATAAAATAACAGACGAACTGAGATCTTCTGACTCAAGGAATGACATGGTGTAAGTGCCCGGGGTTTTCTTTTTGCCTTGTCTGTCCCAGAGCTGATGCTGAAGAAGCTGGCAACCCAGAAATGTCAACAGGCACAGACCAAACAGCAAGAAAAACAACAAAAGCCTTCTCTCTCAGACAAAAGGACCAGGAAAGGAACAGCCTAGAAAGACAGAACACTTTTTAGACAATAAGTCCCTTCTCCAGCCAAACACCACAAAAAGCCATGGGGCTCCAGCCCCACTCATTCCAGCAAAGACTAAGTAGGAAACCTGGATTTCTAATGCCACCTTGCAATAATGAGGTGGCAACCCTTTACTTCCCCTTTACAGCAGTGCCCATGGAAGCCAGCTAAAATAAAAGGTTTAAGATCAGGAATCTCATAATATAATACCCCAAATGTCCAAGTTTCAATAGAAAATTACTTGTCATACCAAGAAACAGGAAGATCCCAAACTGAATGAAAAAATAATCAACAGATGCCAATGAAAGAGATGTTAGAATTATCTCACAAAGATTTTCAAATAACCGTGACAAAAATACTTCAATGAGCAATTGAAAACATGCTTAAAACTAAAGAAACAAATAGAAAGTCTCAGCCAAGAAATAAAAGACATAAGGAAAAACCAAATGAGAATTTTTAAAAATCAAAAATACAATCATCGCAATGTTAAAACTCAGTGAATAATCTCAGCAGCAGAATGAGGATGCAAGGGAAAGAATTAGTGAACTTGAAAACAGAACAGTAAGAAATAGCCAATAAGAAATAGATAATCTGAAGAGCCCTATAATTAGGAAATTGACTTCATAATTTAAAAATCTCCCCCAAAAAAGATATCTTCAGGACTAGATTATTTCACCAGAGATTTGTGATCCTCCCACCTTGGCCTCCCAAAGTGCTAAGATTGTAGATATGAGCCACCTCACCTGGCAGATTTCTACATACTTTTAAAGAATAACCAGCACTGATTCCACATAATCTCTTCCAAAAAAAGAGATGAGAAAACACATTTCAGTTATGTTTATGAGCTAGTATTACTTCACTATCAAAACCAAAGACGATGTAAAAAAAATAAGCCTATAGACCAGTAGTCTTCATGAATGTAGATATAAAAATTCTTAACCAAATATTAGCAAATAGAATTCAGTAATATACAGAAATAGGCTGGATAGGGTGGCTCACGCCTATAATCCCAACACTTTGGGAGGCCGAGGCAAGCAGATCACTTGAGGTCACGACTTGAGGTCAAGACCAGCCTGGCCAACATGGTGAAACCCCATCTCTACTAAAAATACAAAAATTAGCTGGGTACGGTGGCATGCGCCTATAATCCTAGCTACTGGGGAGGCTGAGGCACGAGAATTGCTTGAACCCGGGAGGCAGAGGTTGCAGTGAGCTGAGATCGCACTACTGCACTCCAGCCTGGGTGACAGAGCCAGACTCCATCTCAAAACAAAAACAAAAAGAATCATACACCATGGCCAAGTAGGGTTTGTTTTAGGGATGTTAGGGATGTAAGACTGGTTCAATATTTGAAAGTCAATGTAATCCACCGAATTAACCAGCTAAGGCAGAAAAATCACATGTTCATATCAATTAATACAAAAAAGCTTTAGAAAAAATTTAACACATATTAATAATAAAAATCTCAGAAAAATAGGAATAGAGGAGAGCTTCTTCAACATAAGGAAGAGTATCAACAACAACAACTCTAGAGCTAAGGTTTTACTTAATGGTGAAAGTTTGAGTGCTTTGCCCCTAAGACCTGGAACAAAGTGTGAATGTCCACTCTCACCACGCCAATCCAGCATAGTGTAATATGAGTGCAAAAGGGCAAGAAAAGGAAATAAAAAGCATACATCTTTTATTTTTTTGACAGAGTCTCACTCTGTCACCCAGACTGGAGTGCAGTGGTGCAATCTCGGCTCACTGCAACCTCCACCTCCCGGGTTCAAGCAATTCTGCCTCAAACTCCCGAGTAACTGGGATTACAGGTGCCCGCCACTGCGCCCAGATAATTTTTCTATTTTTAGTAGAGACAGGTTTCACCATGTTGCCCAGGCTCTTCTCAAACTCCTGACCTCTCAGGTGATCCGCCCACCTTGGCCTCCCAAAGTGCTGGGATTACAGGCCTGAGCCACTGGCCCGGCCAAAAGCATACATCTTGAAAAGGAAAAAGGAAAACTATTACTTTTTGCACAATTTGATTGTCCTCATAGTAAATCCTAAGGAATTTACCAACATACTCCTACAACTAAGTGAGTTCAGCAAGGTCACAGAGTACAAGACATAAATTTTATTTTTGTATACAAACAATGGACATGCAGACATCGAAATTTTAAACTATAATGCCATTTAAAATCACTCAATAAAAAGAAACATTTAGGTGCAAATACAATAAAATATGTACAGAACTTGTATGTTGAAAACTATAAAGTGCTAATTAAATAAATCAAAGATCTTAATAAATGGAAAGGCATACCATGTTTGTGGACTAGAAGGCTCAACATAGTAAACATGCAGTGCTCTTCAAATTTGTATACAGGTTTAGCGCAAATTCTGAAGAGACATCTTGGCATGAGATGGAGACCACAATTTCTACCAAACCCCAGCAAGATTTTTTGTGTATATAGACAAGATTAGCTAAAATGTGTATAGAAATACAAAGGAACTAGGATAGTTAAAACGATTTTGAAAAAGAATAAAGTGGAAGGAATCAGTATAACCAATTTCAACTACATTCAAGCTACATGCTATAGTTTGAATGTGGTCCCTCAAATTTCATGTGTTGGGATCCTGGTCCACAATGCAGTATTGTTGAGAGGTGGAACCTTTGGGAGATTATTGGGATTAATCCACTCATGGATCATTGTGGGAGTGGGTTAGTAATCATGGGAGTGGGTCTGTTATAAAAGCTAGTTTTTTATAACAATACAAATATGTATTCCCTAATTATTTGAGAGATTTAGAATCTTTCATATGCTTATTGGCTTGTGTCTGCTGTCTCTCAAATTGCTCCCATACTGTTTATTTCTTTCTGATTGAATTATTGATGTTATTTATTTAGTTAAGCTCATAATTTTTTCTTGGTTTTATGAATTAAAATAACCTCCCAATCTGTAGCTTGCCTTTTCATTTCATTTATGGAATCTTATGTAATACAGAAAATTTTAATTTGAATATAATTGAATTTAATAAAATGTTTTCTTTATAGTTTGCAGTTTTTATGTCTTCTTCAGTAAGGCCTTACTAGTCTTAATGTTATAAAATATACTCGTCTCTATATTTTATAAGTTGTTAAATTTTGCTTTTCATATTTGGTGTCTAATCCATTTGGAAAGTATTTATGTATGATGTGAATTTTAGATCTAATTTTAACGTATCCCTTTTGTATAGCCAATTTGTCAGCACCATTTATTGAATACCTTTTTTTTTCCTACTGATTTGTGATGTCACTTTGGTCATATATTGAGTTCCTCCATAGGTCTAAGTATTTCCTGGACTTTTTCTTCTGTTCTGTTGATATATTTATTGTTTTAATTACCATGGCTGTATAATCTTGTTGGTTCAAAAAGCAATAATCCTCTTTCATTCTACTGTAAAATTGTCTTGAAAATTTTTTTGGCACTTTAAACTTCCAGATAAATTTTAGGATTTTTTTCAAGTTTCACAACAGCTTTGTTGAGTTTTTATTAGACTTGCAATGAATGTACAGATTTATTTTCAGGAAATTGATAGCTCTATTATATTGAGTCTTTTCCTTCATAAACATAGTATCTTCCCATGTTTAGTTCTTCTTTTATGTCACCCAGTAAGTTTTATACTTTTTATCCACATAAGTCTTGCTCTTCTTCAGTTAGATTTATTCCTAAGTACCGTATTTTTGTTGTTGTTGCTATTGTTTTTTGTTACTTTTCTGATTGCTTTTGTTTAAGGAAGACCTTTTCTTTTATATATGAATTTTACATACAGGAACAATGCTGTACTGTCTTATTTGTTTTATTTTGAGGGTTTTTTTTTTCTATTTTCTACAAGGACAAATGTACCAACTTAAAATAAATTTTGGAACCCCATTTGGAGATAAATCTGTCATTCCTCCCTAAACCTCAGTTAGAGACACCTCAGGAAAATTATTTTAAACTTAAGAAATATTTGGGCCAGATGCAGTGGCTCACGCCGGTAATCCCTGTAGTTTGAGACATTGACGTGGAAGGATTGCTTGAGCCTGGAAGATCAAGGCTGCAGGGAGCCATGATCACACCACTGCATTCCAGCCTGGGTAACAGAGAAAGATGCTGTCTCAAAAAAAAAAAAAAAGATTCGTTCAGTAATCATTTGGTTATGCATTTCAGAATTGCTGTTTAATATCTTCCCGGTACCAGGTACAGTGGTTGGTACCGAGGATTCAGTTTTGAGCATGAGAGATGTGGCTCCTTCCACTTTGAATTTATAGCTTAGAAGTGACAAATTTTAAACACATGATTATGCTCAATCAATGCATAATTGTAAAATATTAAAAGAATTACTAGAGAAAAATGAAGGATGATGAAAAATTATAACATGGACATCCAGTTCACAATGGAGGGTCAGGAAGTCGTTCCCTGAAGAAATTTATATATAAGCTAGGCTGTCAAGATAGATGTAAATTAGCCAGACATAGCATGTAATTTTATGAAAACAATATCTAGGGATTCTGTTTTTGGTTTTTTTTGTGTGTGTGTGTGTGTGTTTTTGAGATGGAGTCTCACTCTGTCACCCAGGCTGGAGTGCAGCGGCACAATCTCGGCTCACTGCAACCTCCACCTCCCAGGTTCAAGCAATTCTCTTGCCTCAGCCTCCTGAGTAGCTGGGATCATAGGTGCGTGCCACCATGCCCAGCTAATTTTTTTTGAATTTTTAGACAGGGTTTCACCATGTTGGCCAGGCTGTTCTTGAACTCCTGGCCTCAAGAGATCTGCCCACCTCTGCCTCCCAAAGTGCTGGGATTACAGGCATGAGCCACCACACCCGGCCTATCTAGGGATTCTTTAGCTTTACTTACTGAGCATTTCAGATTCACAGATTGCTTCAATAATTGCCTTTTGCAGCATGTCCTTTTTTTCTCTCAATAGTTATAATTACCACTTGTTGACAGGAAGAAAGGAAGGGAGGAAGGGAAAGGAAGGAAATTTTGCAACTATTTTAAGACATAGCACTTCATTGCTGCTTTTTCCCAGTACAGATGACTGAAAGAGTTTTAGAAGGAAAAAAATTGGAGAGAAATTGAGTTGCCGACTGCAACTCAATTTCTGGTGTCCTAGGGACTGCACTGCAAAGCTCATCACTCCCTCCTGGCAATGGTCAAATTCAAATATTAAAGAAAACTTTGGCAAAAGGGACACTTAGAAGTTAAGACTCAGCCACAACTCTGAACTCGGTGTTCTTTCAGTGAAAACAGAAATCTTGGGATTTACCCTTTCTCAGGGATTTCTCAGGGTCATAGCTTGCAGTTCATCTGGAGAAGAATCACAATCTCCAGTCCAAAGACATCTACACAAGTCTCAGCTGGGCAAGGGGTGAATCTGAGGTTTGAGTTCTTCACCTGAAGGAATAAGAAGCACCTGGATCCTGCCTCATGAGGCTGGCTTGTTCCAACAGCCCTGCAACGTTCATCAAAATGTGTAATTTCATCTCTATTTTTATTCAGGAAGAAAACACATAAAAAACTAAATGCCTTGACCTATATTGATTCTGAAAACAGAGAAGCATTTCAGTACAGGTGGCCACTTTTTCAGCAAGAATTTGTGCAATCCAAGGCTGGGTACTGTTGCTGCCCCTTAGCACCTGCCACCCCCAATAAAAGTGTGCTGAACCCATCTGCCCAGATAGAGCGGCTTTCCAAAGTCACTCCTAGATTCTACATGGTTCAAGCCAAGTCAGGATAAATCTGCCTGTTATGTCTTAAATTATGCTGATCCCTGACACAGTCATAAGCAATTTTTATCATCTACCGAAAATGTTTTACTCAGCCAATTATTGCAAAATTGCAAAAGATTAAAAAGAGCCAGTAAAAAAAATACATAGTTTATAGAGATGTAGCAACAATTAGCTTCATCTCCCTTCAGTCCCATACAAACAGCTGGGTTTGTATTGCAAACAGCAAAATAAATGAACAGGCCAATAAAGCCTGCTCATCAGTTTCATGGGTCAAACATTATTTAAAGGCTGTTGAAATGTCTCATTCCAGGATGCACACCCTTGATGCATGCGGTTTCTGGACGTCAAGTGGACACAGTGAAGCTGCTGTTGAAGATGGGAGCCAATATTAACATGCAGGATGCTTATGGCCGCACAAGTTTATGCTTGGCCACCTACCTGGTACTGACTTGTGCCTGTCACAGGGTCTAAGGAGCAGGGTAGGCTAAGGGTGTCACTATGGGGTCCCAGTTGCAAAGGAGCATTCTTGGATCTATGCAGCTGGCTAAAGGAGCTAGAACTTGAAGCTTTACTCCAATCATCTTCAACATTTATATCCCCACTTAGAGTTGGTTTCATGAATTTGGGCCATTTTGGATCTTCCTAACAATCCTCTAAGATAGAGGTGATATGGCCATTAGGGAAACATTCTTTTCTATCTTAACAGCATCAGAATTTCTCTTGGGATATTTCTGGACACACTTGGTGCTTCTAAAAACAATCTCCCTAAATAACCCCAACAGGGTGGGAATACTGTGAAGATCCAGTTAACATCTGTGGGGTAGGATTGGTTGAGTAGAAGCTTGAGGCTGAGGAGTGTGGAGAACAATGAGAACTGGGAAAGGTGGTGGGAGGGACTGGAAAATAGAGAACAGGGGAGACATAGCAGGCTCTTAAAGGGACAACGCCAAGCAGAGGACTCAGCCCACAATCAGGGCTCAATTTAACAACTGTGTCGTAATGCTAGTCCTCACCAGTAGAGATTTCAGTTCAGCATTTCCCAACATTAGAGCAAGCTTGGTTAAGCCTTACTGAAAATCCTCAAGACCCTCTCCTCTCAAACTCTTCTTGCAATCCTTTTGGGAGGTCCTAGGGGTGCCTTGAGTCCATGTCAAACAAGTCCTAACTACCACATGGAGGTCATCCTTTTTCTTCCTCTCCAGAGAGGTACCCAGAAATCTTCACTATGACCACCATTGCTACCAGTGCAGCTTCTTGCATTTGCTATGGCTTGCATTTGCTATTGCTGCCCACTGATGGTGGCGAATTCACTCTGGACCAGCCCCATTGAAGGTGTCCTGCTGAATTAAATCACTTCCCTTTCCCAAACACCACCCCTTTCTGCCATGATCTAGCATAGATTGCAATAAAGCATTGACCAAGTCTCACAGAGATTTCCTTTAGAGCCTACTTTTTCATTTTCTATTTGTGCTCTCTCTCTAGAACTCACATGCAAATCTAGGAAGAAATTTTCAAACTGTGGTCCACAGATCTTTTGTGTCAATATCCCTTGGGGTGCTTGTTTCAAATGCAAGTGCCAGGCTGGTCTGATGGTAGAGGGTTATCAGAACTTATTGACATTAGTGTCAAATGCAGGTACCAGGGTATACCCTAGACCTTCTGAGTCAGATACTCTGGGAGCAGGACTGGGGTAATTGGTGCTGGGGGAATCTGCATGTTAAACAAACCTCCTTGGCAATTTTTTTTTTTTTTTTGAGAAGAGTCTTACTCTGTCACCAGGCTGGAGTGCAGTGGTGCGATCTCAGCTCACTGCAGCCTCTGCCTCCCGGGTTCAAGCGATTCTCCTGCCTTAGCCTCCCAAGTAGCTGGGACTACAGGCATGCACCACCACACCCAGCTAATTTTTGTATTTTTAGTAGAGACAGGGTTTCACCATGTTGGCCAGAATGGTCTCGATCTCTTGACCTCATGATCTGCCCACCTCAGCCTCCCAGGCAATTTTTAAAAACTTGCCTGTCAAGTTTAAAAGCCACTGGTCTGTGCATATTAGCCGAAGTCCCGTATCTCAGACAGACATGTGGCTGTTCTCCTAGCCCCCTCCCTTCTAGCACATGCCTTAAGAATTGCTCTTGCTATGGACTTTTCCAGTGTCTGAGCTGAAGAAAAGAGAAAACTGGGATAAGGGGGTAGAGGAAGGCGATAGAAGGGGTTTCTAAAGTTGACTGCCACTAGCAAATAGAATGTAGTGAAAGCAAACTGTCCCCCTTTCAAAGTTCAAAAATTCAAAATTTTACATTTCTTTGACTAGAGAGCTATGCAAGGGACTGGGAAGAAGTACTCCTCTAAATCACGGTGAATAATGATGGGCACCCTTGGAGCCTAGAAAGTTGACACCTTTGCAGACAACTCTTTCTAGGAATATATTCTAAGGGCTGCGTGAGGAGAGTCTGCCAGCAGGACACCATGTGGTGCTACCTTTTTAACTCTGCCCCCATCTCCGTGTGGCTTCCCAAGGCAGGACCCTCCATTGTTCTGCTGAGGTTCACGGGAAGCGGTTGTCCTGGAGACTGCACTGTGAAGCTCATCCCTCCCTCCTGGCAATGTTCAAATTCAAGAATTAAAGAAAAATTTCGCAAACGGGACATTTAGAAGTTAAGTCTCAGCCATAACTCTGAACTCAGAGTACAAAAAAACTTACCACAGATGTGTCAAACTCAAATAAAATATGTAGAGTTGAGACCAGGCGCGGTGGCTCATGCCTGTAATCCCACCACTTTGGGAGGCCAGGAGGCTGGAGGATCACCTGAGGTTGGGAGTTTGAGACCAGCCTGACCAACATGGAGAAACCCTGTCTCTACTAAAAATACAAAATTAGCCGGGCGTGGTGGCGCATGCCTGTAATTCCAGCTACTCAGGAGGCCGAGGCAGGAGAATTGCCTGAACCCAGGAGGCGGAAGTTGTGGTGAGCCAAGATGGCGCCATTGCACTCCAGCCTGGGCAACAAGAGAGAAACTCTGTCTCAAAAAAAAAAAAAAAAAAAATATATATATATATATATATACACACACATATATATATAGAGAGAGAGAGATACAAATCTCTACATTTAACATATTATTTGATATATAAGAATTGCAGCCGGGCATGGTGGCTCACGCCTGTAATCCCAGCACTTTGGGAGCCCGAGGCAGGCAGATCACCTGAGGTCGGGAGTTCGAGACCAGCCTGGGCAACATGGTGAAAACCCGTCTCTACCAAAAATACAAAATGTAGCCAGGCGTGGTGGCGCATGCCTGTAGTCCCAGCTACTTGGGAAGCTGAGGCAGGAGAATCACTTGAACCCAGGCGGTGGAGGCTGCAGTGAGCCGAGATCGTGCCACTGTACTCCAGCCTGGGCAACAGAGTGAGACCCTGTCTCAAAAAACAAGAAAAAAAAGAATTGCAATTCAGGGCATACACACAGACCAGGTGGTCCTCGATATGTCTAAAGAATGAAGAGGAAGTTGTAGGTTTTATTAGAAGGAGAAATGTTACATATTGTTTTTCCAGAAAGTTTATTGGCACTAGTCGAGTTTTGGGGAGCTGGCAAGCTCTGACTGGTGAGTGACCATGGTGGGTAAAATTTGTCTTTGAGTTGCAGCAGGTTTTTCAGAAGCCGTTAGATAAAACTAGTTATTATAGGCAGTTTCAGCAGCCAGGCTCACAGATAATTGCATTTTGGGAGCAATGTTATGTTCCCTGCCTGCTTTTTCCCCTGACTTCTCAACTCTGGTTTAGTAGTTGGATACAACAAGAAGGACCCAATTCAAATGATCAGATTTCACAGGTGTGTGACGTTGGTTAGGCAAATCACTGTATCTCTTTGTGCTTTCTCCTTCATTTGTAACATGTAATAAAAAAAAAATGCCCATCACAGCTGAAGAATAAACACTTGGGGAATCAGCCAGCACATAGTAGGTATAAAACTCATTTGTTGGTTCTTAATAGTGACTGACCAAGGGTTTCAGATAGTATATTCAATGGTTTTCTTCTTTTTATTTTCAGGAAAAAAAAAAAATCAGAAAACCATTGACACACACAGAGTTCCAGGAAATGTTGCAATATGATTTTTAAGTGTTTCAAACGTTCCCCCACCAAAAGATCTACTTTTCAAAAACTGTAACTCTTTGGCAACTCTAAAATTTGCCCAGCATGCCTTTCTTTTGGGTCTCTGGGTCTCATTTCTTTTAATCTGAGAACCTGATGATTTAGACATTAAAAACTAGAAACAGATTTAATGCATCAGTAAACTATGACTCAAGACTGGAAATGCCAGAAAAATACTTGCTTCTACTTAATACTTAGATATTAATGGTCAATTCTACAAAATCATATTCAATATTTATACTCTGAGTTTTGATGCATTTTTGTTGATTTTCCTTCCAGACTTTTCAAAACCAAAAGGTTTTTCTTATCATTATCTTCCTTCTTCTCCATGCATTTATTAACATTTTGATTTTTTTTTTTTTTCCTTGAGACAGAGTCTCGCTCTGTCATCCAGGCTGGAGCGCAGTGGCGCCATCTCGGCTCACTGCAAGCTCCGCCTCCCAGGTTCACACCATTCTCCTGCCTCAGCCTCCCAAGTAGCTGGGACTACAGGCACCTGCCACCACATTTTTTGTATTTTTAGTAGAGACGGGGTTTCACCGTGTTAGCCAGGATGGTCTCGATCTCCTGGCCCTATGATCCACCCACCTCGGCCTCCCAAAGTGCTGGGATTACAGGCGTGAGCCACCCTGCCTAGCCAACGTTTTGATTTTTATTGCTTTCAACATAAGGAGGAAATATCTTCAGTCATCTTTCTCATTTTACTGGATAATTTTGAGGTTTACCTAGATGTGAATGTAGGAAGGTGGGAAGCCTGCTTCTGAACAAAATAGAGGGTTATTCTATTATTCTTCATAATAATAATTTCATCTATTTTTAAGTATACTTATAATTGGGCAAATAACCCAAGCCATTCTGGATGAACACAGGAGACATCCTCTTTAGCACGCGAGCCAAACTTGGTTATCAATAGATACGGGTCAGTTAAAGTAGCATGGGAGGGAGGGCTAGCCTGAAATTATACCTGCCCTTTGAAATGGGAGAGAAAATGAGAAGATGACCCAGCAGTAAATGTTGACCGAGGAGGAGACAAGCATGAGATGTGGCCATATCAGGTCTCAATCTAGACAATTGTAGACAGCAGGTTTCAGCAGTTCACATAAAGTTTCTTGAGGAATTTACAGGTGGATAAAACATAGCAATGGGAAACCTTTGGAAGGTGCTGGTGATGCCTTGTATTTAGGGATTCAAGCTTTCAGCATCAGAAGGATCAGTCAACAAGGTGGCAGGGTCCCAGCCATTGCAGTGGTGCTCAGGTTAGACTGCTAGGCACTGGGAGGGAGACTGACTTGAATAAGCAAGGTGCTGTCCTTGTGGTTACTAGAAAAGGAGCTTGCAATAGAAGACCAAGGCCCATTTATCATGCGTCTGAGCTTATACAATACCAGTTAGTGGCCCTAGAAATGGGGAGGGGGAGATGGAGAGATTCTAAGGTCAGTCTGCATCTAAAGGGGAAAGGTCCTCCCATAAACCTGGGAATCTGTACTTCAAGACCTCTGGCCCTCTGTTGAGGCATCTAAGATGGAGTTGTGGTTCTTAACCACTTCAAGTCAAATAAAATATGTTTTTAGCCAAACCAGAGAAAGGGAAAAAAATCTAGAGAAAGTTTGTTGGACCATGTTATGTGAGCTTCTGTTATATAATGATGTGGTTGCTCTTGTATTCCAGGGCTGGCTTGAAGGCTGTGTGAGTCTACTCAGAAATGGTGCCAAGCACAATATCCCAGATAAAAATGGCCGCCTGCCACTGCATGCTGCCACTGCTGAGCCCGATGTGAGGTAAGTGACCAGGTTTACATGATGCTCAAGTTGGGAGTGACTCAACTTGTGTGGAAGGTCATCTAATCCATCCCTCTGTGGCTGATAAAAAAGAAAAAGAAAATCATCTTTTCTTTTTTTTTTTTGAAGTTGCAGCAGATATGACCACAACAAAATATTCTAGAATAATCTCAAACTGTCTCCTCCTACTTTGATAAAAGTTTTGTCTCCTAATCTTTAAGAAGACATGCTGTTTGTCATCATCAGAATTCATATATTCATTCATTCCATTAATCAGTCAGTCAATTATGCATTCAACAACTATTTTTTGAGCACATGTTATGGACCAAGGACTGTTCTAGTCCTTTGAAATTCTACAGTAAATAAAACAGAGTCTCTGATGTCACAGGGCTTATATTCTAGTGAAGCTCTTAAGCATACCAGTTAACAAATAAATAAGATCATTTCTAATAGTGACGAGGGCTATGAAGAAAATTAAATAGGGCAAAAGAGCAGTGACTGGGCAGAAAGGTTAATGTCTAAACCCAGGGCCATGCCAGCCTTTAGGAGCTGGGAGGAGGCAAAGGAGCCAGCAGCAGGGAGATCAGGGGGTTAGAAGGAAAC
This sequence comes from Symphalangus syndactylus, assembly GCF_028878055.3. NCBI lineage: Eukaryota > Metazoa > Chordata > Mammalia > Primates > Hylobatidae > Symphalangus > Symphalangus syndactylus. The sequence goes on from NC_072440.2 coordinate 43,594,892, forward strand.
CAGAAGTGTGTGCTCCTAGAAGCCCTGTGAAGAAATGCACTCAAGTAAATTGGATGATCAAGAAGGCCATCTTTTTGTAAGATAACTGAGCGATGAAGGAAAAGGTTTTGTCCATACCAAGGGTAGCTTCTCCATTCCTCTGTGTCTACATGGCCTCGGTCCCCATTCTTCAGAAAGCCCCTCAGAGCAGCTGCTAACAGCATTTCTACTATGGAATCAGTAACATGGTGGACCGTTTCTGCTGTGCAGAACATGCCTCTCACAGAAATTGAGCATTTCCAAGCCTAGGTCATAGGCCAGCAGCACAAGGAGTGTATTCTATATACTTCACTCTCTCAACTCTGTGTCCAGAACTAAAACCTGAAGCTCTGTCTGGGTTGAGGAGCCCAAGGCCATAATCTTCCAGGCTGAGGAATAACAAGATTTCTTTACTTCAATCTCTTTTACAGTAAAATAAAAGGTCCTGGGAAATTCCAGGACTATTCCCAAGGCTTGACTCTTATTATATTGGACTATGTCCAGAAATAACAGAAAACTAGGATTTACCCAAAGCCCAACAAAACAAGGATGTTTAGAAAAGAAACAGCAAACCCAGACAGTTAACAATCAATAGACATCATGAGGGGATGACTCCCCCTTGATGAATTAGGAAAAACAAAAAAAAAGAATGACCCCACAAAAATACTTAGTCACAAAATCATATTGTTTTCCCAAGAGTGGTCTTTAGAAAATAACTTTAAAATGTACCTTTTCTGTTTCTTCTGTCTTAATTTACTCTACGTAATTGCTTTTACTTGCCTCACTTGGAGTGGTCATTTCAAAACCTATTAACTGATTCTGGAAGATTGAAAGAGCCCATTTAAGTTATGGTAATTATAGCGGTTGTAACACATAAAATCCAAAGTTTCAGTGTTTTAACACAATAAAAATTATTTCTGGCCAGGTGCCATGGCTCACACCTGTAATCCCAGCACTTTGGGAGGCCGACGCAGATGGATGACCTGAGGTGAGGAGTTCGAGACCAGCCTGGCCAACATGGCAAAACCCCACCTGTACTAAAAATACAAAAATTAGCCAGATGTGGTGGTGAGTGCCTGTAAGCTCAGCTACTCAGGAGGCTGAAGCAGGAGAATCGCTTGAACTCAGGAGGCGGAGGTTGCAGTGAGCTGAGTTTGCACCACTGCACTCCAGGCTGGGCGACAAAGTGAGACTTCGTCTCAAAAAAAAAAAAAAAAAGTTTCTCAGACATGTAACCATACAATGTAGGGGGGTGGTAGGTGGCTCCCTGCCACATGGCGATTCAGGGACCCAGGCTTCTTCCATTCTGTAGCACCTTCATCCCCTAAGAGCACAGAATGCCTTTCATTCAGCCTGCAGATGGGGAAAGAGGAGCACAGTAATCCCCCCTCACCCTGGAGGGGATACGTTCCAAGACCCACATTGATGTCTGAAACCTCAGATAGTACCAAAGTCCATATATGCTATGTTTTTTTCCTCTACATACATACCTATAAAATTTAACGTATAAATTAGGCACAGTAAGAGATTAACAATAATAATAAAATAGAGCAATTATAACAATATGCCAGTATCACCACTCTTGCACTTTGGGGCCACTGCTAAGTAAAATAAGAGTAACGTGAACACAGTGCTGTGATACAGGGACAGCCGATCTGTTAACCAAGATGGCTCCTAAGTGACTAATGAGAGCAGAGTGTAGTTAGTGGCAGATTTCATCATTCTACTCAGAATGCTGCACAATTTAAAACATGAATTGTTTGTTTCTGGAATTTTTCATTGAATGTTTTTGAACCACAGTGAACTGTGGGTAACTGAAATAATGGAAAGCGAAACCACAGATTAAGCAGGGACTACCCTATAGAGAAGCCAGACTCAGTTCTTTAAAACCTCAGCCTGCAAATGACACAATTCATTTCTGCTCATATTCCATCAATAAGGACTAGTCGTTCGACCACATCTGGTTGTAAGTTGCTCTGGGGAATATAGTTTCTAGCCAGGAATCCACCTCCCAACAATGCCTCCAATCCAGGAAAGGGGAACATGGATTTTGGTGAAAAGCTCGCTGTCTCTGTTCTTAACCCATTGCACCTAAGGGGTAAACTAAGCCTTGTCAGTCAAAATTACATTCAATGTCAATTGGATCAGTTGATCGGGTTCATTCTCTGAAATCACTGCAATAATAAGTTGAAAATCAACCCAAGTGTACTTCCTCTTTGTGGACTTGTGTTTCTATTTCTTATGATGCTTATCAGTACTCCTCGACTCTTGAGGATCTACATTAAGTTGCTGTAACTAGGAGAGCAGAAAGTCGTGGCTTCCCCTCTCTTGAAACCGTACATAACAGCCCAGCCACCACCCCTAGATGGGTTGAAATAAGAAAAATAAACATCCTTCTGTGTGCAGATGACATAGTTAGTTATATTGTTCAAAAAGCCCTTAACTGATTCTGAAAGACGAAATTCTGCTTTAGTTATGGCAATGCTAGCTACTTTAACTAATAATCCCAAAATGTTAAGATTGATTATTCCAAAACCAAAATTGTTATTTCTAGTAAATCCTCTCCAAAGATTAACTGGGTTAAGTCTTAACAACCATACAGCAAATCAAATACAGTCGCATGCTGCATAATGACATTTCAGTTAATGGCAGACTGCATGTCTAATGATGGTCCCATAAGATGATTATATCATATTTTTACTGTACCTTTTCTATGTTTAGATGCATAAATACTTGCCACTCTGTTACAATTGCCTACAGTGTTTAGTACAGTCACATGCTGTGCATGTTTGTAGCCTAGAAGCAATAGGCTCTACCATATAGCATAGGTGTGTAGTATGCTCTACCATCTAGATTTGTGTAATACACTCTATGATGTCCACACAATGATGAAATCGCCTAACGACACATTTCTCAGAAAGTATTCCCATCATTAAATGATGCATGACTGTAGTTTGGTTACCTACAGAATATCTGGAAACTAGTTCGCCCTAAAGGATTCCCTATGGGATTACATTGTTAAAATTACATATTTTATAGTTGTTTGAGAAATTTTACGTCCATGGCAGAAATTGATACATCTGCATTAAATGTTTAAAGTAGAAACTGGATTTATTTTAATGGCCATATTTTGACATTAAGCCCTTGGTCTCCGTTGAGAAGCCTTATAAGAAACAGTCTTACAAAATTTACTGGCTCATCGTTCATTAGCACCTCCGAAAAATTCTATATGAGAAACCACCAGAAATATTTCTACTGAAGAAGGAATTGCTGTGCTGCTTCTGATAAATCATTTTTTATTTTTACTATACAGACACTGTGACTTCAGAGCATGTTTCTTTCTTTATATATTTAGAAAATTCAAAACTCAATTCGTGTCCCACCTCTGGCATACATGTAGGACTATAGATCACGTCTTTTTTTTTCCTGCCCTTGTTTTCTCTTTGTCTTGTTTCTTCACTCGTTATCTTATTTTACTATATTTATCTGAAAACAATCTAAAATCCCTGAAGGGGCCAGGCATTGTGGCTCACACCTGTAATCCTAGTGCTTTGGGAGACGGAGGCAGGAGGATAACTTGAAGCCAGGAGTTCAAGACCAGCTTAGGCAACATAGTGAGGCCTCATTTCTAAAAATGATTTTTTTTTTTTAAATTAGCCAGGCATAGTGGTGTGCTCCTGTAGTCCTAACTATTCAGGAGGCCAAGACTGGAAGATTTCTTGAGCCCAGGAGTTCGAGGCTGCGGTGAGCTATGATTGTGCCACTGTAATCCAACCTGGGTGAGAGCACAAGACCCGAAGGAAGGAAGGAAGGAGAGAAAGAAAGAAAGAGAGAGAGAGAAAGGAAGGAGAAAGGAAGGAAGGAAGGAAGGAAGGAAGGAAGGAAGGAAGGAAGATAGATCCCTGAAGGGTGGCCAGGAGTGTCAGCTCATGAGTATGAGTCAGACTGACTGAGTTTAAACCTGCCTCCAGCTCTTATTCTCTTGGGCAAGTTAACATGTCAAGGCTCAGCTTCCTCTTGAAATAAGTACTATTTTTTATTTTTTTATTTTTTGAGACAGAGTTTCACTCTTGTTGCCCAGGCTGGAGTGTAAAGGCGTAATCTGGGCTCACCGCAACCTCCGCCTCCTGGGTTCAAGCAATTCTCCTGCCTCAGCCTCCCAAGTAGCTGGGATTACAGACATGCACCACCATGCCCAGATAATTTTGTATTTGTAGTAGAGATGGGGTTTCTCCATGTTGGTCAGGCTGGTCTCGAACTCCCAACCTCAGGTGATCCGCCCACCTCAGCCTCCCAAAGTGCTGGGATTACAAGAGTGAGCCACCACACCTGGCGAAGTAAGTACTATTAAATGTATTATTCCTGCTTACTTCACAGGGAAGTAGGCAGAAGTAAACGAGAAAATGTGTGGAAACACTGAACTCAGCACCTAGTACATTGTCCATGTTCAGAAAGTGAACATGGTGATGATGATGGGGTGATGATATGATAATGTTGATGGTCGTCAATGATGATGATGATGGAAGATAGAAACACCATAAGCATCATAAGAAGCTAAGGAATGAAACACTGCTACTGCCACCCCACTGGTGCTCATCCTGGCCTTCTCCACCTCAGCACACTCAGGTCCACAAAAATGTGTGCACAGACACACGCCCATGTAAATGCAGTCCTGCATCCTACTGCCGGGCACACAGGTTTACTGCAATGGTTGTTGGGGCGTGTTGTATGTGTGGATCTATGCACATCTTTGTCAGTTGGCGTATGTCTGCATTTTCCCCTAATCATAAACAATATGTACAGGCCACATGGTGCCCTTGTGCTCAGGTTTTTATACTGATTTAAAATCTGCTAACATTTAGATTTCCAAACAGCAAGCTCCTTCTATTTGGTGCTCACTGGAGGTTATTCAGAGAGAAGCCTCAAACCGAAGCTGCTTATAAACAAGCCAAGGGATGCTTCAATTAGTCCTTTGCCTCCAGAGGGATTTTAGTGCTCGGATGGAAACAACTCCTGAACAAACCAAACAGTATGAATCTGCATCCTTCGCTAAACACCCGCTCAGTGAGGATGGAGGCTGATGCAGGGATAAGTGATTTATAATCATGAACATGAAGGCACATTGGGTTTACAAAAGCAAAGACGCACAGGTTTCCTCTCATGATTCCCCTTCCTACCTTGAACCCTCTGCTTCTCAGCAGGTCCAAGTTTCTCCCTTTCAGCTCCCCACGGCTTTTCTTGCTTCCTTGGCTGGGACATTCAGAGGGCACTGGTGTGAAAGAGGGGGCATGATCATTAAAACAAAGCTCCAAAGAGAACAGAGTTGTGTTTGTACAACGCTGCACATGCTAGTGTTGGAAGGCAAGCAGCAATTTTCTCTGAAAGCAGCCACGGGGCTCTCTGAAGGTCTTTTACATGGTCTCCATGGCTACTGGCAGACTTTTTTTTTCCTCCCTGTCGGAGTGCCAGCCACTCTGCCTCCTTTCATCACTCTTGACTGCAGCCCAAGGGAGGAAGAAAATCATTTCCTTGGGGTCCTGTTCTCTAGTTACTAGGTGGTGTGTTCTGACCTGCGGTGGTTGTCTCTCACTGCAGCACACTCTAATACAGGCAGCTCCAGGGACAGGAAGGGGAGATGGCTGGTTGCGGGACCATTTTTTCCCACCTGTCACTGCACTGGCCAGCTCCAGGGCTGGGAGCATCCAGAGGGGCCAGTGAAACAGGAAAGCTCACAGGGATGAGTTGTCCCCAGGATGCTTCTAGCTGATCCTTCTCTGAGACCCGCCATTCACCTACTGGTAATCAGTGGAGACCCAGAAAATAGAAGGTAGGAGCTATTAAAAAATCGATCATTTTATAGAATTTTTTGTTTGTTTGTTTGTTTGTTTTGAGACAGAGTCTCAAGCTCTGTTGCCCAGGCTAGAGTGCAGTGGCATGATCTCGGCTCACTGCAACCTCCGCCTCCCAGATTGGAGCAATTCTCCGACCTCAGCCTCCCTAGTAGCTGGAATTACAGGTGCCCACCATCATGCCTGGCTAATTTTTCTACTTCTATTACAGACGGGGTTTCACCATGTTAGCCAGGCTGGTCTCAAACTCTTGACCTCAGGTGATCTGCCCATCTTGGTCTCCCAAAGTGCTGGGATTACAGGCAGGTGTGAGCCAGCGCACCGGCCATATCAAACTTTATTATGGCATGTAAGGGCTATTCCAAGTGCCTTGTGTGCATGGACTCAAAGTCATGATAGATCTTGAGGAAGTAGGTATTATTCTTTGCATTTTATGGATAAGAAAATGTAGGCACTGGGAGCTCACCTAAGGTTGCTGGCTGGTTGGTATGGAGCAGGGATTCTAACAGCGGCAGTCTGGCCCCAACCTGGGTGCTCTTATGACTCACACGCCACCTGTCTGGGACTGCTCTTGCTGGGGTCCAAGCCTGCTGTCCTGGCACCTGAGATGAGATGAGTCTTACATCACTGCCTCGGAGATCCGAGGACAGGAGGGAGTCTGAACTGGGCTGATGGGGGTGTGGAGGGACTCCTGGGCCACAGTAACACAAAATGAGAGCTCGGGGGAAGCACAAGAGAGGGCTGCAAATCATCTAGGAATTGAGATAGATGCTGGACAAGTATCTCGCAGGTGACCTCTGTATCACAGAACAACAAGGAAGTCCTGGGCTGGCAATGAGACACCTGGTTTCTGGTTCAGGCTGTATCACTGAGCCGCTGGATGGTGGTCTTGGCAAGCCAGGAAGGGCCTCAGGTTCTTTGTTCTCATAACGTGAGAGAGAGCCAGAGCCAGAGTGAAGGCAAGAATGCAGGAGAGGGCCTTGATCTGTCTATTTGTGTCCAGCTTTGATGATCGATGGGTCTCAGAGACTTCACAGTCAAATGGAGTTGGGCCACATAGATCGTCACGTATCAGTCACAGCCATGACAGAGAAGACATGGGAATTAAAGGGTGGCAACTGGAGAAAGTCTAGGGAAAGACTATTTAAACTTGGCTAACAAGGCTGGATAGGGTGATTCACGCCTGTAATCCCAGCACTTCGGGAGGCTGAGGATCGTTTGAGTTCAGGAGTTCAAGACCAGCCTGGGCAACCTGGTGAAACCCCATCTCTACTAAAAACACAAAAAAATTAGTTGGGCGTGATGGTGCACACCTGTAGTGCAAACCACTCTGAAGGCTGAGGCAGCAGGATGGATCGCTTCAGCCCAGGAAGTCCAGGTTGCAGTGAACTGTGATTGTGCCACTGCACTCCAGCCTGGGTGACAGAGTAAGACCCTGTCTCAAAAAAAAAAAAAAAAAATTGACCAAAAATTGACCAACAAGAGATAATGGATGATGTTCTAACCCCCTACCCCACCCCCACTTTCCCCAAAAGAGCAGGAAAATGTTATCACTCTCTAGACCTAAAGGGGCAAGGAAGGGGCTGTTACTGGAACCTTCTGAGAGCTGCAGTGGTAGCTTAGCTGTAGGAGAGGGGCCACCTGGCAAGAACTGAGGCATTTGGTAGAGAAATACAATTATTGCCAGAAAGGGAGCCGGCTTCTCTCCCTCCTCCTGCCAGTCCCCCATCAGCAAAACCCAATAGGAAGCCAAGGGCAAGGGAGCCTGGTTGATGCCATCCCTAGAGGTCAGCGTCAGAGCAGGGCAGTATAGAGAAGAGAATGGCTTTGAAAGCCAAATAGAGAACTATCTAGGCACACGGTTCATCCCACAACCTTGGGAGGCCACCCAGGATGTGACAAGAGGTCTTGCTCTCCCTACCCCCATTCTAATCTGGTTAGAGCCCCAGAAGATCCTGTCTGGCTACAGATAATCTCTGTCTGCTCAGGGCTAACCGAAGATGACCACACTGGACCACAGCTGACCTCCTGCCTTGCCCTCCCCTCCTCCCCCAGTCCCTCAGACCAAATGGGCCCTAGAAAGTAAACAATGGCCAATAATGAGCCAGAGAAGACAGAAAGGAAAGAGAGAAAGGAGAAGCACAGTCACCAGTTAAGCCCTGCCCCCACTCAGAAAACAGCCACAGGGAAATATATCCAGTGGTGAAATAATTGCAAAGATAAAAATTGTGTGACCCAAAATGCAATTATTTTTATATGTCTTCCTACCAAAGGCTACATTTAGAATTCAGAGAGCGTGAAAGAGATGTACTGTATGCAGTCATAGCCATTGTCCCTTTAGAGTATGTGACCCAGGGTCTTTCTGCCTGTTGGATCACTTGATCCTTTACACCACTGCGTTGCTAGCCCTCTGATATACATGAGGATACAGAAACTCAGATCGTGCAGTAGTGAGGTCAGAATTAAATCTCAGCATTATCTTGGCTCCCCAGAAGACTCTGATAAAACAAGCTTCCTGGTTATTTCACCTCCACCGCAAATAACCAGAAGTCCATCTCTATTTAAGTTCTCTGTGTATTACATTTACTGCTAAGGCAATATGATTAGTGGATCTTTCTTTTCTTCTATTATAAGTAACAATTTAATACTTAGGGCTTTAGATATCTTCCAAGCCGAGAGACGATAAAGATTTGATTGGAGAAGAGACTAAACCATTTCATTTTACAAATAATTCTTCCAAAAGCAATTTCTGTATTTCCTCCATTGACTGCCCATACACTATTCTTTATCATCCTGATGAGTATCCATTGATTAATTCATTCAGCACCTTTCTCAATTGTTTCCAAACCTGGCTGTTTACCATAATTTCCTGAATAGCTTTTTTTAAACAGTAGAAGCTGGGCTTCTCCAGACCTACTGAGTTAGAAACCCTGAGTACAGAGTCCAGGTATTTGTGGTTTAAAAAAAAAAAAATCTCTCCAGGCAATTCTGAGATGGAGCCAGGGTCCAAACTTCTGGGGTTAAGTGCTCTAGAAATAACAGCATGTTCCAGACATGCTCTATATGTTGTATGCATATTAACTCATTTAATCCTCACACTGAGCTGTGTGATAGGTAGTTTTTATCACTCCTATCTCACAGATGAGGAAGTTTAGGCAGGAAGAAGGTAAGTAACTTGCCTGAGGTCACAGAGCTCATCAGTGGCAGGGCTGGGATGTAAACCCAAGCCATCTGGCTGCAGAGCCCGGGCCCCTCTCCACTATGCTCGGCTGCCCCCTCTCCCAGATGGGGGAGTTTGCACTCTCCTCCCAGTTTGCACTCTCCTCTTCAGTCAACTAAGCAGGAGATCCACGTCAGCTAAGAGCCTGAATCTGAGAATCATTGATAGCTGTTTTACACTGATTACTGTCATTTTGTGCTTAGGCATGTGTGTATTTTACAAAGAATAAGCAAACTTGCAAATACTGACAACCTCCTGGTATAATCTATGCATTAAAAAGGCATGACATATGCAGCTAGGAGTGAAGCAGGTCAAAAGCACTCTGTAAGTTTCTGTAAAGTGAATAAAGAATAAGTGGCTGGGCACGGTGGCTCACACCTGTAATCCCAGCACTTTGGGAGGCTTAGGCGGGCGGATCACGAGGTCAGGAGATCCAGACCATCCTGGCTAACACGGTGAAACCCCATCTCTACTAAAAAATAGAAAAAATTAGCCAGGCGTGGTGGGGGGCGCCTGTAGTCCCAGCTGCTTGGGAGGCTGAGGCAGGAGGGTGGTGTGAATCTGGGAGGCGGAGCTTGCAGTGAGCCAAGTTCATGCCACTGCACTCCAGCCTGGGCAACAGAGCGAGACTCCGTCTCAAAGAAAAAGAAATAATAATTGCTACATGATTTTGGTTCTTAAAGGGCATGGCTAGGTGACAGAGGCCTGGTGAACACAGTGAGCCTAAAGTTTCTCCATCCCCCTGTGCCCCTCGGGAGTGCCGAGATGGAGAGAGGGTGGGAGAGGCAGACAGTAGCCCTCCACACAGGTGTCTTCTAACCTATCACACTCTTGCTTCTTTTCTGTGGATCTTTTTCCCAGAGAAACGGAAAGGGCCTCAGCTTCATTTGGAGCCTTTCAACTGACGCTTTTTCTAAGATCATGTTTTTATACTGATTCCAAGAGCACCGTGACTGCCTGTTCTTTTGAGCCATTTCTCCTATTTTTCCTTACAGGCTCCTCACGGTCCTGTTGCAACAGTCGAACATCGGCGAGATTAATCACCAAGACAATGAGGTGAGCCACACTGTCAAGCAACAAGTGGTCATTTTGATGTGAGGGTGAAAGGAAGGGCGTTTCTGAACCATTGTGCTTCCTCTTAAAAGCTACGGGGAGACATGAAGCATGGTTTTCTGTTCCTACCCTAAAAGGGAGACCTGTTTTCACTATTAATCCTCAGCAGAAACTTATCCCCACCATGGGTGTGCGTAGCTTCTGATAGGGAAGGACTTTATTGCACTAAGTACTTCAGCATTTACCATACGACTGAAATTTTGTAACTTCCCTCTGGACATTGAGAAATAAATATTGCTCTCTCCTGTCTTCTCAAGTCCCAGAAACTTAGTAGCAAGCTGTGGCTCAAGACATGCTCTCTCTCTCTTTTTTTTTTAAGATGGAGTTTCGCTCTTGTTGCCCAGGCTGGAGTGCAGTGGCGCCGTCTTGGCTTACCACAACCCCCGCCTCCCAGATTCAAGTGATTCTCCTGCCTCAGCCTCCCAGTAGCTGGGATTACAGGCATGCACCACCACACCCGGCTAATTTTGTATTTTTAGTAGAGATGGGGTTTCTCCATGTTGGTCAAGCTGGTCTCGAACATGTTAGGTAACATGGGGTACCTTAAAATGGCACCGTACCTTAAGATGGGGCCGGTTCCGGGTTCTTCTCCCCTCCTTGACCGGGCACTGTCTGAACCCGCCAAAGGAGGGCCAATCAGAAAGAAGCGTCTCCCGCCTTCCCTTGGGCCCGCCCCTAGCCCAATCCACGTAGGCCCAAGGGATATAAAACCCAGCACACCAGCAGCCCTCTCTCTCTTCTCTTCCTTCTCCTCTCTCTCTTCTCTTCCTTCTCCGCTTGATACCTCCAATAAAGATCTCTTGACCGCGACTGGTGTAGTTTGGTCTCCGCCCGGCCCCTTTCAGAACTCCCGACCTCACGTGATCCGCCTGCCTTGGCCTCCCAAAGTGCTGGGATTACAGGCATGAGCCACCGCACTCAGCCTAAGACATGCTCTCTAGTGAAAGATGGCAGGGAGGTGGGTATAGTGGCACGTGCCAGTGGTCACAGCTACACAGGAGGCTGAGGTGGGAGGATCACTTGAGCCCAGAAGTTTGAGAGTCCAGCCTGGCAACATAGCGAGACCCCCATCTCTAAAGAAAAAAAAGAAAGAAAAAGGAAAACAATGACAAGATTGGACACTGGCTCGTGCCTGTAATCCCAGCGCTCTGGGAGGCCAAAGTGGGAGGCTCACTTGAACCCAGGAGTTTGAGACCAGCCCGAGCAGCAGAGCAAGACTCCGTTTCTACAAAAAGTTTAAAAAGTAGCTGGGTGTGGTGGCACATGCCTATAGTCCCAGCTACTCTGGAGGCTGAGGCAGGAGGATCACTTGAGGCCATAAGTTAAAGGTTACAGTGAGATATGATCACATCACTGCACTCTAGCCTGGGTGACAGAGCAACATCCTGTCCCCCTCCCCTCCAAAAAGAAAAGAAAAAGATGACAGAGAGATAATATTAATAATTCCAGGTTACCTGCTCCAGACATCACATTATTAATCCCAGTGATCGTAACTGCTGTTTAATTCATGTTGCAAGTAGAAGGCTTCCAAAAAGGTCATTCAACACGCTTCAACAAAGTTCTTGAGGGAAGATGGCTCAGACACTAAGTAGAGCTGCCCAAGAGTAGCTTAGAGTCTTGTTAGATCTGCTTAACTCTTTTAAAATGCAGTACTAATTTTCCTTAGCCAGGCTGATTTCCTTAACAAGGTTCTTAAAATCAATTTAAATACCTGGTTTTCAATGGAATTTTAAAGTAAATATTGTGCTTGGTTTGGTTGCATTTCACTAAGAAAGTCTGATAACATTAAAAATGTACATACTCAAAGATGCCGATTACATTATTTTCAAGGAAGCTAGGTGACCATAGGCAAGGGGGCAGGGGGTAAGCCTCCTAATCACTTTCTTCTGGGGTAGACGCCCCCGCATCTGTCTTTTTTTTTTTTTTTTTTTTTTAATAGATTCTTACTCTGTCGCCCAGGCTGGAGTACAGTGGTGCGATCTCAGCTCACTACAGCCTCTGCCTCCCAGATTCAAGAAATTCTCCTACCTCAGCCTCCCAAGTAGCTGGGACTACAGGTGTGCACCACTATGCTCGGCTAATTTTTGTATTTTTAGTAGAGACAGGATTTCACCATGTTGAGCAGGCTGGTCTCAAACTTGTGAGTGAAGGGGTGGCCTGCCCCTCCATACCTGTGAGCGTTTCTCGTCAGGTGGAACAAGAGACTTGAGAAAAGAAAGAGACACAGAGACAAAGTATAGAGAAAGAAAAGTGGGCCCACGAGACTGGCCCAGTCGTCAGGTGGAACGAGAGACTTGAGAAAAGAAAGAGACACAGAGACAAAGTATAGAGAAAGAAAAGTGGGCCCACGAGACTGGCGCAGTCGTCAGGTGGAACCAGAGACTTGATAAAAGAAAGAGACACAGAGACAAAGTATAGAGAAAGAAAAGCGGGCCCACGAGACTGGCGCTCAGCATACGAGGACCCCCGCCGCGCCGGCACCGGTCTCTGAGTTCCCTCAGTATTTATTGATCACTATCTCTACCATCTCAGAGAGGGGGATGTGGCAGGACAATAGGGTAATAGTGGGGAGAGGGTCAGCAGGAAACCGTGAACAAATGTCTCTGTATCATAAACAAGGTTAAGAAAAAAGTGCTGTGCTTTGATGTGCACATACATAAACATCTCAATGCCTTAAAGAGCAGTATTGCTGCCAGCATGTCTCACCTCTAGCCCTAAGGCGGTTTTCCCCATCTCAGTAGATGGAATATACAATCGGGTTTTACACCGAGACATTCCATTGCCCAGGGACGAGCAGGAGACAGATACCTTCCTCTTATCTCAACTGCAAAGAGGCCTTTCTCTTTTACTAATCCTCCTCAGCAGAGACCCTTTACGGGTGTCGGGCTGGGGGACGGTCAGGTCTTTCCCTTGCCATGAGGCCATATTTCAGACTATCACATGGGGAGAAACCTTGGACATACCTGGCTTTCCTAGGCAGAGGTCCCTGTGGCCTTCCGCAGTGTTTTGTGTCCCGGGGTACTTGAGATTAGGGAGTGGTGATGACTTTTAACAAGCATGCTGCCTTCAAGCATTTGTTTAACAAAGCACATCCTGCATAGCCCTAAACCCATTAAACCTGAGTCCACACAGCACCTGTTTCTGCGAGCACAGGGATGGGGGTAGGGTTACAGATTAACAGCATCTCAAGGCAGAAGAATTTTTCTTAGTACAGAACAAAATGGAGTCTCGTATGTTTACTCCTTTCTACACAGACACAGTAACAGTCTGATCGCTCTTTCTTTTCCCCACAGTGAGTTCAGGTGATCTGCCCACCCTGGCCTCCCAAAGTGCTACAGGTGTGAGCCACTGAGCCCGGTCCACCCATCTGTCTTGAGCCTTCTGATAAAAGGCCTCCCTCTGACTGTCATTAATGACCACATCAGAAAGCCCCTGCTGCTTTCACTCCCCATATCTTCAGTGGTTTAAAGCAAAACGTCAGAGGAAAGAGGGTTGCACTGTTAGAAACTTCTGCTTTAAAGATGAGAACCAGAGATGAGGTAGCACACTCTGGTCACTCTGCCCGTGGTGTGGAAGCAGGGAGCTGGAGTGGCAGAGTCCATGTCAGCAGATTGTGAACCTCTAGATTTCAGGGCAAGTTGCCAACTACTTCCTCCACCTTCAACCTCTGGGGTAATCCCTAAACGGGGTCTTATTTAGAAAGATGACAAATTTGCTCATTTATACCCTAAAGCTAAATTCCACTTATAGACCTCCAACTCAAGCACCCCTCAGTAGAACTAGCAACCCCCCAGCAAAGACGTAGTTCCCTATTTTTCTCCACCCCAGAAGGCACCTGGCGGTGCAGACAATGAAAGCAGACACGGATCTTTCTAAGAGTGGTAATTGTAACACCTTACGTAGAATATGTGGTAAATATTGGAAAAGTCCCTGGTTCCTCCTCATGCAAAGGGACTTCTGCAAAAAGATTCCTCCTGCTATTACACCAGCATATGGACCCGGTGGGTTTTAAGCCCAGAAAGCAGACCCAGCAGAGCAAGGGCCTTGACAAGGCACTTCCTACCCATGGTCACAGCTTCCTCTTTGGTCCATTCACAGCCTGCTGTCTGGAATCCATCTGAAACCAACTGCTAATGCTTGCCTGTGTTTTTCACACACATGGACTCTGCCACTCCAGCTCCCTGCTTCCACACCACGGGCAGAGTGACCAGAGTGTGCTACCTCATCTCTGGTTCTCATTTTTAAAGCAGAAGTTTCTAACAGTGCAACCCTCTTTCCTCTGAGGTTTTGCTTTAAATCACTGAAGACTTAAAACAAAATGTATGGATATATATGTGTATGTATATATTATGTATCCATAAATGTATATGTATGTGTATATATATGTATCTGTATATAGATATATATATGGCTTTGGTTTTGGGTTTTTTTTGAGGCAGGGTCTCATTCTGTGGCCCAGGCTGGAGTGCAGTGGTATGGTGCGATGTCAGCTCACTGTAACCTCCGCATCCTGGGCTCAGGTGATCCTCCCACCCAGCCCAGCCTCCCGAGTAGCTAGGACTACAGGCACACACCACCATGCCAGGCTAATTTTTCCATTTTTAGTAGAGATGGCATTCATATAACTCTGAGGCACTCATATAATTTCGTTTTTGACTGAGCTCCTGTACTACGTCAACAGACCAGGCCAAATATCGAAATGGAGTCCCTCATACTTAAATTCCAAGTCACCAAACTGAAACCCAGTTGTTATCTGACCTTCTGAGAAATCAGGAGAGAGATAACAGCCAAATTTCCCAAACAGGCCAGTTTTACTTAGCATAATAATGAAATTTCCTCTGCCTTTAATCCTGACAACAAAAAGTAACCTAAAGTAACCTGATGTTAAGCAATCAGTTTTTTCTCTGTTGTTCTGTTTCCCTGTTCTCATCTTTCATCTTTCAAGGAAAGTAACTTTGAAATAACCAATCTGCTTTTTGTTCTTTGCTTCTGCTTTTTTTCAGTCCTTCTCTGTCTACAAAACCAACCTCCTCTGCTGGGCTCATTGGAAAACTTTTTTTTTTTTTTTAGGCAGTCTCACTCTGTCACTCAGGCTGGAGTGCAATGACAACGATCACAGCCCACTGCAGCCTCCTGCCTCAGCCTCCAGAGTAGATGGGACCACAGAAACCCTGCACCACAGGCATGCACAACCATACCCAGCTCATTTTTTGTTTTTGGTAGAGACAGGGGTCTTCCTATGTTGCCCAGGCTGGTCTAGAACTCTTGGGTTCAAGTGATCCTCCCACCTTAGCCTCCCAAAGTGCTGGGATTACAGGCGTACACCACCATGCCCGGCCAGAACATTTTGGAATGAAGCCCAGTTCTAGAACTGCAAATGAAGCCAATTAAGATCTTTGAGGCCCAGCTCCATGGCTCATGCCTGTAATCCCAGCACTTTGGGAGGCCGAGGTGGCTGAATCACTTGAGGCCAGCAGTTCAAGACCAGCCTGGCCAACATGGCCAAACCCCGTCTCTACTAAAAATATGAAAATTAGCCAGGTGTAGTGGCTCGTGCCTGTAGCCCCAGCTACTCCAGAGGCTGAGGCAGGCGGTGGAATTGCTTGAACTTGGGAGATGGAGGTTGCAGTGATCTGAGATGGCATGGCTGCACTCCAGCCTAGGCAACAGAGCAAGACTCTGTCTCAAAAAAAAAAAAAAAACTTTAAAGCTAAATCTTCTGCTGTAATTCTGTTTTTGCCAATTATTTATTTTATTTAGTTATTGGTCATTGCTAGTGAGAGCCAATCACGATAAATTTATAACAGTAAACGCTCTTGCCATTGAGAAATAAATACAATTCTGAAATGGAAAGAACACAGCCCAGGCTTTCTTTGTCATTCATTACTTTGGTGGAGTACCTGTATTTGGCTGCTCAATGTTTTGAACAAGTAATCTTCTCTCTTCTGTCTTTTTTCAATGAGCTCCAAGCATGGTGTAGCCTCCATTGTATAAGGGGTAGGGGCGAGTAACAGTTAAATTCATTGTTTAAAAAAAGGTATCACTCTACGTGTTCTGCAACCTTTTTTTTTTTTTTTTTTTTTTTGAGACAGAGTCTTACTCTGTTGCCCAGGCTGGAGTGCAGTGGTGCAATCTCGGCTCACTGCAAGTTCCACCTCCCAGGTTCTGCCTCAGCCTCCCAAGTAGCTGGGACTACAGGCACCCGCCACCACGCCCAGCTAATTTTTTTTGTATTTTTAGTAGAGACAGGGTTTCACCATGTTAGCCAGGGTGGTCTCGATCTCCTGGCCTCGTGACCCACCCGCCTCGGTCTCCCAAAGTGCTGGGATTACAGGTGTGAACCACTGCACCCAGCCTAACTTAGTTTTTAAACTCAAGCATTTGTCTTAGAATTTTTGATACATACAGATCTGGCTCATTCCTTTTCTGTTGTTTTTCTTTTCTTTCGAGACGGAGTCTCGCCCTGTCCAGGCTGGAGTACAATAGCGTGATCTCGGCTCACTGCAACCTCCACCTCCTGCCTCAGCCTCCCGAGTAGCTGGGATTACAGGCACCTGCCACCATGCCCAGCTAATTTTTGTATATTAGTAGAGACAGGGTTTCACCATGTTGGCCAGGCTGGTCTCAAACTCCTGACCTCGTGATCCACCTGCCTCAGCCTCCCAAACTGCTGGGATTACAGGCGTGAGCCACGGCACCCAGCCTGTGGCTCATTCCTTTTAATGGCTTCATAATGTTACATAATATCAAAATACCTCCATTTATTTTGCCATTCCCCTATGAATGGATATTTAGGTTGTCTCAATTTTTCACCATCATAAACACCAGTCTACAGAGTGTTTCTTGTACAAGCCTTTTTGCATACTCTATACAAGCATTTCTCTTAAAAGAATAATTGCTGGGTAGTAAAGAGTGTATGTTTTTATTTTTAATACACACTGCCTAATTATTCCCCCAAAATAGCTGGGTGTTGTTGTAGTTGTTGTTGTTATTGTTGTTTTTAGTGGAAGTACTGGTTTTTTCCCAGTTGTTGCTGGATTTTCTTGTTATTTGCATTTTCCCTGATTAATGAGATGAACATCATTTCATAGATATAATGGTCTTTATTATATCTTCTTTTGTGACTTGCCTGTTTACATTCTTTGTCCATTGATCCATTGGGTTGTCATTTTCTTATTGATTTATAGGAGTTTATTTTATATTCTGAATATTAATGCTTTGCTGTTGTGTTGTAAATACTTTTTCATAGGCTGTTGGTTATTTTGAAACAGTTCATAGTACCTTTTCTTATTCAGAAATGTAAAAATCTGATATAATTAAAATGATCATTCTTATCTGTTTCTGCTTTTTCTTTTGATGTCTTTTTAAAGAAGGCCTTCTCTACCCCAAGAACTGGATTACGTTATGTTAAATTATGTTTTTGTTTGTTACCAGATTTTTTTTAATATATGGTTTCATTTTTGAACTCTTTGTTCTGTTCCAATGATCTGTTTGTTTTTCCTGTTTCATTAACCACACTACTTAATTATAAACTGACTTATTTAGAAGCTATCCACACTGCGGTTAACGCTGAAAAAAGCAAGATAGGTCAGATTGTCCTTTGTGCTTTTGTTCTTCAAAACAGGACCTCAGAAGAATCATTGACATAGAGTGAGGCTTGTCTATTGCACCTACCGGGAGTTAAATGGAAATTAACCTCTCCTGCTCTCATTTTAGCCTTGACAGGAAGAGTATTCTATCAAGAGGGGCTTTGAGCTGTTGGCATCTGGGTTAGAACTTTGAATGCATTTATCCAGAGAAGCACTGTTAGGCACAGCATTTAGGATATATATATTGTTTAGGATATATTAAATGCACATTCTTATGTAAGTAGATTTTTGTGAGCAGTCTAACAAACCAAACTTCAATTGTAGAACCACTCTGAGAAAATAAATTTAAGTTGCAAAAACAGATGTGACCTTTTGGACATAATTCTTAGCATCACTTCTACTTACCACATTCCTGAGATAGAACCAAAAGCAGAAGAAACAGTCCCTGACTCTTGAAATTTTTAACTTTACAGTTAACAAAAGGTAAAATAACAAACAAAAGTTTTCAATGAATCAGAAGTTTTAGCCTAAGACCAAACATCTAAAAAAAAAAAAAAAGGAGTAGGGTCACCACTACTTAGGAGCCCCCACCCCCCTCTCCCACTCTCCTCCTAACCCTATAAACTTCTAGAGGCAGATCATGCCTTTTTTATCTTTGTATCCCTAGGTTCTAGTTCAGTAGCTTGCACAAAAGCTTTAGTGAGGCACAAACATTTTTTTATATATATACACACATATACGTATGTATATATACGTACATATGCATATATACACATATATATGTGTGTATATATGTGTATATATATACACACACACACACATATATATAGATTTTTTTTCCCAGATGTGGTCTCACTGTGTCACCCAGGCTGGAGTGCAGTGGCACGATTTTGGCTCACTGCAACCTCCGCCTCTTGGGTTCAAGTGATTCTTCTGCTTCAGCCTCTTAAGTAGCTGGGATTACAGGTGCCTGCCACCATGCCCGGTTAGTTTTTGCATTTTTTGCGGAGAATGGGTTTCACCAGTTTGGCCAGGCTGGTCTCGAACTCTTGTCCTCAAGTGATCCACCCGCCTCGGCCTCCCAAAGTGCTGGGATTACAGGCGTGAGCCACCACGCCCAGCCTAGATATATATTATATCTAGATATGTTATATCTAGGGAGAAAGAAAGAATTAAATTCAAGAAAAAGTCATGTTATTTTATTTTATGGCCCTTTCTTCTTTTGTTTTGTTGACTCAGCTATCCAATTTATTTCCCAGACTTGACTCCAGGTGACTGTTATTTCCAAAACCTACTCTCAAAAAAATAAGATTTTCATGGTATTAGAGGTGTTTATGAGATATAAATAGGTAAATAAAATTTTATACCAATTAGAATTTTTAAAAAATGTCCTGTAGACTTTAGAGCAGGAGTCCTTACCCATATTTATGACATGGACACATTTTCATGTGTTTGTGAAACCTATGGATAACTTCTCAGAAACATACCTGAAATTAGGCTGGGTGCAGTGGCTCACACCTGTAATCCCAGACCTTTGGGAGGCCGAGGCAGGAGGATTGCTTGAGCTCAGGAGTTCAAGATCAGCCTGGGCAACATGGCTAAACCTCATCTCTATTTAAACTTCTTTTTAAAAGGAAAAAAATATCAAAAAGGAAAAATATCTGAAATTACAGAAAATAAAATATATAAGATTGCAAAAGAAATCAATATATTAAAATAGAGCTATCAAAACATTCTTTTATTTTTTTATTTATTGAGATGGAGTCTCGCTTTGTCGCCAAGGCTGGCGTGCAGTGGCGCAATCTCAGCTCACTGCAACCTCCACCTCCAGGGTTCAAGTGATTCTCCTGCCTCAGCCTACCGAGTAACTGGGATTACAGGCACCCACCACCATGCCCAGCTAATTTTTGTATTTTTTAGTGGAGGCGGGATTTCACCATGTTGGCCAGGCTGGTCTTGAACTCCTGACCTCAAATGATTCATCCACCTTGGCCTCCTAAAGGGCTGGGATTACAGGTGTGAGGCACCACACCCAGCCTATTTATTTATTTACTGAGACAGGGTCTCACTCTGTGAGGCCAGAGTACAGTGGTGCAATCTCAGTTCACTGCAACCTGTGCCTCCCAGGCTTAAGTGGTTCTCCCACCTCAGCCTCCCAAGTAGCTGGGACTACAGGCACATGCCACCATACCCAACTAATTTTTTTTTTTTTTTTTCTGTAGAGGCAGAGTTTCACCATGTTGCCCAGGCTAGAAAACATTTTAAAGAACAAATTTATGATAATAACATATAAGATTGTTTATTAATGCATTAAATAAGACGATGGTAGGACCATAAACTACTACAATTGTTGAACTAGTGAGACATGTAGCGATCTGCAATCACTAATGTAATAGCACTGTACCTATAATTTATAGAGGTGGCAAAGTCACAGGTACTGTTTATACTACTGTGGGTTGTTGCCTATATTCATAATAGAAAAAGATGTTAAATTTCAATTAGAAGTTAGTGAAAATAGGCCAGGCGCAGTGGCTCACGCCTGTAATCCTAGCACTTTGGGAGGCCAAGGCAGGTGGATCACGAGGTCTAGGAGTTCGAGACCAGCCTGGCCAATATGGTGACACCCATCTCTACTAAAAATACTAAAATTAAACGGGCGTGGTGGCTCGCGCGCCTGTAGTCCCAGCTACTAGAGAGGCTGAAGCAGGAGAATCTCTTGAACCCAGGAGGTGGAGCTTGCAGTAAGCCGAGATGGTGCCACTGCACTCCAGCCTGGGTGACAGAACGAGACTCCGTCTCAAAAAAAAAAAAAAAAAAAGAAGTTAGTGAAAATAAAGATGTAATTATTTCTCTGATGAAACTCATATATCCTTATTTCTATCCATGGATAGAGCTCTTGCTCTAGTGGCAATTTAAAAAAAAAAACCACCCAGAAGTATTTTGAGCAATGAGTAGAATAATTGTATAGCCTCCCAAGGTGATCTCCTTGGAACAGGAAAATTGTTTTAATTATTCAACAAATATTTGTTCAGTACCTGCCATGTCTCATGTAGGTTTCATCCCTGCTATGATGGAGTTCACAGTTTAGTGCAGAAGAATGTAGATGTTCTTTTTTTGTTGAGAAATAAATCTATCAACTTAGGCTTCTATTCTGAAGGCTCTGTTTTGTAAGTTTGTTCTTGTTAGAATTGGCTCCTAGACTTCCATGGCCTAAGTTCGTTTTATTGTTTTTCTTGTCTGATTTAAATTATGAAAACTCCCATTCTAAAGTCTTTTTTTAAAAATTTCAGACATATTATTCTTGTAATTATTACAGGGAGGAAGTGAGAGTTTTTAAAGAGTGTCATTATTAGCAGCCCTTCCTAGTGCCCTAAAATCCAACCTCAGAGTATTCTTGGCCTTCAGTTATAGTCTTTGGCTATCGTGATGCTCACCGTCTATCTACCCAGTTTAGGAAATTCCAAAACAAAGACAATGAATTAGTTTACTAAGCTTTCTGATCTATAAGATTGTTTTTCAAATAAAAATGAAAGAAAATGGCTTTCATTACTGTACTTGTAACACCATCTAGTTTTTAAAACTAGATCTACTTTTAAAGTACATAGTAATTCCAATTTTTTATCTAAGGGAGATCCTCTATCACTTTTGTTGGGGGGTGATCATATGTGATTAGAGGATTAAGTATGTTAATTTTTAAATGTCAACCAGAGCCAAGCTGCTGGAAATTCTAGATCCTTCAAAGCATCTGGAATTGTTTACTGACCTCTCAGCCACCAGACACCTGCTATAATTCTTAACCCTCCCCCTCCAGCACCCCGCCCCAAACCGCCAATCAAGACGGGGAACAAACCAAGCACCCAGCCACATCCACATTTCTCTCTGTGTGCTTTTCAGTGTTGGCTAGAGACACTCTAAAAGTACAGTTCTGAAACATGAAACCTGCTAAGCACTAAAGCAGATTTCTGGTTCAGAAAACACAAAAGTGGTTTTGAAAAAAAAAAATGTTCTGAGAAGCTGATAGGACTTGTAAGCCTTTAACTGAAATTGTGGTGGCACAGGTTCAAGGCACAGAATTACTCATCAACACAAGACACTGTTCCAAAGCAACCCTACTATGCACTCAACAGTTAGAACATACATTTAGTCCTATCAGCAATCTAAAATCGGATCCCAAGTCAACCAAAACTTAACATTTCCCCTCAAAACATTCTGGAGAGCTTATATTTTTAACTGAATATGAGTTCCTCCTCACTCTTTGAGCCAATCAATACTTTTTGATTTTCAGAAGAGTAGAATTCCCCTGTCACCAGGGCCATCTGGGTGTTTGTTGCAACATGCCTGATAGTGACTGCTAGATTGTCAGCTCCTAGATGCTTCGAAGGCTCAGTGAAACTCCAGGAAGTAACTGGTTGGAAAAGTCTCCATAACTTGGACACAGAAGGCTGTCTTATCCAACAGACTCTGGTTTTATATTCCCTATGAGTCCAAGTGATCTTTGATAAGCTGCAATTCACTAATTAATTCTTCCAGTAAATATTTCTTGAACACTTACTGTGTGCTCAGTGCAGGGAGCATACCATGGTGAACATGCCACAACATCTGCCTTTATGTGCGTCACAGCTTCATCGTGATTTCTGTCACTGCTTAGTACAGATACCAATTGCTAAGCCTGATGTCTGCCCCTTAACTGGTCACCAGAATTTTAACACAAGACAACTACAATTTCTGCAGGCCCAACAGAAGTTGAAGAAAGAAGAAGAAGAAAGGAGAAGGAAGCAGTTGTAGGAAAATGTTCCTAAATAAAGTGTGCAATACCAACCGCTGCCTTTGAGCTGCTTTTGAAAGTTTTGGTTTTCACATTATTAACTCTAAGAGGATTTATTCTTATTTCTCATTAGCCCAAATGAAAAAAAGAAAAAGAAAAAAAAGCAGCAGGAAATTTCCCTTTACTTGACTGAGTGTTCACAACCCATTTATATTGTACAAGTATTTAGAAAAGCAATGAAGTAATTCGGGTCTTGATTTGGAGCCATTCAGAGGATCACCAGTTATTTTCAAGATTTTCTCAAGTTTTGTGGTGACGGTGAATTGGGTGGGAGAATATGTGTTATGTATGTGTATATATCTTACAAAAATAAATGTTTGCCAACTGCACTTTCAGGAGGACCCTTGAGGCAATGCCAAACGAAACAAAAATATAGGGTACCAATCCTTACACTAGTAAGAACTATCATTTTAGAAAGTAAGACAACCTTGAATCCAGCTACAATTACAAAGAAAGGAATTTTTTAGCATCTGAGCTCATTCCCAAAATGAAATTCTACCACCATGATGTGTGGAAAGAGCATTTTTTTTTCCAGTCAGAGAAACAAGTGTTGAACCCTAGCTCTACCACGGACTCAGTCAATGGCCTTAGGCAAATTACTTAATCTGTGTTTCAGTTTCCTTGCCTGTAAAATAGGCCTAAAAATACTAACCCCTTAGGATCATTGTAAAGATTCTATGAGATAGCATATAGAAAGCTCTTGGCATCAAGTAGGTGTATGAAAAATGACAGTACTCCTCCCACCCCACTCCTTGACCAAACTATGCAAGAATTGGGTTTTGAGAGGGGTTTTCTTGTGGTCGTTTAAAGAGAATAACTCTTAAAGCCTGAAACTGTATTTAGGAGACAATAATTAACATTGCATTACCATAGTTTAATTCACAACCACATTTTCGCACTGAATTCCCACATCTCTAAATCATACTTCTGCATATAGTCATTGCCATCTGCCTCACTTTTGACAGTGCAGTGGTCTATGGCCATAACCACCCTGAACACACCTGACCTCAGAAGCTAAGCAGGGTTAGGCCTGATTAGTAATTGGATGTGAGATAGTACAGTAGTACAAAGGACAAGATTGTTTGGAGCACTCATCAAAAATCCTGACAAATTTCAACTAATGAGTTGGTAACAATGATCATATCAGACAAGTTCATTGTCTGTAAAGGAGAAGTCATGTTCTGCCTTTCTTCTGTGTATGATTTTAAAAAGCAAAGCCAAATTTTACAAAGAAATTCGGCCGGGTGCAGTGGCTCACTCCTGTAATCCCAGCATTTTGGGAGGCTGAGGTGGGCTGCTAAGGTCAGGAGCTCGAGACCAGCCTGGCCAACATGGTGAAAAATGTCTCTACTAAAAACTACAAAAATTAGCCAGGCGTGGTGGCGGGCACCTGTAATCTCAGCTACTTGGGAGGCTGAGGTAGGAGAATCACTTGAACTTGGGAGGTGAAGGTTGCAGTGAGCCGAGATTGCGCCATTGCACTCCCGCCTGGGCGACAGAGCGAAACTCCATCTCAAAAAAAAAAAAAAAAATTCAGTGGAGCACAGTAAGTCATTCGTTCAGTTAATAAGCATCTATAATGTGCCTGGCACCGTTCTAGGATCTGGGAATTCAGACTGGCAAACAAAGGCCCTGCTGTCATGCAACTTACACTCCAGTAACTTGAAAACTTTTGGCACTTCGTGATGAAGCCAATGACTTCATTTCATCACTTCATTTGCAGTGAAGCAAATGGGACTAAGAACTGGGAAATGGGCTATCCATGAATTATTTTTAAAATATAATTTAATTTTAAAATGTAATTCCCTTGTGTTAGATTTCTAACCCCAGTGTGCCCAGTTAAAAATGAAGATGACCAATTAGAATGCACTGAGATATTCTGATTTCCAAGTAAATATTCAGCTATTGGAATAAGAATAAGAAGTTCCATTGCTTTTATACCAGCATTCTTTTTCATATGGAACCAATTTCTTGAAATATCCTCAAGAGTATCTCTGGAGGCTCACTGTCATATGATACTTGAAACTTGAAAGCAAACCATAATATAGGAATTCAAAATATGGAACTGGTTGACGGGATTTAACATTCTAATTCTAGTGTCCCACAAACCTTAAACCCTAGATTCAGTTCCATGGCTACTCACAAACTCAGGAATTTCTCTAGAGCTCAGCTTCCTCTTCAATTAAATGAGAAGTACAATCGCACCTATCAGAGCTGGCTAACTACTCTAGCAAACTACTTGAAATCTCAGTAGCCTGACACAATAAAAGCTTATTTCTTGCTCGTATCATAGTCCAGTGCTGTTTGGCAGGGTGGTCCTATTCTCCCTCATTGATCAGAAACCCAGGCTTTTCAATCACATGATTCCAGCATCTTCTAGAACCTTGTCCTCCTCTGCATTCTGTTGATACATGAGGAAAAAGAGAAGATGTGGAGGACCACATGGGCTTTTTTTCTAGCCCAGGCCTGGGGAAGGTTTTCCTCTCCTCTGTCCACATTCCAATGGCAAGGACTCAGTCATGTGGCTGCACTTCTCTGCAAGGAGGCTGG
Source organism: Symphalangus syndactylus (assembly GCF_028878055.3). Classification (NCBI taxonomy): domain Eukaryota; kingdom Metazoa; phylum Chordata; class Mammalia; order Primates; family Hylobatidae; genus Symphalangus; species Symphalangus syndactylus. Next base: position 43,620,056 of record NC_072440.2, read on the forward strand.
GGAATGTAGTTTGACTGTGTGCCCGAGGGGAAGAGGAAACAGCTTGGTGAACATATAGGAGACATCACCACAGTACTTACTTCAGAAGGTTGTTTGGAGGATTAAGTGAGACAATAGATAAAAGAACTCATAAAGGTGTCTAGATCAATAAATATTAGCTCTGGGCTATTATTAATGTGCTCCTGTCTAGGCTGAGGCCCATCTTCTCCATGCAGCTCACCCTGGAAGGAACAGAGAAAGCCAAGGCGTTGTCTCCTAGCTTTATGCTGTCGGCAGAGATAATTATAGAAACACAGTCTTCAAAGCTACCTGTGCCCTTTGCCCCCTTTATCAGGCATCTTCATTTCAATTCATTCTAGATACATTTCATGGAATTGAGATGAGTGAGCAAGGAGAAGAGCCAATCTTTTCATCATATATACTCTCAAATAACGCTGGCTCTTTTTGGCCACCATTTCTCAGCATAAGCTCACTTACTGTTAAATTATACCTAACCCATGTGACCCTGAACTCTGAAAGAAGCTGGGATTCACCATTCATTCATCCAGCTCTGTTCTCCAAGCTGCCACAGTGATTTCTTCTAAACAGTGTATATCTGATCATGCCAATACCTGCTTAAAATTCTTCATTGTCTCTCCACTGAATTAGAATACAATCCAAATGCCTTATGCAGAGACAGTTATCCCCCATCCCACCCTCCCAGGATCAGCCCCTGCCTCTCTCTCCAACCTCATTTCACATTGCCCTCTTCCCCTCCTACCTCATTCATTCATTCAACAGCTATTTCTCCAGCCTCTCGCCTAGGCATTAGAGATAGAGGAAAACAGACAGCACCCCTGCCCTGGTGGTGGGGGATTGCACTCCAGTCACAGGGGCTTTCCTTTAACTTACTCTCTGCCTCTGTGCTTGGTGTTGGCTGTCCTCCTCCTCCAGTTCTTCTCACAGAGGCCTGTTTAGAACAGTCCCTCCACCCTTGGTTACTCTCTCACCAGCATCCTATGTGCATTCTTCACAGTATGTATCAATCTGGAAGATTGTTTGACATGTTTTTGTGCATTTAATATCTGTCTTCCTTTACCACAGAGCAATTTCCATGAGGGTAAGGATCTTATTGATCTTATTAACTTTTGTATCCTGAACACCTGCTTGCCTGGCACAAAGCAGATGCACAATAAACATCTATTGAATGAATGGATTAATGAATGAATGAATGAACCAGCAGGAAATAACCAATGCATCTGGTGATGGCCCCCAGGCCTGGGGAGAAAGTGTGAGCTCCAGTTTTCTTCCTGGGAGCCTGTGCTCATCTCTGTCCTCTCTGACTGTTGTTTTGCAGGGAATGACACCACTCCACTGGGCGGCTTTCCACAACCAGCCTCAACACACCCAAATGCTGCTGAAGAAGGGGGCAGACCCCACCCTTGTGGATAAAGACTTTAAAACCGCTCTCCATTGGGCAGTCCAGGTGAGAAATTGACCTGTGGACTGGTCTCAGGTTTAAATGGTGGAAAGCAGTGTTAACAATTTTCTGAGTAGGTCAAACTTTAAAGATGGAGGTTTCAGCTCTTCATTCAGCTCCACCACTTGTTGAAAAGAAACCCTGCCAAGATGCAAAGGGGAGCAGTTATAAAATATCAAGCAGAGCCTGCCTTGGGTGTCACACACAGACACACACACACCCCTCTCGTTCTCTCTCTTTCTCTCTCCATCTCATTGCTTGCTACGGGCTTACTGTGTCCCAGAATAAACCTTCAAAGAATTGCTGGGAAAATGCCTTCAAAGTCTTTGAACCATGACTCTCTGACTCTCTTCTTGCTTCCAAATCCTCCCCAGCAGAGTCGCTTCAGGTGATCCTGAATTCTACACCCAACAGTGAAAGTAGTGGCTCATGACCCTGCATCACTGTCACATAAGGAAGGCCCCGTCAATACACACAACCAAACAAATCAGAATAGGCTCAAGAAATCTACTGTCCAGAGAGGGCAAAACCAAGAGTAAGGTGAAAGAATAATAATCACTAATGTGTAACAGAGTGCTTTCTATTTTCAAGGGGAATGATTAACTAAAAGTTACCTATTCCTTTTTCAAGGAGAGCATCCTTTGCATAAACTTGCCAGCCCGTCTCTGTCTTCAGCACAGACACCCTCACAGTTGATTTCTGTTGGCCCAGAAAGGGCACCTGTCTGAGCTACTGCCAGGACCCTGTGAGAATAGTTTCTGCTGCCCTGACTGTGGTTTCAGTCAGCATTTCCATGTGCCAAGTACAGCAGAAGTGGGCACCTGGGACTTTCAGGATTGACATGTGTGCCTGATGTAAGGGGAAAACAGAAGTGATCTGGAAACTGCTCTGTTTTCATCCCTCCAACCTTGGCTTCAGTTTCTCCGCAAAGCTATGCCGTGAGCAAGGCTTGTTTTGTCATCTCCACCTGCCCATAGCACCCTCCTACATACTTTCAGTATCTAATCACCTGCCCTGCCACCATCGCTGCCAGTCTCTGCCAAGGACTCCATGCCCTGGGGCTGGCCTCTGGCTGGTCAGGGGTCACCACTGTAGCAGTGGCCACAGAGGAACATGGCTGGGCTCCCAGGAAGCTCCTCGTGTGTTGGTTCTCAGCTGAGATGAAAGTGGCACCAGAAGCAGGCATTTTCTATATAGTCACCTCAACACCACTGCGTTCTGATTCCCTAGATCCAGGATGCATGTGCATTTTGAAAAACCTCCTCAGGTAATTCTGATTGACATGCATCCCCCTTCCACCATCCCAGCCCCAGTGTAGAGCTGCTGTCTTAGACCTGGCCTTGCAATGGAATCACCAGCAATGCTTGTAAAACAACAGATTCCCAGACCCCCGTTGGGCCCTCACAGGGTGGGAATCGCTGGGTTTTTGTTGTTGTTGTTGTTGTTGTTGTTGTTGTTGTTGTTGTTTTGTTTGGAGTCTCATTCTGTAGCCCAGGCCAGAGTGCAGTGGTGCGATCTCAGCTCACTGCAACCTCTGCCTCCCGGGTCCTGGTTCAAGCAATTCTCTTGCCTCAGCCTCCCGAGTAGCTGGGATTATAGGCACACACCACCATGCCGAGCTAATTTTTGTATTTTTAGTAGAGATGGGTTTTCACCATGTTGGCCAGGCTGGTCTTGAACTCCTGACCTCGTGATCCGTCCCGCTCGGCCTCCCAAAGTGCTGAGATTACAGGCGTGAGCCACTGTACCCTGCCAGGAATCCCTGTTCTTATCCTTTAAGAGGCACTTTGGCAAAATCATAAGAACAACCTACTCAACTCTGAATATCTGAGTTTGCATGAATAGACTTGGGCTTGATCTAAGGCAAGTCAACACTTGCTTGGCTTAACTGATAAGGGTATCTTTGGTGTCAGAATGAGACCATGCATATGATAGTGATATGTAATGTACTATGTAATTGGACGAGATGGTCATTTTTATTAGGGTTCCTGATTTTCTCCATGGAAACTTAGTTATTATACCCATGCCTTCATATTCTTTCTCTTTTTTTATGTTTACCAGTTTGTTATAAATTATATAGCAAAGGATGAAGATGAAGAGACAGGTAGGGCAAGGGTATGGGGGAACAGGCATGGAGCTTCCATGCCCTCTCTGGGCATGCCACCCTCCAGAAACCTCCACATGTTCAGCTATCTGAAAGCTCCCATACTCTTTGTCTCTACTAAATGTCACAGCTTTTAACCTACTACATTGATTTCAGCCCTGTCTGCACAATGGAATAATCTGAAGAGCTTTTAAACAATACTCATGTCCAGGCTTCACCTCTTAGATTTTCATTCAGTTGTTCTGGGGTGGGGCCCAGCCATCAATATTTTTCAAAACTGGAGCTGGGCATAATGGCATGTGCCTATAATCCCAGCTACTTGGGAGACTGAGGCAGGAGGATCACCTGAGCCCAGGAGTTTGAGACCAAGCTGTGTAACGCAATGAGACCCTGGGCTCATAAAAAAATATATTTGTATTGGCTGGGAGCTGTGGCTATAATCTTACCACTTTGGGAATCCGAGGCAGGAGGATCACTTGAGGCCAGGAGTTCAAGACTAACCTGGGCAATATAGCAAGACTCCATGTCTATAAAAAAAAAAAAACTGTGTGTGCGTGCATGTACACACACACACACACACACATATATATATATAGATATATTTTTTTGAGATGGAGTCTTACTCTATTGCCCAGGTTGGAGTTCAATGGTGCGATCTTGGCTCAGTGCAACCTCCGCCTCCCGGGTTCAAGCAATTCTCCTGCCTCAGGCTCCTAAGTTGCTGGAATTACAGGCACGCACCACCACGACTGCCTAATTTTTGTATTTTTAGTAGATAATGGGGTTTCACCACGTGGGTCAGAGTGGTCTCGAACTCCTGACCTCAGCTGATTCACCCGCCTCAGCCTCCAAAGTTCTGGGATTACTGGCGTGAGCCACCACGCCCAGCCACACATACATGATTTAAAGCTCCCTCCTTTCCATAGAAGACTGTAATATGCAGCTAGGGTTTAGAAGCACGATGATAAATGAATTCATATTAATGGGTGCTAATACTTTACCTACTATTGGAGATGTTTGCATTTTAACCATGATTGTATAAGCATAATGCCTTGTTGATTTATTTACTCAATCACTAAATAAATACTTCTTGAGCATCCACTATGTGTCTTGCATTGGAGGTAAAAAGATTAAAAAGATAGGTCCCTCTAGAACCCCTACAATTGTATGTAATACTGTATATATGGTGTGTGAGCATGTTTGCATTCATTTTTCTGAGGAAGGAGTCCACAACTTTCTTGACCTCCTCAATGAGGAACAGTGACTACCCACAAAAGGCTAAGAACCCCGGCTCTGGAGAAATTGTGCATTCTCCTTCCCTATGGTTAGCAATAAAATTCAGAAGTGGTGTACTCTGCCATTTACACTGCAAAGACTGAGGGTAATTCCAAATGTCAGCTGAAATCATTATTACACTTGCCTTCTTTAGACTTATTTTTCACTTATAACACAGGGCTAGCATTGTGCTCATTTTAGAGTTTTTCCATATGAATGAGTGTATTTCCCGTTGTCATTTATTCCTTTTTCTGAATTTCCTGCTTTTCTCTTGGACCATATAATGAGATCACATTTAAAACTGTAGTTCATTGAAATAATAAGGCCTTTGTATTTCACCAAAATAAACAAAGCAGTAAAGATTTGAAACAGTAGGCCTACTAGGTAAACTAAGTTTAATCCTGGGCTCAAGCAATTCTACCACTCAGCCTCCCTAGTAGCTGGGACTACAGGCACACACCACCATGCCTGGCTAATTTTTTTTTAAGTAGAGACAAAGTCTCACCATGTTGCCTATGCTGGTCTTGAACTCCTGGACTCAAGAGATCCTCCCACCCAGGCCTCCCAAGTGTTGGGATTACAGGCATGAGCCACCACACTTTGCCTTCCAATCTATTCTTACAGAGCTCTTCCAACAAATCACAAAGACATGTACCAACATAGCTATTATTATACCAAAACAATTATGGTCACTGTTGGTCCTTGGTTCCCCACCCCTGACCTTTCCTCTCAAGCTTACGTAATCTTGGCTGTAATCACACTGGACTACTAATAATCCTCACAATACATCATAAAGATTCCTTCTCTCTCCCCCACTGTCATGCTCTTCCATTTGGGTAAAATACTTCTTTCTTCTTGCACTCCTTGCATCATTCCTTCTGCCTACAGAATATCTGCTTATTCTTTCTTATTTCTCAATGGAAGGTGAACTCCCAACTAAGTGTCACTTTCTTTGTTGAGCTCCCTTTCCAAATTCTTCCCTCCATGTTACTTCTAGGACTTTGTTAAAATTGGTGAGGTGCCTGTGTCTTCCCTTCTAGACTGTGGACCTAAGGGCAACGTGCCTTATTCATCCAAATGTCTCAACACCCAGAACAGAGCTTTGTGAACCGTAGGTCCCTAAAGAGGTGTTCACTGAATTCACTCCAATAAATTTACTCATCTCAAGCCAATGGGGTTAATGGCTTATTGGGTTCTTTCTCTCTGTGGAAAAAAACATTTCATGTAAAGATTTTAGTTTTCTAGAGCAGTTTTAAGTTCCCAATAAAATTGAGAGGAAAATTGCAGAAATACGTCACCTATTAATATCTTCTGCCCCCCGCCCCACTGACAATAAATTGCCTCCCCCGTTACCAACATCTCCCATTACAGTGGTACATTTGTTACAACTGATAGCCTACACTGACAGGTCATCAATGCCCAAAGTCCATAGTTTACCATAAGCTTCACTCTTGATATTGTACATTCTGTGGAATTGGACAGAGGTATAATGACATATATCCATCATTAAAGTATCATGCAGAATACCTTCATTGCCCTAAAAATCCTCTGAGCTCCCCCTATTCTTTCCACCCTTACCCTAATCCCTAGCAACCACTGATCTTTTTACTGTCTCCATAGTTTTGCCTTTTCCAGAATGTCATATAGTTGGAATTGTACTTTATGTAGCTTTTTCAAATTGTCTAGTAATATGCATTTACATTTCCTCCACGTCTTTTCATGGCTTAGTAGCTCATTTCTTTTTAGCACTGATTAATATTCCATTACGTGAATATACCAAGGTTTATTTATCCATTCACCTATGCAAGGACATCTTGGTTGCTTCCCAGCTTTGCCAATTGTGAATAAAACCACTATAAACATCTGTGTGCAGCTTTTTGTGTAAACATAAGCTTTCAGTTCCTTTGGGTAAATATCAAGGAGCACAATTGCTGGATCTATGGTAAGGGTATGTTTAGTTTTGTAAGAAACTACCAAAATGACTGGGCGGGTTGGCTCACACCTTAATCCCAGCACTTTGTGAGGCGGAGGCGGGCGGATCACGAGGTCAGGAGTTTGAGACCAGCATGACCAACATGGTGAATCCCTGTCTCTACTAAAAATACAAAAATTAGCTGGGCATGGTGGTAGGTGCCTGTAATCCCAGCTACTCGGGAGGCTGAGGCAGGAGAATCGTTTGAACCTGGGAGGCAGAGGTTGCAGTGAGCCAAGATTGCGCCATTGCTCTCCAACCTGGGCAACAGGGTGAGACTCTGTCTCAAAAAAAAAAAAAAGAAACCACCAAACTGTCTTCAAAAGTGGCTGTACCATTTTGCATTTCCACCAGCAGTGAATGAGAGTTCCTGTTGTTCATTATGCTCACCAGCATTTGGTATTGTCAGTGTTCTGGATTTTAGCCTTCCTAATCAATGCACTGTGGTATCTCATGGTTGTTTTAGTTTGTGTTTTTCTGTTGGCATATGATGTGGTGCATCTTTTCATGGGCTTATTAGTCATCTGCAAATTTTCTTTGTGAGCTATCTATAAAGATCTTTGCCCCATTTAAAAATCATTGTTTGTTTTCTTACTGTTGAGTTTTAGGAGTTCTTTGCATATTTTGGCAATAGTCTTTTATTAGATACATCTTTTGCAAATATTTTCTTCTAGGTTGGAGCTTAACTTGTTATTCTTTTGGCAGTGTCCTTCACAGAGAAGTTTTTGATTTTAATGAAATCTAGGTTATCAATTTTTTCTTCCATGGATTATTATTTCAGTATCTAAAAGTCATCACCAAACCTGAGGTCATCTCAATTTTGCTCCTGTCATCTCCTGGAATTCTTTTTTTAATTTTACTTTTAATTGCATTTATTTTAATGCTGAATTTACTCTCATGCCATAAGTTTTTGTTTCTTCAGTTTCTTCTGGGATATCTTTTTCTTCTGGGCAATCTCCTCTTCTGGTTTAGGAACATTTTGTTCCTTTTCAGTAAGGATCATCTCAGTGTGGCAGGGAGAGCTCACGTATGGGTTAATCCAACCATGAGCTCTGTAGGTCCAGTGGCGCATCTTAGGTGCTTTGTTCACGTGGATATGCTCAATGATCAGATAATCTACATCGAAACCCATAAGTTCAGCATTACTCTCTGCATTTTTAAGCATGTGCAGCAAAAATTCAGCACTCTTTTTGGGCCACCAACCTTGTATCCAGCCCCACTGCTTGGCCTGGGCACACTTGCCAACTCCACCATTGTAACGTCAGAATGGTACACACTGTTTCTGTAAAGTGACATCTTTCAGATACTTTGTGGCTTTTCATATATGCCTACCCTGATGGCCTGGGCAGTTTCACAAGTGTTCGTAAAGTGAACACGAAGACTTGAACCTCTTGATTTGCATGATTTTGTGGGGCTCTCTGGGTCAAGTGAATAGCAAACCATTTTCACAGATTAACTGAGGCCACTTAGGGAAAGAGCATCTCCTGGAATTCTTATATAATTTTAGAATTCACTCTGTCTCATCCAGGCTGGAGTGCAGTGACATAATCACGGCTCACTGCAGCCTGGACCTCCTGGGCTCAAGTAATCCTTCCACTTCAGCCTCTTGAGTACCTGGGACTACAGGCACATGCCACAGTGCCTCGGTAATTTTTTGTATTTTTTTTGGAGATGAGGTTTCACCATGTTGCCTAGGCTGGTCTTGAACTCCGGGACTCAAACAATCCTCCCACCCTAGCCTCCCAAAATGCTGGGATTACAGGTACAAGCCGCCTCGCCCAGCCTAATTTTAGGTTTTACATTTAGGTCTGTGATCAGTTTTGAGTCAATTTTGTGAAAGGTATGAGGTCTGTGTCTAGGTTTATTTTTTTGCATGAAGATGTCCAGTTGTTTCAGCACCATTTGGTGAAACAACTACCTCTTCTTTATTGTATTGCTTTTACTCTTCTGTCAAATATCAGTTCATTATGTGGGTCTATTTCTTGGCTGTCCATTCTGTTGCATTGACTTACTTGTCTATTATTTTGCCAATATCACACTATCTTGATTACTGTAGCTTTGTAGTAAGTCTTAAAGTTGAGTAGTGTCAGTCACCTAACTTTGTTCTTCTCCACTGTCTTGTTGACTATTCCATGTCTTTTCCCTCTCCATATAAACTGTAGAATCAGTTTGTTGATATCTACAAGATAAGTTTCTGGTATTTTGATAGGGACTATATTGAATCTATAGATCAAATTTTGAAGAACTGATAACAATTTTAAGTCTTCTTAACCATGAACATGCAATATCCATTTATTTATTTATTTTTATAAGTTTTATGTTGTTCTTACCCTTACCATATGAAGGTCTCCATTTATTTAGTTCTTTGAGGTTTTTCATCATACTTTTGTAGATTTTTTCATATAGCTCTTGTATCACATTTTGTTAGATTTGTACCTAAGTATTTAATTTGGGGAGGGGTGCTAATGTAAATGGTATTGTATTTTTAATTTCAAATTACATTTGTTCATTGCTAGTATATAGAAAAATGATCAACTTTTGTATATTAGCCTGTATCCTGAAATATTGCTATAATTGCTTCTTAGTTTCAGAGCTATTTTTGTCTATTCTTTCAGATTTTATACATAGATAGTCATGTGATCTGAAAACAGACTGTTTTATTTCTTCCTTCCCAATCAGCATTCTTTTTATTTCCTGTTCTTGTCTTATTGCATTAACTAGAACTTTGAGTATAATATTGAAAAGAGGTTGTGGAACCGGGTACAGTGGCTCATGCCTGTAATCCCAGCACTTTGGGAGGCCGATGCAGGTGGATTGCTTGAGGCCAGGAGTTCAAGACCAGCCTGGCCAAATGGCAAAAACCTGCCTGTACTAAAAATACAAAAACTAGCTGGGTGTGGTGGCACATGCCTGTAGTCCCAGCTACATGGGAGGCTGAGGCAGGAGAATCACTTGAACCTGGGAGGCAGAGGTCACAGCGAGCCAAGATCGTACCACTGCACTCCAGCCTGAGCAACAGAGTGAGACCCTGTGGAAGGAAGGAAGGAAGGAAGGAAGGAAGGAAGGAAGGAAGGAGAAAGAAAGAGAAAGAAAGGAAAGAAAGAGAAGGAAGGGAGGAAGGAAGGAAGGAAGGAAGGAAGGAAGGAAGGAAGGAAGGAAGGAAAGTTGTGAGAGGAGACATCTTTATCTTCTTCCTGATCTTAGTTGGAAAGCTTCTCATTTTTCACCTTGAAGTATGATGTTAGCTATAGGTTTTCTATAGATGCTCTTTATCAAGTTTAGGGAGTTCTTCTCTATTCCTAGTTTACTGAGAGTTTTTATTATGAATAAGTGGTGGATTTTCTCAAATGCTTTTTCTGTATCTATTGATACAACCATGTGATTCTTCTTCTTTAGCCTGCTGATGTGGTTGATTACATTAATTGATTTGAAAATGTTGAGCTACACTTGCATACCTTGGATAAATCCTACTTAACCATGATGTATTATTTTTTTTTTATGTTGCTAGATTCTATTCACTAATATGTTGTGGAGGACATTTACATCTATCTTTATGAAAGTTATTGGTCTATAGTTTTCTTTTCTCATAATGTCTTGGTTTTGTTTTGTATTAGGGTGATACTGACTGATAGAACAAGTTAGGAAGTTCCCTATGCTTCTATCTTCTGAAATAGATTATTAAAAAACCGTTATTTTTTTCTTGAATGTTTGGTAGAATTTACCAGTGAATACATCTGAGCCTCATATTTCCATTTTAGAAGGTTATTAATTATTTATTCAATTTCTGTCTTTTTTTTTTTTTTTTTGAGACAGAGTCTCTCACTCTGTCGCCCAGGCTGGAGTGCAATGACGCGATCTCGGCTCACTGCAACCTCCACCTCCTGGGGTCAAGCAATTCTCTTGCCCCAGCTTCCCAAGTAGCTGGGATTACAGGCGCCTGCCACCACGCCAGGCTAATTTTTTGTATTTTCAGTAGACACCAGGTTTCGCCATGTTGGCCAGGCTGGTCTCGAACTCCTGACCTCAGGTAATCCACCTGCCTCAGCCTCCCAAAGTGCTGGGATAACAGGCGTGAGCCACTGCGTCCAGCCTATTCAGTTTCTTTAATAGACATAAACGTATTCAGATTATCTATTTCTCCTTGTGTGTGTTTTGGTAGATTGTGTCTTTTAAGGAATTGGTCCATTTCAAATATGCTATCAAGTTGTGAAAATAGAGTTGTTTAAAGTATTTCTTCATTATTCTTTTAATGTCCATGGGATCTGTAGTGAAGTACCTTTTATCATTTCTGATATTAAGTAATTTGTGTCCCGCTATTTTTTTCTAGCCTGGCTAGAGGCTTATCACTTTTATTAATCTTTTCTAAGAATCAGCTTTTGGTTTCATTGATTTTTCCCTATTGATTTTCTGTTTTCTACTTCATTGATTTCTTCTCTAATTTTTATTTTTTCTTTTCTTCTGCTTACTTTGGATTTAATTTGCTCTTCTTTTTCTAGCTTCCTAAGATGTAAGCTTATATAGTTGATTCTAGATCTTTCTTCTTTTTTTTTTTTTTTTTTTGAGACGGAGTCTCGCTCTGTCACCCAGGCTGGAGTGCAGTGGTGCTACCTTGGCTCACTGCAAGCTCCGCCTCCTGGGTTCACGCCATTCTCCTGCCTCAGCTTCCCGAGTAGCTGGGACTACAGGCACCTGCCACCGCGCGCGGCTAATTTTTTTGTATTTTTAGTAGAGACGGGGTTTCACCGTGTTAGCCAGGATGGTCTTGATCTCCTGACCTCGTGATCCGCCCGTCTCGGCCTCCCAAAGTGCTGGGATTACAGGCGTGAGCCACCGCGCCCAGCCTAGATCTTTCTTCTTTTTTAATATATACATTCAATGCTGTAAATTTTCTTCTGAGAAATTGTTTTTGCTACATCCCACAAATTTTGATGTTATCTTCCTTTTGTTCAAAGTATTTTGTTAATTTATCTTGAGATTTCTTCTTTTGAACCATGTGTTACTTATGTTGTTTAATCTCCACATGTTCAGAAATTTTCCAGTTGTCTTTCTGTTATTGATTTATAGTTTAATGCTACCATGGTCTGAAAGCATGCATTGTATGATTTCTAGTCTTTCACTTTTGTTAAGGTTTGTTTTATGGCCTAGACTGTAGTCTATCTTGGTGAAGGTCCCATGTGAGCTTGTTAAAAATGTGTATTTTGCTGTTAGATGAAGTAGTCAGTAGACGTAAATTGTATCCAATTAATAAATTGTATTTTTTTTCTTTTGAGACAGAGTCTTCCTCTGTCACCCAGGCTGGAGTGCAGTGGCACAATCTCGGCTCACTACAACCTCCGCCTCCTAGGTTCAAGCCATTCTCCTACCTCAGTCTCCCCAGTAGCTGGGATTACAGGCACACACCACCATGCCCAGCTAATTTTTGTATTTTTAGTAGAGATGGGGTTTCACCATGTTGGCCAGGCTGGTCTCGAACTCCCGACCTCATGATCCACCCGCCTCAGCCTCCCAAAGTGCTGGGATTACAGGCGTGAGCCATCGTGCCCAGCCAATTAATTGTATTTTTAAGTTCAACTATATTCCTACTGATTTTCTGCTTTCTGGATCTGTCCATTTCTGATAGAGGGATGTTGAAGTCTTCAACTATAAAGCAGACTCATCTCTTTCTTCTTGCAGCTTTATCAGGTTTTGCCTCGCATATTCTGAGGCTGTGTTGTTGGGTACATAAGGATCGTTATGTCTTCTCGGAGAACTGACCTCTTCATCATTATGTAATACCCTTCTTTATCCCTAACAACTTTCTTTGTTTTGTAGACTGCTCTGTCTAGAATTATAATATATAGCTACTCCTGCTTTCTTTTGGTTAGTGTTTTCATGGTAAATCTTTCACCATTCATTTACTTTTAACCTATATGTGTCATTATATTTAAAGTGGGTTTCTTATAGACAACATATAATTGAGTCTTATTTTTCTATCCACCCTGACAATCTCTGTCTTTTGATTGATACATTTAGACCATTGATGTTCAAAGTGATTATTCATATAGTTAGAGTGACATCGATCATATTTGTGACTGTTTTCTATTTGCTGACCTTACTCTTTTTTTTTTTTTTTTGAGACAGAGTCTCACTCTGTCGCCCAGGCTGGAGTGCAGTGGCGCGATCTCTGCTCACTGCAAGCTCTGCCTCTTGGGTTCATGCCATTCTCCTGCCTCAGCCTCCTGAGTAGCTGGGACTACAGGTGCCCCCCACCACACCCGGCTAATTTTTTTTTTTTGTATTTTAAGTAGAGACAGGGTTTCACCGTGTTAGCCAGGATGGTCTTGATCTCCTGACCTTGAGATCTGCCCATGCCCTTATTCTTTGTTCCTATTTTTATCTTCTACTCTTTTTCCACCTTTTGTGGTTTTAATTAGCATTTTGTATTATTCCATTTACTCTGTTTTCTTAGCATATTAGTTATACTTCCTTTTTTACTTTTTTAGTGATTGCCCTAGAGTATACCAAATATGTTTACGACTAATCGAAATCCACTTCAAAATAACACTATACCACTTCATGGGTAGTGTGAATACTTTATAATAATAAAATGATCCTAATTCCTTCCACCTGTCCCTAGTATGATTGCTGTCCTTCATTTTACTTATATATAAGCATACATAAGCTTATACATATGTATATAGATATAAAGATAGATGCATGAGTATACATTGTAGCTATTAGTATTTTGAAAAACTATTATCTCCTAGGTTAATTAACAATAAAAAAATAAAAGTTTTTATTTTACCTTCACTTACTCCTTCTTCAACATTCTTCTTTTCTTTATGTAAATCAGTTTCTGGCCTATATCATTTTTCTTCTCTTCTAAGAAACTACTTTTTTTTTTTTTTTTGAGATGGCATCTTGCTCTGCTGCCCAGGCTGGAGTGCAATGGCGTGATCTCAGCTCACTGCAACCTCTGCCTCCCGGGTTCAAGCGATTCTCCTGTCTCAGCCTCCCGAGTAGCTGGGATTGCAAACATGCACCACCACACCCGGCTAATTTTTGTATTTTTAGCAGAGACGGGGTTTCTCCATGTTGATCAGGCTGGTCTCGAACCCCTGATCTCAGGTGATCCACCCGCCTCAGCCTCCCAAAATGCTGGGATTACAGGCATGAGCCACCTCACCCGGCAAGAAACTACTTTTAACATCTAGTGCAATGCAGGTCTACCAGTAACAAATTCCCTCAATTTTTGTTTATCTAAGAAAGCATTTATTTCTCCTTCACTTTTGAAGGACAGTTTCATAAGGTACAGAATTCTTGTTGATGGGAGGCTTTTCTCAACTCTTTAAGTATTTCACTCCAGTCTCTTCTTGCTTGTATGGTTTCTGAGAAATCAGAGGTAATCCTTCTCTTTGCTCCTCTATAGGTAAGGTGTTCTTTTCCTCTGGCTTCTTTCAGGACTTTTTCTTTATCTTTGATTTTCTGTAATTGGAAAATAATATGCCTAGGCATAGGGTTTGTTGTTTGTTTTGTTGTTTTTGTTGTTGTTTTTGGCATTTATCCTGCTTGGTGTTCTCTGAGCTTTTGTGTCTAACAATTTTTTTGGTAAAATTCTCAGTTGTTATTATTGTTTCAAATATTTATCCTGTTCCTTTTTCTCTTCTCCTTCTGGTATTCCTATTGCCTGTATGTTACACCTTTTGCTATTCTCTCACAGTCTGTGAATATTCTGTTCTGTTTTTTTCAGTCTTTTTTCTTTTTGTTTTCCAGTTTTGGAGGTTTACATTGAGATCTTCTCAAGCGCAGAGACTCTTCCCTCAGCTGTGTCCAGTCTACTGATAAGCTCATCAAAGGCATTCGTCATTTCCATTACAGTGTTTTTTATCTCCAGCATTTATTATTGGTTCTTTCTTAGGATCTCCATCTTCCTGCTTACATTGCCCATCTGTTCTGACATGTTGTCCACTTTATCCATTTACAGCCCTTAGCACATTAATCACAGTTGCTTTAAATTATTGATCTGATAATTCCCATATCCCTGCCATGTCTGGAACTGATGCTTGCTCTGTAGATATTGTGTTGTTCACCTTTTGGCATGCTTTATAATTTTTTCTCGATAGCCAGACATGATGTAGTGGGTAAGAGGAACTCCTGTAAATAGCACTTTAGTAATGTAATGGTGAAGTATGGGGGGAAGAGAAATGTACTATATGGTCCTATGATTTGGTCCCTGTCTTTTAGTGAACCTATGCCTCTGGAATGTGAATATTCCAAGTGATTCTCAGGATGTTTTTTCCCCTTCTTAGGTGGGGCAGGATAGCTACAGTGGGCTGGAGTTGGGTATTGTTCTGCTCCCATGTGGAAAGCTAGAGCTAGATGGAGTTGAGCACTTTCCTTCCCTAAGGTCAGTTAGGCTCTGATAAAACCTCAGTAGGTTAGGCTCTGGTTAACTAGTTTCTCCTGAGGACAGACTTTATTAAGAAGAACAGAGTATTCTGGTATATTTCAAAAAGGTTCCTTTTCCCCTCCTCCTGCCAGAAGCCCATGGGAATTTTTCTCTGCTATATACTGTGAGAAGCCGGTTGAGCTGCTGGAAGTAAAACTCACAAAAGCATGGCACCCCATACCCAGTGTAACTGGATTACTGAATTTGTACTCTCAGATTTGTCCACACTAAGCCTTTGACAATTCATTAACTATAGTTTGGATTTTTCTACCCTGCAGAGGTAGCAATGATTCCCTCAGAGGTTTCTGCTCTAGTATGTTGTGAGTCCCTGTAACTGCCTGTCTGTCTGTCTCTCCAATTTGGGGGCAGCAGCTTGCTTGCCTTGTGACCCCACTTCTCTTATGGATCTAAGAAGAGTTCTGGAATAACACTGGCACCTTAACCAAGCCTTGTAGGAGTACAATGCCTTAATACTAGGAGTGTTTCTAGCAATATGAATTCTAGGCATTACGGCGGGTCAGTAAGAGGGGCAAGCATCTACCATCCCTCAAATTTCACTACTAGCTCCCTCCCCAACTTACTAGAAAATGTGTTTTACTTGGAATCTTCTTCAGCAGCATACTTTTCAAGGAAGGTTAGAAAGAAAATAATTGCACTAATATAAAATGATTATTTCATGTTTTTTCAATATGTGGTTATGTGGGCAAGGAATTATACACACACTCACACACACTCACAGTTGATCTGTGGTCAACTGTTTGAACTATGTCAAAGTCCCATGAATATATTTCAACTCTCAATATATTCAAAATGCCAATGTATAATTATAAATGCTGTATATCAGTGGATCCAGCTCATAAGGTGAAAGAAGCATAGAGCTGGAGGAGACCACAGGTCATTTAGTCCATTCCTGCAGTTCCTAGGTGGGGAAACTAGTACAAAAGCTTAGCATTTGCCTAAGTGCATCCAGCACCCGGGCAGGAACTCAGGCCACATGGCTTCCAGTACTTGATAAAAGGACAACCATCAAGCTGCCTAAGTCCAGAGTAAAAAATGAGAAAGTCAAATTTAGGAAATTAGCCTCCATTACCCTGGGAGCAAATACTCTGACCTGTTTGGGAAGCTGGAGCTTCAAAGGGTAACCTAAGTTAAAGTGGCTTTCACATGTCAGGTCCTCAGTGCCTAATTGTAGAGAGAAAGGGAGTGGGTAGAATGAGGGAAAACAGGGACTTGCCCAGGAGTAAAAACAAGTAGAGAAAGAAGAGAAAAGGTAGAGAATGGAGGAAGATAATGAGGAGAAGAGAGAGAAGAAGCCAAAAAGGATGGGTAAAATCCAACCTGTTTGGCTTTGCCATAGTTTGTAAGGTCTATTTCACTTATTTATTTATTTATTTATTTATTTATTTATTGCTCGGAAAATATTTGTTGAGAATTATTCTTTGCTAAGCTTCATTTCAGCAGAAAGATTCTTAGGCATAGGCTTAGTAAGGACAACACACAGATATCCTGGAGACTTCATCTTGCCAGACAGCTAGAAGCCCAAGCCAGACCCTTTCTATACATCAAAGCATGAAAAACATTTTCCCCCATTAAGCATTAGCACCTCTATGAAACGAAGTAGTTTGGGTGGGGCACGGTGGCTCACACCTGTAATCCCAGCACTTTGGGAGGCTGAGGTGGGTGGATCACTTGAGATCAGGAGGTTGAGACCGGCCTGGCCAACATGGTGAAACCCCATCTCTCCCAAAAATATAAAAAATTAGCCAGGCGTGGTGGTGCATGCGTGTAATCCCAGCTACTTGGGAGGCTGAAATAGGAGAATCACTTGAACCCGGGAAGTAGAGGTTGCAGTGAGCCGAGGTCATTCCATTGCACTCCAGCCTGGGTGACAGAGTGAGACTTTGTCTCAAAAAAAAAAAAAAAGAAATGAAGTAGTTCAGCAGCAGAGGGTCACCATACCTCACCCTCTCCCACTATTTCTATCCTCTGCTTTCTCTCCAGAAGAGGCAGCCCCAGGCTTTTGGGCTTGGCAGCCTGTGGAGTCCAGGCCAACTAAAAGCTTGGTCCAAAGGGGCTAACCATGAAGGCAGTCCAGATTCTAAGCCAGGGATATTGAGCACGTTTCTTTCTCTAGTTAGCCCTAGACCCTCAACCCTCAAACATTCACATGGCATAGACTCTAGATGTTCCTTTTGTCTCCATTCTAGTCTAACATGTCTGGCTCCAACCGATGAGCCAGGATCATCTTCTCACATCACAAAACCTCCCAGCTTTTTAGGAGGGATAAGCGGCTGCAACACCGAGGCTAAAGCACTGGCCTCTGCTTTATATGGTCACCATCACAAGACAAGCAATGCAAACACATCCCAGTGTTCAAGAGAAGGCAGGAGATTGGAGTTCCTGCCAAGAAGCCACCATAGAACATATTCGTTAGACATATGTTAACAAATAAGCAACTAGTCCTAAATCGCCCACTGGACTCCTTTGAAGGTCACCTAGAATGTCTACGGTTAGGATATTGAGATCTTATTGTTGCTGTTGTTTTATCAATCTGCCCGTAGCAAAATTATTACACATTAACTCGACTTTCTTCTTGGCAAGGCTTCTTATGAGTCAGGCTTCCCCAACTCTCCCCATTCATGACAGGTAAAGAGAAAACGACCAGGACTCAGTTCCCAATCATTTTCAGAATACATGAAGGCAATGTTATGGATTACTCACGAACAAAACCAAATAAATACAACAAAAACAAACTCACAATCATCATCTGGCAGCTCAGTGTAGAATTCTAGAGCTCCTTAAGAATAGGATATGTACAATATTGTTCCTTTCCCTATTTAATAACATTTCTACCCAGTGTAAACCTACTATCCATTCTTCCTAAGGACCCACCTGGACCACAGCCCATTTCTTCTTGTCTAGTGTCTTCTGGTCTCTGTGACTTTCCCTACCTCCCAAGTCTAAGCACATTTTTGGCTGACACACAGTCTAGATTGTTAAGAAGGGAATTCTGTCACCAGGAGACAAGTGATCCAGGGCCTTGACTTACAAACTAGTGTTTTCTAAGGCTCCCTGAAATTCTCCTGAGGGTGCACCATGGAAACCTTACTAGGAGAAACTCTTGAAGTACCCAAAGATTAACTGTAAAGGAGGTCTCAGTTGGCGAGGCACACATCACTGGTACTGATGTAGGTCTAAACAGTTTTCACTTTAGTTCCTCCAGTATGAACATTCACATGCAGGATCAAATTAATAGACCACTCTTTTTAATCACAGACAGAATAGTATAGTGGTGAAGTCCAACGCCTCCACAGTCAATTCTGGATCTGCTCATTCTTAGCTGTGACAGAGGGCAAATTTCTTAATCTCTTATGCCTTCATTTTCTCCTGTACAATATGAGGACAATAATAGTACCAACCTTGTGGGATTGTTGTTCATGAGTTAGTACATGAAATGGCTTAGAAAGGTGCCAGGCCTGGGCCGGGCGCGGTGGCTCACGCTTATAATCCCAGCACTTTGGGAGGCCGAGGTGGGCGGATCACGAGGTCAGGAGATCGAGACCACGGTGAAACCCCGTCTCTACTAAAAATACAAAAAGAAAAAAATTAGCCAGGCGTGGTGGCGGGCGCCTGTAGTCCCAGCTACTCGGAGAGGCTGAGGCAGGAGAATGGCGTGAACCTGGGAGGCGGAACTTGCAGTGAGCCGAGATGGCGCCATTGCACTCCAGCCTGGGTGACAGAGCGAGACACCTTCTCAAAAAAAAAAAAAAAAAAGAAAGGTGCCAGGCCCGGACGATCACACAGTAAACACAGCTGTCGCCATTCTTCCTGGGAGGATCTTCTTAAAAAGAAAAGTAAAATACAAACAATGGCGCTATAAGTGAGATTCAGGTATAGAGGCAAAGGAATTGTTTGGAGAATTTAGGACAAAAGATATTTTGGAAGAAAAGAGTAGAGGTGTGGAGTCTGTCTTTACTTATCCAGAGGGGCTGTCGAGAGTACCCCAGCTGCCAAGAGACCTGCTGCCTGGGACTGGCTGGCAGGATCCCAGAAGCAGCAGCCTCTATTTCAGTTTACCACTTCCAAAATGACTTCACCCCAGGGGCGAGGGAGGTGAAAGGAAGAGAGTACGAGTGTGGGGTTTTGTTTTCTCCATCTGCACTTAATGCTTCTTCTACCAAGAGTGGAAACTACGAACAGGGTGTTTTGGCCTTTGAACCACCTTGACAGCTTGAATTCCTTTACTCTTCCAGGAAATTGTAAACAAAAAAGAATTGTTGTGCTGACACTCTTTTTGCTTCTATTTTCCTTATTGAATGGCTACTGCTTTTAAAGAAAAGTGTCTCTTGACTATGTAAAATGTATTTCAGACTCCTTTGATATATGTCTAACTAGCATGAAGTGAAACAAACATAGAAAATTTGATAAAGGCATGAAAGCTTAGGTGTGCTCACCTAAGCTTTAGGTGACTTCTAACTCACCTAAGTAAGCTTTAGGTGACTTCTAACTCACCTAAGTAAGCTTTAGTTGACTTCTAAGGACAGGCATGCCATAGAATATAAACAATTGGTCAAAGTTATTTAAAATCATTGTTAGACAAAGGAAAGATGGAGGGAGGAAGAAGACGAAAAAGGGAAGATGATAGGAAGGGAAAGAAAAAGTCTGTAGCCAGCGATTACTTTATGGTTATGTAACCAGTGCAGCCATAGAGGGTCTGCTACTCAGATGGGACCCTGTGCTTAAGGCATACTGTTCTGTGGTCCCCATCTGGAAATTCTCACTTTATCTTTTAGTTGTTTTTGTAAACGAAGTCTGATACAAGATTGTAGCCTCTGCTCAGACAGTTCTGCTTCCCAGGCTCCCTGGGACAAATTCTCAGCCCCCTGCTCCTTGGCCCTACCCAGAAACAAGCTGTTTTCCTGCATCATTGCGCCACCAATCAGTACTCATCATAGTCACTTCTTGAACATTAAGATGAACTCTGTCAGTCTCTTGGTGGTCAGCCTCTACAGCAAATGGGGACACAAATGATCAGACCTAATGAGCAAGTTGTCGTCTAGGTGGCCCATCCATCACTCTAGCTCTGATGTCAGTCCATTGCACCTGTATTTAATTTCAATCCATCCTTCATTCACTAGTTATGGAAGACAATTTAGCTCCTGCAGAAGACAAAAATCTCTGCAGTGACTTGAGACAAGTGGACATTTTTTGGAGAGCTTAGATAGAATGTATTTTTATTCTTTTTTTCCCATTTCCTTTTCTATTTTCATCTTCTTTCTTTCTTTTTTTTTTCCTTTTTTTCTTTTGTATTTTTATCTTAACATGCCTAGACAGAGAAGAACACTGGATCGTACATAATGGGCTTTCTTTGACTCTCTTTTCCAGAGTGGAAATAGGATTCTGTGCTCCGTCATTCTGAGCCATCACCAGGGGCCGACCATAATCAACTATGATGATGAGAGTGGGAAGACATGTGTACACATCGCAGCAGCAGCGGGCTTCAGCGATATTATTCATGAGCTGGCAAGAGTCCCTGAGTGTAACCTGCAGGCTCTGGACGTGGATGACAGGTATCCATGGCAACCAGAAAGTGCTGGGAACTCCTAGTCATTTCCCCCAACTGCATCTTAAAATAAAGAAGATGTTTAAGGAGGTGTCCGATACAGCTATATCCTTATTGCCAGTAATACACATGTGCTTGTGACAATAAAAATTGCTCTATTTTAGTGAGAGGAGAAAAAATTATTGTTATGGAGAGGAAGACTGTGACTGTACAGTGTTGTCAGATTTTCCACTTTTTGCTAAATGTTCTCTGTATTCTCCGAAGGCGTTCTGTATTTCAGCTTCCTGCTATGTGCCCTTTTTGTTCCTAAAGGTAGGTTTTGGTTTTTTTTTTTTCTTCATTCTTGGATCATGTTATAAAGTCCACAAGTTCTTTTATCCAGAGAAGAACATAATAGAGACTTTGTATTCTGGACTATTGGGCTCTTAGAACTACAAGGAACTTTATCGGTTTGTTGTTGTTTTCGATCGTCAAAGATGTATTGTCTGAAAAAGGAAGCCGAGTCCAAAAAGGTAAAAAGACTTCTGTCAGAGCTAGTTAGATACTAAATGAAGATTCGTACCCCTGTCTTTCAAACTTGCAGCTTTTCACCTATAATGCCCTGCTTATCTAAACTGTTTTGGTTAGGCACTGAGTCAATGGAAACGTAAGAAAAATGTAACAACAAACAAGACTATCGAAAGTAGGTATAGACTTGAGCACTCTGGTTTCTTTATCCTCTTGTATTGAAGTGCAAAATTAGCCCCTTCCTGATAATTATTTTATTTTATTTTATTTTACTTTATTTATTTTTTTGAGATGGAGTCTAGCTTTGATGCCCAGGCTGGAGTGCAGTGGTGCAACCTCAGCCCACTGCAACCTCCACCTCCCGGGTCCAAGAGATTCCCTTGCCTCAACCTCCCAAGTAGCTGGAACTACAGGCTCCTGCCACCACGCCCAGCTTACTTTTGTATTTTTAGTAGAGACAGGGTTTCACCATGTTGGCCAGGCTGGTCTTGAACTCCTGGCCTCAGATGACCCGCCCGCCTCAGCCTCTCAAAGTGCTGGGATTACAGGTGTGAGCCACCGTGCCTGGCCTACTTATCATAATTTTAGATGCCCCAAGAAAGCACCTCCTACTCCCGGATACCTGAAATTCTTTTTTTTAAATTATTTTATAAAATATGGAATACTTCACAAATTTGTGTGTCATCCTTGCGCAGGGGCCACGCTAATCTTCTCTATTAATACCTGAAATTCTTTTAACTCTGGGAAAAAATGGGGAGTTCTACATAGGTCTCAGAAGTTGGAGATGGTTAAATGACTTTAAGTAAAATTAAAGTATAAATCATTGTACGTAGACATTTTCCAGCCAAGTGCGGTGGCTCACACCTATAATCCCAGCACTTTGAGAGGCTGAGATGGGTGGATCACTTGAGGTCAGGAGTTTGAGACCAGCCTGGCCAACATGGCGAAACCCATCTTTACTGAAAATACAAAAATTAGCCAGGTGTGGTGGCGGACACCTATAATCCCAGCTACTCAGGAGGCTGAGGCAGGAAATCACTTGAACCCAATAGGCAGAGGTTGCAGTGAGCCAAGATCGCACCATTGCACTCCGGCCTGGGTTACTAAGCAAGCAAGACTCTGTCTAAAAAAAAAAAAAAAGAAAAAGAAAAAAGTAAGTGTTTTCCTAAGAGCAGATGTTGATCCTAAGCAAGTAAGAAAGTAGAACATAAGCCACATGAGGAAAAAAGTGAATTAACTATTTTTTTAAAAAAGAACAAATTTCAGAAAGGCAGGCTGAGGGAAAGTTCATCTACTTCAAAACACTCCTAGAACCAGCTTTGAATAGAACAGTTCCCGTTTTGCAATACCACCCACTTAGCAAAGAAAATCCAATTCTCTAGGCCTCAGGGTGGAAAGTAAAACTAAGGGGAGAAAAGAAAGTACAAAAGATAAGGAGAGTTCAAAAGGAAGTAAAATATCCAGAAGAGTCCTTTCCACTCCAGTGCTCAACTCAGAGGCCTCATGTACTGAGCAAATCCTAGCCTCCATTTTTTTCACGTTTTCTGCAGCAAAACATGAAATTCTGCCTTCATGCTGAAGCTATAAGCTTTGGTTAATAGTTGAATTTTTCAGGGCCAGGCACAGTGGCTCACATCTATAATCCCAGCACTTTGGGAGGCTGAGGCAGGCAGATCACGAGGTCAGGAGTTCAAGACCAACCTGGCCAACATGGTGAAACCCTGTCTCTACTAAAAATACAAAAATTAGCTGGGTGTGGTGGCTCGCGCCTGTAATCCTAGCTACTCCAGAGGCTGAGGCAAGAGAATTTTTTGAACCTGAGAGGCAGAGGTTGCAGTGAGCCGAGATTGTGCCACTGCACTCCAGCCTGGATGACAGAGCGAAACTCCATCTCAAAAAAAAATTAAAAAAAAAAAGTTTAATTTTTCAAAGTTTCATAGGTTTATGTGCTTTAAGCATTTACAATAATTGTGATTTCCCTTTCCTTCTTCTCTTTTTTAGTGAAAGTTTTTCCTACTGAAAGTTTTTGTGAAAAGGAAAGAAAAGTAAGGTAGTAATAAAAAGAAGTAGAAGGAAAATATGAAGAACTAGGCCCCCCAGATAGTAAAACACATCATAAGTCTATGGTACTTAAAACATTGTAGTACTTACCTAAGATATGACACAGAACACATAATCCAGAAGCAGCATATGTAGCTTAAGTGTTTCAAATTTCATCAGCCTATGAGGTCACAGTTCGCTTTAATATGCAGTTTACTTATCTTCAGAGAGGAAAGTCTGTTATCAAGTTCTGCTCTCTGTGTATTTCTGGGAATTCTCCGGGGAATGTTTACATGTTTCATTAATTATGCCTCAGTCACTGATAGCTCAACCAACGCTGCATACTTGGACCCATCATCTCCTGCCATTCAGCGGCCACCACATCCGCCCACTCTTGTCTCTGCTGAATTCCTTCTGAATCACGGGCCCTGCCCTTTAGCCCCCTGCTGTGACAGCTGAGGCAGATTGGCTGTGTTTGCAGGACATCCTGAAGCTTAGAGATAAGAAAGGAGCTAAAGTTTAGACAACTTGAAATTAGGTACCACAGACTGGCCCCAAGGACATGAGTATATTAGAGATTATCTATATGGTCCCCTCGTTACTCAGCAAAACCCTGTTCTTCTGGATCGCTTCCATGTTGATGGTCAGAGGAATTTAAACAGTCGGTCTTAGTAATTGTCATGAAGGAGTATTTCACAAAGCTTCTGAGTGAATCATCACATGTTGGTAAGCCTGACTAGATCAACATCCAGCCCTCCATCTGCTGAATTTATTGGCAATACACTCTCTAAATGGGAGGACATAATCTGCTGGGGACCCGCCTTGTTTCAGAATAAATGTCGCCTGGAGACCTGTCTCACGTAGAATGGAACTAATCACATCTGCCACATTCAAATATGCAGTGTGATTGATCACTGTGTTGAAAAATACATGGCCCTATTAGGTGTTATAAAATTGCTGCTTCCAGCATAACAGGAAAAAGGTGTTTAATTGACAGAAGATACAATCTGTACCTGGTAATTCCGGGGCCACACAATATACATACATATATGCTCTCCAAATATTCATGTCCAACCCCATTCACAGATATACCCAACCCAGCCCTTCTCTGTCCAGCTCCCAGGCTGCCTCCAGGCCTGAGAGACCACCTGGCCCTCTCAGGAGTGCCCTTCTGCCCAGGGTTCAGGCCCTGCACAAGGCTGAGGAGAGGTCTTCCATGACCTCCTTTCCTGCCCCAGGACTGCCCATTTCCCGAGTGACTTACCGGAGGTAGTCATTCTTTGCACAGAAGACCCCATTCATAGGAATGTGGGCCAGGCTCACACCTGTAATCCCAGCAATTTGGGAGACTGAGGCAGATGAATCGCTTGAGCCCAGGAGTTCGAGACCAGCCTTGGCAACATGGCGAAAGCCCATCTCTACAAAAAATACAAACATTAGCCGGACATAGTGGTACATGCCTGTAGTCCCAGCTACTCAGGAGGCTGACATGGGAGGATCGTTTGAGCCCGGGAGGTGAAGGTGGCAGTGAACTGTGATTGTACCACTGCACTCCAGCCTGGGTGACAGAGTGAGACCGTATCCCAAAAAAGGAATATCAACTTGCCCTTTGCCTCTCCCTACACCCCCAGAAAAAAATCAGAACATAGTTTTGTGACATCAGTACTTAATCCAAAATATAGTGTATTCTATCTTTTATTTTTGGAGACAGAGTCTCACCCTGTCACCCAGGCTGGAGTGCAGTGGCACGATCTCAGCTCACTGCAACCTCCACCTCCCTAGTTCAAGCGATTCTCCTGCCTCAGCCTCCCGAGTAGCTGGGACTACAGGTGTGTGCCACTATGCCTGGCTAATTTTGGGGTTTTTTTTGTTTTTTTTTTAGTAGATTAGGGGTTTCACCATGTTGGCCAGACTGGTCTTGAACTCCTGACCTCAAGTGATCCACCCGCCTCAGCCTCCCGAAGTGCTGGGATTATAGGTGTTAGCCACCGTGGCTGGCCTAGTTTATTCAATCTTGAATACAACTATGTGTAGAATCAAACGTCCAGTGCCTTTTCACAGTATTTTCCAGGATGACCTGATGGCCAGGGCTAATCGTCTTTAGGCCACCTCCAAGCTCTCAACTCTGATCTCCTTCTGGCAACTGCCTAAGCAACTACAAGTCCACAGCTTCCAAAAATAATAATGCATAGGCACAGAGCAGCTATACATCTACCCTTAAGAAACATTGTTTTTTAGAGTAAACATAATCTTCAGAGATGCAACTCTATCTCCCAGCAAGTTGACTTTTTATATGCTTCAGCTAAGCTTCAGCTTCTCAAACTTCTGTTTTAGATAGAAGTATTTGCTGCACATTAGGCACACTTAAAAACCCACTGGGACAGTTACCAAAACACAGGCAGAGTCCTTCCTCCAAGACAAATCCAAGTCTTGACCGCCTAGAAAACAATAGCTGCTCTTTAAATGAATAGTTGAAATTCTTATTTCTACTTACAGAGTTAAAAAAAAATCAGGGTCTAATACTACCCAGAATTATTTTGTCTTTGGTACAATAAAGAAAGCAGTATCAAAAAAGTATCAATTTATTCAACCTTCTTATTGAGAGCCTCTATATGTGCCAGAACCACACAGTGAGTGAAAGGCTCCCATTCCCCTCCTACATGGAGCATACAATCTATCTTTTTTAAAAAGTGGTGGATCACTGGCCGGGTGCGGTGGCTCACTCCTGTAATCCCAGCACTTTCGGAGGCCCAGGTGGGTGGATCACGAGGTCAGGAGATCGAGACCAGCCTGGCCAACATAGTGAAACCTCATCTCTACTAAAAATACAAAAAATAGCTGGGCGTGGTGGCGGGTGTCTGTAGTCCCAGCTACTCGGGAGGCTGAGGCAGGAGAATCGCTTGAACCCCAGGGGCGGAGGTTGCAGTGACCCGAGATTGCGTCACTGCACCCCAACCTATCGACAGAGTGAGACTCCATCTTAAAAAAAAAAGTGGTAGAACACTTACTATATCAAGTATTTATGTTATTTTACAACCCAGAGTTTTAAAAGTTATAACGATTTTTATCTATAATTTAACCTAATTTCTTTTTTTGAGTTATCTCACTAGATTAGTAGGAAACCTAACCTCGTCTTTTAAAGCCCTCCACCCCACTTGCCTTATTGTGTGTGCCTTGGTTCTGGAATTTTATACAATGGGTGTATAGGAATAGAGATGCAGGGTGGCCTCTCGTCTTCTGTCCTTACGCCTTCAGGTCGGATGATGTTCAGCTGTGTCAGTGCTGTGCTTGGGCACGGTTGCCATCTTGGCCTGCCTGTGGTCCCATTGCCTAGACAAACCACAGACATTCCCCATCCCTCGCTCCTGGTATCTCTGCTAGTGAAGCAAGGTTGTTGACCCCTTTGCTCCTGAGTCCAGTGATCCTTTATGCTCTTGTCACACCATCTTTTTTTTTTTTTTTTTTTTTTGAGACGGGGTATCCCTCTGTCGCCCAGGCTGGAGTAGCAGTGGCATGATCTTGGCTCACTGCAACCTCCGCCTCCCAGGTTCAAGCGATTCTCCTGCCTCAGCCTCCCGAGTAGCTGGGATTACAGGCATGTGCCACTACGCCTGGCTAATTTTTTGTATTTTTAGTAGAGACAGGGTTTCACCGTGTTAGCCAGGATGGTCTCGATCTCCTGACCTCGTGATCCGCCTGCCTTGGACTCCCAAAGCAGTGGGATTACAGGTGTGAGCTACCATGCCCAGCTGTCACACCACCTTGACCCCTGAAGGGGGACCACCTTTCCAGTGCTGGGGAAGCCATTTCCCTTCAGATGTTTAGTTAAATATTTTGCCTTTGCTCTGAAGTTGCTCTCAGTCCCAAGTTTGGCTTTTGAAAGCAAAAAGACGTTTCCCTTCCTGACTTTGCAATATCCCTCTCCTGAGGTTGAGCACAAAGTCAACCATCCCCTTTTTTTTTTTTTTTTTTTTTTTTTTGAGACGGAGTCTCGCGCTGTCGCCCAGGCTGGAGTGCAGTGGCGCAATCTCGGCTCACTGCAAGCTCCACCTTCCGGGTTCACGCCATTCTCCTGCCTCAGCCTCTCCGAGCAGCTGGGACCACAGGCGCCCACCACCACGCCCGGCTAATTTTTTGTATTTTCAGTAGAGACGGGGTTTCACCGTGGTCTCGATCTCCTGACCTCGTGATCCGCCCACCTCGGCCTCCCAAAGTGCTGGGATTACAAGCGTGAGCCACCGCGCCCGGCAACCATGCCCTTAAATAGGGGAAAGAGGCAAGGTAGAAAATATGTATAGAGATCAGGATCTTAAAATATAATCCCACCACATGAAGAAATGGTGTTAAAAGGGCTTGGTGCAGTGGCTTACGCCTGTAATTCCAACACTTTGGGAGGCCGAGGAGGGTGGATCGTGAGGTCAGGAGATCGAAACCATCCTGGCCAACATGGTTAAACCCTGTCTCTACTAAAAATACAAAAATTAGCTGGGTGTGGTGGCCCATGCCTGTAATCCCAGCTACTCGGGAGGCTGAGGCAGGAGAATAGCTTGAACCAGGGAGTTGGAGGTTTCAGTGAGCTGAGATTGCACCACTGCACTCCAGCCTGGCAACAGAGCAAGACTCTGTCTCAAAAAAAAAAAAAAAAAAAAATGGTGTTGAGAAAAGTTGGCTATGTAATTACAAAAACAATCAGATTGGCTCTGACCTCACTGCACATACCAAAATACGCATATAGACACACACACAGGTTTTATTTGTTTAGTTTTTGTTTTTTGAGATAGGGTCTCACTCCATTGCCCAGGCTGGAGTGTGGTGGCAGGATCTCGGCTTACTGAAGCCTCAACCTCTCTAGGCTCAATCAGTCCTCCCACCTCAACCTCCTGAGAAGCAAGGACTACAGGCACGTACCCATCGCATCCAACTAATTTTTATATTTTTTTTGTAGAGACTGGGTTTTGCCATGTTGCCCAGGCTGCTGTCGAACTCCTGAGCTCAAGCAGTCTCCCACCTCTGCCTCCCAAAGTGCTGGGATTTCAGGTGTGAGCCATAGTGCCCAGCCATGGTTTTTTATTTTTAAACCAAATAAATCTAGAATACTGGTGTTCTTTTTATTTACGTTCAGTAAAATTTACTTTTATGGTGTACAGTTCTATGTGTTTTAACATGCATGAATTCATGTTACCACCACAAACAGAATTCAGAACAATTCCATCAACTCCAACATCAACTCATGTCCTTCTGTATAGTCAAGCCCTCTCCCATCCCTAAGCCCTGGCAACCACTCATTAGTTACCTGTCTGCATAGTTTTGCCTTTTCCAGAAGGTCATGTAAATGGAAATATACAGTAGATCATCCTTTGAGACTGATTTATTTGATTTATTTCACTTAGCAGAATGCATTTGACACTCATCTATGTTGTTGCATATATCAGCAGTCTGTCCTTTTTCACTACTGAGTAGTATTCCAGTAGTACTGGAATAGGATGAACCAGTTTGTTTGTCCATTCACCCGCTGAAGGACATTGAGTTGTTTCCAGTTTTTGACAATTATGATAATGCTGCTACAAACATTTGTGTACCATTATTTCTGTGAATGTAAGTTTTTATTTCTCCAGCAAAATACTTAAAAGTGAGATTTGTAGGTTATGTGTTTAACTTCGGAAAGAACTGCTAAGTTATTTTCCAGAGCGGCTCTTACCACTTTACATTCCCACCAGGAATGTAGGAAAGTTCCAGTTGCTCCATATCTTCACCAGCACCTGATATTGCCAAGCTTTGTTCTCTTTGGGTTTTTTGGTTGGTTTGTTTGTTTATCTTATTTTAGCCATCTTCATAGGTGTGTATTGGTATTTCATTGTGGTTTTAATTTGCATTTCTCTAATGACAGATGTTATTGAGTACCTCTTCATGTGCTTATTTACCATCCATATACCTTCTCTGACGAAATGTCTATGCTGATCTTTTGCTAATTTTTAAAATTGGTTTATTTTCTTATTGTTCAGTTCTGAAAGATTTTATTTTATTTTATTTTATTTTTTTATTTTTTGAGACGGAGTCTCGCTCTGTCGCCCAGGCTGGAGTGCAGTGGAACGATCTCGGCTCACTGCAAGCTCTGCCTCCCCAGTTCACGCCATTCTCCTGCCTCAGCCTCCCGAGTAGCTGGGACTACAGGCACCCGCCAGCATGCCCAGCTAATTTTTTGTATTATTAGTAGAGATGGGGTTTCATCGTGTTAGCCAGGATGGTCTCAATCTCCTGACCTTGTGATCCGCCTGCCTCGGCCTCCCAAAGTGCTGGGATTACAGGAAGCCACTGCACCTAGCCAGTTCTGAAAGATTTTATATACTAATTACCAGTATTAGTAATACTTTGTTGACTATGTGATTTGCAAATATTTTCTCCCAGTCTATGGCTTTTCTTTTTGTTCTCTTAAGAAAACACTGGTTATACAGTTTAATAAAGGTTTAAATACTGGTGAATATTTATATACCTTTTGGCTAGTGAAGGACTTTTTTTTTTTTTTTGAGACAGAGTCTTGCTCTGTCGCCCATGATGGAGTGCAATGGTGTGATCTCAGCTCACTGCAACCTCTGCCTCTGGGATTTAAGCAATTCTCGTGCCTCAGCCTCCTGAGTAGCTGGGATGACAGGCACGTGCCACCATGCCTGGCTAATTTTTGTATTTTTAATGGAGACGGTGTTTCGCCTTGTTGGCCAGGCTGCTCTTGAACTCCTGACCTCAGATGATCCGTCTGCCTCAACCTCCCAAAGTGCCAGAATTACAGGTGTGAGCCACTGTGCCCAGCCATGAAGGACTTTTTAAACATAACATCATGAAAGAAAGAAAAAATGAAGAAGGAATTAAATGTGATTTTTTTTTAAGTTTTATAGAAAAATCACTTAAAAATTGAAAGTCGGCCAGGCATGGTGGCTCATGCCTGTAATCCCAGCACTTTGGGAGGCCAAGGCGGGTGGATTATGAGTTCATGAGTTCAAAACCAGCCTGGCCAACATAGTGAAAACCCGTCTCTACTAAAAATACAAAAATTAGCCGGGTGTGGTAGCACATGCCTGTAGTCTCAGCTACTTAGGAGGCTGAGGTGGGAGAATCGCTTGAACCTGGGAGGTGGAGGTTGCAGTAAGCCAAGACCACACCATTGCACTCCAGCCTGGGTGACAGAGTGAGACTCCGTCTCCAAAAATAAAATAAAAATAAAAATAAATTAAAAGTCAAGTAACAAATTACAGAAAATGTTTTCATAAACATAACCTATAAAAGATCAATGTCTTTAATATAAAGAGCACATATAAATTAGTAAGAAAAACACTTATACTTTAATAGAAAAATGACAAAAGGCATTAGTCATTTCAATGAAGAAACTCAAATGGCAAACAAACTTGTATTTCAAAAGTTCAAATCTTACTATAAATTAAATAAAACGGAAAATGACAGTGAAGCATATTTTGCCTACCAAAATGGACAAAGATTTTTAAAGTTAGTGACAATACTGAGTATTACAGAAGGAGGAGAAACATAGCTAGTAGGAAGACAAATTGACTCAATCTTCCTGGAAGGCAGTTTGGCACTATGTATAAAGAACCTCAAAACTGTTCATACTCTTTGACCCACCAGTTCCTCTTCTAGGAAATTGTTAGAAAGGCCAGAGAGTGCAGATGGCAGGGAATACTTAGAGCTAGAGGAGAGGCCCCTACACACGTCCACCATCATCCTTCGGGCTCATTTAACACTTACTATTTCTATACTGTAAATGGCAACAAGATTTTCCCTACCTCAACCTGACTTTGAGCAGGAGCTGTTGCTGGCTAAGCAGCCTAACAATTCATGT
The DNA here is from genome assembly GCF_028878055.3 of Symphalangus syndactylus. NCBI lineage: Eukaryota > Metazoa > Chordata > Mammalia > Primates > Hylobatidae > Symphalangus > Symphalangus syndactylus. The sequence continues at coordinate 43,651,250 of NC_072440.2, forward strand.
GCTCAGACACTTGTGCTTTTTTCACATGGCCTCTTCAGGACACCTCTGCACTGGGCTGCAGCTGCAGGGAAGGCCGAATGTGTCCAGTCACTGCTGGAGTTGGGAATGGACAGCAACCTGCGGGACATCAATGAGAGCACGCCCTTGGCCTACGCCCTGTACTGCGGTCACACAGCATGTGTCAAACTCCTCTCCCAAGACAGCAGGTGGGTACAACAGGAGCCACTTATTTTTCTATTCTTCTCAAATATTTATAAATTTGGATGAAATGTTTTAAATTGCCAAGGTGCAAACCAATAATAATATTATCATACTTTTATAATATAATTAATGTTACATAGTATTAAAGACATTAAATGATTATATAATTAACGTTTGCCATTATCTAACACAGAATACAGTGTTCTTGGAGGAAAATGACAGTAGTGAGCCCGAAGCCATCAGCCTAATATTCACTGAACTTGAATCTCTTCTTTCCTTTTCTGTCTTTCCTCCTCCCTTTTTGGCACATCCTCTAAATTCCTCTTTTGCCTAATTTGGTGAGTCTCAAACTTTTGTTCTCAAGACCCTTTTACACTCTCAAAAATTATTAAGGGCCCCCAAATAACTTTTGTTTATGAGAGCCAAACCTGTCAATATTTATGGCATTAGAAATTAAAACTGAGCGGCCAGGCACGGTGGCTCATGCCTGTAATCCCAGCATTTTGGGAGGCTGAGGCAGGCGGATCACCTCAGGTTAGGAGTTCGAGACCAGCCTGCCCAACATGGTGAAATCCCACGTCTACTAAAAATACAAAAATCAGTCAGGCATGGTGGTGGGTGCCTGTAATCTCAGCTACTTGGGAGGCTGAGGCAAGAGAACAGCTTGAACCTGGGAGGTGGAGGTTGCAGTGACCCGAGATCACTCCATTGCACTCCAGCCTGGGTGACAGAGCAAGACTCTGTCTCAAAAAAAAATTAATTAATTAATTAATTAAAATGAGAAATTTTAAATAAAATATGCATTGTTATCCATTTAAATTAACAATAAACATTACATTTACATGTGAATATAAATAGAATATTTTAATTAAAAATAAAATGTTTTATTTAATATTTCTATTTCCTGAAACAAAAATATTGTCATGAGAAGAGCAGCATTGCTTTATATTTTTGGCAAATCTCTTTGGTAGCTTAATAGAATACAGCTGGGGGCTGGGCATGGTGGCTCACACCTATAATCCTAGCACTTTGGGAGGTCGAGGCAGGTGGATCACCTGAGGTCAGAAGTTCAGATAGACCAGCCTGGCCAACATGGTGAAACCCCATCTCTACCAAAAACAGAAAAACTAGCCAGACGTGGTGGTGCGTGCCTGTAACCCCAGCTACTGGGGAAGCTGAGGCAGGAGAATCGCTTGAGCCTGGAAGGTGGAGGTTGCACTAAGCCGAGATAGCACCACTGCACTCCAGCCTGGATGACAGAGCGAGACCCTGTCTCAAAAAAAAAAAAAAAAAAAAAAAAGAATAAAGTGGGTTCCACATCTGCTTTTTGCATTCACTCTGTTGCAATATAATGTGTTTTATTTTTTGGTTTGGGGGTTTGTTTATTTATTTATTTATTTTTTTTAGAGCCAGAGTCTCACTTGTCATCCAGGCTGGTGTGCAGTGGCATAATCATTGCTCACTGCAACCTTGAACTCTTGAGCTCAAACAATCCCCTCACCTCAACCTCCTGAGTAGCTGGGACTTTAGGCATGTGCCACCATGCCCAGCTGGGTTTTCTTCTTTTTGGTTTTTTAATTTTTTTGTAGAGATGGCCTCACTATGCTACCCAGGCTGGTCTCAAACTCCTGGCCTCAAGCAGTCCTCCCATCTTAGCCTCCCGAAGTGCTGGGATTAGAAGTGTAAGCCATCAGGCCCAGCCACAGTATCATGTTTTGATTGATGTGTATAAAAACGATCCAGCCTTATATAAATACATAGTTGGAAAAGGCAGGTGTATCTCAATAGGCTTTTCAGATAATTTTGTGTATTTTTCTTTGATACGATACCAAAACTTAACAAGTAGTAGTTTCTTAAAGGTTAATTGCGATGTGGATTCTCACCATATCAACGAATTTTTTGTACTCTGTCACATTAGAATACATTACTATATCTTACACTTTAAATGGGTCTTATACACATGCGTGATTTTATTAACACCTTGCATTGGTCATTTGGAAAATATTGGTTCACTTAATTATAAAGATCTTCCAAATGACACATTTCATTATACAATATCAAAAAGTCACATTTGTTAGCGTCATCACCAATCTATTGGACAAGCTTTATATACTGAGATGCTGTCAAGCTTACAGTGTGAATATAAGTTTTCCAAAATTCTAGTTTTTGCTTGAAAGCTAGACTTTTGTCATTGGCTACAATAACTGTCAATTATTTATCCTGAAATGAAATGTTCACTGTATTCATTTTATTTTATTTATTTGTTTATTTATTTTGAGATGGAGTTTCGCTCTTATTGCCCAGGCTGGAGTACTATGGCATGATCTCGGCTCACCGAAACCTCTGCCTGCCAGGTTCAAGCGATTCTCCTGTCTCAGCCTCCAGAGTAGCTGAGAATACAGGCATGTGCCACTACACCTGGCTAATTTTGTATTTTTAGCAGAAGACAGGTTTTCTCCATGTTGGTCAGGCTAGTCTCTAACTCCCAACCTCAGGTGATTCACCCGCCTCGGCCTCCCAAAGTGCTGGGATTACTGGCGCCTGACCCACTTTATTCATTTTAATATATTTTTATTGTGTGTGTATATATATATATATATGTGTATATATATATATATAAGGTATACATATTTTGATATAAATATACCTAGTGAGATGGGCCGGGCGCAGTGACTCATGCCTGTAACCTCCACACTTTGGGAAGCCAAGGCGGGTGGATCACTTGAGCCCAGGAGTTCAAGACTAGCCTAGCCAAGATGGCAAAACCCCATCTCTACTAAAAATACCAAAATTAGCATGCACCTGTAATCCCAGACACTTGGGAGGCTGAAGCATGAGAAATACTTGAACTTAACTGCAACTTTGTACCCTTTGACCTACACCTCCCATTCCCCCACCTCACCCTCACTTCTAGTAACCACTGTTTTACTCTCTGTTTCTGTGTATTTCACTTTATTTATTTTGCAGAAATTTCTGCAAATACTTAGCTGTACATAACCATAGTTTGTCTGTAAGGCATAAAAATGGTGTTCCGTGAAAAAAGTGTCCGGTTCAGCCGCGACTCAAACAATTGCACAGCTGCTTTACCCCAAGACAATCATCACACCTCCGTATATAGTAGAATTGCTTACGAGTGCTTCTTATTTTGTCAAACAAGTGTACTCAAGTTAATATTTAATCAAATTAATAACTTGTACTGCCTAAACAAGGACATTATTAAGTTAAAGGACTTTTTTTTCTGCAAATACATTGATGCCGCTATTGTCCTGATTTGTACTGAGGCAGCGACCATTTTACCCACCACCTCTATTGCACCATCGATGCAAGGCAGCACAGTGAAAAAGCCAAATAACGTTGTGCTGTTATTATGAATAGAGTTGAATGCCATAAACCCCTGAAAACGTTGGGGATCTCTCTCCAAGGGTTCAGTGGACCCCATTTTGAGACCCAGAAGCCTAAAGCACAAGCTGTAACAGGAGGAGGAGATGGCTTTCACAAGATGCTGCAATAGCATCAGTTCACACAGACACATTCTTTATAGGGAAACTTGAGTGTCGGAAGTGCCCTGGGGCTCTCTCTCTCTGGTAGTATTAGGAGTCTAGAATTCAGTATTTCAAAAAGCCCATTGGAAGGTGAAAGAATAAAGATAAGACTACATCGTGGAATAAAGATTCAAAGGATGCACTGTGTGACCTGTAAAGAAAACATTTGTTACATGCATCCAAAATAAGTGGTGCAAATTGCAGATTGCGATATCTCACTCCAGAAAGTACTGCTGCAATCTGACTCTTAGGGGCACACACACGGGTCAGGTTTCGTCGTTAATTCATACCACAGAAAGCATTGAGTCAATTGGAGCCTCACAAGAGAATCACACAGAATTTTCCAAGGAACACAAACAGAATAGTGCCTCGGGGAACCTCTCGACAACTGCTGGCATTTTTCCTTATAATTTGCCTGCGCATTGGGCATTGCTCACTTTCTTCTGCAGCCACGCCCGACCTTGGTCATGCACTCCTCCTCTTCTCTCGCTGGAGCCCAGACTAAAGCTTCTTTCCTTGGTGTTTTTTTTTTTTTTTTTTTTTGATAGAGATGAGATCCTGCCATGTTGCCCAGGCTGGTCTCAAACTCCTGACATCAAGTGATCCTCCTGCCTCAGCCTCCCAAAGTTCTGGCATTATAGATGTGAGCCACTGCACTTGTTCTTTAGCATATTTTTTAAAAAAGTACTTTTCCGTAGGAAAGTTTTAGTTTAAAATGGGGAGGGGGTCCCTGAGGGGGATAATGTCAGTTGGTCAGCACTCGGTCCGGGTTTTCTAGGATCTCTGTCAGAGAAAGCCTAAAACCACACTCCCCCCACCTCAGCAAGCTCCTCCATCCTTCTGCTCATTGAAGCCTGAACTCAAACCCTTAGGCTTCATCTCTGACTTCAACCTGGGCTCCTACTGACTGTCCTTGAGATGTAAGAACAACAACACTTTCAGCTAATTTTCAGTTAACCCCGTGTTGAAAACAGATGATCTAGGTGTAAATTTTGAAAGGATATCCCTGAAGGAGCAAGAAAAATCTAAGAAACGTCCTCCTTGGGCAAAGACTGCCCATGGGAAAGAGCCTCTTCTGGGCAGGATTGCCAGGGGTACTGTGAGTTCTTCACACTGCCTTTAACTTGAGAAGGCTTTGGGGGTATCTAGGAAGGATCTCAGAAAACCTGATGAAGCATGTGGAATAGGGGGTCGGTATTTCGGTGAGTGATGTCTCTACTTCCTATCCTCACATATCATCCCTGCTTTTTTATATTCGCATAGAGCAGAGCCTACTCGACCCCCTCCCTCCCAGAGCAGTCGGCCCCAGAAGAAGGAGGGACGGTTCAACATGTTCAACCAAATATTCTGCAAAAACAAGAAAGAAGAGCAGAGAGCCCATCAGAAGGATCCCAGCAGGGACCGATACAAAGAGGAGGACACCTCAGAAGTCAATGACATCATCACCACCTTTGATAGCATCTTGGGTACCAGCTGCCAAGAACAGCCTGGTGATCAGGTGGCTATGGTTGAATTTAAGAAGAAAACCTCAGACAATTCAAAATATCTCTTACCAGAAAAGAAACCGCTGGCCCGTAAGGGGCTTCCACCAATCAGAACACAGAGTCTCCCACCCATCACCCTGGGCAATAACTTCCTAACAGCCTCCCATGGGGCCACTTCCCATGCAGGCCTGAGCTCTGGTCCTCATCATATGGCCCAGCGATCTCAGAAAAGTCGAAGTGAGCAGGATTTATTAAATAACAGAACTGGCTGCCAGATGTTACTAGATAACCCCTGGAGGAGTGATTCTAATCAGGTATTTTCCTACAAAATTTGGACTGTGTCTTCTTCTGATAAGCTGCTGGACAGATTGCTCAGTGTCCGGCCTGGTCACCAGGAGGTCTCCGTGCCACCACATCTTCGCCATCTACATAATCTGTCATCAGGTAATGTCCTTGATTTCGTCTTCATTCTCAGCGGGCTCTATACTGGAAATGTCCCGTACAGGTTTAAGCTAGGAACTGGAGTGACAAAAGCCTAGAAGGCAGTGTGAGACTCAAATGAGTGATTAGAGCCACCTTTTCTCCCAAAGTGCACTGGATTTGAGATTTCTGGGCTGTGAAAACGTTCTGCTTCTCCCCTCTTCAAGTAATCATCAAGTACAACTATGTGCCTTCTCATCTTCCCAGCAAATATGTGTGGTATGTACCAGACTGGAGCAAGAATATCACTATTTCCATTAGCAAGGATTCTTAGCTAGTGTGTGGCAAATACCTGTGAGAAGTTTGTTTGTATGATTGTTTTTACATCAGGCATTCAATCTCCATCCCAGACCTACTGAACCAAAATCTTGGTGAGGGAACAGGGAAAATGGCCATGCCTTGTGTGGACACATGTAGAAAGGTAACACATTTGCACATTTATGAGTTAGATCTCAACACATACCAAAGGGTTTCAAGCAATTCTCCCTCTTGCGTCTTCCCCAGCTATCCAGTGCCCCTCATCCAAAGCTAAATGTCAAAAAAAAATGCATTTTTTGTTTATCCTTCCAGAGATATTTTACCTACATACGTATCTCCATTTTTAGATATGAAATATGTACATATCCCACCTTTTAAATACATGTATCACGCTAAAGAATGTATTTATTTATTTATTTGAGACAAGGTCACACTCTGTCACCCAGGCTAGAGTGCAGTGGCACAATCATGGCTCACTGCAGCCTCTGTCTCCTGGGTTCAAGTGATCCCCCTGCCTCAGCGTCCTGAGTAGCTGGGACTATAGTTGCGCACCACTACATCTGGCTATTTTTTTTTTTTTTTATAGAGATGGAGTTTCACTGTGTTTCCCAGGCTGGTGGTGAACTCATGGCCTCAAGCAATCCTCCCTTCTCAGTCTCTCAAGGTGCTGAGATTATAGGCATGAGCCACCACACCAAACCTAAGAATTTATGTAGATTGATAGACAGATGATAGATAGATAGATATAGATAAAGAATTTTTTTTTTTTTTTTTTGAGACAGAGTCTGGCTCTGTCGCTCAGGCTGGAGTGCAGTGGTGCGATCTCGGCTCACTGCAACCTCCACAGTGGCACGATCTCAGCTCACTACAACCTCCGCTTCCCGGGTTCAAGCGATTCTCCTGCCTCAGCCTCCCAAGTAGCTGGGACTACAGGCACATGCCACCACGCTCAGCTAATTTTTTGTATTTTTAGTAGAGATGGGGTTTCACCATGTTAGCCAGGATGGTCTCGATCTCCTGACCTCATGATCCACCCGTCTCAGCCACCCAAAGTGCTGGGATTACAGGTGTGAGCCACCACGCCTGGCATAGAATTTGTATTTTTATACAAATGTATATGTATCTATTCCCCACCTTATAAATAAATTTATTGCACTAAAGAATTTATTGTTATTTTTTAAATGATCCATAGGCTGGGTACAGTGACTCACACTTGTAATCTCAGAACTCTGAAGGGTTAAGGCAGGGGATCAATGTAGCAAGATCCCCATCTCTACAGAAAAAAAAAAAAAAAAGATCCACAGGTGATTCTTTGAACCATTGTTCAAAAGCAGAGGCTGCAAAACAGCTTCTGAAACCTGTTCGATGCCACAGTACCTTGGCTTGTTTGTTTTTAAGTGAATTGTCAATATTTTTAAATTATGAAATCTTATATAAAAATCTAGAATTCTAGCTTCTCTCGAAAAACTAGAAAATCTGGCAACACTAAACCCAAATTCCCACATGGCAATAATTGGCTGGATCTGAGTAACCAATGTCCACTTAGACGCCACTGTCCCCAGTTCAGTTCAGTCCAGTCCACGCCACTCCACCGTCTCTCCATGGAGTGTCAGACAGGCTTTATAAACATCTTTCAGTTGTTGTTTTTCTTACAGTAGGATTAAGAGAAAAAATAATTTATTTCTTGAAGCCATTTTTCTCTAAGAGTAGAAAAATGAAAGACCAAGATAGCAATGTGGGTTTTTGTTGGGGGGTGGTGTGTGTGTGTGTGTGTGTGTGTGTGTGTTTTGAGACAGAGTCTCACTTGTCACCCAGGCTGGAGTGTAGTGGCATGATCTCAGCTCACTGCAACATCTGCCTCCTGGGTTCAAGCAATTCTCCTGCCTCAGCCTCCTGGGTAGCTGGGACTACAGGCATGTGCCACCATGCCCGGCTAATTTTTGTATTTTTAGTGGAGACGGGGTTTCACTATGTTGGCCAGGCTGGTCTCGAACTTCTGACCTCGTGATCCGTCTGCCTCAGCCTCCCAAAATGCTGGGATTACATGTGTGAGCCACTGTGCCCTGCCGCAATATGTTTTTTAAAAAGTAGAAAAGGGCCATATTTTTTTTTTAGATTGAGCAAAATTCCTTTGCGTTTAATATGCAATTGATTTTGACTTTCTTCACCCTTTGACATGTGCCCAGTGCCTGAAGCCTTTGAAGTAGAATATGGCTCCCTCACTCATATTTTTATACATATTTAGGCACAGGATAAATATGGATAAGCACATTAAGGCTGTTTCCTGATGTCTGAGAAAAACTCCATCCAAGATTTTGCTTCCTCCACAAAGCACTGAAGCACTTGGCTGGTGGCATGGGTAGTGTTTGCATTTTTTTCTGCAGAAGGATCAGGAAGGGAACACAGTGGTCTGCCACCTTTTGACACTTCAGGGCCTCAACCCATCCTGTTTTCCAGAGTTAGGGCTGTCCCGGCCAAATGAATACCTTCTGTTATGAAAATCATGTGAAAATCTGAAAGTCTTGTTCTTTTTCCGTTCCAAAGACAGCCTTGGCCTGTCTCTTTTATATCAGTTAGGATGGGGTTCAGCTTCCTGTAAAAGAAACCCAAAGTCACAGGGGCTTGAACAATATAGAAGTTTATTGCTATCACGGCCAGGTGCAGTGGCTCACGCTTGTAATCCCAGCACTTTGAGAGGCTGAGGCGGTTGGATTGCTTGAGCTCAGGAGTTCAAGACCAGCCTAGGCAACATGGTGAAGCTTCATCTCTACAAAAAATACAAAAAAATTAGCCAAGAGTAGTGGTGCTTGCCTGTAGTCCCAGCTACTTGTGGGGCTGAGACGGGAGGATCACTTGAGCCTGGGAAGCAGAGGCTGCAGTGAGCCAAGATCGCACCACTGCACCCCAGACTGGGTGACACAGTGAGGCCCTGTCTCAAAAAAAAAAAGTTTATTGCTATCACATGAAAGAAGTCTGAAGTAGGCAGTTCCCAGACATTTGGTGGCTCCACAATCACAAGCAACATATGCTGTTTCCATCTATGTGCCCCGTCACCTAATGCATGGCTTCTCTCCTCGAGGGGCTAATGGAGCAGGAGGAAGGAAGTAGAGAGGAGGAAAAATGCATGTCCCCATGTGAATCAGCTCCCATTAAGAACTCATCTGGCTTAAGTGCCACACTTCTGCTTGCATCTCATTGGCCTAAACTTTGGTCATATATTCACAGCTATCAACAAGGAGTCTTTTAGCTGGCCACGTTGCTATCCCTCCAAAATTGGATTTCTGTTTCTAAGTGAGGGAGTAGATATTGGATAGAGAATTAGTACATTCTGACACATGTGCCACCCTAAAATTTCCAACTTATTTGAAATAAAAGGAAATTCAATAAACATGGTTTGGGGATTTGCTCACTTACACAATGAAATAACTAGAAGAATCCTGGGACAGCAGAAAGCAGAAAGGGAAAGGTGAATTTCTCCAATGGAATCTACCTATATCAAATTTTTTTTTCAACCAATTTTTCTGAGTGCTGATTATAACTAGGAGCCATTCTAGGCAACTGAGTCATGATAAGATAAATTTCCCAAGTGTCTTCAGCCTATAAATCAGCTTTAAGGGGTATAGATTTACTAAAATGCTTCTGCAACTGACTTTAAATTGACTTTCTTCTCATGTTTAGACACAGTCATAGGGTTTTAAAAATGGAAAGGAGCTTAGTCATTTGATCATACATTAAATGATTGCTGAGTGTTTATCACAGTGATTTATCAAAAGAGAGTGAAGGATTTTTTTTTTTTTTTTTTTTTTTTTTTTTTAGAGAGAGATAAGATCTGTCACCCAGGCTGGAGTACAGTGGCTTGATCATAGCTCACTTCAGCCTCAAACTCCTGGGCTTAAGCAATCCTCCCATCTCAACCTCCAACGTAACTGCAACTACAGACACATCTCCTCCTCTGGCTAATTTTTTTGTCATCTTTTTTTGTAGAGACAAGGGTCTCACTTTGTTACCCAGACTAGTCTAGAACCCCTGGCCTCAAGCAATCCTCCCATCTTGGCCTCCCAAAATTCTGGGATTATAGATATGAGCCACTGAGGCTGGGTGTGGTGGCTCATGCCTGTAATCCCAGCACTTTGGGAGGCCAAGAGTGGCAAGGAGCCACTCTGCCTCCTGAGCTCAAGCAATCCAACCGCCTCAGCCTCTCAAAGTGCTGGGATTACACTGAGGTCATGAGTTCGAGACCAGCCTGCCCAACATAGTGAAACCCCATCTCTACTAAAAATACAAAAATTAGCCAGGTGTGGTGGCAGGCGCCTGTAGTCCCAGCTACTCTGGAGGCTGAGGTGGGAGAATCGCTTGAACTCAGGAGGCAGAGGTTGCAGTGAGCCAAGATCGCGCCACTGCACTCCAGCCTGGGCAACAGAGCGAGACTCTGTCTCAAAAAAAAAAAAAAAAAAAAAAAGCTTTCCTAGCCTTGCGGATTTTATTTTTGTGATCATTTTTAACAATAATTGTTTTTTTTGAGACGGAGTCTCGCTCTGTCACCCAGGCTGGAGTGCAGTGGCGCAATCTTGGCTCACTGCAAGCTCCGCCTCCCAGGTTCACGCCATTCTCCTGCCTCAGCCTCTCTGAGTAGCTGGGACTACAGGCGCCCGCCACCACGCCCGGCTAATTTTTTGTATTTTTAGTAGAGACGGGGTTTCACCGTGGTCTCGATCTCCTGACCTCGTGATCCACCCGCCTCGGCCTCCCAAAGTGCTGGGATTACAAGCATGAGCCACCGTGCCTGCCAACAATAATTGTTTTGAGATCACTGAGGCTTCTGCACTACATTGAAGTGGGTGTTGTCGTTGTTAGTCTGGGAGAGTTGAAACTTTATGTGAAAGTTTAATGTGGTAAAGCAATTGGATAAATCATCCCACTGTAGCGCTGACTTGAACTTGGATTGTCCCTTTATCTTTGGATTTCCTCCTTTCCTGCCCTGGGTTTGGTAGAAATAATATGAGTTAGCAGTGCTGCTGTTAAAATTCCAGGCAGCCACTATCCAATGCTTACATCAGCAGCCTTGAACATTTAGCTGTAATAATTATTGCTTAACATTTATTGAGACCTGTCAGGGGTTGGATGCAGCAAGATGGGGGATGAAGCACTTATCCTAGAGACTTGGAATTTGGAGCACGTCAGCTTAATTCATTGCAGGCAGCTTTCAGAGAAAATGGAACAGAAAGCTCTGTGGTGTTGTCTGCTAGCCTGGTTATTTATAAGCCATCACAAGAAAAGTAAAAAAGTGTGCACTTCCTTTCTCCTGCAAAGAGAGCTTCCTTCTCTAGAATTTTCTAGACTATCTCAGCAACAATGCACTCTTCTGGCTGGTTAGGTCTGATTCTGTGATCCCTCTGTCTAAACCCATCAAAGGTTTTGCATCTTTTCAGGACAAAGTCCAGGGTTCTAAACTGGGCAAACAAAGCCCTCACGGCATGGTCAGGCCTCATGGCATGGTCATGCTCAGCTTCTGCACCACCCATCTCAAATCCCCACCCGTACCTCTTCAGAAGTTCTTTGAATATGTCTCAGTTTCTTGACAATTTCATACCTTTTCATTCTGTGACATCTTGGCCCTTGTTATTATTTTGAGTTCTCTTCGCTGTGTGCTTGACTGATTCCTACAATCTTTTAAGAACCAGCTCAAAACTCATCTTCTATAATATGTGAAGGTCACCCTGATCTCTCTAGGAAATATGGCTCTTTCTTAGGACTCGTAATAAGAACAGCTCCACCTGGCCAGGCACGGTGGCTCACGCCTGTAATCCCAACACTTTGGGAGGCTGAGACGGGTGGATCACCTGAGGTCAGGAGTTCAAGATCAGCCTGGCCAACATGGTGAAACCCTGTCTCTACTAAAAATACAAAAATTAGCCTGGTGTGGTGGCACACGCCTGTAGTCCCAGCTACTCAGGAGGCTGAGGCAGTAGAATTGCTGGAACCCAGGAGGCAGAGGCTGCCGTGAGCCACGATGGCACTACTGCACTCCATCCTGAGCAACAGAGTGAGATACTGTCTCCAAAAAAAGAAAAAAAAAAGAATAGCTCCACCTTGCTGACCTACACACCTACACATTTCACTTTCCACAACATCGCAGGAGAGATTTTATCCTCTTTATAATTGAAGAAATTGAGACAGAGAGGTTAGCTCATCTGCCTAAGGTCACAGAGCTAGCTAGAAAGTGGCAGAAGAGATATTGGAACAAAGTCTATGGGATCCAAGAAAACTTAACTTCTCTGGACCATTCCTTCTTCTGCAATGCCCTCACAAACTCTATCACAGCACTACTCATGGGAGCTGTCTCTCCTCCCACATCAATTGCAATCCCCTCCTGAACGCCTTGCCTTCTCCTCTTTGTACTCCAGGGTCTGGAATATAATGAGTGCTCAATGGATGATTGCTGAATTATCTATTTATTATTATTATTATCATTATTATTATTATTAATCCTGCAGTCACCTTGGGTTCCATCATGTAACTGTGAAAACATTTCCTATCCTTTTTTTCTAGGACAGTGGTCCTTGACCCTGTCCCCAAAGCTGAACACTCCCTGGAGTTGCCTGCGGCACCAGACAGCTTTGGGCTATGCACGGCTCCACCCTGTCCCTGAAAACTGAGCAAAATGCCAACATGGAATAAAGGTTAATTCCCCTTCATCTCCAAGTCACTGCTGTAGCCCTTCTTTGCCCACTGCTCCCATCTGCTTAGAGAAGGCAGAATAATAGAAGTTACAGGGTCATTCCTATAGGGTTGAAGTCTAGGCTCTGTCCCTTCCTAGCGTGTGACTTGAGCACTTTTAGAACTCCTCCAAGTCACAAGGTCCTCATTTGTAAAATGAGGATGATAATAGAATGTATCTCACAAGAAAAAGTGATTGTCAGAACTAAATAAGATTATCCCTATTCCTGACAAAAGTAAGTGTTCCATAAACATAACTCATAATTTTCATTATCTCATTGTTGGTTTTACAAATTTCTGCTCAAGTGTTCATGGATAAATAAGCTGTTCGCTAATATAAATTTTAATGTTAATTCTACACAGGAATATTTTCTCTGTAAATAATGGCTCCTGAAGTTATTTGATGTTCAGTGTTCAAAAGGATAAAATATAATGGCAAAATATCCACCAGGGAGACTGGAGATTTAATCTCCATCAACTAACATTGCTGAGGTGGCCACTTCTGCACAGACCATCCACCATGAGATTCACTTAAACAGATGCAAGGTGTTCTTGGCTAATCCTCTTGTTTTTTCTTTTTTTCTTGTGCTATTTTGCTCCAACAGATGACCCTTAAAGTCTAGGAGCATTGCTATAGCAATTCTGGTTCTTTCTTACTAGACTGATAGGCAAAAGATCAAATAATCTTTTTTTATTAAGGTCTATTGAGTACTTTACCCTATAAGCTAAATGCTTTACTCTTGTTCTCCAATTTAATCCTCATGACAAGTGGAAAAGACATACAATTATTTTCAACATTTTGTATATGAAAAAATTGAGGTGTTGAGAGGTAATATCACTTGCCCAAGGTCATATAACTAAAAAGGGGGGAAGCAGGGAATCAAGCCTAATTCTGTTTGACCCCAGAGCCCAACCAAGCTCCTATTCATGACACCATCCAGTCAATTTTAAAACGGATTTAAATCACATTTGTGTGTTCCCTTCTATTTTCAGGTATCGAACATCCGTATCTTAAAGTCAGTAGTACATTGATGAATGTTTAACAGCTGGCTTTCCAGGAGAAAAATCTGTGCTTGCTGATTTTTCATGGTGTAAATACACCCACCATGGCTGATTTCAAGACGCTAGTGTGATGTCAAACAGTTCATAACATTTCTGAAAATGTAACCATCAGCTCTCAGGAGCCGGCTCACATGGTCCACGCACACACCACTGCTTTCTGTCCAAGTTAGAGAATAGGTTTCCCGAGTGCATCCACCCCATTCCATCTTCCAGGTCAATGATTCTCCATCCTGGCTGCACTTGAATCAGCTGGGAGCTGATAAACATCTGACACCACGCCCCACCTCCAGAGATTCTGATCTAATAACCTGGGATGTGGCTAGGAAAGCAGTATGTTTTCTAACTTCTTAGATAATTCCTATGTGCAGCCAGGATTGAGAAACTCTGCTTTAGAAGAAAATACTCTACTCATCACCCACTCATTTCATCAAAGATTTGATGAATATATAAGATATGCCATATCTATATTAGTTTCATTTTTTTCAACTTTAACTTTTATGGGGTGAGTAACCCACTGTGTTTCTTTATAAAATTTTATTTAAACTAGTACAGTCAAGAAATGATTTCTAGTGCCTTTTTCTATCATTTAAACAGTGACTGGTATATAACAGAAATGCAATAAAGTGTAGCTATCGTTGTTTTCATTGTTATTGTTACCACCTTAAATTTAGTGATCTGTAACAACTTTGATGATTCTCTTATCCATTGCATTCTGTAATTTGCACTTGGTTGAGTCTCAAGTAATTGATGCAGATATGTTTATCTTCAGGACAAAATTTTCAGCATCTTTCCCCAAACAGACACAAAATCAGGGATCTTCCTTTCACTCGGAACAACCTAGCTCCCCTACCAGATCAAAAATGTAAGTATTATGAATCTTCCTCAGCTTCATTTGCAAGTGTTAACACATCTAGACACAACTAAATGTTATTTCAGTTTACTTTCATTTTTCTTTTTTTTTTGAGATGGAGTCTTGCTCTGTCGCCCAGGCTAGAGTGCAATGGCATGATCTCAGCTCACTGCAACCTCCACCTCCCAGGTTCAAGCGATTCCCCTGCCTCAGCCTCCCAAGTAGCTGGGATTACAGGCACCTGCCACCATGCCTGGCTAATTTTTGTATTTTTTTTAGTAGAGATGGGGTTTCGCCATGTTGGCCAGGCTGGTTTCCAACTCCTGACCTCAAGTGATCCACCCACCTCAGCCTCCCAAAGTGCTAGGATTACAGGCGTGAGCCACCACGCCCAGCCCTACTTTCATGTTTCAAGGGAACATCAGGTGCCAACACTTATAAATTACAGGAAAACAGAGACCATCTTTAAAGCTTTTTTTAAATGCTTATTTTTTTACAAAAATAATACTCCCTCCCTTTAGGAATTTTTGTGTTTAAACTATTGAAACAATAACCAGTTTATTTTTACATGTATTATTTAATGTCTTTAGGAAGGTGCTTTAAAAATTCTCTCTTAAGACTGGTCTCCTGATATCGGTTTCCTTACTATACTGGACAGATAGAAATGTACATCACCTCTATACTCACAGTCCATGCATTCCTAAGCAGAAAAAAAAATGCAGTTCATCAGGATTACTTTTGGTATTATTGATTTATTTTATATGAAAAAAACTTTCCTAATATAAAATATTAATATACTCCATTGGGCCAGTGATCTTCAACCTTTAGTGTGCCTAAGTATTACCTGGGGTGTTTGTTGTGAAGTAGATTCCTGGGTCCCCCACCCAGAGATTCTGAGTTTGAATATTCTCATATCTATACTCTGAAGCATAATAATAATAAAGCAAGTTTTATTATTATTCCTGTTGTAGAGCCAGGAACAAAACTACAGGACACTGAGTCTACTGCCTCATGAAATAAGCTATACTCATTGGATTCTATTTTCTTTTTTTCTTCCAATTGCACCCCACTGCATTTATCACAGACACACACACACAGCCCCTCCACATCCTCATGAGTGCAGGTTAGATGATTTAGGAGCTGTCCTATTTCAGATAAGTTTCTCAACCTTTCTGTACTTTAGTTTCCTCACTGCCCATAACAATAGTGCCATTCTAATAAGATTTATAGGAGTCCTAAATAAGATAACGTATGTAAAACACTTGGCACACTGTTTGCACAGAGTATATATCCAGTATGTCTTTCTCCCCTAGGCTAGGGTTTGAAGGAGACAAACCAAGAGCTCTAGAACTCTTTAGGTAAAAACAATGAACAACAGGGTCTTAGTACGACTCTGTCTTTTGGCAGATAAGGAAACTAAGAGGTAGAGGGATATGTACAAGGTCATACAGAGAGTTAGTAGCAGAAACCAAGACCTCTTCCTTGACAGATCAGTTCCTCTGCCCTTTACAGATGTGTGTAAAGTGAACATTTTGGATGGTGTCAATTCTATCATTGAATGAAATTCAAGCCCGAACCTGTCTTTAAGCAGAACTGTAGCCACAAAAACATCTAGTTAAGGAAAGAGCCACTCAGTCTTGAATGCTGATGGAGCTTGGAGAAGCCAAAGAGAGGTTTTCTTTGGCAGGGCCCAAGAGCTTTGCTTTTCACAGTTAAGTTTCAGGAGAGAAGGAAAGATAAAGATCTTTGATCAACTTAGCTCTACAAAAAAGGAATGAAAGGGCCCACAGTGCTTTTCCTAAAAGAAGCCTGAGAGCCTTTTGAGGTTTGCATAAAAGCACAGTACAAATGTCTTGGGCCTTCTTTAGAGCCTTGTGAGCAGTTTTTGAACATCAACAGCTACTCCACTCCAAGGAAGAGCTCTGCCAGGCACGCACAGCCCAATCATGTTTGATCAAACGTGGTACAGTCTTCTATGTGTGCATATTTGAAATCCCAGACTTCGCGCAGCAAGCCTGAACAGATATATATACAAGATATACATACACAGCTTCTCTCTGCAGTCTAGCTCTCACCAAGACACACTTCTTAGGAATGCCTCCACTCCTAAAACACAACACAATTCTCCTGCTGCCTTCCTGTGAGAGAAGCGAATCTTGAAAGTCTCTCGTTCTATTCTTTCTTCCCAGTTCTATCTGGAGAACCTCTACGGACAAACCGAGTGCTTCCTGCTATTCCAAGTCAACGAAGACACAGCACAGCAGCAGAAGATAGTGAACATTCTGCCAACCCCACCAGTGATGAAAATTAACTGTGGGCCACTTGCTGCAGAAATGTAGATGACTATGTATTTTCAACTCTTAAAGGACAAGATTACTCTGGTTTGTAAGAACGAAGACCAATTTAGTAAGCTGCATCCTACAAGCCATCAGTTTTATAACTCGAAATTCTTTATTCCAAATAAAGACACTTCCTAAATAAGCACTTAGAATATTGGGTGTGCATATTAAGTCTGTGAATTTCTGTGACTTCCACATGCCAAAATTAAAAGACAAAATATGTTATCAGCAGGAAAACTGAGCTATGTTTGGTTTGCTTTGTGGCACGTGCACTGTTTTTTTGTTATTGTTCTTTGGTTGGTTTTTTGCTGAATGATTTTATGTTTTGGAAAAAAAAGTATGCTTTGCTGAATAAAAGCAAAAAACAAAAAAAAAAACACCACATCCCAGACATCTTCTTCACATTTATTGTCATTCTAACTTGAACTAATGAAACCTATTTCAAAATAAATTCCTATAATCAGTCACAGTTTACGGCTTTTAAATGTACAATCTTCTGCAAAATATTTTTTAACATTGTCAGTTCCTGGCTACAGCCCAAGTCACTTGACAATGTTTATCTCTCTTCTTTGTTATTTAATTATTTCCATATGTCATCATTTTCAGATATGATTGATTGTGCCAACAGGGAGAAGGTCATGTGATTTGGAAAGATCTACATCCTGGCCCAACAGAGTTGAATAGGCAGTTCTCACACATTTCTCAAATACTCTACGTATTTAACTATTTTTCTGTTTCAGAATAATGGTCTCTTGCCTACTCAAGACTTTCACAAACTTAAGACTTAGCAAAGTTTTGAATGACTACTACTCTCTGCAGATCTTACTAAGATAATTATGTGTTGTTTGGATTGATTCGTGCTAGAGGTCTGCATAAAGTTCAAGGCTTAGCCGCATAAGATGATGGCCACTCTATGTTATTTGGGAGCCTAGATGTTATTTTGTGAATATCTCAAGTACCTGTATAACATTCAACACTTTATATTAGTAGTATTTGTTTAGAAAGGTTAGACTATACCATTAACTAGATAGAAGCTCCTCTGGGGCCAAATCACAATCCTTTGGCTTTGCACTTCTAGAAATTTATTCAATGCCTGGCACAAAGTAGGCACTCGATCATTTCATTTTTTTTTTCAGGAAGGAAGGAAGTAGAGAGGCAAAGAGGGAGTTGGCAAGGAAGGCGGATGTAGAAAGCAATCATAAAAGATGTCATTAGTCCACAATCTCTTTTTTTTCTTTTTTGAGATAGAGTATCTCTCTGTCACCCAGGCTGGAGTGCAGTGGCGCAATCTCAGCTCACTGCAACTTCTGCCTGCAGGTTCAAGGGATTCTCCTGTCTCAGCCTCCCGAGTAGCTGGGATTACAGGCACACGCCACCATGCCCGGCTAACTTTTTTGTGTTTTAATAGAGACAGGTTTCGCCATGTTGGCCAGGCTGGTCTTGAACTCTTGACCTCAGGTGATCCACCCACGTCGGCTCCCAAAGTGCTGAGATTACAGGCATGAGCCACCGCACCCAGCCTAGTCCACAATCTCTTTTTGACAATGATAGTTGCATGAATCAGAGATTGTAAAGGAGAAAGTGTATGGATCAGCCTTCCATGCTGGGCAGTAGCTAGAGGGAAAGAAAGTCCTGTTACAAACAGAAGGGCTTCAGGACATAGCTTCTGAAGAATTTTCCTTTTGTGTTGTTTTGTTTTGTTTGTGGGCTGTTCTCATCTTTGAAGAGTCATTCTTTAAGCATCAACCTGTTAAGTTGTTTGGCATCAAACTGTTAAGTTGTTCAGCTGTGTCACAGGCTACTTCTGAATCCATGTCCATCCACAAGTAGATTACCTAGCCCTACACTGCCTGCATCAGTCAGGGTAGGCTAACTTCCACTTTAACAACAAACAACCTCCAAATCTCACTGGCTGACACGGTTTGTTTCTTATTCACAATACATGTCTCATACCAGCCGGCAGAGTTGGCTGATGTAGATTCCATTTCAATATGTTCTTCTTTGGTGACCAAACCAGAGGAAATGAGAGGTGAATCTCATTATTTACTCTCACATTTCATTTGCCAAGTCAAATTGTGTGGACATGCCTAACTTCAAAAGAAGTAAAGTAGTGTATTCTGGCCGTGCACGGTGGCTCACACCTGTAATCTCAGTACTTTGGGAGGCCGAGGTGGGCAGATCACGAGGTCAAGAGATCGAGACCATCCTGGCTAACACGGTGAAACCCCGTCTCTACTAAATATACAAAAAATTAGCCGGGCATAGTGGTGGGCGCCTATAGTCCCAGCTACTTGGGAGGCTGAGGCAGGAGAATGGCGTGAACCCAGGGGGCAGAGCTTGCAGTGAGCCAAGATCACGCCACTGCACTCTAGCCTGGGTGACAGAGTCTCAAAAAAAAAAAAATTAGCTGGGCATGGTGGCGCACGCCTGCAGTCCCAGCTACTTGGGAGGCTGAGGCAGGAGAATCGCTTGAACCTGGGAGATTGTGCCACTGCACTCCACCCTGGTGACAGTGCGAGACCCCGTCTCAAAAAGAAAAAAAAAAAGTGAGGTCTCTCTAGTCCCATAGTTCACATATATAATCCCCAAACCATCATTTTCCTGTTCCAGAAAATTCATTCAAATTTCATAGTGTGGTATACCCTGGGCAAAGCCTTCTTCCTGAATTTGTTTGTTGGGTTTGTACATCTATACAGGCAATTTGTGGAAAGTGCCCACCAACTCAGTACTTTGTGCTAAACCAGTTAGAGTTGTTGGAAGTTAGGGTTGTTAATTTTTTTTCATTTTTCTTAGTTCCCTTTGGTAATCACCTGGTTGAACATAGGTGTTATTTCTTCCAGTAAACACTGAATTCCAGTGTTCTCATCTTGCTGGAAGTAAGCCAATATAAATAGATTGCTGTGGCTCCAGCTTATTATCCTTTTCAACTCTACCAGAGCACAACTTGGCACTCAATCTCATTTTAGAAAACCCCACCATGATGAGAAATATGCACATACTCCTCAACTTATGATGGAGTTATGTTCCAATAAACCCATTGTAAGTTGAAAATAGCATTGTCAAATTTTTTGTTTTTTAATTTTTTGAGACATGTCTCACTCTGTCACCCAGGCTGGAGTGCAGTGGTGTGATCATGGCTCATTACAGCTTCAACTTTCCAGGCTCAGGTGATTCCCCAACCTCAGCCTCCCAAGTAGCTAGGACTACAGGTGTGCACCACCACACCTAGCTACTTTTTTTTTTTTTTTTTTTTGAGGTGGAGTCTCGCTCTGTCGCCCAGGCTGGAGTGCAGTGGCGCAATCTCGGCTCACTGCAAGCTCCGCCTCCCGCGTTCACGCCATTCTCCTGCCTCAGCCTCCCAAGTAGCTGGGACTACAGGCGCCTGCCACCGCGCCCAGCTAATTTTTTGTATTTTTAGTAGAGACGGGGTTTCACCATGTTAGCCAGGATGGTCTTGATCTCCTGACCTCGTGATCCGCCCATCTCGGCCTCCCAAAGTGCTGGGATTACAGGCGTGAGCCACCGCACCCGGCCCCTAGCTACTTTTTTATATTTTTAGTAGAGATGAGGTTTTGCCATGTTGTCCAGGCTGGTCTCAAACTCCTGGGCTCAAGCAGTCCTCCCACCTCGGCCTCCCAAAGTGCTGGGATTACAGGCATGAGCCACCACGCCCAGCCCAAAAATACATTTAACACGCTTAACCTACCAAACATCATCGCTTGTCCTAGCCTACCTTTAACGTGCTCAGAACACTCGTAATAGCCTACAGCCGAACAAAATTATCTAACACAAAGCCTACGTTATAACAGTGTTGACTATCTCATGTAATTTATTAAATACTATACTGAAAGTGAAAAACAGAATGGTTGTATGGGTACTCGAAGTAAAGTCAAAAAATCATAAGTTGAATGATCATAAGTCAAGGACCATCTGTAATGCGTTCCAGAAAGACAATCATAACCATTAATTTTACTTTTGCCTCTACTTTTTTTTTTTTTTTTTTTTGAAATTTACAAATGCATGTCTCTAAGCATGTGCATCCTGGCATCTTAAAGATAATCTTTTGAAAACAACCTTTTGGAATCCACCCTAGGTTTAAATGGGGTAACTAAGAAGGAACATATTTTACCTTAGCATAAAATACAATGCCCAAGTCAAAAACTAAATTAATAAAGAAACATGATAGCATCTCTCACATGTAGTAGTGAGACTCTCTGATGGTCTTCAAGAGAAAAATGATATTTTGAAATCAGAGAATTCTGTTAGAATCACATATTTCCTAGACATTGACAAATAAACGTAAATACTAGTGGATGAAGACTGTCAACAAACTGTATGTTCCAATAGAAACTATAGTCTTTCAAAGCAAATGCCTTTGTATTCTGACCCCTGTTCCAGTCTAACCCTGGTTTTTTTGGACAGCTGAATGAGTTATTGAAAGTTGAACAGTTTCCATTCAGTATGTCACACCAGCACAATTGTCACTAGAGAGACAAAGGTAGTTTTCACACTGATGTGTGAAAAACAGGAAATAACATGTTGATTATTAAACCCCTATTATAATGTTTATTAATGCTGAATGGTAAACCACCTTGCCACTGCTAGTGGTCTACGAACTGGGGAAAATGAGAGCAAAAGAAAGATTCCCAGTTCCCTTCAAAGGATGAGGTACAATCTAACTGGTTGACATGAAAGATAGGGAACTGAAATTTTTGTAGACTAGGGCCAGCTGTAAGATTGGAAGGTGGGAGGAGGATGGAGGAGACTGCAAAAGACCCCACATGAGCAGTGAATCCAAGAACTGAACCCAGATTCAAACAGATGACCATGAGCAACGTCTCCGGTGTGCTGAAAGCGAACCTGGGCCAAAGACATAACAGTGAATGAAGGTGAAGGAAGGAAATTATCTCCATTGCTTCTATTCATGTGATGTAAAAGTACTTCCAAAAGGCTTTTAAGAGAAGCCAATGACACTTACTGACTACTTAGACACTGATAATTAAAAAAGACAGGTTATGAGGAAGCAAAGCCACATCTTAGAGCCCAGAGAATTGTCCTCTGCAATGGGCAAGCCAAGGCCTGGCCTCAGCCTCAGAAGGATGAGCTCCGTTTCCCTTGACTAACACTTCAGACATTGCTCACAGATCTCCTAGGACAGGGGTCCCCAACCCACAGGCCACAGACAAGTACCAGTCCATGGCCTGTTAGGAAGCTGGCCACACAGCAGGAGGTGAGCAGTGGGTGAGTGAACGAAGTTTCATCTGTATTTACAGCTGCTCCCCATCACTCTCATTACTGTCTGAGCTCCACCTCCTGTCAGATCAGTGGCAGCATTAGATTCTCACTGGAGCACGAACCCTATTGTGAGCTGTGCATGCGAACGATCTAGGTTGTGCACTCCTTATGAGAATCTAATGCCCGATGATCTGCCACTGTTTCCCATCACCCTGAGATGGGACTGTCTAGTCATAGGAAAACAAGCTCAGGGCTCCCACTGATTCTACATTATGAAGAGTATGTAATAACAATAGAAAAAAAGTACACAATAAATGTAACGTGCTTGAATCATCCTGAAACCATCACCCCCCACTCTGCACCCTGTCCATGGAAAAACTGTCTTCCACGAACCAGTCCCTGGTGCCAGGAAGGTTGGGGACTGCTGTAATATATGTATGCATGATTCAGCTGCACCCAGAAATGGCATTTCCCCTCAGAGCTCATCATGAGCTTGGCTGATCACTGCTTCTCCCTGTTACCTTGCCAGCCTCTTAACAGCTCACCACTCAGTTTAGCCAGTTTTTCTATTCAAGGTAGGTAGCCTGGTCTAAATGCAGGCAGAACTGACTGTGGCTTCATGCCTGCTCTTGTTATCACTCCCTGCACCCTATAAACACTCAGGAAATATATGTGTGCCCCCTTCAACCCCCTTTGTAACTAAGAAATAAACACCAGCCCCTAGAAGTGGGGTCCAAGTTAGGAAAGAAGTAGACATGTCAGTGTCTTCCCTTCCACCAGCTCTTCCAGAATTAGGGGGATGAACAAGGGTTCTACAACCAGGCAAAGTCCAGATCTTTTGTGCAGAAAATAGACATATATGGGTCTGAATTACTTGGCTATTTATATAACCAATCACTGTTGGTAAGGAGTAAGGTTAGTTTAAATCACATGCCCTAAGAACTTAGACATCACTCAGATAGGCAGGAAGGCCTCTTAGGGGTTCAGTCCTAATGTCAAGAAGAAATTATCTCCTTTTCTGGCACCTATTCTCTGGCCTCAGCTTATCTTGTTCTGGACCAGCAATAGCTGATTATAATGCATTCATTCATTCATTCATTCTTCCAACAAATATTTGTTGAATGCTTGCCCTGAAGCTCAGAGCCAAAGAGTCTTTTTGTAGTTTGTAGAATTTCAGAGTATGAGAAAATCTGGACTTTTTTTTGTTGTTGGTTTGTCGTTTGTTTTGTTCATTTGTTTTTGGAGACAAGGTCTCGCTCTGTTGCCCCAGGCTGGAGTGCACTGGAGTGATCCTAGCTCACTGCAGCCTCAAACTTCTGGGCTCAAGCAATCCTCCTCCTTGAGCCTCCCAAGTAGATGGGACTACAGGCATGTTCCACCACACCCAAGTAATTTATTTCTATTTTTAGTAAAGATGAGGTTTCACTATGTTGTCCAAGCTTGTCTTGAATTCCTGAACTCAAGCAATCCTCCCACCTTGTCCTCCCAAAGAGCTGGAATTACAGGTGTGAGCCACTGCACCCAACCTAGACTAGTTCTTACAAATCAGTAACCTTCTTGGTTAGGCTAAAAAGAAACCTTAATATATCTGGCAAAGCTGCCCCAGTCTCATAAGTGTTGGTATCACTGTCTATTTCTTTATCATAATGATACTTCATGTTAATTTGGCCTCACTTCTTCATCAGTAGGTCTATTCAGGAAAAATCTGACTTGTGAGACTGTAGGAAGTGGGGAAAAGAATGGGGGATGCCGATTCTTCTCAACAAAGCACAGAACAGCAAGTAGTTTCTCAATTGTGTTTCATCTTCAACATTTAATCTGTTCTTTTTCATTTTTTTCTTTCTTTTTTTTTTTTTTGAGACAAGGTCTCACTCCATTGTCCTGGTTGGAGTGCAGTGGCACAATCACGGCTCACTGTAGCCTCTGCTTCCTAGGCTCAGGTGATCCTCCCACCTCAGTCTCCCGAGTAACTGGGACTACAGGCATGTGCCACTACACCCGGCTAGCTTTTGTATTTTTTCTACAGACAGGGTTTTATCATGTTGTCCAGGCTGATCTCGAACTGAGCTCAAGTGATCCACCTGCCTTGGCCTCCCAAAGTGCTGGGATTACAGGTGTGAGCCACCACGCCCAGCCATTTTCAATATTTAAAAGTTAACTTTACAAACTATTTTAAAATCAGAATGAATACAATATAATGCTTTGTTATGATTTTTATTACTTCAGAATTTAACATAAACATATAAGTAATTGCCTTTTTTCAATTAAACTTGATCTGGAGAATGTGTCTTCTCAACAATTTTCTTTTTCTTTTTTCTTTTTTTTGAGACGGAGTCTCTCGCTCTGTTGCCCAGGCTGGAGTGTGATGGCGTGATCTCGGCTCACTGCAACCTCTGCCTCCCGAGTTCAAATGATTCTCCTGCCTCAGGCCCCCAAGTAACTGGGATTACAGGTATGTGCCACCACGCCCGGCTAATTTTGTATTTTTAGTAGAGATGGGGTTTCACCATGTTGGCCAGGCTGATCTCAAACTCCTGACTTCAGGTTTTCTGACCCCCTCAGCCTCCCAAAGTGCTGGGATCACAGGCGTGAACCACCGTGCCTGCCCTCAACAATTTTCAAGAGAAAAATGAATAATCTGGTGAATCAGAATGACCATTGAGATCCTGAAGGCATACATTTTCATGAAATATGCTAGCTCTTCCCATATTGCTAGTGTCCTTTCTTTTCTTTTTTTTTACAGCAAGATTTCATCTAGAACTAACGTACTTTCTTTTGTTTTACTTTGTTTTCTTTTTAATTTTTTTAGAGACAAGTCGTCGCTCTGTCACCCAGGCTGGAGTGCAGTGGCACAATAGCTCACCGCAGCCTGGACATCCTGGGCTCAAGTGATCCTCCCACCTCGGCCCCTGGGACTACAGGCGCACGCCACCAAGCCCCACTAATTCTTTTTTTTTTTTTTTCAAATAGAGATGGAGTCTCTCTATACTGTCTTTTCTAATGCAAAGAAAAATATTTGTTAATGATAACTTTAATCCTTTAATTAAAAATACCATAAAAAGTAGTGGTGGAGAATATCAGAAGAAACTAGCTGAGTAGGCTTTAATGAATCTATTCCCTTGTCCTCATTTCTCTTCTGCTGCTAACTCTCCTTTCTTCAAGTAAACACTGATTTTTTTTTTAAGCAAGCCAGTTGTGAACACCTATTAGGTGTACTGTTCCAGGGAGCTACAGTTATGAATAACAAAATGCTTACTCTCATAAAGCACTCTATCTATGAGGACGTGCCAACCAAAATTCTCCAGATTGCACAGATAAAACAATTACAGAAACTTATCTCAGGTTCTGTTTTCTGACTTTGTCCCATCAGTGTGCCAGAGACTCCATAAACCTGATTACTGGGATTGCTGCTGCTAATAGCCCTGATTTTCCTCGGTTTCATTCCCTGTGAGAATTGATACAATGTAAGGGAAAAAATAGAAAATCAGAGGGGAACACTCCACTTCATTTAGAGAGATTCTTTAAATGTGCAATAAAAACAAGGTTTCATTAACAGGAAATTGTCAGGAGGTATTTGATAGAGGAGAGAGAACTGGAGGCCACAGGGTGGGGCATAAGCCAAGAAGACTTTCACAGCCAGAGGTTGTATGATGGAGGACAGAGAAACAAAATCAGGAATGGAACCAGACACTTAAACTTGCAGCGAAGAAGAGAACAGGAAAGCAAAGAAGCAGATGGAGGACCTTGAACATCAGAAAACAAGGTTTTTAGGCCAGGTGTGGTGGTTCACGCTTGTAATTCCAGCACTTTGAGAGGCTGGGGCGGACAGATCAATTGAGCCCAGGACTTTGAGACCTACCTGGGCAACATGGTGAATCCCTGTCTCTACAAAAATTCAAAAAACCCTCTGGATACGGTGATGCGCACCTGTGGTCCCAGCTACTTAGGTGGCTGAGGTAGGAGGATCATTTGAGATCAGGAGGTAGGGGTTACAGTGGGCCGTGATGGCACCACTGCACTCCAGCCTAAGCAACAGAGTGAGACCCTGTCTCAAAAAAAAAAAAAAAAAAAAAAAAGAAAGTTTTAGTTGAAGTCATAAATAAGGGAAAGGAGGAACAATAACAGCTGAGGTTCTGTGCTGCCAGGCTTGGTCTAAAGGCTTCACATTCATTGCAAATAGCTAGTGTTTCTCAAGTGTTTACTATGTGCAGCCACTGCTCTAAGTTCAGGACTTAACAGGAGTCATCTTGTTTAACCCTTACAGCAACACTTTGGGTAAGTAATATTATTGTGCCCCGTTTACAAAGGAGTAGGCCACATGATGAGGAAGTGTCTGGGTCAGGATTCCACACCAAGCAGTCCGGCTCTAGACCCTGGCCTCCTCATCCCTGTATATACTGCTTCCCCCAGAGAGGTGGGCTGCTACCAAGACAGCGCTCACCAAAACCATGGGCTCCTCTTCTTCCTGGGCAACACATGGCAGAACTACATCTCCCAGCCCCTTGCAGTGAGGTGAGGCATGGGCTGATTCTTTTTTGGTTTGTTTTTCATTTTTGTTTTCTTTTGTTTTGTTTTTTTTGAGGCAGAGTCTCACTGTTGCCCAGGCTGTTGCAGTGGCGTGATTTGGGCTCACTGCAGTCTCCACTTCCCGGGCTTAAGGGATTCTCCCATTTCAGTCTCCCAAGTAGCTGGGACTACAGGCGTGAGCCACCAATGCCTGGCCAATTTTTGTATTTTTTGTAGAGATGAGGTTTTGCCATGTTGCCCAGGCTGGTCTGCAACTCCTGAGCTCAAAGCAATCTGGCATGGGCTGAATCTGAATGTGAGTTGCTGCGATGTGCCTGGCTTCCCTAAAACCTCTGACAGCATAGTTCACAAGCTCTTTCTTGGGAAGTCAGATGCAGAGGACCCAGTAGAGGACTCTGAGGCCCCCAAAGATGGTGGAAGCACTAGGCATAAGCCATCTGAGTCCAGTTGCCAAGCACCCAATTGGACTTCAACGTTTTCAAGAAATAACCTGTCTAGTATTAAACCAGTAAGTTTTTTTTTTTTTTTTTTTTTGAGATGGAGTCTCGCTCTGTCGCCCAGGCTGGAGTGCAGTGGCGCAATCTCGGCTCACTGCAAGCTCCGCCTCCCGGGTTCACGCCATTCTCCTGCCTCAGCCTCTCCGAGTAGCTGGGACTACAGGCGCCCACCACCACGCCCGGCTAATTTTTTGTATTTTTAGTAGAGATGGGGTTTCACTGTGGTCTCGATCTCCTGACCTCGTGATCCACCCGCCTTGGCCTCCCAAAGTGCTAGGATTACAAGCGTGAGACACCGCGCCCGGCCTAAACCAGTAAGATTTAAAAGACATTACAGGCCAGGTGCGGTGGCTCACGCCTGAAATACCAGCACTTTGAGAGGTGGAAGTGGGCAGATGACCTGAGGTCAGGAGTTTGAGACCAGCCTGGCCAACATGGTGAAACTCTGTCTCTACTAAAAAAAATACAAAGATTAGCCAGGCGTAGTGGTGAACACCTGTAATCCCAGCTACTTGGGAGGCTGAGCCAGGAGAATCGTTTGAACCCAGGAGGTGGAGGTTGCAGTGAGCCAAGATCACACCACTGCACTTCAGCCTGGGAGACAAGAGCGAGACTCCGTCTCAAAAAATAAAATAAAATAAAATAAAAGCTATTACAGTAGTTATTACTTCTGATTAATACAATGGCTGAGGTCAATAATGATTCTATTAAAAGGTGATTTTTATCAGGATGCTTTAGAGCAAGAAGTTAGGACTGGAATTACGATGGGAGATAACTAGAATGCCATGAGAATAAACAGATGGGCATTGTTCAGTTGATTCAGTCGTTGCATCACCTCACATTCTAAGGGAAGAAAGTTTTTATCACAACCTCTTTTTTTCTAGAAAAGCTCCTTATCATCTGTAAGTGTAAAGGAGAATCTCAGCAAAACAGAGTGGTTATTGGCTTTGTTGTAGAGCTGACACAGCTCTTTGGAATTCTTAGAGACAAGCAACCTGGGCTAGTGAGGGAGGAATCTACACTCTCGGAGGCCGAGGAGGCATGTTAGCCCAGAGCTGGTCTACAGTGTGTCTCTTAGTGGAGTCAACCCGAAACTGTCAGTGGGGATCCCCAAGACTGAAGCAGAGATCTCTGTGTTGCAACCATCTTCTCCTTCAGTCTCTTAGTTGCAGAGAGGTCAGTGAGAGGCTGAACTTTGGGTTCTATCCATGCATATCACCCAGGGGATTTCTCCAGGCCAAGTTCCACACACTCCTCACTGCCCTCAGTGTTTGCCTAAATATCCACTTTCAACTCCAGACAATTGCCTCTTTACTTTGATGTTTGAACTGCTGAGTCACTGCTGTTACTGGGAGCTGTGACCACTGGGAACACAGGAGGAGAAAGGGTGTGGAAAGGGGACCTATAAGGATCTTTGGTGCTCTATCAACCACAGAATGCTTGACAGGCTGTACTAGGAGATGTCTCTCTCTTCCCACATCCTGCCGATGATTGTAATAATACACGTGGAAATGGTTTATGAGCAGTAGGGGAAAGGCAATTTGATGCTATTAAATGGAGAACTCAGAAGAAAAGGAGATGATGAATGGGGTGTGGCTATTGCCTTCTCTGTTTTCCTCCCTAAAGGTGGGTGAAAGATCCTTCTGGATTCTCCCCTGCCATGGGTGTGGGAGAAAAACCAAGGTATGCAGAGCCACGGCTCCATGAAAAGACTGGCATCTGAGAAGCCTGCAAACCTAAATCCCTGGACAGGGTAGGACCTAAATGTTCTCTGAAGGCGAATAGAAATCATCTTGTCTAACACAAGGGCAATCTTTGAACTCTGTCTTTGGCCTGCTAGGCTTGGCTGTTGGTCAAGCACTGCAGTTATTTAGGCTGGCAGGTACCCCAGTCTAATTTTTTTAAAAAGCAATCATTCTTGTATGTCCTGCAGAAGCAATGAGCCAACTAGTATCCTTAGTGCCTTCCCTGAGCCAGAGGGTTCTTGATTCTTGACTGTTTTTTTGTTTTGCTTTTTAAGAGACAGTATCTCTCTCTGTCCCCCAGGCTGGGGTGCCTCACTGCAGCCTCCAACTCCTGGGCTCAAGCAAGCCTCCTGCCTCAGTTTCCAGAGTAGCTGGAATTACAGGTGCATGCCACCACACCTGGCTTAGTTTTAAGATACTCTAATGTCTATCCCTAAGAGAAAAGTATGATTTCTTTCAACGTCTTCTATTAGTACTTGTCAATACCATAAAATCCTCAAACTTTGGAACTGAAAGAGATCTTATGAGAGTTCATTTTCCTCGTTTATAAAATGAATGTGTTGGACCAGAACACGTCTAAATATCCTTCCGGCTGTGAAACCCTATGATTATGTATATATGATACGTGTGTAGACGACACATACGTGTAAAAGGAGACCATAAAGTATTGTCACACTTTTTTTTAAACAAAACATTGCAAAACTTATATGTAACCCATGTTTTGAAGAAGTTAGTCTCAGCAGAATATGAACATGAAAACAATTTTAATCTTGCCCATCACACCATAGTAAACTTACTCCATAGATCATTTTTCCAGGCTATAGATACAATCTCAGGCAGGTCCCATGGTTTTTCCAGGCCAGAGAACAGTCTGTGTTTTAAAAAGTTGAGAACAGTTTAATATAAAACTCTAAACTTATTCTCTTATCTTATTCTCTTAACTTCTAGCTCGGGTTTGCTTCAGGCTTGGAGCCCTGCAGTGGAGGACTAGGTATCTTTGGCTTCTTCTCTCCCCTATCCACCTCCTCTCCAACTCGCTAGCAAATGTTTTAGACCCTCAGGGTCAGACCCAAGGAGCAAGGGGAAGAGGGAGAAGGGTGTAGTCTCGCAAGGCTGGTAGAGTTGTGCTCTGGCCTCAGTGCCCTGTAGGTGCCAGGCATAGCAATGCTGCCTCTTTCTCCAATGGGACTTTTTTTTTTTTTTTTTGAGATGGAGTCTCACTCTGTCACCCAGGCTGGAGTGCAGCGGCGCAATCTTGGCTCACCGCAACCTCTGCCTCCCAGGTTCAAGCGATTCTCCTGCCTCAGCCTCCCTAGTAGCTGGGATTACAGTGTGGCCACCATGCCCGGCTAATTTTTTTTTTGTATTTTTAGTAGAGATAGGGTTTCACCATGTTGGCCAGGCTGGTCTTGAACTCTTGACCTCAAATGATCCGCCTGCCTAGGCCTCTCAAAATGCTGGGATTATAGGCGTGAGCCACTATGCCTGGCCTCCAATGGGACTTCTTAAAGAGCATCTCGGCTGGGCGTGGTGGCTCACTCCGGTAATCCCAGCAACTTGGGAGGCCAAGGCAGGCAGATCACCTGAGGTCAGGAGTTTGAGCCCAGCCTGGCCAACACGGTGAAACCCCGTCTCTACTAAAAATACAAAAATTAGCCGGGCGTGGTGGCACATGCCTGTAATCCC
Source organism: Symphalangus syndactylus (assembly GCF_028878055.3). Classification (NCBI taxonomy): domain Eukaryota; kingdom Metazoa; phylum Chordata; class Mammalia; order Primates; family Hylobatidae; genus Symphalangus; species Symphalangus syndactylus. Next base: position 43,681,873 of record NC_072440.2, read on the forward strand.
AGCTACTAGGGAGGCTGAGGCAGGATAATCACTTGAACCTGGGAGGCGGAGGTTGCAGTGAGCGAAGATCGCACCATTGCACTCCATCCAGCCTGGGCGAAGAAGCGAGACTTCGTCTCAAAAAAAAAAACCAAACAAACAAACAAAAAAAACAAAGATCATGTCACTTGTCCGGGTGCGGTGGCTCATGCCTGTAATCCCAACACTTTGGGAGGCCGAGGCTAGCAGATCACCCGAGGTCAGGAGTTCGAGACCAGCCTGGCCAACATGGCAAAGCCCTGTTTCTACTAAAAGTACAAAAATTAGCCAGGCGTGGTGGTGTGCACCTGTAATCCCAGTTACTTGGGAGGTTGAGGCAGAAGAATCGCTTGAACTCAGGAGGCAGAGGCTGCAGTGAGCTGAGATCACAACCATTGCACTCCAGCCTGAGTGACAGAATAAGAGACTCCGTGTCAAAAAAAAAAAAAAAAAAAAAAAATCATCTCACTCAATCACCCATGCTGGGAACAATTCCTCTCTGGCTGGCAGCTTACATCTCCCACTAGTCCCTAGATTCTGACTATTCATGCTTCTGTTGGGGCCCTTTCTCTGTTCTGAAAGTTTTCTTGGGCAAGCTTCATTTTCAGATGATATTGGTTCCTATTTGGTGTTCAGGAGATACGACTATTGCAGCTTGCTCCTGAGACACCTTCTTTACTCCCAGGTGAGTCTCTCCTGATGGTCATCTCTTAGAAACCCTTCTCGGGCTGAGGTTGGTGGTAGGTGGGAAGTCGGGGCGGGGGAGGACTTGAAACTTCTCTGGAGAATGAGGGGGAAAGGCCCCAGGAGTCCAACTTACCCCAGGGCTTTCTCTCCATCAACTTTTCAACTTCCCAACCTCACAACTAGTTCATTTGAAGCCTAGAGGGGATAATGGGCTAATTGGTTCATACCTCCTAGCATGTCCTGCCTGGCTGGGAACTCTAGCATGTCAGTTTAGAATGAAGGGACTTTCGACACCTACTCTTTCTTTTTTTTTTTTTTTTTTTGAGAAGGGGTCTCTGTCGCCCAGGCTGGAGTGCAGTGGCGCCATCTTGGCTCACTGCAAGCTTCGCCTCCCGAGTTCACGCCATTCTCCTGCCTCAGTCTCCAGAGTAGCTGAGACTACAGGTGCCCGCCAGCATGCCTGGCTAATTTTGGGGGGTTTTTTTGTATTTTTAGTAGAGACAGGGTTTCACTATGTTAGCCAGGATGGTCTCGATCTCCTGACCTCGTGATCAGCCCGCCTCGGCCTCCCAAAGTGCTGGCATTACAGGCATGAGCCACCGTGCCCGGCGCTACTCTTTCATTCTTGATGACACTCACAAACAGGTAAGCAGCTGAACCCCAGAGAAATTTAAATTTCCAAAGGGTCATTTGTCTTCAGTTATAACCAAGATTTCACATAAAACAACTCTTCAAGCTCTTTTTAAGAAACATTTGAATATTTTGATTTTATTCCAATTCAAACATTTCTAGGGGAAAAAAATGTTTGATGACCCAATTTTGAGTTTACTTGATTCCACTGAATGCCTTTTTTAGTTTAAGAATAAAAAGTAACTAAGATCTAGTAAAATAAAACAAAATAAAAATAATATTTTGATTTGGCTCAGGATATTAATTTTGTTTATTCAGCTTTCAGTTCAGATCTGACTATAGCACTGACCTTATTGACACCTTTCTCCTTGGTCTGAATGGTGGTTTAAGTAAGAGGCTTTGCATGGTACAATTTCCTCTCTATGAAGATGGAAGTGGAGTAGCTTAATCCAGGGAGCCTGGCTGTTCCTATTAGGTCTCTGTATATTGTTCTATGGTAAGTGTGGGAAAGGGCCCCCTAGATGTCAACCACAAAAGTCAGATGTGTAAGATACAATATTATTTACAGCCTTTGCCAGATATGCTCAAAATATCAGACATATAAACATCTATTTGCTCCAGGAAACCATTGAAAATTCCACTAACTCATAAATAATGACTTCACTGTGCCCCACAATGACCTCCTTTTACCCAGTACATACTAGCAATTGCATTCCCACAAGCAAACCAAAAGACAGCTTGTTCGTTTATTATTCATTTAATTACTAGAGATAGGAAACAAGTAGACCAGCTCAAAAATTTTAAAAACAATCCCTAAACAAGTACCGTTGTTAAGTGATGCTAATTTTGCATTAACATTTCCACGCATCTGGTGAATGGCTAGATGCATATCGTCAACCTATATCAAGGATAACCAGGAAACCTATCACTCTGAGGTCAGTGTTGCTTAATATCAGTGATTAGTCCTTGGGGCTTTTATGTACCAACCCCTGGAAAAGTGATTTTGGTTTTAATCACCACTGGACTAAAAGGAGGAAACAAATAAAATTGACCTTATTTCAATATCATTTCAATGGAAGAAACAAGGAAGTGGTTTGTTTGGCTTCTATCCCTATCCCTGGAAAACTGCACGGCCCCCAGTAAAGTGCTCTATGAATATTATTATTATTATTATTATTTTTTTTTGAGACAGAATCTCGCTCTTTTGCCCAGGCTGGAGTGCAGTGGCGCTATCTCGGTTCACTGCAAGCTCCGCCTCCCGGGTTCATGCCATTCTCCTGCCTCAGCCTCCCGAGTAGCTGGGACTACAGGCGCCCGCCACGCGACCGGCTAATTTTTTGTATTTTCTTAGTAGAGACGGGGTTTCACCGTGTTAGCCAGGATGGTCTCGATCTCCTGACCTCGTGACCCGCCCGCCTCGGCCTCCCAAAGTGCTGCAATTACAGGTGTGAGCCACCGTGCCCGGCCTAATATTACTCTTTATGATGAAAAGAACATGAGGGATCCCAGAGCGCAGGCTCACACCTAAAATCCCAGCACTTTTGGAGGCCAAGGCGGGCGGATCACTTGAGGTCAGGAGTTCGAGACCAACTTGAACAACATGGTGAAACCCAGTCTCTACTAAAAATACAAAAATTAGCCAGGCATGGTGGCCTGTGCCTGTAGTAGTGCCAGCTACTCAGGAGGCTGAGGCAAGAGAATCGCTTGAACGCGGTAGGCAGAGGTTACAGTGAGCCAAAACTGCACTACTGCACTCCAGCCTGAGCAACAGAGCGAGACCCGATCTCAAAAAAAAAAGAAAAAAAAAAAGAAGAACGTGAGGATAAAAAATGTAATGTTTCAGGACAGACCACGTCATTGAACCACTTTTTCCCCACATGCAGTGGTTGGAATCACAATCATATATTCAGTAACTATTCGTCTATTTATGCTGCACACTGTGCAAGGTGTGGGAAATGATCCCATCAACCAGAAATATTCCTTTCCTTGGGGGCTTACAATCAGCAGACAGGCATTGACAATAAAGCATAAGACTTTTGGTGGGGGCCCTGGGAGCACTTAAAATTCAGGAAAGGCTTTAAGAGAGGTTCATATCTCTAACCTGAAATCCAACAAATGAGTTTCAGTTAGCCAGGAAGGGGAAAAGAAAAATTTTAAGAACTACACTTAAAAAATTGGGAGATGAGGCTGGGCGCAGTGGCTCACGCCTGTAATCCCAGCACTTCGGGAGGTGAAGGCGGGTGGATCACGAGGTCAGGAGATCAAGACCACCCGGGCTAACATGGTGAAACCCCGTCTCTACTAAAAATACAAAAACAAAATTAGCTGGGCGTGGTGGCAGGCGCCTGTGATCCCAGCTACTTGTAGGGGGTGCTAAGGCAGGAGAATGGCATGAATCCGGGAGGCGGAGCTTGCAGTGAGCCGAGATCTCGCCACTGCACTCCAGCCTGGGCGACAGAGCAAGGCTCCGTCTCAAAAAAAAAAAAAAAAAAAACACTGGGAGATGAGAAGGGGCACTTAGAATAGTACAATTAGTTCAGTATGGCTGAAAGGGGTGGGGATGGGTGTGATGGAAAAAAGACCAAAGAGGCAAGCAAAGAACACAAAATGCAGATCCTTGAAGGTCACATTGAGAAATGTAGACTTTGTCCTGAGGATTACCCTCTATCAAAGCGTTTATGTAACAGAGGGGTGGCGGGGTGACGCACTCAGATGTGACTGTTTACAGAGGAGGCTGGCTGTAGTAAGAAGAATGGAAAGGAATGGGGCAAAAAATGGGGTCAGGAAGACTAGTTAGGAGGTTGTTAAATTGACTCGGCAAGAAAGAGAGGAATTCAAACTAACACGGAAGCAGTAAGAACAGATGTGGTGGTGGCCGGGCGTGGTGGCTCACGCCTGTAATCCTAGCACTTTGGGAGGCCGAGGCGGGCGGACTGCTTGAGCTCAGGAGATCGAAACCAGCCTAGGAAACACAGTGAAACCCCATCTCTACTAAAAATACAAAAAAATTAGCCGGGCATGGCGGTGTGCGCCTGTAGTCCCAGCTACTAGGGAAGCTGAGGGAGGTGAATGGCTTGAACTCGGGAGGCGGAGGTTGCAGTGAGCCGAGATCGCCACCGCACTCCACACTCTAGCCTGGGCAACAGATTTAGACTCTGCCCCCCCCCACACACACAAAAAAAGAATAGACTCGGTGGCTCATGCCTGTAATCCCAACACTTTGAGAGGCCAAGGTGGGCGGATTTCCTGAGGTCAGGAGTTCAAGACCAGCCTGGCCAACATGGTGAAACCCCATCTCTACTAAAAATACAAAAATTAGCTGGGCATGGTGGTGCAGGCCTATAGTCCCAGCTACTGGGAGGCTGAGACAGGAGAATTGCTTGAACCTGGGAGGCAGAGGTTGCAGTGAGCCAAGCTAGTGCCACTGCACTCTAGCCTGGACGGCAGAGCGTCTCCAAAAAGAAAAAAAAAAATAGAAAGTACAATCTCAAAAAAAAAAAAGAATAGAAAGTACAGTTGTCCTTCCATACCTTCCATATTCGCTGGGGATTGGTTCCAGAACTCCGCAATTCCATACCAAAATCTATGCATACTCAAGTCCTGCAGAACCTGCATATATGCCCTCTATGTGAGAGGGTTTCACATCCTGCAAATAATGTATTTTCATTCTGCCTTTGGTTGAAAAATATCTACGTAAAAGTGATCCCCACGGTTCAAACCTGTGTTGTTCAATGGTCAACTATAAATGGATTTGGAAATATTCAAGAGATAAAGTTGATGGGTCTTGATGATTGACTGGGCATGAGAAATATGGGAGAAGGAAGAGTCCAGGATAACATCAGGACTCTGGCTTGAGCAACAGGAGAAGGGATGGAACCATTCACTGAGAAAGAGACTATAGTTGGGGAGCAGGCTTGGGAATGGAAATGATGAGCTCTATTTGGGATGTCCGCATTCTAAAATGCGGCTAAGACTTCCATGTGGGGGCCAGCATGGCGGCTCATGCCTGTAATCCCAGCACTTTGGGAGGCCAAGGTAGGCAGATTGCTTCGGCTTAGAAGTTCAAGACCAGCCTGGGCAACATGGGGAAACACTGTCTCTACAAATAAAGAAAAAAAGAAAGAAAGAAAAAGAAAAATTAGCCTGCATGGTGGCACATGTCTGTAGTCCCAGCTACTCAGGAAGCTGAGGTGGGAGGATCACCCGGGCCTGGGAGGTTGAGGCTACAGTGAGCCATGATCATACCACTGCGTTCCAGTCTAGGTGACAGAGTGAGACCCTGTCTCAAAAAAAAAAAAAAAAAAAGACTTCCATGTGGAGATAACAAGTAGACTATTTTTTTTTAATTTCCCAAAGATTCTACAATGAACATATTAACAGAAAAATAGCCCACAAAGGATTCCAAGAAGTGGTGGTGAAAAGATAGATGTCACCAAACCAAGGAAGACAGTTTCCTTTTTTTTTTGACAGGGCCTCACTCTGTCACCCAGGCTGGAGTGCAGTGGCACAATCACGGCTCATTGCAGCCTCGGCCTCCCAGGCTCAGGTGATCCTCCCACCTCAGCCTTCTGAGTAGCTGGGACTATAGGCGCATGCCACTATGTCTGGCTAATTTGTTTCAATTTGTTTTTTAGTAGAGATAGGGTTTTGCCATATTGCCCAAGCTGGTCTTGAACTCCTGAGCTCAAGCAATCCACCCACCTCAACCTCCCGAAGTGTTGGGATTGCAGGCATGAGCCACTCACCCAGCTAGAAGACACTTTCAAGAAGGACATAGTCACCGGTATCAGCTACTTAGAGCTCAAGTCAGATAATGCCGGGAAAACAGCCTTAAAATTGAGCAACAAGGTTGTTAGTGATCTTGGCTGGACCAGTGTCAGAGGAACATTGGGGCAGCAGCCAGATTTCAAGGAGAGTTTCAGGGTGGAGGGTAAGGAAGTGGTGGTGAGTGTGGACACCTGTTTCAATAAACTTAACTGTAACCAAAACAAGTCAGATAAAGAAGTGAATTAAAGGGGTGGGGAAGCTAGAGAGGGTACGATTTTAAGGATAGAAGACATTTGGGCTTGTTTAAATGCTGATGGCAATGAATCAGCAGCAAGTGAAGCATCAGGAGAGAAAAGGAACTTGCAATGCAGCAAAGTCAATGAGGCTGCAAGAGAGATTTAGAGCCTCAGAACTGGCTTTGTCAATGAGATTTCTCTTTCACTATGACGGAGGGGAAGGAGGAAATGATTAATTGCTCTGCAGGTAAGTTTGTGGCAAGAATTTGAGTGAGTTCCTGTCTGGTGGCTTTTAATTTTCTCTTATAAAGTAAAAGAAAAATTCCCCTGATTTAAAAAAAAAAGTGTATGTGCCAACTTTATGATCACAAATTATCCCTGATTGTGGTTTCACTTAGGAGTAAAAACAAAACTTGTCATTAAATTGTTCTCTTTCCTTTCTTCAATGGGTAGGTCTTAACACCCAGCCATCAGCTGTGGTCCCAGGTGCTGTCTTAGCCAAGGTCCAGTGAGCAGTGTGGGAACCACCACTGCTACTGCTGAATTCCGAGTGCCACCTGGATCAGAGGTTTGATTGCTGTATGCTCAGTGAGGCTTCATTCATTGAAACGTTGGGGAAGGACAGTGAGAGGAGGGTTTTCTGAAGCTCAAGGAGATCTTGTGGCCCTGGGACAGGATTATTGAAGTGGGTGCTGACCTCAGAGAAGCAGAGGCAAAGGAAAAGGGGAAAAGAACCTAAAGGTCAAAGTCCAGAGGGGGCCAGTGCAGTCTCAGATTCCCCTAGTCAATTTCCTGAAGCCCACACTGCAGGTTATCCAGAACCTGAAGATGCTAACTAGTTGCCTTGCTCTTCTCACTTAAAAAAAAAAAAAAAAGTGTAAGTTCTGTCTTTCATTGCCATTCTCAGCAATCTGCTTTCAAAACTAACCATATAATAAAGTGGTGGCCAAGCTATTTGCCAAAATGCCCCAACCACCAGATCTTTTTTTTTTTTTTTTTGAGGTGGAGTTTCGCTCTTGTTGCCCAGGCTGGAGTGCAATGGCGAAGTCTCAGCTCACTGCAACCTCCGCCTCCAGGGTTCAAGTGATTCTCCTGCCTCAGCCTCCTGAGTAGCTGGGATTACAGGCACCCGCCACCATCCCCAGATAATTTTGTAATTTAGTGGAGACAGGGTATCACCATGTTAGGCTGGTCTCAAACTCCAGACCTCAGGTGATCCACCCACCTCCGCCTCCCAAAGTGCTAGGATTACAGGCACGAGCCACCACACCCAGCCCCCAACCACCAGATCTTAAGGAGTAAACAGAAACTTCTCCTACTCCTGGCCTTCTGCCCCTACTCTGGGGATCAGGTTTTTGTGTCTCGCATGGAGGGGGTGCCTTGGGTTCCCTCACCCCCTCCTATGCTCACACACATATGGACACGCACCCTCCCTAAGCTGCTGCAAAAAGGACAGGCTCAGACCCCCATTACTCAGCATTCTAGAGAAAAAGATTGCCTAAGCTTCCACAGTGACTCTTTCAAAATCAAATATAATGCTCTGATTTTGCCAGCCACTGAAATAAAAGTAGGAAAATAAAGTGGAGCGTGGGGGACAAAAAGGGGAGACTTGCAGGGACAGAAAGGAAAAACAAGAAACAGAATTAAGAGGAAAAGCCAGAAAATGAAAAGATTTAACTGATCCATAAATTGAGAATTTAGTTAAAAGTATAAAGTTCTCTCTTCTCCACTCTTAATTGCCTAGGAAGCATTTTACCACGTTCAGAAAGAATAAAATGTGATCTACTCCACCCATAGAAACATAGCTGTTGGAGAGTTTTTCCTTGTAAAAATAAATAAATACCCACAAAAAGAAATCCAGGCCAAGTGCAGTGGCGCACACCTGCAATCCCAGCTATTAGGGAGGCTGAGGCAAGGGAATCACTTGAACCCGGGAGGTGGAGGTTGCAGTGAGCCGAGATGGAGCCACTACACTCTAGTCTGGGAGACAGAGCAAGACTCTGTCTCAAAAAAAGAGAAATCCAGTGAGCCAAAGTAAACAGCTAGACATTCATGTCAAGCTGGAGGAAACTGTCCTTTTAGGGTTTCCAGCCCACACCCCGATGGCGTAACTCCACTCCTCTTTGTGTTGGAATGTTCATGTTTTCTTGCTGACCTTAGCCCAAGTCCTCTGATCTAAACACACAGCTATCTGAACCTTCCCCTCCTCCATTCTCTCCCTGCCCCAGCCTTACCTATGAAATGAAAAGTAGATCCCTGCTTTTGCTGGCTGATTTCTTGGGGCACCTCAGGCAAGATAATTCTCTATTGACCTTGTGGCAGGGACTACGGCCCCAAACTCTTACATTTCTCAAGCAAATCAATGGAAACTTATTTTTTTTTTTTTTTTTTTTTTTTTTTTTTTTACTGGCAGGAGCAGCCACTGGTGCAAAGCATCTGCCTGGAGATCATCAGTCCCAGGGGCAATAGGGTAGGGGTGGTGCTGCTGAATCTAACGTCACTTGGAAAACAGGTTATTTTTCTGGGATGAATTTAAGAGATATATTGAGTTAGAAGGAGAGGATTTTAACTTCATTTTGAAAAATGGTGGCTGCTGTTTGCTGCTACCCATAATGAAGCCCCGGAGCCCCAAGTTCAAAGGCTTTGTCAGCAACTTAAGTGAAGGATCCTGGGGCTTCCTGAGGTTGTTGCTGGCAGCTGTAGGGAGAGCTGTCCAGGCCCTGCTTTATTGGAAGGCTCATACTAGCTGACTGCAAGGCCAGGAAATGGACCTCCAAGCAAAAGATGAGAGAGCACGGGATAGATGAGCCTTTAGCCTTGGGTTTCAGTGCCCTGGGGATTTGCTCCTGGATGATGGGAGCAAAGAGGAGGATAGAAATGGAGGGTTCCTAAGCACTCAGGAGGCTGAGGCAGGAGAATTGCTTGAACCCAGGAGGCGAAGGTTGTGGTGAGCCGAGATCGCACCGTTGCACTCCAGCCTGGGCAACAAGAGTGAAACTCCATCTCAAAAAAGAAAAAGAAAGAAAGAAAGAAATGTCTCCTAGAGTGGAGGAGACTCCCACAGTGGTGGCTACGATGTTTCCTTAAGTCAGCTCTACCTTGGGAGTCTGGTGAAGTTTAAATAGCACCATGAAAATGGGACTTTCAAAAGTACTGGCCTGATTTCTTCAATAAGTCAATAACATAGCACGGAGGAAAAGGGGAAGAAAAACTAGAGTCAAAACAATTAAATGCAATGTGTGGCCCCTGAGAAGATTCTGGTTTGAATAAACAAGTTATAAAAGACTTTCTGAGGGCAGTTGATATTTAGGAACTTTTTTTTTTTTTTTGAGACAGGGGCTTGCTCTGTTGCCCAGGCTGGAGTGCAGTGGCACGATCATGGCTCACTGCAACCTCTGCCTCCCAGGTTCAAGCGACTCTCCTGCCTCAGCCACCAGAGTAGCTGGGACTACAGGCACGCACCACAATGCCAGGCTAATTTTTGTATTTTTAGAGACAGGGTTTCACTGTTGTCCAGGCTGGTCTTGAACTCCTGAGCTCAAGTGATCCGCCTGCATTGGCCTCCCAAAGTGCTGGGATTACAGGCATGAGCCACTGCACCCAGCCAGGAACTATTATATTAATTAATTTACTTATTTATTTTCCTTTTGGGGACGAGGTCTCGCTCTGTCCCCCAGGCTGGAGTGCAGTGGTGCGATCATGGGTCACTGCAGCCTTGACCTCCCAGGTTTAAGTGATCCTCCTGCTTCAGCCCCACAAGTAGCTGGGACTATAGGCGCTCACCACCACACCCAGCTAATTTTTTATTTTTTGTAGAGACAGGGTTTCGCCATGTTGCCCAGGCTAGGAACTATTATTATTTTATTAGGTGTGATAATGTGTGATAATAATATAGAATACAGTATTATGGTTCTGTGGGGGAGACATCCTTATTTTAGAGATGCATACATGAGTATTTAGGGGTAAAATATCATTATATCTGAAATTTACTTTTAAATATTTGGGCAAAAAGAATAGATGAAGTAAATATGGCAAGTGTTGCAATCAAGGGAAATCTGGATAAAGGAGTATTCATTATACTATTCTCTATACTTTCCGTTTATTTGAAAATGTGCAATCTTAAAAGTTACAAATAAACAAAAAAGTCAAGGACAGTATAGGAAGATGGGGAAAGTTCCCATGCAGCCCCCCGGGCAGATCCCCAACACCAATTTACAGGACTATGGGCCAGGCTCAGAGCCAAGAATGGAGGGATGAATAAAATCCAAGTTGTTTTGTTTTGTTTTTTGGAGACATGGTCTCACTGTTGCCCACTGGATTGCAGCGGCATGATCATGGCTCACTGCAGCCTAAACCTCCTGGGCTCAAGCAATCCTCCCACCTCAGCCTCCCGAGGAGCTGGGACTAAAGGTGCACACCAGCACGCCCCACTGATTTTTTAACTTTTTTTTTGTAGAGATAAGGTCTCACTTTATTGCCCAGGCTGGTTTTGAATTCCTTGCCTCAAGCAATCCTCCCTCAGCATCCCAAAGTGCTGGTATTACAGGCATGAGCCACCTGCCCTGGCAAAATCCAGTTTTTTTTCTTCAGGAGATAACAGTTTAGTGTGAAAGGCAGGCAGAACACCTGGAAAAGGGGATACGGGAAAAAGAGTCATCAGAGGAGGTGGCAACCTAGCTTAATATACTCCTGGAGTGGCGTAAAATCTGAGAAGGGGAGAACAAGTTTTCTGAGGGTCTCTGTGTAGGGGTCACTGGCCAACAAAACCTTTTCTTTTTTTTCTTTTCTTTTTTTTTTTTTTTTTTTTGAGATGGAGTCTCTCTCTGTTGCCCAGTCTGGAGTGCAGTGGTGCAATCTCGGCTCACTGCAAGCTCTGCCTCCCTGGTTCACGCCATTCTCCTGCCTCAGCCTCCCGAGTAGCTGGGACTACAGGCGCCCGCCACCACGCCCGGCTAATTTTTTGTATTTTTAGTAGAGACGGGGTTTCACCGTGTTAGCCAGGATGGTCTCGATCTCCTGACCTCATGGATCCACCCGCCTCGGCCTCCCAAAGTGCTGGGATTACAGGCGTGAGCCACCGTGCCCGGCCGCAACAAAGCCTTTTCTCAGAAAAGCCAAAACTGGGTCACCACAAGGTGAAGATGGCCTTAACAGTGACACAGAGACTTCTGGGCAGGCCCAAAGTTTAAGGCAAGGGCTGGTAGCCCTCCCCAGCCAATCTCATCACCCATCCTGGTGCCCCGCTTTCCTAACCCAAAGGCCCTGGCCTTGAGTTCCAGATCCCTGTTCTGCTTTCCAGAAAGAGCTCCACAGTAAATCTCTACCCCTGCTTGGGGCCCCACGGTCCAGATATTTTTTCAAACAACACTTAATTCTCCTTAAATGCAACTAATCCACTTCCTATGAGTGCCTTGACCTAAGAAGAGGCAGGCAAGACCAGTGAGGAACTAGAGACATTCAAGATCAGCAGGTTAAATATGTCCTCACAGTTCCCAGGCAGTGGTCCCCACAGCCCAGCTAATGATCCAGGACCCTACTGCTTCCAAAAGGAATAACAGAGACATCTGGAGATCATCTAATGTGCTTGGCTACAGGAAAAAAGAGGCCATAAATTACTCAGAAGACCTTTTACAATGGCCTTAGAACAGTTGGAATACTACCACAGAGAGGTTTGAAAGGAAACTTGGAGAACTTCTGGTCCAACCTTCCACCCAGCATGGAATCCCTTTTACTTCACAGTTTATGCCAAATTGATCCATCAGAGAGTGTGTTGCTGTTTCTCCTAAGGAGAGGCCACACATGTCATTACAGTTAGTCTGCAAACTGAGACATTGGCACTGGAGACTGATGATCAAGAACAAAACAAAACAAAATGAACTTCATTTCACACCCAGATCTTTCTTTGCTAAGGAAAATACTTTTCAAGTTTATTTTCCCAATGTTGGAATGTGAACTAAAGGGATCTGAAGTTTTTCTGGCTAGGGACAATCCTTCAACTTTAGGTAAAATACAGCCACCTTAGATTGGGTTAGGTCCCAAAGGTAGAAAATGTGTATGCTCAATTTTAAGATACCTTTAATTTCTCTAAAAGTAAGATATAGAGTCAGAGCTTCTTCCAGCATATGAACCTAGTTCCATGTCCTGCTGGCCCTGTGTTGTTGTTGTTGTTGTTGTTTGGTCTCACTATATTGCCCAGGCTGGTCTAGCACTCCTAGGCTCAAGTGATCCTCCCACCTCAGCTTCCCAAAGTGTTGGAATTACAGGCATGAGCCACCTTGCCAGCCAATGTTGTATTTTTTAAAAAGAAGCAGGGCGTGGTGGCTCACACCTGTAATCTTGGCAGTTTGGGAGGCTGAGTCAGGAAGATCGCATGAAACCAGGAATTCCAGACCAGCCTGAGCAACATAGCAAGACCTCCATCTCTACAAAACATAAAAAAATTTGCCAGGCATGGTGGCATGCCCCTGTGGTCCCAGCAGCTCAGGAGGCTGAGGTGGAAGGATCACTTGAGCCCAGGAGGTGGAGGCTGCAGTAAGCCATGATTGTACCCTGCACCCCAGACTGGGCAAGAGAGTGAGACAAGAAAGGAAGAGAGAGGCTGGGTGCGGTGGCTCACTCCTGTAATCTTACCACTTTGGGAGGCCAAGGCAGGTGGATCACCTGAGGTCAGGAGTTCGAGACCAGCCTGACCAACATGGAGAAACCCTGTCTCTACTAAAAATACAAAATTAGCCGGGTGTGGTGGTGGGCACCTGTAATCCCAGCTACTCGGGAGGCTGAGGCAGGAGAATCGCTTGAACCTAGGAGGTGGAAGTTGCGGTGACCCGAGATTATGCCATTGCACTCCAGCCTGGGCAACAAGAGCAAAACTCTGTCTCAAAAAAAAAAAAAAAAAAAAAAAAAGGAAAGAAAGAGAGACACAGAGAGAGAGAGAGAGAAATTCATCTTGAAGCAATAGAGTCACATTCAGAGACAGGTACTTAGGTACTCTGAACCCATGGAATGGAGAGCCCACCCAGCAAGGGCAGGTGCCAGCCTCCTGGTGCATACCCTGGAGCATGAACCTGGGAGAGCAATGGCAGACAGTACCACCTCACCAAGTTGCCTTTTTCCTCTCTCACTTATTCTAGTGCACATGTATTTGATTTTTCAGAAGCTAAATATGCCAATGATGTAATTCCAGACAGAAGTTTAAAGAGTTCCATTTTCATTAGTCCATTTTCTTGTTCTATTTTGTAAGGTCTCAGTAGGATTTGTACAATTGCATTATGACTGAGCATTACAAATAGAGTCTTTGCTTTCTAGGAGTGGACAGCAAGGTTGAAAGAGAAGAATCTAGGAAGTTAAACTGCCAAAGAACAATACAGAACAATTTACAAGCAAATACCATCGTGGTTTGTGATAAGAAGTGCTAAGGCTATTCCTAGAAGTGAAATCACTGCAAGCTGGGGAGAACTTTGTGAGTGAATGGGCCAGAGGTGGGAGGCTAGGGCCTCAGATCAGACCAGCATGGCTGTGTTACACTGCGACTTGCTAGCTATGTGGCTTCCTAAGTCTCAGCTTCACTTCTCTTAAATGGGGATAATAATACTTACTTACCTCCTAAGGCTATTATGAAGGTTAAGTAAGATAGTGTATGTAAGTGCCTGGCACATAGTGAGCACTCAGTAAATGCTGTCATTATTCTAAATAAGGCCTTAAAGCATGAGTCAAATTTAAACAAGCAGAGGGGTGGGGACAAGAAAGTAGAGACCAGGCTGTGTGGCCTTCTGGAGTGAAGATAATGTGGAGGATGTAAAGCAGTGATGCACTGGCGCGGGCTCTGATACTGGTTCTCTTATTTCCTTGTGATCTGGGGCAAGTATGCTCTGTGCTTCAGTTTCCTCATCTATTAAATGAAGATGACAATATGTAGTCAATTGCCACATGGGATTAAATGAGATATTATATCTTAAATGTTCAGCACAGTATCTTAGAAGGCACACATAAGAAACTGGTGAGCTGTGGGGAACTCTGGGGAAAAAGGTTAGGGAACAAGAATGGAAAGGAGACTTACTTTATGTACATCTCACTTCATGCCCTTTAATTTCTTTTAAATGTTTTACTGGGTTTCTTCAATTTCTTTTAAATGTTTTACCAATTCAAAAAACAATTTTAATCTAAAAAAATGCAAAAAAAATAAACACAAATAGAAATCCAAGCCGGGCACAGTGGCTCATGCCTGTAATCCCAGCACTCCGGGAGGCCGAGGCGGGTGGATCGCTTGAGGTCAGGAGTTCGAGACCAACCTGGCCAACATGGTGAAACCCTGTCTCTACTAAAAATACAAAAAAATTAGCCAGGCATGGTGGCGGATGCACTGTAATCCTAGCTACTCGAGAGGCTGAGGCAGGAGAATTGCTTGAACCAGGGAGGCAGAGGTTGCTGTGAGCCGAGATGGCACCACTGCACTCCAGCCTGAGCGACAGAGGGAGACTCCATCTCAAAAAAAATAAAAATAAAAAAAGAGAGAGACTCCATCTCAAAAAAAATAAAAATAAAAAAAGTACACAGCCTAGTACATATATGGCTACAGTATACTAATCTATCCCACATGGAATAAGATCACATTCTTTCTCACCCTGCTAAAAGAGTATAGAATAATTTATAATTTCAGTAGAAAGCCAAAATCTGCCAAAGCAATATTTTGAAAAATAAGATTTGCAAAGCAAATGCTAAAATCATGTTTAGCTTCTTAAGGAAACAAAGTTTTCAAATACTTAAAGTAATTTTAGCAGCATCTATTTAGATAAGAACAATTAATTGACCTCATTACAGTTTTTCTCCTTAAGGCATTTGAGCAATCCCAGGAAGATTTCTACTTGTTTTCTCAGCTATTTAACTATTAAAGAATATGCCTTAAAATAATAAATTTATATTTCCCTTAAAAATTATTGTCTAGTTTACATTTTAATTCAGATCAGATCTCTTTGAGACTATTCTGAGTTACTGAGAGGTCATTGTAGTTGTATGCCTCAAAACAATTAGCAAGTGTTTCTTCTCCCTAAGTTGGACCTGAGCTTAGGTTTGCTTTCCCTTCCTTCTTTTCTTTTCTTCTTGTATATTCCTCCCCATTTCTTTCCCACACAAAATTTCCTATAAAAACACATTTGTGGATAAGCTTGCTATGTTCTTATTAGCAGCTCTGTGGTCTCCAAGCAAAGATGTCAATTCTAAAATGTTTCCCTAGAGACCCATATATCAGAAGGTTAAATCAGCCCTGAGGATCCCAGGCGCTGCCTTCCAGCCCTGGATCAGAGCCCTGTCCCTACTGGGTATTCACACTTACCTGGTTCCCCAGCACATACAACCTTTTGGGGGCCTGGGAGGGAATCACTGCCAGGAAGCAGCTGCAAGGACTCAGTTACTACAAGGCACCGTAGCATATTGGGGAACCTTCCTGTGTTCAACTGATATTTTACTTTTAAAAACTCTGATCACTTTACATTCTGTGTTAAACGATCATCAGTGGGCCTTGCCTTTTTTCATATAAACTCAGCCTATGACTCTTTCCTCCTACTACAGGAAACCTATTGTGTGGCAAATATGCCAACACTGCTTCAATCTCAGAGTAAAATTACAAGAAAAAAAGAGGAAACACCCTAAGCCTAAACCACATGCTTGAGGTTTCATTTTAAAATAGGCAGCTCCTATTCTAATTTTTCTCCAAGTCACATGCAATATTTTTCTAGAAGGACATTTTGCTTTTTACTTTTCAGGTTGGAGATTGTTTTTCCATCTGGCTTTTCCGCTTTCAACTCAGTTACAAAACTGTAGTCAACATTTTCACAGCTTGTCAATGGAAACCTGATTATGGCTCCTCATCCAAGAAGAAAAAATAAAATTGATGTGAATAGAGGACAAGATAGTACAGAAAATGCATTCAGATTTATCAGACTTTCCCAACTTCCTGCTGTTTGCTTTACAAAACAGAGCAAATCTCACATTCCTCCTGTTTAGTCCCAAAACACTTCTAGGGAAATTCTGTCACATGACAGCCAAGGATACCCAAATTTAGAGCCCTGCTTGCTGAATGGGGACACATGATCACTTTAAAAAGAATGAGACTGGGAGCTATTATTTCTTCCAGATGGATATGAAGTCATTTTCAAAGAAATAAAGGCATTGATTTATTTGGGATCTTGTCAACAACGGTTCAAAGTGTGCAGTATCAAGGAGAAGGAAAAGGCTTAGTCTTGTAGGAAATGATGATGGACTCAGTGTGGGAATTGAGACGATTTTCTATAAAGCCATGAATTAATGAAACTTAATCTTGGGTGGGGGGCCTCACTTGCACAGGCCCCCGCTAGTGCTGGGGGTTAGTTGGTAGGAAAGGGATAGCAGGTTACAATCAGGAAGTGTTTCTCTGTAAGCATGTCTGGTAAAGTGTTTAATCTCAGAAGAAAACGACATAGATCTCTGTGGCTCCAGTCATTTGTTGTGATTTATTTCCTCTTACCATATATTTATTTTCATACTATCTTTTATGTTCATAACTGTATGCTCTTTTCCTTAAAAAGAGTGCCTAAAATTGTATAAGCTTCAGGCCTCACATAAAATCTGGCTCCACCATTACTTAAGAATGAATAATTTTTAATTTCAATTTATTGCCTACTCTCACGTCCTCATTTCCTTAATTGGTGGCTCCCATATTATATTAAAACATTTCCTTCGTTCAGCCAAGCTGTGGATTGAACATTTAGAGGTGTGTGTGTGTGTGTGTGTGTGTGTTTATGTGTGTGTGTGTGTGTGTTGGCAGGGAATCAGTGATATTAGGACTTTGAAGGCAGGGCTTTCTCCTTCTACTAGAAAATAGACTGTTATATTTTTTCCTTTCTAAAACATTGACATGTCCTAAACTGGCAGTATGTTTGCGGTTCTTCAAAGTTATGGACACAGACCAATACTTCAAAGAAACCACCACCTCTACCCATCCTGTCCCAGGAATTTGCCAGACCAAGAGATGCTGTTAGAAAGAGCTTGTCGGCCGGGTGCGGTGGCTCACGCCTGTAATCCCAGCACTTTGGGAGGCCGAGGCAGGCGGATCACGAGGTCAGGAAATCGAGACCATCCTGGCTAACACAGTGAAACTCCGTCTCTACTAAAAATACAAAAAATTAGCCGGGCGAGGTGGCGGGCACCTGTAGTCCCAGCTTCTCGGGAGGCTGAGGCAGGAGAATGGCGTGAGCCCGGGAGGTGGAGCTTGCAGTGAGCCGAGATTGCGCCACTGCACTCCGGCCTGGGCGACACAGCGAGACTCCATCTCAAAAAAAAAAAAAAAAAAAAGAAAGAGCTTGTCACTGAATCTTCTCTAAGGATATAGTTGAGCACGTTATTCAACATTTCACCCTTTTTCCGGGTGGCTCTCCAAAGAATTTTTCTAGTCTTCGTTCCAGGAATGATTGTACTTCTTCTGGACCACTGGCCTTTTAATCTAATCAACTATGTGAATTGTATAACCAGCCACAGTTCTCACTTTGAATTGTTTGTTAGTAAGCCCAAAGTTAAATCTGCAGCCAGGTCATGCCTAGTAATTATGGTGTGTTTTTGTATTCACATTCCTGACTCCATTTTATTCCTTTATTTCTAATTATTATTCTTGATATGTTGTTACATTTTATATATCTATCCTTTCCCGAGAGAGTAGGGATATGATTTAATAAACCATTCATAAAGGCTTTCTGGTTGTAGTTTTATCATGGGTATCTGGATTTGTAGCAAAAAATCTTTGCATACCACACCAAAAAAAAATAATAATAATAAGATTTTGAAAGAAGGTGACTGCCTGAGGTCAGAAGTTCGAGAGCTTCAACATGGTGAAATCTCATCTCTACCAAAAATACAAAAATTAGCCAGGTATCGTGGCAGGTGCCTATAAACCCAGCTACTCAGGAAGCTGAAGCAGGAGAATCACTTGAACCCGGGAGGCGGAGGTTGCAGTGAACTAAGATTGTGCCACTGCACTCCAGCCTGGGTGACAAAGTAAGACTTCGTCTCAAAAAAAGAAAGAAGGAAAGAAGGTGACTGTGACCTGATGTTATCCTCCTGTTCCTTCCCACTTGCCTTGTTCACACTCATACTTCTGCCTGCTCACTGGGAGTGTCAAGTGTGCCAGCATTTTGTCACTAACCTCAGAGAATATTAATGATGACAACTGCTTCTAACCCATCTTTGCCACACTCAGAATCTACTCCCCCCATATCTCTCCCCACCCTCATTTCTAATAAAGCCCTGATGCTCTAAGGGCACCTACAGGATCCCAGTTGCACTTAGGATGTCAACCCCGTGTACCCAGGTTCAAGTGGATACAAATTAAGTTTCAGGGAATGTTCTCAACTCTGGAAGAGTGTGAAGGCACTCTGGCCCTACAAATGGCATCTCAAGTAATTCAGACAGGAAAGAGATCTGACCGTGGGAGGGGGAGGCTCCAACCCCCTGGATGTGCTTCAAGACTTGAGCTATGTTTGTGAGCACAGAAGACCTCCTGGAAGAAGCAGGCAAGGCCAGATGTTAGGGTGGGGAAAGCAGCGGCCTAGCACAGGAATGAGTCACTGGGTTGACCTGGGTAAAGCCAGTCTTCCTCTGGAGGGTCCAACCTCACTAGCCCCCATCTCAAACTTCTCATTAGTCAAGATTTCAGATTCAAGTCAGAGTGAGAACTGTCTCACTATGACCCCTGAATTTCTCGTTCTAATGTCCTTTTGCCCTGTGCCCCTATCACGTAAGCGTTCAGCCCCCAAACGCCTTTCAGAGCATCCTGCACCCGCTACAGCTGCACACTCCTAGAAGCCTTCTCATTGATACCACTGATCCTCTTTCTTTCTTTTTTTTTTTTTTGAGACGAGTCTCTCTCTGTTGCCCAGGCGGGAGTGCAGTGGCGCAATCTCGGCTCACTGCAAGCTCCGCCTCCCGGGTTCACGCCATTCTCCTGCCTCAGCCTCCCGAGTAGCTGGGACTACAGGCGCCCACCACCACGCCCGGCTAATTTTTTGTATTTTTAGTAGAGATGGGGTTTCACCGTGTTAGCCAGGATGGTCTGGATCTCCTGACCTCATGATCCGCCTGCCTTGGCCTCCCAAAGTGCTGGGATTATAGGCGTGAGCCACCGCGCCCGGCTCAGGTCCCTACTTTCAATTGTTTTAGATAGAAGTGGAATTGCTGGATCATATGGTAATTCTATGTTTAATTTTTGGAGGAAATGGGATACTGTTTTCCAGAGCAGCTGCACCATTTGACATACCTCCAGCATGGCACAAGCGTTCCCACTTCTTCACATCCTCATCAACATTTGTTATTTTTGGTGACAGCCACCCTAATGGATGTGAAGTGGTTTTGATTTGCATTTCTCTAATGATTATTTATCATCTCTTCATTTGTTTATTGGCCATTAATGTATCTTCTTTGGAGAATTGCCTATTCAAGTCCTTTAACCATATTTTAATAGGGTTGTTTGGCTTTCATTGTTGATTTATAAGTATTCTTTATATATTCTGGATATTAACTCCTTATTGGATTATTATTTGCAAATATTTTCTCCTATTCTGTGAATTGCCTTTTCACTCTGTTGATAGTGCCCTTTGATGCACAAAAATTTTTAATTTTGATGAAGTATATTTTATGTTTTTTTTTTTCTGTAATGTGTCTTCTATAAGTTCAAGTGAATTTAGAATTACCTCAAATTTAAAAGTTTTTTTTTTTTTTTTTTTTTTGAGACAGAGTTTCGCTTTTGTTGCCCAGGCTGGAGTGCAATGGCTCAATCTTGGCTCACTGCAACCTCTGCCTCCTTGGTTCAAGCAATTCTCTTGCCTCAGCCTCCGGAGTAGCTGGGATTACAAGCATGGGCCACCATGCCTGGCTAATTTTTTTGTATTTTTAGTAGAGATGGGGTTTCTCCATGTTGGTCAGGCTGGTCTTGAACTCCTGACCTCAGGTGATCCACCCACCTCAGCCTCCCAAAGTGCTGGGATTACAGGCGTGAGCCAGCACTCCTGGCCTCAAATTTAAAAGTTTAATCAAACAAAATGTAAGCATCATTCTTAGTTCGTGGGTTATACAAAACAAGTGCCATTTGGCCCACAAGTCATAGTCTGTGAGCTCCTTTGTGGAATAGAAAAAGGAATCGTTGCAACTGTCTCCTTATCCAATCTCTCACTCTGCTCTTAACCCACTATCTCTGGGACTCAAGAAATTAAAATACTTCCACCACATTTATTGCTATATAAGTGAGTATATCTATGCACATGGTTCCATCTTATATGTTCCAAAAATCAAAGGACTAACCAAAAACAGGAGCTACAATTCCACATTTGATTTTAAGAAACCAACACCCCAGGTTTTCAAATGCCCCTTAAGAGCTTTGCTTGTAACAAATATTTATGCTCTTTGTTGCATTGTGGCAGAGGATTTTAGGATCGGCACCTTTGCAGTCAACTACCCAACCTCTCTCCTCTCCTGGGAATCCTTCTTCCACACCCTTACACAAATTGTCAACAGCTTGGCCTCCCGTCACCTCCCAAGCCAGCCTCTTCCAAGGCTCACAAGCTCTAACCATTAGAAAGTCCTGATACCGGGATGGGCGTGGTGGCTCACACCTGTAATCCCAGCACTTTGGGAGGCCAAGGCTGGTAGATCACTTGAGGTCAGGAGTTCAAGACCAGTCTCGCCAACATGGTGAAACCCCGTCTCTACTAAAAATACAAAAATCAGCCAGGTGCGGTGGCATGCCTTTCGTCTGTAACCCCAGCTACTCGGGAGTCTGAGGCAGGAGGATCACTTGAACCTGGGAGGCACAGTGAGCCAAGATCGTGCCACTGCACTTTAGCCTGGGCAACAGAGAGAGACCCCAAGGGAAGGGAAGGGGAGGGGAGGGGAGAAAGGAAGAAAGGAAAGAAAGTCCTGATTTTTTAAATGTTATTTAATTTCCCTTAATATCACATAAATACTTTTTTATATATGGAGTATTTTATAATCCGTATTTGAAAAGAAGTGATTCATTATTTTTGTTTCTACTAGAAATATTATTATATAAAAGACATCAGTGAGGCTGGGCGCGGTGGCTCACACCTGTAATCCCAGCACTTTGGGAGGCCGAGGCGGGCAGATCACAAGGTCAGGAGATTGAGACCATCCTGGCTAACACGGTGAAACCCCGTCTCTACTAAAAATACAAAAAATTAGCCAGGCGTGGTGGTGGGTGCCCATAGTCCCAGCTACTCGGGAGGCTGAGGCAGGAGAATGGCATGAACCCGGGAGGCGGAGCTTGCAGTGAGCCGAGATGGCGCCACTGCACTCCAGCCTGGGCGACAAAGAGAGACTCCGTCTCAAAGAAAAAAAAAAAGACATCAGTGCAAATCTTCGTAGGGGTATTTGGGGCATTAAAAGAGAACATCTCTAAGGTTACAGCCCTATCGCAAGCCCCATCAGGAATTCTCCCAGACAACTCAATGACCTCCCTGGGCGTACTTGCCTCCCTCCAGTCCATTCTCCACACTGCAGCCAGGTTGATCATTTAAAAAGGTACATCTGATTATGTCACCCTCTTGCCTAAATCATTTTAATGGTTTCTCATCACTCTCAGAATAGAAACCAAAATCCCTACCACAGCCCACAAAGCCCAGCCTGCAGCCTCATCTCGTTGCCTCCCCATAAGCTTCCACCTATGACAATGCCTTGTCTCTTCCCCTCCTCAGAGTTGTCACGCTCCTGCAGGTGGTCCTCTCTGCCTGAATGCTCTGTACCTACCTCATGCTGTTCCCTGCTCACTTCTCTTGAGTAAATACCTAGGAGTGAGATTATGTTACATGCTTTGTGTATGCTTAACTTCATAAGAAACTACTGTCAATCAAGAAAAATGACGAGACAAGTCTCAATCATTTTAGGAGGTTTATTTTGCCAAAGTTAAGGCTGCACACCTGGGAGACAGGTCTATGCCTTTCTCTGAAGATGATTCTGAGGGCTCCAAATTTAAAGGGGAAAGGGCAGGATATTGAGATGTACACAATTTTCATGTAAGAGCGGGGTAGGGAAAAATAGCCATTCATGCCTTTGGCTCAGTGAATCTGCAGTTTTTACATAAGATGACATAGACAAATGGGGAAAAATGCAGGGGATCTGCTTTTTTTTTTTTTTTTTTTTTGAGACAGAGTCTCGCACTGTCACTCAGGCTGGAGTGAAATGGCACGATCTTGGCTCACTGCAACCTCTGCCTCCCAGGTTCAAGCAATTCTCCTGCCTCAGCCTCCCAAGTAGCTGGGATTACAGGCGCCTGCCACCATGCCCAGCTAACTTTTCGTATTTTTAGTAGAGACGGGATTTCACTATGTTGGCCAGGCTGGTCTCAAGCTCCTGACCTCGTGAACCGCCAGCCTCGGCTTCCCAAAGTGCTGGGATTACAGGTGTGAGCCACCACGCCCGGCTGGGAAGCTGCATTTTACGTAAGATAACATAGACGAAAATGGGCCAGGAGAACAATCAGATATGCATTTGTGTCTGGTGGGCCAGGGATGACCACATCCATAAAGATAAGCTATCAGTTTACATTGCCATGGTGAAATTTTAACAGAAACACCTTAGAAGATCTTGCAGCTCACAAGGAATTTCCTTGTGGGCAAAATATGGGGGAAGCTTGTAGCTTTTCATCTTGTAGCCATCTTATTTAGGAACCAAAAATGGGGAAGCAGGTTTGTGTGACCCAGTTCCCAGCTTGACTTTTCCCTTTGGCTTAATGAGTTTGGGGTCCCAAGATTTAATTTCCTTTCACAATGCCAAATTGTTTTCCAGAGTGGCTATACCATTTTGCATTCCCATCAGCAATGTAAGAAAGTTCTTACAAATATCAAGTGCTCCAAATCCTTGCTAGCACTTGATATTGGTAGCATCACTGTATGCTACATTTTTTTTTTTAGACGGAGTTTTGCTCTTGTTGCCCAGGCTGGAGTGCAATGGCATGATCTTGGTTCACCGCAACGTCTGCCTCCCAGGTTCAAGCGATTCTCCTGCCTCAGCCTCCAGAGTAGCTGAGATTACAGGCATGTGCCATCATGCCTGGCTAATTTTGTATTTTTGGTAGAGATGGGGTTTCTCCATGTTGGTCAGGCTTGTCTTGAACTCCTGACCTCAGATGATCTGCCTGCCTTGGCCTCCCAAAGTGCTGGGATTACAGGCGTGAGCCACTGCGCCCAGCCCGTATGCTGTATTTTTAACAAAGCACAGAGTAAGTGCTATCTGATTATGAGGTTCCGCTAAAGGGAATAGAAGATGAGTAACTCCTTTGAACCCATTTCAGCGAGAGCTCTCTGGTCGAAGTTATCTCCCACTCTCCCTCCAGCCTTCATAGTAATAACCTTTAGCCAAGCTGCTGTGAAAGCACAGGGGATTTAACGGGCTTAACCACAGAGACTGTTTTTCAGACTGAATTGATAAAAGTACAGCAGCTTCAAAGTCTTACTTTACTATCGCTACCCAGCTCAGTCTTACCCCTGACCACGACTTCGCTGTTGGAATCAAAGTGGTGAGTGTGAAGGTCAAGTGTGAAAATGTCACAAAGGGCATAGTCACAGAGGGCTTGAAGACTTCCGGGGGCGGAAATACTTTTGAAGGTTGGTTAACATATTTTCCAGATCAACTGCAAGTTTAACTCTTCAGAAGACTACAAGTGGATTCTTTTTTCTTTCCCTTAACACAGAACCTACATGTTGGTAAGCACTTGTAGACACGGGTACCTTTGACAATTGCAGCTTCCAATACTGCGTGCAAGGGTGCTAATATCACACCAATTAAAAGGCTGACATGCAAATTGCTAGAAGTATTTTACAGTTTGTTTTTCATTTTATCAGAATACCCCCGTGAGAGTGTTTTTGACGAATACAGTAATAAAAGGCTGGCTCTGGAGCTACCCTTTGCTAAGGTAACATATTAATGAGTCACCAGAAGCTATAAATAGAACTCAGCATGAACTTCTGTCCACAATTACACCACTATTCCCACAAAGAGAGATGTTACTAATGATGGAACATGGCCTGCTAGCCACTACTACAACCAAGGCGGGTGAGGACACGGGGAACCACAGCCTTGTGGGAAATGTGCACTGTGCTACGATTTGCTGAGATGTCATTACAGTGTGTGCTTTCCCTTACAGCCTGTGAGGCAGTTTTATTGTTTTCCTTAAGGATCATCAATGTGTACGCCAGCCAAGTTTGTCAAATTCTCTCTCTCTCTCGTTGAATTCCAGACAATAATTGCCTTGAGTCAGTAGTTTATAGGAGAGCTCCATAACCATTTACTGGATGGATATAACACTCTGGCATTTTTTTTGTTTGTTTGTTTTGAGATGGAGTCTGGCTCTGTCACAAGGCTGGAGTGCAGTGGCACGATCTCGCCTCACTGCAAGCTCCGTCTCCCGGGTTCACGCCATTCTCCTGCCTCAGCCTCCCAAGTAGCTGGGATTGCAGGCGCCCGCCACCAGGCCCGGCTAGTTTTTTGTATTTTTAGTAGAGACGGGGTTTCATCGTGTTAGCCAGGATGATCTCAATCTCCTGACCTCGTGATCTGTCCGCCTCGGCCTCCCAAAGTGCTGGGATTACAGGCGTGAGCCACCGCACCTGGCCAGTTTTTTTAAAGACTCAGGGTCTCACTCTGTGGCCCAGCCTGGGGTAGAGTGGTGCGATCATGGTTCACCGCAGCCTCAAACACTGGGCTCAAATGATCCTACCTCTTCAGCCTCCTAAGTAGCTGGGACTACAGGTGCACAACCCACAAGCAATAATTATTATTTATTTAGTTAGTTATTTGAGACAGAGTCTTGCTCTGTCGCCAGGCTGGAGTGCAGTGGCGCGATCTCGGCTCCCTGCAAACTCCGCCTCCTGGGTTCAAGCGATTCTCCTGCCTCAGCCTCCGGAGTAGCTGGGACTCCAGGCGCCCGCCACCACGCGCGGCTAATTTTTTGTATTTTAGTAGAGATGCGGTTTCACCTGGTTGGCCAGGATGGTCTCGATCTCCTGATCTTGTGATCCACCCACCTTGGCCTCACAAAGTGCTGGGATAACAGGCGTGAGCCACTGCGCCCAGCCTATTTTTTAGTTTTTTTAGAGACAAGGTCTCACTATGTTGCCCAGGCTGGTCTCAAACTCCTGGCCGCAAGCCATCCTCCTTCTTTGGCCTCCCGAAGTGCTGGGATTATAGGCACAGGTTACCACATCTGGCAATACTCTAGAATTTTGATCAGTTATATACACAGTTCAATATATTCAAGTCAATTTTCTTCCAAATATGCATTTAAATGTTGCCCCTATCAAAAGATATCTCTGCCAACAGCCCTGCTATGTTTCCTCACACCTTGCTTAGCTCATTTCTTCAGGCAATAATGAGGAGAGAATAAAATGTCATCTGACAACTGAGAAAGGGCAAACATGTCAAGATGCTGCTATTCACCACACCCTAGGTCTAGTTTCACACCAGCTCTAGAGGGAGGATAAGAGACAGAAAAAGTAATGTTGAGAAAAGAGAAGTGGTCAGAAATGGTCCAGTACATAAAGTCCTACTAGAGTAGAGAGCCAGAGCTCTCTACTGTGGAAATCTATAGACTCCAGGTTCCCGGCGGAGAGGTTCAGAAAGAGAAATAGACAGTAAACAAATCATCTTCCCTGTGAATTTGCCTGGTGGTCTCTCATTTCCCATGGCCAAGTCCTCAGTAAATGCTTCCAGTACCTGAGTCAGTCTGAGAAATCGAGGGAGGGTAGGAAAGGCAAGTTATATGTAGTGGGCAGTAACTTTCTCTTCTTACTCACGTTCGAATGCAATCTAGGCAGATGGCAGAACGTTCGAATCAATGATCTCTTCTTCACAAGTTCAGGTCAGAACTGTAAGCTCTCTGTGGTCCCACCCCCAGTTCTCTCATCTCTTCTTTCCTCCCCACCAGAATACCCTTTTTCTCTAGGACCCTCCCTCCATCTCTGTTTTATTTTAGCTAGAGTACTGTCTGCTTTTCTGCCCTTTCATGATTCAAGTCATGAAACCTAATGGGAAAAAGCAAGATGAACAAGCAAATGGAAAAGACAAACGTCTAAAATTCTGCAACAATGAGATGAATCTATCTGAAGAGGCTTCCATTCCAGAGGGCAAGAAAAGACTCCCCTTAGATGCTAGGTCCTCTGGAGGTAGTAATAAGGAGCACAAACTTGTCTTCCTCATAGTCTAAGATTCAGTCCTACCTGAGATGCACGGGGCTTGGGATGATGCCTGTCTTTCAGAAGCACTCCCCATACCCCACTGTGGTGCCAGCTTAGGAAATCCCACAGGGACAGAGCTCAACTCTGAGCTCCAACTCCCAACCACTTTCTCCCTTTGGCTTATTCCCTCATCCGCAAAGTGGCTAGGCATACACAAATCCCAGAAGAAGAAAGTGTTCGGGTATAAGGATCCCCTGGTTTGACAGATGGCTCAAAGTTCAAGTGGTACAGAAAAGACAAAAACGGGAAGTATAAGGACATAGGGGTGTCTATAGCAGCAGAGGCTGAAGAAAGACTGGAATGGGGAATGGATGCACATAGAGAACAGGGAGTACTCTCTGACTCTGTGCCTCTGCTTTAGTCTTTAAAGACAAAGAAACTTCCAGAACCAAGGTCTTGACTATCATCATCCTATGCTCTTTCTATATCACAACTCTGTCTTGTAAGGATGTCTGGCTAGGTTTTCTCATATCTGCAAGCCTGGTCATACTCTAACACGGTCAGGGTTATGAATATAAGGTCTTCTATGGTGTAACTTGTGCCAATGAATGAGATGGGATCTATTTTGATGTTGCAATAACCAGTTGTATATCTATTGGGAAATAGTAAAAACCCCAGAGAGATGCAAATTGATAGCCAGTCAATCCCAAGCACTCAAAATTATTCTGTAGACTGTCTCAACAGACTCTAGGACAAATCTAGCCTTGCTAAGCCTTTGGCAAGAAGGATCTCACCCATGCTACTCCACTCAGAGAGAAATTGGATCCAGACCCATGCCAAGCCCTCAGAGCTCTGGTTAGACCACAGCAGAGATAATGACCTCAGAACTCTGGATCCATGCGAGCCAGGAACAATCTCCAAGACAGCACAAAAGCTACAGGCTTACCTGCTAACCATCAACAATTTTTTAAGATTTCTCAAACTTTCTAAAGAGAATTCAGTTTGTTACAGATTCACAAGGAGAAGATGGGACCAAGACCCAGAGACTGAGATCAGTATAGAGATCTTTTAAAATTAGCCAGGTGTGGTGGCGGGCGCCTGTAATCCCAGCTACTTGGGAGGCCGAGACAGGAGAATCTCTTGAACCCAGGAGGCAGAGGTTGCAGTGAGCCGAGATTGCACCATTGTACTCCAGCCTGGGCAGCAAGAGCGAAACTTCATCTCTAAATAAATAAATAAATAAATATCTTTTAACATAAAGCCCAGCCAGGTACAACCTTCCAAGATCAGATCTTCCAAATATCAGAATGACCTGGGAGCACATTTTTTTAGGTTTTTTTAAAAATTGAGATAAAATGTATATGACATAAAATTAACCATTAACCATTTTAAAGCATATAATTCAGTGGCATTTAGTACATACACGATGTTGTGCAATCATTACCTCTAACTATTTCCAAGAAGTTTCACCACTCGCAAGGACATTCCTTACCCATTAAAAAATCACACTTGGGCTGTGGCTCATGCCTGTAATCTCAGCACTTTGGGAGGCTGAGGCAGGCAAATCCCTTGAGGCCAGGAGTTGAAGACCAGCCTGGCCAACATGGCGAAACCCCGTCTCTACTAAAAATACAAAAATTATCTGGGCACAGTGGTGCGCACCTGTAATCCCAGCTGCTCAGGAGGCTGAGGCATAAGAATCACTTGAACCAGGGGGACAGAGGTTGCAGTGAGCCGAGATTGCACCACTACACTCCAGCCTGGGCAACAGAGCAAGACTCTTGTCTCCAAAAAACAAAGAAATTACACTAGAGGAGCATTTTTAAAGTATATATTCCAAGGCCCCATACTGAAGAAATTGCAAATCCATGGGAAGGGGAATATTTTTCAAAACTTCTCAGGTATCTCACTTTTAGGTATTTACCTAAGTGGAAACATGTTCCTACAATGAACTATATACGTGAATAGTTATAATATTTTTATTCACAATCACCCAAACCTGGTAAAAACCCAAATGTCTCTCAGTTGAGTAACACATAGACAAACAGTGATACATCTGTACAATGGAATATTACTCAGCAATTAAAAAGAAGAAACATGCAACAGCAAGGATGACTCTCCAGTGTATTATACGCAGGGATACAACCCATTTTCCTTACTGTATTCCATTTATATCACATGCTGGAAAATGCAAAACCATAGTGAAGAAGAACAGATTAGCGGTTTCCAGGATTGAAAGGCTGAGGCTGGGTTTTGAGCACAAAGGGGTAGCACAGGGCATTTCTGGAGGGGTGATGGACTGTTCTACAACTTGATTGTGGTGGTAGTAACAAGCATATGTCAAAACTCATAGACTCCCAAAAAGTGTGAATTTTACTAGATTTAAATTTTACAAAGTTTTAGACCTCTCTGTTGGTTTCTGATGAGCAGCCTATTTGGGGAACCAGTGCATGGGACTGAGATGGGATCATTCCCTTGACCCTTTCACGGGACTTGCAAAGGGGTGGCTTGCTTACTCGGCCTGCAGCACTCAAACTCCTTGCTGGAGGCAGAGCACACAGGTGAGTGGGTGCAGGAGCCACAGTGAGTGTCTTTGGGCGCTGGTGGGAACGAAACCCCTACCAGCCCGTGGCAGCATCTAGGGATTGCCTGTGACCCCTGGAGCCCCAGAGGGTGTGTGTTACAGTGTGTTCCTTTAGCTTTGCCATCTGTGAACAGCTTAAGCATTAACCAGCTTACTGGAGGGTTAAGATGACAGCCTTTTATACCCTGCCCTCTTAGTACCTAAGTTCTTGTCCGGCATCCAGGAACAATCAGGTCACATAAACGGATTGAAGGGTAGTGTACAAGGAGGATTTTATTGAGCGGTGGAAGTGGCTCTCAGTGAGAAAGGGAGCTGGAAGGGGGATGGAGTGGGAAGATAATCTTCCCCTGGAGTTCAGTCATCCTCAGCCAAACTCTTCCCCAAAGTCCCACCCATCAAGCCATCCCTCTGAAGTCAAACTGCTTTTCTCCAATGTCCAGCTGCTTCTTCTTTTCTCTCCTTCTCTGCCACTCCACTCTGCTCCTCTGCCAGTGACCCTTGGGGTTTTTATGGGTACAGGATTGGGGGTGTGTTGGCCAGGGTGGTTTTGAAAAGGCAACATTTGGGTGAGAAAACAGGAATGCATGCTCTCATTTAGGGCTGTGGGTCCAGGCTTGAGAGTAGAGCCCTTGCCAGGGACCGCATCCTTTCCTACCTAGTATTTCCCTGACTCCTGTCCATATCAGGATGATGTTAGACAACCTAGTTATTCTTTAATCCATTCAAGTTACACTTTGGACACTCGGGACTCATTGACTTATCATTACTATTTCTCTGGTCATTATCATAGCATTTGAATACTTTCCACAGAGTACAGGTACAAAAGTAATCTGGCATGCTGACACAACACATATAGTATGTATTTAAGTATATGACAGACCACAGGGCATTGGCTACATAATGGTTTTGTTCTAGTGTTTGCCAAGCTGAAATCACCACACCATATGTAGTGACTTCAGAATTTTCTTTAAAATGAGTTATACTTTATCTCTTCGTCAAATTAATCTTTTTCCATTGATATGAAAGTCATTCCCACTGATGTGATCAACATACAATCTATGAATTTAGCACAACACATGTTGAACAACTGAAACATGTTTAACAAAGCATAATGTTTAGCAACTGATTTTTAAGATCAGTCCTGCTATAGTTTGAATATCTATCCCCTCCAAAGCTCGTGTTGTAATTTTTTTTTTTTTTTTTTGAGACAGAGTTTCGCTCTTGTTGCCCAGGCTGGAGTGCAGTCGTGCAATCTCGGCTCACCACAACCTCTGCCTCCCGGGTTCAAGCGATTATCGTGCCTCAGCCTCCCAAGTAGCTGGGACTACCTGTGTGTGCCACCACGCCCAGCTAATTTTTTGTATTTTTAGTAGAGATGGGATTTCACCAGGTTAGCCAGGATGGTCTCAATCTCCTGACCTAATGATCCATCTGACTTGGCCTCCCAAAGTGCTGGGATTACAGGTGTGAGCCACCATGCCTGACCTCGTGTTGTAATTTAATCCCCAATGTGACAGTATTGAGAGCTGAGGCCTTTAAGAGGTGATTGGGTCAAGAGGGATTAATGGATTAATGGGCTAATGGATCAACAAGTTTTCATGAGAGGGGACTGGTGGCTTTACAAGAAGAGGAAGAAGATGAGCTAGCATGCTCAGCCCCTGTACCACCTCAGGACTCTGCAGAGAGTCCCCATCCGCAAGAAGGCCCTCACCAGATTCAGCCTCTTGACCTTGGACTTGTCAGCCTCAGGCTTGACCTTCTTGCCAGCCTTATAAGAAATAAGTTCATTTCTTAGAATTGTAAAAAATAAATTCCTTTTTAAAATCAACTACCCAGGTTCATGTATTCTGGTATAAGCAACAGAAAACACACTAAGACAAACCCCAAATAAAAAACAAATAAACAAAAAAATCCAGAAGCTTTTAAGTGATAAAGCTAATGACCTTAACTAACTCCAGTGAAGATCATTTTGGTTCTTTTCATAAAGTTCAATACCTATTTTATAGAAAAGAAAAGAGGTTAACTTAGACAAGATTCAAAGTGAGTAGATGGCATATTTTATAATAGACTCCTCATAGAATCATGAATCTCTTTGTGAAAATTTACAACTATGGAAAACATTAAAATAATGTGCAGATATTTATGTGTATAACCAGCCCAACTGATTACCATCTAACTTTGTGTTTAATCTCACTTAAAAGAAAAAAAGCATATCCTGTTGTGGCTGATCATCCACTCAAAACAACATGAGTAAAATTCAAATAGAAACTCCCACATAAAATAAGAAGAAAAGAAACAAAAAGTAGGCAATGTCTAGATTGGAAGATAAAGATAATTTCAACTGTGGAACAAACGAAACAAACAAAGATCTTTCCATGCCTTGAGGTAGATCCTATCTGATGTTTCTACCTCCTTAGGTATATTTTCTACTTTGCAATTCTCCTTGCTTGCTCTATTTTCAAACTATTTCTGTTAATATTATTGCTTTGCTTCCTCCTTACTTTGCAAACAATAGCCACAACTCTTTCTGAGACGCTCTGTTCACATTGCTTCTTTTTTTAGAGCTGCTTGTGCCTGAGAGGAAATGGAGCTACAAGTGTTTCCTTTCCATTCAAAACTTGCATTTTTTTTGTAGTGGGGGAGGTAGCTGAGGCTTATAATTTGCTCCAGACAGTTTGAGATAGCACTGAGTTTTCCAATATGCCTCTCTTGAAGTCCTTGTGTTATAAATTATTTATAAATTTTTTACAACTTCCAGGAAGCAAACTAAGCAAATTCTCCTGAAGCCAGATGGCTCAGCAGACTTTTCAGATGTTGCTGCTCTCTTGCAGGCTCCTGCTTCTGTCGCCCCACATCTCAAAAATGCATCCAAATAGAAAGCGCATAAAAAGCTCATCATTTCACAGGTTCCCAGCAAAAGTTCCTCCCCCATGAAGGAACATACAAGAAGGAAAAAAGTAATTTGACTCTGTCTTAAGCTTAAAACAGTGACAGCAGTCCTCCAACTTTCTCACCTAAGTGCCTCTAGGTAGGAATGCACAGCCCCGGAGACCTAGAGCATATCCCGACATTCTATTTAATAATACACAATTGGCACTCCATATCCATGGGTTCTGCATCCATGAATTCAACCAACTGCCAATGGAAAATGTTCAGGGGGAAAAAATGGTTGGCTGCTAGGCGTGGTGGCTCACGCCTGTAATCCCATCACTTTGGGAGGCCGGGGCAGGTGGATCACGAGGTGGAGTTCGAGACCAGCCTGGCCAATATGGTGAAACCCCGTCTCTACTAAAAATACAAAAATTAGCCAGGCGTGGTGGTGGGTGCCTGTAATCCCAGCTACTCAGGAGGCTGAGGCAGAGAATTGCTTCAACTCGGGAGGCAGAGGCTGCAGTGAGCCGAGATCGCGCCACTGCACTCCAGCCTGGGCAACAGAGCAAGACTCTGTCTCAAAAAAAAAAAAAAAAAAGATGGCTGCATCTGTACTGTGTACTGAACATGTACGTACCTTTTTTTCTTATTATTATTTCTAAACAATATAGCATAACAACTGTTTGCATAGCATTTGCATTGTATGAATACAAGAGGATCTGCATAGATTGCATGCAAATACAACACCACTTTATATGAGGGACTTGAGCACCATGGATTTTAGTATGCATAGGGGGTAGTGGAACCAATCTCCATCGTGGGTATTAACGACTGTATATCTATGGTTTAAAATAAAAATGACATTGGGAGATTTGCAAAAATTTTCTCTTCAGGAAAGTTGCTATGTTTATTGTATGAATCAGAATACTTTTGGTTGTGACAGACCATACTTTGAACTTAAATACGATCTTAAATAGCTTAGAAAGAAAAGGGCACCTATTGTTTCATATAACCAGGAAGGACAAGGGAAAGGATGATTGAAAAGCTTACGATCAGCCGGGCACGGTGGCTCATGCCTGTAATCCCAGCACTTTGGGAGGCCGAGGCAGGTGGATCACAAGGTCAGGAGATCGAGACCATCCTGACTAACACGGTGAAACCCTGTCTCTAATAAACATATAAAAAATTAGTCAAGCATGGTTGTGGGTGCCTGTAGTCCCAGCTACTCGGAAGGCTGAGGCAGGAGGATGGTGTGAACTCAGGATGTGGAGCTTGCAGTGAGCTGAGATCACGCCACTGTGCTCCAGCCTGGGCGACAGAGCAAGACTCCATCTCAAAAGAAAAAAAAAAAAAGTTGTAGGCCGGGTGTGGTGGCTCATGCCTGTAATCCCAGCAATTTGGGAAGCTGAGGCGGGCAGATCACGAGGTCAGGAGTTCGAGACCAGCCTGGTCAACATGGTGAAACCCCGTCTGTACTAAAAATACAAAAAATTAGCTGGGCATGGTGATAGGGGCCTGTAGTCCCAGCTAATCAGGAGGCTGAGGCAGACGAATCACCTGAATCCGAGAGGCAGAGGTTGCAGTAAGCCAAGCTTGAGCCAACCTGGGCAACACAGCTAGAGTTTGTCTCAAAAAAAAAAAAAAAAAAAAGAAAAGCTTATGACCACAAGAAAACTTTTCCTCTCCACTTCTTGTTTTTGTTTCTTTACACAAGCAGTGGATTTGGGGGCCCATATTTCAGTTTTAATTAATTAAAAGAATTAATGAAATATACATATGCAAACACACCTATCATATTTAGAAGATTCAGTTGTGTATTAAAAGAGTAGGGTGCAAAGGAACACCTCCCCCAAAAGGAGGCGAAGAGCATAGACACGGCCCTGGGGGGAACTGTTCTGAGCTAAAAACAGGTTGTTTTTAGCTTGTGGCTTCAGGAATTTCCAGGCATAAAGCCCCACAGTCCGAAGAATATATTTTACATCAGTTTGAGAAATAACAGACATATGCCATATGTCATATAGGCCTCAGACGGTTTCAAATGTGATGTCCTATAAATGAATTCTCTAGTGAAGAACTGCCTTTGTTCTCTGATAATGAGATGGGAGAGTTCCCTTGACCCCTTCTGGGGCCTTGCTACAGGGGTGTGGCTTGTTTACCTCCATACTCAACTCCCTTGTGAGAGGGGGAGCCGCAGGTGAGCGGGTGCAGGAGCCGGGGTAAGTGCCTTTGGGTACCGGCACGAACAAGCCCCGTACCAGACTACAGCAGCATCTAGGTGTTGCCCGGGACCTCTGGAGGCCCAGAAGGCATGTGTTATAAACAATGCTCTTTTAGCTTTTGCCATCCACAGAGGGCTTAAGGGTTAAACACCTCAGTGAAGAGTCAGTGCGACAGCCTTTTTGGGTTCTTGCACCCAGTGCGTCCCAAAATCTTGTCCAGCATCCAGAAAGAATCAGGATTGAAGGGTGATGTATGTGGAGAATTTTACTGAGTGATGGAAGTGGCTCTCAGTGGGATAGGATGCTGGAAAGGGGATGAAGTGGGAAGATCATCTTGCCCTGGAGTTTGGCCGTCCCCAGAGGAACTCTCTCTGACCATCCCTGGCCAAACTCCCCTCCTACCATAGTCTCTGGTGTCCAGCTGCCTCTTTTCCTCTCGACATTCAGACACTTTTCTCTTTCTCTGCTGCACCATTCTGCTCCTCTGACAGGGGAGCCTGGGGTTTTTATGGGTACAGGGCCAGGGCCATGGCAGGCCACGGTGGTTGGGAAAAGGCAACATTCAGATGGGAAACCAGGAATGCATGTGCTCACTTAGGGCCACGGGGCCATGCTTGAGGGTGGAGCCCTCACCATGCACCCTGCCTTCTTCTACCCAGTATTTCCCACCTCCTGCCTATATAAATAAGACAGTTAGATGGATGGTGAGAGTCTCAGTGTAACTTAATGCAGGTTTGCAGAGTACAGTTAACATGAGTGAGGTATGGTAGAAAGAAAGTAACTTCATTAACCAAATCTCGCAGTGGGGAAGTAGCCTGATGCCCTCCAAAGTAATCACTTTGATGTTTGGGGGAAAGGCAAGGGCTTAAAAAGGGAAAATTTTGCCGGGTGTGGTGGCTCACGCCTGTAATCCCAGCACTTTGGGAGGCTGAGGTGGATGGATCACCTGAGGTCACGAGTTCGAGACCAGCCTGACCAACATGGTGAAACCCCATCTCTACTAAAAATACAAAAAATTAGCTGGGCGTGGTGGCGGGTGCCTGTAATCCCAGTGACTTGGGAGGCTGAAGCAGGAGAATCCCTTGAACCCGGGAAGCAGAGGTTGCAGTGAGCCAAGATCACACCATTGCACTCCTGCCTGGACAACAGAGTGAGACTCTATCTCAAAAAAAAAAAGGGGGAGAAACCTTGATATGGAAGGCAGGCAAGAATTGTGCTGAGTACAATGTCTGCATGTCTTGTTCTGTTGGATATCTTGGGTCCCAGTCTACCTGGAGCTCGGGCTGGCATCATCTCAACAATGGTTGGGTGATTGACTAGTTGCCTTGAAGTAATCTCTCAAATTTTGCAGCTGGGTCTCAGGCTTGGTCTGCCTGTCTCAAGATTAGCCCCGGGAACTTCTAAGAAGGCACATAATTAGATACTAGCATACAGTTAGGTAAATGTGAAGGGAGTATATATGGTGAGAAGGGGAGGGACATGGATATCTTAAGGCTAAGGGAAAAGGCTTCTGCAGTTTGTGTCAAGGTTATATCTTGAAACCCAAGAGAAAGGAAAACAGGTTTTAAGATGCATGTTGAAGTTAAGCTGCCCAGTTACATCAGTAGCCTGTTGGAGACAAGGCAATGAGGGGTCATTGAATACACTCTGCCAGAAAAAAAAATAACAAAAATATTAGCGTATGGGAAGACAGAAAGGGAAGGAAGGAAGGAATAAAGTGGAGAGGGGAAGAGGAGTTGGCATGAGTCTGAAAATTATATTAAAAATCTGTAGAAGTAGGCCGGGTTTGGTGGCTCACGCCTGTAATCCCAGCACTTTGGGAGGCAAGGTGGGTGGATCACAAGGTCAAGAGATCGAGAGCATCCTGGCCAACATGGTGAAACCTTGTTTCTACTAAATATACAAACATTAGCTGGGCATGGTGGCACGTGCCTGTACTCTCAGCTACTCGGGAGGCTGAGGCAGAAGCGTCACTTGAACCCAGGAGGCGGAGGTTGCAGTGAGCCGAGATCGCACCACTGCACTCCAGCCTGGTGACAGAATGAGACTCTGTCTTAAAAAAAAAAAAAAAAAAAAAATCCATAGAAGTGAGAAGGCCAAGGACTTCCTAAAAACTAGGAGATTAAATGTTAAATTTGAAGTTGTTTGTGCTACTACAGAATAAATCCTGTGGCACAGACAGATTACTGTTTTCAGCCTGGCCTCAAAACTAAACTATATTTCCCAGCCTCCATGGCAGTTAGGTATAGCCATGTGACTACGAGTCAACGGGAAGTGGGCAGAAGTGGTGTGTGCCACCTCCAGATGTGGCCAATATAACTCCCAAAGTATCTCACTGCAGCCTTCCTTGTCTCCTCAAACACTTCTCTTCAAATCTGGCAGTTCATCCACATGCCTTTCCCTCTCCTGCAGGCTGATTGCAGAGGATCAAGTGGGGGACTCTAATACCCTAGGAGATTCTGAAGCCACTAGAGAAGAGCTCCGGTCTGTGAAGGACTATATGGATCAGGCCCTCTCCAACCCCCACTGAACAGTGATATCAGGAAGAAAGAGTCCTTTTGTTGTTATTGCTAAGTTACTATAATAGGGCTTGTTTGTTACAGCAGTTGACTTATCCTGACTAATACAAACCTCTTCTTCACTTCATCCCCTCTGAAATCTTTTTTTAAAAAAAACCTACTATACATACAAATGTCCTATAAGAGCTCTGGCCAGGTGCGGTGGCTCACGCCTGTAATCCTAGCACTTTGGGAGGCCAAGGCGGGAGAATCACAAGGTCAAGAGATCGAGACCATCCTGGCCAACATGGTGAAACCCCGTCTCTACTAAAATACAAAAAAATTAGCTGGGCATGGTGGCATGTGCTTGTAGTCCCAGCTACTCGGGAAGCTGAGGCAGAAGAATCGCTTGAACCTGGGAGGCAGAGGTTGCAGTGTGCCGAGATCGCACCACTGCACTCCAGCCTGGCAACAGAGCAAGACTCCGTCTCAAGGAAAAAAAAAAAAGAGCTCTGTGGCAATCAAAAGGAGACTATGTTTCACACCTAGGTTAACATGGCATGAAACACAAACCACATTTATAGTAAAGCAAATGTTCCATGATCTAAACCCATTTGCAGAAACAAATTGTTCAGAGTCAGAGCCACTCCTCTGGAATTTGCAGAAGTATTGGAATGGGCCTTGACTTCTACTGAGCATGGGATGAGGGAGGTTTCAGGAAACCTCATCTAAATCTGAGGGAACCAGCAATGCCCAAATGATGTATGGTTTACTTCGTTATTTTTCTGTGGTTCAGGGTGCCATGAGTGAGAGCAGTTTTTGACTCACCTGTGAAGGATGGAGATTTTAAAACTCTTTTTTTTTTTTTTTTTTTTTTGAGATGGAGTCTCGCTCTGTCACCCAGGCTTGAGTGCAGTGGTGCAATCTCGGCTCACTGCAAGCTCCGCCTCCTGGGTTCATGCCATTCTCCTGCCTCAGCCTCTCCAAGTAGCTGGGACTACAGGCGCCCGCCACCACGCCCGGCTAATTTTTTGTATTTTTAGTAGAGACTGGGTTTCACCGTGGTCTCGATCTCCTGACCTCGTGATCCACCCGCCTCGGCCTCCCAAAGTGCTGGGATTACAAGCGTGAGCCACCACGCCCGGCCTTTTAAAACTCTTCTGACCACAAAACCCTGAAATGATACTTAAATCCCTTAGATGCTTAAAGAATTGTTCTATGGCCAGGTGAGGTGGCTCACTCCTGTAATCCCAGCACTTTGGGAGGCCAAGGTGGGAGGGTCACTTGAGGCCAGGAGTTCAAGACCAGCAAGACCCTGTCTCTATAAAAAAAAATCTTAAAAACTAGCCGGGTGTGGTAGCATGTGCCTGGTGTCTTAGCTTCTTGGGAGGCTGAGGTGGGAGGATCACTTGAGCCCAGGAGTTTGAGGTTACAGTAAGCTATGATCATGCCACTACACTCCAGCCTGGGAGACAGAGTGATACCCTGTTTCTCTCAAAAAAGGAATTATTTTACTCTTACTCTGAAAGTTACACTGAGAAATTCCTGGTGGACAGCTGAATGGATCTGTTTAACTGTCAGTGAAGAGAGTAGCCAGGGTCTCTGCTTTCCTGGCTGCCCT
This sequence comes from Symphalangus syndactylus, assembly GCF_028878055.3. Lineage (NCBI taxonomy): Eukaryota > Metazoa > Chordata > Mammalia > Primates > Hylobatidae > Symphalangus > Symphalangus syndactylus. The sequence goes on from NC_072440.2 coordinate 43,720,208, forward strand.
GCCCTGAATTAGTCCCCCCCCCCACCCCCGATCTTTGTTGTTTTCCTTTAAGGCATGAATGAAATACCTATTACGGTGTTTATTTTGTAGGTATGTTGTTCCTACCAGACTCTAAGCTCCATGAGGACAAGGGCTGTGTCTGTTTCATCCTCCAGTGTATATCTGGCACCTAGCACAGTGCCTCTCCCACACTCCATGGATATTTGTTGAAATAACATAAAATCTGTAAATGTGGGAACCTCAGACAGTCACCAGTTGGCCTCAGAGAATTCATCTTCTAATACAGTTTTGACCAACCAAAATTAACTAATTTTTGAAAATGCATTATTACCTTTCTTTATACAAAATAACATATGCCATTTATTGTGTATGAATATGACATGAGTTCTCATACTCAAATTTTGCAATAGCAATATACATTTTTGGGATTTTTTGCTTTGTTTTTTATGGGTAACATCTGTTTCTTCCTAGAAAACACATGAAATCCCTATAGACTAGATCGAGTTTGAAACTAAAAGTGATTATCTCTCTTCAGTCCAGGCAATGGCAATGTTAAGTAAATAAATAGTCTTCCTGGCTGAACCTCCGCTGACCTGCCTACTGGAATCTTTCTTATCAGAGTTCCAGGAATGATCACTTTTGTTTTTTAAGAACAAGATATTGAAAGAGCATAGTAGTATCCTTTTTCTGATTGCTTTGTACAAATCTGGCAGTCCTTTCTCAAAACGAGCCTCTTAGATTCATATTTGCACTTTTCCTTACCATGTCCCACCCTCTCCCAGCCATTAGAATTCAGAATTTCAATTAGCTGGGCCTGGTGGCGGGCGCCTGTAGTCCCAGCTACTCAGGAGGCTGAGGCATGAGAATGGCATGAACCCGGGAGGTGGAGCTTGCGGTGAGCGGAGATTGCGCCACTGCACTCCAGCCTGGGCGACAGAGCGAGACTCCGTCTCAAAAAAAAAAAAAAAAAAGAATTCAGAAGTTCAAACTAACACCTTAATATCTTCTTAGCAGTTTTTAATTGTTTTGTGCAAATTGACAATGAATATATACTTATCTCCTTTCCTTTGTCAACTTACTAGGGGCAGATTCAGTAAGTACCTGTTGATTTTCTTCTTTCCTTCATTCTGAGAATAAGCCCTTGGTATTATTGTTGCTTCTTAGAATAGTGGAGAGGATAAATAATACATTCTACATCAACCTCTTCATTTTATAAATAAGGCAACTAAAACCTAAAGTAACCAAGCTTACTTGCCCGAAGTCAGATAGCTAGTTAGCAGTAGATCACTTTCCCTCTGATTTTACTTCAATAATATAATATGCTGATATTTTCTTGACAGATTAACTTATATACACTTTGAGTTCATCATGCAATGGCAAAGTAATTTACAATGTACCATTATAAGTAGATACATGTCACTCCAAGAGCAGAATTTCTAGTGTTGGTAAATTACATTAAAACACTTGCCATTTCTGAAATATTCCACGTGGTTTTGTTGTGTTTATGCTATTACACATAATTTTACCTCAGTCTAGAATCTCCTTTCTTACCTGGTGAATTCTTTTTATTCATCAACACTTAGTTCAAAGGCCACCTTCTCTTTGCAGCCTTCCTTGTCTCCTCAAACTCTCTCTTCCCTGTATTGCCATGGCTCATTATACTGTGTTTATAGTCCACAAAGCTGAATGTCTTGAGGCCAGGACCTTGATGTCTATGTGGCTTCCCAGAACCTAGCATTGCTTTTTGCACTTACTGGACACTTAAATAATATCATTGACATAGTAAATGAATTAATAAGTAAACTGAATTAAACACCCTCTGACAAAATTAATTACTCACTTCTTGTGAGGCACAGCAGAAAAGGACAAACTAAAGATGCTTTATATATCCTGTCCATGTGGTTCCTATAGCTGCTAAATGACAAAAATGTCTAAAGCATCCTGCACAGCGCTGACATTGACACGTAGTAAATGTTCTTTTACTTTGCTTTCCCCATGTCCAGTCTCCATTATGAACATACAATTATTGTAGTGGAATGAAGATGGAAAGATCAATGTTTTAAGTTTTGTCAAATATTGTGAGGGGAGAAATAAACTCCTTTGTCCTTTGAATGATTGATTGGTCTGTCCCGTGGAGGTGGCTGAGCAGGTTGACATCCAACCCAGGGAAGAGTATCTTGGTTCCCAACACAAAGAAGACAATGCAGATCTGTGTGGTTGGAGGGACTGGGATTTACTTCTAACGTAACTTAAAGTACTTGGCACGCAGTTATCCCTCAATAAGTATGAGTTTATTGTCACCCTCTCTCAGTGAGTAGTGGCTTTCCAGATCCTCACTGTGAGAAAGATGACAAAGCTACTTCTAAACTCAGAGAAAATAAAAATGCCATGGTCAACTAGCTATGTCTGCCTTGGACACAAGATAGGGAAATGGAACTTTTTTTCCTGGATCTAGAATCCATTGCTTTAAAATAAAGCAGGCTTGAGATAACTTACTGAGTTAGTGGAGCACAGAGAGACTGAACAGAAGTAAAGACTTGAATTTTACCATTGGTAGAATGTACAAGTGTCGTTTACTATCAATAGCTGCACTCTGCAATACAGTAGCCACTAGCCACATGGTGCTTTAAATTTAAATGAATTAATTTTTTTAATTAAATTAAATTTTTTTTTTTTTGAGACGGAGTCTTGCTCTGTCACCCAGGCTGAAGTGCAGTGGCGCAATCTCGGCTTACTGCAACCTCTGCCTCCCAGGTTCAAGGGATTCTCTTGCCTCAGCCTCCCAAGTAGCTGCGATTACAGGTGCCAGCCAACACGCCCAGATAATTTTTGTATTTTTAGTAGAGATGGGGTTTCAGCACATTGGCCAGGCTGGTCTCTAACTCCTGACCTCATGATCTGCCTGCCTCGGCCTCCTAAAGTGCTGGGATTATAGGCGTGAGCCACCATGCCTGGCCTAAATGAATTAAAATTGAATAAAATTTAACCAATAGTTCCTCACAGGTCAAGTGCTCAATAGCCATATGTGCCTATTGGCTACCATATTAAACTGTGTAGACAGGACCTTTTTCATCATCACAGAACATTCTATTGGACAGAGTTTCTCTCTAAGATACCTTAGAAAATTGTGAACTGGGCACAATAACTCACTCCTATAATCCCAGCACTTTGGGAGGCCACAGCAGGCTGATCGCTTGAGCTCGGGAGTTCAAGACCAACCTGGGCAACATGGTGAGATCCTGCCTCCACCAAAAACAAAATTAGCCAGGAGTAGTGGTGTGCACCTGTGGTCCCAGCTACTTGGAAGGCTGAAGTGGGAGGATTGCTTAAGCCCAGGAGGCACAGGCTGCAGTGGGTCAAGATTGTGCCACTGCACTCCAGCCTGGGTGACGAGTAAGATCCTGTCTCAATTAAAAATAATAATAATAATAAGGAATAGGGCTTCTCACATAGGAAATATAGTCATTTAAATCAATACCATGATCATATTCAATGGGAAAGCACAAGAGTTCCATCCATTAGCATCATCAAAACTACAAGAATGATTACTCTCAAAATTACCATTTAAGTCTTCTGGAATTTTAGGCAAATGACAGTAAGCCGTAGAAACTCTAAACTCATTTATTGTTTTGGATGTCTTGATATCTCAAGTGACACGGCGTGACATCCTCTCAGTCCACCTTTTGCTCCAACCACTGCTGTGCAACCTGCTTCCTACAGGTGTAACGTGACAGCACCTGACTTCAGCCATGCCTCATCACTCCAGCTCTTGTGCTCTGGGGCTTCTCTGACACTCTGACATCAGTGGGATGCTGCAGGAACCTGCCTGGCCTAGGGCATGAGGGCAAGGGCACGAGGCCTGTGTAGTGGCACAGGACCCTGTGCTCAGATGGGCCTCATTCTTGGTTTAGGGCTCTACTATCTCTATCTTGAAATTATGAATACTTTTTGAACAATGAACTGTAATTTTATTTTGCACTGGGCCTTGCAAATCATGTCGCTGGTCCTACATGCATCCACGGAAATGTAAGCCCTTGACCCAAAGCTGAAACAGAATCTGGTGGGTAGATACACCTTCCACTGTCCCTGGAATGCACAGTTCTTAGACACATGGCTTCACAGAAGATGCCCATCATCACAATCCAGTCTTGAGTGGTCCACTGCAGTGACCATTTACAACAGATATCTGTATTGGCCTTCCCTCCTTCGCTGTTTTACTTCCCCAACCTCATTCTTCCTGCATGATTCGCTTCCCAAAATGCATGCAGCCCCTGATAACAGACTATTTTATAGAGGGAACCCAGGCAAAAACGGTATTTTTCTAGTGTTTTCTATGTGCCACAGTTCTCGATTCCAGGAAATCAGAAGTTAAGACAAAATTATCTGGTGTCACAGAGTTTACATTCCAGGTGGCAAAGACACAAATAAGTGAACAAATAAACAAGATCATTACAGATTATGGTAAATGCCATGAAGAACACAAACAGGGTGCTCTGAGAGCAGAAAGGGTGGGAATATGGATATTGCATATGAGGCCTGAATAATGAGGAGGCAAACACACACCAAGGGCTAGGAGAAGATGTTCCAGACAGGGGAGTAGCAAGTCAAAGGCTCTAGGGTGAATACACTCTTGGTGTGTTCCAGGGACAGAAGAGAAGACAGAGTGGTGTTCCAGAGAACAAGAGGAGAGGTGGTACAAGATGCTACGAGAGATTGGAAGAGACCAATCACACAGGGCCACGTTAAGGAGTTTATGTTTATTCTAAGTGCTATGGGAAGTCACTGAAAGGTTTTTTTTTTTTTTTTTTTTTTTTTTTTTTGAGACGGAGTCTCGCTGTCACCCAGGCTGGAGTGCAGTGGCGCGATCTCGGCTCTCTGCAGGCTCCGCCCCCTGGGGTTCACGCCATTCTCTTGCCTCAGCCTCCCGAGTAGCTGGGACTACAGGTGCCCGCCACCACGCCCGGCTAATTTTTTGTATTTTTAGTAGAGACGGGGTTTCACTGTGTTAGCCAGGATGGTCTCGATCTTCTGACCTCGTGATCCGCCTGCCTCGGCCTCCCAAAGTGCTGGGATTACAGACATGAGCCACTGCGCCCGGCCTGAAAGGTTTTTAATAAGGGAGTGTGTTCTGATTTATGTTTTTAAAATATTGCCCTGTGAAAAGAATGTATTGGAGGAGAGCCATTTAGAAAGCTATTGCAGGAGTCAAGGTGATAGTTGATGATGACTCAAAGGAAGGTGGGAGCAGGGAAGATGGAGAGAGGGAGGAATTACATCAGGGTAGGTGCACTAAGCAGCCCATGCCACCGAGCCAAGGTCTGATCCTGGCCACAGATGAACGAGCTCCTACTGGAGCAAAAAGCGTGTTGGCAAGTTCTCTCCTCAGTGCAGAGGCTGTGGCCACTGCCATATCCCTACTGGGGAAGGAGACAGACAGGAGCAGAGCTGAGGAGGGAGGTTGGGGAGAGAGGAGCAAGGCTGAGGCAGAGGGCAAGAAAACAAGGGGAAGGAAGGTGGCAGATCGCTGATACAGCAAATCAGTAGCTCAGACCACAGCTGCCTTGGGAAGCCCCTGGCCAGCACTTAGATGTACAGAAACTGCTGCCTGCAGCCCGAAGGCATTTTCTGCCCTTCCCAGATAAGTGCCAGCCCTGCTCCTTTCCTTCTTCCCCTCCCCCAACCTCATCCTCAGTTCACTGTATTTGTTGTAGGAGTGAAGAGAGCAGAAAAGAGAGATTGCTTTAGACAGTGCACTTTTCACACATTTTCAGCAACTGAAAATATTCATGAAACAGAAATAAGAGACATAATGATTTGGAAAAGATTAATGTTATTTCCAGATGACTGGATTATGCACTTAGAAAACCCAGCGTGGCTCAACCACAAGCCTTTCAGAATTCCTAAGAAAGTTCTTCAGTGTCATCAAATACAAAATATCCAGAAATCTATAAATGTTCCATATACCATCAGTAAGTTGACTATTCATTTCCATTGACTTCTCCTAATTGTGGCTGGTGTTTTCTTGTTATAGATTTGTTGGAGCTCTTTATATATTGATATTAATCTCATGCATGTCATATACACAAATAGTTTTCACAGTATTTAATTTGCTTCTATACGATTTTGGGGGTTATATAAATGCTTAAATTTCTATGTAGTGAAAAGTGAAATCAAATATGATAATGTTTTCTTTGACTTTTTCTTTTTTTTTTTTTCAGACGGAGTCCTGCTCTGTTGCCCAGGCTAGAGTGCTGTGGTGTGATCTCAGCTCACTGCAAGCTCCGTCTCCCGAGTTCACGGAAAAGGGCCATAGCTCTGTCTTGGAAATAGAAGAGAGAGGTTTGGAAACTGGACTGCCCAAGCTGTAAGCAGAAAACATCTACAGACTTGGAGCTCTACCGGCAAAAGATAAAATATATCTGCTTTCTGTCTTTTTTTTTAAGACAGAGTCTCACTCTGTCACCCAGGCTGGAGTGCAATGGTGTGATCTTGGCTCACTGCAACCTCCACCTCCCGGATTCAAGCAGTTCTTCTGCCTCAGCCTCCCAAGTAGCTGAGATTACAAGCGTCTGCCACCATGCCCAGCTAATTATTTGTATTTTTAGTAGAGATGAGATTTCACCATCTTGACCAGGCTGATCTCGAACTTCTGACCTCAGGTGATCCACCCTCCTCCGCCTCCCAAAGTGCTAGGGTTACAGGTGTGAGGCACTGTGCCTGGCCTGCTTTCTGTCTTAAAACTAATTTCATTGGATAAGCATAGGCAAAGTCTGAGTAAGACATGTTCATACTTTCTGATCATTTTCTGATACATAATTATGGGGTATATGTGATATTTTGTTACATGCATAAAATGTGTAAGGATCAGGTCAGGATATTTAAGGTATTCATCACTTCGAGTCTTTATCATTTCTATGTGTTGGGAACATTTCAAGTCCTTTCTTCTGGCTATTTTGAAATATGCAATACATGGTTGCTAACTATAGTTACACTACTTCGCTCTCGAACATTAGAACTTATCCCTTCTATCTAACTGTATGTTTTCACCATTAACCAACCTCTCTTAATCCTCGCCACCCACCCACACACTCTTCCCAGCCTCTGATACCTATCATTCTACTCTACTTCCATGAGATCAACTTTTTTAGCTCCCATATATGAGTGAGAAAATGCAATATTTATCTTTCTGTGCTGGTTTATTTCACTTCACATAATGACTTCCAGTTCCACCCATGTTGCTGCAAATGACATTATTTCATTCTTTTTATGGCCAAATAGTATTCCATTGTGAATATATATATATGTATATAAATATATACTACATTTTCTTTATCCATTCATTTACTGATGGACACTTAGGTTGATGCCATATCTTTGCTATTATGAATAGTGTTTTGATAAAGAAGTACAGGTATCTTTTTAATATACTGATTTCTTTTCCTTTGAATAAATACCCAGTAGTGGCATTGCTGGATGCTATGGTAGTTCTACTTCCAGTTCTTTGAGAAATCTCTGCATTGTTTTCCATAGTGGTTGTACTAATTTACGTTCTCACCAGCAGTGGAGATGAGTTTTCTTTTCTCCCCATCCTCGCCAGCATCTGTGTTTTGTTTTTGTTTTTGTTTTTCTTTTGTCTTTTTAATAATGCCCATTCTAACTGGGGGAAGATAATATCAGTGTGGTTTTTATTTGCATTTTCCTGATAATCAGTGAGTGGTGTTGAGCATTTTTTCTTTTTTTTCTTTTCTTTCTTTTTTTTTGGAGATGGAGTCTCGCTCTGTCGCTCAGGCTGGAGTGCAGTGGCGCGATCTCGGCTCACTGCATCCGCTTCCCCGTTTCGTGCCATTCTCCTGCCTCAGCCTCCCGAGTAGCTGGGACTACAGGCACCCACCACCATTCCCGGTGTATTTTAGTATTGTATTTTTAGTAGAGACAGGGTTTTACTGTGTTAGCCAAGATGGTCTTGATCTCCTGACCTCGTGATCTGCCTGCCTCGGCCTCCCAAAGTGCTGGGATTACAGGCGTGAGCCACTGCGCCCAGCCAAAGATGGGGTTTCACCATGTTGGCCAGGCTGGTCTCAAACTCCTGACCTCGTGATCCGCCTGCCTCGGCCTCCCAAGGTGCTGTGATTACAGGCGTGAGCCACTGCGCTCGGCCTTATGTATAATTTTTTAACCAGATGCTTTGTTTCATCAGCTCCAGGTTAGGCAAACACAAGTAGCTCTGGCCTGCAATGAGGCAAGAATTCTTAATGCATTCTTCAAAGTTCTCCTCCTAGCAAATTCAGCAGGCCTCTGAAAGTTAATCCACAAATTGGGAAACTTTTATAACCTAACACATGTAAAGGTATATGCCTGAGATTTTAGAGAGTCATGATCTCAACAAGTTTCTGTTCAACCTTTGGAAAGTCCCTGGAGCTCAGTTCTCTAACTGTATGAGGGCTAGATGATCTCTAAGATAATTTCTAGCCAAACAGCCTGTGACCATAACTGTCAGGTCCACTTAGTTCTTGGCTTAAATTTCCACATTGAGTCTCTCTCCCTAGACCAAGTATACATGAAATTCAACATTTTTCCACTTCTCCCTGAGCACCTTTGAAGAGCAGTTCTGTCCTTGCAGCTCAAGGGGGTCCCTACACCAAGGCCTGCTCTTTAGAGGAGACTCTAGCTTTTCTCTGGTTGCCTTTCTTCCTCACAGACCAAGGAGTCTGCAGGGGTGTGTCCCCCAGGAGCCAGCCCCACATTCACTGTCAGCTCAGGCTGCCATAACAAAGTACCACAGCCTGGGTGGCTGAAACAACAGAAGTGTATTTCTCACAGTTCTGGAGGCTGGGAAGTCCAAGAGCAGGGTGCCAGCATAGTCCATTTCTGGTGAGGACCCTCCTCCTGGCTTGCAGGTGATCCCTTCTCACTGTCCTCACATGCCTTTCTTCAGTGCCTGTGCATAGGCTGCTCTCTGATGTCGCTTCCTATAAGGACACTAAGCCTATCAGATCAGAATCTCACCCTTATAATCTCATTTAATCTTAATTACTTTCTTAGAGTTCCCATCTCCAAATATAGCTACACTGGGGGTAAGGGCTTCAACACAGGAATTTTGGGGGACATATTTAGTCCATAATACTCCAATTCAGAATGCATTCCTGGATTCTGGAATTATTTATTTATTTATTTATTTATTTATTTATTTATTTATTTTAGATGGAGTCTCACTCTGTCACCAGGCTGGAGTGCAGTGGCATAATCTCAGCTCACTGCAACCTCTGCCTCCTGGTTCAAGCGATTCTCCTGCCTCAGCCTCCTGAGTAGCTGGGACTACAAGCGTGTGCCACCACACCCAGCTAATTTTTGGATTTTTAGTAGAGACAGGGTTTCTCCATGTTGGCCAGGATGGTCTCGATCTCTTGACCTCATGATCTGCCCCCCGGGCCTCCCAAAGTGCCAGGATTACAGACATGAGCCACCGTGCCCAGCTGACTCTGGAATTTCTTTTGCCCAAAGAGCCCACACCAACTTCCAGATAGATACTTCCGGGTAGATACCTGGCACTTCCCTGGAGATTTCCAGGTAGCACACTGTTACCACAGGTATGTGTATGGGACGGGGGCTGGGGAGCCCTGGATACTAGGGCTGGGTGCAGGAAGAAGCTGGGTAAGAGAAGTAGCTGGAGGCCAGGACCCAGTGTCTGGGGGCTGGCTCCCTCTGTTCCTCCAACCTCTGGTGTGGAACTCTTAAAAATTCTACATTTGAACCTGAACCTAGTTTGCTATGAAGGTATATTTGTCAAGATAGGAGAACAGAAAACATTTTATTTAAGAGTTATTAACTTGATGTACAACTTCTAAGTATTTAAAATACGATAGGTGGGCCTCATTTGTACTCTCTCCTAGTGTCCTATGAGAAAAAAAAGAAATTTGCATCTGAGGCATGCAAGCCCCTTTAAATTATCATGCCCAGAGAGGCATTTGAAGTGTGACAGGAGTATCACTCTTCCCGTAAGCTAAAGAATCACTTCTTTTTTTTTGAGACGGAGTCTCACTCTGTCGCCCAGGCTGGAGTGCAGTGGCACGATCTCAGCTCACTGCAAGCTCTGCCTCCCGGGTTCACGCCATTCTCCTGCCTCAGCCTCCCGAGTAGCTGGGACTACAGGCGCCCGCCACCATGTCCGGCTAATATTTTGTATTTTTAGTAGAGACGGGGTTTCGCCGTGTTAGCCAAGATGGTCTCGATCTCCTGACCTCGTGATCCACCCACCTCGGCCTCCCAAAGTGCTGGGATTACAGGTGTGAGCCACTGCGCCTGGCCCAAGAATCACTTCTTGAAGCCACTTGCTATATGAGCTCTAGACTGACACAAAGGAGCCAAAAAATGCCATATCCTGGACACCATAACTCATAGCCTACAGTTCAGCAATGTATAGCCAATCACTATTCAGTGTTATTCCTGTAAACGAATGAGAATTCCTGATGAACAAATTTGCATTCAATCCCTTTTCCGGGGTTGTCCTTTTTTCTTTAAAAACTGGAGCCTCACCGGGCGCGGTGGCTCACGCCTATAATCCCAGCACTTTGGGAGGCCGAGGCGGGCGGATCACAAGGTCAGGAGATCGAGACCATCCTGGCTAACGCGGTGAAATCCCGTCTCTACTAAAAATACAAAAAATTACCTGGGCGTAGTGGTGGGCGCCTGTAGTCCCAGCTACTCGGGAGTCTGAGGCAGGAGAATGGTGTGAACCCAGGAAGCGGAGCTTGCAGTGAGCAGATATCACGCCACTGCACTCCAGCCTGGGCGACAGAGCAAGACTCCGTCTCAAAAAAAAAAAAAAAAAAAAAACTGGAGCCTCAGCCAGGTGCGGTGTCTCACGCCTGTAATCCCAGCACTTTGAGAGGCCAAGGTGGGTGGATCACCTGAGGTCAGGAGTTCGAGACCAGCCTGGCCAATGGTGAAACACCCATCTCTACTAAAAATACAAAAATTAGCTGGGCGTGGTGTCAGGTGCCTAAAATCCCAGCTACTCGGGAGGCTGAGGCAGGAGAATCACTTGAACCTGGGAGGCAGAGATTGCAGTGAGCTGAGACCGCGCCATTGCACTCCAGCCTGGGCAAAAGAGTGAAACTCCATCTTAATAAATAAATAAATAAAAATAAAAATTGGAGCCTCTCATTTATTCTCTGGAGCACTTCCCAGTGTTTCCCAGGCATCTGTCCTCAACCTTGGCCCCAAGTGATTAGGTAACTTTTACAAAGTAAGTGGCAGAATTGAGATTCAAACTAGACAATTTGGCCTTAAAATCCTCCTCTTAACCATTATACTATTACCTCCTTAAATAAGAACTAATATTTATTGATCACTTTTATACCTGACAAACTTTATACCAGATCCTGTGCAACTGCTGATACTATGACATCAGTACTATTGTTTCTCCATTTTCCTGTTGAGGGAATTGTAGTTTAGGAAGGTTAAGAGATACATCCAAAAATACGCTCCTACCAAGCCATATTGATAGATTCCAACACAGGTAATCTGATGCCAAAGCACAGGCTCTTAACTAGACCAATTGGGCTTGCTCAATGGCCTTCCTTGAAGGAGAGCTCACAGGTGGTAAGGAGGGCCTAGACATATCCTTGGGTCAGACGGTGACATTTGCCACAGAGGAAATTCATCTAATAGGCTCAATGAAGAAATCAGCTGTTTTGAGTAATACAGCAATTTGAGGAAGTTAAATGGATTAAGATTACAGGTTGCGTTTCGCATTGGGAACTGTACTTGCATTTTTAGTTCCTGTGGCTTGAAATGAAATCCCGGAGTGAATCATTACTATCACATTCTGACTTGAAGCATGTCTTCAGGCCTAGTAAGAGTGATTTACTCCTAGGGAATTTATGAGCTATTTCTATCAGGTGACCTCTAAAGCAATCTAACTCCTTGGATTTGTTTCAGGCAAATTCAACATGATCCCAGTTTCTTTTTTTTTTTTTCATTCTTTTATTTTTTTATTTTTTTGAGATGGAGTCTCTCTCTGTCGCCCAGGCTGGAGTACAGTGGCTCAGTCTCGGCTCACTGCAAGCTCCGCCTTCCGGTTCACGCCATTCTCCTGCCTCAGCCTCCGGAGTAGCTGGGACTACAGGCGCCTGCCACCATGCCCAGCTAATTTTTTGTATTTTTAGTAGAGACGGGGTTTCACGGTGTTAGGATGGTCTCGATCTACTGACCTCGTGATCCACCCGCCTCGCCTCCCAAAGTGCTGGGATTACAGGCGTGAGCCACCACGCCCGGCCCCCCAGTTTCTTACAATATAATAATTATTGCCATTAGAATGAAGTTTGACTCTGTATGAAAAGTTTGTCAACTAGGAAGCTTCTTTCATAATAAAACAGTACTCCTGCTTTAAGACATTGTTCAAATCCTCATTAATATGCTTAAAAGCTGGAAATATGATGATTCATATGATGTCCAGAAGCACGTATCATCCCATCTACAAAGATTCTTCTCTAAAGATTCTATGAGCTGACCGGGCGTGGTGGCTCATGCCTGTAATCTCAACACTTTGGGAGGCCAAAGCCGGCGGATCACGAGGTCAGGAGATTGAGACCATGCTGGCTAACACGGTGAAACCCCGTCTCTACTAAAAATACAAAAAAAAAAAAAAAAAAAATTAGCCGGGCGTGGTGGCAGGCGCCTGTAGTCCCAGCTACTCGGGAGGCTGAGGCAGGAAAATGGCGTGAACCTGGGAGGTGGAGCTTGCAGTGGGACGAGATCGCGCCACTGCACTCCAGGCTGGGCAACAGAGACAGACTCCGTCCCAAAAAAAAAAAAAAAATTTCTGTGAGCCAGGTACAGTGGCTCATATCTGTAATCTTAATACATTGGGAGGTCAAAACAGGCAGATCACTTAAGCCCAGGAGTTCAAGACCAGCCTCAGCAATATATGGTGAAGCCCCATCTCTATCAAAAAAAAAAAAAAAAAATTATCGGGTCGTAGTGGCACATACTTGTCGACCCAGCTACTCAGGAGGCTCACTTGAGCCCAGGAGGCAGAGGTTGCAGTAAGCCGAGATTGCACCACTGCATTCCAGTCTGGGTGACAGAGCCAGACCCTCTCTCAAAAAAAAAAAAAAAAAAAAAGATTCTATCAGAGCCAAGCCAAAGGGGTCACTGAAGGACCAAATGGATCAGTGGATCAGAAAACCTCACTCTTCTGCCACTACTGTGGTGACCGAGAGTCACCAGACATCATGCCATGATGTCATCAGAGTTATTTACTATCCTAGTGGTGGACCTGCTGGATTACCCGGGAGACATCTTGGCTCAAGGTTGCTTTTAGTGTTTCCCAGCCCTTCTGTCTAATGCAAGGCCTTGTTTGCTAATCTTCACTGTCTTTGAAAACTTTATTTGATTATGGGGAAGAGTTTGCCTGGAGCAGGTTAAAATATAAACTCATAGTCAACACAAAAAGAGCTTCAGCTCAAGGAGAGAAGATGGCTGACCACATAGTGTGATTTTTCTGGGAAGAATCCTGTACCTCAAGAAGAAAATCATAAACAACCTCTGCTCCTATTCCCAGATTCCTTTCTAGTTAATGTCTAACATTCCTATCATAGCACTTTAATTTCTTTAGCTAAACAAAGCTCCCTGCACCTACTTATAGACATAACGTTCTTTCTATCAGAAAAGAAGGTATCTAACTCAATTATATTCAGATTATCAGTTCAGAATACTACAGGTTAGAATAGGACAGTGGTTCTCAAATTCAACATGCATCAGAATCACCTGAGGGCTCCTGAAACCCTCGATTGCCGGGTCACACCCTGAAAGTTTCAGAGTTAGTAGGTCTGGAGTTAGGCCCAAGAATTTGCATTTCTAGTAAGTTCCCAGGCGATGCTGATGCTGCTGTTCTGCAGACCACCCTTTGAGAAACATTGCATTAATGGTTCTCGAGTTTTTTTCTCCACACTCCAATACACCTGGGGGCAGCACACCAGGATTAGGACACACTCCTGTCAGTAATTCAGGATCGCCAGGGCAGTGATCTTGGCTGCACCTTAAAAGTACCTAAAGTTTTCATACAATATCAGCAGGATTATATCCCAGAACAATGAACTCAGAATGCCTCTTAGAGGTAGGCTGTATACCTGGGCATTTTGTGAATGTTCCCCAGGTGATTTTAATGTGTAGCCAAGGCCAAGAACTTTTGCTAGAATGAGATCCTGGGAGGGGGGGGAGATTCATATTTTGACAACCTCCCTTCAGTTATTTTTATTTTGTTTTTATTTTTTAAATTTTTTTGAGACAGTCTTGTCTCGCTCTGTCACCCAGGCCGGATTGCAGTGGCATGATCTCAGCTCACTAAAACCTCTGCCTCCGGGTTCAAGTGATTCACCTGCCTCAGCCTCCCAAGTAGCTGGGATTACAGGCATGCGCCACCATGCCTGGCTAATTTTGCATTTTTAGTAGAGATAGGGTTTCACTAAGTTGGCGAGACTGGTCTTGAACTCCTGACCTCAAGTGACTTGCCCACCTTGGCCTCCCAAAGTGCTGGGATTATAGGCGTGAGCCACCATGCCTGGCTCCCTTCAGGTATTTTTAATACATCTCCTTCAAATTGCTTGAACCCGGGAGGTAGATGTTGCAGTGAGCCAAGACCACGCCACTGCACTCCAGCGTGGGAGACAGAGCGAGATTTTGACTTAAAAAAAAAAAAACTCCTTCATAGGGTAATACTTCTTCTGCTCATTTTGTAATCAGGTTGAAAATCACCAGCTAAAAATGTCCAAAAGTTAAGGCTAGACATGTCATTCCCAAAAGCTAAATGGTCAAGGTCACATTTCTAGAATCCCTTTATGATGATCCTTTCTCTTTTTTCTGTAATTGGGAAGGAGAAGAATAATTAGTAAGCTGCAAGCTGCAGGAAGGTGAAAGAGCTGAAATGAACATGGTAGTTTCACTCTTTTGGTCTTTTCCTCTGCCCCCTTTCTTACTCCTCCACCTTCTTTCTTGTACTTGCTGACACCTAGGCCAGAGGGAGGCCTGAACCCCATTGGTTGAGAAAGAAGACCTGAAGCACCAAATAATTTTTGAAATCTGAGGCCTTTTGGCATCAAAGATGTAGAACCCAGAAAGGTGGGTGCTGTGGAAGGGGAGCTCTGAGTGGGCACATTAAAGGACCCCCATTTCCCAGAGAGATCAGGAACCAAAGGTATGTGTCCTCTTATCCCAACTGGCTCAAGATCAGATGTGGCTAAACAATGACCCCTGAAACCTAAGGTCCTCATTGCAATATTGACACTACACTCCCTAAGTGACTAAGGATAAGGCATCTAACTTCCTGGAATCTCAAGTCTCCCCACATATGCAATAAGGAAAATATGCTACCCTATCTACCAGAGAAGTATTGTGAGATCAACTAACCTGTTCTTAGATAATTGTAAAGCAAATTAACAAACAAATACAGCTATATTCTCTGGGTTAAAAATATTGCCGTTTTTAACTCTGTAATACTTCACAGCACCTAATTCCACCTTTATAAACACTCAGGAATTCTAGAGTTAATAATTCTATAGCTATAACTTTAATACATGCACATATAATTCAGCCTTCTGCATAACAAGCAATCCATAAATATTTATTGACTAAATGATAAATGATTAATCAATTCATTGAATTAAGGCATTTTCAAAATCAGATACACCCCTAATAAATAAAATCACAAGCTGTTATTCTAAATAAATAACTCAGTGACAATTTCCCAAGCTGAATTAATTACTATGATCTACAACAACCCTGCATTAGAGATATTAAATATATGAAATAAGTAATAAATTTCTAAATTAATCAATTTACTCATGGCTAGGTTTGAGGCAATAAGTAGAAGCCAAAAAATGTGACTATCATGTTAATGAGATCCAGTGCTCCTTGCTGTGCTGTGACCAGAAAAACGTCCCCAAACTTCCTGCCTACCCTGCCTGCTCTGCTTTCTCTCGTTTTCCATGGCAGTCAGCATCCTCCAAAGTAGTACACTGTATATAATTGCCTTTTTTTTTTTTTTTTTTGAGATGGAGTCTTGCTCTGTCACCAGGCTTGAGTGCAGTGGCACAATCTCGGCTCACTGCAACATCCGCCTCCCAGGTTCAAGCGATTCTCCTGCCTCAGCCTCCCAAGTAGCTGGGACTACAGGCAGGCGCCACCATGCCAAGCTAATTTTTGTATTTTTAGTAGAGATAAGGTTTCACCATGTTGCCCAGGATGGTCTCGATCTCTTAACCTCATGATCCACCCACCTCAGCCTCCCAAAGTGTTGGGATTACAGGCGTGAGCCACCGCGCCCAGCCTATAATTGCCTTCTGTTTTATGTTTACTACTTGTTTTCTGTCTCTTCCCTCCAGTATATAAGTACCACGAGGACAGGCATTTTTGTCTATTTTGTTCATTGATATATCCCAGCTTTTAAATATATGGCACATAGTGGGTATTCAATAAATATTTGTT
This sequence comes from Symphalangus syndactylus, assembly GCF_028878055.3. NCBI lineage: Eukaryota > Metazoa > Chordata > Mammalia > Primates > Hylobatidae > Symphalangus > Symphalangus syndactylus. The sequence continues at coordinate 43,736,693 of NC_072440.2, forward strand.
GATTTAACACATGAATGGATTAATGAATAACTTTACACCCCCAAATGTATCATCTCACTACTCTCCAGTGTTCAGAAGCCCCACACCCAACTTGAGGGTCTAGACAAGACCTTAGAGATGATCTAGTTCAGTAGTTTCCAAAAGGTCCTTTAGTAAGTGACAGTTTTCACCAGGACTTAAAGGAAATGTGCATGTATATTTGCCAATTGTCATCCTGAAATTCTGTTGTTCTTCCTTTTTTTGGTGTTAAAACGTTTTTATTTGGTAAAATAGTCATGAGAGTAGATGGTAACTGGTGGCATGTGTTTGTGTGTGTGTGTTTTCCTGTATGTTAGGAGAGGTATGCTACAACTCCTTACAGGTAAAGAGATAAGGAGACTCAGGCTTAGAAAGAGTAGGTGACTTCCCAAGAGCCACTTAGCTCATCACTTATAAAGCTGGGATTTAAATTCATCTCTTCTAACACTCAGTCTAACGTTTTTTATACAGCATCAATTTTTGAGTAGGAAGTTATGTGTACTAGGCCAGGTTTCAAATACAGAATTCATTTTACCATTAAACCAACTAGCTCTTGGAGTTAACATCTTATCTCTCTCTTTTTTTTTTTTTTTTTTTTGTTTTTTGTTGTTGCTTCTTTCTTTTTTTGGAGTTCACATCTGCATGGTGAAATATTGGTTCCTCTAAACATTCACACTTTTTCATATGTTTCATGCTTGGTAATCCAAAAGCCTACTGGATTACAAGTCCCAGAATAAAAGCTCATCCTAAAAATATGCATATTTTATGTGACAACAAGTTTAACCTGCATATAATATGTTTTCTGAAAAAGCAAAACCAACACTATATTATGTGTGGCCCACAAGAAGATATGGAATTCAGCTCATAAAAAGTAATGTTTTAATATATTCTGCATTAATCAGAGTTCACTTAAAATACTATGTTCAGTTCTAGACACCATCATTTTGATGAGGTAGACACAAACTGATGTGATCTCAAAGTGGGCAGCAAGTTGGAACAACAATCTGGAAATAGTATCAAATAAAGAAAAATAGAACTCACTGTGAAGTTTAATTTTTTTTTTTTTTTTTTGAGATAGAGTTTCACTCATGTCGCCCAGGCTGGAGTGCAATGGTGTGGTCTTGGCTCACTGCATCCTCTGCCTCCCGGGTTCGAGTGATTCTCCTGCCTCAGCCTCCCGAGTAGCTGGGATTACAGGTGCCCACCACCACGCCAGGCTAATTTTTGTATTTTTAGTAGTGACGGGGTTTCACCACATTGGCCAGGCTGGTCTTGAACTCCTAACCTCAGGTGATCCACCCACCTTGGCCTCCCAAAGTGGTAGGATTACAGGCATGAGCCACTGTGCCTGGCCTGTGAAGTTTAATTTTAAAGAATAGATGTGTTAGGATGGGCTTGATAGCTGAGAAATATGATATAGAAAAGGCAGTACAGGCTGGGTATGGTGGCTCACGCCTGTAATCCCAGCACGTTGGGAGGCCGAGGTGGGCAGATCACGAGGTCAGGAGATGGAGACCATCCTGGCTAACATGGTGAAACCCTGTCTCTACTAAAAATACAAAAAAATTAGCCAGGCATGGTGGTGGGTGCCTGTAGTCTCAGCTACTCAGGAGGCTGAGGCAGGAGAATGGTGTGAACCTGGGAGGCAGAGCTTGCAGTGAGCCAAAATTGTGCCACCGCACTCCAGCCTGGGTGACACAGTGAGACTCTGTCTCAAAAACAAATAAATAAATAAGAAAAGGCAGTACATATAGCCTATCTCAGTCTACTCATATTGCCATAACAAAATACCACAGTGGTGGCTTAAATAGCAGAGATTTATTTCTCACAGTTCTAGAGACTGGGAAGTCCAACATCAAGGTTCCGGCCAATTTGGTTTCTGACGAGGGCTCTCTTCATGGTTTGTAGATAGCCACAGTTTCTCCCTGTGTCCTCCCATGGCCATTCTGTGGAGAGATCTCGTTCTTTTTTTTTTTTTTCTTGAGACGGAGTCTCGCTCTGTCACCCAGGCTGGAGTGCAGTGGTGCAATCTCGGCTCACTGCAACCTCCACTTCCCAGGTTCAAGCAATTCTCCTGCCTCAGCCTCCTGATTAGCTGGGATTACAGGTGTGCACCACCACGACTGGCTAATTTTTGTATTTTTAGTAGAGACAGAGTTTCACTATGTTGGTCAGGCTGGTCTTGAACTCCTGACCTCATGATCTGCCTACCTTGGCCTCCCAAAGTACTGTGATTACAAGTGTGAGCCACTGTGTCTGGCCAAGATCCCATTCTTATGAACTCATTTAACCTTAATTACCTCCTAAAAGGCCTATCTCCAAATACAGTCACATTGGGAGTTAGGGCTTCAACAAATCAATTTGAGGAGGGTACGGTACAGTCTATAGCATAGTCTATAGTCCTCTAACGCAAACTGTACTGGGAGACACTGTGTAACTCACTGTAAGAAAACTAGCTAAAGCGGTTCAACAATAAAACCAATGCCACCCCTCCCCATCAGGCTGCAGCCTCTCTATTATTGGAATTAATAATTCAGTTTAAAGAACCATCTCTCTCAGGGATGTTGAGGAGGTTCCTACAATGAATGTAAGTTTAGAACAGAAGACTGCTAGATCTCTCTAACTCAAAAATTTATCTCTACCATATAAACAAAACAAAACAATTCTACCATATTTGAACCTTTTAAATGTTGCTGTTCTATTAGACTCACCCAAAATTGTCCTTATCCTGAAGGATTGGAACCATATGTGGTTATTTTGGCATAAGAAGAAAATCTAATAAAAGGTTTAAAACAACAACATTAAAAAATTCTGGGATTAACTAAAATTTCACAATTCATGCTGTTGCAAAGAGCAATGAGATGTTTATGATTCTCATCTGGATTGTGCTTGGGTTTGTGATTTTTTGTGGGGTTGGGAGGAAGTGGTTTAAGCAAATTCTTAAGTGGCATCCCAAACTGTTTACAATCAATTTCTGAAGAAAGAACTTAAAGAGATTACATAGAATTCCATGACAAGATTGGAGGTATCTAATATGTAAGATAATTTCAAACTTAGTCTTTGGTAACCTTTAGGTAGAAAAAGCCAAGAAAAAGAAACTAGATTAAGAAAGAAAAACAAAAATATTTATTTACTATTTGCTTTCAGAAATTACATGGCCTCTACTAAGATTGCCAGATATAGTTAATTTTCTTTTTTTTTTTTTTTTGAGACGGAGTCTTGCTCTGTCACCCAGGCTGGAGTGCAGTGGCGCGATCTCGGCTCACTGCAAGCTCCGCCTCCCGGGTTCCCGCCATTCTCCTGCCTCAGCCTCTCCGAGTAGCTGGGACTACAGGCGCCCGCCACCACGCCCGGCTAATTTTTTGTATTTTTAGTAGAGACGGGGTTTCACCGTGGTCTTGATCTCCTGACCTTGTGATCCGCCCGCCTCGGTCTCCCAAAGTGCTGGGATTACAGGCGTGAGCCACCGCGCCCGGCCCAGATATAGTTAATTTTCAATAAAAAACTCTTAGTTCTGGATGAACCAGAAATACTTGGCAACAAATACTATTTCCGAACTCTGTTTAACTGTGACCTGCATTATAACCAAAGTGTGTTTTCGTTTTGTTTTTTTTGCGGCCAAGGTCTCACTCTGTCACTCAGGCTGGAGTGCAGTAGCACAATCAAACCTCACTGCAGCCTGAAACTCCTGGGCTTAAGTGATCTTCCTGCCTCAGCCTCCCAGATAGCTGAGAATACAGGCACCTGCTATTTTTTTTTTTTTTTTGGTAGAGACAGGGTCTTGCTATGTTGCTCAGGCTGGCCTTGAACTCCTGGCCTCAAGCAATCCTCTCACCCTGGCTTCCCAAAGTACTGAGATTGCAGGTGTGAGCCACTACTTTCAGCCATGACCAATGTTTTAAAAATATGATAGTTTAGCTTAATACACGATGTTTCACATTTTTGTAAAACTATAAGTCAATGAACTTAAGACATAAAATGAATTAGTTGCAATCAATGCCTTTTTTTAATAAATCAACTCATGCTATTAAGAATGTTAAGCAAAAAGGATAGCAAAAGCTATATTTCTAAGAATAGTTTCCATATAAATTAAAAGCAATGCCTTAAAACACATCAGTCAGGATACTTAATGTGAAATATGATTGATACCGATGGCTTTTTTTTTTTTTTCTGTCTCTTATAGATCCTTGGACACGGAACAAAGAAGAGATCTCCCAGTTGGAATCACACATTTTACTAACAAATACTGGTTCACTCTCCTGTGTTCACTTGTAGTGAAAGAAACTTGACTTGAACTCAAAGCCCTGTGTGGAAAGGTGATCACATAATTTATATATGAAAATAACCGGCCGGGCGCGGTGGCTCACACCTGTAATCCCAACACTTTGGGAGACCAAAGCAGGCGGATCACGAGGCCAAGAGATCGAGACCATCCTGGCCAACATGATGAAACCCCGTTTCTACTAAAAATACAAAAGTTAACTGGGCTTGGTGACACATGCCTGTAGTTCCAGCTACTCGGAAGGCAGAGGCAGGAGAATCGCTTGAATCCAGGAGGCAGAGGTTGCAGTGAGCCGAGATGGTGCCAATGCACTCCAGCCTGGCAACAGAGTGAGACTCCATCTCCAAAAAAAAAAGGAAAAGAAAAGAACCAGAACAGTTTTGACAGTAAAGGGGGACATAATTACACCAGCTCAGCCAGGCAAGCCAGGACATTTATAGGAGACCATGGATTGATACCCCAACATCTATTCCACCTCAATTAATTATCCTACAATAGCGGTCTTGAAAGTTGAGGTCCGGGAGCAATGGCTCACACCTGTAATCACAGCAGTTTGGGAGGCCAAGGCAGGCGGATCACAAGGTCAGGAGTTTAAGACCAGCCTGGCCAACATGGTGAAACCCAATCTCTACTGAAAATTTAAAAAATTAGCCAGGCGTGGTGGCACACGCCTATAATCCCAGCTACTCAGGAGTCTGAGGCAGGAGAATCGTTTGAACCCGGGAGGCGGAGGTTGCAGTGAGCTGAGATCACGCCACTGCACTCCAGCCTGGGTGACAGAGCAAGACTCTGTCTCAAAAAAAAGAAAAAAAAAGGGCCAGGCGCGGTGGCTCACACCTGTAATTCCAGCACTTTGGGAGGTCAAGGTTGGCAGATCACAACGTCAAGAGATTGAGACCATCTTGGCTAACATGGTGAAACCCCGTCTCTACTAAAAATAAAAAAAATTAGCCAGGCATGGTGGTGGGTGCCTGTAGTCCCAGCTACTCGGGAGGCTGAGGCAGGAGAATGGGGTGAGCCTGGAAGGTGGAGGTTGCAGTGAGCCGAGATCATGCCACTGCACTCCAGCCTGGGTGACAGAGCGAGACTCCATCTCAAAAAAAAAAAAAAAAAAAAGTAAACTTGTGGCCCCAGAGCTGCAGCACCAGCATCACATGGTAATGCATCATAAATGCAAATTCCAACCCCAGGCCCACTGAGTCAGAAACTCCAGAGTAGGGCAGGCAGCAATATGTTTTTACAAGCTTTCCAATGGAGGCTAAAGTTTTAGTCCGCCAGTCTAAGCCAATTAAAATATTTCATTTCGTTTATCAATGATTGGTTTAGGAATAAGCAGGTCCCAAACCAGCCTGAGCCAATGACATACAGAGAGGGGCTAGTTTGTGATTTCTGGGAAAGATAAATCAATCTCTCTCTTGTTGGACATGAACAAGGGAGCATATTGCCTGACTCTGCGATGACTCTGTAAACTGCAGAGCAGAGACATGAAAAGGACTTGGTTCTTTCATGGAACACTTTGATTGCTGAATCAAGCAATTCAGAAGCCAATTTTACCTCTGGACTATTTGAAAAAATTAATTGGTTTAAGCCATTTCTATCTCAAATAGCTGAAAGCATCCTAACACAGCAGTGCTCATTCTCACTTGTTTTGAACCTATCTTTGCACTAGACCTTCTCCCACAACGTCATCTCTTCTGACATTTCTCCTTTCAATCCCATCCCTTCTCATTTAGTCAAGTCTCACCCATCCTTCAAAGTCTTATTCACTCCCTCCTTCATAAAAGTTACCCTGACTACTCCATCCCAAATTGTCACCACCTCCTGTGTTAGTCTGTTCTCACGCTGCTAATAAAAACATACCTGAGACTGGGTAATTTATAAAGGAAAGAGGTTTAATTCACTCGCAGTTCCACAAGGCTGGGGAGGCCTCACATAAAGGAGGAGCAAAGTCACATCTTACATGGCAGCAGGCAAGAGAGCTTGTGTAGGGGAATTCCCCTTTATAAAACCATTAGATGGTGTGAGACTTATTCACTATTGTGAGAACAGCGTGGGAAAGACCTGCCCCCATGATTCAATTACCTCCCACCAGATCCTTCCCACAGCACATGGGAATTATGGGAGCTACAAATCAAGATAAGATTTGGGTGGGGACACAGCCAAACCATATCACCTCCTCTTCAGAATTCAATTTCACGTGCTTTCTGAAGCACCAATCTGTTATTATTATATACTTCCTTCTACTGCTTTTTCTCATGTCGAAGTGCCTTATCATGTGTATGTTCCTGGCACCTGACGTTGAGCATGGCACTTCACAGATGCTAAGTAAATGTTTGCTATAGATGGAGATTCTGTTGATCTATGGAGATGAGGGATTGGGTGAAGTACCAGTTGCTGCCACTGCTAGCAACAACCACATTCCCAGGTCACAGTGGGACCTTTGGCTGTGATCACCTTACCTCGTCCTGCCTTAATTATAACTCTAATTCTGGCCAGGCGCAGTGGGTCACTCCTGTAATCCCAGCACTTTGGGAGGCCGAGGCGGGTGGATCACGAGGTCAGGAGATTGAGACCATCCTGACTAACACGGTGAAACCCCGTCTCTACTAAAAATACAAAAAATTAGCTGGGCGTGGTGGTGGGCACCTGTAGTCCCAGCTACTCGGGAGGCTGAGGCAGGAGAATGGTGTGAACCCAGGTGGCAGAGCTTGCAGTGAGCCGAGACTGAGCCACTGTACTCCAGCCTGGGAGACAGAGCAAGACTCTGTCTCAAAAAAAAAAATATATATATAATAACTCTAATTCTGCTGTGGCCTAACTAGAGTTAAACAACTTTACGACAACTATTAGCCAGACACTCAAGGCACAAACATTTTCTGCTCTCCTTTTCTTTCCCCATTGAGAAGATACAGGTTACCAGGTAAATGCCTGGTCACTCCTCAAGTTAGGACATTATTGTACCAAAGGAGGTCTGTGTGGTGAGTAGGAAATGGAGTTGCCCGGCCAGCATCAGCACCCAAACTCCTTTTCTGTATTTGCTCTCTTTGGAAACTGGATACCACCAATGGAGTTGTGTTTGTTGGCAGGAAGCTGAGCATGTGAGGTTGCAACCAGAAGTTGCAGTATAGCTTAGTGTTTGAGGATGTGGGTTTTACAATCGGATCTCTTGGATTTGACTCTTGGTAGAGACTCCTGTCTAATTATAATCCTGGGCAAGTCATTTGACTTCTCTGATCTTCACTTTCCTCATCTGTAAAATGGGGATAATAATCAGACCAGCCTTATTTTCTGATATGAGAAATAGACAAGATCGTATGTGTAAAATGCTTAGCATCTTGCCTGACACATAGTAAGCATTTGATAAATGGTAGTTTTTATTAGTGACTCAGCCTTTCTGTGGCTCAGTGCTGGCTTCTTCCCTCCTGCTTGTGATTGTGGGAGGTGAAGGGCCTTACACTTCCCTGCTCATAGGCAGGGCAGTTAGTGAATAGTGTAGAGGAAACTGGGGTTTCTGCCTGCCCAACAGCTGCGATTTAGCATCTGAATATAAAAACTGCCAGTATCCTCCTTAGCACAACACCACCACCTCCGCAGCCTGCCACCTTCTCACGCATAGTAATACACAAAGCTAGGATGTTCTCCAAGAGTTGACATTAACTCTTAACATCTGCTCAGCGCTTTATAGTTTAGAAAGCGCTTTCCCATCTCTTCTCCCATTTGGCCCTCATACTACCCTTCTGCAGTAGTCAGGGACAGCTGTTGTCAGTCATATTTTACTGATTAGGAAAGTGAAATTCAGAGTGATTATGTGATTTGCCAAAGGCTGCATAGTCAGGAAGTTACAGAGCTCAAATAGAGATGTTCTGACTCCGACTTAGTCATCTGCCCACCCCATCACAGCCCAAATGCCCTCCATGTGGACTGAGGTTTTCCAAATAAAAGCATGGTGTGCATGTTCTACATGTAAGATTATTTCAGCAAAATTGTAGAAATGTGAAAAATTTCTTACCTGCCTCTCCAGGACCAGTTGCTTAATGTTCAAGTATGTACATGGTTTTCAGGAAAATGAGAGGACAGACCTGTCTTTCAGTTCGTTGTCTAAAAAGTATTTATTCTCATGCTTTAACCCTAAGCAGTAGCCTTTTCCTATTTAACCTGAGTGTTTGCCCTAATCTCTACCTCTCACGTTTATTCAAACAAAAGGTATCCACATTTAACTCTATATAATGATTTTTTTTTTTTTGAGACGGAGTTTTGCTCTTGTTGCTCAGGCTAGAGTGCAACAGCGTGATCACGGCTCACTGCAACCTACGCCTCTCAGGTTCAAGTGATTCTCTTGCCTCAGCCTCCCAAGTAGCTGAGACTATAGGTGCCCATCACCACGCCCAGCTAATTTTTTTGTATTTTTAGTAGAGACTGGGTTTCACCATGTTGGCCAGGCTGGTCTCGAACTCCTGACCTCAGGTGATCCACCCGCCTTGGCCTCCCAAAGTGCTGGGATTACAGGTGTGAGCCACTGCTCCCGACCTATATAATGATTCTTTTCCTCCCCTTCACATTCAAGAAAGGAATCTGACATGCTTATGAAAATTGAAAACAGAAAACAAGATCAAATAGAAAGCTTTGGAGAGCTGGGGTCAAAATGAGTGTGAATTCACTGTAAAAGGTAAGGATCGAAAGCCCTGTTTGCAGTAGAGAATCTTAACAGTGTGGACTGTGTTGGGCAAGCAGCTCTGGTTAAGGACACTAATCCTTGTGCAGAAATTTTGTTTTCAGATTGGCAGAAATTAAAGATGTGGCCATGAAGGAGACAATCTTAGTCTCTCGGTCATCCACACTCATTAACTGTAAGTGATGGAAAGGGCCTGAGCTTCAGCATCATACAAACGTGAATTAGAATCCTGGCTCTGACATTTACCCACTGTGTGACCTTGAGCAAGTTCCCTAGTGTCTCTGAGCTTTGATTTCATCTGTAAAATGGGACAGTAGTGCCACTTTCCAGATGGTCGAAGGGATTAAGTGACATGATTTAAGTAGAATGCCTGGCATGTAATGGGTGATTAATAATAAATGGCAGGTATTATTTATTATCCTAAGCAATTAACAAGAATTATATGATGGCAATGTTTTCTAAACAATACCTTTACAGATTAATAATATCATTAAAATGACAAAAATCCACTGGTGATTCTTAGCCTGAACAATCTGTGTCCTCCATCAAGCTTAGTTATCAAGAACTTCAGTTATTTGCCCGCAAGCCTCTGTGTCTCCATGTGATAGGTCACCATAGGATTTAATGTCAGATCCAGGCTGCTTCAACACTCAGTCCTATTTCGCATTTACTTGAAATAGTGGTTTATCATTTTTTTGCTGTTTTTTTCTTTTTGAGACAGAGTCTCGCTCTGTCGCCCAGGCTGGAGTACAGTGGTGTGATCTTGGCTCACGGCAACCTCCGCCTTCTGGGCGCAAGTGATTCTCCTGCCTCAGCCTCCCAAGTAGCTGGGATTATAGGTGCCTGCCACCATGTCCAGCTAATTTTTGTATTTTTAGTAAAGATAGGTTTTCACCATGCTGGCCAGGCTGACCTCAAGTATTCCACCCGCTTCGGCCTCCCAAAGTGCTGGGATTACAGGCATGAGCCACCGTGCCTGGCCAAAACAGTGGTTTATCATCTTGATCCTGCCATTAACTAATTGTTTGAACCAGAAACTAATTGAAACCAAGTCCCAATGTCTTCAGTGAAACAAACTGCAGCGTGTGTGTGTGTGTGTGTGTGTGTGTGTGTGTGTGTGTGTAAAATAAAGGTCTGGGCCAGGTGCAGTGGCTCACGCCTGTAATCCCAGCACTTTGGGAGGCCAAGGCAGGCAGATTACCTGGGGTTGGGAGTTCAAGACCAGCCTGACCAACATGGAGAAACCCTGTCCCGACTAAAAATACAAAATTAGCCAGGTGTGGTAGCGGGTGCCTGTAATCCCAGCTACTCAGGAGGCTGAGGCAGGATAATTGTTTGAACCCGGGAGGCAGAGATTGCGGTGAGCTGAGATTGCGCCATTGCACTCCAGCCTGAGCAACAAGAGCAAAACTCCGTCTCGGGGCAAAAAAAAAGGTCTGACATTAAGGCTTTCATTGTTATTTTGAGACCCCAAACCACAGATCCCCACTAAGTTATCCTAGTTTACTAGTCAGTCCATAAGTCTTCTATGATTAAACTTACTAGTAATGATAATCATAACAACAATAATATACTTTAAAAATTATAAAATATTTTTCCATGTTTAGCACTTTTACATATATTATCTTACTTAGATTTCATAACAACTTATTGAAAGAGATTGTATTTCCATTTTACAGATATGGAAATGGAGGTTCAGGTGAGACAAGTAATCTGTCTATAGTTATAGAACTAAGAAATAGTAGAGCCAACTGGTTTTCTATCTCCACGTCCAGAGATTCCTATCAAACCCAACATCATAAACAACAAAGAATTACGAATTGTCTAATACATTAAGGATAGTGTGCCTGGCTCTATTTGCATAACTCGTTGCTTCCACCAAGGCCCAGCAGAACAAAAATCAGAGCCAGCAGCCACATACCCCCTTGATCCAAGCCTGGCCCCCTTGCACATATGTGATCCTGTGAAATTCACTAACACATAAAGCATCATGCCATCTGAAGGCACAAAATAGCTATTAATAATCCCCTGCATTGGTAAAGTCCCCTCCCTTCTGGAATGTTAGTTTTACAAAGACTATCATATAATTTCCTCCAGGGCAGTTTTAATAATGTGCCCTGTTTCCTTATGTGAGAAAGACTCAAGAAGAATTATTGAAACTCATTAGTTCCTTCCAAAAAGAGAAATATTTTGGTTGGCATAATGTCAAGTGTTGATCCACAGGTTCAATCTGACTATTCTTCTTAGAAAAAGCACAAATGAGTTTGGACCTATTCAAGATCTGAAACCTTCTGGCCAAAGCTTAAAGGTACTTGTGTTCTTACCAGTGAAAATTCCAACCAACATGAAAAACACCTCGCACAGAGGTCATCTTGTATTTCCTCAGAGATCCATGCCAGAGTATGCTGAGGGCTTTCAGGGTCATGCCATGGTAGCTCCTTCCACCCATGATCTCCATATTTCTAATTAATTTTTTCCCACTTTTTGGCCTTTTTACCCAAACTAGAAAGTTTCTCCAAGAGGGAGCATATGTCGGTGTCCAAAGTGTTTCTGCTGGAGAATGGCAGTGATAGGGCAAAGTGGGCACAATGCTGCCATGAAGTTTGAGTTGACTTTATCCTCATCTTCTTCCCTCACAAACCAAACCCTGGAAGCCATGCAGAAACGCCTCTCCTGAGGCTTGGCTACAGGAGAGGCAAAAGTAGAGGGAGCAGCAAGGCAGTTGCCTCCTTCCAAGATTATACCCAGGCTAATCTGAGGCTACCATACCCTCTGTTATGTCTACTCCCAATATATCTGTGAAATGTATTGGAAAATTTCAATGAGCTATTAAAAATGTCATGAGTGTAGTCAATAAAATAAGCTTTTAACAACATAGGAAACTGTTTAGGTCATGGTGGTAACTGACAAAACAAAGCAAAAATTATATGCATCTAAAAGATATTAGAAATACACCAAAATAGCTGTGTGTAGTGGCTCATGCTTGTAGTTCCAGCAATTTAGGAGGCCAAGGCAAGAGGATTGCTTGAGGCCAGCAGTTTGACACCAGCTTGGGCAACATAGGGAGACCTCATCTCTACAAAAATTTTTTTAATTAGCTGGGTGTAATGGCACACACCTGTAGTCCCAGCTACTTAGGAGGCTGAGGCAGGAGGATCACTTGAGCCTAAGTTTGAGGCTGCAGTGAGCTATGATAGAGTCACTGCATGACAGAGAGACTGTGTTTCTTTATATATATAATATTTATATATAATAAATATATAATATATACATTCATAACATATAAGGAATATATAATTATATAAATTATAATTATATAATTAAATTATATATTTATAATATATAAGGAAGATGTACAATTTACATATATATATATAAATTAACACTTCTAGGTCATGAGTGTGAGGACAGTGAACAACTGCTATTTCCTGCCCTGTTTGTTGCAAAGATTAATTGGGATATAAAGTGTCTGGTATAGTGAGTTCCTGTCACATAGCTGGCACACAAAAAAGGGTAGCATTTAGAATAATACTTGTTATCCAGGCATTGTAAATTTGTCTCTGATTAAACAGCTTAACATATTCCTACTTGGAAAAAAGTTCACTTTTTATTGAAATCAGAATCACAGTCTAAGTGGTTTACACTGGTTTTCTGCATTTCGGTTGGACCATTTAGTCCATCTGTAGGTAGATGCTCCAGGGGTTTAAAGACATATTCAGTTTCCTTCCTACCTTCTGCCATGACATCTAACACACAAGACAGATGATTCATTCTTCATTTATTTTTCTGTCTTTATAAAGTTAGAAAAAGGTAGAGAGTATATGGAAAAAAATTCATGAGAATGATGTTAAGAGGTAAGAAGGTGGGCAAAAGAAGGGAAGTTGTAGCGGCATGTCTGGGCACTGGTGACCCTTTCCTATAGCTCCACAAGGCAGAACCAGAACTGGACACAAGCAGAAATTCGACACCTGGCAGCTTTTTTCTCTTTTCTTACACAATAGAGTATGGGCTTCCTTGAATGTCACTGGGAAATTTTCTATGTGACCCCTGAGGCTCAGTACCTAAATCAATCAATCCTGGGAAAATATCTAGTTTTATGCTCTGGCCCCTGGTACCTGAAAGCAAGTTTTCAGAATCTGGTTGATCCTTCACCTCTTCTCATTATCTGCACACAGAAATCAGATTAAGGAAGCGGATACTCTTTATTCTAATTTGAGGTTTCTTACCTATGACTGTCTTGGCAGATGTGAGAAGACGATGCATATATTTGGAAGAGACAAAAACTTTATTTCAGTATATCAAGATATTTAAGTATTTGTTCCAGAATTTTTTTTTCTCTCTACACTCTTCACTTAATAACTCTCCCTGATTGCATTAGAAAAACAAACAAAAACCCACTGACTAGCAGAGAATGAAGGTGCCAATCTCTTGGACTCTCAAATTCAAAAGCCTTAGTAGTAAGACAGAAAGATTTGGGGAGATACTTGCTAACCCATCTTAATTGCCTCTCCCACTAATATCAACCCCCCTACCCCACCCCCACCCCTAGGCTAGATAAAGACTTTCCAAGTTGGGGAGGGCAAAAGTAGAGAAATGAGTGTTAAGCAAAATAACTTTAGGTAGTGAAGATCTAAGAAAAGGTCCTCCACCATGCCCCTTACTTGGGGTTAGCTCCAAGTTGGAGAGACATGGTGGAGGCTCATGACAATGTTGGGAATCTATTAACATCTGGAATCCTGGGAGGCAGCAGACTAGCAGATGTTTCCCAGACCACAATGTTGTCACAGAAGTAAAGATGGCCACATATAGTGCCCTAGGTAGGGAAGTCTGAGGCAGTCCCTCTGAATCTTTTGCAGCCCCGAGAGTGGCACAGAAAAGCTAAAGGGCGCCCAAGAAAGACACATAATTTAGCTGACAAAGGGTCCAAGGGGACTTATAGTCATGACCATGAGACACAAAAGTGGAAAGTAGCATGGAATGTACATCCAGAGCCCAGGTGGGGACAAGGACATACCTGCAGGTGCCTAATGTGGGGGTGATGACATCCAAGAACCACAAAGGACACAACTAGAGTGAGAGCCCAGGAGTTTGAGATCAGTCTGGGCAATAAAGTGAGACCCTGTATCTACAAAAAAATCAAAAAAATTAGCCACACGTGGTGGTGTGTGCCTATAGTCCCAGCTCCTTAGGAGGCTGAGGTGGAAAAGTTGCTTGAGCCCAGGAGTTTGAGGCTGCAGTGAGCTATGATCACATCACTGCACTCCAGCCTGGGCATTAAAGCCAGACCCTGTCTCAAAAAAAAAAAAAAAAAAAAAGGAGAGGGGAGGACAGGGGAGGGGAGGACAGAAGAGGGAAGCGGAGGGGAGGGGGAAGAAATTACTTAAGAATATACAGCTCATCAGCAATGATTAACCCAGGCTTTGATCACAGATCTGTCCATACATTTCTTACCATATCCCACTGTCAAGTCTTGCCATTCTATCTCCCTGGCATTATTCAGAACACCCTCTTCCTTCTCTTCCAAAATAAGGAGCTATTCTCATTCAAGCTCTCTTCCAGTTTCTTGTTCCCCCAATTCATCCTTCACAGTATTAACAGAATTTGCTTTCTGAATCACAAATCTGTTCGCAACAGTATCCTGCTTTAAAAACTCTAGCCGGGCGCGGTGGCTCACGCTTGTAATCCCAGCACTTTGGGAGGCCGAGGCGGGTGGATCACGAGGTCAGGAGATCGAGACCACGGTGAAACCCCGTCTCTACCAAAAATACAAAAAAATTAGCCGGGCGTGGTGGCGGGCGCCTGTAGTCCCAGCTACTCGGAGAGGCTGAGGCAGGAGAATGGCGTGAACCCGGGAGGCGGAGCTTGCAGTGAGCCGAGATCGCGCCACTGCACTCCAGCCTGGGTGACAGAGCAAGACTCTGTCTCAAAAAAAAAAAAAAAAAAAAAAAAAAAAAAAACTCTAATATCTCCCTACAAAATAAAGTGCAAATCCCCTGTGTAGCATGGCTTTTAAGGAAGGCCTCCACTTTCTTGTCTCATTTTATCTCTCACCCCGCACGCCCTGATCTATTCTCACCAGACCTCTTGGTAATACCTTGTCCTTTCACATTCCCACTGCTTCCTCTTGCTGTTCCCTCTGCCAAGAACTGCTTCCCTCCATTATCTCCCTTAGTGAGTTTCTACTCATCTTTCATGAACCTGCTTCAATGTCACACTTCCTCTAGAAATCATCTCCAGCCTCTCCAGGGAAAATTAATTGTCTCTTTTCTGAATTAACATAGCACTTTGTTCAAATGACTAATACAGCATCCATGACATTGTATATGTTGGGAGAGACTAACTTAAAGAGCAGAGAATCTTTTCAGTCTGCCATTTTATCTGGGTTCCCCCATTCCCTTTTTGCTCTGTGGTCTAGAAATCTCTTCCTCAATTCCTTTTCTTTCTTTTTTTTTTTTTTTTTTTGAGATGGCGTCTCATTCTGTCACCAGGCTTGCGTGCAGTGGCGCAATCTCAGCTCACTGCAACCTCTACCTCCTGGGTTCAAGCGATTCTCCTGCCTCAGCCTCCTGAGTAGCTGGGACTACAGGTGTGCGCCACCACGCCCAGCAAATTTTTTTGTATTTTTAGTAGAGACCAGACTTCACCATGTTGGCCAGGATGGTCTCAATCTCCTGACCTTGTGATCCTAATGCCTCAGCCTCCCAAAGTGCTGGGATTACAGGCATGAGCCACCACGCCCGGCCCATCAATTCCTTTTCTACAGTGAATGATCATCTGGAATCATTTGCATTTTTGGCTGTGAGTTTCTCATGGCCTAGAGCAGACTTTTGAGAGGAAATAACTACTTAGATGAATATTTTTACACAGTGAGCAAGTTAGGCAAAGCAAATGAAGAAGGCAATGACCAGCCAAGGAAACAGAATAAGCTGTCTCTTCTTGGCAGGGAAGGAGGGAACAGTATGTTGGATGTTGGCCCAGGAACCATTAGCAAATAGGTAATATGAGAGCCTGGAGTTGGCAGCCATGTTAGAAGATAAGACCAGAGAAGTAGGTAGAGGTCACATAATGAGGGACTTCTATGACATACAAGAGGGATTTGGGTAATGGGAAGGCATTGACGGAGTTTTAAGGAGAGTGAGATGGTCAGATTTTCAGCACGGTACATGATAAAGATTAGAATTTTATTCTGGTTGCTTATTACTCCTAACAAAACAGTGACTTAAAACAAACATTTTATTATACCATACAAATTTTTGAGTCAGCAGTTTGGAAAGAATTCAGTTAGGCAGTTCTTCTGCTCTATGTGGCATTGACTGGGATCAGTTAGTATTATTCATCTCGTGGCTGGTCCGGTATGGAAGTTCCAAAATGGCTTTACTCACATGCCAAGTTCCTGGGCAGGGTCACTAGGAAGACTGGGATCAGCCAGGCCACTCTCCCTCTCCCTGTAGTCTCAGCTCTCTCCAGTTGGTGTAACAAGGTAGATGGACTTTGTACACAGTGACTCAGGACTTCCACAGACCAAGGCAAAAGCTCCTCTTAAAAGCTAGACCCTGAACAAGCCTGCCTAAATTCAAGATGAAGGGAAATAGCTCTCAAATCTCTCCGTAGAAGAGTATTGAAGAATTTGTGGCCATTTTAAATCCACTACAAGGTACAAAGATGTAGAACTGAAAGTAGAGAGAGGCAACTGAGTTCTTATAATGCCCAGTTTCTGAAGTATTCATGTATGAGTACTTCCAGAATATTCTCTTAACATCTTCCTTATAGCACTGTAACATGGCTATGATTTTTGTGTGATTGTTGGTTTATGTATTAGACTTTTGAGGTCCTCAATGAGGACAACACGTATGTCTTCCTTAGATTAATATCTCAGTGCCTGGAACATAGTTGATGCTCAATACTTATTGAATAAATAAATTGAATACATTAGAATGGCTGGATCCTGTCTTCACAACACCAGAGCAGCCTTCTGCTTGATATAATTTCCTTCTCCAGATTCATATCTTCTTATGAACTTAAGAAAAGCTTGATTTAAATGTGTAGAAATAATATCCATTAAAAATATTTATGTGAATAGCTTTTAACTTTTCCCTGTTGTATTAGTTCCCCACTACATAACAAATTATCACATACTTGGCAGCTTAAAACAACACACATTTATTATCTCAGTTTCTGAGGTCAGGAGTCTAGGCACAATTTAGCTGGGTTCTCTGCTTCAGTTCTCACAAGGCTGCAAACAAGTTGTTAGCTGAGGATGCTGTCTCATCTGAGGCTTAACTGGGGAAGGATCTGCTTTTGTTGGCAAAATTCGGTTCCTTGAGGCTGTAGGACTGAGAGATTTGGTTTCTTTTTTTTTTTTTGAGATGGAGTCTTGCTCTGCCACCCAGGCTGGAGTGCAGTGGCGCGATCTCGGCTCACTGCAAACTCTGCCTCCTGGGTTCAAGAAATTCTCTGCTTCAGCCTCCTGGGTAGCTGGGATTACAGGTGCCTGCCACCACACCCAGCTAATTTTTGTATTTTTAGTAGATATGGGGTTTCACCATCTTGGCCAGGCTGGTCTTGAACTCCTGACCTTGTGATCCACCCACCTTGGCCTCCCAAAGTGCTGGGATTAAAGGCGTGAGCCACTGCACCTGGCCAAGAGATTCAATTTCAAAGCTAGCTGTTGGCAGAGTCTGCCCTCATTTCCTTAACATGTGGGTCTTTCCATATCAAAGCTCAAACATGGCAGGTAGCTTGATTTTTCAGAGCCACAAGAGAGTGAGAGACACTAGCAAGATGGGCACTATCTTATATAACCTGATGACATACATCCCTTCACACTCAAGAGGAGGAAATCACACAAGGAATACCAAGAAGCAGGAGGTCATAGCATTTCCCCTAAGAGTCCGTCATATATCCTTACATCCAAATAATGACTCTCATAATTTGACATATCACCAGATAAGCTTTGTTTCCAGTTTCATTTGACCCTGACATTAAATTTCATTTATTTATTTGTTAATTATGGAAGATGGCCATTCCCTAAATCCTGTGAAAAATCAAGAGAGGACAATTTTCAGAAAATTCCAGCCCTCTCGGGAAGTATATCCATTTCATTTTTACTTTACAGTAGGGTCTGCCTTCCTCTCTTAAGGAGACAGATACACATTTGCCTAAACCATTATTTAATACAATTAGTACTAGATCTTTCTTCAGATCCTATGTAGGGGGCTGGGAATTCTTAGCTATCCAAGCTCACACAATATTTTTTAAATTCACGTTGATACTTTTTCATCTATTTGGTTTTAGCACAAGTATCAGACTTGCAGCCAAGGAACATATTTTGTAACTGCAGAATATTCTTTCCAGGAAGACTGGTGAAAGGAGATCAACAAAGGAAAGCCCTTGCTTCTCCAACTCCCCATGATAATATTCTGAAGCAAGTATAGTCCATTCCAAAGCTACAGTCCCAATACCTGACTTCCTTATCCTATGTATGTGTCTAGGAATAGGATGCACCTAACTGCTGCTCACATGTCTTGCACTGGCCTTTCGTTCTCTGAAGCCAAGCTTCCCTCTGAAAGAGTAACTCAAGATCATTGACCAGCCCATGGCTATTTGACCAGGGTTTTCCCTAGAAGTCCACAGTATGGAGATCTCTGAGCTAGATCCCTTCCTCTGTGTTTAACTTTTACAGAGCAGTGCTTATTTCTTTTTTTTGAGACAAAGTCTTGCTCTTTTGCCCAGGCTGGAGTGCAGTGGCGCAATCTCGGCTCACTGCAAGCTCCACCTCCCGGGTTCACACCATTCTCCTGCCTCAGCCTCCCAAGTAGCTGGGACTACAGGCGCCTGCCACCACGCCCAGCTAATTTTTTGTATTTTTTAGTAGAGATGGGGTTTCACCGTGTTAGCCAGGATGGTCTCAATCTCCTGACCTTGTGATCTGCTCGTCTCGATCTCCCAAAGTGCTGGGATTACAGGCATGAGCCACTACGCCTGGCCACAGAGCAGTACTTATTTCATTTTAAACTCTCTTGGCTTAGTATATTCATTAAAATAAAATAAGTAAATATATTAGGTTGGTGTAAAATTGTGGTTTTCACCATTAAAAGTAATGGCAGAAATTACTTTTGCACCAACCTAATATTAAGACTAAGAAGTTTCAGATTCTTTTGTAGTTTATAAGCCTGATGATTGGGTTTTCACGTGCATGTGTGAGATGTGCCTCCCTCAAACCTTGTTACAACGTTGGCACATTACCC
Source organism: Symphalangus syndactylus (assembly GCF_028878055.3). Lineage (NCBI taxonomy): Eukaryota > Metazoa > Chordata > Mammalia > Primates > Hylobatidae > Symphalangus > Symphalangus syndactylus. The sequence goes on from NC_072440.2 coordinate 43,755,912, forward strand.
ATCTAATGTGAAAAAGTTTTTCTGTACACTTTTCAAGTTTAAAAAGACAGCATAAAACTATGACATTAGAATACTGGTCAGTTATGGCCTTTCAATAACTGGATGGGAGGAGGGCCCTTTTGGGATACTGGTCATTTTCTGTTTCCTTTTTTTTTTCTTTTGAGACACAGTGTCGCTTTGTCACCAGGCTGGAGTGAAGTGGCACGATCTCAGCTCACTGCAACCTCCGCCTCCTGGCTTCAAGCGATTCTATCTCAACCTCCCAAGTGGCTGGGACGACAGGCGTGTGCCACCACACCTGGCTAATTTTTGTATTCTTAGTAGAGACTGGGTTTCACCACGTTGGCCGGGATAGTCTCAAACTCTTGACCTTGTGATCTACCTGCCTTAGCCTCTGGCCTCCCAAAGTGCTGGGATCACAGGCATGAGCCACCACACCCAGCCTATTTTCTATTTCTTTTTTTTTTTCTTTTTGAGACGGAGTCTTGCTCTGTCACCCAGGCTGGCGTGTAGTGGCACGATCTTGGCTCACTACAACCTCCGCCTCCTGGGTTCAAGCCATTCTCCTGCCTCAGCCTCCCCAGTAGCTAGGATTACAGGCATGCACCACCAAGCCCAGCTAATTTTTGTATTTTTAGTAGAGATGAGGTTTCACCACGTTGGCCAGGCTGGTCTCGAACTCCTGACCTCGTGATCTGCCTGCCTTGACCTCCGGAAGTGCTGGGATTACCGGTGTGAGCTACCGTGCCAGGCCTTCTGTTTCTTGATATAGATGATAAACATGAATGTGTTCATTTTGTCAAAAAATTTCAGGCTGTACTCTTATGGTACGTTGATTTTTCTGTATATACATTCTTCAAAACATTTTTTGAAATAGCAGTCATAATGGTTTTGAGTTTTGTTGCTATGAAATGAATTTCTCTTGTCTTCTAGTTTGGAAATTTAAGTTCATTTTTCATTCTCGCCTCATTTTGTTAAGTGAATTACAATGTAGCTTAACATTCTTCATTTTTAGACATTTAATTATTTTTAATTTTGGTGAATTAGGTGCTGTCAGGTTACAAAGGTTTTAACACATGCAGAGGCTGTCCCCAACTCACCACTGAGTTAATATTTAATTTTTAAACATTTCAAAGACATTTAGTGTTAATAATGAAAAATATAAAACTAGGGGACTAGACTTAAAGTAGTACCAAGAACAGAGGAGGAGGAATTAACCTTTTAAAAGTAAAGGGGCCTTTCTTCCTCTGAGTGGGGAAAAGAGAAAGAGGATAAATATCTATTTGCTTCCTAAGTTGGAGAAAAGTTAAGAATGCTCGCAAATGATGGTCTTGATTTTAACGGAGTAAAACAAGGTTCTGTACTAAGAATAAATGTTAGGGTGGGGCTGATAGCTCAAGGAAAAAGGAAATAGTTAGGAAATAGCCTGATAAGGTAAACATAGCTGAAGGTCAAGGGAACTGAAGATAATAGAGTGCAGTTAAAATGGTGGATAAAAGGGTTCTCGGGGGGGCGGTGGCTCACGCCTATAATCCCATCACTTTAAGGAGTTGAGATCAGCCTGGCCAACTTGCTGAAACCCCGTCTCCACTAAAAGTACAAAAATTAGCCAGGCATGGTGGTGAGAACCTGTAATCTCATCACTTTAAGGAGTTGAGATCAGCCTGGCCAACTTGCTGAAACCCTGTCTCCACTAAAAGTACAAAAATTAGCCAGGCATGGTGGTGAGCACCTGTAATCCCAGCTACTCGGGAGGCTGAGGCAGGAGAATCGCTTGAACCAGGGAGGCGGAGGTTGCGGTGAGCCAAGATCGCGCCATTGCACCCCAGTCTCAAAAAAAAAAAAAAAAGGGTTCTTACTGATAAGTATGATAAAAGATGATAGGAAACAGCTGATAAACTATGAGAAGAAAGACTGGCTGTCAGGCTGTCACATTGAGGACAAATTACAGATTCAATGGGAGTGACCACAAAATAGAGGTAGATGGGGGTAGGTGGCTGTAGGTACAGAGAGGGAAACTCACAATCCAACATTTTGGAGGGGAAGTAATTTCATTGATGACTAGGTTGAAGGTGTGGCTCTATCTGTGGGTTGCTGATACAGAGTGAAGTTGAAGATGATTGGAAAAGAAAAGGATGAGAAATTGTGAGGTCAGAGTGCTAATGAGTCATCAACATGGATGCTGAAATCATTAAGTTGATGCAGAACATGAGGATAATTCCAGGGCTGACACAGAGTTTCAGAAACATAACTGGGCACAGACAAGGAAGTAAAGGGATATCCTAGCTAGGGCCAGATTTAGGGAATTAGAAATGCAGGCAAAGTTTGTCTTTGACATTTATCACCTTTGTTCCACGGCACAATTTCCTAAGCTTTGCTCACTTACTCCCAAGTAATTGTAACTGTGGTGCCTTCATGTTACTTTCTCACTGTACAGGTTCCTCAATCTCCGCTTTTTTTTTTTTTTTTTTTTTTTTTTTTGAGGAATCTTGCTCTGTCACCCAGGCTGGAGTGCAGTGGCACGATCTCAGCTCACTGCAACCTGTGCCTCCTGGGTTCAAGTGATTCTCGTGCCTCAGCCTCCCAAGTAACTGGGATTACAGGCACCCACCACCATGCCTGGCTAATTTTTGTATTTTTAATAGAGTCGGGGTTTCACCATGCTGGCCAGGCTGGTCTTGAATTCCTGGCCTCAAGTGATCCGCCTGCCTCAGCCTCCCAAAGTGCTGGGATTACAGGTGTGAGCCACTGCACCCAGCCTGCTCTTAACATATCTAAAATCTCAAATGGTCACAGGACACAAATGGAGAGTTTTCCATTAATATACCACTTTCCCCTACTTACCTTTGCATTTTGACAAGGCTTTCTAGTAACAAATCCTTAATCTGAAATTGGTAATTTCAAGGCCAATACTCCACAGAGGTGTCTGCAAAGTCATGTAATTCCAGCACAGCAGAGGTCTCCTGTCCTGTTGTTCTGAAAAGTATTTCTCCAATATTGATTCATCCTTTTGGCCTCAGATTTTAACCACTCCCATAAAATGAGAGTTTCTTGGGAGGAGGACCTGAGCTGAGCCAATAAAAAGACACCCATAAAAGCACTAACTCAGTCACTTGTTTTCCTAATGGTGCCAAGGCAGGCTGGTGTGTTGTGACATATCAATCCACTTCTGTGTACCTGCCCTTCGCCGTCCAGCAAAATATCATCATTTTTAATATATGTTGTGATACTAAAAGATTTCAGAAGCGTTGACCGAGTAGACATTCAATAATGATTATAGCTGATACTTACAGAGCACCTACTATGTGCCAAACACTGTATGTATTTTAACTCATTTAATCCTTGCAACAATTCCATTAGGTTGGTATTGTTATTCTCATTTTGCAGATGAAGAAACTTAAAAAGACTTGCCCAAGGTCACAGAGATGGGAAATAGAGGCATCAGCATTTAAACCTAGGCAATCTAGAACCAGAGGGTACACTTAACCACTATACATCTCCCCTAAATACATCTTTGCATCACACCTGTTATCTCAGCACTTTGGGAGGCGTTGCCAGGAGTTCAAGACCAGCTGGGGCGGCATACCAAAATCTTGTCTCTCCAAAAATTTTAAAAATTGGCCAGGTATTGTAGGGGCACCTGTAGTCTGTGATACTTGGGAGGTTGAGGTGGGAGGATCGCTGGAGCCCAGGAATTTGAACGTGCGGTGAGCCATGATCCAGCCACTGCACTCCAGCCTGGGTGACAGAGTGAGACTCTGAACAACAAAAAAATCAAGTTTCCTGGATCTATACAAAATTTTCAATTTAACAAATTTTTATAAAAATTTGTTTTAAAATAAACACCCCTCTAAATGGCAAAGCTAGAATAGAATCTGGTCACAATTTATAGGTTAGACATAGGATGAAAGAGAGGAGCAAAGCTGAACACATCAGCTGCAGCACCATCTACTTTGCCTGCGACTCCGTTAGCAGGCCAACTTTGCCCGCGACTCCGTTAGAAGGCCCACTTTGCCCTTTTATAAATTATCTGATCAACAACTAAGAGATTATAATTCGATCTATGTTTTACTCTATCTGAATCCTCAATATAATGAAGAACTTTACAATTGTTAATTTATAGATATAATTTAAGTTCATTAAACCATTATTTCCTTCCTATATCCTCTCATTCTTCCACAAAAGCCTCTACCTTTGGGTGTTTACTTTTACAGACACCCACGCACACACCCCACACGCACGCACGCTCATGCCTTATCTTTTAACTCAAGATTCTCATCTTCCTTTGGGGAGAAACAAACATCATGAGGCTTTAGGTCCATTTTCTAAGGGAAAGGGGGGGCGGAGGCGGGGAGGGGGGATGAATAGGTTTTTACCCGGTACTTTTTATCATAAACGGGGAGGTACAAACCGCAAAGAAACACCAGTCGCTTGGTGGGCCACCAGCTCTGGGGCTCACTGATCAATCGCACCCAAACTCATTTACTAATTTAAAAAAGTACTGTGGCAAGGTTCGTTTACATAAGTCTTGGAGCGAAGCCGCCGCCACAATCTGCCGCAGTCTCGTGCGGAGTCACGGCCACCGAGCTCTTCACTTTCCCCAAGAGGCTCCCACGCCTCCCCCGTCCTCAAGGGAGCTAGGCGGTCCCTCGCGGCTCTGAGTCCCTCTGGGAAGGCCGCGAAGAGAGGCCGCAGGCGCCCTGGCGAGAAGGAAGGGCGGGGGCAGCGGGCGGCGGGCAGCACCCGGGCTTCAGTTCATGACCCCGTTATTCCACAGAAAAATGGAACATTCCGCTCTTTCCGCCCACAGAGGGGAGGTGGGGGGAACCCTTCGATCTAGTCTGGGAGAGGCGACGCGGGCGCAGCCACCGGAATCCGGGACGCGGGGAGCCGCGTTACGGGAATCGCTACCTCTCGGAATCCCGCCCCCTCGTCGACGGGCGGCCGCTGGACCAATGCCTGGGCGCAAAGGGTCTCTCAGGGGCCAATCAGCGCCTAGGTCCCGGTAGGGGGCGGGGCGCAGCCGTGGCCGGCCGGGGGCGCAGCTGGGCGGGATTGGGGAGCGTCCCGCCCCGCCGCGGGACTGGGGTGGCGCGCTACCTCTGCGGAGAAGGATCCGCGAGTGTTCGGGAGCCGGGGCGAGCAGCCAGAAGGCCCGCGGAGCCGCGCTGGGCCGCCCCGGCGCAGCTGTACCGGGGGCCGCGCCTGCCAGGCCAACGGGTCTGGCCCAGCCTGGCGCCAAGGGGTTCGTACGCTGTGGAGACGCAGAGGGTCGAGGCGGCGCGGCCTGAGGTGAGGAGGGGCCGGGTGCTGGGCCGCGTAGCTGGAGGGAGAGTGTCGGTGGTTTCAGACGGGTTATCTGGCACTCGAGGAGACCTCCCTTCCCCCTGAGAGCAGCGCCCGGAACTTGTCAGCCTAGCCTGGAAATCCCCACATTCCTTCCCCTTCCTGCTCCCGCACCTCCGAATTCTGCTTCCACAACTTTGTCACCTCGATTATGTCAGCCCTGAGTACAAACTTCACCCAGGCGCACGCATGCACCCCTCTTACGCCCGCCCCGCAGAACGCCCTTCAAGAACAACCCCCCCTTTTTGTTACCAGATTCCACGTTTTTCCCAATCCCCTTTCCATCTCCCCTGAAATTCTATTCCCTCCGCACTTGTCTTCATTCCCGAGGTGGATTTCCCTTCCCCAAAGCCGTTTTTTCATCTTGAAATAGCAACGTTTCAACGTTGTTGAAAGTTCATAATGCTTATAAACATTATTAACGTTTCTTTCCTTCTTTTGATCTCTTCTATTAATAATTATCATTCCTAACGAATTCCACATCTCACTGTATCCCAAGGAGAACAAATCAGTTTTTAAAATTTTACCTCCTCCGACCTAAGCTTTTGAAGATAGTCCAGGAAGCAAGGGTCTGTCCTTCAGTGGATGAACAGCATTTTATTTCATAATCCGAAACTGAAAAAAAAAAAAATCACAGGTTAAAAATAAGACTTGTCATCATTTTTTTTTTTTTTTTTTTTTGCCTTCAGAAGGAAACGCATTTTGGCTTAGTTCGTGGAGCTTTTCAACAATTATACTGCCTTAAAATAACTAGTTATCAGAATGCCAGGGTGAATTTTCTGAAAGATTGTGGTATTTGCTTTTGTCAGTGTTGTAAACAAACCCTTTAAACTGTGTATGACTGCCAGCTTCCAAGTTGAAACAACTCTTAATTTGAAATTACGAACTCAGATCATCAGTTTAGCTGTTTGCCATTATGTTAATTTCTTAAACTCATGTTAATTCCTATTTGGAAGTATTTTTGAACTGTGAACTGAAATACCACATTTATAGAACCAACTTGCTATTGTGCTTTCCAACTATCTCTCTTTGGGGATAATCTTGAACATTTGTTTTTAATCTTGAGTGAAAGCAAAAGATTACGGAAAGAAGAAAGTGTCAAAATGGACAAACTTTGTAGTGGGATTTTTTTCTCATTTTAAGTATGTATTGACAATACCAGTTTAATTTTCTCACAGGCAATTTAGATTATTATAAATACTGCTGCCACCTAATTTAATATAATATAGTCTTATGTAATTAAAAATGTTGTTCTCACTTTTATTTGTGAATTGCAGTATTTTCAATTTGTTTAAATTTGTTTCCAAGGCTTTGCACTTCAGTTCAGTGTTAGGGTGAAAGTTAAATACCTGTGAAGTAGGTGTTAAAATGTCCCCTTTATAGAGAAGGAAACAGGAGTCTCTCTGAAACCTAGATCTGTGTGACTCCAAATCCTGTGCTCTGAATCATTTTGTCATGTTGACAAACGTTTCTCGTAAAAAACCCAGTGCCACAATTTGGTTTGGGAACTTAAGGGCAACCCATAAATCCTCTACAGTGGCAGGGAGGGTTTCCCCCGCTCCCTCCTTTCAGAGCTGCTCATTTTAATGGGAGTCAGAATTCTCTGGCCCTAATACATTTGCAGCTTGGCTCCTAGAGAAGCATGGAATGTTCTCACAGCTTCTCCCTCTCTTTGATTGCAAAGGCAGAATGATCAGAGTTGAGGTTCCTATTGTGCTTTATTTTACACAGCAAATAGCAATTACTACCTGCTGTAGGAACTCACAAAGGTGCAGGAGATGTAATCAGGACCTTCAAAGAGTTTATAACAATTGGAATGACAAACTTATACGAGAAAAACTACGAGGATGCAAAGCAGTTTTAATTAAATGCAGAGTAATGCAGAAAATCCTGTAGATATTAAAGTTAGGGAATGATCATTTAAGGATTGGAATGAGCATTTAAGGATTGGAATGAGCATTTAAGGATTGGAATTAGCATTTAAGGATTGGAATTAGCATTTAAGGATTGGAATGAGCAAAGGATTTACCAGAAGTTGGCCTTGAAACCTGGGCAGGATTTGGATAAAGGGAAAAATGAAGACAGCCCATTAATAATAGCGAATGGAGGACAAGACATAGAATGGAGAATATAGAACATAATATAGGACTAGCTTGTGGAAAGGATCAGCAGTAACTAAGTTCTATTAATTTAAACAGGCAATATGTATTTAGTGCTTATGTTGTGCCAGTCACTGTTTTGAGCACTTTGCCCATATTATGGCATTTAATCTTCATAATACTATGAAGTAGGTCTAATAATAATAGGATAATAATCTTCTTTTTACACATAGGGAAACCCAGACACAAGAAGGTTAATTTGCCCAGCTAAGTGGTAGATCTAAAGGTCATACATAGACAGCCTGGCTTCAGAATCTGACCTCTTAACCATGATACATCCTGCCTCTCCATACAGTATACTTGAGTGACAGTTAATAGATAGAATAATAAGATCATACCAGAAAGTCTATAAAAACCCACCCTTAATTGTCCACCAGGTGCCTCAGACTATGTTAGATTCTGAGGATATCAAGATATGTGAAACAATTACTGTGCAGTGTTCTGAATCCTATTAGGGAATGATGTAAGAGTACACTGAGAGCAAAGATGTTTGTGAAGTGGGGGGAAATTCCATAGAAGAGATGATGCTTCAAAAGCAGTTTGTAGTGCGCAGCAGAGTCAGGAAAGACATTGTAGAGGCAAGGAATAATATATGCAGAAGCACAGACTGAAAGAACAAGGTATGTTAGAGGAAGTCTAGTGGTTTGCTGAGTCTACAGGGATGGTTAGTAGGGAGTGATGAAAGATAAGATGGAATTATAAATGGCATGGTGTGGTCAAGCAAAATGAGGAGCTTAAGTATTTGCTTTGCAATTCGGAAACTACAAGAATAATTTCAGCATTATTGGAGTAAAAGCCAGATTGCTTGCAATTGCAAGCAGTTCTCGAAGTATAGTAGTAAGGTAGCTTGAGGGAGAAGTCTGAGGAAAGGATTTTTTTTTTTTTTTTTTTTAGAATAGAGAAACTTGAATATCGGAAAAGATAGATTGGATAAGCACACCAAAGCCAAAATTTTAGGTTCTTAAATAGTTAAAATATTTGGCATTATTATTCACCCTTTAAAAAGCTGTTGAGGAAAAGAATGACAGGTTTAAAGTTGTGTTTTAGAGAGAGTGATCCACCAACAATGTTCAGAATGCTTGGTGGGGAGGAAAGAGACTGGAAGCAAGAACACAGTTGAAATTATTGAGGTGATCAATGTCCAAATTAGGTTAGTTTGTGGTAGAGAGTAAAAAGAAGAGACGGGTGGAAAAGATATTATGGGAGAGAAGACAGGATAAGATTTGTAACTGAGAAAAGCTAAAATGTACTGCATAGATGAGAGAAACGATGGACTCCATTGACTTAGGCAATTGAAGAGGATGAGTTGTTCGTAGACAGGGAAAAATGGTAAGTCCTTGTGACTTTTTAAAAAGGGTGTGGGCATTCATCCCATTACTGGGCATATACCCAAAGGATTATAAATCATGCTGCTATAAAGACACATGCACACGTATGTTTATTGTGGCACCATTCACAAGAGCAAAGACTTGGAACCCACCCAAATATCCGTCAGTGATAGACTGGATTAAGAAAATGTGGCACATATACACTGTGGAATACTATGCAGCCATAAAAAGGATGAGTTCATGTCGTTTATAGGGACATGGATGAAGCTAGAAACCATCATTCTGAGCAAACTATCCGCAAGGACAGAAAACCAAACACCATATGTTCTCACTCATAGGTGGGAATTGAACAATGAGAACACTTGGACACAGGATGGAGAACATCACACACCAGGGCCTGTCGTGGGGTGGGGGGAGGGGGGAGGGATAGCATTAGGAGATAATACCTAATGTAAATGACTAGTTAACGGGTGCAGCACACCAACATGGCACATGTATACATATGTAACCTGCACGTTGTGCACATGTACCCTAGAACTTAAAGTGGGTGGGCATTTATGTGTATATGTGTTCATGAGCATGTACCTATGGTATATTGTTTTTAGACCTCTTAAATTGATAAGACTCAGAGACAGAATATCTAAGAAGATGAAATGTAACTGGAATTAAAAGAAAGATCAAAGCCAAAATTCTTGAAATTATTTTGTTTGAAGGTGATAGTTGAAGTCATGTCTTCAAAGAAGTTGGTATTTAAAAAGAAAAGTCGATGCCCAATACTTTATCTTTGGGTACCTTCATAGCCTGGAGATAAAAGCTAGCAGAGAATTCAGTAAAGGAGACAAGAAAGAGGATAAAGGAAAGAATTCAACTACATTATCTGGTTACACAGAAAGCAGGATATAGGAGAAGTTCAAGAACCAGGGATGGTCAACAGTGTGAAAGGCTTCAGAAACACTTGTGATATATATAGTCAAAATGGCTACAGTCTCTTCTTTTTTTTTTTTTTTATAACTCTGCGGCTATCTAGTATATCTTAGTAAGATTTAATAAGAAATTAGTTAGCTGATTGATCGTGAATAAGAGAGCTACATTGGTTGAAAAACGGCTATGGTATATAGATGATTGTTTTAAAGCTGTGTGTATACATATCCAGAGCAGGAGATTCATTCCTTTCAGCACTGTAAATCTGTTGCCCTGTTACATTTGGAATGTTCTGCCTCCAAATTTTCATTTTCTTTTAAGTAATCAGCTTCACCCTTTGCTCTAAGGTTGATTGATCTGCACAATCTTTTTTTGTTTGAATGTTCTGTTTTATGTATTACCCCCAACCCCACCCCCTAGTGCAAAGTGAGTTAATCAGAGCTGTGTTTCAGATAGCATAGCTCTGGTTAGGCTGGCATGCTCTGGGATTTTGCCATTGGTAATCTTCACTTGACAATTAGAGTCAAAGATGATGTATAGTTCATATGTGTGCTATTTTCTCTGTCTAGGAACCCCTACCCTTATTTTATGACTGGGCACTCCTGGCCCCTGTCTGAATTGGGTATTATCTGTGCTCTTGTGGCACTTTGTGCATATTCTGCATCTTTAAACTTCAGACTTCTTAAAGGCAAGAACTATTTATATGGCTTCAATTATATTTGTAACGGAATAAAAAATGAATAAAAGCTTGAGCTTTTTGGTGAGAACATGGATGTTCATCAAAGTGCTCTGTAAACCTTTTCATTTGGCTAAAATAGTCTAATTTTAAAAGGCCCTAAGGTCATAAGCATATTCTATATGTTTTTCAATATGCTTATAGTTTTGCTTTTGCATTTAGGTCTTTAATCTGGAGAGAGAGTGTATGCTTATACATGCATGTGCACATGCATGAGTGTGTGTCTTTTTGTCTGATGAAATGGGGTTCTTTTTTTTCTTTTTTGCTTATGGAGCCAGTTGTCCCAATACTATTTATTGAATAGTCCTTTATTTTCCCAGCAAATGAGCAACCTTTTAAAAAATAAGATACTAAATTCTTACATACACTTGAGTCTATTTTGTTTTGTACCATTGATTTAATTGTCTATTCATTTGCCAATCAGTGCTATGTTTACCTTTAGACTGCCTTTTTTTTTTTTTTTTTTTTTTTTTTTTTTGCGAGACTTTTTTTTTTTTGAGACAGAGCCTTGCACTGTCACCCAGGCTGGAGTACAATGACATGATCTCGGCTTCTTAGCTTGCTGCAGCCTCTATAGCCCAGGCTCAAGTGGTCGTCCCACCTCAGCTTCTTGAGTAGCTGGGATTACAGGCATGCTCCACCATGCCTGGCTAATTTTTTTTTTTCCTTAATTTTTTATAGAGATAGGGTTTTGCCATGTTGCTTAGGCTGGTCTTGAACTCCTGGGCTCAAGCAGTCTACCTACCTCGGCCTCCCAAAGTGCTGGGATTATAGGTGTGAGCCACTGCACCCAGCCTTCTGTTACATTTTCTAATTAGTTATTATTGGTATGTAGGGGAGCTGTTTTTTTTTTTTTGAGACGGAGTTTTGCTCTTGTTGCCTGGGCTGGAGTGCAATGGCGACATCTCGGCTCACTGCAACCTCTGCCTACTGGGTTCAAGTGATTTTCCTGCCTCAGCCTCCCGAGTAGCTGAGATTGCAGGCATGCGCCACCACTTCCGGCTAATTTTGTATTTTTATTAGAGACGGGGTTTCTCCGTGTTGGTCAGGCTGGTCTGGAACTCCCAACCTCAGGTGATCTGCCTGTCTCTGCCTCCCAAAGTGCTGGGATTATAGGCGTGAGCCACCGTGCCAGCTGGAGAGCTATTTTTTGATGATGTTTTGTTTGACTCTTAGTTAAACTCTAAATAGTCCTATTATTTTTTGATGATGTTTTGTTTGACTACTGTGTTAGATTCTCAGTAGTCCTAATAGTTTGTCATGTGATTCTCACTCTTTCTTGATAGATGATCATATCATTCACAATTTATTTTCCATTTTTAGATCTTATTTATTATATTTTTGCTTAAGCCCTTTAGAGCAGTGGTGAATAACTGATGACTTCAAGCATCTTGTCTGAATCCTGACATTAATAGGAACGCTTCTAATTTTTACTTTTAAACCTATAGATGCTTATTATAGGTTTCTTTTTAACTTTTTTTTTTTTTGGAGGCAGAGCCTCACTCTGTCGCCCAGGCTGGAGTGCAGTGGTGCAATCTCGGCTCACTGCAACCTCTGCCTCCCGGGTTCAAGCAATTCTTCTGCCTCAGCCTCCCAAGTAGCTGGGACTATAGGTGCCCACCACCACGACCAGCTAATTTTCGTATTTTTAGTAGAGACAGGGTTTCACCATATTGGCCAGGCTGGTCTCAAACTCCTGACCTTGTGATCCACCCGCCTCAACCTCCCAAAGTGCTGGGATTACAGGCGTGAGCCACCACACCTGGCCTTATAGGTTTCTTATAGTAGTACCTGTGGCAGCAACAGCAAGAGCTGCACTAATAATAACAGCTGTTAACCTTTTATTGAGTAGTTACAATGAGCCAAATGATTCTAAGCACTTTATGTATATTGAGTTATTTAAGCATCCTAACATTCCTAGATGGTGGTACCCCATTTTTACAGATAAAGGAAGTAAAAGTGAAGGCTATTTAAAAACTTGCCTAAGATGTTAAAATATAGGGGCTGAAATTTGAACACAAGCAATCTGGTTCTAGAGTCCCTGTATCATCTTTGTCATCCTTCACCAAGGTAAGGATGGTCTCTTTCAGTCTTAGTTTTCTGACACTTCGTTGTTATTTTTAAGTTTTAGATGAACAGTTGTTGAATGTTATCAGATGCTTTTCCAACATCTGTTGGAATGACCCTGTCATTTTCCTTTGATCTGTTAATATAGTAATTAGCAGTATCTTTTCTCATTTTGAACTGTGCTTGTTATTTTAGGCCAAATACCTGTTAGCATTCACACTTTGGTTTTGTTTTCAAATCTGTTAGGCTTTTCTCTACCTACACTACAAAAATGTTAAAGGCAATTTTTCAGGCCCAAGGAAGGTGATACCAGATGGAAATACGGATCTATACAAAGGAATTAAAAGCTCTAGAAATGGTAACCACATGAGTAAATATGTGACAGTCTCACTCTGTCACCCAGGCTGGAATGCAGTAGTGCAACCACAGCTTACTGCAGCCTTGACCTCCAAGGCTCAAGCAGTCCTCTCACCTCAGCCTCCTGAGTAGCTGGGACAACAGGCATGCACCACCACAGCTGTCTAACTATTTATTTTTTGTAGAGGCGGGAGTCTTACTATATTGCCCAACCTGGTCTTAAACTTCTGGGCTCCTGCCTTGGCCTCCCAGAGTGATGGGATTACAGGTGGGAGCTACCAATGTGAAGTTTTAATATATGCAAAAGTAAAATATATGCTAAAATAGCACAAAGGTCTGGGGGGAGAAATGGAAGTATACTATTGTATACTATGCCTGAGGTAACAATATTACTTGAAGATAGATTGTGAAAAGTTAAAGATGTACACTATAAACCTAAAGCAACCAATAAGAAAACAAAGAATTATAGCTTATTAGCTAACAAGGAAAAGATAATAAAAAAAATTAACAAAAATAAATGCAGAAAAGTAAACAGGAACAAAGAACAGTCAAGAAGAAAACAAATACAAAGCTGATAGCTTTAAACCTAATCATACCACAAATTATATTAAATGTAAATGGTCTGAACACCCAACTGAAAAGCAGAGATTATCAGATTGGATACAACCACATGTTGCCTACCCTCTACGGATACCACTTAAATATGAAGAAACATACAGATTAAACAAAAAAGAATGGGAGAGGATATGTCATGATAACACTAATCAAAATGAGACAGAATTGGCTACAGTAATATCAAAGTAGATTTCAGAGAATGTTACCAGTGGTAAAGAAGGGCCATTTCCTAATGATAAAAGGGTCAATTTATCAAAAGGATCTACATAACATAGTTTCAAAACATACAGGGTAAAAACTGCAAGGAGAAGTAAATCCACAGTTGTATTCAGGGATTTCAATATCCCTCTTTGAACAATGATAGAAGAAGTAGTCAGAAAATCAGTAAGGATATGGAAGATTTGAACACTATCAACCAAATTCATGTGATGGTCATTTATGTAACACTCTACCAGCAACGGCAGTGCTTTTTAAGTGCACACAGAATATTGATTTCAAGATTTATAAGACTGCAGTCATCACGACAGTGTGGTGGTAGCATATAAATAAGCAAATTGATCAGTGGAACAAATAGAGTAGGAGTCAACCTACCTTCTGTTTTCATAAAGTACTGTTAGAACACAGCCACCCCTGTTTGTTTATGTATTCTCTATGGTTGCTTTTGTGTCATAACAGTAGATTAGTAGCTCCAGTAGAGACCTTACGGCTCACAAACCTAGAATATTTACCTCCTAGCTCATACATGAAAAGCTTGCCCACCCTGGAATTGAGAGTACCCAAATAGACCCACACCTATGTGAACAACTGATTTTTAACAAAGGCGCAAAGGCAATTCACTTGAGAAAGGATAATTTTTTCAGCAAATAGTTTTGAAACAATTATCCGTATATACAAAATGAACTCAAATTTCAGCTTGACACCATACATAAATACTAACTTGAAATAACTGGGACCTAAATGACCTTAAAACTATAAAACTTCTAGGAAAAAACCTTTTTGATTTTATTTTTATTTTATATATATATATATTTTTTTTTTTTTAGAAGGAGTCTCACTTTGTCATCCAGGCTGGAGTGCAGTCGTGCTATCTCTGCTCACTGCAGCCTCCTCTGCCTCCCGGGTTCAAGCAGTTCTCCTGCCTCAGCTTCCTGTGTAGCTGGGATTACAGATGTGCGCCACCACACCCGGCTAATTTTTTAAATATTTTAGTAGAGACAGGGTTTCACCATGTGCCCAGGTTGGTCTCGAACTTCTGAACTCAGGTGATCTACCCACTTTGGCCTCCCAAAGTGCTGGGATTACAAGTGTGAGCCACCGTGTCGGGCCCTTTGTGATTTTAGATTAAGCAAAGACTTCTTAGATATATCAAAAACACAAATTGATGAATTGAACTTTATTAAAATTAAACCTATTCTTCAAAAGATACTGTTAAAAGAGTGAAAAGACAAGCATACAAGAAAATAATGTGTAAATCCATTTTCTAATAAAGGCCAGAATATCTTCTTAGAACTTTCAAAACTTAATGAGAAAACAGGAAACCCAGTTGATCAATATGTTTGAACAGACACATCACCAAAGAAGATATAGCCAAGCACACACCTGCCATAGGGCCTAGCCATTCCACTCTTCACTTACCTTCTATTTTGGGGACACACACTATGTGTTAGTTTCCTAGGGGCTACTGTAATAGAGCATCCCTTTGTTATAGTATCCCTTATCTGAAATACTTATTAACAGAAGTATATTGGATTTTGGATTTTTTTTTTCAGTTTGTGTGTTGTATTTGCATTATATACTTACAGTTAATTATCCCAGATCCTAAAATCTGAAATCCAAAATGCCAGAGCTCAAAACATTTTGGAATTAGAGCATTTCAGTTTTCAGATTTGGGATGTTCAACCTGTACCACAAATTGGGTGGCTCAAAATAACAAATTTATTCTCTCAAGGTTTTGGAGGCTAGAAGTCCTTTTGAGACTTTGGATAGAATCTTCCTTTGCGTTTCCTAGCTTCTGGTGGTAGCCATCGTCCTTGAGATTCCTTAGCTTACAGCTGCGTAACTCCAGTCTCTGCCTGTGTATTCACATGGTATTCTTCCTGGCTCTGTCTCTTTAAATTAGACACCAGTCATATTGTACTAAAGGCCTATTATACTCCACTATAACATCCAATTAAATCTGCCCATAGAGTAACATTTTGTGGTACTGGGGTTAAGACTTCAACATATCTTTGGGGGAACAATTCAGCCCATAACAAACAAAAAGAAAATTAATTTAATTATATTGTATTTAGAACAGGGGTTGGCAAACTATAACCTATAAGCCAAATCCAGCTTGCAGCCATTTTTGTAAATAAAGTTGCATGGGAATATACCTAAGCCCACTTATTTACATATTGTGTATGGCTGCTTTTGTACTTTAATAATGGAGTTGACTAATTGCAAGAGAGAACTTAAAGCCCACGAAGTCTAAAATATTTATTATCCGGCCCTTTACAGAAAATGTTTGCTAGCCTATTTTAGAAGGTGTTAAGTGTTGTAGAAACAAACAAACAAACAAACAAACAGGAAAGGGGTATAAGCAACACAGTGGTTAGGGAAGATCTCTATGAGGAGGTGAATTTGAGCAAAGGCTACAAGGAATTTCTCTCTATATATTAACTTATGAAGATGTCCACTATGTAGTGTTAAGTGAAAAAAGTTATAAAACATTTCTCACTTATATGATCCCATCTTTGTAAAATAGGAAAGTGTATATTTATACAATATAAAGTTATATAATACATGTATAGAAAATTTTGCAAAAATATCCACCAAAATGTTCATAGTAGTTATCTCTTGGTGGGATTATAGTGCACTTTCACATGGCATTTTTTCAGTTTCTTTTCATTAGACATTTAAAAAATATTTTTATAAATTTAATTCCTTATGTGTTATTAAGTTACATCAAAGGCTTAATGTGTATGAAATAATAATGGAAGATTCAACTCCTTGCCTAAGTTTGAAGTTACTTGTTGTATTTCAAAGAGGAACACTAGTACTTAAGCTAGAATTTAAGTGAACAAATCTTAAAATGGATTTTTATATCTGAGTTGTTAGCAGGCTTAATTTAGTGCTAGTAGAAGGAAAAATATGTGATTGTTAAAGAACTCCTTCTGTCATAAATATTCCTTTCATGTTTCTGTGACATTACATAGACATCAGGGAAGTTTGCATTAGGTGTGGGTGAGCCAATAATGTTTGCAAGTATATATCAAATCTTAGCACTAGGGCTGGGCGCGGTGGCTCATACCTGTAATCCCAACACTTTGGGAGGCCGAGGTGGGCAGATCCCCTTGAGCTCAGCCTGGGCAACATGGAAAAACACTATCTCTACTAAAAATTAAAAAATTAGCTAGGCATGATGGTGCCATCTGTAGTCCCAGCTACTCGGGAGGCTGAGGTGGGACAATTACCTGAGCCTGGGAAGTTGAAGCTGCAGTGAGCTGTAATTGTGCTACTGCACTGCAGCCTGGGTGATGGGAGTGAGACACTGTCTCAAAAAAAAAAAAAAAAAAAAAAAAAGGCACTAGGATATTTGAATACTCTTATACAAGTGTTTATGGGTTTTTTTTATTCTGAAGCTCAAAACATATCTAAAGTGGGATACTTTCTGCAAACCTGAAAGCCTAAGAGCAGACGGGGATTTTAAAAGTACACATATAATAAAATTATCAAAGCCAGCCTTCTGAACAAGACTCTCCTCTCTTTACAGTGAAACCCAATGGAAAAAGCATGACATTTAGAAGTAGAAGACTTAGCTTCAAATCCCTACTCCTTCACTTACTAACTTTGTGATTTGGGTAAGTTAATTGGTCTTGTCTGAATTTTTGTTTTTTTATTTTACAAAGTTCCAATAAATAATCCCTGCCCTACTCACCTGATTCTTAGGATATTAGGAGACTAAAGTGAAATAATTTATGTGAAAACATTTTGTGTAATGTAAAATAGTATCCTCGTGTTAATTGTTATGAACTCATAATTGATACTAATGGAAGAGAACAGAGTGGATAATTTAAAAACTTATTTAATAATCAGTTAATTTAGTGTAGGTATTACCAACTTCTGGCAATTTATTCACAGTAACACTGTATTGTGAAAGATACATAGAAATTTTCTTCGTCTTGATCCCCACTCAACTTATTCATTCAACAAGCATTATTTTGCCTTCTATTGGCAATTTTAGTTCATATACTGTTCTACAATTGTAATAGTAACGTTACCATAATAACAAAGTTTATATTGACATTCTTTTTCACATGCAATGTAAATCTAAATATATTCATGCTTTTTATTTCATCCTTAGGTTAAGTTAGAAAATGAAAAAAAAAATCCATAGGTGACAAAAATAATTTATAAAGAGCATAACCATTAAATATTTATCAATTGTAACTCTACTGTTTTTTCTCTCACTTGAGAAAACATATGGAAATGAAAGTAAATGAGAATGAACTCTAGGGATAATCTTGAATTTATTCTATTTTAAGTAAATCATTTATAAACTTTGTTTCTTTAACATTAAAAGTAGCAATACTTGTTATACATCATCTAGCTCCTTTCGGCACACTACCATGTTATATCACCATAGTTGAGGAATAATTACAGCATTTGGTTTTCAGAAATAATCTTTCCTGTATTTGTGGTTACTAGTTAGGTTTTGGCTTCATAGAAGCTTCTCAGGTTACCTGCAGATTTTAAGGAAGGTTAGTGTATGCAATGTATGGTTATAATATACACATAGAAAACTCTGCAAGAGGTGAGGTGATAGTGCTATTAATATAATTTTAAATTAAATATTAGTATCAATAGAAGGAAAGGAGGGGAAAAAATAAGCAAAGTACTGTCAATTCTGTCAATTTTTTTTTTATTTTTTTGAGATGGAGTCTTGCTCTGTTACCCAGGCTGGAGTGCAATGGCACGATCTTGGCTCACTGCAACCTCCGCCTCCCAGGTTCAAGTGATTCTCCTACCGCAGCCTTCTGAGTAGCTGGGACTATAGGCCTGTGCCACCATGCCCGGCTAATTTTTGTATTTTTATTAGAGACGGGGCTTCACCATATTGGTTAGGCTGGTCTTGAACTCCTGACCTTGTGATCTGCCTGCCTTGGCTTCTCAAAGTGCTGGGATTACAGGCATGAGCCAGCGCACCTGGCCATAATTCTGTCAATTTTTAAACAAGCCCCAAGTGAAGTTAACTGTATTGCATATAATATTTTATATAGCGTTACTGTGTCATCATCTCTTAGATTTGGACTATGAAATCAAATCCCATAATAGATGTTTCTTCATCACCTCTCCATTACAATCTTCTAAAAATTAGGAGAGATTACTTTCTAAATGTGAAATGTGAAAACTGCTTTTGCCTAGTTCCTTTGCTTGTGTTCCATGGTACTGTCCAAACAAATCTAATTGCTTTGAAGTAATCATAAATTCTTTCATGGACCTCTTGTTCTGGAGCAGCTTTGCTGCAAGAATGTAGTACATTTGGCTTGGCACAGTGGCTTGCACCTATAATTCCAGCACTTTGGGTGGCCAAAGAAGGAGGATCGCTTCAGGCCAGGAGTTTGGGACCTGCCTGCGCAACATAGTGAGACCCCCATCTTTACAGAAAAATTTTTAAAAAATTAGCTGGGCATGCTGGCAAGCTGTTACATGATTAGGGAGTGCATAAAGTCCAGTTAGTATGTATATTTAATAAAACAATATTGTGTTCCAAGTGTAGAACTAGGAAGCCATTTCTCATCAAGAAGAGTTAATAGTTTTATTTAGAAGAAAAAAATTACACATTAAGTATTTTGTCTTCAATAATTTTAGCTTTTATTTTAGGTTCAGGGAGTACATGTGCAGGTTACTTGGGTGTATTGTGTGATGCTGAGGTTTGGAGTACGATTGAACTGTCACCCGGTTAGTGAGCATAGTACCCAATAGTTTGAACCTTAAGTATTTATTTATTTTATTTATTTTTTGAGACGGAATTTCACTCTGTCGCCCAGCCTGGAGTGCAGTGGCACCATCTCCATTCACTGCAACCTCTGTTTCCCGGGTTCAAGTGATTCTCCTGCCTCAGCCTCCCGAGTAGCTGGGATTACAGGCGCCCACCACCATGCCCAGCTACTTTTTGTATTTTTAGTAGAGACGGGGTTTCACCATGTAGGCCAGGCTGGTCTGGAACTCCTGACCTCAGATGATCCACCCACCTCGGCCTCCCCAAGTGCTGGCATTACAGGCGTGAACCACTGCACCTAGCCGACATTAAGTATTTTTTAATTTAAATGTATTTTTTGCATAAGTACTAAAGATTCACATGGTCAGCATTGCAAGGCTGCAGAGTGTATGGTGGAGCATCTCCCTCCCACCCTGATCTCTCAAATACCCTGTCGCAGCCAGTATTTGAACTTTTATCCTCCTAGAGATATTGTATGCATATATAAAGAAATGAATGTGTGTTTTGTTTTCTTGTATATTGTTTTGCCCACAAATAATAGCAAATGCGTTGTTCTGTACCTTAACAATGTAACAATGTATTTTAGATAACTTTATGTTTCTGTACATATAGAGCTTCCTCATTTTTTTTAAATGGCTACAAACATTTACGTTTACATGGTTTTGGTATACCATAATTTAACTAGTGTCCCATCATAATTAGGTTGTTTCAGCCTTTTACTATTAAAAACGATGCAGTGAATAACTTTGTACATGTGTTGTTTTATTCATATCTGTAGGATAAAATAAAGTAGAATCATTAGAATCAAATGTGTGTGTTTTAATTTTGATTGATAATGCCAAACTGGCTCTCTGCCTTGTTTGGGTAGAGCTTTTTTCTTTGTTTTTAAGTGAGGTCTAATTTACAGACAACAAAACTGACTGTTTTTAAAGTGTACAATGTATTGGGAAGCTTATGCCAATTTACACTATAACCTGTAGTGTGTAACAATACTTTCATTGCTTAGTCTCACAACACTCTGTTGATACCTTTTGGGTTTTTATATTTTTGCCAACACTAATATGTAAGAATGGTATCGGGATAATTTTTGGTTTGTTTACCTTTTTTTACGTACTGCAAAACAGAACTCATAAGTGTATAGCTCAGTGAGTTTATCACTGTCGAGATCAAGATACAGAACATGCTCAGCACCCAGAATGTCCCCTTTTATACCCTTCCTCACAAAAAACAACTGCTCTGACCTCTGTCACCAAACACGGTAGACTTTTGCCTCTTTTTGAACTTCTGTAAAATAAATCATGCAGAGCGTACTTTCTTGCCTTTTTTCTCTTTTAAAATTTTTTTGTAGAGTCAGGGTCTCACTATTTTGTGCAGGCTGGTCTCTTAACTCCTGGCCTCAAGCAGTCCTTCCCCCTCAGCCTCTCAAAGTGCTGATATGACAGGTGTGGGCCACTGCGCCCAGCCTGTCTGATTTCTTTCATTCTGTATTATATGTGAGATTCATCCATGATGCATGTATCTGTTATTCTTTGTCATTGCTGTGATTCAATTACTTGAGTATACCATAATTTATCCTAGTGTTAATAGATATTTGGTTGATTTTATTTTTCATCTATTTTGAATAAAACTTCTGTAAACATTCTTGTACATGTCTTTGGAGGTATTAAGCATTCGTTTCTTTTGGCTATACCTCACCTGGGCAGATTTTGTTTGTTTTTAAGGTCTAATTTATAAACAATAAAATTCACCATTTTTTAGTTACAACTTGATAGGAAACCCGTAAGTCTAACATTTCTTCACTTCTTATCAGCAAAAACCCTGATGGCTGCCTTTTTTCTGGACTTTGTTTTGAGACGGAGTCTCGCTCTGTCACCTAGGCTGGAGTGCAGTGTTGTAACCTCGGCTCACTGCAGCCTCCGCCTCCTGGGTTCAAGCAGTTCTCTGCCTCAGCCTCTTGAGTAGCTGGGATTACAGGCGGCTGCCACCACATCTGGCTAATTTTTGTATTTTTATTAGGGACGGGGTTTCACCATGTTGGTCAGGCTGGTCTTGAACTCCTGACCTCATGATCCACCCGCCTCAGCCTCCCAAAGTGCTGGGATTATAGGCGTGAGCCACCGTGCCCAGCCAACTTACCTTTTAAAGAATGTTGGAAGGTAGGCTCTCAGAGCCGTGGAGCAAAGGACAGGTTTACTTACAGTCTTCAAAGATACAGATAATGTCTGCCTCTAGAGTAAACGGCAGATATGCTTCCTGCATATTTTTCAAGTTTAGGGTTACTTAAGATCTGTCTTTCTTTCCTGTGAAGCAGCCTGTTCAGGTGTCGTCTGACTTCACAATGCCCTGTGGCAGTTGGGACTGAAGCAGCTGGCACAAGAAAATGCTGATACTCTGACTACTGTTATGAGTAATACAGTCTTTTGTCTCTGACTCAAAAATGTCATGCCTTTTGCCAGTATCCATGACACTGTGGTAGGCTGACTTGTTAGCTTGAAAGTAAGGTAAGATCTTAGTGCCTTTGAAATAGTTGACACAGAATTCAGTGAATTTTGACAAATGTAGTCTTTATTTTTTTAAAATAGAATTTCGCTTTGTTGCCCAGGCTGGAGTGCATTGGTGCGATCTCAGCTCACCGCAGCCCCTGCCTTCCGAGTTCAAGCAGTTCTCCTGCTTCAAGCCTCATGAGTAGCTGGGACTGCAGGCATACACCACCACACCCGGCTAATTTGTGTGTGCGTGTGTGTGTGTGTGTGTGTGTGTGTGTGTATGAGAGAGAGAGAGAGAGAGAGACAGCGTTTCACTCTGTTGCCCACACTGGAGTCCAGTGGCATGATCTGGGCTTACTGCAACCTCTGCCTCACGGGTTCAAATGATTCTCCTGTCTCAGCCTTGCGAGTAGCTGGCATCACAGACACCCGCCACCACACCCAGCTAATTTTTGTATTTTTAATAGAGATGGAGTTTCACCATGTTGGCCAAGCTGGTCTCAAACTCCTGACCTCAGGTGATCTGCCCACCTCGACCTCCCAAAGTGCTGGGATTACAGGCGTGAGCCACCGTGCCCTGCCAAATGTATAGAGTCTTATAGTCACCACCACAATCAAGTCATAGATTATTTTTATCACCTCAGATTTCGTTTATGCCCCTTTACGTGTGCCTCCTCTACCTCAGCCCTAGGCAACCCTGGATCTGCTTTCTGTCACCTTAGTTTTGCCGTCTGAAAAATTTCCCAGGCACAGTGGCACAATAGCTCATGCCTGTAATCCCAGCGCTTTGGGAGGCTGAGGCAGGAGGATCGCTCGAGCCCAGGAGTTTGAGACAGCCTGGGCAACATAGTGAGACCCCCATCTCTTAAAAAAAAAAAAAGAATTTCCTGTAAATAGTTATACAATATATAGCCTGTTGTGTCTGGCTTCGTTTATTCAGTGTAATGCTTTTGAGATTCATACTACTGCATGTATCACTAGTTCATACTCTTTTTTGTTTGTTTGTTTGTTTGTTTGTTTGCTGAGTAGTATTCTATTATATGTCTCTACCATTGTTTGGATGTATGTTTATACATTCAGCAGTTGGTGGACATTTGGATTGTTTCCAGTTTGGGACTTATGAATGAAGCTGCTGTGAACATTTGAGTATAAGTCTTGGTGTGGGCATATGTTTTTATTTTGGGGAGTACCCTCTTTGGAGTGGAAATACCAAGTCTTATGGTGTGCTTTTAACTTGGTAACGAACTACCAAATTGTTTACCAGAGTGTCTGTATCATTTTGCATTCCTATCTGAGTAGTTCTAATTTATATCTCTCATTTTGAGTGAGGTTGAAAGTATCTTTTCATATGCTTGATTTACTTGTATTTCCTTTTCTATAAACTATTCAAATATTTTTGCCTGTTGTTCTATTAGGTGTTAGAATTTTTTAGTGATTTGTAGGCATTCTTTATATATCAGGGAAAATTTTTGGCTGTGCTATGAATTACATTTTTTTCCATTTGTCAGGTATCTTTTAAGGATACATATTATGGTGAGTTTTGCCATGTAGAAATTTGTCACTCTGAAGTTCTTAATCTCACAGTTATTTACTAATATAGGACTTCACATAAGAAAGAAACAAGATAGATCTTTTAATTAACCTTAAAGTACAAATTATGTTTTCTAGCAGTGTTTTCCATAGCCATAACTTCAGTGGGAATAAAGAAAAATAATGTGAAGATTTAAGTTTTCTACATTCTCATAAGAATTTTACCACCTTTTAGAAACATAGCTACAGCGTGGAAACGAGATTGTATGTTAAATTATATGTATATAAGAGAAAAAATATTAAAAGTAATATTACATGTGTCTGTTGCAGAAATATCCGTGCAAGATGTTGACGTTGCAGACTTGGCTAGTGCAAGCCTTGTTTATTTTCCTCACCACTAAATCTATGGGTAAGGTTCATGAAATACCCTGTCTTCTAACTTCACAAATTAGATTTATATATTTTTATATTATTATATAATTAAGCTATGTTTAATTATTATGTTCATATATTCTTTCTAGGATAATCGAGAGAATAAGATCTTAAATTGATTTTAATAAAAATATTCTTGATAATCTGTTTTTGTATAATTTGAGTTGTAACAGTCAGTAATCTTAAAGGCTGTATATCAATACTAACAATAACTTTAAAATGGGGAAGGAAAAAAGTGTGTGGGTTTTTTTTTTTTTTTCAGTAAATGAATAGGAGAAAATTTATTAAATCTTGTTAAATTTTACGTCATTCATACTACATGCTCTTCAAGTATTGAAGGGCTGCTTTCCTGTGTCTGTAAGTCCTTGTCCCCAAATTACAGTTACCCAGATACCTAGTCATTCTATAGGATCTGGCTTTTAGCCCTGTGCATGCTGATTACCCTACTGATTATTCTCTTAGTTGCCTGTATTACATTTAAAACAGAATACTGGCTGGGCATGGTGGCTCATACCTGTAATCCCAGAACCTTGGGAGGCATAGGCGGGAAAATAACTTGAGCCCAGGGATTCAAAACCAGCCTGGGCAACAAAGCAAGGCCCCATCTCTACAATTTTTTTTTTTTAGTTAGCCAAGTATTAGTCCATTTTCACACTGCTATAAAGAAATACCTGAGACTGGGTAATTTATAAAGAAAAGGTTTAATTGACTCACAGTTCTGTAGGCTGTACAGAAGCATGGTGGCATCTGCTTCTGGGGAGGCTTTGGGAAGTTTCCAATCACGGCAGAAGGCAAAGGGGGAGTGAGGCATCTCACATGGTGAGAACAGGAGGAAGAGAGAGAGAAAGGGAAGGTGCTACAAACTTTTAAATGACCAGAGCTCACAATAACTCATTCCTCATCCACCATCTCGAGGCAGTACCAAGTGAGAAATCCACCCCTATGATTTGATCACCTCTCCACCAGGCCCCACCTCCAACACTGGGGATTATGATACAACATGAGATTTGGGTGGGGACACAGATTCAAACCATATCACGCCTCTAATCCCAACTACTCAGGAGGCTGAGCCAGGAGAATCATGAGCCCTAGACCTCAAGGTCACAGTGAGCCATGGTCACGCCATTGCACTCTATCCTGGGTAACAGAGCAAGACCCTGTCTCGTAAAAAATGTGTGTGTGTGTGTATGACTAATACTATCCCAGCTGTCCCCCTTACTAGCTGTAGGACCCTGGTCAGTCATTTTCTGTACCTCAATTTCCTGATCTATGAAATGGGGATAATAAAGGCCACTACCTCCTAGGGTTATTAGTGAGGATTAAAGAAGTTAATATAGAGGCCAGGCATGGTGGCTCATGCCAGTAATCCAAGCACTTTGGGAGGCCGAGATGGGTGGATCATTTGAGGTTAGGAGTTCAAGACTAGCCTGGCCAACACGGTAAAACCCTGTATCTACTAAAAATACAAAAATTAGCCAGGCAGTAGTGGCGCACGCCTGTAATCTCCGCTACTCAGGAGGCTGAGGCAGGAGAATCCCTTGAGCCTGGGAGGCGGAGGTTGCAGTGAGCCAAGATCGCACCACTGCACTCCAATCTGGGTGAAAAGTGAAACCCTGTTTCAAAAAAAAAAAAAAAGAAAAAAAATCTGGACTTGGTAGCACATGCCTGAAAGTCTCAGTTACTTGGGAGGCTGAGGTGGGAGAGTCACTTGAATCCAGGAGGCAGAGGTTGCAGTGTGTGGAGATTGTGCCACTGCACTCCAGCCTGGGTGGCAGACTGAGACCCTATCTCAAAAAACAACCAAAAATAAGTTAATATAGAGGAAACATTTGGACAGTGCTTGGCCTACAATAAGCGTTATAAAAATTATAGTTACTACATATTTATTATAAAGGTTATTGTTGTCTTTGAATAAAAGTTTCTTTATGAAAACAATGAATGTAATATACCAAAACCAGTCACTACAGTGGCTCTCTTACTTTGATCTGAACATCATTTTTATAAAGTTACGTAACTATGTGGTAGCTGAGATATACCCTTGTTTCATGTTAAGCTAGTGATCAGTGAAAATTCTCAGGTGGTTTTTACATGAGTTACTCTTAAACTAGTTCTCCCTCACCCTATGTATATTTCTTATTACCTAAATAGGATATATTTCCTCTGTTGCTAATTTCATTTTATCAGCTTTAGCCTGTTCTACTCTTTCAACATAATTTTGAATCCCAACATTTTCATCTGAAGTGTTGGCAGTTGTTTGTAGTCCTGTCCTCTGCTAATTTGATAAGCATGTGTGTCTGTCTTTTCCCAAGTTGTTGATTAAAATGTTGAAAATAACAGGACTGCATTAGTTATCTGTTGCTGCCTCACAAATACTCCAAATCTTCAAGGCTTAAAATGATAATAATATCTCTCATGGTTTGTATAGGACAGGACTATAGATAGGCAGGCACAATCAGACTTATTCATCTTTGCTGTACAATGTCTGGGGCCTCAGCTGCAATATTCAGACTGGGGGCTGGAGTCATCTGCAGACTCCTTCGCTTATATGTCTGTTATTAATGGTATCTGCAGGCTGAGGGCTTTGCTGGGGCCATTGTCCAAAACACCATACGTGGCCTCTTTTTATGGCCCTGGCTTTCTTACAATGTGTGGCTGGGTTCTAAGGGCAGATATCCCAGGAGAGAGAAAGAAAGCTAATTGGAGTCTGTATTTTAATGATCTAGCCTCTGAAATCTCATAGCACACTCCATTGGCTGGAGTGGACACAAGGCACCCATACAGATCTGATGTGGTTGGGGGAAATACAGTCCCCACCTCTTCATGAAAAGAGTATGCATGACATTGTAAGAAAAATATGTGGGATGGGATAAATATGTAGGTGTGGCCATTCTTAAAATACAGTCTTCTCCAAGGATTGAGGGCATGCACTTCAGCATATTCTACTTAAGACCATCCTCTAATTGACTTTTTTCTCAGTCAGTATTTTTATATATGGGTAATCAAATATAAATTTGAGTATGAACCTATAAAAGTAGCAAAATATCAGCAATTTCATAATGTTCATTGTAATATCAGTTATAGTATATTCTTTTTCTTTTTTTTCTTTTTTTCTTTTTTCTTTGAGATAGAATCTCGTTTTGTTGCCCAGGCTGGAGTGCAGTGGCGCAGTCTCAGCTCACTGCAACCTCTGCCCCCCAGGTTCAAGCAATTCTCCTGCCTCAGCCGCCTGAGTAGCTGGAATTACAGATGTGGGTCACCACGCCCGGGTAATTTTTGTATTTTTAGTAGAGACGGGGTTTCACCATGTTGGTCAGGCTGGTCTAGAACTCCTCATCTCAGGTGATCCATCCACCTCGGCCTCCCAAAGTGCTGGGATTACAGACGTGAGCCACTGCGTCCAACCCAGTTATAGTGTATTCTAATTCACATTTCTTCATCTTGCCCTATAAACATTCAAAATAACTTTATTAGATACCTTTCTTAATTAAAATACTTTCTTTTTACAATTTAATCTCAGCCTGGTAGCCCTGTAAAATGGGATTAATTTGACATGGGATGGTATTAGTGAAGCTGTGTCTCACTTTGAAAAACGGAACATTTGCCCTTTTTTTTTTTTGAGACTGAGTCTCACTCTGTCGCTCAGGCTGGAGTGCAGTGGTGTGATCTTGGCTCACTGCAAGCTCCGCCTCCTGGGTTCATGCCATTCTCCCGCCTCAGCCTCCCAAGTAGCTGGGACTACAGGCCCCCGCCACCACACCCGGCTAATTTTTTGTATTTTTAGTAGAGACAGGGTTTTACTGTGTTAGCCACGATGGCCTTGATCTCCTGACCTCATGATCCACCTGCCTCGGCCTCCTAAAGTGCTGTGATTACAGGTGTGAGCCACCGCACCCAACCCATTTGCCCATTTTTAATATTTCTCTTATTCTATGTGATTAAAAATTATTCATATTGAGTCTCTATATGTTACGTTTTTAGTACTCTAGAGTATATTTCATATTTAACATCCCTATAATTACTTTAGAGAAAGTATAACAAGTGATTTTGCCAAAGAATAAAGTGATATCTAGGGAGTTGTAAGGTCTGACCCAGTATCACAGAGTAACTTAGTAGAGATTCTCCACTAGATGAAGGACCATACTATTGGAAATTGAGAGTAATATATGCACTAAGATTTACAGTAGGCATTTATAAATAACAACAAGATGATATAAACAGGCCACATTATAAGTTTGAAACAAAGAAATACACATTCCAGCTCTGGGTTTTACAGGCTTTATAAGAGGTCCTGGGATTCCATTTGGGGATACAATTTTGACTGCAAAAACTGTTTTTTAATTTTTCCTGGGCTCACTGCAGCCTTGACCTCTTGGGCTCAAGCAATCCTCCTGCCTCAGCACCCGACCCTCACCCCCAAGTAGCTGGGACTACAGGTGTGTGCCACCATGCCTGGCTAATATTTGTATTTTTTTTTGTAGAGATGGGGTTTTGCCATGTTGCCCAGGCTAGTAATTTTTAATCTCAAAAAAACTTCACGGCTAACTACCCAGGAACCCCACAGCAAATAGGATTCATTGAGGAAAGCCACCTTAAAATTGTGGACATTGAAGCTAGAGAAAAAGAATAAAATCATGTCAAATAGTTGGGATTTTTATCTTGTTAATAGGTAGCCACTAAATAATTTAAAGTAGACAAATGTTATAATTATTTTAGAATAGTAACTGACAGTAGTATGTAAGATAAACTGGAAGGAGGTCAGACTAATATAATATAGTACCCTGTGCTTCAGTAGTCAAAGTAGCATTGGAAAGAAGATATGCTTATTAAGCATATAGAACCAACACAGTGCAATATTGTTAAGTTGGAGGTTAGAGGAGGCTAATTAGAGATGTTGGAAGATGACTACAGAGTATCTGGCCTGGATGTCTGGATGGGAGTGGCGCTGTTAGCAGAGGCAGAGAAATAAGAATAAAAAATAGTAAGTTTGAAAAGATTATGATACATATAGTTTTGGACATGCTCATTTAAAAATAGCTATGGGAAATCTCAGGTAGATATATGTCTAATGGGCTATTGAAAGCATGGGGGTTTAGTGCTAGAGATAGGGATTGAGATGTCATCAGTGTGGAGTAGATGATAGGTAGAGCGTATAGTTGTGTTTAATTTTTTTTTACCCAATCTGATTCTTTGTGTTTTGTTTTGTTTTGTTTTGTTTTGTTTTGTTTTGTTTTTTGAGACTGGGTCTCACTCTGTCTCCCAGGCTGGAGTGCAGTGGCGTGATCTCGGCTCACTGCAACCTCCACTTCCCGGGTTCAGGTGATTCTCATGCCTCAGCCTCCCAAGCAGCTGGGATTACAGGTGCCCACCACGACACCCAGCTAATTTTTGTGTTTTTAGTAGAGATGGGGTTTTAGCATGTTGGTCAGGCTGATTCTTTGTTTTTAAATAAGGGATCTTATCCCATGCATTTATTTTCACTCTGTTGTCCAGGGTGGAGTGCAGTGGCTCACTATAACCTTGACCCCTTGGGCTCAAGCCATCATCCCACTTCAGCCTCCCGAATAGCTGGGACTATAGGCGTGCACCACCATGCTCGGCTAATTTTTTTTTTTTAGTACAGATGGCATCTCCCTATGTTGCCCAAGCTGGTTTCAAACTCCTGAGCTCAAGCGATCCTCTTGCCTCGGCCTCCCGAAAGTGCTGAGATTATAGACGCAAACCATCATACCCAGGGCCATGCATTTATTCTTAAAACTAAACTATTTGGCCATCTTGTTCTATTCTTCCTGTTTTGTATTGGTCCCTTGCTGTTTCCTTTGTTGTCTGAGTTTTGATGTGTGGACAATGTATACTGTCTTGTCTGTGACCCCAACTGTACTCCACAACAGCATTCAGGACTGTAGAGGAGACCACCACTGCCTGTTTTCTGGAGAGTTTAGTTTAGACCTGGGATCTAAATGGAGGGACAGAATAGGTTGTGGGGCAAGTATGAATCATGCTGCAGGCAGTCTGTGTTTCTTAAAGAAATAGTTTATACCATGGGCTATAAAGCATGAATGGGTTTTTCTTAATTCAGCTCTATTATCCTTATAATTTGTATATTTCTTTACAAATTCAGGCATTAAATTCTAACCATATTAATTTTCAGTTGTGTATTGTCTTTTTCTGTGTCTTTAGGGATATTTTAGTGAAGGTTGAGGGACTCTACATTGAGTGCTACCAGCTAGATATCATTTTGTACCAGAAAAATTCAGTCCATTTATGTATTTTCTATTGTTCCTTTTTAGGTGAACTTCTAGATCCATGTGGTTATATCAGTCCCGAATCTCCAGTTGTACAACTTCACTCTAATTTCACTGCAGTTTGTGTGCTAAAGGAAAAATGTATGGATTATTTTCATGTAAATGCTAATTACATTGTCTGGAAAACAAACCATTTTACTATTCCTAAGGAGCAATATACTATCATAAACAGAACAGCATCCAGTGTCACCTTTACAGATATAGCTTCATTAAATATTCAGCTCACTTGCAACATTCTTACATTCGGACAGCTTGAACAGAATGTTTATGGAATCACAATAATTTCAGGCTGTAAGTTTTGTTTTTGTCTTATTTCAGACTTTGTCATTATTGAACTGCATTTTTAATGTTGTCCTTTCATCTTTAAAATGTAGTAACTTGTGGACTTACTGACTTGGACATGTTTGGTTTTTAAAAAATAAGCTTAGAAGTAGGAACCACAAGTCTCCTGTCTTTCCTGAAAGTCAAGCAGTTTCAGTTTACTAGAGAAATATTTGACATGAGACCCCCCCCCACCACAAGAAAGTGTTGTTGAATTGACATAATGATGGTAATTCTCAGTATCCCTTAATTGCTGAGAAAATCCACATGTAAAGCAGCTACCTGAAGAAAGCGAGCAAATACTGGAGTAAATCCTTTTTTTTTTGGTGACAGAGTCTCGCTCTGTCACCCAGGCTGGAGTGCAGTGGCGTGATCTCAGCTCACTGCCCTCCCAGGTTCAAGCAATCCTCCTGCCTCAGCCTCCCAAGTAGCTGGGACTACAGGCATGAGCCACCACGCCCGGCTAATTTTTCATATTTTTAGTAGAAATGGGGTTTCTCCATGTTGGCCAGGCTGGTCTCAAACTCCTGACCTCAGGTGATCCACCTGCCTCGGGCTCCCAAACTGCTAGGATTACAGGCGTGAGCCACTGTTCCTGGCCTTGGAGTAACAAAGTAAACAAAATAAACTTACTATGATCCAAAAGTGGGTTATCTAATTTGTGGATCACCCAGACTTGACTGTTTTGGCATTTGCTTTTCTTCCAACGAGTTTGGGAAAGCAATAAGAAGAGAAATATAAATGAATCATTTTGGCTTCTACTTAATTGCCTCTTACAAACATACGTATATATTACTTTTAAAAATACACTTAATGGAGAAATCAGTTGATATTTTTTCCAGTTACAAAAGTTGATTTTACATAGAAAATGAATGTGAAACAAACCAGTAGATGACAGTTAGGATGGATGTATATATATATTACTTCCTGAAAAGAAATGTAAGAGTTGGGATAGAAAAGAAATTGTCATCAGCCTTTCATTGTGTCCATACTTTTTGCTTGGGTTTGATTTTTTTCATCTAATTTAGATCGTAAATGCCTTGGGTAGTATATAAATTGCATAATATTTGTGGATATAAAGCTTTCTGAAAGATGCTAATTAATCCCTTTTAGTGCCTCCAGAAAAACCTAAAAATTTGAGTTGCATTGTGAATGAGGGAAAGAAAATGAGGTGTGAGTGGGATCGTGGAAGGGAAACACACTTGGAGACAAACTTCACTTTAAAATCTGAATGGTATGTTATTTTAAATTTGTTTCATGTTAGATTTATTAAAGTTAGTCATTTTTGCTGGAATTTTTATTTTATCAAGTAATAATATTAAATGCTATTTTAAAACATTTAATTTTTTATTTTGTAACATTTCAAATATATGTAAAAGTAGAGGCCAGGCACGGTGGCTCACGCCTGTAATCCCCCAGGCACAGTGGCTCACGCCTGTAATCCCAGCACTTTGGGAGGCTGAGGCGGGCAGATCACTTGAGGTCAGGAGTTCGAGACCAGCTTGGCCAACAGGACAAAACCCCGTCTCTGCCAAAAATACAAAAATTAGCCAGGCATGGTGGCGAGCGCCTGTAATCCCAGTGACTCGGAGGTTGAGGCAGGAGAATCACTTGAATCCAGGAGGCGGAGGTTGCAGTGAGCCCGGATCGCGCCACTACACTCCAGCCTGGGTAACAGAGTGAGACTCCATCTCAAAATAAATAAATAAATAAATAAATAAATAAATAAATAAATAAATAAATAAAAGTAGAAAGAATAGTAGAATACCCATACATACCCATCACTCAGCTTCAACACTGGTCAGCTCATGACCAGTCTTATTTCAAAGGTACTCTTTGCCTATATTGTCTTGAAGAGAGAATCGCAGACACCATATTTCATCCAAAGATATTTCAGTGCACGTCTCTAAAAGATAAGGACATTTAAAAAAAAGCATAACAACATACCATTGTTACACTCAGATATAAAATATTACATTTTCAGTTAGTATTGATTTCCCCCATTGTCTCATAAATACGCGTATATGTATAATTTTTTTTATATTTGTTTCAGTCAGGATTCGAATAAGCTCCATACTTTGTGAATTTATGTCTTGTCTCTTAAATTATAGGTTCTATTTGTTCTTTTTCTTACAATTCAGTTTTGAAACTGTTATACGTTGTACATTGTTTAACATATTCCCTTGTCTTTTTTTTTTTTTTTGAGATGGAGTCTTTCTCTGTCACCTAGGCTGGAGTACAGTGGCATGATCTCTGCTCACTGCAACCTCCGCTTCCCAGGTTCAAGCGATTCTCCTGCCTCAGCCTCCTGAGTAGCTGGGATTACAGCTGTGTGCCACCATGCCCAGCTAATTTTTTTTTGTATTTTTAATAGAGATGGGTTTCACCATGTTGGTCAGGCTGGTCTCGAACTCCTGACCTCGTGATCTGCCTGCCTCGCCTCCCAAAGTGCTTAGATGATAGACGTGGCCACCGCGCCTGGCCCCCTTGTCTTTTTCTTTCCAAAAAATTGCTGTTAGATCTACAGATTTCATCAGATTTGGGTTTGATTTTTTTTTCCCAAAAAAATATTTTGTAGGAGTGATGTGTACTTCTATCAGGAACAACCAGGTAATGTTTCACTGTTTTTCTTTTTTCTGATATTAAGATTGAGCAGTGGTTTCGGGTGTTATCAGCCTTATTCCTTTATTTACTAAGGTTCCCATTTGTTTTTTCCAAACAGAAAAGCTGGAAGAATTTTACAGTGAACACTCTTGCATACCCATCACCTAGATTCTACAATTAACATTTTACTATGTTTGCTTTATGACCTATCTATTTATCTATGCATCCTTCTCTCCATCTCTCAATCTATCTCTTTTATGTATTTCATAGTGAGTTGCAGTCATTAATATACCTCACCCTTAATCACTTCAGTATTTCATAGTTAGTTACAGTCGTTAATATACTTCATTCTTAATCACTTCAGTATTTACGTGAACTAGAGTTCAGTATTATGTTTTTAGATAAAATTTATATATAGTGAAAACACAAATCTTAGTGTATCATTCAGTGAGTTTTGACAAGTACAGACACCTGTGTAACTCAAATCAGTATCAAGACATAGAACATTACTAACACATCTAGAAAGTTCCTTCCTGCTCCTTCACAGTCAATCCCAGCAACTGCCCCACCCCATGAGCAACTGTCTGATATTCTTCAACATAGATTATTTTTTCCTGTTACAGAATGTCTCATATAAATGGGATTATATAGTATATACTCTTGTGAAAAGTTTTATAACTCAACAGAATGTTTCCGAAATTTAACCATGTTGTTTTCCCATTAGTATTTCCCTTACAGCGTTGAGCAGTCATCAGTGATTATGATTTGTATATAAATTACAAAACTGTGGTATTCTGTGTTTTGTTTGTTTTAGCTGAAATACTTAAAGAAAAACTTGCCTGTATCAACTGTGGTTTACCCTGAAGTACAGTTCAGATAAGAGAAGCAAGATAGGTTTAATATTTTTCCTTAATTACCAGTTTTATAATTAGTTGATTCCCTAGTATCCTCCAAAGGTAGAATAATGAGGGCTTTTCTTTCTCATTATGAATTTATATTTAAACATATTTGATGTGTTTTAATTCATTATGGATTGTCCCATCTTTGATCAGTGGCAATTTATTCAAATTGGCTCATTCTTCCTTTTTTTTTTTTTTTTGAGACAGAGCTTTGCTCTTTTGACCAGGCTGTAGTGAAGTGGCATGATCTTGGCTCACTGCCTCCTGAGTGGCTGGGATTATAGGCACCCACCACCACGCCCGGCTCATTGATCATCTTGACACAACTTCCTTAGCCTTTGATAGCTCTCTGATATAACATGCTTTTACAGGGTCATCTTATGTATTTCCTCACCCAGACCTGGAATCAACCTTTTCCCAAAACTCTCTGGTTTCATTTAGTGTGAAATAATATTTACAGACTACAATCTGGGTGCTATAAGAATTCATCACTACTGGTTTGTCATAGTTTAAAAATTTTTTAGATTTTTTCAGTCGAAAGAGCTAGGACATGTTTTGTGGTTTGAGATATAATACTATCTTTTAAAAATACAAATTCATACTGATATTTTTAGTTTAAAATTAGGACTATAGTATTTACATAATTACATTTACCTGACATCTACATCTTCTTTCTTATGAACTGAAAAACATAGTTCACAACAACACTAACATAATTATTCATTTGCTTTATCCTACGGTTAATACAGCAGTTGCAGAATAATAACACCAGTATTAGCACCAACAAAATGATTACTAAGAATGATTTTAAGATTGTTTTTCTCTATGAAGGATGTGTAATAGATTACTGTGTTTTAATGTTACTTGGAATAGTTCTTTTCTATGTGGTTATACTACATACTTAGTACACAAGTTCATATGTTTCATTTTGCTTTTGATTTTTACGAATTTTTCTTAATAATTATATAAAACAATCCAAAAAGTCAAATCTATTAATAGTATTAAGGCATGTTCAGAAAAGTCTATATTCTATTCCTGAATCCTCTACTTTATTTCCTTCTTCTCCTTAGAGGCTATTTTTGTTTTGGTTCAATTTGGGGTTTGGTTTATCCTTTTCTTTTTAAAAACAGTGTTGTATATAAATATTTTTAATTGAGGCATAATTTCTATAATTATAAATAAATATAGTAATATTACTTGAAACTTTCCATGGTGATAGAAATCAGAAAGTAGTTGCCTAAGTTTGACTATTAGAGGCTAAGAGATTTTAGCCCTAAGACTAAAGGCTAAGGGGTGATAGAAATTCTTACCCCTAACCCCTTGTCACCGTCTAGCATATTGTGCTTAAAGAAATTTGTGGTACAGTAGGGGTTCTGTTTTAGGAAAAAGGAAAAACAGCACTGGGATCACAAGGAAATAGATAATTTTTAGAGAGGAATCGGTGGGGATGGAGCATAAAATTTTAAAGCACAATATTTTTAGACAACAAATTTGAAAATAATTTTATGTTTTAATATGTAGATCAAAGTTAATTTTAAAGAAAGGTTAATTTTTAAGAAATTTTGTTAGTGACCAGCAGTTTTATTGCAAAGTTTGCTACAACAATCTAGGTCTCATCAAACTCTTTGCAAGTTATTTTTTTCACTCTAATTTTTTCAGATGTGTTTTTAATGACTGATTCTTCAATTTTTTGTATTTAGGGCAACACACAAGTTTGCTGATTGCAAAGCAAAACGTGACACCCCCACCTCATGCACTGTTGATTATTCTACTGTGTATTTTGTCAACATTGAAGTCTGGGTAGAAGCAGAGAATGCCCTTGGGAAGGTTACATCAGATCATATCAATTTTGATCCTGTATATAAAGGTAGTTATAAACCTGAATTTGAGAGTTTATTTGACACTGTAGTAGTTCATAAATTAAAGTAGTTTTTATATTTAGATTTTTTTTAGATTTTAATGTAGATTTTTAGATTTTAATTAATGTAGTTTTTAGATTTTAATTTTTTAGATTTTAATTAATGTAGATTTTAGATTTTAATTAATGTAGAAACAAGCATTTAGTGATTTTTATGAAGTCATTTTATCAATATCAAATAGAATTTGGAAAAAGAAAAATATCCATAATCCAACCACACTTAACAGCTGTTTTCACTTGAATGTTTTCTGTTCTCAAACATCTTACACCATTGTAATTACAGTATGTATGTTCCAGTTTTATTCTCTTTTTAAAAAATTTGATATCATAAATATTTGTCTTTTGACATATGAACCTGAAGAGATTAACAAATGTAGTAAACTAAGAAGGAGAACTAAAGATTCTTTAGAAATCTTTTTTTTTCCATTATAAGGTATATAGCATAGCATAATTTTCAGAGAAATTAGTTCATTTGGTAAGGATAAATGAATATTGTAAAATAAAGGAAGGACAATATAAAGAGTATATTTGAGTTTGTATATGAAATTGGAAAACATAATAAACCTTAGGATTTATTTTATTTTTCAGTGAAGCCCAATCCGCCACATAATTTATCAGTGATCAACTCAGAGGAACTGTCTAGTATCTTAAAATTGACATGGACCAACCCAAGTATTAAGAGTGTTATAATACTAAAATATAACATTCAATATAGGACCAAAGATGCCTCAACTTGGAGCCAGGTAAATTGAAAGTTACTGTTTATTCAAATAGTCCTTCTTTCAACCCTCTAATCTTAAAAAGTTTCAGTCATGTTCTAAATGTCTTTAAGTTTCTGGTTATGTGAAATATTTTGCTTGATACCTCTTCTGGGTCTTTATTTCAAACAAGGGGAGTCGGGAAGATATCCAGATAGAAAATACAGCTTTGCTAAATACAGTAGCCTTTAAGTAAAACATGAAAATGATATAGGGTGATAGGAAATGGCTTTTTTTTTTTTTTCTTCTAGAGACAGGGTCTCCATTTGCCCAGGCCGCTGGCTCACTGCAATTTCGAACTCGAGCTTAAGTGATCCTCCTGCCTTAGTCTCACTACAGGTGGGCACCACCACACCTGGCTTTTTAAAATTATTATTTTTTGTGGAGATGGAGTCTCGCCATGTTGCCCAGGATGGTCTCAAACCCCTGGCCTTAAGCAATTCTCCTACCTTGGCCTCCCAAAGTGCTGGGATTACAGATGTGAGCTACCACTACCAGCCTAGAAATGGCATTTTTGATGGGAGTTACAAAGAATACAAATAATAAGAAGCAAATTAAGTAGGGGGAGCAAAAATAAAAGAGATTATAAGGATAAGGTAGCTAGTGTAGGGATTGGTGTGCTGCAGTCCACCAAAATCAGCCTGTGACTTGTTTTTGTAAATAAAGTTTTATTGGAACACAGCCACACTCATTTCTTTACATATTGTCTCTTTTTATTCTACAGTGGAAGAGTTGAGTAGTTGCAAAGAGAGTCTCTGGCCCGCAAGCCTAAAATATTAGTAAATATTTTATCTACCTTTTTATAGAAAGTTTGCCAGCCACCGAGGTAGAGGAAGGGATTGGTAGGGAATTTGTAAGACTGAAAAGGATAGTATACCCAAAGATGATGCTACCAGCAAAAGAAATACTTGGAGCTTTTAAAAAGGCTATCACGATAGCATTCAGCTATCCATACTCTTCTCTGTTTTGATTCCATTTATCACAAACAGTGTGTCTTTGTTTTTGTTGCTCTGGTCACAGTGAACTTGTAAGGGAATTGGGCTCATGACTTTACTACTTCTCTCCTTACCCCACTTATCTAAAGTGCTCAGAATACAATCAGAAAAAGCAATAAAACAAAATTGGATTAATGCTTCATGTTGTACAGAGAATATACATAGCTGAAGTTCTCAAAATGTGATATTAAGTATAGAATCTTAATTCAGTGCTACAAAAAAGACTGACGTTTATTTTGTATCCAATATTATCAGAGTAATATGACCAGTTATTTATCTGTATTTAATCTCCTCTTTTTTTCTGAAAGCCAAGTTTAAAAGCCAGGAAAACTTTTGTTTTTCTTGATTGGGCTGGATATCTTCCTTTTGCCTGTCCACATCTACACTCTACCCTTCTCTTTGTTATGTCATGCTGACCTGTGTAGATTTCATCTGTGGGTTCCCATTCTTTCTAGCTTCCTTGTGACTGTGGTTAATGGAAGGAAGGGACTAGGCAGGAGAGAAGACAGATAGAAGAAAAGTGAAATTGTCATGTTGATTTTCCCTGCTTCCTCCCAGGAACTGGCTGTCTTTTTTTTTTGAGATGGAGTTTAGCTCTTGTTGCCCAGGCTGGAGTGTAATGGCATGATCTTGGCTTACTGCAACCTCCACCTCCCTAGTTCAAGCGATTCTTCTGTCTCAGACTCCCGAGTAGCTGGGATCACAGGTGTGCGCCACCACGCCCAGCTAATTTTTGTATTTTTTGTAGGGATGGGGTTTCACCATGTTGGCCAGGTTGGTCTCGAACTCCTGACCTCAGGTGATCCACCTCCTTCAGTATCCCAAAGTGCTGGAATTACAGGCGTGAGCCACCACACCCAGCCAGCTGTCTTTCAACTTAGGGTCACTGCCTGTCAAGACAGCCCTCTCTAGCTGACCGGCTTCTTTCAGGTTCTGGTACTTCACCTCATCCCTTTGGGCCTAGAGTTAGAAACAGCTGTAAGCCCCAGAGTACTAACTGCACTGTCTAAGGATTCCATATACTCTGCATATAGTCCCTTTCTGAAGCCCTCCTTGAATTATTCTAAATGGAGTGTGCCATCTGTTTCCTGCAGAAATCCTAAGTTATATTACAGGCCCTGTGGAAGAAATAAACGGAAAAAAGGAAAGATAATAGATGTTTCCATACTTCTAAAACCGAATAACTTTACTGATTTGGACTGCTTTTTAACTTACACTTATTTCTCTCCAGAGGTTGAGTTTAATGTATTAGTCTTGTTTCAATAAAATAGTTTCAAGAGGCTGAGGCAGTAGAATCACTTGAACCTGGGAGGCAGAGGTTGCAGTGAGCTGAGATCACGCCATTGCACTCCAGCCTGGGCGACAGAGGGAGACTCTGTCTCAAAAATAAATAAATAAAAATAGTTTCTAGGCTGGGCACAGTGGCTCACATCTGTAATCCTGGCACTTTGGGAGGCTGAAGCAAGTGGATTGCTTGAGGTCAGGAGTTCCAGACCAGCCTGGCCAACATGGTGAAACCTTGTTGATACTAAAAAAATACAAAAATTAACTGAGAGTGGTGGTGGGCACCTGTAATCCCAGCTACTCAGGAGGCTGAGGCAGGAGAATCGCTTGAACCTGGGAGGTAGAGGTGTTGAGCCAAGATCGCACCACTGCACTCCAACCTGGGCAACAGAGCAAGGCTGTGCCTCAAAAAAAAAAAAAAAAAAAAAAAAAAAGAAATACTTCTTTTTAATTTTAACACAATTTAGAAGACCTTACTAATTGAGGTTTTCTGTTGGTTGATTTGCTTTGTTTCAGATTCCTCCTGAAGACACAGCATCCACCCGATCTTCATTCACTGTCCAAGACCTTAAACCTTTTACAGAATATGTGTTTAGGATTCGCTGTATGAAGGAAGATGGTAAGGGATACTGGAGTGACTGGAGTGAAGAAGCAAGTGGGATCACCTATGAAGATAGTAAGTAAATAAGTATATGAAGAAGTAAAGCTATTGGAATTTCGGATGTGAATTGGTTCTGGTTTTAATAATATAGCCTCATTGCTTCTTAGTTTGTGATCATTTTATTCAAACTGCAGTATTTTACGTTTTCATTTTTAAGGACATTAAGATGTAAAATTGAATATGGATCATTGATAGTATAAGTCTATTTGATACCTAATTAAATTATCATGGAGGCCGGGTGCAGTGGCTTACACCTGTAATCCCAGTACTTTGGGAGGCGGAGGTGGGCGGATCACAAGGTCAGGAGTTTGAGACCAGCCTGGCCAATATGGTGAAACTCCTTCTCTATTAAAAATACAAAAATTAGCCGGGCGTGGTGGCGGGCACCTGTAGTCCCAGCTACTCGGGAGGCTGAGGCAGGAGAATCGCTTGAACCTGGGAGGCGGAGGTTGCAGTGAGCCAAGATCACGCCACTGCACTTCAGCCTGGGTGACAGAACGAGACTCCAGCTCAAGAAAAAAAAAAATTAATCATTAAATGGTGACTTAGATACTATCAGAAAACCGTTGACTTAACTGTTGATAAGTCTAGAACATTTTATTCAAGGAGACTTCTCCAGAGATACTCCTAACTAGAGAATCATATCCTGAATCATTAAAATCACACTGTCTAGCAAACTATACCTTAGATCCTCACTATCAAAAAGATATTTGTATTATACCTTTTATTCATTTTTTTTTTCTAATAGCACTTGATAAGCCCTTGGGAAGTGGTTGATCCTGGAATTTTGGTTAGTTTTTATTTTTCTTTTTTCTGCTATAGATATTATAAATGGTATAGAATAAAAAAGGCACAAAAAGAGTGTACAGTCTAAGATCCTCACTGCAAAGCAGCTGATGTTACTAAGTTGAAGAAATAATCCTGTGGCATAGATTTTTCATTTTGAGACCTTCCTATCACAGACTCACCTCTTAGTTATCAATGGCAGTAGCTGTGGCTGAAAAAATCCCCTACCACCTATATCCCTTTACTTCCAGCTCTTCTAGAGGTTTAGGTCATGTGACTTGAGAACATCAGAGGCAGAAAAGTACCCTTCTCCCGTAAGACTTCTCTCATAAATGCTGAGAAAGAGATCAATTTTGCTATTGCTGCTTTGGGAATCCTCAGCCAGATTGCTTTGTCTTGACCAGGAATTCTTAAAATGAGATACATGGGGAGGAGTTCATGAAATACTTTAAAATGTAGGTAAAATATTGTGGTTAGTGCCTGTGTGCATTTTTAATGGACAAGTGTACATAATCTTTGTCAAATCAATGAGTGAATGAAGTCTCTGGGTTCTCTTTATGTTAGGAAATATTTCCAGCTCATAATTTTTTTTTTATAATTTCATGTTCTTTATTCTGTTTGAGTGCTGCACTGTACTCATGTGAATTTATCTATTTTAACTTCTGTATCAGCAGCCTTTTTCCCAGCCTTCCTGGTCTCGCCTGTCCTATCCTTTCTGTTTTGATGTCTGTAATTGCCTCTTCATGATTAACGTATCAGTACTTAAATTTTTTTATTTTTGGAAATGGTGCCTCACTCTGTTGCCCAGGCTGGAGTGCAGTGGCATGAACACGGCTCACTGCAGCCTCTACCTCCAAGGCTGAAGCGGTCCTCGTGCCTCAGACCCCAACATAGCTGGGACTACAGGCACGTGTCACCATGCCCAGCAAAGTTTTGTATTTTTTTGTGGAGACAAGGTTTTGCCATGGTGCCCAAGCTGGTCTTGAACTACTGAACTGAAGTGAATCACATCCCTCGGCCTCCCAAAGTGCTGGGATTGCAAGCACGAGCCACCACACCCAGCCTCACTGCTTAGATTTTATTCAACTCCTTTCTTATTCTACTGACTACCATATCTTGTTATTATATTCATAAAAATTTAGAGAAATCAGTTAATGCCATTGATTTTTTTAAAGACAAACTTTTTACAAAAAGCTTAACAATGATAAGTAAAAATGAAATGTTGATATTGCTAAAAATTAAAAATTACATACTACATTTAATGGCTATTATAAAAGTTTTGAAAAATTAATACTACAGGTATTTTTAAAACCGAATTTAATTACTGGTATTTAACAATTTATGTTTTGGCTGGGTATAGTGGCCAAACCCCAGCTACTTGGGATGCTGAGGTGGGAGGATCACCTAAGCCTAGGACCTGCAGGTTATAGTGCACTGTAGTCATCCACTGCACTCCAGCCTGGGCAACAGAGCGAGACACTGTCTCTGGAAAAAAAACACTATGTTTTATGGATTGCTTTTTCAGATGGTTAGTGATTATCTCAACAATACTGTGAATTT
Organism: Symphalangus syndactylus; assembly: GCF_028878055.3. Classification (NCBI taxonomy): domain Eukaryota; kingdom Metazoa; phylum Chordata; class Mammalia; order Primates; family Hylobatidae; genus Symphalangus; species Symphalangus syndactylus. The sequence continues at coordinate 43,797,957 of NC_072440.2, forward strand.
GTTTTTATTATATCCCGTCACTCTCAGTCATCCTTATATAAAGTAATAAACTTATTTTAGTACATTTATCTTAATTTGTTTTATTATTCCTATGAATATTTAGGGGTAAGCAATGTGTTTAAATAGATTTTCCAGTTTGATTTTCAGTGATAAGTAGTATCAACTTATATTTATTTCATTTTTATTTTTTACTGTTTATTTTAAAAAGTTCATTTTTTCTTTAAAAAATCATATTAACTAATTTTTCAAAATTTTTATAAATATAATTAGAAGACCTGGTATTTAATAGAATAAGAGAGGAGTTGAATAAAATCTAAGCAGTGATGTGTTGATCATGAAGAGGCAATTACAGATGACTAAACAAAAGTGAGGACAGGCAGACCAGGAAGGTTGGGAAAAGGCTGCTGGTACAGGAGATTGAAGTAGATAAATACAGTGCCAGCACACAAACAGAATAAAGAACATGAAGTTATAAGAAAGAGTGATGCCTCTTTAGTTGTTGCTCAGAATACATTTTTACCTTTACAATTTTGAGGTTAGAGAAGAGTTCCAGTATAATTGGAATATCAAGCTATCACCCTGACTAAAGGAAGAGCCAGGTGTATTGTGCTGGGATGGGAAAATGCTGGTATAAAGAGGTAGGGACACCATGTAATTGGAGGGCAAGAGTACTAAGAACAAAGTAAAAGAATAGTTTGCAGAATTTTATTTTACTGTTAAAACCTTTTTATTTTAAGGAGTTTATGTCTTTTCTTTAGGACCATCTAAAGCACCAAGTTTCTGGTATAAAATAGATCCATCCCATACTCAAGGCTACAGAACTGTGCAACTGGTGTGGAAGGTAAAAAATCACATTTGTATTTTATCTCTTATAAATCTCTTTTTTTTGAAACCAAGTCTCGCTCTGTTGCCAGGCGGGAGTGTAGTGGCGTGATCTTGGCTCACTGCAACCTCTGCCTCCCAGGTTCAAGTGATACTCCTGCCTCAGCCTCCTGAGTAGCTGGGACTACAGGCGCACACCACCACGCCCAGCTAATTTTTGTATTTTTAGCAGAGACGGGGTTTCACCATGATGGCCAGGATGATCTTGGTCTCTTGACCTCATGTTCTGCCTGCCTCGGCCTCCCAAAGTACTGGGATTACAGGCGTGAGCCACTGCGCCCAGCCCTTATAAATACATTTTGTATGGTATTATGAATGGAGGTCTTTTAAATAGATAAATTTTTATTCATCTTAATAGCAAAGCATTTGATTACTATTTTTACTAAATAGAAAGGTAATGCTTTATATGTATTAATATTATATAGAAGTCAGGTTCATAAACTACAAATAATACCTTATAGGTATTTAAGTACAGTTCTGTGAAAGTATAAGTTCTATAAGAAGAGGAATGTTGTTTTTGTACTTTGGAATTTTCCAGAGTACCTCAGAAAATAATAAAAGTTTGTGATGATCAAAATGTATGCTGATAAGTGCATGAGTAGATCATACCAAAAAAGAAGGTAGAAAAATACTCAAGCATAAAATAAATAATTTAGGCCTACGTAGCCACAGTGCAGAATTGCATACAGAACCAAAAGCTAACAGAATGATGCTACTTACCCTCTTTTAGTTGAGGTCATGCTTTTACTCTTCATTTAGTTTGTACTAGTTTTATTTTAGAACCGAATTTAAAATGGAGATTGTGAATCCTTTCCAGTTAAATATTTAAAGATTTGACATAATGGCATGATTTGTGAATATGAAGAAAAACTGATTTTTATTCGAGATTTATGAAATTATTTTTAAAAATAAACTATGTTATTACAGACATTGCCTCCTTTTGAAGCCAATGGAAAAATCTTGGATTATGAAGTGACTTTAACAAGATGGAAATCACATTTACAAAATTACACAGTTAATGCCACAAAACTGACAGTAAATCTCACAAATGATCGCTATGTAGCAACCCTAACAGCAAGAAATCTTGTTGGCAAATCAGATGCAGCTGTTTTAACTATCCCTGCCTGTGACTTTCAAGGTTTGTATCTATGAGATGGAGCCTGACTCTTGGGTGGCAAAATGGTGGTTAGGTATAGACAGGGCTCCCATAAAAAACACAAGTTATCTAAGACTGTCTCCTCAGTATCAGGGATAATCACTTTTTTATTTTTAAATTTTTTAAATTTTATAAATAATGATTTTCTTTTTTTTAGAGACTGGGTTTCGCCAGGTTGCTCAGGCTGGTCTCGAACTCCTGAGCTCAAGCGATTTCCCCTGGCCTCCTAAAGTGTTGGGATTACAGGCATATGCCACCAAACCCAGCTAATGATCGCATTTTTAGAAATCAGCCAGCAGACAAATTTCATCAGGATGCAAGAAACATTTCCATCACTACATGCTCACTTAAACTTCACAGTAAGCTACTTCATTCATTTAAGCATATTCTGATTACTTACCTGGTTTTTAAAATATTATTTCAAGATTTTGAGAACTTTGTATACGTATGACTGAAATGTTTTTCTGTAGCTTTATTTGTAGCTTTCAAAGAAGAAAAATTGCAATTACAAACTTAGAAAACATTTGAAGAATTTAGGGAAAGCAAATTTTTTTTTTTTTCTTTTTGAGACAGAGTCTTGCTCTGTTGCCTAGGCTGGAATGCAATGGCACGATCTCGGCCTCTGCCTCCTGGCTTCAAGCGATTCTTGTGCACCAGCCTCCCAAGTAGCTGGAATTAAAGGCGCACACCACAATGCCTGGCTAATTTTGTATTTTTAGTAGAGACGGGGTTTCACCGTGTTGGCCAGGCTGGTTTCGAACTCCTGATGTCAAGTGATCCACCCGCCTCGGCCTCCTAAAGTATTGGAATTACAGGAATGAGCCACAATGCCCAGCGGGGAAGCAAAATCTAAGTTTAAAAATTAATTGACTACTTTACCTGTAAGTTATAATAAAGTGCTTTTATGCAAGGAAATATATGTTATATGCTACAAAAATGGATAAATCACATGTTTTGGAAATGACTGTAAAATATGGAAATTTCAAATTTGTGAATATTTATTATTTCAATATTCAAACTTTGTTTTAAAGCTACTCACCCTGTAATGGATCTTAAAGCGTTCCCCAAAGATAACATGCTTTGGGTAGAATGGACTACTCCAAGAGAATCTGTAAAGAAATATATACTTGAGTGGTGTGTGTTATCAGATAAAGCACCCTGTATCGCAGACTGGCAACAAGAAGATGGTACCGTGCATCGCACCCATTTAAGAGGTATACCTGGCTAGAAACATTTAAATTGATTTCCTTTTTCTAACTCTTTAGGAAGCTTTTTCTTTTGCTTATAGTGTTTTGGTCTGTTGAAAAGACTTCCAATTTATCATAGCCTCACTACTTACTAGATGTGTGACTTTCAGCAAGTCATACTTAACCTTTCTGAATTACAGTCTCTTTATGAACAGAGTGGGGTTAATACTTTCTTCTTTTTGTACCCCAATATGATTTTATCGTCAAGGGAAAACTCCTAAAACTATAGAGTATAGAGAAATATAAGAGTCCAACCTTTGCTGCTGATTAGTTGTATGTTCTCTGTACCTAACACCCTCATCTTTCAAATGAGAAAATAGTTTCCTAGAGCATCTGGATGACTTGTTTAATGTCTTAGAACCATCAGATAGAGGAAGCAGAACTAGAACTCAGATTTCCATAGGTCTTTCTTTTTTTTTTTTGAGACAGAGTCTTGCTCTGTGTCCCAGCTGGAGTGCAGTGGCATGATCTCAGCTCACTGCAACATCCGCCTCCTGGGTTCAAGCAATTCTCTGCCTCAGCCTCCGAGTAGCTGGGATTACAGGCGCCTGCCACCACGCCCAGCTAATTTTTTTGTATTTTTAGTAGAGACAGGGTTTCACCATCTCGGCCAGGCTGGTCTTGAACTCCTGACCTTGTGATCCACCCGCCTCGGCCTCCCAAAGTGCTGGGATTACAGGCGTGAGCCACCGTGCCCGGCCTTCCATAGGTCTTTCAATTGGAAGTAATAACAAAGGACAGAAGTAATGAATCATAGCGCTCCAGTCTGTGTGTTATGGTGCTGCTTAAGTGGTTATAAAGTGATACAACAACTTTGAAGAGAAAAAAAACTCAAGTTTATATTCTTTTGTTGATAATTAATAATTAGAATTCAGCTGCGAATAATATGGTTAATTAGAGAAAAACCCTAAGCAGAGAGATTCCTGCCATAAAGTTTTTGAGCTTTAGTCATAATACAGGCTGTTTGGACTTACCTGTTATTAGTGTACATTTTTTTTTTTTTTTTTCTGAGATAGAGTCTCGCTGTAGCCCAGGTTGGAGTGCAGTGGCGCCATCTCCGCTCACTGCAGGCTCCGCCCCCCAGGTTCACGACATTCTCCTGCCTCAGCCTCCCGAGTAGCTGGGACCACAGGCGCCCGCCACCTCGCCCGGCTAATTTTTTGTATTTTTAGTAGAGACGGGGTTTCACCATGTTGGCCAGGATGGTCTCGATCTTAGTGTACAGTTTGAATAAGCCTGGTTGTCTAGTTTACTGACTTTATCAAATTAAAAACATGGTGGAGCTTAGGAAGTCCTGAAACAGGCTGGAAATAACTATAGAAACTTTAAAAAAAAAAAAAAATAGGCCGGGCGCGGTGGCTCACGCTTGTAATCCCAGCACTTTGGTAGGCCGAGGCGGGCGGATCACGAGGTCAGGAGATCAAGACCACGGTGAAACCCCGTCTCTACTAAAAATACAAAAAATTAACCGGGCGTGGTGGCGGGCGCCTGTAGTCCCAGCTACTCGGAGAGGCTGAGGCAGGAGAATGTCGTGAACCCGGGAGGCGGAGCTTGCAGTGATCCGAGGTTGCGCCACTGCACTCCAGCCTGGGCGACAGAGCGAGACTCCGTCTCAAAATAAATAAATAAATACATACATACATACATACATACATACATACATACATACATACATACATACAAGGTCTCACTCTGTTGCCTAGGCTAGAGTATGGTGGCATGATCATGGCTCACTGCAGCCTTCACCTCCCAGGCTGAAGTGATCCTTCCGCCTCATCTTCTGGAGCATCTGGGACTACAGGCACATGCTGCCACACTCAGCTAATTATTTTATTTTTTTGTAGAAAGAGAATCTCACTGTGTTGCAAAGGCTGATCTCCAACACCTGGCCTCAAGCGATTCTCTCACCTCAAACTCCCAAAGTGCTTGTATTACAGGCGTGAACCACTGCTCAGAGCCAATAGAAACTTTTTAAAGAAGCGGCCGATGCAGTGGCTCACGCCTGTAATCCCAGCACTTTGGGAGGCTGAGGCAGGCAGATCACCTGAGGTTGGGAGTTCGAGACCACCCTGACCAACGTGGATAAACCCCGTCTCTACTAAAACAAAATCAGCTAGGCGTGGTGGTGCATGCCTGTAATCCCAGCCATTTGGGAGGCTGAGGCAGGAGAATCTCTTGAACCTGGGAGGCAGAGGTTGCAGTGAGCCAAGATCATGCCATTGCACTCCAGCATGAACAACAAGAATGAAACTCCATCTCAAAAAAAATAGAAGCTAGCATAGGTTGTGGAGACATTAAGTTTGGGTAGGTAGTCATATGTTGCTCAGTAACCCTGAAAGCATCACATTAGAGTAGAATATAAAAATTATTCATTTTTTGGTAATACTGAATCATCAAGAAAAGGTATAATCACTCTGTTTAAGAAGGTAAAGGAGCATGTAACTTCGTAATAGTTAAGGAATATACATTCTTGTTGAAGGTATAAATTTCAATAAAACATTTTCTAATATGTATAGATAATATACTGTATTAAAAAGAAAAATTTTAGTAGTGCATGCTAAAAAAGATAAAAATAAAGGAAGTTTGTTTTGGTTTTTGTTTTTTTTGAGACAGAGTCTCACTCTGTCACCCAGGCTGGAGCGCGGTGGTGCGATGTCGGCTCACTGCAACCTCTGCCTCCTGGGTTCAAGTGATTCTTCTGCCACAGCCTCCCAAGCAGCTTGGACTATAGGCACCCACCACCATGCCCAGCTAATTTTTGTATTTTCAGTAAAGGGAGGTTTCACCACGTTGGCCACGCTGGTCTCAAACTCCTGACTTCAAGTGATCCTCCCACCTTAACCTCCCAAAGTGCTGGGATTACAGACGTGAGCCACGGTGCCCGGCCAAGGAAGTTTTTTAAGGTACCCTTTTTTCCAACTCGCAAACTAGGGCCATTAGTGCTTTCCCCTAGGTCTTACTACTTTAGTCATCTTGCTCCTTAGGCTGTTCTCTCTTGTAGTAAGACATACAAAAATTGTCAGACTCTATAAGATCCAGAGTAATTTGAGATCATTGTTTTATAAATTCTAAATGTAAATACCATCATTATTCTTAACAATATATTTTTTATCCACTGCATTGGCAATACTCTTACAGACAGTTTTACCTGATTACGCTTGAATCCAGTACACAAAAGGCAATGCTTACTTAGAAAACTTCAGTTTTAAAAGAAAATTAAGTGGTCATGAAATTATAATGTAAAAATAAATTATGGTATTAACTTGACGTTTTCATTATGGAAAAACATGCTTAATCTATTATTCTTGCTTTAGGGAACTTAGCAGAGAGCAAATGCTATTTGATAACAGTTACTCCAGTATATGCTGATGGACCAGGAAGCCCTGAATCTATAAAGGCATACCTTAAACAAGCTCGTAAGTCCAAACTCACTTCTTTGAAAAAAAAAGTTTAGGGCTTTGTATTAACAAAAACATTTTATCGTTTTTAAATAAAGACGTATCTCATTATGTTCAAATAATTTTATGACAAGGAAATTTTACTAGATTCTAAATGATTTTCAGTTAGCAAATGTGTTCACTCTGTTACAGCACCTTCCAAAGGACCTACTGTTCGGACAAAAAAAGTAGGGAAAAACGAAGCTGTCTTAGAGTGGGACCAACTTCCTGTTGATGTTCAGAATGGATTTATCAGAAATTATACTATATTTTATAGAACCATCATTGGAAATGAAACTGGTAATAAAACTGTATCAGTTATTAAGAATTCAGTTATTTTTTCCTTAAGCTTTTAAGTACTAATTTAAGTCTGTTCTTCTTATACATCTTATAGCATATTGGCCTCAGGAGACACCTGAGAATTTGCCTTATGGTTGCTTCCATGGATTTATTAAAAAAGTACTGTGTTGTGCTTTAGAACATAAAATTATGTCAGAACATTATAAAAGTTGTTTTCTGACAAAAATACTTCGCTTCTTTTTTAATACTTTCACAATGCCAAATATAGGCCAAATAAGCAAAAGCATTGAATAGTTGAATGAAGCACAGTTCTTTATTTCTTCCAGCTGTGAATGTGGATTCTTCCCACACAGAATATACATTGTCCTCTTTGACTAGTGACACATTGTACATGGTACGAATGGCAGCATACACAGATGAAGGTGGGAAGGATGGCCCAGAATTCACTTTTACTACCCCAAAGTTTGGTAAGAAATAATGAAGTTTGGTTTTTTTTCTTTCTCAAACTTAGATTAGAAATGAACTTAGTTTATGTGCTAAAATTGTGTTAAAAAGTACATCTTTGGATTCATGATGATTTTTATATTATCTGGCTTTGGTTGGTCGTTTCTTTATAGAAAGTGTTATTCCTCACCTTTTTGGTATTTTATTAACTGCTTCTGATTATATTCAGCTATACTGAAAATCCTGAAAGAATTTGTATGTCTTTCCATGTGGGTTCATTTTTTTCACTGGTTTGGGTGTGTTCTTTCCTTCTCGATCCTCATTTCTTTCTTTTATAGAGAGATTACTTGAAGGACTAGTCCACTTTACAATCTTCACTTCCATACCTCCCACTCAGTCTTTAACGTACTGAAATTAGGGGTCCTACCCCACCCCTGCACTGAAACCTCTCTGGTGTCACTCAGAAGACCTCTTGATCATCATATCTACTGCATGCTTTTTAGTTTTCATCTTTTTTCTACTTTTTTTTTTTGGAGGCAGGGTCTTATTCTGTTGCCCAGGCTACAGTGGAGTGCAGTGGCATGAACATGGCACACTGCAGCCTTGACCTCCTGGGCTCAAGTGATCCACCTACCTCAGTTTCTCAAGTAGCTGGGACCAATGCCACCACATCCAGCTAATTTTTTTTATAGAGATGGCTGGTCCTGAACTCCTGGGCTCAAGTGATCCTTCTGCCTTGGCCTCCTAAAGTGCTGGGATTATAGACATAAGCCACTGCCTCCAGCCTTTTCTATTCTTTTCAGCATTTGACTCTGTTGGCCTTCCATCCTTGAAACTCCCTCCTCCCTTGGGTTTTCTAACCATACTTTTTCTGCTAGCGCAGTCTCCTGAGTCTCCTTGTTCTCTGGTGTTTTCTTCTTCTTCTCCTTTTTTACTTTTTTTTTTTTTTTTTAAATTTTGAGACAGAGTCTCGCTCTGTCACCCAGGCTGGAGTGCAGTGGTGCGATCTCAGCACACTGCAGCCTCCACCTCCCAGGTTCAAGTGATACATCTGTCTCAGCCTCCCAAGTAGCTGGGACTACAAGCACGTGCCACCACGCCTGGCTAATTTCTTGTATTTTTTTTAGTAGAGATGAGGTTTCACTGTATTAGCCAGGATGGTCTCCATCTCCTGACCTTGTGTTGTGCCTGCCTCAGCCTCCCAAAGTGCTGGGATTACAGGCGTGAGCTACCGTGGCTGGCATCTACTTTTAACTTTTAAACGGTTTGTATTCCCCAGAGCTCTGTTCTTGACCCTATTTTCTTTTTTTTTTTTTTCGAGACAGAGTTTTGCTCTTGTCGCCCAGACTCGACTGCAGTGGCGCGATCCCAGCTCACTGCAACCTCCGCCTCCCAGGTTCAAGTGATTCTCCTACCTCAGCCTCCCACGTAGCTGGAGTATAGAGGTGCCCACTACCGCGCCTGGCTAATTTTTTGTATTTTTGTAGAGACGAGGTTTCACCATGTTGGCTAGGATGGTCTCGACCTCCTGATCTCAGGTGATCCACCTGCCTCGGCCTCCCAAAGTGCTGGGATTACAGGCATGAGCCACTGCACCCGGCCTCTTGACCCTGTTTTCTTACTTGCCTATTCAAACACTGTCCATGGCTTTAGCCATCCTCTCTTCCTTCCCAAATACATTTACCCTCCCTCATTCTATGCCACAACTATCCAATTCTTAGCCAAAGCCATAAATTTAGATATGATAAATATATTCGTACATTTTTCTCTCACATAAGCTGAGTGTCAAGTCCTATTGATTGTGCATACCTTTTCCTCATCATTTTCTTCAACTGCAAGCTCCTCGTGCTAACTTTTGTTTTCTTAAGTGCATTGCCCCCAATGAGGTCTTCACCTCATCATCTGGCTGTTCTGTATCTTCCCTAAAGCAAACTTGACCAGCATTCTTTCTTGTTCCCACTACATTTTGAATCATTGTAGAAAATTACCTTATTTTACCACAATTGTAACCCCCACCCCCAAGTGCCAACCTAGTGAATGATAAGTAGTAAATTCCATGTGCCTTGTTGGTTGAATGCTTGCCGAATGAAAGAATAAATGAATGAGTGACTACATAAAATAAATGATAAAAGGTCCTGAACTTTGCTGTTAGGGTCAGTAATGAATATAGTTTCTGGGATAAGGTTGGTCCCATGTGGTGGCATGTTAATAGGTATGTTATTTAAAATAAAACTTTATACCATAATCTTGAGAAAAATTAAAAAATAAACTTAAAAATGTATATTTTATGTATTTCTGTGGAGACCAGCCATCTCTACAGAGCTTTGTATATATGTATGTGTGTGTGTATATTTTTTATTTGTTTGTTTTTGAGACAGAGTCTCAAAAAAAACTCCCAGGCTGGAGTGCAGTGGTGCAGTCATAGCTCACTGCAACCTCAAATTCCTGGGCTCAAGCAATCCTCCTCCCTCAGCCTCCCAAGTAACTAAGACTGCTGGTAGGCACCACCATGCCTGGCTAGTTAAAAAAATTTTTTTGGTAGAGATGGGATCTCACTGTGTTGCCCAGGCCGGTTTTGAACTCCTGGCCTCAGTCCTCCTGCCTTAGCCTCCCAGAGTGCCGGATTACAGGCATGAGCCACCATGCTCAGCCTAAAAATTTTTTTATTACATAAGTGTTCATTATAGGGAATTTAGACTGTACAGTAAAATGTAGAGAGGAAGAAAAATTAGTCCTAGTCCCTTGCCCCAAAATAACATATTTGTATATCCTTTTAGTCTCTTCTCTGTATATATTTTTTTCCTTAAAATTAAATTATACTTAGTATTATTTTATAACCTACTTTTTTTCAATTCTCTATCTATAGTCTCATGGATCCATTATGGCTTCTTCACATGGCATGAGTCTTGCCAATGAGGACCTTACAGCTTAGTTGAAGAAATTTTGCATAAGTAAATCAGAAAAAGGAGAACCCGTGGACTATGTAGACAGTAAATAGAGTAGGAATTTAAATATACCAGTAGCGGATAATTTTACCTTCAAAGGTTTTATGGAGAAGAAAATACTTGCGCCTTGAGTTAATATGTGGACAAATAGGAAGAATGTGGCACCTTAGAGAGCAGCATGAGCAAAGGCACAGGCTGGAAAACATAAAAGCAGATGTTTAATAAAGCAAAGTTTCTGCGTAAATTAGATTTGGCATTTTATATATATACACACACATACATACATACACGTCAATATATATACACACATATATCAATATATATACACACATAAATATACATACACCCATATATATATATATATATATGATGCTTAGCATTTAAGAGTTAATATTTGCCAACCCATAGTTTATTCTCAAGCATTTATCTGATTTCTTGATTTCTGCTGAGCATCATAGGATGGTAGTTACTTACAAAGGGATGTGTGTGGTGGAAGGATAAAATTAAGTCAGTAGTATATGGCTGCAATATTACTTCCATACATTTTTACTGTAAAAGACGAAAATTCAAAATTAATCAGGAAAGTCATTTTAAAAATCTCCAATATTATCCCAATTAGTGATTAATTTGATGAATAAGTCCTCTTTTAAATGCAGATGAGGATTTGTGTAGTAATTAGGGATCTTAGGCTTGTTTACTCTTTAGTTTATTCCTACTTGTGCCACTCCTCATGCCCATTGAGCAGCTCCTAAAGTTCTTAGCCCTGTGTCAGATATATCGTCTTTTTGAAAAATGGTAAATAACTCTTAAAACTTCTGAGAGTTGCATTTTTATTTTTTAGAAGGTTAAATATGTAGTTCAACTATGTTTTTATAGCTTTTCCATTTTACCCAGTATTTATATTTGTTCTGACATAATTTCTCTGTTATACAGTATTAGAACTCAGAGATAAACTTTTACTAAGATTCTACCAAATGCAGATCATAAATGTTACAAATGGTTATGTTTGAAAGCTCTAACCCAGTAGATTACCCGAAACACTGATCATTTTTATCCCCCAACTAACATACATTTTATGCTATGCGGCCAGGTTAATGTATAAGACATAAATGGTTGGGATGTGATTTACCAAAGAGAGAAGAGGGTAAAAAAACATCAAGTCTGAAGAGACCTTGAAAAATAATTAGGATTGTATTTTATCTTTTCAACAGTAAGTCTGGTTGGGAAGTTGTATTATATCTCCTTAGTTCATATGTCAACAATTATTTCCCATCACGCCTCTTTCTTTTTTTTTTTTTTAAGCTCAAGGAGAAATTGAAGCCATAGTCGTGCCTGTTTGCTTAGCATTCCTATTGACAACTCTTCTGGGAGTGCTGTTCTGCTTTAATAAGCGAGACCTGTAAGTAATGTTATTCATATTTTTGCATTTTCCCCCAGCTTTATTGAGCTGTAATTTACATGCAATAAAATGTATCCGTTTTAAGTGTACAGTTTGATGAATTTTTGTAATTACGTACAGATGTATAACTACCACCACAATCACAGTATAGAACATTTTCATCACTTTTATAAAGCTTCCTTGTTCTCCTTTGTAATCTGTCCTCTCCTCAACCCAACCCCAGGCAGTCATTGATCTGCTTTTCTGTAACTGTAGTTTTGCCTTTCGTAGGGACCAGCCCCACAGAGTCGGTGGGTCTCTCCCTGTGTGCGGCGACGAGAGAGTGTAGAAATAAAGACACAAGACAAAGAGATAAAAGAAAAGGCAGCTGGGCCCGGGGGACCACTACCACCAATGCACGGAGACCGGTGGTGGCCCCGAATGTCTGGCTTCGCTGTTACTTATTGTATACAAAGCAAAAGGGGCAGGGTAAAGAATGTGAGTCTTCTCCAGTGATAGGTAAGGTCACGTGGGTCACGTGTCCACTGGACAGGGGGCCCTTTCCTGCCTGGCAGCCGAGGCAGAGAGAGAGAAGACAAAGAGAAAGACAGCTTACGCCCTTATTTCTACATATCAGAGACTTTTAGTACTTTCACTAATTTACTACTGCTATCTAGAAGGCAGAGCCAGGTGTACAGGATGGAACATGAAGGTGGACTAGGAGCGTGACCACTGAAGCACAGCATCACAGGGAGACGGTTAGGCCTCCGGATAACTGCGGGAAAGCCTGACTGGTGTCAGGCCCTCCACAAGAGGTGGAGGAGCAGAGTCTTCTCTAAACTCCCCCGGGGGAAAGGGTGACTCCCTTTCCTGGTCTGCTAAGTAGCGGGTGTTGTTGCTTGACACCTTTTGCTACCGCTAGACCATGGTCCACCTGGTAACGGGCATCTTCCCAGATGCTGGCATCACCGCTAGACCAAGGAGCCCTCTGGTGGCCCTGTCCAGGCATAACAGAAGGCTCGCACTCCTGTCTTCTGGTCACACCTCACTATGTTCCCTCAGCTCCTATCTCTCTATGGCCTAGTTTTTCTTAGGTTATGATTATAGAGCAGGGATTATTATGATATTAGGATAAAAAGTAATTACTACCAACTAATGATTAATGATATTCATATATAATCATATCTAAGATCTATATCTGGTATGACTATTCCTGTTTTATATTTTTACTGGAACAGTAAATGTTTTATATTTATACTGGAACAGCTTATGTCCTCAGCCTCTTGCCTCGGCGCCTGGGTGGCTTGCCGCCCACAGCTTTTTCTAGAATTTTTATTTATCTATTTTGAGACAGAGTTTCACTCTTGTTGCCCGGGATGGAGTGCAATGGTGTGATCTCAGTTCACTACAACCTCTGCCTCCCTGGTTCAGACTCCTGCCTCAGCCTTCTAAGTAGCTGGGATTACAGGCGCCCACCACCACACCCAGCTAATTTTTTATATTTTTAGTAGAGATGGGGTATCACCATGTTGGCCAGGCTAGTCTCGAACTCCTGACCTCAGGTGATCCACCCTCATCAGCCTCCCAAAGTACTGGCAATACAGATGTGAGCCACGGCCAAGAATTTTATATAAATAGAATCAAATAGCATGTAGTCTTTTGCGTATGTCTTTCACATAATATTTTTGAGATTCATCCATGTTGTCGCATATACTTCTCCCTTTTTTTTTTTTGAGATGGAGTCTCACTCTGTTATCCATGCTGGAGTACAGTGGCATGATCTTGGCTCACTGCAACCTCCATCTCCTGAGTTCAGGTGATTCTCCTGCCTCAGCCTCTTGAGTAACTGGGATTACAGGCACTTGCCACCATGCCCAGCTAATTTTTCTGTTTACAGTTGAGATGGAGTTTCACCATGTTGGCCAGCCTGGTCTCGAACTCCTGACCTCAAGTGATCCACCCACCTTGGCTTCCCAAAAGTGCTGGGATTACAGACATGAGTCACCACACCTGGCCTACCTTTTTCCTTTTTATTGCTGAATAGTATTCTGTAGTATGGATATATCAAAACTTAGACTCATCTGTTATGGAAGATTAGGTTGTTTCTAATTTTTAGCTATTACAAATAATGTTGCTATGAATATTCACATACAAAACTGTGTGAGTATATGTTTTCCTTTATCTTAAACAAATAATAGGAGTGAGAGTACTGGGTCATATGGTAAGTATATGTTCAACTTTATAAGAAACTGCCAAACTTTTTCAGAGTGGCTACACCATCTTGGATTGCTGCCAGCAGTGTTCCATATTATCACCAACACTTAGTACTGTCAGACTTCTTTCATTCTAGTGGGTGTGTAGTACTATATCATTTTAATTTTCATTTCTCCGATGACTAGTAATGGATCTTTTTATGTGTCACTTATATATTTTCTTTTGTGATGTGTCTATTGAAATCTTTTACCCATTTTCAAATTGGGTTATTTTGTTTATAATTGAGCTATAAGTGTGCTTTGTATGTTCTGGTTACAACATTGTTAAATACATTTTGCAAACTTTTGTCCCAGTCTGTGCTTTGTTTTTTTGTCTTAACTGTGGCTTTAGAAAAGCAGAAGTTTTATGCCTGTAATCCCACCACTTTGGGAGGTCAAGGCGGGCGGCTCACCAGCTCAGGAGATTGAAGCCATCCTGGCTAACACAGTGAAACCCCATCTCTACTAAAAATACAAAAACTTAGCCGGGCATGGTGGCACACGCCAGTAGTCCCAGCTGCTCGGGAGGCTAAGGCAGGAGAATTGCCTGAACCCAGGAGGCATAGGTTGCAGTGAGCCAAGATCACGTCACTGCACTCCAACCTGGGTGACAGAGCAAGACTCCTTCTGAAAAAAAAAAAGAAAAAGAAAAAGAAAAGCAGAAGTTTTTTATTTTGATGAAGTTCATTTTATCAGCTCTTTTCTGTGGTTCTTGAGTTTTGTGTCCTGCCAAACACAGTATCAAAATATTTTCTCATGTTTTCTTCCACAAGTTCAATAGTTTCAGCTCTTAGTCTATGATCCATTTCAGGTTACTTTTGTGCATGGTGTGAGGTCAGGGTCAAGGTTCATTTTGTTCCTTCAGATGTCTAATTCCATTGTCATTTATTTTGAAAAGACTGTCTTCCCCATTGAATTGCTTTGGTATCTTTGCCAAAAGCAATTGTCTTTATAAGTCTGTACCTATTTCCATACTCTCACTTCTGTTTCATAAATGTATATATGTCCGTTCTTATGCCAATACCACATTGCCTTAATGAGTATAGCCCTATAGTAAACTTTGAAAACAGGTAGAATTCTTCCAGTATGTTCTTTTTTTAAAGAAGTTGTTTTGGCTAGGTTCTCTGCCTTTTCATATACATTTTAATTCAGCTTGTCATTTTTTTAAAAACTATAGTTTTGATTGGGATTTTATTGAATCTATAGGTCAGATTTAATTGAATCTATAGGAGAGAACTGCAATCTTAACTCTATTGAGTCTTTCAATCCGTGAACCTGGTTTATTTATTTATTTGGGTTTTGTTTAATTTACTTTCACAGTGTTTTGTAGTTTTCAGTAGACAGGCCTTGCATAACTTTTTTTGAATTCATGACAAAAATATTTTTTGTTATTACAAATGGAATGTTTAAAATATTTTGTAATTCTTAGTATATAGAAATGCAATTGATTTTTTAAAATATATTCATCATGTATACTGAGACTTTGATAAATTCATTTATTGGTAGCTTTTTGGATTCCTTAGGATTTTCTACATACACAATCATGCTTCTTAGGAGTAATTATAGTTGTTCTAATCTTTATGCTTTTAGTTCTTTTTCTTGTCTTAATGCACTGGCTAAGACCTCTAGTACATATAGTACATCTAGACCATATAAGAGCATTGCATTGTTCCTAATTTTAGAGGTAAAAGTATTTAGTCTTTTACCATCACATGTGATGTTAGCTGTAGGTTGAAGTTTGTGCTTTGTGGGGTTTTTTTGTTTTGAGACTGAGTTCTACTCTTGTTGCCCAGGCTGGAGTGCAGTGGTACAGTCTTGGCTTACTGCAACTTCCACCTTCTGGGTTCAAGCAATTCTCCTGCCTCAGCCTCCTGAGTAGCTGGGATTACAGGCATGCACCACCATGCCTGGCTAATTCTTTTGTATTTTTATTTTAGTAGAGACGGGGTTTCACCGTGTTGGCCAGGCTGGTCTCAAACTCCTGACCTCAGGTAATCCACCCACCTCAGCCTCCCAAAGTGCTGGGATTACAGGTGTGAGCCACCGTGCCCGGCCGCTTTGTGGGTTTTTTTTCCCCTTTACTACTACTTGCAGGGGGAGGTTCTTATTTGTGTTTTGCTTTGCTATCAATTTTTATCATGAATGGGTGTCACAATTTGGTCAAATGCTTTTTCTGAATCTATTGAGATGATCATATGGTTTTTCTCCTTCCTTCCATGAATATGGTACATTTTATTGATTTTCATATATCATCCTTGCATTATTGGATTTTGCTGCATTCAGTTTAATACTGTTTGCGTCTGTGTTCATGAGTGAAGTTAGTCTGTCTTTATGTGCCATATCTGTCTGGTTTTAAAATTGGGATAATACTGGCCTCATAAAATGAATGGGAACATGTTACCTCCTCTGTTTTCTGGAAGAGTTTGTATAGTATTAATACAGTTTCCTTTTGCCCAGTTTTGTGGGAAGGTTTTTAATTAAAAATTCAATTTCTTTATAAATATAGCTTTTTCTTCAATCTGTTTTGGTAATTTGTGTCTTTCAAGGATTCATTCATTGGTTTGTCTAGGTTGTCAGCTTTACTACTTTTTATATTACTTCCAAATGTTTGTTATAGGTATTTCCTGCAGGAGAGTCAGTCTGGTAGGCTCTCACTCTTTGAAGCACCATTCTCAGTAGTCACTTTTTTAAATTTGATTTTTATATTTGAACTTTTTTGATATCAGTGGGAATATTAATTTGTTATCTGGATTCTTTTAATTGGAATACCACGACATGTGGCCTGGATAAAGATTTTAAATGGTTTTAATTGCAGAATTTTGAGAGTTTAAAAAAAATTTGAACACTGATTAGATTTAGCTTTGTTAATTCATTATGAATACATTATAATCCTTATGCATTTTCAACATTTTTTTCTATTGGTTATAAGAAAAATTATTTTTGTTTGGGGTAGAGTAGGTATTTTTTGTTCGTTTAGGTAATTGGTTTGGTTTGTAAGAGTCTTTGAACATGTTTAGAAATAGGGACTATTCATTGTTTATTATGTGTGGTTTTACATAGGCTATTATTTTTCTTTTCTCTTCAGAATTAAAAAACACATCTGGCCTAATGTTCCAGATCCTTCAAAGAGTCATATTGCCCAGTGGTCACCTCACACTCCTCCAAGGGTAAGAGAAAATGCTGCTGAGTTGTTTATAATATATAGACATGTTAGTAGGTATATTGAGTATCTACAAATTTACCAAAAGATAAGATATTCAAGCTGAATCAAAAAGTAAATGAAAATAAAATAGTACATAAATGAAAATTTTAATCAAAATTTAATATGTGTGACATATTTTAGGGGTTTATCACCATCATAGTATATTTGTTCCGATATTTTAAATTGTTTAGTACACATTACAGATGTTTGGTTGAACTTGCAAACTGAAAACTTGAGGTGCTGAAACTGCTATGTGATGGTAACTACCTCAAGCATTTTGGATTGAGCATTAAAGCCAAGTTCAACAGTCTATCCATCATTTTAGCACTGATGGAATGATCTCTGGGAACCTAAACTCTGAATTTTAAATATGCCCCAAAGGGGAATTCATTTATTTATTATCCTCCAGTAGTCCTTAAATTTTCTATTAACAGATTAAAATGTATTATGTATTTTTATATTCTACAAAATCTCCATCATTCAGGTTTGATTTTCCTTAATGTTTTCTAGTTTTCTTTCCAGTTAATCCTAGGCTGCCTAGTCTAGGCATGAAATATTAAATACTACTTATAGACCATTAGCTTATCAAAATGTAACACCAGCGATATTGATTTAGACTACTTAGACTCATTTTATAGTATCTGCATTTTGGGTAGTTGACAGTGACTTAGTGACATAATACAGGTTATTTCTGTACCACTGAGAATTACTGGAAGTTTCAGAGATGCATTAGCTCTGTGGCTTTAACTAATACTTGCCATATACAATTTTCTCTCTTCCTTAGCACAATTTTAATTCAAAAGATCAAATGTATTCAGATGGCAATTTCACTGATGTAAGTGTTGTGGAAATAGAAGCAAATGACAAAAAGCCTTTTCCAGAAGATCTGAAATCACTGGACCTGTTCAAAAAGGAAAAAATTAATACTGAAGGACACAGCAGTGGTATTGGGGGGTCTTCATGCATGTCATCTTCTAGGCCAAGCATTTCTAGCAGTGATGAAAATGAATCTTCACAAAACACTTCGAGCACTGTCCAGTATTCTACCGTGGTACACAGTGGCTACAGACACCAAGTTCCGTCAGTCCAAGTCTTCTCAAGATCCGAGTCTACCCAGCCCTTGTTAGATTCAGAGGAGCGGCCAGAAGATCTACAATTAGTAGATCATGTAGATGGCAGTGATGGCATTCTGCCCAGGCAACAGTACTTCAAACAGAACTGCAGTCAGCATGAATCCAGTCCAGAGATTTCACATTTTGAAAGGTCAAAGCAAGTTTCATCAGTCCATGAGGAAGATTTTGTTAGACTTAAACAACAGATTTCAGATCATATTTCACAATCCTGTGGATCTGGGCAAATGAAAATGTTTCAGGAAGTTTCTGCAGGAAATGCTTTTGGTCCAGGTACTGAGGGACAAGTAGAAAGATTTGAAACAGTTGGCATGGAGGCTGCGATTGATGAAGGAATGCCTAAAAGTTACTTACCACAGACTGTACGGCAAGGCGGCTACATGCCTCAGTGAAGGACTATAGTTCCTGCTACAACTTCAGCAGTACCTATAAAGTAAAGCTAAAATTATTTTAGCTGTGAATTCAGATTTTAAAAAGTCTTCACTCTCTGAAGATGATCATTTGCCCTTAAGGACAAAAATGAACTGAAGTTTCACATGAGCTATTTCCATTCCAGAATATCTGGGATTCTACTTTAAGCACTACATAAACTGACTTTATCCTCAGACTAGCTGAATGATTTTGTGCTGTTTCAGGATGTTTGCACTGAAGAAAAACAGAAAGCTTATCTGAAATTTATAAAACTTTTTGTTTTGCTACATAGAAAACAGAAGGTATTTAATAAGCGGTGATATGCTTAGTGAGCACAGCTATACTGATTTTGATTAGAATAGTCATCAAAGTGGCTTAGGGACAGTTAATATAAAAGATTAGAGGAGCAAGGTGTAGACCATCTACTTCCGCTAAAATAAGTTAAAAAGAGGTCCATAGGCCATAACTGTATGAGCCCAGCTTTTGTAATCTGACAAAAAAATGAGGAGCAGCCTCATGTATATCAGTGTACACAGTATTCCTTAGGTCCCTTCCATTGGTAGTGATGCTGCGAGTTATTACTGGAGAAAAGGAATTCTAGAGCTTTAACTTGGCAGATTAAAAGTACTCATTTTTTATTCATCAATAATTAGTAATCTCACTAGTTTTCAAAAATTTTCGTATTATTGACAACCTCTTTGAAGATCCATTTCACAAACTCAACAGAGTGCCATGATAAGAGCTAGGGAACCCCCAAACTATCTCAAGCATCTAAAAAATTGCCATTTTTAAAGGCTTAAATTGTAGTAGTAAAGGGGAAAAAGGAAGTAGTAGTAAAGGGGAAAAAAAAAACCCTAAAGCATCTAAAAATTGGCATTTTAAAAGGCTTAAATTGCTAATGATATACACACATATATACACATAGTAAAGGGGAAAAAGGAAGTAGTAGTAAAGGGGAAAATAAAACCCTAAAGCATCTAAAAAATTGGCATTTTAAAAGGCTTAAATTGCTAATGATATACACACATATATACACGTATCATTGACTTTTCTTAAGACTTCAGAGTATTGGGTAGATGAACACTTTATACAGTATATATCTTCAGCTTAAATTTGTTTCGAGTATTTTTTTTAATTTTTAAGTAGGCAAAGATTTAAATTTTTTTTTAGTAAATGTTTGAAGCAAACTAAGACGACTTGGGCAATATTTACCAAAACAAAACAGAACCCCAAAAAATGTACATCTTGATCTTAGCAAATATCGTTATTGTAGAGACACTTTTAATAAAGAGATGGTATTTTAATATCTGCAGTTCTGAGGTAGGGTGGAACTTAGTTCTACATTGTGATTTAGGAATTTTTAAAACCTTTTTTCTTCAAGGGAGAAGTGACCCAGGCCTCGAGTTTAGTGCTAAAGCCACTAGTGTACTTATGCTGTCCCCTAATCACCACATGCGATAATGGAGGCAGATGCTAAATATAGGGGCTTTCTTAAGAAAGTAAGGAAATTAGCAAGCGTTATTAGTGATTGACTACTGCTATCAAGTGAATTCAAAGGAAACAGGTTTTCATGCCGTATTTAAGTTACAGAAACCAGGCATGCTTAGAATAGAAAGCTAAGAAAACTTGTTATGCATTTACAGTTGAAATATAATTACACTTTTTACTCTCAGAATATTGTTCACATTAGACTTCCTGTTTATCTTTTATATTCTTGCATTTATATAATGCCTGATCCTTTCAAAGTTCTTTCACATATGATCTTTATGAAAAAAAGTAGATGCTTTATTCTGATATATTCAGTTTCCCACTTTAGGCAAAAGTAGATTAATAGAATGACGAATTCAAAGTAGATGAGGAAAATCAGGCACAGAGAAGTAAAAGTAGGATAGACCCAAATTTACACAAGATAATGACATCATCACCAGCTTTTAAGTTGATCATCAAAGGCTGGGCTGGGTTTGTCTCGCTATATGTGTCAGGAAATTTATACATTTTCCATTTTTTCAAAATAAGTCACATGACTGTAATGTTTAGCTGCAACTTTCCTCATAACAAATAGTGTCATGAAGAATGTTGTAGTGTGAAGTTTGTACATTTCAGGGTCAGATATACAATGTGAACTCTTGATCTACAGGAATGAGAATGGAGGATCATTGAAGGCCACGATATAAACAAATTTGCATGTTGAAGCCTGTATAAAACATGGTACAGTGAGTGAATAGACCCCCATCCCCAAGAACACTTTATACATATTAAATGGATATATGATTACTGTGCAAAAATTCATTCTGGAAATGAACATATATTTGAGCACTAATATGTAATGTACATCGTCTGCCCTAAGGAGAAAACAAATTATAAAACTTTTTACATTCAAAATTACTTTCCCGAGCATGTCTTAGAATAATCTCTGTGTTGATGCATGTAAATTGTATTTTAGTTAGGCAAAGAAACAAATCTGGTTATTTATGTAAAAACTAGTCTAATAAAGTTACTGGCTTTATCACTTTAAATCTTTAGTGTCTAAAAGTGGTGTTTAAAGTAATAGCACATCAGAAAACCTTGGCTGGACAAAACTAGTTCACTCACTGCTTCTGCACCTGCAGTTGCTCCCTTTAGGGTTATAAAAAAAAGGACCCAAATGTTACATGTGTTGATATTATAACTTGTCAGTTACTGATGTCTGTGGTATCCTACCCTCATCTCTGAAAGGGATAATACTGAATACTTTGTACCATTAAAACCTAAAATTTTAATCCTGTCCTTTTTTACTATGGATCAGTCGGCACTCGGGAACAGAGCAGCAAGGAAAACAAGCAAATTTCATTCACGTGTTCTGTGTTCATACCTCTTCTCTACCTAATTGTTCATTTAAATTTCAGCCTTATTCCTTGATGATAAGGGATTTTACCACATGAAGTCATCCAGTGACCCTAGCTCTTATTGTGAAGTTAGTGGAGTATACTTAGAAATGTTACAACTTTAAAATGTTACAAAACATTTATTAAAGCTCATATTTAAAGTAGAGCATCTAGTTTGAGAAATAGAAATCAATTATTAAAGATGTCTTTTTCCTACCCATTTAACTAGTTAAAGCCATGACATGTAAATGTAAAAGTAGAATGATCATAGAATTCCCTAAAATATTTCTGTTTACTAACATATTGACCAAGTACATCAAGCAGGAGAGATCTTCCTTCATTCTGTTATAGTCCACATCATTCTAATTTTGCTCAGTTGTTATTAAGAGCATATTCCTAAACCATACACTTTTGTTTCAATAAAGTTTTATTTTGTTGAGATGAATAACAGTTATAAGCTACATAAGACAAAAGTTCAACTGTTCAAAAAAATTTACTGGGATAGCTTTCTATTATAGGTATTGTTAGATTATATTGCGCTGATAAGATTACTTTCTAAAAAGTTTGTACTTTTCTGTAAATTAAAAGAATATGGAGTCATAAAATGGCAAGGGTTTTAGGATTAGCCTAAAATTGGACATTGTCATCAATTTCAAAGAAGGTATGAACTAGCAGTCTTACAGCCTAATTCTTTGGACTGGTCCTTGGCAGCAGTTCCTTTTCAGACTCGATAAACAGAATTCAGACAGATGTAAGTCAAAACAAAACTTTACAAAGCCAAGCTTATTATCTTTTGCATTAACCTATTTTTTTCCATCATACATGCTACTAGTATGTGCATTAGCATGATATTCTCATGTACGTTGCATTAAAAATTAAAAGGCAGCTCAGGGTGAGCTCTTCCGTTGCTCATTTGTTCCTAAATTTTTAAGGGCTTTTCCTCAGTCAGTAGTTTGTACAAACTGGTTAGTTTAATTTCATTGCCCATTTCATTAAAGTTGATGGATCGTGTAATGAGATGCATTTAAGGCTGATAGTGATAGATGTTTTTTTATTTCTTGAACACAAGCTTTGTCTGAGTGATGTTCTTTTATCTCTTGAACACAAGCTTTGAATGATAACTACAGGTTTTAAGTGCTGTTACATTAATACCATAATGTGATATGTTAGAAACAAAGGGATATTTCAAAGGTAGATATTTGAAAATTCTCTAGTCTCAATGTATATGTGTATTGAATATACTCTAAAAATAAATGTGCAATTTGCTAGTAGGACAATGCAGTGACTAGCATTAGGTATGTCTCTTTTATATCCTAGCTATGTCCCACTTTCTTCTAAGTGCAATCCTTTCATGTTCACTTGCTGTTTTACCCCATCTACTCTAACTTCATTTGGAAGGCTTGTCTAGAGTATAGCATGTATTTTTACCTTTGCAGTGAATTGCATGTGCTAATTGTAACTACAGCTATTTTCATGTTGACATAACTCCAAATGTTATATTAAATGTTCTATTATATATTAGCTCTAATCCCTTAAGTAAATTTTAAGAAATAAATTCTTGTTCAAATTTTTTCTGTATGTGGTGACTATCATCTGACTGGATATTTGTAACAGCATTTATCATTAGTGGTGTTAGATAAATAAGCATCTTAGTGTAAATGAGATGCTTCATGTGGGTTTTGTGACATTTTAAATGTTTGACATAATGGAATGTGATTTAAAAGAAAACCAGTACACTATCTTGGCCTTAATAACATAGAATGGAGATGGCAGATTTATCCACTAGTTTTCCAGATTTACTATTTAATAGCTGAGGTCTGAAATCGCAGCATCCTACTTCCTAGTGGACATTTAAAAAAAAAACAAAACCTACTTGGTTGTCAAGAGCCCAGGTATGGAGGTGCTGCGCCATCTTGTGGCCTGTCTGTGCCCACCCCACACTCCGCTGGAGTCTCCATCCTTGTCGCAGTGAGACTTGAAGGAGATTGATAAATGGCATCCTCCTGCTGCTTCTTGAGGTTACTAAGTAGTATATGAAACTAATCAGTCAGCAAGTCCACCTGGAAGGAAAAGAAAATCTCAACTATTAATGTGCCTTCACATTTTGATTTTGTCTAAAAAAATGTAGTGAGTCAGAAAACCCACAAGCCAGCCAACAATAAGTCCTTCACATATATACCAGAGTTTATAGAAATAACATGTCAGCTTTGGGCTATGTGCTCCTTTGTTTAAAATCTTCTATTTGGTTATGGCTTGTATAGGCTCAAGCCTGATTTCTTTAAGGTGTGGCTCATCTTATCCTAATTTGTATGATAGATACAGTCCATCCTGCTTTGGAAAAGATTATGTAACTCCTTGAGAGCATTCTCTTTCCCTAGCCCAAAGGCAGTGAACAGTTTCCTTGTTCAGGATTGCTTAACTTTCCACTTAAGCTTTTTCTTTTTAAATTAATACAAACTTCTACACTTTCAAAATATGAAACATATTACAACTACGTATAGGCTCTTCCATACTTAAGTCCAGTGCTTGGGCAAGTTAATGGAGTGAACAGAATACGAGCAAAGAGGAACTGAGGTAGAAAAACAAGAATGTGTGAAAGCAGCAGGAAGCTCAGCCAACTCGGAATCAGGGTGAACAGCTCGAGTCCTGTTGCTGCTGATTGGGGTTGGCTCTTGGGCAACTTAGTAAGATCATGGCTGCTTGGGTTCTCCATAGCTGAAAAGTTCTGTCTCCATCGAGGGAGGAAAATGTACCTTTCAACTCAAAATTCAATATTTATTTTTAAATATAGCTATTTTCCCCAACTGCTAAAGATTTTCAACAGATATGAAGCCAGAGCTTAGTTTTAGAAACCTGTGGACATTCAAACCTGATTCTTTTATTCCCTGTGACTATGGTTATGTCATTTTACATGTCAAAAAAGTTTATCTAGAATTGTCATTTCTTATTTTTGAGGTTTTTTTTGGTGAGAATTATCCCCTCACTTAAATGGTTTTTTATTTAAACATCTGTGCATTCTGTATGAAATTGTAGTCTTTCTGGGATAACATGGTGAGATATATGGTGGTAATCCATACACAGAAAAATAAAAGCCTTCCCCCCCCCACCCCGAAAAAAAAAAAAAACAAAACCCTTAGGTAAAGTATTTCTCTCTCTTCAACTGTTTCATTAGCCCTGGCTGTGACAGGCTAGCCAGAGTAATTCAACAGCCACAAGTGGTTTCTCCCCCAGAGTGCTGGTTCAAACTCTGAATGAGACCGGCCTGTTGACTAGAAACCTAATACCTCAATCCAGGCCTACTTTCCTAGAACAATCTTCACTTAGTAGCAGGTCCTAGACAGAACTATTAGATATACATCTGGGTCCCGTCCCTGTAGGAAAGGGTTTTCCCTGCAGTCTTGCCTGTAGTCAGAAGCAGCCTGTTGACTAATGATAGCTTTTAAATGAATTTATAGAAAATTCTCGGAAATAGGCTCTATAAGCTTGATGAGAGGGATAATGCTTTTAAAGGAATGGCATGAAGGGGAATATTTAAATAAAAAGGCACTGAGATTCTGACAACAGAAACCATAATTCTGCATAAGCGTTCCGAGAATGAAAAGTCAGCCACTCTTCAGGTCAGAGTCAGTGTGGATTTTGCCAGTTGTTCAATCCAGACATACGAACACCAGGGCTACCCAGCCAGCATCAGTGCCTAGGAAAGGACCTCCAAGAAACTCTTAACTGCCACAGTCAGAATCGACACTAGACATTGCTGCTGGGAGAGAAGGGCCGCTCCTCTTCAAATGAACCGGCAGACCTTTCTGATCACCTGCTGGGGGCCACATGCCGGAGCAGGGTGTCCAAAGGTGAGCAAATACATGCCATCTATGAAGTGTTTACTGTGGGTTATGAAATCCTAGAAACTTAGGAGGTAAATACCAGCACCATTTACAAACGCAGGCCCCAAGAGGTTGAATAACTTGCCCAGGGTCATGTGGTTGACAAACAGTGGAGTTCCAACTCCAACCTGATCCAAAGTCCGCATTCTTTGATGTGTACACCAATTGTACCCAGTCACTTAAGCAAAATCCTTGATGATGTCATGCCCAGGCTAGCTTAAGGAGAATGCACACCTGCTTCCCAGGCCCTTCAAACTCTTAGGAGTTTCTCTTCCCCTCGGCTTCCTCCCCACCACCCTTGTTTGTGAATATGGGGCACCTCATGCCCTCAAGCAGCCCCCTGCGGTTGCCTACCTTGAAGTGTCCTAACTGAGCCTCGAGCCCAGAGCAGTGTTTCTCCTTATGCCCTCAAGGTTTACTCCGAGGCTGGCTCCCCACCCCTACTAGCACATACATTTGCTCTGACCCTATAGAGCAACCGCTACAAAAGAGGTCAATGTGTCCCACTTTCCTGAGAACGCACCCTCACACAACCCCTAGAGTCTCATTCTTTTGGCCAAAGAAAGACTCCTCTAATGGTGGAATGTAGCCCATGGCAACTAGTGACAGGAGGATCCCCGGCAGGGGCTTTTCCTGGGTGCTCAGACCATGGTCCTGCCCCAGGTGGTTCTGTCCACAGACTTCCCCGGGCCCGCTGCCTAGCGTGAGCACCCGTTCCAGCCTACCTCGCCTTCACGGTGCCGCCAGCTGCTCCTCTCCATCTCCTGCCACTCCCGGAGGGGCCGCCTGCTGCTGCCCCGCTGTGCTGACCTCATTCCCCACATTTGCTTTCTGTCCTTCTGGGGCCTCGCTGGACCTTTCCAACCCCCTTCCAGCTCCACACTTTATAGTTTCCAGAACATACTGAATTTCTCCTAACCTAGCCCATGCCCATGATTTCCTCTCCTAGAATGTTCTCCAGTCCCCAGTCCCTGTTAAGCTGGGAAATTCTTACTGGTTCACCAAAAATCAACTCAAATAGATACCCTCTTCAGGGAAATCTTCCATTCTTCTCTCTCCTTCCCTCTGAGTTAAGGGCCTTATGTCCTGGCACCTACTGCTGGGCCTCTGGAGAGAGGGCCCTGGCTCAGACCTCTCCTGGCCCAGCATAGTGCTTGGTGTTTGGCAGAGCTTGCTTATATGAATAGGTAAGTGGGTGAATAAACAGGTTATTTTTAATTTAAAAAAAATGTTTAAAATGTGTCTCAGGTTTCATCTAATCCAGAGTTGCACAGTGCCATGGGCAGTCAGGAATCTGCCTCCTTTGCACCTCAAACCTGGGATCATTTCCTGATTCCCATCCCACCCTGGCTACAGGCAAGAGCTTCCCCCCACCGAGAGAGAGGGTCTTGCTCTGTTGCCCAGGCTCAAGCAATCCTCCCACCTCAGCCTCTCAAGTAGCTCAGACTACAGGCAGCACTGCCATGCCCGGCTAATTATTCTTTTTTCTTTTTTGTAGACACAGGGGCTCACTTTGTTGCCCAGGCTGGTCTCGAATGCCTGGCTTCAAGCCATCTTCCATCCTTGGCCTTCCAAAGTGCTATGATTACAGCTCTGAGCCACCGTGCCTCGGCAAGAGCTTTCATTTGAAGCAAAATATATACTCAATCCAAAAGCAAAAGTTTAGAGAAAATTAAAGTCAGATGGATCCTTACTAATCATTTTGTCCAAACTCCTCATCCTGGACAAGGAAAATGAGGTCCAGAGAAGAGGGGCCAGCAAACTTTCCAACAGAACAGGAGAAAACGCTGGGTTTGTGGGTTATAAAAGGACAGCCCTGCCCTTTGGGAAGTTACTGTCTAGCGAGGAAGATGGAGTGAACCAGGATCAGGCCCCGCCTTAAGAACAAATCGGAAAGTGCAAGTAGGCTCAGGCCATCCAAACCAGGCTACGACTAACCCCTGGCCAAACACCAGGCAGCTCCCAATATAAAACAATCCCCCAATTCCTCCATGAGAAGATCCTAAGAAAAGTTTTTGGACAACTTAACTGTGTAAGCTTTACAGATGTTGATTAAATAGATGTCTGCCTATCATCCATATTTTAAATAAGATGATGTGGAACAATGCAGAAATAGAGAATTGATTTTTTTCACTCATACTTTATGAAGATAGTTCCATGCAACTTTTTTTTTTTTTTTTTTTTTTTGAGACAGAGTCTCGCCCTGTCCCCCAGGCTGGAGTGCAGTGGTGGGATCTCGGCTCACTGCAAGCTCCGCCTCCCGGGTTCAGGCCATTCTCCTGCTTCAGCCTCCCGAGTAGATGGGACTACAGGTGCCTGCCACCGCGCCCAGCTAATTTTTTGTATTTTTAGTAGAGACGGGGTTTCACCGTGGTCTTGATCTCCTGACCTCGTGATCCGCCCGCCTCAGCCTCCCAAAGTGCTGGGATTACAGGCGTGAGCCACCACACCCGGCGCTCCACGCAACTCTTCACCAGCAATTGGACACTGAGGTCCTTCCTCGTCATTACCAGATCCCCTCTGTGAATCATCGGCACAGGTTTTGGGAGCTGGTTCCTAACATTTCCATCTAGTTGTGTGAGAAACAGCAGACAATGCTGTCATGGAAAACAGGATTCAAGCCTTAAGTACCCACTTTTATCTTAAGATATTTTCCCCCCATCCCAATAATGTAACCTGTTACCATTTTGCTTTTTAAAATGGTCTTTAAAAAACTTTATACTGAACTCTAACCTAGTTAATATTGAGATCATATCCCAGGAATAATGACTAAATCCCTGTTCTATGACCTTGTCTCCTTTTATGCCAGTTCCTTCTTGTAATCTCCATGTGACTCTCAAAATTAAAAATTAACATTGGATGAGGTCATTTTGGTGAATGGGTCTTTCGCAAACAGAACTTTTGCATTTAAATAATGAAGAGAGGCCAGGCACAGAGGCTTACGCCTGTAATTCCAGCACTTTCGGAGGCCGAGGTGGGCAGATCACTTGAGGTCAGGAATTTGAGACCAGCCTGGCCAACATGGTGAAACCCCGTCTCTACTAAAAATACAAGAATTAGCCTGGCGTGGTGGTGCGGCACCTGTAATCCCAGCTACTCGGGTGCCTGAGGCAGGAGAATCACTTGAACCCGGGAGGCAGAGGCTGCAGTGAGCCAAGATCATGCTACTGCACTCTGGCCTGGGTGACAGAGTGAGAATCTGTCTCAGAAAAATAATAAATAAATAGGAAGAGAGAAACTGTGATATGAGAAACTTTGTAAGTACTTTACTAAAGCACTCCCTCTTTTTTGGGGAAAGATTTTTCAGAAAACATTTTATGTTCAGGCAAAAAGCTGTGCTCATCAGGATGCCTTCCTAGAAGAAAAGCATCTTCTGTAAAATTTTGTCATGCAGGCATGAGCTGGTGACGAGGAGAGCCAGCAGTGTGCACAAACCGTTTTCAAATCAATGTTGCCTCAGTTCTCTGGGTCAGACTAAACTATAATTCTTATTGTTACAATGAGACTTATATTTCAGGACTGGCCAGAAGAATTTTTGTTGACCCCTCTGAGCAACATCCAGATATTCCCTGCCCTCTTTCCAGCCCTTTGCCAAAGGTGTGACTTCAAGTAAGGAGGACCCCTCAGTCCTCATATCTCCATCAGCCCCAGCAGGGACACAGATGGATTTATCTACAACCCATGCTCAAGTGCTCGTGGGGAGGTAATCTTACACTTTTTCTGCTCCCAGGACAGAAATGAATGCCCAAGGTGGCACCTAATCATACACCTCTGACCTTAATTGAGGCAGGTTCAAAAGAGATGTCTAATCACCACCTTGTTTTTGAGACACAGTCTCAGGCTGTGGCCCAGGCTGGAGTGCAGTGATGCGCTCTTAGGTAACTGCAACCTCGAATTCGTGGGCTGAAGCAATCAATCCTCCTGCCTCAGTCCCCCAAGCAACTGGGACTACAGATGTGTGCCACCAGACCTGGCTAATTTTTTTAAAAAATTTTGTAGAGACGGAGTCTACGTTGCCCAGGCTAGCCTCAACATCCTGGCCTCAAGTGATGCTCCTGCCTTGGCCTCCCAAAGTGCTGAGATTACGGTTGTGAGCCATTGTGCCAATCCAACCACAACATTTTCACTACATTTAAGGCAACATCAAACAGGTTTCTGTCTTCTCCGATAGAGTCAGGTGCGAATGTAAGCCAGCCCCATTTCCAAACAAGGAGGCTTTCTTTGTGCAGATAGTTTTGCAGGTGTCAGATTTTCTACTGATTCCATGGTAAACGAAAGGTCACAATCTGGTGATGTCAAAGGGCCTCCCGTAGCAGAGAGAAGAGTAAGAAACACAATGGGTGAGATAAGAGAGGTACCCAGGGCACACAGTCATGGGAGGCACTTGGTGCCCTTGCCTGACCCCAAAAGTGAGCACCTCCTTCTGCTGTGAGCCCTAGAGTCGCCCCAGTCCAGGCCTGCTTGGTGATGATGTCGCCAGCTGGGGAGCTGGGCTTCCCGCCATTCATCCCATGAGATGGGGACTATTCTAGTTCTGAAATGTCTTGTCTTTGAGATTACTGTAGCACCTACTTGAGGAATGGACAAGAGAGGGTAAGCCCGAGACAGGACACTACTCAGGGGCACTTTCCTCATCGAGGTGAAGTCTGAAGGGGGCTGAGGCCGGGAGGAAAATAGGACAGCAGAGCCAGCTCGGGAGCAGCGCGGCCAGACGTGGCGACTGGTTAGCTGGAGGCTCCAAGGAAAGAGAGGGGCACTGAGCCTGTGAGGTGTAGGAAGGGTGGCTGCTTCCAAGCCTGGGAACACCATGTCCAAGGAGAAGCGTCCTGCGGAGGGTGAGGGAGGCCTGAGGCTTCAGAAACCAGGTGGCACCTCCCCTCCGGAGGAGGCCTGTGCGTTGCTTGCAGGGGCTCATGCAGTGTCCATGCCACGACTGTGGCTGTGTCTATGAAAGGTGGGGAGGGAGGGTTTCTAGATAGTGGGACTGGCCTGGGACCCTAACAGTGGCATCTCCAGGCAAGCACTGAAGGCAAAGAGCTGAGAAATAGCTCATTTCCTGTTTTTGGACAATTCTAGACAATCCCCTGCCCGGCTTCTCCTCCTTGCCTCCTCCTTTATTTCAGCATCGCCGCCTGGCCCCTGCCGTGAGGTTCTGGGGTCCTTCAGCCTGGGCAGACCCCTTCTTGTTTGTGGACAGTCTCAGGAAGGAGACCCTGAGAGGGGACTGGAAAATAGGGGCCTCTTGCCCTACGCACTCACAGCCAGGCTCATACCTCCCCAGAGTCCACCCCTCTCCTGGCCCCACACAGAAATGAAAACCCACACAAAGCCACCCTTCAGAAACAGCCTGGGCTTTTCTCACCTCAGTTACCTCATCTGTAATGACGACAACAAGCCCCGCTGTTACTCACCCCGCACTAACTATGTGCCAAGCACTATGCGCAGCAAACAGTGGTAGAACGAAGTGGTAGAATCATTGCTTCATTTCACCGCCCCAATTGTTGTGGTGATACAATTTCACCCATTTTACAGATAAAGCAACTGAGGCTTAGAGAGGTTGAGGAACTCGTGGAAGGCAACAGAGGAGCAGGAAGCAAAGCTGGGGCTTAAAATTTGGTCGGACCCCAGTGCTCCTGCTTCAAACGACTACATTCCACCTTCAAAATAGGGGCGCACTGGGCTGGGTGCGGTGGCTCATGCCTGTAATACCAGCACTTTGGGAGGCTGAGGCGGGCAGATCACCTGAGGTCAGGAGTTTGAGACCAGCCTGACCAACACGGAAAAACCCAGTCTCTACTAAAAATACAAAATGAGCCAGGCCTGGTGGCGCATGCCTGTAATCCCAGCTACTCGGGAGGCTGAAGCAGGAGAATCACTTGAACCTGGGAGGCGGACGTTGTGGTGAGCCGAGATTGTGCCACTGCACTCCAGCCTAGGCAACAAGAGCAAAACTCTGTCTCAAAACAAACAAACAAACAAACAACAAACAAAAAAAACAACTAGGGGAGCACCCACTCCAGAGCCGGCCAGGCTGGGATTAAACAAGATAGTCTTTAAAAAACACACAGGACAGTACCTGGCGCGTGTTATGTAAATACGTGCTCTGCATTTTGTATTGCCAAATCTGGCAACAGGATCTGCCCCCATCTCCACCAGCTTCCCTGGGCTTTGCTTTCCACTGCGGGCACCTGCAGTTATCTTTCCACAGCTTCCCTCAGGCTACCGGAGCCTGACTCCTGGCCTCCAAGCACACAGTCAAATGTGCCTGGAGGTTTCATACCCTGTGGGGATGGCTGTTAGTAGACTGATCTGCTTAGGAGTGTGACAGCCCAGTCCCCTTGCCTGGGGAGGACACGCGCTGAGGACAGAGTCACTTACCTCCAGCATCATCTGGGGATGAGACTGGCGCTGCCCTGCAGGGTCCTGCCTGAAATCCCACCCTGCCCTGGCGTCTTCTCCTCCTCTCAAGCCTCCCTCACTCGCTCACCAGTTTCTCTTGGGAATGTGCCCTGGATGAATTAGTTACACCTGGATGTTTGTCTCAGGATTTGCTTTGGGGGGACTTAACCGAAGATTCCATTCCTAACCCCATCCCTGTACAAATACAGCATTAAGAATTGGGACACTTTGGGCGTGGTCCAGTATCTGCGGTGACAGTGTTCACAGGAGGGTCCAGGTGATGGTTGGACACAGAACCACCCAAAGCGTCAGACTCACTCACCAGACCTCAGTTTAGCAAACTCCAGAAAGGCCCATCAGGATTACCTGTTAATGCTTCACATTTAACACCCAGTCTGGGACCAGCTCTACTGGGAAGTATGGACGAGGGGAAACCATGGCTGGGTCCTGTCAGCCTGCAGGTGACTTCCTGCCTCTCCACCCACAGCCCAAGCTGACCCCAACCCCATGCCCTCCACCTGGGACCACCCTGCTTCCAAGTAAGTAGCCAGTTCCCTGAGTGGCCTCCACGGTGGTCTCCAATTAGACGCCAGCAGGGCATTTGTATTACAACACTCAGCCAGATATTCTATCCACCTGGCAACAGAGAGGCAGGCTCCCAGGCCAGTGAGTTTTTTGGGACCTGCAAAAACATGCTTGACCTGAAGAAAACAATTGACGGCAAATAACCAAGAAAAGAAAATGACAAAATTGAAGAATATTTAATTAAGTGGGTTCATTAGTGATATGATTTGGTTGTGTCCCCACCCAAACCTCATCTCGAATTATATTCTCATAATTCCCACGTGTTGTGGGAGGGACTTAGTGGGAGATAATTGAATCATGGGGGCAATTCCCCCAAACTGTTCTCGTGGTAATGAATAAGTCTCACGAGATCTGATGGTGTTTTTTTGTTTTTGTTTTTGTTTGTTTTTTTGCGATGGAGTTTCACTCTTGTTACCCAGGCTGGAATGCAATGGCGTGATCTCAGCTCACCGCAACCTCCACCTCCCAGGTTCAAGTGATTCTCCTGCCTCAGCCTCCTGAGTAGGTGGGAATACAGGCACGTGCCACCACGCCGGGCTAGTTTTGTATTTTTAGTAGAGACGGGGTTTCTCCATGTTGATCAGGTTGGTCTTGAACTCCCGACCTCAGGTGATCTGCCCGTCTCGGCCTCCCAAAGTGCTGGGATTACAGGCAGGAGCCACCATACCTGGCCGAGCTGATGGTTTTATAAGGGGTTTCCCCTTTCACTTGCTTCTCCTTCTCTCTTGCCTGTGCCATGTAAGACATGCCTTTTGCCTTCCACCATGATTGTGAAGCTTCCCCAGCCATATGGAACTGTGAGTCCATTAACCTCTTTCCTTTATTAATTACCCAGTCTTGAGTATGTCTTTATTAGAAGTGTGAGAACAGACTAATACAATTAGCTTTATTATTTTAGAATTTATAAATGTTATCACACTCGTAAACATGCCGTGAGTTAAGTTAGCTTCCCGCCTGTTAAGTTAGCTAAGCCCTGACTCTGACATGGGACTTAGCCTGAGGCATTAAGATGCTCTTACAGGGATGGTGTCCATCTGGAAGCCCTGTCAGTCCACTCTGCTGTCGGCAGCACAATGACGGGTCACCCATGCTCAGTCACCTAGGCTGGAGTGCAGGCCTCAGGGGTACTGTCCTGAGCTCCTTCACTCAGGGCTCTCCCAGGCAAGGAGGTCAGGAGGACTCGAAGGATGATATTCAGGACTCCTGGGGTTTTCATTTTGTTTTGTTTTTTGGAAGATTTTATGCCAGGCACAGTGGCTCATGCCTGTAATTTCAGCACTTGGGGAGGCTGAAGCAGCAGGATTGCTTGAGGCCAGGAGTTCAAGACCAGTCTGGTCTGAGGAACAAAGCAAGACCCCCATCTCTACAAAAAAACAAAACAATCAGCCGCGTGTGGTGGCACAATCCCAGCTATGTGGGAGGCTGAAGTGGGAGGATTCCTTGAGCCCAGGAGATGGAGGCTACAGTGAGCCATGATCCCACCACTGCACTCCGACCTGGGCAACAAAGTTAGACCATGTTTCTAAGAAAAAAAGATTTTTTTTAAATTTCTTGTTTTATATTTTTGGTGGGGAAGGGGTAGTGAGGGGATAAGGATCTAGAAAAGAGTGAAAATTCTGATATATGATGGGAAAACATTGCTTTGGGTTCAAGAGAAGATGCCTTTGGACAGAGCATTCTCCCTTTGTTTAAAGTAAGGTGTTCTCTGGAACCAGCCCCTGAGAAGTCACGAAATCGTCAGTTTAGGAGGCTGCTGTCTTACCATCAGGAAGGAAATCAGCATCCTGCATGCCTGTCATTTTTCCTGGAACTCATATTTTTTCCTGAAGGACAACAAAGTCTGGCTGATAAAACGTCTTGGGAGGTATTTGACATCCAGAATCCTTAGCATTTGTTGACTTACAGGGAAAAGTGCAATTTTGTTTCTAAGTAAATACATATTATTTCTTTCAAAAGGCCAACTGGAAGTGTTTTGTGTCCTGTGGCTTGTTTCCTATGAAGGAAGGTTTGAAATCAAGCCCCTGGGAGATGTGTGAGGTGCACATATGCAGTCGTGGTTTTGACTAAACCAGCACCCTAGGCTTTTCACTAACTGGGGTGTACGTACCTTCCTGGACCCCTGAGCCCTGCACAAACTCCAGCACTTGCTAATCCTTAAGAATTCTGAATTCAGATGGAAGTTCATTTGGACCTTATTATTATCGGACTTCCCCTTATTCGCCCTTCCACGGGCCTGCGCTTGTGGTTCTGATGGGCCAAGGCCAGGACAGCCCCTGGTTCTACCCCCAGAGCCTGCCCCTCCTGCTCCCTCAGGATCTTGTCCCTGCAGAGCAAGGCCTGTGGGAATCCAGCTGGGCCAGGGACCTGGGGTGTCGAACTCTAGGGGCACTGTTGGTGAGCCCTCTGGGCCATGGATCTAGGGCTAGGTTTTCTGGGCCCTAGATCCTTTGGCCTTATAGCTTTGACAACAATAAGATGAGATTTTGATGGGTTTCTGGGCTCAGTTCCCATCAAGCTCCCATTGGGTTCTGATCTCACATAAGACTATATGGCCACAGTCCTCTATGGGCCAGGAACTCCTAAGAGGACAAACCTGGCATCTCAGGAGAAAGTCCCCACACGGAGACGGAGGCTTTAGTTAGGGCCTTCATGCTGTGCAACCCAGGCCTTGCACACAGCGAGTGTGACTGCAGAACTGAGAGACGCAACACCGCTGGCTCCACAGATGGAGGAAGGAGCCGCAAGCCAAGGAATAAAGGCACCGCCTAGGAGCTGGAGGAGGCAAGGAAGACTCTTCCCTATGGCCTCCAGAGAGGACCACAGCCCTGCCAGCACCTGGACTGTAGCCCAGTGTGACTTCCAACCTGCAGAACTGTGAAATCATCAATTCCTGTTGTTTAAGGCATTGAGCTTATCGAAATGTGTTATAGCGGCAAGAGGACACGAATCCTTGCTAAGTCTGTGGACTCTTTGAAAGTGTAACTCATGAGCCAATAACTTATTTTTATTTTGATACGAGTCTCGCTTTGCCCCGAGGGCGGGTGGGGGTGGGGGAGGGGGAAGGAGGGGTGGGAGGAGGCACCCATGTGGTACCTTATTCCAGCAGTCATGGGACATCCACTCTTCCAGCAGACCTGCTTTTGCCCTGCCCAGGTCCTCAGGATGCTACACTGTCATGGGGCTTCCTGCTTCTGTAGCCATCGTAAACCCTTCTGAAGCTCAGCGTCCCTGGGGGCTTCTGTCTTCTTGTCACCAGGGCTGTGAACATGGACATGGTGCCCCTCCCCATCCCTGCACCTGCCGTCAGCATTTCTCTTAGAACTCACTGGCTCTAAAACCAGTCTCAAGAGCTCTGCAGGCACCCAGGGGAGAGGGCAATGGTCTACATGTCTCACCAAAAAGAAGTCCCCTTGGAGTCTCCACTCCTCTTGATCTCCCCAATCCCTTGGTCATCTTACTCACCAGAGGTAGAAAAGCACAAGGAAATTCAAAGGGCTGGGCTCCAACCCCCCCCCACTTCCCGCTTAGAGCCTCAGAGAGCCTCCGTCAAGTCATCTAGCCTCTCTGAGCACAGCCTCCTCATCTGCCACTGGCCAGAGCTACCCACTCACAATGCGGTTGTGAGGCTTACTGGGTACTGCGTGCCACACCTTGAGCACAGCACCAGGCGTTAAATGCCAGTAAATGGTTCTTCATAAGCTTAGTGATGAACAGGGGTCTCTGCGGGTGGATCTCGCCCTGCCCCAGGGCTTCTCCTAGACCCATGGTGGATATTTGTCATATACTTAGGTACTTACCAGTCTGTTCTGGTGTCCGTATTCCTTGTCCCAAAATTGGTCTCAAGGGCTTGCTTTCTACACCCCTTTTTTTTTTAATCTGGCAGTCCCCCGAACCAGAATGGGTTCAGAGTGACTCCCTGCTTTCTACACCTCTAGAAAGTTCTAGCGGTGCAATTCTTTCACTACCAAAAACGGAAACAAGTTCAGCTGCCTGGAGAAGCTGCCAGACGGGCTGTGGACCACGTTCCCTTTAAACCATGCCCTGCGCTGTGACAAGAGTCTGTGGGCAGCCAGAGGGAGAGGAAGATCCAGGGGGCTCTTTCTTTCTTTAATGGAAGTGATCCAAGTGTGTTTAGAAGCTGAAGGGAGGGAATGGCTAAAGAAAAACAAATTGAAAGTACAGGAGAGGCCATGGTGGGGTGGGCGGGAGACAGAGGAAACAGCAGGCACCTGCCACTCCGAGATTTCCTGGGAGCCTGAACAGGAACAGGTCAGGGAGCTGTAGCTGTGGCGTAGACCCGGAGGCAGCTCCAGGAGCGGGAAGGAGTCTGGAATAGGAAGACAATGAGAGCCCGGGCGTGGGCCTCGGATCCTCCACAGGAAATGCAGGCAGGAGTCATTTCCTGCAGCAAAGAGTGTAATGAGCTGTCGAGTCCTGGTCAACTGGAGCCCTTTCCCACAGCCACCAGGCTCCCCTGATCGCTCACATATTTACATTGTGGAGCCTCAGTTTAGATAGCTGAGTAGGTAAAACTTTTTTTGTTTTGTTTTTGTTTTTGTTTTTTGAGACGGAGTCTTGCTCTGTCACCCAGGCTGGAGTGCAGTGGCGCAATCTCGGCTCACTGCAAGCTCCGCCTCCCGGGTTCACGCCATTCTCCTGCCTC
Source organism: Symphalangus syndactylus (assembly GCF_028878055.3). Classification (NCBI taxonomy): domain Eukaryota; kingdom Metazoa; phylum Chordata; class Mammalia; order Primates; family Hylobatidae; genus Symphalangus; species Symphalangus syndactylus. Next base: position 43,835,133 of record NC_072440.2, read on the forward strand.
AGCCTTTCCGAGTAGCTGGGACTACAGGCGCCCGCCACCACACCCGGCTAATTTTTTGTATTTTTAGTAGAGACGGGGTTTCACCGTGGTGTCAATCTCCTGACCTCGTGATCCGTCCGCCTCAGCCTCCCAAAGTGCTGGGATTACAAACGTGAGCCACCGCGCCTGGCCTGAGTAGGTAAAACTTTAAGACAGGGTCTTACTCTGTTGCCCAGGCTGGAGTGCAGAGGCACGATCTTGGCTCACTGCAATCTCTGCCTCCCGGGTTCAAGTGATTGTCCTGCCTTAGCCTCCCAAGTAGCTGAGATTACAGGCACGCACCACCATGCCTGGCTAATTTTTGTATTTTTTGTAGAGACAGGGTTTCACCATGTTGCACAGGCTGGTCTCAAACTCCTGACCTCAAGTGATCTGCTCACCTCGGCCTCCCAAAGTGCTGGGATTAAAGGCGTGAGTCACTGCACCTGGCTGAGTAGGTAAAACTTTAATATAGAAGTATAGTATTACATGAAAATAGTACAGAAGTATAGCATTACATGAAAATGGTATTATGGCTTTTTTGTATGAAAGGCCCAAATACAAAAGCATTTTAAAAGCTGTTCCTATTACCATAACCATGTTTTCATACTCAATAACAGACTTCTCATGCACATGCATCACAGATTGCATCCGTAGGTGTCCATGTGTGGAAAAGACCACATACCCAGTCTTCAGAGATGGCTGCCTTGGGGCCACAGATTCAGTCTTCCTAGTCGGAAAACTCTGCATGTCCTTTCTAATTTGCATAGACCACAGGACACCTTTCTCGCATTTTAGTCCACACTTATATTGAAGTTGGGTAGGAAGAGAGAATTCTATTCCTAAAAATGAAATGCATAGTACAAGTATCTCACTTCCCCTGAACAGCCACAAAAGTATTGCTGACAGCAGGTTTTGCCCTCTCGTGGAGTTCTGCCCCTCCCCTGCCCCTCGCCTCTCCCCAGCCCTTTTCATCAGCACACGGCAAGCGTCTTGGGCAGGACAGCCCTGCATAGAGCTCTGTGTCGAGGGCTATTGTGGCCTGGGGACTCTTCCAGCATGGATTGGAGCTGTTTGTGCTTCAGAGCAAACTCTCTCGCCACTGACCCCAGTGTCCAAAGGGAATGAGGACTGCTGTCATCCTTAGTCACACTCCACTCTTCAGGAGCCCCCCTCCAGAGTGCAAGACACTGACCACACTACACATTTTGATTACAAGTAGGCTTGTCAATAATCAACATTTACGTAAAAACAATTAACAAAATATACCAGTGTGAAATTTCTTTTTCAAATGCCCTACAAAAACAAGTATTTTAAATAGTCAACCAAATGGCAAAGTCCACCTGCTATGCTAAGGGCCTACTAAGTCCCTCTTATTTCTAGCAACTCAGCTGGTCTCTCAATGTCCCCAGGAGCATGGAGGCAGAGAACATTCTATAATGTCAACACAGGGACATGGCAACAATAAAAAAAGTTTAGCTTCACAAGGATTAAAGCAACACAAATAACTATAAAGTTTCATTAACTATTCCTGATAAATTGACAAAATCAAGCTCACAGTGGTAGACAGCTGATTCTCAGTGGAAAAGGACAAAGGATCCGTCAGACATGTCTGGTGATACTGTAAATTAGCATAACCTTTGATGGGACACAGTCACGCAAAATGTGACAACCGTAAAATTCTAACCCAGCAATTCCACTTTTGAAAACAGCCCCAAAGAGACAGGACAGGTAAGAAAAGATAAATGTTTATTGCATTGCACTCTATACTAGGAGGACCTTTGAACGAATCCTATCAACCAAGTGATGCCTTAGCAAACCACACCATGCAGGCACGCCATGGGGTTCTTCATGGATGTTCAAAATGCTTTGCTCATGCATGAATTTTTATATATGAAATAATTGAAAGTAAAGGGAGAACATAATGTATTCAGTATGATTTGCAATTAGCTGAAAAATGTGTACAGGTGCACACAGATCATGTTAGGAGTTAATCATGACAAATAACTGCTATTTAAAACTCTTGGGATTACTGTTGTAAAGTTGAATTTAAAACAAAAATTTTTTTTTTTTTTGAGATGGAGTCTCGCTCCGTCGCCCAGGCTGGAGTGCAGTAGCGAGATCTCGGCTCACTGCAAGCTCCGCCTCCCGAGTTCACGCCATTCTCCTGCCTCAGCCTCCAAAGTAGCTGGGACTACAGGCGCCCGCCACCACACCCGGCTAATTTTTTTGTATTTTTAGTAGAGACGGGGTTTCACCGTGTTAGCCAGGATGGTCTCCATCTCCTGACCTCATGATCCGCCCGTCTCGGCCTCCCAAAGTGCTGGGATTACAGGCTTGAGCCACTGCGCCCGGCCTAAAACAAATTTTAAATTAGAAAAAAGAGGGGACACCTAGAAGTGGTGAGTCTCACCCATGTGAACGCTGTGTGTGGATCTAGAAGGCAGAGGGTATTTCAGGCCACGACTTCTCAGCCTCAGCACTGCTGACATTTTCTGCCAGATAATTCTTTGTTGTGAGGGCTCTTCTGCGCATTATAAGATAATTTCCAGCATTGCCGGCCTCTACCCACTAGATGCCAGTAGCACCTTCCCAGTCGTGACAATCAAAAATATCTCCAGGCATCACCAAATGTCTGAGGTTTGGAGGCTGGGGGTCAAAATCACTCCCGTTGAAAAACCACTGGTGTAAGCCACCAATTCTCGACCTTAGCTATGGGAAGGGGACAGGAATTTAGGAGGGCTGGTGGGGAACCATTGTGTGTGCGCCCTTCAAAGAGGGCAGTCCTTATTTGGTGGGAAATTCAGAATGACACATCCTGATTTCTTTTTAATTTGCAGCTAATTCAAAGTTGAAATATAGTGGCAGTCTGAGTTTCACATCTGTGGGTTACAGTAGGCGTCCACAATTTTTTTCTGCAAAAGAACAGAGGAAATGTTTTCTGCTTTGTGGGAAAAACTCTCTGTTGAAATTACTCAACTCTGCCTTCGTAGGGGCAAACCGCCATAGGGAATAGGTCAACAGTGGGCATGGCTGTGTTCCAATTACACTTTGTCAACACTACGTGAATTTCTTGGACTTTTCTTGTCACAAAATGTTATTCTTTTTGTTTTCAACCATTAAATAGGTCATTATAGCTTTTAGTTCATGAACCTACAAAAACAGGGCCTGGATTTGGCCCGTGGGCCACTGCCGCGGCAGGGTGCCTGCTGCAGCGGGAGTAACTAGGGGCATGCTGGAAACTGGGACAGAATCAGACTGGGGTGGACTGGCCAGCACAGGCTTTCCTCGCACACAGAGCATCAGCAGAGTAGCCGGAGGGATCCATACTGCGGGCCTCTCCTTTTTCATCTCTCCCCATCTCCTGCCTCCTCCAGACCCTTGCGTGGTGTTTTCACACCGCTGCCTCCCAAGACACCAGAAGGAACTTGTGGTCTTTTTATTTAAGCCACAGATTGGTTTCTCTGCCATTCTTTTAAAATTTTCTGCTCTTACTGTTAAAGAAAGGCCACTAACCTAGCTGTCTGCATGGATCCCAGGGACTCAGAAAACTGGTTTATCCATTTTTAACGACCTTGCTAAAACACAAGTCTTCCTGTTTGTGTCCTCACAATGTCTCTGACAGTAAACAGGGAAAACACAGATGGCCTTCTCCAGCCACAGAGGCAGTCCCAGGTGCCCAGAGCGGGGACAGTTGGTGACTCGATCCAGGAGAGGAAGTCACCAGCGCTCTGAGCTCTGAGGCTCACATCCTGTGAATCTGCTCAGGAGAGCTAAGGTGTGGCCCACCAGTGCGTTTTGGGGACTCACAGAAACAGCTCCTCCACCTAGAGAGAAACAGAGCCACCATCTTCCCACCCCTCAAAGGTAATAAAACCATGGAAAATGATCAAAGGAGGCTGATGGAAGGGGAGAAAGGAATGAAAAGAAACAAGAAAAAAATAGCACGTGTTAAAAGATGAGAAGCTCTGGCAGTGGGGAAAAACAAAGCAGAAGATAGGGGCAAGAGGAGAGAAAGGAAAGAAGAAATGAAACAGGAAGGGCTGGGTGGGGATTTGCAAATTGTCCAGCGGAAGACGCTTCTGGCTTTGATGAGGAAGGAGCAGGGGCCAGAGGGCAACATCCTTATCTCTGGAATCCACTCACAGGAGCCATTGGGGATCCATTTTCTCTCCCATCAAATTCTTAGATTTTAGGTTCAAAAGCTTCATCTACATCCAGGTGTGAGACAGACAAGTTTGGGAGAACTCATTCCAGGCTCTCTCTCACCCACCTCCCACAGAATTTGAGAAAATTCCCCCAAACTACAGGTGGGCAGGAGGGTTGAAAGAACAGCTGTGGGGGTACCTGTGCCCTCCACCCATCCTTGGGTCAAGACAGGAGGCAAAGCTAGAATCTCCCCATATGTTCATGAATCTGAAGGTGGGGTTGCCAAAGGCCCCATCTGGAACTCTGGGGACCGTGGGCTTACAGAAGAGCCACACCACAGAAGGGGTGGAGAGCAGGGAGAGCAGACATCAGGGGCAGCATGAGAATCGGATGCATCTCTTTTGTTTGGTCCCTTCCTACACCTGGACTTGAGTGCAGGACAAAGGGACAGGGGCATTGCCCTAGAGTCCTGTTCCCCAGTGCGCTGCCTCGGGCCTCCCTCATTCCTTGGTGTACCAGAAGTCACTGTTCCGTAAACCAGGAGTACCGAGTCCTGGGTGGGTGGTGGGGGGTGGTGGCTGCAGCCACTGGAGATGTTAATGAGGACAGAGCTTTGAGACAGCAGCCACACCTTCCTGTGCCCACAGTAACGAGGCAGCAATTGGCTAAGGTAAGTGGTAGGTGACCCAACAGGGACAGGAGGGACCATAGTAAACACACGAGGCCAGAGACAAAACCACGGCCGGACAAATACATAACCCAGAGGATGCCACTGAGTGACCAACTCTGCCCCACGGATGCTGTGCCATTGAACATCCTCGGCACTCAGAGCCAGTCTCAGGCAGGACAGGCGAGGGCAAAACCCCAAATGTGACTGAGTCACAAACCCAAGGCAACTCAGAAATCATCATACTGCGCTGAGGTTACTTTGAAGTGTCAGGTCTCAGGCTAGCAATTAATTTTAGTTTTAGGAAAGTAAAGTGATCTTTTGCACACCTGAGTGGGTGGCTTGCAAAGTTCACACCTGCAATCCTAGTACTGATTCCTCAAACTCTCCTAGAAAAAATACCATCAGCCTTCCTGGCTGGCAAGTGCTGGATTCACTGCACCTTGGGCCACTCACTCATTTCCTCGCCTGCCCTGATCTCACCAGGCTCCTAGTGGCCTCCCACAAAGGTCAAGGGAGTCACAGCTGACTCTGTCACTATAGTTACAGGAGGAGCCTAGTACCATCTCAGTGCTGAGGCCAGCAATCCACACTTTCATGTCACAAGGTCTGTGCTCGGCTAGAGAAAAGGAGCAGAAGTCCTCCTGTTGGGGCTGCAAAGTTGCTAAGCATTGCATGTTCCAGGCCCTGCCCTGCTGCTTCTGGGAAGAGGCCTTTTAAGGATATGCTCAGTAAACATTCCTGGGCTCTGAGCCAGGATGAGGGGCCAGCGTCCCTATATGACAACCACTGCAATGTCAGGTGCCTTTCTGCTCCCAGGCTGGGTGCTGAATAGAAGGGCAGCAGCAGCTGGGAAGTGGCCCCCTGGAGACTGGACAGCGCTGTGCCCGGCAGCGTACATTCCCCAGGGCCCTCCCCATTCCTTGATTTTTTAGTAGTCAATGCACTCTAAATTGGGGGTGAGGATTCTCAGGTGCAGTGTTGCTACAGTCACTTGAGATCTAAGAGGATGTGAGGAGCCTCAGGCAACCCCTTAGGAAGGTCCACTCCACCTGCAGCCCCAGCTGTGGGGAGAGAGGAAGGCTTCAGGGCTACCTCGTAGGGGAAGCCCAAAGCCCAGGCTCCCACCAGACCACCCAAGAACCAACAAAACAACTGTCTTCTGGCAGCAGGGAAAGGCCTTCTGGAACTCTGAGGCTTAGCCCCAGCAAAGGCTGGGACCGTGACCCAATTCCCGGGAGGCCAGATATGTCCACCTTGGGGGTCCTTTGGGCTCAGAACCTGGGCCCTTCCTCCAAAGTCAATCTGTCAGGAGGCCTCGGTGAGAGCTTGGTATCTAAACAAAAGAAAAGAGATTGCTTTTCCTTTACAAAACTCGGGCTTATCACCATCCCTTCTTCCCAGTACAAGGTCACATCTGTGCCGACCAAGTTCAACTGGCAGCTCAGGGGCAGGGGAGACTTTAACCCAGGCAGGATGTGGCGGGGCCAAGCAAGCGCTGCATGCCGAGTCTTGATATCTTCTCTGGCAAGAGTCATCCACACTGAGGCCCCATGGGTCTCATGCTATGGTCGCATTTAGACGTCTCCCTTGGTGTGCTCTGGAAGTTTTTCAGACACAAGAAATTCCCTGGTTGTCACTGAATTTTTCAAATATGGATTTGGGGCTCCTTCCTCACACAGATGATCTGGTACTAAACTTTGACCAGAAAAGAGAAGCTGCTCTTTGGCTTCCAGGCAGGTCCCCTCTGGCATCCTCAAACGTAGGTATTGGGATTTTCTGGGCAGAATCTCAGGTGAAACTGGGAGCGTCTCAAAACTTTTCCCCAGGGGACAGTCAGGCCTGAAGGGGTAGGTCACGTACTCATTCTTTTCCCCTCCTAAATTGTTTTCCTGACCCATTCTGGCTTCATCTGTGAAGATTTCTTGCAGAACATTCCCAAAGTTCACCACCAACTTGTCAATCACCAACTTGTCACTGGGGGTGGAATATGGTTTTAAGATCCTGTTTCCTGTGTTCACGGAGTCATCAGACTCCTTCAGGTTTAGCTTATCCTGGAAAAGAAAAAGGGTCATCCCAAGTGGTCATTTAGGAGTCACATATGACATAGCCAAAAACTCGTTAGGCTTGGGACAGCAAATGCCCACCTCCAGAACAGCCCCCACCTTCCTCCCAGGCCCAGAAGTGGTGGCCAACCCTCTCTGCATGCCCTTCCACAGAGCTTGGAAGGAGTGGCACATTTCCTGAGAAACAGTGCCCTGGATTCAAACAATTTTTAAAATTTATTTATATATATGTATATAATTTTTTTTTTTTTTAGACAGGGTCTCACTCCCGTTGCCCAGGCTGGAGTGCAGTACCATGATCACCACTCACTGCAGCCTCAACTTCTCAGCCTCGGGTAATTCTCCCCGCTCAGCCTCCTGAGTAGCTAGGGCTACAGACGCATACCACCACACCTGGCTAATTTTTTTTATTTTTTGTGGAGATGGGGTTTTGTCATGTTACCCAGGCTGGTCTTGAACTCCTGAGCTCAAGCAGTCCACCTGCTTTGGCCTCCCAAAATGCTGGGATTATAGGCATGAGCCGCCGCACCCAGCCAATTCAAACAATTTCTTCGGCTAGAGTGTACAAGGCTATTTTCCACACAATCCCATGCTCACAAAACCCAGTTAAGAGGGAAGCACCAAAATTAGAACTCTTAGTGATGGAAAAACCACATCATAGAGACAGACTTGTTCAACCTCACCAGAAAATCAGAGGTGGCCTCATGGCAGGGACAGTGACTTTGTCATTTGTATCCCTAGGGCCTAGCCCAGCACCTGGCATGTAGTGAGTGATTAATAAGTGCTGGTTCTAGAGGCCCAACCTACAGATTATTCAAAAACCATGTTAGTTATCAGAGAGCACTGCCTATGAATCCATTTACTCTCTAAATGACATTCAATAAGCAGGAAAGTAAATGGGGGTATAAATCAGTCCAGTATACCGGACTGATAAGAGGAGGAAATAGAAAGAAAGCCCATTATAACAAAATGCCCATGCTCAAAAAAGACTTCTGAATGGGAACAAGGACTAATATTTAAAATGTGTGCATCAAGGAAAAACTGGAAACAGCCTTTCAGTAATAAGGATTTAAAGGTTATATTTGACTGGGCTTGTTTCTACGTAAGCAAGAAATTAAACTTTAAAATTTCCCTAACAGTTTTCCACTTAAAAATTTATGCAAATGGAGGGTTTCTAGTTAAGGAATACTCACTAGAAAACCCCAATGCCAGTTAAATAAAGCCTGACTCTGACGTCCCCAACCTGAGAAAAGCAACCTGAGGCAGCCTCAGACTGCCATGCCCATCGACATTCCCTGGTGATATTTAGGCAGTCTTTAGATTAATGTGCTCCTGGCTGCTTTGTAAATGGCTTCAAATCCTATAGCCAGGCCTCCTCTCTCTCTAATTAGCTCATCAGGTCAGGAAGGGTAGGGCCAGTGTGTTTATTCTGCAGCATCCTTTATGGGACCAGTTCCACCTGGGAACGCACTGGGTCCTCATGAGCCTGGTGAAGCCCTTTCCCCTTGTCAAAGCATGAGGTCAAAGCCATTCCAGGAAGGCTGATTCCATCTGCCCTGCCTGCCATTCCCTGAGACTTTTCAACTCAAGTTCTCTTGATGTGAACCTCAAAAAAAGCTCAGCCTAGGACGCTTGCCCCTCTCCATTCACCTTGTCTACCTCCCACGACAATGATTTCCTTAATAAAAACAGGAGAGTTTACCTTGAAATCATTTCCACGCCATGTGGCTATACTACTCTCAGCAGGGTTGGGAACGCTGGGCCAACACAGGCGAGTCAATTTGCTAATGAGAGAGAAAATGTTAAGACGGGAAGTGAAGCCAAGAGGCATTAGCACCATATGGCTGAGTGAAAAGAGTGAGGCTGTGCTAAAGGGAATTGTAAGGTTCCCTCCTAAATAAGGGCATGTCCGCCTGACAGAACCTGGGAAAGTGGAGTTGTTTTGCAGTGTGTGTTGGGGGGTGACATTGCAAGTTCTCTGTGGGATGTGATCAAAGGAGATTCTCCTCATACAAAGCTTATCTTCCCCTCTCCCATCTCGGCATCTCCATACCTGGTCCCGATGCTGTAAATTGCACCATCACAGAGTCATTCCTTTGAGGCTTATCCTCTGGGAAGGACAATATTTATAAACCTTATAAGCTACCCACACTTTCCTGCAATGGTTCTCGAAGTGTGGTCCCAACTAGCAGCATCGGGATCACCTGGGAACTTGTTAGAAATGCAAATTTTGGGGCTTTACCCTAGAACCACTGAATCAGAAGCTTTGGGGGTGAGGCCTGATTCTGATGCATGCTAAGATCAAAATGATTACTTAAGTGCATAATGTACAAGAATCTATGCTGGTGGCTTGGTTATTACCTACAGTTGGTAACTGAGGTTGATATTAGCTTGACCATTAACTAAGTGCAGCTGCTTGACAGAGATGACTCACAACTGTCTAATTTGGAGAGACAGCTCAAGCAGGGAAGGACCATTAGGGTGCCATAAGGCTCACTGCAGAGAGAAAGTGTAAGGCCCTGAAGACATGCTTTCTTCCCCACAGTGCCCAGGGCAAGCGGGGTAAAGGCCCCTGCAGCCAGACCCTCAACACTGCACCACAAGCAAGCAATAAGCTTGCACTCACAGACGACTGGCCAGCACTCCAACACCGTGGAAACACTGCTCCCTGCTCTGCCTGAGATAGAGGCTTGCAACAAGGCCTCTTGCTGCAGCCAGGGGCCCCACTAGACACTGAGAGAAAGGGCCTGCTCTCCAACTCCAGTCTCAGATGGCAAATGGAGCAGACAGAGCCTGTGGGGCAGCTGGCACTCTCCTGGCCTCAAAAAGGCTTAGACCTGGGCACGGAGCTCTGGGAAACGAAAGTGCTCTTGCTTGGTCAGAATTCTGATGAGCCACTGAGCGTGGCCTTTAATAACCTCAATAAATAAGCACCAAGTTAATAAATGAATGAACACCCCTTAATGGTAGAGTGCCCTACCCTAGGAAGCACCTATGATGACTTCAACCCCTTTTTGTCCCTGATTTTTAAGGCACCCACTGTTGTCTGCAGACTCACTTGGGTTTTTTGAGACCATATGCCACTGTCAGGATAATGAGAATAAGAAGGCCTCCACCAATCAGAGAAGTTATAAGGATAATCTCAAAGCCACCTTTGAAAAAGAAAGAACAAAAGTCAGTAGTGAGTTCCTCACCTTCTTGACAAAAATCAATGATTAACTTTTTCTTCTAGTAGCTTCAGCAACACAATTTCTTATTAGTTTTCTTTCAATTAAATTCAATTTCTTTCCACTAAAAAGACCCCAGGTCAGGAGTTTGAGACCGGCCTGGCCAACATAGTGAAACCCCGTCTCTACTAAAGATACAAAAAATTAGCCGGGTGTGATAGCGTGCACCTGTAATCCCAGCTACTCAGGAGGCTGAGGCAGAAGAATCGCTTGAACCTGGGAGGCGGAGGTTGCAGTGAGCGCTGATCATGCCATTGCACTCCAGCCTGGGCGACAGGGCTAAACTTGATCTCAAAAACGAAAACAAAAACAAAAAACAGAATTTTATTCCTCCCCATCTAGGTGTCTTCCTGGCAGCATTCATTCCAACAGCATTCATTCAGTGAATATTTATTGAGCACTTACTTTTTAATTTTTAAAAATATTTTTTTGAGATGGGTCTCGCTCTGTCGCCCAGGCTGGAGTGCACTGGCATGATCATAGCTCACTGTAGCCTCGAACTCCTGGGCTCAAGCAACCTCCTGCCTCAGCCTCCCAAGTACTTAGGACTTACAGGTGCAAGCCATCACGCCCAGCTAATTTTTAGATTTTTTTTTTTTTTTTGAGATGGAATCTCGCTCTGTCGCCCAGGCTGGAGTGCAGTGGTGCATCTCGGCTCACTGCAACCTCCGCCTCCTGGGTTCAAGTGATTCTCCTGCCCCAGCCACCCTGGTAGCTGGGATTATAGGCGCCTGCCACCAAGCCCAGCTAATTTTTGTATTTTAGGTAGAGACTGGGTTTCACCATGTTGGCCAGGCTGGTCTTGAACTCCTGGCCTTGAGTGATCCTCCTGCCTTGGCCTCCCAAAGTGCTGGAGTTACAGGCATGAGCCACTGCATCCAGACAGCAACTTTAGCTAAGGTGTCCAAGGCAGGAGTGAAATTCAAGCTGATCTTAATAGTGTGAAGGATCCAGCCACGCAAAAACATGGAGAAAAGCATTCCAGGCAAAAGAAACAGTGGATAAGGTAAGGAAGATAAACAGAGGCATAAAGCAGCAGGAAAAATGAGGTCAGTAAGGGACAGATGATGAAAGACCTTGAAAGTTATAGGAAGGAGTTTAGATTTTCTTTAAAATATAATAAAAGTCACTGGTGACTTTTAAGCAGAGAATTCAGGGTTTGAAACTCTGGCTGCTGTGTGGAAAATGGATTATAGAGGATCAAAAATGGAAGCAGGGTGATTTATAATCTATAGACCAGGGTAGGAAACTTCTAGGTTCCAGGGCTTGATCTTGCCTTCATTTAACCCTTGGAGAAAACTCTTTGAGCTGATGAAATTTGTGCCCAGTGTTGCAAAAATTCAATATAGCTTTAAAAGATTTTAAACAGCATATCAAAAAGAGTTCCTAGAAGGCAATGTTAGTCCATCAAAACAGAATATGTTTTCTCTGTAAAAAAAAGTCATACTCACATTTTCCAGAGTCATAAAGCAATTTTATTCTTGAAAAATGTGATGCATAAGAGGCTTTCAAGAATATTTCAAGCAATTTTTAGCTTGCCTCAGTTATTGCAAAAACTTGGCAGTGTTCCTTCATTTTTAATCTAAAAAGTTGTTCATTCTTTAAGACAGTTTCAGTACGTACTTAAAAATCAAATCTCTGTCACTCAAGGACTTAGCAAAATGAACATATTTCTGTTTCTCCCATCCTCCTTCCTTCTTTCTGCTTCATCTCCCTCCTCATTCCATCTGCCTGCCTCTAAATCTCCCTTAACCAGCCATCGTATGAAGCCACATTATATTTTACATTATTTGTTGTCTCTAGTAAATTTTTCTTGCTATTTTTTAATGTAAAAGTGGATAAGTTAAATATATCATATGTCTTTTTGCTCAAAAATAAACCTCCACAAATGATGAGGTTAAGCCCCTTCCTATGGGTCAGTAGTCCTGAGTTAACCCAAGGTTTTCCCTTGAAGGCCCTGTTGTACAGTAATATGGTTTGGCTGTGTCCCCACCCAAATCTCATTTTGAATTGTAGCTCCCATAATTCCTACGTGTTGTGGGAGGGACCCAGTGGGAGATAATTGAATCATGGGGGCAAATTCCCCCATACTGTTCTCATAGTAGTGAATAAATCTCATGAGATCCGACGGTTTTATAGGGGGAAACCCCTTTGACTTGGTCCTCATTCTCTTGTCTGCCATCATGTAAGATGTGCATTTCGCCTTCCACCATGACTGTGAGGCTTCCCCAGCCACGTGGAACTGTGAGTCCATTAAACTTCTTTTTCTTTATGAATTACCCAGTCTCAGGTATGTCTTTATCAGCAGCATGAAAACAGACTAATACATACCGTAACCTATAACATGCAGAAAGTGGTGACTGTGAACGGGGAGACAGCCTTGAGATGGGAGCTGGTTTGGTGCTAAGACTGAAGTTGGCATTAATTTGCCACCTCCTCCTCCAGATGATTTGTGGCTGCCCATGAGAAACGACCAAAATGACCAGCGTTTCCAAATTTGGCTCTCAACTCGCCTGCTCTCTCCCTCCCGTCTCCTCACCTATATGCTTTCCAGGAAGGTTGGTGAGCCAGAGAGCAGGGCGGCTCTTTTCACTAGGCACTGCCCTTTCATTTGGCTTCCTCCAGCTTCTGGCAGATGTCATTTCTCTCTGATGTAAGGTAAATATGAGGGAGAGGTACCTAAGGCTTGAAGGAAATACTCACTGAATGACAATGTCTTGAAATTTATGCTGGTCCCGTTGGTTCCCCCAGCACTGGTGCTGGCCATGACCTGAACAGTGTAAGAGGTCTTTCGTTGCAGGGACTCCAGGCTGTACTGCAAGATGCTGGAATTGACTGTCTTGGCTAAAGGAAAAATACAGAGGTCAAACACCACAGCCAAACCAGACTGAAAATTGTGTCCCAGTAGCACCAAAATAAGAGCATTGGAACCTGTGCTTCCAAGCTCAGCTGTCTCATATTCTGACCCCTATTCATGTCCTGCTTAAATATCAAGATGGATCAAGGACCTCAATATAAGTGCTAGAACTATAAAAACTCTTAGAAGACAGCATAGGATAAATCTTCACGACCTTGAATTTCACAATGGTTTCTTAGATATGACACCAAAAGCACAAGCCGCAAAAGAAAAAAATAGATTAAGCTGGACTTCACTAAAATTCAAAGTTTTTGTGCATCAAAAGATAATATCGAGAATGAAAAGATAATCCATAGAATGGGAGAAAATATTTATAAATCATATATCTGATAAATAACATATCCAGAATATAAAAAGAACTCTTATAAATTCAATAACGAAAAGACAACCCAATTTAAACATAAGATAAAAGATTAAAAAGACACTTCTCCAAAGAAGATATACAAATGGGCTGGCTGGGCACAGTGTCTCACGCCTGTCATCCCAGCACTTCAGGAGGCCAGGGCAAGCAGATCACCTGAGGTCAGGAGTTCGAGACCAGCCTGACCAACATGGAGAAACTCCATCTCTACTAAAAATACAAAATTAGCTGGACGTGGTGGCACATGCCTGCAATCCCAGCTACTTGGGAGGCTGAGGCAGGAGAATTGCTTGAACCTGGGAGGTGGAGGTTGCAGACGAGATCATGCCATTGCACTCCAGTCTGGGTAACAAGAGCAAAACTCCATCTCAAAAAAAAAAAAAAAAAAAAAAAAAAAGAAGATATACAAATGGGCAAAAACTACATGAAAAGATGCCCAACATTATTAGTCGGTAGGGAAATGCAAGTCAATGAGACAACCACTACATACCTACCAGGAAAGCCATATAATTTTTTTTAATGAAAAATCACACATATTGACAAGGATGCAGGGAAATGAAAACCCTCAAACATTGCTAGTAAGAAATGTATAGTGTGGAGTAGTCACTGTGGAAAACAGTTTGGTGGCTCCTCAGTAAGTTAAACTAGAGTTACCATATGATCCAGCAATTCAACTTCTAGGTATACGCCCAAAAGAACGAAAAGCACAAACTCAAACACATATTTGTACACAGCAGCATATGTTCGTAGCAGACATCTGTTCATAGCAGCCCTATTCACAGTAGCCTAAAGGTTGAAACAACCTAAATGTTCATCAACTGATGAATGGATAAACCAAATATGGAATATCCACACAATGGAATATTATTCAGCCATAAAAATAAATAAGTACAAAATCATGCTGTAACATGGATGAACTTTGAAAACATGCTACATGAAAGAAGCCAGACACAAAGGCCACATATTTTATGATTCTATGTATATGAAATATCCAAAATAGGCAATCCATAGAGACACAAAGCAGCTTGGTGGTTGCCAGGGGCTGTGGGAGGAGAGGAATGGGGAGTGACTAATGAATGGGTATAGGGCCTCTACTGGGCAGAAATAGAAGAGTTCTGGAAATAGTGGTGATGGTTGAACAATATTGTGAATGCTTCTAATGCCACTAAATTGTACACTTTCAAATGTTTAAACTGGAAAAATATTTTACATGTATTTTAGCATAAGAAAAAATTATTTAGCCTAAGCAAGAATCCAAGCCTTGCCCAGTATTTAAGATGTCAGGAGATAAGGTGGACTGAAAAACAAAAGCATGATTTGGCAGGGGCAGTAGAAGTCATGGTGACAGGGTCTGTTCCTCCTCACTCTTTAAGCCAGGCATGCCATTCCTGGGAATGATGGTCAGGGAGCTCCCGGGAGGTCAATTCAGGGCCCAACCAGGACAAATTATAACAACTCCTTCCGTTTCCTCAGGACTCTCCTCTCAGGTACTGTCACTTCACTCTCATTTAACCCCCAAAACCCCAAAAGGCGGGTGCTCTTGGCCCCATTTTCAGAGAGACTTAAAGAAGCTAAGTGATTCATGCCAGGTTGCAGGTCACAATGAGATGGGGGAGCCATGCCTACAACAGGTCTATCCATAGCATCTATCTGGAGCTTGGGGTTTTTTTCCACTTGGTTATGGGTGCGCTTACAGAATCCTTTTCCACCTTCAGCTTGGTAAAAGATGGTATAGTTGCAGATGATACCCTTTCTCTCACTCTTGGGAATCTCTTTCCATGCGATCGTGACCGTCTTCACGCCAATGTTCTCCACCTTGGTCTCAGGACCTTCTGATGGAACTGGAAAGGACAGGGGGATAAATGATAATCAATGAACCGCACTCTAGGAGATCGTTCCCCCACAAAGGCTCTGGCCAGTACTCAGACCAAACCACAGTGCTGGAGGCGAGGGGTGAGGGGTGAGTAGGGAACCGATGAATCAGCTTGTTTGGGAAAATTGTTTTCTAGAGCCATCTCTCTTAAGCAAGAAGAGAAGTGGCAACAAGATCACTTGAAAAAGTCCTTTCTTATAGATGTCTCACTCCAATTTGGTACCCAGCTTTTTCATTCATATCTGTAAAGTGTAGTTATTATCAAATAGTTGAAGAATATGGCTCCATAGGCTACCTTTGAGTGGCAGAAGATATTTTCCAATGTTGAATCTGGAAGACATGAACTTCCAAAAAGATAAAAGTAAAGCTTGAGGCATTTACCAGTAAAGCCTTTGCTTATTGCTACATAATTAAAAATAATTTTTTAACATCCCTAGCTTAGGATGAACTCTGTAGGCTCCCTGATGTGGTCTTAATTCAGTGTTATTGCTGGTAGTAGCTCTACTTGCACTGTTTATTTGTGACTTTGGGCAAGTTATTTCACCTCTCTGAGCTTTAATTTTCCATTTGTGAAATGAGGGGATTGGACTCAATGATCTGTAATGTCTACCCCAGCTTCAGAATTCAGCAAATTCATAACATACAGAGCTCACTACAAGATGAAGCACAAATGAGCCCTAAGATGGCTGGGAATGAGCTACAGGCACTTGCAGCCTTACTGACATGTGGGACAGGTCCCACTGTTTCCTTTTCCCCACAGGGCCTTGTCCATTCATACCGCCTTCTTTGGCATAAGCCTGGATGGAATATGGCTCGCCAACTTTGTCGTGCAACATTGGATACACAGAGATGTTATAGCACCAGAAAGGTTTTAATTTATCTGTAAAAAAGAAAGAAAAAAAAAAGCATAAGTGCAGAGCATGGCACAGTGGAAGGAATACTAGACTAAGAGTTATGGCCAAACACTTATGGAAGATGTTCCATTTCTCTATAGTTTCCACCTCTGGAAAATAAACAGGTTAGGTTGGTCTCTAATGTCTATTGCTTTTCTCAGATTTTCTAATTAATTCTTATTTTTAAATTTAGCTTTTTAGCTTTTTCTTTTTTGGAGGCAGGGAATCCCCAGGTCTGTTCTGACCAAATACTGTTGCAGCAGAGAGATCCATAAGATCGCGGAATACGCTGCCTAATTAAGTCCTAGAACAACATATCATCACCCTGTGGATCTCAAACACTGTGACTTCTATCTCCTCTACTTGTCTGCATCCCTGCATGTGTATTATTCTTAATATGGATGTTTGAAGCATTAAGAAATGATTGTAGTGACAGGATTAAAAGGGTAAAGCCTCATTAGGGAGGCTGAGGCAGGAGGATCACTTGAGCCCAGGAGTTTGAGGTTACAGTGAGCTATGATTGTGCCACTGCACTCCATCCTTGGCAGTCAAGCAAGACCCTGTCTCTAGAAAATAAAAATTTAAACAAAATTAAAAATAAAGAGTAAAGCCTCACTCGTGTATCCTACATAGAGCAGGGACTTTCCTGAAAAGAAGGCTATTCCTATAACAATCACCTGGGAAGGGGGCCTAACTCTTAAACAGGCAACCAGAACTGAAGAAAGTATCGTAGGTAGGCCAGCTGGGATCCACACTCTGGAGTTATCCAAGGGATGACCCAGCTCTCCAGGAAGGACTCTCTGATGGTGGGTGTTAAGATGGTGTTTTCCACCTGGAGACCGATCAGATACCTGGTCTGCTTGACACCCACGGCTTTCTGTGCCAGCCTTGCCTTGGAAATACCAAGAAGCGTGTCACTTCATTAAGCTTGCACAAGCTTGTCAAATGCTATTAACCACACTAACAGCTTTGAAGCCAAAGTTAAAGATCTAAAAATGGATGAAAATGAAACCAAACCCTGCAATGAGGGAACCTGTGGGTTCCGCCCTGGCTACCTTGCTGGATTGTCCAGTTCGTGGCCTGAGACACAGATTCCCAGGAAAGGGTGGTGGGCTCTGAGTCCACGTCCGGAAACCATTCAATCATCCAAGTGTTCACGTCTAGAGCAGAGCTTTGCCACTTCACCACTAGCTGGTCCTCAGCAAGGCAGACCTGCATGACCTCAATGCACTGAAATGCTGAAAGGAGAGAAAAGGACTTCTTCACAGCTACCCAACTCATTCCCCAAATGCAACAACCACATTGGCATCCTCATTGCCTCAGCTGTAAAACAAGGCCAAAGTTCAGGATCTCCACCGCAGCCTCCCTGGATGGGGCTCTTTTCACTCCCTTTATTGCATCCTTTTTCCTTACACAACACCTTTGAGGAGTAAGTGGCTTCTTGATCTTCCTTTACCTACCCCAAATTGACCTGTTTCCAGAAAAGGATCTCACTAGACAGTTGATGTCTAAAAAGACTTACCTTCCACAGGTGTCTCTGCAAGTCAAATGGAAAGGAAACCTGAGACAGAGAATCTCCAAAGGTAGAATTTCAGGCTCTGGGGAATTGTGTGGCTGGGAAGCTGGGAGATGGAGACCTTAAAATCATACCAGGGAGATGGCTTTACACTTTCACTATATAGTCTGGCTCTACACAAACTGGATATGAATTCCTATCCTCAAGGCAGCAAGTATTGCGTTTGTACCAGAAAGATAAAGACATTGCCATCCAAATTACCTAGTATGGATCAATACATAAATGGCAACATTTTCTGCAGGACTGGCCAAAATAATCTGGAAACAGGTCACAAGGATTTATTTAATAGAAAAGTTGAGTGTGTGGCTTCCAATCCAATGTCTGGAACTTAATCAGAATCAGAGAGAGATCTTATTGAAATATTCAAACACACAGAAGAGAACTATTGGAGGTGCAGCGAGGCAGAGGTGGAAGGTACAAACTGGGCAGGGCTCAGAAATTCCAGGGCGTGCTCTCCCCTCACCCAGTCCTCACCAGCATAGCACTCCTCAGCCTGCAAAACTGAAATCCATGGAAGAGCATTTCTTTTTCTTTTTTTTTTTTTTTTTTTGAGGCACAGTCTCACCCTGTCACCCAGGCTGGAGTGCAGTGGCATGATCTTGGCTCACTGCAACCTCCACCTCCTGGGTTCAAGTGATTCTTGTGCCTCAGCCTCCCGAGTAGCTGGGACTATAGGTGCATGCTAACACACTTGGCTAATTTTTTGTATTTTTAGTAGAGATGGGGTTTCACCATGTTGGCCAGGCTGGTCTCAAACTTCTGACCTCAAGTGATCTGCCCAACTCAGTCAGTCTCCCAAAATGCTGGGATTACAGGCATGAGCCACCACGCCCAGCCAGGAAGAGTATTTCAATGAATGTCAGAGATGATCCTGGATACAGGCACAAAAGTGTCCTGCAAAAAAAAAAAAAATGAAAGAAACCCAAAAGCCTTTTGAAGCTGGAAGCCTAGGCCACATGTAGGAATCTGGGGTGGGGACTGGGGGTCCTGCATCCTGCTGTTCCTTGGCAACAAACCTCAGCAGGCAGTGTGTATATTTAGGAGTCTTGTTCTTGCAAGCCACAGTTGACAGATCCTTTTCCCAAACAGGGTCCTTAGGCGACACTCCAGGGGCTAGTCCTAGCAGCAAGGCCAGGTAATTTATCAACCTGAAAAGGTAACTCTAAAAAGGACAACTAAGGCATGGAGGCAATGTGAAGCCACAGAAGGAGCGGAGGCCGGGGCAAGAAGCACAGAGCCTGGAGATGGACCCCCCCCTAACCCTAGGGCTCTGAGTTTCTCCTTCCAGCCTTCCCCTGCTCACCGCCTGGAAGCAGCCCCAGCCAGTCTTGGCTGCAAGTCCCTGCTGGAGCCTTGGAGATGTAACTAGACTCTTCTAGCAGCCAATGTTGGTGCTCCACCCAGACCCACTCAGCTTCCTTCGTACTGTGTGCGTGTGTTTTGCTTGGTGGGGATGACTATGAGATGTCACTCACACTCTAGATAGAGTCCTCTGCAAGATCCAGTAGGAACCCCCCTCCCTGGGGCTTTTATCTCAGATTGTACCTGTTACAGGTTGAATTGTATCCCCCCAAAGTATATCCCCAGTGCCACAGAACGTGACTGTATTTGGAACTAGGCCATTGCAGATGTAATTAGTTAAGACAGTGGGCCCTTTGTGAGAAAAGAGGAATCTGGGCATGGAAACAGAGACACACACAAGAAGCTAGCCATGTGAAGACTGAAGGAGACATTTACGGGAGTTACTGGAACTACCACAAGCCAAGGAATACCTGGGGCCACTATAGGCTGGAAGGGGTAAGGAAGGATTCTCCCCTAAAGACTTTAGGGAGCATGGCCAACCAGCACCTTGATTTGGGACTTCTGGCCCCCAGGACCATGAGACAATAAAGTTCTGTTGTTCGAAGCCCCCCAGTCTGCAGTGCTGTTTTAGCAGCTCTGAAAGCTCACCTTCATCTCAGCCTCTGCCCTGTCCTGGCCTGCTTCTGCAGCTTTCTCATCTCCCTGGAGGCACTTTTTAAAAAAATGATTGCCCACAAATCCTGGCCTGAAGAAGCCAGTGTTGGTGTCTAACCCCACACTCCTTCTCACCAACGCTGGAGCTCTGTGGAGCAGGGAGAGCCGGTCTAAAGCGCCAAGTGCACGTCAGAGACTGCGGAGACCACAGGGGCGTGGCGCCCGCCCCAGGAAGCCATGAGTCAACCTTGAAAGGGGAAAGCCTGGCCACACCAAGGGGCGCCAAAAGGGAAGTTTCCAAGTCATCACTCTACTCAATAGAAACGAATCGCCAGGTCCTTCCATCATTCAATAAGAGCTTTCTGAGCAATGACTCCAAACATCCTCAGGTGTGGTAGGAAACACAGATCTTTCCTTGAAGAAGCAGGGAGGGGCTTTGACTGTGAGAGCCATTGATTTCTTGTGATCTGCATGAAGACAGTCACTGAGGCTCAAGTGCTGGTGCTGCTTCTCCTTTGCCAACCGTCCTGGCCCATCCTGGGCTCTGCCTCACCTTGGGCCCATCTTCCTCCTCCGGCCTCATGACACAGTGGCCAGGCTTTCCCATGCCCTGCCTGGGACCACGCCGCCGCCGCCTGCTGGCTCAGGTCTCACAAAACCCAGGGCGTGTTGAGCAGAAGGAACCTCATTCCAAGCCCTTATTCCAAGAGGGGAACATGGAGGCCCGCACAGGTCAATAACCAGTTCAGTGTCACACCGCATCTGTGACTGGAATTCAAGCCACTTTATGAATAACACATCTAATGTTGTGGGATATGGTACGAGTTGGGAATTCTGCAGATCCAAGCTGGAATCCCACTCCAGAGACCTTGGGCACATTACTAAGCTTGCCTGAATCCCTTTGCCATCTATAAAATAGATCTCACAGCATCTACATCATGAGTCATGTCAAGGCTAAAAGGGGAAAACCTATGTTATCTTAGCACAATTCCTGACACATACTAGTAGACAATGTATGATAACTATTACTTATTGATAGTTATACTTACAAAAATTATCTTATTATTCTGTAGTTATTATTCTCATTCTCCAGTTGCCTCCACTTTAGTAAGCAAAATTCTGTAGAATATTACTTTCTTTTGTTTGTTTTTGAGACAGGGTCTCGCTCTGTCACCCAGGCTGGAGTGCAGTGGTGCAATCTCGGTTCACTGCAGCCTCATCCTCTTTGGCTCAAGTGATTCTTCCCCCTCAGCCTCTCAAGTAGCTGGGACTACAGGCACATGCCACCAGGCCTGGCTAATTTTTGTATTTTTGTATTTTTTTTTTTTTTTGTAGAGACAAGGTTTCACTATGTTGCCTGGACTTGTCTCGAACTCCTGAACTCAGTGATCCACCCGCCTTGGCCTCAAAATGCTGGGATTACAGGCGTGAGCCACCGCGCACATCCAGAACATCATTTTCCTATATGTCTGGGACTAGCATCTGTAAAGTTTCTCTGCAAAGAGCCAGATAGCAAATATTTTAGATTTTAGGTTTTGTGGGCTAGGTCATCTCTGTTATAACTATTCAACTTAGCCACTGTTGCACAAAAGAAGCCATAAACAATATGTGAGCAAATATGTGTGGTTGTGTTAGAGTGAAACTTCATTTATAATAACAAGTGTCCAACCAGATTTAACCTGCAAGCTGCAGCTTGCCAATACCTGATCTAGGACCCTTATAATTGATGATCACACAGTCGTATCTGACACAAAGCCAAAAAAAACTTAAGTGAATTTAGCATAACTTTAAAGTGTATTTTATATTTTTAAAGTTGATAATCCGTGTCTAACAGAAATTTGATCAATCAGAAATTTTATTAAGAATGACAATAAGCCAGGAGCGGTGGCTCACGCCTATAATCCCAGCACTTTGGGACGCCGAGGCAGGTGGATCACCTGAGGTCAGGAGTTCGAGACAAGCCTGACCAACATGGAGAAACCCTGTCTCTACTAAAAATACAAAATGAGCCTGGCATGGTGGTGCATGCCTGTAATCCCAGCTACTCAGGAGGGTGAGGCAGGAGAATTGCTTGAACCTAGGAGGCAGAGGTTATGGTGAGCTGAGATCACACCCTTGCACTCCAGCCTGGGCAACAAGAGCAAAACTCCATCTCAAAATTAAAATAATAACAACAATAGTAATAATTAGCACCAGACAAAGCATTTTACATACATGATCTCATTTAATCTTCACTACAGCTCTGTGAGGTAGGTATTATTATACAATAGCTCCATTTTACGAGTAGCTAAGCTTCAGAGAAGTTAGGTAACTTGCCCAAGGTTAATGGTATCTTGTGGAAGAGCAAAGATTTGAACCCAGGGCCGCTGGATTCCAAAGCCCATGCTTTTATACCTTACTCTTTACCGCCTCCCATCCTGGGGCCACACTGGGAAACTGAGGTTACTATTCAACAGCACCTCCATTAACAAAGAATGTGTGCCCCAATGACACGTGCATTTGTCAGGAACTTCATCACTAGGGTGTTGGACAGGCAGGAACTAGGATGTCAGGAAATGAGGACTACAGGGAGCACTATTAAATGCTAACTAAAATAATATCAAGTGTAGCTCAAAATACAAAAATATAAATATCTAGGAATTACAAAATGAGGGCTGAAGGAGAAGAGATGGAAGGGAGCACAGGCAGAGAATTCTAGAACTGGTTGTGTAAATGTCTGAACCAGTCTAGGTGGAAGCAAATAGAGAAAGGTGGTGAATTGGAGAGAACATTCCTAACTATGATATGTTTCCACAAATAGTTACTGCGCACCTGCTCTATGCCAACTGCTCTATGCTATTTTAAGTGTTGGGAATTAGGTTAAAAAAAAAAGAAAAACAGACAAAAAATCCCTGCCCTCATGGCATTTACATCCTATTGAGGAAAAAAAGGTAGTAAAATAAATAGGATAATTTATAGAATAAGGGATAGTACTAAGTTTGAAAGAGAAAAATAAGAGAGAAAAGAGGAAATCTATTGTCTGCAATTCTTTGAATGAAAATTTTTTATTCCAAAACAGGATAAATATGAGTTGGCCTGGGAGAAGTAATATGTCAAAAACTACTTAACCAAAAGTGTAATGAACAATTTATTGGCAAGTATAAACACTAGAATTTTTCCATAGTGACAAATGGAAGGGGAAAAGGAAGAAAACAGGACAGCAAGCATTAAACCAAGGATGGGATGTGGTGACTACCTATTTGTGGGGAGAACAGTTCAAAAGCAGCTTCGGTAAAAGAGGACAAATGTGAGAAATAGGACAGTTTCATAGGACTCGACCCAGCTTACATTCACTCAGACCAGAACAAATCAAAGCTGCACACAGAACTTCTAGGCATATGGCTTTGTATTCTGTAATTTATAAAGTCTCTGATTTTTAACAAAGGCTTTGTTCCAAAGGAACATGACTTCAAGTGATTCATTGATTACCAGCAAATTCTCATTGCTTCACCACAACCTAAAAAGTCCCCACTCCATTTTCATTTTGACTCAAGAGAAACAGCCACCCTTGAGAGCACAGGGACTGCTCCTTGGCCAGTTGATGGGACCAGGAACCTAAGGAAGAAGTTGATGCTCTACTTACGTTTTTCCTGAATAGCTGGAATCCTCAGGGTGGCCACTGGAGACTTCCCGAGAGAATTATAAGAAATCATAGACACCCAATAGCTCTTGCCTCCTAGACGCAGTTCAAGCTGCTGGTTAGTAGTGTTCATTGTTTCTGTGAGGTTAGTGTTGTTTTCTGGATAGTACCATATGTTGTAGCCAAGTGTTTTCTCTAGGACTGGGGCTCCTCTTGCCTTCTGAACCCAAAGAAAACAAAATTTATTGCCAACAACAAAGAAAAAGAAAGGCATTGAGACAGTGAGAAGCGGTGGGGGTGAGGGTGGGGAATAAGGCTAACTATTAGGTACCAAACTACAATCAGGTAATTACCCTCTAGGGATGAAAAACACATCCTGGGCTGTGATAGTAACACTTCAAGTGCCAGAAGAGCGGATTTACTAAATTTCGTCTAATTCCATGAGGCTAAACTAGAATGCCCAAAACAATGTAAACAAGCCACCCTTATTTCCTTCTGCCTGTATCTTTCGCTCCATCCCACTCGTGTAGAGGAGTAAGGGCTAAAAAGCTGACACATTCCCTCTGAGCCCATCCAAGTCTGGTCCGGCTCTGAGTCATCTCTTGCCTGGAGTATCCAAGAGTTGGAGAGTACCCTATGCCCTAGTCTTTTATTTCCATGCCTCTCCCTCTGAGAAGAGAGCCAGCTTCCCTGGACCAGGCACCCCAGCCAGGCATCCTAGCTAAGAGGGCTGCCCTGCCAGTCCCAAACCCTTGGTGAGAAGTTTAAGGTGGAATCCTGAGGACTTTAAGCTAAACTCTTATTTTCAGCCTTGAACTTGGGCCCACTCACCAGACATTTGCCTAGGAGACAGCATGGTGAGTATTTCCCAGAATTTATAGGGCTTCCCTTTCTGTTACTGATTACACACATAGATGGAGTGTAATGCCTGAATATAAGTCCAGGACTTACAAGTGGGACTTTAGCAGGCACTTCGTCCCACTGCCTTCCCAGTTCAGGAATTTCCTTTACTTTTATGCCTAGGCATAAAAGGTCAGCTAGAATCTTCCTAATGACCAGGAGCCTTTTATCTCTCAAGACGACCCATTTTCTTTTTTATTTTATTTATTTATTTATTTTGAGACAGGGTCTCGCTCTGTTGCCCAGGATGGAGTGCAGTGGCCTGATCTTGGCTCACTGCAACCTCCGCCTCTTGTATTCCAGCAACCTCCGCCTCTTGTATTCCAGCAATTCTCCTGCCTCAGCCTCCCGAGTAGCTGGGATTACAGGTGTGCACCACCATGCCCGACTAATTTTTGTATTTTTAGTAGAGACAGAGTTTTGCCGTGTTGTCCAAGCTGGTCTTGAACTCCTGACCTCAAGTGATCCCCACACCTTGGCCTCCCAAAGTGCTGGGATTACCGGCCCAGCCCACTCCCAGCCCCACTTTCTTTTTTAAATAACACATATTTTTTTAAAATAACATATTAATATGTTATTTAAAATCTTTTTAAAATAATATTAACATTTTAAATAACATTCTTTTTAAAATAACATATTCTTTTTAAAATAATAAAAATTGAGATACAATTCACATTCCATAAAATTCACTGTTTTAATGTGAGTTCAATGGCTTTTATTAATAGTATGTTCAGTCATGCAACTATCACTATTATTTAATTTTAGAGCATTTTAGTACATTCTTTTTTAACCAACTCAAATTCTTAGAGAGCTCTTTCCTTTTGAAGGTGCGGTAGGCGGGCCGGTGGGGAGGGTGGAGAAAAAGACCAGACCCCACAAGCGACGGGGAGGAGGCGGGCACTGAAATCCATCTTCTCTACTTTGCAAGCTGCCCTACTTGGCCCTTCGCCACTGCTATGTAGCTAAGACCACATGTGGGCGTGTGCGGTTGTTGGCTTTCCTCCCCCAAAAATGTGTTGCCACAATCATTTGTTTTCATACTTGATGGCTGAGAAAGGCAGCACAGCATCTGGGATTGATTCTCTAGGATTCCCCGCCATCTCTGGCTGTTGTCCCATGCGGCTGCAGCGCTGCCTACGCAACCCAGGGAGTCCCATAGCCCTGCGGGTGTGGAGGGAGTGGGCGATGGTGCGGGAGCCTCCAACCCTGAGGTAATTGGAATATCATCTGGCAAAGCAGGACACTTGCTCCATTTTCAACAGGATTTTGAACTTGCCTGGACTTCAGCAAATGTGAGCTAACATCACGAACATTTCCTGGGAATTCTGGAGGCACACGAATTCTGGCATCTCACTCCTCTCCTCCTTCTTCTTCCCCATCTTTTCACTCTTTTTTTCTCCATCTGCCCTTTTCCTTTCCTGTTTATTCCCTTGTCCCCCCCATTTTCTACTCCTTCTCTCACTTCCCTCTCTCAGGTCCTCTTCCCTCCTCTTCTTCTCTGCATTCCCCACCTGACCTCTCCTGTTCCTCACTCCCAGGCCTCCGCCCTAGAAAGTACCATGTGGTCCCTCTTCTGTTTTTGTGCCCTACTGTTTCAACACACGTGTGCCATATATGTTGCCAATGACTCGAGGACACACCAGCAAGCTGACCCTGATCAGAGCTCTTCTTAGACAGCTGGGTGGGGAGGGGGGTTCCAGAGACTTATGCTGCCTTCCACCAGAGGCTGGTCTGTGATCGTTTCCTCCAGAAGGTCATGGTGCCTCCTGCACTTTCACTTTCTACCCACCCCGAATGTTAATGTTTCAGACCAAAGAGGAGGGGGGCCAGCCTCTGTCATGCATGTTTGGGCCATCTGCAAGGTGACCTATAGGGCTTTTTTGAGCTGGCCAGCCAATGTGAGATTTGGGGCATCATAAAGCCCTCTAGGGAAGAAAATTCTGGAGGTAAAATTTCAAGAATCACAGTTTTTGGAAGGGTAAGAGACCAAGCGCTTTTAAACAGGATGAAGAAACAGGCTGGGCATGGTGGCTCATGCTTATAATCCCAATGCTTTGGGAGGCTAAGGTGGGAGGATCTCTCGAGCCCAGGAGTTCAAGGCCAGCCTGGACAACATAGCAAGACCCAGCCTCAACCAAAAAAAAATTTATATATATGTATATATATATATATATATATATATATATATATATTTTTAATTAGCTGGGTGTACTGGCACACTTCTGTAGTACCAGCTACTTGGGAAGGTGAAGTGGGAGGATCACTTGAGCCCAGGAGTTAAAGGCTGCAGTGAGTTATGATTTCACTACTGCACTCCAGCCTGGGTGATTGAGCAAGACTCTGCCAAAAAGAAAGAAAGGTGGTGGCAGGGAGGCAGGGAAAGAGAGAGACAGGGAAAGGAAGGGAAGGGAAGACAAGGCAAGGCAAGGGAAGGAGAGGGAAGGGGAGGGGAGGGAGTGGGGAGGGGGAAGGGGAGTGGGGAGGGGAGGGGGAAGGGGAGGGGAGGGGGAAGGGGAGGGGAGGGGGAAGGGGGGAGGGGAGGGGAGGGGGAAGGGGAGTGGGGAGGGGAAGGGGAAGGGGAGTGGGGAGGGGAAGGGAGTGGGGAGGGGAAAGGTGAGGGGAGAGGGAAGGGAGTGGGGAGGGGGAAGGGGAGTGAGGAGGGGGAAGGGGAGTGGGGAGGGGAAGGGGAGTGGGGAGGGGGAAGGGGAGTGGGGAGGGGAAGGGGAGTGGGGAGGGGGAAGGGGAGTGGGGAGGGGAAGGGGAGTGGGGAGGGGGAAGGGGAGTGGGGAGGGGAAGGGGAGTGGGGAGGGGGAAGGGGAGTGGGGAGGGGGAAGGGGAGGGAGGGGGGAGGAGAGGGAGGGGAGTGGGGAGGGGGAAGAGGAGGGAGGGGAAGGGGAGGGAGAGGAGGGGGAGGGGAGGGAGGGGAGGGGGAGGGGAGGGAGGGGAGGGGGAAGGGGAGGAGGAGGGGAGGGAGGGGAGGGGGAAGGGGAGGGGGAGGGGAGGGAGAGGAGGGGGAGGGGAGGGAGGGGAGGAGGAAGGGGAGGGGGAGGGGGAAGGGGAGGGGGAGGGGGGGAGGGGGAAGGGGAGGGGGAGGGGGGGAGGGGGAAGGGGAGGGGGAGGGGGGAGGGGGAAGGGGAGGGGGAAGGGGAGGGGGAGGGGGGGAGGGGGAGGGGAGGGAGGGGAGGGAGGGGGGAGGGGGGGGAGGGAAGGGAAGGGAAGGGAAGGAGGATGGAAGGGAGGGAAGGGAGGGAAGGGAGGGAAGGGGAAGAAAGAGAGAGAAAAAGAATCCAGAGGGAGGTCACCTTCCATAATAACCGCACTGGCCTTCTTCCATCTGCCTCAGCTGGTTTCAGGACTCTCCACAGTTCCAGGCCACATGGAGCTGTAAGGAACAAGAATGAGGTACTCAACCCAGAGAGAAGCGAGTTGCAGAGGAGACAGGGAAGGTTAGCTGGGCAGTTGGGAAGGATTTGCTTGAGGGAGCCAGTGGGAATAAGGTGAGGATTGGAGGGATGGCAGTCTTGCAATGACCAAAGATGTCTTCATTTTGTGGTCAAGGAACTGGAATCAACCAAAGATAAAAAAAATAAAACTGCTCTTGAGTCTGATGATTTAATGTAAGATAAAGGAAAAGTATAATAGGCCCCATTGTAATATAATTTGTCACCCAAATCTAGATCAAAATGTGACTATCTCATGTCCTCTAGATCTAACATATATATTATAGCTGGGAATGACACAGATAACTCACAAGGAGATATATGTATATACAATTTATACCAAGTCTACTTCCAAAAAAATAAAACTACATACTTGAGATGTTATAAAATAAAAGAAAAAATTAAATGACAAAGGAGTAAGAAAATAAGCTTCACTAGGTCCCTCCATGAGCTCTAAATTTAATGCTGGTTTTCCCAAAATAAAAAAGAATCACGTTGAGGTGCCTATTTCTCGTGGCCCAATAAAAAGGAAACCTAGAAATTCATATGAAGGGAAACTATTTTCTGGCTACGAACACTGAAATCATAAATGGAATTTATCACGTGGGTCTTTTCAAAAAGGACACAGAGTAACGTAAAAGCCAATATCTGCAATCCCAATAGAGCAAAAGCACAGAAATATCATATATGTGCATTTTTCATAGTTGTTTTCCATAAATAGCCAGGGCATAAATCCCGACACATGCCTTTTCCCAGTAAACAACACAGTCTGAGACAATAGTCCAAGTATACAGGCTTCTGATGATCTAACCATACAGAGATGAAACTTACAAAAAACAAGGAATTTACATTTCGCTTGATTTCTGGACTGTATCTCTCAAATACCCTGTCGCAAGCAAGTTTTGTCAGGAGATGGCTCACTGGCAATTTATAGTTGAACGCCCTGACATGCACCTGAGATATCAAAATACTGAGCTACTGATTAGAGAATGTTCCACCCACCTTAGCCATGAGAGGAAAGCAGAGAGTTCTAAACAAATGTCAAAAAGGCTAGTGGCCCACGATTTGAAGAGAGTAAATGTCCCTGGTCAAAGCTGCAGTAGTTGCACTCTGAATTTTTTCTTGAGGAAGTAGCATGGCTGGAGATAATGTAATTAGGTCCACAAAGAATAAGTCTACCACTCAGACCAAGATCCAAACTATTTTTTAGAAGTAAGAGATTGTCTTCAGGGATCTTTTAAACTGTAGGTGATTGGATATCTTCAAGTAAAATTACTGGCTGGGCACGGTGGCTCATGCCTGTAATCCCAGCACTTTGGGAGGCCGAGGCAGGTGGATCACTTGAGGTCAGGAGTTCGAGACCAGCCTGGCCAATGGTGAAACCCTGTCTCTACCAAAAAATATAAAAAATTAGCTGGGTGTGGTGGTGTGTGCCTGTAATCCCAGCTACTCGGGAGGCTGAGGCAGGAGAATCGCTTGAACCCGGGAAGCGGAGATTGCGATGAGCTGAGATCGCGCCATTGCATTCCATCCTGGGCAACAGAGCGAGCCGTGTCTCAAAAGAATTGTTTTAAAAAAAGTAAAATAACTGAACTCCAACTAAAGACAATTTTATAATGAGGAAAATGTACCAAGTACAACTGAGTTAATAACTTGTTTTGCCTTTAATGGAGAGTCACACTTCTACAACTACTCTTGCAAAAGCCAAAGTCTAGTTAACACAGTCTAGCTGTTAGGCCCAGGATCTCCCAATGAGATAAATGCAATTCCATTAGAATTGCTTATAAGGAGATTGAACTGTGTTGACTTTACATATTATTGACTTTACATATTATTTCATCTGAATCCCACTGAGGTGTTGTCTCAAAAGCTCTGCCATGAGTTTTCTGATTTCTCAAAGGCTTTTATTGAATCAGAAGACAGGACAGCCAGCACTCAAGTTTCTCAGACAGGAAGCAACAGGCTGGTTTCACCCTGTCTACAAGCCAATGAGATGTAAGCAGTGGCCAAGTTCCTCCCAGAAGACAACCTTTGTACAGGGCTACAAAGTCATTAGACCTTCCAAGGAAACCCACAGGATTAGAGGGACCTTCACTCCATCTCTCACATGCAGAATCTCTCTGTTCCAGTCATGTGGAGAGTCAAACCCAGGGCCAGTAATATTGAGAGTAAGAAAAAAAAATCTAAAGACAAGGTGTTCATTACTACCCAGTCCTAAATATTCATCTCAAGGATAGATACAGGCAAAACTAAACTGATTATTAAATAATCATTCCAGGCACTTGACTAGAAATATGAGTGAAATTCTTCTTGGATTTAGCCCATAGGCAAGCTGGGCATGGTGGCACACGTCTGTAGTCCCAGCTGCTCGGGAGGCTGAGGTGGGAGGATCACTTGAGCCTGGGAGGCGGAGGCTGCAGTGAGCTGAGATCTCACCACTACCTTTCAGTCTGGGTGACAGAGTGAGAACCTGTCTCAAAAAAAAAAAAAAAAAAAAAATTATCCCATAGGCAGCCATTTTGTTTTCGTAGATGGTAATAATAAATGAGTTTAAATTGATATTTTTTTCTTTGAGGCCACTATTTCCTGCAGATATGGTCCAAAGAGAGACAGTCTTCTCAGTATAGACTTCCTACAGATGCAGCTGTTAGTGAAACTGCTGCCTCACTAGCATGTAAGTCTTCTATAGTTATTATAGCCAGCTTTCCATTAACCATACATTGATAATGGATTTTCAGTTTAATCAAAGGGGGAAACGTAAGGACTCTGAAAAAAAATTAAAATTTTCCAAATCAACCAAAATATCTACATATTCAAAGGCATCAATTGTCTGGACTGATACAGCAACAATTGATGCTATACTATTTCTATTACAATATGGGTATCCCCACAACCACCACCAGTTAGACATATACAGGTACCCCTGCTAAAGACCAACAATAATAAAAGCTAACTCTTAGCAAGTGTCAGTTTCTCTGAATTTTCTTATTTAATGCCCACAGCCCTGTAATTAGATACAGCAATAATGTTACTAATTATCATTTCTGAAGCATAGAGAAATTAAGCAGGTATTCAATATCACAAGCTTTTAAGAAATAAAGCCAGGATTTGAATCAAATTATATCTGCATCATGTAGTGAGTAGATATTTAAATGCCTAAATATGGGTAAATAACTCTAATAATCAATATATTGAAATCCAAAAGAAAATAGGCAGTACTTCACATTCAACCTAGAATACATGTTTTCAAACAATTAGAAAGGTTTGAAGTGGTATGCATTAAACAAATGGCATTTCATTTAAATAGGAAAACACACGCTTTATAAATTTGAAAACAAGAAATGAGGACTGGCTGGGGGGTGCATTTTAATCAGCTTCTTCTGGGATCCTGAAAAAATGAAGAAGGACAAAAGCAAAAGTTCTCTAGTGGTGACTTTGATAAATAAGTGTTGATTTGGTTTAATTAGCAAAAGGCATAGGTAACACCAGCATCTGGTGTTTGCTAATTAAATCAAGCTAGCTGAACTAATAAATCAGATGAAATAGTAAATCTTGTTTCTGGCAGCAAAACAAGCTGAGAAAACTGACACGAGGGACTGGCTGGTCTGTGATAAGCTTGAGACTCTGAGCCACGATGGCACCAGGAGGTCACTAGAAAGAAGAGTGACAGCCATGGCAGGGGAAGAGCTAGGCAAAATATAATGGCACCCAAGGGAGCACTTAATCATCAGCTTGCCTGCTGAAAAGTGAGGCAAAGGAAGAGAACTACTTGCTAAATGATACTGCATGAACATCTCCAGTAGGGAACACAAAATTCAGAAGGCATCAAATTGGTTCCAGGCATCTGACCATAGGGGTGAATGCACCCAACGTTTGTTAACACTAGTGTTAATACTGGAAACTCAACCAGGATCCAAAGGAATAAATCATTATTGTGTGGATGAGGTAGCACAGAAGTTGACCCCAGATGTTATCTGAGACCAGTCTGCAACTTGGGTATGAGACTGAAATCTAATTTTCTATTACAATATGGGTATCCCTAAACCACCTGAAATCATGAGGCCTGAAATCATGGCCATGGGGGAATTCATATTCTAAAACTCGCATCCCTTATAAATAAATAAGGTTAAAGCCTCAGAGGAAGGTTAGAAGGGTGGGCATTTAAAAATTTCTTGTCCATAATTCAGAAGAAGATGTGTGGCCATCACCAAGTATTCATCCAATTAGTCATTCGTTTACTGTTAGGCTGAAAAATGGCCCTCAAAATATCTCGTCCAGGCCGGGCACGGTGGCTCATGCCTATAATACCAGCACTTTGGGAGGCTGAGGCAGGCAGATCATGAGGTCAAGAGATCAAGACCATCCTGGCTAACATGGTGAAACCCCATCTCTAGTAAAAATACAAAAAATTAGCCAGGCGTGGTGGTGGGCGCCTGTAGTCCCAGCAACTCGGGAGGCTGAGGCAGGAGAATGGCATGAACTCGGGAGGCAGAGCTTGCAGTAAGCAGAGATCACGCCAATGCATTCCAGCCTGGGCTACAGAGCAAGACTCCATCTCAAAAAAAAAAAAAAAAAAAAAAAAAAAAAAAAATCTTGTCCAAATCCCTGGAACCTGTTAATGTTTCCTTATATGGTAAAAGGGACTTTGCAGATGTGATTAAGTTAAGGATCTTGAGATGGGAACATTATCTTGGATTAGCCAGGTGGGTCCTAACTGTGATCACTAAAGTCCTTATAAGAGGGAGGCAGAGAGGTTTGACACACAAGAGTGGGGAAAGGTGATGTGATGATGGGGGGACAAGTATTGTAGATGGAAGAAGGACCATAAGCCAAAGAATGCAGGCAGCCACTGGAAGCTGGAAAAGGCAAGGAAACAGATTCTCCACTCAGAGTCTCAGAAGGAAACGGCCCTGCTGACATCTTGACTTTAGCCCAGTGAAACTGATTTTGGACATCTGACTTCCAGAGCTATGAAAGAATACATCAGTGTTGCATTAAGCCACTACATTTGTATTGTTACAGCAGCAATAGAAAACTGATACATTCATCACACATTTATTGATCATCTACTGAGGGTCAGGCTCTGGGCAAGGCTCTTGAGAAAAGTAACACATGCTGAGTGACCCTGAGCTGTTTATTAGTGTCTCTGAAACTCAGTTTCCTCATTTCCAAAATGGGAGTGACTCTACATATTTTATAGTGCTTTTAGGAGGATTAAAAATAATAATAGGAGGATAAATAATAAGAATAGGAAATCTGGCAGTTAGTGAATATCTACTATGGGCTACACACATTATTTCATTTAATCTTTAAAATAATACTAAAAAGTAGGTACTACTATAAACTCAACTTACATATTCTATTTCAATATAGAAAAGGGGAATAAATGTGAGGAAACTGCTGAGAATGAACTGAGAGATTAGGTATCTTGCCCAAAGATACCTGGCTTGGGATTTAAGCCAAGCCCACTGACTGGAAGCGTTGCTCTTAATGACCATACTGACACTTAGTGTAAGCACTCCATCAACCTGCAATCCACGCCTCTTTCCTTTCCTCACTGTCATTAAAAATGTGATTTTTTTTTTATTGCATTAGTTACACCTTTATTTATTTTTTGAGTAGTAGCTCCAGGGTTCACAATATGTATCTTCAATTTATCACAGGATACCTTCAAATGATACGATACTGGCGGGGCACAGTGGCTCATGCCTGTAATCCCAGCACTTTGGGAGGCCAAGGTGGGTGGATCACCTGAGGTCAGGAGTTCAAGACTAGCCTAGCCAACATGCTGATACCCCTTCTCTACTAAAAATACAAAAATTAGCCGGGCGTGGTGGTGGGCCCCTGTAATCCCAGCTACTTGGGAGGCTGAGGCACAAGAATCGCTTGAACTCGGGAGGTGGTGGTGGCAGTGAGCCAAAATCACACCACTGCACTCCATCCTGGGTGACAGAGTGAGACTCCATCTCAAAAACAAAACAAAACAAATGATATGATACCCTTTCAGGTATAGTATAAGAACCTCTTGAGTATTAAAATGTGATCTTTTGCCTTTGGGGCACAAAGTTGTGCAGGCTCACTCTCGGGAGCACAGGGGGCCCCTGGGGTCATGAGATTCCATGATTCCCAACCAGGACACTTGACAAACCCCACCGAGTCTAGCCCAAAGCAGCCCTACACCAGAGCAGACAGGATGGGAATTGCAGGGAGTAGCTTGCCTTCTTCCTCAGTCGTTCCCATTTTTTCTTGGCTCCAGTCACTCCAGAACTTTGACTCCTTGACTGCACATTGCAGAGCTACGACATATTCTGTAAAAGCCTGCAGCCCCGTGAGGTTGTAGGTTTGGTTTTTATCCTTACGGTTCTTAGCGAAGTTGACTTCCATCTACAAGACAGAGACAATCCTAAACTGAAATGGAGACCACACATGTTATCCTCCCATTTTCCTCTTCACTACCCAGCATACTTTTACATTTTTAGAACTAGTAACACTCTAAATCAAATTTTAAAATATATCATTTTCATTCACAGACTTCCATATGTGCCTGGGAACAATTGGTACCTACACAGATATGAACATCCCCATGAACCACCAACTCCCTTCCCATTTCCTGTATCTAAGCTTATGGGGCAGAGATTCCTGCCTCTGGCCTGGTCTGAGCAAGCAGAGCTCTGCTGCTTGCTGTTCTAGAAGACGCAAGCCTCATGACCCAGGGCAACCTGGGCCTAGGAGGTGACTCCAACACCTAGAGACACTACCTCATGGAACAGCAGAAACAGAGACCTTAGCTGCATCAAATGCAATCCTCATGTCATCCACGAGACCCAGGAAAGTTAAATAACCATTTAAATGAAAGTTAGAAGATCTACAGAATGGGATCAGAACACAGATTTCTTCACTCCTCGGCTTTTTCGTTTTACCCAAATCTTTCACCTCAAAGCATTGGTCTTTGGGTGACCAGTCAAGCTGCTGAAAGTCTCAACGGCCTGAATGTATAAATTTTGATACTCTCTTGGGGAGAAAAGAGGTAAATAAATCAGTTATTTTCTCTAGATGTCAGCTTCTCATTGGTAAAGTGAAGGTGTTGCTTTATATAATTTCTGGGACTCAGCTCTCCAAGAGAAACTAACATTTAGCTATTCCTTTTCTGAGCACAGTCATTGTTGCTGCAATATAAACCTCTAGTTCAATATAAACATTTAGCTCAATATTAGCTTTATAAACCTAAAGTTTATAAAACCCAAAACCTAAAGGTTTATAAAGCTTATTTTGAGCTGATTAATAAAAAATAAACTGCACTAATAGGCACATCTATTTAACTAGTATGCACACAGCATAGTCCCATGGATCCTGCAAGAGAAGGAAGTCCTGATACTACTTACATCAATGTCCCAGCTGTGAAAATTAGTACCTAACTGCAGCTCCTGTGCTTTAAGGAAATTGGGCAGAAGGAGGATATGTGTCTATGCAGAAAGCTGACAGCCGCAGATGGACTTTGGAACTCCCAGCCTGGTGAGATGGAGGTGGAACAGGAAGAGGCAGTGACACTTTGGGGGCTAAATCCCAGGTTCCCTGAGCATCTTCTTCAAACAGGCCCTGGAGATGCTGTGACAGCAGACTAGGTTTTTGGAGAGTGTAACTTGAGACACCTGTTGTTAATTAGGGCTCCAACTAGAACAGGATTAAGACTGCCAGGAAAGGCCCAACCACATGGTGCCCTCCATATGTGATTTAAAATAAAAACACTAATCCATACAGCAAGTGTAAGGAAGTCTAATAAAGCTCTATTTTACTTGTCATGCTTTAAAAAATATATAATATTCTTCTTTTTAACCTTTCAATTTTTCCTCCTGCTTTGTTGTACCCTTAGCACATGCTCAGCCTGTGTAGAGGTTTTCATCACGTTCATACTTAGAAAGTTCTGCCTAACGTAGCCACGGGAGCCTCTTTCTCCCAGCCCCTGACTCAGAGAAGATGAAACCACTGCGCAGTCTTTTAATCAAGGTGCCTGTAAGGCTCCTTTACTTTGTTATTTTGACCTGCCAAGGTGCCTCTGGCCCCGACAGGATCCAGGATCAATTTTGATCCTTTATATACAGGCTTAGATCCAAAACTTCCCCAGCTCCACACAGGCAATGGAACCCTACCAAAACATTAATTAGCTTCATCAGGTTCACTGTTAACAGTCTATGCTTTGTGCCAAATCCTAACTCACCCAAAGTGTTTGTCTTAATAGATGAGTCAGAAGTTCTGATACAAAACCTAAATCAAATTCTGTGTGTGTGTGTTTGGTTTTTTTCTGACTCTGTTGCCCAGGCTGAAGTGCAGTGGCACGATCTTGGCTCACTGCAACCTCTGCCTCCTGGGTTCAAGCGATTCTCCCGCCTCAGCCTCCCCAGTAGCTGGGGCTACAGGTCTGCACCACCACGCCGGGCTAATTTTTTTTTTTTTTTCCGAGACAGAGTCTTTCTCTGTCACCCAGGCTGGAGTACAGCGGTGATCTCGGCTCACTGCAAGCTCCGTCTCCTGGGTTCATGCCATTCTCCTGCCTCAGCCTCCCGAGTAGCTGGGACTACAGGCGCCTGCCAACACGCCCGGCTAATTTTTTGTATTTTTAGAGGGACGGGATTTCACCGTGTTGGCCAGGATGGTCTCAATCTCCTAACCTCATGATCCACCTGCCTCGGCCTCCCAAAGTGCTGGGATCACAGGCGTGAGCCACTGTGCCCGGCCATGCCCAGCTAATTTTTTGTATTTTTCGTAGAGACAGGGTTTCACTATGTTGGCCAGGCTGGTCCCTAACTCCTGATCTCAGGTGATCCACCCACCTCGGCTTCCCAAAGTGCTGGGATTACAGGCATGAGCCACTGTACCCAGTCCATAAATCAAATTCTTAAAATAGTTTTGAGATCCCTTTCTAAGAGGCTCACATGGCTTTATTATATAAAGGTGCAAACCCTTTAGACTAGGGCCACAAAAGAATCTGGAGGGTGTTGAGGTATGGTCACATGGATGGCAAACCTGGGGGACAGAAAACCTGAGCTTAGGTTTGCAACTGACAAGCCCTGTGATCTTGAATAGACCATTTGAGCTTTCAACATCTTGATTTCCTAATCTGCAAAAATGGGGATAGCAAGGCCTCAATTACAGGATATTTGCAAGGATTAAATAATTTGGAGTATAAGGAAGCTCTTTGTTACTCATAATATCATACAAATACGGGTCTTGTTATATGGACATGTTGGAATTTTAGCATTAGTTTTACATGGCTACATTTAAACAAATATTTATTGAGCACAGGCATGCACCAGGCAAAGGGAAAACAGATGAAAACTAAGGTCCTGCATTTGAAGAACTTACAGTGTAACTGGAAGAGAAAGTTGAAATGCATTGCTGTTAAGTGCAATGACAGAAGCATGCAGAGGAGGGACCAGGACCAGGCCCTCAGAAGGAAATATGTCAGGCCTGAGTTCTGAAAGGTGAAGAGATTAGGGCAGGAGAGGTGCAAAAGCAGAGGGTGTTCTAGGAAGAGGCACAAAAAGAGTGAGAGAACATGATGCAAGGGAAACAAGCCATTTTAGAATGACCAGAGAGGCAAGAGCAAGAGTGTGAAGGGGTGGGTAGAGGCCAGGTCTCACAGAGTTAATAATGTGGACCCTTTTCCATGAACAATGGAAATCTTTGATAGAAGGTTGGGAAGAGCAGAATTGGGTTTAGCTGGGATTGCAACTGAGGATAACTGCTTGTATTTGAAAGCTAAGGAGAAGGCCAGGCATGGTGGCTCACGCCCATAATCCCAACACTTTGGGAGGCTGAGGCAGGTGGATCACCTGAGGTCAGGGGTTCGAGACCAGCCTGACCAACATGTGAAACCCCATCTCTATTAAAAATACAAAAAATTAGCCAGGTGTGGTGGCACAAGCCTGTAATCGCAGCTACTTGGGAGGCTGAGGCAGGAGAATCACTTGAACCACGGAGGTGGAGGTTGCAGTGAGCCAAGATCGTGCCATTTCACTCCAGCCTGGGCAACAAGAGTGAAACTCCATCTCAAAAAAAAAAAAAAAAAAAAAGCAAGCAAGCAAGCAAGCAAGCTAGCTAAGGAGAGAGAAAGAGTAGTACAGACTTCCACCTTCCTTCCTGCATCCTCCAGGAAAACAGGAAGCAGGACATTTTACCTCGGGGACTGGCAGGAAGCAAAGATGAGTACAGATGTGGGTGAGTTTGTCAAAGAGACGGGGTACAGGATGCCAAGGGTTGGGTAGTTTATACTTGTTGCCCTCACTTAGTGTTATATGTGGTATAGTAATTTTCCAGAGGGACTCTGGTCTTGGTTTATTTTTCTTGTTGAATCCTATACCAGCAGCTGTAGTGACTCTGCACTCAGCCAAACAGAAGGAATTAAGCGTTTATAGCCAGTAGATTACCCCAGAAGTTTCTCAGGTTCACAGAGACCATGACATGTGGTATGAAGAGGAGCTTGTGCTGTGCCGGGGACTGCCCTGCTTAAGGGTTCCCCAAACCACAATTAATGAATCTAATGTTCCATGTAGGCAGGTTGAAAGAGAATGGTTCCAGAGCTGGCTTAGAAAGGAAGCTGGGGGGAGAAGTGGCCATTATCATCTCTCTGAACACAGCGATAGAGGCAGAAGGCAGATAAGGGGGGTTCCCAGAGAATCTCCAACCCGCCCAAGAGTTTACATCAGATGATTTTGTGCAAATGAGGAAACCTGCCCAGGGTCTTGTCCGCGCATGTCCACGACGGACTGGGGACCCGCCTGTGCACTGGGAGAATGGGGTGGAGCCACGGGAAGTTCACACTTTGTGCAGAGGGAAGGAGCCTGGCCTCTTCAGCTCCTGTGTGATGGCCTGGTATTCAATCTGTGAGGTGGTAGCCTGTTAGCAGGAGCCCATCTCACTTTGCTGAGAGTTTTTTCTCTTTTTTCCTTTTCGCCCAATAAATTCCTCTCTCCTCACCCTTCAATGTGTCCACATGCCTAATTTTTCCTGTTGACACAAGAACCCGGATTTAGCTGAACTAAGGAGCAAAAATTCTGCATAAATAGGACAAATAATGCTTTTCTGAAAGAGTTCCAGACAAGGAGAGGATGCTGCAGTAAACAAGGTGTCTATGGGTTTCCACAAAGGAAAGGGTCGCATGATAGCCTCCTGGACAAGATAAAAAAAAAGTAGGCTGAATGATGATAGTGGTAATTAGGTATATTCATAGAAACCTGAATAAATGACCATATCCAAAGGAGGGGTTGATCCTCTGGATGGTTTCTACTGGTTTACCACAGGGCTCTGATGTAGTCACCATTTTTATTAATAATTAGGTAAAGGTATAGAAGGAAGTGTTATCAAATCTGGGGATACTGAAAAGTTAAAAAGTAAAAAGTTAATCATAAGTTTTGGGTGACCAAACAGGATTCTAAATAGGCTGGAATGATAGAAAAGACCAACATGAAGAAATTCAATAAGAATAAATAAAACACCTGAACTTAGGTTAAAAACCAACAAATGATAAGACAGTAGAGGTATGTTTTACTAGCAAGTCTTCAGGAGGTAAAAAGTCTTAAAGATTTAATTGGCTAGTAGTTGATTAAAAGTCAATAATGTGGCTGCTCATGATGGCTCACACCTGTAATCTCAGAACTTTGGGAGGCTGAGGGAGGAGGATCACTTAAGACCAGGAGCTCGAGACCAACCTGGGCAACACTACAAAAAAAATTTAAAAATCAGCCAGGCATGGTGGCATATGCCTGTAGTCCTAGCTGCTCGAGAGGCTGAGGCAGGAGGATCGTTTGAGCCCAAGAGTTCAAGGCTGCAATGAGCTGTAATCACACCACTGCACTCCAGCCTGGGTAAGAAAGTGAGACCCTGTCTAAAATTTATAAAAAGGCAATAAATATGAGATGATTACAAAAAGATGATACAATTTCAGGCTGCATTGATGGAAACTGCAGAATATTTTCTCGACTTTGAGGTAAGAAAACATTTCCTAAGACACAAAAGGCATTAAGCATAAAGGTAAAGACTGATAAAACTTTAACCATATTAAAACTAAGTGACTGTTCCTCAAAAGTCACCATTAAGAGAGTGAAACGTCATGCCACATAGTGAAAGATGTTTGCAATACACGTAACAAACAAAAGACTCATAAATAGAATATATAAGGAATGCCTACAAATCAATTGAAAAATCAGGCAGACCAGCCAACAGAAAAAACATGCAAAAGGCTTAAATCAGCACTTCCAGAAGAAGGAATCCAAAGGGCCAGTAAACATGTGAAAAGGTGTGCAACTTCATTAAAGGTCAGGTAAATGCAAATTAAAGCTACCATTCTATCATGTTCATACGATGGGATACTACACAGCAATGAAAATGTATAAACTACAGCATTATATAGCATGAGTAAGTCTTAAAAGCACAATATTGAGAGATAGAAGCCAAACATTAGAAAATACAAAATATATGGATTCCCTTTATATGCTCCTCCTCTATTTCTACTGGGCGCTTCTTCATCCTGGGACTCAAGGAAACAGGGCATAGTCTCTTAAACTATGTTCTTCAGTGATGCAGGCTTAAATGGTAAAAAATGAAAGCAAATAAGATGACCATGAAAATCAGGGTAATGTTAGCTCTAACGGAGGTCATGAGCAAAGGGCAAGCAGAGGGCTCTGGCATCCTGGAGATGTTCTATTCTTGACTGCAGTGGTTTCTACATGAGCACTGACTTAATAATAATTTGTTAAACGTAATATTATGTTTTGTTCACCTTTCCAAATCTATGTTATACCTCATGATTTTATAAAAGGTCAGAAAAATAAAAAATAAAATGGCCAAACCATAGACTCTCTGGTAGCCAACATAGCCAGACACAAACTTGGATATAATGCAGAAGTAAATTTCTCACTCTTTATTATGTCCCTGCACTCAGAAGGCAAAAATGCCTATTGTAGAACACTCTTCCAATCTAAAAGGTCCAGATGGAAAAATGGAACACTGGGAGGAGAAGTACTTAGCAATGTCTCTCTTCTATTTTTAATGTAAAAAGTGAAATAAAGATTCCAGGTCAACAATAGTTGTCAATGATTCTTTTCCTCTGGGCGTCTAATAGGAATATTATTATAATGGCATAACTTACCCAGCTGGTACTATTGACTGTCCTGAATCGAAGTGTGTATTTTAAATCAGATGAAACAGGTGCCAACTCAGGCTTTATCCATTCAATTTGAATCATTCGTTTGATGCCCAAAACTGGTTTCACACTGAAAATCCGAGGTGGTTCAGTTTTCGCTGAAAATAAAAATCATACAACTCTCATATTTGCAAAAAGATAAGAATTTGCTAATAGCATCCACCCAAAATTGAAAAAAGAAAAAACCCTAGAAAGGAAATGATAGTGCATTGTGGTCTGCTATATGAATGAAGATGGCATTTGCAAGGCAGTACAAAAGGAATGTCACCCCCCCAACCCCAACACCTCTGAAAAAGGAATACCCAGTGAGAGAAGGATGCATTCCTGTGATTTTTCAGCAAATCAGCCTCTTATTGATTGGTCATATGCTATGCCAAGCAGAAGGGAGGTAAAAAGAGACCACACAACCAGAAAATAGGCTGTCTCTCTTATTTACTCTTACCTTCCCTGAAGGCCTCTCCTTCCTTGACCCCTAGGATGATGGAATACCCACTATAAACACTAGAAAATAACTCTCATTTTCCTTGCACACTGCAAACATTTTAGCCTTAAATTTCTCTCTTTGAAAATATGCATTTTTCTAGTTATAAATGTAGCATATGCTTATTATACAACATTTTTTAAGTGTAGAAAAATACAAAGAAAAACTAAAAATCACCCATTATCCCATCAACCAGAGATAACCCTTATTACCATTTTGGTATATTTCCTTTCAGCTGTTTTCTGTATAATTATTTGCATTATCTTTTAACAAAATTGGTATTATGCTAAATAAAGCTTTTGTTTTTTAAGAATAACATACAATCAGCATATATCCCCTTGTATTAATAATTCTTCAAAACATGATTTTTAAGGTTCATAATATTCTACTTTATGGATGAACATAATTTTTTGACTTATGTTCTATTATTGCACATTCATGGTATTACAGTAGGTAGCTAATCAGGCATGAGAAAGACAGGAGAGGGCTCCCCCTACACCCCACCAGGAAAGTCAGGTGACCATCAGGTGATGCTCAGACCGTTGTCATGCTGCTTTGCAAACCTAATAATTGGCTGTAGCCAGCACCAGGGAAAGGCAGTTTCCCAATATATAAAAACACCTGTAACTGGTGATTGGAAGCTCCCCAATAAGATCTCAGGAATTGGGCTGGACGCAGTGGCTCACATCTGTAATCCCAGTACTTTGGGAGGCTGAGGCAGGCGGATCAGGAGGTCAGGAGTTCAAGACCAGCCTGGCCAACATAGTGAAACCCCATCTCTACTAAAAATACAAAAATTAGCTGGGCATGGTGGCGGGCGCCTGTAATCCCAGCTACTCAGAAGGCAGGAAAATCACTTGAACCCAGTAGGCGGAGGTGGCAGTGAGCAGAGATTGCACCACTACACTCCAGCCTGGACGACACAGTGAGACTCTGTCTCAAAAAAAAAAAAAAAAATCTCAGGAACTGGGCGAGTGGGCTCAAGTACGGCCATTAAGAGGCAAAATGGCAGAGTTTAACTGGTATATGAGCTTCTGGGGGCATTCCACTGGAAAAGGGAAGAACGCCTCAGTTGAGCATGCGTATGACTCCAGTAAATACACTGCGCATGCTCACCTCTTAAGTGCTAGCAGGCCACCGTGCAAGTGGGCAGCTCACGGTAAGGGAAGAATCAAGGGAAATGGGACGCAAGATGCCAGAAGTAGGCCGGCGTAGAAAACCCAAGGCGTAGAAAAGTCCAAGGTCAAACGGGGCACTTTGACCTCCAGGATGCCCACTTGGCCCTCTTCCAAGTGTTCTTTACCTTCTTCCTTCTTTGCATTCCTGCTCCAAAGCTTTTTTTTCTTTTTCTTTTTCTTTTTTTTTTGAGATGGAGCCTCCCTCTGTCACCCACGCTGGAGTGCCGTGGCGCGATCTCGGCTCACTGCAAGCTCCGCCTCCCGGGTTCACGCCATTCTCCTGCCTCAGTCCCCCAAGTAGCTGCGACTACATGCATCTGCCACCACGCCCAGCTAATTTTTTGTATTTTTAGTAGAGACAGGGTTTCACCGTGTTACCCAAGACGGTCTCAAGCTCCTGACCTCGTGATCCACCCGCCTCGGCCTCCCAAAGTGCTGGGATTACAAGCATGAGCCACTGCGCCCGGCCTCTAAAGCTTTTTAATAAACTTCCACTCCTGCTTTAAAACGTGCCTCAGTTTCTTCTTCTGTCATATGCCCCTCAGTTGAATTCTTTCTTCCGAGGAGGCAAGAACTGAGGTTGCTGCAGACCCATACGGATTTGCTGCCGGTAACTCAGATAACTTCCACCGCTAACAATAGTGTTTCTAATTTTTCATTTAAAACTCCTTGAGGACAAAGGCTGGTCTTGATCACAGAGTCTAGAATTAACACCTGACATTTAGCAGGTATCAAATATTTGTTAAGTGAATGAGTAAATGGATGATGGTTGAATTTTCCTTTACATCTCTGGTGGTTTCCTTAGACCCCTTAGCATAGGCTGACTGGGTAAAAGGGCATGACCATTTTTAGGGCTGCTGTCACACAGTGCCATTTTGCTTTCCAGAAAGGTTATACCAATTTCAGTTTCCATCAACATTGTATGAATACCCATCTCACCAGACTCTTGCTAGCTAGAACTGAATAGTATTATCTTTTTAGTCTTTGTAATTCTTTTAATTTTTAAAATTTTTAATTTTATGAGTACATAGTTGGTGTGTATATTTATGGGACATATGAGCTGTTTTGATACAGGTATGAGATGTAAAATAATCACATCATGGAGAATGGGGTCTTTGTAATTCTTGAAGAGTTTTAGAAAGCAAAATCCCTACTTAGAGATATGGACTTTAAAACATTAACTGGGTAAAAATATTCAGAAAACTCTTGGTAGCTACTCAAAAAATAATTTGTACTGATGCCTGGACTAAAGGGTGGTCATCAATCCGTGTGGCCACTGGTAAGTAGAGCTGTATACAATAGACATATTAAATATTTCCATAAAATTATTGATATGTGTTGAGCACTTGATAAGTATTTTTTCAGGTGAATCATTTTGTTGAATCCTCTCAACCACCTAACATTTATTATATCCATTCTACAGAAGATAAAACTGGTATTGGAAAAGGGAAAATAACTTTCTAATAAGAAGCTAATCTAAGACTCATTTGTATCCACACCAAAGTTCCTGCCCTTGCTCATTACACTAAACCACCTCCAGTCAGAATAAACACAAATACCTACTGTAGTTCCACTTAACTCTAATACTCCATCACCAAGGAGATAGAAAGTATTAGTTATTCCTCTGAATAAAAATAGCTCTCAGAATATCTCATTAAGAACTGATTTATATCAAGTGACATCAGCAAAATGGCAGACTAGGTAGCTCTAAGTTCTTGTTCTCCCATGAAAACATTGGAAAAAAAAAAAAAAAAGACAGGGCCGGGCGTGGAGGCTCATGCCTGTAATCCCGGCACTTTGGGAGGCTGAGGCAGGTGGATCACAAGGTCAGGAGATCAAGACCATCCTGGCCAACATGGTGAAACCCTGTCTCTACTAAAAATACAAAAATTAGCCGGGTATGGTGGCACGTGCCTGTAGCCCCAGCTGCCTGGGAGGCTGAGGCAGGAGAATCGCTTGAACCTGGGAGGCGGAGGTTGCAGTGAGCCAAGATCACGCCACTGCACCCCAGCCTGGATGACAGAGCAAGACTCCATCTCAAAAAAAAAAAAAAAAAAAAAAAAAAGGGACAGAAACTGGGAACTAAACTTGTAGGAGCTCTGGAAATCAACCCAAGGTTTATAACCATTATAAACACCAAATCAAGACAAAGTCACCTTCAAAGTGGCACGAAAATAGGTTTGTGGCTGTCTTACTTGCCCTTGCCCCACCCTCTCCCTGAAACATCAGTGGTCTTGGTTTGAAGAAGGTGGCATCTCAGCTCCTATTTCCCTTCTACCAACTGGAGAGAACAGAGCACACTTACTTACATTCCAGCCTGTCTGAGGGCAGACTAAACGACTGGTCTCTGTTTTGCCTAACTTTAATCTCAGGCAGGAAAAG
Source organism: Symphalangus syndactylus (assembly GCF_028878055.3). NCBI lineage: Eukaryota > Metazoa > Chordata > Mammalia > Primates > Hylobatidae > Symphalangus > Symphalangus syndactylus. The sequence goes on from NC_072440.2 coordinate 43,880,034, forward strand.
AGCCAGGCACTGCTCATAAAAGCTACAGGGAGACTACAGACGCATGGAAGCCTGGGGCAAGAGATTATGTATGCAGACATACAATAAATTATATAAAATCATAAGGAGAAACTGGGAAGACTCTTTGGGAAATTAAGACATTCAAAAGCAGCTGTGGCCAGGCACAGTGGCTCACACCTGTAATCCCAACACTTTGAAAGGCCGAGGCAAGCAGATCGCTTGAGCTCAGAAGTTTGAAACTGGCCTGGGCAGCATGGTGAAATGCCACCTCTACAAAAAAATGTAAAAATTAGCCAGGTGTGGTGTGTGCCTGTAGTCCCAGCCACTTGGGAGGCTGAGGTGGGAGAATGGCTTGAGACCAGGAAGGGGAGGTTGCCATGAGCTATGATGGCATCACTGAACTCCAGCCTGGGCAACACAGCCAGACCCTGTCTCAAAAAAAGAAGAAAAAAAAGCAGCTGTGTGTATATACAGTGTAACTGAGAAAGCACCATCCGGGCCTATGCAAGATGTATACTCAGAAAAGAACTGAGAAGACTTTAAGTTTTCACCTTGGGCTGATCCCTAGGCTCAGAGTAAGCCCAGCTAATCTATGAAGAACAGCCCCAGCACAGAGTCAGTCTGCAAAGACTTGGAGAGGTAGCTGTTTTTTCCAATGCCCAATTTTTAACAACAATGACAAAAATTGCAAGGCATACAAAGAAACAGGAAAACATGGCCCATTTAAGTAAACAAAATAAATCCACAGAAACCGTCCTTGAGGAAGCCTAGCCATCAGAATTTCTAGACCAAGACCCTAAAATGATCACCTTAAATATGTTCAAAGAGCTAAAGTTAAACATGGACAAACAACTAAAGGAAATCAGGAAAATAATACATGAACAAAATGAGAATAGCAACAAAAATATATAAATTATTTTTTTAAAAGAAGCAAACAGAAACTCTGAAGTTGAAAATCACAATACCTGAAATACAAATTCACTACAGGGGTTCGGCAGTAAATTTAAGCAGGCATAAGAAACAATCAGTAAATGTGAAGATAGAACAACTGAAAGTATTGAGTCTGAGGAACAGAAAGAAAAAAAATAAGGAAAAATAAATAGAGTCTAAGGGAGCTGTGGAACAGGATCAAGCCAACCAATAAATACATTTTGGGAGTTTCTGAAAGAGAAGAGAGATAGGAAGTGGTGGAGAGATTATTTGAAGAAATAGTAGCTAAAAAGTACCCAAATGTGATGAAATACACAAATCTACAAATCCAAGAATCCCAGTGAATACCAAGTAGGATACACCCAAAGAGACCCACACTAAGACACATTACAACCAAACCCCAGAAAGACAAAGATAGTATCTTGGAAGTAGCAAGAGAGATACAACTCATCACATACAATGGATCTTCAATGTTATTATCAACTAATTTCTCAGCAAAAACCTTAGAGCCCAGAAGGCAGTGGGATAATACATTTAAAGTGCTGAAAGAGAAAAAAAATTGTCAACTGAGAATTATATACCTGGCAAAATTGTTCTTCAAAAATGAGGGAGAAATTAAGACATTCCAAGATAAATAAAAGTTGAGAGAGTTCATTACCAACAGGACTGCCCTATAAGAAATGCTAAAAGGAGTCCTTCAGGTTGCAATGAAAGGACACTAGACATTAACTTGGAGCCAGATGAGGATATAAAGATCTCTAGTATAAATACACGAGCAAATATAAAAGCTAGTATTATTGTAATTATGGTTTATAATTCCTCTTTTTATTTTCCAAAGAATTTAAAAGACTAATGTATGAAAAACAATTACAGCTTTATGGTATACAACGGATACAGATGTAATTTGTGACATCAAGGACATAAAGTGGGGGTGGGGAATGAAGCTGTGTAGGAGTAGAGTTTTATATGCAATTGAAGTTAAGTTGATATCATTTCAAATTAGATTGTTATAACTTTAGATGCTATTTGTAGTCCCCATGATAATCTCAAAGAAAGTATCTATAGAAAATACACCAAAGGAAATCAAAACATGTCACCACAAAGAAATCAACTAAACACAAAAGAAGACAATAATGAAAAAAATGAGGGATAAAAAAGCTATAAAATATAAAGAAAAATTTTTAAATGTCAAAAGTAAGTCCTTCCTTATCAACGATTACTTTAAATGTAAATAGGTTAAACTCTCCAACCCAAATACACAGATCGGCAGATAATTAAAGAAAAAAAAAATCCAACTGGCTGGGCACAAGGGCTCATGCTGGTAATCCCAACATTTTGGGAGACCAAAGCAGAGGGTTCATTTGAAGCCAGGAGTTCAAGACCAGCCTGGGTAACATGGCAAGTCTCTATAAAAAATAAAATTAAAAATTTAAATTAAAAAAAAAGATCTAACTATATGCTATCTACAAAGACTAGCTTTAGATCTGAAAATACAAATAGATTGAAAGTGAAAGGATGAAAAAAGATGTTCCATGCAAATAGCAAACAAAAGAGAGCAGGGTGGGCATACTAAAATCAGACAGAATAGATTTTAAGTCAAAAACTGATGCATATCGAACATAGCTAAAGTTTATTTATTTAGATACCACAAACTGTAATAATTTATGTCAGTGGCTGGACCCAAGTAAACTCTGGCATTATCTGTGAAAAAGGTTTAAGCAAATTACCACTGTAAACTGGGGGTAGGGAGGACATATTTCAATTAGAGATCAAAATACATATATATTTTGAGATGGAGTCTCACTTTGTCACCAGGCTGGAGTGTAGTGGCATGATCTTGGCTCACTGTAACCTCTGCCTCCCGAGTTCAAGTGATTTTCCTGCCTCAGCCTCCTGAGTAGCTGGGACTACAGGTGTGCACCACCACGCCCAGCTTATTTTTGTATTTTTAGTAGATACAGGGTTTCACCATGTTGTCCAGGATGGTCTCAATCTCTTGACCTCATGATTCGCCTGCCTTGGCCTCCCAAAAGTGCTGGGATTACAGGCATGAGCCACCATGCCAGCCCAAAATATTTTTAATTGCTCTTAAAAGCACTGTCATAGTTCTATCCACTGGAATTTACATAAGAAAAGTTTTATTGAAAGTAATGTCAAAAACCACAATTACTTTTGTACTAATCTAATTATTATAAAATTATTATGCTTATTATTCTGATATTAAATGCTTTCATTAAAGGATTCCAAAAAAAAAAAAAATGTTAGTACTCAGCAACACTTTACCAGGTCCTAGAAACATATTATAAAGCAGAGTTTCTTCAGAGGTTAATTTTATAATTCCAGTATTGTATCAATTAAGGTCAAAATTCCTCCTCAAAGTTTTAAGCAGTGGAAATTACAGAATATTTAAATAGATACTAAATCTAGTTGAAAGAGGGACTAGAAAGTTTGTTTTGTTTTGAGTTTTCTTTGTAACTGAATTTGCCTTTTAATATTTTAATTGTTAAAGTAATAATACACTTATTTTAAGAAAGTAAAAATAGTAATAATGAAGGTTTTTGAGAAAAAGTGAATAATGTTGTCCCCTTCCAGGTCCATCATCATGAATTAACACCAGTGTTTACAGTGTGGAGTAAGTCTTCCAAAGGGAGTTCTTAAAAAAAAGTTTTATAAAGAAACCAAGTCAAAAACTTCCCACAAAGCAAGCCCAGGCCCAGATGGCTTCACCAACGAAATCTATTGACAGGTTTAAAAATAATTAACACTAGTCTTACACAGACTTTTCCAAAAAAATAGAAGATGAGGAAACACTTACCAGCTCATTCTATGAGGCCAATACTACCCTGATACCAAAAACAAAGATATCACAAGAAAGCTACAGACCAGATCCATGTTGAATATAGGAGCAAAAATCCTCAATAAAAAACTAGGAATGCAAATTCAGTGACATATAAAAAGAATTATACACCACAACCAAGTGGGACTTATTACAGAAATACAAGGCTTGTTTAACTTATGAAAATCAGTCAATGTAAAACACCATTTTAATAGAAGACAAAACCATATGATCATCCCACCAGATAAAGAAAAGGCATGTGACAAGATCCCACACCTATTCACAGTAAGGAAATGCTCAACAAACTATGAGTGGAAGGAAATTTTCTCAGTGTGCAATAGGTATCTACAAAACCCATAGCTAACATCAAACTTAAATGGTGAAAGAGTAGATGCTTTCCCCCGAAGATCAGGAACAAGAAAAGGATGTTTGCTTTCAACACTTCTATTCAACGCTATACTAAAAGTTCTAGACAAGGCAACTAGACAAGAAAAATAAAATGTATCCAGATCATAAAGGAAGAAATAAGATTATGTTTGCAGATGACATGACCTTGTATGCAGACAATCCTAAGGAATCCACCTAAAAAACCTATTAGAACCAATAAACAAGTTCAACAAGGTTGCCAATTACCAAATCAATATACAAAAATCAATTGTATTTGTATACACTAACAATGAACAATCTGAAAATAAAATTAAGAAAGCAATTCCATTTACAACAGCATTTAAAAGAATAAAATACTTTGGAATAAATCGAACCAAAGAACTGTATGACTTCTACAATGAAAACTGTAACAAATTAATGAAAGAAACTGAAGGAAGCCTAAATAAATGGAAAGATACCCCATGTTCATGGATTGGAAGATTGTAGATTATGAAGATGACAATATCCGTATTGAAATCGCAGCTGACTTCTCTGCAGAAATTGACAAGCTAATACTAAAATTTATATGAAAATGCAAGGGACCCAACAGCTAAAACAATCTTGAAAAAGAACACAGTTAGAGGACTCACTTTCCCAATTTCAAAACTTATAAGGCTACAGTAATCAAGACAGTGTGGTATTGGCCTAATTACAAAAATATAGTTCAATGGAATAGAATTGAGGACCCTGAAAAATACCTTACATTTATGGTGAAATAATTGATTTTTACAAAGGTGCCAAGACAATTCAACAACATGGGGTGGGGCCATGAGGGCAGAAATCATCTTTTCAACAAATGATTCTGGGATAACTGGATATCCACATGCAAAAGAATAGTTAGACCCCTATTTAACACCATATACAAAAATTAACTCAAAATGGATCAATAATTCAAATGTAGGAACTAAGACTCCAAAACTCTTAGAAAAAACTACAGCAGTAAATCTTTCTGACTTCAGGTTAGGCAATGGTTTCTTAGATACGACACCTAAAGTACAAACAATCAAATAAAAATATATACATATTTTTGACTTCATATAAATATTTTTCTACCTTAACCATTTAAAAAGTAAAAGAAAACCCACAAACAGGGAGGAAATATTTGCAAATTACATATCTGATAAGGAACTTGTGCCAAGAATATATAAAGAATTCTTAAAACTCAACAATAAAGACAACTCAATTATAAATAGGCAAAGGATTTGAATAAGCATTTCTCTAGAGGAGATATACAAATGGCCAATAAACACATGAAAAATGTTCAACATTATTAGACATTGGATAAATGCAAATCAGAACCGTAACAAGGTATCACTTCACACCCACTAGGATGGCTATAATTAAAAAAAGATGGACAATAACAAGTGTTGGTGAGGGTATGCAGAAATCGTAACCTTTATAAATTGCCAGTGGGAATGTTAAATGGTGCAGCCACTTTGATAAAGTTTAGCAGTTCTACCAAAGGTTAAACATTGAGTTACCATGTGACTCAGCAATTTCACTAGGTATATATCTAAGAGAATTGAAACATGTCCACACAAAAAATTGTATACAAATATTCACAGCAACATTATTCATAATAATCAAAAGGTAGCAACAAGCCAAATGTCCATGAACTGATGTATGGGTAACAAAATGTGGTATATCCATCCAGTGGAATATTATTTAGCTATAAAAAGAAATAAAGCACTAATACATGCTACAACATTGATGAACCTTGAAAACATTATGCTAAGTGAAAGAAATTAGATACAAAAGACCACATATTATATCATTATATTTTTATAAAATGTATAGGCAAATCCATACAGGCAGAAAATAGATTAGTGGTTGCCAGAGAATGGAGGAAAGAGAAAACAAAGGACTGGGGACTGACTGCTAATGGGTATGAATTTTCTTTTGAGGGCAATAAAAATGTTCTGAAATTAGACAGTGGTAACGTTTGTACAACTTTGTGAATACGATAAAAACCACTGAACTGTACACTTTAAAAAGGTGAAATTTACATAATGTGAATTATATCTCAATACAGTTATAATTTTAAAAGTATATGGTGAAAATGAGTCTTTGAAAAAGATTTTTTTAAAGTCAGAAGTGGTGAGGCATTTTAAAAAATAATAATTTTATACTCTTTTCCTTTATGAACAATGACATCGGCAGGGTGGGGTGGTGGGGAGAGACCTTTTTGTTTCTTTGAGTGCAATTACAAACTACAAGAGGAAACCAGTGACCCACAAAATAGCTCTTGTTTCTCATTCCTTTTTTCTCATTTGGTGAATCCCTCCCTCCCTCCCTTCCTTCCTTCTCTCCTTCCCCCACTTCCTTTCTTCTTTAATTAGAAGACGAATTTTCTGTATACCCACAACACATATCCTTGAACTTGATGAGCCTACTTTTGAGTCCACAGATACCTCTTTAACAAAGAAGGAGGTAAACATTTAATAAAGAGTATATAAGAATATCAAATAACACTCACCTATGTCCTCTAATCTCCAATATGTCATATCGGATTTAATTACACCATCTCCATTTTCAGCTTCCACCTCAATGGTATAATTATCTGGGATCGTTATTCTTGGAAGGAAAAAAGAGCACGAAGCACGATTTTCACTTGTAGAACTATTGGTTGTACAATTATCATGTTTTTCTCCAAAAGCGCTTTGAAGGAAAAAGTGATTCAACATGAGTTTAGTACAATGGTTTGGAAACATAGCCATATTTAATGTATTAAGCAATATTTGTTAGTTTTTCTCTGGGTTTCTCTTGAGAACTGTATAGTCCAGGATATTTGGTTATCCTCTTTCCAAATTCCTTCCTCACCTCCAAGGAAAGGTATAGGTTACCTGCTTTCTGCCACCTGAGATGCTTTAGGAGCCATGAAAACCTCTTTGGATCCCTGTAAGCCATGAAAAGCTACAGTTGCAATGCATGTCCTATTGGCAAGAAATCATCAGTAGGTCCCTGAAAACTCCAGATTCTAGCCTTAAAATTTTATTCTTTTACATATGTATGTAAAAATATATTCATATATATAAGGATTTGTTAAATACATTATGGTAGATACATAAATAGAATTTAAATGATGGTTTTTAACATACTGTATTTATTGATATGGAAAGATGCATCTACTGCTGGTAAAAAAAAAGTAGGATGCATATCATGTATAGAATGATCACAGTTAGATAAACATAAAGATATTTACATAACTATTTGTGGAGATATCTAGAGAGATCATCATGTTCAAAGTGTTACTTTTGGTGGTGGGATTCTGGGTAACTTTTTACATTCTTTATAATTTTCCAGGTTGAATTTTTGAACATTGGTATATATTGTTTTCAGAAAAATCTTTAAAACAGATAGCTAGATGATAGATTAGATAGATACTATCAAGCTGTAACTTAGCAAAAACAAATATACATATTAGTGGGAATCAGATGGGTGGTTCTAGCTATAGTACACATGGTTCTGGGGATTGTGGAGGAGATAAAGCAGGCTGAGAACAGAAAAGAAGGCCCACCTTGCAAGGCACCAGTGTTTGCTGGTGTGCGGGAAGACATATACAAATAGAATACATACAGGAAGACATAGACACATAGAATCATGGAATTTTGACACTAGAAAGGACCTCAAGAGTGGTTGATGGTTATTTTACAGCACAAAAATGGCCTCCAGGGCAATGTGTCATGGTTATAAGCACAGGTTCTAGAATCAGAACAGGTTTGAGTCATGGCTTTGCCCCTATTAACTGTGTGACTTGGGCAAGTTCTTGAACCTCTCTGTGCCTTAGTTTTCTCATCTGTAAAACGAAGACAGTAATATATCTATAGCATAGGGTTATGAGGATGAAATGAGCTAATACACATAAGGCACTTTTAAAATGTCCAGCACAGAGTCAACAAATGTGGGCTGTTATTACTATTATTGTAGTTGAATATTTCTGCATTTATTCATGCTGTGACTTTTGAGAAATAACCTTTCTCTCCTTTTCCACACCTCTAGACCTTCTTCGAGCCTCAGTTCAAAAATCACTATCTCCATGAAGGCATCCCCAACTCCCCAGAAAAAATTATTTCCTATTGTTTCTGAACATCAGAAGGTTTTTGGCTTATTCCATGACCCACTGAAAAGTGCTCCCAGGTAGGCCATCCATGGGGAAACCCTTCCACTTTGCTTGGAAGAGATCATCTTGGTGATAAATTCACAAAAATGCAAGCAGCCTAGGAGTTCTAGAGATCCTAGCTGGCCTGAGGCCATCAAGGGGAGCTGGGTACAGGCCTGGGGATGCCCAGGCATTTTCTATTTCTCCATGTCCAACTGGTGATAATAATAACAATCCAAAGGGAAAGGTGGAGGAAGAGGGGAAATGTCTCTATAAGACAGAAAAATAGGAGTAAACCTATAAAGGTGCCCCGATTCTCATTCTACTAGCAATTGATATTCAACACTGGGACTAGAACTGACAAATCTGGAAGAAAAGTCATTTGGATCATGGGTTATTGGGCCTTTATCATTCTTATTTTCTAAAACAGGGATGAGCAAACGACAGCCTGTAGGTCAAATATAGCCCATCTCTTGCTCTTGCACAGCCTGTAGGCTTAAGACTATTTACATGTTGTTAATGGTTGAAAAATAAATAAAATGAAGAAAAATACTTTGGGGCGTGTGAAAATTATATAAAATTCACATTTCAGTGCCCATGGATAAAGTTTTATTGGAAAGCAGCTGCACCCATTGGTTTATATATTGCCTATAGCTGTATGAGTGCTGTAACAGTAGTGTTGAAAAGTTCTGACAGGGACCGATCTCCTTTTCAATATTACTATATTTACCATCTGGCCCTTTAGAGGAGAAATTTGCTGACTCTTATTTTAAAGCATCTCTCTGACATAGGTGCTCGTAGCTACATCAGTGCTGCAGAGAATACTGCTTGCTTTTTTTCATTTCTTCCACTGAAAACATACAGTGGACTTCCCTTGCAACGTGAGATTTTGCTTAAAAACAAAGAATTTGGAATCACAGACTGTTTTGAAATGAAAAAGACTAAAGATCATCTTACAATGCTTCCCAACATGGGCCCCCTTATTCATTATTCACAAGAAGGAAGTAATGAGCTATGTTAAAAATTTTTGTTAAAAAGGACAGGCACAGTGGCTCATACCTGTAATCTCAGCACCTTTGGGAGCTGAGGTGGGTGGATCACTTGAAGTCTGGAGTTCGAGACCAGCCTGGCCAACAAGGTGAAATCCTGTCTCTACTAAAAATACAAAAGTTGGCCAGGTATGGTGGTGTGCACCCGTAATTCCAGCTACTTGGGAGGCTGAGGCAGGAGAATCGCTTGAACCTGGGAGATAGAGGTTGCAGTGAGCTGAGATCACGCCACTGCACTCCAGCCTGGGTGACAGAGTGAGATTCTGTCTCAAAAAAAAAAGTTTTTTTTAAACCTGCAAATATTTACTTAAAACATCTAGCTTTTGGCTAGAATTATAATTAAAAATTATAAAATTTTCATTCTACAGAATTGGAATAAAGAGGGATGCTTGAGGTAGTAAAAAAAATTGGGGAATCATTGTCCTGTGGAATACTGTTTGACAGAGGTCACAAGCAAATTAGTGGCAGACCATGGTCAATTGCCTCTTAGTTCTGGGTTTACAACCTTACTTACTCTATCTGGATCCAGAAAGAATGAACAGTTTTATAACACATTCTGGAAAGAGTCAGGGTATAGTTTGGTGTAGTAAGTAAACAGATTTTTCCACTGTGCTTATAACTGGTGACTCATCTCAGCCAATGGGGAATCCAGGAGGAGGTCAACACTGGCTATGCCTCCCCTCCCTCTGCAGCTCCAGATCCTGTCCACAAGCCACTGGCTGCAAACAGTGATCACCCAGAAGCTGTCATTGAGGAAACTTTTTGCTTCATATGGGATGTGAATCATGAATGAATCAGAAGCCTCTCCCTCCCCCATGCCCTGACTGATAAAACACAAGCTCCTGTACTTACTAAGTTCTCTTAGCCGTGTACTGGGTATAACTGGTTTCCTTTCCTGGACTCCAAGTGCAGGTTAAATTTTTCCTATAGTAGTAGACACAGGAAATGTTCTCAGGCTTAGCTGGCAGAGCTAAATAAATTAAAAACACACACACACAAACACAAAAATTTCAGTACACAATAAATATTGCCAGCATTGAACATTTTTAATGGAAAATATGCTGATCAAAACCTAGATTTTTTTGGTTAGTTGCTAGGTGTAACCTAGCAATCAGGTTCAATGGAAAGAATCTAACTTCATCTCTTTAATTATTCCCTTTCAAGAGCTAGATTTCTACTTTTTAAGAAATCCTTTTTTACATTCTTACTTAAAAGTAACATTTGAGAAGCAAGCATTTTTAAAACACCAAGAAATACATACAAAGTATTTGTGATATACTCAGTAAAGCATCAAATGGTAGAATCACTCTGGATAATTCATGGGTAACAGATGATGTGGGCATAAGCAAGAATACAACCATGCCACACTTCAACCATGTGTATTGACAATTTTCTTTTCCAGAAGATTGTACAATAGAGAAATTTATGAAATATCTTCAACTGTATCTTCATATCTTAGAACTCTTACTCCTGAGAGCTCCCCACCCCATAGCATCCACACTTTCATAGGGAAACCAGATACTACCATCTAGAACGGGGACCTAGACCTTTAAGGGGTCCATGGGTAGAATTCAGGGGTCCATGAACTTAAATGGGGAAAATTTACATCTTTAATTTTCACTAACCTACTGTTGAAATTTAGAATTTCCTTCCATCGTAAGTGTAATCAACAAACTACAGTAATAGCATCATTGCCTGTGACTTTGTCACCATTATAAATCACAAATATTTTCATATTATATTTTGGTTGCTGCAGGTACCTTAAAATATTTATGTGGTTTGGTTGTGTCCCCACCCAAATTTTATTATTATTATTATTTTTTATTATACTTTAGGGTTTTAGGGTACATGTGCACAATGTGCAGGTTTGTTACATATGTATCCATGTGCCATGTTGATTTCCTGCACCCATTAACTCGTCATTTAGCATTAGGTGTATCTCCTAATGCTGTCCCTCCCCCCTCCCCCCACCCCACAACAGTCCCTGGAGCGTGATGTTCCCCTTCCTGTGTCCATGAGTTCTCATTGTTCAATTCCCACCTATGAGTGAGAACATGCGGTGTTTGGTTTTTTGTCCTTGCGATAGTTTACTGAGAATGATGGTTTCCAGTTTCATCCATGTCCCTACAAAGGACACGAACTCATCATTTTTTATGGCTGCATAGTATTCCATGGTGTATATGTGCCACATTTTCTTAATCCAGTCTATCATTGCTGGACATTTGGGTTGGTTCCAACTCTTTGCTATTGTGAATAGTGCCGCAATAAACATCCGTGTGCATGTGTCTTTATAGCAGCATGATTTATAGTCCTTTGGGTATATACCCAGTAATGGGATGGCTGGGTCAAATGGTATTTCTAGTTCGAGATCCCTGAGGAATTGCCACACTGACTTCCACAATGGTTGAACTAGTTTACAGTCCCACCAACAGTGTAAAAGTGTTCCTATTTCTCCACATCCTCTCCAGCACCTGTTGTTTCCTGATTTTTTAATGATGGCCATTCTAACTGGTGTGAGATGGTATCTCACTGTGGTTTTGATTTGCATTTCTCTGATGGCCAGTGATGAGGAGCATTTCTTCATGTGTTTTTTGGCTGCATAAATGTCTTCTTTTGAGAAGTGTCTGTTCATGTCCTCTGCCCATTTTTTGATGGGGTTGTTTGTTTTTTTCTTGTAAATTTGTTTGAGTTCATTGTAGATTCTGGATATTAGCCCTTTGTCAGATGAGTAGGTTGCAAAAATTTTCTACCATTGTGTAGGTTGCCTGTTCACTCTGATGATAGTTTCTTTTGCTGTGCAGAAGCTCTTTAGTTTAATGAGATCCCATTTGTCGATTTTGGCTTTTGTTGCCATTGCTTTTGGTGTTTTAGACATGAAGTCCTTGCCCACGCCTATGTCCTGAATGGTATTGCCTAGGTTTTCTTGTAGGATTTTAATGGTTTTAGGTCTAACATATAAGTCTTTAATCCATCTTGAATTAATTTTTGTATAAGGTGTAAGGAAGGGATCCAGTTGCAGCTTTCTACATATGGCTAGCCAGTTTTCCCAGCACCATTTATTAAATAGGGAATCCTTTCCCCATTTCTTGTTTTTGTCAGGTTTGTCAAAGATCAGATAGTTGTAGCTACGCGGCATCATTTCTGAGGGCTCTGTTCTGTTCCATTGATCTATGTCTCTGTTGTGGTACCAGTACCATGCTGTTTTGGTTACTGTAGCCTTGTAGTATAGTTTAAAGTCAGGTAGCGTGATGCCTCCAGCTTTGTTCTTTTGGCTTAGGATTGACTTGGTGATGCGGGCTCTTTTTTGGTTCCATATGAACTTTAAAGTAGTTTTTTCCAATTCTGTGAAGAAAGTCATTGGTAGCTTGATGGGGATGGCATTGAATCTATAAATTACCTTGGGCAGTATGGCCATTTTCACGATATTGATTCTTCCAACCCATGAGCATGGAATGTTCTTCCATTTGTTTGTATCCTCTTTTATTTCATTGAGCAGTGGTTTGTAGTTCTCCTTGAAGAGGTCCTTCACATCCCTTGTAAGTTGGATTCCTAGGTATTTTAATCTCTTTGAAGCAATTGTGAATGGGAGTTCACTCATGATTTGGCTCTCTGTTTGTCTGTTATTGGTGTACAAGAATGCTTGTGATTTTTGTACATTAATTTTGTATCCTGAGACTTTGCTGAAGTTGCTAATCAGCTTAAGGAGATTTTGGGCTGAGACAATGGGGTTTTCTAGATATACAATCATGTCATCTGCAAACAGGGACAATTTGACTTCCTCTTTTCCTAATTGAATACCCTTTATTTCCTTCTCCTGCCTGATTGCTCTGGCCAGAACTTCCAGCACTATGTTGAATAGGAGCGGTGAGAGAGGGCATCCCTGTCTTGTGCCAGTTTTCAAAGGGAATGCTTCCAGTTTTTGCCCATTCAGTATGATATTGGCTGTGGGTTTGTTGTAGATAGCTCTTATTATTTTGAGATACGTCCCATCAATACCTAATTTATTGAGAGTTTTTAGCATGAAGGGTTGTTGAATTTTGTCAAAGGCCTTTTCTGCATCTATTGAGATAATCATGTGGTTTTTGTCTTTGGTTCTGTTTATATGCTGGATTACATTGATTGATTTGCGTATGTTGAACCAGCCTTGCATCCCAGGGATGAAGCCCACTTGATCATGGTGGATAAGCTTTTTGATGTGCTGCTGGATTCGGTTTGCCAGTATTTTATTGAGGATTTTTGCATCAATGTTCATCAAGGATATTGGTCTGAAATTCTCTTTTTTGGTTATGTCTCTGCCAGGTTTTGGTATCAGGACGATGCTGGCTTCGTAAAATGTGTTAGGGAGGATTCCCTCTTTTTCTACCGATTGGAATAGTTTCAGAAGGAATGGTACCAGTTCCTCCTTGTACCTCTGGTAGAATTCAGCTGTGAATCCATCAGGTCCTGGACTCTTTTTGGTTGGTAAGCTATTGATTATTGCCACAATTTCAGAACCTGTTATTGGTCTATTCAGAGATTCAACTTCTTCCTGGTTTAGTCTTGGGAGGGTGTATTTGTCGAGGAATTTATCCATTTCTTCTAGATTTTCTAGTTTATTTGCATAGAGGTGTTTGTAGTATTCTCTGATGGTAGATTGTATTTCTGTGGGATCGGTGGTGATATCCCCTTTTTCGTTTTTTATTGCATCTATTTGTTTCTTCTCTCTTTTCTTCTTTATTAGTCTTGCTAGCGGTCCATCAATTTTGTTGATCTTTTCAAAAAACCAGCTCCTGGATTCATTAATTTTTTGAAGGGTTTTTTGTGTCTCTATTTCCTTCAGTTCTGCTCTGATTTTAGTTATTTCTAGCCTTCTGCTAGCTTTTGAATGTGTTTGCTCTTGCTTTTCTAGTTCTTTTAATTGTGATGTTAGGGTGTCAATTTTGGATCTTTCCTGCTTTCTCTTGTGGGCATTTAGTGCTATAAATTTCCCTCTACACACTGCTTTGAACGTGTCCCAGAGATTCTGGTATGTTGTGTCTTTGTTCTTGTTGGTTTCAAAGAACATCTTTATTTCTGCCTTCATTTCATTATGTACCCAATAGTCATTCAGGAGCAGGTTGTTCAGTTTCCATGTAGTTGAGCGGTTTTGACTGAGTTTCTTAATCCTGAGTTCTAGTTTGATTGCACTGTGGTCTGAGAGACAGTTTGTTATAATCTCTGTTCTTTTACATTTGCTGAGAAGAGCTTTACTTCCAACTATGTGGTCAATGTTGGAATAGGTGTGGTGTGGTGTGGTGCTGAAAAAAATGTATATTCTGTTGATTTGGGGTGGAGAGTTCTGTAGATGTCTATTAGGTCCACTTTATGTAGAGCTGAGTTCAATTCCTGGATATCCTTGTTAACTTTCTGTCTCGTTGATCTGTCTAATGCTGACAGTGGGGTGTTAAAATCTCCCATTATTATTGTGTGGGAGTTTAAGTCCCTTTGTAGGTCACTGAGGACTTGCTTTATGAATCTGGGTGCTCCTGTGTTGGGTGCATATATATTTAGGATAGTTAGCTCTTCTTGTTGAATTGATCCCTTTACCATTATGTAATGGCCTTCTTTGTCTCTTTTGATCTTTGTTGGTTTAAAGTCTATTTTATCAGAGACTAGGATTGCAACCCCTGCCTTTTTTTGTTTTCCAGTTGCTTGATAGATCTTCCTCCATCCCTTTATTTTGAGTCTATGTGTGTCTCTGCACGTGAGATGGGTTTCCTGAATACAGCACACTGATGGGTCCTGACTCCTTACCCAGTTTGCCAGTCTGTGTCTTTTGATTGGAGCATTTAGCCCATTTACATTTAACGTGAATATTGTTATGTGTGAATCTGATCCTGTCATTATGATGTTAGTTGGTTATTTTGCTCGTTAGTTGCTATAGTTTCTTCCTAGCCTCGATGGTCTTTACAATTTGGCATGTTTTTGCAGTGGCTGGTACCGGTTGTTCCTTTCCATGCTTCCTTCGGGGGCTCTTTTAGGGCAGGCCTGGTGGTGACAAAATCACTCAGCGTTTGCTTGTCTGTAAAGTATTTTATTTCTCCTTCACTTATGAAGCTTAGTTTGGCGGGATAGGAAATTCTGGGTTGAAAATTCCTTTCTTTAAGAATGGTGAATATCGGCCCCCACTCTCTTCTGGCTTGTAGAGTTTCTGTTGAGAGATCAGCTGTTAATCTGATGGGCTTCCCTTTGTGGGTAACCCGACCTTTCTCTCTGGCTGCCCTTAACATTTTTTCCTTCATTTCAACTTTGGTGAATCTGACAATTATGTGTCTTGGAGTTGCCCTTCTCGAGGAGTATCTTTGTGGCGTTCTCTGTATTTCCTGAATCTGAATGCTGGCCTGCCTTGCTAGATTGGGGAAGTTCTCCTGGATAATAACTTGCAGAGTGTTTTCCAACTTGGTTCCATTCTCCCCATCATTTTCAGGTACACCAATCAGACGTAGGTTTGGTCTTTTCACATAGTCCCAAATTTCTTGGAGGCTTTGTTCATTTCTTTTTATTCTTTTTTCTCTAAACTTCCCTTCTCTCTTCATTTCATTCATTTCATCTTCTATCAGCGATACCCTTTCTTCCAGTTGATCGCATCTGCTACTGAGGCTTCTGCATTCTTCGCGTAGTTCTCGAAACTTGGCTTTCAGCTCCATCATCTCCTTTAAGCCCTTCTCTCCATTGGTTATTCTAGTTATCCATTCTTCTAATTTTTTTTCAAAGTTTTTAACTTCTTTGCTATTGTGTTGAATTTCCTCTCGTAGCTCAGAGTAGTTTGATCGTCTGAAGCCTTCTTCTCTCAACTCATCAAAGTCATCCTCCATCCAGCTTTGTTCCGTTGCTGGTGAAGAACTGCGTTCCTTTGGAGGAGGAGAGGTGCTCTGTTTTTTAGAGTTTCCAGTTTTTTTGGTCTGTTTCTTCCCCATCTTTGTGGTTTTGTCTACTTTTTGTCTTCGATGATGATGATGTACAGATGGGTTTTTGGTGTGGATGTCCTTTCTGTTTGTTAATTTTCCTTCTACCAGACAAGACCCTCAGCTGCAGGTCTGTTGGAGTTTACTAGAGGTCCACTCCAGACCCTGTTTGGCTGGGTGTCAGCAGCGGTGGCTGCAGAACAGCAGATTTTCGTGAGACCACAAATTCAGCTGTCTGATAGTTCCTCTGAAAGTTTTGTCTCAGAGGAGTACCCGGTTGAATGAGGTGTCAGTCTGTCCCTACTGGGGGGGTGCCTCCCAGTTAGGCTGCTCAGGGGTGAGGGACCCACTTTAGGAGGCAGTCTGTCCGTTCTCAGATCTCCAGCTGCGTGCTGGGAGAACCACTACTCTCTTCAAAGCTGTCAGTCAGACAGGGACATTTAAGGCTGTGGAGGTTCTCACTGAGTTTTTGGTTGTCTGTGCCCTGCCCCCAGAGGTGGAGCCTACAGAGGCAGGCAGGCCTCCTTGAGCTGTGGTGGGCTCCACCCAGTTCGAGCTTCCTGGCTGCTTTGTTTACCTAAGCAAGCCTGGGCAATGGCGGGCGCCCCTCCCCCAGCCTCGTTGCCGCCTTGCAGCTTGATCTCAGACTGCTGTGCTAGCAATCAGCAAGACTCTGTGGGCATAGGACCCTCCAAGCCAGGTGCGGGACACAATCTCCTAGTGTGCCGTTTTCCAGGCCCGTTGGAAAAGCGCAGTATTAGGACGGGACTGACCCGATATTCCAGGTGCCGTCTGTTTCCCCTTTCTTTGACTAGGAAAGGGAACTCCCTGACCCCTTGCGCTTCCCGAGTGAGGCAATGCCTCGCCCTGCTTCGGCTCGCGCACAGTGCGCTTCACCGACTGTCCTGAACCCACTGTTAGGCACTCCCTAGTGAGATGAAACCGGTAGCTCAAGCAGAAATGCAGAAATCACCCGTCTTCTGTGTCGCTGGGGCTGGGAGCTGGAGACCGGAGCTGTTCCTATTCGGCCATCTTGGCTCCACCCTCCCCCACCCAAATTTTAACTTGAATTGTATCTCCCAGAATTCCCATGTGTTGTGGGAGGACCCAGGGGGAGGTAATTGAATCATGGAAGCTGGTTTTTCCTGTGCTATTCTCATGATAGTAAATAAGTCTCACGAGATCTGATGGGTTTATCAGGGGTTTGCGCTTTTACTTCTTTCTTATTTTCTCTTGCTGCTGCCATGTAAGAAGTGCCTTTTGCCTCCCACCATGATTCTGAGGCCTCCCCAGTCATTGGAACCGTAAGTCTAATTAAACCTCTTTTTCTTCCCAGTCTCAGGTATGTCTTTATCAGCAGCGTGAAAACGGACTAATACAAATAGGAAATACTATTATCACTATTTCTGAATTAAGGTAATTATTAATATTAGACCAAAATTAAGGCAATTATTAGGTCTTCTTATTTAATGTGTTAATAAAGAAGACCACATATTACCAGATCACAAATTTGTTTAATATTTTGATGATTTCATTTCAGTATATTTTGGTATCTTTGTAATGCTATTTATTTCATTTGTGCATTTACAAACATTGTTTTGAGAATCAGCCCATAGACTTCACTAGATTACCAAGGGGTTGATCATAAACACACACACACACACGCACGCACACACACACACACAGACATGCACAACTAAGAGCAATTTTAGACTAAGGGCCATGTTCAGCTCTGGGGTTTATACTAAATTCTTTGTTGAGCCTTTGGCAAGATCATAGTCTTAAGAAGCAGGCATTTTTGAGAGAGGAGGGCAACTTCTTAAATTACCTTTATATATCAAAGGAAGGTCTAGTGCTTCCTAGGAAGGAAGTCTCTACCAGACAAGAAGTAGGAAAAAGCTGATCACTTCTAACAAGTAAATATGGGGGCAGGGATGGGGAGGGAATGAAAGGAAGGTAAAGCAAAGAATTCTGATGTCAATGTTCTTGATAGAGCAGTACAAACATGCGGATGGGTCCCATGCACCAAGGTCATCTGGCTGGTAGCCTATTTCACAAGGTACAGCAAGCCTGGGGGAGGTTACCAGGCTGCAGTCTAGCAGGATTCCTCAACCGCTGGGCAAGGTACGGGTCCGTGGCCTGTTAGGAACTGGGCCACACAGCAGGAGGTGAGCAGCAGGTGGGCGAGCATTACCGCCTGAGCTCCCCACCCCCACCCCCATCCCCACCTCAGAACAGCAGCA
This sequence comes from Symphalangus syndactylus, assembly GCF_028878055.3. Lineage (NCBI taxonomy): Eukaryota > Metazoa > Chordata > Mammalia > Primates > Hylobatidae > Symphalangus > Symphalangus syndactylus. Next base: position 43,898,540 of record NC_072440.2, read on the forward strand.
GCATTAGATTCTCATAGGAGCTGAACCCTACAGTGAACTGTGCATGTGAGAGATCTAGGTTGCTTGCTCCTTATGAGAATCTAACTAATGATATGAGGTAGAACGGTTTCACCCTGGAACCATCCCCCAACTCCCAACCCCACCCCCTGTCCATGGAAAAATTGTCTTCCATGAAACCAGTCCCTGGTGCCAAAAAGGCTAGGGACCACTAGTCTAGGGGAAGCCTCATGTTCCACTAAGCACCAACTCTATGGAGGCATGGAAGTCCTAACAACGTGCTGGCAGAGGGCGGCCTGGTGCAGCTCCTCACGTGAGCTCCATGCAGGTGAATTTAGCACACAAGGATCCAGAAATTTCCCTGTGCCCTCAAAGTGGGGGGCGAGGATACAGCTGTGAGACTGGACCAGGCCTGGGAGGAGGATGAAGCAGCTTCCATCCACAGAGGAACTTCAGGACCATGGGCAAACAACTGGAGCATAAGCTGTGGCCCAAAGCACAGGCAAAGCCAGCTGTCCCATGGCAGATGGCAGAGGGGGATCAGACCACACCAGACAGTTCAGGGAAGACAGAAGGCAACACAAGGACTTGTTCCCACACATCCAAGACTGCGGTCACATAAGCCTTGCTCATACATTCAGACACCATCTTAAGGAGGAGCAGAGGGCAAGGCAGGAACCCCAGAGAGACTGAGCTAGCCAAAGACATCTTAAACCAGGAGAAATGACACAATGTTAAAAAATTTAAGTGCTACCCACACCCTCCTCTTTCTCACCCTTGCCTGACTTTCCAGTGGTAAGCGGACTTTAGAAATTGACTTGTTTGATCATAGAAAATAGGGATGTTCCATTTCTCTGCACATCTGAATAATATTATATATATTTCAACTCTGTCAGAGGTATTACCCTATAACAAAAAGGTGGTGTAAAGGGGTTCCAGAATGGGTAGCATTCATTGTTTTGTTTTGTTTAGGTTTGGGATTTTATAAGGGCTGTAAATGTGTGTGTTTGGGTATACATTGATGTATTTGGTCTATGAACTGAGCATTGTCTACATGGGTAAAGGAGCCACTGAGAATGACAAATGAGGGTGAGGGAGAGCTAGATGGCTTCCTGTTATGTCAACATTTCTAGCTCTCTCCAGAGAAGCTGCCTTCCTCCTAGTCCTGCACATGAGCTCGGCACCCACAGCACCCATCCAACAAGCAGTTCAAAGGCTTTCTATCCTTGCTACTTGCATGCTGAAAACCATGAGAAAGCCAGTGATCTCCAGATCCAAATGCTTAAAAAGACCAAAGTTAACTGGATCTGAATCAAATAATACTGCATGTTACATAGAGATTGAAAGCTACACCATTAACACATTTCTCAAAGAGCCCACGCAGCTTGGAACCCTCCCTGAGGATTTTTGGGGTCAGCAAGCAGAATGTTAACAAACCCCATGCCTCCCAACTGTCAGGAGGAAGTGCAAAGTCCTACAAGAGGTGAACCAAGGGTTAGCTTGCAACACCCAGGAGGAATAACTCACACACTGTCCCACTCACTCCCTGTCTCCATGGCTCAGAGATAAGGGCAGTGTGTGTACAATGCATGTGTGTGTACGGGGTGTGTGTGTAGTGTGTGGTGTGTATGTCACGTGCAAAATGTGTGTGGGGTATGTGTGTGATGTGTGTGGTATGTGTAGTATGTGTGCATAGTATATGTATGAATGGTGTGTGTGTGTGTAGTATGTATGTGGTATGTGTGTAGTGTGTATGTGTATGTGGTGTGTGTGTAGTGTGTGCAGGGTATGTGTGGTGTATGTGTGGTATGTGTGTAGTATGTGTGATGTGTTTATAATGCGTATATAGTGTGTATCCTCTGGAGTGTGTGTGTTGGTGTGTGCGTGTGGTGTGTGTGTGTGGTGTGTTTGGTATGTTTATGGTGTGTATGATGTGTTTGTGTGGTATGTGTGACATATGTGGCATGTGTGACATATGTGTGGTGTGTGCGTTATGTTTATGATGTGTGTGTGGTGAGTGTGATGTGTTTGTGTGGAATGTGTGACATATGTGTGGTGTGTGTAGCGTGTATGATGTGTTTATAGTGTGTGTGTAGTGTAGTGTGTGTAGTATGCTTATAGTGTGTGCGTGGTGTGTGTGATGTATATGTGCGGTATGGGTGGTGTGTGTGTGTGTGTAGTGTGGTGTGTGGTAGGTTTATGGTGTGTGCATGGTGTGTGTGATGTGTATGTGCAGTGTGTGTGTAGTCTGTGTGGTGTATGTGTGTGTGTGTAGTGTGGTGTGTGTGATGTATGTATGTGTTATGTGTGGTGTGTGTGTCTCTGTGTGTATATATGTGGATCTACCCTTAGTCTCTGGCCAAGTTTCTTACAAATATCACAAAGGGGTAGCCTGCCCCACCCCCATTTCGCTCATACTTGTCACACTAAATCACCAGAGGATTTCAAAGTTGATTCTTGGCCAGAAAACAAGGAAACAAGAAGCCTTTCCCCGTTTCCCCAGAATAGTCTTAGTCTTATACTATTCTCATTACGGCCTCCTGCAGTCATATTTTATTTTATTTCCTTTTCATTCTTGCTCTCCCTTGCGTTGACTGAATCGAAAGCCAGCTACCAAGATGTCAGTGGAGGAATAGATCCTCGTGGATCTAAATACACTCCAGTCAAACCTAAGTGAATCCTGCTCTTTCCTGTTCTTCCTTAAATACCTCTCCTAAGCTTCTTCAAAAGCTTTGGTTAACATATATAGAAGCCATAAGCTAAAAAGAGAGTTAAATATCTGTTTTTCAGAACCATTAAGTGTCACCAGGTGTCAATGACTTTTGGAGCCACCAGGAGAAGAGTAAGTGGCTCCAAAAATGATTTTCCACTCAACCCAGGCTGTTCTTATGACACTACATTTGTTTTTCCCTTACTGGTTGGCGCATGGTAAAAGAGAGCAATAGTCTTCCAAAGGCTCTCTTGATACTGGTGTTCCAGAAGAGATTTGTGGTGATAAAATGAATGCTCGCCAATTATTTCCAGTGCTCATCAATAGGGTGGCTGTGGGATTTGCCTTGGCCTCTGACATGTGAGAGGAAGCATCCAAGTGCTGGGGCATGACTCTCTTTCTCTCCCGCTCCTGTCACTGCACGCCTTGAAAACGCATGCTGACGTGGTGTGTGTGAGGACAGCAGAGCCCCACCAGCCTGGGCCCCTGCTTACCTGTGATGAACATGTAGTTTGCTGTTTTAAATACTAATATTTTAGGCTTGTTTATTATTACAGCATAAACAACTCTCCCTGACTAATATCTAAATAGCCTGCTCTCTCCAGTATTCTCAGACTTGGAGGAGGAATTTAACAGTAGTTTTCCCTAGTTTTGTGTCCTCATGACATTTTAATCCTGCATATGAGGATTTTAGGTTAATTTTATCACAGATTAGGGGGCTGAGGGAAACTGGAATAAAATTGAACCAAATCAACAATGTTAGACTTCACTTCTACTTTCTTGTTTTCTTTACCATTTCCAGTTTCAGTTATCTGGAGTGATTCCACATAGCTGAACGACCTTGGCTCTATATACTAGAACTGCCTTGGCTGGCAAAGCCTACACATCTGTTGTCCTGCCTTCCTCCTTGTTGGCAATCAGTGTGCCTATTTTAAGTCTTATTCAATTCTCCCTCAGAAGATTGTCACAAACATGGGTAGTTGTGATGCACAATGAAGAACACTTCACCTCTGTTGTCTTTTTCCCCCTAAACCCAGAAATACTTGTCAGTACTCCTTAAGACTGCTATGGTCATGAATAGTAAGGAAAGACTAAGAACCTGTAACAGACCAGCAGAGACCAGGGAGACATGACAATTCAGTGCAATATGGTACCCTAAATTGGCTCCTGGAATAGAAAGAAGTCATTCAGGCTGGGCATAGTGGCTCATGCCTGTAATCCCAGCACTTTGGGAGGCCGAGATGGGCAGATCACGAATTCAGGAGTTCGAGACCAGCCTGGCCAACATGGTGAAACCCCGTCTCTACTAAAAATACGAAAATTAGCCAGGCATGGTGGCACACGCCTGTAATCCTATCTACTCAGGAAGCTGAGGCAGGAGAATTGCTTGAACCCAGGAGGCAGAGGTTGCAGTGAGCTGAGATTGCGCCACTGCACTCCACTCCAGCCAGGATGACAGAGCAAGACTCTGTCTCAGAAAAAAAAAAATTAAAAATAAAATAGAAGTCATTCACGGAAAAAACTAGTGAAATCCAAATAAAATTTGGAATTTAGTCAATAGTAATGTGCCAAAATCAGTTTCTTAGTTTTGGCAAATTTTTATTGTATTATAAGATAGTAACAATGGATAAACTGGATGAGGGTAGAAAGGAACTCTCTATGCCATTTTCACAGTTTTTCAATATATCTAAAATTAGTCAAAATAGAATTTTTATTTTATAAACACAAACAACTGAAGGTTAGGTTTGCTGGTCACTCCCATCTGTCTTTCCCTATACCCTCAAAATATGAACCATAGCAATATTCTCCTATTTCTAGAAATAAAGGGAAAAACATTCATCACTTTCCTCTAAGAAAAATTGGGAGAATGTTCTTCCTTATCAAAGAATTTCCCATATGCAAGAGGAACGTTTTCCAAAATTATAGAGATGTTCTCCATCTCCCTCCTTCCCTCTATACTCATATCACTTTGATGCTGTTGCAAAGTCAGTGTTTTGAAAAATATCTTGACATAGAAGAAGAGCAAGGCTGAGCAGGACCAAGGGAAGGATATTCTAGATGAAAAGAATGGTGGATATTGGAGCCAGTTTTGTAGGAGCTGGTATATGTACAACATAGGAAGAGTGGAAAACAGAGATAGAAGACAGAAAAAGACAAGTTGAGGGAAAGGGTGACTTGATAGGAGCCACAGTGTCTGTAATTAGAAGTTTAGATTAGATAACTGGGAGCAATTGCTGATGAGAGGGAGAGCAATAGTCCTGCCTGCCTGTATCATCTATTTTCTATCACAGCAGTCCCCTACATTTTGGCACCAGGGACCAGTTTTGTGGAAGATAATTTTTCCATAGACCTGGGGGATGGATGGTTTCGGGATGAAACTGTTTCACCTCAGATCATCAGGCATTAGATTATCATAAGGAGCACGCAACCTATTAATAGATCCCTCACATGCACATTTCACAAAAGGGTTTGTGCTCCCATGAGAATCTCACGCCGCTGCTGATTTGACAGGAGGCGGAGCTCAGGCAGTAACTCTGGCTCACCAGCAGCTCATCTCCTGCTGTGTGGCCCAGTCCCTAACATGGTCTGCAACCTGGGGGTTGGGGACCCCTGGTCTATCAAGCTCCTGAGTGCCACAGGTGTAACCCCAAGGGGCTAAGGCAGGCCATGCCAGGACAGAAGACTGAAGGCATTCTCATTATCTCTGGGTCATGACTGCCCTCTTGGTGACCCCAATTAGTACATGTTATAGGCTAAATTATGTCTCTCCAAAATTCATATAATGAAGCCCTAACCCCCAGTACCTCAGAATGTGATTATATTTGGAGATAGAGCACTTGAAGAGGTAACTAAGTTAAAATGGGACCATTATAATGGGCCCTAATCCAATCTGACTGGCATCATTAGGAGGACGAGAGACACCAGGGTTGTGTGGGCACAGAGGGATGACCATGTAAAGAGGCAGCAAAAGGATGGCCACCTGCAAACCAGCCCTGCTGCCACCTTGACACTGGACTTCCAGCCTCCAGAACCATGAGAAAATAAATTTCTGTTGCTTAAGCCACCCAGTCTGAGCTATTTTGTTATGGCAGCCCAAGCACATGAATACACTACATGACGCCTTCCTCACCTTCCCACTACCAGACCAGTGTTTCTGCTCTGAATGTTGTTTTAAACATAAGATATAATCAAACAAATGGATCTTAGATCTACAAGCTATTGTATGGATATCAGGCCTGTAGTCTTTGAGTTGGAACACTATAGAAATGTTGTTTCATTATTTCCCTTTATGGCAAATAGTATGAAAACTGCTTATTTTTGTATTTATGTATGTGTATTATATGAAGCCATAACAACAACACAAAAACTATGGAGATAAGCACTTCCTATTATAGTAGTTCCCTCTTATCTATGGTTTTACTTTCTGTGGTTTCAGTTACTAGTGATCAATGCCATCTGAAAATGGGTGAGTGCAGTACAATGAGATATTTAGAGAGAGAGAGACCACATTCACATAATTTTTTTTTTTTTTTTTTTGAGACAAGGTCTTGCCCTGGCCCAGGCTGGAGTACAGTGGCATGATCTTGGCTCACTGCAACCTCCACCTCCCAGGTTCAAGTGATCTTCCCACCTCAGTCTCCCAAGTAGCTGAGATTACAAGCGTGAGCCACCACACTCAGTTAATTTTTGTATTTTTAGTAGAGATGGGGTTTTACCATGTTGGCCAGGCTGCTCTCGAACTCTTGACCTCAAATAATCTGCCCGCCTCAGCCTCCCAAAGTGTTGGGATTACAGACGTGAGCCACTGTGCCAGACCTCACCTAACTTTTATTATAGTAAATTGTTATAATGGCTCCATTTTATTATTAGTTGTTGTTTTAATCTCTTCATGCCTAAACGTACCTAAACTTCATCATAGGTATATATGTGAAGGAAAAAATATAGTATATTTAGGGTTTGGTACTATCCACAGTTTCAGGCATCCACTGAGGATCTTAGAACATATTCCCCCACAGATAAGGGGAGACTACTATATTCTAAAACAGTAGATCTCAGCATTTTTGGGGTTGTATCTCCCTTTGAAAATACAGTAAGCCATCTTGCCACATTTGCACATGCATATGTGAAATTGCATGCATGTGTGCACACACAAACACACAAATTCAGGGTGTTCACAAGTCCCCTTTTCTATCTGTGGATGTCCATAGTCCAGGTGTTGCTTTAAAGTTAACAACTCTTGTCCAAGGAAGGCAATAATAATCACACGATCCGTAAAAGGGCCCAGGTCAACCTACCTGCCAGGCTGAATTTGCAGAGTGAAGGGAACATCCACAGTGCCCAGGTCCACATCATCCCCAGGTTAGCACACGAAGGCTGGGGAGAGAGCTGAAAATGACATCAGTCAAGAGTTGGTTTGCTTCATATCTCTTTTCAAAAGCTCTATTTCCAATGGCAAATAGATTCTGGGGATTTTGGAAGGAGGAAGGATCCTATTTTATTTTATTTTGTTGACTATCATCACCTAGATCCTTCATAATTACTCCATCAACCCCAGTCAACATTTTAAAGATTTGCAATTACAACACATTTTCCTTTCGTCCATAGTCCACTCCACTATGTCTTATGAAAAATACAGCAACTACCAAGAATATGCTCCAGAAAAAAAAAAAAAATGAGTCTGTGCAGCTCTGAGGCCATCCTCTGGCCCTTGCCTCGGTGCCTAGGCCCTCCAGCCAAATGGAACAACTCACAGTTTCACCAAGCACCACGCTATCTCACATCTCCATGCTCTGTGCATGCCCACGGTGCTCCTTTCCCCTTATTTCTGACAAATTAATCACCTTTCCAGACTCATTTCAAGGCTCTCCTTCCCTAAGACGCCCTCTCTGAATCCCCACACGGAGTTGCCAGTTGGTCCCTCCTTTGTGCCCCATGCCCCACTATATCATGTGTCCTACAGCATCTGCCACAAGAATGGTGGTCAGCAATTTACCTGACGGCTTCCCTACATACAGGGACCTTCTTAAGAGTGGAACCTCTCTTCTTCCTCTTTGAAGCCTTGGTATCTAAGGCAGTGCCTGGTACCTGGCAGAAAATACTGTTTGTGGCATTTACTTGTTTATTGGAACAAAAAGAATGCTGGCTCTTCACCTCATCTAAGATGAGATGGTGGGATAGTCTAAGAATAAAGCAAATGTAAAACCAGTATTTCATTTCAGGAAGAAATAAATGATGTTACATTTTCATCTGTCGGATCATTCTAGAAAAAAAAGAAAAGGGTTCTTTACAAAATAATTTATTCAGAAAAATGTGCATGCAGGATTTCTGGAGAAAATTAGAGGGATAACGTTTTATCACATATAAACCAACTGAAATCCTTAGCAAACTGGAAATGCCTAAGATAATAAAGATGGCCATTTTGATTTAAATGGGTATGTAACTCAAAGGGAAACATTTCAATTTTTCAATGAAGAAAAAAGGTGTTTGTAAAAATAACTATGACTCTAAGAACATTCTGTCTCTAATTCAGAATGTTGTCTTAATCTTCTCCATCTGTTAAGCAGAAGACACGCCTTTAGTCCTAGCTCACATTATTTACAAGTCCTAAAAGCACATTAAAAAGGAAGGCTATGGGCCGGGCGCGGTGGCTCACGCTTGTAATCCCAGCACTTTGGGAGGCCGAGGCGGGCGGCACAAGGTCAGGAGATCGAGACCACGGTGAAACCCCGTCTCTACTAAAAATACAAAAAAAAAATTAGCCGGGCATGGTGGTAGGCGCCTGTAGTCCCAGCTACTAGGGAGGCTGAGGCAGGAGAATGGCGTGAGCCCGGGAGGCGGAGCTTGCAGTGAGCCGAGATTGCGCCACTGCACTCCAGCCTGGGTGACAGAGTGAGACTCCGTCTCAAAAAAAAAAAAAAAAAAAGGAAGGCTATGAAAGCCAAGATGCTGGCAGTCTTAATAAGTGAATCAATGAATAATGGTAGATGCTAAAACTAAAATTGCTATTCTGACAAGTGGTTTTGCATTTTATCAATATTAAATGTTGAATAAAATATTAAAATATTTTTAAGTTAATGGTAATTATTGCTTGTCTCCTTTATAATAAAAATACTCAGCTATTATTTGTGAAATTTAAAAAAAACCTTGGAAAAAAATCAACAGTACTAAATCATCCCAGAGACAAAACTGGAAAAGTTACAGTAGTTGAAGAGTGTAGCATTCTAGAAATTGAGACTGCCTGAGTTGTGGTCCTGGCTCTCTCACCTCAGGCATTCTTCTATGTGTTCAGCACTGTCCCAGCCATGTGTTACATGGTTGGAATCAAAGAAGAGCACATCTCTGACCTCAAAGAGCTCATATTCTAGTTCAGTGATTTTTAACAAAGGGAAGGGAGAAAAAGATGGAGAGGATGGCAGGAATATTTTTGGAAACTACCAATTTCAGAGTGAACTGCTGTTACTGAGGACTCTCATGTCATATTTCTGCAGTAGGTTTGAACAGAAATGGGTTAAGAACCACTGGTCCACTTGCAGAGACAGAAGCCTGGACAGTAGTCTCATATATCACATAGTAAGTGTTGTAGTTACAATAGTGAAATGAGCGCAAAGAGCATCTAAAAAGAGAAATGAGCTAATGACTGTGGGAAGTCAACAAGCCTTGCCATTAGGATGAAATCTCTCATTCTAATACTTGCTTGTCCTCCACAGCCTTTCCCACTTTCTCCTCTCAACCACAAAAAGGACTGTTTGCTGGTAAAAAATGTGAACAAAGGCTAGGTGCAGTGGCTCACAACCTGTAATCCCAAGACTTTGGGAGGCTGAGGTGGGCGGATCACTTGAGGTCAGGAGTTCAAGACCAGCCTGAGCAACATGGTGAAACCCCATCTCTACAAAACACACGATAAAATCAGCTGGGTATGGTGGCATGTGCCTGTAGTCTCAGCTATTTGGGATGCTAAGATGGGAGGCTGGCTTGAGCCCGGCAGGTCGAGGCTGCAGTGAACTGTGATCTTATCACTGCACTCCAGCCTGGGCAACAAAGTGAGACCCTGTCTCAAAAAAAAAAAAATGCAAAAAGGTGAGATGCCTCCCAGGGGCTTAGAAATAAGTCCAGTAGAGAGTTCAAGGTGATCCTAGTTATCTGCGGTGGGTAGATGTGCAGTTGATAAGCTTGAATTCATTCAGGACTCCAGCCAAAGAAACCTGTGTGTAATCTCAAAGAGTTGGATTTGGAAAACCTTCATTATCATTTAGTTGCAGGAATCTACTCAACTAATTGTATCCTAAACAGAAGACTTTGAGGAAAGAAAAGAGAGGTCAGCTTAGAATGTAAAACATTGATGGTTAAAAAAGACAGAAGTTGGCAGTTTTTATCCAGTACTATCTACGAAAGGAAATTATGAAATTTCCTGTCACTGGAGTGAAAGACTGTGACAGGGCAGCCACAAGACCTCACCATGAACCTGATGAAAGATACTTCAAAACCCCGAATCTCCCTTTCTGATTGCTCTGATTCTCTGATGCCCTCTCTGATTACTAATTTAACAGAAGGAGGTCCTGAACAAAGAATATGAGCCTTCCAGGCATTAGAAAGACTATTTCTTATTGGTTTCAATATATCAGTCTGTTGAAGACTTAAATGAGGTGAATCAGCCTCCCCAAATCTGGGCCATAAGAAATTCCCAAAGATTCTGCTGTGCTCTTGAGGAGAACCATCAACCATTTCCTGCATCCCTGGGTCATCAGCCTTAACTTTGAAATGCAGCAGTTTTGAATAACTGGTCTTCAAAAAGGGGTCACTTCCTAGAAACAATCTCACATTGGTGGGATCTCATTTGAGTACAGCATTTAGCAGAGCTCTATAAAATCTTCCAACAACACCACAAATATACCATACTGAACTAAACAACTCTTAGAATATACAGTGATGCCACTTAAGTAACTAGTGGTGTCCTATGTTTAAAGATGTTGGTCAGGCGTGGTGGCTCATTCCTGTAATCCCAGCACTTTGGGAGGCCAAGGCAGGCAGATCACTTGAGGTCAGAAGTTTGAGACCAGCCTGGCCAGTATGGCGAAACCCCACCTGAACGAAAAATACAAAAATTAGCTGGGCAAGGGAGCCCACACTTGTAATCCCAGCTACTCAGGAGGCTAAGGCAGGAAAATTGCTTGAACTCAAGAGGCAGAGGTTACAGTGAGCAGAGGTTGTGCCACTGCACCCCAGCCTGGGTTACAGACCAAGACTCCATCTTAAAACAAACAACAACAAAACCAACAACAAAAGAGATGTAAACCTAGTAGCAGCTATTGTTTGGAGTAGAACGACTGCATACAAATCCACGCACTTATTACAGGCTACCAGCAGTGGCTGGGAACACGGCAAGAAGAAAGCAAAGACGGGAGCTACTGCCTCTGCTGGGAAACACTACACGTTTCAGCATGTTAAATTATCCCTGCCTCCCCACATCCTGTCTCACAGGATGTTCTTAGTACTATGTACTTAGTACTATGTTCTTAGTACTATGTACTTAGTACTATGTTCTTAGTACTATGTACTTAGTACTTCTCACAGGACCAAAGCAAAGGAAATACAGTGTGGCTGTTTTACTCCCTCGCAATCCCCCATCAAATGGATACTTCACAGGGTGCTCTTTGGCCATTCAGCTCCCACTCAAGGCTGTGTCCTGGATTCTGAGCTTCATCTCATTTCACTCATACAAGAATGTACCACTACATGATTTTCCCAGGGCTTGCCTTCCTTTGGTTCACTCATTCATACATTCATTCGACTATTATTTGTTGATTCCCATTCTGTGCCAAACACTATCTCCTGCAGTATAGAACTGGGTTTTTAAAGAATGGCAAACCAGAAGTTCAAGACTAGTCTGGGCAACATAGCAAGACTCCATCTCTAAAAAAAAAATGTTTTTTGAATCATCTGAGTGTCATGGTGCACACCTGCAGTCCTAGCTACTCAGGAGGCTGAGGTGGGACAATTGCTTGGGCCCAGGAGTTTGAAGCTGCAATGAGCTATGATCACACCACTGCACTCTGGCCTGGGCAGCAGAGGGAGACTCTGTCTCAAATAAAAAAATAAAAAATGGCAAAGAAGAGGGAGTAACTTCTAGGGCCAGAACTATGGCCGTAAGTTCAAGCACCTGTAGACTCATAACACTGAGAGGGAGGCAGCCAAGCGATGTGCTGCTCAGTCTCTCTCAGTGCCTCAGAATTCCTCAAGACCCACAGGACTTGGTTTATAGTTTTACTTTCACTGATCAAGTAGAAGGGTGCCCTGTTCTCAGTCTCTTTTAAATGTTTATTTGGAGCTTGCAGTAATGATAATAGTCGCAATAATAATGGCCTTAGATTTACAAGCACTTTCATGTGTATTATCTCCTTAGATTCTTGTCACCCTTCAGGTAAATGAGACAGATATTTTTATATTTTCTATTTATATATTTTATATTTATAGTTGCATATTTTATATTTTATTTCGTTTTTTTTTCCTGGAGACGGAGTCTTCACTCTGTCTCCCAGACTGGAGTGCAGTGGTGCGATCTCAGTTCACTGCAACCTCTGCCTCCCAGGTTCAAGTGATTCTCCTGCCTCAGCCTCCCGAGTAGCTGGGACTACAGGTGCCTGCCAACAGGCCCAGGTAATTTTTGTATTTTTAGTAGAGACAGTTTTGCCATGTTGGCCAGGCTGGTCTCAAACTTCTGACCTCAGGTGATCCACCTGCCTTGGCCTCCCAAAGTGGTGGGATTACAGGCGTGAGCCACTGTGCCCGGCCTGCATATTTTAAATTTTATTTCTATATTATGTTTTAGGTTAAATCAAATGAAATTGCTATTTTTATTAAGTCAAAAACAGTTAAATATTGGCAATTTCAGCCTCATAAAATAATGACATCTTTACTTTTTGGATGAGGATATTGATTGCCCAAGATGAGATTACAAGCTGTCAGATGACTACCTCCAGTTTCAAAGTCTATAAATCCATTTGGGTTGTGGGCTGCCTTCATTTAAAGAACATTCTGAGACAGCCAGCAGTGAGACTGGCAAAAGCACTATCATGATGGAACAGTGAGAGCCTGCAAAGTGCTAACTACACGATACAAATTACATCCTGTACTTCTAAAAATCCCTGTAGGGTTTGTATTACTCATCTATAGTTTACGGATATGGAATCTGAGGCCAAGAGATATCATGTAAATGGTCCAAAAATAACAGTTTGTAAGCAGCATAAATGAGATTCAAACGTACAACTGTCTTACTCCAAACCTGGACTCTTTTCACTAAAGTCATGTGGTAGCTATTAGTGATTTACTTTCTCAGCTCTCCTGCCATGAAATACCAGTACACGCAAGGATTTTCCTCTGAATCCTCTAGGTCCAATTTTCTCTAGCCTAGAGTTTCCTGAAAGATAAATCCATTATTTCAGATATTTTCCCCAATCCTTCACCTCCAACACTCATGATTCTCCATTCTGATCTCAGCATCTTAAAATATTGCCTGCCAAAAGATTAGATTCCCTTAACTATCAACAACCAGTTCAAGGAGAAATTCATGTGATGGGTCTGACCCATAATTTCACTGAAGAAAACAGAAAAAGACTTTTATAGAGTAGAAAAAGATGATCAAACTATCACTCTTCTAAATGAGTTAGCACTCACCTTCATGTATCAGGGGATGTTCCACAGATATTCTGCTGGCTCAAAGGATTTGCATCAAAGGCAACTCCATCTCCTAGAGCACAAGTCAGGACAGGAAGAACAATCCGGACTTTAATTTATCCACACTAAGATGTGGGAGTGTTTCCACTCTGATTGTCTGTGAGCTTTTCTTGTGCTTTTAAGCCCAGCCCAAATCAAAGTGGCACTTACCCACTTATGCTGGGAAATGTATTGTATTATTGTTAACTAAAAACAAAAGCAAAAACAAAAACACTCAACTTTACAGAAAAAAAAAAAAAAAGGATCATCTGAAAGACCAGAAACAACTAAAAGAAGTGACTAACTTTTAAATTTTCTCTTCAGGAAGTCCTTACAAATGTGGTAATAGCTGAAACAGTGAGAGTATCTTTAGCTTGAAATGAGAAATACGCAATCATGTAACTGTCTTTAGACAATGAAGGAGATGAAGGAAAGAAAATAATGGTAGCTGACTCCAAAAAGAGGCTTACAAATTCTTATTTATGTCTAAAGGAAAACACACTGAACTGAGAAACCAGAGCTTCAGCTTAGCCACTAGTAAGAATCATCATTAATAATTTGTGGAGCTCTTACTGTGTGTCAGGCATAGTACTAAGAACATTAATTATCTCTTTTAATCTTCACAACAATCCTATAACATCAGGGGCCGGGTGCGGTGGCTCACGCTTGTAATCCCAGCACTTTGGGAGGCCGAGGCGGGCGGATCACGAGGTCAGGAGATCGAGACCATGGTGAAACCCCGTCTCTACTAAAAATACAAAAAATTAGCTGGGCGTGGTGGTGGACGCCTGTAGTCCCAGCTACTCGGAGAGGCTGAGGCAGGAGAATGGCGTGAACCCAGGAGACGGAGCTTGCAGTGAGCCGAGATGGCGCCACTGCACTCCAGCCTGGGTGACAGAGCGAGACTCCGTCTCAAAAAAAAAAACAAAAAAAACAAAAAACACAAAACAAACAAACAAAAAAAAACATCAGGAGTATTTTCATTCCCACTTTACAGGCAAGGAAACTGAGGTCAAAACAATAAGCAACATGTTCTACATGGGTGGTGGAGCCAGGACTTGAACCAAGGCAGCCTGACTCTCAGTTTCCTAGCAATTAAAGGTTCAAATTAGATTATTTCTAGGATCCCTTCTAGTACCACAATTTTGCAACCTTTTGTAATGGACTGACAAACCACGAGAAATAAATAGACCAGGGAAGAGATTATGATGCAAAAGGAAAGAAAACTAAGTTTTAAAACAAGCTACGCTTACCAGCCCCACATTTTAATTTTTAACCCATTCCCCATCTTCCTTAGGCAATGTTCCACTAAGCAGGAGGAATAAGGGGGAGAAAGAGAGCTAGTCTTTTACTTAGCAGATTATAATTATGAGATATTTAAAATTCCAGCCAGGTGTGGTGGCTCACACCTGTAATTCCAGCACTTTGGGAGGCTGAAGCAGGCAGATCACATGATGTCAGGAGTTCGAGACCAGCCTGACCAACATGGCAAAACCCCGTCTCTACTAAAAATACAAAAAAATCAGTCAGGCGTGGTGGCAGGCACCTGTAATCCCAGCTACTCGGGAGGTTGAGGCAGGAGAATCGCTTGAACCCGGGAGGCAGAGGTTGCAGTGAGTCAAGATCATGCCATTGCACTCCAACCTGGCGACAAGAGTGAAACTCTGTCTCAAAAAATAAATAAATAAAATAAAATAAAATTCCGTTATAACATACTATATAGAAAAGCTAAATGCTAGCATAAAAATAGCAAGCATTTCTTGAATTTATTCAACCAATACTTAGTAAACACCTGTTACATGCATAACACCTCACTAAAGGTGTTGTATATTAAATAGAATTCTGGTTAAGACAAGACCAATTGAGCATATACTTTTATCTCCACTCTCTCAGGAAACTCCACAAAAATTATAGCAAAGGTATAGAACCACAAGACAAAACAAATGGGAAGAGACAACAGCAAATAAGAGATGTCAACAAATCTTTGGAAAAAGAGAAATGAATCAAGCCATAACTGAACTGGTAAAGATGAGAAAGCAGAAACCTAGAAATGCTTAATAAGGTTGCCAACAAGAAGCAAACATAATTGTGCCACAGAATCTCATACGGCTCAGGATTTGAGATACTAGGTAGGTACAATCAATCCTCATTACTCACAGCTTCCTTATTTGTGAATTCACCTACTTGCTAGGAATTATTTGTAACCCCCCAAATCAATACTCACAATGTTTTGTGGTCATTCACAGACACATGCCGTGGTGAAAAACTTGAGTTGCCTGATGCACATTCCCAGCTGAGGTGGAACAAGCTGACGCTCTGCCTTCCTGTCTCAATTTTCATGCTGCACACACATGTCTTTTCATGGTCTATTTACCATGCTGCTTATTACTATTTTTTTTTTTTTTTTGCAATTTTTTGCCTTTTACGAGTGATTTTGCTGTTTCGAATGCCCCCCAAGCAGAGTGCTGGAGTGCTGTCCGGTGTTCCTAAGCCGAAGAAGGCTGTGCCTCATGGAGAAAATATGTGTGTTAAATAAGCTCTATTCAGGCATGAGTCATAGTACTGTTATTAGCCATGAGTTCAATGTTGATGAATCAACAATGTATATTAAATAAGGTGTCTTTAAACAGAAACACACACAAAACAAGGTTATGTATTGATTAGCTGACAAAAATGTTGTGACCAGAGGCTCACAGGCACCTAACTCTATATTTCCCCTACAGAGAATAATTCAGTATTTTCTTTATTTCTTTTTTTTTTTCCTGAGACGGAGTTTCACTCTCGTTGCTTAGGCTGGAGTGCAATTGCGCCATCTCAGCTCACCGCAACCTCCACCTCCAGGGTTGAAGTGATTCTCCTGCCTCAGGCCAGCCTCCCATGTAGCTGGGATTACAGGCATGCGCCACCAAGCCCAGCTGATTTTGTATTTTTAGTAGAGACGGGGTTTCTCCATGTTGTTCAAGCTGGTCTCAAACTCCCGACCTCAGGTGATCTGCCTGCCTCAGCCTCCCAAAGTGCTGGGATTACAGGCATGAGCCACCACACTCAGCAGCATTTTCTAATTCGGTGTTTGCGGCTACTTTATTGAAAATAATTGCCAGGAATAATGAGAATTGACTATACCTCTGAAACAAAAATCATAAGGTTGGTTGAAAATCTGAAAAAGAAACAGACTACCTAATCCTAACCCCACAAAGCCAAATTCATGAAATTTCTCCCATCCCAACAGCAGATGGGGGGACAAAACCTGAAAAAAAGGCAATGCAAAAAGCAGAATATTTTTTAAAAGAAACTATCACTTAAACCTTCATAGAAAATAAGAAAAAATGTTGTACCCACAAAATATGAATAGGATGCTATGATAAAGGCATAGTTAGAGAACAGGAACTCTTGGAGATTCAAAATATGAGAGCTGAAGTCTAAAGACTAGAAAATAAAGTTGAGGAAATCTTCCAGAAGATAGAAGAAAAGACAAAGAGATGAAGAATAGCCAACATCTGACTACTAGCAGTCCAGAAGCACGGAACAGAGGAATGGAGGGAAAGAAATAATGAGAGAAGTGATACAATAAAATTCCCAAGAATTGAGGAACATTTGTTTCCAGATTGAAAGGGCCCACTGTAAACAGCATAATAAATGAAAATAAATCTACACTGAAGTACAAAACAGTGAAGTTTCATAATATCAAGAATAAACAGAAAAAAATGTTTCCAGATAGGAAAAAAATAAGTCATATACAAAGGATCAAGGATAACTTTAGACTTAATAAGAAAACCAGAAGCTAGAAAGCAATGGATCGATTCCTTTCTAACTCTAATGGAAAATTATTTGTCACCTAGGATGCTCTACCCATCCAAATGATTCATCAGAAAGAAAGGTAAAACAAAGTTCTTGAAACTTTGCATTTTCCAACATGCCAAGTTTCAAGAACTTTATCTCCCATGTGACTGTTTTCAAGATGTTATTGAAAAAAGTGACTACCAAAACAAGAGCATAAGCCAAAACAAAAAGGAAAAATGGGCTCCCCAAAACAGGAAATTTCAAATAGTAGAGAGAGAATTCCAAGAATGGTGGCCAAGGGAGATCCCAAGATGACAAGAGTACAGCAGGCTTGGAGAGCAACTAGCCCAAGTGAGTGGCAGATGCTAGGCTCAAGGAAGGATATTTCCAATGAAAAAATACATGGAAGGGACCCAATGGATCTGACAGATGTTGAAACTTGAAAAGTTTTGCAGCTCTCTTGGAAAGTTTGGAGAAAGATGAGTAATCAGCTCAGTAAGTTAAGGAAACCAAAAAATGGCATAATTATTAATTCCAGGAAAAAGAAAATGTTATATAAGAGGAAATGTTAAATATTTATATTTAAAGTCCAATATGTGGCTCAGCTATGAATAACTATGGAGTCACAACAATGAAAATATTAATGGATTTAACAAAAGTTATAACTGTATTGAAAGGATGGGGTTAGGAAAGGATGCACATGTGTGTGTGTTTGTGTATAGGATTGGTAAGAGACTTCAGTCTTTATCTTCCATAGTAAGAAGTCAATAGATAATGTCTAAAATTGAAAAAAATTTAAATTGCAGTATAAACATGTTATTTATAGATATGGAAATAAACCACAGGAAAAAAAAAGCTAAAAGAAATGAAAGTGATTTTTTTCTGTGAAGAAAGTTTGGCAATGGGAAGGGATGTAGCACTGTATTGCTGTTACTCATTAGAAGTCTTAGAGTGCCACTTGAACGTTTAAACTATGTATATGTATTACTTTGATAAAATGTAAAATTATATTCTAAAAGTGAATTAATAAGTGAATTAACAAGTGCTCTCCCCATGAAGGGAAACAGATGTCATTCTAAGTCTGACACCTCAACCATTTCCTCCTAGGAGGAGCAATGTGATTTGTTGGGTGGTTAGAGAGTCTAGATGAGAAGTCTTTTGTTCACTTGTTTCATTTTTTTCTTTCTTTATTCCTTGTTTGTTTTGAAAATAAGAAAGTCATAGAAAGAGAGTTCTAAGACAGATAAATTGATTGATGGATGGATAGTGTTTCCCATTTGAAGTGGTCTTTGAGTTGCAGCCCCTGAGGCAGCACCCCCCATCTCATGCCTTGTTAGTCAAAAACACAGTAAAAGAATTTTAGATGCCTTTGATCCAGGAATTCTGCTTTTAGATATTTATCTAAAAGAAATAATCATGGAGTTTTCCAGAGACATACCATCAAGGATGGTCATCATGGCAATGCTTATAAAAACCAAAACAGATAAATTGTAATTTGTTTTAAAACCGAGAGCTTTTTGGAGAAAAGGTTGATTTTAGGACTTGGGCAAGGAAAATACAAAATGTGCCTGGAGTATCTTGTAGTACCAGAAAGTAAGGAAATGTTGAAAAAGCAAAAGGGAGGGGTGGAGCCAAGATGGCCAAATAGGAACAGCTCTGGTCTACAGCTCCCAGTGTGAGTAACACAGAAGATGGGTGATTTCTGCATTTCCATCTGAGGTACCGGGTTCATCTCACTAGGGAGTGCCAGACAGTGGGCACAGGACAGTGGGTGCAGCGCACCATGCACAAGCCAAAGCAGGGTGAGGCATTGCCTCACTCGGGAAGCACAAGGGGTCAGGGAGTTCCCTTTCCTAGTCAAAGAAAGGGGTGACAGACGGCACCTGGAAAATCGGGTCACTCCCACCCTAATACTGCACTTTTCCGATGGGCTTAAAAAACGGCACACCAGGAGATTATACCCCGCATCTGGCTTGGAGGGTCCTACGTCCACGGAGTCTCGCTCATTGCTAGCACAGCAGTCTGAGATTAAACTGCAAGGCAGCAGCGAGGCTGGGGGAGGGGTGCCCGCCATTGCCCAGGCTTGATTAGGTAAACAAAGCAGCCAGGAAGCTCAAACTGGGTGGAGCCCACCACAGCTCAAGGAGGCCTGCCTGCCTCTGCAGGCTCCACCTCTGGGGGCAGGGCACAGACAAACAAAAAGACAGCAGTAACCTCTGCAGACTTAAATGTCCCTGTCTGACAGCTTTGAAGAGAGTAGTGGCTCTCCCAGCACGCAGCTGGAGATCTGAGAACAGGCAGACTGCCTCATCAAGTGGGTCACTGACCCCCGAGCAGCCTAACTGGGAGGCACCCGCCAGTAGGGGCAGAATGATCCTCACAGGGCCAGGTACTCCTCTGAGACAAAACTTCCAGAGGAACGCTCAGGCAGCAGCATTCACGGTTCACGAAAATCTGCTGTTCTGCAGCCACCGCTGCTGACACCCAGGCAAACAGGGTCTGGAGTGGACCTCTAGCAAACTCCAACAGACATGCAGCTGAGGGTGCTGTCTGTTAGAAGGAAAACTAACAAACAGAAAGGACATCCACACCAAAAACCCATCTGTATATCACCATCATCAAAAACCAAAAGTAGATAAAACCACAAAGAAGGGGAAAAAACAGAACAGAAAAACTGGAAACTCTAAAAAGCAGAGTGCCTCTCCTCCTCCAAACGAATGCAGTTCCTCACCAGAAATGGAACAAAGCTGGATGGAGAACGACTTTGATGAGTTGAGAGAAGAAGGCTTCAGACGATCAAACTACTCCGAGCTACAGGAGGAAATTCAAACCAAAGGCAAAGAAGTTAAAAACTTTGAAAAAGAAATAGACGAATGTATAACCAGAATAACCAATACAGAGAAGTGCTTAAAGGAGCTGATGGAGCTGAAAGCCAAGGCACAAGAACTACGTGAAGAATGCAGAAGCCTCAGGAGCAAATGCAATCAACTCGAAGAAAGGGTATCAGCAATGGAAGATGAAATGAATGAAATGAAGCGAGAAGGGAAGTCTAGACAAAAAAGAAATGAACAAAGCCTCCAAGAAATATGGGACTATGTGAAAAGACCAAATCTACGTCCGACTGGTGTACCTGAAAGTGATGGAGAGAATGGAACCAAGTTGGAAAACACTCTGCAGGATATTATCCAGGAGAACTTCCCCAATCTAGCAAGGCAGGCCAACATTCAGATTCAGGAAATACAGAGAATGCCACAAAGATACTCCTCGAGAAGAGCAACCCCAAGACACATAATTGTCAGATTCACCAAAGTTGAAATGAAGGAAAAAATGTTAAGAGCAGCCAGAGAGAAAGGTCAGGTTACCCACAAAGGAAAGCCCATCAGACAAAGAGTGGATCTCTCGGCAGAAACTCTACAAGCCAGAAGAGAGTGGGGGCCAATATTCAACATTCTTAAAGAAAAGAATCTTCAACCCAGAATTTCATATCCAGCCAAACTAAGCTTCATAAGTGAAGGAGAAACAAAATACTTTACAGACAAGCAAATGCTGAGAGATTTTGTCACCAGCAGGCCTGCCCTAAAAGAGCTCCTGAAGGAAGCACTAAACATGGAAAGGAACAACCGGTACCGGCCACTGCAAAATCATGCCAAATTGTAAAGACCATCGAGGCTAGGAAGAAACTGCATCAACTAACAAGCAAAATAACCACCTAAATCATAATGACAGGATCAAATTCACACATAACAATATTAACCTTAAATGTAAATGGACTAAATGCTCCAATTAAAAGACACAGACTGGCAAACTGGATAAAGAGTCAAGACCCGTCAGTGTGCTGTATTCAGGAGACCCATCTCACATGCAGAGACCCACATAGGCTCAAAATAAAAGGATGGAGGAAGATCTACCAAGCAAATGGAAAACAAAAAAAGCAGGGGTTGCAATCCTAGTCTCTGATAAAACAGACTTTAAACCAACAAAGATCAAAAGAGACAAAGAAGGCCATTATACAACAGTAAAGGGATCAATTCAACAAGAGCTAACTATCCTAAACATATATGCACCCAATACAGGAGCACCCAGATTCATAAAGCAAGTCCTGAGTGACCTACAAAGAGACTTAGACTCCCACACAATAATAATGGGAGACTTTAACACCCCACTGTCAACATTAGACAGATCAACAAGACAGAAAGTTAACAAGGATACCCAGCAATTGAACTCAGCTCTGCACCAAGTGGACCTAACAGAGATCTATAGAACTCTCCACCCCAAATCAACAGAATATACAGTCTTCTCAGCACCACCTCACACTTATTCCAAAATTGACCACATAGTTGGAAGTAAAGTTCTCCTCAGCAAATGTAAAAGAACAGAAATTATAACAAACTGTCTCTCAGACCACAGTGCAATCAAACTAGAACTCAGGATTAAGAAACTCACTCAAATCCGCTCAACTACATGGAAACTGAACAACCTGCTCCTGAATGACTACTGGGTACATAACGAAATGAAGGTGGAAATAAAGATGTTCTTTGAAACCAATGAGAACAAAGACAAACATACCAGAATCTCTGGGACACATTCAAAGCAGTGTGTAGAGGGAAATTTATAGCACTAAGTGCCCACAAGAGAAAGCAGGAAAGATCTAAAATTGACACCCTAACATCACAATTAAAAGAACTAGAAAAGCAAGAGCAAACACATTCAAAAGCTAGCAGAAGGCAAGAAATAACCAACATCAGAGCAGAACTGAAGGAAATAGAGACACAAAAAACCCTTCAAAAAATTAATGAATCCAGGAGCTGGTTTTTTGAAAAGATCAACAAAATTGATAGACCACTAGCAAGACTAATAAAGAAAAAAAGAGAGAAGAATCAAATAGATGCAATAAAAAATGATAAAGGGGATATCACCACCGATCCCACAGAAATGCAAACTACCATCAGAGAATACTACAAACACCTCTATGCAAATAAACTAGAAAATCTAGAAGAAATGGATAAATTCCTGGACACATACACCCTCCCAAGACTAAACCAGGAAGAAGTTGAATCTCTGAATAGACCAATAACAGGCTCTGAAATTGTGGCAATAATCAATAGCTTACCAACCAAAAAGAGTCCAAGACCAGATGGAGTCACAGCCGAATTCTACCAGAGATACAAGGAAGAACTGGTACCATTCCTTCTGAAACTATTCCAATCAACAGAAAAAGAGGGAATCCTCCCTAACTCATTTTATGAGGCCAGCATCATCCTGATACCAAAGCCTGGCAGAGACACAACCAAAAAAGAATTTTGGACCAATATCCTTGATGAACATTGATGCAAAAATCCTCAATAAAATACTGGCAAACCAAATCCAGCAGCACATCAAAAAGCTTATCCACCATGATCAAGTGGGCTTCATCCCTGGGATGCAAGGCTGGTTCAACATATGCAAATCAATAAATGTAATCTAGCATATAAACAGAACCAAAGACAAAAACCACATGATTATCTCAATAGATGCAGAAAAGGCCTTTGACAAAATTCAACAACCCTTCATGCTAAAAACTCTCAATAAATTAGGTATTGATGGGATGTATCTCAAAATAATAAGAGCTATCTATGACAAACCCACAGCCAATATCATACTGAATGAGCAACAACTGGAAGCATTCCCTTTGAAAACGGGCACAAGACAGGGATGCCCTCTCTCACCACTCCTATTCAACATAGTGTTGGAAGTTCTGGCAAGGGCAATCAGGCAGGAGAAGGAAATAAAGGGTATTCAATTAGGAAAAGAGGAAGTCAAATTGTCCCTGTTTGCAGATGACATGATTGTATATCCAGAACACCCCATCGTCTCAGCCCAAAATCTCCTTAAGCTGATAGGCAACTTCAGCAAAGTCTCAGGATACAAAATCAATGTGCAAAAATCACAAGCATTCTTATACACCAATAACAGACAAACAGACAGCCAAATCATGAGTGAACTACCATTCACAATTGCTTCAAAGAGAATAAAATACCTAGGAATCCAACTTACAAGGGACGTGAAGGACCTCTTCAAGGAGAACTACAAACCACCACTCAATGAAATAAAAGAGGATACAAACAAATGGAAGAACATTCCATGCTCATGGGGTGGAAGAATCAATATCGTGAAAATGGCCATACTGCCCAAGGTAATTTATAGATTCAATGCCATCCCCATCAAGCTACCAATGACTTTCTTCACAGAATTGGAAAAAACTACTTTAAAGTTCATATGGAACCAAAAAAGAGCCCGCATCGCCAAGTCAATCCTAAGCCAAAAGAACAAAGCTGGAGGCATCACACTACCTGACTTCAAACTATACTATAAGGCTACAGTAACCAAAACAGCATGGTACTGGTACCAAAACAGAGATATAGATCAATGGAACAGAACAGAGCCCTCAGAAATAAAGCCACATATCTACAACTATCTGATCTTTGACAAACCTGACAGAAACAAGAAATGGGGAAAGGATTCCCTATTTAATAAATGGTGCTGGGAAAACTGGCTAGCCATATGTAGAAAGCTGAAATTGGATCCCTTCCTTACACCCTATACAAAAATTAATTCAAGATGGATTAAAGACTTAAATGTTAGACCTAAAACCATAAAAACCCTAGAAGAAAACCTAGGCATTACCATTCAGGACATAGGCATGGGCAAGGACTTCATGTCTAAAACACCAAAAGCAATGGCAACAAAAGCCAAAATTGACAAATGGGATCTAATTAAACTAAAGAGCTTCTGCACAGCAAAAGAAACTACCATCAGAGTGAACAGGCAACCTACAAAATGGGAGAAAATTGTTGCAACCTACTCATCTGACAAAGGGCTAATATCCAGAATCTACAACGAACTCAAACAAATTTACAAGAAAAAAACAACCCCATCAAAAAGTGGGTGAAGGACATGAACAGACACTTCTCAAAAGAAGACATTTATGCAGCCAAAAAACATACGAAAAAATGCTCATCATCACTGGCCATCAGAGAAATGCAAATCAAAACCACAATGAGATACCATCTCACACTAGTTAGAATGGCCATCATTCAAAAGTCAGGAAACAACAGGTGCTGGAGAGGATGTGGAGAAATAGGAACACTTTTACACTGTTGGTGGGAATGTAAACTAGTTCAACCATTGTGGAAGTCAGTGTGGCGATTCCTCAGGGATCTAGAACTAGAAATACCATTTGACCCAGCCATCCCATTACTGGGTACATACCCAAAGGACTATAAATCATGCTGCTATAAAGACACATGCATATGTATGTTTATTGCAGCACTATTCACAATAGCAAAGACTTGGAACCAACCCAAATGTCCAACAACGGTAGACTGGATTAAGAAAATGTGGCACATATACACCATGGAGTACTATGCAGCCATAAAAAATGATGAGTTCATGTCCTTTGTAGGGACATGGATGAAACTGGAAATCATCATTCTCAGTAAACTATCGCAAGGACAAAAATCCAAACACCACATGTTCTCACTCATAGGTGGGAATTGAACAATGAGAACACATGGACACAGGAAGGGGAACATCACACTCTGGGGACTGCTGTGGGGTAGTGGGAGGGGGGAGGGATAGCATTAGGAGATACACCTAATGCTAAATGACAAATTAATGGGTGAAGCACACCAATATGGCACATGGATACATATGTAACAAACCTGCACATTGTGCACTTAAAGTACAATAATAAAAAAAAAAAGAAAAAGAAAAAGGATAGAGCATGTTAAAGGGACACAGGAACCAATCTGAAAGAACTTCCAGCCAAAGCCAGAACAATTTAATCAAAAAAGTGAATAATGTATACTGGATTATAATCCAAACTATAAAATAAATATACATTAATTCATATTAATATTAGTAAATGATTGCATAAATGTGGAAGAAGAGACTAATTTTCCTTATAGAAAAATTCTAAGTGATCTGTAGATACTGCTATCTTTAAGAAGTGAATGAAGTTTAATTCCCTCTCTTCTCCCACCTTCAGGGTATGCTAGACTTAATGACTCACTTCCAAAGAACAGAGTTGGGAAAGACAAAAATAGTATTTTACAGTGGAGAAACCTGGCAAACACTACCTTAACCAATTAATGAAAGTTAGCATCACCAGTGATGTTATATAGATATAACCAATCCCTGATATAATGTGACAGGAAAGGTATTTCATCGTTGTGGTTTCTTTCCAAAAACCCACAAGCCCAGTCTAGTAATGAGGAAAAGATCAGAAAAACCCAAGTTTGAGGACATTTTACAGGATATCTAGTCAACACTCTTCAAAACCATCAAGGTCATGAAAACCAAGGAAAGACTGAGAAACTGTCACAGACCAGAGGAGATTGGGAAGATATGACGACTCAATGTAATATGGTAGCTTGCATTGGATCCTGGAACAGAAAAAGGACATTAATGGAAAAACTGGTGAAATCCAAATATAAGCCTAGAATTTGGCTAATAGTAATGTACCATTTATGATCTGCTTTTTAGTTTTGAGAAATGTACCATAATAATATAAAATGTTGCCAGTGGGGAAAACAGTAAGGAAAATTCAGGAACTCTGCATTATCTTTGCAACTTTTTTTTTTGCTGGTGGGGGACAGAGTCTCGCTGTGTCACCCAGGCTGGAGTGTAGTGGTGCGATCTTGGCTCACTGCAACTTCTGCCTCCTGGGTTCAAGTGATTCTCCTGTCTCAGCCTCCAGAGTAGCTGGGATTACAAGAGTGCACCACCATGCCCACCTAATTTTTGTATTTTTAGTAGAGACAGGGTTTCACCACAGTGGCCAGGCTGGTCTTCAAGTAATCCACCAGCCTTGGCTTCCCAAAGGGCTGGGATTACAGGTGTGAGCCACTGCTCCCAGCCCTATCTTTGCAACTTTTCTTTTGTTTTTGTTTGTTTGTTTGTTTGTTTTTCTGTTGCCCAGGCTGGAGTGCAGTGGCGTGATCTCTGCTCACCACAACCTCCACCTCCCGGGTTCAAGTGATTCTCCTGCCTCAGCCTCTCGAGTAGCTGAGACTACAGGCGCACACCACCATGCCTAGCTAATTTTTGTATTTTTAGTAGAGATGGGATTTCACTATGTTGGCCAGGCTGGTCTCAAATCCCTGACCTCGTGATCTGCCTCAGCCTTCCAAAATGATGGGATTACAGGTGTGAGACACCATGTCTGGCTAACAACTTTTCTATAAATCTAAATGTATTCCAAAATAAAAAGTTTATTTTTAAATTCCAGAAAGTATAGTAGGGCACCTGCTTGAGCACACAGGTTTACCCAGAGTACTGGTACTAGTGTTCAAAATCAGAGAATATTTTGTAACATCATAAAATATAGATTTTTTTTTCCAAGATGGAGTCTTGCTCTGTCACCCAGGCTGGAGTGCAGTGGCACGATCTCGGCTCACTGAACTCTGCCCAGTTTCAAGCGATTCTCCTGTTTCAGCCTCCCAGGTAGGTGGGATTACAGGCGCATGACACCAAGCTTGGCTAATTTTTGTATTTTTAGTAGAGATAGAGTTTCACCATTTTGGCCAGGCTGGTCTCGAACTCCTGACCTCGTGATCCGCCCACCTCAGAATTTTAAAGCTAGAAGGAGACTTAGAAATGAGTCTGCACCCTTCACTTTTATAGATGAGAAAACTCAGTCTCTGATTTGCCCAAGGTAACATCATTAGCAGCAGAGCCAAGATTAGAATTTATCCAGGTCTTAACATTCCCAGTTAAAATGTACAGAAATACTATGGGGTCAATTCCTACTTTGGAAAGGCAGAGAACCAAACAATACGAATCAGAATATAAAAGTTAAGAAATCATTATGCCTTCAATATTTACAGCTGGGACTTCCAGGTTCTGGTTCCCCATGTAAGGAGCTTAAATGGCATCAGTCTATCCTAACAAGTAAAAAGCTAAACAAACTGAAAATCAACAATTCTTCTTAGATCCATCAGAGAAGTGAGGTCACAGGACAAACCACTGTCCCCAAAATTGGAGAGACAGACAGGTGGATATACAGAGAATCACAGCTCCCCAGAACACAAACTCATTTCCACAGGAACCAGTACCAGGGTAGGAAAACCTGAACTATCATTGTTAAATCACTCAAGGCTCAGTGTGGAAAAGTATAAGAGTCAAAAACTCCAGGGAGCCCGAGTCATAAAGAGGCTCTCACACTTTGTGAGTTTTACCTACAGGAGCTTGTATGAGAACCACCAAGTTCTCATAGCAAAGATAAGAGAAAAATAGCAGGTAGCAGAGGGACAGAGGGGAGTAACCATTTTGAAATATACTAGAGCATTTCGTTCTTCTTAACAAGGCCTGCTGTATTAGTCCATTCTCACACTGCTATGAAGAAACACCCGAGACTGGGTAATTTATAATGGAAAGAGGTTTCCTTTATAAATTCCACATGGCTCAGGGGGGTCTCAGAAAACTTACAATCATGGCGGAAGGCAAAGAAGTAGGCACCTTTTTCACAGGGCAACAGGATGGAATGGGTGCAAGCAGGAGAAATGCCAGACACTTATAAAACCGTGAGATCCCATGTGACTCACTCATTATCATGAGAACAGCATGGGGGAAATAGCCCCCATGTTCCAATTACCTCCACCTGTTCCCGACCTTGACACGCGGGGATTATAGGGATTACAATTCAAGATGAGATTTTGGGTGGGGACACAGCCAAACCATATCACCTGCCCTCAAGAGAAACTATTTTACAAGAGCCTAACCTAATGGGAAAGAAAATACCCCACTACAGCCCTCTCTCGCCATCCTGTACCA
Organism: Symphalangus syndactylus; assembly: GCF_028878055.3. Taxonomy (NCBI): domain Eukaryota; kingdom Metazoa; phylum Chordata; class Mammalia; order Primates; family Hylobatidae; genus Symphalangus; species Symphalangus syndactylus. Next base: position 43,926,549 of record NC_072440.2, read on the forward strand.
CCTAAGTGAAATCCACCTGTACCACAATTAACACAATTTGTGAAGTTCACAGTCCAGAGGCTCAGCTCACTAAAAGACTGAGACCTAATCATAGGGCTGTCAAACTTCCTCTCCCTTCACATCTTGCCATCACCTCACTAAAGGTCTGTTTACCCCAGTTCCTTTTACCTAGTACATCATGTTCACCTTTCAACAAAATGTTATAAGGCATACGAAAAGGCAAAAAACACAGTTTAAAGAGACAAAGCAAGCATCACAACCAGACCCTGATATGGTATGGATGTTGGAATTATCAGACTATAAATATAAAATAACTATGATTAATATGCTAAGGGTGAGTGGAAAAAGTAGACAATTTGCAAGAACAGATGGATATCGTAAGCACAGAATGGAAATTCTAAGTAAGCATAAAAAAGAGATGCTAGAGGTTAAAAACACTACAACAAAAATGAAGAATGCCTTTATTAGGGTCATAGGTAGACTGGACATAGATGAAGAAATAATTTCTGAGCTTGAGGATTTGACAATGGGAACTTGCAAAGTGGAAAAGCAAAGAGAAGAAAACTAAAAATAAATAAACAACAGTATCTAAGAATTTCAGGACAACTGCAAAAGGTATAACATACTCATAATGGGAATACCGGAAAGGGAAGAAAGAAAAAAGAACAGAAACAATATTTAAAGCAGTAAAAACAGAGACTTTCCCAAATTAACATCAGAAAACAAACCAAGGATCCAATAAACTCAGAGAACACCAAGTGAGATAAATTCCAGAAAAACTACACCTAGGTATATCATTAAAACTGTAGAAAATGAAAAATAAAATGACTGTTTTTCACTTACACATAAACTATATTAATCAGATACATTGTTATAATTATTATTACTTTGAACAAACTTATCTGTTAGGTCAACTCACAATAAGAAAAATAGAAGTGTTTCTTTTACCTTCACTTATTTCTCCTGTGATCTCTTCCTTTCCTTATGTAGATCTGAGTTTCTGACTCATATTATTTGCCTCTCTTGGAAGAACTTTTAACATTTCTTGCAAGGCAGGTCTACCAGCAACAAATTATCTCAATTTTTGTCTGAGAGTTTTTATTCCTCCCCCACTTTGAAGGATAATTTTATAGGATAAACAACTCTAGGTTGGTGGAGTTTTTTTTCTCTTAACACTTTAAATACTTAATTCTACTTTCTTCTTCCTTATATGATTTCTGAGGAGATACTGGATGTAATTCTTTTATTTGTGCCTTTATAGGAAAGGTGGTTAATTTTCCCCTCTGGCTCCCCAGCATCACACAATATACCATGTAACAAACTTGCACATGTACCCCATGATTCTAAAATAAAAGTTGAAATTACAAATAAATAAAGTAAAAAAAAATTCATGAATTAGCAATGGCCATGCTAGCACCAAATATATACCAAACACTTCAATAAAGAAAGCTGCAGAAGGAAGACTGCATTTTACATACACAAAAAAAAGGAAATAAAAGAAACCAACTTTAAATATAAAGACACATACAGATTAAATATAAATGGATAGAGAAAGAGATACCATGCTAACACTAATCAAAAGAAAGTTGAAGTAGCTGCCTTAATTTCAGAAAAAGCAGACTTCAGAGCAAGAAAAGTTATCAGGGATAAAGAGGGATATATAATGGTAAAGGGGCCAATTCTCCAAGAAGACATAACAGTCCTTAATTTGTATGCATCTACCAACAGAGCATCAAAATACATAAGGCAAAAACTGACAGAACTACAATGGGAAATAGAAGAATCCACTATAATAGGTGAAGATATTGACACCCCTGTATTGGAAATGGACAAACCCAGTAGGCAGAAAATCAGCAACTACATAGTTGAACTCAAAATTCATAGCTGCAGAATATCATTATCTTCATTCTTTAAATAACAGCAGGAACTCACTGGCAATATGTAAGATCTGAGACAGAGAACTTAACAGGGAGTAAAGGACATATTTCCCACCACTGACTGCACTACTTCCTCCTAAAGTACTCCAGAAAAATATGACATTTCTCTTTCTGGAAATCATCAGAAAACGTTGTTCACTTCCTGCAGAATCAAGCAATGTTTTCTGAAATCCCAATTTTCTTTCCATCATGATTTCTGGGACCACAGGAAACACTGTGACAAGATTGCAAAAGAAAGAAATGCTCCCTCTCCCTTTTCAAACCTAATTTGGTACTGATAATGTAATTTGGAAATCCTAACTGCATCGACCACGGCTAAGATAAACATGTAAAGTGGATCCCCATGTGTGGGCACATGCATGCAAAAAGGAAGATTAACCTGAACAGAAGGGGTGGTGGGGACAACTTGAGAATGCAGGGCCTAAAGAAGTTGGGCAGCAGACGTATGCTGATGAGGGCTAACATAGGTTGTGGCAGCAGGAAAGACAGGGCAGAGCTGAACATGTAACAGAGAACACAACAGAGTAGAATCCCAGACGAAACTGGCTGGAATGGACAATTAACACAATTGAATCAAGTAACACTAAGGCTGGAAGGGGAGAGATTCAATCCATGAAGCCCAGACTTTCAATGCAATTCCACAAACATAACTCAAGGTTGGATCCTGTGCTTGACACTGTGGAAGCAAAACTGAGTAAGGAACGGGCCCCACCCAGGAAAAGTCCACAACTTAAGTGGGAAAATGGACACGTAAACATATTGCTATAAATGAAAATGGCAAGTGCTGTCAGAGGTGTGTATAAAATGCTATGGGAAACGGGAAAGGGAAGTCATTAATTCTGCCCTAAGGGATGTGAGTCCCTGAAAGTTATTTAGAGAAAGGGACATTTCAGCAGAACATGTTAATTGAAAGTAAATGTTCAAAATGATAAAGTGCAAGTATTCCTGGTAGAGGTGTGGAACAACTAGGCATTTACTGGCACCTGCAATGGGGCCTCAAAGCCATGCTGGTAGCCTTTGACTATACCTCTCATATACTCCCATACATCTCCCATAGTGGGTCCAATAGTGGCCCACAGAAGATATGTCTACCTGGCACCCTAATATGACCTTACTTGGAATTGAGTCTTTGCTGATATAATTAAGGTAAAGATCTCGAAATGTGATCATCCTGGATTAGGGTGGCCCTTAATCTAATAATCAGTGTCCTTGTAAGAAACAGAAGAGACAGACACAGAGAGACACAAGGAAAAAGCCACATGACTAAGTAGAGATTGGCATGATGTGTCTACAAATCAAGAAGCACCAAGGATTGCTGGAGCCACCACAAGCTAGGAGAAGGAGAGGCATGAAATAAGGCCAGGGGCAATGGCTCATGCCTGTAATCCCAGCACTTGAGGAGGCTGATGTGGGAGGATTGCTTGAGGCCAGGAGTTCAAAACCAGCTTGGGCAATATAGCAAGACCATCTCTTAAAAAAAATTTTTTTTTTTTTAAAGAAAAACATGGAACAGATTCTCCCTCAGAGACTCCAGAAAGAACCCTGCTGACATCTTGATTTTGGACTTTTGGTCTCCAGAACTGTGAGAGAATACATTTCTGTTGTTTTTAGCCACCAACTTTGTGGTAATTTGCTGCAACATCTCTAGGAAATGAAGAATACACCCTTTCATCGAGATAGCATCCCAGGTTACATGTGGTTCATAGACCTGGCTAACTCACCAGATCCTCTCACATGGGAATGTGAAACAAAGTCAGCTGAGTGGAGCTATCAGGTGATGGGTTCTGGCAGCCCTGTTTTAGACATGCGAGAAAAGAAAGATGGCCAAGAAAAGAGTGAAAAAAAGCAAAGAGAGAAGCAAGGGTGAGAGTCCATGTGATGACTGACAGTTCAGTACAGGTGCTCATGTGGAACACATGAGACCCTGTGGTATTAAGTCCCTGCCTGTGGATGCCCATGACATTGCCTATTATATCAATGCAATAAACTGCTGCTTATTAAAGTAGATTGAACATGTTTTTGTTCCTTGCAACCAAATGATCCCTGATGTAACCATGATGCTAAGAAGTAACTTAGTTTTAAGAAAACATGAGGAGGTGAAAATAAAATTGAAATTGCTAAACAAATGAATAAAACAAATGAATAAATTTAAAGTGTAAATTGATTGAGAAAGAAAAGGTAACAAGTGGAAAATTTTAGCAATAAAAGGTCTCTGAATAGAAAAGCAAACAAGTTTTATTTTATAATATAGCACATTGATTGTTTCAGGCCCCAGATTAGATAATCAAATCAGAAGAGAGAATGATAAAGAGAGAGTGTCAAATGGTCCAGAGACAGAAATAAGCACAGTTCTACTGACAATCATTTACATCCCCCCATGGAGTAGGTCTTGTGGTCCCTCTGCCTTGGATCAGGTCTCAATATCTGAATCCCAGATTAATTACTTAATTCCTTCAGTCTCTAAAGATGTAGAGAGACATAGCATCTACTATGTGCCAAGGATGGTGGCAGGCCCTGAGATACAAAAACGAAGATCGCAGCCATTATCAGTCAGTGGGCTCATCAAGGAAAGATGTAGAAATGGGCCATCATTACAGCAATGAGAAAAATACAGGCATAAGAAAAACACAGGAATATTCAGGGCAAGCATTTAATTTTGCCAGCAAAGTTCAGAGACAGCTGCCCAAGGAAATACACATTTGAGCTGAATCCTAAAGAAATGAGTAGACAGATGTGCACCAGCAGAATAAGACAGCAAAGGGCAGTCTAAACACAGAGAACATACAAAACTTAGAAGGTGGAGAGAATGAAATTTACTATTCCAAGAACAGCAGGTCCTTCAAAATGCCTACTACATCCCAATCCATGAAGGCAGGACATTTTTTTTCTGTTCTGTTTGCTATTAAATTTCCAAGTCAATCATCAGAATGTAAGTTCCACAAAGGCAGTGATTTTGTCTTTTTTAGTCCTTGTGAAATCCATGGAGCTTAATCCAATGTTCAATTCCCAAACCTTATGTTACTAACCTCATCTTAGCAGCACTTGACACAACTGATTCCTCTCCCCTTGATACTCCATCTTCTCTTGGCTTCCAGAAAGTAGTGTGCTGGTAAAATGTTTAGCAACAGGTTCTCCAGAAAAATTTTCAAAAGTTCCGATTTGTTGCCTTTGTTGATTTCTGTGATGTAAGTACTCCCACTATGGCCAATTTCAGTCTGCCAGCGTGACTGCTGAGTTAGAAAGAGATGAACAGTAGTACACACCATTATGTAGTATTTCCACCACACAGATGCAACAGCCATAATCTCAGGAGCATAGATACTAGTAAAGTCTACCAAAATAATTAAGAAGTGGGCCATTTCTTTTTAGCCCTGCCGAAGTTGGGTGTCTGGTCTGTTTTGACACCAGACCACGTAAGAGACAATGATGTTGGGCACCAAAGGTGGAGAGGGGTTTATGTTGAAGGTCCATGGCTTGCCCTGGTCTTGCTTGGCCGATGAAGTGCAGTGTTTTTTTCTGACTGCAAAATTGAAACTAAGGCTCAAGGTATTTGTTTCATCTACACCAGAGAAGGCAGGCTGGGTGGCAAGGCTTTTGTTGAACTTGAATCAGAAAATGAAGTCAAATTGGCCCTGAAAAAAAGACAAGAGAAACTATGGGACACAATTTTGTTGAAGCATTCAAGTCAAACAACGTTGAAATGGATTGGGTGTTGAAGCATACTGGTCCAAATAGTCCTGACACGGCCAGTGATGGCTTTGTACAGCTTAGAGGACTTCCCTTTGAATGCAGCAAGGAAGAAATTGTTCAGTTCTTCTCAGGGTTGGAAATCATGCCAAATGGGATAACACTGCCAGTGGACTCCAGGGGAGGAGTACAGGGGAGGCCTTTGTGCAGTTTGCTTCACAGGAAATAACTGAAAAGGCTCTAAAGAAACACAAGGAAAGAATAGGGCACAGGTATATTGAAATCTTTAAGAGCAGCAGAGCTGAAGTTAGAACTCACTACAATCTACCATAAAAGCTTATGGTCATGCAGCGGCCAGGTCCCATGACAGACCTGGTTCTGGCAGAGGGTTTAACAGCATTGGCAGAGGAGCTGGCTTTCAGAGGATGAGGCACGGTGCTTATGGTGGAGGATATGGAGCCTATGACAATTATAATGGCTATGGCTATGGATTTGGGTCAGATAGATTTGGAAGAGACCTCAATTATTGTTTTTCAGGAATGTCTGATCACAAATATGGAGATGGTGGCTCTACCTTCCAGAGCACAACAGGTCACTGTGTATACATGTGGATTACCTTACAGAGCTACTGAGAATGACATTTGTAAATTTTTTGACTGCTCAATCCTGTGAGGGTACACATTGAAATTGGTCCTGATGGCAGAGTAACTGGTAAAGCAGATGTTGAGTTTGCAACTAATGAAGATGCTGTGGCAGCTATGTCAAAAGACAAAGCAAATATGGAACACAGCTATGTAGAACCCTTCTTGAATTCTACAGCAGGAGCCAGCGGTAGTGTTTACAGTAGCCAAATGATGGGGGGCATGGGCTTGTCAATCCAGTCCAGTTATGGTGGCCCAGCCAGCCAGCAGCTGAGTGTTGGTTATGGAGGTGGCTATGGTGGCCACAGCAGCATGAGTGGATATGACCAAGTTTTACAGGAAAACTCATGTGATTTTCAATCAGACATTGCATAGATAGCCAAGGAGCAATGAACAGCAGCTACTACAGTAATGGAAGCCATGTATCTATAGGCGTGAATGGAATGGGAGGGATATCTACCATGTCCAGTATGAGTGGTGGATGGGGAATATAATTGATCACTGACTGTTGCTCAATTTTTTTTTAAGAAAAACCCAGGGGGGAGGGAGGAGGGACAGCATTAGGAGATATACCTAATGCTAAATGACGAGTTAATGGGTGCAGGAAATCAACATGGCAGATGGATACATATGTAACAAACCTGCACATTGTGCACATGTACCCTAAAACCTAAAGTATAATAAAAAAAAAAAAAAGAAAAACCCAAAACTTCAGTTTAACAGTTTCTGCAATACAAGCTTATGATTTATGCTTACTCTCTAAGTAGAAATCAGGATTGTTATGAAGACTTAAGGCTCAGTATTTTTGAACACAATACTCATCTAGGATGTAACAATGAAGCTGAGCAAACTATAACTGTTAAACAAGTTCCAGCTTTGCTCGTTAGTTATAGGATGTTCTTACGCAGTAAGTGTATTGAGGGAAAAGGAGTTGAATTATGTTCACTGTTGCCCTTTGCTACATTACATTGAACACTGTGTAGATGCATGCTGAAAGGCGTGTTTTTTTGTTGTTGTTGTAAAACTCAATATAGGAGCTGTGTCTGTCTACAATTAAAGTGAAACATTTTGGTATCTTTGTTAATTCTAGTTTCATTTAATAACCTGTAAGGCATGTAAGTTTAAGTCAATGGGAAAAATTTGAGACGCAATACCAATACTTTAGGATTTTGGTCTTGATGTTTGTATGAGATTCTGAGGCCCTGATTTAAATGTTTCATTGTATTGTGATTTCCTTTTACGTATATTGCGCTAAGTAAAACTTGTCAAATAAATCCTCATTTAAAAAAAAATTAAGAAGAAATGAGTTTTGAGTACTACTTTTTAAAAGTACAATTTATTTAAGTTATATAATTTTTACTAATGACCATACTTCAACCTGTTCACTAAATTCCAGAAAATTTACCAATCAGCCCTCGTGAACTGATATAAGCTGCTTCCAGGATACCGTGGCTTCTGGAGCACCACACTCTCCTGGTTCTCCTCCTGCCTTACCAGTCTTTTTTCAGTCCCTTTACCTAGGCCTCCTGTTCTCCCTGACCTCTCTAAGTTAGAGTGCCCCAAGGCTTAGACAGAAGGAATGGAGGGAGAAGGAAAGGTGGAAGAGAGAGAGAGGAAAAAAAGAGAAAATCTACAAATGACTTATTTTTACTTTTAGCATATTTGTATTTTATGACATTTTGAAGAATACAACTTTACTGTTTAATTATAAATTATATAATCTTTGTAGTGATATGGCATCTAGAGCTGTGCTGTCCAATGCAGTAGCACTAGCTACAGGTGACTACTGAGCAACTGAAGTGTGACAATTCCAATCTGAGATGTGCTGGAAATCCAATACATACAAGGTTTTGAAGATGAACACAAAAAAAGAATGTAAAATTCTCATTAAAAATAATTATATTGATCATAATTTAAAAATAACACTTTGGGTTAAATGATATATATTATTATAGTTAATTTTATCTTTTTTACTTTTTAAAATGAGGCTCACATTGTGATTTTTTTTTTTTGGTATGGAGTCTTGCTCTGTCACCCTAGCTGGAGTGCAGTGGTGTGATCTTGGCTCACTGCAACCTCCGCCTCCCAAGCGATTCTCCTGCCTCAGCCTCCCGAGTAGCTGGGATTACAGCTGCCAGCCACCACCCCTGGCTAATTTTTGTGTTTTCAGGAGAGACAGGGTTTCACCATGTTGGCCAGACTGGTCTTGAACTCCTGACCTCACATGATCCACCAGCCTCAGCCTCCCAAAGTGCTGGGATTACAGGCGTAAGCCACCACTCCCGGCCTCACATTGTATTTCTATTGGACAGCGCTGCTCGAGATCTTTACTCCAGACTTGCCTCTACCTCTCTCCTCCCCTACTCCGCCTCCGAAAATCTTCAGCTGCACTATACTACTTTTTGGTGTTAAGTCAAAGACTATTTTTCTGGCCCAGCTCAAATGGAGGTTGCAAATATGTTACTGTTTCTTTAAACTTCTGACTCCCTCCCTCTTCATTTAATAATTATTAAATTATTGTAACAATTATAGCAGGAACTAATTACACAGTAATCTGCCAGTTAATAATTATAGCTCTATGAAAACAATAAGAATCACTGGCAGCCTTTCCATCCAGGTTCCTTATCTGAACCACAAAACGCAGAAAAGAATTTAAGTGACTCTTTTATTTTACCAAGAATGGAACATAATTAGTACCAATCTAAATGTATGGAAGAGAAGTTAATTCCTATCACATACAATATGTACTATATACAATGGATACCTTTAGGGAATCAGGCTTAATTCTTGCACAGAGCCCTGGCTGAGAAAGGCCAGTTGACGTGGATATCCAGAAGGGCAGACGGAATTACTGAACGTTGAGCAACTGCAATATCCTTGAAATACATTTGTGGTCTTATAAGCAGACACCCTGATGGATAACACTCTTTCAGATTACTAAATTCCGGTTTGTTTTCAAAAAATAAATCTCTAGACTGTATAGTTATGCCTTCTGCAGTGCTCACCTCCAACTCTATACCTTCAAGAAGAAACAATCCCATTCCCAGGGCTTGGGAGCTTAATAGGCTAATCACGGAATATGGTTGTGGTTACACTAACTCAGCAGGGAAAGCTGCAGTAAAATGCCCAAACCTCTGTGCACACTGTCCCTAAGAACAGTGATGTGAATAAGAAACTTTCAAATGCAGTTTCTGAAGTCTCCTTTTCTGAAATATGATAGAATCACATAACAACTTTCTGAGGAAATACTCACATGTGGACTCCACTACATATTCATGCCAAGCACTAAAGCAGTACCATGCTTTCTGGAAACTCTACCAGCCTTTCAAGCATTCACCTCATTAATCTTCAAAAATATTTCTTTAAGACCATGAAGAGAAAGTATTATTTGCATTTTCATCACATAATTAAGTGTAGCTCACAAATAGTTTTTCCACATCATTATAATTAAAAAAGAAACCATGAAGAACCTATAGACACAGTTGGCAGTTGTTCATTTCTTCCTTCATTGTTTTATTATCAGCTGAAAACCAGTCAGTTTGCCACAGAACTTTGCTATTCAAACTGTGGCCATGATCAGTCACATGGGCATTAACTGGAAACTAGTGTAGAAATGCAGATTCTGGCCAGATGTGGTGGCTCATGCCTGTAATCCCAGCACTTTGGGAGGCTGAGGTGAGAGTATTGCTTGGTGCCAAGAGTTTCAGATCACCCTGGCAGCATGGTGAGACCCCCATCTCTACAAAAAAAAAAAAAAAAAAAAAATTAAATAAAAAATTGGGCCAAGTGCAATGGTTCATGCCTATAATTGCAGAACTTTGGGAAGCCAAGGCAGGCAGATCACTCGAAGTCAGGAGTTTGAGACCAGCCTGGTCAACATGGTGAAACCCTGTCTTTACTGAAAATACAAAAATTAGCTGAGCATGGTGGCGCATGCCTATAATCTCAGCTACTCAGGAAACTGAGGCACAAGAATTGCTTGAACCCAGGAGGTGGAGGTTGCAGTGAGCAGAGATCGTACCGTTGCACTCCAGTCTGGGTGACAGAGTGAGACTCCGTCTCAAAAAAAAAAAAAAATCAGCTGGTAGTGGTGGCATGCATCTGTAGCCCCAGCTACTCAGGAGGCTAAGGAGGAAGGATCACTTGAGACCAGGGATTTGAGGCTATGATTGTCCCCCTGCACTCCAGTCTGGGCAACAGAGTGAGACCCTGTCTCTAAAAGAAGAATAAACAAATAAAAAAGAAATGCAGATCCCCAGGCTTTGTTGGACCTGCAACTCAATTCAGAGTTCTCCCTCAGCCCAAGCCTGCTCCTGCCCCTTCCCATTCACAGGCATTGATAAACACCCTATGTCCCCAAAGCCCCAAAGTAAAGCAAGCACAGGAAATTTCCACAATACAAGAGGAAGTTGGCCATGCAGCCTGGCGTTTGGCAATATATTAGGCCATGAATATTTATTGAGTGAAGGTATAGACAGACTAAACACTGTCTCTTGCAAATCTCACAGCAGTCTTTCATATCCAAATTTGTATCTCTTCTAGAGCCATGTTTCTCAACATAAAATATTCACTTTTTTTTTTTTTTAAGACGGAGTTTTGCTCTTGTTGCCCTGGCTGGAGTGCAACGGCACGGTCTCAGCCCACTGCAACCTCCACCTTCATGGTCAAGTGATTCTCCTGCTTTGGCCTCCTGAGTAGCTGGGATTATAGGCATGTGCCACCATACCCAGCTAATTTTGCATTTTTAGTAGATATGGGGTTTCTCCATGTTGGATCCCCCCGCCTCGGCCTCCCAAAGTGCTACGATTATAAGCGTGAGCCACTGTGCCCAGCCCACTCTTCTTATCAACATAAAAATCTGACTCACTCCTACGCTCAGAGATAGCACATAGTCGGTGACTTTCTCTAGTTGAAAATCTCTGACTTATTGAAGATAGAGTCAGTTCTCTGTGTATCCCGTGAGACCAAGAAGATTTAGTCTAACATGGCTCTATAATTTTTATTGGGAATGCAATAGGCTTTTTTGGTTTTTATTTTAAATAAAGAAATCTTTATTTTCGGTGAGTCACATTCAATCTTCTGTCTCTTACTTGTTAATCTTTTATAGACAAGATGTGCAAGCTGCACAGTTGGGTCTCTCGGGGCCTTACAATGAGAAGGTCCCTGAATTTGGTTTAATGCCTTGCTATTGCTGTCTTGAAATTCTTAAGTTTCTGAGCCCAAGCCCCATATTTTCATTTTGCACTAAGCTCCACAACGTATATAGGTATATAGCCAGTCCTGTCCACAGGTCTGGGGTTTTTTTTGTTTGTTTTGTTTTTTTGAGATGGAGTCTCACTCTGTTGCCCAGGCTGGAGTGCAGTGCCGCAATCTGGGCTCACTGCAAGCTCCACCTCCTGGGTTCACACCATTCTCCTGCCTCAGCCTCCCAAGTAGCTGGGACTACAGGCACCCACCACCACGCCCAGCTAATTTTTTTGTATTTTTAGTAGAGATGGGGTTTCACCGTGTTAGCCAGCATGAGTCTCTATCTCCTGACCACGTGATCCGCCCGCCTCAGCCTCCCAAAGTGCTGGGATTACAGGCATGAGCCATGGTGCCCGGCCAGGTCTGGTTCTTAATGAGGGGTGCTAATCAGAATCATCTAATTCCTTTCCCAAACACATATGGCAACCATAACTAAAATTCAGCATTGTAGTTTGCATTACTTTGTCTCTACTGTCAGACACATTTTCTGTGATTCCTAGGCTTTCGTCTCTGGTCACATCCTATCTCTCCCATGGCTTTCTTTCCTGGCACAAAGGATAGAAGCTGAGCCCACAGCAGTGAGTGGAATGTAGCATAGGCACCAAGGGGATCCTGGCACAACCAGCCAGCTACCATTTATCGGGCACCCACATATTAACATGCTAGTGCCACAGAGTCCCTTCTCATGAAAGGTTCACAGTCTCAGCAGAATGTGAAACATACTTACCATCAAATCAAAGTGAGCCAGTAGGGAAGCTTTCCTAGAGTGATGGGTCTCAAACAGAATTTCAGAAGAGGAAAAACATGTTGCTCCACAGAGTGAGAGCATTCTGAGTAAAGGACTGACAGGTGCTACCTCCCAGAGCACAGTGGAGAAGGAGTGTTTGAGGAGCAGAGGAGTGTTTTTGCCAAGCCAGAGCAGTAAGCTTATTGTGAGCTATGTTGGAAAGGCCCTCCCATAGCTCATGTGCTGGATAACTGGGTCTCATAAATTGGATGAAAATTAAGAACCATTGTGAACCTCAAAGAAGGGAACAACAGCATCAAAATGCTATTTGGGAAGGATAATTCACTGGGAATAGCCATTTTCCAAATGGTATCCTAGAAGAAGAACTCACCATTCTCTTTCTCTTTCTTCAAATAGTTCTTGAAATTCATCTTCTTGTGACACTCCCTCACTTAATGAACATGGAATGAATCATGCTTACAATGGTACTGATGTGGTACAGGTAGGCTCCTCAGTGGGCACTGAGCTAAGTATTTGAAAAGGCTTGGTGACTGTGATGAGAGTGCTGCCAGTAGGGCTGCCTCAGTGCAGCGTCAGGCTTTGTCACATGTGTTAGTCCATTCTTTGTATTTTTTTTTTAAAGTACAACTTTTAATACACCATTAATACTAATGATTAAAAATTATTGCATGGTCTTATGCATTTACCCTAAAACATCTTCTGAAAGTAAATGAATTATATAAAACACAAATAACTCTTTAAAATGTGGATGGCCTTTACTACCTCGATCTTCTATCCTTTTTTGTCTTTTCAGTACTTTTGTCCATGGTTTTCTCATTATCTCCCCTGCACTTTGGGCAATACCATGTCCCCTTTGGTTTATAGGTAAGTGAAACATATGAAAAGTGAAACCATTCAATTGGACACTGTTCATTGTCACATCCTATCATCTCCCCATAAGACACTTGGTTGCAGAAGCAGTATGTAGGTTCATTAGGGTCTACTGCAAACTCAACAGGTGAAGCTTCCCTTTCCTGCTTGGCCTTGGAGCGTTTCTTTTTCTTTGCTGACTTGGATTTCTTTTCTTTAGATGGCTGATCATCACAGTCTTCAGTCCCATTTGCCATGTGACATAAATCATGGCTTTCACGGGTCCGCTGTCTGCAGGGTCTTCTTGAAGATCTTTCTGGTTGGCTGGAATCCATCTTTGCTTTATCTGAGGCTCGTTCACTTTCAGCAGGATCTTGGAAACACTGTGAATGTAACTCCATTTGTCTTGCCCGATTTTCCACCAATTCGAGCATTTGTGTAACAATCTGTATTTTTTCATCTCCCAGTTCTTGACTACTAATTAGTGCTCTCTGGAGAAGCTGCTGTAGACGTTTCTTCTGATTTAAATCATCTTTTTTCTTATATTTTTCATAGACATCATCAATTTCCTTAGACGTTTGCAGAGCCAGGATCCGCGACTGTCCGAGCTGCTGATTGCCATCCTGATCCATTGGTTGGGAAAGAGATTGGAAACATCACCGCAAAACATGCTGCAAACCCCGACTCGGACTCTGCTGGGGCCGAACCAACGCCCCGGCACAGCCCCGACTCCCTCGCCAGCAGCCGGCTCGCCGCCGCCCCTCTGGCGACTAGCCATTTTCCAGGCCTGTGTTAGTCCATTCTTGCATTACGATAAAGAAATGCCCGAGGCTGGGTAAAGAAAAGAGGTTTGATTGGCTCATGGTTCTGCAGGCTGTACAGGAAGTATAGCAGCATCTGCTTCTGGGTGGGCCTCAGGAGGCTTCCAATCACAGCAGAAGACAAAGGGAAAGCAGGCACATCACATGGCAAAAAGAGGAGCAAGAGAGAGGGATAGTGAGGGGGAGGTGCCACACAAGCAACCAGGTCTCATGAGAACTCACTATTAGGAAGACAGCACAAAGCCATGAGGGATCCACCCCCATGACCCAAACACCTCCCCACCAGGCCCCACCTCTGCCTCCAACACTGGGGATTAAATTTCAAAATGAGATTTGGGCAGGGACAAATATCCAAACTATATCACCACATGAGAATCAAAGCATCCATTTCCCTGAACAACACAGAGCACAGAAGCCACCTACCTACCTTCTCAGGAGAGGATGACAGAATCAAAGCCAAGGTTTATAAAAATCAAAACCCCTACCAGAAAGGGGTTTTGTCCCTGAGACTAACCACTGCATCTGACACAGATCTGCTCCAAATCTGGGACAAGGGATACATCACTGTATTAGTCTGTTTCCACATTGCTATAGATACAACCTGAGAGTGGGTAATTTATAAAGAAAAGAATTCAGTTGACTCACAATTCCACATGGCTGGGGAGGCCTCAGGAAACTTATAATCATGGTGGAAGGCGAAGGGGAAGCAAGGCACATGATATGGTGGCAGAAGAGAGCGCGCTAGAAGGAGGCAGGGAAGTGCCTCACTTTAAAACCATCAGCTGTCATGAGAACTCACTCACTATCACGAGAACAGCAGAGGAGAAATCTGTCCCCGTGATCCAATCATCTCCCACCAGGCCCCTCCTCCGACACGTGGAGATTACAATTCGAGATGAGATTTGGGTGGGGACACAGAGCCAAACCATATCAATCCCACATTGGTAACTGCAATCTTTTCCTTCATTCCTTGGAAGTCTGCAGGATATGTTAGGTGAAAGGGAAGAGTGAGTTAATTTGTTACAAAGTAAAGCCTGTCATAAGGTGGAACATGAGAGCTGATTTAAAACATAAATGTACTCTGTATTTATCCTAAGGGTACAAAGGAGCAGATAAAAATAAATCAAGGTCTAGGTCTACATGGTATGGAACCACCAGATCCAAACACAGCCTGCACTGTTATTGGGGTGCTTATTATAATGCATGAATGGAAATCAGCCTTGGCCAAGTAGAGCTAAAGCCAGAGAGCACAGGACTTACATTGCAATTTGTCAAAGAATTTTGAAAAAATCAAAAGACAGTTGACACAGATGGCCATTACATCTTGCTATATGGATAAACTAAAAAACCAAAAGATATGTATGCACACAGAAGGCATCCTGAAGACACTAAGAATATAAACATCCCATTAACCAAGTTGGGATGAAGCTTTCTTTCTTGGAAGATTACGTGTACTCCTCATTTTGTTATCATTGTGTGTGTGTGTGTGTGTGTGTGTGTGTGTGTATTGTTGTTGTTGCTGCCATTATTTTGTGAGAAACAATTCTGTAAGATTCTACATTAACTACAACAAGGACGTTTTGTGTTCTGCTTTTGTAATATAGCCTTTATGCTGAAGATTACTTATAGATTATATTTGTGGAAAATATCTTGCTTATTCTAGGTCATAGAACGTTGAGTTCAGACTTCGGCTTAGAATGTAGAAAACTGCAAGAGAATGTATGTCACTTCTACACTAACAACAAAAGCCAGATTACGTACACATATAGTTTGGTGGCCTGTGTTCCTCTTAGTAGTCATGCTCCAAAGAGGGTGACTACAGGGTACACTGAGGGTGGCCAGGTCTTGGGAACAGGAGCTCTCAGCCTTGACAAAGACTCCCTGCCCCAGGATGGCACAGCAGCAGCAAGGCTACTGGCCCCGAAAGCACTGCCTATGGAGCTGAGAACACCACAACTAACTTGAAAGTAAGCAGTGTGGACAGGCAATTGATAACTGAAGAGTTTCCCCAGGGCTTTGGTGGTGCTCATGACCCTGGAACCTCAGCACAAGCATGAGTGTGTGTGACAAGGTGAGGGGTTCCCCGCTAATGACTCAGATCAAACTTCCATCTATTCCAGTAGGATGGGGACTGTCAGATTCAAGCTGAACTTTTAACGCTGTGACATTATTACATTCAAGACATGTGGAATAGGATTCACACCCATACCCTTGTTCTAAATGGTATATCATTCATGCAATAATTTCCATTCTGTGGTAGACAGCTTCTAAAATGTCTCCCAATTCGCACTCTTATATAATGTTCTCTTGAGTGTAGGTTGATACTAGTGAGTGAGTCATTTCTAACAGAGTACAGTAAAAGTAACAGAATGTCACTTCTGAGATCAGGTTAGGAGACTGGAACTTCTGTCTTTCTCACCCTCCCTCCAGCCCTCTCACTTGCCTGCTCTGATGAAGTCAGCTACCTTGCTGTAAACTGCACTAGGGAGAGGCACTTATTGTAAGGAACTCAGGGCAGCCCTTGGTCAATAGCTCATAAGAAACTGAGACCTTTAGTCCAACAACCCAAAGGAACTGAACCTTGCCAACAACCCCGAGTGAGCTTGGAAGCAGATCCTTTCCCATTTAAGCCCTGAGATGAGTGCATCCTGGCCAACACCTTGATTGTATCCTGTGAGAGACCCAGAACCAGAGTACCCAGCTAAGCCATGTCCAGGCTCCTAATGCACAGAAAGAGTGAGATAATACATGTAGTTTTTCTGCCACTTAGCTTTGGGGTAACTTATTATGCAGCGATGGGTAACTAAAACAAATTTCAAGAAGGCAGAAAATGAACAGAAGGTGTTACTATACATCTATCTAAACATGCTGTCTATATCTAAAGTCTAGCCAGTGGTTCTTGAGCAGGGGTGCACATCAGAATAACCCAAGGCTAAGGGGAGTGTTAGAAGGGAGAAATATATGGAAAAGGTAAAGCAGGGTCACACAAAAGAAGGAAGGTAGAGTCCATTTCAGGGAGTCCAGTGCCTGAGCCTCTTGTTCAGTCGTTGGCAGAGAGGGCTGTCAGGACCACTATCCCAAAATTTGGTCTCCAAATCTTTTTTCTATAAAAGGGCTTTTGCTTGCCACCTTTCTTATGTGGTCCCTGAGGATCCTTTGGTTTCCTCCTCCTATCTACCATTTGAATTTGATTCCCAAATTGCATTAAAGACAAATAACAGTGCAGATGTTCACCACTGGAATGTCATCAGAATCTTATCCCGTCCTTAATCCTAGACAGGTTTAACAGTTGGATTTGGGGATAATGGTTCCAACTGGGTGCTGAAGCCCACAGAACATTCCACAGTTTAATTCATTTGTTCTGCCCTGGCAGAGCTTATGACAGTTCACAGCAGTGCCAACAGAGTCAAGTGAAAGGATCCTTTGCATGTGTGAAGTGTCTTCCCAACTCCTTCCACTTTAGACCCATCAGCTAGCCAAATGAGTGAAATTTCATTTTTAGTCATGTCACTTATTTTTCAAAATTCTTCCAGCTATTCCCAGAAAGGCTTGGCATGATTTAAGATTCCAAAAATCCCTGGAAAAGGTAAACATCAGTAAAGGAAAAAAAAGGATATATGATCTGATAGGTTTTTTTAAAGACTATGTTGACCTTTACAGAACAAGAGCCTTTGGTCAAAGAAAAAATAGAAATTACATTTACGTAATTTTTGTCTTATGTAAAATTTTTCTTCTCAGCTGGCAGATAAAGAATTTACACAGTCTTGGGAAGCTCACTGGAACATGTTAGGAAGGCCTAAAATGGAGATGCCAAAGACAAAACCTGCCAAACTCTAGATGTGATATAGACACTGTTTATGATGTAAAATAATACTGTATCTCATCAAACCTAAGACTTTTTGATGCCAGTGTTTTCTTGACTTTACACAAGTGTCAAAAGAAGCTTTTCATAGAACTACATCATAAACTGTTACCTGACACTACAATTGTAGGACATCAATTGTAAAACGCATGCTGCTTTCAGAGATGTTAAAGTGTGAGAAAATGTGCCTCCTAGAATAGATGAGGGTAGTTTTGGGCCTTGACAATAGAAGTGATTTCCTACTTGAGGAGTCTGGCTCCTGGCAAAGAAAAAAAAAACCTGTGTGATTTTTCAGGCCTGATCATAGGCAATTACAAACAGTTTATCTGACAAGCCTCACAGGTGAAAGCTGCTCTCTCCACATCAGACTTAGTGGCACTGCCAGTGCACTGCAGTCTCTGGAAGTCATTCCAGTCCCCTGGCCCACCATGACCTTACACATAGCTGCATTCCTGGCTCAGCTGCCTCCATTTAGAGGTATCCTTATCGGGTAAACTCGAAGACCATTTGCTCCACCCTGACTCAGTGCTTTTGCACTCCTAGCCCTTCCCTCTGCCTCCTGCTAGGCCCTGGGCCCATAAAACTGCCCAAGCCTTTCGTTTGGAGCTCTCAGACAGTGAGACGACTCCTCTGTCTGTGCTGGTCTACTTGACTTTCAACTAGTGGGCCATTCCATGGGGGCTGCGAGAGAAATGGAATGGAGCAGGTGCTTTCTCTGGTTTAGACTCTTGTTTATACTATTGCAATAAGTGATGAAAAGCTTGACTGTCACTTTCATTCTGATTGTCCTTTAATCCAGTATTCCAACAACACCTGGCAGTTCAGCACTCTCTCCAGTTGAGCCGAGCTCCTGACACTACTCAAGACAAGAGAATGCAGTAAAGCAATCTGAGCACAAAGCATGGAACAGTCAGAGGTTCTTATGTTTATTACCCAGGATTTCCATGGTGTTCTTGTTTTCTGTGTACTCAAGCAAATGTTGAGCAACTGCCACTTATCAATCACTGAGTTGGATGTGCTAGATGTGATGAAACTCAATAATCAAATGGGAAACAATTCACAGCATTGTAGATACATAGTATTTGGTTGACAAAATATTTGGTTCTTACCATGAGTGAGAAAGAAATTCAAGGAAGGGAGGGATCAATGTGAACCACAGTAATCAAGGAGAGCTTTGTGAAAGAAGGTCGACTTGAGTAAAGCATTGAACTAGCAAAATTTGGGTAGTACAAAAGATGTCTGGGCGTTAGGGTAGAAAAGTCCCATTCTCAAAGAATAGAGTGCTTTTTTCACACAGGATATTTTGCAGGTTAGATTTTCAAAATTAGATGTGCATGCCCCTATAACAATACAATTGTTTCCTCTGCAGAGTGACATGGAATATGGAATGGGACATAATTATTTTCAGAATTTCAACCCTAACTGTTTTGACTACATTCATGTTTACTTTATAATGCCCAAATGCAAACCAATGGATTACAGAAATTACGGCTTAAAATTTTCCTCTACAATTGGTTAGCTAACCGTTATGTGGCAATTAACATGCAATTTGACCAGAATTGCCAGCCATTGGGCTAGAAAGAGGCATTCTCCAAAAAAAGGTATAGCCATTCTGATCTAAGTGTCTGCACTTCACATGTTTACTAGGAATAAGTTTTTGAAATAAAGGTTTAGCTTTGGAAGTCTGGCTTGCCTCCAGCTATTCAATTAAATTAGCTTATTTATTAAGCACTACTTTCAATTCTATTTTAGACATTTTAAAACTACCTTAATATTTTCAATCCACAAACATATTTTGAGCACTTTCTCAATGCCAGGTAGAAGTCCCTGCCTTCCCAGAGCTTACAGTCTAAACTCAATCTAGACTCTAGAGTTGTAGTGTCAGTGTGGTAGCCACTAGCCACATGTGGCTATTGAGCACTTGAAACATGGCTACTGAAATAAGAAATTTAATTTTAATTTTATTTAATGTTTCTTAATCTAAATTTAAATTTAAAAATTGAGACGATTCAGCTGTTGGAAAACTTTCAAGTATGTGTGGACAATTTGGGTGTGTGAATCTACTCTATAACTATACATTTCATACACTCTAAATAAAGATCAAGTATTTCCAATGATAACTTAGCATCCAAATTGAGATGTAAGTGTAAGCAAAATATGTACTGAATTTCAAGGATTTAGTACATAAATGTAAAATACCTCAATAATCATTACATTGACTACATGTTGAAATGACAGTATTTGGGATATATCAACTACATATATGGCTCACATTATATTTTTACAGGACAGTTCTAGAGTAACGATTTGTCCCAGAAAAGCTTAGACAACACAAGGCCACTTTATTACAAGACATAAGAATTGGAGAAGCTCTACTGCACCTCAACTCATGATCATTTTCTGTTCCCCTTTTACCTTCTTCTTCTTCTCCTTCCTCTAACAATGACGTGTACGGAACTCTTAAGAGCTAGAAAGATTGCTGACCCAAGGTTTAAATTATTTACAGTAATTTCTCTCTCATTGATAGAAGATTTTAAGACAAAAGAACAGTATAATGACTTGACAACTCAAATACAGGAGTATATTAGTAGCCCAATGGAAAAAAAGGTGTGAAAGAAACAGCTTTGCTTTTCCCCATGGACTGTCTTAGAAGTCATTTTCTAATAAGTCACTAAAACTACTTAATCACTTTTTTAAAAACACAGTTTTAAAATCCTAAGTTCTGGATTATTTATGAAAGATGAAATATGATTACTTTATTCCAAATTGCATTTATTTTATAAATATCAGATACCAGATTTTAAAAATCATCATGAATGGAGAAGAGCTTTCAGCCAAGCATTCTGTACCATCACAGAATGGATTTCGGTTATCATTATCTATATTTCCATGGTCACTCTCCTTCATGCTGCAGAAAGCAGAGAATGGGAAGGTGTCTTATTTAAGAACTCTTAGCAGTTTACACAGATTCCTTGATATGTGAAGATCAAGAAGTCTTGTCCTGACTCAATTTACTACAGAAATCCACTGACCATCCTGGAGAACAACCCATTTCATCAGTATTGGCAAAAACCGCTAGCTGATTCCCAGCTTTCTGAGCACACAGATGAGGCCACATTTCCCAGTCTCTCTTACAGTTACATGTGACTAAGTTTGTAACAGTGGAATCTGAGATGTATATGCTTATTTATTTGCCTGACTCATAAAAATGTTCCACAAGTCCACTTTGTCTCTCTCCTCCCCAACTCTTTCCCTTTCTCTGGCGATGAAGAGAAGCATAAAGATCTTGGAAGCCGTACCAGACTGCAGAGCCACAGGATGCAAGGAACCTGGATTCTTAAGTAACTACTGGGAAGGACATTTACCTACCAGGAATAACCTTTTTGGACAGTCAGGTGAGCAAAAAACATACTTCTATTTTGTTAAGCCACTGAAGTTTTGGGGTTGTAACAGCAGCAAATTTCACCCTAAAGATATAATGAGCAACCCAAAGGACTGTAATTTAGCCTAAGGATAAACTATTTTCACAACTCTTGGTATCACCACTGAATAGCAAGACAGCACCTCATCCTTTGATCCCAATGATATAGGAATTTTAAAAAGTTATTTAGGCAGACAGTGAGGGTAAGGAAGTCCTTGATCCGATTTCCCTTTTAATAAAAAGCAGCCCTCAAATCATTTCTTTTCTAACAAAAAGCAGCCTGTAAAATTGAGCTGCAGACATACAGAAGCAAGCTGGAAGCTTGCACAGGTGAAAGCTGGCAGCTGTGACAATAGGAAATGGCTACCTAGGGGCTAGGCATGTTCAACATGGCGGCTCCATCTTCCCTTTGTCAGCCATATGTACAGTAAGGAGCAGACAACACGGCACCAGCCAGGTAGAAAATCTGTTTGTGTAATAAAAGATTAGATTGCGGTGGCCAGCTTCTTCGATTGTTATATAAACATCACACCTGGCTCAACCAATCTTTGGGCCCTATGTAAATCAGACACTGCCTCCTCAAGCCAGACTATAAAACCCTGTGCACTTCACCATGGGACCAGAAGACCCACTCTGGCATCCCTCTCTCTCTGCAGGAGAGAGAGCTATTCTCTTTTCTCTTTTGCCTATTAAACTTTCTGCCCCTAAATCCACTCCTTGTGTGGCCGCATCTTCGATTGCCTTGGCATGAGATAATGAATCTCAGGCATTACCCCAGACAACACCGCTTCACCACCTTTTCTCCACTCTCTTTTATGTGACTGGACAGACATGTAAGCAGGTGAAGAAAGAAGGAAACTGCCAATGAGCATATGAAAAGATGCCCAACATCGCTAATCATCAGGGAAATATAAATTAAAACCACAGTAAATGGCTAGAATTAAAAACAACAGTAACACATAGTGATGGTGAGGATGTGGAGCAAACAGAACATTCTTATAATGCTGGTGGCTATAGTAAATGGTACAACCATTCTGGAAAACTCTTTGGCTGTTTCTAGTAAAAAGTTATACCCTATGTTCCAACAATTACACTTCTAAGTATATGCCCAGAAAAAATGAGTCCTTGTGTTGACCAAAAGACTTGTAGTAAAATATTTGCAGGAGCTTTGTTCAAAATCTGGAAACAATCCAAATGCCTGTCAACAGGAGACTACAAAAATAATTTGTAGTTATTCATATGACACAATAAAAAGAAACTATTACACAAAACCACATGGATGAATCTCACAGCTATTATGTTGAACAAAGGAAGCCATATACAAAAGAAAGATACTCTATGACTCCATTTATATGACATTCAGGAACAGGCAAACCCAATTTATGGTGATAAAAATCAGAATAGTGCTCTGGGCCAGGGAGTTGACTGTAAAGGGGCAAGAGGAAACTGTCTAGGGTGATAGAAATGTTTCATATCTTGATTTAGGTGACAGTTACAAGGAGCACACATAGGTAAACATTTAGGCTGTAAACTTAAGATTTGTGCATTTCATTGTAGGTAAATTTTATTTCAAATTGAAAAAATTAACTTCCCTAAGATCACACAATTAGTAATGGGATTCAAACTTTGGTTAATCTGAGTCATTTCACCACAGTAGGGTTCATTTTCCTAGTGAATTACATACACAGATGAGAAAACTACAGGTTTGTTACTATTTAAATAAGTGATTAGCATTCCTCTCAGTACATATTTTATAGTATTCACACTATGATAAACTGAACTTATTTTGGCATGTATACATTCTAAATTCTACTCCAAATGATAGTGTTTTCTTTGTGGCATCATAGCAACAGTAATTCTGTTTATAAAACTGAAGTAAATTATTAGAACCAAACTTTCCACCTATCCAGATGACTGCTAGCCCAATAAAATACCTCAGCTGAAGAACAAACATGTTAAGATGAAATTGCCAGAAATTGTATTGCAACATTTAACTGGCATGAACACACTGGGAAGTATGCTTAGCTGATTGGCATCAGTGGATTGTCATGAATACATCTCCAGTAATGGAACAATCTAAGATTGATTAAACAATTGCTAGAGGAGGTATAAAAGAAGATGCCAAGATGGTCAATTAACAGGCATCACTCTTGCTGTATGATATCCCAAGGGCAAACTGTATCATAATAGGGATTCAACCACTAGAGTTGGCAAAGTGATCACTGACTTTTTTTTTTTTTTTTATTATACTTTAGGGTTTTAGGGTACATGTGCACAATGTGCAGGTTTGTTACATATGTATCCATGTGCCATGTTGATTTCCTGCACCCATTAACTCGTCATTTAGCATTAGGTGTATCTCCTAATGCTGTCCCTCCCCCCTCCCCCCACCCCACAACAGTCCCCGGAGCGTGATGTTCCCCTTCCTGTGTCCATGAGTTCTCATTGTTCAATTCCCACCTATGAGTGAGAACATGCGGTGTTTGGTTTTTTGTCCTTGCGATAGTTTACTGAGAATGATGTTTTCCAGTTTCATCCATGTCCCTACAAAGGACACGAACTCATCATTTTTTATGGCTGCATAGTATTCCATGGTGTATATGTGCCACATTTTCTTAATCCAGTCTACCGTTGTTGGACATTTGGGTTGGTTCCAACTCTTTGCTATTGTGAATAGTGCCGCAATAAACATACGTGTGCATGTGTCTTTATAGCAGCATGATTTATAGTCCTTTGGGTATATACCCAGTAATGGGATGGCTGGGTCAAATGGTATTTCTAGTTCCAGATCCCTGAGGAATTGCCACACTGACTTCCACAATGGTTGAACTAGTTTACATTCCCACCAACAGTGTAAAAGTGTTCCTATTTCTCCACATCCTCTCCAGCACCTGTTGTTTCCTGATTTTTTAATGATGGCCATTCTAACTGGTGTGAGATGGTATCTCACTGTGGTTTTGATTTGCATTTCTCTGATGGCCAGATCACTGACTTCTTAAGAATCAACTCTCTAAAATCGACAAAGCAGTTAATGCAATACCAGAATAAGACCTGAGCATTAAAATCCAAGTGCACCAGCATTCAGCTATGATACTGAGCCTTCTTACACAGGGCTGCCTCTTAAAAATACTTTATGTAACTGTATGGACTGTGTGACTTCATCAGATGGAGATGTGGGGGAAAAAATCTAGTTATTGTCTTCCTTTTACACATAAGCAAATCAAAGCCTAAAGCAGGTCATTGATACCCTAGGTACTACACAAGTTGGCCAATACAGCCAATGTTAAGGCCACTCCAACTAGTATCAGGCTTACTTTGTTATATAGAAGAAGCTTCTCCTGCTATCCATAATTTTTAAAACTATTTTAAAGTGCTTTAATTTCTGTTGAGAATTCTTCAATCTCCCACACGGTAAGCCTCGTCCCAAAACTAAAACTAAAACCAAGTTAAAATATCCAAGATGGTGGGATAGTAGGTTCCTATGTTCAGAAGGAGAGGGAAAAGATTTTTGATTCTGAAAAAGAATCCCGCAGAAATATGAGACTCTAAATCCAGAAAACTCTGATGGAGACAAAAAAATCTTTCAAGAAATCTCCCACAGAAAAGTATCTTCCAGATGACCTATTTTGATGATTTGATAAACATCCCCCAAATTACAGCAAAACAATGAATTACTTAGGTAAAGATCAAAGAACTGGGACAAATCTCATTTGCTCACTTCAGTGTCCAGCGTCAGTGTCCCCACACGCCAACCGCTGGTCCCGTCCCCTCCTGGCATGGAATCCCTCATGGCACCATCTGTCTCTAGAGCAGGGGTCAATGTGCAGTTCTTGGCTCCTTTGGGTGGGTCTGTTAATGGATTTCAAGGAGGTTAAAGGTTAAAGCTCCTGCAATTTTATGTAAAACTTGGTTCTATAATTTATGTGATCCAAAGAGATCAGAACTGCCATTCTAAAGTGAGAGCCCGACGAAAACCCGCGGGGCCAGCCTAGCTGCGCCGCGCCCCACAGTGCCACTCACCTGGGTGTGACCAGCCCGGGCTCCCAGGGCAGGAACCACGGTGACTCTCAGCTCAGTCCCCCGATCCTACCGGGCCAACCTCTTGCTCCGCCCCTGGGAAGCCTCCCGCCGCTGGCTGGGAGAGCGTCAGGACCACCGGGTCAGGGCCGCCCGTGGAAGCCCGCCTCCGCGAGCTCGGGACGCGCCGGCGGAAGCAGCTTCGCCGCGGCTCCCCGCACACAGCCACCCACCAGCCCGCCCCGCGAGGCGTTCTCCCGGCCAGGGCCCCAGGACATAGGCGGCTCCTTTCTGGATTGTTTCACGCTGGAGGTACTAGGTTCGCGCTTCGGTGTGGACCGGGGAATCTAAATCCAACAGTGAGCATAAGCACATACTGGCAAGTAGAAGTTTTTAGAAAATGCTTTATAAAACGAAATACCACCCTATTTCCAATACACTAAAAAAATCGATATAGGCCACACCAAACAAAATGAAAAGATGACTGCTCCCAAGTTAGGGCCCTAATGAGAGAGAACTACGCAAACCAGCACAAGTGTGAAGCTATGGGGAAGGTGCGAGGGGAAAACTGACCACTGCTGCCGTCCTATATAATAAAAATGTTATCAAGGCCAGGCACTGTGGCATGTACCTGTAATCCAGCACTTTGGGAGGCCAGAAGTTCGAGATCAGCCTGGCCAATACAGCAAGATCCTGTCTCTAGTAAATAAATAGGGGAAAACGTTGTAAGTGCAAACAATGAAATCGGAAAAGACGTATCTACTCCACCCCCAAGATCCCAGGGACTGGTGGAATAGGTAGGTTATCCATCCTGTGTGAAATCAGGTACCCCTGACGTTCCTTCCCCACTACATCACCATTATTCCCAAACTCTCACATATGTAGCTGGTGTTTGCGATTCCACATTCTGAGCTTCCTTTTAGCTAGGGCCACAGTCTTTCACTCCTATTAAAATGCAAAGAATTCAAGGAAGAAAAGTTAAGCCATAATTATCAGTCACATCTCAATTTCTGCCTTCTCTTGAGAGCAGACCTTGAAATAATTAGAAAAAGGGCACTAGATTCTAAGGGCTGAGGGGAAAAGTACAAAAATGGAAGAGCTTGCAGAATCTGATGAAAGCTGATCCTGAGTTGCATTAAATATACCAAACGGACCATTACAGCGGTTAAACTTACATGACTTTTTGACTTTATGATGGTGTAAAAGCGATATGCATTCAGCAGAAATCGTACTGTGAATTTTGCTCTTTTCCCAGACTAGCAGTATGTGGTGGATGGAGACTGTGATGCTGGGCAGCAGCAGCCAGAGGCAGCTTTTAGCCAGCCACGAGACCACGAGGGTAAACCATCCAAACTCTACAGCGTTCTGTGTGGATGCCCAAGTGCTTATTCTCGAGCCTCGCCAAAAGAGAAATTGATTGCCCTGTCACCGTGGCATCCCTGTCATCCAGCAATTTTAGATGTTTCAAACATTCTTCGGCCCAGTGTGCTTTCAGCTGTGTACGTTAATGGTGAGTGCCCCTATACAACCAGTTTTTCACTTTCAGTACAGTATTCAATAAATTAGATGAGATATTCAACACATTATGAAATAGATGAATTTGCCCAACTTTAGGCTAATGTAAGTGTTGTTAGCACGTTTAAGGCAGGTTAGGCTAAGCTATGATGTTCAGCAGGTTTAGGTGTATTTAATGTATTTTTGGCTTACTGGTATCTTCAACTTACAGTGGGTTTATCGGGATGTAATTTCATTGTAAATCGAGGAGCATGTGGACATACAACTTATAAAATGATCAAGGGTTAAGATATCTGACACCAAGCAGCAGAAAAACAAATGATCAACATAAGACATGATTTCTTAGGTTAAATTCCAGGAATTTAAAAAGTACTAGTAAAACAGAAAATTCACTATTATTAAGCAACATTTAAACATATATAGAGCAAGCGAACTCTGGAGAATTAAAAACAATTGCTAATAAAAGGGTTGAAAGTAAAAAATATATACTAGAATATAAAAGATGAAAAACACAGGAAAGATACAATAGAGAATTCAGTTCTAGAATCTAATAGAAGCTCCAAAAATAGAGAACAGAGAAAATTTGAGAAAAATTATCAAATACAAAAGACACTCCTAGGGACCAAGAGAAAAAAAGACAATTTGCAAAGCACCCTGAGTATCACACAAAATTAAAAGTCCCATTCATCATAAAAGTGAAGACGACCAATATCTTTTGGGATCTTTTAAGAAAATTAACATCGAACCTGGGAAGGTAATATGAAAAAGGCATGATTTGTCTCCCGCAAAACAAAAAAACACTACAAACAGGGTAAACAAATTGCTCAAAAAGTGTGTGATCCAAATTCAAAGCAAACTGGTATGTGGAATGGCTTTGAGCAGTTTTCATTTGACCCTAACACTTCCCATTCTCCCTGCGGACACAGAAGTCATAAAATTAGGAAGATAGTAAAGGTGAGGCAATCAAGACTGTGTGAATTGGCCCATCCAGTGAACAATATTTATATAAACACTTGCTTTTGATTTTCAATTTTAGAATCTGTGTATATAAGGGAGACTTTATGGTTATAGAAAATGCAAATGTTAACTTAGGAAATGTAAATGTGCAGTTTACAGATGTTATGACATACAAATAAATAGAGGAAAGGAAAAGGTGCCTTTAAAATCATCTCACAAAGTATACTTCTAAGGCGAGTCACAGATGTGAGTTAAATCTTTATGTATCAAAGTCAATAGACGTCTGGTTGGTGAGATAAAAATACAGGTTGAGCATCCCTAATCCAAAAATTTAAAATCCCAGATGCTCCTAAACCTGAAACCTTGAGCACCAACGTGATGCCACAGATTGTCCACATGGGTGACTGAGATAGTGACACCTTAGTTTACAGACGGCTCAAGGTACACAAACTTTGTTTCATGCACAAAATTACTTAAAATATCAAAAATTATCTTCAAGTTGTATATGAGGTATAATGAAACAAATGAATTTCATGTTTAGGCTTGGGTCCCATCTCCAAGATCTCTCATTATATATTATGCAAATATTCCAAAATCCAAAAAAAAATCTGACATCTGAAATATTTCTGGTCCCGAGCACTTCAGATGAGGGATTCTCAACCTGTATATGATGGCAGTGCACGGAAATTGTTAATAATAGTTGATTGTTGGATGTGGAATGGCAATTTGGAAGGGGAGGGGCAGAAGAATATTGCTTTCTATTACAAATGCTTCTATGGCATTTTCTTTTCTAATTTATGCATGTTACATTGATAATTTTTAAAGAGATGATTCAAACCTATACCTAGAAATGAAGAGAGTAATTAAACATAGGGACATTTACAGTTCATCTGTAATGGTGGTAGATGTATGATACATTTCCTTTCCTTTTTTATATTTGATTCAGTAACGCTACTATGGTAATCTGACAAATCAAGCAAAAGCTTAAAAGGAATCAGTTCAGTAGGAGCAATCTGTTAAAAAAAAAAGCAATGAAAAAAATGAGACAAGACTGGCCTATACTCTTCCTAAACGAAACTAGAAAATTAAGACATACAGATATTACAATTAACAATCCAAACACCTTCATTCATTTAGCCTTTCCCAGAAGTGAGATAACAGAATAAAAGCGAAATATGTCCCATATTTTTATTAATTGAACTTTCCTTTTTGAGTTTTTTTCTTATTGTCAACATTTTTTCTTTTTATTATTATACTTGAAGTTCTAGGGTACATGTGCACAATGTGCAGGTTTGTTACATATGTATACATGTGCCATGCTGGTGCCCTTTTTGAGTTTCTATGTTCTTTGTATTCTTCTATTAGTATATCTACATATAAAGAACATTGATAACCACAGTGGTCACAGTAATATTTTTTCTTGTCTACTTTTCACTAGTTTTTATGTAGGCAACTAATCCTTCCTTAAGTGATCAAATCTGTTGTTTCCTTTTTGATTTCTGTTCCTTAGCTTAAAGTCAACCCTTCAAAGGGTTAATATTTAACTATTAGCTTTAATATTTTATAATTCACGTGAAGTTAATTTTGAATATGGCATGAGGTAGGCATCTACCCAGTTATCCTAACACTATCTGTTGATATGCCTTCCTTTTTCATATGCGATGCCTCATTAATTAACTAAATTCCTATAACAAGATATACATCAGGGACATGTCACTTTGGATTGTTTGGGTGAACAGTAACACTTAATAGCAATCATTTTTGTCTCCCCAGTATTTACACCTCACTGGGTCTTAAATATTTGGGTTCGTTCATTTAACAATTAATTAATAACTTTGGGCCAGGCGCGGTGGCTCACGCGTGTAATCCCAGCACTTTGAGAGGTGGAGGCAGGCGGATCACGAGGTCAGGAGTTCAAGACCAGGCTGGCCAACATAGTGAAAGCTGTCTCTACTAAAAATTAGCTGGGCATTGTGGCACGTCTCTGTAATCCCAGCTACTCGGGAGAGGCTGAGGCAGGAGAACTGCTTGAACCCGGGAGGCGAAGGTTGCAGTGAGCCAAGATCACACCATTACACTCCAGCCTTAGCAACAAGAGCAAGACTCTGTCTCAAAAAAAAAAAAAAAAAAAAGAACTTCATATATTCTAGGCATAGTAAGTACAAGATATATAATGGAAAATGAAGAAAGACAGGGTTCTTTCATCAATCTTAAAATACGAATCAAAAACTTATGGAAAGAGTAAGCAGCATTGTTTTTTGTTGATAAATGGGTTTGAGTCCTAAGATTCATTTTCATTGCCACAGCTGTGCAGTAATGTATATTATACATTAATATTTCATTTATGTAAGACTTTGTTCACTGCACTGGTTACACAAGACACAAAAATACAGTTTCAAAAATATAGGAGTTTGGGCTAGGATATGCAACAAAGAAAAATTTAAAGTGCTGATGGAAAACTTAAGGGAAAAGTGTTTCATCCTTTATTTCAAGGAAAGATTGTATATTATAAAAACAAACATTGTTATGCCATTGAGTACAGAGCTCCCATCACAAACATTTAACCATTTTCATCATACATCTGATGATCTAAAAATCAAAATCACTTTGAAAGGCTTAAGTATTCTACTTTTTCTTAAAGATTATCACATTATAGTGACACACTACTGTTTTAAAGACTCAAGTAAAAATGAGACCCAGTAATTTTTAACCAAAGGTGTACTATATCCTATTTGCTTGTTTTATAAGATCAATAAACACTACAGTAAGACTTGGCATTTAAACATTAAACATGTCTAAGCCCCCGAAGAATATACCAGAAATAAGAAAGACATTTAGAATGCTTTAATATTTCCAGTTAACACCGTTTGTATCAGTAACTGCAATGTTGTAAGTTTTAGCATCTCACATAACTAGTCAGTAAGGATTTTTTTTTTAAGTGTAGGAGTGAGAATACAAGGACAGGAGCTATAAGAATGTCAAGTTTTATACTTCTGTTAAAACTCAAAAATCAAAACTATTTTCTTCTCTGCATCAAAACCACAGACTTGAAGAATGTTTTGGCTTTAATCCCATGACTCATCATCTACTGGATTGGGAGCTTGTGAAGAAGAAAACCCAGCTGTGTTCAAAGTGCTCTTGCCCTGGTAATTATTTAAAAAAAAAAAAAAGAAACAAACATTTAATTTTATGACAGCTTTAAAGTTACATCACTCAGACTGAGAGCAACGACTCAAAGTATCTACTATGTCTTCCCCAAATAATCAAAGAACTTTATTCTCACTAAATCTGATTCACCTGAAAAAAGGCTCCTGTCAAACGAGGAAATCTAAATTGCACAAAATGTTTCAAAAAAAATATTTTTTAAGTCAAT
Organism: Symphalangus syndactylus; assembly: GCF_028878055.3. Taxonomy (NCBI): domain Eukaryota; kingdom Metazoa; phylum Chordata; class Mammalia; order Primates; family Hylobatidae; genus Symphalangus; species Symphalangus syndactylus. The sequence continues at coordinate 43,957,624 of NC_072440.2, forward strand.
AGTTTTGACAAGTGGGGAAAACTTAATGCACTACACTCAATGAATCAGCATAAATATTTAATTAACATGCTTATTGTTTCTGTATAAAGGTGGTGTTCAGCCTATAAAAACCTGACATACCAGAAAAGACTTGTAGCCTCGTGGCTGGGCGCAGTGGCTCATGCCTGTAATCTTAGCACTCTGGGATGCTGAAGCAGGTGGATCACTTGAGGCCAGGAGTTTGAGACCAGCCTGGCCAACATGGTGAAACCCTGTCTCTATTAAAAATACAAAAAAAAAAAAAAAAAAACAGCTGAGAATGGTGGCACATGCCTGTAATCCCAGATACACTGGAGGCTGAGGCACGAGAATTGCTTGAACCTGGGACGCAGAGGTTGCAGTGAGCCAAGATCAAGCCACTGCACTCCAGCCTGGACAACAGAGCCAGACACTATCTCAAAAAAAAAAAAAAAAAAAAAAAAAGAGAGAAAATAAAAGACTTGTAACTCCAACAGGTCCTGTATTTTATATTAATGTTGTCAGAATTCAAAAATTAAATAATTCCATCAGAAGTTTAAAAGATTCCAAATTAAAATTTAAAATCTGAGAAAGGAGACTGTTTAGGCATAAATCTCAAAGTTAATTCCTGACCTTTAAAACCAAAAATATGTATATACCTAAAATGTTAATGAAATAATAAAGTAGCTACCTTCCAGGCATGAAAACAATGGCTTGATTATTAAATATTATAGTTACTTCACAATATTAAGCACAAAATTTACAAAGAGTAACTAGAAGACAAGTTCTCAAGTTTTCCTTTCTACTAACCTTTCTAGTATCAACTGATGCAAACACGCTTCCTCTTGTACTACCACTGAAGCCAGGAATGTAGGTACTAAAGGCAATTTCTTCCAACCATGCAGGAACATCCTGTTGAGCCTTTAAAAAAAATTGACTTCATATGCAACGTAAAGTCTTAAAGATTGGAAAAGTTTACTTGTTACATACATATGCATAAAATGTCTACTTTCAACAACAAAATAAGAAAACTATCCATTCCATTATAAAAGTTTAACTTACATCTGTCAATACTTTTACTAGAGGCTGTGCTAACTGGTTATCCGATTCAAGATCAAAAAAGGAAATCGCTCTGCCAGTATTCCCACAACGACCAGTACGCCCAATTCGATGAACATACTCATCAATGGTAGAAGGAAGATCAAAATTGATAACATGTTGCACATTTTCAATATCCAGTCCTCTGGCAGCTACTGAAGTAGCAACAAGAACTGGGCACTTTCCACAGCGAAAATCTCCAAGAGCTTGCTCCCGCTCTCTCTGTTCCCGATCACTTGAAAGAAAAGAAAGCATGTTATTAGAACCACTCTTAAAATCATTAAAGTGAATCATTAAAGTTCAACATAGAAATTTCTTTTTAATAATAGTAAGAATAGCAGCATTAGGCTGGGCGCAGTGGCTCACACCTGCAACCCCAGCACTTTGGGAGGCTGAAGCAGGTGGATCACAAGGTGAGGAGATCGAGACCAGTCTGGCCAACATGGTGAAACCCCATCTCTATTAAAGATACAAAAAATTAGCTGGGCGTGGTGGCGTGCACCTGTAATCCCAGCTACTCGGGAGGCTGAGGTAGGAGAATCACTTGAACCCGGGAAACAGAGGTGAGCCGAGATCATGCCATTGCACTCCAGCCTAGACGACTGGGCAAGACTCCGTCTCGGAAAAAAAAAAAAAAAAGAATGGCAGCATTTAACATTAATGTTCACTTCTTTTTTTTTTTTTTTTTTTTTTTTTTTGAGACGGAGTCTCGCTCTGTCACCCAGGCAGGAGTGCAGTGGCGCAATCTCAGCTCACTGCAAGCTCCGCCCCCCGGGTTCACGCCATTCTCCTGCCTCAGCCTCTCCGAGTAGCTGGGACTACAGGCGCCCGCCACCACGCCCGGCTAATTTAATGTTCACTTCTTACATACCAGGTACTATACTAATTCCTTCCAAGCTACCATTTTATTTAATCCTCATTATAATACTTTGAGTTACAAAAATTATCCCCATTTGCAAATGAGGTAAAGTAACAGCTAATATGTAGAGACAGACTACAAACTCAAGTCTGACAAAAATCAAATCCTATTATAATCTCTATGCTTTATAGTCTTGACATAAAATATACAACTACTTGATCAGAATGCTTGCTTAAAATATATTTTTAAAATATAATTTCAGAACACTATATACTATGTGATATTTTAGGATCTACTAATAAAGTGCCAATAAAACTGTATTAATATGACATTTTATAGCACTCCAATTTTAAAAAGGTCTAAGAAAGATTAGATTTAGCAAAGGAAAACTTGATAAGGGGCCACAGATCCTTAAGTGAGATCTCTTGAGAATTTTCCACTCCTTGTTTTGAGGCTATCTAAGGCAGACCTTTATCTTACCCACCACAACCACTTAGTTCTAAAAACTAAGAATGAAGACGAAAAATAATAGTTTAGTACTCCTGGGTATTACCCTTTTCCTCATATAAAGGAGAATAACAGTTTAGATCTGAGAAAATTCTGAATCCCAATCCTAGGATTATATCATATTAGTTATATAAACTGATGTTTCTTAAATACCAAATAGAAGTCATTCCCCTAATAGGAAATTATACTCATCTACTCACCCATGAATACTTGTAGTTGATATTTTTTCTTGACAAAGAAAAGTTGCAATAAAATCTGCTTTTTTCTTTGTTTCAACAAAGACCATAGTTCTTTCATCCCCTACAAGACAATGAAATTATTAATATTCAAACTTCAAAATCAGGAAATGAAAAATAAAGCAGGGGTAGGAGGCAGTGCTTGAATATGAAACTTTGTCCACCACTGTATTTATTATCAGCACCACTGCCAAGCCTGGTACTTAAGAGGGACTCTAATTCCAGAATGGATGTCAAAGACACAAGGACTGTTTTCCTAGTTTAGGGATTTAAAAAATTAGCTTGTCCTTCCTCCTCCCAGGCCAACACAAGAAGTAGAACCTTAGGGAAGGGTAAATCATATCTGCCTGCCAACTCTTAGTAGCATAAAATTGTCTCAGTCCTTTCCTCCCCTCCATTTCCCTCGCTCTATAAATGCTTTTTGCTGTCCACCTCTCAAGATAATCCAATCTTTCATTCTCCCATGGTTGCCCGAGGTGTTTACAATAGTGGCATCTGACCTGGGGCTGCTTAACTCTATAAATCAGTGTTCCAAACATTATCTCTAATTCAAATCCCTTCATTCCCAAAATATTTTACACATTAAAAAATTAAATGACAACCTTATCCCAGGGTCTTAACTTGTTAAGGAATATTTACTCCTTAAAATATTTAACCAGTAGAAATTCAAGCATGGGCCAGAGATTTTCCCACACAGGGAATTTCCCTATAAAATGTTGGAGAAGAAAGATAATTTATGGCTTTAAAGCATATAAAAATGTATTACTATTCATAGTCAGTCTCCCCATTTCTCTGTCAGCTCGCTTCATTCATTTATTCAGCGAATATTTAGTGCCTACTAGATGCCTGTCACGTTTCTGTTGGAAATACAGAAATAAAAGCCCCTGCTTTCACTATGGGGAGGCAAATAAATATTATGCACTTAGTCCTAAAAAGGAAAAAATTAGCAAGATAAAGGGTCCAGAGATGATTACTTTAGATACTTTAAGATAGGTTTATTAGACAGGCCTACTTTAGATACCCCAATTAGATGGTATCTTAGTAAAGATATAAAGATAGTGAACTGTGCATGTATCTAGGAAAAGAGCTGCTTAAGGAAGAGTGAAAGACAAGTCTGAGCCTCTGAGAAATGCGTGTTTTTTTTTTTTTTTTTTTTTTTTTTTTTTGAGACGGAGTCTCATTCTGTTGCCCAGGCTGGAGTGCGGTGGCACAATCTCGGCTCACTGCAACCTCCGCCTCCCGGGTTGACGCCATTCTCCTGCCTCAGCCTCCTGAGTAGCTGGGACTACAGGCGCCTGCCACCATGCCCAGCTAATTTTTTTTTGTATTTTTAGTAGAGACGGGGTTTCACCATATTAGCCAGGATGGTCTCGATCTCCTAACCTCGTGATCTGCCGATCTGCCCGCCTCGGCCTCCCAAAGTGCTGGGATTACAGGCATGAGCCACCGCACCCGGCCCCTACAGAAGTATTAACACATTAAATTACAAAGTCTCTTAAAGGAATTCTATTCAAATTTGTTTATAAAGATGAATAAAAGAGAAATGTTATCGAGGTAAATATTCCTAAAATCTCAGAAAGTAAAGAAATTGAACTTCTAATACTTTAAACTTTTGAAAAATATACTTTAAACTATATTAAACTTTTGAAAAAACTTATTACAAGAATCAGAAACATTTTAAGAATCCAAGTTCACATAATTAAGTGAAATCTTTGGTAAATGAGACTAATACCTTTAGTTTAAAAAAAAAAAACACCTTTTCCCTATTATCAGTGTTAAGTTTAACACACTTATTCTACTTGGGTTTGTTTTTCCTAATGTATAGAGGTTTACTAGCCAAATCAGCTAGTATTATTCCTCCACGATGTTTAAGAGTATGAAAATGGAAATCTGTGTTCAACTAAATTTAGTCATTTATTCAATAGTATTTATGTTTTGAAAAATATCATCTTGAAGATAATTTCCAAAATCTTCAGGTAACTGAAAACAGTAGACAATGTTTGTGTATGACATCTCCCAGTTTCCCATCTCCCTGCTGCCAATTTCCTTTATGAAACAGAAGTTACTATGATGAAAAGATATAATTAACATAAGTGGTTGCAACTACACTAAGAATAACAGTGACAGAAATAAAAACTGTAATTGCTTTTGTTCCAAGGAAAAAAAGTAGTTTAGTGGCTTTCAAACATTTTGGTCTGTGTTACCTTTAAACTCATAAAACACTGACAATCCTGGAGTTTTTCTTGTGTGTTTTGATATTTACCATATTAAAAATTAACACCAAGATAATCTTTAATTATCTGAACAATATTTGCATATTAAAATAAATAATTCTTAGTATAATTATGAAAATTATTTTTACCTTGCAGACCCCATTAGGGGATCTTAGAGAACCTGGAGGAGACACATTTTGTCCTAAAATGTCAGTTTGTTCCAGAACATTGAAAAAGCACCGTGAAAGATAAAACTTGGAAACTGAATTTTATCTGCTTTGATTTAAAACACTTGGGTCAAAATAAGCTACAAGGCCAGGCGCGGTGGCTCACGCTTCTAATCCCAGCACTTTGGGAGGCCGAGGCGGGCGGATCACGAGGTCAGGAGATCGAGACCATGGTGAAACCCCGTCTCTACTAAAAATACAAAAAATTAGCCGGGCGTGGTGGTAGGCGCCTGTAGTCCCAGCTACTCGGAGAGGCTGAGGCAGGAGAATGGCGTGAACCCGGGAGGCGGAGCTTGCAGTGAGCCAAGATCGCGCCACTGCACTCCAGCCTGGGTGAAACAGCGAGACTCCGTCACAAAAAAAAAAAAATAAAAAAATGAGCTATAAAAGATGTTAATATTCTAGCAAAGGTCACTCAGTTTGGATGGAATTACTTTCTTAATTTACTGTTTAATGCTTTCACTTATAATATGAGTTTTTTTTCCTCAGAGCCATTACACTGGATAAAAAGTTATTCTTTACCTTCCTTGTAATGAGCCTAGACAGCAGAGATTCTTTTATTAGGTCTGTTAAAAAAAAAAATAAAAAAGACTAAAGAAGGGAAAAAAAGAAGAAAAAAAGACTAAAAAAGAAAAGGTTCCCTATTTATGAAAGAGCTGTGGTTATTTACAACCATGTTAATTTCTATGTTTACTTCTAAATGTTTTGTCACCTCAATTAAATTGATAACCAAATAGTTTTTCTGATACCCATGAATCCTACACTAATCAAATATTCAACTCTCCTCTGACAATTCCTTTTGTCTTTTTAAGATCAAATTATAAATTTAGAAGAAGAAATTCACCTAGAAAACTTTTGAGATTTCTCAGAGAGAGCCCCAGGAAAAGCACAAAGGTTTATTATTTCACTTTATAAAGGAAGGGATTCTAGAAATTATTATTTTTTTAAATGTATTACTATTTAAGAGTTGTATGGTAAGAGTTGTCAAACCAGAAAAGACTACACTTCCAAGATTAAAGAGAATAGGCAAAATGTTCACACAGGTTGAGCATTCCTAATTTGAAAATCCAAAATCCCAAACTCTGAGTACTGACATGATGCTCAAAGGAAATGCTCACTGGAGCATTTCAGAGTTTTGGATTAGGGATAATCAAGTGATAAACATACTGCAAATATTCCAAAAGTTAATTTAAAAAAATCTGAAACATGGCCGGGCGTGGTGGCTCACACCTGTAATTCCAGCACTTTGGGAGGTCAAGGTGGACAGATCACCTGAGGTCAGAGTTCTAGACCAGCCTGGCCAACGTGGTGAAACCCCATCTCTACTAAAAATACAAAAATTAGCCAGGCGTGGTGGCAGGCGCCTGAAATCCCAGGTACTGGGGAGGCTGAGGCAGGAGAATTGCTTGAACCCAGGAGGTGGAGGCTGCAGTGAGCCAAGATCACGCAGTCACACTCTAGCCTGGGTGACAAGAGCAAAACTCTGTCTCTAAAAAAAGAAAAAAAAAAATCTGAAGCACTTCTGGCCTCAAACATTTTGGATAAGGGATACTCGGCCTCTATTTTGTGTGTGTGCGTGTGTGTGTGTGTATGCTTTATGGGAGCCCCTCATGATTTGTACATTCTCTCACCATCCAAAGTATATTTTTACCCTCAGGAGAAACACTGCTCAAAATTCTATAAAGTAATTCTATAGAGTTTCCCTATATTTATCAAAGTCCTGAAGGTATGCTGCCTGATGCAATAGTACAGGGTTGCCAGTCATAATTTCACTTTTTAAAACGTCTATAACCTTACTTCTTTCCTCACTTGAATCTAGCATCTTCTTCCGTGGTTCTTCACTAGAGATGTACATCAGACTTACACATGGCATTCTGTAAAAACATAAATGTCTGGACCCTATTCTACACCTACAGGTGAACTCAACTCCCATTTTGTCTTTCACTGTACTTTTTCATTTTTCTGGAACAAACTGACACTTTATGACAAAGTATGTCTTTCCCAGAGTCTCCAAGATCCTCTAAAGAGGTCTGCGAAGTAAAAACAATTTTCATAATTATACTACTAAATCTATTTACTTTATATTCTTGATATGAAAAATTGTATCTGCCCATCTTCATAAATCAGGTTTCTTCTTTGAAAATAAGCCTAATCAGGGGTGGAGCCAAGATGGCCGAATAGGAACAGCTCCAGTCTACAGCTCCCAGCATGAGCGATGCAGAAGACGGGTGATTTCTGCATTTCCAACTGAGGTACCAGGTTCATCTCACTGGGGAGTGTTGGAAAGTGGGTGCAGGACAGTGGGTGCAGCGCACTGAGCGTGAGCCAAAGCAGGGCCAGGCATCACCTCACCTGGGAAGTGCAAGGGGTCAGGGAATTCCCTATCCTAGTCAAAGAAAGGGTGACAGATGGCACCTGGAAAATCGGGTCACTCCCACCCAAATACTGCACTTTTCCAACGGTCTTAGCAAAGGGCACACCAGGAGATTATATCCTGCGCCTGGCTCAGAGGGTCCTATGCCCACGGAGCCTCGCTCATTGCTAGCACAGCAGTCTGAGGCCAAACTGCAAGGTGGCAGCGAGGCTGGGGGAGGGGCGCCCACCATTGCCAAGGCTTGAGTAGGTAAACAAAGCCGCCGGGAAGCTCGAACTGGGTGGAGCCCACCGCAGCTCAAGGAGGCCTGCCTGCCTCTGTAGACTCCAACTCTGGGGGCAGGGCACAGCCAAACAAAAGGCAGCAGAATCCTCTGCAGATTTAAATGTCCCTGTCTGACAGCCTTGAAGAGAGTAGTGGTTCTCCCAGCACACAGCAGGACATCTGAGAACAGACAGACTGCCTCCTCAAGTGGGTCCCTGACCCCCGAGGAGCCTAACTGGGAGGCACCCCCAGCAGGGGCAGACTGACACCTCACACAGCTGGGTACTCCTCTGAGACAAAACTTCCAGAGGAACGATCAGGCAGCAATATCTGCTGTTCACCAGTACCTGCTGTTATGCAGCCTCCGCTGCTGATACTGAGGCAAACAAGGTCTGGAGTGGACCTCCAGCAAACTCCAATAGACCTGCAGCTGAGGGTCCTGACTGTTAGAAGGAAAACTAACAAACAGAAAGGACATCCACACCAAAACCCCATCTGAACGTCACCATCATCAAAGACCAAAGGTAGATAAAACCACAAAGATGGGGAAAAAACAGAGCAGAAATACTGGAAACTCTAAAAATCAGAGTGCCTCTCCTTGTCCAAAGGAATGCAGCTCCTCACCAGCAACGGAACAAAGCTGGATGGAGAATGACTTTGACAAGTTGAGAGAAGAAGGCTCCAGACGATCAAACTACTCCGAGGTAAAGGAAGAAGTTCGAACCCATGGCAAAGAAGTTAAAAACCTTGAAAAAAAATTAGACAAATGGCTAACTAGAATAACCGATGCAGAGAAGTCCTTAAAGGACCTGATGGAGCTGAAAACCAAGGCACAAGAACTATGTGACGAATGCACAAGCCTCAGTAGCCGATTCAATCAATTGGAAGAAAGGGTATCAGTGATGGAAGATGCAATGAATGAAATGAAGTGAGAAGTTTAGAGAAAAAAAGGATAAAAAGAAACCAACAAAGCCTCCAAGAAATATGGGACTATATGAAAAGACCAAATCTACGTCTGATTGGTGTACCTGAAAGTGACGGGGAGAATGGAACCAAGTTGGAAAACACTCTGCAGGATATCATCCAGGAGAACTTCCCCAATATAGCAAGGCAGGCCAACATTCAGATTCAGGAAATACACAGAACGCCACAAAGATACTCCTCAAGAAGAGCAACTCCAAGACACATAATTGTCAGATTCACCAAAGTTGAAATGAAGGAATAAATGTTAAGGGCAGCCAGAGAGAAAGGTTGGGTTACCCACAAAGGGAAGCCCATCAGACTAACAGCTGATCTCTCAGCAGAAACTCTACAAGCCAGAAGAGAGTGGGGGCCAATATTCAACATTCTTAAAGAATTTGCAACCCAGAATTTCATATCCAGCCAAACTAAGCTTCATAAATGACAGAGAAATAAAATACTTTACAGACAAGCAAATGCTGAGAGATTTTCTCACCACCAGGCCTGCCCTATGAGAGCTCCTGAAGTAAGCACTAAACATGGAAAGGAATAACTGGTACCAGCCACTGCAAGAACATGCGAAATTGTAAAGACCATAGAGGCTAGGAAGAAACTGCATCAACTAACAAGCAAAATAACCAGCTAACATCACAATGACAGGATCAAATTCACACATAATATTAACCTTAAATGTAAATGGGCTAAATGCTCCAATTAAAAGACACAGACTGGCAAATTGGATAAAGAGTCAAGACCCATCAGTGTGCTGTATTCAGGAGACCCATCTCACATGCAGAGACACACATAGGCTCAAAATAAAGGGATGGAGGAAGATCTACCAAGCAAATGGAAAACAAAAAAAGGCAGGGGTTGCAATCCTAGTCTCGCATAAAACAGACTTTAAACCAACAAAGATCAAACGAGACAAAGAAGGCCATTACACAATGGTAAAGGGATCAACACAACAAGAAGAGCTAACTATCCTAAATATATATGCACCCAATACAGGAGCACCCAGATTCATAAAGCAAGTCCTTGGAGACCTACAAAGAGACTTAGACTCTCACACAATAATAATGGGAGCCTTTAACACCCCACTGTCAACATTAGACAGATCAATGAGCGAGAAAGTTAACAAGGATATCCAGGAATTGAACTCAGCTCTGCACCAAGCAGACCTAATAGAGATCTATAGAACTCTCCACCCCAAATCAGCAGAATATACAGTCTTCTCAGCACCACCTCACACTTATTCCAAAATTGACCACATAGTTGGAAGTAAAGTTCTCCTCAGCAAATGTAAAAGAACAGAAATTATAACAAACTGGCTCTCAGACCATAGCGCAATCAAACTAGAACTCAGGATTAAGAAACTCACTCAAAACCGCTCAACTACATGGAAACTGAACAACCTGCTCCTGAATGAATACTGGGTATATAACGAAATGAAGGCAGAAATAAAGATGTTCTTTGAAACCGATGAGAACAAAGACACAACATACCAGAATTTCTGCGACACATTCGAAGCAGTGTATAGAGGGAAATTTATAGCACTACATACCCACAAGAGAAAGCAGGAAAGATCTGAAATTGACACCCTAACATCACAATTAAAAGAACTAGAGAAGCAAGAGCAAACACATTCAAAAGCTAGCAGAAAGCAAGAAATAACTAAGATCAGAGCAGAACTGAAGGAAATAAGAGACACAAAAAAACCCTTCAAAAAATCAATGAATCCAGGAGCTGGTTTTTTGAAAAGATCAACAAAACTGATAGACTGCTAGCAAGACTGACAAAGAAGAAAAGAGAGAAGAATCAAATAGATGCAATAAAAAATGATAAAGGGGATATCACCGCCGATCCCACAGAAATACAAACTACCATCAGAGAATACTATAAACACCTCTATGAAAACAAACTAGAAAATCTAGAAGAAATGGATAAATTCCTGGACACATACACCCTCCCAAGACTAAACGAGGAAGAAGTTGAATCTCTGAATAGACCAGTAACAGGCTCTGAAATTGAGGCAATAATAGCTTGCCAACCAAAAAAAGTCCAGGACCAGATGGATTCACAGCCGAATTCTACCAGAGGTACAAGGAGGAGCTGGTACCATTCCTTCTGAAACTATTCCAATTAATAGAAAAAGAGGGAATCCTCCCTAACTCATTTTATGAGGCCAGCATCATCCTGATACCAAAGCCTGGCAGAGACACAACCAAAAAAGAGAATTTTAGACCAATATCCCTGATGAACATCCATGCAAAAATCCTCAATAAAATACTGGCAAACCAAATCCAGCAGCACATCAAAAAGCTTATCCACCATGATCAAGTGGGCTTCATTCCTGGGATGCAAGGCTGGTTCAACATATGAAAATCAATAAACATAATCTAGCATATAAACAGAACCAAAGACAAAAACCACATGATTATCTCAATAGATGCAGAAAAGGCCTTTGACAAAATTCAACAACCTTCATGCTAAAAACTCTCAATAAATTAGGTATTGATGGGATGTATCTCAAAATAATAAGAGCTATCTATGACAAACCCACAGCCAATATCATACTGAATGGGCAAAAACTGGAAGCATACCCATTGAAAACTGGCACAAGACAGGGATGCCCTCTCTCACCACTCCTATTCCACATAGTGCTGGAAGTTCTGGCCAGGGCAATCAGGCAGGAGAAGGAAATAAAGGGTATTCAATTAGGAAAAGAGGAAGTCAAATTGTCCCTGTTTGCAGATGACATGATTGTATATCTAGAAAACCCCATCGTCTCAGCCCAAAATCTCCTTAAGCTGATAGGCAACTTCAGCAAAGTCTCAGGATACAAAATCAACGTGCAAAAATCACAAGCATTCTTATACACCAATAACAGACAAACAGACTGCCAAATCCTGAGTGAACTCCCATTCACAATTGCTTCAAAGAGAATAAAATACCTAGGAATCCAACTTACAAGGGATGTGAAGGACCTCTTCAAGGAGAACTACAAACCACTGCTCAATGAAATAAAAGAGGATACAAACAAGTGGAACAACATTCCATGCTCATGGGTAGGAAGAATCAATATCGTGAAAATGGCCATACTGCCCAAGGTAATTTATAGATTCAGTGCCGTACCCATCAAGCTACCAATGACTTTCTTCACAGAACTGGAAAAAACTACTTTAAAGTTCATATGGAACCAAAAAAGAGCCCGCATCGCCAAGTCAATCCTAAGCCAAAAGAACAAAGCTGGAGGCATCAGGCTACCTGACTTCAAACTATACTACAAGGCTACAGTAACCAAAACAGCCTGTTGCTGGTACCAAAACAGAGATATAGACCAACGGAACAGAACAGAGCCCTCAGAAATAATGCTGCATATCTACAACCATCTGATCTTTGACAAACCTGACAAAAACAAGAAATGGGGAAATGATTCCCTATTTAATAAATGGTGCAGGGAAAACTGGCTAGCCATATGTAGAAAGCTGAAACTGGATCCCTTCCTTACACCTTATATAAAAATTAATTCAAGATGGATTAAAGACTTACATGTTAGACCTAAACCATAAAAACCCTAGAAGAAAAACAAGGCAATACCATTCAGGACATAGACATGGGCAAGGACTTCATGTCTAAAACACCAAAAGCAATGGCAACAAAAGCCAAAACTGACAAATGGGATCTAATTAATGAGCTTCTGTATGGCAAAAGAAAGTACCATCAGAGTGAAGAGGCAACCTACAGAATGGGAGAAAATTTTTGCAATCTACTCATCTGACAAAGGGCTAATATCCAGAATCTACAATGAACTCAAACAAATTTACAAGAAAAAAACAACACCATCAACAAGCGGGTGAAGGATGTGAACAGACACTTCTCAAAAGAAGACATTTATGCAGCCAAAAAACACATGAAAAAATGCTCATCATCACTGGCCATCAGAGAAATGCAAATCAAAACCACAATGAGATACCATCTCACACCAGTTAGAATGGCCATCATTAAAAAGTCAGGAAACAACAGGTGCTGGAGAGGATGTGGAGAAATAGGAACACTTTTACACTGTTGGTGGGAATGTAAACTAGTTCAACCATTGTGGAAGTCAGTGTGGAGATTCCTCAAGGATCTAGAACTAGAAATACCATTTGACCCAGCCATCCCATTACTGTGTATGTACCCAAAGGATTATAAATCATCATGCTATAAAGACACATGCACACGGATGTTTATTGTGGCACTATTCACAATAGCAAAGAGTTGGAACCAACCCAAATGTCCATCGGTGATAGACTGGATTAAGAAAATGTGGCACATACACACCATGGAATACTATGCAGCCATAAAAAATGATGAGTTCATGTCCTTTGTAGGGACATGGATGAAGCTGGAAACCATCATTCTCCGCAAACTATCGCAAGGACAAAAAACCAAACACTGCATGTTCTCACTCATAGATGGGAATTGAACAATGAGAACACTTGGACACAGGAAGGGGAACATCACACTCCGGGGACTGTTGTGGGGTGGGGGGAGGGGGGAGGGTCAGCATTAGGAGATATACCTAATGACGAGTTAATGGGTGCAGCAAAACAACATGGCACATGGATACATATGTAACAAACCTGCACGTTGTGCACATGTATCCTAGAACTTAAAGTATATAATAAAAAAAGGGTTTATTGTAAAAAAAAAAAAAAAAAGAAAATAAGCTTAGTAAGATTTTTTGCCTAGAATTTTTTGAATGGCTTTATTACCTTTATTTTGCATGTCATAGAAAAAAATGTATCAGTAGCATTATTCTTATCATGAATCTTCCTCAGACCCTTGATATGTAACAATTACCGGTAACAAATTTACCATGATCATTAAATCTGTCATCTTCAGATAGCTTTTGTTTTCTTTAGATGCTTGCCCAAAGGCTGTGCTGTAAGCTATAGATCAGAGTCTATGTCCTAAAGGACAGACCCCAAGCCTTGTGAAGAACTATTAATACTTCAAAGAATAGAGTCTTGGGTAGAAGGTTCTAAAGTTGACTGCTTTGCCAACTTTTAGACCCTATCACTGGACTGAGTGAGATTTCCAGGACTAGTCCTTCTAGAAACAGAAAGAATCATGCAAGCTGATCCCTAACATATACAATGAAATAAGAACTACATAAGGATTGAATGAGCTTATGGAGAAAATATCTCTGTGGTCATTTGTTTGCAATACTGTTAATATTATTTTAATATTCTATTTTCTGGATATGTGAAGAAGCCTTTTTTCCTCTTAACCTAGCTGTCATCTACACATTTTAGTAGACTCTGCTTTTGTAAACTAAAATCAAACATTCTAAAATCATATCTGATCTCGCATCTCACTGACACCCCATCCCAACCCAAATTCAGATTTCTTAACTCAGTCTCCTTACTTTTCATGGTAGTTATCTGCAACAGTTAAATAAGAATCTGTCTGCCTCCTTTAACCAAGATATAAGTGGACAAGTTACCTGTGCAACTAACATCTCACCTGGATTTCATATTTGAAAGCGGCATGATAGGTAGGACCAGATACTTTTTTTTAAAGGAACGAAGGTTGGCTTTCCTTATGGAACCAATGCCTACAAAGACCTCCCATATAAGCTGACCTGGTGCTTGGCTTACATGGCCCAGCCTTGGAGATTTTAAGGAAGGTCATACACTTCCTGACAGGACAGGAACCACAGGAAATATGGGGGACCTTTAGTAGAGTGAGATTCACTCCAATTTATAGGTACTGCAGGTGAAACCTAGAAGAGAGAGTTTCTGAGACTTAGTTTCCTATCCCTTAGACAGCAAATAATAAAGGATTTTTAAAGTTCAATCTGACATTCCTTATGAAAACTTCCAGACAAAAGTTAATTTTGTGACTTTAGTAAAAGTCAATACTGTTCGGCAAACTGAAGGAGGCTTATTTATTGTTAATGAACAATCTTGCTGCACCCATGCCAATAAGCAAGCCAAACATAAGACCAAACTTCTTGTCATCAAGACTATCTCTGAGATTATTATGATCATGAGGTAGATACAGGCTGTCAGAAAAAATTATGGAAGAATTTGAAGTAAGCAAAAAAGATTACTGTCTAGCACACTCTTTGTGCCTTCTATATTCTTTTTCATAACTGTTGCAATTGATAGCAATGCCAATGATTCTCAGTAAAAATGCAAATAAAGTTTTCCCCTGAAATGTAATTGATTATTGCATTTGAATAATGACCAGTTTTACACCTATCTCTAAATCAATTTTAGCATTTCTAATTGCCTAAACCAGGGGTGTCCAATCTTTTGGCTTCCTTGGGCCACATTAGGGGAATTGTCTTGGGCCACACATAAAATACGGTAACGCTACTGATAGCTGATGAGCTTTAAAAAAATGTTTTTTTAATCGCAAAAAAACAAACAAAAAAACGAAAAAACCTCATCATATTTTAAGAAAGGTTACGAATTTGCGTTGAGCCACATTCAAAGCTATCCTGGGCTGCATGTGGCCTCTGAGCTGTGGGTTGGACAAGCTTGGCCTAAATATACATGTATTTTTTAAATTCTCCTTTTGACTAGCTGTAACATCCTACTGGTTCCTTTGGTAACTAAAGAGCTCAATAAACTCTTTGATCTCTATTGACTTAAAATTAAAATTATGAAAAAGGCAGTTTGGCTATACTACTCCGAAATAAACCTATATATTTAAAGGCAAAAGGAAAAAAATAGCATAATTAAGTGAAAGAGTAGAAAAGGAGATCAATTATATGGACAAAATTTGTATAATTTGAGGATATACTGGATGGATATTACATGCAAAGTTAAAAAGGTATCAACTATGAACACTAAACCAAAATTATATGGACAAAATTTGTATAATTTGAGGATATACTGGATGGATATTACATGCAAAGTTAAAAAGGTATCAACTATGAACACTAAACCAAACAAATATTTCACAGCTTAAATAATACAGAAGTATATCAATAGTGCTCATAAATAATACATTGACCTTTTCTCAAGGGCAAACCAGCTCTTCTGAAAAACTCTCTCCTTTTGGATTACTTGCAAAATAAACTTTATCCCACAAGCTCATATACAAAAAAAATCTTGGCCGGGCACAGTGGTTCATGCCTGTAATCCCAGCACTTTGGGAGGCCAAGGCGGGCAGATCACAAGGTCAGGAGATCAAGACCATCCTGGCTAACATGGTGAAGCCCTGTCTCTACTAAAAACACAAAAAAATTAGCCCGGTGTGGTGGCACGTGCCTCTAGTCCCAGCTACTTGGGAGGCTGAGGCAGGAGAATGGCGTGAACCCCGGAGTCGGAGGTTGCAGTGAGCCAAGATTGTGCCACTGCACTCCAGCCTGGGTGACAGAGCAAGACTCCATCTCAAAAAAAAAAAAAAAAAAAAAAACTTAAGGTGACTATATTAGAAATATGTTCTAACTTCAGCAAAACCATATAGTGCTCATCTGTTCTGCATTAGCAGCATCAACTTATGGTGGACAAGTTATTTGACCTCTCTGTATTTGTTTCTTCATCCCTAAAATGGGGATAATGACAAAATCTACTTCATAAGGTGGTTTTGGGAATTAAATGAGCTAACAAATGTGCAATAATTAGAACGGTATGTGGCCCATAGCTATTATTATTTTTATATGCTATTAGTGTATATTATGAAACATCTGATGAAGCCAACCAATAAAATTTCTCAAACTCAAGATGAGTATTTGGTTTTTAAAACTTTTTCTAAAACTCAGCACAAACTAAAGACTAGAAGCCTGTAAGTGCTTTTTAAGTCACCTTTCCGTTTTTTCTTTTTGCTTATTATTGGAAATTAGCTCATGAGCCACCTTCGTGTTCCTCCATCTCAACACTGACATTCAAGCTGAAACGCAAGTACTAAAATGGAGGGTATGGGTGGGGAAAGTGTAACATATAAGTAGACCTAGCCTATGAGGTAATGAGAAGGTATTAAAATGAATATATTTAAAATTTTTGTTTCCAGTCTCAAAATAAGGCTAAACAACCAAACTAAAAAAAATGACTTCAAAAATAAAAATTGGGCCAGGAATGGTGACTTACACCTGTAATCCCAGCACTTTGGGAGGCCAATGTGAGTGGATCACTTGAGAGTTCAAGATCAGCCTGGGCAACATGGTAAAAACCTCATCTCTACAAAAACTAAAAAACTGGCAGGGCATGGTGGTGCATGCCTGTAGTTCTGACTACTCAGGAGACTGACGTGGGAGAACTGCTTGAGCCTGGGAGCTTGAGGCTGCAGTGAGCCGTGGTCATGCTACTGCACTCCAGCCTTGGCAATAAAGCAAGGTCCCGTCTCAAAACAATAAAAATAATAAAAAGTAAAATTGGAGTGAGTACAGTGGCTCGTGGCTGTAACCTCAGCACTTTGGAAGGACAAGGTGGGAGGATCGAGGCCAACAGTTCAAGGCCAGCCTGGTCAATAGTGAGACCCCTATCTCTACAAAAAATAATAGAATTAGCTAGGCATGGTGGCACATGCCTATAGTCCTAGCTACTTGGTAAGCTGAGGTGGGAGAATCGCTTGAGGCCAGGAGTTTGATGCCGTGAGCTATGACTACACAATTATTTCAGGCCGATCAACAAAGTGAGACCTTGTCTCCAAAAAACTAATAAAAATAAAAATTGATTCGGGGAGTAGAGGAGAAAAAAAATTTCCCAAAGATATTGTGAAGGAAGAGAACTAGATCTTAAGCCCCTTTTAGCTAAAAAATTATTCACATCTATGAATTTGCAAAGCCTTAGGAAGCAAGAACTAGGAACCAGAAACAGAAAAATAATCTGCTTTTGATGGAGTAATAGTGTGATGTAAATATGTGTCACTACTAAGCCTTTCTAGTTTCCTAAAACAAAAAATAGATATACTTCTGGTGGAATAGTTAAAATGAAGTCTCAAATCCTTCTGATTTTCAAACTTAATGGTGGAGAAAGGACCGTATTTTTATATAATTTACCCAGAAAACTGAATCATAAAATTTTTTATAAAAGAGCTTTAGAGGGAGAGAGACTTAAAACAAACTTATTAAAAGTCAGACCAAACAATTCTTTAGTGATTTTTAAAAATTATTCATTAAAAAAATCAAAATCATGACAAAAAATGTATCAACATAAGATACCTATGTTTCGTAGAATTTCAACAAGCTTTTCTCTTTTTGAGAACTGGCCAACTTGGAGAACGGTCTGCTGAACATCTCTACATGCTCCACCCACTTGTCCAACAGCAACAAACAGATAATTCGACTTTAAAAACTCTGCAGCCAACCTTGAAAAACAAAAGATTATTCTTTAACTTATCCTCCTCTCCATCAGTATCCATAATATCCACTGAATTCCTGTAGGTGTTATCTCAATATTAACAGCTATAAGATGGTTAAGGTTACTTATATCACCCAAGTACTATTTTGAAAGATCACTATAAAATATTAGGATTTTGCAAAATACATAACTACTAGAGAAAAAGTTTGTCAAAGTATGGATATGGTAATTACAGGTGGATTTGCTATCCACACAAAACTATAAAAAATACGTGTATAACACTTAAAAAAAAAGCATGAACTAAAAGAAACTGCAATAAGCAGGAATTATTTTTTAGTAAAACCTGAAATGTAAGCCTAAGACACAAATTCTGTTCTCCTCTCATTGCTTTTATGTATGCTATTATTAGTTGTTTTCTGAAAATATTACCTATTAAATTACTCTACTTCAAATGAATGATTTCAAGCAAACCAGATCTTAGGTCAGTGCTCTCTCTGTCATGACACACATAGAAAGTAGTATTTGCATAGCACAACTGGGCAAAACAAGTGAGACAGATGAAAGGCCCAGGGACATAGCGGAATCAGGATAGGTGTGCCTGCCCCAAAGGTTAAGGGTATCAATATCTTGACACACAGTTAACCCACCATCAGCATGCAACTGAGAAGTCTTGCCTTAGATCACATAGAAACATGGGGGAGTGGACAAAGTTGCTAATGAGAAAGCTGAGTTTTTAGGGATAAACGGGGAGGCCCAAATCTCTCTTCAATGCCTCTCCCTCCTATGTAGCAGTCCCTTTTTACCAGCTGACTCCTTCATGAAAATAGCTCAAATTCAGCATATCCAGAATCTTAATAAATCACTGCTTCTTCTTTCTCCTTACTTGATCTCTTATCATAAAAGAAAAGCTTTTTTTATGCCTTCTTTTAGAGTTACTCTCTCACCCAGGCACAAATCTTGAAATCATCTGAAATTCTTCAGATGATTATCCATCACCCTTTTCATTCACTAAAACTACTGAGTGTTTTGTGTCATGTGTACAAGGTACTGAGAGTACAAAGATGAACATGATGGTGTTAGCCTATGAAATCCTCACATCAAGTAGGAAAGATATATTTTAAAAAATTACAATTTAGTGTTAGAATAGTTAATGTTTACTGAACACTATGTTCCAAGAAATGTACAAAGTGACTTAAACAGTTTCTTTCACAAGATACACTGGCAGGAAATGGCTGAAATGATGTCTATTTAGAAAAATCCTCAAATTTGAGGCGGGGCACAGTGGCTCATAACTATAACCCTAGCACTTTGGAAGGCCAAGGCGTGTGGATCACTTGAGCCCAGGAGTTTGAGACCATTCTGGCCAACATGGTGAAACCCCATCTCTACAAAAAATAAAAAATTAGCCAGATGCGTATGCGCACACCTGTAGTTCCAGCTACCCAGGAGGCCGAGGTGGGCCTAGGATCGCTTGAGCCGGGGAGGCCAAGGTGGCAGTGAATCATGATTGTGCCTCTGAACTCCAGCCTGGGCGAGAAGAGTGAGACCTTGTCTCCAAAAAAAAAAAAAAAAAAAAAAAGAAGTCTTCAAGTTTGAAGCTTGATCTAGGGAAGCAGCAGGCAAGAATGTGGAACACTAATGATTGTGGAAAGGCATTCTAAGCAGAAGGAAAGAAGAAACAAGCACAAATAATGAGGAAAGTAAAATTCAGCTTTCTCAGCCAAGAGGAAATAGCTCTAGTAGACTAGAAACACACGACTCCAAGTAAGAAAGTAGCAGGTGAGCCTGAGATTGTCACGTGTTAAAGAGTTTAAAAATCAGTCTATGAAGATGGAAAGATATGGGAAGGTTTATTTTAAACAAATGTCTAAAAGAATCAGACTTTATTTTGGCATTGCCACTAATGCAGAAATGACACTAGAAGCAGGGAGACAGGTTAAAAAGCCACTTCCAGTGAGCAGGGCAAAATTGATAAGGATCTAAATTAAGGTGGGAAATAGAGAAGCTAACAGATATGAAATATTTTAGAGATTACTACTGTAATGGTTAATATTTGGTGTCAACTTGATTATATCGAGGGATGCCTAGATGGCCGGTGAAACATTGTTTCTGGATGTATCTCTGAGGGTGCTACCAGAGGAGACTGACATTTCAGTTGGTAGAGAGAGAGAAGGCGGCCCACCCTCAATGTGGGTGGACACCATCCAGTTGGCTACCGGCGCAGCTACAACAACGCAGGCAGAAGAAGGTGGGATAACTTTGCCTGCTGAGTCTTCTGGCTCTCTTTCTTCTTCCTATGCTGGATGCTTGCTTCTGCTCCTCCTGCCTTTGGACATCATACTCCAGGTTCTTCGGACTTTGGACTCTGGGACTTGCACCAGCGGCTTCTTGGGGGAATCTATCAGCTTCCTTGGTTTTGAGGCTTTCAGACTTGGACTGAGCCACTACTGGCTTTTCTCTTCTCCAGCTTGCAGACAGCCTATCATGGGACTTCACCTTGTGATTGTGTGAGCCAATTTTCCCTAATAAACTTTCTTTTATATCTATATATATATTATTGGTTCTGTCCTTCTGGAGAACCCTAATATCACTGCCACGTTGTACAGGGTCTTACTCTGTTGCCCAGGCCAGCGTATAGGGGCACAATCGTGGCTCACTGCAGCCTCAACTTCCTGGGCTCAAGAGATCCTCCCACTTTAGCCTCCAGAGTAGCTGGACCTACAGGTGCGTGTCACCACACCCAGCTAATTTAAAAAGTTTTTTTTTTTATAGAGACAGGGTCTCACTATGTTGCCCAGGCTGGGCCTGAACTTCTAGGCTCAAATACTCCTCCCTCTTTAGCCTCCCAAAGTGTTGGGATTATAGGCATGAGCTACAGCGCCTGGCCCAAGTTGAGTATTTTTAAAAGCAGAGTTAAGCCGGGCGCGGTGGCTCAAGCCTGTAATCCCAGCACTTTGGGAGGCCGAGGCGGGCGGATCACGAGGTCAGGAGATCGAGACCATCCTGGCTAACACGGTGAAACCCTGTCTCTACTAAAAATACAAAAAATTAGCCGGGTGTGTTGGCGGGCGCCTGTAGTCCCAGCTCCTCGGGAGGCTGAGGCAGGAGAATGGCCTGAACCCGGGAGGTGGAGCTTGCAGTGAGCCGAGATCGCGCCACTGCACTCCAGCCTGGGTGACACAGCAAGACTCCATCTAAAAAAAAAAAAAAAAAAAAAAAAAAGCGGAGTTAAAAGACTGTGACAGAAGAATCACCATGATTCAAACAATTCTGGCTTCAAAAGATCATGATGCCAATAACCAGAATAAAGAAAACTGGAAAAGGGGAGCTGAAGAAAAATTATGTTCTATTTTGGACATGAACGTGAGTTACTAGTCATTCATCTGAGAGAACAAACACCCCAAGAAGTTAAATTTAAAAGTCTGGGCCGGGTGCGGTGGCTCACTCTTATAATCCCAGCACTTTGGGAGGCTGAGACGGATGGATCACCTGAGGTCAGGAGTTCAAGACCAGCCTGACCAACATGGAGAAACCCCATCTCTACTAAAAATACAAAATTAGCCGGGAGTGGTGGCACATGCCTGTAATCCCAGCCACTCAGGAGGCTGAGGCAGGAGAATCACTTGAACCCTGGAGGCAGAGGTTGCAGTGAGCCGAGATCATGCCATTGTACTCTAGCCTGGGCAACAAGAGCGAAACTCTGTCTCAAGAAGAAAAAAAATAAAAACTCTGGGGCTACAGAGATAGATTAGGAATACAGGGAGGAAATTTGGGAGAGTTACAGGTATATAAGTAGAAGCCAACGGAACGGATATACCATAACTCAGGGAATATGCACACTGAGAAAAGGACTTTGCACAGAATGATGGGCAACTAGTAACATTTAAGAACAGACAATGAAGCAATTGAGGAAGAGTCAGGAAGCAAATAATGTAAACAACTCAAGGTCAGATAGGAGCTCATTTTGTTTAACATATATCCCCAGAGCTTATAATCAAATATGATTCACAAAAGATCCTCAACAAATATTACTGACTGACAATAGTACATGTTTGCCATTTTGGGTGGCCAACATACAAATACTTTCCCATTTCAGGGTGAATCTAAAAAGAGTCAGGCTGCTAATTAGATAGTTACCAAAGCAAATGGTGGGAATGCAAATACCCCATCTCCAGTTGAAAATACTATATAGGGCCGGGTGCGGTGGCTCATGCCTGTAATCCCAGCACTCTGGGAGGCCGAGGTGGGCAGATCACCTGAGGTCAGGGGTTCAAGACCAGCCTGGCCAACATGGTGAAACCCTGTCTCCACTAAAAATACAAAAAAAAAAAAAAATTAACCAGGCGTGGTGGCAGGCGCCTGTAATCCCAGCTACTTGGGAGGCTGAGGAAGGAGAATTGCTTGAACCGGGAGACGGAGGTCGCAGTGAGCCGAGATCGTGCCATTGCAATAAACCAACAATAGGTTTATCGGGATGTTCCTAACTTACAACAGAGTTAACATCCCAATAAACCTACTGTAAGTCCAAAATATCTTAAGTCAAAAATGCAATTAATACCTATGATAAACCATTATAAAGTCAAAAAATCATAAAATCTTATGTTGAATCATAGGACCATCTGTATAAGCTTCTGCTGTTGCCTGGGCACTTCTGGCTCCTTGAGACAAGGGACTGGCAGGAAAAAGAATCACCATTCCAGTAGGGATGTGTCACCCTAATCTCTGAATTCACTAGACCACATGGTATATAACATGATCCTCAAATATCTGCCAATAATTGGTATATGAATTTTCTACCAAAGCCTCAGTTCTCCCAAATCCTATAGATTTAGGTTTGAAAAGAAGGCATAATAAAAATAATTTAGTAAGCACTTATTAAACCCTGGCTGGATTCTATGCAACAACAACAACAACAACACACACACACACACTTTTTAAATAAAATGTGATGTTAACACAAAGCCAAGAATAAGGTAAGAAACAATGGAAAATGTGGTAAACGTTTTAGAAATACATCTACTTTTTAAATTACCTATATTAAAATCTTAAAGACAAATCTCTAAAAATGGGATATTCACAGTGCTTCCACTTTGATAAAAGTATGTATATAATCAAATTATTTTTAAGAAAAAAACTTAACCTTTGAATTTCCTCTGGAAAAGTTGCACTGAACATAAGGGTTTGGCGCTGTTCCTTTGATGGCATTCCTGGGCAAGAAATTAACTTCTCCATTTCTGGACCAAACCCCATATCCAACATGCGATCAGCTTCATCCAAAACTAAGTATTTGATCTGTTTGAGACCAATCTTTAAGGATATTTTCAAAGGTAAAACAGAAAATGCATATTAGTTTATATTAAACTACTCTCTACAATTCCAACTGTTAAAATACTGTTAAGAACAAAGACCAGAAATCAGTGTATAAAATGAGAATTGTTATGCTTAGATAATAGTACTGTATATTTCAGTTCAATTTTCCGTTATAAAGCATTTTTAAAATTAAGTCTAAAAGAAACCAAATGTCAAGATCAACACTGTGCAATAACTTTCTGCAATTACTTAAAAGTTCTATTAACTGCACTTTTTTTTTTTTTGAGACGGAGCCTTGCTCTGTTGCCCAGGCTGGAGTGCAGTGGCACAAGCTCAGCTCACTGCAACCTCTGCCTCCTGGGTTCAAGTGATTCTCCTCCCTCAGCCTCCCAAGCAGCTGGGACTATATGCCACCATGCCTGGCTAATTTTTTTTTAATAGAGACGGGGTTTCACCATGTTAACCAGGATGGTCTCTATCTCCTGACCTTGTGATATGCCTGCCTCGGCTTCCCAAAGTGCTGGGATTATAGGCGTGAGCCACTGCACCCGGCCTATCTGCACTGTTCAACTTGTTAGTCATTAGCCAAAGGTAGCTAGCTATTAAGCACTTGAAATGTGGCTACTGTGACTTGGAACTGAATTTTTAATTTTATCATTCTTAAATTTAAATTGTTACATGCGGCTAGTGGTTACTGTATTGGACAATACAGATCTAGATTATAGTGTTTGATAAAGTTAGACTCTAATGTAAGAAAGAAAATATCCTAACAGCAGGACATATTCAAATATCTTCTAACTGGTAAAATTTTTTCTAACCTCTTTAAATCCTTTGTAAATTCTCCATTCTCTAATCACTTGGGAACAATCAGGAACCTCTTACCTTTGCATGAACATCTTTCACTATAAACAGAAGAATGCACTTGCAAAGTGATTTTGGTACCACTATGAAGATGTTTAGCAAGAAAGTAAGGTAGATATCTCTGGGTCCTTTTAATAAGTATACTAAGAAAGGTGTGTTTATGCAGAAATAACATTTTTTTTAGTAACCCTGAGGGATGAAAAAGACTCTTAACTCAGAAGGACCCTTTAAAGAGGTTTTAAAAAGCAAATCTGGTTCATTAAGGTGAACTGAAAGTACTCATTTAGAGATATAAAAATATAGTATATGAATTCCTAAATAAGTACATGGCCCTAAAATCTTTTAAAAGATTTAGAAAATTAACAATCCTGGTTAATATCATTCCCATGCTTACACAGGAGACAGAATTATTGATGCCACAAAGGATTTCTTACAGGAGAAAAACTATTTCCCCAAGACATGCATGAAACCACATAAAAAGTTATTAACTACATTTTTCCCCCAGCGTAGCGGGACATAGAATATGGATTCTGGAATCAGACCCAGATTCTAACATTAGCTCTATACTTACTAGAACTAACTCAGGGATTTTTAAAATAGATTACATAATCTCATTGAGTTTGTTTTCCCAAGTATAAATTAGAAAACACTATTCCCTGTGACTATCTTGAGAATTATACAAGAATGCATTCAAAGAATGTGACGGAGGCTAACACATAAATAGTGCTCTAGTAAATACATCTGTCTTTACCTCATTCTTTCGTTTTCCCATACCAAACAAAAAGTATCAATCTCACAACCTTATTATTCCTATAAGGCGTACCTTTTCTTTGCCTATGATATCCATCAGTCTTCCAGGGGTGGCACATAATATATTACAGCCTTGTACTATTTGTCGAATTGAATGTCCCAGCTGGGTTCCCCCATATATAACAACAGCTCTTACACAAGTCCTATTAACAAGAAAACTAAATGTTATTTTCTAGTTACTTAAAAATTGGGCATCTGTTTCTAACAAGATATAAAACAAAATCCAAAAAGAAAAAAAACAAACATTCAACTATCTAAAAAAACATTAAATTCTGGCTGGGTGCAGTGGCTCACGCCTGTAATCCCAGCACTTTGAGAGGCCAAGGCGGGCAAATCACCTGAGGTCAGGAATTTGAGACCAGCCTGGCCAACATGGTGAAATCCAGTCTCTACTAAAAACGCAAAAAATTGGCCAGGCATGGTAGCACGTGCCTATAATCCCAGCTACTCGGGTGGCTGAGGCAGGAGAATCACTTGAACCCAGGAGGCAGAGGTTGCAGTGAGCTGAGATTCCACCACTCTAC
Organism: Symphalangus syndactylus; assembly: GCF_028878055.3. Taxonomy (NCBI): domain Eukaryota; kingdom Metazoa; phylum Chordata; class Mammalia; order Primates; family Hylobatidae; genus Symphalangus; species Symphalangus syndactylus. The sequence goes on from NC_072440.2 coordinate 43,983,160, forward strand.
TCCAGCCTGGGCAACAGAGCGAGTCTCCATCTTAAAAAAAAAAAAAAAAAAGTGACATTTTACTTGATTTTTTAAATTACAATACTTTTGAGGGAACAGGTGGTATTTCATTACATGGATAAGTTATTTAATGGTGATTTCTGAGATCTTTTACTTGATTTAAAAGCCTGAAAGCAACATGGTACATGAGGATTAGCAAGATATAAACACTGAAATAAGCAATCCACGTTTTTCCAAAAGATCAATCAGGTTTGATATTAAAGTGATTTCAAGCATGGAAAAAAATAAAATCACCTGTGGTGGTTTTAACATACATATACAAATTCTTCAATATATTCCTTCCTTCAAATATGGATTCTACCTTCCCCCTTCAGTGTGGGCAAGGCTGGCCTCATGAGTGTGCAACCTGTCCAGTCACACAGAGTCCCAAGTTCAGAAGAATCCTGTGTTTCATTTAATGCTCTGTTGTTGCTGCCTTGAAATTTGTAGTAATTTTACAACAAAGGACCCTGCACTTTCAATTTTGCACTAGTTCCAATAAATTATAATACAGCCACTCCTGAGTGGGGTCAAACTTAGTGACTTGCTTCTTACAAAGAGAATGTGGCAGAAGGACAATGTGTGACTTCTGGGACTATTTCATAAAAGCTATTACAGCCTCCTCTTTGTTCTTACTGATCACTCAATCTAGGGGAAGCCAGTGCCATTTAATCATGCATCCCTATGGAGAGATCCAGTGAAGCCCAAAGATGGCTGGCTTGACATCTTGTCTGGTTGACAGTCTTGTCTGGTTGACAATAAAACCAGGATTGGTTGACATCTCGTTTACAATCTTATAAGAAACTCTTAACTCAGAAGAACCCAGCTAAGCCAAGCTGTTCCCCAATTCCTAAGCCCCCAAAATGGTGAGACAGTAAATGTTTATTGTTGAAAGCAACTATGTTTTAAGGGAGTTTGTTAGACAGCAATAACTAAATGTTGGCAAAGGGTATACTGAAATTGGACTCCTGATACATTGCAGGCACAAATACACATTAACTGCAAGCTTTAAAATAAGTTCCTGCTCTTTAACATTAAAATTGATAAAACTCTATTCTAAGAAAATACTTCAAACAGAAAACTTTTTTTTTTTTTAAAGTCAAGGTCTCACTGTCATCTAGGCTGGAGTGCAGTGGCGCAATCACAGCTCACTGCAGCCTCGACCTCCCAGGCTCAGGTAATCTCTCAGGCTCCCGAGTAGCTGGGACCACAGGGGTGCACCACTACACCTAGCTAGTTTTTGTTATTTTTTGTAGAGATGGGTTTTCACCATGTTTTCCAGGCTGGTCTTGAACTCCTGGGCTCAAGCTATCTGCCCATCTTGGCCTCCCAAAGTGCTAGGATTACAGGTGTTAAGACATCATATCCCGCCAAAACAGAAAAACTATGTAGCAAGATGTACATTGCAATTTTGTTTACAATAGCCCCACGTTAGAAAGAACCTAAATACCTCAGAATAGAGAAATAAAATGTATACGCATGGGTAATTTAAAAGTCATTAAAAATCAGTTCTTAAGCAATAAGCATTTTCTGTGTTATAAAGTTGTATGTAAAAGAATAGGAAATTATTAGAATACCCTGAGTTCATTTTTAAATATACATTTAAGACTACCAAGAAATAATACCAGTATGTTCACTATTTTCTACTTTAGTATTATCTATTTTTTAAATTAAAATTTTACTTTTTTAGAGACAGGGTCTTGCTCTGAGTGTTGTGGTGCAATCACAGTTCACTGCAGCCTCAAACTCCTGGACTCAAACAATCCTCCTGCCTCAACCTCCTAAGCTCCTAGGACAACAGGTGTGCATCACCACGTGCTGGCTAGTTATTTTATTTTTTGTAGAGATGGGGTCTCACCATGTTACCCTGGCTGGTCTCAAACTCGTGGCCTCAAGCAGTCCACCTGCCTGGGCCTCACAAAGCACTGGGATTATAGTCATGAGCCACCAAGTCCAACCTATTAACCTAATTTTTAATAAGCATGTTTCTTTTTAAAAATAAAAAGGATTCCATAAACAAGATAATAAAAAAATACTTTAAGTAATGCTAAAAATTACATGAGTGCATTATTACTAAGTTCTTCCAAAAGTGAGCAGAAAAAAATCTCTAAAGAAAAAACTATTTTGTGAGTAGCATTCTGATGTACCTACCCAAAAGAAAATTTTCTGGCTTCCAAATAAATCTGGTTGACCAATTCTCGAGTTGGTGCTACAATAATACACTCTGGTTCCTGCAACTCTTTAAAACGACTGGCAGTTATTCCATCACGCATCATATGAGCCAAAATTGGTAGGAGAAAAGCCGCCTAGAAGTTAAGTTGCTTAGTTTACAAACTTATAGCACAACACTTTTATCCCCATGGAAAGCTAATCCTCATGTCCTTATAGCCTTTAGACTCTACTTCCATCTTACTGGTAAATTTAAGATGAGAAAATGAAAACAACTTTCATTTCAAGATGTTCTTAACATTTAGGTCTTTATGGTCTTATTATACAATATAAAATTTGGTAAAATTAATCTACCCTATCAAATTTTTTCAGTGTATTTTTAAAAGCACACCCACGAATTCTAAACAGATCAACAACATTAGCCTATTTATAGAGGAATATAATAGATGTAATTGCTGCAAATCATTACAGTGAACAATTACTCTAAGTTAGTCCTTCTGAGGTCATAAAATTATCATTCGGAATGGATGACAAAAGTGCCCCACAGAGTAAAAACTTAGAAATCATCATCTGTATTACTGAACACATTACCCTTATTGAAGTTACATCAGGCAACAGAAATTTTGTGCTACAGTTTTCTCACTTAAGCAAATAAGACACTTGCTAAAATCCACCTCCAAAACCATGTTTAACACTCTTATTAGCTGCTATACAATACCTATTTTTCCCTACAATTCTACTATGAAGGCTGATTAAGACTAAAATGGTATGACCTCATGGACTCTATGATCATAGAAATAAGAGTCTCATCTCATGGAGTCGTAATTAACACACAAATCTCCCAGATTAATCCTAAAACCGACTGGTCTCATCAGACTTCTTTTATAATTAGCATAACCTGAGGTCACTGAATACTAAGGAATCATGCACAATGCATGTAACTGGTTCTCATTCTTTATCTTTTGACTTCAAGAGTGTACCAGCTATAACACAGAAATTACTTTCTCCCTCTCTCACTGTTTTATAATCTCTGCTTTGACTTTCAGTCATTTTGTTTTAGATACTACCATGTTTCAGAAAGAGTAAACACAGAAAGGATTAAACATCTATGGACAGCAACACTACCCTAGAAATAGTTCAGAATTATTTCTTCAGAAGTACACAAATCCTAATAAAAATCAGAAGCAAAACCATCAATGCTTATGACAGGTAACAGAAAATCTACAAACCTTCTACTCAAAAGAAGAAACCAAGTTACTAAGGAAGAACCAAAGCTCAAAAAACCTAACAGTTTGGACATGTGGGGAAAGACTTACAGTCTTCCCAGACCCTGTTTGAGCACAAGCCATCAAATCTCGTCCTGCGAGTATGATAGGAATACTGTATTTTTGCACAGGAGTAAGCTTAGTATAACCAGCTTTAGCAATGTTGTTATTCAGTGTCTGACAGAGATCAGCTTCTTCAAAAGTCTGAAAATTTTAAAAAAAAGCAGTGATTACATTCTATATATCATATGCAAATCATTTATAAGCATATTTCATTCGAGCTACTTTCCAAGTTCTGTTAATTCTACTTTATATACTAAAGTGACTTTAGTAACATGCCTCCCCTCAGAAGTAAATATTCAAAGCCTGTATATTATAATATGATTTGACAGAATCAGGAAGTATTCTCCACAAATGGTGGTTTTAAAAACATTTTTCCTGCCCCCTTAAAACCTATGAGATATGAAGAATTCTGCTCAGTAATGGCTTGTTCTAAGTATAATTATCAATAGGAGACAGAGGGCTCCCCCTCTCAGAAAAATCACTGCCCTAAGACACACTTTCTCACAATCTTGGGGAAACACCTTGAATCACTAGGAAAAATATTCTTTTAAGTAAGTTTAAATAAAATTCTCATCCTGGTATGGGGAGTGGGGATGAAATCTATTACTCTCTTTTGGCATAGCAATTAATTCTATTGTAGATGGCAAGACATCATTCTAAATTTCCAACCTAAGTTTTCACCTTATATACGAAAGGTGAAATCTGTGTGTTGATATCAGCTTTACAAACTATATAATGTATTTTAAAAGCAAAGTTTGCTACATGGCTAATACAGAAACAATTAATACACTGACCAGAATTGCTGGTGGTGCATCATGTCCAGACACTTCCACAAGAATAGTGTCGTATTTGTCAAAGTTTATGCCTGTCTGATAATGTGCAAAGATGGAGTCCTCATCCTCAGGTGGAGGAGGGGGTATGTAGGTCACTTTTGGTCCTTGGAATTTAAATTAAAAACATAATGTACGTTACAGAGACTAAAAGAAAATATAAGAGAAAATAGACAAAAATTGACAAGATCAAATTTTAAATACTATGGAACTTCCCATTGCTTACCTTTAAAGTTTTCACTGTTCAAATTTTTAAAAGATAACTTTGTTTTTAAGTAAAATACTTAAGCATTTTTATTAAAACACAACATACTTCTATGTGAGTCACACAAATGTTAATATACCTTGAGTATCACTACTTTCTCCTCCTTCTGCTTCTGACTTCCAAGAATCTTGAAGAGGATCAAATAAAAAAGAGATACATGTTTTTTAAAATTGAAGGGTAAAAGAACTCTCACTACAAAAATCAAACACCTTGTTTAAGGAAAACTTACTCTTTCCAGAGCCTGTTATTACTTCTTCATTTAAACCTTTGTAACCACCTATTAAAGAAATTCATAAGTGACAATCGGTCAAGATGCAAGGCTGTGCACATCTTTATTTTCGTTGCTTGTCTTCAAAGAGAACAAGTTCTAAAAAACTTTAAATTCCCTTCTTACAAATACTTGAAACAATTAAATAGAATCATGTAGATTTTTAGTTTCTGTAGTATTCAAGATGATTTTACGTAGATGAGATTATTAAATATTACTACATTTTGTTTAAGCTGTTATATTTCTTTCCTAATCAGCAAAGGAATGTATTTTCTAAAAGAACCTGTGTTTGGGGGGGTGTCCCCAAGACCATTCCCAGTTCAATAACTGCTAGGAAGACTCACCAGACTCAGAATATAGTCATACTCATGGTTATGATTTATTAGTGAAAAAACAGGGAGTACTATCAGCAGAAGAAAAGGCACATAGGCAAAACCCAGAGAAAACCAGGCACAAGTTTCCAAGTATCTTCTACTGCAGTCACACAGGATGTGCTTAGTTCTCCCAGCAACGAGCTGTGACAACACATGTAAACTCTACCAGAGAAGAGTATTAGAGACTCAGAAGCTCATTAGAGACTCAGTACCCAGGGTTTTTATTAGGGGCTAATAATGTACTCACCTTCTGCCTGGCACATACCAAATTCCAGACTCCCAGAAGGAAAGCAAATATTCAGCAAAAACCACAACGCACAAATGGTTTATGCAAAATGAGTCGCTCTTACCAATTAGGATGGTGGGAACCCGTCCCAAATCCAAGTTTTCAGATGCTAGCTGTGATGGTTAATTTGTGGTGTCAATTTGACCAGATTAAGGGATACCCAGGTAGCTGATAAACCATTATTTCTGGGTATGTCTGTGAAGGTGTTTTAGAAGAGACTGGCATTTGTATCAGTGGACAGAGTAAGAAGATCGACCCTCATCCAGTGTGGGCAGGCACCATCCAATAGGCTAGGAGCCAGACAGAACAAAAAGGCAGAGGAAAGGCAAATTTTCTCTCTCTTCTGGAGCTGGGACACCCTTCTTCTCTTGTCGTTGGACATCAGAACTCCAGGTTCTCTGGCCTTTGGACTCTAGGACTTGTACCAGCAATCCCCCGCCCCCTTACTCCGCCCCACCAAGAGGTTCTCAGGTCTTTGGCCTTGAACTGAGAGTTACACCATCAACTTCCCTGGTTCTCATCATTCTCAGCAAACTATCACAAGGACAGAATACCAAACACTATGTTCTTACTCATAAGTGGGAGCTGAACAGTGAGAACACATGGACACGAGGAGGGGAATATCACATACCAGGGCCTGTTGGAAAGTGGGGGACAGGGGGAGGGATAGGATTAGGAGAAATACCTAATGTAAATGATGAGTTGATGGGTGCAGCACATCAACATGGCACATGTATACCTACGTAACAAACTTGCACATTGTGCACATGTCCCCTAGAACTTAAAGTATTAAGAAAAAAAAAAAACTTTACTGGTTCCTTTGGACTTGAATTGAACAATACTACTGGTTTCCCTGGTTCTTAGCTTGCAGACAGCCTATCATAGGACTTTCCCAGGCTCCATAATCTCACGAGCCAATTCCCCTAATTAGTTCCTTCTCATCCATCCATCCATCCGTCCATCCATCCATCTCCTCCCTCCTTCCTTTTGGTCTGTCTCTATGGAGAACCCTAACTAATATACACTAGCCAAGAACAGCCTTTTAAGTAAGATTTTCAATTTCGTTTACTGATGAATTTTTGATGAACAATCAGGCTTGTTAACTCCTTTCTATATATTACCTTTCTGGTTTTTAGGTAACGAGTAATCTGTTGTGCCACTTTTAGGTACTATGACTGCATTAGATTCAAAAGCTAATTAGATGTAACATTTTTTCTATGTGAACTCTAATTTTCTTATCTTGTATGTCCACAGGTCTTGAAATCCTCCTTTATATAGGCTGTGAATATTTGTAGGAGATTTGGTTTAGCTAGTCTTTAATAAACTCTTTCTATATTGAAGAATATAAGAATCAGCAGGGGTGGGGGGAATGTCACTCTGAATTCTCTCAGACTAATAATAATTACTGAGAATCTTCCAAATACATCAAGCAAGCTTCATTGATTTACTAGTCTGGAGAGCATTTTAACTTTTATATGACACTGAAGTATCTATACTTTGAAAAAATTTTAAGGTCAGGCACAGTGGCTCATGCCTGTAATCCTAGCACTTTGGGAGGCCGAGGTGGGCAGATCACCTGAGGTCAGGAGTTTGAGACCAGCCTGGTAAAGGTGAAACCCCATCTCTACTAAAAATACAAAAATTAGCCAGGTGTGGTGGCAGGTGCCTGTAATCCAGCTACTAGGGAGGCTGAGGCAGGAGAATGGCTTGAACTCTGGAGGCGGAGGTTGCAGTGAGCCGAGATCACACCACTGCACTCCAAACTGGGTGACAGAGTGAGACTCTGTCTCAAAAAAGAAAAAAAAAAAAAGAGAAAACTTTAAGAGTAAAAAATTATATATTGAGCTAACTTTATCCTTCAGACCAAATCAACTATTCCATAAGAAAAAGTATATTGTTTTAATAAGGATTTGTACATATTATATCTCAGTCTTTAACTTCCACACAGCATCTCATTTCATGATTATCATTTTATTAAACAGTTTTTTTTTTTGTTTTTTGTTTTGAGACGGAGTCTCGCTCTGTCACCAGGCTGGAGTGCAGTGGTGTGATCTCGGCTTACTGCAACCTCCGCCTCCCGGATTCAAGCGATTCTCCTGCCTTAGCCTCCTGAGTAGCTGGGACTACAGGCACGCACCACCATGCCCAGCTAAGTTTTCTTTTAGTAGAGACAGGGGTTTCACTATGTTGGCCAGGATGGTCTCATCTTGACCTTCTGATCTGCCTGCCTAGGCCTCCCAAAGTGCTAGAATTATAGGCGTGAGCCACCGCACCTGGACTTAAACAGTTTTTTATTTATGAATTTTAGGTGATTTTCAGTTTTTACTTATTATAAATGACATCTCGGTGTACATCCTTGTACATGTATTTGCAAATATATCTATAGTATATAATTCCTATAATGGAATTGCTGGATCAGAGAAGCAATAACCTGGAGGGTATTAAGGAACTATCTAAAACAGGCTGTGTAAATTTATGGTCTTCACAGTGTATGAAAGCAGTAACAGTTACCTTTAACTTCAAAAATTAAATTTGTTTCCAACCAGTGAAGTACAGAAAAAAATTAAATTTGGAATACAATGATTTTAACTTCTTTCAGATAAACAAAATAACTTACCTCGTTCACTTCCACTGCCACTTCTGCTTTGAGAAGTATCACCATAACCTGTAAGGCATTGTTTTGCAACATATTTAGATAAAACACAGCTGCTGCCCAAGCACACAAACCACGTTGTTATTTCTATTCAACAAAGTTATTACTTAGGAATCCCGGTCCTTTAACCCATCCATCTCTTAATTTTAGATTTAACTTTTTTTTTTTTTCTTCAAGTCTCACTCTATCACCCAGGCTGGAGTGCAGTGGCACAATCTTGGCTCTCTGCAACCTCCATCTCCTGGGTTCAACCAATTCTCGTGCCTCAGGCATCTGAGTAGCTGGAACTACAGGCACATACCACCACGCCCAGCTAATTTTTGTATTTTTAGTAGAGATAGGGTTTTGCTATGTTGGCCACGCTGGTCTCGAACTCCTGGCCTCAAGTGATTCACCTGCCTCAGCCTCCCAAACTGCTGGGATTACAGGCATGAGCCACCACACCTGGCCTCTAGGTTTAACTTTAACCTTAACCTCATTTGAACATTTTTCATCAATTGTGTTTTCATTTTCACTTCAACTCACACTAATCCTTTTCCCCTAACTCAGAATCCTTTATTCCTCCAGTTAATAATTCACACCTCAAATTAACTGGTAGATAACACAGAATAAATAATTCACATTGCACAAATTTTATAAGGGAGACAAAATTGTCCACATATTTTTACCTACAGATCTAAAAGCAGAGAAAATCATAAGCCAAACTAGCATACTTTAACATATATATTAGGTTTACTAATCCTAGTGCTAAAAACATATATCAATAACTAATATTCAGTAATAAGTTCTATTTCTCACCTGTGCCACTTAATCTTAATGCTGATCTTCTATAACCAAAAAGGCCACCAGTGCGCTGCATACATTCATCTGGGTCTAAGTCATTATCTTGATTTGCAGAAAGTAAAATTAGATTACATTACTTCGAAGAAGTTTTTTAATCGCTCAGTAAACAGAAAAAAATCAAGTTATAGTATCAGAAGTTAAAAGATGCGGGGTAAAATAGAAAAATACTGTCCTATTAAACTAAGTTAAACTATTCTATTAAACTAAGTTAAACTATTCTATTAAACCAAGTTAAACTAAGTATTGTGCAAAGGAATTCTCTACAAATAATGTCCTTCAATGACAAATTACTCCCTCAAAATGTATTTAAAATATTTCATAAAATAAATTAGGGCCAGTGCTATGCCAAAATATGACACAAGCAAGTTAAATCTCTAGAAATTGCCTGAGAAACTTCACATTGCATCATTTCACTACTTATTCTTCAAAATAGCACCTCTTGCTCCCACTGTTGCCAAATCAAACCTTACCAGTCCTGCACGGTAACCCTTCAAAATCCCTAAACTTCTGTGAAAGTGACAATTCACTAGTCTGCTATGCATCTATTAAATCATTATTACAAATTTATGTTTTTAGCTTCCAAAACCATAAATCTATTCTCCTCTGTTAAGAGGCACGCACATTCCAACAGTGACCTCTGAAGTCAATACCTTATCTCTAAAAAATGATGGCTGGAAAAATTTAAGGTAGAAAGCCACACTGGTGAAACAAGGTATGTGGGGAGGTAGAGCCACATAGAAGGTCACCTGTTTATAAAGTCAGCCATATTATCAAAGCTCTTAAAACAATGAATAGTATGTAATATTAAAGAACTGAGTCACTCAAACTTATTTTTTAAATTCATACATTTCAACTTAACCAATATGCAATTAAATCTGTCTAAAAAATAATGTTATATACAATGTGGTGATTAATGTGTATTAGTCACTGAGCTAAGCTATTCTCATATAATCCTCATAACAACAACCTTCTTTGATACATATATTTTTTAATCATTTTCTTTTTAACAGTTCATGAAGCACATCATTTGCAAATCCACTACTAACTTGGACTTCCTAGACCAAATCCTCCACGGCAACCTCGGAAACTACCTCTTCCACCTCTTCTGGATGGCCCTGAAGCTTCTGAATTATTTCCATCTCGATAGCCTATAATATTAAAATACAAACAAGAACAACACAAAACAATAACAAAGAAATCTTGGGGACATGGTCAAATTTAATTTAAGCCTTGAATAATTCAGTAACTTTAAGCAAGTATTTTAAGGCATTGTTATCAAAAAAATGACATTTTGACCTATTAAGTGTTCAATTTTACTAATATAAATAGATATGGCTACAATTTTTTAAAACCTCACTGCTTGCTTTGAGAATCGAGTCTAAAAATCACCTAACGGAAAAAGTAGCACTTGAATGAAAACACTGAAAGTCACCAAAACTGCACCGTTAACTGGATTTCCACAATGCACAAAAGAATTAAATAAATCCTAGGCTTGTATCTGCTCCATATAGAATATAGTAAACATCTTACTCAAAGCACAGACATGCAGGCACATATAAAGTGTGATTTCCAGGTACAAACAATTTTTAATTGAATTGAATACCAAAAGATTAGTAGAAACAATTCAAGTAAAATTTAATTGCACATAGGGCAGACTCATAGGGTAGAACCAGATTATTGCAAAACCAAAGTACCAACTGGGCAGGATATAGAGACTGTTCCATTTGTAAACTTGCAACTATTTACACTTAAAGAGAATGATGAATAAAGAGAAATTCTATATATGCTATTTCTGAATATTAGAGTATACGTATTTTAAAGCCTATTTAAAAATGAAACAAAACTCTTCAAAAAAATTTATCTTCTGGAACCGTTTCTGTAAAGGTATGTTTTCATGACAGTAAAAGAATATATAACACATATATAAATTAAAAATATAATAAAATGAAAGCTTATCTCCACTGCCCAGCTTAAGACTAAAATGTTTCCAATATATTTGCAGCCCATGTTTTTCTTTTGCCCTATGCTTCTCTTCTCCCTGAGCACTCCTTCCAACTAACATCCAACCAGCCAATATCCTGAACAGTTTATCATTTCCTTGGTCTTAATTTTATCAACTACGTACTTAGCCTTAAGCGACATATTAGTGTTATCTTAGAGTCTTACGAACTAAATGGAACTAAACATATCTTCTTCCACCTTTTTTTTTTTTTTTTGAGACAAAGTCTCACTCTGTCACCCAGGTTGGAGTGCAGTGGCATCATCTCGGCTCACTGCAACCTCTGCCTCCAGAGTTCAAGCGATTCTCCTGTCTCAGCCTCCAAGTAGCTGGGATCACAGGCATGCACCAACATGCCCGGCTAATTTTTGTATTTTCAGTAGAGATGGGGTTTCACCCTGTTGGCCAGGCTGGTCTGGAACTCCCGACCTCAGGTGATCTTCCCGCCTCGGCCTCCCAAAGTGCTGGGATTACAGGCGTGAACCACTGCGCCTGGCCCCACGTCTTTTTCCTTTTATTGAACTTTGTTGACGTATGAAACTACTTCATTTACTTTTACTGCTGAACACTCTATTGTATCCGTTTCGATTTCATTTATGTCTACTACCTTTTTTATTTGAGTTTTCTCCCTTTTTTTTTTTTTTTTTTGAGACGGAGTCTCGCTCTGTCCCCTAGGCTGGAGTGCAGTGGCACGATCTCGGCTCACTGCAACCTCTGCCTCCCGGGTTCACGCCATTCTCCTGCCTCAGCCTCTCCGAGTAGCTGGGACTACAGGCGCCTGCCACCACGCCCGGCTAATTTTTTGTATTTTTAGTAGAGACGGGGTTTCACCATGGTCTCGATCTCCTGACCTCGTGATCCACCCGCCTCGGCCTCCCAAAGTGCTGGGATTACAAGCGTGAGCCACCGCGCCCGGCCGTCTCCCTTCTAACTACTTAGCTTGAACACTTAACTCACATTTTTTCTGAGAAAAGAAATATTTAAACTATTTTCAATCTAGTCTTCTTCCTGCAAAGCTCTGTCCTACTAGATTTCCTCTATTAGCAAGTTTTACATTTTATCCTTTCTCTGATGCATTTAAGGCTATAAAATTTCCTCTAAGAGGCAGCTGCTTTAGCTATATCCTCAAAGTTTTCATGTGTTCTGTTCTTACTGTTATTAAATTCTAAGTATTTCAGGATTTCCATATGAACTGTTATTCATAAACTGAGAAATTCAGTTTCTAAATCATGAAGGTTAGACTTATTGATTTCTACTTTTATTTTAATAAGAGAACATGACCTATGATATATTTATCATAGGTCACTCTTAAAAGATGATCAAATTGTACATATTTTCCATACATGCTGGAAAAATATATGATTTATAATTTTAGAGTATATGATTCCAAACAAATATTAAATCAAGCTGAGTAAGTGGCATTCAGATCTTCTATATTCTTATTAATCTCTATTCTGCTGTCTCAACTTACTAGGATTTGCAAATTTTTCCTTATGTCTATTTTCCTTTGTGCATCTTAGTATATTGTTAGATTAGAACCATGTTCAGAACTATAATGTCTTCCTGATGAATTTCTTTATCCTTAATAATTCTACCTTACAGTATACTTTATCTCCTATTTCTATTCAGCTTTGAGTTATTGAACACTTTTTTCTCTTTACTTTTAAGTTTCAGGGTACATGTGCAGGATGTGCAGGTTTGTTACATAGGTAAACGTGTGCTATGGTAGTTTGCTGCACCTATCAACCCATCACCTAGGTATTAAGCCCAGCATGCATTAGCTCTTTTCCCTAATGCTCTCTCCCCTTGCCTGCCCTCCCCCGACACCTACAGCACCTAGTATTCCTAGGCAGTCTCCCATCCAAGTACTAACCAGGGGTCCAACCCTGCTTAGCTTCCAAGATCAGATGAGATCGGACACGTTCAGGGTAGTATGGCCATAGCCTATTTTCTAATTAAAAAAATTTTTTTTTTTTTTTTTTGTAGAGACAAGATCTAGTTGCTCAGGCTGGCCTTGAATTCCTGGCCTCAAGAGATCCCTCCCCTGTTGGCCTGCCAAAATGCTAGGATTACAGGCATGAGCCACCATGCCTGACCTCTTTACTTTCAACTCCGTACTGAAATATGCTTACCTATGTTATGATTACTGATACATAGATCTTTTATTTCTACAATCTTTGTGTTTTCTCTTTACAGAGTTTTTTCGATGCTTTTTGTTTTCCTTTCTGTCCTGTTTTCCCCAAATCGTAAAGCTATGTATTTTATTTTTTACCAATTTTCAGCATGAATATTTAGGAAATAAACTATTTTCAATCTAGCTTTCTTCCTACCAAGCTCTGTCCTTCTATTGGATTTCCTCCATTAGCAAGTTACACATTTTATCTTATACCTTCTCTGATTACCCTTCAATTTTACTTATTTAAGAAATATTTTTCCTTTCAACTGAGCTGGCAAGAATTTAAGTCTTTTCATTTGCTAGTATTTTAGTTCACTTTTGTTTCTAGAACCCCTAAATTAATAGTCATTATTGCTAGTTTATATAGTCAATACTTAAGTTTACCAATATGTTTACCTGTTTTACATTTTTTATGTTTTTTTTTGCTCATCATTGCTTCTTGTTTCCTATGCCTTTCTTCCTGCAATCAGTTGTCTTATTACTGTATATAATCTAGTAGTTCTTACTCAACAGTATGAGAGTATTAAATACCATTTTTATCTGAATGGCCTTATTTCTCCCTGGCACCTAATTATCTGAATATAGTTATTTGGGTTCAGAGCTATTCTCCTTCAGCATTCTGAAGATACTATGCTATTACATTCTGACATCTACCTTTACTGAAGAAAATTCTGTTGTGAATATAATGTTCTTCTAAAGGCGAATCTACCTTTTTTTCTCTAGCAGTTTTACAGGTTTTTAAAAATCTTTGTAATACTATAATTTCAATACATGCATAAGGGTATGAATTTTTTAATTTTATTTGCTGAGGACTCTTGTGCCTCTCTAACTCTGGAAAAGTCTCATCTATTCTCTTTGAATATTCTTCTTTCCCGTCCTTCTCCCATTTTCTGGCCTCTCCTCAGGAGACAGTCATATGTTGAACCACAAGTCTTAGTCTATCTTCCATACCTTATTTATTAACTGCTCTCGTGTTTTCCATTTCCAAGTTTGGAGAATTTCCACAGATTTATCTTTGGATTAATTCATTCTCTTCATCTGTGTTTAATCGTTACCTTTATTCTTTTCTGTAAGTTTCTAAAAATTCAAATTGAGTCCTTTTCTTGTTTTTTGAGACAGAGTCTCTTTCTGTCACCCAGGCTGGAGTGCAGTGGCGCCATCTCAGCTCACTGCAACCTCCACCTCCTGGGTTCAAGTGATTCTCCTGCCTCAGACTCCGAGTAGCTGGGACTACAGGCCTGCACCACCACGCCCAGTTAATTTTTGTATTTTTAGTAGAGACAGGGTTTTAACATGTTGGCCAGGTTGGTCTCAAACTCCTGACCTTAGGTGATCCATCTGCTTTGGCCTCCCAAAGTGCTGGGATTACAGGTGTGAGCCACTGCACCCAGCCAACATTAACATACTTCTTAAAGTAACATGAGTCCTTCCAGAAGGTATAGTCTGCACTTCATAAGGGACAGCTGACAATCTCTTATAACTCTTAAAGATGTTTGGTGACAACATCTTCAGAAAGAAATTAGCTTATAAATCATCTAACCTTTGTATAAAAGAAAAAGGAACATCTTTTATTACTTTTTAAAAAAATACTTACCAGATAGTTATTATATTTCTACATACTAACAAATAAAATGAAAACACTAAAATGATATGTATCACTGACATCAGCAAAAATGGCCAAGTAAGGAACTCTAAATTCCACTACTCCAAAAAGGCAAGGAAAAAAATGGGCAAGAACTGTCAGAATTAACTTTTTCCAAACTCTAGAAATGAATGAAAGGCTTGACGCAACCCAGGGAATTTTTTTTTTTTAAACGGCAAATTTGGCAGCATTTTAACTTACCCAGTTCCATCTCCCGGCAACTCAACTTGTAAGTATATAACCAAAAGATTTGAAAACAGGGACTCAAACAGATAACTGTAGGTGAATGTTCATAGCAGACTTACTCACAATAGTCAGAAAGAAGAAACAATCCAAGTGTCCGTCACATGGATAAACTAAATGTGGTAAATACATTATATTATTCAACCATTAAAAGAAATGTAGTTTTGATGCATGCTACAACATGGATGAACACTGAAAACAAGATGCTAAGTAAAATAAGCCAAATACAACAGGACAAATATTGTATGATTCCACTTGTATGAAATACCTAAAATAGACAAATTTCATAGAGAACATGGAATAGAGGTTACCAAAGACCAGGGTTAAGGGAGTATACAGGAAATTGTTGTCTAATGAATACAAAGTTTCTATTTGGGTGATGATAGTGATGACAGAATACTGTGCACTTAATGCCAAAAATTATACACTTAAGAATAGTTAATATGGGAAATTTTATGTTATAGAGATCTTACCACAAAAAAGCTCAAAATATCCCAAGTTTCATGAAAACTATTAATCTATAAATCCAAGAAGTTCAACTCCAAGGAGGGTAAACCCAAAAAGATCCACATCTAGACACATCAATATAAAACATCAACAAATGGTGCTAGAACAACTTGGTATCCATATGCAAAAGAATTTGGACCCCCACCCCCCACCATCTATAAAAATGAACTCAAAATGCATCAAAGACTTAAGTGTAAGAACTAAAACTATAAAATTCTTAGAAGGAAACGAAAAAATCTGCATGACTCTGGATTAGGCAACAGTTTTCTAGTTATAACACCAAAAGAACAAAAGAAGATAAACTGGGTTGGATAAAAATTTTAAATTTTAGTGTTTCAAAGGGTACTATCAAGAAAGGGAAAAGACAACCCACAGGAGGTTATTAAACATTTGCAGGCCAGATGCAGTGGCTCACGCCTGTAATCCCAGCACTTTGGAAGGCCAAGATGGGAGAACTGCTTGAGCCCAGGAGTTTGAGACAAGCCTGGACAACATAGTGAGACCCCATCCCTACAAAAAATAAAAAAACTAGCTGGGCATGGTGGCACATGCCTATAGTCCCAGCTACTCAGGAGGCTGAGGTGGGGGGACTGCTTCAGACCAGGAGGTTGAGGCTGTCGTGAACCATGACTGTGCCACTGCAGCCCAGAGTCCCGGTAACAGAGCGAGACTCTGTCTTAAAAAAAAAAAAAATTAGATAAATTAAAAAATAAACATTTGCAAATCATGTAGCTGATGATACTCATATTGAGAATATATAAATAAATCTTAGAACATAAAAAGACAACCCAATTGTTAAAATGAGTGAAGGATCTGAACAGACATTTCTCCAAAGATATACAAATGGTCAATAAGCATATGAAAAGCTGCTCAACATCACAGTCATCAAAAAATGCAATCAAAACAACAATAAGGGCTGGGCACTGTGGCACACATGCCTGTAATCCCAGCACTTTGGGAGGCTGAGGCAGGCAGATTGCTTGAACTCAGGAGTTCGAGATCAGCCTGGGCAATGTAGTGGAACCCCATCTCTAAAAAAATACAAAAATTAGCCGGGCGTGGTAGTACACACCTGTAGTCCCAGCTACACAGAGGGCTGAGGTGGAAGGATTATTTGAGCCTGGGAGGTTGAGGCTGCAGTGAGCCGAGATTGTGACAGAGCCCTCCAGCCTGGGTTAGAGTAAGACCGTGTCTCAAAAAAAAAACAAAAAAAAAACCCACAGTGAGATACCACTTCACACTCAGTAGAATGGCTATAATTAAAAAAAAAAAACAGTAACAACTAGTATTGGTGGATGTGGAGAAATCAGAACCCTCATAACACTGAGGGTGGGAATATAAAATGGTACAGCTGCTATAGAAAATAATTTGGCAGTTCCTCAAAAAGTCAAACATTAAGAGTTAGCATATGACACAGCAATTCCACTCCTAAGTATATACTCCAGAAAAATGAAAACATAGGTTCACACAAAAACTTGTACACAAATGAATATGGCAGCATTAGCCACGACAGCCCAAAAGTGGAAACAACTCAAACATTCATCAGCTGAAGAATAAACAAATGTGATGTAACCACACAACGGTACAGCCCTCATGAATGGAATTAGTGTTCTTATAAAAGCAGCCCCAGAGAGCTGCCTGGCCTTATCCACCATGTGAGGGCACAGACAGAAGACACCATCTATGAACCAGGAAATGGGCCCTCACCAGACACTGAATCTGCTGGTGCCTTGATCTCAGACTTCTGACTCTCCAGAACTGTGAGAAATAAATTTCTGTTGTTTACAAAGCTACCCAGTTTATAGCATTTTGTTACAGCAATGCAAATTAAGATAGTTTTTTCTTCTGGAAATCGGTTAAGCTGATTCTAAAAATCACACAGGAATTCAAAGGACTAAAAATAACAGGCAATCTTGAGGTTTTCATTTGTTTTGTGTTGTTTTAAAGGAATACCTGAGACTGGATAATTAATGAAAAAAAGGTTTATTTGGCTCAAGATTTGATATCTGAAAATGTTCAAGACTGGGCATCTAGTCAGAGCCTCAGGCTGCTTCCATCCATGGCTGAAGGTGAAAGGGAGCTGGTGTGTTCAGAGATCATATGATGCAGAGGAAGTAGACGGTACTAGGCCCTTTTAACAACTAGCTGTCAAGGGAACTAATAGGGAACTCACTCAACACCCCCACAAGGAAACAGGTCTATTCATGAGGGATCTGCGCCCCCATGACCCAAACACCTCCCATTAGACCCTACCTCCAACTCTGGGAATCACATTTCAACATGAGAAGGACAAACATCCAAACCATAGCACTTGAAAAACAAGCACTTGAAAGACTTACAATGCCAGATATCAGGACCTATTATGAAACCACAGTAATTAGATTATGGGGCAATGGTACAAAAATAGAAAAACTGACCAGTGGAATAAAACCTAGAGAAACAGATACACATATATAAGCCACCTAATTTAGGACAAAGGCAGCCATGTAGTGCAGAGTGGAAGGGACGGTCTTTTCAGTAAGTGATACTAGGTCAACTGAACATCTATATGGAAAAAAAAAATGTATATTGATCCTTACATTATATACAAAAATAAACTCCAGATTAATGACAATTACTTTTTTTTGTTTTAGACAGAGTCTCTCTGTCACCCAGGCTGGAGTGCAGTGGCGCAATCTCAGCTCACTGCAACCTCTGCCTCCCAGGTTCAAGCGATTATTCTGCCTCAGCCTCCTGAGTAGCTGGGACTACAGGCATGCGCCCAGCTAATTTTTGTATTTTTAGTACAGACGGGCTTTCACCATATTGGCCAGGCTGGTCTCGAACTCCTGACCTTAAGTGATCTGCCCGCCTCAGCCTCCCAAAGTGCTGGCATTACAGGCATGAGCCACCGCGCCCGGACTATCTTTATGTACTATTCTTGCAACTTTTAAGTTTTAAATCATTTACAAATAAAAAGGTAAAAGTAAAGATACTCAATAGAAAAACGGGCAAATGACTTGACAAAAGATGTCCAGATGTCCAAATGACCAATAAACATAAGAAGTGCTCCCCATTCCATTAGTGCAAAAAAATAGAAATTTAATACATAATGAGTACACCACCACACAACCAGCAGAATGGTTAAAAGGAAAGAAAAAGAAAATACCAAGCATTGGTTAGAATGTGAGTGTATCTTAGTTTAAACGTTGAAAACATTTGACGATACTACTAAGGCCAAAAATATATATAGCCTATGACCTAGCAATTCTTTTTCTGAGTATGTACTAATGACACCCAAAAGAATACTAGAATGTTTACAGAAGCACTTTCATACTGGCCCCAAACTGGAGGTAATCCAAATACCTATCACTAACAGAACAACAGTAAAACAAAAGAATACTAAACAGTAATAATGATCTACAATTGCAAAAAACACACTAAGAAGGTAAACATAAAACACTACATACTATATGATTCCATTTATACTAAGTATAAAAAGAGACAAAATTATCGTATGCTGTTAGAAGTCATAAAAGAAGTTTTGGGGGTAATGAGTCATTAGTGAGTAAAAAATGAACATGAAAAGGGGCTTTTGAGGTGCTAGTAATTTGTATTTCATGACCTGAATGCTGGTGAACACACTGAACTCAAGTAAGTTCAGTTTGTGAAATATAATTGAACTATACACTTATGGTATGTGTACCTGTCTACATATTTTAATATAAACATATATACACACATGTATTTTCTGAGTGACCCCTATATGCAAACTTCCTATCCTCAAATGTATACATCTACAGAGAATGGGAATCAGAGATACCCTAAAAAATGGCTGTGTCCCTGCTAATTATCCTACACTAATCTATAAGTCAGGACCAAGCACACAGAGCTGCAAACGGTTTCGACTGCCTCACTTAAATATGAATTAAATTGATTTAAAGTAAATGTTAATAGTGCAAAAGATATTCACTGGTCTGAAGAAAAAAATTTCAAATATGAGCTACGTTTGAGGAACATTAAGTGCCAAAAATTGCTTGGTAAAAAAAATATGGTAAAAGATGAGTTTTGTTTTTTCTTAGCTTAACTTTCTCCCCACCACCACCCCTCCCTACAATTATCGTAAGAAGTAATTAAGGAGACAGTCTTCCCTCATTCTGAAATCCACAAGTCCTACCTTCACTAGGGAGGGCCTAATTCAGCCAGCTACCTACCTAACGGGCAAAGGAAAAGAATGTCTCCAAGGTGCGGCAAAAACACTGATGTATCTGATTACTATGTAGTTCCAAACAATAAAACCTCTTATCATAGATTTGCACATCTGTAGCAATTTTATAGTAAGTTCACTATATTCTTCGTACGTTTTGTTGTCATTGCTATTTTAACATGACTGCCATATATAATCAAGAATTAAGCATGGTAATTTTTGATACAATCTCATCTCAAATTCAATAGAAGCTGAATTACCAGAGTATGGTGAAATAAAGCTAGACTTGAACAAAAAATAATCTACAATTTCTTCCCCCCTCAAATTTCCAATGACTCTACTCAGAGACAGAGACATCCCCAGTTCATCTAAATTGCAACTGACCAAGATTCACATTGTCCCTCTTCTGTAATTTATAGCACATTCTGGAGATCATAGGGGGGAGAAAAAAAACCACAACCAACAGATCCAGTGACATTAGAAAGTAAAACAAGGACAGGTACAGTGGCTCATGCCGGTAATCCCAGCACTTTGGGAGGCTGAGGCGGCAGCTCACCTGAGGGTCAGGAGTTCCAGACCAGCCTGGCCAACATAGTGAAACTCCATCTTTACTAAAAATACAAAACTTAGCCAGGCATGCTGACACATGCCTGTAGTCTCAGCTACTAGGGAAGGTAAAGGCACAAGAATCATTTGAACCCGGGAGGTGGAAGTTGCAGTGAGCCAAGATCACACTACTGCACTCCAGCCTGGGTGACAGAGTGAGACTCCGCCTCAAAAAAAAAAAAAAAAAAAAAAAAGTAAAAGAAGGCATTATTTTTGTGCTCTCTATTCTGTTCCATTGGTCTAGGTATCTGGTTTTGGACCAGTACCATGCTGTTTTGGTTATTATAGCCTTGTAGTATAGTTTGAACTCAGGTAATGTGATGCTTTCCAGCTTTGTTCTTTGTGCTTGGGATTGTCTTGCCTATTCATGCTCTTTTTTGGTTCCATATGAATTTTAAAATTGTTTTTTTCTAATTCTGTGAAGAATGTTATTGGTAGATTGAATCTGTAAATTGCTTTGGGCAGTATGGCCATTTTAACAACATGGTGGATAGGAACGCTACTGATTTTTGTACATTGATTTTGTATCCTGAAATTCTGCTGAAGTAATTTATCAGATCAAGGAACTTTGGGGCAGAGACTATAGGGTTTTCTAGGTATAAAATCATAGCAGCTGCAAATAGGAATTCCACACACCTACAACCATCTGATTTTTGCCAGGGTTGACAACAACAAGCAATAAGGAAAGGATTCCTTATTCAATAAATGGCGCTAGGATAACTAGCTAGCCACATGCAGAAGATTGAAACTGGACCCCTTCCTTAGACCACATACAAAAATCAACTCCAGATGGATTAAAGAATACCATGTAAAACCTAAAACTATAAAAACCCTGGAGATAATCTACAAAATACCATTCTAGACACAGGCCCTGGAAGATTCTGTGATGAAGATGCCAAAAGCCACCACAGCAGAAATAAAAATTTGACAAATGGGACCTAATTAAATGAACAAGCTTCTGCACAACAAAAGAAACTATCAGCAGAGTAAACAGACAACCTACAGAATGGGAGAAAATATTTGCAAACTATGCATCTGACGAAGGCCTAATATCCAGAATCTATAAGGAAATTAAATGTACAAGCAGAAAAACAAACAACTCTGTTAAAAAGTGGACAATGGACATGGGCACATTTCAAAAGACAACATACAGCCAACAGGCAGATGAAAAAATGCTCATCACTAATCATTAGAGAAATGCAAATCAAAACCACAATGAGATACCATCTCACACCAGTCAGAATGTTATTATTAAAAAATCAAAAAATAACAGAGGCTGGCAAGGTTGCAGAGAAAAGGGAATGCCTATACACTGCTGGTGGTAGTGTAAATTAGTTCAGCCATTGTGGAAAACAGTGTGGCTATTTCTCAAAGAATGTAAAACAAAACTACCATTCGATCCAGCAATCCCGTAATTAGGTATATACCCAAAGGAATATAAATAATTCTACCATAAAGTTACATGTACACATATGTTCACCACAGCACTATTCACAATAGCAAAAACACAGAAATCAACCTAAATGCCCACCAACAGTAGACTGGACAAAGGTAATGTGGTATATATGCGCCATGGAATACTAGGCAGCCATAAAAAAGAATGACATAAAGTCCTTTGCAGGAACATGAATGGAGCTCCATTATTCTAAGCAAACTAATGCAGGAACAGAAAGCCAAATACTGAATGTTCTCACTTATAAGTGGGAGCTAACACTGAGAACACATGGACACAAAGAAGGGAACAACAGACACTGGGGCCTACTTTAGGGTACAAGGTGGGAGGAGGTACAGGATCAAAAAACTACCTATCAGGTATTATGCTTATTATCTGGGTGATGAAATAATCTGTACACCAAAACCCCATGGCATGCAATTTACCTAGATAACAAACCTACACGTGAACCCCTGAACCAAAAACTAAAAAAAAAAGAGTGAAAGGAGGGGCACCTACTGAATACTCACTCAAATATTAAAAGCAGAAAACATATACCAAAGTATTTTTCTTCAAAGGTTTTCACCATCAGTGTTTTTCATCCAGTTCCTTCAAAATCAGTTTTACCAGTTTAGTGTCTCTGTGTTAAGTACAAATTGTTCCAAAATGTGGTCCTTACCGCCTCTCTTGGAAAACCCTCTGTTCCGTGTTGGATTATCTTCACAGTCATTACTAAACTCTTGAATAAAAATTAACATGTAAATAGCATTTAATTAACTTAAATGATGCAATATATAAAGAATAGCACTGTCACAAGATAAATTAGTAAGAAGACAAAATATTTTCATAAGTTAAAATATAAACATATTTCTTCAAATAATTTTAACAGATATATAAAGACATTACTCTGAGTCAATTCCCTATACAAATCATCTCATGTATCTAAATATTAAAGGTTTATTATATGAAATTGAGAACCTACTATTTGCCAAGCATTATACTACGCAAAACAAAACAAAACAAAAGTAAGAATTTCATAAATTTCAGTTTGACCAAAAATGATTTCAGGAATATCTAAGCTATTAAGTAATCAAGTGGTTCTCACATAAGGTCCATAGACCACTAGACTCTTCTGTTTATAATGTCATATCTTTTCTGTAATTTACTTTTTTTTTTGGAGACAGAGTCAAGCTCTGTTGCCCAGACTGGAGTGCACTGGCACAACCTCTGCTCACTGCAACCTCCACCTCCCGGGTTCAAGCGATTATCCCCACCTCAGCCTACCGAGTAGCTGCGATACAGGCATGCGCCACCATGCCTGGCTAATTTTTGTATTTTTAGGAGAGATGCGGTTTTGCCATGTTGGCCAGGCTGGTCTTGAATTCCTGAGCCTCAGGTGATTCGCCCACCTTGGCCTCCCAAAGTGCTGGGATTACAGGCGTGAGCCACTGCACCCGGCCAATTTACCATTCTTAATAAACTCGAGACATTTGTGCTTTCTTAAATATATACAAACTTTCCCCCATTCATCCTTATGAAATAATTTGGGGATATCCTAGCTTCTCCATTTTTAATGATATTAATAAGTAACATTCCCAGAGTTTTAAAATAGTGGTATGAGAGATTACTATACTGAAGGCTGCCTGAAAACTACCTGGAGAGTTGGTTAAAAATAAATTCCTAGGCCCCATTCCCAGAAATGTTTATTCTGAAAGGAATGATTTTTCAAAATGTAAAAGTTCTATGTTATTACTATGACATCAAGTTTTCCAGAAGATTCCAAAAAAAGTCACATTCGGGAATACAAAGATGGTTTCAAGGGATCTTTGTACATGTCATTAATATTTAATATCTGGGAACATTAAGTCAAAATAATGAGAGCAAGTGACTAAACAGCTTGCAGGCTATTAGCTAAGTTCCTGTGTAAAAGTCCCAATCCATTTAACAACTAATAACGCTCTACAATAAACAGTGACCCAAAGCTCTTGTTGCAGTTTCCTATTTCAGCTGCAGCTGACAACTGACAAACAATCCTGAAGAGCCATTAACAAGAAAACTTTCTGGAAAGTACGACTTAATACAGTGTACAAGGGCAGGAACGAAATAAGTTTTGAAAAGTTGGCCCTGGAATAACAATGATGATAACTAATATTTACTGCTTTCGAGAAAAAAAAAAAAAAACTATTAATCTGGGACCTGGCAAGGAGAAGAGTCTCACAATATCTTTGGCCAATTATTTCCCTAAAATAAACCTATAGTTATTTTGATCACAGTGGGAATAAAAATAGAAAACATTAAGAGAAGTTGGGTGATGGGTACATGAAAAACCTCTGTACTATTTTGCAACTTCTTATGAATAAAACTATTTCAAAATAAAAAATTACTTTAAAAAATAAGTGATCTCTATAGAGTTAGGAAATAAAGCTAAGCACAAACAAAAATGAGATAATGATACCAAGATTAGTTACAACCTATTAATTATATAAAAATAACACATGGCCTGGCGCAGTGGCTCATGCCTGTAATCCTAGCACTGTGGTAGGCCGAGGCGGGCAGATCACGAGGTCAGGAGTTTGAGACCCACCTGGCCAACATGGTGAAACCCCGTCTCTACGAAAAATACAAAAAAAAAAAAAAAAAAATTAGCAGGGCATGATGGCAGGCCCCATAATCCCAGCTACTCAGGAGGCTGAGGCAGCAGAATCACTTGAACCCTGGAGGCAGAGGTTGCAGTGAACCAAGATTGTGCCATTGCACTCCAGCCCAGGCGACAGTGCAAGACTCTGTCTCAAAAAATAATAATAATAATAACACATAAAGTATGTACCTGGCCCTGTTCTAAATGTATCACATGTATTAACTTTCTAAAGTTTCACAAAAACCTTGTGAAGTAGATATAATCATCATTATACAAATAGAGAAAATGAAAAACAGAAAGTTACAGGCTTTTTCAAGATAATACAATTGCCAGGAGGAGGATCTGAGTCTCACACCTAGGTGTTCAAATCCAGTATCTGAGTTCCTTATCACTACAATACACCAGCTTAAGCAAAGTAGATTACATGGGAAAAAAATTTAAAAACATACCATCCATTTGTGTCCAGAGTAAAAAGCTTCTACCATGTGCTCAGAACTTGGGCTTGCTAACAATTGAGACAATGAATGAATTCAATCCATATATATGTATATATACACACACACACACATATATATATATATATATATATGTATGTGTATATATATATACACACACACACATATATATATATATATATATGTGTGTATGTGTATATATATATACACACACACACACACTTTTTTTTTTTTAGGGGGACTAAGAACGAAAAAAGAAGAAAGTAGATCAAAACAAAGCAAGCAGGCCACTTTGGAGAGAAGTTCTCTCAAGTGCTATGAGAAACTGGAATTTGTATTCAAAAGCTCTCTAGCCCACCATCTCTAGAAAGGGGTCAAGTAGGTAGAAAGGTCTAAGTAGAAATGATCTTGAATATTAAATGAGTTTAAAGTTGAGAGATCAGAATAGAAACACATAGAAATGGAAAATAATAAAAATGATGGTATTTTTCTTCTCTCATAAATACTAGTTCTATGTCATATATGTTTTCATTTGAATGGGATAGGAGAAAAAGAAGAGAAGTAGGGAGAAAGAGACTGGCAATAGTTTGGAGAAACAGTCTCGTTTGATAATTAAAATCTGGCCTTATACCAAAAGTGTTTTAAGGTGATCAGTTCTAGGTTTGGTTTTGACTTTGGGAATCAAAGTGTTTAATAAGATCAAGCTTCAAATATTTAATGAAGAAAGATAGATGACATCTGAGTGTTTATCATGAATGTGTCTGGTATTGAGCTGTGTGCTTTTACATGCATTCTCACTTAGTCTGCCCAACCACTTATAAAATGAATACCTTCCATTTTTATAGAATAGAAAACTGCTTAGAAAAATTAAGAAACTCGTTCTACTTCAACTAGCAGGTAGCAAGGCAGAGACATGAAGCCAAGTTTGGCACCCTAAAGTGTTCTATGTTATAAAGATTTCATACATCAATGGTTACCAGACACAGGAGGTATCAGGATCACCATGGATGCTTTTAAATACAGATTCTAAGGCCTCACCCAAATCGACTCAATCAGATTTGGGAATGCACTGGTTTATCGTACTCCATCTTCTGGTATCACTATTCTCATCATTCTCTGTATTTCTGTAGAGTGTCAGTACCTTCAACGGAATTGTCTTTAATTTCAGCACTGATTTACATTCTCATGAACCTTTTTCTTAGATTTACTTGAATCTAAATGTGACCCTATGTATCACAAACTGTATTTATATAGAGTGAAGTTTCACTTCTTGACTACTTCTTTTTACTATCTATCCCCATTTTCTTAAGTTTCAGAGCATTCAAAAGTTGTACCTCATGGATTAAGGCAGATGACAACAGGCCAAATTAGGATGCCTGAATTCTTTATGTACAAAGCAGTAATATCCTTGGTTAAGGCTTTGGATATAGCTACTTCATAAAATCTGGTTTAAATAAGTTAGAATTGGCCCGGACTAAGAGACTTAATCTTAATTTCTCTTTTTTAGCATGTACTTTTGACATTAAATTTTAAAACACAAAAATATCAACCTTACCTCTCCAGAAACCAGAGCTATCACCGTCTTCAAACTTGCTGTTTGAAAAACCTATACAAAATATAAAATGAAACAATTTCCTGTACCTCTGTGGTAAAAGTAATAACCACACAGGAACTACTAGTTATGATGCCTTCTAAGATAAGCAATACATAATTGTATACATAACTATCACATGCAAATTCACTCAGGCTGTACAACAATTTCTGCTTTGTGTCAGTGTATCAACTTCATTCTCTTAAGGTTAAAAATAACTTTCTTTTCAGCCAATTCTGTATTACCTCAATTGTCATATACTCCTCTATATGCAAATGGGCAAAACAGAGGAATAAGTCAGTGTAACCACTATATGTCTTCTATTTTGATGGTTATCAAAATTCTCAAAATTTTACAAACTCAATCTCTTCATCTGCTAAGGACAATACAACTAAATTATAACCCAATAACTCAATGATTTTCTCCTCAATAACATGAAAATCTTGTTAGCTTCTTTTTGCTTACTCTTTTTTAAAAAGTCGTCAAGTTTTGCTTTCAAACTTATTTCCTAAAAACCTATGTCTAAGAGTTACACATCTCTGAAGCATATAGACATGTCTCTAGAATTAATTTTAAAAGCATTCATCAGTAATCTTTCATAAAATTAAAAAATGTTTTTAATAAGTTTTAATAAGATAATCTTTAGTGCAAAGGCACTCACGGAATATATACCTTCAAATTAAATGTCAATATGGAATGTCTGTCAATCAGTATTTAAACTCAATTATTAAAAAAATCACTCAAGTTTTGATTGTAAGGTATCATAACCAAGTAATTACCTCTGTTTCCAAAACTCTTTCCAACTCCAAAATCACCCATTGTGGATGTATTATCTTGTTTATTAGACTCACCAGCATCTGAAAAAGGTTGGACAGTTAAACTCTTTAACATATAAAATTAAGTGTGTCGTCATCAAAAACTAAGAATTAAATGAATTTCTGGCATAAAGGGACTTCCAAGGATGGGAAAAGAGTAGCACAGAAACCTAAAATTAATTAATATACCTGCAACTTAAAAGAAAAACTCTTAAATTATGATACCAAGGTAAAAACAAATCTACTACTGGTGAAATACAGCTTTCTACTAGTTGGTATTATATTGGAGATCTTCAAGCACGAAAATTCTGCTCCATAGTTTTCTATACGTTGAATTCTCACCTTGGTAGAGCCAGCTATTACGCTCTGCCCTGTGTGAAAGTCACTGCTATTGAAAATCTTACACTCGTGTCCTGTTTAACTGTTCTAGTTTTTATTTTTCTATTTCTTACTTTTATCATATCCTTTCCATTTTTAAAATTAAAACAAGGGGCTACATAAGGGAAAAACCTAAGACTACCACTCCTCTCCTGGCCTCCCCATCTCACCATACTATTTTCCCATACTAACCTTCTTAGCTTTGTTTCTCACTATGTAATTCTAAACACCCAACATTTTAATTCACACCAAACAACTCCAATACTCCACATTGTCAACTTCTAATATTTCGTATCTTTGTACATGCTATTCCTTTGGCATGGCATTCCCTGCTTTCCTATTTGTCTTTTCAAAATTCATTTCATTCTTCAAAAAACCAATTATGTGACGTCTTCTTTTAGCCCTCCAGTCATAATTTAACCTTCTTCCACATTCCCACAGCATACTATCTGTACCTTTTTAAAGTAGTATTTCTTTCCATGTGTTTCTCTATCACTAAATTAAAAATCTCGAGAGCAGAGATGTGACAGCAAGAACGATTATTTAAAATTAAAAATTAAAAAAAGAACAGGAGAGACATCCAAAACAGCATAAAATGAGGCTTTAAACTATCACTGAGAAAAAAATTAAAGCCTGTGATTATTCCCTGTGATTCCTATATACTGTCTTACTTACTTCTGTAATACCCTTGTAGAGGGGAGTTAAAAGGGATCTGTGTAACTCCTAAAACCACATGTAAAATTGTGTATGCCCAACTATAAAAGTATTTTAATCAGATGTGTGATTCAAAGATGTGTGATTCAAGAAGTCCAAGCTACTTAGACATACTTCACAGGACATAACAAGCTAGTCGATATTTTAAGCAATGAAGAGTCAACTTCAAAAACCACATTATTAGTTATGCAAGTTCTACTGAGAAGAAAATCAAGATTGAAACTATATAGCCCAGGCACGGTGGCTCATGTCTATAATCCCGGCACATTGGGAGGCTGAGGCAGGTGGATCACCTGAGGTCAGGAGTTCGAGACTAGCCTGGCCAACATGGTGAAACCCTGTCTCTACTACTAATTAAAAATAAAAATCAGCTGGGCGTGGTGACACACACCTGTAATCTCAGCTACTCAGAAGGCTGAGGCAGGAGAATCACTTGAACCTGGGAGGCGGAGGTTGCAGTGAGCCGAGATTGTGCCATTATACTCCAGCCTAGGCAACAAGAGCAAAACTGTCTCAAAAAAGAAAAAAAAAAAAAGGAAACTATATAAAATGTTAGAAGAATCATACGGAAAATAAGTTATACTCATGGGTCTACAAATGTCCCAGGTTATATAAAATATAAAGCTAACTGTTTAAGGTATTAACAACTGAGAGTTCTGATCAGAAATTTTATGTGTATTTCAACCTAAAACACGAAAATAATTTGTGGCAAAATCTGCCTCAGTGATGATTTTCTCATTGAAAAAGGTTTTATTCAAAAATATTTAGAAGCCTGTATCAAAATATCACATAACCTCTACTAAAATATAATTTTAAGATATCTAATATGCTCCTAAATGTAGTATTAAAATATTTCTAATGTTAGTAGTAGCTAACAAAACCTCATTTGAATCTCTTAGCACAATTACATTGTCCAAATAAGCAATGCATCTTAATATGCAGGCTTAAAAACAAATATATATGTGTATATTTGAATAAATCATTTCCATTAGTGGCAGAAACACGTCAAAATATAAAACTCAAATTTGTGTTCATTGTCTCTAAAGAAATTAAATTTTCCAAATGTCAAATAAAACATCATGCCTCTTTCAGTTTCCACAGCAAAAATATCTGCAAGTATCAATAGTTTTTCAAAAAATAACATCTCATAAATTCAAGAATAAGTGTCAAGTATGTTTACCAAATAGCCCTAGCTATAGCATCCCCTAAAAGATAAAAAAATGACCATATGGATTTTCAAATAAATTTAACTTTAAGTTCTAATATGTTATTGCACTATAATAAAATATGGCACATAATATTTCTAGCATGTTAATACTAAGTCTAAAAATGGACTGTAGAAAGGTGTTTTGCTGTGTCATTATCTGTCCTATCAGGTGGTTGTTCTAAAAGTAAAATTTAAAAATCCAATAATGGCAAAATAAACTCTTAAAAAATTAATAGTAATGAGCTAACAAATGTTTCCTATACTGCCTTTTCTTGAAAAATATAAAATTCAAGAAAGAGTCCTCTCACCTCTAATCCCTGAAACTTTTACAAACATTCTTCCCGCGTCAGTCGTTGGAAATCAATATCATAAACACATTAAGAAGCAGCTCTGTGAATCATCCATCCATCCAACCCACTCATCCCTCCAACCAATCTGTCTCATCAACTTAATACTACTCCCTGCTATCCCAAAGAATTAAAACAGCAAAAAGAAAATGAATTTGGAAAAATGATGAACTCAACACCAAGTCTACTATACACTGAGTTACAACAGACTTAGCTTTGTACCAAACGGCCATGAAAGCCTCTATATATCCAATTATTCAACAGTTCAGGAGATTAAGGAAAGACAAAGATGCTTACCTCTGTTTCCAAAATTCCGCCCAGAGGCAAATCCACTTTTCATGAAATGATCTCTTCGAGAAGGTCCGTCATCCATTTCTAAAGCAAACAACATTTTGAAGTCAAATAAAAGCAAGTATCTAATACTTGCAAATCTTAAGCCTTCTCAATGTGCCACACGTGGCAAAGGAGAAATTTTATATAGCAGTAAAAAAGGTGACAACCCAGTTAAAAAAAAAAGGCTGTATGAATAGACAGTTCTCCTAAAGAAAAATAAATTGTGACTAAATCTCATTCATAAAGAATTAGAATCAAAAGACAGCAATTTTTAACCTCATAATTGAATGGAAAAGTCCTTTCCATTCCCTGAAAGAAAATAACAAAATAAATACATTTTTAAAAAATGGAAAACAGTCTTAAATTTGCTAATAGCCAGAACAAGGACACAGGGAAACAAGCACAAAACATACACTGTATTTAGATTATAAACTAGATCAATCTTGATCCTAATTCAAAAGGCATATACTCTGAAAGTACAGTAACATGAATTTCTCCTCTGGATATAATCACATGGTTATCCAGACAGACATAAAAAAAAGTTTTTATAAGCACTGTCTACAGTGCTTATACCAAATAAGTGATCAAGGTGGAATAAAGAAATTATGGTCATCCATACAATAGTATGCACAAGGATTCCAAAGAAATACACAGCTTCAACACTAAAGAGCTCACATTCTTCAACAATGGAGAGTGTTTATAAACTGGCCATGTAGAAGGGCCATAATGCAAATTCAACAAAAGAGTTCAAAAATCAATTCATATACATGAGATTCTCTTATCACAATGCAATCAAATCAAAAGCTATTAAATATGAAAAAAATTGTTTAAAATCCCATTTGGTGACGTATTTTTAAAAACATTTCTATATAACCCACAGCTCAAAAAAAAAAAAAAAACTCACAATGGAAGTTTAAAAATACTTCAAATTGTATGATAAAAATGTGACTTTATCAGTATTTAAATATTTATACTAGAAAATAAGAACTCAATAAGCTTAATAGCCATCTCAACAAGAATATTAGAAAAACAAAGTAAATCACACAAAAGTAAAGGAAATAAAGAACGAAAATTAATAAAATAGGAAACAACTTTGGGAGACCAAAGTGGGAAGAGATGCTTGAGGCCAGGAATTTGAGACCAGCCTGGGCAACATAGCAAGACCCTATCTCTACCAAAAAAAAAAAATTTAAGTAGCTGGGTATGGTGGTGCACACCTGTAGACCCAGCTATTCGGGAGGTTAAGGCAGGAGGATCACTTGAGCCCAGGAATTCAAGGCTGCAGTCAGTTATGATTAAATCACTGCACTCGCAGCCTGGGAAACAGAAAGAGACCATGTCTGTCTGTGTCTCTTTTTTTTTTTAAGGAAACAAACGTAACATAGTGGCTCAAAAAGGCCAAAACTTGGTTCTTCGAAAAGACCTATAAAATTTGCCAGGGTAACAAACTACTAGAGGACTAATACTGGGGGTGAGGGGAAAACAGACACAAAGACACAAATGAACACTATTAGAAATGTGTTTAAAAAGAATCTCAAAGAACAGAAAGACAACTAGAGAACTTCTCTGAACAACTTTATGCTAGTAAATTAAAAGAAATGAAAAAGTTCCTAGAAAATTGACTCACCAAAAGTGACTCAAGAATCAATAAAAAACCCAACTCTCCTACAGAAGTTAAATCAGTACTTAATTTTCTGCATTGGAAAGATGCAGAGAGATCGGGTTTTACAGGTGAGTTCTACCAAACTCTCAAAGGACAAATCATTCAACTGTCATACAACCCTTCCAGGAAACAGAGAAATTACTCACCAACTCATTCTACAGACGAACATAACCTTGATATGAAAGTTCAGAAGAAAATTATAAACCTCTTACTCATAGATACAAAATCTCAAAAACAAATATCAGCAAACCAAACCCAACAGAAAATTGAATGGATAAAATATATTATGACTAATTGGGTTTATCTCAGTATGCAAGGGTATTTAACACTACCATATCTAAAAAAAAGGTAACATACAACATTAATAAAAAAAAACAAAACTAATCTCTCCGGATAAAGTATATTACATAATTTAACACCTTTCATGACTTAACATATACTTAGCAAACTAAGGAATGATGAGAGTTTGTTCATAACAGCAAAAACGGAAACAACCCAAATGTGCACAAGAATTTTTTTGTTTTGTTTTGTTTTGTTTGAGATGGAGTCTTGCTCTGTCACCCAGGTTGGAGTGCAGTGGCGTGATTTCCGCTCACTGCGACCTCTGCCCCCCGGGTTCAAGCAATTCTCCTGCCTCAGCCTCCTGAGTAGCTGGGACTAGAGGCATGTGTACCACAATATCCAGCTAATTTTTGTATTTTTTTGTAGAGACAGGGTTTCACCACATTGGCCAAGCTGGTCTCAAACTCCTGGCCTTAAGTAATCCACCCACCTCCCATAGTGCTGGGATTACAGGCGTGAGCCACCGCGCTCGGTGGGTAATGTTCTTAAAATTAGTGGTGGTTCGAAACATTAAGCTTTATGGTTTACATAAGACTTTAATACAGTAGATTTTTTTCATGAAAAGGTCTTCAATAAAGATTCTACAATAAAGTCACAGGGTAACAATTATTCTTGGGAATCCTACCTCTCACTAGTTGGAAAAGAAGTCATTATACAAAAAGATACTTGCAAATGCATGTTTACAGCAGCACAATTTGCAATTTCAAAAATATGGAACCAGCCCAAATGCCCATCAATCAATGAGTGGTGTATATATACACCATGGAATACTATTCAGCCAGAAAAAGAAATGAAATAATGGCATCTGCAGCAACCTGGATGGAACTGGAGACCATTATTCTTAGTGAAGTAACTCAAGAATGGAAAATCAAATAGCAGATATTCTCACTCATAAGCAGGAGCTAAGCTATGAGGATGCAAAGGCATAAGAATGATACAATGGACTTTGAGGACTTGGGGAAAGGAGTGGGATGGGGGGTGAGGGATAAAAGACTACAAATTGGGTACAGTGTATACTGTTCAGGTAATGGGTTCACCAAAATCCCACAAATCACCACTAAAGAACTTATTCATGTAAGCAAACACCACCTGTTCCCCAAAAACCTATGTAAATAAAAAATATATAAAAATGATGGTACAAGAGTAGAAGGTTCTAAGAAAGAATTCACCCAGTTTACCTTGTTATTAGCACGCAATCCTAAGGAAAATATACAATTATTTCCTTTCCATTTTTTAGTGGTTTTAAATATCACAGTAGTTTCACATGTAAGTGTGAAAGTTTACACTCACTTTCATGAATGTAATGATATGCTGTCATTGATATATATCATGGCAATCCCCATAATACATACTATACATAGCAATAAAAATAAATAAGCCTCTAATACCAATAAATGATGGAGTATAGATGCTCTTCTTGAATGCTATGAAATCCACCAAAATAAACCAAAAAAAATGAAAATGAAGTCCATTTAAAATGAATTTAGTGTTAGTGTACACAATCCCCAATAACTGACCACAAAGAATATCTTCCAATATAGTTACACTTGGACCAAATCCAAAGAGGCTCAAATATTGAACAAGAACTTAAAAAAAATTCCATATACTAAAACCACCAAGCAAAAGAACCCAATTATGTATGAGACTTCAGTATGCGCTCTAGGACTCTATAATCTTCCAGCCTTTCTCCACAGTGATTTGCCTAAACCAGAGTGAGGAAAATTAAAGGAAGATGAGAAAAGACTTGGTGGCAAAGAGTTTTGAAACTATTTAGTGGTGCTTAGGGCTGCCAGCTGTCCTGACTGCTAATCCCTTTCATTATCCCAAGTAGCTGAAACACTAAACACTTAGAATTCAGTGTCAAGTCTTCCAAGAAGAGACCTCAGAGTATAACAGTAATGTGCATACAAATTACCTGGTGATCTCATTAAAACATACATTCTGATGCAGTAGTTCTGGATGCGGTATGAGATTCTTCATTTCTAACAAGTTCCCAGGCAATGCCAATGCTACTGTTCTGCCAATCACATTCAGAGAAGATTTTTATATCCACCAAAAGACATGAATTGGAAAACATTCTTAAGAGAACCATTCATAATAGGCAAATACTGGAAACTACAAAAATGACCATCAATATTTTAATTTATGGTATATTTACATAGGGAATATCATACATCCACAAATAACCTATAACTACTTCTAACAACTTGGAGAAAACCTCAACAAAAAAAGAACACAATGCATGATGCCATTTTATATAACTGCCATTTATAGGGAAAACTGATCTATGCTGTTAGAAATCAGGATAATAGTCACCTCTGGACAGAGGGACAGTGCCTGGAAGAAAAAGGAAGGCTTCAAGGGTGCTGTTAATAATGCTGTTTTTCTTGATCTGAGTGCTGGCTTGCAGGGAGTGTTCAGCTTGTGATAATTCAGTGAGCTGTACATTTATGTTGTGTATCTTACTGAAATACATATTGAATCTATGTGTACACTATGCTTCAATAAAGTTTTAAAAAAAAACAATCTGCCCTAGACAGTTTTATGGACAAATTCTATACAACTTGTAAAAAAACAGGTAATTTTCATGTTCCGGAGCTTACTGGAAAATACGAAAAGCTTGAAACCAAAACCAAGTGAGGACAACATGACAGAAGAAAACTATACACCAATCTTACATTAATTCAGAAGTGCTAAATAAAATATCTAATTTCATCCAGCACTACAATAAAATAGTCATGTAAGGCTTAGCCCAGGAATACAAAGTTCATTTAAAAATTCATTTACTACATTAATAGATATAAGGGAGAAATAATAGAAATCAGTGATTCTAAAAAGCCATTTGATAACATTCAACTGCCATTCCTGAACAAAACAAATATTCAAGTAGAAATGAAAAGAAACTCTCTTGGCATGGTTAAAAAAATAACTATTAGTAGCCTAATGCAAGTATCATAATTATAAAAATTTGGGAGCATTCCCATTGAAGTGAGGAAAAGCCTAGATGTTTGTTATTTCTACTATTCACCAATGAACTGTAGATTTTATCCAATGCTTTAAGACAACAAAGAACAAAATCGTTTAAGAGATGAAATTTGTATCACACATCAGCAAGGAAAAGACAGAATGCTTAGATGGTGCTGGAAAAAACCAGGTTGTTATAGGGACAGAAATAAAATTGGGTCCCTATTTCTCATCATATTGAAAAAAAAGGGATTCAACGGTACATTTAAAAATGGTTAGGATGGTAAATTTTCTATTATGTCTAGTTTACCACAGTTCACAAACAAAATTCCTCAATAACTAGAGACCCATGGTCAGGGCTGACCAGAAAAACTTTAACGTCAAAGATTCCTTTTTTGTGAGTCATTTAGGTATATTCATATTGCATACACTATGTCTTGATTTGACACTCAAATAAATATGGCCACCATGATTCAAAAAGGATGAGTTCAGATGATTAAAAACTCAATGTGAAAGGCAAAAAGTCTAAGGAAGATAATGTAGGAGGCTACTTTTTGACAGAGATGGGGAAGAATTTCTTAAACTACAAAATCAAATCAAGCAAAAAAATTATTTAATAACTTCAGAATTAAATTTTTGATTAATAAGGCATATCATGAACAAAGCTGACAGACAACAGAATGGAAGAAGATATTCAGTGTCTAAATCAGGAAAGAGCCTAAAATCTGGAATATTAACAATGCCTGCCAATCAACAATAGGAAGAGCTAGCTCAATAGAAAAATAGACTAAAAATATGAACAGGCAACTTACAAAAGTAGAAACTTACAGAATAACAACATGTATATGAAGAGACAGTCAGATACACGCATATTAAAGCAATGACGCTGGGCATGGTGGCTCACGCCTATAATCCCAGCACTTTGGGAGGCCAAGGCAGGAGGATCACTTGAGCTCAGGAGTTCAAGACCAGCCTAGGCAACATAGCAATACCTCATCTCTGCTAAAAATTTTAAAAATCAGCCAGACATGGTGGTGCAAGTCTGTAGTCCCAGCTACCCAGGAGGCTGAGGCAAGAGGATTGCTTGAGCCGAGAGATTGAAGCTGCAGTGAGCTATGATTGCAGCACTGCACACCAGCCTGGACAACAGAGTAAGGCCCTGTCTCAAAAAACAAACAAACAAAAAAAAGATTTTACTTTACACCCAAATAGACTGGCTAAAATTAATTAAAATTAAAAATGTCAAATGTTGGTGGGAATATAGGGACTATGAGAACCCTCACATCCTAATGATCGCAGTATAAACTGGTATAGCTATTCTGGAGAGCAATTTTTGAAATATTTAGACAAATTAAGTACATTACTCCTTTCCATAACCCTGTAATTCTACTCGAGTCCACTATCCAAAGTAATTCTCACTCTGGCCCATAAATGAACATATACAAGAATGCCCATCCTACGGTAACAGAGGGGAACAGGAGGTAATCTCAGTGCCTACCATGGAGGG
This sequence comes from Symphalangus syndactylus, assembly GCF_028878055.3. Taxonomy (NCBI): domain Eukaryota; kingdom Metazoa; phylum Chordata; class Mammalia; order Primates; family Hylobatidae; genus Symphalangus; species Symphalangus syndactylus. The sequence goes on from NC_072440.2 coordinate 44,019,960, forward strand.
AGAATGGGAGTAGATAAAACTTGGTGATAAAAGTATATGAAATACCATGCAGTCATTAGAAATAAGGAAATCAATTGTCAATTAGGAATATATCTTAAACAGTGATGAGGGGGAAAAGCAAAAAAAAAAAAATTTCTAAGTTAAAAATACACACCAAAATATGCTCAGAAAACACACATTTAAAAATATACACAGAGCAGCCATGTCCTCCACCCTTCCCTTCTGTGCTGATGCTGCCCGGCTCATGTCAGCCTCTAGCCTGCCTTCAATTAGTTGTGGAGTTCCAATGAAGAAATATTTGAGGTTAATGCAGAAATTACTAAACAATCTACACTATCAAGATCAGGTTGGAAGATTTGGGAATGAATGATTGAAGGATATGATGACCCAGTCCTCTACCAAATAATGAAGCAGTATTTTAAAAGGTCATTCAGTCGTGCACGCCCCATAAAGATGACCCTCCTCCTCCTCCTGAGAATAATGAGAAGAAAAATGAACAGATAAAAATCCTGTTTGGGACCAAGAATTCCTGAAAATTCACCAAGGAACTCTCTTTGAACTTACTCTAGCTGCAAGCTATTATCAAAGGTTTGTTACATGCAAGACTGCTACCAATAAGATCAAGGAGAAAACACCTGTAGACATTCCCAAGACCTTCAATATCAAAACGACTTTACTGAAGGGGAGGAAGCCCACATACACAGAACCAGTGGTGTGAAGAAAAGCAAAATGTGCCTGACACTGTAAAGATTGTTCCAAATACTAGTTGCACTGCTTTAGAGTTTATAATTATTAATATAAAGAAGTAGACAAATACAACAGCAAATCGACTGCATTAGCAGAATATTGTCATTGCATGTGCAGTTTGAGTACAGATTCCAAACCTATTGCTGAGTTTCTTCTAGTGTGATTAAAAGTTTTTTTTTTTTTTTTTTTTTTTTGCACTGAATAAAACTTAACTGTGGATTCTCTACAGAAACTGACATTTTGGTATTTCCCTCCTTTTGTAAAGCAATTTCTGCCTAGTTTGTAATCCAGTTAACTTTAGTGGCCTTTTAAAAGTTAGCAATGCAAATAAAACAACTTGCAAAAAGTTTTCTAGAAAAAAAAAAAAAGGACACACACACACACACAAAAGAATTGCTCCTTTGGGGAAGGGGAGGGCAAGAAATCCCTAAAACTTCTTCCCACAAACAGCTTGTTTCAAAAATCAAACATGAGTAATAAAGAAATCAGCAAAAGCAACATAGGAGCTATACAATATAGTGAGGACAGAGAGGGAGGAAGGGAAGGCTGGAACTAGCATATACAGTTACAAAAACTTATATCTCAGAGACTAGAGGATCCGGCTCTTCCAAACAAAACATCCTGGCCCTGGCCCAATCACTTGACGGTAGAGCCCATCACTGCGTCCCTGCACAGAGTTGACTTTCTAATCAGCATTTTAATGATCCACCCTCAAATACAAGGCAGGCAAGGTTCAGCAGAATTTTTTTTTTTTTTAAGAGACAGGGTTTCACTCCATCAGCCCGGCCGAAGTGCAGTAGTGTGATCAATGCTCACTGTAACCTCAAAATTCTATACTCAAGCAATCCTCTTACCTCAGCCTCTCAAGTAGCTGGGATTACAGGTGCACATCACCAAGCCCAGCTAATTTTAAAAATTTTTTTGTACAGATAGTGTCTCACTTTGTTTCCCAGACTGGTCCTGAACTCCCCGCCTTCAGGCAATTCTCCCACCTCAGCCTCCCAAAGCAAAGGGATTAAAGGCATAAGCCACTACACCTGGCTCCTATTGACATTTCAAAGCCAAGTAACGTGAAATTGTTTTCACTTAATTTTGGAAATAATCAGATAATACCAGTTGTTTAGAAGGGTTTCCATGACTATTAAATAAAAGCAAGATGTGATATAACAGGATTCCATTTCTATAAAATACAGAATGAAAAGACGCATGTCTAAATACAATTTTAAGAGCATGAAAAGAGTATGGAAGGTAAGCATGGGTAAGCAAAGGAAAAACAAGACAGGTATTTATAAAAAAGGAACATACATACGTATTAATATATTATGCCAGTGGCATACGATCATGTATGTGGGAATATACACAGGAATCTAAAAAATCAGAGTCAACAGACATCCATGGTGGCTAAATTTAGGGGCTAAGATTTCAGATTTTCTTTCTCCCTTTTTCCTTTTTATTAAAACAATAAGCATATTTAGGTATTCGCTTGGCTTACATTCACTGGCCTGGTTTATATTTCTCTAATAAGAAAATTTTCATAAAAAAATTCTGAAGAACTACAAAAAGTACTTGTTATCTAGAAGAAGGTAAGCAGGCAATCAATATTTTTCATTAGTGATTTTCATAAATGATTTCATTTCATTAGCCTAAATATTCATAGGTCTAATGCTAAAAAAACCTTAGCTTTTAGTTGATGGTTATTTCAGTCTAGTTTCTTGAAAATTCCAATACAAAACAGTGTTATGCTTTAATATACTATAGACCTAAACTTTCAATCCTTTACAAATACTGGCTTCTGTTCATACCTCAAAAAACTAGGTTTCTCCTGATTACACAGCAATCTATGCAAATAGACATGTTAAGAGGTATCTATCCATTTATCTTTCTGGAATACTCTAAGTACACACAGAGTTTATAAGGTAGAAGCAAAATTAGCCCTTTGCTGGGGTTTCAGCAGGCAGGATTCCAAGAACTTCTGAGAATCTGAATATTTCTATATTAAATCACTGTGTTTAAATGTTTATAAAAGATAAACATATTTTGAAAATAGCAAGGGCATCTCTTTTAAACTTAACTTTTGTCCTTGAGCCCACCACAGCTCAAGGAGGCCTGCCTGCCTCTGCAGGCTCCACCTCTGGGGGCAGAGCACAGACAAACAAAAATTCAGCAGGAACCTCGGCAGACTTAAACGTCCCTGTCTGACTGACAGCTTTGAAGAGAGTAGTGGTTCTCCCAGCACGCAGCTGGAGATCTGAGAATGGAGACTGCCTCCTAAAGTGGGTCCCTGACCCCCGAGCAGCCTAACAGGGAGGCACCCTCCAGTAGGGACAGACTGACACCTCATTCGGCCGGGTACTCCTCTGAGACAAAACTTCCAGAGGAACTATCAGACAGCTGAATTTCTGGTCTCACGAAAATCCACTGTTCTGCAGCCACCGCTGCTGACACCCAGCCAAACAGGGTCTGGAGTGGACCTCTAGCAAACTCCAACAGACCTGCAGCTGAGGGGCCTGTCTAGTAGAAGGAAAACTAACAAACAGAAAGGACATCCACACCAAAAACCCATCTGTACATCACCATCATCAAAGACCAAAAGTAGATAAAACCACAAAGATGGGGAAAAAAACAGAGCAGAAAAACTGGAAACTCTAAAAAGCAGAGCACCTCTCCTCCTCCAAAGGAATGCAGTTCCTCACCAGCAACAGAACAAAGCTGGACGGAGAATGACTGACGAGTTGAGAGAAGAAGGCTTCAGACGATCAAACTACTCTGAGCTACGAGAGGAAATTCAAAACAATAGCAAAGAAGTTAAAAACTTTGAAAAAAAATTAGACGAATGGATAACTAGAATAACCAATGGAGAGAAGGGCTTAAAGGAGCTGATGGAGCTGAAAGCCAAGTATCAAGAACTACGCAAAGATTGCAGAAGCCTTGGTAGCCGATGCGATCAACTGGAAGAAAGGGTATCAGCAATGGAAGATGAAATGAATGAAATGAAGCAAGAAGGGAAGTTTAGAGAAAAAAGAATAAAAAGGAACGAACAAAGCCTCCAAGAAATTTGGGACTATGTGAAAAGACCAAACCTACGTCTGATTGGTGTACCTGAAAATGATGGGGAGAATGGAACCAAGTTGGAAAACACTCTGCAAGATATTATCCAGGAGAACTTCCCCAAGCTAGCAAGGCAGGCCAACATTTCAGGAAATTCAGAGAAATTCAGAGATTCAGGAAATACAGAGAACGCCACAAAGATACTCCTCAAGAAGAGCAACTCCAAGACACATAATTGTCAGATTCACCAAAGTTGAAATGAAGGAAAAAATGTTAAGGGCAGCCAGAGAGAAAGGTTGGGTTACCCACAAAGGGAAGCCCATCAGACTAACAGCTGATCTCTCAGCAGAAACTCTACAAGCCAGAACAGAGTGGGGGCCGATATTCAGCATTCTTAAAGAAAAGAATTTTCAACCCAGAATTTCATATCCAGCCAAACTAAGCTTCATAAGTGAAGGAGAAATAAAATACTTTACAGACAAGCAAATGCTGAGTGATTTTGTCACCACCAGGCCTGCCCTAAAAGAGCTCCTGAAGGAAGCACTAAACATGGAAAGGAACAACCAATACCAGCCCCTGCAAAAACATGCCAAACTGTAAAGACCATTAAGACTAGGAAGAAACTGCATCAACTAACAAGCAAAATAACCAGCTAACATCATAATGACAGGATCAAATTCACACATAACAATATTAACTTTAAATGTAAATGGGCTAAATGCTCCAATTAAAAGACACAGACTGGCAAACTGGATAAGGAGTCAAGAACCATCAGTGTGCTGTATTCAGGAAACCCATCTCATGTGCAGAGACACACATAGACTCAAAATAAAGGGATGGAGGAAGATCTACCAAGCAAATGGAAAACAAAAAAAGGCAGGGGTTGCAATCCTAGTCTCTGATAAAATAGACTTTAAACCAACAAAGATCAAACAACAAAGAAGGCCATTACATAATGGTAAAGGGATCAATTCAACAAGAAGAGCTAACTATCCTAAATATATATGCACCCAACACAGGAGCACCCAAATTCATAAAGCCAAGTCCTGAGTGACCTACAAAGGGACTTAAACTCCCACACAATAATAATGGGAGATTTTAACACCCCACTGTCAACATTAGACAGATCAACAAGACAGAAAGTTAACAAGGATGTCCAGGAATTGAACTCAGCTCTGCACAAAGTGGACCTAATAGACATCTACAGAACTCTCCACCCCAAATGAACAGAATATACATTTTTTTCAGCACCACACCACACCTATTCCAAAATTGACCACATAGTTGGAAGTAAAGCTCTCCTCAGCAAACGTAAAAGAACAGAAATTATAACAAACTGTCTCTCAGACCACAGTGCAATCAAACTAGAACTCAGGATTAAGAAACTCAGTCAAAACCGCTCAACTACATGGAAACTGAACAACCTGCTCCTGAATGACTATTGGGTACATAATGAAATGAAGGCAGAAATAAAGATGTTCTTTGAAACCAACAAGAACAAAGACACAACATACCAGAATCTCTGGGACACATTCAAAGCAGTGTGTAGAGGGAAATTTATAGCACTAAACGCCCACAACAGAAAGCAGGAAAGATCCAAAATTGACACCCTAACATCACAATTAAAAGAACTAGAAAAGCAAGAGCAAACACATTCAAAAGCTAGCAGAAGGCTAGAAATAACTAAAATCAGAGCAGAACGGAAGGAAATAGAGACACAAAAAACCCTACAAAAAATTAATGAATCCAGGAGCTGGTTTTTTGAAAAGATCAACAAAACTGATAGACTCCTAATAAAGAGGAAAAGAGAGAAGAATCAATTAGATGCAATAAAAAAAGAAAAAGGGGATATCACCACTGATCCCACAGAAATACAATCTACCATCAGAGAATACTACAAACACCTCTATGCAAATAAACTAGAAAATCTAGAAGAAATGGATAAATTCCTTGACAAATACACCCTCCCAAGACTAAGCCAGGAAGAAGTTGAATCTCTGAATAGACCAATAACAGGCTCTGAAATTGTGGCAATAATCAATAGCTTACCAACCAAAGAGTCCAGGACCTGATGGATTCACAGCCAAATTCTACCAGAGGTACAAGGAGGAACTGGTACCATTCCTTCTGAAACTATTCCAATCAATAGAAAAAGAGGGAATCCTCCCTAACACATTTTATGAGGCCAGCATTGTCCTGATACCAAAGCCTGGCAGAGACATAACCAAAAAAGAGAATTTCAGACCAATATCCTTGATGAACATTGATGCAAAAATCCTCAATAAAATACTGGCAAACTGAATCCAGCAGCACATCAAAAAGCTTATACATCATGATCAAGTGGGCTTCATCCCTGGGATGCAAGGCTGGTTCAACATACACAAATCAATAAATGTAATCCAGTATATAAACAGAACCAAAGACAAAAACCACGATTATCTCAATAGATGCAGAAAAGGCTGTTGACAAAATTCAACAACCCTTCATGCTAAAAACTCTCAATAAATTAGGTATTGATGGGACGTATCTCAAAATACTAAGAGCTATCTATGACAAACCCACAGCCAATATCATACTGAATGGGCAAAAACTGGAAGCATTCCCTTTGAAAACTGGCACAAGACAGGGATGCCCTCTCTCACCACTCCTATTCAACATAGTGTTGGAAGTTCTGGCCAGGGCAATCAGGCAGGAGAAGGAAATAAGGGGTATTCAATTAGGAAAAGAGGAAGTCAAATTGTCCCTGTTTGCAGATGACATGACTGTATATCTAGAAAACCCCATTGTCTCAGCCCAAAATCTCCTTAAGCTGATTAGCAACTTCAGCAAAGTCTCAGGATACAAAATCAATGTACAAAAATCACATGCATTCTTGTACACCAATCACAGACAAACAGAGGGCCAAATCATGAGTGAACTCCCATTCACAATTGCTTCAAAGAGAATAAAATACCTAGGAATCCAACTTACAAGGGATGTGAAGGACCTCTTCAAGGAGAACTACAAACCACTGCTCAATGAAATAAAAGAGGATACAAACAAATGGAAGAACATTCCATGCTCATGGGGTGGAAGAATCAATATCATGAAAATGGCCATACTGCCCAAGGTAATTTATAGATTCAATGCCATCCCCATCAAGCTACCAATGACTTTCTTCACAGAATTGGAAAAAACTACTTTAAAGTTCATATGGAACCAAAAAAGAGCCCGCATCACCAAGTCAATCCTAAGCCAAAAGAACAAAGCTGGAGGCATCACACTACCTGACTTCAAACTATACTATAAGGCTACAGTAACCAAAACAGCATGGTACTGGTACCACAACAAAGACATAGATCAATGGAACAGAACAGAGCCCTCAGAAATAAAGCCACATATCTACAACTATCTGATCTTTGACAAACCTGACAAAAACAAGAAATGGGGAAAGGATTCACTATTTAATAAATGGTGCTGGGAAAACTGGCTAGCCATATGTAGAAAGCTGAAACTGGATCCCTTCCTTACACCTTATACAAAAATTAATTCAAGATGGATTAAAGACTTAAATGTTAGACCTAAAACCATTAAAATCCTACAAGAAAACCTAGGCAATACCATTCAGGACATAGGCGTGGGCAAGGACTTCATGGCTAAAACACCAAAAGCAATGGCAACAAAAGCCAAAATCAACAAATGGGATCTAATTAAACTAAAGAGCTTCTGCACAGCAAAAGAAACTACCATCAGAGTGAACAGACAACCTACAGAATGGGAGAAAATTTTTGCAACCTACTCATCTGACAAAGGGCTAATATCCAGAATCTACAATGAACTCAAACAAATTTACAAGAAAAAAACAAACAATCCCATCAAAAAGTGGGTGAAGGACATGAACAGACACTTCTCAAAAGAAGACATTTACGCAGCCAAAAAACATATGAAAAAATGCTCATCATCACTGGCCATCAGAGAAATGCAAATCAAAACCACAATGAGATACTATCTCACACCAGTTAGAATGGCCATCATTAAAAAGTCAGGAAACAACAGGTGCTGGAGAGGATGTGGAGAAATAGGAACACTTTTACACTGTTGGTGGGACTGTAAACTAGTTCAACCATTGTGGAAGTCAGTGTGGCGATTCCTCAGGGATCTAGAACTAGAAATACCATTTGACCCAGCCATCCCATTACTGGGTATATACCCAAAGGACTATAAATCATGCTGCTATAAAGACACATGCACACGGATGTTTATTGCGGCACTATTCACAATAGCGAAGAGTTGGAACCAACCCAAATGTCCAACAACGATAGACTGGATTAAGAAAATGTGGCACACATACACCATGGAATACTATGCAGCCATAAAAAATGATGAGTTCATGTCCTTTGTAGGGACATGGATGAAGCTGGAAACCATCATTCTCAGTAAACTATCGCAAGGACAAAAAACCAAACACCACATGTTCTCACTCATAGGTGGGAACTGAACAATGAGAACTCATGGACACAGGAAGGGGAACATCACACTCCGGGGACTGTTGTGGGGTGGGGGGAGGGGGGAGGGACAGCATTAGGAGATATACCTAATGCTAAATGACGAGTTAATGGGTGCAGCAAAACAACATGGCACATGGATACATATGTAACAAACCTGCACATTGTGCACACGTACCCTAAAACCTAAAGTATAATAATAATAAAAAAAGAAAAAAAAAGATATTTACCCTGAACTGAAGATCCTCATGAGAATTAGATTTGCTTTAACCTCATAAACTGACTGAAACTATCCTCACATTTTGGAAACCACCTCACCATGGGTGTTTTCCACCATAGACCAGGTTTCAGTGAGCATGCAGCTCCCTTGACCATAAAATGTTTTACCTCATCTACAGATTTTTGATAAGAGAAATGATAAAACTACTACCTGATGCCACCAGGCTCTCTTCCTTATGCTAGTCAGCCTTAAAAATAGTAGTAACTCGATTTAGAGACTCATAGTAAAGTCATAGTAACTCGAATTCACCGGAAGTAGATGGTGGTTGCCAGGATCAGGGGAGAGGAGGAAATGGGGAGTTATTTTTCAATGAGCACAGACTTCCAGTTTGGGAAGACAAGAAAGTTCTGGGGGTGGATGGTGGATGATGGTTACAGAGTAATGAGACTGTACCGAATGCTGCTGAACTGTACACATTAAAATGGTAAATCTTATGTGTACTTCATCATAGTTTTTTAATGTTTTTGTTTTGTTTTTAAGAGACAGGGTTTTGCTCCATTGCCCAGGCAAGAGTGCAGTGGCATGATCATAGTTCACTGTAGCCTTGAACTCCTGGGCTCAAGCAATCCTCAACCTGCCAAGTAGTTAGGACTACAGGCACAGGCCACCATAACCAGCTAATTTTTAATTTTTTTTTTTTTTTTTTTTTGAGACGGAGTCTCACTCCATCTCCAGGCTGGAGTACAGTGGCACAATCTCGACTCACTGCAACCTCTGCCTCCCAGGTTCAAACGATTCTCGTGCCTCAGCCTCCCGAGTGGCTGGGACTGCAGGCATGCGGCACTATACCCAGCTAATTTTTGTATTTTTAGTAGAGACGGGGTTTCACTATGTTGGCCAGGATGGTCTTGATCTCTTGACCTTGTGATTCTGACCTGCCTCAGCCTCCCAAAGTGCTGGGATTACAGGCATGAGCCACCACGCCCAGCCTAAATTTTCTGTAGATATAGACTCCAACTATGTTGCCCAAGCTGGTCTCAAATGACCTCAAATGATCATTTGAACTCCTGGCCTGAAATGGTCTTCCTACTTCAGCTTCCCAAAGTGCTGGGATTATAGGCATGAGCCACTGAGCCTGGTCAAAATTATTTTAATATAGTAACAATTGCATTTCATCCTGCTTTGGACTTCAACAATGTGAAAAACTACTGCCATGCGTTCAATTTCCCAGCCTAGTCCTACCACTTCCACCCATCTTCCCATCTACATCCACTCTGTAAAATAGAGTTGGACAACCCAAGGGGAAAAATGATGGTGGAAGGGGCAACAAAAGTGAAAACAAGTTCAGAGTAGGGTTGAAAGGAGGGTGCATCAGGAAGGACACGGGTTCCTTTACCTTGACACGTTTCTATTGTTCTCCTAAGACCTTTCCCAAATTAGTTTTCTGATCCCAAAGAAACTCATGATATCCTGATGGTATGGCAGATTTGGTTTAAACAGTTATTATCCTGACAGGTCATCACCACTGTAACTTGCTTCGACAACCTTATAGTCCTATATTCTACTCCCTTATGTCAGGAACCCTGATGATGATGATGCCCTAGCAGCCTGGAAGCTGAACATGCAACTTCCAAGTTGGGCAAATGTTTTATAGTAACCCATTAAATCAAATAATACAGTCTATACTTTCCCCTCTCTCAATTCCTCTAACTAGAAGTACCCCCATTCCACAATATCCAAATCAGAAGGAACTTGAACTAAGAAATTTTTTAAAACACCCTCTACAAGATGTCTACTAGTCTGCGGCTCATCATTCACTAGATGAAACCCTTAAACTAAAAAGGGTTTTACCTTTTTCCCGTAACACATACCTGATGATGAAGCTGGAGCCCTGTTAAAATTGTCTGCATTTTCTCCAGAAGAATACCTATCCTGTGAGAAAGAAGAAAGAAAAGACTAGTTTCCTACTTTGAATACAAATGTGTCATTTATTTCACAAATACTAGAAAATTATAACAATTGAGCTTTGTTCAGAAAAAAATAATGATAGACTGTAAGGTTTTCTAAATCACTGGATGTTCCTTTACTAATTATTCCAAGACATCTTCACTTTAACATTGTATGTATAGTACTAATATATATCACTAGAACAGTGGTCAGAAAACTATAGCCACTGGCCAAATCTGGTGGGGCCCCTGATTCTGTAAACAGTTTGATTGGAGCACTACAACAGCAAAGTTGTGACAGACAGGTAAGGCCTATAAAGTCTAAATTATTTATTATCTGGCCCTTTATAGAAAGGGTTTGCTGACACCTGACTTAAAATTAAAGTTTAGTCATTTAAGTCACCCATATTCCTGAAAAGTACAATCAGGCTGGGTGTGGTGGCTCTCGCACGTAATCCCAGCACTGTGGGAGGCTGAGGCAGGAGGATCACTTGAGCCCAGGAGTTCAAGACCAGCCTGGGCAACATGGCGAAACCCTGGCTCTACTAAAAATACAAAAAGTTAGCCAGGTGTGGTGGCATGAGCCTGTAGTCCCAGCTACTTGGGAGGCTGAGATGGGAGGTTCACTAGCGCCTGGGAGGCAGAAGTTGAAGTGAGCCGAGATCACACTACTCACTCCAGCCTGGGTAACAGAAGAAGACCCTGTCTCAAAAAATAAAAATAGAGGCCGGGCGCGGTGGCTCACGCTTGTAATCCCAGCACTTTGGGAGGCCGAGGCGGGTGGATCATGAGGTCAGGAGATCGAGATCACGGTGAAACCCCGTCTCTACCAAAAATACAAAAAATTAGCTGGGCATGGTGGCGGGTGCCTGTAGTCCCAGCTACTCGGAGAGGCTGAGGCAAGAGAATGGCTTGAACCCAGGAGGCGGAGCTTGCAGTGAGCTGAGATTGCGCCACTGCACTCCAGCCTGGGCGACAGAGCGAGACTCCGTCTCAAAAAAAAAAAAAAAAAAACAAAAAAAAACCTCTACTGCGTTTATAGTGAAACCAATTAATGGTACTCTCATGTTTTAAAAAGGAATTCACTGGCCGGGCTCAGTGGCTCACACCTGTAATCCCAGCATTTTGGGAGGCCAAGGTGGGCAGATCACCTGAAGTCAGCAGTTCAAGACCAGCCTGACCAACATGGAGAAACCCCATCTCTACTAAAAATACAAAATTAGCCGGGCATGGTGACCAGCGCCTGTAATCCCAGCTACTCAGGAGGCTGAGGCAGGAGAATCGCTTGAACCCAGGAGGCAGAGGTTGCAGTGAGCCAAGATCGTGCCACTGCACTCCAGCCTGGGCAACAAGAGCAAAACACTGTCTCACACCATCTCAAAAAAAAAAAAAAAAGATTCACTGTAAAGTAAATTCACTTATGGACTGGAAACAATTTATATATGCACCTGCCACTGCACTACAACTACAATGAAAAGGTATATCCTCAGCTATTGCATCAGAATATTCATGGTATAATTTTAATCAAATTTTTCACAGCAGTAGCTGAAGACTGTCTTTGCTCTCAAATACTAACTGTTCCACTTTCCCTACTTTAGGCTAAAGAAAATTATTTACTATTAACACACATGCGTTACATTAGCAGTGGTAGAATGACTGCCAGATTTAGAAAATTCAACTTATTATAAAATCAATACCTGAATGCAGGTTAATTTTGGAACCTTCCAACATTTCTCCGGATAGCTCTAGATTAATGACAATTTAAGTAATTTTTTTCTTACTTCTAACTCTTATGGTGTCCTTATCATCATTAATCCACATCTTTATTTCTTCTCACATAAACTTCCTTTAATTATGGCAAAAGTTCAGAGCTCTGAAATTCTTGCAGATGACAATCAGAATTTAATAATGTAAGAATGAAAGGAAATCTACAGATGATCTCTTAATCAACTAACTATATTACAACAATTACAATGTTCTTTCAAATAAGTTCTTTTAACTAAGTCCCAAACCTAGAGAGAATGCACCAACGTAGGCATCTTTAGGTAACATCTATTTGCTAAAATTTCTTTCTCAAAGACACTGACTTTTAAAACTACTTTTAAAAAGCTCAAGAGTCGTCCAAAAATTTTTCTGAGTCATCATTAAGGGCACAAAAATAACAACATACTTGAAATGACTTGGGGTTTTGGTAATTGCTACAGTAAAAAAAAAAAAAAAGTTCCAGTTTATTACTACCACTACCACAGACATTAAAACAAGAACAATTATCCAATATTTTCTATTTAAAATCTGAAGACTTTTTTCTTCTTGTAAGGCTCAAAGTACTATAGAGTGAATAGAGCCAAAAAAAAAAAAAAAAAAAAAAAAGGCTGGTTTTACAAGTGTTATAAAACACTCTTACACTAAAGAACTGAAAAACTTATTAAGCTTCAAGCTATGGAACTTAATATACAACATACATCCAACTTACAAATTCCAAGATGAATTTTTAAAAAATACATCAAAAATAATTTCCAACAGAATTTTATCATAAAAAAGCTTAACTGGTTGGGCGTGGTGGCTCACGCCTGTAATTCCAGAACTTTGGGAGGTGGAGGCAGCCAGATCACCTGAGGTCAGGAGTTCAAGACCAGCCTGTCCAACATGGTGTAACCCCATCTCTACTAAAAATACATAAATTAGCCAGGCATGGTGGCGGGCGCCTGTAATCCCAGCTACTCAGGAGACTGAGGCAGGAGAATCGCTTGAACCCAGGAGGTGGAGCTTGCAGGGAGCCAAGATTACGCCACTGCACTCCAGTGACAGAACAAGTCTCTGTCTCGAAAAAGAAAAGAAAAGAGAGAGAAAAGGGGTCACAGCAGACGAAATTAAGTTAAAGATTTTGAGATGAGGTTAACCTGGATTATCGGCATGAGTCCTAATTGCCATCACAACTGTCCTTATAATAGAGAGGCAAAGGGAAATAACACAAAGACCCACAAAGGAGGCGGCAATGTGAAGACAGAACCAAGAGATACGCAGTCACAAGCCGAGGAATGCCTATAGCCACTAGAAGCTAGAAGAAGCAAAGATTCTGTCCCACAACCTCCAGAGGGAGGGCAGCGCTGCTGACACCTTGATTTTTAACTTCAGGCTTCCAGAACTATGAGAATAAATTTATGTTCCTTTAAGTTACCCAGTTTCTGTTAATTTGTAATAGCAGCCACAGAAAACTAACAAGCCTTCTTCTTGTTGCCCTAATACCCCAAGTTTGTTCCCTCCTCCTTCTCAAACGTTCCTTGAGAACCTTTGCACATGATGTCCTGCTGGGACTCCTTTAAGTCTCAGGCTCATGAGTCACTGTCTGAGAGAAGCCTTCCCTCTCCAACTAAATCCACCCCGCACCAGTCTCACACACACATTTCTCTAATTTTTTATAGTACTTTTCACTATAATTATTTGGTTCTCAAACGCACTTATTCTGTCTTCTCCAGTAAAATACAATTTAACAGCAAGCACCTTATGTTCACCACTATCTCTCCAGCACCTACCAGAACTCAAAAATATGTTGAATGAATCATAGGTCTTGCCTTTAGCTTACCTCTTAAAATATTTAGCTGTAAACCATTATTATCTCTCAAACCACCCAAACGCACCAATTCAGAAATTTCAAATGTTTAACACATAAGTGTGCTCATATGCAGCTACAAATAACCCTTTTGCATTTTGATGAACACATTTTTTTCACCTGTATTCTTATTTTCAATTTTGGAATATCATATATATGTTTATTTTCTTATCTCAACAATTATTAATAACATTGCTACTGCTGCTTAATAAAATTATAATTGTGGATGGTCTAATTACTCAATTACTGTTTCCACTTTAACCACAAGAGATTTTGCCTTCTGAAATGTGCCACAAAAATGGCAAATAGATCAGACAGAAGTGATCACTATACAGGCTTACTTTCATGGTCAGTTAACAAGAAGCCTCACAGCTAGTACGTAAGCAACGGAATTATCTAATACACTCACCATACCCATCCATTCTAACACTCACCCCAATAAGCCTGCAGGCAATGTGCAAATGCCTAACGGTTGAGATTTCTGGACTATATAATTGCCAGATTATCAAATCTTTCTTAACTTCACATCTTTCACTGTTCTATTCCCAGGTGGTACATTCACTTTAAAATCTAGAATTGAGAAGTTCTACCCAAAATTCTATCAGTTATACTAGAACAATGACAAATTATTTCAAAATTATATAAGTGTATGTCAACATTAAGTCTCCAAATAAAGCTCCTGAGAAGCACTCAGAAAAGGATGATCACAGATAAAGCTGCTATAAAAGAGAAGGCCAGCTTTTTCCTGAAAACCAAATTCAGTTAGAACAAATCAAAACGGTGTCTTTAAAAGAAACGGAATGAAAGACTTTAGATTTGTTTTACATAAAAATGTAATGTATTCATCTCTAGTTTCCGCACTTTTTTTTTTTTTTTTTTTTTTTTTTTTTTTTTGAGACAGAGTCTTGCTCCATTGCCCAGGCTGGAGTGCAGCTGCCCAGTCTCGGCTCACTGCAATCTCCACCTCCCGATTTCAAGCAATTCTCCTGCCTCAGCCTCCCGAGTAGCTGAGGCTACTGGCGCGTGCCACCACTCCCAGCTAATTTTTTGTATTTTTAGTAGAGAAGGGGTTTTGCTATGTTGGCCAGGCTGGTCTCGAACTCCTGGCCTCAAGTGATCTGGCTGTCTCAGCCTCCCAAAGTGCTGGGATTACAGGCATGAGCCACCGCACCTGGCCATCTCTGCACTTTTATTCAACCTAGGAAGGCAAATAAAGATCCTGATTGCACCATGTTCCTTCGAGTCAACTAAGCCAAAGAACTAATGGCACAACCAGCACAACACCAGGTGTTAAGTTTGCAGACAAATGCAAAAGATATACTACAAATTCACCCAACACAAATGTATTAAGCATCATAAGGTAGACTGGTCAACATATTCAATTTAGTATTCCCAATGTGAAGAAACTATGTTATCGAATAGCATAAAGATCCCAAAAAGGTAAATTTGAAAGATTTGACAGTCATCCTTAATTTCAGAAACCCAATGCAATAAATATGCACAACACGCTACAGCGCAGCCTGCTGCTTAAACACTTCATGAAGACAAAAATCTCAAACTAAGAAAAAAGTAATTGGACAGATGGCTATTAAGACCAGGGGGAATAAAGTATGCATCTGTGAATTAAACTTTGTATTACAACAAATCTATTGAGAACAAGGAGGAAAAAGAACGATAAAAAATGTCCTCTGAACAAGTAATTCCATTTTTGAAAAAAATTACCAAATTAAAGCAAAGATGTAAACATTAATGACAGTATCAGAGTGAGAAGCTAACACCACTGAAATTCCCACAAAAGTTGTAATATGGAATAGTTAGTGCTGAAGTGTGAAGAAAGATGGATTCGAAAGTTACTGTTACATGGCTGGGTGTGGTGGCCCATGCCTGTAATCCCAGCACTTTGGGAGGCCAAAGTGGGAGGATCACCTGAAGGTCAGGAGTTTGAGACCAGCCTGGCCAACATAGTGAAATCCTGTCTACTAAAAATACAAAAAAAAAAGCAAATTAGCTGGGCGTGGTGGCATACACCTGTAGACCCAGCTACTTGGGAGGCTGAGGCAGGAAAATCGCTTGAACCTAGTAGGCAGAGGTTGCAGTGAGCCGAGACTGCACCACCACACTCCAGCATGGGCAATAGAGTGAGACTCCATCTCAAAAAAAAAAAAAAAAAAATTACTGCTACATACTATCATCAAAACTATATAAAACATGTTTGGGCTGGGCACGGTGGCTCATGACTGTAATCCCAGCACTTTGGAAGGCCCAGGTGAGTGAATCATCCAAGATCAGGAGTTCAAGACCAGCCTGGTCAACATGGGGAAACCCCATCTCTACTAAAAATACAAAAATTAGCTGGGTGTGGTGGCACGCGCCTGTAGTCTCGCTGAGGGAGGCTGAGGCAGGAGAATCGCTTGACCAGAAGGCAGAGGCTGCAGTGAGCCCAGATTGCACGACTGCACTCCAGCCTGGGTGACAGAGCAAGACACTGTATCAAAAACAAATAAAAAATGTTTGGAAAAAACCAGAAGAAAATTGACTAAAAAATTTAACAGGAGTGCTTGTCTATTGGGCAAGATTTGTAGGTAACTTTCTCCACTTTTCCCAAAAAAGCTATAATATTTTTATGATGAGAAGAGAACTATAAAAAGATAACATAGTCCAAGTGCAATGGCTCACGCCTGTAATCCCAACACTTTGAGAACGTCGCCTGAACTCAGGAGTTGGAAACCAGCCTGGGCAATACAGTGAGACTTCATCTCTACAAAAATTTTAAAAAATTAAAAAAAAAGGTAACATGTTATTTCTTTTAAAAAGTTCCAAGAAAAGAAACATGATACATTTATATTAGTATTTTGGGTATTTTAATATAAACTTCACATATAGATCAAATTCAACTAAGACAAAAGATTGCATATTTTATATTTTTGTCTAAAATAAGAACTTCCACTAAGGCAAAACTTGAAATCAGAAAGTGTCAGAACTGACATACACTCGAACAGGAAATTCTGAAGGGGGAAAAAAAAATCAACTTGTAGAGACACCATAAAGTAAGTAACACATGCAAAAATAATCTATTATTTTTTAAAGTACCTTCTATTAATCTTCTTAAAGCCAATTTCCAAGTCAGAACTGAAGCCCAAAAAACTTACCCCACTGTCCCCTCCTAAATTACAATGTAACTCCCCAAATGCCATTAAGAAAAAAGATCCGAAGATTCATACAAACTGACGTTACCAACTCAATCAGCCTAGTATCATTTATCCTGAGAATCTCCTTGCACAAAATCAATTTTCAGAATTTAAAGTATCTCCCAAAACGTAATTATTGTTTTCAATTTTCCATACAAGGGTCTTTCACTGATATCAACCACATTTGTCCAAGTTTGCTTTCACCTGAAGAAGTCCTAAATCATTGAGATTTAAATTAGGTCATTAATATTTTTACATCTATTTTAGCTTTTAATTATCGAATTGCCTCAAGCTATTGTATCCTATGCGAGGCTTAGGTTGCCTCTTATTCCCCCATATAATAGTTAATAACAATCACATGGAGATAAACACTGACACAGACTGTATAATTTAGAACTCTCACCACAGTGATTTTCAACTTTGATAAAATCCGTAGCATTTAATAACTAAACTTTAAATGTTATTACCTTCTCAAATATGGGAACATAGGAAGACATATGAGGGTTGATTTCTGCTTCCCAATCTTCATCTGCCATGGTGGCTTCAAGTTCTATTCAGAAAAAAAAAAATGCACACTTGGACTCAATTAGATCAGAATCATAACTTTAAAAGTATAAACTCATTGTTTCACATACACCTCTTGGAACTACCCAACTAGGTGCTGAGACCCCAAAAGTTTTTTCCAAAGAAGGAATTAGGTCTCTTCTTATCTAAAGGTGGCATTTATTTCCATCCTTTCTTATCTTTAGAAACTAGTTGAACCTCTTACCTAGTCATTCTAGCAATCGCCATGTCCCCAGCGAGACTTAGGCTTTTCCCAAAAATCTGTTCATAGACTTTATCTCCTCCCTCAAAGGTCCCCAAACGACTTACTGAATATTAAGGGAGAAGAAACTTTTTTCAGTAACTACTTAAGATTTCTCCCTTCGCATGATTAACGTCCAAGGTGGATAGGATGTTTGCTTTGGGGTGTTTCTGGCGTGCGTGGGGGCGGGGTTGGGGTACAGCGACTGGGTGAAGAGGGAGGCCTTGGATTTTAGTGGGGAAGGGAAGAAGGGTATGGTCGCCCAAATCCTGCCGACAAAGGACAACCAGCTTCATCAAGGAGGGTTTGTACACAAATGGTACTAGGACCATGTCTGTTCAGAGAAAACGCTGTGTAGAGGCCGGGAAGAAGGCCCCTTCGCCTCCTCTGCAGGCCTCAAGCCCAGACTTGGGGCACCCATGGGACTCTGAGACCCCGAGGCAGAAAGGCTTCGAAGGACGGCTTCAAAACTCCGCCTACTCCATCCACACTTTGGCCAAAGGCCGGTTACTGGGGAGCCCGTACGGCCGAGTTCAGGCCAGTTCGCGTAGAAAGGCGACCCACTTACCTCTCCGCGGCTTGCTCTCCCAAGTCTTCACAGGCGCCCACGCGGCTTAAACGGCTGCACGTGCAAGACGCCCACTGCGTCAGGTGCGTGGCTCCAACAACATATGGCGTCTGTTGATGATTGGCTGGTGACTGGCGCCACCAGCCAATCAGCGCTCAGACATCCAGTGGCGTCCCGCCTCCACTTCTAGCCTGCGCATTCCGTAAACGCTAGCGTTCGGGCCTCTATGGCGACGCTCTGGCCTCCTAGCCAAGTGGCCTGTTGGGCCTGCGGGTTCAAGGCTGGCTGAGGGCCCACTTGTGTCCACATTCTCTGGTGGGATCCTTATTCTGGAGACGCTCTGGATTTTCCTTGCGCAAGCTTCGCAAGCTAAAGATGTCCACCTGCCTTTTTCTAACAAAACATAATAATAAAAGGGGAAAGGGATAATGTCCTCCCTACTCGGCCTCTTTAGTGCTCTCTCCCCTTTTACCCATCACAGTCCGTGGCCGGTTGGCCCCTCGGGTTCTGTATTTCAGAGACTCGCTCCACATCCGGGGATTCCAGGTGCCTCAAAGTGCAGCTGAGGACCATGGAGGAGGTGCATTCCCTTTTCCTCCCAGTAAGTGGGGCAGGGATGAGACTCCGTCCAGCTGGGAACCCAGGAAATTGTAAAGAAAGTTAGACTCAGCTGGGCATGGTGGCTCACGCCTGTAATCCCAGCACTTTGGGAGGCCGAGGCGGGCGGATCACATGAGGCTAGGAGTTCGAGACCAGCCTGGCCAACATGGTGAAACCCCCCCCGTCCCTACTAAAATTACAAAAATTAGCCGAGTGTGGTGGCGGGTGCCTGTAGTCCCAGCTACTCAAGAGGCTGAGGCAGGAGAATCGCTTGAACCCGGGAAGCAGAGGTTGCAATGAACCGAGATCATGCCATTGATCTCTACCTGGGCGACAGAGTGAGATAGAGGAAAAAAAAAAAAAAGAAAAGAAAAAAAAGCCTGTAAGATTTGGGGGATCCACCAGTTTGGAAGGAAACAGGCTCTGATCCAGAGGGAGGGAGGAAATTGGTGCTGGCATAGGTCATTCATCAAGGCTTGGATTTGTGGCCCACCTGTTTATATTCCTACGGGCACTAGCCAAAGTGGCCAAGGGTAATTTTGATACTTCATGCTGTCTTCAATCAGATTTTCTTGTTCTGCCCCCACCCCCCACCCCAAAGCAGGTAAAATCCCTCAGTATTTTCCCTAGCCCTTCAAAAAGCGTGACCATGGGCTGTTTTAAAAGTGTAGTTCTCAGAGGCCGGGCGCGGTGGCTCACGTCTGTCTGTAATCCCAGCACTTTGGGAGGCCGAGGCGGGCGGATCACGAGGTCAGGAGATGCGACCATCCTGGCTAACACGGCGAAACCCTGTCTCTACTAAAAATACAAAAAATTAGCCGGGCGTGGTGGCGGGCGCCTGTAGTCCCAGCTACTAGGGAGGTTGAGGCAGGAGAATGGCGTGAACCAGGAAGACGGAGCTTGCAGTGAGCCGAGATTGCGCGAGGCTCCGTCTCAAAAAAAAAAAAAAAAGTGTAGTTCTCATTTTTGTTGTTGTTTCTGTCATTTTCCCTTCTCTGAATCTTTGAAGAAATTCCTATCTCATTCAGGAACATAAATAGCAACACAGTTTGATGCTGGTACATAAAGGATAAAGCACTTAATAGGCTCAGGCTTGCTTCATACTTTTTATCTCTAGAACCATCACCACCAAGAATGTCAGGATTTATCTAGTTAGGAATAAACTTTGTCAGACTATTCTCAAGGTGATCAAAATGAATATATTTATCTATTTATTTTTGAGACAAGGTCTCACTCTGTCACCCAGAGGGGAGTGCACTAATGATCATAGCTTACTGCAGCCTCAACCTCCTGTGCTCAAGTGATCCTCCCACCTCAGCCTCCCAAATAGCTGGGACTACAGGCACAAGCCACCATGCCCAGCTAATTTTTAAAAAAAAATTTGTAGAGAAAGAGTCTCCCTGTGTTGCCCAGGCTGGTCACCAATTCCTGGCCTCAAGTGAGCCTCCTGCCTCAGCCTCCCAAGAGTCTCCCTGTGTTGCCCAGGCTGGTCTCCAATTCCTGGCCTCAAGTAAGCCTCCTGCCTTAGCCTCCCAAAGTACTGGGATTACAGCCATAAGCAGCCACACCCAACCTTAAAAGATTATATTTAGGCTGGGCACAGTGGCTCACGCCTGTAATCCCAGCACTTTGGGAGGCTGAGGCAGGTGGATCATGAGGTCAGGAGATCCAAGACCATTCTGGCTAACACGGTGAAACCCCGTCTCTACTAAAAATACAAAAAATTAGCCAGGCATGGTGGCACGCACCCATAGTCCCAACTACTTGGGAGGCTGAGGCAGGAGAATCGCTTGTTCAAACCCAGGAGGTGGAGGTTGCAGTGAGCTGAGATCGCGAGACTCGGCTCAAAAAAAAAAAAAAAAAGATTATATTTAACAAAGGCCAAATCAAAATACAGTTTGATATAATTCATTTTAAATAATTTCCATTTTTAAACCAAATTTTCACATCACATACCCTCAAGCCATGGTGGAGGAGGTCCTCTGCGGTATTTTAATTCAATTCAAATTAGAGATTGTTCCTGCAAAATTTTTAATTCCATGGGAAAACGTTTACTAAGCAGAAAAAGCAAGATATAAAATGTAGAGAGAATGACAACTAGGTTTTTTTTTCGAGTATGGAAAACTTAGGCAAATTTTCTAAAATGAAGACATTTTTTAAAAACACTTAGCAAACATTCTCTGCTATTCACTCACTTGGAGAGTACAGATTCTTGTTGCTTTCAGGTATTGCAATAAAATGACTTAATGAAAAAGTCTGCATGTATAATGTGTGAGAGGAATCTTTGGTTAAGAAACGGTGAATTCTGATGAGAACTGAAGTTCAATATTGAGGAAAGGATAAATAAGCAGTGCATAAAAATAATATAATTCAAATATTGACCATGAATAGCAAAAAAAGACAGTTTTGTAAAGATTTGCTCCTTCATGTGTGTTCCAAGAAAGTGAAACTAATATTCTATTTTCTGATTCCCTCTTATAGATCTTAACTTGGTGTTAGTGATGTTCTGTAACATAGAGAAAAGGTACGAATTTGCTTAGTTGTAAAATAAGCCTTAAATGAACACCTACTATACACCAGGTACCAGGCTAGGTGCTAAGTAAAATTGGCCCATATCTCAAGCAACATTCTAGTGGAAAGAATGGCAGTGGCAACTGGAATTTAAAATCTTAAGACTGCTTGCAGTGAGCCGAGATTGCGCCACTGCACTCCAGCCTGGGCGACAGACCGAGACTCCGTCTCAAAAAAAAAAAAAAAAAAATCTTAAGACTGCTGTGTCAAATGATTAACTAGAAAGCTTAGGTGAAAAAAAACTTTATTGTATACAGTTTCCTCCAAATTCTCTAAATCCCATATTTAGAAGGACTGATTAAAGCAAAACAATTTCCTCAAAGAAGTCTCAGTTTTAAATCAAAGTTTGCAGTTAAGACCCTTCACACTTTTGAAACACTGAATTCTCAAAGTTAATACAAATAAAGAGAACTTATATTTTAGTCTTTTTATCTTTTCAGCATTATCTTTGTCTTATTCAAATAATGATTTTTTATTGATGTGGATTGTGTCTAGCGCCATGTCAACACTGTTAAAAATTCTTTTAATCCACCAGTAGGCCAAAATTAATCACCTCAAATGGTAGAGTATATGTTCATTCTTAGGTACTATAAATATTTGAGGTTAGAAAATATTCAAGAATAATAGGTACACAAATATTTGAGAATCTCTTACTATGCACAAAATCACAAATACTAAAGATAAAATATGAAATATTGTAGGCTGGAGGCCAGGCATGGTGGCTTACGCCTATAAATCCCAGCACTTTGGGAGGCTGAGGTGGGTGGACACTTGAGGTCAGGAGTTCAAGACCAGCCTGGCCAACATGATGAAACCCTTCGTCTACTAAAAATACAAAAATTAGCTGGACGTGCTGGCAGGCATCTGTAATCCCAGCTACTCGGGAGGCTGAGGCACAAGAATCACTTGAACCTGGGAGGCATAGGTTGCAGTGAGCCAAGATTGCACCACTGCACTCCAGTCTGGGCAACAGAGCAAGACCGCCGTCTCAAAAAAAAAAATAGAATAAAATACTGTAGGTTGGAGCCCTGTAAAATCAACACAAAATAGAGGGGGTGGGTACAATGATGGTACAAGATACCATGATGCTAGTACACACCTGCGGAAGAAATTCAACAGACAGAGGTGTTCAACATACCAACCGGGATTCAGAGAAACGTATGTATTTTATTTTTCCAGTAATGGCTAGGGCAATATTTACTAAGGTGTGGTATACACACCACTGAGTTTAAGCAGTTCATGGACATTTTCATTTTGGTAGTTATTTTAATGTTTATATTTATTTCAATATGTGTTAGAAAACTAGCACACCAAATATGATTTCAGAAATATAATTGCTTAGAATGAAGCTAAAGTAAATGTTTTGTTTTAAAAACTTATTCAATTAAGAAAACTAAGGGCCGGGTGAGGTGGCTCACGCCTGTAATCCCAGCACTTTGGGAGGCCGAGGCGGGTGGATCACGAGGTCAGGATATCGAGACCGTCCTGGCTAACACGGTGAAACCCTGTCTCAACTAAAAACACAAAAAAGTAGCCGGGCGTGGTGGCGGGCGCCTGTAGTCCCAGCTACTGGAGGCAGGAGAATGGCGTGAACCGGGGAGGCGGAGCTTGCAGTGAGCAGAGATCGCGCCACTGCACTCCAGCCTGGGTGAGAGAGCGAGACTCCGAGGAAAGAAAGAAAGGAAAGAAGGAAGGAAGGACGGGAGGGAGGAAGGAAGGAAGGAAGGAGAAAGAGAAGGCAAGGAAGGAAGGGAAAGAAGGAAAGAGGGAAGGAAGAAAGGAAGGAAGAGAAAGAAAGGGAAGGAAGGAAGAAGAAGGAAAGAAAGAAAAACAAAATAAGAAAGGAAAGAAGAAAGGAGGAAGAAAGGGAGGAAAGGGAGGGAAGAGAAGGAAGGGAAGGAAGGAAAGGAAGAAAACTAAATATATGTGTATTGAAATGCAGGAATGGTAAAATCATGAAGGTGGTATTCAAATGACTGAAGCTTGGGAAACACTGGTGCAAATTTAAAAGACTCTAAATCTGGGAGCTGGCCACTAGAGAAGTGTTCTCTATTATGAGTAAAGATATTTCATCAGCACCTGTTCTGATTCCATGCTTACTTAGCAACTTCTTGACTAATCACTCAACTTCCCAAGTGATTGGATACTGGGAAAGGAGGTGGCATAAACAAGACATACAAGCCTTACTTGCTCCTTATTATGAATTCATACATTGAAATTCTGGTTTACAAATCAGTCTTGTTTGAGCTTCACTAGTGTTCCTGAGAGGTCCTGTTTGCAATCAACCAGCCTTCCTAGATGATATAACACATTCAGTCGCACCTAAACTCTGTTATAAGTGTGTTTAATGAGAGCTTAAAGTAAGTGGATAAAAGTCAAACACTGTGTCAGGTTTCCTTGGACAATACTTCCTTAGACTAAGGGGTCTTATTGGCCCTTTGTCACAGAACAGTGGTTGACCAGTGAACTATGGAATTTAGTAAAGAGTCACTAGGAAAGCATAGTACCCAAGGAGGAGAAGCAGTGACCAGATCCTGTCCATGAACCTTGGCCAGGAATGAATCTCTTTTTGACTACCTCTCCCAAGACTGAAAGATTACAGCTTTCAAATAGGAGGAAAGTCACCAGCAATTGGCTGTGAATTCAACATTGGTAATCTCTGATTGTTCATTTATTAGCTATATGACCTTGGGCAAGTTATTTAATCTTTCTCTGTAAAATGGGGATAACCAGGGCCATCAGATACAGATATGGAGGTTATATCCTGCACAAAGGCACCAAACCAAAAGGCAAGAAATAGCTGAACCCTCTCTGCCTACTCTCTAATGAACAAGCCAGGCACCTGCACAGCTGCATCTACTCATATGAGGCACCATTCCAATTCTCACAAAGGTTAAATTCCCTCTATTTTAAATACTTAGAATGGTTTCTATTTGCCTGATTGGTCCCTGACGGATACAGGGGTTTTATTGGAAAACTTCTTTGCCTGAAATCTGTCTTTTGGAATTCTGAAACTTTTATGTAGTGCCTAATAAAAAGACTATCAATTTAGGACCTCACAAAGAGTTATCTACACTTGTTCCTTCTACTTCCTCACCTTTCAATCCTCAATCCACTGCAATCTGACTTCTGCCTCATTGCTTTATTGAAATTGCTACTGGCAAGGTCACATTGACCTCCTTGTTACTAACCCTATTGGCAGTTTTCAGTTCTTAACCTAGGGGACCTCTTAGCAGTCAGTGACACTGTTGACCACTTCTTTATGAAAATACTCTATATGTAACTAGATCGCCATATGGAAAAAGACAAAATCTGACCTGTTTCTCACATTATACAGAATAAGAAATTCAAATATAAAAACAATAATACTATGCAAAAACTAGAAGAAAACACTGATGAATTCTTCTGTACTTGCAAAAACTTTTCTACCTATGATTTAAAATCCCGAAGGAATAATTTTACGTAATGTGACTAAGTAAAGGTTAAAAAATAAAACTTCATAGCAAAAAGTAACTATAAGAAAGCCAAAAGACAAATGAAAAGCTGGAGAAATATATTTTCAATATACACCCAGTAAAAAGATTAAGATCTGTAATATGGAGAGAGCTGCTAAAAGTAAAAAAGAAAAAGATTAACAAATCTCAAGAAAAATTGGCAAGAGATACAAACAAAGAGTTCACAGAAAAAGAAAAGCAAATAGTCCTTAAATAAATGAAGAGAATCTCAACTTCATTTTAAGAGCAATGCAAATGAAAACTACACTGAGAAACAATTTTTCACCTATTAGAATGGCAAATGTTTGATAATGTACTCTGTTAGAAAGCTGTAAAGTAATAGGTACTCATATATTGCTCTTGGGAATGTACCGTGGCATAATCCTGAGGGAAGGGAATTTGACAAGACCTAGCAAAATTACACATGCATGTACCATTTGATCCAGCAACCTTCCTTCTGGAAGTTATCTCAGAGATACACTGGCAAAAAATACAAAAGGATTTTACGCAAAGTTATTCACTGCAGAACCAAAAGCTAAAGACTGAAAACAACTGAAAACTTGCTCAATAGCAGGCCAAAACATCTACCAATGGAATACTCTGCAGCCATTAAAAGAAAAGAGGATTATCTCTATACACTGCTATGGAGTGATTGCCAGGATGTATTATTGGAAAAAAGCCAGAGTAGTGTGTCCAGTATGGTAGCTTATATCTAAAAAGACATATTTGCTCATTTTTAATGGAAGGATAAATCAAAATTAATAAAATGGAAAGAAAAGAGGGAACCAGCAAAGGATAAGAACGTGTGCTAGGCCGGGCGCAAAGAGATTTCCCGGCCAGCAAATCTCTTTCTTACAGCAGAATGCTAGCTAACAAATGTAGAAGAACTAATAGAGGAGTTTTTTAGTTACCATTTTGCAACTATCATACTAATATTTGATTCTGGCTTACTAAAACTAGCAGCTGAAAGTTTGATGAAAAAAGGACATTAATAAGGTCTTATAGTGTCTCCCCACGAATTAGTTATCAATTATAAGGAAAAAATAATAACTGTACAATGGAGAAACCTGGAAGACATTATCTTAACCAAGTCACCAAAGTTAACAGTACTGTTCTGGTGATCTATTGCTGAATAACAAACTACTCCAAAACTTGGTAGCTTAAAACAATTTATTATTATCTTTCATGGTTCTGTTGATTGAGGGGGCTCAGTTGGCATCTCTCATGCAGTTACCTTCAGATGTTGGCTGGGACTTGATTCATCTTAACGTTCGATATCAATTTGTTTAACATTCAAGATGGCTTCTTTCTTCAGCTATCTGGTGACTGGGATACCTGGAACAGCTGGGTGCTGGCCAGGTGTCTCTCTCTCTCCAAGTGGCTAGCTTGGGCTTCCTCACAGTTGGTGGTCTCAGTCAGGCTTCTTATGTTGGTTGCTTACCCCCAGAGTGAGCATTCCAACCAGGCAAACATTGCAAGGACAAAATTCCAAGAGACAAGGCAGAAGCTGCGAGGCTTCTTCAGATCTAGTAGAAGAAGAAACAATCACGTCTGCCACATTCTATTAGTTAAAAGAAAGTCACTGGGCCAGTCCAGATTCAAGGAGAGGGAACAACATAAGGCCATGAAAACTGGGGACATAGTTCACTGAAGAACTTGGAGACTAGCTATCAGTGATGATCAATATGCATCATGTGCCTCCAGATGTAATGCAGTAAGAAGGACACTACAATACTCATGTGCTATTTCTGCCAGAAATGTTTAACTTGAACCTCATCATGAGGAAACCTGGGATAGATTCGAATTAAGGGACATTCTACTAAATAGCCTATACTCTTCAAAAATGTCAATGTCATGAACAACAAAGAAAGGCTAAGGAATTAATTCAGATTAAAGGAGGCTAAAGAGACATGAAGACTAAATGCATGATTAATCCTGGGTTGGATGCTGGATGAGAAAAAAAGAATGCTATAAAGGACACTATTGGAACAATTGGTGAAATTTGAGTAAGGTTTATAGATTAAGTAAGAGCACTGTGTCAATAAAAAATGATCTAATTGTAATAACTGTACTGTGAACATCCTTGTTTTTAGGAAATATACACTGAAGAATTTAAGGGCAGAGGCATATTGTCTGCAACTTAATCTCAAGTGGTTTAGGAAAAACTATATGAGAGAGAGAGAGAGAGAGAGGAAGCCAGGAGCAGGGAAGAAGGGAGAGAATAATAAAACAAATATGGCAAAATGTTAACAATTGGTAACTCTGGGGGAAAGTATATGGGAATTCTTTGTGCTATCTTTGCAACATTTTTACAAGTTTGAAGTTTTTTCAAATTAAAGAAAATATCTTCAAATGACTGAAACATATCAAATATATTTTTAAATTTTATGACTTCATCATTAACGATGCAAAAAAAAGTCAAAACCCAAAAACCTTATTGGCCCCCTTTGCTGGATGCTAGGGAATCAACCAATTTTGAAAACTAGTAAAAAGAAAGAAGCGACCAGGTGCAGTCGCTCACGCCTGTAATCCCAGCACTTTGGTAGGCCTAGGCGGGTAGATCACGAGGTCAGGAGTTTGAGACCAGCCTGGCCAATGTGGTGAAACCCCGTCTCTACTAAAAATACAAAAATTAGCTAGGCGTGGTGGCATGCGCCTGTAGTCCCAGCTACTCAGGAGGCTGAGGCAGAAGAATCGCTTGAACCCAGGAGGTGGTGGTTGCAGTGAGCTAAGATCGTGCCACTGCACTCCAGCCTGGGCAACAGAGTGAGACTCCGTCACAAAAAAAAAAGAAAGAAGCAAATGTTTATACTACATTTCTTAAGCACAGTTTATCTTGGGGTAACCAAACTGTTGAGGGAAAATTCTTCTCCTTAGAAGAATTCCAGCTAATAAATGAAAAATTCCTCTCTATTTTGTAGGCCAGGGGTTGGGAAACCAAGGTCCTCAGGACAAACCTAGCCCAACACCTGTGTCTGTAAATAAACTGGAATACAGTTGTGTTAGCCCGTTTGTGCTTGTTATAACAAAAATACCTGAGACCGGGTAATTTATAAAGAACATAAACTTATTTCTCACAGTTCTAGAGGCTTGGAGTCCAAGATCAAGGCACCAGCAGGATCAGTGTCTGGTGAGGGCTCAGTTTCCAGTTCCAAGATGGCACCTTGTTGCTGCATTCTCTGGAGGGGAAGAACACTGTGTCCTCACATGGCAGAAGAGTAAAGAGAGCAAACGTACTCTCTCAAGCCCTTTTATAAATGCCCTACATTCACGAGGGCATGGCTCTCGTAAGCATCACTTCCTAAAAAGGCCCCACTTATTGCAATGATGGTGATTAAGCTTCACCATGAATTTTGGAGGTAACACACATTCAAACCATGGCAACAGTCACTCCATTTGTTTACATATTGTCTATACTGGTTGCATTCACACCATAAAGGCAGAATTGAGTAGTTATGACAGAGACCGCATGGCTACTAGGCCTAAAATATTTACTACTGGGCTGTTTACAGAAAAAGTTTGCCAATCCTTGCTCTACTCCAGGAGAATAATGGCCAATGACCTCCAGTGCCCAAACCGTGAGGGCACTATAACAAACTCACAGGGACATCACAGTAGGTATTTTAAATTTGGGGGGAAACAACGATGACATCTGTCAGAAGCCATGTGAACTACCAGCTTGAGGTAATTCAAAGTTTCAACATTAGGGCAAATTACATTCTTTTGACTAACTTATCTTTGCAGTCAGGTTTTCGGTGGTTGCTATGGTCTCAAGAAAGTGTTGTGCAGAATCCAGTTAGGAACAGGAAATGAGGGTAGTGGTGTCCCACCTGATTTCAAGGTTTCAGAAATTATGAGGTGCCCAAGAGGTATAGACATCCCATTAGTAAGCAAATGTGGTTATTTAAGAATGAAATTAAAGTATTATTCTTTCAAATTATGTGTATATTTTAAAGTCGCTACTAAGTTATTAGGACATAAATATATATGTTAAAAGTAGTAGCAAAAACCATAATTACTTTTGTACCAACATAATATTAATTTGTTTGACCCTAACTACTTAATAAACAGAAATGTTAGGTACTTCTATTGACCTATGGGAACTGAGAAAAAATTATTCAGACACTAAAGATGTCATGAACTTCTGATCAAGTGGATGATCATCCATGGCTGCTGAAATGATTAGGTGAAAAGCAGACGAGGAACTTTGTTGTAGACAATATTTGAGCCCACTGAACAGCGTTAATCTCACAAAAGAAAGACCTCCAGAAATCATGTGCTTCCCAAAGTGTTACAATAGAAGTACAAAACACTATCTATAAAGGCTTGATTTTAAAAAATCAAGTGTGAATATGATCAATTGTTCAACTCTCCAGACTTAACTACCAGCCTACAGCAATTAGAGGGAATAGAGAATGTTAAATAACATTGCAGGGATATAATCAGCAAAATCTAGACTACAAGAAATTTTACTGGAAAAAAATACTTCAGTTTCTTTAAAAAAAAAATTTAAAGGAAAAAAAGAGGTGGTTAACTTAGAGACTAAAGGGAATGTAAGAAACATAACTAATTGCAATGTGTGGATCTTGTTTGGATCCTGACTCGAACCAACTGAATTAAATTACAATACAATTCAAGAATTTGTAAATTCATGATACTAAATGATACTAAGTAAATATTAATGTTTTAGATATTATAATTATATTGTGATTATAATTTTTTAGATGAGTCTTTTGTTGTTGTTTTGAGACAGGGTCTCACTCTGTCACCCACGCTGGAGTGCAGTAGTGTAATCTCACTGCAGCCTCAACTTCCCTGGGCTCAGGTGATCCTCCCATCTCAGTCTCTCAAGTAGCTGGGACTACAGGTGTACACCATCATGCCCAGCTAGTTTTTGTATTTTTTTGTAGAAACAGGGTTTCCCCATGTTGCCCATACTCTTGAACTCCTGGACTCAAGGGATCTATCTGCCTCAGCCTCCCAAAGTGCTGGGATTATAGGCATGAGCCACTGCACCTGGCCTTAGAAGAGTCTTCATCTTTTAGAAATACATACTGAGTTGCCAGGCACAGTGGTACACACCTCTAGTCTCAGCTACTTAGGAGGCTGAGGCAGGAGGATCCTTGAGCTCAGGAGTTAGAGGCCAGCCTGGGCAACACAGATAAGTGATATCTGTAATAACACAGATAAGGCAACATCTATAAGTGATAGATACAGGGAGTCTCTACCTAGTCCTTAAATGTTGGGATTTCTTGGAATTTGTTCTCAATTCCTGGCCCCATCCTTTCTTTGTCTTGAGTGATTTTTATCTTCTCTCACAGTGCATGAGTGTATTAATCAAAAATGTTTTAGGGCCTCTGGCTACAATGGCACGTGCCAGTAATCCCAGCACTTTTGTAGGCTGAGATGAGAGGGTCACTTGAGGCTAGGAGTTGGAGACCAGCCTAAGCAACATAGGGAGACCTCGTCTCCACAAAAAATTTAAAAATCAGGCAGGTGTGGTGGTGCACGCCTGTAGTCCTGGCTACTCAGGAAGCTGAGTAGGGAGGCTCTCTTGAGCCTGGGAGGTAGAGGATGCAGTGAGCTGTGATCGTGCCACTGCACTCCAGCCTGAGTGATAGAGTGAGACCCTGTCTCAAACAAACGAAAACAAAGTTTTAGTGGCTATTATGTTATGATATATACTGGTTTTTTGTCCATGGTTCCTGACCCCTATCTCCCATAGTCTTTGTTACAATGTTGGGGCACTTAAGGCCTTAGGAAATAGAATCTCTCTCTTTCTTTCTCCTGTCCTCATTTTACCTGCCCAAGCCAAGACTGTAATCTGATTGTGGGCCAAAATACCCTTATTCCAGAAAGCACCCTACCCCACACCTTAGAGGCAGGAATACAATGCAGAGAGGCTAAGAAAAATCTGAAAAGTCAAGCCTTGCTGGGTTTAAATCATATTTTTTTTGTCCAATCACATTTCTACACAGTTGTCAATCATGCCTATGCAATGAAGCCTCCATAAAAACCCAAAATGACAGGGATCAGAGAGCTCCTGGATACCTGCATATGTGGAGGTTCCTGGAGGGTGGTGCACCCAGGGGGTGCATTGAAGCTTCATGCCCCTTCCCCCATACCTCACCCTATACATTTCTTCATTCATATCCTTTGTAATATCCTTCATGATAAAACAGTACATATAATTAAGTGTGTTTTTGAGTTCTGTGAGCCACTCCAGCAAATTAACTGAACCCAGAGAGGGGGTCATGGGAACCCCAACTTGAAGCTAGTCCACCAGAAGTTCCAGAGGCCTGGACTTGCAACTGGTGTGGTGAGGTTGGGGGCAATCTTGGGCACTGAGTCCTCAACCTGTGGAATCTGTTGCTATCTCCAGTATCAGAATTGATTGGAGGACTCCCAGTTGGTGTCTGCTGCAGAATTCATTGCTTGCTTGGTGGTGGGGAGAAACCCCCACACACTTGGTCACAGAAGACTTTTTCTGTGTTG
Organism: Symphalangus syndactylus; assembly: GCF_028878055.3. Classification (NCBI taxonomy): domain Eukaryota; kingdom Metazoa; phylum Chordata; class Mammalia; order Primates; family Hylobatidae; genus Symphalangus; species Symphalangus syndactylus. The sequence continues at coordinate 44,051,736 of NC_072440.2, forward strand.
ATGCTTGTTGTCATGGTAGCATGAGAGCAGAGGAAAAACATTCTTTGAGAGTTTCTCCCAAACAGTAACAAATCTTATTCCACTCACTTTAAAAATAACAAAACAAAACAAACAAACAAACAAACAAACAAAACCAGTGAAGGAGATTTATCAGGGAAGAATCCAGAATGACGATCAGAGTTGTAGGTACCCAGACCTCAGTCCTAGACTTAGTGCCACTAGTCTAGGCACTCTATCTCCATGCATCAAGCAGAGATGTCTTTGTTCTAAAGACAGGTTCTCTTTATGCTGCAGGGAAAATGATGACTACCGTCAGCCCCAGAATCACATTCATCTAGTTTAGCCATCTGGTGAACAAATAAGCAACTCCAGGAAGACAGTTTCTTTCTCTTCCTGTCTACAGACCAACTCTAGGGAAAGACTCTGATTTGCCTTTTGAGTCATGTTCCCCATATAAGAGGATGACGTAGAATGACGAGGCCTGGGTAAGACCAAGGGAGCAGGTTCTACTATCAGAAGAAAGGGAAATTTTTACTGGGCAAGTAAAAGTAGCTATCTCAGTTCCCTAAAGAAAGCTACAATGACCCCTTGCATGTTGATAACTCTCAAATGTAGAGTTCCACATCTTGCCACCCAGCAGCCCACTAGATACCTACAATCAGATGTTTTACAGCTACTCTTCACTCAGCATTTCCAATGCTGAATTCATCCTCTCAACCTCTCCTCCCAATCTGTTTTCCCTCTTTATTCTCAATCTCAATGAAGGACACTACCATTCATAGACTCGTCCAAGTCCCAAACCTGGGAATCCTGTTCTTTACTCCTCAATATCCATCACTCCCCACATTCAGGTAGTAAAATCTGTCAATTCTACCTCAAATATCTTGAATATGCTCATATCTTATACGTTGAATGCTCATTTATCATTCTCCACTGTCACTAAAGTAGTTTAGTGGTTATCATCTCATCTAAACTACTCCAGTATCCTTTTCTGACTTTTTGATTTAAAGTAGTACCCTCAAAGCATTATACTGTACAATGGCACCCAGTTTATTTATGTAACAGAACTTACCATAACATCTATTTATTAGATAAAATGCTTACTTTTAATTGTTATTATTATTGTTTTTCTCCTTGACTTGAATATAAGTTCCTTCTTGGAAGAGATCATGTCATTTCTATTCACTTCTAGTAGATTAGGGTGTCTAAATCAACTCAAACTGGTGTGGTGAGGTGGGGGGCAGACTTGGGGATTGAGTTTTGTCCAACTAAGCAAGCACAGAGTTTTTTACAACTTATATTTATTGCTAAATAAATATGAATTTTTCTCAACAAGGAGGCATAAAGTTTTTTATAACTTATATTTTATACTTTTATATTTTTACCACCTATATTGCTAAATAAACATAAATTGTAAAAAAAAACTCTATGCCTGCTTAGTTAGACAAAAACTACCATTAAACAGGTAGATTTTGTTAGAGGAAGGAAATGAGTGGAGAAAAAGTGTGGTATTCAGATTTTTCCCTTTATTAATCTTTTTTATTTTATTTTATTTTTTGAGGAAGAGTCTTGCTCTGTTGCTCAGGCTGGAATGCAGTGGTGCAATCTTGGCTCACTGCAACCTCTGCCTCCCGGGTTCAAGCAATTCTCCTGCCTCAGCCTCCCAAGTAGCTGGGACTACAGGTGTGCACCACCAGACCCGGTTAATTTTTGTATTTTTAGTAGAGATGGGGTTTCACCATGTTGGCCAGGCTAGTCTCGAGCTGCTGGCCTCAAGTAATCCACCCACCTCGGCCTCCCAAAGTGCTGGGATTACAGGTGTGAGCCACAGGGCCCGGCTGTCCCCACAATTAAACTTACTGTGTTTCATTAACCTTCTTGAATCTGAAGTTTTATTTTTCACAACATTAGGGGAATTTTCCAGATTTTATTTTTATTGATTTATTTTTTTGAGACAGAGTCTCACTCTGTCGCCCAGTGGTACAATCTTGGCTCACTGCAACCTCTACCTCCTGGGTTCAGGTGATTCTCCTGTCTCAGCCTCCTGAGTAGCTGGGATTACAGACATGCGCCATCATGCCCAGCTGATTTTTTGTATTAGGTTATATGGGGTTTCACCATGTTGGCCAGGCTGGTTTCGAACTCCTGACCTCAGGTGATCCACCCACCTCAGCCTCCCAAAGTGCTGGGATTACAGGCATGAGCCACAGGTCCCGGCCATCCCCCAAATTAATCTTACTGTGTTTTATTAACCTTCTTGAATCTGATGTTTTATTTTTCACAACATTAGGGGAATTTCCCACCTTTTATTTCTTCAAATATTCTCTCTCTCCTCATTTTTTAGGAAAATAATTTCATTTATGTTACAACTTTTGATATTGTCCCATATCAAAACAGTCCCTGAGGCTATTTTTTTAACCATTTACTTCTCTGTTGTTCAGATTATACAATTTCTGTTGATTTATCTGCAAGTTTACTGACTCTTTTCTGTCACTTCCATTCTGCTGTTAAACCTATTCACTAAAAACGTGAATTTTTAATTTCAGATATTAAAATTTTCAGGGATGTTTTGTATCTGTATATATGTCTGTGGTTTTTAGTTCTCTGCTAATATTTCCTACTTTTACGTCATTGTGATCTTATTTCCCTTCACATCCTTGACTTAGTTTAATAGCTACTTTAAAATCTCTGTCTACTAATTGAAACATCTGGGCATCTTAGAACTGGTCTCTCTGTTAGTTGTCTTTTCTCTTGAAAATGGGGTGTGTTTCGCTGGGCGCGGTGGCTCACACCTGTAATCCCAGCACTTCCGGGGGCCGAGGCAGGCGGATCACGAGGTTTATGTGTAAAATCTAGGGTTCTACCCTCTTTTTTTACTTAAGGTATTCCCCCTTACTTTCCAGCAGCTGATTGTCTCAAATTCTGTCCTCTAGTTTTTTAGACCAGAAAAGCTGTTATCTACCAGATTTCCAGCCACTTCTCATGGTGCAGAGTGGAGCTTACTCTCATGCTAGAATCTGCAAAAACAGGGGAAACTCACCCAGTGCTGTTCCCTTGTTTCAAATGTTATCTACCGTCCTGCTTTTGCTTGCTCTTTAGTGCCACAGGTGGCATTTATTGTATTTTGTGCAGAGGTCAAGAATTTAGTGAGAAGAGAAGGTTCATGCGTTTGGAGCTTACGCAGCTCTTACAAGAAAAAACTCCACTCAAACATTTGGTATGAGGTTTAAATTTTTGTAGAACAATTGAATGAGAATTGAAGGTTGTAGTGTGCAAGAGCTATAGACTCCAGATTAGAGAATTTAGAAGAATTTGGATCAATCCTAGTTGTTTCCGACACTGTAAGTCTTTGCCAATCTATTTTTGATTCAATTACATGCTTTTGGTGGTTTATCCGGACTCTTCCCAATCAACTCTCATTTTTTCATCACATACCAGTCACTTTTCTAAGAATCTGTCCATTTCTTCTAGCTTATTGAATTTGTTAACATACAATTGTTCACAGTATTCTCTCATAATCCTTTTTATTTCTGTGAGTTTGGTAGTAATAACCACACTTTCTCTTCTTCTTTTAGTAATTTTCTTCTTTTTTTCTTACCAGTCTAGCTATAGGTTTGTTGATGTTGTTGATCTTTTGGAAGAACCAACTATTGGTTTTGTAGATTCTCTCTATTGTTTTCTATTCTCTATTCCTTTTTTTTTTTTTTAAGAGAGACAAGGTCTTGCTCTGTCACCCAGGTTAGAGTGCAGTGGCACAATCACACAGCTCACTGCATCCTTGAACTCCTACGTTCAAGCAATCCTCCAACCTCAGCTGCCCAAGGGACGGACTTCAGGTGCATCCCACCACATCCAGCTGTTTCTGTATTTTTTTGTAGAGACAGGATCTCAGCATGTTGGACAGGCTTATTAAAAAAAAAATTATTTATCTCGTCTAAAATCCTAATTATTTCCTTTCTCCTGCTAGCTTTGGGTTGATTTTGCTCTTATTTTTCAAGTCCCTTAAGTTGGAAAGTTTGTTGATTTGAGATCTTTCCTTTTCTCCTTTTTTCTTTTTTTTTTGAGACAGGGTCTCACTCTGTCATCCAGGCTGGAGTGCAGTGGTGCAATCTTGGCTCACTGCAACCTCCGCCTCCCAGGCTCAAGAGATCCTCCTGCCTCAGCCTCCTAAGTAGCGAGGATTACAGGCAGGCGCCACCATGCCCAGCTAATTTTTGTATTTTTGGTAGAGACAGGGTTTCACCACATTACCCAGGCTGATCTCAAACTCCTGGGCTCAAATAGTCCTCCCACCTCGGCCTCCTAAAGTGTTGGGATTACAGGCATGAGCCACTGTGCCCTGTTCAATAAGTTTTAAAAGACTAAAATCATACAAAATATTTTTGGATTTTTCATCTCTAAAAAAATACAAAAACTAGGTGGGCATGGTGGTATACACCTGTGATCCCAGTTACTGGGGAAGCTGAAGTGGGGGGGATCACTTGAGCCTGAGAGTTCGAGGCTGCAATAAGCCATAAGCATGCCACTGCACTCCAGCCTGAGTGACACAGTGAGACCCTGTCTCAAGAAAAACAAGAAAAAAAAAAACAAAGAAATGAAAAACAACTTATTGAGACTTGTTTTGTAGCCTAACATATAGTCTATCTTGGTAAATGTTCCATATGCACTTGAGAAAAAACATACACTGTATTAGTCCTTTTTCATGCTGCTGATAAAGATATACCCATGACTGGGCAATATACAAAAGAAAGAGGTTTAATTGGACTTACAGTTCCACATGGCTGCAGAGGCCTCACAAATCCCTTTGCCTCACAAGCAGAAGGCAAGGAGGAGCAAGTCACATCTTACATGGATGGCAGCAGGCAAAGAGAGAATGAGACAGAAGCGAAAGCAGAAACCCCTTATAAAACCATCAGATCTTGGGGTCAGGCACAATGGCTCACGCCTATAATCCCAGCACTTTGGGAGGCTGAGGTGGGAGGATCACCTGAGGTCAGGAGTTCGAGACCAGCCTGACTAACATGGAGAAACCCTGTCTCTACTAAAAATACAAAATTAGCCGGGCATGGTGGTGCATGCCTGTAATCCCAGCTACTCAGGAGGCTGAGGCAAGAGAATCACTTGGACCTGGGAGGCAGAGGTTGCAGTGAGCTGAGATTGCACCATTGCACTGCAGCCTGGGCAACAAGAGCGAAACTCCATTTCAAAAAAAAAACAAAACCATCAGATCTCATGAGACTTAGTGCCACAAGAACAGTATGGGGAAAACCACCCCCATGATTCAATTATCTCACACTGGGTCCCTCCTACAACACGTGAGAATTATGGGAGTACAACTCAAGACGAGATTTAGGTAGGGACATAGCCAAACCATATCATTATGCCCCTGGCCCCTGCCAAATCTCATGTCCTCATATTTCAAAACCAGTAATGCCTTCCCAATAGTCTCCCAAAGTCTTAACTCATTTTAGCATTAACTCAAAAGTCCATAGTCCAAAGTCTCATCTGAGGCTGGGTGTAGTGGCTTACGCCTGTAATCCAGAACTTTGGGAGGCCAAGGTGGGGGGATCACCTGAGGTCTGGAGTTCAAGACCAGCCTGAACAACATGGTGAAACCCTATCTCTACTAAAAATACAAAAATTAGCCAGGTGTGGTGGTGGGCGCCTATATTCCCAGCTACTCAGGAAGCTGAGGCAGGAGAATCACTTGAGACCAGGAGGTGGAGGTGGAGGTTGCAGCAGTGAGCTGAGATCATGACACTGCACTCCAGCCTGGGCGACAGAGTGAGACACTGTCTTAAAAAAAAAAAGTCTCATCTGAGACAAGGCAAGTCCCTTCCACCTACAAGCCTGTAAAATCAAAAGCAAGTTAGTTACTTCCTACATACAATGGGGGTACAAGCATTGGGTAAATACAGCCATTCCAAATGGAAGAAACTGGCCAAAATTGAGGGGCCACAGGCCCCATCCAAGTCCAAAATCCAACGGGGAAGTCAAATTTTAAAGGTCCAAAATGGTCTCCTTTGACTCCATGTCTCACATCTAGGTCACGCTGATGCAAGAGGTAGGTTCCCATAATCTTGGGCAGCTCCACCCCTGTGGCATTTCAGGGTACAGCCTTCCTCCCGGCTGCTTTCATGGGCTGGCATTGAATGTCTGTGGCTTTTTCAGGCACATGGTGCAAGTTGTTGGTGGATCTACCATTCTGGGGTCTGGAAGACAGTAGCTCTCTTCTCACAGCTCCACTAGGCAGCGCCCCAGTAGGGAGTCTGTGTGGGGGCTCACACCCCACATTTCCCTTCCACACTGCCTTGGCAGAGGTTCTCCGTGAGCACCCCCACCCCTGCAGAAAACTTTTGCCTGGGCATCCAAGCATCCTCTGAAATCTAGGCAGAGGTTCCCAAACCTCAGTGCTTGACATCTGTGTACCCGCAGGCTCAATACCATGTGGAAGCTGTCAAGGCTTTGGGCTTCTACCCTCTGAAGCCACAGCCTGAGCTATACCTTGGCCCCTTTTAGTCATGGCTCTGGAAGGAGTGGCTGGGATGCAGGGCACCAAGTCTCTATACTGCACACAGCACGGGGACCCTGGGCCCGGCCCATAAAACCATTTTCTCCAAGGCCTTGGGCCTGTGATGGGAAGGGCTGCCATGAAGGCTTCTGACATGCCCTGGATAATTGGGGATTAACATTCTGCTCCTTGTTACTTATGCAAATTCCTGCAGCCCATTTGAATTTCTCCTCAGAAAATGGGATTTTTTTCCATTGCATTGTCAGGCTACAAATTTCCCAAACTTTCATGTTCTGCTTCCCTTATAAAACTGAATGCTTTTAACAGCACCCAAGTCACCTCTTGAATGCTTTGCTGCTTAGAAATTTCTTCTGCCAGATAACCTAAATCATCTCTCTCAAGTTCAAAGTTCCACAAATCTCTAGGGCAGGGTCAAAATGCCACCAGTATCTTTGTTAAAACATAACAAGAGTCATCTCTGCTCCAGTTCCCAACAAGTTCCTCATCTCCATCTGAGACCACCTCAGCCTGGACCTTATGTCCACATCGCTATCAGGTGTTTGGTCAAAGCCATTCAACAAGTCCTAGGAAGTTCCAAACTTTCCCACATTTTCCTGTCTTCTTCTGAGCCCTCCAAACTATTCCAATCTCTGCCTGTTACCCAGTTCCAAAGTCGCTTCCACATTTTCAGGTATCTTTTCAGCAGCGCCCCACTCTACTAGTGCCAATTTACTGTATTAGTCCGTTTTCACGCTGCCGATAAAGACATATCTGTCACTGGGGAATTTACAAAAGAAAGAGGTTTAATTGGACTTACAGTTCCACATGGCTGGGGAGGCCTCATAATCATGGCAGAAGGCAAGGAGGAGCAAGTCACATCTCACATGGTGGTGGCAGGCAAAGAGAGAATGAGAGAGAAGCGAAAGCAGAAACCCCTTATAAAACCATCAGATCTCATGAGACTTACTACCACAAGAACAGTATGGGGAAAACTGCCCCCATGATTCAATTATCTCCCACCAGGTCCCACCCAAAACACGTGGGAACTATAGGAGTACAATTCAAGATGAGATATGGGTGGGGACACACAGCCAAACCATATCATATACTTTGCTGTTCTTGGGAGGGAGTGATGTTCTATAAATGTCTGTTAGATCTAGTTGGTTTATGTGTTGTTCAAGTCTTCAACTTTTTTGTTGATCTTCTGTCTGGGCCTTTATGCAATGCAAGGTGTTGAACTCTCCAACTATTAGGGTAGCACTGTCTAAAATTACATCTTTATGTATTATATGCTTATTAAGAGAGATTTTTTTTTTTTTTTTTTTTTTTTTTGAGACAGAGTCTTGCTCTGTCGCCCAGGCTGGAGTGCAGTGGCGCAATCTCGGCTCACTGCAAGCTCCACCTCCCAGGTTCACGCCATTCTCCTGCCTCAGCCTCTCCGAGTAGCTGGGACTACAGGCGCCCGCCACCACGCCCGGCTAATTTTTTATATTTTTTTTTTAGTAGAGACGGGGTTTCACCGTGGTCTCCATCTCCTGACCTCGTGATTCGCCTGCCTCGGCCTCCCAAAGTGCTGGGATTACAAGCGTGAGCCACTGCACCCGGCCTAACACAGATTTATAAATATTCTTTTATGCATTTATTTTTTAAATCCTTTTTCCTTAAAAAAGAGGAGTTACAAATCCAAAAATAGAAAACTACTTACTTTTAATTTCACCTATGTAGTTACCTTTACTGATATTCTTTAGTTCTTCATATGGCTTCCTAGCCTCTTTTCAGGCTGAAGGACTTCCTTTAGTATTCCTTGTAGTTATGAACTCCCTCTGTTTTTGTTGTTCTAGGAACATATTTATTTCTCCTTCATTTTTTAAGGATACTTTTGCTAGATTCGGGATTCTTTTTTGGCTTTTTTTCGCAGCACTTATGTCATTCCACTGCCTTCTGAGCTCCATGGTTTCTGATGATAAGCCTACTGTTAATCATAATGAAGATTCCTTCATTAAGGAATGACCAGTCATTTCTCTCTTGCTGCTGCCAAAATTCTCTTTGTTTTTGTCTTTTAACAATTTAATCACAATTTGTCTTGGTGTAGATCTCTTTCAATTTATCCGCCCTGAAGTTCATTGAGCTTCTTAGATGTGTAGCCTGTCTTTCATTAAATTTGGTAATTTTTCAGCTATTATTTCTTCAAATATTCTTTACACTCCTTTCTTTTCTCCTCTCCTTTTGGAATTCCCACTGTGCTTGATGGTGTCCCACAATCCTTACAGGTCTTGTTCATTTTTCTTATTTTTTCTTTCTGTTCCTCAAACTGTATACTCTTGATATATCTCCAAATTCCCCAATCTTTCTTTTGCCTGCTCAAATCTGCTATTTAACCCCTCCAGTGAACATTATATTTCAATTATTGTGCTTTTCAACTCCAGCAACTCTATTTGGTTTCTTTTTATAATTTCTACCTCTTTAATAGTATCCTCTATTTATTGAACAATTCACTTTTCCTGGTTTCCTTTAGTTATTGTCTATTATTTTCTTTGCTCTTTGAGCATATTGAAGACAGTCGACAATGTCTGGGCTTCCCAAAGGAATGTTCTCTAAAAATTTTTTCCTTTTAAATAAGCCATACTTTCTCATTTCTTTGCATGCCTCATAATTTTTTCTTGTTGAAAACTGGACATTTTGTATATAATATGGTAATTCTGGATATCTGCTTCTCCCACTCCCCACCAGAGTTTGTTGTTGTTGTTGATTTCTTTTATTAAATGTCTGGAACCAAAAAATAAAAAGATAAAAGCCCAAAATGCGAGAAAACACTCCCAGTCTTTGCCAGTTAGCTATGTGTTGTGGCACCCCTTCAATGCTTAACTAGGTAGTTTACAACTGCTTGCATGAAAGCTGAAGGTCAGTCAGAGGTGAGAGTTTACGGTGTTCTTAGGTTTTTCTCTGAGTATGCATCCAGACTAGGGCATGCCGATGGCCTTCTAGATTCCCCAGAATAAAATGAAGCTTTCCAAAGCCTTTATTCCCCCAACTATCTCCTTCTCCAGCCTCTTCCTTCCCAGGATTTTTGGTCTGTTTATTGCTTGTCCTGGCTTTCATACCTTGCTTTCTGTGACACTGGCTGTTTGCCTTTAATGTTTTTGACAAACACTGCCTGGGAAGCTGCCTGAGCCCTGAGGAAGCTCTGAGGCAGGTGAAACAAAGGCAAGCCCTTGAGTTGAACCTTCAGGAAACCATCAGAGAGGTCAAAACACACCTACAATTCCTTGAGGATAAGGTCTATAGTGCTCCCTCTGGTGCCAGCAACCCACACCAGGAATGTGGCTGCCATCTTCAAGGCCACTGCCAACTTGGAGAGTAGAAGATGACCACAGAACTCTCTTGCCAAAATTCAGCAGTTTTTTCTTCATTATATGTTCCCCTGGCTTTTGTGAGTTTTTTTTAATCAGTTTCAGAGTTTCCAAAAAAGGTGCTCCTGACGGTTTTGCCAGCTTATTCATTCTTGAGTTCCCTACTTTTTTCCCATTTTTTGCTGACATCATTTCATACTATTTACTTTTGTGTTTCCCAGCCTTGCTTGAAATTATTTTCTCAGCCTGGAATGCAGAAAAAAAAGAAAGGTTGCTATCACTGAAACTATCAAAAGAATGTATTACTGACTTGTGTTACTTGACCGGCCCTGACTTGAAGGCAGGGCCAATGAGCAGTTCAAAAAGTTTTTGAACAAGAATACCATCAGCAAAACAACTTTTATCTCCCTTAAAGGCAACATTCATTAAATCGTTTGCCTTGTATTTGTCAAGCCCTCCATAATAGACGCAATGTTTGAGAGCACACAGGCTTTGGGATAAGATCTTAGTATGAATTCCAGATCTTCTGCCACTTAGCAGTTGTTTGGCCTTGTACAAGGCACTTAAATTCTCTGGGACTATTTCCTTATCTGTAAGACAGGAAAAATATACATTTCTAGAGCTGTGATAAAGACTTAGATATTATCATTTCCAGAACTGTGGTAAAGACTTAAAAAGATATACACGTAAAATTCTTGGCATTCAATGTTAGCTATTTGTTAAATTTGAATTTTTATTTTATTTTATTTTAGAGACAGAGTCTCGTTCTGTTGCCCATGCCGGAGTGTGGTGGCACAATCTTAGCTCATTGCAACCTCCGCCTCCCGGGTTCAAGCGATTCTCCTGCCTCAGCCTCCAGAGTAGCTGGGATTACAGGTGCAGGCCACCACGCCTGGCTAATTTTTGTATTTTTAGTAGAGACGGGTTTCACCATGTTGGTCAGGCTGGTCTCAAACTCCTGACCTTGTGATCTGCCCTTCTCAGCCTCCCAAAGTGCTGCGATTACAGGTGTGAGCCACTGCACCCAGCCTAAATTTGAATTTTCAAGTTTAGGTTTTTTGTTTTGTTTCGTTTTGAGACAGGGTCTTGCTCTGTCACCCAGGCTGCAGTGCAGTGGCACCATCATAGCTCACTGCAGCCTTAACTCCTGGCCTCAAACGATCCTCCTGCCTCAGCCTCCCAAGTAAGATTGACTACAGGCAGGTGCCACCCTGCCCAGTTAATTTTTTTAAATTCTTTTGTAGCGATGGGGTCTCCCCATGTTGCCCAGACTGGTCTCCAACTCCTGGCCTCAAGTGATTCTCCCACCTCAGCCTCCCAAAATGCTCAGATTACAGGCATAAGCCATGGAGCCGGCCTAAATTTTTAGTTTTTTTCTGGCATTACAGACACTGTTTCTTCTGGTTTAAGCAGAAAAAAGAAAAAGAAACAAAAAGAGCCACTGGCTTCCTTTGTAAGAAGAGCTTAGGGTGGCCATATGCTTTTCAGGGACTGACCTTGAACTGATTTTCATAACAAGCACATTAATTTTACTTAGACTGTATGTTTACTTGGGGAGGTTTTGGGGGAAATTGCTGGGTATGTGGGGTGGGCCTCTAAAATCCTTCTAAAGCCCCTTTTAGCCTAGAGACTAATTTGCAAACACATTTTTAAAAAACAAACCCAAATACCTAGACGACGGAGGGAGCATGCCAACTCAACAGTTTTTTCAAACCAGCTTCCCTTTGTGTCTGTAGGGTCCAAGGACGTAACCAGATCATACAACACGCGCCAGGAAAGCCCAAAAGAGGGGTGATCCCTCGATGGAGGTGCCGCATCAGCGTTTTCTCACGTGGCCTCCGGGGCTCTATGAATGGCAAGAGATCGCATTCCTTCTACTATCCCTTCCAGCCTCCAGCCGGGACAAGGAACTGGAACAAACTCCGGGCTGCAGTTCCGACTAGACTCGCCCACCTGGGCGCGCCGGCTGCCCCGCCTCCTGAAGCCTTGGGGCTGGGCCCTGCGGTGATGGGCGTGCTGGCCGTCGCAGAGCCCTCTGGGAGTTGTAGTCCGTAGCGGCGAGAGGTTTGACAGCGACCGCCGACTTGGCGCATTCAGAACTCCAACTCCCGCCGGCCCCTGCGACCCAGGCTGTTGCCGCTTCCTGTTTGGACTAGGAGCCCCGTGGTCGCAAATTGCGAGAATTTGGGAAGGGAGTCTTTATCTTCTTGTCTAGTTCTCCGAGGTTGAAGGCTCGGCCTGCTCAGGTAGATTACGTTCCCACGTCTAGCAAACTCGCCCTTCGGGGAGGTGGGAAGGTATCCGAGGGAAGGCGGCGGGAAGGGTTGATGTTGGGGCGAAGCCGGCTGTCACCTGGGATAGTTCTTCTTTGCAGCGCATCGGAACCGTGTCTTCTTTTGGGGCTCAGGGAGGCCAAAGCCTGGATCCGCGGAGACTGCTCCGGGGGCACGGCGCGCACTCCTCAAGGGCTCAGTGAAAGGAAGTCAGGAGTCCCTCGGGGTCTGAGGGAATCCGAGTGTCTATGGGAGTCGGTGTCAGCTGGAGCCTTAGAGAAAAGATAGGGTTAGGGTAAATGAACACCCTGACCCTCGGGTGAGAGAAGGAGGGAGTAGGAGAATTGGGGGACTTGCAGGAATGGGAGCACCCTTCTTTCTCTCTCTTGAGATGGGGTCTCGCTCCGTCGCTTGGGCTTGAGTGAGGTGGCGCGATCACGGCTGGGAGCACCTTTCTCCATCCCGAGTTGGGGACATCTAGAGGGGGAACATGAGGGAGGAACCGCCTTTGGGCCTTGAGCTAGGACCACAGATGGGGTGAGGGCCATGACTGGTAAGCCCTGGCCACACTTTTCACACGACTCAGTCGTGAGAGTGAGTGTGTTGATAGTGGGTAGCTTGACATCTCAGCATAGTAAAGCTGGAAGAGGGGTTTGAGAGCAGCTAGTCAAGCGCATTCTCCTCATTTTACAGAGAAGGAAACTGAGGTCCACCGAGTTGGAGAAACCCACTCAACACCAGGTAACCATTTAATGGCAAACTCGACTAACACCTAATTGTCATGACTCTCAGGCAGTGTCATCCATTGCCGAGCTCCGTAGATGAGCACACTATAAGTTGGAAGTTGTATCTCCACCTTGTTTTCTTTTTTCTTTTGTTTTCTTTCTTATTTTATTTATTTATTTTTTTCAGACAGAGTCTCGCTCTGTCGCCCAGGCTGGAGTGCAGTGGAGCGATCTCGGCTCACTGCAACCTCCGCCTCCCTGGTTCAAGCGATTCTCGTGCCTCAGCCTCCTGAGTAGCTAGGATTACAGCTGCCCGCCACCACGCCCCGCTAATTTTTGTATTTTTAGTAGAAACGGGGTTTCACCATGTTGGCCAGGCTGGTCTTAAACTCCTGATCTCAAGTGATCCGCCTGCCTTGGCCTTCCAAAGTGCTGGGATTACAGGCGTGGGCCACTGTGCCAGCGTCTTTTTTCTTTTTAATACCTTCAGACATGACAAAGATCTGACATATGTAGGATAGCAGGCAGCTGCTGAGGAGAAAGGTTTTTTAAAAACGTTTCGGCCAGGTGCCGTGGCTCACACCTGTAATCCCAGCACTTTGGGAGGCTGAGGCGGGCAGATCACGAGGTCAAGAGATCAAGACTATCCTGGCCAATATGGTGAAACCCCGTCTCTACTAAAAAAAAAATACCAAAATAAGCCAGGTGTGGTGGCACATGCCTGTAGTCCCACCTACTCAGGAGGCTGAGGCAGGAGAATCGCTTGAACCCAGGTGGCGAAGGTTGCAGTGAGCCGAGATTGTGCCATTGCACTCCAGCCTGGTGACAGAGTGAGACTCTGTCTCAAAAAAAAAAAAAAAACAAAAACAGGCCGGGTGCGGTGGCTCACGCTTGTAATCCCAGCACTTTGGGAGGCCGAGGCGGGCGGATCACGAGGTCAGGAGATCGAGACCACGGTGAAACCCCGTCTCTACTAAAAATACAAAAAAAAAAAAAAAAAAAAAAAAATTAGCCGGGCGTGGTGGCGGGCGCCTGTAGTCGCAGCAGCTACTCGGAGAGGCTGAGGCAGAGAATGGCGTGAACCCGGGAGGCGGAGCTTGCAGTGAGATTGCGCCACTGCACTCCATCCAGCCTGGGTGACAGAGTGAGACTCCATCTCAAAAAAAAAACAAAAAACAAAAACAAAACAAAAAAAAGTTTCAATAGGTCAAAATTACCCATGTCCTAACTTAAGAAAAATTTCTCTGCCTCATAAACAACTACAAACTTCGTGTTAAGATAGAAGGTTCGGCTAATTGCGGTGGCTAACGCCTGTAATCCCAACACTTTGGGGAGGCTGAGGTGGGCGGATCATTTGAGGTTAGGAGTTCAAGACCAGCCTGGCGAACATGGTGAAACCCTGTCTCTACTAAATATACAAAAATCAGCCAGGCGTGGTGGTGTGCCTCTCATCTGTAATCCCAGGTACTTGGGAGGCTGAGGCAGGAGAATCGCTTGAGCCCGGCAGGCGGAGGTTGCAGTGAGCCAAGATTGCACCACTGCACTCCAGCCTGAGCCACAGAGCAAGACCCTGTCTTAAAAAAAAAAAAAAAAAAAAAAAGTTGTCACCTATAGTTTCTTTGTTTCTAAGAAAATAAAATTTACCTTTCCTTCCCCTAGACCTCTGAGAACAGTTAGACTTGGATTCCTTTTCTTTTCTTTTCTTTTACTTTTTTTTTTTTTGAGATGGAGTCTCGCTCTGTTGCCAGGCTGGAGTGCAGTGGCGTGATCTCAGCTCACTGCAACTTCTGCCTCCCGGGTTCAAGCGATTCCCCTGCCTCAGCCTCCTGAGTAGCTGGGACTACAGGCACACGCCACCACACCCGGCTAATTTTTTGTGTGTGTTTTGGTAGAGATGGGGTTTCGCCATGTTGTCCAGGATGGTCTCAATCTCCTGACCTCTTGATCTGCCTAACTCGGCCTCCCAGAGTGCTGGGATTACAGGCATGAGCCACACACCCAGCCAGTTAGCCTTAGATTTCTAATCACAATCTTAAATACTCTATATTTCAGTTACGTACATAAAATAATATGCTTTTAATTGTGATTTTATAATACTCTAAATGCTTACAATAAAGGGTAAACTCAGCATAGGAGGATGGAATACCAACCTGAACTACAAATTAAAATAGTACTGTTTAGTTTTTTTTTTTTTTCTTTTTGGGGTTAGGGGCAGAGTTTTGCTCTGATACTCAAGCTTTAGTGCAGTGGCACTATCATAGCTAATTGTTACCTTGAGCTCCTAGGTTCAAGCAATCCTCCTGCTTCAGCCTCCCGAAGCATTGGGATTACAGGCATGAGCCACCACACTGGACCTATATGGTATTTTTTAAAAAGTGTATATGGGCTTAAAAGTTAAAAAAAAAAAAAATCACTTAGAGGTTAAAAATGTCTACCAGGCCTGCATTTTATAACATACTTAAACTTCTGTCCTTTGCTAGGGTTCTTTCTTTCTTACCACTTAAATATAACTTGAGAGCATTTAGTGTTCCCAGTGTAGAAGGAGAGATTCTTTGGTACCATAGCATTGCTTTGGTAATTTCTTTGTGAGACCACACCATCCTCCAGCACTGTTAAATTTAACGCCTTTTGAAGCATTTATTGATCAGGTTGGAAGCATGTTCCAACTGTCACATCAGAATAGGAGCATTATAGATCCTATTGGCTAACCAGTAAATGATTCATCAGGAAGCGATTTAGATAAGTTTGTTATTGGAGTTTATAGCTGTTACAGACTAATACAGAAGAAAACATATATACATAGCATAACTGCTTCCACCAGAGTGACTTTTTTGTGGTGTGGTTCCATTTGCTTTTATGTTGGCATACTACAGAGGTGAGTAAACTATGACCAAATTTGGCCTGCTGACATATATTTTTTTCATAAAGTTCTATTGGAACACAACCATGCACACTCAATTGCCTTTCATGCTAACAGGTAGAATTGAGTAGCTGCAGAAACTATATGGCTCAAAAAGCCTGAAATATTTATTATCTGACCCTTTACAGAAAAAAATGTGTCAACCCCTAGCCTAGTACACTGAGTATAAATGTAGTATCTGAAACTCTATAACATACACAGAGGTATTCAGTAATACTCATTTTTAGTCTCTGAGAAAGAACATATATAATAGTTGTATGTGGGTCCATAGTCACATTTATTTGGGCACAAGCTAGTGTATTCTATTGCAGATTGATGCTAGCATCTTGGCATAGATACTATAGATTTATTTTTGCAAAGAATTGTGAAAAGACGTTTCTAAGCCTAGCGTGGAAAGGGCTGATATTCTTTGAGATACGCCAATAATCACAGTCAATACCTTTTTAAAATAATGTCATACCAGTTTTCTTTGATTCTCTCTATGTCCTTTTTATGGAGAGAAGTGCTTCAGTACAGGCACCAACATTTTTTGTTCTTTTAGAGACAGAGTCTCACTCTGTCACCTGGGCTGGAATGCAGTGGTGCCATTGTAGCTCGCTGCAATCTCAAACTCCTGGGCTCAAGCAGTTCTCTCACCTCAGCCTCCCGAGTAGCTGAGATTACAGGCATGAGCTACCATGCCTTGTTCAGTCACCAACATTTTAAATAAAAGTTGAAAGTACTAAGCAAGTCAACTAAGCTGTTCATTCCCCATTGGGACCTATCTCAGTCTCTTGGTGTTGCTCTAATGAAATACTTCAGGCTAGGTAATTTATAAACAATAGAAATTAATTTCTAGCAGTTGTGGAGGCTGGGAAGTCCAAGATCAAGCCACCTGCAGATGTGATGTTTGGTGAGGACCTGGTCTCTGCTTCCAAGATGGCACCTTGATGCTGTGTCCTCACATGGGGGAAGGGATGGAAAGACAAAAGGGGTCTAGCTAGTTCCCTTCAAACTTTTCATAAAGTTATTAACTCCATTCATAAGGTTCTGCCTTCCTGACATAATTACCTCCAAAAGGGCCTACCTCTTAATACCATAACATTGGCAATTAAGTTTCAACATATGAATTTTGGAGGGGACACAAACATTCAAATCATAGCTGGACTCCGTATTAAAACCAATCTTAAACAATTAGAGACTCATTTAATGACTTAGATTTGACTTAGTGGTCTTGCATCTGGGACTTTATTTTAAAACTCAGAGACTGAGTGAGATGTTAAAAGTGATTATGTCTGGGTTTTGTTTTGAGACAGAGTCTTGCTCTGCAACCTCTGCCTCCCGGGTTCGAGCAATTCTCCTGCGTCAGCCTCCTGGGTAGCTGGGACTACAGGTGTGTGCCACTACTCCTGGCTAATTTTTGTACTTTTAGTAGAGACAGGGTTTCACCATGTTGGCCAGGCTGGAATATGTCTGTTTATGTCATCTTGTATATTTAGCCCCTACCAAATTATATCAATGTAATGTCTGACAAATTAATACTATAGAAGTATTTAGCATTTTTGTTAATCATTGATAAACTATTCTGCATTATCACCTATGTAATATTTGCTATGGAACTCTAATTCACCTCTCAACCTAATTCATCAAACTTCGGAATATTTTATACTTCTCATCAAGACATTCAAAAAAGCTTTAAGACTAGGCATGGTGGCTCATGCCCATAATCCCAGCACTTTGGTACTTTGGGAGGCTGAGGCAAGAAGATTACTTGAGGCCAGGCTGGGCAACTTAGTGGCGCACAACTGGAATCCCAGCTACTCGAGAGGCTGAGGTGGGAGGATAGCTTGAGCCTGGCGGGAGGAGGTTGCAGCAAGCCCAGATCGCACCACTGCACTCCAGCCTGGGTGACAGAGTGAGACCCTGTCTCAAAAAAAAGAAAGAAAGAAAGAAAGAAAGCATATCTGTTGTCAACTGAAATTCTCAGGAGCAACAAGTACAGTTGTTTCTGTTGTGACAAAACTTGCACCATCTACAAAAAAAAATAAAAACTAAAAAATTGAAATAAAAAAATTCCACCTTGGGTCTGTGTGGGGAAAAAAGGAGGGGGCATTAAATTTCTGTTGAAAATTTGACATCATGCTAATTGACTAATTGAGACAACTGCAAATTACCAATTTTCTTACAGTTCTTCATATTTACTTGAATATTATAAATCTTTGACTGAAAGGCATCAGGGACTTTGAACTCATTTATGATTTGTTATTTGAAATCATCAGTTTTCTACTTATTTAGAATAAATAGCTAATTCTACTATGCCGCAGAACTTTGGATTTGCTCAGAACAAATACACATAGGTGACTAAACTGGAAATTTTAATTCCTCAGTGGCTCTTACATTTTTCCCCAACCTTGATTTCACTTTTTGGTAAGGTTCACTGAAATCCAAGGATCTTTCTAGATTTCTCCTCTTTCCTGGTTTCTTCACTTTCAATCTTTAAGTAAAGTATTAATTTCCAGAAAGTGAAAGGATCTTCTCTCTCTAAACTCACCCACATTCTCAGTTTAGTTTAGGAACCAATACTACAGAGTATATTGGTTTACAAAGTAAATTAGAAAGTATAGCCATATATTTCTGCCATTGTTTAGGCAGATATATTTTTGCTACTCTGACTTGGCTTCTGTCCTTTCCCTTGTTTCACTGCCACTGGAAGGGTTGTTGCTGGCTAAGGAAATATTGAGCCTTGAGACAAAAAATTTTGCAACAAAAGAAATTGACCTAAACTAGCTTGCTTCAAGAAAAACAGATTCATGGTGTTTAATGTGTAATCCGGATACCCAGGCATGAAGTTTTACTCATTCTAGTCCTGATTATGTCTTAAAGAGTTTAAGGCCAGCCAGGCGCAGTGGCTCATGCCTGTAATCCCAGCACTTTGTGAGGCCGAGGCAGGCAGATCACAAGGTCAGGAGTTCGAGACCAGCCTGGCCAATATGGTGAAACCCCATCTCTACTAAAAATACAAAAAAATTAGCTGGGTGTGGTGGCAGGCACCTGTAGTCCCAGCTACTCGGGAGGCTGAGGCAGGAGAATTGCTTGAACTGGGGAGGTGGAGGTTGCAGTGAGCCAAGATTGTCTCACTGCACTCCAGCCTGGGTGACAGAGCGAGACTCCGTCACAAAAAAAAAAAAAAAAAAAGAGTTTAAGGCTATTTGCCATTATAGCTATTATTTTATATTTATAAAACTAAACAAAGAAGACCTGATTTTCAGATGCTTCTTTTGTCTTCCAGCCTAACTTCTCCTTTTTAAGGCAGACATCAGAGTATACTGGAAATAACATTTAGAATCAAAGTGACCTGGTTTAAATCCCAAGTATGGTTTTATTAGCTTAGTGATTTAGGACAAGTTACTTCTCAGAACTTCAATTAATTTCTTTCTTTCTTTCTTTCTTTCTTTCTTTCTTTCTTTCTTTCTTTCTTTCTTTTTGTAATATGAAGGTAATACCCATTTCCCAAATTCTAAGGATTAATTGGATTTAAACAATAACATGTAAAACATTAGGTCAGTATTAGGCATTCAATAAATAAATGTTAGTTCCATCTCCCACTATCTTCTATTAACTTGTCTTTTTCTCTCAATTTTCCTTCAAAAATGACACCAAGTTTTGTCCTTTTGATATCCTTTAGTGCTATCTTGTTTGTGGCAGTTCAATAATTCTATTATATGAAGGTCAACCTTTTTATTTTTCGTACCTTGCTGAGTTTGCTCACTTTATACTAAAGGCATGTAGATACGTCAGCTGACTTTGTTCAGGCCACTAAGTTAAGGCAATACATATTTTTTCTTTTTCTTTTAAAAAAAAGTTTCTTCTTGTATGTCCTTCCAATGAGTAATTTTTCTAGTTTTAAACAGCCAAATTCATAATAAAAGTGATAGCTATGTTTATTGAATGTTCACTGTGTACCAGCCACATTATATGTATTATCTCATTTTAATCCGAAACCCTGTAAGACTAGTATTTTTATTATCTCCAAAACCAGTGAATCTTAGGGAATTTAAGTAAGTTGCCCAAAGTTGCACACTTAATAAATGGCAGAACCAAGATTCACATCCAAGCAATCTTACTTGTGAGCTATCAACCACCACACGCTACTTGATAGCACCAGAATAGCCCAAATCTCAAATTACCCAGTGTGTGTAATTCAAACAAATTAATGCCTTGCAGTTCTTTCTGAAAGTGCTTTTATGCGTTGTTGGAGATTTAGGAGTGATACGGTTCTGGCTACTTATCAATATTAAAATTTTTCTCTAGCATTTCTTAACCATTCTATAGATTGCTGTTCTTCCCTACAATACAAAAATTTTATTAACCTTCATTAAGTTCAAAAATAATAATAGCAAACTCTTACACAGAGTTTGGTAAGAGTTTGTCATTGTTCTAAATGCTTGTACTTACTAACTTATGGGTTTTTAAATTTTTCATGTGTTTCAGAGTTTCCTGAATAAGTTTTTCCCAAGTTCTGTGCTATTCTTTTTGATGAAAGGGTACTGGCTTCCCTACAATCATCTTTTCAATGTCTAAAATGTTTAATTTTTTAAATTGAGATAATGCTTTAAAAATCTATAAAGCTATAATACAATTCTAAATAGAACTTCTCTACAATATGTTTATTTCTTTCCTAAGCTTTTAATTCTGGTGCTACACCCAGGTTAACTTAAAATGTATTTTTTGTTGGTATTGTATTTTATTTTAGTTTTTGAGACAAGATCTCACCCTTCTGCCCAGGCTGGACTGCAGTGGTGTGATCATAGCTCACTGAGACCTCAAACCCTCTTGCTCCAACTGTCTTCTCAGCTCAGCCTCCTGAGTAGCTGGGACTATAGGCGTGCACCCCCATGCCTGGCATGTGTGTGTGTATATATATATATATCAAATTTTGTAGAGACACGGTCTTGCCATGTTGCCAGGGTTGGTCTCAACTCTGGATCTCCTGGCCTCAAAGGGTCCTCCTGCCTTAGCCTCCCCAAGTGCTGGGATTACAGGAATGAGCCACCATGCCAGGCCCATTTATATAGAATGTTTTCATTTATTATTTCTGGGGAATCATCTTTTCAAGTTAATTAGTCAATTTGACAGTTTTAAACTAAGAAAATTAACAGATTCTATCAATCCTAACTTCATTCCATCTTAATGTCATAAATTAGTAGGTTAATTTTGAAAAATTCTGCCTTTTAGTTTTAAAACTGAAGATCAAACAAGTCAACCGAATTGTTAATCAGTTTTATTATGTAAAGGAAGGAAGAGAAAGAGCAGGCTTTTGTTTTTTGCTTCTCAACTATTTTAATGAAATTAACAGTAATGAGTAACTTTATCTCAGTTGGTCCCATCTTACTAGGATTTTCGTAATAATTATCACTGAGTAATGTACTTTATAGTCAAGAACATTTTTATGCTACAGATTTTCGAATATGTATAATACATTATATGAATCTGTGTCTCAGAGTCAGCTTATTTATTCTTTTTACCTTAAAAAAATAAATTTTGCACTGATCTATTACTAAGCTAATTTGACAGCTAGAGCTAGCAATTGGTATAGATTTGAGCTAAAAGTGAAATGAGGAACTGAAAATTGGAATTAGTTATTAGCATCCTAATATGTTTTATTATTCAAGTGATTTAGGACAAGTTACTTGACTTCTCTAGGCTTCATAAGTGATTTTTTTTAACTTTATTGAGGGTAGGGATCATGACTTAAATTTTTTTTCTATGTTTTTCAATACCTCAGTATATTGTAGGGACTTGTTGAGAACTTGTTGCATGAATATATTGTTCAGAGTTTACCATTACTCAGTATTTTAGTTGTCACATGTTAAAATAGATAATCATTTTTACCATCATACTCCCTTCATAAGATATAGAAATAAAGCCCTTCTTGTTTGGAAATGGTGGTATTTTGGTTTTACTTTTTTTTAAGTTACTGTTGTAAGGTACTACTTTAATTTTATTTAACTTTATTAGTTTGTCTTTAGTAGGACTAAGTTAACGAGAGCTTTGACTTGCTTAAACATTGGGCAGGAAAGCAGAAGAGAAAAGGGAAGTGGAAATCAAAACAACAGAGAAAAGAAAATGCACATATTTGGGAAATAGAACATGTTACCAACATCTGTGTCACGTAATAATCAGTGGCAGGTTGACATCATTTGCCTAGATGTTTATTACTGAAGAAAAATTTTTCACTTAAAAAAGGAAAAACCTCAAGAGGCTGCCTATGTTTAAAAAAAAAGAGCAAGTATTTTCATTTGGTTTTTGATGGAAATGGTAATACATTTGAACATTTATTTTCGCATTACAAAGTACTAAATGAGGTCAGACGTGGTGGCTCATACCTTTAATCCTAGCACTCTGGGAAGCTGAGGCAGAAAAATTACTTGAGGTCAGGGGTTCAAGACCAGCCTGGGCAACGTAGTGAAACTCCGTCTCTACCAAAAAAAAAAAAAAAATAGCCAGGCATGGTGGTGCATACTTGTAGTCCTAGCTACTTGGGAGGCTGAGGTGGGAGGATCACTGGAGCCCAAGAGGTCATGGCTGCAGTGAGCCATGATCATGCCACTGCACTCCAGCCTGGGTGACACAGTGAGAACCTGTCTCAAAAAAAAAAAAAAAAAATTAATGCTAAATGTAATATGTATAATCTCATTTAATCCTCAAACATTAATTTTTTTTAATTTTGAAGATGCAGAGATAGTCTCATGGAGATTAAATGGTTAGTGCTAAATTACACAGGTAGTGAGTGTTAGATACAGGATTTCTAATTCAAAAACTTTATTTTCTTCCTACTGTTTCATAAATGTTACATTTAGAAAATTAAGAAAAGTGGGCATATGAGTCCATTAAACAAATATGGCAACAATAAAACTGTACTTGTTACATAGTCCAGGCAGTAACAAGAAACAGAAGAAAGTGACAAGGGACTGAGAAAGAAATGACAGAACAGGAAAGACAGCACAGCATAGTGGTAAAGAGAATAGGCTCTGGATTTAGACTGCCTCGTTTTTAATTTCAACTCTGCCACTTACTAACTTTGTGATCAGTTACTTCTGTGCTGTGTGTCCTTATCTATAAAATGAGGATAATAATAGTAATTTACAGGGTAAGTAATAAAGCTACATCCCTTGCTTTTACATGTTAAAACCTATTTATTTCAACAGCATCCCCAACCTCTACCCACTGGGTGTCAGTAGCACTCCCTTTAATTCTAACAACCAATTGGGTAAGGCCAAATTCCTTATTACCCTTTTCTACAATTCTTGACATGCTGTGTAGAGTACAGTGCAGGGGGATAAGGATAGAAGCAGGGAGCTCCATTAGAATGCTGTTGTGGTAATCTTGGTAAGAAATGGTAATGATTAGATTCTGGATATATTTAAAGGAAAAGCCAATAAGATTTCCTAATGGGTTGAATGTAGATTGTGAGAAAAAGAAGTCATGAGTGATTCCAATAATTTTGGCCTGAGCAAGTAGAAAGAGATTTTATCAACTGAAATAGGAAAACACTAGGTGGGGTAGTTTTGGGGGAAGAAAATCAGAAATTCCATTTTGGACATGTTAGGTTTGAGTTGTCTGTTATATCTAGCTAAAGATGTTGAGTAGGCAGTTGAATAAGCAAGTCTGAAATTCAAAAAAGAAGTTTAGGCTAGAGATATTAGCATGGAAATTGTCATTGCCTAAATCAATAGAACTTTCTACAATGATGGAAAAAGGTTTATATCTGTACTGTCTAATATGATAGCCACTAGCCTCATGTGGATTTTGAGCACTTCAAATGTAGCTAGTGTGACTGAGGTACTGAATTTTTTTATTTTAGTTAATTTAAGTAGCCACATCTAACTAGTGGCTACTGTATTGGACAGCACAAGCTATGATAGTAACACCATAAGACTGCATAAGATTACGAAGAGATCAAGGGTAGGTCAAGACTGAATCTTGGAACTCTGCAACTATAAAGGGATCTGAGAAATGAGAAAGCAGCAAAGGAGACGGAGAAGGAGGAGGGACCAGTGAGATAGGGAAAAAACCTGGAGGCCTAGTGAATCCAGCTTATCAAGGAGGAAAGTGATTCTTTTGGCAAATATTTCCAATAGGTCAAGTAAGTTAAGGACTGAGAAATAACCCTTGGGGTTACCAATGTGGAGCTCTTTAGTGATCCAATAAGAACAGCTTCTGGATAGTGATAGGAAAGATACCATGATTAGCATAGGCTGAAGAAAGAATGAGAGGATCTTATTTATCTTGTGCTTTCTATTTTTTCCCACCTATTTTATATTTTTTTCTCCTCTTTTGCTTTCCTTTAGTTCAGTTATTTTTTATCCTCCTTCTTTCCCCTCTACTAAATTTAAGGTTATACACTGCTTTCTATTAATAGTTACCTTAAAATAACAACATCAATGTGTGATGTTGATCTGGACAACATAAGGACCTTTGGACATTTTAATTCCAAGACCTTACCTTCATCTGACTTTTTTTTTCCCCTTTGGTCTGGGATTTTAATTCTTTTTTTCTTTTCTTTTTTTTTTGTTTTTGTTTTTGTGTTTGTTTTGTTTTATTTTTTTAAGATGGGGTCTCACTCTGTGACGACCAGGCTGGAGTGCAGTGGTGCAGTCTTGGCTCACTGCAACCTCTGCCTCCCTGGTTCAAGTGATTTTCCCACCACAGCCTTCCAAGAAGCTGGAATTACAGGCACCTACAACCCCACCTGGCTAATTTTTATATTTTTAGTAGAGACGGGGTTTCACCATGTTAGCCAGGCAGGTCTCAAATTCCTGACCTCAAGTGATCTGCCCACCTCGACCCCCCAAAGTGTTGGGATTACAGATGTGGGCCACTGTGTCCAGCCTTAATTATTTTTTTCAGACCCTATAATGTTTATTCTCTTACATTCATTAAATTTCATAAATCTGTAGATAGGTATCTTTAGTGGTCAGCCATTATCTCTACAGATATTACTTCTGTCTTCTTTCTTTCTGATTCTCCAATTACATGCTTTTCAGACCTTCTCATTCTATCCTCCATGTTTCTTAAACACCTTCCACATTTTCTGCCTTTATTTTTCTCTCTCTGCCAATATTCTAGGTAGTTTCTTCTGACTTATCTTCTACGTCATTAATTTTCTCTTTGACTTTTAAACTCATTCATTGAGTGTTGAATTTGGGCTCTTGAATTTTTTTTTTCCTAAAAATTCACTCTGGTCCTTATTTAAACACTCTAAGTCACTTTTTGAAAATGTCTACTTTTTCTGTTATTTATTTAAACATAGGAAACATTATTTTATATTTTTATTCTGTTGATTTTTATAGTTGAAGTTCTTGTGGGTCTGTTTCTGCTTTTGTTTCTTGTTCTCACTCATGGTACTTTATTTCCTCCTATGCTAGGTTATTTTTGACTCACTGTTTGTTGTCTTTAAATGATTGTTAGCAGGACTTCTTTGAGGCCTACGATGAAGGTGTATCTTCACAGGAAAGATTTACATTTGCTTCTATTGGTTACCTAGAAGTGCTACCAAGCAGGTTAATCTTAAATTACATTCATAGCTTTAAGTGTTCCTTGCAAATTCTCATGAGGTGCAGTGTATGGTAATAAATTATCAGTTTATGGTAACAAAAAAGCTCATACACACACATGATGTGGTCAGTAGTTTTGGGTGTTTTTTTTAATTTTTTTTTTGAGATGGAGTCTAGCTCTGTCACCCAGGCTGGAGTGCAGTGGCACGATCTTGGCTCACTGCAACCTCCACCTCCTGGGTTCAAGCTATTCCCCTGCCTCAGCCTGCCGAGTAACTGGGATTACAGGAGCGTGCCACCATGCCTGGCTATTTTTCTATATTTTTAGTAGAGATGGGGTTTCACCATGTTGGCCAGGCTGGTTTTAAACTCCTGACGTCAAGTGATCCACACACCTCGGCTTCCCAAAGTGTTGGGATTACAGGCGTGAACCACCACGCCTGGCCAGTTTGTTTTTTTGTTGTTTTTTGTTTGTTTGTTTTGAAACAGGGTCTCACTCCATCATCCAGGTGGCTGGAGTGCAGTGGCACAATCATAGCTCACTGTAGCCTCCAAATCCTGGGTTTAAGCAATCCTCCCACTTCAGCCTCAGCCTCCAAAGTAGCTGAGACTACAGGCACATGCCACATGTTTTGTTTGTGGCCCAGCTAGTTTTGTTTGTTTTTTAGTGGAGATGAGGTTGTGCCATTTTGCCCAGGCTAATCTCAAACTCCCAGCCTCAAGTGATCTGCCTCAGCCTTTCAAAATGCTGTGATTACAGGTGTGAGACACTATAGCCTCTGGTCCATTTTAAGAAGACTTCTTTGTAGTTCCCTTGTGAGGGAATAAGCCATTTTACTTCTCGTTAAACCTTACTCTGATGGCAAAGGTCTTTATAGTTCCAGCTGTATTGTGGTGGGGAAGTGGGGAAAGGGGATGATTTCTTATTATAATAATTCCTTACTTTGGATGGACACTGAGCTTTGACTTCTGTTTCCCGAATACTACACAAGGCTTTGAAAACCTCAGCTGGAATTCTTCTGGTACAGCAAATACCTTCCAGGCAGCAGCAGTTTCCTTCAGTCATTTTCCTCTCTTGGTTCTTTAATTTCACCTACAAATGGCCTGATTTTCCTTACTATTTTTGATGCTTTTCAAAGATTTTAAAAATATTTTATTCAGTATTTTTAGTTTTTTTCCGCAGGAAAAATGAGTCCGAATAGCCTAATCTGTTTTATTACTGAAAATGAATTGCCCTACTTATTTTTTAGTAAGCTGAAAAACAAGAAATAACTCCATTTAAGGTTAGCAAGTTTCTGATAAATATTTCAGGCATGTACCGCATTAAGATATCTTCAGCAAATTCCAGTATTTTTCCAATTTGTTATTCATGAATATTTATTAGTGATGGATAATAAAATATTTTAAAATTAAACTAAATTATTTATCTTTTTTGTGTAGGACTAACTTCTTCAGTGCTTAGAGTGTGAGAAAAATGGCAAATATGAATAGTGATTCTAGGCATCTTGGCACCGCTAAGGTAGATCATGAAAGAGATCCTGGACCTATGAATATCCAGTTTGAGCCATCAGATCTAAGATCCAAAAGGTAAGCATTTAAAATAAAACACTTATTTCATAATTAGAGTCTTTAATGATTAAAATACATCTAATTATAACCAAACATGTATAGATTTGATTATAAAATATCCAATTTCTTATAGGATTTGTGTGTATACATGTGGAGAGAAGTAAATAGGAATACTATTTACTGGTTTATATTTGATTTTTTTTTTTTTCCACTAAACTCAACATCTCTGTTGGGGGAGGGGTTGGGGTAACTTTACAAAGTAAGGTACATTAATATAATTCACTTAACAAATATGTATTGATTACCCACTTTGCGCAAGGTAATATGCTAAGTGCTCGAGGTAGAAGAGTAAAAGTAATAGAAAATCTTTATCTTCATTGAGGTAAAATTTCAGCAGATAGTTTAAAATAATTTGTGTTTAAATTTTATTTCATTGCATACCTGTAAAACCCAAAAGAATCCACGAAAAAATTATAAACAGAGAATTCAATAAAGTAGCTGCTTACAAAACAGGCAAAAATAGACTTCCAATGAGAAAATGTAAGAAAAAATAAAATACATAGAAATGGTCTTAACATGAATGTGTAAAATCTATATGAGAGAAACTAAAATGCTTCTGACATAAAATAAGATTTAGAGTATTTCATAAAATCTGAGATGCTACTGATTATAAATTGCATATTTAAACAAAATTTAACACTAAGAAAAACTGCTGCCCATACCACTGATACAATAACCTCTTAGGACTTAGAGTTTTTGTTTTGTATTTACTGAAAGAACTCTTGGGCCACGCACGGTGGCTCATGCCTGTAATCCCAACACTTTGGGAGGCTGAGGTGAGTGGATCATTTGAGGCCAAGAGTTCCAGACTAGCCTGGCCAACATGGCAAAACCCCATCTCTACTAAAAGTACAAAGATTAGCTGGGCGTGGTGGTGCACACCTGTAATTCCAGCTATTTGGGAGACTGAGGCGTGATAATCACTTGAACCTGGGAGGCAGAGGTTGCAGTAAGCCAAGATCGTACCACTGCACTCCAGCCTGGTGACAGAGCAAGACTCTGTCAGGAAAGGAAAGGAAAGGAAAGGAAACGAAAGGAAAGGAAAAGGGAAAGGGAAAGGGAAAGGGAAAGGGAAAAAGGGAAAGGGGGAAAGGGGAAAGGGAGAACTCTTGGACTTATGTGATATTTTATCCTATATTTCTTGTGCAATTATAAAAATGAAAATAGAAACAAAGTATATTGATTAAGGTATTACAGACACCTCACATTTAGAATATGATTCTTCTGAATTATTTTTTGATGTAGAGTCATCAAAATAGGTGTTTTCCCCACATACACACACACAGAATTGTCCTTAGTGCCATTAAGAACCCTGGTGCTGTAACATTTCCTGAAAAGATTTTCTTCCAGGTCACCGACACTTAAGTTTTGATGCTTGCACTTTCCTGATCTTACCAGAAGATGTCACAAAAGGTTTTCTAACAAGAACATGACCCATCTATCTTCCTCAAATGGTCCTTAAATGGTTTGTCTGACATGACCAGGGATGGCAGTTACCTGTCATGCCATCAGGAATAACTACTATCATATTCTCACTTGCTGACAGTGATTTTTTTTTTTTTTTTTTTTTTGAGACAGGGTCTCACTCTGTAGCCTGCACTGGAGTGTGGTGGTGCAATCATGGCTTGCTGCAGCCTTGATCTCCTGGGCTCAAGCAGTCCTCCCACTTCAGACTCCTGAGTAGCTGGGACTACAGGTGCATGCCACTGTGACCAGCTAATTTTTTTAAAATTTTATTTTGTAGAGAAGGGGTCTTGCTGTGTTACCAGGGCCAGTCTTGAACTCCCAGGCTCAAGCAATTTGTCCATCTTAGCCTCCCAAGTAGCTGGGACTACAGGTGCGCACCACTGCACCTGGCTAATTTTTCAAATTTATTTTTTGCAGAGATGGCATCTCACTTTATTGGCCGGGCTGGTCTTGAACTCCTGGGCTCAAGCAATCCTCCCACCTTGGCCTCCCGAAGTGTTGGGATTACAGGTGTGAGTCACCACGCCTGGCTCTGGCAGTGATGAAAAGGTGTTCTAGATTATGAGATTCATCCTTACTTAGAAGTGTTTAAATATCTACATTAGAATCAGTAAAATATGATGTAATAAAAAGAATTAAATGAGGCATATTCTGCTCTCATTGGGAAGACTCTGAAGATGTCATAGTCTTCAAATTTTAATCCATAAATTTAATGTGATTTCCCCCCTAAAATGCCAGCAGCCTATTCTAAAGTTTATATGGATCAGTAATTTCACTTCTAAGCATTAATTCACATTGTCAAAAATTATATGTCTACAAGGTTGTGTAATGCAGTATTTTTTATAATAGTAAAGATTAAAAGCAATCAAAATTTCTTTTCTTACAGGACTGGATAAATAAGTTGTGGCACATTTATACAATGGAATATTTTTTCCTCTATTAAAAAGGAGGTGGCTTTATTACATATCAAAATGGAACAAGTCTTCAACTTATTTTGTTAAGTGAAAAATTGAAGTACAGAGCAGTATGTATAGTACACCACCATTTGGGTAAAAATAAATAAATATAATATAATATGTATAAATGAAGTTTTGGGTAGTAAATAGGAAACTGTAAGATGGTTGCCCCCTCAGAGGGAAACTGAGTGCTTTAGGCAGGATGGTGTGGCAGATACTGTTAGGTAGACACCCAACAATTAATCAGCAACCTTACCTATTCCTTAATGTCAACAGAATCCTTATTTTTTTGAGTCACAATGGGTCTTCATCCAAGAGATCAAAGATGGTTGGTTTAAGCTAATCTTGATAATCCTATTTTCATTGGCACATACTTAAGTTTTTAGTTTTTCTTACAACTAGAGGTGGAAATGTGAAATTTATCACATGAGAAATTTATCATTGTCATTTATAGTGGCCATCAGAAAAGATAATGAAATAAGACTTTCGATTCTTACTTATATATTCCAGTGTCAGTAAATATAAGCACTAATGAATGCTGACTTGAATGCTCAGGGTTTTCTTGAAACTTCTAAATTCTATGATAAATAATTGACCACTGTGACAGCAGAACATAAGTCATTAAAGTACATTCCATTACAGTAAGTTGGCAGGAGTTCAAACAGTTCTCTGTAAATTTGTTTAACTGGGTGGATTAAATGGGAATATATTTTCTATAATGAAACTTGTTGAAATGAGAGGGAATCAGCTATTTACAATCATGGCATAACTACCTAGGTAAGCATGTTTTAGGAAAGGCAAATATAGAGACTTAGCAGTACTAAATGCTAAATTGCTTGTGGAATAATTTGTTTAGGAAAACAAACTATTTAATGAGAAAAAAATGTGAGTACCTTCAAACATTGTTATTTCTATTAAAATATGGATTACTTCACATTACATATATAAATAAAACTCATCTACACTGAGGGAAAATTATCTTCCATTTGAAGAACCAGAGTAGGACAACTATTTCCAAAACTGTAGTCATTTTAGAGTTACCTTATGACTTTGGCAATATCTTCAGTAGTACCTGTATAATATAAGTGAATGTTTCTTCAAAAATCTATTTACTTTTTAAAATTAGGGTTAATTTAGCATCAACCCAGATTTGTAAAACGATGGATTTGAAGTGTTGTTTATGCTTTTTTTCTAATATGCACTTCATTAAATACCAACTAGTTTAAATAGCATTTATTCTTGTGCTGCTTACAATCGTCTTACATATTACCATACTTTGAGAAACTGTCTTTGGCTGTCAGAGTATGTCAGGTATATATTTAGATTACTTATCCTCAGTTTAGCTTGTAGTTTTCTATCTCTTCCACTAGGTGGCAATAAAAATCACATAATTTTAATAACTGCTTTGGACTGAAAGTATGATGGTTCGCTTATCCTTTTAGTGGAACTGGGGTCTAACTAAACTTATGTGGAGGAAGGAGCTTGTTGTTATAGGGGAATAATATATGTCAAATCATTTGGGGGGCTTTTTCAAACTATGCAGGCCTACTTTTTATTCTGCATACCTCCCCTCCCCCACCAGTTTTCCCCCTGATTTGGAGTGGAATAAGGAGTGTGAGTGGAGGGACAGAAAGGTTTAGAAGTCTCCTATCTTGATATATGTGCTACATTCCATTAGCAAGTACCAGTCTAAGAGGTTATTTTCCTGTTTTTCCCAGACTTTCTGGTAGCCAAAGATAGAACCTGATTTTCAGTATTGCTTGATGTTGCTGCATATTCAGGATTGCTGCTATTCTCGGACTATGCCCTGGGGAAGTTGACTATCCAGCTAGCCTACAAACAGATTGTGAAATAGTTAATTTGTTTTTGAGCTTCTCTTGTTTTTCAGTCTTTCTCTATCTCTGTTTCCTCTTCTTCCATTTTCCCCAGGGCCTTGGGATTTCATATCCTTCTCTGTATGCCCAGTATTACCCAGGGCAGGAATTCACTCAGACATAACCCCTTAGGCAATTCTTTGTAAACCATATTTTTCTTCTGCCCCTTATTCACCGGTACTTATGTGTCCTATTCCCTCTAGGGCTCTGTTGTCAGCTTGGTATTATAATGGAAAACAATTGGATATATCAGAGACCTAGTCTATTACATTTCCATGGCTATTTTCATTTTAACATGGAGAATCCGGGAACTATGAAGTCCTAACCAAAAGTTTCAAGATTTTTCTAACTGAGAACATTTCAGGTGCTTCGATAAGCCAGTGGGGTACAGGCAGCATTCCTACTGCCCTTCAAACAAACTAGGTATGCTGTGGCACTCTTTTTTAGAATGTCCTCTAGTGTGCACATCTGTAAATTGGTCTTTCTGTTTCACCTGTCACTAATACTGTCACTATAGAGCAGCCTAAATTGACTCTTTCTGGTACTTGAGGTCTTAGGAGAAAGGAAGAAGGAAAAATATATAAGGACAAAGAATTTGAGAGAATGAAAGGATTCTGATGGGATTGGAAATAAGATCCCAGTCTAACAAGTTTATATTTAGATTTAAGACATCTATAACTCCACATCTCAGATTGTCCTCTTAGCACTTAACAAAAAGTTCCTTTGGGGAATCTAGTACATCTAGTAAAAGGATATTGACTAAGGCAAAGTGAAGAGTTTATCTATTAATAGGTAACGGTAGATAGATCCTGGCCCAGTGACAGTGATTGGAAGTAATTGAGGCTTGGTGGTTTCATAGCTGGGATTATACAGATGTTCAACAAAAGACAGAAAAGTAGTTTTCCCAGGAGGGGTGGTTTCCAGAGTTGCATAAATTATATTTTGAGGAACTTGACATCAGTGTTAAACAGATGGACTAGGACCTTGGTCATTCATCAGTGGCCAGTGCTGATGGCCAACTTGCTAGTTGTATTACTTTTATACACTTCTCCATCCTCTTTCCCTTCCATTCTCTCACAGTTGGGCCTCCCTCTCTTCTCTCCAACTTTCCACTGTTACTTTTCCTCAAAGGAACTGTCTTTTTGCTAAACACTTGAAGAGTATTTAGCAAATCCTGGCCTTAGAGTCAGAGATACCTTAAATCTAAATACAGGCAAGGCACAGTGGCTTACACCTGTAATCCCAGCACTTTGGGGGGCTGAGGGAGGTGGATTGCTTGAGGCCAGGAGTTTGAGACCAGCCTGGGCAACATAGCGAGATATATGCAAAACTTAGCAAATTTCTACAAAAACAAAAAAAATCTAAATACAAACTTTGTTAGACTGGGATCTTATTTCTAGGCCCATTAGAATCCTTTTATTCTGTCAAATTCATTGTCCTTATATATTTTTCTTTCTTCCTCTCTTTTCAGATAGTTTTGTTTGCTTAGTTGCCCTTTTGTATCCATAACTGCTTGCCTGAGTGGCTTCTTTCTTTCCTTTTTTTTTTTTTTTTTTGAGACAGAGTCTCGCTCTGTCGCCCGGGCTGGAGTGCAGTGGCGCAATCTCGGCTCACTGCAAGCTCCGCCTCCCGGGTTCACGCCATTCTCCTGCCTCAGCCTCCGAGTAGCTGGGACTACAGGCGCCCGCCACCGCGCCCGGCTAATTTTTTGTATTTTTTTAGTAGAGACGGGGTTTCACCGTGGTCTCGATCTCCTGACCTCGTGATCCGCCCGCCTCGGCCTCCCAAAGTGCTGGGATTACAAGCGTGAGCCACCGCGCCCGGCCTTTCTTTCCTAGATCAATCTGTTCTAATTGATTTTACTGTTTGTTTACTTGCCTGGAAGCTAGTTTTGCTTTATCATCTTTTCTCCCTCTCTCATTATTATTATGATGCTCGTCCACTTATTTTGGGGTGTTCCTGATAAACCCATTATAAGCCAAAAATATCCTAAGTTGAAAATGCATTTAATACCCAGATAAAACCATCATAAAGTCAAAAAATCATAAGTTGAACTGCTGTAAGTTGGGGACTATATTAGAGAAGCCTGAAGAAAGAGGGAGCCTCGCTGGGTTCGACTGGTACTCTTTAGGGCCACATCAAAAGTGTGGGTTTTTTGGAGGAAATAATATGAAGGGTTGGGCAATCATTGTTCTCTGTCTGCTCAATATTGTAACATATCCAAGTATATATTTAGTCAAAAGCGTTTTGGTGCAATAGTATAATTATGCTATAAAAGCAGTAAAACCAATTGCAAGTATATAACAAGAGACTTGAAACTTCTTTTAACAAGCAGACTTAAAACCAAATATTACTGAATTGATGGAGGCACATGAAATGCAAGGGTCTTGTTATAGCTCAGTGGCTGACTATAGGCCAGTGATAAGGAATTGGTATAAAAATTACACATTGAGATTATGCATCTTTGGCTTGCCTGATTTTTTTTAGTCTCATTCTGAAATTGTCCCCAAAGTCTATTACATAACTTTTCTATGCTTTATTTTAAGTTAGGAGATATGTTTTCTGTAAAATAATATTGGGAATTGTTTTGGCGCTATACTTATAAAAAGCCCTGGTTCATTTGCTAGAACATCATGCTTCCTTATTTTTTCTACTTAAGTAGTTTATAGTTTATCTTGGTATATTATCACTACTTCAACTAAGGTTATTTTTATCTTTGTTTAGTGTATACAGATCTGACCTGATACTTATTCTAACACTAGCTTTTTAAAATAACACTAGTTTTTACTTACGTCTCTCAAAACTGCTTTTTTATTTACCTACACTTCATATACAGAATGGCTTCTAGTTTTACTTCTCTTAAATTGTCTTATTAATTTCAAATAGAGGCAAGCATTGGCCTTCTTTATTATGTCTTTGAGTGTAGCTATGCCTGGGAATTTACATGTTAAAATACAATTTCATTATGTTATTTTCATTTGTTTCTCTTTTATATTATAGTGAGAGTTATTTTTATTTTTAAAAAATTATGTCTCTAGGTAGTTGTATATTTTCTATTTTATTAAGGCTAGTAAATGGGGTATTAAAAATAATTGCTTAAAGAGGTCATGCCCTAGGGCCAGGCGCGGTGGCTCATGCCTGTAATCCCAGCACTTTGGGAGGCCAAGGCGGGCGGATCATGAGGTCAGGAGATTGAGACCATCCTGGCTAACACAGTGAAACACCGTCTCTACTAAAAATACAAAAAATTAGCCGGACATGGTGGCACATGCCTGTAGTCCCAGCTACTCGGGAGGCTGAGGCAGGAGAATCGCTTGAACCCAAGAGGCGGAGGTTGCAGTGAGCCGAGATCACGCCACTGCACTTCACCCTGGGTGACAGTGAGATTCTGTCTCAAAATAAATAAATAAATAATAAAAAATAAAATACTAGGAATACAGCTAATTAGGGAAGTGAAAGATCTCTACAAGGAGAGCTACAAACCACTGCTCAGAGAAATCAGAGATGACACAAACAAATGGAAAAGCATTCATATGCTCATAGATAGGAAGAATCAATATCATTAAAATGGCCATACTGCCCTAAGCAATTTATAGATTCAATGCTATTTCCATTAAACTACCATTGACATTCTTCACAGAACTAGAAAAAACTTTTAAAAATACATATGGAGCCAAAAAAGAGCCCGAATAGCCAAGGCAATCTTAAGCAAAAAAAAAAAAAGCAAAGCTGGAGGCATCATGCTATCCAACTTCAAATTATATTACAGGAGTACAGTAACCAAAACAGCATGGTACTGGTACAAGAACAGACACACAGACCAATGGAACAGGATAGAGAACCCAGAAACAAGACTGTGCACCTACAACTATCTGATCTTCAACAAACCTGACAAAAACAAGCAATGGGGAAATATTCCCTATTGAATAAATGGTGCTGGGATAACTGAGTAGCCATTTACAGAAAATTGAAACTGGACCCTTTCCTTAACCATATACAAAAATTAACCCAAGATGGATTAAAGACTTAAATATAAAACCTAAAACTATAAAAACCCTGGAAGACAACCTAGGCAGTACCTTTCAGGACACAGGCACAGGCAAAGATTTCATGACAAAGATGCCAAAAAAATTGCAAAAAAAGCAAAAATTGACAAATGGGATCTAATTAAACTAAAGAGCTTCTGCACAGCAAAAGAAACTATCAGTAGAGTAAACAGACAACCTACAGAGTGGAAGAAAATTTTTGCAAAGAAAATTTTTGCAAACTATGTATCTGACAAAGGTCTAATATCCAGCATCTATAAGGAACTTAAACACATTTATAAGAAAAAACAACCCCATTAAAAAGTGGGCAAAGAAATGAATAAGCAGACACTTCTGAAAAGAAGACATATATGCAGCCAACAAGCATATAAAAAAAGCTCAACATCACTGATCATTAGAGAAATGCAAATCAAAACCACAATGAAATACCATCTCACACCAGTCAGAATGGTTATTATTAAAAAGTTAAAAAGTAACATATGCCGGTGAGGTTCTGGAGAAAAAGGAAGGCTTATACACTGTTGGTGGGAGTGTAAATTAGTTGAGCCATTATGGAAGATAGTGTGGAGATTCCTCAAAGACTTAAAGACAGAAATACCATTCGACCCAGCAATCCCATTACTGGGTATATACCCAAAGGAATATAAATAGTTATATTATAAAGATACATGTACACATATGTTCACTGCAACACTATTTACAATAGCAAAGACATGGAATCAACCAAAAGGCCCATCAATGATAGACTGGATAAAGAAAATGCATACACCATTCAATGCTATGCAGCCATAAAAAAGAATGAGATCATGTCTTTTGGAGGGACATGGATGAAGCTAGAGGCCGTTATCCTTAGCAAACTGACAGAGGAACAGAAAACCAAATACCACATGTACTCATTTATAAGTGGGAGCTAAATATTAAGAACACATGGACACATAGAGGGGAACAACACACACTGGGGCTTATCGGAAGGTGGAGGGTGGGAGGAGAGAGAGGATCAGGAAAAATAACTGATGGATACTAGGCTTAATGCCTGGGTGATGAAATAATCTGTACAACAAACCCCCATCACACATGTTTGCCTGTGTACATAGGCACATCCTGCACATGTACCCCTGAACTTAAAAGTTAAAAAAAAAATGGTACAGCCATTTTTGAAAACAGTTTGATAGCTCCTCAAAATGTTAAATACAGAGCTATCATATGACCTAGCAATTCTACTTCTAGATATCTATCCAGAGAATTAAAAACATATGTCTACACAAATACTTGTAAACAAATGTTCCTAACATTCATAATGGTCAAAGTGGAAACAACTCAAATGTCCATCAACTGATGAACAACAATATGTATCAACCTTGAAGACATTATGCTGTGTGAAAGAAGCCACACAAAAAACACTACATATTGTATAATTCCATTTATATAAACTTTCTAGATTTGGTAAAGCAATAGAAACAGAAAGTAGATTAATGGTTTCCAGGGGCTGGGGAAAGGGGAAAATGGGGTCTGGGACTTCTTTTGGGAGGGTGAAAATGTTCTAAAATGGATTATGGTGATGGCTGTACAGTCATCAATCTGTGAATGACAGATTAAGGAATTTGGGCTGACCAAGTTGTTGAGAATAACTAGAAAAACTGACAAAATGTTTTTAAAAATATGCTTGAAGACATAGGACAACTAATAAGGCAATGTAGAATACCGAGGTCTAAATCAGAATGAAGACAAAGCCAGAAAGGAGAGCCCAGCATTTCCTCAAGAATATATGCCAATTCCAGTTTATTAGCTGAGAGGCTTAAAACAGAGCTTTTGGCCAGGCGTGGTGGCTCACATCTGTAATTCCAGCACCTTGGGAGGCCGAGGCAGGTGAATCACCTGAGGCCAGGAGTTCGAGACCAGCCTGGCCAACATGGTGAAACCCTGTCTCTACTAAAAACACAAAAATTAGTGGGACGTGGTGGCAGATGCCTGTAATCCCAGCTACTCCGGAGGCTGAGGCAGGAGAATTGCTTGAACCCAGGAGGTAGAGACTGCAGTGAGCTGAGATCACACCACTGCACTCCAGCCTGGGCGACAGAGCAAGACTCTATCTCAGAAAAGCAAACAAACAAAAAAACAACAACAACAAAAACCAGAGCCTTTGCCAGCCTGCAGGGCTACAGGAAGAAAATTTGGAGTCCAGGGCCCACTAAGAGAGACTTCACATAAACTTTAGGTTAGAAGCCCAAAGGGCTACAGCCTAGAAATGTGAGTGAATTTGAAATAGAATGGCCTTCTTTCAGGAACCGAAGCCCAACTTTAACTCATCTCAGTCCCCCAAACTGGATTAAGGTGATCTAGGATTGCTCCTGTCTCAAATTGACTTCCCAAAGCCAATATAAACTCTTTCTTTTTTTTTTTATTATACTTTAAATTTTAGGGTACATGTGCACAACGTGCAGGTTTGTTACATATGTGTACAGGTGCCATGTTGGTGTGCTGTACCCATTAACTCGTCATTTAACATTAGGTATATCTCCTAATGCTATCCCTCCCCCTTCCCCCCACCCCACAACAGTCACCAGAGTGTGATGTTCCCCTTCCTGTGTCCATGTGTTCTCACTGTTCAATTCCCACCTGTGAGTGAGAACATGCAGTGTTTGGTTTTTTGTCCTTGCGATAGCTTGCTGAGAATGTTTTCCAGCTTCATCCATGTCTCTACAAAGGACATGAACTCATCATTTTTTATGGCTGCATAGTATTCCATGGTGTATATGTGCCACATTTTCTTAATCCAGTCTATCGTTGTTGGACATTTGGGTTGGTTCCAAGTCTTTGCTATTGTGAATAGTGCCGCAATAAACATACATATGCATGTGTCTTTATAGCAGCATGATTTATAGTCCTTTGGGTATATACCTAGTAATGGGATGGCTGGGTCAAATGGTATTTCTAGTTCTAGATCCCTGAGGAATCGCCACACTGACTTCCACAATGGTTGAACTAGTTTACAGTCCCACCAACAGTGTAAAAGCCTCTCCAGCACCTGTTGTTTCCTGACTTTTGAATGATGGCCATTCTAACTAGTGTGAGATGGTATCTCATTGTGGTTTTGATTTGCATTTCTCTGATTGCCAGTATAAACTCTTTCTAAAGAAAATATTTTAGGTTTCAAGTTATTCATACAGTTTTTTTATATACAATGTCAGGAACTTGCTAAAAACTAGCCAAGCATGAGAGAACCCAGGACAAGATAATTGAAAATTAAGAGACTCAATACACAATAGAAAGAGACTCACAGATGATCTAGATAATGGAGTTATCAGGAACAGACTTTTAAAGAACTGTCTTTAACATGTTCAAGGAAATTAAAATAAGACTGAGAATTTGGCAGTGACTAGAGATAAATATGAAAAAAATAAATTTGTGGAAAATGTTTTTTTAAAAAGAATCAAATAGAAATTCTGTAATTACACTACCCAAATTAAGAAATCAGTGACAATAATGAATGTTGACTAGAATGTGGAACAGTGGGAATGCTCATATAGTACTTATACTTACTAGAGTAAGTATACATATACTATACTATACTTGTAGTAAGTATACGTATAGTATAGTATACGTATATTTACTCTAGTAAGTGTAAGTACAGTCATTTTGGAAATGAGTTTGTAATTATCTGCTACCATTGAGTATACACCGAGTTTATAATCAGTAAAAATGTATGCACATTGCACAAAGGGACATGTAAGAGAATATAAATTAGAATTGAATTATAAGAGCTCCAAAGAAACCCAGATACCCATCACAGGAATTGGTAAGTAAATTGTTGTGTTTTTATATAATGGAATGTTATACAGCTATGAACATGAACAGACTATAGCTACATACAGAATATGGGTGAATGTCACAAAGATAATGTTGGCAAAAGAAGCCAGACAGAAAAATATATATTGTATTATTCTACTTTATGAGAAGTTTGAAAGCAAATGAAACTAATTTCATACATGTGTGCACATATATGTGTCTAGGAAATGCACTAAAATGTTAACAGTGGTTATTTCTGATAGGTGATTTCATTTTCTTCAATAACTTCTTGATTATCTTAAATGTAGACAATGTGCTACATTTCTAATGAGAACAAAGTTATTCCGAAAATATGGCATTCCTATAACTTAGGATAAAAATGGTATATACAAAATGAAAAACTCATTTTCTTAAAATTTTGTTTAAATTACCTTGGTAGACTCAGCTACTCA
The DNA here is from genome assembly GCF_028878055.3 of Symphalangus syndactylus. NCBI lineage: Eukaryota > Metazoa > Chordata > Mammalia > Primates > Hylobatidae > Symphalangus > Symphalangus syndactylus. The sequence continues at coordinate 44,091,261 of NC_072440.2, forward strand.
AGAGGCTAAGGCAAGAGGATTCCTTGAGCTGAGGAGTTTGAGGCCACAGTGCACTATGATCATGCCTGTGAATAGCCACTGCACTCCAACCTGGGCAACATCATGAGACCTCACCTGTAAAACAAACCAAAAAACCTTTTGGTATATTTACTGTATTTACTCCTAGCCGCCTTTTCTATGATGTTTTTAGATGAGATGACATAGTATATATAATTTATCGTGCTGCTTTTTCATTTTAAATTTATATTACATGCCATCGTTACTTCTGCAAGTTATTCCCTAGTTGTCTGTCTGCCTGCCTCCTTCCCTCTCTTCTTCCCCACCTCCCTGCCATCTTTCTTCCCACCCTCCCTCCCTCTTTTCCTCCTCTGCCTTCCTTCCTTCCTTCCTTCTTCTGTTCTTTTGTCAGCAAGCATTCATTATGTTCCTTCTGTTTGCCAGACACTTTACTCAAACACAGCTCCACCCTCCAGTGGGGGAGATGGATACCTAGCAAAAAATAAGGAGTGATAAATACTTGATTTTATGCGTATAAACACACACACGTTTGTTTGTTTTTGAGGCATGGTCTCCCTCTGTTGCCCATGCTGGAGTGCAGTAGCATGATCATAGCACCTTATAACTTTGAACTCCTGGGCTCAAGCAGTCCTCCTGCCTCAGCCTCCCTGGAGGCTGAGACTACAAGTGCATGTCAGCATGCCTGGCTGCTTTTTCTTTTTTTTTTTTTTTTTTTGAGACAGAGTCTTGCTCTGTCGCCCAGGCTGGAGTGCAGTGGCGCAATCTCGGCTCACTGCAACCTCCTCCTCCCAGGTTCACGCCATTCTCCTGCCTCAGCCTCTCCGAGTAGCTGGGACTACAGGCGCCTGCCACCACGCCCGGCTAATTTTTTGTATTTTTAGTAGAGACGGGGTTTCACCGTGGTCTCGATCTCCTGACCTCGTGATCCGCCCGCCTCGGCCTCCCAAAGTGCTGGGATTACAAGCGTGAGCCACCGCGCCCGGCATCTGGCTGCTTTTTCTATTTTTTGTAGAGAAAGGGACTTGCTGTGTTCCCCAAGCTGGTCTTGAACTTCCGGCCTCAATCAGTCCTTATGTTGGGATCACAAGCATGAGCCACCACACCCAGCCTATATATGTATATATTTAGAACTCATTTTTCATTAGGAAAAATACAAATTGAATGCATCCTGTACTAGCATTACCAAGAATCCTGTGGATCATACTCCTGTGAATGACTATGCTATAGGTTCTGGTTGTACCAGGAGTGGAATGAGGCCGTATGTAATACTGATGACCAGGTACCTTGGGAAGGTTTCTGTGCAGGTGCTGCTTTGTGCAAGAACATTTACTGTAGTTGTTTTGGCTGAGGTTAAGGATTTTTTGTTTGGCTTTTATTTTTAAATGTGAGAGGTAGATTTTGCAAGGGATTAAGCTGAATGAGACCTAGGGACATCTTACTAAATATTACTAAAGGAAAAACCTATTCAGATGCTCCCTGGCATGGATCTGTTAAGGGCATATAGGCTCCTCCCTCACTCGTCTCCTTTGCCCGTCAAGGAGGAGAGCGGAAGACTCTTTTCCAGATCTAAGTCCTTAAGGGGGCCTTAAGATGGTCTAGGACAGGAGTTGGCAAATTTTTTTCTATAAAGGACACGTTAGTAAATACTTTAGGCTTTGTGGGCATATGGACTCAACTTCGCCATTGTGGAGTGGAAGTAGCCATAGACAAAAACATAAGTGCATGGGCCTGGCTGTGTTCCAGTAAAAATTTTATTTACAAAAACAGGACATTTATGAAAACAGGACATGGGCTTGGATTTGTTTTATCAGGCCATAGTGTACCTACCCCTGGTCCGCACAGGAGGACTCTAATGTCAGCAACCATAGGGACTTGTACTTCGTACTGCTGTGACACCCATAGGGATACCTCTTGCCTCGTTTCTGGGGAAGTTAATAAAAAGGCCAGGCTCATTCACCTTAATTTCAGTCTATCCCCACAATTCTAATAAAAATGTTCTGATCAAAATGGCTCTTTGGACAATAAAACAGCAAAACAGTCTCCAGCCGCTCCTAAACCCTGAAGCAAACCTGCAGTCCTTTGGCAAGGTCATGCAAAGATTTTAGCTGCCATAAACCATAGGGGTAGAGATTGAAGCTAAGAATGATAGATAAGGGGAAAGTACTGGCTTTCCAACAGTAGTAAAAGGTTGTATGATAAAAATTGTCCTTAAGACTCACTGAAATGCCGAAAGAAGAAATTTGTTTTACAGGCACTCTTCCATATTAGGAATTCTTTCTAAATATCATCTTAAATTTAAATAAACATAATTTAAGAGTGTTTTAATATTAAGATGTTTACATTGTTAATTATTTTAAATGCTGTGATTAGCAGCTTTCTACATAATTTTTATATCATATTTCGATTTATTTCTAATAGAGTCTCAAAGGTATAACTATTATAATGAAGGGTTTGAACAGAATTAAGGTTCGTAACACATATTGCAAATTGCTTTCTGGAAAGATTATGCCAACTTATACTTCTGCTAGCACTGTGTGAAAGTTCTTATTTCAACATACACTTTCTAGCACTACTTTTTTCTTTTTTTCCTAAAATATCTCATATTTAGTTTGTAAAACTTTCCTATAGATAAAAATTAGTTGATAGGAGCCAGTTGGCAGGGCAGGTTTCACTTTGAGCTCTTGCCTTTATCTGTTCTGTTATTGTGGGATTGATCTGCAGAATGTGGCTAGCAATAGATTCTGATCAGGCTACTACAATATTTGCCATCTGGATTGAAAATACAGCCATCATCTTTTGAATGACCAGTTTGTGTAAACCATTTGTTGATAATGTCTTTCCAGTGGTAAAGCAGAATTTCTGTTTGTCTGCCTTTCTTGAGAGCCATGATGAGGATTTCTAAGGCTTAATGTATAGAATCCTTAAGTGCCTTAGTCCATTTGGTGCTGCTCTAAGGAATACTTGAGACTGGGTAATTTATAAAGAACAGAAATTTATTTCTCACAAGTCTGGAAGCTGAGAAATCTGAGATCAAGGCACTGGCATTTGATCTGACATGGGCCTTGTTGCTGTGTCATCCATGGCAGAAGAGCTGAAGAACAAGCTAGCCAAATGCTATGCTGAGCCTCTTTTGTAAGGGCCTTTACCAGGGAGGAACCCTCCCAGCCTAATCACCTCCTAAAGGCCCCACCTCTTAATATCATCACATTGGCAGTGCCTGAATTTTGGAGGGAACACCCAAACTATAGCATTAAGATATGGGAAAGGAACAAGAAAGAGTCTATTTTTCTTTGGTGATCTGTTTAAAGAGTAGATGTGTTTCGTTTGAATCACATCTATGTATAGTATTAAAAATAAGATGTATCTCTCTCTCTCTCTATACATATATATATACACTGAAACCTTTACCTTCTTTCATTGTCTTTCTAGTTTTTAAGGATAGGAAATTTTAGTTAAAATGCTAGCCTGGCATTTTTCTTCTTCCCCACTTTTATTTCCCCCATGGGGAATTGGGTTATGAAACTGGAAATTTTATTAATTTTCCAGAAATTGTTCTGGTGGGTTTGTGTAAGAAGGAGAGTAATAATTGGCACGGCATTGCAGTTACTCTTTATTTATAATTCAGACACGCTCTTTATTTCAAAATATTAAGTTAATAATACTCTTAACTTATTGCACTTAAGTAGATTGAGATAATTTGTGATTTATTTTTACTTCCTAATAAAGTGGATAAAAGGAGAAGCTGCTTGGAAAACTTTCCCACTTGGGAAGTTTTTCCACATTCCTAATTTTCCTTTGTGGAATGTCACTCACCATTTCCAGTTCGGAACTGCTCTTTCTAGATAGTAGATGGAATGGAGTGGTTGTGGTGGTGGTGGTGGTGGTGGTGGTACTCTTTACATCAACCTAGAGAAAAATGGAAGCATCTTAACTTGGTTAAAATGTTTCTGTTGTTTATATAATTCTTTAAGCCTCATTCCAGTGCTGCTGCTATTAAAAAAAAAAAAAAACTCAAAACTTGCATTTCTTTTACTGATCATTTTGTAGACATAAAAATAAGAGATTCTCAGCATAGCAGAATTTTTAAAAATTAATGGATTTTTTTAAAACCAAAATTTAAGAACATAAATTGCATTGAAAAGAATTTTGAAATTTATTCTCAGCAGAATCTGTAATAAAATATATGGGCCTGAGAATTAATTTCCAGGTCAAGTTCTTTGTCTATATGTTGTTGATGAAGTTGTTTTCTTTCAACTAAGTAACAGTTTGGAATTCTAAAACAGAGAACTCATAATCTTCAACCAAGTGTTTATTAACATTTACTTTTTTCAAAAGCTTTTTCACCATGCCACTTGGTTAAAAAAATAACAATCTTAAAAAAATGAGACTGTGTGTGCGTGTGTGCATGCACATATTCATTTGCAAATTATGTACATATACTTCTATACTTACATATTATATACTCTATAAAACATAATAGAAATTTTTCATTATTAGAAAGATATAATCAATCTTGATAAAATTAACTTTAAATTTGATTTATTGGCAGTATACTCAATTTTTTGTTTTCACTTTAACATTGTAATAGTCTTTATTATTTAATACTTTGTCACACAGTAATTTAAACTGATTCAAAGTTTATTCCAGGCCAGGCACAGTGGCTCATGCCTGTAATCTCAACATTTTGGGAGGCCAAAGTAGGAGGATTACTTGAGGCCAGGAGTTAAGACCAACCTGGGCAATATAGCAAGACTTCATCTCTACAAAAAATAAAAAAAAATTAATCAGGCATGGTGGCACATGCCTGTAGTCTCAGCTACTTGGGAGACTGAGGCAGGAGGATTACTTGAGCCCAGGAGTTCAAGGTAATAGTGAGCCAATGATCACACCACCACTGCACTCCAACCTGGGTGACAGAGCAAGACCCTGTCTCAAAAAAACAAAAAACAAAACAAACAAACAAAAAACAAAGTTCATTTCGGTCTCATCTGACAATTACATGTGATGTTTTTTGTTGAAATTTGCATGATGAATTTTCATCCTCCATAATATCATTCAATTCTTACATTTAGTGATTGCAGTACTAGTTTGTATATTTAGTATTCCATGCTATTTTTAAGCTCAAAATACTAGTGTTTTCATTGACTTAATTCTGTTAATTTAGGAGCAACCAGTAATTGGCTGGGCACAGTGGCTCATGCCTGTAATCTCAGCACTTTGGGAGGCCAAGGCGGGTGGCACACCTGAGGTCAGGAGCTTGAGATCAGCCTGGCCAACATAGTGAAACCTTGTCTCTACTAAAAATACAAAATTAGCTGGGTGTGGTGGCACATGCCTATAGTCCCAGCTACTCGGGAGGCTGAGACAGGAGAATTGCTTGAACCCAGGAGGTGGAGGCTGCAGTGAGCCGAGATTGTGCCACTGCTCTCCATCCTGGGCAAGACAGAGCAAGACTCTGTCTCAAAAAAAAAAAACAAAAAAAAAAACCAGTAACCTTGTTCACCTTTTGTGGTTTTCTGTCTAGTCTGAGTTTTTCTCTCTAGCCTGTCCCCTAAGCTCTCTTCTCTTCTACTTTTCTGCCTTCCCCTTCATTTCTGACATCCTCCTAGCTCTACTTTACCACCCAGTTGTTCCAGCCACTACCCTCCCTCCCAACACACTGCACACTACACACACACACACACACACACACACACACACACACACACGCACACAAGAAAAAAAGTATTGATTGAGAGGGACTCCTCAGAAGGTGGCAAGTCTCTCTGTTGGGGGAAGGAGAAGAGTTGATAGACAGGACAATTCTTGGCCAGGCATGTTGGCTCACACCTGTAATTCCAGCATTTTGGGAGGCAGAGGCAGGAGGATCAGTTGAGACCAGCCTGGGCAACATACGAAGAGCCCCATCTCTACCAAAAAAAAAAAATTTTTTTTTTTTTTAATTTGCTGGGCACGTTGGTGCACACCTGGAGTCCCAGCTTCTTGGGAGGCTGAGGCAAGAGGATCACTTGAGCCTCTTGTTGCTGCTGCGAGCTATCAGCGCACCACTGTACTCCAGCCTGGGTGACACAATGGGACCCTATCTCAAAACAAACAACAAAACAAGACCTACAATTCAGTAGCTTCTGGACAGAGTGGAGGAGCTGCCTAGCTGCTCTGAAAGTTCCATTGGAGGAGTACTAAACACTTTAGGAAGGTCCTGAAGTCTTTCTGGACTGATTACTTGAGAGGTGTCATTTTGAAAGACACACTGGGTGGAAGTTTACAAAGGGTAAAGAGGCATTGCATACAATCATATTGAATACTTTATGTTAGAATCATAACTGTTTAATGTTTATGTTTTTATTTTTTAATGTTTGTTTTTATATATTAGTGCTTTATTTGATACTTTATAATGTTTGTAAATTTCCACATTTGAAATATGTTGAGTATTTAATTTCACTGATTTCTAAACATCGTTATACTTCTGCACACTTTTCAATTAAAATATTAGTATTAATACTGGCATTACATGGAGTAAATACCAAGATACTGGTAGTGCAATTTGCTTTAGAATTATAATTATTACTTTGATTTTTCTGTCATGTTTAATGACAGGTTCAAAGACCATTTAAATTCTTCATTTGGAAGTTTTTAAATCTTAGAAAATTTTGAATCCATGTGTATGAAATTGCAGTTAGGAGTTTTTGTTGGTGACAGACATGTTCAGCAATAAAACCATCTAACAATGGAAACATTTCTAAACATTTATTATCAGAATGTTCTTTGTATAACATGTTTTTTTTTAAAAGCAACTACTTTCTCAGACGATTAAAATGCCATCTTTATCTTGAAGGGAGATAAATTAAGTATGTGGGAGGGGGTTGTTTTTAATATCTGCTGTGTACCTATGTAGCATACTATTGACAGCTATGTGTCATCATAGAAAAAGTCATCAAATTCGGAGCAGTTGTTTCTTGTAGAAGAAAAATAGGTAGCTTGTTTAAGTTTGCCACAACATAACCAATAAATTTCTGTATGATACAAAAGATTTTTGAGTCTCTCTCAATCTCTCTACTAAATTTTGAAAGGATGTGTCCACTTAAAATCTATTTTTAAAGGCTTATCTTTGATATATCACATGTACAAAGAAGTGCATTGTATATGTACAATTTAAGAAATATTTATAGGCCAGGTACGGTGACTCTTGCCTGTAATCCCAACACTTTGGGAGGCCAAGACAGGAGGATTGCTTGTGCCAGAAGTTTGAGACCAGCCTGGGCAATATGGCGAGACCCTGTCTCTATAAAAAATTTTTTTTTAATTAGCTGGGCATGGCGGTGTGTGCCTGTGGTCCCAGCTACTTGGGAGGCTGAGGCTGAGGCAGGAAAGTTGCTTGAGCCCAGATGGTTGAGGCTGCAGTAAGCCATGTTCATGCCACTGCACTCTGGCCTAAGCAATAGAATAGAGTAAAATCCTGTCTCAAAAAAAAAGAAAGAAAGAATAATAAAGCCAACATCCATCCAAGCAACATAAGGTCAAAACACAGCAGTAACCTAAAAGTTCTCCATGTGTCCTTCACCAAACACATCCCCCATCCTCCCTAGGGATGAGCACTATCTTGACTGTGTATAATAATTTCCCTATGCTTTATAATAGTTTTATTGTCTGTATATCCCTAAATACTGAATTCAGTTGTACCTGGTTTTGTGCCTCATTCGGGGTACAGACCTTCTTAAGAGTGATGGCATTGTTATTAAATTTCAGAGAAGCATAACTGGTCAGCAGGAGGGTGGAGACAGATGTATAAGCCAAAAATTTTTAAGGAATTTAAGGAGTGGAACCTAGAAAAGGTGTTAGGTAGAAATAAGGTTTCTCTGTTTATACATGTATTAAATGAAAATATGAGGTTTGACTCACATTTTAAAATATTTTGTAAATTTTGCTTAATATTAAAAGCATTTTTTCTGTGGCATGACCATAAATATTTATAAGGTAAGACAAATATGACTTCTTTATTTTCAGTGTGGCACAGCTGAACTACATTTCAAATGAGAAGTAACATTGATAGGGAGCAGTCATGTGAAACTATGTTCAAAAAAAGAAAGCCCAAGTTTCAAAAGTCTTATTCTGAATATTGTTCTCTGTATGGTATTGTTTAATTTTAAAAGTGTTTTCATATCCAACTAAAGTTCAATTTAAAAATATAGTTTATATTTTTTCTTCTCAAATGAAGCTTTAAGCATATGTTTCTAATAATTCAGTTAAATATGCTGAGTTGTATATTTTTTGAAGAGAATCTGTTTTGAAAAGATTCCAAAATATTTGTTTGAACAGGCACTCAGCATCTCGATGAAAACTGTTGGAAAAGAAAAACTTTCAGAGTCATTCTGCCCTCAGAGTAGTCAAGCCAACTAAACTGGTACAGTTAACACTTCTGTAAGAAACCAGGAGCCAAGAAATTTAGCACTTCCTGACTGCTTTTCAGCAAGCAGGCCTCAAACCAACTTAGTGGTTGGAACCAATACCATTGAATTTTTAAAGTAAAAGGCTAGGAGTAGAACATCTACATCTCTTTCTATCAGTATGATATTTATCAGTCTCTTTTGGTAATCCATGACTAGCTTCAATCTTTGCCTTATGTTGGTATTAAAGCTATCATTCTTTCTTGAATTTTGTAGGGCATCATTTTTGCAAAGCAAAAAGAGAATGCATTATAGAGTGTGACCCCAGGTGTAATTAAACCATCTGCCAGATATATTTTTATGTTGCTTTTTAGTACCACTGAGTGTCATAGTGGAGATGCAAATTATATTGGACATCATAATGCTTTGGGATAATTGGTAGTTACAGCAGACTACCAAATTTACAAGTAGGGATTGCTTTTTCAGCTTCTGATCCATTCATTTTTATTATATCCCTTTGAAATATATTGACACCACTTAATTCACTTAACAATAATATGCTTAGTGTCTTAGTTCCTTTTATTCTGCTGTAACAGAATACCTGAGACTGGGTAATTTTAAAAGAACAGAGATTTATTTCTTACAGTTCTGGAGACTGGGAAGTCCAAGGTCAAAGGGCCCACATGTAGGGAGGGACTTCTTGCTTATCACCACATCGTGGAAGGGCCAAAGAGTACATGAGAGAGGGTAGGGGGAAGGAAGGGAACTGAACTCATTCTTTTAGCAGGAACCCACTCCTATGATATTAACCTGCTCCCAAGATAATGTCATTAATCTGTTTGTGAACTCAGAGCCCTCATGACCTAATCACCTCTTAAAGGTTCCACTGTTGGGACTATTGCATTGGGGATTTTCTTCCAACACGTAAACTTTGGAGGACATATTCAAACCACAGCACTAGTATGTATGATACGTCATATTGATCCCTATATCCACATATTTGCTCTATAAGTGCTCTATTTGCATATTCATTGAGTTGACCTATATAGTACCCAGCATATTTAGGTGTTGCAGTAGAGAACAAATAATAAAAGATTCAAAGATTCTGTGTGCTAACTAGAGAGATAAAACTAAGTTTAACACCTCTGCTACCATTTCTCAAATATCACAGAATTAATAAGAAAAATAGCAGAAATTAAATGTTCAGTCACTTGGTTTTTCAAGTACTTCCCACAAGATTAGATTAATGGCTGGGTGCGGTGGCTCATGCCTGTAATCCCAACACTTTGGGAGGCCAAGGCAGGCGGATCACCTGACGTCAGGAGTTGGAGACCAGCCTGGCCAACATGGTGAAATCCTGTCTCTACTAAAAATACAAAAATTAGTCAGGCATGATGGTACACACCTGTAGTCCCAGCTACTCTGGAGGTTAAGGCCAGAAAATTGCTTGAACCCAGAAGGTGGAGGTTGCAGTGAGCCGAGATCGTGCCACTGCTCTCCAGCCTGGGTGACAGAGTGAGACTCTGTCTCAAAAAAAAAAAAAAAAAAGATTAGATTAACAGTATCTCCAGAAATGATTACCATATGTTACTACATTTTAAGTTTCTTTCAGAACCATAAGTATAGAGGAGTTATGTGGAACCAATGATGAATCTGGATTTTTTTTTTCTTCTTTCTTTGGATCTGTGCCTGAAATGGCAAATTATGTACAATTTGGGGCACAGTGTCACTTATGACTTCAAGGAGTCTAAGAATCAGCAGAGGGATACAGTCTTTTCATAAAACTCTGCCTGGTCTTTTCATTTTGGATAGTATATTATTGGAAACTTCAGAAGAAAATGAGGGAGTTTCAGAAAGGAACTGAAGAGGTTAATGACTAAAAAGGATGATTGAACACCAAAATCTGCAGTTGATTAGGATGCAGTTGTGGAAAGGAAGCATATATATAAATAAAAGGGTATATTGCTAAAATCCACAAAAAGTAGAATGAGGCAAAATATCTCCATTGTTCTGATGTTCCATTTTATACTGAGTTGGATAAGTCTCATGAGGGATCTGATATTGAGGTCACTAATCCTTAATACATGAACCAAGGAATAAGAATTCTGTTTATCATAGGAAATAACTTTGGCCCATAAGGAAGGAGTAGAGACTCTTCAGGAGAGGGACATTTTAGTCCATAATTTCTCTGATTTAGTGCCAAAAGCTTTTTTGAGAGACTATTCAAAGCTGTCTTAAGTTTCATTGTTGGAAATTGATAGCTGCTATATTTCTTTTTAATAACTGTTTTAAGTTCTTTCTGTTTTGTCTTCTCTGTTGCTAAATTCCTGAAGATTACAAAAAAGTGTGCTTAAAGTAAAAGTGTTATGAGACAAAAGCTTTATTCTGTGGATAGGATAATACTTCTTTTGTGACATTTTCTGTTTGCACCAAAAGTGAGAAGTCAATGCCTCGCCTTTGTGCATCCCATTACTAATGGAGGACAAGAAGTTATTTTCTTCAAAGGCTGACTTCCAGAATTTTTGGCTGAACGCTGTTTGTCAAGTGTATATTCCCTTCCGTAGGCCTTTCTATATAGAGCCCACAAACATCGTGAATGTGAATCATGTCATTCAGAGGGTTAGTGACCATGCCTCCGCCATGAACAAGAGAATTCATTACTACAGCCGGCTCACCACTCCTGCAGACAAGGCACTGGTAAGAGACAAAACATTACTAATAGTCTAAAATTCAGTTGAAATGAACAGTGAACAATATAAGCCAGGGCACCTCCCAGTGACTGAACTTCTTTCTGACTGTATTTCAAGGATAGCATCATGCAAAGTCAAAGATAGTAATTAATACACATCCTGCATCTCAGGCCAGTTCATTCTCATCTAAATTTGAAACAATCTTTCTATGTTGACAACAACCTGGAGATTTTTTTGGATTAAATTCTCCTAATCCCCATTCCCCAAATCTCTGAGGAGGATAAATTACTTTTGAAATGGCAGGTTAGGCCATTGACTAATAGCAAATAATAACAGGTTCTGCTTAGTGTGGTCAGTTTTAACTTTGAAGCTATAAGGGAAATATTTTTTTAGAAATTTTCTACAAGAATGGGAAACTGGCCAAGCACAGTGACTCACGCCTGTAATCTCAGCATTTTGGGAGGCCAAGGCAAGAAGGATCACTTGAGCCCAGGAGTTCAAGACCAGCCTGGAGAAGATGGTGAAACCCTGTTTCTACAAAAAAAAAATTTTTTTAATTAGCCAAGCATGATGGCTCGCACCTATAGTTCCAGCTACTTGGGAGGCTGAGACAGGAGGATCCCTTGAGCCCAGAATGGATTCCTTGAGGATGCAGTGAGCTGTGATTGTACCACTGCATTCCACCCTGAGCAAAAGAGTGTGACCCATCTCTTTTTCTTTTGAGATAGAGTGTCGCTCTATCACCTAGGCTGGAGTACAGTGGCGCCATCTCAGCTCACCACAACCTCTGCCTCCTGGGTTCAAGCCATTCTCCTGCCTCAGCCTCCTGAGTAGCTGGGATTACAGGTGTGTGCCACCACGCCTGGCTAATTTTTGTATTTTGTGTAGAGACGGGGTTTCACCATGTTGGCCAGGCTGGTCTTGAACTCCTGACCTCGTGACCCACCCACCTCAGCCTCCCAAAGTGCAGGGATTACAGGCGTGAGCCACTGTGCCCGGCCGTGTGACCCTATCTCTTAAAAAAAAAAAAAAAAGAATGAGAAACTGAAATATGTACACGTAAATATAGTAGTTTCTTATTTAGCATTATTCTTTTATTGATCAAAACCAGTAGTCAAAGGGCCAGATACTAAATGTCTTAGACTTTGAGGTCACATACTGTCACATGATATTCTTCATTTTATGATCATCAAAATTATAAATTATAAAATTTATAAAATTATAAAAACCATTCTCAGGAAAGAGGCTGTATAATAATTAGGTTGAAGCCAGGTTTGGCCTATGGGCCAGAGTTTGTTGATCCTTGATCTTCTAAAAATCTCTATTACTATTTTAGGATAAAAAATATGTAAGTAATTTGGTAGTTTATAAAAACTACCACATATGAGATATTCAGAAACTTGCAAGTTTAACTGAAAATAAGAACATTCTGGGAGAAAATAGGATTTTGAAATTAGTATTACTAATAAAAAGAAGAGAACCAACATTCATTAACATTTAATAAGGACCAGTGATTGGGCATCACTGGAAAGTAGCTATCTCATTTAAGCCTAAACAATAGCTATGTGAAATAAATATTAAGATTTCCTCTTGTATGGCCAAAATAGGGATTTCCAAAATGTTCTGGGTAGGGTAATTTTTTTCCCAATTTTTTTTTTGGGCTTTTTCCCCTTAGTCCTTGACATCAGTAGTTGTGGCAAAGTCTTAGTTCCATAATGGAATTACTTAAGCCCTTGGAGGAGTAGAGGTAATCCCGTAACTCTGGGTCTAGTTGAGACCTTCTAGAGGCTCTGCTCTTGGAAACAAACCTCCAAGATCCCATTTGAGCAAGTTTATACCTGCATGTATATTGTTTGCCTGGAAATAGAGTCAGCATGTGCACCAAAGTTGAATGCCGTTTGTTAACTGACACTGAGATGAGTCTAGCAAGTCAAAGTATATAAACAGTGATGTAAAATTAACAATGATATAACCATTCTTAATGAATGTGTGTATACATCCACACTCGTTTTCTGAAAATCTCAAAATTATTTTGGATTTTTAAACTCTTGCTTTTTTAGTTAGATTTTCTATATTTGAAAAATAATTTTTAAATTCACTAATCAGGGATGCATAGTACTTGCATCCACACTTGTTTTCTGAAAATTCCAAAATTATTTTGGGTTTTTAAACTCTTGCTTTTTTTAGTTAGATTTTCTATATTTGAAAAACCATTTTTTAATTCACTAATCAGGGATGCATAGTACTTGTTTATGATAGTTAAAATGTGTCTAGAGGGCCAGGCGTGGTGGCTCACGCCTTTAATCCCAGCACTTTGGGAGGCCGAGGTAGGTGGATCACAAGGTCAGGAGATCGAGACCATCCTGGCTAACACGGTGAAACCCCGTCTCTACAAAAAAATTAGCCAGGCGTGGTGGTGGGCACCTGTAGTCCCAGCTACCCGGGAGGCTGAGGCAGGAGAATGGCGTGAACCCGGGAGGCGGCGCTTGCAGTGAGCCGAGATCACGTCACTGCACTCCAGCCTGGGCGACAGGGCGAGACTCCGTTCAAAAGAAAAAAAAAAGATGTCTAGAGTCAGTTGTTCTGATGTGTAGAAAATATCCTATTTTGCATTTCCTGGTTCTGACATTTCTCTGTGTTTCCTTTTTACCAGATTGCCCCAGACCATGTAGTTCCAGCTCCAGAAGAGTGCTATGTATATAGTCCATTGGGCTCTGCTTATAAACTTCAAAGTTACACGGAAGGATACGGTAAAAACACCAGTTTAGTAACCATGTGAGTGAAACTGCTTTTTGGAGCATGACTTAAACTGTATATATGAATGAAAATTACTGGTTATTTTAATTTTTGTCTCAATTAAAATATTTGACGAGTCAAACTCCATTTTTTTACTGCTATTACTCTGTGTTTTCAGTTTTATGATTTGGAATACCATGATGGGAACATCTATACTAAGCATTCCTTGGGGCATAAAACAGGTAATACTAATTTTTCAGCACACTTTTTGCCTAAATGTTTTTCTTTTTATATTGTAAGTTTTATAACAGAGGTTTTAATAAATCTACATAAAATTCATTAAAGAAAATAGATGGTTATATTTAGTTTTTCATGAGTTGTCAAGTTTTTATCATGATTGTTTAGGGTGAAATAATTGCATATGAATTTATGCTTACATGATGATATATGCTGTTTTATACTTTTATTTTTAAACAGGCTGGATTTACTACTGGAATGTGTGTCATCATATTGATGGGCCTTTTAACACTTTATTGCTGCTACAGAGTAGTGAAATCACGGACTATGATGTGTAAGAATTTGACACAGTGACAATAGATTGTGGGTGTTAATAAGCATTTCCCTTTGAGGCAGATCACTAGTGTGTATATGCCACATGTGTGTCAACTGTCTACTTTGTACCTAAAGATTTACTTCTGTAATTCATCGCTTTCAGCTAAATTGATTTGTTAATAATATATTAGTGGCTGCTTTTGAAATTCAGAGAAGCTGGGAGTTATTTGCAGAGTGCATTCACTTTGGTGCTAGTTTCTTCATAAGAATCATTTAAAAACTCATATTTATAAAATAATGTCTTTGCCAAAACTAAATTGAGAATTCTGTGCTTCCTGTCAGTTAATGGTGACTTGTTTTGACCTATTCATACCAAAAGATCTAAATGTTAGAATCTGCTAAAAGTAGAAATTGTAACTAGAAAAATATGAAAATGTAAGCAACTCTCTAATAATGAATATTTGAAGTTGTGTGAACACCTTACCTCTACTCATATCTACAAATTCTGGATCAGGGAAATATCTTTTTTAGGTTGTTTTTAAGTAGTCTAGGACCTAAACAAACATGCATATTTCATTAAATCTTAGCAAGTATGAATCAACAGGCCAGACTTTGCCTCCAGTTTTTTTCTGTGCCTACTAAGCAGCTTCCTTCTTTATGTTAACCAGATCTAGTATTAGTCACTGGGCAAGTATTTGTTTAAAAGTCTTGAGAAGCCAGACCTGGTGGTGTGTGCCTGTAGTCCTAGCAACTCAGGAGGCATGGTGGGAAGATCAGTTTAGCTCAGGAGTTTGGGGCCAGCCTTGGCACTGTAGCAATACTCCATCTTAAAAAAAAAAAAAAAAAAAGAATAAAAAAGTCTTGAGAGAAGATTCATTCTGGTTTCTAAATGGTAAGAGGAGATCATTTTAGCCTCCAGTTTCTAAGGCAAATTGTGACTGAACTTGGAAGACTTCTTTAAATATATATAGTAAGTTCGTGTCTTATCTAATTCAGCATCTCATTTAAAATTGGAACAGAGCCCCCACAGAGTTCTCTCTATAACTGTTTTTTCTTTTATTTTCTTTCTTTTTTTTTTTGGAGACAGGATCTCACTCTGTCACCCAGGCTGGAATGCAGCAGCGCTATCACAGCTCACTGCTGCCCGGACCTCCCAGGCACAGGTGATTCTCCCACCTCAGCCTCCCAGGTAGCTGGGAGGTGCATACCATCCCAGGTAGCTGGTAACAGGTGCATACCACCATGCCCGGTTAATTTTTTGTATTTTTCATAGAGACAGGATTTCACCATGTTGCTCAGGTTGGTCTCGAATTACTGGGCTCAAGTGATCTGCTCACCTCAGCCTCCCAAAATGCTGGGATTATTGGCTCTATAACTGTTAACTTCCATGTTATTAAACTATTCCACACCATTTAAAAAGAAGAGAGGCTGAGGCACGAGAATTGCTAGAACCCAGGAAGTGGAGGTTGCAGTGAGCCAAGATTGTGCCGCTGCACTTCAGCCTGGGTGATGGAGTGAGACGGTCTAAAATAAAATAAAATAAAATAAAATATAAAATAAAATAAAATAAAATAAATAAAATAAAACTTCCACCAATTCATTTTACAAAGTCCACACACCCCTAACACAAAGCCTGACACTACCAAAAAGAAAGAAAATAATATAGAGATGTAAAATTTATTTGTAAAACATTATCATATAGAATCCAACGGTATATCAAAATAATATCCTGTGTCTAAGATAAGGTTTATTCCAGTAATGCAAGGATGTTTCATTATTAAGAAATCCAACATAATTCACTACATTAACAAATTAAAGAAAAATTCATAATTACATCAATAGATGTCAAAAAGTCACTTAATAGAATTCAGCACCTGTTTCTGATTAAAACTCTAAGTGAAAAGCACTACTTAAAAATAACAAAGTCTATTTATTCCCAGACAAGTACTGGCACCATTCTAAAATTATGAAATGCTAAAGCAGTTTTCATTAAAGTCAAGAAAACATAGAAATGTTCATAATTAATAAGTTTTTTTTTGGAGATATTGTCAAATGCAACCAAAAACCCTAAATAATATAAAAACTAGAAGAGACTTAGAATTATATTATCAGTCAAAAGAGAATTTTATTAGAAATGCTAAGAGTCACTCAGCTCACCGCAACCCCCTCCTCCCAGGTTCAAGCAATTCTCATGCCTCAGCCTCCCGAGTAGCTAGGACTACAGGCGCCCACCACCACGCCTGGCTAATTTTTGTATTTTTTTTATTTTTTATTTTTTTGAGACAGAGTCTCGCTCTGTCACCCAGGCTGAAGCGTAGTGGCGCGATCTCAGCTCACTGCAAACTCAGCCTCCCAGGTTCACGCCATTCTCCTGCCTCAGCCTCCCGAGTAGCTGGGACTACAGGCGCCCACCACCGTGCCCGGCTAATTTTTTTGTATTTTTAGTAGAGACAGGATTTCACTGTGGTCTAGATCTCCTGACCTCATGATCCATCTCCCTTGGCCTCCCAAAGTGCTGGGATTACAGGTGTGAGCCACTGCGCCCGGCAATTTTTGTATTTTTTGTAGAGATGGTGTTTCGCCATGTTGGCCAGGCTGGTCTCGAACTTCTGACCTCAAGTTGATCCACCTGCTCAGCCTCCCAAAGGGCTGGGATTACAGGCATGAGCCACCGCACCCAGCCAAAACAGTTATTCTTGATAGTGATATTGTCCTCACGTTCTTTATCTAGATGTGAATTCTCATAGTCTAATGTCCCCAACTTTTCAGGCTTATGACTGCTTTCTGCCATGTGCTAGCTGCCATATTTTGCTTCAAAGATGGCAGAACTTCAGTTTTTCTATATTCATCAAACATAACAATTATTTCAAAGTAGTTCAAAGCATGGGATCATAGAGGAAAAAAGACTGTAAAATTATCCTTTGATGACAATTAAAATACTCTTTCATAGGTTATACTTATCTATATTCTTTCTTGAACATTGAAATGCAAAACAAAAAGTTTATATTATTAATATAATAATCCTATCATGGAAAAGCAAACGGTTTTAGTTTTTTGTTTTCTTATGTAAATTTCTATCCTAAATGATAGGAATCTCTAAATACATGCTTTTTAAAGTTAATCATATTGTATTTTAGTTGTCTTCTACTTTATCACCTGTTTTTTAGTACGTTATGTTTTTACAATCACCATTTGTGTCTCTTAATGATTGTACACAGTTGCACATGGCAGCTCTATTGTATTTGCTTAATCATTGCCCTATGCCATATGTTAAAGTCATTGCTTGTTTTTGCTATTCTAAAGAATACTCTTCTAAAAATATTTTATATATACTTTCTGTATTCTTTTAAATTACTTTCTTTTTGGTGCAGTGGTG
Organism: Symphalangus syndactylus; assembly: GCF_028878055.3. Lineage (NCBI taxonomy): Eukaryota > Metazoa > Chordata > Mammalia > Primates > Hylobatidae > Symphalangus > Symphalangus syndactylus. Next base: position 44,109,017 of record NC_072440.2, read on the forward strand.
GGATCATGGTTCACTGCAGCCTCAACCTCCTGGTCTCAAGGGATCCTCCCACCTCAGCCTCCTGAGTAGCTGGGACTACAGGTGCATGCTGCCACACCTGGCTAATTTTTGTATTTTTGTAAATATGGGGTTTTGCCATGTTGCTCAGGCTGGTCTCCAACTCTTAGGCTTAAGCAATCTGCCCACCTCAGCCTCCCAAAGTGCTGGGATTACAGACCTGAGCCACCATGCCCAGCCCTGTTTGTCTTTTTCATTGTAATTTGTTTCTTCAGTTGCTAGAAGAGGATAACCTTTCATGTTCTATTTCTACATTATGTTTTCGAACTTTTTTGTTATTTAATTTCTTTCTTTTCTTTTCTTTTCTTTCTTTTTTTTTTGAGATGGAGTCTCGCTTTGTCATCTAGGCTGGAGTGCAGTGACATGATCTCAGCTCGTTGCAACCTCTGCCTCCCAGGTTCAAACAATTCTCATGCCTCAGCCTCCAGAGTAGCTGGGACTACAGGCGCGCCACTATGCCCAGCTAATTTTTTTGTATTTTTTGGTAGATATGGGGTTTCACCATGTTGGCCAGGCTGATCTCAAACTCCTGACCTCAAGTGATCTACCTGCCTCGGCCTCCCAACGTGCTGGGATTACAGACATGAGCCATCGTGCCTGGCCTGTTTGACTCAGTTTTCTGAAATTTATATTGGCATGTGGTAGAAAGTGTGACTCAAGAAACTTACCGCAATGTTGTTATCGGAATATGCCAAATATTAAGTAACATTTTCTGGCCCTTACTGATGCTTTTGTCTAACCTTAGTTTATCACTTGCTTTTATGAATTATAAAATGTTGTGATACTTTAATCTGTTTCTCAGGTTATCTGTACTATTTTATCTACATTTCTTTTATTTTTCTATAATGTTTTAATTTTATTATCTCATAATATATTCTAATGTCTAGTGATAGAATACCCATAATCTTTCGCCAAATATTTTGAGTTTATTTGGGGAACACAAATTATGAATATGGAATATATGTTCAACATTTAGTTTTATTCTTTCTCTTATTTTATCTAGCTTCGTTGGATACCACTACCTGGGAATATCCAGATGTCTGCAGACATTATTTCGGCTCCTTTGGGCAGTGGTCAAGTCTCCTTTTCTCCTTGGTGTCTCTCATTGGAGCAATGATAGTTTATTGGGTGCTTATGTCAAATTTTCTTTTTAATACCGGAAAGTTTATTTTCAGTAAGTATCTACATCATATGCTTTTAACACAGTACTTTCAAATACTATTACCACTGTAATGTTAGTTCTAGCCTTAAATTCTAGGACTTGGGATAAATAAAATAAGAAGTAACATATATAATTTTGGAAAATATATTTTATTCAGTTTGCTTTCTATGGTTGTGATCTCAAATATAGTGTATGCTTATTTCCAAGCATTAATCTTTGAAGGAATAATATTCCTCCAAAATCTTTAGTTAATATAAAATATGTCTATAATCCAACAGATCTTTTAGGTTTGTTTCACTAAAGAATTTGATATGTAGACTCTAGGGGAAACAAATTTCAGCCGCTTATTTTCAACATATTAGGATATAAGATTAGGAAGTCAAAGAATAATGGAATTTATGTGATAAATATATTATTAATATCTACATATCACAGAATTATAATTTACCCAAATCAGCTACTTAAATTCTGAAGAGAGTCTTAGGAATCAGTCCAAATACTTCTTATAATTTTTTTTAGGTTAGATAGAGGAAGTTCATTTTTTTAATTAATGAATTTTTTTTTCTCTTTTTGAGACAGGGCCTTGCTATGTTGCCCTGGCTGGTCTCAAACTCCTGGGCTCAAGTGATCCTCCCACCTCAGCCTCCTGGTTACAGGCTCATGCCACTGTACCGAGCTAGAAGTTCATTGTATAAGATACCAAACTGTTTTCTGTATAAAGGTTTTACTAAAGTTTTCACTAAACCTAAAGTTTAATATATGTTTAGCAGCTTTAAATAAAACATATATTTAAAATCTGGATTTACGTGAAAACCACATTTCAAAATGAGTCCTAACATAATCACAACAGCTAATTTCCCTAAGAGCCTTTGAATGAGGGAGATAAATTCTATTTTATTTTAAACAGTAAAAAATAAAATTAGCTTTATAATTTTTATCGTCAAGCATTTTTATTTTTTGGGGGGTTTTTTTGAAATGGAGTCTTGCTCTGTCACCCAGGCTGGAGTGCTGTGGTGCGATCTCAGATCACTGCAACCTCCACCTCCCAGGTTCAAGTGATTCTCCTGCTTCGGCCTTCCGAGTAGCTGGGATTACAGGCACCCGCGATAACCAGCTAATTTTTGTATTTTTAGAGATGGGGTTTCACCATGTTGGCCAGGCTGGTCTCGATCTCCTGACCTCAAGTGATCCTCCCACCTTGGCCTCCCAAAGTGCTGGGATTACAGGCATGAGCCACCACGCCTGGACCCAAGCATCTTTATTGTTTAAAAAACTATGAAATATTTCAAACTACAAAAAAATTCAAAAGCTAATATAAATACCAGTATACTGACTAATGAGTTTTCGTGTCTCATTTTGTCATATTTTTATTAGATCTCCTTTTTTTTTTTTTTTTTTTTTGGTAGTGACAGAGTATCAATATGTTGCCCAGACTGGTTTCTACCTCCTGGCCTCAAGTGATTCTCCCACCTCAGCTTGCTAAGAGGCTTGAAATATAGGCACAGGCTAGGCACGGTGGCTCACGCCTGTAATTGCAACACTTTGGGAGGACAAGGCGGGTGGATCACCTGAACTCAGGAGTTCAAGACCAGCCCAGCCAACATGGTGAAACCCTGTGTCTACTAAAAATACAAAAATTAGCTGGGTGTGGTGGTGCATGCCTATAATCCCAGCTACTCTGGAGCCTGAGGCATGAGAATCTCTTGAACCTGGGAGGCAGAGGTTGCAGTGACTGAGATTGCACCACTGCACTGCAGCCTGGGCAGCAGAGCAAGACTCTATCTAAAAAAAAAAAAAAAACAAGAAGAAGAATTATAGACACAAGCCACTATGCTTGGTTAGTTCTGTATTCCTATAAAAAGAAAATATTACGGATAGAGTGGAAGCCCCACGTGCACTCCTTCTCAATCTCATTTTCCTTCTCTGAATTTGGTGTTTATCAATCCCATGCACTTTTTGGACTTTTACTACATGAATATATGAGCAACATATACTATTTGTTTTGCAATTTTTTTTGGTGTTTGTTTTGTTTTGTTTTGTTTTGAGATGGAGTCTTGCTCTGTCACCAGGCTGGAGTGCACTGGTGAGATCTCGGCTCACTGCAATCTCTGCCTCCCAAGTTCAAGCAATTCTCCTGCCTCAGCCTCCTGAGTAGCGGAGATTACAGGCGTGCACCACCACACCCAGCTAATTTTTGTATTTTTAGTAGAGACAAGTTTTCACCGTGTTGGCCAGGATGGTCTCGATCTCCTGACCTCGTGATCCGCCCACCTCAGCCTCCCAAAGTGCTGGGATTACAGGTGTGAGCCACGGCGCCTGGCTGCTTGTTTTTAATCTACATAAACGCTTTTGCAACTTGCTTTCTGTCTTTCATCATCTCTATTAATACACAAAGTTCATTCTAATTGAGTTTAGTAATATGAATATACAACTTTTTTATCTGTTCTCATTGATAAACATTTAATTTGTTTTCACTTATTGTGCTATTGCAAGCCAGGCTTTATTAAACATCCTTATTTCTATCTCCTTGTATACATGGGGGAGAATTTTTCCAAGCTATGCACCTTATAGTCACATTTCTGGAATTTAAGATATTCACATTTTCAACCTTACTTGAAATTGCAGAATTGTTCTTTATCATGCTTGTACCACCTACACTCCTGCCAACAGTTTATGAAAGCTCCCCTTGTTCCACATCCTCACTCATACTCAGTATTATCAGACTTAAATTTTTGCCATCAGGATGTGGTTTTAATTTGCATTTCTCCTCATAAGGAGTGGCATTAATCATCTTTTCTTAATTATATTGACCATTAAATAGCTTATTCATATCCTTTGCCCCTTTTTCTATCGGGTTGTTGGTCCTTTTCTTACCTATAGGACCTCTGTAAAGTTCGGATACTAACCTTTTATCCATTATCGTGTTGCAAATATCTTCTAATTAGTGGTTTGTCTTCTCTTTTTATATGGTAGCTCTATGTTATTCAAAAGTTTTTTATTTTAAAATTAGTGTTTTTCTCCATTATGATTCACAACTCTTCCATATACATTTTAGAATCAACTTATCAAGTTCCACAAAATTCCAATCAGAATTTGACTGGACTTGCATTGATTTTATCAGTTGGTACACCGTACAGTAATTGATATCGTTGCGTAGTGAGTTAGAATTAGATTGACATTGCATTGGATTTATTGATGTGGAGAGAATTGATATCATTTAGATACTGAGTCTTCCTTTTTTTTTTTTTTTGAGACGGAGTCTTGCTCTGTCACCCAGGCTGGAGTGCAGTGGCGCGATCTCGGCTCACTGCAAGCTCCGCCTACCGGGTTCACGCCATTCTCCTGCCTCAGCCTCCCCAGCAGCTGGGACTACAGGCGCCCGCGACCACGCCTGGCTAATTTTTTTGTATTTTTAGTAGAGACGGGGTTTCACCGTGTTAGCCAGGATGATCTTGATCTCCTGACCTCGTGATCCACCCACCTCGGCCTCCCAAAGTGCTGGGATTACAGGCGTGAGCCACTGCGCCCGGCCTAGATACTGAGTCTTCCTATTCATGACTTTGGCATGGCATAGTTCTTTGTTTATTTAGGTCTTTAAAAAATTTTTTTTAAGTTTTTCTTGATAAAGATCTTGTGTATCTTTTTCTTTTTGGACTTTTTCCTCAGGATCTTAACATTTTTTCTGTAACTGTAGTTCTAATATACAAATATGCAGTTTTTATTATAAAAAATCTCAAACAAATACAAAAAACAGAATAGTATAATTTCTTCTTACCTAGTTTTAACAGTTATCAACATTCTGTCATTTTTAAATCAACTATAGTAGTGTTTTTCAACCACTTTTTCATTATTGTCCCTTCAAGGAGCCTTTTAGATATTTTTTTCTGATCACCCCTCCCATGAAATTTTAATACCGAAGATATACTGTAAATCTCTTTATGAACTGTATGCATATATATGCTTTATCTGTAGGAAGAGTTTCTTTCACACCTTAAGAATGAATTTTGTCCCTCTTGAGAGTAACATCACATCCATTAAGAAGACATAATCCATGCTATTCCCACTCCCCACCTAGTTCAACTATTAGTATTTGTATAGTTCTTCTTTTAGATAGTATTCATTGAAATAAATAAGTCTTAATTATACATACATACATCTATACAACCCACACCTCCTTCAAGAAATAGAACATTTCCATCTTCCCAGAAAGTAATGACACATTTTTGATTATACATTCAAATTATTTGTTGCTATTATAAAAGAACCTAATTACATTTTGAATGTTTTTTTGAGACAGTCTCACTCTTTCACCCAGGCTCTGGGGTGCAGTGGTGTGATCACAACTCACTGCAGCCTTGACCTCTCCAGGCCGAGGTGATCCTCTCACCTCAGCCTCCCGAGTAGCTGAGACTACAGGCAAATACCACCACCATGCCTGGCTAATTTTTTTATTTTTTGTAGAGACAGGTTTTGTCATGTTGCCCAGGCTGGTCTTGAACTCCTGAGTTCAAGCAGTCTGCCCGCCTTGGCCTCCCAAAATGCTGGGATTACAGGCGTGAGCCACCGTGCCCTGCCCCTTGAATGTTTATCTTGAATCTAGCAAACTTGCTGAACTCTTACTGATTCTAAAAATTTTGTAGCTGGGTGTGGTGGTTCACGGCTGTAATCCCAGCACTTTGGGAGGCCAAGGCGGGCAGATCACGAGGTCAGAAGATCGAGACCATCCTGGCGAACACGGTGAAACCCTGTCTCTACCAAAAATACACAAAAATTAGCCAGGTGTGGTGGCGGGTGCCTGTAGTCCCAGCTACTCGGGAGGCTGAGGCAGGAGAATGGCATGAACCTGGGGGGCGGAGCTTGCAGTGAGCAGAGATTGCGCCACTGTACTCCAGCCTGGGCAACAGAGCAAGACTGTCTCAAAAAATAATAATAATAATAAAAATTTTGTAGATGCACTTTGTGTTTCCTATTTAAATAATCCTATCATCTGTGAATTTAAAAAACTTTGTTTGGGCTTAGTGGCTCATGCCTGTAATCTCAGCACTTTGGGAGGCCAAGGCAGGTGGATCACCTGAGGTCAAGAGTTTGAGATCAGCCTGGCCAACATAGTGAAACCCCATCTCTACTAAAAGTACAAAAATTAGCCAGGCGTGGTGGTGGGCACCTGTAATCCCTGCTACTCAGGAGGCTGAGGCAGTAGAATCGCTTGAACCCAGGAGGTGGAGGTTGCAGTGAGCCAAGATCATGCCACTGCACTCCAGCCTGGGCAACAAGAGTGAAACTCCATCTCAAATAAAAATAAAATTAAAAAAAAAAAACCTTTCCAGTTTTCTTTAATAGTTCATATATGTATACATACATTTATATTTATATATGTATGTAATTATATATACATACACAGACACATGTATAAATGTGTGTGTATCTATATGTATATATTGACGGTTTTTTTTAAGTGTGAAGTTGCATTGAAGCAGTGCTTGTAGATATATTGTTCATAAGGAAATCTTTCTAATGTTTCACAAATATTACATTTGTTGTGGGATATCAGTTGTACCCTTTAATAATTTAAAGACATTCCCGCAAATTGTCTTCTTAAGCATTTTTATTAAAGTGGTTGAATTTTATCAAGTATTTATTCTACATCCCTTGAGATAAACAAAAGATATGAAGAGATAATCAAGAGACTATCTTAATTAAATTTTCTCCTTTATCAATATGATGAATTAAATGAATACTTTTTGTGAAATTTAAACCATCCTTGTATTGTGGAGTAAACTTAAATAAGTTCATTAGTCATGACATATTTTTCAGTTGCCTTACTGGATTGAATTTGCTTTTTTGGAGGGGTAGGAACTAATATTTGTTTAGATCTTTTGTGTCTTTTCCTAACAAATATTGGCCTATGGTTTTTCTTTTTCATGCTGTCCATGAGCCTTGGTGTGTTAGTTTCCCAAGGGTGCAGTAACAAATTACCATAAATATGCTTACAACAACACAGATTTCTTCTTTCATAACTATGGAGACTAGAGATGTGAAATCAAACGGTGAACAGGGCCCTGGTCCCTCCTAAGGCTCTAGGGAAGAATCCTTCCTTGCCTCTTCCTAACCTTTGTTGGTTGCTGGTGGTCCTTGGCATTCCTTGGCAAGTACGTATATCACTCCAGTTACTCCCTCCATCTTCACATGGCCCTCTTCCCTCTGTGTGTCTCTGTCCAAATTTCCCTCTTCCTATAAATTGGGCTGGGCGCGGTGGCTCATGCCTGTAATCCCAGCACTCTGGGAGGCTGAGGCAGGTGGATCACCTGAGGTCAGGAGTTTGAGACCAGGCTGGCCAACATGGTGAAACCCTGTCTTTACTAAAAATACAAAAATTAGCTGGGCATGGTGGCAGGTGCCTGTAATCCCAGCTACTCAGGAGGCTGAGGCAGGAGAATTTCTTGAACCCCGGAGGTGGAGGTTGCAGTCATGCGACTGCACCCCAGCCTGGGTGACAGCAAGATTCTGTCTCAAAAAAATAAAAATAAAATAAAATAAAAGACATCAGTCATTGGCTTTAGGGCCCACCCTAATCTATTATGACCTCATCTTAACTTGATTATATCTACAAAGACTCTATTTTTAAATAAGGTCACATTCTGAGGTTTCTAGTGGACATAAATTTGGGGTAAGGGGAATGCTACGTAACCCAGTACACTTTGTGTCAAGATTTTACTAGCCTTATTGTGAGTCTCTGGCATCAAGAAATTACACAAAGATTCATAAATTCCAATCTTAAATCATAAACAACCCTTGGAGATAGTATAAAAACCCAGAGTACTACACTGTTTCTTTTATTCTATCTTGAGAAACATACAGTGAAGATGAATAATTTAACTATTTAACTTACTTTTATGACCTTAAAACCTAACCCAGCACCTTTTACTATCTTATTCAAGTTTCACAACAGATACTTTTATTAATGCTTACTCAGGTTATAGAAGGTTAATATCAAACAGAATAAAGTAAACCCCCTGAGGCAAGTAAACACATTCTCTGCCTGTTCTCTCTTTCACTGTAGAATGATGAATGCTCAGCCATCTGCATGTGCTTTATTCGTTGTTACTTCCTTTAGTCTAACTCAGTGGTTCTTATGTACATAACAATTCGTATATGGCCTTAGATCTATAAAAGTATGTATTGTACTTTGTTTAAAAAAAAAAAAAAAACTGTAATTGATTTTCCAGGTAAGATCAGCTGTGTGTGAGTGTTGGTTTCCCCTTTTTGCACACTTTAGAATTGTACTCTATGTGAGATGTAACTTTAGTGTGAGTATAAGAGAAAACTTACATATATATCTTTATTCCGGGGCTTTAAACTATCATTAATTCAGTGTTGTGGATAGATTTTTTTGAAATCTTCAATTATGTAAAGATTTTCCACAGTGGAACTGTGAAGCCATTAACATTATCATGCCTGTAAGTGAAGAAAACTGTAGAAGGTGAAGCTATGTTAACAGTGAAGTAGTCTTGGTTCAGTGTACTAGATTACTACACGGATATTAAAAGATTTTTATAGGCCAGGCGCGGTGGCTCACGCCTGTAATCCCAGCACTTTGGGAGGCTGAGGTGGGTGGATCACGAAGTCAGGAGATCAGGACCATCCTGGCTAACACGGTGAAACCTGTCTCTACTAAAAAAATAGAAAAAATTAGCCGTGAGTGGTGGTGGGCGCCTGTAGTCCCAGCTACTCGGGAGGCTGAGGCAGGAGAATGGCGTGAATCTGGGAGGCGGAGCTTGCAGTGAGCTGAGATCGTGCCACTGCACTCTAGCCTGGGCAACAGAGCGAGACTCCATCTAAAAGAAAAAAAAAAAAGATTTTTGAAGATGGCCGAATAGGAACAGCTCCGGTCTCCAGCTCCCAGCCCCAGCGACACAGAAGACGGGTGATTTCTGCATTTCTGCTTGAGGTACCGGTTTCATCTCACTAGGGAGTGCCTAACAGTGGGTTCAGGACAGTCGGTGAAGCGCACTGTGCGCGAGCCGAAGCAGGGCGAGGCATTGCCTCACTCGGGAAGCGCAAGGGGTCAGGGAGTTCCCTTTCCTAGTCAAAGAAAGGGAAAACAGACGGCACCTGGAATATCGGGTCAGTCCCGTCCTAATACTGCGCTTTTCCAACGGGCCTGGAAAACGGCACACTAGGAGATTGTGTCCCGCACCTGGCTCGGAGGGTCCTATGCCCACAGAGTCTTGCTGATTGCTAGCACAGCAGTCTGAGATCACGCTGCAAGGCGGCAACGAGGCTGGGGGAGGGGCGCCCGCCATTGCCCAGGCTTGCTTAGGTAAACAAAGCAGCCAGGAAGCTCGAACTGGGTGGAGCCCACCACAGCTCAAGGAGGCCCGCCTGCCTCTGTAGGCTCCACCTCTGGGGGCAGGGCACAGACAACCAAAAAGTCAGCGAGAACCTCCACAGCCTTAAATGTCCCTGTCTGACTGACAGCTTTGAAGAGAGTAGTGGTTCTCCCAGCACGCAGCTGGTGATCTGAGAACGGACAGACTGCCTCCTAAAGTGGGTCCCTCACCCCTGAGCAGCCTAACTGGGAGGCACCCCCCCAGTGGGACAGACTGACACCTCATTCAACCGGGTACTCCTCTGAGACAAAACTTTCAGAGGAACTATCAGACAGCTGAATTTGTGGTCTCACAAAAATCCGCTGTTCTGCAGCCACCGGTGCTGACACCCAGCCAAACAGGGTCTGGAGTGGACCTCTAGTAAACTCCAACAGACCTGCAGCTGAGGGTCTTGTCTGGTAGAAGGAAAATTAACAAACAGAAAGGACATCCACACCAAAAACCCATCTGTACATCACCATCATCGAAGACAAAAAGTAGACAAAACCACAAAGATGGGGAAAAAACAGACCAAAAAAACTGGAAACTCTAAAAAACAGAGCACCTCTCCTCCTCCAAAGGAACGCAGTTCCTCACCAGCAACGGAACAAAGCTGGATGGAGGATGACTTTGATGAGTTGAGAGAAGAAGGCTTCAGACGATCAAACTACTCTGAGCTACGAGAGGAAATTCAAAACAATAGCAAAGAAGTTAAAAACTTTGAAAAAAAATTAGAAGACTGGATAACTAGAATAACCAATGGAGAGAAGGGCTTAAAGGAGATGATGGAGCTGAAAGCCAAGTTTCGAGAACTACGCGAAGAATGCAGAAGCCTCAGTAGCAGATGCGATCAACTGGAAGAAAGGGTATCGCTGATAGAAGATGAAATGAATGAAATGAAGAGAGAAGGGAAGTTTAGAGAAAAAAGAATAAAAAGAAATGAACAAAGCCTCCAAGAAATTTGGGACTATGTGAAAAGACCAAACCTACGTCTGATTGGTGTACCTGAAAATGATGGGGAGAATGGAACCAAGTTGGAAAACACTCTGCAAGATATTATCCAGGAGAACTTCCCCAATCTAGCAAGGCAGGCCAGCATTCAGATTCAGGAAATACAGAGAACGCCACAAAGATACTCCTCAAGAAGGGCAACTCCAAGACACATAATTGTCAGATTCACCAAAGTGGAAATGAAGGAAAAAATGTTAAGGGCAGCCAGAGAGAAAGGTCGGGTTACCCACAAAGGGAAGCCCATCAGACTAACAGCTGATCTCTCGGCAGAAACACTACAAGCCAGAAGAGAGTGGGGGCCGATATTCAACATTCTTAAAGAAAAGAATTTTCAACCCAGAATTTCCTATCCCGCCAAACTAAGCTTCATAAGTGAAGGAGAAATAAAATACTTTACAGACAAGCAAACGCTGAGTGATTTTGTCACCACCAGGCCTGCCCTAAAAGAGCTCCTGAAGGAAGCACTAAACATGGAAAGGAACAACCGGTACCAGCCCCTGCAAAAACATGCCAAATTGTAAAGACCACCGAGGCTAGGAAGAAACTATAGCAACTAACGAGCAAAATAACCAACTAACATCATAATGACAGGATCAGATTCACACATAACAATATTCACGTTAAATGTAAATGGGCTAAATGCTCCAATCAAAAGACACAGACTGGCAAACTGGATAAGGAGTCAGGACCCATCAGTGTGCTGTATTCAGGAAACCCATCTCACGTGCAGAGACACACATAGACTCAAAATAAAGGGATGGAGGAAGATCTATCAAGCAACTGGAAAACAAAAAAAGGCAGGGGTTGCAATCCTAGTCTCTGATAAAATAGACTTTAAACCAACAAAGATCAAAAGAGACAAAGAAGGCCATTACATAATGGTAAAGGGATCAATTCAACAAGAAGAGCTAACTATCCTAAATATATATGCACCCAACACAGGAGCACCCAGATTCATAAAGCAAGTCCTCAGTGACCTACAAAGGGACTTAAACTCCCACACAATAATAATGGGAGATTTTAACACCCCACTGTCAGCATTAGACAGATCAACGAGACAGAAAGTTAACAAGGATATCCAGGAATTGAACTCAGCTCTACATAAAGTGGACCTAATAGACATCTACAGAACTCTCCACCCCAAATCAACAGAATATACATTTTTTTCAGCACCACACCACACCTATTCCAAAATTGACCACATAGTTGGAAGTAAAGCTCTTCTCAGCAAATGTAAAAGAACAGAGATTATAACAAACTGTCTCTCAGACCACAGTGCAATCAAACTAGAACTCAGGATTAAGAAACTCAGTCAAAACCGCTCAACTACATGGAAACTGAACAACCTGCTCCTGAATGACTATTGGGTACATAATGAAATGAAGGCAGAAATAAAGATGTTCTTTGAAACCAACGAGAACAAAGACACAACATACCAGAATCTCTGGGACACGTTCAAAGCAGTGTGTAGAGGGAAATTTATAGCACTAAATGCCCACAAGAGAAAGCAGGAAAGATCCAAAATTGACACCCTAACATCACAATTAAAAGAACTAGAAAAGCAAGAGCAAACACATTCAAAAGCTAGCAGAAGGCTAGAAATAACTAAAATCAGAGCAGAACTGAAGGAAATAGAGACACAAAAAACCCTTCAAAAAATTAATGAATCTAGGAGCTGGTTTTTTGAAAAGATCAACAAAATTGATGGACCGCTAGCAAGACTAATAAAGAAGAAAAGAGAGAAGAATCAAATAGATGCAATAAAAAACGAAAAAGGGGATATCACCACCGATCCCACAGAAATACAATCTACCATCAGAGAATACTACAAACACCTCTATGCAAATAAACTAGAAAATCTGGAAGAAATGGATAAATTCCTCGACAAATACACCCTCCCAAGACTAAACCAGGAAGAAGTTGAATCTCTGAATAGACCAATAACAGGTTCTGAAATTGTGGCAATAATCAATAGCTTACCAACCAAAAAGAGTCCAGGACCTGATGGATTCACAGCTGAATTCTACCAGAGGTACAAGGAGGAACTGGTACCATTCCTTCTGAAACTATTCCAATCGATAGAAAAAGAGGGAATCCTCCCTAACACATTTTACGAAGCCAGCATCGTCCTGATACCAAAACCTGGCAGAGACATAACCAAAAAAGAGAATTTCAGACCAATATCCTTGATGAACATTGATGCAAAAATCCTCAATAAAATACTGGCAAACCGAATCCAGCAGCACATCAAAAAGCTTATCCACCATGATCAAGTGGGCTTCATCCCTGGGATGCAAGGCTGGTTCAACATACGCAAATCAATAAATGTAATCCAGCATATAAACAGAACCAAAGACAAAAACCACATGATTATCTCAATAGATGCAGAAAAGGCCTTTGACAAAATTCAACAACCCTTCATGCTAAAAACTCTCAATAAATTAGGTATTGATGGGACGTATCTCAAAATAATAAGAGCTATCTACAACAAACCCACAGCCAATATCATACTGAATGGGCAAAAACTGGAAGCATTCCCTCTGAAAACTGGCACAAGACAGGGATGCCCTCTCTCACCGCTACTATTCAACATAGTGCTGGAAGTTCTGGCCAGAGCAATCAGGCAGGAGAAGGAAATAAAGGGTATTCAATTAGGAAAAGAGGAAGTCAAATTGTCCCTGTTTGCAGATGACATGATTGTATATCTAGAAAACCCCATTGTCTCAGCCCAAAATCTCCTTAAGCTGATTAGCAACTTCAGCAAAGTCTCAGGATACAAAATTAATGTACAAAAATCACAAGCATTCTTGTACACCAATAACAGACAAACAGAGAGCCAAATCATGAGTGAACTCCCATTCACAATTGCTTCAAAGAGAATAAAATACCTAGGAATCCAACTTACCAGGGATGTGAAGGACCTCTTCAAGGAGAACTACAAACCACTGCTCAATGAAATAAAAGAGGATACAAACAAATGGAAGAACATTCCATGCTCATGGGTTGGAAGAATCAATATCGTGAAAATGGCCATACTGCCCAAGGTAATTTATAGATTCAATGCCATCCCCATCAAGCTACCAATGACTTTCTTCACAGAATTGGAAAAAACTACTTTAAAGTTCATATGGAACCAAAAAAGAGCCCGCATCGCCAAGTCAATCCTAAGCCAAAAGAACAAAGCTGGAGGCATCACGCTACCTGACTTTAAACTATACTACAAGGCTACAGTAACCAAAACAGCATGGTACTGGTACCACAACAGAGACATAGATCAATGGAACAGAACAGAGCCCTCAGAAATGATGCCGCATAGCTACAACTATCTGATCTTTGACAAACCTGACAAAAACAAGAAATGGGGAAAGGATTCCCTATTTAATAAATGGTGCTGGGAAAACTGGCTAGCCATATGTAGAAAGCTGCAACTGGATCCCTTCCTTACACCTTATACCAAAATTAATTCAAGATGGATTAAAGACTTATATGTTAGACCTAAAACCATTAAAATCCTACAAGAAAACCTAGGCAATACCATTCAGGACATAGGCGTGGGCAAGGACTTCATGTCTAAAACACCAAAAGCAATGGCAACAAAAGCCAAAATCGACAAATGGGATCTCATTAAACTAAAGAGCTTCTGCACAGCAAAAGAAACTATCATCAGAGTGAACAGGCAACCTACACAATGGGAGAAAATGTTTGCAACCTACTCATCTGACAAAGGGCTAATATCCAGAATCTACAATGAACTCAAACAAATTTACAAGAAAAAAACAAACAACCCCATCAAAAAGTGGGCAGAGGACATGAACAGACACTTCTCAAAAGAAGACATTTATGCAGCCAAAAAACACATGAAGAAATGCTCATCATCACTGGCCATCAGAGAAATGCAAATCAAAACCACAGTGAGATACCATCTCACACCAGTTAGAATGGCCATCATTAAAAAATCAGGAAACAACAGGTGCTGGAGAGGATGTGGAGAAATAGGAACACTTTTACACTGTTGGTGGGACTGTAAACTAGTTCAACCATTGTGGAAGTCAGTGTGGCGATTCCTCAGGGATCTCGAACTAGAAATACCATTTGACCCAGCCATCCCATTACTGGGTATATACCCAAAGGACTATAAATCATGCTGCTATAAAGACACATGCACACGTATGTTTATTGCGGCACTATTCACAATAGCAAAGAGTTGGAACCAACCCAAATGTCCAACAACGATAGACTGGATTAAGAAAATGTGGCACATATACACCATGGAATACTATGCAGCCATAAAAAATGATGAGTTCGTGTCCTTTGTAGGGACATGGATGAAACTGGAAAACATCATTCTCAGTAAACTATCGCAAGGACAAAAAACCAAACACCGCATGTTCTCACTCATAGGTGGGAATTGAACAATGAGAACTCATGGACACAGGAAGGGGAACATCACGCTCCGGGGACTGTTGTGGGGTGGGGGGAGGGGGGAGGGACAGCATTAGGAGATACACCTAATGCTAAATGACGAGTTAATGGGTGCAGGAAATCAACATGGCACATGGATACATATGTAACAAACCTGCACATTGTGCACATGTACCCTAAAACCCTAAAGTATAATAAAAAAAAAAAAAAAAAAAAAAAAAAAAAAAAAAAAAAAAAAAAAAAAAAAAAAAAGATTTTTATAAATAAAAGACCTTAAAGGGTAATAGATTTAGTACCTTTCATTCACTGTTAAACTATATTTTTTCCTTTATTTTTAGATTTTATTCATCACATTAATGACACAGACACTATACTGAGTACCAATAATAGCAACCCTGGTAAGTAGTTTGGGATGTTTGTTTCTTTACTCTCCATCTTGCTCCAAAAAGGATTTAAGGTAGAACGTGTGACCTTATTTTAGGTAAATGATTAGTACAAAGTTATTATGTTTACGAGCTGCTACTAAATTGTTGGTAGTGTGTTTAAAAAAAAGAACCTCCAAAAAGGCTGTGTTAATGTAACCAGGCAGTAGGTTGTATTAATGTGAGCTAGGCAACATTTAGTTCATATTATACAATCCACAATTTTATCTACAGTATCCATATTTGCCTGTGAATAATCAATATTTTCAAGAACCTATATCACTATTAATTATATCAGATGTCTAGAAGCATAGTTCTCAGTTTAACTTAGTTTTAGAGATCTATTGTTTTAGTTATTAATATATAGGCTATACAAATTTGTAACCTGTAAAAGAATTCATTTTCTAGTAATAAACAGAGGTTAGTAACTAAATATGGAAAAATAAATTGAAGCTTTGACTCCAAAAGAAATTAATTTCTTAGAAATTTTTCTTTATTTTTAAAAAGTAAACCCTTGTGGCCAATGGGTTTAATCCAGTATGGCCGTTACAGGGAAAGTGAATATAAACATTAATATAACTTTGGTAACAATTATGCTGTTAAACTTAAACGTCACCTAAAGCTTTATGTATTTAGATTTCAGGGATACCAAATTGATGTCATGTTGGAGATGCACATTGATCACTAAGAGGATAATTCATTAAACACATTTATTAAGCCTACTATGTGTCAGGAACTGTTATAGGCTCTGGGGATATAATAATGAACAGACAAAAGCCCCTCCTCTCATGAAGTTTACATTCCAGTGTTTGCTACTCAGTGTCTTACTTTTCCCCCTAATTAAACCTGTCTTTTGTTAATGCTAGAAAATGAGTGAGTAAAGTACTAGCTTTTATTCCTGTGGACACATACACGTATACCTTTGAATTATTATACTAAAATCTCTTGTGCCCTATCCCTTACTTCAGAATTTTCAAAGGACCAAATAACATCCTTGTATTTAAAGAGAAAATTATTTTACTATACCTATTCTGATATTAATTGATGAAACTAGTTTACTAATATCTAAAGTTAATAGTACTTCTCCTCCAGTAGGGAGTCAGTTCATCATTAAGGTAATAAATATTAATATCACAGTCACATTGGTGATTTAGAGAACCCATCAGCAAAGTCAGTTTACTTTATATAGTGATACCTTATATCCAGCACTTCTTGATTTCTCTGCTAATGTTTATTTTGAACAGTGTAGTAAACAGTGAGAGTATGAAACAATCCATTTCAGTTAATGTAAAAAATTTTAGCTGCTGAGCATGGTGGCTCACGCTCTTAATTCTAACACTTTGAGATGCTGAGGCAGGAGGACTGCTTGAGCCCAGGAGTTTGAGATCAGCCTGGGCAACATAGCAAGACCCTGTCTCTACAAAAAAAAAAATTTTAATTAGCTGGCCATAGTGGCGTGCGCCTGTAGTCCAAGCTACTCGGGAGGCTGAGGCAAGAGGATCACTTGAGCCTGAGGGGTTGAGGCTACGGTGAGCCATAGTTACGCCACTGCCCTCCAGCCTGAGTGAGTGAGACCCTGTCTCAAAAAAAAAAAATTACAGCTAACATTTATTGAATGTTAACATTTATTGAATGTTAACATTTATTGAATGCCTGTGTGCAGGCATTGCATTAAATATTTTATAGCAACCTTAAATGGTAGATACTGTCAACTCCATTTTCCAGTTGAAGAGACCAGGGAACATAGAAGTTAATTTCATCCAAGGACACCTAAATATTAAGTGGCAGAG
Organism: Symphalangus syndactylus; assembly: GCF_028878055.3. Lineage (NCBI taxonomy): Eukaryota > Metazoa > Chordata > Mammalia > Primates > Hylobatidae > Symphalangus > Symphalangus syndactylus. Next base: position 44,126,250 of record NC_072440.2, read on the forward strand.
TTGGGATTCATTATTCAGTCAATTAACTTCCATCCACAGCCTGTGCTCTTTTTTTTTTTTTTTTTTTTTTTCCTGAGACAAGATCTCTCTCTGTTGCCTAGGCTGGCCTATAGTGGCATGATCATAGGTCACTGCAACCTGGTACTCCTGGGTTTCAGCAATCCTCCCACCTCCACCTCCCGAGTAGCTGGAACTACATCCCATCCAGCAAAATTTTGTTATTCTTGTAGAGACAGGGTTGCCATGTTTTCTAGGCTTGTCTCAAACTCCTGGCCTCAAGTGATCCTCCTGCCTCAGCCTCCCAAAGGGCTGAGATTAAAGGAATGAGCCACTTTGCCCAGCTGCCATAGCCTGTGCTTTTAACCACTATAATTAGCACAAGAAAATTTCTGTCCAGAGCATAGAAGAAAAAAAGCACACTAAAATGTTGACTAAGAAGGAGAAAGAAAATTAAATGTTTGGCTCTGTGGCATGCCAAATAATGTACAGAGAATAAAATTAAAAATAGAACTGACAATGAATATTCTTTCTCTTTTTCAAATGATAAGCATAGGGTTACTTAATATGAGTATTTTCTACCTGCACTAAGAGTTCTTTACGAAAAGCTGATTATTAGCAAAAGCTCTATTGTGACATTAGAAACACAATGAGAATGGCTGGTACTCTGTCTGATAACAGAAGAAATTGCCACTTGTAGATCAGTATTTAAGAAACATACATTTAGGCCCGGTGCGGTGGCTCAGGCCTATAATCCCAGCATTTTGGGAGGCCGAGGCGGGCAGATCACGAGGTCAAGAGTTCGAGACCAGCCTGGCCAGCATGGTGAAACCCCGTCTCTACCAAAAATACAAAAATTAGCCAGGCATGGTGGTGTGTGCCTATAATCCTTGCTACTCAGGAGGCTGAGGTAGGAGAATCACTTGACCCCGGGAGGCAGAGGTTGCAGTGAGCCGAGATCGCACTACTGCACTCCAGCCTGGGCGACAGAGCGAGACTCCATCTCAAAAAAAAAAAAAAAAAAAAAAAATTTTACTGATTTCCCAGTCATCTGGGTACCATTTGGACTCTTAGGCTTCTATCAAATGTGATCAACTTCCAGAATTATTTTGGATTGTTGGGATTCAAGATTCTTGCATTTTTATCAGTCATTATGATATCATGTCAACTGTTTCAATGATGTTTGCTTTTTATTCCGAACCCATAGATTTTGTTTGTTGTTAAAAGAAATCTGCTCTTTGGCCTTTGTATGGGTCATTAGTGTAATAAACAGTCACCCTAAATGATATTTTTTATATTATTTTGTAAATAAGACCAAATACCATCCAGCCCAGTATTTTCACTCTGGCAATGGAACCAAGGGATATTTGGTGGGATATTTTTATAGTTTCCAGTAGAGTTTAAAGATACTATCTCAGGGCTGGGCGCGGTAGCTCACGCCTGTAATGCCAGCACTTTGAGAAGCCAAGGTGGGTGGATCACCTCAGGTCAGGAGTTCGAGACCAGCCTGACCAACATGGCAAAATGCCCTCTCTACTAAAAATACAAAAACTAGCTGGGCATGGTGATGTGCGCCTGTAGTTCCAGCTACTTGGGAGGCTGAGACAAGAGAATCGCTTGAATCCAGGAGGCGGAGGTTGCAGTGAGCCAAGATCACGCCACTGTACTCCAGCCTGGGTGACAGAGTGAGACTCTGTCTCAAAAAATAAATAAATAACAATAATGATAATATCTCAGAAATTTTAAAGATTCCATCACCCTTATTTATTTTTAGGTGAAGGAGTCCTAATATTCCTAAAATTAACCCTCTATTTTTTCCAGAAAAGAGAAATTTAGGCTCCTAGGAAGAGTTGAGGTTGGTAGAGCAGGTGTCTGTCTCTAGAGGCAGTCATTTTCTGTTTTTTGTTTTGTTTTGTTTTTTTGTCATCTTCTCTAATCTGGTGCTTTCCTATTGCAGTGATTTGTCCAAGTGCCGGGAGCGGAGGCCATCCTGACAACAGCTCTATGATTTTCTATGCCAATGACACAGGAGCCCAGCAGTTTGAAAAGTGGTGGGATAAGTCCAGGACAGTGCCCTTTTATCTTGTAGCGCTCCTCCTTCCACTGCTCAATTTCAAGTCTCCTTCTTTTTTTTCAAAATTTAATATCCTAGGTAAGTAGTAGCACTGAATTATGGAGACTTTTTGTAATAGAATACGTGGTGGAGTCTAGGGAAATACGGTCTGAGTGGGCAGTTACCTTCCAAGCCTGTTCATCTGTGTTTAATTTGTTCATTTGTTTTTGTTTTGTTTTGTTTTGTTCTTGAGATGGAGTTTCGCTCTTGTTGCCCAGGGTGGAGTGCAATGGCCCAGTCTCAGCTCACTGCAACCTCTGCCTCCGGGGTTCAAGCAATTCTTGGCCTCAGCCTCCCAAGTAGCTGGGATTCCAGGTATGCGCCACCACGCCCGGCTAATTTTGTATTTTTAGTAGAGGTGGGGTTTCACCGTGTTGTCCAGGGTGGTCTCAAACCCCTGACCTTAGGTGATCGACCTGCCTCGGCCTCCCAAAGTGCTGGGATTACAGGTGTGAGCCAGCACGCCCAGCAATTTGTTCATTCTTATGATAACCTGATTTTTTCTATTTTTTTTAGGGAGTTTGGCACGGAGAAAAGTGTAGATGACCATTTTTGGTTTTGTTGTGTGGTTTTTTTTTTTTTTTGAGACATGAATTATTTGGTTTCTCATTCCAAACTTATGAACAATTCTTCCTCATTTCCTCTGAGGATACAACTAGATGAAATAGACGAAAATTTCAGGAGGAGAGGTCCAAATTGGATATTATAGGAATTCTTGATTCTAACGGTTGGAAACAGAACTTACTAAGGAAAGTTGTAGAATGTTTTTTCCTACAGTCTCTAAGAGTATTATGCAGAATTCTCACCTGACTTTGAACCTGGGAAGTCATTCTGTATCTCAGGCTTCTTAGGTTTATTCTGCTTTTGCTGGCTTCCTCAGTGCTTTTTTTTCTTAGAATGCTATTGCCTTCTTCAAGGAACAGACCTCTTTCTGTGAGCCCTGATTTTCAGAAACCACTAAACGAATGTGTTTACCCCACTTAAGGTGGCAAAAGGGGCCAGCTGTGGTGGCTCACGCCTGTATTCCCAGCACTTTGGGAGGCCAAGGCAGGTGGATCATGAGGTCAGGAGTTCAAGACCAGCTTGGCCAAGATGGTGAAACCCTGTCTCTACTAAAAATACAAAAATTAGCTGGGCGTGGTGGCTGGTGCCTGTAATCCCAGCTACTTGGGAGGCTGAGGTAGAGAATTGCTTGAACCCGGGAGGTGGAGGTTGCAGTGAGCTGAGATTATGCCACTGCACTCCAGCCTGGATGACAGAACAAGACTCTGTCTTAAAAAAAAATAATAAAAAAAAAAAAAATCGCGAAAGGAACCCCCCAGTGAAAGTTCAGATCTGGCTAACCAAAGACAAGTATATCATTCATAAGGAATTGATAACGCCACATAAACCATACGATTTCACCTCCTCCCTGTGGATGTGATCTCTGGCAGGCAGTCTAGAGCATAAAATAGATAGGCCGGGTGCAGTGGCTCACGCCTATAATCCCAGCACTTTGGGAAGCTGAGGCAGGTGGATCACCTGAGGTCAGGAGTCCGAGACCAAACTGACCAACATGGAGAAACCCCGTCTTTACTAAAAATACAAAATTAGCCAGTCATGGTGGCACATGCCTGTAATCCCAGCTACTTGGGAGGCTGAGGCAGGAGAATTGCTTAAACCCAGGAGGCATAGACCTCATGCCATTGCATAGAGATCATGCCATTGCACTCCAGCCTGGGCAACAAGAGCAAAAACTCTGTCTCAACAAATAAATAAATAAATAACCCATCATATCAAGGAACAAGGCAGTGGCTTCTAGGTTTCCAGAAGACCAGAGGAAAAGTTAAAATTATTTCTCTTTGCCTGTCTGCCTCAGGAACAGGATTCACTGTAAGCTGCCATAGACACACAGAAGGTGAAGAGTTGTGGTTATATAAGCTCTGGCGTCCTGTTTTCATCCTTTCTGAATCAGCTAATCTCCAAACCCACAGTACTGCTTATATCGCTTATTTGTGGTTTCCTGATTTGCTTGCCAACTTTTCTGTGAAACAGATCTTTTAAAAGAATATAAACTTATACAAGGATTTGCTCAATTGGGCACAACAATCACCAGACTTCCAACCAGGTTGATTGTTCATTCTTCAGCTCCTTAAGGATATTCTGCTTTTGTTATTTTCCTTGGTACTTTCCCCTTCTCTTAAAACCATAGCTTCATTAGAGGAATTAGCATCTAAGGCCTTCCTGAATTTTCTGACTCTACTCCATAATGACTAGACTTAATTTCTTAAAAGGAATAATCTTCCACCTTCTACACTACTAAGAAATTCTGAATGCCCATTTTACCCGGTATATAATACCTGAGAATGGAGTCTGGAATCTCCGTCTAGCAAGTAGTGCTACCCAATCAAAACCTCATCTAGATACTAGATCAGGATTGTTCATGTATTTGGCTTCTCACCTTTCTCAAATATTCTTTTGATCCACATTCACTGCTTTTCTTTCTTTACCTTCTTACCATCTCACATTAAATAATGTGACAGACTGTCTCTAACACTTCCAATTCAAAGAATAAAAGTAAGTTTCATGTTGTTTTTTCAATCCTATGTAATCCTACAATTTTATAATGGACTCTCTGCTTGTATCTTCTGCTTAAACTCAACTCATAAGTAAATGAAGCAGTTTTGCATTCAGCAATATATGAGCTACCTTCTTCTGATTCTTCTTTTCTTATTCTTTTTTTTTTCCTTTGAGATGGAGTCTCGCTGTGTTGCCCAGGCTGGAGTGCAGTGGTGCAATCTTGGCTCACTGCAAACTCTACTTCCCGAATTCAAGTGATTCTCCTGTCTCAGCCTCCGGAGTATCTGTGATTATAGGCGCATGCCGCCACACCTGGCTAACTTTTGTATTTTTAGTAGAGACAAAGTTTCGCCATGTTGGCCAGGCTGGTCTCGAACTCCTGACCTCAGGTGGTCTGCCCACCTCGGCCTCCCAAAGTGCTGGGACTACAGGTGTGAGCCACCACGCCCAGTCCATCTGGTTCTTCTTAGGCCTACTACATAGAGTGTCTTTGTTTTTTTTCTGGTAACTCCCTCAGCTTGTTTCTAGTCTTTAGATCCCAGCTGGGTGTTAGCGGCGATAATCAATGCAGGTATCAGTTTTCCACACTTTGCTGAGACTATGGAAACAATGCTTGATTTTAAAATAATCTGTAAAACACACAAAGATAATAAATGGTTTCTGAATTTTTCCTCACAGGCACAGTATCTGTCCTTTATTTGATTTTCCTTGTCACCTTTAAGGCTGTTCGCTTGGGATTTCATTTGGAATTTCATTGGTTTATACCAACAGAATTTTTTGTACCAGGTGAGCTGCTTTGGCAAAATAATAAATTATAATCATGTGATGTTAAGTTAACCATTTTTATATGCTATTCTAAAACAAGTAATTTTTTTTTATGCTGAGCATTTTTATAAATGCTATTAAGTTAAAAACAGGACTACAATTGAGATTATTTTGGGTTTCCTGCAGTTAGTGGTAACCAGGGCCCTTTGTCATTTCTACTTGTTAGTTGAAGTTCATTTAAGTTATAGTGCACTAATACTTGCATTTTCTGTGTTTTTCATCCAGCCTTTCTGATGGGTATATAACGTGGTATTACATTGTGGTTTTGTGTTTCTTAATTAAAAATTTTTATTGACATATAATAGTTGTACATATTTAGGGGGGTACATATGATATTTTAATACCTCGATGCAATGTGTATTGTTCAAATCAGGGTAATTGGGATATCCATCACCTCAAACATTTATCTTTTTGTTGGGAACATACAATGTGGTTTTAATTTGCATTTCTGTAATGATCAGTGGAGTTAGCAACTTTTCATATGTTTGTTGGCCATTTGGATTTCATTTTTTCTGAAGTGCTTCTGTTTTTCTATTTAACTGTCTGTTTTTTTCATATTGATTCATAGGAGTTCTTTATACATTCCAAATATGAATCCTTTCTCAGATACATGTAATGCAATTATCTTCTTCCTGCTTACATCCTTTCTTGATATGCCTTTTCAAAGGAATAAAGTAAGCAGTTTGAAAATGATCAGAAGTTTGGAGCTTCTTTAAAACCATTTTGTGAAGGAGTCTGTTATTTAATGTGTTATGTAATAATCATGGTGTAAATGTCTGTGTTCTTTACAAAGTGTATTTTCCACACAAAAACTTGTACATGCATGTTTATAGCAGCATTATTCATAATAGCCAAAAATAGAAACAGCCCAATGTCTATCACTAACAAATGGATAAATAAAATGTGGTGTATCTTTCTTTTTTCTTCTGAGACAGAGTCTCACTCTGTCACCCAGGCTCGAGTGCAGTGGTGCAGTCTCAACTCACTGTAACCTCCTCCTCCCAGGTTCAAGTGATTCTCCTGCCTCTGCCTCCTGAGTAGCTGGGAGTACAGGTGCGCACCACCATGCCCGGCTAATTTTGTATTTTTAGTAGAGACAGGTTTTCACCATGTTGGCCAGGCTGGTCTCAAACTCCTGACCTCAGGTGATCTGCCTGCCTCAGCCTCCCAAAGTGCTGGGATTACAGGCGTGAACCAACCACCACACCCAGCCAAAATGTGGTGTATCTGTGCAATGGGATATTATTTGGCAATAGAAAAGGAATGAAGTGCTGTAGTTATGGTTGTACAACTCTGTGAATATGCTATTCAATTAAAAACTAGTTGTACACTTCAAGTAGGTGAAACATGAATTTTATTTCAATAGTGCTGTTAAAAAGAATCTCAGGTTTTCAAGAAATTTTCTCGAAAAGATAGCTTTTGTTAGTTAATGGGAAAAAGCTGACTATTTACCCATTGTAATATGACAAGTTAGAAACCTAACAGTGGTCTTACTTGCCTTAATTAGAAAAGATAGAAAAGGATTAGCTAACAAATTGCTTTACAGAGTATCTTAACTAAGTAATAGAACTGATTACTCTGAGAGACAGGAAATTCAGCTAAACTGAAACGAACGTGTTGAAAACTAATAGATCTTATTTTATTTAGATTTATTTATTTTATTTTAGAGCTAGTGCTTGATTCTTAATTGTTTTCTCTTCTTTTCCTAAAATAATATAGCAGAGTCAGTGGACTTTTTATACATTTCTACTTTTTACTCTAAGGAATCTCCTGAGATGGGTTTGTCTAGACCAGCAGTATTTTCAAGTAAATCACGGTTTTATTCTACATAAAATCATTTTTTTTCCTTCTATTAGCAGTCCTCAAAACAGAAATTGGCAGTGCTTTTGCAGTTATTTTATTCTCACTTTAAAGTAGCTTTGTGTTTATTGCAGAACATTTAGAGATTATAGGTAAGTGGTTAATTTAAAATAAATTGCATAACCTGACATAACCACTATTTATGTTTTTGTGGATACCCCCCCACCAGTCTTTTTTTCTTTGCATACACACATCTATACACACACATATATTTTAAAAATAAAAGTAGGCTGGGCACAATGGCTCATGCTTGTAATCCCAGCACTTTGGGAGGCTGTGGTGGGAGGATTACTTGAGCCCAGGAGTTCAAGACCAGCCTGGACAACATGGTGAAACCCTGTTTCTACAAAAAAAAAAATTCTTTTAAACTTAGCTGGGTGTGGTAGCATGCACCTATAATCCTAGCTACCAGGAAAGCTGAGATAGGAATATCACTTGAGCCCAGAAAGTTGGGGCTGTAGTCAGCTGTGTTTGTGCCACTGCATTCCAGCCTGGGTGACAGAGTGAGACCCTATCTCAAAAAGAATAAAACAATAAAAAGTAAAATCACAGTATGTATGCTATTTCAATCATAGGGAAAAAAAGAAACTGCCTCTGCAACATAATTTTTGATACCACATACCACCGCACAACTGTATCTCAATTTAATGAATCCCCTGTAGGTTGCCATTTATTTCTAATATTTTTAAATAATGTTTTTTAGATTTCTCAGTGAAGAATGTTAAATGACCAGTTCGCCCTTTCATAATTGCTTTTCTAGAGGTACTTTTCTGGCAAATTCAGGTATTAAAAAAATGAAGGACTTTAAAGTCAGATAGAGACCCTAAATTTGAATCCTTCCCCATACCAATTGTATGACCTCACTTAGGAATAATTGATATAAAGCGCCTGCACAGAGTATACTTTTTTTTTTTTTTTTTTTGAGATGGAGTCTCGCTCTTTCACCCAGGCTGCAGTGCAATGGCGCGATCTCGGCTTACTACAACCTCTGCCCTCTAGGTTCAAGTGATTCCCCTGCCTCAGCCTCCCAAGTAGCTAGGATTACAGGCTTCCGCCACCACGCTCAGCTAATTTTTGTATTTTTAGTAGAGACAAGGTTTTGCCATGTTGGCCAGGCTGGTCTCAAACTCCTTACCTCAGGTGATCTGCCCACCTTGGCCTCCCAAAGTGTTAGGATTACAGGTGTGAGCCACCACACCCAGCCAGAGCATACTTTTTTCCCCCTTTTGAGTGCTTTGCCTAAGTATAATGCTGGCCTTGAGGAACTTTGTAGAGACATTTTAATATTCTTATTCCCTGGATGAAACAGTGACAACTGATTTTTAGTAATCAACTTTTGGCTACCAATACTCATTTTCTAATTGTCAGTTTTAATGTTTTTGTTTTATTTTTCTCTTAGAGATAAGATTTCAGTTTCCACAGCTGACTGGAGTGCTTACCCTTGCTTTTTTTATTCATAATTGTATCATCACACTCTTGAAGAACAACAAGAAACAAGAAAACAATGTGAGTAATTATCTTTGGAATTGACTTTTGTATCTCCTGAGGATAAATGTTTTAAGTCAGTATTTGAGGCACTTTATATTTGAAGTACAATTAGGCAATTTTGTTACAAGATCTTAATTTTTAAACTTAAACCATAGAGCAGTCGTCAGCAAATTTTTCTGTAAAGATTCAGACGATAAATATTTCAGGCCTTGTAGGCCTTATGGTTTTTGTTGCAGCTACCCAACTCTGCTGTTATGTTATGAAAGCAGCCATAGATAATACATAAACAAATGGGTGATGGCATTGTTTCAATGAAACTGTTTGCAAAAACAGACATCAGACAAGATTTGGCCCATGAGTCATAGTTTGCTGGTGCCTGCCATAGAGCAACCACTGAAAAAATAGAGGTATGGCTAATAAGCCATTAATCGTGGTAAAATCTTTTAAAGATACCCTGGGTGTGGTGGCTCAGGCCTGTAATACCAGCACTTTGGGAGTCCAAGGCAGGAAGATCACTTGAGCCCAGGAATTCGAGACCAGCCTGGGCAACATAGTTAGACCCTATCTCTACAAAAAAAATTAGCCTGGTTTGGTAGCACATGCCTATAGTTCCAGCTACTTGGGAGGCTGAGGCAGCAGGATTGCTTAAGTCCAGGAAGCCAAGGCTGTGGTGAACTGTGTTCATGCCACTGCACTCTAGCCTGGTCAACAGAGCAAAACCCCATCTTAAAAAAAAAAATGCGGCTGGGCACGGTGGCTCACGCCTGTAATCCCAGCACTTCGGGAGGCCAAGGTGGGTGGATTGCGAGGTCAAGAGTTCAAGACCAGCCTGGCCAAGATGGTGAAACCCCGTCTCTACTAAAAACACAAAAATTAATCAGGCGTGGTGTTGGGCGTCTGTAATCCCAGCAACTCAGGAAGCTGAAGCAGAGAATTGCTTGAACCGGGAGGTGGAAGTTGCAGTGAGCCGAGATCGCCACTGCACTTCAGCCTGGGCAACAGGTCCAGACTCCGTCTCACAAAAACAAACAAACAAAAAATGCAACTGATCCAAAAGAAGCCATGGAAAGGGGACCAAAGAATAGATGTGACAAATAGAAAACAAATAGCAACATAGTAGATTTAAACCCATTGTATTGATAATTACATTAAAAGACACTGCAGTTAAAAGATTAAAAGAGGCCAGGTGCGGTGGCTCACACCTGTAATCCCACCACTTTGAGAGGCTGAGGCAGGTGGATAACTTGAGGCCAGGTGTTCAAGACCAGCCTGGCCAACATGGTGAAACCCTGTCTGTACTAAAAATACAAAAATTAGCCAGGCATGGTGGTGCGCACCTGTCATCCCAGCTACTCAGGAGGCTGAGGCGGGAGAATTACTTGAATCCAAGGGGTGGAGGTTGCAGTGAGCAGAGATCGTGCCTCTGCACTCCAGCCTGGGCAACAGAGCAACACTCCATCTCAAAAAAATAAATAAATAAAAGAGATTTTCAGACTTGTTAAAAAAACAAAGCCTAACTATATGTTGTCTACAAGGAATTTATATTAAACATAAAGATATGCCATGCAAATATTAAACATAAGAAATCTGGAGTGGCCAAATTAATATCGGATGAAATAGACTTTAGAACTGGGAGTATTGCCAGAGATAAAGAGGAACCTTACATAATGATCTGCAGGGATCAATTCATCAAGAAGACATAATAATCCTAAATGTATATGCACCCAGTGACAGAGCTTCAAAATAAATAAATTAACAATTGCAAAACTGAAAAGAGAAGTAGACAAATCCCCAATTATAATTGGACATTTTATCACCCTCCTTCAAGTAATTGGTAGAACAAATAGATGAAAATAAGTAAGGGTAGAGGAAGCGTGAAAAATACTGTCAATCTACTTAATCTAATATATATTTATAAAAAGTCTTCCCTCAGCTGCGGAATGCACATTCTTCTTAAATACATAAGAACATTTTCCAAGATAGACCATATGCTGGGTCATAAAACAATTCTCAATAAATTTGAAAGGATTTAAGTCATACAGAGTATGTTCTCTAACCATAATGGAGTGAAGATACAAATCAATAACAGAAAGAAATTTGGGAAATTCACAAATTGTGGAAATAGAACAGCATACTCTTAAATAACCAATGGGTCAAAGAAGAAATCAGACGAAAAATTAGAAATACTTTGAGTTTACTTAAAGCAGTGCTTACAGGGAAACATATAGCTGTAAGCACCTACACTAAAAATGAAGATCTCAAAAACCTAACTTTCTACCTTAGACAATAGAAAAAGTAAAGCAAACTAAACCCAAGGCAAATGGAAGTTAACAAGTTACTTGTTGGCTTGTCTGCAGATTTTGTGATCAATTTAACAGCTTCTGACCTTGTAAACAAAAGTCATAATGAAGTTCTACTAGAGGTCTATACAGTTGTTACTGAAATGCAAGAGAAGGAAGGATTTGCTGGGCCTGGAGATTCTGAGAAGGCTTTGAGTAAGGGGTAATGTTTGGCAGTCGTTAAGAAGGCAAAAACCTTTCTAAGTAGAGGAAGTAAGCTCTCTAGAGCAAAAATATAAATTAAGCTTTTCCATCTTCATCTTTACTAACCATACATGTTGCATGTTACCTGTAAATGGAGTTGTGCTTGAGTCAATCTGGATTTTTCATACTTCCTACTATCTTGGTGAATTTACCTCAAATTCCATTTTTGTCATATGTAAAAATGATAGCTACCTATCAGGGTTGTGATGTTAACATGATCTAACTTAAAATAGAGGTTGGAAATTTTTAGTATTTTTACCCCTCTTACCCTTTCTTTCCTGATATTTACAGTGTGTTCTTGTAAGCTAAGTTAGCCCAAGTGCCCTAGAAACTCATTTTGTTAAGTAGAATTCTCACAATTGGATAATCCTATCCATAAGGCTGTGCTTCTCAAACTTCACCACCAAAGTCTCCCTAATAACAGAACAACCTCATGTACCTAGGAATCTGGGGAAGACAAACACAATCTTATTGAAGTGTCATGTTTTATCTTAAACATTTACACATATTTTTATCATGCCCATTATTTGTTTATCTTACTAGAAAACAGTCTCAGGCTGGGCACGGTGGCTCACGCCTGTAATCCCAACACTTTGGGAAGCCAAGGCGGGCAGATCACAAGGTCAGGAGATTGAGACCATCCTGGCTAACACAGTGAAACCCCGTCTCTACTAAAAATACAAAAAATTAGCCGGGTGTGGTGGCACGTGCCTATAGTCCCCACTACTCGGGAGGCTGAGGCAGGAGAATCACTTGAACCTGGGAGGTGGAGGTTGTGGTGAGCCGAGATCGCGCCACTGCACTCCAGCTTGGGTGACAGAGTGAGACTCTGTCTCAAAAAAGAAAAGGGGAAGGGAAAGGGGAAGGGGAGGGGCTCAAAATGAGTTAAATTACAGGCAGCTCACGTTGCATGGTTCTTACATGCACCAGTTTCATCAATCTGGTTTAGTTAAATTACATCAGTTCCTCCTAACAACATTTGTTCAAATCTCAGTTACCACAGAATTTGAACTATTAGTACTTGTAAAGTAGTAGCTGCTAGCCCTCACTTCACAAAGCACTACATAAATAACAAGTGCACGTGATAATTAGTAACCAATCACATAACTTCTTTCAAAGTCTGTCAATGACTGGTCACTGTGTATGTTTTTCACTGTTCAGTCTGCAAAGCAGATAGTTGTGTTAACTCCTTGTCTCCCAGTGATAAACTGACATGATATTTTACAAAAAATGGATACTTGAACGGGGAATTGTCAAACAAAGTGAAAGTGCTACAATGAAACAAAACAATAACAAAGTGAAAGTGCTACAATGAAACAAAACAATAATGCAAGAAGTAAAATTTGAATTGAACTCTATATAATAGAGTTATAAAAGAAATAGCCAACTGTGGAAATATTGACACTGCTGCCATACAAGAGACTCCAGATATGCAGCTAGAGAAACTTAAGGAAGGTGAGCTTATCAACATGCATTTGGAAAGTGGTTATGATTACAAGAATGAAGACATCCCAGAGGAAGTGACATTGTCAGAAAACTTCACATTAATCGAATTCTCAGAGATGTCTCACAACATTGAAAGCACAAAAGATGAAATGTTAGAAGCTGGTGAACAGTAAGGATGAAGGAGTATGACCGTTCACCAAGGCATGGAAAAGATGCCTGCTCCATATTGTTAAGTTATACAATGAGAAGAAGGAGGCAAACATAGTTCAGACTACTCTTGGTACGTTTTTACCAAAAAATAAAATATTTTAAGCTCAATATTTTTGACATTGCAACGTACTTTAAAAAATGTTGGCTGAGCACGGTGGCTCATGCCTGTAATCTCAGCACTTTGGGAGGCCGAGGTGGGTGGATCACCTGAGGTCAGGAGCTTGAGACCAGCCTGACCAACATGGAGAAACCCGGTCTCTACTAAAAATACGAAAAAAAATTAGCTGGGCGTGGTGGCACATGCCTGTAATCCCAGCTACTAGGGAGGCTGAGGCAGGAGAATCGCTTGAACCTGGGAGGCGGAGGTTGCGGTGAGCCGAGATCACGCCATTGCACTCCAGCCTGGGCAACAAGAGTGAAACTCTGTCTCAAAAATATATATATATTTTACTTTTTCTTCATTTCCCTACACATTTATAACTGACAGTAAGAGTATTTAATGTTTTGACAATTGTTAAAGATCTTAGAACAATTATAATTTTTCCCATTGATTATTGTGATCACTTTGCATAGTTTCAGGTTGCATAGTAATTTTTATAATCTCATACTACCCTGCAAAGTGAGGACTGTCTGTGCTTAACTTTTCACTCACCAGAATTCTCAAGTTGAATTGCTTTTCTGGAAAGTCACACCAGTTTATCTGGAGGTGTATACGCCCCATTGTGAGAAGCTCAGGGCTGGATTGAGATGGGCGTTCTTAGTTCATGGTCTCCCAAGGACTGAGGACATGTCTTTGCCTTTCTTAGTAGAACACTCAGTGGGCCTTGAAATCCGTATTTCATATGTAAATACCATAAAATGAGTTCTTTCCACTTAGTATTAGGACTAGGGCTTTGTAGAACTATTATGTTAGGTTCAGCTAATACAATTTGATTCACCTTTTGTCACTTGTGGAAACTATTTTTAAAACAAAGGCTTAAAAGCAAAGGTTTAAATGGCTGGGCATGGTAGCTCACACCTGTAATTCCAGCACTTTGGGAGGCTGAGGTGGTTGGATCACCTGAGGTCAGGAGTTCGAGACCAGCCTGGCCAACATGGCAAAACCCCATCTCTACTAAAAATACAAAAATTAGCTGAGCATGGTGATGGGCCTCTGCAATCCCAGCTACTTGGGAGGCTGAGACAGGAGAATCACGTGAACCCAGGAGGCAGAGGTTACAGTGAGCTGAGATCACGCCACTGCCCTCCAGCCTGGGCAACGGAGCGAGACTCCATCTCAAAAAAAAAAAAAAAAAAAAAGCAAAAGTTTAAATGGATGTTTTGTTTTGTTTTTTTTTTACTGTCTTAATTGAAATTGGGTTATGAAGTGATGGTCTACCTTTCAAAAAACTAGTTGTACTTCATGTTAACTTCTTAAAATATTAATAATTACTAAGCATAAAGCTAACATTTATGAAGCACTATGTGCCAGCAACATTCTAAACACTTTGACTATATGTAAATATATATACACTCTCTTTTTGATTATACTGAAATTGGCTTATATGTTAGCAAAAATCAAGCTAAATGGGTACTATATACTGAGAAAAACTTTGTCATTTGATTTATTTAATGATTATACCTTTCAGCAGGTTTCAGTAAGTAATTTGAAAGAAGTCCTGTTAATATCATGGCATAATATTTTCTTGAGATTAAAGTCAGAAAATGTAAAGCTTGCCAGGGACTCTGAATTCATAATGTGGATACTGGATCATTCCAAGCTCAGTAAACAAAAGTTTGAAAATAGAAAAGAAGACAAAAGAATAGAAAAGGCCTCCTCTTCTGTATAAACTATACCTGGACTTGGAACTAAAGACATTTGCAAAGAAAGAAACAAACTCCTAAATAGGTGTAGTGATCAAATTTTCCAGGTTTTCCAAGTTCAACTTTATTTCATACAGTTTTTTTTCCATGAAAAGTAATTTGTTATATGTGTAAATGGGATATCATTTCTATTCCTTTTTTTTTTTTTTGAGACAGAGTTTCGTTCTTGTTGCCCAGGCTGGAGTGCAGCGGCACGATCTTGGCTCGCTGCAAGCTCCGCCTTCCCGGTTCAAGCAGTTCTCCTGCCTCAGCCTCCCAAGTAGCTGGGATAACAGGCATGTGCCACCACGTCTGGCTACTTCTGTATTTTTAGTAGAAATGGGGTTTTTCCATGTTGGTCAGCCTGGTCTTTAATTCCCGACCTCAGGTGATCCGCCCGCCTCGGCCTCTCAAAAGTGCTGGGATTACAGGCATGAACCACCGCGCCCGGCCATCATTTCTATTCTTTTATCATATCTTACCAAAAAAAGGGGATTCGGGAGCTGAAGACCATCCAACTAGTTTATCACCAGAGTATGTAAGCCCTATAACCCTCCTGGTTGTGTGGATTGACCTCTTGATATTTCCTCATCGTATTTGAATCAGAACCTCTAAGTGCTTCTTTTGTTTAGTTTTGTTTTGTCTGTGTTTAGTTGTATTACCCTGCTTTGTTCTTTAAAACGATTAGAAATGCCTCATATTGTGCTTTGTTATTTACTTTTTCCTTCTTCATATGAATCTGTGGTTTACTTGGCTATATACCAGGAGAAGTTATGTAAATGTTTGGGGTCAGTCTGTGTGGTCAGTTTCTGTCATTTTTGTTAGTAAATGCTCCGCTGGATAGTATTTTCACTATGAACGGTACGTGGAACAAATAATAAACCATGTCTGACAAACAGAATGTGCTCCCAAACCCACTTCTGGGCCTGTTGTGGATCCAGTTTTCGTTCTGACTTGGCATTCTACCTGTCTTTAGTTTTCTGCCGTCAACCCTGCCAGCCATTTCTTATTCACAAGACAGAATCAGTCACCTTATTAATGTATAGGCTTCTTGATATAATTACCAGTTTATATTGTCACTTGTGTCTCTTTTTAAACATATTTTTTACTTTGAGCCTCATTTTCTGAAGAATAGCTTTTAATGTTCCATTAAATGGGCTTTCGAGAGGCTGTATCTTTAGGCCTAATACAGTAATGGCTTGTGTTGGAGCCAGAGAATAGCAAAGCCCATATATGTGTATACTCTTCGTAAGTGGCATGTTTCCCAGCGTCATGCTAAACCTCAGCTGCTTTTATAATAAAAGCATCATTTCTGTTCATTGGAGTATTCAGATGAAAACACATATGCAGCTCCTGAGCCACATTTACTGAAGGTATGTTGGAGTACTGTGAAATAAAACTTTTCTGATTTTAGTATCTCAAAATGGAAGCATCCCTGTATGTGTTCTGTTGTATAGTTGTTACTCATAACTTGTTACCTCTCTTTTTTTATTATTATTGTTTATTAACTATGACACAATTGCATTGGAGACTAGTCAGCTCTCCATCGTAGTAGCTAAGGGCCTGCAATTTGGAACTAAAAAGATCTTGATTTGAATATTGGTTTCACCAGATACTCACTTTGCAGCCACAAACGAGTTTTGTAACCTTGCTGCGCTTAGTTTACATCTGTAAAATGAAGAAAATGACAGTATCTACATTATAAGGTTGCAATGAGGATTAAATGAGATGACACTTGTAATGTGCTTAGCAATAGAGCCTGGCACCTACAAGCACTTAATAAAGCCAGTGTGGCTATTATTCTTTATCTACATTTACCAAGCTCCTCCTATGTACCAGGTGTGGTCCTGGGTATTGGGTATGCAAAGAAGAAAAAGCCATGGTCTCTCTCCTCAGAATCCCAGAGTCTTGTGGTACAGACACATTTAGAGAAAAGTTAAAATACCAACATGATGCAAGAACTATTAACCTTGGCTATTTTAGGGATGTCAAGGGACATTTTATCTCCACTTGAAATTCTTTATATCGTGCACATGGTTTACTTTTATAATATAAATTAATGACTGTCACAATACAGTGGAATAGTTGCTGTATTTGAGATATGTATATAGTGCCGTGAGAACAGAGAAGTGGTGGGGAAAAGTCTTATTGGAAGCTGTGCACCATAGCCTTTGCATCTTAATCAGATTTCCCCCTAAGTGTGCTATGGTACACTTCTTTGCAAGAAGTCAGACCAAAATAACGTGGTGATCAGGTAGTAGATAAGCTGAAAACTGTCCATGGAATGGTAGCTGTCCCACTTTACAGAGAGCTGTCTCAGGCCCAGCTGCTTTGCCTCCCAGGATTTTTTCACAAGGCTACCTCTGTTCTCGAGTGGCATTGAGTAGGTTGAGTGTAGAATGACTTTCTTTTTTTTTTTTTTTTTTTTTTTTTCTTTTATTTTTTTATTATGATACTTTAGGTTTTAGGGTACATGTGCACAATGTGCAGGTTTGTTACATATGTATCCATGTGCCATGTTGTTTTGCTGCACCCATTAACTCGTCATTTAGCATTAGGTATATCTCCTAATGCTGTCCCTCCCCGCTCCCTCCACCCCACAACAGTCCCCGGAGTGTGATATTCCCCTTCCTGTGTCCATGAGTTCTCATTGTTCAATTCCCATCATTAAAAAGTCAGGAAACAACAGGTGCTGGAGAGGATGTGGAGAAATAGGAACACTTTTACACTGTTGGGGGGACTGTAAACTAGTTCAACCATTGTGGAAGTCAGTGTGGCGATTCCTCAGGGATCTAGAGCTAGAAATACCATTTGACCCAGCCATCCCATTACTGGGTGTATACCCAAAGGACTATAAATCATGCTGTTATAAAGACACATGCACGCGTATGTTTATTGCAGCACTATTCACAATAGCAAAGAGTTGGAACCAACCCAAATGTCTAACAACGATAGACTGGATTAAGAAAATGTGGCACATATACACCATCGAATACTATGCAGCCATAAAAATGATGAGTTCATGTCCTTTGTAGGGACGTGGATGAAACTGGAAACCATCATTCTCAGTAAACTATCGCAAGGACAAAAAACCAAACACCGCATGTTCTCACTCATAGGTGGGAATAGAATGACTTTCAACCATCATAATGGGAAACTACTACTCTTTGACAAAAAAGTAGAGTTGGCCGGGTTCATTGCTGTTCATCCTACACAAGATCAGGAGGCAGCCCTGGGGGTGACTGAACTCTGGCCTCCCGTCAGAGCTTCATGAACTAAAGAGGAATGATTTTGAAACCGCGCCCGGTCATCCTCTTCCTCATTCCTAAGCAATTAGAAGCATTTTGAGAGGGCTGGAACCAATCTGCATAAGCCTTTAGCTCCACGGGCTTATCCACCATCTAATTTAGGGTTTAAAACCCTTGATTTACTTTCAAGTTGATTGTCAATTTAGACCTGACCTTAAGATTTCTCATAACTTGTTACTTGCTTTTTAACTGAATTTGTCAACATTCGAGTTTATACAACTCTACTATGTTAGCTAGCCCATTTAAGGAAGAAAGTAATCCAAAACGTCAGAAATGTTCCCTAATACCAAATGTCCAGTTTTTTTATTGTGCTATCAAATGTTTTTAAGTTTATTTTTTTTTCTAATTTGTTTCCTTAGCTTTCAAAGTAATTTTTGTTTAAAATGAAAAACGAATAGGCTTGTTGCCATAATTTAATTGTGCTGAATTGTTTGGCCATAACTTTAGTGGTGATGAAGACCAGATTTTTGAGCTGGGGAATCTGTTCTGTTTGGATCTGACAGCTGGCTACATTAAATATCTTGGAGCTTTTTACTTTGCATGGAGATGGGAGGTTGGGAGGGTGGGAACCGCAGTAGAAGAAAGCAGTCCACTTTATTTAATGTTCTGCATTTGTTTGCTGATTCCAGTAACATTGTGCAGCTGTTTGAACAGCTGTCTTTTGATTTCCTTTTGTTTACTGTTTAGATTTATTAAGCTTGTCTTTAATACTGCTTGTTGTCTGTTCTTTAACTAGCTTTCTTTCTTTATTAAATATATTTTAATATGTTCTGCTCTGCTGTGGTCTAGGCATGTTTTAATAATATAAGTTAATTTACCAAAGGATGAATTTTTAAAATGTTGCAGACCATACTGAAGTGGCTATGCTTACTTTCTTGTTGTCCCTTAGCTTTATTATTGTAGTTAAATATTTTGTAATTCGGCAACTAAATTATCTTTTGAAATTAAGTCAGAATTTCAGTCATGTTAAACCACTATGTTAACTTCTAAGTCTGCCAACAGGTAGCTTAGTCTACATACTTCAGAGTACTTTTTTTAAAAAAATTGGCAGACTAATTGTTAAGTGTGTGGATTTTGTTTTAACTACTTTCTGTGAACAAATTGAATATCTAGAAGTATATACACACATGTACAAGGTAAAAAGACAAATTTTATATTTATTTGTTAGTCTTCTTAGCCTATTCAGGTAGACTTACTGCAAGGTTCTTCAGTATTATGGGACTTTTGTTCTGTATTTACAGGTGAGGGACTTGTGCATTGCTTATATGCTGGTGACATTAACTTATCTCTATATTGGAGTCCTGGTTTTTGCTTCATTTCCTTCACCACCATTATCCAAAGATTGTATTGAGCAGGTAAGGCACTGTGTACCCTCTCTGTGTGATCGTGTACACTTTCATGTATTTATAGTAGGTAGGGTGATACAGTGGCAAGATATAACATCAGATAGGCCTGGGTTTTAATACCATCTCTGCTATCTACTCCAAGTATGGGAATTTAGGCACCTTCCCTTTTCTTTCTGAGCTTTATTTTTCTTTTCCATTAAATAGTATAATAAGTACCCCCGTTTGATTTTTAGATGGACTCTGAGATAATGTACTACATGCCAGGCACCTTGTCGTACTCAAATAAATGTCTACTATTATGTACATATATTTCTCTTTTTATGGGGAACTGGTACAAGTAGTTCTCATGTAGTTATAAAACCTCACAGAGAATACATTGAAGGAACTCCCTATTTTTAAAAGCCTATATCAGGAATGCCCTGGATAAACTAGAGTCTTAGTTTATCAGACCCTAATGATTAATCAGACTCTCATTCTTATATTGAGTGACAGGCAGCAAAACAAAACAAGAGTATTTGACTGCTAAAAAAAGAGAGAGAGATGTCCTATGAGTCACCAGAGGGTTAAAAAAAAAAAAAAAGAGTAAAAGAAAAAAATATTTTAATAAAAGGTTGCCATAACTAATATTTTCTTTGATTTAACCCATCAAAACCTTAGCAATAGTATAGTCTTTAGTTATAAGTGACTGAAGAGTTTCTCACAAAAAAACAACATTTCACAAGTGACTTTCTGGTCAGAAGAAATTCCTCTTATAGAGTGCAGTGGAATATACAATGTGATTTATTACAGCTGAATTATAACGGTTATTTCAGCAAAATAATGTTAATAGTGTTCTCATCTTTATAAGAGAAATAAGTTTGAATTACTGCTATTATGGCAGCTTGGAAATGTTCTTATTTTCTTGATTTCCTTGACTCCAGAAGTTCTTTGGCAGCCAAATGTTTGCTGGAAATTTCCCTGATATGAACAAATTCATACAAAGCCTACACCCTTGGGAAGAGGAATATTTGTGGTATTTGTATTTGAAAGAAAAGATAAAAATTCTGAGTAATTAACTTTTTTTAAGATACCAAACCAA
Source organism: Symphalangus syndactylus (assembly GCF_028878055.3). NCBI lineage: Eukaryota > Metazoa > Chordata > Mammalia > Primates > Hylobatidae > Symphalangus > Symphalangus syndactylus. The sequence continues at coordinate 44,146,865 of NC_072440.2, forward strand.
AATGGAGAAAAGGGTCATGAAAGGAAGTAGAGATAAATCCTTTTCAATTTAGTGATAGACTAAACAATGATGTAGTAGGTGATAGACATACTCTCACCTTATTCTGTCATCTTTACTTCAAAAGGGCTTACAGTGCTTCAGAGGAGGAAAGCAAGAGAGCCAGAGAGGGTAAAATAACACTGAATTAAATTAGCTCTTTAAATCTTTAAAGCAGACTGGTATTTTCCTTGAACCACATAAAGCAGTGCTTTCTCGATCTATCTGTGGTGAAGGACAAAATTGTCTTTGCTGTTGCTTTAATGTTAAATAAGTTGTAGGCTGATACTTTCGTAAAATAGAATAAAATTGTGGCAATGTCAGATCTCTGTAAAAGTTTCTGAACACTTTCAATTTCTATACTTACCTCATTGAAAAAATACTTAACAAGTAGTTGTAGATGGGCACTAGTCCACAAACCACAATTGGAGTAGCACCTGTGTTCAAAATAAGCAGAAGACATTCTATTTTATCAATGTTTGTACTGAATTTGATTTTTAACATGACCTCATTATCTTTCTTGGATTAGAATTTTTTAGACAACTTCCCTAGCAGTGACACCCTGTCCTTCATTGCAAGGATATTCCTGCTGTTCCAGATGATGACTGTATACCCACTCTTAGGCTACCTGGCTCGTGTCCAGCTTTTGGGCCATATCTTCGGTGACATTTATCCTAGGTAAGGGCTCTTCTCTTGACCAGCAAGATGTGCCAAGCAACAAATGATTGTGCAAGCAGGTCAGTTTAAAGTGTGACTGATCTTTTGCTATAAAAATGCCTAATGTGAGTGGTGACTAAAGATAGATCATTGGTGTCCTCTTCCCTGAAGAGCTTTAAAAATAGAAGCCACTCCCTTGTCTAGAATGATTTAAAGTTCGTTCCTTCCAGTATAGTTAATTAGCTCCGATACCATTTATATTTATATTATTATTTAATTGCTATTGATTTACACATTGTCAAGAAGTTTATAGTGTATAGTACCTATGTTGGCAATGTGTAGCTAATGAGAAGCAACACTTTTATTTTAATTATTGGTCATTGAAACTATCAGGGCCAAGGGAAAACTTCCCCTTTGCCCTCTGAAGGTTTGTTGAAAATGACTGACAAAAGGCAGATTAATAGGCAAAAAGGGCCAGGCTCATGCCTGTAATCCTAGCGCTTTTGGAGGCCAAGCTGTGTGGATCGCTTGAGCCCAGGAGTTGAAGACCAGCCTGAGCAACATAGTGAAACTCCATCTCTACAAAATTTTAAAAAATTAGCTGAGCATGGTGGGCATGCTTGTAGTCCCAGTTACTCAGGAGGCTGAGGTGAGAGGAGGAGGATCGTTTGAGCCAGGGAGATCAAGGCTGCAGTGAGCTGAGATCACGCTGCTGCTCTGGGTGATACAGTGAGACCCTGACTCCAAAAGAAAAAAAAAAAAAAGAGGAGAAAAGGCATATAACTGTATTTGAATGTGGTTTTATGTTACGTGGGAGCCTTTAGAAAGAAGACCCAAAGATACAGGGGAAATTGTCCATTTTTATGGTTATGTTTATGTGAACAGCCATGTCTAATGCTAATAGACTGAGAGGGGAAACCCATCAAGGCCTCTCTGTCTAGATTCTTAGCCTCTCTGAGCATGCATCTTTTTCATCGGCGTCTGGGACAGGACCCTCTGGAATGGGAGTCTTATGACCTGCAGTCAAACAAGACAGGTCAGATCATTTCTTTATGGCTAGTTTTTACACAGAAATAGAGGGAAATTGGAGTGATATTTTTAGGTTTTATGGCCAGCTTAAGGGAAAAGGTTTCCATGTTCCACTTTGGGGAAGAGGGATTCTAGTTTCTAAGCTAGCTTCGGGAGAATGGGACTGAGATTCAGAAGGTCAGAGAAAAACTTTTGTTTCTGAGGCTTTCATTTTGGGGTATGGTTTTCTGAGTCCAACAATCCTTACTTTTATATTCACTAACATTTATGTAGTTTTTTTTGTTTGTTTGTTTTTTGTTTTTGTTTTTTTTTCTGAGACGGAGTCTCGCTTTGCTGCCCAGGCTGGAATGCAGTGGCGCGATCTTGGCTCGCTGCAAGCTCCACCTCCCGGGTTCACGCCATTCTCCTGCCTCAGCCTCCTGAGTAGCTGGGACTACAGGCGCCTACCACCATGCCCGGCTAATTTTTTGTATTTTTTAGTAGAGGTGGGGTTTCACTGTGTTAGCCAGGATGGTCTCGATCTTCTGACCTTGTAATCCGTCCGCCTCTGCCTTCCAAAGTGCTGGGATTACAGGCGTGAGCCACTACACCCGGCCTACATTTATGCAGTTTTACATAAATGATCAATTGTTTAGAATTGAAGGTCAGATATATAATTAATTTTTATTTGATATATAACAAGTTTAAATTACTGCTATAATTGTTAACCTCTTATTGGGGATGAAGGAGTTGTGAATTCTTTTGAAAATCTTTTCAAAGCTGGTTACCCTCATCCAAGAGAAATTTCTTTTTTTTCTCTTCTTTTTTTTTTCCAAGAGAAATTTCTATATGTCATTTCAGAGTTTCCCAGCAGCCTTCTTGTGGTTAACTCCTACTCTTACATTAAGTCTTTTTATAGGTTCATCCTAGTGAGAAGAACCTAGTCCACTTTTATTAGGAATAAGTTCTTTTAAAGAAAAATAACTGTTTAATAAAATTTGAAAAAAATTGCATTTACAGTAACCAACTAAACAAGTGGTCTTAATCAGTTCTTGTTTAAAATGAACTGATGTAGTCTGCTTCTTCAATAAATAATTTTTGCCATAAATATGTTGGTTTCAAAACAAAGCAAAAGTCAGGAGTTACCAGGTCTCAAGCACTGATAAGTATAGCAGCAGCTATAGTTCTAGTGTTATTATCCAGAAGATTGGAGCTCAGTACGTGTAAGCCTCTGACTGTGTTTCTACTCTGCTGTATTTATATTCATCAAAGAAAATAAATACAGTGAAGTCATAGATGAAAAAGTGCTAAGCAAATACATTATTCCTGTTTTCTACCATTATTTTGCAGAATTGTGGCTATCTTTACAAGAATGTTTTTTCTTCTTGGAAAAAGTCAGAGATTTCCCTTTCGTTTTCACATTAGAGTTCTTCCCCTACCACCAAGAACACATTGTCATTTTCATTTATCCGACGGTTATAAGCACTCTATAGAGTGTGCACACTTTGGAGCATAATTTTTGGTCTCACGACCCTTTATGCTCTTAAAAATGTATTGAGGACTCCAGGAGCCTCAGTTTATGCAGGTATAGCTATCAGTATCTAAATATTAAAAAACAGAATTTAGGTTTTGTGTGTTTTTTTTTTTTTTTTTGAGACAGAGTTTCACTCTTGTCGCCTAGGCTGGAGTGCAGTGGCATGATCTTGGCTCACTGCAACCCCTGCCTCCTGGGTTCAAGCAATTCTTCTACCTCAGCCTCCCGAGTAGCTGGGATTACAGGCACCCACCACCATGTCTGGCTAATTTTTTGTGTTTTTAGTAAAGGTGGTGTTTCGCCATGTTGGGCAGGCTGGTCTTAAACTCCTGACCTCAGGTGATCCGCCTGCCTCAGCCTCCCAAAGTGCTGGTATTACAGGCATGAGCCACCATGCCCAGCAAAGTATTTTTAATTTCTTTAAAATCAATGGTAAAACCATTACTTGTTAACATAAGTAACATTTTTGTAAAAAACCACTTTCAGGGGATGGATACCCCAGTCTCCACGACGTGATTATTATGTATTACATGCCTGTATGTAAACATCTTATGTGCCCCATAAATATATACACCTACTATGTACCCACCAAAATTAAAATTCTAAAAAAATAAAAATAACTGCTTTCAAAAAATTTTTCATTTGGCCGTGCGTGGTGGCTCACACCTGTAATCCCAGCACTTTGGGAGGCCGAGGCGGGTGGATCATGAGGTCAAGAGATCGAGACCATCCTGGCCACCATGGTGAAACCCCGCCTCTACTAAAAATACAGAAATTAGCCTGGCATAGTGGCGGGCGCCTGTAATCCCAGGTACTCGGGAGGCTGAGGTAGGAGAATTGCTTGAACCCGGGAGGCAAAGGTTGCAGTGAGCCAAGATGGCACCACTGCACTCCAGCCTGGGTGACAGAGCGAGACTCCATCTCAAAAAAAAAAAACAGAAAAACCAACAAAAAAAACCTTTAATTTACATTTGCAAAACTCTGATGTGTTTTACTAGTAGACAATTGGATTCTCCTCTCTACTTCTGCGTTCCATGTTACAATATCCTGTTTTCGTTTAGATTTGTGAAGAAAATCCAGCCTCACATAGATAGTTAGAAAAAGAAAGAGTACTTTGAATAGCTTTTCCATATAATTGTGGATATTCTTCTTTGATACTGTGCCGAAACCTGACAAGTGGTAGCTTCATATGAGTTGCATGGTGGAATCTGAAACTTGTTTACGTTAAAACCAATTGGTCTATCGTGCACTTTGGATCTTTTACGCATGCATGATTTTGTAACATCTGTTTGATCATTTGGAAAATATTGGTTCACTGAGTTCTGTGGATCTTCCAAATGTTGACACACTTCATTTTACAATATCAAAACACGCTTTCATTAATACTATCACTAATTTCATCATAAGAGCCTTTAAACATTGGGAAACTGTCAAGCTCAGGGTAGCAAATACAAGTTTTCCAAAATTCTAGTTTTTATTTGAAAACTTTAATTTTATCTTTGGCAACAAATACTGCCAGTTGTTTTCCTTGAAGTGACAAGCTTATATAATTCATTTTTCTGGAAAATATCTGTCAAACAGATATTTTGAATATCTGAGTTTGAATGACCATAGTTTGACTGCAATTCAAGTAAATGTAGCATTTGGTAGGCAAAACAGCTAGGTCCCCCTCAGCTCAGCCACACAAGTACTTTTCCTCAAGACTTCCAGCGTACTGTACTGCAGTAAGCGCAGATGTGCTTTATTATGACCTTCCTATTTGATCACATAGAATATTTAAAAGATACATATTCAAACATGAGATTTAGCAAAATTAATGTTCTACTCCTTTATCAAGGACCTTTTTTATTCTTTGGAGAGTGTTTGGCATTAAAGAATACAGTATGGAAAGCATGGGTGTTAGCCGGGCATGGTGACACATGCCTGTAGTGCCAGCTATTCAGGAGGTTGGTTTGAGCCCAGAAGTTCAAGGCTTCAGTAAGCCATTATTGCCCCACTGCACTGCAGCCTGGATGACAGAGCAAGACCCTGTCTCTTAAAAAAATAATAATAATTAATTAAAATTTTAGAAAAGGAATACAGATGGGTGCAACTGCTTCCCTCTGTGTATACAAAGTTGTTTCCTTTTATAATACAGAAATAACAAAGGCCCAGCCAATACCTCAAAGCTCTGAAGCAATTTTAAGGTTAGAGTTTCTGGGTAAACAGTAAGATCTGTAAGCCTAATATCTTTCTAATTCATCAGGGTATATGACTAACCACTTATTTATATAAATAATTTTCTTTGTTTTTAATTCTCTTTGTAATCTTTATCTGGGATTAATTAACCTCTGATAACTCGGGCCCAAAGGGTTGCTTTGATGTGTACATTTGGCTTTTGAGAATCATTTTCAGGGGAAATGGAGTTATTTCTTCAGCATCAAATTTTCATCTACATTATTTTTATTTGTGTCCAAAATTGATTCCCAAACCTTGAATTGTTAATATCTAGTTAAAGTATTTAGTAAATATTCTCTTCATGGTAGTGAGTAGCTTTAAGTTCTTTCTTTATGGTCTAAGTATGAAGTATGACCACTTTCTTTAAGTGGTTAAATCTGGAAGATAAAAACCTGCCCATTTTGTCTTTCCCTTAATATGATGTGTTTAATATAAAAGTAATTTGAACACTTTATAAAAAGTTCGTTAAATATAGAAAAGAGGGAGTGTTATCCAAAACCCCAAATTGTAACAAAATCACTACTCCCTTCTCAGTGTATATCCTTCTGATTTTTTTTTCCAAATGTTTTTGGGGTTTTCTTGTGTAGGGAAAACCTAGCTGGGTTTTTTTCTGAATTGCCTAGATAGTATATTACCTGACAAGGTAATAGAGGTAAGTTATTTTAAATAATTTTTAACATATTCTGTCAAGTAAATTATTGTCTTGCTATGTCCAGGATTCTTCTGTTTTTTCATAAATATCTTGATATTCCTAGCATTATCATTGTTTGGATTATTTTCTCAAGATATTCCAAATGGAATAATAGATCAAAGAATGTGAAGTCTGATACACACTACCAGTGTACTTCTACAAAATTTAACCAGTATAATTGCACAAAAGAGCTAATTTCACTTTCTTGTTACCAAAATTGAGGACTAGTGTTACCTTCTATTTTTGCTGTGATTTTATCAAGCTTAAGACATTTTTATTTTAACGATGTTAAGAATGAACTGTAGTCTCATATTAGTGGTTATAATTTGCCTATTTTTATATTTTTTCTTTCCTCCAAACTCTCTTCTCAACTTCTAGCATTTTCCACGTGCTGATTCTGAATCTAATTATTGTGGGAGCTGGAGTGATCATGGCCTGTTTCTACCCAAACATAGGAGGGATCATAAGGTACTGCCTTGTAAGGGAATGGTGCCCTTACATATATTGGTCTTTATTTTTAGGCTTTTCCTGTTGTTGTTGTTGTTTTAATTTAATTGTATGAAATTCCTATGAGTATTTAAAACTAGTAATATTCAAATACAGCCCCTTGGTATCAGTAAGGATGCTTATTATCTTCCCTTTCTGTTTGTTCTGGTGGAGAACTCACTCTAGAAGCCCCATTATCCCTTAGCCTCAGGCATCATTTTCTTTTTCTTTCTCTCATCATCTTCTACTTTATTTCCTGTCTATATCCAAAATTAAAAGTTATTTTTAATATATGTATAACTTTGTAGGATTACCTGGGAGGTCCTTTATTTGTCAGAGCTTCCTTAATCCATTCTAAGTTCCTTAATCTATTTCTACTCAAAAGTATTTTTCAATGTCAACTGTAGTCAAAAAGTAAGAGTTTAAGTAAGAGTTCAGACCCTAGATGGCTTTCTTTAATATCCTTTTCCTAAAAACATGACAGGATGAATTAGAGTAGGAATAAAGTTGTACCTCAAATTCTCATGGGAAATTGGGATTTAGAATGATCTGATTTCTCTTACTATAGACAGCAGGAATGAGTCATTTTTTTGGGAACACTCTTACCTAAGAAAGTAACAAGGAACAAGAAGGGGAGATTGTTAGCCTGATGCTTATTGAATATAAGGGGCTTACAAGTTCCTATTGAACTGTTCCTCAAGAAAACCCAAGTATAGAGAAAAGGAGAAGAAAGTGCATATTTCTCTGTCACAGTCTCATGTTTAAGTATTTTTGTTATTATCTTTCATAATCATCCTGAATGCCATGGTAGCATTTATCTGTTCTTATACTTAAACGGGGATGCTAACAGTCCCTCAAAAACTGAGAATGAGTAATTAGTTTATTAAAGATCAAAGATAAGAGGCCTAGCTCCAGTTGTTTCTGAGGAAGTAGCCACAATCACCCAAATACAGAGGAAGTACAGAGATTTGAGGGATGAATAAAAAGTCTTTGTTAAGCAGATGCTATAAAGATGAGCAGGAAATCATATTTTATATTAACTTAGCAAGTAAAGTAAGTTTTAAACCCAGATGTTTTATGTCAACAACAAATGAATCAAAAATAATTTTTGTTGAGCTATCAGACTGAGGAGGATTTAAATTGTCCTATGTTTACCTTAATTGTAAATCAGAAAAAAGCAAAGGGCAAGATGAATATTAACCCCAAAAGCTTTTATTTTGCAGATATTCAGGAGCAGCATGTGGCCTGGCCTTTGTATTCATATACCCATCTCTCATCTATATAATTTCCCTCCACCAAGAAGAGCGTCTGACATGGCCTAAATTAATCTTCCACGTTTTCATCATCATTTTGGGCGTGGCTAACCTGATTGTTCAGTTTTTTATGTGAAATACCTCAACTGTTTTTTTCAAGAGCTCATGATATTTTGAGCCTTGACAACAGTTCTATATAAATTCACTTGTAAATGCTGCTGTTGCGTAATTCTAAATATTTTCTAAGATAATTTGAAAGCAAGGGAAATAGTGGCCCCTTAATAAGTATTTTTTTATTGGGGTGGGGAAAGGGGCAGAAAGAATGATCTTAGTGTCTTTACCTTTCTCATATTAACTCTCCTCTTTATTCTGTGGTCTTTTCTGAATAGAAATGTATGCCCTAGGAAGAAATCATGCTGGGTTTTGCTTTTAGAGATAAATGGTGGTGGATTTATTTTGCCTGCAGTAAAGATTCTCAGGGTGTCAGAGCAGCATATTGCCAAATCCTGCTTCTGTTTTTTGTTTCAGTGTATTCACTTTCATTTTCTTACTCACTAGACCATTTCTGCAGTTTGCCCAAACCTATACTGTTTGGGACAGTAAGCCAAATACCTCATTTTTAAAAAGAAGTTTTCATGGCATCAGTGTTAATAAAGTACATTTTTAACTGAGTCTTAATCTCTATTTGAAGAAAAAGTAGAGACAAAAGTAATGTCAATGTAATCCCCAGGATCATGAAATGTATACAAAATAAATAATGTAGGAGAGTTTGTTGCTGTCTGACTCCTCTTTTATTTCTAATCCAGTACCAGTGACTTAGATCGAAATTACAGTTCCCCAAGCCAGACTTTGCATAGGAACAAGAATGATTGTCCCCATAGACCCAGGGAGTGCTTTTGCTTTTTGGATCCCTGAGATCCCAGTGTAGGCTGTCATGACAGACCCAGTGGGGAAAGCATGGCAGAGAGGAGCCTGAGAGGCCCATAGGGGAGAAGGCGAACAGAGAAGGGGCCAGGAAGGAAGAGGCCTCAGCCCAGCATATTTTTTTTGTGTCCTCTGGGGGTGGACTGGTTTCTGCACCACAAAAAAGGATTGATTTTGTTTGAGGTATGACCTTCAGAAAGAGACCTCCAACTGCTTACTTCTGTAACTGGCAGTACTGTTACAGGAAAGCGGTCCTGATCCAGACTGTGAGAGAAAGTTCTTGGATCTTGCACAAGAAAGAATTCCAGGCAAGTCCATAGAGTAAAGTGAAAGCAAGTTTATTAGGAAAGTAAAGGAATAAAAGAATGGCTACTCCATAGACAAAGCAGCCCGAGGGCTGCTGGCTGCTCATTTTTATGGTTATTTCTTGGTGATATGCTAATCAAGGGCTGGATTATTTATGCCTCCCCCTTTTAAACCATATAGGCCAATGTCCTGACATTGCCATGGCATTTGTAAACTGTCATGGCGCTGGTGGGGGTGTAGCAGTGAGAAGACCAAAGGTCACCATTGCCATCTTGGTTTTGGTGGGTTTTAGTCAGCTTCTTTACTGCAACCTGTTTTATCAGCAAGATCTTTATGACCTGAATCTTGTGCCGACCTCGTGTCTTATCCTGTGACCTAGAATGCCTTAACCATCTGAGAATGCAGCCTGGCAGGTCTCAGCCTCATTTTACCCAGCTGCTATTCAAGACAGGAGTTGCTCTGGTTCACATGCCTCTGACAGTACAGAGTTAAAACCCTGTAAGAAAAACCCCTTAAATCTGAGAAAAGGATTAAGGAATCTGGATCCTTGGAATTGACACTCTTCCCTTTTTTCTTCTGAACTAAAAGCTAAACTAGAATCCACATTCATGTTTTCCAAGTAATACAGCCTCTGTGTCCAGGTCAGGGTACAACATGGTGATTTTTTTTTTCTGAAAAAATTAGATTTCTCTAATTTTAAGCTAAACTTTAAAAATCTATTGTATGTTCACCTCTCAGGGTAGTGTATGGATTTGTGTTATTTCCTTCCTTTGAAAAAGAAAAACGGTTTTTGTAAACCTAGTAAGGAGCCCAGATTCAAGATCAGCCTTCATTTCTTTCAGCAAAGCTTTCTGTCCTATTCATAAAGCCATAGACCTATATTAATGATGAACTGTATTTCCTAAAGCTCGTTTGTTTTAATAAAAAGTCTCATTATTAAAATCTCAAGCCCACACAAAAGTAATACGGAGTAATACGGTGAACCCCACAATGCCTATCCCCTAGATTTAGTAATTATGAAACTTGGCTGTATTTGCTTCACCTATCTTTTTTTTCTTTTCCACTGAAATATTGTCAATCCCAGAGGTTATTTCATCACTACAAACCTTAATTTACAGCTATTAATAATAGCCTTTTGAACATAGTTACATTGATGGAAATAGTCTCAAAAGTTTTTGTTCACATAAATTGCTGGTAGTAGAAGTTCGGTTAATTGGAAAATTCTGCAATAGGTGTCAGATCACTGTGTTAATTTCTCTTAGAAAAGGAGTATAATGAATGGAGAAAGTGCTTCTCTGTGCTTGAGAGCCCCTGAATCTTTATGACTTCAGAATCTTATTCAGTTAAGAGACATAGGATTCAAAAGCCAGACAGCACTGTGAGCGATCTAGGCTTAATCCCAGTTTATCCCCAGTCACCTTCCTTCTCTGTAAAACCTTTAGAAACAGGGCTGGGCACTGTGGCTCATGCCTGTCATCCCAGTTCTTTGAGAGGTGGAGACAGAGTTTTCATTGCCACTTTTCAATAATGTACTTGAATGTTTTAACACATGGAAAAAATGATTTGATATATTTTTGTCCATTTAATGAACTAAGTGAATATGACAATGAATGTGGTATTTACTAAACTAAAAGACAATGTGAATCTTTGCTATTGTTTTCTTTAAAAGACTTGATGTGAGGCCGGGCATGGTGGCTCATGCCTGTAATCCCAGCACTTTGGGAGGCCGAGGTGGGCGGATCACATGAGGCCAGGAGTTCAAGACCAGCCTGGCCAACACAGTGAAACCCCGTCTCTACTAAAAATACAAGAATTAGTTGGGCACGGTGGTGTGCACCTGTAATCCCAGCTACTCAGGAGGCTGAGGCAGAATTGCTTGAACCCAGGAGGTGGAGGTTGCAGTGAGCCAAGATTGCGCCACTGCACTCCAGCCTGGGTGACGAGAGTGAAACTCCATCTCAAAAACAAAACGAAATGAAAAGACTTGATGTGGGCACGGCCGTGATCCCAGCTCTTGGAAGACTGAGGTGGGAGGATCACTTGAGCCCAGGAGTTCAAGACCAGCCAGGACAACACAGTGAGACCCTGTCTCTACAAAAAATAAATTAAAAAACAATTAGCTGGGCACAGTGTCATGCAGCTGTAGTCCCAGGTACCCAGGAGGCTGAGGTGAGAGGATTGCTTGAGCCCAGGAGATCAATGAGCCCTGTACTCTGGCCTGAGCAACAGAGTAAGACCCTGTCTCAAAACAAACTATTTTTTTAATTAAAGAAAAAAATAATTGGCTGGGTGTGGTGGCTCACACCTGTAATCCCAGCACTTCGGGAGGCTGAGGTCAGGAGTTTGAGACCAGCCTGACCAACATGGAGAAACCCCCATCTCTACTAAAAATACAGAATTAGCCAGGTGTGGTGGCATGTGCCTATAATCCCAGGTACTCAGGAGGCTGAGGCAGGAGAATCACTTGAATCCGGGAGGCAGAGGTTGCAGTGAGCCGAGATCGCACCATTGCACTCCAGCCTGGGCAACAAGAGTGAAACTCCTTCTCAAAAAAAAGAAAAAAAGACTTGATAATTTGGAACTTCTAAAATCTTGTATTAGACTTGTGCTGAATGACTTTGCCTTCTTAAGTTTTTTTTTCATGAGATCAACTCTTTTGGCCTATTATTTGGCTTGGTCAGAGAACTCTTTGTAAGTGTGTATATCCTGGCCCACACATTAGAATGATGAGATATGAAGTCATTCATATCACAACTAATTTTAGACCTTCTTTGTCTGCTGTCATCTCTTTGAATTTTCTAATTGAATGTCTTTCACTTTTTGCTCTCATGCTTAACTCTTGAATTTAGCTTAACACACAACTGAGGATATTATAAAATAAAATATGGAATATTTAGAGGGGTCTTCCTTAGAACGTCTATATATGAATATGTGGTATGCTAATAGCCAGAAAGGACAAAGAAAATTAAGTTTGACACCTGTGGGTGATCATCCAAAATCAATTTTATCATCACTCAAAAAATGCTTTGATGTAAGGAATAAATTTATTCATAAAAGGGGACTATATTAAAGGGAATTACTTTATTTATATTAAATATATTTTGCAAATGCAATGCAGCTACTAACTATAGAAGTAAAAGACTTTTCTGTCCAGTGCTTTGGAGGAGATAAAGATGTAAAAGACATCATTCATATCTGAAATGAATTTTTAATCTAGTAAAGGAACTGTGTATATAATTAACTATGATGCAAGGCAATTTATACTGAGGACTATTAGAGAAACAGATCCCTTTCAGTTGGGAGCCTTGAGGAGGGTTGATAAAAGAAGCCGATAGGTCAAGCAGCAAGGACCCATTTTCAGGTTCCTCCTCATAACTGCCCAAAATTTAATATTTGGTACCTTCACCAGCAAATGCAATCATATAGGTTAAATGTATTCGCTTTTAGTTTGGTAAATTTCCTCTAAGATAAGTTTTCTGCGACTTGTTTAATGCTTCTGTATGCTATTTACTCTCTTTGCATTTTGAACACATTGCATTATTCTGTTAATCTTGGACAGCAAAGCACAATGGATTAATAGGGCAAATAATTAGTAACACATTGGGTGGTACAAACAGAAAAATGTATAAATTTTTCTCACCGAAGATTTGACTTATTTAAATATCAGTATTCAAAGTGTCAAATGTTTGAACTCATTGATAAGAGCAGAAAATATTGATGTTGTATGTTTTCTTTACAAAGCACTGACCTAATTGCTTTTTAGAATCTGGTGGTGGTGTTTTGTTTTTTTTTTTAACTCAATTTCATCCCCATTCGAATATCCAAAACCAAATCCAAATCTAGTTGACACCTAAACAATAGATTGTTACATTAGTTTGTGATCCAAAGTGAAATTAATCCCCGACATGCATACAAACTGGCCTGGCTGGCTGGTTTTGCAGTCCACTGCCACCTTCACTTCAGATTATGTAAACACGTGTTGTGAAACAGCTCTGACGGGAAGCTTATAACCTAAACATTATTCTCTGAAATGTAATTTGTTGTCTTTTATATAAAAGAAGAAATTAAATCAAAGATAATTTGAAGGAAAACAACTCTGGGATTTTGTTTAATTGAATTTTGCTGGGAAATGTTATTGCTTGGTAGCACTGGCCCCAGGGTCAGGAAGAAGCTGGGTTCCATCTTTCTCTGGGTCAAACTTCTCAAGTGACTTTCCCCTGTGCCTCACATCAGGCCCCAAGGAGCCCCGCAAAGTGTTCTGATCCTAAAGAAAGGCATACATATGTCTGATCCTAAAGAAAGGCATTACATTATGTTAACTGAAACCTAAAATGACTATCTCTTTAGGACAATATACTGTTATGACCTCTCCCTCTAAGAATATTCCCCATGAATGTTAAGTAGAGCCTAGTTCCTGGAAGAGCTCCATCTCCTAATCCCCCAGAGCCACATAAGCCAATAGAGGGCTCTAATTTTCCGCCTTCTCTAAGTAATATTACTTCTTCCCCAGTATTATTTTTCTTTATGTTCCAGCTCTTCGGCAAAAATAAAATAAGGCTATGTCTTTTTCCACTTCTCTATTCTTTTTTGAGATGGAGTCTCGCTGTGTTGCCCAGGCTGGAGTACAGTGGTGCAATCTTGGCTCACTGCAACCTCCACCTCCCGAGTTTAAGCAATTCTCTTGCTTCAGCCTCCCGAGTAGATGGGATAACAGGCGCCAGCCACCACACTCAGCTAATTTTTGTGTTTTCAGTAGAGACGGGGTTTTGCCATGTTGGCCAGGCTGGTCTCTCAAACTCCTGACCTCAAGTGACCCGCCCCAACTAAGCTTCGGGGAGTGCTGGGATTACAGGCCTGAGCCACTGCACCTGGCCATTCTTACTTATTTCAGGCCATAAAGTACAGGCCTGCGATGGGGATGGGAAATTGCTCACACTCCAGATTTTTCCTTCTTTGGCTCTCTCTCAATCCCAAGCGATCCTATTTTGTTTGGTCATAGTAGGCACTCATATACACTTGTTTAATCAATTAATTAGTCAGGATTCTTTATGGAAAATAATAAGGTAATTGCTATAATCTAGGATGTTGTTCCATAGCCCCAAAATCATTACAAAATAAAATTGGGGTCAGCAGGTTCAATATTAGTCATTCAGTCAATAACTAAGTACTGACTGGTTGCCAGACCTTATGCTAAGCACTGAGCATACAGTGGTGAACAAGCCAGATATGGCTCTGACACTTTAATATCCCTCACCAACCTCTAAGCATCAACAACCGGGTCATCCTTCCAGGTGTCACCGAAATGCCAGGCTATTGCCCCTTCCTGCTGCCTATCTCAACTGAATGTTATGATGTGGCCACGTCATACACATGTTTTGAAGAGAAGAATATAGGACAATGTTGCAATAAGTAGGTCTCTGTAAAGTGAATCATTTTTATCAAAATAAAACTGCTTTTAAAAAGTTTGAGCTGGGTGCGTAGCTTGCACTTGTAATCCCAGGTACGCAGGAGGCTGAGGTGGGAGGATCACTTGAGGCCAGGAGTTTGAGACCAGCTTGCGCAACATAACGAGACGCTGTCTCTGAAAATAATAAAGGAAAGTTAACCAGGCATAGTGACACATGTGCCTGTAGTCCTAGCTACTTAGGAGGCCAAAGTGAGAGGATCACTTGAGGCCAGGGGTTCAAGGCTGCAATGAGCTGTGATTGTACCACTGCACTCCAGCTTGGGTGACATAGCAAAAAAAAAAAAACGACAACAAAAAACCTAGGTTAATGATAATCACATAAGTTTATGTGGTCACAGAATCAACATGAATGACCTTTTATGGGGGATTCTAAGTGACTCATGTTATTACTTTATTATTTGCTTAACAGATTTTTCTAAAAAGATGTCTGTCTAAGATAAATCATGGAAAAGAAGACTTATAAAAATATAGCTACAGTCAACCCATTAAGTCAAGAACCTACCTACGGAGAACCTTTAGGATAGGTGAGAAAGATCCTTGGTGAAAGGGGTAGATTCAGGTTTTGTGGGGCCTGAGGCTTATATAGTTTGGAGTTATTTCTTTAAGGAAATACACAACATTAGGAGTCCCAAATTAGAAAGGAGGCCGGCCAGGTGCATTGGCTCACACCTGTAATCCCAGCACTTTGGGAGGCCGAGGTGGGCGGATCACCTGAGGTCAGGAGTTCAAGACCAGCCTGGCCAACATGGCAAAACCCAGACTCTATTAAAAATACAAAAATTAGCCAGGCATGGTGGCAGGTGCCTGTAATCCCTGCTATTCAGGAAGTTGAGGCAGAAGAATCGCTTGAACCCAGGAGGCAGACGTTGCAGTGAGCTGAGATCGCACCACTACACTCCAGCCTGGGCAACAAGAGTGAGACTCCGTTTAAAAAAAAAAAAAAAAGGAGCCCATGCAGGTGAGGAGACGTGACAGCAGCTTTAAGGCAAACCATCCACAAACCACTCTGCGCAGGGGCAACTGGAAGGAACGTTAGAAGGAGGAATAAGAGGAAATGTTTCAGTCACCTTGTTTGATTATGTCAAGCTGTGAGTTTCTCCATTACCTTTAAGAACTGCAACTTTTACCAAACCTAAGCTTTTATTTCTGGAACAGTTAAATTGGATTTAGCAAAATAGCATGGGATACAAATTCAGTAATGGTTGAGATCAGTAGGACATTTTTCTTTTTTAGATAGGAAAGTTTTTACCTGGGTATGGGTCTTTCAAAAGATACTTTCAGCAATAATAAAGAATTCAAAGAACTGTTTAATTTTCAAAGAGTTACTAGTATTAGTCTATCTTAGCGATCAGAAGCCTTTTAAGGGCTCTTGATGCACAAAACAAACAACCAAGAGCAACGTTAGAGTAAGGCAACATTTCTTTATACTCCACCTTGTTCCAGAAAGGATCTAATTCTACTACACTAAAGTGCCCAGCTTTAAGGGATTAATGTTAAGATTTTTTTTTTTTTAGAAACTAAATTAGAAATTTATGACATTCCTTGAGGAGAGAAAACTAAGACTTGATTCAAATAAATAATTTTATCACTCCTCGGTGCCGTATTATATATAAAACCTTTATTGCAGATAGATTAAAGCCCAATCCAATACAGTAAACTTTTACTCATTGTCCTAGAGTTGGAAATGCAAAGATAGAGCTATCATTTCTAGTGCTGCCAGAATTATCTTTAATTAATATGAAACTGATTATGCCCTTCTCTGTAAAATCCTTCAGTGCCCCAGTAGAAAAATAGGCACAGGGCTGGACATGGTGGCTCACATCTGTAATCCTAACACT
Organism: Symphalangus syndactylus; assembly: GCF_028878055.3. Lineage (NCBI taxonomy): Eukaryota > Metazoa > Chordata > Mammalia > Primates > Hylobatidae > Symphalangus > Symphalangus syndactylus. The sequence goes on from NC_072440.2 coordinate 44,163,282, forward strand.
TTGGGAGGCCAAGGCAGGAGGGTCACTTGTGCCCAGGAGTTCAAGACCAGCTTGGGCAACATATCGAGACCTCATCTCTCCTAAAAATTAAAAAATTTGCCAGGCATGGTGGCATGTGTCTGTAGTCCTGTATCCAGAGTTGGTTTCTTCCGGTGAGTTCTTGGTGTCGCTGATGTCAAGAATGAAGGTGCAGACCTTTGTTGCACAGACCCAGAGTGAGCAGCAGCAAGATTTATTGTGAAGAGTGAAAGAACAAAGCTCCCACAGCGGGGAAGGGGACCCAAGCGGGTTGCCGCTGCTGGCTGGGGTGGCCAGCTTTTATTCCCTTATTTGTCCCCACCCATGTCCTGCTGATTGGTCTGTTTTACAGAGCACTGATTGGTTCATTTTACAGGGTGCTGATTGGACCATCTTACAAACCTCTAGCTAGCTACAGAAAAGTTCTTCAAGTCCCCACCCGACCCAGAAGTCCAACTGGCTTCACCTCTCAATCCCCCCTCTAAACAGGACACCCCAACTACTGTTGGGAATTGGGTGATGATCACTCTAGCTACTTCCTGCTGGATAGGGGCGAAGAAGGGGCTCTGCAGTGGTAGTGTCCTCCAGAGGGGAACTCTCTAGGCCAGTCAAAGATCCAGGGGTCCTCAGTAGAAGTTTTGAGTTGAGCTCATTTGGGGTTCCATTTGTAAGACCATCTGTAGCTTGACGGCCTTGATCCTGGAGGAAACAAATTTGACAAGCAGGTTAAAAATACAAGCCCAAAGGTGAGTAATAGCAAGATGGCTGTCACGGGACCTAGAAAGGGGAGAAGCCATGTCGCCCAACTCCAGAGGTTGGTAGGAGAGTTTGAAAGGTGTTGTCTGATTCAGAAGCCTTTTCCTGTAAATGCCAGGCGGCGTCTCATACTATCCCTGACTGGTTAGTGTAAAAGCAACACTCTGCCCCTAAGAAGGTGCAGAGTCCTCCTTTCTCAGCAGTGAGGAGGTCTAGGCCTTGGCGGTTTTGGAGAGTTACTGCTGCCAAAGAGTGTATTTGGGATTGTAGAATAAGGATAGATTTTGTTATTTCTTGTAAACTGTCAGAAATCTTTTGAGAGTGTGTGGTAGTAGGATAGTGAAGTAGATAAACTGGCTATTCTGGTTCCTGTAGCAGTGGCCATTCCTAACCCTATAAGTAGGGATATTAGTTGTATGGCTCTGCGCTGACTGACTTGAGCTTTCAGGGGTACTGAAAGGGTCTGATTTCCACAAGCTTAGAAGTTAGGATAATACATTTTATACTGTTAACTTTTAGCAAACTTTACTTTTGTTGAAAACCTTGTAAGTTTGGGATATCACTTATTCTTTGCTATTAATAAGACCTCGTTCAGTCCATATTAACTTACAATTGGTATAGATGGCTCCTTCCTGATTCTGTAAGTACTTTAAGGTTTGGCTGAGTGCAAACAGCTCGCACGTTTGAGCAGACCAATTATTAGGCAATTTTCCTAACTCTGCTTCTACAAGAGCTTCCTTATTACTTACTGAATACCCATTGTGTCTTTTTCCCTTAATCACCCAGGAGGAACCATCTATCATCCCATCCTGAAGGGAGTTCTTCCTAAGTCTGGTCGGACCTTTGTGTAGTAATTAACTAAGACTTAGATCCCCTGTTTGGAAACCTGCTGCTGGGTTAAGGATTTTTGATAGGAAGGCTATGGGTTGTCAGTGCCTCAGTGTTTTTAGGCTACGCCCTTGTTTACACTGACAACAAGGTGGTATTGGAGTGTTATAGGGTCATGGAGAAGACCTTCAATTATCAATTACAGGTTTTAAATTTACCCTGGCTTTTAAAGGAATAGGGTACACTGTTTTTTCTTTACTACTCCTATCTCTCTTTCTCTCTCTTTGACTCCTTGTCTCTCTCTCTCTAACTTCCTATTTGTCTCTCTGTCTCTTCCTCTCTCTCTTCTCTCTTTGACTTTCTGTCTTTCCCCCCTCTCTCATTCTCTTTGACTTTCTGTTTTTGCCCTCTCTCTCTCTCTCTCTGACTCCCTCTTTGTCTCTCTGTTGTTAACCACCCCGAGAGGAGACAACTATGCCCTGTGAAAGTCCCCATTCTGTTTCTGTCGGGGAATACTGGGGCTTAATCTCTTGGAGAGGGTTGTTCATACCAAGGGTCCTTCCGTAGGTATTTCTGATGGGAGATTCTGCCTGGCAGCAATTTTGGCCTCAGCGTCTGCCCGACGGTTTCCTTCTGCCTTTTCTCCTTCACCTTTTTGATGGCTTTGGCAGTGTAAGACCGCCACCTCCTTGGGTTTTTGTACTGCATGCAATAGCTTCATGATTTCCTTGTGGTATTTAATGGAGGTTCCCCCAGATGTTAGGAACTCCTTTTCCATATTGCAGCATAGGCACGTAGGATTAGATAAGCATACTTGCTATCTGTATACACATTTATTGTTTTTCCCTTTCCCAGTTCTAAGGCTCGGGTAAGTGCCACTAGTTCTGCTAAGTAGGGGCTGGTTCCTCGGGGAAGAGGCTTGCTTTCAAATACTGCTACATCACTAACTATGGCATAACCTGCCTTTCGTATCCGATTATCCACAAATGAATTTCCATCGGTATATAGGTTAAGGTCAGGATTAGCTAAGGGGACTGCTAAGAGATCCTCTCAGGTGGCATAAGTCTGAACTATAATTTGTTGGCAGTCATGCTTGATTGGTTCTCCATCCTCTCGGAGAAAAGTGGCAGGGTTGAAGGCCACACACGTGTGTATTTGAAGCACCGGTCCCTCAAGGAATAGCGCCTGGTATCTAAGCAGGCGGTTGTCTGATAGCCATAAACTTCCTTTGGCACCTATGCCATTTACATCATGAGTAGTCCAGATGGTGAGATCCTTTCCTTGTATTATTTTGATAGCCTTTGATACTAAGATGGCCACCGCCGCAACTACCTGTAAACAGTGAGGCCTGCCTGTTGCTACTGTATCAATTTCCTTACTTAGGTATGCCACTGGTTGCGGGGTTGTCCCACGAGTCTGAGTAAGGACTGAGAGCCCTTTCCCAGAAAGCCTGACACCTGTGTCTTTAGTCTGGTGGCCGCGCTAGTTGCTTTTAACTGGCCGACAGGTGCCCGGCGTTTAGCCCCCAGATTCTAAGGAAAAATAGGACAGAATAGCAAGTGAAAGGGGTCCAGTTGTGTCTGGAATTGGTGGGTTCTTGGTCCCACTGACTTCAAGAATGAAGCCACGGACCCTCGCGGTGAGTGTTACAGTTCTTAAAGGTGGTATGTCCGGAGTTTGTTCCTTTTGATGTTCAGACGTATTCGGAGTTTCTTCCTTCTGGTGGGCTCGTGGTCTCGCTGGCTTCAGGAGTGAAGCTGCAGACCTTCGCGGTGAGTGTTACAGCTCTTAAGGCAGCGCGTCTGGAGTTGTTCATTCCTCCCGGTGGGTTCGTGGTCTCACTGGCCTCAGGAGTGAAGCTGCAGACCTTCGCGGTGAGTGTTACTGTGTCCGGAATTGGTGGGTTCTTGGTCTCACTGACTTCAAGAATGAAGCCGCGGACCCTTGCGGTGAGTGTTACAGCTCTTAAGGTGGTGCGTCTGGAGTTTGTTCCTCCTGATGTTCGGATGTGTTTGCAGTTTCTTCCTTCTGGTGGGTTCGTGGTCTCGCTGGCTCAGGAGTGAAGCTGCAGACCTTCACAGTGAGTGTTACAGTTCTTAAGGCGGCGCGTCTGGAGTTGTTTGTTCCTCCCGGTGGGCTCGTGGTCTCGCTGGCTTCAGGAGTGAAGCTGCAGACCTTCGCGGTGAGTGTTACAGCTCATAAAAGCAGTGTGGACCCAAAGAGTGAGCAGTAGCAAGATTTATTGCAAAGAGCAAAAGAACAAAGCTTCCACAGTGTGGAAGGGGACCCGAGCAGGTTGCCGCTGCTGGCTTGGGCAGCCTGCTTTTATTCTCTTATCTGGCCCTACCCATGTCCTGCTGATTGGTAGAGCCGAGTGGTCTGTTCTGACAGGGTGCTGATTGGTGCGTTTACCATCCCTGAGCTAGACATAAAAGTTCTCCACGTCCCCATCAGATCAGTTAGATACAGAGTATGGACACAAAGGTTCTCCAAGGCCCCACCAGAGCAGCTAGATACAGAGTGTCGATTGGTGCATTCACAGACCCTGAGCTAGACACAGGGTGCTCATTGGTGTGTTCACAAACCTTGAGCTGATTGGTGTACTTACAATCCTTGAGCTAGACATAAAGGTTCTCCAAGGCCCCACCAGAGCAGCTAGATACAGAGTGTCGATTGGTGCATTCACAGACCCTGAGCTAGACACAGGGTGCTGATTGGTGTATTTACAATCCCTGAGCTAGACATAAAGGTTCTCCACATCTCCACCAGACTCAGGAGCCCAGCTGGCTTCACCCAGTGGATCCTGCACCGGGGCTGCAGGTGGAGCTGCCTGCCAGTCCCGCACCATGCACTCACACTCCTCAGTCCTTGGGTGGTTGATGGGACTGGGCACCATGAAGCAGGGGGTGGCGCTCATCAGGGAGGCTCAGGCGCACAGGAGCCCATGGAGCGAGTGGGAGGCTCAGGCATGGCAGGCTGCAGGTCCCAAGCCCTGCCCTGGGGGAAGGCAGCTAAGGCCCGGCGAGAATTTGAGCACAGCACTGATGGGCCAGCACTACCAGGGGACCCGCGCACCCTCCACAGCTGCTGACCGGGTGCTAAACCTCCCACTGCCCGGGGCCGGTGGCGCTGGCCGGCTGCTCCAAGTGCGAGGCCCACCAAGCCCACGCCCACCCGGAACTCGCGCTGGCCCGCAAGCGCCATGCGCAGCCCCGGTTCCCGCCCGCACCTCTCCACACCTCCCTGCAAGCAGAGGTAGCCGGCTCTGGCCTCGGCCAGCCCTGAGAGGGGCTCCCACAGTGCAGTGGTGGCTGAAGGGCCAGAGTGGGCGCCGAGGCTGAGGAGGTGCCGAGAGCGAGCGAGGGCTGCGAGGGCTGCCAGCACGCTGTCACCTCTCACAGTGGTACTCACCGCTTGGCGATAGTCCCACCTGGGTCGCCAAGATGTGTCAAGAGTTGGTTGCTTCTAGCGGGTTCTTGGTCTCGCTGACTTCAAGAATGAAGCCACGGACCTTCATGGTGAGTGTTACAGCTCTTAAAGGTGGCACGGACCCAAAGAGTGAGCAGCAGCAAGATTTATTGTGAAGAGTAAAAGAACAAAGCTTCCACAGCATGGAAGGGGACCCAAGCAGGTTGCCGCTGCTGGCTGGGGTGGCCAGCTTTTATTCCCTTATTTGTTCCCATCCATGCCCTGCTGATTGGTCCATTTTACAGAGCACTGATTGGTCCACTTTACAGGGTGCTGATTGGTCCATTTTACAAACCTCTAGCTAGCCACAGAGCACTGATTGGTGCATTTTTACAGAGTGCTGATTAGTGCATTTTACAAACCTCTAGCTGGCCACAGAAAAGTTCTTCAAGTCCCCACCCCACCCAGAAGTCCAGCTGGCTTCACCTCTCAGTCCCAGCTACTCAGGAGGCTGAAGTGGGAGGACAGCTTGAACCTAGGCATTTGAGGTTGCAATGAGCTATGATTCTACCACTGGACTCTAGCCTAGGCAACAGAGCAAGGCCTTGTCTGAAAAAAAAGAAAAGAAGAGTGGGCAAGGATCTTAACAGACTTAACTGAAAAAGGCCAGATGCAAAAGACTACATATTGTCTGGTTCTATGTATGTGAAATGTCTAGAAAGGGCAACTTTATAGAAATAGAAAGCAAAACAGTGGTATCCTAGGACTGGGATGGAAGCAGCCATTAAATGGGCAGTGGGGAACTTGCTAGGGTGTTAGAAATGTTCTAAAAGCAGATTGTGGTGATGGTTGCAGACTATACATTTTCTAAAATCATTAAATTGTACACTTATATTGGCTGAATTTTATGATAATTTATGGTAAATCAATGGCTTCATTTTATGGTAATTTAATGTAAATTATCTCTCAAAGTTGTTAAAGAAAAAAAGTTCAACTTCACTATTAAGGAAAATTTTAATATTTTTTGCTACTTGCCAAATCTACTATTATGAATACCCTGAAAAAAGAGTGGAACATGGACACTCATACACAAATGGTAGCTGTAAATGTGGGGACAGACTTTCAGAAGGTAATTTAGCAATGTATATCAAAGCCTCAAAATGCACATATGCCTTGAATCATTTCCAGTGTAATAGCCTAATGAGACCGGGCATGGTGGCTCATGCCTGTAATCCCAGCACTTTTGGAGGCCAAAGCGGGTGGATCACCTGACGTCAGGAGTTCAAGACCAGCTTGGTCAACATGGTGAAAACCTGTCTACTAAAAACACAAAAATTAGCCAGCCATGGTGGCAGGCACCTGTAGTCCCAGCTGCTCGGGAGACTGAGGCAGGAGAATTGCATGAACCCAGGAGGCGGAGGTCGCAGTGAGCCGAGATCATGCCACTGAACTCCAGCCTGGGTGACAAAGCGAGACTCCATCTAAAATATATATATATATATATATATCCTAATGAAATAATTGGACAAATGTAGAAACACACACACAGATGTTCATTTCTTTAATATTTGCGATGGAAAAATTAGAAACAACCTAAACATCCAACAGTAGGAGGTAAATTAGGAAATATTTATCTCTTAGAATACTGTGTAGCTATCTTAAATGGTGATGCAGATGTATATATGTAATGTCAAAAAGATGTTTATAAATATAAGTAAAGAGATTACGATTAAATATGTGTAAATTAAAAATGTTTGTTTATATACATATGCATAGAAAAAGGGCTGGAAGTTTAACAAATGTGAACATTAGTTGTTTCTGAGTGCTAGAACTATTGGATGTTTCTTTTTTATTGTCTTGTTTGTCTGTATTTTCTAAAGTTTTAAAGTAAAATGTATCGTGTCTTATGGGGAAAAGGCAATAAAGGTTTTTTTCATAAGAAAAAAATCTCTGGCTGGGAGCAGTAGCTCACGCCTGTAATCCCAGCACTTTGGGAGGCTGAGGCAGGCAGATCATGAGGTCAGGAGTTCGAGACCAGCCTGACCAACATGGTGAAACGCCATCTCTACTAAAAATACAAAAATTAGCCTGGCATGGTGGCACACACCTGTAATCCCAGCTACTCGGGAGGCTGAGGCAGGAGAATCGCTTCAACCCAGGAGGCAGAGGTTGTCGTGAGCTGAGTTCGTGCCACTGCACTCCAGCCTGGTCAATGGAACAAGACTCCATCCCCCCCCCCCAAAAAAAAAGAAAAAGAAAAAAATCTCATTGATTTATCACTTAAAACTAATTATAAGGACTCTTTTTGACATTAATAACAAAAATCCTTTGTACCTTCACACAATAGTAGTTGTACTTTTAGTGTTTATTGATTGATAGAAATAATGACAAAAAGCTACTCTAACTTCTAAACCACTTACACACAGCTTTGAATGTATTAGTAGAGTGTCTACGGACATTTAAACAATTACACACACATTTCAGGCTTATTTATTTAGTCTACGTTACAAAACTTTTTAAACAATTCTGTGGCCTGCAGGTTTGGCAGGACCAAACTAGAGAATAAAGTCTAAATTCTTTAGCCTGGTATCCAGGACCCTTTTTGTTGCAATTTTCGTACTTGTCCAACTTCATGCCAGTTCACACAGAACTATGTATTATTCCTGGACTGGCCCTGTTCCTTTATTGCATCTACTTTTATATAAGGTATGCCCTGGTCCATGAATGTTCTTTTCCCTCCATATCTTTTAGGACACTGCTTGAAAAGCCCCCTTCTTAAGTACTTAACTATCTTATCCCAGATATTTTTGATGTTTCCTTTTCTGTGCTCTCCAGAACTTAATGCATGCACTTATCACATTGGATTGTAATTAGTGGCTTATGTATCTTTTCCCAAATAGATTAGGAACTTCATCTTTGTATCTATAGGGTTTAGCAAGTTGCAACAGAAACAGGTGCTTGCAATAAACCTCAGTTGATTGAATGAGTGCACAGAAAAAGACCCAGTACTTGCCCTTAGTGGCTCTCAGACTGCTTAGGGAGACAGATACATGTCCAATATATGATTAGTCTTGTAATAAAAGATGTCAGTGAGCCGGGTGCAGTGGCTCACGCCTGTAATCCCAGCACTTTGGGAGGCCGAGTCAGGCAGATCACTTGAGGTCAGGAGTTTGAGACCAACTTGGCCAACATGGTGAAAAACCCCATCTCTACCAAAAAATATATATAAAAATCATTCACACATGGTGGCATGCCTGTGGTCCTGGCTACTCAGGAGGCTGAAGCGGGATAATCACTTGAACCCGGGAGGCAGAGGTTGCAGTGAGCCAAGATCGCGCCACTGCACTCCAGCCTGGGGTGACAGAGTGAGATCCTGTCTCAAAAACAAACAAACAAAACAATAACAACAACAAAACAAAAAAAAATGTGAATGACTACACAGAAGAGGTAGTGATACATTTTGACTGGGTGATTAGGAATTGCTTCCCAAAGTAGGGTCCATTTGAATTAGACTCATTTTGACAAAAAAGAAGAAAGGACAAAGAAAAGCCTTGAGTTTATTCTGTAGAAAAATGAGGGTGACTCATTTTGCACCCTCAACCTCAACTCTCTAGCTATCCTCACTGCCCCAGCTTCGCTTCTCATCTCACCGTCAAAATTGACTGACAATAAATTCCTTGTCAGGATGCTGAATTGGCACTCTAATCTCCTAGCGGAGTTTGCTTACCTGGCCAGATATATGTCTGAGTGGTTAGAAAAAGTGCTAGATGAAGCATGCAAGAAGAACTCACTTCTCATCCTGGGTTTGTCATAGTCTAGCTGATTAGACTGGATACATGATGCATCACGTAACTTCTTGATTCTCAGTTTCTTCTTTTGCAAAAGAGGGGTAGTTATAACAATGACAATCCTCTCTAAAGTATATCACAGTTGTTCAGAAGAATTTAGAACATACTATATGTAAAAGCGCTTTTCTAAGTCGATATACTGTACCAATACTCAGTGTCAGGATTATATCATTACATTTCTGAGAATACTTGTTGGAATTGGCCAGACCACTCCTCTTGAGGGGCTTTCCAGCTTCAGGAAACTTTGACAGTGGTTTGGGGAAAGAAATCCTGTCTCCCTTGTATAATCAGACCAGTAGTGGTTTTCAAGTGAATTTAGGTAACAAAATATCTGGTAATCACAGAAACAAAATACTGATGTATTTAATTACATCACCCAAATCAGGACTATGTATTCCTAATTTTATTGGCAAAACGGTGAGTCTATTACATGTATGCAAATAAAAAGTAATGGAGATATCCTTCTCCCCAGTTCCTGCCACAGTCTGAGCCCAAGTAGTTACCTTAGCTATTTACTCACTATGGTAGTCAGGGTTCTCCAGAGAAAGACAACCAATAGGATAAATGTGTATATAGATGTAGATGTGTGTGTGTGTGTGTGTGTGTGTGTGTGTGTGTGTACAGGGCTACCTCAGAGATATTGCAAGTTCCATTCCAGACCATTGCAATAAAATGAATATCACAATAAAAAGAGTCATGGGAATGTTTTGGCTTTCCAGTGCACATAAAAGTTATGCTTATACTATACTGTAGTCGGTCAAGTGTGCAATAGCATTATGTCTGAAAAACAATGTACATGCCTTAATTTAAAAATACTTTGTTTTTTTTTTGTTTGAGACGGAGTTTTGCTCTTGTTGCCCAGGCTGGAGTGCAATGGTGCGATCTCGGCTCACCGCAACCTCCGCCTCCCAGGTTCAAGCAATTCTCCCACCTCAGCCTCCAAAGTAGCTGGGATACAGGCATGGACCACCACGCCTGGCTAATTTTTTTTGTATTTTTAGTGGAGACGGGGTTTCTCCATGTTGGTCAGGCTGGTCTCAAACTCCTGACCTCAGGTGATGCGCCCACCTCGGCCTCCCAAAGTGCTGGGATTACAGGCGTGAGCCACCGTGCCCAGCAAAAATACTTTGTTGCTAAAAAAAAAAAAAAAAAATGACTCCGTCAGGGAGTCATCATATTTTTGCTGGTGGAGGGTCTTGCCTTGACCTTGATGGCTGCTAACTAATCAGGGTGGTGGTTGTTTAAAGGCCAAGGTGGCTCTGGCAATTTCTTTCCTTCCTTCCTTCATTCCTTCCTTCCTTTTCTTTGAGACAGGGTCTTGCTCTGTCACCCAGGCTGGAGTGCAGTGGCACAATCATGGTTCACCATAACCTCATATTCCGGGGCTCAAGCAATCCTCCCATCTTGGGAGTAGCTGGGACTACAGGCATGGGCCCCCATACCTGACTAGCTTTTTTTTTTTTTTTTTTTGAGACGAAGTCCCGCTCTTATCCCCCAGGCTGGAGTGCAATGGCGGGATCTCCACTCACTGCAAACTCCGCCTCCCGGGTTCAAGCGATTCTCCTGCCTCAGCCTCCTGAGTACCTGGGATTACAGGCACATGCCATCAGGCCCAGCTAATTTTTGTATTTTTAGTAGAGGCAGGGTTTCACCGTGTTGGCCAGGCTGGTCTCAAACTCCTGACCTCAGGTGATCTGCCTGCCTCAGCCTCCCAAAGTGCTGAGATTACAGGCGTGAGCCACTGTGCCCAGCCACTAACTTTTAAACAATTTTTTGTAGAGATGGGGTCTTGTTGGGTTGCCCAGGCTGGTCTCAAACCCCTGGCCTCAAGCAATCCTCCCACCTCCGCCTCCAAAAGTACTAGGATTACAGGCATGAGTCACCAGACCCAACTGCTGCGACAGTTTCTTTTTTTTTTTCTTTTTCTTTCTTTCTATTTTTTTTCTTTTTTTTTTTGAGACAGTTTTACTCTTGTTGCCCAGGCTGGAGTGCAATGGCACAATCTCAGCTCACCGTAACCTCTGCCTCCCGGGTTCAAGTGATTCTCCTGCCTCAGTCTTCTGAGTAGCTGGGGTTACAGGCATGCACCACCATGCTCAGCTAATTTTGTATTTTTAGTAGAGACGGGGTTTCTCCATGTTGGTCAGGCTGGTCTCCAACTCCTGACCTCAGGTGATCTGCCCGCCTCGGCCTCCCAAAGTGCTGGGATTACAGGAGCGAGCCACTGCGCCAGGCCAACAGTTTTCTTTTTCTTTCTTTCTTTTTTTTTTTTTTTGAGATGGAGTCTCTCTCTGTTGCCCAGGCTGGAGTGAAGTGGTGTCATCTCGGCTCACTGCAACCTCCGTTGCCTGGGTTCAAGCAATTCTCGTGCCTCGGCCTCCCAAGTTGCTAGGATTACAGGTGCCCGCCACCACGCCTGGCTAATTGTTTGTATTTTTTTAGTAGAGATGGGGTTTCACCAAGTTGGCCAGGCTGGTCTTGAACTCCTGACCTCAGGTGATCCACCCGCCTCAGCCTCCCAAAGTGCTGGGATTACAGACTTAAGCCACTGCGCCCAGCTGACAGTTTCTTAAAATAAGACAACAGTGAAGTTTTCTGCATTGATTCTCTTTCACACACACACACACAAATTCTCCATAACATGCAGTGCTGTTTGATAGCATTTTACCCACAATATAGAACTTCAGAATTGGAGTCAGTCTTCTCAAATCCTGCTGCTGCTTTATCAACTAAGTTTATGTAGTATTCTAAACCTTTCTTGTCATTTCAACGGTGTCCACACCATATTCACCAGGAATATATTTCATCTTAAGAAACTACTTTATTTACTCATTCATAAGAAGCAACTCATACGTTCAAGTTTGATCATAAGATTGCAGCAATTCAGTCACATCTTCAGGCTCCACTTCTAATCCTAGTTATCTTGCTATTTTCATCTCATATGCAATTCTTCCTCCACTCTAGTCTTGAACCCCTCCAAGTCATCCATGAGGATTGGAACCAACTTCTTCCAAACTCCTGTTTTGTTGTTGTTGTTAGCAGTTTTTGTTTGTTTTTGTTCTTTGTGAGATAGGGTCTCACTCTGTTGCCCAGGCCGGAGTGCAGTGGTGAGATCTCAGCTCACTGCAGCCTCAGCCTCCCAGGCTCAAGATCCTCCCACCTCAGCCTTTCAGGTGTACAACACCATGCCCGGCTAATTTTTAAATTATTTTTTGAGAGATGGGTTTCTGCCATGTTGCCCAGGCTGGTCTTGAACTCCTGAGCTGAAGCGATCTGCCTGCCTTGGCCTCCCAAAGTACTGGGATTACAGGCATGTGCCACCACCACACCTGGCACCTATTTTGCTATTTTGACCTTCTCCCCCATAAATCACAAATATTCTTTTTTTTTTTTTTTTTTTTTTGAGATGGAGTTTTACTCTTGTTGCCAGGCTGGAGTGCAATGGTGCGATCTTGGCTCACCACAACCTCTGGCTCCTGGGTTCAAGTGATTCTCCTGCCTCAGCCTCCCGAGTAGCTGGGATTACAGGCATGCGCCACCACGCCCGGCTAATTTTGTATTTTCAGTAGAGACAGCGTTTCTTCATGTTGGTCAGGCTGGTCTCGAACTCCTGACCTCAGGTGATCCGCCCGCCTTGGCCTCCCAAAGTGCTGGGATTACGGGCGTGAGCCACTGCTCCCGGCCCACAAATATTCTTAAAGGCATCTAGAATGGTGAATTCTTTCCAGATTTTAAGTTGACTTTGCCCAGATCCATCAGAAGAATAACTGTCTACAGCAGCTATCAACTTAAGAAATGTATTTCTTAAATAATAAGACTTAGCCTGTTGCGGTGGCTCACGCCTGTAACCCCAGCACTTTGAGGGGCCTAGGCGGGTGGATTACCTGAGGTCGGGAGTTCGAGATCAGCCTGACCAACATGGAGAAACCCCATCTGTACTAAAAATACAAAATTAGCCAGGCGTGGTGGCGCATGCCCATAATCCCAGCTACTCGGTAGGCTGAGGCAGGAGAATCGCTTGACCCCAGGAGACGGAGGTTGCGGTGAGCCGAGATCACACCATTGCACTCCAGCCTGGGCAACAAGAGCGAAACTCTGTCTCAAAAAAACAATAATAATAATAATAATAATAAGACTTTAAATTTGAAATTATTCCTTGATCCATGGGGTACAGAATCAGAATGGATGTTGTGTTAGAAGCCATGAAAACATTAATCTCCTCTTACATCTTTTTTTTGGTGGGGGGATGTGGTGCTTGAATGGATCCTGGGGTCGGCCATTGCTCAAGCACACCACCAAACAGTGCCCTTGCAAAGCAGGCCTCATCCCTGTTCACCGGGCCCAGCACCTCCCGGGTCTAACTCATCTCAGACAGCCCTGCTACTCTGAATCCTGATTTGAAATCTTGGTGAAGGTATATTTTGTTGTTTTTCTAAATCTTTTAAAAAGAATTATCTTGGTTTCTTTGCTCCTGATGACTTTTTGCCTAATAGCTGGAGCGTGAAGAATGCTCCATGACTAATCAGATTTAGCCTGCTGCAGAAACTGTTTTAGTTTATCAACTTAAGGGGGATTCTCTGGGAACAAAGTTAAGATTTCAAGAGGTTCCAATGGTTCGCAACCCTGCCCGACTTCACTTAGGCTTAATACTGCGCTGAAAGCAGTCAAACCACCTTATGACAGCTCTCCCCAGCTGCATGAAAATCTCCTGTTGTCACTCGCTCATATCTCCTCTCCTACTCTAAGCATTTTGGTTACCATTTTACTCCTAACAACTACACCTTGTCAGACACAGAAGGGCACTCAGGAAACATTTGTTGATGAAATGAATAAAATTTCTGATAAGAATAAAGAGTTCATTGTAAAAAAAAAAATCAAACTGCAAACAAAATAGATGAAATTATACATGAATTTCTCTCAACTCTCTACGTATAATGTTAAATCAAGTTTAGCCTAAAGCTGTCCTATTACATATTTTAAATTTGCCCTAAAGGTTTCTCTGTACATCATGAGCTATAACCTAAATGGAAGGGTAAACAGACTATAGTCTACTCTTGTGCCGGTCACTGAGTTTTGGCCAATCAAATGTGGCAAACTGTTCAAACCATGCTCAAAGAAGGCAAACAGCTGAGCTGTAACCAATCCGGAGCTGTTTCTATACCTCACTTCCATTTTCTGTTCTTCACTTTCGTTTTTCTGTCCAGAAATCTTCCACCACGTGGCTGCGCTGGAGTCTTTGAGCCTACTCTGGCTCAGGATGCTGCCCAATTCACAGATCATTCATCACTCCATTAAACTCTTTTGAATTTAATTCAGCTGAAGTTTTTCTATTAATGGTAAAAACTCTCCTAAGTTTAAGAGCCATCGTGGAAATCGCATGGAAAAAGCTGTAGATTTGATTACATAAAACTGCTAAACTCTGTAGATCAAAAAAAATCACAGACTAAATTAAAAGAGATCAAACTGGGAAAATATTTGCTACATATATGATAGATTTACATGGAAATAAGTGGGGGCACCTAAGATATTCCAGGAAAAAATAAGAAAAGAACATGAAACAGGCAATTCACAAAAGAGAAAGTATGAATGTCTAAGCTAGAAAATAACTCTAAAAACTATTATTAAGAAAAATTTAAAAATTAATGATAGTACTCATTTCTGACTGGGGAACAGTGAGCTGGGCACACTACTTCTTTCTAGATCTTCAGAGCCAAGTTTTTAAAACTCAAAGCTAGACATTGACTCAGTTTCTTTGCATTTTAAGTGTTTAGACCCCACCTGAGGAGCCGTACATAACAAAAGCCCTCAATGCCACTAAACCAATGGGAGAGGGGTAGGAGTACAAAGAATTTAAAACCACAATAGACTCATATTATTCTATTACCAGTAGATAGAAATCAAATACGTTTTATCAATTTGAAGAACGTTTTCCACATGTCATCCAGTCACCCAGGCCACAGGATCCTCAGTGACGACAGATAATTATGAAATTAGTTGTATTATTGATACTGCTTTTTCCTGGGTATTGGCTTCCCAGAGGTACTGAGAGAATGATGGAATAAAGCATCAACTTTGTCATAGAGAGCCATGTACTACAAGTAAAGACTTGCTGTTTCAAAATCTTTTCCTTCTCTTTCAAAAAACTATCATTTTCTTCTCTCTGAGCAGATTTTGATAGAGTTTATCATTAGCAGGGGCATCAAAACAGAACGTTGCAAATCATGTCAGTTTCAGAATGTTTTTTTTTTGGCTTGCTAATCACAAACTGCAATGTGAATTTCTGCAAGAGCACAGTGCCATGTCATAAATCATTAGTCTGGCTTCAGAGTCTCTTGCTATTTTCCCTACATGGAGGACAGATGCTTTTTTGTTGAATCAGGACCATAATTTGCATCTGGTAGGACAATGGATCATATTCTCTGTCCACACACAGAGCTGCATTGACAACAGCAAGAGTTGCTCAGAGATAGAGGCAAAGTTTGGCTCAGCCAGTGCTAAATTCAGCTCGATTTTTAAAAGTAAATGATCCAGTTAAAATCCAGTGAAGAGCAAAGCACATAGTGGATTTGGAAGTTTCCTTTGAAATTTCCAGCTCAGTGTATGAAGTAACTCCAGACTCTAATGAGCCTCTCCGACTGCAAGCAACTAAGACCCAAAATGATTGTCTGTATCAGATCCAGGGCTTTCTGTGATGGTAGACAATTTATTGTTATGCTTTACACCCTGGTTTTCCATCTGTGATTGATGTGTGCTCTTCTGCTTTCAAAAGACTTTTCTAATAGTCACGTTTCTTCCAACTGAGCCTGCAAGATGAGTCAAAAGTTCCATACCTGCTTTCCACATGGGGAAGGGAAGCTGGGGACCCAGAAAGTTGAAGCAAATTTGCTACTCCCACGACAAGGAACTCTGGGTTTGCAAGTGGTTATGGAAATTTTGTCAAAATGGAAATGAAACTTCTGCTTCCTTAGGTTATTTTTTCTGTTTAAAATAAAATTCTTTCCAGTTCATCGGTTCCTGGGAGACTGGGTTTTTTGACACATGTAAGTTTAGAATCCCTTCTAATTATTTTATTTTATTTATTTATTTTTTTTTTTTTTTTTGAGACGGAGTCTTGCTCTGTCACCCAGGCTGGAGTGCAGTGGCGCAATCTCGGCTCACTGTAAGCTCCACCTCCCGGGTTCACGCCGTTCTCCTGTCTCAGCCTCCCGAGTAGCTGGGACTGCAGGCGCCCACCACCATGCTGGCTAATTTTTTTGTATTTTTAGTAGAGATGGGGTTTCACCTGTGTTAGCCAGGATGGTCTCAATCTCCTGACCTCATGATCCGCCCGCCTCGGCCTCCCAAAGCCCTTCTAATTATTAAAACCAGTTTTCTTCAGGACACCCCAGTCTCTGAATTATGAGGACCCTCTTTTTAGGCCTCTTCTCCTGCTAAGAAGCACAGCCCTCTTCTGGCTGAGCAGATAATTGTTGATAAATTTCACCAATATTTTAGAGAGCGTTTAGGGATCGATCCATTTAATTGTTGGCTCTGGTGTATATTGTCTTTGAAACTCGTATGTTCGGGTATTTTTTTTTTTTCTCAGTAAAGCTGTTGAAACATATTTCCCTTCAAAGTTTCCTTGATTAATTTTAGATTCCAAGATGCTTTGATCATTTGAATTGGGAAAGAAAGCAGATTTAACTTTGATGAAGCAGAAAAGGTAGAGAGGGAGTGCATTGGTATTGTGAATTTTAGATTTTTCCAAGGAAAAAGATGATAAAAAGATAATTTTTTTTATTTCAATAGCTTTTGGGGTACAAGTGGTTTTTGGTTACATGGATGAATTATATAATGGTGAATGATGAGATTTTAGTGCACCTGTTACCTAAGTAGCATACATTGTACCCAACATGTAGTTTGTTATCCCACGCTTAGCTCCCACAATTCTATTTTTTAAGAGTATAAAATTCTTGGCCTTTATGACATACTGCCCTTTTCAGAGGATGAAGTTAAAAGAAATCTTAGAGATCTTTTACATCTTACAGATGAAGAAACTGAATTCAAATAAGTTGTGACATGTCTTAGAGCTATTCCTAAGACAATACGTACAAATTTGCCTCATTACTATTATGCTAATGACGATGTTAGAGATGGGGTCTCACTGTGTTGCCCAGGCTGATGCAGTAGCTATTCACAGGTCCAATCATAGCACGCTACAACCTTGAACGCCTGGCTTCAAGTGATCCTCCTGCCTCAGCCTCCCTGTAATTGAGACTACAGGTACACACCACTGTGACTGACTTTTAACTTATTCTCTTATAAAGCTGCATAACATTCTATTAGAATTAGTTAACATTTTTTAGACATTTTTGTTCAATGAATATTTTGGTTATTTCTAATTTTTTGCTATTATAAATAATGCTGCAACAAATAACCTTGTACAGGTATCAGAGTTCAATGTGTATTTTTATAGGACAGATATCAGAAGAGAAGTCAAAATTTTAGTAGAAATAGTCCTCCTATGAGATTGTATCTGTGGCTCCACATCCTTAACAACACTGGACCTCATTAATTTTTTGACTTAAGTCTTTTAAGTAACTGTGGGTCTTTTACATTTAGCTCAATAATCTATTTGAAATTTACTCCAGTGTATTATGTGAGGTGGGCGGAACCTTTTTTTTCAGTATTTAACGTAGAGGAGAAACAGAGCGCTAGGTGTGAGAAAAATAACGGAGGTAGCTAAAAGCAACCTCCAGTGAATTTTGCATAATCCACTCTGCAAAATAAAAGCCATCAGGTGGCCAGACCTGCCCCCTGTGGCCACTTAAGAAGGCTAGTTAGGGAGCATCCCTTGTTACAGTAAAGTTGCATCATATATGCATTTGGAGATTTAACTATTTGGCTTTTAAGCTGCTTAGGACCGGATACTAGTGATTTGTGGACATTATTTTAGAAGCTTTTAAATGTAATTTTGCCTAAGTGATTTTTACCTTCCTTGTTGATAATAGAACCTGAAATGCCACCTCTACCCCCAACAGATACACCCAAGATGTGACTAGAGCGTGACTAGCACATGCTGCCATTGGGGGTTTCATTGTTAACCTCACCCACAATCTTCAAGGATCTTATCAAAATATTCCTTCCAATCACATGTATGCTCATATAGTCAGTTCCTGAAAGGAATTTGAGTATATAGTTTGGAGTTTTGGAGTTTTCCAGTGATTTCTTTTTTCTGCACCCCTTATGGGTTGGTATTAAATACTTAGCTGACCTAATCCGTGATCAACCTACTCTCTCTCCCTGAGCCTCAGAATCTCAACATAGTGCTTTGGGCAGCCACTACCGATTGATCAGAGCTGGCACACAAGTGAAATAAGTTTGCCATCTCTGGTCTAGGTCACTGTTAATAAACATCCCACAGCATAGAGCGGTGGGAGATTGCTGTGGTGAATATATGCGGGTTATGGATATGATGTAAATATCAGTGATCTAGCCCATGGATGTGAGACAAAGATTATTGGAGGTCATCTGGCCACCCATGGAAAAGTAGAATGTAGCCTTTTGGGGAAGAAGTCTCTTCCCTTTTCCATTAAAAGGTCGAGATGAGTCATAGGTCTTCCTACTTTCTATGGAAAGGCAGAGTCGGTAATATAATTTCAAATTGAAAGTTCAGAGGTTGCAGAAAGGAAGTACAGCAGAGGCCTTCGGTGCCACATCCATATCCGATAGGCACTCACTGTTATCTTGACAGCAGGTGGCTTCTGTGACTCTGACAAAAGACTTGCTCAGGAGCTCCCATGGTTTGTGCATAGGGCAGGTGGAAAGTGTTGGGTAATCTATGCCATCAGGGGCAGAACTCAACCAATAACAGAGGGGAATTATGGTACAACACACCAGGTATAACTCCAATGGGTACTCCTGCAGTTTTCCAGGGGTCTTCAGTTACCCGCGGGTGATCAGCTCATTAACACATGCTCTCTATATCATCCATTCCCCTACTGGGATCCCCCTCCCAATAACCTACTTACACTTCAATCCTTGTCTCAAAATCCATCTCTGGGAGAAACCAACCTAAGGCAAGAGGGAACATCAACTTTTTTTTTTTTCTGAGATAGAGTCTCACCGTGTTGCCCAGGCTGTACTGCAATGGCACAATCTTGGCTCACTGCAACCTCTGCCTCCTGGGTTCAAGTGATCCTGCCTCAGCCTCCTGAGTAGCTAGGACTACAGGCACGTGCCACCACACCAGCTAATTTTTGTATTTTTAGTAGAGACAGGGTGTCACCATATTGGCCAGGCTGGTCTCGGGCTCGTGATCCGCCCACCTCGGGCTCCCAAAGTGCTGGGATTACAGGTCTGAGCCACCGCGCCCAGCATCACCTTTTTAGTGTAGGATGACATGTCATTTTGAAGAGCTGATACTGTATTAGCTAACAAGCATTCTAAGAAGCGACCCGTAAGTAATGAAGAATTTCACAGGGGGAAATGGGGATGATTAAGGGGTGCAAAAAATAGAAAGGAGGAATAAGAGTTAGTATTTGCCAGTATCAGAGGCATGTGAACCAGGGGCTGCTCTGTCTATGGAGTAGCCATTCTTTTATTCCCTTACTTTCTTAATAAACTTGCTTTCACTCTATTCTATGGACGCACCCTGAATTCTTTCTTGCGTGAGATCCAAGAACCCTCTCTCAGGGTCTGGATCAGGACCCCTTTCCTGTAACACTAGCACAGCAGGGTGACTGTAGTCAAAAATAATTTATTGTGCATTTTAAAATAACTAAAAGAGTATAATTGGATTGTTCGTAACACAAAGGATAAATGCTTAAGGAGATGGATACCCCATTTACCCTGATGTGATTATTACACATTGCATGCCTGTATCAAAATATCTCATGTACCCCATAAACAGATACACCCGCTATGTACCCATAAAAATTAAAAACTAAAAAGAAAAGAATTTTAATTCTTCACTCTGCAAAGGGATACAAAGACTTTTAGGGTTGCAGTGTGGAGGGGCATCTGTTTTTGTAGACGCAAGGGAGCTACAAAAGGGAGAGGATGAATCTGAGGCAGGGAACCCCTACCCTATCGGACCCCTCCTGGTGGAAGCAGTGAGTATGCTGGGATTGCTAAGAGGACTCGCAGACTTCCTGTGCCACATGCCCCATGACAGCCTGGGACCTCAAGGAGAGGGGCCAGCCTCAAGCACCAGGAACTGCATCAGAGGCGGCAATGATAAGTAAAAGATTACACTGTGATTTCTTCCATTGGGAAAAAAACATTATAAATACTGTATGTCCTTTAAACAAACAAACAAAAAAAGTCACTTTAGGGTTGCCAAATGTCATTTGATGGAGAGGTTGTCATTGTTCTTAGGTCTTATATTTTTTAAAATTGTTACACTTTCCCTATTTTTAGGAAATGCTGTTAATAGAAGAAACTTTCTCTTTTTTTGTTTTGGTTTTGTTTTGAGACAGGGTCTAACTCTGTTGCCCAGGCTGGGGTGCAGTGGTCCAATCAGGACTCACTGCAGGCTTGACCTCCTGGGCTCAAGTGATCCTCCCACTTCAGCCTCCCAAGTAGCTGAGACCACAGGCACGCACCACCATGTCTGGCTAATTTTTAATTTTTTTAGAGATGGGCTCTCCCTCTGTTGCCCAGGCTGGTCTCCAATTCCTGGACTAAAGCGATCCTCCTGCTTCTGCCTCCCAAAGAGCTGAGATTACAGGTGGGAGTCACTGTGCTTGGCCAGAAGATACTATTCTTAATAATATTCTTATTTAGCAGAAGTAAAAGCTGCCAACCATTTTTCACTCTCCCCTTCTGTGGGGTGGAGGGGCGGTCATGAAATCCTAATCTCTGGGAGCGGCTGATCACAAATCCACATGGACACACCCCTACTGTGATACAAGGATTTATACAAGCTGGCCACGTGGTAAAGCCAGTGTGTGACCAGCCTCTGGCAGCATAGACCAGCTCAATTAGCATCCTTTGGGTGGAAGCAGAGGCACAGATTTCTCACCGTGTTCTTCTGCAGCCAGCTGGCTAATCTCCATTCCCTCATGCCCAGTGTCTGTCCCTGGCTCTTCACTGGTCCACCAGGCTTTCTCCAGGAAATCCCTAAGCTTGCACCAGGCTGTGAGAATGCTTTATTGTGCCTGCCCCTCCCTCAGCACCCAGACAGAAGGGAGCATAGAGCCTTCTCAAGTTCTCAGATAAGTCACCTGATCTCCTAATGCCCTCTTCAGGGGGACCTTACTTTGGAAGAAAGTCTAGCTTAATAGTAAACATTGTTTTTGGCTGGACATAGTGGCTCATGCCTGTAATCCTAGCACTTTGGGAGACCAAGGCAGGTGGATCACCAGGAGTTTGCAACCAGCCTGGGCAGCAGAGTGAGACCTCATCTCTACCGAAAACAAACAAACAAAAATAGTAAAGGCTATTTTTGTTGTTGATGGTGTTTTTTCAACTTCTTTGAGGTCAGAATTTCACTCTATTGTGAAGAGTTATTGCAAAGTATTCATATCACACCATTCCTCAAATACATCCCTCCAATAATAAAGTGCCATTGTTTATCTGTATAGAAATGAAATTCAAGCCCACCATTCATGATTTTATGATGCCATTAATAACAAATAAGGGGCTGGGTGCGGTGGCTCACACCTGTAATCCCAGCACTTTGGGAGGCTGAGGCGGGCAGATCACTTGAGGTATGGAGTTTGAGACCAACATGGCCAATATAGTAAAACCCTGTCTCTACTAAAAATACAAAAATTAGCTGGGTGTGGTGGGGGGACACCTGTAGTCCCAGCTACTTAGGAGGCTGAGGCAGGAGAATTGCTTGAACATGGGAGGCAGAGGTTGCAGTGAGCCGAGATCACGCCACTGCACTCCAGCCTGGGTGACAGAGCGAAACTCTGCCTCAAAAAAAAAAAAAAAAAAAAGGAACACAACTTTGGGGTAGAAGGTGAGCGTGACTAAGCTGAGAAAGTTCTCACAAAAAGAGTTAGATACTGAAAGAGGAACCTGTGGGCCTCTACTTACACACACAGCTTCCAGCATGGATGATCAGAGATGTTCCTCTCCAAACGTTTAGACAAATTGTCCCTCCTGAAAGGCACCCTGATTTTCTGTAAAAGTAATCACATGGTACATCTCTAGTCTAGGGGACAATGAAACCAGAAGGAGCACAGGATGGGGAGTCAGAAGACCCAACTCAGCCATTTTAGAACTGAGATTCCAGGTGTGTTAGTTTGCTAGGCATGCTGTAACAAATGCACAAAGTGGCTTAAACACAAACACATTGTCTTATAGTTCTGGAGGCTGGAAGTCCAAAATCAAGGTGTTGGTAAGGTTGGTTCCCTCTGATGGAAGTGAGGGAAGGCTCTCCCTTTCTTTGTGCCTTTCTAAATCATCTCTAAATATGGAGATGGTGTTGGGCGTGGTGGCTCACACCTGTAACAGCACTTTGGGAGGCCAAAGCAGGTGGATCACTTGAGGTCGGGAGTTCAAAACCAGCCTGGCCAACATGGTGAAACCTCGTCCCTACTAAAAATAGAAAAAATTAGCCGGTGTGGTGGCACAAGCCTGCTACTTAGGAGGCTGAGGCAGAAGAATCTCTGTAACCCGAAAGGCAGAGGTTGCAGTGAGCTGAGATCACGCCACTGCACTCCAGCCTGGGCAACAGAGCGAGACTCCATCTCAAAAATAAATAAATAAATAAATAAATAAATAAATAAATAAATAAGGAGATGGTTATACAATTGCATTCTTCTCAACTTAAAAGCCTCTCTCTGAGCTGGACGCGGCCATTCACGCCTGTAATCCCAGCACTTTGGGAGGCTGAGGCGAGTGGATTGCCTGAGGTCAGGAGTTCGAGACCAGCCTGGCCAACATAGTGAAACCCCATCTCTATTAGAAATACAAAAAATTATCTGGGCATGGTGGCACGCACCTGTAATCCCAGCTACTAGGGAGGCTGAAGCAGGAGAATTGCTTGAACCCGGGAGATGGAGGTTGCAGTGAGCCGAGATCGTGCCATTGCACTCCAGCCTGGGCAACAAGAGTGAAACCCCATCTCAAAAAAAAAAAAGCCTCTCTCTTTGGCTTGTAGATGGCCATCTTCATGTTCATATGATGCTCTCTCTGTCTGCATGTCTCTGTGGCCAAGTTTCCCCTTCTTATAAAGACAGCAGTCATATTGGATTAGGGCCCACCCCAGTCACCTCATTTTAACTTGATTACCTCTATAAAGACCTATCTCCAGATAAGGTCACATTCTGAGGCACTGGATATTGGACTTTAATATATGAATTTTGGGGAGACACAGTTCAGCCATAACACCAGGCAACCTCTCTGGCTTTGGTTTCTTCATCTTTAGAGGAGAATGTTGGCCTTATTGCTCCTTCAGGCCTCTTTCAATCCCAGTGTTCCAAGATTTGCTCAGCCCTTTTGAAGCTGCCAAGCCTGTCCCTACTATCCCCAGGGTTATAAATATAAGAATTTTCCCTCCCTGGGCCTGCCAACCAGTCCTGGAGGGTGGGAAATGAACAGAGAAATGCCGCGAGGGTGGAGTTTTCCTTTAACCTTTTGTCACTTGCATGAGTGCTGTAATCTGACAAACATTCAGGGTGTGGTGAACTGGGGTTCCTGACATCCTAAAGCAAATAAGCAAATGACATTTGTTCTTTTCCAAGTCCCGAGGTTTTATGTGCTCCAACTATAGATGACAAAATAGTTCCAAGAGAGCTGCAGTGTTTTGTTCTCCCTGCCAATTCATTAGCAACAGAACGGTTGCCGGGCTCTAATCCAGCCCCACTGACAGCAGTTCCCCAATAAAGGAAGGACAGAACTGGAGCTGTCTGTGCAGCCAACAGGGATCAGGAGTGCTCAGATGTACTGACACGTTGGCAAAAAAAAAAAAAAAAAAAAAGAATTAAAGAAAGAAAAGAAACTTATAAAAGTCTATTTAACTGAGAAGTTCACCCGGTTTCTTCAAGGAACCCAGACAGGAAGGTAGGAAGGAGGGGCCCCCGGCATGGTGATAACACAAATTAGGGGCTGGCCAGCATCATCTTTGGTGAGAATTTAGAAAAATT
The DNA here is from genome assembly GCF_028878055.3 of Symphalangus syndactylus. Taxonomy (NCBI): domain Eukaryota; kingdom Metazoa; phylum Chordata; class Mammalia; order Primates; family Hylobatidae; genus Symphalangus; species Symphalangus syndactylus. The sequence continues at coordinate 44,187,220 of NC_072440.2, forward strand.
GGGGTTTTCTTACCTATAAATAAAAACCGTTGGTTTTAGAAACCTAAACTAAGAGTATGTGTGTAAAAGGAAATCTATATAAGGAAGCAGAGCTGGACTGTAGTTACAGGAGGGCCCAGGAACAGCCCACTTCCTTTCTTTGTGCCTTTTTAAATCATCTCTAAATGTGGAGATGGTAGTACGATTGCACTCTTCTCGACTTAAAAATACTTTTCTTCTAAATCACCTGACACATCTTTTTTTGCCCCTGCATGATGCCCATAGCCAGTAAGAGATCTTCCAGAGCCTCTTTGTCGGTCTAGTAGATCTTGCTGGAAGCCGCCGGGACTCCAGATGCTGAATGCAGTCAGACTATAGCTCAAGCACTGACCCTGACCATCCTCCTGGTCTTAAGAATGCGCCATACCTTTATGTTCAAGCTGCTTTATTAGGAGCTTCTTGAGCTTTCTTTCCATGCAATTTCTCCATTCCTACTTTAAACTTTTCCACCCAGCTTTTATGCTATTAATGAGCGAGGCTTGGATGCTGCTTTATGGCTTTTGAAAAGCCTGGATAGTATATGAGTGTGTCCATGCCTTATTTTTTGTTTCTACCATATGCAGCAGTGCGGGGGATGGAAAAAAGACATTCTTGTGGCCCCCTCCCAGCTTCCTGGAAGCTGCACATGTGCCTGATGGGACAGGCATGTTCCTGGCTACGCTGTAGCTGAGCAAAAGGTCTCTGCATACAGAAGACCAGGAGACCATAAGCTCATCATCAAAGAAAAGTCTGCAGTTGGTGGGTTAAGCCTGAATTATAATACATGCCACAACTCACTGCTGTTCAACTCATTCTGCAGCTGGGTTCATTGACTTGTGTAGCTCAAAATGCTATGTTTTGCTGTCTCTTCCCATCTATACTCTGAGATACTAACTCTTGAATCCTCCCAATTAAATAGGAGTCTTGGATACTAAACCTGGCCCTTTAGAAATCACATCCATTTATTTGTTCATGTAGTCATTAATTCATTCAGAAGCAAGGATTGGATGTCTCCCACCTACCAAGCACAGGACTCAGCCATAGGGATGCACAGAATAACAGGAAAGGCTTTTCCTGCCTCAGAGGAACTCCTGGCCAATGGTCTCCTCTGACGCATGAAGGCTTCTGGACTTGGATTTTCATTCTGAGTTTTTGAACTTGTAGTACCCATGCGTCCTTTTCAAGGAAGAACTTGACTTCCTTGCTAACGCAGAAGATAGATGTCTGCCAAATCCCTGTACTCAACCAGTCTTCCAGTCCTGATTTCTCCTAGTGCTTCCTGTCCCTGTTCCTGAAGCCCAGCACAACAGCCTGAAGTGTCCACTTGACTTTAGAAGCTCTGTCCCCATGGGAAGGGTCATACACTAGAGCCTTTGGGGCTGAGGAGCCTCTAAGACATGGCTTCTTTGGAGTCTCCGTCTTGTTTGTTTTCTCTTGGATCCACCCTAAGCGTGACCACCACTGGACTACGATAGAATCTGAAGAGCCCAATATATGTGAGAGCTCATCTGCAACAAATGAAAATGGGGGCCAAAGGGCAAGGTTTAGTTGTCAGAGTGGTATCTGGTGGCAGCAACCCTGCCAAGTCCCCTGGGAGCCCAGGTCTGCCCAGCACAAGTTCCTCAGCCATCCTTGCTGCTTTGCCTTCTGCCAGGCTGGGGAGAGGAAGGGGATGGTTACCGTGCCGTGCAGAGAAATGCAAGTAGGCATTGGCCATAGCCTGTCCTTAAGAGGCAGTCACACCTATCTAGTATTCTGCCCAAAATGCTTAACCTCAATCAAATTGTGACGAGATAATCAGATGTCCAAAAAACCCCCAACTGGCCTGAACTCTTCAAAAATGTTGATGTCAAGAAAGTTTTTTTTTTTTTTTTTTTTTTGAGACGGAGTCTCACTCTGTCGTCCAGGCTGGAGTGCAGTGGCACAGTCTCAGCTCACTGCAACCTCTGCCTCCTGGACTCAAGCAATTCTCCTGCCTCAGCCTCCCGAGTAGCTGGAATTATGGGCAAGTGCCACCATGCCCAGCTAATTTTTGTGTTTTTAGTAAAGACGGGGTTTTGCCATGTTGGCTAGGCTGGTCTTGAACTCCTGAGCTCAGGTGATCCACCCACTTCGGCATCCCAAAATTCTGGGATTACAGGCATGAGCCACCATGCCTGGCCAGGAAATATTTTTTTTTTACAGGCAAGGGAACTGGGCCAGGTGCAGTGGCTCACACCTGTAGTCCCAACACTTTTAAGAGTCCAAGGCAGGTGGATCACTTGAGGCCAGCAGTTCGAGACCAGCCTCACCAACATGGTGAAACCCTGTCTCTACTAAAAATGCAAAAAATTAGCCAGATATGGTGGCACACACCTGTAATCCCAGCTACTTTGGAGGCTGAGGCAGGAGAATCACTTGAACCCAGGAGGCAGAGGTTGCGGTTAGTGGAGATCACGCCATTGCACTCCAGGCTGGGCAACAGAGGGAGACTGTCTCAAAAACAAAACAAAAATAGCAAGAGGATTGTTCTACGTTAAAGAAAACTAAAGAGACATTACTGAATGTAATGCATGATGCTGATTTAGATCTGGGATTGGAAAAAATATAGCCGTAACAGACATTATGGGGACAGTTATGAGTGTGTCTGTGTGTGTGCAGAAGGAGAAAGAAAAATGTGGCAAAATGCTAAAAATTAGTAAATCTAAATAAAAGTATGTGGCTATTCATTGTACTGTTTTCTCAACTTTGCTGCAGGCTTGGAATTTTTCAAAATAATAAGTTTAGAACTCAAGCATCATCCAGTGGCAGGTAAATGGGCAGTAAGATGGAAAAAATAGAGTGAGCAGACAGCAGGATCCAGGTGGCAGCATGGCAGCCCCAGACAACTTCTGGGCTGGGGTCTAGTCCCAGTAAAAAGTCAGGACCCAGGCTAAAAACCAGGCAGGCAGACAGGCACGAACACAGGGCAGCTGCAGCTCAGTGTGCACCTGGAAGCCTCGGGCCAGCCCCATCATCTGGGGACCAGGTGTGGGGAGAGCAGGTAAATTCCAGATCCACAAACAAGCAAATAACTCCCAGTAATGCCACCTGTAGCCTTTGGAGGCTCAGGACTTGGGAAAGTCCTGAGTGCTGAGTGATCAAGAGGCCAGACAGGACTGGAGCCAGCAGGAACTAACATGTCTGCCTGTTGCCCAAGGATGCCAAAAGCTCAAGGCGGAGATGGGGACTCCTCAGGAGGTAGGAACCTTGCTGGGTTCTGTTTGCTCTTAACTGGCTACATTCTGCATTGCCAGATTAAGTTACTGATTAAACCCGCAGATGTCGCTCTAATTTCCATCTTTTTCCATCTTTTCTGCCTCCTAGTCTCTATTTGCAATTCTTCCTAGCTGTCCTTGTTCCTTTCCTAGTTTTATGCCATTATGATGTGTGGAAAATATTAGACAACCTCTCTACAGTGTCTTAAAACGCCTGAGGACAAAGATTCCAAAACAATTTATCAAAGCTGGTTTTGGACTCAATAGTGTGACACGTAGTTTCCAAAGGTCATAAAGCTGAGTGCTAAAGTGACCAAGCTCCCAAGCTCCCTGGCTTTGTCATCCCTTGGCATTTTCCCAAGTTTTCTGGTCCTTGAAGGAATTGCTGATTTCCCCTTCCTGACTCTTTTTAATCTCAGTTGTGCTGAGCAGAGCTTCCCAAATTCTGGGCAGGCCAGCAGCTTAGCCCTCTCCTCTCCAGGGCTCCTGAGCCTTCCCCCTCCCTGTACATAGGGACGGACAGTGCAGGAGGTCAGCCAGGTGTTGGTGGGATGGATCCACTCAAACTCAGCTCTGCTCGGTTCCCACCATGTGGCTCAGCAGCAAAGCAGCCATGACACGTGTTGCCAAGACCATGCGTTGGGAGCCAGGAGTAGATGAATTCCCGGTGTATACAAGGAAAACAGCAACTGAGTTTGCTACAACTGCGATTAAATGCAAGATTCATCCTGGAGATAGCTCCTCTTGAGAAAACATAAGATTTGCAGAAGGGGATTTAAAGAAAGCCCCAGTGGCTTTTCATCTCAATCTTTCTCTCTCAATTTTTTAAAGCACCAGATCCCTATGTTCAAATATAAATTTTAGGCAAGAACCAATACACAGGCCAGGCATGGTGGCTCACAACGGTAATCCCAGCACTTTGGGAGGCTGAGGCAGGCGGATCACCTGAGGTCAGAAGTTCGAGACCAGCTTGGCCAACGTGGTAAAACCCCATCTCTATTAAAAATACAAAAAATTAGCTGGGCGTGGTGGCATGCACCTGTAATCCCAGCTACTCAGGAGGCTGAGGCAGGAGAATCTCTTGAATCCGGGAGGTGGAGGTTGCAGTGAGCTGAGATCATGCCACTGCACTCCAGCCTGCATGACAGAGCAAGACTCCATCTCATAAAATAAAATAAAATAAAATAAAATAAAATAAAATAAAATAAAATAAAAGTGTGATCACAAAGTCTCACTTTCATGATGCTGAAAAGGCAGAGCTCATGAATCCTTCCCTCTCCTCCCTTATGTGATAGAAGAACCCCAGGGTGTGGCTCTTCTCACAGGTTCTGTTGCACTGGCTTTCTGTGAACTCAACATCTTGGATTCAGTTGAACTTGCTTCATTTTTTTATTGTTACACACTACGTCATTCATTACTTTTCCTGCCATTGACTGCTAGTTACATTTTCATCTATAACTGCAAACATCATGGGATAGAAAACTGTGGGAAAGTTAATCTCTAAAGCAATGGAAAGTTCCCAAATGTGAGAATAACAGGGCAACCCGTGGTGGGAAAGGCTACTCAACAGCTTTATTTCATCACAATAACAATGACTCTTGAGATGGAAAAAATTTTTATTCGATAAGGCTACCATTCATCCCAAAATGGACAATGTGTATTTAGTCATTCAATTCAAATTTGTGTGGCTCATTCCTCAGCTACTTAGTTATTTTTCATTAGATTTCATTAGTGGTTAGACTGTATTTCCCTGAGTGTATTCCCCAGAGTGCTGTACACTATTAACATACAAATGGGGATGTCTCCTGCCCTTATCATCACTTGGAGTCCCCATCAGTGTTCCACCTGGGAGTCCCTAGGAAGCCTCTCACCTGAACTCACCAAAAACTTTAGGACCACCATGGGCTTCTACCACTGTCTTCTTCTGCTCAGTCCCTCTTCAGTGATGTCAGCTTCCCAGGCCTCACCACCCACACAGCTAATGAAGGTGTTTCAAGGCTACCTCTAGTGTCCTCAAACGACCCCCTTTACAGGCCCATTGTCACTGCCACCACCCCTGATACATGGGTACATGTGGTGTGCCAATATGGAGATGAATACTCTGAAGGTCATGGCATTTGTTGCCCAAGTGAGAAAAAGCCTCTCTCTCTTTCATGTAATGTACATTTTGTGTAATGTACATGAGCAATTACTGAGGCCGTCTTCTCTTGCATCCAAGGTCTTAGAGTTTTTAATGAAAATAGGGGCTGGGCACAGTGGCTCACCCCTGTAATCCCAGCACTTTGGGAGGCCGAGGTGGGCAGATCATGAGGTCAGGAGATCGAGACCAGCCTGGCCAACATAGTTAAACCCTGTCTCTACTAAAAATACAAAAATTAGCTGGTCATGGTGGCTTGTGCCTGTAATCCCAGCTACTCAGAAGGCTGAGGCAGGAGAATTGCTTGAACCAGGAAGTTGGAGGTTGCGGTAAGCCAAGATCACACCACTGCACTCCAGCCTGGCGAGAGGGCGAGACTTCGCAAAAAAAAAAAAAAAAAAAAAGAGAGAGAGAGAGAAAGAGAAAGAAAGAAAATAGGGCCAGGTGCGGTGGCTCACGCCTGTAATCCCAGCACTTTGGGAGGCCAAGGCAGGCGGATCACCTGAGGTAAGGAGTTTGAGACCAGCCTGGCCAATATGGCAAAACCCTGTCTCTACTAAAAAAAAATACAAAAATTAGCTGGGCATGGTGGCACACGCCCATAATCCCAGCTACTCAGGAGGCTGAGATAGGAGAATCGCTTGAACCCAGGTGGTAGAGGTTGCAGTGAGCCAAGATCAAGCCACTGAGTCACTGAGTGAGCAACAGAGTGAGACTCTGTCTCAAAAAAAAAAAGAAAAGAAAAGAAAAAAGAGTTTTTAATGAAAATAAGCCTTTCAGATTTTAACATAGGCCTTTCTGTTCTAGGATTCAGTCCTGGGTTCATGGAGGCAGGACTAGGGTTGGCGGGGCACAGTCGAGTATATTCAGAACTGGGCCCCCCACCTTAACAAGCTTTTCTGGTTCAGTCTCTCTTCCCTTTAATGAGTTCTCTCTCCCCAGCCATCAGTTCCTCTTAAAAATTGGCTTCTGGCAGCTCAGTCCACCAAACAGGTCTAGACACGTCTGAATCCCAGTGGGAGATGGCTCAGGCTTAAACTAAGGCTGCTGTCACATGGCTTTCCACTTAAAATGTACTCAGGCTCTTTTACCCATCAATATGCTTTAAAAAAAGAAAGATAACTTTGCTTACATCAAGCATTCATTCTGAAGTGACTGATTTTCTTTTGCCTTGTCCTTATGAGCTCTTGGATTTCAAATGGTAGATTGGTGAGGTTATTACTGATCATTTGACTCATATGCATTAACCACATGAATATTAAGTATATAATTTCTATTTCTCCGTGTCAGCATTCTGTTTCCCTAAAATAAATTTACTCAAATGAACCTTCAATAGGCTGAGGAGAAACTGGAACCATCGTACAATGCTGGTGGGAATGTAAAATGGTACAGTCATTTTGGAAATCAGTTTGGCAGTTCCTCAAACTGTTAAATATAGAGTTACCATGTGACCCAGCAACCCCATTCCTAGGTATACCCAGAGAATTGAAAACGTAATCACACAACAACTTGTACACAAATGTTCAATATGATTCCCTTTAGATGAAGTGTTCAGAATAGGCAAATCTACAGAGACAGAAAACAGATTAGTGATTGCCAGGGACTAGGAGAAGAAGGGAATGGGGAGTGACTGCTAATGGACATGGGATTTCTTTTTGGGATGATGAAGATCTGAAATCAGATAGTGATGATGGTTGCACAACCTTGTGACTACTCTAAAAATAACTGGATTATATATTTAAAGAAGGTGAATTTTATGTGAATTATGTGTCAATTTTTTTTAATGGATCTTTACGATATATTAAATAATCAGCACCAAAAAGAACCTGTGTTTTATAGGAAAAATTAAATGGTTGCTTTACTGACATTTATAACAAATTACAGCCTTCTTGTAAAAGGCAAGATCCTTTGAAAGCCCAAGTAGAAAGAATAAATGCTTTGGCTGCGTGCGGTGGCTCATGCCTGTAATCCCAGAACTTTGGGAGGCCAAGGCAGGCAGATCACCTGAGGTCAGGAGTTCCAGAGCAGCCTGGCCAACATGGCAAAACCCCGTCTCTATTAAAAACACAAAAAATTAGCCAGGCATGGTGGTGCACGCCTGTAATCCCAGCTACTCGGGAGGCTGAGGCAGGAGAATCGCTTGAATCCGGGAGGTGGAGGTTGCAGTGAGCTGAGATCATGCCACTGCACTCCAGCCTGGGAGACAGAGGGAGACTCTGTCTCAAAAAATAAATAAATAAACACTTTTAAAATTTATTCATTCAGCAACTATTAAGCGTGTAGTACGGCAATGTGCCAGCATTGCAGAGATAATGGTGACCAAAACAGACACAGAGATATGGGCAGTCTCCAGACAGTCTGCAAAATAGCTATGCCCGGAAAAGCACAAGGCTTGGTGGGAGCATGTGAAAGGGACATTCAACTCACACGCAAGGGCTCGGGGAGATCTTTCCATAGCCCCTGACTCCTATCAGAGCCCTGGAGTTCAGCCCAAGTCAAGGATGCAAAGAGCAGAGGGAGAAGTGTTCCAGGAGGAAGGAATGCAGTGTGCAAAGACCCTCAGGTGAGAGAGAATGTGGACTATCCTGGGAACCCCAAACCGTTTGGAATGGCTCTTGAGAAAAGATCCAATCTAAGTATTTGGTCTGAACTGAGTCTTGTTCAAACTTTACTCTGTATGTCAATTAGCATGTTTCAGCTCCAAGTAACAGAAAGTCTGACTTCCATAGACTTAAAGATTAAGGACATTTATTTTATTATTCCACCTAACAGGAAGACTAGAGGTTGGCAGACTTCAGAGTTGGTAGATTCAGGGGCTTAACCATGAGGAACTGTCTTTAGGGACCCAACTTCTTTCTTTTTTCTTTTTCTCTCTCTCTCCCTCTCTCCCTCTCCCCACCCCAACACACACACACACACACACACACACACACACACACACACATGCTGCCATCACCTTCTCACTGTCTCTCTGCTATCCTCCTGTTCAGCTTCTAAGACAAGTTCCCCTTGAGGCCACATGACCTGGGACAACATGCTTTCCTATTCTCTTTCAGCAAGAAAGACACTTCTCTTTTCTGAAAGTCCCCAGCAAGCCTCCCCTGACATCTCATTGGCACAAATTTCTGAACTGACCCCTGGCGAGAAAGGAGGAGTTATCCTAAGTGGCTTGGATTCATTATCTAGCAGTGGAATGAATGCTGGGAGGTCAGCCTCAATGTGGCCACAGTGGGCCATAAACATAGTCGGCTGCCTTGGGCTGGCACTGCCTTCACCAGCACCTGCCTTGGGGCCTGTCTCCCACTTTTGCATCAAAGACATGACCAAGTTGAACTTTAAAGCATGACGTATAATGTGGTTTTCACTGCAAGTTTTGTGAGAACCCATATCATACTGATAAACTTCCCAAAAATTCTCTTTAAACCTCTTTCTTTCCTCAAATTTCCACTCCTTACCACACCCACCACATCTCTTCCTCTCCACCCCATCTTCCTCCCTAGGCCTGCTACAGCCATACTGGCTGTTACCTATTTTCCACTCCTTTTCTTTAAACCACTCAGCTTGCATTTTCCACCCAGCAGAAACCAGTCCCCTCAGCCCCCACGCTGAGGAGCGGAGTTTCAGGTCACCTTCTACACGTTCCCCAGGGTCTCAGTTCTCTCCCTGCCTGGAACGCAACGGGAGATCTGCAAGCTGACTTCAGTGCTTCTACCAAAAAACCCCTGTATTCTGATTACTTCAAACTCTTTCAACCCAACAGTTTCATTAACCATCAATCATTATTAAAAGCTATGAAGACATCACACAGAAATTGTTCTATGTGGAAAAAAATGAACTTTAATACAGCTTAAAAATACCACAAACCAAATCCAAAGACAAAAATTGAGAAGCAGTTGTAAAATACACAATAGTTTTTTGTATAATCACTCAGAAATAAAAGAACAGCCAGGGCAAAGGATATGAGCTGTCAGTTTATGAGAGAGAAAGAGAGAACATTTATTTCAATTGTTTGCCTATCAGATTGATAAAGATTTAAAATCTTACTAATAGGCCGGGCGCGGTGGCTCAAGCCTGTAATCCCAGCACTTTGGGAGGCCGAGGCGGGCGGATCACGAGGTCAGGAGATCGAGACCATGGTGAAACCCCGTCTCTACTAAAAAATACAAAAAATTAGCCGGGCGTGGTGGCGGGCGCCTGTAGTCCCAGCTACTCAGAGAGGCTGAGGCAGGAGAATGGCGTGAACCCGGGAGGCGGAGCTTGCAGTGAGCCAAGATCGTGCCACTGCACTCCAGCCTGGGGGACAGAGAAAGACTCTGTCTCAAAAAAAATAAAATAAAATAAAATAAAATAAAATCTTACTAATATCCAATATTGGAGGGAATAAGGAGCAATAGGCACTTTTTTTTTTTGAGACAGTGTCACTCTGTCACCCAGGCTGGAGGGCAGTGGCATGATCTCGGCTCATTGCAACTTCCACCTCCCGGGTTCAAGTGATCCTCTTGACTTAGCCTCCCAAGTAGCTAGGACTACAGGCTCACGCCACCACACCCAGCTAATTTTTGTATTTTTTTTTTTCAGTAGAGATGAGGTTTCACCATGTTGGCCAGGCTGGCCTCGAACTCCTGACCTCAAGTCATCCACCCACCTCAGCCTCCCAAAGTGCTGGGATTACAGGCCTGAGCCGCCATGCCTGAACAACAGGCACTTTTGATGGGAACATCAATTGGAACAACTTTTCTGAAAGATGATCTGCATTTATATCAACATTTAAAATATATTTACTTTTGATCAAATAATTAACACTTCCAGGAATTTATTCAAAGGCTATATTCAGGCAAGGACACAAAAATATAAGTACACATATTCGTCATAGATCTTTTCATAGTAGTCAAAATTATAGGGAGTTAATTAGTGAATTATGGTAAATTTGTGTTTGCAAAGACTTGCTTACCTATGACTACCTCCCCAGAATCTAGCTCAGTGCTTGGTCTATATATGAATATTTACTGAGTAAATGAACAAATAAATATAGTAGGAAATTCTACAGCTATTAAGAATGATGATGTATAGGCCAGGCACAGTGGCTCATGCCTGTAATCCCAGCACTTAGGGAGGCCAAGGCAGGTGGATCACAAGGTCAGGAGTTCGAGACCAGCCTGGCCAACATGGCAAAACCCCGTCTCTACTAAAAATACAAAAGATGGCACGCATCCATAATCCCAGCTACTTGGGAGGCTGAGGCAGGAGAATCACTTGAACCCGGGAGGCAGAGGTTGCAGTGAGCCAAGATCGCGCCATTGCACTCCAGCCTGGGCAACAAGAGCGAAACTCTGTCTCAAAAAAAAACAAAAAAACACAAGAATGATGATGTATAGATGTATTTCTATATGATGTATATGTATTTGTTTGTATATGATGATGTATAGATGTATTTCTGCACATCATATATTTCCATAAATTTTCCATTTATTACAATGGAAAATTATCCATCATATCTTACTAAAAGGAAAAGCAGATGACAAAACTGCATAGATAGAATCATCTCATTTTTGTATAAAAAGCAAATGTGTGTGTGTGTGTGTGTGTGTGTGTATCTATGGAAAAAAGTTTAGAAGTATATAACAAAATATAAATTTTGGTTCCTTCTAAATGTTGAGATTATAGATGTTGTTTGCATTCTTATTTATACCTTTAAGTAACATCTGGATTTTTTACAATGAGCATAGATTAACAGATGTGACTTTGATAATCACAAAAATTTCATTTTGAATAAGAAAAATACTGCTGTCTATGAATATATGTGCTACAGAAACACACATATATGAAAGTAAGTATAAACTACTTTGTAGTTTTGTATATCTTTCCAGGATCACCTGAAGATGACAATGTCCTAGTAGCAAGTTACCACCAGGAAAAATCAACAAGTTGTCCAAAACTCGTTCAAAAGCGGCCAGGCATAGTGGCTCATGCCTGTAATCCCAGTACTTTGGGAAGACAAGGAAGGAGGATCACTTGAGGCCAGGAGTTCAAGATCAGCCTGGGCAACATAGCAAGACCCTAGGAGGCTGAGGCAGGAGGATCACTTGAGCCCAGGATTTCAAGGTTGGAGTGAGCTATGATTGTGCCACTGTACTCCAGCTTGGACAACAGAGAGAGACACTGTCTCTTAAAAATATTCAAAGAAAATGCAAACAAAAAGTCTCAGGGAGTTCTTCAGCAGCACATTGTGTACTAATGCACTAGGTGGACAGGAGGTGGACTGGATCAAGACAGACCTTTCCCAGGCCAGACGCTATAGAGGGCCCAGCTGTGATCATCCTCCAGGCATGGTCCTCCCCCGAGGGCCAGGAATCCAAGGAGCCAAGCTCACTCCCTTCTAGATTGTGCTCCAAGTATCTTGGCACTAAAACAGCCCCCCTGCACCTGCTTCTTGCACAGATCTTTTGCTGAGCTCTGACCTCCGGTGGGTCAGCTGTGCCTCTAGTATACACTTTCCAAGCCAAAGAGTTGGCCAAGGGGGATTTACGTATGGGGGTATGAATGACTAGGGTATCCACACATGTGCGCAAGAGTCCCTGGAAGTGAGACGCAGGGTGTTCAGGGGAGGGAGGAGAATGAAGAACAGGCCAGAGGCTGTTTTTTCCCCATGTTGCCACATTCCATAGTGAAACTCTGATAATGCCAAATTTGAAGCCAGCCTTCCTGCTCATTATGAAGGTATATTTGTAAATGTAGGAGGATTAAATATGCCATTTACAGCTATATTGGTTTGATTTATAACTTTTAAATATTTAGACACATGGTATGTGGGCCTTCATTTGTATTCTTGCCCTGCGTTCCACAAATGTTAGGGATAGAGCCTGGAGACAGAGAGCAAAACCAGTAGATCAGTTTGCCCTGTGAGAAGTTCCAACTGTCATCTGAGAGGGTCTGCAGAAGAGCATAGATGTTGCTCTCTAACCTCATGGACAACTTAGACCTAGACCAATCTTGGATGACATCTATGGCTTCCCAGTAGGTTCACTGGTATCATCTGGACTCTAGTGAATATGTAAAGCAGAAAACCAATGATGAAAGAGGCCTAGGATGCATCCAATTCATCAATGGAAGCAATGCTTTTTTTTTTTTTTTTTTTTTTTTGAGATGGAGTCTCGCTCTGTCGCCCAGGCTGGAGTGCAGTGGCGCAATCTCGGCTCACTGCAAGCTCCACCTCCCGGCTTCACGCCATTCATTCTCCTGCCTCAGCCTCTCCGAGTAGCTGGGACTACAGGAGCCCGCCACCACGCCCAGCTAATTTTTTGTATTTTTAGTAGAGACGGGGTTTCACCGTGGTCTCGATCTCCTGACCTCGTGATCCACCCGCCTTGGCCTCCCAAAGTGCTAGGATTACAGGCGTGAGCCACCATGCCCAGCCGGAAGCAATGCTTATTAAAGGTTAACTCTGATAGGCTAAGCATTTGCTAAGAATGGACAATAGGCTTCCCAAGCACTCAAGAGCCTGAAGCTGTATAGATAGCTTGGATTTATTTGGTAAAGAAAAACTGCTTCCCATACAGCTTTCTGGAAAAGCACTGCTTCCTGGGAGCCCTGACGTGGGACTCTGCCTGAGTTTGAAGCATAGTCAAAAGTAATAACAAAGGACAACTCAATAGAAAAGGAAAGGCAAATACATTTTGAATATATAAAAATATTTTCAACCTCACAATGTGAAGAAACAAATTTAAAGTATGCTTTTCACATGCACATTATCAAAGATCGAATGATTTGATTATATGAAGCATTAGGTTAGATGTAAGACAATAGGCAATCCTGTGCATTTTGGGTGGAAGTATAAAATGTTACATCCTCTTTGAAGTTATGTTTTGGCAGAATCCATCAAAATGCAAAATATTCAGGCGAGCAGATCACTTGAGGCCAAGAGCTCGAGACCAGCCTGGCCAACATGGCAAAATCCCATCTCTACTAAAAATAGAAAAGTTAGCTGGGCATGGTGGCACATACCTGTAATCCCAGCTACTCGGGAGGCTGAGGCAGGAGAATCGCTTGAACTCAGGAGGGCAGAGGTTGCAGTGAGCCGAGATCGCACCACTGCTATTCCAGCCTGGGAGACAGAGGGAGACTCTGTCTCAAAAAAAAAAAAAAAGAAAGAAAGAAAAAAGCAATACATTTATACTCTGACACAACCACCTCACTGCAGGAAGTTTATCAGACAGGTATATACCTCTTTGCACATGTACATAAAGAAATATTCATATCGCATATTGTATGTAGTAGGGAAAGATTGGGAACAATTTGAAAGTTCATCGTGGCCGGGCGCGGTGGCTCACGCCTGTAATCCCAGCAACTTTGGGAGGTCGAGGTGGGTGGATCACAAGGTCAGGAGTTTGAGACCAGCCTGGCCAATATGATGAAACCCCCTTTCTACTAAAAATACAAAAAAATTAGCCGGGCATGGTGTCACATGCCTGTAATCCCAGCTACTCAGGAGGCTGAGGCAGGAGAATTGCTTGAATCTGGGAGGCGGAGCTTGCAGTGAGCCGAGATCGTGCCACTACACTCCAGCCTGGGTGACAGAGCGAGACTCTGTCTCAAAAAAAAAAAAAAAAGAAAAGAAAGTTCATCAATATGATACTGGTTAGGTAAATTATGCGTCATCCATTTAGTGGAATGCTATGTGGCTGTTAAAAAACAAATAGGGTGATTTATGAACTGCTTGAAATGCTCTTCAAGATAGATTATTGAAGAAAAGATTAGGGCGCATGAAAAACAACTGGCCTGTAGTCTTTGACAAACATCCGGAAAGACAGGTGAAGTAAAGAATGTATCATGGTGAAATTGACTAAAGTGTCATGACAGTCAAATGCAGTGGGTGATACTGGATTGGAGCTTGGTGTGAAGAAAAAGACAATCGCCACAAAGGATAGTATTGGGACAACTGAAAAAATTTGTATTTCAAACTGTATATTAGATAACAGTATTGTATCAATGCCAAATTTCCTGAATCTGATCATTGTGTCATGGTTATGAAGGAGAATGTCCTTGTTAGACAATATACTAACAAGTACTTAGGGATAAAGATGTCTGTAACTCACTCTGGAATGGTTCAGTAATAATAGTAATAATAATCAAAATATATGTATGAATATAAAAAATACAATTGTGGCAAAATGTTAAAACTTGATGAATCTAGGTAAAGGCGTATGAGAGTTCATTTTACTATTTTTGTAACTTTTCTGAAGGTTTAAACGTTTTTTACTAAAAAGTTTTTTAAAAAGACAAAGAGGTGTAGAAGAACCTCTAGTGTATTACTTTTTAGGAGAAATTCATAGACTGGAAGGGAACAGAAGAAACTGATATCAGTGGTTGCTTCTGGGATATCAGAAATTGGCCTGAGGGAGCAGGTAGAAGGGAGATTTACTATATTGTGTACCTAACTGTAATGTTGGGACTGAAAAAATTTTTTAAAATCTTATGTATGCATTTCCTATTCAAAATGAGAGAGGAAGCAGCAGGAGTGGGTGGGGGAGGGAATCAAGACATTATTTTAAAAGTAACCACAGCTGCCAACCAGCAAACACGACTTCACTTTAATTGTGTGCATTTAAAGTAACAATTAGTTTTCCTAATTCATTTTAGGCATTCCCGTGTACACTGATCAAAAGTAATCAGTATAGTTTTTTAAAACGAAAGGCAGAACCAAAAATGCCACTTGTCAGAGACAAGCGCTCTTCAGATTTTCCTATGGCTCCTTGTAGTCTTTTTCCCACACACTTTTTTTTTTTTGTTAATATAATTGAGATCATACTTAATATATAATGTTATGATCTACCTCCTTTTTGGCTTAATATATCAAATATATATCTATAGATATCTATATCTATAGATAGATAGATAGATAGATACATACATACATACATACATACATACATACACAGATAGATTTTTTTTTAAGACAGGGTCTTTCTGTCACCCAGGCTGGAGTGCAGTAGTGCCATCTAGGCTCACTGCAGCCTCTGCCTCCTGGGATCAAGCGATCCTCCCACCTCACCCTCCCAAGTAGCTGAGATTACAGGCCTGCGCCAGCATGCCCAGCTAATTTTTGTATTTTTTTGTAGAAGTGGGGTCTTGCCATGTTGCCCAGACTGGTCCTGGGCTCCTGAGCTTAAGCAATCTGCCTGCCTCAGCCTTTCAAAGTGCAGGAATTACAGGCATGAGCCACCTTGCCTCATCTTCAAATATTTTCTCAAGTCCTTAACAATTTGTTTTAAACAAAAACCTTAACAGCTGCATAACGTACTATCCTATGGATGTCTTACAATTTATTCAACCATTCCCTGATGTTGGACATTCAGGTTGTTTGCAGTTTTCTAAGTAAATCTGCAGTGAACATAATAACTTATAATTCTCCATCTGCATTTCAGTTTCTTTTCTTTTTCTTTTTCTTTTTTTTTTTTTTTTTTTTGTGACAGAATCTTGCTCTGTCGCCCAGGCTGGAGTGTGGTGGCACGATCTCAGCTCACTGCAACCTCTGCCTCCTGGGTTCAAGCAATTCTCCTGCCTCAGCCTCCCGAGTAACTGGGACTACAGGCATGCACCACCATGCCCGGCTCATTTTTGTATTTTTAGTAGAGATGGGGTTTTGCTATGTTAGCCAGACTGACCTCGAACTCCTGACCTTAGATGATCCCCCCCCACCTCAGCTTCCCAAAGTGCTGGGATTACAGGTGTGAGCCACTGTGCCAGCCTATTTTCTTCAAATATATTCCTAGGGCCGTTCGCAGTGGCTCACGCCTGTAATCCCAACACTTTGGGAGGCCAAGGCAGGAGGATCACGAGGTCAGGAGTTCAAGACCATCCTGGCCAACATGGTGAAACCCTGTCTCTACTAAGAATGCAAAAAATTAGCCGGACGTGGTGGTGAATGCCTAGATAGATTCCTAGGAGAGAAATTACTGGGTCATAGGATATTAACACATTTAAAGACTCGTGGGACATGTTGTCAAATTCCTTTATCAAAAGATTGTTCCAGCTGCTTCTTGCAGTGCCAAGGGCTTTCTGAATCTGCAGTGATGGGAGTCTCACTTGTTGTGGACTGGACTAGAAGGCAGAGAGCTGTGTGGCGGTCCCTGCTCTGCCATAAATCACTACCTGGCCCTGAGAAAAGCAATTTTTACGAAACACCAATAATAATGATTTTTAAATATATGTAAACCTGAAATAATTTTTAAATCATTTTCTTTTTTTTTTTTTTTTTTTGAGATGGAGTCTCTGTCGCCCAGGCTGGAGTGCAGTGGCACGATCTCTGCTCACTGACATAGCTGCCTCCTGGGTTCAAGTGATTCTCCTGCCTGAGCCGCCCGAGTAACTGGGATTACAGGCACACGCCACCAAAAAATCAGCACACCCAGCTGATTTTTTTGTATTTTTAGTAGAGACGGGTTTCACCATGTTGGTCAGGCTGGTCTCGAACTCCTGACCTCAGGTTATCTGCCCACTCGGCCTCCCAAAATGCTGGGATTACAGGCATGACTAACGCGCCTGGCCTTTAAATCGTTTTCATATGTTTGTTTGTTTGCTTGCTTATTTGTTTTGAACCTTGCAACTACCCCATGAAACAACAGGGAGGTATCATTCCCATTTGAAAGATCAGAAATACTCCTGGCAACATAGCAAAACCTCGTCTCTACAAAAAAATTAAAAATTAGCCAGGCATGGTGGCACACAACTATAGTCCCAGCTACTAAGGAGGCCGAGGTGGTGAGGATCTCTTGAGCCCAGGAAGTCGAGCTGTGGTCATGCCACTGCACTCTGGCCTGGGTGACAGAGCAGGATCCTGTCTCAAAATAATAATAACGATAATGATAAAGCTGGGTGCGGTGGCCTGCACCTGTAATCCCAGCAGTTTGGGAAGCCGGGGCGGGCAGATCTCTTGAGCTCATGAGTTTGAGACCAGCCTGGGCAACATGGCAAAACCCTGTCTCTACAAAAAATACACAAAATTAGCCAGGTGTGGTGGCCTGCACCTGTAATCCCAGCTACTCGGGAGGCTGAGGCAGGAAATGGCTTGAGCCTGGGAGGCAGAGTTTACAGTGAGCCGAGATCGTGCCACTGTACTCCAGCCTGGGTGACCGAGTAAGACCCTGTCTCAAAAAAGAAGAAAGAAAACAAGGTTCAGAATAGTTAAGTGATTTTTTTCCAGAATCACCAGCTGGTAAATGACATGAAACACACTACTTCTGGTGCATACTTCAGAATAATTTCCATTTAAGTCACACCTCCTCCTTTTCACCATGTCATGCAATCCCTCTAGATCTTGGTGGGGATTGTCTTAGTGCTTCTCAGACTTTCCCGTGCACACAAATCATCCAGGTATCTTGTTATAATACAGAGTCTGATCAGCAGGCCAGGGGTGGGCCCAAGATGTGGCATTTCTAACAAACTTCCAGGTGATACAACACTGCCAGTCTGTGAACCCAACTTTGAATTGCCAGGTGGGAGACAGTCACTTAAATTCCTTTCAGCAATACTACTCTATATTTCAGTATTTTCACCTAGGACAAATTATTTAGTGTGTAGAAGCCATTTATCATACAGAACCCACCAGGTTCCAGAATGCATAGACAAGTGGATGACAATCAGTAACTCACCATAGCCTGGATTCCATAATTTTATACCAAAAATTCAAATAATACAGCTTTAAAAAAAACATATATATCTAAGAAGTTATTTGAAGCTAAAAACACAGATTGCAGAACCAGCCCAGTACAGAGCAGGATATTTGGCTGGGGAGGCAAGAGCTATATACAGAGAAGTGACCTAAGAACACCAGGGTGCATGACTAAGTACTGGCAAAGGAGAGCGTCCCAGGCAGGGGCCACAGCCTTGGAAAGGCAAAGGAGAGTAGGAATTAGTCAAATATTTTAGGGTCAGTAGGCAGACTAATTTGAGAAGATAGAGATCTTCCCTACCTTCCCAGGGAGATAAGATGGGAAGTGCAACTCCAGGCCGGATTTTCATAGCTTGTGGATGCTTGGCTGAATTTAGACCTTTATCTGATAGCATACAGGAACATGCCACTGAAAGCTTTTTTTTTTTTTTTTTTTTTTTGACAAAGTCCTGCTCTGTCACCCAGGCTGGAGTGCGTTGGCATGATCTCTGCTCACTGCAACCTCCGCCTCCCGGGTTCAAGCGATTTTCCTGCCTCAGCCTACCAAATAGCTGGGATTACAGGCATGTGCCATTACACCTGGCTAATTTTTGTATTTTTAGCAGAGACGGAGTTTCACCATTTTGGCCAGGCTGGTCTCGAACTCCTGACCTCAAGTGATCCGCCCACCTCGGCCTCCCAAAGTGCTGGGATTACAGACGTGAGCCACCATGTCCAGCCCTACTGAAAGCTTTTGAGCAAAGGAATGACATGATCAATGGAGTTAGGCAGATGAATTTTCAGAGGGAAATAACTGGAGTGCTAAAAGGCCATTGCTGTATTAGCCGTGAGAGAATTGCAGTAGAATTGAAAATGGACAGGTACAGGTACAAGAGATATTGTGAGGGAAAAAAGTAATAGGTTGACTGTACTGGCTAATTATATGTGGTAGATGATAGAAGAGTTTAGGGTGAGTCTCTGAGGTTTCAAGGCTGGATAATAGGAAAGTGGTGGTACCATTAGCAAAAATGGGAACATAGGAAACATGCTGATTTAGAAAACAATTTCCTCCTGATAAGCAGCCACAACAATAGCCCCAACCAACTTTGTATCCTGTCATGGCCCAGGATACTATGATCACAATGGCAGAAGAAAGACAATTTGAGACAAAATTGCTTTAATTTTCTGATCACTAGTTAATATTCTGCCTTCTGTCTATAAAAACATCTGTCAGGCTTATGACTGGTTTTCCAACAGTGATGGGTATACACAGATTTCTGCCTCCTTTCCTCCCATCCTAACAACTGTCACTGGTCACACAGCTGACTAGAAGTGCAGAGAGAAATGTGCATGCTGGGATCAGGGCCAAACTAACCTGACTCTATTCAGACCAGAGACTGGCATCGTTAATTCTGGCTTTCTGTGCACTCTCAGTACATGCACCTTTAGAAAACCATTGATCTAATTCTGATTTCATTCTAACTTAGCATAATCCACTAGAAACCTCCTTGCAGGAATCTGAAATTCTGAGTTCAACTCGCAAATACACTGGCTTCATTGCCTTATAGTGGCCTCAATGTCCTCAGAATAGCATAGTTATTTGCAGCCAAGGGCAGACCTTTGTACACCATTGGCAGCCTCTTCTCGGCAGAGCTCATGGGAGCCTGAAAGGAAGAAGTCCAGACATGCAGGCAATTTTCTCCTCTGTTCATCAATCCACTCCATTGTCTTTCTCAGTGGTTTGACCTCATGCCACAATTGTAAGGTATTTTGGAAAGTCCTGAGATATATTCATAGCTGTGGCTGTACAAACAAAAGATTTTTAATTAAAAGCAATAATAGAAATATTTTCAAAAAGAGGGTTGGTGTTTTAAAAAGCCAAATGTCTTTGTCAAATTCTAACTGGGATATTTCCATGTGTGGATCCTTTTCTTTTCCTGTGACTTCTTATCACAGATAATTAATAAGAATTTGTGGAACACCCACTCTGTTCACAGCACAATAATAGTACTGCCATTGTTTAGGGTTTAAAGCAAGTTGCTAATTCAATAAACCCAGTAAAGAGTTTGTTTTTTTTACCCCTTTGTAACAATCATCTTTTATCTGAGAGATTGAATGTATTTCAATGGTAAAATCATGTGGCATCATATATCATGATTTATCATAAATTTGCAGTTGACATATCAAGTGAGATTGAACTATGATATGAAGCCACCATAGAAAAAGTTTTTCTCTATTTCTTCCCTCTTCAGTCTTCTAATGGAAGTATAGTTTGAGTGGTGAGAGAAATGTTCCAAGAACAGGCAGATGCAACACCAGCATCTGCCACAATAGAAATGAGTAATGAAGTCTCCGGATACTTTTCTGTTTTTGTTTTGGCAATAAAAACCTGACCTGTGTTTTTATTACTCTTCTCAATCACTTCTTGAGCCAGTAAACCTGATACAGGCAAATAAATTAGTTCAGAAATGTCTTCAATAATGGGATACTCTTAGAGGATGGGCAAGTGACATTGGGAGGCCCAAGTGGGAGGATCACTTGAGCTCAGGAGTTCAAGATCAGCCTGGGCAACATAGTGCGACCCCATCTCTTTTAAAAAAAAAAAATGAGAGAGAAAATAGGCAAGTGATTCAAGCAACTCATTATTTCAACCACAGTCACACAGCAGGAAGATATTCAAAACCAAATAAATGCCCCAGAACTTGCATAAGAACAAACACACAGAAAGAAAAGATAAGACTCTGTGGAAACCAGCTGGATTTCATCTGTTACTCCAGCCGTTGGGCAAGATCTGTTTGACATATATTTTGTAAAAGTTCCTTATCTATGGAACCAGCTAAGTTCTTTGAAATGTCACTTCATCTTGACATTCCTAATGATGATGACAGATTTGTTTGCTGGGCTGTGTCCAAACACAAGCTGAAGTGGAGATTCTAGGTACATATCAAGATGATTTGGACCAAAAGGAGCTCTTTTGATAATTTGGAGCCCATTTCACTGTTTCACTTTTGTTGAGGTTTCCATAGTGGAGTGGTTGTCACGTTTACTGCACACTTACGTTTCACTTTCAGTAACTGGGATTAAATGGACAGAGACTAAACAATTTGTGTTGTGCCTGGGCATGGTGGCTCACGCCTGTAACCCCAGCACTTTGGGAGGTTGAGGCCAGCCTGGGCAACACAGTGAGACCCTATCTCTACAAAAAATACAAAAATTAGCCAGACATGGTGGCATGTGCCTGTAGTCCCATCTACTCAGGAAGCTGAGGTGGACCAATCACTTAAGCCCAGCGGGCAAAGGCTGCAGTGAGCTGTGAGACGTGACCACACCGCTGCCCTCCAGTCTGGGTGACAGAGTGAGACCTCATTAAAAAAAAATTTACGTTGCTTCAAGCTTTGCTTTTATGTTTTGGGATAGTTTCCCAAATGTTTCAAAATATTGGATTCATTAAGTTTTTTGTTGTTCAGGAGGATTTTTTTGTTTGCAGAAATGTTACCATTTTCTATAACTATGGTATAATATCACAATCAGGTTGTTGATACAATCAGCAATCTCATTCAGATTTCCCCAGTTTTACTTGTACTGGGCGAGTGGGGGCGGGGGTGTATTTACACAGTATTATCACTTGTGTAGTTTTGTCTATCCACCCTACAGTCAAAATGCAGAACGGTTTCATCACCACAAGGATTCCTTGTGTTGCCTTTCTGGAACAACACACACACCCCTCCCACCCCACAAACTGTATTTTTTTTTTGAAATGGTGTCTCACTCTGTTACCCAGGCTGGAGTGCAGTGGTGTGATCTCGGCTCACTGCAATGTCTGCCTTCCGGGTTCAAGCAATTCTGTTGTCTCAGCCTCCCGAGTAGCTGGGACTACAGGTTCGCGCCACCATGCCAGGCTAATTCTTGGTATTTTTTAAGTAGAAATGGGTTTTCAGCATGTTGGCCAGGCTGGACTCAAACTCCTGACCTCAAGCAATCCACCAGCCTTAGCCTCCCAAAATGCTGGGATTACAGGCATGAGCCACTGTGCCCAGCCCCTGTATTGTATTTTGACCTATCAGTTAGTTCTCCATGTAGGCTGGAAAGTCAGATGATAGCAATGAAAAGCATGGGCTCTGAAGCATCACTGCCTGGGTTTGGATCCAGGATCTACCACCATGCTAGGTAATTTATATAACTTATCTTATTTAATGCTCACAAAAGCCCTGTGAAATAGATATTCTTATCCCTATTTTCTTTTCTTTCTTTCTTTTTTTTTTTAAGACAGAGTCTTGCTCTGTTGCCCAAGCTGGAGTGAAGTGGCACAATCTCCGCTCACTGCAACCTCCACCTCTAAGATTCAAGCGATTCTCCTGCCTCAGCACCCTGAGTAGCTGGGATTACAGGTCTGCACCACCACACCCGGCTGATTTTTGTATTTGTAGTAGAGACAAGGTTACACCATGTTGGCCAGGCTGGTTTCGAATTCCTGGCCTCAAGGATCCACCCGCCTCGGCCTCCCAAAGTGCTGGGATTACAGGCGTGAGCCACCGCACCTGGCCTATCCCTATATTCATATGAGGAAACTGACCCTTAGAGAAATGAAATACAATGCAATATTTGCTCAGAGTAACACACAAATAGACATTCCAACTAAGATACAAAACCAGGATTGTCTGACCCCAAAGCCCACGCTTTTCCCCAACAGCAAACATTAACTTTATAAGAATAAATAAATGCACCTTTGTGCATTTATTTATTTTGGTGCATTTATCTATTATTTAATAAAGGTGCACCAAAGATGCAACTTTGTGCATGAAAATGATTTTTCTAGAGTAGAGTTGTAAATAATATCTGTTGGATAGAAAAGGGAATTCCAGGCCAGGTGCAGTGGCTCATGCCTGTAGTCCCAGCACTTTAGGAGGCAGAGGTAGGTGGATCATTTGAGCCCAGGAGTTCGAGACCAGCCTGGGTAAACATGGTGAAATCCTGTCTCTGTAAAAAAAAAAAAAAAAAAAAAAAAAAAAAAAAAAACTAGCCAGGCCTAGTACTGTGTGCCTATAGTCCCAGCTACTCGGTAGGCCAAGGTGGGAGGATCACTTGAGCCTGAGAGATTGAGGCTACAGTGATCCACCGTGACCTTGCCACTGCACTCTGTCCTGTAACAGAGTGAGACCGTGTATTAAAAAAAATAAAAGAAAAGAGAATTCCAGGCAGGGCGCGGTGGCTCATGCCTGTAATCCCAGCACTTTGGGAGGCCGAGGCGGGCGGATCACGAGGTCAGGAGATCGAGACCATCCTGGCTAACACGGTGAAACCCTGTCTCTACTAAAAATACAAAAAATTAGCCGGGCGAGGTGGCGGGCGCCTGTAGTCCCAGCTACGCGGGAGGCTGAGGCAGGAGAATGGCGTGAACCCCGGGGGGCGGAGCCTGCAGTGAGCCGAGATCGCACCACTGCACTCCAGCCTGGGTGAGAGAGCGAGACACCGTCTCAAAAAAAAAAAGAAAAAGAAAAAGAAAAGAGAATTCCAAAGTGTATAGTTTTATCGCCCTACAGGACATTAAACAAGTTTTTTTAAAAAAATAATAGACCTTTCCTTTTTACAAGTTTTTGATTTGCTGATAAATTGAGCAGACTGTACAGACAGTTCCCATATATCCTCTCTTTCTCCACTCTTACCCCCACAGTTTCTCCTATTACTGTATTAACATCTTGCATTAGTGTGGTGCATTTGTTATAATTGATGAACCAGTACCAACAAATTATTATTAACTAAATTCCACAGTTTACATTAGGGTTCATTCTTTGTGTTGTACAGTTTTACAGGTCTTAAACACAAAATGTCATGCATCCACCATTACAGTGCTATACAGAATATTTCACTACCCTAAAAATCTAATGTGCTTCACCTATTCTTCCCTCCCCTGAACTCCTGGCAATCCCTGACCTTTTTATTGTCACTACACTTTTGCCTTTTTCAGGATGTCATATAGTTAAATTAATAATATGTAGCCTTCGTGGATTGGCTTCTTTTACTTAGCAATATGCATTCAAGATTCCTTCATGTCTCTCTGTGGCTTGGTAGCTCATTTCTTTTTAATGCATATAATACATCATTAAATGGCCAATATCACAGTTTGTTCACCTATTCACCTATTGAGGGATGTTTTTGTTGCTGCCAGCTTTTGGCACCTATAAATAAAGCTGCTATAAACTTTGGCATGCAGGTTTTTGTGTGAACATAAGTTCTGAACTCATTTGGGTAAATACCTAGGAGCATGACTGCTGGATTATATGGTAGGAGTATGTTTATCTCTATAAGAAACCATTGGCTGGGTGCAGTGGCTCACACCTGTAATCCCAGCCCTTTGGGAGGCTGAGGCAGGCAGATCACCTGAGGTCAGTAGTTCAAGATCAGCCTGGCCAACATGGTGAAACCCCATCTCTACTAAAAATACAAAAATCAGCCGGGTGTGGTGGTGCACACCTGTGGCCTCAGCTACTCAGGAGGCTGAGGCAGGAGAATCCCTTGAACTCAGGAGGTAGAGGTTGCACTGAACTGAGATCGCACCACTGCATTACATCCTGGATGACAGAGCAAGACTCCATCTCAAAAAAAAAAAAAAAAAGAAAAAGAAAGAAACTGCCAAATTGTCTTCTAGAATGACTGTACCATTTTGCATATCTACCAAGTTTTTAAAAAATCTAATTTAGGTGCAGTGGCTCCTAAATTAGGTGGCTCCTAAAGTGACTGTACCATTGTGCATATCTATCAAGTTTTTTAAAAATCTAATTTAGGCGCAGGTGAGGTGGCTCACGCCCATAATCCTAGCACTTTGGGATGCCAAGGTGGGCGGATTGCCTGAGCTCAGGAGTTCAAGACCAGCCTGGACAACATGGTGAAACCCCATCTCTACTAAAATACAAAAAATTAGCCAGGTGTGGTGGCAGGCACCTGTAGTCCCAGCTACTCGGGAGGCTGAGGCAGGAGAATTGCTTGAGCCCGGGAGGTGGAGGTTGCAGTGAGCCAGGGTTGTGCCACTGCACTCCAGCCTGCGTGACAGAGCGAAAAAAAAAAATCTAATGTAGTAATCTTATTTCTAGATTATTTTTCATAAATTGCAGATATTCGGTCTCTTGAATTATCCTGTGAACCAGTTTCACCATCTTGATGGCTCCCCAATTAACAAGGTAAATAAATATTTGACATGTGCTTACTTAAATATTTGTGTTAAGGGCCATGATTTTTACTTTCTAAAAATTATACTTTGAAAATGATAATCTACCATATTTCCCACATGAAAGACATAACCTAACATACACTACAGGAAAAAAATCTTTTGTCATTTTTCTAGCCATGGTAATGACCTTCACAGTCACACTGAGATTTCCTAAGGGTAGACTCACATGTAAACTGGCTCAACAACCCTTTTCAAAGCTAATATTTTACAAGTGCAAAGGAGTACCCGGTGAACATTCCAGGGAACTGATCCATAAATTTATTTCCAAAATGTTTTAACTTGGGAACCAATTACTGGATAAATGCTAAGTTACCCTGGTATAAATCTGATAAAAGTGAACTTTTCAAGCCACACAGTCTCCTTTGTTCAGTATATTTTTAATTTAGTGGTCTCTCTTAAGGGAGGAATTGAAATCAACCCTCTGCAACTGGGTCTTAGGCTTATCTCCAAGAAATAAAATCTTACAGGGTTTTGAGGCCTACAGTCTGAATTCTGACACTGCACAGAACTTGCACAGACAGGGTAGAGAGAGTAGAATTACAGGTCTGGTAGTGAGGGAGGCTAGGGTGCGTGGTTTGAATGTCAAGGGCGTTCTTGGGCTTGCTGCAAACCTCATTCTGATTCTTCCATTTTTTAACTGTTGAACTGAAGTCTATTTCTCTGCAGGGTTAAGTTATTCCAGATCATGCAGAATGATTCGCTCTTGCCACCCTCCTCAGATGTGGAGCCACCGGGCAGATGGTTGGCACTGTGCACATGGCACTTGCATACACACACACGCACACACGCACACACACACACACCCCTCAACTAATGTAAAGGTCCCAACATAAACATTAGTTCTCACAAGTGCTCCAAGGATTTTAAAGGCGTTGGTGCTGCAAAAAAATATTTAGTCAGCTTGTGACAGCTACAATCCTGCTCCTGTTTCAGGTTTAAGAAAAAAAGAAAGAAAAAAAAAGAAACCATACTCATTTCTTCCTTCCACAGCTCAGTGAAATTCCAAAAAATTAGTAAGAATCCCTTAGCTTGCCTCATTGGTAGAAACGTCTGGTTGGGACATTCCTTTGGCCACTTTCGCTGAAAACTGCATACCTCTGGGACTAAAGCATCCCCGCTCCGGTCTCCTGTCTCAAAACTGACTGGGAATTGTCTATAAAGATAGGAGGACTCTGTGCAAAAAATCCCCAGAGAAAACAACACAAAACCACACCTGACCCTGCATAGAGCTTGTATTTCCAGAGAGAAAACGCCGTCTCTGAGATAGTATTAGGTTGGTGCAAAAGTAATTGCGTTTTTTATAATTACTTTTAATGGCAAATTAATATTTTTTTAGCATCCCTCAGGGCCTCTTTTTATTTTCCCCGCTGAGCAGGTAACCACCTAAAGAGTGTTTGTCCCTGTTTCCATCATAGTCAAGGAAATGTGGGACATTCTTTTGCCTGTGAAATGGGAAAGTTGTCACTGCGATATAGCGTTAACTTTCTCCGAGAGCCCGTCTTTGCAAGTGAAGAGGCCTTCCTTATAGGAAATAGAAATGCTGACCAGGCCTTTTCTATCTAGGACACTTGTGTTCCTGGTCATTCTACTACAGCAGTTTGTGTTTA
The DNA here is from genome assembly GCF_028878055.3 of Symphalangus syndactylus. Classification (NCBI taxonomy): domain Eukaryota; kingdom Metazoa; phylum Chordata; class Mammalia; order Primates; family Hylobatidae; genus Symphalangus; species Symphalangus syndactylus. The sequence continues at coordinate 44,214,089 of NC_072440.2, forward strand.
ATTTGTTGTTTTATTTGGCAATGAGCAAGCAAGGAAAACAAGGGTATTAATAATGATAATCGTCATTTGAACTTCCTGGGTACAACATGTACTTGTACCCAAGTGCTGAATAAAATTTTTAAAAAGGATTATTTGTATGTGTGCACAAATGAGACTAAAAATTGCCATGAACTTAAATCATTCATTCTCCTTTGTCCCAGAAAAACACATTTTTGTCTCCGTGGCATTTGAATCAACTTTTCTTTCCTTTCCTAATTTTGGCATTTGAAAAGATTTTATGTCATGAAATGACTTTATTTATGTATTCTGCAACCCTTGCCACAAAGCCTTAGGGTGTACCAATTAAAAACATGAGTTTTACCCAGCAAAGAACTGAAGCAATTTGATGATTTTTCATCGATGAAACAGTTTCCATTAGCAAGCTCCTTGCAAAATGATAGTTCTATTTGGCGAGTCAAATGCCATAAATCTGGTTGTCTTTCTGGTTTTGCTGCGAATCCCGCCTGCCTGCCGTGGTCTCTGTTGTTGATTTAGGATTTTGGCTTGGCGGCCCCTTGTTCTTCCCTCTCATCCCTCGTTTGTTAGAAAGGTGGAAAATCAGCAAGGGCTGTAAGCGCCGAGAAAACAGGGAGAGTCTCCTAGCAGGAGTCTCTTGAGTGTAGTTACCATTTATGGATTATGATCTAATAATTCAAATTCCAGGGCAACAGAAGACCATTGCAGTTTTCTTGGCATATTAAAATCTGCCCGCAAGAGAGTTTACCAGAAAAGGAATCTCTGAGGTGAGGACCTGATGTCCACATCTTTCGTTGGATGGCCAACATTTCTGAGAAACACTAAGCTATGAGGTCTTCTGAGAAATAAGCTGATGTCACAGGGTTGGATGGACCTATTGCCACAAGATGCTAATGCTCTGGAAACCTGCCAAATGTATTGCCCGTTTAAAATGTACTCCATAAAACTACCATTTGATCCAGCAGTCCCCCTACTGGGTATCTACCCAGAGGAAAAGAAGTCATTATATGAAAAAGATACTTGCAGCTGGGAGTGGTGGCTCACACCTGTAATCCCAGAACTTTGGGAGGCTGAGGCAGGCAGATCACCTGAGGTCAGGAGTTTGAGACCAGCCTGGCCAATATGGTGAAACCCTGTCTCTACTAAAAATACAAAAATTAGCTGGGTGTGTTGGCGGGCACCTGTAATCCCAGCTACTCGGGAGGCTGAGGCAGGAGAATCACTTGAACCCAGGAAGCAGAAGTGCAGTGAGCTGAGATTGCACCATTGCACTCCAGCTCTGGGTGACAGAACAAGATTCCATCTCGGAAAAAAATAAAAAAAGAAAAAGAAAAAGATACTTGCACATGCATATTTATAGCAGCACAATTTGCAATTGCAAAATTGTGGAATCAACCCAAATGCCCATCAATCAATGAGTGGATAAAGAAACTGTGAGATCTGTGTGTATTTATATATATATATATATAGTTACATATGTTATATATATATAGTTATATATGTTATATATATATATATATATATATATATATATATATAAAATGGAATACTACTCAGCCATAAAAAGGAATTAATTAAGGGCATTTGCAGTGACCTGGATGAGACTGGAGACTATTATTCTAAGAGAAGTAACTCAGGAATGGAAAACCAAACATCGTATGTTCTCATTGATATGTGAGAGCTAAGCTATGAGGATGCAAAGGCATAAGAATGTTACAATGGACTTTGGGGACTTAGGGGGAAGGGTGGGAAGGGGGCAAGGGATAAAAGACTACAAACTGGGTGCAATGTATACTGCTCAGGTGATGGGTGCACCAAAATCTCACAAATCACCACTAAAGAACTTATGTAACCAAATACCATCTGTACCCCAATAACCTATGGAAAATTAAAGTAAAAAATACATAAATAAAATGGACTCCAGAGAGAAGTTGGTTAAGGGGTATAAAAATACAAGTGGATAGAAAGAATAAGTTCTAGGCCGGGCACGGTGGCTCACGCCTGTAATCCCAGGACTTTGGGAGGCTGAGGCGAGCGAATCACGAGGTCAGGAGTTCGAGACCAACCTGGCCAACATGGTGAAACCCCATCTCTACTAAAAATACAAAAAATTAGCTAGGTGTAGTGGTGGGCGCCTGTAATTCCAGTTACTCGGGAGGCTGAGGCAGGAGAATCACTTGAGCCCAGGAAGCAGAGGTTGCAGTGAGCCAAGATTGTGCCACTGCACTCCAGCCTGGGTGACAGAGCAGGACTTCATCTAAAAAAAAAAAAAAAGTATTGTATTATAATGTATTATAAATTGACTTGCTTACTACAAACAATTTACATACAGAAATGAATAAAGGAGAAACTAGCATTTCAAATAATACCAATCCTATGGCTAACTACTGTGAAAAACTTGACATATATGTGTATATATATATGCCATATAGTATCTAATATATATCTGTTACATTTTATCTATTATTTATTATATATACTGATTTGGCTATTTTTTTTAACCAAATGGTTTACACCCTACATTCCACTCTGTAATTTGCCTTTTTTCCCACATAACAAAACGTCCAGACATCTTTCAAAGTCCAGATATGTATATCTGCTCCATTTGGTTTTGGGTTTTGTTTTGTTTTGTTTTGTTTTTTGAGACAACAGGGTCTCCCTCTGTCACCCAGGCTGGGGTGCAGTGGCGCAATATTGGCTCACTACAACCTCTGCCTCCTGAGTTCAAGCAATTCTTCCACCCCAGCCTCCAAAGTAGCTGTGACTGCAGGTGTGTGCCACGATGCCTGAATTTTTTGGTAGAGATGGAATTTCACCATGTTGGCCAGGCTGGTCTTGACCTCCTGACCTCCAGTGATTCACCCGCCTCGGCCTCCCAAAGTCCTGGGATTACAGGCGTGAGCCACCGTGCCCGGCCTATCTACTCCATTTGTAAAATGACTACATAGTATTCCATTGCATGGGTATACCATACTTTTCGGTCTAATTCCAACTGGTGAAGATTCGTGGTTTCTAATTTTTTGCCTTTATAAACAATGCAATGGGCATCCTTGCATATGTATCTTTGCACACCTGTTTGGGAAGTAGAATTGTTGGATCAAAGGATATTGTGTTTAAATATAATCATAATAGTGCCTGTAATCCCAGCACTTTTGGGAGGCCAAGGTGGGAGAATCACTTGAGGCTAAGAGTTTGAGATCAGCCAGGCAACATCACAGAAAGACCCTGTCTCCACAGAAAGTTAGTCAAGCATGGTGGAGCATGCCTGTGTTCCCAGCTACTTGAGAGACTGAGGCAGGAGGATCATTTGAGCCCAGGGGTTCAAGGTTACAGTGAGCTGGGATCATGCCACTGTACTCCAGCCTGTGTGACAGAGCAAGACCCTGTCTCTTAAAAATAAAAAATAAGCCAGGCGTGGTGGCTCAAGCCTGTAATCCCAGCACTTTGGGAGGCCGAGGTGGGCGGATCACGAGGTCAGGAGATCAAGACCATTCTGGCTAACACGGTGAAACCCCGTCTTTATTACAAAAAAATTAGCCGGGAGTGGGGCGGGCACCTGTAGTCTCAGCTACTCAGAAAGCTGAGGCAGGAGAATGGTGTGAACCAGAGAGGCGGAGATTGCAGTCAGCCGAGATCACGCCACTGCACTCCAGTCTGGGCGACAGAGCCAGACTCAGTCTCGAAAAATAAAAAAAATAAAATAAAAAATTATAAGTATATCATATGCAATTGTGTCCTCCACTTCAGCTAAATATATCATTTCATGATATTACATGAACTTTGTAAGTATCATTTTAATGGCTGCATAATATCCCATTTAGTGAATTAATACTTCTAAGTCACATGAATGTGACTAATCAAGTCATTAGAACTTTTTTTTTTTTTGAGACGGAGTCTCGCTCTGTCACCCAGGCTGGAGTGCAGTGACACAATCTCAGCTCACTGCAACCTCTGCCTCCCAGGTTCAAGTGATTCTCCTGCCTCAGCCTCCCGAGTAGCCGGGACTACAGGCGCTCGCCACCAAGCCCGGCTAATTTTTTGTATTTTTAGTAGAGGCGGGGTTTCACCGTGTTAGCCAGGATGGTCTCGATCTCCTGACCTTGTGATCCGCCCGCCTCAGCCTCCCAAAGTGCTGGGATTACAGGCGTGAGCCACCGTGCCCGGCCAAGTCATTAGAACTTTACTAATCCTGCAAACAGTATACATGAGACAGTTATTCCTCACTGTTTTTAACTGGTAAAACTAGTGGCTGTGTTAAAGCCACTAAACACTAGTGGCTTTAAACACATCCTGAGTGGGACTCAATGTGGCTAAAAAATGTGTCTTGCTGGAGACAAATATCTAAGTGATTTTAAATATTGCAAAATATTTTTAAAGACAGAAAAAAGATAAAAAAGTAAAAGTAGATGAAAGAGTCACATTCCATAATTTTACCAAGAAAATAAACCAATATTTCAAAGATGAAAAATTGTTTCTTGATAGCAAATTCAAATCCCTTAAGCTGTATATTTTAGTGGAAAATATTTTTTAAAAAACAGCCATATCAGACCAATAGGAGATTTCTGACTAAAATACTTCATTAGCAGATCAGGAAACCACAGTGTTTTCCGATCACAATGTTTGTTGACCTAGTTTCTCATCCCTTTGTTTATGCATACATTGTTCCTGGAGACATGTCTGATGACAGCTGTAAGACCATCATCATAGAAAAAACCTATAGTTAAAATGCAGACTAATGAGCCTGTTTCAACATGTCTCCAAGCTGCATTAAATCACACCTTGATCAAGAATCCACTTCTGGGTTGGGCGTGGTGGCTCAGCCTATAATCCCAGCACTTTGGGAGGCCCAGGGGGGCGGATCAGTTGAAGCCAGAAGTTCAAGACCAGCCTGGCCAACATGGAGAAACCCTATCTCAACTAAAAAATACAAAAATTAGGCCAGGCTCAGTGGCCCACACCTGTAATCCCAGCATTTTGAGAGACCGAGGTGGGCAGATCACTTGAGGTCAGGAGTTCCAGACCAGCCTGGCCAACACGGTGAAACCCCGTCTCTACTAAAAATACAAGAAATTGGCTGGGCCTGGTGGCTAATGCTTGTAATCCCAGCTACTCAGAGGCTGAGGCAGGAGAATCACTTGAACCCAGGAGGTGGAGGTTGCAGTGAGCTGAGACCATGCCATTGCACTCCAGCCTGGGCAACAAGAGCGAAATTCCATCTCAAAAAAAAAAAAACAAAAAAAAACAGCTGGGTGTGGTGGCACGCACCGGTAATCCCAGCTACTCAGGAGGCTGAGGCTTGAGAATCACCGGAGCCTCAGAGACAGAGGTTGCAGTGAGTTGAGATCGCGCCACTGCACCTCAGCCTGGGCAGAGCGAGACTACGTCAAAAGGAAAAGAAAAGAAAAAAAGAAGAATCTGCTTCTATCTAGGTGCAATGGCTCAGCCTGTAATCCCAGCACTTTAGGAGGCTGAGATGGGAGGATCACTTGAGTCCAGGAGTTCAAAACAAGCCTGGGTAACATAGCAAAACCCTGTCCTACTAAAAATAATTTTTAAAAAATGAGCCTGCTGTGGTGGCACGTGCCTGTAGTCCCAGCTATTTGGGAGGCTGAGGCAGGAGGATTGCTTAAGCCCAGGAGGTTGAGGCTGCAGTGAGCCATGATTGTGCCATTGCACTCCAGCCTGGATGACAGAGTGAGACCTTGTCTCAAAAACAACAACAACAAAATCTGCTTCCTAGAAACAGCAAACGTATTAGACCCTACAATTTGGAAGGTTGTTTTTTGTTTGTTTGTTTTTTGTTGTTTTTGTTTTTGTTTTTGAGACAGAGTTTTGCTTTGTTGCCCAGGCTGGAGTGCAATGGCACAATCTTGGGTCACTGCAACCTCCGCCTCTCAGGTTCAAGTGATTCTCCTGCCTCAGCCTCCCAAGTAGCTGGGATTACAGGCCATGTGCCACCCTGCCCAGCTAATTTTGTATTTGTAATAGAGATGAGGTTTCACCATGTTGGTCAGGCTGGTCTCAAACTCCTGACCTCAGGTGATGCGCCCACCTCGGCCTCCCAAAGTGCTGGGATTACAGGCGTGAGCCACCGCGCCCAGCCCATGGAAGTTTTTTATTAATTTGCTGTATGTAAGGCATTGCCCAGAATCTGGGATTGTAAAAAATGAAAAAGTGGAACCCTTTATTCAAATAAAGTTGTATGTAGAAACCTAATATGTAAAACACTGAAGAAAAATCTGCTTTGCTTCAAGCCAGATCAGGGCTCAGAGCCCCATTTCTTCAGCCCTATCTTTTCCTCAGTACAGATGATCCTTGATTTATCATGAGTTTATGTTCCAATAAATCATAAATTGAAAGTATCATATGTCAAAACTGTATTTAATACATCTAACCCACTGAACATCATAGCTTAGCCTGGGCTGCCTTAAACGTGCTCAGAACACTTACATTAGCCTGTAGGCAAACCCATCTAACACAAAGCCTACTTTTTCATAAAGTGTTAAATATCTCATGTAATTTATTGAATACTGAGCTCAAAAAACAATGGTTGTACATGGGCACTCACCATTAATGTACACAGCTGAAAGCATACGGAGACTGAAGAATGTTTAAGGCATTGAACTAAAATGAATTGCTGCGTGATGAAGATGCTGCAGTGGCAGGGTCATCAATTTATCTCTCTTCTGATGAGGCTGGAAAATAGGCACTTGGGTATCCACACGGTACACTGTAGAGTTTGGGTTGTTTATCCTCCTGGTTGCATGGCTGACTGGGAGCTGCATCTCGCTGCAGCTGCCCATCGTCTTGGGAGTATCACACCCCATGTTGCAGGGGGAGACTGTCTCAGAAAAAAAAAAAAAAGAAAAGAAAAGAAAAAAAAGAAAATAGATCATAGAGTAAGTCTTTTTTTGTTGTTTTTATTTTATTTTTATTTATTTATTTATTTTGAGACGGAGTTTTGCTCTTGTTGCCCAGGCTGGAGTGCAATGGCACATTCTCAGCCACAGCAACCTCTGCCTGCCCAGTTCAAGCGATTATCTCGCCTCAGCCTCCCGAGTAGCTGGGATTACAGGTGCCCGCCACCACGCCCACCTAATTTTTGTATTTTTAGTAGATACATGGTTTCACCATGTGGGCCAGTCTGGTCTCAAACTCCTGACCTCTGGTGATCCGCCCGTCTCAGCCTCCCAAAGTGCTGGGATTACAGGCGTGAGCCACCATGCCAGGCTGTTTTTGTTTTTAAATGAGACAGATCACCCAGGCTGTCACCCAGGCTGCAGTGCAGTGGCGCGATCACGGCTCATTGCAGCGGCGCAATCATGGCTCACTGCAGCCTTGACCTCCCGGGTTTAAGCGATCCTCCCACCTTAGCTCCCCAAGTGGCTGTGACTACAGGCACATGCCACCACACCAAGCTAATTTTTGTATTTTTAGTAGAGGTGGGGTTTTGCCATGTTTCCCAGGCTGGTCTTGAACTCCTGGACTCAAGCCATCCACCTGCCTTGGCCTTCCAAAGTGCTAGGATTACCAGGAATGAGCCACCACACCTGGCCACAGTAAGTGTATTTTTAATTTTAATTTTTTTTTATAGAGATGGGGTTATGTTGCCCAAGCTGGACTCGAACTCCTGGCCTCAAGTAATCCTCCCACTTCAGCCTCCCAAAGTGCTGGGATTACAGGTGTGAGCTACTGCACCTAGGTGAGAGTCTTTTTTAATGCCAAGCTTAACTCAATTTGAACCAGAACAATTGTACAGTAGATTCACAAATATCATTAGACATTATGCAGTTAGTAAAAATGATATTGAAATTAATCCATCAGGTGGATTTTAGCAATAATGTAAATATAAAGTTTCATCTATTTTTATATATTAAACATTGTGTGTTTATGTGGAGACCACCCTCATTCTACAATCCAGTCAGGGATAGTAGGTTTCATTCCGGTAGGATGAAAGAAGACTTGGGAGATTCAGAAATTTGGAACTAGAGCAGCTCCATGTTTAAGAATTGCTTTAGCAGCCGGGCGCGGTGGCTCACGCTTGTAATCCCAGCACTTTGGGAGGCCGAGGCGGGCGGATCACAAGGTCAGGAGATCGAGACCACGGTGAAACCCCGTCTCTACTAAAAATACAAAAAATTAGCCGGGCGTGGTGGCGGGCGCCCGCAGTCCCAGCTACTCGGAGAGGCTGAGGCAGAATGGCGTGAACCCGGGAGGCGGAGCTTGCAGTGAGCCGAGATTGCGCCACTGCACTCCAGCCTGGGCGACAGAGCGAGACTCCGTCTCAAAAAAAAAAAAAAAAAAAAGAATTGCTTTAAAAAATGAGTCCAAAGACTACCTACAAAAGAATCACCTTGAGATGTTAAAAATAGAGGTTTCTCTACTTCTTCTCCAAAGACTCCCATTCAGTGCCTGGAGAGAAGCCCAGGAATCTGTGCTTTTTCGAATGGTCTCCAGGTGATTCCAGTGTGCACTCAGGCAAGAAGGTGGCAATAAGGAGTTTCAGCAAGAGATGATAGGGAATTTTGGTAGGCTCCTGTGAAAAGCTCAGCTGCAAGAAAGCCAGAAAACAGGTAAGCATGTGGCATCCGAGAAGTGTCATACCAGTGCTATACCAGTCCTGGGTTGCTTGTTGTTAGATTTATTTTCCAATTCTTTCCCTGTCCAGCTCAGTGTATCAGCGGTGTCCTGATTCCTGCAGGCTGTTTCCTAGGTCCCTTTAAAGACTGACTTCCAGCTGGGATTGGCTAGTGAGAGGTACCGATCTGAGTTTGGAGAGCAGAAGGGAGAAGCCAGGGTATTTCTCCCTTTTCTCTATCTTATTCTCTATCTTAGACACCTTCTTTGGCTGCAATTGTGTCTTCTTCATGGTTCCAGCTTTCATCAGATAGGCCCACTATGGTTCTTGCTCCCACTAGCTGACCACAGCTCCTGGGCTCTAATTACATCTTTTTCCATCTCTCCAGCCTAGATGTGGAAATGCCTCCCTATTGGTGCTAATATCTGGGATACTTTAACATCCCCCATTGGCTTCTCAGCTACTCTATCACCCATGTCACCAATTCCCCTCATTAAATTTTCTCTATTATAAATACTCAGAACAGTGTCTATTTTCCTAATTGTATGTTGGCTGATGCAGGCCCCAGCCACAGGGTTAGCTAGGGTTCAGAACCAGGTCTCCAGTCAGTCCTGGGATAGGTGGAACTGGCAGGAGCAAGGCAGGGAGGGTGCCAGTCATGGGGTGGGGTCCTTGGGTGTATAATTCAGGACTCTCCAGCTGTGTGATGAAGCTTGGTGCCTCACCATAGGCTATATCTGCAGTTTTCAAAAAAGGTCACAGGCATATAATGTCTTCTGGAAGCCTTACTACTGGAGTGTGTAGCACATAGTAGCTGCCTAATAAATATTTATTTATTAGATGCTTGTAGCTGGCAAGGAAAACCATCTGATCAGATTTAGGGAAAGAATTTGGAAGAGATTCTTTTCACATGTTCTGCAAATGCTTCTGGCATGGAAAATGACATAAAAGATTATTTTTCTAAAGCTATTTATTTTTATTTTTCAGCTCCCAAAGATGTTTTTTTGAGCTGAACAATATCTTCTTGGAATCAAGTGACAGTTTTTTAAAACTAGAAAATGAGGCCTATGAACTAAGGATTGATTGTTATATACCTGGCAATGAATATTAGACCTTAGGTTACTTTTGCAACAAATATATGTTAAATGAGATAAGTAATATCACATAATGGTTACATTCGATTTCTACCACAGTTTTGCAGTAAAATGTTATCATTTCTAGGGAAGTAAAAGCTTAGTTGACCGTGAGAACAATTAAGGCTCAGGGAACAGCAAAATGCATTGATATTAACAAGTTAATTTTGTTTTAATTTTATTTATTTATTTTTTTGAGACAGGATCTTGCTCTGTCGGCTGTGCTGGAGTTCAGTGGCACAATCACAGGTCACTGCATCGTCTACCTCCTGGGCTCCCTCCCACCTCAGTCTCCAGAGTAGCTGGGCCTACAGGTGCACACCACCATGTCCAGCTAATTTTTTTATTTTTTGTAGAGACAGGGTTTTGCCATGTTGCCCAGGGTGGTCTTGAACTCCTAGGCTCAAGTAATCCTCCCACCTTGGCCTCCCAAATTGTTGTGGTTACAGACATAAGCCCCTGGGTCTGGCTGCTGTTGCCATTTTAATGCCCAGGTTTACTCAATGTTTAGTTCCCACTTAAAAGTGAGAACATGTGGTATTTGGTTTTCTGTTCCTTCATTAATTCACTTAGAATAATGGCTTTCATCCATGTTCCTGCAAAGGACATGATTTCATTCTTTTTATGGTTGCATAGTATTCCATGGTGTATGTGTGCCACATTGTCTTTATCCAATCCACTGTTGAAGGGCAACTAGGTTGATTCCATGTCTTTGCTATCATGAATAGTCCTGTGATGAGCATATGAGAGTATACATCTTTTTTGTTTGTTTTTGGTTTTTTGATTTTTTTTTTTTTAGATGGAGTTTTGCTCTTGTTGCCCAGGCTGGAGTGCAATGGCGCAATCTTGGTTCACTGCAATCTCCACCTCCCAGGATCAAGTGATTCTCCTACCTCAGCCTCCCGAGTAGCTGGGATTACAGGCCCCCGCCACCACGCCCAGCTAATTTTGTATTTTTAGTAGAGATGGGGTTTCACCACATTGGCCAGGCTGGTCCCGAACTCCTGACCTCAGGTGATCCACTCACCTCAACCTCCCAAAGTGCTGGGATTACAGGTGTGAGCCAATGTGCCTGGCCGAGTGTATATGTCTTTTTGGTAGAACGATTTGTTTTCTTTTGGATACATACCCCGTAATGAGATTGCTGGATCTAATGGTAGTTCCATTTTAAGTTCTTTAAGAAATCTCCAAACTGCTTTCCACAGTGGCTAAACTAATTTACACTTCCATCAACAGTATATAAGCGTTCCATTTTCTCTGCAGCCTCACCAGCGTCTGTGGTTTTCTGACTTTCTAATAATGGCCATTCTGACTGGTGTGAGATGGTATCTCACTGTGGTTTTGATTTGCATTTCTCTGATAATTACTGATGTTGAGCATTCTTTTCATATGTTCGTTGGCCACTTGTATGTCTTCTTTTGAGAAATGTCTTTTGCCCACTTTTTAATGGGATTGTTTTTTCTTTCCACTTCTATAAATTTTGTAATTAGAAAACTTAGAAAGGCCAGAAAAATGAAAATTTTATATACATTAAATAGAGAAAATCAGTAGCATATCTGTATGCTAGCAACAACTCATCGGAAAATGGAGGTTTTTTTTTACTATATAGTTCCAAATCCTATATATAAATAGGATATAAATAGGATTTGGAACTTCTCTGAGTATTCCTTTTTTGTTTGTTGTTGTTGTTGTTGTTGTTTTTCTGAGACAGAGTCTAGCTCTGTTGCCAGGCTGCAGTGCAGTGGCACGATCTCGGCTTACTGCAACCTCCACCTCCCGGGTTCAAGTGATTCTCCTGCCTCAGCCTTCCGAGTAGCTGGGATTACAGGCACATGCAGCCATGCCCAGCTAATTTTTTTTATTTTTAGTAGAGATGGGGTTTCACCATGTTGGCCAGAATGGTCGATCTCCTGACCTCGTGATCTGCCCACCTCGGCCTCCCAAAGTGCTGGGATTACAGGTGTGAGCCACCGCACCTGCCCTTCTTTTTTTTTTTTTTTAATTATACTTTAAGTTCTGGATACATGTGCAGAATGTGTGGGTTTGCTACATAGGTATACATGTGCCTTGGTAGTTTGCTACACACATCAACCCATCATCTACATTAGGTATTTCTTCTAATGCTATCCCTCCCCTAGCCCCCCAACCCCCTGACAGGCCCCGGTGTGTGATGTTTCCCTCCCTGTGTCCATGTGTTCTCATTGTTCAACTCCCACTTATGAGTGAGAACATGCAGTGTTTGGTTTTCTGTTCCTGTGTTAGTTGCTGAGAATGATGGTTTCCAGCTTCATCCATGTCCCTGCAAAGGACAGGAACTCATCCTTTTTTATGGCTGCATAGTATTCCATGGTGTATATGTGCCACATTTTCTTTATCCAGTCTATCATTGATGGGCATTTGGGTTGGTTCCAAGTCTTTGCTATTGTGAATAGTGCTGCAATAAACACACGTGTGCATGTGTCTTTATAGTAGAATGATTTATAATCCTTTGGGTATATACCCAGTAATGGGATTGCTGGGTCAAATGGTATTTCTGCTTCTAGATCCTTGAGGAATTGCCACACTGTCTTCCACAACGGTTGAACTAATTTACACTCCCACCAACAGTGTAAAAGTGTTCCTATTTCTCCACATCCTCTCCAGCATCTGTTGTTTCCTGACTTTTTAATGATTGCCATTCTAACTGGTGTGAGATGGTATCTCACTGTGGTTTTGATTTGCATTTCTCTAATGACCAGTGATGATGAGCTTTTTTTTCATCTGTCTGTTGGCTGCATAAATGTCTTCTTTTGAAAAGTGTCTGTTCATATCCTTTGGCCACTTTTTGATAGGGTTGTTTATTTTTTTGTTGTAAATTTGTTTAAGTTCTTTGTAGATTCTGGATCTTAGCCCTTTGTCAGATGGATAGATTGCAAAAATTTTCTCCCATTCTATAGGTTGTCTGTTCACTCTGATGATAGTTTATTTTGCTGTGCAGAAGCTCTTTAGTTTAATTAGACCCCATTTGTCAATTTTGGCTTTTGTTGCCATTGCTTTTGGTGTTTTAGTCATAAAGTCTTTGCCCATGCCTATGTCCTGAATGGTATTGCCTAGGTTTTCTTCTAGGGTTTTTATGGTTTAGGTCTTACGTTTAAGTCTTTAATCCATCTTGAGTTAATTTTTGTATAAGGTGTAAGGAAGGGATCCAGTTTCAGTTTTCTGCATATGGCTAGCCAGTTTTCCCAACACCATTTACTAAATAGGGAATCCTTTCCCCATGCTTGTTTTTGTCAGCTTTATCAAAGATGAGATGGTTGTAGATGTGTGGCATTACTTTTGAGGCCTCTGTTCTGTTCCATTGGTGTATATATCTGTTTTGGTACCAGTACCATGCTGTTTTGGTCGCTGTAGCCTTGTAGTATAGTTTGAAGTCAGGTAGGGTGATGCCTCCAGCTTTGTTTTTTTTGTTTTCTTGTTTTTTTTTTGTTTAGGATTGTCTTGGTTGAGCTCTTTTTTGGTTCCATATAAAATTTAAAGTAGTTTTTTCTAATTCTATAAGGAAAGTCAATGTTAGCTTGATAGGGATAGCATTGAATCTATAAATTACTTTGGGGTAGTGTGGCCATTTTCAGAATATCGATTCTTCCTATTCATGAGCATGGAATGTTTTTTCTTTTGTTTGTGTCCTCTCTTATTTCCTTGAGTGATGGTTTGTAGTTCTCCTTGAAGAGGTCCTTCACATCCCTTGTAAGTTGTATTCCTAGGTGTTTTATTCTAAAAAAGAAAAATCCTCTAAGAAAAAGACAAACAACTAAATAGAAAAATGCACAAAACAGTTGAACAGATACGGCATAAAAGAGGCTATCCAAGTGGCTAATATAGTAAAAGATGCTCAGCTTCATTAGTTATTAGGGAAATGCAAACCAGAGCCATAATTAAATACCTCTAAATATCCACCAGAATGTCTATAGAGAAAAAGTACTGGTAACGATGTGGAGTAACTGCAGTCCTCATACATTGCTGGTGGGAGTGGTACAAACACTTTAGAAAATTGTTTGGTAATATCCAGTAAAGCTGAACATATCCACACTTTATGACCCAGAAATACCACATCCAAATGTAATCCAATAGAAATGTGTTCATATGTTCACCAAAAGACATGGACATCAATATGTATAACAGCACAATGCATAATTGCCCCAAACTTGGAGACTATCCAAGTGTCCATAAAAAACAGAATGGGTCTGGGCACAGTGGCTAACACCTGTAATCCTAGCACCTTGGGAGGCCACGGTGGGAGGATTGCTTGAGCCCAGGAGTTTGAGACAAGCCTGGGAAACATGGAGAAATTTCATCTGTACAAAAAATACAAAAAATAGCTAATTGCAGTAATGTGCACCTGTAGTCATGGCTGCTTGGGAGGCTGAGGTGGAAGGATCGTGAGGCAGAGGTTGTAGTGAGCTGACATTGTCCCACTGTACTGCAGCCTGGGTGACAGAGCAAGACCCTGTCTCAAAAAACAAATCAAACCAAAAAAAAAAAAACAAAAATAGATGAATAAATTGTGGTATTTTCATAAGATATAGAAAACTCTACAACAATGAGAATAAATAATTTACAGCTACTTGCAACAAATCAATGGATCTCACAAAAGTGATGTTGAGTGAAAGAAGTACATACCGTATAATTCCATTGATATTTAGACAATTCAGCTGAGCCTAGTGGCTCACACTTTAATCCCAGCACTTTGGGAGGCTGAGACAGGAGGATCACTTGAGCCCAGGAGTTCGAGGTTATGGTGAGCTATGATTGCGCCACTGCACTCCAGCCTGGATGAGAGAGCAAGACCCTGTCTCTTTTTTTTTTTTTTTTTTTTGAGACGGAGTCTTGCTCTGTCGCCCAGGCTGGAGTGCAGTGGCGCAGTCTCAGCTCACTGCAAGCTCCGCCTCCCGGGTTCACGCCATTCTCCTGCCTCAGCCTCTCTGAGTAGCTGGGACTACAGGCGCCCGCCACCACGCCCGGCTAATTTTTTTGTATTTTTAGTAGAGACGGGGTTTCACCGTGGTCTCGATCTCCTGACCTCGTGATCCGCCCGCCTCGGCCTCCCAAAGTGCTGGGATTACAAGCGTGAGCCACCTCTTGGAGAAAAAAAAATTAAAGACATTCCATCGATATTGAGTACATAGTATATTATTCCATTAGTAATTTGAGATGTATATAAAATTGATTTATATGTTGTGCTTTACAATTTTCTAATGCGCTTTTTAAACAACAGTATGTTTAAATTTATATGGCTGATATGTCTATAACACCAGCAGTTAAGTAAGCATCAAATTTGTCATTTTATTTCCCTCTTTAAACAAACCTGCGGTAAGCAGAATAATGGTCCCCCAAAGACATCCATGTCCTAATTACTAGAACCTGTGAATATGTTACTCTGTAGGGAAAGGGACTTTGCAGGTGTGATTAAATTAAGGGCCTTGAGAAGGGGAAATTATGCTGGGATATCTGGGTGAGTCCTATCCAAAATCACATGCATCCTTAAAATTGGAGAACCTCTCCCAATGTGGTAGGAGGGAGATGTGACTATGGAAGAATAGTTAGAGAAATGCCACATTCCTGGCTTTGAAGAGGGAAGAGAAAATAATGAGCCATGGAATGAGGGCAGCCTTTGAAGTCAGAGAAGGCAAAGAAACAGATTGGCCCCTAGATCCTCCTAAAAGGAACACAATCCTGCCAATGCCTTGATTTAAGCCCAGTGGAAAACATATGGGATGTCTGATTTACGGAACTGTAAGATAATGAATTTGTATTTTTTTGGGCAGTGGGGAGAGCAGGGTCTCACTCTGTCACGCAGGCTGAAGTACCGTGGAAAGATCATGGCAGCCTCAACCTTCTGTGCTTAGGCAATCCTCCTGCCTCAGTATCCCAAGTAGCTGGAACCACAGATACGTGCCACGATGCTTGGCTAATTTTTTTTATTATTATTTGTACAGATGGGGTCTCCCTATGTTGCCCAGGCTGGTCTTGAACTCCTAGGCTCAAGTGATCCTCCCACCTTAGCCTCCTAGAGTGTTGGGATTTCAGGTGTCAGCTAGCACACCCAGACAATTTGGATTGCTTTTGAAATACCAAGTTGGTGGTAATTCGTTGTAGCAGCAATAGAACACTGATATACCTTTCTTCTCCTGATTTTTGGTTGGAAAGGCAACATTTTAAAAAAATCTCATGCTTTCATCTCTTATGAGTTCCCACTGTCAGCAGCAGCAGCGATGATCCTATAATGCGGGAAGTTTGGCAAGATTGAGACTTATGAACTGTATTGAATAAATCAGATATGCAAGGAGAAAAGGACACAAAGGGCTTGTCTTCAGTTCAACCCCAGTTCAACTGTCACTGGGGGTTCTGTTATGAAAACAAGTGCTGTTTCTGCAAGGTGCAGAGGCCAGGGCAATACTCCTATATAAATCTGCTCTTGATTTAACAACAAAAATACCTTCATAAATAAAGAAATTGTTCCAGTAAGTATTTGGCATGCCAATGATACTAAAAATCCATTAATGCATCTGAGAAGTGATTATACCTCCCTGAATTGGGGCCAACAAGATGATCTCTTGGAGGTCTCCCACAAGAGAATAATATAACCAAGCAGGGAACTTGGCTGTTTAATTAGCAAGCCTGAAAAATAATGACTTGTGAGTGTGCCAACCAATGCTGAACTACTCTCTCCACCCACATTCTCTGATAGAGACTTTGATGTTTTTCCCCCAAGAGTTTTTTAAAGTGTTATGAAAACACAGCTTCAATACAAGTTTCCTAACCTACACCTACACCCTAAACAAGAATTCTGGAACCATCACTTGAACTATCATT
Source organism: Symphalangus syndactylus (assembly GCF_028878055.3). Lineage (NCBI taxonomy): Eukaryota > Metazoa > Chordata > Mammalia > Primates > Hylobatidae > Symphalangus > Symphalangus syndactylus. Next base: position 44,230,667 of record NC_072440.2, read on the forward strand.
TCATATAGAGCATTGACGCGTCATTAACTGTGAATACTTGCCAATTTTGGTTGTAAATTGTTTGGCATTATTTTGTAAAGCAGAACATATGCATATCCATATTCCTATGGCTGCTGTAACAAAACACCATGGATCTGAAACAAGAGATATTTATTCTCTCACAGTTCTGGAGTCCAGAAATCCTAAGTCAGTTTCACTGGGCTGAAATTAATGTGCTAGCAGGGCACTTTGTTTTCTGCTCTTCTGTTTGGAGTCAAATCTCCCTCTGCCTCCCACTTATAAGGACACTTGTGATTGTAATTAGGGACCACCCAGATAATCCAGGGTAATTTTCCTATCCCAGGACCCTTCACTTGATCACATCTTCAAAGACTCTTTTCCCATATAACAGTCACAGGTTTGAGAATTGGAATGTGGATAAGGCTAATATGCATGTGCTTCTTTTTTTTTTTTTTTTTTTTTGAGTCGGAGTCTCGCTTTGTCACCAGGCTGGAGTGCAGTGGCTCAATCTTGGCCCACTGCAACCTCTGCCTCCCGGGTTCAAGCAATTCTCCTGCCTCAGCCTCCCGAGGAGCTGGGATTACAGGCATCTGCCACCACACTCGGCTAATTTTTTTTTGTATTTTTAGTAGAGATGTGTTTCACCACATTGGCCAGGCTGGTCTCGAACTCCTGACCTCAGGTGATCCACCCGCCTGGACCTCCCAAAGTGGTGGGATTACAGGAATGATCCACCGCAACTGGCCATACCTTCAAACTTCTAAATAAAGACCAAAATACTTCTAATATTAAACAATGAAATAAATGTGAGCTATGCATACATTTAAGAAAGATTCATAAAAACAAGATAATGATTTACCCAATTTTTGTTGTTTTTCAGATGGGGTGTCACTCTGTCCCCCAGGCTGGAGTGCAGTGGTGTAATCATAGCTCACTGCAGCCTCGACCTCTCTGGGCTCAGGTGATCCTCTTACCTCAGACTCTCCAGTACCTGGGACTACAGGTGCACACCACCACACCTAGCTAATTTTTTGTATCTTTTTATAGAGACAATGTTTTGCCGTGTTGCCCAGGCTGGTCTAAAACTCCTGGGCTGAAGCAATCTGCCTGCCTTGGCCTCCCAAAGTGTCAGGATTATAGGTATGAGCCACTGCACCCAGCCTACCCAATTTTTGGGAAATCAATGAGTGAAGGTGGTTGTAGTAGTGTTGGGTTAAATTAAGGAAGAAATGTTTGCAAAATGAAAAACATAAGCAACAGCTCTTACCACCATGCAGTTAAAATACACACACACACACACACACACACACACACACACACACACCACACACAAATACAATGGGTCTGCTGAGCGCTTTCAGATCATCTACTGTTGTGTATTTGTATGATTATCATAGACTCATCAGTTTTTATTTTATAATAATTTGTATTTATTTATTTCTATTTTCCGGCCCATTTATTCCAGTTCAGGGTTAGTGCCTATCTTGTCAGTTCAGGGTGCAAGGCAGGAACCAGCCCTAGACAGGATGCCATCCCATCACAGGGCACATTCATACGCACACCCAAACTCACTCAGACCAGGACCACGTAGAGACATGCCCCTTCACTTCATGCGGACATTTTTGGGATATGGGAGGAAACAGGAGCCCCAGAGAAAACCCAGGCATATATGGGGAGAACGTGCAAACTCCACACAGGCAGTGGCCCCAGCTGGGTGTCAATTTTTTTTTTCTCATCAACATTATAATGGAATGAGGTTCTTCAAGGATCTGCTGTATGAGACTAACCCAGAGTAATTTTTCAAATTACTAGATTTAATGAATCAGAATTTCTAAGAAATATGCTGGATAATCTACATACTTAACAAGCATCCCAGGTGATTTGTCTCATTAGGGAGATTTGGGAAATTTCTAGATGAGTGCTTCTCTAGAGTTAATGTGCATAGGAATTACCTGGGATCTTGCTTAAAATGCAGTTTTAGGGCCAGGTGCGGTGGCTCACACCTGTAATCCCAGCACTTTGGGAGGCCGAGACGGGAGGATCACCTGAGGTCAGGATTTTGAGACCAGCCTGGCCAACATGGTGAAACCCAGTCTCTACTAAAAATACAAAAATTAGCTGGGCATGGTGGCGCATGTAATCCGAGCTACTAGAGAGGCTGAAGCAGGAAAATCTCTTGAACCCAGGAGGCAGAGGTTGCAGTGAGCCGAGATCGCGCTATTGCACTCCAGCCTGGACAACAAAAGCAAAACTCTGTCTCAAACAAACAAACAAACAAACAAACAAACAAAAAACAGCAAAAGCGGAGGGTGCTAGAGGTAGGGGGCCTAGAAACAAAATTCCCGGGGCTCCCTCTGGGGCCGCGGTCTGGGCTGCGCATTTGGCCGCCGCGCTCCTCGCGAAGGCAGTGGCTTCCAAACTCCTGCGCGCCGTCATCCTCAGGCCCCCCTGCTCGGGCAAAGGCACCGTGTGCCAGAGGATCGCCCAGAACTTTGGCTTCCAGGATCTCTCCAGCGGGCACTTCTTGCGGGAGAACATCAAGGCCAACACCGAAGTTGGTGAGATGTCAAAACAGTGTATAGAGAAAAGTCTTTTGGTTCCAGACCATGTGATCACACGCCTAATGATGTCTGAGTTGGAGAACAGCCGTGGCCAGCACTGGCTCCTCGATGGTTTTCCTAGGACATTACCACAAGCCGAAGCCCTGGGCAAAAATCTGTGACCTGGATTTAGTAATCAGTTTGAAGATTCCATTTGAAACACTTAAAGATCGTCTCAGCTGCTGTTGGATTCACCCTCCTAGCGGAAGGGTATATAACATGGACTTCAATCCACCTCGTGTACCTGGGAGTGATGACGTCACTGGTGAGCCATTAGTTCAGCAGGAGGATGATAAACCTGAAGCAGTTGCTGCCAGGCTAAGACAGTACAAGGATACGGCAAAGCCAGTCATTGAATTATACAAGAGCTGAGGAGTTCTCTACCAGTTTTCTGGGACAGAGACGAACAAAATCTGGCCCTATGTTTACACACTTTTCTCGAACGTGATCACACCTATTCAGTTCAAAGAAACATATTAACTCTGCCCAATGGAAGAACCAGGAAGATGTGGTCATTCATTCAATTGCGTGTGTAGTATTGGTGCTGTGTCCAAATTAGAAGCTAGCTGAGGTAGCACTTGCAGCCTCTTTTCTAGTTGAAATGGTGAACTGATGGGAAAACAAATGAGTAGAAAGAGTTCCCGAAGACCCTCCTCTGCCTTTCAAAAGGAAGGTCACCTACACATGTTTAACGTGTCTCCACACGTCTCAAGCCCTTCACAGGAAAACAAGTACAGTGTGGATTTCAAACGGGGTGTAACTTCAGCTCCAGCTGATTTTTGACAGCTGTGTTGTTGCTGTGGTATCCTTTTTCACACGTGATGATGGTTTCTGGTTCTCCCCATCTCCACAAAGGCTGTTGTACCACAGCACCTGGAAGCCTGAGTCCGTTAAGGGCTCTAGCCCAGATTTGTCCCAGGCTTTCTGCTGTGTGCCTTCCTGGTGACAATGAAATTGAGGCTACTTACTCTCAGTGGTTGTTTCTCTGGTCTTGAGTGACTGTGTCGATGGTTCATTTTTTTTTTCCGGTAGGAATAACTCCTTTTCTGCATCCATGCTCCATAGAGTCTCTCCTTTTCAGACACCCTGGGATGAAAGAATTTGGCTTCTATTTCTTTTTAGACTGCATTTTTTTTTGACATCTGTTTTCACTCTTAGGCCATTAAACAAAACAGGTAGTTATCGCTCTTATCCCTCTGAAATTCTTCCAAGAACTGAGAGTGAGGGGACTGTATTGAATCTCTGTATGCACCGGGAACTGAGCTATGAAGACGATCTTCTTTCTGAAGAGGATCTAACTAAACTGCTGGTCTGACACACATGGATTGACACTGTTCCTTTCTTTTATTGTGAAAAAAAATTAAACCCCTAAAAATCGTTTGGGAACGCCCTAAAGTATTTTGGGAATCCTCAAAAAACATGGGAGGTGTAAGTATTTAGCTACATAAATGTTGTAAGATCCCATCTTATGCGTAGAAGTGATAAGATCATTTGGAATTACTGGACTAGTTGAATAGTTAAGGTTTCTATTCAGGACAATAAAATGTATTTTGAAACTGCTGCTAACTATTGATGCTGACAGTGTTTCACTCCTATGAGTGACTCAAATATATTATAAATAGGTGGTAAAGGGAATGGAGCCTGTGGGGTTAAGCAGAACGTTGTGCTAGCTGTGCCTGGACTGAGTATAACAGCTTTACGATTATGGGAAAACAAAATCTTTATTTTTTTTTTCTGTTCCAAAGATTCATCCCATGGGGTGGCCATAAAGTCTAGAATTAGATACGAATATTTTGTCATTTATTATAACATAATATCAATAAACCATTTGTTAAAAGATTTGCCTGGTTTCCAGAGTTGGTGGCCACCTTGAATAATTCTTGCCGTCGTCTGGGAAAGACAATGAAATTTGTTCCTGCTGCCTTAAAAATATGTATCCCTTCTTCATGCATCATGACTGTCCCAGCGACTGTCCTTTACTATTCCTGAGAGTGACTCCTGTCTAACTTTTCATACTGGTGAGAAGAAAGGAGCCTATTTTAACACTTCAGTGGTGTTGAAACACATTACTTACTTTCTGAAGATGTCTCAGTGAATCCTCAGTCAATTCACTGCCACATGTATGATAATGAATGCATCTTCCTTCTAAGTACTGCCCAAGCACTTGCCAGCTCCTCTCACACTGTCCCTTCATTTGAAAATTTTTTGGTTATTTTAGTGGAAATATAGACAAGTCTCCTCCCCATCCTCTCAAACATAATGAGATTGTTTACTTTTTAGGTTTATATAATGAAAATGCCCAGTCAGATCTATGAATCGTCGGTACATTATATTGACTCTGAGCACTTTAGAATGTAGAGTTGCAATTGAATGGCGGTTTGTGGAGATGGAGTGCATATCATATGTAGATAAAGCTCAGGTCTCCTGGGGAACCAGTTATAGAGAAAAATAAGTCTGGTATGAGGAAAATTGCGTGATTTAGAGTATTTCTGCCATAGAGAAAATTTCCACAAACTAGGAAACGTAGAGAGTTAAAGTTATTCTATAGAATACTCAGAAGAGGAAAGTCTGTGCTTTTTTGGAAAAAGGAAAATCTCCAAACTTCTTTCTTCACTTTCCTTTGTGTTTAACTGACCCTCCAATGTGATCATTGCCTTTGGAGTTTGGGAGAAGTACGGGAATTGGCCTGATCCCTGCTTCCATACTTCACTCCTCCAACCATCCTTCCCTCCCTCTTTCCTTCCAGCTAAATAGACAATTCTACCCAACACTGAGTCACTCAGTAAGTGTCCAGTGTGTGTGTTTGCTGAGATTGTCTAGCAGTTGAGGGTCTGTGCTGGTTTAGATGAGACTAAAAAGAGATAAATATCTTTTCCATGGTCTTTGAAACATAAGTTTTATTTTGTGGTCAATGGCCTTAAAAAAAAATCTATTTCTGGTTTTCTTCAACAAACTCACTAGTTTTCCCTTAAAGGATTTTGTAAAAATTAAAGTTATCTTGAAAATGTTTTGACAACAGTAAAGTTAAAGGGACATCTTTTCTTGGTTTTCCTTCTACTGCCGCACATGGCTGTTCTTTCACCTTTAACCAAAGAGGGTGGTTTAGATGGTTTCCAAGATTCCAACCCAACCTCGCATTCTGTCATTCTACCCAGCTCTTAATTCAGTTTGCTTCCATTGTCCTAACAGGCTTCTTACTTACTTAGACCTTGGAAATGCTGCTGTGTTTAATACCCTCCAATACTAACACAGACTTAAGATAGGTGCTGTTTATTGAAAACCTACTGAGTGAAATGTGCAGTTTTAGGACCTTTATAAACATCTCAATCTTTCTAGCATACTATGAAATAGGCATGATTTCATGCTGATAAAAAAGAAGACAGGGGTCCCAGGGATGTGAAGCATCTTGCCCAGGCTTCGGCTGCTGGTGACCAGTGTAGCTGGGACTGCAGCCCAGGTTTTCCTAACTCAGAAGACTGAGCTTGTTCCTGGATGTTATTAATATCTACTTGTGTCCAAGCAATCAAGGGTCTTGAGTCTGCTTGGTTCTGCTTGTGGTCTCACATCAAGAGTAACAGAGCTAGTCTAGGCATGGTGGAGCTAGTCCATGCCTGTAGTCCCAGTGCTTTGGGAGGCCATGATGGGAAGATTGCCAGAGGCCAGAAGTTCAAGACCAGCCTGGGCAACATCACAAGACTCCATCTCTATAGAAAAATAAAAAATTAGCCAAGCATGCTGGTGTACACTTGTGGTCCTAGTTGCTCAGGAGACTGAGGCAGGAGGATTGCTTGATCCTAGGAGTTCGAGGCTGCAGTGAGCTATCATTGCACCTCTGCACCCCAGCCTGGGTGACACAGCGAGACCCTGTCTCTTAAAAGAAAAGAAAATAGCAGAGCTCACGAAAGTGATGTTCACCTTTTTATGATATTCCTTTTTTTTTTTTTTTTCGTTTGCTTAAGCAAAGGAAGCTGCTAGAGGAGAGTCTTGGTCTTCCTGCCTAAGAACTCCTTTATGAATGGAATAAAAGACTGTCAAAGTAGGCTGGGCTTGGATCCAGGCTAATCTGTGAAGGAGGCTAGCTCATGTTCTTTACCTACCCTTTGGGTGTCCACTGGGTCGTGCCCCTGAAGCAGCCTTTACCCTTGAGCCATCCCTAGCCATGGTGCTCACACATAGGCTTTTGAGCTCCTTGGAACTATCAAGACCCTACTCACTTTTCTTCCCTGAGATCAGAACAAATCACTCCCTCACTCCTACTCCAAACAAGGTCTTGTTGATAAACTAGTCCTTCTCGAAGTGCTGGTAGGTGAATCAGCAATGATGGAGCATCAAACACAAGTTAATGTAATGACTTTGGTACCATTGTCTCTCTATTCCATCACATATTAACATGATTCTGAATACCTTTGCCCACCATCTGCTTGTTGTGCAACACTTGAGGCATTAACCAGGGGAGATTCACTTCCTGTCTTGTCCTTCTCCAGGGATCACTCCCCTGCTGCCCTCCAGCAGCCAAGCTCAGATGAGCTCCATTTTTACCCAAGGTGTGCCCCTGTCTTTGGTAGGGAAGGAGAAAGGTAAGAATAGCCATGAATGAGTAAGGATTCTCAAAGGGAGGTGCTGCTGTGGTTTTTTTCTGCTATTTAAGATGTCGAGACAGGATAACTTTAGAAAGATGCCTGCACAAACCCATAAATAGTGCTTTTATAAAATTTAGTTCACTGGAACCTGAGTTCAGTATTTGACATTAGCTTTTCGTCCAAAGTGTTTAAGCCTGCTGGAGGTCTTTGCTCAAATAATAAATACCACATGTTTCCAAATGTTAAGGTATAGGTAGTAGTTACTGTTTGTTTACTCCATGTTAGGCACATTACACGCATTGGCTAATCAAATCTTTGTCAATTACCTACGTAATAATCTCAATTAACTTGCCTCCTTGTATTATAAATGGAAATAATCCTGTTTATTTAAATGTGTTTTTATGTACAAATAGGGATTAATCAGGAAATTCAAAGGGGCTTTTTTTGTACCTTTCCCTAATTTCAGCTCCCTATTCTCATTACTAGATAAAACAACACATTTGTTTCAGCCTGGAATATTTGCTTTTGGTGCGTAGAGGCAGAGACAGGAAACGGGCACTCAGGGAGTCACACTGGTAGTTGCACACTGTGTCTACAGAGGGCGTGTCTCATCTGTACTCTGTTGGATTACAGGATGTCAGTAGGTATTTTTGTCCACCTGAGAATTCCATTTATTACCTTCCATTTAACAGACAATGTCTTTCCTTTCTGCAGTTGATTTTGCTACAAAGGCAATTCATAAGGTGAAGTCCTGTTCATAGTATGACTTGTTTTCTCAATATCCCCTTCCATTTTTAGTAACTCCTTGGTCTATTTGGTGTCTTTAAAAAAAAGAAGTTGGTAAGGAAGACTTCTTTAAATATGGAAATGTGGTGCTCTTTTAGGGCATAGATATGAAATCCCTTCCTGTGGTAATAATTAGGTTATTCCCAGAAGCACAGGGTCATCCTTTTTTTTTTTTTTTTTTTTTTTGAGACGGAGTCTTGCTCTGTCGCCCAGGCTGGAGTGCAGTGGCGTGATCTCAGCCCACTGCAAGCTCCACTTCCCAGGTTCACGCCATTCTCCTGCCTAAGCCTCCCAAGTAGCTACAGGCGCCCGCCACCATGCCTAGCTAATTTTTTGTATTTTTTTTTTTTCAGTAGAGACGGGGTTTCGCTGTGTTAGCCAGGATGGTCTCGATCTCCTGACCTCGTGATCCACCCACCTCGGCCTCTCAAAGTACTGGGATTACAAGCATGAGCCACCATGCCCAGCCGCACAGGGTCATTCTTTAAATAAAAGCTTTCCTGTTTAAAGCTTTTCAAACGAGCAGACCACCTTGAAGATTCCCGCTAGGGTTGATATGTGTCTAATTCCTTTTATAAAATTATTATTGTTTTCATTTTAAAGCTTTGGCTATAAAGTCAGAAATGTCGTAAATAACAAAATATTTTGCATTTAATTTAGAGAAGAGTAAAGAGAAGAAAAATGAAAACCCAGTCTTTATGTAAGCTCCAAGGATATCAGGGCTTAGAGGGCTTTTCTAGTTTTATGAAAATTTATACTACTGATTTTTATATTATATATTATTGGGGTTTTGTTGTTATTGTTTTGTTTTGTTTTATTTTTTGAGACGGAGTCTCACTCTGTCGCCCAGGCTGGAGTGCAGTGACGCGATCTCAGCTCACTGCAACCTCCGCCTCCTGGGTTCAAGCGATTCTCCTGCCTCAGCCTCCTGAGTAGCTGGGACTACAGATGCGTGCCACCACTCCCGGCTAACTTTTGTATTTTTAGTAGAGACAGGATTTCACCATGTTGACCAGGATGGTCTTGATCTCCTAACATCATGATCCGCCTACCTTGGCCTCCCAAAGTGCTGGGATTACAGGCGTGAGCCACTGTGCCCAGCCCTATATTCTTGTTTTTGAGATGAACAGATCTCCAGGGAAATTGTTGAGTTACAGTGGCATTTTACTGTGATCCTTCTCAAGCTCAGATCATTTCTGTAACGCAATGATGACCTGTCTCTTTGGTGTACTGTCCTGTGAAATGTCAGCTCAATTTTCCCTGAAGTCCTGTGTTTGCCATGAGTCAGAGTGCTTTTCCTCAGTGGGACAGATGCTGGCCCTCTTAATTTTGGTGTATGTGCTTCAAAGTATGTAAACCTCTAGTCTGATCTGTATATGATACCCTGTTAATTGTATTATTATTTTGATTATCTTGCTGGAAGGTTCATAATTTTCAATTTGATAGAAATAAAGTTTTTTTCTGCTTATAAAAAAATAAAATAAAATGCAGTTTTAGATTCAGTAGATTTGGAGTGGAATCTGAGAGTCTGCATTTCTCTTAATAATAGCCTCCATTAATGCAGACACTGCTAGTCCAGGGCACATTTTCGGGAGCAAAGCTCTAGAGCTCACTGTGGTGTCAGAGACCCTGTTTGAGAATCTGGGGAGGGCTACAGAGCCAGTTCATAGCAAAATACATAAACATGTAATTTATATGCAATTGCAAAGGATTTGCAGGGTCTCTGAATGCTATCCTTAGGCTCAAGGTTAATAGGACACAGACATCAACCTGGTTCTCATGCGAAAGTGACAGGAATCTTTGAATAATAATGTCCAACATCTATTGAGCACCTACTATATGCCTTGGCATTGTGCTGAGTGAGCTTGACATATTAGCTCATTTAATCTTCACAGCAAACTATGAGGTAGGTACTATTATTGTCATTCTCATTTTACCAATAACGGGCGGATCACTTGAGGCCAGGAGTTTGAGACCAACCTGGCTAACATGGTGAAACCCTATCTCTACCAAAAATACAAAAATTAGCTGGGTGTGTTGGCACACACCTGTAGTCGCAGCTACTGGGGAGACTGAGGCAGGAGAATCGCTTGAACCTGGGAAGTAGAGGTTGCAGTGAGCCGAGATCGTGCCATTGCACTCCAGCCTGGGCAACAGAGTGAGACTCTGTCTCAAAAAGAAAATAAATAAATAAATAAATAAATAAGGAAACTGATGCACAGAAAGTTCTAAGCAATTTGTCCAAGGGTATTCAGTGGAGTATTCAAGAGCTGGATTCCTGAACCCAGATGTTTAATTACTATGTTTTGCTGCACCTAATGTGTAGTAATTACTTTGAAGAAAGTGATTACTTTCTTCAAAGAGAGTGAAAATGTGGGCTGACGATACCTGAGTTTCTCTAATTCTGATGGACATCAGAATCTCCTGAGGGAATTTGTTAAACATCATACCAAATAATGCTTGGATTCCAGCCTAGCTTCTGAATCAGAATCTCTGGGGGTGGGGCTGGGGGATTGTGTTTAACTAATGCCCAAGATGATTCTGATGTGCAAAATTTGAACATCATTGTCACAGACTTTTCAAAGGCAGAGTTTTGAGTCCAAAGGAAAGCTAAATGAAGTTTGTTGTGTGAAAAACTCTGAAAGGGAAAGTGTGACTCTGAGGGTTAGGAGGCTCCCAGAAAAGTATTTCTGACTCTGATCTTGATAAAGAAGTAAAGTGTGGTGGCCCTAGAAAATTCCTTTGTTGTCCCATCAGGATTATTCCTTAACACAGTCACTTAAAAGGAGAAAGGCCCACTTTTAAAAGAAGTTCATTCACCTTGTTGAGGACACAAAAAAGTACTTATAAAGGGGAGTCATTGATCGGTAAGAATAATGCAGGAGAATTAACTCCACTCCCCACTTCTTTTTCTTGCTTTTTTTTTTTTTTTTTTTTTTTTGATGGAGTTTTGCTCTTGTCACCCAGGCTGGAGTGCAGTGGTGCAATCTCGGCTCACTGCAACCTCTGCCTCCTGGTTCAAGCGATTCTCCTGCCTCAGCCTCCTGAGTAGCTGGGATTACAGGTGCCCACCACCACGCCCACCCGGCTAATTTTTTGTATTTTTAGTAGAGATGTGGTTTCGCCACACTGGGCAGGCTGGTCTCGAACTCCTGACCTCAGGTGATCTGCCTGCCTCGGACTTCCAAAGTGCTGGGATTACAGGCATGAGCCACCGTGCCTGGCCACCACATTCCCCACTTCTAACTCCAGACAAGCTTAAGTGCATGTGAGGGGAAAAGAGCTAATAACAACAACAAAAAGGAGGTGGGAGGGGGCACAGCTTGCCTCTTTCCCAAGCTCTTGCTTTATTTTTCTTTTTCTCATTCATTCATTTATTCCAGTACTTTTTTTTTTTTAGCTGCATGTGCCTTCATTTTGCCAAGCACACTCTCAGAACTAGGAAGCCCTGCTCCCTTCACTTAAGAAGATCCATTAACTTGCCAGGTGCGGTGGCTCACACCTGTAATCCCAGCACTTTGGGAGGCCCAGGCAGGTGGATCACCTGAGGTCAGGAGTTTGAGACCAGCCTGGCCAACATGGCGAAACCCCCTCTCTACTAAAAATACAAAAATTAGCTGGGCATGGTGGCGGGCACCTGTAATCCCAGCTACTTGGAAGGCTGAGGCAGGAGAATCGCTTGAACCTGGGAGGCGGAGGTTGCAGTGAGCCGACATCGTGCCATTGCACTCCAACCTGGGCAACAAGAGCGAGACTCCATCTCAAAAAAAAAAAAAAGAAGATCCATTAACCACAAAGATCAACCCAAGAATGGGTGCTAGGAGAGGGGCAAGTGCAATGTCAGAAGAGCACAAATGGGGTTGTAAGCAGAAGAGGAATTGCAAGATGAAAGAAGGGCAAATTTTATTATGATTTCTAAAACAGGTGGAGCAGGTGTATTCTGACTGGAGGCCAGTAACTACATGGCAATCCTACCTAAGATTTGTAATTTTAATTTTTATTTGAGACGGAGTCTTGCTCTGTGGCACAGGCTGGAGGGCAGTGGCGCTATCATGGCTCACTGCAGCCTTAGTTCCTGGGCTCAAGTGATCTTCCCACCTCAGCCTCCTGAGTAGCTGGGACTACAGGCATGTGCCACTGTGCCCAGCTGATTTTTTTGAAAATTTTTCAGAGAAGGGGTCTTGCAGTGTTGCCAGGGCTGGTGTTGAACACCTGGGCTCAAGAAATCCACCTGCCTCGACATCCAAAAGTGCTGGGATTACAGGGGTGAGCCACTATGCCTAGCCTATTTTTATTTTTTAAGCGACAGGGTCTCACTATTTGCGTAGGCTGGACTTAAACTCATGGGCTCAAGTGATCCTCCTACCTCAGCCTCCTGAGTAGCTGGGGCTACAGGTATATGCCACTGTACCCAGCCTGTCCAAGATTAAAAAAAAAAAATGTGATGTCTTTAAGATTATAGATACTTTATAGGTAATTAATTTACATATTTCTGGTGATAGATTTTTTAAAGAGGTTGTTAAAGAGATATTTGTGGGCCGGGCGCGATGGCTCACGCCTGTAATCCCAGCACTTTGGGAGGCCAAGGTGGCGGATCACAAGGTCAGGAGTTCGAGACTAGCCTGGCCAATTTGGTGAAACCCTACCTCTACTAAAACTACAAAAATTAGCCAGCCATGGTGGCAGGCACCTGTAGTCCCAGCTACTGGGGAGGCTGAGGCAAGAGAATCGCTTGAACCTGGGAGGCAGAGGTTGCAGTGAGCAGAGATCACGCCACTGCACTCCAGCCTGGGTGACATAGTGAGACTCCGTCAAAAAAAAAAAAAAAAAAAAAAAAAAAGATAAAGATAAAGATAAAGAAAAAGAAAAAGAAAAAGAACAAAAGAAATACTTGTGAGCATTCTACAGAAAGGAAGTGGTGATCACCAGGGCCAGGTGTGTGTGGATTTATTAAGAACAAGTCGCCGGGCGCGGTGGCTCACGCTTGTAATCCCAGCACTTTGGGAGGCCGAGGCGGGCGGATCACGAGGTCAGGAGATCGAGACCACGGTGAAACCCTGTCTCTACTAAAAATACAAAAAAAAATTAGCCGGGCGTGGTGGCAGGCGCCTGTAGTCCCGGCTACTCGGAGAGGCTGAGGCAGGAGAATGGCGTGAACCCGGGAGGCAGAGCTTGCAGTGAGCCGAGATTGCGCCACTGCACTCCAGCCTGGGCGACAGAGCGAGACTCCGTCTCAAAAAAAAAAAAAAAAAAAAGAACAAGTCATGACAAATCATCAGTGTTTCTTTGGTAGATTAAGGAACCATGGTACGTAGTGGGTTGAGTGGGTGGTAGGGAAGCAGAAACAATGGATATGGATCCACAGAAATCTTTGTTTTTGAAAAAACATGCATTGTGTGTCAGCATATGTCAGACATTTGCTAGGCAATTGCACCTATTTTTTTTTTTATTTGCTCATTACTAGAACCTTTTTTAGAAAACACTAACTTCCTAAAAAACAACAACACAAAATCCAGGCCCTCCAACCTTGACACGGAAGGAGAGATTGGTGGAAGGAGAGTATCTTTCTGGAGCTGGGTTGCCCATCCACAGGGCCCCAGATCAGATCCTAGATACACACTCACCTCCTTTTTATGGGTTTTCACTAAAGATTGTAACTAAACACTTCACACTTGGGAATTGGCTCAAGTGTTAACAGAAGACTTTCCCCTTAATACTCTGTAGCAAAGCTGAAAAAGGACTGGAAGCCATAAATACCTTTAGGAAAGATAGGAAATAAAATTGATACATACATGAAAAAAGACCAGAATCTAGATAATCTGATTTGCAAGATAAAGTTTACTCACTTTTATTTAGAGTCCTCTGCAAAGACTATGACTTCTTTTCACTACCAGAGTACTTATTTTAAATGACTGTTGTTAGTATGTCTCTACCTATTTTGAGTGATTTTTCTTTACCCCAGCTGTACTTTTTAGTTACAAATTGTTATAATCTACCTTCTGGAACCAATCTTATCTTCCACTAATCCCCAATGTGAGTTTCACAGCCTTTCCTACTCAAAGACTTCAGAAAAGCCATTTGTTTTGCCTCCTTTGTGCTTTAACCATTGCTCAATCTTCAAAGTTTATTCTTCCTCAGCACCCTTTTCTATTGACTCAAATTGTCTTATTCAGGGCTTTGAAGTTTCAAGGACCAGAAATTCAATTAAGTTAGTTCAAGTAAAAGGTTTTCTTAGAATAATGACATGAAATTTCTCAGAAATACCAATCAAAGTTCTCTTGAGCCTTGTTATTTGTTGTGAATATTTTAGGCTTAAACATATTATTATTATTTTTTCTCACATAAGAAGAAATCTGGAGGCAACCAGCTGCTGGTTATTTTTAGTAGAGCTCAACATTATAAAGACCAGTGACACTGCTTTTCTTGGTCTTTCCCTCATAATCAAAAGATGGCTGCTGTAGCTCTAGATATCAGGTCCATGTTCAAAGAAGGTAGAAAGGAAGGGAAGGGAATTCAGCCTTCTCCTTTGGTCAGGAAAGCAACAACGTTAAAGAAACCTGCCAGTAGATATCTGCTTACATTACATTTACAAGAAATCTATCACACAGCTGCTAATAAAGGAAGTGAAACGACAAGCCACATACTTGGAGAAAAAATTTACCACACAAAGAATTATTATGAAGAGTATATGAATAACTTCCACAGTTAAATAAGAATAAGATATACAATAGAAAACACAATAGAAAAATGAAAAAAAATAGAAAACACAACAGAAAAATGGCAAAAGACATGAACAGGCAGTTAATAGAAGAGGAAACATTTTTGGTGAATACATTTAGGGAAAGACATCCAACTACATTAGCGACCAGGGAAATGCAAATTAAGGCTACATTGAGATACACATTATACCTACTAAATTAGCAAAAGTTGAGAAGTCTCAGAATATTGCATTGATGAGAATGTGGAGTTTCATCCACCACTAGTGGGGGTGTGGTTGAAATGGTATAACCATTTAGTAAAATAATCTGAGATTATCTCATGAAGTTGAATGTGGACATACTACATAATGCAGCTAGTAATTCCACACAAGAGACATGTACACAAATGCCTGCAGCATGCATTATTTGCATAAATGAAAACCCCGATGACTATTGTCAGAAGAATGAATAAAATGATGTATTCATATGACAGACCTACTATAGCAGCAGCATGAATGAATGTAAGAAATATAATTGAGTGAAAAAATATGAAGGGCAGAAGATTAAATCTATGGCATAATATTTTTAAAAGCTAAAAAACAAGCAAGCGAAACAATATATATTTTTAGAGATACATACGCATGTGGTTAAACGATATGGAAAAAACAAAGCTAGGAAAAGGTAAACATAGAATTCAGGTGCTTTCAAAGATTCTGCAATGATCCAGGTGTTTAGTTGAATAGAATTGTAGATTCGTAGTTGCCCATTTCATTATGCCTCATAACTTATTATTATTTATTTGTTTTTTTTGAGACGGAGTCTCGCTCTGTCACCCAGACTGGAGTGCAGTGGCACGATCTTGGCTCATTGCAACCTCTGCCCCCTGGGTTCAAGCGATTCTCCTGCCTCAGCCTCCCCAGTAGCTGGGACTACTGGTATGTGCCACCATGCCCAGGTAATTTTTTTGTATTTTTAGTAGAGACAGGGTTTCACCAGGTTGCTCAGGCTGCTCTCGAACTCTTGACCTCAAATGATCTGCCTGCCTTGGCCCCCCAAAGTGCTGGGATTACAGGCGTGAGCCACCACGCCTGGCCTTTCATAACTTATTTATATGTTATATATTTATGTATCAAATATTACATGATTAAAAACTTTATTTTATTTTTATTTTTATTTATTTATTTTTTGAGATGGAGTCTCGCTCTGTCGCCCAGGCTGGAGTGCAGTGGTGCCATCTCGGCTCACTGCAACCTCCGTCTCCCGAGTTCAAGTGATTCTCCTGCCTCAGCCTCCCCAGTAGCTGGGATTACAGGCATGTGCCACCACATCTGCTAATTTTTGTATTTTTGCTAGAGACGGGGTTTCACCATCTTGGCCCGCCTCGGCCTCCCAAAGTGTTGGGATTACAGGCGTGAGCCACTGTGCTCGGCCGATTAAAAATTTTAATAAGGTATGAAGCAAATAGCTTTGACAAAAAGTGTAAAAAGGATTCAAATACACCATCCTGTGAGAATGGAGAGAGGGAAACTTACCAATAATATTATCTTAAAGAGCAGTGCAAGTAGAGGAGTGGACACAGAATTGAGCATGCAGAGGTATCGAAAGAGAAAGTGGAAATGCAGCATGTAAATTGCAGATTCCTTTTCAAGAAGTTTAGTAATGACAGAAGAGAGGAAATTAGCTTCTTTCTTCTTCAGGGAGCTTCAGGACTGTTCTTCGGAAGCCCACCCTACTTTCCTTTTGTTTGATGCCTGTATTACAGGGAGAAAAGTTTGGCCCAAGGACAAACTTTGTTAAGCATTTATGCAAGCCTCTGAAGTTTCTTTATTTTTTTAAAGTATTTTTTTTCTGGGATGCACAAACTCCAGAGAAATGGAGTCAGTGCTCTCGCCTCTGAGGTTTCATGTCCAGTCCAGGGACACACTCACAGCTGCCCCCCTCCCCCGGGGGTATTAATGGTGTTACTATTTAATTCGTGTTTCCTCTTTTAATTATTTTCATCACCATTTCAAAGTTATTTAACTCATTCTCAATTCCAATGATCACACCAGAATCCAATTATGACAACAAACCAAAACAATCACACAAAAAAATCCCCCCAAAAGGAATGAAAGCTCCCCATTCCAAAACAAAATGATGTGTCATAGTCATTCTTTCCACAAATGAGAGTTTATTAATTGCTTTTTTTTTTTTTTTTTTTGAGACACAGTCTCCCTCTGTCACCCAGGCTGGAATGCAGTGGCGCGATCTTGGCTCACTGCAACCTCTGCCTCCCGGGTTCAAGCGATTCTCCTGCCTCAGCCTCCCGAGTAGCTGGGATTATAGCAGCCTGCCACCACGCCTGGCTAACTTTTTTGTATTTTTCTTTCTTTTTTTTTTTGAGATGGAGTTTCACTCTTGTTGCCCAGGCTGGAGTGCAATGGCACAATCTTGGCTCACCGCAACCTCTGCCTCCCGGGTTCAAGTCATTTTCCTGCTCAGCCTCTCAAATAGCTGGGATTACAGGCATGTGCCACCAGGCCTGGCTAATCTTTGTATTTTTATTAGAGACAGGGTTTCTCTATGTTGGTCAGGGTGGTCTCGAACTCCCACCTCAGGTGATCTGCCCGCCTTGGCCTCCCAAAATGCTGGGATTACAGGTGCGAGCCACAGCGCCCAGCCTACTTTTTGGTATTTTTCATAGAGACAGGGTTTCATCATGTTGGCCAGGCTGGTTTCAAACTCCTGACCTCAAGTGATCTGACCGCCTCCGCCTCCCAAATATTGCTAGGATTACAGGAGTGAGCCACCATGCCTGGCCTTATTAATTGCTTATAATCTGCACATGGCACAAGTCCCATTTAAAATAACAGGAAATGGCAATGCATTTTAATGGGCTTTGGTTTATTAATCTATTTTATTAATTAATTAATTAATTAATTAATTAATTTAAGACAGAGTCTAGCTCTGTTGCCAGGCTGGCTAGAGTGCAGTGGCATGATCCCGGCTCACTGCAACCTCCGCTTCCTGGGTTCCAGAGATTCTCTTGCCTCAGCCTCCATGTAGCTGGGACTACAGGCACGTGCCACTATACCCAGCTAATTTTTCTATTTTTAGTAGAGACGGAGTTTCACCATGTTGGCCAGGATGGTTTCGATCTTTCTTTTCTTTCTTTTTTTTTTTTTTTGGAGACGGAGTCTCGCCCTGTTGCCCAGGCTGGAGTGCAGTGGCGCGATCTCGGCTCACTGCAAGCTCCGCCTCCCAGGTTCACGCCATTCTCCTGCCTCAGCCTCTCCGAGTAGCTGGGACTACAGGCGCCCGCCACCGCGCCCGGCTAATTTTTTTGTATTTTTAGTAGAGACGGGGTTTCACCGCGTTAGCCAGGATGATCTCGATCTCCTGACCTCGTGATCCGCCCACCTCGGCCTCTCAAAGTGCTGGGATTACAGGCTTGAGTCACCGCGCCCGGCCGGTTTCGATCTCTTGACCTTGTAATCCACCCGCTTCGGTCTCCAAAACTGCTGAGATTACAGGCCTGAGCCACCGCGCCCGGCCCTAATCACATGCTTTCTAAGTGGGCCTCAGGATCCCCCTTGTGGGCAGAGAACTTCTCTTGTTTATTTTAGCTTCTTCACAGATGTGTACCAGGTATCCATTAGGGGCTCAATAAATGTTGAATTAATGAATGTGTGAATAAACAAAAAATCACTAATCAGTAAGGTTTTTTGAATGCTTATTTTTGAAAACGCACTTTAAGAGTAAATGTTTATTTTTTTTAAATAGAAAGAATAAGATCTAGTACTTGATAGTACAACAGGGTCACTATAGTCAATAATTAAATTGTACATTTTAAAATAACTAAGAGTATAATTGAATTGTTTGTAATACAAAGGATAAATGCTTGAGAGGATGGATACCTCATTTTCCATGATGTAATTATTACACATTGCATACCTGTATTGCACACCTATTATGTACCCACAAAAAGTAAAAATAAAAAATTTTTAAAAAGTAAATGTTTTTAAAAATTACTTCTAGAAAGTAAATATTTCAAGTGTTGAAGACACTGAGCCTAGACTGTAACACAATAGGTGCTCAACAAATCTTTTTTGAATAAATACCTAATACTCAGACATCAAAAGTACTTTTTTTTTTTTTTTGAGACGGAGTCTTGCTCTGTCGCCCAGGCTGGAGTGCAGTGGCGCAATCTCGGCTCACTGCAAGCTCCGCGTCCCGGGTTCACGCCATTCTCCTGCCTCAGCCTCTCCGAGTAGCTGGGACTACAGGCGCCCGCCACCACGCCCGGCTAATTTTTTGTATTTTTTAGTAGAGACGGGGTTTCACCGTGGTCTCGATTTCCTGACCTTGTGATCCGCCCGCCTCGGCCTCCCAAAGTGCTGGGATTACAAGCGTGAGCCACCGCGCCCGGCCTTTTTTTTTTTTTTTTTTGAGACGGAGTCTTGCTCTGTCTCCCAGGCGGGAGTGCAATGGCGCGATCTCGGCTCACTGCAAGCTCCGCCTCCCGGGTTCATGCCATTCTCCTGCCTCAGCCTCCCGAGTAGCTGGGACTACAGGCGCCCGCCAACACGTCCGGCTAATTTTTTGTATCTTTAGTAGAGATGGGGTTTCACTGTGTTAGCCAGGATGGTCTTGATCTCCTGACCTCGTGATCCGCCCGCCTCGGCCTCCCAAAGTGCTGGGATTACAGGCTTGAGCCACCTTTGTATTTATTGTGACCTTGCAATCTGAGGCCCTTGTAACTCTGGAAGTAAAGAAAGCCACATGATAAACAATGGCACATCTTTCTCAGGTATAAATCGCTTAAAGCTTTTACAGCTATTTAAACAAGAGGCAAAATAAAACACTCACATTCGTTTTAAAGAAAAACATCTTTCTTCAAATGTATTTTTTGTTTTTGAGAACTTACTTGGGGTTATATCTCCAGACTCTGTGTTTAATGTTATCTTTCCATTGGCTTTCTGAGTGCTTTACAGGAAAAGTCGAAGAAGTAGTAGGTACATTTTGTGATTTGTGTTTTACATATTTAAGGAGAAAATATACCAATCATTAACATCTGTTGAGGGTTTAACTCTAGATAAAGCCACTTTCATATAATCTTTTCTGGGTTTCACTTCTTCCTCCAAACTGGAACACTGGGCAGCTTAAAGCTGTAAACGCTTTAAGCAATTTACACCTGAGAAAGATGTGCCATTGTTTAATCATGTGGCTTTCTTCACTTCCAGAGTTACAAGGGCCTCAGATTGCAAGGTCACAATAAATTGAAAGTACTTGTGATGTCTGAGTATTAGGTATTTATTAAAAAAACATCCCCATTTTACATACTAGGAAACTGAGCTTACTAAATGTGGGCTAGGGTCCTCCTGGGAATGGGGCAGGGGGAGTGCTTGCTGCTGTTAAAGAAAATTATCCTGACACTTGTCAAACACATGAATAATTTATTCAAGATTACTACAATAAGGGTCATGACTATTGGAAAAGGAGAGAGAAATTGAGCTCAACTCAGAATACAGCAAAGACAGCAGGGGATTTATAGCCAAGGAACAAGCACCGTGTCTGTGAGGGAGGTGACGGTGGATGGAAAATTACTAAGAGGAGACATCAAGGGTAGAGGGATTCTGGCTGAAGGCAGGTCAAGGGCTTCTACAACAAAGGTGTAATATAAGGAATCTAATCCGATATTAAATATCAAGAATTCAAGGGTGATCAGGTATCGAGGATGGATGATTTAGCACGCTTCTTGCTAACATTTGGGCTCAGCCAGGACACAGGGAGGTCAACGTTGAGGCCTAAGTGAGAAAGGGCTCAGAAGTACCAAACTAAAGGAGAGCGTCTCTGTTCCTGCCTACTCTGATCTCTTTTCCTCCCTTAAACTCAGCTGTAACAATCTGACCTCTTTATTACCTCATTCCCATGGAAGGGGTGGGGAGTGGCAGGCAGCCGGTGCCCTAGGATCGTTGGGTAGGGAGCCTAGCTCTCTGAAAGCAGCAATGCCTAGTGGGGGTACCGAGGCCGAGTTCGGAGACCACCTGAGCAATTGCGGTCCAGAGCAAAGCCCCCTGGATCGGAACCGGAGCCGCCCCCACGCCCCGCCCGGCTGCCGGGAGCCGCACTTCTGGGCGGACGCCGCAGGTCGGGAGGGATGAGGCCGAGGGCGCTGATTGGCTGAGCGCCGCGGCCTGGGGTTCCCCGGTCCCGCCCCTGCTTCACTCCCCTTGCCCGCGAGGCCGCGCGCTGCCCGGTCCTGCGCTGCCCAGCGGGAGGGGCTGGACCCCGCGTTCCTCCTCCCTACCGGTCCCCATCCTTAAAGCGAGAGTCTGGACGCCCCGCCTGTGGGAGAGGGCGCCGGGATCCGGACGGGGAGCAACCGGAGCAGGCCGGGGCCGGCCGAGGAGGTCCTGAGGCGACAGAGCTGCCGCGGCTGGCACACGAGCGCCTCGGCACTAAACGAGTGTTCGCGGGGGCTGTGAGGGGAGGGCCCCGGGCGCCATTGCTGGCGGTGGGAGCGCCGCCCGGTCTCAGCCCGCCCTCGGCTGCTCTCCTCCTCCGGCTGGGAGGGGCCATAGCTCGGGGCCGTCGCCAGCCCCGGGCCCGGGCTCGAGAATCGAGGGCCTCGGCCGCCGTCCCGCAGCTCAGTCCATCGCCCTTGCCGGGCAGCCCCGGCAGAGACAATGTTTGACAAGACGCGGCTGCCGTACGTGGCCCTCGATGTGCTCTGCGTGTTGCTGGGTACGTACGCGCTGCCTGCCCGAGGGGCGTGTGCGCCCGGGCGGGTACGGCTGTCCCGGGAGGGCTTTAGCGCAGAGCCGCGACGGGCAGCGGGGATGTGTTGCCTGACGCGTGCGCCGCTGCGGGGCGACACACGGGGGCGGCTTCTGCAGCCGAGGGACCCCGCTTTGCAGCCTGCACCCCGGCTCCCGCGTGCCCGCCGCTGTCTGTCGCCCGCCGGTGCGCTGAGCCCAGCCCTGCTTGGACGCTGTTCATGCCTCTGCGCTCCATGCCTTGCTCCTGTCCTCTGTTTGCAGTTCCACTCTAGCAGAGCAGGGTGGGCTCCTCCCCTCTGTACGGTAGAGGAGCCTGGTCACTGGCCCATCTCAGTAGCGAAACTGGAGGTTTGATGCACAGGGGATTCTCAGTAGCAGGCGCCAGTGCCTGATTTATCGTGAGAAGCAGTTTAATATTTCGGCTATAAAAGGCTAGAACTAGTTCCTAATTAGAAGGTGTTGCCAGGTTGTAAATTGTCAGGTTGCAAGTAGGGATGAGCAGCCAAGTTTTTGCGTATAGGTCTAAAGAAGCTTTGGGGGTGGGGGAGGACGCGGTACCCCAGACCTGTTTCCTTGTCTGCACAGACCTTGCGGTGGTGTAGCTTTCCATCTCTTGTGACAGTCCTCCAAGGAGCAGTAGACATTCTTTGGCTGCAGCAGATTTCACATTGTCTTCCTGATTGGAAGAGTTCAGTTATGAGGCTTCTGGTTGCCAGTTACTCCTTCCTTTTGAGGAGAAAGAACTGGAATCATTTGGATAAGGGATGGGCGTTGGAAGGAGTAGCTTTCACCTTTTATGTATTATATAAGGCAGTTATGCTGTGAACTATTTATATATGATGGACTAAACAAAAACAAAGCAAGAGCTGCTGGAGGTTTGGATAGTCCTACTCATGTTGAAGTAATCAGAATAGTAGTAGTATTGGCAAGTTCTCAGGGTGGGAGATCTGTGGCTTTAGCCTCCTGGATGGAAGTCTGCATAATGGTTTCTCAGTGACAGGAGATTCCCTCGGTTTTAATCCAGTAGTTCCTAGTTATTCCACTCTCCAGTTTCCAACCGGGTCATTTAGGCCCTTGCAATCTTGTGGAATTCTTATAAATTCTGTTACCTGGTTTTGTTGTTGTTGTAAGGAAAAATTCCATTTTGTTATCTTTTTTTTTTTTTTTTTGATACAGCATCTCTCTTGTCACCCAGGCTGGAGTGCAGTGGCGGGATCTCGGCTCACTGCAACCTCTGCCTCCTGGGTTCAAGTGATTATCCTGTCTTGGCCTCTCTAGTAGCTGGGATTACAGGCACCGCCACCATGCCCGGCTAATTTTTCTGTTTTTCGTAGAGACAGGGTTTCTCCATGTTGGCCAGGGTGGTCTCGAACTCCTGACCTCAGGTGATCCGCCTGCCTCAGCCTCCCAAAGTGTTGGGATTACAGGTGTGAGCCACCGCGCTGGGCCCTAAAACTGCATTTTGTTACCTATTAATATGAAGCATCTTTGTTGTTTTCCAAGACACTTCCTGTTCAGGTCCACAGTGAGTTTTAGGAATTAAGTTTAGGAAAGTGGAACACAATTTTGGAATACTGTCTTTTTTTTTTTTTTTTTTTGAGACAGCCTTGCTCTGTCGCCCAGGCTGGAGTGCAGTGGTGCAATCTTGGCTCACTGCAACCTCCACTTCCCGGGTTCAAGCAGTTCTCTGCCTCAGCCCCCTGAGTAGCTGGGATTACAAGCACATACCACCATGCCCAGCTAACTTTCCTATTTTTAGTAGAGACGGGGTTTCACCGTCTTGGCCAGGCTGGCCTGGAACTCCTGACCTCGTGATCCACCCGCCTTGGCCTCCCAAAGTGCTGGGATTACAGGCATGAACTACCGCGCCCAACTGAACACTGTCTTTATAAAAACACAGTCCTTTCAGATGTCGGGACTTATTAATAATTAAATATATTCAAATTTATTTGCAACAAAAAATTACCTTTCATAGAAATGTTACATTAAAAAATATATTTTAACTTATACTTGATGTCATTGGAACTTTGTTAAACTTTGTTTATATTTTAGTGAAAGGAGAGGAAAATGATCAGAAAAAAATCAATATATTTCTAATATATTGAATATTATCCTATCATTGCCACATATTGTGCTCTATCAGAATTACGTATCATCTTCGTCTTTTCCTACTGTGGGAATTCGATCAATTTGTAAAACAACATAATTTTTTTTCTATGGGCCAAACACTGATTAGAATGGGTGAAACATAATACCGCTCTGAGGTAGCTGAAGCTAATGGTATTAAACACAAAGCCATGTGGTAGATCTGCAATTAAAAAAAAAAATCACATATAATGGAGGAACTGACATGCAGTACAATTTTATAAATTATGGGTTGTTGTAGCCTGTAGTTTTAACATGATACAAACATCACATAATTGTCCTATAAAGGTTAGAGTAATTTCATTGCTACATTGACCTGACAGTTGCAGGAGTACAATAGCTCTCAGTAAGGTAAAATTGTGTTTTTGGTGGTTTTGGAGAAAGCTTTGAGGACTTGTTTTAGGAAAAGGCATTTAATCTATTTACAACATTATGTTTTTGTATTACTGGCATTTCTTTTAAAGTAATTCAGTATATTATCACTATAAGCTCAGAATTCCCTTTTCCTAAATAGAAAGTGACCTATTTTACTGACTTTTAAAAATGTAAGATTACATTACATTTAACAACATCAACTGTCCATTGC
The DNA here is from genome assembly GCF_028878055.3 of Symphalangus syndactylus. Classification (NCBI taxonomy): domain Eukaryota; kingdom Metazoa; phylum Chordata; class Mammalia; order Primates; family Hylobatidae; genus Symphalangus; species Symphalangus syndactylus. Next base: position 44,254,823 of record NC_072440.2, read on the forward strand.
AAACAGCAGTGAAGGAGACCAGTGGTGCAGGAGATACAAAACTTTTTCACGCTTACTTTTGGATGACACATGTTATATAGCAAATGCACCTTTCTGGTGGAGTCTTTTATATTAAATTTGATTTGTATTCATTTTACTGACAGCAGGAGATTGGTAGCCTAAAATCATGGTAGCTTGAAGAGGGTTTTCAACCTGGCATAAATTTCCTTTTTCTGTGAGGAATCCACAGGTAAGAAATGACTATTAGAACAGAAAGATGATTAAGCACTTTGTAAGTGCAGGGTTATGTGAAAGTGGTTCATAATTATAATGTGAATACATTCCAGATTCTGTTAATGACCACCTCAACATCATACAGTATAGCCATTTTAATATGATGATGTTACGTGAACCTGTTATACAACTACTTTATAATTTTACTGCGGGTGATGTGTGTTGAAGTGATCATTAAACGTGCCTGTGTGCGCGTGTGTGTGTATGTTTCTGTCCCTATGTTATCTTTATCATCAGTGTGAAACACGACTTCCTCTATATACACGTTCAAATTATTAGTTCCTTAAGTGGATCTGATAAATCCTTGGAAAAAGAATGAGAATTTTGAGAAGTAATATGTGTTAGTTCCTTAAGTGGATATGGTAAATTCTTGGAAAAAGAATGAGAATTTTGAGAGAGAATGTATATTTGATTCCTTTCTGAAGTGGAGCATAGTCTTGCCATCTGTCTTTGGCTCTTTTTTTTTTTTTTTTTTTTTTTTTATTATACTTTAGGGTTTTAGGGTACATGTGCACAATGTGCAGGTTTGTTACATATGTATCCATGTGCCATGTTGATTTCCTGCACCCATTAACTCGTCATTTAGCATTAGATGTATCTCCTAATGCTGTCCCTCCCCCCTCCCCCCACCCCTGGTTCTGTGACTGTTGAACAGGCCATATACATTATCTGAGTGCATGAGAAAAGCTCTACAGAGAATGGTGGTAGGCTGGTATGAAAGGCGCGATGTTGTTGTAGGGAGTCGGGCCCCGGGCCGTCACCGTCACCTCGGCCGCTGCCGCTGTCGCCATCGCCTTGTGCCCCCATCCCCCGCCATGGCCGAGGACCTCTCCGCGGCCACATCCTACACTGAAGATGATTTCTACTGCCCCGTCTGTCAGGAGGTGCTCAAAACACCCGTGCGGACCATGGCCTGTCAGCACGTTTTCTGTAGAAAATGTTTCCTGACTGCAATGAGGGAAAGCAGAGCACATTGTCCCCTATGTCGTGGAAATGTGACTAAAAGAGAGAGAGCATGTCCTGAATGGGCCTTAGACCTTGAAAGTATAATGAGGAAGTTTTCTGGTAGCTGCAGATGCTATGCAAAACAGATTAAACTCTATCGCATGAGACATCATTACAAATCTTGTAAGAAGTATCAGGATGAATATGGTGTTTCTTCTATCATTCCAAACTTTCAGATCTCTCAAGATTCAGTAGGGAACAGCAGTAGGAGTGAAACATCCACATCTGATAACACAGAAACTTACCAAGAGAATACAAGTTCTTCTGGTCATCCTACTTTTAAGTGTCCCGTGTCAAGAATCAAATTTTACCAGAGAGCGTTTACTGGATCACTGTAACAGTAATCACCGATTTCAGATAGTTCCTGTGACATGTCCTATTTGTGTGTCTCTTCCTTGGGGAGATCCTAGCCAGATTACCAGAAATTTCGTTAGTCATCTAAATCAGAGACATCAGTTTGATTATGGAGAATTTGTGAATCTTCACCTAGATGAAGAAACCCAATATCAAACTGCTGTTGAAGAATCTTTTCAAGTAAACATCTGAAGGCTGTAGACATCTCTGCATCTTTGTACCTGCAAGTGCCATCTTTAAGGGGGAAACTACATGAAGTCACCGTTTCAGTAACTTGATGTGTAAATAAAAGTAATTCAGTCATTTTAGTTTTTCATTGAAAATGTAGGGCTTCTAAAAACTTCATCCTCTTGATAAGTTAAAAAATGAAAGTTATGACATTAGCTTTAATAGCGTAAAAAAGATGTTTCACTAATGTAACGGTGAAAGAGAATCCCTGTTGTACTTTATCTTTTTGTAATATTAAATATTCTTGAATTTTTCATTATGTTGCTTTTGAAATTTGTTACATTCCTCCCATTTACTTTATTATTGTATACATTTGACACACAGTAGCAAATTTTGAACGATGTGATTGATACAACCTAACAAATCTGAGCCAGTTATTAGAGTTGCAGAATAGAAACTTGAAGTGCTAAATGGAATAATCCAAAGGAAATTTTTTAAATGCAGATTCTAGCTGAAAAATTCAACTATAAGAAAATTGTATTTATATAACATTGACTATTTTTGAAGACTAGTAATAATTTTAATTCTTTAAAAAGTGAAAGCTTGTTATAAAGATATTTTCGTTTTATTATTAGAAGGAAATACAAAGAGAACAATTTATTTCTTTCATGGGCATTTGGTAATTTCAGTCTTTGATTTGTAAGCCTAGAATATACTAAGCTGAATAGCAGCTCTTTGGCCTCAGAATTTTCAGTAGCCAGTATTTCTGATTAACTAAGTTGAAACTCTTATTAGAAACTTTCAGTTGGTGATATTTTATTCTAGAAGATATAAATGAGAGGTTTGGCTTCATCTCAGTTTAGAAATTTATTCAAAGCTAAAGATGTATATGTATATATACATATACTTTTGTGTGTATATATACACATGTATGTGTGTATGCTGTTTGTCAGGTTATATATAGAATTTCTATTGAGGATTTTTTAAATGGACAAGCAATAGGGGGTTGAAGTGTTTATCTGATTTGTTAAAATTTTGTATATCACTAGATTTTTAAAAAGTGATAGTCACAGTGCTAAGTGATCTAGTTGGCTGCTATTACACCTTAAAAATTGAGTTTACACACACACACAATTACTTGTTTGTATGGTGCTCATTTCTTATTCTCAAATATAATATGTGACTGTGATATAGTGAGAAAGATTCTACCAACCACTGTTTCACTATTTTTTAGTCAAAATTGGGTATGTCTTAGTATTCATTAGTGAGAATCATAAAGTATTTTGTAGAAGGCCCAAATCGCAGAATAAAGGACTAAGAGTGGATTTGCTGACATTCCATACTAATATAGATTGTTTATGCTTTCTTTAAAATAACTAAAAGAACATAAAAGAGAATCTCAGAAGTAGTTTGCTGCTAATATATACATATATTGTATAAAAAGGTATATTTTGGTTTTATTCTACACTGAACATGTTTTTAACTTGATTTAATAAAAATGTTAATTTTGGGAAAAAAAAAGGCGCGATGTTTTAGCCCAGTGTATTAAACCATATCCTGAATACAACTTATTAGTGTTTAATTGCTAAGGGTCATTTCAGATTTTAGCCACTATGGCATTAGGCTGCCGATTAATGGACACTGAGTCCATTAATTTATTCAATGCATATTGATTGAAGGCTAGCTTCGTGGCCAGTACCATGTTAGGTTCTAGGGATACAAAGATGAATAAGATAATCCCTGCCCTAAAGGGCTCAGAGTCTAATGATGAAGAAATAAACAAGTGGTTATAGTACATCATGATAAGTACGATAATGGAGGTTTGGAATATGTTCCCTTTGAGCAAAGAGAAGGGCCTTATCTTAGATGTGCTTCATTGTAGATAAATGACTTGTCTGTTTACTCTTAGAGATGCAGAAATGTCAGAAGTTACCTGGAATTACTCGTAGCTGCTGCTGCTTTTTTTTTTTTTTTCTTTTCCAACTTAATATAGGGCAGTAGGAACCCAAGTAAGTACCAATGTTTATGACTTATTTGTGGGTGCTCCCACAATATCTAGAAGATTTAGATGGAACTGACAAAACTTTGATTCCTTTTACCTGTGTTTTGCTGTTTGACAACCATTTAGAATATCTTTCTGTGCTGTGTGTATTCCATTTGCCCTTCCAGATCTTTTCTCCACTCTGCTCTGTGGTTCTGGGAAATGAATTACATGGGCTACATCAACTGAGCCCTTCCTTTTTGGTTTCAGATTAGCTTTGCCCAGTGGGAGGGACATCAGAAAGGATCTTCCTAAAAGCTAGTTCCCTCTTGCTGGATTTAGTGTTGCCAAAGCTGTTCTGTGAGTAGTTCACAACTTGTATTCAATAATGGCCCTCTCTGCCAGCCATCTATAGTTATACATCTTTCTGGGTTCTAATAACCCTTCCCTAGCCCCTTTAGACCTGGAGATGATAATGGCCTCCTGATGTTGCTAACCCAGAGTTATACCAACATCTTTTGCTGTTTTCCCTAAACCCTGCCTGTACCTTTTGAAATGGTTCCTTCATTAAGTTTTCTTGAATACTTCATTTGAGTATGCTGCTTTTCTTGGCAGGACCCTACTGATAATACCCATCTATATCTAAAACAGATTTGAGGTAGCTTCCCTTTCTGCATTAAACACCAATTACAGTGTCCTTAATGGCAAATGCAAACAGGAGCCCATGGGCTGCCATCTTGGCTTTCTTGGGAGGGAGGGGTTATGGTTCCCTCAGCATGCCCCAAATGTGGTATCATCATTATGCCAAATCAAAGTCAATGGGTATAGAGTAAAATCTGGTGGCAAAAACATTTGCAACCAATGCTAGATGGTTGTGGGGTCCCTGTTGCTTGTTTTAGCCCAGTAATTGTCTCAAATACTGATGCCATTTCTTATTACCATAATGCTGACATCATTTTACCCCTTAAGGATACTCCTAAGGAGCAGTCCCTTTGTTAAGCCTCAATCTGGGTCCCTTCCTCAAAGGGGGAAAAAACAAGTATTTTGGGAAGATTCTCACTTGCTAAATAGTTTCCAGCATTTTGTGCCTTCCCTTTTCTTGTAACATTTATTTGTTCATTCACTCATATTCAGTACACATTTGTTAACTGTATCATAGGTGCTGGGCAGTGTGTTAGGTACTGAAGATAAAAATAAGTAAACAAATAGGACATGGTGCCTATCCTGACCACTTGCTGTTTCTTCTATTTAACTTTTTTTTTTTTGAGATGGAGTCTCGCTCTGTCGCCCAGGCTGGAGTACAGTGGCCCGATCTTGGCTCGCTGCAAGCTCCGCCTCCCGGGTTCACTCCATTCTCCTGCCTCAGCTTCCCAGGTAGCTGGGACTACAGACGCGCGCCACCACGCCCAGCTAATTTTTTGTATTTTTAGTAGAGATGGGGTTTCACTGTGTTAGCCAGGATGGTCTTGATCTCCTGACCTCGTGATCCGCCCACCTCGGCCTCCCAAAGTGCTGGGATTACAGGCGTGAGCCACCGCGCCCGGTCTCTTCTATTTAACTTCTATTAGGAAACTTATTTTGCTTCTGATGAAAGTTTACTGGTTTTTCTGTTTTTGTTGTTGTTGTTGTTGTTTTTCTCTATTCTTCTAGTCACAGAGAGAGGGAAGGAATCTCAAAAAACGAACAAAAATTTGTCAAACTAGCATATTCTTGGGTCAGTCTAGAATCCTATTGCAAGGCTTTTTCTTGCTTTAAATGGGTAGTTTGGAACAAAAGCAGAGGCCTGGAGGAAATTGCTGCTATTTGGCTCTAGTTGGTTTTATTCAGCTGAGTTTTAACTTAAATTTACCTTACTTGGAATAGAGTATATAAATGTTCAGAAAACTTTCCCCTTATAGATTTTATGAAATGTAAATTCTTCCTTTATATTCTCTTTGAATTACATCCTTTGGAAACTCAAGAATGTGCTATGGATCTTTGTTAATCTCTTTCTCATTTAGTCATTTTTGGCTGAGCTCTACCAAACTTTCTGATGTGTTACTCAGTTTGGGGAATTATTCTGATTCTTTTGGTTAAGAAATTTAAGGTTAAAATTGTCAGTTTGCCATATTAAAAAAAAAAAAGTTGGCATCAAAAGTCACTAAACTCCCAGATTTTGAGTGAACTGATTAGCATGTAATTTCAGTTTTTATGGAAAGAAATTTGGAATGTTGTCTACTTCCTCCTAATTTAGGTGCCTTAATTCAAATTTGAAATGGAAACATACAGTCTGTACAATCAGCTAATTAGGGATTATAGAGATACTGTCTTGTCTCTTCTTTTCAAAAAAAAAAAAAAGCATTTGCCATCCAGAGATTATGAATAGTGGTTACAGGTAGCATTCTCATCTTTCCATCCTTCTTTCTCCTTTTACCTTCTTTTTCATTGTCATTCCTTCCTCTCCACTGTACTTCCCTTCCTTCTGCTCATCTTCCCTTCAGTCTTCTTGCTGTTTAGGTTTAATGTGCAAAGGTTTAGGTAGGTTGCCTTTTTACTCAACTGAAACTAGTCTAAAATTGGGGGCCAGGCATGGTGGCTCATGCCTGTAATCCCAGCACTTTGGGGGACTGAGGCGGGAGGATCTCTTGAGCCCCAGAGTTTGAGACCAGCCTGGGCAACATTGTGAGACCCCATTTCTATTTTTTTAAACAAACAAAAATTATAAAATTGGGAATGACTTGTTCCTTATAAGCTATGAAAAACTAGTCTATGTTTTTCTTTAAAATGTTAGGCAGCATAGTCTAGTGATGGACTGTGGATTCAAATTTTAGCTCCTCCATTGAACTGTGTGACCTTGGGAAAGTTTTCTCTTTGTGCCTGTATTCTTTAGCTATATAATGAAAGTACCTATTGTTATCTTAAATGAGACTTAAATGAATCAATATGTAAAATGCCTTGTACTTAATATGCATGATGTATGTTTGTCAAGTAAAATAATCCTCTATAATCCTACTACCTGTAACATAATAATTATATTAGTAGAAATAACATCAACTAGTTTTGTATTAGGGACAAAAACACAAACTTTAAAATGTTTCTCATGAGTACTCATGGAATGCTTTTGAAATTTAGTGTTTTATTAGTCATGTGTGAAAGCCACATACATGATTTGTAAGTAGTGGTAATTCCAGCCATGGTGAAAATTGATCTGTATAGGTCTGTGGTGGGGTGTAATTAAACAAATGGAAAAACTGTTACTTTATACAGTGATAATTCCTGAATTTCAGCTTACTCCAGAAAGTGGAGTTAGCTACACTCTAGTCACCTTTTTATTGCCGAGGTCTTGGGAATGATTACTCCACTTATAAAAAAGTAGAGTTAATATTCCTAAAACTTTTTTTTCGGGGGGGAACATAGTTTCAATCTGTCGCCCAGGCTGGAGTGCAACGGCATGATCTCGGCTCACTGCAACCTCTGCCTCCTGGGTACTAGGGATTCTCCTGCCTCAACCTCCTGAGTAGCTGGGATTACAGGTGCCCACCACTACGTCGGGCTAATTTTTGTATTTTTAGTAGAGATGTGGTTTCACCATGTTGGCCAGGCTAGTCTGAAACTCCTGACCTCAGGTGATCCACCTGTCTTGGCTCCCAAAGTGCTGGGATTACAGGCGTGAGCCACCGCACCTGGCGCAATATTCCCAAAACTTTTGAATGACCTTAATTATACATCCTCATTTGTATAAATTCTATTATTTGAATTGCTCTTGGCAATTAAACAGGCAGCAAGGAAAAACTGTTGTGTAATACTTCTCGATATCCTCTCTCCCCCTAAACCAAGCTTGTCCGACCCATGGCCCACAGGCTGCATGCAGCCCAGGATGGCTTTGAATACGGTCCAGCACAAATTTGTAAGCTTTCTTAAAACATTGTGAGATTTTTTGCAGTTTTTTTTTTAAGCTCATTGGTTATTGTTAGTGTAGTGTGTGTTATGTGTGGCCCATGACAATTCTTCTTCCAGTGTACTCCAGGGAAGCCAAAAGATTGGACACTGCTGCGTCGAAACTCTTTTTCAAACATTGTGACATATGTTAAACTCAAATTGTTTTTAAAGTTGTGTGAGCACAATGTTGTTTCAAAGTATTTGACATTGCATCATTTTTTTTTTTTATTTATTAAGCACACATTATTTGCTGTAATACAATGCTAGGAGCTGCAAATACCAGTGCAAAAAGATAAGATCTCCATACCAGTGTATATAAGACAATTACAGATGTTTGTAAAGGCTATGACAGAATTAAAGCAAGATTATAAGAAAGTTAGACTTTTGGGGATAGCAGTCTCAACGAAGGCTCTCTGAAGGGGGAATATTTGAATCGAGAGGTATTGGACTTGAGATTTAAGGAACAAAATGAGTTGGCCGTGGAGGAGCTGGGGGAAAATTCCAAGCATAGGGAGGAGCAGGTGTTGAGGACAAAAGGAGAAAAGGGCATTTTGTCACAGAAAAGAGGCCAGTATGGCTGGAATATGGTATGTATCAATGGTATTTTTAATAGTGAATTTTGTAACTTTCATTTCTAAATGCCAGAATGGATAAAAATAATAACTGACCTTTATTTAGTGCTCTCTAGGCTTGGTACAGCCAGTGCAGTCTCTCAACAACTCTCTTAGGAGCTTGGTCATCTGCATTCTGTAGATGACGGAAGTGAGGGCTGGGGAAGTTGGGAAACTCACCCAAGGCAACCTAGCTAACAATGGTATAGTCAGGAATTGGGAAGTGCATTTTTGAGGATTATAACTTTTGAATGCAGATTAACTAGTGTGTATTTGGGAAAGGTTGTAATAAATGGAGAGGGTGAAGTGGGGATGGTTGATGAGTACAAAAAATAGGTAGAATGAATAAGATCTAGTATTTGATAGTACGGCAGAGTGATTATAGTCAATAATAATTTAATTGTACATTTAAAAATAACTAAAACAGTATAATTGGATTGTTTGTAACACAAAGAATAAGTGGTTGAGGTGATAGATACTCCATTTACCCTGATGTAATGATTATAAATTGTATGCCTCTATCAAGATATCCCATGTGCCCCATATATATGTATATTTACTGTGTACCCACAAAAATTAAAAGTAAAAATAGAAAAAAACAGAGAGGGTGAGAAAGGCAAGAATGTGGGAAATCATTGTCTATAAAAACAATGATTATCGGGCCTGGCGTGGTGGCTCATGCCTGTAATCCCAGCACTTTGGGAGGCCAAGGTGGGAGGATCATGAGGTCAGAAGATCGAGACCATCCTGGTTAACACGCTGAAACCCCATCTCTACTAAAAATACAAAAAATTAGCCGGGCGTGGTGGCAGGCGCCTGTAGTCCCAGCTACTCGGGAGGCTGAGGCAGGAGAATGGCATGAACCCAGGAGGTGGAGCTTGCAGTGAGCCGAGATTGCGCCACTGCACTCCAGCCTGGGCAACAGAGTGAGACTCTGTCTCAAAAACAAAACAAAACAAAATAAAAAAAAAAGATTATTTTAGGTGGCTTAAATATTTTGTACCTATTTTAGTTTTATGTTTAACTATGATGTTTCAGAGTCAGTTTCTGCTTACCATCTTGAGTATATCTGCTGTCTAAAAGAGGCACTTTAAAGTTGGGAGCAGTGGCTTATACCTGTAATCCCAGCACACTGGGAGGCCGAGGCAGGAGGATTGCTTGGGGTCAGAAGTTGCAGGTTGCAGTGAGCTGTGATTGTGCCACTGCACTTCCAGCCTGGGCAACAGAGCGAGACTCTGTATCTATAAAAACAAACAAAAACAAGAGGCACTTTAATATTTCATATCTCAGACTCCCAATAAGTATTAAGCATTAGCAATGAGGTTATATCATACTGGAGGATGTAACTAATTTCCCCTATTCAGTAACATGCTCACAGACTTTTTCTTCAAATAGCCTTGTTGTTATAGGCATTCCTTTCAGGTTTTCACAGGAAAGGAAGACCATTGTCTCTCCCTGTGTTTTAAATGAATCGTGTATGGAGTTCACAGTGACCTTTGGTAATACATTCTAGCAGATATAGTTAGAACCTCGTGATTTAGTCCTCAGTTGTCACTGCTTGGAAATGTTTCCTGAGTCTTTTTCAGGGTGGGGTGTCTAGGAAAATGACATATAGGAAATGTGTAGCGGATGAGTCCTTCAGTTAATTGGCAGCTTGTTACGCCAGATTCTGCCTTGCTTTTTGGTTCATTTGTGTCAGTAGTAGGAGAGATGGGTTTGCTGCTTGGTGCTAGAGAGGTAAATGAGTAGAGAAGAAAGCTATTACCTACTGAATGCCTAGTACATGCCTTTGGTAAATGTTTCACATGAACTGATGTAATCATCACAAAACTCTGAGGTACATAGTATTAGCCTCATTTTATGCCCCACCTACCACTGGAGATACCAAAAATAGGTATGCATTTTTCGATCAAGGGAAAAATATAACCCATGGATTTTTACTAGCTTATTACTTATGGTAGAAGACAGACTCATAGGAAAAATGATAAAACCGTATAATGTTATCGAGTGCCTGTTAGCACTGAGATTACTAAGAATGAGTAAGACAAGATCTCCATCCTCAAAAGGTACACAGAGCTTTGGAAGGTAAGATAGGCAGGTATTTTAATCAAGTTTTTTTTTTTTTTTTTGAGACAGCATCTCACTCTGTTGCCCAGGCTGAGTGCAGTGGCATGATCACAGCTCACTGCAGCCTTGACCTCCCAGACTCAAGTGATTTTCCCACCTCAGCCTCCACGAGTGGCAAGGACTGAAGGTGTGCACCACCATGCCTGGCTAATTTTTTTTTTTTTTGAGACAGAATCTCACTCTGTCACCCAGGCTGGAGTGCAGTGGTGCAATCTCAGCTCACTGCGACTCTGCCACCAGGGTTCAAGCGATCTTCCTGCCTCAGCCTCCCGAGTAGCTGGGATTACAGGTGTGTGCCACCATGCCTGGCTAATTTTTGTATTTTTAGTAGAGACAGAGTTTCACCATGTTGGCCAGACTGGTCTCGAACTCCTGACCTCAAGTGATTTGCCCACCTCAGCCTCCCAGAATGCTGAGATTACAGGCGTGAGCCACCGTCCCCAGCTCTGGCTAATTTTTGATTTTTCTGTAGAGATGAGGTCTCACTCTGTTGCCCAGGTTGGTCTGGAACTTCTGGACTCAAGTGATCCTCCTGCATCAGCCTCCTAAAGTGCTGGGATTACAGGTGTGAGCCATTGTACTGGGCCAGAAGTCTATCTTTATTTCAAAACACTTTCCTCTGAAACCATTGCTGTTGCTGTACAGCAGAGATAATGTAAACTTTTGGGCACATTACTTTTGGCTACTGCTAAATTCTGAAGTAATTCCTGTAGATAGTTCAGAAGGATATGAGTCTATCCACATTAATAGGTGAAAACACTCTAATATTGGTGCTTAGGAAGTGTGTCACTTGTTATATGAATGACTGGGCAATAAACTTGAGTCAGCCATTCTTCCAGGGTTTAAAGTCTAGCTCCATCTATTACTATTGTGTGACATTGGGCAGGTCACCTCAACTCTTTGAGTTTCCTCATCTAATGAGGAAAGAGATGATGCTAATAGTGCCTTTCTCATAGTGCTGTGAAATTAGATGAGATAATGCATGAGACAATGTATGTGAAGTGGTTAACATAGTCCTGGCCTGCAGTAGGCACTCAAATGTTTTTGCTGTTGTTGTTATTATCATTATTAAGCTAATAAGCCAATTTGGTACCACTGACACAGTCTACTATTTAAATGTGATTTCATGTGTTGGTGACTTTTTTGTTTGTTTGTTTAATTTGTCCTAGCTGCAGTTTAAACAGCATTGAAGTCAGAACCTGGTTCGTATTTCAGTTCCTGGTGCCCAGATCATGATGGGAAATGTTTTGATTACTTCTAACCTATTTCTTTCTGGAATCAGATACCTCAGATCTTCTGATTGTACTCCTAGGTGAACGGTATTCCCACAGCTCATAGGCAAGGTACCTAAATGAAGTTCTTGGTTGGAGAGAGAAAGCAAGCTAGAAATATGAATAAATAAAGATGTGTGTGACGTGAGAATGGCATGGTTTGGATAGTAATAACTTCTCTTAGTCCTCAGCTCCTAAAACATGAAGATTTTATTTCTTGAATATAAACTTGTCAAGAGCTAAGTTAAAGTACAGGTTGAATGAATTAAACATTGCCACTTCTCATCATAACTTCTTTTGATGAATAATTTATTCTTTATTTTTTCTGTAGAGTTTAAGAAATAGATGTATGTAATGATTACAGTCACTTACAGTGTTCTGGGGTTGTCCTAATTTTTGGTAACTGTCTTCAGAAAGGTAGCTTTTTAAATAGATGACTAAATGTAATTAAAATTAATATTTTTATACTTTTTTTTTTTGGAGACAGAATTTTGCACTTGTCCAGGCTGGAGTGCAATGGCGCGATCTTGGCTCACTGCAACTGCCAGCTCCCTGGTTCAAGTGATTCTCTTGCCTCGGCCTCCTGAGTAGCTGGGATTACAGGTGCTCACCACCATGCCCAGCTAATTTTTTGGATTTTTAGTAGAGATGGGGTTTCACCATGTCGGCCAGGGTGGTCTCGAACTCCTGACTTCAGGTGATCCACCCACCTCGGCCTCCCAAAGTGCTGGGATTACAGGTGTGAGCCACCATGCTTGGCCACTTTTTTCTTAAAATTTTTTAAAAACAAACTTTTAAGAGAACATCTCTATTTGATCAGGAAAGTATCACTAGCATAGTTATGCAGTGTAGCAGAGGCAAGTGACATTTGTTGTATTTTACTGTTTTTCAAAGGGCATGGATAAGAGAAAGGAGTTTTAAATGTGCTCCTTTCCAACTATTGCCTCTGCCTAGCCCAGTAGCCACTTGGAGAAAAAGTTTCTTAAACTGTGATGTTATCAAAACTTGTTAGGCAGGTTATGGATAATGCTCAACTTTATGGCTAGTGTGGATATATTAAAATTTACTTTATGTCCCACAGTATGAATGCAATTCTCAGTGTTGCCATTGAATATAGTCTAATTATTAACCAAATCTGAAAACCAGTAATTACCCTCTGAAGTTTTCTTATGGATTTCCCCCCTTTCCTCAGGATTTAACATTGTAAATAATTTTTTACTGAGTGGCAATTGGTTTGAACCCTTTATTTAAAGAGTTCAAAGTGTGATCTAGTAGTAAAAACAGTTGGTTTGGAAGTCAGATTCCGGTCTTGCCTCTGCTATTCTCTGTGATCTGATGGACAAGATCCCATGGTTCCTTCATTTACTGATTGTAAATTATAATGAGAATGATGTATTCCTTGTTTATCTCTCAGGATCATAGTGGTAAATGAACCTCAGTTATTAAGGAGAGTCATCTTGCAGCAGCTGACACCAGTGGATTCAGGTAGTAAGACAAAGAGCACATGGTGTATAAGGGGCTATTTTGAGCAACTGCAGTGGACTTGTGGGAGATCAGTTATAAACTTAGCCTGGCTAAGAATGGGGTGAGTGTTACTGTCAGCATAAAATGGGAAAAAGTTGAAGACTGAAGTATTTAGAAAGTAGTAATATAGGAAAATGATCCCTGACACAAAGTAGTGTAGGCCTCCTGCCTGGCTTTGGTTACATATGTTTCTTCTGATAAAAGAGGAGGCAAAGATGAGAGTAGGAAAAGGAAAATTAAAAAATGAAAAAAGGCTGGGCGCGGTCTCGCATGCCTGTAATCCCAGCACTTTGGGAGGCTGAGGCCCCAGTTGGGTGTCATTTTTTTTTTTCTCATCAACATTATAATGAAATGAGGTTTTTCAAGGACCTGCTATATGAGACTAACCCAGAGTAATTTTTCAAATTACCTGATTTAATGAATCAGAATTTCTAAGAAATATGCTGGATAATCTACATACTTAACAAGCATCTCAGGTGATTCTTCTCATGAGGGAGATTTGGGAAATTTCTAGATGAGTGCTTCTCTAGCGTTAATGTGCATAGGAATCACCTGGGATCTTGTTTCTAATGCAGTTTTAGGGCTGGGTGCGGTGGCCCATGACTGTAATCTCAGCACTCTGGGAGGCCGAGGCAAGCGGATCACGAGGTCAGGAGTCTGACCAACATGGTGAAACCCCATCTCTACTAAAACTACAAAATTAGCTGGGTGTGGTGGCTCATGCCTGTAATCCCAGCTGCTCAGGAGGCTGAGGCAGGAGAATCACTTGTACTGGGAGGCAGAGGTTGCGGTGAGCCGAGATTGCGCCACTGTACTCCAGCCTGGGCAACTAGAGCGAAACAACATCTCAACAACAAAAAAGAGAAAAGTAAATATTGCCGGTAGCTCTGTTTTTGCCTTTCAGGAGCACTTCTGAAGAGAATGAGGCTTTTTTGAGAGGAAAGAGGATTAATCATGAGAACATGCTTTGGAAGGCCAGAGTTTGCTGTCCCGTAAAGAGATTGTGGTAGAGATTTTATTTTCAGTTGGATTAAGTCTAGAATCACATTGATAGTGATTTACATTGCCTGAAGTAGGGAATTTGCTCTTTAGGTTGGTCAATTAATTAGGTCCATATTCTAGATTTGCTAGAAAAAGGAGCAACTCACTTGAAGAACTTTGTGGTGGTTGCTCTTATTTCATATCCTCACGTTTCATGATTAAGGATGAAAATCGGGCCTGGTGTTGTAGCTCACACCTGTATTCCCAGCAGTTTGGGAGGCAGGGGTGGGCAGGTCGCTTGAGCCCAGGAGTTCAAGACCAGCCTGGGCAACATGACAAAACCTCGTTTCTACTCAAAAAAACAAAACAAAACAAAATTAACTGGGCTTGGTGGTGCAGGCCTATAGTCCCCAGCTAACTTGGGGGTTGAGGTGGATCACCTGAGCCTGGGAAGGTCAAGGCTGCAATGAGCTGTGATTGCACCACTACACTCTAGTGTGGGTGACAGAGTGAGATAGGGTCTTGAAAAAAGTAAAAAAAGAAATATTTGATTTGAAAGGTAGTGTAATTTGGTTGAATATTTTGTAAATTAAAGTTGTAGTAAAAGCAGGAGAGTTTGAAATTTTGAACTGTCAAGTATAATTGTAGCAGAAGTGTTATAGTTGCTATGAGGCTAGCCATAGACATATTTTAGTGAATTATCTGACTTATAGTGAATTATAGGAGACTTTAGTGAATTATATGAGATAAAGACATATTAATACTTTCTGCAATAAAGAATGTAAATGGGTACTATTTGAGTGGGCTACCATTATGTTTGTGTAAGCTATAATTACCCAAAATAACAGGGAAACAGTGTTGTACCTTTTTGAAGAGCTTAGAATGCTAGGGTGATTCTTACCTTGCAATTTCAGCTGCAGATTTTATATTTTATTAACACACGAAACAAATTTCCATTCATTTTTACTAATATATAGATATTTTGCAGAATTCTTTTGTGTTCATGGGATGCATAAAGTTTGAATATGGACATTGGAATCATACAGGTCTGAGTTTGGATCTCAGTTCTGTCACCTATTGCTTGGGTAACTCACCTGAGTTCACAACTTCAGTTTCTTTATCTGAAAAGGACTGTGTCTTAATCTGTATGTTCTCCTTGGCATGTGGCCCACTGACCGTTACATAGTGGGCATTTGTTTATTCCACAAATGTCTGTTGCTCATATACTGTGTGCCAAGCACTGTCTTAGGTAATAGAGATACAAGTAATCATACAAATAAATATGAAAAATGAACCAATACGTATTGTGAAGGAGAAGTATGGGTGCTATGATAGTTTATAATAAGGGGTCTAAAAAAAGGAGAATGAGGTAGCTTTTAAAAATGATTACTTTGGCTGCAGGGTAGAATCATAGATTAGAGCTAAGAAATAACGGATTTAGGGAGATCAGTTAGGAAGCTGCTGTAACAGTCCAAGTGAGGCAGGCAGTGAGACTAAAGAGGTGGTGGTGATGGTGGTAGAAATGGAGAAAAGTAGATACATTTCAGAGGTATTTGGGAAGTAAAGGATACCTGTTTTGGTGACATGTTGAAGGTGTAGGGTAGGAGAGAGAGAAATGTCAAGAATAGTTCTGAAGCTTCTGGCTTGTATTATTGAACAGATGTTGGTTCCTGCCAGTTACTGAGGTGGAGTGTGCTAGATGAGAACCTTGTTTGATAGGAAGGGGGATGGGGAGGAGATAGTTTGGTTTGGGACATGTAAGTTTAAGATGCTTTTGAAATATTTAAGTGGAAGTATCAAGTTCTTGTTTGGATAATGGTTCTAGAGCTCAGAGGAATGGTCAGACTTTTGAGAATCCTTGGCATATTCGTGGTAATTGAAGCCATGAGAATTGATGAAATTTCAGGAAGAAGTTATAAAATGAAAAGGGAAGAAGACTTTGTACTCAGCTTTGAGAAACACTGACTTTTCAGATTGGTTGGAGGGAATTAAGACCACCAAGACTGAGAAGCAATTCCTTAAAAGCCAGGAGAGTGTTTCTGGGAAGCCAAGTGGAGAGAGTGGTAACGATCTACTTTCTTCTGAAGGGTCAAACAAGATAAAGGCTGGAGAGGGTCCATTGGGTTTAGTTACACAAAGATCATTTATAACCTTATGTAAAGCCATTTCAGTGGTGAGTTGGAAGCTGAAAGAGATGGATATTGCTGGGTATAGATTATTCTTTGAAAAAGTTGGATTGAGGAAGAAGGGAGAATGTGGTAGCTTAAGGGAGAAGACACTCAAATATTGGCTGAGTGAATACATGTGCAACATGAACCTCCTTTAGAAAATAACAAGCACAGGCTAGCAGGATCATCTCTGAGGAGGATGGGAGGAAGATCTGTTAGGGATATCAGCTGAAACATGAATAGTCTGGGATCATTGTTTTTTGTGGTTTCCTATGATGTGCCAGATGAAGGAAGAGGAATCTTGCCAGAAGGAGAAATGTCATTTTTAGAACAATGGTATAGGAATCGTTGACCACCCTTACAGAACCCTCATTGCTGAGAATTTGATACATTGTTTTCCAGCTATCACCAAGTATAGTGGAAAGAGTCTGGGATTTGGAGCCTGGTATTCAACATTTCATAATCCTGCTTTGCTATTTTCTTGTGTTAGGTTGCACAGTTGATTATTTAGTCCTAAAGAGCTTCAATTTCTTCATTTGTGTAAAGAAGCGAATACTGTCTACTTCATGGATTTGTTAGGATTAAATGACAATCTGTGTATATAAAGTAGCAGGTATTTAGTAGGCATTCAATAAGCTGATGTCTACCTGTTTTCTTGCTTCTCATGGTAACAGTTGTTTATTGTGTAGTTTCAGCATTATAAGTTTGCTCTTAGCCTCAAAGGAATAATTTGTGGGAATCCTTCCTTCTTCAGCTTATCTTCTGTGTAAAATAACTTGAGTGATACAAGCATACATTTCTGGGGAAATGGAAATATGATTTGCTACTGCAATAATAACCAATAAATAAGTATTTTGCCAGACGTTTTTGGCATGTATGCCTTATATTTGTGTGCCTTTTAAAAAAAAGTGTGTGTGTTTTAAACAAAGCTTACTAATTTAGATATGCCAATTTGGTAACTTCCTGCCAGAGTAAGAGTTTTTATGTTTTCCTTCTGAGACACACCTTAGTATAACTTTGTTTTAGTTTCTGGGCCACTGCCATTTGGCATAACTTCAAACTAGACGTGATGGACCCACATAAATACTTTTTTTTTTTTTTTTTTTGAGACGGAGTCTCGCTCTGTCACCCAGGCTGGAGTGCAGTGGCGCGATCTCGGCTCACTGCAAGCTCCGCCTCCTAGGTTCACGCCATTCTCCTGCCTCAGCCTCTCCCAGTAGCTGGGACTACAGGCGCCTGCCACCATGCCCGGCTAATTTTTTGTATTTTTAGTAGAGTTGGGGTTTCACCGTGGTCTCGATCTCCTGACCTCATGATCTGCCCGCCTCGGCCTCCTAAAGTGCTGGGATTACAAGCGTGAGCCACCTTGCCTGGCCCACATAAATACTTTAAAGATTTAAAATTTTTTTTTATGGTGGGGAGATATGAACTTTCAAAACCAGTTGAGGTGTCAGGTTTGGATTTTATTTGATTAATTTTTTTTTTTTTTTGAGACCAGGTCTTCCTCACTCGGTTGTTCAGGGTGGAGTGCAGTGGTGTGATCACAGCTAACTGCAGCCTTGACCTCCAGGGCTCAATTTGATCCTCCCACCTCAGCCTCCTGAGTAGCTGGGATTACAGGCGCATGCCACCACACCTGACTAATTTTTATACTTGTTTCTTTTGTAGAGATGGGGTTTTGTTATGTTGCCTAGGCAGGTCTTGCACTCCTGGGCTCAAGCGATCTGCCTGCCTTGGCCTACCAAAGTGCTGGGATTATAGGCATGAGCCATTGTGCCTGGCCATTTAAAATTTTTTGTTTGTATTTTTGATTCTCGAGTTTTTTTCTATACATATTTTGAACACTGAGATAACTAATTGTATACCAAAATGACTGAAATGAAGTCAGTCTGATTTCTGTAAGTTTGATTGCTAAAGCAGTCTCCTTAAAGGTGTTAAAATGTGCTCTCAATCCCCACCCTACACAACCTCTGTCTCCCAGGCTGAAGTGCAGTGGCACAAACATGGCTCACTGTAGCCTTGACCTCCTATGCTTAAGCATTCCTCACACTTCAGCCTTCTGAGTAGCTGGAACCACAGATGTGCACTGCCGTGCTTGGCTAATTTTTAAAATTTTTGTCGCGTCCTGGTCTCACTGTGTTGTCCAGGCTGGGCTCAGGGTTATCCTCTCACCTCTGCCTCCCAAAGTGCTAGGATTATAGGCATTAGCCACCACTCCTAGCCTATGTATGAACCTTTACAGAAGTTGATTACCCTAGAATTTTTATAAGAACATTAGAATTTGCCAGCTTTATTCAAGAGTTAATATAGGCCAGGTGCAGTGGCTCATGCCTGTAATCCCAGCACTTTGGGAGGCCAAGGCAGGCAGATCACCTGGGGTTAGGAGTTCCAGACCAGCCTGGACAACATGGTGAAACCCTGTCTCTACTTAAAAAACAAACAAACAAACAAACAAACAAAATACAAAAATTAGCCAGGTGTGGTGGTACCTGCCTGTAGTCCCAGATACCCTGGAGGCTGAGGCAGAAGAATTGCTTGAACCCTGGAGGCAGAGGTTGCAGTTAGCCAAGATCATGCCACTGTCCTCCAGCATGGGCGACAGAGCAAGACTGTGTCTCAAAAAAAAAAAAAAAAAAAAAAGTCATTATAGTAGTAATACTATAGTAAACACATACTTGGTATTCTTTGGAATATGGGCCTTACTGTGGAATAGGAGAAATATTTCTTTCCCAGTTACTAATAAGGGAGACTTCATTGGTTAAGGGAATTTTGTGGGTAGAATTGCTAAGACTAGAAATCTCATTGTTGGTTCAGAGAGAGAGATAAGTTAACCACGTGTTCTCACCTGAATATAGGATGCTTTGTTTTACAAGCTTAAATAATACCTGGACAAAACTCTACAGGTCACAAGTTCTTTAAAGACTTAATAAACTCTGTAGAAACTGTACTTCAAAGGGGAACCTTCTCCTTGATTCACTATCCTGCTTTGTCTTCTGAAATTTATTGGTTTTTGACAAGCGTTTGAAGAAAGACCACTAAAATACAGTGTTGTTAATATTTGATGAAATGTTCTTGTACATCTGTTACAGATTTTCCAAGTTAAAAATTACTTTTCCATTAGAAGAGCTCCCCATACCTTGTTTCTTTCCCCAAAGGGGTGTGTGTGTGTGTGTGTAGTTTACAATGTATTTTACTCTTTTGACTTTGGAAATACATAGTATTTCATTGTATAGATTTGGCACAATCCACTTTTTAACTCTAATTTTTAGACATTTGAACCTTGGATGATATGGAATACTGTCATTAGTAAGTTCTATGTTAGCTTTTTTTCTTTCTTTCTTTTTTTTTTTTTGGGACAGAGTCTTGCTCTGTCACCCAGGCTGGAGTGCAGTGGTGTGATCTCAGCTCACTACAACCTCTACTTCCCAGGTTCAAGTGATTTCCCTGCCTCAGCCTCCCAAATAGCTGGGATTACAGGCACCTGCCACCATGCCTGGCTAATTTTTGTATTTTTAGGAGAGACGGGATTTCATCATGTTGGTCAGGCTGGTCTTGAACTCCTGACCCCAGGTGATCCACCCACCTCAGCCTCCCAAATTGCTGGGATTATAGGCTTGAGCTGCCTCGCCTGGCCAGCTTGCTTTCTTCAAAAATATTCTGATTCCTGAAGTTTCTTTTTTTCTTTTTTATTTTTTTGAGGAGTTTTGTTCTTGTTGCCTAGGCTGGAGTGCAATGGCACGATCTTGGCTCACTGCCACCTTCGCCTCCCAGATTCAAACGATTCTCCTGCCTCAGCCTCCTGAGTAGCTGGGATTACAGGCTGCCACCTGCCACCACGCCCAGCTAATTTTTGTATTTTTTAGTAAAGTAGGGGTTTCGCCATGTTGGTCAGGCTGGTCTCGAACTCCTGACCTCAGGTGATACACCTGCCTCGGCCTCCTAAAGTGCTAGGATTACAGGCGTGAGCCACTGCGCCTGACCTAGTTTTCTAAAATTAACATATGTTGGCTGGGCACGGTGGCTCAGCCTGTAATCCCAGCACTGTGGGAGGCCGAGGTGGGCAGATCACGAGATCAGGAGATCGAGACCGTCCTGGCTAACACGGTGAAACCCCGTCTCCACTAAAACTACAAAAAAAAAAAAAAAAAAAATTAGCTGGGCATGGTGGCCGGCACCTGTAGTCCCAGCTACTCTGGAGACTGAGGCAGGAGAATGGCGTCAACCCTGGAGGCGGAGCTTGCAGTGAGCAGAGATCGCGCCACTGCACTCCAGCCTGGGCGACACAGCTAGACTTCATCTCAAAAAAAAAAAACAACAAAAAACCAACACGTGTTAAATTGCTAAAGTCTAAAGAGCCCAGAAAAGAAAATATTAGTAATATTCTCACCATCATCCAAAGATTACCCCTTTTAACATTTTGGTTGCTTATCTTTCTAGTGCTTTTTAATGTCCATATACCCACATTTTTTTTTAAACCGATGCTTTAAAAGAAAAAAAAAGTTGTGATATTACTGCATATATACATATATTTTGTAATTTTCAATATAATTGTCTCTGAAATTTTAATGGTTATATGGTATTTCATTGTATGTATTTGGTATAAGTCACTTTGCCCCCATTTTTGGATATTTAGGTTATTTGCAATTGTGCTGTTATGCTGTGTACAACATCCTTGTGGAAACTTTGGCAAACCTTGGGTTGTCCATCTCAGACTCTCTCACTGTACTCTGTCCTTTTCAGCCTGCTTCTCTCTCTTTTCCAGTAACTCCTTTAACAACAAGATCAGATCAGGTGGACAGATTATTCTTCAAACAATTTACTATTAGGCAATGAATATGCTGGTTTCTGTGAATTCTGGGATTAAAGAGATACATAGACACATTTTATTTGCAGAGATAATTACAATAATAAACTAAGTGTTGTGATAGGTTTATATATGTATAAGGTCCATGGGGGCTCAGAAAGAGAGCAGGGGTTGTGAGGGCAGTAGGCAGGGGAGAAAGATCAGGGAGTAAGCATTTATTAATTCTCTTAATGTGCCAGGCACTAAGTTAGGCACATTATTAGGCTCTTAGTTTGCAACAGTTCTGGGAGGTATGTACATAGTATTTATTCTTACTTACCAGATGAGGAAACTGAGCTCAGACAGGTTAGTAGTTTGCCCAAGCTCCCACAAGTAGTAACTGGGAGAAAGCCAGAAGTAAACCCAGCCAGATATACTTGACTACCCAACTCTGTCCAGTACTCCACCCTGGCACACCAAAGGATTGGTTCCACCAGTAGCTGAATAGAAGCTAGAATGGCAAGTAGGCATTAGCTAGGTAGAGGGGGTGGGGTCATTGCGTAGAGCATGTCAAGAGATTTGAAATAGGTATGAGGAGTAGGTGAGATGAGGCTTAAGCTAACATTTAATTGTTGTATTTTAAAAATTTATGTATAGTAAGATTTACTCATTTAGTGTACAGTTCTGTGAATTCAAATAATATGGAATTTAGTCCTGTAACCAGATACAATCAAGATACAGAATTGGTCTGTTACCTCCCTGAGTGCCCTCATTCTTCTCCTTTGTAGTCAGCTCCTCCCACCAGCCTTGACTTCTGGCAAACAGTGATGTGTTCTCTGTCCTATATGTCATATAAATGGAATGTCATATAATGTCATATAAATGGAATCATAAAGGCTATATGGTATGTAGCCATTTGAGTCTAGTCTCTTTCACATAGCATAATGCATTTTTGATTATGCCAACTACTGTGATGTAAATGTTACTTTACAGTTTTGCTGTAGGTTTTTGTCCCTTTCTAAATGTGCTTATATCACTTCTAACCCTAGTTTCATGTAAACAGAATGCTTTTTGGCAGAGAAGTTATTAAGTTATAGCTTCAAATACCAGGGAAGCCCCAAATAGTTTCCTGATGAGTGGCCAGGAGAAAGTACAATTGAAAAAAATCAGCTGTCTCTCCCAGTACCCTTTACCTCAGTTATCTCCTTGCTTTTGGCATATAAAAATCACGTGGACAGTTTACTACTGATTGTGACCTTTGCCATCTTAAAAGGGAAGAGAAAGAAAGGGAACAGCTGTACCATGACGGAGTGGAAGGAATTAATGTTGTTCTTGGCCAGTTGGCACTGTTTTCTTGTGCCTTTCTGGGAAGGGAACAACAGGTGAGAAGGTTTGCTTTTTGTTTTTGTTAGTATATAAATAAATAGGTTAACTTGTTTTTTATTTGTGCAGAAATCTGAGAGTCCATAGTGAAGTAACCTGCCCTAATAGCTCGTGATTTTTTTAAAGCTCATTAAATATATACACAAATTTATTTTAAGTGTCTTAATGAACTAAGCTACTCCAAGGTTGAGGATATTATAGGCAATTATTGACGTAAAACTACAAATGTAAAAACCATCTTTGGTAAGTGTCACTTATATCCTATATCCCAACTGCTTTTTCTCCCTTTTACCCTAATTTTAAAATAAAAAAGAAAAGATAATGAAGTACTTTTTATAATAAAACCATGTCAGCCACAGAGAGATGGTGACTGTAAGCTAAGTGATCAGAATGTAGGTGCCTCTAAAAATTGAGGGTGCACTGTTCTTTGCATTCTTGCCTGTTAACACTTTTCCTAACATCTCTGTGAATCACACTCAAATATACTGTACAGTGCCCTCTATCACTGATCCCTCTCACCTGCCACCAGGCTCTGCCGCTTCCCTACCAATACCTTGCACAAATTCATTGTCCTGAAGCACAGCTTTCTTGCTCAAGAACCAGTGTTGATTTTTCATTTCTTATTGAAACATACACAAATTGTTTACCTGAAATTGAAAACCTTCATGCTGTAGCTTTGCTTTGCCCATTCACATTTATTTCTCTTTGTTACTCATTCCCCTCTACCTTACTTTAGTGAAATCATCCTGTTTTTTGGTTGTCTAACAGCAGATTGAGTTCAGTTACCAATTTTTAAATTCAGTTCTAATTCCATTTCCCATTGTAGTTGTTTTGACTAGTTTTTTTTCTACTGTATTAAAAGCTCTAGTTGTTCTCTGACTTATCTGACTCTAAAATCTTCTAAATAGTACCCACTTTATTTAGAAAGTTTTAGGGTCAAATAAGTACAGGTTGGAATCCTGAGTGCACCACTTAACTATTGAGGCTGACAGCCAGTGTACACCTGGATCTTCCTTTCCCCTGCCCCATGACTCTTCATTGTCTTGGTCCCTCCTATGGACCTCCCCATGATCCCTCAACTAAAAGTTTGAAGCAGAACCCAGCTCCTCTAGCACCAGCTAGTGTCTGTTCTGAGTGGCCAATGCTGGTACAAATATGAGTTATTAGATATTTTTAATTTCACCCTGCTTATTATATGTGTGATTTTAATTAAGTTACTTGTCCTCTCTGAGCCACTCCCTGATCTTTAAAATGGGGATAATAATACCTGTTTTGCAGGATGACTGTTCATCAAATATTTGTTGAAGGCCTGCCTTGTTCTAGGCAATGACTTAAGTACTTGGGATATATTGGTGAACAAAACAGAAATATCTGTGCCTTCTTGGATCATGTGTTTTAAAATTATGAGGATTAAATGAAAATAAATATTCAATATGGTGCCAGACACACAGAGGTGCCTACAGTATCTTATCTCACTTTCTTCCTGCTTGCCATACCTTTTCCATCAGGGCCAAAGATAATGGGAAGTGGGAAGAAATAAACTTCATATTTCATTTGTATGGCTGTGGAGGGTAGAAGGCCCTGGGTCCTCTTTGGGGAGGTCATGCAAACTGGACATGGCCTTCAGTCAAGAATTATTAGACCAGGCATGGTGGCTCACGCTTGTAATCCTAGCACTTTCGGAGGCTGAGGCAGGAGGATTGCTTGAGGCTGGGAGTTTGAGACCAGCCTAGCCAACATGGCGAAACCCCGTCTCTACTAAAAATATAAAAATTAGCCAGGCATGGTGGCACATGCCTGTAATCCCAGCTCTTCAGGAGGCTGAGGCATGAGAATTGCTTGAACCTGGGAGGTGGAGGTTGCAGTGAGTTGAGATTGTGCCATTGCACTCCAGCCTGGGCAACAGAATGAGACTCTGTCTCAAAAAAAAAAAAAAGTTATCAGTGATCAGTGTGCAGATAGGTGGATTAAAAAAATCGGTGACCTTTTATCTGTACTTTGTTCTTTTACTACTCAATGAGACTGAGAGTCTGCTGGGTTCACTAAGACCAGGTGAACCCAGAGGGCTCTCGGTCTCATTGACTCAATTGGGTTTGAATCCCAATTCTGCAACCTACATGGCTTTGGGCAGGTTTCCTCATTTTCAAAATGATACAATAATATTTACCTTTTAAACTTATTAAAGGATTAGAAAGCTGTAACACCTAGCATGCTGTCATGGCATAAGGTGGGGGTTAAGTAAAAAGTAGCTACTATTAACGTTTTTGAAAAGTGCTCCTTCGTTTTCCCTGCTCCCTTTCATAGTCTTCATCCTACTTTCCTGGTAGTTCATTTCTTCTTAGTTGGCTATTGACTTTCTATTTTCTTTCCAAGATTATGGCTCATGCCACTTTTTCCGAATGATCTTAAAGTCTCATGGCTTCAGCTATTTCCTTTATAACTGATAATTCCGGATATTCATCTTCAGTCTGTATTCTTTTCTGAGTGCCAGATATGAATGTCTAGGTGTGTGCTAGACATGAAACATGTGCCAAATGATCAGGAATGATAATCAGGATGGAGTCTGTATACTTGACCTACAGAGGAAACAAGCTGTCTTATCTGGCAAACTTTAGTTTTGCTTATTAAGTTGGTAAAATTTTGAATGACTTTCTTTACTCTTGGACATCTAATGATCTTTCGTAAAGAAGGGGAAGGGAACCCTTTCTGTTCAGAAATAACACACAACTTGATTAGTAGGAGAATTTTCCATGTGATTCTGGAAAGAATTTGCAACACCTGTTTCCAAAGAAAGCAAGAAATATATTGCATATTTTTCTCCCCAAAATGTATTTTGTACAAACTGAATTGGACACAAAGAACATTCCTTAAGTTTGGAATAAATAAACTTTCTGAAAACTGCTCAGGTAACAAAGTAGTAAAGAGCAAAAAAAAATTTTATTTACTTCTAACCTTTGACTACTAAAAGAAGAAAATGAAAGGGTTCATGGAAGCAAACTTCACAAAAGTAACTGTAGACTTAACTTGTCAGATCCAAATATACATGTAGAAAAATGTACAAACATGGTTAAATTTACATATGCTGGAATTTTGGGGGGAATGGAATGTGTTTCTTACATATTAGTTTTATTTATTACCTTTTTGGTAAAAAATCAGCTCCTAGAAGCAACTCCCACACTGTTTATTTTTCTTATAAATTTTGCTGAGGTTTCGACATTTCTCTTCCATAGTTTGCAGCAGGATGGCTGCTTAACCAAATTTAGTAGGGTAAGATTTATTGTGTGTATCACATAGAGACCCTGGAAGTTAGACTCCTTTCCTAAGAGAGAGGCTGTGTAATGTGGTGAAAAGAAGAGAAACTTTTTGTTAATGTTTTGGTTTCCCTGCTTACCAACTGTGTAATACTGGGTTATCTGACTTAGTATACATTCAAGTGCTATGCACTTGGGTGAGTTACTTAATGTCTCTGAGTTTGATGAAATTCAGCCCAGAGATAAAATGAGTGCCTTTTTTTTTTTTTTTTTTTTTTTAGTAATTTGCTGTATTTGTGTCTTCTTTTATATTCTTAAGCTAAAGTAAGACTGACCATTTCATCAGCCTGTTTAAAAAAAGGCATTTGGTTTTGTTGATAGTCTTTTCCTTTATTTTTCATTTCTTTAATTTCTGTTCTATATTGCTTTTAGTTTCTTGAGCTTTTAAAAATAAGGTTTTTGTTTTGTTTTGTTTTGTTTTGTTTTTTTGAGACAGAGTCTTGCTCTGTTGCCTACGCTGGAGTGCAGTGGCATGATCTCAGCTCACTGCAACGTCTGCCTCCCAGGTTCAAGCAATTCTCCTGTCTCAGTCTCCCAAGTAGCTGGGATTACAGGTGCGCACCACCATGCCTGGCTTATTTTTGTATTTTAAGTAGAGATGGGGTTTCACCATGTTGGCCAGGCTGGTCTCAAACTCCTGACCTCAAGTGATCTGCCCGCCGCAGTCTCCCAAAGTGCTGGGATTATAGGCGTGAGCCACTGTGCCCGGCTCCACCTCCTGAGTTCAAGTGATTCTCCTGCCTCAGCTTCCAGAGTAGCTGGGAGTACAGGCACGCACCATCATGCCTGGCTAATTTTTGTAATTTTCGTAGAGATGGGGTTTTGCTGTGTTGGCCAGGCTGACCTCAAGTGATCTGGCCACCTCAGCCTCCCAAAGTGTTAGGATTACAGGTGTGAACCACTGCACCAGCCAGTTTTATTAATTTCTAATGTAGGAATTTAAGGGTTTACAATTTTCATGTGTGGTATTTTAGCTGTATCCTTTAAGTTTCGATTTGTGGTATTTTCCTTGTTCATTTTTAACTATTTTGTCATTTACCTTTTGACTTTTCTTGACCTGTGACTCATTGACTTTTAAGTTTTCAAACATAGATATTTTGGGGAGACCTTTTTTTTTTCTACGTTACAGAATTGTTAAGATTAGAGATAATATATAGGCAAATATCAGGCAAATAGTAGATACTCAATAAATGTTTTCATTTTCCTTAAAGAAATAAACCTCTGCTATTTGTTTGTTTTGTTTTTTTGCGTGTAGATGTGTAGAGATGGGAGTCTCCCTGTGTTGTTCAGGCTGGTCTTGAACTCCTGGCCTCAAGTGATCCTCCTGCCTTGGCCTTCCAAAATGTTGGGATCACAGGCATGAGCCACTGCAACTGGCCTAACGTCTACTTTTGAAATGAGAATGGGAAGTACACAATTACCAATAAGTGTAAATAATCCTAAAAATGACTTTAGTTCTGCATGATAGCCAGTTGAGTAGATGAAGTATAGAAAATATAGGAGGATAAGAAGAGGGTAAAATTGGGAGGAGGTAAGGGAGAGAAGGAAATTTAGCCCTTCTAAATTCTTTCTCTAGAATTTAGAGAGGATGGCTCACACCTGTAATTCTAGCACTTTGGGAGGCCAAGGCAGACACATCACTTGAGACCAGGAGTTTGAGACCAGCCGGGGCAACATGGCAAAATCCTGTCTCTACATAAAATACAAAAATTAGCTGGGTGTGGTGATGTGCACCTATAGTTTGAGCTACTCAGAAGGCTATGGTGGGAGGATTACCTGAGCTTCAGAGGTTGAGGCTGTGGTGAGCCATTTTGGTGTCACTGCACTCAAGCCTGGGTGACAGAGACACTCTCAAAAAAAAAAAAAAAAGGAAAGTTAGGGGAAAAAGTGGAAATATCACGTGTTAATTCTAGTCTTCTTTGAAGTCATATTCTGCTGAACAGTTTAGTCTGTGGGCTTCTACATACTAATTATTTTAGATTATATTTCTTACACTTTAGTAATAGAAGTGTCCTTAGATGACCTTTAGTGTGTGTGTGTGTATGTGTATGTGTGTGTATATGTGTATGTAGGTGCATGTTGCCCTGCATAGCAAAAAAAATTTTGTTTTTGGGGAAAGGGTCCCTAGTTTCATTAAAGTCTTTTTTTTTTTTTTTTGGAGACGGAGTCTTGCTCTGTCTCCCAGGCTGGAGTGAGTGGCACAGTCTCGGCTCTCTGCAACCTCCATCTCCTGGGTTCAAGCGCTTCTCCTTCTGCCTCAGCCTCCCAAGTAGCTGGGACAACAGGTGTGCACCACCATCCCTGGCTTTTTTTTTTTTTTTTTGATACCGAGTCTCTGTCGCCCAGGCTGGAGTGCAGTAGGGCACTGTCGGCTCACTGCAACCTCCGCCTCCTGGGTTCAAGCAATTCTCTGCCTCAGCCTATCGAGTCTCTGGGATTACAGGCACCTGGCACCATATCCAGCTAATTTTTGTATTTTTGGTCGAGACGGGGTTTCACCATCTTGGCCAGGGTGGTCTTAAACTCCTGACCTTGTGATCTACCCGCTTCGGCCTCCGAAAGTGCTGGGATTATAGGCGTGAGCCACCACGCTTGGTCTAATTTTTGTATTTTTAATACAAAATTGCCTGACCTCAGGCAATCCGCCTGCCTCTCAAAGTGCTGAGATGACAGGTGTGAGCCACCGCACCCGTTCCATTAGTCTTAAGGAGGTCCATGATCCCCAAGAAATTAAGAACCACCCCTCCCTCCCTCCTCTCCCCTTCCTGCCCCCTCTCCCCTTCCTCCCCCTCTCCCCTTCCTCCCCCCTCTCCCCTTCCTCCCCCCCTCCACTTCCTCCCCCCTCTACTTCCTCCCCTGCCCCCTCTCCTCCCCTCCTCTCTCCCCTCCCCTTCGTCCCCTCCTCCCTCCCCTCCCCTTCCTTCCCTTCCTCTCCTTTGTTTTGAGACAGCCTCTCTCTGTTGCCCAGGCTGGAGTGCAGTGGCGCCACCTCTGCTCACTGCAACCTCCACCTCCTGGATTCAATTCTCCTGCTTCAGCCTCCTGAGTAGCTGGGATTACAGGCGCACATGCTACCATGCCAGGCTAATTTTTGTATTTTTTTAGCAGAGATGGGGTTTTGCCATGTTGGCCAGTTTGGTCTTGAGCTCCTGACCTCAGGTGATCTGCCTGCCTCGGCCTCCAAAAGTGCTGTGATTACAGGCATGAACTACCGCGCCCGGCCAAGAAACAATATTTTAGACTTCATTAGTTGAGATAAATTGAGAAGCTTAACAGGAAGTAATTTATTTTTTCCTGCTGTAATAGTAATGACTACTTCCCACTTGAGTGAGATTTGGTGTTCCTTATAATTCCTCGCATTACAGCCAGATGACCAGGCAATATACTAAGATCAGGATTTGACTTTTAATGTAGTGCAACTTAAAACTACTGAACATGATATGTTATAAGCATAAATATTGTAATACCTGGTATGAATTACAAAACCTTAAATGCCTTTGATTATTATAGTTTGTATACAGCTAAGCCAAGCATTTTTGGCCTCACCTGAGGGTAGGAACAGTTCTGGGACTAAGAGGAAGCAGTTGGTAGCTGCAGTGGAGATGCGATACTGTAAAGGGCAGCTTTGGACAGCCAGAAGACAAGAAGACACTGTTGGGTTAGAGATGAAAGGTTTTATTTACCCCAGGACAAAAGAATAGGGAAGACCCAAGGTTGGTGAGAGAGGTAGGAGGGTAGCCAGTCATACTTGACTGGCCCTCTTGCTTCCCTTTACATGAAGGCGTCATTGCCTGAAAAGAGAAGCTAGCTCAGGATTCTAAAATTTGAAGGATGCAGCAGTGATAGGTTCTTCAGAGGAAGCAACTAAATGTATGCACGTGGGGGAGTTTTTTTTCTGACCACTGGCTCACAATAAAACCTATGTTTACTCAAGTACTTTATAATTATTCCCTCTTATGTTTCTGGAATCAAAATTAGTGCCTTGTGTTAATATGTTTTGGAAATTTAATGCTCAGCCTGTCAGTTTATTTTTAACCCCCTAGATCTGCATTATCCAGTATGAGATCCATTAGCTGCATGTAGCAATTTAAAATTAAATTAATTAAAATTTAATACAATTAAAAGTTCAGTCCTTCAGTCACACTAGCCATATATCAAGAGCTCTGTAGCCTCATGTGACTAGTAGCTACCGCATTGGACAAGACATTGTATTGGACATTTTTGTTTTGAGACGGAGTCTCACTCTTGTCACTAGGCTAGAGTGCAGTGGCACGATCTCGGCTCACTGCAACCTCCACCTCCTGGGTTCAAGCGATTCTCCTGCCTCAGCCTCCCGAGTAGCTGGGACTACAGGTGTGTACCACCATGCCCGGCTAATTTTTGTCTTTTTAGTAGAGACAGGGTTTCACCATGTTGGCCAGGATGGTCTCGATCTCTTGACCTCGTGATCTGCCTGCCTCAGCCGCCCTAAGTGCTGGGATTACAGGCGTGAGCCACCGCGCCCAGCCTGGACATTTCTTTTATCACAGAAAATTTTATTGGCTAGCACTGTCCTAAATAAAATTATGTATTTTCTTTCCTTTTTCTCCCATCAGACTAAAGCTGGTTTATATTAATGCATAATTAACTTTGATATTTGAAAGTAAAAAACTTGAAAGGCTTACTAGAGTAATATTCTTTTGCTTTTTACATAATTAAAAAGACAGTGCCACTCTTTCATAATGATCTGCCTGAGTGCCATTATTTTATAAGATTTTTCAAGAAGTGGTGACTGAATCAAAGCACTGTTATGGCTTGTATTTATCCCCTTCTACTGAACTCTTGAGTCTCAAGGTTATTTCTCCTCTCTCTGTAAGCATGTCTGGAAGGCCCAAAATGTTATAACAAAATTTCCAATTTAAAAAGTTAGTGGCGGGGCACGGTGGCTCACGCCTGTAATCCCAGCACTTTGGGAGGCTGAGGGGGGTGGATCACCTGAGGTCAGGAGTTCCAGACCAGCCTGGCCAACATGGAGAAACTCTGTCTCTGATAAAAATACAAAATTAGCCAGATTTGGTAGCGCATGCTTGTAATCCCAACTCCTCAGGAGGCTGAGGCAGGAGAATTGCTTGAATCCAGGAGTTGGAGTTGGCAGTGAGCCAAGATCACGCCATTGCACTCTAGCCTGGGCAACAAAAGTGAAACTCTGTCTCAAAAAATAAATAAATAAATTAGCTTTGTTTCATACATTTTTAAGGAAATCATCATAGATCTCTAAAGTTGCAAGAGAGGGAAAATCCTCAAAAGTAATTATTTTACTGTAGGGCTACTTCTCTGAGAACCTATCAATTAGGCATAAAAGCTAAAGGTTAGTTTTTACTGCTTTGTGTTTTTTTGTTTGTTTATTTGTTTGTTTTTTTTTTTTTTTGAGGCGGAGTCTTGCTCTTGTCATCCAGGCTGGAGGCAATGGCATGATCTCAGCTCACTGCAACCTCTGCCTCTTGGGTTCAAGTGATTCTTCTGTCTCAGCCTCCTGAGTAGCTGGGATTACAGGCACCCGCCTCTGTGCCCAGCTAATTTTTGTATTTTTAGTAGAGATAGGGTTTTGCCATGTTGGCCAGGCTGGTCTCAAACTCCTGACCTTGTGATCCACTCGCCTTGGCCTCCCAACGTGCTGGGATTACAGGAGTGAGCCACCATGCCTCCTGCTTTGTGTTTTAACAGAGTAAGAAAATAGACTTTTCCATTGCTCTAGTTTCAATCTTACTATAGGTAGGACTTTTTCAGATAAATTGTTATGATTAATTTCCGGAAAAGGATAGTATGGATGATTTCAGGTAAGTTACAGGCATAATTTCAGGAAATAAAAAATGTTTTTATTGTGATAGAGCATCCCAAACACCTTTAGAATCTACCTCTTTTTCCTTTTCCCCCCATTATTTGTTTCAGGCCTTTAACATCTCTCATATACACTAGTATTTCTTGCCTCTGGCCTTGCCCTCTCTTCTGTCTTCACACTGTTTTTTTCTTTACACAGCTCTTTTCACAGCCCCCTCAATTAGAGTACAGATTGGATTGTGTGTCTCCCTGCTACCCACAGAATAAAAATTCAAATGTGATGATTTTGGTCTTTTGTTTTATTATAAAATATTCAAACATGGAAGTATATACAGTAGAAAATAAGTTTTCTCCCTGATTTGATTTGTATTAGTACCATCTCTAGTATTTAACCCCCACTATTAAATTTGACTGGCTTAAAAAAAAATACCATCTCTGAAGATAACTACTTAGAAGTTGGTTATATGTTTTTCCAGACTTCCCAATGTTTATTTATATATAAACATAAATAACTTTAGGCCAGGCGTGTTGGCTCACGCCTGTAATCCCAACACTTAGGGAGGCCGAGGCAGGTGGATCATGAGGTCAGGAGATCAAGACCATCTTGGCTAACACGGTGAAACCCCGTCTCTACTAAAAATACAGAAAATTAGCCAGGCGCCTGTAGTCCCAGCTACTCGGGAGGCTGAGGCAGGAGAATGGAGTGAACCCGGGAAGTAGAGCTTGTAGTGAGCTGAGTTCCGCGCCACTGCACTCCAGCTTGGGTGACAGAGCGAGACTCCGTCTCAAAAAAAAAAATAAAAAAAAATTTTAGAGAAATCAAATTATACCATATATAATGTTTTTACTTATTTTGCCTGGTTTTATGATCTATACTCATTGATTTTTTTTTGTTTTTAATTTTTAATTTTTCCATATTTTATGGTAGGATGTCTGAAATATAAATATATTCTTATATCTCTTATATCTGAGATATAAATATATATGTGAAATATATTCTACCAGATTTTATGGTAGGATACCTGAAATATACTTTTATGGTAGGATAGCTGATATATGAATATATTCCCAGATTTTATGGTAGGATATCTGAAATATAAATATAAATATATTCCTATAAGAATATATTTATATTTCAGGTATATATGCAAGTACCTTAGCATTGTGGTGACTTATAATAGGTGCTCAGTCAATGTTTGTTTCCATTCTTCTTGGACATATATGAGAAGGGCCACATAAGATTATTAACTATTTATTTATGTTTTTGAGTAGTGAAACTCTAAAGACTCACAGTCTGAGGATTCATGGAGTTGTTCACATCCATGAACAACCATGTTATGAATCTTTTAGTTATAAAGCAAACCTTTCTCTGGAGCATGTTTGTGTTTTCTCATTTAGGTTTATAAATTGCTCTGAGACTAGCAGGATTGCTGTTTAAGAGTCTTGTGAGGTAGGCTGCCCGATTATTTTAGGTGCTTCCAGTAAGAGCGGATATTTTTTACTGGTGAATAGGAGACCACATTATAATTTGTCCTTTTTACTGAGAGTGCATAGTATATTGTATACTGTAAACTTGTGTAGTATGTGAAAACTTTTTACATGGGAGTCTTGGAACAAAGTCATAGATATCTAACTCGTTTGCTAACTCTGAGGATGTGGAGGATGGATATGGACATAGGAAGTTCAACATGTGTATCATGGAGTGGGATATGTAGGTGTGTAATCTGTGATGCAATTTCAGATCTGAGAGTTTCTAGTGGTTCTAGAGAAGAGAATAGGATGGATCTGGAGCTGTTGTTAATTATTTGTAAAGTCTTGTTTTGAAGTGTGATTGCTTTTTACTCTTCAGCATCTCCTTTGGAAATCTTATCCCTCTACTTTCCTGCAGGGAGTTTGTGGATCTCTGTTTTGGGTTGATCAGTAAAGAGGATGCAGTTGGGGCCTCAACTTCTTTTCTCATTGAGGAAAGAGTGAGGGGTGCTGCTGAGAGAAGTGCTTCTACAGTAGCCATATTTGAAGCTTTGCTTAGAGATAATGCTGGAGTGTACACAAATTGCCTTCAAGATTCCAGTAGTTTGTGATTTACGAATTTGTTTGAGCAGTTAACATGGGTATATTCAGTTTGTTTATCTTTGTTAGCAGTGTGTGTTCCCAATGGAAAACAGCTTGAGAAAGAGTTGCTAGAGTATAGAATTGTAAGTGCTTCCCTAGCGTGTTCTTGGACTTCAGATTGTTCACCCTTTTTTTTTTTTTTTGTCTCTTCTTGGTTTGTTTGAACTTGAGCCCTTTGGTGTGACAAGTCACATACAGCTTTTCAGGATCTAAGTTTATGGTTACATAAGATTATTGTTTATATGTTTCAGAAGCTTTGCTCACTTGTTCATTCATTCCATAAATATTATTTGAAATGTTTACTGTAAGCAAGATTATGCAGGGCATGTTATTAGGTGGTAATTAGGGAAAGGGAAAAATGGAAATTATATTTTGCAGATACAACAAAGGCTGAAGAGGTGTGTGTGTGTTTTAGATACACACACATCTGTATATACACAGACACGATCCACAGTTCTGTAGGAATAACTTCCTAAACATCTTTAGAATCTGTCTCTTTTTCCTGTTCCCACTGTTATTTCTTTGTTTCAGGCCCTTAACATCTCTAATATACACTAGTATTTCTGTCTTCACACTGTTTTTTTCTTTACGCGGCTCTTTTCACAGCCGCTCCTGTAGCACACAGATTGGAATTGTGTCTCCTTGTACCCACAGAATAAAACCCAATGTTCTTAATATGTAGTCTTAATACAGACTCTATAAATAGCCCCTTTATTAATCTCTCTTGAGTTACTCACTTTTAGGTTTCAGCTCCCTACTGAGACCCCAACTGGCTTTACCTTCTGTTCCCTCCTGGTTCTGCTTATCTTCCATTGCCCCTGTGGACCTGCTTTCTGTCATTGCCTTCCCTGCCCTCAGTCTCAGGAGCCTGAGACTGGCTTCTAGATGGGTTTGGACAATGGATGGCACTGGCAGGAGGAGAGTAGAGTTGCTGTGTTTATTTGCCTGGCTTCCTCCTGCAAGATCATGTCATGTTGGCTCTCCCAGAGGCCATGGCTCGTATCATGGGGCCCTCTTTGTCTTTTCAAGTCTGTAGATGATAGCAGCTTCAGGAGGTTGCACTATCTTTTGACTGTGCCCACACCCTTCACACCTTGTAAATAGTCCCTTTCTTAAACTCTCCTTAAATTACCCAGTTTGAGGGTGCTATCTGTTTCCTGCTGGGATCCTGATGGCTGTGTTGCCCAAACCTAAATGTCAGTCATGCTTGCAGTTACAGCTGTGTTATTTTCCTGTAGTACTGATTTCCCTCTTTTATTAAAAGTTCTGTGGTGGCTGGGCATGGTGGTTTATATGTGTAATCCCAGCACTTTGGGAGGCTGAGGCAGGAGGATTGCTTGAGTCCAGGAGTTTGAGACCAGCCTAGGAAACATAGTGAGACTCTGTCCCTACCAAAAAAAAAATAAAGCCAGGAATGGTAGCACATGCCTGTAGTCACAGCTACTTGGGAGGCTGAGGTGAGAGGATTGCCTGAGCCCAAGAGTTCAAGGTTACAATGAACTATGATCATGCCACTGGACTCCATCCACCCTAGGTGACAGAGTAAGACCCAGTCTCTTAAAAAAAATTTCTTTGAGGTCTTTTTCATTCTTCCCCTCTTTCAGTCTTTTTTCCTTTCTTCTTTCCTGGCATTGCAGCTGCCATATTATGGCAATGTAAATGTTTGAATGAATAAGGAGGGGATGGACATCTGAGTTTCTCTGTTGTGTAGCATAATATTCATTTAAATGTCTGAAATGAGATCTTTAGAGAAAATTGAGGGAGTGAGTACACGAATCAGTGTAGTCACTTTAATAACTTGATTTTTATTTCATTCTTTTCAAAATAAATTTAGTACTTCTTTACCTTCTACATATTAGGGATTAACATTGATTTACTTTAGTCTTTCTCTTTGTAAAATGCATTTTAGATTTATTCCATTGGAATATTTTGTAATAGCACATATTTGAGGAAGTATATATGACATATATTTAATAAAATGGAAGAGATTTCAATTATCACTGAATTGAGGAGAATATGGGAACATCTGTTTACATCTATCCAGGTATTCATGTGTCTGTTTTCCTCAACATGTCACAGGAGTAGTGCACTAAGAGCAGACATACATGCCTAACAGTTGTGTTTAGCAAGATCAAAATATGTATGTGCCCTGATAGGAAACAGATGGCATATTCAAGCTGGATAATTTGAAGAGGATTAAATGAAACAAGTATTCACAAATAAGTGGGCAGAGTTTAGAAAATCAACAAGAGATATTGTAGTATCCTGGGCTAGCAACAGAGAGGATGGGAATATTCCCCATAGACCTGAAGTGCAAAGAGAAGGAGTGCTACCTCAAAAGAAAGCTGTGTGGAGAAGGCTGCCTGATAGCAGCTGTAGTCCCAGGTAGAGGGTGAGCCACCACGCCCGGCGGTTATTACATAGTTTTAAAAGTGACTCCTCTTAAGGAAATTTTAATTAAGAGAAAAATATCCTAGAACTATGATTAGGGTCAGAACAGTATCTATATTCTTTAGGTATTAAGGAAAAAGTGTATCTGTCCTAAGAAAGTGTTTATAAAGAGAAGAATCTTCTTAGAACACTAACTCTAACACAGAACTCTCATCACTACTCTAAAAAATTAACATTAAAAATAATCTTGGCCAGGTATGGTGGCTCATGTCTGTAATCCCAGCACTTTGGGAGGCCGAGGCAGGTGGATCACTTGAGGGCAGGAGTTCAAGATGAGCCTGGCCAACATGGTGAAAACTCGTCTTTACTGAAACTACAAAAATTAGCCGGGCTTGGTGGCATGTGCCTGTGGTCCCAGCTAATCAGGAGGCTGAAGTCGGATAATCAGTTGAAACTGGGAGGCGGAGGTTGCAGTGAGCCAAGATCGCACCTCTGCACTACTCCAGCCTGGGCGACAGAGCAAGACTCTGTCTCAAAACAAGAACAAAAACAAAAACAAAACAAAACAAAAATGATCTCAGTAGCAGATAAAGACTATTCCATTGCTTTTTGGAATAGTGATATCTGTTTACTCTGGAGGGACGGACATGCCTCTGTGTGTGTGTGTGTGTAATACATATGAACAATAGGGGACATAATTTTGACATAGTTAACTTGAAGAAAGGGATGCTTAGACAATGACAACCCAATATTGAACAATGCTCAATACTAAGTTTCTTTATGAAGATACCATTGTTGTATTAGTGGAGATGGTATAATATATTCTCAGTAAAGACCTCAGCCTTTACCCAGTTCTCATGCTCCTTGATGTCTTAGCATTTGATATATTAGATTTGTCATGTACTAGATACTCTGAGCTTTGGTTTTTGTATCACAACATCGTCCTACTTCTCTATTGTTCATTCATTCTTTTGTTTAAAGAATGGCCAGACTATGCTGCTGAACAAGACAGACACAGCCCTTGCCCCTTGGAGCCTGTGAGCATCCTTTCTTCCTCTCCTCCTAAAGCCTCTTTTCACGTTTTCTCTGTGGATATTAGTCCTTAGCTGATTGCTTTGTCTCTTTAGTCTTGATTTGCCTTCTGTAAGAACTGTTTTATTCTCCTAGCTTAAGTTGCAAATTCTAATGCCAACAACTTACACATCTTTCTCTACTTCTGATCTTTACCCTGAATTTTATTCACTTAGCCATTTAATAAATTTTTTTTTTTTTTTTTTTGAGACAGAGTTTTGTTTTTGTTGCCCAGGCTGGAGTGCAATGGCGCCATCTCAGCTCACCACAACCTCCGCCTCCCGGGTTCAAGCGATTCTTCTGCCTCAGCCTCCTGAGTAGCTGGGATTTTGGGCGCCCGCCACCATGCCCAGCTAATTTTTTTTTTTTTTTTTTGTATTTTTTTTAGTAGAGACAGGGTTTCGCCATGTCGGCCAGGCTAGTCTTGAACTCCTGACCTCATGATCTGCCAGCCTTTGCCTCCCAGAGTGCTGGGATTATAGGCGTGAGCCACCGCGCCTGGCCAATAAATTTTTGTTCGGATCTGTGTGCCTGGTACAAAGGACACAAAAATGATAAAGGTAGCCTTTGCCCTCAGAGTTGCTGACACACACATAAAAAGTTAAAGTACAGTGTGATAGACATATGTACATGGTGCCATGGGACAGATAAGAAGGGAGTACCTGGCTTGGACTTGAAGGAGAAATGAGAGCAACTATCTGCAGTAGAAGGCTGAGCATTTCAAATCCCTATGAAACCTAGGGTTTTGAAAACAGTATGTTTCGGCAACAGCAAGTGGTTCAGTGTGATTGGAGCCTTAAGGGGATGGTGGAAGATGAGGCTGAGCATTTAGGGAGGCGCCAGATTGCCCCAAAGGCAGTACTCTCAATGCTAAACTAATATTCTTCCACCATAAATGAGCTCTCCCTGGCAACTTCTCATTTCTATCAATGGAACTTTCATTCTTCATATGTCCAAACCCTGAAGTGCCATCTTCAGGTCTGCCTCAGCATTTGTGATCAGTGCTCAAGTTTTGTATCATTTCTATATTCAAAACATTCTTCTGTGCATCCTATTTTGTTTCCACTATCTACACACTACTTATCACCTAATTAGTAGATTATTTCAAAACTGTAAGTATTTGTGTTTCTTCTTGCTGTCTCCCTTTTTTTTTTTCCTGGAAGTTAACTTCTAAAATTCCTCGTTTTACCATGTTGTTGACCCTGAGCAAAAGAGGACAGTGATATTTTATTTCCTACAAACTTACATCCTTTCCAAATGTTTTAAACCCATAATCCTTTTTCTTTCTTTGGAGTTGGGAGTCTTGCTTTGCACCCATGTTGGAATGCAGTGGCATAATCATGGCTCACCGTAGCCTTGAATTCTTGGGCTCAAGTGATCCTTCTGCCTCAGCATCCCAAATATGTGGACTATAGGTGTGTACCACTATGCCCAGCTATTTTTTTTTTTTTTTTTTTTTGAGATGGAGTCTTGCTCTGTGGCCCAGGCTGGAGTACAGTGGCGCGATCTCAGCTCACTGCAACCTCTGCCTCCCAGGTTCAAGTGATTCTCCTGCCTCAGCCTTCCGAGTAGCTGGGACTACAGCCACCACGCCCAGCTAATTTTTTGGATTTTTAGTATAGACGGGGTTTCACCGTGTTAGCCAGGATGGTCTTGATCTCCTGACCTCGTGATCCACCCGCCTCGGCTTGCCAAAGTGCTGGGATTACAAGCATGAGCCACCTCACCCAGCCACCCAGCTAATTTTTAAAAATATTTTTTAGAGACAAGGTCTTGCTGTGTTGCCCAGAATGGTCTTGAACTTCTGGCCTCAAGTGATCCTCCCACCTCAGCCTCCCGAGTCACTGGGATTACAGGTGTTAGTCATCATGCCTGACTCCTATAATCTTTTAATAAACACAAAAATCTCAAGCACTGTTATTCCCATGAAAACCATAGAATTGCAGAATTCAGAGGTAATATATAGCAAATAATACATTGTTCCATTAACTTTCAGTTATGGAACTGAAAGTTCTTTTTTTTTTTTTTTTTTGAGACAGGATCTTGTCCTGTTGCCCAGGCTGGGGTGCAGTGGTGTGAACATGGCTTACTGAAGCCTTTACCTCTCGGGCTCAAGGGATCCTCCTGCCTCACCCTCCTGAGTAGCTGGGACTACAGGCACATGCCACCATGCCCAGCCAATTAAAAAATTTCTTTTGTAGAGACGAGGTCTCAATATGTTGCCCAGGCTAGTCTTGAACTCCTGAACTCAAGGGGTCCTCCTGCCTCAGCCTTTCAACATGTTGGGTTTATAGGTGTGACCCACCTATACTCAGCCTACTTTGAGTTCTTATTGTGAACACAACATGTATTATACTGAGTGAGGTTTTTAAAGGACAGGTTCCCCTTCTCCCAATCATATCTTCCTTGCTGCAGTTATAACCTGTTAACCTAGCCAGATTACTTGTCTCCACGGGAGGCTGTATATTCCCTAACTCTGGAAGAGTTGTGTTGGAATCCTGGTTCCACCACTTCCTAGTTTCAGCAATGTTCCTCATTTCTCTAAGCTTCAACAACGTTACATGAAAAAAGCAGGTAGTGATAATACCTACTTCACAGAGGTGAGGTAAGGATTGAGTTAATCTATGTGGCCTAATTCCCCGCATGTGCAAGCATGCAATACATGTTGGCTACAAAATGTGTGTACCTTGAAAACTTCTTGCTCATTCCCTTTGTGCTCTTGTTGATGCAATTCTCATGCTTCCCTGCCTCCCTCTACCACTAAATGGTCTGCCTCCCTGAGCTCCTCCCTATTGCTTGTGTTTTACCTGTCATTTCACGTTCAACTCAGTTGCCTCTTCTTTAATAGTCTTTTCTAACTCCTCAAGTCTGTGTTGACCTCTGAATTCCTATAGGTCCTTCTATGCCATTTTAGTAATTATATTCCTATTTTTATGGCATATTTCTGCCTTTTATGGTATTTCTTCTTAACTTTACATGCAATAAAAGAGTTGTGGAATTACCGTCTCAATCAAGATACAGAACAGTTTCATCATTTTCCCCAAAAAATCTACCTTGGGATTTCTTTTTAAACAATTTACTGGGTATACATTCTTTTTCTACAAATACAATTTAGATTCTTGAATTTAGTATTTGTTTTATACAAATTTGTCTTCCCTAAGTATGGCTTAGTATTGTGCATATGGTGAGTGAGTAGATGCTTGAATGTTTGAATTGTATAAAACAAAGCCTAAAAGCATGGTAAATTTGAATATCTTAAGAAGCCACTAATTTAAATTATTTAACTTTGGTCTTTCAGGGTCATTTTATTTAGGTGCAAAATTTCAACTGAAAATTATTTCGGTGTAACTTGTTAAAAGTGGTTTTGGAGCCTTGCCAGGGCTAATAAAACCAGGTGTTTGTTTGTCTTTGGAAAATAAAAGGCTTTTTCTTTCTATTTTTATTACTGAATATATACTTGTGGTTTCTGTCGTTTTCTTTCTCTTTTTCTTTTCTTTTCTCTTTTTTCCTGAGATGGAGTCTTGCTCTGTTGGCCAGGCTGGAGTGCAGTGGCGCAATCTTGACTCGCTGCAACCTCTGCCCCCTGGGTTCAAGCGATTCTCCTGCTTCAGTCTGCCTAGTAGCTGGGACTACAGGTGTACACCACCATGCCTGGCTAATTTTTGTGTTTTTAGTAGAGACAGGGTTTCACCATATTGGCCAGGCTTGTCTTGAACTCTTCATGTCAAGTGATCTGCCCATCTTGGCCTCCCAAAGTGCTGGGATTATAGGCATGAGCCACCTAAATTTTTACGTTTCTTCTCCTGGATGACATTTGGTTGTTATGATATTAATTACTGAATTTATTTATGGAATTTTGCCTTTTTTCTTAAACACAGTTTAATGTAAAGCAATTCAATTAAAAATGAATTAACTACAGAATGCAAAATGGAAAACCTTCCTGTTTTCTCAGCTTTATTTTTCCATGGGCCAATTTTGCTCTCCTCCTTGTGGAAGTCTCTTTTATTGATTATTTCTAAAATCGGAGGTCAATGCAAGTAATAGTATTTATACTTGGAAAAAGGTGGGGCTGATATGGACAAGCAAATGATGCTGCATGATTTTCTTAATCTTTGCCCTTGGGTATAATGGAGATCCATCTCCAGAGAGGGCAAAATATGGCTAGGATTTGCATCCCATTCAGTAGACTTCCTAATGAAGTGAATTGAATTTAATCATGTGTGTCTTTTTTTTCCCTTCCCCAACAGCTTCCATGCCTATGGCTGTTCTAAAATTGGGCCAAATATATCCATTTCAGAGAGGCTTTTTCTGTAAAGACAACAGCATCAACTATCCGTACCATGACAGTACCGTCACATCCACTGTCCTCATCCTAGTGGGGGTTGGCTTGCCCATTTCCTCTGTAAGTAAATTAATAAGTAGGTAGTGATGGGTTTGTTGTGCTGGAGGTTGGATGAAGTATGGAGTTGGGGCGGGGGTAAATCCACAGTACTGTCTTCACCAGTGTTGATATGGTGAATGATTGCTTGAGGAATATACCCACCGTTTTAGTCCAGAGGCAGTGTTTCTCCAGTTAAAGGTGGATGTTACCCAGAACAACTTGATGTCATTCTGAAGAATGATAGAATGATTATTTTTGAATAGGAGAGTCTTTTTGAGTCATTGGACCAAATCCTCTCAGTAAACAAACGAAGAAACTTAGGTCCAGACACTTGTTAAAGCCCAGTAAGCTATTGTATGGCAGAGCTGAAACTAAGATTGTGCTTGTATTATCATACTGTTAAGTGGAAATTGAGGCCATGAAAAAGGAAAACGTTTGCATATTAAATTTGAGAAAACAAACTCAGCAGAAAGACCACAAATATATATGCTAAATAAAATTATCAGAATACATTAAGATATGTCACTATTGGCCGGGTGTGGTGGCTCACGCCTGTAATCCCAGCACTTTGGGAGGCTGAGGTGGGTGGATCACCTGAGGTCAGGAGTTCGAGACCAGCCTGACCAACATGGAGAAACCCAGTCTCTACTAAAAATAAAGAATTAGCCGGGTGTGGTGGTGCATGCCTGTAATCCCGGCCACTCGGGAGGCTGAGGCAGGAGAATTGCTTGAACCCGGGAGGTGGAGATTTCAGTGAGCCAAGATCATGCCATTGCACTCCAGCCTGGGCAACAAGAGCAAAACTCCATCTCAAAAAAAAACAAAACAAAACAAAACAAAAAAAACAAAAAAAAAAACGGAAAAGAAAAGTCACTATTTCTTACTTTGTACTGTCCTTCAGATAGTTCATCAGTTTGTAGGACAATATTGGGTTTCACTGTTTTAAATAATTAAAAATTTTCATTCTAGGTTAAGATTCACAAACTAGGTTAAGATTGCCACTTGGGATATTATGTCTACTTTCTTTACCCTTGGCTCTCATTCCTAAATCTTGCTATTGTCATTTATGTGACTTGGAAATAGAAGGGAAGGAGCAAGGTGAAGATTTACCTCCTTGAGTGTCTTGGCAGTGCAGCATATCACACCTTATTTCTCCTCTGGCCACCTGTGTTGTTACTTGCCTTTCCTAGATATATGACTTACAAAACTTTAGTGTCTCAGTAAAC
Source organism: Symphalangus syndactylus (assembly GCF_028878055.3). Classification (NCBI taxonomy): domain Eukaryota; kingdom Metazoa; phylum Chordata; class Mammalia; order Primates; family Hylobatidae; genus Symphalangus; species Symphalangus syndactylus. Next base: position 44,297,679 of record NC_072440.2, read on the forward strand.
TCAGTAGCCTTGTTCTGCCTTAGGACTAGCTGGCTTTTCTCTCTCTATTTTGTCTCCAAATTGGCTAAGAATAGTAACCTAGTTGTTTGTTTTTCCAGTTTATATATCTGAGTTCATTTTGCCTTTTTGTCTGGTAGATTTTTTTCTAATGGGCTTCAGCTCAGTATTTTGAAGGCGAAGGGGTCCAGGATTTTATTATGTTCTAAGAGGTATAAGTATTAATATATTCTTACAATTCTAATTTGATTATAGCTACTTTTATGGGAGTAAAATTAGAGAAAAATCTAGCATTTAGTTTAAGGAGATACTTCTTTTTCTAAGAAATACATCCCACCATAACTGGTTACTTAAATTTTAGCTATTCAGCTTAGGAGAAACCGTGTGCAGGGAAGTACTGCCACTTGGATGACAATAGATGGTGTTACTGTACTATATGAAGTACTAAGTAGTTGTGGTAGCCATGATTCTGAGCAACTGTTGCCAGATAAAGTTTCATTTTTAAGAAAAACTTGCCCCTGTATTTGAGGAGATAATTGCTTGAAAGTGAATAAATTAATTGTAATAATAATACATATATATTTTTGAGATGTAGTTTTGCTCTTGTCGCCCATGCTGGAGTGCAATGGTGTAATCTTGGCTCACTGCAATGTCTGCCTCCCAGGTTCAGGTGATTTTCCTGCCTTAGCCTCCTGAGTAGCTGGGACTATAGGCATGTGCCGCCATGCCCAGCTAATTTTTGTATTTTTTAGTAGAGATGGGGTTTCTCCATGTTGGCCAGGCTGGTCTTGAACTCCTGACTTCAAGCAATCTACCCCGCCTCAGCTCGGGTTCAGGCGATTCTCCTGCCTCAGCCTCTCAAGTAGCTAGAATTACAGTTGCCTGTCACCACGTCCAGCTAATTTTTGTATTTTTAGTAGAAATGGGGTTTTGCTGTGTTGACCACCTGGCAACATGCCCCTGGCCCATAATCTTTTATTTAAAAAAAATTATTATAAAGTAGAAAGAGAAAATAAATAGCCCTTAGTTCTACTACCTGAAGACAACTACTGGTAGCATTTTGATGTTTTCTTTAGTTTGACAGGTTTTTTGTTGTTGTTGTTTGTTTGTTTGTTTTTCTATTTTTATTTTTTTGAGATGGAGTCTCACTCTGTTGCCCGGGCTGGAGTGCAGTGGCACAGTCTTGACTCAGTGTACCCTCCGCCTCCCAGGTACAAGCAATTCTCCTGCCTTGACCTCCCAAGTAGCTGGGACTACAGGCAACGCACCACCACACCTGGCTAATTTTTGTATTTTTAGTAGAGACGGGGTTTTACATGTTGGCCAGGCTGGTCTCGAACCCCTGACCTCAGGTGATCCACCTGCCTCGGCCTCCCAAAGTGCTGAGATTACAGGCGTGAGCCACTGCACCCAATCTAGTTTGACAGTTTTTATATCATTATGAGCACACCACAGATTTAGTTTTGTGCTTTGTTTTTTTGCTTATAACAATTTTTTTTTTAGTTATAGTATTATAATATCAAGCAGCTTAAATAGCAATAGGGCTAAATTTTTTTTTTAAGGAGTGGAAAAAGACTTAGTATCAATCTTTGTATCAATCTTAGTATCAAACTTTGACTAATTCCTGTGAGTTTGCTGTTAGAATTGACCTGGAAAAATATTTTAATGCCAATTATTTATTTATTTGTTTGTTTTGAGATGGAGTCTTGTCGTGTTGCCCAGGCTGGAGTTCAGTGGCATGATCTTGGCTCGCTGCAACTGCCGTGCAATACCACCACGCTCAGCTAATTTTTTGTATTTTTAATAGAGATAGGGTTTCACCATGTTGGTCAGGCTGGTCTGGAACTCCTGACCTCAGGTGATCCGCCAGCCTCGGCCTCCCAAAGTGCTGGGATTACAGGCGTGAGCCACCACGCCTGGCCTAATGCCAATTTATTTTTAATTAAAGAAGTAGTATTTGGCCAGTTTCTGGGCCTTAAATGTGCTTGAATGTGCAGGAAGGGATTCTTGCAAATTCTTAGGGTAGATTTGTTTGTTTTAATAGTTCGTGTATAACATCTGTTGTTATATGTAGAAAATAATTTATTTTCTATAAAATGAACTATTTATGCTTAACATAACTTTCATATAATATGCCATATAATTTGATCAGAAATAAGATTTGGGGTAATAGAAAATCTATATTTTAAAGCAGTGATTTATTTTTACAATGCGAGGTTCATAATCTTTTTAAGAAATATATTCTGGCCGGGCGCGGTGGCTCACGCTTGTAATCCCAGCACTTTGGGAGGCCGAGGCGGGCGGATCACAAGGTCGGGAGATCGAGACCACGGTGAAACCCCGTCTCTACTAAAAATACAAAAAATTAGCCGGGCGTGGTGGTGGGCGCCTGTAGTCCCAGCTACTCGGAGAGGCTGAGGCAGGAGCATGGCGTGAACCCGGGAGGCGGAGCTTGCAGTGATCCGAGATTGTGCCACTGCACTCCAGCCTGGGCAACAGAGCAAGACTCCGTCTCAAAAAAAAAAGAAATATATTCTTTACTGTTTCTTCTTTAGCTATCCAGAAAGGTGCCATATTCAGAAAACTATAGATTTCTGCATTATTTGGCTTTTACATTTTTTTTTTTGTTTTTTGGTTTTAATGATCCGTATTAGATTTGACACCAGACTTTTTTTTTCCATCATTTTTGGCTTTGTGTAGTTCTACCTTCTCCCTTGGTAATTCATTATACATTTACTTTTATAAATTCTTATATTTCTAGAAAAAGGTAAGACTTTTTGTGTGCAAACTTTCAGAGTAATGATAGTAACAATAAAGTTAGTATTAAATCTCAAACCATATGTTGCAATGAATAATATACTTTGTCTAAATTAAAAAATTTGTAGTTTCAGGATAGAAAACTTACCTATGTTTAATAGGCTATTTTAAATTGACTTGAGTACTGACTGTAAGTAGTTGCTTTTCTTAAGTGATGGTTACTGTATGGCATAACCTTTTAGCAAAAATTCTTAGTCTAAAATAACAGTATAGCCAATGCTTGTGACCAACTTATTAAACTTTTTCTAAAGAGTGATTGTATTATTCATGGTGACCTAAACTGGAAATGTACATGGATGTTTGTGAGAAGGGCTTAATCACTTTTTTTTTTTTTTGAGGTGGAGTCTCACTCTGTCGCCCAAGCTGGAGTGCAATGGTGCAATTTCGGCTCACTGCAACCTCCACCTCCTGGGTTCAAGCGATTCTCCTGCCTCAGCCTCCTAAGTAGCTGGGATTACAGGGGTGTGCCATCACACCTGGCTAATTTTTGTATTTTTAGTAGAGATGGGGTTTCACCATGTTGGTTAGGCTGGTTTCAAACTCCTGACCTCCTGATCTGCCCGCCTCGGCCTCCCAAAGTGTTGGGATTACAGGCGTGAGCCACCGCGCCTGACCAAGCCTTAATCACTTTATGTATTGTATTGTATTGTATTGTATTTTTTGAGATGGAGTCTGGCTCTGTTGCCCAGGCTGGAGTATAGTGGTGTGATCTCAGCTCACTACAACCTCCGCCTCCTGGGTTCAAGTGATTCTCCTGCCTCAGCCTTCCAAGTAGCTGGGACTACAGGCATTTGCCACCACAACTGGCTAATTTTTTGTATTTTTAGTAGAGATGGGGTTTCACCATGTTGGCCAGGCTGGTCTTGAACTCCTGACCTCAAGCAATCCGCCCACCTCGGCCTCCCAAAGTGCTGAGATTACAGGTGTGAGCCACCACACCCAGCCACTTTATATATTTTATAACTTAGTGAAAAACAGATGACTACCTCAAAGAAAAATGGGGAAAGGGCATGACTAGAAAGCTGTCAGTAGAAGAAAATTGCCGAGAAATATAAAGAAATGCTTTAACATTTAGCATTTCTTAAGACTAAGTCTTAAGAAATCAAAGTTCATATTAAAGCAACACTGAGAACACAGTTTGGCCTGTCACAGTAGCAAAGGTAAGAACTTCCCCAGCTTATCAAGCATAGAAAACAGGTGTTCTCATACACAAATCTGGCAGGGGTATAAATTGGCATTAAAAAGAGTATATTGTTGGACCTATAAATTATAGTGGAAAGAATTTATCCTGGAAATAAAAGTTTCATGTAGACAATTAGTTGCAAGACAGCTGATTACGGTACTTTTTATAGAAGAAAATTAGAAATAAGTAAGTTCAGCTGTAGGGGACTGTTTTATGATTTATTCTAGTGATGAAATACTATGATGTTCATTTCATAATTTTTGATAATGTTGACATAGAAAGATTTTTGTAATATATTGAGAGGGAGAAAAATAGTAATGGTTCTCTCTGAATAGTGGGATTATCAGTATATGAGATATTTTCATTTTATCTCTTATATTTTGTTTTTCCCCTCCCTCAAACATTGTTTTTTTCAAATAAGGAAGCCTGTTTTTATTTTTTAAAAACCCATGAGAAATTTTTCTGTTTTCATTTTCATATACCTGAAGTTTAAATGCCTTAACTATATACCCATTTGTACATAGTATTGTGGAAGCTTAACTGTTATGTGTGTGGATTTCGTCTGTTTCTAAGAAAGTGCCAAAAGCAAAAAAAAAAGATGAAAATAACTATGTTTTGAGATTTCACAGTAAATCAAACTTCACTCCTCGTCCTGTGGCTCAGCAACCTATGTAGCTGACTAGGCTTTTTAGAAGTGATTGGTTGTCTATGAACCTGAGTGGATCTACACATACCCATGTAACTCCTTGAATGTGGAAAGTTTGTCTCGCGTGTTGCAGCATGCTGTAATTCAATTCTGACACTAACCACCTGGAGTTAGCATGAGACTCCACGGATTTAAGGTCATTGTCCCCAGTAAGACTGCTTTCACTGTAGTTTTCAGGTGCAAATTTGAAGTTCCCCAGGCTGCAACTCTGGGGGTTCCTGTGACCCTGTCAGGTTCAGTAATTGGCTAAAACAACTCATAGAACTCAGGAAATCATTTTACTTATGATTATAGTTCTATTATAAAGAATCAGAATGAGCCAAATTAAGATACACAGTCAAAGTCTCAGGGTGGGGGACAGCCTGAATGTAGAGCTTTTCTGTCCTCTCCCAATGGCATCAAGATGTGTCACTTTCCTGGCACATCGATATGTTCACCAGCCAGGCAGCTCCTCCAACCTTCAGTGTCCATTGTTTTTATTAGAGTTTTATTATATAGTCATGATTGATTGAATCATTGGCCAAGCAATTGAACTTGATCTCTAGTTCCCCTCACCTCCCTGGAGGTTGAGCTGGTTTAAAGCCCTGTCCCTCTAATCACATGGTTAGTGTGACCAGCCCCCATCCTGAGTCATTCATTAGCATAAACCCAGGTGTGAACTAAGGGGCTCAAGAATAACAAAGACCTTCCTATTACTCAGGAGATTCTAAGGTTTTAGAGTCTCTCTTCCAGGGACAAAGGCCAGATTCTTTGTTGTAGACCCCAGTCTCTGTATTTTTTACTCTATAGCCTTGGTACCTGGAAAGTGTTTAAAGCACTCAAATGTTGGTTTGATACAATTTAATATTTTTTAAAAAAGTTTTCATTGTTTCCTTTCAATCTGCCAACCCAAGTTTACTTAGGAGTTGGAAACTTTCCATCTAATATGGGTTTCTATTGAAAAAAATTATTCTGATACTTGTTAAAATGGTAAGGAAAACTTTACTCAAGACTATTGCACCTAGTGCAGTAGTGGAGAGCTCAACTCTGACTATAACAAGGAGAAGGGGGTGGATTTACGGGTGAGGGGAACCAGTGGATGGAAAATCACAGGGGGATTTATGGGTAAGGGGAATAAGTGGATGGAAAATCACGAAGAGGAGACATCAAGGGTAGGAGATTCTTGTTAAGGCAGGCCAAAGATTTATATATCAAAGGTGGGGGATGAGGAATTTAATCATATATCAAGGGTGTTCAGATGTCAAGGACGAGGGGCTTCTTGCTTAGCTGACTTAGCAGGACTTTTGCTAAGACTGGGCCCGTCCTGTGCTTGCACACCACACAAGGACAGGCTGACATGAAAGGCCAAGGTTGAGGCCTAGTTGAGAAGAGGGTTCACAGCTGGTTAACTAATGTTTAGTCAACTAAAGAGCCTTTGTCACTGTCTATTAATGATAAACTTTATCTTAAGTGTGCATTTCATAGTGAGTTCGTAGCTCATTGTAGGAGAACATCTATGTAAACATATCTTAATATGCAAAAAAACTTTGTTCTAGGTTAATTCAGAAATATGCATTATTTAAAATTCCATTATATCTCCATTTAATAGACCAAGTATTGGTCTATTAAAATTCCTTTACTCTAGGATGTGGATTGTTATAGTTTTTGGTTGGAGATTTTTGCAAAGTCATTCTAAGTGTAAAAAATACAGAAATGGAAATAGCCTCTCAACCCAAAATTTCTAATAATGTAGTTTTTTTGTTTTTTGTTTTTTTTTTGAGACAGTCTGCCTTTGTCACCCAGGCTAGAGTGCAGTGGTACGATCTTGGCTCACTGCAACCTCTGCCTCCCAGGTTTAAGCAATTCTTGTGCCTCAGCTTCCCGAGTAGCTGGGATTACAGGCACGTGCCACCATGCCTGGCTAATTTTTGTATTCTTAATGGAGATGGGGTTTCACTGTGTTGGCCAGGCTGGTCTTGAACTCCTGGCCTCATGTGATCTGCCCACCTCGGCCTCCCCAAAGTGCTGGGATTACAGGCATGAGCCGCTGCACCTAGCCTCTAATAATGTACTTTGAATTATCCTTTTCAACTGATGTTGTTTGTGTGTTAGCATATCGAAAAATGTCTAGCTTTTGTATACCATTAAGCACTTGCATTTTTCTGGCATTGATTACTCAGATTTTCACTTATATTAAGTAGACAATATTCACAATTTTAAAGGATAAAATACGACTTTTTAAGAAATATTAAGAAATATTTTTTATTAATTTTGGTAGTCTAATTGCTCCTAAGTTAATTTTAAAAAATCACTTTTACTCCCTTTGTTAACACCTGGAGGAAATAACACAGGATACATTTTTTGGGTTGAATTGTTGTGGAATACCACATTTGTAAAGTTTGGGATTTGATAATGTTTTGGAAGATGAGGGAGATTATTTACTATAGATATGTGGATTTTCTGAAATTCTCTGTTTTTGGTACATTGTTTGAAAAAATAATATTTTTTTAGAGAGGCTGCCCACAAAGCAGGTAACTGAGGTGTGATTTTTATTATTTTGAATAGCTTACTTAAATGGTAATAAGAAATTGCTAGTCTTGAGGAAGAAAGAATGAGTGGGTTAATAAGTTTATTTTTATAAGGTGTAAAGTACTATATAAGTAAAGTGTTCTTATGGCAAAGTGGCTTTAGAATTTTACCCTGCATGGCAGAGGAGATTGGAGTTGGTTAGGTTTTATGGCATGGCACATCTCTCTTGCTGTCCGTTTCTTGTACTGGTGCAGGAAGCTGGTATCCAAACAGTCTATTGCTCACATTTGTTTGTCATTTCTCCCTTGTTTTCATGGGGACATAGGCGCTGTGCTGCCATTTCTTATTTTCACCTCTATAGGCAGTAAGACAATAATCTTCACTAGAGTAGAGATGGTCTGTATTGCTCACCATTGTAATCTTAGTGGCATATGGTAGGTGTTTAATAACTTGAGGTAGAAAATTTTATGAAAAACTACAAAATGTTAAATATAATAAGATTGTTGTTTATGTTTGATAATGACTACTACCATGAAAATTCAGCTTAACTCTGTGGAAACTGACCGTATTTCCGAGTCATCTCTTGCTGTCAGATACCTCATTAAAACAGTTTTTCGGGGGCAGGGGGGAAAAAAGGAGACTTATATTGAATGCATATCCTGACTGGAGATAAGTGTGTGTGTGTGTGTGTGTGTGTGTGTGTGTGTATACTATATATGATATATATATATCATAGATGTATATCTCCAAAGGGGGAAATATAAATATATATAATTTAAATATAATATTTAAATATAAATATAATATAATTATAAATATATTTTCCCCTTTGGATATATCTTATATAAATAAATATATATTTATAGATCTTATAAAAATATAAATATAAATATATATATGTCTTTCCCCCTTTGGAGATATCTTAAAGTATGGGGGAAATGCCTCTTAGAATTGTAGAAATATAGTACTGTGAAGATTGGTTTCTTAGGTTGGAAAAAAGTTTTATTTTCTTGTTTACTTATTCTCATGTGTAGCTGCATTTCCTATCCACAGCATTGTGGAAAGTACTGATTCTCAATTCTTATGAGCAATTTTATTAACAAAATAGTAATAGCTCCATTATTTGACAGTCTGGCTTATATGTCCGGGTTCTTCAGGCTTCTAGCCTCCATCCACATTCTTCTCTCCTTGTTCAGGCATTAAGAGAAGAATGTATTTCCTGAAATATTTCACAAGTAGACACAGTTCTTTCTATTCCATGGGTCTTTCGGTCTGCCTATGGGGCCTTTTTTTCTTCCAAACTATTGAGGTGGTACCTGATCTCAGTAAATCCCAAGGCGCCTGCCATCTGTGTGTCAGGATTTCTCAGACTGTTGCCAGCTGCTGTTATCCCCAAGGCAGTGTATCCCTTAGTGATTTGCTACTGTGGTCTCTCTGTGCATGCCACTCTCTCCTGGGCATCTGTTATGTGTTAGATTCGTACAATGGAATACTGTTCAGCAACAAAAAGGAACGATATATCCATGATGCTATATATAGGTGATCTTTAAAACATTATTTTGTGAAGGCATTTTTGTAATTTTCCCTAATATTAGAAGAGTTCCCTTCACATGTAAAAGAGTTTTTAACCAGTTTCCCGGATTTGCTGGATACCCCAGCACCAATATTTCTAACTAAAACTGTTAGTATTGGTATTATGGTTCCAAGATCCTGAGCATTTGTGCAAGAGGAAGTTAAAGAAGATGTGGTGGGACCATGTTCATATGTTGTCCTTTCCTGTCTCTAATAAAGGATGGCGAAGTGTTCTTGTGGTATTTGGTTTGTGGAAGCAATAAGTTACCATATCACATACTCTGTCTTGAACCATTATAAATATTTGCTGGTAAAATATAGAAAGTTGTGTTTATTTATGGCTGAGTATGAGTTTACTATGCAGAGAACCTGAGTCATGGGCTGACTAGTGAATGTATCAAAAAGCAGAATGTGGGAATGTAAAAGGGTGCAACCACTTTGGAAAACAGTTTGGCAATTTCTTAAAAAGTTAAGCATCAACTTACCGTATGACCTAGCAGTCCCACTTGTAGGTATCTACCCATTAGAAATGAAAACATATCTACAAAAATACTTGTATATTAATGTTCATAGGATTAATCATAATAGCACAAAACTGGAAGCAATCTAAATGTCCATTAACTGGTGAGTGGATAAACCAAATGTGGTGTATACATACAACTGAATACTATTCATTAATAAAAAGGAACAAAATGCATGCTGTAACACAGATGAACTTCAAAAACATTATGCTGAGTGATAAAAGCCACATATAAAGTACTACATATTGTGTAATTCCATTTATATGAAATGTCTAGAAAAGGCAAATGTATGTAGAGACAGATAGCAGATGAGTGGTTGCCTGGGTTTGTTAGTGGAAGCAGGGATTGAATGCAAATGGACTCAAGGGAATTTGGGGGATAATGAAAATGTTCTAAAACTAGATTGTGGTGATATTGCATAGCTATATAAATTTACCAAAACCATTGAATTTTATATGTACTTAGAATGGATGAATGTTATGGGATGTAAATTATACCTCAACTTAAAAAAAGGGAGAGTGAAAATGAATTTTGCCAGCTCAAGTAATAAGAGAAACAGTGTTTGACAAGGGTAGTCATTTGAGAAATGATGAAAGAGATTTAGAGATATAATCTTTCAGGTAAAAGGAAAAGGGTTTTAACTTGAATTGATAAACGAAGAAAGGGAACTCTTTCACTTTTGCCTTAAAATCTTCAGTAAATGTCAAAGTTAACATCAAGTATCTATTTAAATGTTTGCATTTCTCCACACTTTTGTACACTGTGTCTGGTGAAGTAAGTTGGTGGTGTGCACTAACCCTTTTGGAATAGTTTATCAAGGATTTAATGTTTGTATCTTTTAATTCCACATACATATATATCTTAAGGAAATAATTAGAAATGCAAACAAGAATTTGTATTCAGAAATGTTCACTATAGCATCACATAGGGTAATCAAAAAATTAAAAATAACCTACATGCTCTCAAAGTAGGAGGAATGGTTAAATTATAATTGTTTTTGCTTTGTCTCTCTTGGTTTCAAGGAGTAGAAATTCTAACTAGATTAAGTAAAATTGGGCTTTGTTGAAAAGGGTAAAAGGTGCTCTGATAACCCCAAACAGCAAGATCACTGAGGCCTTTTGGCAATGGGGAACCAGAGCTACTTTCCCATTTCACCCATTCAGGGACCAGGCTAGTCACTACTTCCTCCTCTGTAGACCTGCTTTGTTCTCAGCTTCTTCTTCAGCCAGTCTTCCTTGTACATGGCTCAATGTTGTTTGCCACCTTGGACTTACTCAGTTTTTGTTAAAATTCATATATTTCCAGAACAGGAATCTGAAAGAACTGTTCTTTTTGAGCCTTAGGTGGGTCAGTGAACAACCCGTGGTTTGGTCTTTTTCTTCATCCCCTTCCAGGGGTCTGTATTTAGGTTTAGATAGTGAAAATGAAATGGCACCCAATGACATTGATTCAATACATCTTGGCTGGGCACACTGGCTCACGCCTATAATCCCAGCACTTAGGGAGACTGAGGCGGGTGGATCACCTGAGGTCAGGAGTTTGAAACTAGCCTGGCCAACATGGTAAAACCCCATCTCTACTAATACAAAAAAATTAGCTGGGCACGGTGGTGCACACTTGTAATCTCAGCTACTCTGGAGGCCGAGGCAGGAGAATTGCTTGAACCCAGAAGGTGGAGGTTGCAGTGAGCCGAGATTGCACCATTGCACTCCAGCCTGGGCAACAGCAGCGAAACTCTGTCTCCAAAAAAAAAAAAAAAAAACCTCATAGGCTTATATGAGGAATGGCAAATATTGGCCATTATTTATTATCAATTTAAAAATATTTCTAAGGCCTTTGGTGGTGGCAACCTCTTTTCTTGATTCTCTCAACAGGATAGTGTACACTTGTGGTAGATTCATGCTTATTTTCTTATATTTCCTTACCAAAACTTGCAGTCTGGATGTTACCCTTTCTTGTTAAAATGTCTTTTACTAAGACTGGCAATTGAAATCCCATTGGATGCCATATTGGGCACTGTGGACTAATCTCCACCTCCTGAATGCCATCTCTTTCTGATGTGGCCATGGTGAGGTCACTGTCTCCTGACCTGCCCTTACCCTACTCAATCAAGTCTGCCTTAGTGGATCTTCTTCCTCTCCTCATCTTCCTCTGCTGTTGCTCTGTGCCTCATCCTCCACTTCTTTTCTCTCTATATACATCCTGTACAGTGTTTTGTACCTCTGTGACTTTAGAGACCCTTTCTATCCCCAAATCTCTGTCTCTGTCCTAGACCCCTTCTGCTGAGATGGAATCTCTCATAACCACTGGCTTATCGAATATCACACTCAGAGGCACCACCAACTCTTCTTTTGAACACTCAAGAGTTTTTTGTACCTCAGTTTATTCTCTGCTGTAATTATGTACTGTGCCTTATTCAATTTGTATTCCTGGTAGCACCTAGCAGAATTCCTTGCACAGTGCATTTACTTAGTATTTGCCCACATGAATATTTTCATTTCTTAAAGTGGGCTATTATCCTTTGTATAGGGTTTTATTTTGTTCCCCTACTATACTGAAAAATACCCACAAACTTTTTTTCTAAATCTAATAGTTTCTAACGTGGTTTTTGTGGTCGGGGGGAACAAAACCCCTTAATATTAATGGACATACATGTTAATAGCATTTCTAAATACATTTGGGTGTGTGTATTTGGGCCTATATGTTTTCTCTGAGAATAAGGACACACAGCCTAGTGAATTTTGGACTCGAATCCTATTATATGTGAATTTTGTTTCTTCTCTCTCTTTTTTTTTTTTTTTAAGACAGAGTCTCACTCTGTCACCCAGGCTGGAGTGCCGTGGCACAATCTTGGCTCACTGCAACCTCCGTCTCCTGGGTTCAAGTGATTCTCCTGCCTCAGCCTCCCAAGTAGCCGGGACTACAGGTGCATGCCACCACACCCGTAAATTTAATTTCTATACTAAGTATACTATTCCAAAAGAAAGAAATGTTTATTGGAAAATGCAACCAATTCAGAAATATGCTTTGTAGACAGTAAAATTTCCATTATTTTGTGTAGACTAAATTAGATTATAGAGGTTCTTTGGCTGGGCACTATGGCTTATGCCTGTAATCTCAACACTTTGGGAGGCTGAGCTGGGTGGATTACTTGAGGTCAGGAGTTTGAGACCAGCCCGGCCAACATGGCGGAACCCTTCTCTATTAAAAATACAAAAATTAGCCAGGTGTGGTGGTGGGTGCCTGTAGTCCTGGCTACTTGGGAGGCTAAGGCAGGATAATTGCTTGAGTCCTGGAAGTGGAGTGTGCAGTGAGCCGAGACTGTGTCACTGCACCCCAGCATGGGCAACAGAGCAAGACACCATCTCAAAAAAAAAAAAAAAAGAAAAGAAAAAAGAAGTAGTGGTTCTTTTTATGCACAAAATAAATTTGCTCATTGGGTTAGAGTATGGTTATTGATTAGGGGGCTAAGCATTTAGTTACTGTATGGGGCAGCCAATAATAAAATCACAGCCCTGTGTATTTATCTCCACAGTGTGTGCTGATAAGTGCAAAAGGTTTGTGCAAATTCTTTTGAAGTTATATTGTAACCATGGTATATGTATTGAAAACTTGGCCATTTTACCCCATTCCTATGAATGAAAACTATTTGGTGAATCAGAGGATAGTCTGAATTGGGATATGAAGGCCAGTATAAGTGTCAGTTAGCAAAGTCAGCTCTAGTTTAGTTTTTTTTTTTTCTTTTAAGGCATAGCATTACTAGAAGTATAGCTTTGGGAACCTTGTAGCATCTTGAAGACTGTTAAAGGGTTGACAGCTATTGGCAAATTGACTAATACAGAGAACTAAACTTTGATTCATGTATTCAGTGTCTAAATGAAAAATGGGAAGATAAATAAAAGAGCTAAGAATGAAATGTGATTTCATGTGCTTCTCCTTTTTAGCTCTTATAATAGATTGAACAGATTTGATATTTGTGGTAAATATACTCAGGCAGAGTGACAGAGGCTTGGTTGTCATTTAGCCTTTAGGGCCTTAGTGGTGTTAATGAGAACTGCAAATGGTCATCAAGTCTTGGTGCTTCACGGAGAAGCAACACTTTTACAGTGAGTGTGTTAGCTTAGTGGTTATGGTATTACTGCAGAGACATGGATCACTAGGGAGATAGCGTTTCAGGCTTGGGTCAGTCTTAAAGCAGATCTCATATGGAGGGTTTCTGCTAACCTGCATCTCTTATAACACAGTACTAGTCAGTATGCTGTAGTATTAATCAGTAGGTGAAGTTCAGTGAAGTAAAGGAGAATTGAATTCTTGAAGTTCACATTTAGGCAAAAATTTGGCATTTTAGGAGGTGAGTATAAGAGATGATCTTTACAGTAAACACTGATGATAAAAACAGCGCCCTCTGTTAGGTGCCTTTGTGCTTGACTCCATTGTCATCTTATCTTAAGAAACTAAGCTCAGGACTGGGTGCGATGGCTCATGTATGTAATCCCGGCCCTTTGGGAGGCTGAGGCTGTAGGATCAGTTGAGCTCAGGAGTTCAAGATCAGCCTGGGCAACATAGCTAGACCTTGTCTCTACTAAAAAAAAACAAACAAAAAACAAAAACAACAACAACAACAACAACAACAAAAACCCAACAAACTAGCTTAGCATGGTGGTGCATGCCTGTGGTCCCAGCTGCTCAAGAAGCTGAAGCGGGAGGGTGGCTTGAGCCCAGGAGATCAAGGCTGCACTTAGCTGTGATCACGCCATCGCACTCTAGCCTGGGTAACAGAATGAGACTCTGTCTCAAAAAAAAAAAAAACTTTAAGTTCAGATTCCTTTTTATAGCAGCTTTCAGCCTGCTATAGACAATACAGAAATGAGTGGATAAAGTTTTATTTAGATACTCTGATAGGTTAGCCAGTGACAATGACCTATCCAAATGTGGAATGCTAAAATGTTTTCTTTTTGGAAGCAAAGCCCATGAAAAATTGGTTTTGAAGTAGCGTTAAAAACCTGGTCATTAAACGACAACAAGAACGTGAGAAGAGATTTTTCCAAAATCCATTAATGTGTTTGGACAGAAACAAAGGAAAGATAACTCTTTGTTAAATTGGTTAATAGAGGATTTGAATACTTTGTTTGCTGTAGACAAAACATCTTTATCTTAAAACTGTAATCTTTCTAACTTCTGTTGCATGCATTGCTGCATTTCCTTTTTTACATGTGCTCTCATTTATTTTCATGGCAAATGCATTTTTAAACAGAGTCTATGGGATAATTATTGCCATTAATTAGTTTTGATATTTCTTTTTTAATGATATTTTCATTTATTCCCTTTTGCTAGCTGGATTGCCTTTTGCAATTCTTACTTCAAGGCATACCCCCTTCCAACGAGGAGTATTCTGTAATGATGAGTCCATCAAGTACCCTTACAAAGAAGACACCATACCTTATGCGTTATTAGGTGGAATAATCATTCCATTCAGTATTATCGTTGTAAGTTAAATCCACTTTTCCAAGTTTATAACTTTTGGGCACTTGGCTTAATTTTCTGTTACTCTTTTAATGCTTAAACGTATAACCCTCCAAAAACAATGTATGCTTTTTAAACCTTTAATTGATGGTTTATTTGATCAAGAGAATCTCAGCTATTTTAAGTGGAGTCAAAAAATAACAATGTGTAATTATAAGAGCCAGGCACGCTGACATGCCTGTAGTCCCAGCTACCCAAGAGGCTGAGGCTGGAGGATCACCTGAGTCTCGGAGTTGGATACTATAGTATGTGATGATCACATCTGTGAATAGCCATTATACTCCAGCCCAGACAACACTGCAACATCCCATCTTAAAAAAAAACAGAAAAAAAAAAAAAAAAACATGAAAAGAACCTTGCTGGATATGTATAGATTTTATGCTAATCTTTTCCATGTCACTGTGATTGTTAGAGCTCTAATTTGTTATTGTTTTAATAATCTCGTGATCAATAGTTGAATGTTATAGCAATATGATTCTAGCATACTTTATACATAGGATATCATTTTATAATTTATTGTATCTGTATGTATGTACCTACTGTTTTTTATTCTCCTTCTGTACTGAGTTCTAGAAAAGAAAAATTTTGCTAAGTGATGTTAAAACTTTATTTAATGCATGCTTACTTTAAATAATTTTTAGATAATATCATACACAGGAGAGAAAAGCTATAGTTCTATATATGATTAGTAGTGAATATGAAAGAATTTTTACTGGTACTGAATGCAAGACTGAGTCTTAAACTAAAATAGTAACTCTTGTTTTCCAGTATTTCAGGTGGAAATGCTTAAATAATGTGTCTGGGGATAAGACTATTGACTGGACTACATAATTTTTATAATCTTGACTAAAATTCTGTAACTTGATGGTTTTGTGCTCCATAACTTGTAATTTTATGGGTCCAGCATGCTTCCACTGCATGGCTCTGCTGACATAACTTTATGTTTGTTAAAAGCAGAAGGCTGGGTGCGGTGACTCATGCCTGTAATCCCAGCACTTTGGGAGGCTGACGCGGGTGGATCACCTGAGATCAGGAGTTTGAGACCAGCCTGGCCAACCTGGTGAAACCCCGTCTCTACTAAAAATACAAAAATTAGCTGGGTGTGGTGGCGCACACCTGTAGTCCCAGCTACTCAGGATGCTGAGTCAGGAGAATCGCTTGAACCTAGGAGGTGGAGGTTGCAGTGAGCCGAGATTGCACCACTGTACTCCAGCCTGGGTGACACAATGAGACTCCATCTGAAAAAAAAAAAAAGTCCAGAAAATGTGGTGGATGTGGTGGCTCACGCCTGTAATCCCAGCATTTGGGAGGCCAAGTCAGGAGGATCACTTGAGCCCTGAAGTATGAGACCAACCTGGGTAGCATGGCAAGGCCCCTGCCTATATCCATCCCCCTCCTTGCAAAAAAAAAAGGCCAGGCATGGTGGGCAGGAGCTCTGGTCCCAGCTACTCAGAAGGCTGAAGCAGGAGGATCCTTTGAGCTCAGGAAGTTGAGGCTGCAGTGAGCCATGATTGCACCACAGCATTCCAGCTTGGGCAACAGAGTGAGACCCTCTCTCAAACACACACACACACACACACACACACACACACACAGAGATTTTTTTTTAGATTAAAAAATATATATAGTTGTATCCAGGAGATAGGCCAAAGATGACAGCATGTATATCATGTCTGTTTTTGGAGTTTATTTTAAAAAAAGAAAAACTTCTTAATTTAGAAATGTCTTAAGAATGATCGTAATACCTTATTAGCAATGAAAGTTAACTTGTGGCCGGGTGCGGTGGCTCACGCCTGTAATCCCAGCACTTTGGGAGGCCGAGGCGGGCGGATCACGAGGTCAGGAGATCGAGACCATCCTGGCTAACATGGTGAAACCCCGTCTCTACTAAAAATACAAAAAATTAGCCGGGCGTAGTGGTGGGCACCTGTAGTCCCAGCTACTGGGGAGGCTGAGGCAGGAGAATGGCGTGAACCCGGGAGGCGGAGCTTGCAGTGAGCCGAGATCGCGCCACTGCACTCCAGCCTGGGCCACAGAGCCAGATTCTGTCTCAAAAAAAAAAAAAAGAAAGTTAACTTGTAATTTGTGGTGCATAATTAATAAAAGAAAACCTTTTTTTTTTTTATACAGATATTTGTTTTATAAGACTGTGAGCTTCTTGAAGGCAGAGATGATATCTTGTTCATCTTTGTGTCCTCACCGCCTGGCATGCAGCCCAGCATGTCCTAGGTGCCTGAATGAAGCTGTATGAAGGAAACTATAGAGTAATTACGCAGTAATGTTGGTGACTCTCCCAAAGTACGGGGAAGTTTTAGGAAATCAGATAGTCTTTTAATCTAGACAAATCTTTACATTGAATTTTTACTGCTGGAAGAAAGCCAAGTCTGTAATTCTTCCATTAAGGAGGGAGTAGGGTCTTTTTTAAAAAAGTATATATGTTTCTGAGTGATTGCTAAGCAATTAAATATAACATTTTTAGTAGGACTTTTAGTTGCAAATAGCCAATTTCAGACAGGATTCAAATATTCAAATAAACAGTGCTAGAAATAGACCTGTCTTTCAATTCTGCCTTGTTTTTTGGTCTCAGTAAAAAGGATGCCATGCTAGCAGAACTACAGGAATTTGCTCTAGCCTGGAGGGATGCAGTAGAGCAGGGCACTTACTGCTGGGCACTGTGTTGATGTGCACGGCCTACACCGGGCCTGACAAAATGCTTAGTTAGCAAAAAGTCACGAATTATATTTCATTAACTTGGAATTCCTTTCTGTTTTCTTCTTCTTGTTCTTCTTGTTCTTCTTCTTCTTCTTCTTCTTCTTCTTCTTCTTCTTCTTCTTCTTCCTCTTCCTCTTCCTCCTCCTCCTCTTCCTCTTCCTCCTCCTCCTCTTCCTCCTCCTCCTCCTCTTCCTCGTCTTCCTCTTCCTCTTCTCTCTCTCTCTTTCTCTCTTTCTCTTTCTCTCTCTCTCTGGCTCTCTCTCTCTCCTCTCTCTCTCTCTCATATCTTTCTTTTCTTTCTTTCTTCTTTCACAGTCTCCCTGTGTTGCCCAGGCTGGAGTGCACTGGCGCGATCTTGGCTCACTGCAACCCAAATAGCTGGGATTACAAGCGCCTGTCACCACACCCAGCTAATTTTTGTATTTTTGGTAAAGATGGGGTTTCACTATGTTGGCCAGGATGGTCTTGAGCTCCTTACCTCGTGATCCACCTGCCTCAGCCTCCCAAAGTGCTGGGATTATAGGTGTGAGCCACTGTGCCCGGCCTATTCTCTACTGTCTCAACATAACCTGTGAGAAAGTTATCTTTACATTTAATAAAATGGCAAGTAAATTAATAGATTAGTGCAGACTGCTTTAAAAAGAACAGATTGTTTAAAGGTACTGTTTTCATCTCTACAGTATCACTGAAAACAAACACTGCTTAGGGCAGTGGTTTTATGTATGTATGTTTTGATTAATTGATTGACAGAGTCTTTCTCTGTCACCCAGGCTTGGAGTGCAGTGGTGTGATCAGAGCTCACTGCAGCCTCGACCTCCTGGGTTTAAGTGATCCTCCTGCTTCAGCCACCTGAGGAGCTGGGACCACAGGTGTGCACCACCACACCCGGCTAATTACATTTTTTTTTTTAAGAGATAACTATCTCTCTGTGTTGTGCAGGCTTGTGTCTCAAACTCCTGGGCTCAAGCAGCCCTCCTGCCTCAACATCCCAAAGTGCTGGGATTATAGGTGTAAGCCACCATGCTCTGCCATATGTGCTCATCTGAAATAATTCCATTTTATTCATTAACTCAGCCTCTTTCAGGCCATGCTTGGTTAGACTTGTATACATTTAACTTTATTAACTAGAAAGTAAATCATTTATTTAAAAAAATCGCTATGATTAAGACTGCATACCAGGGCCTTGACATGAGTTGCAAATGATTCATTAATAAATGAGTGATTGAGGGAGCTGGCAGGTAGAGAACCAGGATTATTATAGTTTCTGAGAAGACATGAGATAATTTCAATAAGGAGGAAATGGTCAGTGAAGTCAAATACACTGAGAAGTTAAAGTAAGTGAGAGTTGATAAAAATCTGTTTGATCTGGCTGGGTGAGGTGGCTCATGCCTGTAATCCCAGCACTTTGGGAGGCCGAGGTGGGTGGATCACAAAGTCAGGAGTTCGAGACCAGCCTGGTCAAGACAATGAAACCGCTTCTCTACTAAAAATACAAAATTTAGCTGGGCGCAGTGGTGGGCGCCTATAATCCCAGCTACACAGGAGGCTGAAGCAGGAGAATCACTTGAACCTGGGAGGTGGAGGTTGCAGTGAGCCGAGATCATGCCGCTGCACTCTAGCCTGGGTGACAGAGCAAGACTCCGTCTCAAAAAAAAAAAAAAATCTGTTTGATCTGATGAGACAATTTTGACTTTTGAGAAAAAAATCAGTAGAATAAAGGAAATGGAAGTGGTTAGAGATATTTAGGAAGGAGAAGAAGATGTGGAGATGTGTCATTGATTTTAACCAATTCTTTTGGGAAGGTGGGCCCTGAATGAAAGACATAAAATCATAGGGACAGTGTAGAAACATATAAAATTATCTTGGTTGATGGAGATTTAAAGGGGATGGTAAGAGAATACTATGGGAGATAGGCTTAAAAAGGTTGAATCACTCTGATTTAGATAATTATTAGCTTTGAACTTCATAAGTATTGTTTTACTCCTCCAAACATTTTTATTTCTTCGATAATTTGTCATATCCTAGAATCTAAGTAAATAATGCATTATAAATAGTCTCAGTTTTAGGATAGGCCACACTTGGCTTAGGTGTAGACTTCATGAAAGGTTAAGAATTGGCGTAAATGGCTCAAAGGTTAGGGTAAGGAATTAAAATGAAACAAAAGAATATGGCTATCTTGTGTGGATGAAATGGGCAGACGCATCTCTGCATTTAATTCAGAAGAATTGATTTAGAACTTCTCTATTGTCTGCTTCTCTCAGCGATGTGAGTTGACCTGGCATTTGCCGGCTTTAGAGACTCCCCTGCATGCCCAGTATTAATGGTTAAGTTTCAGCTTACACTACTTCTGAAGATCAGCTTTTAATCTGTGCCCAGTATTCTGAATATTCCTAGCAAACTCATTTTCTGTCATCACTGGCAAGAGCCAGGATTTGGGTGGCCATAAACTATGATGAATATGACTAGGAAGACTCACAAAACATACTAACTGTTTCTGGAAAATAGTCGAGTGCCTAAGAACAGCTCATACCCGAGATGTGGAAGTTTCAACTGCTGAAACTGTGGTTGATTAATATATTTGATATGTTTTCAAGAATCAAAGATTAATTCCAAAATGAAATGTTAGCTAAGTTCTTTCTGGCTGCTGATCTGTGAGGAATTACTGGGACCCCTTAATGGCCTAAGGAGGCAATGTATACTGAAATGGAAAGGGTTCTCTTGGCAGTCAGGGATAACCCTAAGCAAAATTGTAAAGGAATGACATTCCTGGAAGTACATATAGTTTACCTCTCCTGTGACCTGTTCTCAGAAAACAATCTGACTCATTCACATTAAGGACTATAATTAGAACTGTATTTTTATGGGGCTTAACATGTGTAAACTAAGGGCATTTGCTGTTTACCCAAGGCAGCACCTTTCACTAAAATTTATTGACCACCTACTTTGTTTAGGTCACTCTGGTGATACGAGGAATCCTCCTTACCTTGTAGAGTTCATACTCTCATTGTCAAAGTTATAACATTCTAATTATGGAACTCTAGGAGCCATTGAGCCAGGTGAGGGAAGGATTTTAGGTATCAGATTCTTGAAATCCCTTTCGGGAAGCAACCATTTATTTTACTTATGGTAAGACTTACTCTGAAGACAGTTGATCCTCATTAAATAGAAATGTTTGAATGCTTTATAAAATTGTTTATATAAATTTAAGGTGAAGCAGAGAAACTAGTAATGTATCTCAAGTCAAGCTTTGCTACTTATATTCTCTCCACACAGATTAGCAAACCCGCTGTTCAGGCTGCTCTGTGTTTAAGTGTTTTTTTTTAATTTTTTTAATTTTTTTTTTTTATTTTTTGAGATGGAGTCTTGCTGTGTCGCGCCCAGGCTGGAGTGCAGTGGCACCATCTCGGCTCACTGCAACCTCCACTTCCTGGGCTCAAGTGATTCTCCCACCTCAGTTTCCCAAGTAGCTGGGGATTATAGGCGCCTACCACCACTCCTGGCTAATTTTTTGTATTTTTAGTAGAGATGGGGTTTCACCATATTGGCCAGGCTGGTCTCGAACTCCTTACCTCAAGTGATTCACCCGCCTTGGCCTCCCAAAGTGCTGGGATTACAGGAGTGAGCCACAGTGCCTGGCCTTAACTGTTTATTTTGGTTTCAGATAGCTACAGTCTTACCATCTTTTTTAACAGCAAATGTTACTATTTATAATGTTGCCATTCAGTATTATTTGAATTCTCAGGATATTGGTTTGTTAACTTATAAAGCATTGGAAACCTTTTTATACTTTTAAATTAGTGATTAAAAGTCCCGTCCCACCCCTTGGGACCCCAGCAGAGGTCACCTGGAAGGCAGGACTGGTATATCCTGTTAGCTAAATCCCTGCCCTCTGAATCCTCTAGCAATCCTCCCTGAAATGATTTTACTCTTTTTAATATGATGGATGTCTTTGATTCAAAGGAATATTTGAGAAAAATGAAGACTCTGTCAGATAAAAGTACTTATACGCAGGAGTTTCTGATTGGGGAAGTATGTATGTATGTATGTATGTATGTATGTATGTATTGAGACGGAGTATTGAGCAAGACGCTCTTGTTGCCCAGGCTGGAGTACAATGGCATGATCTCGGCTCACTGCAACCCCTGCCTCCCAGGTTCAAGTGATTCTCCTGCCTTAGCCTCCAAAGTAGCTGGGATTACAGGCACCCGCCTCCGTGCCTGACTGATTTTTTGTAGTTTTAGTAGAGACAGGGTTTTACCATGTTGGCCAGGCTGGTCTCGAACTCCTGACCTTGGGTGATCCACCTCCCTCGGGCTCCCAAAGTGCTGGGATTACAGGCATGAGCCACCACACTTGGCTGGAAGTTTGTTTTTTGGACAAGCCATAGTTTTTGTCCTCCAGGATATATCACTTTCTACTTTTTAAAGCTCTGTTTGTTTGAATACAAGAAAAAAAATAAGATCTTGTTATTTTAGGTAAGCGATGATACGATTTTGGCCCAGCTATGGCTTTGTAAGTAATGTCCACCATTGATATGACACCTTTTTTGTGGTTTGGAATTGGATATCCTAAGTTGACTCTCCATTATAAAGAAGGGGCTGGGACCGTTTTTGAAACAAAGATCTTTTTGTGATTTACCATTTCCTTTTTTCCCCCTATGTTTTGTTTTGTTTAAAGTGCCTGCTTGCTACTTTAACATGTTATTTTTCTGTTTCTTTTTCAGATTATTCTTGGAGAAACCCTGTCTGTTTACTGTAACCTTTTGCACTCAAATTCCTTTATCAGGAATAACTACATAGCCACTATTTACAAAGCCATTGGAACCTTTTTATTTGGTGCAGCTGCTAGTCAGTCCCTGACTGACATTGCCAAGTATTCAATAGGCAGACTGCGGCCTCACTTCCTGGATGTTTGTGATCCAGATTGGTCAAAAATCAACTGCAGTGATGGTTACATTGAATACTACATATGTCGAGGGAATGCAGAAAAAGTTAAGGAAGGCAGGTGAGTGTTAAATTGCTAATGCTTGTTTAATCTTGTATATTCTTGGAATAGAAGGTTTCAGTGACTGGAAGATAAGCCACGCACTTAAAAAGAGAAGTTAGTGTTATCACCGGGAGGTGAATTTTGATTTTATATGAATTGTTCTCTCTCATCATGCCTTTTTCCTTTTTTATTGCTGTCTTCCATTTAACAGTATTTTACTGCAGCTCTTTTTTTCATCGCCAGCGTGTAAGAATGTTAAATGAACCTTATAGATCATTTAGGCTAGAGTCAGCAAACTTTTTCTTAAGATGCCAGATAACATATATATATATATATATATATATATATATATATATATATTTTTTTTTTTTTTTTTTTTTTTTACATTTTTATATTATTATTTTGTAGAGACTAAGTCTCACTATGTTGCCTAGGCTGGTGTCAAACTCCTGGGCTCAAGTGATCCTTCCACCTTGGCCTCCCAAAGTGCTGGGGTTACAGGCATGAGCTACCATACCCAGCCAATAGTAAATATTTTAGGCTCTCTGGGCCATATAGTCTCTTTCACAACTATGGAACTGTGCTGTGAATAGCAAGAAAGCAGCCATAGACAATACTTAAATGAATAATGTGGCTATGTTCCAATAAACTTTACAAAAACAGTGGCTGCCACAGGGGTCATAGTTTGCCGAACCCTGATCTAGTCCCACCATTATTTATGAAGCTCTGCTAGATCTTAGTATTCTTAGATTATTATTATTATTGTTTAGATTTTTTTTTTTATAAGGTAACTTGGTTCAGATTGTGACAGCTCTAGGTCATCAGGTTGCTGTCTTATAACGCCCTTTTTGGGCTCCTTTCTGCATGCTGGGACACCATTAGACATGAATGAAATAGAATGTTTAGAATTCAGAAGATCTAACTTTTAAAATTTATAGATGAGGAAAAAATAGAGGACCAAGAACACTAAGTAAAGCCACTAATTAGTAGCAGAGCCAATTCCTCATTTCAAGTTTCAAAATTGTCAGCCTTTTTATGTATGAAGTTTAATTTCCTTTAGTTGTTCAAAGTACAAATACTTCCTTGGGTAAAACATACTTTGTTTGTTTGATTTTTTTAGATATGATTTCTAGATACTTCATTGTCTTTGTTGGTATTCTTGTAAGCAACGTGGGCCTGCTAGTAGCTTCAATTTTTTTTTCTTTTTCCTTTTTTTTTTTTTTGAGACAGAGTATTGCTCTGTCACCCAGGCTGTAGTGCAGTGGCACGATCCTGGCTCACTGCAGCCTCTGCCTCCCGGGTTCAAGCGATTCTCCTGCCTCAGCCTCCTGAGTAGCTGGACTACAGGCATGCCCCACCATGCCCTGCTAATTTTTGTATTTTTAGTAGAGACGGGGTTTTACCATGTTTTCCAGGCTGGTCTCAAACTCCTGACCTCAGGTGATCTGCCTGCCTCGGGTTCCCAGAGTGCTGGGATTATAGGCATGAGCCACAGCACCTGGCCAGTAGCTTCAATTTTTTGTATTTAGTGGGGATGAAAAAAATCTTATTTAATTAGAGTATATACTATGGTATTTGCTTGGGGTTTAGCAGTGAACAAGACATCTCTGGTCCCCATCTTCATGGACCTTAGTCTGGCAGGGAAGATTTACATTAAACAAAGGATGAGAATGGAAGAGAACTTGCTTGGTGATAAAGAGGTCAAAGCAGAGAAAGATCAAGCTGTTAAACGGCAAGCTTTGAGGTGGTGAGGAGGACTGATATGGGTGTAAAGTCTTAATGAAGGAGGGAAAAGTGACTGAAGAGGTAGACAGTTGAGAAATAGTTGGTAAAAGGTGATATTGTTGATTTGAGTTCAGGTGAACAAGCATTTTTATAAGGGGGTAGAGGAAGAATGGTCCAGAAATGGCTTTGAGGAATGATGAAAACACCAACATCATTACTGGACTCTTAAGGTGTATGGGCTGTGTAGATCTCATTCCCTGCAGGGGCAAGCAGTATCGTAGGGAAAGGCTCTTTAACTGGATGACTAGGAGGTACAGAGAGCCTTCAGGGAACAGTTTGGAGACACAGGGAAAGATAGAGGACTTTAACAGTAGAGCCAGAATTCCAGAGTGTTCAGTGGAGGAATAGGAACAGAGGGGATGAACAAATGGCTTGGGTGGAGGAGAGGAAGCCTATTGAAAATGAGACTGAAATTTAAAACAAATTATAAAGAAGAACAAATAGCTGGGTAAAAACATACCATGTAAAACAAAATCCGATACAGGCTTATCCAACCTGCAGCCCACATGTGGCCCAGGATGGCTTTGAATGCAGCCCAACACAAATTCGTAAACTTTCTTAAAACATTATGATTTTTGTTTGTTTATTATCAGATATTGTTAGTGTATTTTATGTGTGGCCGAAGACTGTTCTTCATCCAGTGTGATGCAGGGAAGCCAAAAGATTGGACACCCTGATTTAATAGAATAAAATTATCATGATTTCTTCTTCCATCTATAACAACCATATAGCCTTTAAAAAATACCATACGTATTTATGAATGCAATGATAAAACCAGCTATAGCACTACGGCTGGCGTGGTGGCTCATGCCTGCAATCTCAGCACTTTGGGAGGCAGAGGTGGACAGATCACTTGAGGTCAGGAGTTAAAGACCAGCCTGGCCAACATGGTGAAACCCCGTCTCTACTAAAAATACAAAAAGTAGCCAGGCATGGTGGCCACATGCCTGTAATCCCAGCCACTCGGGAGGCTGAGGCAGGAGAATCGCTTGAACTCTGGAGGCAGAGGTTGCAGTGAGCAGAGATTGCGCCACTGCACTCCAGCCTGTGCGACAGCATGAGACTCCGTCTCAAAAAAAAAAAAAAAACCACCCCCGCCCCACATAAAAAAACACTTATAGGATTTAAATCACAAAGGAAAAAAATAGAATAGATACTAGTCAAACTACTCTTTTAAATAGCTTTTTTGAGGTATAATTCACATGACATAAAATTTGCCCATTTTAAGTGTACAATTGAATAAATTGTATTTGTAAAGTTATTTACCGTTACAGTCAAGTTTTCAGATATTTGAAAAGCTTGTCCCTGAGTGTTTACAGTCAATTCACACTCCCATCTGCAACCCCAGGGTCAAGTTTCTGTCCCTATAGTTTTGTGTTTTCTAGAATATTATATAAAAGGAATCCTACAGTGAGTACTTTGTTGTGTCTGCCTTCTTTCACTTAACATGTTAGTTTTGCAATTCATCCATGTTGTTGTTTTTCTCCCCCTGAGGTATATTCGATTGTATGGATATAACACAGTTTACTTATCCATTCATGCAAATATTGGTGGACATTTGAGTTGTCTCCAATTTTTGGCTATTAAAAATAAAGCTGTTCTGGCCAGGTACGGTGGCTCACACCTGTAATGCCAGAACTTTGGGAGGCCAAGGCTGGGTAGATCACTTGAGGTCAGGATTTCGAGACCAGCCTGGCCAACATAGTGAAACCCCATCTCTACTAAAAATACAGAAATTAGCCAGGTGTGGTGGTGCACACCTGTAATCCCAGCTACTCGGGAGGCTGAGAGGCTGAGGCACAAGAATCACTTGAACCCGTGAGGTGGAGGTTGCAGTTAGCCCAGATCACGCCAGCCTGGGTGACAGAACAAGACTGTTTCTCAAAAAAAAAAAAAAAAAGATGTTCTGAACATTTGTGTACCAGTACAGTAATATATACTTTTATTTTTCTTGAACAAATTATCTAGGAGTAGAAGTGCTGGACTATATATAGCATGTGTGTAGTTAACCATTCTAAGAAGCTGCCAGTCTTTTACACAGTGGTTGTACCATTTTGCATTCTCTCCAGCAAGGCATGAGAATCCCAGTTAACTTCACATCCTTGCCATTATTTATTAATGGCCAGTCTTCGTTATTTTAGCCATTCTAGGGGTTTTTGTTATGGTATCTCAGTGTGGTTTTAATTTGTATTTCCTTAATGACCAGTGTTGCTGAACATCTTTTTGTGTGTTTCTTGTCCATTCAGCTATTGTCATTTTTGAAATGTTAACTCTTTTACCCATTAAAAAAAAAGAGTTGCTTGTCTGAGTTGTAAGAGTTCTTTATATATTCTGAATAAAAGTCCTTTGTTAGATATATGTTTTCAAAATATTTTCTCTCAATCTGTGGCTTGCTATGTATTTTCTTATTTATTTATTTATTTATTTATTTATGGGACAGGATCTTGCTTTGTTGTCCAGGCTGTTTTTGAACTCCTGTGCTCAAGCGATCCTCTTGCCTTGGCCTTCCAAAGTCAAAGTGCTGGAATTATAAGCATGAGCCACCATGCCCAATCAACTTTTTCTTTTCTTTTTTTTTTTTTTTGAGACAGGGTCTCACTCTGTCGCCTAAGCTGGAGTGCTGTGGCGCAATCTCGGCTCACTGCAACCTCATGCCTCAGCGTCTTGAGTAGCTGGGATTACAGGTGTGTGCCACCATGCCCAGCTAATTTTTGTATTTTTAGTAGAGACGAGTTTTACCATGTTGGCCAGGCTGGTCTTGAACTCCTGACCTCAAGTGATCTCGCCTCAGCCTCCCAAAGTGCTAGGATTACATGCATGAGCCACCGCTCCTGGCCCGACTTTTTATTTTATTTTTCTTTTTTATCTTAAGTTCTAGGATACATGTGCAGAACATGCAGGTTTGTTACATAGGTATATATGTGCCATGGTGGTTTGCTGCACCTGTCAACCCGTCATCTAGTTTTTAAGCCCCACATGCATTAGGTGTTTGTACTAATGCTCTCTGCACGCCTTACCCCACACCCCCTGACAGGCCCCGGTGTGTGATGTTCCCCTCCCTCTGTCCATGTGTTCTCATTGTTCAACTCCCACTTATGAATGAGAACATGCGCGTTTGGTTTTCTGTTCCTGTGCTAGTTTGCTGAGAACGATGGTTTCCAGCTTCATGCGTGTCCCTGCAAAAGACATGAACTCATTCTTTTTTATGGCTGCTTTCTTTTTCTTTTTCTTTTTTTTTTTAAGATGGAGTCTCGCTGTATCCCCCAGGCTGGAGTGCAGTGGTGCGATCTCGGTTCACTGCAAGCTTCGCCTCCCGAGTTCACGCCATTCTCCTGCTTGAGCCTCCTGAGTAGCTGGGACTACAGGCACCCACCATCATACCCAGCTAATTTTTTGTTTTTTTAGTAGAGACGGGGTTTCACCGTGTTAGCCAGGATGGTCTCGCTCTCCTTACCTTGTGATCTGCCCACCTCAGCCTCCCAAAGTGCTGGGATTACAGGTGTGAGCCACCGTGTCTGGCCGGCTGCTTTATTTTCTTAATGGTGGTTTTTGAAGCTTAAAAGTTTTAAATTTGATAGAATCTAATTTATCATTTTTTTCTTCTATGATTTGTGCTTTCTGTGTCCTAAGAAATCTTTACTTGCCTCAACGTTCCAAAATTTTTTTATTTTTTAAAATAAGTTTTATGATTTAAGTTATTTGTTTAGTATTGTGATCCATTTGAATTATTTTTTGTGTGTAATGTGACAAAAAGTGTCAATATCTACTTTTTCTCCATTGAATATCTGGTTGTTCCAACATTATTTATTGACCAAAAAAACATTTTCACATTGAATTATGTTGACACTTTTGCTGAAAATGAATTGACGATATAAATGTGGGTCTATTTCTGGACACTTAATCTAGTTCATTGCTCTATATGTCTCTCATGCGAATACCATACTGCAGCTTTGTAATAGTTTTAAAATGAGGTGTAATGGGAAGCTTTTAACTTTGTCCTTCTTTTTAAAGCTTGCTTTGTCTATTGTAAGTTCTTTTGTTTTCTTTGAAAGCGCAGAAATTTTATTGAGATTGCTTGAAATATATAGATCAATTTTTGAAGAATTGCTGTGTTAATATTGGGCCTTCCAATCCATGAATATATTGTATCTCTCCATTAACTTAGGTTTTCTCTAGTTTCTCATGTCAGTGTTTCTTAGTTTTCAGGGTCTGGGTCTTGCATACGTTTTGTTAAGTATATTACTAACTTAATGCCATTGTGAGTTTTTTTTTAATCAATTTCCAATTGTTTTGAGTGTGTAGAAGTACAATTGGTTTTTATATTAATCATGTATCCTGCAATCTTGCTAATTTAACTTATTAGTTGGAGTAATTTTATAGATTCCTGAAGGTTTTTCGCTTTCCCATTCATGTTGTGTGTGAATAAAGAGAGCTGTACTTTTCTCTTTTATATTGCCTTAGATTTCTTTTCCTTCCCTTATTTCACTGGCTAAGACCTGCAATACAAGGTTGAATGAAGTGGTGAGAGCAGATTGCTTGTCTTCTTCCTGACCTTAGGAAAGAAGCACTCAGCCTTTCACAAATATGTTACCTGTGTGTTTCTTTTTTTTGTAGATGCTTTTTGTTAGATTTTTATTATGAATGGGTATTGGATTTTGGACATGCTTTTTCTGTGTTTGTTAAGATGGCTATATTGTTTTTCTTCTTTATTCTCTAATATAGTATATTATGTTAGTTTTTTGAATATCAAAGCAACTTTTTATCCCTGGGGTATATACTTGCTCATGGAGTATTATACTTTTTATATTAATTGGATTTGGTTTGCTAATATTTTGTTAAGGATTTTTACATCTATGTTTATGAGTTATTGGCCTGTAGTTTTCTTGTAAAGTTTTTGTCTAGCTTTAGTGTCAAAAGTTTGGTATTAAATGTTGAATTCATCAGTGAAGTCATTTGGGCCTAGAAGTTTCTTTGTGGGAAGGTTTTAAGTTTAATTTTATTTTTTAAACTGAGACAGGGTCTCACTTTGTTACCTAGGCTGGAATGCAGTGGCGTGATCTCGGCTCACTGAAACCTTGACCTCCCGGCTCAAGTGATCTTCCCACCTTAGCTTCCCGAGTAGCTGAGACTACAGGTGTGTGCCACCACGCCTAGCTAATTTTTGTTGTTGTTGTAGTATTTTTTGTAGAGACAGGGTTTCACCATGTTGCGCAGGCTCGTCTCGAACTCCTGGTCGCAACTGATCTGCCCACCTTGGCACCCAAAGTGCTGGGACTACAGGCATGAGCCACCACTCCCGGCCTATTTTTTAATTTTTAAAAAAATATTTATATTCATTCATTCATTCATTTAATCAATTAGAGATGGAGTCTTATTCTGTTGTCCAGGCTGCAGTGCAGTGGCCCAGTCATAGCTTATAGTAGCCTTGAACTCCTGAGCTCAAGTGATCCTCCTGCCTGAGGCTCCTACTTAGCTGGGACTACAGGTGCATGCCTTCAGGCTCGAATAATCTTTGTGGGAAGGTTTTAAATATGATTTCAAGTTTTTAAATAGATATAGAACTATTCAGATTATCTGTGTTTTCTTCTATGAGCTTTGGTTGTTTGTCTTTTAAGGGATTTGTCCATTTCATGTAAGTTATCAAATTTATTGGCATCAAGTTGTTCATCATGTCATTATACTATCTTTGTATTGTTTGTACGAACTGCAGAGATAGCCCCTCTTACATTCTTACTATTGATAATTTGTGTCTTATGTCTTTTTTTCTTGACTGATCTGGCTAGAAACTTATCAATTTTATTAACCTTTTGATTAGTTTCAAGGGTTTCTTTTGATTTCATTGATTTTTATCTATTTTTTGTGTTCAGTTTCATTTATTTTTGCTTTTATTTTTTATTTACTTTCTCCTGCCTGCTGTTAAGTTTTGTTTGCTTTTCTTTTTTCTAGTTTCATAAAGTAGATGCTTAGATCATTAGCTGTGTCACAAATTTTGACATATTGGATCTTTATTTAACTGAAAATATAGTTGATCCTTAAACAATGCAGGGACTGGGGCGCTGACCCCCGTGCAGTCAAAAATTCACATATAACTTTTGACTCCCCCATAACTTAACTACAAATAGCCTACTGTCAACTGGAAGCCTTAATAACGTAAACAGTCCATTAATGCATATTTTGTATGTCATATTTATTATATACTATCTTCTTACAATGAAGTATGGTAGAGAAAAGAAAATGAGAAAACCATAATGAAGACAGAATTTGTATCTGCTATTCAGTAAGTGGAAATGGATCATCCTAAAGGTCTTTATCCTCATTTTCTTCACTGAGTAGGCTGAGGAGGAGGAAGAGGAGAGGTTGGTCTTGTTGTCTGGGGGTGACGGAGGTAGAAGGGAGGCAGGAAGGGCAGGCATGCTCAGTGTAGCTGTTATTGAAGAAAATCTGCATGTAAATGGACCTACACAGTTCAAACCTGAGTTGTTCAAGGGCTAACAATACTTTCTAATTTCCCTTGTGTCTTCCTCTTTGATCTGTTGGTTATGTAGGGGATTTTGCATTTATCTTTCTGTCATCGATTTCTAATTTAATTTCATTGTGTTTAGAGAACATACTTTATATGATTAGAATTCTTTCAAATTAGTTGATTCCCATACCCCTGGGCCCCCACATTTTTCACATACAGTCTATTCTGGAGAATGTTCCATGTGCGCTTGAAGAGCATGTGTTTTCTGCTGTTTTCTGGGTGAAATGTTCTGTAGAAATCAATTTGGTCAAGTTGATTGATAGTGTTACTCAAATCTTATATATCTTTACTGATTTTTTTTAACCAACATGTTTTGTGAGTTGTTTTTTGGGGAGCTTGAAATCTCTAACTATAATTGTTGAATTGTCTTTTTGTCCTTTCATTTGCGTAAACTTTGTTTTTTTATCTTGTGGCCATGCTGTTCAATATGTAACACTTACAAGTGTCGTTTTTTTTTTTTTCCTGCTATATTGCTCCTTTTTGGTATCAATGTATTTCTTTGTGTTTAGAAATATTATTTGTTTTAAAGTCTATTTTGCCTGATATTAATATATAGTCACTCTAGTTCTCTTATGCTTATCATTTGGGTTATATATTTTTCTATAAGTAAAACTTTCAGCTTATTTGAATCTTTGAATTTAAAGTGTATCTTTTAGAGACAATATGTAGTCATATCTTGCTTATTCTTTTTAATCCAGACTGAAAAATCTTTGCCCTTTGATCACAAATTTAATGTAACTACCAATATGGCTGGATTTTTCTGCCATTTTGCTATGTGTGGTTTTTTTGTTTTGTTTTGTTTTGTTTTTGTTTTTTGAGACAGGGTCTCCTCTGTTGCCCAGACTGGAGTGCAGTGGCATGAACTTGGCTCACTGCAGCCTCTGCCTCCTGGGTTCAAGCAATTCTCCCACTTCAGCCTCCCAAGTAGCTGGGATTACAGGCATGTGCCACCACGCCCAATTAATTTTTGCATTTTTAGTAGAGATGGGGTTTCACCATGTTGGCCAGTCTGGTCCCGAACTCCTGACTTCAGGTGATGCACCCACCTTGGCCTCCCTAAATGCTGGGACTACAGGCATGAGCCACCACGCCCAGCCTTGCTATGTATTTTCTATGTTTCGTCTCTTTGTTACTGTTCTTCCTATACTGCTTTCCTTTGTGTTAAACAATGTTTTTTTTAGCAATTTAAGTATTCTACTGACATGTTGTCTGTTTTTTGGTGGTTTCTCTAGGGGTTACAATATACATCTTCATTTATTTATTTATTTATTTATTTATTTATTTATTTATTTATTTTAAGGTTAATACATGACTAAGCTACAGGAAAACAGGCATATATGTATTAGTTTATTATTTACTTATAACCAAATGAAGAAAGGTGTTTATTTTCAGTGATCATAGATTAACCTGGGAGTTAACTATCTGCTTGTTTTCTGGCATAAATATCCAAGCTTTTGCATGCTGACCATTTGTTACTCATTTTCATCCTTTTGGCATTCTTGTAACATAGGCATGGACAATAACATTTTCCCACTTTTATGAATAAAGAACTTGAAGCACAGTAAGGATTAGCATCTCGTTTTTGATTCTAGAAACTTAATACAATGGAGGTGGGACTTTAGTCTCAGGGTGTTGGTTCTCTGTTTTGTACTTTTCCACCAAATGCCATGCCTATCTATGTCTCTAATATCTCTCTTGGATCAACCAACATATTAATAAATTAGGCAGGAAAACTGTAATCTTTTCTCTCAGCCAGCAAATTTGAGAAAGTCATTGTGGTGATAAGAGTGTACCTAAAGCCTAGAAAATGTCATTGTAAATGATTTTTTTTTTCTTTTTTTTTTTTGAGACAGAGCCTCGCTCTGTCGCCCAGGCCGGAGTGCAGTGGCATGATCTCGGCTCACTACAACCTCTGCCTCCCGGGTTCAAGCGATTCTCCTGCCTCAGCCTCCTGAGTAGCTGGGACTACAGGCGCCTGCCACCACGTCCAGCTAATTTGTGTATTTTTAGTAGAGATGGGGTTTCACCATATTGGCCAGGCTGGTCTCGAACTGCTGACCTTGTGATCTGCCCGCCTTGGTCTCCCAGAGTGCTGGGATTACAGGTGTGAGCCCCCTTGCAAATTATTCATACATATATTATCTCTCTTGTTCAGGTACATAAATCTTATTTTGTTTTAGCTCAGAATTTTCTTGTGATATTTCTTATTGATGATATTTTTGTTTCTTGCACAAGCGATTCTGACAAAATGTGAAATATATTGATTTAAAATGGTATAAAAATAATTATTTTGTGATATATACATGTCATACTCATTCACTGTCTCTTCCTGGTGTATATAAATTGGCTGCCATATACTGTTACTTTGATTGCACTTTTGACCTAAGTATACTTAGGCTTTTTACCTGTTTAAAATTTCTACAGCCATCCACATGCAAGTGTCCGCTTACAGTCCTGTATAAGGGTTGGGAAAGCACCCTCTTCAAAAGCAGAAATAATTTTGGATAACTGAAATTGCAGAGCTGTATACATTAAAAGTAATTATTATTTATAGCTTTTTTTTTTTTTTTTTTTGTCTGAGATGGTGTCTCACTCTGTCGCCCAGCCTGGAGTGCAGTGGTGTGATCTCTGCTCACCGCGACCTCTGCCTCCCGAGCTCAAGCAGTTCTCCTGCCTCAGCCTGCATAGCAGCTAGGATTACAGGCCTGCACCATCATGCCCGGGTAATTTTTGTATTTGTAGTAGAGACGGGGTTTCACCATGTTGGCCAGGCTGGTCTCAAACTCCTGACCTCATGATCTGCCCGCCTTAGCCTCCCAAAGTGCTGGGATTATAGGCGTGAACCACTGAACCAGGCCTGTTTATAGCTTTT
Organism: Symphalangus syndactylus; assembly: GCF_028878055.3. Classification (NCBI taxonomy): domain Eukaryota; kingdom Metazoa; phylum Chordata; class Mammalia; order Primates; family Hylobatidae; genus Symphalangus; species Symphalangus syndactylus. The sequence continues at coordinate 44,331,384 of NC_072440.2, forward strand.
AAGATAAGCTCCCTTAGTAAGGTTTGGGGTTCTGAAGCAAGGAGCAAGGAAAATCAAATGTAGAAAAAGTTTTAGAAAGACTTTGTATCTTCCTAGAAAAATGCAATTTCCATCAGTCTTTCCAGAATGAGTCAGTTGTTGCCAGTTTCAGAGGTGTATAATATTGGTACATAACTGTGGGTATGCATTGCTGTTCTATTGTGGAGTATAGTTTGGCTGGATACATACTTTCCTATTACTTTTCTCTTGAATTTTAAAAGTCAGAAAGCTAAAAATGCAAAAAATCCAGTCTAAATATTGTCTGTAGTTTTTTAGGATTATAGTGCTCTTTTAACTTATTTATCTCTACAGCCTGCCACCATATAAGCTTTTAATTATAAATTATGATGCTTGACATTGGGGAGAAAGGAACATAAGCACCCATAATGAGTCATTTTTGTTGACTGTATAAATGAGTCAGAGTTACATGTAAGGATGAGAATATCCTCCTACAATTTTGGTTTTTGGTCTTGATTTTTTCCCATTGACTCTCTTTTCTCCCTGCCATCCTCTCTCTTGCACATAGCACACTTTTGCGCTCCGTCTGCTATTACTGATATTATAAACCTTTTACTGGACTTCAGTTGTAGTGACCATTAGGTCCTAAACATAGAACTAAGAGCATAAGTGGACTTTAATAGAATACTTACTAATTTTAATATCTAGAGTTCATAATTTAAAATTAATATATGAGAATTTACTGTAAATTAAAAGGGGCTATATACTTGCAATATTAGAACATCCAGTTATCTAGGACTGCCATTACTAATGCCAATGAGAACACCATTCCTCTAAGATGTTGTGGGGAGAGGAAAAGCTAATGAGCCCAGGTAGTTCACATCTGTAGCTCCCTTCCCAGGCCAAGATTCTCTTTAGATCCATGGCCCTTAAATTTTAATGGTTCATTAGAGTTATCTGGAGGGTTTATTAAAACACAGATTGCTGGGCCACAACCTCAAGTGCCTGATTGAGAAGACTTAGCATGGGGCCTGAGAATTTGTATTTCTTCTAACAAGTTTCAGATGCTGCTCTTGATCTTGGCACCACAGCTTGGGAACTACTACTTTAGATTACCTGGATTATGAAAACATGACCTTGGATGACGTCTACTTCAGGATACAAGGGTTTATGTTTACCCTGTTAGGATGAATTTAAGGTCATACACAGCTAGCTAGTCTATTTGTTATTTTTAAAAAATTAAGACAGGGTCTTGCTCTGTAGCCTGGGCTGGAGTGCAGTGGTACGATCACAGCTCACTACAGCCTTGACCTCCCAGGTGCAACCAATCTCCCATTTCAGCCTCCCGAGCAGCTGGGACTATAGGTGCTTGTTGGCACCTATAGGTGCTGTTGGTGTAGCCACCATGCTTGGCTAATTTTTGTATTTTTTTGTAGAGACAGGGTTTCACCATGTTTCCCAGGCTGGTCTTAAACACTTGGGCTCAAGCGTTCTGCCTGCCTCGGTGTCCTAAAGTGCCGGGATTACAGGTGTGAGCCACCGTGCCCGGCCTAGCTGGTCTATTTGTGATAGTACAGTATGGAAACTATTGGCTGCTTGAAGAGATTTGCTTTTTTTTTCTGGCTTTTATTTAAATTGTGTATGTGTTAGCACAGGCCCAGTGTTTCTGATCCATTCTGAGTAACTGATCTCTGGCTGTATGAATCAGATTTAAATACAAAATTATTTTTGTGTGGATTATGGAAGCCTTGTATTGTTCAGATGCTTACTTGCAGTATATATGATTGAATGTGAGAAATAAATTTCCTTTTTTAAATGCAACCCACATGCAGATAAATAAAGCTGAAGTTTGAGGAAATGCCTTCTATCATAGGAAAACTCATTATAACTAGACTGACTGGCTGGCTGTGGTACTTATGTACCTACTACAACCGGCTTTACATTTTGAGAGAATGGCTGAAGAAGAATATAGTCTAATTGTAGACATTACTGGGTAAGCTTTTATGACGCCAAAAGATTCATTTGTTAAGGCTTATATTTCTCATGCATATGTATGTCAGTAACTAGACAGCTTTTTAAATCATGTACCTGTATAGGAATAGCAACATATGGAATGAAGAAGGGGATGATTTAAAAAGATCCTTCACTTTATGAGAGGATATTATTATTGTATTTAACAGGAATGTGACTTAAAGGTCAGTACCTCTTTCCAGCTTCCCTGTTCTTAATGTCAGGTAGGCAAAAAGCAGTGCTACTTAGTCTCCAGGGAATATGTGAGTAAGAAAACCAATAATAGCCCCTGAGGAGTACAGGAATTTGCTGTACCAAAATGGCACCAGCTTTGCCTGGACCAGCTAATTTACTGACCAGTAACCTACTGACCTGTCTGGATCTTGATTTCCTGTGATGCCATTCTCTATTGAGCAGACAGACAGAAAAAGCTTTTGTTGATACAGAATTTCTAATGCCACTCTTTTGGGAGAATGAGGTTTGCAGAGACATTAGATAATATTATCTAATAACAGTATATATTCATTTATATAATAAACTTGGGAGATATAGGAGGGAAATATAGGATTGGCTAACTTTTATGTTTATATTATGTTAATCAATTTTTTCTTACATAATATATTGCAACTCAGAAGCAATGTTTTGCTTCTGGGGTAATGTTTATAAACTTTTGCATGTGAAGATGGGCAATTTGGAAGACTTTTGGTTTCTGGAAGAACAGAAATACTCCTGTAAAAATTGAGAAAATCTTACATAGGCAGTGGGAAATAGAATTCAGACAGCCCCTAAGCCCTTTCTTCTTATGGTTTGTGGTTTGCTATTGTGCTGCTTACATTTATTTTGAGCATGTTTTTAAGACTTGAATTTTTTTTTTTTGAGACAGAGTCTTGCTCTGTTGGCCAGAGTGGAGTGCAGTGGCATGATCTCAGCTCACTGCAACTTCTACCTCCTGGGTTCAAGCGATTCTCCTGCCTCAGCCTCCTGAGAAGCTGGGATTATAGGTGCGTGCCACTGTACCCGGCTAATTTTTGTATTTTTAGTAGAAATGGGGTTTCACCATGTTGGACAAGTTGTTCTCGAACTCCTGAACTCAGGTGATCCTCCAGCCTCGGCCTCCCAAATGGCTAGGAATACAGCTGGGAGCCACGGTATCTGGCCTAAGACTTGATTTTTAAAAAATTTATAACAGGATACATCTGTACTTAATCATTATGAATATTATTTACTCAGTTAATCTGACTGCTTTTGATCATAATGGAAAAAGGAATTTGAGGCATTTTGCACACAGTATTCCAATACTTGCCAGATGTGTTGGGGAAGATGCATTAAGTTCTGCTTGTTTAAGCTAATGTTCTTTGACACTGCCCAAGATTTCTGACAAAAGAATGACAAGAGAGGGAAGTTAAACTAGACTTCCTAATGCCCCTCGGTTTTGATGAGGAAGTCCAAATTTCTAACCACTGAAAGGGGAAAATACATCAGGCAGTAAGGTGTCTAAATTAGATAACTTAGTGGCTTGATGTAATTTATTAGTATATAGCATTTAATTACATGATAAAGTATATTCCTTAGTTTTATTAATGTATTTTTATAACTGTCAAAACATAAATTGTTAAAGTATACTTCTTGTGAAGCCATTTAAACTGATACTCTTGATGCATGTGGGTGGGGGAGAAGGTGAATTTATGACATTTAAATTTGAAAAGTGTAAGGATTATCTTGGATAATTAAATAAAACTGTATTACTCAATAGTTTAGATTCTACTTTACCAAAAAAAGGAAAAAAACCACATTGAATACCTACTCTATGTTTGATAATGTTGCAGGGTGTTAAGAGTACAACATGAATTAAGATGTGATCTCAATAAGGGAGGATGGGAGTTTACCAGTAATTTTTCTTTTGGTGTACCTTCTGATTTTTTAAAATAATTAACATATCTTATGCAACTAAAAATATACTGTCAAACCTATTTAAAACATCTTATTCTACCCAGCCTGCCCAGCTTTTGATGTAATTGGGGAAGAAGGTTCAGTAACAGATGATTTTAACGTAACAGGTTGGGCTATGATTGATATGTTAATTGAGTGCTCTTCAGAGAAAGAGTGATCCATAAATTCAATCTAGATTTTTAGGAAAGGTTTCTTGGAGGAAACGGGGGCTGAATTGACTCTTAAGTAATAACTACCAAAGAGAGGTGTGGAGCTCATTTCAGGCAGAGGTGTTGAATAAACTGCATGAAACAGATATATTGGGAACTGTAAGTAGTGTGTTAGGCTGTTTTGCATTGCTATAAAGGAATATCTGAGACTGGGTAATTAATAAATGAGGTTTATTTTGGCTTATGGTTTTATAGGCTGTGTAAGCATGGCAGCAGCATCTGCTTGGCTTCTGGTGAGGGCCTCAGGAAGCTTACAGTCATGGTGGAAGGTGAAGGAGGAAGCAGGCATACCACATGGCGCATGAGTGACAGGGAAAGAGAAGGTCCCAGACTCTTAAACAGCCAGATCTCACGTGAACTGATTGAGAACTCACTCATCACCAAGGGGATGGCGCTAAACCATTAATGAGGGATCCATTCCAGTGATCCAGTACCTCCTACTAGGCCCCACCACCAACACTGGGGATCACATTTCCACATGAGATTTAGAGGGGATGCCCATCCAAACTGTATCAAGTAGTTTGTTAGCAAGCGATGGTTCTGGAGCTGTTGGGGCTTAGGAAGAGTGTGTTTACTCTTTGCTCAACAGTTTGCTTTAGTGAAGGACTTGAAGCAGGAGAGTAACAAGCTCATGTTTTTTTTCCTATACTTGTAAAAATTATTCAGCTTTCCACTCTTTAAATATACTAAAATGGGCACCTAAATGTTGTATGATAAGAATTGGTTTCTTTAACAGCAGAAGGGCTTGGGATACTGAAGGAAATGTGACTTTTCTGCCTTTGTCTATTGGGTAGTGGCTCACGCCTATAATCCCAGCACTTTGGGAGGCCAAGGCGGGCAGATCACGAGGTCAGGAGTTTGAGACCAGCCTGACCAACATAGTGAAACCCCGTCTCTACTAAAAATAAAGAAAATTAGCCAGGCATGGTGGTGCCCACCTGTAATCCCAGCTACTCAGGAGGCTGAGGCAGGAGAACCGCCTGAACCTGGAAGGCAGAGGTTGCAGTGAGCTGAGATCATGCCACTGCACTCCAGCCTGGGTGACAGAGTGAGACTCTGACTCAAAAAAAAGGAAAAGATTTCTGTAAGTGAATTATTGTGGCACTGTGTTAGTCCTCCTGGTAACATGAGCTGTAGTGACATTGTCTGGTTTTAATCTGAAAGGAATAGGAGGTGACCTGTCTGGCAGCCTCCTATTGGGCTCTAATAAATTTACATCTGTATGGGCTTTTGCCTTCTCTTGCCATTGGTGGTGTCTGCTTCAACTCAAATCTAAATTTCTGTATTGGCATAATATTAAAAACACTTTTATTGATGTCTTGAGCCTTATTTTTCTTTTTTACTATCATGCCTGGCTAATTAAAACAAATTTTTTTTGTAGAGACAGGGCCTCACTGTGTTGCCCAGGCTGATCTCAAACTCCTGGCCTCAAGTGGGCCTCCCACCTTGTCCTCCCTAAGCACTGGGATTACAGGCGTGAGCTACTGCACCAGCTAAGGCTTATCTTTCTTGACCCTAGTCACCAAGACTGATGATTTCATTATCTGCAGGAGAGTCATAAGTGGAGCCTACTTCCAGGTTGTAGTAGATGTTCTTGGCCTTGGTGTTGTCTTTTGGAGTGAGGGCTTAGAGTAGAAGTCTCAGGGTCTCATTTCTAGTTAGCAGTCCTGCCTCTTAAAACAGTAACAGTGCGCACTTTAGAAAGTGATTTAAAACTCTCTCTTCCTTCTGTATTATTCTGAAAGAATTTACCTTTTAGCAAGGGAGTCTTCTTGTTCAGTGTTTTTACAAAGGGGGTGGGTGGTGGGCAAGGTATTATAGTTGCCTGCAAAGGAGTGACACACAGCGTGTCTTTCGTTTCATCCACCACTTGTCCCTTGTTTCCTTTTTGACTGTTGCTTTACTGTTAGGTAAAGTGGCTTTGGTGATTTGGAGTATTTTTGTATGAGGTCATGAATTTTCCTTAATAACCAAGGAAACTTACGATCTTTCCTTCCCCTGGTTAGTAGTTGTATGTGTTTTACCCTTTTTGTCAGCAGCCTTCGTCACAGCCTAATCTCTCCTCATCTGTTACAGTAGTCACCAAGTTTCCCTGCTGAGTTTGGAAGCATTTCTTTCCCAGTCATGTTATTTTCAAGATATACCGAGTTCTGCTTTCCTTTATCTTAAGATTCTCAGCAACCTCCTATTTTCTAGATTTGTTTTTTTGCAAGATTCTTCCAGAAACAGAAGACACACATTATAACAAGTTTGAAATACCCTACACACATACCTACTGTGTCCTACATTTCCCCCCTCTTTTTTCATTGTCCATGTTGCTGCTAGTTTCTCTCCTTTAAGGTTCATGACCTAATATCTGTAGATATCAGTCGCTTGGCATGTGATTCACAGATGTTAGTGGCTATGGAGTGATATTTGAGGAATTAATGACTAAAATAGAATAGTCACTTCTGTCTTATTTCAGATAGGTATGTGTGTCTCTACGTAATGTGGCTTGGTTAAAATTGACCTATATAATAGAGTAGCTTTAAATGGAAATGTATTAAAATAATTGTAAAAATAATTCAAAGAGTATATGGCAGGATTTTTGCTGCAAATGAAACAATTTCTCACTTTCTAGGTGGTTCAAGGAAATAAGATGAGTCTATATAATTTTTTGTTATATTTTAGTTAATTTTGGTGGGGACCATTTTATATTCCTTTACCATTTATTACCTTCATCTTTGTACCCTTTGGGAGAGGTACCCTGTGTTTCTTATAGTTCTAGACATTTCTAGAAATATGATTTCTTTAAAAAGCCTCCCCTTCCTAAACATTCAGTATTTAAGTATATTTATTAGCTGCATTAGTTATAAAAATGGCAGAGTTTATTTACTGAATTTCAAGGTATCAAACATTTGAAGAAACATTTGAAGAAAATGCCTCATGTTATAATTTGACTTCCTTTTAAATTATATGTATATTGTATATTTTTATTGGAAACACAACATGCGGTATTTATAAATACATATATATGTTAAACCATTTTAACTGCAAGATGTGAGAACAGGGCCTGAGTCACTGCTGGGTTCTGGGCATGAGTTTGTAGGTAGGGAGCTGCGTTTATACTCGGAGTAGTGGCACTTTTAGCCAAGAAACTCTTGGGGAAACTATTAGGAAGAGAAATGTAGACTGTGTGTGTGTATTTGGCAGGGAAGAGATTTGTAAGAAATCTGGAGCAGGCATGTCAGATATTTTGACAACCATTACTTTAAAATATTTTCACATATGTATTATCCCTGTTATATCAAGTTGTGTTTCCAGTATTATCACTGTTATGTGAAAGTTTCGTTTAACCCCCATTTGATACCTTTCCCCAGAGCTGCTGTTAATAGTTTGTATTTCCTTTCAGTCATTTTGCTATGTATTTTTATATTGAATATGAAATTGTATAGTTTGTGTGGATTAAATAACATTTAAAATATGTCTTGGAGACACAGCTTATATCAGTTCACATAGAGCTATTCATTTTAGTTAATACGTTGTATAATCAGTCCTCCATATCTGTGGATTCAACTGTCGATTGAAAATACTTGTGAAAAAAATTCCATCTGTACTGAACGTATACAGACTTTTATCTTGCCATTATTCCCTAAGCAATATAGTAGGACAACTATTTACATAGCATTTACATTGTATTAGGTATTGGAGGTAATCTAGAGAAGATTTAAAGTATATGGGATAATGTGTGTAGGTTATATGCAAATACTGTGTCATTTTATATCAGGGACTTGAGCATCCATGGATTTTGGTATCCTTGGAAGGTCCAGGAACCAGTTCCCCACAGATGCCATGGGACGACAGTATTCAGAATAGCGCTAGTAGAATCGGCCGGGCACGGAGGCTCATGCCTGTAATCCCAACACTCTGGGAGGCTGAGGTGGGTGGATCACCTTAGGTCAGGAGTTTGAGACCAGCCTGGCCAACATGGTGAAACTCCATCTCTACAAAAAATATAAAAATTAGCTGAGTGTGGTGGTGCATGCCTGTAATCCTAGCTACTTGGGAGGCTGAGGCAGGAGAATCGCTTGAACCCAGGAGGTGGAGGTTGTGGTGAGCCAAGATTATACCATGGCACTCCAGCCTGGGTGACAGAGCAAGACTCCATCAAAAAAAAAAAAAAAAAAAAAAAGGTGCTAGAATCTTCCTTGGGTCCTTGAGTTTCCGGCAGTGTTGCAGTAAACATTTGCATTTCTCTAGGGAGACATACCTCAAAGTGGAATTACTGGGTCACATAATATGTGTTGCCCATGTTGATAGATATTTCCACACCATCCTCCAGAAAGTGTGCAATATGAGAGTGCTCATTTTCTCATTCATCACCTACTTGATTTCTCAAGTATCTTAGATGTGAGATTCTTGTAGATAATAATCTGATATCTCATTGCCAAATCATTTAGCACAGTTATCGATTGTCAAAATCTTTCTGAAATAAACTATGACTAATATACTTAGGAAAAGTTTATGTTCATTAAGAGGTCATTGCTCATATATCCATTTGTAGCATTTGTATAGGACATTTTAACTTTTTTTTTTCTTTTTTCTTTTTTTTTTTTTTTTGAGAGACGGAGTCTCGCTTTGTCGCCCAGGCTGGAGTGTAGTGGCGCTATCTCGGCTCACTGCAGGCTCCGCCTCCTGGGTTCAAGCCATTCTCCTGCCTCAGCCTCCCGAGTAGCTGGGACTACAGGCGCCCGCCACCGTGCTGGGCTAAGTTTTTTTGTATTTTTTTTAGTAGAGACGGGGTTTCACCATGTTAGCCAGGATAGTCTCGACCTCCTGACCTCGTGATCCACCTGCCTTGGCCTCCCAAAGTGCTGGGATTATAGGCGTGAGCCACCGCGCCCAGCCTCATTTTAAGTTTTTTAAAGGATCAGTCCATGTTTAAAGATTATCACAGAGGGGAACTTAGGCTATACTTCAGGTTAATCTGCTGTTATATAAACTTTATAATCAGGAAATAACATTTGAGAAAATGCCTCACGTTACGGTTTGATTTCCTTTCTTTTTGCCTTTAGAGTGCACAAAAAAGACAAATTGGTATTCACTTAAAATGATTATTTACTGCACTCTAGCCTGAGTGACAGAGCGAGACCCTGTCTCTAAAGAAGACAAAGACTATTTTTACATTGGCAACATCTATTTCTTCATGGATTAAGTCTAATTTCTTCTTTGTATATTTACTTTACACATTTTGCCACATGTAAACTGTACTTTGTGATGGAACTCCCTGCCTGGAGATGGCAGGATTAAAGTTCCTCTTTGGTCTGTCTACCATTGACAAGAGTGAAATCATGGCACAGAAAGGGTTGGGAAGACTCAGATTTGAGCTGCAGAGAGATGTGACTTTTCCAGCAAGTTACTGAACCTGTCTGAGAATCATTATCTCTGTGTGAGCTCGAGAGTTTTTGTGAAAAGTAGAAACACTGTGTATTAAGTACCTGAACATACTCAGTAACTTGTAACAATTATAAGTCTTTCAACAACCTTTCTGCCTTATAATGCTTTGGGAATCAATTTCAGGATGATTTTTAGGGGAAAAAGGAAATTCTAACTTGTAGCAGAACCAACTTTGGCATACCTGGGGGAAATGGTGGTATAGTAATAATTTGAAACATTTTTGAGCATTGGTCACTGTATAATTAAAAACAAACCGCTGTTGCTGAACTATTGTGTCTTTTAGTAAAGTGATTGATTTTAGATAGCATTTCATTAGTTCTAAGTGTTCTTTTAAAAAAGCCTGCTTCTATTTCTGGCAACATGGAGGATTAGAAATGCCTACTGATAATAGTTCAGCTAAATGTGCTACATGATACGTTACACACACACTTGTGTATACTATATCTTAAATTATATATACACATCTTGAAACACATATAAGTGTTTTTAGTAAATAGTTTAGCTGGTGGGAGAGTAAAGGGATTTTTCTGAGGCCTGCGTCAGTTAGTGCTGTAGATCCAGTGTGGTCCTTGAAAGTATCTGCCGGTTCCCGGTGGCATAGACCCTGAGTTTTGACAGGCAGTGAACATGGGGCACAGATATAAAGGCTGAGGCCAGGGAAGAGGACATAAAAGACATGTGGATGGTGTGAGAACTCCCGAAGAGTGGCAGCATCCTCCCCATGGGAGCTATTAAAAAGAATTCTTAAACACAGGACCACACTCACACTGGTCTGGAGCTAGAATTCATACTATTTGGTTTAGGAAGGAAAAGGAAAAAAAGCTTGAAGTTTAAAGTGTATTGGTAGTGAACCCAGCATAAGTGAACACATACCTTCTCTGGAGGAACTCTCCTTAAACCAAGGCTCAAAGATTCCCCTCAGAGTCCTAAGGACATGACCTCATTCTAATATAAATGGACTTATGTGGAAACAAGCTACCCTAAGAGACAGTCAGCAAATACAACAAATTACCTAAACTCTCAAAGAGATTACAGATATTAGAATTACCAGGTATAGTCTAAAATAAGAGGAGATAGAAAATATGATGTGGGATGAAGAGAATCAAAGTTGGCCAAGTAGGTTTGGAACCAAAGGGATCTGTAAATGATACATATATGATAATTTAAAATTTACAGTGTAACATATTGATTAAGCAGATTAGATACAGTGAAAGGGATGACAAAATGAAAGATACACCTAAAGAGACCTAGATGAAAAATAGAGAAGAAAGGGTAAGAGATCTGGAGGAATAGAATGCAAAGGTCTTAAATGTTGAATCAGCATCCCATAGAAAGGTACCAGGATGGAGGATGCCCCGTATGCAAAGGTGGCTGAGGACTTGTACAAATTGGTGACTCCTCAGAAGAAGCCAACGAATACTAAACTAGAGCAATAAAAAGAAATGCTAGTACTAGACACAAGGCAGTAAAACTAGGATATTGATTGATGGGGGCAGGAGGAGAGGAAGCAGTTACAGAGAAAAGACAGATAACCCAGAAAGAACTGGCTGACAGATGGCTTATATTTTAACAGCAAAAGCAGAAGCCAGAAGATAGTGCAATGGTAGCCTCAAAGCGATGAGAAAAAAGTCATCAATTTAGAATTCTGTACTCAGGAAAACCATCATTCAAGAATGAATATAGGCTGGGCACAGTGGCTCATGTCTGTAATCCCAGCACTTTGGGAGGCCGAGGCAGGCAGGTCACTTGAGGTCAGGAGTTTGAGGCCAGCCTGGGCAACATGGTGAAACCCTATCTCTACTAAAAATACAAAAATTAGCCAGGCGTGGTGGCACATGCCTCTAATCCCTGCTACTTGGGAGGCTGAGGCAGGAGAATTGCTTGAACCCAGGAGGCGGAGGTTGCAGTGAGCTCAGATCAGGCCACTGAACTCCAGCCTGGGTGACAGAGTGAGACTGTCTCAAAAAAAAAAAAAAAAGAGTGAATGCAAAATAAAGATATTTCAAATGAAAACAGCTAAAGGTGTATCTGTGCTTTTTAACTTTGGAGAGTAGGGAGGAGGAAAGGAAGAAAGTCAAGTGGTGGGAAGAGATCAGAGATGATCAGCTGAGTTCTTTGTGATTTAATCTCCTTCTGAGCCCCAAAATACTAAATTAAGAAATGCTTTATATGAGTTGATTGCTTTTGATGCTGATGAAGGCTGGATTTGATTGTCTTTGCGATTTATGAGGCTGAACATGGATGTGGATGTTGGAGCACAGAGATAGAAGAATGCTCAGTCGAGGAGGGAACTCACATGCATGGGGGCAGGCGGGTGCAGGCAGATGGCTATGAATGCTGTCAATGCTATGATATTGGGGATCAGGCCAAGTTTAATCAGCTCTGAGAAAGGGGTGCCCTGACTGACAAATGTGAGGAAAAAAACATCATAAAGTTGCCATTTGAAATAGAATCTCAGGCTAGGCGAGGTGGAGCACGCCTGTAATCCCAGCACTTTGGGAGGCTGAGGCGGGCAGATCACCTGAGGTCAGGAGTTCAAGACCAGCCTGGCCAACAGGGCGAAACCCCATCTCTACTAAAAATACAAAAATTAGCTGGGCATGGTGGTGCGCACCTGTAGTCCCAGCTACTCAGGAGGGTGAGACAGGAGAATCGCTTGAACCCAGGAGGCAGAGGTGGCAGTAAGCCAAATCATGCCACTGCACTCCAGCCTGGGTGACAGAGTGAGACTCCATCACACACACACACACACACACACACACACACACACACACACACACACAAAATAGAATCCCATTCATAGTGAGTTATGTAGTCAAAATCAGTTTACTTAATAATTGAAGCTGGCTTATTGTTCAGTAGACCACCCCTCAGAGTCAGTGAAAACAGCAGCATTTCAAAATACATTTTTCTGTCTGTAAATTTTCTTCCTGAGAAGATTTTCCTAAGATTTGGTTGGAAAGCTGGCTCACATTGTTACTGTACTGTACTTGCCTTCATCAGAGAGGCTATAACGAAGTGAGATGATAGTCTAGGATTGGTTAAAATCTAGAATTGGTTAAAATCTAAGGGCAGGGTTCTTAGGCCAGGGCCATAGTCTTAAACATTTCAGTGGAGTCACTATGATGAAAACAAACTGCATTTGGGGCTGGGCGTGGTGGCTCACGCTTATAATCCTAGCACTTTGGGAGGCCAAGGGCGACAGATCACATGAGGTCAGGAGTTCCAGACCATCATGGCCAACATGGCAAAACCTCGTCTCTACTAAAAATACAAAAATTAGCTGGCGCGGTGGTGCAAGCCTGTAATCCCTGCTATTGGGGAGGCTGAGGCAGGAGAATCGCTTGAACCCGGGAGGCGGAGGTTGCAGTGAGCCAAGATTGTGCCACTGCACTCCAGCCTGGGCAACACAGTGAGACTCCGTCTCAGAAAAAAAAGAAAAGAAAAAGCATTTGGACTACTCCTTGGGATTTATTAAACCACCTATACAGATATTTAGTCTGTTTGTGAATTCTGGTCATAATAAGATATCCATAAGAGCTGCATCTCCTAAAGACTCCGATAAAGAGTTAGATTTATATGGAATATGAATACTTTGAATTTCCATTTTTTTCCTGCTTTATTCTGTTTGCTTAATAGAAATAAAAGACCATATTATGATCTGTTTGGTAAATTACTATGGATAAAGACGTAGACACTGAGATTGAATAGAATTACCCTTTTGTTTTTAAACCCTGTCTGTCAAAGTCATAGCCAGACTTCTTCACAAATTTTATACTGAATAAAATATCTGTTTTTGTATTCAGTGTAAAAAATGGAAACCAATGAATGAAATCACTCTATGGCTAATTCAGAGCTGTTTAAAACTATTACATTAGTTTGCAGTTTATGATTTTATAGCACAGTGTAAAGGATTTAGCGAGACCTCACTTGCTTGGCTTTGAGAATATTTCTGTGATTACGGATATGCTGGCTTGGTGGGCTTTGACAGTCCTTGAAATTGGATTTTATTAACTTGTAGGCTCTTCAATAAAACATTGAAACTATAAAATGTGCAGAGCTGTGCTCTAATTATCTGATTTAAAATTACTATTCGTATTGATCCATTCTGTGTGGTCAAATAGCAAGGTTAAAAAGTGATTTATTTTTCTTCCTTTACATGGACTAAACCCAGAATAATTATTTGGTTTAATTACATAATTCCTGGTTGGCACAGGAATTTACAGAATTCTCTTTCTTAGGCATGTATCTGATTACAAAAAGACAATCAAAATTCTTGGTAGAATCATATATATATATATATATGTATGTGTATATATACGTATATATATGTGTGTATATATATGTCTCTCTATGTGTGTGTGTGTGTGTGTGTGTGTATATTTTTTTTAAAGTAATCCTTTCTTTCCCACCCACTGGCAGCTGCCAGACATAGACATGTGACTTTCTGGTATGTGTGTGAGGAGGTTTTTCTCCTGTCCGAATTCAGGGAACCAACGTCTCCCTTAAATTCTTTTTGAACAAGGCAGAGTGTAATAAGTAAATTATTTAAGAGCCGGTCCCTCTTGTTTTTGTTCTTATTTGTACGTGGGGAAAAGTGGTTGGGAGATGCATTCTGGTTATTTGCATGAGCATCTTTTCATGGTATACTTTCACTGTGCCTGATGTGCTTGCCTCTTCTGCATCAATGGCTCATTCTGTATAAGCAAAACTTAGATCTTGAATGTTAACTCTATTTTTCTTTTCTCAGAAGTGCCATAAAATTAAGTTTTGTAAGCATTCTGTCATTTTTAGGTGGGGAAGATGATACTTAGATGTTTATAGACTCTAATATTCAAAGAAACAAAAGCACTGAATTTGGTGGGAAATGTAAGGCAAGATGTGTGCCCATTTAAAACACTAAATTTTTTTTTTGAGATGGAGTCTCCCTCTGTCACCCAGGCTGGAGTGTAGTGGCGCTATCTCGGCTCACTGCAGCCTCCGCCTCCCAGGTTCAAGCAATTCCTCTGCCTCAGCCCCCCGAGTAGCTGGGACTACAGGCATGCGCCACCATGCCCGCCTAATTTTTGTGTTTTTAGTAGAGATGGGGTTTCACCATGCTGGCCAGGATGGTCTCGATCTCCTGACCTCGTGATCTGCCCGCCTTGGCCTCCTGTGAAGTGCTGGGATTACAGGACTGAGCCACTGTGCTGGGCCAAAATACTAAAATATTAATATGGATGGAAAAAATCAACTTCTGAGTGTTCCCAAGAAGGTATTACATTATTCAGGGACTAATCCTGCAAGTGGAAAATAAAACTTAAATCATGGTCACATAAGTGTGTATGTAATACAGTCAAGGCAATTTATGCCAGTTATGACTTGTCAAGTATCATTCTTCTAACATCTTAGAATTGCTTGGCAAGTTTATTTTCATGACACATTACCCATCCTGAAGGTTTCAATAAAATGATACTGTATAGAAATCTGACCTCAGATCCTTCTTGCACTCTTTAATGTTCGTGTCCTAATTGTCCCCCTACCCTACCCTTCTAATTTCTCAAGGTACAGGGAGGCAGTTGTGTACACTCTGAAGCTAAGGAGCAGATTTATGAAATCAAGAATACTTTTGGCTCCTAAGAGAGAAAAGTAACATTTGTCTTCTTTTTCTTCTAGGTTGTCCTTCTACTCAGGCCACTCTTCGTTCTCCATGTACTGCATGCTGTTTGTGGCAGTAAGTACTTAGTGTCTGTTGACAGTTAGGTTATGTGCTGCGTGGAATTAATGTGCTCAGCATCAGTGTCCTCGCCTGTCCTAATAAATTAGCCAGTGGCAAAAGGTGAAACAGATGATCTGCAAATCTGTAAGTTTCATGCTAAGAATTAGTTGATGTGTGCCCTTACTTTGGGACGTTTCCTGAAGTGGTTTTCTGGAACACAGCTTCTGTGTAATCACAGCGGGTAACTAATCTGAAGGACTGGGACAACAGGCTGCTGTTGCTTGTTAACCTCCTCCCTAACTGGGAGCCACTCTCCTCATCTGCTCAGTGTGGGCGACAGCAGCAGAGCTTCTTTCCTCCTGGGCTCTGCTGTGGTGAGGAGTTGGGTTTTGATCATTGTAAGTGAAGGCAGCTGTCCTTGTTCCTATTTGAGCAGATTTTGTTTTCCTCTCATTTTCTAAAACATTCCCAGACTGCTCTTCAAGGGACCAGAAAGGTTTCAACTTCTGGGAAAGGCAGTTGCCACTTCTGGAGCCTGTCATCTATACAACTTCCAGGTCCAGTTCTGATGTCAACCTGTAGAGCAGCAGCATAGCGATTTGCATTTGCACCATACAAAGCTGGCAGTGAGGGCTTAGGAAGATTTGTACCCACATTTTGCATTATCAAACTAGAGATGAATATGTAGTTTTTTGAGAGTAACTAATGCAAGACTAGGCTTCAGGACACATTCAAGGGATTTTTAAAGGTCAATTTTACTTGATTTTTATTTTTTTATAATGTTCTCTTTACATATAAAGTATTAATAAAACACTATATATTTGGGTGTATTAATATGTCCTGCATTATCAATATGTAGGGGGAATGGAGAGGAGGGTGAGAAAATCTGTACCCTAATAGATCAGCTATAATTTTTGTCTTAATTTTCTTTATAAGTGGATTTTTATACAGTTGTGTTCTGTGTAAATTTGTCATTTCCTGTGTTTTTCCCTTTGATCACAGTAAGTGCTGTATGATAATTTAATGCTTAGACTTAAAATGCACAATATGTAACATTAAGGGTAAACTAATGGGAATTAGTCTCAGAGATAATTTAAAATGTTTTACTAGAATCTTGCTTTTATTTGAAAAACCAAATTCCAAACATTAAAAGAATATGGAAATTGTAGATGTGTTACATAAAATTCAAATTCAGAACTTCAAGCCATTACAACAGCTAATTTTCAAAGCTTTCATCTTACATTAATTAAATTTTGTGAGGAAGCACAGAGTATGATTCAGCAGAATTTAGGGCTTCCTTTTTAAGACACACACTCAAATATTTCTGCCGATGCGGCATGGAAAATGTGACTTATCTGAAGGTAGTTAGCAGCAAATACTATTCTGACATCTTCTGTTCATTTATCCTATTAGAAAAAAATCAGCATTCTTTCTTAAGTGAGACAACATATTTTTTTCTTTTTAATTAGAGCACGAGGACCAGGGCAGACCCAGAAGGCTGAGCAATAGCTAGAGCCATTACTATCCTGAGAGCTCTTCCCAGAGCATGGGCCTGTGACTACATTGAAGGGCGTTTGAATGTGTGGGCGTGCTTTGTGTGCCCTGGGCTAGACCTCACTAAGTCTAGCTTTTGTCTCACTAGCTTTTGTGGTTTGTTTTTCGCTCACCTGTGTGTGTTAGTGTCCAAGTCCCTCTTCATGAGAAACCTAGGCATCTGAGTTTTGACTGATCTTGATGGTGATTTGCATTTTACACTACTTTTATTTTTGACTAAATTTCCATGAAAAGATGAGGGATGATTGCCACTGTTTTACAAGTGAGGGAATAGGTACCTTGGGAGGGGGCTGCTGAGTTCTGTGAGCTCTGTGGGGTTTCTTGATAATCAGGATCCCATGCTGTATTGACTGATTGATTACTTGGTCTGAACCCTAGTCCATTTATTTTGAAGGTCAGCTGATGCAGATCTCTGGAAGTAAAATGGCATTCTGGAAGTGACTGACACATAACTTTGACCCACTGTTTGTAATTTTAAAGAAAATTCTCAGATATAACATATTCCATACTTTATCATTTTCTGCTCTTCTTCCTTGACCCTTCTCAAAACACCTGTTACGTCTGTATAATTGGTCAAATAGAAACTTGGACTGAGAGCTGTTTTGTGAAAGATTAAAATTACTATAGAGAGGATGACATTGATATAATAGAGGGCCTCAGTGGCAGGCCTGCTCAGTGGACATGCAGCCACATATGAAGGATATCAACTCGGGAAAATGACGTCAACCATAATGTGGTAACTGGGTCAGTTTGAACCACCTGTGTTAAAAGAACAACTTTAGATAAATTTAAGGGTGTCACTGGGCAAGGAAGAAACAACTCTTAAATTGGGCAGCCTTCAGAGTCACAGCAGATTCAGAATGACTCCACTGCTTCTAAGTGGTCAGGGAGAATTTATGGACAGAAAAAGGAAAGTGAGTATAGAAAATGGAAGCGAGGTGCAGAAACTGCCGGATTGGTTATAGCTCGGCCGTGGAGCTTTATTTGAGTGTGATTTGAATGGCTGTGAGTGGTCGAAATACGGCTGCCGGGACTGGCTGAGACAGCTATTGTTACGGAAGCACGTTCTTGAGTCAGGCTTCCAGTTTGCTTACTTACCAAATTAGGTTGTTCTTTGTACAGAACTCAAGTATGTGAGCAGGGGGTTTTCAGGCCAGATTTCAGTTTGATTTAACAGATGTAAAGTTATAATGGCAAAAAAAGAAGCCTAGATAAATAGATTTGTTGTAGACCAAGACCTTTCTGGAGAAGAAAGTAGGCCAGAGCAACCATGCATTGCATTTACTGACTCTAGGTAGTGGAAATATTTGCTTGATGTGGATGTAGGCCCCAGCTTTTATTTCAGCCCTGAATACACAGATCCTTGCTTTTCACATTTATGTACAACTTTTTTTTTTTTTTTAGATGGAGTCTTGCTCTGTCACCCAGGCTGGAATGCAGTGGCGCGATCTCGGCTCACTGCAAGCTCCGCCTCCCGGGTTCACGCCATTCTCCTGCCTCCAGTAGCTGGGACTACAGGCACCCGCCACCATGCCCAGCTAATTTTTTGTATCTTTAGTAGAGACAGGGTTTTACCCTGTTAGCCAGGATGGTCCCAATGTCCTGACCTCGTGATCCGCCTGCCTTGGGCTCCCAAAGTACTGGGATTATAGGCGTGAGCCACCGCGCCCGGCCTATGTGTAACATTTAACCTCTAAGCCCCACCCCCGAATTCCTTGGGCAATGACTCATCTTGTTTCTCTGGGCACCTTGGTATCATGAGTCAGTCTCATATTTGGGTAGAGACGTAGTCATTTAAATCCCGAGGACAGTCTTTGATAGCCAAAACTTCCCTGTCAATTCCTGACACCCAGAAATTAACTTCTAGTTAAAAATGGCTCTTAAAACACCCTGACCATTGTTCTTCTCTGGCAGCCAGTGCAGCCCTGCATACTTAACTGTGCCAAGAGAGTGTCAGCATCAGTGAAAACCTCCCAGGCCTGCGGGAGCTCAGGGCTGGGCTGCTTTGCACATAGCCAGTTTATATGCTTAGTGACTCCCCGTGAACTTGGCCGAATGCCAGAGATTCCAAATTTATTTGATTATTCAGGAGAACAGCCATGGTATGAGTCTGTATTTTCTTTTAATACAGTGAGAACTGCTAAAATACTTTTCCTGAGACCATTCTATTGAGGCTGTAACCCCAGATTGTTTATATCACCATCTGTTATGAAATTCCTGTATCCATGCTTCAGCCAGACTCTCCTCCCTGCCACAAAATGCCTCTTATCTGGGACTTGCCCCTGCCCTGTGTTTAGACAGTGCTGCCCACCTATCTAAATCCACTCAGACTCTTTCATACTATCCACTTAAGATTCGTATAATCCCTCATTTAGCATTCGCTGTATACTACCTAGCATTGCTGATACTTCGTGATGTTTTCCAAACTTGATTATTGCTGAACATTGGGCAAATGATGAACAACTCGTGGCCCATAGCCTACGAACCTTGTCTGATTTTGAGGTGGGATTCAAGATCTAAATTTAGTGCCTCAGTGAATCCTAAAAATGGTGAAATTAAAACCCAAAGAAGACTAAACTGAGGTCTGCTTTCCAGTGTTCTTCTGGCCAGATCTGTCATCAAATGTAGGTGGAGCAATCAATTTGGCTTGCCTGGCTAGTCATAAAAGCACTATTTCAAAATAAGTAGACCAAGGTATATTTCTTTGTGTTGAGCCTGCTGTTGTTAGTCTAGTTCTGGGGCTGGCATTTTTTTTTTCAGTAAAAGGTCAGATAATAAATATTTAGGCTTTGTAGGTGATGTACTCTTTTTTGAAAAAAACAAAAACAGCAACAAAAATAACTCCTTAAAAATGTTCTTAGCTTGCAAGCCGACCCCTTGACTCTAGTTTAAAATGGAAAAAAAAACCCTCTTACTTTATTAATACAATACAATATTCAGAGGCTATGAGACAATAATAACATTTTACAGTTAAGTGTTAACAAGATTAGTTAAGGAAAGGCAAAATCAAATAAAACAGCTTCAAAAAATATCTCATTCAACAATTATTTATTTTAAAGGTGAGATATTCTAATTAGATCCTTTAATGGAAGTTAAATGTTTCAGAAATTTCAACCAAAAATGGTTATATCCTTCCTGTCTTAGTTTGGGCTGCTATAACCAATTGCAGCAGACTAGGTGGTTTATAAAAAAACAAATTTCTCAGTCTGGAAGCTGGAAGTCTAAGATTAGGGTGCCAGCACAGTTGGGTAATGGTGGGGCCTTCTTCCAGGTTGTAGAATGTCCTCACACAGTGTAAGGGGCAAGGGAGCTCCCCTGGATCTCTTATTAGTTCATTAATCCCTTTCATGAGGGTTAACCCCTTACGACCTAATCACCCACAAAAGTCCTATTTTCCTAATCCCATTGCCTTGTGGGGGTTAGGCGTTCAGTATACAAATTTTGGGGTAACACAAATATCTAGGCAATAGCACCACCCTTCAGTGACAGTGAAAGAATGAAAGAATGCCTAAGTAGTATCACAGATGTTGAACTTTCTAGTTTTTTTTAATATTAATTTTTACACAAAAGAAAAAATGGGCATACCTTGTAATTTGTTCCTGATGTGGCTCTGTGTAATGAACACTCTTCCGTTTGTTTTGACGAGGTCTTCTTTGTGCACTTTATAAAACTATCGTGAGGCTCTTCACAAGTGGAGCCACACGTTTTGGAGTGTTGGTTTATTAGTCTGTTTTCATGCTGCTGATAAAGACATACCCAAGACTGGGCAATTTATGCAAGAAAGAGGTTTAATTGGACTCCCAGTTCCACGTGGCTTAGGAGGCCTCACAAGCATGGCAAAAGGCAAGAAGGAGCAAGTTACATCTTACGTAGATGGCGGGAGGCAGAGAGAGCTTGTGCAGGGAAACTCCACCTTATAAAGCCATCAGATCTCGTGAGACTTACTATCACAAGAAGAGCATGGGAAAGACTTGCCCCCATGATTCAATTACCTCCCACTGGGTGCCTCCCACAACATATGGGAATTCAAGATGAGATTTGGGTGGGGACACAGCCAAGCCATATCATTTGGGATTAGGAGGAAGGCCTCTGCGCTTCTCAGTGAAGCATTTGCTGCCTGCAGGTGGAATGGCCAGCTTTCTGCAACCCTCCTTTCTGGGCTTGAACACCTGGTTATATTGAGCAATGTGATGCTTGGTGTCCTTATTGCTCTAAGAAATAGGGAATTGCTTGTATGAATCTCTAGTAATATCCCAGCTAAGAAGCTTTTTTTTTTTTTTTTTTTTTTTTTTTTTCTGAGACAGAGTCTTGCTCTGTCACCCAGGCTGGAGTGCAGTGGCGTCATCACGGCTCACTGCAACCTCTGCCTCCTGGGTTCAAGCAGTTCTCCTGTCTCAGCCTCCCGAGTAGCTGGGACTACAGGCACATGCTGTAGTAGAAAGAGACAGGGAGGAATAGAAATAGCCTAACTGTGGTTTCCTTCTGAGGCCTCAGGGTTGCCATATGTTGTGTTCCTGTGGTATCTGTATATCCAGCCCATTTTAATAGATGAAAATGGGGAAGGGAGGAGTGTGAAGGTCAGGCGAAGAATATGATGTATCTTTGTTTTTCCTATTAACCTTCATTTAAAATTTGTGTGTCCTGGAAACCCATGTCTCTTCCTTTCCAGTTCTGGAGTTGTGTTCCTGTACGTTACAGCAGGGTTCACACTAGTGGCACACTCAAGTGTTCTTTTGATAAATGACATTTACTCTTGATGTATTTGAGGACAGCCTCCAAATTTGGGAGCAGAGACTATAAATACTAGAAATAGTCATCCTTTTTAATCAAGGAAGGAAAGCATTTTTTGGTGTGGGCAGCTGACTGGAGATTCTCCTGCATCCATTCTCCCTGTTCCAGGTGATCTCTTGTATTAATACCCTTTAAAAAGCCCAGTAACCACTGCACATCTCCCTCAGCATAGTTCCCTGGATTAGGCCCCCTTTTCTGCCTTTCTCTGGTGGCTGGACTAATTTATATTCCAAGCCGCAGTGTAGAAGAGTTCCTTTTCTCTGCATCCTCACCAGCATCTCTTAATGTTTTTTTTGGTCTTTTTAATAATGGCCATTCTAACTGGGGTAAGATTGTGGTTTTGACTTGCATTTTCCTGGTTAGTGATATTGAGAATTTTTTCATATACCTATTGGCCATTTGTACGTCTTCTTTTGAGAATTGTCTATTCATGCCCCATGCCCACTTTTCAATGGGAGTATTTGGTTTTCTGCCGTTGAGTTATTTGAGTTCCTTATATGTCCTGGATATTGGCTCCTTGCTGGATAAATACTTGGCAAATATTTTCTCCCATTCAACAGACTGTCTCTTTATTCTCCTGATTGTTTCTTTTGCTGTGCGGGTTTTTAGTTTAATATAATCCCATTTGTCTATTTTTGTTTTTGTTGTCTCTGTGTTCAAGGTCTTAGCCATAAAATCTTTGCCCAGACCAACATCCTGAAGCGTTTCCCCTATGTTTTCTTCTATGAGTTTTATCGTTTCAGGTCTTACATATTTAAGTCTGTAATCCGACTTACTTGAGAGATAGGGGTCCAATTTCATTCTTCTGCATATGGATATCCAATTTTCCCAGCACCATTTATTGACGAGACTGTCTCTATTGTATGTTCTTGGCGCCTCTGTCAAAAGCCAGTTGGCTGTAAATACGTGGATTTATTTCTGGAATCTCTATTCTGTTTCATTGGTTGCCGACGAGTCTGTTTTTATACCAATACTCTGCTGTTTTGGTTACTATAGCCTTGTAACATGAAGTCAGGTAATGTGATGCCACTAAGCTTTTTTTCATTTTGCTCAGGATTACTTTGGCTACTCTGGCTCTTTTTTAATTCTGTATGAATTTTAGGATTTTTTTTTTTCTATTTCTGTGCAGAATGTCATTGGTGTTTTGACAGGGGTTGCATTGAATTTGTAGATTGCTTTGTGTAGTTTGGTCATTTTAACTATATTCTTCTGATCCTTATGCGTGGGATATCTTTCCACCTGTTTCTCTCTTCTGCATTTTCTTTCACCAGTGTTTTGCAGTCTCCTTTGTAGAGTTCTTTCACCTCCTTGGTTAAATAGATCCCTTGGTGTCTTTTTTTTCTTCTGCGTCTTTTTTTGTAGCTATTGTTAATGGGATTGCTCTCTTGATTTTTTTTTTTTTTGAGACAGAGCTCGCTCAGTCACTCGCCCAGGCTGGAGTGCAGTGGTGCGATCTCGGCTCACTGCAACCTCCACCTCCCAAGTTCAAGCTATTCTCCTGCCTCAGCCTTCCCAGTAGCTAGGAATACAGGCATGCACCCAGCTAATTCTTGTATTTTTAGTAAAGACAGGGTTTCACCATGTTGGCCAGGCTGGTTTTGAACTCCTGACCCTCAAGTGATCCACCTGCCTCGGCCTTCCAAAGTGCTGGGATTACAGGCATGAGCCACAATGCCGGGCCTGACCTCTTGATTTCTCTCTCTGCTAATTCACTATTGTTGCATAGGAATGCTAGAGATTGGCGGGCATGGTGCCTCACGCCTGTAATCCCAGCACTTTGGGAGGACGAGATGGGCAAATCATGAGGTCAGGAGATCAAGACCATCCTGGCTAACACAGTGAAACCGTCTCTGTTGGAAATGGAAAAAATTAGCCAGGCGTGGTGGCACGCGCCTGTAGTCCCAGCTACTTGGGAGGCTGAGGCAGGAGAATTGCTTGAACCTGGGAGGTGGAAGTTGCAGTGAGCCAAGATGGTGTCACTGCACTCCAGCCTGGGTGACAGAACAAGACTCAGTCAAAAAAAAAAAAAAAAAAAAAGCTAGAGATTTTTATATGTTGATTTTGTATCCTTTAACTTTACTGAATTTATCAGATCTAAGAGTTTCTTGGTAGAGTCTTTAGGTTTTTCTACATATAAGATCATATTGTCTGCAAAGACAGTTTGATTTCCTGTTATACAACTTGGATGCCTTTATTTCTTTTCTTTTTTTCTTTTCGAGACTGGGTCTCCCTGTCACCCAGGCTTGAGTGCAGTGACACGATCTCAGTTCACTGCAACCTCATTGTCCTGGGCTTAAGCAGTGATCCTCCCACCTCAGCTTCCCAAATAGCTGGGACCACAGGGCATGCCACCAAGCCTGGCTAATTTTTTGTATTTTTTTTTTTGTAGAGATGGGGTGTCGCCATGTTGCCCAGGCTGTTTTGAACTCCTCACCTCAGGCGACCTGCCTGCCTTGACCTTCCAAAGTGCTGGGATTACAGGTGTGAGCCATCACACCTGGCCCCTTTCTTTCTTCTTCTTGCCTCATTGCTCAGGGTTAGGTCTTCACTGCTACGCTGAATAGGAGGGGTCAAAGTAGGCATCCTTGTCTTATTCCAGTTCTTAGAGGAAAGGCTTTCAGCTTTTCCCCGTTTAGGATGGCATTAGTTGTGTGTTTATATAACATTTATCATGTTGAGTTATGTCCCCTTCATGCATAGTTTCTGTGGAGAGTTTTTTTTAAATCATGAAGGGATGTTGAATATTATTAAAAGACTTTCACCACATTTGAATGTGATGTGTCACATTTATTGATTTGCCTTTGAAACCTCCTTGCACCCCTGGGATAAATCACACTTGATCGTGGCATAGTATCTTTTTGATGTGTTGTTGAATTAGGCTGGCTAGCATTTTGTTGAGGATTTTTGCATCTGTGTTCATCAGGGATATTGGCTTATGGCTTTCTTATGTTGCATCCTTGTCTGTTTTTTTGTATCAGGGTAATGCTCACCTCATGAAATGAGTTAGGGAGAATTCCCTTCTTTTCAATTTTTTGGAATAGTTAGAGGAGAATGGGTGTTTTTCTTTGTAAGTATGGTAGAATTCAATAATAAAGCCATTTGGTCCTGGATTGGGACCAAATGGGAGACATTTTATTACTGATTGAATCTCATTACTCATTATTGGTCTGTTCAGGTTTTCCATTTCTTCCTGATTCAATCTTGGAAGAGTCTATGTATCCAGGAATTGATCCATTTATTCTAGGCTTTCCAGTTCATGCACAGTGGTTAGCAATAGTCTCTGATAGCCAGGCATGGTAGCTTATGCCTGTAGTCCCAGGACTTTGAGAAGCCGAGGTGGGAGATCCTTTGAGGCCATGAGTTCAAGACCAGCCTGGGCAACACAGCAAGACCCTGTCTCTACCAAAAAAAAAAAAAAAATAAGAAAAATTATTCAGGCATACTGGCATGCTCTGTAGTCCCAGTTATTCAGGAGACTGAGACGGGAGGATCACTTGAACCCAGGAGGCTGAGGTTACAGTGAGTGATGATCATGCCACTGTGCCCCAGACTGGGTGACAGTGAGACCCTATCTCCAAATAGATGATTGGAGATAGTCTCAGATGTTCTTTTGTATTTCTGTGTTATCAGTTGTAATGTCTTTTCATTTCTGAATTTATTTGGGTTTTCTTTTTCTCTTGTTGATTTTATCTTTTCATAAAAGCAACTTTTTTTTTGTTGATCCTTTGTACTTCTAAAAGTTCATTTTATTTAGTTCTGCTCTGCTCTTTAGTATTTTTCTTCCACCAATTTTAGGTTTGTTCTTGTTTTTCTACTACCTTGAGTTGCATTGTTATTTACTTGAAATCTTTCTAGATTTTTGATGTAGGCATTTATTGGTATTAATTTACCTCCTAGCATTGTTTTTGGGTTTCAGTATGTCCTGCCTCTATTTTCATTTGTTTCAAGAAATTTTTTTATTTCCTTCTTAATTTCTTCCCTGACCCAGTGGTCATTCAGGAGCACGTTATTTAATTTTCATGCATTTGTACAATTTCCCAAGTTCCTCATTAATTTCCAGTTTTATTCCATCACGATCTGAGAATAGTTTGGCTGGTGGGGTTTACTTTTCTTTCAGCACATTCAATACATCATCCCATTTTCTCCTAGCCTGTAAGGTGGCTGCTGAGAAATTCACTGTTAGTCTGATATGTGTTCCCCTTCTAAGTGACTTGATACTTTTCTATTGCTGTTTTATTCTCTGATGTTTGTCAGTTTGACTGTAATATGCCATGAATTTTTGAATTGCATCTATTTGGGGTTTTCTAAGCTTCCTGTGCCTGGGTGTCTAAATCTCTTGCTAGACTTGGGAAGTTTTCGGGTATTACTTAATCAGATAGGTTTCCTATCCCTTTTATTTTTGTTTTCTGAGACACCAAAAATTTGAATATTTGATGACTTTATGGTGTCACATATGTCACATAGCTGTTGCTCATTCTTTATTTTTGTCTGGGTTAAAAAGACCTATTTTTTGAAGTTCTAAAGTTCTGCTTGATACAGTCTATTGTTGAAACTGTTGGATCTATTTTATATTTCATTCAATGAATTCTTCAATTTCAGAATTTTTTTTTATATCTATGTCTTTGGGAATTTTCTCATTCATATCCTAAATGGTTTCTCTGATTTCTTTGTATTATTTTTCTGATTTCTGTTTTCTTGTATCTCACTGAGCTTTTTCAATTTTTTGAATCATTATTTTAAATTCTTTTTCTGAGACTTCACACATTTCTTCATTGGAATCTGTTGCTGGAAAATTACTGTGTTCCTTTGGAAGTGTCATATTTCCTTTTTTGTGTTTCTTGAATCCATATTTTGGTATCTGTACATCTGGTTTAACAGTCACTTCTTCCAGTTTTTTGAATTTGCCTTCATAGGGGAGGATATTTTCCTTAAGATATATCTGTGGTGTTGGTCGGGTAGATCACTTTGGCTTTGATTCCAGATGCATGCATTAGTGTAGTCTCAGTATGATTTCTTTGGCTGTAAACAGTATCAGTTGTGTGTGATTTCCTCAGTGGCTTAAGGTGCAGTTTTTAGTTGCTGCAATGAAGCATTTGCTGGAGATGGGAACATCAGGTGGGCCCATCCTCAAGCCCCAGGAGTGGCAACAGCAGGCTGAGCATGCCTGTCCTTGGGCCCTGGGGCAGTGTATGTTGGCACTGATGTTAGAGGGTCCAGGTGGGCTGATTCTTGGGCCTCCAGGAAGCTTGCTTGGATGCCAGCAGTAGCATGGTGGGAAGGTCCTTGGGCTTGCTGCCCATGGACAGCAGGTGTGGTACGGGCAGTGGCAGGACAACCCTCTGATTCCCAAGTGGTTTGTACTGGTGTTGGTGGTGACCGTGATGGGCTGGGTGGCTAGTCCCCAAGCCCATGGGTGGTGCATGTGGGTGGTGGTAGCAGCAGGTTGGATGGTCCCTTCCTGAGGCCTCTGGGAGGAGTGCTCAGGTGTTAATGATAGGTGCACCCTCCAACGCCCGATGGTGTGCTTGGGCACAGGGGTAGGTGAAGCCGGGCTGGATAGGTCCCTCAGTGGTGTGTATAGGGCTTGGCTGTGGTAGGTAGGGATGTTTTTGTGTGGCAGCAGCCATAAACAGGTGGGTTGGGAGCATGCGCTTTGGCCCCAGATGGTATCTGCAGGGCAGGGTAGCCTGTAATCAGGCTTGACAATGCACAGTGGCTCTGCTGGCTCACTGCCAGTAGCTTGTATACTTTGGCCCTGCAGCAGCACCCAGCTGTGGGTGTGGGACTTTAATGGGGCTTCAGAGATGTGGATATGCAGGGTCTGTTGGGCCTCAGGGAATGATGCAGTCTGCTGGGGGTGGGGCTCTCAAAATGGTGCCCTGCTGTAGCTGCTTAGGACTCGGGGGGATGAGCTCCCTCTCTGAAGCAGTGCCATCATGCAGTCCCCAAGTTCCCTGTTTGTGTGGGTTGAAGGTTTCTTCCATGGCTGGGATTGCAGGACTTCACAATGGGAATGTGGATGCGGACTGTTGGGGGGTCACTTACCCTTCTCCAGCATGGGGAAGCCTCCCCAACCAATCCTTGCCAGGTACCCTGCCTTGCTTCCCTCTCCTTGCCTCAGGTGTTTCCTGTCATTTTGGTGTTAAATTCCAGCATTCTCTCTTAGGTGATCTATTCAAAGTGTGATTTATCTACTTCTGTTTTGCTGGTTCTTCAAGCAGAAAGCAAGTACCAGGGGCACTTTAGTCAGCCATCTTGAAACGCACTCCATTGTTTTCTACTAAACGGCTTGCTGTCCTCGACCATAGCTTTTGCTTCCTCCTAACTTTAGTTTGCAAATAACCTATTATGTACCCATTAGGCATCCTTCCTACTACTTTTGAAATTAGAGAAACGCCTTCATACTTCTGGTATAAATTCCAGAGACAAAATACAGCCCAGCAGATCTCTGGGTGACGCCTAGTGTAAGTCATCTAGTCAGTGCAGGGAGATGTGGGTATGCAAGGAAAAGGCAGGGCTATGTGGTCCAAATAGGACTGACTGTGAATGGGCAATTCCACCTAGAAGGGGAATTTAAAAATAACCATGTTTCTGCTGAGCCTGTCTGGTATCACACACTGTATTGGACATAGAGCTCTGTAAGTTCTTACTCTTAAAAGAGAAGTAACTGAATGCCTTACCTAGAATGGGTTTAATAGATAAGGTTGGCAAATGGCATGTATGGGGAGGAGAGAAGAGTGGAATCTGCAAAGGAAGGAACCTATACAGCCTTTTTACTATTAGCCTTGGCATTGAAGCATGAGCTATGTCCCCTGTATCTAGTTCTAATAGAACAGTACTAGAAGCTTCAGACATTCAACTTTTCAGTGGCAATGAGGGAAAGCTAAAGGAATGGACTTTCTTTTAAAGGAAATCATGTCAAGTGTTTGCTTTGCCCAGAATCAAAGCAGAGCCACCAGAAAGACACTACCTTTTAGCTTTGTTGAACTTAACTCATATAGGAAACTTTTGCCAGCAAGGTGGGAGGGGAAAAGCCAGTCCGGATTTCTGGGCATGTCAGCTGTGGAATTCAAGTTGACTCAAGGTCTGAGAAATTCAGGGTGTCCACTTTCTTGAGCTCTACAGAAATGGAAGTCTTCACAGAGCTACACTGAGTACCCTGACCCAGGGAAACACAGTATGGGCACATAGGAAGCACACTCAGGCCATGACTGTTTGTCACTAGAGAAGCCAAAGCCTAGAGCACAAGGTTAGGTACAGAACCACAACTGGGGAATCCCAGAATTCTCACGGTGAAATAATTTCTGGGTCCATGGTCAGAGTTTCACTGATGGGGGAACCTCTATTCTTGGGTAGATGTGCAAGGAGAAAAACAGCTATTTATAGGGGGAAAGACTTCACTTAAAAGTGTTAGAGCGAGCTGGGTGTGGTGGCTCATACCTGTAATCCCAGCACTTTGGGAGGCTGAGGTGGGTGGATCGCCTGAGGTCAGGAGTTTTGAGACCAGCCTGGCCAACACAGTGAAACATCGTCTCTACTAAAAATACAGAAAATTACCTGGGCATGGTGGCGAGTGCCTGTAATCCCAGC
The DNA here is from genome assembly GCF_028878055.3 of Symphalangus syndactylus. Taxonomy (NCBI): domain Eukaryota; kingdom Metazoa; phylum Chordata; class Mammalia; order Primates; family Hylobatidae; genus Symphalangus; species Symphalangus syndactylus. The sequence goes on from NC_072440.2 coordinate 44,360,619, forward strand.
TACTCGGGAGGCTGAGGCAGGAGGATCGCTTGAACCCGGGAGGCGGAGGTTGCAGTGAGCTGAGATCACACCACTGCACTCCAGCCTGGGCAACAAGAGCGAAACTCCGTTCCCCACTCTCCCCTCCCACATTCCCTCCCCCCCCCCAAAAAAAGTGTTGGAGCTTAGTTGATTACTGATAATGTAAGTAAATGTTAATTCTTTTCACTGGCATGTTGGGGAAGAAATCTGGAGAAAATAATGTTCAATATGAGTTTGCAGGCTACCTACAGTGAAAGTCAGGGTTCTTTAGAATGGAAATATTGCTACAGGGATTTTAGAATCTTAAAAGAGGAAAGACCTTGAAGTCCTAGCTCTGAGTTTCCTTCAGGTTGGAAGTAGCATGGGACTAGCTTAAGTCCATTCTAGAGTTGCTATTTTTGATTTTACTACTTACTTTTTTCACAGCTTGAACAACAAACAAACAAAAATAAGGATTCTGCAGAAAGCCAGTGGTAAACTAGCTGATGAGTCACTCAGTTAAACAGCTGGTGTGCTCTTTTAGAACTAGATGGTTTATACTAAGTACTTGATAAAATTAGATATGCCCTGGATCTTTGCCAGCTCTTGGGGACTGAACACCCATGGCAGTGCCCAGAGAGCTGGGAATGGATTTGTGTCATCTATTTTAAATAGGCAGTGTCCATGGGGAGATCTATGTATATTGTTTTCTAAGGACTGCATTTAATGAAGTCTACGAGTCATATATTATTGAACAGAATTTTAAAGGGAACGTTAAAAATTATATCGTTATTGGATAGAAATTAATTAGGTAGTTTTCTCTCTTTTTTTTTAATGAGAGCAGACTCCCTAAATCATTCCTACATAAAATCTTCAGGGATGCACCCGAAGTCAAAGGCAGACTGACATGAGAAAGGGGAATTTCTTAGGTCTGATTAGTGTACAGAAAAGTCATAGAACTTAAAGGGGATACAGGTACTGTTGAAAGAATACACTTCTGCTGGATCATAACTAAACTACAACCTGTATTACTTGCAAATACAGATTATTTAGTCTCAGTTGCCTTGTTAAACAATTTGAGGGTAGAAGAGCTCTCTTGGTGAATTAATCAAATAGTCCCTAGATAGGCCCAGAGCAATAGCAACCTGTGCCCAGAATGCTAGCACTTTATCCCAAGACTCAGAACTAATGACGATACTGAGTCAGGCATGGTGGTGCATGTCTGTAATCCCAGCACCTTGGGAGGCCAGTGCAGGCGGGTTACTTGAGATGAGGAGTTTGAGACCAGCCTGGGCAACATAGTAAGACCCTCATCCCTACAAAAAATAAAAAACAATTAGCTGGGCTCAGTGGCATGTACCTATAGTCCCAGCTACTTGGGAAGCTGACATGGCTACTTGGGAAGCTGACATGGAAGGATTGCTTGAGCCCAGGAGTTTGAGGCTGCAGTGAGCTATGACTGACTACACCACCACTACACTCCAGTCTGGGCAACAGAGCAAGGCCCCATTTCTTTTTAAGGAAAACAATAAAAAAACCAATGGCAGCACTGGTCTTGACTATCAGAATTATAACCCAAATTGCAAGGGGAGGAACTGTCCCTGAAATCCTGTTTAGAAAGCCATAAACAAGGAAACAAACACCTGTTTGTATACAGTTTGAAGGGTGGTACAGCTAGACTGGCAATAGATTCTTCTGAACAAGTTAGTAGGGCAATAGTTTTGTTTCTTTAAAGGATTAACATTTAGGCATTAATGCATACGTGAATGTTTGCCTAGAAGTCCTGTTCCCTATATAATAATACTTTGATAATCATTTTAAATGCCAACCCTTAATATAAAAGTTTTGCGTTATGTTAAATAAACTATTTTTTTCTTTATTCTTTTCTTTTAGCTTTATCTTCAAGCCAGGATGAAGGGAGACTGGGCAAGACTCTTACGCCCCACACTGCAATTTGGTCTTGTTGCTGTATCCATTTATGTGGGCCTTTCTCGAGTTTCTGATTACAAACACCACTGGAGTGATGTGTTGACTGGACTCATTCAGGGAGCTCTGGTTGCAATATTAGTTGTAAGTATACAGGTCAACAGCCTACATCTTGATATTGCTAAACATTTAGATAAGTAAATAGAAAAAGAAATATCCCCAGCTGAGGAGAAAACTATGCAGTGGGCAAGAAGCTCAATGTTACTAAAAGTCACTTCAGGATACACAGCAGGCTAAAAACCAGGTTACTCTTTGTAAAACTTAGCATTTTTGTAAAATCTTAGTATTTTTATTGTGAAAGGCTCTGGCTAGAAATAGTTTTTTTTTAGGGGGTTATGACTTGAAAAAACTAATTCACATGTAGAAATAACTCTTATTCAGTACGGGCAAAATGAAGTTATTTGCTAAAGACATAACAAAGCAACTCTTAATTTGGAATAATCTTTAAAAAATCCCAGTTAGTCTCTAATTTTTTATATGCTTAATCTGTATGCCTCAAAGTATATCCTTTTGTTTATATTTATCTATCTTAGGATGCTGTTGATCACAACTTTGTATGTAGTTTTTAACTTGATCTAAATTATACCATTAAATATTTTGCACTGTAGGCTGTATATGTATCGGATTTCTTCAAAGAAAGAACTTCTTTTAAAGAAAGAAAAGAGGAGGACTCTCATACAACTCTGCATGAAACACCAACAACGGGGAATCACTATCGGAGCAATCACCAGCCTTGAAGGGCAGCAGGGTGCCCAGGTGAAGCTGGCCTGTTTTCTAAGGAAAATGATTGCCACAAGGCAAGAGGATGCATTTTTCTTCCCAGTGTACAAGCCTTTAAAGACTGCTGCTGCTGCTATGCCTCTTGGATGCCCACTTTGTGTGTACATAGTTACCTTTAACACAGTGGTTATCTAATAGCTCTAAACTCATTAAAAAAACTCTAAGCCTTCCACCAAACCAGTGCCCCACCTGTATACATTTTTATTAAAAAAATGTAATGCTTATGTATAAACATGTATGTAATATGCTTTCTATGAATGATGTTTGATTTAAATATAATACATATTAAAATGTATGGGAGAACCAAATCCACACTTGCAGGCATTTGTAGTCAACTGTAATCAAACAGGTGGTCAATAATTTAAAAGCTCACATTCCTTTAGCTGACTCTACAAGTAGAGGCTGGCGGCAAACACAATATCTCTCTTGATTTTGGTGATTCCTAAGAGAAAAGAAAGTAAGGTTTAAACTTTCAAGACCAAAAAACACCTAACTTGTCTCTACCGAAGTTTTAAAGCCAGTATACCAACCCTGATTCAACTGATGAGAGAGGAGCCTAGAAAGTCAAACACCTTGCTGAACACCTAGAGGAATTTGCAGCCACCTCTGTGAGGTGGAAAACATACAAGCCAGACCCCTGTTCTTTTGACTCTGAAATACTCCATGGGGGCTGGCCAGGAAAGAGGTGTCTAGAACTGTTTAAAAAGATAAATGCTAGGTCGGATGCGGTAGCCACGCCTGTAATCCCAGCACTTTGGGAGGCCGAGGTGGGTGGATCACCTGAGGTCAGGAGTTCAAGAGCAGCCCGGCCAACATGGAGAAACCCCATCCCTACTAGAAATACAAAATTAGCCAGGCATGGTGGCACATGCCTGTAGTTCCAGCTACTCAGGAGGCTGAGGCAGGAGAGTCACTTGAACCTGGGAGGTGGAGGTGGAGGTGGAGGTGGAGGTTGCGGTGAGCTGAGATCGCACCATTGCACTCCAGCCTGGGCAACAAGAGCAAAGCTCTGTCTCCACAAAAATAAATAAATAAATAAATAAATAAATAAATAAAAAATTAATTATAGGAAGGACTAAACTGTCTAAAGAAATGTAAATCCAAAGACTTGGATTTTCAACCTATATCAGAAGACACTTTTTTTTTTTCAGTTCCCATGTGAAATTCTAGGCCAAGGAAGGTCAACTACAAATTTTGATGACAAATTATTTTTAAAACTTTGACACCTACACTTAAACTCTGAGTCATTAAACAGGCCTACATTTATCAACAATGTGGAAATATAAGCCAGTTTTTGCAAACTTCTTCTTAGGACACTAAGTTGTTAGCAGAAATCACTAGCATTGACTGACTCAGCAACAACGTCTTTGATTAACTTAGTCCTATTTCTTGGTCAAGAGTCAGTAGACAGGACTGAAGCTTATGCCCCTTGCCCCCCACCACCACCCCGTTACTACCACCTTGGTTTAGCCATCCTTTCTTGATCTGTTCTCCCCACTTCTACTGTGCTACTCTACAGACTTGCCCTGCATGTAAGAGCAAGAATTACCTTGTACGTCCAAGTTAGGGCAGGCCACTCCCAAGCTCCACACCTCCAGTCACTGCAGAGTTGAGAAGCCTGGGGCTGGGAACTATGGAATCATTTCCTTTCTCACTTCAACCCCTACTACTCTACTCACTGCCCATTCTGCTCCAGCCACACTGGCCTCTTGCTGGTGTTCACGTACAACAAGCATACGCCAAGGGGCTTAACTGCCACCTTCCCTGTGGAGGCCCTAGACCATCATATCCATCTGCCAATTCTATTGTCTTTTCTGCTTTGTTTTTATCTTACAGACTTATCACTATCTGATAAATTTAATTGCTGACTTATTGTCTATCTCCCCACACTAGAATGTAAACTCCATGAAGGCAGGGGTGTCTTTTTGTTCACTATATCCCCTAGTGCTTAAAACAATGCCTGGCATGTAGTTAGTGCACAATTAATATACGTAAATGGATGTATATATAAAATCTCAACTTTTCCCCCAACACACTAAATTTTATAGAAACACTAGTAGATAGCTCTCCATGACAATGCAGTGAAGAACATCTCAAAATGTCCTCCTAGGTTGTGGTCCAGGGCTCAAGAGTTGCTTCATGAAATTTGTCTAAATTAGAAACAGCTTATGCATTTGATACTGACCTTCTGCAAATTTATTTTCCAGCTCAGTGTTTCCAATGGCTTTTGCTGCTTGACACATTTGTCGAAGCAATTCTTCCAGGCGCCTCATACAACGAATTATGCTGCCTGGATAGAAAAGGAACAAACACTGGTAAAACGGAAATAATCAGGAACAGCAGAATTTTTGTTAAGACGCAAGGCAGGAGAACACAGGATAATTAACAGTACTTTGAGGGACTTCCCATGAAGTAAATCATGGCTAGGTACTGGGGAAGTCTACAAAGATGAAAGGCTTAACTCCCACCTTTGACTAATGGTAGAGACATCTGTTTATTACTAACATGCTGACACTTGGTATTAAGTAGGAAAACAAAATGCCCTAGGAGGAAGGAGCAACTTTGGGTGAAGGATGACATAATCTGTGTCTGTAAGAACCAGGCAGTATCTCTCAGGCAGCAGCAACAAGGGAAGGACCACCACGACAACGCAGAAAAGCCTGGCAAACCGCAGCTATTCAAGGACCCTGAGTGTGGCCTAGTGAGGCATCTGGACACCATCCATACCATCTCATAGAATGCAACAGACTGTTTTTAGCAGGAGAGTAACAAGATAAAATTTGTCATTTTAAAGGTGCATTCATTCTTCTTGACCTTAGATTCTTTCACTAGTACGTTATTTACACAGAGTGTTCTCAAGGAGTACAAGGAAAGAAGCCTTTTCCCATGGGTCTAGAATCTGAGAAAAGTGTTTGTATCAAAGCTGAAGCTATAAACACAGTTTCACTCTTGCTAGACTTATGCAAAGAGGGGCAGAGATTGTGAGATCCTTTCTCTAAGTGCTACCTGCCTAAATCTAAAATGCTTGTGACTTCATTTTTAATATATGAAATGCATTAGGAATACCAGTTCTCAAAATGCAATCTGTAGGAACAATGAACTATTTACACTATTATTAAATTAATAATAATTATTTATTTGTTATTTCTATTCTCAGCTGCTAGGAATGCAGGCTTCAACACTGCCTTGCAATGAAACAGGAAATCCAATTGCAGAAACTTCTGGATGTCAAGAGAGAGGGTAGGAGTTGGGATAGAGAGGGTAATGTCATATTACCTATGCAATCAGATATTAAATGTTTATGCAAACAAGTATATCCAAAGATAATTAAATTAGGTAGTGGCTCAAAATGTAACTAGATTTGTACCTGAGACCAGATTCTCACAGGTCATTTAGGATTGAAATGAAATCCTTTACAAAGTCCTCTGCTGCGTAGGGCATTAAAGAGCCAGACACACTCTCAAACATTGTTTTGACTGACTTCAAATGTGTACCAAGAAACACAATGTGATATTATTATTTCACAAATTTTAGTAACTCGTGTTAACCAGAATCTACAAAAGTTATCACAGACCAAACCATATGAAGTAAATTACTAAGATAAAGAATAAACTAAGGCAAGTAAATGCACATTCAGGCCAGAGAGCACTGTCATGTCACATTTTGTAAACATTTCAATTCAATTTCTGGAAACTTTAGTTTTGACACAGTTTCAGGTAATAAGCAAATTAGGCCAGTAGGCACAAGGGTGCATATACAATGGCTGTGGTTGTTGCCCACAGAGTCTCATCAACAAATCACTGGGTATGTGCACAAACACTAACTGTCCACAGCTGCCTGAAACATAGAGGCTACTCCCCGCAGGGATTAATGAAGACTGACGATTAAGTAGTGAATTGTCTAGCATCTCTCCTACCTACTGCAGTTCTCTGTAATCCAAGGGCTCTTAAGCCCACCTTTATAAGTCATCCTGCCTCATAAGCCTGACTAAGTGCTAGACAAAGGTTTCAAAGCCATGACCCATCATAGGCTAAATGAAGCTGACCAAAACCGAAACAAAACAAAACCACATTAACCTACTGGTTTGTTACAATTTTTTTTTTTTTTTAGTCCTGCCAGAGTAGAAAGAGAAATCCGATTCTTTCTAGTTATTGTCTTTAAAAAATTTTTCAAATAGTGGTAAACACCTTTTTAACCATGTTAGAGTATACAATTCAGTTACTGCCCTTTTTTATATTCCGGTTTACTACATTCTCGAAGAACTCTCACATGGAGACAGAATTCACACACCATAAAATTAAATAAGTGTACAACTGAGTGGTTTTTAGTATATTCAGACTTGTTAACCATCATTATCTAATTTTAGAGCATTTTTGCCACCCCCAAAAAACCTTGTTCCCATTAAGCAGTTACATGTCTTCCTGTCCCTCCAGCCCACAGCAACCACTTACATGCTTTGTCTCTATGAATCTGCTTATTCTGGACATTTCATATAAGTGAAATTATACACTATGTGGCCTTTGTGTCTGCCTTCTTTCAATTTAATGTGTTCAAGGTTTGTCCACACTGTAGCATGAGTCAGTACGTCTTTTCTGATGAAAGCTGTTCCATTTAATCTTTATTAAAATGGAACACCTTGCCATTAAAAAATGGCAAAAACCACAATTACTTTTGCACCAACCTAATATATACCACAATTTATTCATCTATTGATGGACACTTGGGACTATATGCTTTTATTTAAGAGCATTTTAATAAACATCAGCCTTACCCGGTTGATGAACAAAACAGCATCATTCTCACTAAGGAGATAAAGCAGCAGATTTTCCCGAACAGAATTTCTGCCTTCAGCTTTCTGGCATACCCTAAAGCAGTTTCCCACAGTTCATGCTCTGACCCGAATTTAATACTCCTATCCAGCTTGGCCTGAGGTTAGAATCACACATGTATCTTGCAACTACTTACCGCTAAACCCCAGCTTAGGCTGAACCCTTTCTTGAGAGCACAGACTATTGCTCACACTGTAACTAGCATGGTGCCTGATTCCCACTAGGGTCTCAGAATTATTCATTAAATGAGTAAGTATCAGGTACTAAAACTGCCAAAATGTAAAGACAGAAGCAATTACTAATAAATTGTTACTTTATTATTATCAGCAAGAATACTTTTAAAAGACAAATCCACTGGAAAACCACTCATGACACTGATGATGCTAAGAAAGGGTTAAACTGCTACTTGAAAGGCATGTGACAGAATGTGTGTGGTGGGGACAGAGTTGAGGAATGCAATTCACAGTATTTGCTTTCAAAACGTGGCATACAGAGGGAGCAGGACTGAAAAAAAAAACATATGGCAGGCAGAGGTACAGTAAATAGTTTCAAGAGATAAGTCATCATAGAAGCTTTCCTAATGACACTTGCTCAGTGGAAAGCAAATCCTTTGTCATCCTTCATAGTTAAGAGTACAATACTGTTTATGTAGAGTCAGAAATAAATAGTAACAGCCTCTGGATTACTTGACTAAAACCCTAGGCATCAGCTCATACAAGTATTTTGTTTAAACTGTCATTCAAATTTAGTTTAATGGAAATAAAAAACAGCTAAATTCTGTCATTTTTTTTTTCCAGGGTGATAACAGAATAAATAAATAGTCTTCAAAATTTCTCAACTGAATCACAATATGAACTTTTCTTTTGCATTAGACATCCCCCAAACACATGGTTTTAATCACTGCAGTGTTAACTAGCCTCAGTTAATGTTTGAAGAATACTTAAAACTACTTCTGAGGCTCAGGATATGAAATGACCAGACAATTTTATTTTCATATGAAAAGAAAATTAAGAATCTTATTAGGAACAAATATGGTTTGCACACAGCACATTAGAAAGTTCCAATGCAATTATTGTCTGCCTGTAAAAACAGACACACTGTACTGTGTGCTACAGCTTTGACTACAGTATTTTTCCAATCATAAAACATGTATAGGCCAGCTGCAGTGGCTCATGCCTGTATCTCAACACCTTGGGAGGCTGAAGCAGGTGGATCACTTGAGCCCAGGAGTTTGAGACCAGCCTAGGCTTCATGGTAAAATCCTATCTCTACAAAAATTAACAAAAATTAGCTGGGCATGGTGGTACATGCTTGTGGTCCCAGCTACTCTGGAGGCTGAGGTGGAAGGATCACTTAAGCCCGGGAGATGGAGGGTGCAGTGAGCCAAGATCACGCCACTGCACTCCAGCTTGGGTGACAGAGCCAGACCCTGTTGCAAAAAATAAAAAACAACCACGTACAATAACGAGATGAGGAAGGAATGGCTATTCTTAAAATGGAAGCACTATATAACACTGTAAAAACAAAAGAGAGAAATACTATCCTGAGAAAATGAAGGTTCTCATTTTTTGCTACTTATATCAAAAAATAGTTTTAAGGGCGAATACACAGTATATCCCAATTTTTAGAAAGGTTTAAGCTGATCTACTGGCTCACACACAAGAAAAACATAAAAATTATGTAGATATTAGATCTAATTTCAAGTTAGAGCTAAAAAACTGAATTTCTCAAATTTTCAAACTGAAATTTCAAGCAAACTGTGATGTAGAAATAGCCCCTGAGTAACTGAAAGAGGACAGAATAGACTTCAGGAATGCTAGTATGCTGTGGAAAAAGTCAATTCATAGGTGGCATCTAGTATGAGCTACAAACCATCTTCAATTTGGCAGTTTAGGATTTATCTTCTATACTGTGATAACTTCTACTTAGGTAGAAAGAACAGAAAAAATAATCTATAAAGACAATTTTATATGAATTCCTAGATTTTTTAAAAAATATACTCATCTGACAGGCCAGGTCTACTGCCCTTGCTTTTTACTTTTTTTTTTTTTTTGAGATGGAGTCTCGCTCTGTCACTCAGGCTGGAGTGCAGTGGCACAATCTCGGCTCACTGCAAGCTCCGCCTCCAGGGTTCACGCCATTCTCCTGCCTCAGCCTCCCAAGTAGCTGGGACTACAGGCTCCTGCCACCATGCCCAGCTAATTTTTTGTATTTTTTGTAGAGATGGGGTTTCACCGTGTTAGCCAGGATGGTCTCGATTTCCTGACCTCATGATCCGCCCACCTCGGCCTCCCAAAGTGCTGGGATTACAGGAGTGAGCCACCGTGCCCGGCCTGCTTTTTACTTTTCTAAAAAAAAAAAAAAAAAAGCTGCTCTCTGCCATGTACCACTATTGTTTTATGTCACTGTGTTTTGACTTTTCAGAGAAGCAGATATTATACAAATATGAGTATTGTATTAACAAGTCTTAGAATTATTTAGGCATTGAACAGTTACTAGTTTCATCCTTATATTCCAAAAAGATGTCGGACTGAAGACTAGTGGTGCTCTATGTGATTGCCCTAGTGCTGCTGAAACACAATTGTCATACACCAACCTGTGCTCCTGTTTTAAGCAATTTTCATCAGTGAGTACACATCATCCCTCTTCTCACTGACTCGGCTAAACACCATTAACTATTAGAGATGTTGCTAAACATCATCAAGGATTACAGACCTGTTTAGTATTACTCCAAGCATGACTTTTCTGTGGATGGAAATGGTATAGTCTAGTGTAGGGTTTAAGAAATTTTCAGGTGACCCAAAATGTAAGGATAAGGTGTTATGGTGCTTAACTGAAGTTACATGTAGTTACAGAGACCAGAGTTTAAATCATGGTGCCCTCACATCACCTTGGCCAAACTGTTTATCATAGTCTCCTTGTGCAAAGTGGAGATAATATCTACCCTGAATTGCTATTTGGTGATTACATGTAAATTATACAGAGCTCTTAGCATAGTGTTCGGCATATAGTAGTTACTTAATGAACAATGACTTTCCCAGTTACAGAATACAGAATTCAAAGGATGCTTTGGGACTGTTTGACTAAATGATCATTTAGAGGAGGCTGAGAAGTTTATAAACCTTAGAAAAAATATGTAAGATACAATACCAAAATTTAAAAATGTGCTATAAACTTTAACATTAAAAACCTTAAAACCCATAAAGTTCAATGTAGTAAAGGCCCTCAGTGTAAGTTTTTAATATTCTGTTGCAGAGTTTAACCTATGCATCATAAAAATAGCTGATTCATAAAATCAGTAATCTATTACTTCTTTAATAATATCAGTTGAAAGGCCTATAATATTTGGCATGTTAAACATGTAATTTTTCTCAAACTAAACCTATAAGCAATAGTAGCAGTTCTTATTATAATCTCTATACAGAACAAACTCATTTATTTTCATTTTTAAGAAGTTCAATGTAAATTATCTCATTCAGTAAATACAACTGGCCATTTATAAACACACAAGCCAATCTTTTCCTACTGAATGCAGCATTTTAAATATGGTTTTGTTTAAACAGTCTACTTATTTTTTTGCTACTTATAATTCACTTATAATTATTCCTTATATTTCTTTGCCTTAATTTTTTCATTTAAAATTTCTCTTCAGTTGAGTAACAATTATTCTTTAGTCTCTTAAAATCCTGCTCATTAAATTTAATCTGATTCATGCTGCAATAACAGTCTGACTAAAGCCAAGTCAATTACATATGCAATGACTGATCATTTTCAGCTCTGCTATTTTTAGTGGAATTATATAGCTCACCAGGAGAACAAAAGTGAAAAGGAAAAATACCCACATAAATACGACTTCTTAGGGTCATCTGCTTGTGACTGTAGAAACTCATAGAATTACGGCCAGGCACGGTGGCTCACGCTTGTAATCCCAGCACTTTGGGAGGCCGAGGCGGGCGAATCACGAGGTCAGGAGATCGAGACCACGGTGAAACCCCGTCTCTTCTAAAAATACAAAAAATTAGCCGGGCTGGTGGCGGGCGCCTGTAGTCCCAGCTACTCAGAGAGGCTGAGGCAGGAGAATGGCGTGAACCCGGGAGGCAGAGCTTGCAGTGAGCCGAGATTGCGCCACTGAACTCCAGCCTTGGCGACAGAGTAAGACTCTGTCTCAAAAAAAAAAAAAAAGAAAGAAACTCATAGAATTACAACTGCAAAGAATTATACAGTTTAAAATAGTTTCTAAAGGACTTTCTAATGAACAGACTATGCTTCTTAAATAATACAAGGAATTTGTGGAGAATTTTTTTAATCTATATAATAGGGAGAAGATTTAATTTCATTACCAAATATTAAAAATACATATTATACTTGTTTAGTTAAAACAATACCATCGTAACTGTATTTCTTATACTGTAAATATATATATATGTAAAATTTAACCATACCTTCAAAGACATCTGTCATTTTGCAGATATGGGCAAATGTAGCTCCAGTTGCCCAGGTATATACTACATCCATTAAGTGAGGTTTAAATGAGCTTAGATAAGTTTCCTCATCAATTTCCAATTTGGCTTCTGCTGAAACTTTTGCAATTCTTTTAGCACATTCCTTTAAAGATAAAAGAGTGAAAATTCCTTACTTATGATCTCCCATATCACTTTATTCTTTAGGTTTCCAAGCCAGTATTCCAGGAGGTCCCTTTTTCTTCCTAGGTATTATGTCTGCACTGTGGACATTCTGCTCCTAAGTAGGCACAGTGCCTGTTACATTGCTACGTGATTAAACGGCCAATCTTTCCCATTATGTTGAGGTACTTAACTAAGAAAAATGTATCAAGAGCATGCTTTTCAGCCAGTGATACCTTTTCAACAAAGAAACGGAACTCTTCATTAAAATTATTCAAGAGCAGCATTTAACTAATCTCTAATTATTTCATTACAAAACAGATTTAGAGAAATACAAACCCTAGAGCAAAATACATTTTTCCCCAACAATGCTTAAAAATGTATATATCTTCATATTGTTTTCCTCTAAGTTGGGAAACTTCATTCTTCTTTACTTGGCAATCTAAAAGGCCAAAACCTCCTAGGCTTATGAAGACTTCGCTGGTTCTAGAAATTTAAATATCTTAGTGGTTTTAAGGCATGTTACATGTTCCATTGAACTGGCCTTTTAATTTTAATCAGAATTTTTTGAATTATTATTTTAAAAATATTTTAACTTTTATTTTAGGCTCAGGGGTACATGTACAGTTTTCTTATCTAGGTAAACTTGTGACTCAGGGGTTTGGTATATAGATTATTTAGTCAGCTGAGTACTAAGCATAATATGCCACAGGTTTTTTTTTTTTTTTCTTTTTTCTTTCTCAACCTCTCCTTCCTCCCACTCTCCTCCCTCAAGTAGGCACCAGTGTCTGTTGTTCTGAAGGGGCCTTTTTATGTCACATTTTTTTTGTTTCTCTCTTGTAATTCCTTAGCTCATCTTTCCTTGTCTTTGTCTAATGTTGAACAGGCAGAAAAAATTGGCTTATCCTATGAAAATAATGAGAGAAATTTATTACTATAAACTACTGTGGCTTTGAGGACCCAGAGACAAACAATTTCTTATGATAAAACAGATTTTAAAATTTTGTTATAGGCTGGGCACAGTGGCTCACATCTGTAATCCCAGCACTTTGGGAGGCCGAGGTGGGAGGATCACATGAGCTCAGGAGTTCGAAACCAGCCTGGCCAACATGGTGAAACCTCGTCTCTACTAACAATATAAAAATTGGCTGACTGTGGTGGCGGGCACCTGTAATCCCAGCTACTCAGGAGGCTGAGGCAGGAGAATTGCTTGAACGTGGAAGGTGGAGGTTGCAGTGAGCCCAGATCACGCCACTGCACTCCAGGCCTCGGTAAGAGAGCGAGACTCCGTCTCAAAAACAAAACGACAATAAAACAACCAAACTGTTATAAACCAGAATGAAAAAATGCACAAAAAATTAAAAATAAACTAAATCCTAGTCCATCAAGATACCATTATCAGTACTGAGGAAGAAAATGACACATGCACTGAGCTGTCAATACAGCCTATTTACATTATGAAGTTTTTAATCTCCGTTCACAACAATGCTATACAGTTCATTACAATGAGAAGAAATATTGTTCAATTGTTAAAGTAAAAATCACAAGAGATGTTATCAGAGTAACATTAAATTACGCGACTGACATCAAGTGACATTTAATCCTTATAGGTTATCTCTGTGAAATGATAAACTACTAGGATTATCGAAAATGTTTATTTTACAATCTACTATTCATAAAATAGTAGTTCAAAAAAAAAAATCTTACCTGCATTTGACGAAGTGGTCCTGCTAATTGTTCTGTTAATTTGGGCATCTCACTAGACTATAAAAGAAAAGGAAAACAAGATATAAAAACCCACGTTTAAAGTTATTGGTTTTTCACACTACCTGTTTTACCAAATTAAAGCTTGTAAGATAGTCACATATCAAATTATAAGACCTTAGTCATCAGCATTTAGCGTTTCTAATCAATTCAGTTTACACAGGCAAAATCACTATTCCTCTCATCCTAAATTGTAATATTGTTATTACATTTCAGAGGAAAATACACCACTAAATTTGCAAAGTGTGCTAACTAGCTCCTTTTTGTGATTATATATGGAACCGAGGGAGGGTAAATATTGTAAACATACATAGTAGTTTAGTTACATCAACATTAAAGGGTTTTATCATAGTTTAACTTTGAAACAGTTTTAGTTTCTAGGCAACTTTCAATCTGTAGAAACTGAAAAGTTAGAAACTGAAAACTCAGGATAAAGTACGTTAAAAATAGTGTCCCTAATTTTTATTTTACCCAGATGTTCCAACAAAGTATAAGACAGCTAAAAGTTTAATCTGAGTTTCAGTATTCTTAGTATTGCTTTCCTACAGTTGAAAATTCTGTCAATTTCTGAATTAGATAATGGAGTTTCAGGTCTACACTAAGTAGCCAAATTAAGTTGGACAAGCTGCTTAAATTCTGTGTACTGGTTTTCTGCCCTGTCAAAGAAAAATAAAACCAGATCCTCAAAATAAGTAGGCTTATGATGAGAATAACAGACATTATTTGTGAAGAAATTTTTGACAAAGGTAGTTACTGTACAAAAATAAAATTACTATAAGAATGGTATCTATGTATGTATGAGACAGGGTTTAAAGTAATTATAGCTAATTTTTTTTTTTTTTTTTTTTTGAGACAGAGTCTCACTCTGTTGCCCAGGCTGGAGTGCAATGGTGCAATCTCGGCTCACTGCAACCTCCACCTCCTGGGTTCAAGCGATTCCCCTGCCTCAGCCTCCTGAGTAGCTGGGATTACAGGAGTGCCATCACGCCCAGCTAATTTTTGTATTTTTAGTAGAGATGGGGTTTCACCATGTTGGTCAGGCTGGTGTTGACTCCTGACCTCATGATCTGCCTGCCTCAGCCTCCCAAAGTGCTGGGATTACAGGCGTGAGCCACTGTGCCCGATGGCTTTTATTTTTTTAAAGCAGTTGTAGGTTAGTTGCGACATTATCTGCCTTTAAGCACGAGTACTTATAAAGGACTTGATTTTGATTTGCAACATGCATTATCTATAATAAATCAAGAACCAGATTCCTTATTATTGCTGCTAAAACCAAAAATTATTGATGAATGGCAAAAAAGCAAAATAGCCAGAATGACTTTTACATCTCAGTTTAATAACCCAAGACTGCAAAATGTCTTTGATATTGTGTCTATTCATGGTCAACAGTTACTCATCACATTCCTCTCTGCTATTCACTATAGGTAGAAGGCACTAGTTTTCTGATATGAGGAGGTTAATTGTGATTTTAACAATGTTCTCCCACCAGGTATGTACAGTTTGTTCCCTCATCTCTCCTGTAGGCCTCAATGTAAGTTTCACTTCATTAGTGAGGCCTTTTCTAATCATCTTATTTAAAATAGTAACCCCATCTCCCCAGTGATCTTTGATTCTTCTCACTTTTCTCCAAAAACCTTCATCCCTATTTGACAGAATGTATGTGTATTGTATTTCTTCATCTTCATCCACTAGCATGTAAGTATCAGGAAAGCAAACATTTCTGCTGCATCTCTGGTGCTTAGATCTGTACACTGCCCACATTGGGTGCTTAATAAATTTTTGTGTGCATTTGATCTTTATATTATAAAGATTTATGTAACATTTTAAATATTATTTTTAAAATGTTGAGATAGTTTTATAAATACATTTTAAAATAGAAGTTATTATATCAAGCAAATTTCATCTTACTTATAATAACAAGTATTTTGCTACATTTACTAGAAGACAACGTTCTTTTTGGCAGAAAACATTCTGTTAAAAGCATCAAGAAAAATCCACATGACAATTAGTACAATCTTCCATCTCAATGTTAAAAGGCGCCACCACAAGAATTGATGACACTGTATAAAAAAAGTGTGGTTTCACTGAATAAATCTTAACTGTATATATGGACATCTTGCCCCAAGATTTAAGAGCTGTGGTTTGGCTTAACCAACTCCTTTGAAGAGGGAATATAATTGGCCTCTCAGAAAAAGAACTATTGTAATAGTGCCAAAATATAAAACAACAAGAACATGCAAATAATGAAAAGACAAAATTTGACATGGGTAGAAGACCACTTATCTATCCCCAAACTATTTACAAACCTAAATCTCTGAACCTTCCTATTCCAAGTAAGTTTGACAAATGTTCTTAATTATTTTTATCTTGGAAATTGATATAATAAAATTTTGAGACTAAGGAAAAACAAACACAATATTTTGTAAAGTGATGCATTCCTTTTGTATGCATATTTCATAGGTGCATAGTAGGCAATCTCAGGAAAGCATAAACTGTTTTTGGATTATTGTCCTATTTGTTATCATTGCCACTAACAGCTGTGATTCTAATCAGTAATCAGGGACCTGAGAAAGTACCCATCTACTTCAAGAAGTAATATAGTTGTTCTGATTAATAAATAGGGAAATAGTTAACAGGTAAACAGACCAATTAAGTGTGGTTTCACTGAATACATCTTAACTGCATATATTGACATCTTGCCCCAAGATTTAAGAGCTGTGGAACTTAAAAAAAAAACTCAACAATTTGCTCTACACAATTTACTTAAAAGGTAAACTAAGTATGTATAGTAAAAGGTCCTCCAAAAATTTAGAATATTAAATTATTTTTAGAAGGCAGATGTCCTTGTCTTATTCTCGTTCTATCCACTTCATCTACAATAAATAAAGTCTTAAATTTGAAATGTAAAACAATATATCTTACTTTTAAAAATGAATCATACTGGTTTTTGGAATGCAGTATAAAGATAATTAGTGTTCTTATGTGTTCCATCCAGCACTTCATTTTTTGATTTCTTAAGAACTGTTGAAAGTGAACTAATTACTCATATGAAAAAAACTGCTGCCAAACCAACAAGGATCTTATATTCACTACCTCAAACTGTGCCCACGAAAACTAATGTTTCAGTTCGTAGCAGGATGGACTGCTTCGTCATTATTCTTCAACACCGGCGAGGAGAGTTAATTCAATCTCACTTCCCCCTTTCATTTTTATCACACTTTCCTAGTTTTATTCTCACTCATCTTTTTATTTCTAGGACTGTCTAGGACTTGGCCAAATGTTCAATGAATTGGGTTACAGAACAAATTTAAAACTTAAAATCTAATTAATGGTGATTGTTGACAAATCTTATTTTATTCTCCTTTCTAATAACACGTATTTAATAATTTAATTTTCTTAGTACATTTGTGTTAAAGTTGCTGTGATTTCCAATGAACATTACCCTATAATATGTAAATATTCGTAATATTGATAATATAGCCATAACACTATTAACTACATGATGTGTGAATTAATAAATAAGATGTGCTGAATCAATTAACTTACATTCTCTTGAAACACAAAGCAGCTTAATAATGCTGTTGCCTGTTCTGCAGAAAGGTCATTGAAAAGGCCATTAAACATCATCTCAGTTAGAAGGAGCTCATCAGCACTACAATGGCAAAACAAAAGAATAAATTTAAAATGTCAGAATATAAAGACACACATGCACACACACATGCCCTTAAGGTGTAGTTTTTAATAAAATATATTATTTGACCTTAAGGAGTAATCAATGAGGAATGACAATGATTTAAGGACATAGCAGATCTTTAATAATTACCAATATATTATATAATCAATGTAAAATGGGGATTTCACATAAAGATTCCAAATATCAAAATGCACACGTTCATGAAATAAGAACAATTTCTTAACCTTTAGTAAGCTAGGAAAAATCATCACTGTCATTTATTTTCTAGGGCCAAAGGACTCTTTTAATTATTTTTCAGTTATTTTACAAATAATCTGTAGAATAAAGATAATGAAAAACAATTTTATTAGAAATCTTAATTAGAATGTACTCATAAGAAGACCCACATTTTTTATTTTTATGTTTTAATTTTTTAAAGTTTTTACATTATAGTAGAGATGGGGTCTTGCTATGTTGTCCAGGCTGGTCTGGAACTCCTGAGCTCAAGTAGTCCTCCCACCTTGGTCTCCCCAAATGCTGGGATTACAGGTGTGAGATGCTACGCCTGGCCAGGAGACTCACATTTTAATTCATATTTTCCAAAGGCTGAAAGTGTATATAACCGAGATGGGCAAGAGCCTTTGAATGCAACAAACTGCTGCTCACCAATTGTCATCCACAAATCTGAAAAATATCGATCTAGGAAATACAATTCTAGATTTCAAGTACATCTCTAATAGGTAGGTACTAGCTCATCACTACTTCTGTTTCTTCTTGCACTTGCACTGTCAAAATATATAATTCCAGATTTACATCTCTTTTAAGTTCTAGCTTATTGCTTTTGATTCCTCTTTTGCATCATCAAAATACAGTTTTTTAAACTGACAGCTTGATTTTGTTGAGAGGAAGGTCATCTTCTTTGCTTCATAATTGTAAAACATTTTCATATACAGACTTATAAGGACAATATATTTATTATCACAAAGATTAGAATTATCAATTCAACAGGTTTTAAAAAATTTCTTCATCATCTGTTTCTTTCCAATTTCCTTATATACACAACTGTGTATTTGACCACTTGTGGACCATATAAGGAAATTTTGGTGCACAAATCATAAAAGACGAAAGACTATTATTACAATTCCTTTTAGCAAAATGAGATGGTCCAGGTTCTTATCACAGACATTACATAACTAGGTCCTTTCTGTTGAATGATTACATGAATAATAATCTCATATATATATATATATATATATGTATGTCCCTGGAAATGTATGGTTCAGCTGAGCACAGTGGCTCCTGGCTCATTTGGGAAGCTGAAATAGGTAGATCTCTTGAGCCCAGGAGTTCAAGACTAGCCTAGCAACATGACAAAACCCTGTCTCAACAAAGCAATACAAAAATAAGCTGAGCGTGGTGGCACACGCCTGTAGTCCCAGCTACTCAGGAGGCTGAGGTGGGAGGATCACTTAAGCCCAGGAGGTCAAGACTGCACTAAGCCATGATCTTGCCACCGCATTCCAGCCTGGGTGACAGAGCTAGACCTTGTCTCAAAAAAAAAAAGAAAAAAAAAAAAGAAAAATATTGTTCATGCACTAGTTATTATGTCTGAGAATTTACCTAGGGTCTGAGACTTTGCTTATATAATCAATCTCACCATTATCACTTTGACTACAGTGCTTTTTGTCCCTTTGTATTTATCTTCTGATTTGAGTAATAACTGCAAAATATCTTCACTTATTTTTCTTCTTGGGTGGAAAATGAAAAATTCTGAATTCACAACTGTGTTCAATTCAAGCTAAAAAAGAAACACTACAAAGATGATGTTTCTAGACTTCTATAATCAGGGTTCAATTGACCCATACAATAACTGTACTGTATTATTAAAAAAGTAAACTTTGCCTTTATTTTTTCAAAAGTTTTTAAAAAAGAATAAAGCCATGAATTATAATCTTTACTGACAGTTAAAATATTTATAAATAAAAGTTAAAAACTAACTTTGGGTCTCTAGTGTTAAGCTAAGAGTTAAATCAAGCAAAGAGTGCAACAACACAAATGAGGAAAGACTATTTCAAGAAGCTACAGTCTAACGTGGGGGGCAGACAAGTAAGCTGATAATCACAGAACAGTGGTTTAACAGAGTGCTCTAATAATTGATTTATACAAGTGGTTATGAGGAAAAAAAGGGGAGGAGCCTAAAATCAGATTGAAGAAGTTCAGAGCAAGTTTCGAAGTTCTTTGCAAAAATATGCAAGAATCGCAGGATATGGGGTGGGGGTGAAAGGTCATATGAAGCAAAAGGAAAAGCATGTGTGGGGTGTGGCAATAGACTGCTGGAGAGGGAGAATAAGAATATACTAAATTATGGAATCTATTCTAAAAGCAATAAGGAATCACTGAAGGACTTTTACCAAATAGAATGGCACAAAGGGGTTGGGTGCTGGGTGAAGTGGCTCACACCTGTAATCCCAGCAATTTGGGTGGTAGTAAGGTGGGCGGACTGCTTAATTACAGGAATTCAAGACCAGCCCGGGCAACACAGCAAGACCCTATCTCTACAGAAACTTAAAAAAGAAATTAGCCAGGCTTGATGGCACATACTTATAGTCCCAGGTTCTTGGGAGACTGAGGCAGGAAGATCACTTGAGCCCGGCAAGTTGAGGGCTGCAGTGAGCTGAGACTGCACCACTGCACTCCAGCCTGGGCAACAGAGCAAGAGCTCATCTCAAGAAGGAAAGAGGAACGACATACCAGATTTGTGCTTTGGGTTTTGAAAACTCAAGAAGGGAGGCAACGAATAATCAGCAGGGCAACTGCAGTAATTGAGGCCAAAAATAATGAGGGATACACATTAGCCAGTGGCAATGTTTAAAAAGGCAAAATGGGTGAGAGAAGGAAGACTCCTTCTCTGATACCCCAGTTTTTGCAAATTTGGGGGAAAGTTAACAAACTTTGATATAATATTGTTATTAGTATAAATGAAAAATGTATCTTGGAATAAAATCAATTTCCATTCTTTCAACACAAAATCTAGTTGTAGGTATCTAAAGGAAATTAATTTCTATATTAATTGTAAAACAGGTTAATTATTAGAAGGAAATAATCCCAATAACATTAGCATATGAATCAGTAGACTAGTACTTCAGTTTAGATTTAATCCTGGATAGGTTATTAATTAAAATCCAATAGCACATTATCCTGTGATAACAACTAACTAGGGCTGGGTAGTCACTGCCCCCTTTTGGTGGCTAAGAGTTGTCCTGTTCACCACAGTCTCCTGGTTCTATGCAGACATCTGAGTCTATAACATCTGGACAGATGAACTGTCGATATAATTACATTTTTACCAAGAAAGTCTGAAATCATTTACAAGGCCTGTAATTCTCTAGTCCTGTCCATCCTGGCCATGCTGAGTACATAAAAAACTGTTTCAAAAGTGTCTTTTATATATTCACTGAGAATGATGATCATCACTATATGGACAAAACAAGATATATCTTCAGACTGGATATTGCTTGAGCTACCAGCTTATGACTTTCCAGTTAAGGAGGACAGAGGCAAGCTGGCTCCTAAGGCAGGAGACATTCCTTGTGGTGGGAAATAACTAACACATTTTTTAGAACAGTATCATAAATTGTATTTTCTAAAGATGGCCACAACAGCATCTCCTATACCACGTTCTTCCAGAATTGCACTGATTTATAAAGACTGCCATGTGCATACATGGAAATTTCAATTTCAGTTAAAATGATATAAATTATAAAATTCAGTTCCTTTGTCTAAGCACATTATCAAATGCTAAATAGTGGCTACTATACTGAACAGTGTAGATACAGAACAATCCCATCATCACAGAAAGCCATACTGAACAATAGCCACTTCCCCATCAAGAGTTGGAATCTAATTATCCCCCACTTGAAACCAGGAGGGTTTATGACTCACCTGTAATCAAGAGAATGTGGTGGAAATGATGGTGTATGATAACAAAGCTAGGTTACAAAAGGTAAAGCTAGGTCAGAAAAGGCAACCTTAGCCAGCTAGAAGACTCACACTGGAGCCTTCAGCTACCATGTAAGCAGCCTGAGGCTGCCATACTGTGAAGAAGCCCAAACTAGCCCACATGGAGAGACCACATGGAGAAGCTCTAACAGAGAGAGAGAGGTCCTAACATTCCCCAGCTGCTCCGGACTCCTATTGTTTCAGCTTAACAACCTGTCTGATGGCCATCCTGGGGGACACTGAGCCAGAACCATCCAAATGAGCTCTTCCTGCATTTCTGACCCATAAAAACAGTAAGAGGATAAAGTAACTGCTGATGTTGTAAATAATTTAGTTTTGAGGTCATTTGTGACAAACGATTACTGAAACAGAAAATAATATAACCAGTTTTAATCTGTGGCTTATAATAAGTTCTGTTGTAAAATCCTATTATTAGCCCAAAATCTCATTACAATTTGCTATGCATGTAACAAGATAATGGTTACTAGGCTGAGTTTCAAGGTGGGAAAATGTTAATAATTTTTAAAAAGTATACAAAATTATATATAAGCTAAGATTATGTAAAAATCCCACAAGGCATTAAAAAAAGTCAAAGGAAATACATACAAATGCTAGAAGCACTTGTGTTAATTACTGAGATCTAAGAGATTTTTCTAATTTCTCAATTTCATGGTTCAAAACTGTATTTAGTGTGGAAGGTATTGTATAAACTTTATATTTTTAAGAAAGCTTTTTTTTTCCTAAAGATAATGGTTACTTTTAAAATCACTTAAAACTGCGAGGTAGAGTTGCAGTGAGCTGAGATTGCGCCAGTGCACTCCAGCCTGGGCAACAGAGTGAGACTCCATCTCAAAAAAATAAACAAACAAAAATTAAAATTAAAAATAAAAAAAAAACTTGAACAACAACCAGATTTTACCTGCTTATCTCACAAGCCACTCGTCCTTTCATCTCTATTACATCAGAAGAAGTAGCAAATCCCAACCTTCTTAAAACACGTTTGCGACATTTGAGTTCATCCATTTGTAGGACTGTTCTTGCTTTCTTCAGTTCTCGCTTTGCAGATTTAATATCTATTGCAATCTAAAGCACATAAAAGTATAAAGAAAGTTCAATAATAAAGTGAACAATGTACAAGGAGATTTATTCATGAAATCAAACAAAAAATATTTTTTAAGAACATCTTACGGTGTACTTCTGGGTTAAAGCTTCAGTGCTGGGGAGATTAGGGAAAGTGGGGCTTCTTAGATACGTTCCCAGAACATTATACAAGAGTAATGATGTATCTGAAAAGTTATTAAATACTACCTAAAATATTAAGTACATGGAAAATACAAAATGTCCATTTGAAAAATTTGAGGCAGAGCAGGCAGATGTTAGAAAGTGTAAAAAGCTTAAGAAGACAGAGAACAGAGGCCGGGCGCAGTGGCTCACGCCTGTAATCCTAGCACTTTGGGAGGCTGAGATGGGCGGATCACGAGGTCAGGAGATCAAGACCATCCTGGCCAACATGGTGAAACTCCGTCTGTACTAAAAATACAAAAAAAAATTAGCTGGGCGCGGTGGCGGGCGCGCGCCTGTAGTCCCAGCTTCTCAGGAGGCTGAGGCAGGAGAATTGCTTTAACCCAGGAGGCAGAGGTTGCACTGAGCTGAGATCACGCCACTGCACTCCAGCCTGGTGAGAAAGCGAGATTCCGTCTTGAAAAAAAAGACAGAACAGAGCACGGCTCTTGCTTAAATGAAGAGAGGTAAGGAGGAAGGCTAGAAAGAGGAGAGTGAGCTGGATATTGTGAGCTAGACAAGATAGGCTGTAAGAGTAGAAAAAGTCAGTGGTGAATTTAGGATAGGCTCTCCCAAGACAGGATTCGCTGGACACTTAAATCACGCTCCTAAAGTATCAATCCCAGAAGCTCTAGCTTTTCATCCTTAGGGGATCAGGGGGTAGCTTAGAGAACAGGGAAAGAAAAATGAGGGTACAGAAATCTTTTCTCTTGACTATATTTCCCCCATGATGTCCTGAAAACTATTCCTTCTCTTTGCCCTTAAGTTAAATAACGAATTTGCCTAAGCTGGAAATGGTTTTAGCAAAGAGAATAGGCCTTTATTCAAAACACAGATGAAACCTTAAAATGAAAATGTATCATCTTGATGTCATCCTTTAGAGTAGATAAGTTTTAAAATTTAGTTAATCAGTAAATATTACTATTTTCTGACTATGACAAGCATACAGTAGTACAAGAACAAAAAACAATGGTATCCTGAAGTGGTGGTTCAGAAAAACACTGACAGAAAAGTTTTGATAAGTTGAAATCCAAAGATAATGGAATTTTTTAGACTGTTTATTAAACTTCTACTAAGGATGAAAAATTATAAAGGTGATCAGCAACTGATATTTATTCAGAGACTACCTATGTCCTCTATTTCTAGTGCTTTACATTATTTCATTCTTACAGCAATCCTAAAAGGTAAGGAACTAATATTAAATCTGCATTTTACAGACGAGAGAACTAAGGCACGGAGAGATTACTAAGTAAATTGGTCAAGAATACACAGCTACTGAGTGATAAAGATGGAGTTCAAAGCCAGGCTAGCAGACCCTAGAATCCAAGCTCTTTTCAATTATTTATATTGCTGTGAACAGAGCTACTGAGTGATAAAGATGGGGTTCAAACCCAGGCTATCAGACCCTAGATGCAAGCTCTTAGTGATTATTTATATTTCTATGAACAGATGTGTAGTCACAATGCCATGTCATAGGAAGCAATGCTTTCCAAGCTAGACAATGAATGCTATGCTACCTAGCATGACTTAACAGGCCTACCAGAATAAAAGGAACAAACCATTGTTTTTTAGGGTTTCTTTGACTGAAGTGACTGAGGATGGCTATGTGAGCAGAGCAAAGCATTGTGCTAATAACTGTGAGGCTTATAAAGCTTACAAGGTAGAAGAGAGTCCAATATTTAAGATATTTTTTCTTGAGTAATGTTTGTATTTTGAATATAAAAATGTTGAAATATTTTAGATATAATGGGTTAAATAAAAATATTACTAAAGTTAATGCCACTGGTTTCTTCTTTCTTTTTTTAAATGTGGCTACTAAAAAATTTAAATGTGGCTGACACTGGACAATGCTGTACAAGATCTTTTCCAACATATTTATAAAAGAACACAGATATACAGTTGGCCCTACATATCTGTGGGTTCCACATCCATGGATTCAACCAACTGTGGATCAAAAATATTGGGAAAAAAAAGTCTGGACTGTACATGTACACTTTTTTTTGTTTTTGTTTTTTTTAAGAGATGGGGTCTCACTCTGTCACCCAGGCTGGAGTACAGTGGTGCAACCATGGCTCACTGTAGCCTCAACCTCCTTGGCTTAAGTGACCTTCCTACCTCAGCCTCCTGAGTACCTGGGATGACAGGTGCATGCTACTATGCCTGGCTAATTTTTAAAATTTTTTTGCAGTGACGGGGGTCTCATCATCTTGCCCAGGGTGGTCTCAAACTTCTGAGCTTCAAGTGATCTTCCCGCCTTGGCCTCCCAAAGTGTTGGGATTACAGGTGTGAGCCACTGTGCCCAGGCTGTATTTTTCTTCCATTAAAAAAAAAGAAATTATACACACACACATATATAATGTGCTTATATGTATACATAATGTGCTTATATACATATAAACACATTATAGACAATGGTGGGGAGGGCGCAGGAAAAGAAAAAAAAAAGACCACTATAATCTTATTGCTGTAACACAACCACTTAAAGTTTTCCTTTCAGTCTTTTCTGGTGTATTTTACATTTTTGCTAAATAGTAATTGTAGTCCACTTCAATTTCAGATCCTTTTTTCATGTAGCGCTTATGCATGAGCTTTCTTACATGTTATTGCAGAGTCTCCATAACAACTTTATTTAGCCAGTCCCTTCAGCCAGACAAGGTCTTTTTCAGTATATTTGAGCAGCTCAGATAATGCCTCCAAGGATGCTTTCCAATCATTCAATCACGCTCAAGTCTACCTGTTCTTGTGTTGTGAAAACATAAGGCTGACCCTGGTGGCCATGGAGGGACTGACAGCAGGGAGAGAGCTGCTGCAATGGTCCTGGTAAGAGATGAACAGGTGAGAATCACAACTGGATATCTGTGTTACGTAATGAAAGTTTGTTGTGTCCCAGTTTCCTCATCTTGAGAAGTACCTGGCAACCTTCCTGCCTAGCAGCACTTGAAGGTGGGTCAGAGCATAGATGTGTTCACTGAGCATGCAGCCAGTATTGTGTATATGCTACAGCACCATATGACGTAAGTTCACAAAAAGCTAGAAAGGGAGAGTGCTTTAAAACTATGAACTGAACACGTTACTCTATTAAAGGAGTTTCTACTCATGTATTTATCCAACAAACACTGGGCATTTACTTTATAAAGACAGACCATTATGAGAAAATGCAAACAAGTTAAAATGAAACATCTGACTCTTAAGGAGCTTAAAATCTAGTTTGCGAGACACAAAGACAAATGTATTGATAAAAGTGGTATGTGATAGAAGTTGAAAAAGTACGACAACAAGGAGTTGTAAGTTTCATGGAGGAAGGGAGATTTGTATAGTATAATACATTCCAGTTGAAAAAAAGTAGGTAGTGAAAACGATTGTGTTCATGTCAAAAAGCTTTTTCTAAATTCGCTATACAAAATGCTTATTAATAATGCTTTTACTGGTTAGACATTACAGCTAATTATCCTAAAAAGCTGAACTACTACCATTTGACACCATTAAGATGGCTACAGCAAAAACCACAGACGATAACACATGCTAGCGAAGATGTAGAGAAAGCAGTTATCTTGTAAATTGCTAGTGAGAACATAAAGTGGTGTAGCCACTTTGGAAACAGTGTGGTAGCTTCTCATAAAGGTAAATATAGAGTTACCATATGATCCATCGATCCTACCTAATTCCACGCAAGAGAACTCAAAACATCCGTACAAAAACTTGTATACAAATGTTCACAGCAGCATTATTCATCAGAGCCAAAAAGTTAGAAAAAAACAAATGTCCTGTCCATCAACTGATGAATGGGTGAACAAAATATGGCATATCCACACAATAAAATATAATTTAGTCAGGCCAGGTGCAGTGGCTCATGCCTGTAATCCCAGCACTTTGGGAGGCTGAGGCAGGCAGATAACCTGAGGTCAGGAGTTCAAGACCAGCCTGACCAACATGGTGAAACCCCGTCTCTAATAAAAATACAAAAATTAGCTGGGCATGGTAGTGCATGCCTGTAATCCCAGCTACTAGGGAGGCTGAGGCAGGAGAATCACTTGAACCCAGGAGGCAGAGGTTGCAGTGAGCCACAATCACGCCACTGGACTGAAGCCTGGGTGACAGAGCAGGACTCTGACACACACACACACACACACACACACAGAGGAATGAAGTGTGGGTGACAGAGCAGGACTCTGACTGACACACACACACACATACACGTATGAGATTTGGCCATAAAAGGAATGAAGTACTGATTTATGCTACGACAGGCATAAACCCTGAAGACATGCTAAGTGAAAGACAGCAGACACAAACGTCATATATTACATGATTCTATTTATAAGAAATACCCAGAATAGGCAAAACCATACAGATAGAAAGTAGATTTGTGATTGCCAAGGGCTGGAGGATGGGAGAAACAGAGAGTGGCTGCTAATGGGTATAAAGTTCCTTCAGAGGGTGAGAAGAATGTTCTGAAGTTACACAGTGGTGATGGTTGCATGTATGTGTGAATACACTAAAAACCAGTGAGTTGGACATTTTAAAAGGGTGAATGCTATGCTGTGTAAATTATATCTCAAATTTAAAAAAGAAGAAAAAACAGAACATCCTATGTGAAATATCAAACTATAGCAAAATGA
This sequence comes from Symphalangus syndactylus, assembly GCF_028878055.3. Lineage (NCBI taxonomy): Eukaryota > Metazoa > Chordata > Mammalia > Primates > Hylobatidae > Symphalangus > Symphalangus syndactylus. The sequence continues at coordinate 44,388,172 of NC_072440.2, forward strand.
ACTTTATCTTGTCTTGCTGATGAGAGCTGACAGGTTCAGAGCTGACAGTTTATTTAAAAGATAGCTCACATTTTCCTGTTTTAGCCGATTAAACCAACAGGATAAGAAAATGACAAACACATATTTATTCAGTGAAACATATAGAATTCTACTATAAAAATCAAATTTCTGCCATACCTGTGCTTTTTTTTCACAAAGCGTATACACAGTTTCCAAATTTGGATCATTGTGAAGTGGATGAGAATACATTCGATGCTCAAAAGCTTCTACTTTCTGAATGACTTTTTTCAGCCCTTGATCCTGAATGCCCATATCATCAATAGGGTCTAATAAGGGGATGCCATCAGGAAAACGTTTCTGAACTTCCTGAAAAAAATATGTAAAATTCATTTTCATCTTATAGTCAAAATTAGTAAGACCAAACCAAATCAGTGTTTCCTTTTTTCTCTATGCACATGGACACAAAAAGTATACTACATATATAATTTTGTCTTTTGCCAATTTAAATTATAGGGCATTTTTCCATTGCGTTTATTTTTGAAAACTCCTTTTCAATGCTATACTATGATTTACAGATGTATTATGATTTGCTAATAAATCTACAAGTCATAATTTGATCATAGTCCTGAACATGGCACAACTTATTGATAAATTCATTATTGTATATTTACATTGTTATAACTTCTTGCCATCACAAGTAATCTTGTATTGAACATCTATGTTTCAACTGTTTTCGGATTATTTCCTTAGTGTTGATGCCTAGGGAGGGCACTACTGACTTGTAAAATATACACTTTTTAAAAGGTCCTGAAGGCCGGGTGCAGTGGCTCACGCCTGTAATCCCAGCACTTTGGGAGGCCGAGGCGGGCGGATCACAAGGTCAGGAGATCGAGACCATCCTGGCTAACACAGTGAAACCCCGTCTCTACTAAAAATATAAAAAATTAGTCGTGAGTGGTGGCGGGCGCCTGTAGTCCCAGCTACCAGGGAGGCTGAGGCAAGAGAATGGCGTGAACCCGGGAAGTGGAGCTTGCAGTGAGCCGAGATCGCGCCACTGCACAACAGCCTGAGTGACAGAGCAAGACTCTGTCTCAAAAAAATAAAAACTAAAAGGTCCTGAGACCTTTAGCTTAAAAAAAAACATGATTAATGGTTAAATGCAATAGACATATTCGTACAGAGAAGAAATAGCTCACTGTAGGCTGGTATCCTACTGAGAAACTTTCAGGGTCTTGGATAAGCCTTAAAGGTAAGATAGGATTTGGCTAGTTAGGAACTGGAAACTGGGGAGGAGAAACACATTAAGAGTAAAAAACAAATGTAAAGGGTTCAAAGACATTGGCACATTATTGTCCTAAATGAGCAAATAAGGCAAGCACTTTTAAAAGACTGATATCTCTGGTAAGTGCATATGGTACAGTTTCAGGATATATGTCTGCCCTAATCAAAGGGGGCTAGTGTCAGCACAAAAATCCTACACATGAGCCTGGCCAATTTTTACATATAAAGAAACTGAGTCACTGGTGTGAGGTTCCAGAACAGAGAAAACACAAAAATTGTAGTTCTGAAGTTTAAAAAGTATAATTAATGTAGCTAAAGGGAAATCTTTATTTATTATGTGAAGGGTTCTGTTGGCAGGCTAATTTCCCCGACTCTTCCTCCTGTGGCTTCTCACTATGTGGTGAATGATGTAAACGACTATGAAGGACCAAGAAAAAAAACAGTCTTTGTTTAAATCATGTTGCAAAACTGAGACTCAGGTTATAGTGAATTAATGTGAAAGCTGAAATATATCAACACCAGATACAGCACAGGGTTGTTTTTAGATAAACACAGACAAGCCTGACATTTGCCAATACACAAAGAAAAATTAATTTCAATTTTCACTTTAGCAAAATGAGAACTGAGCTAACCCAGAAGTAAAAAACAATTAGTTTTTTTCAAAATAATGGCATTACTTAATGCTAAGTTAATAATGATTAATGTGTATTTCTGCTCAAAACTGTGCTATTCTGAAAATATTAGAAAAAACAATTTCAATGAACTTATAAGCTATATTTATTTACTACCAGACCAATAGTGATAAAAACCTTCTAGGAGTGATTGTTTTGGAAAAGATATCCACATCTACATAAAAATTCTGTAAAACTGTCAGAGAATCACTCATTTTAGGAAGCCCACCATCGGAACACGCTTAAAAATTCCTACTCTACTCTGAAAGCATCCTACTTATCTTTGCTTTCTCAGATTTTAGTACAGAACCTTCACTGCACAGTAAATGCTCTTCAAACTATTAACTAAATAACTTCGTTAAAATCACTTCCTTGTTTTTTTTTTTTTCTTAGAAGAGACAAGGTCTCACTCTGCTGCACATGCTAGAGTGCAGTGATGTGATCACAGCTTACTGTAGAGCCTGGAACTCCTGGGATCAAGTGAACCTCCTGCCTTGGCCTCCTGAGTAGCTGGAATTACAGGTGCATACCACTGAGTCCTACTAATTTCTTTTTAAATTAGTTTTACATTTTTTTAGAGATGGGTGTCTCACTATGTTGCCCAGGCTGGTTTCAAATTCCTGGCCTCTGGTGATCCTTTGTGCTGTGGCATCCCAAAGAGCTGGGATTACAGGCATGAGCCACTGCACCTTTTTTCTACTAGAAAACTAAATTTACTACAAAATCTCAATTTTCCCTATTGAAAATAAAACAATTTCATGTATTTATTAACTATATTAAAAAATGGTTAAACGTCCTGTCAGTACATGAATTTATACATAAAACTTGTAATACAGTCTATAGCTTTCACTCATAATGAATAAAGCAGAATGGTTTTCCTTGTAAGTCCTCCTTTACTAACTCACTTTGTTGGTAGATTCAAAGAGAGGACAAATCCACATGAAGATCTGCTGCCATTATTTTTATGAAAAATAATTGCCACTATTGGTAGTATTTATAGGTATTCTGAAAGAAAGCAATATATTTAAAAGCATTTCAATTGCTTGTTTATAAACACTATCTGTTTTTACATAAAATTTATACTTAATTTATAAAATTAACACATACCTGTATTGATTTCAAAACACTCTGTCTATTGTCCACTGGCCGAAGGTCTTTAGGAATGTAAAGCCTAACACTGCTGATAGCAGACAGGAGATGCACCAAAACTGGGACAACCTATGACCAAAAAGTTATACAGTATTACAGTTAAATTTGCAAATGTTCATATTCTACTATTTCCTAAACTTAGATCCGTAAAGAGGAAGTTGCATTTACGGTATGTAACAGGTATAAGAAGTACATAATAATCACCGTGAAGCATTCTCCCACACTGAAGCTTTTCTTAATAGAGACTGTATTTAAAAAGTAAAAACTAGTTCAAACTTCTAAATAACAGATAAATAAATGGCACATAAAAATAAGAGCTCCCTTCAATACAGAATCCATACTTTACTCATTTTTATGGTCTCAGATATTTGGCAGTTCAAAAATATTAATACATAAAGGTACTATAGTACTAAGAATGAAAGATTCTTGTTTAGCAGGTTTAGGAGGTCAAGAAAGATTCATTTAAGTTCTGGATGGGCAGGAATGAAGAAGTATTTCAAAGACAGAAAGCAGCATATTCCATTAGACATAATCTTGAAGAACACCTATCTGCAAACTTTCTTCCATGTTTTCTCTCGTCGAATTGGCAAATTATCGATATCAAATTTTGCTTCCTTTCAACTGCTCTTGAATTCAGAGAGCCTCCATAAACTGAGGCAAAGTTAATGTTTCCACAGGTCCAAATCTGTCTTCCACAGCTACTTTTACACTGATCACTGATGGAAACACAATTTTCACTGGCTTGCTGATAGCAAATATATTCATAGTGCTTTACTGAACAAAAACGGTACAGTGATTGAACATCTGAATTTAGTCTTCAGCTAGTTGTGTGACCTTGCACAAATTATCTAACCTTCTAGATTTTCTAGTACAGGTAGAAAGGTTCCATAATTTGCCAAACTTGCCAAAAAAGGTTTAGTTTATCAAACCATTAACACCAGTTTTTCTCTCTCTAGTTAAAGTTTTTGGGGTGGGGTGTTTTTTCTTTCTTCCTGCCTGCCTTTTCCTCCTCTTCCTTTTTTAATCATTTGAAATTAACTTGCAGAAAACAATCACTTCACTTGACCAGCAAATACATGTGTATGTTAAGAACAAGCACATTCTCCTGCAAAGCTACAATATTGTGAGATCTAAGGAAATATCATATACAATCCCTATTCAGATTTCCCCACTGACCCACTAATGACCTTTATACGTTACTATTACCATCATACTTTTGGATTCAGGGTCCAGCCAAGGATCATAAACCGGATTTAGTGGTCATGTCTCCTTAGTCTTCTTTAATCTAAAAAGATACCCCACCTTTCTTGCTCTTTTATGGTACTGACATTTTCACAGAATTCCAAATTTACAGATAAGTTGTAAGAATGAAATAAATCCCACATACCCTTATTTCAATTCACTAATTAGTTATATTTTGCCTATTTGCTTCATTGTTCTCTTTCTACACACATAAAGTACAAGTATTAAAAGAGGAAAATCTAATGTCGAGACAATGATGTCATCTAATCTGTAGTCCATATTAAGATTTCGTCCTCTTTCACAATAATGTCTTTTATACCACTGTACCTTCCCCACCACTACTCCATGGAACCAAACTAGGATCATACATTGATGTCACATTTCTTTCTTCTTTAATCTGGAACAGTTCCCCAGTTTTTCTGTGTCTAAGACCTTGATTTTTAAAAAAGAATATAGGTTATTTTATAAAATGAGTCTCAGTTTGGGTTTCTCTAGTCATGAGGAATCGTAAGATTCAGATTACCCATTTTTGGTGGAAGTCATGTTCTGTTCTACTCAGTCCACTAGTCAACATTATTAGAGATAATGTTGATCACTTTGATCATTCGATTAAGGTGCTGTCTGCAGGATTCTTTATTATAGTATTATTTACTATTTTACTCTCTACAATTAAGAAATTTGTAGGGAGAGCCTTTAGAGACTTTTTAAATACCGTTTCTTCATTAAACTTTCAGTTTACCAGTTTCAGCATCCATGGATGATTCTTGCCACAGTAAATTATTATTTGTGGTAGTTGCCTAATGGTGACTTTTCTAACTTTTATTTTATTTTATTTTTTGAGACAGAGCCTCACTCTGTCGCCCGGGCTGGAGTGCAATGGCATGATCTCGGCTCACTGCAACCTCTACCTCCCGGGTTCAAGCAATTTTCCTGCCTCAGCCTCCTGAGAAGCTGGGATTATAGGCATGTGCCACCATGCCCAACTAATTTTTGTATTTTTAGTAGAGACAGGGTTTCGCCATGTTGATTAGGCTGGTCTCGAACTCCTGACCTCAAGTGATCCACTCACCTCGGCCTCCCACAGTGCTGGGATTAAAGGCATGAGCCACCATGGCCGGCCATTTCCTTTATATTTTATATATCTCTCTCTGGATTCATGGATTATTTTATTTTCATATGGTTATAAATCCTTTACTATCTTTTTTTTTTTTTTTTTGAGATGGATTCTCGCTCTGCCACCCAGGCTGGAGTGCAGCGGTGCGATCTCGGTTCACTGCAGTCTCCGCCTCCTGGGTTCAAGTGATTCAATTGCCTCAGCCTCCCGAGTAGCTGGGACTACAGGCACCTGCCACCATGCCTGGCTAATTTTCGTATTTTTAGTAGAGATGGGGTTACACCATGTTAGACAGGCTAGTCTTAAACTCCTGACCTCAGGTGATCTGCCCGCCTTTGCCTCCCAAAGTGCTGGGATTACAGGTGTGAGCCACCACGCCCAGCCCTTTACTATCATTTTTATTTTTACTTCCAAACTGTCTAATTCAGGGGTCCCCAAGCCCCCGGGATGGTACCAGTCTGTGGCCTGTTAAGAACCAGGCCATGCAGCAGGAGTGGTGGGGGAGAGAGCATTACCACCTGAACTCTCCCTCTTGTCAGATCAGCAGCAGCGTTAGATTCTCATACCAGTGCAAACATGGCACGTGCACGGGATCTAGGCTGCCTGGTCCTTATGAGAATTCTAAGGTCTGATGATCTGAGGTGGGACAGTTTCATCCCCAAACCACCCCTGCTCCACACTGGTCCATGGAAAAACTATCTTCCACGAAACCAGTTTCTTGTGCCAAAAAGACTGGGGACTGCTGGTCTAATTTATTTTAGAAACAACATTCTGTAAGCTGCATTGGGTCTTGGGTCACTTGTGTTCAATTTGTGAACCAGTAGTTGATGCACTGTTTGGACAGAGAAGACTCAGGACATGAAAAATTATCAATACCACATAGCCGACATCCAGAGTGAAAGATGCATAATTTGTATGCACTTAACTACATCTAAAAAGGTAGAAAAATTAAAAATAATTCACTTGGCTTTAGAAAGAGTATTTTTATATACCTGTAGTCGAATTCAATAGGCACAGGTATCTGTGAATTTCCTTCAAAACAGAGTAACACCATTTTGTGAAGATGAAATTCAGAAAGAAGACAAAAACTATCCAATTTCAAAGGCTGCTTTCCATAATAAACTCCATCCAAGAAATGGTCAACTAACACTTTAATGACAGGAAATAGATTACAAAGGCCATTCTCTAAATGCCTCCTAAAGCACAGAAAAGGGAAATCCTAAGAGTTCCCTAACTAGAAACATGACATTTTATAAACAAGAAGTTAAATGTTTAAAAATTGAATGAATAGTTGTCATGAAATTATAAATATCAAATTTCAGATATTTAAAAACATCATAATATTTGCATATGGCAGTTTATTCAATTTTCTAAACCTAATTACCTTCATGATATAACTCAGAATTCAGGTTCAACATGATGCAGCACTGGTCTTTGTAAGTCCAAATAACCATGTGAGCAATCAGTGGAAACTTGCTAGAATACCAATAACAGGAAGTATTTTTATCCTTAGACCTTTTAAATCTTTTTAATTTTCCCATAAATAAGCAAATGTGGTAGACAATATAAGAAGCAAGTTTTAAGTCAACACATTCTAAATACATTTCAAGCTATACAATTTCTTCAAATCAAGACTATCAGCTGCAACATAATATGGTTTTTGAATTTTTCATTCAACAAGCAAGTTGTTTTTTGAACCAACTGAATTTTAATCAAGTCATGGCACACACAGTTATTTTAACCAATGTGCTATTGATTAATTCACAATTAAAAAACTGGATTTGTGTCAGTGAAAATGGTGGAGTAAGGACCTCCAAAAATCCTTTTCTCCATAAAAGCAATGCCAACACTGAGAAAACTTGTCAAAATCAACTTCTTCAAAATTCTGGAAATTAACCAAAGGCTTGCAGGAGTCCAGGGAGCATATATTCAAGAAAAATGCTGACTTTTGGTAAGAACAGCAAGCTTTGTGGCAAATTTAACTTATTCTACTCCATCTCCCACTCCTCAGCTTCCTAATAGCCTGAAAATTAAAGAGCAAATCCCACTGAAAACCAGTATGGCAGCCACTGGAGGGGAGAGAATAGGGTTGGAACCTCTTCGAAGGCCTATTTCCATAGAATTGTCATTATTGCAGTCTGGTGGTTCCCCGGAAGACTCCATTCACAAGGCTGTTTTTTATTTGACCTGACTGAGAGCTTACCAGTGCAAACCTTTTTCCTGGATGTGTTTGTCAAAAATAGTAAGAAGCAACTGCTTAACACCATGGCTGCCTGAGGTTGTGAATGACAGCTGGGACAAACAACAGGTTAACCAGAAAGCTTAAAAAGAAAGGCTGGGGAGTAAGACGTTCATGGGGAATTAGAAAAGCTCCCACACATTTCTGGAAATCTAGAAGGCCATGTACAGGGCTGTGTGCATAGTCAAGAAAGACCTAAAAAGACTCTAAGCTCTCACTTCTGTCTGACCATGAAATTGTACATCCAGGAAGTGGCTAAGGTAATGTTGTTAACTGCCTAGCTGAGGGTTGATGGCTTGCTGCAATATGCATACAAAGCCTCTAAGTAAAGACTGGGGAACTCATTTTTTTTTTTTTTTTAGACAGAGCCCTGCTCTGTCACCCAGGCTGGAATGAAGTGGCACAATCTTGGCTCACTACAACCTCCACCTCCTGGGTTCAAGTAAGTCTCCTGCCTCACCCTCTCGAATAGCTGAAGCTACAGACGCACACCATCATGCCGGCTAATTTTTGTATTTTTAGTACAGATGGGTTTTGGCCACGTTGGCCAGGCTGGTCTCGAACTCCTGACCTCAAGTCATCTACCCACCTCAGCCCCTCAAAGTGCTGGGATTATGGCATGAGCCACCACGCCTGGCCAGACAGGAGAACTTAATGATTGCAGGCATTTAAGGAAGTCTCTGCACAATTATGAGCTGACCATTAAACTAACCAAGCAGAGACCTTGGTGGCCACACACAATTAAAAAATATAGAGAATTCAGAAATCACAAACCAATGACAACAAGTAACAAGAATAAACTCTGGGGGTGCAGGAAAACTCCGATTTACAGAGTTGCTACTGTTAGAGAACCAAACTGGGGCCCACTTGCCTGCTGCAGTAAGACCAGATATCTATATTGAGGTATGTAGTGGGAGAAAGGAAGGTGTTTATTTGTAGGGTGCCAAGCAAGGAGGATTAGGTAGTTAATATTTAAGTCCTGACCTTCCAGATGGCTTACAGGTAAGGGTTTCTAAGGGCAGGAAGGCAGAAGTTATAGCAGTTATAAATCAATATATGGAGGTTATATACCGGTTTGATTTAAAAAGGCAGGACATCTCAAATCAGGGGCCCACAGGTTATAGGTGGATTTAAAGATTTTTGATTTGTAATTGGTTAAGGAGAAGTTTTGTCTAAAAATTTGGGATCAGTAGAAAAACATGTTCATTCTGGCTCTTTTAGGCCCCTCAGGAAGAAATTTAGAACAAAGAACAGCAGTCAGAGTTTTAGTCCTCTGTTCCTCCTTATTTGTAGCTTATGTGCCAGTATATCTGTTTGGTGTATATCTGAGTTTCTGAAAAATAATTTAGGGACATATGTGAAGATGTTATTTTTAGTTTTTATAGGGAATAAAACAAGCTCAACTCTACTATTTTTTTTTAGACAAAGAGATTGATTTTTTTGAGAGAGGGTCTTGCTCTGTTGCTCAGGCTGGAGTGCAGTGGCATGGTCATGGCTCACCGCAGCCCTAACCTCCTGGGCTCAATCGATCCTCCCACTTCAGCCTCCAAAACAGCAGGGACTACACGCACATGCCACCATGCCTGGCTAATTGTTACTGGTTGGTTTTTTTTTTTTTTTGTATAGACAGGGTTTCACTATGTTGCCCAGGCTGGTCTTGAACTCCTGGGCTCAAGCAATCCTCCCACCTCAGTCTCCCAAAGTGCTGGGATTATAAGCATGAGCTACCATACCCAGCCTTGTTTATTTATTTTTTAGGTCTAAGCTAGGTGCACTCTAAAGGAAGGATCCCTAATCCATCTCACTACATTATTTAAAATGTCCAATTTTCAATGAAAAATTACGAGACATGTAAAGAAATTAATAAAGTATGACCTATACACAGAGAAAAATAGTAATTAATAGAAAATATCCTGAGGAAGTCAAGAAATTTGACTTAATAGACAGAGTTTAAAACAGCAATTTAAAATACGTTCAAAGTTAACCCCCTCAAAAAATCTGATTTCCATAGTACCTCTTCAATGTAAACTTGAAACCTGCCAAAACTGCAAATATTATTCCATGACAAGTACTGGTATCTTAATCCTCAAATTTTTATAAGTGTATAGTTCTAATCTGTAATCTTCTATTTCATGTCCTTTTATAGATGTTTTTATCTAATGGGGAACTATTCCACCAAGTTCCTGGTCTAGAAAAACAAAACAGAACTCCCTTATGTTCACTCCCTGACACTGAGTCTCATTTAACTATCATGACGTGGCCGTGATAAGGGGAAATGGTCGGACACATGGGAGCTGGCAAAGCAACAGTGTCAAAACTGCAAGTGATCTTTAGAACACACTAAACTGTTCACCTCTGTTAATCAATGTAATTCAGAGCTGGAGTGCTCTTGCCCTCTACACACAGACACACACACTCTAAGCCTTTTTTAGAAAAGTAAGTTCAAGAATATTATAGATACAAGGAAAAGTCACTTTAGAAAGTAGTCTTCAAGGCCAGGTGTGGCGGCTCATGCACGTAATCCCAGCACTTTGGGAGGCTGAGGCAGGCGTATCACGAGGTCAGGAGATCAAGACCATCCTGGCCAACATGGTGAAACCCAGTCTCTGATAAAAATACAAAAATTAGCCGGGCACAGTGGCGAACGCCTGTAGTCCCAGCTACTCGGGACGATGAGGCAGGAGAATCACTTGAACCCAGGAGGCGGAGGCGGAGGCGGTAGTGAGCAAAGATCGCGCCACTGTACTCCCAGCTGTCGACAGAGCAAGACATCTCAAAAAAAAAAAAAAAAAAAAGAAAAAAGAAAGTAGTTTTCTATAAACGCTGATAAAAAGCTAAATTTGGCATCACATCCACTCAAAGTCAGAGAGGGCAAGGATGATTATGGAAATCCTACTTATGCAGTGGAAGCCTGCTTTTAACCTACCCTGAATAATGCTATACAATCAATGAAGTTGAGAGCTAATATTTCCTTATAAACTGCCCACAGCACTATTTCTCTGTCTAGGATTTCTATTCAAGATAATCTACAAGGCAAACAATATATTTATAAAACATATACAAGTATATTAATATATTATATAATATATAATTATATGTAATATATAATATATAATTATATGTAATATATAATATATAATTATATAATATATATTATATATAATATATAATTATATAATATATAGTATATAATATATAATTATATGTAATATATAATATATAATTATATACTATATATTGTATATAATATATATTGTATATAATATATAATTATATAATATATAGTATATAATATATAATTATATGTAAATACATATAATATGGTTTCTTAACCTATAGTCCTTCTCTCTGTACATTGTTTTATGCCTTTTGTCATTAACCACAAGGAACAGAAAAATGTGAAGTTCTTTCTAAAGAGGGGGTTTCATGCTCTGTACATGTGGCTTCCCTTGCTAGTAATATAATTCTTGTCTGTAAAGGTACTCATGTTCTTACAAGTTTGTTAAAATCTCACTACTTCCTTTATAAAGCTTTACTAATTACCCACCCTGGGCAGTTTTGAAGCACAAAATGCTTCCTTATTAAGCTGCATCCCCTTAAAGTCACAGACTATCTGTAAAATTCATGTTAACAACCCCCCATCCCTTGCCAATTTCCTTAGCAGCATAGACTGAAATAAACATAATAAAAAATGGTACAGGAGCAGAGGAAAGGCCCTCAGTTTGCCTTGGTTTCATGACTGCCTATATAATTTTCTTGGAAGAATCTGAGCTTTCAGTGTGAGAGCGTGTGACTTACTATCAATGTCTGCCATGAGAAAGGGAGAATGTTGAGATGTGTGGCACACATTGCTATTCCAACTTGCAACTCCTAAAGGCCCTTTGGGGACAATGAGTATATGCCTAACTGTGGGAGTTTTAGCCTTATTTATAGTTAGGCAGTCAGTCAGTAAAATAAATGTTAGAAAAAGGTAAAAATCACACAAGTTTCACTTGGTGGTGGAATTCTAGAGGTGAACAAATTAGAATACTAAGAAAAGGAGAGCTAAGTTTAGGTAATATTCAGAATTATAAATAAACATTTAAATCATCATTTAAAAATGTTACAGTGAGTTGTCTTTTTAAAAATACTGCCAACTCCAAAACCTGTAATAATTTATTGATCCAAAGAAGCAGTCTATGATACTACAGTGGCAGATTTTACTTTCTACAAACCAAGCTTATAATAACAAATATCATTACAATGACATTTTGTAAAAGACCTATCCAATATGCCATGTTTTACATTAATTAGAAGCACATGTAAATTAAATGATTTTAACTAAGGAAACTTGGGTAGAAATTTTTCATTGTTAAAATAATGCTTCAGTCATTATAGAGCCTCCTCCTTAAAAGTGGGTTATGTTCTGATAAACTAGTTGTAAGCTGAAAATATTGTTAGGTCAAAAATGTATTTAATACATGAACACCTAATCTACCAAACATAACTTGGTGTAGTTTACCTTAAATGTGCTAAGAACACTTACATTGGCTTACATTTGGGCAAAATCATTTAACACAAAGCCTGTTTTGTAATAAATGTCAAATATCTCATTAATGTATTAATGTTCTATAATACTAAATGATTATCGCTTTTGCACTATTGTAAAGTCAAAAAATCCTAAATCAGGACTGCCTCTATTTCCATGGGAATGGGAAATAAACAGCATGAATGGATTCAAACTGTAAAATCACTCAGTCACAAGCAAGGATAATGAAACATCTTTATGGCCCTGGCAAAATCCAGCTTCATGTAAAATTTCAATGACTGAATACTTTTTCTTTCACTTTGTCACTATTTATCTTGTTGTAATTTGATAAAAGAAAAATAAGAACAAATCTCATTAATTATCCTACTGATATGTTAGATAGCTTTACTAATATACCTTAAAATACCTTGAAAACTTCTAATTTAGAAATCATGATAGTATGTTCATTACCATCACATTGGAGAACTTTGGTGATTATAAATAAGTTACAGAATATCTGAAATCTGAAGACAGAAAGTTATGTACAAACCTGCATCTCTCCTTTCTCATCAGGTTTAGCTGGTTTTGCAGCTTCTGTAGCTGAATTTTTCAAGCTCTCTTTGCTACAGCGCAGAAGTACTTCTACTACATACAAAGGATCCAGTTCACCAGAGTTAGGCTAAAAAACAAAACAGAAGATGTTCATTCATTCTTAAGAAACTGGCCCATAAATTTTAAGTTCCATCTGTATAGGAACTATTTTCTCAGCATTTAGCATTATGACTGACACAAACTGTGTAATACATATTTATTTTATGAAATGAAAACTGTCTCTCTGGATTCGACATGTTCCACTGGATGAGAAAACACAGAAATAACTTTATAAATTCTAATTTAATAGTACAAGCACTGTCAAGTGTGTCACAGAATGTTTCTAATGTTAAGAAACTAAAATTTTCAGTGTCAGAAAATTAATTTGCATCTTCAAATCACTCTAAATAACATAAAAGATAGATTGAGAATAGATTATTTTATTGCTTATTATGCTAGCATTTCTATAATGTGGTTCCAATTTTTATTGTCTTTTAGTCTTTAATATTCTGTAATAAAACTATAATTCTGAATATCTAACAACTACTAAGATCTCACCACAACTTCTGCACTATGATAATGTATGTTTGAGTAGTATCTTTGAAGCAATAACAGAAGATATTTTTTCAGTACAGAATTCCTCACTTTTAAGTAAAATATTTAAATAATCTATTTTGCATAAAATACATAAAAGGAAAGTTATACAGCAAAGACTTGACTATGTGGACTCCACCCAGGACAGTTCCTACTAAAAAAATGAAAATCTGTCAATAAATGACAATGAATCCATTTCTACAATCTATTTCTGCAATAAACTACCAATTGTTTAACAAGAATAAAACATATTTCCAAATGCTGAAGAAAAAAGAAATCACAATTATTTTAAATCATTGAGTTCAAATTTCCTCAAAGAAAGCATACACTCTATTTTTCCAATACGAAATAAAAACTTTTTCTCAGCATACATTAGTTCAAAATGTGGTTATTTTAAAGTAAGTTGCAAAACATTCCTTAGTTTAAACACAAAGCAAAGATGAAGATAGTATTTTGATTAGATTTTTTTTATCTGCAAAGATTATGTTCAGTCATTATGAAATGAGTTTTACAAACAATGAGCCAAACAAATAGCTATGATCAACTATCAAGTCTTCCTAAGGAGTCAATGATTATAAGAAGACTCAATGATTATCATATTAGTTTTACAGAGGAGGAAAAAAACCCTCTGAATAAGATGCATAACACAATTTGATAGATGAATTAGCTCCAAAGTGTTAGGAAGATGTGAGCATCTGGACAAAAAACCCCACAGGCATATGAGCAATCTTTAATGTTTCTAGATAACTCTGTTGTTGGATTTGGTTCCAATTTTGTAGATTAATAAATTTAATATTCTCTGTAAGATACAACAATTACAAAAGTGACTATTATAACTCAAGTATATCATACATAATCATCTATTTTTGCAGAGCTACTAAAACCAACTTATAGCATTACGGAAATATTCTTAAGTGTTACTATGGAAACAATAGGAAGCCTTCTAAATTGTAACATTAAATGAAAATTTGCTGTTAAAAGTATTTCCTAAGATAATAAATTTTTTCTCAGCTAACTTACTCTAGTTTTGCACTCTGTAAAGATGGATCAATGTCCACTTTCAGATAAAAAAACTAGTTAAGTGTTCTATCATCTTAATTTAGATTTTTGTTTATAAGTCCTAATTTTTACTTCCCAACAGTATAACTGAACTTCTTTTTCCTAGCTTCTCTTTATTACTTTTAAAGTGTGGCTAATGTCTTGCTATAAACTGAAATTACCTAATTAAAACATAATTTGGTAATCCCAGGCTTGTAGAATGCAAAGAAAACAAGCAATTTAAAATAACATTGACAATTACAATTACATTTTCATTTATTTAAAATGCTTCTAACAGTTTTCTTCTACGGTTTGTATACTCCCCTCTGCCTCTGGCAAGCTCTACTGGCCACAAAATCTGTGGATTTGTATTCTGACCTAGATACCAAAATTAATAAAAATGTACTTCACATTTTTAGTGAACAAATTCAGGTAGTGCAATGGAAAAATTAGTTTCACCATCAATAGAAACAGAAAAAAATGAATGTGTTCCTCTCTAGTCCTCATTCTATCTTTGCCTAAAAGAACTCTCAACAACTGATTCTACCTTTATAGTTAGACAGTCACATGAATTAATTTAGGATCAAAAGAGGCAAGTAATTTTTAAAAAATATGTCTTCTGTGTGTGTATGCATACTTGTAACTATGTTAGCTATAATTTTTCTCTCCTGAACCTTAGACTGACTACCAGAGCATGACAGTGTGATCCACAAGCCTGCTCCCCAGCAACTGGAGAAAATTATGAAAAACCAATCATTTAAAGTTTCTGGAAACAGTCCTAAGAGAATATATCAAATAAAGAAAGATCTAGTCCAAAAAAAAATCTAAAATTCAGTAAAGTCTTTGATATCTGAACAGAGATCACTCCCTCCCTCACTCTTCCCACTTCACTAAAACAGAAACTCCAGACTGGTGAAGCCAAAAATACAGAAGGGCTCAGTATCCCTGCAGCTCTTGCTTGGAGAGGGCTTTTAGGAGGTGCAGGATGTCAACATTTCCCATCCTCCTCCCACCTACCTGTTGCTGCTGCTAAGTCCTCTGCAAGTAAGGCTGAAAGGCAGAGGCTCCCCTTCGTTCACCTAGCCTCTACTGGTTGGCTAGAGGCTCTTATCTTGGTGTGGTGCTGCTGAGAAAAAGCGCCCCAACAGCCCTTCCCCTGGTTTACAAGGCAATGGGTCCATGTTGGGAGAGGCAAGATGAAAACACCTGAGGTTACACCCCAACCCTCCACCTATCCCCCGGCTTCTAAAGCAGCGATGTTACTCAGAGAAAAGTGTGCATTGTTCCCACCCCCAGCTTTAGAATTTTGACTCAGAGATTTTGCCTGGGTGAAGAAATACGCCTTAAAACAGACAACTCTTAATATCTTTCCAAAGGACCAGATTTTATTTGTAACAGGGCCTGAGGAAATTCAAGACTAAGATAACTTTCAGAAACAGCAGAGGTTGTGGTGAAATGCAATTGGTAGATCTGTATTCATTGGAGATATAGGCTAAATTGTACAGCAGATAGTTTGCAGAAGAGAACCTGGTTTTAAAAATGATAGTGGGAGGAGCCCTCCTGCTAATAGAGCTTAACAGTTGGGTATGCCCAGAGAAAGGTAAAGTCATAGAGACCCCTGTCCAAACCACTGTCATCTCAGGGTGACTGTGGGCATAACCAAGGCTGTGACTCCCAACTCTACCCCAGAAACAAACTAAAAGGCTACACACTGTAGGGGGTAAAAGGTAGACAGGACAGAGACTTCAATCAAATAATCCAGCCTGACACTAAACAAATAAACAAGGAAATAACAACAGTGGCCTGCAAGAGGTGGAGGCAGGGAGGGGAATACCTAGAATTACTACAATATATTATCAAAGAAGAGACATGCAAAGAAACAGGAAAGTTATGAGTCATAGAACAGGGAAAAAAGTAGGCAACAGAATCTGCCTATAATAGTGACCAGATGTTAGGCTAAACAGACTTAAAAGTTGCCACTATAAATATATTCAAAGAATCAAGGGAAATCACAATTAATGAAGTAAAAGGTACAATAACAATGTTGTATCAAAAAGAACATATCGATGAAGAAATAGAAAGTACAAAAAGAAACCAAAAGCAAATTTTAGAGTTTAAAAGTCTATTTACCGAAGTGAGGAAAATTACTAGAGGGGCCCAACAGTAGATCTGAACTGGCAGATAATATCAACAGTGAATCTGAAGATAGACTATTGATGGAGATTATGCAATCCAAAGAACAGAGCAAGGACAAACAAACAAAAATGAACCAAGCCTCAGAGAAATATAGGACACCATCAAGTGCAACATACCCATAATGAAGTTCCAGGGGAGAGGTTTAGAAAAAGGAGTAGAAAAATATTCAAAGAAATAATGGCCTGGGCACAGTGGTTCACAACTGTAATCCCAGCACTTTGAGAGACCAAGGCGGGAGGATTGCTTGAGCCTAGAAGTTTGAAACCAGCCTGGGCAATATAACGAGACCTGGTCTCTACAAAAATTGTTTAAAGTTAGCCAGGCATGGTGGTGCACACCTGTAGTCCCAGCTACTCAGGAGGCTGAGGTGGAAGGATTGCTTGAGCTCAGGAGTTTGAGGCTGCAGTGAGCCATGATTGCACCACTACACTCTAACCTAGGTGACAGAGTGAGACCCTGTGTCTAAAAATGACAAAACAAAAACAGAAATAATGGCTGAAAACTTCTCAAAATTTACTGAAAAAAAAAATTCATCTACATGCCAGAAAATTAAATAAAGTCCAAGTAGGATAAAGGCAAAGAAGTTCGGTCACTTTCTATGCAGATATATTTATCACAATAAAAATGCGGAAAGCCAAACCAAAAAGAGAAAATCTTCAAGCAGCAAGAGAAAAAAAGATTAATCTCTTACAAGGGAACTTCAACAAGACTAACAGCAAAAACTTCTCAGCAGAAACAATGGAGGCCAGAAAGCAATGAGTTGACATATTCAAAGAAAAAAACAAACAACTGTTAACCAATAATCCTATATCCAGCAAAGTTACCTTTCAAAAATGAAGGCAAAATAAAGACATTCTCAGACAGACTAAAAACTGAGAAAATCTGTTTCTGGCAGATCCACCTTACAAGAAACACAAAAAGAAATTCTGCAGGCTAAAATCAAGTAATACTAGACATTTAATTGAAACTACATAATAAAATAAATAACACTGGTAAAGGTAATTATATAATTATAAGATAGAAATAAATGTCTTTTTCTCTTCAATGATTTAAAAAGCAGTTGTATAAAACAATATGTATACATTGTATTATTGAGCCTGTAACATACCAAAATGTAGTATCTTGGCAGTAACAGCATAATGGAGGTAGATGGGAGCAAAACTGTTTAAGGTTAAGGCAGTAACTCCAGGTAATAACATGAATCCACAGGAACAAATAGAACCAAAAATGATAAATAAGAACGTTAATATAACAAAAGCTATATATACACACTTGCTTTCCTTTCTTCTATAAGCTTTAAAAGTAATAAAAAGTGGCCGGGCATGGTGGCTCATGCCTATGATCCCAGCACTTTGGGAGGCCGAGGCAGCTGGATTACCTGAGGTTAGGAGGTTGAGATCAGTCTCGCCAACATGGTGAAACACCGTCTCTACTAAAAATACAAAAAATTAGCTGGGTGTGGTGGCACATGCCTGTAATCCCAGCTACTTGGGAGGCTGAGGCGGGAGAATCACTTGAACCTGGGAGGCGGATGTTGCCCTGAGCTGAGATTGTGCCACTGCACTCCAGCCTGCCTGGGCGACAGAGTGAGACTTCATCTCAAAAAACAAAAAAACAAGAAAAACCATAAATAAAAAATTTTCAAAAAGTACATAAAATATCAATCATAATAATGTATTGCTGGATTTGTAACATTTATAGATGTAGTATGTATAACCATAAAAAGAGAGAAAATGGAATAGAGCTATACAGAAATAACACCTCTATCCACACTGGAATTCAGTCAATGTAAACCTAAAGCTTATTCTAATAATATGTGTATGGAAAGCCCCAGCAAACACTAAGAAAATCTCTCTCTCTCTCGCTATATAGATACACATATATATACATGTACACACACATACATACACGTGTATGTATATGAAATCTTTAAAAAATTAAAATGCCACATTAGAAAAAATTCACATGATGCAAAAGAAAGCAGTAAAAAAAAAAAAAGAGAAAACAAAGACACGAGACACAAAAAACAAAAATTAAAATGGCAGCTGCAAATCCAACTATATCAGTAATGAAACTCAATGTGAACAGATTAAGCAATCCAAAAAAGGAATAGATTTTCAGATTGGATTAAAAAAACAAAATCCAACTGCTGTGTATGCTGTGTACAGCACACACACTTTAAATTTACTGATATAAATGACTGAAAATTTAAAAATGGGAAAAATATTATGCTAAGAATAATCAAAAGAAAGCTCAAATAGCTATGCTGATAGAAAACAAAATACATTTTAACAGAGCTTGAAAACACATGAAGCAAAAACTGATAGAAATGAAGGGAAAAATAGATAAGACAACAATAATAGTTACGAGACTTCAATACTCCACTTTCAATAATAGATAGACCAACCAGACAGAACGGTCTGCAAAGAAGTCTTAAGACCTAAAGTTCTAAACCAATTAGACCTAAAGGACATCTATAACACATCCCACCTTAAAGCAGCAGAATACACATTTTTCTCAACTGCACATAGAACATTCTGCAGGACAGACCATGTCAGGCCATTAAACAAACTTAGAACAATTCAAAACTACTGAAAGAATTCCAAGTACATTCTTGACAAAACAAAATTAGAAATAATAAAGACAAAAATTTGGGAAATTAACAAATATGTGAACATTAACACTCTCCTAAATAACCAATGGGTTAAAGAAGAAATCTAAAGGGAAATTAGAAAATATTTTGAGATTAATGAAAATGATAAAATATACTAAAATTTATGGAATACAGCTAAAGCATCTGTAGAGGGAAATTTATAATTGTAAAAGCTCTATTTAAAAAGAAGAGGTATCTCAAGTTAATAACCTAATCTTCTACCTTAACACATTGAAAAAAGAATAGTAAACTAAACCTATAGCAAGAAGAAAGGAAATTAAAAAGATGGGGCATAACCTAATGAAATAGAGACAGAAAAATAGAGGGAAAAAATTAGTAAAACCAAAAGCTCATTGAGAAGATTAACAAAATTGACAAACGTCACCCAGAAGAAAGATTTAAACTACTGGGTCAGATATGAAAGAGACTACTAATGACCATACAAAAATAAAAGGGATTATAAAATAATACTATGAATAACTGTATTATCAATAAATTACAGACAATCTGAAGAACATGCCATACCAAGTAGAGATTGACTTAGTAATCTCTTAGTAAACTACCCATAAAGAAGAGCATAGGCCGAAGTGGCCTCATTGCCAAGTTCTACCAAATATTTAAAAAATTTTGAATGTCATGAAGATATTGGGGAAAAAATATTTAATATGTTTTTCAAAAACTCTTCCAAAAAATGGAAGAAAAGGGGAACACTTCCTAACTCATTCTATGAGGCCTGCATTACCCTAATACCAAACCCAAACAAAGATGTCACCAAGAAAACAATAAACCAACATTTCCTATGAATACTGGCATTAAAAATCCTCAGTATTTCCTATGAATACTGGCATAAAAATCCTCAAAAACATACTACCAACTGAATCCCGATACATAAAGAGAATAATCTATCATGACAAACTGGGATTTATCTCAGAAATCCAGTCATGTTAACATCTGAAAACCAGTTTATGTAATATATCATATCAGAATACAAAATAGAATAAAAAGCAAAAACCACATGATCACCTCAATAGGCACATAAGAAATATTTGACAAAATATTTATCTTTCACGAGAAAAACACTCAACACACCAGGAACAGAAGGAAATTTTCTCTATTTCTGGGGGATATGGAAGGACAGGTGAATGACATAGGTTTCTTTTTGACATGATGAAAATGTTCTACAATTGACTGTGGTGATCGATGGTTGCAGATATCTGCAAATATACTAAATGTCACTGAGTCATATAGCCTAACTGGGAAAATTGTACAGTGTGTGAATATCATCTCCATAGAACTGTTTAAAAAAAGAAACAGGCTGGGCGTGGTGGCTCACGCCTGTAATCCCATGACTTTAGGAGGCTGAGGCGGGCGGATCACAAGGTAAGGAGTTTGAGACCATCCTGCCTAACACGGTGAAACCCTGTCTCTACTAAAAATACAAAAAAAAAAAAAAAAATTAGCCGGGCTTGGTGGTGGGCACCTACAGTCCCAGCTACTCAGGAGGCTGAGGCAGGAGAATGGCATGAACCTGGGAGGCGGAGCTTGCAGTGAGCCCAGATGGCGCCACTGCACTCCAGCCTGGGCGACAGAGCGAGACTCTGTCTCAAAAGAAAAAGAAAAAAAAAGAAACAAAAAATGTAAAACCTACAGTGAAAGGAATCTATAGCACTTCAGAACAGGTAAAAATATTCTGCCCTAGCAAAATTCTCATATAGACAAGTTATGGAATGAGTAAACTGGCAAAGGCGTGCTAGCTTTTCCATCTTGGGTTACATAAATGTCCATGAAACCACTGTATTTAGCACTCAATGTCACACTTCCAACTCCACATAAAAAGAGAATTTAATAGCTGTCAGAGAGGCTTAAATAAAGACTACTCTGTCCAGTTAACCTCATCTCCTGCAAGAAAGATCATAGCTACATGAAAACAATGCATGTGTCTCTCTGAGTGTGTGTGTGTGCGTGTGTGTGTGTGTCTGTCAGGGAGATTTGCGGAGTGGAAGGAAAGCACCACCACCATTTAATAGTTTTCTCATGGTTGAGGTGATACACAGAAAATACAAAGGAGTGGCTTGGCGCGGTGGCTCGCACCTGTAATCCCAGCACTTTGGGAGGCCGAGGCAGGTGGATCACCTGAGGTTAGGAGTTCAAGACCAGCTTGGCCAACATGGTGAAACCCCATCTCTACTAAAAATACAAAAATTAGCTGAGTGTATTCCAAAACTTAATTCCTCATGGCAGAATTTATTACTGCTTCTCTTCAGGTAATACTATTTCTTCTTAGACCGATTTCCTAAGCCTCAAAAAACATTGCACTAAAAATTGATATACAATTCTAATATAAAGATAACAGTTTACCTTAACATTTGACTTTTTTGAGAAATTCACCACTACTCCCCAACCAAAGTCATCTCCTTCATTCTTTACCTGAAAAGAAAGAAAAGCAAGTAAGCAAGAATCAAATGTATATCTACAAGGCAATTTCAGCCTTTCACACCTACATTGTAGACTAATAAAGCTTTCTGAATTTTCTGATAAAATATCTTTGAAAGAGCATTGCTAAATTTAAGAAACAAGGTATTAACCCTGCAGGAAAAAAATCAATGCCAAATTTCATTTTAGAAATTGCCCCTAGAACAGCAATAACAGGAATCTCTCAGTTGGCAAATGAATGCTGAAAATGACAGAATGTTCCAAGGATATAAATCTTTTATATCTAATGAATTCATCCAGAACTTAAAATTGCCTTATTTTTCATATAGTTATATGAATAGTTATATGAATATAGTTATATGAATAGTTATATGAATATAGTTATATGAATAGTTATAGTTGGCATTTCATAACCAGAAATATTTTATATGTTAATTCCAAAACTATCCACTGCAATTTATAGTCCCCAAAACAAAAACCAGTGGTGATTAAAAGGCCTTTGCATAAGCCCCTAAGTTAGTGCCATGTGAAACAGGTAAAATAATATGATTAATATAGATCAACTATTGTAGCAGGAAGCATTTTATCAGGATAAAAAATTAGAATCTTTAACAAAAATATGTTTAAATATTGAATTATTCAAATATTTTATGAAGAAACAATGACATACCTTTACCAAACGACCTGGTTGTAGAAAAGGTAAGCAGTATTTTGGTTTGTGAATATATTCTTCAATTTCTTTACCCAATTTGGCAAGCTGCTGTCTAATCTTATAATAGATAACCACACTTTCTTCATTGGGAATTACTATTTTATTATACTGTTCTTCTGAATTCTTTACCTCTGTAAATAGAACACATGTACAAAATTAAAAAGTTACACATCTTATTTAAGTTATACCCAAGACATTGGATTTTTTCTATTAGGTTTTTGCAAATGTAGTTGCGGTTTTTGTTTACCTTCCTGTAAGTCTCTATGTGTTTAGCTATCCAAAAGCTCCCCAAACCCTGTCCTCTTGTGCCTTTTGTGGAGGCTTTATTGGATAGACATGACTGACAACTGCGAAGAAATGTGGTCGGTTACAATCTATTACTAACAGACTGAGTGGGAAAACCCAGCAAGATCTGCCCATTACGATTTTTGTTTTTGCGCCTTTCCGTATAGCATTTCTTCCTCCAAGGTATGACGCAGGATCTCTTTTGAAATGAGTGCCTTGTGACCTAAAATCAGACAAGGTAGGTCAGAGAATTTTTTTAGGTCAGTCTCCAAAACAGAAAAACTGGAGATGATTCCTGCCTTGGGGAGAAAAAGCAGCAGGTGAAAGGAAGGCAGCAGAAGGTCAGAGAGAGAATCTATCTTCTGGGACCCGCTTCTGACCCAACATTATAACAAAAGACTAATAAAGGCTATGGTAGTTATAACCCAGGAACCATGGACAAAAACCAACCAATAAATCACAGGCCACACCCTGGTTTTTTGTTAATATGGATCTCATATTAACAGGATATATAATTTCAAAGATATTGGCATATTATTAGACTTGTATTTAGTCATTAATTAGATCAGTCTACCATTAAATGATATGAATATATCTCTTAGGGTGAGGCCATGCAGGTTTGCAGGCTTTTATTTGATCTTGCCTGGTTTTAAAAGTAGGAGTCATCTTGGCAAATATACAGTTTTATATTTTTAGGCATTTGGTATAATTGAACTAGGATATAATTGTTTGGAGCTTCTTTAGAGGTATTAACTAATAGTGGATTTTTAAAATGTGTAACTCCATTTTTAAAATCCATAGCCTTTTTTTTTTCTTTTTTTTTTAGAGACAGAGTCTCGCTCTGTCGCCCAGGCTGGAGTGCAGTGGCGTGATCTCGGCTCACTGCAAGGTCTGCCTCCTGGGTTCACGCCATTCTCCTGCCTCAGCCTCCCGAGTAGCTGGGACTACAGACACCTGCCACCATGCCCAGCTAATTTTTGTATTTTTAGTAGAGACGAGTTTCACCGTGTTAGCCAGGATGGTCTTGATCTCCTGACCTCGTGATCTGCCCGCCTTGGCCTCCCAAAGTGCTGGGATTACAGACGTGAGCCACCAAACCCGGCCTTTTGCTTGTTTTTTTTGAGACAGTCTTGGCTCACTGTAACCTCTGCCTCACAGGTTTAAGTGATTCTCCTGCCTCAGCCTCCTGAATAGCTGAGATTACAGGCGTGCCACACCATGCCCAGCTAATTCTTGTATTTTTAGTAGGGACGGGGGTTTCACCATGTTGGCCAGGCTGGTCTTGAACTCCTGACCTCAAGTGATCCACCTGCCTTGGCCTCCCACAGTGCTAGAATTACAGGCGCGAGCCACCACACCTGACCTATAAAATCTATAGTTTTTAAATACCCTTCCTTCTTTTTTAAAAAAATCTATGGAAGGGACATTAGAATTGGCCACAATGTTGGTCTAGATTTTAGGCAGCAAGAGTAGCCTAGCACTATCTCCTCCACATTGTATATTTAGATGTGATAAAGTTATACAGGTATAGAACTAGTGCCATTTAATTAATGAAGCGCTACAGCGAATTCTAAAAAGATCTAAGAGATTTGTTTCCAAATGAAGCGCTACAGCGAATTCTAAAAAGATCTAAGAGATTTGTTTCCACTTTAATCGCTAATATCATGGGCCTAATTACAGTCACTGCAATGGCCACCACTGACGGAATGGCATTACACCAATCCATTCAAACGGCTCATTCTGTTAATGATTGGCAAGCAAATTCCACCCAAATGTGGAATTCTCAACAAGGCATCAATCAAAAATTGGCAAATCAATGATTTAAGACAGTCTGTTATTTGGCTCAGGGAATCGGGTAGTGAGTCTCGAACATCACAAGCAAATGCAGTGTGACTGGAATACTTCGGATTTCTGCATCACCCCGTGTTCCTGTAACGAGACTGATCATTCATGGGAAATGGTCAAAGGACATCTTCTAGGTAGGGAAGATAATTTATCATTGGACATAACTAAATTAAAGCAACACATTTTTGAAGCCTCTCAAGCTCACTTATCCATTGTGCCTGGAGCTGAGGCGTTAGATCAGGTGGCAGAAAATCTTTATGGATTAAACCCCACAACTTGGATTAAGTCTGTTGGGGGCTCCACTGTAATAAATTTTGGTATTATGTTTCTCTGTTTAATCGGCTTGTTTTTAGTGTGCCGGACCAGTCAAAGAATCCTGCATCAAAATCGAGAGAATGAACAAGCCTTCATCGCCATGGCACATTTATATAAAAAGAAAGGGAGAGATGTTGCGGGAAGTCAGGGACCCCAAACGGAGGGACCGGCTGAAGCCATGGCAGAAGAACGTAGATTGTGAAGATTTCATGGACGTTTATTAGTTCCCCAAATTAATACTTTTGTAATTTCTTATACCTGTCTTCACTGCAATCTCTAAACATAAATTGTAAAGATTTCATGGACACTTACCACTTCCCCAATCAATACCCTTGTGATTTCCTATGCCTGTCTTTACTTTAATCTCTTAATCCTGTCAGCTGAGGAGGATGTATATCGCCTCAGGACCCTGTAATAATTGCATTAACTGCACAAATTGTACAGCATGTGTGTTTGGGCAATATGAAATGTGGGCACCTTGAAAAAAGAACAGGATAACAGCAATTGTTCAGGGAATAGGGGAGATAACCTTAAACTCTGACTGCCAGTGAGCCGGGCGGAACAGAACCATATTTCTCTTCTTTCAAAAGCAAATGGGAGAAATATTGCTGAATTCTTTTTCTCGGCATGGAACATTCCTGAGAAAGAGAATGCGCACCTGGAGGTGGGTCTCTGAACTGGCCACCCTGGGCGTAGCCGTCTCTCATGGTCGAGACTGCCAGGGTGAAATAGACCCCAATCTCCCATAGCGCTCCCAGGCTTATTAGGAAGAGAAAATTCCCACCTAATAAATTTTGGTCAGATCGGCTGATCTCAAAACTCTGTCTCCTGATAAGATGTTATCAATGACAATGGTGCCTGAAACTTCATTAGCAACTTTAATTTCACCTGGGTACTGTGGTCCTGTGATCTCGCCCTGCCTCCACTTGCCTTGTGATATTCTACTACCTTGTAAAGTACCTGATGTCTGTGACCCACACCTATTTGCACACTCCTTCCCCTTTTGAAACTCCCTAATAAAAACTTGCTGGGTTTTGCGGCTTGTGGGGCATCACGGAACCTATCGACATGTGATGTCTCCCCTGGACGCCTGGCTTTAAAATTTCTCTCTTTTGTACTCCGTCCCTTTACTTCTCAAGCTGGCCGACGCTTAAGGAAAATAGAAAAGAACCTACATGAATATCAGGGCAGGTTCCCCGATAATTAGGCAAATAGTTGTATTGATTTTCAGTCTATTTTGTCAGATGGGATGAAGGTACAATTCATCCTACATGGCTCTTAGGAATTTTGATAAAAGGGTTAAATATATAGTTGCAGTTTTCTGTTTAGGAATTATTTCTTTTTAGCATTTGTAGTGGTAGCCCTGGTCTTAGGACCATTCTATCAGGTAAAGAAGGAAACAAAAGTTGTTCTTTTGAGGTACTGTGTTTTAAGAAACACAAGTGTTTTTTCGGCTAGGCGCAGTGGCTCACACCCATAATCCCAACACTCTTGAGAGGCTGAGGCAGGAGGAGGATACCTTCAGCTCAGGAGTTCAAGATCAGCCTGGGAGAGACAGTGAGATTCCATCTCTACAAAAATAAAAAATTAGGTTGGTGTGATGGTACACACCTGTAGTCCTAGCTACTTGGGAGGCTGAGGTTGGAGGATTCCTTGAGCCCAGGAGGTTGAGGCTACAGTGAGCTATGATTTTGCCAGTGCACTCCAGTCTGGGCAACAGAGACCCTGCCTCCAAAAAAAAAAAAAAAAAAAGTGTTTTTAATATATATATATATATATATATGTATTTTTTAAATGTTTTTTGAGACAGTCTTGCTCTGTTGCCCAGGTTAGAGTTCAGTGGCACAATCTCGGCTCACTGCAACCTCTGCCTCCTGGGTTCATGCGATTCCCTGCCTCAGCCTTCCAAATAACTGGAATTACAGGTGTGTGCCACCACGTGCAGCTAAATTTTGTATTTTTAGTAGAGATGGGGTTTCGCCATGTTGGCCAGGCTGGTCTCGAACTCCTGGCCTCAAGTGATCCACTCACCTCAGTCTCCCAAAGTTCTGGGATTACAGGCGTGAGCCACCATGTCTGGCATTTTTTGTATTTTTTATGTCACGTAACGGTAACTAACACAGAAGAAGCCTTCTGTGACTCCATGTGTGAGGGTTTTTCTTCCCTACACACCAAGCAGTGGATGCCAGCTGGGTGTCCTCTAATTTAATTTTGACATTATCCACCTGGAGACAGCATCGGGTCTCACAGGTTGAGAGTTCAGTCCCCAAGACTGCCCCCACCCCTATCCCCACTAGTCACAAGTTAAGGCCTCCAAAATTTTAGACACTAGTCACAAGTCACAAGTTTAGACACTAGTCACCAGTTAGGGCCTCCAAAAAATTTAACAAATTGAAATTTTTACAACTTCCTCTTTAGGTCTGATTATTTTTGTGTGTATAAGTAGCTCACAAAACTCGAAAAAACACATTATCAGTTTATCACAAAAATATTTTTTTTTCTTTTTTTTATTATTATACTTTAGGTTTTAGGGTACATGTGCACAATGTGCAGGTTTGTTACATATGTATCCATGTGCCATGTTGTTTTGCTGCACCCATTAACTCGTCATTTAGCATTAGGTATATCTCCTAATGCTGTGCCTCCCCCCTCCCCCCACCCCTACAAAAATATTTTTAAAAATAGATAAAAAAATATATAAGACAAAGTCTAAAAAGGTCCCAAACACAAGAGCTTTTGTCCCCACAGAGATGGAGTGCACCATCTTCCTCAACAAATAAATTTTTGTTTCCTTCCTATAAGTCTCTTCATATTTAGCTGTCCAAAAGTTCCCCAAATCCTGTCCTCCCTGGACATTTTATAGTGACTTTTAATTAGATGGACATAATTCACAACTATATATAATTAAACAAAAAATACATAATCTAATACTAATGGAGTAAAAAATCCAAGAAAGCCCATTTATTTAAAATTTTTGGGTCTCTCTATACAACATTTCTTCCTCCAAGACATAAGACAGAATCCCCTTTAAAATGGTGGCCTTATGACCTATAATAAGACAAAATAAGTCAAAAAAATGTATTATGAACAGATCTAAGACAAAAAGACCAAAAAAAAAAAAAAAAAAAGAAAAAGAAAAAGAAACAATCCTGCCTTAAAATAAATAAATAAAAAACAAAACTAGGTTAAAAAAAAAAATCTAATTTCTAAGGTCTATTTCTAAGGCCTAAAGTGCCCCAACGTTTTAACAAGACTATATACAACAAAGGGTATAAAAATTATAAGCCAAAAACCATAGACAAATACACACACACACACCACAGTTTTAAATTTTGGTAAAATCCAATTTCTTTTTTTCTTCTGTTGTTCATGTTTTTGGTGTCACAGATAAGAAATCACTGCCAAATCCAGAATTATGTAAATTCACACCTATGTTTTTTCCTAAGAGTTTTAAATTTTTAGCACTTATATTGAGAACTTTATCTATTTTTAGTTACTTTTTGTATATGGCATGAGGTAAGGGTGCGACTTTATTATGCATGTTGCAATCCTTTTGTTTCAGCACTACTTGTTGAAAAATCAGTTGACAACAGATGTACAGGTTTACTCCTGGACTCACAATTCTACTCCACTGATCTGTATCGAACTGCTCTATGTAACCAGTGTGCTTCAGTTTCTTAATTTGCAAAATGAGGATAACAATAGTGCACATATCCCCACAAAGCTTTCCTAGGGACTGACAAAAGACACAGAATATACTTAGCTAACAGTATAGCTCATGGTAAACAGAAAAGATATTGCTACTGTATTGTTATTATGTTTATTTATCATCAACCTTTTCACAGACTGTTCCTAGAGCTCTAAGTTCTAGTCTTTTGTACTACCTTGGGCATACTGCATCATCCTGGTTATTTTTAAACGAACTGCATCACTGCTTACAGGAGCTGTATTTCAGTCATTAAAGACTACAATACCATCCATAACAACATGCATTATGGCAGTAAACATTATCACGAAAAAAAAATTAAACCCTATAAAAGAATATTTGACAGACTAAAGTCATTAAGAGTTATATGAAAATGAAGACTGTATACTGAAATGATGATCCTGCTGCCCCGCCCAGAGTTACATATAACATTCTATTTGTAGGAATCAGGGGAGCACTAAAAGGCAGCACAGACCAGAGGAATTTAAGAAAATGATATAAGGAAATATCTATGGGGGTAACAGGGAAGCATCCAGGAAGATTTTTTTTTTATATCACTCCAAATTACTTCAGTGCTCAGACTATTTAACTAATGAGTCAAAAGTTTGAAAGATATTTTAAGAAGTCACATTTATTTTGTATCCAGGACTCTAACTACAGCTACATACCACTCCAGAAAATTATTAACTTTAGGTACAGTCTTTTTTCTCCATATTAAACAAACAAAAATCAGTTTCTCTAATCTTTTCTCATGTTAAAAAAAACTGGTTTTATATCTTTCAAAATTGATAATATACATGTAACAAATTAGAAAACGAAGACATAAATTAATGAGGCAACTTGCTTGTGAGACTGCCACTATGAAGCAAATTAACTTAATTTAAGGATAGTACCTCTTCCACCCCAATCAGACAGTTGAGGAACTTTAGTATAAGAAGCTAGTTTAACTGCAGTGCAATTGAGAAGACCCCATGGGTCATTGCCATAGGAAAGCCTCAGAATTTCAGAAGATAGCATGTAAAATATGCCCATAAACTCTTAAGACAGCTTGCAACCAATTTCTTCCTCTCGAGGAAGATCAGAGATGGTAGTTGCAAAAACAGTATATAATATAGTATATAATAGTGTATACAACAGATAAACCTGGGAGTGACTGGAAAATGAACTGCCATGCTCAGAACTAAGCAAATTTTACAAAGTAAAAGCATAGATTGCTTTACTGCTCTATGGCAATACTATCAGTTTTTGCAACAAGCACTTACTGAGCATTTAACATAGATTATCTCATTTAATTCTTATAACTTGGATGCACTGTATATTATCCCAACTTCATAAACAAACTAAGGCTCAGGTAGCCTTGATCCAAGCCCTCATCTAACTGTATAGCTCTTCCTATTACCACTGGCATTTTAATGAAACTAAATAAAAAGACTAAGTATGTATTTTTCTTTTCAGTAAGGGTAGAGTAAAATCCAAGGACCTCTACTCTTATGGTTCACTGAAAAATGTACTGTTGATTAGATAAATCAAAACGAAAAACATCTCATATATGTGAGCCATCTGTTACAATGAATAAAACATTCTACCAATTCTACACTTCCAAAGACAATAGCCCACATTTTAATTTTGGTATCTTTAAGGTGGTAAAAATAATACCAGTGCCTTGAAAAGGCTCTAGTAGTATCTGCAACAAAAGAAGTATACTCCTGCAAGTAATGAGTGAAAATAGGAATGAACTCCATTCAGGATGTATTCTCTCACACTACATGGTCTGTTTGATCATTAACACTCAGCTCTGCAAACTATACTAGAGGTGTTTCAATTCCCTTATTCCTCTTTCATCACTCAAATTCCTACCCCTTCCATTAAAAAGTATGTTATACTTTTGACAGTATTTTTACTTACTGGTTTCAGGTAGTTAGAAAAACAGAGCCTGCCCCTTTAAAACCAGAGGTAGAGAAATGCAGGGATAATTCAATTCCAAGTAGATACAAGTATACAGAAGCAATGCCAGTGAGCAAAGATCATGTTACTCACAATCCTTTTAAAAGGTAAGTCAGAACCACATTGAAAAAACAAAACACAAAAGCTGGGGACTGTGAAGACAGAGGACATGAGATGGAAATGTCTACCTAAATGGAAGAAACCGAGGCAAAATTAACAGTTTACATGCGCCAAGGCTGAGGACTGCAGCCAGAGATAC
Source organism: Symphalangus syndactylus (assembly GCF_028878055.3). Lineage (NCBI taxonomy): Eukaryota > Metazoa > Chordata > Mammalia > Primates > Hylobatidae > Symphalangus > Symphalangus syndactylus. Next base: position 44,418,946 of record NC_072440.2, read on the forward strand.
ACTTCTAAGTTCGGGAAGTGCTCTAGAGACAAAAGAGGGGCTCAAATTTCTAAAGAAAAAGGGATAATCAGGGCCAGGCACAGTGGCTCACGCCTATAATCCCAGCACTTTGGGAGGCCGAGGCGGGTGGATCACCTGAGGTTGGGAGTTCGAGACCAGCCTGACCAACATGCAGAAACCCCGTCTCTACTAAAAATACAAAATTAGCTGGGCGTGGTGGTGCATGCCTGTAATCCCAGCTACTTTGGAGGCTGAGGCAGGAGAATCACTTGAACCTGGGAGGTGGAGGTTGCGGTGAGCCGAGATCGTGCCATTGCCTGGGCAACAGGAATGAAACTCCGTCTCAAAAAAAAAAAAAAAAAAAGAAGAAGAAAGAAAAAAAAGAGATGAATTAGAAGAGGGGCTAGATTACAAAAGCTGTCAGGAATTCTCATTGGTAAACAGAAATAACACGGGTTAGTGACTGGCTATACAGTGGCTTCAAAAGGTAATTATTTAGTACCAAGGGCAGGAGACTTGAGACTTGACGTCGGTTATATTTCAAATTACTTTCTCGGCCTGAAAATTGAAAGGGGCTCCCATTCCTCAGGTAAAAGGTTTTCTTTTTAATTTCTCAGAGAAATGGTGGAATGTTTAAATTCAAGTGAGTAGTAGAATCCTGCTCTAAGTCATACTGAACAATCTCTGGGTCCAGCCAGAAGTCAGAAAACAGGCTTTAAAAAAATGGGATAATACTTGGGAGTTTTCCCTCTATCCTCCACTGTACCAGGGATGCTTTTAAGAAGTAATTTACTGCTTATCACAATGTAAAAAGAAAAAGAAACAAAATAAACGTAGGTGCACCAATATACATTTCTGTTTTACTTGGTTATTCAGTCTCCAAAGCAGTCCAACTGCTAGCTGTGCATGTATGTATAATTATCCTACTCATGCATGACTGTGCTAACTGCTTAGGAGGAATACTTTAATTTCCTTTTTTAAGTATTAAACTAGCTTGTAATCTTACACCTGTTTCAATGACAGCATCTGAAATTTCCATGATATAAGGTAAAATTAATACTAAGTACTAATCTGATTTTAACACCTCCTTAATTCACACTCAAATCCAAAGTGTATTTAAACCTTGTTCATCTTTATTATTAATTTTATTTTCAATACAATACAATAAAATTTATTATAAATACAATTTTTGGTGGGAGAAGGGGATTTATAGCTCTTTTAAAAATACACTTCTCTGAGACTAGAATCATACTTTTCTATCTCTTTGCTAAGACCATAGTGTATCCGCCAAACGAGGGGCATTATTAATAACTTTTACAAGAAATTAATAAAATGTAATATGATTTGAAATTATACATTTGTCATGTTATAAGGTTTTTAAAGAAATATTCAAAAATCTGCTTATGGAAATTTACTAAAGGTGAGTGTTGAGATCATCCAGCTCACATTTTAAGAAACTGTCATCTCTGATTTTTTTTTTCAATTAGATTACTACATTTATTCTCATCACTTTATTAATGGTGAAACCCTGTATCTACAGAAAATACAAAAATTAGCCAGGCATGGTGGCACATGCCTATAGTTCAGCTGAGCTGGAAGGATCAATTGAGCCTGGTAAACTGAGGCTGCACTGAGTTGTGTTCGTACCACTGCACTCCAGCCTAGGCGACAGAACAAGACCCCATCTAAAATAAAGTAAAATAAGAGTGGAATTGTCCTATATACTCATGATAGAAAGGAATCTCCAATTTGTCTTGTTAAATAAATCATGATACAGTTATAAAATTGAAACATTATTCAGTCATTAAAAATCATGATTTCATGAAATTAAAACTTTTTTTTTTTTTTTTTTTTTTGAGATGGAGTCTCGCTCTGTCGCCCAGGCTGAAGTGCAGTGGTACAATCTCGGCTCACTGCAACCTCTGCTCCCGGGTTCAAGCAATTCTCCTGCCTCAGCCTCCCAAGTAGCTGGCATTACAGGTGCCCACCACCATGCCCGGCTAATGTTTTTGTATATTTAATAGAGATGGGGTTTCATCATGCTGGCCAGGCTGGCCTCGAACTCCTGACCTTAAGTTATCTGCCCACCTGGGCCTCACAAAGTGCTAGGATTACAGGTGTGAGCCACCGCACCTAGCCGAAATTAAAACTTTAAAAGCCAGAATCAATGAGCTACCAAATACAAAGCATTTAATAAAAGGCTAGGCATAAGGTAAATATTTAACAAATGATATTAATTATAAGCATTATCATTACCAGTATAAGTATCATTATTACAAAAACTCCACATCTAATTTTGCCTTTAAAAAGCAAACTTATTCATGAAACAAAATAGAAAAACTCCGAAGTGTTAACAGTGGTTGGGTAGCTATTTCTGTGTGAGATTACAAATGATTTTAACTTTCCTCTATCTTTTATTACATTTTTTCCTTTTTACGATGACTATGCAGAATATTTTTATAAGATTTATCCAAACCAGTGGTTTATTTTTTTTCACATTCAAGTGAAAACCAGTACTTTAAATCATTGCCTCCATTTTAGCTTTTAATCAGCTCTTATGACCATCAGTCACACTACCCTCTAAGGTAAGAATCAATGTACAATTCCACTTGAACATAATTACCATAGGACATTTACTTTTTGTGCTTTAGTAAGCATTACCTTAATATTAAGAACTGAAGATTCCAAAAAGCTAAACTCTAATCCAAGTTAAAGCATTATATTTCCCTAAACATTCACAGGCTTATGCCAGGGCACTCTTTCATAATGAGAAATGGTGAAAGGACAAGGCTAATACGCATGTGCTTCTTTTTTTTTTTTTTTTTTTTTTTGAGTCAGAGTCTCCCTTTGTCACCAGGCTGGAGTGCAGTGGTGTAATCTTGGCTTACTGCAACCTCCACCTCCCGTGTTCAAGCGATTCTCCTGCCTCAGCCTCCCAAGTAGCTGGGACTACAGAAGCCCACCACCATGCCCAGCTCATTTTTTGTATTTTTAGTAGAGACGGGGTTTCACCATGTTCGCCAGGATGGTCTCAATCTCTTGACCTCGTGATCCACCCGCCTCGGCCTCCCAAAGTGCTAGGATTACAGGCATGAGCCACTGTGCCCGGCCGCATGTGCTTCTTACAGGTCAAGTTTTAATATACTAGGCTTTGTGTTATTTCATTATTCAGGACCATGAATTATATGAGATATATGCACAAGACAAGAATTATACTAAATTTGAGCCAACTATAGAAAAGTTTCCTGCCAGCGTTTTCTTTCCTTCATTTTGAAATGTTCTGTTCAGTTACAATGACCAGACTACAGTTGTGCAGTCCATTACGTATGAACCAAAATTTACCTTACAAAAAAAAAAGCCAAAGCAGCCAATAATGCAGACATTTTGCTAGTTAGTCTCCTAGCAACACTAAGCTCTGTTATGGTATTTTATACTTACTCTCTACTACTCCTGGAATTGCTCTATAATGCTGAAACTGGTAGAAGGATTTTTCCAACATGTACTCAGGATTAATTTCTTCTACACGTAGTAAGTTCAAAACCATGTTGTAGGTCAAATGGAAAGCACTATTTAGAGGATCAGCGGAGCCCTAAGAGAGAAAAAAAATGTCAATTTTGTAGTTTTCCAAATAAATTTACACAAGTACCTTTAACCTACTATAGTGCTTAATAACATAGTCTACATTAAGAAATACTAAAGAAATGTATTAGTTCTATCCTTTAGTTGACCAATACAAAATAAAACCATTGGTCTTTGGGAAAGTGAAGAGAAAAAAAAATCAGTGTGAAAGTATTTAAAATACTGTTTGCCAAATGTGTAGCTCTCTGCCCTCTAAGCATATGACAGGATTGCTCTTTGTGGTCCCCCACTGCGAGGCTGCTCACTGCGACCTTGAAATCTTGGGCTCGAGCAACCCTCCAGTCTCAAGCCTCCCAAGTAGCCGTGATTACAAGCATGTGCCACCATCCCCGGCTAATTTTTTATTATTTTGTAGAGATAGAGATCTCACTGTATTACCCAGACTGGTCTTGAACTCCTGGGTTGGCTCAATCCTCCAACCTCAGCCTCCCAAAATGATGGGATTATAGGCAGACTATTCTTTATCTACACTTTAATTCCTTTTTGTCTTCCTAACTGCGGCTGTTACTCAAGAGCTAGACTAATGACTAGACAGTAAAATAAGTTATACTGTAGAATTTTATTATAGAATAATGCAACCTAAACTCACAAGGTTTATATCCAAAATAGTTCCTTCACACATAAACTTCTCTTTCAGCAGTGTCTCTTTGGAAGTTTATTTTTTTTTATTTTTTATTTTTTAGATGGGGTCTCGCTGTGTAGCCCAGGCTGGAGTGCAATGGCATGATCTCAGCTCACTGTAACCTCTGCCTCCCGGGTTCAAGCAATTCTCCTGCCTCAGCCTCCCAAGTAGCTGGGACTATAGGAGTGTGCTACCAGGCCTAGCTAATTTTTTGTATTTTTAGTAGAGACGGGATTTCAGTGTGTTAGCCAGGATAGTCTCGATCTCCTGACCTCTCCGCCCACCTTGGCCTCCCAAAATGCTGGGATTACAGGCATGAGCCACCGCGCCCAGGCCTTCAGAAGTATTTTTTAATAAAAATGCTTCAGAAGTATGAAAATGGTTGTGTAGTTATTTAAATAAGAGAATGACCAAATTCTTGGAGGATACATGTAGAAACATTTAGAAGTGCAGTATCACTATGTAGGCCACATATTTCTAAATGGCATAGCAAAATACACAAATACTCTTAGAGTACTCGGGTTCTTAAATTGAAGTCCACAGGACAACCTTATGAAATCCAGAGTTTTAAATGTATGCAGACACGATTTTATGCAGAAAAAGGGGAGACTTCTCATGTGCGTCTCAAGTAAGGATATTTCTTAGTTCCTGAAAACTCAAGAGCCACGTACTTTAGGGAGACAGTAAGTCCCTAAAACCTTGATCTTTACCCACTTTCCTTAAAAATAGGGCCAAAAGGAGTGGTGAAGTTAGTAGGAAAACCAGATTATTGGAGAAAAGAGAGATTAAAGAACTTCAGCTACTTTATAATTTTGCAAACACACTGTTTGCAGACTTTCCTGTTATTTTTTCTTCTATGATTATGTCCACTAAGAAATCTCGGGTTTCAATATAAGAAATGTTTATTTCTAACCCCATGCTCTGCTTCTATATTCCCAACTGCTGTACAAACACCCATGTAAATTCTCAGTCACCTGAAACTCAACATGGCTTTTTGACATTCTATCCAAGTAAGCCCAGCATAGTTCCAACTTACACCTGCTGTACCAGTGTTATTACTAATAGTCCCCTCTTTCACTCTGACAGTATCCCAATTTGGATGATAAATAATATCACTACACTATCTAAAATGAAATTTCTCTCTCTTGCTCTTCCTCATTTCTGACCAACTTTCTCTTTCACATATATTAATGGTTAATGAGTTACTCATTTAAATTCCAGCTTAGGAGTTTGTTTATTCTGCGTTATCTCTCCCTTTTTAATCAATTATTGCAGATTTACTCAATTTGTCTTAGATTAGTCCTTTTGTTTCTTTACCACTGCCACCACTCTAGTCCAAAGGTTCATCAAATCATACCTAGATTATGACAACTACCATCCTAACACCTAGATTCCTATACCGTCATAACTGTTCTCGTTTCAATGTCCTTTCCAGTTTGACTTGCTGCTGCCAGATCAATCTTCCTAAACATGCTTTCACTGTGACATACTACCCTACTCAGCAATAATATATGATTACTTAAAGTAACTGTAGGTACTGAAATCAGTTTCGCAGTCTATACCAAATTTCATTTTATTTTTCCCCAACGAAATAGAATGGAAAATAACATAATACATCATAGCAGAAATGTGTTAAGAAACTTTTATTTCTCAAACACACACCACACAGAAGTGTACTGGACATGTTGTAAACTCTATTGTTTTCTAAAGATAAGGGTAAAAATGGAAAATACTGAGGTTCAGAAGTGAACACTCAATTAGCAATCAAGTTAATAAGCTTATGTCTCTCATCTATAAGTATCCACACAAATCCTTTGTTTTAGCAAAACGAAGAAATCCAAATACATGTTAATTCTCAGTGCTAAAGCCTCTCCTGTTTCCTAAAGTATCATTCTTTCTTTTTAGCCATGAAAATTAAAATGTAACCCCCACTCTGACTCCATTCCTTTGGAGCTTGCCCCACCTACATTCCTCCATAAAGCCTTAAACCACAACCATCTAGTCCAGAATCATCTCAAATTTCCCTGAACTAGAATTATCAGAACTTATATTCTAGCACTGGGCCATATATTGCTTCCTGTTCGCTTTCTATGCATGAATGTAAATATATTCCTTAAGTTTAGAAATGATCACTATTTACTGAGGGCTTAGCATATGCCACTCACTGTACTAATACTAAATCTTCAATTCACAACATTCTTAACAGTTTTCTGTCTCCATTTTAAACAAGAAACAGAGGCTTAGAGAGGTGCAGGGACTTGCCAAGACTAAACAAGTAGGAGCTAAAATCTAGCAGTATCTAAGCTTAAAGTCTTCATGGAGGGCAAGTCATATTGGAACTTATTTTATATACCTATTAATCCAATGCATCCCTCATATTACTAAAAATATAGGAACTCTTTAAGTGTTGATCAAGTACTCTTTTTATGTATTTAATTTGATCAGCTAACTAAAACAAAGTATCAAGAGACAGCCTAATAAGAGGATCACCTAAAATTTAACTGAAACAAGACAGGTAACCAATGATAAAGATATTATGTAAACTTTGAAGGATTCCAGGAAAACTTTGAAGAATTCCTTTTTGCTGATTTGCTTACTGAAAAGATATTAAGATTGAGAGTCAAACATACCAATTTTCTAGAAGAGCTCTTGTAATATTTTATAAATACTAATATAATGATCTCTTACATTTTAGAATATATGGTTCATTTAGGCGAGTAGTTCTAAAAATTAACAGGCTAAATATTTTTGCATTATGAACCATAAAGGTGGAAGATGGAGAAATAAATGTGAGTCTTCCCACTTCTTCAAAGAAGGCCTGTACACTGTTATCTTATGTACAGTTACAGAACTAACTTTAATAGAATAGGTATGTGCTTCTTAAATTTACAAATGATTTAAATAACCAGTAAGGTCAAAATTATTTTTCCTTCAATTCAGGAAAATTTGATTCATTGTTGAAAAGAACACATCACTGACTATTGAAATGAGCACTTTATGTATTCTAAGTAACTAGTATGTTTTAGTCATTTCAGAAATTATAGAAATGGTTTTATTTTGATAAAACCAATAATAACATTTACTCAAAGTACTGTGATATTTTTACATTCTTTGGAAAATATGGGCACTATATTGGAGCACGTATTTCTTCTAGTTATACTGGAAAAACACAATACTTAACTGCTAACAAATAAAAGATGCACTCACCAGTCTTTCTGAAAGGCTGTTTAATAATACACACTTTCTCAATTACTCAACTTTTCATTTGAACAAACGTTATGAAAACTGATTTTTTTTACAGCTCATATCAAGTAATCAAAAATTTATCAGAAGAACTGCTGCCTTGGCTGGGCGTGGTGGCTCATGCCTGTAATACTAGCACTTTGGGAGGCCAAGGTGGGTGGATCACCTGAGGTCAGGAGTTCAAGACCAGCCTGGCCAACATGGCGAAATCCCATCTCTACTAAAAATACAAAAATTAGCTGGGCATGGTGGCACACGCCTGTAATCCCAGCTACTTGGGAGGCTGAGGCAGGAGAATCACTTGAACCCAGGAGGCGGAGGTTGCAGTGAGCCAAGATCACACCACTGCACTCCAGCCTGGGTGACAGAGCAAGAAACTGTCTCAAAAACAAAAACAACAATAACAACAAAAAAAAACAAAAAAACTGCTGCCTTATGTCAAATTCTGTTTAAGCTAATAGCAGATACTTCAACAATAGCAGGACTGGAAAAATTGAACAGGTTTCTCTATTGCTCCTTTAAAAATTAGCCAAGCCAGCCAGCACGATGGTTCATGCCTGTAATCCCAGCACTTTGGGAGGCCAAGGTAGGCAGATGACTTGAGCCCGGGAGTTCAAAACAAGTCTTGGCAACATGGCAAAACCTTGTCTCTACAAAAAATACAAAAAAAAAAGAAAAAAAAAATATTTAGCCAGACGTGGTGGTGCATGCCTGTAGTCCCAGCTACTTGGGAGGCTGAGGTGGGAGGGTCGCTTGAGCCATGGAGGTCAAGGCTGCAGTGAGCCAAGACTGCACCACTGCACTCCAGCCTGGGCAACAGAGCAAGACCTTGTCTCCAAAAAAAACAAAACAAAACAAAAAAAACAAACAAGGCTGGGTATGGTAGCTCATGCCTGTAATCCTAGCACCTTGGAAGGCTGAGACAGGAGGATCCCTTGAGCCCAGGAGATCTAGATCAGCCTGGGCAACAAAGGGAGACCCTGTCTCTACTTAAAAAAAAAAAAAAAAAAAAAAGGCTGGGCACGGTGGCTCATGCCTGTAATCCCAGCACTCTGGGAGGCTGAGGCAGGCAGATCACCTGAGGTCAGGAGTTCGAGACCAGGCTGGCAAACATGGTGAAACCCTGTTTCTACTAAAAAAATACAAAAATTAGCTGAGCGTGGCGGCAGGTGCCTGTAATCCCAGCTACTTGGGAGGCTGAGGCAGGAGAATCGCTTGAACCCGGTAGGTGGAGGCTGCAGTGACCAAGTTAAAAAATTACTCAAGCCATAAAAATGACGGAAAAAAATTATTAAAATATTTCAAATTCACAATCATTAAATTATTTACATGCTCAAATATATAAATATGTGCGTGTATGAATGTACTGAGATTTTGAAAGCTCCAACCGGCAACAAACACGTGTATTTTGCCATGTTTCTAACACCAATAGGAAAAATAATTAAAAATGACAAATAGACTTGAATTATACTAATGTATAAAGTAAACCTACTATTTCTACATATAAGGTGACTATGAAGAAGCTACGTATCTTAATTTTTGAGAAAATGACTTTAAGTACTCAGTATTTCTATTAAAGTTCTGAAATTACTTAAGAATGATCAATTATTTTTGCCTATAAGAAAATATACCTGACATGACTATTTTTTAGCCTATCTACTTTAAGTACATCAAAGAACAAACTGTTATCGCATGTCAAATTGTGTTTAAACTAATAGTTGAAAAATCTATTTGCAAGAGGTACTGAGAAGCAGTACCATATGGTAGTTAGAAGCATAAACTCTGAAATCAGACTGCCCGAGTTCAAAAGCAGGATTTGCCATTTAACAACAACATAGCTCTGGACAAATTTTTTAACCTCTGCACGCCATATTTATAAAATGGAGATAATAACATAATTATCGTAATTAATATTTGGAACATATTTAATATTCAGTAAGTATTAGTTGTTACAAATACTGAATAAGCTGCTTATAAATTCCTTAATGATAGTAAAACTACCTGGAAAAAAACCTAGAGGAAAAAAGTTGCATGCCAGTCTTGATAAAAGAAATATGCCTAGAAATGCAGACACACAAACAGGTACTCCTTTCAATCAGTCAAACTGTATAATATTCAAAGTGAAATGTTCTCCTTTATACCCCAAGGATGGCTATTAACCAAAAGGGCAGCTAACAAGTGCTGGCTAGAATGTAAAGAAATTAGAAGCCTCATATAATGCTTGTGGGAATGTAAAATGGTGCAACTACTAAAGAAAACAGTCTGGCAGTTCCTCAAAAGGTTACACATAGATTTACTCTATGACCCAGCAATTCCATTCCTAGGTACACAGTCAGGAGAGAAAAAACACATATTCAAGTAAAAACTTGTAAAAAAAAAAAAAAAAAAAAAGTTCATAGCAGCATTATTCACCATAGCCGAAACATGGAAACAATCCAAATGTCCATCCACTGATGAACAGATCAAGTTTGGCATACCCATACAATGAAATGTTATTCAGCAATGAAAAGGAATGAAGTATTGATAGATGTTACAACGTGCATAAAACTTGAAAACATTAGGCTAAGTGAAAAAAAGCCAGATACAAAAGGGTACACATTATATGAGTCTGTTTATATGAAATGTCCACAACAGACAAATCCGTAGAGACAGAAAGTAAATTTGTTGTCTAGGGCTTGGGGTAGGGGTAGTCTTGTGAAGAAAGAAGAGTGACTGTTAATAGGTACAGGGGTTTCTTTCTGGATTGATGAAAATATTCTAAAATTGATTGTGGTGATGGTGACAAAACTATGAATATATTAAAAACCATGGAAATGAGTGACTTGTGTGGTATGTGAATTATAGCTCAATAAGTCTATTAGAAAAGTTAATTTTAAAAATGCAATGAAAGGTGATACAACTTTACACTTAACAAGGTAACGAATCCAGAAACGTCAAGTAAATGGAATGGAAACTGCACTAAAGGAACCAGATGCTGTCATTAAAATATTACCTCCTATAATCTGGCAACCCGATTCTGTTCTTTCCATACACACAGTACAAGGAAAGAAAAATGGCATGTGTTATATCTGGCACAATTAGAGAAAAGAATAAAAATACAAATTTTCAGCCTTGTTTAATTTTCCTTTCATGAAGCACTAAAGAGGTTTCCAAGTGTTAATCTCTAAAGTTGAAAATAAGACACCATATGATTATTATGAATACGTACAGACAAGCTTTGTCTTCACTCATGTAAAGACATATAAAGATATACACACCTTCATCAATTTTGCTTCAACATACCAAGCTTCATTATGACTATATCTCAAATTCTCCACAAAGTTCCCAAGTCTAAAAAGTTAGACACACAATCTGTTTCATAGATACTGACCTAAGTGTGTCTTAACATGTTTTGAAGTAGCTACTTTTAAGTAGCTAATAAGCTGGCAATTAATTTTGTGTTTTTAACTAAAGTTTCCTATCTTATTAACACTCTTCTCTATATGGATAAGAAAAAAAGCAAACAGGCCAAGCTTCCTTGAGAAGCTCTTCAAAACAAAATCCTAGACCATCCAAAGCATAAATACTAAGCAAGCAAAATAAAAGTCTAATCTGCAATAAAGCTTAAAATGTGTCCTTTATGATTGGGATATTTATAATCAATAGGGTAAACTGTAAAGGTAGATTGCTGAATTAACCTATTAAGCTATCTGGGCTTGCAAAGGTAGAGGAAGCTCATTGCCTGCCCAAAACACTTGATTATCAATCACATGCCCTACTTTCTATTCTACCAGATAAAGAACAACTTGTGCAGTGGATGGGTCAAATAAAGAGATTTCTTAAATTTGAAGGAGAAAGTAAACATTTCTGCCCTCTCTGGAGATCTTCACACCCTATCCATTACATGAGTTGCTCTCCACCTATTAGGTGAAGTAGGATACAAGATGTTGGTATTTTGAGTAATCACACCCTTCCATCTTCCCAAGCCCAGATAGTTTTAGTATATTAACTCATTTCACTTAGGTGTCTGACTGACACAACCAATTCTGAAATGGCTCCTGAAGTATATTTCTGGAATTCTTGGTAAAGGTACAGAATCTTAATGTAGTTTACCTTAAGTAATTGTTTTCCAATTGTTGGGCTCATCTTTTCATCTACCATAAGAATTACAATTCCTCTATCATCCATTCCTCTCCTTCCAGCACGACCAGACATCTGAATGTATTCACCAGAAGAAATCTGAATGAACATAGTTAAAATTCAGAGTTTAGGAAAAAAACTGGTAAAAAACATATTCTTAAAATTTCTTTTTGTAAAATTTATAACAAGTTATAAACTCTAAGAAAGGAAACATGATTAAAAACAACATGAGGTTTTAGAAGAGTTAAAGTCGAAGCACAAAAATGCAAAACATGTGAGAATAATGTTTCAAACCCACATCACGCCGACATAACAAAACTAAATTTTAGACTTATTATCATTTTGGATCTAAAATTTATGCTTTTAATCTAAATTTAAAGCCTAAAATTTAGGCTTTTAAAAATTTTGGCTTTTCACAGTAAGCCAATTACTGTTAATTATGCTTACAAATATATGACAGCTTCTGAGAAATACTGGCTAATTCACTGGCAGTAAAAAATACCTTTGAGCTGGATATTCTGGAAAACAGCAAAATCTAAGAATGCAATGACCCAAACTCAACCAAATATCAATTCTGACTTGATCATAATTAACTTTCTGAATCTGCAAAATGAGATGACTATAATTCATGCTTTTTGAAAAAACAAAATTCCTATTTTCTTGGTATGTATGCTTGGAGTTTGGTTGAGTCCGTCTGTCACCAGGAACAACCTGATAGAGGAAGGTTAGCCTCCTGTATACAGGCTTTCAGGGCACCACTGAACCACTTCAACGCTGGGCAAAGTTTTTTCTTTAAGTACATGTGTACTTTTCTCCTGTGGAAAGGGTCCAGATTCTTTTTAAAAAATTGTAACTCAAAAAGAGTTAAAAACAACTATAGGTCACAATGCTGATGCCTGAGGATGGTGGTGGCAGTCCTAGCTCACACATGGTTAACAGAGCTGCTGAGACGCTGAAAGCCCACTGCCTGTATGAGGTATAGATGGAACACTGCCTACAGAGCAGATCCCACCAGCCTCACTGGAGAAGATGCCTTTATGTCCATGACGGGCTCAGGGAAAAGCAAGGTCCTTCCCAAGCCATCCAACAATGTCTAGCTGGATCTGGTCAAGAAGGTGCAGCTGTTCAGCGGCACTCAGAGTGGTATGTATAAGCACTTCATCATAGAGGCAGGCAGGTTTCCAGCAGCCAGTCAATATGCACAGTGTCCCCAATACTGGCCACGAAGAGCCTCCCTCGTGACCACACAGCCAGGGTGGCTAAATACAGGGCGAAGTTCGACCCATATATGACAGTTAAGTATGACATGAAGACCCCAATTGGCCAAAGGAGATTCTGCCAAGTGGTATGCATGGAGCACTGAGTCACTTGGCAGCATACACCATCAAGATAATTGAGATCAAGTACCAGGAGGGGTAGGAGGTGTGGGAGTCACAGCTGTGTGTGCTGCACCAGGTGCGTCATGCCAACATCGTCCAGCCGGTGGAGGTGTTTAGGATGCAGAAGCATGTATATATGTTGATACAACTGATCCCTGCAGCACAGAGCTGTTCAACCACATCATCACCAAGGGTTCCTTCACTGAGCATGACACCATGTGAATGCTGCTGATGGTGCTAGATGGCATCCAGTATCTGCATGCACTGGGCATCACAAACCAAGACCTCAAGCCTCAGAATCTGCTCTACCACCATCCAGGCACTGACTCCAAGATCATCATCACTGACTTCAACCTGGTCAGTGCCCACAAGAATAGCAACAACTACAAATGCCTGATGAAGACCACCTGTGGCACACCAGCATTTCCCGCCCCCCCCACCCGCCCCAGAGGTTCTGGCCTGCAAGTACTACGCCATTCAGTGCACGTGTGGGTCCCAGGCATCATCGTCTACATCCTGCTGAGTAGCACTATGCCCTTTGGGGACAACAATCACGCCTCAGAGACAAGTATAGTTACTCGCATGAGCCCTGGCTACCCAGTATGTCCAACCTGGCTAAGGATTTCACTGACTACCTGCTGACAGCGGACCCTGCAGCTCATATGACTACACTGCAGGCCCTGAGACACCTGTGGGTGGTAAACACGGCAGCCTCTTCATCCATGAAGTATCTGCACCAGTTCATCTCCCAATACCTCCTCAAATGTGCCTCCTCACACTGCCAGAGCACCAAATATGCCCAGTCCACATGTTAAAGCCACTTGACAGGCTCCAAGCTGGGTCACATGCAAGAGCCTGAGCTGCAGAACCTCAAACCTGCGTTACCAGCCAACAGTACAGTGGCTGACCCACCTGGCTGTGGTACAGACATAGCATGATCTCAGCCTGGCCATTCATTGCTGTGCCATCTAGGCCTGTTACCCTCTCTGGAAATAGGTCTATACAGCAAGCAAAAGGTGAAGAATGTCTGGTCCCACTTCCTTCTCTGTGCCTTCAGCAGCCCCACTCCTCGCCATGGGCCTGGGCCACGTGTGACAGTAGAGGTGGCACAGGGGGCTGTCTGTGACTCCCTGAATGAGGTATCTGGTCTGGCACTGACACCCACTTTGGTGGGAAACTGCTCTGGTATGAGTTGGGGGAAGGACAGAACCTGGCCTTCACGGTCTCCCTAACCCTTTGACTCTTCCCCAGAACAAGTGGGGGCTGCAGTGCTGGCTGACGAGTGTTCTATAGCCTCAGGACCCTTTGGGACAGTTAATTCTAGAACTAACCCCCATTCCTCCACAGAGCCTTCTTCCCTGATCCTTAAGATTATGCTCCAGTGGGAGGCCCAGGTAAACACAAAGCTTATGCCTTGACTGGATTCGTAGCCCCTGGCTAGATCCAAACAGTCCCCTACCTCCCAGCCAAGACATTTCTTTCTTTATGTTGCCCCCGCAAAGACATCTCCTGGCCCCAGGATTCACCAAGAGCTCTGGTGGTAGGGCAACAGCATGGACCTTAACCCTTCTAGATGGTGTGGCCATGCTGGTGGCAGGGATGCCCCAGGCTCCAGCCTATCTCTGACTGTGAGAGAGTTCCTGGCCCACCAGCCTACCACCCTCAGTGCCTTCTTTGCAGAGCCCACCATTACCTCCCTTTCCCCCTTGGATGTTCATTCCATTCCCCAGTTGCCTCCTTCCTAACAGTGGAGGGGTTAAAGGGAGTCCCACTGCTGCTACCTGGGGAATGGGACCCTTGGGGGCCAAAGCAGAGGGCAGGGGGTTCACCATTAGGATTCCATTGTCAGCCCTGGTTCAATCCTTTGATATGGCCCATAGCCCTTTCCCATCAGGCTCTACTGCTCCCTCTTCTACAGTGGCATGAAGGTGCTATCTGGCATCTGGCATAGTATAGAGAGCCTGGGAGTGATCACTGCACATCCATCATACACACCCATCATGCACACCCACTGTCCTCCACAAGGAAGCAGGAAGGAAAGAGTTGCTTTGTGAGGGAGGGTCCCAGGCTGCTTAACTCTCTCCTTCTCTTGAGCTTCTACGCATCTCTCCCTGAAACTTAATCATATTGTGTGAAATGTCTCTGAACCCTGGGTGGCTGGGCACTGACCTTCTCAGAGCTTCCCTTGCCCAACCCACCCAGTGCCTGCTTCCTCTCATGGCATTAGCCTTCCAGTCTGGACCCCGATGAGTCTCAGGCTAGAGGGAGTCCCTGTGGGAGGGGGGTGGGGTTGGTTGACTGCTGTCCACTAGAAATCATCCTCAAATCTGTCATAGTACCTTCCCCCCACCACAAACCAGGCTGGAACCCAAATTCCCTCTCTCCACAGCTGCCTTTATTGGGTAGGAAGGGGCTGGGGCCCAGCCTTAGCCAGACAGCAGAGTTCCTGCTAGCATAGAGGGTTTGGCTCCCACTCAGCAGCTCCACTCAGCTTTTCCCAGAGGCAGCCTTGGGCCAGGCCCTCCTGGTCCAAGAAGTCCTGGCCCAGAAATGTCACTGCCTTACCATACTCGTATTTCTCTTTTGTAGAGCATCCAACATTTTAAAATAAAACACATCATGAAAAATGTTTCACCTTTATTTACAGTTTTAGCGAGGGTACTTTTCAGCATTTTGATGATTTGTAATTCCTTTCAGAAACTTCTCCAAGCAGAGAGAATCGCCAATTTCAAAGATAAAAGGTTAAGTAAAGGACTACTTACAATTTTCCCCAAAGCCAGGCTATGTGAATTCAAACTAGAAATCTTTGTTCCATCACTTTCCTTTCACCCCCGCCAATGTTCTACTCTCTGCTTAGCAAATTCTCATCTGCTGTTACTTATTTTAACGACTGCCTTTCTATGAAGCATTCCCTGACCCCCAACTGACTTCCTTTCTTATGCTATATCCCTGTACATACCTCTCAGAGTATTTACAGCATAACATTTTATTGTATATCTGTCAAGAGAAACAAGTTTGGATTGTCTTTTTGCTCTGTTTCTACTTCAGCATCCCAGTCATCTACCAGAGTTCTAAATTCATATTTTAAGTTTGGTAATTGCTTACTAAATGGAGTAGTTGCCTTGGGATTAAGGATTTGCTTTTTACCCCAGTTCATTGTTTCACCTATGCGCCCAACTTTCTCTCTTTGCTTCTGCCTTGGACATGTGTGCAAACCTGTTAGAACTTCTTTTTCAAATCTGAAGGGCAAAATAGATGCAACTACAGCCACTGTAGTGGTGCTTTAATACCTTAAACTTTAAGAAATGAAAACTCTAGACATATTTAAAATGATTTAAAGCATTCATAAATCACTTGCACACTTAACCTCCTATCATCAAACTCCTTCACTTAAAGGAATCTTTTTTGAAGGAGAGGTGAGAGTGAAGGAGTTAGGATAAAAATTTAAGGGAACGGAGGTTTGTTCAATTAATTAATTTATTCAGAGACAGGGTCTCACTCTGTCTTCAAGGCTGGAGTACAGTGGTGCAATCACAGCTCACTGGAGCCTTGACCTCCTGGGCTCAAGTGATTCTCCCACGTCAGCCTCTCAAGTAATTGTGACTACAGGTGCACATCACCACTCCCAGATGATTTTTGCATTTTTTGTAGAGATGGGGTCTCGCTATGTTGCCCAGGCTGGTCTCAAACTCCTGGCCTTAAATCATCCTCCCACCTTAGCCTCCCAAAGTGCTGTGATTATAGGCCTAAACCACCACAAATGGCCAAGAGCCAAAGTTTAACCTTGATGAAATTGTATTAGCTCAGGTTCAAGTTCTTAAGTAGGTGGGACTTAAAATCTCAAAGACTATGTAAGCCAGTTATCTGTAGTATAAAAAAGACAAAAATTATTTTGATATATGAATTGCTTTACTTACCCATCGGAAATCCTTCCCATCAAATTTGCGAGCATTTGTAAATAAAACAGTTCTAGCTGGCATGTTAATTCCCATAGCAAAGGTCTCCGTGGCAAATAAGGCCTAAGTAAATAAGTAATTCTATAATTAAACATGTATTTTAAGCTGAAAACCTAGTTTTATAATTTTTAAATGTAAGTAAATGCATTATTAATCTTTAAAATTAGTTAATGAGACCCTACAAAAATAACAAATATGCTATTCTCAAACCTATTTTGTATTTTATATATAAAATTATTAATTAACATTTAATGTCTCTCATAGCCCAGAAATTTGGTAATTCAGGGAAAACAGACTTTCTTAAATTCTAACAATGCCAACTAGAGAGAATACACACTGGTCTTACGAACAAAGCTTTGGGCCATAGAATATTTTTCTGAACACAAACACATTTCCTGGCCTTTGCAACTGATGACGCAGTGATTTTGAGGACCATGTCAGTATTAGAAGATCTCTCAAGGAAGACTAGAATCACTGACTCTGTAATTCACTTCTAAGACCAACAAAAATAGCGGTTTAGGTACAAAAAGATATATGTATAAGCAAAGTCACTGAAGTACTAAATTCTCTAGGAAAGAAGTAAAAATATTTTAGTTCATTATCTCATAGCATATTATTCATTCATTAAAAAGAATGAAGAATCTGACATATGATGACAAATTATATAATGGGGTAATATAATGACTTTTTTTGTTGTTTACAAAATGACTAATGCATTATTTGTATGTATACTAGTAGATATTTCTGGTAAGTGATGGGATGATCTTTCATTTTTTTACTTTACATACAACTGCTCTATTTGAATTTTTACACCCAACAAGTACTGCTTGTATATTTTTTAAAAGATCCTTTAAAAGCAGGGCTCAGCAAAATATACAATCTAGAAGGGACATACCAGGATCTAAGTATAAATACTGACCAATTCTTGATCTAAATGACTTCAAATATGTTCTTCAAGATAAGTAAATTTATCTTAAATATTCTACTTAGTGCTGAGGTTCTCATGATAAATCTCACATTTGATTTTTAAAATTCTAATAATTTTTAAACATAATGTATGAGGCTGGGCATGGTAGCCTACAATCCCAGCACTTTGGGAGGCTGAGGTGGGAGGATCACTTAAGGTCAGGAGTTCGAGACCAGCCTGGCCAACATGGTGAAACCCCGTCTCTTCTAAAAATAAAAAATAAAAAAAAAACAAGAAAAAAAATTAGTTGGGCGTGGTGGTACGCTCCTGTAGTCCCAGCTACTTGGGAGACTGAGGCAGGAGAATCGCTTGAACCCAGGAGGCAGAGGTACTACTGCACACCAACCTGGGTGACAGAGCAAGATTCCGCCTCAAAAAAAAAAAAAAGTATGAGTCACATATAGACTTATGATTACATTTTGATGTTGTTTCCCATTTTTAATATCCCATTTCTCGGTATAGATATCAATATCATTTTAAAAAAGTAAATCAGATGCTCTTTGGTTTAAATTAGAATATTCAAAAAAACTCTCTTTCCTAAGTCTAACCAGCAATTTCCTTGTCTTCTCTAAACTAATCCTTTTATTCTCTATGCAGAAAGAAGTTTACAACCCCAGGTTTAGTAATTAAATACACCTTCTGCAACATTCTGTGGTATCCAATAGTGTTACCACTACATTCTTTGTTTTTGTTCTTGTTTTTGAGACAGTTTTGCTCTTGTTGTCCAGGCTGGAGTACAACGGTGTGATCTCTGCTCACTGCAACCTTCACCTCCCAGGTTCAAGTGATTCTCCTGCCTCAGCTTCCCTAGTAGCTGGGACTACAGGTGCCCGCCACCACGACTGGCTAATTTTGTATTTTTAGCAGAGACGAGGTTTCTCCGTGTTGGTGAGGCTGGTCTCAAACTCCTGACCTCAGGTAATCCGCCTACCAAAGTACTGGGATTACAGGTATGAGCCACTGCACCCTGCTACCACTACATTCTTTTTTTTTTTTTTTTTTTTTTGAGACAGAGTCTCGCTCTGTCACCCAGGCTGGAGTGCAGTGGCGCGATCTCGGCTCACTGCAAGCTCCGCCTCCCAGGTTCACGCCATTCTCATGCCTCAGCTTCTCCGAGTAGCTGGGACTACAGGCACCTGCCACCACGCCCGGCTAATTTTTTGTATTTTTAGTAGAGACGGGGTTTCACCGTGGTCTCGATCTCCTGACCTCGTGATCCACCCGCCTCGGCCTCCCAAAGTGCTGGGATTACAAGCGTGAGCCACCACACCCGGCCCACTACATTCTTGAAGAAAGGAAACAAATGGTTTTTTTTTACCTATACTCCAAGATTTATTAAAGTATAACATCATATATAAAAATCAAGTTCATTATTTAAGTCATTAAGCCTTGTTAAAAATACACATATTGCCTATAAACAATGTTCTCCAATTTTCAAACTCTTCATACAACACGACATGGGGGCATAAAAAATAAAAATAAAACCATACCTTTATCAATCCTTCAGAAAAGAGAATTTCTATAGTTTCTTTCAAAATAGGAAGTAAACCACCATGGTGAATACCAATTCCCCTCTTCAAAAGAGGAAGTACATGTTCTACCTGTGATTTTGGAATAACACTGATTTTATAATGATGTGAGAAAAGGATTTTTAAAATGTTAAACTAAATTAAGAAAAACAGTAAAGAATGCTTTCTCTTTAAAGAAACTTAATGAAATCCTTCCAGAATAAAAGCAAAACTCAAACCTATATTCTCATAAATTATTAAATTCAATATAATTCTGGCCTAGCTCATATGAAAGGCATATAGTAAGTATACTTTACAAATGCTTTGCTGCCTTAAATTTTCCAGCATCACTTCATCTCCTCAAAAAACAATTACACGCTATAAGGGAAGAGTTTTTGCCTGTAGAAAATAAAAGATACTGGCAACTCAAACCCCCAAAAAATAAATCACTATAACATGTATTTAACATGAATATGTACTTAATCTAAAAATAAATCAATTATTGAAGAATTCTTTTAAAATCTATCAAACGCCATTAAATACTATTAGAAGTGCGCTATAACAAAGATGTATAAAAACATGGCTCAGCCCTTAGATACTAATAATTCAGCCAGGAAGAAAAACTACAAAAAAGTTTATACATTAAATACCCTTTTCAAATAGCAGAAACATGTTACCACAGTCCTACGAAAAATCCCTTACAAATCAAGGCATTCATCTGTAAAGGCGAGTATGATGATCTCCCAGTGTTTCTTTTCACTCAACAAAACTTTCATACCAGTCTAAAGCACTATTTCTCAGCTCTGGATGCACAGCAGAATCACCTGGGGAGCCTTTAAAAGATTCTGATGTCCAGGATGTACATCAGACCAATTAAATCAGAATGTCTGGAAGTGGCACAAAAGCATCAGCATATTTTGGAATTCCCAGGCTATTTCAACAGTCAAAGCAAAAATACACTGGATTAAGGCAAAATAGGTGTGTTAAATTCCTCACCAAACACATGATTTTCAGTAAGTGTTCTCTCTTATTTTATGCGGTAGCCTTCTGGATTAAAAAAGTTAATGACTTAAAACTAGCATTAAAAATTCTGTAATACTGAGAACACTAGCAGTAATTTTCACACCATGCTAGCTCTCAGAGAAAAGTTTCTTCAGGCAGCAAATCTTTCTTCCTATTGCCTTTTTGAAGTTTAAAGTAAAAGTCAAAGTATCATTAAGTGCATATCACAACACATATGCTGCAGTGTGTGAAAAGTGCAATAGAGTAATAAAACCAAGCAACGTAAAGTGAATATATGCAATCTGTTAATATCTACACTTTTATCTACTGATACTGAAAACTCACCTGAGGGAGTTTTTTATCTTCATCGGATAAGCAATCAATTGCATTACTGAATACTTCTTCAACCATCTTCTTTTCTTCATCTAGGAGAAAATTCAAGGGTACAGAAATATCAAAATGAGTTAGTGATACCAAACTTCACACATTACAAAGAATAAGAATCTAAAGGCCAGGCGTGGTGTCCCAAGCTTGTAATCCCAGCACTTACGGAGGCTGAGGCAGGTGGCTGGCTTGAGGCCAGGAGTTTGAGAACAGCCTGGGCAACATGGCGAAGCCCTGTCTCTACAAAAAATACAAAAAAATTAGCCAGGCATTGTGGCGTGCACCTGTAGTCCCAGCTACCTGGGAGGCTGAGGCAGGAGGACCACCTGAGCCCGGGAGGCTGAGGCTGCAGTGAGCCATGATTGCACCACTACACTCCGGTCCTGGCAATAGAGTGAGACCCTGTCTCAGAAAGAAAAAAAAAAAGTCTTTAAAGAGCAAAAGTAAAGAGGCGGCATTTAAGATGGTCAAGGAGAAAGTAGATAAAAATTACCACATAATCAATATAATTCCCTGCCTTTCAAAACATATCTAGTAGACTTAATTCATGGAAAAAAAGTACTGTCTTACAAAATTAGTAACAATAACCACATCTGGTGCTTTACATACAACATTTAAGTCTAACAATTACAGGACACAGGAACTATTATTATCTACATTTTACTACTAAGTAAAGTGAAGCTTAGTTTTTAATAATTAGCACTACTATTAACTGTTGAGAAAAACAATTCCAAAGCCCATGCTCTTTCTTAACCATTGCACTGCCTTCTTGTACAGTGTCTATCAAATAATATGCACTGAATAAGTATTTGTTAAACTGAATAAATATTTGTTAAATTAATCAGTATGCAACCCTGCAACTTTATTCGGCACTTGTAGGTAAGAGAAAACATTTATGGGCAGAACAATTGAGTCTTTAAAAAAACACAAACTATTAGTGGCTTTAGGAGGCTATGTCAGCTATCTGTCATTTGTTACTTTTACTCATGGAAAAGTAGGAATTAGCTTTAAAATGCACAGATAAAAAAACAAAACCTGCCTTGATAAAGAAAATAGTACAACTGAAATTTAAATTTGGATGACTTAAGATATTATTTACTTTTCACTGTACTGGATTACATGTGTAAAAGGCAGAGTTGAAAGATAATCGGGTTGGTATTCAGCACACTCCAATTCTTGGCCAGTGGTTTGGTTTGAATGTGTCCCCCTAAAGTTAATATGCTGACCCCTTAATCCACAATGAAACAGTGTTGAAAGAGGGCCTTTAAGAGACAGGGTCCTCATGAATGGATTAATACCTTTATCAGAGGAGTGGGTTAGTTATCACTGGTATGGGTTCCTGATAAAAAGATGAGTTCAGCCCCCTTCTCCCACTCTCTCTCTTGCATGCTCTCCTGCCCTACTGTCTTCAGCCGTGGGATTCCACGACAAAAAAGGCCCTCACTAGATGTGCTGGGTCCCTCAAATTGGATTTCAAGCCTCTCGAACTGTAAGAAATTTCTGCCTTTCCTAAATTACCTAGTGATATGGTTTGGCTCTGTGTCCCCACCCAAAACTCATCTTGTAGTTCCCATGATTCCCATGTGTTGTGGGAGGGACCCAGTAGGAGAGGATTGAATCATGGGGGTGTCTCTCCTCTGTGCTGTTCTCGTGATAGTGACTAAGTCTCATGAGATCTGATGGTTTTAAAAATGCACAAGCTCCCTCTCTTTGCCTGCTGCCACCCACGTAAGATGTGACTTGCTCCTCCTTGCCTTCCACCATGATTGTAAGGCATCTCCAGCCACGTGGAACTGTGAGTCCATTAAACCTATTTTCTTTGTAAATTGCCCAGTCTCGGGTATGTCTTTATCAGCAGCGTGAAAATGGACTAGTCTCAGCTATTCTGTCACAGCAACACAAAATGGACTAAGACAGCCAGGTTGTGCTACTGCCTTAACTGTGTGACTTCAAGTGAATTACTTTTGCAATTAATGTATAGGAATAATTTACCGATTTGCTAGAAGTTATATCACTTTGATTGAGAATTACAAAACAGTTAAGCAAAGGGCAGGTCTTACTGGTTTAGACTTCAGTGAGAATGAAGCATGGTATTTTCTATATAGAAGGTGGTCTAACCAAGCTACGAGACCTACCCTTAGGTGGTCAAATAGCACAGTAACTGAGGAGTTTACAGTAACAAAGTATAAGAAGGCATGATTCTAATATTTTTCATAGGGTTCTCTGAATTTTAAATAGAACAATGTACCATATCTTTCAATAAAAGGAGAAGAAAGGAAAGAAAGTATAAGTCAAGGGCCTTTAAAGCTTTTACAAATGTGCTGAGTACTGCTGTAAATGTAAGGTGAATGGCATATCCTAGTAATATGCAACAGATAAAAATATTACTAGAAATATATTTTACGCTCATTTTCACATAACATTAAAATGATACTGAAATGATGTAGTACCCGTGTTGAAATCTAATTTGGTCATTTGAAGTGCGTAGGCTTCACAATCTTTCTTACTAAAACTGAAAATAATCACAGGTTGGAAATTTCTTTCCATAATCATCTTCACAATTTTGAAAACATTTGATGGTCCTGCAAAGAGTAAACAACACACCAAAATTAACTCAAAATAGATCACAGATCTAAATTTAAAAGCTAAAACTACAAAACTTTTAAAAGAAAATATAGGAATAAATCTTCCTGATCGTGGGTTAGACAAAGCATTCTTAGATATGACAACAAAAGCATAACCAACATAAGGAAAAAAATGCATGAACTGGACTTCATCAAAGTGAAAAACTTCTGTGATTTCATGGACACCATCAATAAAGTAAAAAGACAACCTCGAACAGAATGGGGGGAGATATTTGCAAATCATCTATCTGATAAGGGTCTAGTATCCAGAATATGTAAAGAACTATCATAATTCAACAGCAATAAAAAACCATAATTTTAAAATAGAGAAAGGATATACAAATGGCCAATAAGCACATGAAAAAATGTTCAACATCATTAGCCACCAGGGAAATGTAAACTGAAACCACATTAAGATACCACTTCACATCTAATAGGATGACTATAATCAGACACACAATACTAAGTATTGTGGAAAAATTATATGTGAAAAAACTAGATCTATCGAATTACACCACCATCTTCCCAAATGGGAAATCAGGGCAAAATACATAATCTGAGTTTCAATTACTCATTACCTAGCCCAGGGATGCTGTAATTACAGAAAGATGCCTCTGTTTCTATGGAGGAGGAGTACGGTGATACAAAGGATATAGAGAAAATGGAACCCTCATACATTCCTGAAGGAAATGTAAAATGGTATAGCCACTTTGGAAAATACTTTGGTAGTTTCTCAAAAGGTTAAACATAGACTTTCCATATGGCGCAGCAATTCCACTCCTAGGTACATATCCAGAGGAAAACACCTATTCACACAAAAACTTGTGTTAAATAGTACATGCATCAATGTTTACAGCAGCATTCCTAACAGTCAAAAACTAGAAAAACCCAAAAGTCCATCCAATGATGCATGGAGAAACAAAATGTGGTATATCCATACAATGGAATGTTATTTAACCATGAAAAGGAATGAGTACATATAGCATAAAATGAACAAACCAGCCAGGCACAGTGGCTCACACCTGTAATCCCATCACTTGGGAGGCCAAGATGGGCATATCACTTCAGGTCAGGAGTTTGAGATCTGCTTAGCCAACATGGTGAAACCTCGTCTCTACTAAAAATACAAAAATTATCTGGGCATGGTGGCAGGTGCCTATAATCCCAGCTACTTGGGAGGCTGAGGCAGGAGAATCACTTGAACCCAGGAGGCAGAAGTTGCAATGAGCCAAGACAGCACCAGTGTACTCCAGCCTGGGTGACAGAGCGAGACACTGTCTCAAAAAAAAAAAAAAAAAAAAAAAAAAGAAAAAAGAAAAAAAAATTAAAATTAACGAACCTTGAAAACATTACGTTAAGTGAAAGAAGTCGGTTCCTAAAAACATATGAAATGCACAGACAAGGAAAAGCCACAGAGATCGAAAACAGGCTAATGATTGGCTAAGTCTAGGGGATGAGAAGGGAAAGGTTGGGGGAAAAGGGAGAATAACTGTTAATGTGTACAGGGTTTCTTTTTGGGTTCATGAAAACATTTTGGAACTAGACAGTGGTGATGGCTGCACAACTCTGTAAATATACTAAAGACTATTGAATTGTATACTTAGATGAGTATTGAATTGTATACTTAGATGAGTATTGAACTGTATATTTAGATGAGTATTGAATTGTATACTTAGATGAGTATTGAATTGTATACTTAGATGAGTATTGAATTGTATACTTAGATGAGTATTGAATTGTATACTTAGATGAGCATTGAATTGTATACTTAGATGAGTATTGAATTGTATACTTACATGAGTGAATTTTATAGTATGTAAATTATACTTAATGTCATACAAAAAAGATAAATATTTATCCAATTTTATCATATATCATCTAGACCTTCACATAGCTTGAGAAAAAAAAACTAAGACAAAAAATGTAATCTGAATATATAATTTACATGTAAAATTCTCTTAAAGCAAAGTTCCAAATTACCTTTTGTTCCTCCTTTCCGCCCTTTCTGGTCTCCTTTGGCCAAATCACCTGCATCTCGAAGCACTTGCATTGCAGTATTAAAATTATCTTCTCTGAAGTCACCCTGGAATCACAAATTTTTTCTGGGTAACTTCACTAATACTTAATCATAATTCAAACATTTTTCATACATAAGGCTTCCCCAAATAAAAATAATTTAGTATAATAATGAAAGCCACTAAAATAGTCCAAACATGATCTGTGGTAAGAGGTATTAAAAGGTGAAAAAGAAGTAATAAAAAATGAAGAAAAGCAAAACATAAGATATCTGAAACATGTCCAGAACCCCTATTCTCTAGGCATTTTTAAATACTGGGAAAGGAGGGAAATCTGATTCATGCATAAGAAAAACACAAGTCTCAAACATAATGTTTGAAATAAAAACACAAAAAAATCAAGATCGATTGATTAAAACTAAGACAAACAAATGTATCTCTCCCATTCTTCTCTAATTCAAAATTTAAAAAAAACAACAAGATATTAACAATAAAGTATGACACTACAGATTTAAAAAGGACAATTACTCTCTTACATTTTCATCAACCACAAGATGCAGGCCATCTCCCCCTGCTGGAAAAATGTAGTGTTGCAATGGAGTGGGCCGATAATCTGTGTAAATTACATGACAAGGCTGTAAAAAGAAAGAATTAAACATACAAAATTTTATTTCTTCAAAATAAAACTGTATCTTAGTCCAACCTAAAAGATCTTAAGAAAATCAAGTAATGAATTCAACATTTCAAAAAGAAAACACTTCAAAAAATTCACTGAAACCCAGGCAAGAGAAAAATGTAGAAAAATTAGGTCTATGAAATTATACTACCATCTTCCCAACTTACCAATTCCCTAACCAGGGCTAAATACATGACCTGAGCATGAATTACCCATTACCTAGCCCTGGAATGCTGTAATTACGGAAAGATGCTTATTTTTCTATAGAGGAGGTGTACGGTGATACAAAGGATCCATGAAATAAAATGGAACTTTTCTGCCCCACCCAGGCTTTTCAAAACCTTAGTATAAAGCAGCAGGTTGATCTAGCTTCTCCCCAAGATCCATTGGGTTTTTCTATCCTACAGAAGCAATATGGGAGAATGTCATAAAAACACAATCAGGGAGCTTATAAACAGATAAGTTCATAAGAACATCAGTGTAAAGGAAAATTAAGGGCAGAAAAATAAAAGCAAGAATAAATTCAGTATACATAAACAAATGCCTGTTACAAGCATATACAGATGCTAAAGTCAGACTAGAAAGGCAAAACAGAAAGTCAGTAAAAAGTCTGTGTTTACATGAGAAAAATCAAATCAAATGCTCCAGAGATGCCCAGCTTTTCCTGGCACCAAGGCATTAGGGGAAATTCTGTGTACTCATGGATAACTATCTGAGTAAATGCAGTAGTTTCTAAACCTGGCAGATCATCAGATCAACTTGGGGAATTTTTAAAATTAGAGCTCCCAAGGCATTATTACCTGAGATTTAGATACAGTGGGTTTGAGATGGGGCTCAGAAATCAACATTTCCAAAAAGCCAGTCAGTTGATTTTGATAAGCTGCTTGATTTGAGAAGTAGTTTACCATTAAAATTTTTTTTTATTATTCTGGACAACATCAGGAAAAAAGCATAGGGAGAGTAGAGCAAGACTAATCTGTAACATTTTGAATACTGAAGACATCAAAAAAGGAGGAAAAAATACCTGTTTATGTAAATGGCAAATCCATTCAGCAAACTGTCGGGCATTTGGAATAGTAGCCGAAAGAAAGACATAGTGGACGTTATCAGGAAGCAAAATAATAGTTTCTTCCCATACTACACCACGTTCTGAAAAAAATAAATATATACTTCGGACTATAGTTGGATTACGGTGTCACTCTGTGATAACATCTAAAATTATATTCTCTGAAGCTTTATAGTTAGAAATGCAGACTTTACCCAAGAATATTTTAAGCCACAGAACCTTACTGAAAACTATTTCTCACCATTAATCTATCCAATAGAAAATTAGTAGACTAAACCACTATAAATACAATGTACTCTGAAATAGCCTACAAAGAGCAATTCCAGGGTTAATCTTTCCAAACAACCTAACAAGAGCCTCAATGACAAGGCAGCAGAACAGTATTTCTACTGCACATTGAAAAGTAATGGTTACTGACTTGTAGAACGTTATAGCAACAAATTTAGAAGATACTATTACTATTCCAGATGGCATCGTTCACCCAAATTATCCTTGTGATCCTCTGGAGATGAAAGAAAGACTTGATGAGTGATAAAACCGTAAGTCATTTTTTATTAAAACGGAAAAAGTTTGACAGCTTCCCTCCTAAAATAAACAAATCAACAAAGGATTTCTGATTCTAAAACCAAAACAACTCTGTTAAGAGCTTAATTTTATAAATTTGGAAAGGGTGAAATATTCAAAGGGTAAATGATTTCTTAAATTCTATTACTTTCTCCATAAATGCAGGCTGATTTAGTGAGCTAGTTTAAATAAAAACCAAATCTTTTTAAGTGTTTACATATTAAACATTTAACTTTTCAATGTGTTTGTTAATGTTAGCCCTGCCAGCACCCTAAAAATTCCAAGCATACTTACTTTTTCATTACGAGAGTGTAACGGCCTAAGGGGCATTTGTAAGTTTTTCTTTTTGTTCATTTTTATTTCATAATCCTCACTTTTTTTTTTTTTTTTTACCATAAACACATATTTCATAGTTACTGAACTAAATAAAAATCAGGAAAGTTAACTTTGCAAGCTAAAAGTTTTAGAAATTCTGTAACATTAGTTCTACTGGTGAGCTATTAGAAGCACGCCAGCTTTTAATTTCTTTTGCTTTATTTGAATTTGCATTTCTCACCCAGCAAAAGTTACTATTAAAGAGCTGTACTTGAATGAAATCTTAATGGAAAAATAATATCATGTTGTCCACTATTTAAAGAAGCAAGGCTGGGTGCGGTTCACGCCTGTAATCCCAGCACTTTGGGAGGCCAAGGTGGGAGGATCACTTGAGTCCAGAAGTTCAAGACCCGCCTGCTCAACATTGTGAGACGCCATCTCTACTAATAAAATAAGTAAAAATTAGCCAGACATGGTGGTACACGTCTGTAGTTCCAGCTACTTGGGGGACTGAGATGGGAGATCAAGGCTGCAGTGAACCATGATCCTACCTAAGATCCTACCTAGGATCATGCACTTCAATCTAGGTAACAGAGTGAAACTCTGCTTCAAAAATAAATACGTAAATAAAAATAAAGAAGCAACAGTTTATTAGAACCCTAGCCACACCAAAACTAGAAGCAAAATTTAACAATAACTTGCTCAAAATTCCTAACGTCATTCTGAAGGCAAATACATGATATACATTTCAACACTGAATATACCTGAATCTCTCATATAATGAATTTCATCAAATATAACCCAAGCAACTTCTCGCATAACTTCAGAACCTCTGTAAAGCATACTTCTCAAAATCTAAAGAAAAAAGTAAAAAATGTATTTAGTTGGATTCTGACATAACAGCTAATAGTTAGATGAAAGTTGTTTTTTACAACAAGGAATTGTGGATATTCTTTATTAAATGGAAATATTAAAATAATTTTAAGGAGTTACAGAACTTACTATTTAACAAATATTAACAAAAGTAATATTCAATATTATATTGTTGTATATTATATATTATATTGTATATTCCTTTTCTCATAAAAAGCAAAGCAAATGGCTTCTAAACAGTTACTAATCAGATACAATCCACAGAGAGAATTATCACCCCTACTCTCCATATGTCTAGAATATGATGCAACTTCCTTCTATACATAGCGCCGTCCCAAGATTCATACTTTCTAAAATATAAGTACAACTTAAATTATCCTCTATTCAAAACACTGGATCATCCCTGAGTGTTTGCCCATTTTTTCTGCCTCGTTTTCTTGCAACATGGATACTTCCTGGCAACTGTTATCCTAATTTTTGGAGTTAATGAAAACCTTCCACAGATGAAAGAAAGTTTTGAAAATGGAAAATAAACTTCCATGAGGCGACAAAATGAAAAGTGAGCAAGCTTTTGGCTGGTTCTCCAAACCAGAAGCTAATTTATGCTCACCATTATACCATATCCTTGGAAAATGCAAAGATATCATTAAAGTATGTACAAAAATACTTGGTAAAGATAACTAATCATGTCCAAAACTTAAGATATTCTAAGTATATGCAAAACTTAACTGCAATTATGGGAAGAAGGTAAACATAATACTGCACTCTAAAAAATCAGTTACTTGGCTGGGTGCAGTGGCTCACACCTGTAATCCCAGCACTTTGGGAGGCTGAGGCAGGCAGATCACGAGGTCAGGAGATAGAGTCCATTCTGGCTAACACGGTGAAACCCCGTATCTACTAAAAATACAAAAAATTAGCTGGGCATGGTGGCGGGCGCCTGTAGTCCCAGCTACTCGGGAGGCTGAGGCAGGAGAATGGCATGAACCCAGGAGGCGGAGTTTGCAGTGAGCGGAGATTACACCATGCACTCCAGCCTGTGCGACAGAGCGAGACTCCATCTCAAAAAATAAATAAATAAATAAAAATCAGTTACTCTTCTACTTGTATCAACACTGAGATATAGAAGACGGCAAACTCACATGAAATGAAGAGTCACTATTACTATATATTCAAATCCTTAAAACTATGTATATAAAACCAGTGAAATATTTTCATGTCACTGACAGTAATAAACTTTAAAAATACCTGAAGAAAAAATGTATCTATGAGACAAATAATAAAGTATGGTAATTTAGAAATGTATTATCATCAGAACATTTTAAGATAAATGTTATCCATTTTGCCTAAGTCTAATCAGAAAATAAAGTACTATACTTTACCTAAGTAGAGCAACCAATAAAACATCCCAGGTTCGAACTGAATAGTCACATTAATTTAATTAAAAACGAAAAGTCAGATGAGGCACTATATGAATTACCTCTGTGGTCATAACAAGACAAGATGCCGTAGGATTAATAGTAACATCACCAGTCATCAAACCAACATCTTGAAATTCTTCATACATTTCACGGTATTTTTGGTTACTCAGAGCCTTAATTGGGCTGGTAAATATTACACGCTGCTTTTCCCTTAAGGCCAATGCAATGGCATACCTACAAATGTGAAAACAAATAATCATAAGACTTTTCCTTTAAATTATAACTTTAAAAATTCTGTTAATATTTAAATTATGTCCAAATTTTCCCTAATTACTTATCTTGAATGGACTTTGAAGAATAGTAACACCATATCTATTATACTAATAATTATAATAAATATGACACAGAGTGATCTAAAATCATTTTAACTCCGGTCACTCAGAGTTAATGCAACTTAATCACTAATAGCAATAGATTACTAACAGTTACCCTATTTCTTGCAAGGAAAACACCTTTGGTTCTAAGATGGGCCTCCAAAATTCAGAGCCTCTGTCTGTGAGTTCACACATATACAGATGACCAAGTGCTTATAGCCCCTGGAAAATGAAGTGTTTCCTCCTCAAGTTTCACAAATAAGTTAATCTATATGTATTCTTTTCCCACATGTAACAGTTAACAAGTCAGTCCTCTGAAAATTATGGTAGGTTCTGATTATGGAAAATTTCTTTCATAGCTATTAACAGAACACAGTAGAGCAGTTTTGTTTTTCTTTAAATATAGACAATGACATCAGCATTAAACTTAACATTGTAGTAGAGCCTCCTTATTTAAGATTCAGCTCCTGCCCAGAATAGGCTTATTACAATGTATTTGGGGAAATAAAAATAACATTCATCCCAGCCAGTGAAATAAGCAATTTTTAAAAAATCAGAAGTTGTCCAAACATCAAATATGAATTATAAGAAACATATATGAAAAGAAAATACAAAAATGCTACATACATTATCTAAACTTTTCAAGAAAAAAATTGCAAGATATAAAAAGAAACAGGAAAGTATGACCGTATGTAGGAAAAAAGAAGCAGTCACAAGAAACTGACTGTCTCAAAAAGGAACCAAAACTATTAAAAACATAATCAAATGGAAAGTCTACAGATTAGGCCGGGCGCAGTGGCTCATACCTGTAATCCTAGCATTTAGGGAGGCTGAGGTGGGTGGATCACATGAGGCCAGGAGTTCGAGACCAGCCTTGGCCAACATGGAGAAACCCTGTCTCTACTAAAAATACAAAACTTAGTCAGGTATGGTGGTGTACATTTGTAATCCCAGCTACTTGGCAGGCTGAAGAAGGAGAACTGCTTGAATCCAGGAGGTGGAGGTTGCAGTGAACCAACATTACGTCATTGTACTCCAGTCTGGGTGACAGAGTGAGACTCTGTCTCAAAAAAAAAAAAAAAGAAAGTCTACAGATTAACAATCGAAAGGAAAAATTCTCTAGATGGGCCCATAAGCAGATTTGTGATGACTGTTATCAATGAACATGAAGATAAATTGAGAGAAATTATCAAATCTAAAGAGAAAAAGAAATAGAAAAATAAGAGACACCCAGATATCTGCAAGACATCCTTAAGTATCCCAAAGGAAATTCCAAAATGAGAAAGAGGTAGGAAAAAAGAATAACAATAAAAAACTTCATTTGTTTTAAAGATATTAATCTAGAGATCCAAGAAGCTCAATTAACAGAGCAGGAAAAAGCAAAAGAGAACCATACCTAGAAACATCATAGTTAAACTGCTAAATGACAAAGGAAAAGAGAGTCTTTGAAAAACCGCAACAGAAAAACTCAACACATAAAAAAGAACAACACAATTAAGGCTGACTTCTCATCAGAAACAATGGAGTAGAATGAAACAATATCAGCAGAATGATGTATTTGGAGTTGAAGGGGAAAAAAAAATCTGTCAACCAGGAACTCCATATCCAGTGACACTGTCCTTCAAAAATGAAAGCAAAATAAAACTACTCTGTAAGAAATATTTATTAAAAACCCTTCAAACTAAAAGGAAACAATACCATAAAACAGAACAATTAAGACTGTGCATATAAAGGTATATATAAAACTTTTATCACTTAATATTTTTAGAAAACACAATTTAAAGCAATGATTATATTGTATTACAGATACTGTATTACTAGATTTATAGCATATGTAGTTGAAATACATGACAGTATTAAATAGCACAAAAATGAGAAGAAAATATTAGGGCAAGTTTTCAATATTTCCCATAAATTGTGACTGTGATTTAGTTAAACATGCATACTGTAAGCCCCAAAATAACCACTAAAAACTAACTCAAAGAAAGCTAAAAAGTCAAGAGAAATTAAAATGGTACACTAAAAGATATTTGTTAAACAAAATAGAAGGCAGTAAAGGAAGAAAAATAAGTATCCAAAAAAAAAAAACATGAGAAATACACCAAAAGACCCCCAAAACGAACAACAAAAGGCAAATATAAATCCAACCATATCAATCATTAAATTAAACTACTGAAATTTCATAAAGTATCTTCTCTAACCACAAATTAAATTAGAAATAACAAATGGCTAAGTATATGGAAAATCACGCTTGAAAAGTAAACAACATACAAGGGAACCAAAAGAGAAATGAAAAAGTGGATTAAATGAAAATGAAACACAGTATTATCAGTTTACAGGATGCATTTTAAGCAGTACTGAGGGAGTTAATAGCTTTATATAAACACTTATATTAAACATAAAGAATTATCTAAAACCTCAGGAAATTTCTATGCCAGGCACAGTGGCTCACACCTGTAATCCCAGTACTTTGGGAGACTGAGGCAGGAGGACTGCTTGAGCCCAGAAGTTCAAGACCAGTCTGGGCAACACAGACCCTGTCTCTACAAAAAATAAACTAAAAATAAATAAATAAATAAAATGCAAAAATTAGCTGGGTATGGTAGCACATGTCTGTACTCCCGCTACTAAGGAGGCTGAGGTGGGAGCATCAATTGAGCCTGGGAAGTCAAGGCTGTAGTGAGCCACGATTATGCCATTGCATTCCAACCTGGTTGACAGCAAGACCCTGTCTCATAAAAGAAAAAAGAAATTTCTAGATAGACATGGTTTATCAAAATTGGCTTTAAAAAACAGGAAATTAAATTAGGAATTAAAAATCTTCCCACAAAGAAATGCCTAGGCTTAAATGGCTTCACTAGTGAATTCTATCAAACATTTAAGCAGTATGCCAAATACACAAAGTCTTACGGAAAACAGACCAGGAGGGAACACTTCCAGCTTACTTTAAGAGACCAGTATTACTCCAACACCAATGCCAAAGACTTTATAAGAAAATGACATACCATTATTCCTCATGATGATACAAAAGTCTAGAATAAACCAGAGTCAGCTCTCTACACGTGCAGGTTCTGAGGACTGAAAATACCCTACTGTATTTGCAAGATGAGGAACCCATGGATACGGAGAGACAACTGTTCACATGTGAAGGTTCCACAGGGCCTACTGCAGAAATTTGAGTATCTGTGGATTCCGCTATATGAGGGGGTCTGGGAACCAATCCTCCTTGCATAATGAGTGACAACTGTACTGGCAAACTGAAATTGGTAACATACACAAATGATCATCTGCCATAAACAACCAGATTTATTTCAGGACTACAAGGTTGGTTTAAAATCAGAAAATTTAATATAGTACACTAAGAGAATAAAAAGCTAATACTACGATTTCCTCAACAGATGGAAAAATCATTTCACAAAATACAACATATCTTGATAAAAATTCTCAATTTTTTGTTTATTTTCATTTATTCCCTACTAAGAACAGAAAGAAACAACTTCATTCTCATAAAGAGCAACCAGCAAAAAACAGCTAACGTCATACTTAATGTTGAAAGACTGAATGTTTTCTTCCTCATATCAGAAATAAGGCAAGGATGTCCACTCTCAATACTATCCAACGTTGTACTAGATATTGCCAATGCAATAAGAAAGACACACATATTGAAAAGGAAGTAAAACCGTCTTTTTTCACAGGCAATGTTATCATCTATACAGAAAGTCTTATGGAATGTACAAAAAAGTTAATAAAACTTAAGGAAACACGATGAGGTTGCTGGATAAAATATCAGTATATAAAAATCAACTGTATTTCAATATACAAGCTATTAGCAATCCAAATATAACCTTAAGAAAAAATGTGATTCACAATAGCATAAACAGAAATACTTAGGAATAGGTTTAAGAAAACGTGTAAGACCTATACACTGAAAACTGCAAAATGTTGCTAACAGAAATTAAAGTTGACCTAAATAATGGAGAAATACATCATTTTCATGGATTGAGTCAATATTGTTAAAATGACAATTTTCCCCAAATTAATTTTTAAGTTCAGCAAAATCCCTATCAAAATTAAAATGGGCTTTCTGGTCAGAAATTCACAAGCTAATCTTAAAATGCTATTGGAAATACAAAAGACCTAGAAGTGCCCAGTTTTTAAAAAGAATGAAGTTAGAAAATTCTCATTACCTAGTATCAATACTTATTATAAAGCCACAGTAATCAAAATAGTGTACTAGCGTAAAGATATAACAGAAAGTGCAGAAACAATCCTACACAATTTACAAGTAATTTACGGGAATTCAATTCAATGGGAAAAGACAGTATTCTCAATTGGAACAATTGGATATCCAAATACAAAAAGCTAAATTTAGACCCTTTCCTCACATCTTACAGAAAAACTAACTTGAGAAGAATCACAGATCTAAATGGAAGAACTAATACTATGAAATTGCAAGAGGAAAATGAAGAAGAAAATATTTGTGATTTTGGGATAGGCAAAATCACAATTAGGTAATTCTTAGGTATACCAACTGCATGATCAATCTGTAAAATATTAAGAAATTAAACATTTAAATTAAAATGCTTTCTCTACAAAAGAAAATTGAGACAAGCCACAGAATGAAAAACATATTTATAAATCACATCTGCTTTTTAAAAAAACTCGTATGCTAATAAAGAATTCTTACAACGCAATTAAGACCAACAATCCAATTTAAAACATCAGCAAGACTGAAACAAACAATTCAAAGATACATAAAGAAATGATAAACATGAAATGATGCTTAACACCCTTAGTCATCAGAGAAATGCACATTAAAACTACTTTGTGACATCACTGAAATGGGTATAAAAAAAAAAGACAATACCAAGAGTAGGGAAGGATGCAGAGAAACTGGCACCCTCATACATTACTGGTAGGAATATAAAATGGTACAGCCACATTAAAAAAATAGTTCAGCAGTCTCCTCAACAGTTAAATACGTATTTGCCATAAAATATAGCAATTACATTCCTAGGTATCTACCTTACCTAAGAGAAATGAAAACACAGGTCCACTTAAAGACTTGCACATGAATGTTTACATCAGTATTATAATGGCCAAAAGATGATCAGTGTTTGCGTGTGGCTAGAGATAGGAATGGGTTTGAATGTAAACACACATAAGAGAACTAAATAGATGGAAGTCTTCTAAAACTGGTAAGGGTTGAACAATTGTACTGATTTACTAAAACTCACTCAAATACATATTTATGATAGATAAACGGTAAGTAAATTATATAATAAAGCTATTCACATACAATTAAAAAATCAGCAGTGTCAGAAAAAGTATTTGGTTTACATATATAAACAACCTAATACCAACATGTTAGCCCTAGTACCAGGTTTATAAATAAAATGTTGCACCCTGCTATAGTTAACAGGTGAAGTAGGAGTTTACCTAAAGTCCTTTATTACTAGGGAAAATATGTGAGATCTGGTGTGCAACATCTGGTGTGCATATACAATTAGGTACCTCATCAGGTTTACTTTTTACTGAAGTGAAATTCACATAACATAAAATTAACCATTTTAAAGTGTATATTTCAGTAGGATTTAGTACATTCATAATGTTATGCAACCAGTACCTCCATCTAATTCTAATATTTTCATCACCTCCCAAAAAAGTCTGTACTCACTAAGCAGTTATTCTTTACTCCCCTCCTCTCACTAGTCCCTGTCTCCCACCAATATGCTGTCTTTCTCTGTGGATTTACCTATTCTGGATATTTCAGATAAATGGAATAATAAAATAAAGCAATCTTTTGACTCCAGCTTCTTTTAGTAGGCATAATGTTTTTGAGCATGTATCAGCACTTCATTCCTTTTTATGGCAGAGTAATATTCCACTGTCTGGATATACCACAACTTATTTATCCATTCATCATCCACTGATGGACATCTGGATTGTTTCTACCTTTTGGCTATTGTGAATAGTGCTGCTGTGCAGATTTGTTTAGGTACCTGTTATGAGTTCTTTGGGGGTACAAATCTAGGAGTAGAATTGCTGGGTCATATGATAATTCTACATTATAACAAATACATTACATTCTACATTATAGCATTCTACATTATAACAAATTCTACATTATAACAAATCTCGGAGTAGAATTGCTGGGTCATATGATAATTCTACATTATAACTTTTTGAAGAATTGCCAGAGTGTTTTCAACAGCAAACCTCATCAGGTTTTCAAGTATCTACAATCCTGGTGAATTTCTTAAATTCTCTTTACAATTTCCTAGCCCAAGTTTTAGAGCAGGTTTCAGCATATCTATATGAAAACTTCCTCTACAGAAAAATCTCTCCTCTTGTAGGAAAAATGAAAGCAAGGTTACAAAAGCCAAAATTCAAATTACTATACATATGCTGGCTTTAAATGCATAAAGCACCAAACATACCGCAATTAAATTAGTTTCTCTAAGTGAAAAAAATAATTGAACTAAGAGTAGTCAAACCTCTTCTTCTATACCTGTGCCTTAGGAGGAAACTGGTTTGTGAATTAAGCATCTTCTGAACAGGAGTGGACTCTTAAATTCCACTGAACATAACTAGGGTGATAGAGAACCATAATGTGTTTAAGGCTGAGAAAGAGATAAAGACTATTCTGCAACTGGCTGATACTGCTGAGATGACAATATAAGATACAAACTTCACTCCTCTAACTCAACGAAGAGAAAAACCGAGACTTACACAGCTAAGCCAAGGTCTGGAAGGAATGAATACAGTGACCAGACAAGCACTGACCAGGAATACAAAATTATTCAGCACCCAACAAGGTAAAATTCACAATGTTTTAGTATCAATAAAAGGTATGCAAAGAAGCAGGAAAATATAACCTATAATGACAAGGGAAAAAAATCAATAAAAACAAATCTGAAAATGAGACAGATGACGGAATGAGGAATTAATAACACAATGACCAGATAAGCCAAGGTCTGGAAGGAACTAATAATAGATAAGATAACCTGTTAAGGAAAAAAATATTCCGGGATTCATGAATTATTTTGATCACTGCTATGATTTAAATGACCCCTACAAAACGTATGTAGAAATTTAACTGCCAAAGTAATGGTATTTGGAAGTAGGGCCTTTAAGAGGTGATGAGGTCATGAAAGCTCCATCTTCATGAATATACTAATTACATTATCTTGGGAGGGGATTATCAAGGGGGCGGGCCCCAGTTAAAAGGACAAGTTAGGCCCGATTTCCTCTCCCTTTCTTGCCATGGGATGACCCTCGCCAGAGGCCTGTGCCATGCTCTTGGTTTTCTCAGCTTCCAGAACCATGAGCTAAATAAACTTCCTTTCTTTATAAATTACCCAGTCTGTGGTATTCTGTTATAGCAGAATATAGCAACAGAAGACAGACTAAGACAACCACCATGCCAAGGTAAAATGGCTGATGAACAGGATGATTGGTGCCATTTTTTTAATGTTTCTTTTCTCTACAGTCTTCTTTACTCTTTAGGTATCCCCTGTTAAGAGTACCTAATTCAGCTACCCAACTGGAAAGGTCACAGAGAAATATGTTATAAATTGTAAAAGTTAAACCAAAAGAGTCAATCTACAACAGATTGCAAAATGCCATCCACATTAATGAGCACCATCCATCCACTTTTAGAATGGCCCAGTTCCTATCAAACATTAGTATTCATCACCTGGTGATCTTGTTAAAATGTAGATTCTCAATCAGCAGTTATAGGGTGGGGCTAGAGATTCTGCCTAACAAGTTCCCAGGTAGTATCAAGGATTATACTTTGAGTAGCAAGACTACACAATCTTGGTTATTAAATATATTTTAGAAGAACAGGAACCTACCAAAATATGTGCACTATTGTAGTAATATATAATGTACATTAAAAATAATACAGAAGACATCCACTTACACCAAGATGGAGTAACAGAAACTGGCTTTACCCACCTACCTGAAACAATGATAAAACAGTACAAAATATATGAAACAGTGGTTTCATACACTGGATATAAGAACAATACGCCCCAAGAGAGAGAAAACAAAGTAGGTAATCCAAAATTACTGCCTAGATTTTCCAAACTGCAGTTCTAAGATGGGCAACCAAGGTAAACCCTGGAACTCTCCCTAAGTTGAACAGACCAAGATCGTAGTCTGTGAAGGCCACAGCAGCTGGAGTTTGCAAGGCAGAATACCAGAGGAGACAACTGCAAAGAGAAGGCTCTGAAAATCTGCTGAGCATCTGGAAGTCTTCAGGTAGTAATGACCTGTGAATAAGTCTTAGGAAATTATCTGAGGCCAGGGAAAAACCAACCAAGAGGAGAAGAGATAAAAATTACTAAATCTTATACGCGACTGGCAGAAATGTGGTTTCCCACCAGCTACAGTGGAAAACCTCAGAATTCACAAGATACTGCATTGAATACCGAGAAGAATACTGACTAAGTAGTGGGGAAAATCAGCCCTAGACTAAATGCTATTCTGGTCGTGCCTAAAAAATTCATAAAAGTAAGCCTCAAAAGGATATCTTTTCCAAGTAACTTAACTATACCTCAGAACAAATCTCACAAATACGTATAAAAATGCAAAAGTATTCAGCACCGAACAAGGTAAAATTCACAATGTTTTGGCATGCAATAAAAAAGTATCAGTTTTGTCAAGGTGCAGGAAAACACAGTCTGTAATGAAAAAATTTTTTTTAATCAGTAAAATCAGATCCCAAAATGAGACAGATGACAGAATTAGTAAACAGGGATATTAAAAGTTACTATAAAAGTACTCTATATGCTCAAGAAAGCTGAGGAAAATTAAACAGCATGTTAAGTAAAAATACGGAAAACACTGACGAAATCAAAATTTTAGAGATGGAAACTCTGAGTGTCTGAGATTAAAAAATACACTGGCTAGTATTAAAAGCAGATTAAGACACTGCAATAAAAAAAAAGTGAATAAACCTGAAGTCACAGAAACTATCCGAAATGAAACACAGAATAAACACCAAAAATAAAATAATAATAAATAAACACAGCTTCAGTGGGCTGTGAACAACTTAAAGGGGCCTGCTGTAAGTATAACTTGAGTCCTCAAAGAAATAAAGGAAGGGGCAACATTTGCAGTAAAAAATGTCTGAAATTTCCCCAAATTTAATGAAAACGATAATAAATCCACACATCTAAGGAACCCTACAAACTCAAGTATAAGAAACATGGGAAAAAAAAAAAAAACTCAGTCACATTATAATCAAGAAGTCAGTGATTAAAAAAAAAAATCAAAGAAGCAGGAAAGTCAATCCATCAAAGAGACCAGGAAATAATACAGAAAAACGAAGTAGTAACAAGGACATTAAACGTTTCTGTAACTGTACCCTATCTGTTCAAGCAGATACGACTGCATTTCTATAAACTAGAAATAGAAGAAAACATTAAGAAAAAAAGGAAGCTAAAAAAAGTTAAGAGACATGGAGGATAACAAAAATAAACTGAACTTCTAGCAAAGAAAATATAATATCTGAGATCAAAAATGCATTCAGTTCATGTCTATAAGCCCGGCACTTTGGGAAACCAAGGCAGGAGAAACACTTGAGCCCAGGAGTTTGAGACCAGTGTAGGCAACATAGAGAGATTTCATCTCCACAAATAATCAAAAACTTAGCCAGTCATGGTGGCACATGCCTGTGGTCCCAGCTACTTGGGACACTGAGTTGGACTGCTTGAGCCCACAAGTTTGAGAATGTAAATGAGCTGTGTTTGTGCCACTGCACTGCAACCTGGGTGACAGAGCAAGACTCTGCCTCAAAAACAAACAAACAAACAAACAAAAAAACCAAATGCAGCACTCAATGAGATTAACAGCAGATTAGAAAATTCAGAAGCAAAGATTAATAAATTTAAAGACATTGCATTAGAAATGACCCAAAAATGAAACTCAAAAGAAAAAAAATGAATATAGTATCAGTGAGTTGTGAGACAACTTTAAGTGGCCCAAAAAAGTCCTTGAACAAGAGCCCTGAGGACTGCAAAAACAAACCCAAAGACAAGAAAAAAATGCAAAAACAACACCAAGGTACATAAAAAACAAACTGCTTAAAATCAATGATAAAAATCAATCTTAAAAGCAGCCAGAGGAAAAAAGACACATTATGTACAGAGGATCAAAGGTATGCTAGGATTTCTTGTCATAAACTATGCAAGTCAAATGGCAGTCTTAAAAGAAAATTACAATTCCATACCAAAGGAAAATACCTTTCAAAAATAAAAAAGTAAAAGATTTTCAGACATACAAAAGTTAAAAGATTTTCTCATCAGTAGAACTGCACTACAATAAAATGCTAAAGGCATTTCTTCAGATAGAAGGGAAATGATGCTGTACAGAAAACAAGATCAAACATAACTTATCAGACATGTCAAATTATTTAAGAAACATATCAAAAACATGGCCAGGCATGGTAGCTCATGCCTGTAATCCCAGAAATTTGGGAGTCCAAGGTAGGACAACTGCTTGAGTCCAGGAGTTTGAGACCAGCCTATTTGAGTTTGAGACCCTGTGTTGTCTCTTTAAAAAAAAAAAAAAAAAAAAAAAATTAGCCAGGTGTGATGGTGTATGCTTTTAGTCCCATCTACTAGGAAGGCTGAGGCAGGAGGATGGCCTGAGCCCAGAGGTCAAGGCTGCAGTGAGCCATGACTGCGCAGAAGAAAAAAAAAATCACGTCAATAAATGCAAAAAAAGCACTTGACAAAATCCAGTATCTAAATATTTTATACACATAGACATACATACATACGCAAACAAAATCTCTGCAAACTAGGAACAGAAGTTCCTCAAACTGATAAATAAAAAGCATCTGTGAAAAACCAACAGGTAACATCATGCTTAACGATGAAAGCCTGA
Organism: Symphalangus syndactylus; assembly: GCF_028878055.3. Classification (NCBI taxonomy): domain Eukaryota; kingdom Metazoa; phylum Chordata; class Mammalia; order Primates; family Hylobatidae; genus Symphalangus; species Symphalangus syndactylus. Next base: position 44,460,592 of record NC_072440.2, read on the forward strand.
GTGTTTTTCTCCTAATATGAGGAACAAGAAAAAAATGTCCTCTTTTATTACTTCAAGCAAACATTGTATTAGAGGTTCAATAAGACAAGAAAAAGAAATTGTTCAAAAGGGACAAGTAAAACCATCTTTACTAGCAGAAATCAAACAAACAGCAAAAAAGAAACTTTTAAAGAGTGAAATAAGAAACAAAGTGACTTTAAAAAGAAAGCTACTCACTCGGCGCATACTGTTTTTCCCGCTGACGTATGTGCAGATACTAGAACAGACTGATTATTGTCAACACACTGAATGGCCTCTCTTTGAAAAGCATCAAGAATGAATGGGTATTCCTATAAAAACAAAATATTAATATCTGCATAAAAACATCTAGTCGTATCAGAGCATACTTAAAATCAAAACACAAGCAGGCTACCCCCCAAAGCATTCTGGGAGTATTCCTTTATGATTCTATTTAGAAAATATACTACACATTAGTGAAAATAAGGAAGAGTAAACTACATTTTTGCCCAGACAACAAAGAAGCTAATTCTGCTCTCTAATCTTTCGAATATTACATTATGTTGATGTGCATTATATTAATAATAAAATTATCATTACCATTTACCAAAAACAAGCTCTGTGGCCAGGCACTGTGTAACACATTTTCCATATATTATTACTAATTTTCACAACAACCCCTATTACAGATATTATTTCCTTTCATAGGTAGGAACTCTGAGGCTCTAAAAAGTGAAGTCTCTCAGTAAAGTTCACTCCGTAGAGGCAGAATATTACATCTATTAGACTTTAAGAGTTCATGCATACTCTACCATACTGCCTTTTTTATTTACAGAAAATTACTTGGAAAATTAAACCTTAAAAATTTCTTGGCCTTTTAAGGTCTGTCAGGCCTTCAAAATCCATCTAATAAAAGCACAGAGTTCCAGTTTCATTAGAAGCCTGTTAAAACCCTAAAACTATAGGCAAAAACTAGTATACATGTATTTTTTTCTGGAGAAAGGTTGATAACTTTCATTACATTCTTTTAAAAGGTTGAGAATCACAGTTTTAATATTTTAAAATCTCATCATATGATGGCTGGTTTCCAGCATAGTTGTTAACTGATTCAGTTCTCATTATATTTGTCTTTAGTTGGCTTGTTCTTGATACATACATACATATGCTGTGGGAAATACAAAAATCTCATTTGAAATAAGAATTTTAAGAAAAAGAGACTCTCACAAAACTATATAAACTGTATTACCCAAAGTACAGACCTTAGCAGCTTTTCCAACTCGTAGTTTAAGTGGTAAATAATCCTCATCTGCAGGAAGCGCAACCTGACAACAAAGTAGAAAAGAAAAAAAAAAAAACCTCACCAACTATTTAAGAACTGATGTATTTAGCATTCCATAATGGATGACGGTTTGGAAAATAAAACTGATGAACTAGAGTGATGAACTTTAACTGTCTCAGACACTGTAAATCAAATAACTGTCTTTAAGAACAAGGCAAAAAGCCAGTTTCAACACTCAGAAATTACATCTACTCGCATTTGTCTAAGGGTAATAATTGAAAGCTGATGTTTATCTCCCTGAGGAAACTGTGTACTTTTTAAAGTTGAAACTACTACAACACAGAAGAATAACAACACAGTGGGTAGAAAACAACATAGAACAAAAAGAGAAACTTTTGAATGCTCATATACTGACAGGGAATGGCAATTAGAAAAAAAGAGACTCTAGAAATAGTTAAGAGAAAAGGAAATTAATAAAGTCTTTGTGCAGTGTGGCGATTCCTCAAGAATCTAGAACTAGAAATACCATTTGACCCAGCCATCCCATTACTGGGTATATACCCAAAGGATTATAAATCTTTCTACTACAAAGACACATGCATACGTATGTTCATTGAGGCACTATTCACAATAGCAAAGACTTGGAACCAACCCAAATGTCCATCAATGATAGACTGGATAAAGAAAATGTGGCACATATACACCATGGAATACTATGCAGCCATAAAAGTTGATGAGTTCATGTCCTTTGCAGGGACATGGATGAAATTGGAAACTATCATTCTCAGCAAACTATCACAAGAACACAAAACCAAACACTGCCATGTTCTCACTCATAAGTGGGAGTTGAACAATGAGAACACACGGACACAGGGCAGGGAACATCATAAACCGGGGCCTGTAGAGAGGTGGGGGGCTAGGGGAGGGATAGCATTAGAAGAAATACCTAAAGAAGACTGACAGGATGATGGGTGTAGCAAACCACCATGGCAGGTGTATACCCATGTAACAAAACTGCACGTTCTGCACATGTACCCCAGAACTTAGAGTATAATAATCAAAAATAAATAAATAAAGTCTTTGTGGAGATAGGATAAGACACAACCAAGAATACCGGCAGAACAACCATCCTTAGTCTGGAAGGGGAATGTGACATGTACAATTAGCCTTGGTGATGGAGGTTATAATCAGAGGACATTTCAACTTGATATCCTCAAGCCTGTGAAGAGGAAAAGTCACCCTGCTGAGAAAGTGGGAAGAAGTGACAGAAAGGTGGGCTTAAAGATAATCATGGAGCACAGAAGGGGCTTTTGACCTCTTGAGAATAGAGTTTGTGTTTCTTTTTTCTTTTTTTTTTTTAAGACAGAGTCTCACTCTGTCGCCCAGGCTGGAGTACAGTGGCGTGATCTCAGCTCACTGCAACCTCCACCTCCCTGGTTCAAGCAATTCCCCTGCCTCAGCCTCCTGAGTAGCTGAGATTACAGGCACATGCCACCACGCCCGGCTAATTTTTTTTGTATTTTTAGTAGAGACGGGGTTTCACCATGCTGGCCAGACTGCTCTCAAACTCCTGACCTCAGGCAATCCGCCTGCCTCGCCCTCCCAAAGTGCTGGGATTATAGACGTGGGCCACTGTGCCCAGCCATGTTTATGTTTTTCCATCTTTTATAAGCCCAGATAACTGAATAGGGTCTAACATATCTTGAATGATCAAATGGACATCACACCTGTCAGACACTATGTACTATTTCTAAAGAAACATAAGAGACTTTCAGTAGAAAAATATTTTAAAAGATAAATTTCTAGAAATCATGTCCTTTGCAGTAAGGTGGATGCAGCTGGAGGCCATCATCCTAAGTGATTTAATGCAGAAACAGAAAATCAAATACCGCATATTCTCACTATGTTTAGCGAGAGCTAAACATAGGGTACACATGGACATAAAGGTAAGAACAACACACACTGAGGACTCCAAAAGCAGGAAGTGAAAGTGGGAAAGGGTTGAAAAACTATTTAATACCTACTGGGTAGTATGTTCACTATTTGGGTGACAGGTTCAACTGAAGCCCAAACCTCAGCCCAAACCTCAGCATCACACGATATACCCAGGTAACAAACCTGCACATGGCTAGGTACAGTGCCTCACGCCTGTAATCCCAGCACTTTGGGAGGCCAAGACGGCTGGATCACTTGAAGTCAGGAGTTTGAGACCAGCCTGACCAACATGGTGAAACTCAGTCTCTACTAAAAATAAAAAGAAAAAATTAAAAAAGAAGAAAATTAGCCAAGCGTGGTGGCACACACCTGTAATTCCAGCTGCTTGGGAGGCTGAGGCAGAAGGATTGCTTGAGCCTGGGACGTGGAGGTTGCAGTGAGCTGAGATCACATCACTGCACTCCAGCCTGGTCGGCAGTGAGATGCTTAAAAAAAAAAACCAAAAAGCCAAAAAAAAAAAAAAACACCAAAAATCAAACCTGCATATGTACCTCCTGAATCAAAGTTAAAAAAAAAAAAAAAAGATAAGGTTCTAAACCTACATCAAAAGCCTTTTTGTTAATTTGGATTACTCTGCTTATTCAATAGACTTTTAATGAGATTCTCCAATTACCTCTAAAAATAACTTGCTATAATGTTTACAATAAAAAGTTCTGAGAAGGAAATAGTGTTATAGTTCCATCATGTAATGTGTATAAATTCTCACTTCTAAATAGACACAAGCTATCTCTGACCACCATCTTGTGGCAGAACAAAGAAACTGCAATTTATCAGTCATTGGAGCAAGACATGAAATACCATGTAACCTTCAAAAATAGCACTGTTACTTAACTTTAGGAGTATGAATGTTCTAAACACCTACTCTGTGCTAGGTACTTTACCTAATTTACTTCTATAATCCTCACAACCACACCACAAGGTAGATCCCTTTATTGCAAATTTAAAAACTACAAAAAAAAACATTTTTTTTTTTTTTTTTTTTTTTGAGACGGAGTCTCGCTCTGTCACCCAGGCTGGAGTGCTAGAGTGCAGTGGCACGATCTCAGCTCACTGCAAGCTCTGCCTCCTGGGTTCATGCCATTCTCCTGCCTCAGCCTCTCCGAGCAGCTGGGATTACAGGCGCAGGCGCCCGCCACCACGCCAGGCTAATTTTTTTTTATATTTTTAGTAGAGATGGGGTTTCACTGTGGTCTCGATCTCCTGACCTCGTGATCCACCCGCCTCGGCCTCCCAAAGTGCTGGGATTACAAGCGTGAGCCACCGCGCCCAGCCAACAATGTTTTTTAATAAACAAAGAGGTTAAGAAATTTACCCAAGATTGGCTGGGCGCAGTGGCTTATGCCTGTAATCCCAGCACTTTGGTAGGCTCAGGCAGGTGGATCACGAGGTCAGGAGTTTGAGACCAGCCTGGCCAACATAGTGAAACCCTGTCTCTACTAAAAATACAAAAATTAGCCGGGCGTGGTGGTGCGCGCCTGTAATCCCAGCTACCCAGGAGGCTGAGGCAGGAGAATTGCTTGAACCCGGGAGGCGGAGGTTGCAGTAAGCCGAGATTGCGCCATTCCACTCCAGCCTGGTCAACAACAGTGAACCTCTGCCTCAAAAAAAAAAAAAAAAAAAAAAAAAAAATCTGTTAAAATAAGAAATTTACCCAAGATTATAGTTAAGAAAAATGCTGGGGGAGGATCTGAACCGAAGTTTAATTACAAAGCCCCAACTCTTCCACTAGGTACCCCATGGAAACTATTTATTGTTTCCAAGGTCCTCATGGCTAAACTGTTTGCTGATCATCATACTAGATAGTCCAAAGAAAAATTCCATTTACAACACTAACCTTCTGTATGCTGTTTGTGCTTACCTCGTGTGTACACCCTTCAACAGTTTCAACTGATTGTACCTTGACTCTGGGCATCAGGTCTGCCAAACTTAAAAAAAAATTGTTTAAAGTTACACAAAAACAAATTACTTTTCTATAATTTGATAATAAGCCTCACATTGTACTGTTAAGTACAACGACACTATCCAATCATAGTATTCCAAATACTATGATTAAGTATAATGTAAAATGACACTATCCAATCATCAGTATTCCAAATAGGAAAAACTTTGGCTATTAAGAATACATAGAAATGTTTTTCACATTATGCAAATATATGCTGAAAATTAAAAATGACCAGTTAACATCTTTTATTACAGACACAGAACAGACTGCCAAGTGATTATTCAAATAATTATGTCAGCTTAGTTCCAATAACTATTTTGAATAAAAAGTACCTCTACCAAGCACTGTCACCACTTCAAAACATAAGCGGGTTATAAACCACTACACAATAGAAAGTATAAAATAAACTAGCCCAATTCATTTGTTGCTATTATTTATAGAAGTGTTCCTGGCCAGGCACAGGGGCTCACACCTGTAATCTCAACACTTTGGGAGGCTGCAGTGGGTGGATCACTTGAGCCCAGGAGTTCAAGACCAGCCTGGGCAATATGGCAAAAACTCACTACAAAAAACCTCAAAAATTAGTATACGTGGTGGCACGCGCCTATAGTCCCAGCTACTCAAGAGGTTGAGGCAGGAGAATCACCTGACCCTGGGGAGGCTGAGACTGCAGTGAGCTGTGATCACACCACTGCACTCTCGCCTGGGTGACAGAGTGAGACAATGTCTCAAAAAAAAAAAAAAAAGTTCCTTATTCTCATCAAAATCCTACATTATGCTCATCTAGGTTCTCTGTTTAGACTCTGAAAAGGCAAAACTGGATAAACTGAAGAAAAATAGATGTATTTCTGTGCTAGATTCATTATTATCTTACTGTACTTCTAAGATTTAAGTCAATAATATTACTTTGGACAAACTCAAAAGTTACAAACAAGTAACAATGACTTTAAACTACAAATATTATTTTGTAACTTATTATAGTAGCCTGGGAAAACGGTGCATCTTAAATATTCCAGTGACACATCTATCACCATTTATAGGAGATAATTTTACTAACTATAACAAAAGTTAACTGGTTTAAAAAAAAAATCACAGAAATTGTAAACTCTTCATGGTAGTGCCAAGTTCAAATATGAAACATTAGAAGGGAGAAGCAAAGTTTTAAAGATCATTACCACAATAGAAAACAGGTCAACCAAGGGTACTGGCATCAACTTTTAGAAAGCTCCAGCTTCCAAAATCAGATAAATACCAGCGATTCCAGCCACAGATACCTATAGCAGGAGTCTTGAGATGCACAGCCACTCTACTCTATATGCAACTATGAAAATCTAATTCCCTCTAATGTTCCTTCCCACTTATTCCTTTCACTGAGTTAGCTTTATTTTTTCCTTTTATTCCACTTTTCCAGTTATCCTCTTCCTGAGGCATTATAAAGAAAATGTATTTCTTTTTTTTAAAAAAATCACGTTTTAAGATTTTTTTCTCAAAACTGGATTCTAAAGTATTAAAAGATGAGTATTTTCTATATTGCTTTCCAATTCCCCAAACTTAGGTAAGTGTTCTACATTTACATGCCTGTATAAAAATAGAAAGAATATCTTCATTTCTCTAACACGGGCATATATCTAAGTAGCAACATGGAGACAATTTTTAAAACCTCATGTAACCACCTGAATTATGAGTTACTAACATTTAGGACTTTGGAAATATTACCTTAAGTCTTCAGTTATTGACTCTTCTATCCTGGGCTTCTTTCCAAAAATGGGTTCATCTGTACCTTCGAAATCTACATCTCTCTTATTTTTTCCATTATTAGTTGATTCTGATTGTAATTTACCATCAAAATGTTTCCTGAAAAGTAAATAGTTTGGAATGAATTCTGCAGTATCCACTTTTACTTTAAGAGCGACATCATAATATACTGCTCTATACCATCAACAGAAAGTCATGTTTTAAATAGATGAATGTTACAAACAACTGGCTGAAGCCCAGAATACCTTAACTTTATAACTAGTAAAACTGAATACTACTGCATTTGTATTTCATTTTTCTTTGAAGGTTTAAAATTATCTTAAAATTCACACTAGCATAACTATTAAATATATTTTCTTTAAAACTGTAAATTAAAACACCATTAGACATTAACATGAGTTACCTTTAACAAACATTTAATGCTTTGTCTAAAGGCATGATACTACTATTTGGAAGAAAATTTTTTGTGATTAGATTTGCTGGTCAAAAGTAGTGACAATAAATGACGTTTGGAGCCGGGCACGGTGGCTCATACCTGTAATCCAATCACTTTGGGAGGCCGAGGTGGATGATCACTTGAGGTCGGGAGTTAGAGACCAGCCTGGACAGCGTGGCAAAATCCCATTTCTACTAAAAATAAAAAAATGAGCTGGGTATGATGGCGCATGCCTGTAGTCCCAGCTACTCGAGAGGCTGAGACAAGTGAACTGCTTGAACCCAGGAAGCAGAGGTTGCAGTAAGCTGAGATCACGCCACCGCACTCCAGCCTGGGAGACAGAACAAGACTGTCTCAAAAAAAAAAAGAAAAAAAAAAAATAGATGTTTGGTACACTAATATCCATAAGGGAATTCAATCTGACCTTTACCTCATCATACACAAAAATCAATTCCATGTGAATTTTAGATCTGTGAAAAGGCAAAAACAACAAAGAATCTAGAAGATAAAATGAGAAAATTATCTTCCGGACTTCTTAACCAGGACAGAAAATTAGGGGTGAGGATTATAAATCAATTTTTAAAAGATAAACCAATTAAAAAAATGAGCAAATGACTTATCGGGCACTTTAGAAAAGAGGATATTCAAATGGGCAACAGGCACATGAAAAGCAGCTCAACATCATTACTTACGACAGAATTGTAAATCAGGTATTAGGTCAGTGGCTCAAACTTTTTGGTTTCAGAATCCTTTCTGTCTTAAAAGTTATGAGAAACTCTAATGAATTTTATGTGGTTGTATCTATTGATACTTGCAGTGTTAGATATTAAAACTAAAAATGTTTTAAATACTTATTAATTCACTTTAAAATGGCAACAGTCAAACCACTACATATTAACATGAGTAACATTTTTGGTAAAAAATAACTATTTTCTAAAAAAATGTTAATGAGAATGGCATAGTTTTTATATTTTTGCAAATCTCTCATGTCTGGCTTAACAGAAACAGCAGGTCTCACCTGTTTCTGTATTCAACTCGCTATGACACATTGTTTTGGTCAAAGCATATGAAGAAAAATCTAGCTTTAAAGGACAGGGTATTTTAATAGACTTTTCGGAAAATTGTGACTTTGCCCCTCTGATCCCGTAACAAAACAGTCACACTCAGAACTGCTATTCCATTTACAGTCATGAATTGTGCAAACAATGTTGAGCCAAAGCCAAACACAAAAATATATTTTGTATGATTCCACTTACATAAGAGTCCCATACAAAAACACTAACACATGTTATCAGGATAGTTATTTTTCTAAGGGACACAGAGGGGTTGTAATATTCTATTTTTTTGCACAGAATGGTGGCTGCATGGATGTGTTCCACACACTCTAAAAATCCATCCCATAATCTGCACACTTTTCTTTATGTTTTATTTAAACAATTTTTAGGCCAGGCACGGTGACTCATGCCTGTAATCCCAGCACTTTGGGAGGCCAAGACAGGCGGATCACAAGGTCCAGGAGATCGAGACCATCCTGGCTAACATGGTGAAACCCCATCTCTACCAAAAATACAAAAAATTAGCCGGGTGTGGTGGTGGGCACCTGTAGTCCCAGCTACTCGGGAGGCTGAGGCAGGAGAATGGTGTGAACCTTGCGGGTGGAGCCTGCAGTGAGCCGAGATTGCACCACTGTACTCCAGCCTGGGCAACAGAGCAAGACTCTATCTCAAAAAAAAAAAAAAAAAAAAGACTTTTTAATAAAGGGTAACACAATACTGATCCATATGCTTGAACAACCTTTCCATAATGAAGTCCATTCTTTGATACTTAGCAAAACCTAAAATTTGTAAATTTTGTCACTCCCAATTTTGCGAAAAAGCTATTCATTCTAGTCCCATTTTTGTTGCTGACTACTTATGTGAAACTCTTCTGGACAGTCCATCAACATCCTTGGGCCTCAGTAAAATAAGACATTTGGACAATAACTGAGATCCTTTCTAGGTGTAACATTCTATTATTCTATCTTTGGGTAAGCAACAACTAAGCCACTATATTTAAAACATTCTATTAGGACCTGGTTAAAGTCTATAAAACAAAGAAACATGAAAGTTCCCAAACCTTTGAGAAACTGAAATTCATGGTAGAACACTTCTGGTCAGATGTGCTATATTATTCTTTAATATTCCATGTCAGACTTTTAGGACTCTAGTTATTTATTTCTCTCATAGCTTGGTATGTATGTCACATGTGGAACTTGCACACAAACATCTGAGTTATCCAGAAAGGCTGCAAATGAAGTGTTGTAGATAACCAGCTTACTTTTTAAGGATAAGGTTTTAATTTATTGAAACCATCTGAGAATGTTATTCCTCTTAGTTCATAAGGGTAGCATGCTTTATATATAGCACAAGAAAGAGCACCAAATTGGCCATTAAACCCAAACAACAAATTTGGCCAACATCTAATTATAACTTATTGGCCAACAAACCCAAACTGGGATAACAAGCCTGTAATTACACAGGATAAAAATCAATCTCTAACCTATAGAGGAATTTGGCAACACCTAGCAACACATTCTAAAATGTTAAGGTCATGAAATTCAAAGACTAGTAGAGACAAAAAAGACATGACAACCAAATCACTTAATCCTATATAGAATTATTTTCTTATAAGGGACATTAAAGCAATTGGCAAAATCTGGATAAGTCTGATTAGGTAACAGTACTGTATCAATATATAATTTCCTAATTTTGATAACTATAAACTGAACTGTGGTTATATAAAAGAATGCTCTCATTTTCAGAAAATACACACTAAGCAACTTAGAAATCTAGAGGTAAATGGGCAAGATACCTGCAACTTACTCTAAACAGTTCAGAAAAAATTATATATCCACAAACATACACATATACATATGCATTATGGGAAGAAAGAGGAAGGGAGGATAAAGTAAATGTGGTAAAATGTTAAAATTTAGAATATTTGAGTGAAGGTGTACAAGAATTTTGGTGCCATTCTTATATATTTTCTTTAAGTCTGAAATTATGTCAAATAAGAAGTTTTTTTAAGTACTCACACTACTTGAAATGACATTTAGTACTAACTGTAATAAAAGTTAAGCAGTGACCATCGTGCACAACCATTGTATCTCGCCTAGAGAAGAACATGTGCCAAGCAGAAGTATTTGGTCTTTTTAAACTTTTATTTTATGTTTGGGGGTACATGTGAAGGTTTGCTACGCAGGTAAACACGTCATGGGGGTTTGTTGTACATATTATTTCATCATCTAGGTATTAAGGCCAGTGCCCAAGAGTTATCTTTTCTGCTCCTCTCCCTCCAAGTAGACCCCAGTGTCTGTTGTTTCCTTCTTTGTGTTCGTAAGTTATCTTTTAGCTCCCATTTATAAGCGAGAACATGAGGTATTTGGTTTTCTGTTTCTGCATTAGTTTGCTAAGGATGATAGCCTCCAGCTCCATCCATGTTCCTGCAAGAGACATGATCTCATTCTTTTTCATGGCTGCATAATATTTCATGGTGTATATATACCACATTTTCTTTATCCAATCTGTCATCGATGGGCATTTGGGTTGATTCCATGTCTTTGCTATTGTGAATAGTGCTGCAATGAACATCCACATGCATGTGTCTTCATGGTAGAATGCTTTATATTCCTGTGGGTATATACCCAGAAACGGGATTGCTGGGTCTAATGGTATATCTGTTTTTTCCTCTTTGATGAACTGCCATACTGCCTTCCACAACGGTTGAACTGATTTACACTCCCACCAACAGTTATAAGTGATCTCTTTTCTCTGCAACCTTGACAGCATCTGTTTTTTTTTAGTTTCTGGTAATAGCCATTCTGACTGGTGTTAGATGGTATCTCATTTATGGTTTTGATTTGCAATTCTCTAATGATCAGTGATACTGAGCTTTTTTTATATGCTTTTTGGCCCCATGTATGTCTTCTTTTGAGAAATGTCTGTTCATGTCCTTTGTCCATCTTTTAATAGGGTTGTTTTTCTCCTGTAAATTTAAGTTCCTTATAAATGCTGCATATTAGACCTTTGTCAAAAGCACAGTTTGCAAAAATTTTCTCCCATTCTGTGGGTTGTCTGTTTACTCTGTTGATAGTTTCTTTTGCTGTATGGAAGCTCTTAAGTTTAATTAGATCCCATTTGTCAATTTTTGCTTTTGTTGCGATGGCTTTTGGTGTCTTTGTCATCAAATCTTTGCCCGTTCCTAGGTCCAGGATGATACTGCCTAGGATGTCTTCCAGGGTGTAGTTTTGGGTTTTACATTTGTCTTTAATCCACCTTGAGTTGATTTTTCTACATGGTGTAAAGAAGGGGTCCACCTTCAATTTTCTGCATATGGCTAGCCAGTTATCCCAGCACCATTTATTGAATAGCGAGTCTTTTCCCCACTGCTTCGTTTTGTTAGCTCTGTCAAAGATCACATGGTTGCAGATGCGTGGCCTTATTTCTAGCTCTCTATTCTGTTCCATTGGTCAATGTGCCTGTTTTTGTACCAGTATCATGCTATTTGGTTACTGTAGCCTTGTAGTATAGTTTGAAGTAGGGTAATGTGATGCCTCCAGCTTTGTTCTTTTTGCTTAGGACTGCCTTGGCTATTTTTGGTTCCATATAAATTTTAAAGTAGTTTTTTCTAGTTCTGTGAAGAATGTCATTGGTAGTTTAATAGGAATAGCACTGAATCTGTACATTGCTTTGGGCACTATAGCCATTTCGATGATACTGATTCTTCCTATTCATGAGCATGGGGTGTTTTTCCACTTGTTTGTGTCTTCTCTGATTTCTTTGAACGGTATTTTGTAATTCTCATTGCATATATCTTTCACCTCCCTGGTTAGCTGTACTTCTAGGGTGTGTGTGTAGGAGCGGGGAGATGTGTGGCAATTGTGAATGAGATTGCCTCTCTTACCTGGCTCTCGGTCTGGCTATTGTTGGTGTATAAGAATGCTAGTCATTTTTGTACACTAATTTTTGTATCCTGCAGCTTTGCTGAAGTTGTTTGTCAGCTGAAGGAGTGTTTGGGCCCAGACTATGGCGTTTCCTACACATTGAATTATGTTGTCTACAAACAGTTTGACTTCCTCTCTTCCTATTTGGATGCCCTTTCTTTCTTTCTTTTGCCTAACTGCTCTGGCTAGGACTTCCAATACTATGTTGAATAGAAGTGGTGAGAGAGGGCAGCCTTGCCTCGTGTCAGTTTTCAAGGGGAATGCTTCCAGCTTTCACTTGTTCAGTATAATGTTGGTTGTGGGTTTGTCATAGATGGCTCTATTATATAGATGGCTCTATTATATTGAGGTATGTTCCTTCAATACCTAGGTTATTGAGAGTTTTTAACACGAAGGGGTGTTGAATTTTACCGAGCGCCTTTTCTGCATCTATTGAAATAATCATGTGGTTTTTTGTCTTTAGTTCTGTTCATGTGATGAATCACATTTATTGATATTTGTATGTTGAACCAACCTTGCATCCTGGGGATGAAGCCTACTTGATCATGGTGGATTAGCTTTTTGATGTGCTGCTGGATTTGATTTGCAAGTATTCTGCTGAGGATTTTTGCATTGATGTTCATCAAGGATAGCGGCCTGAAGTTTTTTTTTTTTTTTTTTTTTTTGGTGATTTCTTTTTTTTTTTTTTATTATTATACTTTAGGTTTTAGGGTACATGTGCACAATGTGCAGGTTTGTTACATATGTATCCATGTGCCATGTTGTTTTGCTGCACCCATTAACTTGTCATTTTGCATTAGGTATATCTCCTAATGCTGTCCCTCCCCCCTCCCCCCACCCCACAACAGTCCCCGGAGTGTGATGTTCCCCTTCCTGTATCCATGAGTTCTCACTGTTCAATTCCCACCTATGAGTGAGAACATGCGGTGTTTGGTTTTTTGTCCTTGCGATAGTTTACTGAGAATGATGTTTTCCAGTTTCATCCATGTCCCTACAAAGGACATGAACTCATCATTTTTTATGGCTGCATAGTATTCCACAGTGTATATGTGCCACATTTTCAACCATTGTGGAAGTCAGTGTGGCGATTCCTCAGGGATCTCGAACTAGAAATACCATTTGACCCAGCCATCCCATTACTGGGTATATACCCAAAGGACTATAAATCATGCTGCTATAAAGACACATGCACACGTATGTTTATTGCGGCACTATTCACAATAGCAAAGACTTGGAACCAACCCAAATGTCCAACAACAATAGACTGGATTAAGAAAATGTGGCACATATACACCACGGCCTGAAGTTTTTTGTCATTGTGTCTCTGCCCATTTTTGATATCAAGATGATGCTGGCCTCACAGAATAAGTTGGGGAGGAGTCTTTCCTCCTCAATTTTTATGAATAATATCTGTAGGAATGCTGTCAGCATTTCTTTGTACATCTGGTAGAATTCTGCTGTGAATCCATCAGGTCCTGGGCTTTTTTTGGTGGGAAGGCTATTTATTACTGATTTAATTTTGGAGCTTGCTACTGGTCTGTTTAGGGAATCAATTTCTTCCTGGGTCAGTCTTGGGAGGATGTATGTGTCTAAGAATTTATCCACCTCTTGTAGGTTTTCTAGTTTGTATGTGTAGAGGTGTTCATAATACTTTGTGATGGTTGTTTTTATTTCTGTGGAGTCAGTAGTAACATTTCTGTTATAACTTCTAACTGTGTTTATTTGATTTCTGCCAGGGTATAAAACAATGATGTAAGCGTTCCACAAGTTTTTTTTTTTTTTTTCAAGTTGGGTCCCGGCTGTATTATCCAGGGTGGCCCCAGCCTCCCTAGTAGCTAGGACTACAGGCATGAGCCACTGCCCCCAGCTCCACAGTCTTATACTTCTCTGTACAATTACACGTAAGTATAAATACAGACTATTTTTAAAATGCTAGTGTAGAACAACAACCTTCTCAGTTGATGGAGATTTGTATGAAGTACACATATACTCAGAAATAGTTCTATTCTGAGAGCTACAAAGAAGTTAACCTGATAGTAATCTCCAGTGGATTAACTATTGCTCTATGCCACAATGGAATATGGGTTTTTGTTGTTGTTGTTGTCTCTGTCTCAAAAAATATATATAATAATAATCATCATTACAAATATTTGTCAAAATGATTTTAGACTATCTGGGCAATCTGTTTAACACAATGAAAAGCACCAGTTTAAAAAGGATCAGATGCACACGTAAAAAATAAAACCATACAAGGATTTGAAGAAAACATGACAAAAAATCCAAGAGCAACAAGAATGACAAATGTGACTGTATTAAAATTTTTCTGAATGACAAAACATTGGGGAAAATATTTGCAATTTACGTTAGAGGAATAATATCCCTAGTCCATAAAGAGGTCCTAAAAATTAAAAAGGACCAACTATTAATTTTTTTAAAGATGAAAAAAAGGTATGAACAATTCACAAAATCAAATAGCCTCTGAATGTACGATGCTTTGCTTCATTCATACAAAAAGAAATATAAATTAACACGAATTGAAATACAATTTCTCATCAATCTCACTGACAAAAATCCAAGTTCAATACACTGTGAAAAAGGCCATAAAGTACTCTCACACATTACTGTATCAACTTTTTATTGCTGCTGTAACAAATTACCACAAACCCAGTGGCTTAAAATGGGCCCCCAACCCCCGGGGCAGTTCATGGCCTGTTAGGAAACCAGGCTGCATAGCAGGAGGTGAGCAGCGAGTGAGTGAACATTACCGCCTGAGTTCTGCCTCCAGTCAGATCAGCAGCAGCATTAGATTCTCATGGGAGCACAAACCCTGCTGTAAACTGTACATGTGAAGAATCTAGGTTTCGCGCTCCTTATGAGAATCTAATGCCTGATGATCTGAGGTGGAAGAGTTTCATCCTGAAACCATCCCCCTACTGCTGGTCTGTGGAAAAACTTTCTTCCATGAAACCAGCCCTTGATGCTAAAAAGGTTGGGGACGGTTGGCTTAAAATAGGACAAATTTACTGTTTTATAGTTCAGAAAGAAAGAAGTGCAATATAGGTCTTATAAGACCAAAATTAGGGTGCTGTGTTGGCAGGGCTGTGTTCCTACCTGAAGGCTCTGGGGGAAAATCCATTTCCTTGCCACTTCCACTTCTAGAGATCACCCACATTTTCCGGCTTATGACCCCGTTCCTCCACCTTTAAAGTCAGCCAGAGCCCTTCTAATGTTGCTGTCTTTCTGGTTCTCTCCCTTCAGCTTCTTTCTTTCACTTTAAAAAATCCTTGTTATTACTTTGGTCCCACCTGGATAATCCAGAATTCTCTCTCCACCTCAAGGTCAACTGATTAGCAGCATGAACTCCATCTGCAACTTTCTCCTTTGCCAAGTAACCTAACAATTTCAAGCGTTCTAGGGATTGGGACATGAACATCACTGTGGGACTGTCATTGCTACCACACTGTTGAAAACCCAAAATGGTACATCTCCTGTGGAGAGGAATTTGGCTACATCTAGCAAAAATGCCTACTTAGTTACTCTCTTTGACCTAGTAATTCCGCTTCTAAGAATCTATTCCAAAGATAAAATGGCAAACAACAACAACAAGAAACAGACTTGTACAAAACAGACATTGTTGCATCATTTGTAACAGCAAAAGACTGAAAATAATACCATGTTCATTCAGAGAACATTGATTGAAAGACTGCAACTATGCAGTTGTTAAAAAAAAAAAAAAAAAAACAGCTCTCTACATATTGATATACGATGATCTCTTGGTCAAAATATCAAGTAAAAAAAGATGAACAGTTTTTAATGCTACCTTTTGCACAAGAAGTGAGAAATGGAGAAATCTGATAGACACACCTATACACACAATTTGATATTTTCAAAAAGAAATGAGACAAAGCAAAAACTAAAGGGGAGGGAGGAAATGGAAGAAAGGACAAGGATGGAAGCAAGAATGTACTGTTTTAAACTTTTGATTTTGGAACTATAAAATCTTTTACATAATTTCTTAAAAATTAAATTTTTAGCAATTCTTAAAAACTGTAAATACACTGAAACAAATGAACACAATAAATATCAAATTAGTGGCATAAACATTTAGAGAAAAGAACTACAGAGTATTTTCACTGTTACCACGATATATTCTGAGGGCAAAAAGAACCACAACTGCATTCAATATCTTATTAATAGCAAAATTATTTTTAAACTGTTATAAGTATATGTAAGAAAAAGTTTAATTATGTAATTGTCAGCAGGAATGAGGATTTTCTTTCCTTTTTTTTTTTTTGAGACATGTCTCTTTCTGTTACCCAGGCTAGAGTGCAGTGTCATGATCACAGCTCCCTGCAGCCTCAACCTCTCAGGGCTAAAGCAATCGTCCCACTTCAGCCTCCTGACTAGGAGGGACTACAGGCGCATGCCACAAGATCCAGCTAAATTTTTTTTTTTTTTTTTTTTTTTGTAGAGACAGGGTTTCACCATGTTGCCCAAGCTGGTCCCGAACTCCTGGACTCAGGCAATCCACCTGCCTCAGCCTCCAAAAGTGCTGGGATTACAGACATGAGCCGTGTGCCTGGCCTAGGAATGAGGATTTGCAACAAAACCAAGAAATGATACATTTATAAAAATCCAAAAAGTTAAATAAAAACCCTGTGATATTAATTGTATTGGAAATGTCAGTATGAATTCTGTTTTTTATAAAAACAAAGATTCCCTAGTTCTTTGTACTGTAAAAACCTAAAAGCAATGAAATCCAGTAGCATTGTGCACCCTAAGCACAAAATAACATTTCTCACTATAAGAAATTGGAGGCTCCTTAGAGATATGGCTGATTCCAAGTTTGGCACTGAAAGTGTATAGTGAGTCCAGAAAATCCAGAAAGCACATAAGCTATCAAAGACTGATGATGTCTTGTCAAAAAGACACAAGAGCCAACCTAAAGAGTGCTCACTGATCAAAAGATTGGAAATCCAAGTTTCAAAAAACATAACAGAAACAACTCAAATGTCCAGTAACAGATGGAGGTATAAACAAATATGGCATATGCATAAAACAATACTATTCAGCAATAAAAACAAACTATTGATATACACCACATGACTGAATCTCAGAAGCACTATGTTGAGTAAAAGAAGCCATGTAAAAGGAATACATAATGTATTTAAATAAAATTTTAGAAAATATAAGTTCTAGATAGGTGGTGATACGGATGTATTAAAAAGGGGCACAAAAAAACTCCTGAGGGTGATGGAAATGTTTATCTTGACTGTGGTGGTTTACTGCACTTCAACTATACCCCAATAAGATTAAAAAAAGAAGAAGAAATAAGTGCAAAGGAGTAAATATATAAAAATCCACTCATTTACCCAGAAACTAAACATAATCATACACCCATGTTGGTCACCATTGAAACTTCCTTAGGACACAACTCATTTCCTTAAAAATTGTTAAAGGATCAAGCATTTATCCTGCCTTTTCTTTATGAACTGTATTTCAAGGTAAACAAACAGCTGATGAGACAATGCCTTTTTTAATAGGTGGATTCCAGGTAATAAATGCAGAGAGAAATGATAAAAACAGAAAATCGCCACTGTGCAAGTACTA
Organism: Symphalangus syndactylus; assembly: GCF_028878055.3. Classification (NCBI taxonomy): domain Eukaryota; kingdom Metazoa; phylum Chordata; class Mammalia; order Primates; family Hylobatidae; genus Symphalangus; species Symphalangus syndactylus. The sequence goes on from NC_072440.2 coordinate 44,478,587, forward strand.
GTGAAGTAATGGACCTAGGCAATTATCACTAGGTGCTAAAGCCATCATGTGAAAGGTTGATGAGGAATCAGGGTGATACTATTTTCGCCAACTTGTCAATCTTAGAACAGTAGAATATTCAGACATTATGATGTAATGAAATAGGAAATAAATTGAACCTAAACAAGACACTAGATCAGAGCAGTCCAGTATATATACATACATATACAAGCTACAAGTTGCATATGTAATTTCAAATTTTCTAATAACCACATTTAAAAAGGTAAAAAGAAACTGTTGAAATAAATTTTAATATCTTTCATTGAATCCAATATATGCAAAATACTATCATTTCAATTATAACCAAATTAAAATTAAGGAGATATTTTACAATTTTCATATTAACATTTCTAATTCTGGTGTGAATTTTACATTCACCAAACATCTCAATTCTGACAAGTCATATTTTAAGTGCTCAACAGCTACGTGAGGACAGTGGCTATTATGTCACAAAATGCAGCTCTAGGGATGAGGACAGTTTACAGCCAAGATACTTGAGGATACAGAAGCAAGTTAAATGGCAGTTTAAGAAAGCAAATCCAGGATGTAGGAAACTCCACAGAATAGATGACCTGGTTTCTCCCTTCACTCATCCCTCCAAAATAGAAATCAATGGCAGAAGAAAAAAAGAGGGAGGCTGTTGCAGCATAAGATACTTAAGGGACATAATAAAAACAGTGTAGGGTTTTGTTTGAATCCTGATTCAAATACCAATGATCAAAAAACATCCGAGACAACTGGGGACATCTCACTGCAGATTCAGTATTTAATGATATTAAGGAATTATTGTTAGTTTTGTTGGATGACATAAATACTGAAATATTTAGGGAGAAAAAACAACTTGCATTTGATTAAAAAAAAAAAATGTAGGAATAGATTGACCATGACTTGATATTGGTGAAGCTGAGTTACGAGTACATGAAGCTCTTCACACTGTTTTATATATAAAATACATAGTTTGACAATTCTCATAAAGTTTTTTTTAAAAGTACTCACTGGCTGTGCACAGTGGCTCACACCTGGAATCCCAACACTTTGAGAGGCCAAGGTGGGAGGACTGCTTGAGGCCAGGAGTTTGAAACCAGCCTGGGCAACATAGTGAGACACCCGTCTCTACAAAACATTTTAAAAATTAGCCCGACGTGGTGGTGTGTACCTGTACTTCTAGCTATTCAGGAGGCTGAGGTGGGAGGAATGCTTGAGGCCAGGAGTTTGAGGTTACCATAAGCTGCTAAGCACCAGTGCACTCCAGCCTGGGTAAGAAAATGAGACCCCATCTCTAAAAGGTAAAGAAACAATTTTTTTAAACAGCATCCACTTGGTCTAGAATACTAAATAAGTTCCTCTGAAGTTCCATGATTTGCCCTCCTATGTTACACAGATCAGATGAGAATCACACTATGCATAATGTTACTATGGCCACTGCAATCAGGCAAACAGGATTTTTTCTCTTTCTTTTTTGAGATGGAGTCAAGCTCTGTCGCCCAGGCTGCAGTGCAGTGGTGCAATCTCAGCTCATTGCGAGCTCCACCTCCCAGGTTCAAGCGATTCTCCTGCCTCAGCCTCCCAAGTAGCTGGGATTACAGGCGCCTGCCACCAGGCATGGCTAAATTTTGTATTTTTAGTAGAGACGGGGTTTCGCCATGTTGGTCAAGCTGGTCTCGAACTCCTGACCTCAGGTGATCTGCCTGCCTCGGCCTCCCAAAGTGGGATTAGAGGCGTGAGCCACCGCGCCCAGCCAGGATTTTTTTCTTAAAAATATCTAGAAGACCTTGCTAGAAGTGTTGGTAGTAAACAAAACCCTTTAAGCTACTAACGTTCTCCTGTGTTTTCTTATTTCCTTTCTCTAATATTCATTTCCTAATATAATTAAATGTAAATTAGATTTTTATTTCCTCTTTTCACTTTGGAAGGTTGTCAAACAGCTTTCCCCAACTACCCTGCAAATCAAACTCATTTTATTCTAGCAAATTTGAGGTAAAGTATATACTAACATGGTAAATTATATATGTATTGTCTTCATAATATCATAGTTGCCCAAACACTAGCAACTATTAACTATTACTTCCTGTCTTGAAAGAAATAAAAATAATTGGTCCTCCTTTCTTATTTTCTCTGAAAAGCTTCCCCAAACTCTCCCAATCCAACTTAATGCGAGTAGACTATTTTTCCACTTTGTACACTCATTTCACACTCCTGATAGAATTTTCTGTTATCCCTCTAATCTCTTATTCAGGCTTATGTACCCTCTCCAGAAGTTCTGTGTTGTGTCACTTACTTCCCCACAGGGATCTCTACCTCAAGGAGACCAATTCAAATGATATTCAAATATATACCTCCACTCCTGGTCTCTCTCCAAAACCCTATTAAAACTACCCAGTGGACATTTTCCTACAGATATACTAGCATCCCTTCACATTGTCTCAAGCCAAATTAATGTTATCACTATATCAAAACCTCTGAACGTCCCTGTTTTTTTCACCCTGACATGCAAATTAAATCTCTCTTTTGACTTCCTTTCCCGTTTTCCTTAATTAATGAAAGCCTGTCCATTTTTTCTTTAACATGTTCGTACCTTTTCATTCCTCTGCCACTGCCTGAGTTGAGGTTCTTTTCATCTTTATGTTACCAGATAACATAATTTCCTAATTTACTTTCTCATTATGAATGTCTATCTTCTTTCCCTATAGTATTATAGTACTCTGCCAACCACTGCCAAATTAATTTTCCTAAACTATCATTCTATTTATCCAATCACCTTGTTCAACATGGTTTTAAAAATGAAATCAAAACTCCTCTGCTTGATCTTCAAGGCCCCTCATGTTCTCAAATCCATGTATATTCCCAGTCTTATCTTTTGTAGTCCCTAAGTGAAACAGTTCCTCTTGCTCAATTTGTGCTCCTAAAAACAAACAAACTTGGCACCATTAACAACACAATTTCCTCAACTCAGAATATCCTCTTGCATATAAGCCTTCCTGAAAGTCAGAAATAGCTATCTCCCTTTTTTGAACTTTTATAACACTTAATTGTATATACCATTCATTTTAAGTTAATCACCTCTTCACCTATACTGTAACTCTTTAACGGGTACCTGTTCTCTTTCCCTACACCGAAAATTCCTTGAGAGCAAAATCATGTCTAATTTAATTTCAAGCATCTATTGGGTATCTAGCCCCACAATGCCAAAAGTATATTTTGTTGATTGTTAATTAATCACCTTACTTTATTTAATACAAGTAATAGCTTTTCCTTGTTCTACTATAAACAGATCTGTACACTTTCTGGTGGCTGTATGCACCAGTCTAAACATATGGGTAGGGTCCAGTAATTTTTAAATTTTTTCTCAATAAACTCACGATAGCTACCATTTATTAATGATAGCTAGCTAACCACTATTAGGCACTTCACACGTATATCTCATTGATTCCTCATATTACCACCAGTAGTAGGCACTATTATCTCCATTTTACGGAAAACTACTGCATCTTGGAGATTAAATGTCTCTCCCTTCTCATGTTATTATCTGCCCTTTCCCCTCCAAATCAATTCATATCATGTTTTCTAAACCTTTTCACCTTTTACTCAACTAACCATTCGTTTTATTAACGACTATGTCCCAGGTGTTGTGCTGGTGCTGTAGCTACAAAACCCAGGAGACAACCGCGAAGATGGGGATAGAATCAGCAACATCGACCCAAGGTAAGTGAAGCAGAAGATCACGCTGCCTGCAAACACCAGCAAACGCCAAGACTCCCCTTCCACGAACCAACATTCTTCCACCCTCTCCAACTTTTTTCTGGAACCCCTTCACTTCCCAACGCCACTCAATGTACACTTCACTTTCTCGTGCTCTTCCTAAGAGAGTAGTGTTTTCTTCCTCAGCACCGAGAAAAAAAATAAAAGCAACAACTGGAACTTCTTTCTTACCCTGCCTTGTCTGCAGACCCTGGAGGCCCCTTCCATTTCCCCTTGTCCTTTTCCTTGTCTTTTTTGGTTCCCGCCGCAGTGGTCGAGTCCCCCTCGAACACGCTGAACAGCTCATCTCCGAATGCGTCCGCCATCTTTGGGAGCAGTGAGAGCGAAACTCCCTCCTACCCACGATGCCCCGCGACCGAAGACAGTGACGTCTCCTGAAGGCTCAACAGTGGCCCGCAGGAGACAAAAGTAGTCAAGTCGCACAGCCGACAAAAGTGTTCCCCTGACTTTTTTTTTTTTTTTTCCTGCTTTCCTTTCCTTTCCTTCCCGACCTAAAGTGGATAAGCTGCTCAATGGATAAAGAGCGAGGGCGGCGCTCGGCGCCTGGCGTGTGGCAGGCAGCTGGGGACTCAAGGAGGCGGAGCCTGCTGAATTCGACCAATTGCGAGGGCGGTCGCCCCGGCCCGAGAAGCCCGGATCGAAGCGCAGGGTGGCTGCCCCGGAGCCGGGGAATGTGAAGAGCTCTCGGCTGTGCAGTGATAGCGTCGGGGCCTGGGCCGCGAAGGATCTTCTGCCACAGCTGCAACATGGGCGGCAAGAACAAGAAACATAAGGCTCCAGCGGCCACGGTGGTCCGGGCCGCCGTGTCTGCTTCCAGAGCCAAATCTGCCGAGGCTGGAATTGCCGGGGAGGCCCAAAGCAAGAAGCCGGTGTCCAGGCCGGCCACCGGTGCCGCTGCAGCTGCCAGCGTAAGGGAGCCCCGTGTCAAGCAAGGTACAAGGGGTCCCCTAGCCCCTGGCTGTCTGCTCTGAGACCCTGCTGCTTGTCCTGAGGAAAGGGCCTTAGAACCCGGGAGGAGCTTCGGGCCCGACATTTCTATCTCCCAACACTCGAGCTGCTACCTCCCCATGGGGTGGTCTTGTTTTAGATTAAAAAATCTAAGCTCTTTGGGCCTCCAAAATTCTGACAGTAGCCCTGTTGCAGCTTGGCATTTCCCTTTTAACTCACACTTTTCCCCCTTCTAAAAACAAAATAATTGCATTACCTCCTGTTTTAGCAGGGATCCATCCTGAGCACCATCTCAGCTAGCTAGGCTAACGCAAAGACGAGTACTGAGTGGAGTTCCTGACCTCCTGGTGCCAGCCAGCTCCATTTTCTGTCTGTTCTTCATATCATTTTCAGCAACAATCTAGTGTCTCCATGCGTTCTGGAAAAATCAGTACTTAATAAAAATTGCAGGACTTACACAGTGGTTACACACTGGTTACGTGTAACCTATTGTGAAATTGTCTGCCCTCGTTTCTGCCGCCATGCAGTTTTGCTTACTATACAAATTGATTTGACAACTCAACTTGTAGATGGCCGATTCCTGCTGCAGATGAGCAGGCCACTATTACGGTTGAGCTCAAAAGATGAACAATTACATTCTGTTGTGTTCTTCTCGGGTTGTTTGCTTGTACTTATTGGAGTATTCAAGAAATATTTGCTGAGCATTTATGTGTATATATGCACATATTTAGTATGTATCTGATAAGATGTGAGGAATGTGATGAGCAAAAAGAGACATCACCTCATGGAGCTTGCCAGTCTAATGTCAGAGATAGGTGTTAACTGATAGATAACGCACACAGACATATTTATAGCCTTATAATAGATAAGTGCCACAAAGAAAAGCCTGGGAAGACAGTTTAACAGGGTAATCTAATTTTTCTTGGGATGAGCAGGTATCATGGATGGTGTCTGGAAATGTAACAGTTAAGCTGAGATCAGGAGGATGAAAAAGGAGTTAACTCTGTGAAGCATGGCAGAAATTAGTATTCCAGACGGGCGTAATGAACATCATGTGTAAAAATTTTGAGTCAGGAAAGAGCTTGGGGCTCTTGAGGAATTCACAGAACATAAAGCATTGCCAAAGGAGGAAATGAGATGAGACTGAAAAAGTAGGCAGGTACCAGACCTTTACCTAGAAGGTGGAAACAGTTCTTTACCCTGCAATTTATTGTAGTGTTAGCTACAGAGTTAGCATACTTGTAATTACAAATACATAGAATTTCTCCCTGACAACTATGGCAGTTTTATTCTGTGGATCAGCCTCTTTTTTACTTTTCCTTTGTCTTTTACTGACATTCCTCTGAATTATTTGAACTGATAGTGATTTGTTGTATTCTTTGGCTTCTCTTTCCTCCAGCCCCAAAATGTGACCCTTTCTCAAGGTGTCAATCCTTGACAGTATATAGTTCGCTCCTAAAGCCCTTCTAGGAGTGTTCATCTATTTCCATTACTTCTATCTTTTCCTTTGTAGATGGCCTGTCTTCCAAGCTCAAATTGGCAATTTATACATTTTCCTGGATCCTCTGACCCTACTTTTTGCAAGCATCTCAAATGTAACAGGGCGGCCGGGCGCGGTGGCTCACGCTTGTAATCCCAGCACTTTGGGAGGCCAAGGCGGGCGGATCACGAGGTCAGGAGATCGAGGCCACGGTGAAACTCCGTCTCTACTAAAAATACAAAAAAATTAGCCGGGCGTGGTGGCGGGCGCCCGTAGTCCCAGCTACTCGGAGAGGCTGAGGCAGGAGAATGGCGTGAACCCGGGAGGCGGAGCTTGCAGTGAGCCGAGATCGCGCCACTGCACTCCAACCTGGGTGACAGAGCGAGACTCCGTCTCAAAAAAAAAAAAAAAAAAGTAACAGGGCTAGTACTAAACCTACTCTTCTTTCCCCAAACTAACTTTTCCTTCGACTTCCTTGTTTCTGTTTTTCCATGTTTCACTTTGCATTTGTGTAGTTCACATCCTAGTCTCGGTACTTGTGAATTCCTGGAGTACCAACAAAGTCTTTTAATAGGGCTCCATAGCTGTGCTCAGTTTGCCTCCTCCAGTTGGTCTTGCATATCAACATCAGACTGGTCTTCCAGAAATGCTGCTTTGGTCGTAACACTTCCTATTTTCTTCCATGGCATCCTCACTGACTTTGCAATAAAATCCAAATCATTTAGCTAGCTTCTAAAACCCTCTTTCTAGCCTTTTAATAATTCCTCTATTCAACTATAGCAAATGTGGTGTGTTTTCATTTCTCCAAATGGAGCTCTTAGTTTTCTCCTTCCTCATATTTATTCTTGCCATGTTTTTCCTCATGGAGTGCAATCTGTCCCTAACATCATCTACCAAAACCTTAAAATACCCATTTCAGGTAACTTCCTTTTGAATTCTTCCTGCTATTCACAACTGACGTATCCTAGTTGTTTAAATCATTCTTTTTGATAGTTAATTCTTGCCTTATGATATGTAAAGAATTATACGTTTTATATATCCTACAAAATATATAGGAACAGTTTTATGGATATGTGTTAACATTTCCCCAGTATCTACTCCAGTGCTGTGCATATCGTCATGAAGAAAATTTCTTGGATAACTGGTAAGGAAAGTTCAAAGGAATTATTAAGACCAAGAAATCAAGAGAAAAAATTTGCACATAACTTTTGGGTTTATTTTAGGATGCTTTTAATATATAGTATAACATACAATAAACCTATTTTGGAGAAAAAAGTGGAAAAATGCTCAACTCTGTGTAGTTCCTAATGTAGATGTAGTGGTTCTACTCTGCTTCCATCCCTCATCTTTCCAATTTGAAGGATTGTACTCGGCACAGCTGGTCAAAATTGTCCTCTATTGTAGAGGTTCAAAATCACCAAATGGCTTGCACAATTTGGGGTATTCTTACCACTCTTTTTTTTTTTTTTTATTTCATTTGTTCATCAAAGAATTTCTGAAGAGGCCGAATAGGGAGGAGGGTGGGGAGAGGTTCAGTATTAAATAGGATGGTCAGGGAAGGAAGGCATCATATAACAAGGTGGCTAGGCGCAGTGGCGCACGCTTGTAATCCCAGCACTTTGGGAGGCCGAGGTGGGTGGATCACGAGGTCAGGAGATTGAGACCACGGTGAAACCCCGTCTCTACTAAAAATATAAAAAATTAGCCGGGCGTGGTGGCGGGCGCCTGTAGTCCCAGCTACTTGGAGAGGCTGAGGCAGGAGAATGGCGTGAACCTGGGAGGCGGAGCTTGCAGTGAGCTGAGATCGTGCCTGGGCGACAGACCGAGACTCTGTCTCAAAAAAAAAAAAAAAGGTGACATTTGAGCAAAGGAGGCAGGTAAAGTAGTTACACAGATGACTGGGTAAAGAGTCTCTTGGGGAGAGGAAACAGAAAGGCCATGAGATGCAAGCCTGGAGTGTTCTAGGAATAGCAAGACCTTTCCCCATCTTTCTTTTACTGTCCTTCCCTTTGCCTTTCTTTTTCTTTTCTTTTCTTTCTTCTTTCTTCTTTCCATTCCCGTGCTTTAGAAGTGCCACTTCCTTAGCCTAATTATAATTAAGCTGCTTTATCATGTTATGACTGAGACCAAAATAAGAGATTCAGTAATTTAAGTTTTCTCTTCCAACCAAGAGGCGTGTGTTTCTGAAAATCCTTGAACCTAGTTGAGGCTTAACATTTTAAGAGGGGAATAAGAATTGGGAATGGATGTCATAAATTTATAAAAGCCATTATAAATTTTTTTTTAGGGTCACTAAAATAGAAAAAGTGCTATGAGGAACAGAAAACTGTGACTTGGTAAACATTAAATGGAGAATGGAGGTTTGGAATAGGAGTAGCTTCCCTTAGAAAACATTTAAACTGAGATGATCTGCAGAGTATTTGTGGCAGAGGAAAAACAAGCCTAAAAACCCTAAGGTGGAAACAAGTTTGGCATGTTGTAAGAAGATAGTGCTGTGTGGCTGGAGTGAAGAAAGAAAAAGTTAAAATGTGGCTGGAAGTCTGGGAAGGAGCCAGAGCAAGTTCAATGGGAAGTGGGGGCCGGTGTTGGTATTAAGTAGAGGAGAAACTTCAGCTGGTTTGCATTTCAAAATGATTAGTCGGGCGACCCTAGCAGTGTGTACTTCCTCACAGGCCTTACTTGCTCAGACTACATCAATTCATCCTCATCTATTCTCTTGGCACTCTGCACTTCTCCTTTATTACTCATTTGAGTATTAGTTGCTTACTAATTATATTACTGTTCCAGAATATAAGCCCCATGAGGACAGGCACTGGATCTGTTTACCACCAGAGTCCCTGTTTGGGTCCATTGCCTGATTAACCATTCTACAGATGTACACACTGTTGATCAGAAGGGAATCAGAGTGCTAACAACTCAAAGTGAAGGTCTTAGTCATAGTGGGTCATTAGCATTGTTTTTTCCTTTAAAATACAGTATAAAAAGAATATGTAGCAAAAGAAAAGATTATTGGGCAATAAGAAACTGATTCTGGTTGATTTTTTTTTTTTAATTAGCTGAGTCATTTTGAGGAAATCAGTTGTCTGTGCTTCAACTTTAATGTAGTAAATATTTTTGAGAGCCAGCTATATATGTTGCATTGTTCCATGACCTTTCATTTATAAATTTGGAATTTATAATACTTTGCCTTGGAGATATTGCATACTAACATCCTTACTTCCAGTCAGATTTCCAGTAAGTTCCACCATATTAAACACAAAACCAAAAATTGTAAAAGTCTCCAGGCAATAAGGAAAGTAGCTGTCATAAATCTTATGCACTTTACTTGGCAAAAGTGAATCTGGCCCAGTGAATGTTGAGCAGGATTCCTTGATTTCTCTGATCATTTTTCAGAAACTCAGCTCTTTTATTTACCCTCTGGAAGTTTGCAGTATAAGCTAACTTCAAGGAAGTGATACAGTTGAAACTCTTAGGTGAAATGTTTGGAGGAGACAGATGAGAATTTTACTTTAATCTTTTCAACTGGGTAAATTAAAAACCAACCAGTTTTGTTTTTTTTGTTTTTTTTTTTGATAGGGTCACTCTGTCACCCAGTGGCTCACTACAACCTCTGCCTCCCAGGCTCAAGCAGTCCTCCCACTTCAGCCTCCCAAGTAGCTGGGATTATAGGCACAAGCCACCACACCTAGCTAATATTTTGTATTTTTTGTAGAGATGGGGTTTCAGCATGTTGCCCCAGCTGGCATTTTTAAAGGAATTTACAGTCTTACTCTTGTCAGTAGCATATCAACTTTGAACTGTTTCTCCATGTAATCTTGGTAATGTACTGCTCATCTATCTGTAACTTTTTAAAAGGGTTATAACTGGGGCCTCTTGATGCGTTTGGGGACCTCTAAAACTGCATGCTAAATTTGTGCACAAGGTTACTATAATTGATAAGACTCCCCAGAAATAGTTAAAGACTACTAAATATATACTCTCCTTTATCACCATTGACATGAATTTATAAGAGAGATTACTAGAATTAAGGTAAAGTTTGAGACTAGAAGATAAGGAAACTAACAATACTATACCAGAGTTGTAATTATCTTTTTACATATGCCAGGTAGCTTTGGGTACCTCCGATATCACTATAGCATAGCAGTAATTCAGAGAACCACAAATGTTTCTCTTTCAGACTGCCCAGATGTACAAGTTAATTTCAAGAAGTTATTCTCAAAAACTTTTGTTCTTTTAAAATATCTAATTATATTAGCTACCATCTTAAAATGAAGAACCTAATGTAACCCAGCAGAGAGCAAAGTCTTTGACTTTAAAATCATAAGAACATTTAATGTTTAAATGTCTCAAAGTAGAAAAAAATACTTTTCTTATTTTAAGGTGTATAAAAACCATGCAACTAGATTTATGATTCTGGAATCATTCTTCTTCTTCTTTTTTTTTTTTTTTTTGAGATGGAGTTTCACTCTTGTTGCCTGGGCTGGAGTGCAATGGTGCAATCTCGGCTCACCGCAACCTCCGCCTTCTGAGTTCAAGCAATTCTCCTGCCTCAGCCTCCCGAGTAGCTGGGATTACAGGCATGCACCACCACGCCCAGCTAATTTTGTATTTTTAGTAGAGATGGGGCTTCTCCATGTTGGTCAGGCTGGTCTCGAACTCCCGACCTCAGGTGATCCACCCGCCTTGGCCTCCCAAAGTGTTGGGATTACAGGTGTGAGCCACCACGCCTGGCCTGGGATCATTTTTATACAGCAGTGGTTCTCAAAGTGTGCTCAGGAGGTCCTAAGGAACCTGAGACTTGTTTGCCAAGGGCTCCATGAAGTGAAAACTTTTCATAATAATTCTGAGATGTTATTTGCCATTTTTCATGCTCATTTTCTCATGATTATGCAGTGAGGTTGTCCAGTTGGCTACATGATGTGTAATGTTACAGCAGATTGAATGCAGAAGCTGGATGTTATGAACTGAATGTTTCTGTCCTCCAAAAATTAATATGTTGAAACCCTTACCCCCAGTGTGGCTATATTTGGAGATAAGGGCTCTAAGGAAGTACATAAGGTTAAATGAGATCACAGGGATGGGGCCCTGATCCAACAGGATTAGTGTCCTTATAAAATGAGATACCTGAGAGAGCTCAGTTTCTCTGAGTAAGCACAGAGAAAAAAGCCATGTGAACAGATAGCAAGATGGTGGCCACCTACATGCCAAGAGAAGAGGCCTCAGAATGAAACCTACCTTGCTGGTACCTTAATCTTGGACTTCCCAACCTCCAGAACTATGAGAAATAGATTTCTGATGGTGAAACCATCCAGCAGTCTGTGGTATTTTGTTGTGGCAGTCTGAGCGACTAAGATACCAGATATTAAAGAGATTTGCAAAAACGGAAATTTTTTTTTGTCTTGAAAAATATAGGCACATTTCATCAAAAGCATCATTTATATTAACGGAACAGGTTTATTTTTATTAATATTATTATTTTGTTGAGGTTCTTTTGTTTGTTTTTTTGAGACAGAGTCTCGCTCTGTCTCCCAGGCCGGAATGCAGTGATGCAGTCTCGGCTCACTGCAACCTCCGCCTCCTTGGTTAAAGCAATTCTCCTGCCTCAGCTTCCCAAGTAGCTGGGATTACAGGCATGCATCATCAGGCCCTGCTAATTTTTGTATTTTTAGTAGAGATGGGGTTTTGCCATGTTGGCCAGGCTGGTCTCAAACTCCTGACCTCATGTGATATGCCTGCCTTGGCATCCCAAGTGCTGGGATTACAGGCATGAGCTACCACACCTGGCCTATTATTATTATTATTAGAGACAGGGTCTCACTGTTGCCCAGGCTGGATGGAGTGCAGTGTTGCAGTCACAGCTCACTCTAGCCACTACTGCAGCCTTGAACTCCTGGGTTCAAGCAATTTTCCTGCCTCAGCCTCTTGAGTACCTGGGACTTCAGACATGTGCTACCACAGCTGGGTAACTTTTGTAGAGGCAAAGTCTCACTATGTTGCCCAGACTGGTCTCAAACTCCTGGGCTCAAGAGATCCTCCTACCTCAGCCTCCCAAAATGCTGGGATTATAGGCATGAGCCACTGCACCTGGCCAGATTTATTATTTTTAGTGAATGAATATTTTAAAATTTCCCTTTTAATTTATAATATACTAAGTATCAATAGACATAACCCACATAAAAACTATTTAGATCCTCAGTAATTTTTAAGAGTAAGGGGTCATGAGACCAAAAGTTTGAAAATAATGTGTATTGTTTCCTGGTTACTCATTGTTAAAGGACTGAGACTAGACAGCGTTTCTGTTTACTGGAACAGACTTGGCAACTGTAGAGTGAGTAGTGTGGCCTGAAATATTCATGTCCACCTGGAACCTCAGAATGTGACCTTGTTTTGAAATAAGCTCTACAGATCTGTGGATCTTGAGATGAAATTATACTAGATTTAGGGTGATCCCTAAATCCAATAACGAATGTCAAGAGAAAGGATAGGGACATTTGGACACAGAGACAGGGAAGAAGGCCGTGTGAAGGAGGAGGCAGAGACTGGTGTTATGCTGCCACCAGAAGCTGGAAGAGGGAAGGAACGATTCTTAGGTAGAGCCTTCAGAGAGAGCATGGTCCTGCTCACACCATGATTTTGGAGTTCTAACTTGCAGAATTGTGAGAGAATAAATTTCTGCTGTATTCAGCCATCAAGTTTGTGGTAATTTGTTATGGCAGCCCTAGGAAACGATAGCAACCCTGGACTTGAGTTCAAGGAGAAAAGATGATAGGAACTCCCACCTCCCTTTTCACTTAGCATACCACCTTCAAGAAAGAGTGCTTTCTCTTTAAAATTGTCCATCTACTCTGCCAACAATCATATCTTCTGAGAAGTTTTGCCTCAGCTAAGTGCCAGGAGAAAAGCATCTGACTAAAAGATATGAGGATAAAGATAGATTTTAACCTAAAAGATATGTAGGCATTTGCATTTTATGAGAAACTGGTTAACATGGAGGAATGCTAATTGGTAAAATGTTGAAAATTTAGAGAGGATATTGCTAGCTACTAGATTGAGTTATTTGGTGAAGTATTGGGGAAAAAAAAGCTGAAATCAAATATTTAATATTTAGCATTCTTTAGAGGAAAATTAAAATAATGTAATAGATATTAATCATTAAATTGCCTTGTCTATTTGTATTATTTACAGGTCCAAAAATTTATAGTTTTAATTCTACAAATGATTCTAGTGGTACTGCAAATCTGGATAAATCTATTTTGAAAGTAAGTAACCAACGTTTTGAGTCAAAGAAATGTTTCCCCCTTTTTTTCCCAAAAAAAGATGTATCCTTAAATGTAAGAAAATGATGGGGTGTTTTAAATTTTTGTAAATAGTACTCTAAGAGCTAATCTCTACTAAAAAGAAGTAAATCATATACATATGTTGAGAGACAGTAAGAAATGAAGGAAGGTCTGGTTAAGATCTAAACTTCTAAGCATGGCATATACATTTTTTCAGGTCTGTCTTAGAACACCTTTTCACCCTCCTCTCTACTACTCTGATCTCTACTTAATATTTTAGTTCATGGGACATCTCATGAATATCTCATTTGTTCTTCTAAATCCGTGATTTTACAACTTCTAGCTTTTACCCATGTACTCCCTGCCTAGAGTGCCCTTATTTCCCCTTTTTATTTGTCACCTCTGTGACGTCTATGAAGTCCTTTATAACTCGCCCAGTTGATTTTCTTGGTGGTTCTACTATTACTTAATATATCTTTTTTGAGAATTGCCATGCTGGGTTATAATGTGTCTCTTTATATATATTTTCTGGGCTAGACTGCGAATTTCTGAATTATATTTTTGGGCTTAGTTTATAGTAGACATTTAGTTAAAAATTAATAAAGGGAAGATATTTTTGTAAGTAGATGCTTGTGTACTCTTAGGTCAAAAATAACAAAAGAACAGAAAATAAAATGGCTAGTAGGAAAAAGTAGGAATCAAAGTCTAGAAGCCAAAAGAATTTGTGTAGCTTATTACTACATATTTAGTTTTCAGTTTTACTTGTTATACCCCTTTTTAGTGTAGCGTTCATTCTTTTAGGTTGTGTGCTTGCGCTGGTTTACATTAAACCCCTCCAAGAATTCTGATTCAGTATGTTGGGGATGGAACTTAGGAATCTTTCTGACAGCAACCCAAGGGTAGTCCAAGGACAATGTCTCGTGACATTGCCCTCGAGAGGCTTTTTCTTGCCACGTGTTAAAGATAACAAGAGTTGCTTTTTTCATACCACATTTTTTCTTAAAGAAATGATAGGAATGTGGTCAAATGGGTGGTAGTCCAAAAAATGATAATTACTGTATCTGATTTTAGCTGAAATTTTGGGCTTGGTTGGCAAGAATATAGAAAACTGTGTGATTGGCTTTTAATTTTTTAATAATTTAGCTTCTAAATGATATGACCTTTTTGGCCTCAACAGGTGGTAATTAATAACAAACTAGAGCAAAGAATTATTGGAGTGATCAATGAGCATAAAAAGCAAAATAATGACAAAGGAATGATTTCTGGAAGACTTACTGCCAAAAAATTGCAGGTATTTTGCAAACTTTTTTAAGTTCCTTAGTTTTAGTGAAGCATTTTTAGACAGCTCCTCATGTGAGATAAAAATGGCTTTACAACTTCCATTGAGATTTTATGTAGATCATTTCCATCTCCAAGGATAGAGAAGGACTCGTGCACACATTAAATCAAGAAGGTACAAGTGCACACATTAAAATGGTGATATGAAAATTAAGGTATATCCCCAGAATTATATTATTGAGCACCTACTATGTTAGATTCTGTGCTGGGCACTTTGTTTACATTTTCTCTGACACAACAGTCCTATGAAGTAAATGTATTTGGCCCCATTTTTTCAAGTGAAAGAATTGAGGCTTGCAAAGATGCCCTAAATTATACCCTAAGGTTACTAGTAAACAGGGTCTGGATTTGAACCCAGCTCTGCCTAACCATAATGATTATGCTTTAGAAAGTATGTTAAAATGCTTTATCTTTATGTATAAAGATGTTCACTGAAGCACAGCTTGTAATAAAAAAAAATATATCCTAAGTGTTCAGCCATAGAAAAATATAAAATTAGGATATGTCTACCCAGTGGAATATTATGTAACTATTCAAAGTGATCATGCAGAGTTTCTACTAACTTGGGGAGGTGCTTATGTTATAATGTTAAGTGAAATCTCTTTTTACAAAATTATGGAAAAATGACTGAAAGAAATGTACTACATTTAGTAACTTTGAATAGTGAGAATATGGATAATTTCTCCTGGTTCTCTTTTTTAAAGATCTCTGGTTTCCAAATTCTTAATTCAGTAAACACATTTCATTTTTAACTGGGAAAAAAAAGATTGTTTTGAAATTATAATTTGTGTCAAAGTTTCTGGTTTAAAATGAATGGGGTAATTAGTAATACAGGAAGGGAACTTTGACAAATGTGACTTTTTTTATATTTGCTTGTCATAGGATTTATACATGGCTTTACAAGCATTTTCATTTAAGACAAAGGACATTGAAGATGCCATGACCAATACACTCTTATGTGGAGGTGACCTTCATTCTGCCTTGGATTGGCTCTGTTTAAACCTTTCAGATGGTAAACAATATCATTAAATTCTTTCGGTTTCTAAAACCTTTTGAAGTAGTTTTGGTACTTGTATCAACCTTTGGGCTCATACTCATATTTTTTCACTTTCATAATTATTTACTTTTAAAATGTTCTTACCTTCTGTTCTTTTCAGGATATTTTCCTTAGAGATTGTGGCCTATGCAAGAAAATATTATGTTTTGTGTTCAGTTGTTGATTGTTATTTTGCTATGTCCTTAATACAAGGTTTGCCTGTCAGTAAGCTATGTCTCCTGGTTTTTCGTTTAGAAAGTAGGACTGTCCTTGAATATATAGTATTTTATTAAGCAGAGGATCATGATTGTAATCTTTGGCAAGAATGTAGAGTGCAAATGGCTTGTGGTGGCTAAGGATACTACCACATACTATGACAGAAAGCCAAAGAGTGGGAAGGATTAAGATCTTATGACAATTTAGGAGCCTAACATTGAGGGTGAAATAATGGCCAAATAGAAGAGGGCTAGCTATCATCCGATGAGTATGTTCACTTCTAGTTTGACAGATAAAACCAGGTTCATCTTAAGATTTCTATTCTTAGGAGATGAAGGAATAGAAGAAAATTAGGTGCTCTAAGTCTAGGCAAGGTTTACAAATGCTTAAAACATATTTGTGTGTTTTATGTATCATATGCCTGTTTATTTTCAGCATAGTTTCTTTTATTTTAAGATGCACTTCCTGAAGGATTCAGTCAGGAATTTGAAGAGCAACAACCTAAAAGTAGGCCTAAATTTCAGTCTCCTCAAATGCAAGCCACTATTTCACCTCCATTGCAACCTAAAACAAAAACACATGAAGACCCTAAGAGTAAGGTAATTTGAGACTTAAGCATTTAAAGTTGTATAAAATCAGAATGGAGCACATGTAACAGTTCAAAGAGTATAAATATTAGGTTTCTATAACATTTTTACTTCTTACAAATAACTAATTGGTTTGCCAGACTTTTCTATCACTGTTTGTTTTAGTTATTATTATATAACAAACCACCCCAAAATGTAGTGGCTTAAACCAACTATTATTTCTCATGATTGTGCAGTCTGTGCTGGGCTGAGCAAGGTGTTTCTTCTGTTCCAGGAAGTATCTTCCAGGGCTGAAACATCCAAAGTGGCTTCTTCACTCCCATGACTAAGCTGGAGACTAGCCAGGCATCTCTCTGTCTACATGTTTTTTCCACATGACTAGCTTGGGTTTCCTCACATATAGTGGTCTTAGGGTGGCTGGGCTTCTTATGGCATCTGGCTTCTAAGAATATTTTAAGATGATAAGCCAAAATGTACAAATTCTTATCAAACTCCTGCCTTATCAGTCTTGCTAATGTCCCATTGACTGAAGTCAGTCACATGACCAAGCCCAGAGTCTGTGGAAGAAAATTACAGATGAGTGTGAATAATGGGACTGTAATTCATTAGGGCATTACATTTAAATACTCTGCATATTGTAAAATGTCTATGGAAAAAATAATCCTCATAAAACCACTGTTTTTAAGGAATAACACTAGTTTTTTTGTTGTTGTTTTTTTGAGACAGAGTCTTGCTTTGTCACCCAGGCTGGAGTGCAGTGGCTCACTGCAAGCTCTGCCTCCTGGCTTCACACCATTCTCCTGCCTCAGCCTCCTGAGTAGCTGGGACTACAGGCACCCGCCACCACGCATGGCTAGTTTTTCTGTATTTTTAGTAGAGACTGGTTTCACCGTGTTAGCCAGGATCTCCTGACCTTGTGATCCACCTGCTTCAGCCTCCCGAAGTGCTAGGATTACAAGTGTGAGCCACCACGCCCAGCCAACACTAGTTTTTAACAGTTGTCCTTTCATCCTTTTTTACCACTTTATGTAAACATATTCTTTGGATTTTGCAATTGTAAATTTCTCAATGTTGAGGTCAATTTATTTGTCCTTCACTGAGCAATAAAGAATAACGGCTTATATGTCTGCTGCTTTTGAGTGTGAAGAAATTGTAAAAGCAGTGACAAGATAGTTTTGACACCTTTTTCTAACTTTGGTTTTTCAGATATTTGTTTTCTCTTTCTAGCCAAAAAAGGAAGAAAAAAACATGGAAGTAAATATGAAAGAGTGGATTTTACGATATGCTGAACAACAAAATGAAGAAGAAAAGAATGAGAATTCTAAAAGTTTAGAAGAGGAGGAAAAATTTGACCCTGTGAGTGGAAATTTGTATTAGGCTTCTAACTGGATGCTCCTAAGCAAGATATATTTACTTTTCTGAGCTTTAGTTTGCTCATTTGTAAATTGGAAATGTACCTCTAAGGGATTGATGTTAAGATTAAATAAAATAACACTTAGGCAAAAACTTAGCAGAAAGTTAACTGCTCAAAAGATGTTAATTACATTTCTCATGTTTAAAGAGATAATCATCAAATATTTTTAAATGATTTTTATGAGTAAGGAGTATGCTAAATTCTTTAGGTAATAAAAAAAGATAAGGCACATTCCTTTACAGAAGTTCACGGTCTACAGAGAAAAACATAGACATCATATGGTAAGATAGAAATATAAGGCAGAAAATATACTAAGTCAAAAAAGCAAGTTATGGGAAATACTGCAATACGTATATCTGACAAAGGACTTCTATACATAATTATATAAAGAACCTTTAAAAATAGACACCTCACAAAAGTAGATTAGAGAAATGAAAATGAAAACTTAAATGAGATACACTATATATCCATCAGAATGGCTAAAACTAAAAAGATCAGTAATACTAAATGTTGGGAGGAATGTGGAACAACTGGAATACTCATATTGCTAATGGGAGTGTAAAGCTAATGGAAATGTAAAATGGTACAGCCACTTAGGAAAACTGGTCCTTTCTCATAAAGTTAAACAAATACTTATCATGTGACCCAACCATTTTATTTCTAGGTATTAAGAAAAATTAAAACATTTGTTCACAAAGACTTGTACACAAATGTTCATAGCAGCTTTATTTATATTAGGCAAACACGGCAAACAGCCCATATGTCTGTCAACAAGCAAATGGTAGAAGTTGTAGAACAGCATGTGTAATCTGATGAATTCATTTGTGTAAAAGAATATATATAGCTACGTATTTGCTTTTTTACATAAGCAAAGAAAACATCTGGAAAGAGACACAAGAAGCTGTTACTGGTGATTAGGACCAGTGTGGTAGGGTGGGATGGAGAATTCTTTTTTATATTCTTCTGTATATCCAAGTTTTTTTAAACCATGTTCCTATATTAAACTAATATAAGTGAAATGTTTAGGGCAGTATAAGTCTACTTTGAGATTTGGAGAAAGAAGGGGTCTCTTCTGATTGGAGCATTAAGTCAAGACTTCAAAGAGATGGGACCTAAAGGATGCACAGAGTTTAGACAGGCAAAGAAAGATGGGAAGATGGTCCACATGTGTGAAATAGTGTGAACAAGGGTACAGCTGTGGAATTGTACAAGGAGTCTTTCAGTAGTAAAAAATGGATGAGCATATGTAGAGATAAGATGTATAGAT
Source organism: Symphalangus syndactylus (assembly GCF_028878055.3). Classification (NCBI taxonomy): domain Eukaryota; kingdom Metazoa; phylum Chordata; class Mammalia; order Primates; family Hylobatidae; genus Symphalangus; species Symphalangus syndactylus. The sequence goes on from NC_072440.2 coordinate 44,497,948, forward strand.
GAGTACTGGTAGATAGGAGTAAACAGGTGAGTTCACCTGAGACTGGAAGATTTTGATATCCAGAAGGTGATTTTGACACTTTTCCTTTGACAGTAAAGAGCCACTACAGATGTAGGGGCAGGTGACTGACAAGAATTTTTAGGTCAAGCTTAGTAGCATTCGAGGTGGTTTGGAATATTGAGTGATGTTTAGAGCAATTTGGAAAGGGTAGGGAGGCCATTATGGTAGCTATTGCACTTGCTCAGGTGTGAGATAATAAAGGTTCAAATCGGTAATTGGAAAGGAAGAGAGACATTTGTAAAGCAAGAATCTATAGAAATTGGTGATTTATGGAATATAAAGGCTAAGGAAGATTTCTTCAGAGAAGATACACAAATCACCAGTAAGTGTATGAGGAAATGCTCAACATTACTAATCATTAGGGAAATGCAAATCAAAACCACAATGGCATACCACTTCACACCCGTTAGGATGTCAGCTATCAAAAAAAACTGGAAATAATAAATGTTGACAGGGATGTAGAGAAATTGGAACCCTGTGTACTGTTGGTGGGAATGTAAAATGGTGCAGCCATTGTGGAAAACAGTTGGGTAGTTCCTCAAAAAATTAAAAATTGAATTACCACGTGATCCACTAATTCCATTTCTGGGTATATACTCAAAAGAATTGAAAGCAGAGTCTTGGAGGAGACATTTGTACACTGTTCATAGCAGCATTGTTCATAATAGCTAAAACATGGAAGCAATCCAGTATCTATCAATAAGATGAATGAATAGGTAAAATGTGGCATGCATATCAAACCTGAATAGTATTCAGCCTTAAAAAACAAGGAAGTTCTGGTACATGCTACAACACGGATGGACCTTGACCGACATTATGCTAAGTGAAATATGCCAATCACAAAAAGACAGATACCGTATGATTTCACTTATATGAGGTCCCTAAGTCAAATTCATAGAGACAAAGTAGAATGGTGGTTGCCAGGGGCTGGTGGGGGATGGGAGAATGGGTAGTTAATGCTTAATGGGAATAGAGTTTCATGTTTGCCAGATAAAAAGGGTTCTGGAGATGGATGGTGGTGATCGTTGTACAACATTATGAATGTATTTAATACCACTGAACTGTACACTTAAGATGGCAAATTTTATGGGGGGAAAAATGTGCCAAAGATGGCAAGAGGTGCATAAGTGTAGGGATGGTGGTATCATTGCCAGGTACAGGAAAGATGGAAAGGATAAGTAGTATTTGGGTGAATTTGAGGTGGTAGCTAACCCTCCTGTCTGTTACACTGTATTGATATTTGTCTCTACACAAAGTGGTACCAAAATTCGGCTAGATATGCTTGCTTAACAGTTGTGTTTCCTTCTGCAGTCCATAGTTTTATGCTTCTAATCTGCTGTCACTTATTAACCTAACGAGGAGAAAAACAGTAATTTGAGTTTAACTTTAAACTCTTCCTAGTTTTTGCTCAGGAGTCAAGTCATGTCCTTGAGGGTTATGACATCCATTTTCCTCAAAAGCCATTTTTTCCCTGTCTTCCATAAGATAAGAGATTATGTGAAGTTAACTTTCAGATGAGTATTATTATTACTGCATGAATAATCCTTTAAATACACATACTTATGAAACAATTTTTTTTTTTTTTTTTTTTTTGAGACAGAGTCTTGCTTTGTCACCCAGGCTGGAGTACAGTGGTATGATCTCAGCTCACTGCAGCCTCTGCCTCCCAGGTTCCAGTGATTCTCCTGCCTCAGCCTTCTGGGTAGCTGGGATTACAGGCGTCTGCCACCACACCCAGCTAATTTTTGTATTTTTAGTAGAGACGGGATTTCACCATGTTGGCCAGCCTGGTCTTGAACTCCTGACCTCAGGTGATCCGCCCACCTTGGCCTCCCAAAGTGCTGGGATGCTGGGATTATAGGCATGAGCCACCGCACCCAGCTGAAACAATTTTTATAGAAATGAGCTCTACTTTTTATTCTGCAGTTTGCTTTGGTTTACTAACATGTCAAGGAAGTTTCTCCATGTGGGTCACCCTCTTTCTTTTGCTAACCTTATTTTATTTTCTAATGACTGAATAGTCTTCTCTGTAGAGATGTGTCATATATGATTTCCAGTTTTTCTTTTACAGTCAGTGCCTCACCAAACATCTATGCACCTGCAAATCTGTGCATTTGTTTTATTTCTCTATGAAAAGTTCCTAAAAGTAGGTTTGCCAGATCAAAGGATAAGGTAAAAATATCACAGATTTTGATACAGTTTATTGACCATAGATAAACTAATCTTGCTCTTCTTTTTTTTTCCCCCTCCTCATTGTTTTATTTGGAACAGAACGAAAGGTACTTACATCTTGCAGCAAAACTGCTGGATGCAAAAGAACAAGCAGCTACCTTTAAACTAGAAAAAAACAAGCAAGGCCAAAAAGAGGCTCAGGAAAAAATAAGGAAATTTCAAAGAGGTAAACACTTTCAAATACTTAGATGTATAAATGTAATTGTCTTCTATTTGTTGGCCTTCCTGGGATGGATGATGCTTCCTTTTAATATGTCTGCCCTTTTCTAACAGTTTATACATGGGATTAGCAAACTTTTAAAATAAAACGCTAAGTAGTAAATACTGTGGACTTCATGGGCCATACAGCCTCTGTTACAACTATTCAAATTTGCTGTTACAGCACAAAAGCAGCCATAGACCGTACAAAAATGAATGGCTATGTTCTTATCAGACTTTATTTATGGATACTATAAATTTCAAATAATTGTATCATGTCATCAAATGTTCTTATAACCACTTGCAAATGTAAACACCATTCTAGCTTGCAAGCCACACAAAAACAGCCAGTGGACTTGATTTGGCCTACAAGACATAGTTTGCCAACCTATGATTTTTAGACCATAAAATATCATGGTCATTCAAGAAAGAAAGGTGAATACAATCCCATGAGTATTTATTTCTAATGAAGATGTTTGTTTTTCCAGGCTTATTGCACCTATTAAATAATTTATTTTAAAATTTTTGTATTTGTTGTGAAAATTAATAAATTGCCTCTGATTCCTGCACAGATTCCTAATAGGAATTATTAAATAATTGGCTACAAGGAAAAAGAAGGAATGCAGTTTTTTAACCATTTTAAAAAATAAGGCATGAAAACCATGAAACTCCTGGTGTATAAATACCAAAAAAGTAAATAAATAAAAGATAAATAACAATTTTTTTAAAACCGTGAAACTAAACATATTTTTTCATGGTAGAAATGGAAACTTTAGAAGACCATCCAGTATTTAACCCAGCCATAAAGATTTCACACCAACAAAATGAAAGGAAAAAGCCTCCTATAGCCACAGAAGGAGAAAGTGCATTGAATTTTAATTTATTTGAAAAATCTGCAGCTGCTACTGAAGAAGAGAAAGGTAAAATTAAGGGAAGATGGTCAGGGTGTAATTTATAAATAATAAAATGTGAAGGAATATATAATGTTAAAATTTGTTACTTTGCATTCTGGCGAAGTACGTAAGATAGCAGTGAAGTTACACTTTATAAGCTGTCTTGAAAAAGTATTAACAATTATGATAACATATGTACAGCATTTTGTAATTACAAATAAATATCTTGCCTCAGTCTCATCTCTCTCTGATTCATCTCCAGACTGCTGCCAGAGTTATCTTTCTATAATAGAGATCTAAATGTGAGTTTCCTGCCACCTTTAATGGCTATGAGCCTACTGCCATCAGTAACAAGTCCAAATATTTTAGCGGCATTCTGGATCTTTTGCATTCTGCCACAATCTACCTTTCTACCTTATTTCATCGGCTTATTACTCCAGCCACCTTACTCTTTAAAACATTGGCTGTTTTATGGTTTCATTACTTCGCTCATCTTGCTACCCCCTACTTGGCCAACCTGTTGCCAGCTCAAGGCTTAATGCAAACAGCTCCTCTTCCCTAAGCCCTCCCTAACTCCTTCCATACCACCAGACAAGTAATCATGTACTTCTTTGTGCTCCCAAGTTAATTTTTTTTAATTTTTTTGAGTTAATTATTGATATAGCAAGTACAGTGTTTATCAGATTGCATTTTAATTTTTAGAAGACCATTCACTATAGTATTAAATAATATTTTAGTGTTAATCATAATACTATAATTTGCATTATAGTTTTTAGAAGACCAGACTGGATGGTCTTCTAAAAACTATGGAAGTGTTTTAGTTAATTATTTTTTTAAAATAATAGTATATAGTAAACAGTATAGTATTATATACTATAGTTTAATAGTATACTATTTACTAGCAGTAAATAGTATAACATATAGTATTTATCACATTGCATTATAGTTTTTAGAAGACCATCAAACATAGTATTTATTAGATAATATTTATAGTATTTATCATATACTATAATTTGCATTATAGCTTTTTTGTTGTTGTTTTTTGTTTTTGAGACGGAGTTTCACTCTTCTTGCCCAGGCTGGAGTGCAATGGCATTATCTCAGCTCACTGCAACCTCCACATCCCGGGTTCAAGTGATCCTCCTGCCTCAGCCTCCCAAGTAGCTGGGATTACAGGCATGCACCCCCATGCCCGGCTAATTTTTGTATTTTTAGTAGAGATGGGGTTTCGCCATGTTGACCAGGCTAGTCTTGAAGTCCTGACCTCAGGTGATCTGCCCACCTTGGCCTCTGGGGATTACAGGTGTGAACCAGTGTGCCCAACCTTTTTCTTTCTTTCTTTTTTTTTCTTTTTTCCAGCTCAGGCTGGAGCGCACTAGCACAATCTCGGTTCACTGCAACCTCCACCTCCTGGATTCAAGCAATTCTCCTGCCTCAGGCTCCCCAGTAGCTGGGATTACAGGCATGTGCTACCATGCCTGGCTAATTTTTGTATTTTTAGTAGAGATGGGGTTTTGCCATGTTGGCCAGGCTGGTCTCAAACTCCTGACTTCGGGTGATCTGCCCTCCTCAGCCTCCCAAAGTGCTGGGATTACAGGCATGAGCCACTGCGTCTGGCCACACATTATAGTTTTTAGAAGACAAGACTGGATGGTCTTCTAAAAACTGTAGAAGTTTTTCAGTTAATTGTTTTTTTTTTTAAAAATTCTGAGTTAATTATTGATATAGCTAGTATTTATCAGATTGCATTATAGTTAGTTTAGTCCCACACTAAATTGTCAGTTTTTGAAATTATTCATTCTTTCAGTAGTATTTATTGTTTTTGTGGGGGATTTTTTTTGAGACAGACCTTCACTCTGTCACCCAGGCTAGAGAACAATGGCACGATCTTGGCTCACTGCAACCTCCACCTCCCAGGTTCAAGCGATTCTCCTGCTTCAGCCTCCCAAGTAGCCGGGATTACAGGTGCATGCCTCCATGCCCGGCTAATTTTTGTATTTTTAGTAGAGACGGGGTTTCACCACGTTGGCCAGGCTGGTCTCGAACTCCTGACCTCAGGTGATCCACCACCTCGGCCTCCCAGAGTGTTGGGGTTACCGGTGTGACCCACCACGCCTGGCCTCAGTAGTATTTATTGTGTGTTCAGTAATGAACAAAATAACCTAGTCTCTGCCTTTTTCAAGTGTACAGTAGAAAAGGTAAGCTTCAAATATATACAATACATAATTACAAATTACGATGTGTGCTATCAAAGGAAGTAGCTTCTAATAATATAGATAACAAAGGGGTCTAATTTGGATTGAGAAGACCTTGCTGTAATGACATTTACTCTGAGATTTGACAGATGTTTAGGTGTTAGCCTGGTGACAAGTTGGTGGAACAATCCTTCCAAGAAGGAGAAGGTACATTGGAATATCTAAGGTAAAAAAGAAAGCAGCACTATTCAACAGAATTTTCAATGATGGAAATGTTCTGTATCTGTACTATCCAGTGTCGTAGCTGCTAGCCAAATATGAGTAAGAAGCATTTGAAATGTAACTGAGAAACTGAATAATTAATTTACATTTAACCACGTGTGGCTATGTCTGCTGTTCTGAGACAGGCATACTTAGAGCATTGAAGAATTGACTCATGGCCATTGTGGTTATAGCATAATAAGCAAGAGGGAAGAGTGGCAACAGATAGGCAGAGAATAGTAAGGAATTTGGACTTTATCTGTAACAGGAAGCTGTTGAGGGTAGTGCTGGTGCCGGTGGCAGACAGCTGATAAACCTAGAAATGACATCTGATTTCTATTTTCTTAATGGTTTAACTACAGAGTAGCCTTCCAAATGTTGTAATTTGTAGTATCCTAAGTTCATCACATGGATAGTATCATATTTTACAAGAATACATAAGTTCCTCAAGATAATTATTTCTAAAGATTGAGAATTTTCCGGGTTCTATCCATTAAGAGGATTTCTTTATGTTACATAGAGAAAATCAAGCTTTTTTATTTGTCCTTTCTTCACCTATTCTTTTTTTTTTTTTTTTTTGAGACGGAGTCTCACTCTGTCACCCAGGCTGTAGTACAGTGGTGCGATCTCGGCTCACTGCAAGCTCTGCCACCCCGGTTCACGTCATTCTTCTTCAGCCTCCCGAGTAGCTGGGACTACAGGCACCCGCCACCATGCCCGACTAATTTTTTTGTACTTTTAGTAGAGACGGGGTTTCACTGTTAGCCAGGATGGTCTCAATCTCCTGACTTCGTGATCCGCCCGCCTCGGCCTCCCAAAGTGCTGGGATTACAGGCATGAGCTACCGCACCTGGCCTCACCTATTATCTTCTAAAAGTGCCGTTCTCCAAAGCAAGAGAGGACTTTGATCACTGAAAAGAGAATGCTTGACCATTTTTAAAGAACCAATCTTTGTTTACCATTTTAGATAAAAAGAAAGAATCTCATGATGTAAGAAATTTTGACTATACTGCTCGAAGTTGGACTGGAAAATCTCCCAAACAATTTCTGATTGATTGGGTCAGGAAGAATCTTCCCAAGAGTCCAAATCCTTCCTTTGAAAAAGTTCCAGTAGGTAGATACTGGAAATGTAGGTATGTTTTTTTTTTTGTTTTTTTTTTTTAATTAACTCAATGAACTTTAGAAAAATTTAAGGTGGAAATCTTTTTGTTCCCTGTGAGTTAAGCAGACATTTAGGAAGCTCTCAATTCTACGTCTCAGGTTTATTGTCTGATAGATTATCATTATCTAGTAATGCCTTCCATGGAAATATTTAAACAATTAACAAACTTGAGTTTAATGTTAATGGAATTCTGAATTTTTTTATCTGACTATATCAACTTTATTTTTTTAAAATATGTTTGCTTCTTTGTAGGGTTAGGGTAATCAAGTCTGAGGATGATGTCCTGGTAGTATGCCCTACAATCTTAACAGAAGATGGCATGCAAGCTCAGCACCTGGGAGCTACTTTAGCCCTTTATCGTTTAGTTAAAGGGCAGGTAAGACTTTTTAGGCCTAACTATATCTGTATGTGGAAGGCAGTATTTAATTATGGTTCAATTTCCCCTTTATTGACTGTTTCTTCTGATTAATCATTTCTCATTATTCCTAATTTGGCTTCCTTTCAACCCTAAACATAGTTTGATCTTTCTTTCCTCTTAGGCCAGAAGTCTGAAAGAGAGAGTATGATGATCCGACTTTTGGAGTTATGCTAATTTAGCTATGCTAAAAACAGTTGTTAGTGTGGTTGAATTAAGGAGAATTTTTGTTTTGAGACAGCATCTCGTTATGTTGCCCAGGCTGGAGTGTGGTGGCAGAGTCATAGCTCACTGAAGCCTCAAGTGATCCTCCTGCCTCAGCCTCCCGAATAGCTGGGACTACAGGCATGTGCCACCACATCCAGCTAATTTTTTTAAAAAAAGTTTTATAGAGACAGGGTCTCACTATATTTCCCAGGCGGAAAATTTTTTAAGTTTGTTTTCCTTTAATGTTATATTGTCTTTCTCAACTTAAAAAAATTATATAGACATTGCTTCCATTTTTCAATTTTAGGTTATATTAACAATACACTTCCAGTTTCAGGAAAGATTAAAATAAAGTGCTACTGAAGGAAGCTCTTTAAGAGAACATAATGCTCTTTTTTTAAATTTTGGATTGTCAGTGTTTCCTTTTTACAGTAAATGTGTTTCTTTCTTCGTAGGAAATTAGAACCATTGAAAATTTTAGACACTGATTAAGTGGAACTCTGGACAGTAGTTCTTTTCCTATTTCTGCCAGTAAAAGTTCTTAATGTCTTTATTTCCCTTATTTTGCAAAATAAGGCACTATGAACTATTTGCTTGATAAAAGTGGCTATCAATGTCAGAGAGATAATTGTGGATTCTTTATAGCGCAGAATTAAGATAACTTAGATTCTATCCAGTGTAGTTCATTTAAAATACTTTGACCTGTAACATTATACAACTGCCAGAATCTCAAAAGAACTGCTTTGTGGTTCATTAACATTTTATATAGTGCCACTGCAGGAATAAGTAATAGACATTTGTTCAGTAGTTCAACATGTTCCAAGAATAAGCACCTCACATATCTCAACCTCAGAATATGCCTATAAGGGAGGTACAATTACTAGCTCCATTTTAAAAATGCAGAAGCTGAGACACATGAAGGTTAAGTGAATTGCCCAAGGTTACACAGCTAGTCAGTCAAGAAGCGTGAATATGATGTGCTGTTTTTGAATTTGCATCATACACATACATATATTAAAGTAATAAAAATCTGAGTCAAATTATAGTTTAAGATGAATATAGCTATCCTTTTGAGTGCTAAGCTATTGAATTTCCATATTGAATAGTTAGTGAAAATAACATACCGCTGTTTTTCCTTTAGTCAGTTCATCAGTTACTTCCTCCCACTTACCGAGATGTTTGGCTGGAGTGGAGTGATGCAGAAAAGAAAAGGGAAGAATTAAATAAAATGGAAACCAATAAACCACGTGATCTTTTTATTGCCAAACTTCTGAATAAACTGAAACAGCAGCAACAGCAGCAACAACAGCATTCTGAAAATAAGAGAGAAAACTCTGAAGATCCCGAGGAATCTTGGGAAAATTTAGTTTCGGATGAGGATTTTTCTGCACTGTCCTTGGAATCAGCAAATGTGGAAGATTTGGAACCTGTTAGAAACCTCTTTAGAAAGTTGCAAAGCACACCTAAGTATCAGAGACTTCTAAAGGAAAGACAACAGTTACCTGTATTTCAACATCGGGACTCAATTGTTGAAACTCTTAAAAGGCACCGGGTAGTGGTTGTGGCAGGTGAAACAGGGAGTGGTAAAAGTACTCAGGTACCACATTTTCTATTGGAAGATTTGCTTCTAAATGAGTGGAAAGCAAGTAAATGTAACATTGTCTGTACCCAACCCCGAAGAATCTCAGCAGTTAGTTTAGCCACCAGAGTATGTGATGAATTGGGCTGTGAAAATGGACCTGGAGGAAGGGTAAGCTGTCATTCAACTCCACCTCATGAATGATGGTGACATTACTCACCTTTGCTTTTGTGATCCAAATGGAATGTGTATCGTATATGAGTTTTCACTGCTATTGGTTGATCAGTAGCACATTTCAGGCACTTTTCGCGTTTTCTTTGATAGATGTGATAGTATGCCACTGTCCTATGAGAAGGATTATCAGTAGAGTTCTGTCATTATAATTCTCTTATAAAAGAAAAAATATATTAACTATAATAATTTAATATTCAAATACATTACACACTAAATTGAACAGCCAAAGAATGTGGACAAACTCAAATTCTACTAAAATATATCTCAAGTTCTTGCACACCTTTTCTGTGGAATGTATTCCTGAATGATTTTCATTAACTCTTTTCAGTGAGCAGAAGGGAAAAACAGTATAAATTAAAATGCTAGTATTTTCCAACCCCATATTTAAAAAAAAAATGAGAAAAGTACTTAAATATCTATTGTCATGCATTTTGCCATGCAAGTATATGCAAAACTGGCCAAACCTTAAACCAGAGTGACTGCAAAGTATAGGAATTAGTTTAATTAATTAAACTAGTTAGAACCAAATATGATGAATTGCAAGTTCATATAATTCTGATTGTTTATACTTTAAAGTGTTCTTTCTGGAGATGGCATATTATATTTTTATCCCTAAACTGGGTACCCCTTCATTAAAAGTTTTCTATTTAGCAAATTGTCTGGGTTTCTGTCATGGAATAGAGGAGGAAAAAAAAGGCACGGTTTCCGCTCTTAAAGAATGACAGACATATACACAAATAAGACAACGGAATGACTGAAGGAATAAGAAAGAAAATGTGATGGGGGATGTTACGTTAAAATTCCACTAGGCACTACTAGTATGATACTAGCTGCTTTTTAATGGCAGCAAATTTTATAAGATCTTGGTAGAGAAGTAGACCAAATTATAGAAGCTGCTTAAAATTCCATTCCTGAGTACTTCAATATTTTGCCCCATGATTATTTAGGAAGAAATTAATTCAACATTTATTAATGTTTTAATAATCATATTAATGGTATTTAAAGAAAGTGAACAGTTTTTTTCTCAACATCTTGAACAAAAATTTTGGGGCTGGGTGTGGTGGCTCACGCCTATAATCCTAGCACTTTGGGAGGCTGAGGCGGGGGGATCACCTGAGGTCAGGAGTTCAAGGCCAGCCTGGCCAACATGGTGAAACCCCGTCTCTACTAAAAATACAAAAATTAGCTGGGTGTAGTGGCATGCCCTTGTAATCCCAGCTATGTGGGAGGCTGAGACAAGAGAATCACTTGAACCCAAGAGGTGGAAGTTGCAGTGAGCTGAGATTGCGCCACTGCACTCCAGCCTGGGCAACAAGAATGAAACTCCATCTCAAAAAAAAAAAAAAAGTTTTTCTGTTCAAATTTGCCAAAATATGAAATATATTTTATAGCTTTATATAGTTGACCATGGGAAAATGCTTTTAATAATAAATTGCACTAAATAGATTTGCTAATATTTAATAAACTAATAATTACTAATATAATAAATTGTACTAGATTACTTACAATGCTCCATTTAACAGCAAGATCAGCACCTCTGCTTCACTTTTTAAAGCTTGTTTCCCATATTACTCATGAGAATCTAATCAAGGCCTTATGTTCTCCCTTCAGAATTCCTTGTGTGGATATCAGATCCGGATGGAATCTCGAGCTTGTGAATCTACCAGGTTACTCTATTGTACCACAGGGGTTTTGCTAAGGAAACTTCAAGAAGATGGTCTTCTAAGTAATGTGTCTCATGTTATTGTAGATGAGGTGAGTGGATTCTATAATTGTATTCAAAAATTTGAAATATTTTTGTATTAAAAAGATGTTACTCCTAATACTAGATAACATTTTCTTTATGCTTACTAAATTATTATATACTTTACATATAATAATTTCTTGTAACAAATGTATCTCCTGTTGGTTTAATAAATACTATATGCTTTGCTGTTCAAAGGGTTATATATAGTATATATATATATATATACACACACATAGGACAGTAGGCAGTGAATTCGTTTAATTCTTCCAGTAACCCAGTGAAGCAGATATCCTTATTGTAAACTGAGGTACAGAGAGGTCATACAGCCTGCTCAGGTTTTCACAGCCAGTAATTTCTGTAGCTGGGGGTTCAAGCCCAGGCAATTTAGCTTCAGTCTGTATTCTAACAGTATACTGCCTCTCAACTACTACATTTAGTTGTTAAAGAATCTGCTGTAATTCTTACAAAAAATAAGAAATCTTCACCACTATATCACTTTATTTGTAGATATACCTCAACTTGAATCAAATTTGAATGCACACTTACATTGAATTATTCTAAAAGTTTCACCTTATAATTATTTTAAATGCCACAGGAGCCTAGTGTATATAAACTAATTTGCTTGTGTATAATTTTTCAAGAACAGATAAGTTATATACCATTCCTGTTATTCAGAAAATAAAAATCTCCCCAATATAAAGTTTTTGTAAATGTCGTTAATTCACTAAGTTCAGAAAGCAATAGTGAAAGTTCATTCATTCATTGATTTTTAATTAATAGACTATATTAATTAATTGATTTTTAATTAATAGACTATATAATTGGGTTATTTTCCTCCTTTTGGTTAGAAATTATTAGAAGTATAGAAAGGTAGAAAAATGAAAAGAAAGTATGATTTCATGATTCAGAAAAAAATCAATGTTAATCTTTAATTTGTATATTTATATGTGTATATTTAATACGTATATTTATAATTCTTTCACATTAGTCAACACATTAGTCAACACATTAGTCAACAAAAACTTTTTTTTTTTTTTTGAGACAGAGTCTTGCTCTGTCACCAGGCTGGAGTGCAGTGACACGATCTCAGCTCACTGCAACCTCCACCTCCTGGGTTCAAGCGATTCTCCTGCCTCAGCCTCCTGAGTAAGCTGGGACTAGGCATGTGCCACCACACCCAGCTAATTTGTGTATTTTTGGTAGACAGGGTTTCACCATGTTGGCCAGGCTGGTCTCGATCTCCTGACCTCATGATCCGCCTGTCTTGGCCTCCCAAAGCACTGGGATTACAGGTGTGAGCCACCATGCCTGGCCCAAAAACATGATTTTTAAAAGTAGCTTTATACTAGTATATAATTTGGATGGTCCTATAAGTTATTTAGCTATTTTCCTCTTGTTGGATAAGTTTGAGTAAAGACATTTTAAAATAACCTAATTAATATTTTGATAATAAATAAATTATAGGAATTTTTATCTAAGGAGTCTTTATTCCTTAATGGGAGAGAACACTGTACTGTTGTTATAGGACCAACAGGTTTGTATGCTCACTGTGCAGTAACAGACTAGTGCACTGAGACAGTAGAGTTTGCAGCAGAGAAAGTGTTTAATGATTACAGGGCACCAAGCAAGGAGATGAGGAGACCCTCAGTCTATCTCCCCGAGGAGTTATGGCCTGGGGCTTTTAAGGGGATTTTGGAAAGCAAGGGACTGGAAAATTGGCGTCATTGGTCGGTCAGGGTAAAGAGGATAAAAATCATCAGGCTGTAGAAACTGCATTATTTGGGGAGTCAGGTCTTTGTGGGGTCCTTCATACCAGCTGGCATCAGTGGGGTCCTTCAGACCAGCTTTGAGTCAGTAGTTTCACTGGCACATAGGATCTGAAGGAATTTCTCAAATGGAAAACGTAGCATTTCATAATGTTCAAGTTATCTATAGAGCAGTTAAGGGTAACGATAATCTAGGGTCTGTGTGATTCTAGGACTATAGGCAGTGAACTACTATAAAGAAGCAGGTCAGAGAACAAGCAGACCTAATGATGAATGCTGAATGTGCTGCAAGCTTGGTTTATGTTTGTTTTTCTTCCTTGATTAATTATATAAAGTTTATATAATTGGTTTCACTCTTATCACTAAGATATCAAAGAGAAAGAGGCTGAATGGCTGCTTTTTTATCTGGCCCATGGGCTCCTGCGGGAAGGGAGTAGGGGTAAGGTGTCACACTGTGGCTTTGTATGACCAAGACCTAGATTTAATCGGTATCATCAAGGGTCAACATGAGCCAAAATGCTAATTTTTTTTTTCTTATTACCATTCTTAAATTAAGCTACAATGTATTTATAGTGAGAAATTCTTACTGTTAGGTAAGTTGAGACATCTGTAGCAGTTAATAAGTTCTGTTGAACCCCAAATTACTACCAGAAAATTGCTTGGTAAATACAGATCAGGATGAACTCTAAAAACCAGACCAACTTCAGGAAGTTGTGTTCTTTCATGGTTTTGTATTAGCCATTCGTAGACACAGACTGAATTGAGCTCCACTGTGATCCCATCAACCTCTTAGACACTACAGCAAGTTAAAAAAGCCTAGAAGTGAAATTCATCATCATGTTAAGTGTTTATTGTAAGAGATGTCAGGACAAAGTCCATGACATTATACAGGACCCTCTTTATGAAGATAGTCAGGATAATGCTCCTTCTGGCCTTACTATTAGGAATTGTGTGATTTTAGTTTGTAGTCAGTGTGTGAATTGAGTAGGTTTTCTTGATGGCTGCTAGTGTGCTTACAGCCAAATTTTCTGCCCATCTATACCAAGTATACTTCATAGTATGCATTTTTATTTGCTCTATTTTATGTTCTATCCTTATTTTTTCCTTTAAAAAAAAAAAATCTGGCCAGGAGCAGTGGCTTGCATCTATAATGCCAGCAATTTGGGAGGCTGAGGCAGGAGGATCACTTGAGCCCAGGAGTTTGAGACCAGCCTGGGCAATATAAGGGAGACCTCCTGTCTCCAAAAAAAAACAAAAACAGCAAAAAAAAAAAAAAACACACGTTACCTAGGTTTGATGGCTTTTGCCCATAGTCCCATCTGCTTGCAAGGCTGAGGTGGAGGATTGCTTGAGCCTGGGAGGTCAAGGCTGCAGTGAGCTTTGGTAGCGCCACTGTGCTCCAGCCTGGGTAACAGAGCGAGACCCTGTCTCAAAATAACAAACAAAAAATCCTTATTTGTATAAATTCCTATCTATTTGATGAAATTTTCCAGATCCATGCCATCTATTAGATTTCCTTCCTGAGCATCAGACTTAAATCTAGCTACCGTCTAGATACCTTCACTCTCCGGAACTCCAAACTCAGCAGTTCCACTACTTAACATCTTTCCTCCCTGTTCATCTTTTATAACTTGTCCCTTCTCATCTCTTCTCAGTCTCTGAATGATCCCCAGTCACCTGATCAAACCACCAAAGTAAAAATATCTTTAAGATTTTTCCTTCTTTCTCCCACATGCCCTGAATCCAGTCATATAGTCCTTTTATTTTGCCTTTCTCAAGTACATTCACTTTTCTCCATATTCACTGGCATTACCCTTGGAGAGGCCACCATTATTTCTGTAACTACTACAAAAGTCTCTAATGAATTAAACTTTCTGCTTTATTTTGCTCTCCTCCACTGCATTTTCCACATTGTAGCCAGGATTATCCTTTTTAAAATAAAACTCAGACCACATGATTCCTCTGCTTTAAAATGCATTAATCACTGCTCTTCCTGACTCATTGGGATAAAATCACAACCCCTTAACACAGCTGACAAGGCCTTACAGGGCAGTTTATTGAGTATCTTACCAGCTTTATTTCTAACCCATCCCCGATCCCATGCTCAAGTCATTGTTTTTGTTTCTCCAGTTTCTGAAAGTTAGTATGATCCTTCTTTCTACCATGAATTCATACACACTGTGCACCTTGATATGAACGTTTTCTCCTTTTTTCATCCCGTTTCTTCCTCCTTTTTCTTTTCATACTCATCCCTCAGTCCTCAGCATCAGTGGTATTTGTCTTAGTAGCCTTCTTGACCATCTGGATTAGCTATCCTTCAAATATAATTTCAAACCATCCTATACAGTATCTTCTTACTGCACTGAAAACTCAAAGTAAGAGAACTCTCGGTTGCTTTTTAAACCCCAGCATCTAGCACAATGCTGAGTACTTATTGTTAGGCTTTGTTCTAAGGGCTTTGCATTATCTCATTTGATTGTCACAACTCTATGAAATTTGCATTATTTGTATTCTCCTTTTATAGAAGAAATAGACACAGAATATTGAAATGACTTTCCCTAAGTCACACTGTAAGTGGCCAAGAATTGGACCTTAGCAATTGATTTCAGAGTCTGAAGACTTAACCCCTACTGCCTCCCTTCCAAACAAATGAATGATAAAACCTGTTTTGTTATCTTGATACACTTCATCGTTTTGTGCTACCTTAAATCTGTTATAGAGTAGAAATAAGGCACAGTACAGAAAGTTGGAAGACAGACTCATACAGTCAACAGATACTAAAGTTCTGACAGTATACCTCATCCGTGCTCTTCCCTAAAATGCATGTGTTAGAAGAGCATAAAACCCTTTTTTCTGACAGTGATAGAGATTCTGTCGGATTCCTGCTAGTTAATGCCTCTTTTTCTACCTAGTAGAGAAACTATCTGTCTTGTAATGGTAACAGTATAGTTTTATATTAGTGGCAAAGATTTAGGAGTCACTCTGGCTTCTAAGTGAAATTTGGGATATACCTTACATCTTTTTTTTTTTTTTTTGAGACAGAGTCTCACTCTGTCGCCCAGGCTGGAATGCAGTGGTATGATCTTGGCTCACTGCAACCTCTGCCTCCTGGGTTCAAGTGATTCTCCTGCCTCAGCCTCCCGGGTAGCTGGGATTACAGGTGCACACCACCATACCCGGCTAATTTTTGTATTTGTAGTAGAGACAAGGTTTCCTCATGTTGGCCAGGCTGGTGTCAAACTCCCGACGTCAGGTGATCCGCCCGCATCAGCCTCCTAAAGTGCTAGGGTTACAAGTATGAGCTACTGGCAATAAGGAACTCCTTTTTCATGCACCCCTCAAACTTAGGGTTGCACCCGGCCTTATCAGCTACATCTGATCTGATTTGCAAACCATCTCCTAGGGTAGAGTCATGCTGTCATGGCTAATCTAGTTCACTATATGATTTTCAGTGACTTCCAATTTTAGAGAATGACTTTATTTTCAGTTCTGAAGATCTGTCTTATTTAAAACATACAGCTTCTCCCTTCCCGCACATGTACTGACTGTACTTAGATATTGAATAACTTTTAGTAAATCTGGGTGTCTGATTGTTCAAGCCTCTTACTAGAATTTATACAATATATGATGAATTTTTTAATTCCCTTTTTAAAACTAGGTTCATGAAAGAAGTGTCCAGTCAGACTTCCTACTAATCATCTTGAAGGAAATTTTACAGAAACGTTCTGATCTACACTTGATTCTAATGAGTGCCACTGTGGACAGCGAAAAATTTTCTACATATTTCACACACTGCCCCATTCTCAGAATTTCAGGAAGAAGTTATCCTGTTGAGGTAAGTTTTCTTTATAATGTGTGTATAAGCAGAAACTGCATTCCCACCAGGTTCTTTCCCTAGAAGATGGGCACTTGTAGTCAGAGGCCAGAACTATTCCTAGGTACAGTGAGTCGACAGACGAGCCGGACACAGCCTTAAGAATCAGATGGCTGTTACTGCCTTGCCTGAGGCTGGATAGGAGAGAAAGGAGGGTACTGACTCAAGACATCGGTGAGGGCTAAAGAACATAAAACTATTTTCACATGAAAATCATTGTATTCAGATTAAGAGTTGCTGCCCTTCCCTGGTCATCTAATGGCTAGTGGAAAAAAAAAAAAAGAGTGGCTACCTGGCAATAAGGAACTCCTTTTTCACCCACCCCTCAAATTTAGGGTTGTCTTTGAAGCTTCCTTTCTACTTATTCTATTCTTGATTCTTAACCTTTTCATTTCAGCTGATACAATCTACTCTTAACTGTTTCACATTATATGTATATATATAAATATATCTCATAATGTAATTTGTCCTGAGACTTTAGAGACAATCCCTCTATGTCAACCAAGTCTTCATTCCCAAATAATACTAAAAATTTTTTTTCATAATATTCTAAATTAGCGTTTGTTGACATTCAAAAGGTGGTGTCCCCTGTTCTCTTTAAAATGATATTTACTGAAACGAATTTGAATTCACCCATTTATATGACTTATTCTGTGCAGGTTTTTCATCTTGAAGATATAATAGAAGAAACAGGCTTTGTACTGGAAAAAGACTCAGAATATTGTCAGAAGTTTCTGGAAGAGGAAGAAGAAGTAACCATTAATGTTACAAGCAAAGCAGGGGGAATAAAAAAATATCAGGTAAAAAGAAAATATTTTGAAAGATATCAGATAATGATATCCAGGGCCTAACCTGCCACAAGAGTTTCAAAATCATATGGTTAACACAGTGAATTTGAGTATAATTTGATAGATGAGGAACAGATCTGAGAATGAACAAATTTTAAAGGTCATTTCTTTAATCTTTATTTCATAGACTGTAGTCTTTGATTTGTGATACTTTGATTGTCCTCTTACACTATTCTGGGCCATCTAGGTACGCATGCAAAATCAAGGACCATACAAATTAGAAGCAACTTCTTTTTGTAACAGTGATCAGTTATTGAGGAGTACATTAGTAGTGATTTTTCTCTACTTTGTCTCAACCCCATAGGTGGTCAGGATAGGGCAAGTCCCAAATCTAGATCCTTGCCATTGGTTTTCTTAGCCTCTGTCCTGGCAGGAGCAGGGCAGAGGCAAGATGGTGATAGGTAGATAGTGATAGATAATTAGATAGATAGATAGATAGATAGATAGATAGATAGATAGATAGGCAGATAGATAGACAGACACATACATACATACATACATACATACATACATACATACATACATAGTGAAGCTGTCTAGGGCATAGTTCTTCCTGGGAAGTTAGTCTCAATTACATGTTTTCAGAAATATCACAAAAACAATGTTATCCTGCATTTTAGCCAGTGGTACTAGATCCAGCATTTTTGTCATATCCATGATATTTCATGCATGTTTCCAATTTGATAAAAACAAAGTTATCTTTATATTTTAATTAAGCAGATAGACAAAAATTAAATTTTTAAAGCAAAAATTAAAATCTTGCCCTAAAACCCCAGAGGTAAAAATTACAAACTAAAGAAAGACTTTAGAATATAATTATTTCAAAAGAGATTATTGGAATTCAGGAGCCAAAGTAGAATGTAGAAGGAATGAGCCAGGTGCAAACTACTTGCTAACGTTATGACCTCTCTTGGCCTGGCTGCTTTTTAGTTGTCACAGAATGATGCATACATGATTACAGTATGTTTTTCTACAATTCTTTTAGTATGTATATGCCAAGATAAAAAGGTTTTGCTATACCTAAGGGCTGGATGACATTAAATTATAGGACAGAGATGCTGATACTCTCACCACTATTAAAAAGTATACTCTTCCTGTATTTTAACAAAATAGTAATGGTGACAATGAGAAAAATATAGATTTGAATGAATGCAAATGCCACCTTTTTTCCTTCTTTGTCTTACAAAAATACTTAATATTTTTATTCAGCTCCCTCTGGTTGGATTTCTTTTAGGAATACATCCCAGTTCAGACTGGAGCACATGCTGATTTAAATCCATTTTACCAAAAGTACAGCAGCCGCACTCAGCATGCTATTCTATACATGAATCCTCATAAAATCAACCTGGATCTCATTTTGGAACTTCTTGCATACTTAGGTATATTTCTATTTCTAATGGGTCTCCATTTGATTTGATAAAGCATTTCTACTAGCTGGAGATGTTTTATTAATGTTTTATATGCTGTTCCTTATCTTCTTATTTTGAATATTGTATCTTTTTTAAAATTTCAGATAAAAGTCCCCAGTTCAGAAATATTGAAGGAGCAGTATTGATCTTTTTACCAGGCCTTGCTCATATTCAGCAGTTGTATGATCTTCTATCAAATGATAGAAGATTTTATTCTGAACGGTAACTACACATCTTCATTATATTCCTGGTAGTTTTAAAATAGGAAAATATTTGGTACATCAAAACCCTTGATCAGAGTTTTCAAAGTCTTTTCACCATGGGTTAAAATTACCTATGGGGAAGTAAGATTTTTTTCTTTAAACACTTCCATTATAACATGTTATCTACTAAAAATTTTTAGGTACTATATTCTGCATTTGTTCCATTTTGAGACAGATTCTCTCTATGTTGCCCAGGATGGAGTGTAGTGGCATGATTGCACCTTTAGCCTCAAACTCCTGGGCTCAAACAATCCTCCCACCTCAGCCTCCTGAGCAGCTGGGACCACAGGTTGTGCACCACTACGCCCAGCTAATGTAAAAAATTTTTTTCATAGAGACAAGGTCTCCCTCTGTTGCGCAGGCTGGCCTCAAACTCTTGGGCTCATGTGAACTTCTCACCATGGCCTTCCAAAGTGCCAGGATTACAGGCGTGAGCCACACTGCCTGTAGCCTTCATCTTCTTCTTTTTTTTTTTTTTTTTGAGGCAGAGTCTTGCTCTGCCGGCCAGGCTGGAGTGCAATGGTGCAATCTCAGCTTACTGCAACCTCTGCCTCCGGGTTCAAGTGATTCTCCTGCCTCAACCTCCCCAAGTAGCTGGGACTACAGGCGCACGCCACCACGACCAGCTAATTTTTATATTTTTAGTAGAGATGGGGTTTTACCATGTTGATCAGGCTGGTCTCAAACTCCTGACCTTAGATGATCTGCCCATCTCGGCCTCCCAAAGTGCTGGGATTACAGGCCTGAGCCATCGCACTTGGCCAGCCTTCATCTTCTAATAAGATTAAGCAGAGGGAATCCTGTGGTTAAAATATAAGATGTTGACTCCTGCCAACCCGCTAAATCATGCAAAACTCCAAGCAAGCTGCAGTTTATCATCCATATATATTTAATCAGCTGTTTACTATATGTTTTGATAGAGTTTATTACTACTGTAGTAAATCATATAAACCACTTCAACATTAGAAAGAACATTAAAAAAATTTAATCCTATTTGCATAATTTGTTTATATTCTTTGTGATGCATGTATATGAGGTTTCATTGTACAATTCTGTAAATGTGTATGTTTAAATTTTTTCGTAGTAAAAAACTTAAAGTTGCTTGCTATATGCAAATAAATTTTGTTATTCTTTGCAGTGTCTTCTAAAGAGAAAGTCTTGCTAAGAACTATGATTTTAACTTTCAGATATAAAGTGATAGCTCTGCATTCTATTCTTTCAACCCAAGATCAAGCTGCAGCATTCACACTTCCTCCTCCAGGAGTCAGGAAGGTAAAATTTAGTACAGCAAATTTATATGTGATCCACCTGAGAGTATTTTATGATGGCAGTCTAACTTTTTATCATCAAAGACAGCTGTTAAAATTAAGTGCCTGATAGCACATTGCCAACTCCAAGTGTTCTGCACCTTACCATCATCAGAAGTGAACCCAATGTTACAATTCAAGCATTTGAATATTTACATTATGTGCTATTTAAGGGAGATGACTTCATTGAGGGAGTGCTAGTTGAAAAACATGGTATGGATGTTGCCTGTTGAGGAAAAAAAGTCACAACTTTTTCCCAAGAAGGCATCACAAAGGAGATTGGATATTTAAATCCTGGGAATATTCTTGTTGTTCTCTAGGCAGATCCTCTCTGATGATTTTTATTGTACACAAACCATTAGGTAGGTCACAAAGCTAATAAGTAACAGAGCCAGGACAACAACCTAGTTCTCATTAATGTGATTTTTTTTTCCTAATAATAGTGAAGGGTTGTGCTAAGCTGTTTCCATTCTCTACCCAGTTCCCCATTCTACTTATGTTTTTTTGTTCTGAGACCGAGTTTCAAAACAACACTCCAGCCTTGTTGCCCAGGCTGGAGTGCAGTGGCACAATCTCGGCTCACTGCAACCTCCGCCTCCTGGGTTCGAGTGATTCTCCTGCCTCAGCCTCCTGAGTAGGTGGCACCTGCCACCAAGCCTGGCTAATTTTTGTATTTTTAGTAGAGACAGGGTTTCGCCATGTTGGCCAGGCTGGTCTCAAACTCCTGACCACAGGTGATCCTCCCACCTTGGCCTCCTGAAGTGCTGGGATTACAGGCATGAGCCGCCGCACCCAGCCCTACTTATATCATTTTTAAGAGATTGACTAGAATTAGGGGAGTGGTATTTTTGTTGGAATAAAAATCTGTATTTTAGATTTAGTCTAATTAGTAAGCTAAGCTGACAAAACTAGAGTAAATTAAAATTACACAGTAATAGCAAATAGATTGTAAATTTTTGTGACTGAAATTGAAATTCAGTTTTTAAATTTCATCAGCTCAAACTAATTTAAATAATGATATATTCATGAAAGTAGTCTAAATGTTTTAAGCTTTTTGTTTATTTTCAGATTGTTTTAGCAACCAATATTGCAGAGACGGGTATTACTATTCCTGATGTTGTATTTGTAATTGATACTGGAAGAACAAAAGAAAATAAGTAAGTTTAAATTTCCCAAATCAAAACATGTTTAAACTGGAAAGAGGTTGGGGCTCTTGAATTCTTGGGAGAAATCCTAAAATTATTTAGGGAAAATCCTAAATGTCCTAGTTCTGTCCAAAGCAAAAGCCTTAGAGAAACTATAGGAAACTTTAAAATATCCGAGAGTAAATGTCAGAATTTCATTTCATGGGTTTTCCCATAAGTAATACCACTATACTGCTACTTTTAGAAAAGTGCTGAGAAAAATTTTCAGAACATAAATTTTTATTGATTTTTTATTTGTAAAATAAATTGTTTAACAAAAAGCATTCTTTGTGTGATTATTTAAAAAAGAAACACGGCTTTTGGAGTAAGAGCTGAATTTAAATCTCTTGAGCAAGTAATGTAACATATAACCTCTCTAATCATCAGTTTCTTCATTTGTAAATGGGTAAAATGAAAATTTCTTTTTATTTTTTTTTTGAGACGGAGTCTTGCTCTGACGCCCAGGCTGGAAGTGCAGTGGCACAGTCTCACTGCAGCCTCCACCTCCCTGGTTCAAGCAGTTCCCCTGCCTCAGCCTTCTGAGTAGCTGGGATTACAGGCACATGCCACCACACTTGGCTAATTTTTTTGTATTTTTAGTAGAGACAGGGTTTCACCATGTTGGCCAGGCTGGTCTCGAACTCCTGACCTCAGGCAATCTGCCTGCTTCAGCCTCCCAAAGTGCTGGTATTACAGGCGTGAGCCACCTCGCCCAGCCAAAATGAAAATTTTATAACTGAAAGTGCGTAGTTCAGTAACTGGAACCTAATAGGTAACTGTAACTGAATTTTCAACAAAAAGATTACTACTGAATAAATAATGTTTATATTGAATAAATAGGACAGACCACCTTTAGTAGTTTACTATAATCTAGATACACTATCCCCTGTTTTAGGAAACCATAGCAATATTTGCAAGGGAGTACCACTATTCAATAAAAAGTAGATTCTTGATTCTTTGAATTGTATCTCTAGAGAAAATGTTTTCAGGGTTTAACTGTATCGTGAAAGGTATGTTGAATTGTAATGGTCACAGTAACACTTCTCAAAATATTTCAAAGAATTATCATTGCATAATTAATAGGTATTCTACTAAATTTAAAAAAGATTCTATGATCAGATTAATATGAGAAAGGATAAGTTAAATAATTTTTTTCTTTTGCCAGACTTTTAATTTGTAGTATATTTAGTATGCAATGTTTACTAAATTATTTAAATATGAAGCATAATTTGAGAACTATCGGTCCACAATAATGGACTTTTCAAGCCTGTGTTTAACTTAGCTGTAAGAGTCAAATCCAGCTTTTTCCAATTTTGACTTAAGTCAATTATCTACGTATTCTCTCCTAAAACATTTCCTTAGGTACCATGAAAGCAGTCAGATGAGTTCGTTGGTCGAGACGTTTGTCAGTAAAGCCAGTGCTTTGCAGCGCCAGGGAAGAGCTGGGCGGGTCAGAGATGGCTTCTGTTTCCGAATGTACACAAGAGAAAGGTATGGCATAGCACTGGAAATGTAAAACACATAAACCAGTATTATGTGACATTTCTGATAATATGTATTTAGTATTACTTTATTTTTCAGATTTGAAGGCTTTATGGATTATTCTGTTCCTGAAATCTTACGTGTACCTTTGGAGGAATTATGCCTTCATATTATGGTAATCTCAAGGGAACTCAGATGGATTTTGTCCTTCACTCCTTTCTAGAAAAGAAAAAAATGAACACTAAAGTTACCTTATATTGCTTTAGATTTTCAACTTTTTTACTCTTCTTTAATATATGCCCTTATCCATCTTATTATAAGTAAATCCACTGTGTTTTGATTTTGCCAGACACTTACACTTTATAGATTAAAATACAGCCTCATAATCTAGACTAGTAGTTCTCAACTGGGGGCACTGTTGCCTACCAGGGGACATTGGGCAATATCAGGAGATATTTTTGGTTGTCATAATTGGACAGGGAGGGTAAATGGTATCTAGTAGGTAGATATCTGGGATACTCCTAAACATCTGACAGTGTACAGGGCAGCTCCCTAAAACAAAGAATTATCCAGCCCAAAATATCAGTAGTCCTGAGATTGAGAAACCCTGACCTAAACAAAGGTCTTTTTAGACTGAAAGATCTGTAATATCCTTCAGTTCTTAGATTTTTGACTCCTATCAAAATCAGGAATGAAGAAACTAAAAATGTGGACTGGAAAATCTAATCCTTATTCCTTCCCCACCCAAACACACACATAGGCTCATACACTCTTCCCCCAACTCCTCTACCCTCATTATAAAAAAAATAACAGGATAGCCCTACTTAACACATTTTACCCTCTTTGCTCAAAATTTTACTGAAGTCAAATTTAGTTCCGGTACCATCTCATTGGGTAATGTTCATTCTTTGATTTCATACCAATTTTATTACTTTTTTAATCTGCAGAAATGTAATCTTGGTTCTCCTGAAGATTTCCTCTCCAAAGCCTTAGATCCTCCTCAGCTCCAAGTGATCAGCAATGCAATGAATTTGCTCCGAAAAATTGGAGCTTGTGAATTAAATGAGCCTAAACTGACTCCGTTGGGCCAACACCTTGCAGCTTTACCTGTGAATGTCAAGATTGGCAAGATGCTTATTTTTGGTGCCATATTTGGCTGCCTTGACCCAGTGGTAAGTCAAACAATGCTGCTGCTGCTTCACTTTAAATATCCTTTGACCAGGAAATTACAAGTGTGGAAACAATTGTTAATTAAAAATTTTTTTAACTAAATAGAATGTCTATACTAACATTAAAACCGAGAGGGCCTGAATGTTTGATTTTTGTTTTGTTTGTTTGTTTGTTTTTTGAGACAGGGTCTGACACTGTCGCCCAGGCTGGAGAGCAATGGTGCAATCTAGGCTCACTGCAACCTCCGCCTCCGGGGTTCAAGCATTTCATGCCTTAGCCTCCCAAGTAGCTGGGATTACAGGCACTTGCCACCACACCTGGCTAATTTTTGTATTTTTAGTAGAGATGGAGTTTCACCATGTTGGCCAGGTTGGATAAGAATTTTTTAATATAATATTTAACTTTTTATATTTGTATACTTGAAAATCTGTTCATCCATTACTTAAGTGTACTGTAAGTACTATTTTGTGAGTGATTTTGGCTTGTCTAAACTTTTGTTTTCAACCCACTTGAAATATTTAATGGAATATGTAGTGGATGATTCTTAGGAAGCTTTGAACACTACCAACTTTGAAAAGTAAAATTAAAAACTTTTTTTCTTTCCTTTTTTGGGCTCTCTCTCTGAGCCAATAATTAGCAGAGTTCTCTTTTCTCAAATTATGTCAGAATTAACAAATTCAAATCTGTCTGAGTCTCTGGGCACATATGCTTACTGTGTCATTCCAACTTTCCAACTTTATCAAGCTATGGCCTTTTCTGGGATTACCAATAAAGGCTATTTAAATACAGAATGGAAGCCTGGGCAACATAGTGAGACCCTGATTCTGCAAAAAAAATTAAGATAAAAAAATTGGCCGGGCATGGTGGTGCACCCCTGTAGACCCAGCTATTCAGGAGGCTGAGGTGGGAGGATTGCTAGAGCCCTGGAGTAGGAGGGGGCAGTGAGCTATGATTGGGCCACTGCACCCCAGCCTGGGCAACAGAACAAGACCCTGTCTCTTAAAAACCCAAAAATAAAAATAAAAACAGAATGAAGAAAATGTGACTTATTACTATAGTCTCTCTTTGGTATTCGAAATAGATATTCACCGGAATTTTGCCAAGTTCAAAAAATAACCTCTTCCGTGATAGTTTATCTGAAAACCTACAACAACAAATGGAATATTACGTAGTACAAATTATTTTTAAAGATCATGGCAGACTAAGAGTGGAAATTCAGCAGTCTTGAGGCCAAGATAACTGAGTTAGGATTCCCAGATTGCCTCTAACTGTATGACAGACTATAAATCATTTATATAAATGTTCAGTTTTTTTTCTCTGATTGTGGTGATAATTGCCTCCTTACCTCACAGAAAGGGTATAAAAGTAAAAGGATTTATTTTTGAAATTCCTTAAAATGAAACAAAAAATAACTTTAAAATGAAAATATAAGTTAGCTATAGAACTAGTATTTTATATTAAACATTAGTATAATACTAATAAACATAATAAAATATTGAAAATAAACAGGCAACTTAAAGTGTGATTGTTTTATGATCTGCTTTCTTTTATAAGTTAACTTTCACTGTATTGCTCTTTAATGATAAATTGTTTTGTCATTTATGGATAGGCAACACTAGCTGCAGTTATGACAGAGAAGTCTCCTTTTACCACACCAATTGGTCGAAAAGATGAAGCAGATCTTGCAAAATCAGCTTTGGCCATGGCAGATTCAGACCACTTGACGATCTACAATGCATATCTAGGGTAAAAACATAATCTGGCCGTTATCAATAAGCCAATTACCTGAGGTTATTTACTTTAAAATATATTACCTTTGACTTATTAAAATTGTACATCTGAGGTGTAAATTTATTTTTAGTTATTTCATCTGTCAAGGTATAATTATGTTAGAGATTCATGTGTTTTATAATCCTTCCTAAAACTTAAGAATAATATATTTGGTATTATATGTATATTAACTCATATTTGAAGTAACTTAATAATTTACTGTTAAACATACATGGAAAATATCTGTTAATGCTGTTAACAGATCTGTTAATAAGTTAATATTCTTATATACAATTGGTAGCTGCTACAAGCAAGATCCCTCCCCTTTAAAAATTATAATTTAATTAAATCTTACTTTGGTTACTAGCTCTGAAAAAGAGTTTGGAAAGAGAACATGGTGAACTTTATTCATTAATTGACATTTTATTTATCTAGATGGAAGAAAGCACGACAAGAAGGAGGTTATCGTTCTGAAATCACATATTGCCGGAGGAACTTTCTTAATAGAACATCACTGTTAACCCTAGAGGTAATTCTTAATATAGATCTCTCACTCAGAGTCATGGGTAACTATAATAAGTTTATTTTGGAAAAAAGAATGCCTAGGAAAATACTTGTCACATAGTAAGGGCTTAGTAAACATTTGTTGAATTAGTACATTTGTGATTGTACTTCTTTCTTCCAGCAATTAACTTGTATGTATTACACAGTGATTTAAAATAGTATTTAATAATCATAATATGTTCAAGAAATGATTAAAAAGACTGGCTCATTCCTGTAATCCCAGTGCTTTGGGAGGCTGAAGCAGTAAGATGGCTTCAGGCCAGGAGTTTGAGACCAGCCTGGGCACATAGTGAGACTGCGTCTCTACCAAAAATAAAAAAATTAAATGGGCATGGTAGCACACGCCTGTAGTCCCGGCTACTCAGGAGACCGAGGTGGGAGGATTGCTTGAGCCCAGGAGTTCAAGGTTGCAGTGAGTTACAATTGTTACCACTGTATACAGAGTGATACCCTCTCTCTTTTAAAAAAGAAAGAAAAGAAAAGAGACGCAACACGATTTCATAAACACTATCTTGGGAATTAGAAGTCTCAGTTTTTCATTAAAAAAAAAAAATCACCTGAGGTTGGGAGTTCGAGACCAGCCTGACCAACATGGAGAAACCCCTTCTATACTAAAATACAAAATTAGCCGGGTGTGGTGGCACATGCCTGTAATCCCAGCTACTCGGGAGGCTGAGGCACAAGAATCACTTGAACCGAGGAGATGGAGGTTGTGGTGAGCCAAGATCACGCCATTGCACTCCAGCCTGGGCAACAAGAGCAAACTCTGTCTCAAAAAAAAACAAAAACAAAAAACACAAGGACTGGGTGCAGTGGCTCATGCCTGTAATCCAGCACTTTGGGAGGCCGAGGCGGGTGGATCATGAGGTCAGGAGTTCACGACCAGCCTGGCCAAGATGGTGAAACCCCATCTCTACTAAAAATACAAAAATTAGCCAGGTGTGGTGGCAGGCACCTGTAACCCCAAATACTCAGGAGGCTGAGGCAGAGAATTGCTTGCACCTGGGAGGCAGAGGTTGCAATGAGCCGAGATTGCGCCACTGCACTCCAATCTGGGTGACAGAACGAGACTCCATCTCAAAAAAAAAGAAAAGGGGAAAAAAAAAACAAGTTGAAAGGAGATAATCTACATTTCTTCTCAACTCTGAAATGTGGTTTTAATTACGAAAAATTTCAAACATACATCAAATTATACAGACATAATGAACTTTCACCCATTTCCCACTTTCATAATTACCAACCTGTGGTCAACCTACTTGTACTCCTTTTATTCTACTATCTGCCCTCTAGATTTTGAAGTGCCCCCCTCCCCATAGATGATATTATCTCAACCTAACACTACACCTACATCCACTCAAGAACAGAGTTTGTTAAGATGGTATCAGATTTTTTTTAAACATTATCACACCTAAAAATACTCAATTCCTTAATACCATCAAACATACAGACAGTGTTTAAACATCCTCAGTTACCTCATTACTGGCTTTTTTTTTTTTTTTACAGCTAATTCAAAGGATGATCCAAACAAGGCCCACACTTTAAATTTGGTTGATATGTTTTTTAATAAAATCTCTTAACCTATAGTTACTCCTTTCTCAGTTTTTTCCTATTTGGCATTTATTTTTTGAAGAAACCAGATACATTGTCCTGTAGAGTTTCCTGCATTCTGGATATGGCTGATTGTATCCTTGTGGTATTATTTAACATATTCTTCTGTGTCCTGTATTTCTTATAAATGGGTGTTATATTGAGAGTTTAATCCAATTCACGTTCATCTTTATTTTTTCTTTCTTTTTTCCTTTTTTCAGAGTCATCTCCCTTTTTGTAACATTAAGATATATCAGTGGGGCCAGCTAGATTCATCCATTACAAAATTCCCCACTGGTTTTCATGTAATGCTGTTAGCAGCCATTGGTAATACTCAGACCTATTGTTTCATTAGGGTCTGGATATGGCTGATTGTATCCTTGTGGTATTATTTAACATATTCTTCTGTGTCCTGTATTTCTTATAAATGGGTGTTATATTGAGAGAGTAATCCAATTCAGGTTCATCTTTTTTTTTTTCTTTTTTTCAGAGTCATCTCCCTTTTTGTAACATTAAGATATATCAATGGGGCCAGCTAGATTCATCCATTACAAAATTTCCCACTGGCTTTTCATGCAATGCTTTTAGCAGCCATTGATAACACTCGGACCTATTGTTTCATTAGGGTTGCAAATGATGGTATAATTCTACTTGTTAGCTAGAATTACTTCATGAAGAACTACTTTTTCCTTATCAATATTTGAATACCCTGAGGTACGGTCTATACAAGAAAATTAGGATAAATGCTTGTTTCCTTCTACCTAGCAGTTTTCATAATGAGTTGATTCCTAAGCATCTCCACAAGTAATCAGTGAATCTTGTTTTTTTTTTTAAATTGTTATGAACTTATTGATTTAAATATATTTGATGTGTTTCCGTTCTCTACAGATGTTAATTTTTTAATACTCAAATTGTCCCCTCTTTGGGAAGGGAGAGCCCCTTTGGGTTGGCTGCTGAGTCCTTTTCATATAATCTTAGCAATCTTTGATGGCTTCCTTGCTTTTGGTACAGAAGGCTTCTCTAGTGTATTTTATGCTCCAGGCTTGGAATCAGTTATATTTCCAAAGAGCCCTGATTCCTTTTCATGAAATTCTATTATATGTCCCTAAATATTGGCCAGCTATTTAGCTTCAGCCAGGGATGGCTAGTTATGAAAAGGCATCCAAAGCATCATACTTAGTGGCTAGTTGTGATCAACTTTATCAGTCTGTTCTTAGGAAGGGAAACCAGATGGTTTAGCCCATTACTCAGGTTGCCATTCAGGAGTAGATTTATTTCTGGGAGGAGAGAGAGTAGAAGTGTAGTTAAAATGTAAAGACAGGTGAATGTGAAAAGCAGGGCTCCCCCACAAATACTGTCTTTTTGTTTTTATTGATACTTATTTAAAAGGAAATGATGTTTAATACAGATATGCTATAAAAGTTTTTTTTTAAATAGATGGGGTCTCGCTGTGTTGGCCAGGCTGGTTTTGAATTCCTGACCTCAAGCGATCCTCCCATCTCAGTCTCCCAAAGTGCTAGGATGACAGGTGTGAGCCACCTCGCTTGGCCCAGATATGCTATAAAAGTATTCAGAAAATAATGTATCTCTCACGTAATTCCCCTATTATATACTCATATTTTTAAAAGTAAAAAGGTTTTTTTTCCCATATTTGACACACTACTTTTTGTAATTAAAAAAAACCGCTAGGATGACAGCAGAGACTTCTCTAAGTGGAATGAACTTTGTCCTTCTCGAAGCACATGAAGGGCTAAATTGAAGAAATAGCCACCTCTGGGCCAACTGACTGGGAACATGTAGAAATCCCAGTCAGTTGGCCCAGAGGGGGCTATTTCTTCAATTTAGCCCCTTTTCCTTTATCTTCAAATTGCTTTCCACCCCTTCTTCTGTGAGCCTTTTCTTCACCTCCCTGAGACTACAAAGTTTTAGATGTCTTCACCAACCCTGTGGTGTTATGGCAGCTGCCTGTTTGGTCTTTTCTCCCCTAGAATCAAAGTCCCTTAAGCCCCAAACTTAAAACATAAAGGATATCCTAAAGGTAAACATCACCTTTTAATTGCTTGTATCCTGTGTACTTTGAAAAATGCCCATCCTTCCTGTGCTAGTTTTGCTGATCAGCACATATTAAACGTAGAAAAACATTTTAGGCAACAATTTTATATTAAATGAAGTTGCCATTAATAAACTTTTTCAAAGTTCTTTAAGAAATTAAGATGAGATTTCCAGAAACAAATGAAGAAGGTACTTGCAATCTAGGATCAAGATTTCTGTCAATTCTTTCTCAATGCTGACCATCCTCATTGAGTAAAAATCTCCAGAGAAAAAGGAGAGCTACTATGGAAGTAGATGTAGTGAATGAAAATGTGTTCAGACACATTTTTCTTGCTCTCAAATTTTAGACATTCTTATGTTTTGAGACATCTAAAGTCTTAGGGTGAGGAGAATAGCTGATTCTAATTCTTAACTTTCCAGTATCTTTTTTTTTCCCCCAAGGTAATTTGGGCTATAGTTAGCTAAATAATCATTAGCATCCTGTCAATTTTTATAGGAAGCAGTAATATAAACTACAATGTTATTTGGAAATTTCTATAATCAATCAATTTGATTATTTGTCTTTTTAACATAAACCAATCTAGGATGTAAAGCAGGAGTTAATAAAGTTGGTTAAGGCAGCAGGATTTTCATCTTCCACAACTTCTACCAGCTGGGAAGGAAACAGAGCCTCACAGACCCTCTCATTCCAAGAAATTGCCCTTCTTAAAGCTGTACTGGTGGCTGGACTGTATGACAATGTGGGGAAGATAATCTATACAAAGTCAGTGGATGTTACAGAAAAATTGGCTTGCATTGTGGAGACGGCCCAAGGCAAAGCACAAGTACACCCATCCTCAGTAAATCGAGATTTGCAAACTCATGGATGGCTTTTATACCAGGAGAAGGTGAAGTACTCATTCCTAAATTCCAGTATTCAGAGCATTATTCTACAAGTCATTCATAACAAGTTAGGATGCCCTAACAGGTATTTTATTTGGTTCTCAAATTGAGCTATTCATTTTTGTTAGTATTTGAAATCAAGATGCACATAGCTTCTCAAACAAAAGAATGCTTATTTTCTCTTCAAAAACAAATAGTAAGGTTTCTACTCTGCCCGTCATCTTTTCTACGTGGAATAAAGACAGTAATACCAAATTTATGTTGGTTAATAATGTATCAATCCCCTGAGTATTTCATTAAAAGGTGCTGTCTCAGAAGGGAATGAAAGACAAGTTGTATGTGCTATTTCCAAATAAGGGGAATATTGGATGGTGTAGTAGAACTGTGGATGATTTGCAACAGTTTCGGTCAAGTATCACCTAAGATAATTTAATAGCAAATATTTATAGATTACAATGAAAACAACCTTTTGAATTGGAGCTGCATGACCACTCCATTTTCTTATTTTTTAATATATGGTAAAGGTTAAGATGGCATTTTCTCTTCATATTTTGGGTTTTTGTTACCTGTCTCATTCACACATTTTTAAGGCAGTATGAGAAGAAAAGGGAACATAAAATATTGAAACATATTTCTTCTCCCTTTACAAAAAGTGCCTCCATTTTGTTTCTTGACCTTTAAAATAACAAAGATCCGTAATTTCAAGCACTGGCTTGAATAACTCTCAACATTTATCAAACTTAAATGTAAAACATGAGAAATTACTGATTGACACCCATAGCTGAATATTGGTTTAGAAACCAGAAACTGAAAATCATAATTTTAACATTAATTATTTAATATCATTAGCATTATAAAATTGCTTGTACCTAGTTTCCTTTATGTTCAAAGTATATAACTCAGCCTTAGCAATAATATTTAAAATGCCTTTCATAGCATTAATGCACAGGTGGTAATAGTAATTTATTATAAAATTGATAAATTATACACATAAGAAAATGAAAATGTAGCTTTACAAATACTCTTGGCTTAAAATGTAGAATAACAAATTGTAGAAAAATGCTTACTTGAAAAAGATAAATGACCTCCTTCTATTTTTATATTTTGAAGTTATTTTCCCCCCTTTTTCCCATGTAGATAAGGTATGCCAGAGTGTATTTGAGAGAAACTACCCTAATAACCCCTTTTCCAGTTTTACTTTTTGGTGGTGATATAGAAGTTCAACACCGAGAACGTCTTCTTTCTATTGATGGCTGGATCTATTTTCAGGTACATAGTACAACTGATTTTATTATTAAAAATTTTCAACTTCCAGTACCATTGAGGTACATTTTTTAAATGTTATTGGAGTTTGCATAATTTCTTCTTATGAGTTAAATAGAATTCCATATTTTATCTTGCCTCTGTGGTTTTAAATCTGTTAAATTTGAAAATCAAATTATATTGCTATTACAAATTCTATTTATTATTAATAACAATTCTAGCTTTCTATGTGTTGGGTACTTCAATAGTTAACTTTATATGGATTTTCCCAAATTAATATCCTAACAACCTTGTTAGGTAATTTCTATAGTTTCTTTTATATAGATAGAGACACTCAAACACAGTGAGAAATTAAATAATTTTCCCAGGATTTACATGGATTGTTACTGACAGAGCAAGATTCAAATCTAGGACTATTTGATACCCAAATTTATTCTCATTCCACTACATTGTGGAATAAAAAGGAATAAAAAGACCAAACAGATTTATAGTTTATAATTCATACTGTTGAATTCTTCTCTGGAAAAATTAGACCAACCTATGCTTATTTCTGACAATAAATTTATCTATTTCTCTGTACTCCCATCAAGATTGACCAGCTTAAACTAAGCAAACCTATTACATTGTCAGGTTATTCTATGACAGCTGTTTGTCTAGGACTGGAAAGGTGAATTTTAAGTGCAGCTTTACAATTATATGCAGTTTGTGCAAAGAAATCAGGGTGGCGGAAATGTTTTATAACTGGATTGTGATGGTTGCACAACTCTATAAATTTACTAAAAGCTATTGAAATTAGTGAAAATGAGTGAATTTTTATGGTAAGTTATATCTCAATAAAGCTGTTTTAAAAAATTTTCCACCCCAGGCTGGGCGCCATGGCTCATGCCTGTAATCCCAGCCCTTCGGGAGGCTGAGGCAGGTGGATCATGAGGTCAGGAGTTTGAGACCAGCCTGACCAACATGGTGAAACCCTGTCTCTACTAAAAATACAAAAAATTAGCCAGGCATGGTGGCGGGCACCTGTAATCCCAGCTACTCCGGAGGCTGAGGCAGGAGAATTGCTTGAACCTGGGAGGCGAAGGTTGCAGTGAGGTGAGATTGCGCCACTGCAGTCCAGTCTGGGCGACAGAGAGAGACTCCATCTCAAAAAAAAAAAAAAAATTTCCCTCCCCATAACTGTAGTCTTAACTTCCACAGAGTTGATATAGAGAAGAAAACAATTATTGGAGTAATAGTTGCCTTATTTTGGGAAGAGTTACCAGATTTAATAAGGAAATTGACAGGTTTGCATGCCTAGCTAGCAGAAATAATTTGCATTTTTCCCATTGTGTTTTCCATTAAAAGCAAGATGTGCTAAGGCAGATTGTAATATATGCTTGCCTTGATTTACTTAAACACATTCACACTCCCCTGGATTGACTTTGTCCACTTTTTCATCTCCTCTTAACAGGCCCCTGTAAAGATAGCTGTCATTTTCAAGCAGCTGAGAGTTCTCATTGATTCTGTTTTAAGAAAAAAGCTTGAAAATCCAAAGATGTCCCTGGAAAGTAAGTGTTTGCTTATAGTGTAAGTGAAAGACCGTATACACATATTTGTATGTGTACACATACCTATGTACTAATGTGTGGAAAAACTTTCTAAGAGGCCAGGCACAGTGGCTCACACCCATAATCCCAGCACTTTTGAGAGGCCAAGGCAGGCAGATCACCTGAGGTCAGGAGTCCGAGGCCAGCCTGGCCAACATGGTGAAACCCTGTCTCTACTAAAAATACAAAATTAGCCAGTCATGGTGGTGGGCATCTGTAATCCCAGCTACTCGGGAGGCTGAGGCGCAAGAATCACTTGAACCTGAGAGGCATAGGTTGCAGTGAGCGCCGAGATCACGTGATTGCACTCCAGCCTGGGCGACAGGAGCGAAACTCCATCTCAAAAAAAAAAAAAAAACTCTAAGAGAAAATCTGAAATATTCTAGAAATTATTTTTTTGTAACATTGGAGTATACTAAAGCACACTGAAGTCGTAAAAAATCCCATCTATTTTATGCTGAATTCCATCAAACTCAATTAGTGATTATTCACAACCTAATTATCCTCTTAAGGTTTAGTTTACTCCTGTCTATTTTAAACTTCATTTCTAAATTTCTAGCCATTTCATAGAAAAAAAGGTTAATAAAACTGAGCATAGTAAACTTTGCTACTTATTAGCATTTTAGTAAACTGGTAACATAGCTATTATTTAAAAAAAAATAATAAGCCAAGCATGGTGTCATATGCCTGTAGTCCTAGCTACCCAGAAGGCTGAGGTGGGAAGATTGCTTGAGCCCAGGAGTTAAAGTCCAGCCTAGACAACATAGAGAGACTCTGTCTCTAAGAAATATATGTATATACACACATACCTATATATGTATTTGTGTGTGTGTGTGTGTGTATGATTTAGGGACTTTCTGTTAGGTTTATTTCAGCATGGTTTTTCCACCATGTGTTTCTTTCAAATGCAGAGCTATTTCTCTGTATAAAATAAACATATTATCCTTCAACAGAAATCTGAAATGAGCTGGGCATGGTGACACCTGCCTGTAATCCCACCACTTTGGGAGGCTGAGGCAGGAGGATCGCTTGAGGCCAGGAGTTCAAGACCAGCCTGGGTAACATAGGGAGATGCCATCTCTACAAACAATTAAAAAAAAATTAGCCAGGCCTGGTGGCTTGTACCTGTTGTCTCAGCTACTTGGGAGGCTGAGGCGAGTATCTGCACTCCAGTCTGGGTGACAGAGCAAGACCCCACATCAAAAAATAAGGGAGAAATCTGAAATGGACACCTGAGTTTGCAGGTTGCCCAGTGCAGTGTTTTTCAAAATTGCCAAATCATCAAAATCATCCTGGCAGTTGCAAAGAATACAAGGTCCAAAGACCTACCCTAGACATACTGATCTCTATGGGAGAGGCCTGTGGCTATATTATTTTTTAAATCTTTTATTCTGTAACATTTCCCCTCTAAGACTATCCCGTTTTTAAATGCAGTTAATTATTTTTAATAAACTGAGTTGTTTTTCTGGTAGAATATCCTACATTTAGGATTTGGTTAGTTACATACTCATGCTTTAACATGTTCATGTATTTCCTATAAACTGGTAGTTATATTTGGAGGTATGATTAGAATAAGAAGTTTTGAGGAAAATAATACTTTCTAGTTGGTGCTGTATTCTCCCCATTGCATCACACCAGGAAGCACTTAAATTTGGTTGTCTTTTTAATGTTAAGAATTGATCAGTGACTTCAGTATGATTGTACTGAACAAAGTATCCCCAGTTTATTCTCAAAAGTATCCCCAGTTTATTCTCAACAGTCACAGGCAAGTTGGGGGAGCTACTGATCTAGTTCTACTACCCTGAAGCCTCATACTCTGTGTTTATTTGTATAACTAAATATGAATGCATAAGCATTAAAATGTATTAATTTTCCTATACTGCTGGAAACAGATCAAGTCTTAACATATTAAGACATGTGGGCTCTTTGCTCAGGGAGCTTTGTGCATTACAACTTTGGCATTAGAAAGAATTATACTTTATAAAGTATAGGTTGAACCTCAGCTTTTAATTAAGCAAAATGATTTTTTGAAATGATATCAGTGTTTCCCTTTGCCATAAGAGAGAGAGCAGAGCTTACCGTTGGGTGTAGTGTATACATTTGACTTGGGAAGAAGGAAGAAGTATGTTAGTGCTCTCTCTTGGATTTATAACAAAAAGTTGGTAGAATGCCAAACATTTGAAAAAAACGTAACTGAACTTACTCTTGTGCTTTCTTTTACTCTCTCTTCCTCAATTTAAAAATCATGGTTCTTGGAGCCAGGTATGGTGGCTTGCGCCTGTAATCCCAGCTACTCAGAGGGCTGAGATGGGAAGATTGCTTGAGCCCAGGAGTTCAGAGCTGCAGTGAGCTGTGATCACACCACTGCACTACAGCCTAGGCGAGAGTGAGACTCCATCTCTTGAAAAAGAAAAAAGAAAAACGTTCTTTCTAGACCTGCCATTGTTCCAACTTCAAACAAGTGACCTCTCTTTTTCCCCTCCCTCCCACTTTTTTGTTGTTGTTGTTTCTAATGCCACTGTAACCATTGCAACCATTGAAAGCGACAGCATTCTCTGAGTATCTAATGTAAATGCAGAATTTCAGTTTTGCAGCCCTGATCATTATAACTTTCTAAAGAGTGGCTATGAGGTTCTTAGGAAGTCACAATTTCAGAGTAACTATTAAGTAGAAGCAGTTGTTAACAAAACCCCTTTAGCAAATAATGCAGCCTCTGTTGCTCTGTTTGTCAAATTAATTGGTATTTGATTCCTTTGTTGTGTAGAGAGGTCTGTCACTTCCCCATTGACACCCCTCCAAGAGCACTTCCCTGTTAGAATTTTTTGTTTCCTTTGGACTTAAACATGGAGAAACTGATAACAGTTCTTTCTTCCTTGCTCATACTTTGGAAATTCTGCCATACTCTGAAGAACACTGAAGAGTCAGTAGAGCCTTCAGTATATTGCAGCCAAGTGAAAAAGTTGAGAAACTTACTTTCTTCAAGGAATTTTTATAAAAAAAAATTTATAATTCCTTATAAAGAAGTAACAGTTCGCATCATATTATCTCTTTGGGGTTTAGCCTATACAAATGTTACCTGTTTTCAAAATGTTAACTTTTGTCAAACTAGGTATGGCATAACCTACAGCAATAAAATCTATGTGGGGCAAAAAATATTTTATAGGTGTCTCTAGTTTTATTACTGGTGTTAATTCTGTATTCTAATGTAAAAATTTTTAGTGACATATACCTCTTATTTACATGTGTATACACTGGAAAATTAGACAATGTTGCATTTATTCATGGCTTTTTTTTTCTTCCACTCAGATGACAAGATTCTGCAGATCATTACGGAATTGATAAAAACAGAGAATAACTGAAACTGAAATTCATGGTCAACTGCTTTAAAAATTAAGATGAAGATACAGTCATGAAATTATCTGAAAATGGATCATCACATTAAGTATTTCATTACTTAAAATGTTGGTACTAGCCATTAACTTAAAGGTGGCGGGAAAAAAGCACATACTTTAAACATGTGTAATTTTCTAGTTCCTTTTTAATGATGATTATTCTGAATGTATTTGCCACTACATTTACAATAAATGCTTTGGTATCATCCATGTTTTGCTCATCGTTGTGTTGATAAGGGCAAGGCCTATGTCTGTGGTATCTGTAGCTTAATGTTGTGATTCCTTGTGTAGCTACCTCATCCTCTATCAGTCC
Source organism: Symphalangus syndactylus (assembly GCF_028878055.3). Lineage (NCBI taxonomy): Eukaryota > Metazoa > Chordata > Mammalia > Primates > Hylobatidae > Symphalangus > Symphalangus syndactylus. The sequence continues at coordinate 44,535,843 of NC_072440.2, forward strand.
TTGATGTCTGCAGAATTTAAACCCTATAGACCCAGAGGGAAAATAATCTCCAAAACCAATTATAATTAAATTTCCATGAAAAGGAACAACTTCAGAAGTCAGTTATTTAGTATTTGATTGATAGTCAATTTCAGAACCTAAATAAGTGCACTATTAATAGATGCCACCTATTTCAGTAACATTCAAAAAGCATAAACATGTAGTTCTGGAAGACAGGCAAGATTGACTAATACTCCTGTCAGCCTTGGGATGGATAGCTTGCACTGTTTTCCTCAGGCTACAGCTGTGATATCCCTGCCCCTGAACCCTTTTTGTATACGCGAGTGAACTGGTAAGGTCAGTAACTTTGAGATAGTAAAGTATGCTTAGGTATTTTTCATTGGTCCTATTTGTTTTGGTTACTGACAATCTTTTGCAATTCCATTTTTATTACTTTACTTAGAGGGATTTCTCTTCATTTCTTATCAATAGATTTTTGATAAACTTCAAATATAGTTTAGATCAAAAGGCAGAAATTGCATCTGAAGATCAAAAGATTAGAATTTAATAGGAACCTAGTATAACTGCTTGGCTCTCATAACAGGTATATAATTTTAATATTTTTTGATGAACAAATTAAACCGTAACTTTTACCTTATATGCAAATGGAAGTAAAAACAATACTTAATAGCAATCTCTAATTTTAGGTTTCTACTTGCAGTGTGGCAAGGGAATTGAGAGCAAGGAGTCAAATGTGACTGTGGTTTGAAATCTCTAATGCCATTAATAAAAATGGGTATGTCAGGAGAAAGAGCTAGATTGGGTGTTGAAGGCAATTCCTCTTGGGACACATGGAGGCTAGAACTCCAAATTGTTTTGTCTGTTAACTCATTTATAGACAACCTACAAGGTAGGTACTGTATTAACCTACTATTTGTATTTTACAAATGAGGAAACTGAGGCACAGAGAAGTGAAATAACATGTCCGAGATCACACTGATAGTAAGTAACAGAAGCATTATGGCTCCAGTACTATTTAGATTTCTGAAATGTAATCATTATTCCTTTGAAATGTGAAACAGTGACTCACATCAGGTAAGGTCATAGGGTTAGAGTCTTCTACACAGAGATGATAATTAAAGATGTGGGAGTTGAGGTAATCACCAAAGGGGTAAGAAGATCAAAGTCCCTTTCTTCTTTCATCTTCTCAGCCGTCACTCAGACCCAGGTCACCACTGTCTTTCACTTACACCACTGCAGTAATCTCTGAACTAGGCTTTCTCCTCCTTTTTATACCTCTAATCCAAAAAAGAATGATATTTTTAAAGGGTATCTGTGTCACTTGGCTTCCCATTGCTCTTAAAATTTAAAGTTCTAAACATGACCTCCAAAGCTCTCTAACTGATCTGGACCTTGATATCCAATCTCATCTCCACTCTTTTGTCTCATGGTGCTCCAGCCACACTAGGCTCCTTTTCAGTTGCTAGAAGATGCCAAGTGGTTTTTCTGAGCATTTACACATGGCGGTCTCTGCCATAATACATTGTTTCCGGTTCTTTGCCAAAAAGACTTTCCTGCTCTAAAGCCCTCCGCACAGGCCACCCTACTGAAGTGCATATCCCCTTTTACTCATAACACGGTACTTTTCTCAGCTTGTACCACTTGCTTTTCATCTCACTGGAACGTATGCTGCACCAGGACTGTTGCACTCGCTGATACATACCTAACACAATGCCTTGCATATATAGGCATTCAATAAATGCTGAATGAGTGAAGGATAAGGAGAACCAGAGTAGGGCTATCTTAATGCCAAGGAGGAAGATTTTTGAAAGCAAAAGTATTGTCAACAGATGTTACAGAGTAGGGAAAGATCACTAAGGTTTAATGAATACATCAACCTTTTGAGATCAGTTTGAATGGAGGCTGGCAAGGAAGGACTCTGAGAAGTCCCACAACCACATGCACATTCAATGATACACCAGAAGGACTTGCAAGACTCAGAGGCTAAAGTTGATTTTGTAGAGAAAGGATATACAATGGGATCAGCAAGGGGAAAAGACACATCACATGGAGTCTGGAGAAATCTATACACAGGCTTCCCATGTGCTATGCAGTTTCCGCCCAGAGAAACCTACTACAGAATCAGAGTGCAAGGATTTTTAATAGGGGCAGGTCATACAAGCACAAAGACCAGGCATAACAAAATTCCATGCTCCCAGAAGGAAAGCAGGCATTTAAGTGTTCCTAGCAGGCAAAACAGTGTTAACAAAAAGCAGAGGACTTTTCACAAGTCAAGTTCCCAGGCTCCAGCCAAGGGCCAGCCCTACAAGCAGTCTCTTCTAAAGACCTCTGGCTTGCTATGTTAACTCTTTTCTGCATGAGTACAAATCATAATTTTAGGAAGTGAATAAAAATGAAAAGGTGGGGCAGCAAATAGAATATTCCTTATGGATGTTATAAAGGAACAGAATGCATAATAGGTTGAATATGAATATATTCATAAAAGGTTGAAGACCCTCACTGATTTGCAGGCAAAAATAGAAATAACCAGCATAAAGTGAGGATAATATTAACATCAGAGAGGGCTCAACAAAGAACTAAAACCGAGTAACATAGGGATCAACTTGGAAAGGCTTTCTGGTTTTCCCCAGCAATGCTTACTGGCTTCAGATAAGCTGATAAAGTTGACAGTGGATAGGATTTTTTGGTTTTTGGGGTTTTTTGCATTCAAGTGACTATGGGATCTTAGAATGAAATCGACTGTGTCATTGAAATGGGTGAATGAAATCGCTTATTTAGAGGCAAATGGGGCCAGATCAGAGGCCATGGACCAGGAAAATGGAGACGTCAGAATCTAATCCCAAATTCATTATGAATAAGTCAATGGTAGGGAGGCCAGTTAGAGGAGACAATTTCAGAATTTAAAATCTTGAGATGTAATTGTTTCAATAATAAACCTAAAGGGTTTCCCTGCTGATGGATAGCAAAATGGATGTGGGGAGAATTTAAAGTAGGGACAGGATGAACAGCATATTTGTTCATCAGTGTGGATGCAGGAAAAGGATGGAGAAGACCAGGCCAGGTGCTACAGTCACTAGGAAAAGGAGTTGGGTGCTTTGGATCTTAACATACAGTGGTAAGAAAAATCAAGTGTCATATGAGAAAATCACACTCTTCAGATAAGAAGTTGTTGAGTCCTGGTGGTAGTTAGGAATATGCCTGCCTGTTTTCATGAAATCCGTTCTTATGCATGAGACATTTAGAAGTAGATGAAGAGTCAGCTGAGTGCAGTGGCTCACACCTGTAATCCCAGCACTTTGGGAGGCCGAGGCGGGTGGATCACCTGAGGTCAAGAGTTTGAGACCAGCCTGGCCAATATGGTGAAATCCCATCTCTACTAAAAATACAAAAATTAGTTGGGCATGGTGGCAGGCACCTGTAATCCCAGCTACTCGGGAGGCTGAAGCAGGAGAATCTCTTGAACCCGGGAAGTGGAGATTGGAGTGAGCCAAGATTGCGCCACTGCACTCCAGCCTGGTGACAGAGCAAGACTCCATCTAAAAGAAAAAAGAAGTAGATGAAAAGTCTTCACTGGAGAGGATTAGTGGGAAGGAAAGGGAGTATTATCAAGGGAAAGTATATCTCCAGTTTTTAAATTGAGCATTATATGATAAGCACTGAACTAAGAACTTTACTATATTCTTGTTCAGTCCTCACAACAAGATGGTAATATATTTTCAATTTACAATTGAGAAAACTGATGCTAAAGGTCACTCAGCTAACGGGGAATAAATGGAAAGACCATTGAAAAATAACCTGAGCAGTCTACTGCTGTAGGGGTAAAGGGAATTTTCTTCCCTCCATCCTTCTGAAAGTTCTATAATTTCTCTATAAAATAAACTGACTATAGACAGATTAACAGGGAAAAAAGGCATAAAAATGTATTAATGTGCATAAACATGGGAGCTATACAAAATATGAGGCTCAGAGGAGGGGGCCAGATGACGTTTATATAGTATAAAGGAATAGAGGCTTAGAATGTGGCAAGACAGGTTATGGGAGGGAGAGGAAAGGAAAAGCATGGGGAGCAAAGGCTACATCTTGTATGTAGATGAAGTCTAAAGGGTAGCAGCCCTCAGAAAGTATAGGTGGTAGCCCATGGTAACATTTTTGTCAGACCTTTAAAAGTGTCAGATTTTTAGTCTCCTTTTCCTGTGAGGTAATCTTTCCTAGATCTGGATAAGGCAGATAAGGAGGGGCCTCAGAGAGAGCCTGTTTGCATCTGGGGTTTACTTCACTAATATAGATTTCCTCTACAGATGCAAATCTCCCCCACAAAATGACAGTTTTTCAGAGCAATTACCTGTAGTGTGCAGCCCCTCCAAATTGCCATCTTGAAGTATGGCCAAAAAGTATTTGGGAGCCAGCGTGGTGGCTCATGGCTATAATCCTAATACTTTGAGAGGCTGAAGTGGGAGGATCACTTGAACTCAGGAGTTCAAGCCCAGCTTGAGCAACATGGCAAAACCCTGTCTCCACCAAAAATAGAAAAAAGTAGCTGGGTGTGGTGGTACACGCCTGTGGTTCCATCTATTCAGGAGGCTGAGGTGGAAGGACCACTTGAGCCAGGGTGGCAGAGATTGCAAGGAGCTGAGATCATGCTGCTCTACACTCCAGTATGGGTGACATTGAGACACCGTCTCAAAAAAAAAAGTATTTGGGGGGTGTAAAATATTAATTGGCATAAGGATAGACATATACAGTCTCTGACTTAAGATGGTTTGACTTAAAATTTTTTGACTTCACAATGATGTGAAAGTGAAATGCAATCAGTAAAAACTGTACTTCAAATTTTGTTTTCATATTTTCCCAGGCTAGCGATATGCAGTATGATTACAGTATTTTTAATTGATGATACCTTTATCAGGACATAACCCCACTGTAAATTAAGCAGCACTGGTAGATAGAATTAAAAGTTCAGACACAAACCCATGTGTCTATGGTTTGCTAATTTTCAACAAGGGTGTCAATGGTGCAATAATCTTTTCAACAAATGGTGCTGGAACCACTGGATAGCTACAGGCAAAAGAATGAATTTGGGCCCTTACCTCATGCCATGTACAGAAATTAAAGTGGACTATAGAGCTAAGTGTAGGCTGAGCGTGGTGGCTCATGCCTGTAATCCCAGCACTTTGGGAAACCAAGGCAGGTGGATTGCTTCAGCCCATAAGTTTGAGACCAGCCTGGACAACAGGATGAAACCCCATCTCTACAAAAAAGTGCAAAAATTAGCAGGGCGTGTTGCTGCACACCTGTTGTCCCAGCCACTTGGGGGGCTGAGGTGGGAGGATCACTTGACCCTGGGAAGTTGAAGTTGCAATGAGCAGAGATCACGCCACTGCACTCCAGCCTGGGTGACAAAGTGATACCTTGTCTCAAAAAAACAAACAAACAACAACTACCTCGAAAACAAACAAAAAAGAGCTAAGTGTAAAAACTAAAACTACAATACTCTTAGAAGAAAATATACGAGTAAATCTTTAGGACCTTGGATTAAGTAATGATTTCTTAGATGTGACACCAAAAGCGCCAGAAACAAAAGAAAAAAATGGTACTTCATCAAAATTAAAAATAATTGTCCAATACTGAAGGATCCCATTTATATGTGGAATCTAAGAAAGTCAAACATACAGGCAGAGTTGAACAGTTTCCAGGAGGTAGAGGAAATAGGGAAATATTGGTCAAAAGGTACAAACTTTTAGTTATAAAATGAATAAGTTCTGGGGATCTAGTATACAGCATGGTGACTATAGTTAATAATATTATATTGTTTACCTGAAATTTGCTGAGAGAGCAATCTTAAGTATCCTCATCTCACATACATGAAAGATGTTAACTGTGTGGCAAAGGATGAATTACTCTGATTGTGGTAATCATTATATAGTGTAAACATAGATCATATCACTTTGTACACCTTGAATAAATATAATTTTTATTTGTCAGTTGTACCTCAATAAAGCTGGAGACAATTTAATTATTAATATAATAAAAATACTTGTTCTTCAAAGGACACCATCAAGAAAGTGAAAAGGGGCCGGGCACAGTGGCTCACACCCGTAATTCTATTACAGGAAAGGGGTCCTGATCCAGACCCCCAAGAGAGGGTTCTTGGATCTCACGCAAAAAACAATTCAGGGCAGGTCCATAGCGTAAAGTGAAAGCAAGTTTATTAGGAAAGTAAAGGAATAAAAGAACGGCTACTCCATAGACAGAGGAACCCCGAGGGCTGCTGGTTGCCCATTTTTATGGTTACTTCTTGATGATATGCTAAACAAGGGGTGGATTATTCATGCCTCCCCTTTTTAGACCACATAGGGTAACTTCCTGATGTTGCCATGGCATTTGTAAACTGTCATGGCGCTGGTGGGAGTGTAGCAGTGAGAACGACCAGAGGTCACTCTCATTGCCATCTTTGTTTTGGTGGGTTTTAACTGGCTTCTCTACTGCAACCTGTTTTATCAACAAGGTCTTTATGACCTGTATCTTATGCCAACCTCCTATTTCACTCTGTGACTTAGAATGCCTTAACAATCTGGGAATGCAGCCCAGTAGGTTTCAGCCTCATTTTACCCATTCAATATGGAGTTGCTGTGGTTCACATGCCTCTGACAATCCCAGCACTTTGGGAGGCTGAGGCAGATGGATCACTTCAGGTCAGGAGTTCGAGACTAGCCTGGGCAACATGCCAAAACCCCATCTCTACTAAAAATACAAAAATTAGCCGGTCATAGTGGTATGCACCTGTAGTCCCAGCTACTTGGGAGGCTGAGGCATGGGAATCGTCTGAACCCAGGAAGCAGAGGTTGCAGTGAGCCACGATTGCACCACTGCACTCCAGCCTGGGCAACAGAGCAAGACTCTGTCTCAACAAAAAAAAAAGAAAGAAAGAAAGTGACAAGACAACCCCACAAAACAGGAGAAAATACTTGCAAATCATATGCCTGATATAGGACTTGTATACAGAAGATATAAAGAATTCTTACAACTCAATAATAAAAAGACAATCCTATTTAAAAATGGCAAACTAGGAATAGAAGGAAATTACATCAATATAATAAAATTAATATATGAAAATCCCACAGGTAACACCATACTCATTGATGAAAAACTGAAAACTTTTTTTGTAAAAATAGGACCAAGACAAGGATACCCACTCTTGCCATGCTATTCAACACAGTACTGGAGTACTAGCTAAAGCAATTAGGCAAGGAAAAGAAAAAAGGCATCTAAATTTAAAAGGAAGAAGTAAAACTCTGTTCACAGATGACAGATGACATGATCTTATATGTAGAAAACTTTAGTGATTCTGCTGGGCACGGTGGCTCAAGCCTGTAATCCCAGCACTTTGGGAGGCCGAAGCAGGCAGATCATGAGGTCAGGAGATCGAGACCATCCTGGCTAACACGGTGAAACCCCGTCTCTACTAAAAATACAAAAAATTAGCCAGGTGAGGTGGTGGGCGCCTGTAGTCCCAGCTACGTGGGAGGCTGAGGCAGGAGAATGGCGTGAACCCCAGGGGGTGGAGCCTGCAGTGAGCCAAGATCGCACCACTGAACTCCAGCCTGGGCGACAGAGCAAGACTCCGTCTCAAAAAAAAAAAAAAAAAAAAGAAAACTTTAGTGATTCCACAAAAACTGTCAGAAATAATACATTCAACAAAGTTCCAGCATATGAAACCAACATACAAAAATTAGTTGTTTGTACACACTGACAATCCACAAAGGAAATTAAGAAAGCAATCCCATTTATAATAGCATCAAAAAGAGTAAAATACTTAAGAATAAACTTAAACAAGGGAGGAGAAAGAGTTATGCATTGAAAACTGCAAAATATTGCTGAAAGAAATTAAAGACACAAATAGAAAGATAGCCCATGTTCACAGATTAGAAGACTTAATATTGTCCATATGACCCAAAGCAGTCTATAGACTCTATGCAATCCCTATTAAAATCCAAATGGCATTTTTTACAGAAATAGAAAAAAACAATTCTAAAATGTATATGGAACCGCAAAAGACTGATTGCCAAAATAATCTTGAGAAACAACAATAAAGCTAGTGACTTCACACTTCCTGATTTCATACATATTACAAAGCTACATTAATCAAAACAATATGGTATGGCATAAAGACAGACATATAGACCAACAGGACAGAATAGAGTTCCTTAAATGGTTCATATGTGTATTCCAGCAAGCTGATACAGAAACAGCAGATATGATAATAATATGGAAATGCAGGTTAGGAATTTTTCAGTCACTCTGAAGGTACTGGGAAATATTTTTCCTGAATGATATACCTTTAACATCCAGATCTTCCACAGGAAAAGAAAGCCTAGCCACTCCATCCATTTATTTCAAATATGCATAACTGAACAAACTTAGAGACTAAATCCTACCTCTCAACAGAGCAGCCCAATCTGCCACACGCTGAGTGCTTTTGTTAACTGCAGGCCCTTGGTGCCTTTTCTCATAAACTCTAAGCAGCATATGACTAGGCAGCCCTCAACAGCTGCTCTGTTTTGATCTGTACCCTATGATTTGACATCCAAGTAGGCACATTACACATTGTGTGTTGCCCTTCAGCTTTCCTTTTTGTTGCTTTTCAATAGGACGGCTTTGCTTTACATTTGGAACACGGGTTTATCTCACCATGGTCTGAAGATACTAATTGCTGCCCTCTTTGTTTTCTGTGTGGTAGAGAAAGAAAAGACAGGATAGATCTGCCGAGATTATGTTAATATATGATGCCCCCCTGGGTATAAGGAGTTCTTTCTCCTTGAACATCTCTGGATGCTCATTATTTAAAATCATCATAAATATTATCAATAACAACAACACAGAGATGCATTAGCTTTAGCTTGCATTTAGTTGGGATATTCACTGTATACAGTAAGCCCACTTCCCACTACTACTCCTTTGCAGGTTACCTTGAAGTAATTATTTTTAGAGGATTTAACTATCAGTATATAAACATTTGTAGGATTCCTGCCCACCAGAAAATGTTGCTCCCCAAACAAAAACATATTCTCAACATTATGAGAAATCTCACTTAGGGAAGAGATTTGCACAACATTAAAAGAAAAAAACTGACAATGTGGACTTGCAAACACTAGCAACACAGAAGAACTTCTTCAAAGAGGCATCCCTGGCTATGCAATTTAAAGTAGATACCCATTCACACTCTAGGCCACCACACTTTTAAATCTATTTTAAGAATGTATTCCTGTCTGATATGGCTCACTTTTTTATTTTCAGCCTATCCACTCCCGGCTCTATGCAAGCAGGGGCCTTGTGTGTCTTATCCACTGCTGCAAACCTAGAGCGATGCCTGGTACTTAGTAGGTACTCATTAAATATTGGTTGTGGAGGAACAGAGATAGACAACTATAGTGTCCAAGTACAGTTACATTCTAGTAACCAGAGAAATGTTTAAGAGCTTCCTTTCATGGTATATCTTAGATCTTCTACTTCATGTAAAATATATATTTGTACCAGAAATGGAAGGTGGAAAGATAAGCTGTATTTTTCAACAGGCTAATAGCCATGGCTCAAGAACAAAGGCACAAACTTCTCTCACTCCTGAGGTCAGCCTGGTTTCAGAGACCTTCTCTTCACTCCCAGAAAGACTGCCAGATATAAGAATTTGAACTCTTTGGCCAATTTAAACTCGTTTATTCAGCACCAGAGCTCTCTCTGAAAAGTGAAGTAAACTGTCACTTCCTTATGTGATCACCACCTAAAAGGTGGCTGGTTCATGGAAATTAGATGGCACTCTGTGGTCGTCACACTCAATAGCTTTATGCTTTCTTTGGCCTTAAAGCCTTGCTTCCTTTATGCCCAAGTCTAGCTCAGTTTTTACCTGCTGGCACATACTTGGGCAAGGGGATTCTGCCTGTCTTGCTATAACATATCTCAGAGCCTCCCAGATTTGTCAAAAGAAAGTGCAACCAGCTCTGACCCTGTTGGCTTCTCCTTCCTCTGGGGGCTCTGTCCCTTGGGAAAGCTCTCCTTTCAAAGCAGTGGCCTGAGGACAGACTCAAAGCCTTTCCTTAGTTCTCCCTTCACATTTAATAAATACAGAACAGCACAGGGGTGAATGTCCAAACTGGAATCATACACTTAAATTTAAATACCGAATATTCCACTTACTAGCTGCATCTTCAAGCAAGCTCCTTAATCTGAACTTGTTCTCTCATCTGTAAATGAGGACAATAGTCATACCTATCTCATATGGTTGAGGTAATGATGCAACGCTACAATAAAATATCACGCACAACTTTATAAGCTAAAGAACCCAGCAAATGTTAATGATAACAGCATCTACATGATCTGCCCTATTGCCTCTCGGACTTCATCTGCTACTCTTTTCACTTCTACTCCAGCCACACTGGTCGCCTTGCTGGTCTTCCACACACTGGGCTGCCCATGCCTCAGAGCTTTTGCACTGGCTAGTTTTGCTGGCTAGTATACCCACAGATTTCCATATGGCCAACTCCTCCACTTCTTAGGGGTCTGTGCTCAAGTGTTACCTTTCCAATGACTAGCCTATTTAATGCCACAACCTGCCCACTGGCATTCCCAATGCCCCAGAGCCTGTACTGGTTGTCTTTCCCTGCATTGCCACCCCATATAAGCTCCACAAAGGCAGGGATGTTTGTCTGCTCTATTCATTGATATAATCCAAGTCCCAAAACAAAAAGGAAAACCAGCTTATATTAAGCTATTCTTGCATTGCTATTTCAAAAAATACCAGAGACAGAATAATTTATAAAGAAATGAGGTTTAATCGGCTCACAGTTCTGCAGGCTGTACAGGAAGCATAGTGCTGGCATCTGCTTATCTTCCAGAGAGGCCTCAGGAAGCTTATAATCATGGCAGAAGGCAAAGGGGAGCAGGCACATCACATGGTGAAAGCAGAAGCGAGCGAGTGAGAGAGAGAGAGAGAGAGGTGAGGGAGTGGGAGTGGGGGGAGGTGCTGCACACTTTTAAAAGACCAGATCTCATGAGAACTCACTATCACAAAGACAGCACCCCAAGCCACGAAAGATCTGCCCCCATGATCCAAACACCTCCTACCAGGCCCCAACTCTATTAATGGGGATTACAATTCAACATGATATTTGGGCAGGGACAAATATCCACACTATAGCACAGTCTTGCATACAAAGTTACACAATTTTGCTCCTGGGTTGCCCAGGTGCTGTTTTATTCCATCCACTATTTTCTGATATCCATATATAATAGCTATTGCCACTTTAAAGGCCTCACCTAGGGTCCCTGCTCTCTAACTTTCAGCCAGCTGCATATGAACAGTGTCATTTTTAAAACAAATGACATATCCATACAGCTCAAAATTTAAAAGGTAGATGAAGGTACACAGTAAAAAGTCCCTCTTCCTCTTATTTCTGTCTCCTAATCTGCTAAATCTTCTCTCCAAAGAAAGCCAATGTAACCAGTTACTTGTGTATCTGTCTAGAGAGATTCAATGCACATACAAGGATGTGTGCATATGTGTATATACATGTACACATATATACATATATATCTTTTATACAAGTGACAACAAATTAGACATGCTATTTTGCACCTGACTTTATTTTAATCCTCTATTTTGAAAATCTGGGGCCAGCATTTTGTGAGGCTGAAGCAGGTGAATCATCTGAGGTCAGGAGTTCAAGACCAGCCTGGCCAACATGACAAAACCCCATCTTGACTAAAAATACAAAAAGTAGCCAGTTGTAGTGGTGCATGCCTGCAATCCCAGCTACTCGGGAGCCTAAGATAGGAGAACCTCTTGAAGCCAGGAGGCAGTGAGGCTGCAGTGAACTGAGATCACACCACTGTACTCCAGCCTGGGCAACAGGGCAAGACTTCATCTCAAAAAAACAAAAACAAAACAAAAAAAAACCAAAAACCCCACAAAAATCATTCCACATCAGTACAAAAACATTTGCCTCATTCTTTTCAATGGTCGCATAATATTCTATTTTTTGGATGTCTCTTATTGAGGACACTCAAAGTTTTACTTCTAACAAGGATACTGCAATAAATATAGTTTTATAAAGTCATTTTGCACTGATGTATACTAACTATCCAGAAGTAGAACTGCTGAGCTAAAGACTAGGTGCATTTTAAATGTTTACAGATCTTGCCAAATTATCTTCCAAATGGTTGTAATTTATATTACAACCAACAACATATTGATAACCTATATTCTCTTATCAAATGTTTGGATTGTTATCAATTATGATAAAAGTTTGGATTTTTCTGAGTTTCAGCATCTTTTCATAAAGACATTTTTCTTGTAAACTATTCAAATATTTGTTCATTTTTCTGTTAGAGTGTCACACTTTTTCATACTGATTTATAAGAGCTTTTTCTATCTTAAGAAAATTATGCCAATCGCTTCTCGGCCTTTTGGATAAGATCAAGGTAAAGAAAATTATGCCTATATCTGTGATATAAGTTAAAGCATTTTTCTAGTTTCAACTTTTTTTTTTTACTTTTTATAATCAAATTTATAAATCTTTTTTTTTGAGACGGAGTCCTACTCTGTTGCCAGGCTGGAGTGCAGTGGCACGATCTTGGCTCACTGCAACCTCCGCCTCCCGGGTTCAAGCGATTCTCCTGCCTCAGCCTCCCAAGTAGCTGAGACTACAGGCATGTGCCACCACACCCAGCTAATTTTTGTATTTTTAGTAGAGACGGGGTTTCACTGTGTTAGCCAGGATGGTCTCAATCTCTTGACCTCGTGATCCGCCCACCTTGGCCTCCCAAAGTGCTGGAATTACAGGCGTGAGCCACTGTGCCCAGCTAAATCTTTTTTTTTTTAACAGTCTCTTGGTTTTGTGTCATACTTCCCTATTCTGAGAATATCACAAAATCTGCAGCTTATCACTTTCAAACTCACCATTGACAATGAAGAGCAAATCTCCTGGATACCCCAATACCAGGGTGGGGTAGGGGGATGCAGGAGAGTGGCAAATCCAAGAAAGAGATTTCCTTCCTGCAAATTACCAACATCTTTCCCTTTATTCTGGCTTCTTTTCTAGAAAGCACACTTTTTCTCCAAGCAAATGACACCAAGAATGATGTCATTCTTCAGATAAGATTCTGTTCCCTATATCCTGGTATATGATATAATGAAGCTACATAATACCCAAAACAAGTTTGATAGTATAACAAAATCTTGACCATATCATAAGTAAATTGCAACACACTAAATGTTACACACACAGTATCAGGAAGGTTCCTTGCTCCTGACAGCCCTGAGTCTACATGGGCAACACCACCATCTAAAGGAAATCCAGCAGAGTAAGCATCAGGCTACCATCAGTTTGACGAAATGCTTGCAAGGCCCACTGAAACAAGTCACTTAGTATCCCACACTATAAGAGTTGAGGCCTGGGCTGGTTTCAAGCATAATTATGCTGCAGTGCTTACTACCTTTTAGTTCTTGATGTGCTCTTCTGATCCAGAGCCTGGAAGGACAGAGGTTGCTGCTAGAGACCTTTCCACCCAGCATCTGAATATGGCAAAGAGACTTAACCTTTATAGAAGTAAAATTTATTGGGCCAGGCACAGTGGCTCATGCCTGTAATCCCAGAACTTTGGGAGGCTGAGGTGGGTGGATTACTTGAGCCCAGGAGTTCAAGACCAGCCTGGGCAACATGGCAAGACCCAGTCTATACAAAAAAAAAAAAAAAAAAATACTAAAATTAGCCAGGCATGGTGGCATGTGCCTGTAGTCCCCAGAGGCAGGAGGACTGCTTGAGCCCAGTTGGGGGGTGCAGGTGAGGAGGCTGCAGTGAGCCCTGCTGGTGCCACTCTAGCCTGGTGAGACCCTGTCTCAAAAAAAAAAAAAAAAAAGAAGTAAAACTTAAATGTTACACCAGGTGATGTTTATTTGGAGGGCTAGACCTTTAGTTCAGTACTCAAAGACCAGCTTCAGATCTCAAAGTCCAGTGGAACTATAATATGAATAGTAGCCTCTTTGTAACTATAAATACACACACTCCCTATAAGAAACCAAAAAACAGGTATTAGTTTTCCAACCACCCTGGATGACAAAAACACATATACCTTATACCTTAGCTAGAAAAAAAACCATAATTATAGCAGCAACTGATATTGAAAACTACATGAACGTATTATATGTCTTAACTAGTCCTTATAACAATCTTATAGGATACCCTTACTATCCCAATTTTTTAAACACTAGAGCAACAGAAATAAAAAGGTTGAATAACTTGCCCAGGTTCACAGAGCTAGTATACTGCAGACGGGATTGAACTCCAGAAGTCAAACTCCAGAGCCAAAGCTCTTAACCACTGCACAGTACTGCCTGTGCCGGGCAGATTGCCACAGATAGGAGGGAATCTGAGGAGAGTTGGGAGAAAAGGCACATCTACGCATGAGGAGAGAAGCAGTAAACTTGAGTGTGTGTACTGAACTTTTAGTGAACTGGGGACTGGCAAAACTCCAGGCAGGCAGGTAACAAAGAGATAGCCTTTTTCCCAGGTGGACATTTAGACGTGTAAGTCAAACGTCCGGGTTTTGTAAATGTGCTAAAAATTCCTGCCCTTTGTGTACTAAATACCAGCAAAACTTGTCTGACTTTAAGTTATATGTCTCAATTTTGATGCTTAAATACATTAATAGAAAAGAGAGTCTTAAGTAAATATTAGAATTTTTACTGACATCAAAACTGAGTTTAAGCATTATTTTAAGGTGCTAGTGAACGTTCACATTTAGGTGGCAACCTACTTTGTTTGCTAAAACAAGGCACTGCCAGTAAGTGCATTGTTCCTACTTCAGCCCCCATCATAGAGCTGGAACACGGTGAGGGTGGGGGCTTTTGTCTCAAACTGAAGTGCCAAACTGGAATTAAAAAAAAACCTCTGATTCCATCATGTTAATACTGCCTTGCACATTTTATAAACCATACCTGAAAACAAACAGGTCAAATCGTGGTTAAGCAGCTTTTGATGTAGAAGCCTGAGTTTAATTCGGTTTTACATTTTTAAAGTATTTTAGGTTTACCTAGCGCATTTAAGGAGCACTGGGCCCAGGTCCCAGAGAGATTAGTAAACAGAAATTAATTTTAAAGACTTTTCATGGGGAAAATAAAATGCTTTTAACTTGGACCATATCATTCATATCAACTACAAATACTGAGGAGAGGAAAACGTGGCACTGATATCTCTGACAGTCTTGTTTAAAATCTCTAGAAGGTGAAGCACAGGACCAAGAGATGTGCAGGAATATCACTTTATTATATGTCCTGTCTAAAACTACATTGAATTGGGTTTCAACAGTGCATTCTACAAAAAGGCAGTGGAACATTAGAAAAACACTGTGGTGAGATGGAGGGAGACACAAAATTCGTTGTTTAGTGTCAATTATGGTATTTACCTTTATTCATTGCTAACACCCAAATTCACATCTCTATCCCAGACCTCACACCTCAACTCTCAATTTGTGTATTCAAATACCTGTTTTACCTCCCCACGTGGATGCCTGGAAGATGTCTCAAGCATAACAGACTCAAACTCCTTATCTTCTCCATAAAACCTTTTCCTCCCCTCAATCCTTTCCATCTCAGCTAATGACAACTTCATATCTTCAATTATTCATGTCAGAAAATCTGGGATCATCCTTGACTCTCTCATACCCTACATCTTTCTCTTTTCTGAGACAGGGTCTCAGTCTGTTACCCAGGCTGGAGTGCAGTAGCATGATCATGGCTCACTGCAGCCTCAACCTCCTAGGCTCAAGGAATCCTCCCACCTCAGCCTCCCAAGCAACTGGGATTACAGGCACCAGCTACCACGCCCAGCTAATTTTGTGATTTTTGGATTTTTTGTAGAGGCAGTGTCTCACAGGCAGGTCTTAAGCAGCTCTCCTACCTTGGCCTCCCAAAGTGCTGGGATTACAGACGTGAGCCACTGTGCCCAGCCCCTATATCTTTATACCAAATTCTGTTGGCCTATATTCAAAATATATCCAGAATCTAATCACTTCTCACCATCTCTACTACCTACTATCCTGGTTCAAGGCACCATCACCTCTCATCTGAATTATTTTAATAGTTTCTTAAGTTTCAATTTAAGTGTTTTCTGTTTTCAGTTTAAGTGTTTTCCGTTTCTGCCTGCGTCCTTCTCCTGCCACCCACATTTATTCTCAGCCTGATTAATTCTTCTATTTTTCTTTTTTTGTTTTGTTTTTGTTTTTGGAGACAGAGTCTCGTTCTGTCGCCCAGGCTGGAGTGCAGTGGCATGATCTCAGCTCAGTACAACCTCCACCTCCCGAGTTCAAGCAATTCTCTGCCTCAGCCTCCCAAGTAGCTGGGATTATAGGCGCCCGCCACCACGCCCAGCTAATTTTTGTATTTTTAGTGGAGACAGGGTTTCAACATTTTGGCCAGGCTGATCTTGAACTCCTGACGTCATGATCTGCCCGCCTCGGCCTCCCAAAGTGCTGGGATTACAGGCGTGGGCCACCGCGCCCGGCCCAATTCTTCTAAAATAGTGTTGTACAACAGAAATACAATGTGAGCCACATACGTAATTTTTTTAATTGTTTGAGACAGGGTCTCACTCTGTCACCCAGGCTGGAGTGCAGTGGCACGATCATATAACTCACTATAACCTCAAACTCCTGGGTTCAAGTGATCCTCCCACCTCAGCCTCCCAAGTAGCTAGGACTACAGACATGAGCCACCATGCCTCATTTTTTTCTAAATTTTTAGTACAGATGGGATCTCACTATGTTGCCCAGGCTGTTCGTATGTAAATTTAAAATTTCCAGAAACCACTTTTTGTTTTTTTAAGAAAGAGTCTTGTTCTGTCCCCCAGGCTGGAGTACAGTGGCACAATCTCAGCTCAGTGCAAACTTCGCCTCCTGGGTACAAGTGATTCTCATGCCTCAGCCTCCCTAGCTGGGGTTACAAGCATACACCACCATGCCTGGCTAATTTTTGTATTTTTAGTAGAGATGGGGTTTCACCATGCTGGCCAGGCTGGTCTCAAACTCCTGTCCTCAAGGGATCCGCCCACCTCAGCCTCCCAAAATGCTGGGATTACAGGCATGAGCCACTGTGCCAGGCCCAGAAATCACATTTTAAAAACTAAAAAGAAATAGATGAAGTTAATTGTAATAATATATTTAATTCATAAAATCTACACACCCCTTGTCAGAACCTCTGTCTCCATCTCCCACTCTTCTGCCCCCTTACTCTGCTCTAGGCACACTCCTGTTTCAGGGCCTTTGCACATGCTGTTCCCTTTGCCTGGAATGCCCTTTCCCCAGAATAAGCATGATTCACTCTCTCAACTCCTTCAGGTCTTTGCTCAAATGTCAACTGCTCAGTGAGGCTTTTCCTGACCTCCCTATTTAAAATTCCTATAACCCCATGCCCTAAAGTTCCCATTCCCCTTTCCCCTTTCCTGCTTTATTTTCTTAGCTCTTTTTTACCATCTAACATAAACGTACATTTATTTGATTATTATGTCTCCTCCCACTAAAACATAAAGTTTATTAGGGCAGGAATTTTGGTCTATTTTATTCACTGTGATATTCCCAGCGCCTAGAAAAGTGCCTAATACATAGTATGAACTCAAAAAATATTTGATGAATAAATTAACAAATGACTAAAAGTAAACACTGCTTTTAACAATGAGCACAAGCTGTAACATCAGAAGGCAGAGGAAAGAGGTAAGGATGTCATGATGACCATTTAATGAAGACATGGCTGAGATTCCTTCCTTTCCTACTCTATCTATAGAGGAGAAATGACCAAGGGGAGATAAACTATGCCTTTTCTTGGAAGCAGTGGACAGGAGTCCTACACATAAAACCTAGCCCTGAGCTTTGAAGATAAGTTTAAGAAGGCTTTTATATCCAAGTTAAATCAATTAAAATAGGTTTTATCCAATATTAAGAGTTAGAAAAAAATGTAAAAACCATCCCCTGAATTAAAAGACTGCTTACGACTGAGATGCTATACTAAAAAAAGCTCCTTTCAAGGTTTTGCTAAATTCCATGATGCACAGTGAAGCCATATACAAGTTTATATTGAATATTTTCATTAATTCAGTCAAAATCTTGGGGATATTGTTTTAACTAAGCAACATTTGAGAACAAAAGGTAACCACTGGTATTTACATATGTTCATTCATTATTTAAATATTGTCTTTTGGTACTTGCATCCTGATTAAGCTCCATCTTTACAGTGAAGACTTAATTGAATGGAAACATGGAACTTTCTTTTTGACCTGAAACAGACTGACAGGTTTCATTGTTTTAACTGCCAACCCACTTGCCTGAGTACATAAGCCAGACTCACAGACCTCCTTGAATTCACCTAACCTTCAACATGGAGCCCCCTTTGTAATCTATTTCCTAAATCTTTAGAATCTAATATCCTATCTCCATCCTCATTACCCACAATCATCTCTTGCCTGAATTACTGCACCTAACTGGGCTTCAACCTTTGCATCTCCAATCTATTTTCCACATATCAGCTAGAGTAATTTGATTTTTTTTTTTTTGAGGCAAGATTTGGCTGTGTTGCCTAGGCTGGAGTACAGTGATATGATCGTGGCTCACTGCAACCTCTGCCTCCCCGGCTCAAGTCACCATCCCACTTCAGCCTCTGAAGTAGCTGGAACTAGAGGCACATGCCACCAATCCCAGCGAATTTTTGTATTTTTGTAGAGACAGGGTTTCACCTTGTTGCCCAGGCTGGTCTCAAACTCATGAGCACAAGCGATCCGCCTGCCTCGGCCTCCCAAAGTGCTGGGATTATAGGTGTGAGCCACGACACCCAGCCTTAAAGTAATTTTTTAAATAAAAGATCTCTCTCCTTTGGTCAGGCCTCTTCAGTGGCTTCAGGTAAAGTCTAAACATTTAATGTAGCTTACAAGGCACTGTATGATCTTACCATTGAGGCATGGTGACTATGGAGCAAAGAGCAAGGCTGTCTAAGTTTGAATTCTGGTTCTGCCATTTACTAGCTTTGTGACTTTGGGGAAGTTACTTCTCTATGCCTCAGTTTTCTCATCTATAAAATGGGGAAAATAATAGAAGCGATCTCACAGAACTACTGGGAAGATGAATATAATATGCATGAAGAGCATAATAAAGTTCCTGGCACCTAAGTTTTATTTAAGTATTAGCTATTATTTTCCCTACCTCTCTTCCATTTGACCCTGTGTTCTAGTCACTCTGTATTAAGTAGGCCCTATAACATTCCAGGAATCATGCTTCCAGACCCTCCCACATCCTGCTACTCTACTTGGAATGATTTCTCCCTCCTCTCTTCTTTCCACCCAACTCCTTCTCTCTTAGCTTAACTACAACTTGCTTTGGGAAGCCTTTCCAGGCCAGGCTAATTGCCCCTACTATGGGTTTCTGTGACATCAGGGCTGCCAGATGTCAGGATTCCCAGTTAAATTTGAATGTCAGATAAACAACAAATCATCTTTTAGTATGTTCCCTGCTATAATATACTAACTAATGAATAGTTTTTTCTTATAAATATGTCCCATGCAATATTTGGGACATACTCAATGCTAAACATTTTTTTATTTGACATTCGAATTAACCCTGTGTCCTGTATTTTATCTGTCAACCCTAAATCCAGTAAATCCTCTATCAGTAATCCTTTACCACACAGTAATCATTTAAACAAGTGCAACAAGTGGTTCTTTGTTCCTCCAACTACTATGCAGCTCTGTGAGGGCAGGGCCGGTGCAGTCTTACAGTTTTAGACCCAGCACCTGGCACAGCAGGCATTCCAGAAGACTGAGGAATACGTCCATCAAGCCAAAGCTCAAGCACTACCTGTTGGGAATTGACTCTAACTATAGGCAAACTCCATGGGAGTGCAAAGCATTTTCAGTGTGGTGCAAAGAGAGTCTCACGTTCACAGGTGGATCAAATGATGGCGCTTTTTTTCAGAATAGCTCCAGTGTGGCCAGGTGCGGTGGCTCACGCCTGTAATTGCAGCATTTTGGGAGGCCGAGGCGGGCAGATCACCCGAGGTCAGGAGTTCAAGACCAGCCTGGCCAACATGGTGAAACCCTGTCTCTACAAAAATACAAAAATTAGCCAGGGATAATGGCAGGTGCCTGTAATCCCAGCTACTCAGGAGCCTGAGGCAGGAGGATCGCTTGAACCTGGGAGACGGAGGTTGCAGTGACCCCAGATCATGCCACTGCACTCCAGCCTGGGGAACAGGGCAACACTCCATCTCAAACAAACAAAAAGAATAGCTCCAGTGTGATAATGCTGTTGACTCCCCAGTGACAGCTTTAAGGTGACCCGACTATTTTACGTTCAAAAAGGACACTGAATTTTCACATCTATTTTACTTGACCCTCAAGGCAAATAATAATATCCATATTTAACAGATGAGGAAACGGAGACTCAGAGGGGGAAATGTCTTGCCTAAGATAACCAATAAGAGAGCCACAGTTTTGCCCTCAGGAGTTGACTTCACTAATTAGATTTTCAAAAAAAAAAGAAAAAATAGGCTGGGCATGGTGGCTCACGCCTGTAATCCCAGTACTTCTGGAGGCCGAGGCAGGCGGATCACGAGGTCAAGAGATCAAGACCATCCTGGCCAACATGGTGAAACCCAGTCTCTACTAAAAATACAAAAATTAGCTGGGTGTGGTTGTGCGCACCTGTAGTCCCAGCTACTCAGGAGGCTGAGGCAGGAAAATCACTTGAACTTGGGAGGCAGAGGTTGCAGTGAGCTCATGTCTCACCACTGCACTCCAGCCTGGCAACAGAGACTCCGTCTTAAAAAAAGAAAAAGAAAAAAATAGACGGCCAGGCACGGTGGCTCACGCCTGTAATCCCAGCACTTTGGGAGGCCAAGGCGGGAGGATGACCTGAGGTCGGGAGTTCAAGACCAGCCTAATATGGAGAAACCCCCGTCTCTACTAAAAATACAAAATTAGCCAGGCGCAGTGGCACATGCCTGTAATCCCAGCTACTAGAGAGGCTGAGGCAGGAGAATCGCTTGAACCCGGGAGGCAGAGGTTGCGGTGAACTGAGATCATCCCATTGCACTCCAGCCTGGGCAACAAGAGGGAAACTCTGTCTCAAAAAGAAAAAAAAAAAATAGATGAAAGCATAATTCGATTTTAAACAGAAAAAAAAAAAGGAAAAAGGAGTCGACTTCCTGCTCTTTTCACTTTACCACACTGGCCACCTGGGCCAATATGAGAAAATCAGAATTCCTGGATTCTTTCTCCTCACCCAGAAAGCTTCTCTAGGAAGAAGTCTGGTATCTGAGCCCTCTCCACAGGTTCAATTGCTCCTCCCATAATGTTGCTCTTCCCAACAATAGTCTGAGAGACAGTAAGGCCTGGCACCACTCCCAGTGTTTCTTAGCTCGTCTCCCATGTTAGAGATGAGATTATTTATTTTTCAGACAGAGCCTTGCTGTGTTGCCCAGGCTGGAGTGCAGTGGCATGATTTTGGCTCACTATAACCTCCACCTCCCAGGTTCAGGCGATTCTCGTGCCTCCGCCTCCCAAGCAGCTGGGATTACAGGTGTGTGCTATCACCCCCAGCTAATTTTTGTATTTTTAGTAGAGATGGGGTTTCACCATGTTGGCCAGGCTGGTCTCAAACTCCTGACCTCATGTGATCCACCTGCCCTGGCCTTCCAAAGTGCTGGGATTACAGTTGTGAGCCACCACGCCCAGCCCAAATAACATTATTTAGGGCAGAATAGAGAGCTTGCTCAAAGTTACGGGGAAATAGGAGGAACAGTGATCAGAACCCAAAATCCATTCCTTTTCTTTCACCTGCATCTATAGGAGACACGATCCCACCATCTACTAAATTTTCATAGACAGAAACTTGCACTTTGAGTAGGCACATTTGTCAGCTTTCTTCTGGAATGAGGTTAGGTGGCTGAACCTGCTCTTGGTTTGGCACCCAGTAGCCTCGCCTCTGGAAAACACCGGGGTTGAGGGTACCTGAGCTTTCTGCCGTTGCTAAGTGCCTGTGAGGTTGATTATGGGCTACTTGTGCTCCTGCAGCTCCTTCTCCTATAGGGTCAGAGACCGACAGGAAGATTCACTCAGGCCAGAGAAGGGCTCCAGCTTCTCCCAGGACAGGAGTCTGTGGACTAAACCCGAGGCGTCTTGCGGAAACTGCCACGCTCGGTCGGCCTGGGAGTCCCCATTCCAGCTTTAATTTCCCTGAGTTTATCACTCTGAAGGAGCGGACGCAGGAAGCAGGGAAAAACCAAGGACTGGGCTGCCGGCGGGGCAGAAGGCCAGAAGCTAATGACCTAAAACGAAACAGGCTGTGAGCAATTCGATCGAACTCGAAATGCAACTTTCCAACAATGTTCTTAAACCGCTGTAGCCCCAGCTTACTTGGCTTGGGGTGAAAAGTGTGGGAGAAAGTCTTCACGGCCTGCAGACTTGCTTGCCGACTGAGGTTGATCCGGCAGTTTTCCGTTTTGTTTTGAGCGCGAAAGCCGTAGCTGGCTGGTGGAGCTCCAATCTATTCCGCAGCACAGACGGCCTTTCTGAGGCTCGCTCCCCGAGGCTGGCGGAAGGAAGGGCACTGGCTACTCCAGTACCCACCGAAACAAAACCCACAAACGCAACTGAATTAACACTATTGCTTGTTTGGGTCACTGAAGAAAACTTTTCCTGTGTTGACAGAATTCTAGCCCGACTTTCGTTTGGAACTGAAGATCAGACCTTTACAAAATTACCGACCTGGGTTAGAGGTGCCCGCACGTGTCGAGACCATCTGGCCAAGGACAGGGAGATGCCCCCTGGGAGAATCTTTTATCCGGCGCAGCGGAGCCGCTTGGCTGCGCCTGCCGCAGCCCCACTCCCACTCCGCGTGCCGGGCTCCAGCAGCGACCCGGGCTCCGGTTGCCCGGGTAACGCAGGAGGCAGGCGCGAAAGGCGGGTGCCTGGCGCGCGCTGCGGCTCCCCCTCCCCCTCCCCTTCTCCTCCCCCTGGCGGGCCGCGGAGGCGACGCGCTGCCAGCGCCCTGAGGCGAGTGGTTCTCCAGCCGGAAAGTCGCGGCTCCGGTGCCGCTCTGGGCTCAGCCAGTGAGAGGCCGGGGGTGTGGTAGAGAGAAGGAGCCGGCCTGGTACTTAGGACCGCGCCAGCCTCTGAGCCGGGCCTCCTTCGCACTTTCGAGTGCGCGTTTGCTGCCCGCCGCAGCACGGGTGTTGAAGGTAGTAAAGCGGCCACGCGGCCGCATCATGGTGACCCCCTGTCCAACCAGCCCCTCGAGCCCCGCCGCCTGGGCGGGGAGGCGGGACAACGACCAGAACCTACGCGCCCCGGTGAAGAAGAGCAGGCGTCCGCGCCTCCGGAGGAAACAGCCGCTGCATCCCCTGAACCCGTGCCCGCTCCCGGGAGACTCCGGCATTTGCGACCTGTTCGAGTCCCCCAACTCCGGCTCAGACGGCGCAGACAGCCCCTCTGCGGCGCGGGGCGGTAGCCCCCTGCCCGGCCTGGCCCAGCCCTTGGCGCAGCTAGATCTACAGACCTTCCGCGACTACGGCCAGAGCTGCTACGCCTTCCGCAAGGCGCAGGAGAGCCACTTCCACCCGCGGGAGGCGCTGGCACGGCAGCCACAAGTGAGGTGCTGGTAGAGCCAGCTCCCCGCCGCTGCTCTTCCTCTCCTCCCAGGCTCTCTCCTCTCCTGCCGGGTCGGCCCTCCGAGCGCCCGGGCCCGCGACAGCCCAGCTCCCGCCCCGAGTCGAAGCACAAGGGGCCGTGGGGGGGCGTCACCGGCCTCATTTTACAGATGGAGAAAAGTGGGGCGTAGACGGCTTGAGGGACTTGCCCCAAGTCCCAAGCTGGCTACTGGGGCACGGTAGAAAGGAATTCGTTTCTGGGTTGAGTCCGGACTCCTACCGAACTCGGGCAAGTTATTTAACACCCTGAGCTTCTTTCTTCATCTGCAAAATGGAACCCCTCCCCTTTGAATGCTGAGCCCTTTATGCGAGGTAATGTGTACGACGCTCCCTGCACAGCGCCAGGTCCCATTCCCGGTGTTCCGGCTCAGCACCGCCCACGCGTTTCCCAGTTTCCATTGCGTTTCTCTTTCTGAAATCTTCTTGCCCATCTCCGGGGAAGCTCCCCGATTCTTCTGGCCCTTCCTTCCCTTCCACAGTCCCTCTCCACCCTAAGCCCAGCGGGCCCGCCTCC
This sequence comes from Symphalangus syndactylus, assembly GCF_028878055.3. Lineage (NCBI taxonomy): Eukaryota > Metazoa > Chordata > Mammalia > Primates > Hylobatidae > Symphalangus > Symphalangus syndactylus. The sequence goes on from NC_072440.2 coordinate 44,560,091, forward strand.
CCCCTCCTTCCCGGCAGGTGACGGCGGAATCCCGCTGTAAGCTGCTCAGCTGGCTGATCCCGGTGCACCGCCAATTCGGCCTCTCCTTCGAGTCGCTGTGCCTGACGGTGAACACTCTGGACCGCTTCCTCACCACCACGCCGGTGGCTGCAGACTGCTTCCAGCTGCTTGGGGTCACCTCCTTGCTCATCGCTTGCAAACAGGTACCTGGGGCCTCAAACAGGTAGACGCGGCATCTGGGGACGCAGCCAAACTCCCGCGCCACTCCCTGGCTGCCCGTCTCTCCAGCGCGCACGATTCAGTGCTGGGTTCCCAGAACTCATTTTATCAGATATTTGCATACGCATATATCCCTTAGCCTTAACTTCACAATTTCTCCACAAACGAACAATCCTGTGACTCAGCCTCCAAAGAAATAGCCTAATAGACTAATAGCTGTAATCAGTCCCAAATAGCTCTTTTGGCACCTCTAGTCTAGTCTCCGAAAAAGCCTTCAAAATTTCCCAAGTTTTTCTTTGTTTTAGTTGGACAGTAGTTAGATCAACTGCGCTGGAAGTACGCACCAGGTCACTTACGTGGAAGCAATGGAGAGGCAGAGCCCCGGCTGTCTCTCTGGAAGGGAAGGGGAAAGTCCCGGGCTTCATACTGGGGTGGGCCTCGGGCCCTGGAAGCCGCAAGGCGGGGTTGAGTGCGCCCTGTGTTGCAGGTGGAGGTGTACCCGCCGCGCGTGAAGCAGCTTCTGGCCCTCTGCTGCGGCGCCTTCTCCCGGCAGCAGCTCTGCAACCTCGAGTGCATCGTGCTGCACAAGCTGCACTTCACCCTGGGAGCGCCCACCATTAGCTTCTTCCTGGAGCATTTCACGCACGCTCGCGTGGAGGCGGGGCAGGCTGAGGCCTCCGAAGCTCTGGAAGCGCAAGCGCTGGCGCGGGGGGTGGCGGAGCTGAGTCTGGCCGACTATGCCTTCACCAGCTACTCGCCTTCCCTCCTGGCGATCTGCTGCCTGGCGCTGGCGGACCGCATGCTGCGGGTCCCGCGGCCCGTGGACTTGCGCCTGGGAGACCACCCGGAGGCGGCGCTGGAGGACTGTATGGGCAAGTTGCAGCTGCTGGTAGCCATAAACAGTACTTCCTTGACTCACATGCTGCCCGTTCAGATCTGCGAGAAGTGCAGCCTGCCCCCGAGCTCGAAATAAAACAGATCCTTCGTTTCCTTTTAGTCCCTGGCCCGGCTGCTGGACCTCTCCCATAGCCTCAGAAGAGTGCAGTATTGGTCCACAGAGAAGGCTTCAGGATCTGCTTGGTCAGCTGCAGGTTGTAAATAGTGTACGATACTAGCATCTGGTATTTTATTTATTTTGCAGCGAGCACATGAGGAAGCTGAGTCTTTCACCAATAAACAGTTGTGGTTTGTCTAAATCCTGCAAGTGTCTGTCTGCGGGGAGGGAAGGTGAATTAAGCTCAGGAATGGTGGTGGTTGGCAACGTTTGTGGGATTTTTCCCTTCCCTCTGGGTCCACTCTGTAACTGGGATCTCTGTGGAAACACCAGGTCAGGTGAGGTCCTGGATACTGAATTCCAGAGATTAGTGGAATCAGGATCACCTGATGGCTTGGGTCCTGTGACCCTCGAATAGAACCTCATGCTATCCAGAGGGTTGCACTTGCTGGTGAGGCAGACGTGGGGCTGGGAAGCTTTGGGGACCACACAGGCACACAAGCAGAGGTGGGGGAAAGCCATATCCAGGCATGAGGAATCTCGTGTTCAAATGGAGCATGTTGGAAACCAAGGATTTGACTGTGGTCACGGCCGTCTCAGGTTGAGCCCATTTACCCTGCGATCACATGGTCCAACTGTTCATGCTACCACACGTGAGCCCAAAGTAACTGGCATAATAGTCATAATGGCTACATTGAGCATTAACTATGGACTAGGTGCTGTGTTCAGCATTTGTTATTTCATTCTTCCAGCAATTCTATGGAGCAGAGTCTATTATCCCATTTTTCAGAGGAGGACTACTGGAGCGCAGAACCATTAAACAGTGGAGTGGCCAGGACCTGAGTCTAGAGTCCCACTCTTAGCCACACTGCTAAATGTCCCCCACTTATAGGTTTCTGGTAATTCTCAAAGCACCCTCTTCCTGAGATAGGTGGCAGTTATTTACTCAGTGCTCCCCATTCAGTAGGGACTATAGAGAGCACATCTGGAGAGCCAGCGCAGTCTGTACCTCAGTCATGTTACGGGAATCGTTTTACAGATGAGAAAACCAAATTGAGAAATGAGAGAGGCTTGCTGGAGTTTTGACTCCACCTGTCATATTGTCTTCAGTCTCACTGTCATGAATCTGATGCAGGCACTGAATCTCAGCTCTGTCACCTCTAGCAAATTTCATATCCTCTCTGAGCTCTACAATTGATAGGAAGGTTGTTGTAAGCCTAAATGAGATTGCAAAGCTTAAGTGAGATTAAGTTTACGTGTTATAAGGTAGTATAGTGATTCAGCAAGTGGGCTCTGTATCCAATTTGCCAGGTGACCTTAAACAAGTCACATATCTATGCCTACGTCTCATCTATAAAATGGGAATATCGGCCGGGTGCGGTGGCTCACGCCTGTAATCCCAACACTTTGGGAGGCCAAGGCAGGCGGATCACGAGGTCGAGAGATCAAGACCATCCTGGCTAACACGGTGAAACCCCATCCCTACTAAAAATACAAAAAACTAGCTGGGCATAGTGGCAGGCGCCTGTAGTCCCAGCTACTCGGGAGGCTGAGGCAGGAGAATGGCATTAACCCTGGAGGCAGAGCTTGCAGTGAGCCAAAATTGCGCCACTTCACTCCAGCCTGGGCGACAGCGCAAGACTCCGTCTCAAAATAAATAAAAATGGGAATATCAATAGGGCCTGTTTAGTAGGGTGGAAGTATAGCTCTAATGAGATGGTCCATACTGATCCCCCAGCACAGGTCCCCCAGCACATAGAAGGCCCTCAAGAAATAAAGGCTAGTGGTAACCTGCACAGTGATGGGAGGAGAGGGGCTACGCAGAAAAACTTGGAGCAAAGAAACAGAGAGCAAATATGGGAAAATAACAATTTGCGTGGGGTTGAACATATGGTTGTTCATGGTACTGTTTTTTCAAATTTTCTGTATGGTTGAAAAAAGTGATAATTTTTGGGGGGGAAATCTGCCATGTTCCCCTGCACCTAGAATATATCAAAATGTATGACATATACAAATAAAAAGCAAACTCAAAACAAATTTAGAGAAACTTCTTTGCACTTCTCTCAAAGTGTGTCTTCCAGGTGTTCTCAGAGACAGGAGTGCCTTACTCTGGGCCCCTTGAATGCCTCTTCTGACATAGTGCTATGCTAAACTCTCTAGGAACTTTCTCCTCCTTGGCTGTGGAAGAAGGAAGTGGTGATCCCCAAGCTATTTGTGTAAAAGCTGCTCTGTGATGATGAAAAGGGAGGAGGAAGATCATATCATCTATTTCAAATAACAAATTATTAGGGCCCTCTGCTTGGTTGTAAGGGGTTGGGGTCTGGCCCCCAGGCAAAAGAATGACTTTGCGGGGAGTTGTCTTCACCAGTATCTGCTCCATTAATCAGCCAAGACTGCTATGAGTTACTGGTTCCAGAATCATCCAGACTAGGAGTCATATAATCATGCTATTCCAGTTCCTGTTACAACAGATAATGTGTAATGCCCGTATTTTTGTCTACTCCAACTTAGAACTCATTGACGAATATTTGGAAAATGGGCCTATCCTGGAAATTCTGTGATGATCTGCATGTGTAGAGATCTCCCCAAAACTCAGCTAAGAGCTTCCCTACTCATTTTAAAGGCTGGAAAGTGGGTGAGGATGGGGATGGAGATGGACTGGCTGGTGGTTGTGCTACTCAGAAACCAGAGGAAACAGGAGACAGGGCTAGGAACAAGTTGTGGGAAGCTGGAAATACAGCTGAAAAGGCTTTTTAAAAAAATCACTAATTTACCCATACTAAGCACCAGTCACTTTACATAAATAATCTCACTCATCTTCACAGCAACTCTATTGAAGCCAGTGTAATTTTTTTCCCTAAAGACCTAGGGCTCATGGACCTGGTCCTCAGGCACTCTGACCCTAAAGCCAGAGCTCCTCGCCATGAGCCATACCACACCAACTGTAGCTGGCTGACCTCACGTCAATTCAGTTTTTGCATCTACTCGTGGGTCAGAGGGTCTCTCAGTGTATTCCAGCTCTATCATTGGATTACCTTCCACCGCTGTTAGGGTATCTTGTTTCTTACTAGAGGCTCTTTCACTACTACTACTAGGTATAAGGGGAAAACAAGGTGCCCAGTATGGGGGCGGGGGGTACACAAAGATTCCAATTTCAGATGACTGTTCGAATTGGATGAATATGAGTGGTATTGAGAAAGGTCGCTCGCCTAAGGATGCCCCTCCCTAGGAGATGCCTCGGACTGAGGAAAATGCCCATTCCTTGGAGAGGTGTTGGGTTGGGAATGGCAACTACGACTGCGAAGAGACCAGCCAAACGTGGCGATGGGCCGCTGAGGCCACTAAGAGAGACAGGAACAGGGTTTTCGGGGATTCGGTACTCTCCACTGTGGCGTTTTCAGAAAGTGGAAGAGGGTTCGTAGTGTCACTTTTTCTTAACGGACGGTCTTTTAAAGGCTGTGCTCACGCGCCACTGCCGAGAAGAGTGCGGGGCTTGGGGAGCGGGGCAGGCTCTTGGCCTCAGGCTAAAAGAGACCACGTGGAAATCCGTAAGTCAGGACCCAGGATAAGGTTCAGGTTTGAGGGAAGGGGCTTCTGTAATAAGGGGGCTGTTCCAGGGCATCCCTGCCGGTATTCTACATCCTTACTAAATCCTGCAGGAGCGCAAAGGCCGGAGTCTAGCGCTGGCGGGTGTCACTCCACGTTTATTTCGTGCGCCTTGTGGCTGGAGTTGGAAGAAAAGGAAATAAGAATCGTTAACTTTGCCATTCCCCCTGTCCGTAAGCGGGAAGACCGTACTCAGGGCGAGGGAGACCGGCGCTCGCTCGCCCCTCCTTCTCCCTCTCTTCGCCTGGCGCGGCCGGGAGGCGGCGGCGCCAACGCTCGCCGAAACGGCGCTGGCGGGCCGGGGCCCCGCGCTGGCGGCTCCCGGGGGGAAGCCCGGTTGCCAGGTTGGGTTTAACGCCTCCGCCCGCGCGCAGATTGTCCCGGGCTGAAGGCGCCACCTCTGGCGCTCAGGCGCGAGCCGCCCCTCCCGCGCGGCCGTCCTCCCCCTCCCCCGCCGTCTCTCAGCACCTCCTCGGCAGCCCCTCGACTCCTTCTCGGCCACGCGCCTGCCCCAACCTCTGGCTGGCTTCGGAGCCTGCAGGCGCAGAAGGGAGTGCAGGGTGTGGATCGCTGCCCCAGCCCGGGCCGCCGCCTCCGAGCAGTCGGCACCGGGAGGCAGGAGGCACTATGCAGGCGTGCGGGGGCGGCGCGGCCGGCCGCCGGGCCTTCGACAGCATCTGCCCCAACAGAGTGCTGGCACTGCCCGGCCGGGCGCTGCTCTGCAAGCCGGGGAAGCCGGAGAGGAAGGTGGGGCGGTTGATTCGGGCCGGGCGGGGTCTGCGCGCTCCATGCCCCGAGGGCTGACCCGCGTTCAACGTTTGTGTGCCCGGCCAGTTCGCTCCTCCGCGGAAGTTCTTCCCCGGATGCACAGACGGGAGCCCGGTGTCGGTGTACGAGGATCCCCCGGACGCCGAGCCCACAGCGCTGCCAGGTGAGCCCCGTGGCACCCACGCTACCCCTCGGGTTCCCCGCGCCGGGAGGGTGCGGCGCGCACGGCTCGGAGGAGCTTCTCTCCCCCGAGCTCTGACGTCCTAGCGGCGAGCCTGGCGAAGAGGCTCAGGGCCCGCCCGGCGCGTGTCTCCCGGTTTCCCCGCGCAGCCCTCACCACCATAGACCTGCAGGACCTCGCTGACTGCTCTTCGCTACTCGGGTCCGACGCGCCGCCTGGTGGTGACCTGGCCGCCTCGCAGGTACCTCCCCTTCTCGTGGAGCCTCGTGGTTTCACGCAGCCCAAACCCTCCTCCGGGTTGGTGGTTTTAATTCCCCAAAAGCTCCTCTCGGGTCGGGAGCACAGGCACACTCAGCTGGTGAGGGGAAGCATCGTGCAGGCACCTGAGCCTCCCAGATCAGAACTTGTACCAACTTGGTACAGTCGGGCTCACCTGGAGGCCTCCCCTCCTATTCCCCTCCCTATCTACTCTTTGGAGCTGTGACAAGATTGCGCACTGAGAGACCAGGCGGGTGGCTGGGAGCAAAGTTGCGCACTGGGAACCTGTTGCATGTCCTATCAGTTCTCCCAACACCCCCTTCCTGGCCATTTTCATTCCGTGCGTATATAAGAAGAGTGGAGGTTGATGGATAACTTCTCTATCAAGACTGGAAAAGAGCAAGAGAATTTGCAGTTGGAAGAAGCAGGAAGGACAAAGGACTCTGGAAGTAATCTTGCAGAAAATGTTCTTCTCTGCAGAGACAGTCAGTCCTTCAGCAATTGGGCACTTTTTCAAAGTCCTGTTCAGCCCTTCGAAAAGCTCTAGTCACTTGCCATGATGGGGCAAAAAGGCACTTGACTTTTTTCTTTTCCCCAAAACCTGTCTTCTCGCTCCCATCCCACTTCCACCACTTGCGGGTGCTGACGCTTCCCAGGCAGAGAAGGGAGTCTCCCAGCACTGGTGTCTGGGAGGCCAGAAGCCTGGCTCATGGGTAGGACATGAAGTGCCCAGAAGGACAGGCGGTCTTAAACAGATGCAACCCCCAGGAAAAGTGCCAGTTCCAGCTTCCTGGCAATAGGTCTGGGGTTTGCAGACAGGTCCGGTATGGAACTCTTCAAAGACTTGACCACCTCCCAGAACTGGGAGTGCTGGTGGAGCAAAACTCAGCCCTCCTCCAAGCGCCTCCTAGAACCTTGGGCTAGAGCCTAGAGACCCTCAGTTTAGGTGGCTGCTGAGAGCAGAGATTGTTAAGGCAAGAGTTGGGAGTGGGCACTGCACTGCAGAGGGCATTTAATTGTTCTTTTTAGATCTGGATGATCAGATAAGGAAAGATAATGCCTCAGCATCTTCCAACTGACCCAGAGGCCTAGGTCACTCCCTTACCCCAGCATGTTTATTGTGCAAGTAACAAAACCCAAGCAGCTCTCGTTGGATGTTTGTCTAAGTATACAGATTTTACATTTGGCATCATGCTCTTTGTTAGAATTTTTTTCTTGCATTTGTAGTTGGAGAAATGCCAGATTTATCTAATTGGGGAGGTAGAATTCAAAGTTTCATTTTGTTTATTTTCTTTTTCTTTTTTTGAGACAAAGTCTCACTCTGTCACCCAGACTGGAGTGCAGTGACATGATCAGGCACACTGCAACCTGGACCTCCCAGGCTCAGGCGATCCTCCCACGTCAGCCTCCCAAGTAGCCAGGACTACAGGTGCACACCACCACAGCCAGCTAGTTTTTGGTTTGTTTGTACTTTTTGTACAGATGGGGATTTGCCATGTCACCCAAGCTGGTCTTGAACTCCTGTGCTCAAGCGATCTGCCTGCATCAGCCTCCCAAAGTGCTGAGATTACACGTGTGAGCCACTATGCCCAGCCTCAAAATTTCAAGGACAGAGCTCACATCAGATGGACCAAAATATCCAGGATTTTTCCTGGGAAAGACAGAGCTGATTCAGAGGAAAGAGGCCCCTAGGGGAGAAACACTCAGGGAGACCTCTGGGACACTCAGATCACATTTCCCCATTCCTTTCCTGCTGGGGAAGGTGGACAGAGAGAGGAAGTGCTCTAGAAATGTTTGAGGTTCAGAATGGGCCAAAACCTGGATTGGCATAAGAGGTAGCATTTCCAGGGCCCCAGTTCCTGAGTTGGCCTCCAGTCTCCTCATGAGAATTGAGCCCCTTCAACCAGGGCAGAACTCATGCTCCAGGACATGTCTGGGGCCCTCAGCCCTTCCTTTCTCATCTCTTTTCTGTTATAGTCTCAGCATCCAACTAGTGGCAGAGGTGCTAGAGGCCTCCCTGCTTGACTCTTTTCTCCCAAGGGAAAACTGATACTCGTGCATTCTTTGAAGTTAGGGGCAGAGTAAGTTCCTCTTCCCAGAAATATCTGAATAGTAAAGAAGGGCTTTGGGGATAACAGTATGATGAGCACAAAGGAATGAATCAACAGTGCATTCAGTATAATAAGGTCTTTCTGGTGGGCCATTGGATGCATCATCTCTTACCATGGCCCTTGAGACTCCTGTCCCCTTCCCAGTGCTGTCTTCGGTGGAAGCCAGCTTTCCTAAAAAGAGAGAAAAGCTAGAGGAAATGAAGTATGGAGGCACGAGGCCCTATTCCACTACTTCAGAGCTGGGTGACTGGTAACTCTCTGAGCTTCAGATTCTTCCTCAAAGAGGAATCAGTTCCCAGGCCCCGCCTGCTTCCCACACTGGTGTGAGGATGAACTGAGAGACTGTGTAAAAGCGCTTTTATCAACTCTAAATGTCCGTGAATTAAGGGAACAAGAAGGCCCATGCGCCTCCAGCCCCTTAGGGTCTCCTTTCCCCTCACACACCCAGACACTCTACAGGAAGCCGGGAGAGTACAGTTCAAAATGTTGGAGGTGCACCGGCTGTACGAGAAAAGTCTACTCCCAACTTCTTGGGAAACTGAAAGAGCAATGGAGGCCACACTGGCTGTGCGCAGAACAGAAGCATTTCCCATATTCTCCTGGCCCCTGGAATCACAGCTTTCTTCCCGCTCGGTTGCAGGGGCGGGGCGGTTAGCTGGGGCCAAACCTTGGCGGGAAACGCGGCCTCAAATTACTGCTCGAGGCCCCTGCACGCTGTTGGGTCTTGGGTGGAAAGATCCGGTGTTCAAGACGTGCTCTCAGCTCCTACAGCAGCGGCTCGGTGGCCGGTCGCTGGTGAGTGGGAGCTGAAATTTCGCAGGCGCACGGGGAACCGCCGAGCCTTACGGAGGCGGCTGCTTAGCTGGTTGGTGGGTGGCGGGCTACTCGGCTGCCCGGAGCCGGCGCTGGGCCTCCGCGCCGCCCGTGGAAGGACCCATTGCCGCCACGCAGCTGCTCTGCAGGAGCCGCGAACTGCTGCCCCTTCCCCCAGTCAGTGTCGTGCTCCGTGCGTCCCGCTCCCCACCGTGGCAGTGCAAGCCTGCTGGGTTCCCTGTCTCGGATGGGGCTTGAATTTTCGGGTACGAGACTGGGCTGGCGACGTGAGTGCGAGCAGACCGCCGCCGAGCCCGGGAAGAGGTCTGTTGGTCTGGAAAGGGTTCCGGACCCGCCACAAAAATTGTTTTATTTGGGGGGACTTAGGGGTACAAGTGCAGTTGTGTTACGTGCATATATTGCATAGTGCCTGCCAGATTTTTAATAGGGATGCCAATGTTTATTGAAGGCTTTCTAACGCCAGACTCGTTAACTAGCGTACACCTCTGGTTTATTTCAGAACCATTCCCTCCAAACGGAAGCAGACTTCGATCTGCAGGATTTCAGAGACACGGTGGATGATTTCATTGCAGGCAAGAGCAGTCTCCTGGCAGTTAAATAACAGAGGGGATGTCCGCCACTCCCAAATCAGACTAGTTCAGATTTCGTGGTCGTGAAGGTGGTAAACCCAGCCAACTGTCAACGACTCTCCAGCAACTCATCAAAGAGTCAGGCTTTTCCATATTTAGGACATTTCTCTCCCCCGTGGAGAAGTCGAACCGCTGGATCTACATAGCGCTTTATCTGGGATCGGTGTGAGTTCCGGGAGAGGGAGCCCTATGCTGTGGTGTGGCAGGGGAGGTTGAGTGACGAGTGTGCAGGGGATCGAAGGCCTGTGTGACGTGCAGGCCCAAGGAAGTTTTCTTGATTGAATTCAGGTAAACTTAACAGGCGTATGTTGGATACCTGCTGTGTATGTACAGGCTATCAGGAAGGGCCTCGTAATCAGGCGTTTAGGAGTAAGGGGTGCTTAATTTAATAAAGAAAAATCTCTACATACACCCTACACCCAGAGTGGCATTTTGCTCCTGTAACTAGCTGGGCATGAGTTTGAGGCTGCAAATCCGGCTCCTGCTCTTCTCCAGACTCATCCTCTATGATGTCGCCTACCCTGGCCAGCGGAGACTTCCCTTTCTCTCCTTGCGACATATCACCATTCAGGCCCTGCCTCTCCCCGCCACTGGACCCAAGGGCCCTGCAGTCACCACCGCTGCGCCCTCCAGACGTGCCCCCGCCTGAGCAGTACTGGAAGGAGGTGGCGGACCAGAACCAGAGAGCGTTGGGAGACGCGCTTGTTGAGAATAATCAAGTAGGGACACTGGCCTGGCGACCAAGAATCCTGGGGCAGCGACAGGATATAGAGGGTGGAAGAGGGGTTTGCAAGGGCGAGGATGAGGTCCTGTGAGTTGGAACCAGTGGACTGACTGGTGGTTCACGTAGCTGCCATTGCTCCGGTGGCTCCACCTGTTTCCAAATTCATTAAGTGGTAATAATTCTACCCCACCTGATTTTTATTTTATTTTATTAGTTATTATTTATTTATTTATTCATTTTTTTTTTTGAGACGGAGTCTCGCTTGCTCTGTCGCCCAGGCTGGAGTGCAGTGGCATGATCTCGGCTCACTACAACCTCCACCTCCCAGGCTCAAGCCATTCTCGTGCCTCCGCCTCCCAAGTAGCTGGTATTACAGGCGCATGCCACCACACCTGGCCAATTTTTATATTTTTTGGTAGAGATGGGGTTTCACCATGTTGACCAGGCTGGTCTGGAACTCCTGACCTCAGGTGATCCGTCTGCCTCAACCTCCCAAAGTGCTGAGATTATGGGCGTGAGCCACTGCACCTGCCCATTTTATTTACTTTTAAAAATAGTTTTATTTGGAGGGATTTAGAGGTACAAGTGCAGTTGTGTTACATGCATATATTGCATAGTGCCTGCCAGATTTTTAGAAGGGACGCCAATATTTATTGAAGGCTTTCTATGTGTCTGGCCCTGGACTTACCAATTTATCCCTTCTCTTCCCACTTAATGTTCACAATCATTGAGCTAGATACTCTTACTAGCCCCGTTTTACAAGGAAATCGAGACATAGAATTGTTGAACTTCAGTGACAGAACCTAGATCTGCCTGTTGCCCAAGTCAGTACTCTTTATCAGCACGCTACACTGAGGATTAATGGAGATAAATTTTGTCCAAGTGCTTTGTTTAAAAAAAAAAAGTAAATTGATTATTATTCTCACTAGCGTAAATGCCTGTGCGTCCCCATTTCCTGATGAGACGTCAGGATCTGGGTTTGATTCATGCCAGATATGCAGACGAGACCCAGCACAGTGCCTACCCCTGAATGTTTGGGTCTCCTCCTGCAGCTGCACGTGACATTGACCCAGAAACAGGAGGAGATCGCCTCGCTCAAGGAGCGGAACGTGCAGCTGAAGGAACTCGCCAGCCGAACCCGGCACCTGGCCTCGGTGCTGGATGTAAGTGGGGCGCGGTCAGTGCATCCCCGCCCCCAACCCTGCACCCAGCATCGGGACCCGTGGGGGCCCCGGAGAGGAGAGGACCGCTGGGTGCGTGGTGCGTAGCGCGCCCAGGTCACCTTTTGCACGCCCCGAACCCGGAGGGTCCTGCAGGCCCCAGGGCGGCGCTCTTCCCTGTCTTTCGTAGAAGCTGATGATCACACAGTCCCGGGATTGTGGGGCGGCGGCCGAGCCCTTCCTGCTCAAGGCGAAGGCCAAAAGGAGCCTGGAGGAGTTGGTCAGCGCTGCGGGGCAGGATTGCGCGGAAGTGGACGCCATCCTGCGGGAGATTTCCGAGCGCTGCGATGAAGCCCTGCAGAGCCGCGATCCCAAGCGGCCCCGACTGCAGCCAGAGCCCGCGAACACTGACACCAGGCCCGGGAACCTGCACGGCGCCTTCCGGGGGCTGCGCACCGACTGCAGCCAGAGCGCCTTGAACCTGAGCCACAGTGAGCTGGAGGAGGGCGGCTCCTTCAGCACCCCCATCCGCAGCCACAGCACCATCCGAACCCTCGCCTTCCCCCAGGGCAATGCCTTCACCATCAGAACAGCCAACGGGGGTTACAAGTTCCGCTGGGTCCCCAGTTGAGCTGTGATGTGGTCCCCCAAAACACTGCCCTGTATTTCCACTGAAGTGCCTGGAGGCTTCCCAGAACTTTCCCTTCAGGTTGAATGCCACCCTGAAACATTTTTTCAGGAACAAAAGCATCTTGATACCGATGCATTGTAAATTTCTGCTACAAAACATTGTATAGTCCCTCCCCTTGTCACAGTGAAACTGTGTGTATATATATATATGTCACATATGTCACAGCCAATTTTAAAAGTATTTATTTTTAGCAGCTTTGAATTATGTATTTTTAGAGCAGGGAAGGATTTAGAAACCATAGTTACTTTTATAATTATATAATGCTCTAATATTATAAGAAGGAAAAGAAGGCTCTAAGAGGTTAAGTAATTTCCTGCAATGGGAAACACTGGAACCTTTCAATCACTTTAACTAGTCACTTAAGGACTCTAGGCCCAGAAGCCTGGTTTCTGGGTGAATGTTTTTATACATCACTCCACTTCCCTCAGTCCTGAAAGGACACCTAATTTTGTTACTATTGAAAATTTTTATTTTGGTGGCCAGAATACGAAATCGGGAGAGGTAACCTGAACAGTTGTCTTAGGAAAAGGCAGATTCTTAGAGGCAATGGGCTATCAACAAAATAGGTGCTAAGCACATTTGTTTGTAATTATCATTCACATAATTTAGAAGATTTATGGTAACAGTTTATATTCATTATCCATACAGTTCTATTTGTGCAAATAGAATAACCACCTAAAAAGCAAACAGTGTTAATGAGAAATATATATTGTTTTAAGAAAATAGCATATACGACATGAAAAAGAGTGTTCCCCCTTTTTTTTTTTTTGCCAGAAATCAAGTGTGGAAATCTTGATCAAAGTAAAACTACCTATTTGAACTACACAGATAAAACTGGGGTGCACAGTCATATTGTACATTTCTTGGCTCGATTTATATAACTTGTAAGAAAAACTTAACTATAAAAAGTCAGTGTGCCTTCACTTTGACTTGACTTCTATTCCCTTTTGTCTGGGATTCTTTTTTCTACTCATTTCTGAAATTATGTGAGTGGCATATGTCAAGTAGTGATTTGTCCTGACCTTCACAGTTCTTAACATGAGGGCTACTTCTTGCTCTTGGGGGCCCAGCTTGGGCACGTTTCCAACTGTGTTACACCACACCGCATTGCTGGTTCTGCCCTCTGAGAGGAGATATCAGGTAACAGGTGACTTGGCAGTGTGGCAGAACCTGCTCTTCCAGTTTGTCATGTATGTACTGCTATCTGTATATAAATAGCCATTTAGAAACCAAAAAAAAGGTGATAAACTAGACCATATTTCCTCATATTTTGTCTAACAAATGGACTCTTAAAAAGTACAGTGGCTGGCCCAGAATTTTTTTTCATCAGCTCAAACATAAAGTTACCACAGTTCAGGATAAGAAAAAACAAAAAATCACTTCCCCCCAAACCTCTTAACCTGTCCTCCAAAACAATCAGCTTGTCACGTCTTTTCCTCTCTCCTTAATGAGTATTCTTATAATGCTTTACTTACAAATAACCAAAAAGTTTTAAATATATAGGTTTTTTTTTCTGTATGTCTTATGACTAGAGTTTTTAAAATTACATTTCTTCCTGCCTTTAAGATTATATCCCTATAATTGTCATGTTAGCCATTGGTAACTTGAACTGCTTAAGTATCTTTCACTTCTGAGGCAGGGGTTGCGGTGGGAAGGTGGAGGTGGGGGCATCATCTTGTGGCCTAATGGTACAAATGACTAAATTAGTTAGTAGTAGAGTTTACAAATTAGATTCATTTGTTTATTTAACAGATATTTATTATTACTGAGAATCTTAGTACTACAGATACTAAGTAAACAGCAAAAGAACAAAACACAAAAATCTTGCCCTCATGGATCTTACTTCCTCCTGGGAAGACATAACTACCAAACAAATAAATATATACATGCTATGAAGAAGAGTAAGGATAGAGAATTCTGTGTGTGGCATAATAAGAAATACATATTTGGTCTTTGTCTCTGGTTCCTGGCTTCTGGCTTCTAAAATCCTTGGACTCTAACCAGTGATGAGTGCCGTTTCGCTATGTTTCCCAGGCTGGTTTTGAACTCCCAGCCTCAAGCGATCCTTCCTTTCTGCCTCAGCCTCCCAAGTGGCTGGGGTTATGGGCCTGAGCCACTACACAGCTAAGAGTGTCTTGTATGTGCTAATGAGATGGCTGGTGTCTGAGAGCCCCTAGATAGCTTCAAGATGGGGGCTAGTCTTTAGGAAGTCCAAGCAATGGCTGGGTGTGGTGGCTCCTGCCTGTAATCCCAGCACTTTGGGAGGCCAAGGTGGGCAGATCACCCAGGAGTTTGAGCCCAGCCTGGCCAACATGGCGAAACACTGTCTCTACTAAAAAGACAAAAATTAGCAAGACAAAAATTAGCTGGGCATGGTGGTGAGTTCTGTAGTCCAAGCTACTGGGGAGGCTGAGGCAGGAGAATCACTGAGGCTACTTTGGAGGTTGAGTTAGGAGAATCACTTGAACCTGGGAGGCAGAGGTTGCAGTGAGCTGAGATCATGCCACTGCACACCAGTCGCCTGGGTGACAGAGCAAGACTCCATCTAAAAAACAAAAAAAGTCACGATTAGAGGGTTGGAACTTTCAGCCTTTCGGCCCCTGTTTCTTGCCCCCACCTCTGGGCAGAGGAGAGGGGCTAGAGATTGAGTTATCCCAATGGCTGATGATTTATTTATTTATTATTTTTTTTTTATTAATTTTTTTTGCATACAAAAACAATAAACATTTTCTAAAAATACATACAAACAAAAAGACGCGTATCAAACATATTAGGAAGGTTGCACATGGGAAGTCGGGGAATAGAAATGGGGGGTGGGAGTTAAAATAAATGAGAGAGGGACTTTATATGGATCAGTGATAATAACTCAATCCTCTATTTGACAAAGAAGAGGGAGAAGGAAGAGGAAGAAAAAGAAAGTGGGATAAAGGATCAGAAAGGGAGGAAAATAGAAAAAATTAGAGTATGACTCCAGGGTAGACCTGTTTTGTTGTCACTGAGTTGGTTGGTTGGTTTGTCTGTTGTATTCTCCATGTTTCGCCAAGTTGGCCAGACTGGTCTTGAACTCCTAGCCCGAAGTGATCAACCCGCCTCGCCCCCCAGAGTGCCGGGACCACAGGCGTGAGCCACCACGTCCAGCCCCCACATTGCTTCTGGCCTCCGTGGTAGACCTCCCAAACGGAGCGGCCAGGCAGAGGAGCTCCTCACTTCTACCCAGACACGGGGCGGCCGGGCAGAGGAGCTCCTCACTTCCCAGACGGGGCAGCCAGGCAGAGACGCTCCTCACTTCTTCCCAGACGATAGGTGGCTGGGCAGAGGCACTCCTCACTTCCCAGACAAGGGGTGGCCGGGCAGAGGCGCTCCTCACTTCTTCCCGGACGGGGCGGCCGGGCAGAGGCGCTCCTCACTTCCCAGACGGGGCGGCCGGGCAGAGGCGCTCCTCACTTCCCAGACGATGGGTGGCCGGGCAGAGGCACTCCTCACTTCCCAGATGGGGCAGCCAGGCAGAGGCGCTCCTCACTTTCCAGACGATGGGTGGCCGGGCAGAGGCGCTCCTCACCTCCCAGACGATGGGTGGCCGGGCAGAGGCGCTCCTCACCTCCCAGACGATGGGTGGCCGGGCAGAGGCGCTCCTCACCTCCCAGACGGGGCGGCCGGGCAGAGGCGCTCCTCACTTCTTCCCGATGGGGCGGCCGGGCAGAGGCGCTCCTCACTTCTTCCCGGACGGGGCGGCCGGGCAGAGGCGCTCCTCACTTCTTCCCGGACGGGGCGCCCGGGCAGAGGCGCTCCTCACTTCTTCCCGGACGGGGCGGCCGGGCAGAGGCGCTCCTCACTTCTTCCCGGACGGGGCGGCCGGGCAGAGGCGCTCCTCACTTCTTCCCGGACGGGGCGCCCGGGCAGAGGCGCTCCTCACTTCTTCCCGGACGGGGCGGCCGGGCAGAGGCGCTCCTCACTTCTTCCCGGACGGGGCGGCCGGGCAGAGGCGCTCCTCACTTCTTCTGGGACGGGGTGGCCGGGCAGAGGCGCTGCTCACTTCCCAGACGGGGCGGCCGGGCAGAGGCGCTCCTCACTTCCCAGACGGGGTGGCCGGGCAGAGGCTCTCCTCACTTCCCAGACGGTGGGTGGCCGGGCAGAGGCGCTCCTCACTTCCCAGACGATGGGTGGCCGGGCAGAGGCGCTCCTCACTTCTTCCCGGATGGGGCGGCCGGGTAGAGGCGCTCCTCACTTCTTCCCGGACGGGGCGGCCGGGCAGAGGCGCTCCTCACTTCTTCCCGGACGGGGCGGCCGGGCAGAGGCGCTCCTCACTTCCTCCCGGACGGGGCGGCCGGGCAGAGGCGCTCCTCACCTCCCAGACGATGGGTGGCCGGGCAGAGGTGCTCCTCACTTCCCAGACAGGGCGGCCGGGCAGAGGCGCTCCTCACTTCCCAGACGGGGTGGCCGGGCAGAGGCGCTCCTCACTTCCCAGACGGGGCAGCCGGGCAGAGGCGCTCCTCACTTCCCAGACGGTGGGTGGCCGGGCAGAGGTGCTCCTCACTTCCCAGACGGGGCAGCCGGGCAGAGGCGCTCCTCACTTCCCAGACGGTGGGTGGCCGGGCAGAGGCGCTCCTCACTTCCCAGACGGTGGGTGGCCGGGTAGAGGCGCTCCTCACTTCCCAGATGGGGCGGCCGGGCAGAGGCGCTCCTCACTTCCCAGACGGGGCAGCCGGGCAGAGGCGCTCCCCACCTCCCAGATGGGGCGGCGGCCGGGCAGGGGCTGCAATCCCAGCACCCTGGTAGGCCAAGGCAGGCGGCTGGGGGGCAGAGGCTGCCGCTAGGCCAGACCACGCCACCGCACTCCAGCCCGGGCAACACCGAGCACTGGGTGAGCGAGACTCCGTCTGTAGTCCCAGTACCTCGGGAGGCCGAGGCGGGCAGAGCACTCGGCGTCAGGAGCTGGCGACCAGCGTGGCCAAGATGGCGAACGCGTGCCTGCAGTGAAAGGAGAAAAGGGCAGCGGTCGCGCGCGCCGGCAGTCCCAGGCAGTCCGCGGCGCCGGCAGCAGCAAGCGGAGTAGATTGCAGCCTGGGCCAGAGAGGGAAAGAGAAAAGAAAGAAAGGAAGGAAGGGAGGGAGGGAGGGAGGGAGGAAGGAAGGAAGGAAGGAAGGAAGGAAGGAAGGAAGGAAGGAAGGAAGGAAGGAAGAAAGATTTATTTAATCAATATGAAACCTCCATAAAATCCCCTAAGTGATAAGGTTCAGAGAGCTTCCAAGTTGGTAAAGCTATCTAGGTGCTGGGAGGGTCATATGCCCAGAGAGGACATGGAAGCTGTACCCCCCTCACCATACTTTGCCCAGTGCATTTCTCCTATTTGGCTATTTATGAGTTGTGTCCTTTATAATAAACAAATAATAGTAAAAAAATGAGTTCCTGAGTTCTGTGAGCCATCCTAGCAAATTATTAAATCTAATGGGGTGTTATGGGAACCCTAGACTTTGCAGCCAAGTCAGAAATGTGGGCATGCTGGGCACCTGACTGGCATCTGAAGTGAAGGAAGTTTTGTGGACTAAGCCCTTAAATGTGTGGAATCTGACACCAACTCTAGGTAGTGTCAGGATTGAATTGAATTACAGGATACCCAGTTGTATCTGGAGAATATATGTTCTCTAGTTCAGGAATATGTGTTAGCCTGAAATTACCTCAATAATCACTTCATTTCCAATAGGACCAGGTACAGTTCTAGTTGTTGCGAAGACAACCAGGAACAAAAACCAAGTGCTTGCCTCATGAAGCATGCATTCTAGTAGGGGAAGACAGATACTAAACAGATAGATGATGTCTGATATTTAACACATTATAAAGAAAATAAAGCAAGGTATAGAGACAAGATGTGACAGGAGTTACTGTTTTAGCTAACACAGGGCATTTCTAGAAGTTTCTATGAAAGTAAAATCAGTTTAAAAAAGGAGGTACAGTGGCCAGGCACAGTGGCTCACACCTGTAATCCCAGCACTTTGGGAGGCCGAGGCGAGTGATCACCTGAGGTCAGGAGTTAGAGAACAGCCTGGCCAACATGGTAAATCCCCGTCTCTACTAATAGTACAAAAATTAGCTGGGCATGGTGGCACATGCTAGTAATCCCAGATGCTCTGGAGGCTGAGGCAAGAGAATCGCTTGAACCCAGGAGGCAGAGGTTGCAGTGAGCCGAGATTGCACCATTGCACTCCAGCCTGGGTGACAAGAGTGAAACCCTGTCTCAAAAAAAAAAAAAAAAAAAAAAAGGTACACACATTTTAACTAGATTATTGTTAATGACGTGGCCTCATAATTGCAACAGTGAGATGTTACTGTAAAGTAGTGGCTCTCAAACTGCTGTGTGTATCAGAATCACCTGAAGAGCTTATTAAAACCCAGTTTTCTGGGCCCATCCCCAGATTTCCTGATTCAGTAATTTTACAGTGAGGCCTAAGAATGTGAATTTCTCACAAGTTCCCAGGTGATGCTGGAGTCTGGGACCACACTTTGAGACCCAGTGTTGTAAAGAAGCCTTTTAAAGATTATTTTTAGAAGGCTAAAGCAGGCCGGCCATGGTAGCTCACGCCTGTAATCCTAGCACTTTGGGATGCTGAGGCGGGTGGATCACCTGAGGTCAGGAGTTCGAGACCAGCCTGGCCAACATGGCGTAAACCCCATCTCTACTAAAAATACAAAAAAAATTAGTAAGGCATGATGGCAGGCACCTGTAATCTCAGCTGCTGGGGAGGCTGAGGCATGAGAATCACTTGAACCTGGGAGGCAGAGGTTGCAGTGAGCCAAGATTGCGCCACTGAACTCCAGCCTAGGTGACAGAGCAGGACTCCATCTCAAAACAAACAAAAAAAGATTAAAGCAAAAACCAACTGACATAATATTCTGCAAAGATTCTTGTGATTTAGGATTAAGTTTTTAATGATAAACTCATATTCAGATCCAAAAAGGGCTATATTTTATTTCTTTTCTTTTTTCTTTTTTTTTTGAGACAGAGATTTACTCTTGTCACCCAGGCTGGAGTACAATGACGGATTCTTGGCTCACTGCAACCTCTGCCTCCTGGGTTCAAATGATTCTCCTGCCTCAGCCTCCCTAGTAGCTGTGATTATAGGTGCTTGCTACTACGCCCGGCTGATTTTTGTATTTTTAGTAGATATGGGGGTTTCACTATGTTGGCCAGGCAGGTCTCGAACTCCTGACCTTAGGTGATCTGAAAAAGGGCTATATTTCAAACACTTGAAAGTGACAGTAGTATGCTTTGAAAATGATGTTAAGTGACTCTGATAGGGGCTTCAATGATGATGAAAGTATTGATATTAAAGATGCATGTGAAGAGTCTGAATAAAATTATTGATGGAATGTGTTCAGGAAGCTCAATCCAACCAGCCTTTATATTCGGCCAAAGAGATTAGGATCTAGTTCTAATTCTTCTCATTAACTGAAAGGTCATAGATAAGAATAAGGCCAGGCGTGGTGGCTCATGCCTGTAATCCCAGCACTTTGGGAAGCCAAGCAGGGCGGATCACTTGAGGTCAGGAGTTTGAGACCAGCCTGGCCAACATGGTGAAACGCTGTCTCTACTAAAAATATAAAAATTAGCCAGGGTAGCTCGGCGTGGTGGGTGCCTGTAATCCTAATCCCAGATACTCGGGAGGCTGAGGCATGAGAATCGCTTGAACCCGGGAGGCAGAGGTTGCTGTGAGCTGATATCAAACCGCTGTACTCCAGCCTGGGTGACAGAGTAAGACTCCATCTCAAAAAAAAAAAAAAAGAAAAAAAAGGAAGAAGAAGAAGAATACTGTATACTTACTACTTTTGGTTGAATAATTAATTTACAGTAATAACTAATGACACTTTTGTGCTGATGTTTTACCTAAATGAGAACTAAGACAGTAAAATAATTGTTAATTAAAAGCTATTTGGAGCAAAATGTAAGAAGAATCATTTGGGGGATTCTGTAGCCCATATGATTGAATCTAACTTGTTAATCTTATTGTGTCCTCCTTGAAGTGCAGGCTTTGGGCTGAAATCTGTGTCATAAGTGATGATGTCTCAGCTTCAGCATAGAACTTTATGGGACATGAAAAAATAGAGATGTGAAGGCATCTACCTGTGGAAAACACATGTAAACAAGTTTTCTCAAATACTTCTTTCTCCTCTGACCTCCCCTGTTTTCCCTCGTTCATCTCTGCATCTCACAGAAAACAGCACCAGTACTCTGAAATTCTGTGCCAGACAGTTGAGGTATGGATAGAGGCAACTGCATTTGCTTGAATTTTAGAACAATAAGGGCTTATTTTTCACACCTAATGGTAAACTGAGACACGAGTTGCTAACATTTGACTGAGCTGCTAACGATGCTGTCGGTGAACCAGCCTTCACCTTTCTGCTTTATCCCCTCACCCTGTTAGCCCTTTATCCTCATGCTTAATGGTTCATGATCACAAGATTGGTACTGTGTCTTTAGACATCATGCCTGCATTCAAAGTAGGAAGAAAGAAGGGGGAAGGAGCTTTGAGCACTATTTCTGTCCCTTTTTTTTTTTTTTTTTTTGAGACAGAGTCTTGCTCTGTTACCAGGCTGGAGTGCAGTGGTACGATCTCGGCTCACAGCAACCTCTGCCTCGTGGGTTCAAGCGATTCCCCTGCCTCAGCCTCCCGAGTAGCTGGGACTACAGGCGCATGCCACCATGCCCAGCTAATTTTTTGTATTTTAGTAGAGACGGGGTTTCACCATAATTGGCCAGGCTGGTCTCGAACTCCTGACCTCGTGATCCACCCGCCTCAGCCTCCCAAAGTTTTGGGATTACAGGCGTGAGCCACCGCACCTGGCCTTCTGTCACTTTTATTAGGAAAGAGAAACATTTTCCCAGGAAGCTCCCGGTGGACTCTCACTCCAGTCTCATGAGTTACATATTTATCCCTACCTGCAAGGCGGGCAGGGAATCTACAATCTCACTCTTTTTGCCATTACCATAGAAGGCAGGCAAGCTAAAATGGGACTGGGAAAAATTCTTGTGTTATTCGATTAACAGTGTCTGCCAGAGAGGTTTAGTTGGTCTCAGTATGTATGGAAGCCTGAAGGGAAAAGACAAGAGGCCTTCCCTTAGAGCTTGGCCTCTCCAGCAGGGAGTGAGGTGGGCTTTCATCCTCAGAGAGGTTCAGGGTAGGTTCAGGGCCTCCCTTGGCGACCTGCGAGACCAAGAGGGAAGGAAGAACTCACAGCCACGTACTGCAGCCTGGAGTCAGAGGCCTGTGTACATAATGAGAGTCTTTGAATGTGGGAGCTCCTGGGAATGAGATGTAGGAAATGGTCGGCACCCTAATTACATTCTCCTTGATACATTGTCATTTTGACCTTTTAATTTTAAAAATGGAAATACAAATTTTATGTAAGCAATACATGCTCATTGTAAAAATAATTCAGACAAACAGAAAAGTCTAACAAAGTAACAATGTTTTTTAACTATTATATATTTTTTAACTATCTGAAGATACTACTGTTAATATTTTGGTGTATTTTCTTTAATTATCTGCTACTCAATACATGTTATCTGTTTGGATCAGCTTTGTAGGACTGCTGTAACAAATTATCATAAACTTTTTGGTATGAAATAACACAAATTTATTACCTCAGTTTTGTAAGTCAGAAGCCTAGGTTGGCTCAGCTGGTTTCTCTGCTCTGGGTTTCTTGGAAATCAAGGTGTGGCTGAGTTCTTACTGGGAGGCTCTGGGAAGACTCCATTTCCAAGCTCATTCATTGGTTGGTAGAATCCTGTTCCCTGCTGTTGCAGTACTGAGGTCTCTATCTCCTTGCTTGTTGTAAGCCTAGGGCCTGTCTTTTCTCCCAGAGACATCATTCTGGTCTTTGCACATGGGCCTCTGTATTCTGAAGCCAGCAGCGGTGTGTCAAATCTTACTCAGGCCTGGAATCTGACTTCCTTTTCCTTGTGCTTAATGGTTTAAAGGCTCCCCTTTGCCTCCAAGTGGAGAAAATTGCTCAAAACTAAAAATATAGGTATGAGTCTAACGTCAAAGGTATGGACATGGGTTAGCTGGAGAGCAATAGTGGTGTCCTTGCCCACAGCTCTATTCCGGAGCTTTATTTGTCAGATGGAGGAAATCCAAAGAGTAGCTTTATTTATAAGTGCTAGAAGACATTTACAACAGTTTAACACTCTTAGGCAATTGTGGAGAGAAAACCCAGAAACAAGGAAGTAAATCCAGTTTTCACTTCCCTGTGGAATTCCTTGCCTCAAGGTACCTCAGACTGTATTATGGAAGAAAAGACGCCAGAGTCCTGGAGGCATCTTGGTCTTGATGCTGTGCAAAACTTTACCTTTGGAAAAGGTGCACTGAGCTGAGAAGAGAGTATTTTATGCACATCTCAATGTCTTGAATTCTGACCAAGCCTAGAAATGCATTCTTTTTTTTTTTTTTTTTAAGTGGAGACCGGGTTTCGCCATTTTGGTCAGGCTGGTCTCAAACTCCTGATCTCAAGTGATCCACCTGCCTTGGCCTCCCAAAGTCCTGGGATTACAAGCATGAACCACAGTGCCCAGTCTATAAATGCATTCTTTTTTTTTTTTGAGATGGAGTCTTGCTCTGTTGCCCAGGCTGGAGTGCAATGGTGAGATCTCAGCTCACTGCAACCTCCGCCTCCCAGGTTCAAGCGATTCTCCTGCCTCAGCCTCCCTAGTAGCTGGGATTACAGGCACCTGCCACCACACCGGGCTAATTTTTGTATTTTTAGTAGAGATGGGTTTTCACTGCATAGGCCAGGCTGGTCTCAAACTGCTGACCTCAAGTGATCCACCCGCCTCAGCCTCCCAAAATGCTGGGATTACAGGTATGAGCCACCACGCCCAGCCTGAAATTCATTCTTATAATGTCACCACCAGCCTATTAAAAAATGTTATTTAAAAGATTTACATTTTTTTCTGACTCATTTGTTTAACTATTTTTTTTTATTGCCCTCTTAACTACCTAACAGATCTTGCTTTGAAAACTCCTGTCTCATATTAAGGAATGCCATTTTCATCCAGTGCCTCATTCTTGTCTGGAGTGAACTTGGATTCACTCATTTATTTATCAAGGCAATGTATGTTATTTTCATCTAGTTGTTTACATTTTATTGCCACTTACATCCAAAATAATTCTGAAACCATTTGTAATAAAAATTTACATGAAACAAAACACTTAAAATGAGCACTATTGAATGTAAGAAAATTAGCATGGTTAGACAGGGTAGTAATTTGCTTTGATTCAATCATTCCTAAATTTAAAGATGTATAACCTTCCTTAGGAAAACACCTGTTCAAACTTGCATAGCAAACAGCTATTTTCAATATTTACTTTTAGCTGGTTAACAAAATACTAGGTAAATCAGACATGACAGTTATTTACATTTATTTGTATTGTACTGGGAAAAGAAACTCCACAGATTTACTTAGGATTTATATCGGCAGTCAAGTAATAATTAGAAATTGCATTTAGTTACAGAATGTGGAAAATTCAATTATTTCTAAGCCATGCCATGGTTTAAAGCAAATACAGATGAATACCATATTCTGTGGGTGTGCACTTGCGTGGGTCATGCCTAGCTCCTAAGGTTTCAAGATTTATATTGCATTTATTTCTTTAAAATGAAAGTTCCCAATGTAGAAGATACTTCTTGGGGTTGCTTCCAAACTTATAATGACTCTCCCATTTCTGGGTTGGGTTTGTTTGGTTTGGACTTGTCACCCCGCTTCCTCTTACCACCTCCCCGTCGTCCCCATCACCACCAATAGCTGATTGAGCCAGGAGATTACTTTTTAAAACAGATTTATTGAGAAGTGATTCACACACTATATAATTTATCAATTTAAAGTGTACAATCCAATTTTTTTCTCCCTAAGGATTTCTAGTATTTGCACAGGGCTTTGCAACCATATCCACAATCTAATTTTATAATTTTTTGTCCTCCCTAAAAGAAAACCAGGGCTGGTTGGGATGGAGTGAGCATATAATCCCAGTGCTTTGGGAGGCTGAGGCAGGAGGATCACTTAAGGCCAGGAGTTCAAGACCAGCCTGGGCAACATAGTGAAACCCCATTTCTACAAAAATGAAAAATAAATTATCCACATGTAGTCCTAGCTATTCGAGAGGCTGAAGTGGGAGGATCACTTGAGCCCAGGAGTTTGTGGTTACAGGGAGTTATGATCGTGCCACTGTACTCCAGCCTGGTGACAGAGTAAGACAAAAAAATAAAATAAAATAAAAATGAAAGAAAGAGAGAGACAGAGAGAGAGAGAAAGAAAGAAACGAAGGAAGAAAGAAAGAAAGAAGGAAAGAAAGAAAGAAGGAAAGAAAGAAAGAAAGAAAGAAAGAAAGAAAGAAAGAAAGAAAGAAAATTTGTGTATCCATAAGCAATCTCTTCTCATTCTCCTTCCCCATCCTGTAGCCCTAGGCAACCACTAATTTATTTTATTTCTCTATTGATTTGCCTATTCCAGACATTTTATATAAATGAGCTCATATAATACGTGATCTTTTGTAACTGGCTTCTTTCACTTGCCATGAAGTTTTCAAGCTTCATTCATGTTATAACATGCTTCAGTACATTATTCCTTTTTATTGCCAAATAATATTTCATCTATGGACGTTCCATATGGTATTTACCAATTCCTCAGTTTATGGATGTTTGAGTTGTTTCCACTTTTTGACTACTATGAATAATACTGCTATGAACATTTAGTATAAGCTTTTTTTTTGTCTGTGTGTGTGTGTGCATATATCTATATATATAAAACAACAATAATATATATATATTCTCCCCTGGTTAAGGATTTAGACATATTTTTTCTCTTGGAAACAAAATACCTCTCCTATATACCTTGGAGTGGAATATCTAGATCATATAGTAACTCTATGTTTAACATTTTAAGGAACTGCCAAACTATTTTTTAAAGCAGCTGCACCATTTTATATTCTCACCAGCAGTGTATGAGGGCTTCAATTTCTCCAGATCCTTGACAACACTTGTTATTGTCTGTCTTTTTTATTATAGCCATGCTAGTGAGTGTGAAGTGGTATCTTATTGTGGTTTTCATTTCCATTTCCCTAATGGCTAATGATTTTGAACATTTTTTCATGTGCTTATTGGTCATTTGTATAACTTATTTGGAGAAATGTCTTTTCAAATCCTTTGCCCATATAGAAATTAGTTTGTCTTTTCATTGTTGAATTATTTTTTTTGTTTTTAATCTTTTTTTAAATTTCTTTTATTTCTTTTTTCCTTTTTTCTCTTTTGTTTTTAGTTTTTTTCTTTTTTCTTTTGTCTTTTTTTCATTGTTGAATTAAGTGTTCTTTCTGCCTTTCTGTGGTTTGTTCTTCACTTTCTTGAAGGTATCATTTACAGCAAAATGTTTTTATATTGATGTAGTCCAATATAATTATTTTGTTAATTGTGCCTTTCATCTCATAACTAAGAAATTATTGCCTCACTCAAAGTCATAAATATTTATTCTTATGCTTTCATTTAAGAATGTTATGGTTTTATTAGTTAATTTAGGTCTATTTTTTTTTTTTGAGACAGAGTCTCACTCTGTCGCCCAGGCTGGAGTGCAGTGGCTTAATCTTGGCTCACTGCAACCTCTTTCTCCCAGGTTCAAGTGATTCTCCTGCCTCAGCCTCCCAAGTAGCTGGGATTACAGTTGCTTACCTAATTTTTGTATTTTTAGTAGAGACAGGGCTTCACCATTTTGGCCAGGTTGGTCTCAAACTCCTGACTTCAGTGATGCACCTGCCTTGGCCTCCCAAACTATTGGGATTACAGGCATGAGCCACTGCACCTGGCAGAGATTTTGATTTTAATGAAGTTTAGCCTACCATTTCTTTCTTTCATGGACCATCCCTTTGGTATTGTATCTAAGACATCATTGCCAAACTCAATATCATTTAGATTTTCTCCCATGCTATCTTCCAGGAGTTTTACAGTTTTGCATTTTACTTTAGAGTTATGATCCATTTTGAATTGATTTTGTAAAGCATATATAGTCTGTGTCTAGATTACTTTTTTTGCATAGATGTCTAGTTGTGCCAGCACCACTGGTTGCAAAGACTATCTTTTCTCCATTGTGTTGCCTTTGCTCCTTTGTCAAAGGTCAGTTGACTATATTTGTGTGGATCTATTTTTAGGTTCTCTATTCTGTTCCATTGATCTATTCATCTATTTTTTTAATCAATACCTCCAATGTCTTTTTTTTTTTTTTTGAGATGGAGCCTCACTCTATCACCCAGGCTAGAGTGCAGGGGCGTGATCTTGGCTCACTGCAACCTCCACCTCCTGGGTTCAAGCAATTCTCCCACCTCAGCCTCTCTAGTAGCTGGGATTACAGGCATGCGTGCCACCACGCCCGGTTAACTTTTGCATTTTTAGTAGAGATGGGGTTTCACCATGTTGCCCAGGCTGGTCTTGAACTCCTGGGCTCAAGCTATCCAACACCTCTGCCTCCCAAAGTGCTGGGATTATGGGCATGAGCCACCATGTCGGGCCTTTTTTTTTTTTTTTTTTTGAGACAAGATCTCACTGCCACCCAGGCAGGAGTGCAGGGGTGTAACCAGAGCTCACTGTAATCTCAAACTCCTGGGCTCAAAGGATCCTCTTACTTTAACCTCCTGAATAGCTGGGACTACAAGTGCAGTCCACTGCACTCAGCTAAATTTTTTGTAGAGATGGTTCTTGCTTTGTTTCCCAGGCTGGTCTTGAACTCCTGGGCTCAGGCAATCCTCCAGCCTTGGCCTCCCAGAGTGTTAGGATTACCGGCATGATCCACCGCACCCAGCCCACATTGTGTTGATTACTGTAATATTATAGGAAGTTTTGAATATGGGGAGTGCTGATCCTCCAACTTTATCTTCTTCAATATTGTGTTGCCTGTTGTGCATCTTTTGTATCCTTATAAACTTTATAATTAGTATGTTGATATCTACAAAATAACTGTTGACATTTTGATTGAAATTGCATTGAATCTATATATTAATAGTCGAATCTTCTCAGTACTTGGGAAGAACTGACATCTTGGCAATATTGAGTCTTCCTAACTTTAAACATAGGATATCTCTCTGTTTATTTAGTTCTTTACTGATTTCTTTCATCCGAGTATTGTAGTCTTCCTCTTGAAGATCTTGTACTTATTTTGGGTGCTAAAGTAATGATATTGTGTTATTAATTTCAAATTCCACTTGTTTATTGCATCTTGTTCATTGCTAGTATATTAGAAAGCAATTAACTTTTGAATATTAACCTTGTATCATGCAGCCTTGCTATAATTGTTTATTAGTTGCAAGATGGTTTTTTTTTGGTCAATTCTTTCAGATTTTCTACACAGATACTCATATCACCTGCAAACAAAGACAATTTTGTTTCCTGTTCCCTAATTTGTTCAACTTTTAAAGATGCCATACTGCCCAAGGTAATTTATAGATTCAATGCCATCCCCATCAAGCTACCAATGACTTTCTTCACAGAATTGGAAAAAACTACTTTAAAGTTCATATGGAACCAAAAAAGAGCCCGCATCACCAAGTCAATCCTAAGCCAAAAGAACAAAACTGGAGGCATCACACTACCTGACTTCAAACTATACTACAAGGCTACAGTAACCAAAACAGCATGGTACTGGTACCAAAACAGAGATATAGATCAATGGAACAGAACAGAGCCCTCAGAAATAATGCTGTACATCTACAACTATCTGATCTTTGACAAACCTGACAAAAACAAGAAATGGGGAAAGGATTCCCTATTTAATAAATGGTGCTGGGAAAACTGGCTAGCCATATGTAGAAAGCTGAAACTGGATCCCTTCCTTACACCTTATACAAAAATTAATTCAAGATGGATTAAAGACTTAAATGTTAGACCTAAAACCATAAAAACCCTAGAAGAAAACCTAGGCATTACCATTCAGGACATAGACACAGGCAAGGACTTCATGTCTAAAACACCAAAAGCAATGGCAACAAAAGCCAAAATTGACAAATGGGATCTAATTAAACTCAAGAGCTTCTGCACAGCAAAAGAAACTACCATCAGAGTGAACAGGCAACCTACAGAATGGGAGAAAATTTTTGCAACCTAGTCATCTGACAAAGGGCTAATATCCAGAATCTGCAATGAACTCAAACAAATTTACAAGAAAAAAACAAACAACCCCATCAAAAAGTGGACGAAGGACATGAACAGACACTTCTCAAAAGAAGACATTTATGCAGCCAAAAAACACATGAAAAAATGCTCATCATCACTGGCCATCAGAGAAATGCAAATCAAAACCACAATGAGATACCTTCTCACACCAGTTAGAATGGCCATCATTAAAAAGTCAGGAAACAACAGGTGCTGGAGAGGATGTGGAGAAATAGGAACACTTTTACACTGTTGGTGGGAGTGTAAACTAGTTCAACCATTTTGGAAGTCAGTGTGGCGATTCCTCAGGGATCTAGAACTAGAAATACCATTTGACCCAGCCATCCCATTACTGGGTATATACCCAAAGGACTATAAATCATGCTGCTATAAAGACACATGCGCACGTATGTTTATTGCGGCACTATTCATAATAGCAAAGACTTGGAACCAACCCAGATGTCCAACAACGATAGACTGGATTAAGAAAATGTGGCACATATACACCATGGAGTACTATGAAGCCATAAAAAATGATGAGTTCATGTCCTTTGTAGGGACATGGATGAAACTGGAAATCATCATTCTCAGTAAACTATCACAAGGACAAAAACCAAACACCGCATGTTCTCACTCATAGGTGGGAACTGAACAATGAGAACACATGAACACAGGAAGGGGAACATTACACTCCGGGGACTGTTGTGGGGTGGGGGGAGGGGGGAGGGACAGCATTAGGAGATATACCTAATGTTAAATGACGAGTTAATGGGTGCAGCAAAACAACATGGCACATGGATACATATGTAACAAACCTGCACATTGTGCACATGTACCCTGAAACTTAAAGTATAATAATAATAAAATAAAATTTAAAAAAAAGTAAAAAAAGAAAAAGAAAGATTCCATATATAAGTGAGATCATGCAGTATTTGTCTTTCTGTTTGGCTTATTTCTTAGCATAATGTTCTCCAGGTTTATCCATGTTGTCACAAATGGCAGGATGTTCTTTTTTATAGCTGAATAATATTCCACTCTACATATGCACCACCATTTCTTTATCCATTCATTTGTCCATGAACACTTATGTAGTTTCCATGCCTTGGGTATTGTGAATAATGTTGCAATGAACGTGGGAGTGCGGATATCCTCTCAAGCTACTGATTTCTTCTTTTTTCTTTCTTTCTTTCCCCCTTCCTCCCTCCCTCCCTCCCTCTCTCTCTCTCTCTTTCTTTCTTTCTGACAAAGTCTAGCTCTGTCATCCAGGCTGGAGTGCAGTGGCGCAATCTTGGCTCACTGCAACCTCTGCCTCCCAGGTTCCAGCAATTCTCCGGCCTCAGCTTCCCGAGTAGCTGGGATTACAGGTGCCCACCACCACGCCCAGCTAATTTTTGTATTTTTAGTAGAATTGGGGTTTCACTGTGTTGGCCAGGCTGGTCTTGAACTCCTGACCTTGTGATCCACCCGCCCCCACCGGCCCTTGGCCTTTCAAAGTGCTGAGATTACAAGTGTGAGCCACCACACCTGGCCCAAGCTACTGATTTCTTTTCCTTTAGATTATATATCCAGAAAAGGGGTTGTTGAATCACATGTAGTTCTATTTTTAATTTTTTTTTTTTTTTTTTGAGATGGAGTCCCACTCTGTTGCCAGGGCTGTAATGCAGTGGTGCGATCTCGGCTCACTGCAACCTCCGTCTCCCAGGTTCATGCCATTCTCCTGCCTCAGCCTCCCAAGTAGCTGAGACTACAGGCGCTCACCACCATGCCCGGCTAACTTTTTGTATTTTTAGTAGAGACGGGGTTTCACCGTGTTAGCCAGGATGGTCTCGATCTCCTGACCTCCTGATCTGCCTGCCTCGGCCTCCCAAAGTGCTGGGATTACAAGCATGAGCCACTGTATCTGGCCTATTTTTAATTTTTTGAGGACCCCTCCACACTGTTTTCCACAATTCCTGTACCAATTTACATTGCCACCAGCAGTGTACAAGGGTTCCCTTTTCTCTACATCCTCACCAACACTTGTTATCTTTTCTCTTTTTGATGATATCTCACTGGTTTTGATTTGCATTTCCCTGGTGATTAGTGATGTTGAGCATCTTTTCCTGTGCCTGTTGGCCAGGAAAAGGAGAAATGTCCTTTTAGATCCCTTGCCCACTTTAAAATCAGATTATTTGTGTTTTTGTTATTGAGTTGTAAGAGTTTTTTATATATTTTGGATATTAATCCCTTATCAGATATATGGTTTGCAAAGATTTTCTCCCATTTCCATAGGTTGCCTTTTCATTTTGTTGATTGCTTCCTTTGCTGTGCAGAAGCTTTTTAGTCCCTGCTTATTTATTTTTGCTTTTATTGCCTGTGCTTTTGGTGTTATATCCAAAAAGTCATTGCCAAGACCAACATCAAGGAGATTTTCCAATTTTTTTTTTTTTTTTTTTGAGATGGAGTCTTGCTCTGTCGCCCAGGCTGGAGTGCGAGTGCGGTGGCGCGATCTGGGCTCACTGCAAGCTCCGCCTCCCGGGTTTAGACTTTCAGGTCTTACATTTAACTCTATAATCCATTTTGAGTTAATTTTTATGAGTGGTATAAGGTAAGAGTCTGATTTCATTCTTTTGCATGTGGATATTCAGTTTTCCCAGCACTAGTTTTTGAAGAGGCTATTCTTTTCCATTGAGTATTTTTGGCATCCTTGTCAAATATTGGTTGACTGTACTCTCCCTTTTGATTGTGGTAGCATGGTATATCTTTCTCCATCCCCTTTTAATCTATATATGTCTTTATATTTAAAGTAGGTTTATGTAGACAACATATAGTTAGGTCTTGTTTTTTGATGCACTCTGACAATCTATATTTTAGTTAGTGTATTTAGACCACTGACATTTAAAATGATTATCAATGTGGTTGGATTAATAGCTACTGTAATTGTTACTATTTTCTATTTGTTGCCCTTCTTCTTTGTTTCCACTTTGGTCTTCTGTTCTTTTTCTGCCTTTTGTGTTTTGTTTTGTTTTTTAGAAACAGGGTCTCACTCTGTCATCCAGGCTGGAGTGCAGTGGTGTAATCATAGCTCACCATAACCTCAAACCTCTGGGCTCAAGTGATCCTCCCAGCTCAACCTCTTGAGTAGCTGGGACTACAGGTGTACACCACCACCACCACCACCACCACCACCATACCCAACTAATTTTTTTATTTTTAAATTTTTTCATAGAGTCAGGGTCTCACTTTATCGTCCAGGCTGGTATTGAATTTCTAGCTTCAAGCAATTCTTCCACCTTGGCCTCCCAAAATATTGGGATTACGTGGGTGAGCCACCACATCCAGGCCCAAGGTATAGTCATCTTTAAACGTCAATTAGACTAAGCTGGTTGATACTATCGTCCAAATTTTCTATATTCTTACTACTTTTTTTGTCTTATCAAATACTATTAAAATCCCCAACTATAACTGTGGAATTGTCTCTTTCTTTTGTTCTATAAATTTTTACTTCATGTATTGTAATAAAGTCTATTATTAGGCACACATTTATTTATAAATGTTATATATATTTTAAGGTATTGACTCTTATTATAAAGTCTATAGTAATATCTTTGTATTGAAGTTTATTTTGCCTGGTATTTTTTTTTTTTTATTATACTTTAGGGTTTTAGGGTACATGTGCACAATGTGCAGGTTTGTTACATATGTATCCATGTGCCATGTTGATTTCCTGCACCCATTAACTCGTCATTTAGCATTAGGTATATCTCCTAATGCTGTCCCTCCCCCCTCCCCCCACCCCACAACAGTCCCCGGAGTGTGATGTTCCCCTTCCTGTGTCCATGAGTTCTCATTGTTCAATTCCCACCTATGAGTGAGAACATGCGGTGTTTGGTTTTTTGTCCTTGCGATAGTTTACTGAGAATGATGTTTTCCAGTTTCATCCATGTCCCTACAAAGGACACGAACTCATCATTTTTTATGGCTGCATAGTATTCCATGGTGTATATGTGCCACATTTTCTTAATCCAGTCTATCGTTGTTGGACATTTGGGTTGGTTCCAACTCTTTGCTATTGTGAATAGTGCCGCAATAAACATACGTGTGCATGTGTCTTTATAGCAGCATGATTTATAGTCCTTTGGGTATATACCCAGTAATGGGATGGCTGGGTCAAATGGCATTTCTAGTTTGAGATCCCTGAGGATTCGCCACACTGACTTCCACAATGGTTGAACTAGTTTACAGTCCCACCAACACAACTATCTGATCTTTGACAAACCTGACAAAAACAAGAAATGGGGAAAGGATTCCCTATTTAATAAATGGTGCTGGGAAAACTGGCTAGCCATATGTAGAAAGCTGAAACTGGATCCCTTCCTTACACCTTATACAAAAATTAATTCAAGATGGATTAAAGACTTATATGTTAGACCTAAAACCATTAAAATCCTACAAGAAAACCTAGGCAATACCATTCAGGACATAGGCGTGGGCAAGGACTTCATGTCTAAAACACCAAAAGCAATGGCAACAAAAGCCAAAATCGACAAATGGGATCTCATTAAACTAAAGAGCTTCTGCACAGCAAAAGAAACTATCATCAGAGTGAACAGACAACCTACAGAATGGGAGAAAATTTTTGCAACCTACTCATCTGACAAAGGGCTAATATCCAGAATCTACAATGAACTCAAACAAATTTACAAGAAAAAAACAAACAACCCCATCAAAAAGTGGGCAGAGGACATGAACAGACACTTCTCAAAAGAAGACATTTATGCAGCCAAAAAACACATGAAGAAATGCTCATCATCACTGGCCATCAGAGAAATGCAAATCAAAACCACAGTGAGATACCATCTCACACCAGTTAGAATGGCCATCATTAAAAAATCTGGAAACGACAGGTGCTGGAGAGGATGTGGAGAAATAGGAACACTTTTGCCTGGTATTAATATAGTTAGCTCTGCTTTCTTATGCATATTGTATGTGTGATACATCTTTTTCTCTTGTTTTACTTTCAATTTATCTTTTTATTTAAAGTACTTCTTCTATAGAGAGCACATACTGAGTTTTTTTTTGTCTGTTTTTTTTTTTTTTTTTTTTTTTGGAGACACGATCTCATTTTGTTGCTGAAATGCAGTGGTGCAGTCACAGCTTACTGTGGCCTCAGCCTCCAAGTGACCCTCCTGCCTTTGCCTCTGGAGTAGTAGTACACGTGTGTTCCACCACAGCTGGCTAATTTTTTGTGGAGACGGGATGTCTCCCTGTGTTGCCCAGGCTGGTCTGGAACTCCTGGGCCCAAGCTATCCTCCCGGCTTGGCTTCCCAAAGTGCTGGGATTACAGCTTTTTAAATCCAGTCTGACAATCTCAGACTTTTAATTGTAGTGTTTAGTTTATTTACATTTAATATAACTTGTTGTAGGTAGATTTAGGTCTGCCATTTTGCCATTTGCTTTCAATTGGTTCGCTTCTTTTTGTCTGCCCTTTTGTTTTAATAAAACGTTTTCTTCGTATTCTATTTTAATTTCTCTATTGTATATGCATATCTTTCAACTATGTCTCTTTGCGTCACTTTTTAGTGGTTCCTGACATAGGGATTAAAATCTGCATCTTCAGTTTCTCACAATCTACTTAGAGTTGATATTGAATGACTTCAGGCAAAATCTACAAAACTTTTAACACTATAATTCTATTGATCATCCCATCACCTTTCTGCTACCGTTGTCATATATATTTCATCATTGTAAGTTATAAACCCAACAATCCAGGGTATCCCCCCCATACAAATTCTCAGAAACTATTTATAGAAGGGAACTTCCTCACTCTGATGAAGAGCATTTACAAAAAAAAATACTGCTAACACGGTGGCTATTGGTGAAAGGATACCCACTCTCACCATTTCTAGCCAACAGTGTACTGGAATTCTAGCCAGTTTAATAAGGCAAGGAAAAGAAATAAAAGTCATAAAGATCAGAAAGGAAGAAGAAAGAAAACTGGTGAATGTGGTTTTATTCTTATTGCAGCTGAGCTAATTTCTTCAAACACAATATTAAATCTTTTGAAACTTTTTTTTTTTTTAGAGACAATTGTCCTGCTATGTTGTCCCGGCTAGTCTCAACATCGTGGCCTCAAGCGGACCTCTCACCTCAGCCTTCTGAGTGGCTGGGATTACAGAAACAAGCCACTGTGCCTGGCTAAATCTTTTGAAAACTTTTAAAAGGAGCCAGTCATATAGATGTTTAGTGCACATCCTGCATCTGACTGAGATGGTTAACTCAATAGTCTTTTGTTTTACTTAATATTTTCTTACTTTACTTTGGTATCAACTACATACAGACATAAATGAGCTGAATAGATAGACATTATCTGTAGAATTTGGACGATGACATTTTGACATAATTTAGTTTGGTTTGACACATATAACATTTATATATACTTTTAAACAGGCTTTATTTTTCAGAGCAGTTTTAGGTTAATGGAAAAATTGACAAAAAGCACAGAGAATTCTCATATATACCCCTTCACACAGTTTCCCATATTATTACATTGTATTAGTAATGTACTAATATAAACACTTATCTTACATTAATATGGTATAATTAATGAAACAATATTTATACATTATTATTAACAGAAGCCCATACTTTATTCAGATTTCCTCAGTTTTTACCCAATGTCCTTTTGTATTCTGGGTTTTCACCCAAGATACCAATTACATTCAGTTGTCATGTCTCCTTGGACCCTCTTGGTTGTGACAGTTTCTAACACTTTTTTTTGTGGTTGTTTTTGTTGTTCTTGACAGTTTGAAAAGTACTGATCAGGTATATCGTGGGATCCCCCTCTGTTAAAATTTGTCTGATGTGTTTTCTCATGGTTAGAGTGAGATTATATATTTTTTGGAGAACAATCATATTATAGCAAGGTTACATCAACACGATTTATGACTATTGATGCTGACCTTGATCACCTGGCTAATGTAATATAGGTGATGTAATATTTGTCAGATTTTCTACTGTAAAAATACTCCTTCCCATGCCCCATACTGTACTCTTTGGAAGGAGGTCACCGTGTGCACCCTGCATTTGTGGGGAGCAGAATGTCCACATAAATTGTTTGGAATTCTGCAAGGGAAATTTGTGTCTTATTCCTCATAACATTTATATTTTAATGCTGTCTATCTATCTATCTGTCATCTTTCTATATCTGCTCTTTTCTTTTTAGGTTCAATAAACAGTAAAAATTATCTTGCTCTGTAAGGTTCAATATTATTTCTAAATCTAAAATGATATGTCTTTTCTTTTTTTTTTTTTTTTTTTGAGACAGAGTCTCGCTCTGTCGCCCGGGCTGGAGTGCAGTGGCGCAATCTCGGCTCACTGCAAGCTCCGCCTCCCGGGTTCACGCCATTCTCCTGCCTCAGCCTCCGAGTAGCTGGGACTACAGGCGCCCGCCACCGCGCCCGGCTAATTTTTTGTATTTTTTAGTAGAGACGGGGTTTCACCGTGGTCTCGATCTCCTGACCTCGTGATCCGCCCGCCTCGGCCTCCCAAAGTGCTGGGATTACAAGCGTGAGCCACCGCGCCCGGCCGATATGTCTTTTCTTTATGCCACAATTAAGTAAGCAGAATGATGTTCATTTTATTTGCTTTCATTTTGACTAATATTTGGCTTTTACTTAAATGTCAAAATTCTCTATACTTCTTTATTAGTTATAAAGAAGTAGTTTAGCCTGTAGACTAGGGCCATTAGCCTTGTTTTACACATGAAGGAACAAGGTGGTTAAGAGCCCTTACTAAGTTCTTACAGCAGATCAGTAGATGAGCTGCCTCTACAATTGATTCTTAGCTTTGATCCCACTTCACTGGGCCTTGGTACATTTAATTATCTCTTTGTAAATTGTAAGACTTTTAAGAAAAAATATTCCCCCTAGTTGTTTCTTGTTTTTGATCTCTAGTTTAAACTTTCCCCTGTCTTTGCATAATGAACGTTATACCCATACTTTAGACTGAAGGGGAGAAATTACAGCTAGGGTTTTCTGCAATGCTTAGGAAACCACCAAAGAGCAAAAACTACAAAGTAAAATTAGTATGTTGGCTGGAAAGCAGGATGAGCACCAGTATAGCACAAAGCAAATGGAAACTGCAAATCTGACAACAAATAAAGAACGTACAGGTGTTACTACTTAGAGGAACTTTAGCTTTAAGTTCTTTTCTCTCTGGATTGAAAACAAGACATGTTTGCATTTAAATTTGGAAAGTTTTGCTGATACCTAGTCTTGAAAGTAAACACTTCACAATAAGTGGCTTAACCATAACGGGTGTACACCAGGAATGGAGTATCTACTCTGCTATGTGGAGAGGACGGAGAGAAAAGTGCAAGTGGCAGAGGAGCTTGGGGTAAAAAGGAAGGTTGAAGAAATGGAGCTGTGTGTTAAACTACTACTATGGGAATTTTAAATGAATTCAAAGTTGTTAAATGAATAATGAAAATGGCCTTTTTTTTTTTTTTTAGATGGAGTCTTGCTCTGTCACCCAGGCTGGAGTGCAATGGCGCGATCTTGATCTCGGCTCACCACAACCTCCACCTCCCGGGTTCAAATGATTCTCTGGCCTCAGCCTCCTGAGGAGCTGGGATTACAGGCACATGCCACTACGCCTGGCCAATTTTTGTATTTTTAGTAGAGATGGGGTTTCACCATGTGGCCAGGCTGTTCTCGAACTCCTGACCTCAAGTGATCCGCCTGCCTTAGTCTCCCAAGGTGTTGGGGTTACAGGAGTAAGCCACCGTGCCCGGCCTACACATTTTTAAAAAGTGTTTTATATAACTGTGATATGAATAAATTTGAACATCTAAAGCCACATGTGTAACAGGAGAATGACATTTGTATCTGAATTTAGTGCAGAAAATTATTTACCCAAGAAGCATTTTATCTTTTGAACAAAGAATGTAAAGTACCCTAAAGCTAGATCTGTGAAGGCACAGATTTTTTTTTTTTTTTTGAGATGGAGTCTTGCTCTGTTGCCCAGGTTGGAGTGCAATGGCACTATCTTGGCTCACTGCAACCTCCTCTCCCGCGTTCAAGCAATTCTCCTGCCTCAGCCTCCCGAGTAGCTGGGATTACAGGCCCGTGCCACCATGCCAGGCTAATTTTTGTATTTTTAGTAGAGACAGAGTTTTGCCATGTTGGCCAGGCTGGTCTCGAATTCCTGACTTCGTGATCTGCCTGCCTTGCCTTCCCAAAGTGCTGGAATTACAGGCGTGAGCGACCATGCCCGGCCCAGAAAGATTTAATAGGTAAAAATTTTATAGCTAGATTGAAAAACCATCAACTAAATGGAACTAGATCAAAGAAGAATGTCAAATTAAAACATCAGTATCACACTGTCAAAATGTAAAAATGTGAACTAGTTTTTGTTATATAAACAATAATGTCCTTATTCTAGTAAATGTATCATATTTGTTGGGTGCAGTGGCCCATGCCTATAATCCTAGCACTTTGAGAGGCCAAGGTGGGAGGATCGCTTGAGCCTAGGAGTTTGAGACCAGCCTGGGCAATATAGTGAGGCCCCATCTCTACAAAAAAACACAAAAATTAGTGGGGTGTAGTGGCACGCACCTGTGGCCCCAGCTACTGGGGAGCCTGAAGTGGGAGAATTGCTTGAGCCAGAGAGGTCGAAGCTGCAGTGAGCCATGATCCCGCCACTGCACTCCAGCCTTGGCAACAGAGGGAGACCCTGTCTCAAAAAACAAACAAACAAAATGTATTATATTTACTGGTGTCACATTTTTATCAGACAGTTTATGGAATATACTGTATTGTTGACAGGTGATTTTTAAATTAATTGGGTAACTAGTGGTTTATTAAGAGGTCAAATAGTCTCTCAGCTTAGATTAATTAATTTTTGGAGGTACAGTTACAGTGGGAAGATTTTGACTGAACATAGGTCTTGCCTAGGATAGTATCTATGAATACTTGTTGAGTCAACTCATTTCAAATGCTTCTCCTTAAAAATACCTGAAGAGATTGTTTTACCTTGACAGATTATAAAGAAGGCTGATTGACTGGAAAATAACACTCTATAAAATAAATCACGTATAATTTACAAACAAGTAGATGCGTGAATACGGCAGATGAAGAAGGGTGTGTTTGCAGTTATTTAACCAGTTATTTCCCATGAGGTTGACGACAAAGCCCTGGACCAGAACTGCTGAATATCACCTGCTCTTGGTCGATCCTCTTCTTTAAAACATTTCTTTAGTTAACACCATTCCCTGGCCTATTTCTATATTCTCTGATAGACCATTTGAAATTGACTAGTTATTTGTGTCTGAATTGATAGGCCAATTGCTGGATTTTTGGTCTGTGGACAGTTGCTCTATGGTTCAGTCTTTCAAATACAGACTTTCCACCTCAACTAGGGAGACTCCATTAGTTATAATCTGTGGTGTGGGCTGTTTCTGTTCTCACTTTCTATTATGTAAATTGGTACGATGTAGGACATTTAGGTGATATGATTCCCCTTTAATTAATTAATCAATTTTTTTTTCAGAGACAGAGTCTTGCTCTGTCACCCAGGCTGTAGTGCAGTGGTGCCATCATAACTCACTGCAGCCTTGAACTCCTGGGCTTAGGCAATCCTCCCACCTCAGCCTCCCAATCCTTTAATTGTATTCTATCTGGAAGTACTTATTAATATTTATGCATATCTTCTATAACACAATCCTTAGTATATTATCACTGCTGCATGACAAGAAGTTTTGGAAATTGTCTTGGTTTTAGTTCAGAAAAACAGAATCTTTCAGGCTCAACATTACCTGAAATATTCTTTTTTATTATTTAGGAGATCATGTACTTTAGTAAACTCCTTCTTTGGGTTTGTTCCCTCTGAAAGGAGAGAAAGAGGCTGGGCCCTTCTAGGCTTACATCTTCTATGATCATAGATAAATTCATAGAAAATCCTTATGAATCTAAAAGAGGGTAGGGTTATTGGAAAGCAGAAAACATTTTCTTTTTCTTTCAAAGCAAACTAATGATTGCTATAAGTAAGTAAGTAAAAAGACATTCGAAAATACATGATTATCTTGGTTTTATTTTAAGATTTTATTATTATTTTCAAAATAGGCAATTTTATTTTTGTGCACTAGAACAACTGATGGAAGCAAGTGAGGCAGGAGGATTGTTTGAGTCTGGGAGGTCGAGGGTTTAGTGAGCTGAGATCGCACCACTGCACTCTAACTTGGGTGACAGAGCAAGACCCTGTCTAAGAAAAAAAAAATTAAATGTAAAATTGGACAGACTAAGACTATTTATTTGCATGCAAAGTGAAATTGGGAATTGAGGCAGTTTATTTTCTGGATGTTTCCAGTAAAAGCAATTTTTGATGTACAAAATTCTGAAAATTGCTTTAGTGATCCCTCTAACTTTCTATACAAAGAGAACATGTAAGGTATTTAAAAATGGATTTTAACTTATTTATTCTAATTTTTATCTCTCTCTCTCTGTTTCTTCTTTTTTTTTTTTAAGATGGAGTCTTGCTGTCACCCAGGCTGGAGTGCAGTGGCATGATCTCGGCTCACTACAACCTCTGCCTCCCAGGTTCAAGCGATTCTCCTGCCTCAGCCTTCCTAGTAGCTGGGATTACAGGCATGCACCACCATGCCCGGCTTATTTTTGTATTTTTAGTACAGACCGGGTTTCCCCATGTAGGCCAGGCTGGTCTTGAACTCCTGACCTCATGTGATCTGCCCCCCTCAACCTCCCACAGTGTAGGGATTAAAGGCGTGAGCCACCACGCCTGGCTCTAATTTTATCTTTTAAATAAAAGTATAGAATATCTCTATTATTACTATAACCCAGGGCATCTTCAACTTG
Source organism: Symphalangus syndactylus (assembly GCF_028878055.3). NCBI lineage: Eukaryota > Metazoa > Chordata > Mammalia > Primates > Hylobatidae > Symphalangus > Symphalangus syndactylus. The sequence continues at coordinate 44,600,297 of NC_072440.2, forward strand.
TAAAATGAATTCATGAGCAGAAACAGGTGGGCATTTGGTCATTTTCAGATTCAAAAATGGAATTGGGCAAAGAACTGTAAAAAACAGAATTAGATTAGGAGAGCTGATGCAAGCCAGGGAAGTCTCCTGCCCTACTCCTATGTCTTCCCCCAAATCTTTTCATTTCACTTAGATACATGGTCTGAACTTCCTTTGATTAGAGAATAATTTGGGTTAATAAGTAGCCTCATTTACAATATGTTTTTTTCCTATTATACCAGTTGTAAGTGTTCATTAATTAATATAGTTTTAGAAAATGAGAAATTACCTGTAGTTTTACCTTCCAAATATTCCATTGTTCATATTTTGGTGGACTTATTCTGCTTTTTTGTAACCTTTGGTTTAATTTTTCTCATAGTTATAATCATCCAGTCCATAGCATTTGACTCCTTTATTCCACTTATTAAACATGAACTCCCTCCCCATGAATAAGCAGCTTCTTTGATGATTTCTGGGATGAATATAGGACAGTGTAGCATTTAGGATTCAGTGCAATTTTGATATGCTGGGTTGCTTCCCCGCTTCTACCTACCCAAGGTCATATGCATTTATTTATTTATCTGATAGGCACATTAAACAACTTTGTGCCTAAAGTCAGGGAAAGTAGAGTCCCTGACCCTGAGGAGCTCACAGTCTGCTTGGGAAAAACCGTATCACCAAAAGGATGAGAATTTTGACTAAAGGGAAGGGAGACGGGGCACTTGGCCTCTGAAGTACTTTGGGAGACAGGACAAGTCGGGACAGAGCTGTGAGAAACACGATAATTCTATCCTCCAAGATAACAACAGAAAGGGGTCCAGAAACAGAGGTGGGAGGATGGCAAAAATAAATGATACATAAAATTTTCAGTGGGGTGTTGAGCTCAGAGTCGCGTGACCTATGGTGAGAGGTAGTGACTGGGAAAAGAGAATGAGGAAACTCTCTGGGGTGGTGGAAATGTTCTATGTCTTTATTTGGATGATGATTACACAGGTGTATTCATAAGAAAAATTCACCAGGCTATACACTTAAGATTAGTGCACTATATGTATTTTATGCATCAGTAAAAAAGTCAAAGTATTTCCCCCTAGGGTTGGCCCTTTGCCCGAGGTAGGAGAGGTTTGAAAAAGTTCTGCTTCTCCTACACTCTCCTATACTGCATTGCTCTGTTAATAGGACCTAGGACTCAGACTTGTGTCACTAATACCATGGCTCAGCTACATTATAGGTTAAAAAGGCTTTTGTGGACTAATTTCAGAAGTTAAGTACTACTTAAAATGAACTGTGTAGGAAAGTGCAATTGACTTACAAAAGAACATCAGGAGTGTAATTCGACAAACATGGAATAACTAACTTTACTGTGTACAAATGGTGCTTTGTGCTGAGAATGTCTCTAAGATGAATGAAACCAGGATCCTAGTGTCAGGAACTTGATCTTTCCTAGGTTAGGGTCTTTCCCATATTATTATCAGTTCAAGTTTTGTTTGCCACGTTTTGGAAATAACCAAAACATAGGGTCTTTGAAAAAGATGCTGTTTTCATTCATTTTATGCTGCGTTAACAGAATACTACAAACTGGGTAATTTATTCTCTCACATTTCTGAGGCTGGGGAAGTTCAAGATCAAGGTGCTAGTAGGTTCGGTTTCTGGCTCACAGGTGCCACTTTGCTTCTCTGTCTTTCAGAGAGGAAGAACATTGTGTCCTCACGTGGCAAAAGAGAAGAGAGAGAGCGAGAGCTCACTGCCCCCGTAACCCCTTTTTAAAGCAGCATTAATCCGTTCATGAGGGTGGAGCCCTCATGCGCTAAACACCTCCCAAAAGGCCCCACCTCCCAATAACGTTGATTGAGGATTAAGTTTCCAGCACATGAATTCTGGGGACACATTTAAACCACAGCAGATGCTCAACATCGTTAGCTATCAGGAAAATGCAAATCAAAACCACAGCAAGATACCACATCATACCCACTGGAATGGCTACAATAAAGAGATAATCAAAAGTGTTGACAAGATACGGCGAAATTAGAATCCTCATACACTGCTGGTGGGAAGATAAAATGGTGCCACTACTTTGGAAAACAGCTTGGCAGTTCCATAGCAGGCTGAACAGAATCACCACATGACCCAGCAATTTACTCCTAGGTATCTAGCCGAGAGAAATGAAAACATAAGTTCACAAAAAAGCTTTTGCACAATATTCACAGGAAGATTATTCATACTAGCCAAAAGGTGGAAACAACTAAAATCTTCATCAACTGATGGACAAATAAAATGCAGTATGTCCATATAGTAGAATATTACTCAGCAATAAAAAGGAATGAAGTATTGGGTGCAGCACGAACGAACTTTGGAAACATTATGCTAAATGAGTCAGTCACAAAAGACCACATATTGCATAATTCTATTTATGTGAACTGTTGCAGAATAGACAAATTTATAGAGACAGAAAATAAATTAGTGGTTGCCTAGGGATAGGGAGAGGGGAGAATGGAGAGTGACTGCTAAAGGGTAAGGGGTTTCCTTTTAGGGTGATCAAAATATTCTAAAATTAATTGTGGTGGTGGTTGGATAACTATGAATGTACTACAAATAATTAAAATGTACACTTTAAAAGTGTGAATTTTATGCTTTGTGAATTACATCTCAATAAAGCTGTTTTAAAAACCTAGTGCCTTTGAAGAAAGCGACAAGAAAACCTAGTTAACAGCAGCATTCAATAAAAAGTATCCGAGTGGTTAAGGGGTGCTCTGGTGCGGACCACTGGGTTTTCATGCTAGGTCTGCCATCTACTAGCTGTGGGATGTGGATAAGTTATTAAGCCTCTCTGTGCCTCAGTTTCCTCTTTGGAAAATGAAGATACTGGCAGAACCTATTTCATTCATAGGCACATGTACATAGGCTTTATGCCTAACTGCATTAGTGAATGAGCCCATGTACATTCATGGGTAGAGTTTAATAAAAGTTAGCTGTTATTTGTAGAGCGCTCTAACATTTTTAAAGTACTCTTACACACATTTTCTCACCTGATAACACGAGTACTTGGGAAATTTTCATTCCTTCTGCCTTGGTAAAGTTTTGAGCAGCTTGTTTGGGGCCCTTGAAACCCTCCTCGTATTTGTTACTCTCTCTACCTCTCCTCTACTCCATAATACCCAGGGTTTATCATTATTTGATTCTTGCTTTTACCTAATTTCTGCTAAGATGCCAATAAATAACACTTAAAAATGGGACCCAGCCAAGAAAATGTCCGTGTTAAAAGAGAAATCTTAAAAACCAAAAGGGTCTGTAGAATTCAAAGGACAGGCAAATCTCCAATCACACCATGCAGGAGACAGCCCGTCCTTCTTACTTCATAGACTAGGTTCTGATTTTTGTGACGATTAGCCTATGATTTAGCATGTACATTTTGTTTTTTCTAAAATTAGCTTAAAAGGCCTAAAAATGGGCCCAGTGCGGTGGCTCACGCCTGTAATCCCAGCACTTTGGGAGGCCGAGGCAGGCGGATCACAGGGTCAGGAGTTTGTGACCAGCCTGGCCAACATAGTGAAACCCCGTCTCTACTAAAAAATACAAAAATTAGCTGGGTATGGTGGCTCGCACCTGTAGTCCCAGCTACTCAGGAGGCTGAGGCAGGAGAATTGCTTGAACCTGGGAGGCGGAAGTTGCAGTAAGCCAAGATTGCACCATTGCACTCCAGCCTGGGCAACAAGAGTGAAACTCCATTTCAAAAAAAAAAAAAAAAAGTCCTAAGAATATAAAAATACTCTAATACACACAATTTATACTTCATTTATTAGATAAAATCTCTTATGCTAATAAACTGAGATTCTAAAATTTGCTTTAATTTTGATAATTATATTACAAAGTGAAACATCTTATTTTTTTCTTGCTACAAAATCAACAACTGCAAGCAAAAGTGTACATAAAACACCCATATTTCTCCCACTTTGATGGGAACATCCAGGCTCCTTTGTGTATATATACATATATATATATATATATATATATATTCAGACAAATATATACTTAAAATAAGAATTATAATCTGATATGTGCCTCCTTTTTCTTCTAATTAATAGTATTTATGATTCTTTTACGATTTTTATTTCTGAAATATTTTAATGACTTGATTTCATTATATAGACGTGGAATAATTTATTAAACCAATACCTCGTGGTTGGATATTTAACAAATATGCACTGGATCATTAACTTTCCCTACAGTTATTTCAAAAGTGAAGAAAATGCTAGGAAACTAAAGGAAGTAAGGCATTTCTTCCCAAATTCAGCCTTTGGGCATTTATAATGGTGGTACAGTTTTGAGTTCTATAATCTAAGATAAATATTGAAACCTGAGGATTCAGAGGCGTACAGTAAACAAAGCATTGGGAAATAGGAATTGAAATTATTTAGCCTTAAGAAGAGAAAGCTTAAGAATGGCTACATTTATGTTTATTTACATAGAAAGAATATCCTATAGGACCTTGTGTTTTCATGATATCACTCTCACAGTGTGTCAGTATTAGAGTCATTATCGTATATGTCTCCTCTTCCCATCTAGCCTGAGAGCTCCCAGAAAAAGTTATCTAATTGATCTATTTCCCCAGTCGTGTGTGCTGTTTAAAGAAAAAATGTTTTCTGAACTTAAAGGTGAATATAATCACGACATTTCAAAAGGGGAGAGAGCAGACAGGGATAGTTTAGTCCTGCTTATAGTCACTATGCTCATTTTTATAAACTTCTAAAGGAATTACCAGCCATGTGACTCTATCCATTTTATTAGTATGCTACTGTTCGTTTCTTCTTCTTATAAAGAAGAATTTAAGGGCTTTTCCTCACTGTCTTACTCTAGTAAAACAGGTCCTTGTGTATCCTATTACTAAAATGTAAACATAATTGTGTTGAAATTATGTCCCACTGGCCAAGTTGAACTGTATGAAATGTTAGCTAAATGCTTCTGTATTTACACAGGTATGTTTGCTTACTGGGTAAGCACAGTTGGAAGTGTTTCATTTAAATATGATGAGCTGACAATTTGGCGGTGCAGCTGATGAGTAAGTTTTCCATACTAGTGATGCGATTCAAGTTTTCTATTTTGTTTTGTTTTGCTTTTTACTCAACATTTAGGTGAAAAAGTTGTAGAATCTCTATAGGAAAGTTGAGAATGATAGCACACTTTTGGCACACACCAAATTCATGTATTCAAATTATGCGGTCTCAACCATTGAGGGGTGTTGTAAGATTTTAGCCTATTGAGCAGTAAGGTCACCGCAAACTTTTAGGTTGTTTGAGTCATAATTTCCCATAGTTGATGACAAAATATTTTAGTTGGCTTGTGCCTTCCTAAACTAGATCTGATTCTGGTGAGGGTTGGTAGTATGTGTTTGTTAACAAAAAAAAAAAAAAAAAAAAAAACAGAAAATGTCCCAATTAGATCTTCATTTCTTTCTTTCTTTTCCTTTTCTTCTTTTTCTTCTTCTTTTTTTTTTGTAGCAGGTAACAAAATGAAAGCTCTTAGTCAAGTCTCTAGTTAATAAAGACAAACATCGTATCTTGTCTCCCTATATGCTGTCCCAGAAAAAAAGCAGAGAAACAAGTTTATAAACTCTAAATTTTCCTAGCAAAATCAGGTCAGTTGGAGTTGTGGGAATTAACTACTCTTTTAAAATAGTTCCTGCCTTCATTTTGCCACTGAAGTACAAAAATGCTACAAAGTATTCAAAGTGCTTAGTATTGTGGTTGAAAACAGCATTCAATACATTTTAGCTGTTAGGTTTTTTTTTTTTTTTTTAAAAGAAAACAACATCTTAACATAAAAACTCACTCAAAAAGTCAATGGGCACAGTTAGTATAGACAATGAATTTGATCTCAAAAAGGAAGGAAGAAGAATCAAAATGAAAGGAAAATAGCAATTTAAATTATCAAGGACATCAGAATAACTGAGATGTATGCAATTTGTTTTTTTCTTTTTTTTGAGACAGGGTCGTGATCCTCTCACCTCAGCCTCCCGAGTAGCTGGGACTACAGTCACATACCACTGCACCTGGCTAATTTTTTCATTTAAATTTTTCGTAGACATGATGTGCCACTCTGTTGCCCAGGCTAGTCTTGAACTCCTGGCTTCAAACCATCCTCCTGCCTTGGCCTCTCAAAGTGCTGGGATTACAGATGTGAGCCACTGTGCTTGGCCTATTTTGCATTTTTTTTTTCAATCTGATAAAATAGTACCACAATCCTGGATAAAGTAAGTGGAGAGAGCTAATTACTTTCCGTGTTCACAGTGCCACCTTCAGGAAAGAAAGTGTTCGTTTTAATTTAGTGCAAATGCATCTTTACTGGAGAAGGTTAGGCCAAGTACCTAAAGATCAGGTGTGATAATGACGATGTTTAAGTTTAATTGATTGTCATGAGCATGTTTACTCTGATTTCCACCTAGTTGTGTTCAAAGCAGAAGACAAACTGCTAGCCTTTAAATTTCGAAATGGGGCATTAAAAATTTGATTAGAAATGAAATACATATAATTTCCTATTTATTCTGTTTTGCAACACCAAACTTAGATCATCATATGTAAATTATGGAATTTTTATATATCTCCAAGAGGTTTAACAATCTCCTTTGATAATTGGTTCTTCTAACCAATCTTATAAGAAAATTATCCACTATATTGAATTACAAATGGGACTAAACAATAAATTCTAGTACTTGAAATAGTACCCAATGGATGAACAACTGGTATAGGAAGTCAGCGTGGATCAGATTAAACAACCTTGGGAAGAGGAGGGGAAGAGCTCCCAGAACTCTCTAGGGCTACATTGTCTTAGGTAGCCACTAGTTGCATGTAGCTATTGAGCACTTGAGATGTAGATTAGTACAAATTGGGATTTGCTATAAGTGTAGAACACATAAAGGATTTTAAAGACCTAATGCCAAAAAATCATAAAATATCTCAATATTTTTTATATTGATTATATGTGGAAATTATAATATTTCATATATGTTACATTAAATTAAATATATTATTTAAATTAATTTTACCTATTTATTTTTAATTTTCTTACTGTGGCTACTAGAAAGTTTAAAAGATTACTTATGTGGCTTGCATTATACTTCTATTGGGCAGTTATGCTCTAGGGCATACAAATTGTAGTGGAAGCGGCCCCCATGATAATGATAGATTACTAAGCACATACCACGTCTCTGGTATCGTACTACGTGCTCATAAGAAAGCTTTATGGCCAGATGCAGTGGCTCAAGCCTGTAATCCCAGCACTTTGGGAGGTAGAGGCTGGAGAATTGCTTGAGCCTAAGAGGTCGAGGCTGTAGTTAGTTGTGATTACACCACTGTACTCCAGCTTGGATGACATTAGAGGCCAAGATTTGGGAGGAAGGTTCAGTGTGGATAGAAGTTTGAAGTGCCTGGGAAGCCTACTGGTCTGGATTAGGTATGGATCACAGACACTATGCATCAGGTTGAGACTGCTTATGGAGTACAGTGTTAGAAGAAGCCCTCCGGCCAGGCGCGGTGGCTCACGCCTGTAATCCCAGCACTTTGGGAGGCCGAGGCGGGTGGGATCACAAGGTCAGGAGATCGAGACCATCCTGGCTAACACGGTGAAACCCCCCTCTCTACTAAAAATACAAAAAAATTAGCCGGCCGCGGTGGAGTGCGCCTGTAGTCCCAGCTACTCGGAAGGCTGAGGCAGGAGAATAGTGTGAACCCGGGAGGTGGAGCTTGCAGTGAGCCGAGATCGCGCCACCGCACGCTAGCCTGGGTGACAGAGCGAGACTCCGTCTCAAAAAAAAAAAAAAAAAAAAAAAAAAAAGAAGCCCTCTAGTGGTGAGCTGGAGCCGATTTGTACCGTTCCACGAGCCCATTCCGCTCCTCTCTTCCCAACTCTGTTCAGTGATATCATGTTAGGAGCTTGAAATCAGCTATGGTAGGAGTATTTACACCACAGAAATTGTCAATTGCTTCAAATCAGGTCTTCCTCCTCCCGCCTAACCTGGTGCCTCAAAGCCGTTTCACCAGCATACCACTTAAACATTTCCAAAGCCTAGCAAGAAGGATAAACCAGTAATGGTTACCGAGAAGGAGGAAAACTAGGAATGCATAGTGTTGATTTAAAAAAATAGAAAACATTTTAAGCAGGAAGAAGCAGTGAATTCCTCCTTTGGAGGAAGCAATATTCCTCTACATCAAGGAAGATGATGAATTCCTTTAATATACTTGTGATGCTTCTCTGGACGAGATTCTTGATATCCATTATGAAGTATGACTCCCAAGTGTGATATGTACAGATAGAGTCTGTCTAGTACAAAGGAAGAAAAATCGTTTCTCTCCTGAGCAATATTCCTTTTTCATCAAGTAAGATGAAAAATGAGACCTTTTGGAGGTAGCAATGGGGAAGTGATGGTGAATAGATTGAGGAGTGAGCTAAAGTTAGGAAATTGAGATTGTGCATGTAGACAAATCTTTTGAGAATCTTAGCTGTGGAAAGGATAGCCTGGAACAATAGTTGGAGGTTTGAAGGCATTTAAATGCTTATTGGAAGAATCCAATAAAGAGGGAGAGCTTGCAGATGAGGAGAGATAGAGGATACTACTACAGCATGGACCATGAGAAAATGGTAAAGTCTTGGAGAAATTAAACTTAGAAGGAGGGGTATCTTCTCTATTGCAGAGGAAGAAGTGCAGAAGGATGGTGTTACAGGTATTGTTGCCCAGAAATCAGACTTGAGTTTATTTTCTTCAGATTTGCTTTCTAGTCTATAGCCATACCACCCTGAATGTGCCCAATCTCATCTGATCTCAGAAGCTAAGCAGGATTGGGCCTGGTTAGTACTTGGAGGAGAGATTTGCTTTCTAGTTAATATGATATTTTTCCTGGTTAATATAATTTTTTTTCTGACATGACCTTTAGATACTTTAATATACTTGTGAGGTTTCTCTGGATAAGATTCTCAATATCCATTATAAAGTATTATACTCGAGTGTAATATCTGCAGTTAGGGTCTGTCCAGTACAAAGGAAGAAAAATCATTTCTCTTTTGGGGACATTACATTTCTATTAATAACATTTAAAATTCTTATGGTAGTTTTATCAATATCATCCTATTGACTCATACTAGCTTGCAGTAAGTTAAAACTCCCAATTCTTTATTTTATGGTGGTCCTTTTTTTTTTTGTTGAGAAGGAGTCTAGCTCTGTCGCCATGCTGGAGTGCAGTGGCACAATCTCGGTTCACTGCAACCTTCACCTCCCGGATTCAAGTGATTCTCCTGCCTCAGCCTCCTGAGTAGCTGGGACTACAGGCGCGTGCCACCATGCCCAGCTCCTTTTTGCATTTTTAGTAGAGACGGGGTTTCACCCTGTTGGCCAGAATGGTCTCGATCACTTGACCTCGTGATCCACCCGCCTTGGCCTCCCAAAGTGCTGGGATTACAGGGGTGAGCCACTGCGCCCAGCCGGTGGTCCTTTTTAATCATCACTTTTCCCCTTCCACCATAACCATCGTTTACTTGGAAGATATGATTTTTGTTAGTTTGTGAGTTTTTGCTTTTAGAATATGTATAGATTTTACATGCAGTCTAATGAAGTATTATTTTGGTAACTGACGCACTGTTATAAACTGTAGAGGTAATTTTGGATTTTGATACCATGGAATTAATGCTTACAGATATGTTGACTCTTTTTCAAATCTTTTGGGTATTTTAGATGATGGAAAGATATCTTAAAAGCAACTAATACAACTACAGAATACAAATGATAAGCCCATAATAGCTATTGGGCTAGTGAAGAAAGTCTTTAATAAGTAGACTCTATAATAATACTGCTTTTACTTTTTCAAAGGTGAAATTTGAGATATTGATTATCCCAATCACTAATTGTTATTTGTTCAAACAAACTCTTTAAAATTTCATTGTGTCTCAGTTTTCCTTTTAACAAACTGGAGTGTGGGAAGAGAATCATTCACATAAGTCAAAAATTCTTAATTGTGCTATATTTCTAGTAGCATTGAAATAAAAGTTACATTAGCGCTATGTTCTGAATGTTTAGATTCTCCCAAAATTCACATGTTGAAATTCTAACCCCCAAGGTGATGGTATTAGGAGGTGGGACCACTGAGAGATGATTAGGTCATGAGGGTGGAGCCCCCGTGAATGGGATTAGTGCTCTTATAAAAGAGGCCCCTTGTCATTTCCACCATGTGAGGATGCAGCAAGAAGGCACCGTCTAAGACCATGAAATGCCCTCACCAGACACTGAATCTGCTGGCAACTTGATCTTGGGCTTTCTGGGCTCCAGACTGTGAGAAAGATATTTCTGTTGTTCATAAACTACCCTGTTGATGGTATTTTGTTATAGTAGCATAAACAGACTAATTAGGAAAAGATTCTTTTAGAGCAAAATAAATGTTAATATTAAACTGCAATAAGCCATTTTGACCCCTATGAATCTCTTTACTCTTATTTCGGTATTTTAGTTATGGATGCAGAAGTGATTAATAAGCACCAAAAGAAGCAGAGTTTTATTTTAAATTTGTATTTATAGGCATTGCCCAATTTATTTAAATAATAAATTAACTGTCATCTCTTAAAATCAGAGCTAATTCCTAAGCTATTTTGAAAGTCACCCTTTTCATTGTAATATTAACACCAGCAACAGATGTTTATACATATGTGTGTGTATATATATGTCATATAGGCCTCTGTACATATTTACTTATATCATTTTTTAACAGAGTTAAAAACCTGGAGTCAACCAAAAAAGCAAAATATTTTCCCTATAGATATGAGCAATACAGTATTTCCAGTTTACCTATAAAACCTTATTTCTTCATATTAGTGATATACTGACACAAATACTTTCTACACTATTTGCAAGAAATGATACCACTTTCTTGTATAGAAGCTGCCACTATTATTGTGTACTGGTCTATGGGAACCTCAAATGGTCTAGCATCTTTTCTTTAAAGATTCAATTTGAAGAGGATTGAGAAAGGACTAAATAAAATAAAAGGACTAAAATATAATGAAGTAATAGTAGCCTTTTTTGTACCTTAGAAAATCTGAAGACCACTATTCAACTCTGACTTATTTTAACTCTTGAGATTCATGTTGGAATCCTTGGCTATCCCTCTTTCACGAACCTCTCATATGACAGAGTTAGTCTCAGAAACTTCATAACTATATGGGCCATTTAATCCCTCCAGGTGAGGAAACTTGCCTAAAGTCATACAGGAAAAGTTAGGGCTTCAGCTGGCCTACACTTGCTCCATTAAATTGCACTGAGCTGCCTCCTGCTGATGGGTCTAAATGAAAATAAATATAAAATGTAAAAAATAAAAATAAAAAAGTCAATAATAAATTGCTCTGAGTTGATAAGTCAGAAGTTAGATTATAAAGCTTTTATGTTTGGCACATTACTAAGTACATTGTGGTCATTTAGCAAACATCCAATAATAGAATACGAAGACAATATGAAGAGTTAAAGAGAGAAAATTCATCCTTGGTTACTAAATTTAAAAATCCCAGGCTTGTGATAATCTCTTGAGTATGTTTTTCTTTAAACAGTGTCCCATTTAAAAATAACTAAAATAACATCATGCACTGACTTTTTCGACTTGAGGGGAAATTGTAGAATCATGAGGAAATGAAGGCATCTGTTCAGGGCAGTGCTGAAGCTCGTAAGTCTACTTACTAGTGTAAATTCTTAAGTACCTGTGGATTTATCTATTTTGGGCTATATACAGATCTGCTTCTCTTTTAATGCCTCCTATCTAGTGTTTTATTGTTCCTTGGTGCATCCAAAAAAATCATGAACAAGATGAACAAGGGAGGAGGTAAAGACAAAATTATACAAAAGATATCAACTGCATTTGGAATTCTGACAAATGATGGTAGAATGATGACATGGCTGAAACTATTGCTTAAATGAGATTTCAGGATTGCTTCTATATAATATCTAAAGCAATTTTCCTCTATTAGCAGATAAGTGGGAACTGATTATATCATGGTATGTTGAATTGAATTTTCTCCCTACAATGTGTAATTTGGGTGTTAATGTGGTAAAAGGAGAGAATCACATAGAGAATAGTCTCTTGAAACATGGAGGGAACATCATCCACCGATGTACTTATGTGGGGCAATGGCCCTCTGTGATTGCATATAGAGCTCTATAAATAGTCTGTGTGTCTTGGGGCTTTACAACATAGTTCTGGAATATGGCACCAGTAAGCAGTGTATATGGCAAAGTTAGCATGGGCATTCTTACAGCAATTCAGCTGTTGTTTTCTTCTATCTTGACTCAAATATTTCATTCATTGGTCTTGAATACTGAAATAAAAATCAGAATATAGAACATATGTGTAGAATGTAAGAAGTTGCAGAAACTCAACAAATTTTGGTATGGTTCTTCTTTTTAAAAAACCATTTAAAAATAATGGTATAATTTACATAGGGTAAAATTTACTCATTTTTAGTGAATAGTTTTATGAGTGTAGAGTAATGCCTACAGTTCTATAACCACCCCACAATCAAGACATAGAACAGTTCCATCATTTAAAAAAATTCCGGGCCGGGCGCGGTGGCTCACGCTTGTAATCCCAGCACTTTGGGAAGCCGAGGCGGGCGGATCACGAGGTCAGGAGATCGAGACCACGGTGAAACCCCGTCTCTACTAAAAATACAAAAAATTAGCCGGGCGTCGTGGCGGGCGCCTGTAGTCCCAGCTACTCAGAGAGGCTGAGGCAGGAGAATGGCGTGAACCCAGGAGGCGGAGCTTGCAGTGAGCCGAGATCGCGCCACTGCACTCCAGCCTGGGCGACAGAGCGAGACTCCGTCTCAAAAAAAAAAAAAAAAAAAAAAAAAAATTCCGTATGCTCCTTTGTAGTTAGCTCCTCCCTGGCAATCACTTATCTATTTCCTGTCCCCATAGTTTTGTCTATTCCAGATTGTCCTATAAAATGAACCACAAAATATGTAGCCTTTTGAGTCTGGTTCTTTCAGTGAGCATATTGCATTCCCAATACATCCATGATGTTTTTTTTTTTTTTTTTTTTTTTTTTTTTTGAGACGGAGTCTCGCTTTGTCGCCCAGGCTGGAGTGCAGTGGCGCAATCTCGGCTCACTGCAAGCTCCGCCTCCCGGGTTCACGCCATTCTCCTGCCTCAGCCTCTCCGAGTAGCTGGGACTACAGGCGCCCGCCACCACGCCCGGCTAATTTTTTGTATTTTTAGTAGAGACGGGGTTTCACCGTGGTCTCGATCTCCTGACCTCGTGATCCTCCCGCCTCGGCCTCCCAAAGTTACATCCATGATGTTGCTTGTATGAATAGTTCATTCTTTTGTATTGTCGAATCCATTGTGTGGATTTACTATAGTTTGCTTATTCATTCACCAGATGAAAGGCATTTTGGTGGATTCGGGTTGTTTCCAGTTTTTAGTGATTGCTTCTTGCCTTTTACAAAGTTTTCTCTCAATTTCTTTTTATTTTTTATTTTTTTGAGATGGAGCCTTGCTCTTACCTAGGACGGAGTGCAGTGGCGCAATCTCGGCTCACTGCAACCTCCACCTCCTGGGTTCAAGTGATTCTTGTGCCTCAGCCTCCCGAGTAGCTGGGAGTATAGGTGCGCACCACCATGCCTGGCTACTTTTTGTATTTTCAGTAGAGGAGGGATTTTGCCATGTTGGATAGGCTGGTTTCGAATTCCTGACCTCAGGTGATCTGCTGGCCTTGGCCTCCCAAAGCGCTGAGATTACAGGCGTGAGACACCGCCCCTGGCCCCAATTTCTTTTTCATCTGGTCTTCACAGCAACATATGAAATAGATATTATTAGTATTTTGCAGATGAGGAAGCTGAGGCTCTGGAAGGGAGTGTTGATGACTTGGCCAAGTTCACACAGCTAGTACATGGAAAAGCTAGGATTCCAACAGGTTCTCTGACTCTAAAGCCTGTGTTCTTCCCACAGCTCTATGTTACAAAGAAGCAAAGGGGCAAGAGGGTGCATATTTTATGTCATTCTGAGTTTAGAGGAGATAAAAATCACTAAAAGTAAAATTCACTGGGGGCAGCAGCCCTAACATTTGTTTTGGAAGACACTCCTCCACGGTCTCTCATGTTCCTACATGTCTTGCTGGACATGCTAAGAATGTGAGATCTTGGTGACTCCATCTGGGCTCAGAATTGGTTTGCAGCATGCCATTTTACAGGTTGAGGTAATCTGGGACAAAGAGCAACCTTGCTTTTGCTTACTATAAAAGCAGAAGGTTCTTCAAGCTAAGGCTTTCTCTCCTCTAACGCAACCCATTACAGGTGCAGGGATCAATTTGGGCTCCCTCTGTCACCCCACGAGATTTGGGGGCAAGGCGAATTGATGTAAATTTGCCCATTCAAGTTGCTGTGTTGTAATAAAGTCCTTTGATCCAGGAGTCTTGTGTCTTCTGCTACTAATAGCATCCACAAAACAGTAATAGGCTAACTTATTAGATTGTAGATAGAATAAAATGAAATCCCAGATCCAAAAGTTTATATCTAAAGTATCAGTAGTCCCTGGAAAACTTGGAAAAGAAGGCATAAGAGCAATCATAAAATAAGTTAAAAAAGGACAAGTATTGATCTTTAAATTAGTCAACTTTTTTTTGTGTATGAGTTTATCTAAACTCTTTCTTCAACATTTCACCCTCTGGAAAGGAGCCCTGGTTTTAGGGCTTAAAACTCCAAATTGCCCCTTGGTGTTGCTCTGCTTCACTGCATGTTAAGTTCTAGAAAACTAACTTCTCATGTGTTGGTGGGTACTGTTTCTGTGGGCTTTAGTGTTGCCATGATCAGACATGTTGAGAGGCTGATTGGCTGTGAATACAGATAGCTTCCCAGTCGGGAAGTTCCGTGCTGAGGTCACCCTGGTTGGTAATTCGTGAACTATAATGATACAGAGGTAGAAAGAATATTAGAGCTTCCTTTCTTCAATGTCTTCATTTTATAAGTAACCAGACTTCTGGGGAAGAGTAACTTGACCAAAATTATACTGCAAGTTAATGGCAGAGCAAGAATATCTGGTCCGGAGCGAACCCCATTGTTTAATTCACAACTCTGGTTCAAATCTACTTCTCCAGAACTATTATCAAGACATAACAATCATGGGATACTGACTTATGTTAACTAAGCTCAAGTCTGGTAGGTAAGCCAGAATCCAATTCACTTACAATTGGAGGCATGTAGCTACCTAGAATCAGGACCTTTCAGAAGCAAGTCTTCCCAGACTTAACCTTAAGTCATAAATCAAGTGGTTGCCTGGTGGGCACAGAATTGGAATACATTTGAATGCAAATGTTTATTCTCTGGTGACATAACCATCTAACTAGCCATATGGATTTCTCTTGATTTAGTATATTACTAGTTAAGGAACTGAGTTGGAGATTTAGAATTCACTCATGTTATATTTATTGACTACCTACTATGTGCCACATACCTAGTATATGGCTCTGGACCTAAGGATATTGTCTTCTGGACAAGGGCTTTATAAAGACATATTTATTATCCAAATACTCATTTTACTTAGTCATCTACGTTCCACCACTGCATTCTCAAAGAAAGAAATGTATACTTTTAGAAGCTTTGTATTTTCTCTCTTGATCCTCATCATAAATCCGTAGATAATAATTATCCTGTTTTACAGTTGAGGAACCTGAGACTTAAAGGGGTAGAATAACATGTTTCAAGTTACACAATTAGCAGGTGTCAGGCCTAGGTCCTGTATACTTTTTAACTCACATATTTCTTAAAACTGAGTTTATCACATTCCAAATGTGGCATGTGAAAGTCTTTCTTTTATGATTCTGTATTGCCACTTCCATGATTTGGAAAAGGTTCTAATCTCATCTACAAATTGGTTCAGTGAACAAATTATTGATCATCAACCAAGTGCAAAGCTTACTATGTGCAAAGCACGGAGCCAATCTCTGAAGAATAAACCAAGATGAAAAACACAAGATTCTTGTATTCTTGGAGCTTACAATACACTGGAGAAGGTATATAACACACACACAAAATCTGGAAGTAAGCAGACTAGAAGTACAAACAATATGGTATGGGAACAGAGGCAATATAAAGAAATTCTAACTAGCATGATTTGATTTGAGAAGACTCTTTGGAAAAGGTGGCTGAAATTTGAGAGTAAGAATTTGCCAGGAAGAGATAAGAAAAAAGACAATCCAAAAGTAAGGCAGCCTCAACAAAGACCTGAAGGCAAGAGAGTGCTAGTATCAAGTACGTCTGAAGATAGGAGGTGTTGGTGGTGTTGTGGCAGATTATGAAAGAAAGGCAGAGAGAAGTTAAGTCCTAAAGGGGTTTTATGTGAATTAGAGAACTTAGAACTTAATTCTATGTGTTAAGAAGGTCTTTCAAGGAACTTGGGGCAGGGGAGAAATATGATCAGCTTAAGATAATGCTTATTGCCTTTTATGGCTTTATTATTGGATCTCTACTTCTTTGCATAGTGCATGACACTTGCTGGGTGCAAAGACATATGTTAAATGAACGGACTGGAGAAGGAATAGATGGAGGTTATCAGATAATCATTATTGTTTAAGAAGAGGGCAGGTGTAATCAACACAGCAGAGGGGGAAATGACTGTCTTTGACAGCTGGATTTGGGCATATGGGGAAGGGAAAGAGTTAAGGAAAGCTGACTTTGCCTCTGCTCCACCAGGAAGATGGTGATACTGGCAACAGGGCACACAGAGGGAGGAATAGATAGATGGTCTGGGCAGAATGGGAATAAGGAAAGACTCTCAATTCTGTTTTGGATTATGTTGCATTTGAAGTTCTGGAAGAATATCTAGTGAAAACAGATTTTCAGGTCTAGAGCGTTCATGAACCAGCTTTTCTTTGAGAGGGGATCATTTTTATATGCCTGATTTCATCCATTGTTTTATGCAGATTTGAATTAATTTCTTTTTAAAATTTTCGTTGCATTGCCTTAAAATGGTAGGGAACTACCCTATTTAGGCAGTGACCCTATGCAAGAACGACCCTAAGGAGAAAGTGAAAGAAAAAATGCCTTAAAGGAAATAAGTGGTTGCAGGTGATCTTAAGATTTTCATGCAGTCAAGCTGGGCAAACCTTTCCCTCTATCCTTGTTAATTGGGGTATGAATGGAGAAATAATTTTCAAGGACAGACCCTGTACTGTACTTAGAAATCAGGCAGTAATAGAAAAATATGCATATACACGAACCACTTGTAATCGAAAAAATAAGTAATAATCCATGTAACCAGAGGTGATGTGCTACTTTATTGACCACTCTTCTGACTGAGGCTTTTACACTGCTGGAACCTTTGCAATTTAAATTTTTGGACCCCTTTGTAAATTAAATTTTTGGATAGTCTGCATCATGAGGGCTTCATTCTCCATCCATGCGCTATACTGAGCCACGTTACACCGGGAAGCAGAGAGTTTATCAGTCTGGGACGATGTTTTCCTTCCCTTTTTCTTCGTGGCTGACTTCCTTGCGCCACCTGAGTGCGGTTATCCTAAGCTCTCCCCTTCTGCAGTCTAACGCCTGCCCCGCACAGGCTGGAGCTGTATCAGCCCCCACTGGCGTGGCGCTTTCCCTCACACTCCCAGCTCGCGCTCCCCAACCCCTGCCGGGCGGGGAATGCGTGCCCCAGGGACAGTTGGAGCAAACTCCCAACCGTCCCTTTGGCCCAGTAGGCGCGCGCAGGGGCTGCCGGGCGGCGCGCAGAAGCTAGGGGCGGGAGCGGGCGCGGGCGTAGCCAGGCGCCAGCGGGCTGAGGGCGCTGCACCAGCCAGGAGCCGGGCGGGGAGGAACCGCGGGCCTGAGGGGCGCGCAAATCTGCCGTTGGCGCTGGGGATGGGGAGCTCTCCGGTTTGCACTGCTCGGAAATCAGTTGAATACAGTGAATTAGAGAAAACAAGTTGAAAAATGATAAGTATAATGAGATCTCATTTGTGGGGGAAGATCCACAGGGCCAGACTCTATGTGTGCACGTGCAAATACATTGAAAAGGGTCTGACGAAGCTGGGGGAAGGAGGAGGTTGGGAGAGGGGATTGAAGGGAGTGTACTTGGTATATTGCACATTCAGTGCATATGCCGCTGAAGCGAGCCCATGTATATGGCATATTTCTGAGATATTTAACATTCTTGATGTTTAGAATGAAAGTGTAATTAAAAAAAAAAGAGATCGCATTTGGGAAGCTTGAATATCCTCTTGCTTCCCATTGATAGGGCCCTACTCAGATTCTCAGAGCACCGGCGACTTTGAGAGTTAAGGGAAGCTTTTCCAAATTCTTTCTCTCCCTTCCTCCACTACTCAACCTCCGCTCGCTCCCGTCGCCTTTCTTTTCTCAAAATCCTTCTTATTGGCCTTTGTCGAGGAGTCTTCTTCACAGCCTTTCTCATTGTCACATCCTCCCTGCAAAACTCATTCTCAAAGAGGAAACATTTGAAAGATAGTAAAGCTACTCTCAGGCGCATAAATATTTGAATTAGACATTGTTCCTAAACCGTATTTGATAAAAATTAAGATAATATGTTTACAGGATGTTTCTGTTTTCCCCAAACAGTCTTACCAAAGTGCTTTTTATTAGAATGACCACATGATGTTAAATATTTTTTTATTTTGAAATAATTTCAGGCTTAGAAAAAAGTTACAAAAATAGTACAAATAATTCCATTATATCCTTCACTCACCGTTCATAAATCTTAACATTTTACATAGCCATAGTACAATAATCATAACTAGGAAATCAGCATTACTACTACTTTATTAACTAATCTGCAGATATGGATCAATTCAAATTTCTACAGTTATCTAAACAATATCTTCTTTTTTGTGGTCCAGGATTCAATCCAGGACCTCGCAATGCATTTGGTTGGTAAGTCTTGTTTCTTTCGATCTGTGACAGTTTCTTAGTCTTTCTTTATTGATGCCCATGATACTTTTGAAAAGTACTGGCCAATTTTGTGGAATGTCTTTTAATTTGGGTTTGTCTAGTATTTTCTCACTATTAAGGTTATGCATTTTGTGGGGCAAAAATATCACAGAACTGATGTGTCCTTCTCATGAGGCACAGTATGTCAACATGTCTCACTAATGGTGATGTTAATTTTGATCAATTGGTTAAGGTGGTCTCTGCCAGTTTTGGCCAGTGAAAAGTTGTGATTTTAATTTTTGTGTTTAATTATAGGAGGAAGTATTCTCATCATATGCAAGGTAATTTTAGTATTCTTGACAGTTATTACTGTAATATTTGCCAAGTGGCGAGTTTCTGTTTCCATCATTCTGAAGTTAAGTTTTAATCTGAATATTCAACTGCATAATAACTTTCTAAAGATATTTGACTAATACTTTTCGACTTCACACTAGGGGAAAAAAAGGCATTTGGAGGCTGTGTATATGTATGCTATGGAATTAATGGCTAGAATGGAATTTATAAATGTATTTTTTACAGATAATTGCATTCTAAATGAGTAATTCACTATTCTTAGTACTTGTAAGAAACTGGATTCTAAAAATCCCAATTTACATGGATTTATGAGCTTATTAGTTGAATTGCTTTTATTCTGTGTTTATACAAAATGGTTAAATGTAAACTATATTTAAAAATAGAACAAAGATAAAATGTCCTTCGTATTATTTCCAATATACTTTGAGTTTTAGTTGGCATTTGCAAAACTGATCATTTAAATTAATAATGCATCTGACTCTCATCCAATAATAGTTTACTTTTATTTAGTCTTAATGTTTGCTGAAAGGATTTACTGGAATTTGGAATGAGTACTCCACTGCAAGGAAAATAGACTTCTTGTGGGTGAAACTTAGAGATCTTTTAATCCACTAGTTATTCAACTATCAAACATTTTGATATATGTCATTTGAAGATTAAGTTACCCTATGCAGCATTATTATTGTACACAGAAAACAGGTCTAAGATTGGGTCTTAGTTCTAATACCATTTTTTCTTGCTTTCAGTATGAAGGAAAGCAGGGGAGTGAGTTTTAGGTTTTTTTTTTTTGGATCACTGACCCTTTTGAGTATCTGCTATCTGTGAACTGTTTCCCCAGAAAAACACACAAACTCACATTGCCTTAGAGCAAAATACAATCCAATGTCAAAAATGGTTGGGGGATTAGCAAGGGAGGGACAAACAGGCTGCCAGGCTGTCAGAGGCTTCCCAGATGCAGTGTCCCCTCCTGCCATATGGCACAACTCGGCTCTCTTGGCAGCTCAGATGGGCAGCTAAGGCTGCACAGCCCATCTGGTTCCCTGTCATTTCCCGCCAGACCTCTTCCTCAACCCTCAATATCTTCCTCTCCCCCTTTATCACGGAGTCCCCAGTGTGCTCAGCTTTCTGGCCCCCTCTTCACGCCTTATAAGGTCCTGCCTGTCACTGGTTCTTTCACTACCTCTTCACCTCTCTCACCTACCTCCCGCTAAGGAACAGGGCTCAGAAGCCCGAGTGAGAGGACCTGACCACTTCCCAATGTATAGAGCAGGGAATAATTTATTGCATGAATATGTCAACTCTCTCCCTTTTGATCGGCATAGAAATCTTGCCACGTTTTCTTGCCCGTCTGAAAACGAAGAGCTGACAAACACGCATCACATCAATAGCTGACACAGCGATTACCAACGGACAGAGGCCAGAGAGCCCTGCACGCTCCTATCCTGCAAAGGCAGGGTGTGGTTGGAGAAAGAGAAGTGGGAGCCGAGGAACAGGGATCAGGGCCGTTATAAGGAAACATTCTTGTTTCTGAAAATGGAAAGATCGTGAACTCCCAGAACCCGCTTCTTCGCCCGCCAACCCCTCCGCCTCCTGCCGCGGTGGCAGCCCCAGGCGCCAGGCCCAGCCGCAGGCCCGCCACGGCTCGCGGCAAAGCTTGGCGCCCGGGTGCGCGCCTCCGCCGGAGGCGGTGGCGGGGCGGGGCCCAGAGAGGGCCGACAAGGGCGGGGCCGCGGCGCGCGCCGGGGAATCCCACTAGGGCTCTGACGTCACCTCAGCGCCGGCCAATAAGAAGCCGGCGAAGGGGATTCCCGCGCCAACTGCCGCCCCGCAGGCTTTTTAAGTGGTACCCTGGGGAACACCTTGCAGCAGCGGTGGGAGGAGTGGGGGACCTGGAGGGAGGTGGTGAAATAGAATGGTCCTGGGGGACGGGACTCCAGGGGTTCGACGATTAGGCGTCAAGACTGACTTAGACCTGGGAAGAAAACCAGAGGCAGTCGAGCAGAGAGGCCAAACGCCAGGCAGGGCGAAGTCAGCTGGAGATGGAGTGGAAACTGGAGCGCATCGCGCCTCGGAGGGTCCGCACGGAAGAGGAGATGCTGTGGGTGAGTAACGCCCTTTTCTGCATTCTCCCTAACTCTCTAATGCGGGGCCAAAGGCCCCGTTCGTAATATCTGTTTAGGACCAAGAGGTGCTACGAAACTCTAAGCCCTGGTCATAAATTTGAGTGATGTAATTTAGTTATATTCTGAAGGTGCCTAGTTGCCAAAAAAAGAAAAAAAAAAGTGTAATCTGACAAGCACAGGATCTAGAAAAATTCCACACCTGAAATTATGATTTTCCTAAATAGTTTCTCTCTCAATATGTTATCTGTGTTTTCAAAGGAAAGTATCATGCGTGTGCTCTCCAAAGACTTGAAGCAGAAGAGAAGTCAAGACTCCGCCAAGGTGAGTGTCCAGGGCTTGTTCTTGTTCTTTGTTTTAATTCTGATCTTGAATAAACGAATTCTTGGTAAATAATGTATTTGTAGGAAGTATGAGCTGGTCTGAAAATACAAGAATTTACAGTATCTTATTACATACTGAAAAAAATTTCTTTATGAAACTGAAGATCCCAGACAAATAATGCAATCGTTTGCATCTGAATCGTACTTTCTAGTTTTTGCCTCCACAGCAAAGGATAAAGCTGGGATGTGTCAGGTAGGCAGTGTATTGCTAGCGGCTGTTAATAATTTTAACAGTTGCTAGTTGCACTCCTCTCTGCAGCATTCAGAAGCACGCCCCCCAAAGAAATGGAAATGGTGCCATCTTGTGGACAATGTGGAGAAGTGGCATAAACCATGGTTCTTAACGTGAGCAAGTTAAAGTTGATCCAATGTAGTA
This sequence comes from Symphalangus syndactylus, assembly GCF_028878055.3. Taxonomy (NCBI): domain Eukaryota; kingdom Metazoa; phylum Chordata; class Mammalia; order Primates; family Hylobatidae; genus Symphalangus; species Symphalangus syndactylus. The sequence continues at coordinate 44,622,442 of NC_072440.2, forward strand.
CCTGTTCTCCTTGAAAGACCAAACCCAAAGGTCTTTAGTGTCTCTTGTAATCAGTGTAAAAGGAAACAAATTTAAATGGTTTTATAAACGTGTTTCATAAACAGCCTTCATCTGCTTTAAATCTCTGTCACCATTTACCATGCTTCTCTCTAGGCTCAATACTTCATCTTCCTTTGACCTGTACTCATAGATTGTGGTGCCAAATCCACCACCATTTTAATAGATTTTTCTAGATCTTATATAAATTTTGCAACTAGGCACTGTGGCTCATGCCTGTAATCTCAGCATTTTGGGATGCTGAAGCAGGAGGATCACTTGAGGCCAAGACTTCAAGACCAGCCTGGACAACACGGGGAGACCTTGTCTTTACAAAAAAACTGCAAAAATTAGCTGGGCATGATGACATGTGCCTGTAGTCCCGGCTACTTGGGAGCCTGAGGCAGGAGGATCGCTTGAGCCCAGGAGTTCAAGGCTGCAGTGAGCTATGATTGCACCACTGCACTCCAGCCTGGAGGACAGAGCCAGACCCTGCCTCTTAAAAAAAAAAATTCGATATTCAAGTGGTAACATCCTATATTGAATACATAATTGGATTTTCAGAACTCGATTACTAATGTCATTTCTAGTAGGAGAAAACTAATTACATTTAAGCCCTTACATTTCTTAAATACTTTAATGTTGATTTTTTTCCCCCAAACACTGCTGCAGTTTTGTGTCGTGCACAGCTTACGTATTATCAGGACTCCTAGATATTTTACTGTCTAATACAGACAAGTAATCTTTGGATCAGTAAATAGAAGTGATTTGAAAAGCTATAGTTAAGTAAGTTTTTATTTATTTTTTTGAGACAGAGTCTCACTTTGTTGCCCAGGTTGGAGTGCAGTGGTGCAATCTTGGCTCACTGCAAACTCTAGCTCCTGGGTTCAAGTGATTCTCGTGCCTCAGCCTCTTGAGTAGCTGGGATTACAGGCAGCACCACCACGCTGGGATAATTTTTGTATTTTTAATAGAGATGGGGTTTCACCATGTTGGCCAGGCTGGTCTCGAACTTGTGACCTTAGGGGATCAGCCAACCTTGGCCTCCCAAAGTGCTGGGATTACAGGCGTAAGCCACTGCGCCCAGCCTACAGTTAAGTAACTTTTAAAATTCATTTGTACTGTAGTAACATATCTTTATCCAAGCATTTAATTTGGAAAACCTAAGTGTAAGTATTCTGAAAGTTTTAAAGTTTTTGTTTAACTTTTATGTTTTTGACTAGATTCAAACAAATATTGATTTTATCTCTTATAGTCTTGAAGTAATACATTTTGTCTATAAGTTTTCTTTAATGTGACTGTTAAGATTAGAGTTCGGCCACTGTGTTTCATGTTACAAATTTAGCCTCAGTGACTGCCTGGGCCACAAGAATCGGCGGTGACCTGAATCAGGTAGGCAGTGTATTGTTAGCTGGCTGCTTGGGTCAAGTCAGCAGCCACAACTACCCTGCCACTTGCTTCTGGATAAGTTCTTCTTGTCAACGAAGTGCTCTGGATACCTGTGTGTGATGAGCTGGCAGTGTATTGTTAGCTGGTTGAATATGTGAATGGCATCAGCTAACATGCAACTGCTGTCTTATTGCATATACAATGAACATCAGAGTGTAGCTAAATCTGTAATTAGGGTGTGTTTATGTGTACTTTCTGCTATGAAGCAAGCCACTATTTACTATATTATTGCCATTAACTTATAGTACAGTAATACTTATAATACAATGGACAGCTTTATAATGGTAAGGAAAGTACTACAATTACTTAAATTTTTTTCCTTTTAAGAAAAATTTACTTATGCCTGCTTTTCCGTAACTAAAAATTTTTAAGAAATATTTTTGGAGTCTTTGGAGTCTTTCGGAGTAGACAGTGTTTAAGTATTTGTGAAATTATATGTTTTTAACTATAAGGTTTAGAATGTAATAACAATGTGGAATGGACCTACAATGTGTCCCCAAATTTTCAGTGATGTCTTTAGGATTCTTTCTGCATCATTAGTTTCTTTCTTTCTTTCTTTCTTTTTTTTTTGAGGCGGAGTCTCGCTCTGTCGCCCAGGCTGGAGTGCAGTGGCGAGATCTCCGCTCACTGCAAGCTCCGCCTCCCGGGTTCACGCCATTCTCCTGCCTCAGCCTCTCCGAGTAGCTGGGACTACAGGCGCGTGCGACCACGCCCGGCTAATTTTTTTGTATTTTTAGTAGAGACGGGGTTTCACCGTGTTAGCTGGGATGGTCTCGATCTCCTGACCTCATGATCCACCCGCCTCGGCCTCCCAAAGTGCTGGGATTACAGGCGTGAGCCACCGCGCCCAGCCTCTGCATCATGAGTTTCTGAATACAGCATTAGAATTGGTTTCTATAGCAGTGACTGTATGTGTACCAGCTGAAGGGAAAGTTGTAATTTTCCAGATGAGTCAGTCAACTAAAACATTTTTCACTTGAAATATCAAGAATATTGGGGAATTTTTTTGGGTGGGGGATGGTTTAAATTTTTTTGGAAGATCTACCTCAATCCTTTCACTTCATTTTCTGTAAAATCACAGGTTCATGAAATATTTGGAAGAGAGCATGAGATCTAACAACTTGTGAAGTGGGAAGAACTGACCATACAATATGACCTTAAATATATTCTCATTCCCTTGGAGACATTTTGACCCATGAAACAGCATAGACATGTGCTGGCTTCCAAACATGCAGTATTCTTGTGTGGACATATGCAGCCAGTTAGTGGAACTGACTTTGGTGGTGCCATCAGTTAGTTAAGCCATAGCAAGAAATATTTCGCATTCTCTACTGTACTGGATTATAAGTTATTGGTAAAATAATTTTTATGCTTTCCTTATTTAAACATATTTCTAGAACATGGGTTAAATAGATATCTATAATTTGATTCTTATGCATTTTACTACTTTCAAATCACATCCTATTTTTGATGTTGCCCAGGGTTATTCACTTTCAGGAGATTTATGTTTAAGTGTATATTCCATGTAAATACTGTTTTCATCTTGTCTTTTTTTAAGGTTAAATTTCAACATGTTATTTTCTATAGAGAATCACTGACCTGGTGATAAAAATAAAACCTACTAAATTTAGAAGGCTTGGATTTTGTGTTTTAGTTTTTTTAAATTAAAGAGCAAGACATAAAGTGCCAACTTTATTTTATTTTAGATCCAGGGGGTACATGTGCAGGTTTGTTACATGAATGTAATAGGTGATGCTGGGGTTTGGGCTTCTAGTGAACCTATCACCCAAATAGTGAACATTGTACCCAATAGGTAGTTTTTCGGTCCCTGTGTTCCTTTCTTCTACCCCTTCTGGAGTCCCCAGTGTCTACTGTTTCCATCTTCATGTCCATGTATACCCATTGTTTAGCTCCCACTTGGAAGTGAGAACATGCTGTAATTGATTTTCTGTTTCTGAAAATGCCAACTTAATTTTTTTTTAAGTTTTCTTTTTTAGAACTGTTGATTCTGTAGGGAAAGCAACTTTATATTCACTAAACAGAAGACATTTAAAGTTGTGGTTTAGTCTCATATTATTGAGATGATGAGAAAAGAGGGAAGGAATGGAATGAAATAAAAATATGTTAAAGAAATAAAAAAATATGTTAAAGAGATGAATGGGTTAGGAGGAAAGTGAAGATATAAATTAAAAGAGAAAACGTTTCCATAGGTGGCAGAGGGAAAGAAAGGGATACACACTGGGATGTCAAGGGTCAAGCAGAGGGAAAAGGGATCGTAAAAAGAGGAGGGAGGCTCTGCTGATGGCAAAGTGTTTTCTCCCAGGTGTTTTCTCTTGGGGCAGTCTCTTGGCTGTTCACTGGGGCTGGGAATGTCACTACTTCCCATCACTGCCCTCTGAACCTGTCACTATTATAGTGATAGCTTCCTAATTTCTCTCTCTCTGCTGCTTTTTATTCCCCTGCACTGCTCTGCAAGAGACACCCTAACAGTTCAGCTGGACGAGGGAAGGGAAGAGTGGGAAGGAGTGTGATGGATTAGTTTCTAGGCATAACAATTATTAGAATTTTATTTGATGAGAAAGATAAAATCAAGCAGAGGACTAAATATGGATAGAGTGTCCTCATATCAGCTCCACCCAAACATGTCATTTTTCTTTCAAAGGAACACCACTAATCAATGTGGTGCAATCATGGCTCACTGCAGCCTCTACCTCCTGGGCTTAAGCAATCCTCTCACCTCAGCCTCCTGAGTAGCTGGAACCACAGGTGTGTGCTATCGCACCTGGCTAATTTTTAAATTTTTTTTGTAGAGACGGGGTCTTGCTCTGTTGCCCAGCCTGGAGTTTAGTGGAGCCATGTCGGCTCACTGCAGGCTTGACCTCTTTGGGCTCAAGCAGTCCTTCCACTTCAGCCTCCTATGTAGCTGGGACCTGAGGCATGTGCCACTACACGCAGCTAATTTTTTGATTTTTTTGTGGAGACAGGGTTTTGCCATGTTGCCCCAGGCTGGTCTCTAACTCCTGGGCTCAAGTGATCCTCACACCTCAGCTGCTTAAAGTGCTGATATTACAGGCCTGAGCCATCATGCCCATCGCCAATTGTCACATTTTTAGAAATTATGCATCCTAGTTACTAAACCATTGGTAGATTGAAATTGACCATGAGGGAGCATGAGCATTTACATTGAGCTGGCAAATGCTGTATGTCAGGATTCCTCCTCCACAGTCTGCTATTAAACATGTACCAGCCACCATTATATATATGCTAGATACACTGCAGTTATTAAGAATTATATATATGTACATGTGTATATACTATTGATACAGTGTAATTGTTAAACATTTAAAAAAATGAAATACAACTTTCAGGGCACATTTCAGGCAAATTCATATTTATTCGAATCTCTAACACTCTGTTGTTATGTCTGCTGTAAGATGATCAGGAGTTAGTATGAAGTATTCTTCTCTATGTACCAAAGAAAACAAACAAAGCAAACTTCAAGTCAGTGAATTAGTTACCACAGTGAAAATGCATTTGATTTTGTCCTTTTCCTTTTTCACAAGGACAACAGCTGAATACTCTTTCATGTGATGCCTGATATTTTTCTTTTTCTTTTTCTCTTTTTTTTGAGACAGGGTCTTTGAGATGGGGTCTCGGTCTGTTGCCCAGGTTGGAGTGCAGTGGTGCGATCTTGGCTCATTGCAACCTCAGCCTCCTGTTTTCAAGTGATTCTTCTGCCTCACCCTCCCAAGTAGCTGGGATTACAGGCACGTGCCACCATGCCCGGCTAATATTTGTATTTTTAGTAGAGATGGGGTTTCACCATGTTGGCCAGGATGGTCTTGAACTCCTGACCTCAAGTGATCCGCCCACCTTGGCCTCCCAAAGTGCTGGGATTACCGGCGTGAGCCACCGCGCCAGGCTCTGATGTTGATATTTTTCTGTTACAGTCCTTAGCCCAGGCATCCTGTAGCACTCTGTGTCCCAGAATTTTTGATGCAGAAACAAGACTGAAGGAAGATTGTCCAATATAGGAAAGATTCAGCTTTTCCTCTGTGTGTTTGTCCGCTGGTATTCCTATGAGGCATTTGAGTTACAGGTAGCAGCACATCCGCAAATGACTCCACTCCCTGTCTCAGCACACATAGCCTAATTGTTACAGAACCCCGAAGGGACACCTGAATGTCCTTTCTTTCAAGGTAATACGTATGACACGCTTTCAAATCTCCTCCTGCCTACTCTGCTAACCTAAAGGGCAAGGGGAGAAAATCCAGCTCTGACATAGAGTCTGTAGGTTGAATAAGGCAACCAAGATTAGAGAGATGTAAGTGAAGAAACCCACTTTATCTGGCTTTGGAGAGAACTAGTGACTTAAGGCAGGACGTTCATCTGTATCATGTTGACTGGGGCAGTCCTGGTTGTTCCCAGTGCAGCTCCATTATCATCCATCTGGCAGTGGGGAGTCTCTGCTGCCCATGTGGTGCTGGCATATGTAGTTCTGCTCATGCCCCTAACGTGAACGCATTAAACAACCCTGCAGTGCCACAGCACTGCTATGAGCTCATGGAAGGCATAGGTGGTGATACAAGGCAAGAGTGCTCTGGCAGCAACGCTTGGAGGGGCCACCTGAACAAAAGTTTTCTTAGAGGCTTAGAATGCAAATTGCTAATAGGCTCTTGAGGCAAAATTGCAAAGGACAGATAGACTTGGTGGCTTCTGTTTTCTTTGCTAACAATCCAGGTTGTTATGTGTTAATTGACTTTTAGAGTCAATCCAGGTTGTTGTGTGTTAATTGACTTTTAGAGTTGCAAAGGGCTTTTTATTCCATTCAACCCCTGTTCAACTTACAGGTGAGGAAACTGAAATAAGGTACTTAAGTGACTTGCCTAAAGTCACGCAGCTGGCGAGAGGTAGGAGCAGGCTTGCTGACACACTCATCTGGCATTCTTGAGGCTATCTCTACAAATCCTCTTGACCTCTGGTAGAAATTCCACCTCCACCAAGTATCTTTCTAAATACATTCATAGCTGGGTGGCTGGATATGTACTCTGAAGCAGAAGATGCTTCATGAAATATTTTTGGTTTATCTAAGAACTTTGGTCCAAATACGTATACAGAACTATATACTGAGGTAGCATTACTGAATTCACCATAAGAAACATCTTCACTTTCATCCATCAGGTCAGAATTTGGGAGTCAAGTCACAGACTACTTAAATTGGGTCTTTTTCTTCTTAGACAAATTTATATAACTTTTTTACATTTTTGGCCATCTTCCTATTTAATTCTTTTATGCGATGAATGTATATTTCATGAGGCAATAATTAACCTTCACCAACTTGGCAGGTTGCTTTGTTAGTCAATTATAAGGTTAACAAAATATAAAGGCCATGACTTTGGGAGAAAAAATGCCTTTGTGACTCTAAGAGGTTCAGTGACTGCTGATCTACACTTTAGGACTTGTATGATCACCCCCTGTTTATACTAGAGTTTAGGCTGTTTGGAGTTGATTTTTACTATTTCAGCTATCAGAATGATGCAGCACTGAATTCCTTCCAAGTGCCTAATCTAGTATGAATACATTAGCAACCCAAATCAGCCTATAAGGAATCAAGCTAAATGATCTTATACTCATGTCCTTTTTTCTACACTTGAGATTTTCACGCAAAAATAAAGACTGACTTACTTGGTAATATTATGATTACAGAATTTGAGTTGCTTCTAAAAAATAATGCAGAGAGAAATACTGAAAATGATGAAGACTTTTTCAAATGTTATAATACGGTCATTTATAAATGACTATTTATATTTGTCAGTTACATACATAGTGACAGTTATAGTAAAACACTAGGAACCTGTACTTAAAAAGAAAAAACAAAATCCTGTACACAAAACAAGCACACATATATAAGGATTTGAATCTATGTATATATATTTTACATTTTTCAACATTTGTGTTTTATTACATTAACATAACCATTTACAGTTATTCTAGAAATTTCAGTCATACACAGTGCTCTTGAATCCAAAGAGTGGTCTAGTGTGTTGGCATTTTCATCAAGTACAGTCCTAGAAAATGTCAAGTTGAACAATAAGATATTGAGGCACACTGGTCACTGTGTATTCTGAATTCTTTAGTATGGTCAGAGGAAGCAGTTAATATATTTCATGTTGATTCTTTGGCTACTCTTGATTTTTGCTTTGGGTAACATCCTCATCCTGGGAACATTCATTACCACTTAATAGCAACATAACATTAAAAAAAAATCCTTCATTGCCACATTTAACAGCATGTTTAAAGAGGCAGAGGTTGCAATGAGCTGAGAACGCACCACTGCACTCCAGCCTGGGCAACAGAGTGAGACACCGTCTCCAAAAAAAAGTGTTTAAAATGAGACCAAACCCTCTCGGAGACATTTCTCTGTTCTATTAGAAATGCAATGGCATTCTCATAGATCCTCTTTCTTTTTTATGATCACTTGTCTAACCAGAGCTGCTATGTCAGGCCTGATGACTTCAATGGGCTCCTCTGGCCTCCAGAACTTCACAACTTGACCCTCAGGGTTGACAAGATACTTCCAAAAATTCCACCTTGGTTCCTTCTTTGAAGAATCTAAAATATCCAGAACATATTTTCATGAGCATAATTTTATTTTGTCAAGATTTTCACTTCTATTAGTATCTGCATAAATGACAACTTTAGTATCAAGTTCTAGGATCGTCATAATATCAAAAACAAAACACTCAAACAAAGTGAAACTCAAGGTTAGAGTAACCAGATTTCAATATACTTGATGACTTCACCTATGAGTCTACTCATCTAGTATGTGATCTTAGTATCATGAAATGAAGCAAAGTAGGCTGGGAGCGGTGGCTCAGCCTGTAATCCCAGCACTTTGGGAGGCTGAGGCGGGTGGATCTCCTAAGGTCAGGAGTTCAAGACCAGCCTGCCCAACATGGTGAAACCCCGTCTTTACTAAAAATACAAAAAATTAGCCGGGTGTGGTGGTGTGCACCTGTAATCCCAGCTACTTGGGAGGCTGAGACAGTACAATCACTTGAAACCTGGAGGCAGAGGTTGCAGTGAGCTAAGACCACGCCACTGCCCTCCAGCCTGGGGGACAAGAGCGAAACTCTGTGTCAAATAAAATTAAAAGCCAAAAAAAATGAAGCAAAATTGGAAAGTGTGTGTGCCACCACAGCAGGCAAATTTTTGTATTTTGAGTAGAGATACGGTTTTGGCCTCCCAAAGTGAATAATCACCTTATTTTGAAAAGCAATAACTTTTTTTTTGGCAGGGTCTCTCTGTGTTGCCCAGGCTGGGCTTGAACTCCTGGGCACTAAAGTGATCCTCCTGTCTTGGCCTCCCAAAGTGCTGGGATTACAGGCATGAGCCACCATGCCCAGCCATGATATCCTTTTGATAAATCTTAATTTATGCAAGAAATGTAGATGTTTTTTCTATTTATACCACTCAAGATTTATGTTCATTTTGTTGACTAACATGAGAAAAAATATAATAATTATAACTAAAATTTATGAGTGCTTACTATGTGCCTAGTAATGTACGCTCCGTGCTTCAAATTGATCCTCTCATTTAATCTTACAGGGACCCTATGAAGTGGGTATTATTATCATCCCCGTTTTGCAGATGAGATAAATGGAGGCCTAGACACAGGGTCACGTGGCTAGTGAGTGGTCGAGCCAGGATTGATATACGGGCCTTTTTACTTCAGAGCTCATGCTCTTAACCTTTGGGCTCTATGATCCTCCCTATCTAAGTGGAATGAAACCTTAACTCACTGTTATCTTTTCAGTTACACAGGCTGAGAAGGGTTTTAGAAGGTTTGTAGTGATAAAGAGAAATAATCTATGAGCTATTGCACCCATGTATCTGGCTGCTGTAACTGAAGAATGATTAAGTCAATGGCATGTACTTGGGCTTTTCTTTCCTCAGTGGACCCTCAAAATAAGAGGAATAAAGACCTCACTGTGGTTGCCATTTATGGCGTTAAGCATTATGTCGACTCTCCCTAGAAATTAAATATAATGTTTTTAGAAGATTCTGACTTCACATTTATGTGAAATATTATAGATCACTATTTGGTTTGTTGGATTAGAAGCTTGATTGCCTGAGTGAGGTAATAGTTTTATCAAAACTCAACTTATTTACAGTGAAAATAGGACTGAAGATGTCATCAGAATAAGTTAGATAAGAGAACATTAGCTAATGTCCTGTATTTATTTATTTATTTATTTATTTATTTAAGATGCAGGCTTGCTCTGTCACCCAGGCTGGAGTGCAGTGGTGTGATTTCAGCTCACTGCAACCTCTGCCTCTGGGTTCAAGCGATTCTCCTGCCTCAGCCTCCTGAATAGCTAGGATTACAGGCACCCACCACCACGCCTGGCTAATTTTTGTATTATTAATAGAGACGGGGTTTCACCATATTGGCCAGGCTAGTCTCTAACTCCTGACCTCAAGTGATCTGCCTGTCTCGGCCTCCCAAAATGCTGGGATTAAAGGCGTGAGCCACTGCGTCTGGCCTTTTTTTTTTTTTTTTTTTTTTTGACTAATGTCGTTTAGAACAGTGTCTGGCACAGAGCAAGCAGTGTATAAGTACTTTATTTTTACTATTAACACACTTAATTCCAAACAATCTTAAGAAGTCGGTACTATTGATAGCCCATTTTACAAATGAGAAACAGGCACAGAGAAGTTAAGAAGCCACATAGCAAAAACAAAAGAGCAGGGGTTTGAACCCAGGTAGGCTGAGGCCAAAGCCTATGCTGTCACTATGCCTCATGACCTTTGTGCTAAGTGACCCTGGCAAGTCTTTAAACAGATTTCTGTAGCTAGCTTAATTGGAGAAACAGCCTAGCACTATTGACCTCTGAAAAAATCAAGTTATATGTTTTTGGATTTTAGCAAAAATCTGGTAAGCTGACATATTCATCCTTGAGAATATTGTTTCAGATAAGAAAGGCAACATAAAATTAGCCACAAACATACGTTAACTAATAATGCCCAGCACTATTCATGAGAGCTGTGTGGCTATAATGACGGGAAGGGACATTTCTCCAGATGCTAGTTACACGACAGGAGAATTAAGATATTTTGTGAAAATAGCCATGGGCACACTTTAAATTCTTCAGGAAGATGGTAATAAGGAATAAAATACATTGGAATAGAATTCTTTTACCATCTAAGAAACTAAAACATTGATTTCAGGGGAGCATAACTCCTAGAAGTTACAAAGGATGAGATTCTGGCTCTTTGTTAGTTTTATGAAGCTTTCCCAATACAACGTTTCAAATGAAATAGGAAAGTACTGTCCTGGTATAATTGTTTAAAAATGAGAAGCAATTTAAAACAATATATGCAAGGCAGATATTTACCAACAAGAAATCTAAATGCAGGTTCTCCTTCAGATCCTAGAATCTTAATCTTGTGGAAGATGGGGAATGTTACTCCGTAGTTTTTTCTTGCAAAAGATTCTACTTCCTTGCTTGGGCGGGGCTCCGATTCTCCAAACTGATTGCAGGGAAAAGCCAACACGCTGAAGTGGGATGGTCCAAACTCTTTGTGCAGTTCCTTCAGCGCTAAGTAATTTCTGTCTGTGAGTTGGCAGTCACTGGCCACGTTTACAACTAGTGAAACCTCCCGGAAAAAGAAAAAAATCCAACCGGAAAGTGAAGCAAAAGATTTTAAAAAATTCTGCAAGTAGTTAAAATCCTAAACAATTTGGGGGGACTATAACCTCTGATTGATATTTTTTTCCTATTTTTGGACATACGCAGTTCTATTGAAAACTGTAACCTAGACGCCTGGGTTCAGGCCCTGAAATAGTACTGCCATTAAAAAAGCATTAGGTACTCATGAAAGTTTATTTTTAAATTAAAGATAAAACTATGATCCTTGATAAGTGCTTTTTAAAGTTATTAGATTATAGAACCAATACTTTTATTAATAAATGTCATCATGTTCACATTGCTAACTATAATTATTTTCCAAACAACTTTACATATCAATTCAGCACAAAATTAAAGCATTTTAAAGAAAACGAGATAATTGGTATTTATTATTTAGAAGCAAACTATCAGAACTCTAATAACTAAAGTGATGTACTAATACCATTACTCTGAAGACTAAATTCCAACTTATGACCATGTAACAGCAAAAAAATGATTTTATTAAGAGGAGTAAACAGAGACAAGGAAAAACGATAACAATAAAAATCAGATGATGCAACTTACTTTGCCTTTATACTTTTCCAGAGAAACAGTTCTTCCTTTTGCATCCTTCACTTCAAAGGCATAAAAGCTGTTGATTTTAGGTTTGAGGAATTTTAGTTGTAGAAGAAATAGCGTTACTGTGCATAGAACCATAGACAGCAAAACTGCAAATACCTTTGCTCTGGGCCCGGAACATTTTAGCGGGTAAGCTGCAAGAGGCTCCATGTTGGAGGATTCTAGAGGGAAGTCTCAGCAGCCTGGAATTCAAGGAGGAGCTGAAACTTGAAACCGGCTTAGTTGAACGGAAAACCAGGAAGGACAGACTGACTGCTTTCACTGCTAAGGAACAGAAAGACCCCTTCTCAGAGGGGAAATGAAGCGAAACTCCTGAATGAAGCAAGGAGCTCTACAGAATTTCAAAGTATTTGTGATGTAATGATAATTTTTGCTAGAAAAATCAGGACATTTTTGGTAGGTCTTTGACATTCTCCCTACAAAGAAAATATTTCGCCAGAAGATGGTGCTCTTGTAACTTGAAAGATATGGAGGGCTCATCCCCATGCTAAGCATCCTGTGTATTTATTGAGCAACTGTTTGGATGCAGAGGATGGAGTACAATGCTCAGCAATAGTTTAGAATGTAGATTAAATGTGACCTATTCATATGATGTATAGCCTGAAGGATGTTACTATTACATGTATGGATTAAACATGCTATATGAGTTCAGGAAATTTGTAGTGGAAAGAGCAGTGAAATATCTGAAAAGGCTATTTACCCTCCTGATTCATCTAGCTAAGGCAATCAAATACCAGGTGAATACAGTCAAAATAAATATGTTAAAAACAGTGAAGGTGTTAAACCCTTCTCTATCATAAAGCAAACTATAGTCCAGTGTTTTTCAAATCTCTAATCATGACCCCCAGTCAGCAGTGCACTTTACAACGTAACTGGGTACAAACAACACACAACTGAGAAACAACACTTCTCCTTTGAACTTGATGTACTCCCACCTGTTGCATTTTTAAACAACCCAGTTCTGACCTATCAAAATGATTTCATCATTCTCCAATGCACTACAACCTGTAGATGGAAAAAACTGAGGCTGGGCATGGTGGCTCACGCCTGTAATCCCAGCACTTTGGGAGGCCTAGATGGGAGGATCACTTGAGCCCATGAGTTCAAGACCAACTTGGGCAAGAAAGCGATACCCCTGTCTCTAAAAAAATTTTTTTTTTTAATTAGCTGGTTGTGGTGGTGCATGCCTGTGGTCCTAGTTATACAGGTGGCTAAGGTGGGAGGATCGCTTGATCCCAGGGGGTTGAGGCTGCAGTGAGTCGTGTTTGTAGACTGCAGCCTGGGCGACAGAGTGAGACTGTCTTAAAATCAGAACAAAAGAAGAAGAGGGAAAAAAGAAAAAATTGAACTCCATAATAAAGTAGTAATTTAACAGTTAAATAAGGCAATTCTACCAAAAAAACCCTGAAAACAAACAAACCCTACAAAACTCTACTTGGGCACATCATCTAATTGCTTTGTTTTTTCTCTTTATTTCCCTCCACTGGCTGTTGCCTGGCACAGGGGGCCTAACTTTGCTGTTGCTAACGGTCTTGAATTTTAGGGGTGGGTATGGGGAGGCAATTGAGGGCTGTATATCCTAAAAGCCGTTCACTTTTAGTTCTGCTCTGTTTAAGACTCACAGCAAGATCTGGATGAAGGGGCATTATGCCATTTGATCATGATGTGTTTCCAGAAAGTGCAGGGAATGAGCTGAGATGCTTATGGAGTGCCCTTCCTGTCACTGTTAGCTTGTGGAGCTTCAGAGAGGGTGCTCAGGGTGCTGCCTGCTCTTCTGGTGCCTGCTCTGTGGCATGTGTGTTTTCGGGTGGCTGAGCAAAGCCCATAGCCTACTGTGTAAAACTTGTGAGAGGAACCACTCGACTGCTACTCTTATGGCCCAGTAAGAATGGATGCAGTAGAAAAAGCAATGATTATGCAGGAAGTTTCCCTTTTAAACATAATTCCTAGTAAAGAACAAAAATGTACGTAAGATGTGTTGTATCACTTCCTGATAATTTTACTTTGGTGTTCTCTGGCTGAATTGTTTAAAAAGTCAAAGTCCCTGTGTTTATATGACATGGACACTGCTACGTTATTTAAGCTCTCTGGCCTTGCTCTCTAAGTGGGATCTGGGACCTTCCATAGTACCATCACCTGGGCATTTGTTAGAAACACAGCATCTTGGGCCCCACCCCAGACTTCCCGAGTCAGAATCTACTTTTACAAGATCTCCTCATGACACAGACACACATTTAAGTTTGAGAACCTTTAGACCTCAACCTTTTTTTGGTTTCAGAGCAACAAGAGTCTTTGGTCTGCCTTTGTTTTCCACAGTGGATGTGTTTCATGTCTCTATGAATACACGAGATATTTTAACTCCTCAGGCTGTACAAGCAAATGGATCAGGAACATGTATGTTAAAATTAATTCGTAGAATACCTGCTATAATTTGAGCCGTGTAAACTTAACTCATTATGACTGTGTTTTGAGGTGGAAAGAGAGTGATTTATCTTTGGCAGGGATGTTGACTGACCACCGCTTAGGCAGGGCCCCATAGGGTGATATTATTTTGATAAAATCACTGTGATAGTTTCTAGTCCATTGTAAGTACAGAAACTCTTATCAAGTGATCCAGAGATGAATGGATTTGAAAAGGCCAAAATTATGCTGCTACAAACTTGCATGTGATTGCTGAATAAGCCAGTTTTTACACCAGAAATAAAACATTATGCAGGCCTGATGTTGAGGTTGGTTTGACCATAAAAGTCCATATTATATGAATACAACTTTGAAAACTTACGTGTATGTCTCCTGTCAAGGATGAAATCAGAGCCAGTTTGTTAATTTAATGTTCCTAAGGCTTAAGAGCTTCAAATAATGAAGCATGATATAAAAATTTTCATACTGGCCCACTAACCAAACATTCAGACAGCACTTTGGAGAACTCGTGCGCTGGACAGCATTGGATGAACACATACTTTGGCCCTGGCACACCTCTTCTTTGTTGTTTTGGCAGTCTTTCTCTGCACACATTTTGATGTCATCATCTCTCAGCCTTCTGGGGATCTGCCATCATTGTTTCCATGTTCTGTCTATACTAACTCTATTCTCAGACTATAGATATATCAAAATGGCACATTTCTTTGCGTAAGGGGTAGTATGTTAGAAAAACCACCAGCACTCTTTCAGTAAATGAAGGAAGGCTTCTACAGGAGGGGAAGAGATTGATGAGTTCATGATGAAGGCAGGAGGAAGCTACTGGGTCAAGAAGGGGATAAAGCAGCTGACTCAGTTATCAACCAACTCAAGCACTGGAAAGGTGCAAGAGAAGGAGCCAGCCTACCAAATGTAAAATCAATTTTGGAAATATGAGAACACACATGAAACGAAGGATTACAAGGCTGCAAATAACTGAGTGCTAAATAAATGACTTTTTTTTTTTTGAGACAGAATCTCACTCTGCTAGACTGGAGTGCAGTCGTGCAACCTTGGCTCACTGCAACCTCCATCTCCTGGGTTCGAGTGATTCTCCGGCCTCAGCCTCCCGAGCAGCTGGGACTACAGGCACGCGCCAAAACACCTGGCTAATTTTTGTATTTTTAGTAGTGATGGGGCTTCACCATATTAGTCAGGCTTGTCATGAACTCCTGACCTTGTGAGCTGCCCGCCTCGGCCTCCCAAAGTGCTGGGATTACAGGTGTGAGCCACCACGCCTGGCCAATGACTTATGTTTTTAGAGAGCTTTATACTGCACACAATCTTCTTTAGTATACACATTATTTTCTGCACAATAATTCTTTGAAATAGGGAGCTGTTAACTCAGCCAAGATCACAGAATTAGTGAATGGAACAATGAATAATAGAGTTTTAAACTTTCGACTTCATAACCAAAATTATTTCAGCTTCATGAAACTGTTTCTGTGTAATAGGTAAATAAATTTATTTAGAAGAAAACATTGTAGGTGAGATGGCTGTAGTACTCTGGTGGAGGGGTCACGTGGTTTGGCTGTGTCCCCACCCAAATCTCACCTTGAATTGTAATAATCCCCACATGTGAAGGGTGGGGCCAGATGGAGATAACTAAATCATGGGGGTGGTTTCCCCGATACTGTTCTTGTGGTAGTAAGTCTCAGGAGATCTGATGGTTTTGTAAATGGGAGTTCTCCTGCACAAGCTTTTGCCTGCTGCCATGTAAGACATGACTTTTCTCCTCATTCACCTTCTGCCATGATTGTGAGGACTCCCCAGCCATGTGGAACTGTGAGTCCATTAAATCTCTTTCCTTTATAAATTACCCAGTCTCAGATATGTCTTTATTACTAGCATGAGAACAGACTAATACAAGGGGTTTCATTCATCAGGAGGCATTTTGTTTTATAAAAAATCACTGTATAAGTGCCCCAAAAGGAGAGGGCGTGGAGAACACCACCAAAAGGCTTGTCTGTGTGTACTGAAGTTATCTGGAAGGGGCCACGGGAGGTCTGCAGAGCAGCAGGTCCAGATGATAGATGAAGAGTCTTAGTGGCGGTAGCCTTGGCCAGCACGATGGAAGGAAAGGGGTGGGTGCTAAGGATGCTCTGTAGACCCCATGGGCAGCTGCTGGCGATGGAGATAAAGGATGATGTTTACCTGAAAATGACCTTGACAGTGTGTGGATCATATTGCCTACTAGGATGGGGGGGCATTGAAGGTTCAGACATGAGAAGATGAACATTTTGGTCTTCATGACTAATTTGAAATAGTATTGAGACATTACATTTGAAACATCTTGTGGACAGAATGCTGCTGCGTTGGGCTGGTGGTGGGTGGAAGCGGCACACACTCAGAGGTTAGGGAATGGGGTTGGGGTATGCTTCAGAGCTACCTGGGCTGTCTTTGCTACTTTTATCTTTGTCTTGAGGTTCTAGCAAGACTGGCATCACCCGCAGGTCTTTTCTGGCATGTCTAGGTTTTTCCCACCGACTGGATATTTGTGTGTCAAATTATTTGTCAGTAGACATATTTGTTTCTATTTTCTCAGTTGTTTCATTCTGCTACTTCCTGACCTTATTTTTAACCCCTCTAGGTTCTTTTCTAATTATTTTTGGCACTGGTGCTCTGAATTCCTCCTGGTTTAATGTCACTATGATGTGAACTCTACAGGTAAACAAGCTGAACTGATGTGCTTGGAGTACCGAGTCATTCATCCCTTTTCCCTTCTTTGTCTTACTTTTCTTATCTTCCTCTTCCTTTCTATTAATAAATACTTGAGTCATTCAAAACTATGCGACAGGCATTTCCTCAGCAGGAGATAGATCCTGGAACAGAAGTTTAAAAATACTGAAGATGAAATAGCACAAACTGCAGCAGTGTTTCCTTCACTGCAGTCATTGAAGGAATACCACCTCTGTGATTTTGCCATATCTGTACATCGTTATTTGCTTAACATTTTAATACTCATACTAACAAATGAGTATTTAAATACAATTTATTTTTCTAAAATTAATTTTTTATAAGGAAAACTTTACATCAAAACTGAAAAATTGTAAAATGACATTAAATACATAATTATTAGTGTTCATCTATACCACTGTGAACCATATGTCCCTAGTGCAGGGACTGACAGAATTTTACTTTATATTCAAACTGTGCTCTCTTTCAAAGTTCTCTGAATTGAATCTACCCTTTCATGGGTCCTGGTTGTATCACAGGGAGCAATATAAAGTAAGTTTTTCTTTTATTCATAAATTGCGTCCCTTTAAATATTTGAAGACAGTTCCTTTTGGGTTTTCCTCTTTTTTCTTTATTATTATTATTTTTTGTAATTTGACACAGGGTCTCACTCTGTCACCCAGGCTGCAGTGCAGTGGTATGATCATGGCTCACTGCAGCCTCGACCTCCCAGGATCAAGCGATCCTCCCACCTTAGCCTCCCAAGTAGCTGGGCCACAGGTGCGTGCCACCATGCCCAGCTAGTTTTTTGATTTTTATTTTAGAGATGGGGTCTCACTTGCCCAGGCTGGTCTGGAACTCCTGGCCTCAAGTGATTCCCCCTCTGCACTGGCTCCTCAAAGTGCTTGGAGTACAGGTGGAAGCCCCTGTGCCAGACCCTTTTGAGTCTTCTTTCTTCTAGACTAAGCACCCCAGGTTTCCACCCTTGGATGTGCCGGGGTGTTGCCCCCGCTTATGGTGTTTACCCTGACCCCTGTCACTGTGGTCTCTTTCCTTCAGATGAACTCAGGGTTTGAATCCTGACTTGTCCATCTCCCTTCTTGAAGAACAGTTCTGGGACTGGATGTGGTTCTCCAGATGCGTTCTGAGCGGTGCAGAGACACAGCGTTCAGATTGCTCCTGTTCTGGACACTATTTTTTCTGTTAATGGGACCTAAAATCGTACTGATTTTTTACAATAATTTCACCATACTGTTCACTCATATTGTAGTGGGGTCTGCCTAACACTGCCAATCTTTTTCACTGCGTGTGGATCTGCTGACTTGTGCCATCTAGGACACTGGCAGCAAATTTATTACTAGTTACTTGCTCCTCGTATTGGAGAACCATGAAAAATAATACATGTATCTATCAGGGGCATGTATTTTTCTTATTTGTCATGTTTTGCTCATAGATCACTAACAAGTATTGGTTCTGAAAGTGCTGTCATTACTCTGGGTTTTATTTATTTGGCCCTACAGACTTGAACTTGTTTTAAAAGTCCAGATGAACTTTTGTTGTTTCATTTATCTCATTCTCTAATTTCTGCAGAAATGTTTATTTTACTCTGTATAATTTGAAAATTGTTCTCTCTTTTTTTTTATGAGACAAGGTCAGGCTGTATTGCCCAGGTTGGAGTGCAGTGGCATGATCTTGGCTCACTGCAACCTCTGCCTCCTGGGCTCAAGCCATCCTCCCACCTCAGCCTCCTGAGCAGCTGGGACTATAGGCACACACCACCATTCCCGGCTAATTTTTGTACTTTTTGTTCAGATGGGCTTTCGCCACATTGTCGAGGCTGGTCTTGAACTCCTGAGCTCAAGCCATCCACCTGCCTTGGCCTCCCCAAGTGCTGGGATTATAGGCGTGAGCCACCATGCCTGGCCTGAGAATTGTTCTCCTTAATGGAGAAGGATGAAAACAGCTTATTTCCTTGCCTCTGGATTCTTTCTCAAATCCCTTGTGCCTTTTTAGTACTAACTGCCTCTAGGGGAAGAGATTCATCTATTTATTCATTATGGGGTTCCTAGATACCAATATCCCGAGGATAGTAAGATAAAAGTCAAAGTCCCTGGTCTTGAGTGTATGATATAGCAGAAGAGAAAGTAAAAAAGTGGAATATGAGCAGACCTGCTTTTTAGCATAGGGATTAGACTAGATTGATTTGTCAGAGTTCAAACCGTGGCAGGGTTGCTCTGGTTGGTTGTGAGGGTTGTGCACTGCATATTCCAGAGGGTGCCATTCATAGAGACAATGATCTATACAGCTGTATGTAGTATACAGCTGTCTATTAGCTCTATATCCTTGCTCAAATTACTTAACCCCATTAAGATTTGTCTTCCGACTCTGTATTCTGAAATAATACTAGTACCTATTTCAGAGGGTTGTGATGAAACTAAGATAAACACTCCCTCTAATTCATATCCCAGGGCTTGGCACGGATTAAGTGTTTGGTAAATGTTATGAACACAAGGTGGTCATGCTGGAGCACGCACGGGGAGTGTGGAAGCACAGGGCTGAGTATTTGTTCCCTAGGGCTGCTGCAACAAATTACCACAAACTTTGTGGCTTAGACACACATATTCTCTCCTAGTTACGGAGGCCAGAGGTCCAAACTCAGCAGAAGCCGGGGTGTCAGCAGGGCCTGGCCTCCTCCAGAGGCTCTAGTGGAGAATCCATTCCTTGCCTCTTCTGGTTTCTGGTGACTGCCAGCATTTCTTGGCCTGTGGCCCTATCACTCTGGTCACTGCCTCTTTGGTCACATTGCTTCTCCTTTTCTGTGTGCAGTCACATCTTCCTCTGCCTTCCTCTTACAGGGATACATGTGATTGCATTTAGGGCTCATCCTGACAATTCACGATAGTCTCCTCACCTCAGCTTAACTTCATCCTGCACTTACATCTGCATAGCCCCTTTGCCATATGAAGTAACATTTATAGGTTCCAGGGGTTAGGATCTGGATATCTCTGGGGACCGTTATTTAGCTACCATTGGCTGCCTAACCTAGTTTGGAATCGGGAGGAAGGGAATGTCAGAGACACCTTCCTGAAGGAGTTGATGGCTGAACCCAGAAGTGAAGGTGGCTGGGAGTTACCCTGGCAGAAAACTGGGGATGAACATCCCAAGTGGGAAACATTCGGGGTGGACAGAGTGACGGTAGATGAATCACAGAAACTCAGACCTGCTAAGGCAATAGGACATTGTCAATGTGCAACTTCTCAGTCGTTTCCGCGGACATAGCTGACATAGCATCAAATTATTATTCTTTAATTTCCTCTTTTAAACCCAGAATTTTAAAAATGTATATTTAAAGTTTAGAATTTCCTTGGAATTTTGCTCCAAGGAAACTTTTGAGCAAGTGTCTCTGTCCTCTGCCACATTTTCTGCAAACTAAGTTTATCTTCCAGTGCGGTGTCTCCTCCCTTTCTTGGTACCTGTGAGGCGAGGGCTACCTGGACATGGTGGAGCCGTTGCAAGCGTAGCCCGCTGAATGTGGTCCACAGACACGCTATGTTCACTCCTCCAGTCTTTTTGAAAAATTAGAGTCAGTTGAACACTTTAAAAAGTGGTAAAATTCATATGAAAAATCTAAATTTCTAACATCTTTTATGAAATAAGACAATGTGTCTCAATGTGTTCTTGCTGTGGCTAAAACACAAGCATTAAAGTTTGAGAGATTCCCTCAGTTTCTGGGGCTGAGACCCCGTAGCCTCTGAGCTGGTACTGTGGTTGTTTTCTTAGTGGAGAGAAATAAAAAAAGTGGGGAAATGAAAGTCCGAGTGACCCTGTGAGGGGGCTAATGCTTGTAATCCTAGCACTTTGGGGGACTTAGGTGGGAGGATTGCTTGAGCCTAGGAGTTAAAGACCAGCCTGGGCAACATGGTGAAACCCCGTCTCTCCAAAAAATACAAAAATTAGCCAGGTGTGGTGGTGCACACCTGTAGTCCCAGCTACTGGTGAGCTTGAGGCAGGAGGATTGCTTGAGCTCTGGGAGGTCGAGACTACGGTGAGCCATGATCGTGCCGCTGCACTCCAGCCTAGGTGACAGAGTGAGACTGCCTCACAATAACAAAGCAAAACAAAAAAGAAGGCTGGAGTAGGCCATGCTTCTCATCCAGGCTGGCATTACTCATCACCTTACCTGCTGCCTTCTAGTCAAGGTTTCTGAGATTGAGAAGGCTGATTGACATGTACAGCCTCTTTTCATCTTTCCCATTCCTACTGAAAAACCAAGAACTACAAGACAGAACAACTGACCCCCAACAACACTTTACAACAGCTGTGGCCTCAGCCTCTTGACTCCTGTCTCCTGCGAAAGACGTTCTCTTCGGTCAGTTGGTGGGGAGAGCACAGAGCAGCAGTGGAGAGAGAGCCGGCCTCGCCCCCTGGGGGCTGCAGGCAGGGTGGGCCAGCACCCTCGCACACGCTTAGTAAAAAACCCAAACTGAACCAATGCTTACTGCTTCAACATTCTAGCATATTCCCTTCCTATCTTTCATTTAGATATAGGAAGTGGGACTGTATTGGAATACTGTTTTATAGTCCCTGTTTTACAGCTAGCAATATATTGTAAGCATTTGCATGTTTTATTCACTATTATCCTATGTTACCATTTTTAAAAAGATTTCTTTTATTGAAGTGAAATGCACATATTAAAAATAACCTTTTTTATTTTTTATTTATTTTTTTGAGACAGAGTTTCACTCTTGTTGCCCAGGCTGGAGTGCAATGGTGTGATCTCGGCTCACTGCAACCTCTGCCTCCTGGGTTCAAGCGATTCTCTTGTCTCAGCCTCCCAAGTAGCTGGGATTACAGGCACATGCCACCATGCCTGGCTAATTTTTGTATTTTTAGTAGAGATGGGGTTTCATCATATTGGTCAGGCTAGTCTCGAACTCCTGACCTCAGGTGATTCACCCACCTCAGTCTCCCAAAGTGTTGGGATTACAGGTGTGAGCCACTGCACCTGGCCAAAAATAACCTTTTAAGTCACCAATTCAGTGGTCTTTAGTGTATTCCCAATGTTCTGGAACCACCACTTCTCTCTTGTTTCAAAATGTTTTCATCGCCTCAAAAGAAAACTCCATACCCACTAAGCAGCTGCTCCCCATGCCCTCCTCCCCTAATCCCTGACAATGATGAATCTGTGTTCTCTGCCTATGGATTTTCCTATGCTGACTATTTCATATAGATGGAATAATACAATACATGACCTTTCCTGTCTGGATTCTTTCACTTAGCATAATGCTTTCAAGGCTTATGCACATTATGACATGTATCAGCAACTCATTCCTCTTGGGAGTGATATGTAGATCACTTGCATATGTAGATACGTCCCATGATTTGTTTATGCATTCATCTGTTGATGAGCGTTTGGGCTGTCTGCACCTTCTTATTGTGATTAGTGCTACTATGAACTTATATAAGTGCACATGAATTTGAGTTTGAGTACATATACCTACGAGTAGACTTGCTCGGTCATGTGGTAATTCTAGGTTTATCTTTTTGAGGGATCACCAAACTAATCTTCCACAGTGACTGCATCCTTTCACATTCTGTACACTTGCAATGTACAAAGCTTCCAGTTTCTTCGCATCCTTACCAATGCTTATTAGTTTCCATTAAAAAAATTCTGGCCATCCTCGTGGGTGTGAGGTGGTGCTTTGGTGTGGTTTAGTTTACATTTCCCTAATGTATGTCATTTCTGATGGCAGCAGAGCAGCCCCTCTTAGAGATGTCCTGTTAGTTTGCCTAGTCAGTGCTCCACTGGTAAACATTTAGTCTCTGTCTCACATCTTTTTGTACTTACAAACATGTAAAATGCAGTACACACCCTCATGTTCTCAGTTGAGAGCCTGGACTCTGGAGTCAGACAGCTGAGCCTCAGGTGTGGCATCTCCACTTACTGTGTAGTCTTGGGCAATTCACTTGACTTCTAAGCCTCAGTTTCTTCACTGATAAAATGGGTATAAATAAGATCTGCTTCACAGATGTTTCTTAGGATTAAATACAAACATGTGTAAAACCCTGTACATATGGGTTCATACATGGTAACCACTCAATAAATGCTGGATGTTTTCTCCATCTTGGCTCATATCTTAGATTTCTTTTTTCTTTTTTTGTTTTTATTTTGAGACAGGGTCTCACTTTGTCGCCCAGGCTGGAATGCAGCAGCGACAACGCGGCTCACTGCAGCAAGCAATCCTCTTGCCTCAGCCCCGTCAAGTAGCTAGGACTACAAGTACACACCACCACGCTCGACTCATTGTTGTATTTTTTGTAGAGACAGGGTTTTGCCTTGTTGCCCAGGCTGGTCCCAAACACCTGGGCTCAAGCAATCTGACTGCCTCAGACTCACAAAGAGCTACGATTTCAAGCATGGGCAGCCACGGCCGGCTGATTTCTTTTTTAAATTCTTAGAGGTGATATTGCTGGGTCAGTAGAAGTTATGCACATATTTGAAGGCTTTTGACGCACATTGTCCGAAAGTCCTTTCCAGATACTAATTTAACCTCCACAGCAGTGTGTGCCCGTGTTTGTTTTTGGCACCTTCAACACCAGGGATTGTCACAAAAAAATTATTGCTAACATCTCATTGCTGGTTTAAATTTGCATTTCTTTGATTGCTAGTGAGGTTAAATATCTTTTGGGCATTTATATATCTCTTTTATGAATTGCCTTTTTAATGTCCTATGGCCCAGTTTTTCTGTTGAGTTGGTAAACTTGTCAATTTCTATAAGAGCTCTTTATGACTAGGATTTTAACCTAACTTGTCTGTCATTTTATTAAAAGACAATTCCAGTTTGTCACTTGCATTTTAATTTCACATGGCTACATGGGATGGTTCACTACTACAGGCTCTATAAATATCAAACTCCTGGTGTTTCTTAGAGAGGATGGACAGATATTGAGCAAATCACTTACTTTCTCCAGGCCTCAGCTTCCCCATCTGTGAAATGAAGGGTTTGGACTAGAAAATTGCTGTTTATATACAGATTTGAAATTGTATCATTTCATACAAACATCTTGCATGTTCAGTACATAGTGTTATATCATATGTCATATTTTACACTGATATGTAATGGTAATATTTATAAATGTAATTACTCCCTAAACTACATGGGTATACCTACAGACCCTTGAGCAGAGGCTCTAAGTAAGTAGTGGCATTTTGATGTTTTTTAGATAGAAAAAATATATCTCTATTTTACATATAAAATAATATATTTCACATATAAACATAAAAAAATTTTACACATAAATACACATAAAAATGTAACAGTTTACACATAAATATATAAAAAATATGTAACATTTTTATATATAAATACATGTAAAGTAACATGTTTTATAAATATAAAATATAACTTTTGTATATAAATATCAATATAAAATATATAAAATATAACATATTTTATATATAACTATAAATATATAAAACATAACATATTTCTGTTTATATAATATATAACTATAAAATATAACATTTTATGTATAACTATATACAAAAATATATATAAATATATAAAATAACATCCAGGTTACAAAAATTAAAAAAAACTCATTATATATATTTTATTGGTGTTGTACTAGATGAGTCATTTGTAATTCTCTTATAGGGAATTTTTACTTTTGCATCACTGAGGCCAGTGGAGCTACAGCTGTTTTTGTTTTTAAACAGGTACTTGATTCAGTTAATGCTACGTATTCTGACTTTAAGAGCAACTTTGCGAAGAGGCTGTCCGCAGAGGTTCCTGTTGCGAGTAGCCCCATTACCACAAGGTGGCAGCAAAGTCAAACTAGGGCTCTGTCCTCCGATTCCTTTGGGGAATCAACCACCTACCTCCCAGAAGCTTCAGGAGCAGCGCTGAAGACAACGCCTGAGAAAGAGACCTTGACTCTAGGTGAGGTGCCCCGGAGGTGAGGTGCCACAGCCCCGTTTTGCATCGTGAATTAAAGATATATTCCTGAGAGAATCTTTGTCTTGTAGAACTAAGGAGTGTCACATTGAGTCAACTCTTTTCTCTTTTTCTCCCTTTGAATAAGAAATTTCCAAGGTGGGGAGAAATGACACAAAAACAAAGGAAAGTTACTGTATGTGTTTAAAAAAAAAACAAAAACAAAACTTTAGACAAATTAAATTTAACAAAGTTAATTGTGCAAAGAACCGTTGGCCAATGGGCAACCAGAGAGCCACTCCATGTGGGGGTGGGCAGCATTTATGGACAGGAGTTGGAAGTGCGTAGAAGCCGGCCTGATTGGCTACAGCTCAGTTCACCTTATTTGCACGTGGTCTGATTGGTTGGCCGCCTGTGATTGACTGAAGCTCAGCTTCTGTGATTGGTGGAGACTCAGCTAAGTTAGGCTTTCAGTTAGTTTACATCCCAAGTTAGGTTGCACTTTAAGATGTAGGGACTCATCCCACATCCTCAGGCCAAATTTAGCTTAATTTTAATATGTTTTTGAGACTTGCATTGGTTAGATGATTACTTTTGTAAAGATTGTATGTATGAATGTATATGTATATATGTATATGTATACACACACATGTATGTGCTTTTGTTTTGCAAGGTATAGAATTTTAGTGACTGGTAAGGTTACCGGTATACAGTCAGAAAAAATTATGCGTTAGTAATGGAATAATCAGATGTGAAATAGAAGAAAAAGACAGAAGCAGGAGAGAATGAGAGGAAGAGAAAGTAAGAGGAAGGAAACAAGAGAGAGGGATGAGGAGATGGATGGGGGGAGAGAGACAAAGAGAAAGAGAGAAGAGAGGAGAAGGAGACAGAGGAGGAAGAGGAGGAAGAAAGAAGAAAGAGGAACCTCCAAGAGTAGTAGGGAAGAAGAAGAGGGAAGGAAAGGAGAGTGAGAGACAGTCTGATGCCTATGATGGGGCAGAGATGGGGGAGTAGGCTCCAAACCACCAGTGTGATGGACAAGATCCATGATGAACCTGCCAGAGCCCCAAAACACAAACTCTCTGAAATATGTAATTCTCATTTGGGCACAGCCATTTTCATTCCCATCCTTCAGAAGCAAAATTTGCCACCTATCATCAGCTGATGTAATTCCCATTCTTTCTTTTGAGAATCCCAGGCAACATAATTCTTTTGAGTATCAGCCTATTTATTAAGACAAATGTTAATAGAAGTGCCAACTCTTTTCAATGACATCAGACACGATGATGCATTGCAGTTCTGCAGATTGAAAGGGAGCCCAGATGTTTTTCAAATCAATGAAATTCCCATGTAATGACAAGCGTTAATACTGAAAGTATTTAATAACCAAGGAGGGAAGCAGTAGGAGATAAGGGGTTGTGAAAAACGTCATTGTTATGACTATCTTCTGAAAGAAATCTTTTGTATCTCATTGCAATTGAGGGACAGTTTTGATGCTGATTGTTTTTGGAAGAATTTCTGGCTAAAATTAGGAGCTCCCTTTTACTTTCTAGGCTCTAAATTAATTTATTGATTTTTTAAAAAAGTATGACATTGTGTGAGAAATTCAGAAATCAGATATTAACCAAAAGGATTTTACAAGAAAGGCCATTTTATTTTCTACTGAAGTTAATACTAGGGATTAATCAGATCTATTGGTTTCTCAGTGCTTTGCTAGTGGGGTTTCTTTCTTTTTGTTTTAGAAGAGCAGATACTGAAGATCCTCCCATCCCAAAGGGACAGTTACAGAGAGGTTCATTTTCAGTCATGCTCTGTGGACAGAACCTGAGAGGTCCCTTCTTTCTTAGGCTGATGGACCTGACCTCTTTGTATATAACTGGGATGATTGTCAGTACTAGCCTCTGACTGCAACTTTTTCTTTCTCATTTGAAGTTCTGAGAGCTGGCTTTTTCTTCCCTGTACTCTTTTACAAATAGCATGAGAAAGCAAGCATGCATAATTTCTCAGGACAAAGAGCAAGATCTAAAACTTTGACCAACATTTCATATTTTTATCCTTCTTCTCCCTAAATGTAATATATATTGCTTAAATTTTGAATGTCCCAGTACTTGAGGTACTAGGCTCTAGGAACATTAGTGAGAATCTATCAAGCCCATGGTTGTCCAAATGAAGAAGAGATTGTCACATGGCAAAAGGCCAAGATTTTCCAATGGTCCCTTGGCTCCTGTGATGAACAAGTGATATGGCAGATAATTAGTTTTAGAGAATGACTTGACAGGTTTCCAGGGCAGTTGAAAGTCTGGTAAAGGGCTTTCTCAATCTTGAGAAGAGAGTAGATAGGAATAATATTGATGCAAGTAACACTGACTCTTCTATTACTTTAACTTAGAAAGTATTTCACTGACACCATCTTAAACTATCTTTAAAACGTCTTTCTGCAATAGAAAGGGGGAGAGAGGCAAAGTGATTTGCTCATGATTATGTAGTGAATGTCAATGCTGGCAAAGCAAGCATCCCATAATGTTTTCCTTGAAGGATGACCATAGCTTGGGCAAACCAGATACTCTTTCCACTATCATTTAAAACTGTGGAACTGTTTTTATCCATTCTTCAAATGTGCAAATCTGGTTTTTTTTTTTTTGAGATGGAGTCTCCCTCTGTCGCCCAGGCTGGAGTGCAGTGGCGCGATCTCAGCTCACTACAAGCTCTGCCTTCCGGGTTCACGCCATTCTCCCGCCTTAGCCTCCCGAGTAGCTGGGACTACAGGCGTCCACCACTGCGCTCAGCTAATTTTTTGTATTTTTAGTAGAGACAGGGTTTCACCGTGGTCTCGATCTCCTGACCTCGTGATCCACCCGCCTTGGCCTCCCAAAGTGCTGGGATTACAGGCGTGAGCCACCGCGCCCGGCGAAGTCAGCAGTCTGGATAAGATTCTGTCCTGCTCTCTGCAATGGACTTTGGAGTGACGAGAGCCTGGGCTTTTTCACTCTGTCCTACTGTGAAAGATGCCACAGCCAGACCTACAATCAAAGTGATTATCTTGTTTTAAAAACCAGATTCAAAGATAAATGTCTTTTTTGTAGGATCCTGCAAAGAACCACTGAAGACCCCCAGCAAAGGAATTTCTGAAACAAGTAGCTCTGCTCTCCATTTTTGCAAGGCACCTCATGCAATGGACAGATACTGGAAAGAAAATGTTGCCTCAAAAGGGCAGGTAGGCAAAGAGAAAAAAACTGAAGATCCTACATCTAGAGAAGCTCAGACAACTTAGTCACAAATGTAAGGAAAGAGCTGCTTAGTTCTCTTACCAATGAATAAGAAAATGATGCATTCCTGATAAAAAATGAATAATTGAAGGATATGAATAGAGACACTTTGTAAAAGAAAGAAGATATCCCCCAAATATATGAGAAAATGTTGAGTTGGGATTAATTAAAAAAGTGAAAATGAGAATAACTATTTTATCTTTACAAACAGGTAAAGGTTAAAAATATAATGAAGTTATACTTATTACGGTATGCTTCCTCTTAGCCTAAGGATATCTTGCTGTCATCATTTCCGACTATTTCATGATGTGATCTGTCCTTTGGGGTCTCTTAGGAAAAGTTGAATTATTGCTCTATGTGATGGTCTTTTAAATATTTCCCTTAAGCCTTTCTTGTTGTTTGTTTTTTTCTTGGTTAAGTACATTTATTACATTTAGGTATCTCTTATTTATTATAGTTTTAAGATCTTAGGAGTCTGACATAAATCTTTTGGGCACATTAAATATCAGTAGCATGTTTTTGAATTTATCAAATCCAATGAAGTCTTTGAAGGAATCCTTCAAAGGATTGAAACTGATTGAAGGAATCAGTTCGAAAGCTTTGAACTAGAAAAGTCATAAATTCTCAATTTAGGCAAAATTTCTTATTCAGTGTATGCCTTTTTCTGTGCTTGGCTATTTTGCTAGAAGAATAATAAAATATTGTACATATAAATTTTAGTTATCTGAACTCATATGCAATTGGAAGTGAATGTTTTAGAGCAGGTATTTTGATGTGTGCTTTATTGTTGGATATGGGTTTGGGGTATAGGGAATGGCCGGGGAGTCCTATTGAGATAATTAGGGGGCACTGGTGGCCTCAAACCTGGGCCAGATTATTAATACTCCTGTCTTTTCCGCCCTCTACTGCTGATTGGAGTTTTTGCTGCCCTACCCCTTAGGACTTCCTTTTCCTTCCTCTTATCCTTTCTGGTAACTGGTGGCAGCAAGGTTAGTGGCTCCATCTGTGGGCTCGTGATGGTGTTGGCAAGATACTCCTTCGCAATTGTTATACCAGCTGGAACATCACCCCAGCATCACTGAAGAACCTGGGCAGGGGATAATGGAAGCTGTTCTATGGTGTTAAGGAGAGCATTTTTTGTCGTGATTAGTTAGCAGTCAAATAGCGTCGAGAGTGGTGAAGACACAAAGCCAAAGCGAGGTCTTTCCCCTGTAGAGTAAACGTGTGTCTTCATGTGGTCCTCACTGATCATCTGGAGGGTGTTTCCACAACGAGGGCCTGCATAGCCGTGGAGACTTTCAGAATTCATCTTCCAGGAGCTCCATATTAAGTTGCTGATTAAAGTAGTAAGTAGATCTCATCTAGGAAAGAGCACCCCTGCACCCACAGAACAGAAGCGCCTGCTAAACCTTGCTGTGATCAGCTTTGTGTTAACTGTGGGATTCTGAAGAAGTGAGTCTGTGAGGAGTTCATTGAACTACTGATGAGCAGGCCATTTTAGGAATATTATTTTATACTAACGGTTCTCAACTCAGGGTGATTTTACTCATCAAGGGGCATTTGGCAATATCTAAAGACATTTCATTGTTACAACTCAGGGGGAGAGCATCTTGTGGGTGAAGGCCTGGGTTACTGCTAAACATCCTACAATGCACAGAACAGCTCCCACAACAATGAATTTTTGGCCGCCAAATGCCCATAGTGCCAAGATTGGGAAACCCTGCTTTCTAGTTAGTTGTTCTACCTTGAATAACTAAAAACCACGATTCATTGACAGCAATGCCAATTATGTGACATAACATCAAGGAAGAAAAACAAAATACCAAAATGTTGTCTGTCAGAGAGACTTCTGTCTGAACCGTGGGGACCCACAGTGTAAGGAACATGGCTATGCTTTGGTCAAGGATAGGCCGAGGTAGGATGTTTACATTCTTCATGACTCAGTGAGTCTAGAGCACAGGCGTATAACTCCACTTGTTATCATAGCCATGTAGACATAACATAGAGAAGCTCACCACTATAGTTATAATACGGGGAAGGCCATCACTTGTATAATTGCCCTGTTGACACTGTGCAGGAGCTGGCACCTGGCGAAAGAGAAAGCCAGAGCTGTCCGTCTTTGCAGATGGATGAAGGGAGCCAGGACACAGCTTGGCTTGCTTGTGCCCAGAGAAAGAAAGTGTTAAGCTGCTGACCCTGAAGGCAAGGGAGAGCCAGCCCTGCAGCTGTGTGTGTGGGTCGTCAACTAAGCAGCTGAGATAAAGGTGAACAGTGTAGAGAGCTAGGGTAAGAAAGCTGTTGATGAGAGCTGCTGCTAAATAAAATCATTCACCTGCCTACGGCCCCCCCAAGTGTTCTTTCTGCTCATCCACCCACTCCCTCCAGACCTCAACATGACCTTTGGTGTAGTTGTGAACCTGACACACTGTTTGTCATATTTGGGAGAGCAAATATTTTGTTGTGAAGAAGAAAAACAGAATCTTCTCTGCTTTAATCATTTATCAGTATGTTTTTAGGAAATTCCAACAGTTATTTTTCTTTCCACTTATTACTAATTTTCACAGGTGTTTTTGATTGAAGTTGGATGTAAGAGTGTCAGAAGTGCTTTTTATATATTGGCCCAAAGGGATAGGACCCAGATTTTTGTGCATATGGAATTTTAGTAAAGTTACTTAAGAGCTCTGTGAAGGTGTTAACAAAAAAGGACCTTAAGATGGCCGTTCAGCTGTGGCAGGCTTTGCTGATATCACTGGGCTGTGGTGTATAGGCTAAACAGATTTTTAGGCTAGAAAAATAAAAAAAATTTTATTCTAGCCAAAAAATACCTGCTCTATGGAGTTGCTGAACTCCATAGAGCAGGTATTTTTTGGCTAGAATAAAATTTTTATGGAGTTCAGCAACTCCATAGAGCAGGATAAATAATATATGTAAAATGCTCAGCACTGCTCATAATATATTGTTTAATTAATAAATAATAGCGATTATTGTGGTGTTGGCTTTGACAATGTGGAATCTTTGAACTCCTTAGTGAATTACCAGTTGTAATTCGATATTATACATTACATTTTAGTTGTACATATATGTTTCTAAAGAAGTATTCTCCTTATGTGTGTTTATTTTCAGAAATGCCTAAAACAACTCTTTGTAACCCAGAAGGTGGTTCAGCAGGCTAATGGAAAAATGCAGCTCTGTGAGCAATCCCAATGTGTTTGGAAAGGTACAGGGTCAAGACATTGTCCCTCTTTCCTGCACTGCTCTCTCTCTGCCTCCTTCATTTCTTCCTAATCTTAAAATATATTATTTTTAATGTTTAC
Organism: Symphalangus syndactylus; assembly: GCF_028878055.3. Classification (NCBI taxonomy): domain Eukaryota; kingdom Metazoa; phylum Chordata; class Mammalia; order Primates; family Hylobatidae; genus Symphalangus; species Symphalangus syndactylus. Next base: position 44,653,887 of record NC_072440.2, read on the forward strand.
TAGACTAAGTCAACCTAATTGTAAAATTTGAATAATTCTCATAATCCTCTGTTCTAACTACCCCTACCTCCAAGTCCCATTCTCTATAGGTGACCACCTTTAGCTCTTCCAGCTGTCCTCCTGGTATTTACATCTATTTTCTCAATAATATTGGTAAACTGCTATTTCTTGTGATTTTAGACTCGATCATGACTTTTTTGTTTTTGGTGTTGCTCAGGCTGGAGTGCAGTGGTGCGATCTTGGCTTACTGCAACCTTTGCCTCCCGGGTTCAAAGGATTCTCATGCCTCAGCTTCCTGAGTAGCTGGGATTATAGGCATGCACCACCATGCCTGGTTAATTTTTTTGTATTTTTAGTAGAGTAGGGTTTCACCATGTTGGCCATGGCTGGTCTCGAACTCCTGGCTGCAAGTGATCCTCCTGCCTCAGTCTCCCAAAGTGCTGGGATTACAGGCATAGTAGATAAGAATTTAGTTCTCTTCCTGCCTCATTCGGTTTCATCAGTTTCTCGACATGCTTATATCACACTTTAAAAAAGTAAAATTAGTAGTTAATGTTTACATCATATTACTACACAACTATTATTCACTATCAAGCCAAATAGTATAATTATGCTTCTTTTCTAGTATAACTGTTTTGCTGAGTATTAAAAGTGGCCTTATTTTTCATTTACTAGATACTATGACACTATTAATATTTCCTCTAAATGCTCCAATGTTTTATTCCATAGCTGTCAATAACATTTTCCATGCACTCACTCACTCCCGTTTCTTCTTTTCCTTGATGTCCTCCCTCTCAGAGCCTGCTGAACAGGCTGCTTTCATGGCCAGTTGCACAGTTGTCTTCTGGGACTTTTCATCAATATTAGATCCACTATTTTTGGGCAGCTATGTTGTGCTCTTTCTGGGTTTGCTGGTCTGAAAATGTCCTTATTCTTCTTTTATGCTTGATTCATAGTTTGGCTGGCTATAAATTCTAGTCTCACTCAGAGTTTTGACAATACTGCTTTATGGTTTTCTAGCATCCACTGTTGCTGTTCAGAAGTCATGTGTTAATTTGACTTCAACTTTGCTTTTTCTTTCTTGATGCTCTTAGAAAAGTCTTTTATCACCAGTGTTCTAAGATTTCATGATGATAAAACTTGGCATTAAAAAAAAAACTCATTGTAAATCAAAAGTCCATTGGTGGATATTTTCATTCTTGGAGATCTGATCCATATCCTATAGTTCTTGGAAAGTTGCTTGAATTATTTTTTAATAATTTTTTTCATTGTCATTTATTTTTTCTTTCTTTATGAAATATCCTGGATTGACTCTCCAATTCTCTTATCTTTTATCTTCTGTTTTTCATCTCACTTTTTTATTTTTTAACCTTTTGGGTGATTTCCTTAACTCTGTTCACCAACCTCGCTATGAAACTTTTTATTTTGGCTATCCTACTTTTAATTTTTTAAAAGCAATCTCTGTACTCTGTTCCTTTTTTTTTTTTTTTTTTTTACAGCATCCTGTTCATGCTTCATAGATATACTATCTTCTCCTATATCTCTGACAATATTATTTTATAGATTTTTGGAAGTACTTCTGTGCTCTCTGCGTTGTTTTCCTTTGCTTTGGTTTTCTCTCCCTCCAACCCCCCATTTACTTTGGCTTCTCTCTTTCAGAGTAAAAACTTTCCTGAAAGGTGTGCTGTTTTAAAAATAGTACTAGGGTAAAGAGCTTAGTTCTCCTTTCCTAGGTTAAAGAGTACCAGGGTAAATTCAGTATAAAGATTTTAGTATAGGCGCGGTGGGTCAAGCCTGCAATCCTAGCACTTTGGGAGGCCGAGGCGGTGGATCACTTGAAGCCAGGAGTTCGAGACCAGCCTGGCCAACATGGTGAGACCCCATCTCTACTAAAAACACAAAAATTAGCTGAGCATAGTGGCTCACACCTGTAATCCCAGCTACTTGGGAGATTGAGGCAGGAGAATCACTTGAACCTGGGAGGCGGAGGTTGCAGTGAGCCGAAATCATGCCAGCGCACTCCAGCCTGGGCAACAGAGTGAGCTTTTTTTTTTTTTTTAACTCAAAATCTATTTTTTTTGTTTCATACATCTCCATGGTGCCTGGTGCTATTGAATTAAAAAATTGTCATTTTTATTTATCCAGAGAATAAACATCTGGTTTCTTCTGGTATATGCATATATGTGTATATGTATTTACTTGGTTGCTCAGGGTGTGTGTGTATGTGTGGGAACTTGACAGGCTTTCAACTAACCCACCTCTCAGTCTTCTCTGTGCCTCAGAGCCCTTGTGGGATTTTGCAGGGCAAATCAGCTTGTTTCTCTTCACTGTCTCCCTTTGCAGGCACTTGAGGGGTAGTTCCTTATGCTCTTCTTGGTCAGTTATTAATCCTTTATCCGCTTTCTAGAAAATTATTGTGCTCTCTTGCCCCCTCCTATATTCACTCCCATAGTGTTTGTTCTTGTGTCTTCACCCCTTAAAAAAGTCATTTGCTGTACTTAGGTTGAAAATAGGAGGCAGAGGAAATAAACTTACACGGCCATCCCTCCAACTTGACTTGCCTATGTCTCTCCGCTTCCCGTAGATCACTTTAGTGGCAGCATGAAGAAACGATTTGAACAGGAGGATGTTGGTAGCAAAGACTAATTGAGAGGCCCTCTGAATATCCTATGCAAGGCTCTGTTATTGATTCTTTTAAGGGAACTTAAACTATGAAATAGATCCCACATACACCAAGTGATTGCTCATCAGTGGATCCCGGGGACAAATGTTATCCAGGTGCTGTGTATATAAGGCAATTCTTTATGCCTTGTCCGTATCTAATGACTCTGAAACCTTACAGCAGGCAGCCCCTGTAAACTTTCAGGTGTACCTCTTTGCCCAAAGCTGGTAGGAAACTTTGGATGGTGGTGTTGTGAGTGTGTCAGGGAAGCTCTGTAGCCGTGCAGTGGGGAGATAATTGCCTGTGGCAATTTCTAGAAGGTCCTGTTCCATGCTATATGTGGAGCTCTCAGTGCTTTCTTTCTTTCTTTTTTTTTTTGAGACGGAGTCTTGCTCTGTTGCCTAAGTTGGAGTGCAGTAGCGCGATCTCAGTTCACTGCAACCTCTGTCTCCCGGGTTCAAGCGATTCTCCTGTTTCAGCTTGGGATTACAGGCACACATCGCCATGCCCAGCTAATTTTTGTACTTCTAGTAGAGAAGAGGTTTCACCATGTTGGCCAGACTGGTCTCCAACTCCTGACCTCAGATGCTCCACCCGCCTCAGCCTTCCAAAATGCTGAGATTATAGGCGTGAGCCACCGTGCTTGGCCTCCCAAAGTCTTTTGACCCTGAGCCCCATGTGTTTTCATTCCTACTTTCTGTTGCCATCATGGACATTTTTGTGTTATTCATGAGATTATTGTCATGGCTGGAAAATAATTGTTTGGGAGCCAGAATTCTGTGTGAGAATCCTCTTGAGAGAACTAGTGTGGTTCATTTCATAAATGCCGAGGAAACTTGCCTGCTACATTTCCCTCTGGAATGAGTTCTGGTAAGCATATCCATGGGGTGCTTTGGCAAGGTCTGAAATATAAATGTGAACAAGGAGACAGAAATCCTCAATGGTAAAGTAGACTTCTGTTTTTATGGCTTGTCCTAATTTTTTTTTTTTATTTTTTTTTTTTTTGAGATGAAGTCTTACTCTATCGTCCAGGCTGGAGTGCAGTAGTGTGATCTTGGCTCATGGCAACCTCCACCTCCCGAGCTGAAGCAATTCTCCTGCCTCAGCCTCCTGAATAGTGGGGATTACAGGCCTGTGCTACCACACCTGGCTAATTTTTGTACTTTTAGTAGAGACAGGGTTTCACCATGTTGCCCAGGCTGGTCTTGAACTCCGGCCACAAATGATCCGCCCACCTTGGCCTCCCAAGTGCTGGGATTACAGGTGTGAGCCACTGCACCTGTCGTGTCCCAATTTTTTATTAAAAATATTTTTTGGGGCTGGGCGTGGTGGTTCACGCCTATAATCCCAGTACTTTGGGAGGCCGAGGCAGGTGGATCACGAGGTCAGAAGTTCGAGACCAGCCTGGCCAACATAGTGAAAACTTGTCTCTACTAAAAATACACACAAAAATTAGCCAGACGTGGTGGCAGGTGCCTGTAGTCCCAGCTACTCAGGAGGCTGAGGCAGGAGAATTGCTTGAACCTAGGAGGCGGAGGTTGCAGTGAGCTGAGACCATGCCACTGCTCTCTAGCTTGGGTGACAGAGTGAGACTCTGTCTCAAAAAAAAAAAAATTTTTTTTCTTTTTGGAAATTTTCTTTTAAAAATTATGTAGATAACACAGAGATACACACTTTTAACTTCTAAATACAGTGGTGTCCAATCTTTTGGCTTCCCTGGGCCACATTGGAAGAAGGATTGTCTTGGGCCACACATAGAATACACTAATACTAAAGATAGCTGATGAACTAAAAAAAAAAAAAAAATCACAAAAAAACTCATAGTGTTTTTACGAAGTTTACAGATTTGTGTTGGGCTGCATTCAAAGCCCTCCTGGGCTGCATGTGCCCTGCGGGCTGTAGATTGGACAAGCTTCTATCTAGAACTTTGTGTGTGTTTATTCCTCAAGCGTCTGTTTCCCAGCAGTAAAAAGGGGAAAAAAATTGAGTTAGATGCATAAAAATAGGCACAAAATTTCAAGCCTTCTAAATGCTCTTTTGGGGGTTTGGGAATATATGGTTGGGATGAGAGTGTGAACCTTGTCTTTTCCTTAGAATGATATTTTCTTAAAAGCAAAATAAAATATGTGGGGACATGTCTTTCCGCAGCTCTCTCATCCTCTTTTGTCCTAAACAGCAACAAGTTTTTGTTTCTGTAAGGTGCTGAATATTTGGCTTAGAATAAAAAATATATGTTCTATGAAGCCAGAGATAATGTACTTATATTATTCTGATACTTTAGGAGTCTCTCTCTCTCTCTCTCTCTCTCTATATATATATATATATAGAGAGACACACACACACACACACACACACATACACTTCATTATTTAGATTTCTTTTAGGTTCACAGCAAAATTAGGCAGAAGGTGCAGGTTCCCTTATATCCCTTGTCACCACACATGCACAGCCTCCCCCGTTATCAACATCTCCCACCAGAGTGGTACATTTGTTACAATCAATGAACCTACATTGACACATCATTGTCACCCAAAGTCCATAGTTTACGTTAGAGTTCATTCTTGATGTTATGTATTCTATGGGTTTGACCAATGTATAATGACATGTATCACTGTTATAGTATACAGAATAGTTTCATTTCCCTAAAAATGCTCACTGCTTTGTCTATTCATCTGTCTCTCCCCTTCCCATAGAAACCTTTTTACTGTATCTATAGTTTTTCCTTTTCCAGAATGTCATATAGTTGGAATCATACAATATTTAGTTTTTTCAGATTGTCTTCTTTCACTTAGTAATATGCATTTAAGGTTTCTTCATGTCTTATTTTTTATTTTTTTTAGAGACAGAGCCTCACTCTGTTGCCCAGGCTGATGTGGAGTGGTGCAGCCATGGTAGCTGCAGCTACCTCCTGGCTCAAGCGATTCTCCCACCTAAGCCACCCAAGTAGCTGGGACTACAGGCATGTACCAGCATGCCTGGCTAATTTCTGTATTTTTTGTAGAGACAGGGTTTCGCCGTGTTGCCCAGCTGGGTCTCAAACTCCTGGGCTCAGGCAATCTGCCTGCCCCCACTCCTAAAGTGCTGGGATTACAGGCGTCAGCCACTGTGCCCAGCCCCAGGAGTTTTTTTGTTCATTCTTTGGGTATTGATTTTTTTTTAACCTTATTGATACTTTATCAGCAAGCCTAAGTATTTTTAGTAATCTTGCAGTTTTGCCCTCAACTACAGGTTTTCATAGGTAACACGGAAGCAGGAATTTATGAGTAACAAGTTGGTTTCTTGGTGTAGCATTGTGAAGCTCTCATGCTTTTATCAGAAGCCATCTGGTCATAGACACCACAAGTCACCTGGGTGGTCTTGGTTTCTTTTGATTTTATCATTCTCAGTTTGATCACAAGCTGAGTGGTCGGAGATGAAAAGATAGCGGCCTGTGGTTTGAACTTAGTATGGTCTTTTGATGAGAACTGAACAAAAGATAGAATACTGACCTTAGATAGTCATGGGTAAAATTAACCAAAAGTAGTAAGTCTGTGTGCTCCGATACTGAAATATTGAGAGAAAGAGCTAAAATCAATGAATCAATAAATATTTATTGATGAAGTCTCAGAGTAGGGCATAGATGTACCAGGTAAGTCTCGGTGTGGAAAAGCAAAATTCACTTTGGTTTTAAAATCCCAAATAACAGAATAAATATTCAAAGCATGATGTAGTATCTCTGTGTACTCCTCACAAAATCTATCTTCTACATTCAGGTCTGTATGCATGTGCTTTTTAGTAGAAAGTGTCATTGAAAAAAATTTTAATCTTGTTTAAATTAATACTGAAGTGCTCTTCATTTCCTTCCCTCCCTGGCTCGTTGTACTGTAGTTTTATCATGATGACTACTTATTTTCCACTTAATTAAGCTTTTCCACTTAATGTTATTTCTTAATATCCACAAGAATAAATATTATATTTTCAGGATCATAGAGCTGTGTAGAAGTGTTTGTTTCTTGTAGGCTGCAAAGATGGAGTCAGAGATGAATCCTTCCATCTTAAAAGGTCCGGTGATATAAACGATTCCATAATCCAACCAGAGGTGAAGATTCACCTTACTGGTCTTCGAAATGACTACTGTAAGTTATCATTTAGATTGGGAATTAAAAGTTGAAATGACAAAATGCATCCTGTGCTCTGGTATAAACTTGAAATTTGATTAAACCAGATGGACTTTATGCCTCATATCCAAATAGTGTAACATCCAAATATGGCTAATATACTTAGCTTTTCCTGGTGCAACTTTCATATTCAGGGATGGGTATTGTTAATATTGGCATGGTGTGGGAAATATACATTTTATGTATATTGTATATACATTTATGTATATGTATATGTATATATATTGTATGTAAATTGAATCAGTCAAACAACTGCATTGAGTCTACTTGTTATGTGCCCAGCTTGTAATCTAGTTTGGAGGACAGGACTAAGTGACATGGAACTGATACCATATGCCCAGGTAGATTATAAATAATAAATCATGGGATATAAGGAGCTATAAAGACTAGAAGGAGCTTAGTGAGCTTCGGTGTTGTCCAGAAAGACATTGTGGAGATATTTATACTTAAGCTGGGTCTTGAAAGATTGTTAGAACTTGGAAAGGTATAGAGGAGAAGGACCATTTTTGGTATTGTTAACAGCATGAAGAAGGCAGGATGTTGGTAATTAATGATATTTAATGGCAATGAAGAAAATACATTGGGGACTGGTGAATAGGTGGGTACAGATTATGGAGAAAAATTCAAATTCAGAAATTTAGATTTGTTTTGGGAGTTGTTGATTAAGAGAAACATCAAAGGAAAATTCATGGCAGAGTATGCAGAATGCACTTAGTAGGAAAGAGCTGCCAAAGAGTAAAGGCTTATTTTTCCTCTGTGAAGAAAAGAAATGGGATGAGAAATGAATTCATGATTATTCAAAGTTTTTGAAGCAGGAGAAGGTTGGTATCACTGAGAAGACAGATTGGCAGAGGAGGTGATTTGGAGAGGAAAGACTATGCTTGAATATTATTTTAAAGGAGACAATCAGACATAGAAGAAGCTTGGCAGATTATTTGAAACGAATGCTGGTAGTTGAAAGAGGATGGACTAGCCCATTGGTCAGATGATTATGATTGAAGCCAGGAGCCAGTGTAAGCTCCCTAGGTGAGGGAGAGAGGAGCAGAGGGAAGGGGCCTGGGCTCCATGGAATATCTACAAAGAGGCATGAGCTGGAAAAAGCAAAATCCGTAAAGGGAACAGTTCTCTATCTCCCTATTCCTTCAGCTCCTTCTCCAAGAGAATGTATTGTCATGACCAACTAAGAAGGATGCATTTTCAAAAAATGTTAAAAAACCGTTATACTCATATTAAAAAGTAACAACTTTTGTTCCCATTTTTCCTTTAAGCCACAGCCCTTTTTTTTTCTTTCTTTTTTTTTTGAAACAGAGTCTTGCTTTGTCACCCAGGCTGGAGTGCAGTGGCTCTCTGCAGCCTCTGCCTCCTGGTTTTAAGCGATTCTCGTGCCTCAGCCTTTTGAGTAGCTGGGCGTGTAGCTACAGGCATGTGCCACCATGCCTGGCTAATTTTTGTATTTTTAGTAGAGAGGGGGTTTCACCATATTGGCCAGGCTGGTCTTGAACTCCTGACCTCAAGTGATCCGCCTGCCTTGGCCTCCCAAAGTGCTGGGATTACAGGCATGAGCCACCATGCCCAGACGCACAGCCCTCTTTCTTTCCTCCTTTGACAGTAAAACTTTCGAAAGATCTTTATACTTATAATTTTCTATTTCTCTCCCCATATTGTCTCAAATCCACTCTAGTCAAGTTTTAAGTTTCATCATTCAATTGAAACTACTCTTGCAAACATTACCAAAGAACTCCTCATTGTTAAATCCAACAGTTACTTCTTAGACTTCATACTGAACCCTAACAACTATATTTGAGACAGCTGATCAATCCCTCCTTCTTGATATCCCACTCTTTTGGGTTTTGTCCAAGAGTGTCTTTTTGTTCACTCTTTCTCATCCTTTTTTGCTGATTTGTGTTTCTCTTCCATTTCCCTGACCACTAAATGTTGAAGAACCCAAGGCCTATTCCTTGGACATCTTTTCTTTTTTTACTTCTGTTCTATTTTAATTGATCTTAGCTTTTTGGCTATATCTCTTTGTATTGTGTTTTGTCGTCATTGTTCTAGGGATTACAATGTAATTTAAACTTTCTTAGTCTATATAGAGTTACTATTGTACACTTCACACAATATATAAACATCTTGCAATCACATAGGTCTCTCAAACTCCCCACTGCTTTTTAGGTTACTGTAGTTGTCATGTGTTTGTTTGTTACTGTTTTTTGAGGGGGGGTTTCACTCTCTCACCCAGACTGGAGTGCAGTGGTTCAGGCTGGAGGCTGTAGAGGCTTACTGTAGCCTCTACCTCCTGGGCTCAAGTGATCCTTCTGCCTTAGCCTCCAAAGTAGCTGGGACCACAGGCACATACCACCATGCCCAGGTAATTTTCTGATTTTTTGTAGAGATGGGCTCTTACTTTACTCCCCAGGCTAGTCTTGAACTCCTTGGGCTCAAGTGATCCTCCCACCTTGGCCTCCCAAAGTGCTGGGATTATAGGTGTGAGCCACTGTGTCTGGCCTGTCATGCATTTTATATTTACATACACTGAAAACCATCCAATTGTAAACGTTTTAAAATTTAAAAAGTATTTAAATAGCTTAAGAGGAAAAAATGGCTCTTATGTTTACCTAAATATTTACCAATTTCAGTGTTCTCCTTCATTTCTGAAGATCCAAGTTTCTCTTTCATATAATGTCCCTTTAGCCTGAAGAGCTTCCTTTAGCAGTTCTTGCAGATCAGGTCTGTTGGCACAGACTTCTGTTAGATTTTCCATCTTCCGGTTTATGAGATTTTTGCTGGATGTAGAATTCTGGGTTGAAAGATCCACCACTACTCCCTACCCCCAGCATTTAAAAGATGTTGTTCCATTGACTGTGGCCTGCATGGTATCTGGTGAGAACCCCATGGTCATCTTGTTATCTTGCTTCTAAGACCTGGCTCTGCTTACACATATGTTAGATTTTTGGATATTATTCCACAATTCACTGAGGCTTCATTTTTTAACAAATTTTTTCTCCACATTCTTTAGATTGAATAATTTCTGTTATCTATATTCAAGTTTACTCTTTCTTCTATCACCTCTATCCTGCTATTCAGCATGTCCAAGGAATTTTTCAGATATTTTTCCATTTTAAAGTTTGTATTTTATGGTTTTTGTATATTTGATTTCCATTTTAGAGCTTTGTTTTATGGTTTCTATTTTCTTTACTTAGAAAATGCTTTTGATTTTTCTGTTTATCTGTTAAAGCTTCGTATAAAGATTCATATGAATTTTCATTCATTTCATGTGTGTTTTTCTTCACTTCATGGAGAATATAATGGCTGCTTTAAAGTCTTTGATAATTTCTAATCTAACTGTGGGTAGATTTCCAGATTTGGAATTCTCACAATTTAGAAGGAGCTAGAAATGTGGTAATAATTCTCAACCCTTGGCTGCACAGTGAATTCACCTGGGGAGCTTTAAAACAACTGCCATATATCCCCAGGCTCTACTCTACCAACTAAATGAGCATCCATAGTGTTATAGACTCCCTAGCTGATCCTAATACACAGTCAGAATTGAGAACTGCTGGCTAGAGGTGCTGGGTTTTCACTTAGTACAAAAACTAACAATATCAACAGTAATTGGCTCTCAGGCCTTTGAGAAGACAATGGGCTGTGAAAACTCCAATGCTACCTAGGTCACCTTGGAGTTTTCATCTATTGGTTATGTTTTGTCTTTACATTTATCCAGTAATTTTGAATTGTGTCTGGATATTGTAGATGTTATGTTATAGTCACTGGGTCCTGTGGAGAATGTTGATGTTTTGTTCTGGTTGATGTTTTTGTTCTAGTTAGGTTCACATTTTAAATTTTGTCTTGCCACTTGTGGGTGGTGTTTCAAATCTTAGATCAGTTTCTTAGACTTTGACCATGCTGGTTTGGGTCTGTATCTCATATATGTGGATCAGAGCCTAGGCTGAGACTTGTATGGATGTTTCAAATCTCAGTTCATTTCTTAAAGCCTTTGCTAAGCTGATTTGAGTCTTTTCTGCATGTAGATGATTTAGCGGTAAGGCTGAGATGTGTGTGAATTAATATACTCACACTCAGAGGATCTCTTTCTTTTGGCTTTCCCATGTCTAGGACTTTCCCCTCATACTGGTATCAGTTCTATGCCTCAGGCTCTTTTCTATGGTTTCTCTGACAAGAAAGATGGTGGCCTTTTTGTCAGAGTCTTCGCTGGCACTCCATGACTGGGGTCTGTCCTCCGGGCAAAGGTGTGAAAGATGAAAAGTGGGAAACTCACCCCCCGGCCAGCTGGCTTCTCCAAATTTTGACTCCCTTACTTAGTTTACTGCTTTTCCTTACTTTCCAGGGTCTCCAGGTGTTTGTTTTTTATATTTCATTTAGAGTTCATATTTATCATGGGGAGGGAATGTATTGTAGGGGTTTTAACTACTGTAGGGGAACTGGTGTGCTACTTAGTTTTATACTGATACGTGTCAGTCAGGAGTTTCTGACTGATAAGAAATAAGATAGGATATATTTTAATAAATGGTCATACAAATATGTTTTCTTTTAGCAGTCAAAGATTTCTTATTAGTATAAGCTATAGAATACTGTTGAGAACGTGTAGGTATCATACATGAACCACCGCCTCTTCTAGCTGGGTGGTGTTTTTGGGTAGAAATGATGGTGGCATCTCCCATATAGATATCCTAGGTCCAAGGGTGTCTCCATAAGAATTATGTGCTTTTAATTTTTACTGATCTGTTAAACAAAGTCTACATGTACTAATAATGGTAGATGAATCTGCCAAGTTCTTTAATTGGCTCTAAATAAGCATATTTCAGTGTAAATAATAAGCATTATTGCTTATTAGACTGTGAGTGTTGACACCAGATTCTATTCCAGTTTTCATTTTTGAACTTTTAAGGATTTTCTTGGTTCCATGTTTCCGTTTTCCAGCTAACCATGGGGACGGTATTAGTCTTTTCCCCCTACCTATAAAGTTGTTTATTTGAACATGTTTTCATTTGGCTGTATAATTATACTAATTTGAAGTGCTTTTCTTATAGATCTGAATATCCTAGACTGGAGTTTTCAGAATCTTGTTGCCATAGCCCTGGGCTCTGCTGTATACATCTGGAATCGGGAGAACCGCAATGGGATTGAAAATATAGACTTAAGTCTCACTTGTAACTATATATCTTCTGTGTCCTGGATAAAAGAGGGAACTTGCCTGGCGGTTGGCACCAGCGAGGGAGAAGTGCAAGTACTGGCCAGTTTTTTTTTTTTCTCATCATGTTCTCTGTGTATTATTACACTGTAATTGACTTTTAATAACAAGTTAGTGTAAAATAGAGGAACTAGGTGTGGCTCTTGAAGTATGGGGAATAAAAGGAGATGACATTCTGCTTTTTTTTTTTTTTTTTTTTTACTGAATGGTTTCTAATGAAAACTTAAGGATACTCTGGTTAGTTTCCACTACAATCTTTCTGTCATATTTAAAAATATATTTTCTCTGAAACTAAAGTTGGGCTTGTATAATCTCCACTTTTGGAGCTTTGGAGAGAGGAAGATACTTTCAGTTCTCCTTTTCACCTGAAGCCGTGATTAGGAGTACAGTTATAGAAAATGAGTAAATTTTTTTTTTCTGATAGGCTCCTTGAGATAGGGATTTATCAAATTTCCATAAATCTAATTTCTCATTATTATTGTTTATTACCAATAGAATAAACAATATCACTCATGTGCAAATGATTTAGGAGGGCCACAGATAGCTCTCTCACTGCTTTCTCATCTCTGCAGTGATAATGAATGCTGTGAAGTCTATGTCATGATTTCTTCTTACACCAAAGTTGTCATGCCCCATGTGGATCAGAATATTATGTGTAGCTTAGCAGTAAGTGGAATTACTGATTCTAGGAAGTGTCCGGGTACCCACATCTTATTAATACATTTGTTGGTAACTGTGGGTAGATTTCCAGATTTGGAATTCTCACAATTTAGAAGGAACTAGAAATGTGGTAATAATTCTCAACCCTTGGCTGCACAGTGAATTCACCTGGGAAGCTTTAAAACAACTGCCACATATCCCCAGGCTCTACTCTACCAACTAAATCAGCATCTATAGTGTTATAGACTCCCCAGCTGATTCTAATACACAGTCAGAATTGAGAACTGCTGGCTAGAGGTGCTGGGTTTTCACTTAGTACAAAAACTAACAATATCAACAGTAATTGGCTCTCAGGCCTTTGAGAAGATAATGGGCTGTGAAAACTCCAATGCTACATAACTCTCCTTGTTCATTTTTTCAGTTATGGGATGTGGTAACTAAACAGCGGCTGAGAAATATGCTTGGTCATTTGTCAGTAGTTGGAGCTCTGAGCTGGAATCACTTTATCCTCAGCAGGTAAGAAGCGTCTTGTTGGAGACAGTTATGTTTGTATTAACAATTGATGATGGGGCCTGAGTAAACAATTATAATATTCAAAACCTAAACCAATCAAAAATAAAATAGGCCATTGGACTTAATATCAGGTATGATCCCACCCTCTCAGATATTCAGATCTGCTGGTGATGTAAGTGTCTTGGTGGCCACATGTACCATGTGTGCCTTCTGCATGGGATTCACTAAATTGTTCAGGTAAAATGTGAAACTCCCTTCAAGCAAAAGGTTTCTCTGTGCTAAGTAATAGGTACTAAAGGGATATTTTGCTGAAATCAAGTATTTATTGCTATCAGTATCTATACTATGGGATACGTTAAGCTCTCTGGGGCACATTTCCAATTCATAGACCCACAGAAATTAGAGCAGAAGGAACCTTACAGATTATCCTGTTCAGTAGTTCTCAAACTTGAACATGCATCAGAATCACCTGGAGCACTCTCAAAACGCAGATTGCTGGCTTCACTTGAGGGGGTTCAGGTTCATTAGGTCTTGAGGGGCTGATGATTGGCATTTCTCATTTCCCAAGTGATGCTGATGATACATCCCTTTGAGAACTAGTGATTTAGTTTAACTGCTTCTTTTTAACCAGAAAAATTAAGTGACTTTCCTATGAGCCACATAACTGGTTTAAATATATATTGCTTTTAACCATAGCCATTCATTTTCATATTGTAGTTCTTAAGGTTAAGGTAGACTTAAGTTAGATAAATCCCAAAGACTTTTTTTTTTTTTTTTTGAGATGGAATCTCGCTGTGTCACCTAGGCTGGAGTTCAGTGGCATGATCTCGGCTCACTGCAACCTCCGCCTCCTGAGTAGCTGGGATTACAGGCGCCCACCACCATGCCTGGGTAATTTTTGTATTTTTAGTAGAGATGGGGGTTTCACTATGGTGGCCAGGATGGTCTCGAACTGCTGACCTTGTGATCCGCCTGCCTTGGCCTGCCAAAGTGCAGGGATTACAGGTGTGAGCCACCGTGCCTGGCCATCCCAAAGACTTTTAAAATGTATTTAAGTAATTTGATGTAAACTTGAGACTTGAATATCTTGTTTTTGGCCAGACTTAAAACAACTTAGTTATTGCAGTCAATTATGTACTCAAGCTCCTTTTCTAATCTGCATTGTTAAAGTTTAGTTTTATTATCCACGAGGAAAATGAACAGATCCTTTCTTATAATAATAGCAGCTAACATTTTCAGACTACTCTGTGCCAGGCACTGTGCTATACTTTTTATGTGTGTAATTTCATTTTAATCACTGCAGTAACGTGATAAGGTGGTCTCTTACCCTCAATTTTGTTTTTTCAAATGAGTAAACTAAGACACTAGCCTGAAGTCACATGGATAGTAAGTGACAGAGTTGGAATAACCCAGCTGGTCTGGCTCCAGAACCCATATTGTTAATCACAATGCTGTTCAGCATTGCATAGTTTTAAACAGTGTGACACTGGACTTTGAGAAATGTCTGAAATAATTGTGGAACATCATTTACTTACTCCTTAGAGAAAATTAAATTAATCCAGAAAGAGTTCATTATCTTTGAAAAAGTGATGTGATCTTTAGTTGTTTAGATTCACACCACTGAGCATGAATGGAGACATTATATTGCAGTTTGCTGTGACATTCAATTGGTTTTAAACTTCTTTTACATATTAGTACCTTTAGCAAAACTAAGAATGGATCTATAGGTTAATAGGAATCTACCTGTTAGAAATTTATTTCCTTTTTCTATGTCTAACATTTTACTATAAATATATACTGAAACCATTTAATTGAGATAATCTGAAATATTCAAAGTTGCAGAAAAGTATTAATATTTCCTAGGTCCCGTATATAAACTACTATTTGGGAAAATCTGGTAATCTTCTCAGCTTATTTTTCCATCGCTGCCTACATCAGATTAAAGTCATTAGAAACATCTATCAAAGGATATTTTTAAATCTAGACTTCAAACTCTGCCAGACAAATCAATTTCACTTGTGAAAAGAATCCTCCAGGCAGAACACTCCATCCTTATTAACCCAAGGAATCTCCACCTGTGTTTTGAATCTGTCCTAGGGGTCTTTCAGAAGTTTTACTTTGAACTATGCTTTCCTCCATGTTTTCAAATGTTTATGTAGCAACAGGGCTTAATTTTTTTGTTACGTAAACTTGCAGTGGGTCAAGACTGGGGCGTGTTTATCATCACGATGTTCGGGTAGCCCAGCATCATGTTGGAACACTTCACCACAAGCAAGCTGTGTGTGCTCTGAAGTGGTCACCGGATGGCAGGCTGCTTTCCAGCGGCTGCAGTGATGGACTGCTGACAATATGGCCCCACGATCCAGGTGCCAGTGCACAGAGCCAGCCGCTGAAAGTCATACCCCAGGCTACAGCAGTCAAGGTAAGAAACCCAATAGATTTCTAGGTTTCCTGTTTCTCAGAGGCCACTGGGTATCCTTCACATATAAGAAGAAAATCATTAAGCCAATATTTTGAGATTTTTCTTTCTCTAGAATTTGCTTTGGAGTTTGTAATCACTCTCCTGAAAGACAACCCTATTTATACTTTCCACTGGTCAGATCTTTTAGTTGTAGGTGACTGAAACCAAAGTCAAACTTAAGCTTAAGCATAAAAGTAAATCTATTTTTTTCATGTAACTGTGGAGTCCTGGGTACTTACAGCTGGTTTTAAATATCAGCTGGATCTAAGGCTTTGAGTAATGTCATTTGGGCCCATCTTTTTAGCTCTTGGCTCTGCATATCTCTGGTTTCATTCTTCCTTCAGACTTCATTTTCTGGGCAAGATGGCTCTTGGCAGCTTCAGATTCAGATTCAGATTCTTCCAGATGGGCGCTGGATAAGAAGCCATCTTTCCTTATAACTCTGGTGGAAATGTGCCAGGGAGGACTCTAATCTGCCTTTGGTCACATTGTCATCTCTCAGTTAATAATTGTGGCCAGAGAGATGGGCACACTGACAGGCCTGGGTCACAAGCTCACACGTAAGAAAGGAGACCCACTGTCAGAAGATGGTAGGGTGCTGTGGAGTTAGATCAATGCTCCACCATGTTCTGCATAATTATTTATTTCTCTGACTTTTAAATTCTTATTTCTAGTAAAAAAAATCCATACTTTCCTTCTTGAGGACTTGGTGACACAGATGTATGTCTTGACCTCAACATAGTGCCAGAATATATGTCACTCACAGAGCAAAGAAATGATTCTACCTTATTAACAGTAAGCAAATTTATTACAAGAGGATTTAAAAGTTATTACAGGCCTTCCTAATATAGGATGAAATATATAGTGACTGCTGCCACTACATTGTGCTGGCCCAATATTCCTGGCTTGTGGTTTTTCATGTCTACAGGATATTGAGAATGATGATCGGTCCAAATTCCCAGTATTCATGACTTGAAAAAAAGTAGGCAAAATATATGTAAAATATTCTGTCTGAAAACAACATACAAAACCAAACAAAAAAATAGTTGAAAACCCAAGCCAAACAAGACAAGTTACATTTTTAAATGCCTTGTCAAAAATCTGATGCACTAAACTACTAAATGGGAGTCCTTTTCACTAAGTCTCCGGAAACCAGAGAAAGCCAAGCCTCCTGGGAGTCAGCACCTGGGGAATCACTGAACAGTCACCAGTCATGTCTCTTCAGTCAACAGCTAACCAACTGGTGGAGCAGGAGTAGACTTTGCAGGTTGACATCTGCGTGATTCCTCTCATGGTGTAGCTTCTAGTTTTGCCAAAATATTTGTTATAAAAGCTATCTGGAAGTGTAGGGTATTTAAGAAAATGATTATTAATAAATATAAAAAATTGTTATCCATCATATGGTAAAACTGGGGTCCATGGGCTCAGGGGAGTTTCTGAGCCTCTTGAAATTGCAAAATTTGGTGTTCTGTGAAATAGCCCTCTTCTCCAGCCTAATCAGAGGTGGAGAATGGTTATTTGAAAAAGACAATTAAAGCAGGAAACTTTAACTTATGATATATATTGTAGATATTTTATTTTGACTGAAAACATTACATTCACCAGATTTATTAAACTGTACATTAATTCACCATATGAGACCAAGGCCTTTACTTTGAGTGTAGGTAGGCTGATAAGAATTCATCATTGTCTTTCTTGTATGAACTATAACCATATTTCATTGTTCAAGGTTTCTATTTATAGTATCTGTCTGGTTATCTGTTGCTGTGCAACAAATTACTCAAAAACTTAGTGGCTTAAAACAATAATCATTTCATTATCTTTTATGGTTTCCTGGGTAAGGATTCTGGGAAAATGTCATCTGAGCAGTTCTGGCTCAGAATCACTCATGAGGTTGCATTGGAAGCTAAAAGTGTGGGGGGCTGGACCAGTTGTTTGCCGGCTGGCTGCGCATGCTCCTTCTTGTAATTCCAGAGCATCTTCATGTTGTGTGGGCTGATTTGGGTTTCCTCACAACATGGTTGCCTCAAGCCAGTTGGAGTTTGTGCTCCAGGGCAATAGGTCCAGTGCTTCAGAGAGCAAGGTGAAAGCGGTAACACCTTTTATTAATATAACCCAATTTTGTAATTCATGCAGTGTCACTTTTGTCACATTTATTGGTTCCAGGTTAGTCACAAGTCCTCCCAGATTCAAAGGTAGAGGAATTAGATTGTACCTATTGATGGAGGGAATGGGCAAGGCTTAGAAGGACTTGTTGGATGAAAGATAGTGTTGTAGCTATCTTTGGAAAATACAATCTGCCACAGAATCTTTAAAATAGAGTGAGGCCAGGTGCAGTGGCTCATGCCTGTAATCCCAGCACTTTGGGAGGCTGAGGTAGGTGGATCACTTGAGCCCCAGGGAGATCGAGGCTTCAGTGACCCCTGTGGTAACACTGCATGCACTCCATCCTGGGCAACAGGGTGAGACTGTGTCTTAAAAAAAAAAAAAGCTTCCAAATTGTTTAATTTAGTTCATAGAAGTAACAATCATCTTTAGTCCAAATAAAGTAGGTGATTTAATTAAACATTTACATGTAATTTGATGAAATCACAGTTATAATAACAAGTTCACCTGTCATAAACAGGTTTGGCAAAACACAGTGGGCTCTATAAACCTACAGCTTAATTAGTGGGAGCAGAAGTGTGGAGAATTCTAGAGAGCAGAAGATTAGCATGCTATGAGTAGGAGTAAATATCTTTTACAGAAGGAGTGGAGAACTTTGGTAAATTTAGCAAGTTGGTTAAATGAAGAATGAGAGGAACTATTGTGTATTCAGATGTGTGTTTTCAAAAAATGGACTCAAACTTGTAAGAAAAGCATTAAGATGTAGGTGCTTAAATGGCAAAAAATTCACATGGTGGGAAGTGCTAGAGGAACATAAATACACAGAAAAAGGTTCATTCTTGCTAAGAAGAAAATAAATTACCCTTATAATCTGTTTTATAATTATTTTAATTTCACTAGATGTAAAATAACATTTTTAACTTCATATAACCTTTAGCCAGGGTGAAATTAGTATATTCATTGGATGCTGGTGCTGTAAAAAGTTATAACTGCTTGGAAAACTTTATGTCAACTCTTTTGAACCTTGGAATTTACTTAAAAATTTGTCAGAAAAAAAAGACATGTGGAATATATTCATTACAGTGTACTTTACGAGAGCAAACAACAAATAAAACACATGCACAAAAACAAAAAAAATACTCCTTTCCAAAAAAAATCAACCCAACCCAATACAAATCAAACCACAATACAACAAAAAACCAAAACAGATCCAGCATAAGCAGAACAAAAATTAATCAGGATACAATAACATGATGGAATATTATGGGATTGTTAAAAATTATAATTGTGAAAAGTATATTAAAACATGGAAAACTCTTTATATGATAGGTGAAAATAACAGAAAAAATCAAATAGTATAAACACTATGTTTGCTACTTTATGAAATATTTTTATGTGTAGAAAAGAAGATGCAAAAATGAAGGTAGTTACCAAGATGATTGATAAGGATACACAGATACATATAACTGTAGTATTTGTTAAAATGTCCTTTAAAGTGATTATTATTAGTAATTTCAATTATCGATATAAATATGTGATATTAAATCCTATTTTTTAGAATTAACTATAATTATAAATAAATAGAAGGCAATTTTATTTTCTGAACTGCCTTAAGATTTGAAGTGCTTGAGACTGTTGAGTTGTGAGCAATAACATATAGTTCTCTTTTCTCTTATCTGACCACTACCTAGAACATAAGGACACAGGTAGACAAATCAGAGAAAGCCTGCATTTTCAGAGCCAATTTGCAAGGGCACATGTAAATTACTCCAGCAGCAGATTTTTGCCCCATGGGATGTATTGCATGTAGTTTTTCAACTGTTATTGCATAGTCTATGTTAAAAAATCCGCAACTGTTATCATCATTTGAGTTGTATTAGGTACCTTCCCTTCCAGAAGTGACTGCTAGTCCCTGAGGAGTAATCTCTGGAGGGTGCATTTGCTCCTGCCTTTAGATAGCAGGCCCAGGACAGCTGTGACAGGTGCAGACCTGGGGACTTGCTGCTTACCTAAGTGCATCACATTCATGAGTGCACCTTCTTTGAAGCTGACCTGTCTGTGCTATTATGTGAAACCTTAAAGGCCATGGATTGGTGTCCCTGGCAGTCTGGGGTCCTTGCCATTGGAGGAGGAATGAAGGATGGACGCTTACACATCTTGGATATAAATGCTGGGAAGAGCATCCAGACCCCAAGCACAAACTCACAGGTTAATATCTCCTCTGGGCTTCATCTTCATTTTGATCTTCTGGAATCTTGTGAAAATAGTTTATGACAGAGCCTATGCCCCCAACAAGCTCTCTTTCTCTATTGAGTCCATAAGGAATTTGAGTTCTCAAGAGTTTCTTTTTATTGTAAAAACCTCTTCATTTGTGAGTTCAAAGTTAATGTAATTTGTGTTTTCTTTTTTTCACATTTCCTTTCTTTCCCATCACTGCTTTGAACATGAACTTTGAGAGTAGTCTGGCTCTTCCTGGCCAATGATCACAGTTCACTTAAATTCTTCCATTTATTGCACCTAAGCCTATTTGTATATTTGGTCCTTTGTTGCCTTGGGATAAACTTTCCTAGAATGGTTGTAATTTCTTTAACATTCTACCCCAGCTGTACTGGAGGTTGGGTCATGGACAGTGCATACTGCCTAAAAACAGTTTAACTATATTCATAAGGAGTCAGAAATTGCAATAATTATCTATTTTTGATCATTATTACAGATTTGTTCCTTAATCTGGCTACCTAAGACAAAGGAGATTGCAACTGGCCAAGGTACTCCCAAGAATGATGTGACTGTGTGGACCTGTCCCACTGTGTCCAGGTCAGGTGGGTTTTTTGGTAAGCAAATGGGTGAGCAAAATGTCATGCACCTATAGCAAAGTGAGCTGTTGTTTGGGAGAAAAGCCCTGAATGAAAGATTTTCTCCTTCTGGTTTTTCTAAGTACATATTTCGTCAGAGGAAAAAGTCCTACACCCACCCTACCTCAGAGAACGTATAGTTGAATGTTTCTGAATTTGACTAAGATTGTTCATCACTTTAAATTAAGTCATCTCCTCCTTGCATATGTATATGAATGATGGAGTGGTGATCTTGGGCAGCTTGTGAACTCGAGTTAGCATCACAAATCATCTTATTTTGAAGAAAAACCAGCAGTGTAGAATGGGTGGAAGATAAGGCGATCTGAAAGGGCAAGACATTATTATGTGTCAGGAGGCCACTGATGATCATGAGCTTCCTCTGTGAACATCTGCCCTTTCAAGGTAGACCACTATTCTTCTCAGCTTAGTTCTACAAACTTTTACTGGGTACTTCTTGAGAGAAAGACCCCATGATGGGGAGCAAGACCCAGGCCCTGTCCTCTGGGCCTTAAATCCCCTTTTGTGCAATCTAGAATGTTAAAGGGGGCTCAAGGGTGAGTAGAATATCTCCTCTACCCAGCCCAGGGAAACAGAAAGACAAAACTGGTGGTCGATGCAAGAACAGGGCACCGGCATCCAATCTCTTGTAGAACTCTGATTGTATATCCCATCTTTTTCCTCTCTCCACTCACCTGGCCTCCTGGCCAATCCCTGGGATTTACTTATTGATTATTTATTTATGAAGCATCTATTATGTGGGAGGTACTTTTTGGGGTGCTGGGGATACACAGATGAACAAGAGAGACAATATCCTTGCCTTCAGGGAGCCTACACTTTTGTGAGAGGAGACATGCAGAAAACAAATATATACAATGTTAGGTGGTAATAATACCATGACTCTCTTTGGAGATTCTGAGAATGTTAATGGGCAATAATGAAACAGCCTTATCAGATAGACTTTCTGCCTCTGATGATGAGCCCGACTGGACCTCAGCCTCAGAATGACCTTTGTATTCTTCAGCTGTCACACTCTGTGGCCTGGATCAGAATACAGGCAACTTTTGTAGAGCCATTTTGGTGATCAGGTGCAAGTGTAGGAAGAGCATGAGTCAATCCTCATATTTTTAATCAAAAGACATGCAATTCCCTGGACCTTTTCAGATTAGAGAAGTATTGTAAATCAAGCCTTAAAATCTGGTTCTTTACAAAACTAATTCCAGCAGCTAGGTTGGGCCTTCAGCTAGGTGGGGGCATGTGATAGGATATTCAAATCAATTTGCTGATGCTTAGAATAAAGAATGTACTTATCAGGTGTATTTCCTTGTTTCTCTGGTCCTTACAAGCTATAAGTACTTTAGTTTTAACTCCTTGTGAATTTTTTCATTAATATTAGACAGAATTTCCAAGAGTGCATTTAACGTTTTCTCTTAAAATGCTTATAGTTGGAGATGAGGTTACTTTTGAGCTCTTAGACACTCATTTTCATCTCTAACCCATTAGTTTCTTCTACGTACAGTATTTCTCAAAAGTGTTTAGCAGTTATGCAAAACATGCATACGAAGTTGTTAATACAAAAACATGCCATGTGGTCAGTAAGTTTGGAAATTTGGGGTTAAGCTAGAACGGTTTTTTCTTTTTCTTTCTTTTTTTTTTTTTTTTGAGACAGAATCTCACTCTGTTGCCCAGGCTGAAGTTCAGTGGCATCATCTCGGCCCACTGCAACCTCTGCCTCCCAAGTTCAAGCGATTCTCCTGCCTCAGCCTCCCGAGTAGCTGGGACTACAGGCGCCAACTACCACACCTGGCTAATTTCTGTGTATTTTTAGTAGAGACAGGGTTTCTCCATGTTGGCCAGGCTGGTCTCGAACTCCTGACCTTAGGTGATCCACCCACCTCGGCCTCCCAAAGTGCTGGGATTACAGGTATGAGCCACCATGCCTGGCCAGTGTTTTCTTTCTTAGGGACCTTCCAAAGGCTTGGATAAATTATGTGTATTGTGCATCACCAAGAGAAGATGATAGCATTTGTTGTTTCCCAAACACATTTGGGAAATCTGTAGTGGGGGGCACCTTGAAGTATTTGTTCCATGAACACACTGAGGGAGCACTGCTGTGTCCCCTGGCCTAGGTATTTAATTTTTATGGCTTTCGTTGTGAGGCTGTGTTTCCATTGTGGGTCAAGAACAGCACTCTTGACATACACCTGATGATTGAGATCTGGATCAGGGTCTTCAAAGTGGGGGTCATGACCATTGGATTATGAATGTAGTGAGCCAAGATCAGCAATAAAAAGTAAAATAGAATAGTGTAGATGGGAAAATGGAAAATTAGATAGTATTTTATGAAACTTTTGTTATAGTTATGTAGTACACGTACATGCCTATGTAAGGGGTTGCTACATAAAATGTAGTTTTGGCTGTGGGTTGTGGTCACAAAGTTTGGAACAAAACTATTCTAGATTCTGATCACACCTTTACTAAGCGTTACCCTGTTAACCATAGTCATGATTTTTTTTTGGGGGAAAATTTCAGTTAAAGAGACCTCATCCATCTGACCACAGAAGAAAGGTAACTTATGATTATTCCCACCTACTCAAGAGTTGTAATTTTTTTATTATTATTATACTTTAGGTTTTAGGGTACATGTGCACAATGTGCAGGTTTGTTACATATGTATCCATGTGCCATGTTGGTTTGCTGCACCCATTAACTCGTCATTTAGCATTAGGTATATCTCTTAATGCTGTCCCTCCCCCCTCCCCCCCCACAACAGTTCCTGGAGTGTGATGTTCCCCTTCCTGTGTCCATGAGTTCTCATTGTTCAATTCCCACCTATGAGTGAGAACATGCGGCGTTTGGTTTTTTGTCCTTGCGATAGTTTACTGAGAATGATGTTGGAGTAGGTAGCTTTTTAGCTTATAGAGTGAGATCTGGCTTTTGGCTGGTTTCATCATTCCATGTATCAATATGTGGTCTCATTTATGACTATAGTTGCAGAAAGAAGACAACATTTTCATGCTTTCAGTGTCTGTATTCTTAGAACTTGATAAAATAAACCCTAAAAAGGACCTTTGTCCGAGATAAGACGACATTTCCCACTGTCTGGTAAATTAAGATTGTCACTGATGTGAGAGAAAAACTTCAAGAATGCCTTTGCATCCAATCCAAATGCCATTTTCCTAACCAATTCTAGAAGTAGCTTTCCAATTTTTAAGTCAAGATAGTTTTCAGTACATGCTTTAGAAAAGATTGGGATTTCCCCCCAACGTTATTCCTTTTCCCTTTTTCTCTTCATCATAACACAAAAGAGTGAAGGCATATTTATTACCTATTACATTTATTGAATAGACTTTTCTTTCTTAATAATTTAAAAGCATTAGTGCAGCCTGGGCAACATGGTGAGACTCCATTTCTAGAAAAATTACAAAAATTAGCCAGACGTGGTGGCACACTCCTATAGTCCCAGCTATTTGAGAGGCTGAGGTAGAAGGATCACTTGAGTCCAGGAGGTTGAGGCTGCAGTGAGCTGTGTTTGCAACACTGCACTCCAGTCTGGGTGACAGAGTGAGACCCTGTCTCAAAATAAATAAATAAATAAATAAAAATATTAGAGTAATGTTCTATTATATATTTATCCTCTTCTTTTTAAGAGGCTGGATCTTGCTATGTTGCCCAGGCTGGAGTGCAGTGGCTATTCACAAGCTTGATCACAGTGCATTGTAGCCTCAAACACCTTGCTTCAAGTGACCCTCCTGAGTATCTGGGACTGCAGGTGTGTGCCACTGTGTCTGCCTCCTATATTTATCCTTTTAAAACAACTAAATCAAGTTGCTTTTCGTTTATATGGTTTTATTATTTTTTAGATAATAGACAGTGGTCTTCCATAAAAAAAGAGATTCTTTCGTCAGGGTTTGGAGTGTGGTCTGAATAGTCACAGCATTGAATTGGATCCTAGTTCTGGCTCTGTCATTAATTAGCTGTGTGACCTTGGGCAACACATTTGGTATCCCCAAATCTTTTCCCTCACCTATAAAGTAAGGGGCCTGCATTGTCTTTATAAATGTAAACTTCTTTATGTCACAACACACCCAGGGCCAATCCCATGTCCCCTTGGAGGCACCCTTTACTGGTGCGTGTGTGTGTGGTATGTGTGTATGCGTGTGTGTGTGTGCATGCGCACGCATGTGCACAGGCACAAAGGAGAGTGTTGGGAGTGATGTGTGTAGAAAAATAAGTGTCTTAAATATGTCTCTCTTGGGAGCGGAATAGTGTTTTCACACTCCTTTCTGCTGAGAACCTTGTATCAGAGTATGTGATCATTTCCGAAATTCCAGCTCTCCATTGAGTCGTAGGCAGTACTGGTCCTTTGAGCAGTGACCACCCATCTAGTTTGATTTCAGCTGTGCCCACAAATACCTACGCACTCAAAATCATATCTGACCTCCTTTCCTCCCTCATTCGCCTAGCCTCAGGCTCCTTTCATAGAGTCAGCATCACCTATTTTGGCCTAAAGTTTTGATCATTAAAGTCACTGTTGGATTGGGCCAGATTTTGCAAAGCATTTTCTTTTTTTTTTTTTTTTTTTATTATTATACTTTAGGTTTTAGGGTACATGTGCACAATGTGCAGGTTTGTCACATATGTATCCATGTGCCATGTTGTTTTGCTGCACCCATTAACGCGTCATTTAGCATTAGGTATATCTCCTAATGCTGTCCCTCCCCCCTCATCCCACCCCACAACAGTCCCCGGAGTGTGATGTTCCCCTTCCTGTGTCCATGAGTTCTCATTGTTCAATTCCCACCTATGAGTGAGAACATGTGGTGTTTGGTTTTTTGTCCTTGTGATAGTTTACTGAGAATGATGTTTTCCAGTTTCATCCATGTCCCTACAAAGGACATGAACTCATCACTTTTTATGGCTGCATAGTATTCCATGGTGTATATGTGCCACATTTGCTTAATCCAGTCTATCGTTGTTGGACATTTGGGTTGGTTCCAACTCTTTGCTATTGTGAATAGTGCCGCAATAAACATACGTGTGCATGTGTCTTTATAGCAGCATGATTTATAGTCCTTTGGGTATATACCCAGTAATGGGATGGCTGGGTCAAATGGTATTTCTAGTTCTAGATCCCTGAGGAATTGCCACACTGACTTCCACAGTGGTTGAACTAGTTTACAGTCCCACCAACAGTGTAAAAGTGTTCCTATTTCTCCACATCCTCTCCAGCACCTGTTGTTTCCTGACTTTTTAATGATGGCCATTCTAACTGGTGTGAGATCCCTTCCTTATACCTTATACAAAAATTAATTCAAGATGGATTCAAGACTTATGTGTTAGACCTAAAACCATTAAAACCCTACAAGAAAACCTAGGCAATACCATTCAGGACATAGGCATGGGCAAGGACTTCATGTCTAAAACACCAAAAGTAATGGCAACAAAAGCCAAAATTGACAAATGAGATCTAATTAAACTAAAGAGCTTCTGCACAGCAAAAGAAACTACCATCAGAGTGAACAGGCAACCTACAGATTGGGAGAAAATTTTTGCAACCTACTCATCTGACAAAGGGCTAATATCCAGAATCTACAATGAACTCAAACAAATTTACAAGAAAAAAGCAAACAACCCCATCAAAAAGTGGGCAAAGGACATGAACAGACACTTCTCAAAAGAAGACATTTATGCAGCCAAAAAACACATGAAAAAATGCTCATCATCACTGCAAAGCATTTTCCAAGGAGCACTAGTCCCTTGAGATGCTCAAATTAAAAGAACTCTGTGGTCAGACAAGTCTGAGAAGTACTGCCTATTATAGCCTCATCTCCAAAACATTTGTAATGCTTCTAGTAGTCCTAAAATAAAGAAATCCTGAAATAAGGAAATGTTGAATTTTCTTAACTCAAAGCTTCCAAATTAGTATGAATATTAAACAGTCTTTTCATTTTTAATACCTATTAACCTCCCATGGGTTATGTGCCATAGAATGTTCTTTGGCAAATAATCATTTAACAGAAGGAGAAGTATTGTCTCCAGAATTTCCTAAGTGCGGCTCATTCATGCTCTGTGGGAGAGCTTTTTGGGTGCTTTTTCATTAAGCTGCTTCAATTTATCTGATTAGTTTATTGAAACCTGGGGCCCAGTGGGATACTTCTGGGCGAGGGCTGGGGTATGTGGCAGGAGCATGGCACTGTCATTCGCAGGAATGGGTGGATCAGAGAAGACAGAACTAACAACAGTATAGGGCATGAAGGGTGTGGTAGGCTGATAAGTGGTCTCCTAAAGGATACCCATGCTAAATCTCTGGAACCTCAGAATGGGACCTATTTAGAAATATTGCATTTGGAGATATCATTAAGGATCTTGAAATAAAATCATCCTGGATTATCCAGGTGGCCCTAAATCCAATGACAAGAATCCTTGTGAGAGACACACAGAGGAGAACAGACACACAGAAGAGGAGGAGACGTGGTCTCAGAGGCAGAGCCTGGAGTGATGTGGCCAGAAATCAATGACTGCCAATAGCTGCAAGGCACGGAATCCCCTCGAGAGCCTCCCTAGGGAGCACAGCCCCTGTGACCCCATGATTTCAGACTTCCCATCTCCAGAACTGTGAGAATCAATTTCTGTTGTTTTAAGCCACCCAATGGGTGGTAATTTGTTATGGCAGCCACAGGACACTGATACAGGGGCAAGAGCACTGAGGGAGAAAACTGTCCCAGTCGGCCCTGACTGCTGTCTCCCAGCATGGCTCAGTTGGTGGCAGCTCTGAACCTGGTGGGTGTGGGAAAGTCCTTTATCCTGGGATGGGACTTATGGCCCCAACTTACATTGCCTACAATCCTGAGCAGCAGCCCATGTAACATGGAGGAGTATGAGCTGTCTTTCCTTCTTCCCCCAGGCCACAGGGGCAGAGTGCTGCACCTGGCTTTGAGTCCAGACCAGACCCGGGTGTTTTCTGCTGCAGCTGATGGGACAGCCTCTGTATGGAATTGCTACTAGTACCCAGCCCCTCTAGGTTTCAGTTTCCTTATTTCTAAGTGAAGATGATGATGTTGGCTGTGTCTTCTCCATGGGGTTTTTATGAGTATCAAACAAGTTGAAATACTCTTCTTGGTGTGAATGCCTGTTCTCCTGTTCTTCTTTCGCAGATTGCTTTACTTGCTCTGCTTCCCAGAGATCGACTTCTTTTCTTCTCTGCTTTCTTCTTTCTGTCCCCTTCCTCCCCCTCCTCTTCTTCCTCCCATTCTTACCCCTTTCCAGAGACTCATTTTCACTACTTTATTCAGAATAACATCTACAGCAAAGGTTTCTGCTTCTTTCCCGTATGACTTTTCTCCCCAGCTCCAAACCTCATATTTCTGATTGCCTCAGGATAGTTCCCTTTTGAGATACTTTCCTGTCTTTAGCTCAATCTCAACACATTGAAAACACAACTCATTCACTTGAAAAACACTTATTAAAATCTCACTATATGCTAGGCAGTATGTTAAGCATGCATATTACTCTCTCTAAAAATCAGTTCTGTAGGAATCCCTTTCCCCTCCTAATGGTCTCATCCTTATCCTGGACTCCTACTCAGGGAACCTCCTGATTATTCTGCTCTGTGCTTCCTCGGTTCACCCTTTGCTCTCTTTTCTTTTGCTTCACCTAGTCACATCCTGTGTGCCTGACAGCCGGTCTGCTGTAATCGTGTTAGAACTGATCCTCTTGACTCCACACCACTGCTAGGTTGAACATCTAAAAGTCCTGTGCTAATCCTCTCGGTCCCCTGCTCATCAACTCTCAAGGACACCCTCTTACCAAACACCTTTGACCTCAACCTCAGGAGTCCTGAGCCCAGGACTTGAAGTTAGGAGATCTGTTCTTGCCTTGGCTCTGCCATAAATACACCCTGTAACCTTGGACGTGTTGCAACATCTGCCAGGATAGGAATTTGGATTTGATCACTGCTAAGGTTCCTTCAAACTTTATCAGTTCGCGGTTCTGTCTTTTGAATGTTAATTCCCATTCATCTCCTATATTAAGACTTTGGCTAAGTCTTGTGATTTCTTGCCTTGTTGGAGCTTTTCTTCTAATCTGAATTCTTGCTTCTCTCTCCTTTTCCTTTACACGCCCACACAAGTCCTAACCTCTCCAGGAAGTGTTTTGAAATGATGTTACCTGGGTTTGAGTTCTTGGCATTAGCCTGTATCATCTATTTGGTATTATTATACTATTATAGCTGTTCAAAAAAATCTTTTATTACTGTTTGAATCATTGGTTGTTTTGGTTTTAACATCCTGAGGAGTTTAAATTGAGGGCTTGAGGGAGCATGCGTTATATTTTTTGGTGCTCCTTCATATGTTCTACATGTGCCAGATAACAAATATTGGTTGATTATTTTTTTTTGCTTTGACATGGATTTTTTTTACTAATACATACCTATTCCCTATGTCCCCAAAATCGACACAACAAAACAAAAACTTTAAGAATTCAAAAGTAGAATAGTGTATACCAGGGGAGTTTAGGACTCTTCTGTTAAATTAGTGTTAATTTGTCAATATATATTTTTATTTTCCCTGTTTTTTAAATTTAGATCTGTTTGGTAATGTTAGTAATTCTTGCCTTAGAAAATTTTAGGCCACTGAAAGCCACAGATATGATAGTTTTCTGAAATGCACACTCTTCTTTAATGGTTTTAATTTGATCTTCCTAATATGCCAGGTATAAACTGTAAGAAAATATTTAGAAGAAAATGAGCAAAATGATTAGACCATTTCCAGTGTCTCCTGCCATTCTGTTCTGGATACTTCTGTTTTAATACTCTCATGACACTATGTCATGACCAAAGGGCACTTCTCTCAATTAATACTGGCATGTGAACAAGAGGCTCTCATTTAAGAAAAATATTGATATATCTGTTACTACGATTAGTTTTGTTGGGAAGTTTGGAATATGGTTTTCATAAAGAAAAAGGTAAGCTTTCAGATGGCACACAAAAACCTGGGCTACCACTTATTTTTAAATTTCGTAATTAAAAATTTTTCATGGAATAATAATTCACATATAGTAAAGCACATACATCTTAAGTTTATAGCTTGATGAGTTTTAAATTTATGAATAAATAACTGTGTAACCAACATCTAGATCAAGATATGAACATCCCTAGTACCCTAAAGGGATCCCTCATACCCACTCCTAGTTAGCAGCTCTACATTTTTCTGACTGCTGTCACCATGGATTAGTTTTTCCTTATGCCGACTTTCAGATAAATGGAATCTCATCATGCATATTCTTTTTTATCTCACTTTTCCTCAACATTAAATTTGTGTTGCATAAAACAAGTTTGTTCTTTTTTATTGCTGTGTAATATTTTATTGTATTCCTGTGTAACGTTGTTTATCCATTTTATTGTGTGTGGATATTTGAGTTATTTCTAGTTTTGACTTCCAAGAATAAAGCTGCTATGTATATTCCAGAACACATCTTTGGTGGATAAAAGCACTCATGTCTGTTTGGGATCTACCCAGGAGTGGAATTGCTAGATCATAGGTTTATATATATGTTGAGTTTTAGTAGACACTGCTAATTTTCATATGAAGTTGTACTAATTTACACTTCTACCAGCAATTAACAAGGGTTCCATACAACCACTTTTTAAACAGAGTTCAAAATCTGTAATACATATTGACAGTAGGGAATATTCCATCCTCTTTTTGCAGTTAAAATACTAACTAGCAATGAGGGATTGTAGCAAGTATTTAAAATATCATCATAGTTACTCTCTCAGAGCCTCTCTTTTATATAGTAGCACCAGGTCTCCTTTTCTAGTAGAAGGGTTCTTATCCCTGGCTGCATATTAGAATCACTGGAGAGCTCATACAAAGAATACTACATCCTGGGTCCCACCAAATACCAATTAAATCAGAATCTCTAGAGGTGGGACCTGGGCACTGGTCATTTTAAAGAGCTTGGTGAGTCCAATGAACTACCATGGTTGAAAACCAAAGTACTATTATTTTAGCCAGTCTTTGAGCTATGCTCCTTCCTTTGTTGTTGGTTTTTTTTTTTTGCACTTTCTTTTATTTTAAGAGCCTGTCTCTTAGTGTTGCTGTATGTTATTGGTTTGAATATGTATTATGCATGTATATATGTGTGTGTATATGTGTATATATGTGTGTATGTGTATATACATACATATATAATATATGTATATATTGAAATTTGTATTACATAATATATATAATATACATATATAAAATTTATATTACTAAAGGGACTATAGGAATTGAAAGAATCTGTTCACATAATCACATCCTGAAATGACTGCAGGCTGATGACTACCTACTAAATTCACTATGTTGAAAAAATATTATGAGGGCTTTTTCCAAAGAAAACTTTCTGGATACAAGTCAACACTCACTCCCTACTATGGGTTGGCAGCCACCGTAACCACCATGTTGATTGGATCTACGCTGTCTCAAGAACAAAGAGAACTGAGAAATCACCTAGGTAATCCAAGGCTTAAATGCAAGCCACTGAGAAAGAAGGCTGACTCTCTATTGTATCATTTTCTTGGCTGCCCAAGCACTTTATTTGTATGCCCTAGAATTTGGAAAATACTGTAAGGCATTGCTTGTTTCTTTTTCTCCCATAGACTCAGGTTCTTGTGTATAACATGAAAAGCAGGTGTTAATGTGGAACAATGCCCTATATTTCCTTTTAACACAAATGTTCCAGACTGGCTGTTTCTGTTTCCTGTGGAATTGTGGAGCCCTTTACTGCATTTGTTATTAGACCTGATCTTAGGGTCGTTCTTGCTGGATTTCACTGAGACAGAGAGATGAATAATTCAGGAAGCGTTCCCATGTCACTTGACACACAAATGACTCTGGTGACATTGATCACATAATCCTTGCATTATCTACAAGGCTGCCATGTAACTCTGCTTCACTTTGCTGGTGCAGATCTGCCCACTAAGGTTACCAGAGAGAAACAGGTACAGTCATGCAAATTGATTTTATTTGTGAAAAGATTAAGAAGCTACAGTAAATGAAATGAAACAGTTATTTAAACTGCTCCCTTGATAGTCATAATTATCCAGTTGAGGTGTTTCTTTGAGAGAAGAATATAGACACCAGGCCAATGAGGGTCTCCGCATTTATTTTCAAGGCCAAAGGAAGTGACCCCTCGGAAAACACCCTTGCACAACAAAGGGCTTCCAGAATCTCCCTGGAGGAAAACAAGAGGGGTGGGGTGTGGGGTCAGTGTTCAGCATTACCACCAGTGAAATGGAAGAAATTCTGCAGCACTTAATATGGAGTTAAGACCAATCTTGACTTAATTGAAGCTAGTGCTTAAAAATTAAAATGTTTGGAAATATTTTAATATTTTTGAATTGGTTCACTTGGTTTATTTATGAGCCAGTGAAAATCGAAGTGAAACTTGTACATGTTATCAGCTAATTTTGAGACTGTTGCTCTGCTTTTGGAAAGGAAAGTCTCCCGTTTGTCATCTTCTCAAAATGCTTAATAACTCAAGGGGCAAAATAGTCAAATGCAGATGGTACACTGAAGCAAAGAATAAAAACTATGTTTTCTGGTTCTTCTAGCAGATAATTGCCTTCCAAAAGAAACAAAACCAAATCAGTCCCTTTCAGGCAAAAGTTGGCCTTATAAAGATATGAAATAAAGAACCATGTTGGAACCCGGGATCCTCCTGGACAGGTTTATTTCCCCTGCCTGTTACAGTAATTGGCAGTTGCAGAATTAGTCCTTTAGGTTTAATTCATCAATAACCAATTCCAGGGTATTGAGAGAACAGGCAAGAATTGCCAAGCTTCGGTGGTGGCAGGTGGCTGGTGGGATGGGGACTAGTGTCTTGGGGTGCTGCCGTGGCCCTAGGATGCTGCATGTGGGTTCCAAAAGCATGAAGGTTCTGGGTTCCTGGGAGCCCAGGGTAGTGGACAAGGGAGGGAATGGAGGAACTAGGGCAGAGAAAAGAAAGTGGACAGGTA
This sequence comes from Symphalangus syndactylus, assembly GCF_028878055.3. Classification (NCBI taxonomy): domain Eukaryota; kingdom Metazoa; phylum Chordata; class Mammalia; order Primates; family Hylobatidae; genus Symphalangus; species Symphalangus syndactylus. Next base: position 44,686,508 of record NC_072440.2, read on the forward strand.
CTAAAGACAAATGTTTTCTTTTCCTGGGATTTGGCTGGCTTTGGTTCTGAAGGCAAGACATAGATCTAGGGAAGGACAGAGACCTTTGGATTTCTCAATCTCTGGTAACTCCCAAACCATGCATACTGCACACCCTTCTTCGGGTAAGACTCTGTAGGGTCTTTGGGACAAATGAGAAATGCAAGGTAGTACTCAGTTTAAAAATCTGTAAAATGTTTCTTCTATTCTCATCTTTAAGCATGGCCCTATCCCACCCCTTCTCAGGGGGTTCTAGGATGGAAGCTTACACATTTTCTGGTATGAGTCATGCTTTGAAGTTTGCTGCGGATTAAACTAAGCTCTAGGAAGCTATGGGGTCTGGCTGGAAATATTCAGCCAGGCTTGACAGACGTTTCAGACATGCCGACGTTAAATGGCAGAGGAACGTAGTGGGGAAGGAGAGGGAATGTACTGAAATGGGGAAAGAGTACTGAATGGCCTTGAGGAACCCTGACTTCAGCTCTCATAAGTGTTGTATATCTTCAAGTTTAGATCTACATATGTTAATATGAAAAATGAGACCAAACATTGCTTCTTAGTAATTTTTGTAAAAAATCAAAAATATGTAGTAGGTCACCCCATGCACTAGCAGTGAACTTCTTATTTTTGATTAATGACTCACTTGAGCTGAGAACATTCATTTATTTAACTGGGGTTTTATTAAACTTATTTCAAAAAGTTCTAGGATCCTGTAGGAGCCAGTGCCATGACAAAACAAAGCATGACATTACATTTTCTCTGTCTGCATGACTTAATTCAATAGCTGAAATGTGGGATCTTATTTTACTTACGTTGCACGAGTCTTTTCCACCTTGGAGGCTTCCGGCACAAACCATATTCATTCCAATTACAGGGTTAAAATTATAGTGATTTCGATCATTGCAGACTTTTCTGTCTATGATGGTGATATTGACTTCTCTCAGAGTATCGGACCAAGATGCACTATTGTGACTCCTCCCCCACCCTGCAACTTGGCACATGGTTCCTGGTTTCACATCATCCCCCTTTTTAGGTAGATGAAGGATAGTCACATATTTGTTAATTTTTGCTTTTTCCGTCAGCTGTTGGAAGAAAAACATAAAGTGTTAATGGGATAAGATATTTACATTTTAAATTATAGTCCAAATTTTCAGGATCCTCTTTATGTGAGTTTTTACAACAGGGGCACCAAGGAAAGATTCTCACATTGGTGGCCAGATTGTAGAAGGTTCTATGACTTTTGAGAAGACAATCAAAGATACGTACCTGTAAAAGTTTAAGATCACCTTCGTGTGTGGCTGGGTCATAGCATGGATAGGGAAACTCTTTCTTAACAAGCATTATCTGTTTTTGTGGCTCTTCCCTGGTTATTGAGTGAGCCCCAAGAATGACCTGGGACCTTTTGTTCCTGAGAACAGACACAACATTGTTTACTGGATTTATTCTTTGTATTAGCAATTGAGCATATATGCTGATCAGTTTCATTGTCCCATTTGTAAATATGGAGGTGGGGAGATTTCTTTGTGGCTCAGAAAGAAAATGTGTGCTTTAGAGAATAAAATAATGTTTATGAATAAAAGAATGTTTATGAATTCATCATCATCATCATCATCACCAGCTTATTTATAAAAAGCTAAACTAGGTTCATTGAAAAACAAGAGAATTCCATGGCAGCAAAGCCAAGTCTTGTGCTTGTCTGCCCCTCTACCCCTGCCTTATTTAGCTGTGATGGAGAATTACTTATTAGCTGTGATGAGAAGCAAAGATCTCAGTAGTCCACAGACAGAAGCAAAAAGCAGCCAATAGTTGTAAAGTAATGCACTGAAGGGATCTTTTCAAGAAAACAACAAACTCAAATGGGAAAACTTTCAGAAACAGATTGCCCCGTGGAGGACCCTATTTGCTTGGCATTGAGTGTGTTGAAGGGATGGTGGTCTGAAGGAGGGGTCCAGGAGTCTTTTTTTCTCTTAAAGGTTCATTTTGGTTATCAAAATCAAAATGCTTTCTGATGTACTGATGATTAAGGCTATCATCATTCACAACCCAGTATAAACTACACCAACCAGATTATGTACACTGCCTCTTTTCCATTACATCAGCTGAGATTAGTCTCACTTAAACGATCACATGTATCCCCAACATATGTGCAACTATTATATGTCAATAAAAAGTAAATAATTAAAAAATAAAAGAAAAAGACCTTAGAACAGTGCTTTCCAGTAGAGCATATTTTTATGATGAAATGTTCTATGAATCTGCACTAGCCACATGTAGCTACTGAGGACTTGAAATGTGGCTAGTGCAATTGAGGAACTAATTTGAGATTTTATTTAACTTTAATTGATTGAAATTTACATAGCTACATGTAGCTAGTGGCTATCATATTGAATGGCCTAGGTTTAGAGGCTTGATTTAGAGAGCAGGAAAAGACCAGGCCTGGGAAGAGGTTTGAATGTAGTGGTCGACAGGAGTGAAGAGATAGCCAAAGATGTGAGAGGAATTCATGGAGGCATACAGGAAGGCATTGGACACAAGCTTTCTGTACTTGATGGTTGCACCCAGGGCTCTGAGGGGGCACTGAAAGTTTCACCCTTCCATGCTGAGGCTAATTCTACCTGGTCACACCGTCATGACAGAAGCAAAGCTCTGCAGCACCTGTACCCAATGGCTCAGTGGAGATGTACAGAAAGAGCTTGTGGATGCTGCTTCCCCATTGCCTGATTCTTTGTGGGAAGTCTGGGCTTAACTTCCTTTTAGGCTCAAGCAAGTGCCCAAAGACTTAAGCGATGTGAAGATACATGTGAACCTCCCATGGCTTTAGTGGGATCTACTCTATTATTTTATTTTATTTTATTTATTTTGAGATGGAGTCTCACTCTTGTTGCCCAGGCTGGAGTGCAATGGTGCGATCTCGGCTCACTGCAACCTCCGCCTCCTAGGTTCAAGCAATTCTCCTGCCTCAGCCTCCAAAGTAGCTGGGATTACAGGCATGCACCACCATGCCTGGCTAATTTTGTATTTTTAGTAGAGATGGGGTTTCACCAAGTTGGCCAGGCTAGTCTCAAACTCCTGACCTCATGTGATCCACCTGCCTTGGCCTCCCAAAGTGCTGGGATTACAGGCGTGAGCCACTGTGCCCGGCCTACTCTTTTTATTAATGTTTCCCCAAATTGGAGTATCTTTATAAATTTTTTTTTAAAAACTCAGGCACTTACAAGTTACAGTGAGCTGCAGTCAACACCCAGTCTTTTGCAATCAAAGCCCCAGCACAGATGGTTTTTTTGTCAAGACTAAGTAGGACCATGTAGGGTCTTGAATGAGGAGTTACTTCATTTCCTCCAATAATTTTTTCACAGACATCTGTTCAATGGAAAAAGACAAATCAGATTGGTGCTCACCCCCAAAGAGCTCTACACAAAGTCATGTTTCTAAGACCAGTCATGCTTTTTGCACTCAGAGAGAAAGTCTGGATGAGAGCATTACCTCTGCTTTTACTCTATGTAGACCTGCAGACATCTGATGCAAATCCTATTCCTGTTGGACTCTAGGGTCCTGCTCTTCCACCCACAGAAGCGAGGCCATTGACTGTTCCAGGATCATTAGGCTGGATGTCACAAACCAGCAACCTCAGGCCCCAGGGCAGAAAGCTCTGCCTTGGTCTTTACCATCAACAGTTGCTGCAGGAGATGCCAGTGGTAGTGACAACCTCAAGTGTTCCCACCCTTTTTGGCTAAGTATTAATTTGGGGGAAATAGATAAGACTTTTAGAAGCCTCATAACTTCCATTTTATCCCCAAGCCATTGCAAAAATACAGCTTATGAACCAATATTAGCATCGTTTAGCTGTTACCCTACCCCTCAGTCCTTTGGTCATTATGAGACTTTTGGTTATTAAACTGCACTGTTCTCACTCATAAGTTAAGAAAATAACATCAATTGCACCTCCCCTTCAATCTCTAGACCAAACCATGTGGTTTAATCTAAGGTCTTTTCCAATGAGATAGGGAAGAGAGGAGAGAAGATACTGTATGCGGAGAATTCTGCCTAAGTGACATTCCCTTGATGATAGTCTAGACGTGGAGACCCATTGTTAAGGAACAGTGAGAACTAAACACGAGGCAAACCATACATGCTGATAGAGAGAACCTTATGTCTTAGTGATACACCCTGAGCTCTCCACCTCCTGCACCAGATGTTCTTGGATTCTCCCAAAATACTTCTGCTGGGACTCATGGTTTCTTGAATAGGGCACAGTGCCTTTTGTTCCATAATTAGGACTAAGTCATTGCCAAATTCACAGGCAAGTATTAATGACAGCTCTAGAAGCCTTTTGAAGATTTGATGAGGGTAAGAGCAAGGAGGAGAGTGACCACATGAAATGTGGCTAGTGTGATTTGAAAAAGCAGAGGTCTCTGCTTTTAAAAAGGGAACTAGGAGGAAGAAATTCTAGGCTCTAGAAACAAAAGGGTAAAGAGCTTATAGAAACAAAAGACCTTCACCCAATCCCAGTTTTCCTAGGGTGGTTCATGTACAGATAGATTTCAACTGTGCCTTGCTTTGCTGTGTCTGTTCCTTATATGGGCCCACACTTCCCTCTCTGAACACAGGAAACAAAGAGGAGCACAGCAGGTTGCTTTTGTTGTTTTCCTTTGAAGAAAAGATATGGCTGGATTTATCTGCCCTGTATTTTTCTGTTATGGAGGATTTAACATGCCTGAATATAGTCATACAATGCTCTGCTTATAACATAGCCAACCTTTGTCCCAAATGTCCTGCAGCCTTCTTATTTTTATATTTCTTCTCTCTCTCTCTCTTTTTTTTTTTTTTTTTGAGACAGAATCTCGCTCTGTCACCAGGCTGGAGTGCAGTGGCATGATCTCAGCTCACTGCAGCCTCCAACTCTCTGGTTCAAGCGATTCTCCTGCCTCAGCCTCCTGAGTAGCTGGGATTACAGGCACGTGCCACCACACCCAGCTAATTTTTGTATTTTTAGTGGAGGCAAGGTTTCACCATGTTGGCCAAGATGGTCTCGATCTCTTGACCTTGTAAACCACCCGCCTCAGCCTCCCAAAGTCTTCTCATATTTAGGTGCATGATAAACCAGAGTTCTTTGGGAATTCCTGGCAAGGCAGGTTATTACATAAGTCCCTGCCTCCAAAAGCTGATGAATCCTGGGAAAAACCGTGACTGGCTCCATATTGCCACAGCTTGAGAGTAGTCCTCACTTCCTAGCAGGTTCTTCAAGGGAAATCTAGAGCTCCCCAAGAGCTGTCACCCTTTCAGTGGTAATACCATGAATTATACAGCATTTTAACCCATGTATGTGCAACTCACACAAAAGCAGAAATATTGGTTACCATTTGGTAGACAAAAATTTAGCTTAATAAAAAATACTATAGCACTCCCAAAGGGTTAATGAGGGAACTGGCCTCATATCTTAATTTATTGCCAAAGAGTCTCTAGACCAGAGAAATAAGTATAAAAATTCGAATAATTCCTGATTCACTTTTGGTGTTTAGGTCAGATTTGTCTTAATTGTCTTTATGCATTTTCTGCAGCAGGAAAGGCTGAGCTGACTAAGTTGCCACTATTCCTTTCCTGGAATGTAGCATTTGTTTTACTAACAAGAGAGTTTTGTTCGCTTATTTTTACATTGTCCTTTTTGGCAATTTTCAAGCTACAAATTGGCAGCAATAAGCACTGGTGGTTCTGCTATCTTTTGCAAAATAATTATGAGAAGAAAAGATATTTTTTTCTTCTAAAATACAGAAATATTTAAAATCCAATAAAGAATGCTATTTAAAAAAAAAATAGAGACAGAGTCTCACTATGTCACCCAGCCTGGACTCAAATTCCTGCTTTCAAGTGATCCTTCCACCTCAGCCTTCCTAGTAGCTGGGACTACAGGCATGTGCCATTGTGCCTGGCTAAACATTATAAGGCTTGGGGGAAAACATCTTCTTTCTGTATAGGAAGGTAATATTACCAAAAGTTCATTGAAAGTCTGCTCCATTTTGCTTCATGGTCATAATGGAAATGAGAAGAATCAGTCTTACCTTCAGGAATTAGCAGGAGAAAAACGACAACTGAGAGAGAGGATGCCAGAAATCTATAGGAGTTCCCCATTGTGGCTGCTGTCCCACATCAATCAACCTGAAAATCTGTTTTCAGTTCTTAACTGCCCCTATCTATATACTGAGAGTAAAAAGGATGTGGTTTCCTTTCATTTTTTTTTTCAAGTTTCAAAGTTTAGCATTAGGAAACCAAATCCAAATAAGTGAGAATGGTGGATGATGGCTCACTGCCAGCAGGCATGCTTTCCTTTGCTAGGACTGCTGAGAGGGGCGCTGGAATTCTACAGGGTGGGAGAGGGGCAAGGGACCTTGTTGCCATCAGAGTACACCAGGGAAGACTGTAAAATGTCTCAGCTACGATTTTGAAGACGCTTTCATCATCTGCAATATTATCTGCAGTATCCATGACTGGAAACTCTCGAAGACTTAAATTAGAATTTTAATAAAAGTCCTCAAAATTGGTCACCAATCAAACTTCTTTCTAGCTGTCTCCTTGGGTTATATAAGAATTAGTAGGCCAAGTGCAAGCTGGGGACAGGAGGGAGATTTATTTACATAGAGGCTCGTGCCTGGATTTTCTTTCCCCACTTTGTGGTGAGTGTTTATTGTGCTCCTGCCTGGTCTGTGGCAGGTGTGGGGACATGGGCTGGAGGAGGGTAGGGGTTCTTGGCCCTTTCCAGCCCTCTGATTGTGCGTTCCTGTTTATCTAGTTTCACAGCTTTAGATACTGAAATTATATCTGGGTTTCCCTCCCTCTGCCCCCCCACCCCTGCTTCCTGCCTTTCTTCCTTACTTTCTTCTGAACAGGTTTAGCTGAGAAAAGAAGTGGGAGTCATTTTTGTTCCAATGTTGGGGAATGTCTCACTCTAAGAAGAATCAACCTCAGTCCCCGGAGGAACAGTATGCAGTGTGCTTTCTATTTGAAATGAGTTCAGCTCTTTTTCTGACCTGAGGATGTGGTCTCCAATACAATACACATGGTCAGATGTGCTGTCAGGATGTTGGGTGCTGAACCAACCATCCCCATAGTTAACACCCTGATGACTTCAAACCTAGTGGTTACTTCTTTAGAAATCAAGTGACCTTAGAAGGGAGCCCTGCTGAGACCCCTGTGTTTCTTTTTCTCAGATATTACAAGTGTATCAAAGGTTAATCATTTTCAGTAATAGCAATGAGGACCCTGCTATTAGTTTTGGTGAATAATTTTAGTGCAGACTTAAAAAAGTCAAATTGTAATTAACTACACCTACTGAAAAATTCTTAAAGAAAACATTGACAATTTGTTTATTTTTATGTGAATGGTTGCTCTTCCATTATGTTGACTTCTAACAACTTTATGAGACATAATTCACACACCATAAAGGTCACCCATTTAGAGTGTACGAATCAATGGATTTTAGTATATTTGCACAGTTGTGCAGCCATCACCAGTACCATGCTGTTTTGGTTACTGTAGCCTTGTAGTATAGTTTGAAGTCAGGTAGCATGATGCTTCCAGCTTTGTTCTTTTGGTTTAGGATTGTCTTGGCAATGTGGGCTCTTTTTTGGTTCCATATGAACTTTAAAGTAGTTTTTTCCAATTCTGTGAAGAAAGTCATTGGAAGCTTGATGGGGATGGCATTGAATCCATAAATAACTTTGGGCAGTATGGCCATTTTCACGATATTGATTCTTCCTATCCATGAGCATGGAATGTTTTTCCATTTGTTTGTGTCTTCTTTTATTTCATTGAGCAGTGGTTTGTAGCTCTCATTGAAGAGGTCCTTCACATCCCTTGTAAGTTGGATTCCTAGGTATTTTACTCTCTTTGAAGCAATTGTGAATGAGAGTTCACTCATGATTTGGATCTCTGTCTGTTATTGGTGTATAGGAATGCTTGTGATTTTTGCACATGGATTTTGTATCCTGAGACTTTGCTGAAGTTGCTCATCAGCTTAAGGAGATTTTGGGCTGCGACGATGGGGTTTTCTAAATATACAATCATGTCATCTGCAAACAGAGACAATTTTACTTCCTCTTTTCCTAACTGAATATGCTTTATTTCTGTTTCTTGCCTGATTGCTCTAGCCAGAACTTCCAACACTATGTTGAATAAGAGTGGTGAGAGAGGGCATCCTTGTCTTGTGCCAGTTTTCAAAGGGAATGCTTCCAGTTTTTGTCCATTCAGTATGATATTAGCTGTGGGTTTGTCATAAATAGCTCTTATTATTTTGAGATATGTCCCATCAATACCTAGTTTATTGAGAGTTTTTAGCATGAAGGGTTGTTGAATTTTGTTGAAGGCCCTTTCTGCATGTATTGAGATAATCATGTGGTTTTTGTTGTTGGTTCTGTTTATGTGATGGATTATGTTTATTGATTTGCATATGTTGCACCAGCCTTGCATTCCAGGGATGAAGCCAACTTGATCATGGCGAATAAGCTTTTTGATGTGCTGCTCAATTCGGTTTGCCAATATTTTATTGAGGATTTTCGCATCGATGTTCATCAGGGATATTAGTCTAAAATTCTCGTTTTTTTGTTGTGTCTCTGCCAGGTTTTTGTATCAGGATGATACTGGCCTCATAAAATGAGTTAGGAAGGATTCCCTCTTTTTCTAGTGATTGCAATAGTTTCAGAAGGAATGGTACCAGCTCCTTTTTATACATATGGTAGAATTTGGCTGTGAATCCATCTGGTTCTGGACTTTTTTTGGTTGGTAGGCTATTAATTATTGCCTCAATTTCAGAACCAGTTACTGGTCTATTCAGAGATTCAACTTCTTCCTGGTTTAGTCTTGGGAGGGTGGATGTGTCCAGTAGTTTATCCATTTCTTCTAGATTTTCTAGTTTATTTGCATAACGGTGTTTATAGTATTCTCTGATGGTAGTTTGTATTTCTGTGGGGTCAGTGGTGATATCCCCTTTATCATTTTTTATTGCATCTATTTGATTCTTCTCTCTTTTTTTCTTTATTAGTCTTGCTAGTAGTCTATCATTTTTGTTGACCTTTTCAAAAAACTACCTCCTGGATTCATTGATGTTTTGAAGGGTTTTTTGTGTCTCTATCTCCTTCAGTTCTGCTCTGATCTTAGTTATTTCTTGCCTTCTGCTAGCTTTTGAATTTGTTTGCTCTTGCTTCTCTAGTTTTTTGCATTGTGATGTTAGGTTGTTGATTTTAGATCTTTCCTGCTTTCTCTTGTGGGCATTTAGTGCTATAAATTTCTCTCTACACACTCCTTTAAATGTGTCCCAGAGATTCTGGTACATTGTGTCTTTGTTCTCATTGGTTTCAAAGAACATCTTTATTTTTGCCTTCATTTCGTTATTTATCCAGTAGTCATTCAGGAGCAGGTTGTTCAATTTGCATGTAGTTGTGCGGTTTTCAGTGAGTTTCTTAATCCTGAGTTCTAATTTGATTGTACTGTGGTCTGAGAGACAGTTTGTTGTGATTTCTGTTCTTTTATATTTGCTGAGGAATGCTTTACTTCCAATTATGTGGTCAATTTTAGATTAAGTGTGATGTGTTGCTGAGAAGAATGTATATTCTGTTGATTTGTGGTGGAGAGTTTTGTAGGTGTCTATTAGATCTGCTTGGTGCAGAACTGAGTTCAAGTCCTGGATATCCTTGTTAACCTTCTGTCTCGTTGATCTGTCTAATATTGACAGTGGGGTGTTAAAGTCTTCCATTATTATTGTGTGGGAGTCTAAGTCTCTTTGTACGTCTTTAAGGACTTGTTTTATGAAGCTAGGTCCTCCTGAATTGTGTGCATATATATTTAGGATAGTTAGCTCTCCTTGTTGCATTGATCCCTTTACCATTATGTAATGGCCTTCTTTGTCTTTTTTGGTCTTTGTTGGCTTAAAGTAGTAGGCTTAAAGTCTCTGTTTTATCAGAGACTAGGATTGCAACCCTTGCTTTTTTTGCTTTCCATTTGCTTGGTAGATCTTCCTCCATCCCTTTGTTTTGAGCCTATGTGTGTCTTTGCACGTGAGATTGGTCTCCTGAATACAGCACACTGATCGGTCTTGACTCTTTATCCCATTTTCCAGTCTGTGTCTTTTAATTGGGGCATTTAGCCCATTTACACTTAAGATTAATATTGTTATGTGTGAATTTGGTCCTGTCATTATGATGCTAGCTGGTTATTTTGCTTGTTATTTGATGCAGTTTCTTCCTAGCATTGATGGTCTTTACAATTTGGCATATTTTTGCAGTGGCTGGTACTGGTTGTTCCTTTCCATGTTTAGTACTTCCTTCAGGAGCTCTTGTAAGACAGGCCTGGTGATGACAAAATTTCTCAGCATTTGCTTTTCTGTAAAGGATTTTATTTCTCCTTCACTTGTGAAGCTTAGTTTGGCTGGATATGAAATTCTGGGTTGAAAATTCTTTGCTTTAAGAATGTTGAATATTGGCCCCCACTCTCTTCTGGCTTGTAGGCTTTCTGCTGAGAGATCTGCTGTTAGTCTGATGGGCTTCCCTTTGTGGGTAACCCGACCTTTCTATCTGGCTGCCCTTAACATTTTTTCCTTCATTTCAACCTTGGTGAATCTGACAATTATGTGTCTTGGGGTTGCTCTTCTCAAGGAGTATCTTTGTGGTGTTTTCTGTATTTCCTGAATTTGAATATTGGCCTGCCTTGCTAGGTTGGAGAAATTCTCCTGGATAATATCCTGAAGGTTTCCTAACTTGGATCCATTCACCTATCACTTTCAGGAACACAAATCAAAGTGGTCTTTTCACATAGTCCCATATTTCTTGGAGGCTTTGTTCATTTCTTTTCACTCTTTTTTCTCTAATCTTGTCTTCTTGCTTGATTTCATTAATTTGATCTTCAATCACTGATATCCTTTCTTCCACTTGATCGAATTGGCTATTGAAGCTTGTGCATGTGTCATGAAGTTCTCATGGTATGGTTTTCAGCTCCATCAGGTCATTTAAGATCTTCTCTACACTATTTATTCTAGTTAGCCATTCATCTAATCTTTTTTCAAGGTTTTTAGCTTCCTTGCAATGGGTTAGAACATGCTTCTTTAGCTCAGAGAAGTTTATTACTGACCTTCTCATGCCTACTTCTGTCAACTTGTGAGACTCGTTCTCTGTCCAGTTTTGCTCTGTTGCTGGTGAGGAGCTGCGATCCTTTGGAGGAGAAGAGGTTCTCTGGTTTCTCCCCATCTTTGTGGTTTTATTTACCTTTGGTCTTTGATGTTGGTGACCGACAGATGGGGATTTGGTGTGGACGTGCTTTTTGTTGATGTTGATGCTATTTCTTCTGTTTGTTAGTTTTCGTTCTAACTGTTGGGCCCTCAGCTGCAGGTCTGTTGGAGTTTGCTGGAGGTCCACTCCAGACCCTGTTTGCCTGGGTATCACTAGTGGAGGCTGCAGAACAGCAAATATTGCTGCCTGATCCTTCCTCTGGAAGCTTCATCCTAGAGGGGCCCCCTGCCTGTATGAGGTGTCTGTCAGGCCCTACTGGGAGGTGTCTCCCAGTCAGGCTACATGGGTGTCAGGGACCCACTTGAGGAAGCAGTCTGCCCATTCTCAGAGCTTGAACTCCATGCTGAGAGAACTACTGCTCTCTTTAGAGCTGTCAGACAGGGACATTTAGGTCTGCTGAAGCTGTCTGCTGCCTTTTGTTCTGATATGCCCTGCCCACAGAAGTGGAATCTGGAGAGGCAGTAGGCCTTGCTGATTTGCAGTGGGCTCCACCCAGTTCAAGTTTCCTGGCCTCTTTGTTTACACTGTGAGCACAAAACCACCTACTCCAGCCTCTGCAATGGCAGACGTCCCTCACCCTGCTAAGCTGTAGCGTTGCAGGTTGATCTCAGACTGCTGCTCTAGCAGTGAGCAAGGCTCCATGGGCATGGGACCCACCGAGCCAGGTATGGGAGGGAATTTGCTGGTCTACTGGTTGCAAAGGCAATGGGAAAAGTGCAGTATTTGGGCAGGAGTGTACCGTTCCTCCAGGTACAGACTGTCACAGCTTCCCTTGGCTAGGAAAGGGAAATCCCCTGACCCCTTGCACTTCCCCAGTGAGGCGACACCCTGTCCTGCTTTGGTTCGCCCTCCCTGGGCTGCACACACTGTCCAACCAGTCCCAATGAGATGAACAAGGTACCTCAGTTGGAAATGAAGAAATCACTTGTCTTCTGCATTGATCTCGCTGGGAGCTGCAGTCTGGAGCTGTTCCTATTTGGCCATCTTGGAAGCCTCCCGGCATCTTCACCTTTTCTACCACTAGCACAGATCATGCAGTTTTCAATAACCAGCTTGAAATTATAGTGCTCTGCATCATTGCGTGTTTTTTGGTCCATCATAGTGATGTTTGTTCACTTCTCTGAAGGTGTGTTCAAAACTTTGCATGAGTCTCTTTTTGTGCTTCCCCATCCTGCCACATGACACTTGGTGTGAAGTTTTACATCCTGTCCTGTTTGTGGTAGATGAAGTTTCCTACAGCTTTGCTCATGGTTGCTTTAACTTCCAGCTGGAAAACAGACAGGAAATGGAGTTTTAGGCAGGTATGACAGTAACAAAAAGCAATATAGCCCTGATTGAAATATATACTTGCTTCAGAAGCATGGTACTGCTACCAAAACAGAGATACAGACCAATGGAACAGAACAGAGCCCTCAGAAATAATGCCGCATATCTACAACTATCTGATCTTTGACAAACCTGACAAAAACAAGCAATGGGGAAAGGATTCCCTGTTTAATAAATGGTGCTGGGAAAACTGGCCAGCCATATGCAGAAAGCTGAAACTGGATCCCTTCCTTACACCTTATACAAAAATTAATTCAAGATGGATTAAAGACTTACATGTTAGACCTAAAACCATAAAATCCCTAGAAGAAAACCTAGGCAATACCATTCAGGACATAGGCATGGGCAAGGACTTCATGTCTAAAACACCGAAAGCAATGACAACAAAAGCCAAAATTGACAAATGGGATCTAATTAAACTAAAGAGCTTCTGCACAGCAAAAGAAACCACCATCAGCATGAACAAGCAACCTACAGAATGGGAGAAAATTTTTGCAACCTAGTCATCTGACAAAGGGCTAATATCCAGAATCTACAATGAACTCAAACAAATTTACAAGCAAAAAACAAACAACCCCATGAAAAAGTGGGTGAAGGATATGAACAGACACTTCTCAAAAGAAGACATTTATGCAGCCAAAAAACACGTGAAAAAATGCTCATCATCACTGGCCATCAGAGAAATGCAAATCAAAACCACAGTGAGATACCATCTCACACCAGTTAGAATGGCCATCATTAAAAAGTCAGGAAACAACAGGTGCTGGAGAGGATGTGGAGAAATAGGAACACTTTTACACTGTTGGTGGGACTGTAAACTAGTTCAACCATTGTGGAAGTCAGTGTGGCGATTCCTCAGGGATCTAGAACTAGAAATACCATTTGACCCAGCCATCCCATTACTGGGTATATACCCAAAGGATTATAAATCATGCTGCTATAAAGACACATGCACACGTATGTTTATTGTGGCACTATTCACAATAGCAAAGACTTGGAACCAACCTAAATGTCCAACAATGATAGTCTGGATGAAGAAAATGTGGCACATATACACCATGGAATACTATGCAGCCATAAAAATGATGAGTTCATGTCCTTCGTAGGGACATGGATGAAGCTGGAAACCATCATTCTCAGCAAACTATCGCGAGGACAAAAAACCAAACACCGCATGTTCTCACTCATAGGTGGGAATTGAACAATGAGAACACATGGACACAGGAAGGGGAACATCACACACCGGGGACTGTTGTGGGATGGGGGGAGGGGGGAGGGATAGCATTAGGAGATATACCTAATGCTAAATGACGAGTTAATGGGTGCAGCACACCAACATGGCACATGTATACATATGTAACAAACCTGCAAGCTGTGCACATGTACCCTAAAACTTAAAGTATAATAAAAAAAGGCAATATGGTCAAGGGTTATGGGAATGAAACGGATCATCCACAGAGGAATATTAAATTGAGCTTAATGATTCATTATGTTTAAAGCTTTCGAATTGCAGACTTGACATGTATCCCACAGCCAGTCTATAAAATTTAACTGTTAGCAAAGTGATTTTTTTAAGCTCCAACTTGATTTGCTGTCATTCTTTAATTGTTCAGGTTAAGTTTATTCGAGCTTCTACAATTTTCCATAATCTGTCTGGATAATAGTATTTTGAATTTAAATAGTACTTCTCTTCCCTAAGAGTTCAAAGCACTTTTAACGTAATGTATCTCTCTAATATATATCTCCTTCTTATCCTTTGGAATTAGGGAATGTCAGGAAATTTCTTAAAGCTCAAGAAAGAAAAAGATTAGAGACCCACCATCACAGGGTAGAGTGGGAAGGGACCCCTCCTCCTAACTCCTTGCCATTCACTTCCTACTTTAGACTGGATTGTCTCAGTCTCAGTTGGACACTATGTTATGGGCCTTAAAAATCTTATAATATTTGTATTTTTAGTAGAGACGGGCATGGTGATGCATACCTGTAATCCCAGCTAGTTGGGAAGCTGAGGCAGGAGAATTGCTCAAACCTGGGAGGTGGAGGTTGCAGTGAGCTGCGAGTGTGCCACTACACTCCACCATGGGCGACAGACTGAGCTCCGTCTAAAAAAAAAAAAAATCTCATAATATTTCATGGCAAGAGTACTATGTGGGATGATAGTTTAGTAAGCTATATTAAAATCAAAGGAAAAAATCAACAACTACAGGAACAACACTAATGAAAGCATCTATGACTTACCAGGCACCTGTTAGTGTCAGACACTGGCTCTAATTATTACAATGCAAGGTAGGTGTTATTATTTCCATGTAGAGATAAGGAAGATGAAGTTTAGACAGGGCAATTAACTTGTCCTAGTTCACACAGCTAATAAATGGCAAAGTGGTGTTCTAACCAGTTTCATATCAGGCAAAACCCTTACTGTTTCCATTATGAAGCACTGACTCCTAAAGTAGTAGCTCTTTACATTTTTTTTTTTTAATTACAGAGCCTTTTGAGAATCTGATGAAGTATAGATATACATGTGCATGTAAATATTTACATACAGTTTTGTGAGATTCACAGACTTCCTGATGCCCACCCATGGCTGTGAATTAGCTCATGGATCTCATGTGAACGACCCTGGCTCTGAAGGTATCACTGAATTATATCACAGTGTGTGGTTAAGAATATGAGCTCTGGGCTCAGATACCAATCCTGCTACTTACTGGATGATAAACCTTATTACATTGACTTGACCTCTCTGTGTCTTAGTTTCCTCACATGTGAAATGGGGCTGATAACAATGATACTTAAGAAGATTAAATGAATTAATATATATGAAGTACTTAGAATACTTCTATTTTAAAGTTTTATTAAGTGTTGGCAAATATATATAGGTATACAGTACATATGGTTCATTAGATTATTATTATTATTATTATACTTTAAGTTTTAGGGTACATGTGCACATTGATATTATTTTCTTTATCATCTTCACCATTGGAAATAGTCAAAAACAAATTCTGAAACCAAAAGTTTTTTTTTTTTTTTTTTAGACAGAATCTCTGTCGCCCAGGCTGGAGTACAGTGGTGTGGTCTTTGCTCACTGCAACCTCTGCCTCCTGGGTTCAAGCGACTCTCCTGCCTCAGCCTCCTGAGTAGCTAGGATTACAGATGTGTGCTACCATGCCTGGCTAACTTTTGTATTTGTAGTAGAGATGGGGTTTCACCATTTTGGCCATGCTGATCTTGAACTCCTGATCTCAAGTGACCCACCCTCCTCAGGCTCCCAAAGTACTGGGATTACAGGTGTGAGCCACCGCTCCCAGCCATGAAACCAAAAGTTGAAAGATTTATAGAGGACTATGACCATTCAGTTGGATTTGTATGACTGGAAGATCCAGTTAGTGAGTAATTTATACATCCCTGATTTAATGGCTTTGTCAGTTTTTCACTTAAAGGTTTTGCTCTGTAGATCTGACATGAATTTATGAGAGCCACCAGATAGAGTCGATGCTTTCATATTTTTGCTGTAGACACATAGGACATATTTTCTTCTTAAAAAGCCAATGTTCCTTTTAGAAAGACAAATGGTAACATTAAAAATGATTGGAAATTAAGTTATGATTACTTTTTCCTTTTTACATGATGTGAAACATTATTTAAGCCAATATAGAATTCTACTTTCTCATGAGCAATACTGAAGAGCTATGAAAACATGTCTGATCTCCAGGAATTAGAAGGAGAAGCATGGTAGTAGGGAAAGAGAAGGGAAAAAAAATTTTCCTGGCTTCTGTGATCCACATATGGAGACCTTTCAGTTTCAGGTATGACATTAGTAATATACAATGAAACACAAAGGATGTGGGATTTTTCTTTCTCTGCTGTGCTGCTGAAGATTTGGGTGTTTTATTACTGGAAAATATAACCCTATTTTGTCTGTGGTGTGGTTA
This sequence comes from Symphalangus syndactylus, assembly GCF_028878055.3. NCBI lineage: Eukaryota > Metazoa > Chordata > Mammalia > Primates > Hylobatidae > Symphalangus > Symphalangus syndactylus. The sequence goes on from NC_072440.2 coordinate 44,703,054, forward strand.
CTTGTTTCACAAGTGAGATCATTTCCTTAGGGGTTAGAGGTCTGCTACATAAATGTAAATGTGAAGTTGTGAGACTGAGAATCTAAAAAATTAAATTGCTCTACTTTGACAACTTTTTCACTTTCAAGTAGGAGTTTATTTAAAAGCCGAGAATTCAAGTCTGTATCAATTGGTTTTGAAATATCATCTTCAAATTTATTATAGTAGAGAAAGGATAGACATTTGATGCATTCTTTATTGAGACTGGTAATCATTGAGGAAAAACTGAAGTTAGATTCTTAACTCACAACATTCAACCATAAAAGCACTAAATGAAGATATGGATGAATATTTATACAAATGTAGAAATGAGAAAAGTACTTCTAAATGTGATATTAAAAGCAGAAATTATAAAGGAAAAGATTGATAGATTTGATTATAAAAAGTTAAAACTTCTGTATCTTAAAATATCAAACATTAAAATCAAATTGAAGCTATTTTCAATATGTGTGACATAAATGGATATTTTTACAAAGCAGTAAGAAAAGATGAACACCTGAAAAGAAAATGAATGGAGGATTTGAAATAATTTACAAAAGAAGAAATTAAAATGGCTGCTATGTGCCTGTTCTATAAAAGAATGCTTAAACATGTAGCACAAGCTTATCAGTAATGAAAATGCAATTTAAAACACTTAGGTACTATTTTTGCCTTTCGAATTGCTAAGAAAAAAAACCAAAAAGAAGGACACTTTCTGTTGTTGGAAACTCTCATGTGCTGATGGTATTTCAGACTGCTATTGTCTTTCTGGAAGGCGATACATATAAAGGGCTATTAAATTTTATAGAGTCTTTGACCCAACAAGTTATACCTATGAACTAAGAAAAATTGTGGACATGCGAAAGAATTAAGCTATAAGAAGTTTCATTGTATTATTGTTCATAATGAGAAAAAAGTTGAAAATAATCAAAATGCCCCCAAACAAGGACTTAGTTAAGAGTATTAGTTTCCTATGGCTGCCGTTGTTAATCACCACAAACTTAGTGGCTTAAAAAACACAAATTTATTATTTTACAGTTCAGTAGGTCAGGAATCTGACATGGGTGTCACTGGGCTAAAATGAAGGACTTGGCAAGGCTGTGTTCCTTCCTAGGGGCTCTGGGGAGAGTCCATTTCCTTGCCCTTTCCAGATCCCAGAGGCTATACGCATTCCTTGGCTTGGAGACAATGCAGTGCATGCATCTGCAGAAGGAGTTTTCTTTTTGAAAGGCTCTGCCCTTGCCACCCATATTGACTCCAGACTGACAACTAGAGTCAAATCTCAGCATAACCTGAGTAGAGAACTATGGTTTTTGCTCTGGGAGAAACTAGCTTATATGCCAAAGGAATCACAGGACCTGATGGGTTTGTACCAGCCCAAACTGAGAGAACACATGTGCAATTGCGTCGTGAAGGTGCTAGCCTTGAGACCAAGGTGCTCCAACCTCCCTCAGCCACTCATTCCTGTGGTCATACCCCAGACCTTGATATCTCCAGCATTTGCACCCCCTCCTTCATCTCGCTTTCATGGATCCTTCTATATTACTGTCCCTATTTCCAGCTCACTCTCTTTCGTAGCCTCAACTACTGATCCTTTGATCCCACCGGGACACCCAAACCATTGCTCATACCTCCCTTTCACTCTTTCCCACTCTCTCCTCTCTTCTTTATTTACACAACTTAAAACTCCACTGTCCAATGTATGAATAGAGAAACTCATAAAGTGGGTATCATTCAGGCTTTCCTTGCCATTCTGGTGCTGACACAGTGAGCTATGGCCAAAGTGGCCATGTAGTAGGGCTGGAGGCTTCGAGAGAGGGATTGATCTATTGAAATGATATTTACACAGCCTGTCCTCAGACCAAGGTGCCTGGTGGTAGGGGCTCCTCATCACCAAGGCAATCCAGCTACCACCACTGCTGAGTGCCCCCTTGCCAGCAGCAGAGACTCATGCTCAGCTCTTAGTATGGCACCATTTCAATTACACCCTGACAGGGGCAACAATTATTTTTTTTCTAAAATTAAAAATTGTATGTATATATATTAGAGATGGGGTCTTGCTCTGTAGCTCAGGCTGAGTTCCAGTGGTATGATGATAGCTCACTGCAGCCTCCAACTCCTGGGCTCCAGCGATCCTCCCACCTCAGCCTCCCGAGTAGCTGGTACTACAGGCACCTGTCACTGTGCCCAGCTAATTTTTTAAAAATTTATTTTTTGTAGAGATGGAGTCTTGCTATGTTGCCCTGTCTGGTCTCTAACTCCTGGCCACAAGTGATCCTCCTGCCTCGGCCTCCCAAAGGGCAAAGATTACAGGCGTGAGCCACCACACCAGGCCTCATTTCTTGTAATTGATTTCTACTCCAGATGTGGGTTTACCTTCCTTGCTAGCAGTGCATCTAGGAACACATTGATTGACCCATTGACATGATGTTTACACAACATAGCTTCAGACCAAGGGACATATTTTATCCCAGAGGAAGTGAAACCAGGGATAATGACCATTGGGTCTCATGTAATCCATTATCCGAAAAAATAGCCAACCTAATGGAAGGGCAGAGTAGCCTAACAGAGGCTTAGGAAAGGTGGCAGTTGAGAAAAAACTGGTGGTTTGAGATGTTGAAGCAATGGCCAATACTATGGGGCTGTGTCTCCTGAAACCAGATTATGCAAATCTACAGGGGCAAAGGAGCTGGAATGGTCCCTCTTACAAAGATTCCCTGTGCCTCTTTTGTACAATTTGTCCTTTTCATCTCTGTAGTGTTAGGTTCTGATGGGTACAGAGGCCTCGGTTCAGGATCAGGGAGGGTGGGGAACCGCTTCTTCCCAGGACAAAGTAAGACAGTAAGAGCTCCATCCAACTGGAAGATGGGACTAATATGGCCAATTTGGGCCCCTCATGTCAGTGGACCAGAAAGCAAAGAACAGACTTATTATACTGGGATGGGGTGATTATAATTGACCCTGTTTAACAAAAGGAAAGCAGAGGATAGCTAGGGGTGTTGTCACACACTGTGAACAGGGAGGAGTATATATGGAACCCAGAGGCTTCACTGGGTATCGCCTGGACTTTCTGTGCCCAAGGACAATGGTAAATGAGCAGTTGCAGCTATCATGACCTGATAAAGGCAAGGCAATGAAGTGCTTGGGCTCCCTGGGGATGAAAGTGTGGGCGATTATACCGGGAGAGAAACCAAGAGCAGTCAAATTCCTGGCCAAAGTTGAGAAAATTCTGCAATGAGAGGCAGAGAAAGGAGATGACATATTTCAATGTGGGAATAACTGTGGTAGAAGAGACCGTAGCTTTTTTTCATTAACTCTCTTGCCTTAAGCTTTTTTAGAAATTGTGGCTGGCCACCAACTTGGAGGGGACGCTGACTCCACCCTCAACCTAACCTCTGTGGGGAAGAAGTGAGGACAGGGCTATTATGAAAATGGAGATGTCATATTTTACTATGCAGGCCAGTCGTAATGGGACAGCACTAATGAATCTATATCCCACATCTTTAAGTATACACCAGATGATCTCTGCCTCATCTGTTCTTAGGCCACTTAATCCTTGGGCTGCATAGGCTACAACCAACTTCACATAGACACCACCCAATGTCACCTTAGCTTATGCCCTAACAACGTATGTCTCATATTCCACCTCTTTTCCTCATGGCCACTGGAGTGTCAGATGCCAAAGGTCTTCCTAGCGCCCACACATAATTCAGAAGTGGAGATGGGACAGTAAATGCCCTTCAGGGTAAAAGCTGACCAATGAGAGACAGAAGCTAGTGTAAACCTTCCCCTTTGCCTGCCTAGGTGGACTAGACTGAGACAGGGCAGTTCGGTTCAGAGGGTGGTTCCATGAGTTCAGGCATCCGCTGCACCTCATACCAGAGGCAGCCATCATGGCAGTGCACCCTCTAGAGACTTCTTCCCTGCCTCTCTCCTTCTTTGTCCTGCTTCTCTGCTATCATAGTGCATAATAAAATAGTAGCATCTCAGCTTGTTCTTCAGGCTTTGCTTTTCAGAAACAATTGCTAAAAAAAGCAGGTTATATAATATTCTCATTTTGTTTATATTATGTACATGCACATACACATTTAAACACACAGGAGGAAGAATACTGGAACATATTTATTTTCTTTTTAAAAAAATCTATTTTATTTTAAATTCTGGGATATGTGTGCAACGTGCAGGACGTGCGGGTTTGTTACATAGGTAAAAGTGTGCTATGGTGGTTTGCTGCACCTATCAACCCATCACCTAGGTACTAAGCCCAGCATGCATTAGCTACTTATCCTGATGCTTTCCCTCCCCTCGCCCCCGCTGACAGGCCCCAGTGTGTTTTTTTCCCTTCCCTGTGTCCACGCCAGAACATATTTTAATACCAAATGTTAACAAGAGTTATCCCTGGTGATTATGGGTGATTGTTTGTTTTCTTCCTTTTATTTAATTATAGTTCTATAGCATTAACATTGTACAATGAATGTGTTAAAGGACAAAAATTGTTAATAAAATAATAGAACTTTATTTTTAAGAAATATTAATGATGAAATTTTTTCCTACATATGATCTACTATATGCTTTACTTTGCCATTTTTTTAGAGTATTGATACCCCTAAAGATAGGTGACAGTAGCAGTTATAATATTTACATGTTGTTTCAGATGTGAAGATTTCTTTTAATGATTGAAACTTTTTTCTAGTTAGTAGAAATTTCTATATTTTGACTTTTTATATCTGAAACATGATTTCACGTAAGATAGTTAATCGAACACTATATCTGTTAAATCAAGGTTTACAATTGAAATAATATATATATAATTCATGTAATTTCACATTCATTTATTCTCATATTTGTTAATAACTTTTTGTGTTAGACTGTGTTTTGAGCATTGAAAATGCAAAGAATTAAGACATGTTCTCTGTACTCAAGAACTCACCATTGAGAGGGGAAGTTCTCCTAATGTTATTTATCTTCTCTCACAGTTCTCCATCCATCCATCCATCCATCCATCCATCCATCCATCCATCCATCCATCTACTCACTCACTCAGTCTTTAATGAGGGTCTATTTTGTTCCAAACTGCAAAAGGCATGAAAAGTAGATGTTGCCTTATCACAATGAATCTTGGGCACTTGAAGCTGATGTGGAATAATTTTCCTAACATATGGAATTGGTATAGAGTATGATTTCAGTAAGTGTATTCACTCAGCATGTGTTTGCTCAGGTGCTTCTTATGTGCTGGTATGGTGCTGGATGAATAGATAAATCTGGGCCTAAGGACCTGGATTATATACAGGACCTGGGAACTATACCTAGCTCAGTGTTTCAGGAGCCTACGTGTGGAAGAAGTAAGAGATGAGGTTAGAGAGAGAGGAACATTATGGAGAACTTTCAGCACCATGGTAAGTAAGGTAGATAGACTCTCACAGGACAATGGGGAGCCAGTGAAGAGTTTGAAGCAGGCACAGGATTCTGTCTTCGTTAGGGAGACCACTCTGACACCAATGTGGAGGCAGTGGCAGCTCTGGAATGTCTGTATCTAGGAGGTTTAAGGAGCAGCAGTCTGTTGGAAGGGGGAATTTGGAAATTATCTTGAAGCAGTGTTTTCATAGCAATACCCAATTTTAACCTAGAGTGAATGCTTACTAAGGATGGAAGTGTTTAATGGGAGGGAATGACAGACACTCACATTAGCAGGGGGAGGCTGAAAGTTTCCAGTGAAGGAGGAGGAAGTGAGGCTAGAGTAGGGTGATTAGTTAGGAAATTATAGAACAGATCTGAATTAACAGAGGCTGTGGGGGTGGAAGGGAAGGAACAGATAAGAAGGGTTAAAATTAGTTTGTTCAGTGATAATGAGTTTCCACAAAGAGATAAGAGGAATATGGGGGCAGGGCCAGGAAAGAGTGGGCTGGATTGGAGTGTGGGGCTGGCAATGGGCTTCTCTACTTGTCTTGCCTCATGGTGCAGGAAGTAATTGGAAACAAAAGTGAGGCCAAGGGAGGCTTTTTTTTTTTTTTTTTTTCTGAGATGGAGTCTTGCTCTGTCGCCCAGGCTGGAGTGCAAGGGGAGGCTATTTTTAAGGTGAGATGAACAACAGTGTATTTGATGCTAGAGGGACTGATTCTGTAGAATGGGAAATTTGACTGAGGTAGGTTTACAAAAAGGAAGAATTGGTGGTGTAATGTTCTTAAGTAAGTGAGGGGGATGGGTCCTGTGCAAAGTGGAGGAGCGGGTCCTGGATGGGAGCGCTGAGTCTGTCTACAGTTATAGATGGGAAGTGGAGTGTGCAAGTGCAGACGTGGTAGGCGGGTGGATGTGGTGGAGGGAGTCTGCAAAAGTCCCATTCTGACAACTTCAATTTCCGCAGTGCATAGGGAGCCAGGTCATCAGCTCAAAGTAAGAATGCGGAGTGGATATTGCAGGTTTGTGCAGAGAGGAGAAAGTATGAAACAGTCATTTAGAAGAACAGAGAAAATGAAAGAACTAAGGAAATGTAATACTGATTGCCAGGGGGCATTCAAGACCCATTTGAGGTTCATGGTCATTAATTAAGATAAGGCCAAGGAGTTGTGTGATTTTTCTTAGATGCCTATGATGAGTTACAGGTGAAGAGTTTATTTTAACTAGGGTGGTAGTTTTGCTAAGCAAACACAACCAAGTGATAAAGGGACACTGGAGTTGAAAGTGTAGGCACAGCAGTGATTGAAAATAAGTGATTATGTACAAAAATTAGCTGGGCGTGGTGGCAGGCGCCTGTAATCCCAGCTACTTGGGAGGCTGAGGCAGGAGAATCACTTGAACCTGGAAGGTGGAGGTTGCCGTGAGCCAACATTGCGCCACTGCACTCCAGCCTGGGTGACAGAACAAGGCTCCATCTCTAAATAAATAAATAAATAAAGAAGAAAATAAGTGATTATGGAATTCAAGCTTGGTGAGTGGGGGGAAGTTAAGACATGAAAAGACCAAGGAAGTGTGAAAAGGTGGTAGGGTCAAAGAATTGGAGTTCCTGCAGAGTTGAAGGATTTGCACTACATGGTACTGGAGAGACGATTGAAATGAAGATTACGGAGATGCCCTTAATGCTGATGACAGGTCTAGGGAATGACCAAAGTGGGTGGAAGGGAATAGGAGATAAGTGAAACAGTGTGAAGGACAAGCTATTGAGGTGAAGGAGAAGAGTTTAAGGAATTGAAAGGCCAGGATGCTGCAAGGATATTGAAATCACCAATTATTAAGGCAAAAATAGTGATAGAAAAAGTAACAATAAGCTAAGGTTTAAATTATCAAGAAAGGAGAGGGTTCCTCAAAAAGCTAAGCATAGAATTACCATATGACCCAGCAATTTCACTCCTAGGAACATACCTAAAGAGACTGAAAGCCAGGACTAGAACAGACTCTTGTAAAGCATTATCCTCAATAACCAAAAGGTGGATATAACCCAAATGTCCTTCAACAGATGAGTGGATAAACAATGGAATATTACCCAGTCATAGGAAAGGATGAAGATTTGATCCATGCTACAATGTGATAAACCTTGAAGACATTGTGCTAAGTGAAATAAGCCAAATCAAAGGACAAATATTGTATGATTCTAGTTACTTAATATATCTAGAATAGGCAAATCTATGGAGACAGAAGGTAGATTAGAAATTATCAGGGGCTAGAGAGGGGAATGAGGAGTTGTTGCCTAATGATTACAGAGTTTCTGTTTAGGGTGATGAAAAAGTTTTAGAAATACATAGTAGTGATGGTTGCACAACATTGTGAATATGATTAATGCCACTGAATTATACAATTAAAAATGGTTAAAATGGCAAAGTTTGCTATCTACATTTACAACAATTTTTCAAATTAATAATGTAATATACCCCAAATCATTGAACTGTACATTTTAAATGGTAAATTCAATGGTATGGAAATTATATCTCAATAAAGTGGCTAATAAAAAAGAAATGAGGGGACTGTGCAAGTGATCACGAGAGGCGCAGAATAGTGAGAGGTAGTGAGTGGCCTCGTGGGGTGACATGAGATGCAGACCTTCCATTGGGCTGGGGAGCAGGGGTGGGCAGAATGGTCTAGCAGCTTCGTTACGTAGAAAACCCACCACATAGAAACCTCCAGTCCTAGACCACATCTAACTGACCAAATTGCAACCAGAAAGATGCGGTGGGAACCCCATAAAAGTCTGTTCTCATGACAAAGTTCATTCTAAGTCCACAGGTCAGAAAATCAAGCAAGTTGCAATTACCTTTCTCCCACCCACCCCACTTCAGGGAAATCCTGTTCCTACACATCCTTCACCAGATGCAGGGGGTAGGGCTGCCCCTGTCCTGCACCAACAGAATCAGACTCAGATATGACTCTGATGTTAGAATTATCAGAAAGAAAATTTAAGTAATAATGATTAATATATTAAAGTGTCCAGTGGAAAAGGGGGATAGCATGGATGAACATATAAGGGTATTGGCAGAGAGATGGAGACCATAAAAAGGGACCAAATGGAAATGCTGGAGATGAAAAACATAATGAAAGACTAATAACTTTGTTATTCTCAGTAGTAGACGTGACTGTGCTGAGGAAGTAGGGTACTTGAAGACAAGTCAGTAGAAATTGCCCCAACTGAAGCACAAAGGAAAAAAAGTGAAAACCAAGACAAAAAAAAAAAAAAAAAAAACTCAGAGCAGACTACCCAAGAGCTGTGGGACAATATCAAACTAATAGTCATGTAATTGGAATCCCAGTCAGAAAACAGGCAAGGAGACTGAAGAATATTTGAAGACATGATGAATAGAGTGAACATTTTATCCATAGTGAAGGAATGAAAGGCTTTGCACTCTTCTTTGTTAACCTGGGCCTACATTTGCAGTCTGATTCTTTGTTTCATTAATCTGATCTACTTGGACAAACTTACCTTTCTAATTCAAGTTTTAGAACATGATATATTCATTTATTCCATTTAAAATACCTATGAAGTATCTACTGTGGGCCGGAACTGGGAGTTACTTTCTGAATTGATTTTACGGTCTAAATGAAGACCAGAGTAGCTAGTCTCTAGTGCTGTGGTCAGGGAAAAGAGTAGGACTTTAGAAAGAAGATAGCCATGGCTCTAAATTCTGGCCCTGCTGTTTAATGTCTATGTCATATCTGAGCACAGCAGTACCTAGTTTATGAGGCTGTTGAGAGGATTACAGTAAAGTAATTGTTCTGACTGTGAAATACTTGGTTTGGAGTGGTCCCAGGCCTTCCCACGTTTCCTTCCTGTTTTCCAGGTGATGATGAACTGGTTGTCAGCGTAGAGAAGTACTAAGGTAAAGTGTTGCATGGCACATAGTTGGCACTCAGCAAATGTCAGTGCATCTCCTATACCCTAACTAAACCTGGACTCACCCCCAAATCATAATCGTTGCCAGATCCATCCCCGAGGGCAAAGCTAATTTCCTCTTTGTTATGATTGACGTGGGGGATGGATGGAGTCAGAAGAGAGAAGGTCTCCAAGTGAGTCAGAGCCTGGATGGGCTATGCTCCCTGTCTCATTTCCCAGGAATTACAGGGGGTTAAGACTTTGTCATCCTTCCTTCTAGCTTCTCTCAGCTCCTAGAGACCCAGGGTTTTAGCCCAAGGCAACATATGAGGCAGCACCTGCCCCGTCAGAGGGGACAGTGCTCTCTTCTGATTTCTCTGCCCCCAAACAGCCACATGCCTGTTTGATTTTTGTAAACACACATACAAAAGATTATACTATAAGACATTTATAAATTGACCTTTCAAAAGTAGTTGAATTGGCAAAATTTGATAGTTAACTGGTGATAGGGGCTGATAGATATGGAAAGGTTTCTACATTATTCTCTGTACTTTTGGATGTTAAAAAACTGAGTCCTTGGTGGCTTACCTGTGCTGTCTATATTAATTGTACCTTTGACGGGAGAGTGACCTTATAATATATTAATATATTCTTGCCATTCATATTTAGAGAGATGATTAAACTTGACCAGTTCACCAAATATCCTGTATCAATGTTCTGACAGGATTTGACTAATTACAGTGAATTACAATGTAAAAAAATATCCAGCCTAGAGTATTTTAAATGTTTATTCTGTGTTTATTTGGACTTTCTGGGGTTATTTTATTGATAGTCTACGGGACAGGTGAGTTTTTTTTTGGTCCGAGTGAACTTGAGAAACATATAGGCACATCTGACTTTTTTTTTTTTTTTTTTAATTATACTTTAGGGTTTTAGGGTACATGTGCACAATGTGCAGGTTTGTTACATATGTATCCATGTGCCATGTTGATTTCCTGCACCCATTAACTCGTCATTTAGCATTAGGTGTATCTCCTAATGCTGTCCCTCCCCCCTCCCCCCACCCCACAACAGTCCCTGGAGTGTGATGTTCCCCTTTCTGTGTCCATGAGTTCTCATTGTTCAATTCCCACCTATGAGTGAGAACATGCGGTGTTTGGTTTTTTGTCCTTGCGATAGTTTACTGAGAATGATGTTTTCCAGTTTCATCCATGTCCCTACAAAGGACACGAACTCATCATTTTTTATGGCTGCATAGTATTCCATAGTGTATATGTGCCACATTTTCTTAATCCAGTCTATCGTTGTTGGACATTTGGGTTGGTTCCAACTCTTTGCTATTGTGAATAGTGCCGCAATAAACATACGTGTGCATGTGTCTTTATAGCAGCATGATTTATAGTCCTTTGGGTATATACCCAGTAATGGGATGGCTGGGTCAAATGGTATTTCTAGTTCTAGATCCCTGAGGAATCGCCACACTGACTTCCACAATGGTTGAACTAGTTTACAGTCCCACCAACAGTGTAAAAGTGTTCCTATTTCTCCACATCCTCTCCAGCACCTGTTGTTTCCTGATTTTTTAATGATGGCCATTCTAACTGGTGTGAGGTGGTATCTCACTGTGGTTTTGATTTGCATTTCTCTGATGGCCAGTGATGATGAGCATTTCTTCATGTGTTTTTTGGCTGCATAAATGTCTTCTTTTGAGAAGTGTCTGTTCATGTCCTCTGCCCACTTTTTGATGGGGTTGTTTGTTTTTTTCTTGTAAACTTGTTTGAGTTCATTGTAGATTCTGGATATTAGCCCTTTGTCAGATGAGTAGGTTGCAAAAATTTTCTCCCATTCTGTAGGTTGTCTGTTCACTCTGATGATAGTTTCTTTTGCTGTGCAGAAGCTCTTTAGTTGTGTTTACAGAGAGCAATACAGCCACAGTGTTTGTGGTTATGTACTGAACCACTTGAAAGCACAGCTGTTGGGCAGAGTGGCAGCTCCCTAGCTGTTTGAGTTAGATACACCACATCTTACTGTAATAAATAGCAAATATTTAGAGGCTAAAAACCATATCTTACATTATGGGAGAATAGAATAGAACTAATTATTGGGACTTCTGGGGGCACTTGGCAATTTGGGTTATAGTTTTCGCTTTGTCCACCAGATCACTTTATTAAAAAAGATGTAAGTACTTCTCAAGGAAGGTATTTAAGGGTAAGTGGATAATGAGAACTATTTATTTTCTTAATTGGCATCTAGAGAGGGATGCAGTGGAGTCCCAGGGTGCCCTGGGCGCCAGGATGGGAATGCGGGGTGCGGTGGGATGTGGAGTGCGGTGTTGGGGAATGGAGTGGGTGAGAGCATGTGCATATGCATGTGTGCAGGATGCTGACCCAATGTGAAAGTGAAGGCTCGATTCAGATGTCTTCAGCTAAAATAAAACATTTCAACTAAGCTGATAAAATCATGAATGAGGTATGCATGAGGAGATGTTAGTGTAGAAAAATCTCCAGAGTGGCACTATTTTAAAGAGTAAAGATGGAACAGTATTTATCATGTAGCTTGCCCAGCTGGTTTATGTTGGAGCTGGGACTAGGACCCAGGTAACTGGCACTTCTTGCCTGATGCCCCAAGACACTTCCTGATCAAGTTCATGGCATTGTACCAGGTATTAGGGGATGGTGGTAAAATTCCAGTCTCTTGCCCTCTGGGAGATTATAGTCATGTAACATGTGGCTAGACCAGTGTTTTCAAATATCTTTTTTTTTTTTTTTTTTTTTTTAGAGGGGAAACTTGCCCCCCTCATTGAATCTTCTGTGGAAAACTAAAATATAAAATAGACGAAAGTCAGAGCTGCTCTGACTGAGTATGTGTGTATACGTGTGGGGGTCCCAAGTCTTGCCACCCCAGCCTCCTCCTCATAGCTCCTTCTCCTTCTTGGGTGATAGGGCTCCAGGGAACAGGTGGGAAGTTCGTGATCTATCCTCAGGCTCCCATGTTGGAAGGGACTGTGAGGCACAGGGATGGGAGTGTGCAGAGAGAGGGCTCTGTGGGGCTTATTGCCTGCCTGGTGTTTCCACCGGACAGGGGTTTGATGAAGATGACATGTCCTCCCAGTGCAGCATCTATTTCCTTCAGTGATGCGGGAGCAGGGGTATTAGAATAACTAATGGTGGCACAGCTTTTTTCCGGGCTTGCTGGACTTTTCTTGTAGAATTTCATTTATTTATTCATTGGTTTAATTATTTATTCATTAATTTGTGAGATATTTACTGAGTTCTTGTTCTAGAAAGATGCTGAACTAACATACTCTGGGGGAGGCCACCAATAGGCTAGCCTGAAAACTGCCTTCCTTGAGGGCTTCCTGAACAGATTTTGACAGCCATTCTGAAGAGGGCAGGTGAACCAGCTCTCAACATAAGACACCACTGGCCAACCCGTGTTGCCAACTCTTTATGGACATTGAAGGCTCCTGGCTTTTCTTCACCAACACTAGAAACACACAATGGCAAGTGAACTGTATCTTGGCAGAAGAGCTCAGGTCAAACTGTTGTATTTTTGGTTCAAATGCTGGCTTTATTCTAGCACGAGGAAGACTTTGGGTGTGAATGAATTTAGAGTAAGGATGGCAAGAACATCAGAGAGCCCCAAAATGGCTATTGCTATTTTCACAGGCTCTAGATGCTATTTCAAAAAGCTAAGTATGTATAGCATGGCAGATATTGAGGAAATTAATGTACATCTTCTTTTTTGCTTAAAAAACTTCATGTTGTGGCCTGTAATAGTTCATCTGCTTATTTTTATTTTTAAATTTTTTGCAGGATTCTTTTTATTAAAGTAAGACTTATACAAATGGAATTTACCCTTTTAACCATTTTTAAGTGTACAGTTTAATGGCATTAAGTCCATTTACATTGTTGGGCAACCATTGCTACCAGCCATCTCCAGAGCTTTCTTCATCTTCCAAAATTGAAACTCTATACTCATTAAACAATAACTCTCCATTCCCCACCTTCTCAGCCCCTGGAAACTACCCTTCTTCTTTCTGTCTCTATAAATTTGACTACTCTAGGTACCTCATATAAGTAGAATTATACAGACAGTATTTGTTCTTTTGAGACTAGCTTATTTCACTTAGCATAATATCCTCAAGGCTCACCTATGTAGTAGAATATGCCATGTTTCCTTTTTATGGCTGAATAATATTCCATTATAGGTACATACCACACTTTATCCATTCACACATTGATAGACATTTGGGTTGCTTCCATCTTTTGTTTACTGTGCATAAAGCTACTCTTAGCAGGGGAATACGAATATTTATCTGTTTAAGTCCCTGCTTTTAATTCTCTTGAGTATACACCCGGGAGGGGAATTGCTGGGTCATATGCTAATTCAATTTAAATTTTTTTGCTGAACTACCATACTGTTTTCCACAGTGGCTGCACAATTTACATTCCCACTCAACAGTGGGCAAGGGTTCTGATCTGTCTACATCTTCCCCAATACTCGTCACTTTCTTTCTTTTAATTATAGCTGTCTTAATGATGTAGAGTGAATGAACAACTTTTGAACAAAAACAATGCATTCATCTTTCTACAATGTTAATTATAAAACAATTTAATACATCTCTTAGGTACCTATTCTAAGTTTCATATGAGTGTTATACTAACTGACTTCTTTCTAAAACTTGGACGATTAAAGTCTGTTCTCAAAGCAAATAGAAAAACGGTAGTATAGTAATATGATGAAATATTATACAGTTTTTTCACCTGATTCTCTTGTGCCATGACCACACAATCTCAGGACTTCCCATTCATATGCTTGCTATCCAGTCACTTCCAACTGTAAGCACCTGCAAATCTTTGCCAATGAGCTTTCTCTGAGTGCCAAAGCCCTCTGAGCCCCTTAGCAGAGCAGCCTTAAAGTGCTGAGGATTAACACCTCCTGGAAGCATCTCTCAGCCATTTGCCAATGAGAGTTAGTGAATAAATACCCCAGCTGCTTCACCCCTTGGTTGGGTTAACTCTAAGGTGTGTTCCACACTGTCTCCCAGGGGTCCCCAGTGGGGATTGAGCCCTGGTGACTCACAGTGGTAACTTGCCCAATAACATATCCTTCACTGGTTTCCTCATTTTCCTAGTTTTCTGCAAGTATTTCTTGGGATTACCTCCTAAAAGAGCTATTTGTACTCACATCCATGTCTCAGCACCTGGTTTTTGGAGGGACCCAACCCAAGACAGTTGTTATGATGGTGACTATGTGAACTTTTTTGTTACATGGTAAAGAGTTTATAAAAGAATGCTAAATTTAAAAAAGACTACATCTAGATTAAAATTATGTTTATTTGAAAATAAGCTTCAGAACTGACTATACATTTATGTAAACTGGTTTAATTTTCAGTGGAGGCATTTTATGTGTGTTTTCCTGGTGAAGTTATTTACGTATTATAACAGAAATGAGTTTCCTCGAGGATTTCAAGGCTCTGATCATCGTTGTATATACATTTGAAAATGTCACGTCTCTGTTATCCTTAGAGTACAATCCATGTCCTTCCCAGATGGTTCAAGTTACATGGCATGTTTCTGGTTCATACAGTGCCTTACTTTGGAAAGACGGCTTCCTGCTCACTCCTGGGTTTATTATTATTTCCAGCTATGCTTAATTTTAAAAGGTAAATAGGGTTTTAAGTCCTACTCTCTTAGCTTTACAAATGTAGACAAATATTTATTTCCTTTTCCTTTTGTGCCAATAGATCTCATTTGCAAAACTTCAGGAAATCTCACCCAATCAAATCTATGCCATTGTAACAGGAAATATTTTTAGTTTTCTTGTGATAGACCATTCTTTTGAATTTCCTATTCCCAAATGTTACTTTCACTAGTGTCTGAAAGGAAGATAGTTTAATGATCCTATTCAAGTTATGTCTGGTTATTTGAGACCAGGACTCACCATATGTTGTATACTCTGTATCTCTTAAGCGAATATTTATGTGGAATATGAAAAGTATGTGGGCAAGGAGTTGTTATAGAGTTTTTAGTGTTGTTGGCAGTCTAAAAATTTCACAGAAGATTCAATACAAATATTTACGTCGGATGAAATGTATAGCCAGGAGCTTAGGGAAAGAGGTCTTACTGAGGGAGAAATGTTAGACCCTGAAGACGTAACTTCTGTTGGGAAAATACAATTTCCCTCAATTCTTTGTTTAAAATGCCAAGAATCTGGACACCCTCCACTGGTAACATCTGTACAGTGTGCTTTTAATTTTCTGTTTTTCCTCTAACTTCATGAACTCTGCCTGCATTCAATGGATGCTGCCTAATAGACTATCATTGTTTTTGAAGCAACATACGTGGCTTCATTATGTAATCATAGGACTTAGCTCTGTCTGGATTGGTTGGCCATTCACTCCCTGGCTAGAAACATTTCTGTCTCTTCTAATCTTCTCGGTCTCCAATTGCAGGCTTCTAGTGTCTTCTTCCTAGGTAGCATCATTAGAGTGTCCACTTTCTAAAGTTTCCTCTCATACTGTTCATAGAGTTTAATTAAATCTGCCTAGTCCTCCATGTATTTTTTTTCAGCACTTTCCCTCTCCCTTAGTAAACACAATATAGAATCTGAGGTCAGTCCAACTTGGTGCAAATGCCAGCTCTGTTATTTACTGGCTGCTATTACTGTTATCACCTGTGGGCTAATATTACTTGTCTATGTAATGGATGTGAAGCAAATAGCCCTTAAGTCTCACTTATTTGAGTATATAAAGGGAATTACATTCTCACTTATTTGAGTATATAAAGGGGATTACATTAGCAGGTAAACTGAAAATCTGCTGCTGTGCAAATGTTCCCACTCAGTGAGAGCAGGACCCCACTCCCTCTTTGCAAGTTTCTCCCCTATCCAGCTGTTCTGGGGGATGGTCGGGCAGATGTTGCCTCATCAGTTCCCACTGCATCTGAGCCTTTGCAGTCACTTAGATGTGGACTGCCTCTCCCTGCTCAGCCACAGGCCACTGTGTCTATAGCTCTGGATGCCTCTCCTTCCTCCCCCTGCCAACTCCTCAGCTAATGCTGCCTCTTTCATTTCTCTAGTGCGAGTGTATACATATCCTTTCTCCTAAATTACCTATAGAACTGTTCACCTGTGTTGTATTTTTTAATAACTCAGGGGTAAACAAATGGAATTATATTATGAAGAGTGACTATCAACTGACTACCGGATGTGGCTGCCCTTGGGGCCCACAAGCCCAGGAGCCTCTATCTTGGTCCCTTGTCAGACCCAGCCTGCTGTTCTGGAGAAGAGCCAACGTCTCCCTCCCCACAAACTTATTTCTACTCCTCAGTATCAGGTTCTCTGTGACCTGTGTCGCCCATTCAACCTCAACAGAGACGAAGACGTTCTCTATTGCTACATTATCATTCATTTACTTTAAAATCGATCACTAACAATATTAACATTAATAATAATGACAACCACAGTTTATACTTCTATAGAGTTTACTATATAAAGCATTCCATATATTAACTCATTTAAGCCTTACAACAATCCTGTAAGATTGGTACTATTATCATACCAATTTTACAGAGGATGAAACTGAAATACAGAAAAGGTAGGTAACTGATTTAAGGCCAAACATTGACTAAAGGGTGCATCTAGATTCAAAAGTAGGCTCTAGAAGCCATGTGATGCACGAGAGTGTATGTGCATGTGTATTTTTTTGTGTGTGTGAGTGCATGCATGCATATATGTATGTGTGTGCAATATTGTATATGTGTGTGAATATGTATGTGTGTGTGTGTACATGTGCATATGTATGTGGGTATGCATGTTTGCATTAACATTCATCCACATCCTGGTTGGGGATGATTCACACTCAAGGGAGAGTTAGATTTTGAAGGTCTCTAATGAGGAGTTGTCACCACTCAGACGTGCTTCAAAGTTCATTATGTAAATCTGTATCAATGTACTGGTTAGGTAGCAGAAAGGATAATGGGAATGCATTTTCATTGATGAAATGAGTCATGTCAAAATACAGTCATGCATTGCTTAATCATGAAGATATATTCTGAGAAATGCGTTATTAGGCAATTGTGTTGTTGTGTGAATGTCACAGGTGTATTTACACAAACTAAGATGGTGTAGTCTACTACAAACGTAGGCTACATTGTATATCCTATTGACCTTAGGTGACAAACCTGTAGAGCATGTTACTGTAGGCAGTTGTAACACAGTAAGTATTTGCGCATCTAAACATAGAAAAGTACAGTAAAATTATGGTACTACTGTGTAATCTTATCGCACCATTGTTGTATATGCATTCTGGCATTAACTACAACATTGTCTATGTGGCACACGATTGTAATAGGACTGTTTAGAAAGATTATGTAGACACCTTAACCCTTGAATGAATGGCATGTAAGAATCAAGAGAGTCTAATACCTTCAGGAAAGAACTGCAGGGCTAAAACTGGGTGGTCTTATGTGGTACCACTTAATGGCAGGAGTTTGTCCTAATACTGCTCTCAGAAATTTTGTTGTATCATCCTATGAGGTAATATTTCATGCAATGGGCTTGTCCAAATTTCTAAAGGACAGCTAGAGATTTTCTGAGCCCCCAAGTCACATTGAATATTTTTGTTCCTGCTTGCTGAAAAAGATGTGGCAGAATTCTGTCTGGTAGGAAGTTCTAGGAAAGAAGACATGCAGCTCCCATTCACCTCAAAACTAGAGGCTCCAAAACTAGATTTTTAGCAATTAAAACCTGATGTATGTGAAAAGCACACATTGGCTTAGGTCAGTTTGCAACATTTTCCCATTCTCAGTCTAGGGTGCATTCTCCAACTTCTTATTTGTTTTTTATGGGCTCTTTCATTCCTAGGATGGTTGACAGTGGGAATGTACACCCCTTTCAGGGAAAACCCCATCCCCTACCCATACTGGGTGGTCTTACCTTTAGGCCCCCAAAGGACACTCTTATCGGTTTATGAGTCCTTAATCAGTTCATTTTGCCAAAGTTAGATAATTTATTCTTAAGTAATTCCACAAATAAGACAAAAGTACTAAGCTTTCTCTAGATTGGTTCAGTTCCAGTTCCAGCTATAGTGAGGATTCATATCTTGACTTGCTGTTTTCTGTGAGCAATTCACATGAGGCCATATATCTTTCTCTAAAACAGAAAATGAATTTCAGGCACTATATCTTTGCTTAGGAAAATACATTTTTCTAAAGCAGAGATTGTCGACTGGCTACACCTAGAGTATATTCTGATCACTGTTGTGTTTAGTTTGGTCTTCATGATGTGTACCAATACATTGTTTTAAATAATTTAAATTCATTTTCATCATTTTAAAATACAGAAATTACATATAAAAATCTGGATGGCTGCCTTCTCCTAAAAGGTAAGAATATCTAATAACATTAGACTTATAATCTCCTTCATCAACAACCAGGAAGAAGTAAGTAGCAGCTACCACCTTATACCGAGCAATTACCCTCCAGTTTGCCACAGTCCCCACCACTCTCTGTTGTCCCTCCATAATGAGATCTCTACTTACCATTTATTATTGTGCTTATACTGTTGTTTTCCTTATAGTTGAATTAATGGATTATGAAATGTGTCCTGTACTCATGTCTCAATTATGAGTGGGAACCAAATGCAATCTTGAGAAATTCACCTGATATGATTTGGCTGTGTCCCCACCTGAATCTCATCTTGAATTGTAGCTCTCATAATCCCCATGTGTCATAGGAGGGAACCAGTGGGAAGTAATTGAATCATAGGGACAGGTGTTTCCTGTGCTGTTCTTATGATAGTGAATAAGTCTCACAAAATCTGATGGTTTTATAAAGGGCAGTTTCCCTGCACATGCTCTCTTGCCTGCCACCATGCAAGACATGTCTTTGCTCCTCCTTTGCCTTCCGCCATGATTGTGAGGCCTCGCCAGCCAGGTGGAACTGTGAGTCCGTTAAACCTCTTTTTCTTTATAAATTACCCAGTCTTGGGTATTTCTCCATAGCAGTATGAGAATGTACTAAAACACCATCTGTACCCAAAATATCCAGGTTTCAATCCAAAATAACTCGTTATACTAAAAAGTGGGAAGAGCTCAAACTGAATGAAAAAATTACAAAAATGTCAACACTGAGATGATGGATATTAGAATTATCTGACAAAAATTTTAAAGCAGCCATCATAAAATTCTTCGAGCAATTACAAAATGCTTGAAACAAATTAATAAATAGAAAGCCTCAGCAAATAAATAGAAGATATAAAGAAGAACCAAATGAAAATGTTTGAACTGGAAAATACAATAAACAAATAAATACCTCAACAGATGGGCTTACTAGAAGAAGGGAGGGAACAGAGGAACAATCTGTGAACTGGAAATTTTATGACCTGAACAACAGAGAGAAATAGATGAGAAAATTTGAACAGAGCCTCAGGAACCTGTTAAACTATAGCAAAAGATCAAATATTTGTATCATCAGAATTTCAAAAGGAGTGAAGGAAGAGGTTGGGCCTGAAGAAGTACTCAAAGAAATAATAGCTGAAAACTCCCCAAATTTGGTCAAATTCAAGAAGTTGAGAAATTCCCACTCAGAGAAACCCATACTAAGATACATCGTAGTCAAACCTCTAAAACTCAAGACAAAGGAATAGCTTGCAAGCCATATGAGAGAAATAACACCTTACTTTTAGGGGAGAAATAATTCAAATTACAGCTGATTTTCACCAGAAATCATGGAGGCCAGCTGGAAGTGTGCAATATTTTTCAAGTGCTGAAAGAAAAAACTGTCAGCTCAGAATCCTATATCCAGTAAATCTTTAAGGATAAAGAGGAAATCAAGACATTTTCAGATGAAGGAGAACTAAGAGAGTTTGTTTTCAGCAGACCAACCCTAAAACAATGGCTAAATGCAGTTCTCTAAACAGAAAGAAAATGATGAAAGAAGGTATCTTGGAACATCAGGCAGGAAGAAAGAACATAGCAACACAAAATATGCCTAAGTACAATAGATTTTCCTTCTCTTGAGTCTTCTAAATGATTTGGACACTCAACAGATATTACATGACTATCATTATAAGTTAGAGGTATAGCCTATAGCTCTGGGAAAACATTCTCTAGGCCCTGTTGTTATTTCCCCTTCCCCCTCCCTCAAAGCATGGGCGATAAAGTAGATCGAATAGGAGCTGAGTTTGTGGTCCTGCTTAGGGTCAAAGGGTCTTCAAACTGTCCACAATAGGGGGACAGCCAGTCCAAGAGAATTCCCAAAAGCAATGTTGTTTGACTTTGGAGGGCCAGATTCTCCCTGCGATTATAGGTGTTGCTTCTGTGGCCTGTCAGAGGAACACGCTGTTCTGGCCAAGGCCCGTCAATTTCAGGCCTGCATCTTTCATATGTGGGCCTCCCATCTGTGATAAGATTTAGTATGGAGCTTTAGTTTAAGGCATTTCTGCCAGCCTTATTAACTTTATTTTCTTACTTTCTCACTCTTTTTTTCTATCATTTTCATTTTCACGGCAGCAGAAATGTAAATAAACATAATGGCAAACTGTTTCTGGAACTTTAAATTGCTGACAGACCCAAATGGACCACTAATTGGTTAAGAGAAGTGCAGCAGTCCCTTTTTTGGGGGGGTATGACTGTGACAATGCCTGGGGGAGCCTGGAATTGACAAACTGTTGAGTGAAATGTGCTTTGGCTGGATAAAGAGGGTAATTTTTTTATTGTAAAAATCCTATTGTGGTAAAAACACTTAAGATGAGATGTACCATCTTAACAAATTAAGCATATAATACGTTATTGTTGACTACAGGTACATGTTGTATAGCAGATCTTTGGAGCTTATTCATTTTGCTTGACTGAAATTTTGTGCTTGTTGATTAGTAAATCCCCATTTACTCCTTCCTCTGGCCCCTGGCAACCACCATTCTACTCTTTAATTCTATGCATTTGACTATTTTAGCTACCCAGATAAAGAGAGTAATTCTTAACAACCAGGTATGGGAGGAGATTCATTTCTGGCACAACCCAAGGGGAAGTGTGCAGTGCTTGTCATTGATTCAGTATAGCCTGCATGAGTTTTGCTTAGGGAAAACTGTGACTGTGGCCTTTTGTGATAGGGACCTTATGTGATCTGTCTCATAATCACTTTACATTCTCATCTCTCATCATGTTTTCTCCCATCCCATGCTCCAGCCACAGTTACTTACTGTTCCCTTCTCTTCAATGCCTCTGTGCCTTTGTTCATGCTGTTCATTTTGCTTACAATGACATTCTGCTTTATGCTTGGAAAACTCCTTATTTTTAAACCTGGCTTAAATACCTCTTCCTCTGGGGAGACTTTTCTATATTTACTCCACCTTCACCTCCACCCCATCCCTGCGAATTGCCTTCTCCTCTGTCCCCTACAGCTCTTTGTATGGATCTCTACTATAGTCTGTATCACTTTGTACTGTCTCCTATACGTGACTGTGAAAGTGGGATCTTGTGCATCCTTGTACCTTTGGGGACTGGCTCAGAGTTGGGGATGTGGGAAGAACTCCATAAATTCTCACTGAATTAACAAACAACTGAATGAGGATATACCCAATGTCATAATGACAAAACATTGCCTAACACATCACTGTTAGAAAAGAGGGATTAAAAAATGAAATGTCAAGCTTTAATTTCCGGGAAGATGGAGTGATGCTTTCCCTATTCCTTTTGGAGAAAATATACTTTTCCTCATTTCTTCTGGAGTAGGATATACTTTTCTCTATTCCTTCCCTGGACATTATATAAAAAACAAACATAAAAAGACTCTGAAAGTTGGAGAGAAGAAGGCAGACTAGATAGGACCTTGAGGCCTAAGGAACTCAGTGGTGAGTTCTGCAGGTTTTCTTCTTTCTGCATGGATCCCAGACTTATTGCTGCAGAAGCTGGCAACCTGGAAAAAGGAATGTTCATGGACAAAGAAAATACACCTCAATGAAAGCCTGATCTTTGTACTCAAAGGGCCAGGAAAGGAGAAGCCTCGCAAGGCAGAAAACTTTTAGACAATAACAACTCTACTCCAGCCAAATACCGTAAAGCTGTGTACCCTCCTCCTCACCATACCAGCACAAACCATGTGGGGGATCCCAGACTTCTATCCAGCCTGTAATAAGTCTTTCTCAATCTCTCTTCTGGGGGCTAGGACCTTCATTCCCACTGAGTGGTAGTGAGCTGCCTGTCCCCAGTTGGTGCTGGTGGAGGGCGTGGGGGAGCAGTCATGAGGCACTTCTAACCTCCCACTCTGGGAGGTACCCATGGGGGCCTAGTGGGAGCCAGAACTGTCCCACCTTCCCAGAAGTAATGAAGGACTTTCTCCCTGTGGGTGCTGATGGAGGCTGAGTGGGAAACCTGGACTTTGGCTTCCACCGGGCAGTAATGAGGTAGGTGGTGTCCCCTTTTCCCTTGCTGGAGTGGTGTCAGGGGATTCCAGTTAAAACAGGTTTAAAGTCAGATTTGCTGCACAGTAACTTTTTCGTTTGCACTGGAAAGAAGTGTTGCCTGTGAAAACCCTGGATTCATCAATTTATTCAGCAAATGTTTATTGAGTATCTACCATGTGCCAGGTTCAGTGTGGGACATTTGGACATCAGACACAGATAGACATGGTCTCTGCCCATGAAGCTTACATCCTAGCAGGGGAGATAGACTTCACAGAAACGAATGAATTATAGCACAATGAAACAATCACAGTGCCACTAAGTAGTACAGACTTCCGTAAGAGAACCACATCATCACTAACCCTTCAGTGGTGCCTACCACGTTCTTATGGAGAAACAAACCCTTAAGACCTAGACTCTATTCTCTTTTATACTGGTTACCACCACTTCCAACCTCTTGGTAAAAAAATTGGCCAAGAAAGGGAGCCCAAGACCCTGTGCTTCACTGAGAGCTTCTTTTAAAAATGCATTTTCATAATGCATTATCTCAGAGAAGTTTTTGGACTCACAGTACATTAGGCTACCTTCCTTATAGATAAATGAGTCTTTGAGTGTAGAAAATATTCACTAACTTATAAGATTTGCATTAACCTCACCAACATTTTCCAATTTTCATTCATGTAATTAACTGGTCTACTTGTAGATTGCACACATAAATGGTTGAGTTCTTTATTCAGCAAACATGTATTGAGCATCTATTCTTTGTCGGAATCTGTAACAAGACTTAGAGACACAAAGATATGGAAGACACACAGTGATGAAAATTGAAGCAAGGAGAATTTTTCCAATTCTTTATGTGTGAAACTTAAAAAAAGAAGAAAAATGAGACATCATATTTGTTGTAGCATTATCTGGGATTGAAAAACACTGGAATGAATCCAATTGTCCATCCAACTAGAGGACTGGTTGAATAAATTATTGATACATCCATACATTGCATACCATGTAGCCATAAAAAGGGATGAGGAACAGTCATCTCTCCATATACATGGGGGATTGGTTCCAGGACCCTGCCTCTTCCTACCTCTGTAGTCACCCTTGTGGAATCCACCTATACCAAAAGTCAGGGTGTACATCCCATGAATACTGTATTTTTGATCCACATCTGCTTAAACAAATCTTCATATAAGTGGACCTGCTCAGTTCAAACCCGTGTTGTTCAAAGGCCAACTGTGCTGCTATGCAATTATATCTTCAGAATACACTATTAACAAAAAGAAAAAAAAAGGAAAAAGAACAAAAAGTAAGATGGTAAAGTATGTTAAATATGCTATCATATAAGAAAGCTAAATTAAAAACAAATGTTAAAAACATTTTTAAAAAGAAGGATAAAATTAAATTTTAATAAAGTAAAAACATAATTATCTAGTGGAAAGGAAAAAGACTAATCAAAGCTATAGTTCTCTGAATAGCTCTTGTTTTGTAGATTTGATTTTTGATTTGAAACTTAAGTGACACAGGAATTTGTCTGTAAATCCTTAATGGGACATACCCTAAAGGAAAAAAAATTTCTTGAAAGACAAACCAAACTTCCCCAAATAATAAAATGCCCTTAAACTATTTTCGGTAATCGTATTTTGATACGATAGTATTGATATCATCATTGTGAGACCATTATGTATTATTTCTGAAAAAACAAATGAGTAATTCTGCTTTTTGTCCTTAAAAGCTGGGATTTCAACATGAGAGAAAGGAGATACAAATGTGAGAATGAAATTAGACAAATATTCTGTGGACCCGATTTCAAACAAGAAGAATCAGTATGAACTTACATGTTTTCTTAAAAAACAAACAACCTTCTCCCCAAAACAAAAACAAACAAAAAACCAAAATTTCTTTCCTAGCTATACCCCCCAAAGAGGCCTAGAAACAATGACTGACCCAATAAGTAGGACCATTCTAATGAATTAATTAAGGGATCTAGGCAGTGATCAATGCTGCTAACATCACACCAAAGGACACTGATGTTATGTACTCCTAACAGAAATACAAACCTTACCTTGTCCCCAAATTGAACCTTAATCTGTTCAAGCCTGTAGAACTTACTACCAATTATCAGAAAATTGAATGGAGAGAGTAACATTTTAAATGACACCATGGAGATGTAATACTCAGAATCCACTCTGGCAAACCCTTCAGGAAAAATGGCCAGTTTCTTCAACAACTAAATTACAAGGAAACAAAATGATGTCAGAAAAATCCTATACATTCAAAGAGATTTAAGGGACACATTAATAAATTTCAATATATGGGCCACATTTGGATACTGAGTTGAATACATTACTTGTTTAGAAAATGAGACAACTGGAGAAACTTGGACATTGAATGTTGTTTGATATCAAATAACTAATGTTAATGTTAGAAAAGATGCTAAATAAGATTGAAAAATCACAGTAATGATATCACGGTTATGCTTTCAAAAAGAGTCCTTGTCTTTTAGAGCTACATAGTAAATATTTACAGGTGACAAGACATAACGGTGGGGATTTGCTTCAAAATAATCTAGAGTTGAGGGGACTGGATGGGGTAGAGATGAAACAAGATTGGCCATGAATTGAAAGTTGTTGAAGCTAGGTGATAGGTTCATGGGACTCATGAGAGTAAGCTCTTTAGCATATGTTAAAAATTTTTCATAATAAAAGGTTAATTACAAAAAGAGGCAGCCTGTTTAATATAAGGTTTATACTCTGATTTCACTTAGGCTTGGTCTGAGTCTGTTTAGGACCTGTCAAGTGGTTCCTGTTTGCTTAGATACCGACAAATATTATTATAAAAAGAAAAATGACTTTGCTGAGATACTTTTACCATGTGCTCCCCTCATATAAGAAAAATTGGGGGATGCCAAACCTGTGAAACTGAGACCGGGACAAGGAGCCTCCTGTGGTTGCTGAGTAGCTCTTTAGAGCTCTGCTTCTTGCATTTGGTCTCTGGTACTTATATCCAACAGCCATCTGTGGCCGTGGCTTGGAAATGATGTGGCGTCAGAAAAGGAGGGAACTCCAAAGGCAGGGCTATGTCAATTGCTCAAAAAAGGGGAATGGAAGATGTTGTCTCCATCCAGCAGCGTAATTAATGAGAAACATTTTTGAATCCAGGATCATGGATTTTTAGGGCTCTTAGGAACTTTATATTTTGTCTAGTCCAAATCACTTAAGTGGCAGGTGAAGAAATGGAAGCTCAGAGAAATGAAGTGGCT
The DNA here is from genome assembly GCF_028878055.3 of Symphalangus syndactylus. Lineage (NCBI taxonomy): Eukaryota > Metazoa > Chordata > Mammalia > Primates > Hylobatidae > Symphalangus > Symphalangus syndactylus. Next base: position 44,729,027 of record NC_072440.2, read on the forward strand.
TGGTCAAGGTTGCAAAGCTAAGAGCATTGTTGGGGCCAGAACCCATATTTTACTGATTTCCAGAGTTCAGTGCTCTTTTCTGCACATTACATCTGGGGTGGCGCACCTTGATTTGTTTCTTTGTTTTTAGTATGAAGTCTCTAGAATTTATTCCATGAATTCTCTGGAGCAATGTGCTACTGCGACGTAGAATTTTCTGTTCTTTCAGTACAAGGGGAGACAGGGGCTATTGAGGCATGTGTTGGGGTGTGGGGGAGTGGAGTGGTTTTAAAATAGTTGGTATAATTGGCTGAAAGAATCTCCTTAGGGTAAATTGTGGCTCATGCTTCATAGGAGGAAAGCTGCATGAGTTTGTGCCTGCCAGACCCCATGAAGGAAGTTATGGGACAAGCAGGCTGTAGAGTCAGATTACCTGAGTGTGAACCCATGCTCTTCTGCTATTTACTCACGGTGTGACCTTGGACAAGTTAGCAATCTCTCTGTACCTCATCTATGAAGCGAAGATAATAATAGCACCTACATCATGGTCTCATTGTGTAGATTTAATGGGTTAATATAGGTAAAATTCTTAAACCAATATCTGGCACCATGCAGGAAATGTGTGTGATCTCAGAGGGGAAACTGTATGCAAACAGCTGTCAACAGGCATGACCAATAGAACACACACATGAGACTGGTAGGTATCTTGGAATTTCAAATAGGGCCTACTTGCTGAACCTACGTGTAGGGTAGGATTTCAGGGTGTTAAAAATCTCCTTTCCAGAGCCAGTTCGGTGCCTGAAAGTCTCAGCCCTGGATTGACTGTGTTACAATCCAGTGTGTTATCTGAAAGTAGCAAATGTAATCATGTAAGTCACTCACGTCTCATAGCCAACTTGCTTATCATCTGAGGGAGCTAGTCATGCAGTCAAGCCTTTCTGGCAGAAAACATGGTCAAGGAGTAGTGAGTGCCTCCAATGCAGCTGTAGCAGATACCATTGGTGGCTCCAGCACTTGCCTACACAACAAAAACTCCTTGCTACAAAAAACCAAAAACAAACCTGCAGCGCTGTCTGAGAATGTTTTGTTTTTTTTTCCTAGCTGTGGGAGTACATTCAGCCTGTATTAGTCCATTTTCATGCTGCTAATGAAGACATACCTGAGACTGGGTAATTTATAAAGGAAAAGAGGTTTAATGGACTCACAGTTCCACATGGCTGGGGAGGCCTCACAATAATGGTGGAAGGTGAAAGGCACGTCTTACCTGGTGGCAGACAAGAGAGAAAAGAGAACCATGCAAAAGCGATTTCCCCTTATAAAACCATCAGATCTCGTGAGACTTGTTCACTACCACAAGAACAGTATGATTCAATCATCTCCCACTGGGTCCGTACCACAACCTGTGGGAATTATGGAAGCTAAAATTCTAGATGAGATTTGGGTGGTGACACAGACAAACCATATGACAGCCCATGAGCAGGACAAGCTGGAAGGGCTGGAAAGTTAATGACCCTGGAGTGGTTCTCAAGCAGTGATGGTGGGGTCTTGGTGGGTATGGATCCCAGCTTCCTAGTCCCTCATTTGGAATAGCTCTGAGGAGCGTTCCACACTGTCTCCTGGAGTTCCCAGTGGGATTGTGCTCCTGTTGCCCCTAGTGATAAATGCATGAAAATGTACTCTCTATTGGCTTTTTGTTCTCTCCCTTCTCACTTCCCTACTTTCCTATCAGTTTCCTGGTGTTGCCTTCCAATGAGACTCTTTGCACCAAATCTGTACCTCAGGACCTGCTTTTGGGGGAGCCCAAACCAAGATAGCCTCATCCAAGTGTTTGGCTGGGGTCTCCCAGACTCTTGTTTCTTCGGCGTCTCTGAATTTCCCACATCTCCAACCACAATTCCAATCCTCAAATTTAGAGATTATTTTTTTAATATTATTTTTCTATTTTAGGGATTATTTGGCTACTACTTCAGTGTGAAACAGACACCTTGTTGTCCTCAAATATTTCTATTGCATTCTACTTGGGGTAGCAAGGAAGTGGGTATTGAGAACTAATGATTATCAGTGCCATATAGAATGACATTTAGGAAGGGGAAAAACTGTCAAAACACCATTTCTCTGCAGAGTTCAAGACTTCAATCCCCTTGACAACCAATTCCTAAACAACATCAGGGAGTTCCATTTGGGCTAGAGGTAAGTTATCTGACATCTCTTGTATCAATACTACCGTCTATAAGATTTGCGGTTTATACTTGTCTTCAGATTTACTGAATCTGATGGTATTATTATAATCACTGCAAATTCACCAAACTCCTTTGAAAGTATAATTTTATACAGAATTGGAAAATGTTAACATTTCTAAATCCTTTAAGTATGCAATGAACTGAAAAGGACGAACATTTTAGGAAAATCAATAAGGTAATTTACAGCTTAAAGTTCAATATTGCTAAAAGCTGACTAAACTACTGTAGTATCTAGACAACGATGACAAGGCCAAAACAAGTAACTTTGAAAGTAATCTCTTTCAGAGCAAACATACTAATCATTTTCTTAACCTTTTTTTTCCTCCTTGGAAAGCAATGACAGTACTTACTAAGTCTTATATAAAAGATGGCTCATTGAAAACTTCAAATAAATAATAATAATATTCAATGTTTATATAGTGCTTTTTTCCTACCATGGAGCTCAAAGCATTATCAAATAATTATGAGATTATTTCTATTTTGTGCCCAACACAATCCTTCCCTTTATGAAGTAGTTATGATGTTTTAATTATTATATATGTCCTTAAATGGTTCCAGAAGCAGAGAGTTATTAATTGATCATTCACTCATTCAATCATAAATCAATCATTAATTGATACAATAAATTCATTCATCCATCCATTCATCCCTTCCCCCCCGTCTATCAGTTTACAAATATTTATTAAGTAGTCACTGCATATGAGGTCCTCTGCTAAGTTCTGCCTGTACAGTGTTGATCAAAACAGATGTGGGCCCCGGCTCTCATGGAGCTAATAGCATAGTGAATTCTACAGCACAAATTCTAGTAACATTTCTGTGATTATACTATTTCTATCTAAAAATTTTTTTAGGCTAGTCAAGTGAAGCAATAGGGGTGGAGGAGGAACAAAGAAATCCATAACACTGTGATCAATTAGTTTAAACACCATTGCACTCAGACCAGCCTAAAATGTTTTGTGAAATATGCTTTTCCTATTTAAAACTCAAACAGTTAATTTGAGATATAATATTTTTAAGGACACAGATTCGAAAGTGAGAGCACTTGGATAGAGAACACAGGTCTTGTGTAAATATGGCTGAATCTGACAAACCCTAATCTGTAGTCTGTGCAGATTACTGTGGTTTGATCACTCTATAAGGTGGGAAACTCTCCAGCACCAGTCCTCCAGTATGGTAAGGCAGGACAGCAGCCCATGGAAACCAGTACATCAGCCCACTTCTGTTTTAATATTGCTGAGTTGCCTTTATTTGAAAAAAACAAAAATTAAGAGAACAGAGGTGACAGGTAGGCAAAGTTTGGGATAGGTATGTTTTAGAGTTTCCATGCTTTATGGAGTTCACAAATTCTTCTCATTCCCCAAATCTCCAAAGCTTCTCAAAGGTCAGATGAATTTTTTTTTTTTGAGAGAGAGAGTCTTGCTCTGTGGCCCAGGCTGGAGTGCAGTGATGCGAGTTTGGCTCACTGCAACCTCCACCTCCCGGGTTCAAGCAATTCTCATGTCTCAGCCTCCCGAGTAACTGGGACTACAGGCATGTGCCACCACACCTGGCTAATTTTTGCATTTTTAGTAAAGATAGGGTTTCTCCATGTTGGTCAGGCTGGTCTTAAACTCCTGACCTCAGGTAATCCTCCTGTCTCAGCCTCCCAAAGTGCTGGGATTACAAGTGTGAGCCACAGTGCACGGCAATAATCGTTCTTGAATTCATGGAAAAAGCTGAATCATCTGTTGCTGAGGGAAGTAGAACAGTTCCTCCTGAGACATCTCTGCTGGTCATGTGTTTTGCCTTGGATGTCTCTATGGAAGACCACAGAGGTGTGGGAGAGAGCTGAGTTCTTAAAAGGAATAAATGTGCTCACCTTTATTGACATGGTTTTAAGATAGGAATTGCTGTAGCTTGTGTTTCCTTTTATCTGGTTGGAGTGGGTTGTACAAATCTGGTGATCTAGATCTTTCCCTCAGGAAATTTTTGAATCAGGTCTCATCTGCATAGGTCTAGCCAGGTGGGGCCAATTATTTGTCCTCCAGGAATTCTGAATGACTGACTTACGCCTGAGGTAAGTCGGTTTTCTGTCTCGTGCATATCGGCATTATAATAATTTTTGTGCATGTCTGCATTGTAACCAATTTTGGAGCATAGTATATTTGTTTATTTTCATATGTATGTTTATTTGCATGTAAACATGGACATGTCTAGACTATGAGTTCTTGCAGGGCAGGAATTGTATCTTTTCCTCTTGCTCCAGTGACCAGGTCAGTGTCTGGCAAATAGAAGTGCTTGATGTGTTTGTTGAGTGAGTGAGTGAGTGAATGAATAAATGAATAAATATCTCTCTCTCTAGATGCTAAATGGTGGGGATTCTGGAGTCTATTGGATTGGTTGTTAACATGGCCATCCCATGTGCTGTTGACTGACCACATATGAGACTGCTTTGATTTCCTACAACACTGCTAATATTCAGGATATTACTGTATCCAACTGTCTTCCAATAGAGTTGCTTTTGTAGTTTGATTTGGAAACAGTGCTGTATTACTTCAAATGATTGTGAAATAATAAAACAAACAATAACCTGAAATGCCAGAAAACATTATTTTCATGGCGACTTTTCAAAAAACAGTTCTACAAGGTCCATTTACAAAATATATATGGACGGGGCTGGGTGCGGTGGCTCACGCCTATAATCCCAGCACTTTGTGAGGCCGAGGCGGGTGGATCACAAGGTCAGGAGATCGAGAACATCCTGGCTGACATGGTGAAACCCTATCTGTACTAAAAATACAAAAAATTAGCCAGGCATGGTGGTGGGCACCTGCAGTCCCAGCTACTCCGGAGGCTGAGGCAGGAGAATGGCGTGAACCTGGGAGACGGTGCTTGCAGTGAGCCGAGATCGCACCACTGCACTCCAGCCTGGGTGACAGAGCTAGACTCTGTGCCCCCCCCCCAAAAAAAAACCACCAACGGAGTAAAATGTATTACATACTACTGAGTGCTATGTATCATTTTTATAATAGAAACAAGAATGTTTGCCGTATAGCAATATGTGGTTAAGATAAAAATAGCTTGTCAGGTAGGCCAGGGGAAGTTTCTCCATAGTAAGCTATAGGTGGAACAGTGAGGGGGAAATAGTTTATTGATTATAACATTTAAATGTTAGTTTTTCTTAATCGATTCTTGTATGAATAAGGGAAGGTGGAAAGCTAAAGCCATTTAGGATTTGAGAGGGTCTGGGTATGAGGGGATAAAGGCACATGCTTGTCATTATTTGGAGCATATATCAGGCACAGAAGTTTTAGGTTCCCAATTTTATTACTAGGATTAGGTGGGATGTATACAATAGAAAGCTCCAAATAATAGTGGGTTAAATATTTTTTATTTTTAGTTTGTGTAAAAGAAAAAGTACAGGATTGGCATGGAGGCTCCTTGGTCATCAGCTGCTTCTTTCCACTTCACTGTCACTAGCACTTGGCTTCTATTTAAGTTTGCCTCGTGGTTCAGCATTATTGCTGGAGCTCTAGCCATCACATCTGCAATCCAGGCAGTAGGAAGGAAGAAGGGGAAAAGGGCACTCCTTCCAGCTGAATCAGCTCCTTTTATAGGCACTTCCTAGAAGCCCTCAGCCAATTACTTTCACTTATTTCTCATTGACCACTACTGGCAAGGAGAGAGGTTGGAAAATGCCATGTTTTGGCTGTGCACATGTGTAGTACCAAATAATATTTGAGTTTTGATGCCAGAAAAAAAGAAGAGATGACTGAGTAGCAAATTGGTCCTCTCTAACCTTCAAGCAGATTACAGGTAGTCTTGCAGTTCTGGGAACGTCCCATGTCTCTTCAGAGTGATTTTATGTATCTCTGCTCTGACCTAATATGTATAGAGTTTAAATTTTAACTTTCAGAGAGCAATTTTATTCAACTTATTTGTAAGTTCTCAGGGAAAGCCTCAGTATAAACCCATATGCTGACTCTAACAGGCTGTCACCCAGACATTTATGGCTAAAACCAGAAAAAGAATGCGATCCTTTCATGGTAGAACATAAGAAGTGATGAGGAGATTTTGTTAATCTGGAGTTGACCGATAAGATTCAGCAAAAAGACTGGAGAAGTCAACAGGAAGTCAGTGTGTGAAAGCGTGAAAGCGGGGCTGAATCAGTTGACACAGGAGCCCAGCCGTTCAGCCAGAATGCGCTTGGTCCTCAAATAACTCATCAGACAACATACAGATAGCTTTTCAGGCACGTCTCAGTAATCTTTTGAAATTGTAGGGCTTTTGAGACATCAGCTGCACTGCCCTCGAGCAGGTTGCACACAGTGTCCTTTCTCCCTCACCACAGGTGTGTCTGGCTTAGTCAGCTTGGGATGCTATAACAAAATACTGCAGATTAAGTGGCTTAAACAATGGCAATTTATTTCTCATGATTCCGGAGGCTTGGAAGCCCGAGTTCATGGTGCTGGCCAATTCATTTTTTGGGGAGGGCCCATTTCCTGGCTTATAGATGGCTACTGTCTCACCGTGTCCTCACATAGCAGAGAGAGGGAGCAATTGAGCTCTCTAGTTCTTTTCTTGTAAGGACACTGGGATCTCATTGAAGCAGGGCCCTGCCCTTATGATCTTATTTTACCTTATTTACCTCTTTATAGGCCCCACCTCCAAACAGTCACACTGAGGGTTAGGCCTTCATCATATGAATTTGGAGCAGACGTGATTCAGTCTACAGCAGTGTTCTTCCCCAAACTAAGAGCTTAGTAAAAAAAGAAGCACTTCTTTCATTGACCAACAGCACCTTCCTTTAATCAGATAGTTTTCTAAAAACAACCAAGCTTGAAGCACTGCTCTTCATACCATTTTAGAGTGAGTTGAGATTTAATATGTGCAAGAACTAAGAGAGTCAGAAGGTAGGACTAGTTCTGCTACCTGGTTCTAGACTGGTTTAATTGCTTATTTGAATCAATATTGATGTATTTCATGCATTATATCTGGACTCAGTGCTGTCACTTTCTATTATAACAGGGTGGACATAAAATAAAGCATAAAGCCTTCTTTTGTATCTGTGTTGAAGGCAAATATACTCTGTCCACAACCACAAAGAAGGGAGGAAATGGAATGATTGGAATGACAACAGCAAACCACTTTGCTCTAAAACCTTTGAGCAGTTTTAAAATTTGGATATTTGCTTCAGTTTGACTCTCAACTTCATTTTGAGGCCATAGATAGAATCAAATAGGCTCTCAAAGACAGAAGTTTCCAAATAAAATACTATATTATTTTAGGGTATGTTTGGGAGATACTGGTACATTTAACAAAATACTACTTCCCTGAAGGATAAGGAATGCATTTCATTTGCAGTTTCTGTCATTAGCTGCTTGTCAAAATAAACTGTTTATCTTCCAATTTCAGAGTTGCCAGGTCTGCCACAGCTGTTGAAAGAACGTTCTCTGGCAATCTGATCAGGTTCGACTATTGGATATTAACAGCAGGGAGTCTAAAATCAAAACACAGCTCTCAAGTTTTAGTGACAACTTTTCAGGATAACTCATTAGCTGGAATTAGGGACAATGGCAATAGTCCTTTTGGTTAAAAAGATTTATAATGATATGTTTCATGGATTTGAAATTTAGAGAAAATAGACACAGGATTATTTTTTAATGGTAAGTCCAGAGAATCTACAATTTTTTTCCTTTTGTTGTAAAATATAGTCTCACAATCAGTATATTTTTAATAAATCAAAATGACACAAGATGAGATATTTGAAGAACCTTCTTTTACTATTTTCTCAATAATTTAAAAATTATTATTCTCAATAATTTTAGTTAGGTTGCCTTTTTAACCCAGTGCTTCCATTTCTCTAAGTATTCATAGTGCGGGGTAGTGCTGCTTAATGGTTTCTAAGAAACATGACAAAAGCTAAGCAAATAAACAAACTACCAAAACCATCTATTTCTATATGCATGTAAGAGAACTTGATGTTGCCTGGAAACGAGAACTATTTATCCCCCCAAACTCAAATTAAATATAGAGGCTGAGATTAATCTTTTGGCTTCTGACTGTTGACGCCATCCCCCACCAATCTCCCACCATGCTCCTCCGCCCGAATTAGAAACCGTTACTTCTCTAATCACTGGACGACCACAGTCCAAGACAGCTGAGATCCTCCAGTGATCTTACTGAATTGCACTTTGGTCTGAAGCCATCAGTTCACAATGAAAGATTTGTAATAATCCCTTCACATCAATTGTTGTCTTTATTATAAGAAGTCACTAAGGATGTTCATTATCAGTGGCTTTCAGATTTGCCCATCTATCAGCATCAACTGAGTTGCTTTGAAAATAACGCAGATTTTCAGGCCCACTCCAAGCCTATTCAATCTGAATTTCTAGGCAAGAGGTCAAGGGAACCTGTATTACAAATAATCTTAGGTGGTTCTGATGCAGTTGGTGGGGATATGGGACATATGGCACAGTGTCCTTCTTCTTCTTCTTCTTCTTTTTTTTTTTTTTTGAGACGGAGCCTCGCTCTGTCGCCTGGGCTGGAGTGCAGTGGCGCGATCTCGGCTCACTGCAAGCTCCGCCTCCCAGATTCATGCCATTCTCCTCCCTCAGCCTCCCGAGTAGCTGGGACTACAGGGGCTCGCCACCACACCTGGATAAGTTTTTGTATTTTTTAGTAGAGACAGGGTTTCACTGTGTTAGCCAGGATGGTCTCGATCTCCTGACCTCGTGATCTGCCCACCTTGGCCTTCCACCGCACTAGGATTACAGGAGTGAGCCACTGCGCCCGGCCGTCACAGCGTCTTTCTTATGAGGACCATGGAAAAAAGTTCTCTCTAGTTTTAGTTCCAGCATCAGGGCTCCTACTTCTGGGTAAACAATTTATTTTTATTTCCTGGACACTGTAATTGATATAATTGATTGTGTTGCTCTTTCTTGCATTGGCCAAAGCATAGAGCCAAATGTGAATCCTTCTAGCAAATGTATAGAAAGAAACTTGTGGCACTATCAGTACCATGTGACCACTCCGGCCTTCCTCTTCTCTTTCTTACTCTCATTTCCCCATTGTCCCAATACCTTCATCAATTTATTTTTAATTCTGCATTTTGTTTTATTGCAGGCGTTGTTGTACATTGCTTTAAATCCTTTCTGGAACAAAATATGACATATATAAATAAGAAATACTGTCCAAATATTTGTATAAGCTGCTTGCTTGAATTAGGATATTTATATTTATGATTTATATTTAAAAAATACAAACTCTTAGAAGCTTAGAGTAGAATGGGGTTGCGAGAGCATGGGGGTGGTGGGGAAATAGAGAGCTGCTATTCAACTGGCATAAAGTTTCATTTATACGAGATGAAGCAGTTCTAGAGATCTGCACTGCAAGATCATGCCCATAGTTAACAATAATGTATCGTACCCTTAAACATTTGTTGAAAGGGCCTATCTCATGTTTAATGTTATCACAACAATGAAAAGAAAACAACCCAACAACTTAGGATGATCCAGCAGAAGTTACACCTGGTTGAAGGTGGTACCATTACTGTTTTATTCAGTGACCTTATTGCCCTTTGGGGAGTGTGGGTGGAATGGGGGCAGATATTACTTCATGTGATACAAGAGAAACAGAGAGCCTTCTAAATTTTATTTAGAATAAAACCAGCATGGTAGAAATGCATCAGTGATACAAGTGAAAAAGAACTTGATTCCTTAATAAAATGACTTACAAATACAAAAATGGACCCCATATGTGCTCTGCTTTACTTACACCCAACTCTAACCTGCGAGTATATTAGGAAAAAAGAAGCAAGTGCATCCAATAAAATTATTTGTAACTTAATTTGTATGAGACGGGACAAGGTTGCTTTTGATCCAAGTCTGGTATTTCTTGGTTAACAGCGTGTAGATTCCAGGCTTTTTGGCAACACCACATTCATGACCTCCAGAGACTATGGCATGGAAGACACCTTTACAGATCAAGGGGCCCCCTGAGTCACCCTGGAAGGAAGAAAAAGGGCAAATACGTGGTAAGAAGCTGTTGGGATTCTTTTTGTTTTTTAACCACCAACTGTTGATTGCTCAAGGGATTATTATCTGGGTCCTTGCTTTCTTTATGTCCCGAAGAGTGTCTGACACTGCCTCTTACTCGTTATAGGTTCTCTATGTGCCTGTCTCTGTCAGGGACTATGTTTCTGCCTACTTGCTTCTCTGTTTATGTCTCTATCTATGACTATGACCATGCCTCTGCCTCTGTCTCAGTGTCCATGTCTATGTCTCTCTTTTGTCCCTATCTATGTCTACATTCCTCTGGGAATCAATGACTATAGATTATTTATTAAAGAATGGATAAAGTTTTAAATAATCCACTGAAATAAAATAATCTTTTAAAATTGTATATTTCATTTTCATGCTCACAGACCTAAAATCAAGTTGTTATTGAGACTAGCAGAAAAGAGCAATGTATTGTAGAAAATGTCTTCATGGCAGGAACTATATGTTCTCTGTTATTTATTTATTTTTTGCATCCTCACATGGTTGGACATAGTGCTATGTATATGTGCCATACTTAGTAAATACTTAGTGAATGAAATGATTTTTGAAGACTCACTCTAACAGCAAAACATGTAACTAAATTCTATCAAGTGAAGGGAAAGAGCTATAGAGGGGATGGCATGGCCTTTTGATGAAGAGCTGGCTTCTACATTTGAAGACCAGTCTTTCTCTTTGCTAATGTTCACATTGCAAACTGCAGCGCCTTATACTTTGGTCAACCATGATAACAGATGTTTAGGAGGGTGATGGTCTTGGGTACTGCAGATGCACAAGACATTTGAAGTCATCATATCCTCTCCCCCAGTTATACTTAACATAGTATGAGATGAATACTGTATTCTAATTTTTAAAAAATTAATAATTCACTTGTGCTATATATTAATATAGTTCATATGAACGTCTATTTTTTTCCTTACCATCTCAATAAACAAAAGATTTTGAAAAATATAATGACTCTTGTTCCTTTTTCTCTTTTAAGACAGGATCTCATTTTGTCACCCAGACTGGAATGCAGTGGCAAGATCTTGGCTCACTTCAGCCTCAACCTCCTGGGCTCAGGTGATCCTCCCCCCTCAGCCTCCTGAGTAGGTGGGACTACAGGTGTGTGCCACCACACCCGGCTAATTTTTGTATTTTTTGTAGAGACAGGTTTTCACCATATTGCCCAGGCTGGTCTCGAACTCCTGAGTTCAACAGATCCACCCACCTTGGCCACCCAAAGTTCTGGGATTACAGGTGTGAGCCACCATGCCCGGCCTTTTGTTCCTTTTTGTTAGTCAGTGGTATGGTCTGAATGTTTGATTCCTCCGAATTCATATGTTGCAATCCTCACTCCCAAGGTGAGGGTATTAGGAGGTGGAGGTGAAGCCTTCATGAATGAGATTAGTTCCCTTATTAAAGAGGCCTAAGAGAGACCCCCTCGCCCCATCTACCATGTGAGGTTAGAGTGAAAAGAAGCTGTTTATGAGCCAGAAAATAGGCCCTCCCCAGACACCAAATGTGCTGGTGCCTTGATCTTGATCTTGAACAGAATAAAGTTCTGTTATTTATAAGCCACCGAGTTTATGGTGTTTTGTGGTAGCAGCCCAAACAGATGAAGACAGTCAGTCAACATTACTTATGAAACACATACTATATATTTGAGCTTTTTGCATTTGAGTCTTATAAGACCTCCTTATTGATTAATCTGCAAGGTGGTTCTTTAAATAAGTTATCTTCTAATCACCACTAGTGACTTCAGGGTTGGTAGACTTTGTAAGGAGGATAACACCTCTCATAGGAAGCCTGTAAAAGTTGTCAGATATGGTCCATTATCCTGATTAACAAACATTTAGTGGGTGCTTATGAAGCATTGGGGAAGTTTTTACAATCCATCCACATTGGTAGATGAAAACGAATAGAGAATGCTGTGCAGGAATGAAGAGAAAATGTTTAGAATTGTGGTTTTGTATTCTCCATGCCCCTCCCTCCTCTTCAGTGTCAGTGAGCAATAGAGGCTTGGCTACTGTACAGCGCTCCGAGATGCCTGTTTGAAAGAGAGATTCTTACCTTACAGGAATCCTTCTGGCCTTTGGCATCTCCTGCACAGACCATGTCTTTGGTGATTAAAGGGTCGTGGTTGTAGTAACTTTGGCTGTTGCAAAGTTTTCGACTTAGGACAGTAACGGTGACTTCTCGCAGGGTATCAGAAGGTCTTAATAAATTTGGGTCGGTGGCTCCCCAGCCAGTAACCTCGCATTTGGTTCCAGATCTAAGATAGGCTTTGGATCTTATGTGGAGCACCTTGACATGTTTATTGAGTTTTGCGGCTGTTTGAAGCTGACAGATTGAAAAAAGATTGAGTTATTTCTTTCCCAGTAGTATTCTGATGTTAGCCTGTGCATTGTATGTGTGGTCCCTCTGTCTTAGGCGGGCGTCCCTGTTCTGGGATCTACTTTGGTGGTGGCCTGCAACTGCATTTGTGGTTATTGCTTTTCTGACCATGCTCTCTGTTCCCCGAGGAGCTCACTGAGGCTTGGGGAGGGAGCTTATGGAGAGCAGGAATTTTGTCCAGTCTCGAGCAAACTGGCCTTTGCCCTCCATTGGATGGTTTTGTGTGGAATAACATCCATAGGTCATGACTTTGAGGGCTGGGCTGCTTCCTGCTGGATAGGATCCTTGAGTATGGTCTAGACCAAGTTTGGACTAAACTAAATGTGGTCTAGACTAAGTTGTAACTCACTGCTGAGCCCCTGAAGTCACTTGGTTGGCTCTGTTGTATAAACAACTGTTGTATTTTTTACTTGCTAATGAGAAAAGCATTTGGGAGAAAAGCTTTCAGTGTGGATCCTTGGGCCTGTTAAGATGTTCCCCTCCTACATATGTGAGTATCAGAGTTGCTTTTCCTTGTATAAACACAGCCCTGGTGCATTTGTGATAAATTCTTGTTTCTTTCAAGGCAGTATATGGAATAACATGGGTCCTTATAAAATATATCATGATCACCTCAAACATGGGGAGGGTGCTAGCAAAATGCTTTTTGTAGGTGATTTAACTAATTGAGCCATCCTGTATAAAAATGTTGGCAAAATAGAAGGAAGACAATGCTACTACCTACCTTAACCAGCATGATATCATTTGATTGAGGATCTGATGTAACTCTTGAGAATGGTATAAATTTTTTGATCTCCAATCTTTGTTTGGAGGCCTCATTCTTTGAGAGAGAGTGTGCGCCTAAAACCACAGTGGGAGACTGGCCTTTGGTAAACCTAAAAAAAGCAAAGAGAATGAAAGCAGCAGAATGATTTCCAAATCCCCCAGTGGGGAGTGGTGATGGTGGAGAGGGTTGTATACATAGAGAAACAAGGGCTATCTCCAAGGTAACCTGCTTAAGATTAGGTGGAGTGACAAAGGTCTTAGTGGACCCCAGCATGAATTGATATTAAGGGCCAAATGACTTGCCCTTAATCCCACCCTAAACCAATTCCCTGGCATTGCAAAAGAATATCAGAACTTGTATCCAACTGGGGGAAGAAAAAGAAGTGAAATCCTAATTGACTTAGATCAAGCTTAAAACAAAATTGTGTTCATTTATGTAAAAATAAAGCAAATTGTATTTCTTGAGTTTGTAGTTTGAGATTTACACCAACTACCATTAAAATGTTTTTACTGTGGTAAAGTATACATAACAAAATTTGCCATTTTAACCATTCTTAAATGTATAGTTTGGTGGTATGAAGGACATTTATATTGTTGTTCATCCACCACTATCATCTCCAGAACCCGAGAACTTTTTAATCTTCCCAACGTTAAGTGTTTTAATAATTAAGGTAGCCAGGTGCAGTGGCTCATGCCTGTAATCCCAGCCACTTGGGAGACTGAGGTGGGAGGATCATTTGAGGCCAGGAGTTTGAGAGAAGTCTGGGCAATATAGTGAGACCCCCATCTCTAAAAAAAAATTAAGGGGTACAGTGGTGCATGCTAGGCATGGTGGTGCATGCCTATAGTCCCAGCTGTTTGAGAGGCTGAAGCAGGAGGGATTGCTTGAGCCCCAGAGCTGGAGGCTGAAGTGTCACAGCCTGGGTGACAGAACAAGGCCCCATCTCTTAAAAACAAACAAACAAACAAACAAACAAACAAACAAACACCACAAAGATCCCCACCCTACACTTGCTCACCTACATGCCTAGACCTCATCTCAGGTCAATATGGGGAAGTAAGGCCCATTACATGACAGTCAGATATGTCCACATGTCCTGTCCCCTCGATTAGAACAAAGATTTGGATAAGAAAGGAAAACTTTCCTCAAGGTAAGAAAACAATGCTAATTTGAAATGAAGATACTTTAAGTTTAGTAGCCATTCCATCGGGGAGATTTAGAGAATACGAACTGGTGAGTCAGGTGAAGAAATAGGTTTGTTTTTTGGCTTTTTTTTTTTAACCTTTTTTTTGAGACGGAGTCTTGCTCTGTTGCCCAGGCTGGAGTTCAGTGGCACCATCTTGGCTCACAGCAACCTCTGCCTCCCAGGATCAAGTGATTCTCCTGCCTCAGCCTCCCGAGAGGCTGGGACTACAGGCTTGTGCCACCACACCCAGCTAATTTTTGTATTTTTAGTAAAGACAGAATTTCACCATGTTGGCCAGGGTGGTCTCGATCTCCTGACCTCAGGTGATCTACTGGCCTCAGCCTCCCAAAGTGCTGGGATTACAGGCGTGAGTCTCCGTGCCCGGCCAGGTTTGTTTTTTAAATCTCTGGTCATACACAGTTCTAGTACCAGTGTTTCAACAGTGCCACAATTGATCTGATTTACTCTTTGTTGGATAAAATTACATTTACAGCAGTGATAAAGTAGAAATAATTTTTTGGAGATTTTGGCAGTACCGTAGAGCCATTTGTATACTACAGATATATTCCATTACAGTGTCTATCTTTATGAAGTCCACCTCAGATCTTTTAATTGTATTCGTTTGTTTACGTGTAACTATTTCTTTGCTACTTGAAAAAGCTACCAAAGTAGATTGCAGTAAAAACACACATACTCACGCATATAGATTAATAAAGATTAATAAAAGTTACAAAGAGCACAGAAACCTACAGAAAGGGGAAGACATGATTGTTTTAGATTTGAAAATGAGCAAATGCCTGTGGTAGAGTGGGTTTGCTTATGGCAGAGCTGTGACTGCCTGGAATGACCACTTTTTGGTTTCTGCCAAAAGAGTTTATTTTTATTTATTTTGGGAATTCCAGCTCTATTTGTTGAAAAGTTTGCCTATTGCAAAATCAGGATGGGGTGGAAATGTCTCATAGAATGTGGACTGGATTTCCTAGGATTGATTTGAATTCAAATTCAACATACCCACTAAACCCAAAACTTTGTAGGAGAAGGATGACATAAAAATCTTCAGGATGAATGCTGTAACAGAAAGGTGGGCACGTGCCTAAATGACTCACACAAAGAAGGCTGTGAGGTACAAATGAGAGGTGTGGAGGGTGGATTCTCACTAAAGGAGGGATACTGAAAAAATGTCTGGGTTTCTTTCATCTTTTACTAATTTCCTCGGCTAGTTATTGCCTTTGAAATGTTTTGGTTATTTTTGTCTCCACTGGGACACGTTAAGACCAAAAACAACCCAAGCAGACCATTATTCCTTCTGAACTTTCAATTTCTAGATATCCTTCAACTGTAATCTGTGCTACTGAGGTCAAATTTTCTGCCTACGGGATATCTGGAATTACTTGAGTTCTGGGATCCCACCCCCTTAGCTAAACTGAAGTCTGAATTCACACAAAGAGGAAGTAATAATGCCAGTGTTTTTCGGTTGCACAGCACAGGATTTCCCCAAGTGCAGTCTTCAGACTTGCTTCAGAATCACCTGGAGGTGTTGGTTTAAAATGTGGTTTCCTGAGTCCCACCCTGAGCTTTCCTGGAAGAGAATCATATATGGAGTAGAACTACAGTGCGGCTTACAGTAGGTCTGCTGAAGACATCTGTAAACGTTGTCTCAGTTGAGCCTAACAACAACATTTCTCAAGGTTGGTAAAGCTGACGGGCTGTGTATTCCTTACCAGTAAAAGATTGTTCTCTGACTCGTCCAAGGTGACATACCTCATAAATAGGGGAATCAAGACCCAAATTTGGCTTTTGGTGACTCCCAGTCCAGTGCTCTTTCCTCAATCCCTCTTTGAACCCCTTGCCAACCCCCTTCAAGCCTCTTCTTTTCTCTGCCAGCCTGCCCGGATGCTCAGCAGTGCTTCTGCTTAGACCCACCCCTTGAGGTCTGGCAGCAAAGGCAGGGTCCCTATGTCTTGGAGATTTCTCTTGCCTAAGAGAGAGGGAGAAGAACTTGGCTGTCAGAGAGGGAGGTCTTCCCAGTCTTACCTCGTCAACATCAGATTAGTTCCTTGGTTATTACCATTGGAAGGCACAGATAATTGTATAACAATACTCGATAACATCTATTAAGTTCTTTGTGTTCTGTGCTAAGCATTTTACAAAGCTTCCCTCATTTAAACCTCACAACAGCGTGGTGAGATAGGTATTATGACAATCCCCATTTTATAGACGAAGAAATTGAGGTTCAGGTAAACGAACAAACTTGAGGACCTTTGCCTCCAGGAGGCAAATTCGGGCAGGATTAAAAGCTCAGTTGGCTTGAATCTAGAGCCTGAACATTGAACCATTTTGTTCCAGGAGCCTTGAGCATTTGAGATGGAGTGAGGCCGTGTGGAAGGGGCTGTGGAAGGTTCCATCTAACAACTTGCTAGGCAGGTTGGGGCAGGGGGAAGTGCTCTGTGAGGGGGGCCTGGGAGAGAATCAGGAGAACAGGGTACAACAGCTGGTGAGAGTTTTGCTTCTGGTAAGTTAAAATGCTGAAGATAAGTTTGTACAGGACATTTTTTATTAATTTGCTTTTATATTTGACATGGCAACTAATAAAGGGGCCAGAATATTGAGGGAGGAGCCGTGTGGATGGCTGGTGAGAAGGAAGCACTCCCAGGTTTGGCCCTCTTCACAATTTTGCTGAGAGAGAGGCTTGGGGCAAACTATTCCCACAGGATACTGGGGAGTACATTTTTGGGAAGCCACCATTGAGCTATTTTGTAAATATTTTGAATTTCATAAAGCTTAATATTTTTCCAACCACCAATCTGCCTACTTTTTACACCCAAGTGTCCTGTAGAGGAAATTTGATCTACATATTTGGAGTTCTTTATACCCCAGCCATTTAAAATGATATTTAGCAATAGTTTGTTTTAAGAAAAAAAAAAAAAAAAAACTCCAAGACCTCTCTCTTTTTTTATAATCTCTTTCCCCAATTTGGGAATCCACTTCTCGTGAGTTAAATCCACTTGACAAAATTTAAAATTCAACTTAGTGATATTATTTAACTTCCTATAACACTTTATGGCTAGTGAATCACTTTTTCATACACCATGTTTCAGGCCTAGCCAGAGAAAGAAAGAAAGAAAGAAGAAAGAAAGAAAGAAAGAAAGAAAGAAAGAAAGAAAGAAAGAAAGAAAGAAAGAAAGGAAGATCTTTCAGTGTATTTCTTTCTTTCCATCCAACGTTTGTTGAACATTTAGAAGTCAAGCTCTGTGTCTGGGGAGGTTATAGACCATTTGAATGTGTATTATGAGCATATTTGAAGATGTGCATATTTTGCATCAAATGAACATTTACTGACAGTTCCCCACTCTGTCTCTCTGATCTCTAGGGGGCAAATACCCTGGGGAAGAGAGAAGTGATGGGGATGAGAGTGTGATTTCTATGAGGGCAAGAACCCCGTGTAAATGAAGTAACCATATTAAATTGGAAATCAGTGGCTTGCTATTTAGAGATAGCAGAAGATCTCCCAGTCTGCAGGCTTCAAAACTTCCAATTTGTGATCAAACAGTTTCATTTAAATGGGACAATCAGACAAAACCCCCAAAGCATAGAAAAGCAAGTCAATTCAGTTGTTCTGTTTAGATATAGACAATGCCTGGAGAGAGCAAACCGTTACAGCTAAGAGAGATCTTTAAGTGAAAGAAAAGGAGAAGGCTCCATCTCAGCTTATTAGGCAAGAGACATAAGGAAACATATATACAAACAAAAAACAAAACCAAAAAACCCAAGCAAACAAACAAAACAACAAATACCAAATTAGTTTTCTACTGGCATTTCTTTTGTGATGGTTGCAGCATCCCAAGAGGGGTTTTGTGCTTTATTAGCTGAAGTAAGAGAATCCTAGGCTGAAATGGACTTTGGAAGGTTTTACTCTGTCTTCAGAAAAGCTTTCATTCTAAGTATCCTAGAAAATAACTCTCTCATTATCTTCCTCTTTCTAGAAGTCATCAATAACTTGTTTTTTTCCACCTAGGAAAGTTGTAAGTGGTGAGTAGCTACTGTTAGGAGTGGCAAAGTAGGCTTCTTATGCGTATAATACTAATGATAATAGCTGCAATTTTTTTGTGTTTGCTAAATGTGCCAAGCATGCTAAAATACTTAAACAGATACTATTTAATTCTGAAACCCCACAAAGCAGGTATGATATGATTATTACCCCTTTGTAAAATGGGGAAGCTCAGAGCACAGAGCAAGCTCAGGTTGTCTGATTTCCTCTTGAGCAGTGTGGTCTAACAAGGTCTACAGTACTGCTGCTTCAAGTATTACTGTTGCTGTGTTCCCTGCATTATACAGAGGACTTGAATTTGTCTAATGTCTTGCAGCTCAGTTCTCTCTGAAAAGGAAAATCCAGAACAGAAAGCGTGGAAGAAGGTAAGCAAACGCCACCAGTTGGTCAGTAACCGCAGAAGCTAACAGTAGATCAAATTCTCATTCAGGAGAGGTAAGCTTCTCTTGTAGCTATAATAACTTGCAGAAAAAACACATGCCTGGAAAAGTGTGGAGGACTCACCGATACTGGCAGTGGGCTGCTGTCAGCACCCACTGTGGATCAATCAGAACACCTCCACAAACGTGATGTCCGCCATACTGGATGGAGGCCATAAATGGCCTGGAATGAGGTGACACTTCTTTCCCTCCAATAATTTCCATATTGAAACCTACAAAAGTAGACCAAAAGATTTCACACAAAAGACCTAAACATACTGTTTCATGTAATTCTTCCAATGACAGTCACTATATTATTTTCAAAGCTTAAAAAACAGCAATAACCCTACCTAAAAGCTACAATAATTTTACTGATGAAAAATTTGTATAATACATTACAGTTCAGAAAGATAGGAATGATTGTGAAAATAATTTTCATCTACAGTATAACAATATAGTCAGTAGAAATTCATTTAATGTTTACATGTAGATATAGGAGATACTTACACACAGGAGTCATATAAGCCGCAACTATTAGGAAAAACAGAGAAAAGGAAGAAAACTTAGTCATTTTAAAGACTTAGATTTAAGAAGCCCGGATAAAATGCTTTTATCCTGTGATGAAGGAAGAAGGTTCTGAAGACTGAGTTTTGTTCTTGTAAGTTTTGACCTTCTCACCACAGGTGCTCTAGGGGTAAGATTTTTTTCACACCTGGGTGTAAACATTATGTATCAGTTTGGGGACTTTCAGTTCTGTGCTTTTAGCACTTTTTTGTTTTGTTTTGTTTTGAGATGGAGTCTCCCTCTGTCACCCAGGCTGGAGTGCAGTGGCGAGATCGCAGCTCACTGCAAGCTCTGCCTCCCGGGTCCACGCCATTCTCCTGCCTCAGCCTCCTGAGTAGCTGGGACTACAGGCGCCTGCCACCACGTCTGGCTAATTGCTTTAACACTTTTTTGGGAGAGGTATGTGTGCCATAAAGAACCCATGTCTGGAGATACCATCTCTAATACCTATATCAGAGTACTTATGCTATAAATAAAATTTATACTATATGTGTATATAATATTTATAAATGAAAAATACCCATGATGTAATGAAGTTGCAGACAGAGTTCAAAGATGTCCATTGCTCTCAAGCAATACTTACCATTTTTCCTGGCACAAAATGGTGCCTATCATATTTCATTCTTCTCTCTTTTTCATTTGGACATAGATTTATGATGAAGAGAGACATGGACCTTGCACAGATTATGGTTACTTCACAATGTGGCTTAGCTAAAGCCTGAGCACCATCCAGAGAAAGCCATATGTTTTGCAGCAAACATCCCTACTCATGTCGTTTCTCTAAGTTTGCCCAAATTTGGTTAAATTTTAGTTACATTTTTGTGAGATTTCATAATGTTATTAAAAGTGAACATTGGCAACTATTTTTGATTCAGAGTCTCTCTTATACTCATTTTTAATTGAAAATGGCCATGCGTTTTTCCAGGGACTTAATAATAATGTCTTTTAAAAATAAAGGACTGCATTTTGTAATTCTCCCCAGGAACAGATGACAATGCATTGCCAGGCCTTCAATACAAAAGGTATTAGACTCAAGATTCTACAAGATTCTGTTTGTGCCAGACACTGATCAGCAGTGCAAATATAAAATGAATACAAATAGATCACGCATCAGAATGCCAATCACTTCCTAGAAACACTGATCAAAATTTGCATTAAATCAACAGATCTTTCTTTTAAGATGTATGCATTTTATCTTCCATTCATTTTAGAAAAGAGAATTAAAATCCAGAGCTATCATGCTCGGCAGATTTCAAGAGACTCCTATCAAATTGTTTTCTAGCACAAAGAGTAGGAATAATAATAAATAATACTATAATTATATATTATACTTTATAACTTAATAATATATAAGTAAAATACCTTAAGTTATTTCCAAAATTCTTTTTATATGATCATTTATGGTTTCATGTCTATGTCTTTGAGGAAAGCAGGACAACTATTATATTTATGTTACAATGGGAGAAATAAGTTCCAAGAGGCTACGTAATTTACCCAAGGCAACACAGCTTACGACCTAGACCAAATCACCTGCCTGACCTCCCTGTATGTTAAGTTGTATGTGAATGAGTACCCTCCCAGAACACAGAATTTTATAAAAAGCCTGCTTTCCTTGTACAGGGGTGTGGCAACAGTAAAGCTTTCTACATGTTAAACAGAATGAACAAAACCAACGCAGAGCAGTGACTTCCTGCCAGAGAGAGCAGAAGGTGAGATAAGGAGGAGCCAAGTTAAGAAAAGCCACAAGCTTAATAAACCAAACTTACTACTCCCACTCAAATGTCCCTGTGAATTTTCAAGTCATCTTTGTCACTGTTGATGTGCCTTGGATGCTCTACTGTGTGGCATTGTTCCACATTGGAAGGCAGACAGGATGGCGTCAGTTCCCTGCTACATCCCAGTGATGCTGGGATCATAAGGAAGATGGTGTGTGACAGGTAGAAGTGATCCAAACTCTAAGGAAGAAATAAATTGTAAAGGACAAAGCTGTGTGTGTGTGTGTGTGTGTGTGTGTGTGGCGGGGGAAATGGGAATAGTTACAAACATCTCTCAGCTGCTTATTTCTGAGTAGTAAGGATTAATGTCCACATAGCGTTGTACAAATTGCTGAACGTTTTTAGCTGTATTTCCAGGGAAGTGGTTGTCATTAGTCTTGTTTTATGGATAAATAAACTGAAATTCAGGGACTTGCTTGAGATTACCAAACTAGCAGGTGGCCCTTAAGCTCCTGTGTGCTGGCTCCCGGCTCTATGTTCCTTTCAACCTGACTACATGCCTGCCTCCTTTGAGAAGTCCCTGGGGGCTTAGGTGCTCTGAGAGACAAGCTGGCTGTGCAGAAGAGAAAAAGGATTTAGCCATACACACTGTGTGCAATTAGACATGGGTGAGATTTAGTTCAGTTGGGAAGAGTCTCATAACTCTTTCTTGTAGCTGACCTAGAAAATTCTGAGAATCATGTTGGTTAATAGTAATGAGTTATTTGGTTTTGGCTTTAGACCGATTTGCCAGTTAATAGTATCATTTGTTATTATATTCAGGATTCTGGATTTGAGAACAGTGGGCTGTGTAACATGATGAGCTCGGCGATCTAATTTATTTCTGGGTGTTGGTTTTTGTTCTGTTGAGTCTGCTGCAGGGAGGGCCGTGTTTGCTTTGGATGGCTTTACAGCAGCTGTACCAGACTGAGCAAGTGCAAGACTGTGCTCAGAGCAGGGCTGGCTTCACACGTCATAGCCTTGTGGCTCTTCTTTGCTGTGTTTAGCTGTCTTTCTTGCTGCTCTTAGAGATGTTGTTTCTGCCTCTCCTGTGTTTCAGGAGACCCTTATAGAACAGCTGTTCCACTGCTCCAAAGGCCTCGTGTGGTTCTATCCCTTGGACTGCCTTTCTTCAACAGCCCAGACACCTGCTCCGTCAGATTTATAAGCCACAACCCCTAGAGCCATGCCAATCAAAGCATGGCCCGCAGACCTGTGCCAGCCTCCGAACCTGTTTGTTACTGATTTGGAGCAAGATGGGGACAGAAATTGAGAGCCAGAGTTTAGAAACTCTAACAGCTACTTAACATGGCACTGTATTAATTTATTTTATTCATGAAATATAATTTGTCCAATTTAATAAAAATTGGGTGTGTATTTTGTATGCGTCTGTTTTTTATTTAATTACTTTTTTCTATTTATTTGTGTTGTATAAACGGATCAGTTCACAATGGGCTGAAACTAAAAACAAACAAATTAACAAACTAAAACTCCAAACACGCTGGTCTTTCCCACAGGTAGTCTGAGAAACACTGCTCTGTAGACATAAGTGCAAAGCAGATTTGTTTCAAGCCCTTCCCATTTATTCCCTTTTACATTCCTTTGAAAAATGTTCTCAATCTCAAGTTTTCCCAGGCTATCCAACCATCCCCAGCCCTTGGTACTTGACATCAGGATTTGGCAGAATTTCGCTGGATCCCTCCCTTGTAGCCCACCATCCTCCAGGCCTTGACTTCTGTCCAGTAATGGCTTAGCTAATTTGGTAAATGAATCTGCTAACACTCATAGTGAAACTATGGCAGCTTTGAAAATTGGGCTTGGGAAGGATATTGGGGTGCTATGTAATGATATTAAGTCCAAAGTTCTCAAGAAAATATAAATCTCACCTCAGATTACAGCCATCCCTCCTACTAGGTCCTTAAAATGAATGAGCTTAAGGGCAGTTGGCAAGGAAAGCAAAGTACCTCTCAGCTCAGAGCTGGGGCTGTAACATGGGTTGGGGCACATGGAACACTGCCTTTTCCTAAGCAACTTAAATGTAAATACTTTAGAGGGCTGCTCTAGGGCCTCTTCTTGGTGGAATGATGGTGGTGGCAAAGGTGAGACTGAGGGAAATTTGTTTTGTCTTCCTCTACCTCAACTTTGAATCAGAATATATTTTGCATGTTAAATCTTCCTTTCATAAATATGAAGATACGTTTTCTAAACCATCATTATTGAGTTAAGTCACACAATAGTACTTCAACTTCCTTTTCCTTTACTCCTCTCCAAGTCAGCTATGAAATGACTGGAATGGATGAGAATTGCCTTCAGTGCAGGATCCTCACGTACGGAGTAATCATAGGAAAACACCTTGAGGACTTGGCAAATAGGGATGTCCCAGCACTGCTGGTGCTGGCTGCCTGGTCATACACTGTCCCTATCTCAACTTTGTCTCCAGGCCTTACACTGCCCTTTTATGACTCCTCTTCTTTTTCTTTTCTTCCTTAGAGCAGCCTTTGATGTTCATTTTAACTAGGTTCAAATGTTGTGGGTGGGATGAGGAAAGTGCCACATGGAGTGGTTCCTGTGATGTCGCTGGACTCAAGACAGATCACTCGCATTGTCTGCAATACTTGTCCTGAAAGATTTGCACATGTGGAAATCCTTTCAACAGTAATGACTGCCAAAGGAAGGTTTTCAGCTCCAGGCTCGTGGGTACCCTGGCCTTGCACAGAGGAAGGTGAGAACTATATGAGCCTACCAGTATTTTAGGGAGAAAACTGGGGTAAATATGTAGGCCAAGTTAAGGGAAAAATATCAGAGAAGAACCAGGTAATAAAGACCAGAGGAAAGGTGGAGGCAGAAAGGGAGGGAAGGAAATAAAGAAATACTGTTGAATAAAGAAGGAAAAATGATCAATTGAGGATGGGAGGCCTTATAATGGAACACTTCCATTTATATTTGAACATCTCAGATACAGTACTGTGATGCAGTACTGTGCCCCAAAGCCAAATATGTTATCATTGTTTTACAATAGAAACAGATACATTACAAGAAATAATCTCATCATGCTGAAAGCAATTACATTGTTTAAACTAGTCAGGATGATTTTACAAAATAAATGAAGTCACATCAGGCAAAGTAGTAGGAATTTCAAAATGAACGACCACATTCATTAATGAGGGAAACACAGTAATTGCTATGGTCAAGCTGGAACACAGCAAGTATTATCGATTGATTTAGTATTCACCAATTTTCCATTGAGAATCAATTCAAGTAGAAATCTAGATATGATATAAATACTTTTTCCAAAAAGTGACCAAACAACACGCACACACACACACACACACAACCTTCCCCTCCCACCCTTTTTTCTATGAGGAAATGAAATCATTATAAACACTAAATGAGATGGTAAATTATAAATAATATTTAAGAGGGGAAGGCATAAAGGAAACTGTCAATAAGTTAGAGCGTAGAAGACTTTTGTAAGGTAGAAAATACCATAGGCAATATCCAAAGACACATGACAAAATGCTTGTCACTTACGTTGAAAACATTTCCCCCCAAAGACAATATCTTTAATATGCGAAGGGTCCTTATAAATAAGAGTAACAATAAGTAGGCTCAATGTGAGCAAATCAATATAAATAAAATAAAACAGTATTTTAGTTAAACTACCTCACTAGGGACCTGGTATATAAATAATATTTAGAAATAATTTTGATGACTATTACAGGATAAGTAATGAAGCACATTTTACATTTTTGCAAGGCTTAATAAATATAAGGTTTGATATGCTAAGGACACAACTGCTACAGCAAGTATTTGATAAAAAGGCTGCAGGCTGAGAAGAGATTATCAACAAAAGCATAATCTTCTAAATTTTGTTTTTGAGAAGTTACCAAGTATCTTCTTTATTATTTTTAATTAATTAATTAATTAGTTTATAAATTTATACCACATTCAACTTATTCTACCAAGTATAAGCAAGTCACATTGAGAATTACAAAAATTCCAGATGCATAGATCCTTCACAGACTACATATACTCCAGTAGGAAATATGAAGGACTTAAGTTGTTAACCATAATACTAACATAAGGACAATATGAATGGGCATGTTCAGTGCATTAGTTATGTTACAGAAATATGTGCAAATAAGTTTAAAATTAAGGTTTTGATGTAAATATTATAGAAAATACAATCATACATTTGAATTGCTAGTTACACTAGATAATCCCAAACTATTTTCTTTTTTTTAAAAATTTTTTTTTGTTATACTTTAAGTTCTAGGGTACATGTGTACAACGTTCAGGTTTGTTACATATGTATACATGTGCCATGTTGGTGTGCTGCACCCATTAACTTGTCATTTATATTAGGTATATCTCCTAATGCTTTCCCTCCCCCCTCCCCCTACCCCACAACAGGCCCCAGTATGTGATGTTCCCCTTCCTGTGTCCAAGTGTTCTCATTGTTCAATTCCCACCTATGAGTGAGAACATGTGGTGTTTGGTTTTTTGTTCTTGCGATAGTTTGCTGAGAATGATGGTTTCCAGCTTCATCCATGTCCCTACAAATGACCTGAACTCATCCTTTTTTATGGCTGCATAGTATTCCATGGTGTATATGTGCCACATTTTCTTAATACAGTCTATCATTGATGGACATTTGGGTTGGTTCCAGGTCTTTGCTATTGTGAATAGTGCCGCAATAAACATACGTGTGCATGTGCCTTTATAGCAGCATGATTTATAATCCTTTGGGTATACACATAGTAATGGGATGGCTGGGTCAAATGGTATTTCTAATTCTAGATCCTTGGGGAATCGCCACACTGTCTTCCACAATGGTTGAACTAGTTTACAGTCCCACCAACAGTGTAAAAGTGTTCCTATTTCTCCACATCCTCTCCAGCATCTGTTGTTTCCTGACTTTGTAATGATGGCCATTCTAACTGGTGTGAGATGGTATCTCATTGTGGTTTTGATTTGCATTTCTCTGATGGCCAATGATGATGAGCATTTTTTCATGTGTCTGTTGGCTGCATAAATGTCTTCTTTTGAGAAGTGTCTGTTCATATCCTTTGCCCACTTTTTGATGGGGTTGTTTTTTTCTTGTAAATTTGTTTGAGTTCATTGTAGATTCTGGATATTAGCCCTTTGTCAGATGAGTAGGTTGCAAGAATTTTCTCCCATTCTGTAGGTTACCTGTTCACTCTGATGTTAGTTTCCTTTGCTGTGCAGAAGCTCTTTAGTTTAATTAGATCCCATTTGTCAATTTTTGCTTTTGTTGCCATTGCTTTTGGTGTTTTAGACATGAAGTCCTTGCCCACGCCTATGTCCTGAATGGTATTGCCTAGGTTTTCTTCTAGAGTTTTCATGGTTTTAGGTCTAACATTTAAGTCTTTACTCCATCTTGAATTAATTTTTGTATAAGGTGTAAGGAAGGGATGCAGTTTCAGCTTTCTACATATGGCTAGCCAGTTTTCCCAGCACCATTTATTAAATAGGGAATCCTTTCCCCATTTCTTGTTTTTGTCACTTTCGTCAAAGATGAGATGGTTGTAGATGTGTGGTATTATTTCTGAGGGCTCTGTTCTGTTCCATTAGTCTATATCTCTGTTTTGGTACCAGTACCATGCTGTTTTGGTTACTGTAGCCTTGTAGTATAGTTTGAAGTCAGGTAGCATGATGCCTCCAGCTTTGTTTTTTTGGCTTAGGACTGTCTTGGCAATGCAGGCTCTTTTTTGGTTCCATATGAACTTTAAAGTAGTTTTTTCCAATTCTGTGAAGAAAGTCATTGGTAGCTTGATAGGAATGGCATTGAATCTATAAATTACCTTGGGCAGTATGGCCATTTTCACGATATTGATTCTTCCTACCCATGAGCATAGAATGTTCTTCCATTTGTTTGTGTCCTCTTTTATTTCATTGAGCAGTGGTTTGTAGTTCTCATTGAAGAGATCCTTCACATCCCTTGTAAGTTTGATTCCTAGGTATTTTATTCTCTTTGAAGCAATTGTGAATGGGAGTTCACTCATGATTTGGCTCTCTGTTTGTCTGTTATTTGTGTATAAGAATGCTTGTGATTTTTGCACATTGATTTTGTATCCTGACACTTTGCTGACGTTGCTCATCAGCTGAAGGAGATTTTGGGCTGAGACAATGGGGTTTTCTAAATATACAATCATGTCATCTGCAAACAGAGACAATTTGACTTCCTCTTTTCCTAATTGAATACCCTTTATTTCTTTCTCCTGCCTGATTGCCCTGGCCAGAACTTCCAACACTATGTTGAATAGGAGTGGTGAGAGAGGGCATCCCTGTCTTGTGCCAGTTTTCAAGGGGAATGCTTCCAGTTTTTGTCCATTCAGTATGATATTGGCTGTGGGTTTGTCATAAATAGCTCTTATTATTTTGAGATATGTCCCATCAATACCTAGTTTATTGAGAGTTTTTAGCACGATGGGCTGTCGAATGCCTTTTCTGTGTCTATTGAGATAATCATGTGGTTTTTGTCTTTGGTTCTGTTTATGTGATGAATTACTTTATTGATTTTCATATGTTGAACCAGCCTTGCATCCCAGGGATGAAGCCTACTTGATCATGGTGGATAAGCTTTTTGATGTGCTGCTGGAGTCGGTTTGCCAGTATTTTATTGAGGATTTTTGCTTTGATGTTCGTCAGGGATATTGGTCTAAAATTCTCTTTTTTTTGTTGTGTCTCTGCCAGGCTTTGGTATCAGTATGATGCTGGCCTCATAAAATGGGTTAGGGAGGATTCCCTCTTTTTCTATTGATTGCAATAGTTTCAGAAGGAATGGCATCAGTTCCTCCTTGTATCTCTGGCAGAATTAGACTGTGAATCCGTCTGGTCCTGGAATCTTTTTGGTTGGTAGGCTATTAATTATTGCCTCAATTTCAGAGCCTGTTATTGGTCTATTCAGGATTCAACTTCTTCCTGGTTTAGTCTTGGGAGGGTGTATGTGTCCAGGAATTTATCCATTTATTCTAGATTTTCTAGTTTATCTGCATAGAGGTGTTTATAGTATTCTCTGATGGTAGTTTGTATTTCTGTGGGATCGGTGGTGATATCCCCTTTATCACTTTTTATTGCATCTATTTGCTTCTTCTCTCTTTTCTTCTTTGTTAGTCTTGCTAGTGGTCTATCTATTTTGCTGATTTTTTCAAAAAACCACCTCCTGGATTCATTGATGTTTTGAAGGGTTTTTTGTGTCTCTATCTCCTTCAGTTCTGCTCTGACATTAGTTATTTCTTGCCTTCTGCTAGCTTCTGAATGTGTTTGCTCTTGCTTCTCTAGTTCTTTTAATTGTGATGTTAGGGTGTCAATTTTAGATCTTTCTGATTTCTCTTGTGGGCATTTAATGCTATAAATTTCCCTCTACACACTGATTTAAATGTGTCCCAGAGATTCTGATATGTTGTATCTTTGTTCTTGTTGGTTTCAAAGAACATCTTTATTTCTGCCTTCATTTCGTTATTTACCCAGTAGTCATTCAAGAGCAGGTTGTTCAGTTTCCATGTAGTTGTTTGGTTTTGAGTGAGTTTCTTAATCCTGAATTCTAGTTTGATTGCACTGTGGTCTGAGAGACAGTTTGTTGTGATTTCTGTTTTTTAACATTTGCTGAGGAGTTCTTTACTTCCAACTATGTGGTCAATTTTGGAATAAGTGTGATGTGTTGAGAAGAATGTATGTTCTGTTGATTTGGGGTGGAGAGTTCTGTAGATGTCTGTTAGGTCTGCTTGGTGCAGAGCTGAGTTCAAGTCAACCGGGATTATTCTGGTGTTAGTTCTTTTTCACACTGCTGATAAAGACATACACAAGACTGGGTAATTTATTAAGAAAAAGAGGTTTAATGGACTCACAGATCCACGTGGCTGGGGAGGCCTCGCAATCATGGCAGAAGGTGAAAGGCATGTCTTACATGGTGGCAGGCAAGAGAGAATGAGAGCCAAGGGAAGGACGAAATCCCTTATACAAACATCAGACATTGTGAGACTTATTCACTACCATGAGAACAGTATGGGGGAAACTGCCCCCATGATTCAATTGTCTTCCACTGAATCCCTCCCACAACACGTGGGAATTATGGGAGCTACAATTCAAGATGAGATTTGGGTGGGGACACAGCCAACCCATATCAATTCTGTTTTCTCGAATTCGTTAGTGAATACAAAGTATATATCTGAACCTGCACCATTATACTATTTTGGAGTATGTATATATATACACATATGGGTAGGTTTATATATGTGTTTTTCAAGGTAATTGTTTAGTAAACTTGATATAAATGGATTAAATTATTATTAACAGGTCCTTTTACTGTTTCACATCTTGATTTAAAGAAATAGCTCATGTAGGATGACTCTGCAGGCAGATCAAAGGCCACCTGAGTACGGAAGCAAATTACAGCACTTCTTTTCCTAAGCGTGGAAATCCATTACAGCACTTCTTTCAGGATGTTGTTTTAACAAAGCACATAAATATGTCTGGATGGATCACAAGTGTTAGAACCACTGTGATTCTTCTTTCAATCAGATCCTGTCAGAATTATTATTATTTTTTTTGAGACAAGGTCTCGTTGTGTTGCCTGGAGTACAGTGGTGAGATCTCAGCTCACTGCAACCTCCACCTTCAGGGCTCAAGCAGTCCTCCCACATCAGCCTTCTGAGCAGCTGAGATTACAGGGATGTACCACCATGCCCCATTAATTTTTGTATTTCTGGTAGAGATGGAGTTTTGCCATATTGCCCAGTCTGGTCTCAAACTGCTGGGCTCAAGTGATCCTTCTGCCTCAGTCTCCCAAAGTGCTGGGATTATAGGCATGTGCCACCATGCCCGGCCCCTGTCAGGAAACTGAATCTCACTCAGGTGGTTCAGATAAGAGATTTAATAAGGGGACAATTCACAGAGGGTCGGGCAGGGCTGAGGGACTTGAGGCACCCAGCGATATGCAAAGGCAGGAAGCTGCTCCGGATAGCCCAGCAAGAGCTGAGCTGTGGAGGAGGGGCTGCTCAGCAGGATCTGTAAGCAGTGAGGGATACAGGCCCTGCCAGAAATGAAGGCCAGAGCATAGGGAAGAGATACCATGGCCTTGGTCTCTTCCTCTGATCCTCTGTGGGTGTCTCCTAAAGGCCAAACCCAGCCAGATGCCGAGGGTAGGGGTACCTGGGTGATATTGTCCATGGAGGGCATAAGGCAGGGCCTAAGTGGGCAATGTGGGTGGTAGGTATGTGACCGTATGGAGCGGCCCTCACCTGGTAGAGGTAATGGTTAGCTTGTTAAATGTGATTGGCTGTTCTCCCCGGAAAAGATGGGCCTCTCCATTTAAGGCTAGATGCACCAGTGCTTATGACAAACAATCCTGGTCAGCCTATGATCAAGCCAGGAGAGGGGCTGGTGCTTCTCCCACCACGAATGCTGCCTTGGGGTATTCTTCAGCTAGCTTACACGTCCTGGAGCCGCAAGCCTCAGTTTCAGCCCCCACTGTGCTGGGAAAGAGCAGCCTCTCCTAAGCATGCATGCTGAGTGATGGTACAGGGCTGGAGTTAGGTACTGACAAGTCATGTTAGTCTTGTGTCCCATTTCTGAACACACCAGGGAAGGAGCTGGAAAGCTGTACAGACCAAAGTCTAGTTTTGTTTGACACCCTGTGCACTGCTCTATAAGGGTCACAGGGAAACTGATCCTGTCTCCCCTGGGAACTGCTTTGTCAGATCTTGTGTGTGTGGACTACTTTGCCATTTGCTCTTGTTTGCAAGATGCTAGGGCTGAAGCTCAGGATAGCATGGGTGGCAGCAGGGCTCCCACAGCTGACATAGACAGTTCTCCTGTTCCTCAGACCTCTAGGTAGCACCTCCTTTAATCAACTGCATGCCAGCTCATGGGGCCAAGACGACTGCACACCACTCAGCTATGATGTTTTGCAAAGTGAGATGATCAGTGGGATGAATACTGAATGTTGTGACCCAGCATGTTTGGCATTAATCCCTCACCTGTGGCTCTGTGGGCAGACTTCACAATAGGTTGACAAATTAAAAAGGAAAAGCAAAACAGACGTGCCCATGAAAAACAGTTACATAATTGTCCTTGAATAAATTAGTAATATTTATTTGTGGTGCACTGTAAGTTGCTCAATGATGTCTGTATTTATTTCTGACTGCTTTGCAAGTGGCTCAATTTTGTCTTTCATCCCTCCATTGGAAATAAGGCTTTGACTTCCATTCATTTTGTTTGGGGGGAAGGTATTGTGGGGAAAATGTGGCTTTTCTATTGCACTGAAGCCCACTTTGTCAGGGATCCAAGTGGCTATAGCAACTAAGTCTCCTGTTGAATCTTCCTCTAGAGTCAATCCCTGAAAATTAGTTGGAACAGATTAGAGAGGGCTCTGTGAAATGCGTCTTTTGGTTTCAGAGGGGCAGTGAGCTGGAAGGCTCATCCATTCTTTGATCCTCCATGACTTCTCTGATCCTGCAAGTCCGTGTGACTCATCTCATACAAAGTTTTGTTGTTTCACTCCCTTGGAAACTGTTGGACTGTTATAAATAAAGCCCACTCCTAGCTGCCTTGAACTTCAGCCTCTCAACTGGATTCTGCAGACCTCAAAGCCCCTAGAACGCTGGACGAATGCTGAGGTCTCTTTCCAAATATGTAAGGCCGTGTCTGTAAAAACAAACCACTTTGTTTGGTATTAAATTGATTTTTTAATGGGAAGAATCAAGCTTCATTCCCTCCCTTGCTCCCAAGTAAATTGAATCAAAGGGTTTGGTGGGTGGAAAGACAGCTTGAACTTCTGTCACTTCCCAGGGACCATTGTGTATCCGCTTGGGTGCTCTAAGGAGACCAGGAATCATGGGGTCATGGGGAGCTGGGGCAGCAGGGATGTCTCTTGGAGGCCCTGCCAAAGGCCATGTTGTCATCAACATATTTTGAGTGCTCACTACTTACCAGGCATTGAAGTAAGTATTCTCGTATGTCTCTTTTTGCATCTTGGGAAATAGAAGCCTAGAGATTTAAACATTGTGCTCAGTTTGTACTGTTAGTAAGTTGTGTACTCAGGATTCACACTCGGATGGTCTGCCTTCAGAGTGTATGCTCTATATTGTGAAATCGATTTGCTGCTTCTACCTCCCTTTAATTCCTGATGGAGGAGGCAGGGGTCACAGGGAGTGGTGCACTTGGTACAAGAGAGGGGGGTAGAGAGGGAGGACAAGGGTAGACAGGAAGGTGACTTGATAAACTCCCACCCACTAATGTGTTAGTGATGCAATGTTACAGTGACCTCTGGCATTTTAATTTTAAAAGAGGTTGAAGAGGCCAGGCATGGTGGCTCATGCCTGTAATCCCAGCATTTTGGGAGGCCAAGGCGGGCGGATTGCCTGAGGCCAGGAGTTCAAGACCAGCCTGGCCAACATGGTGAAATCCTGCCTCTACTAGAAATACAAAAAAATTAGCCAGTCATGGTGGTGGGCGCCTGTAATTCCAGCAACTCGGGAGGCTGAGGCAGGAGAATCGCTTGAACCCGGAAGGTGGAGGTTGCAGTGAGCCGAGATTGTGCCACTGGCTTCCAGCCTAGGTGACATAGTGAGAGTCTGTCTCAAAAAAAAAAAAAAAAATTGTTGAAGAGAGAGAGCCCTCCTTAAACACCACTTCTTGAGACCTTGGGCAGGTGGGAGGAAGCTGAAGGAAGGGGGTGAGGACTATCCCATTCGCTTTCCCATGGAGGGCTGGGCTCTATGAGGCTGGTCTTTGAAGTTTGCTTATATTTTTTCTAGAGACTATGTCATTTATTGAGCATCTAGTACGTGTAAGACCTAAGCCAGGCATTGTGAAAACCACACAATGATCATAAAACGGTTCTGCTCATTGCGAACTAGAGGGCCCCTGCATGTAGAAGACTGTGCAAGGAGTCCAGAAATGCAAAATTTGGGTTGGACAAGGGATTAGTTTGGGCCTGGAGGAAGTTGGTGAGGGCATCAAAGAGACACTGGCATGCCAGCCTTGCCCCTTGAAGGGTGAGGTGTTCTGATGGGTATAGAAGATTAAGCAGGTGGATGAAGGGGAGCAGGCCCAGGCCCAGGCCACATTTATCATAATTATGGATGACAGTGAATGGAATGTTTGTGTCTCTCCCAAATCTACATGTTGAAGTCGTAATTCCCAAAATGATCGTATTACAAGATGGGGTCTTTGGGAGGTAATTAGGGCATGAAGTTGGAACCCTTATGAATGGAATTAGTGCCCTTATAAAAGGGGCCCCAGAGACCTCTCTTGCTCCCTTTCTACCATGTGAGGATACAAGGATAAGTTGGCAATCTGTAGCCCAGAAGAGGTTTCTTACTAGACCCTGACCATGTTGACACCTTTATCTCACACTTTGAGCCTCTGAAACTGAAACATAAGTTTCTGTTGTTTATAAGCCACCCAGTTTGTGGTACTTTAGTATAGCAGTCCAAACTGACCAAGGAATGGATACATTTGCCTACATTCTGGTCCATTTTCTTTCCTATGAAAAGAAATCCTTAGCAAGTTATTAGACTGTAAATACTAATGTTAATATAATACAGTATACTACTGTAGAGAGATTTTAAAAGAACAAAAAAGTTTAAAAAATATTTACTTGAAAATAAATTATAAAATTCTAAGTAATCAAATATTTAAAAACTCTGTTTTTTTTTTTTTTTTTTTTTTTTTGGCAGTTGAATAAACAATTCTCCCTGAACCACTTCTTAAATTAGATGTTTTCTAGCTCTAAGCTCAGAGTTCTGGTGTATTTAGGGCTTGGGGAGTTTTCTGGGGCCACATTTATTGGGCCTGCTTCTCCTTTCTACCTCTTCTTTTCAGGTATTGAAGGTTTCTGATCAGCTGCATGTTATAATTGTCCTAGCAGTGGGACTGTATGTGGAAGGAAGCATTATTTTGTGTTTTGAAGTCTTGAACTCTCCTAATTGAATGTGAAATGCTCTGGCATATATCCTGTCCCTCAAAGGGGAAAGGCGCTCTCCTTCAGCAGGCTTGTGTGGCTTTCAAATTGCAAGTGAACGGTTTTGAAGGCTCTCCATGTAGGATTATTTGATCAAGTGAATCCCTCAAAGTTCTGTTATTGTTGTTGTTGTTGCTGCTGTTGTTTCTATGGGTGTGTGTTTGTGTGTGTGTGTGTGTGTATGTATATGTATGTATTTGAAGCAATTAGGAAGAGGTTACCATGGGAAGCATGCCACACATGTTACCCCCTCTTCCAAGTAGCATTACTCAGTGATTTTTTTTCTCAGGCCCCTTCAAAATGTCCTTCAATATTCCCTGGTAGGATCAGATGCCCTGCATTTTCTTGTTTTTAGCATAGGTTCTTGTCCAAATATGGGATACTTGAAAGTTTATGGCCTCATTTAAAGTTTTGTTATTTTAAATTAGTAAAATGAAGACATTAATACTTTAAAAAATAGCCTGGGTCATCAAATTATCCATTTATAATAACTATCGATCTCTCATAGACCAGCTTTCTAGACTAGGCCACATGAAGGTTGAAATTTTGATTTGCTGTCTGGAGAACACTTTGAATAGAGAAAGCTCAAAGCACCTTGGATTCCTTTCATTCTTTGGGTCATTGTTTGGTGTTTTATTCAATGAGTACTTCCTAAATATGTTTACAGAGGAAGACAGGCTCAGCATGTTATCTGTAAGCGGTGGTGTACGCTCAGACTCATGATATGCTGTTAGAAATGTTAGCTGAAGGGGGTATGTGTTTGTGCAATTTGAAAATGAGAGTAGAATATTAAACTTGGGTTTCTACAGCACATATATCTTACCCCAAAATACCTCTAGTCAGATCAAGTTAGGATGTGATGTTTGTTAGGCAGCTTGTAAGAGTAAGGTCTTAGATTTCATCATGTAAAGTCCTAGTAGGAGATTAAAGATTGATAAAACAGAATACATTCTACTACTAGGTAAATTGATGATGGGTCAACAAAAATAAAAACAGATCTATTTATTTAGGCAACTATCACATTTCATTGCATCTAAGATTCCATCAGTGTGATATGTATCATTATTTTGAGTGTATCATTAAGGAAAAAAGTTCTTCCAATTAATCTCGGATATAATACTTTCGTAGCACTAGAATTTTTTTATTTTAATTTTTTATTTCCATGGATTTTTGGGGAACAGGCGGTGTTTGGTTACATGAGTAAGTTCTTTAGCGGTGATATGTGAGATTTTGGTGCACCCATCACCCGAGCAGTATACATTGTACCCAATTTGTAGCTTTTTATCCCTCACCCCCTTCCCACCCTTTCCCCTGAGTCCCCAAAGTCCATTGTATCGTTCTTATGCCTTTGCATCCTCATAGCTTAGCTCTCACTTATGAGTGAGAACCTATGATATTTGGTTTTCCATTCCTGAATTACTTCACTTAGAATAATAGTCTTCAATCCCATCCAGGTTGCTGCGAATACTGTTAATTCATTCCTTTTTCTGGCTGAGTAGTATTCCATTGTCTGTCTGTCTGTCTGTCTGTCTATCTATCTATCTATCTATCTCTATGTATCTACCATAGTTTCTTTATCCACTCATTGATTGATGGGCATTTGGGCTGATTCCTTATTTGTGCAATTGCAAAATGTGCAGCTGTAAACATGTGTGTAGCAGTAGAATTTTTACTCATACTTATTGAAAGTACCCTTTAGGGCTTATCTGGACATAGATTTTTATCATTTAGAACTTTTGTACCTTCAAAAGAAAGAAAAATATAAACTCAACAAATTGGTTAAAATATTCCTAAAGTGTCTCCACATTCGTAGCTGATCCTCCTAAATCACGTGTAAATGCCATCCATGTTTTCTTTCACATAGTATTGTCCTCTGGGTCATCAAAATCATTGATAATACAACATTTTTAAAAAGAGAACTCCACGATTGTCTTTAAGATTCTCTTCCCAGAGACTGGCACCCATCCTGCAAATTTTAATGTGCACATGTAGTCAGTGACAATTACATCACGATGATTATATCTCATCGTCATTGATGTTAACATGTGAAGATGTGTATTAGTGAAATAAGCTAAAAATTCATGAGCGTAATATAAATAAAAATCCTAGGTCAATCCCTCAGAGACAGATTTTTCTGTCAGAAGTCTTCAGAGTAATGTTAAGTACTAATTCACTAACCTGAAGAGATGTGACTGGGAAAAACCGTTAGTTTAGAGGTTCCTCAAATTTTTGGGTTTATCAGAATCAACTGGCTTATTTGTTAAGAATGTTAACTCCCAGGTCTACCCCAACCCATCAGATTGGAATCCCTGGCTGTGGCATTTCTGACAAACTTCCCAGGACACTGTCATGCAGGTGGTGTGGAGAATTGTTTTGAGACACACTTGCTGAGACCCATCACAGGCACCCTCAGCTGTGCTGCACTAAGCTCTCAGATCATAGGCTTGGAGACTTCATGAAGTCCATGGCAGCCAAAAAAAAAAAAAAAGGCTTCATCAGAAACTGCCTAGGAAGAAAGAAACCAAAATATTTTGACGCCAAATTAGAGTGAGTCTGAAACTGCCAAATCCTCAAAATGTCCTAAATAAGGGGCTTGGAAGTTATGTTTCTTTTTTCTCTTCATCTAGTGGTTAACTTTTTTTTTGAACATTCAATCATTTATTCAACTCACATGTCATATAAAAGGCTAAGGCCATTTAACACTGGACAAACTGATGAGTTTGGTGAGGGTGGTCCTGATTAACATTTTATTACATTATAAAAGGGGTCAGTTTAAGGTTAGGCAAAGGAAATTTCATGTCATTAGAGAAGCAAAGTAGCAGAATCATTTCCTATGATTCTTGTGTTAATCAGAAATTCTATCTTTCTAAAATTCCTAGTGGAAATTCCAAATATCTTAGCAATCACTTCTAACATGACTTTAAAAATCTATGTTCTCTAGTTCTAGTGTCTAAATGACTTTCAATGCGTACAGAAATTCTTTAGTCATGTAGGAAACTGGTGACACTTTAAAAAACTCTTTTAGCAGAGAAGTTTAGTGAGCTGTTTAGTCATCCCATGCTTGGATGGGGCGAGGCAGGCTGCTAGGAGGGGTGCTGGAGTTTTCCTAAGGAAGAATGTTGAAACTCAGTCGTCATGCTTTGCTGTGAATTAAGTGAATGAAAAACTAGACCGTCTTGCAGAATGTGAGAGGAATGGAGGAATGGGTGAGACCTGAGAGAGCCACTGGTTTATTTTCTCTCATGGTTTAATTTGTCTTATAGAGTAAGTAATAATGTTTTACACCTGTACAGTAATTTAGTTGGCACCATGTTTTTAATCCACATTCTCCTTTGATCTCAACATCTCTTTGAGAAAGGGAAGGCATTTCTCTCCCTTATATTTTATTAAAAGAAAATGACTTAATGAGGAGGCTGGTTGGTGCCTTACCCATGGCTGATTATGAAACTGGGATGCCAACCTACGTCTTCTGGTCCCGAGTTCAGAGCTACTTTTGCTACTCACATTGCTTCTCATGTCAGGGTGGCACATGGTGCTTCTGGATGTGGGTTCATATTTGTGGCTAGAGGGACACTGTGTGTGAAACAGGAATCTCTTGCTGATGGAGTCTGAGATTCAGAACCTGATTTGAGAAGGAGCTAGCTGTTAGAAAGGAAAGCCTGTCTCGATGCCCCACATTAGAACCTGCCAGAACTGGGGGCAAAGAGGAGAAGAAGGCACCTCAGTGAGTAAGAATTCCTCATGTTTCCAAGCCAGACTTCCTGGCTCTAAAAAAGTTCCTAGCAGCGTGAACCCAGAGTTGAAGTTTCTAGATTTGAACAGGGTTAAAAAACAACCCGACTCCGTGGCTGCTTCCTCAGAGGCTCCATTGGAGTGAAAAAGCTGGATGTAGTTGCCAAGTTCTCTGAGGGGTGCCCAGACATTCTGGGTTTGTAGCAGACACTGCGGGTGTCTTGTCCTTATCTTCTTGCAGTCACTCACACACCCTCACACTCAGGGCTCCTGCAGGGCTGTGTGTGATGGTACCCCAGCTGCCTATGAGGTTGACCTGCTCATCAAGACAAATCAGAGAGCCCCCATATGGGCAAGAAGCCTAATTAAAGCAGATGCATTTCACTTTGCTCTTCTAAGCAGGTGTAGTTTTTGAAAATTGCCTGTAAATCATATATTGGTACATTGAATTCCACTTTGCTATTAAAATTGTCTTTATTAAAAATAGAAACTTAAAGAATTAGAGAGATTTCTTTTGGGAAAATATTTGCTCCAAGACATAAGATCACATTTAAAGAATGAAGCCAATCTTCAGAAATCAGACTCTTGATAATAATAGTCAAGATGGTTTCGTATCTGTTGCCCTGCTTGGTCCTCTTATTATTGAGGTACTGAGGAGAAAGGAGAGGTCTAAGGTATGTGGCATGTGACTTGCCTAAGATCACATACCTTGGCAGTGGTAAAGCTGATTCTAGGCAAACTGTACTCAGGGTAGGAGGCTCTGGGAAGATTCCTCAGGCCCTGGGCTTTGACAGCTGACCTGTGACTGCCATGAATCCCAGCCAGTTTGGCAGAAGTATTTCATCAAGTTCTATTGGCTATGAGGGGCTCCCATGAACTTCCCAGGGTGGATGTGATATTGCCAAGCCCAAGGTCAACAGGACAAATTTGGTTAGCTGTGAAGGAACGGCCGCAATGGGACTACAGTCTTTGCTCAGGCTCCATCCAATCCTCAATGTCTTCTGCTGTTTCTGGACACCTCTACCTCATTCCCACAAGTAAACACATTCTGCAGCTTAACCCAGCCTGCCCTAGAATCTGGGCCTCACTGCTTCTCCTGGTGGAAAGAGAAAGAAAGGGAACACATTGATGCCCATTTAACTTAACTACCATCTGAAGATGATTCTGGGAAACAGTTGGTTCCTTTTATGTGTTTATTAAGTATCAATCTCCTACTGTGGGCTAGACCTTGCAGTAGGCACATGCAAAATTGCTATCAGCTAGTGTCAAAGCAGGAAGACTTTCAGATAGTATCAAAAACCACAACCAAAACTAACCTAAAAACCAAGTCACCTAAAATCTACGTGTAAATGTCTCGACTTGCTCCTCCAAAACTTATGCCCTCAAGTCTGCCTTTGTAGTTCAATTTAAACCAGACTTCTCTGGTAGAGCTGGTTTGTTAGGAAGGCACAGTAAGTACGGTATAATTCGCTTTACCATAAACCACCTTCTGAGAGTCTGGGACCTTCACAGGCCTTTCCATTGGACTACTTTTACCTATCCAGAAAAAAATCCTTGTTATTTGGTTAGAAGCAATCATAATGTACAAAATAAACACAAAATATTAATGCACATTAGCAAAGCTTATTTTCCTAACACAATACCAGCTTTAAGAAAAAAATCAAAGTGGCATTTTAAGTATACAGGGTATACTGGGTTAAATAGATATTTGGTTTTATCATTTCGCTGCCCCCATTGCAAAGCACCATATGCTGTAACATTTGGATCCACAGATGGTATGGTTTGACCCACCTTAGTTTGAACTTACATTTTAGGAGTTGTGAAAATCTTGTGCAATTCCTCTTGCCCTTTCTCACTCTTTGACTTGACAACTGATATACAGGCAGAGCAAGATGAGAGATGTTCCAGTCCCCAGCACAAAGCAAGTGAAATGGGTGGACCTCGTGTACTCACTATCTTCTTATTGCTTTTTAATGCAGCTTAGAGTTGGCTCCTTGGTTGCTCATGCTCCCATTTCCTAACCCTTTGTGGTCATGGCTAACTTTCCTAATGGAATTCGTTGATCTGGGCTCAAGGCTGGGGAAGACAGAAATCACTAGATAAAAATCTTACAGGGATTGTGCTGGGACAAATGGTTTTTGTTGGGTCTTGGAGGGATTGAAGGTTCCCCTAAAATGAGTTGTTAGGCACTGTGTATTGAGATAGTTCCACCACTGGTGAACTCTATTGGGCATATTTTCTGCACTTTCCTGTGCATTGTAGTTTGGTTTACTATTTGGATTTGGTACTCTCAACTGACATTCGTTTAGTTGTCATTTACCGAAGGTATTATCAATTTGGTTTCTCTTTATCTTCCATAGTGGAAGAGTTTCATGTCTTTATGTGCTATTCAGGAGGACAAAGTCCACTCCATTCCTTCTGTATTACATCTAGTATAGCTTACCATGTCACTCACCTTGGGCACCTGTTTGGCACCTGTATGTATTTGATTTTACAATCCTTAATCCAGTCTCCAGAGCTTGTTGGTCTCAGGGCTGGAGTCCTGGCTTCACCATTTGCTAACTGTGTGATGATGGACAAGTTACTTACCCTCTCTAGGCCTCAGTTTTCTCATATCTAAGATGGGGATAAGAATAGCACCTAGCTCTTGAGGTTGTTTTGAAAGTTAAACGTGGTAATCTACATAAACTGCTTAGCATGGCATCTGGCACACAGTCAGATCTCTGTAAAGTTTAGATATTATTCTTCACCACTATTCCAGTTAACTACTCCTCAGAAAGTGGTGTTCAGTAACAAGGAACATTTTCTAGGGTCAGCCTAAGTTGCGACCTAGGCCGTTGGAACTATTGGCCATGAAAGCACAATTATGTATTGTAATAAGCAATAGAATATGTGGCTCTGACATTAGACTAACATCCCTTCAATATAGGGACCTTGGCAAATTAACCTCTTTCTGACTCAGTTTCTTCTTTTAAAAAATAAGCATGATAATAGCAGCCACTTCATAATATTGTGATGAGGAGCAAATGAGTTAATGCATGTAAAGTGTTTAAGCTATTAACTCAACAAATATTACCCATTACTGAAAACATCAGAGTGTGCCACCTGCTAAGTAAGTGTTTTTGGGGAGATAAAATTAGAGTATTTCAAATTGGATTGTCATGAAAAATTTGGAAAATTTGAAAG
Organism: Symphalangus syndactylus; assembly: GCF_028878055.3. Classification (NCBI taxonomy): domain Eukaryota; kingdom Metazoa; phylum Chordata; class Mammalia; order Primates; family Hylobatidae; genus Symphalangus; species Symphalangus syndactylus. The sequence continues at coordinate 44,770,301 of NC_072440.2, forward strand.
CTAAAACTCTTGCTTTCATTTCCTACTGCCTCAATTCTCTGTATTCTGAATTTGCTCCCTGTATCCCCCTAAAATTGCATTTGCAAAAGCCGATCTTCAAGTTACATCCAATGCCCGCTCTGCCTCATCTTCTATGGGAAACAAGAATTTTAGAGGTCAGGTAGCCTAACACCATCAATTCTCAAAAGAGGAAGCTGAGGCCAAGAGAAGTCCTGTGAATTTCTCACAGCTCATTTGTGACAGACCAAGAATTACCCACTTTACTGGGTTGTTATTTACTAAGTGACGGTGAGTCTATATCTCTTTTGACAAGTGAGGTGGGGGCATGGAATTCGGCATATGGTTGGTGTAAGAATGCCCCTCTCTCCTCTTTAACCTTACTTAATAAGACCCTGGCACGGTTGATATTTTAAGAGGGCTACTCTGTTTTCCCAGAGGGACCTAGGCACGGTGACCCTCTGTAGCATGCAGACCATGTTTCCTGAGGGGTAATGTTTCCCTTCCCTGTGACTTGCCTCTTGGGGGCTGTGTTCTGATTTTCCTGCTGAGCCACTTGTTGCCTTGGGCTGGCTGCCGTACTTGGCAGTTTTTAGTGAGGGCTCTGATAGATGCCAGGAGGTGAGGGGAAGGGCTCTGGGTGGACTCCATCATTGGACAAGCAGACTTAGTGATGGATGAGCCTTCCCCTGGGGAAGTTTTGGATCAGAAGTCCAACTGATAAGTTTTTCCAGAATTGAGTAACCCAGAAGCAGTGCCGAAAGGATCTTACCTCTCTTGTGGCATTTTGTATTGATTTTAAAAGAAATTCTCAGAGGCAGTTCCGCATTGTACTGGAAGCACAGCTACATCCACAATAGACTTAGAGATATGTGACATGAATTGCTTTAGAAATAACATTTGAGGAGAGGGGTGAGAGGAAGGAAGAGAGGGTCTTAAAAAACATCCCTATCAAAATATTTTCTTTCTTCTAAGTATTGAAAAGACACAGTATAACCCTTTCTTCTTTCAAATGATCTCATAGCTATTTGTTTAGGGGAAATACCAAATGTTTATTATTTTTTTTTGAAGAAGCTTCTTCAGTCCTGATGATTCATGTTGATATCATTTTCCTCTTGACTACAGAGGCTCTGAGACAAAGCTACACCTCAAGTGATATGCCAGGGTCAGAACAATTCCCGTCCTGAAGGAGGGTGTGCGACCTTCTTTATCCCTCCTTCACAGACGTCCTTGAGCCCTTGAGACGGATGTGAGTGAGTTTTTCAGTCCTCAGGCAAAACATCCATCTAAACATAACAGATGACATCAGCTTGGGCTTTTCAATTCCTGGATGGCAGCAGCGTGTTAATCCAGCCTTCATCCTGGATTTCATAAACCAAAACAAGAGAGCCTGGCAGGAGGACAGCGCTGCTGCTGGGTTGAGGAAATTGATGACGGGAAAGCATGCGGGCAACCCAGTGTATAAAACTCATAAACGTGTAGGCAGAGGCTCAGCTACCAGTTTGGACGGCTGCTTCCCACCAGCAAAGACCAAGACTGGGGAGCCCAGCCGGAGGCAGCTGGGAAACATGAAGAGCGTCTTCCTGCTGACCACGCTCCTTGTGCCTGCACACCTGGTGGCCGCCTGGAGCAACAATTATGCGGTGGATTGCCCTCAACACTGTGACAGCAGTGAGTGCAAAAGCAGCCCGCGCTGCAAGAGGACAGTGCTCGACGACTGTGGCTGCTGCCGGGTGTGTGCTGCAGGGCGGGGAGAAACTTGCTACCGCACAGTCTCAGGCATGGATGGCATGAAGTGTGGCCCGGGGCTGAGGTGTCAGCCCTCTAATGGGGAGGATCCTTTTGGTGAAGAGTTTGGTATCTGCAAAGGTAAAGAGTGACCCCCTTACCTCTCCCCTCCCGGGGCATGCTGAGAGCTTTTAGCCAGCTTGGGAGGTGAGGTGGCTTTGCTCCTCAAGAGTAAGAGGGAAAAAGGCAGGTGGATTCTTGACAAGGCACCACACAGGTATTGTCATGGGTAGAGACAGAAGGATAGCTGCAAGTAGCAACTGAAACCAGTGTGCAGGAAGGCACAGAAAGAAGTGTGGCATTTTACTCGTTGCCTTAGGAGATCGCAAAAAGAAAGTTGCAATGGAAGATTGTGTTGGCTCCTTTTCTGGAAAACTTTAGAAACTTGACAGGTAATCTGTTAAGGATGGCTTAGGTGCTCTCTCCTCTGCGAGGCAGCAGTTACAAAGGTCTGCACTAGATAACCTCTTGGAATGGTTTCTAGCCCCCAGATTTAGTGATTCTTTGATCTTGAAAGGGTCCACAGGATGGAGGGCCACTCTCAAGATCAACTATTTCTGATAAACACAAATGCACTTTATGGAATAGAGTGAGCTTAAGTCATCTAACAAAATAACTCATTCTTCAAAGAGGGTCCCCTGAAGCATAAAACAAACCTCATCTGACTTTATAAAGGTTTTGGTCATCTGGAAAAATAGCAGATGGTGTTAAGACAAGGAAAAATAACAATAGAGAAAAATAAAAACTGGAAGTCTGTAAAGAATGAGGTTGACCACTTGTACACTTAAAGAAAAACTTTGTCAGGTTGAAATTTTAGCTAAATAATGTAGTTAAGTATTAAATAAAATAGTGTATAAGTTAAATAAAATAGTTAAATAAATAAGTTAAATAAAATAGTGTATTTGTAGAATTTATTTTAAACATAGTAACTAGTTTAAAATATTTAACATTTTAAAAATATTTACAATAAAAAGAATGATGATTTAAAAATACTCTACATATAGATATCTCATGATCTTATTATGAAGAGCTATTATTAAGAAGCAACACATGCTATAACCCCATCCATCAGTTGTATAATACAAGGAAGCTTTCAAAATTGTAAAAAGGACTGAGAAATTTCTAAATAATTCTTATGTTTTATGTATTTAATGCATTTTTTATGAATGATATTTATCCAGTATTGTGCTAATCTCATTAATTCTCCTACTTCTTAGACATATAATGTATAAATTAATCATCTTTTAATTGGCAAGACATACAAAATTAAAAAAACAAATTCTTAAAGTATTAGGAGAGTTTTTTTTTTTTTGCTTAGTTTATTTTTGTTTATATACAATAAGAAATAGAATATTGAGAAAATATTTTGTTTGGTGAACACATAGGCATGTTTCTTTCAACTGAATAGGATCTGTATATTTTGTAAATTATGGGGCTTATTGACTAAGAAAACAGTACTTCACATAAGGAAATTAGGGAGGAAGTGGTTAACACAATCATACTTACGAGATACCATGTATATGCAGTGAATGGCTTTTTCTCTTGGCATAATATGCCTTTGTACATGTGATTGTAAATGTACATTACATATGGGCAGAGAAACAAGCTGTGTGGCATCTGGAGTCTTTAGCACTGTAGTATTCTACTGAATGATCAAGATACTAAAAAGATATTTGAGATTGCTCTTTTTGGCTTTCTTCAGGTTGCTGATGAATCTAGTTTTAAGCATTTTTCTCTCTGCTGGAAATAGGGGGCTTTGTGAGCCTTAGCAACTCGAGATAGAAATAATGCATTTTGCAATCATCTCCCTTCTTCAGCTTTTTAAAAGAACATCCACAAGAAAACTGTAAACTTCAGCTGCGTATCCAAATGTCTTCTAAATATTCAGATGTCTGTGAACATCTTGCCCGGATTAACAATCAGCAGCCAACACATATTTAATGAACACTTACTATCTGCCCAGCACTGTTCAGTGCATCAGGGGATACACTAGAAGTATCTCTGGGAATTTGGCTAAAGTTTTAGTTTTCAATATCACTGCAGGCACAGTCAAATCCTAATCCTGTGTGCTTTTCTGGAAGAGGCCTTTTCAGGATTCCTTTTTAAGATCTCTTCTTCCCAGCAAAGAGAACCGTGTTCAAAACCAGGTTCCTCTGTGATCTGAACCATATTGAAAAGAGCACTCATAGATCTCTTTAAAAAAAGATATCTCATTGATGATCTACTTGGTCAGTCAGTGGAGTATTAGACTGCTAGAGACTCAGATGGCTCACAATTTGTTCTTTCCCCACCTGTGATTGTACATTTACAAGGTATTTTCACAACAAGAGAATATTCTATATCTATTCTGCTGGCTTTTAAAGGTTGGTTAGTCTACTGAAATGCTGTTTATCCTAAAAACAGCATTTTAAATAATTTTATGCATTTTAAATAAATGACTTTGTCCTCTTTATTTCAATGTAGGATGTTTTGGCATAAGTGTAAGCACTGGAGCTCCAAAAGCTTCTAGTTCTTGGTTGGTGTACAAACCCTCAGGGTGTATAAGCCCTGAGCTTTCTTGCTCATTTAGCATCTTGCATGTTAGCCTTGCAGAGGATTTTACTAGTGAGACCTCTTAACTACTGAGGGAGTCGGGCAAGTTGTATGACATGCCATTTCGACAAATAAGGAACTTGATAAGGGTTGGAGCAGATGGAAGATTGATTGCTTCATGGTGAGCTAGGATGCTAGCTCTCTCCCTGGTTAGTTTGAAGCCCTTTCCTATACACTTAAAATAGTAAATTATCTGTGAATACAGTAGATTCAAAGATAGCATCACATTTTAAAAACTCTTTGAGGAGCTGATGCATATATGTCTGTTCAATTTCCCACCTTTGCTGAGCTGTTACAGAGGTCATCTGTGAGAATTTATTGGTATATAAGCAGAACATCACCAGAATGAAGACTGGTCCAAGGAGACTGGCTGTGTGTAGCTGTCTTCAACTTAACTTTACATCACGACACTAAGCCCGAGGCATCCATTAACTGGTCTTAATGTGTGATTTCATATTTATGACTCAAAGTTTCAACTTTCAAATCCTGGGTTTGGAGAATTGGATTTTATTTTACAGTCAAGATTCACGAGGTTGGTTCAAATCACAAGGCTATGCACACAGGGCTGTTAGGATGGAGACGTATTTACAACAAGCAGCGTCCTCTCTAACCTTTCCTTTGTCCCCAGACTGTCCCTACGGCACCTTCGGGATGGATTGCAGAGAGACCTGCAACTGCCAGTCGGGCATCTGTGACAGGGGGACGGGAAAATGCCTGAAATTCCCCTTCTTCCAATATTCAGTAACCAAGTCTTCCAACAGATTTGTTTCTCTCACAGGTAAGCACTGATTCTGGTATAACATTGGAAGAATAGTCTCATTTCAGTGTGAATAACTTAGAAAATATCTGTGAGTAGAATAAGATGTGGATTGGAATGATTTTATTTCCTTTGCTTTACTCAGGGGAACAGTGGGTGGTAGCTGAGTTTGGTTGCTGTTGCTGTTTCCTACCAAGAGCCCATCAATAATTTTGAGGTTTATATATAATTTCTCATAAAGTTTACCTTGTTTAAATATGATTTATAGGAGGATAAATATGACTGATTACCAAAAATCTGTAATAAAAAATAACCAACTGAGATATATAAAGTTCTTTAAATTCTTCAGTGATCTGTTTTATATATTTACTGGACAAAACCATTTATCTCCCAACTTCACTTAGAAAAAGTACTGTGAGGAATTTATTGGATAAGTTTTAAGAGTCAAGATAGAAAATATAGAACATTTCTTATTTTTAACCAAATGAAAGCATTTAAATGGAATAATTCCAAGTGTGTGTTTTTATGGATTTTGGAGAGGATAAGAAATAGTACCTGTGATTGAAATTTTGGAAATGAATGAAACTGTGGTAATACGTGCTGCTTGTTAGTCCGTGTGTATTTCTTATACAGTTGTTAGAATGTGAGGAATACACAACCTATGAGATGTTGCTATGTACGTATTTGTTTATTTTGTTGAATAGATGGCCAGTACAGGAGAGTTCCATTAAACTGAAAGTAGCTCATTTAAAGCAACATGCATCACTAAAGCTTAGGCCTCCATTGCACAGAGTGGCGACTGTAATTAATAATTTTTATATATTTCAAAATTGGTAAAAGAATAAATTTTAAATGTTCCCATCACAAAAAATAAGTATGTGAGGTGATGGATATGCTACTTAGTTTGATTTCATCATTCCACAGTGGAGATATACATCAAAGTATCATATTGTACCCCAAATATATACAGTTATTATTTGTCCATTAAAAACTATATTTAAAATTATAAAAAATAAATATATAATAAGCCCAACATATAGTCACGAGATGGCTGGTATCAACAAACTATATACTTTTTTCCTGCCACAACTATAAATAACAATTCAAGTCCATTTTACTTAGTTTTTGTTTTTGGTCTTTTGCATTTCAAGTTAATAAAATATAAACTATTTGGCAAAGGTGCTTGTTTTCTAATTTTACCTCCTTCTTATGTATGGGTCAACTAAACATGTTAAAATGAAGTGGAAATATTATGCTTTTAAGTGAATTATTAGTTTTAAGTATGGTGATGCCCATACAATACTTACATTACAGGTTACACAAAAATATTTCCACATCAAATTTAGGCATTGAGATTCTTATCAGAAATATTTGAAAAAAGCAGTCAGTTTCTCTCTTTTCTGACCTAGGGTATTTCCTTTCATTAGCTAAAGGTGCAACCAGCAAAAGATGATTTTTAGTGTGATCTTGGTAAACCTTAGTCAGATTCAGGATGGAGAGCAGAATACCCCCAAGGACCTCTTGGAGAGGCTGCCTGGGGCCTTTGTAGTATACATGCATCTTTGAGACTACATGAGACTTCCAGGTTCATGCACTGGAGTTTACAGGAGAAGGCTCGGGTTTCACTCCTGACACAGGCTTCACATCACCTCTGCACAAACCTGTTTGGACCCAGCCTTTGAGAGCAGGCTAAATGGCTGCAAGCTTCACCAGCACTAGGACCCCCAGAGCACGAGCTTGTCTTCTCCACCTTTCCACCTTTCCACCTGCTGGCTACAGCACTCTTGTCAAATGTGCTTCCTGTCCCCAGTGTTCCGCTTGGTGTTCTTTTTTTGGCAGTGAGCTTCCCAAGTTGGGAATTCACAAGTAACTTTTTGTGGAGGAGGGGTGTTGGAGGAGTAAGATCTGGAATGTTTCATGGACTTACACACATTCATCTTCTGGGCCATGCTAATTTTCTTAAAGCATTCCATATCAGAATGTGCACTGCCAAGGCAAGCACACCTCACTACTCCTTGAAGTAGAAAATTTCATTTTAGCAAATTTCAAATATTACAAACTTTTCTCATATGTAGAGTGAGAAGTGTCTTTATGAACGTTCTACCCATTGGTCTGCCTTTTGCCTTCTGGACGCAGCAAAAGTTAATCTGTCTTTCATACCAGTTAGTGTAAGAATCTAACTTGAGACCTGTTTGTACAACATTTGCCTATTCCGTAAGTATTTATTAAGTGCCTACTATGTGGCAAGCACTGTCCTTAGTGCTGGAGATATAGCAGTGAGCAAAATAAAGTCCCTACCTTTGTGAAACTGGAATTCTAGTGGTGGAGTGAAATAATAAAGAGGAAAAAAAGACAAATGCATGTAGAAGATAACGTCAGGTGATAATAGGTATACAAAGATAAGTAATTCAAGGGGTGCAATTGTATATAGAGGTGCTCACTGATATAGAGCAGTGAATACAGTTAGCATGGAATCTTAAATTGATTAAAGATTTCATTGTAAATTCCATGTAAAACAAAAATAAAGCAAAACTATGTTGTCTTTGAGCTATAGATGTTTGGACATGATTTGTATTCCGTCTGCTTTCAGAGCGTGACATGGCATCTGGAGATGGCAATGTTGTGAGAGAAGAAGTTGTGAAAGACAATGCTGCCGGGTCTCCTGTAATGAGGAAATGGTTAAATCCACGCTGATCCCGGCTGCGATTTCTGAGAGAAGGTTCTATTTTCGTGATTGTTCAACACACAGCCAACATTTTAGGAACTTTCTAGATTATAGCATAAGGACATGTAATTTTTGAAGACCAAATGTGATGCATGGTGGACCCAGAAAACAAAAAGTAGGCTACTTACAATCCATAACATCCATATGACTGAACACTTGTATGTATTTGTTAAATATTTGAATGCATATAGATTTGTTAAATGTGTGTGTATAGTAACACTGAAGAACTAAAAATGCAATTTAGGTAATCTTACATGGAGACAGGTCAACCAAAGAGGGAGCTAGGCAAAGCTGAAGACCACAGTGAGTCAAATTAGTTCTTTGACTTTGATGTACATTAATGTTGGGATACAGAATGAAGAGTTAAGAGCAGGAGAAGATGGGGAGGGGGTGGGAGTGGGAAATAAAATATTTAGCCCTTCCTTGGTAGGTAGCTTCTCTAGAGTTTAATTGTGCTTTTTTTTTTTTTTTTTTTTTTTTGGCTTTGGGAAAAGTCAAAATAGAACAACCAGAAAACCCCTGAAGGAAGTAAGATGTTTGAAGCTTATGGAAATTTGAGTAACAAACAGCTTTGAACTGAGGGCAATTTCAAAAGGCTGCTGATGTAGTTCCCAGGTTATCTGTATCTGAAGGACGGTTCTGGGGCAGAGGAAACACATACACTTCCATAAATGACTTTAACGTATGCCACCTCAGAGATAAATCTAAGAAGTATTTTACCCACTGGTGGTTTGTGTGTGTATGAAGGTAAATATTTATATATTTTTATAAATAAATGTGTTAGTGCAAGTCATCCTCCCTACCCATATTTATCATCCTCTTGAGGAAAGAAATCTAGTGTTATTTGTTTAAAATGGTTAGAATAAAGCTATGACTCTATAAGGTTTTCAAAACATCTGAGGCATGATAAATTTATTATCAGTAATTATAGTAATAATAACCTTAATAAGCATAAGAAAAACAGAGTCACTCTGGATTTCAAAAATGTCAAAAAATGAGCAACAGAGGGTCCTTATTTAAACATAAGTGCTGTGACTTAGGTGAATTTTCAATTTAAAGTAGAAAATAAGTTTTTAGGAGGTTTGGAAAAGAAGAATCAATTTTCAGCAGAAAACATGTCAACTTTAAAATAGTTTATTTTCATATTTTTTTCTTTTAAACTTGGTTGATAAGTGGAATTAGGAGTATATTTGAAAGAATCTTAGCACAAACAGGACTGTTGTACTAGATGTTGTTAGGAAATATCTCAGAAGTATTTTATTTGAAGTGAAGAACTTATTTAAGAATTATTTCAGTATTTACCTGTATTTTATTCTTGAAGTTGGCCAACAGAGTTGTGAATGTGTGTGGGAAGGCCTTTGAATGTAAAGCTGCATAAGCTGTTAGGTTTTGTTTTAAAAGGACAAGTTTATTATTGTTCAATAAAAAAGAACAAGATACAGCTTCTCTGTGTTGATTTGTGATTTTGTTAACTTGCTAAATGTTATTTTAACAATTCATTCAATAAATAAGAACCCTCCTTCATATTAAAGGACAAGCTCTTCAACAGAATTTTCTGCTCTGGATAAGCCTCTTCTATCAAAACAGGGGGTCAAGATATTTGCTTCTCTGCCTCACATGTTTGGTCTACTCATTTTTTAGGGCTTCCTAAAAGTAGGTCCCAATATATTAACTCATTCTGCAAAACAACAACAAAAGGTAAACTCTTCTGTTGGCATCATTAGTTAGATGCAGAGCTAAGGCCTGAAATAACCATTTCTATTTTGCTACCTGGATGGCTCTTGAGGTCCTAGACTTAGAGCATTTTTTCTTCTTTGTTTTGTGTTCTCTTCCTGGATTTTGACATTTTCAATGGTAGAAACTTTGCCGTTAAACAGCTACTGAGTGCTCCTTTGCACTCTTCCGTGTTCTGTGAGGAAACCCCTTATAATTAAATCTCAATCAGTTGTTAGCTGTTTTACTGAAGATTACAGCTCTAAAAGTGTCGAACAATTTTTACTTTTATCAGTTTATGTTTCTCATTCATAATTAATACTTGCCTTTTATTTTCATATATTTTCTAATATTTTTGAAGGGGGTTGCTTTTAGAAAACATAGCCAAAGACAAACCTTTCAGTACCTATGAAAGAAGAGAGTATTTTACAGCTTTGAAGCTTGAGTATTGTATTCGACAACAGTCTATGTTCATTCAGCCTTGTGGGCAAATTATGGAAACATTTTAGGCGAATTGATAAAAATGCTAAAAAAAAGTCTATACAAGAAAAAATCCTGTTTGCTCAAATTAATATATTTTGTAAGATGGTAGAAATTGGGTGTGAATGAGATACAAAGTTACATGAATGTCAGATATTTACATTTTTATTAACTGAAAATCTCTATTTTCACCTGTGGGCAAGAAAGTTTGAGGCTACTGTGGCAGGGAGCGAGGTTATTTAAAGATCTGCCCTCTTGGTTTGAAGCCTGGGCCACAGTCCTAATGCTTCTTTGAGGAAGTGTGGAAAAAGAGCTAGACTGGAGCAGGACGGGCCTCTGTTTCTGGCTCTGCAGTAACCACCTGTGCAACCACGGGCAATAAAATCAGATGAAAGTGGGCCCATTTGCTCTGAGTGGCAGGCATGTTTTCTAGCTGCCCAGCTTTATGGTACTGGGGGCTCTTCATGGTTTTCACCCCAAAAGCTAGTACCTATCTATCCCAAATTGCTCTGTAGTCTTACATCTAATCTTCATAGCAGTGGTCTCCAAAATCTTTGGATCTGTGGATCTGTACACCCCTGACTGCATACTTTGCTAGTGCAAAATTTTTTTGAGAATGTAATTTCAAACTATATACACACTATCATATTAATATATTGTGTTCATTATAAAACATACACTCAAACTAGACATTTTTAAAATGAAGAGATAAGAGATATAAGTAGAAGTTTTGAAATTTTCTTCCCACACTTCAATGTACCATTCCAGAAAACACTTGGGAAACAAGAAAATTCCATAGATCAATGGGCCTAATCTCATTTGATATTGGAGAGAAACTAAGCAGAGGCATAATAAATATTTCTGGAATGAATGGATGATTGGATGAATGAATGGGTGAATAGGTAGATAGATGAAGGTAGGAAAGATGGATGGGAAGAGGGATGGATGGCTATTGGATGAATGGATGACTGAAGGGATGGTTGGTGGAAGGATGGATGAATGAATGGATGGATGGATGAGTGAATGAATAAAAGGATAGATGGGTGAAGGAATTAATAAATAAAGCATGTAACAGGCCCTGTGTCTTCACCAGAGCAGCAGCTGCTCAAGAAGAAGACAGCCTTTCCTTCCCTTTCACCTGTCAGATCCCCGTCTGCCCAACTACTTATCCAACCTGTTGGGTTGTGAGGCGATTGAAAATGTTGGGGGCCTACACAGTTAGTGAATCTGACAAATAGGGCTGTTCAAAGCAACAAAGACAGGAAGTGCTTCTCCCTCAGGCATTGGGGATATCACCAGTGGTAGCAAAAAGACAAGGTAATTCTCATAGTCAGACCAGGTTGTCATTTCCTGTGAAAGGCAATTTGGGAGGACTGCCTTTGCATCCTGCATTTTATTCCCTCTTTCATCCTGGTCTCCTTAGGCGTAATGAATCTATAGATGTCATTCAACACCATAGAGAAATTTAGAGGGAGAAGTGATTATTTCTGATTGCCCATCAGTTATCCTAGTCATTAAACTAAGAGCTAGCATTAAAAGGGTGCCTGACATAGGGTAGTGGTTCTCAAACTTTAGCATGCATCAGAGTCACCTGAAAGCCCTGTTGAAACACATATTGCTGATTCAGTAGGTTTGAGGTGGGGTCCAAGCATTTCCCATTTTAACAAGTTCTCAGGTGGTGCAGATGCTGCTGGTCTAGGGATTTATATTTTGAGATATAAGAAAATCTAGATTTGTCTAGAAAGGAGATAAACTAAGGGGTGATCAAAACTAATCATTGTTGGCCTTATGAAAGAATGCATTGCAATATATCATAACTAGCTGGTATACTTAATTTTTTTGACAAGTCTTATTTTAGAGGAGGAGGCAGCGTCTTGCTCTGTTGCCCAGGCTGGAGTGCAGTGGCACAATAATAGCTCATGCTAACTTCAAACTCCTGAGTTCAAGTGATCCTTCCCCGTCAGCCTCCTGAGTAGCTAGGACTACAGGCACACACCACCACACCCAGCTGATTAAAAAAAATTTTTTTTGTAGAGACGGGGTCTTATTATGTTGCCCAGGCTAGTCTTGAATGCTTGGCTTCAAATGATCCTCTTGCCTCGATCTCCCAAATCACTGGGATTGCAGGCATGAACCACTATGTCTGGCCTGTTTGAAGATTCTTAACTGTTTAAGCTGCTGAGAAGTCAGAGAAACTTTAAGCTAAACTGTGGGAACTTTGTGGGACAAATAGAGGAAGAACACGAAGGAGAATGGAAGTAGAAGAACCAGAGACTTGGGAAGTAATGAAGTAATATAGTCTCATAGAAAACAAGACATTCAAGAAGAGTGAATGGTGTCATGTGCCATGGAGAGAAAAGGCAGAACCAGAGTCCTCAGGTAGTCCCTTGTGACCACAGTGGAGCAGTGTCCATGGGGAGATTGGGTGAAAGCCAGACAAGGGTGTGAATGCTGCATGGGAGGTGAGCACTTTTTCAGAAGGTTGTCTGGGAAGGACAAAGGTTTAGTTTGCAATCAGAGAGAAAACGGAGTTACAAAGGGAGTTTCTTTCTGTTCACCCCAAAGCTCCACCCACATGGTTAGACAGACACCATTCTAAGGTCAGGACCATCAGTCAGAAATGAAGATAGAGACTTTCTGTAAGTGGTGATATAGTTTGATTTGCTTACTTGAATTGGTTTATAAAATTCCACTCATATCGACTTTTGAGACATAACACTCACAAAATAGATGCATTTATACACTTCCCAGCCCCTGAGGGAACATAGGCATGCACGGCAATGACTTATTGGACTCCAGAAGGAGGCCCCAGGGAAATCTTGTCTAAACCTTTTATTTTACAGTGAAATACCTAGATCCAAACAAATTCAGTGATAAAATCTTGTGCATGGTGGTGAAAACTCTACTAATTAACATCATCCCACATTTCGCCATTTAATTTTTTTAAAATGAAAATATTAAAAATTTTTAGTTTACGTATTCTGTATCTTAAAATATACATATATATGTAGGCTTTAAAAAGTATACATTCTATAATTTTTTTTAAGACAGAGTCACTCTCCATCACCCAGGCTGGAGTGTAGTGGCACGATCTTGGCTCACTGCAACCTCCGTCTCCTGGGTTCAAGCGATTCTCGTGCCTCAGCCTCCCGAGTAGCTGGAATACAGGAACGTGCCACCGTGTCTGGCTAATTTTTGTATTTTTGTAGAGATGGGGTTTTGCCATGTTGGTCAGGCTGATCTTGAACTCCTGACCGCCAGTGATCTGCCCGTCTCGGTTTTTCAGAGGGCTGGGATTACAGGCATGAGCCACTACACTCAGCCCAAAAAGTATACATTCTTTTGTGTAGAAATTCCACTTCCATGATTTTATTCTAAGGAAATACTTTGTTAAAGTGTGCATAAATGTATATACAATAAAAGTTACAACATTTTTATACTATTGAAAAATTGCTATGGCAAATAATCTGAAAAGATCATTGATACAGCATTGGTTAAAAAAAGACAGTATAGCCCATAATTGAATATAATTTAGATAATGAAAATGATGAGGTACGTATATCATGATTGATGATGTACAATGTATTAATTCCAAAGCAGAGAGAGACCATATACTGAGTTGTGGTCATTGGTCAGGTAGTGTGGCTGCCAGAAGGAGTGCACATCATCTTTCTTGACTACACCACAATCAGAGTATGGACGCCTGGATTTTCATGACTCCCTTCTCCCTTATTTGAGAGCAGCTGTTTTTTAAAGTAACACTTTTATCAGATTTTCCTAAAACATTCACCTTAATATTCATGGAAATAACAATTCTCTTGCATTGCTAGCTTACTGATGTATGTAATATTTAATTAAGTTATATAACAGTGATAACTGCACAAACAGGTTTGAGAACAAATGCAGCAGATTCAGTATGCTTTTACAATTTTTTTAATGGATACATAGTATTTGTACATTTTTATGGGGTGCATGTGATATTTTGCTACATGAGTAGGAAGTGCAATAATCAAGTCAGGGAATTTAGGGTATTCATCATCCTGAGTGTTGGGTGCATGTGATACTTTGCTACATGCATAGAAAGTGTAATGATCGAGTCAGAGTATTTAGGGTATTCATCATCCCGAGTGTTTATCATATTTATATGTTGGGAACATTTCAAATCCTCTCTTCTAGCTATTTTGAAATACACAGTACATTATTGTTAACTGCAGTCACCCTACTCTGCTATCCAACATTAGGGCTTATTTCTTCTGTCTAACTCTATGTTTGTACCCATTAACTGACCTCACTCTTTGTCCCTACCACTTGCTCCCAACCATTCCCAGCCTCTCATTCTACTCTCTACTTCCATGAGATCAACTTTTTTTTTTTTGCTCCCACTTCTGAGTCAGAACATGCAATATTTTCTTTATGTGCCTGGTTTATTTCACTTAATATAATTTATAAGCTGTTGGTAGGAATATAAATTTGTATGGCCATTACAGAAAACAGCATGGAGATTTCTCAAAAAACTGAAAATAGAACTACCATATGATCCAGCAATCCCACTACTGGGTATTTATTTATCCAAATGAAAGGAAATCAAAGGAAAATATATCAAAGGGATACCTGCATCCCAATGTTTGTTACAGCACTGTTCACAATAGCAAAGATATGGAATTAACCTAAGTGTCCATCAATGAATGCATGGATAAATAAAATGTGATATATAATGTGTATATATAGTATATATAATGATATATATCATGATATAGATGATGATATACTCTCTTCTGGAAAATATCCTTGGTTCAACAGAAGCAATGCCTGTGAATCCTTAGATTCTCTGGACCAAAGTACACCTTTTAAATTACAATGTACCTTCTGCACCTATGCGCAGAAAAGCTATCTGCTTCAGCGGGTGACCCAGGCTACCAGGGTTTTAAAAGTATTTCCTGACACCTGTGAAGTTGGTAAATATTTCCTGTTTCTGTTGTGTCTAGAGAAAACAGGAATTAACAACTTGGAAGCAATTATTAAACACACATCATGAATGACCTCTCCTAGACAGTTCCCACTATATGAGGTTCCCATTTTCTTAAAATCTATCATAACATATTTCTCCTAAGGGAGAAAAATAATTGTCATAATAATCGAATAGTTGATTGAGTGGTGGAAGATGAACCTTATACCCAGGAGGAATGGTACCTATGTTAGCTGTGAGATGTGTGGAATTTAAATATAAATCCAGTTGTAAGTTTTCCAAAGTAAGCAAAACTGACTAAGCGTGCAACAGATATCCTACTGATGGCTCTGAGCTAACTATACATAATTAGCCTATTTAAAAAATATTTTTGAACATCTTAAAGTACTGTGGAAGGACAAGGGCTCTAGCGTTTCTGAGTCAGAGGGAGGCAGGATTCACCCACTACAGTACTCAGTAGCTATTGGCCTCAGATGGGTTATTCAACCACGATGCCCCTCAGTGTGCTGTGTGTGAAGTGTGGGTAATGGCTCATGTGCAAAGTTGTAAGAATCTTTGCACATGTTCTAGGTATGCCAGTGATTTCTAACACTGTCTGCCATATCCTAAGCTTTCCAATAGATGGCAGATAATTTGTGTTATTATAAAAGCCAACCTCATTTTTTTTGTATTTTAAGTGTCCAATAATTTGCCACAAGACTGAAATATTTAAAATATTTTACATTTTCTATTCAAGAAGACTAGATAAAAAGATTGAAGAAAACCTACTAACTTCTTAGCAAACTTGAAGATATCCATAAAAAGAAAATTGCAATGAGTGAAGTGAAATTCAATTAGTATCATCTGAAACTCTCACAATCCTACAAAAGAAGTGACTATTTTTAAAGAACAAATAATAGAGTTCTATTTAAATCTCCACACAATTATTAGCATGCTCTTGAGAAAAAAAAAGGCACAATGCCTCAGGAGAATGCAAGGGACCCCTACAGATGTGGCACACTTCCCTGTGTGTTATTTTTAGTCTTCTATTCCTGCCTTTTATTTTGGGACTTGGCCCGCTTCCTTTGTAGTTTCCCCTTAACTTGCTCATACCTTTCTTTCTTATATAATGCATTTTAAGCTACCCTTTTATTTTTATTTTTTTCACCTCTCAAAGGAAATTCAAGGAATGTTGGCCAGTTCAGGAACTCCTGCTAGTCTTGGCACCAGTAAAGTTCTTGGTTTGAAAACAACCTAGGAAATCCAGGATCGTGGTTGACTTTCCAGTGATTTAATGCATCAGAGCTGCTGACACATCTGAGACCAGAGAGACATAGATTTTGAATACCATTTCATGAAATTGTTTTATGGCTTATAGAAACTAGAGGAATTTGAAAATGGACTCTTTTCAATAGATTGATATAAAAGCAATATCCAGTTTTAAAAATTAGGAGAAAATCGAGTAAGTCTAGTTCAGGGCTATTTAATCTTTTACCAATTAGCACTTAGTCAGACGGTCTTGGTGGAGGAACATTTATCCTGCACTATGTCAAAGAAGCAGAGTGAGAATATGAAAGGTTATGGTTCCGTCTTTAAGAAGCCCTGTGGAGAAGCTGTGGAGATGGAACATAGAAAACCGGAATAGCTGTAGAGATGGAACAAAGAATACTGAAAGGCAAAGGTGCATAGTTTAATCATGTGTGGTAGTTTATGGTTCTTTGGATGCAAGTAAAACAAAACAAAAAAGTGAAAAGACTCTGACTAACTTCAACTACAATGTAATTTATTGGTAGGTATAGAATGTCTCCCAAAATGGTAACAAAAACAAAAACAAAAACAAACAAAAAAACCACCTGTTGAATCAACTGCTTTGGTGAGTACAGGGCAGCATGGGAGGTGCAGGTGGCAGAGCTAATAGATATTTTTGCCAGGTTGTTGCCGCTGAGATAAAGAACTACAGTTGCTTTATTTGTGTTCCAGTGCTGCTCCATTGCTCCAAGGCTCTTTGAAGCTCCTCTTTGGGTTAACCTCAGGCCTGGTGGCCCATTTTAGTGAATAGCTCAACTGTGACAAATATTCCTCCTTGTAGATGGATTTCATTTTTGGATGTAGTCAAAACCACTTAGAGTCCTGTCTGGCCAATGAGATGTTCATTAACTTGGGCAGTACTGTTTTGGTGAAAACCAAGATGTATGTAGGGGAGGAGAAATAATTTTTTGTCTACCCTGTATAGTTCTCGGCTGGGACTCTCTGTGACAAAAGACAGATCAATAACAGAAAAACAAACAGCAGTTTAAGAACATGTATACATGGGACATAACCCAGAAAAATGAGTACAGTTTTGGAGTAGATCTCAAAGAGGTGTCTTAGACTTCAGGCTGAAATACCATCATTTGCTGAAACAAGGAAAGAAGAGTGTGGGGAAAGACCCGGTGAAGATGAGATGCCAGGAAAAGCACTGTAAAACGAGGGCCTATTTTGCAGATGTAAGTTGACGCCTTCTCCGTTGATTATGCATCTCTAGTGATTTAGCTGTATTTCTCTTCCTGGCACAGAGACAGAAAGACACCCTAACAAATGCAGACTTTCCTTATAGATGTAAATTTCTCTTATAAAAATAGGGCAACTTTTCAGAGCTACTCCTGCGTCGGCTGTTTTCCAAAATAACCAGCTCAAAATAATCCTTGTGCCAAAGAGGCATATTGAGGGTGACATATTCTGGTCTTCTACAGTAATCTTTTGGGGTGGCATGCCCTGAACCCCATCATGTATATATAAGATGATAATTAGGAGTAGAATTTAGGCAGGAAGGAGTGCCTTGGGGGACCAAGAAACTTGTCCTGTGGTTTTGCGGAGTTAGGAAATAGGGGCCCACCTGAAGTCACCTGTGTTAATGGCACTTTTGGAAGAAGCACCAGTGTGTTCCTCAAGTGTCTTTGGAGTTGGATGAAGCTCCTCAATGGATGGAGCAGGGGCATAGATGGAACCAGTGTCGGAGGAAGGGCTGGGCCATCAGGGGATGGTTGGGGGAAGCAGTCACCCTTCGGCTGCCCCTTTACTTGTCTCAGCATCTGACCAGTGATTTTTTTAAACTGAAATGATTTATTTGGTGTCAAAGACAAAAACATTATTATTCACAATTGCCTTAAGGCAAAATTGTCTTTTAAAAGACTTATTTAATATCTATGATTTTCTCTTCTTTCTCTTGAAGTATATTTTTAAAAACTCTCCTCCTGTCAAACCCACCTAAATGGCTGCCACTTATGCTCAAACAGGACAGAAAACATGTAATATAAATATATACATATTGAGAAAGAGATTGATAAAATAAAGGTGATAAAACATTAAGATTTAAAGAATCCGTACAAAGGGTATATGGGTCTTTTTTTCCTTTCTATTTTTGAAGCTTTTCTCTCTTTCTGAAATTAAGTCAAACTAAATGTTAGAAAATGATCGCTGATATTTTGTTCACCCATTCCGTGTTGCTTCCTTTTCCTCCTTGTCTTTACAACAAGTATGTCAATATAACACCTGTGAAAACTTTGAAAAGCTGCTACTCTTAGGAAATATGCTTGGAATGGTGCTGCCCCTTTGCTCCATGCCCTGTAGTTTGAAGGAGGCCCTACATAAGCTGTGCCCCATCCCTGAGTCTGCATGGGAGCAGTGACACCCAGAAGCAGCAGGAAAGGCCGAGGTCTGCCTCATTAAGGTGCCAGAACACCTGCTTTTGCAGGTGGAAGTGAAGCAGCACCTAGGAGGACCATGTCAAGACTGGAAACCATCATTCTCAGCAAACTATCACAAGGACAAAAAACCAAACACTGCATATTCTCACTCATAGGTGGGAATTGAATAATGAGAACACATGGACACAGGAAGGGGAACATCACACACCGGGGCCTGTTGTGGGGTGGGGGGAGGGGGGAGGGATAGCATTAGGAGATATACCTAATGTTAAATGACGAGTTAATGGGTGCAGCACACCAACATGGCAGGTGCATATATATGTAACAAACCTGCACGTTGTGCACATGTACCCTAAAACTTACAGTGTTAAAAAAAAAAGAAAAAAAAGACCGGCTCGGACTCCTGCAGCAAGTAAAGGCAAGGATTACAGGTGTCCACACCCAAGTGAGATAATACGTCAGGGATGCTGGGGAGGAGTTCCCAGGGTAGATGCAAAGCTCTTTTTAAACCCTGTGATCATTGTCACTTGTAAAGTACCACATCTAGTCAACAGTTGTCTTCTTTTATGTGCAATTACTTTCCAGGCAGTAAAAAGAAGGAATTAGCTATGTTTATCTATTTTGTTCCTATTCAAGCAAGATTAGTAATCCATTTTCAGAGGAATACTGTAGTTGATAGGGAGACTGTTATATTTCTATACAGATGGTTCTTTGACAATGGTTCGACTTATGATTTTTTGACTTTACAAACTTGTGAAAGCAACACCCATGCAGTAGAAACCATACTTTGAAGACCCACACAGCCATTCTGTTTCTCGCCTTCAGTATAGTATCCAATAAATTGCATAAGACATTCAACACTTTATTATGGAATGGGCTTTGTATAGATGATTTTGCTCTAATGTAAGTGTTGTGAGCACATTCAAGGTAGGCCAGGCTAAGCTGTGATGTTCAGCAGGTTAGATGCACCAAATGCATTTTCAACTTATGATATTTTCAACTTACAATGGGTTTGTTGAGGTGTAACCCCACCATATGTAGAGGAGAATTTGTGTTTCCATCTTTGTGGGTTGGTAGCAGTTACAGAGACTGTCCTGGTATGTCAAGATTGTAATTCTGAAATTCTGGAATCTCAGGATGAGTGAGAATGTTTAGACCTGACTTAATGAAGTTTGACAGCTTGATGGTGAAAATTCAGATGGAAAAACTGGGTCAGAGTTTTCGCTTCTCCCAGAGGCTGTTTTCTTGTCCTTGAGTGTGGACTCAGCTGCCCTTATTTAGTCTTTTATGTATTTTGAAGTAAGGAGAGAAAAGGTACGAGAAGGAGTCCATTTCCTGGGGAGGAATTGGGCCCGGCATCGGGGTAAATCTTCTCAGACACATTGTTTACTGACCAGGAAGTTGGAATGTGTGTGGCTTTGGGATTTCTTTGTAGGGGGCGTTTTGTTTGTGAGTTTTGGAATGATGCACCTTGGGTATGATGAAGAGGACTTCACTCTGTGCTGTGGGAAAAGTTTTGCCCTTAATGTCTTGAAAACATGAGCTTGTTTTTCTGAAAAAGCTGAGTACATCCTCATTCCTCATTGTCACAAACAATGTGACATGGACCTGGAGGCAGGCCAAGGTTTTCTATGAATAGAACTTAGCAAAGAGAGTGTTAGAAAGACTTTGGATTCACATGGCAATCCTGGATGCCTGATCCCTAGAGAGGAAATGATCTACCTGCCCTTCGAAGGTGGAAACTTAGAGGATCCCCTCTCGTCCTCTTACAAGCCATGGCAACCACTGTGTTATGGCTGGCATAACACGCCTTCCACATGGCCGAGATGATGTTGGCTTTGCTGAGAGGCCTTTGCTTTTGAGCTGTTTTTGCAGAACTAAGATGGATTTTGATGGAGAGAATACAGATTAGAGAGAAGCTGGGGCACAGTTGATGGTGCGGAGCAAGGCAGTGCCATCTGGTTGGTCCGTCATCGCGCTCTGCAAATGCCATGCTTTTGTCTAGGCTTGTGTGATGGCAAGAAATAGAAAGCCACTCAGAGGGGCCAAAGTTAAAAAAAGAAAAGTGGGTCAATGGGTATTTTTGAGGATATAGAAAGCTAACGAAGTATGGCTGGTCCTATGGAAACTGGAGATGTTACAACTCCTGTCTCTCCCTCTGTGGCCCAATGACCATATGACTGTTAGCTTCCTTATGCCAGGCCCACTCTCCTTTCTGTCCATTGGCCTTTTCTGCTTAAGCATAATATTAATAACAATAATCACATAATACCTATAATAATAGCTAACACTTACTATTTAATCTGCACAAGCTCTGTTCTAATGCTTCACATGTATTCATGTGTTTAGTCCTCACAACCACCCCATGAGGCAGGTACTATTTTTATACCCATTTCTCAGATGAGTACAATGAAGCGTGTAGAGGTAGAGAAGCTTACCCAGGATCATGTAGTTAGTGTGTAGCAGAGTTGGGTCTCAGACCCAGGCAAGTTGGCTCTGTTTTGGTTTCCCATTACCTTAGCTTGGACAGGTGTCGCCTTGTTTCAGCAGTAATTTCTTTCTCAACTCCATATAACCTTTATATTTCTAGACTTCCTGCACATTGTTTACTAAAGGATGACCTCTGAGTATATCACTATAAATTTTTGAGAGAAAAATTATACTTGGTAGCAGGTCAACTAATTCATCTTTCAAAAATAATTCATCTATTGCAGCTCTTTCACTGTGTATTCCAATTATTTTTTGGTGCTATGCTGACAGAACCCAGTACAAAAACCATTTGATATGGTTAGGTTCTCTGTCCCCACCCAAATCTCATCTTGAATTGCAGTTCCCAGGTGTTGAGGGAGAGACCTTGTGGGAGGCGATTGGATCATGGGGTAGTTCCCCCCATGCTCTTCTCACGATAGTGAGTGAGTTCCCATGAGAGCTGATGGTTTTATAAGTGTTTGGTAGTTCTTGTCTTGATTGCTTCTTCTATTTCCTGCCACCCCGTGAAGAGGTGCCTTCCGGTGTGATTGTAAGTTTCCTGAGACCTTCCCAGCCATGTGGAACTGTGAGTCAATTGAACCTCCTTTCTTTATAAATTACCCAGTCTTGGGCAGTTCTTTATAGGGGTGTGAGAATGAATTAATACACCACTTGAGCTTTAAAAAAGGAATGTATTGGCTCACATTACTAAAATAGGTACAGCTGGCTTCAGCTTTGGCTGAATCCACAGGCCTCATTTACCTTGTCTGATTCCCCATCTCTCAGGAGAAAGTGGGTCTACTCTGGTGACTGTAGAACTTTCTCAATAGCTACAGCAGAAAAGTCCTAGAAAGTGCTCTGGTGGGATAGTCTGAGTGACTAGGCCAGGACTGGGAATGGGGATGAAGAATTGTCCATGGGAAAGAGGAGTTTAGCTTCCAAAGAAACATGGAAAGAGTGATAGAATGAAGCATGGCAGAGACAATACCTGTTAATTCCAGAGCTCCCACTGTGACACAATCAGCTGTACCCAGGTATGAGGTAGGGCACAGTTCACATGGTACCAAATAAATTTAGGACACGAAGGGCTATAGCCAGGAGGAAAAGTCGACGATAAGGGGGTATGGGTGGGGCAAAGGTGTGAAAACATGCCTATCACAGCTGGCATGGATGTATCCAAATAGGCAAGTGCTGGGAAGTACATTGTGGCACCTGACCTTAGGAGGAAGAAATACAGTTACCAAGAGGCACAAATCTGGTCTGTGTTGCACAACTAACTAGGGGTGTGACATTGGGCAAGTAACTCAATCTTTTTGGGCCTCAGTTTGGTTATCTGTAAAATGAGGGGCATGGTTAATTGACCTCAGAGGACCCCTTCAGTTACAAAACTCTATTATTCTATCATGTAGGTCTTGAATTATACTTAGTTCCTCTGAGCTACAGTGATCATCTCATTATTCTGATTGAAAGGCTGAGTCCAGGGAGGACGTGTAGGGTGGGGTGGACTCATGAGCATATTGTGTAGTTGGCTTCACACGTAGCACAGTTGTCACCTGTCTTTAAAATTTCTCCCTCTATCACAGTGCCTGAAGCCCCAGCATTGATACATTTTTAGGTTTTGAGTCACTGATCCAAGTTATTTCCCACTACACTTGTCTAGCTCTCTCTGATCTCACTGGCTTTAGTGAAGCTTGTTCTTTTGCTTATATCATCCTGACCGTGATCCATTGCTGAGTTCACTCTTAGCCATTCTTTACATTTCAGTTCAATTCTTCCTTTTTAAAGAAACTGTTCCCTGGTCTCATGGACTCAGCTAAACCCCTGTTATGCGCTCCAAGCACCACGTTGCTTCTCTGCAGGCATCTGTGAGAGGTGCTGTTATTTATCAATTGCTCACACACTAGGTCTTCTCATGACAGCATTAGCTCCAGGAAGACAGAAACTGCATCTGTTTTTGTTGACTGCTTGTCTCTAGGAAGTGGCACAGTACTTGGCATATAGTAGAGACTCAATAAATATTCGTTTAATTTTTCGTTTTAAGGTGGCTTAAACACTATGGAATTTAGTTTTAAGGTAGTTCAAACATCAGGGAAAAAATTTTGTATAGGAATGTTTCCATTCTGTGGGTTTTTCCTCAACTTAGATTTCACAAGTGTTTTCTATGACTGGCTAAGAGCAATGATAGGTGATTGAAGAAGTTCCCAGAACTCACTCCCACTTAATCAAGAGCCAGCAGATGTAATCAGGCTTTTCTTCCTTGAGTTTCACTCCCTTCCTTACACACACACACACACACACACACACGTATTGGTTTACATCCACAGTTCCTGGCTCATTACTCCCATAGCCCTTGTTCCAGTCTTTTGTTACACTGTTGGGTGTGTGAGGCGTCAGGGGCAGCCCTGGACCTTCTCTTGCCCTCCTTTCACCTCCCCTAAGGCAGGACTCTAATGTTCCCTGCCTTTCTGATTGTGGGCCTTAAGCCCCTCCCAAGAGACGGTCCTTCCTTATACCTCAGGGGAAGGAATGCTGATGTCATTAAGCCTTCTTAAAAACCCAAGAAGACCAGGGTTCAATGAGCTTCCAGATAGCTGAACGTGTGGAGGTTCTTGGACACAGGGCACCAGGTAGGCTCCACACCCCTTTCCCCATACCTTGCCCTACATGTCTCTTCATCTATATCCCTTGTAATCCCCTTTATAATAAAGTGGTAAGTGTAAGTAATTATTTCCTTGAGTTCTGTGAGTCCTTTCAGCCAATTAATCGAACTCCAAGAAGGAGTTTTGGGAACCTCAACTTGAAGCCAGTTTGTCAGAAGTTTCAGAGGCCCAGACTTGTGACTGGTGTCTGGAGGGTGTGGGGAGCAATCTTGGGGACTGAGCCCCCAACCGGCCAGATATGACACTATCTCTGGGTAGGTAGCATCAGAACTGAATTGGAGGACACCCAGCTGGAGTCTGCTGCTTGGTGTGTGGGGAAAAACTCCACACATTCTGTGTTGGGAAGTCTTCTGTGTTGATGATTGTTATTGTGATGATGTGAGAGTACAGGGAAAATGCAGTTAGAAAGAGAGTTTTTCCCCATACACCCTTCAGTAGAAACCTCTAACTGTAAGCATATTGCAAGACCCAAAGACTTTATTAAGAGACCCCATATCCAACCTTCCTTCGGCAAGATCTGAAAACCAACCTGCCTCTTCTGGAGAAGGCTAACTTTCACAGTACCAGGGCATGCTTCCGAATTAGCTAGTGCTCAATGATCAAAGCTAGAGACTGGCTGTTGCTAATAGTGGCAATGGGAGGCAGAGCAGAGCCATCTTTTCATCCACACATCTTTGCACTACACAAAGATGAATCGCATCCTCCGTGGATTCTTGAAACCTGTGACATGCCACTTAAAGAACAGACACCAGAGAATATATGTCATTTGGGTTTGTCTCATTTCCTTCCATCCTCAGATCTAGGAGGATATCAGGGAGATTGCAGATCTCCAATGGTGAAGGTTAAGTGGGAATGTTAGTCCAGGGAATTCTCTTCTTACACGGAATGCATCCTTTATTTTGGAATGCAGTACTCAGTGTAAGCTTTGTGCTTCTCCTGCTGAAATCACACATGAATGCTTTCAGTGAAAGCATGTCTACATATCCTGGTTTTATCCCTTGGAGTTCTCAGCTCTGTATTTGAGGTTTTTATAACTGAGAGGTAAGAACAAATATTTCCCCAGGCCTGGCCATGTGCTTGGATAGTAAATTATACTAAATGTGACTTTCAGGGGGTGCCCATGATTCATAAAATACTATTTCTTCCAGGCCCTCATGTGCCTCTTAGCACCTGAGCTGCTTCTCAGGGCTCCAAATGTGGCCCCACATGTCCAGTGTCACAGCCTACAGACTCAGTTTCTGAGCCACAAAGCCTTATTCTGGCCACAGGGCTGCAGTTCACATACATGGACAGAGCCTCTCTCCCTCGATTCCAGACACTATCTCTGAGGTATTTCTCTGTGTCAGGCACAAGGATTGAACCCAGGATATCCCCCTTTCAATGGCCAGGTAGACTTTCATCTTTTTTTCTTCTTTTTACCTGCTTAGTCTAGGAATCCTCTTGATTCCAGGATTAACCTGGCACTGACACTACCCAGAGCCTGCCTTAATGTGGGCCCCTTTCTTTTGGTCCCTGAGCTGCCATCCTTCTTGGCACCAGTTTAGTCCTTTGCCTCACCCAATTCAGCCAGCAACAGACGAAGCCCCTCCCCTTCCTCTGGCTGCTTGAGTCAGCCCTGCCTCTTCCTTGGAATGGCTCTTCCCTTCTCTTTCCCAGAAAACTGAGAAGTCCCACTTTTCCTCAGAATTCCTGCTGTCCAATGGACTTGAGATTTGTGTTTCATTTCTCCTTAAAATTTCCTGGACACTTATGTTGCGATTTCTTTGTTTTGAGTTCGTAGGTCAGGATCCCCAAATTCCAGCTATGGTTTCTCTGAGTGGTGCTTCTGTTGTGGGTCTTGGTATTCTCACAGCATCGAGCAGGTTTGTGTTGAGGCTGTTCTGTGCTTGGTGTGGAGCTGACAAATCTAAAGTCATGGCTCTGGGAGGGGAAGAACATGCTAATGTGGACAGCACCAAGGCAGCACTGGAGGGCTGTCCAGAGCTAAAAAGGATGAATACGGTTGTGCAGGTGTGTGCAGCCAAAGCTCCGGCACATTGCGCAGAGGCCCCTTTAGGAATGAAGGACTTACTTTCCTATTTGCTGGGAGAGCTTCCAGCAGGCAGATGCCCTCGGTTGTCCCTTGTGGGATTGCCACTGCTAAAGAGAGCCTTTCTGCTGGGGCTGACTGTGTCCAAAGACCAACCAATATGGGGATCTAAAGGGCCAGTCCCTTTGTTCCAACTTGGGACAGTTCTGAATGATTTTCTCATCTCAGAACTCTCAGTAGAGTCCCCTGAGGTCTCCGTGGAAACTGTATCACAGCTCAGCTTCTTCCCCCGCCCAATCCTGCTTCTTTCCTTTCCAGTCCCTTTCCTTCCACAGGTGTTACTCCAGGAGCACATCCTAATAAACCACCTGCATGCTAATCTCCATCTCAGAATAGGAACCAGGGAACTGGCCTGGGGGGCTGGTGGGGGTTTGGATACAACCCCGGTTTGCTTGAAAACGTGTATGCCAGTGGGGATGAACAGCTGCCCTTTTTGTAATCATTTGCCTGGAGTGGGTACCTTTTTTACAGCTCCTCTGCCTGGAGGGGGCGCCTTTGTGTAATTCATCAGCTGGGAGGAACCATCTTTGTAATTTATCTGCTTAGCAGATATTCTCTTGCAATTTGCATTAAGCTACTAGAAAGTGTCTCTTGCCATCTCAAGCTCCCTATCTCCAGGGAGCAGGCCTATTACTTAAGTTTGGATAAATTATTTAAAAAAAGATAAAAATATTTCTGGGAAAAAAATCAAGGAGGAAGTAAAAAATAGTGTCTTGAATTTAAGAGAAAAAAATAAACTCAAAGGAAATTCCATAGGTAGTTCATCAGAGCTCAGGTCCTTGGGTTTTTATTAATCTGGAAGAGAAAAAAGGCAAAACGGAAATCACTCTTCATATTTGAAGGCAGTTCCTGAGATGGCAGGGAAATGGCTGAGGAATCCATTGCTGTTTGCTATTTAGGCACAATCAAAAAATATTTTTCAGTGTTGTGTAGCATCTCCTGGATATTGTAATAGCTCACCACTATACCCATGGGCTCTTGGCAAACAATAGACAGCAACAAGAAAGGCACCACAATTCCATTGGGACTAGTTAAATTTAATTTTAGGCCGAGTAAAAGAAACTCTAGATGGAATATCCAAAGTGTCCAAAGAGTAAAAATAGAAAAGTTGCTTTGTAAAGAGGACTTAAGATGGTGAGATAGGTTTGAAAATTTACCTTGAATGGTTACTCGTATGTGTTACCACCCTGAAAAGAATATGACCTTCTTGAAGGCAGGAGAGGTTGTTTTATATCTTTTATAAACGTGATCTAGCATTTCATCCATGTTAGAAGAGAAGTAAGTGTTTAGTTATGAATGAATGAACAAATGAGTCCTGCCCCTCCTGATCAACCCTACTTTTTTTACAAGATGGCTTTTCACTGATTTATTCATTCAACAAATTTACTAATTGCCTTCTGTGAACCAAATAGTGGATCTACAAAAATGAAAAAAAGGGGAGCTCACAGTTCAGGATAAGGACAGACAGTCATAGAGAGAGGATAATAGAGTAGGATAAGCTCTGAAGTGAGGTGCGTGCAGGTCTAACAGGGACTCAGGGAAGCATCTTAGAGAAAGTGAACTGATATTTGTAGGGGTTTGACAAGGAATTGTGTAGGTCAAAGAAGTATGAGGCAGAGGGAACAGCAAAGGCAAAGTCATGGAGATTTGTGAGATTATGGCACGTGTGGGGAATTTCAAGTCATCTGTATGATGCATGGGTCTAGGGGGCAGGGAAATTTAAGATGAAGCTGCAGAGGCAGATTCAAGACAGACTGTGGGAAGTCTATGGTGCTATATTAAGGAGGTGAATTTTCTTCCATAGCAAGCAGGAAGAAGCTGAGAATGAAACAGTGGTGATAATGGCCTATGTACAGGAAGAAGAGGTAGAAAGGAAGCAAGATGAGCAGTTTTGAAGACCACCGATCTGACTTTGGTCCTTAAAAAAAAGATTATGGCTGGGCGCCGTGGCTCACGCTTGTAATCCCAGCACTTTGGGAGGCCGAGGCGGGCGGGTCACGAGGTCAGGAAATCGAGACCACGGTGAAACCCCGTCTCTACTAAAAATACAAAAAAATTAGCCGGGCGTGGTGGCGGGCGCCTGTGGTCCCAGCTACTCGGAGAGGCTGAGGCCGGAGAATGGCGTGAACCTGGGAGGCGGAGCTTGCAGTGAGCCGAGATTGCGCCACTGCACTCCAGCCTGGGCGACAGAGCGAGACTCCGTCTCAAAAAAAAAAAAGATTATAAGATATTTAGGAGATAGAATCAACAGGATTTGGTGAGCAATTGGATGTGGGTCAAAGGAGGGGGGAAAAGCTGAGGATGGGTTTTTATCTTTGATTTTGGATGTCTGGGAGGATGTGGGAGGAAAATGTTTGGATGTTTGGGGAGGATGTAAGTTGGAGACTGAGAATGGA
The DNA here is from genome assembly GCF_028878055.3 of Symphalangus syndactylus. Classification (NCBI taxonomy): domain Eukaryota; kingdom Metazoa; phylum Chordata; class Mammalia; order Primates; family Hylobatidae; genus Symphalangus; species Symphalangus syndactylus. The sequence goes on from NC_072440.2 coordinate 44,798,598, forward strand.
ATCATATAAATTCTATTTTAGACATTATAAGAACCTACAGACCGTGCAAATAGAGATGTTTAGAAACACAGCTCTGTAACTCAGTAGAGATTGGGGCTAGAAACCTGGATTTGCTACTGATCAGTGAAATTAGGGATCGATGCTTGATAGTTTTATTTCTCCTTGGTTTTATGGATGAAAACGTTGGCAACTTAATAGACACCCTTAGCTGTCTACCCAGCAGCCATTTTCTTCTTATCATTTGCTAGTAAAAGTGCAGCATTGTTCAAGTAACTACCCTCAAGGAAGACAGCCCTACCCTCAGTTCAGAGATAAAGCCTGATGCATCTCCCACATCACTCATGATGATTGTGTTGTTCTACTTGCTGAGGATTAGTTGGTGGTGTGTAACTTGCCCAAGTCTACCAAATGAGACCTACTAGAAGTGTGGTGGTGTGGAATCCTGCAAATGTTCACGAAGAAAGAAAAGCCCTTCTTCTCTATTGGATATAGTCGTGCTTGGGTGGCTTGGCAGCCATCTTGCTCCCAGCTTGAAGATAAGCAACACACAGAGGTGAGTAGGGCCACAGAGGAGGTAGAAGAAGGGAGCCAGCGCCTGCTCTGCCTTTGGGCTTTTAATCCTCAGTATAGCATACAAGGTTATATTGTAATTCTAGATCATAGATTAAACCAGTTTAGTTGGGATTTTCTTTTTTTAAATTTCTTTTTATATTTTTATTTTTTCCATTTGCCCCAATCAGAAGGATAGTTTTTAGTATTAATTGCAGTGAAAATCATCCTAACTGAATTATTGGTTTGCTCTGCATTAGGTAGTGGGTAATCTCAGTCTCCTAAAACCTGATCACATCTGAGTGACAACAAAATCAAATGTCCAAGGCTTCAAAACTAAGAACTAAGTCCCGTGGAGCAGAGATTGCTCCACAGGTTGTCATCCTGTTGATATATGTCTGGGTGATGAGCTGCCTTACCCAGAGAGCATGAATTCTCTTTTCTGAATTACTGTGGACCTTCTTCAAACTGCATTTGGCTTTCATTACACAGTAGCTCTGTTTCAGCAGACACAAGGAAAATCCAGTTCTGTACATAATTGCATAATGATGAGTTCAATTGTATATGCGTATAGTAGTGTAACAGACTCAGAATGACAGGTGAAAAATAATTCTCTTCACTTTGCCAAGGTACGTATAATTCAGGACTAAAACAATGAGCATGATGAGTAGTAGGGCTGGAAATTTGAGCTGTCAGGCTATTTATTATGTGGTGAGATGGCCTCATATCCAGAGATGGATAACCACAGATAACAAAATAGTACAGTCCTCAAAGCTCTTCTAAATATAATACCTTTTGTATCCTTACACAAGGCTGTGAGATAGGCTGGGACACAGATCTTTATCTGGACTCTCCAGTGGGGAGTTAAACGGCATGTCTGAAGCTATGTGGCAATTTGTGGCCTATTCTGTCCCTCTGGAGAAACTTAGAGTTGCCAGAAGTGACCCATTTACTGGGAAGGCAGAGATCTACTGGTGGGCCTTAGTTAATAATATCTGTGGAGATGTGGCCCTGGGCTAGCCATTGAGGAAGTGGCCAGACAGGAGGTGTGCTGGGGTTAGGTGGCCTGCCATTTAGGAGTACCAAGGAAGTGTGAGCTGGGGGTGCTTCATGACTGCAGCTGTGCCTGTTACTGATACTCATGTTCATCCTCTGCAGGCCACATTAGATTTGATCAGATCTTGACAAAGAAGCATAAAGTCGTCTTTAGCAAGATTTCAGATTAGGAAGGAGAGTGTGTGTAGCCAGCCACAGCAAGGAAAGCAGTTATCTTGGTTAAGAATCAAATTCTTCATCAGAAAGGAAATCAGTGCCATTGACTCCTAATTCTACTATTAGATTCAGAGACTTTATTATTTTTTAGCACTTTGCAAAAAATGGAAGTAAATATTTTTCATGTGTTTGGGATCAAATATTAGGGTAAATTAAAACTTTGCACATTACTTTGAGTGCTTTTTACTTTTTTCAAATGAGTTTTGCCAAAGGACTGATTGCATTAGAAAAAAGCTTGACGAAAAGATCCATAGATAGACATATTTTGAATTTCCTATCCTATGGTTTAAATGAAGAATCTTGGCATATATTTTTGTGGTTCTCTAAACTAGTCATTAAATTTATATTTACTATGTGCAGTCTAGTATTTAGTCCATAAACAGTGTATTGCAAGAAGTTTTTAATTTTGTGTTTGAGTGTTTGTTTTTCTGAAAATAGAATATATTTATAACTTAATAGGCAAGAACCAAAATTGCTGTGTAATAACATTGCCACCAACATTTTAAAAATGTCTCCAGAGATATCAAAAACTTTAATCAAAGAAAAATACATTAAACATTTCAATTACAAAGATATCTTTTACAATTTAAATGAATTCTCATTTCATGTTAGTTTTTTTCCAATTGAGCTACGTTTAAAAGGAATACGTTACTTTTAAAAATGTAAGTAGATTTTTCTTTATGTTGTTGAATACAAAAGTAGTAAATGACCCCTGTCAAAATGGCTTAATAAATCCACGTTCAAGTAATTCCAGCTGTTAACAACATATTTTGAGAAAATAAAAAGATATTGTCAGATTGAAAAACAAGATAAATATCCCCATGAACAATCCTCATGAAATGGAAAACACTTAAATGTCATGAGCAGGGCTAAAGTCTGCTGAGTTCTGGGTGGAGCTTGAGGTTTGACTTCTGCAAGGATAAGGGGGACAAAAAGAATTGGTGCAAGACAGGGAACAGAAGTCAGACTCATTTGAAATAAAAGAATAGGGAAGACTTTTGCACATGTGAAAAAAGGTTGAAACCTCTGCCAGGGACTATTGTCCAAGAAAGCTTTGGAATCCTATGAGCCAAGCTGCCCTTTGGCTGGCTGGCTGGATTTTCAGTTCCTCCAAAAATTGTTCCTGTGCTAGATTTCTGACCTGCCAGGCTCTGTGCAGGGCCAGTGGCACCTAAAGGAATCAATTACAAAACCACTAATAGAGAAGATTGCACAGAGAAGGAAGAGAGAGAAAGAGGAAACAAAACACACAAACAAAATCCCAAAACTTTCCACTAAAAAATATGTCTATGGCTAAGCACGGTGGCTCATGCCTGTAATCCCAGCACTTTGGGAGGCCGAGATGGGTGTATCACTCGAGGTCAGAAGTTTGAGAACAGCCTGGCCAACATGGTGAAACCCCATCTCTACTAAAAATGCAAAAATCAGCCGAGCATGGTGGCACAAGCTTGTAGTCCCAGCTACTAGGGAGGCTGAGGCTGGGGAATCGCTTGAACCTGGGAGGTGGAGGCTGCAGTGAGCCAAGGTCGTGCCACTGCATTCCAGCCTGGGCAACAAAGCAAGACTCTATCTCAAAAAAAAAAATTGCCTGTGCACCAGACTTTCAAAATACATGCTAAGAAAGACATCCAATACAATCAACAATTGAAATATAAATTTGCTAAATATGGAATTTATTTTATAGAAGCTGAGAACCCTAATTAGACTTACTTAAATTTTTACACAGGAATATGTGTATATGCATGTGAGTAGAACAGAAAAAAAAAGAAAAAATGTGTTAAGAATGGATGGTTATGAGAGAAAACCAGTTAGAAATCTTGAAAATAAGAGATATAGCTATTAAAATATTCAGTAGATGAGCTAAACTCTCAACTGGATACAGAGATAGAATTATGAAATAGTATATAGTTCTGAGAAATTCAGCCGTAATGAAGCATACGCAGACAGATAAAAACCTTAATGAGCAGTGAGGAGCCATATTGGAGGTTCTCAGCCTCTTCTTCATTGATATTCCTGAAGAAGAGATCAGGCTGGCTGCTGTGTCTCAAGCCTGAAATGCCAGCACTTTGGGAGGCCAAAACAAGTGGATCCCTTGAGGTCAGGAGTTCAAGACCAACCTGCCAACATGGAGAAACCCCATCTGTACTAAAAATACAAAAATTAGCTAGGCACGGTGGCATGTGCCTGTAATTCCAGCTACTCCAGGATGCTGAGGCAGGAGACTTGTTTGAATCTGGGAGGCAGAGATTGCAGTGAGCTGAGACTGCACCACTGCACTCCAGCCTGGGTGACAGAGCAAGACCCTGTCTCGAAAAAAAAAAAAAATACTGGGCGTGGTGGCTCACGCCTGTAATCCCAGCACTTTGGGAGGCCAAGGTGGGCAGGTCATGAGGTCAAGAGATCAAGATCATCCTGGCCAACATGGTGACACCCCATCTCTACTGAAAATATGAAAATTAGCTGGGCGTGCTGGCGCATGCTTGTAGTCCCAGCTACTCGGGAGGCTGAGGCAGGAGAATTGCTTGAACCTGGGAGGTGGAGGTTTCAGTGAGCTGAGATTGCATCACTGCACTTCAGTCTGGCAGCAGAGTAAGACTACGTCTAAAGAAAAAAAAAAGAAGAAGAGATAAAGGAGGATTGTAGAGAAGAAGTAAATAAAGAGTTAAAGGCTGAACCAAAAGGGAAAGGAGTTCTCAGATGGAAAATGTATTCTAAAGGGTAAAAATAAAAATGTATATCCACACTTAGATATAGTGTAATAAAACTGCAGAACATTGGAGAAAAGAATTTTTAAGTTTCTAGAGTGAAAAGACAGATTACACTGAAAAAAATAGCCATTGATATGAAATAGTTATTGGTCTGGCAGCAGATTTCTTATTGACAACAATATATTCTGCGGAAAACTGGAATAATATCTTCAATGTATGGGGAAAATGACTATCAACAAGACTTTTTATACCCAGACAAACTATCATTCAAGAATGAGGGCAAAATCATGGCATTTTTCAGACATACAAGACTAAAGGAGTTTACCATCCATAGATCCTCAATGAAAGAACTGCTACTTTACTTCAACCAAAGGAAAAGAAAACTCATGGAATTAAAGACACAATTGTAAACACAGAAATCAACTTTTAAAGTTTATAAATTTGATTAAAAACTGAAATAAAATAATCATGAATTGTATGTTTGTGTGTATACATATGTTTTAGAAAAGGTAAAACTAAAACTAAATTTTGACAATATACAATAGGAGGTAATGTTCAAAGAGTAGTTAAACTATGTTCTTTCATTTACTTAGGAGGATGGAGTAACTTTACACTTAGAATAATTCAGCTAGTTTTAAAAACACTAAACCACAAGAAATAAAAAACTTACTAAATAAAAAAGAGAATGGATAAAAGAAGCTTTGTCATCCTTTTTAATTGTTTCTACCTTCTACTGAATTTGTAAGTAGAAAAAATTTTAAAAGATAGTGGGAGACATAAATTAAAATATATCAGTAATTATGAGAAATGTTAAGTGGACTCACAAAGTCTATAAAAGCCCCCGTTGCCTCTGCAGTGGCTGAAATACAGAGAGCAGAGACGATTTGAGATGGTGCACATGATGTGTTAGATACAGATCTTGACATTGCATTTTCAGAGAAGTTATTTTCAACTTACCATACAGCAGATGCAGATTAACCAAGTTGAAACCGAGGACCCCTTTGATGGTTTTGATCATTGGATTATCCACCTACTTCATAAACCTACACCTTCTTGTCCCCTATTTGAATTGTGAGAGCCTACAGTAATGTATGCCTTTTAAGCAAACAGTGAAACATTTTAGAAAGAGGACAAGAGATTCAAGTTGCGAGTAGGAAAGGAAGTCAATAAATGTGGGTCGATATTGCCAAAATTAAATTAAAACCATTTCAGAACATTCACTGTCTTTTGGTTGATTTTAGCATTTGATTGAGAAAAGATTTGATTGGTGCTACAGTTTGAATATATGTGTCTCCCCAAAATTCATATGTTAGAACCTAAGGCTGAAAGTTATAGTATTAAAAGGTGGGACTTTCAGGAGATGAGCAAGTCATATGGGCTCTGTCCTCATGAATATCAGTATCTTTATAAAGGGCTTGAGGGAACTAGCAAGGCCCTTTTGCCTTTCCATCTTTCTTGCCAACTGAGGACACTGTGTTTGCCCTTTCTGCATGAAAAGATGCAGCAATAAGGCACCCTCTTAGAAGCAGAGAGAAGCCCCCATCAGACACCAAATCTGCAGGTGCCTTGATCTTGGACTTCCTCCAGTACTGTAAGATAATACATTTCTGTTGTTTACAAATGACCCAGTCTCAGGTATTTTGTTAAAGCAGCACAAACAGACTAAGACAATTGGGATAGTGTGCCACCACTCATTATGGAGGGCCCTCACTGCAGAGTTCATGTACATCCCTTCTTGGGAGACTGGCTTGCCTCTTACCTGTAGCCCATTCACTCTTGCCTTTCATTGAGCATAAGCCTCTGGTCAAATCAGCTGTGGCAAAAGCAGCTAGCTTGGTTGCACTCAGTGGCAGTCATAAACGTTATAGCAACTTGGGCAGATAAATGCCATTTGTAGCCTTTTTCCCTTAAAGAGGCAGAATGACTGACAGGCTTTCAAAGGCCTTGTGACCATTCTAGTATACCTTGGCTTCTCTCTAGTCCATGGCATGGCCTGAGCATGCTGATTGCCTGCGCTGGAGGATTTCCCCCACTACATCTGCTGCAAACCTGACTTGGATGAAAAAGTGGTAAGAGACAGTAAAGAGGAGGACTGGTGTAAAACACATTATTACTATTTTAACAGCTGACAGCAGAATTTCCCTTAGGGAAGAAGCAAAAAAGAGTGGATCCCCACAGCCTAGAGGTACTGAAACTAAGGCTTTACGAAAGAGAGAAGAAGAATTCTGCATGAAGAAGGAAGGGAATTTGTCTCTCTCTTGGGAAGAAAGAAGGTCATTTGATCTCAGCCTAGTGATACAGTGCTGCTTCTCCAGCTGTCTATACAGCCTGTTACTTCCGGTGTTCTGTTCTTCATGTGAACAGTTCCTACTTACATAATGACCTCTAGGCTAGAACTTCCTAGGTCAGTTATACATCAAGATCTAAGCATTTTGGAAATGGAAATGTTAGCAAGTTTATCTAGGCAATTAAAATAATGTTCCATTTCCTAGACTGAATAAGGTGGGAAAGATGAGACAGCAGAGGAAGAGAGGAACCAGCAAGATGTAGCGAGGCTGGGTTCAGGTAAGGTGACCAGTCATGAAGCTCAAACCACTCACTGGTGGGTTAGCTGGGAACATTTCAGACAGTGATGGTTGTGATTTAATTTGCAGTTGTTTGTGTTGTTCCATTGCAAATGTGTTTTCCGTCACCTTCAAACAAACCCAAAAGCTTCAGCAAAGTCTACCTTGCTCTCAAGCCCCTAGGATGAGTGAGGTTTTACTAGGTGGAATTCAGAAAAGGAGCTAATATTATGTCTGGGTGAACCCAGTACAACCAGAAGCAGTGTCCTAAAAAGCAAAGATGTGATTTTGAAAGGGCAGACATCTCGGAGATTGATTTAAAATTCTACAGGTTGGGAAATTTAAGGGTTCTAGGCACCTCCAATCTTGGCAATCTGATGCCAGAAAACATTCCTCTTCTGCTTGCAAAATGGGAGCAAAAAACCTGGGCCTTCAAGGTTCCTGTCATTCAACTATGCCACCATTTCTTCCTCCTTACTGGTCACCTACCGGCCTCCAGCTCTCTTCCCCTCCCTTGCTGATGACTTGGACTCTTGGCTCATAGGTATCCTGTTAAATTTTCACCCTGGGTCACTTTATAACCTTGTGGACAAGCCATCCAACACTAGGACCTCTCAGAGCCACCACCGTCTTATCTACAATGCCTTCTCTTCTTTTTACCCAGTAAATCCACAGTCTACTTTGGACCAAAATCGCTCATAACTGTGTTACCTTCCAAATCACAAATTCAGATAATTTGCCCTCTGACTAGTCTGTCCTCCCTTCAATCTGCCCTATTAATCATATCATGAATATTCTTAAGCCGTATTGGGACCTTCAGTTTCCAATCCACCGGCCTCTTCACATCTCCACTTCCTTCCTAATTCATCTGGGATTTCATGGTACATCAGTTTTGAAAATCACATCAAAGCAAAACAAAACAACTCTTGCGAATTTCTCAAATTTGTTTGGACCTCTGGCTTTTTGCTTCATTCGTCTGACAAAACCCTCACACAGGAAACACTCAATTGTCCTGCCCTTCAGGCTGTCAATTTAGGAATAACTCCTACTTGAGATCTTTTTGTACATGGACTTAAGTGTTGCTTTTAACTGATATAGTGTTGAAAATAGAGTCACACAATTGTGTGATCCAGGGTGGATGTTTAAATACCGCAACACATATCAGTCATTATTTATATCCAAGCTGAATTTTTTTTGTTGTTGTTTTGAGATGGAGTCTTGCTCGGTCACCCCGGCTGGAGTCCAGTGGCATGATCTTGGCTCTCTGCAACCTCCCCCTCCTGGGTTCAAGTGATTCTCTTGCCTCAGCCTCCCAAGTAGCTGGGACTACAGGCACCTGCCACCACCCCTGGCTAATTTTTAGTAGAGGCAGAGTTTCACCATGTTGGCCAGGCTGGTCTCTAACTCCTGATCTCAAATGATCCGCCCACCTTGGCCTCCCGAAGTGCTGAGATTGCAGGCGTGAGCCACCGTGCCAGGCTCTGATCTAATTTTTTGATCTCACTTCCTAAGCCAGGCCTCTCTTACATTCTCCATCCCTTTTTTTCTTACTTCTTTTTCTCCCTCAACACATCAAATAATTATCAAATCTTGTTGAGTCTAAGTCTAAAATCACTCTCAACTTTCAACCTTTCTTCTTCCCTGCTGCTGCTGCCATGGTTCCATTCTCTCATTTCTGATACAGACAATGGAAGTCACTTCCTAACTGGCTTTACTGCTTCCCATCTCTAGCCTTTCCATTTCTTCTTCATTTTTACAAAACGCACATCAGATTATGCCATTTCTGCTGCTAAAGTCTCTAATGAACCACCAGTACTTCCAGTATTATTAGTGAAGCTAAAAATCTTTTACGTTCAGTCCCCTAGAAGCCTTTCCAGACCTACCTCCTACTCTCTTCCTCACACACTTTTCACCCTGGCTGCAACACCTGATTCTGTGTTCCTAAAGTACACACTGGACATCACCACTCTCCTTGTCACTGCTCACATTGTTTCCTTGATGATGAAGTCTCATAGTCTTCATCTGTTCTCACTCTACTTAGCCATCAAAACATATATCTGCATATATACATATATGAATATGAATATATATATATATATATATACACACACACATACCTAGATTCTCTGGTATACCCATATGCATATACACTCAGTGTGTGCTGGTAAATGTCTAACAACAAGTTCTCAGGGGAAAAAATCCCCAACTAGTTTTGTTTGATGATTTCTGTGGTATAAATATTCTACCATGGATGATTACAGCTACCAACCTGATGCCACTGGACTTAGGGCTGGGAAGAGACACATACCTTGGCCTTCTTGAGCCAGTAGAAGCTGCATCCAGCACACCATTATTACGTACATTTATATAGACATATATGTACATATATACATCCAAGCACATCTTTCTTTTGAGTTCAACTTTTAAATTCTTGTTATTTTTATTTTTTTTAACGTGTATTTTAGTTTCCGGGGTACATGTGCAGGTTTGTTATGTAGGTAAACTCATATAATAGTGGTTTGTTGATGGATTATTTCATCACACAGGTACTAAAGCTAGTATTGAATACTTATCTTTTCTGTTCCTTTCCTTCCTCTCACCCTCCACCCTCAAGTAGACCCTAGCGTCTGTTGTATCCTTCTTTGTGTTCATAAGTTCTTATCATTTAGTTTCCACGTATAAGTGAATTGGTTTTCTGTTTCTGCGTTAGTTTGCTAAGGATGGTAGCCTCCACCTCCATCCATGTTCCTGCAAAAGACATGCTCTCTTTCTTTTTTATGGCTGCATACTATTCCATGGTGTATATGTACCACATTTTCATTATCCAGTCTACCATTGATGGGCATTTAGTTTGATTCCATGTATTCGCTATTGTGAATAGTGCTGCAGTGAACATACACCTGTGTCATTATGATAGAATGATTTATATTCCTCTGGATATATACCCAGTAATGGGATTGCTGGGTCAAATGGTATTTCTGTATTTAGCTCTTTGAGGAATTGCTATATTGCTTTCCACAATGATTGAACTAATTTACACTCCCACCAACAGTGTATAAGTGTTCCCTTTTCTCCTCAACCTTGCCAGCATCTGTTATTTTTGGACTTTTTAGTAATAGCCATTCTAACTGGTGTGAGAAGGCATCTCACTGTGGTTTTGATTTGCATTTCTCTAATGATTGATATTAAGCTTTTTTTCATATGCTTTTTTGCCATTTGTATATCTTCTTTAGAAAGGTGTCTGTTCATGTCCTTTGCCTACTTATAAGGGGGTTGTTTTTTTCTTGTAAATTTGTTTAAATTCCTTATAGATGCCAGATATTAGAGCTTTGTCAGATGCATAGTTTGCAAAATTTTTCTCCCATTCTGTAGGTTGTCTGTTTACTCTGTTGATAGTTTACTTTGCTGTGCAGAAGCTCTGAAGTTTAATCAGATCCCATTTGTCAATTTGTGCTCCTATTGCAATTGCTTTGGGCATCTTTGTCATGAAATCTTTGCCCGTTCCTCGAGCATGTCTTTGTATTTATATCAAGTACGTCTAGTAGTTTTGTTGTAAAAACTTGACAACTCATATTTAATTCTTTTTTCTAGCAGTTCAGGCCTATTTAAAAATATCTTCAACCTCTGAGATAAAACAATGAAAGATGGCATTATCTAAATAGGAATTGAAACTCCATCCACCAAAATAAGAGGGCAGGGGAGAGAGAGAAAGATAGAGAGAGAGAATGAGAGAGAGGAGAGAGAATAAGAGAGAATCCAAAAGAGAAATTATCATGTCTATTTTTGATTTTTTCTGTATTAAATATTTTAACTTAGTTTTCATCATCTTCATTAAAGATGGCATAGAGACAAAAAATATGACTGTCTGCTTTAGTTTAGAGTCCACCTCTGTTTTCTATCTCCTACTTATTAGATTCACGCATGACAGGACTTTCTGTAAAGCACCAATGGAAGTTAACAAAAAGAAAGGCAAAATGACTGAAAAGTGATAGGGATTTTGGAAAAGGTTAGAACAGCCTGGCTAAGCACAGAGTCCCTCAACCCCTAAGTGGTTTGAAAAGCAAAACTTGGATGTTTCTTTCAGGCTTGATACAAGGCTTTTTCCTTCATAAATTTCAGTTTTGTGTATATATTTAAAATTTCTCTAAAGAGAAGTGTCAGAAAAATTGAGAATATATGTTACTGCCAAAACATCAAACTTAAGTAAAGATTTTGCAGTTAGGAAAAATTATTATCAAGTTTATTTCTGTAACTTTCTTATTCTGGAAGAGTGATAATTTGATTTAGGCCATTCAGATATAAACATGTTTTGATTTTACAAGTTGTGTGTTTCCTACCAGGAAGCTAGATATAAATGGTATTTCTGTGTATTAAGATATTATTAAGTCAGGCACCCTTATTTAAACAATTAGCTTTGCAAATAGAAGGCCAAACAGAAGTCCATTGCACACTGATATCTTTTTCCCTGTAGATATCCATTACTTTCTGGACTTCAGCCATGACATATATACCCATGGTTTGGAATGTTGACAATTTAGTAGGAAGTTCTGGTATTGTAACTTCTGTGTTCAAAAAGCCTCCCTTGGCCCCATTGCTTCGAGCAGAGATTCTACTCCTCTGCCCTGTGTGCCATGGGATCCAGGCGTGCCACAAATTGGTTACAGATGTGCTGAGATGTTGATCCCCTTGGCATTTGGGGCAGCTCCAAGCTATGTGTGCAGCCAAAGGCAAGCCCATCCATTCACCCCAGTGTGCTATACAGACATGGTTATTCTCTATGTGTGCCATGACAAGGAAAAGGCCGAGAAGCCCTGGCTCTGGATATAAGGTCTAAAGTGTGCACAGCATTCAATGCCTTTTCAAGCTTATCCATGCTCTTCTCTTCCAGCCCGAGCTCTGGCAGCTCTCCTCATACACAGCCCTTTTCAAACTTCCAGGTCTACCCCCACCTCCATTTCCTAAAACCCTTTACTTTGCCTCCCATGGTTTTACTCCTTCTGTTCATCCACTGTTTCAAGCCCTTCTTCCCCATCTGCACCACGGATATCTAAGGACTCTAAAAGATACGGCTGATGCCCCCCGCTGCATGAAACCATCAGAAACTCCCCAGCCTGAAACACTTTCTCTTTCCTCTGTGCTTCCATACAGGTTTGCTTGTTACACTCTTAGGCACTTGTCACATTCCGCTTCAAGTGATAGTTGTGTGGTTGTTTTATCTCCTTGTTAGAGTGTAAATGGCTCAAGAGTAGAGACCAGTGTATTTATCATTGCTCCCCTCCTTGTGCTAGCTGGATCTTGCACATTCAATCAATGCTTATTAAGTTGAATTGACTATGCAAATGCAAGAAGGAGAAGAAAGTCATTGATATTTATTGTACCTCTACCACATGCCAAGCACCATGCTGGCACTCTAAATGAGACAATGCGTGCAGTCTTCACTATATCCCTTTTGAGACAGACAATGTGCAGATGAAGAAATTGAGGAATAGTCAAGGTAATTACCTCCAAGAGATAAATGTCACACTGGAAAAAAGGAACTGCAGAGCAGTGCCCTGTTCAGGTGTCTAACTAAGAACTTGGCTCTGTGAATTTCAGCCTGACCATGTAAATCTCCCAACAGTGGGAGGGAGCAACAGGGGCTTGCTGGAAGCCTGGTCAGAGATTTTGCTGTGTGAACTGCCATACCGGTAGAGTCCTGGCAAGAGTTTCATTTCACGAACTGGAAAATAAATCATTCTTTCATCAACAGGGAAATCCTTTTCCTAGAACCAAATCTGAGGTGACTAGCACAAAAGGAACAGAAGAAAGTTATTTTTCTTTTTGCTTGGAAAAAGAATATTTTAGTGAAGCTTGAGTGGAAAAACAGAACCAATGTCTATAAATGAGAAATGCTCTAGTTGGATAAATGTTCTCTCTGTTCTTTCTTGCTACACCGTGATTTTGTTCATCCTGTTATGTTTACATTTATTTATATTACTAGTTATTTAACAGAGTTTTTTAAAAAAATAGGCACTTTATGGCAATTATGCCTCAATAAAGCCAGAACAATGAAATAATGGCTGTTTGAAATAGCAGCAATAATAATATCTTATAGCATTTATAACATAAAAGAGGTACAAAATATAAAACAGTAGCAAAAAGGAAGAAAAAGCTATAAATTTTTATAAAATTCTTAAGCTATAAAGCAGCAATTTAGGGTAGACTGAAATAAGTAAGAATCATATTCAAATCTCTAGGATAACTACTAAAGCATTTCAAAATATTTAACTACAGAGCTAGTAGAGAAGAAAAGATGAAAAAAAATTAATTAATTTAAAGGACGGCAAAAAGTCATGATGCTATGAAGGACTGAAACAGAACATTTTGCCTCCTGGTTCAAGCGATCCTCCTGCCTCAGCCTCCTGAGTAGCTGGGATCACAGGTGCATGCCACCACACCCACCACGCTCACCATGTTGAACTCAGTCAATTCGCCCGCCTCAGCCTCTCAGACTGTCAGGATTACAGGCGTAAGCCCCTGCGCCCAGCCGAAACAGAACATTTCAACTCAGGTGCACAGACTTTTGAAAAAAGTACCCAGATTAGATGATTTAAGTAATTAGATTACATTAGTTTTAATAAAGAGCTTCAGTGTGCAATGTTCAGAGGCCCTTACTGGCCAAGGTTTGTGTGGTCTCGATCAAGCATTTGTTGATGTTCAGTGTTACTTTATTCATCTCTAAGCTGAAAATTGCATCCTACAGTTGATGAGTTGACGAGTCCAGTTTTCCTCGGGCTTTCCATACATTGAGAAAATCAGTGATTCAGTTTGTCCTTCTATGGGACTCCCAGGTGCTGTGGCTCTCAGAACCTCATGGTCAACAAAGAAAAGTAACTGAACTGGCGATAATAGCCACTTGCATTTGTGTTGTGCTCTGTGACTCACATGGTTCTGTCACACCTATCACCCCATCAGGCCTTCACAAGCAAGGCCTTGTGGAGTAGGTATTCTTAGCAGCACCCTACACGTTGTAGGAGTGAGAAGCTGTTGCTATGAAAGGTGAAGTAGCTTCCCCAAGGTCATATGACTCAAGGTAAGTGGCAGATCCAAGACTGAAAATTTGAACTGGAGAATTTTTCTCAGTTTTCTCTTTAGTGTATTTAAGGAGTCACCAGGCTAGAGGTAAGTCTGGGAGTGGGAATGAAGGTAATAAAATCTCAGAGACTATAGAAGGACGGGGTTTGATGCCAAGGGTAAACATATCATAAAGGGAATTTTCAGACAACTGACTTCTATATTTACATGCTATAGTATTCACCTAAGCCTGTGCTTGTTTGACATTTTAACGGAGGGAGGAAGAACGACATTATGACAAATACATTTGACAATTTGCATCAGGCAAATTGTCAGCCAGCCACGATGAGCACTATTCCTGCAGGATACACTGTTGCTTCACAATACCTTTTTATATTCTTGATTCATTTTCCAGGCTTACCAGCTCTATATACTTTATAAACTTCTGAAGGGAATAAAACCTGAGGAGAGGAGGTGTTAGGTTTCAGGGGGCCACTTTATTGAAAGTAAAAAATTTTCAAACATAAGAAAAGTTTAGCTGCAATTTCCGCCAGTAAATGTACTTCAAAAGGTATTAGCTTTCTACTGATTGCATGTTGAGTCTGCTTCTTAGAACAGGGCTGCCCAATAGAACTTTGTGTAATGATGAAGATGTTCAGTAATCTGTGCTGTCCCATATGATGGCCTCTAGCAAATTAATTAAATTAATTTGAATTTAAATTGCCACATGTGGCTGGTGGCTACCACCCAGGACAGGACAGTTTTAGAAAGTTGTTTGCTAATGTCAGTTTTCAGCTCACGTTTTATAGCACATTGATATAGAAGACAGGATTTAGAAAAACCACTACATTTTCTGGAATGTTTTTGAGGATAAGGATTCTCATTTCTCAATTAAAAGTAGACATTGAAAATCATGATGAATGTATATTTGAGTAATAATAAAGAGAGACTGAAAACTTAGGTACATTTAATATCTTTCCAGGTGTTGTAAAGTCTCAATTCAGTAATTAAGTACTACAATTTTCTACGTTAGTTGGCAAGAACACTTAGGCTCATGACAGCGTTAACTAACATAATTACTTCATAATTGAAAAGTCCAACCTTGGATTTCTGTACTTCAGAGCTTAGAAAAATCAATGATTTCTTATCGATCCATCTCTTATAATTTTTTTCCTATTTTGCTACAGTCTCTTTTGAGACTGTGGAATTTCTTCTACATAGTGTAATGTGTATTTATTCACTAAGATAGCTATCTGAAGCATATGGGAAAACTGAGAGAACGAATGAATGATAACCAATTGTCTGCTTATACAATTTCACAGTGTTTGGCCTTGCCAGAGGGGCCAGTCCCTGATGAAAACACATACGTGAGGTCCCCAGATGAGATCCCATGACTGTGATAATTGTCACATGCCTGTTTATTTTTCCCTTGAGAAACTGAATGCTTAAAAAAAAGATCACAACTAAACAAAAGCATATCAATAACAGGAAACTGTTGGTGAGAAATACCCTGACGTTCCTGTAAATTCACGTCACCAGATTCCCTAGGGACAAAGGTGCGTGAACTGCATGGGTAAATAATTATGATTTAATACAGAGACCTTGCAATGCTGTTTATAGTAAAACAACAAAAAAGAATTGTTTCTGGAGGCGCAAATAAGCAAATAATAGAAACACATATCAATATAATCAGGAAGTGGTGATGTTATGTCTAGGTCAGCTACTGAAAACAATTTGTAATCTATCAAAGTATCTCCTTTGCAATTGCAAGCAGCAGGAGGTGGGACCTTAGGAGGAAGAGAATCCCCCATCCATTGGGTGATTAGAAATGGTAGAGAAAGGACCGGGTGCTGTGGCTCACGCCTCTAATCCCAGCACTTTGGGAGGCTGAGGCGGGCGGATCATCTGAGGTCAGGAGTTCAAGACCAGCCTGGCCAACATAGTGAAACCTGTCTCCACTAAAAAAATACAAAAATTAGCCGGGTGTGGTGGCACATGCCTGTAATCTCAGCTACTCAGGAGGCTGAGGCAGGAGAATCGCTTGAACCCAGGAGGCAAAGGTTGCAGTGAGCCGAGATCACGCCACTGCACACTCCAGCCTGGGCAACAAGAGTAAAACTCCATCTCAAAAAAAAAAAAAAAAAAAAAAAAAAAAGAAATGGTAGAGAAAATGGGATATTCGTCCTGGGGAATTTCTGAAAAGGTTTCTGCATCATGACACCTGTCTGTTTGCAGGATTTTATTCCCAAAGATAATGAAAGGGAGATGAACAAGTTTCTCTTTCCTTCTTTAAGAGGATTTCCAATTAGAGGGCAATGTCAGCCTTGTGAATGTGTGCCTATGGGTATATGCATGTCTCAACTAAGAAAAGAAATGAGTGGCAGTGCTTCAACATATTTAAGGCCTTTTCCCCTCTTTAAAAAATTATAAATGATGTTTTTCTTGACAAAAATTGGAAAACCATATTTCTAATTTTCCCCAGAATTTACTTACTATAAAAAGCATTATGGACTTTGTTAGGCAGCTGCATTTTATTGGGAATGGGGTTGGGGTGGGGGGTTTGGAGAAGGGAAACAGAGGGTAGCAGGGAAAGTTAACCAGAATTCTTACCTGAAATCTGCTTTTTTTCAAGGTGGTGGGATAAAACTCTGGAAGCCTCATTTTTGAGTTCTAGGCAGTTTTTAAAAATCTACCCATTTATGCAGCCAAAAGTGATCTCAGTTTGTTTGTCCTTACTGTTATTTCTCCAGTTCTTAAAAGATCCTGTGGTAGGAAGAATAATAGGCTCCCCAAAATGTCCACATCCTAATCCCGGAAGCTGTGAATATGTTACCTTACATGACAAAGGGGACTTTGCAGATGTGATTAAATTAAGGACCTTGAGATTGTCCTAGATTACCTGGATGGGCCCAGTGTAATCATAAGGATATTTATAATAATCACAGAAGAAATAGGAAAATGGAAGCAGAGAAAGAGATGTGAAGATGTTATGCTGCCAGCTTTGAAGATGGAGAAACGGATCACGAGCCCAAGTCAGGTGGCCTCTAGAAGCTGGAAAAGGTAAACCGTGCTTCCCTAGAGCCTCCAGAAGGAAGAGAGCATTACCACACCCTGATTTTAGCCTAGTAAGACCCATTTTGGGCTTCTGACATCAGAACTATAAGATAATAAACTTGTGTTGTTTTAAACCTCTAAGTTCATGATAATTGTTATAGCAGTGGTAGGAAACTAACACCGATCCAAAATGCTCCTTTATGTTAAATGGCAGTGTTAGATCTGTCAAATTATTTCTCAATTTTATAGTCCTAATATTAGAATATTAGGCTACACATTAGAGTCATCTGGGGCGCTTACAAAATACCAACGCCAGAGCTCCAACCCCAGTGATTTAGATATAGTAGGTCTGGGGTAGAGACAGTGAACTGGTATCTAAAAAGCTGCTGCCTGGTGCAGTGGCTCATGCTTATAATCCAAACACTTTGGGAGGCCAAGATGGGTGGATTGCTTGAGCCCAGAGCATCCTGGACAACATGGTGAAATCCTGTCTGCACAAAAAATACAAAAATTAGCCAGGTGTGGTGGCGTGCGCCTATAGTCCCAGCTACTTGGGAGGCTGAGGTGGGAGGATTGCTTGAGCCCGGCAGTTAGAGGTGGCAGTGAGCTGAGATTGCCCCACTGCACTCCAGTCTGGGTGACAGAGTGAGACTCTGTCTCAAAATCAATCAATCAATCAATCAAATAAAATGAGACAAGATAAATAAAAATTTAAAAAGCTGCCAGATGATTCTAATGTTCAGCTAAGATTGAGAGGCCCCTTGTTAAGGGACTACCTCCTTTGTATATTCTCTTGGGTGTTCACGTTCAGGGAATGTGACTTTGATCAATGTAAATGAAATTGATCATTTCACCTTTGCCAGGGCAGTAAAAACTGTAGTCTATTTTCTTTGATTTTTAACATTACGTTTGATTTTTGTCTCTATCTGAATACAGTACAATACATTTCCTTGGAGTAGATACCTGGGAGGCAAAGCCTCCTCCGTCTTCCTTTCCTCCATATTCTTTGAGTCTCAGTTTCTACTCACATGCAGCTGAAAATGACTCCCCCAGCCAGCATCCCTTGCAACAGGAGTATGACACTTATGTAAAAGAAGTGTTGAGTTACAGACACTTAGTAGCAGGAGTGGTGTCAAGGGTCAGGGAGTGATGCACAGAAAAGATCCCACCATCGCCTGAGCCTGTGTAGTCCTTGAGAGCAAGATAGAATTGTTGCTTATAGTCCCTGCTGGCTCTGTTTCTAGTATCACAGCGGAAAGAGACTTGCACCAAGCACCAGGCAAACTGTTCTAACCCTGGCTCTGCTTCCTATTTTAATAGTAATAGCTCCCTAACACTGCCTACGGGTACTAGGCTGAGTGTTTCACGTAGTGATAATCTCATTTAGTCATTTCAATAACCTTGGAAAAAGGGTACCAATATTGTCAATTTTACATTGATACATTTGAGATTTTGCAGGTGCAAAAACTGAAGTCTAGAGAAGTAAAGGAACTTAGCTCAAGGCCCCACAACTAGAAAGTGGTGAAGCTGGCCGGGTGCAGTGCCTCAGGCCTGTAATCCCAGCGCTTTGGGAGGCCGAGACGGGCGGATCACGAGGTCAGGAGATCGAGGCCATCCTGGCTAACACGGTGAAACCCCGTTTCTACTAAAAATACAAAAAAATCAGCCGTGTGTGGTGGCGGGCGCCTGTAGTCCCAGCTACTCCGGAGGCTGAGGCAGGAGAAAGGCGTGAACCCGGGAGGCGGAGCTTGCCGTGAGCCGAGATCGCGCCACTGCACTCCAGCCTGGGCGACAGAGCGAGACACTGTCTCGAAGAAAAAAAAAAAAGAAAGTGGTGAAGCTAGAGGTTGAATCTAAGCTTGTGTAATCCAAAGGTCATAGTCTCATAAAATTGGAGGAGGCAGTAGGTTGTAGTGCTGGAGTGATCCTGGACAAACCATTTTTCCTTTCAGAGCCCCACTTTCCTTTCTGATAACATGAGAGGCTTGTGAAATACTCAGCATAGTGCCCTAAGGCCTCTCCAGCTTGGCCATTCTGGAAATCTGTGGATTAGGGCCACTTCTTTAGGGCCATACTCAGAGACAGGCAGAAATTTTTTTCTCCTCCCCAGGAAGCTCTTCTAGGGGCATTATGGCAGGCACTCTTCCTTCCCATGGCAAGACTGACTTCACGGTGTCCCCTATCATGCTGAAAGGCTCTTTGCTCCAAAGCCTCCAAGTGGGTTGAACTAAAGGGCTGGATAACTCAACCACATGTTGTGGTAACACAACTGGGATGGCCAACAGTTTGTGGAGTGGCTACTCAGACAGCCAGGGCTGGACATGGAGGCCTTTGTAGGTTGCAATCACATAGAACTGAGCCTCTTTCTGGGTGCTAGGACACTATTTTGGGGTCTTTATCATTGTTCAAAAGCCACTGGAGAAGAAGACATTGCGATTTTTAAAAAATTACCAAGTAGAACAATACACAAGAGGATTTTTTTTTTTTAACCTTTGAATTTGATTTGTATTCTTGGTGAAATCCCCATCTGGACTTTACCAAGAATCAAAAGAATTCTTATAGGTATTAATAACAATAGTAGTAATAATAACCAAGGATCCATAATGAGAAAGGCATGGCTCGTGTCTTTTGGAAAATCCTGATCCACAGTGACAAGAATCTTTAAAATACATTCCAAAAGATCTTGTTCTGAGATGATGTCTGATCACTTCCAAAAAGTTACATTAAGAGTGAGAGATTCTTAGTTTTTGTGGATATTTGTTTCATATACAGAATGTGCCCCAATTCTTCTTCGGTGTAAAATAGAAAACAAGTGGTATTTCCTGGTGGACCCTTGCGGCAGAGACTACAGCGGTTCATGAATATCGTGCTCTCCTTCTCTTCCTGGCACATGGCTGACTACATTCCCAGCCTCCCTCACTTTTAGGTATGGCCATGTGACTGAGCTCTAGCCAATTTAATGTGATTGGAAGTGATGGGTGCCACTTCTAGGCCTGGCCCAGAAAAGCCTGCTGCTACCTGTAAACCTTCTTTCTCTTTCCTCATGTGAATGCAAATGTCTATGAGACCTTTGAGGACAGCGCCACAAGATGGGAGACATCTGGATCTTTGAAGGACTGTGTGGAAGGCCACCTGCTGACCAGGAACTTCTGGTCTGCTAAGCCCCTGATATTTGGAGTTTATTTGGTCCAGCAGCTAGCATTACTTATTGTAAAGAGTTCCATCCTGAGTGAACGAGGCACCTTTTTTGGGGAAAAGTTGAGAAACCTCTTCCAAGGAGTTGAGAATGGAAGAGACTGAGAAGACAACAAAGCTGAAGTGATACATAAGTTTTCTCTGTTGACGTTTCATGTATTGATGACAATACCACCTCTCTCCCCAGTTCAAGTCAGGTTAAAACAGAAAACTCAGGGAGAGGAGTGTGTGATGGTCAAGAGACACAAAGGCCATTTTCTTAGTTATCCTCAGTACTCTGGTTATGGCTTCGAAGACCCTGGCTTGCTCTCACTTGCTCTTGTTCTTTCTCTCCAGCCCTCCATCTGACAACTGCAAGATCAGTTCAAGGGTGCAGCATATTTTAGTCCATTAATTTGATAGAAATTGCTGAATGCACTACTGAAAGTGTGGCAATCACTATCTAGTTGCTGCTGACAATCACATGAGAAGGGAATGCCCAGCTTCCTTAGGTTAGCTCCTGCCATTAATCTATAGCTCATGGACCAGGTGAAAGGATCATGGATGGGGAGATGTGGGTTTCACCCGAGGGAGAAGCCCTCGCCTTGAAAGTGCATAGCTATCAATAAGCCCAGGAGGAAGGAACAGGATTATGTGTGGATCAGTTCATATTACCTTCACAAGAATACCTTGTTCTAGGACAGACTCTCTGTGATTCACATGGCAGCACACTCCTGGACTCCTAGAGCCTTACCTTTTGAGCAGTCCTCTTTTGCCTGTGCCTACAAGCCACCCAATATTTTAAGGATCTGGATGGAGTCTTATCTCCTAAGTCGCTAATTTAGCCCTTGTTAGGAATTGAATTGTGTCTTCCCTCCTCCATTCATATATTGAAGCTCTAACACCCACTAACTCAGAATATGACTGTATTTGAAGAAAGGGCCTTTAAAGAGGTGATGACATTAAAAGAGGTCAGTTGGGTGGGCCTAATTCTATCTAACTAGTGCCCTTATAAAAAAAGGAGATTTAGAACCATAGAGAAACATCAGGAATGTGCACGCACAGAAGAAAGATTGTGTGAAGAACAGCAAAAGGTGACCATCTGCAAGTCAAGGAGATTGTCCTCAGAAGGAACCAAACATGCCTACACCTTGACCTTGGATTTTTAGCCTCCCAAACTGTGAGAAATAAATTTCTGTTGTTGAAGCCACCCAGTCTGTGGTGCTTTGTTATGGCAGCCCTAGCAAAAGAATGCAGTCGTCCTGCACCGTACATCTCTTGGTGTATACATAAGTATATGCAAACAATCACAAACAATCAGACAAACAAGAGCGGAGTAACCCATTCCACTGCTTTGTCTAACATTTGATCCTGCTTGTTAGGCATGAGCTGGGTTGAGTTTAACAGACAAATTGAGGTTCTGGTTGTTTTAGCGTTCACTTCCTGAGAACATTGTTGACAATTTCATGGCTCACTGCCTTATCTAGTTAAAACAATTCAGGCTTTCCATCATCTCTATATTTAGAAATTATCTGATGTCAAAATATAATCATTTGCCTACTAGATTTCTAAAATTTGGAGTGGGAGGACAGGATCAACTTTTTTTTTTTCTTATTTACTATGTATTGGAGACCTTGCATGCATATATTTTTTTGTTTGTTTTGTTTTGTTTTCTTTTCTCATGGCTGGCCATCCTGCTGTTACTGTCATTGTTTGGATGTTACAGGTAGGGAGAATGAGACTCAGGAAGGTTAGCAACTTGAATTAGGGCATTATATAGTAATGATAACACTGGGTTTTGGACAGAAACTGTTTAGCTCCAGTGCTTTTGTCTGTGAGTGGCCACCTCAGTTGATAAGTGGCAAAACTTGGTTCGTGAAATTCTTTTAGGTAACACTTGCATTAAAAATAATCACTTTGTAAATTTCCAAAACATCCATGGCAGGTAGATAAGTAGCAAAGTGATCTTCATTCTATAGCTGAGAAAAAGTAAGGCAGAGAGAAGCCAAGTGAATTTGCTATAATCGCCTAAGAAATGTGTGATAGAGATGGGAATATAGATATCATCATGATGACTTCTAGTCTGGGTTTCCTAGTCCTCGAAGAGTATGGAATCCTTTGGTGTAGTATGGGAGTCTTTGTACCTTCTTTCAGTGTTCATAAGCAAAAGCAAAAAACCAAACCCAGATTTTGTAAGGAAGCACAGGCTTCCAGAGCACTATACTCCCATGGTTTCCTCCTACCTCACTTTTTCTCCTTCTCAGGCTCTTTTGCCAGATTCTCCTCCTCTCTTAATCTTGGAGCATCCCTGGCTCTGTCCTTGCATGTCTCCTTGACCCACACTAACTCCCTTGGTCACTCCACCTAACCTCATGACTTTAAATACCATCTATATGCAACCAAAGTGTATTTCCAGCCCAGACTTCTTTCCCAAGGAAAGAGGATAACCTCACATCCTCCAGACTCATGCATCCAACTGCTCACCTGATATTAACTTCTGGATTTCTAACAGACTTCTCAAAATTACCATGTCCAAAACTGAAGTCCTGATTTTCCACCCCCATGCCAGTCAGGCCTGGTCAGAAACAACAGCAGCAACAACAACAACAACAACAACAACAACAACAACAACAACAACAACAACGACAACACTATGAATTTCAATACCGGGAAGTTTCATCGGTGTTGGAAGGGCTGGAAGTGCAAAAGGGAAAATGGAGGAGGTCTGGAAACAATACAGGAAGAAGGAACAATACCCAGAGGTCAGAAGCTGCGTGAAACCCCACACTGGAGCTCACAAGCTTGCCATGCTGGAGATGCTGTTGTGTCAGGTCTGGATCTTCAGGATCAGTGCTGAAGCTGCCAGAAATCTGCCGCCCCTGCCTGGGCTGTTGGCTTATGGAATTACCCCTACACACCTTCATGTTAGCAACTACCAGCAACTACCACATTACGCCAGAAGTAGGAAGACTTTCTTTTCCTCTCACCTTCTGATCTCCCAGTAGTGACTCCTAACATGAAGCCAAATTGCAAGGGAGCCTGGGAAATGCAGTTTGCAGACTCCTATCCCCAGAAGTACTGACAAGAGTATAGAAGGGCAAGTGCGGGGCTGAGAGACAACGGTTAATAACCAAGTTCACTCTCCTAACCTGCTTTCTTCTCATTCTTCCCTGTCTCAGTTGAGGGTAATTCCAACCTTCCAGTTACCCACATCCAAGATTTTGGTGATATTCTTGACTTCTTTTTATCCAACACACAATATCCAATCCATTAGGAAATCCTAATGGTTACACCTTTGAAATATATCCCTTCTGATGGATCCAATCTGATCATTTCCCATCACCTCCACTGCTGCTACCCTGGCTGAGCCAACCTCTTCTTTTGTCCGGATTGTTGCAATAGCCTTTTAACTGGTCTCCTGGCTTTTCTTGACTCCTACAGCCTTCTTACCACGGCAAGCATAAATCAGACTATGACTCTACTCTGTCCCAAATCTTTCAATGGGTCCTCTTTTCTCTCTGAATAAAAGCCGAAGTCTTTAACATGGTCTATAAGGTTCTATCATTTACCTTCCCCCTGCTGCAACCCCATTACTCCCCTGACCACAGGGTTAATGTCCTGTTAATTTCAGCCTGACTGCTCTCAGCACTCCTGTTCCCCTTTCTTTTTCTATGAGCATTTATCACTTTCTCACAAAGTATATAGTTTACTTATTAATTATATTTATTGATTATTGTCTTTATCCTCCTGATAGAATGTAATCTCCACAATGGAAGGGATTTTTGTTTATTTTGTTCATGGATGTATCACAAGCACCTAGAATAGTGCCTGATACCACATAGTGAGTGCTCAATCAGTATTTGTCAAAATCAATATCAAGGGTTATAGAAAAACACACATATATGTATGTATATAAATTATAATATATTGTAATGCATACAGATTATAAAGAGATGTTTGTAATACATGTTATAAAATATACTTATAAAATGTCTATTCCAAAACCTCCCCTGAATGAGGAGGGAGAAGGAGAAGGGGAGAGGGGAGAAGGGGAGGAAGAAAGCAGGGAGAAGGAAAGAGTAGAAGAGAGAAGAAGAACAACCCCTTAAAGATATTACTCAAGGAATGTCCAATCTAATAGCATCTGCCTTTCAAACCATATCTGCCACCCTTATAACTATTCTCCCTCATCCCCTGTCCTTGAACACTTTGGGCTTTCATATTCATCTGGACTTTGGTTGGGTCAGATCTTCAGATGATGGACACAACTGATCCTCTAGGGCTTCTCTCAGTGTGCTGGTCATAGATAGAAGCCATAATTTTAGATAACTTAAAATCTTCATGATGAATTTGCACAGACAGTGGAATTTTCTATGCTGTACCATCCCCTGAGTTGCACACTAGTTACTAACTGACATTTTAAAATAGTTATTGATACCTGTCTGGTGTTGTACTTGTTTGGGTGTATGTCCTATCTCCTTGGGGAGGAAAGTGTTGAAGCAGCTGGCCTGTGATCCATTTTCTGTCCCCATTGCTGGGGGATTCTCCCAAGGGAAAGAGAAGAACGCAGGAAGCTCACTGAATCTCCTTGTCAACATGATAGACTAATGCTGTTTCCTAGGAGGAGAGTCTTTTTCTTTGGATTGTTCTTAACAGGATGTCTTTGGTTTGCTTAGGAAAACACACCTAGGATCTATAGCTTTATGAAGCATCATTGCTTGGAGATTGTCTTGTAAGCTATACAATTCTCTTGGTTATAAAATGGAGCTATATCACGTCTCTTTTTTCTGTTGTGTCAGGCAACCTGTGGCTCTCACAGGCATCGTCTCACAGGTGTCGTCTATGCTAGGCAAAAATGCACGTGTCTAATGTGGAAAGAGAACCCAGGGAGCCATGAGGGATGCCTCAGATCTCTTTTGGCTTTGCTTTCTGAATCCTTATATCCTTGAATTATTAATAAAGCTTGATGTTGGGTAAGATCTCTGATTCGTGTAAATTTGGTTTGAAGATTCAATCCTTTGTGTTAACTCACTCTCTTACTAGAACTTAAACCCTTGGAGAGCCAGAACTCTACACAACTCATCTCTATGTTATGTGAGGCTGGCACTGTGTCTTTAATATGGAAGCTGCTCAATAAATAAATACAACACAGTAGGCTAAAGGATTGATGGGGTATAAAAACTCAGAAGGTAAAAAACTGATGGGAAATGTAGGAAAATAAATTTATGCAAAGACAAATGACACACTTGCCAATACACTGACCATTTCTGTACCATTCTTCCTACCTATAATGTATTTTAAATAAAAATGTGGTTTATCCGCACATTAAATTTGACATTGATGTATATGAGAGCAATGAAAACTAGAAGATGGTTTTGGCTTTTAAAAGTTCTTCCATTTAAATTTAATTGTAAGCCTCATGGACATAATTTGTTTGCTGCTTAACTATTTTGGTTCATAGCAGGTCATCAGTCAATGGTTGTATCTAGTTGTACTAATTTTGGCTTTCCACAGCCTTTACCACATTCATCGTTTGCAGTTGAAATTGATTCCCATAGAGAAAAAGTAGTTTATATTTTCCCCTAACAAACAAAGCAGCTTGTCCAGGCAAGAAACCTCAATTTCAATTTGTTCCATTGTGGTTGTGAATGTAAGTATGATAGGGCATGTTCTCACCTTTACACAGGGCAAAAAACTCATAGGTATGGGTTTGGTTAGTAGTTCTATTTATTTCATTTTTTTAAAATAGGTGCTGTGTGTCTCTAAGTATCTCCTCTATTGGTCTACAGTTGTGTCCCAAATCAAAATCACCAACTCTACTGTCATTCCTTTATACTAAAAGGCTGTTTTTCCTCTAGAAAGGGTATCTGTAAGCACTCAAGTATAATCCAAAAAGGGCAAACAAATAATACGATGACCTGTTAACAGGTAGACTGGGCAATGTCTCTTTCGGGTTCCCCCAAAGTCAGGCCCTTTGGGGGCTCTAATGCTGACATTTTATTTAAGAAGAGATTCCACGGAAGAGGTGGGGGGAGAGGAGGAAGTCAGACAGTGAAGGGAGAAAAGCCAATAAATGTTGTACTAAAGGGAGAATTGCTGCTGTTGGCAACGGGGCCTTCCTCCAGCTGAAGATCCTTCAGAAAATGTAAAAAATGCACTTCAGGACTATTCCATTGAAAGCTGGGTACTTATCACCTGATATTCACTTCTCACTGGTTAAGGGTTGCCCTTGGGGCAAGATGCTATGTGCATGGGCTGAGCAAGATCTTATGGCAAAGGAGAAAGTCCCAGGCAGAGGACAAAGGATGGGGGTACTCAACATGGACATAATGAGTGGGACTGTTCACCAGTGCAGCTGTGGGTGAACTTGAGGAGGGTTGAAAGGATAGGAGTTTGGGCATCAGCAGTGTCTGCATCAGTTGGTTTATCTTGCGATCTAGAGCAAAAGTGTGAAAGACCAGAGCAGAGATCAACTATGAGTTGATTTAGGGAGAGGGGACAGGATGAGGAAGAGAAAAGTGAACAAAGGTTGGAATAAGTTTCCTTGAAGAGAGAGAGTCGAGGTGAGCTGTCAGTGTTGGAAGCTCTGAGTCTGAGACCCCTGGAAGATAGAAAGAAACTGTGGCGGACACACTTCATAGGTGGTCTGGTACCTGCTCTGACCCTTTTGGTCTTCCTGAACTTCGGAGATTCCTTGAACATAATGGGAGAGTGGATTGTGTGTAATGCAGAGCTTTGTGAAGTCTCCCTCCCAACCTTATCATGGTGGATTTCTCTCTTTGATTGGTCACCTTGGCCAGTCCCTTGATTCATCCCTCATCCTGAGCTTGCTTGGTTCCTTAGCTCTCTCTCCGGTGGGCTGTTTTGGCACGTCTGTGTGGGTGTGGAGTCAAGGGGATGAGACCTACCTTTCCATACCATGACTGGGTGGGGGGCACAGCACCGAAGCTGGTTAACACTTCATACCCCACTTATGTTTTCTCACCCAGCTCTTGAACTTTCAGGATGACTTGGGCCCGTTGAATGTTTTTTTTCCAACAAAAGTGTAGTGTTTTCTTTATACTGATACATCTACTTTTCAGTGTGCCTTGCCCCTCCTTTCTCCTGAATGCCTGTTTTAAGGTTTGACACAAATTCCACCCAGCCTTCATGAATCCTTACCTAAAATATAGCTGTAGCTTCTTAAGTCTCTCTGCCTTTCATCTTTCTTCATTCCTCCCTCTTCTATCTATTCTTTATGCCATCATCAGATTAATTTTTTTTCTAGCAGAGCTCATATCACTCCATTTTCTTGCTCAAAATTACTCATTGGTTTTCCAGTGCAAGCCAATTTAAACACAAATCCCCAAGCCTGGAAATCAAGTTTCTTCATATTATGGCTCCAGCTCAACCTTCTTAAATGTTTCCCACCATGTCCCACTGTTACATTACATCAGTTATTGCAACTATCCTGTGGGCTGTTTATCCCCAATCTGTAGACTTTTTTTGGTTAGCAGACTTCTTTTCTTAAATTATTAATTAGTTGCTCATATTTAAACACTGAGGCATTACACACACACACACACACACAAATTTGGATTTCCAGCTTCTTTTGAAACATTGAGAGATCTGGTGACACTGGGTCCACATATTCACACTCAACTGAATATGAGTAGTGGCTAGACTGTCATGAGAACCTGCATGCTGGTCCCTTGCCCACTCACATCAGTTATTTACATAACCTTCTAATACCCTTAAGACACTTGCAGCCCACTTATATAAATGCCCCAATTTATGCCCGACTGTATAGCTCATTGTCCTGAAAATATGCCCTAATTTTTTTAGCAGATGCAGTCAGTGCCCAGCTTATATACCCAGGGCACTCACCATTTCCTTAACTATGAGTGGCTTTCCATTAAAATCATCTGTGACTTTGCTGAGGAATTCTTTACCCAGGAGCATGACTGTCTTACACAACAGGTACACCAGAATACAAGAGAGTTGATGACCCTAAAGGCAGCCCACAATCAATGACAATGGAAGCAAATAGACAAATACTCCAACTCGTTCACCCCCAAGTGAACAAGCAGCCTCCCAGAGGTCTTCCCTGGGATCAAGCATCATCTGCCTACAGCAGTAACCTGCTAGTGTAACATACATTATTTTGTATATTAATTATTAATTAATTAATGAATTTATTTTGAGACAGAGTCTCACTCTGTCGCCCAAGCTGGAGTGCAGTGGCACTATCTTGGCTCACTGCAAACTCTGCCTCCTGGGTTGAAGCAATTCTCATGCCTCAGTCTCCCAAGTTGCTGGAATTACAGGTGTGTGCCACCATGTCTGACTAATTTTTGTATTTTTAGTAGAGACAGAGTTTTGCCATGTTGGCCAGGCTGGTCTCAAACTCCTGACATCAAGCAATCCACCTGCCTTGGACTCCCAAGTGCTGGGATTACAGGCTCGAGCCACTGTGCCCAGCCTCATGTGACATATATTAAACTGACTTCTTTCCTTCTCCTCTCTCACTTCCCCACTCCTCTACTGAGCTTCTTGGGCTCACCTCTCAAATTAACTATCGTACTCAAATCCTTGTCTCAAGTTTGGCTTCTGGAGGAATGCTGCTACCACACTGGAGCAAAACCAGCAATCAGCCTCTTCCCTGATACAATGTCCTCCTCCTTTCTCTTACCCTGCAACCTTCTGTCCACAGTCCCTTCTGTCCCTCAGAATAGAACACAAATATGTCCTCAGTCATGAAAGTTCTCCTGATCACTCTCACATATGGATTTGCTTAAGCATGGAATGCTGATGAGCCCTGCCTAATAATGACACATGCACAACCCAGGAGTGAGGAAAGTGGACCATTATCAAATGGGACATGAGAGCCAGTGGACCATTAACTACTTTTCAGCTACGTTTCCCCTCCAGGATGAACTGTTTTGAGAGGTTATTAGGGTTTGCATAGGATAATTCTGTGAGATTGCTCATCAGTCACATTCAGTAGCAGCGAATTTGGTAACCTATATTATGTGTCGGCTCTTCCTTCCCTGCGTAGCAACCCATGCCCCTTGCTGCTGCTCTCTGGGATTGTGCTCCTTAATATGTAGTAATACACAAGGCTTTGCTTTAAAGTCTGATTTCCGAACCCCCAGGCTAAGACATCTATTATATAATTGACAAAAATGGTTCTTTGAGTGACACAATTATACGCAATTAATTTTTTGCATCTAACATTGTGCCTACTACTGTGTCTTAATATTTAATAATATTAGTGGAATTCTCCAATTAAAAAGTATTCATTTGCTGCACATCAATCAGCAAGTGGATAAAGAAACCGTGAGATATATATATATGTGTGTGTGTGTGTGTGTAGATACGTGTATATGTGTGTGTAGATATATGTGTGTGTGTATATGTATATATGATGGAATACTACTCAGCCATAAAAAGGAATGAATTAATGGCATTCACAGCAACCTGGATGGGATTGGAGACTAATATACTAAGTGAAGTAACTCAGGAATGGAAAACCAGACATCGGATGTTCTCACTCATAAGTAGGAGCTAAGCTATGAGGATGCAAAGGCATAAGAAAGACACAATGGACTTTGGGGACTCAAGGGGACAGGGTGGGAAGGGGGTAAGGGATAAAAGACTACAAATTGGGTTCAGTGTATATTGCTCACAGATTACCACTAAAGAACTTGCTCACGTAACCAAACACCGCCTATTCCCCAAAAACCTATGGAGAAAAAAGTATTCATTTGCTGGAGCACTGGTGATACTGCATACAATGAGCTGGTGTTCTTATGCCTGGGAGGATATGAAAGCCATAATCTTGGTCTCATGGACAGATAATCCAATAATCTCAACCAATAACCCACTTATCATGTGTTTGTTCCATGTTAAGAACTATTTTGGGATTGGAGAAAGAGAAGAAGGGAATTGGGGAAGGGGCGGATTGTCACTAAACAGAGAAAGAAAGTAAAGAATTGTTAGATTCCCAGACACTTGTTCTCCATTATTATATTAACTTTCTTCTTATGACCATATTTTCTTTTCCAATTTTCCCAGGAACTATGCTCTCTTTTGGAGTTCTGTATAGAGTCATTGTAATTTACCCAGAGGGAATGTGGTGATTAATCTACCGTAAAAGTGCAAGAAGTAGCACTACAGAGTGTATAAAAATAACAGAATTTGAGTATCTTATTCTAATCTCTGAAAACAATTGAGTATGTTTATATTCTTTGGTTTAGACCTCATGATCTCAATAAAATTCAAATGTAGTAAAATGCATCATTGATTGGAATGGGCGAGTGTAAACCCCACTGTGACTTGAACACCAAAAGTGATACCCCCAGCTTAATAAGGCCAATATGGGGTATATTGTCACAGAATAACGCATGATTGATAAATTTTTAGTAGCTATATTTATTCATATTATCTTGAAAGTAAATATGAAGTTTCTGGAGCAGAAACAGATTATTATTACAGTAAGAACCATATAATGGTGGAATGTCTGCAAAAATGGCAGAGTAAGGACCTCGGAAAATTTGCCTCTCCATAAAGGCTTTGAAAAAACTGGCAAAAAGATCTGAATCAACTTTTTTAGAACTTTGGGAATTAATCAAAGGCTTGCAGAAACTTGGGGAGCATTTCGTAGAGAAAAATGCCTGATTCCCAGTAAGGCAAGTGAGTTTTGTATCATTTTAACATGTTCTGTTCTCATTCCCTGCTCCCAGCTCAGTGGTAGCCTTGAAAAATAACAGCCTGCGTGCCTGGTACTGGAGAAAGTAGAATGAAGCTTGAGTTATTTCAAAGCCTCATTTCCAAAGAACAGTTATTATTTGACTCATCTGCTGTTTCTTGGAAGGCCCCACTCAAAAGGTTTGCCTTTATTTGACCTGACTCAAGTTTTCATAGTGCTAAGAGGCTTTTTCTGGGGTGATTTGTCAAAAACATTTACAGGCAAATATAGGCAGGCACTCACGTCTGCCTGAGGTGATGGGTAACAATGAGGGTAAGCAATAGACAAACCAAAAGCTTAAAAGTAAATGTTGAAGAATGAATTGTCCATATGGGCTTTAAAAAGCCCCAACATATTCCTGGGACTTTAGAAGGCCATGTGCATATATAGCGCTGTGTATATGCTCATAAGAGGCCTGAAAAGGCCCACAGTTCTCACTTCTGTCTCACTTTGAGGCTCTGCATAAGTAGGATATAAAAACTAAGGCAGAATTATAAACTGCTTGATTGAATGTTGAAGGTGTGCCCTAACATGTACACAGAGCCCCTCAGCAAATATTGAGAGATTTATTAGTCCAGCCATTTAATAAAATCTCTGTTCAATCATTAGCTGATCAAAAAGCTAATTGAATAAAAACTTCAGTGGCAACACATGACAATACAGATTTTACAAATTTATTTAAGAAAAGTCACTGATTTTTCTAAAATAATTTTGTTGTCACAAACAACAACTACAATAAGTTGTGACAATATACAATAAGTTTATATTTTAAACCCTGAGGAGAAGGGAGAATCTGATTTCTAGAGTTGCCACATTATATTATTTAAATGTTAAGAATGCAACAAAAGTTATGAGACATACAAAGAAACAAGAATGTATGATCCATACACCAAAAAATCAATCAATTGAAGCTATTCTTAAGAATTCTAGACATTGGACTTAGTAGACAAAGACTTTAAATTAGGTATTTAAAATATGTTCAAAGAGCTAAAGGAAACCATATCAAGGAACTAAAGGAAAACATGAGAAGAATGTCTCAGCAAATACAGAATATTAATAAAGAGATAGAAATTATAAGAAGAAATTAAATAGAAACTCTAGAGTTGAAAAGCACAATAACCAAAATAAAAAATTCACTTACACGAACTTAATAGCAGAATTCAGGAGGCAGAAGAAAGAATCAGTGAACTTGAAGATAGGTCTTTTGAGAATATGCAGTCTGAGAAATAAGAAAGAAAAAATAATTTAAAAAAATGAACAGACCTAAGAGACTAGTGAGACTCTGCATACCAATATTTGCTCAATGGGGTCCTAGAACAAGAGAAGAGAGAAAAAGGAGCAGAAAACTATTTGAAGAAATAATGGCTGAAAAATTTCCAAATTTGATGAAAAACATTCATCTATACACCCAAAAAGGTCAACAAACTTTATTTTATTTTATTTTATTTTATTTTATTTTATTTTTTATTATACTTTAGGTTTTAGGGTACATGTGCACAATGTGCAGGTTTGTTACATGTGCACAATGTGCAGGTTTGTTACATGTGTATCCATGTGCCATGTTGGTTTGCTGCACCCATTAACGCGTCATTTAGCATTAGGTATATCTCCTAATGCTGTCCCTTGCCCCTCCCCCCACCCCACAACAGTCCCCGGAGTGTGATGTTCCCCTTCCTGTGTCCATGAATTCTCATTGTTCAATTCCCACCTATGAGTGAGAACGTGTGTTGTTTGGTTTTTTGTCCTTGCGATAGTTTACTGAGAATGATGTTTTCCAGTTTCATCCATGTCCCTACAAATGACATGAACTCATCATTTTTTATGGCTGCATAGTATTCCATGGTGTATGTGTGCCACATTTTCTTAATCCAGTCTATCGTTGTTGGACATCTGGGTTGGTTCCAAGTCTTTGCTATTGTGAATAGTGCCGCAACAAACGTACGTGTGCATGTGTCTTTATAGCAGCATGATTTATAGTCCTTTGGGTATATACCCAGTAATGGGATGGCTGGGTCAAGTGGTATTTCTAGTTCTAGATGCCTGAGGAATAGCCACAATGGTTGAACTAGTTTACAGTCCCACCAACAGTGTAAAAGTGTTCCTATTTCTCCACATCCTCTCCAGCACCTGTTGTTTCCTGACTTTTTAATGATGGCCATTCTAACTGGTGTGAGATGGTATCTCATTGTGGTTTTGATTTGCATTTCTCTGATGGCCAGTGATGATGAGCATTTCTTCATGTGTTTTTTGGCTGAATAAATGTCTTCTTTTGAGAAGTGTCTGTTCATGTCTTTCACCCACTTTTTGTTGGGGTTGTTTGTTTTTTCTTGTAAATTTGTTTGAGTTCATTGTAGATTCTGGATATTAGCCCTTTGTCAGATGAGTAGGTTGCGAAAATTTTCTCCCATTTTGTAGGTTGCCTGTTTACTCTGATGGTAGTTTCTTTTGCTGTGCAGAAGCTCTTTAGTTTAATTAGATCCCATTTGTCAATTTTGGCTTTTGTTGCCTTGCTTTTGGTGTTTTAGACATGAAGTCCTTGCCCATGCCTCTCTCCTGAATGGTATTGCCTAGGTTTTCTAATAGGGTTTTTATGGTTTTAGGTCTAACATGTAAGTCTTGAATCCATCTTGAATTAATTTTTGTATAAGGTGTAAGGAAGGGATCCAGTTTCAGCTTTCTACATATGGCTAGCCAGTTTTCCCAGCACCATTTATTAAATAGGGAATCCTTTCCCCATTGCTTGTTTTTGTCAGGTTTGTCAAAGATCAGATAGTTGTAGATATGCAGCATTATTTCTGAGGGCTCTGTTCTGTTCCATTGATCTACGTCACTGTTGTGGTACCAGTACCATGCTGTTTTGGTTACTGTAGCCTTGTAGTATAGTTTGAAGTCAGGTAGCGTGATGCCTCCAGCTTTGTTCCTTTGGCTTAGGATTGACTTGGCGATGAGGGCTCATTTTTGGTTCCATATGAATTTTAACGTAGTTTTTTCCAATTCTGTGAAGAAAGTCATTGGTAGCTTGATGGGGATGGCATTGAATCTATAAATTACCTTGGGCAGTATGGCCATTTTCACGATATTGATTCTTTCAACCCATGAGCATGGAATGTTCTTCTATTAGTTTGTATCCTCTTTTATTTCATTGAGCAGTGGTTTGTAGTTCTCCTTGAAGAGGTCCTTCATGTTCCTTGTAAGTTGGATTCTTAGGTATTTTATTCTCTTTGAAGCAATTGTGAATGGGAGTTCACTCATGATTTGGCTCTCTGTCTGTGATTGGTGTACAAGAATGCTTGTGATTTTTGTACATTGATTTTGTATCCTGAGACTTTGCTGAAGTTGCTAATCAGCTTAAGGAGATTTTAGGCTGAGACAATGGGGTTTTCTAGATATACAATCATGTCATCTGCAAACAGGGACAATTTGACTTCCTCTTTTCTTAATTGAATACCCTTTATTTCCTTCTCCTGCCTGATTGCCCTGGCCAGAACTTCCAACACTATGTTGAATAGGAGTGGTGAGAGAGGGCATTCCTGTCTTGTGCCAGTTTTCAAAGGGAATGCTTTCAGTTTTTGCCCATTCAGTATGATATTGGCTGTGGGTTTGTCATAGATAGCTCTTATTATTTTGAGATACGTCCCATCAATACCTAATTTATTGAGAGTTTTTAGCATGAAGGGTTGTTGAATTTTGTCAAAGGCCTTTTCTGCATCTATTGAGATAATTATGTGGTTTTTGTCTTTGGTTCTGTTTATATGCTGGATTACATTTATTGATTTGCGTATGTTGAACCAGCCTTGCATCCCAGGGATGAAGCCCACTTGATCATGGTGTATAAGCTTTTTGATGTGCCCCTGGATTCGGTTTGCCAGTATTTTATTGAGGATTTTTGCATCAATGTTCATCAAGGATATTGGTCTGAAATTCTCTTTTTTGGTTGTGTCTCTGCCAGGCTTTGGTATCAGGACGATGCTGACCTCATAAAATGTGTTAGGGAGGATTCCCTCTTTTTCTATCGATTGGAATAGTTTCAGAAGGAATGGTACCTGTTTCTCCTTGTACCTCTGGTAGAATTCGGCTGTGAATCCATCAGGTCCTGGACTCTTTTTGGTTGGTAAGCTATTGATTATTGCCACAATTTCAGAGCCTGTTATTGGTCTATTCAGAGATTCAACTTCTTCCTGGTTTAGTCTTGGGAGGGTGTATTTGTTGAGGAATTTATCCATTTCTTCTAGATTTTCTAGTTTATTTGTGTAGAGGTGTTTGTAGTGTTCTCTGATGGTAGATTGTATTTCTGTGGGATGGGTGGTGATATCTCCTTTTTCATTTTTTATTGCATCTATTTGATTCTTCTCTCTTTTCTTCTTTATTAGTCTTGCTAGCGTTCTATCAATTTTGTTGATCTTTTCAAAAAACCAGCTCCTGATTCATTAATTTTTTGAAGGGTTTTTTGTCTCTATTTCCTTCAGTTTCTGCTCTGATTTTAGTTATTTCTTGCCTTCTGCTAGCTTTTGAATGTGTTTGCTCTTGCTTTTCTAGTTCTTTTAATTGTGATGTTAGGGTGTCAATTTTGGATCTTTCCTGTTTTCTCCTGTGGGCATTTAGTGCGATAAATTTCCCTCTACACACTGCTTTGAATGTGTCCCAGAGATTCTGGTATGTTGTGTCTTTGTTCCCGTTGGTTTCAAAGAACATCTTTATTTCTGCCTTCATTTCATTATGTACCCAGTAGTCATTCAGGAGCAGGTTGTTCGGTTTCCATGTAGTTGAGCGGTTTTGAGTGAGTTTCTTAATCCTGAATTCTAGTTTGATTGCATTGTGGTCTGAGAGACAGTTTGTTATAATTTCTGTTCTTTTACGTTTGCTGAGGAGAGCTTTACTTCCAACTATGTGGTCAATTTTGGAATAGGTGTGGTGTGGTGCTGAAAAAAATGTATATTCTGTTGATTTGGGGTGGAGAGTTCTGTAGATGTCTATTAGGTCCACTTCGTGCAGAGCTGAGTTCAATTCCTGGATATCCTTGTTAACTTTCTGTCTCATTGATCTGTCTAATGTTGACAGTGGGGTGTTAAAATCTCCCATTATTATTGTGTGGGAGTTTAAGTCCCTTTGTAGTTCACTCAGGACTTGCTTTATGAATCCGGGTGCTCCTGTGTTGGGTGCATATATATTTAGGATAGTTAGCTCTTCTTGTTGAATTGATCCCTTTACCATTATGTAATGGCCTTCTTTGTCTCTTTTGATCTTTGTTGATTTAAAGTCTATTTTATCTGAGACTAGGATTGCAACCCCTGCCATTTTCCACTGAAAACTGGAAAACATTGCTGAAATAAATTAAAGACCTAAATAAATAGAAAGACATCTCATGTTCATGGATTGCAATACTTAATATAGTTAAGATGAAAATACTTCCCAAATTGACTTACAGATTCAATATAATCCCCATCAAAATCCCCATGCATGTACAAAAGAGGCTTTTTGCACCACAGAAGAGGAACCCCCAAATTATGAATCTGTCAGTTTCTGTAGGAGCATGATGGCTGTCTTTCCCTCCCTCTTTCTGAGAGAAAGTGAAAAATCTGTGCTCCCTAGTCATTTACAGTCTTTTGAATGTAAATAAATTCTTACAGGAAGAGAAAGGGGAAAGTTCCTACCCTGGAATGTAAATATTTGGCTCCTGGAGATATAAATTTTATTTGTCCTGTTAATGGGAACAGATGGCTTCAGATCTAACACCCTTTAACTTCTAAGGTTTGTCCTCTAAACCAGGTTTTAGTTTCCTTTGCTTGGAAAGCCTTATCTGTGCATAAAGATGAAAATATACTCTGTACAGTGCTACAGTTTGTCTGACCTGGTTTAGCAGGTCAGACACAGCCTTGGCTCACTGGGCCAGATGACGGCCATTACAAGAACGCTTCAGGATATACAATAATTAAATAGCTTTACACCTTGATTTGTCCAGGACAGTACCAGTTTACACCTGCTGGAGCTCAATTAATGCTTATTAATTATTTTAGTGCTTCCTTTCTCTCTCAAAGTATCCCAGTGTGGTGAGTAATTATTCCATCAACCAACACAACATTCTAATGGCATCTATTTATATGCATAAGGTTAAAGGAACGAAGGAGGGAAGGTAATGGACCCTGTGCCCTGGCTAAACAATCGTCAGCTAGAGTGAGTCACATTTTCATAGACCCTGAAGTTTCATTTATACAGCCAATATTTCAAACTTGATCCCATACTTTGATTACGATTAATAAAATGAACTGCTTATAATTGCCATTTTGTATTGAATAAGTCATCTGGTAGGGAAAGTCTAAACTTCAGAAAATTATAGGACAAGGTAGACAACTTTAGCCAAAGAGAATAGCAAAGGTAATAGCATGAAATAGAGAAAAAAACGAACCAGCACTGAATCACAGGCGAAAAAAAAAGTGCCCTTGGTCCATTTCAGGGATGTAAAACAGGAGAAAAAAGAAGGAAATGGTCCCAGAAGTGTTTGACATTTGGTAAAGCCCAAAAGCCAGTGGATGCCGACTCTGATTTGTGCTTTTCCTCAGGAAACACTTTGATATTAATGATGTGTCTGAGATAATATTAGATTCTTTGTATTATCTGAGTTAAGCTCTGCTACTGTTGCATCTGAAGGAGGAACAAACTTTTGCTGTTCAGCAGTGGAATGGTGAGACATTGAGGAGCTTATCCCAGAGGCTTTTTTATCCATGGATTTCCTTTATAAACCCATGAAAGGGCTTATTGGTGGCAACATCTTTCTGAGGCTCTCATCAATCTCATTTGCCTCTTGGTTTCTCAAGCGGTTTACCTAGACTTTTACTGTAGATTGATCACATTTAGTTGTCTATTTATAGTATCTATCTTATCACCTTACAGAGCAGGAGGTGAATGAGCACAGTTTGTTAAAATGAAATGGAAGTAGTAAAATAATTTTTGTGCCTTTATTTCCAGAGAGCTAGAATAGTCTCCCTAGGCTTTTAATTTAGAAATACCTATCCCACCACCCGACTCCCTTAGCAATCAATCCATGGCTAGAAGATGGTGGCCTGCACGTGGCAGCAAGGGGAGAGCTGGAGAAGAGCTATAAAGAAACGGAGTGCCCAGCTGTTCACTCCCTGCCCCTTGACGTTAGGCATTTCTTTAGACATCCTTTGTGCAATAATAGGACAATGGAGAACTCTGAGTCCTCATTTTAGATTCTCCATTCACTGCCTTTGTCTTTGATTCAACTACACATCTGAATGAAGTCTCGGGGTGTCAGGTGGTATGCCCCAACAGAAAGCCATCCAACCTTTTCAATATTCAAAAAGATGCAAAATAAGTCATAAAGTTGCTGCATGGAGGGAAGCTGCTCAATCAGGATTCCTAGTGGTGAACTGCTGAGAGAGCCAAAAGGAAATTTATTTGCATTATTTGTTATAATAAGGAACGTCCTCTAACAATACACCCTGTTTGGCGTCTTCATTCTGTAGACAGATTTTTTGGATGTGGTTATTGAAAATGGTTGCCACAAGCTCCAGGCTGACCTGTTTCCAACAGGGAGAGAACTGCCTTCTCTCTGTCCACATGTCAATGTCAAAACAGCTCTAATTATTATTGTCCTATGGCCCTATTCTTGGACCAATTATGGTGTTTACAATGATGAAATGGTATAACTTAGTGGTTATGAGCAGAAAGTCTGAAGCGAGACTACTTAGATTAGAATCCAGGTGCTATTATATTCTACCTGGAATACAATGGACTGGCTACTTAAATTCTCTATGCTTCAGTTTCTCCATCTGTTAAATAGGAATAATAATAGGATATTCTGGTATTATTATGAGGAGCAGATGAGTTAATATGCCCAGAGTTAACATATTAACAAATGCATTAATATGTACAGAGTTTAGCACAGTGACTGGTTCACAGGAGAGCAAGAACTTGTATAACATTGCTCCAGCTGGGACATCTGTCTACTCCTGTGGCTGAATGTGTATATGCTGAGAGATGTAATAGAAAGAAATAACAGGAGTAGAAGTGTTTTGCTGTTCACAAACTACTTTTTACATCTATTTTCCCATTTGCTTCTTGCCCCAGTCCTACAGGAGGTCACATTATTTTCTCCATTTACAGATGGGGAAACAGAGGCAAAACTACCCCTAGATCACACAACTAGTGAAGAGCAGTGACAAAAAACTTGAACTCAGGATTTTAGAACTTTCCAGGATTCCCTGAGTTGTGTAGAATTGTCAGAGAGGTGGCTTGAGCTGCTGGATAATGCAGCCCTTTCCAGTCTATGATTTGAAGTAGTTCTCAGGAAATGACTTACTAGGTGCTATGAAGCATCATTCTCTGCACCTCAGGGATGTGGCATCTTGGGACACACAGGACCATGCTTTGCTTCTGTCTGTTTAGGCACTCATTATTTGGGGGCGGCCATGGTGTTTCATCTCTGGGGATATCACCTGGTTCTCAAAGTCTATCTGAAGAGTTTCATTAACTGAGTAGCACAAACAGGTTAGAAAAATGAAATGAACTGCATATAGAATACAATCCCTAATTCAAACATGATTTGGGCCGTTTGCTGTTGCTGTTGTTGTTAAAGAAGCTAAAGGCAGCTTATTAATGCCAATCAATTTACATTTAGTCCAGGGAGTCTTTATACTATGCCAGAGTAACTTGAAGCTAGAGGCAAGAATTTGGACTTTAGTATCTGACACAAGTTTCTCTTTTTGTTTTTGTTTTGACTTTGGCCTTTTGAGCATCACACTGATTTTCCTACAGGACACATAAAGGCAAATAGACCAACAAAAAGAAGTTACTGAGATTGGGCCTTAAATTTAGAGATGAGGAAAGGGGAACATTTACTTGCAATTTCTTAGAACTGTGTGACAATGTAGAATATGGTAGGTGTGGTGGAATCTCCAAATATGGTGGCCATCACTTTCTTCTCTCTCTGTATCTGTGTGCTGCTCCCTCGATCAAGAGATGGAATCCATTTCCTTTCCTCTTGAATCTGGGCTGGACTTGTGAGTTACTCTGACCAACAGAATTGGCAGAAATGACACTTATCCAGTTCGAAACCTAGCTTTAAGAAGTTGCGCAGCTTTTACTTTCCTCTGGGAAGCCAGACTCCCTGCTCTTAAAGAAGCACAGGTTAGACTACTGTAGGAGGAGTGACTATATGGAAAGCAAGAGTCCATATGGAGGGACCAGACATGGGAGTGAAGTCTTCTTAGACCCTCTAGCCCAGCCCATCTGCAGTAGAGGGCAGCTGAGTCAGTGACTCCAGCCAATGCCTTGCAGAACAGAATTGCTCAACCAAGTCTTAACTCAAAACCGGACCTGCAGACTTGTGGGAAAGAATATATCATTATTGTTTTAACTAGTGAGTTTTTGGGTGGTCTGTTACAGAGCAAGAGAGCTTTCTACAACATGGGTTATGCCCCAGTAGCCTCTGAAGGGAAGACAATCTGGTCCATATTCTTGATATTAATCCCCAGAATAATGACAACAGTGCAAAGCTAACCAAAGCAAATAGAAATTTCAGAAGGGCTGCAGTACTAGTAATACCTCCAAGGAGGGAGCCGTTAGGAGCACACCTCCTTTTCATTTTTCTCTTCTGAAATAACATCCTCTGATGATGGCATTTGCTGACTCCATTCAAGCAAATCCCAAATCGTCATTTCAATGCAATTAAAAAATAGTCATGGAGCCCCTTCTTTGTGCCAGGTACTTTCCTAGGAGCTGAGAGACAGGACCTGCTCAAATGGATCTGAGACTCTAGGGGGAAGCCAGAGAAGAAATTACAGATATGGTGAGTGTCATAAAAAGGGAGGTACAGGGAGCAAAAAATGGGAAGGTTTCTCTGAGGTAGTAGACTTTAGATTAAGGCTGGATGAGGACTAGAGCTTAGCCAGGTGAGAGGGTCTGTGGAGGGGGGTGGGGGTCAGACAGAGGCAGTGGGAAGAGCTGCAGAGATCTCCACTCAGGCCTGAGGCAGTGGGGCCCAGCTCTGCAGAGCTGAGGTAAGATGGCCTCACACAGTCTCCCAGAGGCCAGGTGCGCTGTGCAGCTCTTCCCAGGCACTCCTTGTTCTCTCTCTCCTTCCAGAATCAGGGCCTATTCAGGAGTTTGAAATGGCTGTGTGGTTGTTTCCTTTCTTTCTAATCCAATAGTCTTTCCCTTCCAAGTCTAGATTCTGCTCTGATTCTCGGGGCTCCTCAGGGTACTTGATGTTCCCATTCAGTCAGGGTCCTGTGGGCTTTGTAACCAGGGGTCCTGTGACCAGCCTTTTCTTTTCTGGGTATGTGGCTTTTTTATTTCCCCTGAGTTCAGTCTCCTTTTTGAATCAGTGCACACGGGGGACCCATTCTCCATCTCTCTCTGATTCTCTTACACACACACACACACACACACACACACACACACACACACACACACGTGTCAACAATATCTTTTAAGTAGAAAGCTCATGGAGGAACAAAGAACACCATGCCCTGTACTCTCTTTTTCTTTTCCAGCCACTAGAGACTGCTTCTAGAAATGTTCAAGCTCTCTGAGATATTTTTAACTTATCAAACATGGACCCTACCACTTAGCTAAGATTACAAATCTGTAAGTCATATGCCTTATCTGAGATACAGTTTCATCATATATAAACTGAAAAAATACGCCTGTCCTTTTAAAGAGTTGTTGTAAGAATAAAGTGATTTATATTCATGAAAATACTATTCAAATACTTATCTTATTTTTCTTTCTGGTCAGAGAATCCAAAGTAGCCTGTGTCTCATACAAGCATGAATCATGATATTGAAAAGGTTAAAACAACAACTGCAACAAAATACACCAGCCAGATGGAGGCTGATATCTGTGAAAAGCAGCTTCAGCTGTAGCCAATGATTTTAACTTAGGAGGTAAACACACAAAGGCTGGGGCCGCTGGACAAGGTACTTGGTTGGTGGTCAGAACAGCACTACAGACAGTGGAAACTTCATGAAGACTTTCTGCTTTTGTGGATGCAGACGATGGCAGTGAAGAGGATGATCATCATCAAAGGTCATCTCACATTTGAAGGTCAGTGCATGAAAGGGCTGTTGAGGAATGCAAGGATTCAGCCATTTTCCTGATGATGCTCTTGGGAGGTCTTCTCATGTCTAGATTCACTGAGGAGTGGACAATTATTTTCCACCCATCTGGCTCTACTCTTTGGCTTTCCAATTTGCTGCCTGACTACAGAGCCAATCAGCAGATATTTGCAGTGGAATCTCGCGAGTTGGCTGAACACTGAGTCTGAAGCTGTATTTGGAGTGCGACAGGCAATTAACCACACATCTCTCTTTCAATGAACCAGTTTTCCAGGGACTCAATGGTGGGCTGATATCTTGTGAAATAATCTTGTGGGTTTGGACAGAGGGTAATGGGCCACATCTCATGATTCAAGACACATGGCCACCTTGAATGTACAGTCATAATTCCAGGCAAATAACCAGAAGTGTCTTAGGCGAAAGTCAGGTGAAACAGGATAGTCACTGCATCATCAAGCAGTACTAACCCAAGGCCTGTTCGACATCTCTGGTTGCAGCTGAAGTTCCTGGAGAAAATATATTGAGCTTTGGATGCCGCCAGGGTACAATTTAGTAAGTTGTTAACGTGTTCCAAGAAATTACCTAGTATTCTATTGACAATTCACATATAGGGCTTAGTTGAATTCTTATTTTAAAGCAACCTTTGTTTCCCTAAGAGGTACAACAGGGCTACAATGATAATAAAATGCTAATCTGTGATTCAGCATCCACAAGCAAAATCACGAGGTCCTTAGCAGTGCCCATTGCCACAGACTGAAAAATAATCCTCTCCTTTTTCCAAAGACATCTAGGATCTGACATTTGCTCACTAATGGTTCATGCTGCTTTCTCCTTCTAACTCTGCCACCCTCACTGGGGCTGCCAGTCGCTAGGAGATGAGGCTGCTTAGTGTCTTGGCCAAAGACTGGCCCAGGAGTCAGAGGATGGGTTTATCCCCTAGCTTGGCTGTGTGACCCTGGGTGAACCACCCACCCAGCCTCTCTGTGCCCAAGGTTGGTGCCCTATCCCTTTCTCTCATTATGTTCTTGCCACTGGCAGTGCTATAGTTACAGCTATTAGTCTGCACGGGCTCAATAATTCAACACTCAGTCAACAAATATTTACTAACTGCCCACTGTGTGCCAGATGCTGTTCTTAGTGCTTGCTGAAAAAACATATACATTCCTGTCCTCATGGAACTTCTAGTTGCAGGAGGTGGACTATACACAAGTAAACAAAATACATAGAATGTCAGAAGGGAGGAGAGCTGGGGAGGAAAGGAAAGCAGGGGAAGGAGAGCCAGTGAGGGGTGAGGTCACTGTCATTTTAAAGAGAGGATTAGAGAAGCCTTCAAGGAGAAAATGACATTTGAGCAAAACCCTGGAGTAGGGAAGAGGATGAACCATGAAGATTAGGGGAAGGAAGCTTTCCAG
Organism: Symphalangus syndactylus; assembly: GCF_028878055.3. Taxonomy (NCBI): domain Eukaryota; kingdom Metazoa; phylum Chordata; class Mammalia; order Primates; family Hylobatidae; genus Symphalangus; species Symphalangus syndactylus. The sequence goes on from NC_072440.2 coordinate 44,842,191, forward strand.
GCAGAGGTTACAGTGAGGGCTTGTAGGTTACACCTCACACTGGGCGGGGTGAGGCTGGAAGGTTTCAGTGCAGCCAGGAGGCTGATGCTGCTGGAGCCCAGAGAGCCCGGGAAGAGACAGTGGTGGAAGAAGAGTTCTGACAGGAGTGTGTTGCAGAGGTTGGGCCAGTGCCCACTGGATGGGCTGTCCAAGTCTTCATCAGGACTTTTTCTCTGAGTGTGTGTTTGGTGGGGGGTTTGGGTGGGGACGGTGGATGGCAGGGTTTTAGCTGAATAGAGATCTGAATTATGTTTAAAAAGATCATGTTACCTGCTGTGTTGAGAATAGATTTGGAGGAGAGGGTGGTGTCGCAAAAACAGAAACAGCCAAACCAGTTAGGAGGCATCTACCATAATCAGGACAATACACAGTGGTGGCTTGGACCAGGGTAGCAGGGTTAATAGTCAGATTCTGGATTATTTTTAAGGCACAGCAAACAGGATGGGTAGGACAACTTCCCAAATCAATATTTCCGGTTGATCACTCTCCCAAGGGCCAGCCTGATGGTGTTAAACCACTACTGGACCACTCCGCCTGAATGGCTTTGCAGAGCTCCAACTTTATCATGCCCCAAACTAGCACCCTCTAACACTACTTCCACCCTAACCAACTCTCTTCTTGTTTTTTTCTGGACATAGCTCTTTAGAATCCTATGAGTCTTCCTTACTCTCCATATAGAATAGTTGATACATTCTAAAGATTATTTCCTCATCGCCATTTGAATCTAATCTTTTCTAATTCCTTTCTAATTCTACTGCCATAACTGTAGTTAGACTTCCCTTAACTTGCTCCTCAAGACTCAGTTCCACAAGTCCTGAGTAGCTGTTATATGCAAGGCACTGCTGGAAGTGCAAGGAGTCAAATACAACCCCAGTCCCCAAGGCAGTTAGCTAATAATGAGATGAGACCATAGGGAGAGAGGCAAGCACCAAGCTGGTCACCAAGCAGCCACCTCAAAGCATGGCCCCCATTTCCCTGATCACACCACAGAAGGGGCTGGTGCTCACACCACCCGCGAATGCTAACCTGGAAGAGGACCCGAGCCCTGTCAGGTTGCTATTGCATCCCACCTCTGGCTGAGTGCTTCCTTGGTCTGCAGCTTAACAGACCCGCAGCCATTATCCCGGAAGACAGAACTCACTGTAGTGCAAGGACCACATCTCTGGATTCACCTACATCAGGGCTTGACTCTCAGCTCTGTCATTCATTCCCTTCAGGCCTTTGAGTGGGTTGCTTACCTCTCTCCAAGCAAGTTTTCTGAAGCTTAAAGACTATAAAGTGGCTTGCACAGACTTGGCATTTGACAAACAGTAACTAATATTAGATGTCACTGTCTCCCCCTTCTGATCTACCTTTCACAATGCCACTAGGTTCATTTGCCTAAAACACAGGTCTTACATTGTTGTATTTTCTGCGTGATAATTTACCATAAAAAATGCCTTGATACAAGGAGTGTGATGCATGTATGTTAGTAAATTTTAACCCACATCTCTTTTTGAGTTTTTGACATCCTTAAGCATTTTTACTAATAGAAATCATCTAATCTTCTCTTAAAGATAAGCAAACGGTAGGAAAAAATTTTTTTTCTCTTCTTATATCTTTTTAGATTGATTAGTAAATCTGAAAGTATTTATTATGTGCCTGATAGGTCCATGGACTGGGCAATAGAAGATAAGAAAGATATAGTATTTGTCTCCTGCTTTTAAGTGTCTTTTAAGTTGAATGGGAGAGGCTAGAGTCATATATAAAACAATTAGAACAATATATTTGGAAGAATAAAAGGAGTTTCTATGGGAACCATGAAACTCACACTGTGTACTGAAGATTGGATAGATTGAGATAGGTGGAAGGCAGAGAGAAGAAATTCCAATTTGGATCAATGATGCTGTAGTCTAAGCTTGTCGAACCTGCCCACATGCAGCCCAGGACAGCTTTGAAAGTGGCCCGGTACAAATTTGTAAACTTTCTTAAACATTATGAGACTTTCTTACTCTTATTATTATTTTTTTAGCTTGTCAGCTATCGTTAGTGTTAGTGTATTTTATGTGTGGCCCAAGACAATTCTTCTTCTTCCAATGTGGCCCAGGGAAGCCAAAAGATTGGACACTCCTGGTAGTCTTATCTTCAACTCTTTGTTGTAGTCTATTTTCTCATTGACTGTCTCATTCAGCAAATTCTGTACTGAAGCTTTAGCTTCATTAAATACTCTATTGAATTACAAATTGATTTGTGATCTTCCACAAATCTCCTTCTGCAATACTTGGGAATTTCAACCCTCTGTGTCATTTTCTACTACGCTTTGTTGAAAGTAGGACCTGTGTTGGACAAACAAAGCCTGATAAAAAAGCTGAGTCACATATCAGCTTTTCTTTTCTCTGGGAGTGTCAAACACCCAAGTAAAGCAGTTTTCCCCATGGAACCCAAACAGCTTCGGTTTCCAGTTTTAAGTCAGCAGATTGCTGTTATGCAATTTATTCCCACTATTTTTCTCATTTCACATTGGAATGTTGATCTTAAGCAACTGTCACTCCTACAAAAATACACAGAGCATCTTTTAGCACAGTATCGCTTTTTATTTCATTTGGCTGGTAAAGACAGCTTTGTACAAGGGAATTTAGAACTTGTCAACCAAATTTTGGTTAATCTCACTTGAGTTTAAAGAGACTAGATTCCTGTTTCCCTTCATTTTCCTAGAAGTGAGATCTAAATTCAGTTTTATTTCATAGAGCTTGTTGGACATAGGGCTGGCTCCAAAGACAGCACATTAAAGTAGCAGACAGTTATTTTCTTAAAACCTAATGGCGCCCTCAAGCGGCACATTCTATTTCAAGATTTTCAATCTCATGGCAGTCTTTTCATAAGTTTTGTTTCTTAGAAGCAGGATAAATTATTTTTTTTGAAAGATTAAAGCAATCAGTTAGGTTTATTATTTTTGAAGATGACAATGCAAATTCCTCCTTATTAGTCTTCAATCCCTGAAGGCTCAAGATGTTTCTTGCCTCCTGCTGTCATGAGAAGGAAACGCATGCACTGATGCTACATGGCACGGCTGGTGGATAATTTCTCAGAATGTTCTCATGGGAAGGGTGGGTGCACTCTTAGAATCAGTCATTCCTGCTGAGTTGATGTTTGAACAAGGGAGGGGGCTTGAGAAACTAGGTAAAAAAATGTTTTGAAACTAAGCATGTTCTGGCCTTCTTTCTCCTACACATGCAGTTTTAAGAAGGCACAGTGATTTATACTTCACAAGGTAGTAAATAGTGCTGAATTCTTTGGTTTCCTCTGAAGCATCAGTGATCAAGTTACTGGTGAGATGAATGAACCATTTTGGTGATTGTTTTTCCAGGGTGACTTTGAACACAAATTCTTTGAAGTGTTCTAGTGGATGGATGCAGAGCTTCCCACAGGCTGGCAAACTATTCACGAGACCTCCTCACATTTCCCAGTTCAGTAGGAGTGAGGTGGCCTATGTGAGAGGTAGGAGAGCCACAGGCTGTGGGTAGTCCAACATCTGTTGCATGGGTGTTTTATTAGTCACTTGGTCAAAGAATCAGCTCCCTGAGAGGCTGGGAGGATCTGCATCTTCCTCAGTCCACCAGGCTGAGTGGCCTGATTAAAAGTCAGCACACACCTGGCTTGGTACATGCAGACACCATCTGAAGTCTGGGAGGGAAAATTGCTTCTGACAATGTCAGTCACAGGAGGGACCTGGAGTGACTCTCACGCTTGCACCTTCTCACTAACTTTGGCATTTTATACAGATCCCACAGGAGGGTCAAAGCAATTATCTAAGAGCTTAAAAACTACAGAAATGAGAAAGAAACCTTTCAAATTATCATTGCTTTGATAATGGAGCATCAATTTCAATGCAATGTCATGGAGGTTTATGCACAAGTCAGGAGGTGCACTGGTTCAGTAGATCAGAAGGATTTTGTTGTTGCTAAGCTCATTAACATTCCCAGAAGAGCAATGAAGATACCACTTTGCTGGCTGTGGCCTTACAGGTGACCACATTGAATGCAGATGAAAAGAAGCCGAAAGAGTCAAGAAAGAGAAAACACAAATTCAGGTGTGTTTAGTCGGTATGAAAGATAAAGAGTTCCCTGATTCTCATGTTCCCTCTTCAGGGAAGGGAACTGTGTACCTTCTCCGTTTTTTTTTTGTTTGTTTGTTTGTTTGGTTTTTTTTTGTTTTGTTGTTGTTGTTGTTGACATAAGGTTAATTGCATAAAGTTAAAATCCACTGGAAGACTGGAGGAGTTTCATCATGAAGGGTGAAGGCTGGTGCACCATACTTTCATAAATGTGTGTGCCTGGGAGGAGCTAGAGGACATCCCTGCTAGCTCTTCCATGGAAGGCTGAGCAAATAGCAGGGAAAGGGTAGAGACCTGGAGTCACTCTTTGGGATTTAGGCTCACGATTCATACTGGCCACTGGAGGGTGCCCCTCTGCAGTCATCACTGCTCAGAAGCCCAGACTCAAATTCCACTGGTACAGATGCAGCTTTTTAATGTGTTGCAGAGTTTCTCCACTTCAGCACTATTGATATTTTGGCCCAGATAATCTTTATGATAAGGGGGCTGTCCTGTGCATTGTAGGATGTTTAGCAGCCTATCTGACCCCTAACCACTAGATGCCAGTTACACCTGACCACCCAGTGATGACTATGAAAAATATCTCCAGATAGTGCCAAATGTCCCTGGAAGGCAAAACTGACCTTGATTGACATCAGTCAGTCCGTTGTTCTATGGCTCAAACACCCTTTCCCAAAAGATTCTTGTTCAGCCTGGAGTCAATGGACACAGCATTAGAAAGAAACAAAAATTGCTTTGCCCAAGTCTCTATACATTTTCCAGTTAAACCCCAGCTACAGGATTCTCAGCCTAGGTGGCTTTGATCAAGTTCATCCAATATGATATAGGGGTTCATCCCACCTTCTCTCTCTGCAGCCATTCCATCCCCTCTTTTCAGAGCTCCTCCTCCAAGTCCTCCGAGAGCACAGATTCCCAGGAAGTGAGGCATTTTGTAAACTGCTTTACACTAAGGCATGTTTGTCACCTGGACTACTGCAGGGGATCATCACTGCTGAGGGATGTGCACATTTAAAACGAGGGAATGGCCTGACAGAGGGTATTGTCTAAACTTGCTAAATACTAATCTCTAGCAGCAGGATCCCAGGCACCATGTTATCTGTAAAATGGAGGACATTAATAGTGTTTCCCTCATAAAGCTACTGTGTGGAGTGAGTAAAGCACTTACAGCAGTGCCTGAAAAAAGTAAACATGCTTGAAATGCTAATCGTCCTGTTTTTGTTGTTGTTATTACCATTATTATTTTTCTTATCTATCCAAGAGACATGTTTGGAAAGAGGTATGACAGCTTCGAGCTTGAACCAACTTCCCATAAAGTTATCCTTGTCTTTAGTCTCTAACCTCTAATGCTGCATCTGGTACTTGAAACAAAACCACCATTAAGCAGAACTTAATGCTAAAAAATGAATCCACCTTGAAATCCTCCCCCTTCGAATATACCTTTGAATATTCTACCCTGAGTCCAAAAATCATTGAATAAATGAATGAATGAATGAGCTATAGGTAAAATGGATACAAATTTTTGTGAAGAAGCTATACTATGCAAGGTGCCATGGGGCCATCTAGAATATTAGACATAATTTTATGATTAATAAAGATACAGGCACTCAAATCACCAGGTCACCCCGCAGGATATAATGAAAGTTGAGAACAGTATAAGGTGTACAGGAGTGACGAGGCTGGAGAGTTGACTTTCCCACTCAGCAGTTTGGTGGAAAGGCACTTGGGAGTTGAGGGCAGGGGAGAGGAGTATTCTAAGCCTTTCTTTTGGGCCCTTGGGTTTTATTGCATTACCGGGAAGTAGCTGCCCCTCAATTACAGAGCCAGAGACGCAGTGCAGTGGAAGTGTCAGTTTCACATGTGCCATCTGTAGAATCTGAAACCTCAAACTCATACAGAGACCACAGAGCACTTTCTGAGCCTTCCAGTCATGCCGCCTGCATTCATGTTCTTTGTGGTTTCCGAGAAGTGCTGCATAGTGAGCAAATGAACTAAATCACAAGTTGTGCTGAGCCAGAGAAATAGGAGCCTTCTTGGAAGTTCACAGCTGTTGTCTAATTTTCCCAGTCTCTTCCAATTCAAGCAGAGAAGTATGTTGAAAATCTGTGTGTGTGCATGTGTACACGTGCCAGAGAGAGGGGGAGAGAAAGAGAGAATGCCAATTGCTTTATTTTGGAAGGAAGATGAGGGCTACCCAGGAGTGAGAAACATTAGTGTTTATTCCTATTTTAACAGCAGAGATTCAATGTTCTACGGCCTGTGGGTTAATTTACTTTAAAATAATTTGTTTAAGATAGATAGTAGATTTTAGGTACTTATCACAAACAGAAAAGAAAAAGAAAGATAACAAAGATGATGGGCATGTTACCTCATTTGATTGTAGTAATCACTTCACTATGCATATGCATATCAAGATAAGTATATCAAAACACCATGTTATACACTTTAATATATATAATAAAGCAACAATAACAAATAACGTAATTTTTATAAACTATATAATTTTTGTGTACAAGTTAACTCCATCATTTTAGAGGTGATTAATAGTCTTTGAAATCATGAGGTTATTAATTAGCTATGCAGAATCCTAAACAGAAACTTAAACCACAAAAGCTAATTTCTTGGCAACTGAAATAAAGCCTCAGAGCGTTTGTAAGTTAGCAGAAGGGATGTCAGAAATAATTTTGAGTGCTGAAATTCATGGTGTGAAGGAGAGTTTGACTGGAAGCTTAGTACAGGACTCACTGTCCTTTCATGAACATTCAGTGGCATATGTGAATGAAGGTTAAGAATCTGGTAAGCCAAGGACTTTAATGACTGCTTTCCAGGTTGAAAATCCCTTGGGTTCTTTCGCGGGCTTCATGGAGGATTTTTGTCACCAATTTGACTACAAAGATGAGCATTTACTCACCCTGGAATGTGCCTTTCATGTAAGGGGTGATTGTGTGGCTAAGACAGAGAGTGGGACCTCTTCTGCCACATGCAGGCTGTGGGACTGAATTGTGACTTTAAGTGGAATTTGCCCCTTTTGTTGTTCTGCACCTGATGGTGAGAGTGTGGTGAAGGGAAAGTCTAACTCCACCCACTTAGAATTGCCAGAGGATCATCAGCTTTTGATATTTACCAGAAAAATAGCCTGATGTTTGCTGAATGGCCAAATGGACTTAGGCTAGTTTGCAGCAGTGTAAGCAGCAGCTGCTCGATGGTAACGCAGGACGGGGAGCTGGTGAAGATGTTTTGTTCGAAAGTCTCATTTTGCAATACAGGCTTTCTGAGGAGGAGGGAGGCTGGACTGTGTTCTGTGAAGCAACTGTCTGATACAGTGAGTCACTGTCAGGAGGGTCTCTTGGCTTCTGAGAAAGGTTTAATGATGAGCCACGAGCTGCAACCTCCCTGGTCAGAGGATGTGGGTGCGCCACAGCTGTTTCTGGGCTACTGCTGCATCAGACGCCGTTTACCCAGCAGCTGAGCATGACAGATGCCTTGTAGGTACTGGGCACAGTGCAGGTACCTACAGTGCCTTGTATTTACCTTGACGCAGGGTATGGGAGGTAGCATAATGTAGTGGCTAAGGGCTTTAGTTTCAGAGACTTGGCTTTTCGTCTTGACTCACTGATAGAAAAGGAAGAGAAGCAAGAAGGAAATTCACTCCTCATTCTATGGGTTCTTGAGTCAGAACTTATTCTTTCTATTTTGTAAAAATAGAAGCTGTCACCCCATTACTAAATAGGAAGGAGGGATGACGGAGTGACAGGGCTAGAAGAATGAGAGAAAACCGGTGTCATTCAGAATGTCAGCTCCCGCAGTTTTCGCAACTGCTCTGTTACTGTGTGGCCTACAATGAACATCTGTGTGGATTGGACTGATGGGCTAACCCTGCATCTAACCTTGGCTGAAGGAAGTACGTCATATGGCCTTGAGTCTCCAGAGCTGCCTGTCAGAAGAAACAGAAGAAATCCCCACTGGCTGCTGTCAATCCACTGACCTGCTTTAACTTTCTTCCTTCATTGTAAGGTCTTGCTCCCAAATGCTCTGTGAAGACACTCGTTGAAGTGGCTATCATTGATTTATATTTCTGTGTGAGGAATTCCAGGCCCTTTCTTCAGGGTAGGTTTTTACTCTGAGAAATTATGAAGATGGCAGAGGAATAGAAGGGTCCCCATGGGAACAAGAGCAGGACTGGCATTTGGAGGTATTAAGATACACACTTTACTGACTTCTAAATTTTCTTTGAGGTCTCTGAGTTCTGCTGTAAAATAGCTTGGCTGGATTTCAGTTACTCTCCTATGAAAATGGTGAACTGACAACTTCAAATAGAAAAAAATTTCATATTAATTTCTTCATTTCTTCATCAACTACTTATTGAGTACATGCTGTGTCAGCCATTGGTCCTGACCCTGGGGAGATAACACAGCATTGATGGTCACTTGGATTAGAGCAGCAACAGAGATGGAGAGAAGCAGATTGATTTGAGTCATGTTTAGATGTAGGGCTAACAGGACTTTGGGTATAAGGAAAAGAGATGAATGAGTGTTGATTCCTAAGGTTTGGACTTGAACCATGAGACAGATGGTGGTGCTATTACAGAGATGAAGGGGATGAGAGGAGGACCAGGCTTGCAGAGCAGAAATCAAGGCTTCCATTTTTGTCCCATTAATCTTGAGATGACTATTTGACAACTGGGGGAAAATGGCACGCAGGCCTATCTTATTCAGTTCAGGCTGTCATAACATAAGGCCCCATGGACTGGGTGGCTTAAATAACAAATATTTATTTTTCGTAGTTCTAGAAGCTGGGAAGTCCAAGATCAAGGTGCCTGCACATCCAGTGTCTGGTGAGGGCATTCTCCTTGGCTTGTAGACAGCTGTCTCTCATTGTATTCTCACATGGTAGAGAACAGAGAGAGGAAGCTAGCTCTCTGGTCTCCCCCGATAAGGAAACTAATCCCATTAATGAGAGCTCCATTTTCAAGATCTAATTACCGCTCAAGGGCCGCACTCCTAATACCATCACATTGAGGGTTAGGATTTCAGCAAATGAATTTGGGCAGTGAGGTGGGGGAGAAGGCCAGACATTTGGTCCATAACAAGGGCTTTGGATACACAAGTAAGGCTGAAACCCAGGAGGCCCCTCAGAACCAGAAGTATGAATCTGGGAGTCCTTTCCATGTAGTACTTCAAACCATGGGGCGGGAAAATGTTTGTAGATGGAGAAGAAAAGAACAGGCAGGGCTGATCTCTGAGTGCAGAGATGGCTTAGAGGACATGGAGCTAGCAGAGGAGAGACTAAGCAGGTGCAGTCACTGAAGTGGGAGGTTAACACAGAGCCTGTTGCTTTATGGAAGCCAAGAAAGGAAAGGATTTCAAGGAAAGAGCAGTCAGTTTGAATGCCACTGAATGTAGGGCGAGATGAGAACAGAGAGTACCATCAGGTATGGTGATTGGTGCTTTCTGCTCTCATCTCGTCCTACCTTCAGTAGCTCAGCAGGAAACAGAAATTATACTGCCCTGATTGGATGGGTGCAAAGAGAAGGGGACATCATGTGCTTCAAAGAGTTGGATCAGAAGAGTAGGGGGGAAGTTAGGTATGGGGAGGGGACTATAATATCAGGAAAGGGATTTTTAGGATTAGAATACCCTTTTTAGCTGGAAAAATAGAGACGGGGATATTGAAGATTACAGGAGAGAAAGAGAGAGAGAGAGAGACAGAGAGAGACAGAGAGAGAGAGAGAGAGAGACACCTTGAAGAAGCAGAAGGGAATGGGATCTAGAGGCAAGTGGAGGTTTGCCCTGAATAAGTAACTCCAGTGCCTGTAACAAGATGCCAGGAGCAGGGATGATGAGGCCAGGTTGAGGCTGGTCAAAAAGAGACTAAATCCCAAAAGAGGTGAGAAAGCGGAGACAGTGAAAGGAAATGATGCTTTCAAAAAGAAGACTTCTTTCTCTGTGCTGAAGGAAAGGATATATGTTGGGCTATGGAAATGGGATGGAATTTGGAGTTAAAACACTTGAGTCCCAGGATTGAGACTCATCTCAAGCTACTGAGCATAGCTTACCTGTCCAACAGATTTTTCTGAGGGGAAAAAAGGGGCAATTCACCTACTCCAAAGAATCAAGATGTAATTATTCTCTTAGAATATCTCCACAATTTGATCATGAGGGCTTATCAAAATTTCATGAAAACAGACATTGCGTGAATACTCTTAGTATCCACTTACTCATTCGCTCATTCCACAAATAGTCATTGAAAACCCAGTATGGCCCAAGCACTGCTGCAGGCATTGGGGTTATTGCAGTGACCATACCAAGTCTCTGCCACATAGAGTTTACATTAGAGTGGGAAGGAAAACTATAAATAAGGATCTATGTATACCAGATGGTTATCAATGTTGTGGAGAAAAAGCAGTTTATGCAGAATGGAGGAGTTGTTCTCTATGGTGACTACGGGAGTCCTCACCAGTTAGAGTACATTTAAGCAGAGACAGCAGCATGGGACAAGCCACGAGGACGCAGATGCTCCCCATTTTACAATGGGGTTATGTCCCTAGAAGCCCATCAGTAACCTCATAAGCATTTCATGAGTTGAAAATATTGTTAGTCAACAGTGTGTTTTCAACTTATGGTATTTTCAATTTACAATGGGTTTATCCAGATGTAACCCCATCGGGAGCTGAGGAGTGCACTGAATGTGCATCACCTTTGCACCATTCAAAGCAGAGATGTTAAATGTTGAACCTTGCTATGTTGGATGCTGTCTGTATTACGAGCATCAAAAGCAAAGGAAACTGCAAGTGTAAAGAGCCTGTGTCCTTGGGGTGTTTGTCTACTATGAGATTGACTCTTCTTTTATACTCCACTCCAGACATATGTGGCATCTTGTTATTCCTCAGAGCTTCAAGTTTGACAAACTACTGTATAGAAAGAAGAATTAATGTCTAGTGAAATAATACATTGCTAAAGTTTGACTAGGAAAAGTATGTAATTGCCACTCCTCCCATATGGCCTTTTGAAGTTTGCTAATTTAGGACTGTAGCATTCGCATCCTCTGGTAGTCCCTAGATTTCCCCTTCCCTGACTACCACAATATCCCCCAGTCTCTGCCTATGAATTACAAAATTCCTGCACCCCTCTTGTGCATAGGGCAATACTCAGGTGGTGGAGGAGGGGATGTCTTTTGTTGTATCAGTATGTAAAGAAAGTCTGCAGTTTTCATGTGTTAAGGATCTGGGGTGTGCTGTTTGCTAGACACCTAGACACTTCCTTCCCTCCTTCCCACAGTGCTGTCCTTATGGTAAATTCTGAGGCTGTGGTCTTCTTTTCTGCAGAGCAGTAAATGAGAAGGAGGTGACAGAAGGTCAGAGGTGGTTGCGGGTCACTCAGGACTTTGTAGACCATTGTCTACAAAGAGCACTGGCTTTTCCTCTGAGAGATACCTCAAACTACAGTGTTTAAGATGTTCTTACCTGTGTGGAGGAGGAAGCATGGATAGATGCCATTGTCTCCATGCTACCTAATCACCAGAACTCTCAAATCTTAAGTATCTCTAGCCTGCTACTTCACCTGCCTAGAAAAACCCCAACCCTGGATCAATACTATTTGCATCTTCTGGGTCTGATGCAGGGGTCTGCATTACAGGAGAAAATGCCACAGTTGTGCAGGCTGACAAAACACCAACCTTGCCCTCGCATGCGCGCGCACACACACACACACACACACATACACATAATACAGTGACCACATAATTTATTATTCCAACTGGGACATTGTTGAGAATGAATAATTATAACAGAGCAATAGGCATAAACTAGGACCGTCTTGGACACACCAGGAGTAATGGTCAACCTACTCATTAACAATTTTACATAACAGAGGGAAAGGGAAAGAAGTTCAGACCAAGGATAATTCCAAACCTTCCAGGCTTGTGTTATGCCCATCTACATTTTGCATCCCATTCCATAGAGAAAATTGAAGCTTCCAAGCTCAGTTTCTTGTACTCTGACCTATAAACTTGTCATATATTCCAAATTCATCCTCCCTTCCTCCCTTGTTAAGGGTAAACCTCCACCTGCCTCTGGACTCTGTTCCCTTCTGCCTCTTCAAGGCATCGCTCTCTCTCCCTCTCTCTGGTAATCTCCAATATCTCCTTCTCTATTTTTTCAATCTAAAAGCATGCTCTAATCCTAAAAATCCCTTTCCTGATATTATAGTTCCCTCACCATAGCTAACTTCTCTCCTACTCTTCTGACCCAAAGTCTGTGAAGCACATGATGTCTCTTTCTCTTTGCACCCATCCAATCAGGGCAGTATAATTTCTGTTTCCTGCTGAGATAATAAATCTACTTTCATCAAGGTTAGCCCTATAACTGTAGCCTCCAAATGGTCAAAACCACTGGAAAATTTCCATCCTTATCTTACTTGACATCTCGTGATGCCTTTAGCATTGCTGAGTGATTCTAAGGGACATTCATGACTTCCTTATCATCCATGGTTCTCTTGGTGCCTCTCTTAGGCTGCTTGTTTGTTGTCCCCTCTGTGGTCAATCACCACCAGTTGTTGAGTTAATATCACATAAAAATACCGGTGGAGAATCTCCAATCTGAAAATCTGAAATCCAAAATCCTCCAAAACTGGAAACTTCTTGAAGGCCAACATGATTTCTCAAGTGGAAAATTCCACACCTTACCTCACGTGACAGGCTGTAGTAGAAAATGCAGTCAAAACTTGATTTCATGCACAAATTAAAGTTATTGTATAAACTTACCTTTGGGCTATGTGTATAAGGCATATATAAAATACAAATGAATTTCCTGTTTAGACTTGGGTCACATCCCAAGATATCCCATTAGGTACATGAACATATGTTAAAATTTAAAAAAAAATCTGAAATTTGAAACACTTCCGATCCCCAGAATTTCAGATAATGGATACTCAATCTGTATAAAACATTTGGCTGTGTCTACTTCCTGCAGATGGCACCAGAGACACAGGATCATAAGCAGGTGGACCGAGAATTGGCTGTGGAAAAGCACGCAGTTCCTAGCTACTCAGCAGGCTGAGGTGGGAGAATCATTTGAGCCCAGGAATTAGAGGTTACAGTGAGCTATGATCACACCACTGCACTCCAGCCTGATTGACAGAGTGAGACCCTGTCAAGAAAGAAAATGAAAGAAAGAAAGAGAGAGAGATAAAGAGAGAGAGAGAGAGAGAAGCAAGCAGTTCTCTTTATTTCTGACTTGAAAACATTCAGATTTCTGAATCTGGAGGGGCCAGGGAGGTCTCTTTAGTGTACATTTTTTTCCAGGTGTCACTCAGTTGTGGGACGAAGGTAGGACTGAGTCATATGTGTAAATTGTATAAAAGGGAGGCAAGACAGCTGTAAATGATTCTTTGGAAAGCAGAATGCAACAATTTTAAACCAATTTTCTAGTTTTAAGATAGCTGAAAATAGTTTCCTGTGGCTTCTTGTACTTCTTTCACTAGGGTTACTAGAGGCAGCTTTGTGTTAGAAATGCAAGTTCAGCAGAAACATGTCTTCCCCTAATGAGGCCTGGTGCCTGCTGGTATTATGTCTGAGCCCCTGGAGCTGCTCCATGGGGAAGGGTGGTAGAGGCACTCTCTGGTTTTCCAGTGGCTGAGAAATTCACATATTAAATGGCCTAAACCACCAAGGGTTCCCGATGGGTCCTAACTCCATATAGACCTTGTGGGTGGGTTTGTGGGGAGCAGTTTACCACTCACAGCTGGCCATGTGGGCCCCCTCATTGCTCAATGGGTGGCTTCCCCTTACAGCCTGTGGACTGATGAAGACTTGATTCTAAGCAAAGCTAAGCAGAAGATGAGACAATCAGAAGCAGAGGGCTCTGCAGTTGTAGGGAGTTTATAAGAATTCCCATTGTGGCTACAGACAAGAGCCATCTTTGCATGTTCTGTGTTGCTGAAAGTGCTCTGTAAATGTTCATTTGTGATGGCTGGTTCAAGTCGTCATGGAATGTCAGAGCTGGCAGGGACCTCAGAGACCAATTAGCCCAGTCTTCTAATTTTATTTAAGAAATGTTTCAAAATGCAATAGTGGTTCAACCCCCATAACTGCATCAAGTCATATGATATAAAAAAATTTTACATTCCTAAAATGGCAAGCTATTTGTCACTGGCAGTGAAACAAGAAGTGATAACCAGGTAAAACATAAAGGTTTTTAAAAGTTAAATTCCTCAAATCTATATCACATCATCAGCTTCCAGAACTTCTCCACTCCTCTGTTAACCCATTGCCAGCTGATTTTGTCCTCACCCTCTACAGAAAATTTTCTTTCTTTTTAAAATTTTTATTTTAGGTCAGGGGTACATGCGCAGGTTTGTTATACAGGTAAACTTGTATCGCAGGGTTTGCTGTACAGATTATTTTGTCACCCAGGTGTTAAGCCTAGTACCCAATAGTTATTTTCTCTGATCCTCTCCCTCTTCTCACCCTCCACCCTCAGGTAGGCCCCAGTGTCTGTGGTTCCTCTCTATGTGTCCATGTGTTCTCATCATTTAGCTCCCACTTATAAGTGAGAACATGCAGTATTTGCTTTTCTGTTCTTGCGTTAGTTTGCTAAGGATAATGGCCTCCAGCTCCATGTTTCTGCAAACAACATGATCTTATTCTTTTTTATGGCTGCATGATATTCCATGGTGTATATTTACCATATTTTCTTTGTCCAGTCTGCCACTGGTGGGGACTTAGGTTGATTCCATGTCATTGCTATTGTGAATAGTGTTTCAATGAATGTGTGCATGTGTTTTTATGATAGAATGATTTATATTCCTTTGGTTATATACCTAGTTTTATAGGATTGCTGGGTTGAATGACAGTTCTGTTTTTAGGTCTTTGAGGAATCACCACACTGCTTTCCACAATGGTTGAACTAATTTGTATTTTCACCAGTAGTGTAAAAGCATTGGCTTTTCTCCTCAACCTTGCCAGCATCTGTTATTATTATTATTTTTTTGACTTTTTAATAGTAGCCATTCTGTCTGGTGTGAGATGGTATCTCATTGTGGTTTTGATTTGCATTTGTTTAATCATTAGGGATATTGAGCTTTTTTTATTATGCTCATTGGCCACATGTATGTCTTCTTTTGAAAAGTGTTTGTTCACATCTTGCCCACTTTTTAATGGGTTGTTTTTTTTTCTTGTAAATTTGTTTAAGTTCCTTATAGATGCTGTATATTAGACCTTTGTCAGATGCATAGTTTGCAAACATTTCTCTCTCATTCTCTAGGTTGTCTGTTTACTCTGTTGATAGTTTCTTTTGCTGTGCAGAAGCTCTTTAGTTTAATTAGATCCTATTTGTCAATTTTTGTTTTTGTTGTGATTTATTTTGGTGTCTTTGTCATAAAATCTTTGGCCATTCCTAGGTCCAAGATGGTATTGCCTAGGTTGTCTTCCAGGGTTTTCATAGTTTTAGGCTTCACATTTAAGCCTTTAATTCATCTTGAATTGATTTTTGTATATGGTGTAAGGAAGGGGCCTAGCTTCAGTCTTCTGCATATGGCTAGCCAGTTATCCCAGAACCGTTTATTGAACAGGGAGTCTGTTCTCCATTGCTTGTTTTTGTCAGCTTTGTTGAAGATCAGATGGTTGTAGGTGTGCGGCCTTATTTCTGGGCTTTCTATACTGTTCCATTGGTCTATGTGTCTGTTTTTGTACCACTACCATGCTGTTTTGGTTACTGTAGCCCTGAGGCATAGTTTGAAGTCGGGTAGCATGATGGCTCTAGCTTTGTTCTTTTTGCTTAGAATTGCCTTCGCTATTCAGGCTCTTTTTGGTTCCATATGAAATTTAAAATAGTGTTTTCTAGTTTTGTGAAGAATGTTGTTGGTAGTTTGATAGGAATAACATTGAATCTATAAACTGCTTTGGGCAGTATGGCCATTTTAATGATATTGATTTTTCCTATCCATGACCATGGAATGTTTGTCCGTTTGTTTGTGTCATCTCTGATTTATTTGAGCAGTGTTTTGTACTTCTCAATGTAGAGATCTTTCACCTCCCTGGTTAGCTGTATCCCTAGGTATTTGATTCTTTTTGTGGTGATTGTGAATGGGATTGCATTCCTGGTTTAGCTCTTGGCATGGCTGTTGTTGGTGTACAGGAATGCTAGAATGATTTTTGTATGTTGATTTTGTGTCCTGAAACTTTGCTTAAGTTGTTTATCAGCTGAAGGAGCTTTTGGGCCATGAGGGGTGTTCTAGATATAGAATCATGTCGTCTATAAACAGGGGTAGTTTGACTTCTTCTTTTTCTATTGGGATACCCATTATCAGAAATAGTTTTCAAAGTGTTATCAGAGACCACCCAATGGGCTCTTCCCAGTCTTATCTCTGCAACCACAGTCAGTCCTTGAAGCTCTCTACTCTTTTAACTTCAGAGATCCAGCACTGTGCTAGTACTTCTTCTCTCTCTCTCTCTCTGACTATACACCACCCTTCTGGTGACTTTAGGCTTCATGAACCAGCCCCTGGATAAGCTGAAAGCAAATGTTCAGGATGTTTCTAATGCCAAATCTTTGATCTGGGCTCTGAATTCTAGAATTGGCAGAAAGATAGGCCTACCAGCCTTACCCACAATATTATACTGTAACCAGAAGTGGCTGGAATCATAGTTTGAGATATTAATTTAGTTTTTCCTTTTGTGAGCACCCTTTCACTTATAATTCAAACAAGTCATCTTTGTGCCTATGAATTGCATACCCATAAGCGTTTAGGTTTTTCTAACACAAAAGCTACAATAGCTCAGGGGCTCTTTCAACTTTCTCCTGGGCTGCAACCCTCTATGAGGCAATGAACAAAAACACAGCCAAAAGCAGAGGGAGAGAGTAGATTCTTCCCCATGTCAAAAGAGATTATTATCCAGGGCTAGGGAGAAAAAATGACTAGGTGTGGTTGGGGGGAAAAGAAGAGAATAAATGAATGGGGGTTATGAGCTTTCCCTGAGAGTTGACTCTGAGGAATTTGCCAAAGATTCCAGGTGGCTGGGTCTGGCCAAGGATGGAGAACCTGCCTCTTTGTGAGCCTCAGTCCACAGACTGCCCAGTCTCCATCAGAAAGAACCCACCCTGTGCCTGTGCTCCAGGGCCAAGTGTGCTATTTATTCTGTTGCTGTCAAGTGAGGACTTTGCATTTGCTGGCAATCCTCAATGAGATGTTGCATCAAAGTCCTCACTTGGTCCCCAGTTTTATTCATTGTATGGAAATTGCCTCTCACAATCCCTAAGACCCTTGAAAGATCAAGAAGGGGTGGAGCACTAGCCACATGATGAGGGTGTTGCCAGTGAGGAAGAACCCACGTGTGTATGTAATGGGGAGAAACTGAACAAGCTTGGGAAATTGCACAAACTCCTGACATCCTGAGATACTACTCCCCCTTCTCCTGTTAGCCCTCGGACAGAAGCTGTCTCCTAAGGAGGAAAGAACAGGCTGGAAGCACCAGGCCCTCATGTCCTCCTGCCTTCTAGGCCTTGTACAACATCTCCATTGACCCACTCTTTAAAATCCAACTCACATACCCAAAAAGGCTCTTGCTCTTCTCCTGTTTATCATATGTGGCTTTCCCTTCTAGTTAAGGCTCTTTCAGTGGGGTTCTGTTCCTTGCAAGCAAACTACTATGGTGGAGTAATATTTTATAAATGAAACAAATCCCTGCATCTCCCCACACCCTTTTTCTCCTTGGTGTTTGCATGTCTTTGAACAGTATTCTTCAAGGAAGAGATATCTCATTTTGCTTAAAAGCAACAGGAGTGGTTAACAGTCAAAATGCTGCCTACCATTATGTCTCAAGCATATTTTGTGAATGACCTCATTTAACCTTACAACATCCCAATGGAGGTAGGTACTACACTATGTCCATATCTCAGATGGCAAAACTGAAGCACAAAGGCTAAGTAACTTGGCTTGCTGAGTGGTGAAGCTGGGATTTGAACCTCTAACCATTCACAGAGTGAGGGGTTATAAAGCCTCAGTGAAAAGCTGCCTCCCTAAATAATGGGGCTGTTACCCCAACTGCTTTTTAGATGCATAATTCTCCTCCTTCTGGTGGTACTATTTTAACTTGGGCCTTGGGGGCTTTCTGGGCTCAGAGGGGAAAAGTGAGCTGAATGAGTTAGGCTCCTGCAGAGTCGGCCTGGCCCCAATCTAGTTCTCTTCTGGTTTCCCAAGCTGCCCTTCCTAGTACCAAATATACCTCAGTTTCCAAGTTATTAGTTCTGGGTCTCTTTGTGGGTAGAATCTCCCATAAAGTGTTTATCTTCCCATAAATCAAGGAAGAGCAGAATCCATTTGCACTTTTCTGCTTGGAGAACATTTCCCCTTTTCTACTCAGAGCAGCTACCTTGAAATATTCCCCTTGGGGCTAGGCAGAGTTTTCCTTCTAGCCAGGATATAGACCTTTTCTGCATGTGCTCCAGGTCACTGAGTTAATGTCACATTAAGGGGCTGTGTGGGTTCTGCAGAGTAACAAGGGACCTCTCGGTTTCTGGAGGCAGCCAGTTCAGCTAGAATTGCTCCACTCTCCTTGGGAAAAGGTTGTGGTTTTTGAGAAATTAGAATCCTTGACAGAGGTCCTCAAGAGATCCTTGTCTTTCCTGAGGCAGCTTCCCAGAAATTAGAGAATTTAATCTCTGCAGAAACCTCAGAAGTTTTCATTTGCCCATTCTTCCTTCCTTCTGTTGACTTCCTGGGAGACAGAAAGCATCCTGAGGTACTCTTTCAAAGACGGTTTTTTCTGAAACCAGCAGTGACTTCTGAGAGTCTACCTCATTTTCACACATCAGTGCTCACTGAGGTCACAGTCATTGCCTCAAAGAAATTGGCTCAAATTCAACCATTTGTTAACCAATCTGGGAGTAGGGTATGTTCCATAAGAATTCTTAGCATTCCTGGGTAGGCACCTTAACGTGGCAAATACAAGTCCTCTTGTCTACAACTCAAATCTGCGCAAATGATACATTTATATTTTCATAATCAAACTTATGATTTTACACTTCATTCTGCTGAGTGGCTAAAACTCCATCTTGGTTTATGCAGCGTTTCCTCCTTCTCACTACCCAGCAAGCCAAGAGGAAAAGGATTTCCTGGGTTAGGGGACAGAACAGTCAAGGCAAAATGGTCAGTGCGATGACATTGGTGGGCCTTACAGAAAGTCAGAGCCCCATGGAAGCAGCTCAATCCCACAGCTAGATGAATGGGCCCCAAAAGACAGTAAGATTCCAAGACAGAAAATGTCTCTGTGGTGAGTATTGGTAGTCAGGGCTTTACCCAGCCTCACACAGAGCTCCTGCACTGGGGGTGGCCCAAGAGCATTCAGAGTAGCTTGGGAGAAATGGAAAAGGTTGCTGACCTGATGGGACCATTCAGATGGGAAGGAGGTGGTCTCCGTGGAGCCTGCATGGACTGACACCTGAAGAGCACGTGGGGTGAAGAATGTCTCAGGGGGGCCTGCACGACGGTGAGAGTGTCTTGTAACAGACAACTGCCACACCCCTTCTTCAGTCATCTTGATGTCTTGGCACTACATAAGTTCCAGGGAACTGCAAAACAACTTGGGGCAGGGGATGCAGGAAAGAATCCTTCAACTGGCTGAGTTGTAGTTTTGCATCTGCAACAGATTGGAAGGTCAAAACAGAAATCAAGTTGAGTTTTGGAAAAATATTGAAAGTCAAAATTTGTGCACACCAGAATCTGTAAAGCTAGAGTTATAGACTAGCTCTAGCAAAGTATAGATTTACTGAAAGAACTCAGAAGAATCTCATGGACATAAAATTCAGGAAGTACATCTGGACTTCATAGGAATGAGAAAGCCACCAGGCAATGATTTTCTGTGGCTCTGATTGTCCCTTACAATCAACTTTTCTCTGGAACATGGTACCAATCTCCTCTCTGCAAAGACCAAGACAGAGGCAAGTGGCTTCTTCTGCTGACTTGTAATCCCTGTTCCTCCATAGCTTGAGTGGAACTTGGATGTCTGCTGGTATTTATGAAGGTACCACCTCCACATGACTTACTTGTTCTGTGACTGCCGCCAGATCATTGCATTCTTTATGCTTCTTGGTTGAAAGTTTTGAGAAGGAATCAGCTTTGACATTCTTGTTCCCCAGGGTCATGCCCTTTAGATGAAGAATTCACCTGGTCCAACTGTGTGGGGTCAGAAGGTGAGGGGCCATGCAAATATGACACAGCTGCTTAAGTTGGTCACATCAACAATAGTGTATGGATTGGACAGTTCCAGAAAGGAGACTTTGGGCCCAGGGGCATGACCCAACTTCCAATTCAATTTTATTAAAATTACTGCTGTACATGTCTTATGTCTCTCTCTATGTTGCAGCTTCCTAGAAAGCAGAGGCTGTAACTGATCTCTGCATGCACCAGGGAATCTTTCATGTGCCTTTTGCATTTGAAAGAGTTCAGTGAATATTTGTTGAATCAATGAATGCACATCCCTATATTTGTTTTCTGCTCTCTATACCTTCATTTCTGCGTGAACCATGTTCAGGCCAATATCTGAATAGGATAATTCCTGTTGCTGGGGTATAGAAGGAGAGTGCCAGTCAAAATGACTAGGTTAGAGTGTGGCCCTTATTTGGGTGGATTTCCTGACCAGACACTACAAAGAAACATCCTTAGAGTCACCACATACATGGGTTTTCCCTAACAACTGAGCATCTTAACTTCCCATTATTCTAGAGCCATCTTAGCTGCCATGGAAATTGGCTGGAGATCACATTCAATCTTTGAAACATTTAAGTGATAAGTTAGAACTAATTCAAACAAGAGGAGCAAGTGGTGCCCTGCAGGGAGCAAATTCCTAGTTATCTCTTTTTGACATTTTGAAAGATGTTTCTAAATTAAAAGCTTCAAGTTATTGGCAATCACTACCTTGGTTTGTGTAAAGAAATCCAAACTTTACAAGTTTCCTTGTGTGCCCATTTAAAGAGCTCTTATTTAAATGAGGGAGCCATCTGATCCTAATGATAACCAGTTAGAATCATAAAATGTTGAGCCTGAAGGGAATTTATGGATCATTTAGTCCATCCTTTTCATTTGATAAGGGAGGAAGCTGAGACTGGTGCAGGATATGTGCCTTGTCACACATCTAGGACCAGAGCTATAACTCCTACCCATCTGGTCCTGTGTTCTTCAGCCCCTAGAAAATCCACACTGCTGTGGACAGCTGGAGGATGCTGGAGATTATTAAGATGGAGAACATAAGTAGTCTTTAGCAGTATACATGGCCAAGTACACAGAAAAAAAATGAAACAGTCCTCCATGCTGCAGGAAAGACGAGAGATGGCTCATTCTCAAGAGTGTGTGTCTGAGGCTTGGGATCGAGTCAGGGCTACTCAGAGGCTGGCAGAGAAGGCCTGCAGGCCCAACTGGGCCCTCAGGTATAATTATAGTGCCCAGAATTCTTACCATGAGCCAGGTACTGTTTAATACTCAATCCTCCTGAGTTCACTAAACTGCACAACACACCTATGGAATCAGAATGATTATCTGCATTTTACAAAGGAGGGGACAGTTGAAACATTTGAGTGATTTGGCCAAGGTCACATACCAATGTCACTTGCTAGTATCCAAGGCAGAATTTGCACTCAGGTCTTTCAAACCCCTGAGCTTGTGTTCTTAGCCAGAGATAACCAAGATTTGAGTAGAGGCCCCTCTGGGAGACATTGGTGACAGCTTGGGCCTCTCTGGGTAATCTTGTTCTGTGCTGCCTGTGCTTTTACATTTATATGGATACTTGAGCCTGCCAGGATAATTTCTGCATGCTTGGGCTGAACTGGTCTTTCAGACCCCAGCAGACTTCCCAAGCTTCACCTCCAGTACTCTGGTAGGACACAGCCCAGGGTGGGGCCAACTTTTGTGCTTATTAACTCACATTCCTTGTGGAGAGGCTTTCCATTTGCTGAAAATGCTAAAGCTTTTGAAGGACTGTAGAGCGTTGGTGTGATTTCCACATTTTAAGAAGGAAAAAGCAGAGGCACAGTGTGTTTAGTTTATACTGGGCTATGTGGGAGACCACGGTGGCTGGGAGTAACAGGTTTGTGTGGAGCCTGGAAAATCTAATCATTTTTGGCTGGTTCCTCTCTTAGATGCTTGTCAGCCAGCTGATTACTCATTTCTTGCTTGTTGGAGAAACAATACTGACAAAGTGCACAACATTTGATTGGGATGGGGGGCAGATAGGACACAAAGGAAGTAGGAGATGTAGATGAGTCCAGCGAGGCCAGGGGTAGAACTCCACCTGCCCAGGCAGCTTTAAGGGTTCTTGCCAGGGATGGTTGGGGACCCCTAACTAAACTCTTCAAGCAACTTTGAAATCCTGCTCTAATTTAGTTTGAAGCTAAAGAACTACTGCGACTGTCCTTGCAACCCAGAGAGGAAGGAGTTGTAGAAAAGGAAGTTTGGATTCACCTGTATATTAGGCACAAAACCACCACACATGTCAGTGGAATCTCTCTGCCCCTTTAGCTCCATTCTGAGACTTCAAAAAGTCATAACGAATCCTCACAACCATCATATGAGGTAGGAACTATCACTATGCCCATTTTGCAGACAAAAAGCATGTGGCAGGCCTGGTATCAAGGCACAAAGAGGCTAAGGGACTTGCCCTGGGGCACTGAGGTAAGTCTGGGATGCAAAGTCAGTGGCCAGGTTCTTAACCACAAATCTGCTGCTTCTACTTCATTCTCAGAAGCTCCTTCCAACCCCCAACTTTCTGGTTTGGGACTAAATATGTGGTTCCACCAAGTACTCACATTAATGAGCAGGTTACCACCATGGGTAATTAGAGCCTAGTCCTCTAGGAGACTATTTAGAACCCACTTTGGTGTTGTCCCACCCCAGGGTGAGGAAATTTGGATATTTGTCCACCAATTCCCTTCCATAATTGGTTGAGGGCTGCTCCTGTGAGCATCCACCCCTGGCCTGTCTTGGGCATACAAAGGCGAGGCATGTTCTTACACCCAGAGAGTAAACCCCATGTAGAGAGCTGCAGGTGCTTGCCAGAGAAAGTCAACAGCATGTAAGGCAATCATGAGTGCCGGGGGAATCTGGGCTGAGGAGAGTGATCAGCTGGAAATCAGCTCCTCCTCTTGGGGCTTGCAAATTTATGGCCTGCAGAGCACAAACCATAGCTAATGTGATGTAAATCATGCTTGGATTGAAGTTAAGAAGGTTCTTTTGCTTACAAGTAATGGAACCCTACCTGAGCTAGCTTAGGTTAAAAGGGGACTTGACTGACTCATGTAATCAAATCCCAGAAAAGATAAGAGTACAGCTGGCCTTGCGGATGAATGGAGACGACAGATCTCATTCATCCCAGGCCCAAGCTGCAAATCTTTTTGTCTGCTGTCTTCTCATTTAGAGGCTGGCTTCTTTGAAAAGGCAGACGGCTTTACCTATAGCTTCCCTGCCTCCCCTCCAAAGAGGAGCAGATCCCTGTCCTTTAGAAGCCTTCCCCAAAAGTCTTCAAGTTGAAAGTGATTGGCCCTGCTCGGGTCAAGAACCCACTCCTTGACCTATCACTGTGGCCCATGAATGTGGAGGCCAACTCCCATTTTCTACATATGGTCAAAGCAGGAGTAGACAGTCCCTTAAGGAAAGAGGGTGAGGTTCCCAGGAGAAGGGAGGCTCCTGGGTAGACAAAACATTCCAGCTCAGAAGCAAAAACAGTGGTCTCACAGGTCATCTGCTGAAGAAATGGTCAAAATTTGATTCTATGCTTAAAAAGCACTTGATTACAGAAGCAGAAAAGCAAATGGAGGGGAAATGACGTTGTTAATTTTATTAGGAACAAAATACCACTAGCATTGATTGTTCTTGTAGCACATGTGTTGGCATTTTGATAAACACCCATGTTGCAGAGAACACAACTGAAAGAAATGTTGCCCAGAGGAGCTGATTCTAGAAGGTCCCTGGCGCCTCCCCGTCAAACTCTATCCTCTTCAGGCCCTGCTTATGTTAATTTTTACCAGTAGCTGCAGACCTGAGTGGAGGCTTTTCTTCTCTATGATCTATGATCACGTGCCAAAACTCAGTGGCGATATCCACCAGGTGGGGACTCTTGGGTCTTCTGATAGAGTTGCTTCAAAAATTCAATGGAATAATTTAGGGGCCGTGCTTTCAAAGAAACAAAAATAAGACTCACATTTAAGAAGGAATGGTTAGGTTGTCTTCTCTCCTTCCATTCATATTCATCCAACACCTATTTACTGATGCCATGCGCCAGGCAGACACTAAGGATACAGAAATGAGAAAAACAAACCCTCTGCCCTCCTGAAGCTCATCCTGGTCAGGGGAAGCGGTTGCCTCAAGGCCGGATGACGTTCCTACCTTCTCTAGGAATCCTTCTGCCTCCTCCCAACCCTCCTGCTGCCCTCACTCTTGACTTATCACCATCACCTGCTTGCACTTGCACACTTCACTCCATTGCAGATTTCGGCCGGGTGGGGCAGGGGCCGCTTACTCTTTGCCCCCTTACTTAGGTGCCACCAGGCCAGTTTGATGCTACCAGCGGCGGGCGGGGGGTAAGGATCGTGGTAAAGGCCCAGCCCGCTCCTTGCGCTGAAGGGGCGCAACAGCTTCAGGCTGCAAATGGCTCTCCCCGCCCCGGCCCGGCCCCCAAGCTGTTGGGGGCGGCGCCCCCTTGCGGGGCTCCGGGTCGCGGCGGCGCAGGTAGCTCGGCCGCCGCTGGGGAGTGAGCGCGGGACGCGGGGCCGCCGCGGCGGGATGGGGCGGTTCGGGGCCCGCCGCCTCGTCCTACTGGCTGCTTGCCTGGGGCTCTGCGGGGCGCTAGGAGGTACGCGCCCCAAACTTCCCCTCCTCGTCCCATCCCCGGCCGCGCGGAGCCCGCTCAGAGAGGTTGGGCGAGCGGGGAGGAGGGCGCTGGCGGGGAGACCCCCTCGGCGCTCCTGAGGGCCCCAGGCAATGCTGGGCCAGGTTCGCCCCGCCGCGACCCCGACTTTGACTCGCAGGTAAGGCATTCCTGAGCTGGGCGGCCGGTGGAGGAGACTGCTCGGCCCTGCGCAGTGGCTGGGGCGCCGCCGCGAGAAACTTCCATCTCCCGGTCGGTCGGTGCGGCCGGCGCCTCCAGGGCGGGGCCTGTTCCTCACCTCAGCGTGGCCTTCCCTGAGGATCAGAGTTTTAAAGTCGGCCTCCTGACTGCATTCCTACGAGCAGAATGAATGATTCCTGCTGTCTTCCCTCCTGATCCTTCTTAGCTCTGCCCCTCACCCCGCCCCGGCGAGTTAGTCGGCCGCACGTGACCCGCAGGGCTCGGGTTACCATAAACTCACCTCTGGAATCTTCTTTGGCCACCGGCCCCCTGTCCCATAAGCACCTCCACCTATCAGCATAAAATTTCTGGGTTCTATTAGGAAGACGTGCTCTACATTTCTGTGGCGCTTTTCAGAGGTTAAAAATTGCTAATGACATAATTCTTTAGACTTTTTACGTGATTGAGCCCTGTACTTGGTTCTTCCCTCCCTTCACGGCGTTTTAAAATTGAATTCGGTTCAGCAAAAGACTCCTTTGGAGACTTTTTAAGAGAACACATTCTAAATCAAAGGCCTTGTATCGCTGTAGTACTTGGATTAAATTCTAAAGTCTTATTCACTGCATTTTAGGCGTAGACAAACAGTGTCCTTGCTGCCTACACTCTTGCCGATTTCATAGGAGCTTTGCAGCACCTTCCAGCGATGACCCGCCCCCGGAGTAGAGGACGCCTCATCTTCCCCTTGTGGCGGTGGGGAGGCCGGGCTCTGTTCTCAGCTCTGCTCCTTCCTTCCTGGATTTTCCTCTGCCCCTTCCCCGCCCATTCCTGCCGGGTTCCCAGAGTGGATAGGACAGGGAACTGGAGGCCTGGGGCTACTGTAACTATGGCTTTGAGGGGGAAGATGTGAGTTGCAGGCCAGGGAGATCTGAGAGTGCAGTGAGTGCTACGTGGGGACAGATTGGGTGGTGATGGGCAAGGAGCCAGTGATCCAAGTGGTCAGTGTAGGGTGATAGGAAGCATTGCAGTCAGATGGACGTGGCTTCAATCAGGGTGCTGTCTTATATTCTTAGAATTTGGGGAAGTTACTTCTCTGAGTCTTGATTTTTACCTCTGTAAAATGGAGTTAATGATAGGCTCTTCAGAGAGGCTTAAATAAAATACTATGTAAGACTGCCTAGCAGCCTGAGAACCACTCCTTAAATACTCATTTCCATCCTTTCCTACTCATTACCCTCCTTTCCTCCCCATCTGTGCCTTGGGTAAGTGCCAGTGGATTCGAAATCCATTTAGGGGAAAGAATGTGGATAATGGAGATTTATTGAATAAAGAATTCCATAGCATATATTTTAGCATATATGCCGTTCTTCATCCATAGCGCCGATGGCATGACAAATATTGAATACCAAAGTCTTATTCAAATCGACTTTGGCATACTTGGAAGAATATTTTCTTGAGTAGCCAGATGCATGATATGAATTTAGGTTTCTTCCTTAGCTCCTTGGGTGACTCAGGCTATTGCCTTGAAAAATCTAATTGTCAAAGACTTAGGTCGGCTCTGCTCTCAGTCCTTGAAGAACAAAGGGTGATGTGTCCTGGGCTTGGCAAGTTTCATCACGGTGGGAAGCCACGTTTGTCTAGTGAAAAAATACTGTCTAGATAGAAATATCTTTATTTGTAAATTATCTATTAGTGCTACCAAAACTAGACCACTCAGCACTAGACTAAATCAATGGTTCAATAGTTCAATAATTTCTCATTGTTTGACTACCTTCTTGTCAGATCTCCTTTGCATATTACTGCCTTACCTTGTAACAAGGCTGGTGGAGAACTTGTCCAGGACTGCTTGTTCCTTTGCATTACTGGTCCTTACATTATTTGTATATAGCTTTAGCCTGTGGTTTGTTTGGAGGAATTTTGTAAGCTCCTGATCATATTTGTCAGGACTTGTTTAGTTACAGTGAGATAACGCAATTAGTAGACCCAGTTATCCAGGCAAAACTGCCGGTGGTGTGTACTGAATGTGGGGAGAGAGAGAGGGCATCACAGTCACTTTCTACATTGTAGAAGCCCCACCCATCTCTTAGGAGACTTGTGCACTGAGCAGATGAAACTCATACTCAGCAGGTGAGGCCGTCTCATGCCAGTTGAGACAGGGTGTTGATCAGTCTGTAAATTAAAAATGAAAAAAATCTTTAGTTCTTACTGGTTTTTAGATACAACAACCCCAGCAGTCCTAACATTTTCTTTTGGTTCCAAAGTAAATAACTTGGCATCCCACTTTACTATTTCTTCTCAAAAGCTGTGGTGCCCAAACCCAATTGTTTTCAGGAGCCAGTGAGTCATAGTGAGCCAAGCAGCCACTTAGTGTGGCAGGAGGTGACACAAAGTGGTGGGTACCCTGTGGTTGAAGCATCCACACCCCATACATGGTTGCTATGTTGTGGGAACTAATGAGTCCCAGGGTGCCCTGACCATCTGGTTTTTCTAGAGAAGCCAAAAAGTCCAGGTTTTTCTTTAAAATCTCCTGGTTTTAACTTTTTTCTTTTTAAATAGGGCTGTACAGGACATACAAATCACCATAAAACCCTCTCGACCTTTGCTCCGGAGGCCCTTATGCTACTGCTACCTCTGTATTCCCAGCACATGGTCCATTAACCTACAAATAATAGATGCTCATTAAGTACGAGTGACTGAAAGATAGAATGCCCCTGGGGAGTATGGTAGGCCGAAAACCAGCCCCCCAAAGATGTTCATGTCCTAATCTCTGAATGTGTGAATATATTGCTTTATAGCATGGCAAAAGGGACTTTGTAGATATGATTATATTTAGGATTTTGAAATGAAGAGATGATCCTGGGTTATCTGAATTGGCCCTGAATATCAGAAGGGTCTTATAAGAGGGAGATAGGAGAGTGAGAGTTGGAGGAGGAGATGGGAAGCTGAGGCTGGAGAGTTGTGATTGTTGGCTGGGGCTACACACCAAGGAAACCAGGTGGCCTCTAGCAGCTGGAAAAGGAAGAAAATAGATTCTCCCCTAGAGCCTCTAGAAGGAAGGCAGCCCTGCAGACACCTCGATTTTAGCTCAATGGGACCACTTTCAGATTCCGACCTCCAGAACTTATAAGATCATAAATTTTTGTTAGTGTAAGCCACTCAATTTGTGGCAATTTGTTATAGTAGCAACAGGAAACTTATACAGGGAATTTTTGTCTTAGTAAAAGAGATAATTCAATGGCCATATAATCTTATGGGGGCATGAGATGGTGGTGCCATCGGAGAGAAATGAGGGGCTGGAAGAGCTACCAATGTTAGGCCGGGAGCTTTAGAGAAGGTTCTGTCCCTGTGGGGAGCGAGCCTGGCTACCTCACTGACTCCCATGCCTGTGGCTGGGGCCTGGCAAACTCCCACACTAGTTGGGCAATGAACACAGGAACACATTATTGCCACACATGGGGCATACAGGATAGGACACAGGTTCTGTGACACCTAAGAGAGAGTTGTCAGCTCAACCGGGGTAGACTGGGCACCAGGACTGCCTCACTGCACAATTCCAGGGGGTGCTACTTACATCAGAGACGCCAGGAATAGCTTCTCCTGGAATTATGCTGGTCACAATCTACATGGCCATGCACAGTGGACATGGGGTCCTGGGGAATGCCCTGTTGAGAGGAAGTAAGGGCAGGGTACCTGCTATTTTTCTTTTTGTAACTTGAGGTCCCAGTACAGAACAGTTGCAGGAAAGCTAATATTTGGAGAATGAATGAATAGATGAGAGACTGGTGGGTTGTGTTCTGCAAAGCAAGAAGTCCAGGGCTATAGATTGCTTTGGCTGTACCTGGAAACCCAAGATTTGCATGTTCACCGTGGGCCTGGGCCTAGCACTCTCTCCTCTGCCCTCCTCCAAAAGTGTCAGCAGAGGGGTGTGGCACCAGAGCTTCCCCCTCACTCCAGCCTTCTGAATATCTGGTCAACTGCCTGCCCTGTAGCCATGGAGCAAGTATCTTAGTAGCCCTGAGTTTTGTGGCAGAGACTTTTAGAATTTTCCCTGTTGGGGTTTGCTTTCAGTGAATAAATGAGATTGAGCTTCCCAGGGCATGTTGGATGTTTGTGCTAAGTTATTTCTTTCTTTTTTTTTTTGACAAGAGAAAACGTGTTTATTTTGCCACCAGTGCATTAGCACACTAACAAGTATAGGACTTCACATTCCAAAGGAATGTACCCATGCTAGTGGGAGTCATTTACATTTAAATGTATATGCCAGTGTATCCATACCTCAGTCAAGATACAAAACATTTCCATCACCCTGGTAAGTTCTCTCCTTGCCTTTTTTTTTTTTTTTTTTTTTTTTCAATTTGTTGTTGTCCTGAGACAGGGTCTCACTCTGTCACCCAGGCTGGAGTGCAGTAGCATGATCTTGGCTCACTGCTCCCTTGACCTCCTGGCCTCAAGTGATCTTCCAGTGCTCAAGTGATCCTCCCACCTTATCCCCCCAAGTAGCTGGGACTACAGACACATGCCACCGTGGCTGGCTAATTTTTTGTATTTTTTTTTTGTACAGACTGGATTTTACGATGCACAGGCTGGTCTCGAACTCCTGAGCTCAAGCGATCCACCTGCCTCGGCATCCCAAAGTGCTGGGATTACAGGCCTGAGCCACCGTGCCCGGCCCCTCCTTGCCTTTTCCAGTTAATCTTCTTCCCTCTAGAACAGCAACCACTGTCCTGATTATCTATCCCCATATAATCATATTAATTTTAATTTTTTAAATTACAAATTTCATCCCTACCATGCTAGTCATAACACTGCTATAAGTCATTAGAAGCTGTTAATGTATTTTCATTGTTCAAATTTCACCTACTTCTCTGGATCCCAGATTAATTTTTTTTAAGGTCACATCTGCTTGTTAATCTGCAGGTCTAGCTCATAACCTCTTTGATGACTAGAAGGTATACTAACACAGATGTCATACATGATTAGGTGATGTAAGTAACCTGGTCTTTCAGAATACTATTGAATGATACTAAGCTACCTGGTCTTTCAGAATACTATTGAATGATACTAAGCTACTTAAAAATTAATTCCTGAAATCTCAACCCTTATATTTCCATGGCGAGTAACATGCATTATCTCAGAGGAGAGTGGCATTTTCAGTTTACAGATGAGAATATGATTCAACAACTAGCTGACTTACACAAAAATCCCCTTTCCGTAATCGGTGGTGCCAGAACTAAATTTTTATTATTTTGCTCATTCCACTATCCTAGGCTGCATGTACGTGAGGAAAGAGGCAACTTGTATTCCAAAAATTCAAATTCCTTGTCTCTTCTCTGAAAATTCATAGGTTACCCATTCTTTCCATCCTCCAGCATAGTGGTGAGCACTGTGAAAGCCCTGCGATATTGCAGTGCCCAGAGCCTTCTTGCTTCTCACTCCAGCTAAACAAGAAAACACCAAGTTGCCAGATTTGGATGGCTTTACTTCATTGTACTTCTCTTTGAAGTCTCTTGGGTTTATCTGTAGAGCTTCACCTACCTCATCCAATGGTATATTGATAGACCCAGGGATTTTTCCGTACTCCAGAATTTCCCATGTCTCTCTAACATCAATTAATATGATATTTTTAGAATTCAATAGATTTTTTAAGTTCCTTATAAGTGACATCTTTAGAAACAGCAGTATAAAAATTGTGGCAGTTTCCGTTTATTGACCTTAAACTGCAGAGTGCAGCTTCCAGAGTCCAGAGGACAGCCCTGCACATGGTCCCAAGCAGCAGCCGGGACACCACCATGCCCTGCTAATTTTTTATATTTTTGGTAGAGATGGGGTTTCACCACGTTGGCTAGGCTGGTCTTGAACTCCTGACTGCAGGTGATCCGCCTGTCTTGGCCTCCCAAAGTGCTGGGATTACAGGTGTGAGCCACCTTGTCCAGCTGAGATTCTTAAGGATAGATTTGTAATGCAAAGTGTGGTGTTCCTTTCCAAGTGAAGTCACTAATCTCAGATGACACAACATAAGTAAGTGCTGCTTTATTAATGCAGGACCTCCTCTTAAGACCTCATCTTAGGACTTTGTGTAATGCAAATAATTTATCACAGAAGTTTTTATTGTTTTTTTAATTTTAAAAATAAGTTATAATTATGATATCTGCAGAATATATTTGGAAGAATAGCAGTACAAAAAGAGGCACAATTATAAAATTAGTGAAAACATGATACGAAAAGGTAATTCTAATTTTCAGTGAAAGGAGATCTAAAATCTTTTTTGAAATACTTACCTAATCAGTTTCCATCCTACTCTAGTTTTGAACTCGCATAGCTGTGAGACTGACTGATCTTTCTAAAACCCCAAACTGATCTGTCTCTCTTCAAATAAAAATCATTTGATGCTTGCCTATTATTTTCAGAATAAGGTTCAACCTCCTTAACATAGCTCATAAGGCCCTCCCTGTCCAAGGGGATCCAGTTGGTGAGTCATTCGCTTGCTCCCCAAAAGTTCAGTGAGAATTTCTCGTCACATATGCATCAACAAAACAATACAAAATGAAACCAAAGCTTCTCCTCCCAGGTTCCCTGTCTCAGTAAGTGGATACTAGGCCTGAAACCTAGAAATTAATCTGGATTGCCCCTTTGTCCTCTCCCTTCTCCCTACCCTGACAATCCTATCTAAATATTTCTTGAACCCACCCTTTCTCGTCCGTTTCCCTAGACCCGGCTACTTGCTGAGAGTCTGCTTTTCAGCCAGTCATCTCCTAAACTGCAAGCTGATCATGCATGTCCCTATTTGCTCCCTATCTAGCCCTCTTTGCAGATGGAGTCTGAACTCTTACCTTGCTTTCCAAGACCATCATTTATTTAGTGAGTACTGTTTGCCAGGCACTTGTTCTAGGCACTGAAAATTAGGCAGTCATCATGACTAACAAAAGCTTCTGACCTCAGAATCTTACATTTTATTTGGGGTGGTGTGGTCTTGGGGCTGGATAATAATCAAGAAAGCAAATAAAGAAGGTAATTAGAGATTATAAGGGCCTTGAAAGGAGTAGCCAGCCACCGACCTGTGTGCATTTGCATGTCTGTGTGTGAGGGCATTTTAAACAGAGTGGCCAGAGAAGGCCTTTCAGAAGGACAAGGTGGGGTTTGTTCTCTGATGTTTGCCCCGTGACCCCTCACATCCCTCAGCCTCCACCCTAGCTGTTCTCCTCACACTGCCCTCAGCCAGACTGGACCTTCCGGTGCTTGTGTTCACCTCTCTCCCTTCTTTCCTGTCTTCCTGTCTGCTCCATCGCTCAGGTCTTTCCAGAAGCCATTGCCTGAAACCCTCTGACTCCGCCTCCCTTGATTAGGCCCCGTGCTTCAGTTGTGTGTTTTTCAATTAATAATCAAGCAACTGTAATAACTTGATTAGCAGTCTCTCATGTTCACCATCGAATCCTCAGTACTAAATAAGATGCTTGGTATCACTTGTGGACAGAATAACCCATGCATAGGATGGCAACTTAAATCTGCCCCTTTCCAAGTGAAGTCACTAATCTCACTTTATAGATTAGGGATAGGGAGAGGCACTTCATAGTTGGATTGCTCCTTCCCTTATACCTCAGGTGGCCCCGGAGGTGCTTCTGATGGACCAACTTTCTAATATCACTTGGGTGCACACTCTTCTTTCCAAGTGGCTTTCTTCTCTGGTAGGCTGCAGGCGTCTTTGTTTCATTGATTCTGCATCTTCAACTCCTGACAATACCTGACACATAGTAGGCACTCTATAAATAGTAAGCCAAACAACAAAAGCATGGAACCAAAATAAAACAAAAAACTAGAGAGATGTAATTTGGAAGAAGGAATGGGAACCAATTCTGAGGAGGATACAATGAATAAAATAATCACCTTCCTGGGAGAAATTGCAGAGCAGTCTAAATGTTTTATATATTTTACTAGCGGAAGACTCTGGCTCCCACTCAACCATTTCATCATTTCTTTAAGCATGCAAAACCAGGAGGTTATCTGATTATTGCCCAACTTTGTTTCACTAATACTGAAATCACACTTTTTCTTCGCTGAAGGTAGGGATCATGTTTCTTTCTCCAGGAGCCAATTTCACTTGTGTTTCTATTTGCTCTTTATTATTATTTTGAGACACTTACTAGGGGCTGCAAAAGATAGGAGCTACTTAGGGGTATGTGAGGACATGAACTGATTTCAGGCTGTCAAACCAGGTTTTAACCTAGTTGCTTGCTTTTCCCCAGAGGCAATGGAAATTTCTGGCCACCAGCTGGGATCAAAATTGATTTAGTGCCAGAGAGGTGAAACGTGGGAAAATATAGGGATATTGTTTATTAATGTTACTTAGTCATTCTCAGCGGTAGCTTTTATGATTTAGAAAACATTTCCTGGTTTTGAAAACTTAACAATACAGCCTCTGAGTCTGTCAGAAATTGAGGTGGGGGCATTCAGTAATGGGAAGGCCTGGAGGATAAACTCAGCTAGTCAGTGGGTATGTAATTGCCATCTGTCGACTTTAATGACCTGAGCTTGACATTCTAGTTCTATTAAGTTTAATTATTAATGCATATTTTAAAGAGAGAAAAGGGTGCTTACGCATATTTGGGAGAGTCTGTAGGGATCATATTCATTTCTGTATTGACTTCCTATCTTCATAAAAAACTGGATTGGTAGTGGGGAAAGCTTGGTTAGTGTCCTAGCTCTGTTTCTAACCAGCTGTTGACTTTATGCAAGTCCCTAAGCTTTTCTAAGTCTGAGTTTACTCAACTGTAGAATAAGGGGTCTACTAGGTCAGTTTAGTTTGGTTCAATAAATGCTTGCTTACTGCCTGCCTGTTTTAGGTCAGGTTCCTTAGTGAGAAAGCCTGAATGAGGGATTGTAGTGCAAATGAATCACTGAGTGATTTTTCCCAGTAGAGAATGTAAGGAAGTGAGGGAAACAGGATAGGGCAGGAGAAGATGCCAAGCGAAGATGTGGTTTCAGCTGATGTAACCTCAGCCTGATCCCAGAGGGGAATTCGGAATATGAATGGCAACACAGAGTTCTACATATTTTATAGATCAGTTCCAATCAATCTTTGTCTGTGGATTGCTCTCCAGGGTAGGGGGTGTGATATCACTGGAGCTTTTGGATAAGGCAGTTCAGCAACTGGAGGATGGGTGCACCAGCCTGTTAAAAGGGATCAAAATGGGACACCAACAGAAACTATGACACCACCCATGTGCCAGGCACTGTGCTAGGTACTGAAGAGATGACATACAAAAGGTATGGTCCCTGATCTTAGAAAACTTACAGAATAATGCAGGAGATAGATGCATAAATAAGAAATGTTAACACAACTTGGTAGGTTGTAGGATAAACAACCTACCAAGGGGCAAAGAGGGGAGGCAGATATTGCAGGTTAGATTCCCCAAAACTTTACTTGGAGCTTGACTACTCTGATGATGACCTCCTGGGTCTGAGTCTCAGCTTCTTTTGCCCTCCTGCTATAGGAGATGAGAAGGACTTTGCTAACAGGAAGGCCTTCTGGCTTTCACGCTTTGTTTGTAATTGTCAACTAATCTTTCCCAGCTTTTCCTTATCTTTTCCAAAGCTTCATTCAAGCTTGGCAATAGGCACCCAATTCCATTGTCTTCATAGTTACTATTTATTTGCCCTGTTTTTAATAGCTCAGTATTTCATAGCCAGGCCTAATGTATTCCTTTCTGCTCTTACACCAAGCCAGCTCACCACCAGTGAAGTTTGCAGTCATTGCCAGGGCTCTCTGTGGTTCACCTACCACCAGTGACAGCTCAGTAGTGGGTGGTCCAGCTCCAAATCTCATCTTAGCAACTGCTTTTTCAGACCACTTCCAGTACCAATTGTCACAGGTTGGGCTTCTGGGGAGGCAGAATCTGAAATGGAACTTAGCACACAGGAGGTTTATTAGAGAAAGCTCATAGGATCAACTCCTGTGGAAGGGAAAGAAGCATTCTGGGGTAGATGGAGGAGTTGAATTGCAATTTCATCTCAGTTGAAGCCTCAGCTACCTCTCTTGACAGTTGTGAAGAGGGAATGACCGTTCAGAGCTTTCCAGAGTTGGGGTGAGAGAACACTGAGCCTTTTATACACCCATGTCATATCTCTGTGTCACCCCAGGAAGCAGATATGGCCTTGGGAAAGGCAACTTTCTTCACCAGGATCAGTCCCTGAAGAGAGATGATAATATAAGGTGGAATAGTCATTGCATAATAAATTTACTAACATATTTCTTTTGTTATTTTCCCTTTAGCATCTTTTTATGGTGAAAGCTATGTGGAGTTCAACATCATAGAAGTTTCCTCTGAGCTCTCTCTTCAATTAAAATTTCATACCAGCAAACCACAGGGATTACTTTTTCTTGCAGCTGGGACAAATGACTATTGTATAATAGAACTTAAATCAGGAACTTTATGGGTATGATTTTAAATCTTTAAAATACATATAAGCATATAATTACTGGAGAGAAAAGCAGTTGAGAGAGAAAGAGAACAAAACAGCTACATATATTGATTGCTGTTATTTCACTAGAATAAAATGATGTGCCTTTTGTATAGGTTGGGATCTTCTTCAGTTTTACTAGCATGGCGTAAATATTCCAACTTTAAAATTTTCTGAGTTTAGTATGTAATCTATAAGCATGGGAAGAGTTTTCATGTGCAAATTTCTCTCTTCTTTTTCTTTTGTGAAAGGCCCCATTTTCTCAATAAAACATTATGAGATGAAAAGTGAGATGAGGTTGATTAATTATGATTCTTTCTTTTTCAGGTAAGAGTAAATTTGGGTACAAGTGAACAAATGCTCCTTTCTGAGCAGAGACTTCATATGGATGACACGGTTTGGCATTTGGTGGAACTGTGCTATGTTAAGCATAATATTTCCTTTGTTATTGACAAACGTTATGAGACAACTGGCCAAATGGCAGCTGGTGGGATGCATAATTTGAATTTTCAACATGGAATCTACGTAGGAGGCCGCAGGGCACTCGATGTACCTTATCTGGACGGAAAGCTCCCCAATTTTCGAGGATATATGAAGGATGTGGTATATAACCAGAGGGAGATCCTTACGTCCCTTAGATCTTACCCTGGTTTTAAGAAGATTTATGAGGTGTCACCAGGATGCAATGATGAGTTTTTTTTGCAGGGGAGGATGAAGCCATCAATTTCTTTAGCTCCAGATTCTCTGTCACTTTTCCAGAATGGAAAGTGCAAGGGCAAACACTATTGGAATTTACTTTGCAAACTGTAACTCAGCAAGCCTTGCTTTCATTTCAGTTGGGTAAGGAAGGAGATTTTGTTGCTTTGGAAGTAGATGAAGGTCTATCGAAGGCTTATGTAGGAAGGCATACAAGTAAAACTCAGCTTTCTTCTTTTAGTTTTGTCAGTGACAACAAGTGGCATGTTATTCAATTCAAATTCACAGGGGAGCATCTGGACCTAACAGTAGATGAAAAAAAGGTAAGGAAGTGACTGCCTTTGCAAAGCAAACATTTGTATCTGAAGGAGCCCATTTTGTGGGAGGTCTTGATAACCAAATGTGGGAAGAAGTAAAGAGGTTAGAACTTGCCTCTGTGCCTGGGAAATTTGCTTGAGGAACCTCTTTCAAAGGGTGCTTAAGAAGCTTGGAAGCCAATTCAGAAAAGAGAGCATTAAGGGATGCCCTTGTTTTCAAAGATATTCCTGCTGTTGTAAAACTGAGAGTGTTGATAACACAAATCCTTCCATAACAGCGATAGCAAAATCTGCATCAGTCAGAAGTTTTCCTTTCCACTGTCGTCCCTGAGGTCATCAAGCCTTTTCTTCAAGATGAGAGTAGCGATTTCTTGGCTTTGAATAACTTGGAGGTCCAAGAAGGTGGACCTTACTGAAACAAAGGCACATGAAACTGGATGTGAAATTTAAGGATTTGGGTATCTATCATTCTCAAATACTATTTAAAATAGAGGGAAGGCCTATTCATGGGTTCCTTCAATTAGATGTGCCACCTGAGCAAGAAATGGAGACAGCTTTTACCATGTTAGACTTATGGCAAGGAAAAGTTTGGTATGTCCACGATGGTTCAGAAGAACCTATGGATTATTTTACATTTTTGGTTTCTCCCAATAGCAAGAAAGAAATGTCATTATGTCTGCAAGAACGTGTTCCACATGTGTTTAACATGATTGTCATTCCAGTCAATGATCCCCCGTACCTTAAGGTACCAGAAGGAAACTTGCTTATTCTATTTGAGAACTCTAAGAACCAACTGACCCCAAGTATGATAGACATGTCAGACCCTGATGCAGATTCTTTGAGTCTTTGTATTTCAGTTCTTGGCAACTTCATTTCAGATGCTGGGGTTTTAGAAAATGCAAATGATCCCAGGAAAGCCATTAATCATTTTACACATGAAGATTTAAGAGATGGCAACATTTTCTATGTGCACAGGGGTCATCGAAACTCTCAGATTGTTCTGACAGCAAGTGATGGGGAGCTGGTTAGTAATACAGCAGTGGTGTGGATCATGGCTGTTCCTTGGGACTTTGCAGTGGCGGTTAGAACTGGTGTGGTCATAGAAGAGGGTGGCACTCCTCTGATTACATGGAGTAACTTGTCAGTGGAGGTTAATGGTGAATGGCATGAGATGGAGACCCGCTCTGACATCACTCATCCACCTCAGTATGGCCAGATTCAGCGGTGAGGGTCAAGTTGGAAATGGAAACAAGTTAGTACCTTTTCTCAGTGTTCTGTTGATTGGAGTCGGGTCCAGTACTGTAGTACATTGAAAGAATTGCAGCTAGAAAATGTTACAGATCATTTTAAATTTAAAGTTAACATAGAATGAAAAGTCAGTGAAGAGCTGATATTTCCAGTTACAAAACAATGGCTGAAGTTTATCCTTCTGAAAAATGTTCCTCTAGAGATCAGTCAACTAAACAAGAACATATTGAATTCTGATCATTTGCAGGCTGCAACAGAGGGTGTGGAAGTAGCTGAGAGGGAACTACATTTTAGGTTATTGATCCCATCTAAGAAAGGAAGATTGGTACTTGGCAATAAAGTTCTAAAAACAAAGTCAATCTTCAGCCAAAAAAATATTACAGACTCTAAGAGAAGTTATAAACCTCAGGAGAGGCCAAGGGAAGACTCACAGGATACTTTTAGGTTTTTGGTTGTTGCAAAATACATAGACTCAAAAGATTATACTTTCAGAGTCAACTTTAAAGCAGATAAGACATACATTATTTTAACTAACGGAGGATTATTTGTAAAAGAAGGAGAAGGAAAATTAATTACAAAATCAGAACTATTTGTTCAAATTTTGGACAATCAGATCTTCCAATATAAAATCTCCACGGGCCCTCAACATGGGAAGCTGAAACTGCTTAGCTTGTCTGATTCTCTGGAAAGTAATGACAATATCACTATGTTCACAAATCAAGGGAAAGTGAGTGAACAGGTGATCTATGTTCATGATGACTCTGAGACTGAGTAGATGAGTTCTTTATTGTGGCCTTCACCAAAGGACCGGGGGGGAACAGTCAGGGATCTTGACTCAGAGCATTCATCTATGGAAATAAAAGTCACCCTTTCCGTTGGGTTAAATAATGA
Organism: Symphalangus syndactylus; assembly: GCF_028878055.3. Taxonomy (NCBI): domain Eukaryota; kingdom Metazoa; phylum Chordata; class Mammalia; order Primates; family Hylobatidae; genus Symphalangus; species Symphalangus syndactylus. The sequence continues at coordinate 44,880,954 of NC_072440.2, forward strand.
TGAGAAACAAGTATGCATGATAGATAAGGTCTTTCATGTTGTGTGGAATGGCCAGCGCTTATTGACCCTGGCAGATCTCTGTTACCATGGCCCTGACTTAGATTTTGATAATGGGCAGTTGCTGTACACCTGGTGGGGCATCCCAAATGGGGATTTGGTGTGAGCCAGCGACCCCACTCAGAAACTCTACCAGTTCAGGCAAGAGGACCTGCGGGAAGGGCACGTGCTTTTCAGGCATCAGGGTGCAGACTCGGACCACTTCGTGCTGTTTGTGACAGATGGTGTCCACTACACATCGTCTCTTCTCGAGGTCAGTGTGTCAGACCCTTATGTCCAGATAGCCAACAACACGGGGCTGCTCATACAGAGAGGAAAGGATGGCAGCCTCACAGTGGCCAACGTAAGTGTCACCACAAACCAAGACGTCAGAACAGACCACAAGATTGAATTCCACATTGTGCAGGCCCCAAAGCATGGCAGGATCCTGGTCAATCATTCTGTTTCCCACTCATTTTCTCAGGATGACTTGATGATGTGTGATTTATAGGCAGGATGGCAGTGACGACTTTGATGTATTCAACCTGAGAGTGAAAGTTAAAGCCACATACTTAGAGGTGGGAGTGGGTGTCTATGTTCAAGTGTGCTTGGAAGGTCACCCACATCACATGCAGGTTCTGCACATCGAGACTCTTGTAGTTGAAGAAAGAAAACCAGTAAAACTGAATACAGGAAGGCCCCAGGTAGGTAATTATCCTATCCATAGCACCAAGAATTCTCATTCTTACAGGGGCTAATAATCTGTTTGCTTCTCAAAGCTATTTTTGTGTTGATTTCTCCCCTGGTATTAGGAGTGAATTTTTAAAAATATAGATGCTCTTGAGAAGAAAACTTGGAAGGTTTCATGATTTTGATGCTACCAATTTTCCTACAGTTGGAAATGGAATGTAAACAATGCTCAGGCTTATTTTAAAGCCGGGATCCCATGTGCATACATGTGCATATATATGTTTAGTACAGTAAAAACTTGGACTAAGGGAGAGAGGTATATATTATGGTAAATTAAGAGATCTTTTATTCATTATCCATAGCAACACTGCCAATATTTCATTTGATCTGAGTTATATTTATGATGTGCTGAAGCACAGTATAAAAGCTTGGAGTAATTTAGCAAATGTAAGAAACATTCCTAAGATACCAGCAAATACTATATGATATAGTTTCTTTAGTTCTGAATGTGGCCTTGTTTAGTATCCTGAAAGTGATGGTTAAAATTGGCCTAGACCAGTGGAATGTCAGAGGTGAGACCAAAAATCACCTGGTTTTCCGGGCCTCCTACTGGAAACTTCCAGCAGGCACAGCCATGCTGATCAGAGTTAGGAAGGGGTGTTCTTTTTTAGGGTAATGCTGTGTAGGGTGTGGGATGTGTAAGCTGTGATTTATAACAACTGGCCACAAATGCAGGCTATTCTGAATCTACCCTCAGGACTGAAAACAAGTTTACTTTTTTGCTAGATGCAGCCAATAAAATTAAGTAAAAATGAATTCAAATCAGAATGGGTTAAATAGTTTTGAATAAGAGTTTGAATAGTGAGTTTGGAATAAGAACCAGCTTTTTTGTTCTTTTTCAAGAGCTTATACTTAAGTTTCACCACAAGGGGGCATATGCAGCCCAATGACGATACATCAGTTACAATCAGATTTGAGATGGAGTTTGCGGAATAAAAAAAATATGTATTGAAAATGCTGAGCGAGTTAAAATGGGGGATGAAAACTTTCCTCTCAAGGTCTTACAAGTTTACTGACCCAACTGCTGCTTCTTCTACCATCTTGTATTCCTTCTCCTTACACTACCATTTTATTTCTTTCACCTCAACCTTGGAGTCCTGGGTTTTTTGGCTGCTGTGAATGACACTTGGTTAATATATTAGTAGCTACTCAGGTGTTGCTGACCATTACTTTTTTTTGTGACCAGGACCGATATTAAAAATATTGGCATGGGCACCAAAACAGACTCAGGCTTAAACTGTGCGTCAACCCTAAGTACAACTTAAGCCAATTGTGGATGTTAATATAAGACAATGTGGTTTTCAACAGTCTTCACTTCTACATTTATTAATGTTTTTCTTTTTGTGTCTATATATTGTGTGTGTGAACTCAAGGCTGGGCATGAAGATAATATTCCTTCAGAGGCAGGGTTCATAGTCGGAACTCCACCAATGCATGGATACCTCCAAAAATTTATACCAGAAGAAGGCAGCTTGGGTGCAGATGAAAAGTCCCTTTGACTTTTACACAACCGGATATGGAGGATGGCAATATCCTTTATGTGCAGACAGCCCCCAACCAAGAACAGGACTGTTTTTCCCTGGATGTGATGAATGGTTTCCAAGTTGTGAGCAGAGTCGAAATCTTGGTGGACATCGTGCCTAAGTGGATTTATCTGCAGGTACAGAATTTCACAGTTCAAGAAGGTGTCTCCAGAGCACTTCTAGAAGACTACCTCAAAATTCCAAGCAAATATTTTGAGGGATTTGACTGTGAATTTGTTCTACTTGAACCACCAAAACACAGTTATGTCAAAAGTTCTAATTTTCCAAGAGGAAAGCTAATGAAATTTATCGGGAAACAGGTAATAACTCTCAGTTTATGTAATTGGGAATGTTGGGTAGGAGAAAAAAATGGCTATTTATTATTTAGATTTATGGGAATGGTGAGACCTTGGAGGGTGTCTAGTTGACCTCCCAACAGATGCTAGAAGCCCTTCCACAGTATCCCTATAGAAAGGTCATCTGGCCAGTGCTTAAACATCTTCAGTGATGGGGAACATACTACTTGCTGAGATGAGCCCTTCCAATGTAAATACGCTCCAATTTTTAGATAGTTATTTAGGCTGAGCTGAAATCTGCCATTTAAAAACTTTTTCTTCTAGGTCCTGACTCTAGCACCCCAGATTTATTCTGTACCAGAGGTAGCTCTGGTACAGAATAAAACATATGCCTCCTAGATTCATTCATAGTATGATTCTCCTAGAATCATACTATTCTGGTACAGAATAAATCATACACATCCTTTCATGGAAGCTTTTTAAGTATTTGAAAGAAAAGATGATCAGATTTCCTTGAATTTTATCTTTCTTAGGTTAAACACCCCTAGCTTTCCAGCTTTTGCTTCTATGCCATGGGTTTCCTTCACCATCCTGGTTGCCCAGTTCTAGATGAGTGCCACATTGTCACTGTCCCTCTCAGCAATATCGGGATAATGCCCAGGTGTTTAACACAAGTATGCTTTAATCATTGGTGGATTTTTTTATTCATTCATTTTCTCATTCAACCAACAGATGCTTACATGGTACATTTTCTATATCACACCCTATGATGAACATAAGCTCTCGAAAGTTAAAATGGTCCAGTCCCTGCAATCAGGGAGCTGGGTACAATTGCCAATTTGGCATCCAATCAGCATAAAGTAACCAAGGACAACTCCGGGCTGCTGTCATGTTTCTTTACTTTGGGTTAGAATGGTCTTATTGTTAGACTTTGCTTTCTTATCGTGAATAAAAGAATGATTTCCATTACTTTCTTTTTAAATGTTGAAAAGTAACTTGCGGGTCCCCATCATTTCCTTTATAAGACCCTAGGAACATACACTCTCTAGGTTGGAAACCATTAACAACCACCTACCATTTTAGAGTGTCTTTGTCTAGTCAGCTAGGAACACATGTTTGTTGCTTCATTTTGCTTCTAAGAATTTCAACTCATCCATTGATTTGAATCAATTTACTAAACATCCTGTTCGAGTTACTGTGTGCGGTTACCATGGTCAGTAAAACATATTTCTCACCCTCAAGAAATACTGCTGAGCAATCAGAGGCACCAGGTTTAATATAAGGTGCACTCTTCTTGCCTCTCATGTTGCATTTTCACAGTGGTATGGTGGGAATAAAGATTCTAACTGAAGAGCATGGGGAAACCTTCACAGAGGAAATAATGTTTCAGCTAGACTTTGAGGAGAGAATGAAAGAGCAGGGAGAGAACAGAAGAGGAAACAGAGAAAAGCAGGGCAAGCAAAGGGAACAGCATGGCCAAGGGCATTCTAGGGGGACCGGGAGTTGTCTAGGAGGTGGAGGAGTGGCAGAGTGTACTTGGAGCTAGTCTGTGGAGGAGTCTTCCCTTTTGACCACAGGAGATGTAACCTGAATTACACGTCAAGCGGGCAAGACTTAACCAGGGGACTTGGGGAGCCCTGGGGAGAAGCAGAGAATGCTGAGGGCTGGAAAAGACCTTAGACATCAGTGCTTCTCAGTGGGGGTCCCAGGGAAGGTGATGCTTTAGTGACCGCGTGCAGGTGGGGTCCTAGGGAAGGTGATGCTTTAGTGACCTCGTGCAGGTGTCTTTCAGTCATGGCTTCTCCCTCAAAGCCTGGACAAACCATCTAAGACCATTTCAAACCTGCTCCGCTGTGAGCTGAATTGAATACTTCTCTAAAAGTAGTTTGTAAATTGTAGTTCTATCTTCTGAGCACTAAATTTGGTCTGATACTAGTCAATTCAATGATTAATTGTGCCTCGTAAGAGGTGTGTATTTAAGAATGACTGGTTGAAACGTATGTGTCGAGATGCAGGTGTTCCCTGTGCATCTGCTGTGACAACATGCTGTTTATGTTATCATGTAGCCTTATTCACAGAGAAGAGTCAAAGTCATGGGTCCCTGCTTTCAAGGTGACCCCTTCACATTGTCTCTCCCTAGATGACTCCTGGGGTCACTAAGTTTTGAGACATGGTCATTTTCACTTACAGTGACTCTAACCTCTAAAAACTAGTGGCTGCAGTCTTTAGTGACTTGGAGAGGGAGATTCCCTGGCCATTTTTGCCCTTCATTCATTCAGCAAATAGTTTTTGAATATCTGTTTTGTGTCAGGGATGTCAGTTCTAGGTACTGGGGATAAATCTGTGAACTAACCAGGTGATAATCCCAGCCCATAGGGAGCATTTTTCCTGATGAGGGAAAGAGAGAGGCAGGAAGAAACAATAAATAAAATAAATACATGAAATAAATGGCATGTTGAATGATTTGTGCTATGGAGAAAAATAAAGCAGGAAAGGGAGCTAGGAAGTGCTGGGACCTTTAATGGAGTGTGTGTGTGTGTGTGTGTGTGTGTGTGTGTGTATTGACCTTCAATTTCTAACAGAGTGGTGAAGGAAGTCACCGTTGAGAAAGCAGCATTTGAGCAGACCCCAGAGGAGATGATGGATAGGTGAGCTAGGTGTATATTGGAAAAACATTCAGGCAGAAGGAAGAGCAAGAGCAACAGCTTTGTGTGGGGAGCATGCCTGGTGTGTCCGAGGAGCAGCAAGTCATCCAGCGTGGCTGGCGCTGCAGGCATGGTGGGGAGCACAGCAGATGAGCCAGCAGATCAGGTGTGGGAGGGCCTGAAGCTTCACCTTTGACCTGGAGTGAGGAGTGAGAGGGGAGCACTGGGGGATGAGAAAGTGTGAGCAGAGGAGCGCCAAATATGTCCCTCAATGGAGTTGGTGACAGGGGACCAAATACTTTTGAATCTGTCAAGATTTTCCATTAGTTTGTTGTATCCTTTAATTTCAGGCCAGCAGATATTGTTCTGGTTTTAGAAGCCTAGGGATAGACAAATCCCCAACATACCCTCTCTTTGCCTTCAGATTAATATTATTAAATGGCATGTCATTTTGGGAAGTGCCACTCCATTAAGGAAATGATGTATTTTTCCAGGAGAAATACTCTGAACATGACTGGTATTTAAAGGTTACATTCCTAAAGTGCATTAAAACTTCTCCCACATTCTGCTTACAGCCATCTTCCATGTTTGTTTTCAAATAGCTTAAGACAGCATGTTCCAGGAGCACATGCACAGGCCATGATCTGGAATTCTGCTGCCCGCAGAACTCCAAAGAAATTGTCATAGCACCTGTGTATGAGTGGACACAACTTTCTCTTGAGACTCTTCATGAACTTTTCAACTCTTGTCAGAAATACCTCTGAAAAATCAAAAGACTTTGCTCAGAGGAAGTACACCACAGGAATGGGCAAACTTGAACTGTTAAAAATTTTGGCTGTATTTTATGAAAATAAACACAATCCCAGATACTTTTTCAGAAGTTCAGCTACTCTTTTTGGGGTTTGGGAGTGCTCTGCTGTATGTTTGGGTCACAGACTCACTGCAGCTAAGTTCCCTTTTAGTTTTATAATCCTCTCGGTCTCTGATTTTGATTCTGTGCTCTTCAATATTTCCATCAGAGTTTTAAAGACATGAAAGGCATTTTGATCAAAGTTGTGGTTATGACAAATCCAAGAGGAATAACTAATTCTCTGGAGGATGATTTCAGAGCAAACATTAAAAGGATGAAATCTGACCAGGCTGGGCAACATGGTGAAACCTCCTCTCTACCAAAAATACAAAAAAATTCCCTGGGCATGGTGGTGGGTGCCTGTCTTCCCAACTACTTGGGAGGCTGAGGTGGGAGGACCGCTTGAGCCCGGGAGGTGAAGGTTGCAGTGAGCTGAGATCATGCCACTGCACTCCAGCCTGGGTGACAGAGTAAGACCCCATCTCAAAAAAAAAAAAAAAAAGGATAAAATGTGACAGAAGTAAAAGTAAATGTTTGCATTTGGAGTATTATAGAGAGGGAGATCTGTGTTGTTAGAGTAATTTGATTTCAGAGTAATTCATGACAGTCTGTCCACAGAGGATGTATGTTAGCTAGTTATGAGTAGAATCCTTTATTAGTTGCACAAAAACCTATTGTATTCTGAAGGAGAAGGAGCAGGATTATAGAAGTATAACCTCAGTAGGAAGTATAACCTCACATACAAAGAACAGTTAAAGGACCAACGCATACTTAGTTTAGAAAAGAGAAATTTGCACAAACTTAATAGTTGCTCTGGTCCATATGTCTCTAAAGGAGAAATTCAAGCAATGGATGAATAGAAGTTTCAGAGCTGAAATCTAACAGTTTGAATTGTCAAACAAAGCAATTAGCAACCTCAAAAGTTAGTCACTCACAACACACTTTCATGTTAGAAGTAGCACTTTTACCTCAGATCTTCTGATGATCAGTCCAGCATTCTCTCTGCTACACCACATTGCTCAATCGCTTTGTTCCTCCTTAATCTTTTTTTTTTTTTTTTTGAGGATGCACAGGAAGCATTTAATAAATTCAAGAGGAATTCAGCCTCACAAATTATGAAATATTGGGAAATCATTCATCATGTAAAAACTGGATATAAAAAGAAACCTTTCATTTAGGAGATAGCCTCTTCAAAAAATAAAAAAAAATAAAAACCTATAGCCAAGCCAATAAAATGGAGCACATATCTCAGCGGAACTGCAGACAATTATGCTGTTATTACTACTTTTAGTTGGTGTTGTGCTGGACGTTGAAATCAGTTCAGTAAAGCAAGAAAAAGTATATATAGAGAGATTTAACCTAATGACTGAAATGGAAAAATAAGACTCATTATTTACAGATTATGTGATTGCCTATGTGGAAAGGGAAAAGAATCATATTAAGTGCTTTGAACTGAAGGATAACCCCCAAAATTCATATGTTGAAGCTCCAAATCCCAGTGTGACTGTATGTGAAAATAGGATCTTTAGGAAGTATCATGAAATTATGTTGAGAGATGGCAGGGGAGAGAGAAGAGAAGAGGGAGAGACAGAGAGAGAAACAGACTGACCGACCTATTTGTTGGTCTCCATCATGTGAAGACATGAGGAAGTGGGCATTTACATACCAGGAAGAGAGCTCTCACCAGAAGCTGACCATGCTGGCACTCTGATCTCAGACTTCCAGCCTCCAGAAATGTGAGAATATAAATTTCTGTTTTTAACTTCATTTATTTAAAATTAAATGAATTTGTAAGCCATTTGGTCTGTGGTATTTTGTTATGGTGGCCTGAGCTCATTAAGGCAGATTTTGGTACTGAGAAGTGAGGTATTGCAATTAAAAACAAACAAACAAAAAATCTAAAAATGTGAAGCAGCTTTGAAACTGACAAATGAGTAGAGGCTGGAAAAATCCTGATGTGCAAGCTGGAAATAAGGTTGGTAAGGGTGATTCTGGTGAGGTGCCACTGGGGAATGAGGAACATCCTATTGGGAAATGAAGAAAAGACAACTCTTGATATGAAGTGGTGAAGAACCTGGCTGAACTGTATTCTAGCATTTTGTGGAAGGTAGAACTTGAGAGAGATAAAATTGGGTATGTATCACTAAGATCTGTAATTAAAGTGTTAAAGGACACAGGAAACTTCATTCTTCCTGACTGCTTACAGGAAAATGCAAAAGAGGAGACTTGAATTGCCAAAGAAATTATTAAGGGAAAAGGAACCAGAGCTTGGAGATCTGGAAAATCCTCAGCCTATCCGTACTGCAAAAATTAGAAAACTTGTGCTGAAGAGAATCCTGAAAGTGTGGCTGAACAATCATCTGATAAAGAGATCATGAATGAGATTCATGGATTATATCAGCCATCTTAACAGAAATGAGGAGAACAACTGTATTATACTAGAAGAGACACTGCCACTTAGATTGTGCTACCTAAAATAGACATACAAGGCAGGACAGGCAAGGCTGTCACACTTCTTAGATTTTACAAGAAGGGGACACAGAAATAATTAGCTGTGGAAGTGCAGTGGCAGTTATGGATGGTTTAATTCCTGCCATGCTCTGCAGGATCCGTGGGAATAGAAGAGACCTCTGGAGGAGCATCTTTTAACAATCCACCTCTTGGGCCTACATCATCTTGGCTTCTGGTAAATTTTGACATGAATGTGCCACACTGGCAGCCACTAACCAACAGAGGCTGGGACCAGTCTGCATGATTTATCTCATACAGAACTTGTTAATACTATGATCTTAGGAATCTAATCACCAAGGTAAGGCAGCCTGCAGTACTGACCTCACCATCCATGACCTTTCTTCACAGATGCTCAGACTCAGGCAACCATGAAGAAGTTGTATTCAGAACCTGTAGGTTTAATTTTAGACCCTCAGGATGGCATCTAAGGCCAATCCATGACCATTAAACCTCCTCAAGGCATTTAGGACAAATCTGATAATCTTTGGTGTCATTGCCAATAATTAAAGAGGGCAACCGATGGGCTAAATGGTAACACTCATACCCTTACATTCATAGGGTTTCTGCCCAGTGTGAATTCTTTCATGTCTACTTAGGCATGAGGAAACAGCAAATGCTTTCCCGCATTCTTTACATACGAAAGGTTTCCCTCTGGTATGAGCTTGCAGATGAACATTAAGGCATGAGGAATACAGAAATGCTTTCCCACATATCTTGCATGCAAATGTCTTTTCTCCATTATGGGTTTTCAAATATTTACTATGACGGGAAGAAGTAATGAAGGTCTTCCCACATTCAACACATTCATAAGGCTTCTCTCTTGTGTGAATTCTTGTATGTTGAATAAGGCTTGTGGACGTAGTGAAGGCTTTCACACATTCCTTACACTGATAGGGTTTCTTTTCACTGTGACTTCATATGTGTATAGAAGGGCCCGAGTACTGAGTGAAGGCTTGGCCACATTCCTTACATTCACAGGGTTTTATTCCAGTGTGAGTTCTTACATGTTTAGTAAGTTGAGTTGATCTAGTGAAGGCTTTCCCACAGTAGGTACACTTGTGTGGTTTTATTCCAGTGTGAATTTGAATGTGATCATTAAGGCATGAGGAATTTCTTTTTTTTTTTTTTGAGACGGAGTCTCGCTCTGTCGCCCAGGCTGGAGTGCAGTGGCACGATCTCGGCTCACTGCAAGCTCAGCCTCCTGGGTTCATGCCATTCTCCTGCCTCAGCCTCTCTGAGTAGCTGGGACTACAGGCGCCTGCTACCACGCCCGGCTAATATTTTTTTGTATTTTTAGTAGAGACGGGGTTTCACCATGGTCGCGATCTCCTGACCTCGTGATCCGCCCGCCTCGGCCTCCCAAAGTGCTGGGATTACAAGCGTGAGCCACCACGCCCGGCCAAGGCATGAGGAATTTCTAAAGGACCTTCCACATTCTTTACATTCAAAGGACTTCTCTCCTTTATGAATTTTCACATGTATAAAGTTGAGAAAAATTAGTGAAGGATTGCCCACATTTCTTAGTCTTTTTAGATTTCTTTCCTGTATGAATTGTTACACACTGCTTTAGATGTGTGGAAGCTGTGATGGCTCTCTCACATTCCTGAAATTCAGAGTTTCTCACTAGTGTGGATTCCCATGTGATTATCAAGGCTCACAAAATACTTAAAGCCTTTTCCACATTCCTTACATTTGTAGGGTTGTCTTGCATTGAGAATTTCAAGATGCACAGCAAAGCCTAGAGTTAGAGTGAAGAATTTTCCACATGGGTTAAGTTTGGAAAGTTCCTGTCCAATAGAATCTTCCTTGTGCACACTGAGGAAGTCTTTTCCATAACAATTACCCTTAGAAGTGTTCCCTCCATTCTGAGCTCTCATGTGTGTCTTAAGGCAAAACTGTTCACTGAAGACCTCTCCACAATTCACAGTCACAGAGTTTCCATCCACTGTAGCCTCTTGTCATTTGTATCCTATTGAATATTTGATTCTTCAAAAAACCCTGCTGAAGTGATGACCATTTGGTTCTAGGTTGTATTTCCCATCCTGATAACCATTTGCCAGGTAGTCCACCACCATCCTTTCTACCTTCGTCTTTTCTTCAAAAGAGCAGATTGGTTCCCCGGAAAAAATCCAATGGGACAAATCAATGGCTGCCATCCTCTGAAGCTGATGGTGCGATGTGCCTCAATGCTCCCTTCCTTGATGCCAAGATCGCCTCTGGGCAGCTTATGAATCTAGGTGGATACAGGCAATCTCCATTCCTCTTTGTACAGGGTTATTTGCGGTCCACAGCTGGGATGGACTCCACCACCATAAAGGCGAAACTGCACTGACCAAGTGGAGCCAGCACTGGAAAAGCTGTTCCTCCTTAATCTTATTTCTAGGATGCAGTATCATTTCAGAAAAACTATGCCATCCATCACTGCTTGCACTCTGATTGTCAGACTGAAACTTCACAGGATGAGGACGTGCTTTTGTGTTTTAGATAGACTTTAAAAATTGGGATTTCTTTGATTGCCATTTGTTCATATTTTTAAGTCACACTTCAGCAAACTGGTGACTTTGTGGTTTGTTATAGGTGGAAAATGAATTAACTTACTGTGCTCATGATGACAGCGAGAAGCTTCATGACAATTTCACCATCTTTGCAAATAGCTCAGAGCTTGGAAAACAGAGTCTGCCCCAAACTCTTTTTGTGACTGTTGAATCTGTAAATGATGAAGCTCCATTGGTAACAGCCAATAACATCCTTCAGGTAAAGGCTACTGCTTTTGACTTATCATAAGAGCCTGCGGGCTACCAATTTGATTTTCATTTATATTATTTCTAATGATAAATAGTAAGACCTATGACTGTATATATAGTTGACAAATTCCCACTGGTTTTAAGTAAATATTACTTATTACTTGGGTGTTCTACTGTTGGGAGATGAGAAGGAATCACAATGAGTCACCTTCACATTGTGTTTCATAAGTGGCACCACCATGAGGCATGGCTGTTTCAAGGCAGGTGAGGGAGGTGCATGCACGTGGGCAGCTCCTGCTAGGCTGGCAGCGTCGTGGTTAAGAGAACGGCTCTATAGTGAATAGGTAGATCTGGGGATGAGTCCTGGCTCCCCCGTATTAGCTACATGACCTTGGGCAAGTTACTTAGCCTGCTAATTTTCTCTCATATGAGTGGGGGGAAGTGGAGGCAGAGCTGTGAGGATTAAATGATAAAATGATGTAAAGCTCTCATGCAGTGCTTGACGCATGGTTAAGGCTAAATGATAGCTCTTATTACTAACAAAAAAAATACTCCAAGGCCATATCAGTTTTTGGGTAAAATAAGGCCACTACTGAGTCGTGGGACAGTATATCTCTGGTTCTGGGAGCCTCAGTCTCCCTTTGCCCTCAGAGGATCCCCCAGGGCTAGTTCCCAAGTGCTCACAATAAGTACCTCTTGGTTGTGCAGGGTGTCTGCCATTTTACACCTCTCCTGAGCGGGAGCCCTGAGGTAATAGCTGCTGCTGTGGCTTCTGTTGCCCACACAGAGAGGATGATGTGCTGGAAGCCTCCTAACATGGATGGCTCCATTTCCTGCTACACTAGCACTACCAGCATTGAAGCTGGCAAACTCTTCCAGGCCAATTTACACTCAAGTATCCAGAAACTTCCATTTAATAGATTTTCGTGGTTTTCGCGTGCCCTTTCTTGCTGTCTCTTCTTCTAAGAACCTGGGCATGAATCCATACGACTGGCTTGTAACTAATATAATAAGTGCTCAAAAAATAAGTATTTGCTGTAATTATGTGCCAGGTACTTCTCTAAGGGCTTAAACCAGCTGAGATATGTGCTACCATTTGTCTCATTGGACAGATGAGGGAACTGCATGACTGCTGAGCAACAGGCTAAGGATGGAAGGACAGCATGGAGGCCTGATGGCTCGTACATGCCTCTGTCCATGGTCTCCAGCAGTGCCTAACACAGAGTAAACAGGAAATATTTGTTGAAGGAATGAATGAATGGAGATATAAACCGTCAATTCCGCCAGCATTGGCCCGTGTTTTCTAGACCAGGTTTCTGTCTTGACTCTCTTCCTTTAGTGTGGCTTTGTTTCTGGGAGAAGCCTTAGCCTCTCACACAAATGAGCCCCTAGTGGTCTCATTCGTCAAGTAGGTCAAGACATGGGAATCTGAACGTGTTCAACTTGAAATTTGGTTGAGACGAACGTTCCCACATATATATTTGGCAATTTCAGCCTTGTTTGTACTGCTCATGAGGGTCAATAGTTAATAATAGATTATTTAGAAGGTCAGAGGAAGTTGTATGGTCAGAGGTGCAGAAAAGGTGGACACGAGAAAGATTCCGTGGTTCCATGTGGCAATGGTGCCTCCCCTTGGGTGGTGGAGAGCTTGAATATGTGGTAGGGCATTTTTGTTATCACACTGACTGGAAGATGCTACTGTATTTAATGCCTGAGGGCCAAGGATGTGTACTATTTTCAATGTGTGGGCTAATCCTACAAAATGAAGAAATGACCCTCCCAATGTGTTGATCGTGTCTTGTTGAGAAACACTCCAGGCAGGGAACTTGGGAATTACGGTACATAGGCCCCATCAGGCTTGCGGCCTGCTTTTTGCATGGTCTACAAGCTGAGAATGGTTTTCATAGATGAACATTTGCAATCAATTTAATTATAGGAAACATTAACTTTGAAGCCCATGTAAGCAAAATGTTTTCCCTCAAAAAAGAATTCCATTCTTCTCAGTAGTAGGCTTCTATTACAAAGACAAATTACATCCAATTATTATTATTATTATTGTTATTTTGAGATGGGGTCTTACTCTGTCAGATAGACTGGAGTGCAGTGGCACGATCTCAGCTAACTGTAACCTCCACTTTTCAGACTTAAGTGATCCTCCCACTTCAGCCTCCTAAGTAGCTGGGACCACAGGCATATGCCACCATACCTAGCTAATTGTTTATTATTATTTTTTATAGAGGTGGGATCTCCCTATGTTGCCCAGGCTGGTCTCGACTCCTGAGTGCAAGTGATCCTCCTGCCCCAGCCTCCCAAAGTGCTGGAATTACAGGCGTGAGCCACCACACCTTGCTCAATTGTTATTATTATTATTATTTGAATTTTATCGGTAAAAATTTTGTGAAAAAAACTTTTTTCTTGTTATTTAAGTACCCATAAAGTATCCTCTGTTTTGTCTCATGGCCCCAAAAGCCTAAACTTATGTTCTGGTTTTTCACAGAAAATATTTGCCAACCCACATATATACCATGGAATACTATGCAGTCATAAAAAAGAATGAGTTAACATCCTTTGCAGGAACATGGGTGAAGCAGGAAGCCATTATTCTCAGAAAACTAACACAGGAACAGAAAACCAAACACTGCATGTTCTCACTCATAAGTGGGAGTTGAACAGTGAGAACACATGGACATAGGGAGGGGAACATCACACACTAGGGCCTGTCGGGGGGCAGGAGCAAGGGGAGGGAGATCATTAGGACAAATGCCTAATGCGTGAGGGGCGTAAAACCTAGCTGACAGGTTGATAGGTGCAGCAAACCACCATGGCACATGTACACCTATGTAACAAACCTGCATGCTCTGCACATGTATCCCAGAACTTAAAGTAAAAAAAAAAACAAAAAAAACCCACCAGTCACATACAGCTAGAAAGTAGTTGAAATAAGACTAGTATGATTAAGGAATGAAATTTTAAATTTCTACCTAGTGGCTACTGTATTGAACAGTAGTATTCTAAACAGTAAGGGATAGGGCAGATTCTGGTAGTCAGAGGAAGAATGTGTGCAAAATGACATTTACAGGGCAGGGAGAAAACCAACCCACTAGATTCGAAGATCCGTGTTTCACAGCATAGGCTGGAAATGAGGGCCTTGAATTCTAGGAAACGATTTGGACGATTTTGTAGCCATGGGAGAACATGCAGATATAGTCTATCTGTGTGGAGTGGCTGAGGGAACTTAGAGCTTCCAAAGCCACTGTACCCTCATAATGTTTAAAAAAAGAAAAGCATAATATTGTTTTCATCGTTTGAGTAATTTTCTCCCTTTCCTTCAGGCAGCCTTTCATTCTTTTCAGTGTGATCCCAGATTGACTTTTAAAGTACATCTGCATTTATCCTTCCTCCCTCTGTTTCTGAAGTTCATTACCATCATGGCTAAAGAATAAGAAATCGATGTAAGTCTCTGACTGGCCATATGGCTGGATTTAGTTTTGGCAGTGTTGCCTAATAGCCATTCATGTATCAGGTTGGTGCCAAAGTAATTGTGGTTTTTGTCATTGAAAATAATGGCAAAAACCACAATCACTTTGGCACCAACATAATAGATCAACTGATCTATAATAAAAACATCTATGTATTGTGTATTCTATAGTGTATATACTATTTTCATATGTATTTATAAATGTATAATGCATCTGCATATACTAATATAAGATTTTTTATGTATAATCCCTCAGTTAAACAGAAGACCAAATGTTATCCCTAACTTTGTTTTACAGTTGAGGAAACTAGAACCCAGGGAGTAGTGTGCAGCCTAAGGTGCTATAACTGGTAGGTTGTAGGGTCTCCGGACTTCTATTCTGAGAATTCTGTGACCCCGCTTTCTTTACTGTGCTTTTTTGGGGGGGCTATTGTGGAGGATTTTAAAAATGGAGGAATTTAATTAACAAAACAATGATTAGGGCTAGTATTATCCTAACCCAATAGATCTCAAAAGTTATTTTCTAAGTTGCAAGGAAGATCTAGACCACCAAGCTACAGATTGGAACAGCAGACGCACCATCTCTGGGTGGTGGTGATGCAAACAGGAAAACAGTCTTTGGTGAGACTGGTGACCAAGTAGGTGACAGGGAGAGACAGGATGACAGCAGGGAGAATAGCAAAGAAATACGAAGCAGTAAACCCTTGATCTTAATTTATAAAGCACCCTAGGGCCAATTAAATGATAGTGCAGGCACAGCCAGGAGCCCCCCAGAGGCTAATGTAACTAGTGCACTTTACATGGTTAAAAATTGTAAGGGTTTTTATTTGTTCAAAGCAGTTGGATCTAGAAATAGGCTTTTTAGTGCTTTTAGTTATCTTAGAGCTTGATTCATTATGCAGTCTCTATATTTTAAGTGAAAAATTAATAGTGTTTATTCCTTAAGAACTTGTCACATTATCATTTGACTCCACAGTTACTTCTTAGGTAATCTGGGATGGTCTGTTCCAGTTGGTCACAATTTAGGCTGCCCCACTGTTTTCAGCCACATCTCCCTATCCCACAGATTCATGTTGTAGTAATGCCTCCTGAACTCTCTCTGCAAAGTGATTTGGGAAATAGGTTGGCAGCTACAAAGAGGAATTTTAGGTGTCAATTGTTATTAAATACAGTTATAGAAGTTTACATTTATTGTGTGCCTACCAAGTACCAGGCCTCTTCTGTAACTGGTGTCATTTTCACAGCCCTCTAAGGAAACTTCTGTGATTCATAACCTTACTTATGCTACAGGAACACTGAGGCACAGAGAGGTAACAAAGGAGGCGTGGACTTGATGCCAAGTCTGTCTGAACCTGACATTTTGCCCCCACACTCTGCCACTTTTCCCTGCTCCTCCCGACTGATTCAAGCTCTTTCAATGCATCCAGGTTGTCAGGGGGTGTCTTTATTAGCAAGCAAAAGAAAAGTACCAAAGCTGCTGTGCCTCTTGCTTGTACTGAAGTGACTTTTATGGGATAGAGCTGTAGCAGTTGTTATCAGCATGTATGGGTTTACCCAGGAACCTCAGTAGAGGGTTTGGACATTTGGCTACATGGTACAGAATTGCAGGATGAGAGAAACGCAGGAGAGGGAATAGGGAGGTCGACATGTAGAAAGATACTGGGGAAGCGCTGGAGTTGACCAACAAAGGGGAAAACCAAAGGATGAGTGGTAAACTCTTAGGCTCTTTAGGAATTGAAGCTCCATGTTGGGCTCGGCTTTCAGTTCCTAAGTATCAACTATAAGATGCACCATCAACTTAATATCAACTTCACAATATTAAATATGCTTGTCAAATTAGGATGTTCAGAAACGTTAAAATGTGAGAGGGAAAACATGTACCCTAGACTTTGTCGCTGTCCTTCCTTAGAATTAGGGAAATACAGTCTCCATCAGATACTGCAGGGTTGCTTCAGTGGTCTGCCCAGACCGCCTCTCCCCAACCTTGACATAAGGGTGTTTTCTCTCAAGGAAAAAAGAAAGACTAATTGTGGCCGAGGACTGTTTCCTTTATTCTTACCTCGTTCCCTGGATAGTCTGCATCCAGTTCAGGAAGTGCACGACTTCCCAGTTTTGAAGGATGTGTCATTCAATACTGGCTTTTTCTGGGTTTATTCGTTTATTTATCAGATAAGAAACTTGTTCCTTGCCTTGAAGGTTTTGGATTAAAATTAGGAGAACGAAGTTTAAGGTTTGTAAACTGCTCATGTGAACTTCAGCAAAATCTCTCTGGACATTACTTTCCTTAATGGCAAAACCCCGGGGAGGGGGCATTGTTTTACTTGGTGATCTCTCAACCCTCCCAGTTCTAATGCCCTGTGATTCTATGGCTGTAAAGCTTGTCGATATTCTCTGGCTGAAGCTGGACTTAGACAGATGGAGAAGCAGTAGAGCTGCTATTTTACACTGGATAGACTCACTTTAGTTTAGACCAGGTGGAGGTTTTACATTTCAGATGAACCATTTCTCTTCTCTTTGAGAAACGTACAAATAGTTTTGGTTTTAAAGTCAGTGTGTCTAAAGTCTCAAGGTGACTAGGTACTACTGTGGGACATGCTAACTAGTCATGTAAAGATGGAGGAGAAGTTTTGGGAGGACTTTCTTGATTTTTTTTAAATGAAAGAAATCCCAATAATTGGTTTCTTGAATTCTAAGTAATGGTCATGGCGTGCTATTCAATGAAAGTCTTCCCAAATCAAGGTGTTTTAGCTTATTTGCCAAATAATTTTTTATTTGTTTAAATTATGACTATTGTGAATAATGCCTTTTGGGATTTTGTTGATTTCTAGTCATATGATACAGAATTTAGTTAGAGGGCTTCCCTTTAAGTGTGGATGTATTACCGCCTCTGGGAAGGTAGCCTGGTTAGACTATGGCTCCCCAAGCTTCTAGATATGATGCTCTCAAAAGAGGCCTTCTCTAACCACCCCAGAAGAAATAGCACCATCCCATCCTTTATCCCTGGACTCTTATTTATTATATTTTTTAGTGCCCACCACCCTCTGATATTAAACAAATAACCAAATCTATTTTGTGTCTCCTCCCATAAATGTAAGCTCCATTTGGAAAGGGCTTTATCTGTCTTTTCCCTGTGGTGTCCTCAGTGCCTGGCATGGTATCTGGCACATTATGGAGGCTCAACAAATACTGAGAGCCTAATGCATTCATGGAGTTTACGTTCGGTAGGGAAGACAATACAATTATTTTATAAATGGAATGAGATTTGCTCTACTCTTCAGTAAAGCACTTGAGGAGATAGAGAATGATTGCGATTAAAGAATACTGATACTACAGAGATGGTGGCCCGGGAAGGTCTGTTCGAGGCGGTGATATTTGCATGGAGGCTTGTGTGTGGGTGGCTCCGAAGATCTCCCCCATTGATTTGCAAGGACTCATAGGATTTAGCATACTCATGGCTAAGGTTTATTACAGTAAAAAATGTGAAGCAAAATCAGCAAAGGGAACCAGCACATGAGGTGAAGTCCAGAGGAAACTGGGTCAAGCTCCAAGAGTCCTTTTCCAGGAAAGTCACCTAGGATGCACTTAATCCCTCCAGCAATGAGTTGTCATGACACATGCAAAGTGTTGACACAAGGGAAGCTCATGAGATACTGAGTGCCCAGGATTTTTATTGGGAGCCAGTCAGGTAGACACCCTCTGCTTAGTATGTACCCAAATCCCTGATCCCCAGAAGGAAGCAGGTGTCCAGCATAAACCACATTATTTATACAAGCAGTTTAGACACAGCAAGCCTCCCTCATAATTTAGGGAAAGTTTTCTATCAGCATGGGAAACTATTTAATAGCCGAGTTACCAGATACCAGTGCAGTGCCAACCTTCTGAGCAGGGCTTTCTCAGGACAGGCAGCCTTCAGCCTGTGAGGTGAACTCTTTTCTGAGTAAAGGTGGGAAGCTGGGGCAGGCTGATTAGACTGGGAAGTGAGGAGCCATAGGAATATTAGAGGGAAGAGCACTCGAGGCAGAAGAATGATCAAGGGCAAAGACAGTGAGTCTGGAGCGTGTTTGACGACATGGAAAGCTCATGTGACTGGAGCAGATGGAGGGAGGAGGAGAGTGAATAGATATCGCTCCATGGTGAGAGCTGATTTCTGGGCATAAGGACCCCCCAGCGCCAGACAGTTTTGTTCCACAGGCCTTTCAGAGATAATGACAGGGAAGCAGGCCAGCACTTACTGACCCCCTGCTAAGAGTCAGGCTCAGTTCTAAAAGTATCACATCAATGATTAAATGATTTCTCATTTAATTCTCTCAATGACTCTTGAAATAAAATGAAGACTGCAACAGACTTGGGGCACAGAAAGGTTAAGTCACTTGACCAAAGTCATATGGTTAGAAGAGCGGGCGGGTCTTGAGGCCAGGTTGTCTTTGCCCAGAGCCCCTACTCTGCTATCTACAATGGGAATGCTCTGTAACAGCATTTTAAAACTGTAGGTTGCAACCTGTGGCGTGGGCTGTGAAATTAATTGAGTCAGAACCAATTTTTTAAAAAATTAAATAGAACGGGTAGTATCAGAATGTGTTGTGTATGATGAGGGTAAATATTGTTTTTGTGAAAATTTTGCTTCATATATATAGAGTTTTAAACACACACACATAAGAATATATATATGTATACTAGGTCGCATTGAAAAATGTATTCTTTAGTTTAGGTGTTAATGAAAAAACATTGTAAGCTACTGACCTAGCAAAGCTAGATTCTTTTATAGATATGAATCACATGTTTTTTCATCACTCCACCTTTTTCTGGGATAATCTGGGATAATAATATTTACGGGATTGAGTCAAGTCCCAGAAGTTCATCTACTGGAACTTCTATCCACCAGGACACTAGAAACTGGTACTATAGGGTAATGCCAGAGTTGACACAGCCTATAACAACCCGCAAGTTCTGCTTTATCAGGATATGTTACCACAGGTAAGAGGGCTCTGTCTTCTAGGTGGGGAGTCAGATTGTTGCCCTCAGCTTTGAAGTCTCCTTGTGACTTCTCAAGGTCCCAGCCCTGCCGGCTGGTTAACCGTGCCTGCCCTTGACCCTGCCCTCTGCCTTGTTCGTTTCAGCAGGAAAGGAGGTTGGGATGGAAGTACCAGCCACACTGTCGGCAAACCTGGCTGATCCACTTTATATACTGCTGTTGTGGCCCAAAGTTATGAAGGAAGAAAAATAACACATTATGAAATTTTAAATATTCCAAGAAAAAGGGATGTAGATTAGGGTATATAATCACAGTGTTGCTTTCCTTGTGTCTACAGTATAATGTGAATGAAATTGCTGTCAGGATTTTAGAATGATGAAGTCTTGTGCACTGAAATTTTATGATTTAATCACAATGGCTATTACCAATGTCAACATAATTTAGACGATGAAAAAGAGCCAAGAGGCATCCAGGAATTGGCCTTGCTGATTTTGATAGCCTGTGTAGGCAATTTATGACATTTAAGACAACCTTTTAATGTCTGCCCCTCATTTTTTTTTATTGGAGTGTGGTATCTCTTTTATCCACTAGAATGTATAATAACAATGGCAAATGAGCATAGAAACTTTCTGGAAAGACTGTGTGTATTGATCAATTGCAGAGTGTTCTCATAAATTGATAACCTTTAACATTATTAAATAATTTTCGGCTGGGCGCGGTGGCTCACGCTTGTAATCCCAGCACTTTGGGAGGCCGAGGCGGGCGGATCATGAGGTCAGGAGATCGAGACCATGGTGAAACCCCGTCTCTACTAAAAATACAAAAAATTAGCCGGGCGTGGTGGCGGGCGCCTGTAGTCCCAGCTACTAGGAGAGGCTGAGGCAGGAGAATGGCGTGAACCCAGGAGGCGGAGCTTGCAGTGAGCCGAGATTGCGCCACTGCACTCCAGCCTGGGCGACAGAGCGAGACTCTGTCTCAAAAAAAAAAAAAAAAAAAATAATTTTCACACATCAGGTGTGTTTACTTTTTTGTGAAAGCTAATAGAGAAAGCATATGCATTTTATCAAAACAGTAGAGCCACGAGAATGCAGTTTTCAATAGCGTAGTTTCTCCCAAGCTATGGTTACCAGTTACTTCTTTCCAGGCAAAGTTTTAAACTTAGGAGATTATTTCAGACAGTGACATTTCTTATTTCTATATTTCAGAGCATATCAAACAGTATCATAGGACCATTACATGGTCCTAATGATAGTTATTACTTACATAGTACTTACAATGCCTGGCATTGTTCTATGCACTTCACATTTACCCAGTGAATCTTCAACAACTCTCTGGGATATGATTTTTATTTTAAAGATGAGAAGTCCGCAGTGCAGAGAGGCTTTGACACTTCTCCAAGGTCCAAAGCAGAAGGGCTGCTGGTGGACAGCAAATGGCAGAGCTAGAATGCGAGTTTGAGCTTGGAACCACAGTGTTCTCCCACTTCTTTCTTCATAGTTAGCGAAGAAGCTCAAGAACGTGGTGAAGTAGATAAAGAGAGTATTGCTCTTATTCCAATTTTAAGAAGGTGGAATTAAAGATCAAGAGGTTATAAGTGATTTGCCCAAAATAACAAAGTTAGTGGCAGAGTCTGGGGCAAAGGCAGTTATGCAAATGCAAATGTGATAAAGTGTTCAGATTCAGTGCTGTTTCTGACTTTTCAAACAGCATGTTCTCAAGACATTCGGATTATCCTGCATGATGACTCACTCTCCCTACTTGTCATCTGGGCCTGGAGGAGGTGGCAAGAAAGTCTGTCTGCAGCCTAAGTTGGAGAAGAAGGTGGGAGCGTGGGGGATAGAGTTGCTGATAACATCTCAGACTCTGGAGGGAGTTCATAGCCAGCAATCTGAATGTTAACCACTGTGTCCCACCATTTCAAACACACTTCTTTCTCCTGACGAATTAAAGCATTTGCTTAAGCCACAGGGCTTTTGGCTGATCTCCAAGGTCATTCAGTGGTACAAGAGATCATTTGCGTCCCAACAAACTGGAATTGGGAATTGGAGTTAGACCATCTTGGGTGAATCCTTTGCATTTTACTCTGAAATATATTCTACTGAGTATTTTTGTATTCAAATCTGATCAGTGAATTTTGTGCATATCTGATAAAACATATTTTTGTCCACAAGGGGGCTTCATTTGCCCATTTTTCATGTTCCTCTTCCAGTAATACTATACATTTTGTTTTGTTGTTTTTATACTGAAAATAGAACCATTTGCTTGCCTTTGAGAAATACTTGTCATCACTAAAAGGAGCTTTGAGAGCTGGTCATGGTAGAAGAATTAGGGCAGCAAAGTTTGAAATGCCAACTGAAGCTCTCGGGGGACCAACAGTGGGAGAGTGAATTCATGAGCATTTCACATCCCTCGCATGAAACGCAACAAAGGTCTGGGTTTTGTTTTGCTGTTGTTTTTTTTTTGTTTGTTTGTTTTGTTTTTTTTTTTTTTTAAGATGAAGTCTTGCTGCTCTGTCACCCAGACTGGAGTGCAGTGGCGCGATCTCGGCTCACTGCAACCTCTGCCTCCAAGGATCTGGGCTTTTAAATATTAAGTTTACAACTAGGATTAAATGGGATCATAATTAGGTTTCTAAATACCACTAACCTCCTCTTAAAGCTAAAGGTCAATTTAAAAATTATTATTCCAGGTTTGTGTTATTTTCTGATATTTATGCTTTGAACCATTCTTTTTTGGGCTTTGGATCACTTTAAAATCTGAATTCAAATTGGGGGTCTTTGTTTTCCTTCTCCTCGTCTGCCTGAAGTTTCCGTTACCAAGCACTGGGCACTAAATCAGGCCTTACCTGAAGCAATGGGGTCGTTAATTGAACTAAATTTGGTTTGAGTGGAAATGAGACCTGAGGTGACTAGATCTTGTTTTGAGTGGCAGGTTTCCCATTTGTTTTGGAAGATGGTATATTTCAGAGGCGAGAGGGAGGGAAAGCAGTGTCCCATAGCAGAGTAGCTACAGTGGAAAACATGCTTTGCCCAGCCTTGGTGTGCATGGCCTTGGAAAAAATGATTGTCTCTACAAGTCACGAGAAGAGAAATGGCAGCACATTTCCAAGTCAGCTGGAGCTCTAGAAGAAATGAGGATGAGATATGTGGATGGGTTAAAAAATGTAAAAAGTGAAAAACCAGAATGAATGGGCTTGGAATTTTGTTAAACATTCCAACTTGCACATTTTATTATAGCCTTTCCGTGGGTTTAAATGAAGGCCAAAACATTATTTGAACGCTGTATTGATTCGCATTTCTGGTAGCTATTTAAAAGCTGACGTCCTTAGAGCTTAGTGCTGTAAAATCTTCAGTGGGCGTATTCAAATGGCAAGATATAGGCATGTCCATCAACAACACAATTATTAAACAGATAAACTATTCACCCCAAGTTATGAAAAAATGCTGGGAGATTAAACAAAATCTGTAGTACATGTTATAGAATGGCCTCAATAATGGCAATAATCACACCCTAAGTGACTTTTTGGAAATACTAAAAAATCACATCGGTCCTCAAAGCCAAATCTGATGAAGAAGATGGGTCATATAAAGCTAATATTTATTGAATGCTTACTATATGCCTGACAAAACAGTTCTAAGCACTTTTCATGTATTAAGTCACTCAGTCTATGTAACAGCTCTATCATTTCTAGTTTACTGATGAGGAAATTAAGGCAGAGAGAGGTTAAGAAATGTGCCCAAGGTTATATAGCTAGTAAGCAACAAAGCAGTGACCCAAACCCAGGTGGTTTAACTGCACAGAAACTAAATCAAACATTCTTGAACAACCTGAAAATAATTTTAAAAGAAATTCAAGCAGTGGTATTGTTATTGGCACATGTGATTTTTCAACATAACTACTTTGAGGAGTTAAACATTGGTTTGGCGGTGTAAGTTTGTGTGTGAATGTGTGTGTGTGTGTGCGCACATGCATGTGTACATATGTGGAGTATGTGGGTATTTATTTATGTACAATTACTTTATGGTCTCAGCTGTTAACTTTTAAGAAATTAAAGGATAATTCACAAAGTAGTGTTTTTTCCTGTGTTATCAGTAGTTGGTGTATTAGAAGGAACCAGAATGGATTATCTTCCAGCCCCATTATGCCTGACATGAAAACATAGGAATCTTATATACTTTCTGAATTTCCTGTCTCAAGTTCTGTTTAGTTACTAGATGATGCCATCCATCATCTAATTGGAGTAAGTTATTTCACAAACTGCTCATTCTACTGAGGTAAATGGTTCTCTTTAACTGGAGAGATCATCTATTAAGTCATTTAGGACTGAATTTTTAAACAAGTTAGCAAAAAGCGTAGAAGATGATAAAGTTCTAGCCAGAGAATAAAGAATGACACGTATGCATGGGTATGTGCACATGGTGTTTCTGTGGGTAAGAAAAATATATATAAATACAAATACAGATATAAATGTGAAATTTGAGTTAATGATAAAACTACTTGTCTTTAGTGTTAGTGAAGTATCCTGTGGCTTCATGATTAGAGAAACTCAAAACAGCCGAATTCCATCAAATGTGATTCAGTGTCCATATAAACATTTTAAACCCATGTTCAAAACTGAACTCCTGTTCTTACTCCCCAAAATCTACTCTACATTCAGCTTTCCTTATCTCAACTGATGGTAACCCTGTCCTCGTTTCTGAGGCCCAAGCCATAGAGTCATTCTCACCGCCTTTCCTTCTTTCACACCTCACCACATTGAAATAGCCAGAAGCTCTGCTGGTTTTGTCTTCAACCCAGAATTTGGCCACTTCCCACCAACTCTGCAACTTCTGGGGCCACTCTCTTCAGTCATCCTTCTCTGGAATTATTGCAGTCACCTCCTAACTGGTCTCTCTTCCTCTACCTTGTCCCTCCCACAGTCTATTCCTGACACAGAAGCCAAAGGATTCTGTGAAAACATGAGTCTGACCAGGTCACTCCTCACCTAAAACTCTGCAATGATCCATCATTGCACTCAAGGAAAAACCAGAGTTTTTACGGTAGCGTTCAAGACCTCGAACAATATGACAACCTTCATTATGTTTCAACTCATCTCCTTTTACTCTTCATCTTACTTATTCTGCTCCTTCCAACTGACCGATTTCCTAGTCCTCCAACAGATGAGGCTTGCCTTTGGGCTATTTCCTCTGCCTGGATGGCCCTCCCCTAGATATTTACATATTCACTGGCTCCCTCTTCACCTCCTTCCAGTCTTTCCTCAAACTGAACCTCATACTTAACATTTGCTCACTCCTGAGGCCCCCCCTTATCTTGCTTTATTTTTTCTTTTTTTTCATATGCTATGACTTTTTCTGACACATTATTTATTTCTTTATTATGCCATTGTTTCTTCTATGTGTCCCTTTGTCCCTTCCTGCTGGAATGGAGGCTGCTGAGAACAGGACTCTTTTTTTGGTTACTGATGTACAGCAAACACCCAGAACATTGTCTGGAAGATAGTAAATGCTCAATAAATGCTTGATGAATTGTTAAATTAAGATGTTTAGGCACTGTAAATAGATTTTAAATGTAATCGGAAAACAGGGACTAGTACTCAGATACAATTCTAGATGTGTGCTATCAGCACAGCAAACATTGCAAGGCCTTAGAACCAGATATTTGTGTTCTTGCAAGACAGGTAGGACAAATAGAATAAAAAAATATGCAGTGTATGTGTTTTTTTTCCCTCAACTATTTAAAAGCTAGTGAAATAATTTGCATCTTACAGCAACGAATGGAAATCCTTAAATCAATCCTATGAGGTAGGTTCTGAATTATCTGAGACCCCATGTAGAGTATCCAGCATGTGTCATACACACAAAAGGTGCTTGCTTAGTCATCATCAATTTTTGGTGTTTTTCTACATTCTGCAAATGTACATGCACTTCACATAATGAAATCGGATACATTATGAATACTATTTCTTTATTTAAACCTCATAAATTAACTAAACACTACTTCATGCTTTGTATTTCACCCGGCATTTAATTATACATCTGTTTCAAATGAAGAAACTTCATGCTTTAAAATCTCTGGTGAATTGCTTTGGATTTTAAATCTTTGTCCAAGGGGACAGGATGTCATTGCTATCCAATGTGATGTGATTGACATTTGTCCTCAAAAGATCTGTGATTCTCTTCTTTTTAAGGTGTGGATGAATTCTTTCAGTGAGATGACCAGTGGTGACCTCTGTGCAGAAGATGGGGACTCCTCTCCACAGGACCTGGCCTACTGGGTCACTACACCCAGCAATGGGCATTTGGCTCTTAAGTCCTTTCCCAGCCAAAGCATTCAGAACTTCTCCCAGGCACAAATCAATAAGGGCCAGCTAGTTTTTGTACACTCTGGTATGTTATAGAGAAAAACAGTGTGAAACTAAAATGCACTTTAATCAGTGGTTAATGTGATGGTCATATGACTGAAAACCACAGGCCATATAGAAACTTTCCAGGCACTAGACTTTTTAAAAAAGTGACATGTTTTAGTAAGGCTAATAATAGCAAATATTAGCATTCCTATAACTCTCATTTTACTTACTCAAATTGTCATGTAAGGTCTGTGCTCAAATATAAGCTTCTCTGAGAGCCTTTTCCTGAACACCACTAAAACAGCATCCCTTCTCTGCCACTTTCCATCCCTTTCCCAGAATACCTCACCTTATAGTATAGATTGAATTGGATATTTGTTTGTAGTCTGTCTTTCCCTATAGATTTTAAGGGCAGAACCTTTGTTTTGTTCATTGTTGTATCCTTAGCACCTAGCAGTGCTTCATAAAGCATAGTAGGTGCTTAATAAAAATTTGTTGAAAGAATGAAATAATATTGAACACCTATTATGTATCCAGTTATATGTTCCAGATGTTAGGAATACATTAGTAAACAAAACAAAGAGATATTTGTTCAATGAATGAATATGTGAATGAATGAATGAATTAATATAACTTTAATTTTAAGAGATCCTGACTTTGAAAGGCCTTTTCTTCTTCCTCCTGTTCATCAATAAATCAATAGGCCAAATGACTGCTGTAAATCTGCTGAAGGTGACCCAGCCACTCTGCAAGGGTTTGTTGTCCCCTGTCAGAGGAGAAGCAGGCCACTCCAGCCTGCAGCAGGAACGGGAGGGAGCATGAGCTAGGAGGGCTAGATGAGAAAGTTAAACAAGCTCTGTTTTCAGTTATTTCAAATTATCTTCTTTGAAAATATAGCAAAGAAAATAAAGGTAAAATATCCTCTAAATCCAAATGAAGTAATTTCCTGTCTACCTTCACAGTTAATGCAAAGGATCCCCAAAGAATCGGAAAATAATTTACTATGCGAATGCTCTCACCTAGTAGTTCCAAACCTGTAGCCTGGACTCGTGGAGGTTAGCTTCATTGCCACAAGGTCCTAAATCTACCTACATATATACCAAAGCATAGTTTCTAGACTGAATGGTATTTTCCACGTACGTGTTTCTGTTTTTCAAATGTGTGAAGATGTGCTGATTAAATACAATACAGTTCATCTGAAGAGGCACTGAATTGATAGGAAGTTTCTGCCAATTATGTATTGTTAGTATTACATAAGTATTGTTAGGTGAGGTCCTAGAAAGTTTTTCATTTTTATGAAAGGATTATCATATTTACAAAATGGAGAGGACTGCTCTAGAGACTTGCACAAAAGAAGTTTTGGTTTTCTAAAACTGTGAAATCCACAATAGAAAGGAATCATTGACTCGCTACCACCTGTCAGGCACCACAGGAGGTGCAGTTCTGCCATCCATGTCTTTTCATCATCTGAAGTCCTCTGGGTCATAGGGAGGAATGACTCCATTTTTGAGATAAACTGAGGTGGGCGGATCATGAGGTCAGGAGATCGAGACCATCCTGGCCAACATGGTAAAACCCCATCTCTACTAAAATACCAAAAAAAAAAAAAAAAAAAATTATCCAGGTGTGGTGGCGGTCACCTATAGTCCCAGCTACTCAGGAGGCTGAGGCAAGGGAATCGCTTGAACCCGGGAGGCAAAGGTTGCAGTGAGCTGAGATCGCACCACTGCACGCTAGCCTAGTGACAGAGCAAGACTCTGTCTCAAAAAAAAAAAAAAGAAAAGAAGCTGAGGCTCAGAAAGATTAAGTTTGTCAGACCTCAAAGCTGGGCTTTCTCCACTAGCTGCCACCCATTGAAGGGTAAAGTAGGTAGAAGAACTGAAGTTACTATTTTCAATGAAGGATTAAAACAAAAATTAGCTTGCTGGATTGATTTATTTGTCCACTACCAGGTCAATATTTGCTTTTGGTGAGTAGAGAAAATAATTTCTCCTAGAAAAGTAGGAAAGAGAGTTAAAGGCAAGCTAAACATGAGAGCCAATCCATTACATTTTCTAAATGGATATGGAGGCAACTAATAACCCTCAAAGTGGCTGCAGCCCAGCTGCAGATGAGGCTGTTGCTGAAACCAGCTGGTTCTCCCCTGGTGCATCTGTCCATCATCAGCCCCAAACAAAGACTTGGGCTTAAGTAGTCTCTCTTAGCATTTTATACTTGCAAAGTGCTCCACCATTAATTGAATTCATTATTCCACATAACAACCTAAGTAGGTTGATAAAACCAAGATGTGGGAGGCTAAGTGATTTATATAAGGTCACCCTTCTGAAAGGTCTATCAGGAAAAATCTGAGATTGTACAGTGGAAAATGCACAGGTCAACCCTGCTGTTTGCATTTCCCTCTTTATCTTTATTTGGTCATAGTCTGTCAGAGCACACCCAATACAAAATTCTATATTCGTTTTGATGTCATTCTTTTGACCCCATCTCCATTTTGTTTCCGGATTAATGAAGAGTTCAAAGTGCCTAATGGCAGAAAATGTTCTCTCCTTAATTGCATGTTTCATTAAATACAACTTTCAAAGTGCTATTTCTAGAAAAACAAGCAAATGAAAAAGAACATTTGGTTTTGGACTCCTGTTACGAATCAGACTCAGACTTCTCTCTCTCTCTCTCTTTTTAAAATGGTGACTTTTGAGTATATTGGGAATTTTTTTTAACAGTCTGTAACCTTTTTTATGTGTGTGTGTGAGGAATCAGAACTCTCAGGGTTTGCTTAGATAACAAGGACTTGAGAGCTTGTTATGCCATTGACCTACCTTTTATTAAACCATGTTTCTAGGGAGTACTTGTACAGAATTGCAGAGTCTGACTATGTCTCCTTTGTTCCCTGCCACGTGGTCCCTGAGGGTAACAAAGATACATTTCTACCCATTCCGTGATGCAACGACCTGTGGGCCTCCAAATGTACTGCTGGGTGGACGTTTTCAGGGGATGATGTGGATATGAACATTAGGCTGTGTGCATAGGAATCTTGCCTGGTGCTTTGTGAGTCAGATTGGTAAAGCATTCCTGGGAACTGGATCGATAGAGGATCCACCTCAATTTCAGCTTTGCACATAAGCTAATTTATAACTTTACTGATATCACTAATCCCTTGGTAGGAGTGTGGGAGTAGAATTATCTTCTTGTAGAAATTTCACAAAAGCAAGGCTGGGTCTTTCCCTTTTTCTCTTTCCCCTCTTAGCAGAATATAGCTAGCTTGAGATAGTGAAATAATTAGAAGTGCAGGTAATTATTGTTTGTTTTTATAGTGTCGTATATTGCTTATCTATTGCACTGGGTTGCTATAAGGATTTAAATGAGAGTATATATAAAAGCAAGTTTTGGTCCTCCCCATTTGGCAGATAAAAAACATGGAGTTAGCAAGGTGTGGTGGTGTGTGTCTATAGTCCCAGGTACTTGGGAGGCTAAGGCAGGAGGATCACTTGAGCCCAGGAGTTTGAGGCTTCAGTGAGCTATGATGGTGTCATTGCACTCCAGCCCAATGGCAGACAGAGACCTTGTCACTAAAAAAAAAAAAAAAATTAAATTAAACAAATAAAAACCATGGAGGCTTGGGAAGGCTCAAGGTCATGTAACTAATAGGGATCCTAAGGCTCATGACTGAGTGCAAACTCCGACTCCAAATCCCGTTCTTGCATTGGGCCTCTCCTCTGCTGTATGTCTGGGCTGGTGTCCCAGGGCTGTCTCTGCTGTAGAATGTTGGTTTCCTGAGAATGGGGCCATCATGGTAGCTGTTTATTTTATCTCCTTCTCGATATTACTGAAGAATTTTGACATGCACAACCAGGAAAATATGTATAGCAATTTAATAAGCAGTGATTATGTAGAAATTTTGTGTTTTACTCTCCTTCGTTAGGGAAATATTGCAACCTGGCATTAGTCAACAAATTTTTTTTTGACTCACATTTATCCCCTGCTAGTCAGACTTCCTCTACCAGCTTGTCCGACTTTGGCTCTTTCTCTTTTGCTTCCTTCTTGCACCCAGCCTTAAAAAGTGGCCTTAGCTTGAGACTCACAGAATTTGCATGGTAAGCCAAAATAATTATTATAATACTTAGTATGGTAAATGTTTTAAGGTTAACCGTGACTTCTGTGCCCTGACAAATTTGAAAATTATCTGTCAAGTTGCTTAAAGTAAAAAGGATTACAGTTCTAAATGAACATTTTTTTATGAACTAAGAAAAACATTTACCCAAAGTATATTTTCATTTTGTTATATTTTATACGTATATAAATTGAAACACATTCTATATCTTTCTGTAAACTTTACTCCCCAGAAAGGAGTTTTATAACCAGTTTTTCACCTTGAATGCTGCCATTGATTATGTTTGTTTATCTTTGGTAGTGGTGTGTTGGAATATACTGTGGCTTTAGGACCTAGTTTTACTGCTTATCCAAATTGTACTTGGCTTTTTTTAAAAAAAGTACTGGGGAGGGATTGACCTTGAGAGTTTTGTTTAGAGTGGTCTAGAATACAGGCTTACACAGACCCAGAGTTAAGCAGCCCTTCAGCCAAGGGTCTTCCTGGAAAAGTCTGTGACTTCAGTCTCTGGTCATGAGATAGAAGGAGCTACATCTCACCACCAGCTGTCTGTCCTCCATGGCAAGAACTGAAGGAGAAAAGAAAGGAGAGGGACTCACAGTGTGTTACTAAAGGGTTTAGAGCAGGGATTTGTAAACCTGTTAGTCAGTGGCTCTTGAAACACTGAATTGAATATTGTAAGATTTAGTGGGAGGTAACCAAGAACTACGAGAAAAGATTGTCAATCCTCAAGGAAGTAATTAAAGGCCTATTAATTGGTGAAATGAGAGCTCTACACTCAAGAGTACACTAACCATGTAAAACATATAGTAAGTGTCCAGTGAGTGGTACAGAATGGGTAAGCTGCAGGAATTTGGAGGAGGGAAATTTCCCATAGACTGCAAGGGTCAGAGGGAGCTTGTTGGCCAAGACAAGCCTCGAGCTGCCCCTTCAGAATAAGCAGCATTTCGGTGGGTGGCATCGAAGAGGGGAAGGCACTCCAGGGACGACAGCAAGGCCATGAAGTGAAGACCCAGGGAAGGAAGGATGGGTTTAGAAGGTGGGGAGGAGAATAAGTCGGATTTCTTGAATGGTTAATCACATTGCTTCCTGACTCAGATATCATTTCCCCCACTGAGTTCTAAGTAGAAGAGTATAGATGAGATAGCGTCAACTTAAAAATAAATACTCACTTCTGAGTCAGCGAGACTTACACTTGACCCTCAAGGAATATGCTTAACTGTGCTAAGCCTTATCATCCCTTCTTAGTGATGAGGAAACAAATGCATACTTCTTAGGGTTATGATATCTAAAAGAGAGGGTAGGGCTGTGTCTTGTTAGATCTCTGCTTCTCACTGTAGGGCCTTTCACATATTAGGTACCTGATAGTGTTTACTGAAGAAATATCTATAGCTTCCAAGCCTAGTACCCATGAAAATCTGGCTATGGTTTCTCATGAAACCAACATGCTGGGATACAAGGATTTTGAGAAATCCTGTGTTTATAAGGAGAATAAAACAGATTTCTTTACTCCATGACTTCTCAGAGACTTCAGAATGTAGATTTGCTTTTTCAAATCTCCATGAAGGGCATACAGAGTGAAGTCTTGCCAAACAGATGTGGTTTCAGAGCCTCTTATGACCATACCCTTTATTAGGCAGTTATTCTTGGATATAGATTTAGGTAGGACCTTAGAGAAATCATTTCCAAATTAAATGCCTGGAGCTCATTGATGAAAATATGAACTGCTTGGATGAAATGCAGTGGGCAGGAGGGAAATGATGCTTGTCTTTCAGAGAGTTGGGCTGCATCATAAGAGAGGCTTGTCAGGCAATTGCAACCAGGGGTGAGCTAGTCTTGCTTACTGAACATGTTCAGAGTGACTGCTGAGTAGGAATTAAACCTAGATACCCTTCTGGCTTAGGTAGCTGGAGAAGAGGATGAAGACTGATGTACTGTGGCTGAGAGAAAAGCACTCTTGGCCTGGGACAGCTCTGGTGGCTCCTCTACTCCAAAAGGCTGAGAAAAATGAAATAATGTATATTTTAAAAAGAGTCCTACCTGCCAAAGGCAACCCTGGATGTGATGGAACGAGTGAATTATAAATCAGGGCCCTTTATAAGAAAGAAGGCACAGTGGGGAAAGGTTTCTAAGAAAAATTGAAGATGGACAAGTTGGATGTTGGGGTGGCCAGAGACCACACACATTAGAGACATAATCCATCTGATAGGAAGGGGCATTCTACTTTGACAGGTGACAAAGGAAGTTCCCCAGTATGGCTTTATGTAGCATAGTCTGAGGGCACAGAAACACTGCTCTTAGTCTCCCTGGAGTGACCTCTGATTCGACCCTCCCAGCTCCAGAAGCCAGAGGGTGGCAATGGCTGCAAAAAGTGTCAGCAGCAATAAGTGAAAGGAATGCGGGTGGCAGTTAGCAGCATCATATGAGCATGTTATGTAATAAACAAACTTGTGCCAAGACAGTCCTGAACTTGGCACGGAACTGCGTTCCTGTGTCTGACTTGCCCAGGCACTCTTACCTTCACCCCCAAGGAGGCCCAGGACCGAGTGTCCATCCCAAAGTTCTCAGACATTTTAAATGGAGCCTCCAAATTGAAGGCTTAGGACAATCCTTGCAAGTCTGGAAATCTTGCAGATACAATGCTGGTGTCTCCTTGGACTTAGCCAGTGCCTCGTGTAGTTTGAGTACTACGGTTGATGGCCCTTGCTCTGTAAGACTACAACGGCTGAGCAAGGAAAGCAAAACAGGATGTCATTCAGGAAGCTTAGTTATTGTTAGATAGTTAACTCAGCTTCATAAACAATTTATAAAGTGCCTTTTCAGAGGGCTACCCTGCGAAGGCCTAATGCTAAAACCTTTAGCAAAGGCTCAAACAAACGAGATGAGAGGAGATTCTGGGCTGGAAGAACCACGTGAGTCAATTTCAGACCTGCCATCCTCTAAGGTTGGAGATGTTCCCCAAATCATTGCAAAGTAAAGGGATATGTACTCCAACTCTGTGCTCCTCTAAATGTGGTCCACGGGCCTTCCAGTCTGTGAACCGATAAGAACCGAAAGCAACAGGAAGTGTTTAGAAATTTGTATAGCAATTTGATGTTGCTGTAACATTTTTATTTTATTTTATAAAATTATTTGTCCGTGGTGAATTAGGTAACACTGATCCTTTACCACAGAGCATTTGAACATTCCCAAGCCTCTCTGGCTGTAACTTGAGTGTCCCTAAGTCTCTCTGGCCTTTGATTACTAATGAGGTCACATTAGCACACAAACCCATGTGTCACTGGTGCTTCCCCCCATGGCATTCACATGTGCCCTTCACTCCCCACAATGTCCATGCATTTGTCAGGGTCCCCAGGAGATGTCTCACGTTTGTTCAAGAGCCACCGTCTGCCCCTAGATATCAGCAGATGGGCACTCCATTGAGCACCTACAGCTGCCATCAGGCCAGGACACCTCTACCCACCCTCCAAGGGGAGAGTGCTGTCTCCTGTGTTCTTGGCACTACACAGTTTGCTTTCCCTTTCATGTACTGGGAGCTGAGCCTGGGGCCACACACCCTGGCATTGCCTTCTTTCTCTAGGGATCAGACACCTAGGCCTGGGCTGGGAGTAAGAAGCCTGTTTCATGTGGGGCCCTAGTAGCAAATTATGTCCACAGATAGATGCCTCAGGGATCACTAGAATCTTATAGCCCAGTTTCAAGTTAGAGCTAGCCAGTGCCCCCTATTATAACCAAGTGTTTTCCAGAGAGCTTTCAGGGATCTATACAGATTATTTTGTTAACTGGCAGCCTTTCTGTGCTTTATACTTATATACATGTTTTAATCTTCACTTAGGTTCCGTGAAGCCCCTTTCATCTCATGACCTGAAAGCTGTGACCAATGATGTGGACAGTGCGGGAAACAGAACTGTAACTCTTCCAGTCGTAAGTTCCCCTAGACTCAGGAGGTTGATGAGACCGAAATCCAATAGCAGCACAGAGGAAGTTTCTGTTTTTACCCAATATCTGGTGAGTCCTGACATCTGTGCTGCTGAGCCGGGCTGAGCATCTCTGCGAGGCGGGCCTCTCATTTGTCTGCATCCTGTTAAACCAAGCAGGTGTGACCCTTTGCCCAGGCAATTACACATTTCAGCTGTGCAGGTTTTAAAACTGGACAATCTGTAGGGAGCATATGAGACATAATTGTTAGAAAACACTGAGAAAATTTAAACTGTATTTAATAAATAAAAAGGGATCCCTTTATCACTGAAGACTGACTTAAAATCCAAAGCATAGTTGCAGGAATAAGTCCTGCAGGATATATGTGTTTGCATTTATATTTAATATGTAATATTATATACATTATTTAATATATTACAAGTGTGTCTTTATAAATATGTGTGTGTATAATCTGTATTCGAAGCCATTTGTTTTAAACTTCACTGGTAAGCACCACTACTACCACCACATACTTTCTTATGTAACTGGCTAAGCCTTCAAACTTTTTTCTTTTTTTTTTGCATTCTAGCCAGGATCTGACTGACCAGACGTGTTTACTTATATGTGATTTTATTTTCTAAAAATCTATGTTTCCAAATAGTCTTCTTGAATACAACTATTTCACTTGTTTGCCATTCAACTTTCTTTTTCCATTCCGAAACGGTATGTACATGCATCTGAGAGCTGATTTGGCTATAGCTTTACACAACTAAGGAATAAGAAAATCCAAAGTTAAGCTTAGAGGAAATAGCAAGCGTAAACCATGTGTCTGCCATTAACTTTTGAGCCATTTCTCTCCAGTATGATGTGGCAAAGTTGAATTTGGCTTTTGCTTTGCAATTGCCTTTGTCTGGGATGCATTTAAGAGAACTGGTCATGACGCTAGTTAAAGCTCTGAATGTGATGCCGAAAAGGGAAGCATGAATTCTCTAGCTCACAGATGCACTCAGAAGAGGAAAAAAAGGATTAGAATTAAAACTCCATTGTGCGGGGAAGCTTAAATGTTCCCAAGGACATCAAAACATGTCCAGGGTCAGTTTGCATTTAGAATACTGACAAGATTTCTATATACAGTCATATAAAGATTTCTTTATACAGTCACATAAAGATGCTTTGGTTGTAGCCCTAGTTTTTTTTTTAATTGAATACAATCATTGCAAGCATTATTTTCAACTACTTTTGCAAATATATGATATTTTAGATCAATATGATCCAAACAGTGGACACAGTAGCCAGGATCCTCTAGATTATGCTGCAGTGACAAACAAATCTCAGCAGCTTACAATAACAAAAATGTATTTCTCACTTATGTCATCCATCCGTGTGGGCTGGCTACGGGTCTGCTCTACATGTCTTCCTTATTCCAGCATCTGAGTTGAAGGAGCAGCCCTTCTCTTGGGCATTGCTGTCCTTGCAGCAGGGGGGAAAAAGTGATGGTGCAACCAGAGCAGGCGATGTGTTATATTAAGGTTCAGGGCCACACAGGGGTGTCTAGGATGAAAGGCTCTTGACTGCTGGTCCATATGGAGATGGGAGAAGGCTTCTGTCTAGAAGCACAACCTGGGAAGTCCCATGAGTGAGGGGTGGAGAAAGAGTTTTGCTCTCCTTCCTGAAGAGACTGGGTGTCTGGCTTTTCTCACCACACATCCTTTCCTCTCCCACGTGTACACCTGCCACACCAGTGGCCTGGTCCAGTGCTTTCACTCAAAGGACAGATGAGAGATTGTTTTATCATGTACAATATTAGAATGTTTATCAGGCTTTTTAATACAAGGCACACACTCCTGGGTATGACAATTTCTTTCTCCTGAAAGGAATATCTAAGATAAATTTACAGTCTATAGAAATTCAGCACAGCAACCTACACTTTCTGCACCTTTAGTATGTGATGGGCAGAGGGAGCTTATAATTTAGGAATCAGGCACCCTATTGCTGCTCTTTGATCTACTGCTGACTACTTACTGACTGAGCACAAGTTCCTTGGCCGCTAAAGTCAGAAGGTCTGGATTAGTTCTGTGACTTAGGGCAAATTACCCATGCTTTAAACCTTAGTTTCCTCATCTGTAAAATGGGAAAAATAATAGCAATAATAGTTGACAGCATTTTGAACATTCACCATGTACCAAGCACTGTTCTAAGCCTTCTATTATATTACTATTATCTCCACTTACAGACTTAGATCCTAAAGCACAGGAAGGTTAAACAACTTGTCCACAGGTGCTCAGGTTATAAGTAGCAGAGCTGGAATTCGAACCCAGGGCCCCTGACTCTAGGTCATACTCCTGTCAACTAAGCCATGCCTTCCTTCTAGTGTTTAAATGTGGAATAAGACAGACAATAGATGTATAGATAATAAATGCTTGACACATTTCCCCACATATAGCAAACACTAAATAAATGGTAGCTAAGGCTTATGTTATTACCTTTTCATTCTTGGAAATGTGAGAAATTCCTTTCCTCTCCTAATAGCTGAAAGTCGAGTTTCACAGGCGAAGGCAATTTTCTAGGATGTTGTGCTTACCCTAATATGCTGCAGTAATTTAATGAATGGAAATGAGGCCATTAGAGGAGAGTGACTTTTGCTTCACCTTATAACCCACTTACTGTTTCCCTCTGGGTAGAGCCCCTGGTGTTCTCCAATACATTTCCCTGAGTGATGATGAGAGAGGAGGGCTGAGAAAAATGTAATGGGGTCTCATGTGGGAATCAAACACTTCATTTTCTGGCATAGCAAAGGCTGGAGGAGGAATGAAGCCTGGGGCTGGGGGAACTCCAAGAACCTCATCCCAGTGGGTCAGAGCAGCTGAGAGTGCTTTAGCTAAATTAAGGTGTTTTTACAAAAGATGTTTGGTTAAATTTCTGTGCATGTCATTGAAATACTCTGTCTCCCCTTCCGCTTTAATAGTCATAAAGAACATCAATAATGTGGGGGGGAGAGGGGGTGTGCAGGGAGAATTCTGTAAGGATATACACCAAAATGCTAACTCTGGCTCTTTCAGGGGAGTAAGTTATCTTGATGTTTCTGTGTGTGTGTGTGTGTGAGTGTGTGTGTGTGTGTGTGTGTGTGTGTATGTTAGTTTCTGAGTATAAAAATAATACATGTTTATTATGAAAATAAGATAAGAAAACATTAAAACATTAAATTTATATTGAGAAAGCACAGAACATCACCCATAAGTACAGTACAATGGTTGTTAATCTGAAGGCGTTCCAATTCTGGTTAGCTTGTGTGTTCAAAAATGCACGTATTTATTTGTGACTTGTGAAGAGTAAAAACTTACTATTAATCTTCCTGGCTTTCCCTTTTCCAGATCCTGTCTCCTTTTTCTCATGCGAATAGAATGTGAATCTTTTCCTAAAGTCTACAATTTTATGGCCTCTGTCAAATAGGACCCTGGTCAACTCTCAGTCATTTTATAATGGCTCAGATTTATTATCCAGCACCTCCAGAACATTTTGGGAAGGAAAAGAAACCTGCAGACAGGTTATGGAGTTGTTGAAGATGATCAAAACCTTTTCTCTGAAATGCTTAATGAAGACACTTATTAACACATGTTATAATTAGTCCTCTTCAATCTCATTGATGAAAAAAAAATACCCAGGAAACAATTTCAATTGTAAAAGAAGTTCAGAACTATTTGGTTGAGTATAAATGATCAAATGGATTTGATTACTATTTGGCTTCCTTGATACGTTTTTCTAATTTCAAGAGTCAATTCAAGCCACTACTAAGTTGGGAGAGTGTTTTAGGCAGTCGATGGTTGAGTGCGCTTCCACACCTTTAATTGAAAGCACCAAATGTTCCCAGCCCTCTACCGCCCTTCACCGGGGGAGGCAAAATCACCATATCATTTGCAAATAAAACTCATGCTTGGCCAAGCACGGCAGCTCAGGCTTGTAATTCCAATACTTTGGGAAGCGGAGACAGGAGGATTGCTTGAAGCCAGGAGTTTGAGACCAGCCTAGCCAACGTAGTAAGACCTCTCCCCACTTCTGCCCCCCAGTCTCCATAAAACATTTTTTAAAAACCCAATTAGCTGGGTGTGGTGGGGCATGTCTGTAGTCCCAGCCACACGGGAGGCAGAGGCGGGAGGCTTGTTTGAGCCCAGGTGTTCTAGGTTACAGTAAGCTATGATCATGCCACTGTGCTCCAGCCCAGGCAATACATGGATGGATACAGCCACTCTATTATACTTAAAATCATATTTTGGCAAAGTAATTGTGAGGAAAATACTTGTTATGGCATAGTGCAAAAATACTTTCTTATCCCAGAATAAATTTACTATTTTTCTAAACCATACCATGTCAGCCTACCCAAGATAAGCAAGCAACATTTTTGCCCTTCACCATAAATTATGTCTGCCTAAATGGGAAAAGCTAAACCACAAAAACTTTTGCTCAAAATCTTGTGTCCTGAAGAATTAAGCATGTGAGTACACAGAGAAGGTAAATCATCGGATTTTAAAATTAAATAAAAGCTTTTCACAAATTTAGAAAAATTATTGTTCATTTCAAAGAATGTATAAACAAAATAAAAATTAAATTCTATAAGGCACTGGTTTCTTCCAAGTACAGCATGAAGCTAATTGAATGATTTTAATTCCAGTGCTTGTTGAAATAATTTAGACTCATTAAAAAGCAAAGTGTTCCAGTTTGAGATTTTCGGTGCCTGGCCCTTTTGCTTTTGCATAAAGCCAGTAATTGCATTTCAGCCCTTGTACTGTTGTGGGTGGGAGATCATCTGTCTTTGTCTCTGCTTGCTGCTGCAGTATGGACACAGGTGTCCGGGGCCACATTTAGAAAATGATACAATCAATTCCGGGTTATGACTTTTGTCTAATTACCTCTTCTCCCAGAATCTGGATTTATTGACCAAGAAAACACATTTTAA
This sequence comes from Symphalangus syndactylus, assembly GCF_028878055.3. Classification (NCBI taxonomy): domain Eukaryota; kingdom Metazoa; phylum Chordata; class Mammalia; order Primates; family Hylobatidae; genus Symphalangus; species Symphalangus syndactylus. The sequence goes on from NC_072440.2 coordinate 44,920,079, forward strand.
GAAATTGTGAACACACTTTCCATAGGATAGAAATTAATTTATTACAACTTAATGGAGAGTACAATCAACTGAATGGATTATTAAACTTTGGTCCCTGAATATTCTGAGCAGGGAAGGATCAGGGTCTTGCTGTTAGTGCTTACTCCTGCCCCCACCTCCACTGCTGCTTTCCTGGGATCTTTTCAGTTATAAGCTCAATGACGACTAGACATAGAAGTTATTTCAGACATTTTCCACTAGTTTTTGTTCTTTTGGGCTAATTTTGGCTCTGTCATTACACTTCATTGAATTATGTGCTAGCATATTTTTCCACATATAGAGATTATTGTATTATCACTTAATCACCTGTTCATTGTTCAAGCTGGAGATTGGCTGATGGGCCTGGGCCCAATGGCTTTGAACAACCAAAAGTGTTTCTTTGTTTTAGAACTGTTGGCTCTTTCTTTCAAAAAGCAGATAGAACAAACTCCCATTTCTGTGAAAGTGATTTATCCTTTTTTCTTCCGTTCATTTCCTAGGGTTGCTGTGATAAATTGCTACACACTTGGTGACTTAAAAGAGCAGAAATATATTCCCTGCCAGTTCCTGAGAACAGTCTGAACTCCATTTCACTTGGCCAAAATCAAGGTGTCAGTGGTGCCGTGCAACCTCTGAAGGCTGTGAGGGGGAGTTTTTTCCTTGCCTCTTTCCCAGCTTCTATGGCTGCAGGCATTCCTTGGCATGTGGCTGCATCACTCCCATCTCTGCCTTTGTGGTCACACTGCTTTCACCTTTTTTGTCTAAGTCTCCCTCTGCCTCCCTCTTGTAAATATTCATTTGACTGCAGTTAGGGCCCACCTGGATAATCTAGGATGATCTTCCAATCTCAGGATCATTAACTTAATCACATTTGCAAGGTCTTTGCCATATAAGGGAACATTCATAGGTAGCTTTCAGAGATTAGAGCCTGATATCTCTGGGGGGCAATTTTTAGCTTACTACACTCACATATAACAAAAGCAAGATGTCTCATACTGCCTTCTCCTGTTTCCTAATAGTAACCTTTTATATGATCTCATTTGATAGTTTTATTAAAGGTCTATACATGTATAATGGTACAAGGCATATGAGAATCTATGTTTAGGTCTACATAAACGTGGATTTGGACTTCTCTGCCAGGTAGGGCTATAGATGGATATCTTGCTGTGCTCCTTGAAAAGATTTTTATTCTAGTTGGTTTCTGGAGAGACTGACCCAGTTATGGAAGGGCATGAGCCACAACTCCTGGATAGTTATTTGGGTTAGGTTTTCAGTTGTCCATTTCTAGCTGCAGATTTCCAAGTAACACCATTTTGGAACCTAGGGTTTCTGAAATGCCTCTTCTATCCACTCCCACTAAGGGAAATTATTCCTGGGACTTAACTCAGCCCCATTTTGTTTAGCCTGATTCCTGGACACTCTCTAAGCCTTGGCACCCTGGGCTTCCCGGGCTTCTGATCTCTTCTGGGAACCTTGAACTCTGTATATCTGGCTGCTCTCTGTAGCCATGGTCATGTCAGTCTGGTGGAAGAGAGAAAGGGCAAACAGAGAGGAGCTGTTCCTTGGTGCTCATCTTTCAGGAGTACAGCATCTTGGTGTCTTTAGAATGTTAGCTTTTAGTACTTTTTCGTTAATTTTCATGGACCCTTGCAGACTTTACCCTCTTGAATGGTTTGGCTTTCTGTAGTCTCTTTCCCCATGGATATCTGTTTGGCATAGAGATTTCTTTCTTCTTCTTTTTTTTTTTTTTTTTTTTTTTGGCCTGTTCTCTTTCTCTTCTTCCTTCTGGCCAACACTGTCCTGTCCAGAGACCTGAACCTTGGACAAAACCATTGTGTTGTGGAGAATTAAGCAAGTGTGTTCCTGTCTCCATCTCTTCTTTCTCCTTCTCCAAGCTGACCTTGAGATAATTTGGTTACTCTCTTCTCCAGTGGGAATTTCAAAGCTACTTTTAAGCCCCACTCTGGGAAGGATCAGTGGAAAGGACTCATGCTCTCGTTTTCTTATCAGATTTGTAGGGAGCTGTATTTAGAGACACGCTTAGAATGAAGATATTCTCCAGAGTGTTCTTGCCTTGCCTTTTGGTCAAGTTTGACAATTCTGATCTCATTACCCCCAGTCCTGTCCCCGTGTACTTCTGTATACCTGTAGAATGCCTTTAGGAAAAAAAAAATTATATTCCACAGTTGACCCCCCTCCACCCAAGCATAGTACATCTGAGCTCCTGCTTCATCCTTGGGTTCATCCAAGGACACTCATAGTGATCCTTAGCTCTCTGGCTCCAGGTTTTAAAAGCTTAGCCTTGAGCAGGCAAGTATCTGTCAGCCACCTTGGGGCCCAAACAGGAATTGCCCTCGGGAAAAAATCCTCTTTCTTTAATCCCAATGTCTTTACTCTTTAATACAGTAATGAGAGTTTCTCCCTGATTTCAAAAACGGCAGTAGTGCCTGTAATCCCAGCATTTTGGGAGGCTGAAGTGGGTGGATCTCTTGAGCTCAGGAGCTCAAAACCAGCCTGGGCAATGTGGTGAAATCCTGTCTCTATCAAAAAATACAAAAATTAGCCAGGCATAGTGGCACACACCTGTAGTCCCAGCTACTCAGGATGTTGAGGTGGGAGGATGGCTTGAGCTTGGAAGGCAGAGGTTGCAGAGAGCTAAGATCACGCCACTGCACTCCAGAGTGCAGACAGAGTGAGACCCTGTCTCAGAAAAAAAAAAAAAATTATAGTATAGTATAGTATAGTATAGTATAGTATAGTATAGTATAGTATAGTATGGTGTAGTAGAATGGGAATACAGCCTTTCTTTAATTTGCCATTTGTAATAAATACGATACATAAAATGAGCTATTTATTTGAGTCATTACAAGTCTGGACAAGCCCTGGCCAATAGTGACTATGTTGTTTTCTGGCCAGACCAAAAAATGGCACTAGACTGCCCTACTCATACTTGCAACTGACTTTCCACATTACCAGAGTTCTTGGAGTTAGAGAGCATATCTTGTGAAATTCTTTGCTGCCTAGAATTTCACTGAATTTTCCATACTGTAGGCATGGCTCCTAGGTAATCAAGAAAGCGTGAACTCTGAAGTCATGCAGGGCTAGGTTCAAAACTAGGCTCTCCAACTTATTGTCTATGCATGAATTATGAATTATATAAAGCGGCTCATAGAGCACCTGGAATTTGTGTTTAGGACTCAGTAAAAGTTAGGTGTCGTCTAGGTGTTTTTGTTAAATAAATGAGTAAGAAATATGCTGGATGGCCTTCATTCTTCTTCATGATAAAAAATGTATATACTTTAGATTTGTATGGCACTTTTAAAGTAGTTTATTTGTCCATTTGGCAAATATTTTTAGAATAGTAAACAAATACTTATTTACAAAGCAACCAGAAGTAAGCTTTTGCAATGTGCCAAGATTTTAGCCTATAAATTCCTTCATTTTATGGGAAAATATTTTATTGGGCATATTTTAGAACTTTCTTTTTTTTGATAAGAATGTAGATTAATATTTGAATGTTAATCATTTTGCATGCTTGCCCTTCTCTAAGTCATGGCAATTGACTCTTGCCTCAATTCCTTTTTTTTTCTTTTTTTTTATTATTATACTTTAGGTTTTAGGGTACATGTGCACAATGTGCAGGTTTGTTACATATGTATCCATGTGCCATGTTGGTTTGCTTAATATTCACATCCATGATTCAGTATAAAAAAGAGTATAGCCTCCCATCTTAACCAGAACCCCCTGATGTTCCAGTAAGGAATTGGCTGGTGAGAACTTAGCTTTCTTGAAAGACCTAGAAATGCCCAGCGTCTGCATTTTTTTGAACACTGATATGCAATAGACCAATGTAGTCAAATGCATGTCTACAGGTGAGGTATTATTCCATATTTTAATGCACAAATTGAGGCTCAGAGAGATTAAGTGACTTGCACAAAGGTCACAGAGCTGAAAATTGGTGACATTTATACTTGAATTTAGATCTGATCAATCCAAGACTCAAAATCTACTCCACTCTTTGGCTTGCATTCTCATATTAACAGGTGTCCTTTTCTTCCTTGAAGGAAGAAAAGCAATAATTCAAGCAGTTGGAGCCGAAGAGGCCCCAATTATTGCTATAGGAGAAAGCACTGATCAACCAACCTGGAGATCTGGCTTCGGGTCCCAACTCTGTTACCAACTAGTGTGCAATGAGGGTATGGGGGTGGATGTAGGGAGACATTTCTTAAATTTCCAATTTCTCTGAGCTTCTCAGCTGTAAATGTTAAAGCATCACAGAAATCTTAGAACCAAATCTCCCTCTTTAGCATTAACAAATGGTTTTCTTTGTGGTTCCCTAGAAATCAAGGATATGAGATCCAGAAAGTTTAAATCTCAGAGATCTGAGGGATATTATAATATTGCCCCTTCAAATGAAAGCACTGTTAGCAGTGGAAGAGATCTGAGTCATCCCAAATTACTGGTGGTGAATCTGTACACATTTGTGGCAACTTTAGGCCTTGCCTCATCAGAAGAAAGAATTTGACTGAGGGGCATAAAACAGAAAAAGAGACTGAGGCAAGTTCCAGAGCAGGACTGGAAGTTTATTAAAAAGGTTTTAGAACAGACAAGAAAGGAAAGAATATTTGAAAGAGATCCAAGTGGGCACCTGAAGGTCAAAGAGAGAAAAAAGGGGCACTTACCTTGATCCTAGGGCTCTATAGGCTTGCCTCTTTCCCATGATTCTTCCCTTAGGGTGGGTTTCCTGCATGTGCAGTACCTTCCTTACCTTTGGGAACTGAACACATGCAGTGTGCTTAGGAAGTTGTACGCATGTCCATCTGAGGCTTTCTTCCCTTTTGTGGTGGAGTGCCCTGAAGACCATACTTTGCCATTTTTTTCTGTTAATATGCATGCCCAGGAAGTTTCTTTTCCCTGGGATCTGCCTTTCTTTAACACTTGAACATTAACAGGTGTGGACCATCAGGAAACGGCCTCTCCCTGGTGCTGGCTGCCAATTTATCACTTTTAGAGAGGCAATGCAATAATTGCCGAGCCATCACCTGGCATTTCTAGTGGGTTGTCGGGGAGAGCCCTCTCCTGCCCTGCTAATGCCTAACTACCTGTAACAGCACCACTCTGGGAAGTTGTAGGATTTGGAACCACATATCCACCCTTTCATAGGCAAGGCAGGATTACAGCCTCGTTAAAGTCCTAGAAAAATGGCCTAGGTTAGAAGAGGCAGCTGGGTGGTGGTGGTGAGATGGGGCAGGTATGGGGACCAACTAGACCCTGTATCTTGATCTTAAAATTACTTTATTGATTTTCAAGTGTCCAAGGCATTTTTGAGTGGGTCTCCCTCCCCCATTCCGCATACTCTGAGTCATCAGAGAAGAGGGATTACTTGTCCCTTCTTGAAGTTGAAGTAGTAAAACACCATGAAGTTTACTTTTTAAATTATCATGTTTTAACTTTCTGTTTTGAAATAGCTTCAGACTTACAGAATAATTGTAATAGAGTGCAAAGAATTCCTGTATAATATTCATCCATATTCCCCAAATGTTAGCATTTAACCATATTTGCTTTATCATTTTTCTCTTTACACACACAAACACATTTCAGAGACTTTGAGAGCCGGTTGCTGCCATGCCCCTTTGTCTCTAAATATTTCAGTGTGTTTTTCCTAGAAATAAGGCCATTCTCTTACAGAATCACAGTATAATTTTCAAACCCATGAAATTCACATTGCCACAATACTATTATATAATTTATAGACCTTATTCAAATTTCACAAGTTGTTTCAGTAAATTTTTTTTCAGCAAAAGAAAAAGTCCACAGCATAAAACATAGCGTTTAATTGTCCCATGTCTTTATGTTACCAGAAAGGGATCCCAATCCAGACCCCAACACAGGGTTCTTGGACCTCGAGCAAGAAAGAATTTGAGGCGAGTCCATAGAGTAAAGTGAATGCAAATTTATTAGGAAAGTAAAGGGATGAAAGAATGGCTACCCCATAGGCAGAGCAGCGGCAATGGCTGCCTGACTGAATATACCTATAGTTATTTCTTGCCCATATGCTAAATAAGGGGCGGATTATTCATGAGTTTTCTGGGAAAGGGGTGGAGAGTTCTCAGAACTGAGGGCCCCTCCCCTTTTTAGACTATATATGGTAACTTCAGACATTTCTGTGGCATTTGTAAACTGTCATGGCACTGATGGGAGTGTCTTTTAGCATGCTAATGCATTATAATTAGCATATAATGAGCAGTGAGGTGCACCAGAGGTCACTTTCATTGCCATCTTGGTTTTGGTGGGTTTTGGCCAGCTTCTTTTTTTTTTATTTATTTTATTTATTTTTATTATTATACTTTAGAATTTAGGGTACATGTGCACAATGTGCAGGTTTGTTACATATGTATCCATGTGCCATGTTGGTGTGCTGCACCCATTAACTGGTCATTTAGTATTAGGTATATCTCCTAATGCTTTCCCTCCCCCCTCCCCCCACCCCACAACAGTCACCAGAGTGTGATGTTCCTCTTCCTGTGTCCATGAGTTCTCATTGTTCAATTCCCACCTATGAGTGAGAACATGCGGTGTTTGGTTTTTTGTCCTTGTGATAGTTTACTGAGAATGATGGTTTCCAGTTTCATCCATGTCCCTACAAAGGATATGAACTCATCATTTTTTATGGCTGCATAGTATTCCACGGTGTATATGTGCCACATTTTCTTAATCCAGTCTATCGTTGTTGGACATTTGGGTTGGTTCCAACTCTTTGTTATTGTGAATAGTGCGGCAATAAACATACGTGTGCGTGTGTCTTTATAGCAGCATGATTTATAGTCCTTTGGGTATATACCCAGTAATGGGATGGCTGGGTCAAATGGTATTTCTAGTTCTAGATACCTGAGGAATCGCCACACTGACTTCCACAATGGTTGAACTAGTTTACAGTCCCACCAACAGTGTAAAAGTGTTCCTATTTCTCCACATCCTCTCCAGCACCTGTTGTTTCCTGACTTTTTAATGATGGCCATTCTAACTGGTATGAGATGGTATCTCACTGTAGTTTTGATTTGCATTTCTCTGATGGCCAGTGATGATGAGCATTTTTTCATGTGTTTTTTGGCTGCATAAATGTCTTCTTTTGAGAAGTGTCTGTTGATGTCCTTCGCCCACTTTTTGATGGGGTTGTTTGTTTTTTTCTTGTAAATTTGTTTGAGTTCATTGTAGATTCCGGATATTAGCCCTTTGTCAGATGAGTAGGTTGCAAAAATTTTCTCCCATTCTGTAGGTTGCCTGTTCACTCTGATGGTAGTTTCTTTTGCTGTGCAGAAGCTCTTGAGTTTAATTAGATCCCATTTGTCAATTTTGGCTTTTGTTGCCATTGCTTTTGGTGTTTTAGACATGAAGTCCTTGCCCATGCCTATGTCCTGAATGGTATTGCCTAGGTTTTCTTGTAGGATTTTAATGGTTTTAGGTCTAACATTTAGGTCTTGAATCCATCTTGAATTAATTTTTGTATAAGGTGTAAGGAAGGGATCCAGTTTCAGCTTTCTACATATGGCTAGCCAGTTTTCCCAGCACCATTTATTAAATAGGGAATCCTTTCCCCATTTCTTGTTTTTGTCAGGTTTGTCAAAGATCAGATAGTTGTAGATATGTGGCATCATTTCTGAGGACTGTGTTCTGTTCCATTGATCTATGTCTCTGTTTTGGTAGCAGTACCATGCTGTTTTGGTTACTGTAGCCTTGTAGTATAGTTTGAAGTCAGGTAGCATGATGCCTCCAGCTTTGTTCTTTTGGCTTAGGATTGACTTGGCAATGTGGGCTCTTTTTTGGTTCCATATGAGCTTTAAAGTAGTTTTTTCCAATTCTGTGAAGAAAGTCATTGGTAGCTTGATGGGGATGGCACTGAATCTATAAATTACCTCGGGCAGTATGGCCATTTTCATGATATTGATTCTTCCTACCCATGAGCATGGAATGTTCTTCCATTTGTTTGTGTCCTCTTTTATTTCATTGAGCAGTGGTTTGTAGTTCTCCTTGAAGAGGTCCTTCCTGTCCCTTGTAAGTTGGATTCCTAGGTATTTTATTCTCTTTGAAGCAATGGGAGTTCACTCATGATTTGGCTCTCTGTTTGTCTGTGATTGGTGTATAAGAATGCTTGTGTTTTTTGCAGATTGATTTTGTATCCTGAGACTGCTGAAGTTGCCTATCAGCTTAAGGAGATTTTGGGCTGAGACGATGGGGTTTTCTAGATATACAATCATGTCATCTGCAAAGAGGGACAATTTGAATTCCTCTTTTCCTAATTGAATACCCTTTATTTCCTTCTCCTGCCTGATTGCCCTGGCCAGAACTTCCAACACTATGTTGAATAGGAGTGGTGAGAGAGGGCATCCCTATCTTGTGCCAGTTTTCAAAGGGAATGCTTCCAGTTTTGGCCCATTCAATATGATATTGGCCGTGGGTTTGTCATAGATAGCTCTTATTATTTTGAGATCTGTCCCATCAATACCTAATTTATTGAGAGTTTTTAGCATGAAGGTTGTTGAATTTTGTCAAAGGCCTTTTCTGCATCTATTGAGTTAATCATGTGGTTTTTGTCTTTGGTTCTGTTTATACGCTGGATTATGTTTATTGATTTGCATATGTTGAATCAGCCGTGCATCCCAGGGATGAAGCCCACATGATCATGGTGGATAAGCTTTGTGATGTGCTGCTGGATTTGGTTTGCCAGTATTTTATTGAGGATTTTTGCATCGATGTTCATCAGGGTCTAAAATTCTCTTTTTTTGTTGTGTCTCTGCCAGGCTTTGGTATCAGGATGATGCTGGCCGATAAAATGAGTTAAGGAGGATTCCCTCTTTTTGCATTGATTGGAATAGTTTCAGAAGGAATGGTACCAGCTCCTCCTTTTACCTCTGGTAGAATTCGGCTGCAAATCCATCTGGTCCTGGACTCTTTTTGGTTGGTAGGCTATTAATTATTGCCTCAATTTCAGAGCCTATTATTGGTCTATTCAGAGATTCAACTTCTTCCTGGTTTAGTCTTGGGAGGGTGTATGTGTCAAGGAATTTATCCATTTCTTCTATATTTTCTAGCTTATTTGTGTAGAGGTGTTTATAGTATTCTCTGATGGTAGTTTGTATTTCTGTGGGATTGGTGGTGATATCCCCTTTATCATTTTTTATTACATCTATTTGATTCTTCCCTCTTTTCTTCTTTATTAGTCTTGCTAGTGGTCTATCAATTTTGTTGATCCTTTGAAAAAACCAGCTCCTGAATTCATTGATTTTTTTTTTAAGGGTTTTTTGTGTCTCTATTTCCTTCAGTTCTGCTCTGATCTTAGTTATTTCTTGCCTTTTGCTAGCTTTTGAATGTGTTTGCTCTTGCTTCTCTAGTTCTTTTAATTGTGATGTTAGGGTGTCAATTTTAGATCTTTCCTTCTTTCTCTTGTGGGCATTTAGTGCTATAAATTTCCCTCTACACACTGCTTTGAATGTGTCCCAGAGATTCTGGTATGTTGTGTCTTTGTTCTCGTTGGTTTCAAAGAACATCTTTATTTCTGCCTTCATTTTGTTATTTACCCAGTAGTCATTCAGGAGCAGGTTGTTCAGTTTCCATGTAGTTGAGCGGTTTTGAGTGAGTTTCTTAATCCTGAAGTCTAGTTTGATTGCACTGTGGCCTGAGAGACAGTTTGTTATAGTTTCTGTTCTTTTACATATGCTGAGGAGAGCTTTACTTCCAACTATGCGGTCAATCTTGGAATAGTTATGGTGTGGTGCTGAAAAGAATGTATATTCTGTTGATTTGGGGTGGAGAGTTCTGTAGATGTCTGTTAGGTCTGCTTGGTGCAGAGCTGAGTTCAATTCCTGGATATCCTTGTTAACTTTCTGTCTCATTGATCTGTCTAATGTTGACAGTGGGGTGTTAAAACCTCCCATTATTATTGTGTGGGAGTCTAAGTCTCTTTGTAGGTCTCTAAGGACTTGCTTTATGAATCCGGGTGCTCCTGTATTGGGTGCATATATATTTAGGATAGTTAGCTCTTCTTGTTGAATTGATTCCTTTACCATGATGTAATGGCCTTCTTTGTCTCTTTTGATCTTTGTTGGTTTAAAGTCTGTTTTATCAGAGACTCGGATTGCCACCTCTGCCTTTTTTTGCTTTCCATTTGCTTGGTAGATCTTCCTCCATCCCTTTATTTTGAGTCTATGTGTGTCTCTGCACGTGAGATGTGTTTCCTGAATACAGCGTACTGATCAGTCTTGACTCTTTAACCAATTTGTCAGTCTGTGTCTTTTAATTGGAGCATTTAGCCCATTTACATTTAAGGTTAATATTGTTATGTGTGAATTTGATCCTGTCATTATGATGTTAGCTGGTTATTTTGCTCTTTAGTTGATGCAGTTTCTTCCTAGCCTCAATGGTCTTTATAATTTGGCATGTTTTTGCAGTGGCTGGTACCGATTTTTCCTTTCCATGTTTAGTGCTTCCTTCAGGAGCTCTTTTAGGGCAGGCCTGGTGGTGACAATATCTCTCAGCATTTGCTTGTCTGTAAAGTATTTTATTTCTCCTTCACTTATGAGGCTTAGTTTGGCTGGATATGAAATTCTGGGTTGAAAATTCTTTTCTTTAAGAATGTTGAATATTGGCCCCCGGTCTCTTCTGGCTTGTGGAGTTTCTGCCGAGAGATCAGCTGTTAGTCTGATGGGCTTCCCTTTGTGGGTAACCCGACCTTTCTCTCTGGCTGCCCTTAACATTTTTTCCTTCATTTCAACTTTAGTGAATCTGACAATTATGTGTCTTGGAGTTGCCCTTCTCGAGGAGTATCTTTGTGGGGTTCTGTGTATTTCCTGAATCTGAATGTTGGCCTGCCTTGCTAGATTGGGGAAGTTCTCCTGGATAATATCCTGCAGAGTGTTTTCCAACTTGGTTCCATTCTCCCCATCACTTTCACATACACCAATCAGATGTAGATTTGGTCATTTCACATAGTCCCATATTTCTTGGAGGCTTTGTTCATTTCTTTTTATTCTTTTTTTCTCTAAACTTCTCTTCTCTCTTCATTTCATTCATTTGATCTTCCATCACTGATATGTTTTCTTCCAGTTGATCGAATCAGCTACTGAGGCTTGTGTATTCATCACATAGTTCTCGTGCCATGGTTTTCAGCTCCATCAGGTCCTTTAAGGACTTCTCTGCATTGGTTATTCTAGTTAGCCATTCATCTAATTTTTTTTCAAGGTTTTTAACTTCTTTGCCATGTGTTCGAACTTCCTTCTTTAGCTTGGAGTAGTTTGGTCTTCTGAAACCTTCTTCTCTCAACTCATCAAAGTCATTCTCCGTCCAGCTTTGTTCTGTTTCTGGTGAGGAGCTGCGTTCCTTTGGAGGAGGAGAGGCGCTCTGATTTTTAGAGTTTCCAGTTTTTCTCCTCTGTTTTTTCCCCATCTTTGTGGTTTTATCTACCTTTGGTCTTTGATGATGGTGACATACAGATGGGATTTTGGCGTGGATGTCCTTTCTGTTTGTTAGTTTTCTGTCTAACACTCAGGACCCTCAGCTGCAGGTCTGTTGAAGTTTGCTGGAGGTCCACCTCAGACCCTGTTTACCTGGGTATCAGCAGTGGAGGCTGCAAGACAGTGGATATTGGTGAACAGCAAATGTTGCTGCCTGATCGTTCCTCTGGAAGTTTTGTCTCAGAGGAGTACCCAGCTGTGTGAGTTGTCAGTCTGCCCCTACTGGATGGTGCCTCCCAGTTAGGCTACTCGGGGGTCAGGGACCCACTTGAGGAGGCAGTCTGTCCGTTCTCACATCTGCAGCTGCATGCTGGGAGAACCACTACTCTCTTCAAAGCTGTCAGACAGGGACATTTAAGTCTGCGAGGTTTCTGCTGCCTTTTGTTTGGCTATGCCCTGCCCTCTGTCTACAGAGGCAGGCAGGCGTCTTTGAGCTGAGGTGGTCTCCACCCAGTTTGAGGTTCCTGGCCTGGCCGCTTTGTTTACCTACTCAAGCCTCGGCAATGGCGGGCGCCCCTCCCCCAGCCTTGCTGCCACCTTGCAGTTTGATCACAGACTGCTGTGCTAGCAATGAGTGAGGCTCCATGGGCGTAGGACCCTCCGAGCCAGGTGTGGGATATAATCTCCTGGTGTGCCCTTTGCTAAGACCATTTGAAAAGCGCAGTATTAGAGTGGGAGTGACCTGATTTTCCAGATGCCGTCTATCACCCCTTTCTTTGACTAGGAAAGGGAATTCCCTGACCCCTTGCACTTCCCGGGTGAGGTGATGCCTTGCCCTGCTTCGGCTCATGCTTGGTGTGCTGCACCCACTGTCCTGCACTCACTGTCTGACACTCCCCAGTGAGATGAATCCAGTACCTCAGTTGGAAATGCAGAAATCACCCGTCTTCTGTGTCACTCACGCTGGGAGCTGTAGACTGGAGCTGTTCCTGTTCAGACATCTTGGCTCCTCCCCCCTCTTAGTCCATTTTCTATTACTTATAACAAAATATCTGAAAATGGGTAATTTATAAAGAAAAAGAATTTATTACAGTTATGGAGGCTGAGTGGTTTAATGTTGAGGGGCCACATCTGGTGAGGGCCTTCTTGCTGGTGGGGACTTTGCAGAATTCCAAGGCAGTGCAGGGCATCACATGATGAGGGAGCTGAGTATGCTAGCTCAGGTCTTTCTTTCTCTTCTTATAAAGCCACCAGTCCCACTTACATGATAACCCACTAACCCATTAACCCATTAGTCTATGAATTGGTTAATTCATTCATGAGAGCAGAACCTTCATGACCCAATCACCTCTTAAAGGCCCCACCTCTCAATACTGCCACAGTGGGGACTAAGTTTCAACATGAGTTTTGGAGGGGACCAACATTCAGGCATTTCATAGCAAGATGAAATGATAGGATGTTGGTGATTTGATTCAAAATTATCTATGGGGCAGAAAAGTGGGTAGGAGTACATATGCAACAAGACCAGTTCTGAGTTCATTATTGTTGAAGCTTCTGGAAAGTTAAGTACAAGTTTCTTATAAACTTTCTATAATATTATACAAATACCTTAGACATTAGTTGTCTCAAAATCAATGTGCTTTTCTTTCTCTGGTGAATAGATCATTTTTATAATAGAATCCCCTAGGTTGGAAAAATAAGTTACTACATTTTTAATATTCCTGCATTTAGATGGCTATGTGCAATAATTTGAGCATGAGTAAAGTGAACTCTCCAAGGACATGTATCTCTTCCAGTTAGGGCATATGTCAATCCTTGTATCACTCCTGAAACCAGGAGCTAATTTCTCTTACTGTCTGGTCAGGTCAGTGAATGGTTGATATTATACCAGCACGTAGACCGTGAGAACACTGGCTGGACTGCAGAAGACTCCTTTACATTCACGGCCTCCTCCCCATCAGCAGCCCTGGCACCCGAGGAGTTCTGTATTACTATTTCATATGATATCAATAAGCCTGGTTAGCAGAGTTGTCTGCTTGCAAATACAGGTAATGCCGCCAAGATATGAGCAGTGTCTAATCTATAATTATTAAAGTAGGGAGAGTTTGGAAATAAATCTTTCCCTTTTTAATTGTCAATGCCATGATATCAACCTTTGAAATAAAGCTTAAACAGTTATATAAAGTTATTATTTCTTTACATGTCCTCTTTCTATTTTATCTCATAAGCTTAAACAGTTGTACTGGGAGAAGGATGACAACTTAGCTTTAAAGAATTTTATTTGCACCTCCAAGTGGGGACTTCACTGTGCTCATGACGGAAAACTGTTGATAGAAAATGAAAATGACAAATAGCTTAAGTTCTTAAAAGGAAAGCGGTATTGAAAGCTGCATGTTTCCATGGCAAGAGAAAGTCTAGTAGTAGATAAGTTAGGAAATTAACATTTTGTAAATGAATATAAAAGATTTTAAAGCTCAGTTGCCTGAAATGTTGGCTTAATTTTGTGTGAGTGTGTGTATTTAAAATGTATTTATTTAATACGCCTTGGGTAGCAATGCTAATTCAAGTACTTGAGCAACCAAAGTGTTACAAATAATCTGCTAAGACAAATTTGAGGGAAAAAGAGCTTTACAGCTGTCATCTGAATGTTCTAATGAAATGCCAATTTGTTCTTTATGTTTTAACAGAAGCTTCTGTCAAGGAGGGAGACAAGGTTCTAATTGGCCAATTTAAGTTAGATGCCTCCAATCTCTTATTTAAATTGCCTGAATCTCAGTGCTCTTCCTATGAATTTGGTTCCAAGTGACATGTGTTCCTCACCATGGAACAATTATGGTTGGAGAAAGAAATATTACAAAAGGAAAACCCAGTTTCTCCCAGTATATAATTAATAAATTTGGAACTACATACATTCATGATGACTCTGATTCACTGGCTGATAATTTTACCTTTGTCGTTTGGCCAAACCAAAAGAGCAAGTCCACCACCAAGCCAGAAGCTGACTTTCTTGAAGAGATGTTTAATATCACCATCTCTCCAGGTGATATTACTATAATGACCAGGCACCAGAATTAAAGACAAAGGGGCTTCAGTTGAAAGTTCTGTAGGGCAGTAGGTTGGCTGTGGGACCTGAACATCTGAAAGTGGAAGATCTGGACAGTCCTCCAGATGAAATCAGATATATGATCATCTGTAATCCTAATAATGGCTTTTTGGCAATGGCTTACCTTCTGGACACACCTGTTCACCATTTTACACAAGCTGACATTGATAACCCTCAGGTGTGGTTCATGCAGGATGGAAGCCCTTCCTCTGGAGTGTTCTACTTTAGTGTGACAGATGGTGTACACTGCCCCCTCTATAAACTCTTCCACTGGGATGTCATTCCCATCTCCATCAGCATTGTGAACCTTACTGACCTACTTCTCCCACAAGGCCAGACAACCATCCCCATCACCAACGCTCACCTGTCAGCCATGACCAATAGGAGGAGCCCCCAAATCACTTACATGATAACATGGCCCCTCCAACATGGGCACCTGCTGATTGAAGACCAGGTGGTAACCAACTTTGGACAGGAAGATTTGGATTCAGGAAGACTCTCTTATCACATGACAAATCTCCCTGCCACACAGGACCAGCTATAGTTCTCACTGTTTACATCAGAAAGCAACCTGACAGGACAAACACTGAACATCAGAGTGCAGCCTTTACTGTGAGTTATGCCAAACCTGAAAATTGCCAACAGAGTGACTCATCAGCTGAGAAGAAGGGACCTAGATGCTACCGTGTTGTGGGAAGTCAGGGGCCCCGAATGGAGGGACCCTTGAAGCCACGGCAGAAGAACATAAATTGTGAAGATTTCATGGGCATTTATTAGTTCCCCAAATTAATACTTTTATAATTTCTTGCGCCTGTCTTTACTGCAATCTCTGAACATAAATTGTGAAGATTTCATGGACACTTATCACTTCTCCAGTCAATACCCTTGTGATTTCCTATGCCTGTCTTTACTTTAATCTCTTAATCCCATCATCTTTGTAAGCTGAGGAGGATGTATGCCGCCTCAGGACCCTGTGATGATTGCATTAACTGCACAAATTGTTTGTAGAGCATGTGTGTTTGAACAATATGAAATCTGGGCACCTTGAAAAAAGAACAGGATAACAGCAATGTTCAGGAAACAAGGGAGATAACCTTAAACTCTGACTGCTGGTGAGCCGGGCAGAACAGAGCCATATTTCTCTTCTAAGCAAATGGGAGAAATATCACTGAATTCTTTTTCTCAACAAGGAACATCCCTGAGAAAGAGAATGTGTCCCTGAGGGTAGGCCTCTGAAATGGCCACTTTGGGGATGGCTGTCTTTTACAGTCATAGCTGAGGGATGAAATCAGCCCCCATCTCCCTTAGCACTCCCAGGCTTATTAGGACGAGGAAATTCCCGCCTAATAAATTTTGGTCAGACTGGTTGTCTGCTCTCAAACCCTGTCTCCTGATAAGATGTTATCAATGACAATGCATGCCTGAAACTTCATTAGCAATTTTAATTTCGCCATGGTCCTATGGTCCTATGATCTCGCCCTGCCTCCATTTACCTTGTGATATCTTATTACCTTGTGAAGCATGTGATCTCTGTGACCCACACCATATTCGTACACTCCCTCCCCTTTTGAAAATCACTAATAAAAACTTGCTAGTTTTATGGCCCAGGGGGCATCACGGAACCTGTCGACATGTGATGTCTCCCCTGGACACCAAACTTTAAAATTTCTTTCTTTTGTACTCTGTCCCTTTATTTCTCAGACTGGCTGACACTTAGGGAAAATAGAAAAGAACCTATGTGAAATATGGGGGTGAATTTCACCCAATACTACTGAGCTTGCTAATATGACTGACAGTGATCCCAAATTTGAAGTGACAGAGCCCCCTGTACGTAGAAGGCTGGGACGAAGAGGGGTTCTACAGCACAGTGATAGAAGAGGCTACTGTATTCACTCAGAGGGACATTGACCAAGGGCAGCTTGTATTCCACCCACAAGTGTGGGGATGCTGAACGAATCCTTCACTTTCTTGCTCAGGGTAGATCATGTACAGCCAGCAATAGGCTATCTCCCCTTCACCATAGTGCCACCTGACCCCTCACTTTTGCAAACATTTACACCAGATGCTCCTTTATTTGTCACTGGAGACAACCTTGTAACCTCAGTTCTGTCTCAGGAAAAGCCTGTGATTTCCTCAGGACTTGCGGCACAGACAGAAACTTTAGGGTAAGTGACCCAGACCAGATGGCAGAAAGCAGATCCCTGGGTATAGCACAGTGGTGAAGAGCCCAGTGTGGATGGCAGAGTCTCTGCCATCAAGGTCATTTGGCCACCAGCCAGCACTAATAGCTCTTGGGCACCCACGCAGCCCATAGAGAGCAGTTACCCTCTGATGCTCATCGTACCCTTGGCTGCCACGGTCTTCCTGCTGAAAGTGGCTGCAGTGGCCATGTGTGTCTGGCTGTTGAGCCAGAAGGCAGAAAAGGCAAAACCCTTTATCAAGCTCCAGACCAACCTGGAACACACAACCCCAAGTCATAAGCCAGAAAGGAGCATAAAGGTTCCCACTGTCACAGTGACACCCCTTCTGCAAAGCTCCAGCAGCCCCCCAGTCTGTCTTTTCAGGGCCCCGCAGTGTGAACAAATGTCTTCTCTGGTGGCTGAGCCAGTGGACAAATGTGCTGCTTGGGAGACGTGGATGAACCTGGTCAAACTCTGCCGACAAACCAACCCAATGCTGAAGCACAACCAGTATTGGGTGTAGATTGAGGGCTCACATTTCTTACTGACCACCTACCATGTGCCAGGCACTGGGATAGGCATTGGGATATAAAGCAAATAAATGCGGTTGGATCAACTGAGAAAAGTCAGGCCCTGCTAGTGATTCAATGTTCAATCTTAGCTCCATGGTTAGATGTTCCTGGGTGGTTGATTGTGACTTGTACAACACTCATGGGCTTTCTGCAATGGGCTCTGTGTGTCATCTTCTGGACCTGACTTTCTCAGTATACATCAGTTGGTCAATATTTAAACCCTTTACTAAGGTGGTACAGAACATGTTAGCCCCATTGAGAATGCCAGTATTAACTTGGGGCATAGAGTTAAAGGAGGAAAGCTTTGAATAATTTACATTGAGAATTCACTTTGAGTGAGTCAGCAGGAAGTGCAAGAACTATTTCAGCATGTAGAAGAGGTAATTTATCACATCAGTGAGTATGTTTATGTAATGTTTTTCTGCAATGTCTTTTCCTCGTTATGTCTCTAGGTTTGATTTCCTAGTGCAGGAAATGCCTCAGTGCTCTAGGTAGTGTTGGGACAGTCTGGCCCCTTTTGAAAATATCTACTGAATACATTGTGTTTCATCAGGAGGCTTTGTCTATTCTAATTTATAAAATCAAGCCTAGAATATAAACATTATTTGAAGCCCTACAGGACAGAAAATTTTGTTGAATGTTTTTGTGATGCCTCAATTTGGCTTAACTTTACAATGAATTAAAATAATGGTCCAGGCCCAGTGGCTCATGCCTATAATCTCAGCACTTTGGGAGGCCAAGGTGGGCAGATCGCTTGAGCCCAGGAGTTTGAGACCAGCCTGGACAACATAGTGAAACTTATCTGTACAAAATAAGCAAGCAAACAAACAAACAAAAAAATTAACCAGGCATGGTGGCATGTGCCTATAGTCCCAGCTACTCTGGAGGCTGAGGTGGGTGGATCTCCTGAGCCTGGGAAGTTTGGGCTGAAGTGAGCTGTGATATACGAGACTCTGTCTCAAGAAGAAAATAAATAAATAATGTAATAATAACAAATTTGTATTTGCATTGTCTAATTGAGCCTACCACTGGCCAACTGAAGCTTCGGTTTCTGTAACTGTAAAATGAAGATATTAGTTCTTGTATTAGGAATACTTTGGGCTGCAAGCCTGCAAGACATACTCTATCAGTGGTTTAGATTGGAGACTGGCAAGCTTTTTCTGTAAAGAGTCACGTAGTAAATATTTTAGGCTTTGTAGGCCATATGTATGTATATATTCGGTCATACATTCTTCTTGCTTTGTTTCTTTTTAGCAACCTTTTAAAAATGTAAAAGTAATTCTTAGTTATTGGATTTGGCCCACATACCATAGTTTGCCAATCTTTGATGTAGGTAATAGACGTGTTGAATTATCTCAAGTAATGAACATGCTGGGGGTGGGCATTCTAAGACCGGTTCAGTAGTTCAAGAATGGCACCAAGGACTGAGCTCTTCTGTTCCTTCTGCTCTACCTTCCTTAAGCTGTTAACCTTTCATTCTTTTATTTAATTCCTTGCAATTGTAAGATGTTTGCTAAGGCTCCAAGCAATACAACCACATTCAAAGGCAGGAATCGTAGTGGAGGAGTGAGAGATAGAGGACGGCAAAATGGTTTTTTAAAAGAGACTTTGTTTTTTTTTTTTGTATTTTTAGTAGAGATGAGAGTTCACTATGTTGGCCAGACTTGTCTCGAACTCTTGACCTCAGGTGATCCACCTGCCTCGGCCTCCCAAAGTGCTGAGATTACAGGGGTGAGCCACCACATCTGGCTGAGACTCTTCTATTATTATTATTATCATCATCATCATCATTTTTAATCTTGTAAGAGGAGTTTCTCCCTAAACTTTTTTTTTTATGTCTCATTGTCTAGAAATGGGCAACATGACTTCCATCCCTTGACCAATCACTGGCAAAGGAAAATGGTGTCTTCATAACTGACAATCTCTCCCAGGGCTGAGGGTGGAGTCTACTAACTCAGAGATCAATGGATCAGCCCACCATGTAATTAGGGAAGGATGGGGGGATAGCAATTAGATAGATAATGAATAGGTTCTATTAAAATACTCTTCAAATATTGACATACTTGGGAAACAAAGATTTTGATCTTTCAAATCAGTGTCTTATATCTCCTTTTCATGTTTTAATGATTTTTCTTGAAGCCAGAGGCCAGTTTTTCTCAATAGGGGTGGGAAGGCTGTGATGGGGGTGTATGTGAAGGGAGACATGCCACTCAGAGTACATTTGGCGAAGGCTAGGGACATTTGTGGTTTTCAAGCTGATGGGGGAAGGATACTTCTTGCATCTAATGGGTAGAAGCCAAGGATGCTGCCAAACATGCAAAAAGGCACAGAGCAGCTCTCACAACAAAGAATTATCAGGTTGAAAATGCCAACAGTGCAGAGATTGAGAAACCCTGTTTAAGTCACAAAGAAGAGTTTTCCTGTATACCCAATGAAGGATGAACTTATTACCAAGTCTAGGCAAAAAGCATATTCTAAAAACTTCATGGTAGAGTGAAAATCCCACAGTATATTTGAAACTCTGATTGGCTAGTGGTATACATGAACATTTAAAAAAGAAGATGTATTAAAAAGCAAGCAAAACTTGACAGCAGGCTCATTTCTTCATATTACTTGTCTAAGGACAATATTTTGCCTTGTGTTAACAGGTGGAACACATCAGGAGAGTAAAAATGAGACAGAAAGTTCACAAAGGTAAAGATGAGGTCAAAGTGTCCCCAAAAGTCTGATGCCTCTAATATGTTTCATATGGAAAAGGTTTTGTTCTCACCCCATCTCTTTTCTGTTCGCCTGAGTCGCACTTCCCTCCCAACTTAATTTTAACTGCTCTTTAGGAAAACACACTTCACAATCTACAGAATAAATGAAATCATAGCATGTTTGGGCCTAGAGATGACTACCCATGCCTTAGATACTTGGGTCTAATGCCATGGACAACTGTTGCTGAAGAACATTACTCTACTCTTCTTCCAAAAGTGCTTTTATCCAGTATGTCTGTACTTCTGAATCGTATAGTCCCTTTCAAGTGTTTTGTTTAAAAGGAGGAGGAATGAGAGGCTTAACCCAAGCTTGGCTTGGTCATTATGCAACTCAGAATTGTTCTTAGGCCTGTTTTAATCCAGGCACTTAGAAGGAGTAGGATGGCAGTGTGTGCCTGAATCTGCACATGCAGGGGAGGCTGAGGAGCATCTCTAAATCCAGTAAGTGGGTTTTGTTCCCCATCAGCTGGGCAGGGAGAATGCCTGCTCTTTGTGGAAAAGCCAGACATACTTGGCTCAGTGAGTATGTGGGCCTCTTCCTTGCTTCAGCCACAATGTCTCTGGAGCTAGGATTACCGGCCTGGTGAAACAAAACAGTCTGGCTTCCCTCCTCTTTTTCCTCTTAATTTTGCAACTGCACACATAAAATTGGTGTCCATATTGGAAGGAGATACACACAGATATTTAAAAATAATAATTCATGTTATTGTTTGTGAGTGTGCCTGCTGGAGCCAGAATATCAGTGTGAGATCCAGATGTCAAACTTCAGTGATTAATCAAGTAATTAACAGAGAATTTGGAAAGTTTTCTTCTAGAAGTTCTGGAATATTCTACTGATTTACAGATGGGTTCAATTAAAAGGAAATAATGCTTACCATTTGGTGCTGGCTCAAAGTGTGAAAGAAATATTTTTGGCAAAAATTCATTTAACATTGAAAATTGAAGTTTTAGAAATTGAAAAATCAGCCTGAAATGGCTTCTCCCATACACAGAGGCATAACGGAATAGTTTTGACTCTTTATCATACTGGAGTCACTGCTTCTTAACAAATGACTGGTGAATAAATAAGTGTATAGCAGAGGTTAGTATTAGAAGACTGGCAGGTTTTTGCTTAAGAGAAGGTATACTCTGGGCTAGGCTGGGAGTGGAGAGTCTCTCTCTCTCTTTTTTTTTTCCACCTCCTGAAAACATTTTTTCATATTAAGAGGTCTTGGCAGATTCCAAACTTTAGTGGTCCCTTCTCAAACATCTGGGTACATTTCCTTATAGCCCTGCATTAATTAGGTGAAGCGAAGGTGACACAGAAGCTGGCTTTACTCTCTGGTTCTTCAGATTTCTGGAGCTGAAGTGGACACATTTGGGGGGTAGATGGAAGGTGATGGTACATATCAGGTGATGGATCCTGAATTTTGGATGGGACTGAGCTATCCACTCCTGCATCTTTCAGAGGCATCATAATTAATAATGAGGTTTAGCCTTGCGTGAGGAGAGGCATGAGGATGAGAGTGGGCTGGGAGCCCACTGTTTGGCATGCTGAATGATGGATCTTTTGCTTATGATACACAAAAACACCACTGGCTGTTTCATAGAGACCAGGATGAGGCTGCCTTCTTATAGAGATCTACGAACATTTATAAGGCACTTCATGTATGTGAAATGCTAGATCCTCCCCCTGGTCTGAAGATGCAAGATGGTATCCTGCAAGGATCTTTTTGGTCTGCTTCTTCTAGTAGGCCCCTCTAGAGTCACACTAGAAGTACCAGGACAGATGAGGTTATGGGAGAAAGAGGACAAAGACACGCAGAGCTTAGGACAGGGCTTTGTGTTTTCACTTCGAGTGCTCATAAGTGAGTGCTGCCCATCCAGAGGGGCAGCAAGAGTTGGAACACAATGGCCCACTGTAGTGTGTCCCCCACCCTCCATGTTTCTCAGCCCAGCTTTGCACTCCCTGTCCCTTGGTGTGCCCCAGGTCTGGTGACATGGCAGAATGGGTAAATAATCGACTCTGGGTCTGTTTTGGATCATAGCCCTCTATTTCCTAGAAGTGTGACTTATTCAATTTCTCTGAACTTAGTTTCATCAGTGAAAAATATGGGGATAGTGATATTAGTACCTACCTCTCTGGGTTTTGTTAGGATTTAGTGATATAATCGCCTGATATTAATAGAATAATAATAATCGTACAGTATTTTCAATGCATCAGACACTATACTAACTACTATAAAAGAATTTTCTTACCTAGGGTTTTAATGCACTATGAAAGAACTAATCTATGAAGTCTCTGAATAAACCAGAGGCTCATATTCTACCCAAAGTAGTATATTACTGGTAGTGGAATTTCAGGTGAACGATTTAGGATAGATGAGGTGTGTTTAGGAAGGGAACTTCCCAAATGCTCAAACTCTACCTGGCATGCAGGGCTGTTTCCTTGGTCCTTGGATGGAAACTTGGTAAGAAAATGGATGAAGGAAAGAGCACGCCAGGAACATTTGCAAGGGGCAGACTCAAGCTGAGAGAGATTAAGAGTTCTTTACCTTGCAGAGGGGGCTGAACCACTGATAAAATTCACTTCCTGCCCTATTCACTTCCTGTTCAAGCAGGGATCACATCTGCACAACCCCGTCCTGGATGGGAAACCCTTACCTGTTCTTCCCTCCTCCCAACCGGGTTGGTCTCAGGCTTTCATCAATTGGTAATTTATTTTTTAATTCCAGAATTAACAAAGGGCTGTCACTTAAAAAAATTAATATCCCTAGCAAAATTTAAAGTATCCAACTATCACCGTAATTCCATTTTTTAAAGTAAGGGCAGAATCTTAGAACAAAGAACTTTATGGTGGGAAGAGCAGATTTTTATGAAAAATTCTTTTTGTCCGGATTTGACTTTGGCCTAGGAAAACCTCAGGACACACCGGCAGGGTCAGGAATTCACCTCTGGAGTCCATGCTTATGGGTGCTTTGATTAGAGCAGAGGCAGAAGCCGGGGCAGAGGGGAACTCAGGCTCCTCAATGTTGGTGCTCTTTAGAAGGTGTGGCTAGGTGTCCCTGGTAAATGTGTACATATGCGGTAGGGGAGGAGTGGGAGGGGGAGTGAGGGGCAAATTTGCTACTTAAGAGTCTAGAGAATAGCAGTTCTATGGATATGCAACCTGTGCAGCCATACAGAGCCCATTCTCAGAGGGCTTTGGGTTTGGTTGAATGCTGTGTGTCACATCTTGAAATTAGAATAATTTCTTAACAAGAGGCCCCACATTTTCATTTTTCGCTGGGCCCCACAAATTATGCAGATGTTTCTGAGTCCTCATAGAATTTAATTGATAGTTGCATGAGACACCTCTTCAGCACAGTTCAGAATTCTCTCAACTTTGCTTCTGGCTCCAGCCTTAGCTGTGGCTACAAGTTCCAAGCATGTTTGCAGCCACGAGTGTGCACTGTGCCCTGCACTACCCACCTGAAGGCTCCTCTCTCTCCACTGCACGACGGTGGGAACTTGTGCTTGCACCACCCAGAAGTATGGCTCTGGTCCAGTGGAAAACCGAAGCCTATGGGTAAATGCTTCCTCGTTTCGTCTCCCAAGTGAACGGTTCTGAAATTCATTCTCTGAGACTTCTCAGAACATCCTGAAGACTGAGCACAATACATTGGTGTGTGGACTCTTTTCCTTCCCTGTTTATCATCCCTGTCCCTCACTCCTGCTCCCACTCACAGATGAGTCTTTGCTTTCGAGGAAACCCATGCTAAGACAATAGTTCACATTCTCCCTAATTGTGACCCCTACGATTACAGACTCTGGGGCCGGGGATCCATTGCCTATTGACTCTTCCATGACCCTTAGGCACACAGTTACGTCTGGGTCACTTGCCTCTAGGACCCGCTTTCTGCTAGGCCCCTTGCCTGCGGCAGCTCAGGTCTGTGGAGACACTGCTTTCTGCCCACAGTTGGCAGCCAGAGACCCTTGTGCCCATGAGGAGACTCTGGCTCAAGGCTCTCTTTTGGAATCATGTTGAGGGGACAGGGATTCACTGAACCATCTTCTTACTCTTCAGTGCACTTTCTCTGCTGGTCATGTTGGGTCCCAGAAACAATAACGCTTTTACCCCAACTTTTAGCAAGACCAAGATTTATTGTATTTTGTAATATTTTAGAAAGGCTTCTTTTCATGCTTTTCATTTCAACATGGTTTCTGCCTCTGCAAAGACTACATCAGCTCTCTTCTTTAAAATAGTAGCTTTATTGAGATATTTATATACCATAAAATCTACCCAATTAAAGTACACAATTCAATAGTTTTCAGTATTTTCAGAGTTATGCAATCATTACCACAATCAATTTTAGAACATTTTTATTACCCCAAGAATTCTTGTACCCATAGCAGTCACCTACCATTTACTCCCAGTTCCTCCAGCTCTAAGCAGCTACTAATCTACTTTCTGTTTCTATAGATTTGCCTATTGTGGATGTTTCATATACAGTCAGGCACTGCCTAACAACATTTCAGTCAATAACAGACCACATATATGGTGGTGGTCCCATGAGATTATAATGAAGCTGAAAAATTTTTATTGCACAAATATCTACCATCGTGTTACAACTGCCTACAGCATTCAGTACAGTAATATTCTGGACAGGGTTGTAGCCCAGGAGCAACAGGCTATACAATATAACCTGGACATGTAGTAGGCTATACCATTTAGGTTTGTGTAGGCACACTCTATGATGTTTGTACAACACTGAAATGGCCTAACAATGCATTTCTCAGAATGTAGCACTCTCCTTAAATGACTCATGACTGTATATAGAATCATACAATATGTAGTCCTTTGTGTTTACCTTTTTCAGATAGCATAATGTTTTCAAGGTTCATCTATGTTGTAGCATGTAACAGTTCCTTTTTATGGCCGAATAGCATTTTGTTGCATGGGTATACCACATTTTATTTATTTATTCATCAGTTAATGAACATTAGGGTTGTTTCCATTTTTTGGTTATTATGAATAATTCTGTGTGAAACATTCATGTGCATGTTTTTGTGTGGATGTGTATTTTCATATACATATGAAAATATGAAATTGAAGAAATGAAATTGATTGGTTCATATGGTAGCACTATGTTTAATCATCTGAGCAACTGCCAGACTGTTTTCCAAAGTGAATACCATATTTTCCATTCCCACAAGCAGTGTATGAGGGCTCCAATTTCTTTACATCCTCACTATACCACTTTTTTATTTTAGCCATCCTAGTGAGTGTGAAGTGGGATCTTATTGTGGCTTTGCATTTCCCTACTAGCTAACAATGTTTAACATCTTCTCATGTTCTTACTGGCTATTCATATGTCTTCTTTAGAGAACTGTCTATTCAGATCATTTGGCTATTTAAAAAAATTGGATTATTTGTCTTTTTGTTATTGAGTTGTAGGCATTGTTTATATATTTTGGATACTAACCTTTATCATATATATAATATACAAAAATTTTCTTCCATTCTGTGGGTTGTCTTCTCACTTTCTTGATGGTGTTCTTTGAAGCACAGAAGTTTTAAAATTTGGTAATGTCCAATTTACCTATTTTTATGTTTCTTGTACTTTTGATATTATATCTAAGAAGCCATTTCCTATTCCAAATCATGAAGATTTATGTTTATGCTTTCTTCTGAGAGTCTTGTAATTTTAGCTCTTATGATGAGATGCTTGACCCATTTTGAGTTAATTTTTATATATAGTGTATATAGTGTGAGGTAGTGATACAACTTCATTGCATTGCATGTAGATATCTAGTTGCCTCGGCATCACTTGTTAGAGAAACTATTTTTTCCCATTTAATTGTCTTTGTGACCTTTCAAAAAGGAGTTGATCGTAAATATGAGGATTATTTGTGTACTCCCAATTCTATTCCATTGATCTATATGTCTATCTTCATGCCAGTAGCAACCTGTCTTGATTACTATAAGTTTTGAAATCAAGAAGTGTGAGTTATCCAACTTTGTTCTGTTCATTTTCAAGATTATTTGCACTATTCTGGATTTCTTTAATTTCCATACGAACTTAAGAATCAGCTTGTCAATTTCTGCAAAGAAGGTAACTGAGATTTTGTTTGGGATTGCATTGACACTGTAGATAAATTTGGAGACTATTGAATTTTAACAATATTAAGTCTTTTCATCCATGAACATAATATGTCTTTCCATTTATTTAGGTCTTCAATGTCTTTCAATAATGTTTTTGTCATTTTCAATGTATAAGACCTGCATTTCCTTGGTTAAATTTATTCCTAAGTATTTTATTCTTCTTCTTACAAATGAAATGTTTTCTTAATTTAATTTTGGGTTGTTTATATCTGTGCAGAAATACAGCTGATTTTTGTACATATTGAGCATCCCTAATCCAAAATGCTCCAAAATTCAAAACTTTTTTGAGTGCCAACCTGATGCTCAAAGGTCATGCTCAAAGGAAATGCCCATTGTAGTACTTTGAATTTTGAGATTAGGGATGCTCAACTGGCATGTCTATGCAAGTATTCCAAAGTCAAACAAACTTGCAATCCCAAACAATTCTGATCCCAAGCATTTTTAATAAGGGATACCCAACCTGTATATCAATCTTGTAACCTGCCACTTAGTTTAAATATTTTATTAGTTTTAATTGTTTCTTAGTGGATTATTCAGAATTTTGTATATACAAGGTCATGTCCCCTGCAAATAAAGATACTTGTATTTCTTTCTTTCTAGTCTGAGTGCCTTTTATTTATCTTCTTGCCTAATTACCCTTGCTAGAACCCACAGTATGGTGTTGAATAGAAGTGGTGAGAGTGGGCTTTTGTGTCTTCTTCTTCATCTTAGGAGAAACTTTTCTTTCTCTCTCCATTAAGTATATTCCCAGCTGTGGATTTTTTATAGGTGTCTTTTATCAGATTGAAGAAGTTCTCTTCCATTCCTAGTTTGTTGAGTGTTTTTTTTTTTTTAATCATAAGGGGTGCTGGGTTTTGTCAAATGCTTTTTCTGCATCCATTGAGATGATCATGTGTTTTTTGTCCTTTATTCTGTTGACATAGTGTATTACAGTCATTGATTTTTAGATATTAAACCCACTAATCCCACTTGGTCGTGGTGTATAATCCTTTGTATATACTGCTGGATTTTGGTTTGCTAGTATTTTTTTTTTTGGGATTTTCCCCCCACTATTTTATCACTCTTGCAAACCTCTGACTTTAGGGACATGAACTCAAGCAGAAGAATGTGTGTTGAATAGACATCAAAGATTTTTAATCTAGGAAGGTTGTTGTGAAACAGAACTAGAATGGATTGGGGCATTTAAAATGTTTGAGTCTACAAAGAGGAAGCTGAGATATTTTGTCTTGGTTTAGTGCACAGATCATGTTTAGAATGGTAGCTGGCATTTGATTAGGTCTCTGGGGCAGAAGTATCTACCAGAACTATGATGGAGGAGTTGCTCATATGCTGTTCTACACTATTTGGCTGTGTCAGCTGCTGCCCCTGTCTCAGCCCATCCCAGATGAGAGTCGAAGGTTAGGTTGTTCTAGCAAGTTGGGAGAGCCAGGAGGGATCATACAAGCTTTGTTTGCTTTGAGGATGGAACATGCAAGCATTGCAGGATGTTAACATGGAAGAGTCTGCTGAAATAGTAAGACAATACATATCACAATTCAAAGCAAAGGTCTTCAGTACAATGTAATATTTCTAAAAGGAATGATAGAAAACAGGCTAGATGACCCTTAAACCCCGCATTCACATTTTGAATGGAGAAGACTCAGGAATTAGAAGCTGGTGAAGAAAAGTTTAGAGAAAACTGCTCTTTTGCCTGTGTGTTACCCCACCTCTGCCCTGAAGGAAGAGATGGGAGTGCTTGGACTTTAACTTAAGCTTAGGAAAAGAGGTTTCGAGGAGCCTACATGGAGATCTTAGTGTATGTCCCCTGCATCTGAGGAACACAGAATAATCTACGGGCAAGAGATAGACTGACTAGTTGCTTGATAGTGACACAGTGAGGAAGTGTTCATGGTAGGAGGCCAGATCTTCTGGGGTCTGTCAGGCCAATGAGAGAATATGTGGATATTTTATTTAAACCAGAAATCCAGAATCCAGAGTATAAGCCAGCATGGAGTCATCTTAGATCCCATTGAAGAGGGTGGTCCAGAGAGAAGCCAGGTGACTGCTGGATTTCTAGGGGATGAGTACAAAGAAAGCAACCTGCCAGAGAACAGTTGCATTTGCCCTGCCAAGGGAATTTTGGATGAAAGATCTCCAAAATCTCAGAGGAACTATGTTAGAGCTCACAAGAAAGTCAGCTTTCAACATCTGCAAAAACAGAGATCCAAAATTCTAAACCTTATGGAAGTACCAGTTGAGTAGAATCTTCTGCTCCCCTGACCTACTCATCCTTACTGAGCTTGAACCCTGAAGTGGTTGAAACTGTCATAAGCCAAAGGAGGAAGGTCAAACAGGAGGGAAGAGAGAGTCTTTCCTCCCTTGACAGACCCAAATTATAAGAGGAGGAAAAGCCTCAAGCTAAAAGCAAATTTGAAATTTTGACTATTACATGAGGCTGGACATTTTAATGCTAATCTGAAGTTGTAATTTATGACTTGAAGTGACCCTAGAACTGTGGGTACTGGATCAGAAAATTCTTGAGGACTTCTTCTGCCCCTGTCTGAAACAGTAGGCTTGGTCCTGCAGAGCTGACTGAAAGGGGCATTGGGAGGCAAAAATTGCTTACCCTCTGTCCTGCTTGTTCAGCATGATGTTTACATGAGAAAGATTCATTTCTATTTAGTAAAATCTTACCTCTCCTACAGGGCTGAGTGCCAGATGCTGTTGATTTTCATTTCCAAATTTGGTTTCTCTAAAATAATACCCTATCTACATTTTACTTCCTCCACTTCAGTTAGATGTGATCTCAGCCACCATAATGGACATTTGCCCTTTTTGGCCACTGAGCATCAGAACCACCTCCCTATGTCTAGGAAATGTCTTCTTTATGAGGGGGAGCCAGCATCCAGGAATAGAAACTGAAATGCCAGGTACTCCCATTCCAGCCTCCTTGCATCTCATGTGCAAACATGTTGCCTAAATCAGAAGCCAGCAGTAGAAAGAAGCAGGGGCTGTCCACAATCTATATTCTGGTGACAGGTGGCAGTAGCAGAAGCTACATCCAATTTCCAGAGGCAACAATGACAGAGAATAGTGTCCAGTGTTGTTTTTCGTGGTGAAGCCTGCAATATTTGTGCCCAGTGGTGGCCACAGAGTCTTTGTCAGACCAGTTCTGAAGTATGAATTTGACAATAGTTACTGGGTCTGCAGCCACCAAGACCATAGCTATCAGATAATTTTGGATTTACAAAAAAAAGTTGCAAAGATAGTATGGAGAATCCCCATGTACCCACACCCAGCTTCCTTTGATGTTAACATCTTGTGGAACCATGGTACAGTTATCAGAACTAAGAATCTAACATTGGTATAACAGTACTATCTAAACTGCACACTCTATTTGGATTTCCAGCAAAACCACAATCTTGAACATTGAACACCAGGGCTAGCAACAGTAGGGAGCTGTCACTACCCCTCATTCAGAAAGGATAAAAGGAAGGATTAGTTCCTGGATCGTGGACAGTATGGCTGCTGGGAGCTGTGACCTTCAGCAGATAGAGGTAGCCAGCCTTGCTAGAGCATGGGAGGGAGGGAGCTGGGGCACAGGTACTCTCATGTCACTGTCAGGCCTTTTTCTGATCTCCTGCCTGTGGCTTTTATTGACTGAACCCAACCAGAAGCCATAGGGCCAGCTTGCTCTTGATTCAGCCCACAGACAGCAGCTTCCCATGGTAGACAGTGGATTTGGAGGTGCACAGGGAAGGCGTCCAGTACAGGACAGACAGCTGACGTGTGGCCAAGTAACCCTAGAAGCCTGCTTTCCTGACTTGAATCATCATGCTCCTTCTGCCTCACCACACTGCTGACTTCTCGTTTTCTCCTCTCTAGGCTAAGGTTCTTTTTGTTACAGATGAAAGGAAAAGCTTAGAGTTTTGCAAACTGAGAGGGGCTCATTTTGGTCTACATTCCACAGACTCTACCATACAGAAAGCCCTGGGCCTTCTCTCCTGCTTTTCTTGGGTTTCCTCCCAGCTCTGGAAGCCAGAAGTCTATCTTGGGGCCCCTCCATCCTGACTCCCGGTGGCCCTACTTCTAGATAGAGGGCTTTGCTGAGTGGTTCCTCCTAATGAGCACAGGAAAGCCCCCAATAATTTTTGTGTATGTGTGCAATGGAAAAATAAGCCTCGTGTTGCTTTCTGAGTAAGTAAGGTTTGCTTTCTTCCTGGAAAGAGTTTTATTCTCTGAAACTGTTATTGCCACGGTCAATTGCAATCTAGGAAGCTGCTTTCAGAAATCCTCTCCTATGCTTTGGAATGTAATTGAAAACAACTGTTATGCTTCTGCTAAAACATATTCTGCTTCTACTGGAACCAATATTGCCAACCAATCAAGGAGAGGGTGAGGGAGAAATGGTTTGGGCAAGGGGAGGAGAGATGGTGGTTGGGCCAGAGCAGGGAAGAAACAAGGTTTATAGGTTAGAAGAAAAAAATACATAATTTGAGGTTTCCATGTAGAATACATTTCCATCTGAGCTGCCTGGATGGCAAAATAGGTTACGAAGTAGAAAATCTGGGTGACTTTTTAGAGTGACAATATAGCGTCAGATCCAGGCAGCAATAAGACGAGTCCAGAGCAGGACTGGAACCCTAGCCTTCTAGGAGCAAGTGAGTTAGAGACGGGTGTTTACCCCACCTGCTCTAAAGAGGAGGAGACAGGGGGGACTATTTCACAGAGCTATAGGGAAGACACAGGGGTTGTGCTCTGAGCTTTCAGAAGGAACCCTGCCGTTGACTTTCTAGTCATCAATCTCACTTCAAAAAGGCAGATTAGAATACTCCTCCCAACATAGCCTTTGTCTTTTGTTTCCTACAGGCCTCATACTCTGTAGCCTTAGACTTTCTGTATGAGTCATAATTTTCTTCCTAGGAAAATGACCTATACCAAGTGCAGATGCCCACTGGGTCTTTGCCAGGTAGGTCTACACTTGGAATATGTCCCTCTGTAAGCAAAGTACTTCCAACCCTGCAGGCAGAGTGGCTGGTGAGTCTCCCAGTAGATCTGACACACATTCTCCAGTACCTTGAAGAATAGAGGATTTGGGGGCCAATTTGAGAAGACAGGGCTCTTACATGCCTTTCCTTATAAGCGATAGAACATATTCATCATTTCATAGGAGAGATATCAGAGTTGAACACATTCAGGAGCATTAAAAAGGACATTGGAGGTAAAATGACAACTGTTTCTTCCTAGAGCTTTTTATAGTTGTAACATTAGGCATGAATGTGAACTGATGCCAAGCCCTTTGGGTAAATATTTCAGCAGGGAATCTGGGCCTCTGAGGAGTCAACAACAGGCTGGACCCTGGATAAGAATATGAGGGGCATCTCTCCCTTTTCTGGTCTCCCATAAGACTCTGTAGTCCCAATTAATCTCCAAATGTAAACATTCCTGTTGTTGTGGAACTTATGAGAGGCAACTAATAACTAACACTTAGGGGGCCAGACTCAGTGGCTCACACCTGTAATCCCAGCACTTTGGGAGGTTGAAGCAGATGGATTGCTCAAATCCAGGAGTTCAAGACCAGCTTGGACAATGTGGCGAAACCCTGTCTCTTCAAGAAATACAAAAATTAGCTGGGTCTGGTGGCACACATCAGTAGTTCCAACTACTCGGGAGGCTGGAGGATCGCTTGAGCCCAGGAGGTGGAGGCTGCAGTGAGCCCTGATCTTGCCACTGTACTCCAGCCTGGGTGACAGAGTGAGACCTTGTCTCAAAAAACAAAACAAGCTAACACTTAAGACAGTGCCAAGCATTTAATAAGCACTCAATATTTTACATGTTTTAACTCATTTAATTGTCACAAACACTCTGTAAAGTACAGACTGCTACATAGTACCCCAGTTTTCTCATTAGTAAAATTTAGAGAAAGAGGCCAAGTAACTTGTTCAAGGACATATAACTAGTAAGCTTATAGGGATGTTGTGAAGTGCTTCTCAGATCTGTCTATTTCTGGAATGAAGGATTCATACCTCCAGCTGGTGGGAGTGTGGCTGACAGACAGAACGCAGCCAGCTCTCTTTGGGATTGACCTTGGCTGAAGAGAGCCACCAGGCTGAGGACCATGCTCATTTCCCAGGGCAGCCCACATCAGTGATTGATTGACACAGGGGTACAAAAGCTTATCCCCCTTATTCCATATCAAGATAATTCTGATGGTCCATCTCAGCTTCAGAGTCCCTCAAGTGTTGGCTCAGACCTTTGCTGGGACTGCATTGCGGCTCAACTTCTCTCTCTGACCAATTCTGCTTTTCTCCTTTTCTTTCCATAGCAGTTGATCCAAGGAGCACTCCCTAATAATCCTCCTACCCTCTAAACATCAACTCAGAGTCTGCTTCCCCAGGAACCCAAGCCTTGACAGTGCTGGAGCTGCAGTTCAAGCTGGGGCCACTGGCTCCATAGGCCAGGCTTTCAATGCCTTCTACTGACTCTCAAGAGAGGTATTATTGTTAAAGTTGGGAGGGACCTTAAAAGTCTGGTAGTACAACCCCATGTTAGTGCCTAAAATCAAAATTCTCTTTGAAGAGAGAATGTCTTGCCAATATCAGACCCTCTGTGTTTGTTCATTGAGAAGGGATGTATGCATGTGTATAATGGTGAAAAAATTAGGAGGTTCCCTCAGCACCCACATTTGTTTCCATATGAGGAGTGATTTGTTGCTGCTGTTACTTAGCAGAATTGAGGTTCCCTATGGTTTTCTGATTATCTTCTAAGAGTGCAAGCTCAGTGAAGGTTGGACTCCTGAGAATTGATAGCCCCTAAGTGATACTGCAAGAGGTGGGCACTAGAAGAAGGGCAGAAGCCACCACTGCTTTCTCCAATAGGTGGTGGAGTCCTTGGTGAAATGGTGAGATATCATCTGTATTCCGTCTTCACAAGCCACAAACTCATAGAATTGTGTCTTTTGGGCCTGGAAATAACATTGTGGGTCATGCAACCCCTTGTCTTCTACAGATGAGGACATGGAAGTATGAAGGAGCAGAGAGTTTCCCCAGCTAGTCAGTGACAGAAGTGGCTCTGGACCCCTGAGCCTGGACTATCACTCAAGGGCTCTTTCTATTACTCTGCTCTTCTATTTGAAAAATGTCTAGAAACAGTTGCAATATTATGAGTGTATCACAGTGGTTATTCCATGAGCTCCTCTAACACTTCCTGGCTTCCTTTGCATTTAAGTTGGAATCATGTGAGCATCCTGCCTTTGCACTGTGAGCAGGAGTGGAGTGCATGTGTTCTTCAGGCCAGTGAGTTCAGATTGGTGTTCCTTCGGTCCTTTTTATGTGCCCTGAAACAGAGACCTTAGGGACCAGGTGGAACTTATGGTAAAGCTACAAGACAGAGAAAGGCTTCCCAACCCATATGAGACTTTATGTTAACAAGAAATAAACCATTGCTGTTTTAAGCCATTGGGACTTCAGGAGTTTGACCTTTATGGCAACTAGAATTCGCTACCCTGGGCCAATGGGCGTCTACTTCTGGGCCAACTTGCCTGAACAGGACATAACGAACAAGGTTTGGCAATGGCAGCTTGGCATCTGGAAAAAAACAACAGAAATGTGGCACTCAGTGCTTGGACACTCCTTTCTCAACTAAAAAGCAGAAGGGCTGAGAGAAGGCAAGAGTTTCAAGGTTGAGATGAGAATGGTAGTTGCTGGTTAAGTGTACCTCCCCACTCTTCTTCAGGAAGTCACGTTCCCATGGACACAGAGAAGGCTGGGTCAGGCAGCACTCACGTGTTCTATCTCAGTTCTCTCTCTACTTCCAGGGGTGGGTTGTGGCCACATGCCTTTTCAGCCTGAGCCCAGCTGCATGACCCCTCCTTGCAAGAGTGCTAGGAACTGATAAGAGGAACTGACCCAATGCCACTTCTCTATGAAACCTCTGCTCCAGGCCCCACTTCATTTTTCCACCTGTCATGGGCCTGGAGGACCATGGGCCTGGTTCTGAACTGAGAACTTCCACCACTTTCTCCTGATGAGTACAGCTGTGGCTCTAGAAAGAAGCCTGAAAAAAGACAGAGGAAAGGCAGGGCATCCTCTCTACTGGGCTGTTGGTTTTGTGGCTATCACTGGGTGACTTTTGGCTCTGGGACCTCAAATTAATACGTGGATTGCTCTCCCCAGTGCTGAATTCTAGCCAGCTGGCCTTGTCCTTGCATTTCCTGGCACTGAGCCTGGCATGCCTACAGCAGCGTGGCCCATTGATGAAGGGCTGGGTTGTCTGTGCCTTGCCTCTTCCACTGCTGGTGTCCTGTTTCAGAGAGACTCCCTGGTGGACATTCAGTGACACACATCCCGGTGTCAGCAGGTTCAAGGCCCAACTCTCATAGCCACACTTAACATGGCTTGAGATAAGGCTGGCTGTTTACAGTTGTGGTTAGTGGTTTCATTGCATGCAGACACGGCAGAAGACAGGATGTGATACAGCTGGAGGGGGCAGTTGGTGGTAGCTGATGATGTAGATAATGGGAGAAATTCCGATAAAGGGGCTGACCTTTTCCATTTTCACTAGTAATGACACAGTCTTTGCTGGGTTCTGCAGGTATCACAATGCAGGATGAGATTAGCAAATACAGTAAAGCCCAGCGATTTATGTGTAAAACCAAGGCAATATTGTGACAAATACTTGGTTTTCTTGACATTTCTCTTTTTAAAAAATCTAATGTATCTTAGTTACAAAATTAAAGCATTAGAATAGAAACAATAAGGTATTTTCTAATCCTAAGTCTCTCTAACAGATGAATTAACAGTTTGACATATATTTTTCTATATCTTAATGCTTACCTATATCCATATATTTTTTAAAATGTGAGTGGGATCATACTATATATATATACTATATGTACTATATATAGTATATATATACAGTATATATATACTATATATAGTATATATAGTATACAGTATATATACTATATATAGTATATATAGTATACAGTATATATAGCATACAGTATATATACTATATATAGTATATATAGCATACAGTATATATACTATATATAGTATATATAGCATACAGTATATATACTATATATAGTATATAGTATATATACAGTATATATAGTGTATATATACATGTATGTGTATATATATAGTGTATATATACATGTATGTGTATATATATAGTGTATATATACATGTATGTGTATATATAGTGTATATATACATGTATGTGTATATATATAGTGTATATATACATGTATGTGTATATATAGTGTATATATACATGTATGTGTATATATATAGTGTATATATACATGTATGTGTATATATATAGTATATATATATGTCTGTAACTTTCATTTTTATTGTATTTTAATGTATTTGGACATTTTCCATGTCAATAGGATCTGCTTTATCTTTAAAAAAACCTACACAAGGTTTAACTCTGAGGATGTCCCATGATTTATTTCTTAGTTCTTCATTGATAGCTTATTTTGTTCATTTTTATTATGATAAATGCTACAATAAGCATCATTATACAGTATATTTTTGCTAGGTGTGTTGGTGGTATAGTGGTAAGCATAGCTGCCTTCCAGTATATCTTTGTATATCTGTCTTATAATTTCTTTAGGCTAAATAACTAGAATTAGAAATATTAGCTTGAAGCATATGTAGTTACATTTTCAACTTGTGAGCAGATTACCTTCCAGAAATGTTCTAAGAATTTATATTCCTACCAACTAGTAGGAGAATGTTTGTTTTGCCACACCCTTATTACTGAGTAATACCATTCCTATTACTTTCGTAGGTTAAAATAAATTTTGCTCTTCAAAATTTGTAATTTTTTAAAATTTAGCTTTTTTTAAAAAAAATTCAGGGGTATATGTGCATGTTTGTTATATAGGTTAATTTGTGTCGTAGAGGTTTGTTGTACAGAATAATTTGTCACCCAGGTGTTAAGCCTAGTACCCAATAGTTATAATATTTTTATTGATTCTCTTCCTCCTTCCACCCTCCACCTTCTGATAGGCCCCAGTGTGTGTTGTTCCCCTCTATGTGTCCATGAGTTCTCATCATTTAGCTTCCACTTATAAGTGAGAACATGCAGTATTTGGTTTTCAATTAGTTTGCTAAGGGTAATAGCCTCCAGCTCCATCCATGTTCCTGCAAAGGACATGATCTCGTTATTTTTTATGGCTGCATAGTATTCCATGGTGTATATGTATGACATTTTCTTTATCCAGTCTATCGTTGATGGGCATTTAGGTTGATTCCATGTCGTTGCTATTGTGAATAGTGCTGCAATGAACATATGCATGCCTGTGACTTTATAACAGAATGATTTATATTTTGGGGGGTAAACACCCAGTAATGGGATTACTGGGTCAAATGTTATTTCTGTTTATAGGTCTTTGGAGGAATTGCCACACTGTCTTCCACAATCATTGAACTAATTTACACTTCCACCAACAGGTATAAGCATTCCTTTTTCCCCACAACCTCATCAGCATCTGTTATTTTTTGACTTTTTTAAGCTTAGTTATTATTATTTTAAAAAATTTTATTTAGGTTTAGGGGTATATGTGAAGGTTTGTTACAAACAAGTGTCATGGGAGTTTGTTGTACATATTGTTACATCACCCAGATATAAGCTCAGTACCCAATAGTTACCTTTTCTGCTCCTTTCCCTCCTCCCACTTTCCCCCCTCAAGTAGAACCCAGTGTTTGTTTTTTCTCTCTTTGCATTCACAAGTTCTTATCATTTAGTTCCCACTTGTAAGTGAGAACATGTGGTATTTGGTTTTCTGTTCCTGCATTAGTTTGCTAAGGATGATAGCCTCCAGCTCCATCCATGTCCCTGCAAAAGACATGACTTCATTCTTTTTTGTGGCTACATAATATTTCATGGTGTATATACACCACATTTTCTTTATCCAGTCTGTCATTGATGGGCATTTAGATTGATTCCAAGTCTTTACTATTGTGAACAGTGCTGCAGTGAGCATTTTTGTGCATGTGTCTTTATGGTAGCTCTATATTCCTGTGGGTATATACCCAGTAATGAGATTACTGGGTCGAATGGTAGTTCTGCTTTTAGCTCTTTGAGGAACTGCCATACTGCTTTCCACAATGGTTGAACTAATTTACATTCCCACCAATAGTGTAAAAGCATTCCCAGGCCGGGTGCGGTGGCTCACGCTTGTAATCCCAGCACTTTGGGAGGCCGAGGCGAGGTCAGGAGGTCGAGACCATGGTGAAACCCCGTCTCTACTAAAAATACAAAAAATTAGCTGGGCGTGGTGGCGGGCACCTGTAGTCCCAGCTACTCGGAGAGGCTGAGGCAGGAGAATGGCGTGAACCCGGGAGGCGGAGCTTGCAGTGAGCCGAGATTGTGCCACTGCACTCCAACCTGGGCGACAGAGTGAGACTCCATCTCCAAAAAAAAAAAAAAAAGCATTCCCTTTTCTCCACAACCTCGCCAGCATCTGTTTTTTTTTTTTTTTTTGCTTTTTAGTAATAGTCATCCTGTTTGGTGTGAGATGGTATCTCATCATGGTTTTGATTTGCATTTCTCTAATAATCAGTGATATTGAGCTTTTTTTATATGCTTTTTGGCCGCATGTATGTCTTCTTTTGAAAAGCGTCTGTTCATGCCCTTTGCCCACTTTTTAATGAGGTTGTTTGTTTTTCTCTTGTAAATTTGTTTAAGTTTCTTATGGATGCTGGGTATTAGACCTCTGTCAGATGCATAGTTTGCAAACATTTCTCTCCCATTCTCTAGGTTGTCTGTTTACTCTATTGAAAGTTTCTTTTGCTGTGCAGAAGCTCTTTAATTAGATCCCATTTGTCAATTTTTACTTTTGTTGTGATTGCTTTTGGTGTCTCCATCATAAAATCTTTGCCTGTTCCTATGTCCAGAATGGTATTGCAGAGGTTGTCTTCCAGGTTTTTTATAGATTTGGGTTTTACATTAATGTCTTTAATCCATCTTGAGTTGATTTTTGTATATAGTATAAGGAAGGGGTCGAGCTTCCATCTTCTGCATATGGTTCACCAGTTATCCCAGCAGCATTTATTGAGTAGGAAGTCTTTTTCCTATTGCTTGTTTTTGTCAGCTTTGATTTTTGACTTTTTAGTAATAGCCATTCTTACTGGTGTGAGATGGCATCTCATTGTGGTTTTGATTTGTGTTTCTCTAACGATCAGTGGTATTGAGCTTTTTTGATATGCTTGTTGCTAGCATGTCTGTCTTCTTTTGAAAAGTGTCTGTTCATGTCCTTTGCCCACTTTTTAATGAGGTTATTTGTTTTTCTCTTGTAAATTTGTTTAAGTTCCTTGTAGATGCTAGATATTAGACTTTTGTCAGATGCATAGTTTGCAAAAATTTTCTCCCATTCTGTAGGTTTTCTGTTTACTCTGATGATAGTTTCTTTTGCTGTGCAGAAACTCTTTAATTAGATCTCATTTGTCAATTTTTGCTTTTGTTGCAGTTACTTTTGGTGTCTTTGTCATGAAATCTTTGCCCATTCCTATGTCCAGAATGGTATTGCCTAGATTGTCTTCCAGAATTTTTACAGTTTTGGGTTTCACATTTAAGTTTTTAATCCATCTTGAGTTAATTTTTGTATATTGTGTAAGGAAGGAGTCCAGTGTCAATCTTCTGCATGTGGCTAGCCAGTTATCTCATTTATTAAATAGGGAATCCTTTCCCCATTGCTTGTTTTTGTCAGGTTTGTTGAAGATCAGATAGTTGTAGGTGTGCAGCCTTATTTCTGGGTTTTCTATTCTGTTGCATTGGTCTGTGTGTCTGTTTTTGTACCAGTACCATGCTGTTTTGGTTACTGTAGCCCTGTAGTATAGTTAGAAGTTGGGTAGCATGATGCCTCCAGCTTTGTTCTTTTTGCTTAGGATTGCCTTAGTTATTTGGGCTCTTTTTTGGTTCCATATGAATTTTAAAATAGTGTTTTTCTAGTTCTGTGAAGAATGTCCGTGGTAATTTAATAGGAATAGAATTGAATCTATACATTACTTTGGGCAGTATGGCCATTTTAATATTGATTCTTCTTATCCCTGAGCATGGAATGTTTTTCTATTTGTTTTGGTCATCTCTGATTTCTTTAAAATTTGTATTTCTTTGACTGACATTGAATTCAAGCAACAACTTTTCAGATAGTAATGCTCATTTGTATGTAATTTGCCAATTGCTTAATTTTTCTCAACTTTTCTTTTGTTTATGTTTTCTGATACATTAAAAACTCTTTATATATCACTCTTTGTATAGCACATTTATAATATATGCTGAAAATATTTATAACACTTTTTTATTAGCACTCATACTGAAAGATTTGATTTAAAGTACCATAAGCTTCTGTAAAAACAAAAGTCATAAAGTTAGTGTTTTCCTTTACTGCTTTCAGTTTTGTGGCTGGCTTAGAAAAGCCTTCTCCACCTTGGGCATAAAAAATTAGTCTACATTTTATCCTAATATTTGTAAATGTAAAAAGAAAAATAACCTATGAATATTATATCTTTCATTCTACACAAAAATAAATTCCACCCAAATGAATTTAACTTATTCTTAACAATTTGACAGCCAATTGTTGCTATGCTACATATTGAACTATGAAACATTTCATATTGCTATATATTGAAATATTCCAGTTATTTTAAAATTCCATCTTTATGTTTTATATTTAAAATGAATTACACACATTGAAAATGAATTACACATATGTGTATTTTAATCTAGATCCTATATTATGTTTCACTGACTGTTTTTCTATACTTGTGTCAAATTAAAGTGTTTCAATTATCTACTGTAGCTTTAAAGTAGGTTTGGATATCAGTAGGGCAAGTCTCCATTCTCATTAATCTTTTCATGCATTTATTTTTCCAAAGAAAATTTAGAATCAATGTAGGTTCCCTCCCACCAAAAAAAAAAAAAAAAAAAGAAAGAAAGAATAGAAAAAAACAGAATAAAAGCAATTAGGGTTTGTATAAATCAGCGTTCTCCAGAGAAACTTAACCAATAGGATATTGGAGAGAAAGAGAAAGACAGAATGAGAGAGAGAGAGAAGAGAAAATTTACTATGGGAATTTGCTCACTTGATTATAGAGGCTAAGAAGTCCCGTGATCTGCCATCTGCTAGCTGGATAACCAAGAAAGCCAGTAATGTAATTCAGTCTGAGTTCAAAGGCCTGAGAACCAGGAGCACAATGTCCGAGGACAGAAGGAAATGGATGTCCTGGTTCAAACAGAGAGAGCAAATGTGCCCTTTCTCTGCCTTTTTGTTCTAGTCAGGTCTGCAAAGGATTGGATGATGCCTGCCCACATTGGTGAGGGTCATCTTCTTTACTCAGTCTACTGATTGAAATGCTAATCTCTTCCCAAGACACCCTCACAGACACACCAAGAAATAATGTTTTACTAGCTATCTGGGCATCTCTTAGCCCAATCAAGTTGACATATAACATTAACTATCACAGGAGTTTTAGTAGGATTGTGTTAAGTTTATAAATTAATTTTGGAGAAAGTAGAATTTATATAAGATTGACTCTTTCTAAATTGAAATGCAATATGTAAATCCATTTATTTAAGTTCTTTATGTTTTTTAATAAAGTGTTTTTTCATGAAAGTCTTAGAAAAATATAATTTAAAAAAAACCCCGTTTATAATAGCATAGAAACTATTGTTGGAACTTTATAAAGTATCTAGCTATCTCTAAACTATTGCTGGGTATGCTGGTACATAAACAAATGTTTCATAGTCATTTTTCTTTTACGTGAACATCTTCCTAAACTCCCTGTTGTTAGTCCTAGTTGTTTTTCAGATACAATCATATTGCAAATA
This sequence comes from Symphalangus syndactylus, assembly GCF_028878055.3. Lineage (NCBI taxonomy): Eukaryota > Metazoa > Chordata > Mammalia > Primates > Hylobatidae > Symphalangus > Symphalangus syndactylus. Next base: position 44,961,108 of record NC_072440.2, read on the forward strand.
CCAGTCATCTGTCTCTTCCTTTAACAGTATCTACTAAACCTGTCTTATTGGATTTGTTAGGGCCTTCAGGAAAATGTTAGGTAGTGTATATATCATGATGTATATAGTATAAACATAACAGTATAGAATTGATTATATTTGTCTTTTTTTAGTATAATGTAAAAACACTAGTGCTATCCCCATTTAAGTATGTGTGTTATTCATTTGACAAATTTTTTTCTCAAAATAAGTAAATTTCCTTCTTGATTTGTTTTTAAATTTTAATACTTATTTATGGATGTATGCGTTTTATTAGAATGGATATTGGATATTCATTGACTACCTTTTGACATCTATCCAGACAATCATATAGTTTTTTTTTTAGTAATACATTCTACTAATCAATTTTTCAAAAAATATGCTGGATGAATAAATGGCCACATTAAAATATCTTTGTATCCTAAAGCAAAATCCAATTGATTATGAGTTTTCATATATTACTGTATTTTCTTATATATTTATGATATTTGTCTGTATATTCTTAAAGTGACATTTGTCTGTACTTTTCTGTGTGCTATTTTTGTCAGATTTTAGAATAAGTGTTATGTTGGCTTACAGATAACTTTTCAAATCATTTTTCTTTTTAAAAGATATTTTAGTATTACCCCTGATCACATCCCTAACACAGAATGAGACTTCTCCCTGCCTGGCCAGGAAGCCCCTCTGTATTAGTTCATTTTCTGTATAACAAATCACACCAGATCTTAGTGACTTAAAACAACCAACATTTATTACCCCAGTTTAGGAGAGTCAAGAATTGAGGGGTAGCTAAGCTAGATGTTCAGGCTCACAGTCCTTGATGAGATTACAATCAAGATGTTGTCCAGGGTTGTAGTCTTCTAAAGACTTGACTGCGATTGGAGGAATCTTCTTCTAAGCTCATCCATGTGGCTTTTAGCTGGAGGCTTCAGTTTCTCACCACATAAATCTCTCCAGAGTGCTGCTTGTGTGTCCTCATGACATGGCAGTTGCCTTCTCCCAGGGTCAGTGATCTTAAAGAGAGTGAAACCACATTGTCTATTGTGGCCTTGTTTCAGAAGTCACAAGCTATCACTTCTGACCTATTCTATTAGTCACAAAGACAAACCTAATTCAGTGTAGGAGGTGACTACACAAGGATGTGAATACCAGTAGGGACAAATCACTGAGGGACTCTCTGGGAGGCTGGCTACCTCACCTCCATCTCTGTTCTCTATATTTTGGGTTCCTTTCTCTGAAAAACTGCTCTTGGTACTCAGAAAAATATTTGTGAGGCCATTATAGGTAAAGCTTTACCACTAAGAAGGCTTTCAGCCTTTCAGCCTTAAGTGTTGCCTTGGGGTGATTATATGTATATATGCACAAGTATGCAAAGCTGGTGAGTAGAGGCAACTTTCTACTTGAGTATGGATTGCCGTTTGTGAAGATTTCAACTCAAATACTTGGCAGTGACCCCTCCTTCTGTTCAGGAGTTATCTGGAAATACTCTTTGGAAAGGGTAGGGCCTCTGGTGAGTGAGGATTTTTCCCTAGATTATTTTCTACTACCACATTCCCTCTTTAAGAGGAACCTAGGGTTAAACATCAAACTGAGAACTCCTTCAGGGATGTTATTAATTCAGGTCAGGTATGCACAATGCTGACCCATTTTGGAAAAATTGCCCTGTGAACACCCTCATTTGGAACCTGATGGCAAGAAGAGAAGCATTTACTCCATGGAGGATGGGGGGGTGGGAGAAGTGTCATGTTACTTTACTTGAACTCTTTTCCTCTCTCCACTGGGAATATCACAGTATAAAAATAATTTTTAATGTGATGATAAAAGTTGAGTTAGCCCCTTCTTTTTTCCATTCCCTGTTTTCCTTATATCTATTTTACTTGAAAACAACCTCGCTAAGATAGTGCCTATAAACATTCTTGTATTAGCTTATTTGCCTGAACTGACTTAAAATATTTTTTAAAAACTAAGACAATCAATTTTTATTTATTTATTTTTAATGGTGCAGAGGAATTTTACTTTCTTCGAATTGTTTGATCAGATACAGTTTTTATTCCTCCATCCTATCCTGAATTCCAATAATACCTTCTGGAATTTCTTCCCCGTTGTCTATATTCTGCAAACCTTTTCTGAATTATTCTTCCTACTATGAAAAGAGCCTGATTTTATCTTTGTTATCTTGTCTGGAAGTTTCTTTGTCCTTCTTGGTGTCTCACTTTTTAATCTCATAACTTTGTTTCCACACCTATCTTTTCAACCTTTTAAACACTATATCTGAGCATTAATCAGAAATAAAAGAGAAAATTTATGAAAGGGGAGCGTCAAAGAAGAGCTACTGGGCAAGGAGAATTGAGATGCAGGTGAAATTTTCCAGTTTCACTAAAATGTCTCCAGTCATTTACAAAGGCCACTCCCAGTTTAGATATTTATTTTCTTATAACCTTTGTTTGCTTGTTTGTCTTCAGCTCAAAACCGTTTCTTTGGGTAAAATCTTATAAGTAAAGCAGATTTAAAAAAAATTTTTATTGATAACAAATACAGAATCCAGATTCTCATGAACCGCGAATTTCCTTTTCCCCAACTCTCCATTCCTCTTCCCTGGTTGGGAGGGGAGCTCCCTAGCAATATTTAGAAGATCATCTAAAAATCCCGGGACTTGATAATCTCTGACCTCTCTCCTAAAATTCTGTGTGACTGTGCAACTATAATTGCCCTGATCTTTCCTCTCCACCGATCAAAAGCTTACCCATCTGTTACAGACTGAATGTTTCTGTCTGCCCTCCCCAAATTCATATATTGAAGTCCTACCCTGAAAGTGATGGTATTTGAAGATGGGGCCTTTGGAAGATAATTAGGGTTAGATGAGGTCATAAAGATGGGCCCTCAGGATGGGATTAGTGTCCTTAGAAGACATCCTCTTCCTTCTCTCTCTTTCTCTCTCTCTCTCTCTCTCTCTGTCTCTGGTATGTAAGGACACAGCAAGAAGGCAACTATCTGCAAGCCAAGAAGAGGGCTTCACCAGAACCCGACTGATATGGTTTGGCTGTATCCCCACCCAAATCTCACCCTGAGCTGTAAAAATCCCCATGTGTCAAGGGCAGGGCCAGGTGGAGATAATTGAATTATGGGGGTGGTTTCTCCCATACTATTCTTGTGATAGGGAATAAATCTCACAAGATCTGATGATTTTAAATAGGGGAGTTCCCCTGCACATGTAAGATGCCCCTTTGCTCTTCCTTCATCTTCTGCCATGACTGCGAGGCTTTCCCAGCCATGTGGAGCTGTGAGTCAATTAAACCTCTTTCCTTCAAGATTTACCCAGTCTTGGGTATGTCTTTCTTAGCAGAATGAGAATGGACTAGTACACCAGCCATGCTGGTATCCTGATCTCAGACTTCCAGCCTCCAGAACTGTGAGAAAATAAATTTCTGTTGTTTAAGCCACCTTCTGTTGTTTGAGTCTGTGGGATTCTGTTGTGGCAGTGAAATGGACTAAGACAGCACCTTTCAATGCTCAGCTCCTCCAGTCCACATCCCTGACCTCACTTGAATATATTTCTATCATCCTCTTCTGTGCTCTTAACCATGCTCTTCCCTTTACTTAAGTTGCCCCTCCCACATTTCTTGGTCCTGAAAAAGCATACAATTTCCAAGTAACAGGCTGTATTCCAGTTTGACTGGAAAATGGGAGTGGTAAAAGGAAATGGGATAAAATTACGTACGGATCATAGACAGTAATAATTATCTGGGGTGGTCACTGATGGCTGGAGTGAGAGAGCTGGCAACACACACAAATCAACCAGCTTATCTATAAAATGATTTCACAGTTCCCCGCCAGTTCTAGCATTCTTGATTTCTATGGTCAGAGTTGTTTCTGGTCTAACAGCAGGGAATGGAGTGAATTGAAGTTGGGGAGAACTAGAGGCAGGGACAGAGGGTTATAGTCCTTGGTCTGTGAGTGCCATTAAATGAAAGTCATAAAAAAGCACTGTCCACCGAAACATCTTTTCATTGCTGCTCTGTGACGTGTCTAATTGGATCTTCCATTTCTCCACTGGGCTGGGGAGTCTGAAATTCCCTGTAGTGAGCATGTAGCTGGCAGATGGTGCTTTTGAATTCATTGCTTCCCTTGGAATTTTTCTCATTATCTCCATTCCTCTATCCCTGAACATTTTAAAGCTCATGTCTAGCATTTCTTTTTCAAAGCACCTCCACATTCACAATGTTATATTTATAACAACTTGATGATGGAATAGAAATGATCACCTTCTTCTTACAAATGAAAAAATGGAGTGCCTTAACAGGTTGAATGACTTGCCAAGATTAGATACCAGCAACTCATATTAGCAGCAGAGCCATAACAGAAAAGTGATGAACTGGAAGCTCAAGGTATGCTCACAGTGCTAACACGATTCTGTGGGAATGGTCTCCTTGTCACGGTGCCCATGGCTAAATTAGAATTACGTTATCCTGGCAGACTCACAATCTACTCGCTGTGAAAATCTCCACCTGAAAGAAAATGTTTCTGGCCTAATAATCTTTGCTTCTCAAGACATGGATTTTTCGAAAACTGGACTAGGAATGGGCACAATTCGAACAAAATAGGTTTTCAAAATTGGTTGGGAGCAACTAGGAAAAGAGAATATGGTAAGCAGATTTTACACATCTAAAATACATTCCTATTTAAGAAAGAGAAGCTTTCTAAATGAGCTAAGAGCAAAGATGGAAACAAAGGTTTTATGCCAAAGCTACAGCCACCACAAGGTCTGTTGCATCTCCTCCAGGTCCGCCCTGCAGCATGATGGCCTGTGTCTGTCACCCTGGCCCAAATGCTGCGCTCCACCCTTCCTTTGTACAGCTTTCTCTTTCACAGGCAGAACACTGGCACCTCCCCAAAGGGCCCACTCGAGAAGAAGCAGCCAGGGTGGGGTGGCAGGGCGGCTCTGTGAGTGCTGGGAGAGGGTGTGGGACCTGGTCTTTATGCTCTGAGCCACCGCTGACGTCAAGCCCACACCCGCATTAGAAGAAAGCACACAGAAAACTCCCTTTTGCAGCTGTGCAAACTGTTCTTGCAGAACTGCAAACACGCCCACTGCCCCTTACAATTATTCTAAATCCATGCTTTCATTGGCTATACTAAGAGAGAAATAAAAAAGCTATTTCCCAGTTGGCCCTTTTTCAGCCAGACAAAATTAAAATGAAGCATGACGTTTAAGTGAAATACTCTTCCAGTTTATGTTCTGGAGTTTCCAAGCTCCTTCCACCCCAGCCTGGTCAGAGCAGAGCTGGCCAGCTGAAGGCTTTTCTTCCAGTTTCCTAAGAAATATCCTTGGAAGGTTGGCTATCAGGCTGTTTCTAATACACATCTGTTTCAGGCTTCAGACATGCCTTCTCACCCTCCTTGGTGGAATGTGGTACATTAGGAATCTAATTTAATGGCTCCTCCTGTAGAGGGAACAGGAAAGGCGAAAGTTCATCAGATTCACCCCAGGTCTCATTGTCCCCACTGATCAGGCAATACACAGACTTCCTAGGGCACCATCTCTTAAGGACCCCGGCCCAGACCTGGGGGAGAGAAGGAGGCCATTTTTCCTTGGTGAGCATGTATGGTGGAATCTGCACCTTTCCTTGGAAGCTAAGGCTGGGACGGGATAAGAGAACTCTTCTACATCCCTGTAAACTGCGCTCCTAAGAGTTCGACATCAAGAATGGTGTTAGAGGTTTGAGGGCCAGGAAAACGTGAGCCCACTGGGTTACTTCTAATCCTGAGTACTCTGTAAATCCCAGTGGCTCTTAGGTGTGTGTTGACATCATCTGTGGAGCTTTCTAGAAATATAAATGCCATGCTTCAAACCCAAGTATTCTAATCCTGTGGGAAGGGGCTACAGGGCATTAGCTTTGTGTAGTTTCGAAAGTTCTGCAGTGATTCTCATGTAGGTAGTTCATGTATTAGCCAGTTTTCGCAGCTGGGGTATGTACATGAACCACTCCTAAGAGCAAAACTCTAAAATCACTGAAAAAAAAAAATTATTTAAGTGTAAATATGAGGCACAAAGGTAAGACGATAGCCAATTTAAAAAACCTGGGGGATATAAAACAAGGAAGAGTTGCAGTATCTATTAATAAATACCTCATTCATAGAAAAATGGAGTAAGGCAGTTATTTTTAGGAAAATGACCTTGGCCTGTAACAATAATAAATAAAATTAACTGTGCTCTAGCTACAGGAATAGCACCCAACTGGGTAGGAGAGAACAAGGAGTCATCCCTAGAAATCAGGTAGATGGGGCTGGGCATGGTAGCTCACACCCGTAATCCCAGCACTTTGGGATGCCGAGACAGGTGGATCACTTGAGGTCAGGAGTTCGAGACCAGCCTGGCCAACAGGGTGAAACCTCATCTCTACTAAAAATACAAAAATAGCACGCCTGTAATACCAACTACTTGGGAGGCTGAGGCAGGAGAATTGCTTGAACCTGGGAGGCACAGTCTGCAGTGAGCCGATATTGTGCCACTGCACTATAGCCTGGGCGACAGAGCAAGACTCCATCTCAAAAAAAAACAAAAAAAAACAAAAAAAAAAAAACAGGGAAAAAAGAAAGAAATCAGGTATATGGGTAACATTAGACCCGAAGAACACAGATACATGTAGACAAACACAGCATGCACAAAGTAAGGAACGCAGGTTAATAAGGACCATCGATATTTTGAATTGTTATTCTAAATAGTATTATCCACATTTGATTGTGTTGCAGTTGTTAGGACTTTCTTCTATTCATTCAGTAGTTATTATTGACAACTTACTGCATGCCAATCACTGTGCTGGGTGCAGGAGGGACAGCAGCAATACCAGCAGAACCTCTTTCTCTATTTCCTTTCACATCTTATTTTTACTCGGTCTCAGTTCTGCATTTAGACTCTTTCCATATGTAGAGAAGTTGCTTTCTGCCACCTCCATTTACACCCTTCAAACTCTAAGAAAATAGAGAACTTCTTTCTCTCAGGGTCTATGGATCATTCTAAGGGAAATATTCAGATCAGTTTCGCTTGGGTCACACACCCAACTTTGGCAGATGGTGTTTTCCAAAGATGGCCACACCAACATATTTACTCCATTGTGTAGGTTCTTCCTGCTGTGTGACTGACACACTTCCCACTAAGAGCGGAATGGACCTATGTTCCTTCCCCTTGAATCTGGGTGGGGGCTGTGATGGCCCCATGCAACCATACTACAGAAATGGTATGTAGTTCTTGAAGCTCTTGAAGGGCACAAAAATGAGACAGTTTATGTCTGGCACACACTCTTTCTCTTGAGATAGTCGTCTTAGATCCCAGCCTCCATGTTCTGAGGAAGCCCAGGCCACCTGCAGAGGCAACATGTGGGTGCCCCAGTCAACAGGCAGCAGGTGGGTGGGTTGAATGGGCTTTCACATGATTTCAGCCCCTGTCCCTCCACCTTCAAAGTCTTCTAGCTGTGGCACCAGGCATTGTGTAATCGAGACAAGCCACCCTGCTCTGCCCTGTTTGAATTCCTGACTCACAGTACCCATGAGCAATAATAAATCATTTATGTTTTAGTTCACAAAATTTTTAGTAACTTCTTATGCAGCAGTAAACAAATAATATCCCCACGGAGCAAGGGAACAAGTGTGTTACTGAAGAAGAGAGATGTGAAAGGTTGCTAGGTAGACAACATGGACAGACACCGCAATCTACTACAAGTTGTCCCAGGATATGTTAATTTCCCATGAATGTCGCTAAGAAAATCTTAGATTTTATAAAAATTGGAGCCAGAGTCATTATTATCAACAGTAAATAAAAAAGGGTGCTGATTTTACTACCTAATTCCATTTGCTACATCCACCGTTTATTATTGTTCAGGAAATATAAGTGCATTTTCTCAGATTCATTGTTTAGGCATGATTTTCAATTTAGCAAGAATTAAAAAATGAAATTCAGAAGTATTACCATAAAAAGTTTTAGGCATAGATTGAATTTCAGATACTAAGCTTAGGAGGCTCTGAACTTGAAAGCTGCTTTCAGAAAGAGGTTTTATGGTGGTCTTTAAGAAAAGACCATCCATGGAGGTGGGGTGGCAGGTCATTTTCAAGACTTGTTTCCTATCTAGGTTTTCCTCTACCTGCTGCCATTGTGAGCAATCCAGTAAGCACCTTCATTTGTCTGCTGAACATCATGATGAATTTGCATAACACCAGACTGAACCTGAATTCCTCACTAGCAAAAGAATGTTTTCTGGAAGTTTCCAGAGGATAATGTTTAATTTGTTTATTTTTAAAAGATGCTCAACCAAAGTATATTCTCAAAGTTTATTCTATTTAATGATTTTCATAGACGTCTGATAAAAATTCCTTTATATACACCCATATTTGAAAGTTCAAAACACAGAAGGGGAAGCTGTAAATTAAGCAGGATTTAAAATATGCTCTTTCTCACAGGAAAAAAGTTTACTTTGCAGTCAATTTAAATGACAGCTACCAGGGAAACCAGAGACTGAGTTTCAGGATTGGGAGCTGAGATATGAAATAATAACACTGCCTGTGTGCCTGTGTAAGGACTCATCTACAGAGAAGAAATTAAAGAGCAGACATTGGACTGTTGTGTCTCTGAGAAAGGCAAGCTTTGGGGAAGAGAAAAAAGGTTAAGCTTGCTGGCCCTCAGCTTTATGGTTGCATGGTGGCCACAGAATTGAATGCATTTTCTGCCTCCATTTCCTTTCAAACACAGAGGTTACCAGTGAAGGAGAATGCATTTTACTCTGTGCATCTCTGAAGTTAAATTCCTCATCTAAATCCACATGAAAACCTAAGAGACACAGCCCATTTCATAAGTTAGCAGGATTGAATTCTGCTTTCTGAAGTTGTAGTGAGAGTGTTCAATTAAGTGAATCTTGGGGAGTTTTTCAAAACATTTTTAAAGACTAGATATTTTTTATTGTGGTAACATTTACATTAAGTAAAATTGACCATTTTAACCAACTTTATATGTATATTTCATTGGCAGTAAATACATTCACATTGTTGTGTAACCATCCCTACCATCCACCTCCAGAACTCTTTCATTTTCCAAAACTAAAGCTCCTTACCCATTAGGTGATAACTGCTCATTCCCCCTCCCATCCCCCAGCCCCTTTCTACTTTCTGTTTCTATGAATTTGATTCCTCTAGGCACCTCATATAAGTGGAGTCGTACAGTATTTGTCTTTTTGTGACTGGCATATTTCACTTAGCATAGTGTCTTCAACGTTTGTTCTTCTTATAGCACCTGTCAGAATTTCCTTTTTAAGGCTAAATAATATTTTATTGTACATGTATTCCATATTGGTGAATTCTTTTAAATGGGCTAAACTGCACTCTCCAGCAATAGTTATCAGGACAGTCTTTCTCTACTGTCTTTTCAACGTTAAACTTTTGTTTAAAAATGACATTTTTCTTCTTTATCACTTTTATCATTGTATCATTATATTTGGCTTATCTTTCCTCTCTACCTCCCTTCTTTCCTTTCTCCTTTTCTGTCTTCCTTCCTCTTATCTCAGTCTCTCCTTTGTGATAGCAGGTGCTACATACTGCAGATGTCCTTACTGTATACCCACCTCTTCTGCCAAATTATCAGTTTCTCCAGGGCAGGAACCAAATCTTACCTTATGAGAGGCCCTGAATAAAGCCAAGTAAATGCTCAGTAGAGGAGAGCTGAGTTTAACTGAGTGGACTATTATATGAGATAGAGGCAAAAGAATGATCCCATTCACAAATTTCTCAAAATCAGCTAAGGCAAGCACAGACCCATGTCTATTTGTGTATTTATTTTTTATTGCTGCCATCACAAATTTTCACAAACTTTATGGCTTAGAACACTACAAATGTATCATCTTATAGTTCCATGGATAGAAGTTCAGTTCAGGTCTCACTGGACTAAAGTCAGTGTCACCAGGCTGCACTCCCTTCTGGAGACTCTAGGGGAGAATCCCATTCCCTGCTCATCCACGTGTCGGCAGAATTCAGTTCCATGTTGCCATAGGACTAATGTCTCCAAGTCCTTGCTAATTTGTCACCTGGGGCAGACCTTAAGCCCAAGAGGCTTCTCTTGGTTCTTGCACTTAGCTCCCCACACCTTAGAACCAGCAACAGGCACCAAATCCTTCTCCTGCTGCCATCTCCCTGACCCTCCTTGTATTGTTGCATGTCTATCACTGAAGCCTGGAAAGGTTCTGCACTTTTAAGGACAGATGTGATTAGACTGGGCTTACTTAAGAAACCCACCTGAAGGTCCATAACCTTAATCATATCAGCAAGGTCTTTTTTGCCATATGCACAGGTTCCAGGGATAGGAGATAGGCGTTTAAGGGGGTCATCGTCCTGCCTACCACAATCTGCTGGCATCTACTCCAGATCTCCTAGTTACTGTCTTCCAAGCCTTTTCTTCCTGGGGCCCTGCCCGCTGGCCAACTCATTCACCATTCTTTAGGGATCCATGCATAATCTAACCTCAAGCTATTTCTTCTTCTACATAAAATGGATGATGAGTTGGATTGCTCATTGGGATGACTTCCTTTCACCAATGTCTTTCCAGGCCACCCCTGTGTGAACTAAGCCCAGTGTTTTTCTTCCTCCATTATCCGGTCATAAAGAATCCCACATGTGGCCACAGGTGCGAGCTGAGGTACAGGTCCTGGTGCAAGAGTAATGGGTGAAATAGGAGTCTGGACTACCTACCGAGACAGCTTGCTACCTGTGCTCAATCTTTGTTGTATAATAACACTTCCATTTTATGATGGATTGCTGCTGGACCTCCTCAATTGCACGACTTGGTGGGCTGGATATATGGTCCAAGCACTTCATCCTGGAACTTCTACAGAGCGCTCTCCTACTCTGAGCTTACTTTTACCTTGAAGTCTTTGTTTGTCACCCACTGTATAGGTTCAAACAGTATTCCCAGGTGGGGAATATTCTGCCTCCAGAATCTGAAGTGGCCTATTAGGTGCTGTACTTCCTTCTTCATGGTTGGAGGTGCAGGAAGCAAAAATTTTTCCTTTATTTTGGGGGGGATGTTCCAGCTTGCCTCAGACTAATGGGTACCTAAAATTTTTACTGATGATGTGACACTCCTTGAGTCTTCGAAGTGTTTAGCTCACATTTTCTGTAGTGCATGTGTCTTAAAGGCCTCCAATCAACTAGCGACTTTGTGTTCATCTGATCTGATTAATATGATGTTATCAAAAGAGTATAACAATGTGAGCTTCTGTGGGATGTCCAGGTCTCTTCAGACTATATTTTAACAGATAATAGAAGAGTTCACATAGACCTTGGGCAAAACAATGAACAGATACCACTGTACATTTCAAATGAATGTGAAACATCTAATCTTTCCTGGTAGAAATAGAAAAGAATGCATCTGCCAGCTTCATGGCCCCATCCCATGAGGCTGAGGCCATGTTAATCTGCTCTCACTGTCACAGCAGCTGCAAGTGGGGCTACCACTTGGCTGAGTTTACAACGGCCCACTATCGATATTCTCCTATTCTGTCTGGGTTCTGCAAGGTGCAGATCAGTGTATTAAATGGAGATATGATGACCACCACCTCTTCCAGGATGAATATAAAGGTGACTGGGGGAGACTGTACTGATTTGGGAATTATCTTTGATAATACAGGACTAAGTAGCCTGGAGAGGGCCCCAGGAGATGGTGTAAGCTAGGATGACTCCTATAAGGATGGTAGAGGAAATAGTCTAGCCAAATGAGGTGCAAAGACCAGAAATCGTCATAGCATACAGTGGAAGGGAAATGAAAACATCTAGAGAAAGCAGCATGGTAGAGTAGCTATGCTATGCAAAGCTGGAAAGCCCAATTATATTATAACTTAACCCTATTTATTGGTGTAGTAGCAAGGAGGAGAGTAGCACAGATTCTGAGGCAAGGAGGGTGTATGTTGTCTTATGGGAGAAGGGCCTCTGCATCTTCTTCAAGTAAGGTTGGCATGTTATCCCTTAGTAGGGAGGGATGGGCCACTTTTGCAGGCTCAGAAGGTTAAGAGAAATCTGGGAAGTAAATATTTTTGGGGGCATCAATCTAGATTTCCCTGTCTCATGTGTCCAAGTGCTGTTCTTTCCCAACCAGGGCCCTAACTTGGAATAGTCCACTGCCATATTTGGGAGTTTAACCTTCTCTTGAACTCAAATACTATGTCAAATAATTCTTGGGACTACTTCTCAGCTTCCTCAGCCCTCCCGTTGTAGGAGATGATACCTCTGTGCGTGCTACCAAGAAAAGTCTCTCTGGCCTTCACTCCTAGCTTATAATTGCCAGTTAATCACTCTGAGCTTCTTATTTTTTTCCAGATCATTAGTTGAACTTACTGATAGCCAGCTCCATTGTCCTTATAGTTTCCCTCATACTTCTCAAACACCTGATATGTTGCACCACCTAATGAATTCCCTTCCACCACTGTATCAATCATTGGTTGAAAATTTGAACAATTGCATTGCTACCTAGTGCCAGGGCTTTCTGTTGCTCGCCTACTGCTAGCAATTAGGTCCTCTTTGCCAGGTGTTTTTTAGACGATTTGGTTCCAAAATCCCATCTCAGTGTTTGCTTTCTCAAACCACTCCTGGTACCAGCTGTCACAATTTGGGCTCCCTAGGAGGCATACTCTGGAATGTAAATTGTTGTGCAGAAAATGCCTTAGGGAATGCACCTTGAGATCAACATTTGTGAAAAGAATGGAAATAAGATTGGGTAGAGGAAGAAGTTAGCTGTGATATACTCTGAATGGAGGACTTAGCTAATTCTAAAACTGGAATGACTTTTCAGAGTTGTTCTGAATTGAGGGCAAGGGACTGGCCTTTATAACTCCAAGCTGATCAGTCACTGATTATGGACTATCTGATGAAGGAGGTGTAACCTTGGACAAGGCTGCTGTAATCAGTTACAGCAGTGTAACTGATTGCAGGAGGCTGACCCTGAGGGCTTTGCCTGCAGCGCTCCCAGTGGCTGGGAGAGTAAGTCCTGTATTCCTGAAGACTAAGTGATACATTGCAGTGTCTATCATGCAATCTTAAAACCTTATTACAAATCAGAGCACTTTAACCCATCTTGACAAAACAGCCTATTTCAAGCTAAAAATGATTATCCAAGTCATCAACAAAAGTATTGAATAAGACAAAGATCTCTCTATTCCTACTCCCACCTACCCCTTGTCTAGTACTATTACTCAGTGCATTTTTGTTGACTAGTAAATAAAGCACTTTAAGGAAATGCTCAAATTCTAGCCCTAAAGTTACAAATGGAGGAGCTTTCAATGAAGAAAAAAATGACCCCATCTGCTCTTTCATTATTTGGAATAGCCTTTGAATAAAATGTATGTAAATACACTTAAATAGCCTTTATTGAATGCCTACTCTATGTTAGAAATTGTTTTATTTATTATTACTTTATGTGTTGAAACTATAGCAAATGGAATTTATTATTTCTATCTTAAATATACTAAAATATGTTGAAATGTACCAAGTAATGGGTTGTGTTTATGTTTCAGTTAATTATAACATGTGATTTTATTTATGTAGATGCTAATTTAATATTTCAGGTTGTTGCTACCTGAATAGAATGACACTAAATTATGTATTTTTTAAAAGTCTAGAAAAATGATGATGATACACATTTACCTAGAAAGTGTGTGAATGCCTAGCCACAATGTCCATCCCTTGGAGTTTTCCAATTCTGTGAAAGGAATGCATTACTTCTGCCCCAGGGGTATGTGGGGCTTGAAGCTAACATCCATTTCCCAGTGGCCTAATTTACAGGCAAAAGTGACTTTTGTCAGACCTGCTATAGAGAAGGGTCCAAAAGTGGACCAAAAATCTGTATGGAGCCATCTGAGCTCTACCATGTGTTGCTGTGGGATCATGGCCATGTTACTTGAACTTGGGGCCTTTGTTTATTCATCTATGAAATGGAGACAGAAATACTACCTCTTAGGGGTTTTTGTGAGAACTGAATGGGAAAACTGTATGTGAAGCATGCAATAATTGGCAGATATTTTTATTGCTCTTTCTATTATTAGCTGGCATTACTAGAAGTGTCTACAGGAATGAATTCTCTTCTAGTAAACCAGCCCCTCTCTGTGTCTTCATTTCCTCTTCCATAAAATGTGGATAATAATGGTATCAATTCTGTTGGCTCTTATGAGGATTAAATTGATTAACATATGTAAACCCCTTAGAAAAGTGGTGAGCACACAGTAAGCCCACTAAAAAAGTTCTTGTGCTTTCAATTTAAACTAAATTTCTTTGACCAAATTATAAAGATATAACTACTTTTTCTCCAAAGGGAGATATGATGTAGTCAAAGTATTGTATCATCTTTTCTCACTCCTTGGTCACAGATTCCACTCTTTATAAGGCCTTTCCTGACTAATTGGAAGAGACCAGGTAAGCTGGTTCTGCAGAAAAATCACAATGCATGGCTGATGAGTAGTGAAGGCTGGAGCCAATGTGGCCTTGGGCAAATCATGCTCTGGGCCTTGGTTTTCCCAGCTTTCTGATGGGAATAACATCTCTACCCTGGGCACCTCCCTGGATGGTTTACAGATCATATAGGAGACCGTGTCTCCTTGCATATGGCATAATTAGTGTGCATGAAGAAGGCTTGGCTCCGCTCAGTCTGCATCAATGACCCTCAGGCTTCTCCTCCTTGACTGTTGCATTGGATGTGCATGAAGTAGCTATTTGGGGTGCTCTTGGGGTCCACTAAAGGTGATAGCTTCTGGAGGATAGTGTTCAAGCCACCTAATCTAACACACAAATACTTAAGAATATACCATTGAAGGATGATTAAGCACTTAATATAAAGTCATTGGACACTAAAGCTTAATGATGCAAAGGATGTTTGAAATTGTGTCTGTAATGGGCTAAATTGTGTCTCCTCCCCAGATTCATATGTTGAAGTCCTGATCCCCAGTACTTCAGAATGTTACTGTATTTGGAAATAGGGCTTTTAAAGAGGTAATTGGGTCCAAATGAGGTCATCACAGTGGGCCCTGATCCAGTATGACTGGTGTCCTTATAAGAAAAGGAAATGTGGGCACAGACGCACAGAGGGAAGAAAATGTGAGCACACAGGGAGCAGATGGCCACGAACAAGCCAAGAAATGTGAAGAATTCCCAGCAACACCAGAAGCTGGAAGAGACCGGGAAGAATCTTCCCCTTAATGTCTTCAAAGAGAGAGCATGGCCCTGTTGATTTTAGACTTCTAGCCTCCAGAACTGTGAAAGAATAAATACCTGTTGTGAAAGTCACCTAGGTTGTGGTACTTGGTATGGCAGCCCCAGTAGGCTAATGCGGTAGCCCAATATGTGTCTTCCAAGAAGCTCTAAGTCTGTGGAGGAGAGTCTGTTAAGTCAAGGGAGGAGGAACTGGGGAAGAGGAACTTAGGAGGAGGAGGCAGGCTTCACTCTCCTCTTCTTTAACCAGCATAAGTCTTTTTAGCAGTGCTGTATATTGAACTTCCAGGAAGAGCATTCTATCTACTAAAGATGTGTAGTGAAAAAGCAGCCCTGGAAAACTAGTGTTCCTGTGTAGCTGAGCCCGTCGATGCTCTACCTTAGGTTAGGAATCTCCCCATTTTCCTCTCACAGGCCCCCTGTGTTCTTTTACTCACAATAGCTTGTACCTGGGGCTTTGGCTGAGGTGGTCCCCAAAGAGGCTCCAGAGCCTGCTTTGTCCGCACTTAGAGAACTGAAACAGGCAGTAGTCCTGACCTACACAAGGGTATAAATACCCCCAGCTCTCTTGCCGCTCATCAGGACAACTTTGGTGAGAACTGCACTGTCTCCAGAGCCTCCCTATGGGACTTAGCGTGACACCTCACCCTTGATTGGCCTCCTATCCTTCCTTTTCCTTCTCCCTTGTGGATTCTACCTGGAAATACTTCCTAACAAATCACTTCTATGTGGTGTTTCTCAGCCTCTGCACTGTTGACATGTTGGTTGGGATAATCCTTTGTTGTGGGGAGCTGCCCTGTGCATGGTAGGATGTTTAGCAGCATTCCTGGGCTTTACCCATTAGATGCCAGTATCACCTCCCTTCCTCGCCCATGGTCATGACAATCAAAAACGTCTTCCGACAAGGCCCAATTTTGGCCATGGGAGCCAAAATTTCCCCATTCAAGAACCACTGTTTGAGTATTACAAATGTAGATCCTTAAGTTCTGAGAGGTGATAAAGTAGAAGACCTGGGATTAGAAGCTAAACTTCTTGATTCCCTGGCCACTGGCTATTTTTTTATTTTTTAGTTTTTACTACACTTGTATTTCCCAAACTTGTCAGATCATAAGACTTATGTAAATACCTTTAAATACAGAGTCCCAGATGCCCCTCCTAAAGAATCTAATTCAGTAGGCCCGGTAGGGGGCACCTGGTCTGCAAGCCTCAGTGGTTCTCTTGATTAGGCAAGCTTGGGAAACTACACTAAAATCCCGATTCTCAGATTATACTGTGGAAAGGACTCATTGTGTGAATGGTGTGGGGAGGGGAAGAGGCAGGGCAGTGAGGTAGTAGATATATTAAATATAAATATGTTTCTATAAAATGTAAATTTCTGGGCTTCATATTCTGAGATCTTGATAGTCTTAATAAAATTCCCAAGTTTTTCTGATACAAGTGGTCTGAAACAATTGTTATATTACTTTTCATTAAATTATGTTCTTTTATTAATGTACATGCAAAGTAGTGCCCTGTATCTATAGATACTTACTAAACACTTTTCCCCTCAGCTGACATCAAGATTTCTAATGAATGCATTTATAATACTCTATACTTCTCCTTTTTAGTACTTAATAATTTGTGTAATGTTGGTCTTCTTCGGTAACATATGCTGTAACTCAGGGCCTATCTCAGCCTTTATCTGGTTATATTCCTTAAGTCTAGAACTCTATCTGCACAGAGTGAGTGTTCAATAAATGTTGCTGAGTAAATGACATCAGATATGAGGTAAACAGAATAATGACTCCCTCCCTGAAGATGTTTACATCTGAATCCCCACGAATTTGAATATGCTCAATAGGAGTATGCTATATTACATAGCAAGGGAGAATTAATGTTGCAGATGAAATTAAGGTCGTTAATCTGCTGACCTTAATATAAAGGAATTCTGCTAGAATATATACTGGTGGACTTTATAATGACAAAGGTCCGTTGAAGTGGAAGAGGGAAGAAGAGGAGGTGAGAGCCAAAGAGAGATTTGAAGATGCTATGCCACCGACTTTGGAGATGGAGGAAGGACCCACAAGCCAAGGAATGAAGGTAGTTTCTAAAAGGTGGAAAAGACAAGGAAATGGATTCTCCACTAGAGCCTCCAGGAAGAACACAGCCTCAGAGACACCTTGATTTTAGCTGAGGGAAACCAATTTAAGACTTCTGACATCTAAGAGAATACATTTGTATTAAGCCTTTACATTTGTAGTAATTCATTTCAGCAGCAATAGGAAACTAATATAGATGGTAATGGAAACAATAGCTGACCTTTACCGCTATCCTTCCATCAGAGGCTTAGAAAGGCTTATGTGGCCAATGGCACACCATTAGCAAGTGTGGAGTTGGGCTGCAAACCTCTCAGATCCACACTCTGCCACACCAGTGCTATTGAATGTGGGCTGCACAGACTGTTCCTGATCCATGTTGAAATAAATGCTGATATTGAGACTACATGTTGAGAAATGTCTCATGGTAATTCTTTTCTTTTTTCCCATGTTCATTCTGATTTTGAAAGATAATTTTATATCTGTTAATCTACCAATTTTAAAATGGGGCTTCTTTTATATGTCATTTTTATTTCTTTTTTTTAAAGTAATTCATTCTTATTATATAAGAATCTTGGTCCACATGAATTGGAAGAAAAAAACAAACAAACTGGTTCCTAATCACAGACTATTGGAGAAGCTCTGCACAGACCATGATGTCAAGATTTGGGGTTGCGATGGGTCCTTGCCACTGGCTTTACTAATTCCCCCAAGTGGGCAGAAGTGAAGTCTCAATCCACAGTTGCTCAGGGCCTTCCTGTGGATGGGATGGGGGCAGAGGGCAGCCTGGTCCTAGGAGCGTTCTCCCCCCTGAAGACACAGCTTTCCTAGTTCCGCTTCCCAGTCACACTCCAAAGCCTCATCATTCCCACCTTCTCCCCGTTCTTTCAATAAAGGATACTTAAGGTTTATATTAAATTTTTCTTCTCTTCGGTCAATTTTTTTTCTATGAGAGTGCATGCCCCCCACATATTTCACATGGCCTTCATTTTTATGAATCCAAGAATAAACGCATTTTTGGCTAACAGCTAAGACGTATTTTTAGACTCATGGAGCTGTATTTTTGTCTTCTGGAGAACATAATTTGAAGCAGATGCAGTGGCATGTGGCACTCTTTAACTCTGCTCCCAGTTTCAGATGTCCGCCGGCAAACTGCCTCCCTTCAAAAATATGTTAACACTTTAATGAAAACTGATGATCTCTCAATCTAGCGGGCTGAGCCATCCAGAGAACAATGACTGAGATCTTGCTTATTTATTCAAACTGCTTCAGGTCAGCTGTGTTGACCTTTGCTCTGCCTGGGACAGGGGCTTTTGCAATAGAGATGTTTGTTTAGCATGCGCATGTGAATCACTGTCATTTCCTACCATTCCCAGTTCCATGATGGAGCAAGACCACATCCCAGGGGAGCTTGTATGATAGAAAGAGAAAGAACCCTACTAACCTATTCCACATATGGAATCTTCTACTTGTCAACAGTTAGATTTGGAAGCAACTTCTGTCATCATCTATTTCAACATCCTTATTCTAGAGCTATGCTCAATGATACCATTTGAGTCTAATTCTGTTTTGGACTTTTATTGCCTGAGTAGGTGTCAAAGAAGTTTTTTTGAACAAGTGAGTGAGTGAATGACGAATGAAATTGAGACCCAGAGAAGATAAATCTCTTGTCCAAGATAACAGAATTCAGAACATAACAGATTCATTTACAAGCAGTCCAGAAAGATTGCTTTCAGTACCAGTACAGAACTCCTAAAATAGTTCTGGTATGAGTCCAGACTCACCGTTGGTTTTCTCTCAGATAGCTGAGGCTTAAACCTTAAAACGTCTAGGCTGGGTTTAACCTGCTCTGCCAGCAGGGATTCTATGCATTTTAAATCAAGAAGTTCCAGATCACAGCAGAAGAGAAAAGTTTCATATGGGCAGAATGGCAGAGCCTGTGTGAGCATTGTGAATCATTTCACCACAGGAAGTAAAAGCTAGGTGGTGGAGGGCTGGTCACGGAAAACGCTCCAAGGTGAGAGTTATTTCAACTCTGCTGTGATTGGAGCTAGGCTAGCGTACTTACTCTTTCTCAATAAAATAAAGAATAAAGTTAAGACCAACTTTAAAAAAGTCTTGCAAGTGTTGCAGATTTGAGTACCTATTAGGATCAAAATTAAAGAGATGCCAATGGTGGCTAAACCCAAGCTTTCCTTTCTCTAAGAATCATTTAGAGCTTAGGAAGAACTCCAGGCAGACTAAATGGAATGTAATTGAGATGTTGGCCTGTCAATATCTAACTGGGAAAATGACAGGCCTGGAAAGGTGATCATCAGTTTCACCAGGTAGATGGTAGATACGATGTTCACATCACATTCGTGCTAAACAGAATGTGATATGAACAGAATGTGAACAGAAGCTGTGATGTGGCACCAAGAGGCCCGCCACTGTCCAAGGAACTCCGCTGGCCAGCAGGTGACCTGCCTTCTCAGAGCATTGTTTTCTTCATATGCAAAGTGATGATGACAATATTTCCCTCAAAGAATTGTTATGACTAGGATTAGTAACTGTGTAGATATACATTAATAATCATGGCTAAAATTGTTCTAGCACTTACTACCTGCTAAGATGCTGTCCTGATTTTTTTTAAATATAACTTATCCCAGAAGCAACTGTAGACAAATTATTTATCCTTCTGGCCTCTCTTTATTCTTACTTTATTAAAAACAAGGCCTTGGAAATTAATACTTTATCTTCATCAGAGAGTTGTTATGAAAATTAAATAAGTTAATCTGTGAACATGTTTTCTCAAGTGCATGGTCCATGTTAAATATTCAACGAATGTTAGCTATTATGATCCATTATATTATACTGCCCAGAGATAATTAAAAGTATAAAATTAGACTTCCAATGAGTATTACGTGCATCAGGAGGGGGAAGAAGAGGCTGTGTTGACTGTGGGACATTTCACAGAAACAGATGTGTTGGTGACCTCTTAGTGTGTCCCATCATGTACACTTTCCCTGCTTCTCCCTTTTCCCTGCTCTGTGTCCAGGAAGGTTACCTGCATGGGCTATATCAAGAGGCTGCCTTTCCCTCTGTCCTCCTCTGTGCTCAGCGGATGCAGAGCCTCAGCAAAGAGGAAAGGAGGAAGGAGGGTGGAGTCAAGGCACTTATTCCCCTGCTTCTCCACTATAGGGCTCCTGCATGGTGGTTGATGCAGTTAGTATGGCCAGTGGTTATTACGATTTGGTGACTGAAGGTGGCTTCAAGTTTGGGCATCTGGAAAACAGTGGCAAATCCAGGGTGTATTGCTTTGGGAAAAAAGATAGTAGATGACAAAATATTTCAGGACAATGGGAGCCTGGAGCTAGATGTGAAGGACTACCACTTGGGACTGAAAGAGATCGTGGCAAACAAATGTTTATTTAAAAGTTTACCCAAATAGCTAAAAATCATCAAATTCCCCACACATACAATTTTTTTTCTTTTTTCTTTCTTTTTTTTTTTTTTTTTTTTATTGAGACAGAGTCACACTCTGTCACCCAGGCTGGAGTGCAGTGGCATGATCTTGGCTCACTGGGCTCACTGCAACCTCTTGGCTCACTGGGCTCACTGCAACCTCTGCCTCCCAGATTCAAGCAATTCTCGTGCCTCAGCCTCGCGAGTAGCTGGGACTATAGGTGCACACCACAATGCTCTGCCAATTTCCCTCTCACAATTTTACCTTCCTGATAGAAATATTTCTATACTCATTTTTTGAGCATTTGTGTACACATGCCATCACCTTCCTTTATCTGTAGTTTTGCAAGAATTTCTTAGTTTAGCAACTATGATTCAGTTCTTTAACAAATAAGTTCTTCAAAATCACACAACCCATTTCTCATAGTTTCCTTGAAAAAATAAAAAGATGTAAAACAAAGTAAGATAAAGTATATGATATTAGCTTTTATTTAATTTACTGTAAAATGTAGACTGCCATTTCATTTTGTGTAGTTCTAAAATCAATTTTAAACTTTTTTCAAAGGAAGGATTGAAAATAAAAGAAATACTTAAGCAATACAAGTAAATTCCTTGAGGCCAACATAAAGTTTTCTTGATTACCCTTTCAGGACCCATTCATTTGTTGGTCTCCAGCTCCTGAGCTTTTGCATCTGACAGAGTATCCCAAAGTCACTTTCTTAGAGCTGACCACAGGACAGACAGTCATGAGCCTGGAACTTAGGGAGGGGAAAATCCTGGTTAGGTTGTATGGCAGGATGGCTACTTCTCTAATTATTCATTTATCTTCTTTCTATTGCTCCTGGATTTTTAGCTGGACTCCTGGTCACGTAAAATAAAGATTACATGTCACAGCCTTACTTGAAGCTAGATTGGATGTGTAACTAAATTCCAGTCCATACGATGTAAGCAGAAGTGCTGTGTGCAACTTCTGAGAAGCATCATCACACGAGGGAGCATGCTATTCTCTTGTCTTTGTCATCTTCTTGCTGGCTGGAATGTTGACATACAATGAAGGCTTAAGCATCCATCTTGTGCCAGGCACAGAAGCTATGCCAAGGATGATGGAGCAACAAGGTAGAAGCAGCTTGGGTCCCTGAGGTTCATGACTCTGCCCTATCAATTTTGGAACACTTACCTCGACTTGTTTAAGTCACTGCTATTTTGGAGTTTTTTTGTACTCTCCGCTCAATCTTATCATAATTAATGTATGATGCTCAAGTTCCACTGGTTTCCTCTCTAACCAGTTCTGGAAGCCCCCAAGGAGAACCTGAGCACCTTTCACCTACCTCATGGCATCTTTGCTCTGCTTCTGCTCTAGGCATTGATGCCTCTGATTAGAAAACTTCTACCTCTACCAAATGAGTTCCTCATGATAATATCACCAGCAATTGATGCTGCTGATAAACAAAGTTCATTGTTCAGGCTGCTGTCAGTTCCATGGAACACTGCGTGGTGGATGAGAGCACAAGGATCAGCATCCAGCTCTGTCACATGCCAGCTGGTATCACTGTGGGAGGGTGGGTGGCCTAACCCCTCTCTGCCATCTGTAAAATGAGAATAATAACAGTGCCCAACTATTGGGAAAGAAGCAACGATAATAAAAGAAAATATTTAAATGGATACTTTCCCTGTACCAGTTCAATATGCAAGCCTATTCCATATTTAACATTTAATAAATGCCAGAATTTGTGCTACCTGGGGCATGACTGCAGTGTTACCCAGGACTACTCAATGCTGCCACAATCCACAGGCATCTTAGCCCCAGGGCTCTCTTCCATGGGACACAGTTTTGATTCACAGGACATTAGTCTTGTTGGGATGACTTCTTACAGCAACTCTCCTGTGCTCAAAATATTCTTTCCCTACCCCTGGCCCCAACATATTTTCCTTAAATCAAATAACATGAATCATGCCCAAGTGTCCTTGTACCTCATGCAAAGGAAGAGAGAAGAAAGTATGCCAGATAGTCTCTGCAAGCCTGAGTCCTCTAAATATGCTGAGGCACGTCTGATTCCCAGGATGAAAACAGCTCAGAGTTTCCATTTGAAACCAACCTCCTACTCACTACTCCACCTCACCCATCCCATACCCACTAGCAACAATTGCACAATTGCACACATCATTACTGAGGAAATGAGGGATTGGGATCCTCAGAGAACCTGACATTTTTCCATGGGATGATGGCAAGATGATCTCTAAACTCTAGGAGCTTCTCTCTCCCCAGGTGTGCACAGGTATGTTTCTCTGTGTACTGCCTGGATACTGCCATGGGCCCTGCCTCCCCTCTGCCCAGGCTCTGAGTGCATTCGCTGACCTGTTTTTCTTACCCACTGTAGCTCTGGGATTTCTGAGCTTTGCACACATGTCAGCTGTGCTTCTAATTCAATACTGTGACCAGAGACATGGGGAGCACGGGCAGGAGAGAGGAGGGGCTGGGAGGCTGAGCTAGACAGGAGCATCCTTCTTGTCAAGGAGTCCCTTCTTCTAGCTTTTGATATAGATTCTTTTCTTCTCATAACCGTTAATGTGGAAACGTTCTCTAATACATCCAAAATTAAACTCATTATCTTTTTCTGTTTCTCTTAATAAGTGCTGCCCACATGTACTTCCTCCAGGGCTTATTCCTCTTCCTGTCTGCTCTGATCTCCATTTCTGGTGCTGCCTTCCTCCCAGTCAGCCAGGTTCACAACCTCTGGCTGCCTGATGGCTGGGGGCGGGTGCCATTTGTACTATAGCTGTGTGCATGATGTCCCCAGAGCTGGGAAGTGCACAACCTGGTTGATGGTGCAGGAGCAGCCCTGCCCAGGCTTGCCACCTTGCAGTCAGTGTTTACCCCCTGCCCCTATTCACATACCCCCATCCAACCAGTCCCCAAGTTCCATCTATCTAGTCCATCCTTTACCTCCTGTCCATTCCCAATGTCATCTTCTCAACTCCAGACCCCATCATTCCCCACTTAGCTTTCTAACTGGTGTTTCTTCCCTCAGTTCCCACCAAGTTCATTCTACAAAACAGTGCCAAATGAGTCCTCCCAAGGCCAGATGGGTAATGTCCCTGCAGTGGAGACCCATGACATCAAATGTCCTAGTTTGGCACCCAGACCTTCTGGCCACCACATACTTCCCCATCTTTATCTCCTTCACATACATACACTCCAGCTTGAGTGAACGACTAGGCAGCCCCTGATTTTCTGGCGATTGGCTTTACTTGGGCCTTTCTTCTAGGAATGCCGGGTGACTTCCTGTGCACTTAAGGCCCCATTCATCAGTTTTCAGTCTTCTCGAATTCTCTCTAACCTGAATTATCTCCGACTAGCTGTTATCACTCCTTTTTCTGAAATCTCATTAACAACTCTCTTAGGCTGTTTAGATTGGAAACATTTGTATTTGTGTCTTAACTGTGCCTTCAAGTAGTTTACAATCCAGTAAAGGAAATGTGTCTTAGGTGTCTCATAAGGCCTAGTACTCATCTTTGCCCTGTGGTAGATGTGTGTGGCGTGAGGGAGGGAGAGAGAAGAGGAAAAAATGGAAGGGAAGGAGGGAGGGAGGACTAGCTTTCTATATACAAACAAACTCTAAAACAGGTTTCTTTGATTTAGAAGTGGGTGTTTCAGAATCTAAGATGGATATTTTCCCTCACTGATGCCACAAGGAAATTCTTAAGGTTATACCAAATCAAAAACCTGAAGAGAAAATCAGAAACTGGGAGGAGAACCATCCTCTTTTCCTTAGGAGAATTAAAAACAATCATTAAAGAAGCACATCCAAAGACTAGGGGCTGCTGCCCCTGCACCATGGGCCCAGGGTCATTTAACCTTGTCAGTTAGACCCATTTTTATTATTGAGCAGGTAACAAAACTCGGAGGATCTGTTTGTAATCTCGACATGAGGGTTCCTACTGGGAAGAGCGGGTGACTGACACTCCGATCTGTCCTGGCACTGAACAGAGGCTGCTCTAATGGGGGGTTGGGAGTACCCCTGGCCTGGGAGACCCTAAGAGCAAGCCTGGCTCAACGTCCCACTGAACCTTTGGAGGAAGGAAGGTGGAGCCCCACTGCTTGTCTTTTCATGATGCTCTAGTTTGAGGGGAAGCAGCCAGGCTTCTGTGTGGGCTTCTGTGCACTGGAGCCTGACCCGGGTCCAGGACTCTAAGTCTGTTGGGGAACAGCAACCAAAGTGAGGCCTATCACAGCACATGGGTCTCTTGGGGTGGGCAGGAGAGGAGGTAACTAACAGAGGCTTAATAAATTTGTGTGGAAGGAAGTGAGGCTTCTATTAAAGGACATTCCTTGGTTATTTTGTTTTTAGTTCCTTTCCAGGTAAAAAAGAATGTGTATGTGTAGCATGTGGTGTATATGTGTATAATACATATGTACATGTGTGAGTATACGTGTATGTGTGCATGTATGCAGTCTATGTATTTCCCCCCCACCCCTGCTGGGAAGAAGAGTGACAATTGCTGTAAAATCAACATCGCAGAGACCTTTCGCTATGGATTTTCTGAGACAATCGCTATTTCAAATGTTTTGTCTCAAAACATATTTTCTGAACTGGTCAACAGGATATGTGGTCTCAGTGTTTAATGTTCACGTTTCATTAAGATATTTCACCATTTACTCAGTTTTCTCTAAAATGTTCATCAGTCCCCGTGCCCACCCTCCACAATCACTCATTTAAAGTGTATCAAAAGATATATTTTTATCCTCCCCTAAACATATTTCTGAAGGTTCTCTCAAGCATTCAGCTTTGGTTCTGGTGGCACTGCTATTTGTTTTTTTCTCTTTTCTGCAGATATCGTGAAATGAATAAAAGAAAAAAAAAAGGATGGCATTGAGGTTAGAGAGGATAGGAGGCAACCGGAGAGGGGAGAGATGGGCCATTCCTTTTCAAGAATAGACACAGAGCTCAACTAAAAAGTGATTTCTAACTTTGTAGGGCAGGTCCTCAGCATATGACAATTAGGTGTTTATTCACAACAGATAATTTGTAACCATAGTGTGGCAGACCTTAGAATTGTCTCCACTTATTAAGTGTGGTCCAGGGGGTTGAAACAATTGAGAGTTTGCTGGAAATACAGAATCCAAGACATTGCATTATCCCCACTGAAGGGAAGCTGCATTTTAACAAGATTCCTAGCTGATTTCTACATATAATAACATTTGAGAAGCATTGGTCTAGAGAACGTCCCATTTCACAGATGTGGAAACTGAGATCCAGACAGGCTAAGGAATGTGATCTATATGCAAGATGTGCTTTATAGAAAACCTTGCATTTGAGCCCCGATTTATGCTCTCTAGAGAATCTTATTCTTGCCCAATCAGAGTAGTTTGGCAGTTCTGGATTTTCTCAGTCTCTTTTGAGTAAACAGTTAATTCAGGATTGTCCCTCTCTCTTTTCTCCTTCCCTTCTATGCAGGGGTTGCTGAGAGACTGGGGGTCTTATCCTCAGTTCTGGAATCAAAGAGGTAGGGCAGAGCTGCCATGGGCAGTTGTGCTGTTTGCCTCTCAAAAGGTGCCTGGAGGCCAGGCACAATGGCTCACCCTGTAATCTCAATACTTTGGGAAACTGAAGTGGGAGGATTGCTTGAGACCAGGAGTTCAAGACCAGCCTGGGCAACATAGCCAGCGCCCATCTCTTAAAAAAAAAAAAAAAAAAAAGTGCCTGGATCTGGAAGCAAACAAAAGCTGCAGTTCTTCCCTTCTGCTCACCTCTCCAAGTAGGAGCCCTGCGTGGGGTGGTTTCAGCTTGGAGGAAGAGGCATCTCTTAGTGATTCACACAAAGGCTCCTGGACAGTATAGCAGGGTCCTGGGCAGAGCTGTTTGGTCCATGGCGGTCGTCAGTAGAGGCCAGCACAGATGGAGGTAAAATTCATCTCAGTGTGTGTCAGCTGAATGACTCACTGATTGGAGAAGCCATGAGGCCTGTGCACAGTTCCACCACAGACCATGCTACTATTCTTAGGGCCAAAGGACTGACAGATCTGAAAGAATGCAAGTTCCTCTTTAGATTTTGAATTTCTTTACTTCTTAAAATACATCAATATCTTTTTCAAGAGACTTTAATCAACACTAATCCTGATACGAGTCTCAATCTCTTTGAGCAGACAGTAGAATTAGGACATTTATAACTTGAACTTAGCGGGCAGAGGTCGTCTCCTTAAAGCTCTGTTGTCCACTGCATACACCTACCAGGGTCTTCTGGTCCTTGCCAAGCCTCCCAGACCCTTGTTTGATCTAATGCAAGAATAAGGAAGCTGAAAAGTTAGCCGTAAATATTGTGTGGGCTTATATAGTAGTTTCCTTGGTGGAACTGGAAAGATTTGGAATTACATGTAAAAATATTTGAGGACTTCAAGCAGTAATATTAACATTTTATATTAATTTTATATTAGGGTATATAAAATATTTTATAGTTCACGTGTTTATAACTTTTAAGAGAACTGGACTTAGAATAAATGGCCACTCGGGCTGGGAGTGGTGGCTCATGCCTGTAATTCCAGCATTTTGGGAGGCCGAGGCGGGCGGATCACGAGGTCAAGAGATTGAGACCAACATGGTGAAACCCCGTCTCTACTAAATATACAAAAATTAGCTGGGTGTGGTGGTGCATGCCTGTAGTCCCAGCTACTCGGGAGGCTGAGGCAGGAGAATCGCTTGAACCCAGGAGGCGGAGGTTGCAGTGAGTCGAGATTGCACCACTGCACTCCAGCCTGGGCGACAGAGTGAGACTCCATCTCAAAAATGAAAAAAAAGAAAAAAAAGACTAAATGGCCACTCGTATAAGTCCAATTTTAAAAAATTGAGTAATTGATTTTACCTTGTTATTTTTAAGTAAAAATCTTACTGTTTTATATAGCACTGGAACACTTAAGATAACTTAGGTTCACCATATTTAAGTTTAAGTAGCCCTTCTAAATCTAATAAATTTCTAACTCCGGAAGTTAGAAATTTGAAGTGGACATGAAGCGGAAAGCCTTTAAGTGGAAATAAATATATTAAAAGTATAAATGTCATTTGAAATATTTAAATGTATTTAACTTTATAAATGGATCACATATTAAGCAAAAATCCCCTAAAAAGTAATTGTTCAAATATAAATGTTTGCAAGACTAGCAAACTTTACTCACAAGCTTCACTTAAAAGCAAAAGGTAGAAGTAGGTTTTAAAATTTGTAATTTTAATCAATCAAATGTTAATTTAAAAATAACAAAGCAAACCTCAGAATAGTGTCACTGAAAAACCACAGTTAAAGGCACTAAAAATGCAGAATTATCAAGGAGCTGGCCCCCATTGCCAATGTCCTCGATTCTATCAGGGCTACATCCACACACCCTGTGCCCAGGGGACACTTCCCAGGAGAACTCTTGTGTGCTGTCTCCAACCGGTGCTAGAGTGGTAGGGGTTTTCTGTGGCTGCCCTCAGGCATGTCTTCCTAGATGCCTCGTTCAGCCTTTCTCATTCCACCACACTGGCACTGTGGTGGTCAGGAGCGTCTCGGTGGGACCAGCATCTCCTGAACTGTATCTGGGCAGCAAGGCTCAGGTCCCCATCCCTGGCATCCTCCTAGATATGTCCTGGGTCTCGTCCCTTCACTGTCACCACCAGGGCTTTAACTCAGCAGAGAGTAGAGTTCTCACACCTTTCTCAGGGAACTGTACATGTAACTCTCTATCTGTCTCCGCCCAAGAAAGGCATAGGTCTAGCTCTTCGTCTAGTCTCTTTCTATCTATTGTTGAATGCTTTATGCTCTCTTCTTCAAGTTGTGGGTAGTGACAGATTGCATTTTCCAAAGTGGCCACAACAATATCTCTCATTTCACACGGTCGTCTACAATGGGATCTTCCTACTCCCTCATGAAGAAATGGAGACTAACCCTCCTCCCTTCAAATCTGGATGAATTAGTGGGGTGCTTTGATAATAAAGTATGGTGGAAGGGACGGTGAATAAATTCCAAAACTGAGTCATAAATCGTGATGCAAATTCTGCCTTGTTCACTGGAACACACACATGGTTGGAGTCCTGAGCTGTCATAGAAGAAGTCCGACTGCCCTGAAGCCAGAAATGTCCGTGGGAAGATACGCAGAAAGTCCATGGATAGGTGTGCTGGTCCGAAGTCTTCCTGATTGTGTTCTCTCTCCAGGGCTGCTGTAACGAAGTGCTGCAAACTGAGTGGCTTATACAACACTTAGACAAACAGAAATGTGTTGTCTCACAGTTCTGGAGGTTGGAAGTCTCAGATCAAGATGTCAGCAGGGTTGGTTTCTTCTAAAGACTGCAAGGAAAAATCTATTTCATGCCTCTCTCAGCTCTTGGTGGTTTGCTGGCAATCTCTGGCATTCATTGGCTTCTACTGCATCACCCACTCTCTGTTTTAATATTTCTTCTTTCAGACAAAGTCTCACTCTTTCTCCAAGGCTGGAGTGCAGTGGCATGATCTCAGCTCACTGCAACCTCCACCTCCCAGGTTCAAATGATTCTCCTGCCTTAGCCTTCTGAGTGGCTGGGACTACAGGTGCTTATCACCAAGCCCTGCTAATTTTGTATTTTTAGTGGAGACAGGGTTTCACCATGTTGGACCAGGCTGGTCTCGAACTCCTGACCTCAGGTGATCCGCCCACCTTGGCCTCCGATAGTGTTGGGATTACAGGCATGAGCCACTGCACCTGGTCCCTGCATTCATTTTTACATGAAGCTCTCCCTGTGTGTGTGGACCTGTGTCCAACTCTCCCCTTTTCATAAGGAGAGCGGTCATGGTGTATTAGAGGCCATCCTACTTTAGTATGACCTTAATCCTAACTTAACTAATTAAATCTGCAGCAATCCTATTTACATTAACGTCATATTCTGGGATACTGGGAACTTGGACTTCAACATATGAATAAGGGTGAGTGGGGGGACACAAATTCAATCCATTCCACCAAGTCAGGTACCACAAATATGAATAAACAAGCTTGCATGTGACTGCAGCCCTCCAGTCACGGGGTCACCCCCTTCCTATGAGTTTTCCCAGTTGGGGCTCCAGGCATCACAGAGCAGAGATCCACTGTCACCGTGGAGCCCTTTCCTAATTTCTGACTGATGAGATCTGCATCAGTTTGCTAGAGCTTCCATATAACAAACTACCACAAACTGGGTGGCTTAAGCAACAGAAATTTATTGTCTCACAGTTCTGGAGGCTAGAAATCCAATATCAAGGTGCTGTCAGGGTTAGTTTCTTCAGAGCCCTCTCTCCTTGGCTTGTAGAGGGCTGTCTTTCCCCTGAGCCTTCTCTCTGTATGTCTATGTCCAAAAAAAAAAAAAAAAAAAAAAAAAAAGAAGAGCAGTCTTATTGGATTAAGGCCCACCCTGGTGACCTCATTTTAACATAATTACCACTGTAAAGACTTTACCTCTAATTATGGCCACATTCTAATGTACCCAGAGTGTTAGGACTTTAACATATGAATTTTGATGGAGGGTGCACAATTTCACCTATAACAGGATCTGTGAGCATGATAAAATAGCTATGGCTTTATGTCATTAGGTTTGCGGATGATTTATCATGTGGCTGTAATAACCAGAACATGGACTTCACTAATTCAAAGCTAAGATTTAAAACATGTTTGTTTTTCCAAGCATCCTTTTACCACGTGTTTGCTATGGGTTTAAAACATTCATTGAGGTAGCTAACTGACTCTTTTTTTTTTTTTTTTTTTTTGAGACAGGGTCTGCCTCTGTCACCTAGGCTGGAGTGCAGTGGTGTGATCTCGGCTCACTGCAACCACCACCTCCTGGGTTCAAGACCTTCTCATGCCTCAGCCTTCCAAGTAGCTGGAATTACGGGCATTGCCATCGTGCCCTGCTAATTTTTATATTTTTAGTGGAGATGGGGTTTTGCCATGTTTCCCAAGCCGGTTTCCCCAGTTGACTCTTTTGTTCTAAGCTGTATCCACTATCATTGACTCAATCGGGCAACCGGAAAAAAGAAAGAAAGAAAAACATAGTTATTATCTCAAAAGACTATCTGGCTATACATTTACTCAACAATACTCATGGAGCTTCTGCTATTAGACAGATATTGCTAAGTGGCCATGAAAACACATGAGGTTCCTGCTCCAGGAAGCTTACCGTCCAGCAGGAAAGGAAAACGTTAGTTAATTGCTACATAACTATACAAGTGCCAAGGACAGGTATGTGGTGTGAAAACATGTAATAGGGATGTGACCTTGCCCGGTGATCAGGGCAGACTAACACTGTGGTGGGAGGGAGCATGACCCAAATGCGGGACTGAAACAGTGTGTCTGTCGCTGGAGCCTAGAGAGAGTGGCAGAGAGCCTGCAGTGAAGACGAGCAGGACTCAGGCCCCTGCAGGAACCTGCAGGCCATCCACAGAAGCCACCCATTGAAGGATATTCAATTGCATGAATGGGTGATGCAAGGTCAGGGTGCACCCAATGCATTGTGGCTCCCTTTGGAGGAATATGGAGACTGAATCGGAGAAAGGGAAAGTGGAGTAAACAATTCAGTTAAGAGGCTTTAATCAAGATGAGAGATGACGTATTTTCCTCTGGGGTGGTGTCAGTAGTGGAATTAATGGAAATATATATATATATATATATATATATATATATACATATGGCAAAATCAATAGGACTTGGTGATGGATTGACTCACAGGAAAGGCAGCTGGTCGAGAATGACTCCTGGCTGTCGGCTTTCTCATCTGGGTGGATGGTGGTGCCATTTGTTAAGGTCGAGACCACTGGACCAGGTGTGGGCAGAGGATCATCAGTTCGGATAAGAACTACACAGCCCCATATGGCAGCCCCTGGCTACATATGGCTTTTTACATTTTAGGTTTAATTAAAAATAAACGGAATTCAAAATTCAGCTCATCAGTCACACTTGCCACATCTCAAGTGCTCCAGTCACTGTGACTAGTGGCTTCCCCATTGGATAGTGCAGATATAGGCTATTTCCATTGTCATAGAAAGTTCTGTTGGTCTAGAGAGACTTAGTTTGAGATACTGCTGAGACATCCAGGAGAAGCTGCCAAGTCAGCAATTGACTGTATTGCTCTGGAGCTCGGAGGAATGCTGTAGCTAAAATTTCATTTCATTCACACATTTTTGCAAGTATTCATTAAGACCTTAACATTTTTGTTTGCTGCTATGTCTCTGGCACCTAGACTAGTGTCTGCTGCAAATTCTCCCAGAGCTTACCCTCTAGTAGGGATGAACACATAATAAACAAATATAGAGTATTTCAGGCAGTAACAGGGAAGAAAGAAAACTAAACCAGGGTTAATGGGATAGATGGTGAGAAGGAGTAAGGGGCTATTCTGGTTCTGGTGGCCAGGGATGTTCTCTCTGACAAGGTGACGTTTGAACAGAGACCTAGAAGTAGAATACATTCCAGGCAGAAGGAAGAGCAGGTGTAAGGAAGGAGGCTGCTCATGATCTGTTTGCCTGTAGCTGGTGTTTGGAGCCACATGCCGGATGTCCTGGCAGAGGGCAGGAAGAGAGAGGAGGAAGAGTCTGTGAACTTACTGGCCGAGTAAGAAAGGGCAGACCTGCAAAGGAGACAGAGAACCGGTGGGAGGAAAACCAGGAGAACGCTGGGCCCTGGAATCCAAGAAGGGAGAGTGTCCTGACAGGGAAGGGGACCCAGCAACTCTGATGCTCCTGGGAGGGGTTGGGGAACTGCAGACTGAAAATGTCCTGGGCTTCCATGGCACAGAGGCCACTGGTGATCTTAGCTCCTGTTGTTTTGTGGATGACGGCGTGAGAGTGTGTGTAAGTGTGGGTGTAAGTGTGCATGAGTGTGCATATGAGAGTGAGTGCATCAGAAAGTGTGTGTGTGTGTGTGTACATGGGAGAGACAAAGAGAAAGCATGAGGCAGAGTATGAACATGTGTGAGTGTGCATATGACTGTGTGTGTGCATGAGAAAGTATGTGTGTGTGTGCTTGTAAGAATATGTGAATGAGAGTGTGAATGTTCACGTGGGAGTGTGAGTGCATCAGAAAGTGTGTGTGTGTGTACATGGGAGAGACAAGGAGAAAGTTGAGCATATGAATGCGCATATATGTGAGTGTGCATGAGAAAGTGTGTGCGTGTGTGGGTGTAAGAGTATATGAGAGAGTAAATGTGTACGTGAGAGTGTGTGTTTGTGGCTGTGTACGTGTGGATGATGAAGACAGTATGAGACAGTGTGAGATGAGTGTGTGAGTGTGTATGAGAGTGTATGAGAGTGTGTGTGAGTGTAAGAATATACACGTGATAGTGTGCATGTGAGAGTGTGAGTGTGCCTGTGAGGCTGTGTGTGTGAGGGTGTAAGTGATAGAGAGATGGAGAGAGAGTGTGAGAGAGTTTGTGGGGAGGGTCCAGGTTGGAACGGGCAGGGGAGGAAAGCTGTACCTGAGCGCAGGCAATTCTGGGGGAAACAGAGATGGGAGAGCAGAGAGGGAAGCTGCTGAGGCGGAGGCAGTGTCCTGGCCGGATGCAGCTCTGCCCTTCAGCTTCCATGGCTCCACATGTCACCTGCCCCACATCAGAACAACAGCCAGCCGGGCTTAGGTGGGGAGTAAGGCATTGAGTCTCTCGAAGTCATTCTTCTCAGTTAGAAAACAGAAGCAGTAAAGGCCAGTGCACTGTTGGGCGTTTATTCACTCAATGAGTCATTGGCAGAGTAGCTGATGGCCTCCTTGGAACACACAGTGGTAATAATACTGAGGATTCCTTGTGCCCCGCTCTCTTCCAAGCAGGTACACATACAATGCCTTTAACCCTCACAGCCGCCGGTGAGATGGAGATCATCATCTACCCTCCTGACAGTTGAGATGACTTAGGCAAAGAGGGGTGAAGCACCTTGCCCAAGGTCACACAGCGAGTAATTGGAAAAGCTGGGATTCAAACCCAGAGCCTGTGTTTCCAATCATTAAGAACAGGGTCCTGAGAGGAGGCATCAAAGGACAGGTACCACCCATCCACTCCTCAGCAAGCACTCAGTAAGCACCTGCTGATTGAATTGCACCTAGTCCCTGCTCTCCTATGGCTTACAGTTTAGTGGAGGAAACTGATGCTTAACTATTCTCTGAAATACAGTGCAATAAATGCTCCAGGAGAGAAGAGCTTGGTGTTGTGGGAATGCCAAACCCAGGTACTGGAGCTCAGGGAAGGCTTTCACAGGAAGAGATGAAGGAAAAACCGAATTCCAAAGGCGATGTGGAGCTGGCTTATGAGGGGGTGTGAAAGGAGGGGCAGATGGAGCAGCATGTGCTGGGGCCAGGGGAGGGGAAGCAGGAAAGTCCAGAACTCCCAGGCTCTTCGAGGACATCAGTCGTTTGAAGTTCCAGCCCACCTGGCAGCTGGAGGCCACTGCGGCTGACGATGGGACTGGTAGGCGAGGTCAGGAAGCAGTAGCGCCAAAGCAAGTAAGTGAAGTCCCAAAGACAGACCCTGGGCTGCCTCGCAGTGACAAAGACTCTGACCTTGAGCAAACTCTAGCCAGGCTCTTCTGAGCCCTCTTCTCAGCCAGGCCTCAGCCTTGCTCTAAAACACTTGCACAATCGCTAACAAGGTTTCCAGTACCTCAAGGCCACATCCCTAGGATGCTCCTACCCCCTTAAGGATGCCTGCCTGAGAAAGCTCAAGGCTGCCAGGGGAATTTACTGCTTGCTCCAGCCCACACCTGGAGCTAGCCTGACCACTCTTTCTTAGAGCACTTACTAAGAAGGGCAATTGTGAGTTCCTTCTCTGTAACCTTTGAGATGTATACGTATCTCCTACAACCCAGGAGTGTGTTTCTCAAGGCCCTGAAAGCTATTCCTTTGAATGTATTCATCAGGAAAGGTAAGGACCTCTGTCTCCCAGTCTCAGAGAGGATAGAATCCTAACTTCCCTAAGTGCCAGCTAGCAGGCACAGCTGGTCTGATTGCATTTATACTGAACAGCCCTTTGTAACTTTTCACTTCCCTGACCCTACTGGTTCTGTTTGCCCTCCTTCCTATTCCCTCATTCTTCCTTAAAAATGCCTAGTCGGGCCAGGCGTGGTGGCTCACACCTGTAATCTCAGCACTTTGGAAGGCCCAGGCAGGTGGATCACCTGAAGTCAGGAGTTTGAGACCAGCCTGGCCAACATAGCAAAACCTATCTCTACTAAAAATACAAAAAATTAGCTGGGTGTGATGGCAGGTACCTGTAATCCCAGCTACTCAGGAGGCTGAGGCAGGAGAATCACTTGAAGCTGGGAGGCAGAGGTTGCAGTTAGTCGAGATCACGCCATTGCACTCCAGCCTGGGTGACAAGAGCAAAACTCCGTCTCAAAAAAAAAAAAAGTCCAGTCACCTCTGCACAAATCGAAGCTGAGTTCAGTTTACATTGGACTCTTCCCTGTTGCAATAGTTATTACTGGTTAATATCTGTCCATACCACTTTAGTGTCTGGCTGTGTTTCGCTTGGACAAAATCAGATGAGTAACCACCAGACTCACTGGGCTGAATTATTTTAGCTTATGGACAGCCACAGTGTGAGTACCTGTTCACACAAACCATGAGACCCAGCACACACTGGGCCATTCACAAAGCTCATTCAACCCCCCATGGCCCTGACACGGCCAGTTTTACCTCTCTGTAGAGCAAGAAACTGCTGACTCACTGAAAACAGAGCGCATTTATAAACAGGAAGCTGAGTATGTGACCACAGACATTCAGCATCTGATAGCAATTGCTGAATGTGGCAAAAAAAGAAAAAAGTTTGAACAACAAAAAAAATCTGTGCCACTAAATAAGAACTCTCTAGCTCATGGAAATACAATCTTGCTATTTGATCATTTCATAAATACTTAAATAAGGGGAGTTCTCATTTGGCCAAACCTAGGCACGCTTCAAATATTTACTGAGGCCTTTGAAGGGTGTGGTGTTCCCTTTTTTTCTTTCCATTCCCTCCCAAGCAGAGCAAAAAGCCTCCTTGGTGAGACCTTCCTGGCCTATACAGAAGAGATTTCTTTTCTCTTTGAGCTCTGACAGCCTGCCCGTCCCACATCAGACCTCTGTGCTGGTGCAGAGGAGGGCTCTGCCAGGAGGGCTCCCAGAGAGATGTACAAACACTGGCATGTTAACACTCCGACATGCGGCTCTTCCTACGAAGCATTGACTGGATGGTACTGAAGCTAAAAAACGGAGACTCACTTGTATCAACCATAGTGAAGAGCCTGTAAGAGGAGGCGGCTCCCCCTGCTTTCGGCAGCAAGGAAGAGGCTCATTTTCCCTGGTGTTTCTTTGTTGTTGGGGGGTTGGTTTCTAGCAAACTAACCCAAGAAGGCTAATGGCCAAGGAAAAAAGCAGGTGATTATTTTCTAAAAGATGATCTTCTGGGAGTCGGTGCCATTGCTGCCTTGTCGTCAGGGTAAAGGTATCTCAGTGATGTTTGGAACTCACCAGTTCTCTTCCGGGGAATGGGGCATGGATAATAATAGCACGGTGCCGGGGACATAGTAAATTCCTAATAAAGAGTAGCTAAGTGCTTTTTATGCACAGTTTGGTCTAATCTTCACAGTAACCTTACGAGATAAGTATTGGCAATCTGATTGGGCAAATCAATACTCATGTCTCTACAGAAGCAGCATATTTGGGAGTATGGTCCAGGTATGGCTGGTTTCAGAATGCAGCCATTTGCCTAACTTACTGCTGACATTTTCAAGCAGGATGTGTCCTTTACTTTATATGTATACTGTAATTAATTGGACATACTGATATTCAAATATACCTACACAGTAGAAAATCTTATTTGGTAATTCATCATCAGCTTCTCACAGAGCAGCAGATAGCACTTGTTTTTCTATTATGTACCAAGAAAATGCTGTGTTGGAATTTACAAGTAGCAGTGGTTCTGTCAAAACGCCTCAGACAACATATTAATGACGCTCATAGTAACTAACTTTTATGGAGTGTTTCTTGTGTGCTGGACGGGATGTATAAGTGCCATGATATTCAACATAGCCTCAACGCAACCCCTGTGCTGTCATTGTCATTAGCTCCAATTTACAGATGAGGAATCTCGAGGCTCCAAAAGACTGTTTATAAGCAGGCTGACGCTGGAGCCCCTGACTACAGAGCAGCCCCATTATGCTGCCCTGTAAAAAGGGCTTTAGCTACAACACTCCTTTTTATTTCTATAGAGGAGACTGCTCTTTCTTCTGTTTTATTGGAGTCTGGAGAAAAATCTCCTTGAGCAAGGATGATTACTATGGCTTAGATTGAAGCTGCCAGAAGTAGACCTTGACAAGGGCTCTGTACACGTGAATTATGAAGGAAGTGGTCCCATAGGAAGTCCAGGAAAGAGCAGGAAAAACAGGACAGGAGCCGGGAGCAAACCGAACAAAGGTGTGATGTCAGGCAAAGTCCTGAGGAGCGAGGCTTCTGCCTGATTCTACAGGGGAACTCCAGGGTATAAATTCTGTCTGAGTTCGTCCAGATGCAAAAGTCAGCGAGGCTTTGAGGTTCTCTAGGGAAGGGCTGCCCAGAGGGCGTGTAAATTCTCAGGCACTTCCAACTTTCCAGCCACAGGTGCCGGTGGACCTAAGGTTATCTTAAAAGAGAGTTGCATGTTTAAGCCTTGGAAGCAAAGCACAGAAACCCGGAAGGGTGCACGGAGCTGGAAAAGAATTGATATGGGTTGCGTGTGGGTGGAGCACCCCCAGGGACTGCTGCATCTACTAATCTTAAGTCAGGAATTCGTTTTGCTGAATCAGAGCAAACTCCATCTAGCAGAAGCAACACCGAAGTGTCTCTCTCCTGTAGGTAAAGCCTAAAGATCAGCAATTTGGGGCTGTGTGGTGATCTATTTCAGGGGTGGACAAAACATGCCCTGTGCCAAATCTGGCACCACGGTCTTTGTATATCTTTGGAGCTAGGAATTATTATTACATTTTTAAATGGCTGAAAATGATGAGAGATTCTACTGTTTCCTTGCATAGAATTAGAAAAAAAAAGAAAATTATAAGGGATTCAAATTTCAATGTCCACAAATAAAGTTTTATCGAAAAACAAATTGGAACATTAGAAACTCATTTATTCTATATTATCCATGGATATTTTCACCCTCAAATGGCAGAATTGACTAGAGGTGACAGAGACCTGTAGGGTCTACGAAACTGAAGATTTGGCCCTTTAGAGAAAAAGTTTACTGGCCCTTGTTCTGTAGGATCAGAAAGTGGGGCTTCTTTATTTTGCTACGCCACATCCTCAACAGGTGCTTTCACCTCATGGCTGACTATAGTTACTGAAGCACCAGCCACCGTGTCTGCCTTCAAGCCAGTGCAAAAGAGAACAAAGAATTCACTTCCTCCCTTTAGGAAAACTTCTAAGAATCACATTCCTCACTTCTGCTATATCAGGCCAGAACTTAGTCTCCTTATCATACCTGTAAAACCTTACTCCAAAAGCTATGAGGCCAGCAAAAATTTGGAATTCCGTTGTTCAGGAAAAGTATATAAGGAGACAATTTCTAGCTCTGCCTCACCTAGTTAAGAGTTTCAAAACAAGGAAGAATGGTATGTAATAATATAGGCAGGAATAAAAACTAAATTGTTCTAATGTTTCACATTTAAATTACAATGTAATTTATGATAAACAAATTACAATGTTTCTTTTCTCCATCAAATTTTCCATTTCCCTTAGTTTTTAAGGTAGCCTAGGAAATTAGTTAAGTATCCTATTTTCCTTTCTTGTAGCCAGCTTTCTTTTTTCTTTTTTTTTTTTTGAGACGGAGTCTCGCTCTGTCGCCCAGGCTGGAGTGCAGTGGCGCGATCTCGGCTCACTGCAAGCTCCGCCTCCCGGGTTCACGCCATTCTCCTGCCTCAGCCCCCCGAGTAGCTGGGACTACAGGCGCCCGCCACCATGCCCGGCTAATTTTTTCTGGATTTTTAGCCAGCTCTTTATTCCTACCAAGAAGAGACGAATTACCAAATAAAAAGGTTAAAAAGTGTACTTATCCAAGCATTACCACAAATAATAAGAGGGAGAAGGTGGCATAACTGCTGCCTCAGTTGAAGCTCTCACATTTTTCAT
This sequence comes from Symphalangus syndactylus, assembly GCF_028878055.3. Lineage (NCBI taxonomy): Eukaryota > Metazoa > Chordata > Mammalia > Primates > Hylobatidae > Symphalangus > Symphalangus syndactylus. Next base: position 44,999,961 of record NC_072440.2, read on the forward strand.
TCACACCATTGTGACAGCCTGTCTTGCAGCCCTCTAATGGAGAGTCCAGACTTCTTGTCTTAAACCTCCACCCTTTGCATATCTGCTCACATTGCTGCCTCCATCTGTCTACATTACAAATATTACCATGTTGCTTCCTGTCTGCATCCAACATGTGAGAAGGAGAAAGCCCAACTCTCCTGCATGGCCTCCACGAGCTGCCTGATGCATGGGCATCAGCTCCTGCTGGTTGCCCCTTGCTCTTCGTAGTCCACAAACCACACTCCAGGCAGACGCCTTTTGCAGAGCTGTTTCAGCTCCTATGTCAAGATTCTGGGGAACACAGGAAGGCCACTTGCTGGAATCCCTAACGACATCAGCCCTTGGTTCTCACCAGTATCCCTGTGACAAACACCCCTGTTAGCCTAAACCAGTGGTTCTCAACCAAGAGCAATTTTGGCAACACTTTGGCAACACTTGGCAACATCTGGAGACTTTTTTTTTTGTCCTGATTGAGGGAGGGGAGAGTGTAACTGGCATCTAGTGGGTAGAGGCCAACAGTGCTTGTAGCATCCTGTGATGCACACGAGACAGCTCTCCCCCAAAAGAACGATTCAGCCCAAAATGTCAATAGTACTGTGATTGACACTGGCCTGTACTAGCTCAAGGGTTCCTGTGATCTTTAACAAACACACCTTACCAAGCTCTGCTCTGTCCCACAGATGCTTCCAGCTTTTCAGCTCAGTGAGGGGCCTGGAAGAATAGATGGAAATGCCACACCGTGTGGGTGCATGATGTGGAAAACATTGGGTGCTGGGGGCCCCAAATCCAGAATAATAAACTCAGACTTGTGGTGGAGGCGGAGTAGAGGTGAGCAGGAAAACTTCCAAAAGGAAGTGGACGTGCGCTATGAGGTACTGGAGGAGTTGGAGTTAGCCAAGTGGAAAGGGAGGTGGCTTGTTCCAGGAAGGTGAAAGGAGTCATGCTTAGAGCCTGGACCCCAGCACGCTGGAGGCCCCCAAGGATTTGAAGAAAGCTGGTGTGGTTGGCACCTAGAAAGTGACTGAGTGAGCAGAGAGATGAGGATGGGGAGCAAAGCAGAGACCAGAATACAGACAGGTAACTGAGCTTGCACTTCCTTCGAGGGCAAGCATAGGGAACCCGGGGAAAGTCCCTGGGTGTTTCTCCCCTGGAATCTGATGAAAGATGGGGAGTAGGTGGCATGGAGGAGGAGTGTGGAGAAAGGTGGGTTTTGTTCTCCAGTCTTCCGTTCCTCCTTTGTGAGGTGTGTAATTCTTGCTATTTAGAGCGGTCAAGTAACCCTGATTCCACCTAATAAACCCCCTTTCACACATACTAGTTTGAGTGGGTTTCTTTTTCCATCAAACAAATGAGCTTTGATCACGAAGGAGCCTGAAATCCAGGAGAAAAATCTAAATGAGAGATTCTGGTGACAGATGATGCTGAAAGCCAACAGGAATAAGAATCCTCAAGAATAGGCTAACCTGGCAAGATAAGAGGACTTGAGCTAGAACCCCGAGGAATGTTTCCACTTAAGGAAGCGGCAATGGGAGGGGAAATCCAAAGGGCACTAAGGCAAACTACAGAAGCAGGAGAAAGACTCGGCAGTGCAGTTCCATGGAAGACAAGAGAAAGAAGGTACAGAGAAACAAGGTAAAATGTTGCAGAGGGGCTGGGAAAGAGCTGAAGAATGTTCCATCAGTATTAGCAACAAGAAGGTCATTGGTGGCTTAGATGAGAAAATTACAGCAGAATGATGAGCACAGAGGTCTGGTATCAATGAGTGGATGCATGTGTGGGAGATGAGGCAGTGGAGAGAGATGGATGCAGGACACCACTGAAATTTGGGAATGGAGATTCAGAGACAATATCAGTGTCCAGGGGCTGCCAAAATGAAGTACCAAATACTGAATGGCTTAAATAACAGAAACTTGCTGTCTCACAGTCTTGAGGCTAGAAGTCTGAGGTCAAGTCAGACTTGATCTCAGATTTTTGAGGGAGAAATTTGTTCTAAGCTTCCCCCCTCTCACTTCTAGTGGTTTGCTGATGATTTGGGGTGTAGCTTGGTTTATGGAAGCATCATCCCAATCTCTGCCTTCATCTTCACGTGGTGTTCTCCCTATGCGTACGTCTATGTCACATTTCCCCTTTTTATAAAGACAACAGTCCTATTGGATTAGAGCCCATCACAATGACCTCATTTTAACCTGATTATCCTATATCCAGATGGGATCACACTGTGCAGTCCTGGGGGTTAGGACCTAAACTTTTCTTTTTTGAGAGACATAATTCAACCCATTGTGGAGACTATGTTTTTTTAGTTATAAATTGAATATATGTTCACTGTAAACATTAAATAAAACAAAAAATAAATAAATTTTACTGTTAACATCAGTAAAATTTTAAAATTAAGTTAAAAGAATATGTCTGTGAAGGATGAAAGAGAGTTGGGGCAGTAGAGAGGAGGCGGGTCTATGGAAGGTCTAAGTTGTTTGTTTAGTTCAGGATGAAAGAGACTTGAACACGTGGAAACACAGGAAGGAGCCATGGGAAGGAGCCAGGAGAGAGAGAGCTGTTGAAGACTGAAGATACTGATAGTATGTTTGGTGTGGTGTGGGGTATGTCGACTGTGTGTGTGTCGTGTGTTGTATCTGTGGGCAGGGATCTTAGCTATACCCAAAGAGAAATCTAGAACTGACTTATCAGGTTATGTGGGGCTGGCTCTCGGAAGTGTATTTGCATAAGTATTTGCATAGAGAATGGAGCTGCCAGGAGGGAGTTGTATGCAGGGATGCCTGTGAAGTAGACTGGTAGAGAAAGGACAGTGAAGAGAATAAGGACAATGGTCACCACTGGCTGCTGCCCAGCCTAGCCCCGTGGAGAGAGGGACTAGACCCATAAGCCCAGCAGGCTGGTTTTAAGAGGTTTTGTCATATTTTGTGGGGTTTAGGCATAACTAGTGCCACATCCAAGCCCAAGTGACACTGAATTGGGAAGATAAATGTTTCCTCCACTTCTCCCTGGAACTCAGCACAGCTTAGTCACAGTGAGGGCTCAGGGGCTGGCTCCTCTCCAGCGTCAGTTGAGAGGACAGTAGATCCAGGAAGCAGGACTCTAGACCAGGGCATCTACAGCTGCAGAGGCCAGGGTGCTCTGAGACAAGGATGAGATGAAACCTCACAGGCTTAGGGAAAGCAGACACTGGGGAGGAGGCCAGACGCAGACCTCATGAGAAGACTGTGCAGCAGCTCACTGGCGCATCTCAGGCACCTAAGGACCTCATGGAGACAGCTGTGCAAGGCCCAGGTGGAGGAACAGAGAACCTGCAGTTATTCTGGAAGTAAGCTAGCCATCAGCAAACATTGGGTATATTAATGTTTTAATTTAATTTAATCTTAAGTTCTGGGATACATGTGCAGGACGTACAGGTTTGTTAATGTAGGCAAACGTGTGAGGTATATTAATGTTAAACGCCCTGTTTCTACCCACATTTTATTTTAAATGCCAGTGGTGTCAACATTTATATATTAAAACATATGACATAAATTTCGTTTGAAGAATTTTGGGTAATAGTGTTTATTTATCAGGGAACTTGCATTTTATGTTTCCATAAGAAAGGAAAATTAACTTTTTAATGTTATTAGAAGAATCATGAAAGGAAGATTTGTTAAAACAACAGCAACAACAACAACGGTGAATATATCATATTTATCTAAGCTGAGCCATCAAAAATAAATGTTTTTCCATCTATCAAATATAGGGCTAATGCCTACAGTGGCTATTACATATGTGCCCATGGAGACGTGGACAAAATCTTCCTTGCAGCACAGATTGTTTCTATTATATTTCTTGTTGCTTCAAAAACAAACAAGAAACAAACACCACTGTTCTCAGTAAGCCAATGAGTAAATAAACTCGTTTATTCACGTAATAAAATACTACAGAAATTTAAAATGAACAAACTGGATCTAAATATATTAACACAGATAAATGTCAAAACATGTTGGTAAGAAAAGCAGGTTACAAAAGGAAATGTACCATATGGTTTCTAGTGTTTGTATAAATATTTAAAGCACACAAAATAACAGTATATATCATTTATGGACATGTCTATATGATATTAACGAAAGTTTAAACGTACATACATGAAAAGAAACAAACTTTAGGGTGATAGTTACCTCTGGAGAGAGAGGTAGAGGATGAGATGGGGGTGGTTTATCTATGCTTAATGCTTTCTATTTTTTTAAAACAGAGAAAATTGATTATAAGGCAAGTAAAGCAAAACGTTAATGTCTGTTAATATGGTATGTTGGTACCTGAGTGTCTATTAATAATTTTGGTACTTGGCTGTATATTTGAAATGTCATCATTTAACATTTAAAACTTTAATAAAAAACCAAGACAATATCACTGAACAGAAAAGCACAACAAAAATGTTTTCACTTAATTTTATTGTTTTAAATGTATTCAGTATGTAAATATAGTAAATATTATAATGTCAATTTTATTATAATATAGCATATCGCGTATCTGTTTTTGTGTGTATCTCTAATTATAACTGTTCTTAATACATTTTCCCCGAATTCTTGTCCATAAACAGCTGCAGATGACTTTCTTGTCACCTTGTATTTTCATTGAGTGTGATCACTGGGCTTCTATTCTTCTAAGTTATAGTCACAGTGACTGACGAGGTTAATTGACTCTGTTATCTTGTCTTGGTAAATGTAAGTGGGCCTGCCTAAGGTGAGGGGAGCTCGTGGGGAGTCACAGTGGTGTGTCCGAACAGTCACAAAACCTTTGCTGGAGACAGGGCAGCCACCAGCTGCAGGCTGCCAAGGAGGGCCCCTTGACTTCTGATCTATAGTTTCTGAACAAGAAGGAAGGCTAGGAATGGCCTCAACAATGCTTTTAGCACTCCCAATTCTGTCTAAGACTTTGAAAGGACTTTCCTGTATTGTTTGACTTATGAGCAGGGGTAAAAGGTGATGGACGATAGAAGTTATGGGAGATCTGCCTCCTGGTCCAAATCGGTAAGTGTCTTTATATGATGTCTATTGTAGTGCAAGGCTTAAAATAACAATGATATGCTACTTTGACATCTAAACTGGGAGGGCCTCTGATGTCCTAACTGTATCATCCTACCCACTTCGCTCCTACTGATAAGGTCTCCTAGCCAAACAACCCTCCTTATTACAAGGACAAGGCACAGTGCCTGCTTATCCCTGAGTAGTAGACTTCAGTTCCCTGCCAGCCCACTGAATTCTTCAAACGAGCCAATCACATCCATCTGTAGAAACAAGGAGTCACTCCATGCTCTTGCTACTATAAAGCCTGCTCTCCACAGGGTCTGCTTATTCCCTCTGTTCCTGAGCACACCCCCATTCAGCCCTGCATGGTGCAGTATGTTCCTCTCCTCCCCTGGACTGTACACTACTGTCAATCTCATCTGTCCAGTATTAGATGTCATGTGTTGGGCCATCCCCATAACCATAGTGTGGAATCCCTCCCTAACCAATGGGATGAAGAGGAGACAATCAAGGTATCTACATCTTTTACTTTTTTCCTCTTAGATCAATTATTACAACTGCATGAGATTTTTTACATGTCTTTTATTTCCAGCCAATTTACTTTGGTCAGGAGAATGGGAATAAAAAAATGTACATGCGAAACGTGTTTCATGATCTGTTGCTAGTTGAAAATTAATCAATAGGTTTTTGCTTTGAACTTTCTATTAGTCGTAGGTAAAGTGATTGAAAAGTGAGGGAGTAGGGTGGCTTGACACAGGTTAGAAACCCTCAGTCAGAAGCCAGGGCTCCCTGAAGATCATTCACCAAGAATATTCAGAAACTGAATAATGGTGACTAGAATGTCTCATCTCATGATATAAATGTGAACAATACCAATTAAATACTTTATAACCAGCCAAACATATAAAAGATAAAGAATTGTCACATCATGAGCACTGTCAGTGATCCTGCCATGATGTCACTGTGATCGTCTGCTCTTTGGTACCTCGTTGGCCAAAATGATATCACTGAACAGGACACCACAGACCACAAGATGTGGCAGATCATTCCTCAATCATTACCCTTATGTGACTTTTAAAAATGATCAATCATTAAGAAAATCGGTTAGAATGTTATATTTTGGGGATGTTCTTTTGTTTTGAATCCTTGATATGTAACATATCCTTTGAGTTATTTTAGTAATTTCTTTTGTGGCCTTGGACAGTTGCAATTGCAATTTATATTTCAAAAGTGCTTCCATATTTGCTTAATTCATTCTCACATCATAGGTGAGTCTACACTTATAATTTATTCACTACCCAAAATAGTGATAGTAATAGAACCTAGAGAGGTTAAAATGATTTACGCCCCAAGTTTACAAAGTCAGATGTACACATTCTTGACTGAAAGAGATTTTCTGATTCTTAAATTCAGTGTTCTTTCTACTACTCAGATTAGTTTACATTTTACCTCTTTATATTTCAGTTCTTTATTATTTTTATTATTATTATTATACTTTAAGTTTTAGGGTACATGCACACAATGTGCAGTTTTGTTACATATGTATCCATGTGCCATGTTGGTGTGCTGCACCCATTAACACGTCATTTAGCATTAGGTATATCTCCTAATGCTGTCCCTCCCCACTCCCCCCACCCCACAACAGTCCCCGGAGTGTGATGTTCCTCTTCCTGTGTCCATGTGTTCTCACTGTTCAATTCCCACCTATGAGTGAGAACATGCAGTGTTTGGTTTTTTGTCCTTGCGATAGTTTACTGAGAAATGGTTTCCAGTTTCATCCATGTCCCTACAAAGGACATGAACTCATCATTTTTTATGGCTGCATAGTATTCCATGGTGTATATGTGCCACATTTTCTTAATCCAGTCAATCATTGTTGGACATTTGGGTTGGTTCCAAGTCTTTGCTATTGTGAATAGTGCCGCAATAAACATACGTGTGCATGTGTCTTTATAGCAGCATGATTTATAGTCCTTTGAGTATATACCCAGTAATGGGATGGCTAGGTCAAATGGCATTTCTAGTTGTAGATCCCTGAGGAATTGCCACACTGACTTCCACAATGGTTGAACTAGTTTACAGTCCCGCCAACAGTGTAAAAGTGTTCCTATTTCTCCACATCCTCTCTAGCACCTGTTGTTTCCTGACTTTTTAATGATCACCATCCTAACTGGTGTGAGGTGGTATCTCATTGTGGTTTTGATTTGCATTTCTGTGATGGCCAGTGATGATGAGCATTTTCTCATGTGTTTTTGGCTGCATAAATGTCTTCTTTTGAGAAGTGTCTGTTCATGTCCTTTGCCCACTTTTTGATGGGGTTGTTTGTTTTTTTCTTGTAAATTTGTTTGAGTTCATTGTAGATTCTGGATATTAGCCCTTTGTCAGATGAGTAGGTTGCGAAAATTTTCTCCCATTTTGTAGGTTGCCTGTTCACTCTGATGGTAGTTTCTTTTGCTGTGCAGAAGCTCTTTAGTTTAATTAGATCCAATTTGTCAATTTTGGCTTTTGTTGCCATTGTTTTTGGTGTTTTAGACATGAAGTCCTTGCTCATGCCTATGTCCTGAATGGTATTGCCTAGGTTTTCTTCTAGGGCTTTTATGGTTTTAGGTCTAACATGTAAGTCTTTAATCCATCTTGAATTAATTTTTGTATAAGGTGTACGGAAGGGATCCAGTTTCAGCTTTCTACATATGGCTGTCCAGTTTTCCCAGCACCATTTATTAAATAGGGAATCCTTATCCCATTGCTTGTTTTTGTCAGGTTTGTCAAAGATCAGATAGTTGCAGATATGTGGCATTATTTCTGAGGGCTCTTTTCTGTTCCATTGATCTATGTCTCTGTTTTGGTAACAGTACCATGCTGTTTTGGTTACTGTAGCCTTGTAGTATAGTTTGAAGTCAGGTAGCGTGATGCCTCCAGCTTTGTTCTTTTGGCTTAGGATTGACTTGGCGATGCAGGCTCTTTTTTGGTTCCATATGAACTTTAAAGTAGTTTTTTCCAATTCTGTGAAGAAAGTCATTGGTAGCTTGATGGGGATGGCATTGAATCTATAAATTACCTTGGGCAGTATGGCCATTATATTTCAGTTCTTAATAAATGGACTAGACTAGCAAATGTCTGGGAAAAAATGGAGTGTTGGAGCTTGAAAGGGGCTTTAGTGATGCTCCCAAGTGTCAAAACATACAAAAGAAGGAAGAAATCAGGTTTCTTGGATAATGACTGGGATGAGGAATATCAGTAAAAGCACACTGTTGATTTCACAGTGTTCTGTCTGATCCATTCCTATATGATTGATAACATTCTCAAACTATACTTTGTTCCATCCAATATGCTTAAAATACTTTTCACACTGAAGTTCTAATTTGCAAAGTGCTAATTAAACAAAAGTTAGCGCTTGGAGTGGCTTTATGGTTAAGAAAGTTGGTGTGGATTAACTCTGCATTAAAAATAGAAAAATTAAAATAGGATGGAGTTTTAGAATATACTTGTTCCAATTCAGCTGGCTAATGAGACTTCATCCTTGTCCCATACAGTGCTGGAGACAGCATGTTTGGAATGTATTCTCAGCTGGTACTCTTCCCCTTATGTCTTTCTTGGGCACCATCTTAGTCCATTTGGGCTCCTATAACAAAATACCACGGACTGGGTAGCTTATAAACAATGTAAGTTTATTAATTACAGTTCTAGAGAATGGGAAGTCTATAATCAAGGCACTAGCAGATTCAGTGTTTGGTGAAGGCTCACGCTCTGGCTCATAGATGGTCCCTTATTGCTGTGTCCTCACATGGTGGAAGAGGCACACAGGCTCGCTCAGCCCTCTTTTACAGAGGGCACTAATCCCATGTATGAAGGCTCCACCCTTATTACCTAATTATCTCCAAAAGTTCCCACCTCTTAATATTATCACGCTGGAAATTAGATTTCAACTTATGAATTTTGAGGGAACACAAATATTCAGACCATAGCAGGCACAAAGGGGCATCAGATGCCCATGGGTATCCTTCTAGGACTACAATGAAACTCCTCAGCAACACTACATACAAATCTAATTCAGAGCTCTTAGGATATTATAATTCCACCTGTTCATTTAAGCTGGTTGATGGCACTCAACTACTCAGTTAAGATAAACTTAGAGGAGGAGAAGAGTTAGCTTCCTTTGCCTTGAGTAGTCTGTATTCTTTACTTAGTATAATGAAGTCAAGTTTTCTGTCTTCTAATTCCATGACAAGGCTTGCCATCATGACTGCTTCTATTGAATTATAATCTGTCCTAAAAAGACTTATGTTTCTGAGCAAACCAGAATAAAAGGAAATAGATTTACTCTCCCATTCGAGACAGCTTAAACTCTGAACAAAAATATAGAAAACAATGGCACTCAAGATATTGGACATCAAGCAATGAAGGACAATGATCACTGAAAGATGGGAAACAAATCAGATGAACCAGATGATTGCCCAAGAAACTTTCTCTATTGCATGTGAGAAGTTTCCAGGTTGCAGCACAGGGAGACAGAACCCAGGAAGAGCCCAGTTGTCTTACTGAGTTTAGGAGACAGAGCTCAGAATCCAGGAAGCCAAAGTGGCTAGAATTTACAAGGCAGAATACTGGAAAGAAGAGAGCTCCCCAGAGACACAACTCCAGAGATGTGAAAAGAGTCCTCCTAGAGTATTCAATTGAGTGCATGCGTGTGAGAAAACTACCCAAGGCCAGGGAAAGCCCCATCTGAAAGGACTAAAGACAGCAGTCCTTGGACTTCACAAAGCCTGAGGAAAGTGCCAGTTCCCAACAGCCTGAGTGGGAAAAAGTATTATAAAGAACATTGAATCAGTAATGGGGAAAAATTGACCCTAAGTTAGATGCAGCTCTGGTTGAGCCTAATGATAGTTAAAAGCAAGGCCTGAAAGATAAAATAACTCAACTGCATCCAAAAGAAAACTCAAGAATAATTACACAAATTAAAAATATCCGGCACCCAGCATAGCCAAATTCACAATGTCTGTCACTCACTCAAAAATTACTAGGAAAAAAAACAGGAAAATAAGACCCATAATGTGGAAAAAAAGGAAGTAATCAAAATACACCCAGAATGCCACAACTGATAGAATCAGTAGACAAAAACATTAAAACAGTTATTACTAATATATTCCGTATTTTCCAGAAGTTAGAAGACAGATTTAACATGTTAAATGGAGACATGGAGGATATATAATACACCCAAATTAAAAATTCAGAGATGAAAACTATAATATCTGAAATTAAAAATAACCTGAATGGGATTACTAGCAGATTTGACATTGTAGAAGACATCAGAGGGGATTAATAGACTTCAAGACAAAACGAACTATCCAAAATGAAAGACGGGGAAAAAATAACTTAAAAAAAACCCCAACAAAATAATTGAACTGCGGAGCAAATTTAAGCAACCAAATACATGTGTAATTCAAGTCCCTAAAGACGTGGTGGCAGGGAGGCTAAATAACCATTTAAAGAAATAATGGTCAATATTTTTCCAAATTTGATGAAAGCTAAACCCACATATTCAGAAATCTCAACAAACCTCATACACGTGAAATAAGTGATGAAAACTAAACTTAGGCACAGTATTATTAAATTGCTTAAATCCACTGATAGAGATAAAATCATAAAAGCAACCAGAGAAAAAGACATGTTACATACAGCACAAAGATAAAGGTGGCCTCAGATTTATATTTGGAAACAATGCAAGCCAGAAGACAGAGGAACAACATCTTTAAAGTGCTGAAAGAAAAACAAATACTATCAACCTATAATATTTTTATTTAGTGAAAATAACTTTCAAAAATCAAGGCAAAATAAAGGCTTTTCCAGACATATGAAAGCTGAAAGAATACATACTGGCAGACCTACACTATAAGATATTTGAAAGAAAGTTTTATGATACCATATGGAAACCTAGATTTACATAAAGGAAGGAAGATCACCAGAAATCATCACTACATGAGTAAATATAAAAACTTTTTCTTATTATTTAAATCTCTTTAAGAGGTAATCCACTTTTTAAAGCAAAAAAAAAAAAAAAATGTATTGTGAAGTTTCATTTTTGCCTTAAATAATAACAACACATTTTGAAGTTTATAACAAACGTATAAGAAAAATGTATGACTACCCAGGCGCAAAGCTTGGAGGGTAAAAATGGAAGTATAATTTTGTTAGGCTCTTATTATATATATGAATGAGTATAATATTACATGAAGTTAAAATGCATAATAAAAATGTATAATAAAAGCTCTAAAGGAAGCATAGCAAAGAATTTCATTTGATAAACCAGCAAAAAAGAAAAAATAAAGTTATTGGAGGGTGGAGCCAAGATGGCCGAATAGGAACAGCTCCAGTCTACAGCTCCCAGCCTGAGCGACGCAGAAGACAGGTGATTTCTGCATTTCCATCTGAGGTACTGGGTTCATCTCACTAGGGAATGCCAAACAGTGGGTGCAGGACAGTGGGTGCAGTGCACCGTGCGTGAGCCAAGCCAAAGCAGGGCAAGGCATTGTTTTACTCAGGAAGCACAAGAGGTCAGGGAGTTCCCTTTCCTAGTCAAAGAAAGCGGTGACAGACAGCACCTGGAAAATCAGGTCACTCCCACCCTCATACTGCACTTTTCCAATGGGCTTGGAAAATGGCACACTAGGAGATTGTGTCCCGCACCTGGCTCGGAGGGTCCTACGCCCACGGAGTCTTGCTGATTGCTAGCACAGCAGTCTGAGATCAAACTGCAAGGCAGCAGCGAGGCTGGGGGAGGGGCGCCCACCATTCCCCAGGCTTGCTTAGGTAAACAAAGCAGCCAGGAAGCTCAAACAGGGTGGAGCCCACCACAGCTCAAGGAGGCCTGCCTGTCTCTGTAGGCCCCACCTCTGGGGGCTGGGCACAGACAAACAAAAAGTCAGCAGGAACCTCCACAGACTTAAATGTCCCTGTCTGACAGCTTTGAAGAGAGTAGTGGTTCTCCCAGCACGCAGCTAGAGATCTGAGAACTGGCAGACTGCCTCCTCAAGTGGGTCTCTGACCCCCGAGCAGCCTAACTGGGAGGCACCCCCCAGTAGGGACAGACTGACACCTCACTCAGCTGGGTACTCCTCTGAGACAAAACTTCCAAAGGAAGGATCAGACAGCTGAATTTGCAGTTCACGAAAATCCGCTGTTCTGCAGCCACCGCTGCTGACACCCAGGCAAACAGGGTCTGGAGTGGACCTCTAGCAAACTCCAACAGACCTGCAGCTGAGGGTCCTGTCTGTTAGAAGGAAAACTAACAAACAGAAAGGACACCCACACTGAAAACCCATCTATCTGTACATCACCATCATCAAAGACCAAAAGTAGAAAAAACTACAAAGATGGGGAGAAAACAGAGCAGAAAAACCAGAAACTCTAAAAAGCAGAGTGCCTCTCCTCCTCCAAAGGAACGCAGTTCCTCACCAGCAACAGAACAAAGCTGGATGGAGAATGACTTTGATGAGTTGAGAGAAGGAGGCTTCAGACGATCAAACTACTATGAGCTACAGGAGGAAATTCAAACCAATGGCAAAGGAGTTAAAAACTTGGAAAAAAAATTAGATGAAAGTATAATTAAAATGACAATGCAGAGAAGTGCTTAAAGGAGCTTATGGAGCTGAAAGCCAAGTATCAAGAACTACGTGAAGAATACAGAAGCCTCAGTAGCTAATGCGATAAACTGGAAGAAAGGGTATCAGTGATGGAAGATGAAATGAATGAAATGAAGTGAGAAGGAAAGTTTAGAGAAAAAAGAATAAAAAGAAATGAACAAAGCCTCCAAGAAATATGGGACTATGTGAAAAGACCAAACCTACGTCTGATTGGTGTACCTGAAAGTGATGGGGAGAATGGAACCAAGTTGGAAAACACTCTGCATAATATTATCCAGGAGAACTTCCCCAATATAGCAAGGCAGGCCAACATTCAGATTCAGGAAATACAGAGAACGCCACAAAGATATTCCTCGAGAAGAATAACCCCAAGACACATAATTGTCAGATTCACCAAAGTTGAAATGAAGGAAAAAATGTTAAGGGCAGCCAGAGAGAAAGGTCAGGTTACCCACAAAGGGAAGCCCATCAGACTAACAGCAGATCTCTCGGCAGAAACTCTACAAGCCAGAAGAGAGTGGGGGCCAATATTCAACATTCTTAAAGAAAAGAATTTTCAAACCAGAATTTCATATCTAGCCAAACTAAGCTTCATAAGTGAAGGGGAAATAAAATACTTTACAGACAAGCAAATACTGAGAGATTTTGTCACCACAAGGCCTGCCCTAAAAGAGCTCCTGAAGGAAGCACTAAACATGGAAAGGAACAACCAATACCAGCCCCTGCAAAAACATGGCAAATTGTAAAGACCATCGAGGCTAGGAAGAAATTGCATCAACTAATGAGCAAAATAACCAGCTAACATCATAATGACAGGATCAAATTCACACATAACAATATTAACTTTAAATGTAAACGGGGTAAATTCTCCAATTAAAAGACACAGACTGGCAAATTGGATAAGGAGTCAAGACCCATCAGTGTGCTATAGGGATGGAGGAAGATCTACCAAGCAAATGGAAAACAAAAAAAAGTAGGGGTTGCAATCCTAGTCTCTGATAAAACAGACTTTAAATCAACAAAGATCAAAAGAGACAAAGAAGGCCATTACATAATCGTAAAGGGATCAATTCAACAAGAAGAACTAACTATCCTAAATATATTTGCACCCAATACAGGAGCACCCAGACTCATAAAGCAAGTCCTGAGTGACCTACAAAGAGACTTAGACTCCCACACAATAATAATGGGAGATTTTAAAACCCCACTGTCAACATTAGACAGATCAATGAGACAGAAAGTTAACAAGAATACCCAGGAATTGAACTCAGCTCTGCACCAAGCGGACCTAATAGACATCTACAGAACTCTCCATCCCAAATCAACAGAATATACATTTTTGTCAGCACCACACCACACCTATTCCAAAATTGACCACATAGTTGGAAGTAAAGCTCTCCTCAGCAAATGTAAAAGAACAGAAATTATAACAAACTGTCTCTCAGACCACAGTGCAATCAAACTAGAACTCAGGATTAAGAAACTCACTCAAAACTGCTCAACTACATGGAAAATGAACAACCTGCTCCTGAATGACTACTGGGTACATAATGAAATGAAGGCAGAAATAAAGATGTTCTTTGAAACCAATGAGAACAAAGACACAACATACCAGAATCTCTGGGACATATTCGAAGCAGTGTGTAGAGTGAAATTTATAGCACTAAATGCCCACAAGAGAAAACAGGAAAGATCCAAAATTGACACCCTAACATCACAATTAAAAGAACTAGAAAAGCAGGAGCGAACACATTCAAAAGCTAGCAGAAGGCAAGAAATAACTAAAATCAGAGCAGAACTGAAGGAAATAGAGACACAAAAAACCCTTCAAAAAATTAATGAATCCAGGAGCTGGTTTTTTGAAAAGATCAACAAAATTGATAGACTGCTAGCAAGACTAATAAAAAAGAAAAGAGAGAAGAATCAAATAGACACAATAAAAAAAGATAAAGGGGATATCACCACCGATCTCACAGAAATACAATCTACCATCAGAGAATACTACAAACATCTCTACACAAATAAACTAGAAAATCTAGAAGAAATGGATAAATTCCTTGACAAATACACCCTCCCAAGACTAAACCAGGAAGATATTGAATCTCTGAATAGACCAATAGCAGGCTCTGAAATTGTGGCAATAATCAATAGCTTACCAACCAAAAAGAGTCCAGGACCTGATGGATTCGCAGCCGAATTCTACCAGAGGTACAAGGAGGAACTGGTACCATTCCTTCTGAAACTATTCCAATCAATAGAAAAAGAGGGAATCCTCCCTAACACATTTTATGAGGCCAGCATCATTCTGACACCAAAGCCTGGCAGAGACACAACCAAAAAAGAGAATTTCAGACGAATATCCTTGATGAACATTGATGCAAAAATCCTCAATAAAATACTGGCAAACCGAATCCAGCAGCACATCAAAAAGCTTATCCACCATGATCAAGTGGGCTTCATCCCTGGGATGCAAGGCTGGCTCAACATATGCAAATCAATAAATGTAATCCAGCATATAAACAGAACCAAAGACAAAAACCACACGATTATCTCAATAGATGCAGAAAAGGCCTTTAACAAAACTCAACAACGCTTCATGCTAAAAACTCTCAATAAATTAGGTATTGATGGGACGTATCTCAAAATAATAAGAGCTATCTATGACAAACCCACAGCCAATATCATACTGAATGGGCCAAAACTGGAAGCATTCCCTTTGAAAACTGGCACAAGACAGGGATGCCCTCTCTCACCACTCCTATTCAACATAGTGTTGGAAGTTCTGGCCAGGGCAATCAGGCAGGAGAAGGAAATAAAGGGTATTCAATTAGGAAAAGAGGAATTCAAATTGTCCCTGTTTGCAGATGACATGATTTTATACCTAGAAAACCCCATCGTCTCAGCCCAAAATCTCCTTAAGCTGATAAGCAACTTCAGCAAAGTCTCAGCATATAAAATCAATGTACAAAAATCACAAGCATTCTTGTACACCAATCACAGACAAACACAGAGCCAAATCATGAGTGAACTCCCATTCACAATTGCTTCGATGAGAATAAAATACCTAGGAACCCAACTTACAAGGGACGTGAAGGACCTCTTCAAAGAGAACTACAAACCACTGCTCAATGAAATAAAAGAGGATACAAACAAATGGAAGAACATTCCATGCTCATGGGTTGGAAGAATCAATATCGTGAAAATGGCCATACTGCCCAAGGTAATTTATAGATTCAATGCCATCCCCATCAAGCTACCAATGACTTTCTTCACAGAATTGGAAATACTACTTTAAAGTTCATATGGAACCAAAAAAGAGCCTGCATTGCCAAGTCAATCCTAAGCCAAAAGAACAAAGCTGGAGGCATCACGCTACCTGACTTCAAACTATACTACAAGGCTATAGTAATCAAAACAGCATGGTACTGCTACCAAAACAGAGACATAGATCAATGGAACAGAACAGAGCCCTCAGAAATAATGCCACATATCTACAACTATCTGATCTTTGACAAACCTGACAAAAACAAGCAACGGGATAAGGATTCCCTATTTAATAAATGGTACTGGGAAAACTGGCTAGCCATATGTAGAAAGCTGAAACTGGATCCCTTCCGTACACCTTATACAAAAATTAATTCAAGATGGATTAAAGACTTACATGTTAGACCTAAAACCATAAAAACCCTAGAAGAAGACCTATGCAATACCATTCAGGACATAGGCATGGGCAAGGACTTCATGTCTAAAACACCAAAAGCAATGACAACAAAAGCCAAAATTGACAAATTGGATCTAATTAAACTAAAGAGCTTCTGCACAGCAAAATAAACTACCATCAGAGTGAACAGGCAACCTATAGAACGGGAGAAAATTTTCACAACCTACTCATCTGACAAAGGGCTTATATCCAGAATCTACAATGAACTCAAACAAATTTACAAGAAAAAAACAAACAACCCCATGAAAAAGTGGGCAAAGGATATGAACAGACACTTCTCAAAAGAAGACATTTATGCAGCCAAAAAACACATGAAAAAATGCTCATCATCACTGGACATCAGAGAAATGCAAATCAAAACCACAATGAGATACCATCTCACACCAGTTAGAATGGCGATCATTAAAAAGTCAGGAAACAACAGGTGCTGGAGAGGATGTGGAAAAATAGGAACACTTTTACACTGTTGGTGGGACTGTAAACTAGTTCAACCATTGTGGAGGTCAGTGTGGCGATTCCTCAGGGATCTAGAACTAGAAATACCATTTGACCCAGCCATCCCATTACTGGGTATATACCCAAAGGATTATAAATCATGATGCTATAAAGACACATGCACACGTATGTTTATTGCGGCACTATTCACAATAGCAAAGAGTTGGAACCAACCCAAATGTCCAGCAACGATAGACTGGATTAAGAAAATATGGCACATACACACCATGGAATACTATGCAGCCATAAAAAATGATGAGTTCATGTCCTTTGTAGGGACATGGATGAAACTGGAAACCATCATTCTCAGTAAACTATCGCAAGGACAAAAAACCAAACACCATATATTCTGACTCATAGGTGGGAATTGAACAATGAGAACACATGGACACAGGAAGGGGAACATCATACTCCGGGGACTGTTGTGGAGTGGGGGGAGTGGGGAGGGACAGCATTAGGAGATACACCTAATGCTAAATGACGAGTTAATGGGTGCAGCACACCAACATGGCACATGGATACATATGTAACAAACCTGCACATTGTGCACTTGTACCCTAAAACTTAAGGTATAATAATAATAATTAAAAAAAGAAAAAAGAAAAATATTAAAAATATTCTGTTGAAGAGAAGGTAGAAAAGAAAGAAAAGAGACACAAAAAAATCAATGGGTCTAAAAGAAAACGAATAGCAAGATGGTAGACCTCAATTCAATTGTATTAGTAATCACATTAGTTATAAATGGTCTAAACATTTCAATTAAAAGGTAGATTGCTAAATTGGATTAAAAAGCAAGCTCCAGCTGCTGGTGATCTCCTTATAGGCAAGCATTCATGTCTTCTTTAACTTGGTATTTCTTGAATATAGAAGAGTGCTAGACACATAAAGCTAAATAAATGTTTGTAATATTAGTACTCTGATAACATTTACTTATTGAGGCAAGGCTTTGCAAATATAATATGTCATTCATGGCTTACATCAATTCTATAAGATAAATAAGGTATGTATTTTCCCCATATTACAGATGAGGAAGTGAGATAGAATAAATAAAAATTGCCTACATATTAGGCTGCTGAGTTATTAATTCTATTTCTGCACTAAATTCTGATCATAATTTAGGGATGATTCAGTTTCCAATCATTAAGGTACTCCATGAGGCAGATGGTGCTTCTTATCTATAACTTCATTTTTAGGTATATGAGATCTGAATAAGCTACTAGATGAATTTCTAGAAGTGTCCATTTAAGAGTTACAAAAAACGGAGACATATATTGATATAAATTCTTGGTTCCAAAGATGATAAGTATTTTTAAATTTTTCTCCCTATTTCATATGACCAAGCTTTTGAGTCTCATGTTGCTCCAAATAATAGATTTTCAAAATCCCTGAGCTATTAATTCTTCTACCATCAAATGTAATGGTGAGAAAACTACAATAGCATCTACAAAAATGTAATCCACCATATTAGGCCTAAGCACTGTAAACAACATATAATTTCTTTCCTCCCACATGTATATTTTTCTTCTGAAAGTTTCCATTTTGAAAGATAAGATTTCCACTTCTCTACACCTGAATTCTTTTCTTTTTTTTTTTTTTAGTAGAGATGGTGTTTCACTGTGTCAGCCAGGATGGTTTCAATCTCCTGACCTTGTGATCTGCCCGCCTTGGCGTCCCAAAGTGCTGGGATTACAGGTGTGAGCCACTGCGCCTGGCCCTCTCAGGGTAATCTTTTAAAAAAAAATTTTTTTTTTTTTTATTGTACTTTAAGTTCCAGGGTACATGTGCACAACGTGCAGGTTTGTTACATATGTATAAACATGCCATGTTGGTGTGCTGCATCCATTAACTCGTCATTTACATTAGGTATTTCTTTTAATGCTATTCCCTCCCTCCCCCCACCCTAGGACAGGCCCCAGTGCATGATGTTCCCCACCCTGTGTCCAGGTGTTCTCATTGTTCAGTTCCCACCTATGAGTGAGAACATGTGGTCTACACTTGATTCTTAATGTGGAGTTTAATTATTGAGGTTCTCTTATGGCCAGAAGTTAGAAAAATTATTTTCTTAATCTTTGATTCTATAATCTGCTTTGAAAGCAAGAATAGTACCAACGTGCCTCACAAATTCCAAATTGTGACTGAGTGTTCTTTAGATTTATTTAGGTCCTCAAATAGCCATTGCCTGCAGGCTCCCGTGATGCAGCATCTGTGATGCTGATGAAAGACATGACCCCAGGAAGTGCTGGTCTGGCCAAAAGATGCTGCTGTCAGCAGCAGTGGGGGATATCTGTTGTGCTCATCTGAGTTTTAAATCCTGAAGCTTCTTTAAGTGAAAAGGTACCAAGGTGCTGGAAAGATTCTTCATTTTCACTCAGAAAGAGGCAGGTTCTATAACTACTTTTTAAAAACACTTTCCAGCCTGGCCGTGGTGGCTCACGCCTGTAATCCCAACACTTTGGGAGGCTGAGGGAGGTGGATCACCTGAGGTCAAGAGTTCAAGACCAGCCTGGCCAACACGGCAAAACCCTATCTCTACTAAAAATACAAAAAAATAGCTGGGTTTGGTGGGGGCAGGGGGCACCTGTAATCCCAGCTACTTGGGAGGCTGAGGCAGGAGAGTTACTTGAGCCTGGGAGGCGGAGATTACAGTGAGCCGAGATTGCACCATCTCGCCATTGCACTTCAGTCTGGGTGACAGAGCAATACTCTGTCTCAAAAAAACAAAACAAACAAACAAACACAAACAAAAAAAACACTTTCCAGAAGAAAAGTAGAGTTTCTTCATCATGATGGTCATGTTCTCATAAGTCATATAGATGTGACTGAAGTACGGGAGTTGCAGACATTTTGCCTTTTGGTTACAGAGAAAACTAATAATGAGACCAAAGACTGGAGACAGAAAATAGGGCTAAGTTTAGAAAGAATGGAACCAGATCTTCTACTCTTGGCCGTGCCCCTGCCAGTTCCCCAAGCAACCCTTTTGCTCTCTCCTCAGAACCCCTAGAACCATATGGGGAATGTTCACTAAGGATCCATGGTCCTGACCACCTTCCCTCTTCAAAGTCAATGAGTTCAGGGGTCTTATCTCTTTAGAAAGTTGATTTCTATCATGAGAACGACCCAGTTGTCCTTGTAGTGAACACATAAACCAGTGATTACCAAATGGAAGTTGGAGAGACATTTGAGATCAACTCACATGCTGGCATGAAAATTGTATTCTGACTAAACTGATTTACATCTTCTTTTCAAATACCTTTTTATTCATTATCGTATACTCAGCTTGGCTCAGGGATTTAGTGCCAGGCTTCTATAGCAAATGGGAATAGGGATTGCTGAAGTTAACCTCTGCTAATGTGTAAATTAATAAATAAGCTTTTCTGAAATGCTTAAATCTTTTGCTAAAGGCTCCTAAGAAGTGATACTAATAGGAAAGTGCCTATGGAGCAATGCTAAGAAATTTCAGCAAGAGGGAGAAGCTCAGACCTGATGCAGGAGCACGGCAGACATGATTCTGGTCAGTTAAATGCTCAAATTTACTAATGCACTTTCACATGTAGCCAGTTACATTTAAGTGGCTTTTTAAAAAAAATCAATTCTATAATTAAGTTTCACAGCATGAAGACATAAGCTAGTAGTTATGTTTTAAATTAATAAAGTGATGAATTATTGCTTAGAGGGAGCCCACCACGAGAGACTAATGAATGTTTTGTTGAGGTAAACTAGTGTAAAAGGAAAAGTGAAAGGGTAGACATAGGACATGGCTTGCCTTGGCTCAGCAAAAAAGGGATCAGGGGAGGCCAGGCTCAGTGTTTGAAGAGTCTTTCATTCCATAAAGGGTTTTAGAGTGCTTAAAGAGAGAAATGCATCTCTTCTTCTTCCTTCTTCCTCCTTCCCTCCTTATCCTTCTTAAGAACATTGGTCTGTGGTTTTGGACAATTTAAATTTGTAATAACTTACAAACTGTAACGTAGAAAAAGAAACAGAACCCAGACAAATTGGTTAATGTATAAATGCATTTTTTTGCAATATTGGCTTGCTCCGGTGTTGTTTCTGGTGTGGCAAGCCTGTGGAGCTCAGTGGGAAGACAAGCTCTTCCTGCTGCCCACACCCTGTTCTCTCACAGACAAAGATCCTGGAAAGGCAGACCTTGGCAGGTGTCTGCTCTGCACACAATGAAGGCAGATGACCTAGTTGAAGTCTGTGGCAAATGCCTTCCAGCAATGCTACCAAATTAGCATTAAAACACACAAACAAACAAAAACTCTAATTCAATTTTTTTTTCCCATTAGGCCGAAACTCTGATCATTGCAAAGCAGATGGTGTAAAGCAATAGAGTAGGAGTGGGATTATTTTCTAGCATGAATTAAATTGCTAATAAGCCAATTCCTAGGTAATGGAAGTCTGTAGAGCATCATCATCTGTTTGTTTGGGATCTGGTCAAGTAACATGCCAACAATGGTATTAAAAAGCAAAAAAATAAGCAGATGATAGAAATCAGGAGGAATAAGATTTCGACACGAAGACTGATGGTCTGTGTAGTGAAATGAAAAGAGACCTGAGAGTTAGAAGACTTGGGCTCAAGTCCTGACTCTATTTACTACTTGCTTCCTAACTGTGCCTTATTAAGCCACTTAATCTCTCCAATCCTCAGTTTCTTCATCTATAAAAAAATAATAATAATGGTGAATATTTCCTTGGGTTACTGTGAAGATTTCACAACAATTTCTTTAAAAAAGCTCTTTTGTTGTTGTAATATTGGAATGATTAATAGACACTAATATCTTTGTAAGGCTTCAGTCTTCCTATCTTTCTATAAGATGCCTACTTTAGATTATCTGACCTGAATGTTTGACTTAACCTTTTTGAAAGAAGAGATAAACAAGTCTTGTGATTATTCAGGCATCTTTAGTTTAATGAACTCCTAGATAATTTGGGAAATCACTGCAACTAACTAGCTACTTCTTGTTTGTCTTGTTCTACATTCATTTCCAAGGTAACCTCTGTCCAAACTTGGGAAGAAGTCAGAGCTGATAGGGTTTCTTTGTAAACCGAATTGTATTCTGTATAGTTTAAGAGAAAGAGCGAGCAATTAAGCAACAGTAACTTACTCCAACATCTGAGCTGATAAAAACCTCAATAGTAGATGAGATCATGGTCCTCTCATACGCTATTCATTCCAGTTTTACAAGCCAGTGGTTTAGGATGTTCTAAGTCCCAAATGGAGTTGGAATATTATTTTCTAATGTGTGACTTTCTAGTCAACTGAAGGTATATCTTTATCCCGGAGACTTATTTGATTATTTGGGAGAGCTTATTATAAAAGGATTGCAGAAAGCATTGACACGACTTGCAATTATATCTTTTTTTGAAAGGGAGTTTCACTCTTTCACCCTGGCTGGAATGCAGTGGCATGATCTCACCTCACTGCAGCCCTTGCCTCCCAGGCTCAAAGGATCCTCCCACCTCAGCCTCCCGAGTAGCTGGGACCACAGATGTGCATCATCATGCCCAGCTACTTTTTTTGTATTTTTGGTAGAAACGGGGTTTCACCATGTTGCCTAGGCTGGTCTCAAACTCTTGAGCTCAAGCAATCTGCCTGCCTTGGTCTCCCGAAGTGCTGTGATTACAGGTGTGAGCCACCGCACCCAGCAGCAACCATAGCTCTTAAAGATTTGTTCCCTTGAGTTTCATCAATATTTTCAGATTTGTTAGCATCTGACATTGAAAACAGTAGTTTTCTAAAAATATTTGAAAGACAGATTTATGACAAAGAAAGGATTTCCGAAATTCTTTATCTCTCATTTAACATACCAAGAATCACACCTGGACCACATTTCTCTATAACAAGGAATAAGCTTTCGGATCAGATAAATGTTCTGCCATGATGGCCAGGCCATGAGGTGTCTTCCCTGAATAGAAAGAGGATTTCATGTGCAGGAAGCAGGAAAAGTCTATCCCTTTTAGCACCAGGAGACAATGAAAAGAAGGGAGACAGAGGTAGGTAAGGAAGGCTGTCAGACATGCGAGTCCTGAATTCCCTTCGATGGGCTTTAATTTTACTTCCTGCTAGAAATCTGCAAGAGGCATCTGTGCAATGGACATCATGCCAACAAGGCACAGCTCAGCTAAGAAAGCAGCAGGCTAGACAGAGGATCTGGATTACACTCCTGAGTCTCTCCTGATTTCTGTATGGCATAAACACCAAGAGAGAGCCAGGGGGTCATCCTTAGGGCCATCATGGTTGGAGTGAGATAATCACATAATAAAGGCTGGGGAAGAACAATTTGCTCTGGGGCTCTGGAAGGACATAACAAAGACTCAGAGAAGTCTGCCCTGCAAAGTTAACAGAAAGTGGCCACAGGATCCTGACTCAACTGAGAAAGAATTCAGCAGCTGCCCACTGCAAAGCAGACTCCCTACAGGCAAGGCCATTTAGGATTGGGAGGACATCAGGTGGGCTTGAGACTCTTTTACTCCAGTGTTTTTCATATCATAGACAGTATGTAGGAGAAAGAAAAATGCATATAAATAACAGCAATTATTCCAACAGTACAGGTATTACTCAGAGGTTATTTACATTGTAGCAGTAGAGAAAGGTTTACCTGGATTCGGCATTGAGTCATCCTCTTTGGTATATCCCAACAAACAAGCAAGGGAAGCATCATGAACAAGATTAGGCCCAGAGGTGTATCTTCTCTGCACATCTGAATTGTTATGTGAGTAAATTCTGCAAGCCCATCACACAATATTTCCTAAGCAATACGATATAATAAAAATTTATCTGTTGAAAGCTTCATGTATGCCAAGCACTAGGCTAGGAACTGTAGATTGAATGAAGGATGAGGTGTAGTGTAGTCTTTGCCTTCAAGAAGCTCATGGTTTAATAGGAGAGCCACCTCAGGTCGTTAAAATGATCTGTTTACTTGTCTAAGTATTATAGCTAAAGCAAGCACAAGAGGATGATAGGAGAGCCATCTACCAAATCTATCAAGATTATGGTCTAGAAATGTCCAATGAGCATCATACATGACTAAAAAGGTGTTGCTAGTAGCTATCAGACTTCAGAAGTTTAGTGGCTTAAAGAAAAGAGCTATTCTTTCTCATGTAAGAGTTATGGAGGGTCTTCTGGTAGGAGGAGCAGCTATCCTCTCCCTCATTCAGGGTCCCAGGCTGAGGGTTGCTCTGTTATATTCGACATGTGGATCTCAAAGTCACCTTGAGCATCCACCTTACAGTCAGCCAACAGTGAGAGGGACTTATGGACACACATAACTACAAGGCAAGTTGGGGGAGTTAAGCTGGTCAAGGGGGAGACAGGATTTTGTAGGACATCTGTAATGTTCCACAAACGTAAGCTTCACTGACAGTGTAGTGGAATGGCTTGTTGAAGATTAAAAAACTGATGGCTTTTGTTTTGAACTGTGGAAGTGAGGCATGGAAGATCTTTCAGTAGCATTTAGACGGTGACTCAAGACATTCCTTCTTCCATCTCTTGCCGCAAAGGTGGGGTTATAAACAGATCTGTTGCATTTGTAAGTGAGAGCTCTCTTGAAGGAGATCGTATTTTATTGTCTAACAAGAAGGTAGGGGTCAACATTTTAGAGTTTAGAAGGCCAGAAAGAAAAGAAGCTTCCAGGTTTGTACTGGGATCCATTGCACCCACAGCAACAACCTGTAAACAGGCCATATTGTGTTTTCTTCAGCAGAAAAGCAATCCAGGTCTCTTGTCCTGGAAAGCATTTAGAATGAGGCATTTGTGCTTTAGGGCATAGCAAAAGAGGTATCAGCATTCTGAGGAATGAGAAGGGGCAGGAAGTTTGTTGGGTGCTCAGCGTGAGAGCCGGTCTTGGGATCCTTCTGTGGCTCTAGTGGGTCCAGGGCTGGTGGACTGAGGAAAGGACTATAGTGAGTGGACACTGCATGGTGCCTGTGGAGTGACTGGACCAGACCACTGGTCACAACCTTGTGTTTCAGGAGGGCTCTTGAATGACAGGCTGCTGATCTGTAGTTGAATGAAGTCTTCATCTTCTCTGAAGTTCAGGGACCCTGTCCAGTAGTGTCTTTTGGAGACACCATCCATGAATATCTCAGCCCCTGTGATACGGCATTGCTCAGCAACACCCCTGTGCCGGAGGGACACTCTTGCAGAATGGCTGCACTTGCTACTCCACGGGCAAAGAGCCAAGTGAATGCCTCCATGTACATCTAATCTCTCAAGTGGAAAAGCCAGTAGCAATTTTCTACGGAGCTTTCTTCCTCATCCTCTACGTCTATTCTGTTACCAAATTCTGACAATTTTACCTCTTAAGTATTGCTTGACTCTCTTAAATTCTTCCAACTTTGGTGCCAACACACAAGCTTAAATCATGATCCTCCTTCTCACCTATACTTCTCCCATGGTCTCTTCAGGTCAACTATTCTTTGCTTTTCCCTCCAACACAATCTGTTGCCACTGTATTCAAAGCTGCTGTCTTCCCATAGTTACCTGAATTATAGCTAAAACCCCTTAGTATTCCCCATGAAATTTGACCTTGTCTAGAAAGCCCAACTATCTTTTCTCCAGCCCATCATGGACCACATCCCTCACTCATATTGGCTTCATCCTATCACACTGGCCTTCTTCCAGGTCCTGGAGAAACTAGCACTGCTTCTTCTCACCTTTGGACCTTTGCAAAGGGCATGCACTGGGCCTGGGGTGCTTTTTCACTGTCTGCTTGGGCAGAATTTGCTCCCAATCATCCTCCAGTTCTCAGATACATCAGGGTGACCCCTGACTCCTCCTAAGACTGGATCAAGTGCCTACTCCCTACTACATGGTATGATAAAATTTTTCTTCATAGCACTAGGTATAAAATGAGCCCAGTGGTCATTTTATACCTAGTCATATTACTATTTGATTAACACCCATGTTCTGCTGTAGACTGTAAGAACTATGAAGGCAGGAACTGTGCGGTTTTTTTCCCTCCCTCCCTTCCTTCCTTCTTTTCCTTCTGCATCTTAGACCACACTATCTTGTTCACATTTTACCTCTAATGCCTGACACATGGAAGTTTCTCAATAAATTCTTGTTTAATTAATATGCAAGAAAGCAAACTGTAATAACAGCAGGGACATGCTTTACAATTTTCAAAACTGGGCAGGGCACAGTGATTCATGCCTGTAATTTAATCACTTTGGGAGGCTGAGGAAAGGGGATCGCCTGAGCCCAGGGGTTCTAGACCAGCCTGGGAGACATGGCGAAACCTCGTCTCTACAAAAACAAAAACAAACAAAAGACACAAAAAATAGCCGAGCATGGTGGAATGTGCCTGTAATCCCAGCTACTTGAGTGGCTGAGGCAAGAGAATTGCTTGAGCCTGGGAGCTTGAGGCTGCACTGGGCCGTGCTCATGCCACTGTGCTCCTGGGCAACAGAGTGAGACCCTTTCTCAAAATAAATTAATATAATATAATATAATATAACAACATAACATAACATAACATAACATAATATAATATAAATTTCAAAGCCTTTTCATATACATTATCTCACTTGATAAATGAGAGGGAAAGGGGGAGTTTGAGCCCCTTCTGAGCATGCTGCTCTGCCTGCCTTACATAGAATCAGCTATCAGAGGAAAAGCTTTAAACAAGCTTTTGGGGCCAGGGTATAGTGTGGGATGTGATGAATGGTGCCTTGTAAGATGCTTCCTGTGAAGCTTGCCCATGGGAATGAGTGATATGTATAATACATATACATTTGTATGAACTCTGCACAAAATACGAGGTAAGATGGAAAATGGCTGGAAAAGTGCCAAAGAGACGTGGGAAGTTTGTAGAAAGGTGATAGTCAGGAAAGAATAAGTAGTTAAAATAAGCTAATGTGTGGCTAGAGAGGAAATAATACTTAGAGGTAGGATAGACAAAACATCATGGCTAGAAAGAAAACAGGAAGAATATTACTGAAGAAAATTGGCAAAGAAAAAAATGCAAACTCTAAAAGGTCAGAGAGTCATTTGAAAGAAGGGGGTTAGAGATCAAGGCCTACGCCAGTGCCTTCCGGGCAGCCGCCCTTTTGAGTAGCGTTGATTTATGGATGTATTTAGGTGCCTGGTTGAAAGACAAAACACAGCACTCAGATACTTTCTCTTATCTTATTTCAACTTGATGTTGGTCATTATTGCTAAGGAGACAGTGACATGGAAAACCACTTAGGGAAAGTAAAGACAGAGATTTTAAGGTGAAAAATAATTTGATCATAGGACCCTTTAACCTTCCTTTCTCAGGTCTCTGAGAATAAAAAAATGGTCTTTGGCATGCTAACCTTTAACTTTGTACATTTGATTCTGCAACCTAGAGGGAGAAAGAGAGAGAGCACATGATTGGATGGTAAAATGGGTTCCATATTTTCCCTTTGGAGAGAAAGAATTTTTTCTTTGGCTCTGCCGTTCACTTCAGTATGGTCCTCACCTTCTTAACTCTAAATTCCTGTACTTATGTCACCTCAGTCTCACCTCTCATTCACGCTTTAATCCCTTCATTCTCCTAAAATTGCTCTTTGTCATTCCAGAATATGTTATTTGGAGTCTTTTACTGCATCTAGCACTTTCTGCATGCATTTTCTATCATTTGTGTATACATTTCATTTGTTGTGTATATAGTAGATTATAGGTACCCAGAGGCACAAATCCTTATCTACTGGGATGTATCATGTTCATGTCTGACTCTCTAAGGCACTTGCTCAGTGTCTTATATATAGTAGGATGTCAATAAATATTTATTGCTCTGAATGGCTAAAACCACATTACCTTAAACTATTCAGGGGCATATGCCTCCTGTTTTTCCTTCTATTTCAAATATGTCACAGGAAGAAAAAATCTGCCTTATCTGGTATAATCTTCCAAGGATTTTATAAAAATTCAAAACACATACTGTATCCAACTCATGAACTCATCAGTTTAGCATGCATCCAAGGATTTTCAGGAGACTGGAAAAAAGGAAACACACTAAAATAGAATACACTTTTTTATGTTTGACGTTTTTCTTCCTTGATTTTTCTGGGAATATTTCTAGATAAAAGAGTACACTTTTCATACATAAGTGTTACGTATATACATTTTGTGTGTGTGTGTGTGTGTGTGTCTGTGTGTTATGAGGTATACTTCATTGAAAAACTTAAGGCCAGGGACAGCTTTTGAAAGCCACAATGTGGCCATGTGTCTCCTTAAGACTTACGACCAGTAATGGAGATGGTGAAGATAAACTCCTTCAGCTTTGGGATCATGATGCCACAGCTTTGTTCTGGCTGTCTGTCCTCTATAGATGTCTACCAGTTCCTATTAGCTGATTACAGAGGTACACATTGGCAAGGCACATATATGCACACATGTGCAATACAGAGGTCTACCTGGATTCTGCCACCCTGGACTTCTCATATCCTCATTACTAGAGCCTGGAAGGGCACATTGGAGATCTGGCTCTGGCTTGGATCCCTTAGGACTTCACGTCTTGGTGGCCTATCTCATCTGCAGGGAGAAGACATGGGAGGCTGTGGTGACCACTATTAGGGTCAGCTCGCAGGGTGAGGGTGCTTTCACTCCTCTGTCAGTCAATCAGCAGTCAACTAATCTTTATTGAGCACCTACTATATGTAATGCATGAATGGTGCTGCTCAAGGCAGGGGAGATACAAATTCTTCAGATACCTGTGACTCAACTCTGGCCTCAGAGGAGGCGGGGCTCCCTCCTTCATCCCTCCCATCTCATCATGGGTCACAGAGAGTCCCCAGCACTATCTTTCCTGTCTTGTTATAATAGTCTTAGAGTACCTCTTCATTTTACTGCTAAACTAGTAATGATCCTAGGATTACCAAATTTACAACAAAATTCACTCTTGTAATCTAACAGCTTGCCAAAATATGGGTGATTTTTTAGATTTTGAAGTGGAAAAAGGAGGAAGTGGAGATGAGGAGACAACTTACCATTTGTTTTGACAAAGAGGAAAATTAAAATGAAGAGATTCACCCAGGCCCACTGTTTTTTCCATGTCCTTGTGTGAAAGTGTAGAAAGGTTTGATGGGACAGAAAGAACACTCAGATTGGGTGTGCTTACTCATGCTTTCAATCATTCTATGTGCTGGGCCCTCTGCCAGGGCTCAGAAATATCACAGTCAATAAGACAGGCACAGTGTGTCAGGACACCAGGGTTTTGATTTGACTCTTGCCAAATGAATCTTGTGACCCTGAGAAGACACTTCACTTTTCTTGCTCTCAGTGTCCACATCTGTAAGCTGAGACTGACACTGGAAGTGGCCAACATTCTCTAACTTTTTCCTAGCTCTGCCTGGGACCTCTAGGACCAGGGACACAAACTCTTATCTTGGAAATGGAGGTACTGGTGCCGGTCACTTTTCCATGAAGGGCTGGGGAGATGCCTCTTGGGTCCAGTCCCCTCTAGACAGTGAACATCCAGATTCCTGAGGATTAAGGGGAGGTGTGATGATCTCCATTGTCCTGGGCCAGGAAATGCCAAACAGGAGATTCACATTCAGCTCCTTCTCTGGGCTGCCCTGGGAAGGAGGCCACCTCCTGCTGCTCAGCCCAGCGGGTGCTCTGTGCTGACTCTCACATGGGCTGTCAGCACATTGACTGCATTCCTCTGCATTCTCCCGGCTTCAGGGTTGTCAGCCAATTAAAAGAGCAGTTCTGACACTGGATGAAAAGGGAAGGAAGAGCTGTGTTTGGCGCAAAGTGTGGGCAGGAGGTGCTCCAGGTGCCGGAGGAGTCCAGGCCAGATGTAGAAGCTGCTCCTCCCTCCTGTGGAGGAGGACAGCCCTGCCCAGCCCACCAAGCTCATCCCTGTCCCCACAGCAGACAGCTGGCCCCAACCCCTGGAAGATCCTGCCGTTGTGGTCTGTGCAGAATTTAATTATACCTTTGGGAGGTGTTTTTTGTCCCCCTGCACATCACCAGGAAGAAACTATGACTTGCAAATTCAGGGTTCTTAACCTTTTTTTGTGCCCTTTGGCTGTCTGGTAAAGCCTATGGATCCCCTCTCAGAAGAATGTTTTTAAATGCAAAAATTTAAATACATACATAGAATTATAAAGGACATAAAGGACACTAATCGTATTAAAATCAGTAAAATATTTTAGTGATAAAGTGTTAGAATCACAGGTACTGCTAATACTACAGTGTTTGCTGCCTATGGTGTTATTTATTGCTACATAACACAACTTAGCAACTCAAAAATAACAAACATCACACTCAGTTTCTGAGGGTTGGGAATCTAGGAGGGGCTTAGCTGGGTGTTTCTCCTCTGAGTCTCCCATGAGGTTGAAGTCAAGTTGTTGGCCATGACTCCAGCCATCTGAAGGCAGGAAGATTGACTTCCAACTTCCAAGCTCACTCATGTGGCTGTTGGCTGGTCTCACATTCTCACTGGCTCTTGGCTGGTTGCCTTAGTTCCTTGTCACATGTCAAGACATGGCAGCTGGCTTCCCTCAGAGTGAGAGATGGAGAAAAAGAACAAGAGTCCCAGTCAGAAGCTGCACCCTTTCATAACCTAATCTCGGAAGTAACAGCCATCACTCCTTCTGTGCCCTATGTCACAGGACCAATGTGGGGCTAGAAGGGAGGGACTGCACGGGGGTGTGAACATTGGGGGGGGTACCTGGAGCCACATGGGAAGCCAACTATCACACCTACATTCATGACAGAGGGACAGGCTAAATTTTCATTATAGCTTAGTAAAAATAGAGACATAAATTTTTTTCTCATCCAGTTTCCTGGACCCTGAAATCTAGCCACAGACCCCAGGTTAAGAATCCCTGATAGATTGAAAGCATTTTTGTTTCCAGGCAATTTCTAGTCTTTTTATTCATGACTTTTTTTTAGCTTTATTGAGGTACAATAAAAAAAATTGAATACATTTAAGGTGTACAATTTGGTGTTTTGATATATGTATATATTGTGAAATGACAGCCACAATTTATTGAGGTATAATTAAAAATTGTACATATTTAAGGTATACAACTTGGTGTTTTGATATACACATATATTGTAAAATGACAGCCACAATCAAGCTAATTAACGTATCTTCACCTCACACAATTTAACCATAGTCACATTGATGTACGTTAGATGTCCAGAACTTACTCATTTTACAAAACTGAAATTTTATACCCTTTGATCAATGTCTCCACATTTCTTCCTCCCCCCAGCCCCTGGTAACCATCATTCTACTCTCCACTTCTATGAGTTTGACTATTTTCGATTCTACATATAAGTGAGATCCTGAAATATTTGTCCTTCTGTGTTTGGCTTATTTTACTTACTATCATATCCTTCAGATTCATCCATGGCAAACGACAGGATCTCCTTCTTTTTTTAGGCTGAATGATATTCTGTTTTGTATATGTATACATATATACCACATTTAAAAAAATCACTTATCTATTGTGGACATTTAGTTTATTTCTATATCTTGGGTATTGTGAATAATGCTTCATTGCACATTGGAGTATTCATATCTCTTCAGGATACTGATTTCATTTCCTTTGCTTATATACCCAGAAATGAGACTGCTAAGTCATATGGTAGTTTTATTTTTAACTTTTCGGGGAACCTCCATACAGTTTTCCATAATAGCTATACCAATTTACATTTCCACCAAGAGTGTACAAGGGTTTCCTTTTCACCACATCCACCACATTCCTTTTCACCAACACACGCTATCTTTTGTCTTTTTGATAATAGCCATTCTAACAGGTGACAGGTGATATTATATTGTGATTTTAATTTGCATTTTCCTGATTATTAGTGATGTCGAGCACCTTTTTATACACCTGTTGGCCATTTGTATATCTTCTCTGATAAATATCTATGTCCTTTGCCCATTTTTTATTGGGTTGTTTGATTTTTGCTATTAAGTTGTTATGAATTCCTTATATATTTTGGATGTTAAGCCCTCATTAGATACGTGGTTTGCAAATATTTTCTCCCACTTCGTAGGTTACCTTTCACTTTGTTGATTGTTTTATTTGCTGTACAGGGGCTTTTTAGTTTGATAGAATCCCATTTTTCTATTTTTGCTTTGTAGCCTGTGCTTTTTGGGGTTATATCCAAGAAAAATCATTGTCCAAACAAAGATCAAAAAGCTTTTTCCTTATGTTTTATTCTAGTAGTCTTTCTGATTTTAGGTCTTACATTTAAGTCTTTTATTTTGAGTTGATTTTTGTGTATAGTGTGAGATAAGGGTCCAATTTCGTTCTTCTGCATGTGGATATCCAGTTTTCCCAATACCATTTGTTGAAGAGACAATCTTTTCCCCATTGTGTTTTCTTGGTACCTTTGTGAAAGATCATTTAATGAGTGTATTTATTTCTGGGCTCTCTATTCTGTTCTATTGGGTTATATGTCTGTTTTATGCCAGTGTCATGCAGTTTTGATTGTTATAGCTTTGTAATATATTTTGAAATCTAGACGGGTGATGCTTCCAAGTTGGCTCTTCTTACTCAAGATTGCTTGGACTATTCAGAGGTTTTTGTGATTTCATATAAATTTTAGAATTTTTTTTCTATTTCTATAAAGAATGCCTTCAGAATTTTAATAGGAATGTCATTGAATCTGTAGATCACTTTGGGTAGTATGGGTATTTTAACAATATTCTTTTAATCCATGAAAACAAAATTTCTTTCTATTTATCTGTGTCTTCTTTAATTTCTTCATCAATGTATTATAATTTTCAGTGTATAAGCTGGCCCTAGGGGAGCGGAGTTACTCAGGTAAAATGCTTTCTATACTTTTCTATATGGCTGTCCTCAGTTTTTGTGCTCCACTGGGTGGCTGCAGCTTCTTAACCTCACTCTGGAGCTCTCCCAGTGTTCTTTCAGTCCATGGATAATTGCCAAATTGTTTATTTGGAGGGGGAGGAGGGTCAGAACCTCCTCGTCCACTATCTTGCTAATGTCACTCCTTAGACAATTTCTGTGTCTAAAGAGAAATGCTGTGGGATAATAAATATTACAGACCATCCTCTTCTCATCAAAGCTGCAGGGCCAGTGCTCAGGCCTGACAAGCTTCCCTTTGATTAGTTGAGCTCAGGGTTGCTGACACTCTTAGCCTTGCACAGAGCCTAATGTATAGAAGATGGTGTATATTTATGGGATAAAGAGATATTATTGATTAGTGCATATCAGATCAAAATATGTTAAAGTCAAGCAAGTTGTTGGAGACCATCAGTAGATTATTTTTTACAGACAGACTATACATGCCTTGCTCCCACCTGGAAACCTCTGCCTGTTCTGTTCCCTGAGCTTGGAATGCTCTTCTTCCAGATATTGCTCTTTTCCCACCTTCCTACATTTCTTTACTCAACTACCACTTTCTCAGCGAGGTCTCCAATCTGCCTATTCTATAGTAGGAGTTTCTCAGATAGCCCTGAAAGATCCTCATCCCCTGGTCTTTGTGTCCTTCTATAGTCTTGTCCTTGAGTGTGGGAGGGACCTAGTGACCAACTCCTAAGGAAAAGAAAATAGCAAGAGGGATGGCATGTCACTTCCAAGATTAGGTAACAAAGAGTCTGGCTTATTTCCAGCTTGCCCTCCCTTCCTCTCTCACCTGTTCCCTTTGGTGAAGCCAGCTGCCATGTTGTGAACTGCCCTAGAGAAGCTGATGCGGCCAGGATAAGAGGGAGGGCTCTGCCAACCAGCTGATAAAGAGCTGAGAACCTCGGTCCAACAAACTGCCAGAAATCGATTCCTTGCTAACAACCATGTGAGTGATCTTGGAGGTGGATCCTCCCCTATTCAAACCCTGAGATGACTGCATGCCTGGCCAGCACCTTGATTACAACCTTGTGAGACCTGAGACACTGGCCCAGCCTGTGACTTCCTGAGCCAGAGGACCCTGGGCACAGCTAAACTGTGCCTGGATTTCTGAGTCATGGAAACTGTGATCATAAATGTTTCTTGTTTTAAGCCACTCATATTTGGGGTAGTTTGTTATTCGGCAAGAGGTAACTAACACATTATCAACAATTATAACATCTCACTTTCACCTGGTGTTTCCTATCCTTCACTCCCACCACACGCCACTGTTCCTCCTTACTTATTTTTCACTATATAACACATATTTTTTACTTACATATGTTGTTGTCTGTTTCCCCCAATAGAATGTGAGTTCTATGAGGGCAGGCATTTTTGGCTAGAAGTATACCTAGAACAGTGGTTGGTGCACATTCAGTGCTCAATAAATACTTGCTGAATAAATGAAGAATGTGAAAATGGGAATGGGAGGAGCATGCCTAGAGTTCCGGTGGCATTTGAGAGAGCAACCCCTGGATGTGTTATCTAGACACATTCGACTCACCCTTCCCACCACTGTGAGATCATTCTCCATATCCCTGCCCTACCTCCTATACTTCCCTTGACCTGAGCAAGCAGGGCCCCTGTCCCAGACCCCGTACCTCATCAGGGATCTCATCTTGGAGTGTCTTCCTCATATTTGTCTAAATCCTCTTCCAGCACCTGAGAACAGCCTAGATAGGTAGTGCCTCTGTTGGGGGTGCCCCAAGTCCAGACTGCGTCCCATGTAGACCCAGTCCTCATTACCCTTGTTCAGGTGCTCTCCAGCCACCACCCCCTCAGAACCCTGACCACCTCCAGTGAGAATCATTACAGCAAGGCACTGTTAGTGACAAGAATGTGCTGGCCAGGAGAGTAACAACAACAATAATAATGAAGGTTATAGATTGAAGGAGAACTAATAAAATAAATTTTAGTTGAATCTTGGTTTGAAAAAAATCACATCCACAATGCCCTTCCTTACATTTTTCCCAGCTGTAAAACAAAGACCTCATCAAATTGATGAGTCAGGAAAGATGTAAAGGACATAGCCCTCTGTCCCCAGTTTGCTGGGGGCAGGAATTTTTGTCAATTTCAAACAAATCCACAGTTGATCGGTTTTCCTAGAGCCTGTATACTTGTCATCATGAATGGGCTTCTACATGATTTAAGCCACTTCACAACAACAAAAGAAGGATGTTTCTTCCTTTTTCATTATCTAAGCCTTTAAAAATAGTCGAGATAAGCCTTCAGCAGGAATGCAGTTTACATGCGTGAGGCCTCTGCCAAGGGGTGACTTTTGCCTTGTTTTGTTCTTGGCTCTCAGTCATCCCAGCCCTAATGTAGCACAGGATCTGGTTCTAAACAGCCTGGGTTGAAAATGCAACTCTAACCCTTAGGTGTATGACCTTGAGCATGGCACTTCTCAGTTTTATCATTTGTAAAATGGTTTATCAGTTCATTTTCACGCTGCCGATAAAGACATACCTGAGACTGGGCAATTTAGAAAAGAAAAAGGTTAATGGGACTCACAGTTCCACATAGCCAGGGAGGCCTCACAATCATAGCAGAAGGCAAGAAGGAGCAAACCACATCTTATATGGATGGCAGAAGGCAAAGGAAGAGCTTGTGCAAACCATCAGATCTCGTAACATTTATTCACTAGCCTGAGAACAGTGCAGGAAAGATCTGCCCCCATAATTAAAATCACCTCCCACCGGGTTCCTCCCATGGCATGTGGGAATTATGAGAGTTACAATTCAAGATGAGATTTAGGTGGGGACACAGGCAAACCATATCATTCTGCCCTTGGACCCTCCCAAATCTCATGTTCTCACATTTCAAAACCAATCATACCTTCCTAACTGTGCCCCAAAGTCTTAACTCATTTCAGCATTAACTCAATAGTCCACAGTTCAATGTCTCATCTGAGACAGGCAAGTCCTTTCTACCTAGGAGCCAGTAATGTCAAAAGCAATGTAGTTACTTCCTAGGTACAATGGAGATACAGGCATTGGGCAAATACAGCCATTCCAAATGCGATAAATTGGCCAAAACAAAGGGGCTTCAAGCCCCATTCAAGTCCAAAATCCAACAGGGCAGCCAAATCTTAAAGCTTCAGAATGATCTCCTTTGACTCCATGACTCACATCCAGGTCATGCTCATGCAAGAGGTGGGTTCCCATGGTCTTGGGCAGCTCTGCCCCTGTGGCTTTGTAGGATACAGCCTCCATCCAGGCTGCTTTCATGGGCTGGTGTTGAGTGTCTGTGGCTTTTCCTGGTGCAAGGTGCAAGCTGTCAGTGGATCTACCATTCTGGGGTCTGAAGGACAATGGCCCTCTTCTCACAGCTTCACTAGGAAGTGCCCCAGTAGGGACTCTATGTGGGGGCTCTGACCCCACATTTCCCTTCCATACTCCCTACCAGAGGTTCTCCATGAGAGCCCTACCCCTGTAGCAAACTTCTGCCTGGACATTCAGGCATTTCCATATATCCTCTGAAATCTAGGCAAAGGTTCCCAAACCCCAATTCTTAACTTCTGTGCACTGGCAGGCTCAACACCACATGGAAGCTGCCAAACCTTGAGGTTTGCACCCTCTGAAGCCACAGTCTGAGTTCTATGTTGACACCTTTCAGTCACAGCTGGAGCAGCTGGTATGCAGAGCACCAAGTCCCTAGGCTGCACACAGCATGGGGACCCTGGGCCCAGTCCCTGAAACCACCTTTTCCTCATAGGCCTCTGGGCCTGTGATGGAAGGGGCTGCTATGAAGACCTCTGACATGCCCTGGATAAATATTCCCCATTGTCTTGCAGCTTAACATTTGACTCCTTGTTACTTATGAAAACTTTTGCAGCCAGTTTGAGTTTCTCCCCAGAAAATGGGATTTCTTTTCTATCATATTGTCAGCCTGTATATTTTCCAAACTTTTATGCTCTGCTTCCCTTATAAAACTGAATGCCTTTAATAGCACTCAAGTCACCTCTTGAATTGCTTTGCTGCTTAGAAATTTCTTCTGCCAGATACTCTAAATCATCTTTCTCTAGTTCAAAGTTCCACAAATCTCTAGGGCAGGGGCAAAATGCTGCCAGTCTCTTTGCTAAAACATAACAAGACCCACCTTTGCTCTAGTTCCCAACAAGTGCCTCATTTCCATCTGAGATCACCTCAGCCTGGACCTTATGTCCACATCACTATCAGCATTTTGGTCAAAGCCATTCAACAAGTCTCTAGGAAGTTCCAAACTTTCCCACGTTTTCCTGTCTTCTTCTGAGCCCTCCAAACTGTTCCAACCTCTGCCTGTTACCCAGTTCCAAAGTTGCTTCCACATTTTTGGGTATCTTTTCAGCAGTGCCCCACTCTACTGGTACCAATTTACTGTATTAGTCTGTTCTCATGCTGCTGACAAAGACATACCCAAGACTGGGCAATGTACAAAAGAAAGAGGTTTATTGGCCTCATAGTTCCATGTGGCTGGGGAGGGCTCGCGATCATGGTGGAAGGCAAGGAAGAGCAAGTCTTGTCTTACATGGATGGCAGCAGACAAAGAGAGAGATCTTGTGTAGGAAAGCTCCCATTTTTAAAACCATCAGATCTCATGAGACTCATTCACTATCATGAGAACAGCACGGGAAAGACCTGCCCCCATAATTCAGTCACCTCCTACTGGGTTCCTCCGACAACATGTGGGAATTGTGGGAGTTACAATTCAAGATGAGATTTGAGTGGGGACACAGCTAAACCATATCAAATGGACACAATAATAGTGTGATAGGAAGAGTAATGGCCCTTAAAGCTGCCCATGTCCTCATCTTCAGAGCTATAACTATGTCACCTTACCTGGAAAAAGAACTTTGTGTGTTTAAGGTTACATGCAGACCTTGAGGTGAGAGATTAACTTAGATTATCTAGGTGAGCTAAATACATTCGCATGAGTTCTTAAAAGCAAAAAACATTTCCTAGGGGTGATCAAAGAGAAAGATGCTATGATAGCCAAAGGATTTTCTGGGTAATTGTGGAAAAGGACATAAATATCCCTGAAAACTTACTTCATTTGATTAAAAAATTATGTGAATTTTCTGGTGAAAAGACATCACCAGAAAATACTGAAGAAGCCCTTCACAAACCTCAGAATTTTATATTAGCCACATTTTTAAAAAGCATTAAACATACTTTAATAATATATTTTATTTAATCCTATGTGTCTAAAAATAATCCCAGAACTTTGGGAGGCTGAGGCGGGCGGATCACGAGGTCAGGAGATCAAAACCCGTCTCTACTAAAAATACAAAAAATTAGCTGGGTATGGTGGCGTGCACCTGTAGTCCCAGCTACTCAGGAGGCTGAGAGGCAGGAGAATCACTTGAACCCAGGAGGTGGAGGTTGCAGTGAGCCGAGGTTGTGCCACTGCACTCCAGCTTGGGTGACAGAGTGAGACTCCGTCTCAAAAATAAATCAATAATAAATAAATAAATAAATTATTCTAATATATGATATATATAAAAATTATTAGAGCTATTTTATATTGTTTCATAGTAAGTATTTGAAAGTATTGAGTGCTTTACACTGACAGCTCGTCTCAATTTGAACTAGTCACATTTCAAGTGCTCAATAGCCACATGTGGCTGATGGCTACTGTGTTAAACAGTGCAGCTTACAGAGCATAAGTGGCCAAGTTTGTAGCTTTAAGACAGTCCTTTTTTTTTTTTTTTTTTTTTTTTTTTTGAGACGGAGTGTTGCGCTGTCGCCCAGGCTGGAGTGCAGTGGCGCGATCTCGGCTCGCTGCAAGTTCCACCTCCCAGGTTCATGCCATTCTCCTGCTTCTGCCTCCCGAGTAGCTGGGACTACAGGCGCCCGCCAACACGCCTGACTAATTTTTTTGTATTTTTAGTAGAGACGAGGTTTCACTGTGTTAGCCAGGATGGTCTCAATGTCCTGACCTCGTGATCCCGCCCCCCTCGGCCTCCCAAAGTGCTGGGATTACAGGCGTGAGCCAGCGCCTGGCCAAGACAGTTCTCAAGTATAAGTAGATAACCAAGGATTACCAAACATTCAAGGAAAGTGTTTAATTTGAAATATAAAAACAAACAAATGTTGCGAGATAATTCCCTTTGGTCTTTCATATTTCTGCATATCTTTCAAGCAGAGGCACAGAATGCTTTTCTAGGCTCTCCTTTCAAGGGTCTTTGTACAGCAAACAGCCTTGAAAGAGACACTATGACCTACCATAGCAAAGGGCAGATTCATTTGCTGTTCAGTATACTGTCTCACTCCGGAGCAAAAGTCAGATAAGCTCACTGTCCATTATAAAAGATTGGGGTCCCCTAAGCTTGGAGTTCCTCTCCTATAATGACCTACTGTGCATGCAGGCATTACCCAGGCTTCTTTGTGTTGCCCCGTGGGAACTGATGCTCAGGAAACTGATACAAATGCTGAAACTCTGGCTGTGGCTATTGCTGTGAATAACATAGTCCTGTCTCTGACCCGGAAGTCTCATGCCTTCTTAAAGCACCCAAGCAACTGTAGTAGGCTAACTTGTTAGACTGCAAGTGGGCTAAAAGTCTTAGACTCTTCATAATTCTTGACCAAAAAAAAAAAAAAAAAATACAGGAAAAGACAAAAGCAGCTTGGAGAAAATGGAAACTGTAAAGGGATATAAAATTTTTTTAAAAATTAACTTGATCCTCAGAGAGATTTTTTAAAATTATTTTATCCATGAAAGGAGAATGGGATGCCACAGAAATAGAATAATCATGGACTAAGAAAGAAATTTGGGGAGTTAAAACTGTGATGGCAGGAATGTAAAATACATTAGAAAAGTTGGAAAGTAAAATTGAGGAAAACAGGAAAGAAAGAAAAGAAAATTAGTAGATCATCCAGGAGATCTAGTATCTAAATAATAGGAGTTCCAGAATGAGTATAAAATTGAGGGAAAGAAATTAACAAAGAGAATAACTTAAGTAGATTTGAAACATGAGTTTTGAAGTTGAGAGTCCCACTAATGCAAAGCCCATTGGATAAAAGTAGATCCACACCAAGGCAGATCATCATTAAATTTCAGAGCACTGGGAAAAAACAACATCTGGTCAGTTTCCAGAGAGACGTAACAGTTCCCGTATAAGGCCCAACAATTAGAATTGCTTTGGATCTCTAAACATCCTCAGTGGAAGTTAAAGGACAATAGAGAATTTGCCTTTAAAATTGTGAGAGCTCTCTTACCCAGCCAAACTGTTAATTTAATATGAGAGCAGCATACGAATATTTTCAAACATGCAAGGTCTTAAAAACAGAGAAGTAAAAGGGACACATGGAATTATGATGAGAGATTCTCAAGATGACAATTGTATACTAGGGTAGAGAGCAATCAGTCTGGAATAGAAAAATCAGAACAATTCCATCTGGAAAAGATGGTTTCGAGAAATTGAAACTGATAGAATATTTGATATACTTGAAAATATAAAGAGAACATTTAAACATTATGAGAGTATTTAGAGCTGAGGTTTGTGAAGAGCTCCAGAAGCACTTTTTGATGATATCTATTTACATATCTGTTCTAATTAATGACAAGTGCATTGAAAACTAAGCAAATTATAAAATAAGACAACTAATCACTAACTTCTAGGAAAACAAAAAATGTACAAGAAAGAAAAAGTAAGAGTATATATATATATATATATATATAAATAACATGGTTCCATGGTGAGTAGTGTTTACATAGTCCTAATTATGTAAACACTGACTATTGATACATTCTACATTATCATATAAATATACTGTACTGAGAGAATAAGGGGATGAGAAGTGGGCTTATAGGAGGGGGTTTATGCCATGAAAAAAGGTGAATCTTGATTATTTAGTTTTAGCCATTATGGAGAATGAACTAGCAATATAAGCATGTTACTCAGAAATATGAAGGTAAGTATCAAAAGTAAGAGTTAAAATTGCTGTGTGTGGTTGCCTCCGGGAGCTGTAATGGTCTGGGCAAAGAGGATTGCTCTTGGTTTTGGTAATTAGTCTGTGGACTATATAACTAATATTATGTGCAGCTACAACTTTCATAAAATAAATACTAACCTTAGTAACACAAAAATAAAAAGAAGACACTGTGTGATTTTACGTTGTGTTTTGTCCCCTTTCTGCCACCACGACAGGAGGGCAGCTGGCTTAAAATGAGGTGTCAGCTGCTGGGAGCCATGTGGGTCCTATGGAAGCTTCTCCAACAGCCTCAGGGCAGCAGCAGCAGCACCCAGAGTAGCTCTTGTTCCTCTGCAAAACCTCCTCAAAAAGGTACCATGGCCATGAATAAAGCATTCAAGACAGTCACCTTCCAGGAGGGTCCCATGAGGAGAAATGAGGGGAAGAACACAAGAAAGGCTTTGTCTGACTACAGGGAACAATTCATTGGCAGAAATTGCCCTGAGATTGACTCCCCATTGCCTTGGGTCCCAAGGTCCTGGGAGAGAAAAGGTCAGTTCATTTTTTATTAACTCTTAAATGTCAGAGTCTTTATAATTAAGAATGTAACAAAATTATATGGGTGTAATAATTGGTGCCATGGGATCTTGGTTTTTCCCCCAGCGTGTGAGCTGGTTATCACAGTTACATCAACCTGTGGGCTGTGGGAAGTTCTACCAGACTCTCAGCAAACAAAATGCTGTGTCCCAGACTCAGATGCGGCTCCTGTTCCCTGTCAATTTTACAATTAGTAGGGGAGGGAAGATGGAGACAAACCATTATAAAGCAGGTTAGCCTTTGATCAGCGCTATGAAAATGCTCCTAATAACCAATACTATAAGAGTTGAGGAACAAAAGATCTCACTCCTTGCTGCATTAATTACAGAAGACATCACGGCTGAGGCAGACTCTTAGAGACAAATGCAAATTTCCCATAGGCAAAAATGGTGGGAGATTTCAGCCAATAAGAATAGCTTGAGTCAAGATACAGATATTTGGAAAGACAAAATTCAGCTGGAATGCCAACTATGTGTCATTATCAATATCAGCCTCATACGGTGCTAAAGACCAAGCTTCCCCTTCTGTAAATCTACCCAGAATCACATGTTAGTCTGTGGCAGGACCAAGATTCAAACCCTGGTCTGCCTATGCAAAATCTGTGTGTTCCTACCATCCTGTGCTGCCTCTTATGTAAACATAACACAGTGTAAAGCTATTGGAAAAATAATTTTGTGTTCCCCCCAAGGCATACCAGATAAAACTCAAGTGCAAGTAATTTATTTTGCAGTTGATTCCAGGAAACTTTAGTAAAGGAATGGGGAAAAGAGACAGAGAAGGAAAGAGAACTGATAAAGGGTTCTTTATTAAGAAAGTTACCACTACAGCTAGAGCTCAGTCCAGCTGCAGAATTCAGGGATTCAGTGCACACAACCTGCGCCTCCTGGCTATACCTCCCCAAGGGGGTGAGGGGGCTGGGGTAATTATGTATTCCAGCTACTGGCTGAAGGATGCTGAGGGAGGTGTTAATTCTCTAACACTTTAAGCAGGCTGCCATATGGGTGACAAAGTAAGCTCTGTGGCCCAGAGAAAAACCCCAAGCAAAAAAAAATGCAAGCACTGTGGTAAGTTGGACAGACATATTGAAGTGGTGGGAGGAGATGGGTAGGGGATCAACGAAAGCTCCATGAAAGCAGGGACTGTATCTGTTCTATTTACCACTGTACATCCACTGCCTGACACATACAAGATGCTTACTAAATAGCTGTGGAAGAAAGGATGCGAGGGAAAGAGGGAACAAAGGACAGAGGATTAGCAGAGTCAGGGCAACCACATTGCACATCTCCAGGACACTAGAGAAGATGGCAGAAGGAAGAGCATAAAGGTCCTGAAAGACTTTGTTCAGTGTGCGTGGAGGGCTTGTGAAAGTTTTGCAAGTTTGAAAGTTTGCAACAACTTTGGAAAGTAGAGCAGAAATATCCCATGACATGACCACAGCAGAGTTTTAGGGAAATGAATCTACTACTTTTCTGTTCAGCAAATGTTTACCAATCTTTCGGAGTCAAGAAGCGTTTCATTTTTAGTAAGGATGGGGCAAAAAGTAGAAGATCTACATTACCGCAGAATATTTTTAAGTTATCTCAATTGTTTATGGAGAACAGCTGCCAAATATTGCCAGCTTTCTATCTATTTCTTAGAGCTGGTTTGAAGGTGTGAAGAGTAGCACTCACCAAGAGACGGGACTGTGAGGACAGAGACTGGCAGGGCCCTCTGATGCCAAGATCAAAGAGGAGGCAACAAGGAGCAAGTCCCAGGTGATCTGAGGGTTGTCTCTGGCACAACAGCTGGTACATCTCAGAGTCACACTTTTTTCCCTCAAGTTGTAAAACTGGAAGAGGAGAAAACAGGAGGTGACAGTTTAGGAAATATTGGGAATAGAACGAGTGTGAACTCCACAAGGGGATGGAGTCTACATGGGGATATTTAATTTCGTTATATCACCTCCCTAATAGGCAATTCACTCAGATCCCCTCGTGAACTGCAAGTCCCAGATCCCTTCTCCACAATTCAAAAATCCCAAAACTCTAAGCACGGATTTACTTTTATAAATTTGCACAAATTCATTTGAAATCAAAACTTGACCTTGCTGTGAATTCATTCATAGTCTTCCTTTTCTTGTCCCACTTTGGGTGAGTACTCATTTTCCTCTAGAAAACTTTGCGGTTCTGAATTCCAAAACATACGTGGCCCCCTAGGATATCAAACAAGGGATTGTGAACCTGTAATTAAACATGAAGTATTTGGCTTTTTTGCCTGTACATAGGCAAAAAATGTTTTTTTGATGTTGAAAGGCAAGGCATGGAGCATCTGTTTTACTGATGTTGATTATACGAAATGTGGCATACTCCTGGCACTTGGCAGCAGTAGAGACATCTCCTGAGCAGGGAGGCTCCTCAATGGCTGCAGTGGTGACAATGATGATATGGTTTGGGAGCCAGCATTTTCCCGATCTTAAGAAAGGTAGACTTCTTGGAGGTCTGGTCTTGGGGTAGAGTTTTGGGA
This sequence comes from Symphalangus syndactylus, assembly GCF_028878055.3. Classification (NCBI taxonomy): domain Eukaryota; kingdom Metazoa; phylum Chordata; class Mammalia; order Primates; family Hylobatidae; genus Symphalangus; species Symphalangus syndactylus. The sequence continues at coordinate 45,043,675 of NC_072440.2, forward strand.
GTCACCATTGGAAGCACAACCTGAAATTTATTCTCAAACCTCCATTTTACACCCTGTAATAATTTCTTGCTCGAACTAGCTAGAATAGAGTCTGACTTCTGCAACTGAGCCTGAAATGGTATCCCAGCCACACAGCAACACCGATCCAACCATGCTATAATTCCAGTTTTTTTTTTTAACTCAAACTGTTGTCAGCTGCATAACTGCCAGACTTGGTAGCCATAAAGTAAAATAACAAAATAAATGGAAAAATAAGCCGGGTGGCATGCACCTGTAGTCTCATGTGCCTGTAGTCAGGAGCTGAGTTGGGAGGATTGCTCAAGTCCAGGAGTTTGAGGCTGCAGTGTGCTGTGATAGCGCCTATGAATAGCCACTGTACTCCAGCCTGCAGAACATAGAGAGACCCGTTGTCTCAAAAAAAGACAAAAACAAACAAACAAAAAAAATCTGCTCGCAAAACAAATATTTCCTACTACCAAGACTGAGACTGCCCAGTGGAAGTTGATGCAGACAAAGATCTTTCAGCAATTGTTGAAACCATTACATTGCCTCCAAAAGTGATCCTGTTAAAACACAACTATTCATTCGGATGTAGGCTTTCTGTCACTGTGTGTGTTAATCAATATAAATCTATTTGGTAACCATTGGAGAGAATGGAAGTAATACAGAGAAAGATGATACAGAGTATTTGTTTCCAAGGAGTTTCTTCTCTCCTGGGCTTCTGGTCAGACACCCAACCAAGCATTATGCCCCCTCTAAGTGCTGTTAAGGGTATGCACAAAGTGCAATTACTTAGCCATCTCCTCCACTCACATCCAGGCGTTTCACAGCTTGCACAGCCTGAATCCACAGCCTCACTCCTACAGACAGATGCTTAATGTAAACACTTAACATCCATGTGTCTGTAACAGTAATAACGTCATGAGAATCCTAAAGGCAAAAAGCCTTTAAGGAGTAGGTAGGTAGAGAGTAATAGATTTATACCAGGAAAATGTATTTAATGGGGAGTCTAAGTGAAAATAACATCAAATCAACCCTATCTCTAAAAATGAGAGAAAAATTAAATAAGTAAGACTGATACTTGAAATATTAGTGTTTATTAGCAGAGTTTGCAAACATACCCACCCTAATTTTGTCTTGAGAATTGGATTCTGAAAAAACTATGATCAGCACAAAAGCGTGTTGATACCCTGGTACCATGAAAGCAGTGAAAGGGAGAAAAATGACTGGATCGGCAAAAGTCTTGACAAGAGAGGCCAACAGAAACCAAAAACCTTCATGACTGTAACTCAATTTGTTTTCTGAGCTCAGAAGAGAATGACACTGTGCTAGATGGATTCCAGTTTTCCTTCCAGATCCGCTCTCCCCTTCTCCACACTGGCCAGCACCCTTCATGTGCTGCCCATAAAGCTGAGAGCCACAGAGGAGCACATGGGGTGAGCTGTGATGAATGATTTTCATTTACCTTTCCAGATCCTCTGTCTACCCTGCTCTGCCGCATAGGCATTTATGGACCACAGTGACAAGCTCCTTTGTCCCCTGGCTTCTGGTTAGAGAGCCAATGAGATGCACGGGCAGAGACTGCATGGAGAGGGAAAAGTGAGGTTGGGGCATTGCCTGCCCTCCCTGCAGGGCTATGAGTCTCAGAGTCAATGTTCCACCATCTAAGGCCAAGTGCCTGTCAAGCAGGCAGCTCTCTTTCATAGCTTCCAGGTCCAATGACCTTCCCTCTAAGGGTGGCAATAGCACTCCATGCTTAGCAATCACTACTCCTTTTAACCCAGTACATCTTTGCAAATTAGCCCTTTTTGAAACTCTTCAGTTTCCCTCATTTGACTGCATCACTTTTTTCTCATGGAAACCCTGACTTGGGGATTATTGTTTAGGGAGCGTTTCCGCAGTATTTTTACAGCGCTAACAGGAAGTTAATTTGCCTACCCTTTATACGCCTCAGTTAGATCAGCTTTTGTCTGGAAAGGACCCTTGCAGGGCTTGGCTTTGTAGCCTGTTGGGATGATCATCTCTCCAGTGTGATGTCTAAGGGTTGTGTCCAGTTAGTGCACTAGCAACTGAAGTTAGGAAGGCTCGGGTGGACGCTGCCAACCAGCAATCCAATTTGCCTGATGGCCAACCCTTTGACCGCTGGGAGCCTGGGGCTTTCTGAATCAGACAACTTCCAGACTTCACATGTGCTGCCAAGCACAAGGTATGAAAAAGGTTTCTTTTCTTTAGATTCTGCTTTTTCACTAAAGCTCCATCTTTATCCAATTAATTAGAGAAATGTTACTCAAAGCATAGTCTGGGGACCACTGCTGGTACGCACACTGGTGGAGCTGGCACCAGAATAAGTTCACTGCGTTCCACTGATAGGACTTTTTTTTTTTTCTCGGTAGCAAGATTTTTTGATGACTTGTTGATTTACGATTTCACAAGCTTTTTTTCTCATCACAGATGAGGGACAAATATTTATCAACCTGGTATTTGGGTACTTGCAGTAGCACTGAATTAGAGGACTGTGAAATCAGGCCTAGGCAATAAACTAGGTCAGCATTTCCCATGTTGTGCTCCATGGAATCCTAATCTTGTGACAGCCTGTCTATTAAGAGGAGGAAATGCTTAGAGAGTCACAAAGGACATGACCATGTTCGTGGCTCTGATACGTCCTGCAGTTAAAGAATGTGCTTATTTTTGTTCAGCACAGAATTTCCCATTCTTGTTTAAAATGATTATGTTATGTCATGGCTATTGCCACTTGTGAAATGAGTGTTCTGTGGAACGAACACTGTTGGCAAGGAAATGCTTCAGGAAGCGCTCAGCCAGAGGACCTCTAGAGCCTCTTGGGAAGATACTTATCTTCTCAGGGCCCCTGTTTCCTTAACTGTCAATTAATGTCTACCATCTGACTAGTGGTAAGCATTTTCATATGCATGGCCTCAATGACACTCAGGGTTATCCTGTGAGAAGTCGTGCAGGAATGGTACATCCCAGTCCTTCAATTACAGGAGTAATTGAAGGGTCAGACAGATGATGTGATTTACTCAAAGTCACACAACTTGTAAAAGGAGAAACTAGAATTTGACACTCACATCTTCAAATTTTAAAATCTATTATTTCCTACTATACTGCATTGAATCTTTGAGCTGGAAGGACTCTTAGTGGATAATATGTCTAATCAGGAAAGTAATACTCTAGCAAAGGAGGGATTCAATGTGAATTCAGTGCTGGTCATTTAACTCTTAGCTGAAGTTCAAACCTGTTTCTTTACATCATTTTGACATCTTCCTCTTATTATGGTCAAAGAGAGCTTTCCAATGTCCTATGCACTCACCATCTCAGGGAATGGGTCACGTTGTCATATTCATCTAGTGAAGTGAGTAGAAGATGGCCTGCCACAAACGTTGGACCTCTGGGTTTGTTCACAGAACAAGGCAATGACATTGGGGAGACAGGAGGGCACTCTATATTTATATTCTGTATTTCTGAGTCAAGAAAAAGGAGTGTGGGATTTAACAGCACTTGGCTAAAACAATTAAGTCACAGCCTATCTTCTTGTGGTCAACTAAAAGAAAAGAAAAGAAAGTGAGATTATTTTTGTATTTTTAAAAACAAAGGCTAAGAAATAATCTGGTAACAATGTTCTCCATTCTGTATGTGTGTGTTTCTAACTAGTTTTTAAAATTCTAACGATTCATTAATTCATTTGTTTATTCATTCAGTACTACTTGAGTACTACTCTGGGCCAGGCAATGTGCTAAGGGTTGAGGAAACAGAATGAATAAAATTAATTTGTCACCCAAGTCAAACATGAATCATCATTACCATCACAACAAATATTGAGCATCTTCTATAAAAGGGGCCAGTACTGGGCACTTCCGGGATCTATAATAAGACATAGCAAGGCAGGGTCCTTGTCCTCCAAGAGTTCAGTCTCCTTGAGGAAATAGCTATGCCCATAAAAGGCTAAGCATCATTGTGCAATGCTGAGTGCCAGCCCAGCAGTGAAGAATAAGAGTAACCAGCATTCCAGGGATAAGAAGTCACTCTTGGTCCAGGCAGGTGGGAGCTGTCAGAGTGGCATAATTGTGGTCAAAGCTAATAATAACTCTATTATAAACCACAGCATTGCAAGGAAGAAGGAATAATTTTTCTGAGAGAATGAAATCTTTTTGGTTTAAATTGATCTCACAGAAATAAATCTGGCACTTAAAAGAATTTCGGGTTTCATTTATGTCATGAGGGTCCATTTGCTGGTGACTAGTTCCCGAAATAAAGAACTCATCTCTCTAGGCTGGAGTAATCTTGAATCTGAGAGATGAAAGTTCATTATTCTTTTGAAAGTTAGTCAACATTAATTGTGTTTGGCACTTTTTAGGTAAGGAAAATTATCCTACGCTGGATGGTTACAGTTACGTTGTTATATCTGAGAGGCTTTTCTCATGTAATTACCATGTGCTGGCTCTCTAACTACAAGGAGGACCTGAATTTTCTTCCTGTCACTGAAAATGATGTCTCTACTATATTGAAAAAATAGTGGACTTTCTTATCCTCAAAGAAGGTATCAAAACTGGTAAGCTATGAAGAACTTAAAAATACCATTGACGATATAGCTATTTCTACAGCTTTATTTTAAAAGTTTAGGTATCATATCCTATTGGATTTAGAGAAATTTTGATAATTTGATGTAAAATCTTATGTTTATGTTGTTACATTCTAAGTAGAAAATCAGATCCATGCTTAGTATGGGTTTTAAATTTTATTTATTCTAAATTCTTAGAAAAATGCACAGCTAATATATGACTTAATTGACCTCAACTTCAATGAGCAAAAGAAGCTTGCAAATTTAAGGTATTTAATAAAATGCCTCCCCACCTACCTTGAATTCTCATAGAAAATACCACAGGGTTTGACTATAAACAAGAAACACTAGAGGTTTCTTCCTTCGCAATAAGGACAGTTTTTAAAAAGCTGGGTGAAATAATTTTCTTACATTTTTTCTCTTAAAAAACCCAAGAGTTAATAAGATAGTGAAGATTTAATTTACAACAGTACAGAAGACAAAATCCCAGGAAGGTAAGTTGAGCACACAAAGCTACTTTGACCCCAATAGCATTTTCCAAACCTGAAGAAATATGCAAAACTGAGGTGCCGTCTTGGTGGCCTCACAAAACAAGTAGGAAAAAAGTGAAAGCCTGGGCCCACCCATGGTGGGGAGTCCATTCTCTCCATAGATATTAAACTGGGATCCAAGGTCTATGCCCTCAGGGAAATGGAAAGCCTAAAGGAAAACAACTTTTGCTTGGATTTGCAGCCCAGGTTTGCATCAACTGGATGGTCCAAGGAGCCTCAAGCCTTGAACTTAGACTAAGCAGATCCCTTACTGGTAATGCTCCAGGAGCAAATAAGAATGGCCTCCAGAGAAAAATTCTGTCATCTCAGAGTTTAATCACTCTCAAATTATTTTTCAAATACAACAACCAGTCTACAGTCAAATATGACTTGTTGCATAAACATGACAACATAAATGAGAACCAGCAGAAAAAAATAGACAATAGAACAAGACTGTAAAGATCTAAAATGTTAGAATTATAAGATACAGACTACAAAATGTTTATTATGTTTAAAGAAATAAACATGTTTCCAAGGAATGAGAAACTACAAAAAGTCCAATAGCACCACCCAACTTTTGTAAAAACAAACAAACAATATGTCTTTAAACACTTCCAAATACGTTTCAACAGAAAAAGTGAGGCCAGTGATGGCCATGGAGAGCCCCATGGCCAAAGTCACATACACTTCCTGGGGTGACCAGTATCCAATGACTGATCAATACTGGTTATGAAGTCCTGGCCAATTCCTGGTCACCACAGCTGCGTAAGTTATCCCATCCTCAAACTCCCTGTGAGTTGCCCGACACTTCTGTTGAGTCTCATTGGATGATAAGCTGTGGTTGTTGCTTGGGCACGTTAGCTCCTCGTGGCAAGGGACAGGTAGGTATGGAGAAGAATCACCATCTTGGTAGAAGTAATTGACTCCTGCTGTTATGCAATAAGGGCACAGAGGAATACAGTTAGCACCCAGTTGATTCCCCTGGGTGCCTCCTGGTATTCCTTTCCTTAATTGTGACAGTGAATGGTCAAATGCAGCAACTTGGCCTGTGAAAGGCATGGTGATCAGGGGCTCAGACCCTTCCAAGTCTGACTCACAGGACCACATAAGCCAGTGAGTCCATAGAGATGTTAGAGAAATCCAGAATGGAGAGAAAAGGAGGGACCTGATGAGTGTTTGTTTTGGCCTTGAGAACATTGGCAGCTGTAGTTCATCCCACTAACCTTATTCTCCTAAATTTCCCTCTGGAAGAGAGGCCCACTAAAATCCTGGAGGCATTGCTCCCAGAACCTGTTTGAAGCACTGGGTCCAAGTAGTGCAATGTGTGGATTATGATGGATGCGGTTATTGTCAACCTAGATCACCCTGTAGGATTTGAGGCACTTCCAAACTGATGAGATGACCCTGAGCCACCTAGCCTAAGGACTCACTTCCTTCCTGGATGGCTCATATCCAGGGACTAATCAACATGGGGACATAATATCCCCTTTCTCTCCTTTTCTCCATATGGGGCACCTCTGAAGATGATTTCACCTTCAGAACTCCCTGCAGGGTTGACTGTGTCTTCCATTGAGATATCCAGCATCACAGTTCAACTGTGCCCAGTCCTACTTTCTTCTCTTCTCTTACACGTGTTCAATCCCCAAAACACTCCTGTGTAAACCTCCTGTGTTCAAGTCTGTTATTCAGGAGACCCAGCCTATGACACTCGGGTCTTCATTGAGTTGAGCCTCTGTACCTTACTGGGGTCCAGATATTTCTTCTTCAGACATCCTCTAATTTTAAGAACCTTATCTAAGGGACAGGAAGTCTTTGTTCTTTCTGACAATCTGGACAAGCTTTCAGGACATTTCCTAGAAATCACTCTGCAAGGAGCATCAGGACTCCTGATATTTGATATATGCCCTACCAAACTCATCCCAGCTCTTCCCATATTTGACAATGACTTCAGAGAAACCAACAAAGTCTAGATTCTTAGGAGGGGGGAAGCTAGGGACTGGAGGGACTGGATAGGACTGCCTATCCCTCTTCACAGCTGAAAACACTCAATTGATTCAAAGTATTTGCATTTTGACTTTAAGAACCCAGGCCATTTATCTTAGTGATAGTGGGCCACTCTAATGCCAGCAGTATCTATAACAAGGTAGAAATTGTAGGAATAGCACTAAAATAGGGACATGGGGGACAACCTGCTGCCTATCCCATGGAGAGTTTCAGATGTGGTCCCCTAGAGAAGGCCGCTGTATGACCAAGTTGCTTTAGTTAAAATCACTAAGTGACTAAGGGTCACTTACTATGAGGGTCGGTAGAGACAAAGTTTTATTCCTTCCCCACAACAATGCCCCATTCCCCAAACCACTGAAAATAGACTCTGATTAAATTAGCCTATATTCGAGGACACTCACACATTGGTATCATTTTGAGGTTAATGTAATCAAGCAGAAACCTCAGCTGTGGAAACCATTTTAATGCAGAGCCCATTTGTACTTGTCCCCTCCAGATCAACCTAAATGCAATTTCTTGGCATTAGGTTCTTTGCTGCTTTGCAAATAAGCTTTTTGATTTTTTTATTTTAACAAACACTAAATGTAGAAACATCTATTTTTAACAAGAAAAATAGACACTCTTAAAAACAGAGCGGGCTATTTTTTGGTTTTGGGAGTGGAGGTAGATGAACAGTGGGGAAGTTTAACTGACCGTGGCCTATTTTACTGGTTCCAGTATAACATAAGTGTTTTCAGTTATGAGCTACCTTGATGGATTTATTTACCGTTAGATTTTTTATTGGTTTGGGGAGCCACGGGGTTAAAGGAAAAGAGGGAACAAGGAAGTTAAAGCCTTTGAAAGAACACAACCAGTGGTGTCATCCAGGCATCCCAGCATTAAAACTAAATAGGATTCTGTTAAGTTTCCCTGTAAATTGGTTACTTGGAACCCAGAGCCCTGGAGAAAGAGACTTGCCCAGGCTGCCAGTCAAAGAAAGACATACGCATATGGATTCCCTGCAATTAATGCGAGGGGGAAAGTCTACTAGGATTGTAAATGATCTAAGTGCTTAATGCACTTTCTTGGCAGATGCAAAGCAAAATTGTTTCCTCAAATTCAGGCCTCAGAGGCTGTGAGCCAAGCAGTTGTCAGTGTGCCTTGTAGTTCGTAGATACTTCTTCCTCTCCCCACACCGACCCTTATTGGGCCGTCCTTTCCCAGCTCTAAAGCTGAGAACCCTGCCCTTTTGTGCTCCTCTGGCCTCGGCCTGCTGGCAGCAGCAGCTCCACACTTCTGCCTGGAGGGCAAGAAAAGGAGTGGCTTGAGGGTGAGGGGACTCACAGAGTTGGAGGGGCGTGCCACTTTGCCCATTTGCTTATTTCATCAGTGATTGGTTTTTCTTTCATGAGAGAAGGAAAAATGAGAGGAGAGAGTGAAGGTAAAAAGGAAGTTCTGCAGCCCTGGAAGAATGTCTGAGGGACATTCTGATTCAGGAGTTTATAGCTTGGGCAGGGTTGGCACTGATACTCACATGATGCATAAGAACCAGGCTGATGAGTTGAAAATTAGCTTCTGTTTTGATTTTGTCCCAGAATACGAAAACATTCACTTTCCTTGATAGAAAGCAGAGTTGAGAAGACTTTCTATCTGGCAATATTTATAAACTTTATGGGATCCTTTACATAATGAGATGAAACAAAGTTTTATTATCTTAATGGCTGTTGCTTAGAAATGTTTTGGGACCCCGAGGGCTTGGGTGTTTCTTGGCCACAAAACTTCAAAGTACAATGTAAAACTGGCTTGCACTGGATATGAGAGAAATTCACATTTTGCTTTGAGGATAAAGTGAGAAGATAGACAAGAAGAGAAGAAGTGCAAGGAGGAGGGAGACAGAGCATGGAGCCAAGTGGACAGAGGAGAGGACCAGGTGCGGGTACCGGCAGGTGAAGCACGCAGTCATGGGGGCGGCTGAGGCTGTGGGAGAGGCATGGTAAGGTTGCTCTTCCACATGAAGTTCCTTGCCTTGCTGTGTCATGAGACTCCATTTCTGCTCCAGAATCATCCATAAAGACTCCTCTGTTCATATTTTTTTTTTCCGTGAACTCAGAAAGGGGGTAGGTGTTCTGTAATATTGTACTCATGGTATAGCACACAGTGTGGGACAAGCTTAGCAGGAGGACCTCATGAGAAAGTGGGTACTCATGGGCTCCTGCCAGTGGTGGATTTGGGAGAGCAGGATTGAGTTAATTTGATCCAGATCTCCAAGGGCAAGGGACTCAGTACACAACTTTTGAGTAATAAAGATGATGGAAAGTAAGATATCATTTGGTAAAATCTGCATGACGTCCCAAACAGTAGGATCCAGAATACATGGGAACACTCTTTCTCTTCCAATGCATTTAGGTTTGCAGTCTCATCAGTGCTGGGCCCTGCCTGGCACAGAGTAGAAGGAAACTGACCCCGCGCTCAAGTGAGGGTGGATATGTAAATAAATGAATACAAGAAGATGAGTACACTGATACAGCAATGAGGAAAAATGCAGCATTTGTGGAAGGCAGGTCATGCCTTATCAGGTATAAAAACACTACAGTGGACCTCAGCCTTGATGGGTCAACCCTTCTTAGTGTGAATTTTGTTAACAGCCTGTGTCTGAAGTACCTTTCTATGCACTGCAACTTTGAGAGTTTCCCTTCAGGACTCTATGTTAAAACAAACAAACCCAAACAAAAAAACCCTTCTGTATTTCCATGGAAGTGATTTTTTAAGAAAAACAAATAATAAAAATGCATGACTCTTGGGTTGCCATATCAGGGCAAAAATAAAAGAAATAGTGCCTAGAAAGGGATTGTGAAGGCAGTGGCACCCTCTGCGAATGACACCTGTTGCTACAGGTGCAGGATTTCTGGAGGAAAAAGAGGATTTCTTCCTGACAGGCAGTTCCACAGTGCAGCGCAGCCCATGCTGATACAACCTGGAGCATCTCACCATTAAGGGAAATTCCACATTAGGGAACATGGACATTTAGAGATTTTTTTTTTCTATTCTTCTGACATTTATACCTTGCATACTTTTGCTTTAGAAGATATAATTGACATAATTTTTAAAATGGCTTGCTGTGTGCTATGATGACAAGACAGGATTTAGAGTCAAAATTCCTGGATTTTTATCCCGACCTCTTAACAAACCAGTTGCCAGAACTCATAGAAGCCACTGCTTTGTGAGGCCTCAATTTCCTCATCTATAAACCAGGCTGCTAATAACATCTGACATTTTCACAAAAGCCTTTCTCTGGCTCAACGCTAAGTGTCATGCAATTGACCGTCTTTAAATCACACCTCCTAGACCTTGGGAAAGCAGTTTGTTAGTTTATTATTCATGTAATCCTCTCTGTCTTTCTGAACACTTTCTATGCTTCAGGCACCGTACCCAGTGTTTGAGTTGATTGTCTTCTTTCTTTTCACCACCACTCTATGAATTTGGCACTATCACGACCCCATTTTTACAACCAGGGACACTGGGGCTGAGAGGTCAAACAGTTGGCCGTGATCACCCAGCTGAGATCCTGGCCTGACCCAGAGCCCACACCTCAGAACCCCCTCCAGGAAGCAGCCAGCTAGTTCTGCATCTGTCTTGAGTTTCTGTCTAAAGCTCTCCTTACCCCTCCTCCTTCTGCCTGGAAAGAAGATAGAAGTTGCCCAGCGCCATTCAACCACCTACATTTACTGTAACTATGTCACCAGCATCTCTACTTTCTGAAACCTCTGAGTGGTATCATCTTGGGCCCTCAGTGCGTAGATTTGCTACAGAACCCCCGAGCATCCTTCAGTGTTTGGAGAGTTCCATGTGATGAATGGTACCATTGGTCTTTGTGTGCTTGGCGCTGGAGCCCCTGATGTTGATTAGACCAGGGCTGATGAGCTGCTTGGCTCCTGCCCAGCTGGCAAGCACTAGCCCCCACTTCTCACACCTAATTGAAGCAACACAGCCCAGGCTCTCCAAGACCACTCGCTGCCAAATGATGAAAAATCCTCTGACTTCCCTCCTGATTGTTTTCAAATTAAAAGGTACTTTGGGGACAACTGAAATTCCCCCAAGTGCTTGTCTGAGCAATTTTGGCAGCTTCTCCCAAAGTGCTCTGGCTCCCAGCACAACCACCCAGCCTCAGACTCTCCACCTAGTGCAGGGCCCAGGCCCTGTCTGTTTTCTGAGCTCAGGCCCTGAGCACTGTGCCAGCTCCTTGCCTGCTGGGGGCTTCCTCCTGCCCCAGCGGAACTGATACCTTTGCCTCACATTGATATGTGGAAAGAAGAGCAAGGGGAAGGGCCCTGGAATCTGCTCTGGGCTTCTGGGGGAGCAGCTTCTAGTACCGCAGCTGAGGAGCACACCCATCAGCACTGGGCATGGGATGCTTGGGGGCCTTTGCTTAGTCCTATCTGTCAGGGAGGACCCTCACTGATTGAGGGATGCACAGAATCATTAGTTTTCCTCCCCACCTACAAGGATCAGATCCACAGAGAGTTAGAGCTGAAAGGGGCACAGAGGAGCTTGCTTTTCTCATTCAACCTTATGTTTTGAGATTTATATCTGTAGATACATGCATCTCTTTATCAATTTTAACTGCTGTAGATGTGTCCATTGTGAATATGCTGCCATTTATTTATTTATTTTTCTGTTGATGTACATTTATTTTCAATTTTTTACAATTATGAATGTACCACAAATGAACTTTCTCATAAATGTGTCTTTATATGTGTATGGGAGTCTTTGAGGGGTAGATAAATAGAATGAAATTTCTGGGTCTAAGAGTAGGCACATCTTTATCTTTCTGTGTTGTCAAATTCTTCTCCAAATTGATTGCACCAATTTGGACCACCTCCCATATTGTGTAAGAGTTATCGTTTCACACTCATTAGATTGACAAAAGTGAAAAAGTCTAACATCCCCTAGTATTGGAAATATCATGGGGAAATGGGAGCTCATGGCTGTTTTAATTTGCATTTTCCTACTCTTAGTTGATTTCACATTCTGGTTTCTGTGTGTGTGTGTGTATATGTGTGTGTGTGTGTGTGTGTGTTGCTGGTTTATATCCATTGCCCATTTTTCTATTGAATATTTTGACTTTTTATCCTACTGATTTGTAGAAATTCTTTTTATGTGTTGGATACTTTTCCTTTGATGATTACACGAAGATCAGTTATCTTCCCCCAGTCAGTGGCTGGTTTTTCACTCAGATTACATTAAATTTTAAAACTTACAACAACAAAAACACTATAAGTAATCTTTTGCTTTGCAGGTGCTGCTTTCGTGACTTATGGAAAAAATCCCTCTCTACTTTGAGATCATATTCTTCTTTTTTATATACAGTTGTAATCTGATCTGGGCTGAAAAACGAAGTATAGCAGTTTAAATAGCAGGAAGTAGTCAACAACTCATTATAAAAGCAACAGAAAACACGGAAATGTGCATCAGAAAGTCCCATCAGTTTCTTCCAAGTGTTTAACCTTGAGAAGATCACTGAAATTCTCTGTAAAGCAGGCAATATGTGTCCCTGTGTTTCTCACTGGTTGGTTGGGAAGCCCTGAACACATATCAAGTAGGGTTGCTATTCATGTGGCCTGCCCTCAGCTGCTACTGTAGTCTTGTCCTCTGGGATTTTCTGGACTCGTAAAACCTCAAGCTGCAGTTAAAACACCATCCTCCACACCCTAGGCCAGAATGCCTGGGCTCACTTGGGTGACTCAGCTGAGACATGGCAAAAAAACACTCAAAACTTTGAATCTGAGCCGGCTTCTTTCATTCAAGTAAAGGCCAGTTGACAGAGCCCCTCCAAGGGAGATGGTGCTTGGAGTAGGGAGGTAGGAAAAGGTTGATATGGTTTGGCTCTGTGTCTTCACCGAAATCTCATCTCCTGTTAAGGAGGGGCCTGGTGGGAGGTGATTGGATCACGGGGGCAGTTTTCTCCATGCTATTCTCATGATAGTGAATGAGTTCTCACAAGATTTGATGGTTTTAAAGTGTGGCACTTCCCCCCTTGCTCTTTCTCTCTACTGCTACCATGTAAGATGTGCCTTGCTGCCCGTCACCATTTTAAGTTTCCTGAGGCCTCCCCAGCCATGCAGAACTATGAGTCAATTAAACCTCTTTCATTTGTAACTTACCCAGTCTCAGGTAGCTCTTTGTAGCAGTGCGAAAATGGACTAATACAGGGGTCCACAGTGAAGTCCTGGATTCCTCAGAGGGAGGAGTGGGGAGAAATGAAATAGGCCACACTGTCTCCCTCAGCCACATTCCTGTAGGTTTTCTGGAGTAACTGATCAGGAATAAGTCTAGGAAAATCGGAAATAGAAGAGATGAAATTTATTTTGAACTGAACTTCAGTTTTGCTATTCTGCCACTCTTAGCTCCTTTTTTGATGCTCTTTCTCTTTCTCCCATGTCATGCTCATAGTACCCCCACCCCCGCCACCAATCTCTTCTATTCTGCCTACCAAAACTTGTACTTGGAACAGCATCTGGCCTAGAAGGCCTCAATAAATGTGGCCATTATTAGCAAAGAATAAAGGAGTGGCATCTTTTGTAATTTACTTTACATGTAGGTACTATGATCATCACCCCCACTTTACAGATGAAGAAACTGAAGAAGAAGAGGATACATTACCAGCCAAGTTCATGGAAATCTTAATTAAAGAAGCAGATTCACGTTAAGGGGGAGCCCACACTCTAAACAACTCTGGCTTCTCAGGCCATGTTGACCTGCAGGTGCCTAGTTCCCTCCTAGGGAAATGGGTGAGTTATCCTTAGTGGAGTCCTCTCTTGGGATGTGTGTGTGTGTGTTGTGTCTATTCAAACAGAGGGACAGGGATGAAGGGAAATGAGAGAGCAGTGAAGACAGAATTTGAGAATGTGGGCTCTCTACGGGTCAGCTTTGAAAAAGAATTTTTAAAAATAATGGGAAAAGAAAGGCTTTATCTTATTTAAAAGGCATTCTTTAAAAATCACCATCACCCACAATAACAACAGATAAGGAGAAGGCAGTAGCTACCGATGGATTTCAGAAAAACTTGGGAAAATGTTTAGGAACAGGGAGTCCATCTTCATGCCCCTACTGAATCTACCCACATTCATATCACCAGCCAGTTGTGAGCAATTGCCCCAGAGCCTCTCTGCAGGGAGCCCTAAATGACCAGAAGACAGATGGAAGAGCAAGCTCCTCCTGCCCTGGGTTCAGTGGTTCAGATGGTAGTCGCTGGTTCTAGAATCCTCGTCAGGAACTCCTAAATGAGAAGGAGCCAAAATCCATTTCCAGCTGAGTGATTCCAGGCTCTGGAAAGTGGGAAGTTTGAGGGGAAGGAGGAGCCTCACCAACTCTTAAATCTATCGAAGACTCTAATTCTTGCCTTTCCCATGAAAAGACCCATAACAGAGAGCATCACAACATGGAAGAGAGAAAACATCCACCTCAGCCTAGAGAAAGCTTGATTTAGAGATCACAAAACAATTGTGTGTGTGTGTGTGTGTGTGTTTCTTTTTAACACCACTATAGTTGAATTCTGACTCATTTTATAATGTGGGTGTTCATTCAATATTTTAAAGTTTAAAAACCAGTGAGTGGGGCTCCAGGTTTTCAGTCCAGCACATAAGGAGCTTAGAATTCATCACTCCATCTTAATAATAAGCAAAAAGCTGAACTAGCTGAAAAATTAGCAGCTCTTCTTAGGTCTGCCAAAGAAGTGAGGTCACAAGGAAAACCACTGTACCCAAAATTAAAGAGACAGACAAACATCTACAGAGAATCACAACTTATTGTGGCAGAAATCCAGAAGTAGAAACCTCCATAGGAATCAGTTCTGGGTAGAGAAACCTGAACTGTAGTCGATAAATTGCTGTAGACTATATGTGAACAAGTCTGAAGATTAAAACTCCAGGAGGACCCCGTCGTGAAGGAGGTGGCACACTTTCATGAGTTTTACCTCCAGGAGCTCTACCAAGTTATCACTGTAAATATCAGAGAAAAATCCTCTGGGCTTCTGGTCAGGGAAGGGGAAAGGGAACCATTTTAACATATACCAGAGCATTTTGTTCTTCTTAACAAAGCCTGTGCCCAGGAGAAGTTATTGTACTAGAGCCTCACTTGCTGTGGTTTTATAAGAGCCTAAACCTACTGGAAGAAGGAAAATAAGTCAACTCTAGCCAGCTCTAGCCTTCCGCTTGGGGAAAGGGAAACATACAACTACAGTTCTTTCTAGCCTTTCACATGCAGTGAGGTAATTACCCAACTCCAGCTCACTGTAGCCTTCCTTGTGGAAGAAAAATACCCAACTTCAGTTCTTTCTAGCCTTTCATATGGGGGAAAATAACTACTCAACTCTAACCCACTCTTCCCCACTAGAAGAGTGGAAAAACAAAAGAGAGAAAAACTAAGAAGTACTGGCAAAGTTCACAGTCCAGGGTCACAGACTCGCCAAAAGACTGAGACTTAATCATAGGGCTGTAAAATACTTCCCCTCCCCTCACACCTTACCACTACCTTACTAAAGACCTACCTACCATACTTTCCTTTACCCAGCACACTGTGTCCCTTTTTCAAGAAAAAATTACAAGGCATTCTAAAAACCAAAATACACAGCTTGAAAAGACTAAATAAGCAATGGAACAAAAGTCAGATATGGCAAGAATGTTGAAATTATCAGATTCAAAATGTTTTAACCCTATGATTAATATGCTAAGAGCTTTCCTGGAAAAACTAGACAACATGCAAGGACAAGTGGACGATGTATGCAAAGGGATGGAAATTCTAAGAAAAAACAAAAAGAAGTTCTAGAGGAAAAAAACATTGTACAAGGAATGAAGAATGCCTTTGATGGACTCATTAGTGGACTGAACACAGCTAAGGAAAAAAATCTCTGAGCTTGAGGATATGACAATAGAAATTTCTAAAACTGAAAAGCAGAGATTAAAAAAGACCGGGGCAGGGGGAGCCTAACAAAATATCCAAGAACTGTGGGGACAACTACAAAAGGAGTTATTTATGTGTATATAAATAACTAAAACAAATTAAAGAAATACCAGATGGAGAAGAATGAGAAAGGGGAAAAGAAAACATATTTGAAGCAATGGTGACTGAGGGATTCACCCAAATTAGTCAAACACCAAACCACAGATCCAGAAAGCTCAGAAAACATGAGGCAGGAAAAATAAAACATACAAACAAACAAACAAACAACCCAACTACATCTAGGCATATCATATTCAACTTCAGAAAATCAAAGATAAAGAAAAAAATCTTGAAAGAAGCCAGCGGGAAAATACATCTTACCTATGGAGTAGCAAAGATAAGAATTACATATGACTTCTCCTCAGAAACCATGCAAGCAAGAGGAGAGTAGAATAAAATATTTAAAATGCTGGGAAAAATGACCAGCTTGGATTTCTGTATCCTGTGAAATTATCCTTCAAAAGTAAGAGAGAAATAAAACCTCTCTCAGAAAAAAAAAAAAAAAAACCAGAGAGAATTTGTTGCTAGCAGATATGTTTTGCAAGAAAAGTTAAGAGAAGCTCTTGAGAAAAAATGAAAATAATAAATGTCAGAAACTCAGGTTTCCAAAGAAAGAAAGAGCATCAAAGAATAAGTAAAGGCAAAATGAAAACTTTTATTTTTCTTATTCTTAATTGATCTAACAGATAACAATTTGCTCAAAATAATAGAAATAATGTATTCAATAGGTATGCATATATCCACAAGTGAAATGAATTACAGCAATGATATAAGGGACAGGAGCAATGAATTAGGAGCGTTTTCTTATAAGATATTAGTACTACCTGTGAATTGGTATAGTGTTATTTCAAAGTGGACTTAAATTAGTTATAAACTTCAAACTCTAGAGCAACCACTAAAAAATGTTAAATATAATTGATATACTAAGAAAGGAGAGAAAATGGAATAATATAAAATGCTCAGTTAAGGCCACAAAAGGCAGAAAAAGAGTGGAAGACAAGAATATGAACAAAGAACAATGGCAACAAATAGAAAATCGTAACAAATATGGTAGATATTAATCTAACTATATCAATAATAATTTTAAATGTCAGTGGTCTAAATACACCAATTAAAGACAGAGGCTGTCAGAGTGGGTCAAAACATAAGAATAAAAAAATTAAGATTCAACCATATGTTGTCTATAAGAAATCCACTTTAACTATAAAAACTATGACAGGTATAGATTAAAAGTGAAAGGATGGAAAAAGATATGCCATGCTAACACCGATCATAAAAAAATGAGAGCAGCTATATTAGTATCATATAGAACAGACTCCAATGCAAGCAGAGTTATTAGGGTTAAAGAGGCACATTATATAATAATAAAGGGATCAGTACTCCAAGAAGACATAACAATCTGTAATGTGTAAACTTCTAACAACAGAGCATCAAAATGTGAGACAAAAACTGATAGAATCGCAAGGAGAAATAGATTATCCACTACCATAATTGGAGATTTTAACACTCTTTTATTAGAAATGGACAGATCCAGCAGGCAAAAAATCAGCAAGGACATAGTTGAACTCAACAGCACTACCAATCAACTGGGTGTTATTGACATCTATAAATTACTTCATCCAATAACAGCAGATTACACATTCTTCTCAAGCTCACATGAAACATTCACCAAAATAGATCACATTCAGGGCCATAAAACACACCTTAACAAATTTAAAATACTGGAAATCACACAGTGGCTATTCTAAGACCACACTGAAATTAAACTAGAAATTAATAACAGAGAGATAGCTGGAAAACTTCTGACTTCAAGTTATCTACCCACATCAGCCTCCCAAAGTGCTGGGATTACAGGCATGAGCCACTGTGCCTGGCCAACGACACATTTCTAAATAACATGTGGGTCAGTAGAAATGAGAAAGTTAAAAATAATTTTAACCAAATGAAAATAAAAATACAACTTTTCAAAATTAGTAAGATGCAGCAAAAGCAATACTTAGAGGGAAATTTACAATGTTGAATGCATATATTAGAAAACAAGATTTAAAATCAATAATCTAAGCTTCCATTTTAGGAAACTAGAAAAAGAAAAGTAAATTAAATATAAACTCAGCAAAAGGAAAGAAATAATAAAAATTAGAGCAGAAATCGATGAAATTGAAAATAGGAAATCAATGGAGAAAATTAACAAAACTAAAATGTGGTTCTTTGAAAAGATCAATAAAAATCAATAAGCTTCTATCCAGGCTAAGAAAAAAAGAGAGAAGACACAAATTACTAATATCATAATTGACAGAGACAGCATTACTGCAGATCCTATGGATATTAAGTGGATAATAAAGGAATATTATGAACAATGTTATGTCCACAAATTTGATAACCTAGATAAGATGGATCAATTTCTTGAGAGACACAATCTGCCAAAACTCATACAAGAAGAAATAGAAATATAAATAGGCCTACATCCATTAAAAAAAAGGAATCAACAATTAATAAGCTTTTGAAAGAGAAAGCACTAGGCCAAGATGGGTTCACTGGTGAATTCTACCAAATATTTAAGGAAACAGTTATACCAATTTTCTACAATTTCTTTCAGAAGATAAAAATATAGGGAACACTTGGTAATTCATGCTATGAGGCCAGCATTACCCTAATTACCCATTACCATAAAACCAAACAAAGACATTACAAGAAAAGAAAACTACAGATAAATAACTCTTGTAAATATAGATGCAAACTTCTCAACAAAATATTATCATATCAGTTCCCACAATATTTAAAAAGAATTATACACCATAACCAAGTGGGATTTATCCAAGCTATGAAAGACTGGCTCAACATTAGAAAATCAATGTAATCCATCATAGCAACAAGATAAAGCATAAAAATTACATGACGATATCAATAAATGCAGGAAAAGCATTTGGCACAACCCAACACCCATTCATAGTAAAAACTTTCAGCCACTGCTCAGTGAAATAAAAGAGGATATAAACAAATGGAAGAACATTCCATGCTCATGGGTAGGAAGAATCAATATCGTGAAAATGGCCGTACTGCCTAAGGTAATTTATAGATTCAACGCCATCCCCATGAAGCTACCAATGACTTTCTTCACAGAATTGGAAAAAAATACTTTAAAGTTCATATGGAACCAAAAATGAGCCCGCATTGCCAAGTCAATCCTAAGCCAAAAGAACACAGCTGGAGGCATCACGCTACCCGACTTCAAACTATACTACAAGGCTACAGTAACCAAAACAGCATGGTACTGGTACCAAAACAGAGACATAGATCAATGGAACAGAACAGAGCCCTCAGAAATAATGCCACATATCTACAACTATCTGATCTTTGACAAACCTGACAAAAACAAGCAATGGGAAAGGATTCACTATTTAATAAATGGTGCTGGGAAAACTGGCTAGCCATATGTAGAAAGCTGAAACTGGATCCCTTCCTTACACCTTATACAAAAATTAATTCAAGAAGGATTGAAGACTTACATGTCAGACCTAAAACCATAAAAACCCTAGAAGAAAACCTAGGCAATACCATTCAGGACATAGGCATGGGCAAGGGCTTCATGTCTAAAACACCAAAAGCAACAGCAACAAAAGCCAAAATTGACAAATGGGATCTAATTAAACTAAAGAGCTTCTGCACAGCAAAAGAAACCACCATCAGAGTGAACAGGCAACCTACGGAATGGGAGAAAATTTTCGCAACCTACTCATCTGACAAAGGGCTAATATCCAGAATCTACAATGAACTCAGACAAATTTACAAGAAAGAAACAAACGACCCCATCAAAAAGTGGGCAAAGGATATGAACAGACACTTCTCAAAAGAAGACATTTATGCAGCCAAAAAACATGTGAAAAAATGCTCATCATCACTGGCCATCAGAGAAATGCAAATCAAAACCACAATGAGATACCATCTCACAGCAGTTAGAATGGCCATCATTAAAAAGTCAGGAAACAACAGGTGCTGGAGAGGATGTGGAGAAATAGGAACACTTTTACACTGTTGGTGGGACTGTAAACTAGTTCAACCATTGTGGAAGTCAGTGTGGCGATTCCTCAGGGATCTACAACTAGAAATGCCATTTGACCCAGCGTTCTCATTACTGGGTATATACCCAAAGGATTATAAATCATGCAGCTATAAAGACACATGAACACGTATGTTTATTGCAGCACTATTCACAATAGCAAAGACTTGGAACCAACCCAAATGTCCCACAATGATAGACTGGATTAAGAAAATGTGGTACATATACACCATGGAATACTATGCAGCCATAAAAAATGATGAGTTCATGTCCTTTGTAGGGACATGGATGAAGTTGGAAACCATCATTCTCAGCAAACTATCACAAGGACAAAAAACCAAACACCGCATGTTCTCACTCATAGGTGGGAATTGAACAGTGAGAACACATGGACACAGGAAAGGGAACATCACACACCAGGGACTGTTGTGGGGTGGGGGGAGGGGGGAGGGATAGCATTAGGAGATATACCTAATGCTAAATGATGAGTTAATGGGTGCAGCACACCAACATGGCACATGGATACATATGTAACAAACCTGCACGTTGTGCACGTGTATCCTACAACTTAAAGTATATAAAAAAAAAACCTTCAGCAAACTAGGTAGAGGAAAGCTTTCTCCATTGATTAATAATATTTACAGGAAGCCTACAGTGGCCAGGCATGGTAGCTCACTCCTGCAATCCCAAAACTTTGGGAGGCCAAGGCGAGAGGGTTGGTTGAGCTTAGGAGTTCAAGACCACCTGAGCAACAGAGTGAACCCTGTCTCTACAAAAAAATCAAAAAATTAGCTGAGCATGGTAGTGTGCACCTGTAGTCCCAGCTACTCAGGAGGCTGAGAGGGGAGGATTTATTGAGCCCAGGAGGTTGAGGCTGCAGCAAGCTGTGATCATGCCTCTGCATTCCGACCTGGGTGACAGAATGAGACCCTGTTTTTTTTCTTTTTTTCTTTTTTTTTTTTTTTAAAAAAGCCTACAGGTAGCATCATACTTAATGGAGAAATTAGAAGCATTCTCACTAAATCAGGAGCAAGATCAGAATGTCTCCTTTTGCCACCACTTTTCAACATTCGTACTGAAAGTCTTAATTAATACAGTACAACAAGAAATGGAAATAAAAGGTATGCCGATTAGGATAGAAGAAATAAAACTCTTTTTTCACAGATGACATGATCATCTATTTAGAAAATCCAAAGAGTTGACAAAAAAAATCCTGAAACTACTAAGTGACTATCACAAGTGATTATCGTGCTAGATGAAAGAGGAATATACAAGGCCCATTGTTTTTCTATGTACCAGCAATGAGCAAATGGAATTTGAAATTTAAAACACATTACTTTTTATATGAACACCCCCCAAAATTAAATACTTAGGTAGAAATCTAACAAAATATGTATAAGACCTATATGTGGAAAACTACAAAACTCTGGTGAAAGAAATTTTAAAAGAACTAACAGAGAGAGGTTCCACATTCATGGATAGAAAGATTCAATATTGCCAAGATGTCATTTCTTCCTTACTTGATCTATAGATTCAAAGCAAATCCAATCAAAATCCCACCAAGTTATTCTGTGGATACTAAAAAATTGATTCTAAAGTTTATATAGAGGGGCAAAATACTCAGAATAGCCAACTCAGAACTGAAAGGGAAGAACAAAGTTGGAGGGCTGACCCTACATGACTTCAAGACTTACAATAAAGCTACAGTAATTAAAACAGTGTGATATTGGCAAAAGAACAGACAAATAATCAATGGAACAGAATAGAGAGCTCAGTAATATAAATATAAATATAGTCAACTGATCTGTGACAAAAGAACAAAGACAAAGCAATGAAGAAAAGATAGTCTTTTCAAGAACGGTGGCAAAACAACTGAACATTCACGTGCAGAAAAACAAAAAAAAGAATTTAGTCATAACCTTACACCCTTTACAAAAAAGTAACTCAAAATAAATCATAAACCTAAACATAAAACACAAAATTATATATAAAACTCCTAAAAGATAAAAAGTAGGGAATAACCTAGATGACCTTGGGTATGGCAATACCTTTTTAGATATAATATCAAAGGCATGTTTCCATGAAATAAATAATTGATAAGCTGGACTTTATTAAAATTAAAAATTTTTGCACTGTGAAAGACAATGTCAAGAGAATGAGAAGTCAAGCCACAAACTGGGATAAAATATTTTCAAAAGACACATCTGATAAAGGATTGTGATTCCAAATATAAAAGGAACACTTAAAACTCAAGCATAAGAAAACAACCAACCCAATTAAAAAATGGGCTAAAGATCTGAATGGACACCTCACCAAAGAAGATATACAGACGGCAAGTTAGCATATGAAAAGATGTTCAACATCGTATGTCATTAGGGAATTGAAAATTACAACAACAATGAGATATTACTACACACCTATTAGATTGACCCGAATCTAAAACACTGACAATACCAAATGCTGAAAAGAATGAGGAGCAACAGGAACTCTCCTTCACTGTTGGTGGGAATGCAAAATAGAATAGCCAATTTGGAAGACAGCTTGGCAGTTTCTTATAAAATTAAACATATTCTTACATTTGATTGATAAATCGTGCTCCTTGATATTTACCCAAAGGAGTTGAAAATTTATGTCCACTCAAAAATCTACCATGGATATCTATTGCAACTTTTTATAATTGCCAAAACTTGGAAACAACCAAGATGCCCTTCAGTAGATGAATGGATAAACTAACATACATCCAGATAACATAATATAATTTAGCACTAAGAAGAAATGAGCTATCAAGCCGTAAAAACACAGAGGAAATTTAAATGCATATTTCTAAATGAAAGAAATCAATTTAAAAATGCTGCATGCTGCATGATTCCTACTATGGAGATGATGAAAGATCAGAGGTTGCAAGGTGTTTTAGGTGGAAGGAAGGATGAAAAGGCAGAGTACAGAGGTTTTTTAGGGCAGTGAAATTATTCTACAGGATACTACAATGGTGGATACATGTCATTTTATACCTGTCCAAACCCATAGAATGCAAAATCATCAAGAGTGAACCCTGATGTAAACTACGGACTTTGGGTGGTACTGATGTATTAATGTAGGTTCTTCAGTGTAACAAATGTACCACTGTGGTGAGTGATGTTGACATTGGGAGAGGTTGTGCATGTGTGGGGACAGGGATGTACAAACTCTCTGTACTTTACATGCAATTTTACTGTGAACCTAATGCTGCTCCAAAAATAGTTTATTAATTTTTAAAAAAATGAGACTTTAATTTGCTTTACAAAACTCAAGCTATGGGTAGTTTTCCTATGGGCCTTTATTTGTACTCAAGCTGACTGGGTAAAAGGTATGCTAACTTTTGAAATAATTTTTCTTTAGGAATGGAGAATGAGGAGCTCTGTGAGTAGGACTTAGCTAGTTCCTTCTTTTCTCACTTCTGTCCTCCAGAAAATGTCTACACATCCAGCAATCACAGCAATCCAGAGCCCACTGATGGATGGAGCCACTCCATAAAGATCTGGGGCCAACTTTTTCTCTAAAGCCAGCTTTTTCTCTTTGCCAATTTGAGTTTTCATCTTGTCTGTCCTTAATGAAAACTTCAGTTTAAATTCATTCCAACCTCTGATGCTTTCTAATTATAGGATGGCTTAAAGAAATTTCTTGATTGTTCAATATTCAGAAGAAACTACTCCATACTGGAGATTACCTTTTTAAAATAAACATCCCACCTGGCTTCAGAAAACAACAAATAAAAAATCAGAGTGACAGGGAAATCAGTGTGTGGTTGGATCCAGTGTGGGACACTGTGTTTAATGCCAAATTATTACATTCTTCAAAAATCCAAAGAATCAACATTGTGAGACACTTAAGGGAAAAAAAATGTAAAAATGGAAGGGTAAAAGTCAGTTGATCCAAAATAAAAAGTAATGAGTTGGAAAACAAGATAATTAGAATGGTTTAGATTAATGTTCTCCCAAACTATTCCTCTCAACTAAATACAGATGATACCAAGAAAGGAGGACTTTTTTTCTTTTTAATTAAAGCCATTTGGCAGGAAGTATTTCCCTAAGCTACAAATATATGAGGCGTTCCCAAAGCAAAAATGCTGGATCTGTTCAAGAATGAGCAGCTTTTTTGGTGAGGAGAGATCAGAAGGCAGATCACCCTTCCGAAGAGAAATGTTCCCTCATTCTGACTTGTCCGATATTCACACACTCATCGTCCATCAGGATTATATTCCTGAAAATTTTCTTATCAGGCAAATTTTAGGACAGCTCAATCTGTGTCAAGATGACCAAATGTACTTTGATTCTAGCACTGTCTTTGTCCTCGAAATACAGGACCAACATGGTGAAACCCTTCTCTACCAAAAATACACAAAATTAGCCGGGTGTGGTGGTGGGCACCTGTAAGCCCCGTTACCCAGGAGGCTAAGGCAGGAGAATTGCTTGAGCCCGGAAGGCAGAGGTTGCAGTGAGCCAAGATCGCGCCACTGCACTCCAGCCTGGCAACAGAGCAAGACTCCATCTCAAAAAAAAAAAAAAAAAGAATTAGAAACACAGTCATGTGCTGAATAACAACAACTGTACTGGTGAAAAGTACCAGTGCCTGCCACACCAACCTTTGTTGAAAGTTTGTTTGGGGGTTCAAAAGTGAGTTGCCAGATCAAGCAATTAGAGGGAACTGAACTTGGCATTTGGGAGTTCCTGGATTTAGAAGATGAAAACAGTGCTAGAATCAATGTACATTTGGTCATCTTGACACAGATTGAGCTGTCCGAAAATTTGCCTGACAAGAAAATTTTCAGGAATATAACCTTCTAGGCATTAGTAGGATTACTCTTCCCAGCCTTCCTGATGTTAGACACATAGCCGTATGATTTACTTTAACCAATGACATTTAAATGGAAGGCGTATGTATCTCTTCCAGGTGGAAGCCTTTAAGGGTTTGCCAGTGATAGTTTGCCATGGTCCTTTCCCCTTGTCATTGTGATCAGCAATGTTTCATTTAGTGGAGGCCCATCAGCCTACCTCCTTGAGTGCCTACGTGGAGCAGAGGCTCCTGCTGAAGCGCAATGGACATGTGGCCTGAGTGAGAAATGAACTTTGTTGTTTTAAGCTACCAAGAATTTAGTTTGTTACTGCAGGATAATCCATCCTATTTTATTTAGAGTAACTGATCATCAAGGCAGTAATAACTACAGCCAAAAACTATTTCATACTTTTTTATTTTCAGAGAAAGTTCTTTTTAGAAGAATCGGACACTTTCCCATTTACAGGGGACCCTGAAAAGTCAATCATTTTAAAAATGTGACTCACCTGCTGCAAATGTTATCAAAGTAAATGTTTATGACACCAGCTAGGCTTGTGAGACATCATATGCATGGTTAACTATTTCTGCCTAATCTATCCTAAATCTTGTCTGCAAAATCTGGCCTTGTTTTTGAAGTGCTTTCCTGATCTTTATTCATTGATACTATAATGTCTATTAATACAAGAGTAACTATTTGTACTTCAATGTGTAAATATGGAAATATTTTAAAGCCTCCATAATTTTATTTAAAATGTTTCAGCCTGAAATTAACCAAATCCTCTTAGAAAGGTAATTAGATAATTAGATGGTTATCTTTATTACAGTAATAAAGATAATTATTATAGATAGTTGAGTACAAAGATATTTTCTAAATGAATGGAAATGTGGGGCTACACATGGATTACTGCTATCCATAGTAAATTTCAGGCTTGTTTACTTGTATTCAATTTAGAATTGTATTTTCAATATTCAGTCAAGAATAAGTTTGATTATTGAGTTTGTTATACCAAAGTAGTCTTAATTTTGGACAAATATTTGAAAAGAAAGAAACTGAGCTTCATGAACTGTTTTATTGACTTTAATGTTTTTAAACAAGGAATTAAAGAGAGATGATTTGAGATTTAAAATATGCGTTTGAGACAAGGGCTAAAGTTTACATACAAACTCTAATTTAGTTTCTTTCCTTTGGGAGATAATCCAGCATGCACTTTTACGTTGAATTTAAATTTCAGGTATCCCATGTTACCCTATACTCATCCATAACATGCATCTTCTGTAAACAAATGCAATATAGCATCAAATAAAACAAAATTAAAGATATGGAATTCATATAAAATGTTTTTTATCCCCAGATTTTTTTAAGAGAAAGATGATTAAGATAGGCATCTAAGATTTTGCTTTGAACCAGGTCTAACTATCCATGTATTTTTGAGAGCTTTCCAGAAAGAAGCAGAGCCAGATGACAAAATCAGTTCCCCTGGGGCTGAGTTGACTCAGAATATCTCCATATGGATGTCCCAAAACAAATTATACTCAACATATCCCCAAATGAACTTGTCATTTGCCTTTCAAAACCATGATCTGAGAGTCCCCTTCAACTCTCCTCATGAGTCTCATATCTAACCGTTCCCTGATTCCAGTTTTCAACTCTTTCCTCTAGTCCTATGATTACCCCTCTGTCCTGGCCCTCCCTCCCTGAAGGTCTTCCTGCCGCCAATATCTGCCCCCTCCCATCCTCATTTCCACTGCTATCATATTAATCTCTGTAAAGCACAGGTCAGAGTGTGCTGTTTTCACCTCTAAAATGCTGCTATCTTTTGTTTGCTTTTCAGACCCATTATGTACCCTTCTCCCCATTTTCTGTCCCGATGGCCAATCTGTATCGCATCAGCGAACTCCCTCCCCTCTGGCTACTAGTTCGGTTTTGACAATATGGAGCCCTGGAGAGGGAGAGTGAGTTCAGGGTATATATTCCTCAGCTACCTCCTTGCCTTACACACAAATCATCTGCATCTCTCACCTGAAGGCACAGATCCTATCTAGAAGCTTTCCCCACACACCTGGTTTAAATGCCATGTACTCTATACTTCTTTGCATCCCTGCTTTTGTCTTTCTTTATTTCTCTGTCAGTCTGAAATTCTCTTCCTTCTCTTTACTGAAATATTTTCCATTTAATCCTGCATTATCCTTTGTATTGGGTTTATTAGGAAGATTCCAGAACTGCAAAATGGAAGGAGGCTTGAATTACTGCTTTGGGAGAAGACGGCCCGCAGATCAGGAACACCCTTTACAGACTTGACATGGATGAGAAACAAACAACTTCTACTGGGTTAAGCCACCAAAACGTGGGGATATATCTGCTTCTATTGCTAGCATTAACTTAATTCATGAGTAAAATTATTTTAGGAAATAGAAAAGTTTCTCACTGAGGTTCCCAAGTGTGGCATTAAGGTAAGTTATAAACATCCAGGCAGGAAAACTGTGATCATGAGAAAGCTATAGGAGTTCACAAAGTGTGTGTTTCCTACTGTGATAGTTTACTAGATTGGTAGAGAAAGAAAACCCAGCAGTTCTGGTGTTTCTAGACTTGCCCAAATCATTTGACAAAGCTATGATATTCTTTTGTTTTAGAGGAAAAATTATTCACAAGATAAAAATGAAATTAAGTGAATTATTTATAGGTTGAATTAATTTATTCAAAGATAATGGCTAACAGATAGGGATCAACCTGAAGAAAGTTTTCTAGTGGTAACAAGGCTTGGTTCTGTACCATGAACTTGGGGGCATTTTTGTTAGTTTTAGATTTAGATAAAAAGATAGAGTCTTGTTTATTAAATTTGCTCACATTAAACAATGACCCGAATTGAACAAATACAATTTTATAAGATAAATGGAAATTCTGATGCTTAGGACACACACACACACACATACACACACACACACAATGTGAGTAAAGGATGGGGGAGCCATGGATTAAAACCACTTAATACTCTGAATTTACTTGTGGGTAAAACCTAGGAGTCAATAGTGTGATGTTATCACCTTAAGGTCTAGTGCCACCTGAAACTGCATTGACAGAAGAATAATAGTAATTGATCAGTAGATATCAGGTATTGACACCTCTTTATGCCAGGCACTGTAGTAGGCACTTTGCTTGAGGCTACATATTAAACCATGTTTCCTAGAAAGGGAAGTAACTTGCCAAAGCCATGCTGCTAGTGAGCGGCAGTCTCTGATATCAGATTTAGCAGTCTCTTCCCTTCTGCACTACTTAAGTCACATGGAATTATTTCTATTCTAGGCAGCCTATTTTAAGAGTAGGAAAGTAAAGCTTCTTAATGGGAAAAGGACCAGGATAATTTGAAAACCTTATCCCATGGAAATGTTTGAAAGGCTAGGAGACAGAGGCCTTGGAGAAAAGAAGACTCAGAGAACTTGGCCCCTGTCTTCCAATATTCAACAGATTGCCAAGAAGGAGGATTGGAATGATTCTGTTCTGCCTCCGGATCTCTCATACAGGATTTATTGGAGGAATAAAGAAAAGCTATGAAGTGATAGATTTCAATTCAATATCAGGAAGAGCCTTCTAACAGAGTTGTCCAAAGACAGACTTGGCTGCATCAGAGAGACTGGACACTTCCAACCTCAACTTGCAGCACTTGGCAGGGATTTTCCTGGGCCATTGACCCCGGGTCATTTTTAAAGGTTCCTTCCAGGTTTGAGAGCCTTTGATTTTCATGCTCACTGTGCTGTACTTGGGCAACTCAGGAAATTTGCAAACCAGCCAGCAGTCGTCTGCATCATTTGTGTGGTGACTTGGCTTTGTCAAGAGATAGTGCAAGAGGCAAATAAAACCCTCCTCCTAGAGACCAGAGTTGATGTTTACAGAATAAATGAAAGAAACTATGAACCAAACATTTCTGAACAATGTCTGTGAGCCAGGCACAGTGCCTGAACATCCTCCACATCTTGTGCCTTTCCTCCCACAAAGTACGGGACTGAAGTTATTTCCTTTGAGAAATAATCATTCTAGTCAAAGATAAAATGCTGTTTTTGTTTCCTGTTTCTCTTCAAGAGGTTTGATTGAAAAAAAGATCTCATCACTTCATTTTCATGCCTTATTATGATTGCTGTTGATAACGATAATGGATTAATTCTTTCCAACCTCCAGAGAAGAGCTGCCAGATAGTGAACATGGGGAGGAATGCTGAGAAATCATTTTCCTTTTTGAGTAGGGTCTGGATTTAGGTAGGGAGGGCAGGGGCAGAACAACCAGAAATAGAGAGATTCCTATCTTCAAAAGGAGCTTGAAGGGAGGCACAGAGTGAACTTCTGAGAGTGCGTGGCAGTCTGGATACACACACACAAATCCACTTTTAATAACCACCAAGAGCACTGGACCTCGGACAGAGCATGTACACTGTGAAAATGTATGCTGGTGATTTTCAGGCCTTTGTTTGTCAAAAATAGGTCAACATGGTTGAATTAGGTCTCCAAAGCACCTCTGGAAAACCCCAGGGAGTTTTGAACACAGTTTGAAAAAGCACTACGATAAATAAGTCCAAGTGAATATAGGGCAAATAGATGGCAATCCCTGGGCTTGTTTATTTCTAAACAGTTCTCTCCAGGCTCTCCTAGTACAGCATAGGCTAAGCTGAAAGACAGCCTATTGGTTGTCTGTTCTTTTTTGTTTAAGTAATTTTTATTTTTATTTTAAGTTCTGGGGTACATGTGCAGGATGTGCAGGTTTGTCACACAGGTAAACGTGTGCCATAGTGGTTTGCTGCACGATCAACCCATCACCTAGGTATTAAGTCCCGCATGCATTAGCTATTTATCCTGATGCTCTCCCCCTACCCCACCCTCCAACAGGCCCCGGTGTGTGTTGTTCCCCTCCCTGTGTCCAGGTGTTCTCATCGTTCAGCTCCCACTTATGAGTGAGAACATACGGTGTTTGATTTTCTGCTCCTGGGTTAGTTTGCTGAGGATAGTGGCTTGCAGCTCCATCCATGTCCCTGCAATGGACGTGATCTCATTCTTTTTGTGGCTGCATAGTATTCCATGGTGAATATGTCCCACATTTTCTTTATCCAGTCTGTCATTGATGGGCATTTGGGTTGATTCCGTGTCTTTGCTCTACCTGTTCTTTATTCTCTGTTTTCAGGGATAGCATTCTGGTCCTTGTCCTCGTTACTACTAAAATCCCCTTACCCTTCTCCCTACCTCTGGTCTCTGTCACTTCCAATGCATGCTGAATGTAGAAAACAGACTGTTTTTTTTTTTCCCCTAAAGTATATTTATAAGGTCATGCTCTTGCCCAAGAATCTACCGAAGTACCCTATTACCACCACTTTATTCAGGCTTCCCTGCTTCCACACACTTGTCCTCAAGCAATCTCTGTTGCAACCCAC
This sequence comes from Symphalangus syndactylus, assembly GCF_028878055.3. Lineage (NCBI taxonomy): Eukaryota > Metazoa > Chordata > Mammalia > Primates > Hylobatidae > Symphalangus > Symphalangus syndactylus. Next base: position 45,074,041 of record NC_072440.2, read on the forward strand.
CTGTCCTCTCTCACTCTCACCTTCAGGCCTCACCCGGGCTGTTCCTTGCCTGGAACACTCTCTGTAGACCCAACCCCACCTCTTCTTTCCCTGATCACTTCTGCTGCTCGCCTTTCCACCTTCCTTTGGACAGACTAGGAACAACCCAGTGCCCCCACCATGATGTGCACTATAATAGTACTCTATAACTTTCTATCCAAGGCAATCTAATTATAGTGCTTTTAAGGTTGCTTTATTACATGTATCTCCTACTAAACTAAACAGCAAAAAAGGAATTTCTATACTTTATTTACTCTTGTACCTCCAGATTCTGGCAATATAATTATTTGTTGAGTAAGTGATTAACTTCAATATAAATATTTGTTGAACAAGTAAATGAATGAATGAGTGTGTGGCTGTTGCTAGGATGATAGCTGGTTAGTGGCCTTTTACATGTGTATTTTTCTTTGTGACACTCTTTCAGGTGGTCTTTGCGTTGTGATCCCCACAGTTTTGGAGTACCAAGTAAATGTTCCTTTTCTGTATTCATAGATGGGACAGCATGGCAGGAGTCATGAGCCTTCTGGAAATGAGACACTCTGAGTGTGGAGGAGGCTGTTGAGCATCTATGGGAAAAAAAGAAGGAATTCAGGACACAGTCTCCCTGGTGGTTGGTGGTGGTGGTGGGACAAACCCTGCAGGAGCTAGAAAAATGGCTTTTGTGTTCCTTCTTATTTCCATGTGGTAGCAGCCATCGTGCCTTATCTTGTTACCCAGAACCTCCCCAGTTTGCCATTGAAGAAATCAAGGTGTAGAGAAGCATAAGGACTTGCTCAAATATGGTGGCAGTGCCAGGCCTAGAGCTTAGTTCTTGCAGCAATACTTTCTGCCACCCATTCTCTTCTCCCCACTACTCTCTGAAAGCCCTCTTTCCTGTTTGCTAACTCAGTTATGCATGCAATGCTTCCTCTACGGCACTCACCACCACTGACCTGTGATGCTGTGAAAGCAAGAGGTCAAGGCCAGGGCACTTCCTCCTGTTTAGCATTTCCTGCAGAGAAGAGCTGTTCCTGTGTGCATAGTAGGTGGGTGGGGCAAGGACTGGGACAAGCAGCACCAGGGGAGATTGCAAGAAATCCATCCCCATTTATGCAAATCTTTTCTCCTGGGGCTTCAGTAACAGCTTCACTTTTTTCTTTTGAAACTCCCAACAGAAAATGTTGTCTTAGGGGAGGGGGGTGGAGCCAAGATGGCCAAATAGGAACAACTCCGGTCTGCAGCTCCCAGCCTGAGTGACAAAGAAGACTGGTGATTTCTGCATTTCCATTTAAGGTACCGGGTTCATCTCACTAGGGAGTGCCAAACAGTGGGTGCAGGAGAGCCGGTGCAGCGCACTGTGCACGAGCCGAAGCAGGGCAAGGCATTGCCTCACTCGGGAAGCGCAAGGGGTCAGGGAGTTCCCTTTCCTAGTCAAAGAAAGGGGTAACAGATGGCACCTGGAAAATCGGGTCAGTCCAACCCTAATACTGCACTTTTCCAATGGTCCTGGAAAACGGCACACCAGATTGTGTCCCGCACCTGGCTGGGAGGGTCCTACGCCCATGGAGTCTCGCTGATTGCTAGCACAGCAGTCTGAGATCAAACTGCAAGGTGGCAGCAAGGCTGGGGGAGGGGCGCCCGCCATTGCCCAGGCTTGCTTAGGTAAACAAAGCAGCCAGGAAGCTCGAACTGGGGGGAGCCCACCACAGTGCAAGGAGGCCTGCCTGCCTCTGTAGGCTCCACCTCTGGGGGCCGGGCACAGACAAACAAAAATTCAGCAGGAACCTCTGCAGACTTAAATGTCCCTGTCTGACAGCTTTGAAGAGAGTAGTGGTTCTCCCAGCACGCAGTTGGAAATCTGAGAATGGACAGACTGCCTCCTAAAGTGGGTCCCTGACCCCTGAGCAGCCTAACTGGGAGGCACCCCCCAGTAGGGACAGACTGACACCTCACTCGGCTGGGTACTCCTCTGAGACAAAACTTCCAGAGGAACTATCAGACAGCTGAATTTGTGGTATCACGAAAATCCGCTGTTCTGCAGCCACCGCTGCTGACATCCAGCCAAACAGGGTCTGGAGTGGACCTCTAGCAAACTCCAAAAGACCTGCAGCTGAGGGGCCTGTCTGGTAGAAGGAAAACTAACAAACAGAAAGGACATCCACACCAAAAACCCATCTGGACATCACCATCATCAAAGACCAAAAGTAGATAAAACCACAAAGATGGGGAAAAAACAGAGCAGAAAAACTGGAAACTCTAAAAAGCAGAGCACCTCTCCTCCTCCAAAGGAACGCAGTTCCTCACCAGCAACGGAACAAAGCTGGATGGAGAATGACTTTGACGAGTTGAGAGAAGGCTTCAGACGATCAAACTACTCTGAGCTACAGGAGGAAATTCAAAACAATAGCAAAGAAGTTAAAAACTTTGAAAAAAAATTAGACTAATGGATAACTAGAATAACCAATGGAGAGAAGGGCTTAAAGGAGCTGATGGAGCTGAAAGCCAAGTATCGAGAACTATGCGAAGATTGCAGAAGCCTCGGTAGCCGACGCGATCAACTGGAAGAAAGGGTATCAGCAATGGAAGATGAAGTGAATGAAATGAAGCGAGAAGGGAAGTTTAGAGAAAAAAGAATAAAAAGGAATGAACAAAGCCTCCAAGAAATTTGGGACTATGTGAAAAGATCAAAACTATGTCTAATTGGTGTACCTGAAAATGACGGGGAGAATGGAACCAAGTTGGAAAACACTCTGCAAGATATTATCCAGGAGAACTTCCCCAATCTAGCAAGGCAGGCCAACATTCAAATTCAGGAAATATAGAGAACGCCCAAAGATACTCCTCAAGAAGAGCAACTCCAAGACACATAATTGTCAGATTCACCAAAGTTGAAATGAAGGAAAAAATGTTAAGGGCAGCCAGAGAGAAAGGTCGGGTTACCCATGAAGGGAAGCCCATCAGACTAACAGCTGATCTCTTGGCAGAAACTCTACAAGCCAGAAGAGAGTGGGGGCCGATATTCAACATTCTTAAAGAAAAGAATTTTTAACCCAGAATTTCCTATCCCGCCAAACTAAGCTTCATAAGTGAAGGAGAAATAAAATACTTTACAGACAAGCAAATGCTGGTGATTTTGTCACCACCAGGCCTGCCCTAAAAGAGCTCCTGAAGGAAGCACTAAACATGGAAAGGAACAACCGGTACCAGCCACTGCAAAAACATGCCAAAATGTAAAGACCATCAAGGGTAGGAAGAAACTGCATCAACTAAAGAGCAAAATAACCAGCTAACATCATAATGACAGGACCAAATTCACACATAACAATATTAACTTTAAATGTAAATAGGCTCAATGCTCCCATTAAAAGACACAGACTGGCAAACTGGATAAGGAGTTAAGACCCATCAGTGTGCTGTATTCAGGAAACCCATCTCACGTGCAGAGACACACATAGACTCAAAATAAAGGAGTGCAGGAAGATCTATCAAGCAAATGGAAAACAAAAAAAGGCAGGGGTTGCAATCCTAGTCTCTGACAAAATAGACTTTAAACCAACAAAGATCAAAAGAGACAAAGAAGGCCATTACATAATGGTAAAGGGATCAATTCAACAAGAAGAGCTAACTATCCTAAATATATATGCACCCAACACAGGAGCACCCAGATTCATAAAGCAAGTCCTAAGTGACCTACAAAGGGACTTAAACTCCCACACAATAATAATGGGAGATTTTAGCACCCGACTGTCAACATTAGACAGATCAACGAGACAGAAAGTTAACAAGTATATCCAGGAATTGAACTCGGCTCTGCACAAAGTGGACCTAATAGACATCTACAGAACTCTCCACCCCAAATCAACAGAATATACATTTTTTTCAGCACCACACCACACCTATTCCAAAATTGACCACATAGTTGGAAGTAAAGCTCTCCTCAGCAAATGTAGAAGAACAGGAATTATAACAAACTGTCTCTCAGATGACAGTGCAATCAAACTAGAACTCAGGATTAAGAAACTCACTTGAAACCGCTCAACTACATGGAAACTGAACAACCTGCTCCTGAATGACTATTGGGTATATAATGAAATGAAGGCTGAAATAAAGATGTTATTTGAAACCAATGAGAACAAAGACACAACATACCAGAATCTCTGGGACACATTCAAAGCAGTGTGTAGAGGGAAATTTATAGCACTAAATGCCCACAAGAGAAAGCAGGAAAGATCCAAAATTGACACCCTAACATCACAATTAAAAGAACTAGAAAAGCAAGAGCAAACACATTCAAAAGCTAGCAGAAGGCTAGAAATAACTAAAATCAGAGAAGAACTGAAGGAAATAGAGACACAAAAAACCCTTCAAAAAATTAATGAATCCAGGAGCTGGTTTTTTGAAAAGATCAACAAAATTGATAGACCGCTAGCAAGACTAATAAAGAGGAAAAGAGAGAAGAATCAAATAGATGCAATAAAAAATGAAAAAGGGGATATCACCACCAATCCCACAGAAATACAATCTACCATCAGAGAATACTACAAACACCTCTATGCAAATAAACTAGAAAATCTAGAAGAAATGGATAAATTCCTCGACAAATACACCCTCCCAAGACTAAACCAGGAAGAAGTTGAATCTCTGAATAGACCAATAACAGGCTCTGAAATTGTGGCAATAATCAATAGCTTACCAACCAAAAAGAGTCCAGGACCTGATGGATTCACAGCTGAATTCTACCAGAGGTACAAGGAGGAACTGGTACCATTCCTTCTGAAACTATTCCAATCGATAGAAAAAGAGGGAATCCTCCCTAACACATTTTATGAGGCCAGCATTGTCCTGATACCAAAGCCTGGCAGAGATATAACCAAAAAAGTGAATTTCAGACCAATATCCTTGATGAACATTGATGCAAAAATCCTCAATAAAATACTGGCAAACCGAATCCAGCAGCACATCAAAAAGCTTATCCACCATGATCAAGTGGGCTTCATCCCTGGGATGCAAGGCTGGTTCAACATACGCAAATCAATAAATGTAATCCAGCATATAAACAGAACCAAAGACAAAAACCACATGATTATCTCAATAGATGCAGAAAAGGCCTTTGACAAAATTCAACAACCCTTCGTGCTAAAAACTCTTAATAAATTAGGTATTGACGGGACGTATCTCAAAATAATAAGAGCTATCTACGACAAGCCCACAGCCAATATCATACTGAATGGGCAACAACTGGAAGCATTCCCTTTGAAAACTGGCACAAGACAGGGATGCCCTCTCTCACCACTCGTATTCAACATAGTGCTGGAAGCTCTGGCCAGGGCAATCAGGCAGGAGAAGGAAATAAAGGTATTCAATTAGGAAAAGAGGAAGTCAAATTGTCCCTGTTTGCAGATGACATGATTGTATATCTAGAAAACCCCACTGTCTCAGCCCAAAATCTCCTTAAGTTGATTAGCAACTTCAGCAAAGTCTCAGGATACAAAATCAATGTACAAAAATCACAAGCATTCTTGTACACCAATCACAGACAAACAGAGAGCCAAATCATGAGTGAACTCCCATTCACAATTGCTTCAAAGAGAATAAAATACCTAGGAATCCAACTTACAAGGGATGTGAAGGACCTCTTCAAGGAGAACTACAAACCACTGCTCAATGAAATAAAAGAGGATACAAACAAATGGAAGAACATTCCATGCTCATGGGTTGGAAGAATCAATATCGTGAAAATGGCCATACTGCAAAAGGTAATTTATAGATTCAATGCCATCCCCATCAAGCTACCAATGACTTTCTTCACAGAATTGGAAAAAACTACTTTAAAGTTCATATGGAACCAAAAATGAGCCTGCATTGCCAAGTCAATCCTAAGCCAAAAGAACAAAGCTGGAGGCATCACGCTACCTGACTTCAAACTATACTACAAGGCTACAGTAACCAAAACAGAATGGTACTGGTACCACAACAGAGACATAGATCAATGGAACAGAACAGAGCCCTCAGAAATAATGCCGCATATCTACAACTATCTGATCTTTGACAAACACGATAAAAACAAGAAATGGGGAAAGGATTCCCTATTTAATAAATTGTGCTGGGAAAACTGGCTAGCCATATGTAGAAAGCTGAAACTGGATCCCTTCCTTACACCTTATACAAAAATTAATTCAAGATGGATTAAAGACTTACATGTTAGACCTAAAACCATTAAAATCCTACAAGAAAACTTAGGCAATACCATTCAGGACATAGGCGTGGGCAAGGACTTCATGTCTAAAACAACAAAAGCAATGGCAACAAAAGCCAAAATTGACAAAAGGGATCTAATTAAACTAAAAGCTTCTGCACAGCAAAGGAAACTACCATCAGAATGAACAGACAACCTACAGAATGGGAGAAAATTTTTGCAACCTACTCATCTGACAAAGGGCTAATATCCAGAATCTACAATGAACTCAAACAAATTTACAAGAAAAAAACAAACAACCCCATGAAAAAGTGGGTGAAGGATATGAACAGACACTTCTCAAAAGAAGACATTTATGCAGGCAAAAACATGAGAAAATGCTCATCATCACTGGCCATCAGAGAAATGCAAATCAAAACCACAGTGAGATCATCTCACACCAGTTAGAGTGGCCATCATTAAAAAGTCAGGAAACAACAGGTGTTGGAGAAGATGTGGAGAAATAGGAACACTTTTACACTGTTGGTGGGACTGTAAACTAGTTCAACCATTGTGGAAGTCAGTGTGGCGATTCCTCAGGGATCTAGAACTAGAAATACCATTTGACCCAGCCATCGCATTACTGGGTATATACCCAAAGGATTATAAATCATGCTGCTATAAAGACACATGCACACATATGTTTATTGCAGCACTATTCACAATAGCAAAGACTTGGAACCAATCCAATTGTCCAACAATGATAGACTGGATTAAGAAAATGTGGCACATATACACCATGGAATACTATGCAGCCATGAAAAATGATGAGTTCATGTCCTTTGTAGGGACATGGAAGAAGCTGGAAACCATCATTCTCAGTAAACTATCGCAAGGACAAAAAACCAAACACCGCATGTTCTCACTCATAGGTGGGAATTGAACAATGAGAACTCATGGACACAGGAAGGGGAACATCACACTTCGGCGACTGTTGTGGGGTGGGGGGAGGGGGAAGGGACAGCACTAGGAGATATACCTAATGCTAAATGACGCGTTAATGGGTGCAGCACACCAACATGGCACATGGATACATATGTAACAAACCTGCACATTGTGCACATGTACCCTAAAACCTAAAGTATAATAAAAAAAAAAGTTAAACATAAAAAAAAAGAAAATGTTGTCTTAGATGGGTGCATGTGTGCAAGTACACATAAATGCACATAACAGCATCAGATACGCACGATAGGCATACTGTAGAGGAAGAAAGGCCCACACCTACTTCAACCACCTTCATTCCCTCCTTCTCGTGATTCATTTGTGGAGCAGGAGGCTGCTGACATCTTCAAATACAAGCCTCTCTGAGCTTGGAGTCAAGGGGCAACATTTCTGCAGAGGGCTCCTATAGACATCCATTTCCCCATGCTTTATTTCCAAGACCCTGATTTACAGATGGATAAATTAAAGTTTCTTTTGTTTATCACACGATAAGAAATGCAAGTTCATCTGCAGGATTCTCTATGAGTTATTCCTTGCTCTGCAGTTGTCGTAAGTTCTGATGGAGCTGACCTCCTTTCTGCTAAATGAGCACTGTTCCTGACCATAGATATTGGTATTGAAGATTTCTCAAAGGATCCAGCTCTTTAATTGGAATGTCCATGAATCAGGAAGAGCAATGCATAGCTAGTTAAATGGTAATGGCCTTAAACAAGCCCTCAACACACGAGCAACTGATTTATTTTTCCTTTTATCTTTTTGTCCTTTCATTCCTTCAACCAATTTTCTCTTAGGGATCAAGGAGCTCACAATCTAGGGAGAGAGACAACAAAAAATTTGACCATTATTGCAAAATGTATATGTAAGATGCTTGTATTGCAAGCAACAGAAAATCTGGCTCAATCAGGCTCAAACCAGGAAGGAAATTGATTGGCTCACATGACTGAAAACTCTCAAGGAAGGTTTGCCTAAGACAAGCTCACTCCCAGCAGCTCAGCCATTGGGTTTCTTTTCCAATTCTCCACCTGCCTTCTGGGATATTGGCTCCATTCTAAGGCTGGCCCTGCTCAGAGTCCCAAAATGGCCATAAGCAACTCTCAGAGCAACATGCTTCCTTTTTCAGATCCCATGAGAAAGAATGTGTCTTTGCCCCAGCACTCCTGGGCACTCAGTGTGGTTCAGGGTGGGGCTGGTGGTTAAGCTGAGCTAATCAATTACATGACCAAAAGATGGTCACAGGCTCCACCCTGCAGATAGATGTGAGAGTCAGCTGCACAGGAATCCCTAAATGGAAACAGAGCTGTGGGACAGGAAAAAGCAAGATAGCAAGAAATGTTGATTTCAGGGAAAGGGCTTTCACAGGGGTATTAATGTGGTTGCCTGATGGGTTCTTCTTGCTGGCTGCACAGATAAACCCAATTTACTGAGACAGCAGTCTTGCAGTAAAGAAAGAATTTAGTTAATGCAAGACTGACCAAGCAGAAGGACAGGAGTTTATTATTACTCAAATCGCCTCTCCGAGAACTTAGAGGCTAGAGTTTTTATGAATAATTTGGTGGACAGGTGGGTAGGGAATGGGTGCTGCTGATTGGTTGGGGATGAAATCATAAGGGTGTGAAAAATGGTCCTCGTGTGCTGAATCTGCCTCTGGGTTGGGACCACAGGTGTGATTAAGTCATGAGTTATGTGTCCAGGTGGGGTCAGTCAGTTGCCAGAATGCAAAAGTCTGAAAAACATCTCAAAAGACCAATATTAGGTTCTATAATAGTGATGTTATCTATAGCAATAATTGCGAAAGTCACAAATATTATGGCCTCTGGCCACATGCTCTCCAGCACAGGGATGATAAAAACTATGCCTACATTTAGCAGAATTCAGGCCCCTTCCATAATCCTAATCTCATGGCCTTTCATTAGTTTTACAAAGGCACCTTCTGTCCCTGAGCAAGAAGGAGGTTCGTTTTAGGGAGGGACTATTATCATCCTTGTTCTAAAGTTAAACTATAAACTAAATTCCTTCCATGGTTAGCTTGGCGTATGCCCAGGAATGAGCAAGGACAGCCAGCCTGTGAGACTAGAAGCAAGATGGAGTCAGCCATGCTAGACCTCTCTTGCTGTCATAATCTTTGCAAAAGTGGTTTCAATCATATGACACCTGGAAGCACAAGAGGGGGTTCCCCATCAGCCTGAGTAGGCTCAGGGTTTTCTGAGCCAAGAATGAGCCATGGAAATGGAGGAAATTTGAACTGATCAACTACTAGAATATATTCCTATTGTACTTGAGGTGGAAGCTACCCTAGGTTAGAAAATGACGACAGTGTGAAATCTGTCTAAAGAAAAGAAGCCTGAGAACAGACTTTATGCCAGGACTCAAGAGGCTGTGTGTTTGGCAGTCCACATTCATCTCTTAAATTCTCAGCAAAGAGGATGAAAATATTTGAATATGTCCTAAGAGAGCTGCTCATATGCAGATTCTGGTTCCAGGGCCTGTGTAATACTGAACTGTATTACACAAGACAAGCCTAGGCTTGATTCCAACCAATCTGGGTTTGAGTCTTAGCTTTACCACTCATTGTGGCCTTGGGGAAATCACTTAACCTCTCTACTTGACCTCTTTGTATTTAAAATTTGAATAACAGCACTTTCCTTGCAGTGATTGTGAAAAGCAGAAATAATGCCTCACAGTATATGGTGTGAAACAGGCATTAAGCAACTATGACTATTGCTATTTAAATGGAGCTGCCTCTCTGGCACGATGCAAGGTCAGAGGAGGAATGTGCACTTTCTGGAAAAGCCTGGCTTTGGACAAGATCTAGGCAGTAAACACAAACATTGGGGAGGTATTAAGGACACGCTGATATGGGTGGGGTCTCTGCTCGGGTTCACGCCATGTTCCTCCTGGATTCACACATGCCTGGACATTCCTGGAAGATGGTCCTCCTTTTGGGAAAGGCCTATTTTAGGGATATAAAGCCTGGCATACAGGCTTGGTTCAAGGTAATAGACCAATATCAGAAAGGAAAACTCATAAACTTCACACTTTTCTCGAAATCAGAACATTTCTGGTCTAGCTCCCCACAGCTGGCTCCTAAAGAAGAGACGCTGTAGGAACATGTAAGACTAAGAATATGACTGTCAGGCAGCCCAGAAGGCAGCTTTTGGATGGTCCAGAGGAGAGCACAAGAAAGTGTTATGGTGCCTTCTGGTTGGGGTTGAGATTGGAGTTGTATGAGTCCAGAAAAAACAGAGTTTGCACTGTGGCCACCTCGCCCCAATCTGGGCAGAAGAAGGAGAGGGAGGCATCACATTTGGTGGGTGTGAGAGAGACAGAGAGGGGTCAGTGCCAACAGCTCCAGCAGCAGGGGATACATTTTGTGGCATTGAAGCATAGCCATAGCAGCTTGGAGGTGTCAGTGTCCTCATTGGGGGTGGGTCCATTGTGCCCCAACACAAACATCACTGCAGGGAGCTGTAGCAGGGGGAAGCTGAGTACAGGGTCATATGGTAGCTGAAAGGGCCGTATGGTGAGCACACATGTGCCATCCCCTGGGGGTTCCCAGGAACAGCTGGAGGGATTCTGCAGTGTTGATGAGGGGCAGGGCCAGACAGACCCTGCTGATTACTCTAACTTTGCCCAGAGTAGTGTGACCAAGGAAACTCAGGCTACGCCAATCCATCACATCCTCCAGGACACTACACAACTGCTTCAATGCCAGGAGTTCATTGATTACATTGTACCTTTAAGAAATCAAGACTTAATGTTGTTATGCCTTTGCCTTTTGCCAGGGATCATTGAGAATGTTTCATATATACTATAAATCTTCCTATAATGACAAATTCTATTATGATGTTTAAAACCATATGTAAAACAAACCCTCCTGATTACTTTCTCTTAATAGTCTAGGAATGTTTGTCTCTCATGTTGCACTAGCACGCTTCCTTCCTTCCTTTTTCTTTCTTTCTTTTTTTTTTCTTTTTAATGAGCTAAACAATTTATGAAGTTTCTTTTTGCCTTGGCCACCAGAAGGGTAATAGTTAAGTGTGGTGCTCAGTCAGTTTAACTTTCTTTAGCATAGACAGATTTTATGTTAAAACTACCTCTCACCCCTCTTGTCATCAACACGGCTGTTGTTTGGGGTGTTGTGGTTATCACTGTTGTTTTTGTCATTATTTTGATAGATCTTTTCAGTAAGCCACCTACAATACTTGTTGGAATTAGCTTGTGGATGGCCCAGAATTTATTTCATAAATGCACTAATTGCTGAGAGAATCTGTAAAAATTGAATCTTTCTCAGGGCAGAAAACTCTTTTAAACCTCTTATCATTTTTCTCCTAGGCATTAGGAGTTGAGAATAATGCTGCCTTTTTCTCAGCATATTTTCATATGAGGCAATTCTTTGCTCTGTCAAATAGATTTATTTTCTTTATCAGGCAGAAGTGTGGGCAAAAGAAAATGATCTCATTGCGTATGATTCCTGACACAATACCCGGGACTCCAGACTGCAGGAAAATTTGGTTTCACAAATGACTTAGGAAACCTTTTTGGTTTTGAACATCTGTTCAAAGAAATCTTCTTTGAAAGTGTTCACTGTTGTTACTTCCTCAATGGCAACACAGACATGCTGTTGTCCTGATCCTTATATTACTATTGAATATGGAAGGGCTAGTATTCAGGTTCTTGCCCCAGCTTTTATAAAAAGAAAAAAATGTATTAAATGATAACATTTACTTACCGAAGTTGATAAATTTCTAAGTCTCTATTTATAAGAATAAGCACAAACCAGCTGGGCACGGTGGCTCACGCCTGTAATCCCAGCACTTTGGGAGGCTGAGGTGGGAGGATCATCTGAGGTCAACCAGCCTGACCAACATGGTGAAACCCTATCTCTACTAAAAATACAAAAAGTAGCTGGGCATGGTGCCGGGTGCCTGTGATCCCAGCTACTCAGGAGGCTGAAGCCGGAGAATTGCTTGAGCCTGGGAGGCGGAGGTTGCAGTGAGCCAAGATCACACCACTGCACTCCAGCCTGAGCGACAAGTGCAAAACTCCACCTCAAAAAAAAAAAAAAGGCACAAATCAGTGTATAGCTCAGAGAGCTTTTGCTGTAAACACACTAATAGAACCATGACTATGATCAAACAAACAAAAAGTTACCAGCACCCCAGTAGCTGTCCTCTTGCCCCAACCCCAATCCCTATATCCTCCCAAAAGGTAAGCATAACCCTGCTTTCTGACACCATTATTGCTTGCCTGTTTTTAATCTATGTAAAAGTAATCATTCAGTATTTGCTTTTCTATGTACTTTTCATGAGTTTCAGCCTCACTGTTGCATGTAGCAATTATTCATTCATTTTTATTGCTCTATATTAGCATTTAATTATGTAAACACACCTCAAGTCTTATATCCGCTGTACTCTTAGTTTCCACTTTCATTTTTCCAGTTTTTCTCCCTTACATATAATGATGCAATGAATATTCTTGTATTTGTTTTTCAGTGAATATACACATGCATATCTTTTGTGGATAGACCTATTTGTTCTGGGCCATAGGTTTTATATATGTTCAACTTTAGTAGATACTAGAAAACAGTTTTCCAAAGTGGCAATACAAATTTTCATACTCACTAGCAGAGTATGAGAGTTCCAGTTGCTCCACATCTTCATCAACATGTGTTACTGTCAAGCTTTGTAATGTTAGTCATCTTGGTGATAACCAGTGAAGTTAGATGCCTTATCTTATGTTTACTGGCCATTTGGATATGCTTCTTTTATGAAATGCTTGTTCAAGTCTTTTGTTCATTCTTTTACCTTATAGCAATATCACGAAGATACTTTCCTATGTTTTCTTTAGGAGCTTTGTTTGTTTTACATTTAGGTTCATAGTCCAAATATAATTATGTATGAGGTACAGGTTCATATTTATTTTTCTGCATAAGAATACAATTGACCTAGCATGATTTATTACAAAGATCATCCTTTTGCCACTATTCTACAGTGCCATTTTTGTCATAAAATCAATTGTTCATATATGTGTGGGTCTGTTTATGGGCTCTTTAATATGACCCATTGTTCTAGTTGTCTTCCTTTCATCAATTAATATAATTTTGAGCTGGGAACATTGGTCTATAAGACCTGGTACTCAGGAATGCCTGATTGCAGGTAACAGGAAGGCTTGTAAAATGCTTGAATGCAGAAAATCCACTGAAATATTACAACCAGAAAGAATAGTAGAGATCATTTAATCTAATTCCCTTATTTTAAAAATGAGAAAGCAGGTCTACCCAGGTGTGCTAGGTATCTCTACTCCACCTGTTATTCCCCTGGAGATGGGCCTCCAAGGTTCACATCAGTGGGCTCCCTTATTTTCTGATTTCTGGTTGGTTCAGCTTATAGGGAGTACTGATTTGAGGATGCAGAAGGGTGAGGGGTCAGATATTTATTTTCTTAGCTACGTCCCTGCAGGCTGCTATTTCTTTCCACAGAAAGTTATGGCTCCTGATGGGAGGCCCTCTCCAAGAACACTCTTCTTCCAGATACCAATTAACATCTCCTTTCTTTTGCCCCAGGCCTGGAGTGGTAACACTTTCTCACTGTTACTAGTTCCAGGGTACTGCACTGGGATTCTGATGACATATGACTAAAGGCATCTATGTTCCAAACCAGAAGATAGGAGACAGAATCCAAAGAAAGGGCACATTGCATCCATCTCTTAACAAAGGTTTCTAGAATCTACCACATGACACTTCCACTCAAATTTCATTGACTATAACAAGATCACTTGGCCATAGCTGGCTATAAAGCTGAGAAATGTTCTAGTTAGCTAAGTGTCAAGGTGAAAATCTTATAAGTTAAAAATATCACTAGGGAATAGCAAGCAGTCTCTGTCACCCACGCCATATAATTCAAGTCTAGCCATTAAATACATATTCAGTGCCACTCCCGGTCATCATGATTCTGAGATTCAGAAATGAATAGTGCATGATCTTGGTCCAGTCTAATGCAGGATGGAGATTCCTACCTCCAGAAAATGACTGTGCCATACCTATGCTTTGCATTTGGGATTCAAGAGGGCATGAGACAGTGTCCCTGTCTTCAGACAGATGACCATAAAGACGTATCTGTTAGAACTCTTAGTAAATACAAATTACCCAGGGAGACACAGACAGGAATAGAAGAAGAGAACTGTTCTCTGAAGGAAGACCAGGAGTTTACCACAGGGACAAAGAGAAGACAGACCTTTCAGGCTCAGAAGCAGCAAGAGAAAGATACAAGGAATGAAAGCACAGTGTTTCAAGGGATCAGCAAGAATTCCAGGGATCTTGGAACATAACCTGCATAAACGGGAGTGGGTAAGGATGAGGCTGGACAAGTCCACAGTGGCCAAGGAAGGTAGACTCTTGCGTGCCAAGCACAGGCATTTCACAAATGCCTCCACCCACCCATCCCCCAATCTCTTCTGTAGTACTTGCCGGTGGAAGATTTCCACTAAGCCACCAATGAACAGTAACGTCCTATCTAGAAATACGTCAAGCTCAGGCCCAATTTGCATCCCTCAGTGAATTTATCAGAGATACAAATCTTGGAATTTCGGCCCCTTTCTTGGCTTGAACGATCTGATGGAATTTTGGAATAACTTACTTGGCCAGACTCATTCTCAACCTTGGGAAAAAAAGCAAGCAGGTGAGGGGAGAGGTGCAAGAGGACTCTTACACCCATCCATTTTAAAATTGCTCCAAATGGTTTATTTTCCAATAAAAACAAACATTTTAAATGAAAAATTTTTTTTCTTCCCACAGATATATTCTGGAAAAGAAGAGGAGGAGGAAGAAGAATGACTGTAAAGGAAGGAGCAGTACTGTTTTCATGAGGACCTACTATGTGCCAGACATTATTCTAGGTGCTGGGGCTACCATGGTGAGCAAGATGGTCCCTGCTGCCTCTAGGAGTTCATACTCGAATGGAAGAAAACTATTTAAAATTGTACTTATTATCTCAAATTTTATCAGGTATTGATAAATACTATGAAGAGTATAAAATGACACAGTAAAAAGTGATTGAGGACTCTTTAGTTGGGGTATGAAGAAGTTCTAAGAGGTGACAATTGAGTTATGACCTTGCATTAGTTTCTGATTGCTGCCTTGGTAAATTACCAAAATTTAATGACTTAATCCTACAAATTTATGAGCTCATAATTCTGAAAGTAAGATGTCCAACAGAGGTCTCATTAAGCTAAAAGCAGGTTGTCAGCCGGGCTGCATTCTCTCTGAGGGTCTAGGAAGAACCCATTTCCCTACCTTTTCCTGCATTGAGAGGATGTTAGCATTCCTTCCTGTGGTCCTCTTCCTCCAACTGCAAAACCAGCAGATTAGCATCCTCAGACCCTTCTGGGCTTTTGATACTCACTTTCCTGTCTTCTTACACTTAAAAGGACCCTCGTGAATACATTGGACCTACCTAGATAATCCTCCCATCTCTACATCCTTAACTTAATCACGTCAGTAAAGTTCCAAGGATTAGGACATCATCAGGGTTCGGGGGTAGGAGGGCATGGGGGCAGAAGAGGGTTGTTATTCTACCTATCATAGATCCAAATGATGGAACAAAGGCAGCTATGTGAAGATCTTAGGAAAAACCATTCCAAGCAGAAGGAAAAGTAATGCGAAGAATCTGCAGTGAGAATGAACATAGCACATTTAAGGGACAGAAATATGAAAACGAGGCCACATCTCTGGAATCTAGTTTTCTCTGTTATATCCTAGAAAGGAGGTTTGTTCTGTGGGCATGTCACATCTCAGAAATCAGAGAGAAGCACAGAAAAGCCCCCCGGCTCAGATAACAAGGCTGGCAGGTATTTGCTTAT
Source organism: Symphalangus syndactylus (assembly GCF_028878055.3). Classification (NCBI taxonomy): domain Eukaryota; kingdom Metazoa; phylum Chordata; class Mammalia; order Primates; family Hylobatidae; genus Symphalangus; species Symphalangus syndactylus. The sequence goes on from NC_072440.2 coordinate 45,090,092, forward strand.
ACACAGACTTGCTTGTAGCCTATCTCTGACACTTTGCCAAATTCTTCAAAATCTTACATTCTATTAAGAAATAACAAACTGCCCTTCCTTCCTTCCTTCCTTCCTTCCTTCCTTCCTTCCTTCCTTCCTTCCTTCCTTCCTTCCTTCCTTCCTTTCTTTCTTTCTTTCTTTCTTTCTTTCTTTCTTTCTTTCTTTCTTTCTTTCTTTCTTTCTTTCTTTCTTTCTCTTTCCCCTCTCTGGCCCAGGCTACAATCTACTCGGCTTGCTCCTGCCCGCGCCGCGGACTGCCTGGGACTGCCAGCGCCCGCCACCGCTGCCTGCCTTTTCTCCTTTGGATGCAGGCACGCGTTCACCATCTTGGCCACGCCGGTCGCCAGCTCCTGACGCCGAGTGCTCTGCCCGCCTCAGCCTCCCGAGGTACTGGGACTACAGACGGAGTCTCGCTCACCCAGTGCTCGGTGTTGCCCGGGCTGGAGTGCGGTGGCGTGGTCTGCCCTCGCGGCAGCCTCTACCCCCCGGCCGCCTGCCTTGGCCTGCCAGGGTGCTGGGATTGCAGTCCCTGCCCGGCCGCCGCCCCATCTGGAAGGTGGGGAGCGCCTCTGCCCGGCCGCCCCGTCCGGGAAGAAGTGAGGAGCGCCTCTACCTGGCCGCCCCATCCGGGAAGAAGTGAGGAGCGCCTCTGCCCGGCCACCCATCGTCTGGGAAGTGAGGAGCGCCTCTGCCCGGCCACCCACCGTCTGGGAAGTGAGGAGCGCCTCTGCCCGGCCGCCCCGTCTGGGAAGTGAGGAGCGCCTCTGCCCGGCCGCCCCGTCTGGGAAGTGAGGAGCGCCTCTGCCCGGCCACCCACCGTCTGGGAAGTGAGGAGCGCCTCTGCCCGGCCACCCATCGTCTGGGAAGTGAGGAGCGCCTCTGCCCGGCCGCCCCGCCCGGGAAGAAGTGAGGAGCGCCTCTGCCCGGCCGCCCCCGTCCGGGAAGAAGTGAGGAGCGCCTCTGCCCGGCCGCCCCGTCTGGGAAGTGAGGAGCGCCTCTGCCCGGCCGCCCCGTCCGGGAAGAAGTGAGGAGCGCCTCTGCCCGGCCGCCCCGTCCGGGAAGAAGTGAGGAGCGCCTCTGCCCGGCCGCCCCGTCCGGGAAGAAGTGAGGAGCGCCTCTGCCCGGCCGCCCCGTCCGGGAAGAAGTGAGGAGCGCCTCTGCCCGGCCGCCCCGTCTGGGAGGTGAGGAGCGCCTCTGCCCGGCCACCCGTCTGGGAGGTGAGGAGCGCCTCTGCCAGGCCACCCATCGTCTGGGAGGTGAGGAGCGCCTCTGCCCGGCTGCCCCATCTGGGAAGTGAGGAGTGCTTCTGCCCGGACACCCATCGTCTGGGAGATGAGGAGCGCCTCTGCCCGGCCGCCCATCGTCTGGGAAGTGAGGAGCGCCTCTGCCCGACCACCCATCGTCTGGGAAGTGAGGAGCGCCTCTGCCCGGCCACCTATCGTCTGGGTAGAAGTGAGGAGCGTCTCTGCCTGGCCGCCCCATCTGGGAAGTGAGGAGCCCCTCTGCCCGGCCGCCCCGTGTGCGTAGAAGTGAGGAGCTCCTCTGCCTGGCCGCTCCGTCTGGGAGGTCTACCATGGAGGCCAGAAGCAATGTGGGGGCTGGACGTGGTGGCTCACGCCTGTGGTCCCGGCACTCTGGGGGGCGAGGCGGGTTGATCACTTCGGACTAGGAGTTCGAGACCAGTCTGGCCAACTTGGCGAAACATGAAGAATACAACAGACAAACCAACCAACCAACTCAATGACAACAAAACAGGTCTACCCTGGAGTCATACTCTAATTTTTTCTATTTTCCTCCCTTTCTGATCCTTTATCCCACTTTCTTTTTCTTCCTCTTCCTTCTCCCTCTTCTTCGTCAAATAGAGGATTGAGTTATTATCACTGATCCATATAAAGTCCCTCTCTCATTTATTTTAACTCCCACCCCCATTTCTATTCCCCGACTTCCCATGTGCAACCTTCCTAATATATTTGATACGCATCTTTTTGTTTGTATGTATTTTTAGAAAATGTTTATTGTTTTTGTATGCAAAAAAAAATTAATAAAAAAAAATATATATATAAAAAAAAAAAAAAAGAAATAACAAACTGAGTGCTATTTTTAATATATTTGAAAGTTTTCACTGGAAATACCCACCTTTTGATTTGATGTTGGAAACCATTAGCATTGATTTTTCAAATATACCACCATTGATTCTCTACCAGCATATCAGATCTCCAGCTGAAGGAAGGTAGACTCTGAAGAATAAAATGACGGCTCAGAGAAGGTTTAAAATGTCTAGAAAATAGATGTTTCTCTTTCCACATGGATATGTGGTTCTTTTAAAAAGTGAAAGCATATAGTTTGAATCGTAAAGTAAAATAAACCAAACTGTATTCTACAAATCTCACAGAATAGATGTTTTCAATATTTTACATTAGCAGGACAATGGAGCAAGAAGGTAAAAACTGAACTTCTCCAGGGTTTATTTTTTGCTGTTGGTTCTCTCACACCAACTGAGCTAATCAAGCTCGTCCAACCTGTTTATAAGTTGCTGCCCTGCATGAAATCAATTGGACACCCTGTAAGGGTGTGTGGTATCAAAGGAGATGAGACAGTACATGAGGATGTTCACATACAAAGGAGTCAACTAATCGCTGGTGAAAGACCAAGTGAGGGGTGCTGGAGTCCATTCCCGCTGGACAAACCCAGCCTCCTTACCTGCTATTCTTTACGATGTGGCAACTCTCTTTTCTTTTCTATTTGTGCAGTGGCGCGCTCTCCGCTCACTGCAAGCTCCGCCTCCCAGGTTCACGCCATTCTCCTGCCTCAGCCTCTCCGAGTAGCTGGGACTACAGGCGCCCGCCACCACGCCCGGCTAATTTTTTGTATTTTTAGTAGAGACGGGGTTTCACCGTGGTCTCGATCTCCTGACCTCGTGATCCACCCGCCTCGGCCTCCCAAAGTGCTGGGATTACAAGCGTGAGCCACCGTGCCCGGCCTCTATTTTCTTTACTTGTTCATTTTAATATTTTTAATATCGCTAACATAAAACCTTTTGAAATATAATACGTAAAAGACACCATCATCCCCAATTTATTCTTCCCAAAAGCAACAATTATTAACTGTTTCCTTTGGGTCTATTCAGAATTGTCCTTCTACATAACATAATATAGTATAGTATTGTATCAGGTCATAATATATCTTATCATATCTGTTTTCCCCTGTCAATGGTGTCACACTGCACGCATTGTTGTGCAACTTGCATTTTTTTCACTTTGCTCAGTTCACTGGGCGACCTTCCATGGCAGCAAGTCAGCATTTTGAAAGTGCCCCATGCAGAAATGCAGACTTCATGCTTTCTCTGTGGTTCACTGTTTGTGGCTAAAGAAGAAAGTTACTGAAATATGTCCAGACCATCGCTTTCAAGAGAAAGGAATCTATTGTGTATGTAACTGACTTCATCCCAACGTATGATTTTGATTTGTCAGTTAGGATATTATTTTCCTTATCACATCATCTGAGATAATTAAAGGACTCTGAAATGTTGCCTTCATTCCTCTGATGACTTGTGAACAGAACTCTTGAAAGGCTTTCAAACTTGTCATTTCAAACTTGTCATCTCACTACATATCCATTTTAACACCCCAGGTCAAGTAATTTTTCTAAGAGAATGTACTGCAAAATGAGCTACAGCGTGAATTCATTACCATAAATTATGAAACAAGAGGTCATCGTGCTTGTGAACTTAGAAGAAACTTTAAAAAACAGAATGAATATTTCTTCATAAATCTTATAATGTTATGATCCACTTTGCATTTAGAAGGACATAAAAACAGTGTGAATTCCTCCTAGTGTATTTGGCGATTCCCTCTTCAAAGTGGTACCAGTGCCTTAAATAAGGGATTCAATTAAGATTTTTATTAATAGCACACAAAACATAGTTTTGAAAAGTGATGAATCTGGCCGGGTGCGGTGGTTCACGCCTGTAATCCCAGCACTTTGGGAGGCCGAGGCAGGCAGATCACTTGAGGTCAGGAGTTTGAGACCAGCCTGGCCAACATAATGAAACCCAGTCTCTACTAAAAATACAAAAAATTAGCCAGGCATGGTGGCGTGTGCCTGTAATCCCAGCTACTCGGGAGGCTGAAGCAGGAGAATCCCTTGAACCTGGGAGGCGGAGGTTGCAGTGAGCTGAGATTGCGCCATTACACTCCAGCCCGGGCAATAGCGTGAGACTCCATCTCAGAAGAAAAAAAAAAAAAAAAAAAAAAGGAAAGAAAAGTGATGAATCTAAGTTAATGCTCAAAGCACTAAAGCCACATTGAATAAATCTAAGTGAATTTTCCCCTTTCTTAAGCAAAGCCAACTTCAGTGTGGCCTTAGTGCTTTAAGGAGACAATGTAACTCTTTATGGAACTCTCATCTCCATGAGCGCACAAATGTAAAATGTTTTGTTGTTGTTGTTGTTGTTTTTTCCAAACGCATCAATTTTATCAGTTTTGTCAGGCCCTTAGAACTGTCTTTAAAAGAAAATTAATAAATCTCTGCTTTGGGATATATCACACTCTCTTAAAAAGGAAAAATATGACCTGAAATAACCTATTCTTCCTGCCAGCAATAGCCCAACCTAAACCAGATATATTCTGTGGTGTATGGTATATGGGCTTTATGACCAAGCAGACCTGTTTCATTTTGTTTTGTTTTGTAGCCACTTTTTTGAGATAAAATTCACATGCCGTACAATTCACTCAAACTTGGTTTTGAGTCCAAGTTTTTCAACTTCCCTAGGCTTCGGTCTTCTTATCTGTAAAATGGTAATAATAATAGTACAACCCTCTGATTTGCTGTGCAAATGAGGTGCTTGTGTTCAGTCTATCCCATGGCTAAATAAATGAAAGCATAACAGACAGAATAGTTTTTCATTTTTTACACACTCAACTTGGTCATTGAACTTTATAAGCAATCAGATCGCTGATTCTGATTTTCCACTTTGACAGTGAAAACCTTAATTCTGTTAATTTATGCTAATTTCAGGTACCAAATCTAGCTTAATTGAGTATTTTATCAGTCTCTGCTGATTAAACACTCGATCAATGAAAGATTCTGCCCCTCCCCTGCCTTGGGATGGACCTGGGTTCACAGGCAGCCACCATGGCAGTGTGGCTGGTTTGCATCTGTCCACTGTTGCTGCTGCAGTGGAGACTTCCATCTGGTCTCATGGGATGGGCAGTGCAAGGAGATAGAGGTTCCAGGGATCTTTCTGGTTTCCTCTGTCATCTTGGGCCCCAGAAGCCACTTGTTCCTGTCTCAATGCCCTCCAAATATTCAGGGAAACAGGGGGCATCTGTAGGGCTTTGTCTCTCAAGGGGCCCCGGCAGAAAATGAGGTAGAGGTTCACTGTCACTCTTTTTTTTTTTGTTGTTGCCCAGGCTGGAGTGCAGTGGTGCGATCTCAGCTCACTGCAACCTCTGCCTCCCGGGTTCAAGCTATTCTCCTGCCTCAGCCTCCCGAGTACCTGGGACTACAGACACGTGCCACCACGCCTGGCTAATTTTTTGCATTTTTAGTAAAGATAGGGTTTCACCATGTTAGCCAGGATGGTCTCGATCTCCTGACCTTGTGATCCGCCCACCTCGGCCTCCCAAAGTGCTGGGACTCTTGAACGCCAAACTGCAAGCTCCCTTCTGCACTCGTATGGAGGTAGGAGTGGAAGCAGGGCGTTTCACCATTGCACCTGACTTCCTTCTCTCTCCAAATTCTCTCTGCTACCCTCTCTTGTTCAGGTTTGCTGGGGAGCACAAGAAGCTGCGATTTTTGTTCTGCTGATTTCCATTAACACCCCCTACCCACCCCACCCTCACCCCTGGCAAATAGAGGCCACTAAATGGAGGTGAGCATGAGGAAGAAAAATGGAGCAGGCCCAGCAGGTTGACGTGTCTGATTTGCCACTGCAGCCACAGTGGTATTTCACGTTAGTTTATATTCTATATGTTTGATGGTTATCTTACCTCTACCATCACAAAAAAAAATCTGCATTTCTTTCTCTGGATGCAGATTTTGTTACTTATTTTTCTCTCTTGCAAGATGAAATCTGAAGGAATTCATGATTCTATTTTATGTCACTTTGCCCTCATCTCTTGCCTCCATTCTTTGATCTCTGATACCCTGTGTGTGAGGTACTGCCCTGTATGAAATCTTATGAGATGAATAGATCCTTCCAGAGTTGTCCAATCTTTTGGGTTCCCTGGGCCACATTGGAAGAAGAAGAATTGTCATGGGCCACACATAAAATACACTAACACTAGCTGGGCGCAGTGGTTCACGCCTATAATCCCAGCACTTTGGGAGGCTGAGGCAGGCAGACCACAAGGTCAAGAGATCAAGAGCATCCTGGCCAACAGGGTGAAACCCCACGTCTACTAAAAATACAAAAATTAGCTGGGCGTGGTGGTGCACACCTGTAGTCCCAGCTACTCAGGAGGCTGAGGCAGGAGAATTGCTTGAACCTGGGAGGTGGAAGTTGCAGTGAGCCAAGATCACGCCACTGCACTCCAGCCTGGTGACAGAGCGAGAATCCATCTCAAAAAAAAAAAAAAAAAAAAAAAAATACACTAAGACTAACGATAGCTAATGAGTTAAAAAATAAATCACACAAAAAAATCTCATAAGGTTTTAAGAAAGTTTACTAATTTGTGTTGGGCTGCATTCAAAGCTGTCCTGGGCCACATGAGGCTTGCTGCAGGCCTCAGGTTGGATAAGCTTGATTATATGTTGAAATCCTAGCCCCCAGCACCTCAGAATGAGACCTTACTTGGGAACAGTGTCATTGAAGATATAATTAGCTCAGTTAAGATGAGGACATACTAGCATATGGTGGGCCCTAATCTAATATGACTGATGCTTTGTATAAAACAGGGAAACTTGCAGCTACTTGGGAGGCTAAGGTGGGAAGATTGCTTGAGCCCAGGAGGTCCAGGCTGCAGTGAACCAAGATTGTGCCACTGCACTCCAGTCTGGGCAACAGATGCTGTGTGAAGATGAAGGCAGAGATCAGGCTGATGCTTATGGAAAGCCAGAGATTGCCAACAAACCACCAAAAGCTAGGAGAGAGGCCTGGAACAGATTCTCTCTGAGTCCTCAGAAGGAACCAACCCTGCCAACACTGTGATCTTGGACTTCTAAATCCCAGAACTGTGAAATAATAAATGTCTGATATCTAAGCCAGCCAGTTTGTGGTAGTTTGTTACAGCAGCCCTAGAAACCTAACTTATGGTACATATGGTTTTGTCTTCCCAACCCACTTATTTTTCTAGGAAATCTCTCTCCCTCCCCAACTACTGCAGGAGCAGCCATGTTGATCAACATGGCCACCTGCCACTGGTAGAGTTCATTGAAAACTGGCATTTGAAACCAGAGAACAAGTCTTCAGTGACTAAAGCTGAAAAGTATGAAACTCAGGAACTGCCAACAACCGTGTTTTCTACAACAAAAAGAAAGCCAGACTTCAGAAGACAAAGCTGGCATCCAGAGCGGCAGAGGTGAGGCGAGGGGAGAGAGCTGAGAGTTTCCTGCTCCAGCTCCACTGGTGCCCGAGGCCTCAGCTCTATCCAAACTTGGCTGTGACTTGAATTCCAGGACACTTAAGTGGCAGTCCAGTAAATTCTTTTTTTTTTTCTCAAGCCAATTCATAAACAGTCTGTGGTACTTACAACTCAGACTTCTATTTAACATCTTCTCCATAACTCACTCAGTCTCATTTTTCATAATAAGTGGAAGTTTGCCGCTCTAAGTAACTATGTCCTTACCAGACATGGGTGCAGGATCCAGAAAAGAGCATTAATAAAAATTAATGTTAGTCAGGAAATATGGCCGGACGCAGTAGCTCATGCCTGTAATCCCAGTACTTTGGGAGGCTGAGGTGGGCAGATCACTTGAGGTCAGCAGTTCGAGACCAGCCTGGCCAACATGGTAAAACCCCGTCTCTACTAAAAATACAAAAAAATTAGCCAGGGGTGGTGGCGGGTGCCTGTAATCCCAGCTACTCCAGGAGGCTGAGGCTGAGGCACAAGAATAGCTTGAACCCAGGAAGCAGAGGCTGCAGTAAGCTGAGATTGCACCACAGCACTCCAGCCTGGGTGGCAGAGAGAGACTCCATCTCAATTTTAAAAATAAATAAATAAAATAAAAGTTAGTCAAGAAATACATAACAAGTTTTATTAAACTTTCTTTCTTAGATGAAACTTTAAACTATCATAAACTACAAGAAATTAGATTGATTTCTTTACCTTTTAGATTAAAATCCAAAATAATTCATTAGCAAGCAACTTTTATCTTTCCTTAACAGATGGGAATGTTTTTTAACCTCTGAACACAGCATAGTTCCTTCATTAAGATAAAGAGTCATTTTGCAGAGTTGATTGGGATATCTGTGAAGGAATCATTTCAACGATTATGTTTTCATTAGCTTTATTTTTATTATTTATTTATTTTATTATTAATTATTATGAGAAATGCAGTCATACGATCTTTAACCAGAGTGGTCTCAAAGTCCTGGCCTCACGCAATCCTCCTGCCTCGGCCTACCAAAGTGCTGGGATTACAGGTGTGATCCAACATGCCCAGCTAGCTTTATTATTAAAGGATATATTAGTCCTGTGATAAGTTTCAAATGCCTGGCATTTTTCCTGAGAAAAGAGTTACTATTTAGAATGTTAACAATAAGGAATTTTTCTGTGTGCCCATTACCACAATTTTTTTAAATCTCAGAAAGTAAGTACTTAATCTTAATTCAGATTTACACACTTCTTAATGGCTTCTGATACGTCTAGAGATACAGTCTCAAAGGCTACCAGGTTCATGTCAGAAAAGGACAACAAATAAAAGTTGATCCTGGAGACTAGGAAATAAAATTCAGCAATTCTCGTGCTATTTTGTATACTAATCAGGGAATGCATTAATTTTCTGTTGCTGCATAATTATAATTTACCCCAGAACTTAATGGCTTAAAGCAGCATTCGATATTTATGATCGCATATGATTTCTGTGAGACAGGAATTCGAGAGTGATTCAGATGGGTAGTTCTGGCTCAAAGCTTCACGTGAGGCCGCAGTCAAGATATCAGCCAGGGGTGGAGTCTCCAGAAAGATTGACATGCACTGAGGCCTTCACTTCCAAGGTGACTTGCTTACTCATTCATATGGCTGGCAAGTCGATGCTGGCTGTTGGCAAGAGGCCTCAGTCCCCACCACGTGGACCTCTTCATTGTGCTGCTTGAGTGTCCTCATGACATGACAGCTGGATTCACCCAGAGTAAGTGATCCAAGAGAGAGCAAAGATAGAAGCTGCAATTTTTTAATTACCCGGCCTTGTAATTAGGCGCCACATACTGTTATTTGCACAATATCCTATTGGTTACACAGGTCAGCCATATTCAACACGAGAGGGTGACAATATTGGGAAGTAAAACTCATTGGGGGGTATCTTGGAGGTTTCCTATTCTTACTCTGGGTATTAATGAGAAAAACATTATTATGTTAAAAAGTATGGAAAATGCTTTTCAAAATTAATACACCTAAGAAAATTTCAACAAAATTCATAATAGAGCCATAGAATTCTAGAATCAGAAAGAAACTTGGTTATCAACCAGTGTAACTTAGTAATGGAGAATGAGTCTCTGAAAGGTGAGAATTTTTTTAACTTTATATAGCAAATTAGTGACTGGATCAGGCTTAGATCCAGGCCTCTTTACTTCTGGTTAGGGCCGGTGGTGAATAGGCTGGCTTGGAAATTAACATCCGTTCCAATCTCCTTATAGTATGGCTTCCTACTGCAGCGGCTGGAGAACCTAAACCATATGATTCGCAAAATCCCTTGCAGCTAGGGTTTTGGATGTGATTTGGGTTAAGGCAATCAGACTGCAGAAGTGAGATCTGGAAACTGGAAGTGACATAGCAAATAGGCTACTGGAACTTGTGCCACTGCTGTTGGCAAAGGTGGTCATTGCAATGTTGGGTTATACTGGCGACAGCCAAGAGGTAGGACTCAGAGGAGTTACCATGGACCTAGAAGGTGTTGTATGGCTTTAAAGGTAATAGTTAAAATTAGCCTACAGTCCTAGTTAGCTACTTGGGAGACTGAGGTGGGAGAATCTCTTGAGCCCAAGAGTTTGAGGCTGCAGTGAGCTATGATTTCACCACTGCACACCAGCCTGGGTAACACAGAAAGATGCCATCTCTAAATAAAATAACACATACAAATATAATAAATAAAACATTTTTAAAAAAGTAGGCTGGGTGCAGTGGCTTATGCCTGTAATCCCAGCACTTTGGGAGGCTGAGGTGGGCAAAGAACGAGGTCAGGAGTTCAAGATCAGCCTGGCCAAAATGGTGAAACCCCGTCTCTACTAAAAATACAAAATTAGCCAGGTGTGGTGATGCATGCCTGTAATCCCAGCTACTCAGGAGGCTGAGGCAGGAGAATCGCTTGAACCCGGGAGGCAGAGTTTGCGGTGAGCTGAGATCGCACCATTGCACTCCACCCTGGGCAACAGAGCAAGACTCCATCTAAAAAATAAATAAATAAATAAATAAATAAATAAATAAATAAATAAATGTAATAGTTGCAGCAGCAGTTTCCTGATCTCTGAAGAGCAAATTAGCTAATGTGTTCCTGGAGCCAAGAATTTCAGCGGTGGTCACCACAATCACAAAGGTGGAGAAGGAATAGCTGGCAGCTCCCATGGAGGACTAGCTCTATGGAGTAGTTCTTGGAGTTGTTCCTGGATTCCAAGCCCAGAGCTGTTATTCCAGTCCTTCCAACAATTCTGTAAGTACCTAATTCCCTATATTAATTCATGTTCTCACGAGATAGCTAGAGCGGTGTCTGTTGTCTGCACCTAAATTCTATTACAGAGCACGCTAATACATAAGAATGAGAAAAGCAGCCTGGCCTCTGGAAACTGGCCTGACACTTACAGCTAGGTCTTGTTGTTGTTATGAACTAGCCTGTCACTTAGAGATGGGTCACAGTGTTCTTCTGTTGAATGTAAACAATTTCGCAGAACATCAGCATCTTCAAGGTCACTCTGTTGACCGTGATAGATCAAGATATAAACAAGACCACTGTGTATCATGTGTGAACACAGACAAAAGTATGAACATTGCCCAAACCACAATAAGGACCGAACATCCCCCTGTTCTTGCTAATCTGAGTGACTGCTGTTTCTTTACCAATTATTATCTTAGCCTCCCCTCTTTTTATAGAAGATTTATTAAGATACCCAATCATAGAATTACCCCTTCTTCCTGAGATCATCCAACCCACACAAAAGCCCTATTTCTTTTACTGCTCCCTAAATCACCTAATGCAAGCCTAAATCCGGTAAGTCCTTTCTCACTCCCTCTTACCAAGACGGTTCCCCATGGTGTGTGGTTTCCTTCCCTGCAATAGTAATAAACCCAACAGATGTGTTCCTGCTGATCTTTGGCTGAAAGGCATGATAAAGTTAAAAAAAAAAATGTCTGGGTAGCTGTCTTGTGTCACCCAAAGCACAATCATATGTATCAAATGATAAAAGAAAATTATAAAAGAAAGGATAGACAGTAACATATAAGGCAATTGAAAATTACAGGCAAGCAATTATACAGTGAATTGGACAATAATACAATTTCTTGAATGTCCATTATACTAGCAGTCTCCAGAGAGACAGAACCAATAAGATATAGAAAGATAGGTAGATAGATAGATAGATAGATAGATAGATAGATGATAGATATGAGAGGTGATTTATTAGAATTGGCTTATATGATTATAGAGGTTGAGAAGTCTCATGACATGCTGTCTGTAAGCTGGAGACACTGGGATGCTGGTAGCATGGCTCAGCCCAAGTCTGAAAGCTTTTACAGAACTGAGAAAGCTGATGGTATAATTATCAGTCCAAGATTGAGGGCCGGAGACCTGGGGGTGAGGGCCTCTGGTGTAAGCTCTGGAGTTTAAAAGCAAGAAAGGCTGGAGTATTGATGTCCAAGGTCAGGAGAAGAAGAATGGCCCAGTTACAGGAAAGAGAGAGAAAAAATCCCCTTTTCCCTGCCTTTTTTGTTCTATCAAGTCCCCAGCCAATAGGATGGGGCCCACCCACATTGAGGGCAGATATCCCCGACTCAGTCCACAAACACACAAACCAGTCTCCTCTGAAAGCATTCTCATGAACCTTCCCAGAAGTAATCCTTCACTGGCTCTCTAGGTATTCCTTAATTCTGTCAAGTTGACACCTAAAACTAACTGAAACACACTATGGCAGGCATTCATGACGGTCATTTACATACATCATTGACTTAATCATCTAACTACTCTGCAAAATAGATATTTTAATTCCCATTTTATAGGTGAGAAAAACTGAGGCTCTGCAGTCCAGTGACCTGCTTGACAGAGGCCTACCTCCTACTAAATAATGGTTCTGGTATGCAAACTCAAGTTGCTAACAACCCTGTGTTTCCACCCAGTAATAGAAATAATATAGACATTTCTGAATAAAAACAGTACTAGGTCTTCCACTTCAGTGTTATTTATCAGAATAAGAACACATCTATTCAACAATATGTAATGGGTACCTACTATGAAGAAATGTTTCAAAAAACATCTTTGATTGACTGCCCGTTTCCTAGTTAAGGCTGAAGGTTAGTTAATAGTTTTTTTGATCTCTGTTCTGGGAAAAATATAAAAACCACAAAATGAGAATACAAGTAAGCTACACAAAAGTCTGTGTGCCGCTTTCTTAAAAGATAAATTTCATATGAAATGGACAAATAATGTACCAGCTTGATACTTAATGGTAAAATTAAAGAAATGAGAGGAGTTGACTACACGGAAGAAATGTCATTAATACATACACTGTGAGTTCATGATTGAATTTCATCACCACCAGTCATTTCTGCACTAGGAGGGGTTATAAAAGTGGTTAGCTACTTTCTACAGTTTGAAATAATCACATGGTTGTAAGTAAAAGCCTCTATGACCATCCCCTCAAGTCTAGGAGAGTGAGGAGTGTCTGGATCAGCTCAGGTATCTGGGGGTAAAAAATGAGCTTTTACAAGCAGAACAAAGAAACCAGCATAATTAATATTTGAACATTGTTTATTTTTATATGGAGACTGAAAAAAGGAAGCATAGTTACCCCTTGACCTGATTCTTGTTACCCTGAGACAACAGAAATTGTTCAAGAAGCTGCCAGCAATCCAGAGTAACTAGAGGGGAAAGGAGGATGTAGGGGATTGTGGTGTATACTTTGGTCATAAGCAACAGAAATCCAACCCCATTTGACTTAGGCAAAAAGCGGGCTTTATTGGTGGTGGAATCAATGACAGGGTAGGAACAACTATGTTGCAAGGAGAGCAGGGATGCAACGGACTTCAGGAGTGACTGAACCAGTACCTGGAACATACTAAGCCTTCAATAAATAAGGTTGAATTAAAGAATGAACTAGAGATTGGAATGAAGCTAAGACTGTCTTTGTCTGGCTTCATCCTTCTCACAGATTCATCTTCTCTACTTGGGATAATAATATGGCCACTGACTGCTTATGAGGCTTACATCCTATAACTTCTGCTGCCAGAGAGGACTAATGCCAAGCACTCTCGGTTCCAGGTGGAAAAATCCCAGGAAAAGACTGATTGGGCCAGCTGGGGTCAGGTTCTTTGCCTCCAGGCCAATCAGCTGTGGCCAGCATGGCAAGGTCACATAGTTCCTACAATGGCCATGTGAATTTCAGTGGGATGTGGGGGCAGGCTTGGGAAGTGGGGAAGGAGGAATCTGGGTACATTAGGGTGCTGTCTTCAGCCTGAAAGAGGGATGGTACTAGAGATAGCCCTTAGGAAACATATTACTGTATCTCTGTATTAGTTTACTAGGGCTACCATCACAAAGTACCACAAACTAGGTGGCTTACACAACAGAATTTATTTCCTCACAGTTCTGGAGGTGAGAAGTCCAAAAAGAAGGTATCGGCGGAGGTGATTTCTTCTGAGTCTTCTCTCCTTGGTGTCTTCTTGTCTTCATATGGTTTTGTCTCTGTGCCTGTCTATATCCCATGGACACCCGTCATGTTGAATTAGGTTCTACCCTGACGATCTCACCTTAACTTAGTTGCCTCTTTAAAGACCTTATCTTTAAATATAATTACATTTTGAGACACTGGGGGTTGAGACTTTAACATATAAATTTAGGACAAGGGTTGGGATGGGGGGAACACAAGTTAGCCCATAACAGTCTCCAATAAGAATATTGTTTAAGATGTTTATTACATAGTGTCTTCTTTAAGTTCTTCTTGATGTATCAGAAAGAGTTTTGTGGCTTCTTTTTAGATGATTGGAACTATAGTTTGCCCAAATGATCACGTTTTTCCTTTATTACTGGCTTTTCTGAGCCTCCTTTGCTGATGTACAACCCATTTGCAGCAAGACTTCATGGTATGAATTTCTGTGAAGTCCTATTTTACAGCTATATTTTATGTTACTCCTTTTTCCTTTCTCACACATTTGTAATTTGTCTTACCTTGTTGTATGGCATAAGTATCTGTATATTTTGTGCATACTGTTTATTGCAGCAGTCCGCAAACTTTTTGGCACCAGGGACTGGTTTTGTGGAAGACAATTTTGCTACAAATGTAGGGGGAGGTTTTGGATGATTCAAGCATGTTACACTTACTGTACACTTTATTTCTATCATTATTACTTATTCACCATAATGTAGAATCAGTGGGAGCCCTGGGCTTATTTTCCTATAACTAGATGGTCCCATCTGGGGGTGATGAGAGATAGTAACAGATCATCAGGCATTAGATTCTTATAAGAAGCATGCAACCTGGATCCCTCACATGTACAGTTCACAATAGGGTTCACGGTCCCATGAGAATCTAATGACGCTGACCGGACAGGAGGCAGAACTCAGCTGGTAATGCTCACTCGCCCACCACTCACCTCCTGCTGTGCAGCCGGGTTCCTAGCAGGCCATGGATCCGCAATGGTCCATGGCCTGGGGGTTGGGGACCCCTCCTTTACAGAATGAAGTGAAATATTAATACCTAGATAAGTAAGCTCTAATTCATCGACTGTAGTTACATAAGTAGAACATTATCAAGAAAAAGCAGAGAAAACTTCCATGCTAATAATAAATGTCCTTTGTAATAAGCCACCTCAGATCTTTTTTTGGAAGGAAACAGAACCTATAAAAGTATATATAAATCAGGAAAAAACAAGATGTGTCACAAAACATTTTTTAAAAATCTAACAGTAGCTAGGCAAATTGGTGCTTAAATTAACACAAACTGGTAAAAATAAGCATCCCTAAATTGATTTTTCCATATATTTTCCTCAAGGCAGACAAAGTGTAGAAGGAGTTGGATCGCTGCCAGATTGAAAGCAATTTTCTGAGCTCCATCAACTTCTATTAATGGGCGGTGACGCCACTCTGGCCCCAAGCCAGCCGCCCATGACACTTCGATTTGTTCGACAGGCTGGCCGGAGGCAGGCATTGCATCAGAAACCCGGCACCACAAACAGCACTGGTTTAAATAAAGCACCTCCAGAGAGAACTGACTTCCTGTGCCATCAGCAGAGAGCACTGGGCTTCCTCCCAGGGGGCTGCTTGGTGTTGAAGGGCAAACTGACTGGACCCCAAGAAGCAGCACCTCCCAGGGTCTCCATGGAGCCTCTAAATCACTGCCCCCCAATCCCCACACTGTGAACAGCCAAGGTAGAAATTAACCCAAACTGCCTGGGAACCGTTGGTTCTATTTCATTTGGTTAATGTGGTGGTCCTCTCAAATGTATTTTCAAAGGTATATGGGCTTTTTCTGAATTCTCTGCTTCATAGGCTGTCCCAAATTACATTCAGTGGTGTCTTGGCATGAATTCCAAAATGGCAGTTTAAAGGGAATCCAGCAAATGCCCACAGTGCTCCAAAGGGTGATAGGGGTATCAGTGCTCCTAATGGGGACGTGTGTGCTCTGGTATCCTTTCCCAACTAAGTTGGAGCGTGGGAGATAAAGAGAGGAAGGCGAGGGGAGGAAAGGGTTTGAAATATCATACAGGCTTCCTAGACCTGAAAAACTCACAAATAGATGAAGTGGAGCATGTAACCTAAGTCCACAAGGACTTGTAAAGGCAGAATAAAATATCCCTCCAACAGGCTCATGGAACGCAAACAAGACATTAGGGAAGAACTGAGGACATCTGAAGAAAGCATAGACTTTTGTTAACAATAATGTGTCAATATTGGTTCACTAATTATTACAAATGTACCATCCTATTGTAAAACGTTATTAATAGGGGAAATAGAGTGCGGTAGAGAGAAATTGTATGTACTATTTTAAAAATAATTCTTTAAATCTAAAACTGTTCCAAATTAAAAAGTATTTCTAATATATAGGTACACATACATACACACACTTCCAATATATTTGCTTTAAAATAATCCAGGAGGCAAGAAGAGATATTGGTGGGGGCATTGTCAGAGGAAACAAGATTAACCATGACGTACTAATGATTAGAACTGGGTGATGGATACATTACATTATCCCTTCTACTTTCATACATATTTGAAATTCTCCATAATAAAAATTTCAAAAATATATGCTCTCATTAAGTTGCGAACTGAAAAGATAAGTATATAGCATACATTTACGATATATATATATATATATATATATACATCTCTCACAAAAACCATTTTATATGTACATATACTTAGACATATACAGCCAGTTCTTTCATATCTGCAAGTTTCACATCTGTGGATTCAATCAACTATGGATCAAAAATATTCAGAAAATATTCAGAAAAATGGCCGGGCACGGTGGCTCACGCCTGTAATCCCAGTACTTTGGGAGGCCGAGGCAGGTGGATCACGAGGTCTGGAGATCGAGACCATCCTGGCTAACACGGCGAAACCCTGTCTCTACTAAAAATACAAAAAAAAAAAAATTAGCCAGGCATAGTGATGGGCACCTGTAGTCCCAGCTACTTGGGAGGCTGAGGCAGGAGAATGGCATGAACCTGGGAGGCGGAGCTTGCAGTGAACCAAGATTGCGCCACTGCACTCCAGCCTGGGCAACAGAGAGAGACTCCACCTCTAAAAAAAAAAAAAAAAAAAAAAAAAACAGAAAATATTCAGAAAAATATACAAAACAATATAAATAATGCAAATAAAAACAATACAGTATAACAACTATCTACAAATCATTTATATTAGGTATTATAAGTAATCTAGAGATGATAAAAGTATATAGGAGAATGTGTGTAAATTACATTCAAATACTACACCATTTTATATAAGAGAGACTTGAGCATCCTCAGATTTTGGTATCCATAGGGGTCCTGAAATCAATCCCCCATGGATATTGGGATGACTGTATGATATTCTGTATATTCATATATGTATATACCAATTTATATATCATATAAACCATATATATATACATATCTAGCTCAAGGTTTGTAAATGCACCAATCAGCATGAACTTTTGTGTCTAGCTCAGGGATTGTAAATGCACCAATCAGCACCCTGTCAAAACAGACCAATTGGCTCTCTGTAAAACAGACCAATCAGCTCTCTGTAAAATGGACCAATCAGCAGGATGTGGGTGGGGCCAGATGAGAGACTAAAAGCAGCCTGCCCCAGCTAGCAGTGGCAACGCTGTCCACTTGCACACTGTGGAAGCTTTATTCTTTTCCTCTGCAGTAAATCTTGCTGCTGCTCACTCTTTGGGTCCACACTGCCTTTATGAGCTGTAACACTCACAGCAAAGGTCTGCAGCTTCACTCCTGAAGCCAGTGAGACCACGAACCCACCGGGAGGAACAACTCCAGACGCGCCGCCTTAAGAGCTGTAACACTCACTGGGAAGGTCTGCAGCTTCACTCCTGAGCCAGTGAGACCACGAACCCACCAGAAGGAAGAAACTCTGAACATATCCGAATATCAGAAGGAACAAACTCCGGACATGCCACCTTTAAGAACTGTAACACTCACCGCGAGGGTCCGTGGCTTCATTTTTGAAGTCAGTGAGACCAAGAACCCACCAATTCCTCACACACCAGCATTCCTTCAGGTTCCTAAATAATAAACTGGGAACCATTCACCCTTGACTTCTCCATCTCCTTAATCTTTGAGAATCCAGTCAGTCTCCGAGTTCTGCAGATCCTACTCCCTTCACTTCTTTCAAATCTGTTCTCACCTCTTCATCCCTGTTGCCCACTGAAGTTTCAAGCCTTCATTCTTCTGGTCTATTGCAATGATCTGCTACTTAGCCTACCCCTGTTTTCAACCCCTGCTGTGCAATTTGCTGCTGTCAGGAAGACAAGTAAATATTTACTCATTTTCTGGGAACCTCCTCAATATTGCCCCCACAGCCTTCAGGATGATGACTTTGGTTCTTAGCTTGGAATACAGGGTTCTCTACAATCATGCTTCTGCCTACCTCCCCTTCCTCTCATGCCCCATTCACTACCAACTTCAACTGCTTATAGTTCCTAGACCATGCCAGGCTACGTAATATCTCTTTGCCTTTGCTCCACAGTCCTTTCTTCCCAGAATGCTCTGTTCTTTCATCACCTCTAGGTGAACACCTCTGTACTTTTCTTTTTTTTTTTTTTTTTTTTTCTGTATCAATCTTTTTTTTTTTTTATTAATTTTTTTTGCATACAAAAACAATAAACATTTTCTAAAAATACATATAAACAAAAAGATGCGTATCAAACATATTAGGAAGGTTGCACATGGGAAGTCGGGGAATAGAAATGGGGGTGGGAGTTAAAATAAATGAGAGAGGGACTTTATATGGATCAGTGATAATAACTCAATCCTCTATTTGACAAAGAAGAGGGAGAAGGAAGAGGAAGAAAAAGAAAGTGGGATAAAGGATCAGAAAGGGAGGAAAATAGAAAAAATTAGAGTATGACTCCAGGGTAGACCTGTTTTGTTTTCATTGAGTTGGTTGGTTGGTTTGTCTGTTGTATTCTTCATGTTTCGCCAAGTTGGCCAGACTGGTCTCGAACTCCTAGTCCGAAGTGATCAACCCGCCTCGCCCCCCAGAGTGCCGGGACCACAGGCGTGAGCCACCACGTCCAGCCCCCACATTGCTTCTGGCCTCCGTGGTAGACCTCCCAGACGGAGCGGCCAGGCAGAGGAGCTCCTCACTTCTACCCAGACACGGGGCGGCCGGGCAGAGGGGCTCCTCACTTCCCAGATGGGGCGGCCAGGCAGAGACGCTCCTCACTTCTTCCCAGACGATAGGTGGCCGGGCAGAGGTGCTCCTCACTTCCCAGACGATGGGTGGCCGGGCAGAGGCGCTCCTCACTTCCCAGACGATGGGTGGCCGGGCAGAGGCGCTCCTCACTTCCCAGACGATGGGCGGCCGGGCAGAGGCGCTCCTCATCTCCCAGACGATGGGTGTCCGGGCAGAGGCACTCCTCACTTCCCAGATGGGGCAGCCAGGCAGAGGCGCTCCTCACTTTCCAGATGATGGGTGGCCGGGCAGAGGCGCTCCTCACCTCCCAGACGATGGGTGGCCTGGCAGAGGCGCTCCTCACCTCCCAGACGATGGGTGGCCGGGCAGAGGCGCTCCTCACTTCTTCCCGGACGGGGCGGCCGGGCAGAGGCGCTCCTCACTTCCCAGACGATGGGTGGCTGTGCAGAGGCGCTCCTCACTTCTTCCTGGATGGGGCGCCCGGGCAGAGGCGCTCCTCATTTCTTCCCGGACGGGGCGGCCGGGCAGAGGCGCTCCTCACTTCTTCCCGGACGGGGCGGCCGGGCAGAGGCGCTCCTCACTTCTTCCCGGACGGGGCGGCCGGGCAGAGGCGCTCCTCACTTCTTCCCGGACGGGGCGGCCGGGCAGAGGCGCTCCTCACTTCTTCCCGGACGGGGCGGCCGGGCAGAGGCGCTCCTCACTTCTTCCCGGACGGGGCGGCCGGGCAGAGGCGCTGCTCACTTCTTCCCGGGCGGGGCGGCCGGGCAGAGGCGCTCCTCACTTCTTCCCGGGCGGGGCGGCCGGGCAGAGGCGCTCCTCACTTCCCAGACGATGGGTGGCCGGGCAGAGGCGCTCCTCACTTCCCAGACAGTGGGTGGCCGGGCAGAGGCGCTCCTCACTTCCCAGACGGGGCGGCCGGGCAGAGGCGCTCCTCACTTCCCAGACGGTGGGTGGCCGGGCAGAGGCGCTCCTCACTTCCCAGACCGTGGGTGGCCGGGCAGAGGCGCTCCTCACTTCCCAGACGGTGGGTGGCCGGGCAGAGGCGCTCCTCACTTCCCAGACGGTGGGTGGCCGGGCAGAGGCGCTCCTCACTTCCCAGACGGTGGGTGGCCGGGCAGAGGGGTTCCTCACTTCCCAGACGGTGGGTGGCCGGGCAGAGGCGCTCCTCACTTCCCAGACGGTGGGTGGCCGGGCAGAGGCGCTCCTCACTTCCCAGACGGTGGGTGGCCGGGCAGAGGCGCTCCTCACATCCCAGACGGTGGGTGGCCGGGCAGAGGCGCTCCTCACTTCCCCGACGGTGGGTGGCCGGGCAGAGGTGCTCCTCACTTCCCAGACGATGGGTGGCCGGGCAGAGGCGCTCCTCACTTCTTCCCGGACGGGGCGGCCGGGCAGAGGCGCTCCTCACTTCTTCCCGGACGGGGCGGCCGGGCAGAGGCGCTCCTCACTTCTTCCCGGGCGGGGCGGCCGGGCAGAGGCGCTCCTCACTTCTTCCCGGGCGGGGCGGCCGGGCAGAGGCGCTCCTCACTTCTTCCCGGGCGGGGCGGCCGGGCAGAGGCGCTCCTCACTTCTTCCCGGGCGGGGCGGCCGGGCAGAGGCGCTCCTCACTTCCCAGACGATGGGTGGCCGGGCAGAGGCGCTCCTCACTTCCCAGACGGTGGGTGGCCGGGCAGAGGCGCTCCTCACTTCCCAGACGGGGCGGCCGGGCAGAGGCGCTCCTCACTTCCCAGACCGTGGGTGGCCGGGCAGAGGCGCTCCTCACTTCCCAGACCGTGGGTGGCCGGGCAGAGGCGCTCCTCACTTCCCAGACGGTGGGTGGCCGGGCAGAGGCGCTCCTCACTTCCCAGACGGTGGGTGGCCGGGCAGAGGCGCTCCTCACTTCCCAGACGGTGGGTGGCCGGGCAGAGGCGCTCCTCACTTCCCAGACGGTGGGTGGCCGGGCAGAGGCGCTCCTCACTTCCCAGACGGTGGGTGGCCGGGCAGAGGCGCTCCTCACTTCCCAGACGGTGGGTGGCCGGGCAGAGGCGCTCCTCACTTCCCAGACGGTGGGTGGCCGGGCAGAGGCGCTCCTCACTTCCCAGACGGTGGGTGGCCGGGCAGAGGCGCTCCTCACTTCCCAGACGGTGGGTGGCCGGGCAGAGGCGCTCCTCACTTCCCAGACGGTGGGTGGCCGGGCAGAGGCGCTCCTCACCTCCCAGACGGTGGGTGGCCGGGCAGAGGCGCTCCTCACCTCCCAGACGGGGCGGCTGGGCAGAGGCGCTCCTCACCTCCCAGACGGGGCGGCCGGGCAGAGGTGCTCCTCACCTCCCAGACGGGGCGGCCGGGCAGAGGCGCTCCCCACCTTCCAGATGGGGCGGCGGCCGGGCAGGGGCTGCAATCCCAGCACCCTGGCAGGCCAAGGCAGGCGGCCGGGGGGTAGAGGCTGCCGCGAGGCCAGACCACGCCACCGCCCTCCAGCCCGGGCAACACCGAGCCCTGGGTGAGCGAGACTCCGTCTGTAGTCCCAGTACCTCGGGAGGCTGAGGCGGGCAGAGCACTCGGCGTCAGGAGCTGGCGACCAGCGTGGCCAAGATGGCGAACGCGTGCCTGCAGCCAAAGGAGAAAAGGCAGGCAGCGGTGGCGGGCGCCGGCAGTCCCAGGCAGTCCGCGGCGCGGGCAGCAGCAAGCCGAGTAGATTGTAGCCTGGGCCAGAGAGGGAAAGAAAGAAAGAAAGAAAGAAAGAAAGAAAGAAAGAAAGAGAGAGAGAGAGAGAGAGAGAGAGAGAGAGAGAGAGAGAGAGAGAGAGAGAGAGAGAGAGAGAGAGAAAGACCTCTGTACTTTTCAAAACTGAGATCAAGCATCACTCCTTAAAGAAAACTCTCCTGGGCCAGGTGTGGTGGCTCATGCCTAAAATTCTAGCACTTTGGAAGGCCAAGGCGGAAGGATTGCTTGATGAGATGAGACAGGTTTGAATTTATAGCCCAGTAAGAGCAATACTATCTTTTTCCTGCGTTTTAACTGTTGCACCCGGCATAGTACTTGGCATATATTTGGCACTTAGTAAATGATTATTGAATAAATAAAGATGTAAATGATGCTCTAATTCAGAACACTATATTGTTAAATATTCTGAATATATTTATTAAGGCATAGTTTGCAAACAAGCCATGTATTAGAACATCAGAATTTCACATCTGACAAAGCACGATCTGGCTCAGTGAGCCAAGTTGGTAAATCTCCAGCCGATGACGAATTGCTCTTGAGACTCTTGTTATAGGCAGCCTCAGGAAGAGGCAGAGCAAGGCCATTTATACCGCTTCGAGCCGCCAGTCCCAGCTCTCTTGGAGAAAGGCAGCACAGTTGGGAGGGCTCATAACAGGCCTGTTGAAAACAAGTCGCGGTCTCACCCTGTGTTTTGATTTCTGTTCAGGGAAGGGCACTTCCTCTTGCATTTGTGGGAGCCAAGTAATACATTCTGGGTGGAGGGAACTATGGTAGAAAGCCTAGTGTTGGACACACGAAAAGGTGGCAGCATCTTAGAACTGGCTAAACACATATCTTGGCATAAGAACTTGGGTGGCAGGCAACCAAGATTTGGGGAGTGCTTTTCCTGCATCATTTTCTGCTGGGATTGCAATATGAGGGAGGCCTTGTTGATGTGTGTAGTTTGTTATGCTTGGCAACACCTTCTAGTTAGTAGTGGTTGAGTGCTTGCTAACTTGTGAATTCTTCAGAAGAGAGTAGAATATAAAAAGCCTTCAAGCCTCTCCTGTCTCCGCCGCAATGCGGCTAACGCAGGGCAACCGGCCGCAGTGAGCTGTGGACCCAGGCACTGGCTAGAGAAGTTGACAGACCACGAACACGGGGCAAGCTGAGTCTTTCTGTTTCACTTCCGGCATGTTTTTCACCAACAGGGATATTTTGGTCTGTTTCAAAGAAGAGGAAATCGGCCCCTAGCAGACTGTTTCAGAAAAGCAGCAGAAGAAAAGAAAAAAGATTAAAGCCATATCTCTTGGAGAGAGGGATAGAAATCTGGATTTTGTTTGAAACAATGTTTCCATTTCCAACACCTCGGGTCCATAAAAAGTAGGAGAAAAAAAGTCTTCTTGGGGTTTCAGCATGCACATTGCATTTATTCTGTCTCTCATTTCTTAATTTGTCAGTTTCTTTCTCCAAGTACCAAATCCAGTAAATTTTCTTTAAATGGAAAGAAAAAAGCAATAATGAATGCCAGAAAACAGTTTCCCAACCAGCCGGCCAAACCACAAGTATCCAAAAATGTGATTTCATTTTTAATAATATAGAAAACTGAAGAATATCAAGTAGAAATATAAAGAGAAGAAAAACATTGACTTATTCTAAACACCAATAAAAAGGATTTCCAACTTCAGAATGTTTGTAGAAGACAGATGAAGAGAAATAGCTACTCAATGAAGGAATTCAGAATCCGGTGTTCACAAAATTAAGAAGATACTAGTGATCAATGAACTCTAAACAGTCATATGGGTTTGCCTTCTCTGAATCCTTTGAAATTCACTCTCTATTCAGTGTCCAAATTTCCTTTATATGTAAAATTAGGAGCCAAGGAGCCCACGTTGTGAACTGAGAAACTAAAGATCGTGTAGGGCGAAGACATTCGTGTTGTAACCGGTGTCTTTTATGCCAACTCTTAGAATTTAAGGAGCAGCTGGGGAGGCCAGCAGGCTGACTTAAGCCCACAAAGGATGGCCTCTGATCCCTGAAACTGGGGGAAGCAGCAAGATAATTCTTAACTACTCAGGTGACATCTCTTCCAGGAAGTTTTCTCTAACTTACTCCCTAGCCCAGGAGGGAAGGCTTAGACCCCAAATCTGTTTTCCTAGAACACCTGGGCATATCTCTTATTGCATCCAAATGGTTCTTACAATGCAATGCAACACAATACACAGTATCTATACATCTCGCTTGTTAGACCATGAACTCTAGAGCAGGGATATCTTTACTTCTCTAGTGCCAAGTATAGTGGCTGGAACATCAATTAACTAATTGACATGAATGCTTTCTTTCTTTGTATCGAAACAACTCAGGCCATTTTAATTGTTCTACCCTATGGTTATATCATTCTTACCATGTTTTAGTACCGGTAAATAGAATTCATTATTTCCCAGGATATATCAGTTAATAATTTCATAAACACAGAAACTAACTATCTCTGGACCAGTGCTTCCCAAACTTTACTGTGCCTGCAAATCACCTGTGGATCTTGCTACAAAGCAGATCTTCACTCATTTGGCCTGGGAAGGGGCCTGAGAAGCTGCCTTTCTAACAAGCTCCCAAGTGCTGCCAATGCTCTTGGTCCATAAAGTAACAGTGGCTTGAGCCAGATAGAGTTTAATTTTGTTTCCTGAAAGTTAAGTCCAGAGATTAGCAGTCCAGGGCTGGTGTGGCAGTTCTGCCACATCATCAGAAGCCCAGGCTCTTCTATCTTTCTGCTTTACTATCCTGGGTTCTGTTTACCCCGAGGTCTCCTCTTGTCCCAAGATAGCAGCTGCTGCTCTAACCATCACACCTATATTGTAGTCAGTAGAGAGGAGGATGCACCAGGACAAATGGCTGACAGCTGGGTCAGCCTCTTCTAAAGGAGCTGTCAGGAGGATCCCATCTGACAACTTTCACTCGTATCTCACTGGCCAAAATGTAGTCACCTATCTAAAAGAAGGCTTGAAATGTGATTTTCCTGTTGGGAATATGTTGCTGATTACAACGAATTGAGTTTCTCTTAAGGGGAGAATGAATGCTGGGTAGATGCCAGCAATCTCTACTATGAGTCAGATGAGATTGTTGTGGATCCCCTGTTACTCACCCGTGGTTAGTAACCTCTGGATTGTGCCCCATTCCTGAAGAGAAACCAGTTACTCTGTTAAAGTCCATGCGAAACATCAGCTGTATTTGTGACAAGTTCTGTCTCACAGGCTCCTTGACTGTACTTATTGACTAAAGCTATCATCACTCTTGGCTGTGAAATTTGAAGTAAGACGAGGGGACCAGAACTTCCTACCCTCGCTGCCTCCTCTTTGGAATAACATTAATTGTCAGAGCTTAGTTTGGCCCAGGCCTTATTTGCATCCTTGGGCTCTCGGATGCCAGGGAAACATGGCTACTGTGACATCAGATGAGATCCTGGCTCAAGGATGCTGGCAGGGTCTCTAGCTTATTGTCCCTAAGGTTATGGCTTATAAATAAGGGAATGAGTCCAAAGGGATGTGCTGTTCTTCTTGCTTGGTGCCCATCAGTTCATTCCTTGAGTAACAGTGGAGTCACCCAAAGTGAAGAAACAATTCCAGCCCATTGATTTCAGCCTGAGCACTCACATTTTTTCCCTGGCTCTTTGCCCAGGATTTCCAGGGAGCAGGCAGGGGCCAAGAAGCAATATACATTCCTGAAAGGAAGGCTTCTTGAGTGATTAAAATGATGGTATCTGTCGGTGGCTCAGGCAATGACAGAGAACGCAGGCAGGGTGCCCTCTGAGATGCCCCCCCGATTCCTGAGTTATGACGTGGAAGACAGGGAAAGTGCACATCAGCAACAACAGGAAAGAAAAAGGTAGTTGTTTATTTTCCTTCCGTTCTCTTCCCATCTCAAGGAATTGATCCCTCCAAAATTTCAATCTGAGATAACAAAAACAATTTGCAAATAGTCAACAAACTGTGCATTCATTCATTATTACTAGAACTACATTCATGGAAAATAATTTATATAAATTAACCAAAAGTTGCTTTTTTAAAAAAGGTAATATGATTTATTTAGATGGGTTCAACAATCAGATGTTGTGGGGGAGGAGGGTAATCCATGAATCTATATGTGTGCTAAGCATTGCTACACATTGAATGTGTTTTTCACATCTATTTATTACTATTTTTCAAGTCCTATAGATGCAGTTTTGATTAGTGAAATGCAAGTTTATTTTAAGATGTGACTAAATTTTTATCTGAGAAAATACATTATGGCAAAAAGCAATCACTGGATACTAAAAGTATAATGACCGTTATGTGAGAGTATGTAGAATTCAAGTATGAAAAAAAGAAGTCCTTCTACCTGAACATGTTGGTGTAACTGGGCCTATGTTCAGCTGCCCACTGCTTGAAAGTGAGACACGAGAAACGAGGTTGGGTATGCTTTGTTATCCCCCCTCCCTTTACAGTTTAGACACAACAACAGCATTAATGTTAAAATAGAGATCATGAGACTGGCAGCACAGCCTGTGGCGATAAGATACCAAATTATAAACAGGACCTAAGGCCATGCCCGGCAAAGGTTAAATCTCTACCCCAAGATAAACGTGTGTTACATGCATGTTTGTTCAGTACCCATGTGTCAAGACCACCTTCATAAATATTTATAGCTACTTCTGTAACCCGTTGAATATGTATGTTGAGCTGATCTGTCATCATATACCCACAGGAGCCCTGGATACAATTGACAGTAGGGAACAAATGGATTGATTTTCTTGCTGATATGGTAGGCCACTTCAGGTTTCTGCCCTGGTGTGAGAACCAACCGATGCTCTAAGAGATTTAACAATTGCCACACATGTTAAAACACTAGATATTATACTAACTTTTGTTTATAAGTTCGCTTCCAGGAGAATCATTTATCCCTGGATGTGGACCTGCATCCTTTTCAACTAAGAAATAGTTCCTCCTGAAGACCCGGAAGGAACAAGGGCCTGAACATCAGCTCACTGCCAGGTCAAAAAGTTTCATTCCACAGTTGCCCCATATTGACCCTGTTTGGCAGGAAGTAGCCAGCTGAGAGATGACATCCCATTGTCCCTAATCCCACAAAATTGTGGAATGAGCCTTTGACAGTGGGAAATTGTAACAGTGAAACAGCAAAAAAACCCTAACATAACTAATTCCATTTTTATTTAAGGGGCCTATACCCATTCCTGCACGTTTGCTAGGGTAATTTTAGAGCACTGAGATAATATACAAAAACAGCAATCAAATATTTTGTAAATCGAACTCTGGGATGAAAGGGGAAGTATATAAACAACTAATTACGTTTTGTTAAAGATTTACAGGACCATTGTGACCTGACCAAGGACAAAAAAGTTCCCAGCCTCCTTCTCTCAGACCTTTCATGGTTCCTGATAGTTGGGGAATGAGCCGCTGTGGCATCAACAAATACATATACTTCATCACCCTCCACCACTTCTAATCCTAGTACTCACTCAGGTCCATCCCTCAGTCCCAGAGACACTGTCAGCCTTTTATTATAAAATCACTGTGATTTTTCAAGAAGTCCTTGAATAGCTCTTTAGTTAAGTAGATCTAAGGCAAGTAGCCACCAATTATTTGGAAAGAAGCATGGAAGAGAATATTTTTGACTCAGCAAGGAACTGGGGCATGGCTGCTCTTGGTGGGAGGTGATAGGCAATGCTGCCGAATTGCACCTCCCACCCCCACACGCATACACACACACACACATTCAGCACCCATGATTTTACAAGGGGCTAAGGAGCCTGCAGGAAAACGAGGTATAGCAGAGCGTCCTCCTCGATGTGACTCTGTGGTTTCCCTGTCACTTACAGAATAATAATTCTCAAAGGATAAAAATTTTTGTTGTGCTGTGGGAAATAGTAGATACTCAAAGCTCTTTGAAAACCTTTGTGGTGCACCCTCCACAGTGCACGCTCAAAACCCTGAGTGCAGTGCCCTAAAGGTGCTCTTCTCTGTGGGTGGCTAGGTTTGTAGGAAGATCCCCAGCCCTTCCCTCCACCACTCCTGGCAGAATGGCTCCAGCCCCATCCCACGCCAACTTCAACCAGAGAGCTCCTGTTTATTTTATGTGCTGAGATTCCAGACATAATTCTGTTAATTTAAAAAAAAAAGGCCTCTTTTAAATGCATTTTTGAAAGCTGCTGGTCTCTTGTATCCACTGAATTTGGGGAATATCACATCATATATGTGTGTTTATATGTATGTGTGTGTCTGTATGCAGGATATGACAACAATACTGAAGCAGCAGTGGGTGGTGCACAGGTCACACCTGTGAAAGGATTGTCTTGCATTGTTTTGGCCTGACTCTGGTGAAGAACAAGGTGGTATCGAACCCCTAGGTGAGTCCCAACAAAAGAAACAGAGTGATGGGACCATGTCAAGCTCTCAGAACTTCTTTATACTTCTTCCTGTTTGTTTGTTTGTTTGTTTGTTTTTTGAGACGGAGTCTCGCTCTGTCGCCCAGGCTGGAGTGCAGTGGTGCGATCTCGGCTCACTTCAATCTCCACCTCCCACATTCAAGCCATTCTCCTGTGTTAGCTTCCTGAGTATCTGGGACTACAGGCATGTGCCACCACACCCAGCTAATTTTTGTATTTTTAGTAGAGATGGGGTTTAACCATGTTGACCAGGCTGGTCTTGAGCTCCTGATCTCAAGTGATCCTCCCACCTCGGCCTCCCAAAGTGCTGGGATTACAGGTGTGAGCCACTACACCCAGCCTCCTGATTTTTTTTTTTTTATCAACCTGATGTGGACAGATTCCCAAGTCTTGATTACCCCATCCCCCTCTACTGAAGAGCCCTAGGATAACCCTCTTTTGAGTTGCCCCCACAAGCTCTTTTACTCATTATGATGGTCAAAGAGAGGTTGTAAAGGGTGCACGATTTTATGAATCCCCTTTTAATCTATCCAGATGGTCTCTTGCTGGGAATTACTATTTCGTCTTGCAGGTCAGAGCATAAGATGAGACCCTACTCTGGCAGGCACAGTGGCTCATGCCTTGTAATCCCAGCAATTTAGGAGGCAGAGGTGGGTGGATTGCTTGAGTCTGGAGTTTGAGACCAGCCTGGGCAACATGGCAAAACCCAATCTTTTTTTAAAAAAAAAAAAAAGTACAAAAATTAGCCAGGTGTGGTGGCACATGCCTGTAGTCCCAGCTACTTGGAAGGATAAAGCAGGAAAATCGCTTGAGCCTGAGAGATGGAGGTTGCAGTGAACCAAGATAGAGCCACTGCACTCCAGTCTGGGTGATGAGAGTGAAACCGTGTCTCACAAAAAAAAAAAGAGAGAGAGAGACAGAGAATCTATTTCTACAGACAGTGATGAACTTTATTCCCCCATGTTATGGTCCTTGTAGCTTAAGGAGGTGTTTGAGGTTAGGCTTCTCTGACCCTTTGCCCATTCTGCCAAGGGATAAGATATTGGACACCACACTGAAGTTAGATGTTGAAAATTGAGGTCCATAATCCCCATATGTTCAGTCTCATTCACTTGTCAAAGAATATTTCTAACTGGATCCCCAACAGAATCCTTACAATGGAGTGCCATCTCCATTGGCCTCAGGAACTGAGGATTCTTTTAGTCCTTTCCTTATAGTGCCTGAGCCCACAGCTTACTTTCACTCATTGCCCACCTGCTTTTGCGGATATATAATACCCTTGCATAACCTCCTTGGTCAGCCTAATCACTTAACCCCAGGAGGCCCCTTCAGAAAATCTGCAAATCGCTTCTCCTCTGAGAATGCTTCAGCATAGCTTATTCAGGCCTAGATAAGCTTCGTTTCTTCGAGAGAAGGCTTGTCCCTTTTGCTTCCAGCATAGTCTCAGGCCATAGGACCCAAGTCTGAATTTTGGGTGTGTAACTTACTTTGAGCAAGTTACTATTTCTGGTCTTCAAGATTCTCATGTGAAAAATAAAGATTAAAAATAGTCCTTACCTCCTAGCGTTGTTTGAGAATTAAATGAGTGAGGGCATTCTATACATTTAGACTATACTTGGCATATAATCAGCTATCAGAAAATATTAGATACTATTATCTTGGCAAGAACTGGAAGTGACATTGGCTTTACCAAGTTCATTTGTCCATCCGTTCATTTGAAATGTATTTACTGATCCCCTATGATATGCCAGCTATTATGATCAGCCACAATTAAGAATAGCCACTCCATACATTCTACAAATATATGTATGGATTCTAATGCATTGCTTTTTCTGAAATTTTGTTATAAAAAACATGATATGCCTTCAAAAAAACTGGAATTTTAAAATGCTCATGTCCCCAGATTCCTGGTTATAAACTATAAGTTCTCCGATTGGGAGAGCATTCGGTGGCCTACGTACTGTTACCTCTGAAGGCAAATTTTTACTGTCAGCCTCAAAAGGACTAAGGAAACTCATGGCAGAACATTAAAATGTTTATTTCTAACTAAGTTTTCAAAATGTAGACATGATTTTTATCCACATTTGTATTCCTCTCTATTGAGATAAATACAGTCTAAAGTGAGGCCTACAGAATGAATAAAAAGTAAATAATATTTTAAAAGAGACCTTATGTCTGAGCAGAATTACTGCTCTAGTATCTGGCCCACGGAGTGGGGAGGTAGGAAGGGTCCTACCTCAGGCCTTCAAAGAATGATGTTATGAGGTCATGAGGTCAGGCCCTGAAGGGGTGTGGCCAGGGCTCAGATCCAGCTTCTACCATTTCTCCTGGCTGACCTTAGGCAAGCGGCTGGCTCAACTCTGTCTATGCTTGTTTTCTTTATCTATAAAGGTAGATAATAAAAATACATACCTTGTAAGATTGTTATGAGGCTAAAATGAAGTGATACATGTAAAACATTTGTACATATGCAATAAATATTAGTAGTCAGTGCCAGTCATTGGTCTATATTTTTTCCTCATGAGCCATCCTTTTAGATACCAATACCCTGTGTCAGGAAATGGGTGTAGAAAAGAAACAAATAAACAAAAAAGATACCAAGCCATCTTAAAATAAAAATTCTTCACCAAAACATTTTTTTAAATGTAATCTGCTACTATTCAGCTGTCTCAAGTTTCATTTAAAGATAAGGCATAATGTGACATCCATTTTATAGATACAAAAACTAAGGATCCAAGAATGGTTCTCTAAGTTTATAAAACGCAGAGGTGTCAGAAAAAGATAGCATAAGCTCAGGATATCCGTCTCCAAGTCCCTCCCCCTTTTTATTTTTTAGCTTCACATATCTGTGGACTGGGGTCAGGGGGAAGATCATTATCTTTCAAAAACCACAAATTCTCAGAAAGTACCATTAACTATATCTAAAAATTCACCCTGGCAGCTATTTTTAAGTTATTAAAGTCAACAGACTATCTATGCAGCAGCCATTCTTAAAGAAAGCTTCATGTAGAGTTAGAATATCAATGGGGAATGACTTCCAAAAGGAATGATGGGAGCCTGCACCTTGGTGACCACTGAACAATTACATGAGGTGCAGGAATCATCAAACCAGTTTTGTACAGAGATTTTGAAATCGGAGAAAATGTTCTCTCTCTCTCTCTCTCTCTCTCCAGCAGTTTGAAAGCTGGGTGAAGTCTTGCAGAAGCTGGAGAGCAGCCCAGGGTTTCCTGCTGCGTGAAGGCGAGAGCCTAGAACTGGTTGGAACAAGCTTCTCTCCTCTGACTTAGGTTTGCTCTTCTGGAGAGCTATGGAAGAGAAGCCATTTGCAAGGTCATGTAGAGTACGGACCCCCCAGAGGGCCTGGCACCATCCCAGGCATTTCACACATCTCACCCCGTGGAGTTGTTATGCAGGGGATTACCAAGAGGCCATTTTGACACAACTGTTTTAACACAGAGCTTAAAAAATAAATTATCAGGTAATGTCAACTGCCCTATTTTGACCCTCACACCACTCTGGCGTGTCTCCTCAATTATCATTTTTGTTGAAACCTGTTACCTAGTATGTACTATTTTTATTATCTTTTCTAGCGCCCCTCTTTCCACTCCCTGTCCCTGAACCTAGCCTACCCCACCCCACCACCACTTCATTCCTCCTTGTTGCTACCAGCTGGCAAAATCTATATTATTAGAAAATTTCTTTTGATAAAATTGACACCAATAAAATATCTGAAAATCCACTTTTCTCACACCAAAGGATATTTGATTAAAATGAATTATGATAACAGTTATTCAAAATGTATAAAAGGTTGAAAGATAATATTTCATTTATGATTAATTCATAAGAAAATTATAGGAGATTTATTTCAGATATTTGGAAGTAGTTCTGTGTTTGTATTCCTTTTTCAGGCTCAAAGTCGCAAAATTCTTCTTTCCATTCACATACACTTAAGCACTTTTATGATGACTCTCCCCTTTACGTGTTCTGCTCGTATTCTTGGTCTTTTCAAGATTGAACAAATAAAATTCATTTACCAATTGTCACACATCCACTCTTCCACACTAAACTGGAATTTGCATTTGTCAATGTGCAAACTTTGACCAAGTTGTCTATTTGGCCATTGCCTCATTAGTCTCTTAAACTTTATATTTAAGGTAAAAAAAATAACATATTTGATGAAGTCCTCACCATTTGACTTGAGGACACATGTGGAGATGGCATAGTGGTTAAGAAAGAATACGGTCAAACTGGTTTTGAATCCTGGCCCCATCCACTTACACTGTAAAGTAATATTAGGAAATTCATTTAATTTCTTTGTGCTGCAACACACAGTGAGGAGTAAGTGAGTTCTATATAAAGTGCGTATTATCTGTGCCAGGTATTCTTTCAAGTGTTATATACATGTTAGTAACTATTTTTACTAATTTAAAATTGGGTGCATTTTCTGTTTAGATGAACATTCCTCCTAGTAGTAATAAGCAGTTTTCTTTTTTCCTTACTCATTTTTGGTGCAACTCTAGGAATAGAAATTGTGGTTGTGGAAAGAGGCAGGCTTGGGGCAAGAAGCAGAGTAGGGGTTGGGAAAAGGTATAGAGGATGAGCATGGCTCAGGCATGAACAACGTACAGCTTTACTGGGTAGTTTTGTAAAAGTGCTATTAAAAGAGAACAGAAGAGATGAAGTGATGTTTCCGTTATGCATACAACTCAATTTTTTTTTTCACTGAAGGTTTTATTGTTGATTTTTCTCCCCATAGCAAAATGCTCTAGAGATAAAAAAGGTTGCACCAGGAAGACTTCATCAAAATGTCATGTGCTTCATTGTTTAGCAGGTAAAGTATTGTTGGGTTGTGAAAATGAAAAAGTGAAATGAGTAGACTTAGAAGCCTCATCCCAGTTCAGGCCCACTTCTGAATGGGCCTGATGGGGAAAGGGAAGGAGAAGAGTGGATGCCCCTGACTGAGCATCATGGAAAACTTCAGAAGCTTAGGAAGGCTAGAGTCTAGCATTTCTTAGACCAGAACAAAGAAGTGAGTGGGCCCAGAGGATTGGAGCATCCAGCTAAGCCTTTCTAAGGTGGTGTTTGCCCCAGTCAGCCAGTGATGGGAAGCATTTAGCATCCCCATTGCCCCTCACCTCTTCCCACATCCATGGTAGGCAGAGCCAACACATCAAAACAGTCACTCCCGATGAGCTCAGGGAACATCTCAGGTTTCCACTGCACATGATGCTGTAGGTAGGTTTCCCTTGAGTTCATCAGGACTGGATACATAATTTGTAGGGCCCAGTGCAAAATGAAAATGTGGAAGCCAATGTTCAAAAAGTATTACAAATTTCAAGATGGCAGCAGCAGAGCATTAAATCAAGTGCGAGGCCTTCTGAGCATGGGGCCCTGTACACAGGTTGTACATAAAGTCAGCCCTGTTTGCCCTAGCTCAGTTCCCTGGAAACAGACACTGAATGCCTGAGATCAGCACTCCGGAGGCTCACTGGGGAGTGCTCTTGGAAATGCATATGTAAGCAGATGCGGGAAGCAGGATGGGCAAGGGGAGAAGCAGGACTGCAATGCAGTTGCAACAGAGACCTCAGTGATCCCACAAGAAGCCCTGAGCCCTGGGGCTTAGGTTGCTCCTACAGAGACAAGGGACCAGAATCTTTACAGCTTCACCACATTGCACACCCAGCAGTCACTGGATGCAGGCCACCCCAGGGAGAGGGCATGGCCTTGGGCAAGGTGGCTGTCTTTGGCCAAGGGCTATTGCCAGGGAGACACAGACCAGTACTTCAGTTGGCAACTCTCCCCATAGTTGGTATATGAGTACCTTGTCCTGAAAGATCCGTGCTTAGACTACAGCATCCACTGCATATGCTACCTCCAGCCCATAGATGGCCATTATTTTCCATTCCTGAAATCAATGTGGCAATTGACTGACCTGCTGGGACCAACGTGATGAGGTCACTTTAATAAAATAAAACAAGGCAAACAGCAAGAAGAAAAAAATGCCAGGAAATGCACCAGGGAAAATGGTGCCACTCCTTAAAGCCTGGAGCAGAAGAAGATCTGAGGCACTGATTTTACAGGGAAACATGGAAGCCCAGCAAGTATTTTAGAAACTTGGTGGCTTTTCTATTGTTTTTATTGCCTGTAAGAATTTTCTTATATTTTCCCTTTTCACAGCAAAGAGAAGCTGGCATTTTCAAAATGAACTCTGCTAAAGACCAAGAAAGGAAAATGATATATAGTATTATAATATTACTACTAATAATTAAGGCTTATGATTATAATAAGCACTACTTTGGGAATATTCTCCATCAAATAGCCAAGAGCAACACAAATATATTTTGAGATTCTAGAAAACACGAAATGTGTTTATGTCTACCAATAAGGAGACATAATCACATTTTGAAATATGTATTCTAGACATAAATTTCAAAATATATTTTTCTGGAAAAATGTATCCTGGACACAAAGTTCAAAAATGAATCACTATAAAATTATTTTCTGGCTGCTTTAAAATTGCAAAATTGTAAGTTCAATAGCTTGTAGTTCTATTTGTAACAAAAATTTAGTTTTTAAAGGAAATTCAGTTAGTTAATTTCCAGTGCACTGAAACAAGTATACTGACAAACATTAGTTATCCTAAAGATGCTTATTTTATGAATAAGAAGCTCAATTTTTTAAAATATTCCAAAATGGTGTGTATTTATAAATGTATTATACGTCTTTCAGCCTTGTCATGAATTTTTTTTTAATTTGGGGTGTTATTCCTCTATTTCAACATCATATTTGCAGGGTTTATGTGTGTAACTGTAAGTGAAGACGTGGTGCTCAGAAATGATTTTAGTGGGGTCTAAAGTGTTGCAGGCGTGTCCAATCTTTTGAGTTTTCTGAGCCACATTGGGAGAAGAGTTGTCCTGGGCCACACATAAAATACATTAACACTAAGGATCGCTGATGAGCTGAAAAAAGAATCGCAAAAAAATTTCGTAATGTTTTAGGAAAGTTTATGAATTTGTGTTGGGCCACATTCAAAGCTGTCCTGGGCTGCGTGCAGCTCGTGGGCCACAGGTTGGACAAGTTTGGTTTACTGGCCCCTATCCACTGAGAATAACCCAAAGGGAAACAAATACTAAACTCTGCCCCTCTTTCCTGAATGTATCAGTTTTGTGGCACGGTCCCTCAGAAGTCCTAACTTGCCTAGGACAAAGCCACACCTTGGAATTCTTCCACCCCACCCTCTACACCCAGGAGGACCCTGATTCAATCATAGCCTTATACGGAAATCCAATAAACATGTTAGAAGAGAGGAATTCTGGCTGGAAAAAGTGCGTATATGGGGGATGAAGGAGACCCTTAAATC
The DNA here is from genome assembly GCF_028878055.3 of Symphalangus syndactylus. Taxonomy (NCBI): domain Eukaryota; kingdom Metazoa; phylum Chordata; class Mammalia; order Primates; family Hylobatidae; genus Symphalangus; species Symphalangus syndactylus. The sequence goes on from NC_072440.2 coordinate 45,125,818, forward strand.
AATTTCATCTGCCACCCTTGTTGGTTCCTAAGGACCAACAAACTCCTTAAGATATGAAGTATTGAAAACCACTCTCCAAAGTACTGCACACTTTGCTCAGGGCTATTGTTTGGGGTCAAAATGAAATGATAGCCATGAAAGCAAAACAGAAAGGATTCCAAGTACTGACAGATGCTTCTCTTGTTCATAATACTTCGTGTGTTTCTGGACAAGTAAGCCAACAATAAAATAAGTGTCTCCCAACAAGACGAATAGCTCCATGAAGGCAAAGCACCTTTCCTCTGCACCTTTGCACAAGGTAGGGCCTCAGTAAAAATGTGTTGACTCTAAAAGAACATGGCTTACTAACCCAGCACACAAAGTGAAATTTATGTTCAAGCTCCATTAAGCTCTCACTAATTAAGCTGGAAGATCTTCCAAAAGTTCATTAGTGCAACACAAAATGCATAGTAACAGGTAACATTTATTGAGTATTTCTACCACACACTGTTACAACACTGTTGTAAATGCATTACACACCTAGAGTACCTATGAGGTATATAATATTATAACCATTTTTAGATGGAGAAACTGAGACATAGGGGTGTTAAGTAACTTGCCCAAAGTCCTACAGTTACTAAATATCAGAGCTTGGATTCAGACAAGATCAGAGCCCAGGTTCTTAACCATTAACCCTCAGAAGGATAAAAGCAGGTGCTTGTTACTGATACAATATGAACGTGGTTCCTGGAGTCCATTCCCTTGTGGGGTCCTATGTTTAACCCAGACAGAACCAGGCACACTTTTGGTTCCAGCTTCATTCAACCACCCAACTCTATCCTTTTAAAAGGCAGAAACCAAGGCTCAGGATCTAAGTATGTTTGGGGAAGTGAGTGAATGTCTTATATTCCATTTATGTCTTCTATGATGCCATCACCCCCTGCTTGGTATACAAAGTACAAGCTTTTCAGTCCTTTGCTCTTTCTATTTGCAACTTGAGATACGATTTCACTGATCTAGGACAAAGGACTCACTTGAGGCATTTCTTAAACTGTGCAAATTCTCAGTTTCTATCCTCCGATTCAGGTTCACCAGGCAGGTCGGAAGAGGAGACCAGAAATCTGTCTTTTTAATGAGCAAACCAAATGATTCTGGTATCAGAGAGATACTGCCCTGGGCCGGGCGCGGTGGCTCACCTGTAATTCCAGCACTTTGGGAGGCTGAGGCGGGCAGATCACGAGGTCAAGAGATCGAGACCATCCTGGCCAACTTGGTGAAACCCCATCTGTACTAAAAATACAAAAATTAGCCAGGTGTGGTGGCGGTCGCTTGTAATCCCAGCTACTCAAGAGGCTGAGGCAGGAGAATCACTTGAACCCCGGGAGGCAGAGGTTGCAGTAAGGCAAGGTTTTGCCACTGTACTCCAGCCTGGCGACAGAGCAAGACTCCATCTCAAAAAAAAAAAAAAAGAAAATTACTGCCCTGGGTTTAGAAGGATTGTTTCTTATCTGTGGCTTGGATAAATATAAAGAGGGTATGTGTGAAGATATCACAACAAATCCCCTCATCCCTCCCTGGCCTGGAGCAGACCTCGCTGGTAGTTGGAGCCCACAGCTCCCCGTGTGTGTCTATGCCCCCTTCTCAGTGGTTTGGCTGGGCTTCTGGTAAAGACCACACCACAAAGAGGGAGCCGTGCAATGTCCTGCATGCAGCCTTCACTCAGCCTGCATGTGTGCTGGGCCGGGGGTGTGGGAGAATGTGATTTGACTGTGTCCAGGCCACCATGGTGCACAGACAAGCTGGGACTCTGTTTGCAAGGCCCAGTTTCCATTCCTGCTGGTGCCAACAGCTCAATGTGGGCAGTCAAAACTCCAGATTCCTTCAGAGAGAGCCAGTTATCTGCTAGACTTCCTTTGTTTTCTAGGGCTCTGTCTTGGCATCTCTGCCGAGAACATGTTTTGGCTGGATCCACTCCCCTGGCGTCTGCACATCTCTGGGAAGCTATGCTAAGAAAGAAACACGGCCCAAGAGGTAGCAGGGGAGCTAGAGTTCTTGTCTGGTTTAACGCAGGACCCCATATGGGAAATGGGCTTCAGAGATCAGCTGCTTATGGGACCAGGGACCAGCATCTTCCCAACACTGCTATGCACCCCTCAACCTTTTCGGAGATCAGATTGCTGGTGGGGGCAAGGACATGCCAGGCTTCTTGAAATCTCTGATGAACTTCTTTCTGTTCCCCAGCAGAGGAGGTGCAGGGGGTGGGAGTAAAGTTCTCCTTGTCCCTATTAAAGAGGGTCAATGTTTAGTGTAATCTGCTCTGGCCCAGTTTGAGGTTTTGCAGTGGGGCTGAAACAGACTTTAGCATTCATTGACAAGGAATGGTTAAAGTGAATGTGGCCATTTCCAATCACTTGTACAACATAATCATGTATGACTCTTCTGATCTCACATCTACTCAGGAAAGCCCTGCAAATAATTGTAGGTATCATTTGAATCCCCATCCTTTAAGATTCCTCCTCTTGACTTCTAGGGGATCCTTCAGCTAGTACTGGTTGTCACATGGTTCATTGAGATGTTTCATATATGATGATATCTTCCCAGTCTCCTCTTGAGAGGCAAAAGAATATCTTTTTCAACTTTACATTTGCCATGGCACCCAGAATAGAGGCTTACATACAGTAGATGCTCAATAAAGGTCACATGAATAACAGCTTGGTATAGAGGAGAATAAAATTGTCACGTGGATTATGATATCCATCATTTGTCTATTGACAGAAAGAGAGGTTAAAAGAAAAGCATTACCGAGGATGGCCAAATAGGAACAGCTCCGGTCTACAGCTCTCAGTGTGAGTGACTCAAAAGACAGGTGATTTCTGCATTTCCATCTGAGGTACCGAGTTCATCTCACTAGGGAGTGCCAGACAGTGGGTGCGGGACAGTGGGTGCAGTGCATTGTGCATGAGCTGAAGCAAGGCAAGTCATTGCCTCACTCAGGAAGCGCAAGGGGTCAGGGAGTTCCCTTTCCTAGTCAAAGAAAGGGGTGACAGATGGCACCTGGAAAATCGGGTCACTCCAACCCTAATACTGCGCTTTTCCAATGGGCTTAAAAAATGGCACACCAGGAGATTATATCCCACACCTGGGTCGGAGGGTCCTATGCCCACGGAGTCTCGCTGATTGCTAGCACAGCAGTCTGAGATCAAACTGCAAGGTGGCAGTGAGGCTGGGGGAGGGGCGCCTGCCATTGCCCAGGCTTGATTAGGTAATAAGAGCAGCTGGGAAGATGGAACTGGGTGGAGCCCACCACAGCTCAAGGAGGCCTGCCTGCTTCTGTAGGCTCCACCTCCGGGGGCAGGGCACAGACAAACAAAAAGTCAGCAGGAACCTCTGCAGACTTAAATGTCCCTGTCTGACAGCTTTGAAGAGAGTAGTGGTTCTCCTAGCACGCAGCTGGAGATCTGAGAACGGGCAGACTGCCTCCTCAAGTGGGTCACTGACCCCCGAGCAGCCTAACTGGGAGGCATCACCCAGTAGGGGCAGACTGACACCTCACACAGCCGGGTACTCCTCTGAGACAAAACTTCCAGAGGAACGATCAGGCAGCAGCATTTGCGGGTCACCAATATCCGCTGTTCTACAGCCACCGCTGCTGATACCCAGGCAAACAGGGTCTGGAATGGACCTCTAGCAAACTCCAACAGACCTGCAGCTGAGGGTCCTGTCTGTTAGAAGGAAAACTAACAAACAGAAAGGACATCCACACCAAAAACCCATCTTTACATCACCATCATCAAAGACCAAAAGTAGAAAAAACCACAAAGATGGGGAAAAAACAGCAGAAAAACTGGAAATTCTAAAAAGCAGAGCACCTCTCCTCCTCCAAAGGAATGCAGCTCCTCACCAGCAATGGAACAAAGCTGGATGGAGAATGACTTTGACGAGTTGAGAGAAGAAGGCTTCAGATGATCAAACTACTCTGAGCTACAGGAGGAAATTCAAACCAATGGCAAAGAAGTTAAAAACATTGAAAAAAAATTAGATGAATGGATAACTAGAATAACCAATGCAGAGAAGTCCTTAAAGGAGACGATGGAGCTGAAAGCCAAGGCTCGAGAACTACGTGAAGAATGCAGAAGCCTCAGGAGCCGATGCGATCACCTGGAAGAAAGGGTATCAGTGATAGAAGATGAAATGAATGAAATGAAGCAAGAAGGGAAGTTTAGAGAAAAAAGGATAAAAAGAAACTAACAAAGACTCCAAGAAATATGGGACTATCTGAAAAGAGCAAATCTACGTCTGATTGGTGTACCTGAAAGTGATGGGGAGAATGGAACCAACTTGGAAAACACTCTGCAGGATATTATCCAGGAGAACTTCCCCAATCTAGCAAGGCAGGCCAATATTCAGATTCAGGAAATACACAGAATGCCACAAAGATACTCCTTGAGAAGAGCAACTCCAAGACACATAATTGTCAGATTCACCAAAGTTGAAATGAAGGAAAAAATGTTAAGGGCAGCCAGAGAGAAAGGTTGGGTTACCCACAAAGGGAAGCCCATCAGACTAACAGCAGATCTCTTGGCAGAAACTCTACAAGCCAGAAGAGAGTGGGGGCCAATATTCAACATTCTTATAGAAAAGAATTTTCAACCCAGAATTTCATATCCAGCCAAACTAAGCTTCATAAGTGAAGGAGAAATAAAATACTTTACAGACAAGCAAATACTGAGAGATTTTGTCACCACCAGGCCTGCCCGAAAAGAGCTCCTGAAGGAAGCACTAAACATGGAAAGGAACAACCGGTACCAGCCACTGCAAAAACATGCCAAAATGTAAAGACCATCAAGGGTAGGAAGAAACTGCATCAACTAAAGAGCAAAATAACCAGCTAACATCATAATGACAGGACCAAATTCACACATAACAATATTAACTTTAAATGTAAATGGGCTCAATGCTCCCATTAAAAGACACAGACTGGCAAATTGGATAAAGAGTCAAGACCCATCAGTGTGCTGTATTCAGGAGACCCATCTCACATGCAGAGACACACATAGGCTCAAAATTAAGGGATGGAGGAAGATCTACCAAGCAAATGGAAAACAAAAAAAAGCAGGGGTTGTAATCCTAGTCTTGGATTAAACAGACTTTAAACCAACAAAGATCAAAAGAGACAAAGAAGGCCATTACATAATGGTAAAGGGATCAATTCAACAAGAAGAGCTAACTATCCTAAATATGTATGCATCCAATACAGGAGCACCCAGATTCATAAAGCAAGTCTTTAGAGACCTACAAAGAGACTTAGACTCCCACACAATAATAATGGGAGACTTTAACACCCCACTGTCAACATTAGACAGATCAGTGAGACAGAAAGTTAACAAGGATACCCAGGAATTGAACTCAGCTCTGCACCAAGCGGACCTAATAGACATCTACAGAACTCTCCACCCCAAATCAACAGAATATACATTTTTTTCAGCAACATACCACACTTATTCCAAAATTGACCACATAGTTGGAAGTAAAGCACTCCTCAGCAAATGTAAAAAAACAGAAATTATAACAAGCTGTCTCTCAGACCACAGTGCAATCAAACTAGAACTCAGGATTAAGAAACTCACTCAAAACCACTCAACTACATGGAAACTGAACAACCTGCTCCTGAGTGACTACTGGGTACATAACAAAATGAAGACAGAAATAAAGATGTTCTTTGAAACCAACAAGAACAAAGACACAACATATCAGAATCTCTGGGACACATTCAGTGCAGTCTGTAGAGGAAAATTTATAGCACTAAATGCCCACAAGAGAAAGCAGGAAAGATCCAAAATTGACACCCTAACATCAAAATTAAAGGACCTAGAAAAGCAAGAGCAAACACATTCAAAAGCTAGCAGAAGGCAAGAAATAACTAAAATCAGAGAAGAACTGAAGGAAATAGAGACACAAAAAACCTTTCAAAAAATTAAAGAATCCAGGAACTGTTTTTTTTGAAAAGATCAACGAAATTGATAGACCGCTAGCAAGACTAATAAAGAAGAAAAGAGAGAAGAATCAAATAGATGCAATAAAAAATCATAAAGGGGATATCACCACCGATCCCACAGAAATACAAACTACCATCAGAGAATGCTACAAACACCTCTACGCAGATAAACTAGAAAATCTAGAAGAAATGGATAAATTCCTCGACACATACACTCTCCCAAGACTAAACCAGGAAGAAGTTGAATCTCTGAATAGACCAATAACAGGCTCTGAAATTGTGGCAATGATCAATAATCAATAGCTTACCAACCAAAAAAAGTCCAGGACCAGATGGATTCACAGCTGAATTCTACCAGAGGTACAGGGAGGAGCTGGTACCATTCCTTCTGAAACCATTCCAATCAACAGGAAAAGAGGGAATCCTCCCTAAGTCATTTTATGAGGCCACCATCATCCTGATACCAAATCCTGGCAGAGACACAACCAAAAAAGAGAATTTTAGACCAATATCCCTTATGAACATTGATGCAAAAATCCTCAATAAAATACTGGCAAACCGAATCCAGCAGCACATCAAACAGCTTATCCACCATGATCATGTGGGCTTCTTCCCTGGGATGCAACTCTGGTTCAACATATGCAAATCAATAAATGTAATCCAGCATATAAACAGAACCAAAGACAAAAACCACATGATTATCTCAATAGATGCAGAAAAGGCCTTTGACAAAATTCAACAACTCTTCATGCTAAAAACTCTCAATAAATTAGGTACTGATGGGATGTATCTCAAAATAATAAGAGCTATCTATGACAAACCCACAGCCAATATCATACTGAATGGGCAAAAACTGGAAGCATTCCCTTTGAAAACTGGCACAAGACAGGGATGCCCTCTCTCACCAGTCCTATTCAACATAGTGTTGGAAGTTCTGGCCAGGGCAATCAGGCAGGAGAAGGAAATAAAGGGCATTCAATTGGGAAAAGAGGAAGTCAAATTGTCCCTGTTTGCAGACGACATGATTGTATATCTAGAAAACCCCATTGTCTCAGCCCAAAATCTCCTTAAGCTGATAAGCAACTTCAGCAAATCTCAGGATACAAAATCAATGTACAAAAATCACAAGCATTCTTATACACCAATAACAGACAGAGCCAAATCATGAGTGAACTCCCATTCACAATTGCTTCAAAGAGAATAAAATACCTAAGAATCCAACTTACAAGGGATGTGAAGGACCTCTTCAAGGAGAACTACAAACCACTGCTCAATGGAATAAAAGAGGACACAAACAAATGGAAGAACATTCCATGCCCATGGGTAGGAAGAATCAATATCGTGAAAATGGCCATACTGTCCAAGGTAATTTATAGATTCAATGCCATCCCCATCAAGCTACCAATGACTTTCTTCACAGAATTGGTAAAAACTACTTTAAAGTTCATATGGAACCAAAAAAGAGCCTGCATTGCCAAGTCAATCCTAAGCCAAAAGAATGAAGTTGGAGGCATCATGCTACCTGACTTCAAACTACACTACAAGGCTACAGAAACCAAAAGAGCATGGTACTGGTACCACAACAGAAATATAGATCAATGGAACAGAATAGAGCCCTCAGAAATAATGCCACATATCTACAACTATCTGATCTTTGACAAACCTGACAAAAACAAGCAATGGGGAAAGGATTCCCTATTTAATAAATGGTGCTGGGAAAACTGGTTAGCCATATGTAGAAAGCTGAAACTGGATCCCTTCCTTACATCTTATACAAAAATTAATTCAAGATGAATTAAAGACTTACATGTTAGACCTAAAACCATAAAAACCCTAGAAGAAAACCTAGGCAATACCATTCAGGACATAGGCATGGGCAAGGACTTCATGTCTAAAACACCGAAAGCAATGACAACAAAAGCCAAAATTGACAAATGGGATCTAATTAAACTATAGAGCTTCTGCACAGCAAAAGAAACTACCATCAGAGTGAACAGGCAACCTACAAAATGGGAGAAAATTTTCACAACCTACTCATCTGACAAAGGGCTAATATCCAGAATCTACAATGAACTCAAACAAATTTACAAGAAAAAAAACAAACCCCATGAAAAAGTGGGCGAAGGATATGAACAGACACTTCTCAAAAGAAGACATTTATGCAGCCAAAAAACACATGAAAAAATGCTCATCATCACTGGACATCAGAGAAATGCAAATCAAAGCCACAGTGAGACACCATCTCACACCAGTTAGAATGGCCATCATTAAAAAGTCAGGAAACAACAGGTGCTGGAGAGGATGTGGAGAAATAGGAACACTTTTTCACTGTTGGTGGGACTGTAAACTAGTTCAACCCTTGTGGAAGTCAGTGTGGCGATTCCTCAGGGATCTGGAACTAGAAATAGCATTTGACCCAGCCATCCCATTACTGGGTATATACCCAAAGGATTATAAATCACACTGCTATAAAGACACCGGCACATGTATGTTTATTGCGGCACTATTCACAATAGCAAAGACTTGGAACCAACCCAAATGTCCAGCAACAATAGACTGGATTAAGAAAATGTGGCACATATACACCATGGAATACTATGCAGCCATAAAATATGATGAGTTCATGTCCTTTGTAGGGACATGGAAGAAGCTGGAAACCATCATTCTCAGTAAACTATCGCAAGAACAAAAACCAAACACCGCATGTTCTCACTCATAGGTGGGAATTGAACAATGAGAACTCATGGACACAGGAAGGGGAACATCACACTCCCGGGACTGTTGTGGGGTAGGGGGAGGGGGCAGGGATAGCATTAGGAGATATACCTAATGCTAAATGACGAGTTAATGGGTGTAGCACACCAACATGGCACATGGATACGTATGTAACAAACCTGCACATTGTGCATATGTACCCTAAAACTTAAAGTATAATAATAATAAGATAAAAAAAGAAAAAGTATTACCAAATTGTTTTATTTGAAGCCTTTATAATGATATAAGCTAAACATCTGCTGAAATAATAGCCTTGTTTAAAAGTATGAATTTTTACTCTGTGATAATTGATTATCCCTGCAACCATCCTGGATTTATTTTCCTACAAAAAAGCAGGATGTTGAGCATAGTTCTATGAAACATTCCTTTAGAGAGGATTTCTCAGCACTAAATGAAAGAGTGCCTTCTGAACATTGCAAAAGAGGTCCGGCTGTTAGTTTTGGCTGGGGACAAGCACTGAGCTGTCTGCAAATGGAGATGGCAGGATGATATAAACATGGCTGTATTATGTCATTGAAATGGCCTTATTTTCATCAGAAGCTAAATTCAAATACCCTCAGGGAGATGGGTTGTTATGGTTGGCTTTGAATTTCTACAGCTTTCTAAAATTCATTTTTGCCTCTGTAGGTGATGCAAGTTCAGTGAAGAGAGGCTTGAAAACCTGGGCTCCTCTGGGTGCCTGGAAAGAGAGATCAACAGTGACTATGCAGTGGCAGATTTGCAGCCTGAGCTCTGCATCCTGCACCAGATGTTGGCTGGTATGTCTTTCCATGAGGTCTTCTTTTTTTTTTTTTTTTTGACTGAGTCTTGCTCTGTCACCCAGGCTGGAGTGCAGTGGCGATCTTGGCTCACTGCAACCTCTCCCTCCTGGATTCAAGTGGTTCTCCTGCCTCAGCCTCCAGAGTAACTGGGATTACAGGCACATGCCACCATGCCCGGCTAATTTTTGTAGTTTTACTAGAAACAGGGTTTCACCATGTTGGCCAGGCTGGTCTTGAACTCCTTACCTCAAGTGATCCGCCCGCCTTGGCTTCCCAGAGTGCTGGGATTACAAGCATGAGCCATGGCACCTGGCCTCCAAGGGGTCTTTAGTTCAAGGGCAAAAGAGTCAGAGGTTGTACTTCAGTCTCAGTAGAATCAAGGGATCCAGACCAGAAGCAGCACTTTCACCAAGATGGTGGGTCAGCTTTCAAAATGAGAAGACGCTCTAAGAGCTGTGAGGGTGCAGATACTCCAAGGGGTCTCCCTGCCTGTTTGCCTCCCCTCCCTGCACCCCTGCACATGCACACACACACACACACACACACACAGGTACACGAGTCTACTCCATTTCTCTCCCAAACCCAAAGCCATCCTGTGTAAGTAGTCCAAGACTTCCAACTTTGGAGAGAGAGCTGATCCAGACTCTTGCATCAATTTTCCCTACCATGTTCACAGAACAGGGACTAGGGGCACTGAATACAACAGAGCTGGGGCACATTTGTCAATTGTTCACTGCAGAGGTGGGACCTGATGCAGTTATCAGAAGCTGGCAGGTGTTGTATAGACAATGGGTAAATCGAGAGGAACCTGACACCAAACTCTTGGTTCAAATCCCATCACCGCCACTCATCTGACTCTGCAATCCTTTGAAGTGTTTAACATGATAAGACCTCAATAAATATCAGCTAATTATTGTTTCCTACTTGTTCTTAAGGGAAAGTCTAATTTTCCTCCCATAATGCAAGGGTGGATTGATCTCTCAGCTGGGCATAATCTTGCCTGTTTATGCTCCCAGTTTCTAATCCTCTCTTTCAGTAATGGTCACATTTAAGCTACTCTTTTAGTTCTAATCTATAAGAAGGATGAGATATCCACAAACTCTTCCAGAGAGAGCCAAGCCTTCTGTAACTCAGATAACAACTTTGTACAAAGCACTGTGAAAGTTGCTGTAGAAAATACACAGTAAGTACTTAATCAATGTTTTAATTGAATTATTCCTTGGCTTCAGTAGGAAGGAGACTCACCAAGGTAAATGCAGCACCCTAGGCACAATGGTTATAATATTCACACCATAGTAGACTCGACCTGCCTTAAAGCTTCAAACAGGGGTCAGAAATCCAACTGTCTGTCAGAGGTATTAAGTTATATGCTTGTTATCTATTCAGATTCATTTTAAACACTTCTACAGTGAGGCATACTCTGCACAAACAATATAAAAATCTGAGTGCACAGAAAAGTGGAAATTGAAATTTGTATTTGCCTTTCAAAGCTGGGGCTAATGATGATGAAAAGTTTTGCATTTTGCCTGACAGCACTTGAACTCACTAACAAATATAAATGGTGGCTCCTCTCCACATTCAAGAAGCAGTTGCAGGACTGTGAGAACGTGGACCTCAGTCCACTAATAGCTGTGATCATATCCCGATTGACTGGGACACTGAGTGCAAGATATCAGGAGACTTTCCCAAGAGCCAGGATGCAAGTCTCCAGGAAAGACCTTTCAAGTGAGACAGTGTTTTCAGTAATGCTTTGTGAGCAATAAAGAATGAAACGGCATTCTGGCAAATCACAGGCATTTAATAAGCAGCCACTCAGCCCCAGGGGCCATGTTGGACATTGTAGGTTGAAAATCTCCCGACCTTGAAGGACTTTCCGGTGTAGGGGACACAGGTGTGCTGAAGAAGTCTGTTCAGGTTCCAGCAGGGAGCCACCAATTCTGGAAAGGTGAAAACAAAGGGTTTTCTCGAGGGGCAGACACATGAGTGGACTTGTATGGTTGAGGAGCTAGATGCTCATCAGAAGGACAGGCAGAAAGGAGGCTAAGGCCAAAGCTGCAGCAGGGGTTAAAGTGCAGAGCCATGAGGCAGTCTGGTTAATCCAGAACATTGCAAGGTGTTTCCCAGGCCAGACTCCAGGAGCTAGGGGCTCAAGAGAGATGATAGGAAGATTGGGTGGAGGCCAAGTCATAGGCACTGTTCCTGCCAGGAAATGGATGATCAGATTTGTGTTTTCACCTTCCTGGGGGCAGCTGCCTGGAGAGGGGACTGAAGGTGGGGACACACCCCATTGTAATAGGCCAGATGACAGATGGTGACCAATGGACTGAGGTGGTGAGGTTCTGAGGGTGAAGAGGTGGGGGTGATGAAGGAGGCACTAAAGAAGCAGAGACAGAATCCAGTCACTCTTTCAGCGTGGAGGGAGAGAAAGACGGAGGCTGGAATGACAGCCAGGTCTCCAACTTGAATACTGGGGAGAATGGTGGTGCTATTCACTGAGAAGGGAAACCCAGGAGGGAGGAGAACAGTGCAGTGGGCTTGGAACAGCCTCTCTGCTTCATTTCTTGGATCTGGGTCACTGCAGATGACCTCTCAGATCTCACCTTTTGATTCAAAGTGGTTCCCTTTCACTCACCTTCCTGGTTAAGTGGCTTAGCTAATCATTAACTGCAGGAGGTGAAGCACAACATCCCAGTTCTACTTCCCAATGATTACCCTGCAGTAAAACCTAAAGACAACCTGGGCCTCAAGTGGGAAGACACAGGTGCCTGCTCTCAGCACAGTGCCCAAGTAATTTGTCTTTGGGTGTGTGTCAGGTCCTAATAAGTACCTGCCATCTTTTCCTGGTTGGGAAGTAGGACTTAATATGGTCTCACTGCAATGATGATTATACTGCCTATAAACCCAGATGTAGGTGTGGGTAATGGAAATCTGCAATAAGGCTCCAGGAGCTCAAGAACACCTGCACACATGTTGAAAAGTCTTTGCCAAATAGCCAATGGGTGTTTAGTTACGGGTTCTCATCCTTATAGGGCCTCTACTAGCCTCCACTGAAGGCAGAGCACCCTTATAGAGGGATGTAGTCCCCTAGGGATCATGGCTCGGCCAATGGTAGGAATCTTTGGTGAACTCAGCCCCAGGTCAAGCACACAGCTTAGAAATGGGAGCATGGGCTGGAATCTGCACCCCCGCCACTGGTCCCCCCACGTGCTCCCTCCTGCTTGACACAGCTTTAGCCACCATGTGAGGCAGCCCTGGGATGTTGAATAACAAACCTTAACCCTCCCAAGGCCCCAGACCCCAGGAGGACCCCGACTTATGAACCTGTTTTCGAAGATTGGAGCATCTTTTATAACAAAGAACAGTGTAAAGAGTATTGAATACTCACTATGCGCTAGGCATTCCAGGGGAATATGCAAGTGTGTATTAAATAAGTGAATAAACAAATGAAATAACATGCTTCCATTAACAGCAATACTGGATGAGCCTCAAAACATCCCCAGGAAAGGGTAAGAGGAAGCATTAGAGAAGATAAACACCATCAGATCATGCAAAAATTAAATTTCCTACTAATAGGAAGAGTACGATTATATTTTTCATTCCCAGTTTTTCCATTCAGATCTTAATGTCAGATTAAAATATTAATTGCTCTGCTTTTCAGCTACAACAAAAGTCCCTCATTGTTAAAATCAGGATGTAGATGTTAATTTTTATTTGTGAGCATGGTATAGAACTAGATCCCATCAAGGGGATCCTAAATCATTTATTTTTCTTAGCACACCAGATCATCCTGAAATAGACATTGCTCTATGAGAACAGAACAGAGAGCATGAACGAATATATGTCAGAGGAATCCATCAGTGAACAGCTATTGAAAAGCGTTAAGAACCCATTCTCTGTTGTGCCATCTTCCAAGCCTTAGGGCCCACCATGTGAAGCAGAATGACAACAGATTCTCCTCCAAGCAACATGTTCTACATGCTTGGACCTCTTTATATTACTAGTTAACCATAAACAAGTGAACACAACCGCCCACTGTAGTTTGCTATGTTACCCACAGATAATTTAGAGCAGCAGTTGTGAACCTTAGCACTACTGACATTTTGGACCGGATAATTATTTGTTGTCAGGGCTGTCCTGCACATTTTAGGATGTGTAGAGGGATGCCTGGCCTCTACCTATTAGATGACGGTAGCACACTTCCCACTCTGATGTGACAACCAAATGTGTCTCCAGACATTGCAAAATTATCCCTGGTTGAGAAACACTGATTTATGGTAACATTACCTTCCAAACCAAAGTTCATCCAGACACAAACAGCCAGCTAAGCATCAGAAGCAAAGCAGAGAACTGCTTTACCTGGTGTTACAATGAGACAAGGACTTAGGACAAGCAAACTGAAATTCTCTTTGCTGCATGCAGTGGCTCATGCCTGTAATCCTAGCACTCTGGGAGCCAAGGTGGGAGGACCGCTTGAGCCCAGGAGTTTGAGACCAGCCTAGGCAACGTAACAAAACCCTGTCTTTCAAAAAGAAAGAAGAAGAAATAAAATTATCTCATATTTAGGGTACCGAGTGAATTAATAGTTTACTACAATCCTAAGAAGTCATTTTTCTATCATTACTCCAATCACGCCAAAGTTCTTGCTGATTCTTTTTTACCAGACAGAAATTTTTAAAAGATAATGACATATCTTTATTATACTGTATCTGTATATCAGATGTCTTTCAGTAGTAAGTGAAATAAACCCAGCTTAAGGCAGCTTAAGTTAGTTTAAGCCAAAAAGAGAAGTCTTTTTTGTTGGATCATGCAACAGAAAAATCTAGGGATAGGCCTGGCTCTAGATATATCTGGATCAAGTTGTTCAAACAATGGCACCAGCAATATTTCATTTTCATCTTTTGGTCATATTTTCCTCTATGTTGCTCTTATTTTCAAGGTGCTTTTTCCAGATGGTGGCAGAGGTGGCCACTGAGGCTCCATGCTTATATCACACAAACTCTAGTAAAAAGGGATTTCTTTCCCAAGAGTTCCAGCCAAAGTTCCAGGGTGAAGTCTCGTTGGCCGGGTTTGGATCATGGGCCTATCCACGAGTCAATGGCTGCAGTCAGAGAAATGGAATATTCCAGATGATTTCCCCTAGACAGCCTCCAAGATGGCCTCCGTTGGTTCCTGTCTCCTAGTCCCCATGCCCTTGTGTGCTCTTCTCTTCTGAGTATGGGCTGGACTCATTTCTAATAAATAGAATACAGCAAAAGCAATGAGATGCCACCCTCTGAGATTAGGTTACAAAAAGAGTGTGACTTCTGCCTTGCCCACCCTGTCTCTCTCTCCCTCAGAGCCTTCACTCTGAGGGAAGCCAGTTTCCATGTTGTGAACTACCCTTTGGATAAATCCAAGTGGCACAAAATTCATAGCTGTGTCCGAGATCCAACAAGGACCTAAGGGCTGCCAACAGCCACACGAGTGAGCTTAGAAGGAGATCTGCCTGCCTCTAGTTGAGTCTTGAGATGATTACAGCCCTGGCTGACAACTTGATTGCAGTCTTGTGACACATCTTGAAGCAAAGGTGTACAGCAAGGCCGGGCCCGCAGAATTCCGACCCACGGAAGTTGTGAGATAGTGTTTGTTGTTTAATCCACTATGTTTTGGAGGTGATTTGTTAAACACAATAGAAAATGAATACTACTGTCTCTTTCCCCCTTCCTCTCATACACATTATGGCCTGAGAATGGGGAAATCATAGCCCCAAGGGAATTCTGGCACTCAAAAACACATATTCATTATAACATCCCATTTAAGCTCTTTTAACTGAACATATAAATTTCAAAATATAAAAGGAAATTGCTCACTCTTCTGACATCCTAGCCATAAAGGGAAAAAAATGTAAACTTTCATATGATTGCATCAGGAATAGATTTGTACTGACCTGGCTTCCAAGAAACTTTGTAAAACCACATTTTACGGCGTTTGGGGGATGCTGGCACAGCGCCGACAGCTGTTTACCCTCCATTCACTCCCTGAGACAGAGACTGCTGGAGACTGAGTTTGAGTGGAACTTTTCTATTGCTTTAGACCTGTCTGCTCTGGGTGCCTAGCTTCCATCCTTATATTAGCTTTGACATACTCTCTATTAAAAGGGATACTTTATTTCCCTTCCCAATTAAACAGGAAATTGAACAACCTAAGAAGCAGCTGAAATATCCATGAAGCTTTTGCCATGGTATCATGAAAGTGCAGTTCAATTTTGACATGTTGGCTTTGAGGTCTTGATTAAAATCTTTCTTCCAAAATATCCCTGAAGTACTAAAATACAATACTTGTAAGCTCTGAATTGCTTCAGGTGCTCCAAGATATGTTATACGGAGGACTACATTTTCCTGGTTTTGCTCACTTCTGCATCTTCATTTACTATACCTGGCTCATGGTAAATACATCAGGAAAAGTAAAATCCCTGTAAAATATCTGATCACTAGAAAGAGTGAAAGCAAAGTACTAAGGAGACTGTGGCTTGCTAATGAAAACCCCCTGGAGCTCAAACCCCTGCTAACTGCCCATGATGAAAAGTCATAAAGTAGTGAGAACTTGAATACCAGGAGAATTCAACATCATGATACTATTACTTAGGACCATTGAGAATATCTTATTGTGTGCACTTACTGCGTAGTGTGGTATATGATTGATACTATATAGTATGCAATTGATTGATTAATTTATTTTTCCAGGCAGTTTGATCTCGTAAGATGCTGAATGGGACGTTGATGGATTCAGTCAGTATGTGCTTTCAGATAAATAGCTGCTCAGTGAGATACTGGATAGCTGTAATCCTTCCATAAACCTTGAGATTGTTAATAACTACATTTATTTATAATGAACTGAGCACACTTTAAAAGATATGCTTACTCATAACTGAGGTTAAATGAATTCTATTCTGTTTCTATACCTCAAAGTTGGAGAAAGCTCCAAATGCTGAAGCCGTGGGGAAGAGTGATGCATCTAATGAGCCTGCTGAAGAGTGAAGGCAATGAGAGTCCCACCTGTTCAGTAAGAGGCTTGTCTTTCTTTACGTATTTCTCCCTTCAAAAATGCCTAGACCATCACAATCTCACTAATGGCAATAGGACAGTATTTATCTAGCTCCAACCCATGCACCCCATGCATTTTGGGGAAGTCTAGCTCCCTCAAAATTATCCCAAGTAGTTACATAAGCTCCTGGGTAGATTAACTGAGTGTGGGAATGGAGAGGACTTGGCTGTGAATAGAGAATATCACTCCTCTGGTAAGTTCTTGTAGCTGTAATGTGGTACCTGTTAGTTCCCTCCCTCCTGCTTGGAGACTGCTACCTCTCTATGCTGGATCTAGGCTGGTCTGATCCATCCACCCTGCCCTGTTTCAGAGCCATGCAGCCCTCTGTGGCCTGTGCTCGGGCAGTCCCCACACTGAAGTGCAGCAATGCTGGGCCACACTGCCTCCTGCCATTGAGCTGTTGAAGACACTAGTGTAAGGGCTCCTGGCTCTTTGAGTTTTACTAGTTCGTCTCCTTGGTGCTCTGGCACATGTTCTGGAGGATTCAGAAAAAGAGCAAAGCCTGAAAGCTCTAATTGAACTCTCTTCTCATGCTGCCTCCTATTCTCAAACCGAGTTTGTGCTAACGACGCTCTCTACCCTCGGGGTGAGTCTTGCCACCCCTCTGGCCATCCGTCTTGGCCCTCAAACTTAGACACCCTCCAGTTCTCACATAAGCAGATAATCACTATAGATATTAATCAAGTGAGAGTGAGCCCACAATCTGAAACATAATGTCATGTGTTTGAAAGGGGATCCAAAATGATTTTTGTTGTATTTATAAGCACTATTGATGTGAATGAAAGAACACTCAAGAAATGATTTGCATTAACTATGGAGTGTAAGAAAACTAATTAAAGAATTTGATATTTATTCTTTTCTGCTTCAAACATGTTTAACTTTGAAGTATTTTAGCTTGCAATGATGAACCAGACTCTGAAATCAAACCACCACTTAGAGATTGTGTTAAATTCACCATGTCACTTAATCTTAGAGTCTCAGCTTCCTTGTTTGCAAAATGGGGATAACATCATCATTACGAATTGGCTTCTTGTTAACATTAGATAAATTAATAGATGTAAATAGACCATAGTACCTGGCACAGAATAAGCACCTGGCCAAGCTTTTAGCTAACAGGTGTGTGACTGTGTCAAGATTTCTTTATATTATATTTATACATTTATTTAATATATATACTTATATGTATTTATATTTATTACATATTATGTTTATATTCTAATACAGATGTTTAAAAGCATTTGCAGAGCCCTACTGTGGTCAAAGCATTTATGAAAGGGCTAGTTGCTTTTTTTTTTTTTTTTGAGACAGTGGCTTGCTCTGTAGCCCAGGCTGGAGTGCAGTGGAGTAATCACAGCTCACCCCAGCCTCAACCTCCTGGGCTCAGACGATCTTCCCACCTCAATCTCCCAAGTAGCTGGGACTACCGGTGCATGCCACCACACTCAGATAATTTTTGTATTTTTTGTAGAGATGGGATTTCACCTTGTTGCCCAGGTTGGTCTTGAACTCCTGAGCTCAAGTGATCCTCCCACCTTGGCCACCCAAAGTGCTGGGATTATAGGCGTGAGCCACCATGTCTGGCCCTGGTTGCTGTTTTTCAAAACTGGCATCAAATCTTGGTTAAGGGTGGCATTTCTAACATTTTCCTCCTACTATGTAAATAGCAAAATATTCTCACAAATAAATAGCATCATTTTGTATAAACAGATTCCTAGTTTTCTTTGCAGCCAAAGGCAGCTCTCCTCGAATTCTTTTGAGAATGCTCTGGTTCGTCCTAGAATCAGCTCATGCTGAGTTTACTATTCAGACCAGATTATTACCAGGCAGTTGGAACGGTCAAATTCCCACAGCCAATTTTCTATAAAAATCTCAAGTAATTGAAATGGGAGGAAGGTATCCAGTAAAAGTCAGAGTGAATAATTTAGCACAGCGGCTGTCTACGGCCTCTGAGACAACATATTCAGGGCGTTTTATTGGAGGGTTGACTAAGCTGCTTTTGTCTCCAGGGCATCCTGGCTTCAACTCACCCATCCCATCAAGAACAAGGAGCGTGGCTAAATGAGCAGCCAGAGGGGTCTATCTTTAACCCTTCTCTGACACCTGAGTGATCTGTGAATGCCCTTTTATTGCACTGTCTCATTTTTCTGAATGTGAACAGTAATGTTGTTGTGCTTGATATCTTTCTAAAGGTCCCGTTGAGAAACATCACGACTGGCTGCAGTGGTCACTAAACAGGGGTGTTTTGTCTCCTCCCTGGCTCTGTAGATTCCTTGAAGGGGTAGACCTGTCTGCTAGGGGAAGGGATAAACTGTTGTTATTTTAGAAAACTAGCCTCAAATCTTAAGGATGACATTTCTAATTTTTCCTGCTACTAGAACAAAATTCTCACAAATAAGTGCCCTTTATCCCTGGTCAGGACTAGTCAGGACTTGGGGACACAAGTGGCAGGAACCCAACTCAAATTTTACTAAATAGACTTAGTAAAAAGGGAGACTGTTGATTCACAATGCTGGCAAGAACGCAAAGTTACTCATAGGACTGAATGAAATGCTAGACTAGAATGAAGTTCTCTGAGTTAGCACCTGGAAATCAATAACCCAGGTCAGAGTGCCTGTGGCCAGAGGGTTAGAAATGGACATCCAATACCAGAAAAAGGAGGTTTGGAGGAATAGTGTAATGAACAGTCACAACAGAATGAGAGACTTTGGGAGTTCCGTGGGCTACTCTAACTCATACTCATAGCAACCATAAAGGACTTACTGGGAGTGTAAACCCTATCGCCAACTGTTATGGACTGAACTGTGTTCCCCTTCCTAACCCGTAATGTGAATGGATTTGGAGACAGGACCTTTAAAGAGGTAATTAAGGTTAAATGAGGTAAAAGAGGGGTGGGGCCCTAATCCAATATGGCTGCTGTTAAAAGAAGAGACACCAGCAATGCATGTGCACAGAGAAGAAAAACATGTGAGGACACAGTGAGGTGGCCACCTGCTAGCCAAGAGGGAAGACTCACAAGAAAGCAAGCTAACCAACTTCTTGATCTTGGACTTCCAGCTTCCAGAGCTATGAGAAACACATTTCTGTTAAGCCACCCAGTCTATGGTGTGTTGTTATGGCTACTCTACCCAACCAATGTACCAGCCAAATTCTAGTTCTTTTCCTGTCTGGCTCCTCCTCCACCACAATGCCTCTGTTCTTATGTCAGATATTTTCTGGGGTCCCCTACAGATCTGCTGTCTGCCTGAAGGCAGGATGGGCTACATCAATGGTCTCCAATACTCTCTGCCTTCTGGCTGGGTTTGGCAAGTGGGAGGCTGCGCAGGGAAACAGAAGGAAGTTGACAGTGACCTCAGTATATTCACTTACCTGACTCCTCTCTAACAGATTACCTCAGGCTGACTGCATCCCCCAGTTGAAGATAACATCTTCTCTCAAGGCAGCCTCCTCTATGTGACTCTCCTTCCAGGTTCTGGTAGCTGCTTCCTTCCCCAAAGCTCCAGACTCAGGGATGACAGCAGCTCTGCGGATATTTGCCCTGGGATACTGCACCATCTCCTATGCCTCCCGTATGTCCACAGCTCCACAAAGAGTCACTCTGTAAATAAACCGTTGCAAAATTACACCAGTTTGCCTGTGACATCTGCTTCCCTAACTGACAGAGCTCTTTATAAGACAGAGGTGAAAAACTGAAGGACAAAACCATTGCTAAAGGAAAGTAGAATCCCGGGACCCCAAACTCACTATGCCAGAGAAAGTTAAGCTTGGCAATTGAGTCACATAAAAACCGCCTTCCTTTTGTTCCCAAACAAGTAGCTGTAATTTCACATGCTTACTTTGGCTGGTGAAAAACGTAGATTTACTGAGCCCCAGATGAATGCATAATTGACTTTTCCTCTACTCATGTGTAAAATGTAGATTTACCAAGTACTAACCAGAACCTCACAAGAATGTAACCACTTGCCTCATTGCCTACTTTTTTCTCTTCCCTCCTGCTTGCTCTTTCCCTTTTAAATACCGAAGTTCCCAAAACTCTCTTTGGAAAAAGCACAGGTCACAAATTCTACTATGAGCTGTGTTTGTTTTTCCTGGGTGCTTTCTCAGCCTTGGCAAAATAAACTTCTAATTGATTGAGATCTGCCTCAGTCACTTTGTGGTTTGCACTTTCTTCTCTCCACCTAGAAAAAGAATCATAGGTAGCGTATTCAAAGTGTATTGTGCCCTAACACATAAAGTACATGTCAAATGAGAGGTTTTTACGTTTGTTCGATTGATTTTTGAGACGGGGTCTTGCTCTGTCACCCAGGCTGGAGTGCAGCGATGTGATCAAAATTCACTGCAGCCTCCACCTCCCCTGGCTCAGGCAATTCTCCCACCTCAGCCTCCCAAGTAGTTGGGGTTACAGGCATGCATCACCATGCCTGGCTAATTTTTGTATTTTTTGTAGAGATGGGGTTTTGCTATGTTGCCCAGGCAGGTCTCAAACTCCTGAGCTCAAGCAATCCACCTACCTCAGCCTCCCAAAGTGCTGGGGTTATAGGCGTGAGCCACTGTGCCCAGCCTTTGTTGTTTTTTTAATGCACCATCTGTCATCTGAAATCGCTAACTTAAACAATAACTTTTATTTTCTTTGGGGGGGTCTTCCTTTCACCTCTGCTTTCCGATTATACTTATATCTTAGAATCTTTGAGAGCACAGTGTCAATGTCAGCTTATTAATGGAAACCTGTCTATGCCCAATAATTTTTACTGCTCAATATTACTACCTACACCATGGTCAGCAATTTAATATGGTTTGTTTTGTTTTGCTTTTTTAGAGTTAAATAGGTTTCCTTTTTTTTCCTACTTTTCAGATATTAAACTCGAATTCATTATGCTTATGCTTTGCTTATAGAACAGGGGCTATAAAACTTGTCTCCTTTATTAACTACTGAGCTGTATATCTTTTTACTTATTGATTTTTTTTAGCACACGCTTTAAATTATAACTGAGTTGTCCTGTCTGGTGTATTTTAACCCTAAAAGCTTCCATATGGAGATGTTAATTTAATCTTCTAGGAAGCAATACAAAGTTTAAACATTTGGGGTTCCCTTTCATTTTGCCAGTGACCTCAACCCCTTCTCTCACCAGTTTCATTTAGTAACTTTCTACTCCAAAGGAAAACTGCACATGTATTTAACATCTACTCTAACATTGCATGTTATTTTATTTCATTCTCAAAGCAATGCTATGAGGCAGATCTAATGATCCCATTTTTGTAGCCAAGGAGACAGGCTAGAAGTGGTCTAGCATGACACAACTGGAAAGTGGTGAAGGATGGCAAGGTCTAAGTGAACCCAAAGACCATGACCTGGGACTCTGCTGGGATTTGACCTGCTTATTTCTACCTTTGTGAAACTTCACCTTACTCTGGAATACTAACTCTGTGTATTGGTCCATTCTCACACTGCTGTAAAGGACTGCCCAAGACTGGGTCATTTATAAAAGAAAGAGGTTTAATTGACTCACAGTTTCGCATGGCCAGGGAGGCCTCAAGAAACTTACAATCATGGCAGAAGGGGAAGCAAACACATCCTTCTTCACATGGTGGCAGCAGAGAGAAGTGCCAAGCAAGGGCGAAAAGCCTTATAAAACCATCAGATCTCATGAGAACTCACTATCATGAGAACAGCAGCATGGGGGTAACGGCCCCTGTGATTCAGTTACCTCCTACTGGGTCCCTCCCATGACATGTGGGGATTATGGAAACTACAATTCAAGATGAGATTTGGATGGGGACACAACAAAACTGTGTCACCCTGGAATGCTGTTCCCCTTCCTCCATCATAATCCTCCCATCCCCCAATTTAGACCTTACCTCTTCCAGCATTTTCTCCATGGTTGACCTTACTCAAAGATAGGACTATTAACAGATTAGTCAATGGAGCATGAGCATGGTGGCTAATTCCTGTAATCCCAGCACTTGGAGAGGCCGAGGCAGGAGGAATTGCTTGAAGCCAGGAGTTGGAGACCAGGCTGGGCAACATAGCAAGACATCTGTCTCTATTTTAAAAAAAAGAAAGAGAGGGGAAAAAAGAGAGATTCATCAACAGAGACATGAACAAATGCTTTCCAGAGCTTCACTCAGTACTATAATTATCTTCTTTGTGGTGTGTCTCCTAATCTACAACTTGTGTTTCTTGAGGATTGAAACCATATTTTCTGTCTCTTTAGCACGCCTCTCTCCATCCCTCCCACAGTCTATTTCAATTCTCTGTTGAACACAGGACAACTTTAATAATGCCACTGACAGACAAGGAGAATCTGAAAACTGAAAATTTTGAGAAGTTTTACTTGGGAAGGGGAAGTACACCATTTCTACCTTGCTTTCTAAAGAAATATCTTCTAAAGAGTAATAAAAAGCACGTTTTCACTTGTTATTTTCCTGTGGAACCAAACAGGAGCTATAAGAACTACTAGTGGACAGGTTTATTTGCACTCAATGTTCTGTTCTGTTCTGCTATGCTTTTATGAATTTTAAAGGCAAGGAATTGTTCAGGTCAGGAATTCATCTGTCAAAATGCTTTATGCTGGAGCCCATGGAAAGGAGAGGCCTTGCGGCTTCACTGGTGAATTAACTGAGAGTTGGAACACTGCTGGTGTGTTTTGCTTTACCACTGACTTTCTTTGAAGGGGCCTTTGACAAGGTTGTTTACTCTCATTCATTGCCTCAGTGTTTATATCTCAAAATCAAGAGACCTCCTTCATGTCGAAGGAACTAGGAGAAGAAAGCTAAGTCTGTGACTCAGAGATAAAAACCAGCTTGATGTGATTGCAGGGGCCCTGGAGAGACTTCCCTGTCCCCAAATATCTCCCATTGGCTTGTCCCAGCACAAGAAAAGAAACCCCACAGTTGCCTTGCATCTGAGTTTAGGCAGTGAGCACCTGGTTAAAACACAGGCAAGTTGTGAAGGGAGATCTGACATTGTGTTTGCTTTTATTCAAGATGCACATTTTTTTTTCTTTTTTGAGATGGAATCTTGCTCTGTCATCCAGGCTGGAGTGCAGCGGCACGATCTTGGCTCACTGCCATATCGGCCTCCTGGATTCAAGAGATTCTTGTGCCTCGGCCTCCCTAGTAGCTGAGATTACAGGTGCCTGCCACCACGCCTGGCTAATTTTTTGTATTTTTAGTAGACACAGGGTTTCACCATATTGGCCAGTCTCAAACTCCTGACCTCAAGTGATCCACCTGCCTCAGCCACCCAAAGTGCTGGGATTACAGGTGTGAGCCAACGTGCCTGGCCAAGATGCACATTTCTTTAATCTTTTAATACTTTTGAAATCCGGGTGTGTTTTTACAATCAGAGTGAATTGTTAATGTAATAATGCAATAGTCTATTTCTCCTGAAGAAGTAAGTTGTTATTAAATAGATAAGAACCACCTGGAAAATAGGGAAGCAGTATGGACACACTCCAGTGAGTGGGTGTTGAAAACTGACCCGAGCCAGATTGGTCATGTGTGGATAATTGCAACCTAGGAGTTGTTAAGTCAGAACTGCCAGCTATTCTTCTCCACAAATGTTACGCAATCGTGAACAAAGCAAGCCACTGGCCAAATTCTGCTGCATACACAGACACTTGTTAACTAAATATTTGTTAGTAAGCAAGCAAAAAAGTGGTCCATATAATCTTCCTTGCAAAGTTCTCTAAGACAATTTCTGGGATTCCAGAGGCAGAATAATGCTGCCAGTTTAGCCAGCATTGAGCAGCCAGAATCTTCCACAGTTTATGGCTAGGCCCAAGACCAGGTAAAGGCATCATTCTAAGAGTGCTGGATATTTTATTCATGCAAGAGTGGAGAGTCTCTAAGCTCTTTTAACTAGTCTACTTATCTTTCTATTCACCAAACAGATCCCATTTCTAACTTTCATCATGTTAATCAACATGCCACTAATTTCACCTGTAAGAAACAATTCTGACATTAACTGTGCTAATTGGCAAAGCACCTGTTATTGAAGCTATGAATAACAGATGTGCTTTGTCTGAGGATCATGCACATTTTTTTCCTCCAGAGCTACCCTATTAACTGAAGGACTGTGCATTCTTGTAGAGTCTAGAAACATTTGGTTAAAGCCCAAACTAGGTGGCATACCCAAGATAAGCACTGTATTTCCAGAAGCATTTAAAAATCTTAAGACGCATCAGACTGAAACACACGTTGTGATACAATGCAATGATATCGCTAAGAGAAATGTGCAATGGGGTTTGAGAGCACAAAAGCAGTGACTAATTCTGTCTGTCAGACTGGGAAGTGAGGGGGCAAGGGTAGAACAGCCTTACAGAGGAGATGACCCAAGCTGGATTTTTAAAAGAGAGTAGGAATGCATGAGGCAGACTTGGGGTACACCCAGCAAAGGGAAGCAGTAGGGGCACAAGCCCAGAGGATGAGAAGCTAGTCTAGGGTGGGTAGACTACAGGCATGTGAGAGGGGAGACAGGCTAGAATTGTAGCTGGGAACTAGACAGAACGTTCTAGAGCATGCTCAAGAATTTTCTCTTTACCTGGTAGGCATCTGGAAGTCGAGAGACAAAAATACTTTACCTACTCCAATTTTGGCTTGGAACATGAATGATCGTATTGTTAGACCAAAATGGATACCATAAGGGTCAGGCTTCTCCCAAATCTTTCTAACTGAAGCTGCAGAGCCCTGAACATCCCCTCCATCTATAATGATTTTTCCATAAAAACCAAAGCAGAAGGAGTATGTTCCCTAGAGTCATCTACTGGTTGGGTGAGTTGGACAAGTTTCTTAATCTCTCTGATCCTCAATGTCCTCATCTGTAAAATGTGAATAATTATACCTTTTTCTTAGGGTGTTGTTAAGAAGTTTAAGTTAGTGTGTAAGACAGTTTAAGTTAGTGCTTAAGACAGTACCTGGAATAGAATACTCAACTAATTTTATTTTTAGTGTCTATGTCTTTTAAATATTTTTAAAAGATTTAATCACCCAGGCTTGGCTGATGTGATCTCGGCTCACTGCAACTTCCACCTCCTGAGCTCAAGTGATCCTCCCACCTCAGCCTCCAGAGTGAGTATCTGGGACTATAGGCACACACCACCACAACTGGCTAATTTTTATTTCTTTATTTTTTTGTAGAGATGGGGTTTTGCCATGTTGCCCAGGCTGATCTTGAACTCTTGAGCTCAAGCAATTTGCCTGTCTCAGCCTCCCAAAGTGGTGGGATTTCAGTCATGAGCCACTGCGCCTGGCCCTTGAATCTTTCTCATTATTTTTCCTTGCTTATGAATTCTTAGAAAGAACATGTATTTTATACAAGTAGTACTTTATCTCACTATAATTAGAGATTACTAATCACTGATCTTGTTCCATAAATCTTATTCTGAACTGTTTAAAATCTAGAAGTTTAGCTCTGAGGCTTCCGGTCCTAATAAAACCCCACAAACCACTCTTATCTGCCTGCTGGTCTTATCAGGGAGAGGCTCTTTTTGTTTCCAGCAGGGCCTAGTTTTCCATTTCTAGACACAGAACCAACAACAGAATTGCAGATTCCAGCTCCAAAGTTTTTTCTCCTCCCTAAGTCTTTGAGAACCATGATGGCCAATGGGCTGGCAGGGCTGCTTTCCATTATCTTTACCAAAACAGTTTAACTTCAATGCCCTTGGCAACTTTTGTTCAGGAGAAACATTTCTTTTGCTAATGAAGACCATGCTCAAAATTATCCCGACCATATTCTTATCTCATGCAGCCCTTCACCTCAGAACACCAAACTTGGGTTCTTAAAAGAGGGCTAGGCCGGGCGCAGTGGCTCACGCCTATAATCCCAGCACTTTGGCCGAGGCGGGCAGATCACCTGAGGTCGGGAGTTCGAGACCAGCTTGACCAACATGGAGAAACACCATCTCTAATGAAAATACAAAATTAGGGCGTGGTGGCACATGCCTGTAATCCCAGCTACTCGGGAGACTGAGGCAGGAGAATCACTTGAACCCAGGAGGCAGAGGTTGCAGTGAGCCGAGATTGCACCGTTGTACTTCAGCCTGGGCAACAAGAGTGAAACTCCGTCTCAAAAAAACAAACAACAAAAAAAGAGGGCCTTACCCTTTTACTGATTGACTAAAACAAGAAGTTCACGCTTTCATCTGGGACAGCAAACTATAGCCACCAGCATTTTGAATCAAATTTAAATTCCTGCTTGGGTTTGAATGTGTCCTCCAAAGTTCTTGTGTTGGAAATATCCCCAATGCAACAGCACTGAGAGGTGAGACCTTTAAGAGATGAGTAGGTCATGAGGGTGAAGAGGCAGAGCCCTCCTGGATGGATTAAGGCCTGTATTGCAGGAGTGGATTCCTGATAAAAGCATGAGTTCAGCCCCTTCCCTCTTTCTCTCATGTGCGTGATCTCTTGACCTTCTGCCTTCCTTCACGGGATGATGCATCAAGAAGCCCTTGCCAGATGCCAGCCCTTCAACCTTGAACGTCCCAATCTTTAGAACTGTGAGAAATAAATCTCTGTTCTTATAAATTACGTAGTCTCAGGAATTCTGTTATAGAAGCATAAAATGAACTAAGATAATCCCTATAGGCAGAGTTTTTGCTGCTACCCAAGTTGCCGTTAGCCCAGTATTTCCCAATTATGGCATACCCAACATCTCACATTGGTACCCACCTGCCCTTGAAGGCATCTGAGCACCGTTCCCATCCCAGGCTCTGGCTGTTACAACCCATTATCACAATACAAGCAGCTTATCCCATTAGTTAGTTACTTGGCAAGGCCAGGAATGTTTAACACACAAGATGACAGCTTTGCTGTGGGGGATGGAATGAAAAGGAGGAAGGGAAAAGGTCTCCGATTAGATGCGTTAGGTCTGGAATAGCTGCCCTAGGGTGGGAATCTAGTGTCTGGGGTGAGGGTGGGTCAAGTGATGCTGGTTGGGAGAGTGTCACTGACTGAGAAACATGACAGTTTGCCTCCAGTCACTGTCCCCTGAGTCAGTGTTTGTCCCTGGCAAAGACTGTAACAGAGAACAGCTAGGAACCTGGCTCAGGTGACAGTGGAGAAGGAAAAGGGACCTATGGCTGCAGCTGTGGAAAACAGATCAGCCGCACCATGTCTTGTAGCCTTCAAATTAAGTGGACAATGTGTTGTTTTTTCTAGTGTTTATGACAAATGTAAGCCCCAGTGCATATGCTGATAAAATCCAAGTTTAAAAATCCCACCCCCAGCCGGGCGCGGTGGCTCCCGCCTGTAATCCCAGCACTTTGGGAGGCCGAGACCAGCAGATCATGAACTCAGGAGTTCGAGACCAGCCTGGCCAACATGGTGAAACACTGTCTCTACTAAAAATACAAAAAAAAAAAAAAAAAAAAAGTAGCCAGGTGTGGTGGCACGCACCTGTAGTCCCAGCTACTCTGGAGGCTGAGGCAAGAGAATCGCTTGAACCCGGGAGGCGGAGGTTGCAGTGAGCCAAGACCACGACATTGTACTCCCGCCTGGGTGACAAAGTGAGACTCCATCTCAAAAAAAAAAAAAAAATCCCACCCTCTAAGAGGAAAATTGGAAATAATCTACTCTTTAATTGCTCCTCTGCCAAAGCAATAACTTGAATGGTCCTTATTAGGAATAGCTCATTACTAACAATAATATTAACTATTATAACAACAAGTTATCGCTTGATCCCAGGAGTTCAAGATCAGTCTGGGCAATATAGTGAGACATCATCTCTACATTAAAGAATTTAAAAATTAGCCAGGCATGGTGGAGCACACCTATAGTCCTAGCTACTTGGGAATCTGAGGCAGGAGGATTGCTTGAGTCCAGGAGTTTGAGGTTACAGTGAGCTATGATTGTGCTACTGCACTCTGGCCTGGAGCTCAGAGCGACACCCTGTCTCTAATTAAAAAAAAAAAAAGAAGAAGAAGAAGAAGAAGAAGAAGAAGAAAATTCCAGAATTCACAATGTGTTGCTCCAGGCACCCTGCCTCACCCCAACACTGTAACCATCCCCCCTCAAACCAGTCAAGTTGCTTCCCCATCACTTCCAGCCCCCACCCCCACTTCTCCTTCCTTTTTCCAGATAAAGGCTTATGTGAGTGGGGTTTATGCTTTCAGGAATAAGCTAAAGTAGGTATAGACTGAAACCTCTTGGAAATATCTGGGATTACCATTTCAGGCAAGTGAAAGACAAACTAGGAATCAGTAGACATGATTTCCTAGCTGGCATCCTC
Source organism: Symphalangus syndactylus (assembly GCF_028878055.3). Taxonomy (NCBI): domain Eukaryota; kingdom Metazoa; phylum Chordata; class Mammalia; order Primates; family Hylobatidae; genus Symphalangus; species Symphalangus syndactylus. The sequence continues at coordinate 45,154,634 of NC_072440.2, forward strand.
TTCTTCCTCCCCTTAAGTTGTTCCTGGAGAGGAAAATAATTTCTAGAACGTCATTCCAGACACCATTAGTCAGCAGGAGAATGGAATCTAGAAGGGGACCTGGAGGACAATAGACAGCAGGCTACCCTGGGACTCGCAGGGTAAAGTAGGGAACAAAGGCCCAAGGGATTTTTTTTGACTGTAGAGTCAAATCATGTTCAGGAGACAGGGCATGGTGATTCTCTCTCTGGGTGGGGAAAGGATCATCTTGGGCATGCTTCCTACTGGGGCGGGTGAGGCCAGCAGGCTTAGGGCTACCTTGAAGATGTTCAAGGGACAGCAGAATGATCTTAAAAACCAGAAGGAAGTGATGTGTTTAAAATATATCTCTCAGGGAAATGCGTCTATCTTATCAAGGGACTAGCAGCAGCCTGAGACTGACAGACCCCTCAGCAGGTCAAGCTCAGCACCTGGAAAGTAAGCAAAGATTATGGGGCAAACGCCCATAAGGAGGAGATTTTTAAAGAGCAGAGGTTGAATGAACTGAATTTACATAGGATGATCCTTAAATATTCAATCTGTTCTATTCTGGATTAGGGTAGAGGGTGACCATAGAAATCAACCAAAACATTTGTAAACGTAGCGAATAGATGATTCTGTATTTTCCTAAAGAATCACACAATGTTAGGGAAATTTGGATGCCTGATTAAGGGTAACTTCTCAAGGACTAATATCAGACTGCTAACTGACTGTGCTCTTAACGAGCTTGTATCTGTATGTTCCCCTCAGCCAGGGCTGCAACAAGTGTTAACCCCTTCCCTGTTACACCCTCCTGTTACTTCAAGACCACAACAGGATGCGAAAGTATCTCAGCAACCACATTCTTCTGCTGGCAGAGGAAGAGCTGACTAATAAACATTTGTAGTTATTTAACACAAATAACACACCAAAGCAATAACATTGTGCAAATAATCTCTTTGGTTATTTGCCTGATCAGGTTATTTGCCTGGTTATTTGCAAAAGAAAATATGGCCAAGAGGGGAAGCATCTGAATCTGCAATCTTGGCTGAGCGGAAAGCTCTGCTTGTAAATCACTCTCCATCTGCCCTGCAGAGTGGCCAGCCCAGGATGCTGTGTACTGGTGGATTCAAGTCTCACCATAGTTACAGAAATCACTTGCTGAAGCTTCTGCTAACTGCTCCCAACCTCCATTCCTTTGTGTGTAAAGTCGGAGCAATGTAGCAACATGTTCAGTGGCGTGAGGTTTGGTAAACCACAGAGTGCTATACACACATTAGACTGAAGCTCTTGATAGATGTGACACAAGGGTGGTGTCACCTCATTGAGATACCTACCTCAGTCGTACTGTGTTACTGTGTGTGTTAGTCTGTTCTTGCATTGCTATAAGGAAATACCTGAGACTGGGTCATTTATAAAGAAAAGAGGTTTCATTCGCTCACGGTTCTCAGGTTATACAGGAAGCATGGTGCTGGCATCTGCTCAGCTTCTGGGAAGCCTCATGAAGCTTACAGTCATGGAGGAAGGCAAAGGGAAAGCAGGCATGTCACATGGTGAAAGGAGTAAGGAAGACAGACAGAGAGAGGAGGGGAGGCGCCACACACTTTTAAATGACCAGATTTCACGAGAATTCACTCACTATTCCAAGGACAGCACCAAGCAGATGGTGCTAAACCATTCGTGTGAAATCTACTCCCATGATCCAATCACCTCCCATCAGGCTCCACCTCCAATGTGGGGGATTACATTTCAATATGAGATTTGGGCAGGGACAAACGTCCAAACACTATCACCACGGCATGGCAATTTATTGACATATTGGCTCACGTTTGTCTTCCCTATACTTCTTTCTTCTCAATTTCAAGGAGGTAGCCAAATGCTTGGCATTTTTTTGATCTCAGCCCTTTTGCAGGGTGGGGCAAACAGAGGGATTTGAGGCTTTTTCAGTCTTTTATGAAAGTTAAGCTTTGGGGGGGCTGAAGTGGGAGATCACTTGAGGCCAGGAGTTGGAGGCCAGCCTGAGCAACATAGCAAGACTCTGACTCTAAAAGTAAAATATTATAAATAAATAAGTAAAGAAATAGAAAATAAATACCATCATAGAGACTGTGGATGATGTCCCCAAGGAGAGATAAGATGTGTTTTGCGGACAACAAGAAAGGAAGAGAGATTTTCTTCAGGTGTTAGAAAGCCAAAAGAGAAGGATAAATCATAACCAAGAATGTGGCAGTACCCCCTAGGCTGTACTGCCCACCTCAGTAGTTAATATCAATGTGTGGTTTTAAAGTTCTAAATTAATTAAAATTAAATATAATTAAAAATTCAGCTCCTCGGTGGCACTGGCTGCATTTTAAGTGCTCTATAGCCTCATATGTCTAGTGGCTATGGACAGAGTAGTTATGGAACATTTCCATCACTGCAGAAATTTCTACTGGACTGTGAGAAGGTGTCAAGACCTCAGAGGCTGTGAGGAAACTTGATTAGATGCTCCCAACCTCATCACAGAGTCCTGTGCTCTAAGAACGGGGAATTAGCAGCTGAGCTGCCCAGCATGAGATACACAGGTTGGGATAATGGACTGGTGCTTTAGTGGAAAACACTGTGGACCCACAACTGTAAACTAGAGTGACAATCTTCCCTGTGCCAGAGTGTTTAATAAGACCTAATGACCTTTACACACTTTGGAGGGCAGGGAGAGACACCAAGGGCTGAGTGTGAATTTCCCACCAGCCTAGGAGGATGGGTACTCGGATGATTTAGAGAAAATAAAGTGATGCACACTTGAATATAGGGAACTAAGATTAATACCTGCTACAGTCGTACACAATTATGCATACACATATACACCCCCACGCAGACACACCAGTCATCCTTCCTTCTTCAACTGTTTATTTCAACACTGATTTCACAACGCTATTTAAACAGCTCAGGCTACCTCCATATCCCAATAAGTACTTGTCAGTACACAGGTCACAATCCATTATTTAAAAAGCATGGTGACTGGGTGTGGTGCCTTATGCCTGTAATTCCAGCACTTTGGGAGGCCAAGGTGGGAGGATCACTTGAGCCCAGGAGTTCAAGACCAGCTTGGGCAACATAGTGAGACCCCATCTCTATTTTTAAATAAGAAAACTTTTAAAATAATACAATAAAATAAAAAATAAAAAGCACAGTTCATATTAGAAAATGGGCAAAAGATATGAAGAGATATTTCACCAAAGAGGCTATACAGATGGCAAATAAGCACATGAAAAGATGTTCAGTACCATTAGCCATTAGGGAAAGGCAAATTAAAGCCATAATATCACCACGCACCTATCAGAAAGGCTAAAGAAAAAGATAGTGACAATATCAACTGCTGATGAGGATGCAGAGAAACTGGATCCCTCAAACATTGCTGATAGGAACACAAAATGGTATAACTGCTCTGGAAAATAGTTTGGCAGTTTCTTTAAAAAGCAATTATATAAGTACCATATGACCTAGCAATTGAACTCCTGGGCATTTAATCCCAGGGAAAGGAAAACTTATGTTCACATAACACCCTGCACATGAAGTTTAAAGCAGCCTTATTTTTGTTTGTTTTGAGACAGAGTCTTGCTCGGTCACCCAGGCTGGAGTGCAGTGGCATGATCTCAGCTCACTGCAAACTCTGCCTCCCAGGTTCAAGCAATTCTCCTGCCTCAGCCTCCTGAATAACTGGACCTACAGGCATCCACCACCACGCCCGGCTAATTTTTATATTTTTTTGTGGAGATGGGGCTTTGCTATGTTGTCCAGGCTGGTCACGAACTCCTGACCTCAAGTGATCCACCTGCCTCGGCCTCCCAGAGTGCTGGGATTACAGGCATGAGCCACAATGCCTGGCCCATAGCAGCTTTATTTGTAATAGCTAAAAAGTGTAAAGGCCAGAAATGTCCTTCAACAGGTGAATGGTTAAACAAATTGCGATGCATACCTACCATGGAATACTATACAGGCAACAACTTGGATGAATATCCAAGAATTATGCTATTGTAGCCATTCTGTAGAAATAGGATAAATTCCCACCTAAACTATGGTTCAAATGATGACACCAGATGGACATCGAAAGAGTGTGAAAAGGTTTATTACGCATATAATGAGGTTTTCTGGAGACAGCTGGGAAAGCTTCCCAAACAGGTCCAAAAACAGCATGTAAGAGAGCAGGGAAAGAAAACTGACTTGAAGTTTTCTTAGGCGTTGGGGAGTGGGGCTGGGGTGAGGGTTCCTGCACACAGGCGGGGGCCCACATGGTTGGAATCTCAGTGCCAACAGAAGAATCCAGGCTTTCTTATCAGCTTGCCCAGATGTGGAGCAAAATGGGAAAAGAGAAGGGTGGGGTATAAAAGCTACTAGCAAACATCAGAAAATGGAGTCAGACTCATTATTATTACATAGGAACCACACAAAGGCCTTTCTCAAAAGAATGCATACTGTATGCATCCATTTATATAACATTTTTGAAATGACAAAATTTCAAAACTGGAGGATATATTTGTTAATGGTTGCCAGGGTATAGGGACGGGGTGGGTGAGGAAGGTAGGAGTGGTTGTAAATGGGTAAAATAAGGGATCCTTGTGATGCCGGAACTGTCAGTATCTTGACTGTGGTGGTGGATACACAAACCTATACAGGTGATAACATTTTATGGAACTGTGCAATTTTCACACATACACACACACGTGAGTACAAATAAAGCTGGGAAAATCTGAAAAAGATGGATAGATGGTAGTAATGTCAATCTCCTGGTTGTGATATTATACTAATGTTTTGTAAAATGTTACATTGGGGGAAACTGGGTGACGAATACACGAGATCTAGCCATCTGATTTCTTAAAATTGCATATAAACCTAGAATTATCTCCATGAAAATTGCAAATTGAAAAATGCTTAGATCAGAGAGGGAGAGTTCATTCGGATTACAGGACACTCCGGGGTGGGACGAAGAGCAAGAATGAGTGAATGCCTCTGAATTGAGCCAACTGACCCAGTGAACTACCTGGTCTCCCGAAGTCCTCTTCAACAATGTAAAGGCCAACCAGAGGTCAGACATCTTCATTATCATAAAGACCAAAAGTTGGGTAAATGTTTAGAGGGACTAATCTGGAAATACAAAGAAAGGCAAGATAAAATTCAGAGGTAGCCTAATAACTTGAAAACTGATTATTTTTATGATAGATGAATCAATAGCAAAAGAAGATTCACATAAGAATTATCTGATAACCATTTATACAGGGATGTCATTTACAATTCAGTCATTCACAAACTTTTTCAATGAAATATTCCTTAACAATAGATGAGAGTAGATGTATGAATGGATGGAGGTCTGGTGTGTAGCCACAGGCAGCCATCAAAAACCTGAAACACCTGGAAAATCTATACAAATAGTACATTACACGACATAATACATCTTTATTTATTGCAATATAAAAGTATGATTTTCAATATTGAATTTTATACTGTATTTTACCACAGTTCAAAGAAAAGGAAGAAATGACTGTTAAAAAGTGGTGACATTTTTTTGAAGTGTCAAAATTAGGCTGGGTGCGGTGGCTCACACCCATAATCCAAACACTTTGGGAGGCAGAGGCAGGAGAATTGCTGGAGCCCAGGAGTTCCAGATTAGCCTGGTCAACAAAGTGATACCCTGTCTCTACAAAAGAAAAGTTTTTAGATTTAGCCAGGTGTGTTGGCACATGCCTGTAGTCCTAGCTACTTGAGAGGCTGAGGCAGGAGGATCCCTTGAGCCCAGGAGCTCAAGGCTTCAGAGAGCTGCGATAGTGCCACTGCACTCCAGCCTGGATGATGGTGCAAGACCCTGCCACAAAAATAAATAAATAAGTTTCAAAATTGATCATAAAAAATCTCAATAATTTTTATGTTGATTATGTTAAAATAATACTATTCTGGATATCTTGGGTTAAATAAAACATACAATTAAGCTTTTTAAAAAATATTGTTTTCAACTAAAAATATCAGTTAAAATTATGTAAAAAGTTCAGTAATCTGAGCAAAATTTACCTCCAGGAAGATGATTACTCTATGGCCCATGTGGTTCCTGGTAAGTAACACACTACTGTGATAAGCGTGGCTTTACATTTTCTAAGATCTTCCAATTAAATATTGCTTTAAAAAAAAAAAAAAGTCTAAACCCCTAACTCTGAGTCTCTGCTGGTTCTACTCTGGCACAGTTTTGCTGGCTTTCCTCCCCACGAATGTCTAGGACTTAAGTCCCAGGCAAAATGTTACCACTAGGAATCCATCTAAAATTGCCCAAGACAGGATATATTTCCTCCTTCTCATGTTACTCAACTGCTTAAAATGCCCCAGAGAGTTCCTATTAAGGTAGAATAAAGTCCAGTAGAAGTCAGCCCTCATGCTGACTGGAAAAAGTCTCCTGCTTACATCTTAGATCTTACATTTTGACCACTCACCACCCCTCACACTTCCTCCACCACAGGAAGACCAGAGGGTCTCCTTTCTGTTCCTCCAATATCCAGCCTGTGTCTACCTTCAGGTATTTGATCTTACAGTTCCATATTCGGGGACTGCTTTTCCTTCTGATTGTGCATTTCTTCCTTCTTATTCTTGACATTCGGATCTCAGTGTGGATGACACTCCTCAGAAAGGCCATCCCTAGCCACCCAATCTAAAATCAATATCCAGTCATCCTCTTACCTTACCAGCATGCCATTTTTGGTTGGTTTGTCTGTTTATTGTGGCAAAATATACATAACAAATTTTGCCATTTTAACCATTTTTTAAAGTATACAATTCAGTGACATTAAGCATATTTACAATGTTGCACAACCATCACTACTCTCCATTTCCAGGACTTTTTCATCTTCCCAAACTAAAATTCTGTACCATTAATAGTGACACCCTATTACCTGCTTCTCCCAGCCCCTGGTAACCTCTATGATACCTTCTGTCTCTATGAATTTGCCTATTCAAAGTACCTCATATCAGTGGAATGACACAATATCTGTCCTTTTGTTTCTGACTTATTTCACTTAGCATAATGTTATCACAGTTTATTTATGTTGTAACATGCACCAAAATGTCATTCTTTCTTAAGACAATAGTATCTCATTGTATGTACATATCATATTTCATTTATCCATTCATGTGCCAGTAGACATTTGGGTTGTTCCCACCTTTTGCCTATAGTGAATAATGTTCATATGAACGCCAGTGCCCAAAATATCTGTTTAAATCCCTGCTTTCAGTTCTTTAGGTGTTGTACCTAGTAGTAGATCATATGGTCATTCTATGTTTAACTTTTTGAGAAGACACCACACTGTCAGCTGGATCATATGGTAATTCTATTTTAACTTTTTGAAAAGCCATCGTACTGTCAGCATGGCCTTTTTATAATGTGTTTGTCTGCTCTACTAGGATGAAACCTTCACGAGAGAAGGGACCACAACTGTCTTCTCCAGTCCTGAATCTCCAGCACCTTGAACAATATTTGGCACATAATGGACACTCAAAAAGTTTTTGTTAGATGAAAGAATGAGGTAGATCTTCAGTAATTGTTAGTGTTCTTTCTCCTTTCCACTTTGTTCTTCTTAGATTGCAACGCCCCCCTCCCCCTCCCCTTGAGGGCGAGGATAGCTATCATTCACCTGTGTAACCGTAGCATTTAGCACATTGAAGGTACTCAATACATCCTTGTCCAGTTGAAGAAAATACCCATTCTTTGTTGTAGTTTGGTGTTCTCGGCTGAACTCAGTAGGATTGACCTTATAATTATGTGTTAGTAAGAATGGAGGACGTTTTTTAGTAAGAATGGAGTTAGCAAAGAAAAATGCCCAGTGTAGCCCCAGGACAGTTGCCTTCCAGGAAACTCTGACTTTCTTTTTTTCTTATTCTTTTTTCTCTGGCTTCTGGACTCTAGCATTTTCCAGAACCAAGACTGAAAGAAGCAAAAACAGCTGAAAAATTTCTTAAATTACATCATCTTCCTCTGGGAATTCAGGCATGTTGGCTGGGTTTGACTAAAGCGTAACCAGGATTTGAGTCTTGGGTTCAGATAAAATTTAAGTTCAAATCTCTCAAGGCTTCTTAAAAGATCAGATAACAGTCCTTAGATTAAAAATTCTTTAGGCCGGGCATTGTGGCTCATGCCTGTATCCGAATACTTTGGGAAGCCAAGGTGGGAGAATTTCTTGAGCCCAGGCATTTGAGCCTCCAGTGTACTATGGTTGTGTCACTGTACTCCAGCCTGGGTGACAGAGTGATATCCTATCTCTAAAAATATATATATATATTTTAAATAATTTCCAAACAACTTTGATCCTGATAATTCTGATTATTCATGCCATATAATAATAATATATTTACAACCCTACATTATATGAAATAAATTATACACACATACTATATGTTACATTTTATGTGTAATAATTGGTTGATGAATGCAGTTGGCAAATCCAAGTTAAAAAATGCCCAACTAATACTTGGAACCATTGCCACGAGGTTTCTCCCCCAATTCGGTTACAGCAGGTAGCTAGTCAGGTATGAGCAGGGCAGGAGAGGGCTCGATACACACCAGGAGTGTTGGGTGACCATCAGGTGATGGTCAGGCAGTTGTTAACTGCTTCTCTAAAGTAATAATTGCTCACCGCCAGTGCCAGGGAAAGGCAGTCTCCTAATGGACAGAAAACACCTGAAACTGATCAGCAGCTTCCCAATAAGACCTCAGGAGTGGGGAGAAATAAGGCAAGATCCCGGGAGGAGGCCAATGTATAAAACCTCAGTCAAGAGATCAAGCTGTGTACTTGGTTTCTCAAGTCACCCACTTGGCCCTCTTCCAAGTTGTACATTCCTTCTTTTCTTTCCTCTCCTTCCTGTTCTAAAGCTTTTCAATAAATTTTCACTCCTGCTCTGACACTTGCCTCAGTCTCTCCTTCTGCCTTATGCCCCTCAGTCTAATTCTTTTGGGGAAGTCCACGCTGAAGTTGCTGCACACCCGTATGGATTCGCCTCAGGTAACTCGGATCTCTGCCACCGCTAACGTCCTGTCAGTTCCTCCTACTTAGAAACACTCTTTATTTCAGCCAGCAGTGTTTAAGGCAAAGGTCAGTGAGAAGACCCTCCTAGAATCTCAACATTTGCAGGCTCCAAAAGCCTGCTAGACTATGGCCATTTTCCCAGTGACTCCTACCTATCCTCCTGACCATTGCCTGCCCTCCCTATTGGGGCCAGCTGCCTCTACCCAGCTGCTGTCTCCATATTATGCAGCCTGTGTGATTCCCAGATAGGCAGCCTCGGGTCTTCAGCCTTTGCTTACAGAGCTTCAATCACCCCTCCAATTCCACATCTCTCTGTACTTAAAAATCTCCTAACACTTTATCACTGCCTGGGCTCTGCCTTGAGGGATGGCCATTCCAGTAGTTCCATATTCTTGGAGGAGCTTTGCTTACTTAGCGAGTACCGTCTGACTATTGGGTGTAAGGAGGGTGTGTGAGGTAACTGTCAAAGGAAACACTAGTTTCAGGAAGTTGGCAAGCACTGCAATAGAGAATAGGGAATTATGAAAAACTCCAGACGTGTCTTAAAGCCACACCAAAATCTGCTCCAAATTCCTAGTTTCTGATGTGCCCTTTTTTGCTTTAAAAACTTGTTTGCAATTTTCCCGATCATGTGTTGTTACCTCATGGACTGAAGCAGACAGGTGAGAAATGAGAAAGGAGCGTAACCCCAGTTCATTTGCCAGAACAGTGAGGAGAAACTGAGCAGAGTAAGAGAGAAAGGTCAAGAGGAGCAGAAGGCAGAACTGGAAACCACGTGGGGACTATGGGGACGATCACCTCAGGTGGAACTTCATCTGCCATCCCTCCTCCCCCCACTTTCCTGTGCTGCTGCTGGTCACTGTCCTGGGGCAAAGGCTGCCTAATATGAACAGGAGGGAAGATGTAGTTGGCTCATCCACACATGCCAGGCTGCTTCCTGCCTCAGGCCTCATGTAGTTTCTGGTCTAATCACGGGGACAGAAATTCTTCCCAGGATACACCAAAGCAAGCAGTGAAACAAAGACTCTCCTCATGCTCTCTGACTGTTAGAGTCTAGGAAACATTCAGGCTCAGAGCAGAGATACAAAGGGCCTCAGAGTGCCTGGTACATCCTGGGTAGCCAATTCATATGAGTCCCATGAATGCATAGATAAATGGTTAGATGGTTGCATAAAAGAGATGGATAGATAGAATCAGTGGCATGCTAGTGAATGTTTAACAACTGGATCTACAAAAAAGCCATGATTTTTAATGGTCGCCAACTTGATTTTCAGGATATTTGTACTACCACGTGGCCAATTTCAAGCCATTATTGGATACAGAGTTGGGAAGAGATGTTCCAGCACATCACTACATGGATGGATGGATGGATGGATGGATAGATGGACAGATGGACAGACAGAAGGAGGACGGGAAGGATGGAGGGAGGAATGGATGAATGGACAGATGATTGATGGACAACAAAGTTTCCATAGTTCATCTTTTTAAATCATTTTTAGTGCTGGGGTACATGTGCAGGATGTGCAGGTTTGTTACATAGATAAATGTGTGCCATAGTGGTTTACTGCACCTATCAACTCATCACCTACGTATTAAGCCCAACATCCATTAGCCATCCTTCCTAATACTCTCCCTCCCTCCGCCCCACCCCGCCAACAGGTCCCAGTGTGTGTTGCTCCATCCTGTGTGTCCATGCGATCCCATTGTTCAGCTCCCAGTTATAAGTGAGAACATGTGGTCTTTGGTTTTCTGTTCCTGTGTTAGTTTGCTGAGGATAACGGCTTCTGGCTTCATCCATGTCCCTGCAAAGGACATTATCTCATTCATTATATGGCTGCATAGTATTCCATGGTATATATATGCCACATTTTCTTTATCCGGTTTATCACCGATGGGCATTTGGGTTGATTCCATGTCCTTGCTATTGTGAATAGTGCTGCAATGAACATACGTGTACATGTATCTTTGTAATAGAAAGATTTATATTCCCTTTGGTATATACCCAGTAATGGGATTGCTGGGTCAAATGGTATTTCTGGTTCTAGCTCTTTGAGGAATTGCCATACCATCTTCCATAATGGTTGAACTAATTTACATTTCCACCAACAGTGTAAAAGTGTCCCTATTTCTCTGCAACCTTGCCAGCATCTGTTGTTTCTTGACTTTTTAATAATGGCTATTCTGACTGGCATGAGATGGTATCTCATTGTGGTTTTGATTTGCATTTCTCTAATGATCGGTGATTTTGAGCTTTTTTTCATATATTTGTTGGCTGCATGAATTCCTCTTTTGAGAAGTGTCTGTTCATGTCCTTTGCCCACCTTTTAATGAGGTTGCTTGTTTTTTTCTTGTAAATTTGAGTTCCTTGTAGACACTGGATATTAGAACTTTGTTGGATGGATAGACTGTGAAGATTTTCTCTCACTCTGTTGGTTGCCTGTTCACTCTGAGTTTCTTTTACGTTGCAGAAGTTCTTTAGTTTAATTAGACCCCATTTGTCAATTTTTGCTTTTGTTGCAATTGCTTTTGGTGATTTATTTTATCATGAAATCTTTGCCCATGCCTCTGTCCTGAATGGTATTGTCTAGATTTTCTTCCAGAGTTTTTATAGTTTTGAGTTTTACATTTAAGTCTTTAATCCATCTTGAGTTAATTTTTGTATAAGGTGTGAGGAAGTGGTCCAGTTTCAATTTTCTGCAAATGGATAGCCAGTTTTCCCAGCACCATTTGTTGAATAGGAAATCCTTTCCCCATTGCTTGTTTTTGTCAAGTTTGTTGAAGATCAGATGGTTGCAGATGTGTGATCTTATTTCTGAGTTCTCTATTCTGTTTCATTGGTCTATGTGTCTGTTTTTGTACCAGTAACCATGCTGTTTTGGTTATTGTAGCCTTTTAGTATAATTTGAATGAAGTCTGGTAGGGTGATGCCTCCAGCTTTGTTCTTTTTGTTTAGAATTGACTTGGCTATATGGGCTCTTTTTTCGTTCCATATAAATTTTAAAATAGTTTTTTCTAATTCTGTGAAGAATGTCAATGATAGTTTAATGGGAATAGCATTGAATCTATAAATTATTTTGGGTATTATGGCCGTTTCCATGATATGGATTCTTCCTATACATGAGCACAGAATATTTTTTCATTAGTTTGTGTCCTCTCTGGCTTCCTTGAGCAGAAGTTTGTAGTTCTCCTTGAAGAGGTCCTTCACTTCCCTTGTTAACTGTATTCCTAGGTATTTTACTCTCTTTGTAGCAATTGTGAATTGAAAAGGAGGGATTCCTCTCTAACTCATTCTATGAGACCAGCATTGTCATGATACCAAAACCTGACGGAGATACAATTCCCTTTGTAGCAGTTGTGAATGGGAGCTCACTCACAATTTGGCTCTCTGCTTGCCTGTTGTTGGTGTATAAGAATACTTATGACTTCTGCACATTGATTTTTTATTCTGAGACTTTGCTGAAGTTGCTTATCAGCTTAAGAAGTTTTGGGGCTGAGACAATGGGGTTTTCCAAATATAGGATCATGTCATCTGCAGACAAACACATTTTGACTTCCTCCCTTCACATTTGAATACCCTTTATTTCTTTCTTTTGCCTGATTGCCCTGGCCAGAACTTCCAATACTAAGTTGAATAGGAGTGGTGAGAGAGGTCATCCATATCTTGTGCCAGTTTTCAAAGGGAGTGTTTCCAGCTTTTGTCCATTCAGTATGCTATTGGCTGTGGGTTTGTTATAAATGGCTCCTATGAGTTTGAGATGTGTTCCTTCAATACCTAGTTTATTGAGAGTTTTTTAACAAAAAAGGGATGCTGAATTTTATCAAAGGCCTTTATGTGTCTATTGAGATAATCATGTGGTTTTTGTCTTTAGATCTGTTTATGTGATGGATTACATTTATTGATTTGCGTATGTTGAACCAGTCTTGCATCCCAGGAATAAAGCTAACTTGATCATGGTGGATAAGCTCCTTGATGTGCTGCTGGATTCAGTTTGCCAGTATTTTATTGAGAATTTTTATATTGATGTTCTTCAGGGATATTGGCCTGAAGTTTTCTTTTTTTGTTGTATCTCTGTCGGGTTTTGGTATCAGGCCTGGCCTCATAGAATGAGTTAGGGAGGAGTCCCTCCTTTTCAATTGTTTGGAATAATTTTAGAAGAAATGGTATCAGCTCCACTTTGTAGGAGCTGAGTTCTGGTAGAACTCAGCTGTAAATCCATCTGGTCCTGGGCTTTTTTTGGTTGGTGGGCTATTTATTACTGCCTCGATTTTGGAACTTGTTATTGGTCTATTCAGGGATTCAACTTCTTCCCAGTTCAGTCTTGGGAGGGTGTATGTGTCTAGGAATTTGTCCATTTATTCTAGGTTTCCTAGTTTATTTGCATAAACTGTTTATTCTCAGATGGTTGTATTTCTGTGGGATCCATGCTGATACCTCTATCATTTTTTATTGTGTCTATTTGATTCTTCTCTTTTTTCTTCTTTATTAGTCTAGCTAGTGGTCTATGTATCTTATTATTTTTTTCAAAAAACCAGCTCCTGAATTCATTGATTTTTTTTGAAGGGTTTTTTTGTGTCTCTATGTCCTTCAGTTCTGCTCTGATCTTGGTTATTTCTTGTCTTCTGCTAGCTTTGGGGTTTGTCTGCTTTTTGTTCTCTAGTTATTTTAGTTGTGGTGCTAGGGTGTAGATTTGAGATCTTTCTAGTTTTTTGATGTGAGCATTTAGTGCTATAAATCTCCTTCTTAACACTGCTTTAGCTGTATCCCAGAGATTCTGGTACATTTTCTTTGTTTTCATCGGTTTCAAAGAACTTCTTAATTTCCACTTAATTTCCTGTTTTACTCAGGAGTCATTCAGGAGCAGGCTGTTAAAGTTCCATGTGGTTGTGTGATTTTGAATGAGTTTCTTACTTTTGAGTTCTAATTTGATTGTGCTGTGGTCTGAGAGACTGTTACGGTTTCAGTCTTTCGCATTTGCTGAGGAGTGATTTACTTCTAATTATGGCATCAATTTTGGAGTAAGTGTCATGTGGTACCAAGAAGAATGTATATTCTGTTCTTCTGGGGTGGAAAGATCCGTAGATATCTATCAGGTCAACTTGGTCCAGAGCTGAGTTCAAGTCCTGAATATCTTTGTTAATTTACTGTCTCGATGTTCTATCTAATATTGACAGTGGAGTGTTAAAGTCTCCCACTATTATTGTGTGGGAGTCTAAGGTTCTTTGTAGAACTTGTTCTAAGAACCAGTTTTAAGAATCTGGGTGCTCCTGTATTGGGTGCATATATATTTAGGATAGTTAGCTCCCCTTTACCAATATGTAATGCCCTTCTTTGTTTTTTTGATCTTTGTTGATTTAAAGTCTATTTTGTCAGAAACTAGGATTGCAACCCCTGCTTTTTGCTGTTTCCCATTTGCTTGGTAAATTTTCTTCCATCCTTTTATTTTGAGTCAATGTGTGTCCCTGCCTGTGAGATGGGTCTCTTGAATATAACACACCACTGGATTTTGACTCTTTATCCAGCTTGCCACTTCGTGTCAGTACATCCTTTTTTGATCCACTCATCTGCATCTGGTCGAGAGACCTCTCTGGTCACCAGTCCCAGATACTCACCAATACCCAAGTACACACTGCCCAGGGAACCAATCTAAGAAAGGGAAGGGAAAGGGGCACATCCATTCCTACTGCAGGTTCCCTCATTCTGATGGCTGCAATGCTGTAAAATCTATAGAGAGGATAGAGTAGGTGCTATCTGTCTCATGGACAGATAAGAAAATTGAGATATTAGCAGAATGTGACTTGCTGAGGGTACAGAACAGCCAGTTGTTGGCTGTGGAAGGTCATAGAATCTAGGTCATCTAACTCCTAAAGTGGAACATTCTGCTACAGATGGCCTCTGCTGCTATGGTACCAGAGCTAGCAGTGAGTATGAACTTCACTTCTTCATTTATTAATCATCTAGTTGATGTATTAGAGAAGAGCCCTTTCCTTCTTGTCACAAAGTGGGCATGCAGCAACCAAATTAGCAAAGCAGGCGAGCTCTGAACAAATGCCCAATGTAGATGAAGGCCTTTTTAGAAGCCTCAGCCTCTCCTAGGCCCCTTTTCCTCCATCAGGATGCTCTCATTATTCCCAAAGAGTCTGTTTTGGTAGAGATGGTGGGGAGAGCTATAGCTGGCCCTCAGACGGGAGGAAATCACCATAACCTCATTTGTGTTACATTATACAATTCCTTTTTTCAAACAGGACTATAGCATAAGAAAAGTCTTATACTCTACACATAATTTTATCCTCTTTTTCAGAAGTATTTGCATTTTAAAAGGGGAAGACCAAGACTCAGGGATGGTTCTCTCCAGTAGCAATGCTGTTGGCATTACCTGGAAATGACAAGGGACCCTGGAGATCAGAGGTCTTTCCAGCTGGTGGTTGACAACCACTCTGACCACAAGACCAGCCTCGTAGCCAAGAAGAGATTTGGGAGGGAGGAAAGGGCCAGAGGGATCCCAAGCCTTTCCTTATACATGAAACACAGGGGAGAGACAGGCACAGAGAAAAGGAGGAGGAAATGTGGCTACGGAGACAGAGATTGGAATGATGCAGTCACATGCCTGGGAAACCACCAGAAGCTGGAAGAGGCAAGGAATGGAATCTCTCCTAAAGCCTCTGGAGGGAGTTCAGCTCTACCAATATCTTTATTTTAGACTTTTGGCCTCCAAAATTATGAGAGAATAAATCTGTTTTAAGCCACCTAGTTTGTGACAATTTGTTACAGCAGCCCTAATACACCAATACAACGTGTGTCCAGTTGGAATGGTTATTATTAAAAAGTCAAAAAAACAACAGATGCTGGTGAGGCTGCAGAGAGAAGGGAATGTTATACACTGTCAGTGGGAATATAAATTAGTTTAGCCACTGTGGAAAGTAGTTTGGAGATTTCTAAAAGAACTTAAAGCAGGCTGGGCGCGGTGGTTCACACCTATAATCCCAGCACTTTGGGAGGCCGAGGCAGGTGAATCATGAGGTCAGGAGTTGGAGACCAGCCTGGCCAATATGGTGAAACCCCGTCTCTACTAAAAATACAAAAAATTAGCTGGGCATGGTGGCACGTGCCTGTAGTCCCAGCTGCTCGGGAGGCTGAGGCAGGAGAATCTCTTGAACCTGAGAGGCAGAGGCTGCAGTAAGCTGAGATTGTGCCACTGCACTCTAGCCTCAGTGACAGAGCGAGACTCCATCTCAAAAAATAAAAATAAATTAATTAAATTAAAGCAGAGCTACCATTCAACCTAGCAATCCCATTACTGGGTATATACCCAAAAGAAAACAAATTGTTTAATCAAAAAAAAAAACCACATATATTTGCATGTTTATTGTAGCACTATTCACAATAGCAAAGACATGGAATCCACCTAGGTGCCCATCAACAGTGGATTAAATAAAGAAAATGTGGTATACATACACCACAGAATACTACACAAACATAAAGAATGAAATCATGTCCTTTGCAGCAACATAGATGCATCTGGAGGCCATTATCCTAAGTGAATTAATGCAGGCACAGAAAACCAAATACTGCATGTGCTCATTTATAAGAGGTAGCTAAACACTGGGTATTCATGGACATAAAGATGGCAACAATAGACACTAGGGATTACCAGAAGGGGAGGGAGGGAGAAGGGTAAGAGTTAAAAACTATTGAGTATTATGCTCACTACCTGGGTGATTGGATCAACCATACCCCAAAACTTAGCATCACGTAATACCCCTGAATCTAAAATAAAAGTTGAAATTGTATTTTTAAAATATAATTGGGGTGAATTTTCTCCCCAGAGAGCCCATTAAAGACTCAGTCTCAAGGTTTTAACTGGGGGCTATTTACATAGGCACCCTTGCCTAACATGTACCAAAATTCCAGAACTTCCAGAAGGAAAGCAGATGTTTAGCATAAAGTACATCATTTGCATAAACAGTCTAGACACAGCAAAGCACTCTCATAAGTTAGAGAACAGCGAGAAGACTCCAAAAATCCAAGTTCCCAGACACCATCCAAGAGCCAACCTTCCAAGCAGGCCTTTCTAAGAATAGCAGCCTCAGATTGGCTGTGTTAACTCTTTTCTGCACTTAAGGGTACAGTCTCATGAGTTTTGACAAATGCGTATGGTCACACAATCAGCACCACAAGGCATATTTTCCAAAAGTTTCCTTATGTCCCTTTGCAGTTAGACGCTTGCCCTGGCTCCATGCAAAGACTGATCTGCTTTCTAACACTAAAGTTTTGCTTTTTCTAAAATTTCATATAAATGAAATAATATAGCACGTAATCTTTTGCATTTGGCATCTTTCACTTAGTATTGTGCTTTTGAGATTACCATATTGTTGCATGTATCAGTAGTTTATTCTTTGGTAATGCTGAGTAGTGTTCCTTTGTATGAACATGAAACAATTTGCTTATCATTTATTTTTATGGCTCCTTTATGGCAATGTATCTGTTTTATGGCTCATGCCTCTGTTGCCTCTCTAGGAAATCTTTGTGTACCAAAGATCACAAGGATTTCTTATCTTTTCTTTAAGTTTTATAGTTTTAACTCTTATCATTAGGTCTATGATCCATTTCAAGTTGAGTTTTCCATAATAGATCAAGGCTGGAATTCATTTTTTTCCTATGTAGATATCCAATTGTTTCTACACCATTTGTTGAGAGGACTATACCTTCCCTATGGAATTACCTTAGCACCTCTGTCAAACTCAATTAACAATATATGAATGGGCCCAGGTTAAGAGTAGTTTTTTCAGTGGTCTATATGTCTATCCTTTCACCAACACCACACTCTGTGGATTACTGTAGCTTTAAGTCTTGAAATCGGGTCATATAAGTGTTCCAAGTTCGTTCATCTTTCTCAAATTTGTTTTGGCTCTTCTAGGTTCTTTGCATTTTCATATACACTTTAGAACATGATCATCAATTTCTACAAAAAATACTGCTGAGATTTTGACAGGTAACGAGTTGGATCTATAGATCATTTTGTGGAGAATTAATGTCTTAACAATATTCAATCTTCGATCTTCCAGTCTATGAACATGGTATATCTGTCAATTTATTAAGGCCCAGACTCTATTCTTAACTTGTTGTAGTTTCTCCCCACTCCAATCTCCAGGATCAGTCAAGAAAGATTTTTTATTTTTATTTTTACTTTTGAGCCCCATTAGGTTCTGAAGGAAAGATTTCTTATACAGTGAATTACAGGAAAATATATTAATGATTTAATGTAAATTAAAATGTCCACGATTAAAATTCCTTCCAGAGAAAATTGCAGCTTTCACTTACTACCTATATTCCTGAAGGTAGATCCCTTAGAGTTTTTTTCATAGAGCAGCTGACTATCAATAATATATTTGTGGGGCCGGGCATAGTGGCTCATGCCTGTAATCCCAGTACTTTGGGAGGCTGAGCGTGTGAATCACTTGAGGTCAGGGGTTTGAGATCAGCCTGGCCAACATGATGAAACCCAGTCTCTACTAAAAATACAAAAATTAGCAAGGTGTGGTGGCACACGCCTATAATACCAGCTACTTGGGAGGCTGAGGCATGAGAATCACTTGAACCTGGGAGGTGGATGTTGCAGTGAGCTGAGATTGCTCCACTGCACTCCAGCCTGGATGACCGAGTGAGACTCCATCTCAAAAACGAAAAAAGAATTGTGGTTTTTCTAGGGTAAGGACTCAGCAAGAGGCAGAAATGAGAACAAACCCACGTCATTATCATCTTACATTGAAAATCCACTGCTCTCCTATGTTGGCAAGTGCAGAACATTTATCCAAAGGCAAAGCTCAGTCTCCCTATGTTATTCATGCATTGCCCTGATACAGTCAAGCCAATTGTGGGAGACAGTGTCAGTGTCCTTGGATTGAATTGTTGATGGACCACAAGTTAATTTAGTCATGTTTTGTTCATTAAGCTTCATAATCATCATCTCAGTAATTTTACCAGTGAAAGTGTCCGTGGATCCAGAGCTAACCAGTGCCAGGCAACCATTGAGAATCAGATCTGTCTTGCACATTCAGGGAAGCCATGTGTCCACAAATGGAGAGCAGTTTGTTGTCCATGGGCTTTGATTTCACAAGTGCTAAGAGTTAGTCACTTCTAGATGAATTCCTGGCACCTCTGTAACACCTATCTGAGAAGAGTGTGGTGAGGTGGAGGCAGCTCAGGTGAGATGAAGAAAAGAAGGGAAGGTTGCTTCTGGAGTTGTGGAGGCCAAATTCGGCAGATCCCACATGAAGTGTCCCAGGCCACCATATGGGAAGGAAGTGGGAGACGAGAGTATAGTAAAGGGGCAGATGAAGACAAGCAATAGCTCCCCTCTGGCACATTTCCCAAGTGAAGCCTTTTGAACAATTTTGAAAATAATATGTTGCCATCACATTTGTTAAAGACCATAAGAGCCACCAGCCTGACTTTTGCTTTCACAGGGCACCTTGTGATTAATAAACAATTGAAATATGGACAGAGTAAGCAAAGTATAGAATGTAGTTATATCAGCCAGGATAGGCCAAGATATTTGTTAGCAACAAACAATCTCCAAAACTTGTAGTGGCTTAAAACAACAAATATTTATTTCTTGCACATGCAAAGCTCATTGGGGGTCTGGGTGACTCTCCTCAGGTGACAGCTCAATGATCCAGGATTCTTTGCTCTTGTGGCACCTCTGTCTAAAAACACATTTGTATGCACTGCTCTGACAACTGTGACTGGGGCAAAGTGTGGAAGCTCTTAATTCTTATGCCAATGCAAGTCACATGGTTACACCTAACTTCAAAAGGGCAGAAAAGATATTTCTCTGTGTACTAGGAGGTAAAGGAGAACATTAGTTACATCTACCACAGTAGTCAAAGGGGGACATCATTTTGAGTGCTCACAGTGCCACCAACAAATGGTGCAAGCTTTCTTGCCCACCTTCCCTTGCATGGCTCTGTGCTCAGCACTTTGCAGACGAAGGTCCAAGACAGGCTGAGCATGGTGGCTCACACCTGTAATCCCAGCACTTTAGGAGGCCAAGGCAGGAGGATTGTTTGAGCCAAGGAGTTTGAGACCAGCCTGGATAATATAGCAAGACCCCATTGCTACAGAAAGTAATAATACAATTTAAAAATTAGCCAGGAATGGCCGGGCGCAGTGGCTCACGCTTGTAATCCCAGCACTTTGGGAGGCCGAGGCAGGCAGATCACGAGGTCAGGAGATCGAGATCATGATGAAACCTTATCTCTACTAAAATACAAAAAATTAGCCGGGCGTGGTGGCGGGCGCCTGTAGTTCCAGCTACTCGGAGAGGCTGAGGCAGGAGAATGGCGTGAACCCGGGAGGCGGAGCTTGCAGTGAGCCGAGATTGCGCCACTGCACTCCAGCCTGGGCGACAGAGCGAGATTCCATCTCAAAAAAAAAAAAAAAAAAAATTAGCCAGGAGAGGTACAGCAGGCCTGTAGTCCCAGCTACTCTGGTGGCTGAGGTGGAAATATTGCTTGAACCCAGGAGGTTGAGGCTGTAATGAACTATGATCACACCACTGCACTCTAGCCTGGCTGACAGAGCAAAAGTGTGTCTCAAAAAAAAAAAAAAAACAAAAAAACAAAAAAACCCCAAAAAACAAAACAAAAAAACAAACAAAGATCTGGGTCAAATCTCAGAATGCGGTCAAGAGTGGCACCTTTAGGTGTTTATTCCTGTAATTTATGGAAGCTGACAGTGCTTCTGAGACAGGGAGAGAGATGAGGACATCAGGGGAAGGAAGAAAAAAGGAGAAGTGAGGGGGGATGGGGAGGCTGAGCTGAGCTTCACTTACTTACTCTGTTTCTTTAGCTTTCATTAAGCCATGCCAGTGAGGGGAGAACTCATATCAAATGAACATTTACTGATCATGCACCAAGTGGCAAGCATCAGGCGGGAGTTAACCATGCCATGCTTCCTGCCCTTACGGAGCTCAGGATCTAGAGAGGAAGGGAGACCAGTAAGCAAGCAATGGATTACACACTAGCTGTGTGGACAGGATGCCAAAGCAGGGACTGTCTGAGAAAAAAGGGCTTGGGTTTGAAATATGTCATCATACTTTTTTTCCAAAATGTATTTTCCTTCCCGTTTAATGTCTGCTTAGTTGGATATCTAAATAGGTTTGCATTTTTTGGAATAAAGACCAAAGATTGGGGTTGGGGTTGGGGAGAGCTAGTCAGGTATAAGCAGGAGGTCACTGACCAGGGTGAAAACCACATCACCTGCACTAGCTACACTTTTGCCAGTAGCTGTCAGATCAAAGGCAATGATCACATGGATCTGGCTTAGGGAGACAGGTCTTATCTGTTGAAGTTTCTGCTCAAAAGAAACCAATAATCCGACTTAGGCTTTAACAAAGAATGGCATTAAAACAAAAGGGGCTTAGGGAAGTGATTCAGAGTAGGATTCTCAACTATTTCAGTTACTAGAAATGCCCTCCCTCTAGAACTACATAAGTCAAACACCCTCTGCTGGACTCAATTCCTCACAGAAGCTGACACATCTGACAGCATTGGAAATACCCCTTTTGGCCTTACTAGCCAGCATCAGAGGGAACGGATTGCTATCTCATTTGAATTTCTAACTACTCAAACATGTTGGAAGAAGTCAACTGGAAGAGACCAGGTCTACTTCACCTCAAGAGGAAAGGGGCTACAGCTTGCCTTAAGACTTGGAGAGGGCTGGGTGCAGTGGCTCACGCCTACAATACCAGCACCGTGGGAGGTCCAGGCAGGAGGATGGCTTGAGGCTAGGAGTTTGAGACCAGCCTGAGCAACATGGTAAATACACATCTCTACAAAGAATTTTAAAAATTAGCTGGTCATGGTTGTGTGTGCCTGTAGTCCCAGCTACTCAGGAGGCTGAGGTGGGAGAGTGATGTCGCCACTGCATTCCAACTTAGGTGAGAGAGCAAGACTCTGTCTCAAACAAAGACGTGGAGAGAAAACTTCTCTGTAGGAGTTAGAAGGGAATCAATATCACAGGGCCCTGGTTTCCTCTAGTTTTGCAGAATCCATTGACTGGGCATTTCCCCCTCTGGCCAGTAGAAGTAATATTAGAACAGCATCTTCACTTTCAAAGGTCACCTTTGGGAAGGAAACGACTTATCTTCCAAGCTCACGACCCGTTGGGCACCCCCATAGAACTTGGCTTTAGGTGCTTGCCGAAGGTTAAATGATTTTCAGACCTGACTAATTCCTTGTACTTCAAATTCTTTCTTCATTTTGAAATATACGTCTTAAGTGGTTTAGAGGACCAAAAGCTTTGCTTTGTACCCCACTTCTTTAATGTTCCCTGAAGGGGAATGGAATTTTTTCCCTTAAGTTAAGAAGGCATATGTGTGGTGAGGGGAGGAAAGCTGGCCCTGGTGCCTCAGGGTTTGCCACACAAGCAACTATAGCCCCTTCAACAAGGCACAGCTTGGGCAGAGACACAGGAGTCTCTGGAAGGGAAAGGCCACAGGGATCATGGAGGGCAGCTGCCCTGAGAGCCAGCAGCTAGTGAAATGGAACAAATCACCAGGCAGAAGGAAGGAAATGAGAGGAAAAGGGATGCAACTTAGAGGACTTTCCTGGGGGAACAGAAGGTGACCGCAGGGCAGGGGGTTGGGGGTGTCAAAGTATATGTGCAACTTTCAAGTTAAACTGCCTAGTCATATTTTCACTTTTGTCTTAATAGTTTAAACCTTCTATTAGATAAGATTAGTGTGCTCTTAAAGCTCTGAAATCATAGTGGTTTAAAGACAATAGAAGTTTATTTTTCTCTTATATAAGCAGTCCAGAGCTAGTATAGTTGCTCCACAGACATGGTTCCCAAACTATGCACCCAGGCACCACAGGATACCATGGTAAATTTTTCTTATTCAAAGAAAATTCAGTGATACCTTGACATTTGTCAGACTACTAGCTTGAGGTAGTTCAGAGTTCAAACTTTGGATCTTGTTACGTTCTCTTTGATGATATCATACCTTTGCAAAGCTGGGTTCAGTGGTTGGTCTGATAAAATGCAAGTAAATGACAGTACTATTACCCAATGTGATCCCAAGGTTTGAGAAGTTGTGCAGTGCTCAACACGTACATGCATTCCACTAGTAAGTGATTGTGATTATCTAAGAATAGAAATAAGAGCCGGGTGTGGTGGCTCATGCCTGTAAATCCCAACACTTTGAGAGGCTGAGGTGGGTGGATCACGAGGTCAGGAGATCAAGACCACCCTGGCTAACACGGTGAAACCCCGTCTCTACTAAAAATGCAAAAAATTAGTCAGGCATGGTGGTGGGTGCCTGTAGTCCCGGCTACTAGGGAGGCTGAGGCAGGAGAATGGGGTGAACCCGGGAGGCAGAGCTTGCAGTGAGCTGAGATCACGCCACTGCACTCCAACCTGGGTGAAAGTGTGAGACTCCATCTCAAAAAAAAAAAAAAGAATAGAAATAAAGGTATTTTTTCTTTCAATGTATTTGAACTATTTTTTTTCAAATGACTTCTAAGTTGTTAGGACATAGTAAATTGCTTGGATACAACTGCCTAAAAACAGAATTTTTGGGCATTCTTTTGGCCTAGGGTCAATGTGAAAAAATTATGGTGACACTATACTATGAAATGAGAGTGTTTGGGAACTTCTGCCACTGGGTACTGGTGTCAAAAACCCAGATTTCCTTGATTTCGTTGCTTGGCTTCCCTAGAAGATTGGCTTCTTCCTCAACTTGTCCTCCTTCTATGAAAGGAGAAAGGGCAAAGGGGGTGTACACCTTCCTCTCATGGACACAACCTGGCAGATGGCCTCATCATATTCGTTCACAATCTTATGCCCACATCTAACCGCAAGGGAAGCACAGATGGTCACACTGTATCCTTGATGGCCACGTGCCTTAAAAAATATTGGGGATTTTGTTACTGTGCACAAAAGTGAAAGAATGGAAATAGGTGACCACTTGTAATCTCTACCACAGACCATCTGAATTGAAAGCAATGGTGCTGTACCCCTCCACTCTTAATGAATGGTGGTGTTTTCAACATCATAATATTAATTGCCAAGTGAACTAAAGAAGAGCAGCAGGCTCTGAGGGCATTGCAGGGTTCAGTAGAAGGGATTGGAACACTGGCGGCACCAACAGTGAGTATATGCCGTGTGCAGGTGCAAGTAATTGGGCACCACAGCGTGAAAGGACATTAAGGGGTTTTTTTCTTTTGTTTTGTTTTTTGCTTTTGGAAGTTATTGACAGTTTTCAGTCTATAGAGATGAAAACATTAATTCACCTTTGGAGCACAGTCCTTTATTCTGGTAAGAGCAATTCTCATTTCCAGCAGAAGAAAGAAATAGATTATGTCTTTGCCTTGGCCAGGGACTATTATTTATATACTGTTGATGTATATAGTACTTAGTAGTATATAAATAACCACTTGTTTACAGACCAACCACTTGTTTACATACCAACCTGTTTATAACCTCTTGTTTACATACCAACTTTTACATAAGGACAATTCCCTTCTTTTTTTGAGACTCAAAATTATTAAAATATATTGGATGGACTAGGGTACTCAAAATAAGCCTTGAATGGGTTCTCAGATTCAAATAATTCGCCATGAGATTAGAGGTTCACTGTTGAGCTGGCTGTTCCCCAAAAGTTGAATATCCAAGGGGAATATCTGTTCAGACCTGTGAGGCTTTAACTCTGCCATCAGGAGTTGGGAGTAATAGACTTCCTCCCTGGAAGAGGGGCTGCTCAGAAAAAAAAAAAAAAAAAAAAAGGAAATACATTCCCATTAATCTTACAGAGTGCTCACCTCTTTCTCCAGCAAGGGTTCCTTCCTCTGCTGTATTTGTGAGACATATCTATATTTATATACAAATGCCTATTCATGAGTCAGGCCACGCTCCTCTGTATCATGGGCTCCTTCCATCCTTGGCTTGCCCTGACTTTGCTGCTGGCTTCATAGCAGGGTGACATGGAGCAAGCTATGATCCTACTATGGTCTGAATGTCTCCTCCAAAACTCATGTTGAAATTCAATCGCCATTGTTATAGTATTAAGAGGTGGGACCTTTAAGAAGTGATTAGGCCATAAGGGCTCTGCGCTCATGAATGGATTAATGCTGTTATTAACGGGTTAGTTATCACAGAAGTGGGGTTTTCATTAAATGATGAATTCAGCTTGATTTAATCCATGTCTTGCACGTTCATATTCCTTCTGCCCTTCTGCCATGGGGTGACCCTTGCCAGATGCCAGTGCCATGTTCTTAGACTTTCCAGCCTCTAGAACCATGAGCCAAATCAACATTTTTTTTCTTTCTAAATTACCTACTCTGCGGTATTCTCTTATAGCAGCAGAAAATGGGCTAATATAGCCCCTATGGCCAGCTCTGCTCTGTCCCTCATTTCCCCACAGCATCATCATGCCAGGCTGCAGATGTAAATAGTTGCTAGTGAAGGACTTGGGTGGCTAGAGGATATAATACACACCATACTCTGTCTCAAAAAAAAAAAAAAAAAATAGAGCTACACACTGGCAACCCAGAAACAGCCTCCCTCCTGGCCTGAGGAGCCACTGCAGGGCAGTCAGTGTCAAGGGCTCTGCTGTGGCTCGCCAAGCTGCAGCAGGTTTAGCAGCACCATCAGGCTCTGGAAGCAATGTCATTACAGCAGAAGGCATCTGGGGAGACTGGAACACCCAGCAGGGTGAGAAGATCTAGGACTGACCCTTGAGACCAAACAAGCGCTTCTGGGTATTCAGGCTGGACCCTGGAAGGGGGTCCACAAAGAAGGAACAGGATTATGAACTTTCCTAATCTGGGAATATTACATTACTTACATACCCAGCTAGGGAAGTGGGGCATATGGTTCTACATAACTTATTTTATTTCTCCAAAACATGCTAAGTGGTAGGTACTATTTTGATCTCCATTTTATACATAAGGAAGCTAAGCATTGGTAAATTAACTTGTCCAATGCCACACGACTAATATGTGGGAAAAGTAAAATCCGGGCCCAGGTGTGTGTGTTACTGGTAGTGTTGCTGGGGAAGGAGTATTTTTTTTTTGAGATGGAGTCTCGCTCCGTCGCCCAGGCTGGAGTGCAGTGGCCCAGGTTTGCTGACCCCAAGGCCTTTGTTCTTAACCAGAATGTCCACTGCAACTCGTGGCTGTCCATAACAAGTGATTGACTTTATCATGACACAGCTTCTCCACATAGCAAGGCCTGGGTCACGCTGAGCCTGAGCTCTTCCTGTAGTGAAGGGAAGACCCAGAGCCAGATCTGAAATGAGCCCAACTTCCATGCTCAATGTTTTCATTCAGTAGGTGTTTGTCAAATACTATGTTCTCAGAAGGAAGCTGGCTTTTAGGAAATAAGAAGTCTAGCAAGGCCAGGCACAGTGGCTCACACCTGTAATCCCGGCACTTTAGGAGGCTGAGGTGGGAGGGTTGCTTGATCCAAGGAGTTCAAGACCAGCCTGGGAAGCATAGTAAGTCCCAATCTTAAACAAACAAACATACAGAGTCTAGCAGGATCCTTGCTTTTTAAGATATCTTACCATCTGGTTGGGGAAACAGGAACAGCACATACAATGGTGAATAATACAAGGCCATTTCCAATGAAGGACTAAATTGTATAGTACTGTCACTTTTACAGTAGCCCAGAGAAGAGGTGACTATGGGCTATACTGACTCAGGGAAGGTTTTATAAAGAATAAGCAACCTAAATCAAACACCCAAGAATGGGTGGGATTTGATTTAACACACTTACTAACCTTCTCCCCAGAACCAGCTATCATGGTTGGTTTGCTTCTTTTAAAGTCAATGATGGTAAGTTATGTGTTTAACTTTTCTTTTTTTTTTCAATTCCGAACAGATTCTAATTTATTTTTCTCTTTGAGACAGGGTCTTACTCTGTTGCCATAGCTCACTGCAGCCTTGAATTCTTGAGCTCAAGGGATCCTTCCGTCTCAGCCTCCCAAGTAGCTGAGATTACAAGTGCACACCAGCATGCCTGGATAATGTTTTTTTTTTTTTTTGGTAGAACAGAGGTGCACTATGTTGCCCAGGCTGGTCTTGAACTCCTAGGCTCAAGCAATCCTCATGCCTCAGCCTCCCAAAGTGCTGGGGTTACAGGCATGAGCCACCACACCCAGCCCAAATAGATTCTACATTTAGGAAAGAAAAAGATAAAAACACAAAATTAAAGAACATGTTACAACTGAAAGTATCTAACATTGCATCACGAGCTTTTCTAGTCAATGCTCATGGGATGTCTTATGATTTCCTAAGAGTATTCTGGCCCAGAGACAAATAATTTCAGTTTAGGATACAGGCATCTGCTACCATCTGAGATATTTCAATAAATATAATAGAGGAAAAAAGAACAAGATGCCTGGTGCTAGGGGCCTATACTGGCCAACCGTAATCTGTTTTTCTCTCTTAATTTCTAACAAAATGACCAGAATCCTTTAAAGGAAAACAGAATTTTACCCATGAAGTTAGTTTTTCTCCAAAGTTCTCCACTTCTCGTTCCTAGGGAGGATCTGTTCCCAGGCCTTGCCAGGGTGTAGAGGCAAATTCTCATGGACAACTTGAACACAGTGGCTTTCTTGGCACTCATATCCCAGATGAAACTCTGCAAAGGGCTGAAGTGAATCCCCCAAGCTCAGGCTGGTGAGCAAATCCCAGCTGGGGAGGAGTGTAGGTGTCTCTGATTCTGGGTTTGTCCCCTAACACAGAGGGCTTAGCAACTTCAGATCTAAGCTGGCATTGACAATCAGATGTTTTGCTTGCTACATTGCAACAATTTACTGAACAGAGATTAGGTTCAATAAAACCAGCACCACCCACGTGGAGGACTTTGATAAAGAGGATGATTTGAGGGAGGCTCCATCTGGACAAGAAACCCCAGAACTAATCAGCTTCCAGCAAGCCTTGTTAGTCTTTGCTACATTCACTAAAGGGAAGTATTTCTTTGCTGACTGTTGATTGATGGTAAACACAAAGCTGCAGTGCCCAGAACCAGGGAAGAAGGGAGGGGAAACGTGGGAGCAGGCAGGGGTAGACCCACAGAGAGAGCTGAGCCCAGGGAGAAGTCTGATGGGAACGCCAGACGTCTATCCTCATTCCCACCCAAGTGAAACCTAGATGTGTGGTCATTTTCCTTTTTGCCAGGGTAGTCATATTTTAAAAACCATCATTTCTGCTTGTGTAGTTCTGGAATCTAAAACCCCAGAGCAATAGCAATCCCATCTAAATTCCTAAAATTCACATTGTTTTCCTAGACAATTGCTTCCTAACTTGTCGCCTCTAGTTTCTTGCTCTCTCTCATCTTTCCCACACAGTGGAACCAGGTGAATCTTCCCAAATATAACTTGGCATGCAACTATATTTATTCAGGATCTGTTCATGCTACGCCTTGACACAGAGAGGACATGGAAGAGGATCAAAGTAGACTGCAGTCACAGAATTCAAAGGTGCAGTACAACCTGGCCAAGTGGACCTCTCCAATCTCATCTCCTACAGGGAGGGCTCTTTAAATGGCCCTCTGCTTCCTTGGGACCAGGGGTCAGCCTTTGCCCTTTCTCTCGGCTCTTCTAACACCAATGCTTCCTCAGCATCCTTTTTGAGTCCTGCCTCCTCTATGAAGCCCACCTGTATTGCCCTTCTCTGAGGAACCCCTGACCCCAGCTTCATGCCACTTCTGACACTCAGTATTCATGAGCAAAGTTTCCCCGAAGCAAAGGTCAAAATTTCCAAGCTGTCTACTACTATGACATGTAACATTAATTTTTTAATTTACCCAAGAAACACTGTTTTCATCCAGGCAGGAATGCCTCTGTTTATGAGTTCCTTGCCTTCAGAGATCATGCTTTATTCTTCTCAGAGATTGTCTTGGACAGATGGGTACTTACCATATAGATTTGATGAATATTTTCAGGAGAAAATGAAAAAGAGGATCCATTTTTCTCTTTCTGCACTAGTCATTTGCAGACAAATCTAGTTTTACACACTTGCAAGGAGTCCTGGAGATGATACAAAACTTGGCTTGAAATCTTAGCACACTCCAGAAAATATATTCCCAGTCTTTAGCTAAATAGAAGATAAATGTCTCACCTAGCTACTGAATGAATAAAGCAACTTAGGGCTGGAACTTCTTGGCTGCTAGGAAGCTTAAAATAATAAAAGTGAACCATAAAATTTTAAAAGAAAGCACAAAAAAAATGAGAGAGCAAGAGAAAGAAAACCTCGTTCTTAGTTAATAAATTTCATGCTTTTTAAAAAGTACTCGAAGAACATACTTTTCAAGACATTCTGCTAACTGTGGCAATCATTAAAAAGCATAAATAAAACACCATTGTAAACCTAAACTTAGTGAGAGGAAATGACAGAGACTAGTATTTGTTAAGGCAAGCTGTAATAAATGCTTTTTATTTTATTGACGAATTTGAAAGTCCCTATCAGGAAGTGCTTGACTGGGAGCTCTCTCTCTTGCTCTTTCTCTCTCTCTCTTTCTCTCTTACACACACACATGCACACACACACCCTCTAATGCACTTCAGCCAGTGTAACCTAAGCCAGACTGTATGGACATATTAAATGTGTCAGTACTTAAAAAAAAAATTACAGATAGGCAACTATTGGGTACAATGGACAAATGCAAAAACATACATTGCATATACTGTACCCAAGAAAAATATATATTTTTGGTTCAACTCCTATATTTAGAAACTATTGTTTATTTTTCAAGAGAAAAAGTTTCTTGAGAACTTGAGAAGGAGGAAAATGCACTTTGCAATATTCCTAAGGCCAGCCCCACCCTCCTGTGGACCTTGCTGTGCCCATCCTCTTGGGAACCTTCTAAGATTTGTTCCCATCCTTGATGAGCTTCTCTTTCCAATCTATGATAATTCTAGTCACTGAATGCTGTTGACTTTACTCCTAAAAGCCTCACATGTGTACTTCTCTCTGTATTCCTGTTTACTAGACTCTCACATCCCCTTACATTTGGGTGAGTACAAAAAGCTCAAACTGTTCTAGCTTCTCTCCAGCTGCAAGTGAACCAGCAACTCTATAAATAGATGGATGAAGGAGGTAAGAAATGAAATTTGCATTTATTAAATCAACATGTTGGCTCATGAGTCTATATTTACATCCTTTGCCATTTAACCAAAAAAGTTAATATAATTATTGGCTAAAATATATCTGGCACTGTTAGGGGTTGCAGAAAATATATATGATGTGGTTCTCATTATTACTTTTTTTTTTTTTAATAGGGTCTGGCTCTTTCACCCAGGCTAGAGGGCAGTGGTGCAATCTTGGCTCACTGTAGCCTTGACCTCCTAGGCTCAAGCAATTCTACTGCCTCAGCCTCATTAGTAGCTACAACTATAGGTGTGTGTTACTATGTCCAGCTAATTTTTGTATTTTTTTTGTAGAGACTGGGTTTCACCATGTTGCCCAGGCTAGTCTAGAAACTCCTGGGCTCGAGTGATCCTGCCACCTCAGCCTCCCAAAGTGTTGGGATTGCAGGCATACACTACCACACCCAGCCTATGGGATGGTTCTTGACATCAGGGTGTTTTCAGCCTAGTTAGGAAAGATTAACAAACTTTGACTAATTAGCCAATAGTTAAGTGCTTAAACTATCCAATAAGTGTAGGTGTAAGTATGAGGGAACAAAATACATGGGAGGTTATTTCAAAAGGATGAAGCGGCTCCTTGTTGTTCTACATTCCTGCATCTCCCCACCACCTAGGATTGAGTCCAGTGTGTATCTTAATCAAGAAAAGTGGTTGTAAGAGATAGAAATCCCTTAAGCTCACAGAAGTGAAGAGGAATTTATTCTAAGGATCTGGGGACATCTCGCAAGACCAGAGCAGGAGGTACAGCTGGCCTCATGCAGACAACAGGAAAGCATGTCAAACCAGCTTCCCTGTTGTCTCTCTGTCACCATCTCTCCCTGGGGCAGGGGGACCTCTCACTGCTGCTGTACAACTAATTGATTCTGGGCTGTCAGGAGAACAGGTCAGCTCCCCACAAAGGCAGCTTCTGCTCCTCTGTCTTCATAACCTTTAATTAACTGATGGTGCCTGCCTATTCCCAAGTATGTAGTTGGACTCATCATGGGCTGAGCCCAGGCTTCCTTGGAGGCAGGGCCACTAAGGCCACAGGGCCTCTGCTGAAGGGCTGTGAGGGGCAGGTGTGTTGGGGACAGGGGAAAACAATTGGCATCTCCAGCACAGAAGATGGTAAAAAGCACATTCAGAGTCTATCTCCTGTCTCTGGTTACACAAAGGGAGAATGCCTTTGTTTACCAAAAGGTTTAATTCTTCTCTGTTCTCCAGAGGTAATTCCCCTGGGATTTGGGAAGTAGAAATGTTTGTGATGGATCACATTTTAAGTGGCACCTTCATTTCCGAGGTAAATGAAGTCATCAGATCTGATTAATGGGCCAAGGCTGAAGAGTTGTGTTTGTGGAGCTCACCTGACATTCAGAGATAGTGCACTGATTTGCCTGGAATCTTCCACAGCTATAAGACAAGCCCCCCACCTTGAAGAGCTATAATTGCAGATGAGAAGGAGGTGGGGCCTGGCCAGTCTGGGAGCAAACTGGGCATTTTTGTGTAATAATGAGCAACCTAACTTGCAGATCTGCAGAATTCTTGTTGCTTTGAGTCAGGCTTGGATCTGACTTAGTTTACTTCTTCACACGGTGGACCCTCCCTATTCTTGGGCATTCCCACAACCACCACGTGGTGTTATAGCCACTTCCTCCATTTCTGCACACACAACCCAGAACTGGGTGGAAGGAAACGACTGTGAGGAACTCTGGTGGCTTTCCTGGTGTCCTTTCCAGAGCTTCAGCCACTCTCTGTTTGCACATGTCTGGGGAAGGCCAAACCTCAGCGTGTGCTGGACCCCACCCCTTCCCTACATCTGCTTTAGCCTCTAGCGTCCCTCTTCCCGAGTTACATTGTTCATCTTGATGTGGCTGGAAGAGCACAGAGACTGACAAACTAATCCTAGCTCTGCCATAAACCAGCTATGCGACTGTGGGCAAGTTGCGTAAACTCTCTCTGGGCTTCAATTTTCTCCTCAATTAAAGTAAGCCCTTACCAAAAGCAAAAGCCCTAGACCTAGGATTCTGCTGAGTCTCCCCTGAGCTGGCTTTAATTTGTACTTTCCAGAATTCATCCCTTCTGATATTTTCTCCTAACAGCTGCTGGAGCAGTTGAGGTGGGAGGAGGGGAGGGGGGCGGGGAGTGGGCCAGAAGTGATATTTTGATATGCATTCATGAAACATCTATGTTCCTCATCCTCATACTCCTATGACATGTTCCTGTGACATGGGTTTTCTCATCTCCCATTTCATTGATAGTAAATGCTTTGAGAGAGGATAAATGACTTGCCAAGGTGTCATGGCTAAAAACTGATGGAATTAGAGTTTTGAAACTTTGAACTTCAGCTCAAAATCCAGTCCTCACTTAGAACAACCCACAGCTACTTATGGCCGGGCATAGTGGCTCACGCCTGTAATCCCAGCACTTTGGGATGCCAAGGTGGGTGGATCACCTGATGTCAGGAATTCAAGACCAGCCTGGCCAACATGGTGAAACCCCGTCTCTACTAAAAATACAAAAATTAGCTGGGCATGGTGGTAGGCGCCTGTAATCCCAGCTACTTGGGAGGCTGAGGCAGGAGAATGACTGGAACCCGGGAGGCAGAGGCTGCAGTGAGCTGAGATGGTGCCACTGCACTCCAGGCTGGGCAACAGAGTGAGACTCTGTTCCAAAAAACAAACAAACAAACAAACAAACAAACACAGCTACTTGCTTTATGCCAAATAAACGCCAGGCCTTCAAGGTTTCTGTGGCCTCTTCAGGAGGCTGGGAATAATCCTTGTAACATTCAGCCATGGCTTGAAGTTCACACCGTTACTGTAATAAAGTGGGTGAAGACAGGAGGATGAGGAAGGGAGGGGTGCACATAAGAAACCCAACGTTGACACCACGAAGATTCAGAGCAAGACATTTTGTCCTTAGTCCCCACCAGTGCCATTAGGGCAAAGGCTGTGGGTCACAGTGGGTGGAGGTACCCTGTGATCAACCCAACTATGTACTTCAGATTGGGATTAAAATGCATAAAACTCCCCAGGTGCTTCATTCCCATTGGCTGCTCTGCTGTAAAGGATCCAAACCACTGCATCCATAGGTCTCTAAGCCTTGGGGAGACCTGCCACCTACCATAGCCTTGGGTTCATTGCTACTCTCTTTACTGTGGTTGTATAACTTGACACCCAAAACTTAGGGGCATAAAACAACCATTTATTATGCTTATGGATTCCATGGTCCAGGAATTATACATAGGGCTCCAGGGATGGCTTGTCTGGGGCCTCGGCTGGAAGACTCGAAGGCTGAGGGCTGGAATCACACATGAAGTTTCACTCACTCAGATGTCTGGCACCGTGGCTAGGACCGAGGAGAGAATAAGCTCTCCTCTACCCCTGTGGGATCTTTGGCTGGATCTAATAAGCTGACATAAGATAGATTAATAGCAAAGCATATATGTTTTGATAATTTTTGCATGTATACACTTACTGTCTTCACAAGAGAGTAGAGACTCAGAGAAATGGCCAAAGTAGAATGCTTGTATGCCTTTTAGACAAAGAAATGGTAAGTTTATGAAGAAATAAGAAGACAAAGGGTCTGGAGTAGTGGCAGGAAACTGAAGGGAAGACACTAGGGGTTACATGGGGGTGAAGGATGTAAAACTAATGGCAGACAAGGGTTTCTTTAGTCAGCTTATTTGTACAGATTTGTTGATTTCCAGTCTTTGGTGAGAAGGGTGTTCTCTCCTGGTATGGTGGGGTGGGGCTAGTATCTTTCTCATGGAAAATTGTATGTCCTGCTTTAGGTTTAAAAAAAGGGGGGTCCGCAGGATGTGGTTGCTCATGCCTGTAATCCCAACACTTTGGGAGGCTGAGGCAGGCAGATCACGAGGTCAGGAGTTTGAGACCAGCCTGACCAACAGTAGTTGTCTCTACCAAAAATACAAAAGTTAGCCGGGTGTGGTGGTGAGCACCTGTAATCTCAGCTACTTGGGAGGCTGAGGCAGGAGAATCGCTTGAACCTGGGAGGCAGAGGTTGCAGTGAGCCGAGATCACACCACTGCACTTTAGTCTGGGTGACAGAGCAAGACTCAGTCTCAAAAAAAAAAAAAAAAAGCAGTGGGGAGGCACATCTGTTGTTTCCCAACTGCCTTCAGCTCAACATAATTCTTATTCCAAACTGGCATATTTTGGGGTTGCATGTTCTTAACTCCCTCACTAGGAAGACTCCAATGCTGGGGCTCCTTGGCATCTCTTTTTCTCCGGCGTGGTGGCTTTGGGGAAGCTGGACTCCTCCCAAGACACGTCAGGACTCCCAAAGCACATGTCCCTGTATGGTCAGAGCCAAGTGGAAGCCAGAACACCTTTCTGACCCAGTCTCAGAAGTCACGTAGCATCTGTTCCTCCACATTCTATTCTTCACACAGTCACAAGGTTGACGGGAAAGTGGCAAGGTGCAACAAGAGCAGATCGGACCGAAAACACTGCTATGGCAGGTTTTGAAAACTAGGATCTGCTGTACTTCAGATCAAGATGCTTTGGAATTTGGTTTAGAGCTCTGGAAGGGTAATTCTTGGTCATCTTAGTCTTGATGAATGCCTAAAAAGTTCATCTGGTATCAGACTAACCTTGGAAATGCAAGTTTTTGGCTCTGCATCTCCCTGGTAGTCTCTAGACAGCCCTGGTGGTTCCAGCCCTTCATACATGTACACCCTTACCCGCCCCTACACACATCCCCAAACATGGCGGCCCAAGTCATCTCAGAGCCTGCTGGTTCTCGTTCCTTAGCATCTCTCACACCCCCTTCCTTTCCATTACCATACATGCCACTTGAGTTCCTGTGTTCAAGTCACTTGTGGTTTGCTGTCAGCAGCAAAGACTGCTAACTGTCCCTAATAACCATTTTCTCCTTTTTTCCATAGTAATAAATGTCTCATTTTTAACTGGG
Organism: Symphalangus syndactylus; assembly: GCF_028878055.3. Classification (NCBI taxonomy): domain Eukaryota; kingdom Metazoa; phylum Chordata; class Mammalia; order Primates; family Hylobatidae; genus Symphalangus; species Symphalangus syndactylus. The sequence continues at coordinate 45,189,735 of NC_072440.2, forward strand.
CATAGAATCCCCCTCCAGAGTAAAGGTCACATTTTCCAGCCTCCCTTGCCAATAATAGTGATTCTGACATTGGGTTCTGACTAATGACATGCATGTTCAGTGGTCCTACCACTGGGAGCTGGGGTCTTTGCCAACCCCTGAATATAGGCACTATGATTACTTGGCCAAATGTGATGCTCTGCCCACTCCGGGATCTAAGTGTTAAGAAATAGGCAGCTTCTGCTTCCTACTTCTTGAGATTCTCCTCTTAGCACCCAGCCACTATACTGTGAGGAAGGGGGGCAGCCTCATGGAGCAGCTGCCCGGACGTATTTCCAACCACAGCCTCGTGAGGTCCCAGGTGACAGCCAGCATTCACCATCAGGTGTGCAAGTAGTCAAGCCTGTAGGTAATTCCAGACACCAGTTGTCTGGTCTAGTTCTCAACAGCCTTTGGGCCACTTAAGCTGATGCCATAGGGAGTAGAGATGAGTTGCTCCCACCGTGCCCTGCCTACATTGTAGATTCATGGGAAAATGATTGCTATTGCTTTCAGCTTCTGAATGTGGGTGGTCTGCTGTGTAGCCATTGGTAACAGGATAATGCTAAGTGGATGTGGGCCACCTTTCCTGCACTGGACTGCTGACTTCCGAGCTACTCCCTAACTCTTAAGTAAATAATAAAAGTCTATCTTGTTTAAGCTGCTATTTCACCTGTCAGTTACAGCTGAACTGAGTCTACCAGATGCACTGCAATAATCTCTTACCTGCTTTTCCTGTGTCTAGTCTTGCTCAGTCCGAAGCCTACTGCCACACTACTCTTCCTGAAATGTGGCTTTTCAGAATCTCCCTGATGTGTCTTCTGTGGGATGTCCCATTTCTAAAGGAATTTAATCCAAATTTCTTAGCCTGACGCCCCACAGCCCTCATGATCCCAGCTCTACCTACCTCTTTATCTTCATCTCTGCTACTTCTTGTATTCTGATTTCTCAAATCATGGTATTTGTACCCCTGAGAGGATGGGCAATGTGTCAGGGGATACTACTCAAAGCCCCAGGAAAAAGCAAACTGCCTCTTCCCAGAGTATGTAATTTGAGGCCGGGCGCAGTGGCTCACAACTGTAATCCCAGCTACTCCAGAGGCTTGTGACAGGAAAGGGTCCCAACCCAGATCCCAAGGGAGTGTTCTTGGATCTCGCGCAAGAAAGAATTCAGGGCGAGTCTGAAGTGCAAAGTAAGAGCAAGTTTTATGAAGAGAGTAAAGGAGTGAAAGGACAGCTACACTCCACAGACAGACTAGGATGTTTCCGAAAGTAAGGAGGAACGCGTCTGCCCTAGTTACAGTGCTTGTATATATGGGAAGATGTGCTCTGCTACAAGGGTTTGTGATGAAGGATTAATTTTCTTAATTACTATATTTTGCAAGAATTGATATTATTATCTTTAAAGCGAAATTTGGAATGCCTTTGCTCTCAGGATATCAGGATATTAGGACTCTCCCAAGTCTGAGTGTGTTTAGCAAACATTATTAATCTATTCCCTTAACCATAAACATCGGGAGGCTATTTCTGGGAATCAGCCCAGCAAGTCCCAGCCTCATTTTCCTAGCCCTTACTCAAAATGGAGTCACTCTGGTTCAAACGCCACTGACAGGCTGAGGCAGAAGAATTGCTTGAACCCGGGAGGCAGAGGTTGCAGTGAGCCGAGATCATACCACTGCACTCCAGCTTGGGTGACAAAGCGATACTCTGTCTCAGAAAAAAAAAAAAAAAAAAAAAAAATATATATATATATATATATATATATACACACACACACACACACACAATTTGGAGGATAAAGTGTTTTAAATATTTTTATGGCAATTTAAATATTTTTATAAATTAACTTAAGCATCAATATATTATGAAATATAATGCAACATTTATATATGTGTCTCAGATAAAATATGAGGCCATTTCTTGCTGGCAGAATATCAATTTGAGCTATGCCCGAGGCTGCAGGTCACTACACCTCTAGTATTTGGCATACTTTGGTATAAACTTTGAGAAGCGTGCATTTATTTCTTAGAATGCATTTGACTGTGTGGTGATTATGAGTCAAGAGTAACTTAAACAGCAAGAAGTAAGGAGTTGGGCAGTTAATTGCCATTGATTCGGGTGCCCCATGACATCAGAGCCAGTGATGGTGGGACTCTCTCAGCCCTTCGTTCATGCTTGTTTACAGACTATTCCCTTGGCCATTTTTTCCCTGCTGTCACAAAATGGCTGCTTATAGCTCCAGACATCAAGTCTGTGTTCCAAGCAGTTAAAAGACAGAAAAGGATAGAGCTTTGCTAGCCTCATATTCCATTTATATTGGACAAAGTACAAGCCTTTTCCAAGACCCCAGGAGAACTCCACTTAGTTCTCAATGGCCAGAACAGTCATGTGGTCACCTCTAGGTGAAAAGGAGTCTGGCACCATGAGTAAATCAATCATCCAGGGCTGAGCAGGTGGCCCCACCAATTTAAAAAATTAAAAAATCAGAGTTCTAATAACAAGAGGAAGGGGACTAGATCTTGGGGAAGCACTAACAATGATTGCAGCAGTATCCTTCCCTTCAGCCAGGTTTGTTTTCTGGTTGATCATAGAACTGATACACGGTAGGGGGTGCCACAAAAAATTCACTATCATTTATAGGGGAACAGAAATGGCCACTGTGCAGCACATACAGTCTCCCCCGAAACCCCTGCACCTTCAGCCACCCCAACACACATGCAGTCTTCGTGGAGTACCTCCAGCCGGCTGAGACCATACATAATCATGAGTCCAGGGAAAAGCCCTGACCTTCCAGGCATATAACCCAGCTCAGGGAGTGGCAGAAAGAATTCTCCATCCAGGTAGGAAATACCTTTCCATTCACACCGAGAGAAAAGGGGAAATTCTTGCAAGGGCGTTTCCCAAGGACACCACCTCCCAAGTATTTGGAAAATGCGAAGATCTTAAGTCATTCCAATCCATTGGTCCTCAATGAGCCCCTGTTCGTGGTTTTCTTGGGATCTCTGTATTGAAATTGGAATGAAGACTTCAGAGAGCAATTCTTACCACACTCCAGTCTCTAGACAGTTGTGTCCAGAGCAGGTAAAGATCCCTTGAAAATGGCAAAAGCACTGCCAAGCGTCTTAGAATTAGAACACGCTTTATTCTTCCTACAGGCACTTTTTTAGAAGATTCATGGACTATAGAAGAAAAAACCCGACAAGCCTGGAAGGCTTGCAGCCTCGTAACTTACAGAGTGGACAGCCTCGCCTGCTGCTCCTTTCCCCTCCTGAGAGACTGGGAGGGGTGTCCTGGCTCCTTTCCCCATGTGCCCATGTCTGCCCTTCTGCGTAGAGGAAGTCACAAATGGGGCCAAGGAAAGAAAAGAGAAAACTGAACTTGAGAAAAAAAAAAACACAGGAGGCCTCCTCCAACCCAGAAATCATAAAGGGACAGCAGAAAGGGACCGAGGGGTGCAAGGCCTATAAGGCATAGGGTATGTTTCCGTGGTCGTCTGCCAGCATTACTTTTCTGACTCATTTCTTAACACTTGGCAAGAGGCTTGAGTGTTTAATACTTCTTTTGTGGCTGGAGAACTGGAAGCATTACATCTGTAAAGAACAATGGATTTTAACCTTTTTGTACTATAATCACTTTCATTTAAAAATACTTAAAGCCTTACTGAATCGCTCTTTTAGACTAAAGTTTTTAACTCTTCTTTGTCACCTAACCAACCAGGTTTCCAGCAGAGCCAAGACTCTCTTTAAATCCTTAATATCCTTAATATTTGGAATCCTTTAATTTAATGCTTAGGAGCTATAGGGGATCAGTCTTTGCATGTTCCGATACTCTTTGGCTGGTGGTGACAAGTTACTTGATCTTTGCTGAAGCTAACTCCGTAACTGTGCTAGGCTCTGTGGAGGAAACAAAGGAAGTCTGTGAGAGAGATTATGAGCCATGTACTTAATTGCATAGAATATAAGCTCATGCTAATTATTGGGTTACATGTCTTAGGCCTATTTAAGATTGATTAAATACATAATGTTAAGCATTCAGTGGACACTGTGCACTTATGAAATGATGGTGCAGACCTAGGCACATATGGAAAACCATGTTTGCCTCCTGGGGCTGCCTTAACAAAGTACTTGCCACAAACTTAAGGCAGCTGAAAACAACAGATATACATACTGTTTCGGAGGCTAAAAGTCTAAAATTAAGCAGTCAGCAGGGGCACGCTTTCTCTGAAGGCTCTAGGGGAGGGTCCTCCTGGCTCTGCCTACCTTCAGCAATCCTTAGTGTCTCTTGCCTTGTAGATGTGTGACTCTAATGTTCACCTTCCTCATCACATGGTGCTCTGCCAGTGTGTCTGTGTCCAAATTTCCCTCTTCTTATAAGGACACCAGTCATTAGATTAGGGCCCACCCTATTCCAGTACACCCTCATCTTAAGTTGCTTTCATCAGCAAAGGCCCTGATTTTAAGTAAAGTCGCGTTTACAGGTACTGAGGGTTAGGACTTGGACACATTTCTGCAGGGGACACAACTCAACCCAGTACACTGTCCATGTTATATATATAAAAAAATAAAAGGTTGTCAGAGTTTTAAAACACAGTTGAAAGTCCTTTGGTACTCCTCTGTTAGAGAGTGGGATCTTGCCCCCTCCCCACAAATCTGGTTGGGCTTGCTACTGCTTTGACCAGTGTAGTATGAGAGAAGTGACACTGTATGTCTTCCAAGCCTAGGGCTACCCAACTTCTACCTTATTCACTAGGTAGAACACTCACTCTTAGAGCCTTGAGCCACCATATAAGAAGTCCAACTGTCCTGAGGCCACCACATTGTAAGTCCAAGCCACATGGAGATATCACAGGCAGGTACTCCAGTCAACAATCCCAGTGAGCTCAGAATTCCAATTTACTCAACCCAGGTGCCAGCCATGAAAGTGAAGAAATAAGTCTTCAGAAGTTTCCAGATCCTAGATGCTCCAGTCATCCCTGGCCATTTGAGTTTTCCCAGATGAGGTGACAGACTTCGTGGGGCAAAGGAAAGCCACTGTACCCTGTCGAACTTCTCAACCACAAAATTCGTGTGATATAGTAAAATGGTCGCTATCTGATAGCTCTACATTTTAGGTTGGTTTTGTGTGGCAATAGATAATGGATCAAAGGCTTACAAAACATCATGAATAGTGCACTGAACTTTTTGCAAAAAGTATAAATGTATTTGCATGCACGGGGAAAGCATAGAAGGTTTGACCTGAAACTGTGAATGGTGATTAATCCTCTTCTTTATACCTTCCTCTAGTTTCTGAATTCTTTACAGTAAGCTCATATTACTTAAATAATCAGGAAAAAACTAAAGCAATTTTTATTTGGAAAAAAAAAATGTGGCTGGGCGTGGCGGCTCACGCCTGTAATCTCAGCACTTTGGGAGGCTAAGGTGGGCAGATCACCTGAGGTCAGGAGTTTGAGACCAGCCTGGCCAACATGGCGAAACCACGTCTCTACTAAAAATGCAAAAATTAGCTGGGTGTGGTGATGTGCGCCTGTAATCTCAGCTACTCAGGAAGCTGAGGTAGGAGAATGGCTTGAACCCAGGAGGTGGACCTTGCGGTGAGCCAAGATCATGCCACTGCACTCCAGCCTAGGAGACAGAGCAAGACCCTGTCTCAAAAAAAAAAAAAAAAAAAAAGTACCACTGAAATATAGTGGTTGTGCTTCCAGTTGCAAGAACTAAAAGCATTCCTAAAAGTAAAAGTAGTTGAGGCCTCTGTCCTGCAACCATAATCAACACACAAATGATTCTTCAACTAAAGCTCATTTTAGCTAAATAAGCCCACTAGGGCTCAGAGAGCTGAGTCTAGTCTCTTTAGAGTTGAGTCACATGGAAGCAGCAGTGACTGAAAAGGAGGTTGGGCACTTTCTCTGGCATGTCTTTGGGTGGCCAGGCCAGAGCTCGAACAACCACCCCTTCCTTTGGAAATGGGGGTGGGCAGTGGTTTTGCAGCAGTCTGGGGAGGGGAGATGGTGGGAAGAGCAGTGAGTCAAGTAGGGGTGCCCATTGAGGGCCTGGAATGTGGGGACCAGGGTGCTGTTGCATCCTTGCCTGGCAGGGAGCAGAACATCTATGCATCCCTATAGCTTGGCAAAGGAGTGCGCGTCCAAACCATAGATTTGGGCAGGTGGACTGCCAGTGTTGTTTCTACCACTGCTAGCGAAGTTCCTACCACAAAGTGTGTCACTAGAGCACATCCTTTTCCTTCAGAGACATAGTATTCAAAGGTTAGCAACGCATTCTGCCAAGAGCACAAACACAAATCTTGGCATGACAAATGAGGTCTTTGCCCTCTTGAATGGTCACACTTTAGAAACCAATGGAAAGTGGGGAGAAGCGAGGTGATAACTGAAAAGAACAGACCTTGTGACTTGCACACACACACACAAAAGTGTTTGAATAGAGCCAAGGGTGAGTTAAGCATGATATGCGTGGTTTCTAAGGAAACTTTAAAAGCAAGTAGTGCATCAATGAAGAAGACACTCATTAAATTGGATAGACGTTCCCAAACCCAGAAACCAATGCTTTCCCTTCCAGCAGCAACTTCTTACTCCTACAGAACATTCCAAATCAGGAGCCCCAGGCATGATCAGCACCAGTGGGCTCTGGAGGTGGAGGGAGTCCCCAGAGACTAAGCAAGCAGCAGGTGACAGGGTGCTCTGGGCAGTGCTGGGTCGAGATGAGGTGCCTTCCGAGTATCCTCCAGGGCACCATCACTGTACTTACATCCCATGGCCGCTTCTGTTAAACTTGTCATCTTGCCTTGTAACAAAACTGCTCATCAGCAGACACTCGGGTGCTTCAAGTTAACGACTTACGTGGTTCTGGATTGTATAAGGGGAGTAAGGCGTGCAGTGAAAATCATGCATTTCCTTCCAGCTCCCTCCTCTTGTTCTTCCTGCCGCATCACCCTGATGTTTTTTTAAGGACAAAATGAAACATCTTCGATTCCCAGGCCCCAAAGCTTCCAACTTTAGAATTTCTACAATACCCACAGCCTGTTTCAGGTCTCCTTCTTCCTTTTGTTCCCCACAATCCCCACCTTGGGTGCAGCAGGTCCCCTTCTGATTGGCCTTTCCTGAGGACACAGCCTGCATAGGATCCTTCACGCTCCACCCCTCACCAACCTTTCCTGGGCCAGAAAAAGCTCACTGTCACTCATTTGCCTTTGTCCTCACACACAATTCCTGAGGACCATGACATACTGGGGACATCATCCTCCCATCTCCACACACACACACACACACAAACACACACACATCCATGCCTCTGCTCTAAATGGCTATATTTAACGTTAATGACAAAGTCACCTTTGCTCCCAAGCTAGCAAAATTTGATTGTAATAACACAAATTTGATGAGCCCAAGGAGAGCGTGGGTGGGGAAGGGTGCATTCTCAAATCCCAGAAAAGAAGAGTACTAGAGAAGCAAAATTTGGCCAAATCCACTTAAGTGCTGACAGGGAAGGCGAGGCCCAGTCAATGAACTTCAGTGATTTCTGGCCGTGAGGCCCAATGGTGAGACTTTCTCTGAAGTCAGGATGGGGAGTCGTAATGAACTTAGACTATTTCCAGTCCTGTTGGCAAGACCAATCGTGCTGGAGAAGTGTAGCCGTCCACCGACACCAGTTCTTTCCTTCCTCCACAGTAATGAGTCCCTAGCTGGGGGACCTGGGGTGATGCCTCTGTTTTCAGGCATCCCTACAGTTAGGTGTGGCCATATGCCTAGGTTCCCAATGGAAGGTGAGAGGCAACTTCCCACTTCTGGCCTAACCCTTAAAACAATGTACATATCCATGAACCTGGGACAGGTGGAAGGAACCTTGGATTCCCAAGTGACCGTGTGGAGCAGAGGAGTCCCTGAAGCTACGTGAAGAAGAAATAAACTTCCATAAGTCACTATATCATGAGGTCTCTTTGTTAGGGGAAAAATGTAAGCTTCTGTGACAAGGGCTCCAATGTCTATTGCATCCAGCCAGCTGCATATACTTTGTCCACACCAGCTGAAGCAGAAGCAGTGGCGAGATGCCCTGTGCTGGCTGGCATTTAATCATTAAATGCTTTAAGTTCATCATCTCATTTACTCCACACAACATCTTAGGAGATAATTTTAATATCCTACCTTTCTTGTTGAGAAAACTGAGATTCAGCGAGGTTCAGCAACTTGTCTATTCTATACCATAGTAACTGACAGTCAGGATTTGAACTCAGGCTGTTCATATTGGACACCAAAGTCTGTGCTCTTAACCTCATCTTTCTGAAGATTAGCCTGGTGAAAGAGAATTCTAGGGCAGAGCAAACCATTTCAGTCTATGTGGCTATTATTTATTTGTTCTGATTGTAGCCATTGGACCACCTGAGTTTAGTTAATAAGACCACATCCAGGTTTCTGACTCACAAGACTGAAGGTCAGGACATGGACACAGCTGATTGACGCGGGTTGGGAAGGACTGTGGTGGGCACCCTCAAAAGACAGTCTGCCAGGCTTTTCTCAGGCAACAGGCACCCTTCTGCAACTCCAGGTATGGCCCAGAGAAAGTCAGTGGGTTCTTTTCTCTAAATGGGAACATGTTCATTGGTTAATTTTTTTAAATAAACGCACAGCTCATTTGATGAGCAAAATCTCAAACAGACTTGAATTGTATAAAGTTGAAAGTACAAACTTACCCCTCGCCCTATCCATACCCAACTTTCCAACCTTCTCATTCCACTGCTGACAAATTCAAGTCCCTACTGATAACAGTTTGAAATATGACCTTCTAGGCCCCTTTTAAACAGGTATGTAAAGTTTCATTTACACAAAATGATATACTTTTTAAAAAGTAGATTGCAGAACAATATCATGAATACCTATATTTATAAACATGAAAATATTTACTGTACTTTTTTTTTGAGACAGGGTCTTACTCTGTCACCCAGGCTGGAGTGCAGTGGTACAATCATGGCTCATGGCAGCCTCAACGACCTGGGCTTAAGTGGTACCCCCACCTCAACCTCCCCAGTAACTGGGACTATAGGTGTGTGCCACTGCACCCAGTATTTTTTTTTTCTTTCGTGGAGACGGGATCTTACTATGCTGACCAGGCTGGTCTCAAACTCCTGGCCTCATGCAATTCTCCTGTCTCGGCCTCCCAAAGTGCTGGGATTATAGGCGTGATTTTTTCTACAGGATGGACTCCTAGAAGCAGAATTACTGTGAGTGGGAGGCAGAATAATGGTCCCCCAAATGGGCTCCCATGTCCTAATGCCAGGAACCTGTAAACATTTTATGTTATATGGCAAGGGGAAATTATCTTGCATGGAATAGAAGTTGCTGATCTGGTGCCTTTGAAATGAGATTATCCTGGATTATCCAGGTAGACCCAAATTTGGGTCCTTACAGGTGAAAAAAGGGCACAGGAATCAGTGTCAGAGTAATGCCATGTGAGAAGGACTCAGCCATCACTGGCTGTGAAGATGGAAGGCAGCCATGAGCCAAGGGACATGAACAGCCTCAAGAAGATGGAAAAGGGAAGAAAACAAATTTTACCCTAGACCCTCCCGCATGAATTCGGACCAACAACATCTTTGTTTTTTGTTTTTGTTTTTGTTTGTTTGTTTGTTTTTTGAGACGGAGTCTCTCTGTTGCCTAGGCTGGAGAGCAGTGGCGCTATCTCAGTTCACTGCAACCTCCGCCTCCCAGGTTCAAGCAATTCTCCTGCCTCAGCCTCCTGAGTAGCTGGGACTACGCGCACGTACCACCAAACCCAGCTAACTTTTTGTATTTTTAGTAGGGATGGGGTTTCACCATGTTGGCCAGGGTGGTCTTGAACTCCTGACCTCAGGTGATCCACCCATCTCGGCCTCCCAAAGTGCTGGGATTACAGGCATGAGCCACTGTGCCCGGCCTGACAACATCTTGATTTTAGCCCAGTGAGACCTATTTTGGACTTCTGGACTCCAAAACTGCAAAATAATACATTTATGCTGCTTTAGGCCACCAAGTGTATACTAATCTGTTACAGCAGTAATTGAAAACTGATAAACTTAGTCAAAGAAGTACTCATTTATGCAAGTAAAAATATGGAAAGAATCTAAGTGTTCAATTATAAGGAAATAGAAAATAAATGAGGCTGTATTTATTTGGAGAAATATGGAATCAATAAACACTTTATTTTATTATTTTATTTTGTTATTTATTTATTTATTCATTTATTTGTTTTGAGATGGAGTTTCATTCTTTTTGCCCAGGCTGGAGTGCAATGGTGCAGTCTCAGCTCACTGCAACATCTGCCTCCCAGGTTTAAGCTATTCTCCTGCCTCGGTCTCCCAAGTAGATGGGATTACAGGCGCCAGCCACCACGCCTGGCTAATTTTTTTGAATTTTTAGTAGAGATGAGGTTTCACCATGTTGGCCAGGCTGGTCTTGAACTCCTGACCTCAGGTGATCCTCCCGCCTCTGCCTCCCAGAGTGCTGGGATTACAGGCATGAGCCACTGTGCTCAGCCTTGATTTTAAAATTTACAAAATGTTTACAAGGAAATGTTAAGTTGAAAAAGAAATGTATAAACCTTTATCTGACTGCAATTATAAAAATTATATACATATATAATTATACACAACATATTCATATATATGAATATTATTAGTTAGCGTTCAGCTGCAGAAAAGAGCTCCACTCAAGCTATTTCAAATAGGAGAAGAAATATAAAGAATCAGATCCATACAAAATAATGGAGAAAACTGTAGGAGTGGGTTCTCCAGGGGCCTCTTTAGAGGCCAAATCAGACTGCCAGGGTCACAACTACCTGTACCCGGATCAGAAAGGTGGAGCATCAGGTGGGGTCACTAGACTGAAAACATACAGTCATGTGTCATTTCACAACAGGAACACATTCTGAGAAATGCATCATTAGGTGATTTCATCATTGTGTGACCATCACAGCATGCACTTATGTAAACTATGACAGAATAGTCTACTGCACACCTAGGCTACATGGTGCAGCCTATTGCTTCTAGGCTACAAACCTGTGCAGCATGGTACTGTACTGGATACTGTAGGCAACTGTAACACAATGGTATTTGTATATCTAAACACAGAAAAGGTAGTGTAAAAAGACAGTATAAAAGATAAAAAATGGTACACCTGTACAGGGCACTTACCATGAACAGATCTTGCAGGACTGGAAGCTGGTCTGGATGAGTCAGTGAGTGAATAGTGAGTGAATGTAAAGACCTAGGACATTACTGTACACCATGGTAGACTTTATATTAAACACTGGATGCTTAGACTACACTAAACTTATTTAAAAATTTTTTTCTTTCCTCAGTAATAAACTAACCTTAGCTTACTGTAACTTTTTTACTTTAAACTTTTTAAAACTTTCTGAGTCTTGTAATAACACTAAGCTTAAAACACAGATTGCGTAACTGTCCAAAATTATTTTCTTTTTTAATATTCTTATTCTATATGCTTTTTTCTATGTTTAAAATTTTTATGTATTTACTTTTTAAACTGTTTTATTAAAAACTAAGACACAAACACACATTAGCCTGGCCTACACAGGGTCAGGATCATCAATATCCCTGTCCTCCACCTCCACATCTTGCCCCAGTGGAAGGTCCTCAGGGACAATGACACGCATGGAGCTGTCATCTCCTGTGATAACAATGCCTTCTTCTGGATACCTCCTGAAGGACCTGCATGAAGCTGTTTTACAGTTAACTTTTCTTTTCATAAGAAGAAGGCGTATACTCTAAAATAACCATAAAATGTATAGTACAGTAAATACATAAACCAGTAAACATAGTCATTTATTAAGATGATCAAGTACTAGGTGCTGTACATAGTTGTGTTAAACTTTCACATGACAGGCAGTGCAGTAGGTTTGTTTACACCAGCGTCACCATAAACACAGGAGAAATGCGTTGTGCTACATTACCATGGCTATGATGTCACTAAGCGATAGGAATTTGGGGGCTCCATTACAGCCTTATGGACCACCAACCTACATGGGGCCTGTTGTTGGCCAAAACATTGTTATTTGGTGCATAACTGTGCATTAAAAAGGTGATGGAGATGAGATGGTCCCTTTTCTCACCATTCCTTTCTCATACTTACATGGTGTAAGGAATATTTAAATCTAACCACCACATTTTTCTGCCTTCATATTTTTAACATTTTTAGAAGAAACACAAAATCCATCATCATTAAGAAAAGGTTCTGAAGACTTAAATCCAGCACAACCTCCCCCACCATGGCCCTCTGGCAAGTCACCTTCCTCTTGGTGTCCAAACACCTTCATCAGTAACAGGGAGTGATTTTGTGCCTGCCCCCAAAGAGCTGTCTGAGGATTGAAAGAGCTAATGAAGGCCGTGCACTTAGCAGGGAATCCCATTAAGTAAAATGACTCAATAAGTGGTAGCGAGTGTTCTTAGAATACTTCACTATACATATCAAGTATTACTTATCATATATTAATTTTATCATCAGAAAAAACCTCATTATAGAAAAATCCAAGCTAGATGTTAATCTTCCTCAGAAAGTAAAATAATCATAGTCTGATGAAAAAATATCAAACTTTAATACTTGTTGCCTTGCATCAGGTTCTGCCATTGTATATCTGCTTCCTGTTGATAAGAGGAATAATAAAGACATACAAGTTCTATTTAAAAGTAGAGTCAAAAGGCCCTGCCTATGTTCATTCTCAAGGCCATTATTTCTACATAACAAACATCACTCTCAGTCTGTCATACACATAATATATATTTCAGCATCCAGCAATGAATGAATAAAATGGCATCCCAAATGTTTTGGGAGATGAAGAGGAGCATTTATGATAATAAAAGGGGGCAAGCCAGGCGTGGTGGTTCATGCCTGTAATCCCAGCACTTTGGGAGGCCAAGGAGAGAGGATCACTTGAGGCCAGGAGTTTTAGACCAGCCTGGCTAACATGGAGAAACCCTGTCTCTACAAAAAAAATACAAAAAAATTAGCTGGGCGTGCCAGTGTGTGCCTCTAATCCCAGTTACTTGGGAGGCTGAGGTGAAAGGACCTCTTGAGATCAGGAGGTTGAGGCTGCAGTAAGCCACTGCACCCCAGACGAGGTGACAGAGTGAGAACCTGTTGAAATAAAAATTTTAAAAAATAAAAGGAGGCCGGGTGCAGTGCCTCATGCCAGTAATCCCAGCACTTTGGGAGGCCGAGGGGGGTGGATCACCTGAGGTTGGGAGTTCGAGACCAGCCTGACCAACATGGAGAAACCCCTTCTCTACTAAAAATACAAAATTAGCCAGGCATGGTGGCGCATGCCTGTAATCCCAGCTACTTGGGAGGCTGAGGCAGGAGAATCACGTAAATCCAGGAGGCAGAGGTGGCGGTGAGCTGAGATCACGCCATTGCCCTCCAGCCTGGGCAATCAGTGCAAAACTCCATCTCAAACAAACAAACAAATAAATAAACAAATGGACACAGAATAGACGTTTGACTATTGATTTGACCATACAGCTATGTAAATATAGACATTTATAACTGATCAAATGTAACATCTTAGATGTCACCCCTTTGGTGGTGGCTACTCAATTTCCAGCCTGGTTCCCTCAAGAGGAACATGGATTTGGGTGCCACTCTCTCTCCTTGTAGGGCTGGAAGCATGAAGGATCTGCTTGGTGGTTCCAAGCACTTTCACAGACATGATTGTCACCTGGTGCCATGGCCGCCCCTTGGCCGTGGTGGATTCTGCTGCCAAAATAGGACTACAAGTCCAGTGCTCTTTTCAGGGTCCCACACTGCATGGGACATCTTTCAAAGTGCCACACAAAGTGATTTAGTTTATAATGATAGCCACTCTTTTATTTTATTTTTATCTTTAATTTAGCTTTCATTTTAAGTTCAGGGGTACATGTGCAGGTATTTACATATAGGCAAACTTGTATCATGGGGGTTTGTTGTACAGACTATTTCTTCACTCAGGTATTAAGCCTAGTACCCATTAGTTATTTTTCCTGATCCTCTCCCTCCTCCCACCTTCCACCCTTCAATAGGTCCCAGTGTGTGTTGTTCTCCTCTATGTGTCTGTATGTTCTCACCGTTTAGCTCCCACTTATAAGTGAGAACATGTGGTCTTTGGTTTTCTGCTCCTACATTAGTTTGCTAAGGATAATGGCCTCCAGCTCCATCCATGTTCCTGCAAAGGACATGATGTCACTTTTTATGGCTGCATAGTATTCTATGGTGTGTATGTACAACATTTTCTTTATCCAGTCCACCGCTGATGGGCATTGAAGTTGATTCCATGTCTTTGTTATTGTGAATAGTGCTGCAGTGAACATATGCATGCATGTGTCTTCTCTTGCAATTGCTTTTGGGGTGTGTCATGAAATCTTTCCTCATTCCTATGTCCAGAATGGTATTGCCTAGGTTGTCTTCCAGAGTTTTTAGAGTTTTGGGTTTTACATTTAAGTCCTTAGTCCATCTTGAGTTGATTATATTCTGTAAGGAAGGGGTCCAGTTTCAATCTTCTGCATGTGGCTAGCCAGTTATCCCAGCACCACTTATTGAATAGGGAGTCTTTTCCCCATTGCTTGTTTTTGTCAGCTTTGTTGATAATCAGATGGTTGTAGGTGTACAGCCTTATGTCTGGGTTCTCTATTCTATTCCATTGGTCTATATATTTGTTTTTGTAGCAGTACTATGCTGTTTTCCTTACTGTAACCCTGTAGTGTAATTTGAAGGTGGGTAGCATGATGCCTCCAGCTTTGTTCTTTTTGGTTAGAATTGCCTTGGCTCTTTGGCTTGTTTTTGGTTCCATATGAATTTTAAAATAGTTTTATCTAGTTCTGTGGAGAATGTCATTGATAGTTTAATAGGAATAGCATTGAATCTACAAATTGCTTTGGGCACTATGGCCATTTTAATGATGTTGATTGCTCCTATCCATGAGCAGGGAATATTTTTCCATTTGTTTGCGTCATCTCTGATTTCTTTTCATGGTGTTTTACAGTTCTCCTTGTAGAGCTCTTTCACCTCCCTGGTTAGCTGTATTCCTAGGTATGTTTTTTTTTTGGTAGCAATTGTGAATATACAGTCACTCTTTTAAGTTAGTTTTAAGACCTCCATACTAGTACGATTTTGATTTTACTTATTCTGAATCTTCAGCAAGTTTATGGGTTGGAAATACATTCATTAGAACATGGGTACCAGGTAAACCATGACTCTCACTGAATTTCGGCATGGCATGTGTTATAATTTGTTCCTTTTTTACATCATACAATCTGTAGTCCCCAAAGAAGGAAAAATCACCCAAGCACATGAACTTTAAGGAGCCTGAGTATAAAACCCAATAGGAAGTGATTTTACTTTTATTCCCAAATTCCATACACACAAGTAAAGGAAGTAAGACTATTAATTTAGTCAGCATTAGAGATCAGGACCAAGCAGGAAATGACTTTTTATATGATATCATCAAGGGCCCATGTCAGAGGAGGGACAGGTGGAGCATTTCCTTTGTCCGATCCCTTACAGATCTTTCCCAGCCCTCCGAATAGCAATGTATGGTCAGAGGCTAATTTAATAAGTTACCTCAACATGGGTTGTACTGCTCTGCATGACTGTGATTTAGATATTACTCTAATCTTGAAAGAAAGAATGAGAAAAGAATGATGGAATGGAGAGAGGGAGGGAAGGAGGAAAAAATAAAAGTCCTAATTATTTAGTAAGATAAACTTTATCTGGAGAAGCCAGTAAATGTTTCCAGGAATTTTATATTCTAGCTAAGTAATTGTGCCCTTGCGTCATTTCTAATATGGGTATTTCTACTTTAGAAAATATTTAGGGTGATGTTTACAGTGAAAATCCCATGGATCTTACTTATGTACCAGGACATAGGAGAAAGATAAATTGGGCTCAAATCCCAGTTTGTGTGACTCTGGGCAAGTTACAGAGTCTTTTTTACCTGCAAAATAGGTCAATTATACCTGCCTCATAGAGTCGCTGGGAGGACTAAACAATACCCAGGGCACAGCACTGTGGCTCACACCTGTAATCCCAGCACTTTGGGAGGCCGAGGCAGGAGGATTGCCTGAGCCCAGGGAGTTCGAGACCAGCCCGGGCAACATGGTGAGGTTCTGTCTCTTATTTTAAAAAACAAATAAAAATACATTAAAAAAAAAGACAATACATGGGAGTGTCCAACACAGTTGGCACTCAATAAATGTTTGTAGCAACTTTCTCCCATGACTGCTTAGAAGATAACTATTTTTTAAAACTTTTTATAAATTATACACAACATAAAATTTATCATCTCAATCATTTTTTAGTGCACAAGTCAGCAATATTAAGTACATTCATGTTGTACAATTGAATTTTTGTCATCTTGCAAAACGGAAACTCTGAAAATCTGTACCATTTTAACAACTCCCATTCTCCCTTCCCTCCAGCCTGGGGCAACCACCATTATATTTTCTGTCTCTATGAATTTGACTACTGTAGGCACCTCATATAAGTGGAATCAAACAACATTTGTCTTTTTGTGGTTGGCTTATTTCAGATCATCGATCTTTAGATTCCTCTTTCAGGCTTGAGAAATTGTCGCATTCAAACAAAAGTTTTGGCAACTGCATGCTATGTTGCCATATTGTATGATTATCCAACTATTTAGCTAAAAACACAAAGTTTTCCAAAATAAAGGTGATTCATTGTAACAAGTTACAATCACATAAGTTACAATGGATGGATTTTATGCAAATACAGTCAACTCTCAAATCCCCTGCCATGCATTCTGCACTTGTGTCCTATTCCTTTTACTGCTTTGTAAATTTCTGGAGGTCAAGTGGTGCCTGACATGCATTGGGTGTATGATAAATACTAATGAACTAATTATTAAGTTAATCAGTGTATTAGAATACTATTTTATGAATTGCTAGCAAGAAAATGTTCATCATAAGGCGTTTTCCTTGCCATTGATTCTGTGCTGTATCTTTGCTGATCAACTGATGGTCCTCAAAGAACGCCAAATTATTTAAATATTAACCTAAGCAAAACACAGTTTGAAAGATAAAGCAGATGAAAAATGCTGCTTGTGTCCTTTGAAAGGCAAATACAATTGGCTTTTGGATCATGGACAATTCAGTGTCCTATCAGCTTCTTAATGTAAATGGACATGCCAGATTTAAAACATTAAAATATTCAAGACAGGTCACAGTATGGAAAATAAGGCCTGCCACACTGTGCTGGTAGAAATCTAGACTTTACGAGGGCAGCTGAAGTTTTTGTGCATACCCCCCAATCCTGCAAGTTCATTTCTAGTCATCCTACACAGATAATCATGCAAGTGTTCAAAGATAGGACTGCAGTCAGCTGCATATGCCCCCATTCCCCAGCGCTACCCAAAGATGTCCATATTCTAATGCCCAGAACCCGAGAATCTGTGAATAGGCTATGTTCATGGCAGAAGAAAATTAATGTTGCCATATGGAATTAAAGGTTGCTAATCAGCTGACCTTAATATAAGAGTCTCCTAGATTATACCAGGTGGACCCAATGTAATCCCAAGAGTGCTTTAAATGTGGATAAGAATGTTTTGTGTCAGAGTGATTCAATGTGGGAAAGATTCCATGAGACTTTGCTGACTTTAAAGATGGAGGGGAACCATGAGACAAGGAATGAAGGCGGCTAGAAAGGGCAGGGAAGTGGATTCTCCCCTAGAGTCTCCAGAAGGGAATGCAGCCTGGCCGATGCCTTGATTTTTAGCTCAGAAATCTCTTTTGGATTTCTGACCTCCAGAACTGCAAGGTAATAAATCTGTGTTGTTTTAAGCCACTGAGTTTGTGGTGATTTGTTATAAAAACAATAGGCAACTAACATAATGACTAAGGATGTTCATTGCAGCATCATTCATAATAAACAATTAGAAGCAACCTAAACACCCACTAATAAGAGGCTGATAAAATATTGTGTTAGTACTATGGATGTTGAAGATTTTAGGCTTTCACCAAAGAGCTGCTGGTGGTACCCTCTCTTTCTGCTTTTGGTGAGGGCTGACCAAGCAGTTTAGACTAGAAAGGAGGGAAATTATAGCAAGGAAACCCCAGTTAATAAATCGTCCTGCTTCTAAATATGTAGCAAATGTAACATAACACTGAGTTTTTAATACTTTTACCCAATCTTTTTTCCTTTTTTCTTTTCTTTTTTTTTTTTTTTTGAGACAAGGTCTCACTCTGTCGCCCAGGTTGGAGTGCAGTGGTACACTCTTGGCTCACTGCAACCTCCGCCTTCTGGGTTCAACTGATTCTCCTGCCTCAGCCTCCTGAGTAGCTGGGACTACGGGCATGTGCCACAATGCCCGGCTAATTTTTGTATTGTTTGGTAGAAACGGGGTTTCACTGTGTTGGCCTTGAACTCCTGGCCTCAAGTGATATGCCCACCTTGGCTTCCCAAAGCACTGGGATTACAGGCATGAACCACCACGCCTGGCCTCAATTTCATTCTTACAGTAAATCTATAGATATGCCAGGCATTAGCCAGGTGCCATGACGTGCATCTATAATCCCAGCGATTTGGGAGGCTGAGGCTTGAGGATCACCTGAGGACAGGAGTTTGAGACCAGCCTGGGCAACATAATGAGATCCCCATCTCAAAAAAAAAATAAAAAAGATATGCCAGGTACTATGCTGAACACTGGAAAATGGAGAGAAAAGAAGCCAACCGACTAGAGAAGGAGGAAGAAGGAAGACAGGAGAATTATACCAAGTGCAACAAATGTCAAGGTGGCAGAAAGCATCGGGTACCCCGGGTACAAAAGAGGACACCTAACCAAGACAGGGTGGGAAGATGGGACAGGGACAGCTGCCAGTAGCAGGTAATGCCTGAACCCCGTCCCAAAGGAGGAGTAGGATTCAGCCAGACAAAGAAGACTTGGAAGGCTGAACCAGCGGAGGAAACAGTTTACAAAGGGCTGGCTGGCACAATGTCCAGTGTGGGTGTATGGCTGTATGGCTGGGGTGGCCTGAGAAAGCCAGCAAACTGCGCAAAGGACTTTTACACAATTATCTTTCTGAAGTTGTTTGAACCTCAGTTTTCCTACCTTGACAATAAACGAATCATAAAATCTTCCTTTTGGAGGAGGGCTTAAGGAATCTGCCCAGAGTCTCAGGACTAGAAAAAGGAAGACTCCAATACAATCTGGAAATCCCTGCTCGATATTATTTTTCCTAGGCCACGGCTGCTCGTCAGAAAGTCTCCTTGCCCTTTCCACGCAGGCTGGGACGACTTCTGGTTTTTTAAAGCCACGATGCATTAAAGAATGGAAAACATTTTGTTATATTTTAATCACTTATAATTAACACATCATTGCTTTTAATACATACAAAATACAATGAAATATTGTGCGATTCAAAATGGATTATGGACTAAAACTATATTAATTCATAGTTCATTACAGGCCATGTGTTCTGGTAATGGAACAGAGAATTTAATTCATATAATGAACGTTTTCATGTTTCAGCCCCTTCACTGACTCTCTGTGACTCTATAAGGCCTCATTTAGAGATGAACCTTTGAGTGCCCTGGTGAATGAGAAGCCTGAACAGCCTGTGGAGCTAGGCCCTGTTTATGTCTACTTGTAGCAAGAAAGCGAAATTGTACACCAGGATCATCTGGGGAGCTTTTAAAACATACTGAAGCCCAAGCCCCGCTTCACATTCTGATTCAATGGGTCTAAAGTGGGATCCAGTCGTCATAATATTTTTAAAGCTCCCCCAGGTGATGTTAAGGTAAAGCCAGGGTCCAAAAATACCATTACCAAAAGTAGGAGAGATGGAGGAAAGAATTCTTTAAAGTTCTATCAGCTCATTTGCAGATATTTGTTTAGAAGACAAACAATGGTAGCAATAGATGAACAAATGGAAGCAGAAGAAAGGTTCAATACAAGCCTCGCCAAGGGCAATCTGGTGGTAAAAGAGCAGCAGAGCCCTGGTGAGCAGGCAGAGCATGGGAGCTCCACGGAGGCCCAGCCATGCAGAACAGCGAATCCAGTGTTTGCACATTAGGGCACGGGAAGGATTCCAAAAGAATTGTGAACAGTGTGCTGAAGTTTGCTGATTCAGTTTGCAAATGTCATGTGGCAGCACCCTGACTGGGCAGTTATAAGGTCCCCAGAGTGCATGGGGAGGCAACCACTGGGCCTCAACCCCAATGCTGGAGATGCTAGAGCTAATCAGAGGCAGCCCCTATGGGAACCAGGCAGACGTAATTGCACCGAGAGAGACAAGGTTCTCAGGCCACAACCAGGATGGCTGATAATCTACTGCTGACATACAGATGTGTGCACCCAGAAATTTAGAAGGCAGTTTTCTGTGTCTGACCTCAGTCAGTCTATTACATCTAGGGACAGCAGTGAGGTGGCCCCAAGAATCTATAAATAAAATTATTATCTGAGAGCTAACTCATAAAATAGCACTTAATAGATAAGAGTCACTCTAAGGAGAATGTCCCTTGCATCACACCAAGATGATTGTTAATTAAACTAGAAATTACTGATCAAAAGCAGGTGGCTGTCGGCTGTGGATGCACAGAATACAGAGGAGAGACCTGTTGCTGTGCTTGCCAAGACTGGGGACATGGTGGCCATCAGCTCCCCGACCTGCTGCTGTGCTTGCCAAGCTCTATACTGGGGACATGGTGGCCACCAAGTCCTCAGCCTCCACTGCCATTGGCTTGGTGTGGGCCACCATGTCTGGTTTATCACGAAGCCTCCGATCTGGTCTCTGCTTCTGCCTTTGCCCAAAGTGCCCTTGTCACATGAGGCAGATCATGTTCTTTCCTGCTGAATGCCCCTGGGAACCCCACATCTCATTCAGAGAAAAAGCCAAAGTCCTCAGAGCAGCCTGTAGGACCCTCTAAGATCTGGACCTTCCCCACTCACCTCTGGGTGCATCTCCTCCTCCCCAGCCTGCACCCCCCATCCCCTCCCACCCTTCTCCCACTCTAGCCATACTGTCCCCGGCTGTGCTCCTGCCTCGGGGCCTTTGCACCGACTGTGGAAGCTCTGGAATGTTCCTCCCAAGGTCTTCCACATACTTCACTCTCAGTCCTTCAAGTCTTCAGGTTCGGAGGCCTTCCCTGACCACCTCGCTTAAAATAACAAATTCTCCTCACTCCTCATACTCCCTCCCTCCTCCCCCCTTAGTTTTTTCCCCATAGCACTTACCACCTTCTACATATCATCTAGTTCACTAATCTATTTCATTATTATTGCCTCACCTACTACCTAGAATGTACATTTTTGTTGGCTTTTTTCACTGCTATATTCCTAGTGCCTACAACAGTGCCCGAAGCATGACAAGCATTCAATAAATATCTGTAGAATGAAGGAATGTATCGGTCCTAGCGTCCAGGATGTCTCCACCATGCCGACGGCATCATCAAGCTTTTCAAGCAAAATGACTCCAATGTGTGCTGGCACTGGGGTGACTACCTTTTCTCACAGCAACCTTTAGATGACGATGACTTGGTTTCCCACAGGGTCTGTCCACAGGACAGAATATGCTAGTCTGAAGTCTGGTCTCATTGAAAGTTTTTGTATTGAAAGAGTAAAAGAGCCATGATTATTTATTACTTTTTCATCTTATTAAGGGCTTCAGAATCCAAAAGCTCTGATGGTGGTGAATTCCTTGGTCTTAGCCTCTTTAGACCCCTTGGGCCACCCCCTCAGAGGCCAGCTTTCTTCATGAGGAATCAGCCTGAGCCTCTCTTTTGAACTCTGCTAGATGTTTTTAAGGAGAACAAATGGCAGCAACTTGGCAGATGCAGATTTGATAGTCAAAACACCAGCCGCTCGTGAATGTCTCAGAAGGGTGTGATGTGTGGTAATGGGTCACGTTGCGGAGGCACAGATTTGAATTCCGCAGGCTGGTGGACAGACGTGGCACCCACAGCGGAACAAAGCCAGCACTGTGGCTGCTCTCTCCTCCTGGAGCCAACTCCTCCATTCTCCTGAAACTAGCACAGAGGTCTTTGTGAAAAGCTGCCTTCCTAAGAAGGCTGACTGCTGGTGCTGGTGATGCCAACACTGAGAGCTAGCATGTCACTATTTTCTTTCTTTCATAAAGGGCAATTTAGGATTGTGCACACATAGAGGATCACAAAGGTCTCTGTTCCTAAAACCACAGTTCTGCTGTATTGACTGCTCTGGGCCCGGTGTGCTCCAGGGACCCCAGAGAAAGTGTAGGATGGGATAGGCCTTGTCCTCCAGGAGACCACCACATCACCACTTAATCAGGGCTTGTATGTTTGCCTGGTAGTCTCAAGTAAATTGGAAAAGAATTAAGATTGCAAGCTGTGGAGTCAGGTGACTGCATTCAATTCCCAGCTCTGCTGCTTTATGTGACCATTATGGAATATCTATAAGCCTGTTTCCTTCTTTGTAAAATGGTTTTGTAGGAGAGTTCTGTAGATCAAAGAATGAACGTAATGGCAGTATCATTCCTAGAGCAAAATAAACACTCGATGTGGTAAGAAAAAGAAACTGATACTAGCTCAGGATCTTATGTAATTAGTTGCAAAATGCCATCACAAAAGTGATCCGAGTGTAGAGAAGGGACAAGACACTGGGATTAGAGTTTCACGGAAGGCTTCACAGAGAAGGGAGGAGGAGAAGGATTTTTGGTTCAGAAGACAAAAGAATACCCAGTACCATATAAAACAACAGACTATGGTCCAGTGACATTTGTCTTTACTGCCTACATTACACATTCTCTTAGCAGTCCACTTCCCAATGCTGTTGAATTTTCGCAAAGTAACACAGTGAACATTGACTTGATCATTGAGTCCGCTATCCTAACAAGACAGTTCTTCCTGTGCCTTGTACAATTCACTTCCAGGTCTTGAGGGGGTTGGCACAGAGCTGCAGCTCCACCCACCTTCTGACATCTTTTTTTTTTTTTGCTAGTCTCCTTGTCAACATTCATTTCATTATTTTTAAAACAGGAAATACGTTCAATCGTTCAAATTTAAAAGAGATAATAGGGAATACAGTAAGTTTCCCTCCTGCCCCCCATTCCCATTCCCGAAAGCAAACAATGTTGCCTTGCTACCAATTTGCCACATTTACTTTCATAAATAATCTATACATAGGCCAGGCGCAGTGACTCACACCTGTAATCCCAGCACTTTGGGAGGCCGAGGCGGGTGGATCACCTGAGGTCAGGAGTTCAAGACCAGCCTGGCCAACATGGTGAAACCCCGTCTCTACTAAAAATACAAAAATTAGCCAGGCGTGGTGGCAGGCACCTGTAATCCCAGGTACTCGGGAGGCTGAAGGCATGAGAATCACTTGAACCCGGGAGGCGGAGATTGCAGTAAGCTGAAATCGCACCACTGCACTCCAGCCTGGGCGACAGGGCAAGACTCCATCTAAAAATAATCATCATCGTCATCTACCGCATATATAAGCAAACACATTTGCTTTGTTTTGCTCAAAGGGTAGCATATAAGTATTTCTCTGCCTCTTTTATTCATTTAATTTTTCTTAGGAAAATTCTGTATTGGTATATGAAGAGCTTCCTCATCTTGTTTTTTTAAAAAATGATAGATACCTACAGTTTTTAATCCTTCGGATAGCTGAGAAATTTGTTATGGGACCACCTGTCAGCATGAATACCTAAAAGGTCCAATTTTCTTTCCATTGATTCTGGGATAGGAGCCACTAAAATGCAACATTTGTGAAGAAAGCTCCTTTTCTCTGGAATTACAGGTTTCACTTTCCCCATAGGTCCTTTGTTTCACACAGAGAACGCAGACTTGTGGACCTGACACTCTCAGGAGGTTATAGCCACATGTGAACATGTAGTTAGCATCTGGGTAAGTCAGTTGGCTTACAAGAGTTCACAAACAGGAGCCAAGTAATTTTTTAAAAAGTGACTAAAAATACAGATTCTGAACAAACAGCAACAGAAGCACCATTAGCTTTAAGCTGGACCTTAATTTGGTAAATCCTGAACTGCACTCCAATGTTTTTAAGATTTTTCAAGCAAAGGGAACCATTTTCAACTAAGACTCTGCATTCTTTTAAAACTGCTGAGTTGAACAAAAGTGGAACAAACAAGTTGCCTAATCAAACTTGGTCTACACTAATATTTTGATTCAGGGCATGGCTGCCCCAAAAGCCACTCAGAGGCACTAAATTCAACTTCCCCGAGTGACACATTGACCATCATCTTACAATGTCTGTATGTAACATGAGGCCAGGGTTGGGACAGTGAACACAGAGTAGGCTGCCTCTCTCTGTCCTAGGTCCCAAATACATATTTTTAGGATGTGAAAAGAATTCAATAAAACCACTACTAATTTGTGAATAAAGACAAATTCTGAGCTGTCTTTTTCAGATCTTCCTAGTTAGAGCTACAGGACAAATTCTTAAACATATTAGCACTTAGCTTTTGGAGACCAAGGGCTCCTTTGCCTTGCTGCAAAGGGCAATCTCTGAAGAGCTGGGCCCCTCCCCACCCTAACAGGAGGTGTTGGTGGGTCTGAGAAGCAGTGGAGAAGTAGGTTTCCAGGCAGAGTAAGAAGGACGCTGTGCCAGAGCTCTGCAAGACAAGAAGCTGGAATGGGGTTTGGTCCTGTGACCCAGGTGGGCAAAGTGGGCAGAAGGTGAAGTTACCAGGGCTGAAGCAGGAACCTCTGCCTACCTGGGACCCAAGGGTGAACGCCTTAATTTTCCATAGCACAGCTGACACAATGTTCTTATTATTTAAATACTGCAGCTCTTCCTTTCTCACATAACCATAGAGGGTCTTTACTCTACCCCTCCTGTAAATGCTTTGGGCTCAGGGCTTTCCACCTGCCATTCATTTCTCACAATATCTCCACAAAGGGGATTCTTTTTTTGTTTGTTTGTTTGTTTGTTTGAGACGGAGTCTCGCTCTGTCGCCCAGGCGGGAGTAGAGTGGCGCGATCTCGGCTCACTGCAAGCTCCGCCTCCCGGGTTCACGCCATTCTCCTGCCTCAGCCTCCCCAGCAGCTGGGACTACAGGCGCCCGCCACCACGCCCAGCAAATTTTTGTATTTTTAGTAGAGACGGGGTTTCACCATGTTAGCCAGGACACAAAGGGGATTCTATATTTGGCCCTCAGGATCTGTGGGTTCCACATCTGTAGATCCAACCAATGGACGATTGAAAATATTCCAAAAATCCCTCAAACAATAAGAAATAACAATACAAAAAATACAAATAAAAATATAATGGTGTAACAACTATTGACATAGCCTTGACATTGTATTAGGCATGACAAGGAATAAAGAGATGATTTGAAGTATACAGGAGAATGTGCATAGGTTGTATGCAAATATTATGCCATTCTATGACTTGAGCATCTGTAGATTTTGGTATCTGCAGGGATTGGGGTGGGATTGAGAGTGTCCTGGAACCAATGCCCTGCAGATACTGAGGGATGACTGCATAGCCCATTATAGATAAGAAAACTGACTCAGGTTAAGTGACCAGCACATGGTCACATGATGTTCAGGAATAGAACATTTATTAAGTATCTACTTCTAAAATTGTTATCATCTCCCACATTTGTCACGGAGGGAGTATTGCAAAATGGTTAAGGCTTCACATGGTGGTTAATCTAATACTCTCAATAATTCAATACAATCTAAGTCAGTCAATCATACAATTGAGGAAACTGAGCGTCAGAGCTGGGTTAGTGAGTTGCCTGAGGTCAGAGAGTGGAGCAACTAGGATCTGACCCAGGTCCCTGGCTCCCAATTGCTGCCTTTCTCACTGATATGCTGGGTCAGCTCGCAGAGAAGCTCAACGACTCAGCAATTCCATCCTGAGAGCCATTTCCTGGAGTGACAGAAAATTTAAACCACCGCAAAAGTAAGGTCTGATGCATCTGGCCACTTCAAACTTAGAGATCAGTCCCAGGGTAGGCTGATGGGACACACAGCAACAAAATACCACACACCTTGTTTTTAAGCTCCCTTGCAGGTGGCTTCACATGGACAATTGGTCTTGCCTTTGGCATGCTTCTGGTACAAGTCACCCAACGAAGCTGAAATGGCCTTTAAGACAGGCAGGCAGTTTGAGCAGCTCTGACACAGGGATGATAGGATTGAGACATCCTGGGATCAGGGCCAAGTGGGGAGGACTTGTGATCCCTGGAAAGGTTATAGCCATGAGCCAATCCCAGATTAACTTCCCCCACCTCAGAGGCCTGGCTTCCACTGCTGGGTTTTTCTGGTTTCCTGCCCACGGAGCCCTAGCACAGCAGCATCCCTCTATACGCTGCCTAGAAGTCTACCCCACCACTCTTCAAACTCTCCAGAGCTTATTACTCAGCAAATTCTGTTGCTCTCACCTGAGTCCCACCTGTGACCAAGTGGTACTCATGAGTAATCCTGACTCTGACCAACTGGAGTTCAAACTTTTGACTTGTGGTTCTGCCAAAGCCATTGTTATGGCAACTGGAATGTGCTTCTATTGGCACTGCATGGAGGTGAAAGTTGGAGAGAAGGCGAAACAGTCAGTTTTGGACCCTTTCTCTCACTCTTCATAACAATACTGGAAGGTAACATCTGGCACGCTTCCCAGTCTATGTAAGACTGCAGTCAGCCCTTCTGTTGAGAGACCAGGCAGA
The DNA here is from genome assembly GCF_028878055.3 of Symphalangus syndactylus. Classification (NCBI taxonomy): domain Eukaryota; kingdom Metazoa; phylum Chordata; class Mammalia; order Primates; family Hylobatidae; genus Symphalangus; species Symphalangus syndactylus. Next base: position 45,216,404 of record NC_072440.2, read on the forward strand.
GCAGCACAGACTCTCACCTTTCCCAGCAGAAATGGGTGCAAACAGCAGATTCTGGGAAGTTCCCTTTGTACTTCTGTGCCCAGTGCCCAAAGAATGATGGAATCGCTATCATTCCAGGAGTGGAGACTTGGGAAGATGTTAGGGATTTCTGAAAAGCAGAGAAATCGCATTCAGTGTAATCTAGTTTAAAAATAATAGGCTTGAGCCAGATCCCAATTTGAATCTCGGCTCCATCATTTGGTTTGTGTGATCTTGGTCAAAAGAAACTAGACTTCACTGATCTCTTTAACTCATCTATAAACTAGAGATATTATCTTCCTCATAGGTTCATTGTGAGGATAACCAGATAAAGGTCATCTTAAGAGGTATCAGCCATGTCCTTTCTTCTCTTGCATACTTTTAAGGGTATCTCTGCTTCTCACAGCCTCCCCAAACCATACGTGATTTGTCCAGATGTCCATCTCTGGTCCAAGTATATTTGTGAACTAAAAGATGGCTAGGCCATTTTAGACATTACAAGATGCTAAGAAAGGCAGGCCAGGAGAAAAAATATATATATGTAAAACAAATCTGTAAAGATAAGCAGATACAGGACTACAAAGCCCCACAAAGAGGGCAAGCTTTGCCAAATGGGACTTTGGCCCCTTGCAAGATACGCCAGGTCCCGTAGCCATTATATTTTGGTTTATGTGTGTTGGAGTTCGCCTATTTATGGCAACCAACAGACAGTATGTCAAGTACTTTACTTAAGCACCTGCTTCTGTCTCAGGTGTTGGACTCATGTAAGCTATTATTTCAAAACCTCTCACTCACAACTTACTGCTATGTGCCTAATTCCTGATGTCACTAATGTAAGCAGATACTCCATGGGACTATCTGAATGACGACAGTTTTAAATTAATCAAATTAGCTACAGTGTTTGATGAATAATTTCTATGGTAACTACAGACGAAGCTCAAGACAGAGAACATGCTCTTCTATTTTTCTGTGTAATTCTTCACATTAAATAAATGCCTCCTTGATGAGTGGAGAAAAAATAATTATATTCCATTGAAGCTAAGAAATAAAGCAACCTGTTTATTTTTTAAAAAGATAAACATGGCTGATCTGCACTAATCATAACATTTTGAAGGAAATAAAACAATATTCAACATTTCTAGACTACAAATAAATAATATCCTGTTTTACTTATTCTGTTAACCAAAGATGAAGTTGGAAATGAGAAAATTGAATGCTTATGGACTTCAAGGTATCAGACATGGCATCTGATTTTTGGAAAATGAAGACATAAATGGAAAATGGCTATGGCAATGAACTTAAGAATGACATTTAAAAGTTTTTACACAAACTTTACATACTTGACAGACTAAAACATTTTTCAAGTCCTTAATTATGAGAACAGCAGCAAAATTTAAGACAATTAAAAATCGGCATTTAAGAATCTGCTGTATTATTGTGAATAAATGCAAAACAACCGTATCAGTGAAACCTGGGAAAATCTCAGTTACTATAATATTCGTGCACTGGCTTTACGTTTCACTTTCAAATGCGTTCCCTCATTCTGGGTGCAACCTGGGTAACTTCAGATACAACAGCTTGGATGGGGAATGAGTTTACGACGCATGGCTGTAGAACCAGTCTCGCTGCATTACAGTTACAGCATATAAACAACTCTGTCTAATAAAAACAGTAAAACCAGGCTCAAGTGCACACCCTGTGTTACAAACACATCACATATCAGGATTATAAATCATAGAAATAAAGACAAATAATGGCATGAAGGGCATGATAGTTTATTTTTAAAAATTGTACCACACTGATCATGATGACCAGCATACACATGATAATGGCTTTCTCTTGGGTTTAACATTGCAGTAGTTTTGCATACTGCAATGTTTCAATAGGACCAAGAACGTTAGAGAATAAAGATCTTAGATGAAAATGAACACTAATAATTCTAGTGTCCTCCCCCATAGAATTAATGTAAATCCCTTATGAATCAGTGGCATTATAATGTTATGTGGTTATGAAGAATGAAATTTCTCTTAGAAGTAGGCAGCATGAATTTATACTTATATAAGTATAACTTATACTTCCTTGTACTTTCATCTTTAGTTTTTATAATTTAAGCTATGTCCACCCTGGCTAAAGTACAATCATACAATATACCTCAGATAATTTCCATGCTACCATTGCACAAGTTTAGTGATTTTACTATTAAAAAAAAAAATCAAACCACCATCAAAATAAAGAGGCAAATAAAAGTAATTTTTAAATCATTTGAAAAGCATGGTGCTTATTTGTCCAATACAGACTCAAACTTAAATGCTATAGTTATAATTTCCAGACTTCTGCAAAATTAACATTTATATATACATATGGGTTTTGTTTATAGAACTGTATTTTGCAATCAACAAGTTTTAGAGACAATATATTTGGTTACAGTTCCACATATCTGTAGTAAAGACAAAGCCACATAATGTTCATGGATGTTAAATCTGGCTCTAAGTAACCTAAGGTACAAAATTTTGACCAAATATCAAAATGATAATCTGATCTTAAAAATACAACCCATATGAAACTACTTTTTAGAGAGTAAATGTGCTGTTCAGTAATTATTTCAGTAACCTTTTCTGAGTATCTGCAAACTGATCCTTTTCTTTAATCTCTGTGACTCACCAATATTTCAAAGTGACCTCTTCACTTCCATGTTACCATTTCAGTACCCAGGGATTTCTGAGGCAGCATAAGTTTGACTTCATAAAAACAGTAGATACTCTAACAGTGACAGTTTTTAAATCTGTAAACTCAATAATCACATTAGTTAGCTCAGCAACTATAAAAACATTGAGATTGGGGCATTGTAAGCCAGAATCTCTTTGTGCTTTTTAAATTAAGCTGCTTTTGAATCTTTTTGGTATTTATCAGCCATCTGTATTTCCCTTATAATAATAAAAGAATATATTTAAAATAAATTTTAAGGTTAAATGTCTTGGGGGGCGCTCATCAATACCTTTTTTTTTTTTTTTTAAACATAGTATAAATCAATTATCTTTTTCCTTCAGTATTTGGAATAGCAAAAATTATTTCTGGTCCCTCCTTAGATCAATCAACACCACTTTTCATGACATATTAACACTGAAATTTACAGACATCCCTGAAAAGTTTTTAAGTAAACGAGTGAATCACAGTGGAGTCTCAATCAGTTAACAGTATAGATCCATTTTTTTAAAAAAACTGAATATTAAAGGAAAATCTTCAAGCTAAAAACAAAAACAAAAACAAAACCCTCCTAAGAACTAAAGCCAAGTGTGTGTTGTCAATGATTCGATACTTTTATCCCCTGACTGATTTAGACTCCTCCTCCTCATGTTGTAAGACATGTTTGCTGAAATCTTCACGCCAAGCTTTTGGGACGCCTGGGTGAAGAGGCTATGCTACTGTTGCATCTAAGGGAATAGTGGCACCGTTTCTTCCCTAATAGACTTCATATCCAAAGATGAGCAATGAATCTCACTCCCCTGCATTCACCAGCATCTTATCAGGAGATAATACTTGCTGTGCAAATTGATGACAGTTGATCCTCCCACCCCACCCCACCCCACCCCCTACTGCCAATGAGGTTATCATCAGTTTGTCATTAGACGCACTGGCCTTTCACTCTTTCAATCAGAAAAGCTGTGGCTTACTTTAAAAAGGTGGGGAAGGGACGGGGAGAAATGAAAAACCAAGAGTCTAAAGGCACAAGGTCGCATAGCTGCTCTAGTTGGAGTTTGTAAACAGAGAATAGGTTGAATTTAGGTAATCCCAATCTATGAGAGTAAAAAGGCATCCACAGCAGGCTTTTATCCAGCCAGCTTCTTTGAGACCCTTCATGGGTTTTGAGGTCTACAAAGTATGCACTAAAATACCCATACTTCAAAAAGCAATAAGGCAAATAGTATAATCATTATTCCAAAAGTTACAATGGTAGTGTAGGCATACATAGTATAATTTAGTTACAATGTGTGGTACTGTTTCTATTATATAACCATATTAACTGTTTATTTCCTACATAATTATAAATTCAGCTGGGTTTCAGATGAACACAAAACCGTCCTTGTACCACCACTGATAGTTGGCAATAGCTCTTTGACAGCAGTTTTTATTCTGCTGTAGAAATTATCCTTGAACTGAAAAAGTCCACAATCCAACGTCCAGTCATTAAACACTATCATATTTGTGAAGAGCTTCTTCCAACTTCTGGGTAACTTTTTGGAAAAATATTATTTGTTGTTGTAAGAAATGCTGCATCTGTGATTTAAAGTCTCTTACTCGAATTTGATGGAAGTGGTGAATTTCAGCCAAAGTGGCAAAAGAAATAGTGTTACAGCGATCCTGAATGCCGTCAGCCTTCTGCACCTCCATCTTCCCTTCCTCCACGTGTCGCCTACTCTCCTTGACTTTGGTAAGAGCTCCTGTAGTTAAAAATAACAATTAATTAAAAACCTATATATCCACATATCCCAAGGACATAACTACATATTAAACAGAATCTTGGGCATTATAAATAGTTGCCCAAACTACTTTCAGTACCTTTGAAATTTAAAGTGAGGACCATAATTACTCATTTTAAAAAAAGAAGGAATCCAGTAAAGTTTCTGAAAACACTCCCTTTGTTAAAATTTCTCTTCAAAAACTAGTGTTTGTCACATTGACCAAGAATCTGTAGTATCTCATCTCTTCCAAGTAGAGATGCTATACATAACTGAGAATAAACTGCAGGGAAATGTCCTTAAAAAGACACCACAGGAAACTGCAGTTTTCATATGCTCAAAAGGTGTGACATCATTATTTCCACATATATTAAGAGAATTATACTGTTTATAAAAACATCCCATAAAGGACCCAAACCCACTTCCTCAGAAAGTCTCACTAAATAATTAAGACTCTAGAACCAGTCTCTGAAACAAGTTAGTACCAACACAGGTTGTGTTTTGGAATCATGTCACAGTCGTGGAGGGTGCTTGGCAATGTTGCCAGTCTACAACTGGAGGTCACCCTCATGAGGGTTGGCCAAGCCCATTATCTTGTCATCCAGAGTAAACACCTAGCTGAAGTGCTCAGCACATAGAAAGTGCCTGGTGAAGGGGTGAATTGCGAACACATGTCTGATTCTGACCTCACGTTGCATCGGGAGACCCACACCTGGAGTACAAGGGCTTTAGTAAGAATTTGCCCCTTTTTTGGGACCATAAGCATCGGTGAGTGTTAACTCTGCCCTAATGATGACTTAGGAATGATGCCAGCAGTTCCATAATCTCATGCCTAGAAGTATCAACAGAGGGTGTTGCAGGGGTGGGGGTGAAGGATTGGCCACTCCAGCAGGTGCCATACGAAGGCAGGCCCTCCCCTGGAAGCATAGTCATACAAAGACACGAAAGATTGAGGATGTTTAGGGGTAGGAAATAGGCTATTCCTGAGTTCTTGGGAATGAGTAATAATAAAGCTCAAATCACTTGAACAAAGCCAGCTTAAGAATTCAGATTTCCCGACTGTGCCTAGCACTCATTCCACCAAACCATACTGAAAGGCAAGACGGAACACAGAGACAAACAGCTAGAGTGCCTGGCTTGGCAGTCTGAGAACACAGTACTACTGAGGAGGGAACCAGGAACCTTGAGTAGGAGGAGGTACAGAAACCGAGAGACTTTCTTTCGGAAATGTTGTTTTGCCCAATGGTGAAATATACAAGGGAAGATGCCCTATTTCTAAATTTCTTCAAATCTCCTACAGAATAATATAATATTAAACAAAACCCTTAAAGGTAAAGCAGTATGCTTTTTTGGCATAGTTCAAAGACCTGAGAAATGAAAAAGCACCAACAACAAATTTCATCCATATGTATGTATGTGCAGGTGTGCACATATGTACACATTTATTTTCATTGATTTATTCTAAATGAGACCTTTAAATGAAAAGCAGCAAAGCCCTGAAACAAGAACACATGTACTGCAGGTGCACAGAGCACACATGCCCCACACCACTTCCACCTAACCCATGGCAGAGAAGTGCACTCTGCTAGACAGAGGAAGACCCCTGCCCCAGTTCTACTAAGAAGCCATCACTCTGAAAGTAGGGCCCTTTAAACATTTCTACTATGGCTGACAGTATCAGCAAAGCACTAAAATTTGCCTGCTTGAAGAGAAAGACATCTCCCCAACATAAAAAATTAATAATAATTTATTGCAAAACATTTATCTTTGTTATATTTGTACAGGTTTCACATTTCATATACAGAAATTGAAGTTGAAAAGTCCAGGAGGGCCAGGCGTGGTGGCTCACGCCTGTAATCCTAAGACTTTGGGAGGCTGAGGTGGGTGGATCACCTGAGGTCAGGAGATCGAGACCAGCCTGGCCAATATGGTGAAACCCTATCTCTACTAAAAATAACAAAAATTAGCCGAGTGTGGTGGCGGGCACCTGTAATCCCAGCTACTCGGGAGGCTGGGGCAGGAGAATCGCTTGAAGCTGGAAGGCAGAGGTTGCAGTGAGCCGAGATTGCACCACTGCACTCTAGCCTGGGCAACAAGAGCGTAACTCTTGTCTCAAAAAAAGAGGGGGAAAAAAAAGAAAAGACCAGGAAAATGTAACAGGTAAAACTAAAGGAAAAAAAATTCAGAAAGACTGAGAATGTGTAGTGATAAAATACATGTTTTATAATGATAAAGAGAATAGGAAATTAAAAGAGAAAAATCTCAAGTGATTTGACTGTATTTTCATCTGATTTCAATCCAAGGTACCGGAGGAAGCCATAGTCCCATGTTCAAATGCTAAGGACCGGTACCCAGGATACTGCCCTGCTCAGATCCTGACCTGCGTAACAGTTGTTGCCTGTATTGGTAATATCCTGCAAGTATTACTTGCTCTAATTACTAGAGCCCGGCTTTTCATCATAGAGAACAGAGTCCAGCATAGAGAAGCTGTGAAACCTGGCCTTGAATTGGGTGAATGTCAACTAAGTTGCAGCTTGTCAAACTCCAAATTAGTTCACCATATTTTGACAAACTGCACTGTGTTATATAGAATTACAGATGTGCATCTGTAACAACCAATTTAAAAATCAACAGGTCCAGGGCTTGCCACGGTGGCTCATGCCTAAAATCCCAGCAATTTGGGAGGCTGAGGCAGGGGGACGGGTTGAGGTCAAGAGTTTGAGATCAGCCTGGGCAACATAGTGAAACCCCATCCCTATGAAAAATCAGCCAGTCATGGCAGTGCAGGTCTATAGTCTCAGCTACTCAGGAGGCTGAGGTGGGAGGATCATCTAAGTCTGGGAGGTTGAAGCTGCAATGAGCTGTGATCACAGTACTGCACCTCCAGCCTGCTGGGTGACAGAGTAAAACCACATCCCAAAGAAAAAAAAAAAAAAAAAAGAACAAGTCTAAAGTTTTTACAACTTATTATATCAGCATACATTTTCCAAAGTCTTGGATACAGCAATGAGTATTAACAACATCTCTTTGAGGCCCCAGGATCTGCCAGCGTGTAATACCTTCAAGCTTCCTAAGCATACATACTAAAGGAGCCAAGAAGAATTTGGGACTCATTTTTAGCCAGGTGTGGTGGTGGGCGCCTGTAATCCCAGGTACCCGGGAGGCTGAGGCAGGAGAATCACTTGAACCCGGGAGGTGGAGGTTGCAGTGAGCCGAGATCGCACCATTGCACTCCAGCCCGGGCAACAAGAGCGAAACTCCATCTCAAAAAAACAAAACAAAACAACAAACAAACAAAAAAACAAGAAAACAACAAAACAAAACAAAAACAAAGACTCATTTTTTTCCCAAGTATGAATTTATTAAGTGAATAACACAAAATGTTGCTGTTTTTAAAAGTCCCCAAAAGGTTGGGCTCCAGGGTGAGAATTTTAATGTGAACATTTATGGAAAGCCTGGCATGTACAGAGTACACTGATAGAACAGGGAGATTCAAAAAGGAGCCACACTGCAAAGCACCATCAGGGCAGGCACATTACCCGACACAAAGTGAAATAGGTCCACGAAGCACACAATTCTGCATGGGAGTTGAATATGGCTTTCTCCAGGATAACATGTGACCAATGTGACAACGGAAAATGCTCAGAGGGCCTGCTACATGCCCAGCACTGCGCTATGGATGGTGGCAGGGTGGAGGGCAGGGAATAGAATATCTGAACAGTAAATGGTAGCTGCTAGAAATAGTAATAACATATGCTAAGCACTTTCCATCTACTGTTTCTAATCTTCACTACAACTTTACAACAGACATTACTCCTAGTCTTACTACAAGGAAATTGAGGAAGTTACTCAACATCTTTGAGCCTGACAGTCATCCAGGTAACCCAGCAGGAGGCTGAGATGGGATCTGAATGCATAACTGACTTCAAAGCAAGCACTACAACTATTTAGAAGAGAAACTGTTAGCCAGGCGTGGTGACGCACACCTGTACTCCCAGCTACTCAGGAGGCTGAGGCGGGAGAGTCCAGGAATTCCAGGCTGCAATGAGCTGTGATCACACCACTGCACTCCAGCCTGCGTAATAAAGCGAGACCCTGTCTAAAAAATTAAAAAATAAACACTATATAAAATGGTAAATGAAGGTATTAAATAGCATACTTTAAATGTACAAATTTATAGAGTAAGGAGAGCTACGTGTAATCAAGGAAGAGTATGTCTCCATAAAATTGTACCCACAAATGTAGAACAAGTTTTAAAACCAAAAATAACTTCCTTTAACTGAAATGTAACTAAATTGATTTTCTCCCAGATCCACCTTCAAAAGAAAGTTAAAAGATGATTAGCAATAAAACAAGTTGACAGTAATATACTTAAAACAAATTAAAAATCGAGAGTTCCTGAATATATCCTGAATTGAAGCGAATGGCTGTTAATGTTCAGAATGACAACGCCAAGGGTCTTCCAACATCTGAAGCCAAATAAAAAAAGTTAACTCTCATAAAATACTTTGCAAAGTTTTAAAATATATACATCTTTTCCCAAGAAAGTAATTTGTTTTTTAAAAAATTCATCTCACAACTTTCCAATTAGTTTTTTCTGTATACCTTTTAACAAACAGTAAAGTTATCAGTGCTTTCCTCCCTATGAAAACGGTAAGCTAATTATGGAAGTCAATTGACTAGTTCTGACTAGAAGTAAACAGAAAAAAAAAAAATGACATCTTTTAAACAGCTCAAGTGATCCATAGACAGAGAGCATGAGTGTTTAACACTTGGGGACTAACACACAGAACCACTTTCTGGGGTTCCCAGGAAGCTTCCCTCTACCCACCTCTGCCCACTGAGCTCCTCAGCTCTGAGTTCACTCAAAAAGAAAGTGGAAACACATTTTTCCAATAGAAACACTATTACAAGTGTTGGCTAGATGTGAGTGAAATGGTATTATTATTAGAAGTAGAATCTGGGTTTCGTTACAAATGATTGGGTTCTTACAGTTGATCTGACAGTGCTCAAACTGGGAATTATGTGTACATATTTTCAGCCTCCACAATTATCTTCATATTCCAAATTTTAAATATCACAAGAAAGGCAGAGAGCAAAATTTTCAGCACTAGCATTTTGGAAGTGGAAACTACTGGGGCGGAGTTAGATCATCATAGACTTGCTACTTCTAGGATAGCTTTAGAAATTAAGTAATTTGTAGCTGCCTAAGAAACAACTGCAGAGGTACAATACAGCCAGCTGCAGAGCTGTAACAAAGCATGACAGCATTTTTTAAGCATTCTCTGCAGAGCTGTAACAAAGTATGAGAGCATTTTTTAAGCATTCTCACGGCTGTACTGCATTGTTTTTTAACCAAACGCGAGGAGTGTAAATGAAAACTAAAAATGTTGCCCAGAATCTAAATAACACAAGGACTACACACTTTTATGATGGAATCAATATGAAAACAGGCAATAGCATCAAAAGCTCTGCTTTTTAAGTGGCTAATTTAGGAGGCACATGCCCCCTTGCCAGCCCCCTCCCCTCATAAACATCATATTGCCACCACTCTGCTTTCAAAACAGAAGAGGGAAACGAAAGAATGGGGGAGCAATTATATAATGAAGTTTAAGGTCAAAAACATCACTGTTAGAACAAACAAAAGATCCCACAGTACTCATAGTTAGGGGAACAGCTTTAAGATGAAAGAAAATAAACAGGTGTAATCAGAGGGAAAAACATTTTCCAACGACAATGTCATGGTAAACTGAAACTGCTTCTTGGGCTAAACTAACAGACATTAGTTAGCTGCATCTGGAATAGCATGAGCATACTACGATTTCTTTATGAAAAGAAAGTGTGAGTGCACATTAAATAGAGGTTAAATAAGAGGCTGACAATACAGACCAGTGTGAATATACTCTTTAAAAAACCTAAAAAGTAGTACCATTTCCAATTCAGAAGAAAACACTATTTATACATGAAGTAGTGCAGCCTCCCCAAGTTACATAACCGAAAAGAAATGTTCTTCTCTCTCTCTTTATTTAATTTAAATTGTAGAGACAAGGTTTCACCATGTTGTCCAGGCCAGTCTCCAACTTCTGAGCTCAAGTGATGCGCCTGTCTCAGCCTCCCAAACTGCTGGGATTATAAGCATAAGCTGCAGCGCCCAGCCTGAAAAATACATCTCAAAAGAAGACATTTATGCAGCCGACAGACACATGAAGAAATGCTCATCATCACTGGCCATCAGAGAAATGCAAATCAAAACCACAATGAGATACCATCTCACACCAGTTAGAATGGCAATCATTAAAAAGTCAGGAAACAACAGGTGCTGGAGAGGATGTGGAGAAATAGGAACACTTTTACACTGTTGGTGGGACTGTAAACTAGTTCAACCATTGTGGAAGTCAGTGTGGCGATTCCTCAGGGATCTAGAACTAGAAATACCATTTGACCCAGCCATCCCATTACTGGGTATATACCCAAAGGATTATAAATCATGCTGCTATAAAGACACATGCACACGTATGTTTATTGCGGCACTGTTCACAATAGCAAAGACTTGGAACCAACCCAAATGACCATCAATGATAGACTGGATTAAGAAAATGTGGCACATATACACCATGGAATACTATGCAGCCATAAAAAATGATGAGTTCATGTCCTTTGTAGGGACATGGATGAAGCTGGAAACCATCATTCTGAGCAAACTATTGCAAGGACAGAAAACCAAACACCGCATGTTCTCACTCATGGGTGGGAATTGAACAATGAGAACACATGGACACAGGAAGGGGAACATCACACACCGGGGACTGTCGTGGGGTTGGGGGAGTGGGGAGGGACAGCATTAGGAGATATACCTAATGTAAAGGACGAGTTAATGGGTGCAGCACACTAACATGGTGCATGTATACACATGTAACAAACCTGCACGCTGTGCACATGTACCCTAGAACTTAAAGTATAATAAAAAAATGAATTTGAAGTACAGGAAAAATAATTATTTAAAGTGAGGCAATAGATTTCAACCACATCCCAATACAGTGATCCCGAACAGGCAAAAGGAGCCCAGAGTGCCCCCCAGGCTGAGCCTCCAACACACTGCAGCTATTTCTTCCTCAGGGGATCTCTGTGAAGGAGGCAGGAAGGATCCTAGAGTAAGCTCCTCCTAGAAAGGTTTACCTGTTGAGAGTGAAGTTTTGGTTGCGAGTTCAACTTAATTATTGAATTAGTTTGGTGGATTACTCGAATTCTTCCACAGGACAGAAAGTGCGCTCGGCAACTAATAACCCTGAGGTCTAATTCCTAAAGGAGAGGCAGGAGCCCAAGGGCACCTTCCCACACTCTAGTCCTGGAGATGCCCTCTGGGGAAGGTGAGGCAGAGCTGCTTCCCAGGTGAGAAGGGCAGAGCTGGCTCTCAATTTTTTTTTTTTTTTAATAAAGCTAAAAAAGGTCTTAGAAGAGTTTTTATACGAGTCTCTCCATTCTACAAACAAGAGGGTGAGCTACTTGTTCAAAGTCCCACACCTAATTCATGGCAAAGACCCCACCTCCACCTGCCTGCCAGCCCTGGCACGTCCCATTCTCCCTTCCAAGCAGGGCATCCTCATTCAGGAGACCTATTACCCTCTTTGTGGGCATAGATTGAGTGGATTAGTGTATTAAGGCCTGAGATGGAGACTTGACCCTACTACATTGTTGAAAAGGGTCCTTTCCTTTCTACGTTTTGAGAGTTAAAAGGAAAATTAAACCAATATTTTTACTTTGCTTTAGGATTTGTTATTAACAAAACCTCCTAGATTCCCACGCTGATTCTGTACCTGGAAAATTCCCAACAGGGCTCATTTTCATATCAGTGCAATTGCCCAAGCTCAGAGAAAGGTACTTTGCCCCACTTCTCCATCACCAGTCCTAGCTCCAGAGAAATTGAATGTCCTAAATTCACTTCCATCCCCTCCTACCTTTTCTCTTTGTATCTAACCAATGTAAGCCATCTCGCAGTTCTAAAGGATGCTCAGGCTGAAAAGAGCAAAACAAGAAATAACTATGTCTGTGTTTATAATACATATGTTCTCAATTTTAGAGGAATTATGTTACTCATGTTTGCAATGAATATAAAACAATGAAAACAAGAATTTAATCATGTGACAAGGTTCATTAATATTACCTTAAAAGGCTCAAATTTTTAAAAATCTTTTATAAATTATGAATTATAAATCAGCACCATTTTCAAAAGCATCACAGTATTCACACAGCATGTCATTAAACTATTTCCATCAGTAAAAACTAACACTTAAGATTTCAATGCCAATTTTTTTCTAGAATGACAGTATGAGAGTAGTGAATCTCTCGAGTCATGTAGCCCATGAGCACATATTAAGAACACACTGCAAGCTGAAACTCAACCAGCACACTAGCAGATGCACTTGCACTGCACTAAACTTTTCTGTTCCGTGTTCCTCTGCTTCTCATTTGCAGGGAGAAACAACTTTCCTGGAAATTTCTGACCCATCAAAGTGAGACAGAGGGAAAAAAAAACACAAAAAAGCAAATCTTCATACACTGTACTGCCTCAGGCATTTTAACCAGAACTTTCCTGGAAACTTCTGACCCATCAAAGTGAGACAGACAGGGGAAAAAAAAAAAAAAAGCAAACCCTCATACACTGTACCGCCTCAGCCATTTTAACCAGGCAAGGCCCTGCCCTCCCTTTAAAGAAGCTGTCTGGCCTCCTTACTGTTTTCCCTCTTTCTGCCTGCCCTCAAACTCAGGTCCCCACAGGGCTTGCCGTGGCTCCAAGAGCTCCCAGCCCAGCCCCATCCAGTTCTTGTACCTGAACTTTGCCTTCCTTTCCTCAATCCAATCTCTTATTCTCAGTATGTTTTGTCTCTTCTAAGACTAATTATACAAAAGGCCCAGTCACTAAGCAACAGGAATCCAAAGGCTACATTTTCTCCCTTTAAAAAAAAAGAAAAAAGAAAGCACCTTATTTAATTTTGAAATCATGAATGTGCCAAAAACATTAACTCGATTTCTGTCTTCCAGGGGCCCTTCCCCAGGAAACAGAAGCCATGGTGTACGGGAAAGAACAGGAGACAGGCTGAAGGGCAACAGGGACAGCTGCTTAGAAGTCACTCAAGACTGGACTCGGCCTGTTTTTCTTCATTCCTTGGCACACATAACATGCTGAAAGAAAATGCTAATTTGGTCAACATGGCCTATTGGGTTCTTATCCTCTCATTGCCGGGATCCACACCCTGGCCTTCCCTACTAAATCCCCATTAACTTCTTCCCCTCCCCTTTCCTTCCTCCCTGTTGGTCTCCACCTACTTGTTGATTACCCTTCCCCCTCTCTGCTCTAATATTTACTTTTTCATATTGTTTTGAGCAAAATGTCTCAAAAAGCAAAGGCCAGCATCCACTTAAAACAGAGAAGTAGGACAGCCGTCCAGCCACTCGATCATCAGAGAGAAGCGCCTGCACTGTGCACACCTGTGCTCTGCACTTCGCATGTCTCATTTTCTTCTCTTTAACCCTGAAATAAAAGTAATCATTGCCACCATTTTCAGAGGCAGAAAGTGAAACTCAGAGAAACTAAATAATTACACTCAGTGTCCAGCTGCATGTGAACCTGGGTCTGCCCAACTCACGCAATTCCCTTGTATGTGGCCCAAGTGGGGATGCCCTACCCGTGGCGATTGCAAAGCCCCATAGATCGGCCTCAAAGCACAGCACACTACACCAGTACCCCACGCCTCCTAGGAGCCTATGCCACCAACATAGGGATGAGCAACCCACAAACCACCTCCAGACCCTAAATACTATTCCTGCATGGATTCATACTAAGTAAGTTCCAGGTTTAGACCACATTAATAAACCCTGGAGGGTACAAAATTAATACTGAACTCAAGTCAGGGAAAGCAATTTTCTGCATGGACTAATGAAGGTCCCTAAAGCTAATAACTATCAAAATTCAAAGGTAATTTAAAATTCACTTTTTAATTCATAAATATAATAAATGACAAAGAGAACTTTTGAACCATTTTGAAAACGAGGGAAAAGGATCAACACAAGCATAGTCAACTGCAAAAAGAAAAAAACCTGGTCACTTGATGGAAAAAAAAAATCACTTAAAGAATTTATGCCTCTAAGCTTGATTTCATCCTGAAGATATCATTAGTCTGTTTCAGGTAAAAGCATTGTTAGAATATTCTAATTAAGTAGTTCTTTTTTTTTTTTTTTTGTTTTTTTGAGACGGAGTCTCGCTTTTTCAGCCAGGCTGGAGTGCAGTGGCTCAATCTCGGCTCACTGCAAGCTCTGCCTCCCGGGTTCACGCCATTCCCCTGCCTCAGCCTCTCCGAGTAGCTGGGACTACAGGTGCCCGCCACCACACCCAGCTAATTTTTTGTATTTTTAGTAGAGATGGGGTTTCACCGTGGTCTCGATCTCCTGACCTCGCGATCCGCCCGCCTCGGCCTCCCAAAGTGCTGGGATTACAAGTGTGAGCCACCGCGCCTGGCCTTAAGTAGTTCTTATAGCTTCATTCAGCAATCACCTAATGTCTAAAGGCAGAATGACATTCAGTTTGAATACAAATATTCACTTGCGTATAAATACCTTAAAAGATGATTATTTTACTTACTATGCATATATAGTCATACAGTTCACCTCATTCCAAAAATGAAGAGAGAAATCACATGATTGTACCTCTTGTGGTTTATTTGGTAAAACTGTTTCTTGCTGGTAATTTTATATACATAAAGTTCTTGTGTTCCAGCCTATAATGAATATTAAACACGTGATAAAATTACTAGGGTGATAGTTTCAGGAGAATTCTGAAAACACAGTGTCTTTATTTGAGAAGTGTTTTTGGATATGTGGCAATGTTGATTTGCCTATAGCCAAGCAAATATAGATGAAGACTTTAAAATTTGAGAGTAAGAAAGAAAACCATGTATTGTTTCTTAAAGATCTGATACCCATAGAATCTTAATAAAATAAGGTAGACATACTGTCCTTGATAATGCTGACCATACAATGAAACTTGTAAAAAACTGACTTTGTAAAGTAAAACCTATATAATGGTTCAAATTCAGAGAACACAAATTGGGGCCTGAGGTCTGCAGTGCCCAGTTCTTTAATTACCTGAGGCATGTGCAAAAAAAAAAGCAACAATAGATATGTTTGCAAGCTGCCAACACTTTCGACACGTGACATACAACAAGCATATCTGTACCAAAGAGTGAACTTGGAAAGTACCTTTAATGAAAGGTAAAACCTTATTTTCTTTTTTTCTAGAAAGATAAGGGGAGACCCAAGCCAAAATAAATCTAAATAGAAGCTGCTAAAATAAATCTAAACAGAAGTCCCTCTAGATGGGGCCAGGAAGAGAGTAAAGTGGCCCCTGCTCTTTAGGAGAGAAGCCAAGGCAAGGCAAGATAGGGCACACACGCAGAGCCAGGGCACTTATAGGACCCTGTCTGAGTGCACTGCAGTTCATGCTGGAGTCAGCAGAATATTTGCAAAGAATTCATTTCTCGTTTTCAAGTAATTTTCCAGTTTTTGTCTGAAATTGTAAACTCCATTGTCCCAGTTGCCACGTGTGCCAGGGTGGTACTGACTGGTGAGCAGCACAAGCACTCTTCGTTATCCTGAGTGCTGCTTCACATCCCTTCACGATCACGAGGCTGTGGAGACATTTCCTAACTCAGCTGTTTTAAATGTAAGGACACTCCTCACTCCTGTGGTTTTCCCGCTGCCTCGCACTGGCAGGGCCCAGGTGTCCGGTGGCTTTGAGTCTTTACTCTGACCACATCCGGACATCCTTGTATGAAATCATAAATAACCAACTAAAGACAAAACAAAGCATCTAAAAATGTATCAAGTTTTAAAATATACCTGAAATACAAATCATAAAACGTGAAAATTTACAGATTATCCACACTAACATCTATCAGTATTTAGTTAAAAATGTCTTGCTGCAGACAATACGTGGCTTTGGTGAAAATCGCGAATGTCAACATAACTAAACACAATAAAAGGCCTGGAAAATAGGATTTTCTAAGACTCCTTCAGCCCCACTCCTTGTCTTTCCTTTTAGTCCTGCTCCTCTTCTCAGTCTGCCTACCTCTTCTATCACTGGCTTCACTACTTTCTACCACCCAAACTTAAAACCTCTAAGGTAACACTAGATTCCTCAGGAGAGCGAGCGCCTCACCAGGTCCTGCCATGATACCTAGCAGGTGTCTCGAGTTCACCTGTTCCTTTCCAAAGCCAACTCTTCCCCTGGAATACTCTAAGAGCCTCCTCATCTCTGCCCAACCAACAGGAGTAACTTCCAAAAGCCCTGCCTCAGGGAGCCAGGGTGCACCAGTGAAGGATGCCTCCAGGAACTCGCAGTTTAAATTTCTGTGGTTTGGCTGGGCAGGGTGACTGACACCTGTAATTCCAGCACTTCGGGAGGCCGAGACGGGTAGATCACCTGAGGTCAGGAGTTTGAGACCAGCCTGGCCAACATGGTGAAACCCTGTCTCTACTAAAAATACAAAAAATTAGCTAGGTGTGGTGGCAGGCACCTATAATCCCAGCTACTCAGGAGGCCAAGGCAGGAGAATCACTTGAACCCAGGAGGTGGAGGTTACGGTGAGCTGAGATCACGCCACTGCACTCCAGCCTGGGCAACAAGGGCGAAACTCTATCTCGAAAAAAAAAAAAAAAAAAAAAATTTCTGTGGTTCAGCTCCTGTCTGCAAAATGGGTATAAGAAGAGTATTTACCTCAGCTTTTTTGAGGTAAATATTTTTTTAAGCTCCTATGAAGCTTAAATAGATATAATGAATATAAAACACAAAGCACCATGCCTGCACACAGGAAGTCTTCAAAACATGATAGCTATTTTGATTACGATTAAATGTCACTCTTTGGTTTGAAACCTTTAGTGGCTGCTGACTGCCTGTAGAATAAGTCAATTTTCTGACAAGCATGTTATATATTGTAGCGTAAGAAGTACCAGTATCAACTTAAGGCAAAAAATGCACTCGAATCCTAGGTCTCCTCATTAGCTCTGTGAGCCTGGAAATCACTTAACTTCCCTGAGCCTCAGTTTTCACAGCCACCAAATGAGATGACACCACTTTGGGGGAGTTAAAAACTGCTGCGTTCAATAGTGTCCCCCTAAAATCTACATGGAACCTTTGACTGTGACCTTTTTTGGAAACAGGGTCTCTGAATATGTAATTAGTTAAAGTAAGGTCATTCTAGGTTAGGGTGGGCCGTAAGTCTAGGACAACGGGTGTCCTTAAGACACAGAACCAAGGGCTGCTGGCAACCACCAGAAGCTGGAGAGGCAAGGGAGGGGCCTCTCCTACAGCCTCTGAAGGGAGCATGGCACTGCCACACTGTCCTTCCAGACTTCTCGTCTCTAGAACTCTAAGAGAATCCATTTCCATTGTTGTAAGTCACCCAGTTTGTAGGAATTTGTTACAGCAGCCACAGGAAACTAATACAATAGCCGATAATTAATGCCAAAAAAGATTTTTCAGCATCAGCTATTGTATTAATAACATAGTTACTCCATGTTACACACAAGGAAACAGAGGTTAAGAAGTGTGTGGCCCAAGGTTACACAGTGAAGCTGGCAGGAACTCAAACCCATCTGGTTTTAGCCCATGCTAATAACCACACTGCTGTCATACCCACTCCTGCATGGAATTAAGACAATGTATCGCTTCTGAATTTTCTAGTGGAAAAAAAAAGGACATATATAAAATGCTCGCAATACTGCCTATCACGTAGTAAGTACTCAATAAAGAATAGCCACACCCACTCCCCTAACCTGCTTGTCATCCAAGTCAAGGGTCAGCAAACATTTTCTTCAAGGGCCAGACAGTAAGCATTTTAGGCTTTGCAGGTCAAGAGGGAAAATTGAGGTTATTATGTAGGGACTTATAGAACCATTAAACACAGAATCATTTAAAAATACAAAAACCATTCTTAGCTCAAGCACTGTAACAAACAGGTGACTGGGTGAATCTGGCCCGTGGGCTGTAGTCTGCAGATCCCACTCCAGGCCATCTCCAGGCATCTCTATTGGTGACCCAGAGCCTCTAATCTGCAGGCCATTTTGTACTTCTCCCTATCCCTTACCCCACTCTGCAGGCAAGCAGCCCTTTCTGTGTTCTCCTCCCACCCCCATGGACACTGCCCCCGATAGGATGTTATCACATCTTGTCTGAATTACTGAATTACTCTCCATTTCACTTAAGCCCCAACCACGTTCTACACCTGCCATCAGGACCTGTCCATCTTAAGTGCAGGCCTGACCATGTCGGCACCCCATTTGATCTTCCGTGTTTCCCCTATCACCTCCAACAGCAGCTGTAAACCCAGCAGCACATCAAAAGCATGTGAGGAGCTTTTCAAAGAACACCAATGTCTAGGCAGCACAGACATTCCGATTCAGATCCAGGGTGGGGCCCCATTTTCTGCTGTATCCCCTCAGCGGCTGGTTCTGAGAGGTAGCCAAGACTGATCTCATATGGTTCGGCCCAGAATGCCCTTCCCCGACTCTGCTGGCTTGGCGAACTTCCACTTGTTTTCAAAACTTTTCTTAGACTGAGACTGGCAGAAGCCACCTCTGAACCTTCCCATCCACTGCCCATAATTACTTCTCCTTCTGTCCTATTTCACATCATGGTGCATGTCCACGACTGTGTGTCACACAGTACAGTGACAGCTCCTCACTTCAGTTCCCTTCACTGACCTGAGCACTAGGTACCTCGCTTATCAATTACTGTATGCTTATCAAACCTATCCTAAAGCATTTCAACATCAGGAGTGTGCTTTCCACCTACATTCCTCCAAAAGTCACACTGTGACCATGTTTCAAAGGGGAAATTCAAATGCTGCCCACTCAAGCCTCTAACACAAACTGACAATTCCTCTCTATCCCCTGGACTCCCATGCACTGTCTTATTCACAGCACTAAGTTAAATCTACCTTTTATTTCAGTCCTCTGTGCACACATTCTACCTCCCTCATGGAACTGAGTGGGCCTTCCATGAGGGCAAGTACTTACTGCTCTACACATAAGCTCAGTGCTCCGTGTGTATCCAAGTCAAGCAACAAGGTGAATGCATTCTCTGGATCTTGTGCTCTGAATTAAGCAAACGAGACCCCAGTAAAAATGTTCTAACTAAAAACTAATGAGGAAAACGTGCGTGTGTGTGTGTGTGTGTGTATGTGTGTGTATGCATGCGTAAGTTTAAACACCAAGAATCAATATAAAGTGAAATCATGAGGTATACAGTATTAATTCTCTGGCACTTTAAGCATTTTCAAACTTCCTCTCCCCTCTCCAATGAATTATGGAAAGTCATTCCATAAACATATAACTCTAAGACTTTCAAATCACTCACATGTTAATGACTTCATCCATAAAATACATCCGGATTCTATTTTTATTTCCCGTATACTTTTAGACTGTTATCCGTCATCATATAAATGGAAAAACAAAAACATCTTATAAATCTATTTCAAGATCAACCAAGTAGCTACTGAGTGCCTACTTCATTAACTCAACAAGCATTCATTAAGTACTTGCTATGCATGTATAAAACAGTAGTTAACAGCTATACAACACAGGAACATAAAAACATAACCCACACACTAATAACTGAGCACTGCATAGACAATTATTCACAAAAGGACTACAATCCAAAGGGGATACTCCAAGGAAGGGGACTAGACCTGAAGCTAGAAAGTGCTTGTGTTGGGGTAGGGAGACATGGAGCAGAACGCATGAGCCTGATCTACCTAAAAGGAGAAAACTCAAGTCCTAATTGTTGCTCTCCACCCCTGTTCTGACAATTCTTATTGTAGGCCAGGCCAAAATTGCAGAATCACCCTTGATGACTCCTCTTTCTCTCGCATGTCACATCCTTCACAATCCCATCCCTCAAGAAAACCTGTTGATTCTACCTCCAAAATATAGCTGGAGGGGGACCCCCCCGCTCCCTGACCACCACCTCTGTTGTCTCCACTCTGGTCCAGGCCACCAGCATCTCTCACCCGGATTACTGGAGTATTTCCTACTAGCTCCCTGCTTCCAACCACCTTTGACTGCCGCACGCCATTCTATTCTCATCGCTCTGGACTATGTCTGTTAATATGTCCAGTTGGATGTCATACCTTGGCTCAAAAAACTGTAATTGCTTCCATCTGACTCGGGCTTTCATTCCAAGTCCTAACAGTGACCTGCAAAGCCCTGCAAATCTGACTTTCCATGACCTCATCTCCGAGGATCCTCTTAACTTCCACCACCTGGCCTTGCTGTTCCTCAACCTGCCTGGCACATGCCCACCCCAGGGCCTTACTTTAGCTAAACCCTCTGCCTGAAAAGCTCTCCCCCGAGATACCTGCTTGGATGACTCTCCTGACTGCACAGTGATTCAGGTCTGTGCTTAAATCTCACTTTCTCAATGAGACCTACTTTGAGTACTCTTACTAGTACTTCATCCTGCCTCCCATGCCCTCTTTCCCTGCTCTACTTTTTTCTCCTAGCACATACCAAACTCCAACATACATTAAAACTTACCTCCTCTGTTTGTTTTTCACTGAGTGTCTCCACCCTGCTAGACTGCAAGCTCCACAAGGGTGGGGATCTTTGTTTTGGCCACTGATGAAACACTAGCATCTTGAATAGTGCCTGGATGATGATGAGTACATATGTATTTGTTGAATAAAATCTAATTTATCTTTTAGAGGGTCCTATGAATAAATCTAATGATTTTAGCTCCCCTTCCTTCACTGTCCCCTTACCTGCTAAATAACAATTTATTTAGCAGAAGAGGAAAGTCAAATCACAGTGACAGATAAGTCATAAGAAAAGGTACAGAAATGACAAGTGAACTAAAACTCATTCAAATTAAAATTTAATCAAGCTATAAGATCAATATCAGAGGCTGGGCATGGTGGCTCACGCCTGTAATCCCAGCACTTTGGAAGGCCAAGGTGGGTAGATTGCTTGAGGTCAGGAGTTGAAGACCAACCTGGCCAATATGGTGAAACCCCGTCTCTACTAAAAAATATACAAAAGTTAGCCAAGCATGGTGGCACATGCCTGTAATCCCAGTTACTTGGGAGGCTGAGGCAGGAGAATCGTTTGAACTCGCAAGGCAGGGGTTGCAGTGAGCCGAGATCGCATCACTGCACTGCAGCCTAGGTGACAGAGCAAGACTCCATCTTAAAAAAACGGTCATAATTTATCTCTTTGGTAGTCCTATTAATTTGGGTCAGAGAGAAGTCGCTCCAGCTGTCTACCACACCACAGCTTAAGAACATCCAGGAACCCTCACCAGGCAGCAGCAGGCCAGGTATTAATCACTTTTACATTCGAAGTTCCTCGTGAGGTAAGCCTGCAATGCGTGTTTGCTGATCTGAACGTGCATAAATGTTCTTTCACATGAACTGATAAGGGCTTTTCATGCTCCCATATAACAGTCACATAAGCAGACAGAACACTCTTAAAATGAGCCTGAAACAATGTCTAAAAGTTTCCTGGATACTTAAGACCACTCTTATTTTTTAAAAACAGTCAACTAACAAAATGGTGCCTAGGAAATGATGAACCTCACTTTTACAGATGAGGAAACTGAAGCTCAGAAACATTAAGTGATTTGCACCAGAACACAAGTGATCTGGGTTAGAGGGGAGCCAGCAAGAGACAGTTTACATACACTCTTCAATGTGAACAACAACAAACCATTGACTCCAAACAACACCTACATTTATCCCAGTTACCATTACTTCTGGTGTGCAATGCAGGGCAAACTGATTAAAGCAGATATTTAATTGCTAGACTGAAGACTCCTTGAGCTTTTGTACTTTTGCCTGCAATTCGGGTGGCAATAGGTTGCCAGGAGGGATGATAAGATTACTGGAATTGTCCTTCAAAGGAGAGTGCCCTTAATTTTTTTTTTTTTTAAGAGACAAGGTCTCACTGTGTTGCTCTGGCTGGATTTGAACTCTTGGGCTCAAGTGATTCTTCTCCCTCAGTCTCTCAAGTAGCTGGTATTACAGGCATGTGCCACCATGCCTGGTTGTCATCTCCTTTTAAATTCACCCATCTGTTTTTCAAAAATAAACATTTAGTGACTAGCTACTATGAAACATAACATTTAATTCTCATGCTGACCTTGTGAGGAAGTGCCCCCACTTGGCCAAAGATAACTGAGCATTACACAGGTTAAAATAACGTGTCCAAAACTCCTCCACGCTCACACACTGGCCCTCCAGAGCCCATGCTGGTCCCGACAGACCGGCTCCCACTGCGATGAGGCTCTGCACCCATGGCTTCTTGGCTTGGCATGCTGCCCCTTCACTGGCATAGCTCCCTCAGCAGACCCAGCCCAGTCCCATCCCCTTGGTGCAACTCCTGGGGCAGACTGGCCCATCCACCAGGCTCTCAGAATCCTGGCACAAGGAACTGCCGAGGCTGGCTGACCTGTCTCTATAGCTAGTCAAATAACTCACTGAAGACCAGAGGCCTACCCAGCCCTCCTGCAGACACCGGCAGAGCGGCCAGATTCTAGTCTGTGTTGTATGAATGTGGGATAGGATATACGTCTGCCTTCCGGATATAATCTCGTCAAACAGAGCTCAGCATTACTCTGCCACTTTATAATCCTTTAGTTAATGATACGGAGCTTCAAAAATATATGGCAAATTAAATCTAACTTGATATTTAAACTTTGATTTAAAAATACATGGGGCAATACAATAATAGCTTTTTATTTAGCCGGAAGAGAAGGAACATATTAAATAGTTTAAGGGAAGTGTTTGTAAGTGAATCACAGAACTTCTCACTTGTTTGGGTTCTGGCATCATGCTTGGAAGTCCTAAGATGGCCAGACAGGACAACATTTCTGAACAAGGAAACCTCACAGGCTCCCTTAGTTACTGGGAGGAGAGTGGGAGTGCAGGTCCTCTGCCTCCCTTCGGTCCCACTGTGGTCAGTGTGACTCTGAAGGCTATGTGGCTCAAAAAAGAAGTCTGAGAAACCCCTGACGGGGTGGTATGAGCAGTGCCCACACCCAGTTTCATGCCCAAGACTGTCCTTGGGCAGTCACATTTATATTTTAACCAAGGAACTGAGTCATGTATTTCGAAAGCAGCAACGGTCACCTTATTTTCACTAAGAAAACACAAACTGGGGCAAAGGGTAAGCCCCAGACCTGCTCTCTTTTTAGAGACATGAGGTCTTTTTAGAGAACGGCTGGGGGTAAATGCAGGGGAGAGGAGAAATGGGTTCAACTAAAGATGGAGTGAAAACAAAAAGCAAGAACAGCCTCAATTTCTAGCCCAGAGGTTTCAAAAATAAGGATGAATTTGTAAACAGCCCCGACTTCTTAGAGCTTTTCTCTGTATTCCTGGCACCACCCTTTCAGGGCTATTTTTAGCTACAGGAGAATGGGGAGCAGACAGGGAAGGTCTCCGTGTGGCCCAGCCTTACCTTGTGTGCCCTGCTGGGACTCCAGCTATCTTTAATTAACGTCTGAAGGACATCAGGCCAACTCTACTAGTGGTAAAAGGAAGCACAATGGTGAAATTCTACCCAGCAAGACTGATAGGCCCACTACGGGTGTACCATTCCTGAGGTCCTGGGGCTTTTACTGAAAAAAGGCTCCATCTGGAACATTTAGAGAGCAATGAAGTAGAGTCTGTATATTTAAGAGTACAGAAAACAGGACTGCCTATTTACTTCTCTAGTCCTGCCTCCCTGCTTCACACAGCCCAAACCGACAAATCAATTTAACACTATTTTACACCTTTTCTCTAGAAGAAAGACATTTCACTTAAAGGAACTCCCTCTAGCCATTTTTATTTAGTCCAAATTCCTAAACAAGGATGAAACCAGTATTTCTCATCATCTTTTACAGTCTTTCCTTTTTGCAATCGTCCCAAGAGGTAAACCTAAAGCTTTTAAACCTCAACTTGCTGCCACCTAGATTTAGCTTTATTAAATATTAGAGATCGATCATATCTTTGGAAACAAAACTGAATATGCCAAGAAACTAATAATAAAATATATTCCTCAGTACTACCCCAAACTCACCAACATCAATACTATAAAGGTATACTGCAGACAGGCATGATAAAGAGGGAGAAGATAAAATGCTATCACTTAAGAAAAAAAAATCAAGACCACAAGGGTCACATGTCGGTGACAAACGTGCACACTGCCTAGTCAGGGATCAGTGAGCTACCTATGAACAAAGAACTTAAAGGACTCCTGTGAGGTCAAAGCAAAACACAAATAAAATTCCAATAGATTCTGAATTCCATCTAATGTACCGCAGACTACAGCAAACTACCGTCTTTCTTCGCTCAACTCCATTAACCTAAATAGTTAGACTCCATTCGTTGATGGAAAAAAATCAAAATTCCAGAAGTATCTTTTGGCTGAAGGAACTATATCACTTTCTTCACTTTTGCAGAAAGTACATACACTAAAACCATTATTAGTTTAAAGAATGGGTTCAGTATTTAGCATAGTCAGGAAAATTTCAGCCCACCAACATTTAAGAGTATTTGAGTTTTCCACCCTCATTTTGCAGCTGGGTTCTCACCAGGATGGCCTCAGACATCCGTCCCGGAACCAGTGTGTTTTCTGAATGGGACACAATGGCACACTGCAAGAGATGCTCACACTACTGAAATGTCACTCAGGTTGAGTGCTTGGGAAATTCAGCAAAGAAGAATCTAGCAGGACTTGCTTCCCCCTTCTCAGTTTTTATAAATTAAGCCTATATGGGAAGGAGGAGGTGCAATGAGATGACCAAGTAAAAATAAGGCTATCAGGAAAGTACATTAAAATATAATAATTTGCTGGAGAAACTTACGATGGGGTTGATAGTTAAACTGCAGCCAGCAGTTTAACACAGCACTGTCCAATAGAACTTTCACCACTGATGGAAAAGTTCTATCATCTCTGTTGACCAATATTCAGTTCCTTAGTCACATTAGCCATATTTCAAGTGTGTAACAGTTGGGGTTGGGGAGGTGATGGAACTGAGATGCCCTTTACAACCACAAGTCCTGAATACGCTCAGAAAGCTTTTATCCTGGCTTATGATGTTTGTCTCATCTATACTCCTAAAAATGGCCTACACTAGCATCCTTGATAAACACTGGTTATAGGCAAATGCTTTTAGCTTTATGTATCGCACACTGTCACTTTAAATGGTAGTACTTTCTAAAGATGTGTCATCTAGGGACACAGGCTCACTGTACATTACACACCAAGGTTACAGCAGAAACAAACTATATTGAATATCAACTGTTGTTCTTTCCAAAGTTCCTAGAGATTATGTTTAGTGCTCTTGAATCTGTTAAGCCACATAAAATGATACTGGTTTTAATGAAGGAAGTTTTTCAAATCCCAAGTGACTAGAGACAAATCCAGTTCTCTAATTTAAAAAAGATAAACTAGGCCGGGCATGGTGGTTCACGCTTGTAATCCCAGCACTTTGGGAGGCTGAGCTGGGAGGACTGCTTGAGCCCAAGAGTTAGAGACAAGCCTGGGTAACACAGCAAGACACCTGTCTCTACAAAATAAAGAATAAACTATATATTTTTTGTTTTTTTGTTTTGGACACAGGGTCTTGCTCTGTCACCCAAACTGGAGGGCAATGGTTCAATTATGCCTCACTGCAACCTCAAATTAACTCCTAGCCTCAAGCAATCCTCCAGCCTCAGCCTCCCTAGTAGCTAGGACTATAGGTATAAGCCGCCATGCCACGCTAACTTCTTTATTTTTGTAGACACAGGAGTCTTCCTATGTTGCCCAGACTGGTCTTGAACTCCTGGCCTTAAGGCAATCCTCCTGCCTCGACCTCCCAAAATGCTGGGATTACAGGCGTGACCCCGGCCATAACCAGATGGTTTAATAGACTAAGTAGACCATCGCTGTAAACTCAAAATAGATATTAGAACACACACCATACCTTTTCTAATACATAATTTCAAAAGCAGGCCATTTGACAAAGGCTGAGTGCATGGTGTGACTGACAGTGAATGAACTGATGCCAACCTAAAGTAGACAGACAGCAGCGGCCCAGCACACATGTCCAAGTGTCTGTACTTGGTTCCATCCTTTCAACTATTCACCAGTAATTTGCACAAACTCACAGAAATGTGTAAAAGGGCAGCCAGCATAGGTCCAGAATGATGTAACACAATGGAATTTAAATGCGAAGTCCCTCCATGAAAGGCTCACAAAGGCAGTTCCACCAACACCAGTCAAAAAAGTCAAAGATTCATAACAATTTATGTTTTAAAAAAGGCATAGGTAATGTAAATATAGGTTTAATATAGGCCAACAGCAATATGATTGCACAAAAGCGAATTCAATATTAGACTGCATTTAGAAATTGCAAATTGCCAAGAGAGTTACTACTCTCTACTAAAATTAGTACTGATGTCCAGGGTACTCCCTTTCAGCAGCAGCAACAAGACTGAAAACGTTTGATCATTCTCCCAGCAAGCCCCTTCCCCCATAAGAGTCAGAAGACCAGTCACGCATTTGGAAGGGGAAGGAGAGAGGCAGAGAGGAAGGAAGCGAGACTGCTGTCTCCAAATGTCTGAAGGCGGTCCCAGGGAACAGAAAGACAATCAAGTGAGGCAAACTTCAGTTCAATACAAGAAAAGACATGCCAGAGATCAGGGTTGTTCATAAACGGACTGGCCCACCAGAAAGGCAGTGAGCACTTCATCAGTAAAGGCCAGACCCGCTCAGGAAAACAGGGACAGTAGGTTTCCCTCCTCAGGAGTAGGTTTCCCTCTGCCCAGCCGCCCCTACACTGGACTTTCACAGGCAAGACTGCCTCCCTAACTCCCACACCTCCCCATTCTCTCAATCAAGGCATTGTATCAGAACGCATATTAGTGAGAAATGTTAAGACAAGCACTACTGCTACATGTTTTTTTAATTTGCAAATTCCGGTGCTTTAACAAAGGTCAGAGACACTAACAACTATTAATAACTCATGAACTCTGACAGTTGGACAGCTAACTCACTGGGATACCAGCAACGCTACTCTCAGATCCAATACTCAGATTATATTCATTCTATGTAGTTTCCCTATACAATCTTCTTAACGTTCTCAATTTCAGTACATTAATAGATTCCAAACTCAAAATGAGTACGCTTTTCCTGAAATTAGGGTGAGCCTTTTACTTCACTTCGTAAAGGTTGCAGGCAAGAATTCTTTGCAGGAAATTCTTAAACTCAGAGAATTGATCTTAATTCCTCTACCAAAGCAGAGATTGAGAGGTGTGGAAGGGTGAAAGCAGGTTTCTATTTATAGACATCGGTTCTTCTCCATTATTTCCTCACTTTTTGAGACCCACCACTAAGTGACAGTGCAGTGTTCAAACAGATGCCTAACATGGTTTGGGTCCCCTTCTAATTCTACCCTCGTCTCAAGATTACAGATCTGAGCAGCTCATTACTCAACTATTCAAACTCTAAAATGACAGCATTTAATGACAGATTCAAAGGTACTCTTTGAATCTTCGAGAAAGAGTACTCATTCCCTACTGGGAGATACTCGAGGAGGAAGCTGCCTGTCGCGCAATCCAACTTACACTCTAGGGAAAAGACCCAGGCGTCCACGTCTCTGCTCGCTTCCTCACCTGTAGAATATGAGTCTGAAACCCACAGTGGTACTGCTGTCAAAGTCACCCCTTTCAGCCTGCACAATACACTCCATATCACCTGCTCTAAGGGCCAAGCTTTACCTTTCTGAACGTGGATGATGTCCGGGAAGTTGGCCAGATGCCCCTGATACAGCGCTAATAGGTCCATGACGGGATCCAGGTCCTGCCTGGGCTGCTCCGCGAAGAGCTCGCCGATGGCGTCATAGGCATCTCCGGTGAAGGCGATAGCCTGGTTCAGGCCCACCGAGAAGGCCTGCTGGTCCAGCTCAAAGGCCTGGCTGAGGCCGCGGAAGGACTGGCCCACCTTCTGATACTCCTTTTTGAAGCCGGTCACCTGCTTGCGCGCGAACTCGTTGGCCGTGTGGTTGAGCTGCAGCGCGCTGTCGTCCATCTTCTTGGTGAAGCACTTGAAGCCGTCGATCTTGCTCTCCACCTCCTGCAGGTCAAGGGCAGCGGCGGGGGGCGTGCTAAGGGTCAGGAAGAAGTTGGCGCCCACCATCTCGTCCTTCTCGGCCTTCCTCTTGCCTTGCTTCCAGGCTTTCTCGTCGGTGCTGCTGGGGCACGTCAGGAAGTGCTGGAAGACATCGCACTGCGCCAGCACCGGGTGGCTGGCCATGTGGTTCATCCACCAGATCAGGCCCTTCCTGCGCTTAGAGATGAAGTCCTCCTCGAAGCGCCCGGTGGCCTGCTTCTCGGGCAGGTGGGGCACGGAGATGACCGGGAACTTCTCCGCCAGGCGCGCGTACAGCCAGTCGAAGTGCTTGTAGCGCCGATGCACCGGCACCTGCGTGTGCGTGGGCACCAGCTTGTAGGAGATGTAGCTCTTCATGCCCTTGAACTTGGTCTGTTTGGTGGGGTCGTCGATGGTGCACTGGAACGGGTAGGGGTTCTCCTGCCACTCGGGGCCGTAGGGCCCCAGCACCACGCACAGCTTGTCCCCGTCCTTCACGAAGCCTGACGCCTCCCCCAGCACGAAGGCCTCCCCGCCGGACTTGACGAAGGTGGAGAAGCGGTTGAGGTTGCGGCTCACGGTGGCCGAGCTCTTGGCCCCCGACGGGTGGTGCTGCGGGGGGGCCGAGCCGCCGCGGGAGCCCAGGGACAGGTCGGAGCGCGTGGACAGGCGGTAGCGGCCGGCTGCTCCCACACCCGCCGAAGACGAGCCGTCTAGGTCCGGGTATGCTCCGCTGCCCAGAGCGCCCGGCTCGTCCGCCACCGTGGAGCTGTCGTCCCACTCGTCGTCCCAGTCATCATCGCTGCCTTGGCTGGCCTGGTAGCCGCCGTAGAGCTGCTGAGGCGACGGCTGCAGGGCGCCCCCGCCGTACGGGAAGCCCGCGCCGGGCGGCTGGAAGGTGCTGGGAGGCGGCGCCTGCTGTGGCTGCAGCAGCGGCTGGAAGGCGTCAGGCGGCGGCTTGAAGGAGGCGGGGGGCGCGACGGGCAGGGGCTCGAAGCCCCCGGGGGGCACATTGGCGTAGCGGGCCGGGGCGCCCGGGCCGCCGTCTCCCGCCGGGCCAGGTTCGGGGGCGCGGATCACCTGCACATAGGAGGCCGGGAAGAGGCCGCGGTCGCCGCGGCTGTTGACCCCCTCGAGCCAGCCCTCGATGTCCTGCTCGCTGCACAGGCTCAGCACCTCGTGCTCCCGCAGCGAGATCTCGCCTGGGTTCTCCGACCTAAAGTCGTACAGCGCCCGGGCGCGCAGCGCCATGGTCCTGGCGCCCCGACTGGCGGTCCCGATTCCCGGCGTCCCGAGCCGAGGCCCACCTGAGGGGCCCGCGGTGCTGCTCGAGCCCTGGCGCGCGGACTGGAGCCCCGAAGGCGGCAAACCCACGCTGCCCGGACCCGCCGGTCGCGCCCTCCGCGCGGCTCCGCTCGCAGCGCCTCCACTTTGCAGCGCCGACTGCCGCGCTGGGCCGCCGCAGCCGCCGCCGGTCGGGGGCGGGGCCCGCGGCCTCCCACCTCTCCAGCTGCGCTAATCCACGGCCGAGAGCCCCTTGCCAGGCGAGAGCAAGCGATGGCCGAGCCGCCGAGTCCACCGCCCGCCTCGGCTTTGCGGCGGCCACTGCCCCCTCGTGGCCGGTGCCGCGAAGCCGGGCGCCGTAGCGAGCGCGGCAGAAGGAGGTTTCCACTCCGAAGTGAATTATCTGAGATTTCTTTAGGCTTTTAAGTTAAACATTCTCTAGAAAGTAAGTTAGCACTTGCATGCCTGATAAACGTTCCCACTCTGAGCGCTCAGTGAATGCTCCTAGAATGGCTTAACCCACTCATGTAATAAAGCATTTTGCAATGCGAATTAGTGATTGCACTAAGAAAACAGGATGCCTCTGCCGAGGAGCTGTTCACCTACAGAGCAGGCTCCCTTCCCTCTTCTGCTCAAGGAGAGGAGATTGGCAAGAACGAAGTAAGGGCCAGGGAAGGTGCTGTGATTGACAAAATTAGAAGCAAAGGATCATGTAGAGAGGGAGGAGCTGGAAAGTTTCCAGTACAATAAATGCGCACACATTTATTACATGCATGTGTCGTCTCTCCTCCCAAAGATATATGTAGTGCGGTGAATGAGAGCTCAAACTTCGGAGCCAGGCTTCTGAATTTTAATCTGTGTTCTGACACTACCTAGCTGTATGACCTGGAGCAAGGCACTTATATCGTACCTACCTCCAGGGGTTGTTGTGGGGATTGCATCATAAAGTAATCCCTATTTTACAGATGAGGAAAGTGAAACAATATGTGGCAGGGTAAGCAGATTTGGAGGGTTTGTTGCTGCTTTTGCTGCTGTTACTGTTATTTGGGGGAAGCAAAATCCCTGACCTCTTTCACAAAGGGAATAGGGGTACTAAACTCACAATTGCAGGGTACATGCACCAGGAAGCGTCCCAATGTTCACACTGCCACTCCTAGTATGAGGTCAGTGACCATCCATCCATCTGTTGTCTCTATGTCTCACTATATTTATATTATTTTTTAGATAAATAGAACAAAAATCACTTCCTGAAATGATCAGTTCCAATATATCGTGGCCTTGTTTCCTATCTTCCTTTCCTTCAGTGTATAATTTGCCCAAAGCTTTTTCTTCTCTTAATCCCCTCTTATTAAGTCTAGCCTAATTATTCCTTTGAAGACACTTCTAATTGAGGTTCCGCATTCATGTGTCATTAATTTCAGCCTGTCCTCTGACCCTTTTCAAGGAAATCTGGGAAACGGGCCAGAAGAGTGTACAATTATTCTAAGGGCTGTGGTATTGTAAGCATCTGGCACAAAACCACCAACCCACGATACCAGAATCACTCCCACAGTGTTTATCCTAATGCAAAACCTTAATTCAATTCAGTAAGCATATTCTAAATTACATTTTTAGCTGAAAATTCTGGGTTTTGACTATTCTCACAGTAAGCAACAGGGGTCATTGAATTTCAATGCCAACATTTCATGTTGAATTCATGGAATTCAAACATGAAGTCCACATTAACTAAACCTCTAGAATACTATTCATTTTACTTCTGAAAAGCTAACCTAGAATATGTAAGATAAATAAATTTAGTTTCACCCCTTCTATTCGTTTAGTAGTTACTTTTTAGATTAGAGTTAAGTACAGTAACTTTGGGCTTATTTCAGGTGTGAAAATTCCAGGAGTTTAAGGTGATGGTTTTTTACAGACTGGTTGAGCTACTCTGTAGAAATGGTGGTTGAGGAATTATTGGGTGTCCGACGTTGTTTGTAGCACTGGGGCATGGGCGTCCGCAGGTGCTTACTTTGTAGGAGTCCAGTGGGAGGCCTCTGTGCTTGCCACGCATCGGGCTTCCAGAAGGATGAGGACAGGCTGTCATGATGTTTGGCCCTATGGCCACTAGTGGCAGGAAAACCTCTACCTCTAGAGGGTCTTAGATATGCAGAAAATTGTGCTCCAGTATTAACAACCTATAACCGTTCACTCGGGGAAATAGATACAGTAACACATTTTGTAAAGATTTCTCTAGAAAATGGAGCATATTATTCACAGTTTAGTTTACACAATCATTATAACCACCCATATGCTTCTGTAAAGTTTTTAGGGGACACTAAATGACTCCAGACAATTGCATTTTCTTACTTCCTCCCTTAGCCTGAGAAGCCTTAGATGGCCTGGCCCTTGGCTATCTTTCCAACCCCCTTTTCCACTGAAAGAAGCCACAGTGGTTGCTTTGCTATTTTTGGGACAAGCCAAGCACGTTTCTCGCTGAAGTTTTTGCCTTCGCTTTTCTCTCTCCCTGGAGCCCTCTTCCCCGGGAGATCCACCATGCCACATCATCGCTTCATTCGGTCAGAACCATGGGGCTTTCCATCCCTCCTTTCTTCTCCTTCCTTGGAGATCCCGGAAGACAGAGGGAGCCTGCGTCCCTGAGTCACCGACCCCAGTCACACTTCGTGAGAGAAAAATCCTTTGTCCGACTAAGCCACTGAAATTTCAGGGATTGCTGAGGCAGCGGTACTAATTATGCTAATATAATCTCCCTCCCTCCCTCCCATCCCCTCTCCATCCCACAGTCTCACTTTTCTTTGTAGCACCTATGACCTAAGTTAAACACGTCTATACATTGACTGCCTCCCCTATTACAACATAAACCTTTTCAGGGCAATGAGGTTTTCTGAGTACTGAGGATACAGCAATGAACAAAACAGACATATTAGGCAACCAGTTAGTATTTGCTAGATGAATGAAAGAACGTCCACTTACGTCCTCCCTAGATGAAGTCAGCTCTCTCCAGTAGCTCTTATTGTGTCTGGGCCAGCTTGCCTGGTGCCCTCTGCCACCCAGCTGTAACTAAATGTTTCTGAGGCAGCTACCTAACACTCCTCTTTAAATCAACAACGTTAAAGGTAACACAACCACCCAGAACACCACTGCAAATTTTCAGATTGTTAGAAATTTTACTACTACAGAGTGGGTCATTATTAAAATTAACACTATATTTTACTTGAAAACACTCATGTAATGCATCAAGCATTACACAAATA
Source organism: Symphalangus syndactylus (assembly GCF_028878055.3). Taxonomy (NCBI): domain Eukaryota; kingdom Metazoa; phylum Chordata; class Mammalia; order Primates; family Hylobatidae; genus Symphalangus; species Symphalangus syndactylus. The sequence goes on from NC_072440.2 coordinate 45,249,576, forward strand.
TGTACATGTGATTTTAGATGCACTTACACCTTTCATGTGTTATTTCCTGCCGTAATTCACACCAACTCATCCATGCGTGGAGCAGATATTGCCATCCCCACTATCCCAGATCAGGACAACCAACTGCAGAGAGGGTCGTCTGCTGAGGTCAGGTGGCTGGGGAGTGACCCAGCAGCTACTCAGCTGTCCTGAGAACTTCGGTTCACTGTATCACAGGTCTGCACTCTGCTGGTACCTCAAAACTACTACTGTTATTAAACAGCATCCAGGCCCAGTACAGTGGCTCAAACCTACATATATACGTTTTATGTATATAAAAATTTATATATATAATATTTATATTATTTATATTATATATAAAATACGTATAATGTATAAATACATATTATATATAAAATACATACAATGTGTAAATACATATTATATATAAAATACATACAATGTGTAAATACATATTATATATAAAATACATACAATGTGTAAATACATATTATGTATAAAATATATACAATGTGTAAATACATATTATGTATAAAATACATATAATGTGTAAATACATATTATGTATAAAATACATATAATGTGTAAATACATATTATGTATAAAATATATATAATGTGTAAATACATATTATGTATAAAATATATATAATGTGTAAATACATATATATAAAATATATATAATGTGTAAATACATATATAAAATATATATAATGTGTAAATACATATATATAAAATATATATAATGTGTAAATACATATATATAAAATATATATAATGTGTAAATACGTATAATATATAAAATATATAATGTGTAAATACGTATTATATATAAAATATATAATGTGTAAATACGTATTATATATAAAATATATATAATGTGTAAATACGTATTATATATAAAATATATATAATGTGTAAATACGTATTATATATAAAATATATATAATGTGTAAATACGTATTATATATAAAATATATATAATGTGTAAATACATAAAATATATATAATGTGTAAATACATATTATATATAAAGTATATATAATGTGTAAACACATATTATATATAAAGTATATATAATGTGTAAACACATATTATATATAAAGTATATATAATGTGTAAACACATATTATATATAAAGTATATATAATGTGTAAACACATATTATATATAAAGTATATATAATGTGTAAACACATATTATATATAAAGTATATATAATGTGTAAACACATATTATATATAAAGTATATATAATGTGTAAACACATATTATATATAAAGTATATATAATGTGTAAACACATATTATATATAAAGTATATATAATGTGTAAACACATATTATATATAAAGTATATATAATGTGTAAACACATATTATATATAAAGTATATAATGTGTAAACACATATTATATATAAAGTATATAATGTGTAAATACATATTATATATAAAATATATAATGTGTAAATACATATATATAAAATATATAATATATAAATACATATTATGTGATATATAAATATATAATGTATAATATATAAAAATTTATATATAATATATATTGAAATTTATATATAATATATAAATTTATATATTTTATATATTATATTTATATATTATATAAATTTATATAATATAAAAGTTTATATATTATATAATATATAAATGTATATATAAATAAAAATTATATAGGTATACGTTTTATACATATATGTGTGTATATATGTGTATATACACACACATATGCACACACGTATATATGTAATATTGTTTTATACATTTATATATTTTATATATTATAAATAAAATAAAATGAGCATCAGCCATTTACTAGAAGGTTTGTAGCTAGGTTTAATAGAAAGCCTGGCTCACGCCTGCACTCCCAGCACTTTGGGAGGCCAAGGTGGGTGAATCACTTGAGGTCAGGAGTTCGAGAACAGCCTGGCCAACATGGCAAAACCCTGCCTCTACTAAAAATACAAAAAAATTAGCCATGCGTGGTGGTGCACATCTGTAGTCCCAGCTACTCAGGAGGCTGAGGCACGAGGATCGCTTGAACCCAGGAGGTGGAGGTTACAGTGAGCCAAGATCATGCCACTGCACTCCAGCCTGGGCAACAGAACAAGACTCTGTCTCAAAAAATAAACAAATAAACAAATAAATAAATAAATAAAAATTAAAAATAAAAAAATTAGCCAGGCATGGTGGTGAACACCTGTAATCCCAGCTACTTGAGAGGTTGAGGCATGAGGATTGCTTGAACCCGGGAGTCAGAGGTTGCAGTGAGCTGAGATCATGCCACTGCACTCCAGCCTCAAAAAAAAAGAAGAAGAAAGAAAGAAGGAAGGAAGGAAGGAAGGAAGGAAGGAAGGAAGGAAGGAAGGAAGGGAGGGAGGGAAGCAGGCAGGCAGGCAGGCAGGCAGGCAAGCCTGAATTAAAAAACAGTGCTGCGTCTGAAAGGAAGGCTATTTACTGTATCTGTTTACTTGGTTTCACCTAGAGTTTAAACTCCATGAAGGCAGGATGTTTGGTTTGCTTTGTTCACTACTGCATACTAAATTAAATATTTGTCAAATGAATGAATGAAACTTTTCCAAACCTTAATTTCTTAGCAAATGTGAGAATACAAATAATCTACTTCATTGAGTCATATCAGGACTTAATGAAGTAATAAGTTTGTATGGTATTTTACAGTGTTCAAGATGAAAAGTAATTTTAATATAAAAATATAGTCCAATTATTAAAGTCAGGTTCCCAACTTGTGCAGTTGATTCTTGTAGTGAATACTTAGCATGGATAAATTTTCATATTTGGATTTTATGATGTTAGCTGGTTCTACAGTGGTATTTATAGCTGAGAATGCATAAGTACCTACAAAATTATTCACCCCTATTGAAGAAATCTCCCATTGTTTTTATTACTGGACCTCCTACATACATACCTCATTTCTGCTTCAAAATCAAATCAAGGACCTGATTCAATATTTATTACCTGACACTTCCCTTAATAAATTTTCCTCTTTTCTCCAATGTGTATTTAACTAAATTAACTCAGTTTTTGATTGATGAGTGTGTTCTTGCAGATATATTTCACCATTTGCTCTGTAACTATCCCATTTTGTTTTGTTTTGTTTTGTTTTTTGGAGATAGGGTCTCACTTTGTAGCCCAAGCCGGGAACTGGAGTGCAGTGGCATGAACACGGCTCACTGCAGCCTTGACCTCCCAGGCTTAAGCAGTCCTCCCACCTCAGCCTCCCCAGTAGCTGGGACTATAGGCACATGCCACCATGCCCAGCTAATTTTTGTATTTTTTGTAGAGACAGGGTTTTGACATGTTGCCCAGGCTGGTCTCTAACTCCTGGTCTCAAGCAATCCACCTGCCTTCGCCTCCCAAAGTGTTACGATTACAGCCATGAGCCACTGCACCCGGCTTACATTTTTATAGTTTTACAAATCAACATTCCTCAGTGTCTTGTACCAGAAACCATAAATTGTCAAACCAAGACCAGAATCTAGCCTAATGTTTAATGTGACCAATACTTAAAATGTAGATTTCTCATTCTAAAATATTGATTCTGGCTTCTTTGGGAGAAAAAATACAATCAGTATTAACTGATTAAAATAATGATAAATTTTTTTTAAAAAAACAGGCAAAAAAGAATCCAGGCCAGGGCTGGGTGTGGTGGCTTGCGCCTGGAATCCCTGCACTTTGGGAGGCCAAAGTGGGCGTATCACGAGGTCAGGAGATTGAGACCATCCTGGCTAACACGGTGAAACCCCATCTCTACTAAAAATACAAAAATTAGCCTGGTGTGGGGGTGGGCACCTGTAGTCCCAGCTACTCAGGAGGCTGAGGCAGGAGAATGGCATGAACCGGTAGGCGGAGCTTGGAGTGAGCTGAGACTGCGCCACTGCGCTCCAGCCTGGGCAACAGAGCGAGACTCTGTCTCAAAGAAAAAAAAAAAAAAGAATCCAAGTCAGGCATGGTGGTTCATGCCTGTAATCCCAGCACTTTGGGAGGCTGAGGCGCAGATCACTTCAGGTCAGGAGTTCAAGACCAGCCTGGCCAACATAGTGAAACCCAGTCTCAATTAAAAATACAAAAATTAGCCAGGGGTGTGGCACACACCTGTAGTCCCAGTTACTGGGGAGGCTGAGGTAGGAGAATCACCTGAACCCGGGAGGCAGAGGCTGCAGTGAGCTGAGATCATGCTACTGCACTCCTGCCTGGGTGACAGAATGAGACTCCATCTCAAAAAAGAAAAAAAAATCCAATCAGAAGGTCTGGCCACATAGGGCCAGCATTTCTGCATAGCAATTATTAGCTTGTTCCCTTTAGACAGAGCATTTCCTCTCTGTCTGTTCACCACAGTCCCCATTACTTTTTGGTGCCTTATACCTAAGACTACCTTCCTTCACTGTCCCTGTAGGCATAAGAGTTTGCCCTGTACACATCTTCTGGGCCAAAAAGCCATCACCTTGGGGACATCACCATGGGTAATTCACATCCCTCTCTGCCACGGCCCTCAGGATATCTAGACACTGCTCTCAGAATGTCTGTCAGCCTCCCTCCCTCCCTCCCTCCCTTCCTTCCCTCTTTCCTTTCATCAAACAAGTAGGCACCAAAATCTAAAGAAGATACCTGCTTTATCCCTTAAGGAGCTGGTGGGTGAAACTGACATGGACACCATATGCTATGTGATATGGTTAAGGTGTATGCAGCGTTAAAGCTAACTAAATATGGCCTGAGAAGGACTCCGTATTTCTTTTTTTTTCTTTTCTCTTTCTTTTCTTTTTTTTTTTTTTTTTTTTTTTTTGAGACGAAATCTCACTCTGTTGCCCAAGCTGGAGTGCAGTGGCATGATCTCAGCTCACTGCAACCTCCACCTCCTAGGTTCAAGCGATTCTACTGCCTCAGCCTCCCGAGTAGCTGGGACTACAGGCATGTGCCACCATGCCCGGCTAATTTTTGTATTTTTAGTAGAGACGGAGTTTCACTATGTTGGCCAGGCTGGTCTCGAACTCCAGACCTCATGATCTGCCCGCCTGGGCATCCCAAAGTGCTAGGATTACAGGCATGAGCCACCCGCACCCAGCCAGGACTCTGTACTTCTATATTTGAGTCCTTGTGGATGAACTGTAACCTAGCTTAATAATCAGACAAAATTGAAAACCTAACTTAGTTGTATGCACCTGTAAAAATAGCTGAGTGTTGGCCAATCCCAGAAGCCATACTGCAACCACTCAGACTGCTAAGTGTTCAAACTGTGTTCAAACAAGGCAAACACCAAGCAGTAACCAATCTCCATGGCTATCTTTATGGCAGTGATATTCAGGGTTGTTCCAATGTTTCATGTTGGAAGTGATGAAATATGTAGTAGCTATAGGAAACATTAAGCATATAAATGTGGACATTAGCCAAATCTGGGAGAAGAATGAAAGGAGGTGTTTGGGGATAAATATAGTGAGTTTCAGTTCCTGGATATGGAAGTAGAAAGAATCTTCTGTTCTCATCCTTTACTTTGGAAAAGAAAAAAAAATCACTTGTAAAGTTAGAATATGGAGGTCAGGAAGAGAAGAGGGGAAAAAAAAAATAGAAAGAAGCACCCAGTTGTTCTAGCAAAGGAGCCTTGTACTCTTACTTTCCTTATTGCTAATGATGGTGGCTTTCCCTGGAGCAGCTGTGTCTCTTGGATGAATTCTATTGAGCCCTTTATCTCACTAATATATCAGAACTCCATTCATCCACCTTTGCCTGGAGGTCAGAAACTACAGAAGAATCTAAAATTCAGAGAAGTAAATCAGCAATCAAACCTAAAAGAATAAACAACCAAACAAAACCTAAATGAAAATTTACTAAAGATTGATTTTCACAATATATTGATACCCATCGAATAGCAAGTAACTAATATGTCCCTAAGACAAGGAAATCACTTGGAAGAGAAATGAATATGTATATAATAGAATATTTATCACATTAAGAACTTAATCCGCATAGTATTCTAGGAGAGTATAGCAAGTTACAAAATTGATTTTTTAAGGGTAAAACTATACAAATCCAGTAATCTAAGTTGCACGAGGTGAGTACCGCAGGACTACTATTTAAATGTGAGAGAGAGGCACTTAAATAGGAGAGATAAATAGCATTTTAAAGAAGCCATTGCCTGGGCACAGTGGCTCATGCCTGTAATCCCAGCACTCTGGGAGACCAAGGCGAGAGAATCAGAGGCTGAGGAGTTTGAGACCAGCCTGGGTAACATAATGAGACCCCATCTCTACCAAAAATTTTAAAAAATCTGCCAGGCATAGTGGCACCCACCTGTAGTCCCAGGTACTTAGGAGGCTGAGGTGGGAGGATCGCCTGATCCTGGGAGTTCAAGGCTGCAGTGAGCCATGTTTGTGCCACTGCACTTTCCTGGACAATAGAGCAACACCCTGACTCAAAACAAAACAAAACAAACAGAAGCCATTAATTCAAATGCCCTCATTGGATATAAGGACTAAACTCTGATTTTTTATCTTGCCCAAATTCCTACCTAAGGGGTCTGCAGAGTTATGCCCTACAAATCAAAAATTCTCGTCAGATGGCTTTTAACTCTATGTATCGTGACTTACTTTCCAAACGGACTCTGGCATCATAACATTTTGAGACAAGGAAGAAAATCAAAATATTTTACCCCAAAACATGTTTCTTTGCCATATTTTGAAATGGTCCTGCAAAGCTATTCTTTGTGGGGAAAAGTTTGGATCTGTAAAGAATCTCTTAACATAGCTGGATATTTTTTATTGCAGACCCTCTGAATCCTGAAGAGACTAAGATCTGAATAGGAAACATTTGTCATCTATCATCTCTTAGGGCAGCCACTATAAGATTTCGAAAGAACTTTGTCTCCACAGTCTTTATCTTAACCTGAACATTCTCTTTCTATCAATCCCCGGTCTTTAGACAAACTCAACCAATTGTCAATCAGAAAATGTTTAAATTCACCGTAGCCGGGAAGCCTCGGCTTTGAGTTGTCCCGCCTTTCTGGAACAAACCAATGTATTTCTTAAATGTGTGTGATTGATGTCTCATGCCTCTCTAAAATGTATAAAACCAAGCTGCCCCCCAACCACCTTGGACACATGTTTTCAGGCCCTCCTGAGGGCTGTGTCATGGGCCATGGTCACTCATATTTGGCACAAAATACATCTCTTCAAATATGTTACAGAGTTCAACTCTTTTTATTGACAGATAACTAACGTGTGGGCCTGGCGGGAGGGGTAGGGAGTGGTAGGGAGGTGGGGGCCTTTGCTGAACTGAGGAGCACTTGCCCCATTTAAAGGGGACACTTGGACTGAACCCCCGCCCCTATGGTTTTATGCAGGAATATGGACCTTGTGTTGTCATATAGATTGATTTTCCTAAGAAGCCAGAAATTCTGTTTGTGTATAAAAGGTAGTAATTTTAAAAACATTATGTGTGTCAGCCAACAGGTATCTAATGGCAAGATTTGCCCTCCTGGCCTCCAGCATGCCACAGTTGTTTTTGAAAGACCAATTTATTTCCTACCTGTCTTAATCCTGATTGTAGAAAAAATACCTGAGATCTGGGAGGTGATGCTGTGTAGCATGCACTATAACTCTCTTGGAGATTACATTTTCTTTGTTCTTGAGACAGTCTCACTCTGTCACCCAAGCTGGAGTGCACTGGTGCCATCTCAGCTCACTACAACCTCTGCCTCCCGGGTTCAAACGATTCTCATGCCTCAGCCTCCCAAGCAGCTGGGACTACAGGTGCATGCCACCATGCCCAGCTAATTTTTGTAATTTTAGTAGAGATGGGGTTTCACCACGTTGGCCAGGCTGGTCTTGAGCTCCTAACCTAAAGTGACCTGCCCACCTCAGCCTCCCAAAGTGCTGGGATTATAGGAGTGAGCCACCGCGCCCCACCTGTCTTGGATGTTTCGAAAGATATTTCAGGAGTTTAGGCCATAGGCATGGCAAACACTTGGACAGATTTTCCCCAGAGCAGTTGTAGACAAACCCCTCCTTTAGAGAAAATCTCTGCTCTCTTTAACATGAATTCAAATGTTCTTTCTCATAACAGGAAAAGATGGGTTCCTTGTGCTTGAACATTTTCCCCATCTCATTATATGTATACTAGCCAAACTAAGAGAACATTTTTATAAACATTAGAGGAGCAGTGGAGAAATGGATCAGATGATCTTTCAATGGCATAGATAGCACTGATGTCAACAAATTTCACGTAAAGATCTTCATATGCACCAGGCATTATTGTCACAATTTTCCAAACCAACTCAAAAATATACCTAGAGAAGGCCAGGTGCGGTGGCTCATGCCTGTAATCCCAGCACTTTGGGAGTCTGAGGCAGGTGAATCACCTGAGGTTAGGAGTTCAAGACCAGCCCGGGCAACATGGTGAAACCTCATCTCTACAAAAAACACAAAAATTAGCTGGGCATGGTGGAAGGTGCCTATAATCCCAGCTATTAGGGAGGCTGAGGCAGGAGAATCACTTGAACCTGGGAGGCAGAAGTTGCAGTGAGCCAAGATTGCGCCTGGGCAATAGAGCAAGGCTCCATCTCAAAAAAAATAAAATAAATAAAATACACACACACACACACACACACACACACACACCTAGAGAACAATTAACCAGGGTATCACTCCCACCCCCAGAGATGCTGCTTTCACATCAAATAAATCAAAAAGATTAAAATTAAGTACCATCATATAGTATATGAGGGACATTAAAAAATTTTAATTAAAATCAAGGAAATAAAACATTTTAAGTGAACATGGGCAGCTTCCTTTTTAAAGAAATCTTTTTAAAGAAATTTTATCAGCCTGGTATGGTGGCTCATGCCTGTAATCCCAGCACTTTGGGAGGCCGAGGCAGGTGGATCACCTGAGGTCAGGAGATTGAGACCAGCCTGGCCAACATGGTGAAAACCCATCTCTACTAAAAATACAAAAATTAGCTGGGCATGGTGGTGTGTGCCTGTAGTTTCAGCTACTCAGGAGGCTGAGGCAGGAGAATCACTTGAACCCAGGAGGCGGAAGTTGGAGCTTTTTCCAAAAACAAACTCCCTTCTTGCCTGGGGACCAGACTGCCTTTGTAGGACTAACTAGCCACAAGATTTGCAACTTCTCCAATTACTCCTGCAGATAACATCACTATTGTTGAACTGAAGTTTGGCCTTTTGATATATATTTTCAGGTTTCTACCTTTCCGATGACTGACGGCTCCATTCAGACCCACCAACCTGTCCTATGGCTCCACCCAGAAACAGACTCAGTGCACCAAAAGAGGACTATTTTCCACACCCCTAAGATTGCACTCACCAACCAATCAGCAGCACCCTTTCCCTAGCCCCTATCAAGCAAATTATCCTTAAAAAACCCTAGCCTCTGAATTTTCAGAGACTGATTTGAATAATAAAACTCCAGTATCAGCTGGCTCTGCATGAATTAAACTCCCTATTGCAATTCCCCTGTCTTGATAAATTGGCTTTATCTGGGCAGCGGGCAAAATGAACCTGTTGGGCAGTTACATTTTCACCCCTACAGAGGTGATACCTCAAAATATGGCTCTGCAAAATATCTCAAGCACTGATCTTGGGCCTTACAATAGTGATGTTATCCCCAGGAACAACTTGGAGAGGGTCAGAATCTTGCAGCCTCCAGCTGCATATTCCTAAACCATAATTTCATATCTTTTGGCGAATTTGTTAGTCCTACAAAGGCAGTCTAGTTCCCAGTAAAGAAAGGGGTCTGTGTTGGCAGCAAGCCCCCCAAAAACTGGTCATAAATAAAATCTCTGCAGCACTGTAACATGTTCATGATGGCCCTAACGCCCAAGCTGGAAGGTTGTGGGTTTACAGGAATGAGGGCAAGGAACACCTGGCCCGCCCAGGGTGGAAAACCACTTAAAGGCATTCTTAAGCCACAAACAATAGCATGAGTGACCTGTGTCTTAAGGACATGCTCCTGCTGCAGTTAACTAGCCCAACCTATTCCTTTAATTCAGCCCATCCCTTCATTTCCCATAAGGGATACTTTTAGTTAGTTGAATATCTATAGAAACAATGCTAATGACCGGTTTGCTGTTAATAAATATGTGGATAAATCTCTGTTCGGGGCTCTCAGCTTTGAAGGCTGTGAGACCCCTGATTTCCCACTTCACACCTCTGTATTTCTGTGTGTGTCTTTAATTCCTCTAGCACCACTGGGTTAGGGTCTCCTGGACTGAACTGGTCTCGGCAAGTGGCGTCCATTTGTGGGGGCTCGAATCCAGGTCGAAGGGTTGCCAGAGTGACGGTTGGAGTGGAAAACTAGCTGGAAGACACCTGAGTACTCTTAAAGCAATCCCCATGGTGAGTAAGAAGGGGAGCTCGGAAGCATCAGGGTAACAATGGACAGGTATGGGGTCTGGTTCGTTTCACCTTGGAAGTTTTTCACACTGATAATTAGGAGAAACAAGAGTATAGTGAAGTAACAGAAGAGGTTACAGGGCAGGTTTATTTGCCAGCTAAAGCCAAAGTGGCAAAGAAGGGAGAGGTTCATCCCTACCTTTCTGCACCCCCTCATTATTATTTTAAGCAACTGACCCCTCAGATCTTTCTTTTCCAGAGGACACTGGGCAAAAAGTAATTGCCCCAGTGACTGTTTGAGCAGCACCTTGAGCGACCACTCTTAGTTCTATTCAAGCAGGAATTCAGCAAGCTAGACAACAGGGTGATTTAGAGGCTTGGCAGTTCCCTGTTAGAACACACCCCCCAGATCAACAGGGAAATATTATAGCTACATTTGAGCCTTTTCCTTTTAAATTACTCAAAGAATTAAAACAAGCAATAAGTCAGTATGGACCAGGTTCTCCTTTTGTAATGGGACTGTTAAAGAATGTTACTGTTTCCAGTTGGATGATTCCTACTGACTGGGATGCTCTTACTCGAGCTTGTCTAACTCCTACTCAGTTCTTACAATTTAAAACTCAGTGGGCAAGCTGGGTGCGGTGGCTCACGCCTGTAATCCCAGGGCTTTGGGAGGCCCAGGCGGGCAGACCACAAGGTCAGGAGATCGAGATCATCCTGGCTAACAAGGTGAAACCCCATCTCTACTAAAAATACAAAACATTAGCCAGGCATCATGGCACATGCCTGTAGTCCCAGCTACTCGGGAGGCTGAGGCAGAAGAATTGTGTGAACCCGGGAGGCGGAGCTTGCAGTGAGCTGAGATCGTGCCACTGCACTCCAGCCTGGGTGACAGAGCTAGACTCGGTCTCAAAAAAAAAAAAAAAAAACTTGGTGGGCAGATGAAGGTTCCATTCAGGCTGCTTGCAATGCCCAGCTCCAACCTCAAATTAATATAACTGCAGACCAACTGGGGGTTGGCGGCTGGGCTGGTTTAGAGGTACAACTGGTCATGCAGGATGATGCCATAGAGCAGCTTAGAGGAGTGTGCATTAGAGCTTGGGAAAAAATCACTTCAGGTGGAGAACAATACCCTTCCTTTAGTGCTATAAAACAGGGACCAAGGGAACCATATGTTGATTTTATAGCTCGGTTACAGGAGTCTTGAAAAGATGATTGCAGATTGGGCTGCTCAGGATATAGTACTGCAGTTATTAGCTTTCAACAATGCTAATCCCGATTGCCAGGCTGCTCTGTGACCTATCAGATGGAAAGCACATTTAGTTGATTATATCAAGGTCTGTGATGGTATTGGAGGTAATCTGCATAAAGCTACTTTGTTGGCACAGGCAATGGCAGGACGGAGAGTAGATAAAGGAAATACTCCATTTCCTGGAGGTTGTTTTAACTGTGGGAAGCGTGGTCATACTAAAAAAGAATGTAGAAAAAATCAGCAAGTCAGGCTGCCAGATAGGGGAAAAAAGAAAACTGCTGAGCCTGAAATATGTACAAAATGTAAAAAAGGAAAACACTGGGCTAGTCAGTGTTCACTCTAAGTTCGATAAAGAAGGGAACCCAATTTCGGGAAACACCATGAGGGGCCCGTCCTGGGCCCCGTTCTAAACTGGGGCATTTCCAGCTCAGGCCATTCCCTCACCCCTGTACAATGTCTGTCCCCTGCCACAGCTGGTAGTGCTGCAGTAGATTTATGCTGCACAAAAGCCATGAGCCTTCTGCCTGGGGAACCCCTGCAAAAGGTCCCAACAGGAGTCTGTGGACCCTTGCCAGCAGGGACAATAGGATTACCTTTAGGAAGGTCTAGTGTAAGTTTAAAAGGGGTACAAATACATACAGGAGTCATTGATTCAGATTACAATGGGAAATTCAAATTGTTATATCTACTTCTGTTCCCTGGAAAGCAGAGCCAGGAGCGCGCATAGCATAGCTCCTGATTGTGCCATATGTGGGAATGGGAAAAAGTGAAATTAAATGAACAAGAGGATTTGGAAGCACAAATAAAGAAGGCAAAGCAGCTTATTGGGTAAATCAAATTACTGATAAACACCCTACCTGTGAAATAACTATTCAGGGAAAGAAATTTAAAGGTTTGGTAGATACAGGAGCAGACATTTCAATCATTTCTCTATAGCACTGGCTGTCCACGTGGCCAATTCAACCTGCTCAATTTAAGATAGTTGGAGTTGGTAAAGCCACTGAAGTATATCAAGGTAGTTATATTTTGTATTGTGAGGGGCCCGATGGACAACCTGGGACTATTCAACCAATTATAATGTCTGTACCTATAAATTTATGGGGGAGAGATTTATTACAACAATGGGGAGCACAGCTTCTAATTCCAGAACAATTATATAGTCCTTAAAGTCAACATACAATGCATGAAATAGGGTATGTCCCTGGTATGGGACTAGAAAAAAATTTGCAAGCTTTGAAAGAACCGCTTCAAGCAGAAAAACAAAGTTCCCACCAAAGATTAGGAAATTATTTATTTATTTATTTTTTTGAGACAGAGTCTCGCTCTATCACCCAGGCTGGAGTGCAGTGGCACAATCTCGGCTCACTGCAAGCTCCACCTCCCAGGTTCATGCCATTCTCCTGCCTCAGCCTCCCGAGTAGCTGGGACTACAGGCACCTGCCACCACTCATGGCTAATTTTTTTGTATTTTTAGTAGAGAGACGGGGTTTCTCCATGTTAGCTAGGATGGTCTCGATCTCCTGACCTCGTGATCTGCCCGCCTTTTGATGGCGGCCATTGTTAAGCCTCCAGAACCTATACCTTTAAAATGGTTAACAGATAAGCCAATTTGGATAGAACAATGGCCGCTAAGTAAAGAAAAACTGGAGGCTTTCCAACATTTTCTCCTTGGAATTCTTCAGCTTTCGTAATTAAGAAAAAATCAGGTAAATGGAGAACGTTAACTCATTTAAGAGCCATCAGTTCAGTTATACAACCTATGAGAGCACTACAGACAGGATTGCCTTCTCCTGCTATAATTCCAAAAAACTGGCCTTTAATAGTCATGGATTTAAAAGACTGTTTCTTTACTATCCCTTTAGCTGAGCAAGACTGAACGGTTTGCATTGACAATTCCTGCAGTAAACAACCTGCAGCCTGCTAAGCATTAACATTGGAAAGCGTTGCCACAGGGCATGTTAAACAGCCCAACAATTTGCCAGACGTCTGTGGGGCAAGCAATTGAACCCACTTGTAAAAAGTTTTCAGTGTTACATTATTCACTGTATGGATGATATACTTTGTGCTGCCCCCACTAGAGAAATATTACTCCAATGTTGTGATCACTTGCAAAATTTGATTTCTTGTGCTGGTTTAATTATAGCTCATGACAAAATTCAGACTACTACTCCTTACTCCTACTTGGGGACCTTAGTAAATGACACTACCGTTGTGCCACAGGAAGTAACCATACATAGGGATAAACTAAAAACATTAAATGGCTTTCAAAAATTACTAGGGGATATTAATTGCGTATGACCTGCTCTAGGCCTTCCTACCTAAACCATGAGTAATCTGTTTTCTATCCTTAGAGGAAATCCTAGTCTCACTAGCCCTCAGCAATTAACAAAGGAGGCGGAGGCAGAGTTACAGCTGATTGAGAAGCAAGTCCATAAAGCTCAGATAAATAGAATAGATCCAGAGAAGACTCTAGATTTGCTAATTTTTTTAACTCAGCATTCACCTACTGGTGTTATTGTCCAAGAACAGGACTTAGTAGAGTGGCTTTTTCTCCCATATACTAATTCATGGACTCTAACTCCTTATTTAGATCAAATCGCTACTATGACAGGGATTGGGAGAACTTGGATTGTTAAATTACATGGATATGATCCTGGAAAAATTATTGTCCCTCTCATGAAGGCACAAATACAGCTAACTTTTATAAATAGTCTTACTTGGCAAACCCATTTAGCTGACTTTGTGGGTATTCTTCATAATCATTTTCCTAAAATGAAGCTGTTTCAGTTTCTGAAATTAACTAATTGGATTCTCCCTAAAATAACTAAATTTAAACCAATTGAAGGTGCTGAGAATGTTTTCACAGATGGGTCTAGTAATGGTAAAGCTTCTTATTTTGGCTCAAAAAGTAAAGTTTTCCAGACTTCCTATACTTTAGCTCGAAAAGTGGAGCTTGTAGCTGTAATTGAGGTATTGACTGCTTTTGATATGCCTATTAATGTGATTTCTGATTCTTCATACGTGGTTCATTCCACACAGTTAATTGAAAATGCTCAGTTACAATTTCATACAGATGAACAACTGATGACTTTATTTACCCAACTGCAAACAGCAGTTAGGAGTGGAATGCACCCTTTTTACATCACTCACATTAGAGCTCATACACCTCTTCCAGGACCTTTGACTGAAGGGAATCAAATGGCTGATTGCCTAGTTGCTACTGCAATATCTAATGCTAGACACTTTCACAATTTAACCCATGCTAATGCCTTTGGTCTCAAACGCAGATACAGCATTAACTGGAAAGAAGTTAAAGCTATTATCTAGCTATGCCTAACTTGCCAAATGGTACATTCCTCATCTTTCACAGGAGGAGTTAATCCTCGGGGATTGGAATCTAACTCTCTTTGGCAAATGGATGTCACACATGTTCCCTTCTTTGGGAAACTAGCTTATGTACTTGTATGTGTGGACACCTTTTCTCACTTTGTCTGGGCTACATGCCAAACAGGAGAGTCTTCTGCCTGTGTTAAACGTCATCTTTTGCAGTGTTTTGCGGTGATGGGCATTCCAGCTTCTATAAAAACAGACAATATCCCAGGCTATAATAGCCAAGTTCTAGCTACATTTTTCTCTATGTGGAATATTAAACACATTACTGGTATCCCATACAATTCTCAAGGACAAGCCATAGTGGAAAGAATAAATCTCTCCCTAAAACAGCAGTTGCAAAAGCAGAAAGGAAGAGACAGAGAATATGGAACAGCACAGATGCAACTGAAGCTAGCATTATTAACTTTAAATTTTTTGAGCCTGACAAAGGCCAGATGTTATCAGCAGCTGAACAGCATCTACAGAAACCAGCTGCAAAGACAGAAACAGAACAACTGATTTGTTGGAAAGATCCAATAACAAAAAGTTGGGAAATAGATAAAATAATAACTCGGGGTAGAGGTTATGCTTGTATTTCTCCAGGCCAAAATCAACAGCCGATTTGGACACCATCAACACACCTGAAACCTTATCATGAGCCAGATGCCGAGGAAGAGATTCTGGGAGGATCCTAAGGACCCCTCGGTTTCAGCCATGTCGAGACTGACGCTGAGGAGGACCCCAACTCTCACAAGCAACACCTGTCGAACACAGCCACCCATCTGGGGACGGATCAAGAAGTTGTCCCAGATGGTGGAAGAAAACCTGAGGAAAGCGGGACAACCAGTCACAATGAATAATTTAACGGTAGCTATGATAGTGGTTATCACCACTGCCATGAGTATTCCTTCAATAAGGGCTGGTAATAATGCCTGGATGCAATCACTCTATGACACAGTTACACATGCTTTCTGATCTCAGTATTTACCATAATAAATCTGCTCCTATAATTGAGGCATACCGCCCTCAAAAACCTATTTGTAAACAAGATTGGACCCAGTGAGAAAAGATGAAAGTACTTGTTTAGGAAGATTGCTTTGCAGAACCAGCAGAGGTGCTGCACAACAATTCCTATGGAATCATTATTAATTGATCCCCTAAGGGGATATTTAGCTTGAATTGCACTCTTAGTCTGTGAGCCATGGCCACACTATGTTTAGATGATCTGAACAAAATGGTCAGATGGTAGAAATGATAAGAAGTATGGCAAAAGTTCCTATTATCTGGAACCATGGCGGTATAGTGGCACCTCAAACTCAAATGATATGGCCCACTCTAGGAGCTAAACATAAGGATTTGTGGAAACTATTAAATGCTCTTAATAAGATCAAAATTTGGGAAAGAACAAAAAAGCATCTAGAAGGACACTGTACAAACTTGTTTTTGGATATAGCAAAATTAAAAGAACAAATATTTAAAGCATCCCAGGCACACCTGACCTTAATGCCAGGAACTGGAGTGCTTAGAGGAGCTGCAGACAAATTAGAAGCTAGTAACCCATTAAAATGGATAAAAACACTTGGAAGCTCTGTGATTTCAATGATGACTGTGCTTTTAATCTGTTTTATTTGTCTTTGTATAGTCTGCAAATGTGGATCCTGACTCCTGCAAGAAGTAGCTCACCGTGACAAAGCTGCCCTTGCTTTTATCTCTCTGCAAATCAAAGAAGGGAGACATGTTGGGAGCAAGCCCCCCAAAAACTGACCATAAACAAAATCTCTGCAGCACTGTAACATGTTCACAATGGCCTTAACGCCCAAGCTGGAAGGTTGTGGGTTTACAGGAATGAGGGCAAGGAACACCTGGCTCACCCAGGGGGGAAAACCGCTTAAAGGCATTCTTAAGCCACAAACAATAGCATGAGCGACCTGTGTCTTAAGGGCTTGTTCCTGCTGCAGTTAACTAGCCCAACCTATTCCTTTAATTTGGCCCATGCATTCGTTTCCCATAAGGGATACTTTTAGTTAGTCGAATACCTATAGAAACAATGCTAATGACTGGTTTGCTGTTAATAAATATGTGGATAAATCTCTGTTTGGGGCTCCCAGCTCTGAAGGCTGTGAGACCCCTGATTTCCCACTTCACACCTCTATATTTCCGTGTGTGTGTCTTTAATTCCTCTAGCACCACTAAGTTAGGGTCTCCCCAACCAAGCTGGTCTCGGCAGGTCTGTTTTGGGAAAGGGCCGTTATTGTCTTTGTTTTAAACTATAAACTAAGTTTCTCCCAATGTTAGTTTGGCCTACACCCACGAATAAACAAGGACAGCTTGGAGGTTAGAAGCAAGATGGAGTTAGTTAGGTCAGATTTCTTTTACTGTCTCAGTTATAATTTTGCAACGGCAGTTTCAGTATGACAAGATCACCAGGAAAAGCGCCATAAACAAAGGTAAGCTCTGCTATGCAGATTTAAGTCAATGCCTTCTCCATTGATTAAGAGTCTAGTGATCTAATGTCCTCCTCTTCCTAGTGTAGACAGGGACACAGTCTCACAAATGGAGATTTCTTTGATAGATGTAAATTTCTGTCACACAGGATAACTTTTCAGAGCCTCTTCTGTGTCTACAATTTCTCAAAATAACAGCTCAAAATAATCCTTATGCTAAAGAGGCATATTTTGGCCTGGCATATTCTGGTCTCCTAAAGTCATATTTTGGCGTCACTTGTCCCAGACCCCATTAATAGAGTGTTCTCATTTTTTATAGCAACATAATATCCCATTATGTGGACATACTGAGAGAGCACAGGGAATTTCACCCCAAAATATGGCTCACTGCAGCCCAAACTCCTGGGCCCAAGCAGTTCTCCTGTTAGAGCAGGCAGATACCTAGACATGAGCAGGAGGGGGAGCCTGGAGAAAGGGAGGTCTGGAAAATCTCATACCTCAGAGACCACTGGAAACCTGCATGCTAGATATGAGCAGAAAGGAAGGAAAATACCTGTGTATGAAGAAACACCTCAGAACAACTCTTAAGATGCCCAGTAATCACTCACTCTGCAGTTAATCTGTCAGAATGGAGCTAGCCACATGCTGATAAGGAGGGAAAGAGGGCAAAGGGGATGGCTGGGTGCAGTGGCTCATGCCTGTAATTGCAGAACTTTCGGAGGCCAAGGTGGGTGGATCACCTGAGTTCAGGAGTTCAAGACCAGCCTGGCCAACATGGTGAAACCCTGTCTCTATTAAAAATGCAAAAATTAGCTGGGTGTGATGGCAAGTGCCCGTAATCCCAGCTACTCAGGAGGTTGAGACAGGACAACGGCTTGAGCCTGGGAGGCAGAGGTTGCAGTGAGCCGAGATCATGCCACTGCACTCCAGCCTGAACAATTGAGTGAGCTTCTGTCTCAAAAAAAAAAAAAAAAAAAGAGGGCAAAGAGGAAATTTCTAAAAGTCTGAGAGATACACAGGGGCAATACGTACACATATAACTGCTATATGACCTTCCTAGAGTGGCAACGCTAGAGGGTAATAAGCAACGCTGCCATTAGGTAGGATTGTACCCGACACCAGTCATTGCATGTGCCTTAACTACCGGTAACGGAGAATCCCATAAACCTAGAGCAGAACTAGGCAGGAAAAAAGCAGGGACTTAATGCAAAAGGGGGAAGCTAGATAAAGATAAAGGTGGAGATTTGAGACAGAGGTGGGAACTTAAAGAAACAGTCCCAACATAATAAAAATCTCAACGCAGAACCCTAGGGGCTGCTGGCTCATTCTCTTTCCAGAAGCCCCCCTCACTTGTCTTTCAGAGCATACTATCTCTTTAAACAGACTGCTACTACTACTGCTCCCAGCAGGGTCAGCCTACTCCTCTCTTGGAGCATATTCTTATTTCCTTAATATGTCTTTGTTTACTTTACTAATTGGTCTCTTAGCCAAATTTCTTCTCCCAAGAAGACTAAGAACAGAGGACTCCACACATCCTGGTAACACTCCCACCTCAGCCTCCCAACTGGCTTGGACTACAGGTGTGCACCACCATACCTGGCTAATTAAAAAAAAAAAAAATTGTGGCTGGGCATGGTGGCTCATGCCTGTAATCCCAGCACTCTAGGAGGCCAAGGCAGGTGGATCACATGAGGTCAGGAGTTCGAGACCAGCCTGGCTAACATGATGAAACACTGTCTCTACTAAAAATACAAAAATTAGCTGGGCATGGTGGTGCATGCCTGTAATCCTAGCTACTTGGGAGGCTGAGGCAGGAGAATTGCTTGAACCCAGGAGGTGATGGTTGCAGTAAGCTGAGATCTCACCACTGCACTCCAGCCTGGGAAACAGAGCAAGACTCAAAAAATTTGTGTGTAGAGATGGGGGTCGTGCCATGTTGCCAGGCTTGTCTCCAGTTGATCTTCCTGCCTCAGCATTCCAGAGTGCTGGGATTACAGGCATGAGCCACCACGTCCCATGCTGATCAAAATTTTTAAAGGAGTTGGAATTAGTCAAAGACAGGATTGGTATTCCAGGTAGGAAGAGCATCAAAGACACAAAAAATGTTAAATGCCATGGTGGATATTAGGAAATACAAGAAATAAGTAATATTACAGTGTAAAACAACACAAGGTGAGATGTAGAAGGAATTAGGCAAAAACATGTGTAAGGAAATTGTACTGTATGAGGATGAAAGGTGTTTGAAATGAGAGAAATGCAAGCTCAGGCAGTAGTAAGACATCATAGAATGGTGGCCAGCATGATGCTAGAAGCTCCTTCAGGGAACTACTGGATTGACACATGATAAAGATAGACAATGGCAGTTGGGAGGTCAAGAAAAGGGCAGAATAATAATGCTTAGAAGGTAAAACTGGCAAGCCTTGATGCAAAGGTTTGAAGAGGAGGAGGTCGGGATGGGTGAATGGTGACCGTGACAAGTAGAGAATTCAGGTGGGGAACAAGTTTGGGGAAAGGAGGAGAAGCTCGACTTTCAACAAGATTATTTTGAGTTACACACCCTTCACTACTACACTCCTGTAAGGGAAAAAATAAAAGGCACTATGTGATTCCGACTTTACTACTTGAGTTGGCTGATGGGAGTATTGGTTTCTTATTTGGCAAATGGTAGAGCTTGAATGTGAATCTAGCTTTTTAAATGCCAGAACCAGCCATCATTCCACTATGTACGCTCCTGTCAAAATAAGCTCTGCTCATAAAATAACATAAGTGAAAACAAGCACAGCTGGCTCAAATGAGGTGGCAAATGTCAAGAGAGAATAATAGAGGAAGTATGCTAGAGACAGGTGGACTGGGATCCCATATGTAGCAGAATCATGGGGCTTGGATCCAGCTAACCCAAATTTAGAGAATATAAATGGAAAATGCTAGTTTTTAAAGATTTTGCACATTTTAAGTCACCGCCTACTCCATCTGTTGAGAAGGGTAATCTACTGTGAGCCCTGAACAGCCCTATACTTTCTTGCTGGGTATGCTAGAGAGACTTTCTTGCTGGCTTTGAAGATAGGAACTGCCATGTTGTGAGAGGATCATGTGGCAAGGAACTGTGGGTGGCTTCTAGGAGCTGATGGCAGCCCCAGACAACAGCCAGCAAGGGCAGGGCACAGTGGCTCATGCCTGTTAGCCCAGCACTTTGGGAGGCTGAAGCCGGAGGATCACTCAAGACCAGGAGCCAGCCTGGGCAACATAGTGAGACCTATCTCTACAAAATGTACAAAAATTAGCAGCAAGAAAGTCTCTCTAGTTAGTTTAGACAGACTTCTTTAATGAAATTGATCAAGGGAATGATATCCTGTTTGGAAAAAACTCTCAAGCCGAACTCCACTACTCATATCAACACAATAAACACAGAAGACTTCCATGACCCCGACATATGTGGGGATTTCTCTCCACCAGCAAGTAAACAATAGATTCTGCAGTGGACACCAGCTGAGGGTCCTCCAATTCAGTTCTAACATTGTCTACCTGGAGATTGTGTCAGATCCCACAGGTTGTGTCAGTCCCACCAATCACCAGTCCAAGTGTCTGGAACTTCTGGCTGACCAGATTTAAGTTGGGGTTCCCACAACCCCCTCTTTGGTTTCAATTAATTTTTTTCTTTCTTTCTTTTTCTTTTTTTTTTAAGATGGAGCCTTGCACTGTTGCTCAGGCTGGAGTGCAGTGGCCCGATCTCAGCTCACTGCAACTTCCGCCTCCCAGGTTCAAGCGATTCTCCTGCCTCAGCCTCCCAAGTAGCTGGGATTGCAGGGGCATACTACCACACCCAGCTAGTTTTTGTATTTTTATTAGAGAGGGGATTGTACAATGTGGGCCAGGCTGGTTCCTAATGCCTAACTCCAGGTGATCCATCCACCTTGGCCTCCCAAAATGCTGGGATTACAGGCGTGAGCCACTGCGTCCAGCAGGATTCAATTAATTTTCTAGAGTGGCTCACGGAACTCGGGGAAACACTTACTTGCATTTACTTATTTATTATAAAGGATATTACAAAGGATATGGATGAAGTGTATAGGGCAAGGTATAGGGGAAGGGGTACAAAGCTTGAAGGCCCTCTCCAGGTATACCACCCTCCACGAACCTCCAAGTGGTCACCTCTTCAGAAGCTCTCTGAACCCTGTCCTCTTGTGTGTGGTGGAGTTGTTGGGGGGAAACGGTTGTGGGGTTGTTTTTTGAGACAGGGTCTCACTCCATCACCCAGGCTGGAATGCAGTGGTACAATTATGGCTCACTGAAACCTCGACCTCCTGGGCTTAAGCAATCCTTCCACCTCAGCCTCCCAAGTAGTTAGGGCTTACAGGAGCCCGCCACCAACACCCGGCTATTTTTTGGTAGTTTTTGTAGGACCAGGTTCCACCTGTTGCCCAGGCTGGTCTTGAACTCCTGGGCGTAAGTGATTCACCTGCCTTGGCCTCCTAAAATGCTGGGATTACAGGCATGAGCCACCATGCCCAGCCCGCTTGTGTTTTAAAAGAGACTTCATTACATAGGCATGATTGACAATAGTGCAGAAATGTGATTGGACAAAAAGGGTATGACTGCATACAAACAGGCTGAGTGGGGAAACCCAGTAAGACTCACTGTTCAGATTCTTCCTGGCCTCTCTGTGCAGCATTCCTTCCTTCAGAGTACGGGGCAGGACTCTTTCTGGAATGAGGGTCTTTTGACTTGCCTTGGACAGGTAAAAGGAGGAAAGAAGTTCAGAGAGAGAGAAAGAGAGATTGTTTCCTGAGGCCTGTTCCTGAGGCCTAAAATGCCCCAACCAATGTCTTGTTATAAACAAAAGGGCTATAACAAGAAGGCTATGAGAGTTATGAGCCAGGAACTATGACTTTCATGCTACATATAGATATAAAATCATATCACACATCTCATCAACTTCGCCATATTCTTGTGGTTAGAAGCAAATCACAGATTCTACCAGCACTCAGGGGAAGGGACTACATGAGGGCAGGACTCCCTGAGGGTCACCTTACTGTTTGTCCACCACCCTGCCTGTGAGATGGGCAGAAAGCCAACAGATGCACAAAGTAACAAGTCTGCAGGCACAGCTAACCTTTTCCAAGGTCATTTGGGGGTGGCAGAGTAGCTCTAAGAAGGCAGAGGGGCAAGGAGGAGAGGCTAATGCTTCCTGGAAGGAATGCGACAATCCAGACTGGGGTCGGGCAGGAGCTGAGAGAGACATGGGGCAGGGCCTCTCTTGAAGGTCACAGCTGGACAGGGGTGGTCGCCAGGAACTGAACTGCCTGTGACATGGGCAAATCCAGCTGACAGTAGAGGGAATATCAAAGATCAGGAGAGGAGGAGGGGTGCGAAGAGCCCATGGGAGAGGGCTAAGCTGTGGTGCCAAGGAGCCAAGCCTAATGCATAAAAAGGAATTCCAATTTTGTAACTTTAGGACTCAGTTCCTCAACCCCATGCCCATCCCAGCTAACTTGAAAGAGGCCCTATGTCCCGGGAGGGTGGGAAACAGTGAGGAGGCTCACATAAACCAGACATGCCTTTTTTGACCCCGTGCAATAGCATCATAAGGGCAGAGCCAAGTTTCATTTCCTCTCTTCAACATTCTTAGGCTCATTGTTAATTTCCTGGCTTCATCCCAGTTCTCATCTTCTACCACCTCTTTGAAGTAGCTGACTGGAAATTTCTTAAATTATGCAGAGAGTAACTTCCACAGCACTGTGCTGTCCATATGCCCTCCTCTGTTGGTGTTTCTCTTCTGCTTCTTTAGTGACTTTTTTCCCAGGGAGTTTTACATTTTGTGGTTTCAGCTCTCAAATATAGGTTAAACCTCAAATTCATACCTCCAGACTTGTTCGTCTTCTAGGCAGGTGCTTGGAAAAAAAGGACAAGAGAACATGTTTCCACTTTCAGCTACGTGCCTTCCCAGCAGCAGACCAGGGGATGTGTAAACAGTCCAGTTCTGTTTCTGTTTTACCCTCTTCTCATATGTACATAATATCCAGTCTACCAAACTGGAACCCTTGAAATCTTTGGAATTAATGCAATGAACAGTATGGAATTGTTCTCGGTCAGGAACACGGAAAGATGAATCTTCTTTTTCTTTCTCCACAGCCAAGTTCCTGTGCTTGGCTTTCCAAACCCCCCATTGATGAGCCCCCACTACCTCCCAGCTTCATGTGGCAGCCTCCAAAGTCCAAGCCATCACTCTGGTCTCTTCACTGGTTTCCTTCACAAGAAAGACCACCCAACCTCTTCCCTTGGACTGAGAAATCGTAAAGCTGAATGATGCGAGAGAATGGGATGCAGGGTCAAACTACCCGGGTTCGAACCCCAGTTCTGTCTCTCACTGGCAGTGTGACATTAGGCTGATAACTACTCTCTATGCTTCAGTAAGCTCAGCTGTAAAGTGGGGGAGATGATGTCTATGTCATACAGTTGTTGTGAGGAGTATGTGACTCAATATGTGCAAAGTGCTTAGAACATTCCTGGCAGTTGGGTCACATAATACTAAAAAATCAGGCAGTGAGGACCTATGTCACCTATTTCTCCACCATAGCCTACCTAGGTCACCATGTGTCATCAAACAGGAATATAACTAATTTTAATCAATATTTTATGTATTTCAATTATAGAGAAGTACAAACTTCAAAAAAAATTGCTTTGCTTGCAGAAGGGCTCTTGTTTTTCCTCCTTCTCCCCGTCCAAATTTTATCTCATTCTTCAAGAACCAGCTTAAGTCCCACTTCCATGAAATCAATTCCTGTTGCTTCAGTCTACACCAAATTCTCATTTCTGGAAATGCTTTTATAATAGGTTCACACCATAGAATTTGGCACTGAATGGCTCTTGTGTTCTGTGGGGTCTCTAAGTGTCTCCTCAGTAAATAGTTTGCCACCTCTGACTGAGTTCTGAAAAAAATGAACCATAACAGGTAGTTGCCACCCAGAACCCAGGTTATTATCTTTATTATTGATGGAGGCAAATCGTAGGATATACTATAGAGTAAGGGCCAAACATGCTTCCTAACTGCATTCAAAAATATGTGTCCTTTTCCTTGTGGGACTGCACCCAGTGCCACTTCACTCCAAGAAAGGTGCTCCACATCTTGCAGGGGAACAAGGATAGGGACATAAGAAGCCAGGGGTATGTTTAAAAAAAAAAAGTCTCCCTGCTGCAAACCAACAAGTGGAATAAAGGCCCACTCCTCTGGCAAGATCTTTCCATGTCAACTATAAATTCTTGAGGACAGGGCCTAGATTTTCAGCTTTGGATGCATTCTCTATAGTCCCTAGAATGATATAGGTGCATAACAACTGCTCAATAATAATTCAAGGCTCTGTTCTAATCACTGTCTATATATTAGCTTAATCCACCATGAGAACCACCTATAAGGTAGCTGGCATTAACACTGATGTTTTTTAGATGAAGAAACTGAGGCATCAAGCTCAAGTAGTCAACAAATGGTAAAGCTGGGATTTAAACCCAGTCTGGCTTCAGAGTTCATGCTCTGAACCACCATCCTGTACTGCACTGACTGAATTTCAAGAGCAGTAATGTTGGTAGAAATGGAGATTGTAAGAGTTCAGAAGCTGGATGGGAACCAGCTCTGCTAATGTCCTGTGAAGGCAAGCTCTATAAGTAATAACTAGTGCTTAGACAATGTCATCAGAGAAGATCCTATAGCACATTTTCTTTTTACTACACTATCAGAAATTCTGTAAAATGATCCATTATGAACTACTCTATATACTTGGAAAGAAGTTTATAATTCCACTTAAGGTACTACTGAAATAAATTTTAATGTAACATCTGGTCATTTGTGCAAAAATGAATCAAAACAGCTCATATTTGTCAAAAAAATCAAATATAATTTGATTTTTTTCTGGCTTTGATTTTTTTTTTTTTGAGACAGGGTCTTGCTCTGTCACCCAGGTTAGAGTGCAGGGGTGTGATCATGGCTAAATGCAGCCTCAACCTCCCAGGCTCAAGCAATCCTCCTACCTCAGCCTCCCAAGTAGCTGAGACCACAGGTACATGCCACCATGCCTGGCTAGGCTAATTTTTGTATTTTTGGTAGAAATGGGGTTTCACATGTTGCCCAGGCTGGTCTCAAACTCCTGGGCTCAAGTGATTTGCCTGCCTTGGCCTCCCAAAGTGCTGGGATTACAGGCATGACCCACTTTGCCTAACCCCGATTCTTTTGTTGCTCATATGATTAAACTGCAATTTTTGGCATAACAGAAGGCAAGGACATTTACCTTTATTTCATTGTTTTACAGAATGGCATGAAGGCTAAATTCTTATCCAAGTATTAATTGCATTTGATCTCATAGCTTTGCATTGCACTTCTGTGATCAATTTCAGGCTGAATCCTAAGTAAGGGAGAAAATACATTAATCGCCTTTAGGCATTTTGTCTGTTTACCACTAGAGGTCACTACCTAGTCTTTTATCTGTGAAAACCAAGGCCTAAGTGTTCGTTTTGTTTCATTCATGCTTATCAAGGAGAGGCATGAAAATTTGTTACGGCATGTCTCAGACTTATTGTGAAATTATCTAAAGTAGAAATAAGTTTCAAATCAAGCTGGTTAATTAGCTTTATTTGATGTTGACTACCATTGATTTAGGGCCTACTGTGGGCAGGTTCTGTGCTAGGTGCCTTATACATGTTGCCTCTGAATTCTGCAACATTATCCTCATTTTACAGATGAGGAAATTGAAGCTCAGCAAAGTCATAACATCACACAATTGCACAACAAGGTCTTCATTCTGGTTGTGAACCCAGTTCAGGACTGGTAAATAAAAAAGGGAAACTTAGGCTGGGCACAGTGGTTCATGCCTGTAATCCCAGCAGTTTGGGAGGCCAAGGTGGGTGGATCACATGAAGTCAGGAGTTCGAGACCAGCCTGGCCAATATAGTGAGATCCCATCTCTACTAAAAATAAAAAAAAAATTACCTGGGCATGGTGGTGGGTGCCTGTAGTCCTAGCTACTTGGGAGGCTGAGGCAGAAGAATCGCTTGAAATTGGGAGGTGGAAGTTGCAGTGAGCCGAGATCACACCACTGCACTCCAGCCTGGGTAACAGAGTGAAACTCCGTCTCAAAAAAAAAAAAGAAAAGAAAAGAAAAGAAGACTTAGCTAGGCATAGTGGTGCACACTTGTAATCCCAGCTACTTGAGAGGCTGAGGTGGGAGGATCGCCTGAACCTGGGGGGCAGAGGTTGCAGTGAGCCGAGATTGCACCACTGCACTCCAGCCTGTGTGAGACTCTGTCTCAAAAATAATAGTAAAGTGAAAAGGAGAAATTTCCAATGATACCTGACCTGAAAAGAGGTCCAAGAATGTTTATTCTACCTTGTAGGATGGCAATTCACCATGATGATGGGTGGGTTAAACAGAGTTAAAGAGAAATACTATCAACAACTCTAAATGGAATTTACAGCTAAACAGATTCTAGCAACACAGCTATCTAGCTGCACTAGAAACTTAATTTTAATTCAATTAAATCTAATTTGTCCCCACATTTTTTATTTAAATGTAATTAGTGGGATAATTTAAGGGGTCTGATGTAACAAGACGTTTTAATTAATAAAGGAGCTGTGTTTCTGCCTTCGACCTTCATCTTTCTTAGGTGGTAAAGGTATAAGTGTCCATCCCTAGGAAAAGGACCATGTTTACATATGTCTGTGGGTCTTGACAGTACATTTTCTGGTGTAAAATTTTGTTGTAATGACTTTCTAGTTATTTTTTATTTTTTTTGTTAGAGATATGAGGTCTCACTACATTGCTCAAGTTGGTCTCAAAGTCCTGGGCTCAAGCTATCCTCCCACCTTGGCCTCCCAAAGTGTTGAGATTACAGGTGTGAGCCACTGCTCCTGGCCCTGTGACAACTTCCTGTCTTTCCACAAACATGGCTGCATTTGGCAGTGCCGTGTCACAGTAAATAATGACTCCACTGAAATGGATCAGACACGTACTTTGTGCCATCAATGTTAATAAACATCCGTTCTAATATTGTGCTGAATCTGAACCTGTTCACTGAGATCATATGAGCTTAGAATTATTCATTGTAATGCCCTTGTGTTTCCTGGTTTAGTGCTGTTTAATAAGCTACTGATACTACTTTCATATGAGGAGACAAATAAAATTTCAGTCCTGACTAAACCAATTACATGCTTTTTTTTAAAAAAAAAAAAACATTCAAATTAATGCTGCATGAAACACATCCTACCCTAAAATAAAACTACTTAAACCTTGATCTTCAAGGATATGAATAAACAGCATACTATCACTGAGGGTTCTTTTGTATACAGGACGAAGAATTATATTTGTTCTGCAACTTTAGCCTACCAATCTATTATTATTATTTTTAAAGAGATGGGGTCTCACCATATTGCCCAGGCTGGTCTTGACTCCTGAGCTCAAGCAATCCTCCCAACTTGGCCTCCCAAAGTTCTGAGATTACAGGCACGAGCCTCCACTCCCAGACCCATGTATTAAGTTTGTGAAAAAAAAAAAAAAATCTGGGGGTAAAACCGTACCTGGAGACTTTATGTATTCCACACACTCATTTTCTTATATTTTATTTTATTTTATTTTATTTTTATTTTGTTTGTATACATTTTTATAATTTCAATTTTTTTATTATACTTTAAGTTCTAGGGTACATGTGCACAACATGCAGGTTTGTTACATATGTATACATGTGCCATGTTGGTTTGCTGCACCCATTAACTCGTCATTTACATTAGGTATTTCTCCTAATGCTATCCCTCCCCACTCCCCCCATTCCACAACAGGCCCTGGTGTGTGATGTTCCCCTTCCTGTGTCCAAGTGTTCTCATTGTTTAATTCCCACCTATGAGTGAGAACATGCAGTGTTTGGTTTTCTGTCCTTGCAATAGTTTGCTCAGAATGATGGTTTCCAGCTTCATCCATGTCCCTACAAAGGACATGAACTCATCCTTTTTATGGCTGTATAGTATTCCATGGTATATATGTGCCACATTTTCTTAATCCAGTCTATCACTCATGGACATTTGGGTTGCTTCCAAGTTTTTGCTATTGTGAATAGTGCCACAATAAACATACATATGCATGTGTCTTTATAGCAGCATGATTTATAATCCTTTGGATATATACCCGGTAATGTGATGGCTGGGTCAAATGGTATTTCTAGTTCCAGATCCTTGAGGAATCGCCACACTGTCTTCCACAATGGTTGAACTAGTTTACAGTCCCACCAACAGTGTAAAAGTGTTCCTATTTCTCCACATCCTCTCCAGCACCTGTTGTTTCCTGACTTTTTAATGATTGCCATTCTAACTGGTGTGAGATGGTATCTCATTGTGGTTTTGATTTGCATTTCTCTGATGGCCAGTGATGATGAGCTGAATTCTACCAGAAGTACAAAGAGGAGCTGGTACCATTCCTTCTGAAACTATTCCAATCATTAGAAAAAGAGGGAATCCTACCCAACTCATTTTATGAGGCTAGCATCATCCTGATACCAAAGCCTGGCAGAGACACAACAAAAAAGAGAATTTTAGACCAATATCCCTGATGAACATTGATTCAAAAATCCTCAATAAAACACTGGCAAACCAAATCCAGCAGCACATCAAAAAGCTTATCCACCACGATCAAGTTGGCTTCATCCCTGAGATGCAAGGCTGGTTCAACATACACAAATCAATAAACATAATCAATCATATAAACAGAACCAAAGACAAAAAACACATGATTATCTCAATAGATGCAGAAAAGACCTTGACAAAATTCAACAGCCCTTCAGGCTAAAAACTCTCAATAAACTAGGTACTGATGGGAAGTATCTCAAAACAATAAGAGCTATTTATGACAAACCCACAGCCAATATCATACTGAATGAACAAAAACTGGAAGCATTCCGTTTGAAAACTGGCACAAGACAGGGATGCCCTCTCTCACCACTCCTATTCAACATAGTGTTAGAAGTTCTGGCCGGGGCAATCAGGCAGGAGAAAGAAATAAAGCGTATTCAATTAGGAAAAGAGGAAGTCAAACTGTCTCTGTTTGCAGATGACATGATTGTATATTCAGAAAACCCCATCATCTCAGCCCAAAGTCTCCTTAATAAGCAAATCTCCTTCAGCAAAGTCTCAGGATACAAAATCAATATACAAAATCACAAGCATTCTTACACCTTACACACCAATAACAGACAGAGAGCCAAATCATGAGTGAACTCCCATTCACAATTGCTTCAAAGAGAATAAAATACCTAGGAATCCAACTTACAAGGGATGTGAAAGACCTCTTCAAAGAGAACTCCAAACCACTGCTCAATGAAATAAAAGAGGATACAAACAAATGGAAGAACATTCCATGCTCATGGATAGGAAGAATCAATATTGTGAAAATGGCCTTACTACCCAAGATAATTTATAGATTCAATGCCATCCCCATCAAGCTACCAATGACTTTCTTCACAGAATTGGAAAAAACTACTTTAAAGTTCATACAAAGCCAAAAAAGAGCCCGCATTGCCAAGACAATCCTAAGCCAAAAGAACAACGCTGGAGGCATCATGCTACCTGACTTCAAAATATACTACAATGCTGTAGTAACCAAAACAGCATGGTACTGGTACCAAAACAGAGATATAGACCAATGGAACAGAATAGAGCCTTTGGAAATAATATCACACATCTACAACCATCTGATCTTTGACAAACCTGACAAAAACAAGAAATGGGGAAAGGATTCCCTATTTAATAAATGGTGCTGGGAAAACTGGCTAGCCATATGTAGAAAGCTGAAACTGGATCCCTTCCTTACACCTTATACAAAAATTAATTCAAGATGGATTAAAGACTTAAATGTCAGACCTAAACCCATAAAAACCCTAGAAGAAAACCTAGGCAATACCATTCAGGACCTAGGCATGGGCAAGGACTTCGTGACTAAAACACCAAATGCAACGGCAACAAAAGCCAAAATTGACAAATGAGATCTAATTAAACTAAAGAGCTTCTGCACAGCAAAAGAAACTACCATCAGAATGAACAAGCAACCTACAGAATGGGAAAACATTTTTACAGTCTACCCATCTGACAAAGGGCTAATATCCAAAATCTACAAAGAACTTAAACAAATTTACAAGAAAAAATCAAACAACCCCATCAAAAAGTGGGCAAAGGATATGAACAGACACTTCTCAAAAGAAGACATTTATGCAGCCAAAAAACACACACTCATTTTAATTGAATTAGTCATCAAGCTTCTGATCTAGAAATATCTTTAGGATTGGGTGTTTTAACACCCTCTTCTCCTCTGTGATCTCGGAGCAGCTGTTGTTCCCCCCAAACAGCCCATTAATGTAGATTTATTTTTTAAATTACTACTTTGTTCTAATGATACACGAGCTAGTTAATTCTAAGAAGTGAAAAGCCTGTTCAAGAACAACAGCATGTAAGAGCTCCAAATCTCTCTGTAGGAGAACAGCCCGCCACGCAGAGGAGTTCTATCACAAGATCAACAGGAGAGGTAAAAGCCTGTGTGCACATGAGGCAGATCCAATTACGATTTTGTTTACTGGCTTTGCAAGGTCTCAGGCCTCTCTCCCGGGCTTTGGATTTATTCTTCCTATTCAAGGCAACGACAGCCGGGTTTGACAGAAATAAAATTCAAGTCATAGCAGATCAAGTAACTCAAAGATTTCATTCTGGTAAAATTAGAATACTAAGTAGTTGAGTTATTACTGGGGAACTCTATATCGATGTTTAAAGCCTCACATTTAATTATCATAAGTGTGTAGGGAGAGTAAAACTTGACTTCTGCTTTTTTAGGGTTTTTCAGTTGGGCCTAGGAATTAAATTGACAGAAGACAAATCTATAGGAGAAAAACATACAAATGTGATACACATGTTACATGGCTAAGGAAATGAAGATTCAAAGATGCAGAATTGAACGCTTATACTGAATTAGACAAAGAGTCATGAATTATTAAAATGTGACAAGGTAAAGGAGCTTGGGGTAGGGTGGTTAACTGGGTAGAGAAGTGACTAGGAAAATAAAGATTAGTTTAACAAGTTTCGTTAGTACAGATCTCCTGTCCTTGACAATAAGAATAATACCTTCTTTCTGGTATAAGGAGGGCATCTTTCACATGGGAATTTCATCTCTTGCTTTCAAAAAAACAAAAGGAAGGGCTGAGTGATCCTCTTGTCTTGCTGTTTTATTCAGTCCCTAAATTCAAAATAGCCAATATACCAGAGCAGCATATTTTGGTGTAGCATGTTCTTAATTCCTTCAAGTAGAATAAGTGAATTAATTTTTAATTACATTTTTAATCTTGAGATGATTATAGATTCACATGCAGTCATAAGAAATAACACACAGAAGGTTTGTATACTTTAGCTGGTTACCCCCCATGGTGACATCTTGCAAAACTATAGTACACTATCACAGCTAGCATGTCAACACTGACACAGCCAATTACAGTGTCCTAGGGAACTTCATAATTTCCTAGGAAAGTAATACTCCACTGAATCAGACCAGTGGTCTCCTTAGCTAGGATCTGTCAGTGGTACCAGGAATACTCACAGAAAAAAAGTACTAGTTTCTCTGATATCATCCTTAAAGTTTAGGAGTGTACCCAAACATTCACATTTTAAATTGCTATTAAGAGGGTGATCAGTCATGAACTTTTTTTTTTTTTTTTTTTTCTGAGACAGAGTCTGGGTCTGTCGCCCAGGCTGGAGTGTAGCGGTGCAATCTCTGCTCACTGTAATCTGCCTCCCGGGTTCAAGCGATTCTCTGCCTCAGCCTCCCGAGTACCTGGGGATTACAGGCACCCACCACTATGCCCGGCTAATTTTTGTGTTTTTAGTAGAGATGGGGTTTCACCATATTGAACTCCCTACCTCAGGTGATCCGCCCACCTTGGCCTCCCAAAATGCTGGTATTATAGGCGTGAGCATTGACTGTGGACCCCCAGTCCCTTCAGATGTGACAGCTTGACTACAACAGCATAAGAAACCCTGAGATGGAACCTGAAGCTAAGATACTCCTGGATTCCCGACCCCCACACATTGAGAGATAATAGATGTACCCAACATCTAACTCTTTCTAACCATTTCTAACTCTTGTCTGCTGACACCCTTTCATTCTTACCCTTGCAGATGAGCTTCCTGCCCTCCTTCACCCTGCCGTGTGCCCCGTGAGGATGACTTATGGGCAGTACCAACCTTCGGTTGCCTGTGTTCCTCTCTGAAGGCCATGGCTTCATCCGACAGTCAGATTTCTCCATGAAAATGGCCCTCTCCAAGTGCCGGCACCCACTCCATGCTCTCACCCCCTCAGGCCTAGAGGAGGGAAGAATCCTATGGTCCCTGGTGGGGCCCCTCACCCCTGACCTCAATTCTGTAAGGAGTCCCTTTGTTAAGCTACTTTCTGCCACTCCCCTTGTGTGTGCTGTCTGGTTTCACCTTAGACCCCAACCAATACATTCAGCCAACACTCACTGACCACGACTGTCTTCCTAATGCCCTCTTCTTCCTCAACCTGATGGACACTGGTCTCCCTACTTCTCCTCCTACAGATGTAGAAGGGAGTCAAGATAAAGCCCAGCAAAACACCACCATTTAAAAAAAGAGCAGTGGTCAGGAGGAAAGTAGAAGACGAAGCAAGTCTCCCAGGCTCCTCAAACTCCAATTTCTCCCTTGGCTGGTGACATCTTGGGCTAAGGTGGTTAATTGGGTAGAGAAACTTCTTTCAGGAGACCCACAGGAGCCTCCCACTGACCACTTGATGAACTGCCCAGATCCCCTCTCTTTAGCAATAAAAGACTTGGTCACCCGGCTGCTGCAAATGTTGCCCGAAAACAGCCTTCAGCTGACCGCCTTCTTGGGGGGCTGCCTTGGCTGAAGAAAACAGCCTTGCCCAGAGTCGTGCTTCCTTCCAGCACAGCCTGCATCCAACGACTAATCAATGAGTCTGATGTAAATGTCTGGTCCCCTTAGCCCAACTCAGGACAATTACTGGTTATCTATTGTTGCATAACAAATGACCCCAAAACTAGCAACTTAAAACAGCAAACATCTATTATCTCTCAATGTGTGGGGGTCGGGAATCCAGGAGTATCTTAGCTTCAGGTTCCATCTCAGGGTTTCTTATGCTGTTGTAGTCAAGCTGTCACATCTGAAGGGGCTGGGGGTCCACTTTGCTGTTGGTAGAAGGCTTCAGTTTCTCACTACCTTGGCCTCTCTATAAAGTTGCCCACAACATGGCAATAACTGCTGAGTCAGAATCCTGTTTTCTATGGAAAGCAGACTTCCTTAATAATTTCAGCCTCATATCATGTCTTGGTCACTTTTAGTCATTAGAATAGTTACTACTAGCTGTAAAAAAAAAAAAAAAAAAAAAAAAAAAAAAAAAAAGATGGCCGTGTGTGGTGGCTCCTGCACTTTGGGAGGCTGAGGCAGGCGGATCACCTGAGGTCGGGAGTTTGAGACCAGCCTGGCCAACATGGTGAAACTCCGTCTCTACTAAAAATATAAAAAATATTAGCTGGGCATGGTGGTGGGTGCCTGTAGTCCTAGCTACTTGGGCGGCTAAGGCGGGAGAATTGCTTGAACCCAGGAGGCGGAGGTTGCAGTAAGCTGAGATCATGCCACTGCACTCCAGCCTGGGTGACAGAGCGAGACTGAGATTCTGTCTCAAAAAAAAAAGACTCCCTATCCTTAAGATCCAATGATTTTATTTTAAAGCTTTAGTTTCCTATCCGATGTATGATTTTATTTTAAAGCTTTAGTTTCATATCCAATGCATGGCTCTCTCCTCCTCTAATATGCCCTACAGAATAGAGATGCGGTCTGGGTCACACACAACTTATAAGTCTACCATACCTCCTGCTGGTAATGACCAGGGAGGAGAAAAACAGGAGGGAGAGGTGCCCCGTGAGACCCAGCTTATTGCCATTGTGTTAGTGTGGACAGATGAAGGAAGACAACATCATCAGACAAAGGATTTGCTCCCAACCAGTAACTCTAGATGCTAGGGGTTCCTTATAAGAGATTCATTCTCAACTTCAAGCCCATCCCTCGAGCTGGTGGCTTTATGTCCCATTCCTCTGATGTGTGCCCCTCTTTGCCCAATATTGCAGCATAGCCAGACAAGACCAAGCCTCCAAATATGGTCTACTCACCAGAGCCAACTCCTGGGTCTTCAGGCTTTTGTGGAATCCACCTTTCAAGCCTCCAGGACACCATGACTTCAAGTGAAGACAGTTTTGACCCCTGCCTTGCCTGGCAGTCCTCCATCATGCCATCTCTTCCCGATGTATTTTTCCTCTACTGTGGTGGCACAGGGGCTGGACAGTGAGCCTAGCATCCTTCAGCTCTTCAGGCAGGTAACACATATCAGATACTTACAAACCTGTGAGTTGTTCTCTCGACAGCTCTTACCCTTGGCCTTGAGGATGGGAGGGAACCCACCCCCTACCCTTATTCTGGGATTAAATTATCCTAAATGAGCACTGTACTTCTGCAAAAGGCAACAGCGTTCTCCCCTTCAGCCTCACTTTATATTAGGGTGAGAGGTGTTGGTGCTGGTTCTGCTTCCTGGTTTCTCTTAGCAAGCCTTGTCAGGGTGTGGCTGACCCACTCCAACAGCTGTGGTTCTAGGAATTTAGAATGTGGGGGATTTAACTCATTTGATCCTCAGCTGTGAGCTTAGAATGGCCTTAGTCACCGATACTTAGCAGCTGTTAACATGTTTAAAATTAATCACCTTTCCCCCAACCACACTCTGATCCTGTGTTGCCTATCTTGGTGAGTGGTACTACCATCCTCCCTGTTGTATTAGTCTGTTTTCACATTGCTATAAAGAAATATCTGAGACTGGGTAATTTATAAAGAAAAGAGGTTTAATTGGCTCACAGTTCCACATGCTGTACAGGAAGCATGATGCTGGCATTTTATTTCTGGGGAGGTCTCAGGAAACTTACAATCATGGTGGAAGGGGAAGGGAAAGGGGAAGCAGGCACGTCTTACATGACTAGAGCAGGAGGAAGAGAGAGAGGAAGGAGATCAGACCTCATGAGAACTCACTCGATATATAGTACCAAGGGGGGATGGTGCTAAACCATTAATGAGGATTCTGCCCCCATGATCCAGTTGCTTCCCCCCAGGCCCTGCCTCCAACACTGGGGATTACAATTCCACATGAGATTTGGGTGAGGTCACAGATCCAAGCCATGTCAGTAATGAACTATTGCAGAATGAGACATCTTCAGTAAGAGAACTGTGATAGTCCCTGGCAAAATGGGAAGGTTGATCACCCTACTTCCCATCTTCAATGACTCCAATCAGAACTTGTGAATAATTCAATTCCTCCCCTTTCTTCATTGGCCCTGCTCTGTTAGCTAGGCATGCTGTCCCCTTACCTCTAACAGCCTTTGCATCTATAGCCCCTTTTCCATTCTGCAACTCTCTTAAATCACACTAGAGATTATCAGCCTTGGTTTCTCACTGGAATCATCTGGAAGGATTTAGAAACTACTTATGCCTGGATCCCATCACCAGAGATTCTGATTTAAATGGCCTGGGGTGGGCCCTGGACAAACACCAGGGGATTCTTAGGTGCATTCTCCCACCCGAACTACTACAGAACTGAATGATCTTCTTAGCTCCAGGGTTGCCCTCTATAGTCAATCCTTCACACTGCAGCCAGAGCTTTCTAAAACACAAAGCTTATCACATCGTGGTCCTGGTAAACTTCTCCTGTGGGTCCCCACTGACCCAGGATAAAGCTCAAACTGTTCATCATGGCAGAAGGGGAGCAGTGCTTTGGAGATGAAGCTGGTGAGGGAATCAGGGTCTGATCATGCAGGATCTTGACTCTTGGGCTAAACTGCTTACATTGCTTCATGTCCACCATGCCCTCTGACAACATCAGCTTTTGCTCATTTAAATACTACTCACTGAGCACCTACTATGTGCAAGGCGGTAGAGATACAATGATGAATAAAATGACCACAGTCATAGACTTTACCCTCAAGACATAGTAGGCTAGATCATTAAAGAGACCACAGCCACCCTCCCCTGGCTCAGAGAGAAGTAACCATTGTGGAAGACAGTGTGGCAATTCCTCAAGGATCTAGAATCAGAAATATCATTTGACCCAGCAATCCCATTGTTGGGTATATACCCAAAGGATTATAAATCATTCTACTATAAAGACACATGCACACGTATGTATATTGCAGAACTATTTATAATAGCAAAGACTTGGAACCAACCCAAATGACCATCAATGGTAGATTGGATAAAGAAAATGTGGCACATATATACCATGGAATACTATGTAGCCATGAAAAAGAATGAGTTCATGTCCTTTGCAGGGACATGGATGAAGCTGGAAACTATCATTCTTAGCAGTCCATACCTTTCTTAGTACCTACATTGTGATCTGAATATGATTATACAATAGCACCTGTAACCCTCATTACAGTTCTTTGTTTATATGTATGTTCCATTCTAGAAGCCTTAGCATAAGTGCCTTGAGGTCAAGAATCGTACTG
The DNA here is from genome assembly GCF_028878055.3 of Symphalangus syndactylus. NCBI lineage: Eukaryota > Metazoa > Chordata > Mammalia > Primates > Hylobatidae > Symphalangus > Symphalangus syndactylus. The sequence continues at coordinate 45,286,598 of NC_072440.2, forward strand.
TTTCCATCTTTTCATCTGCAACACCAAGCAGGGTGCTCAGTACATAGTGAATGCTCAGGGCAGTTTGCCAAATGAAAAAGACAAGGAAGAATGGCTCAGTCTGACTTTCCACATAACTACTTGGGAATCATAAATTCTACTTCCTTTATCCATTCATAATCTCGCAGTTCTATGCTTTCCACTAGAATAGGTGTATTATGAAATAATTTCTCATGTATTCACAATGGTCTTAGTAAATTTGTCAAATGGCCATTGTGTGTCTCTGAAAGCAGGACACACTCTCTCACAGGGCAAGTGAAGGGACTACTGATCCTTTCTTCATATGACTTCTAAAAATAACTTAAGTCATCAATTATCAGCTATGTGGCAGACACACCTGACAGCAGTAACTGAACTTGAGAATACCCTGAGAATGGCCCTATGGTCTAAGAAGAATGTGTGTTCAGAGTTCCAGGCTAAGGAATCTGGGAACGGCCAACCTGGAGATTCACTCCTTATCCATGAAGGACATCTCAACCTCTGGCCCTTCCCTCGGAATGCAGGCCATTCAGGAGATGGAGGCCCTTTGTTTTGGGTTACCTGGAGGTTGCAAACTGGAGGTTGCTAGGTAGAGGGTGCTAAGTGAAAATGCTATGGAAGCTGCATGCTTTTTACACATGGTAGTGGTTTTCCTGTCCAGCCCACCACAACTGGACCATCCCTGTATGTAAGTCCCCTATATAAGCACTATATCTCATTCACTGTCTCTTGGTCCCTTTTTTTGGTCTCTAGGACATGGTGTTATCTCTATTGCGGTCAATAGGGGTCTGGCCCAATAACATCTTAGCAGGGATTACTTATATTATAGCATCACCTCTTACCAAGGAGATTGGCATGTCCAAAGACAATCTGAAGATGAAAGAGGAATTGTCCTTTTATTTTATTTTATTTTATTTTTTTATTATTATACTTCAAGTTCTAGGGTACGTGTGCACAACGTGCAGGTTTGTTACATATGAATACATATGCCATGTTGGTGTGCTGCACCCATTAACTCATCATTTACATTAGGTATTTTGCCTAATACTATCCCTCCCCCCTCCCCCCCATCCAACAGGCCCCAGTGTGTGATGTTCCCCATCCTGTGTCCAAGTGTTCTCATTGTTCAGTTCCTACCTATGAGTGAGGATATGCGATGTTTGGTTTTCTGTCTTTGCAATAGTTTGCTCAGAATGATGGTTTCCAGCTTCATCCATGTCCCTACGAAGGACATGAACTCATCCTTTTTTATGGCTGCATAGTATTTCGTGGTGTATAGGTGCCACATTTTCTTAATCCAGTCTATCATTGATGGACATTTGGGTTGGTTCCAAGGCTTTGCTATTGTGAATAGTGCTGCAATAAACATACGTGTGCATGTGTCTTTGTAGCAGCATGATTTATAGTCCTTTGGGTATATACCCAGTAATGGGATCGCTGGGTCAAATGCTATTTCTAGTTCTACATCCTTGAGGAATTGCCACACTGTCTTCCACAATGGTTGAACTAGTTTACAGTCCCACCAACAGTGTAAAAGTGTTCCTATTTCTCCACATCCAAAGAGGAATCGTCCTTTTAATGGTAGAATGAAAGGGGTAGTGAAGCCTGTGTTTTCCAAGGATTATAGCCCCTTACTTCCCTAATAAGCTCTGGGCAAGAAGGCAAGTGACAGCCACAGACTGAGCCCCTGGTAGAGCTCCCACTCAGCTTCTGGGGGAATTGCCCAGTGCTATAACTCACACTGGTGCAACCACTCAGCTTTGACAGTGCTTCTCAGGAGAAGGAAGAGCCCTGTTGTTATGTCCTCAATGTCTCCCCCTGTTTTGTCAGTTACTCTGGAGTAGACTACATTGGCAGTACAATGGTTTTTATCCAAGCCAAACTCCTCAGTGCAGAAGGCATCCTATTTTCTCCTGGAGTGCAGCACACAGTGGTTCAGGCTGCACACAAACTTTACAGCCGATGGCTCTAATGACCAACTCAGTCTCTCACACTCATCTTCAAAGTCTGTTTTACTCACATACTTGGTTTCTCTGGTCCCTCAGGTCATCAGAGTCTTGCTAATAATCGGTTATAACCCCTATTTGTTTTATTTGCATTTGCATTCTCTTCCAACGATTATTCACTAAAAAAGCAATAGCAACATAGTAGGATGCTACTGATTCCAGTCACTCATCCTCTCTACGTTAGTGTCAATATATTATTTCCCCAGGTAACTTGTTAAGTAGAGTGATCAACCAGGCTAGTTGGCCCAGGACTGAGGGGTTTTAGTACAGGGCTAACCAGATGCTTGGTCACTCTATAACAGAGCCTGGATCATACAGCCAAGAAATAACACAAGCACTGAAGACTCTAGATCAGAAAACTGGAAGGAAGTAAATGCTAGAGAGAAAATGAAGGAAAGAGAAGTAGGTTGACAGAAAGTAAGCATGGTGGGAGGAGGGAGGAATGAAAGCACACTTGTGGAAGAGGAAAATACTAGAAGAAAAATCAAAATAAAAGAAGACATAAACCTGGGCAAATGAAAACTTACAGGTATAGAGAACTAGTTACAAATACCTAGGAACAATCCTAAAGGGAATAAAAATAGAAATAGGAGTATACATGCCATTGTGATGAGCAGTGAGTCGGAAAGGAATAAAGAAGTCCTGTTAAAATACATCCTTCTACACATGGTGATTTCTTTTCTTTCAAAATGTCCCTTCTGAAACAAACAGTACATCTTTTTCTTCGTGTTACTTATAAAACATAGCATTGTATAATGTTTGGAGAAAAGAACAAGAATAAATCAGATAAAAATGATTATTACTTGTATAAATGTAGTTTTCCCTTGTCTCTCAAAGAGAGTGATACTATCATCTGCTGGAAAATTACCGGGTCAGCCTATATTTAGTCTGGCTCCTTTGGGATATCTGTAATTTCGTCAAGTCCTATAGTTAACAAATGTTAACGAAGTGTCTAAATGATACATGGAATTTCGTTGAATTCAACAATTGTCCTATTTCCAGTGTTTGGTTTTGTAGCCTCACATGCTTTTCTATTTACCACTAAGGAGGGATAGAATTTGATTTTCTTTGCCCTGTAAAAGATCACCTGAGTGGCCTTTTCAGTTTGTACAGCTTTAGGGTAAGTAGGCATTTGTGGAAGAAAAAAAATACAAAAAGAAAAATCAAAATGAGAAAATACACCACTTCATTGGTGGAAGAATGTGGATCCGTCTGCACAAGAAAACGGGCCTATAGGGTGGTAGTGGAGGGGATGGAGAATGGGAGTGCACATTACAGGCACCTTTTGCCAGGCTGAACACTGAGTGGACACATCCTCCCCTTAAGAGAGGTGGAGGCCCTGGCCAATGAGGAGCCACGACAGAATAGACCAGCTGGCCCTTGGGGTGAAGAGCACCCATGTTCTACAACATTGGATGTAATTATAGGAGCTGATCTACACATGCGGAACCCAATCATCGTCACTTGTTGAAGCCCACGTGATGCAGGAATATTGTGATAACTCTTTGTGAGGCCATGTTGAAATAATTACAAGGTGCAAGTGATTTTCAGGGCAAAGGTTCCCACTTATTCATCCCACCAGCATGTTGGACTTTCACTCATTTAAAATCAAAGAATAACTTGAATTGAGCCAAACATACAAGGCCATGTATTATATGAATCCATTTATATGAAAAGACCAAAATAGGGAAATTCAGAGAGACAGAAAATAGATTGGTGGTTGCCCACGACTGGGGGATAGGGGAGACAGGGGAGGTTGAAGAAAGATGGAGTGATGGCTAGTAGGTCCAGGGTTTCCTTTTGAGGCAACAGAAATGTTCAGAAATTGATCGCGGTGATATTGTACACCTCTGTAGATACATTAAAACCCATCAAACTGCAAACTTCAAATGGGTAAATTATGGTATGTAAATTATATCTTGATAAAGCTATTATTTTTCTAAAAAGAATAACTTGAGGCTCATTGTCTGCCTTTCTTCATGAGTTTATACTGGTTTGAAGGAAATCTTTAGAGATGTGTAGCATATGGAACAGAACATGCTAAACATGAGATGAAGTTCAGGCTGCTTGGGCAGTACCTTAGAAGTAAAGAATTCTAACCCAATTATTTTGTTAAGAAACTGAGCTGATCTTTCACGGTGTTACGGGTTGAATTATGTCCCCAAAAAGGTATGTTGGGAATCCTGATCCTGAGTGCCTGTGAATATGACTTTGTTTGAAAATAGGGCCTTTGTAGATGTAATCAAGTTAAGATGAGGTCACCCAATTAAGGTAGGCCCTAATCCAACGTGACTGGCATCCTAATAAGAAAACAGAGACACAGGGAGAGAACATTCGTGACGACACAGGGACAGACAGGGAGAAGGTGGCCATGCAAAGACAGAGACAGAGCAATCAACAAAAAGACAGAATTGGCAGGGCACAGTGGCTCACGCCTGTAATCTCAGCACTTTGGGAGGCTGAGGTGGGCAGATCACTTGAGGTCACGAGTTTGAGACCAGCGTGGCTAACATGGCAAAACCCCATCTCTCCTAAAAATACAAAAATTAGCTGGGCATGGTGGTGGGCGCCTGTAATCCCAGCTACTCGGGAGGTTGAGGCAGGAGAATCACTTGAACCCTGGAGGTGGAGGTTGCAGTGAGCCGAGATTGCACTACGGCACTCCAGCCTGGGCAACAGAGCAAGACTCTGTCTCAAAAACAAAGCAAAATGAAAACCAAAAAAGACAGAATCATAGAATTTTAGAAATAACCAAATAGACGTTAGAAATGAACAGCGATACTGATTCACTAATGAAGCGTTTTATTTTTTAAAATTATGTTTTAGTCTTTAAATAAGGTAGAGATGTATCTAATTAAGCTACACAAAAAACATGACTGGGAATTTGCTCAAATACATATTTGAAATATATAAAATAATGGCTAATATTTATTGAATTCATATTCTGTACCATGCATTGTGCTGAGTACTTGACATCTTATGGAGTGACCAACTCTCCTAGTTTGCCTGGGATGTCCCAGTTTTAGCACTGTAAGTCTTGTGTTTTGAGAAACCACTCAGGCCTGGACAAGCCGGGCTTGTTGGTTACTCTACATCGTCATCTCATTTAGTCTTCGAAACAACTGTATGTGATGGTACCATAATTACCCCCATTCTACAGATGAAGAAACTGAGGCATAGAGGGGTTAAGCAAACTGACCAAAATTACCAGGTGTGGCCAGCGTGGTGGCTCATGCCTGCAATCCCAGCAGTTTGGGAGGCCGAGGCAGCAGATCACTTGAGGTCAGGAGTTCGAGATCACCCCAGCCAACAGGGCAAAACCCCGTCTCTACTAAAAATAAAAAAATTAGCTGGGCATGGCGGTGTGTGCCTGTAATTCCAGCTACTGGAGAGGTTGAGGCAGGAGAATCACTTGAACCCGGGAGGCGGAGGCTGCAGTGAGTTGAGATTGCACCACTGCACTCCAGCCTGGGCGACTGAGCAAGACTCTGTCTCAAAAAAAAAAAAAAAAAAAAGGCTGGGCATGGTGGCTCATGCCTGTAATCCCAGCATTTGGGAGGCCGAGGTGGGTGGATCACGAGGTCAGGAGATCGAGACCATCCTGGCTAACATGGTGAAACCCCGTCTCTACTAAAAATACAAAAAATTAGCCAGGCGTGATGGCGGGCGCCTGTAGTCCCAGCTACTCAGGAGGCTGAGGCAGGAAAATGGCATGAACCCGGGAGGTGGAGGTTGTAGTGAGCCGAGATCATGCCACTGCACTCCAGCCTGGGGGACAGAGCGAGACTCCGTCTCAAAAAAATAAAAAAAATTTGAAAAAAAAGTTTCCTTTGATGTTTTGCTATTTTATTGTTGTCTTTTTGTTTGTTTTCAAAGTCTTCCCTAGAAGAATATATAGGTAGATCTATCACTCTGAGTACTGAAGGGAAACAACATGCACACTCAGCTTGGATTTTAAAAAGATATAATAAAGTGATTATTTATAGAGATGTGGGCAGGACTGAAGGATGAACAAAAATGGTGAGGCACCCAGAGACCTGTAATAGGGGGGATGCCATTACCCCCCAGAGCATGAAGGAATAAGGGAAAGAAAATGGAACTACTTGCCCAGTGTGGGCTAGAGCCAGGAGAGAGAGGAAAGTCTCTTCAGAGAGGCAGTCACTGCAGGAGGCAGCCCCTGCCAGAACCTGGACGTGAAGCAATGAGAGTCGGAGAGGACATTTCCTAAATCTCCCTTTCCTTCCACCCTCTGCTCTCTTGCTGATGCCTTCCATTGAGTGAATCCAACCTGAAGCCAGAAGCCAGACCCCCAGAACACAGAACAGGGCAGAGAAGATCAGAGGTCAGGGGTGGGGATGGAAGAATGAGAACAACCAGCGCAGCAGATATGCAGGGCTTTTTTATTTGTTTGTTTTTACATTTACTTTTTAATTCATTTGGAATTTTTCTTTTTGAGATATATATAATAGGGATGAGCTTTTAATTTCATTCTGTCTAGAAAAATTTAATTTCATTTTTCTAGACAGGTCTACAGTTACCTTAGGTACATATATTGAATTGTTATGTCTCACCAATGCACCACAACATAGCAGTCTCTCATAGCCCGACATATCACCCAAAGTTCTTTGTCTCACGACCAAGAAAGTTAAGGAGCGCAGGTGCTAAGGGTAACACTGGAGCGAAAGTTTAATAAGTGAAAGAAGAAAGCTCTCTGCTGCGCAGGGGGGACATGGAAGAGGGTTGCTGTTTTTACAGTTGAATGTGAAGGCTTTTATAGGAAACTGATGAGAGCTGGGCATCTCATTTGCATGAGGTGCGAATTTGTGGTAGATCCACCCCATCCTCCTAGTGCACACGTGGGCCCTTAGCTTGAGTTACCCCATATTGCTTTGTTCGCCTTACTGTGCATGTGTCAGGGGACAAAATTTTTCATTGTGGGCATGTCTGGGAAACTCAGCTGTGTAGCCTTTCTTATCTGTGTGGCAGTGGGCCTGTCTTAGGCAATCTCCCATGCGAGTTCCCTTATTTGTGCCTGTAGCTTGATGTTTTGGGGTGTTCTTTTGTTTGAAAGAATTCAACAGAAGACCCACCCTAACCGCTTGCCTGACCAGTTTCTTCCTTTCTCCTCTCTCAGAATCATGTTAATATGTATTACAACTGCTACTATTATCAAACTAAACTCTAGGATGTGATGGGGTTCTGATCAGTGTCTCCTACTCGGTTCTATTGATTTACTCTCATGTTAACATTATTTTAATTACTGTAACATTATGTTTTAACATTTAGTAGAGCAGCTCTCATGTATTCTAAAGTTCTGGCGAAAAAATAATAGGGAATGAATAGCTTTGAAAACTGAGGGGAACTGTCAAATACAAAAAGCTTTCTTATTCAGATATATTTTGAAGTGATATGTACAACTAAGAGATATGTACAAATTCTAATTAGTTCCCTAACATAGGAACTCAATATATATTACTAGATTGTACAAGAAGAGGTGGAGTTTTTTTGAAAGATAAACATAGGAATATCTGATAATTAGCCACATAATTTTGCTTTGGCAAGATACCAAAGTCACTAGAATTTGTTTTCCTCTTGTTTTGATGCAAACCACTCAAAACTCAGTGGCTTAAAACAACCACAATCTGTATTTTCTTACAATTCTCTGTGATAATGGCCTCAGCTGGGCATTCCTTCTGCCCCATATGATCTCATCTGGAGGCTTGCCTGGGCTGAAATGTCAAGGAGGGGTATTTATATAGCTAATAGCTAGGACTGCTTATTGGATAGGAGCTTAGCTGGGGCCGTCAACCAGAGAGCTTTGGTTCTTCTCCAAGGAGTTTCACCATGTGGCTTGGGTTTTAAAAGGGAGTGTTTGGAAGAGTGTGAATAGGAAAGCTTTAGATTTCTTCAGACCCAGGCTCAAAAGTTACATGGTGTCCCTTCCTTCTTATTCTGCTGGTCAAAGAGGGACACAAGGACAGTCTACACTCCATGGGAGAGCAACTTGCTACTCCTGTCATTAGAGGTGGAGTCTAAAAATGTTTGGCCATCTTTATTCCACCACACCTCTATACTTATATGGAAATATTAAAGAAAAGAGTTCTATCAACATTTCCAAAGACCTGTTATCTTCTCTCTCTTGATTCTAAATGTGGTTTGCATTTGCATTGTGAATCATGTGCATTATGAACTTAGTTCAAATATGCACGTAATTGCAAAGGACTGAAAACAAAAATGAGATATCATTTTGTCCAGATGATCTGCTCCAGTAATGAGAAAAGTTTGAAATGAGTTCTGAAAAAATAGGTTAAGTCTTAAGCATCTTAAATGCAGCTGCATTACTCTATTTTTAAAGCATTGGAAAATGAGGGAGGAGGGAGGGAAAATAGCTAATTTTAGCCACAGCTGCCACTGATGGGAGACAATTTGCAATGAGAAAGGAGGGGTTCATCAACACTTAAACTTACTGTATTCTTTACTAGATATCTAATCTCTACTTTCCATCCCATCACTTGACATATTTCATGGAAAATTTAGAAGCTAGTAAACACTGTACTGCCATAACCCTTGGCGATTATAAATAAAACAGAAAAAACCAAAAAGACATAGCCAGGCTCAAAAATAAGATAAACAGCTCTGTAGACTCAAACAAAACAGAAACAGAAAGCAGTGGATTGACACCATGTGCCTGCTGGCTTCCAGGCAGAAATGGACAGTGACTGGGGAACTTTGGGTCTTGAAAAGTAATGAGAATCAAGGAATTCAGAGGACAGGAGACAGCTTCACTGTGTGAGACTGAGAGCTGTGGTGTGTGGAGACCCACCTGCCCAGTAAAGGGAGCTGAAACCACTTGCAGGCTTTCTAAGAAGAAAGAAGAAAATCACCAAGCCTCATGCTTGTTTGATGACTGAATCTGCAGTATTCTCAAGGCCACTTTGAGGCAGAGATTTCTAAAATCCTCAAGTTAAAGTCTAGAGCAAAGTTAACAGAAAATCCTCTAGATAGGGAAGGTCGATTATGGGATAGAGGGAAGATAACAACTACTGTTTCACACAAAACAAGCCTGAAAACCAAAATTCCCAAGTACTTCAAAAAACTTAACATTAAGAAAATCAAGCTAGTCCATATTTTGAGCTTGAATTCTCTCCAGATAAAATTAATATATAGAACAATCCAATAAAGACTTTGAAAATAATTATGTTTAGGATGCTCAAAGAATTATGTCTATTTAAAAAGAATAAGAAATTATGAAAGAAATGGCAGGCAGAATAGTTTGATAGGCTGGGTGCAGTGGCTTACTCCTATAATCTCAGCGTTTTGGGAGGCCAAGATGAGTGGATCACCTGAGGTCAGGAGTTCGAGATCGGTCTGGCCAACATGGTGAAACCTTGTCTCTACTAAAAATACAAAAATTAGCTGTGAGTAGTGGTAGGCGTCTGTAATCTCAGCTACTTGGGAGGCTGAGGCAGGAGAATCGCTTGAACCCTGGAGGTGGAGGTTGCAGTGAGCCAAGATCATGCCATTGCAATCCAGCCTGGGCGACAAGAGCAAAACTCCATCACAAAAAAGGAAAAAAGGAATAGTTTGATAAATAATGTAATTAAAACCATAGCCATTGAGAACACACATGTAATACATGAGATAAACTCAGTAACATGGTAAAAATGAGACTTCGTATCTCTCTGTGCTTTACATTATACAGTGCTATGGTTTGAATGGGTCCTCTCTAAAATTCAGGTGTTGCCAATCTCATAGTACTAAGAGATGGGCCTTTAAGGGGTGAAGGGGTGATTAGGCCACAAGAGCACCTCCCTCATGAATGGAATTAGGGGTCCTTATATAAGAACTTGACAGAGAGTGTTGTTTGTTATCTCTTGCACATCTGCCTTTCACTATGTGAGGAAACAGTAAGAAGGCCCTCACCAGATGCCAGTTCCTTGATCTTGGACTTCCTAGCTTCCAGAATTACAAAAGATAAATTTCTGTGTTTCATAAATTAGCCAGTCTCAAGAGTTCCATTATAGCAGCACACACAGATGAAGACAATTAGACTGGCAAAAATTTAAGCCTGAGTATGCCAAGGTTTGATGAGGATTTAGGATAATTTCAAACCCTCATATAATTCTAACGGTAACATAAATTGTTAAATCACATTGGAAAACGCTGGTATGATTTATTAAATGGAAGGTGGCCACACTCAATACTTCATCAGTTTTATTCTTAGGTATATACCTTAAAGAAATTCCTGCACATTAGCCAGGTGAAGTGGCACATGTCTAATCACAGCTACTAGGGACGCTGAGGTTGGAGGATCGCTTGAGCCAAGGAATTTGAATCCAGCCTGGGCAACATTGACTTTGCTTCTAAAAAAAGAAAGAAATTCCTGCATCTGGAAGCCAATAGACATGTACAAAAATATTTACAGTCGTTCATATAGCCCTAAATTAATCAAGAATGTCTATTATTGTTTGGGCATGAAAGCTCATGCCTATAATCCCAACACTTTGGGAGGCTGAGGCGGGAGGATCGTTTGAAGGCAGGAGTTTGAGACCAGCCTGGGCAGCAAAGCAAGGCTCTGTCTCTACAAAAAAATTTAAAAATTAGCTGGGCATTGTGGCATGTACCTATATTCCTAGCTACTCAGGAAGCTGAGATGGTAGGATCACTTGAGCCCAGGAGTTCAAGGTTGCAGTGAGCTATGATCACACCACTGCACCCAAGCCTGAACAACAGAGCAAGATCACATCTTTTTTTTTTTTTCTTTTACCCAGGCTGGAGTGCAATGGTGCAATCTTGGCTCACTACAACCTCTGCCTCCCAGGCTCAAGCGATTCTCATGTCTCCTGAGTAGCTAGGACTACAGGCATGTGCCCCACTAATTTTTTGTATTTTTAGTGGAGATAGTGTTTTACCATGTTGGCTGGGCTGGTTTTGAACACTTGGCCTCAAGTGATCCACCCACCTTGGCCTCACAAAGTGCTGGGATTAGAGGCATGAGCGACCACACCTAGCTTAAGACCCCATCTTTAAAAAAATATTTTTTAATGTTTAAAAGAGAATATCTATTATCGCCCTGGTGTGGTGGCTCATGCCTGTAATCCTGGCATCTTGGGAGAAAAGGTAGGAGGATCCCTTGAACCCAGGAGTTTGAGACCAGCCTGGGCAACATAGGGAAACCCTGTCTCTATGAAAACAAAATATATTTTAATATCAAAAAGAAATGTCTATTATCAATAGAATTCACAGATTGGTGCATTTATTCAATGAAATATATACATCAATAAAAATGAACAGAGTACTGTTCTATGTGGATGGCACTAAAGCAATCTTGAGTAAAGGAAGTAAGTCACAAAAACACATAGGCTATACTTCCAGTCATAAAAAGTTCAAACAAGTCAAAACTAAACTACATTGATTAGAGATGCAAATACAGGTAGTACATTTTTATCTTTTCTTAATCATCACATAGGACAGGATGGTGGTTGCCTCTGGAAGGAGAGTAGCCTCTGGGTGCTGTCAGTGACCGATTTCTTGTGCTGGGTGATTTATTACATGGATGATCTTTTAAAAAAACATATGAACGATAATTATGTTTTTCTATATGTATGGCATATTTCAAAGGGAAAGAGATAATGAAAGGACTGAGGAATTCAGCTAGAAATAGAACACAGAAAGACCAAGGGCTTTTGAGAGGCTTCAATCTACATCTAGTAATACTTCTAACTGAAGGGAATGGAGGCTTTGTGGAGAGCATGTGAAGAAGTAATAGCCATGAAATGTCCAGATCCTTAAAAAAAGATATTTGTTCAGACTGCATATTAACCAGCACAAACAAATCCAGATCCAAGCCTAGACAAATCACAATGAAACCACAGAACAGCACAGATAAAAAATCTGCGACTACCAGAGAAAACAGATTATATACAAAGGAACGATTATGTTGTTGCTAATAAGAGCTCCACTCTAAGTGGAGAGGACAACAGAATAATTACAGTGTTGAGGTAAAAATTACCATGCATCTAGAATTTTATACCTTGCTAAATATCATTCAAGAGTGAAGCAATGTAAAGACAGTTTTCACCTACAGAGCCTCAAAATAACTGGAAACCTTAACCGGAAGAGATAGGAACCCAAAGTTCAGCTGTGGAAAACAAGAAACAAAGGTGAGCCCAGAAATTTGTAACATTTTCTTTTAATAGTAGGATTTTTTTTTTTTTTTTTTTTTTTGAGATATAGTCTCGCTCTGTCACCCAGGCTGGAGTGCAATGGCATGACCTCGGCTTACTGAAACCTCCTCCTCCTGGGTTCAAGTGATTCTCCTGCCTCAGCCTCCCTAGTAGGTGGGACTACAGGTGCACACCACCACGCCTGGCTAATTTTTTGTATTTTTAGTAGATACGGGGTTTCACCATGTTGGCCAGGCTGGTCTCGAACTCCTGACCTCAGGTGATCTGCCTGCCTTGGCCTCCCAAAGTGCTGGGATTACAGGCGTGAGCCACCACGCCCAGCCAATAGTAGGATTTTAACAGTCAATATTTAAAGGTAAAACTTTTTTTTTTCCCGGCAGGGTCTTGTTCTGTCACCTAGGTGGGAGTGCAGTGGCATGATCACAGTTCACTGCAGTCTTGACCTTGTGGCTCAAGTGATCCTCCCATCTCATTTTTGATTTTTTTTCTCTTTTTTTGTAGAGACAGGGTTCTCATTTTGTTGCCCAGGCTGGTCTTGAACTTCTGGGCTCAAGCAATCTTCCCCACTCAGTCTCCCAAAGCACTGGGATTACAGGTGTGAGACGCCATGCCCAGCCCAAAACTAAATTTAATTTTAAAAATGTTTTAAATAAATAAGAGGTGGGGTCTCACTATTGCTGGCCAGGTTGGTCTTGAACTCCTGGCCTCAAGCTGTCTTCCCACCTTGGTCTCCCAAAGTGCTAGGATTACGGGCGTGAGCCATTGAGCCCAGTCTAAAAGTAAAATTAAGAACAGCGACAAGATGGAGGACAGCGTTCAGTGGGTAGTAAGGACACAAATGACCTAGTCACAATCAGGAGAAGGATATTGACAATTTTTTTGGTGGGGTGCGGTGGCTCACGCCTGCAATCCCAGCACTTTGGGAGGCTGAGGCAGGCAGATCACCTGGGGTCAGGAGTTCGAGACCAGCCTGGCCAACATGGTGAAACGCTGTCTCTACTCAAAATACAAAAAATTAGCCAGGCATGGTGGTGCGTGCCTGTAGTCCCAGCTACTAGGGAGGCTGAGGTAAAAGAATTGCTTGAACCTGGGAGGCAGAGGTTGCAGTGAGCCAGGATTGCACCACTGTACTCCACCCTGCTGAGACTCTGCCTCAAAAAAAAGAAAAAGAAAATGTTTAAATTTTTATACTTGTATTATTTTTCTTCAAAAATGTATATTAGCCTATAAATTTTCAGGCAGTGTTTAAGTTTTAACATCTTAAAGATCAGTAGAAAAAACAAAGAAGTAAACCGAAAATCTGAAAAGGAAAAAAAGCAAAGAAAAGCACGATAAACAGAAATATGAAATAAGAAATTCAAATATTTAATTCCAATAAGTAAATGGATTAAACTTATCTACTAAAAGACAGATGATCAGACTGCATTTTTAAAAATTCAGCTATATGCTACTGCTTTTAAGAGACACATTTAAATACTGTAGTATATTCAATATATTGAATATAAAAGAACAAGAGTTGCCATGTAAATAATAAAAAAGTGGTATTTTTCAGGCCAAACAGAATTTAAGGCTAAAAGCACTAAATAGGCATAAAAAGTGGGCCTACATAATAATATAAGAATTCAATAAAAAGAAATTATAATTTTAAACTTACAATTAGGTAAGTTATATAAGTTTATACAACAAACTTAAAAGTATAACAACATAATCTAAAAATACACAAAGGAAAAATGGGCCAGAACTTTTTTTAAAAATGGAAAGCTGCCTTTTTATATTGAGAGATTTGAAGACACCAATTTATATGTTTTCCAGTATCAGGGGAAAAAAGGGAAGAACATAGAATATTCGAACAACACATTACAAAGAATGGTATCATATAGACCATTTGATGTTATACCATTGCACATTCTTTGTATTTCCTTGAGGTTAGAAAACATTAATAAACAGGATTGTATTTGTATATACACACACACACTTGTGTATTAAACAACACAGGAAATGTAAACAGCAGTTTGAATCATTTACTTTTCAAATTAAAAATACTATCTTTCTTATTTTGCAGGGGGTGGGGGGTGGAGGTGGGATCCGGCCAACTCAACCGCTAAATAAAGCTATTTTCAAAATGTAATATAAGAGCTGTACCAAACCAACATTTTAATTTTTTATTCTTCTTTGTGACTAATTATTTGACAGGCTCTGAAGAGAACAATGATCATTAGTAAAAAGTATTTTTGTTAAACTAGTGGAAATCATGGGTTTTTAAAAATTTGAGGTTGTATGCTAAATTCCCTCTATTCCCTTAATTTTCCTGGGGGACTTTTTTGTTTTTGTTTTTCATTTTCTTGGGTTTTCTTTGTTGTTGTTGTTTTGAGACAAGGTCTTGCTCTGTTACCTAGACTGTACTGCAGCCTCAACCTCCCAGGCTCAAGCTGTCCTCCCGCCTCAGCCTGAAGGGTAGCTGGGACTACAGGCACGCGCCACCACTCGTGGCTAATTTTTGTTCTTTTTGTAGAGATGGGGTCTCGTCATGTTGCCCAGGCTCGTCTGGAACTCCTGAGCTCAAGTGATCATCCCACCTCAGCTTCCCAAAGTGCTCGGATTACAGGCATGAGCCACTGCAGCTGGCTAGGACTTCTTTAAGACTTGTTTCTCCCCGAAGAGGACTTTTCCATGGAGCGGTTCTATGTGCTGAGCCAGCATCCCTACTCACAGACCTGCCGAGCCTCTTCACAGCTCCCTGTGACATGGTAACCAGCACAGTAACACATCCCATCATCACACCATGTTGACTTCCCAGTTTTTTCTCATTTTATTTTCCTTGCCTCATATGTTTTCTTTTTTTTTTTTTTTTTTTTTTTTTTTTTTTGAGACGGAGTCTCGCTCTGTCGCCCAGGCTGGAGTGCAGTGGCGCAATCTCGGCTCACTGCAAGCTCCGCCTCCCGGGTTCACGCCATTCTCCTGCCTCAGCCTCTCCGAGTAGCTGGGACTACAGGCGCCCGCCACCACGCCCGGCTAATTTTTTTGTATTTTTAGTAGAGACGGGGTTATCACCGTGGTCTCGATCTCCTGACCTCGTGATCCGCCCGCCTCGGCCTCCCAAAGTGCTGGGATTACAAGCGTGAGCCACCGCGCCCGGCCTTATGTTTTCTAAAATAACTTTTTGGCTGGGCGCAGTGGCTCACACCTGTAATCCCAGCACTTTGGGAGGCTGAGGCAGGCGGATTATGAAGTCAGGAGATCGAGACCATCCTGGCTAACACGGTGAAACCCCGTCTCTACTAAAAATACAAAAAAAAAAAATTTGTACTACAGGGCATGGTGACATGCGCCTGTAGTCCCAGGAACCCAGGAGGCAGAGGTTGCAGTGAGCTGAGATCATGCCACTGCACTTTAGCCTGGGTGATAGAGCGAGACTCCATCTCAAACAAAACAAAACAAAACAAAAACAAATAAATGAAAATAACTTTTTGACTTGCTAAGGTCCTTAACAGATCAACTTTCAGATAATCACATCAATAGGGACAAACACAAGACCCAATCCACTGATTTTTTTGATCACTTGTTAGCAATCTCTACTTCATAGACTGACCATACATGATCCCATTTCATATTTCTAAGCACAGGGCTTCCATACGTGATGCTTCCAACCCCACCTCCTGTCCCCATCCATATAACATTTTCAACAGTGACAAGTGTACACTTAGGTAATCCGTTCCAGGGACAAGAGACTATGCCTACAGCAAAAGCTTAGGAGAATCAGGAATTAAGGAAGAAAGCATTGTCCATATCCCTGATACTGGCCATTTTCCTTCCTCATATCCAGAGCCTCATCGCCTCCCAGCAAAGGGTCACAGCCAAGATGTGTTTTGTAATTTACTGAGTAACACCCTACTGTAAAGCAAGACCTCCATACATTTTTCTTATTTGGGGTTTCATGGTAAGTATGGAAATTGAATAGGATTGTGTTAAAGCGATGTTTCATGAAATAAAAACCTGTGGAACTCCAGTTGAAGTTCTCAGTCTTTCATAACACTGTACTGTCTTCCCAATATCAGAAAATGCTAAAAAGACATGGTCCAAATACAATTGCACACAGTGGGCAAACAGGAGACACTCAGGCAGAAAAACAAAACAAACAAACAAAACCCTTCAAGGTGGCTCTTTGAGAAGGGCCAGCGTGCCTGGTAAGTGCATGCGATTGCCAAATGCAGTCAGTGCGCTGGTGGCTAACAGTAATCTTGGACTAGCTGGACATCTTTCAGGAATTTTGGGTAGGAACCAGGCACTTTTGGCATGCTTCTCATAGTGTGGGGCAGAGTATGCTGTGATGGCAGAAAGGATAATGAGGAGAGCTAGCTGGAAAGCATGTTGTTTCTTTCGTTTTTGATGTTTTGTTTTCCAAATAAGATTTCCAGGACTGTGTCTCTACCTTGAAGGACAAGTAGGTGAGAGAAATAGGCCAAGGACAAGTTGGGGACCTCAGTGCAGTTTGGACTTGGGGAGATCACTGGGAACAAAAATCTTGTCTTCACTGACTTCTAGCTTTCTAGCAGACAGCTTTCAATAATAAACACACAAACTTGGTCCACGATTTACAGAAAAAGAAAAATCCTGGAGATGTTTAAGAGGACTGACTTTGCACCTAAGTGGATTAAAAATTAGATCAAAATATAAAATGACATTAGGGTCCATAATATCTGAAGGCAGTGTAGGTTGCGGAGCAGTAGATGATATAAGACTGTCTGATCTGCCTGGCATTCTCTTCCTGCAGTTTTGGATTTAAGGTTTACTGGATACAAACCTTGCATATCTTTTTGATTGACACCTTGTTTCTGAAGGCATCGCCTGCCTCCCAGACCATGCTGCTGCCACTTTTGCCAGCAGTTTTGCCAGGCTTCCAAGGCAGCAAGAGTCCGCCGACTGAAGCCCTGAGCCTTACCCATGCCGAGTCATTCTTCTGCTCCTAATCATGCTAAGTCATTCTTCTGCTCCCAGCTTGGGTGAAACATCACACCATCAGGGTCTGGTTTCCAGCAAGGTGTTGAATGATAGAACCCAGAAGTACAGGAAAGTCTCTTCCCTGTGAGCTGAACCTTGACTAATAGGAGATGGGATATTGTAGAGAACAAGGTGAGCAAATTCCCTCTCTCCCCTTGATTTTCCTGGGGACTTCTTTAAGATTTGTTTCTCCCTGAAGAGAACTTCTCCATGGAGCGATTCCATGTGCTGAGCCAACATCCCTGCCCACAGACATGATGAGCCCCTTCACAGCTCCCTGTGGCGTGGTGGTCAGCACAGTAACACATCCCCTCATCATACCATCTTAGCTTCCAGTTTTTCCTTGTCTCATTTCCCCTATTTCCTCATCTTTACCATCCTGGGTTTGCACTTTCCAAATAAAGTGTCAGCTCTTCAATCCTCATCCCAGGCTTTACTTTGTAGAAAGAGACTTTCTAACAGAGAACTCTGACAACAGGACTCATTTGATTGGAGTACTGGATATTATCCTCCTGCCCCTGAGGGTCACCCTCACTTTTCTCCATCCTACCCTTTGCCCTGGGAGGCTGTTGAACTAGATGACAGGACTCCCATGCCCTCTGGCCTCCAGTCAGATCCAGCCAATGGGGCACCCTAGCAGGAGATTGAAAGGAGGAGGTATTTGTTCCCCTGGCTCCCTCCCTGTAAGAGGTCTCCTTGGACTGGTCATGCCCTCAGATGAAAGTCACAGCTGGTAGTCTCCTCTATGTTACCTTCCTTTTGATTTCTGAGACCTGCTTCCTCCTCCCATCCCTTTGGACCTGGGGGACGTAACAACTCCACACTGCACTTCAGATTACTGCACTTTCCGATGCCTCTACGCCCTCCCCACTCCTTTGTAATGTTTCTCTCTCTCTTCTTTTTTGTTTTGTTTTGTTTTTTGAGACAGTCTCACTCTGTCACCCAGGCTGGAGTACAGTGGTGCCATCTCGGCTCATTACAACCTCCTTCTCCAAGGTTCAAGCAATTCTCCTGCCTCAGCCTCCCTAGTAGCTGGGACTACAGGCACATGCCACCACGCCAAGCTAATTTCTGTATTTTTAGTAGAGATTGGGTTTCACCATGCTGGTCAAGCTGGTCTTGAACTCCTGACCTGAAGTGATCCACCCATCTTGGCCTCCCAAAGTGATGGGATTAGAGGTGTGAGCCACAATGCCCAGCCTGTAATGTCTCTTTATAAATAACCCCTTCTTGAATTTTTCCAATTTGAGAGTGTCCAACTGTTTCCTACTGGAATCAAGTATGAAAAGAAATGGTTAAATGCTAATACAATTGAGCTTTGTTGGAACAGCGAATAGCCATTACCAATCAGTTCTTGTTTGGCAGAAAAAGAAAGCGAGGCACTAATTTTTAATAAGTCACTGTTGCGACAAACCCCTATCAACCCCAATAGGGAAAGCACCAGTCTAAAGAGGCCAAAGAAGAGACCCAGAACCGGCAGATGAAACGTGATGTTTTATTAGGGGGTTGATACAGGAGAGAGAGTCCAGTAGTGGCAGGCTGGCCAGGAGAACACAACCGCTTGCAAACATTATGCAGTTTCTACAGCATTTTCACTTAACACCCTCCATCTAAAGAACTCCACCTGGCAACCATCATTTAACTCAAAACTCAAGGCCTCAATCTCCTGTACGGCAAATATTCCATGGAACAGGCTGGGTGGGGGCTCAGATGTTTACCATAGATAAAAAACGAATCTCCAGGTTGGCCATGCACAGATTCCCTAGCTTGAAACACACATTCAGGTACATCTACCACACTGGGTCTTTCTAAAGGTATGCTTAAATGATTGCTATCAGATGCATTTACCCTGCAATCGACTAAAAGGTCAAACAATCAGAGTTCTGGCAGAAAACAATTCCATTGCTTAAAGGACCATTTATGAGAGAGTGGGCAAATTAAGGAGAATCAATAAGGGATAGTGACACACACGGTACAAGAAAGAGCAGAGAGTTACCCCTCCTCCTCCTTTTGAACAGACAAAAGGAAGAGACAGTGTTACAACCCTGAGCCCTGTGAGAGTGGCAGCCCTGGAGGAACTCAGCCACAGAAGGAGGCAGCCCTGACAGGTCCTCAGTCTGCAGCAGGTTAAGGGTGACAGAAAAATTCCCTGACCTTTCTCCCCTCTTGCCCACTAATCTCTCTGCAATCTCTGGTCTCCAGTCAGTGCCTCTTATTGACTGAACCTAACCAGAAACTAGAATGATGTGGCCCATCAGGGACAGCCTGCTTGGGCTCAGAGTGGGCCTGAGAAGGGCAGAGACTGGTTTGAGTTGGTGAGAGTGGGGAGGGCAACAGACAATAGCCAGTACAATCAGGATATCAAACTCCATGCAGATATAATCCTAATTTTGTGAAAAGTGATACATGCATTTATGTAGTCCTGTTGTTGAACAAGGTATTTAAAATAGCTACCTCATGGTAGCAGAAGAACCATAGTTGATTTTTATTATTTATAGTGTTTGGTATATTTCCCGAATCAAAAAAATGGCTGTAAGACTTTAAAATTTATCTTTGGGAAAAAACAAGAGCTCATTAAAAATGTGTTTACTTTAATTTTATTTTTAAAGAAAATATTTTCTATCAGTGGCTCCTCATGGTAGGAATTTCACCTCCTGAATTTTCCCGGGAGGAGGATCTCATCAAGAGTAAGATCAAGGCCAAAAGAGAGGGTTTTTTTGTTTCTCACCACATTCGTTTCTTTTTACACTATTCTGCCAATCACTGGGAAAGAATGATAAACCAGACAAATGGTATCCCAGTTCTGATCACATTAGTACATCTGGAATCTCAATGACTGCTATTAACTTTCTTATGCAGCCAAGCTAATCTGTGATATTCACTTGGTCAAACAAAATTTTTCGTATCTGAGGTGGACACACAAACCTCCATGTATAGGCATAAACCTCAGATATGCATATAACTGCAAAATCTTTTCAGTTTAATTAGACAGTAAACATTCTTTTCAGATTACATTTGTTTTCAAAATAACTTTCAGAACTGTTTGATTCGTTTTTCTATTGCTTCATGTCTTTTACATTTTAACTTGAACTACAGTAAAACAACGTGGGGGAGCACTGGGATACTGTCAGCAATCTGCATTTGCCCTGGTGTTTTCCACACCCTGCATTCCGTGTCTATTCTTAGCACTGTCCTTGGGCTGCTTGTCAGCTCACATTCAGTGTGGGATAAAAGGCAGGCAGCCACTGCCTCTGAAGAAATACTTAATATATACAGAATGAGATAGCAAACCTTTGGAATGTCCCAGAGCAGCTGTTGAAGGCACTAGTTCTTAACCTCTACCAATGTCTCCACCTTGAGCCAAGGCAGCAGTTTGGGAGAATATAATAAGCACCAATCATCAGATGTGCTGTGTAAACTCAGACACACAGTGTAAACTCAGGTGTTGAACTTCCACTGGCTGCCAGGCTATTTAAAGCTAAGAATTATGCAGAGATAGCAGATGTGTTACATTTTGCCATCTAAGTTTATGGAGCATCTAAAAAGCACAGATTAAAACTCACTGAATTCAGTAATCAAACTTTTAAAAGTGGTGTCCTAAAGCTTCATATTAATTTATAAGAGGATATGTTAATACATATCTCGTGAACATTTCGTATGTGTCCATAGAACTTACACTATTTTTAAAAAGTCAAAACACTTCAGATAGGATTCAGTATACCTTTAAAAAGATGAATGAGGTACATATTTGAACTTTTTAAAAATAAGATTTATATCTGAAAATTCCCATTGACGTTTAAGGCAGTAACAACTATACTGAATCATAAATAGATTTCAGACCCAATTTCCAAATACTGTATTTTAATTTTTGCACTCCATATTTATAAAACCTCACTTTAATTAAAATACATTAAGAAGAAAAGCTTATTGAGTGAAGGGAATCACAACTCTTTTTGGCAAAATAAAAGATTTTCATAAAATAGATAGGAATTCCTTAAATGAGTATGGCTCTTTTGCCATCAGTGATTACAAATGCAGCTGGCATTGTTGGAATAATAAGAAACAATTCTAAGTCCTCTCTAATATCCAAATACAGCCTTCTGTATTTTCAGTGTTTCAGTTGTAAGAATAGTATCAGTTTGAGCCACACAAACATATTTACAAATGTTCCTTTCTGAGTAAGAATAATACAGACAACCTCAACATACCAGGAACTGTGTATATATTTTTAATCCTCATAAAAATCGTAGCAAATCATTTCAAATGTGGGTAATACAAACATTCTCGTAGTACCAGTGGCTGAACAATCGTCTTCCCTGTGTCAACTGAACAGGAACCGATATGATGTCACTTAGTCCCAACTGGATCCTTTACTTCCACCACCAAAATTCCATCATGACAGAGGACTGCAGACAAATCTTTGATTTCCACGCCATCTGGTAGTTTGTACTGTCGGGTGAAGCTTCTTGAGATAAAGCCATGCTCGTCCATTCTGGTTCCGTGTTGCGCTTTTATCAGCAGCCAGCCTTCGAAGGTCTGAATGATGATGTCTTCAGGGAGGAACTGGACCACATCCAGCAGGATCTGAAAGTGGGATTTGCCTTCTCGGGGTGGCGTCTCTGCCGCTGAGTCCACTGGAGGAGACAGCGCTGCCCTGGTTTTCCTCAGGTCCACGATGGTTGGCCCAGGCAGTGCATATAAAGCATGATCCAGCCTGCAGTCTTCTAGACCTCGAGCTTCAAACTCTTCCTGGTAACGCACTGGAATCTCTATGAGGTGCCTCAAAATGATTTTTGCCATAGTGAAGGCAAAAACAGCCTCGAACAGCCTCCTTCTGCCAACCTTCAGTCAGTGGCGAGCCCCTGCAGTTGCCTACTGACTGGATTACCAGTTGAAGCAGCTAGTGATTTATAGCCGTGTCCAGACGCAATCACTTAATTAGGCCTGAATCATAGCACGGAATGCTCGCTTGTCTTTTCACACACGCTGACAATGAATGGCTATTTATAGGCCATGTTTCCCAGTTGCATTTAGCACACAGCCTGCACAAGCTGCCCAGTCATGGATTGCCCTTACATTCTCAGTTATCCTTGGCAAATGTGTCTGCCTTGCTTACTTCAAGAGAAAAAGAGAGTGGGAATCGAAAATGGTATTTGAAAAATATCTGGGTGAGGCCGGGTGCGGTGGCTCATGCCTGTAATCCCAGCACTTTAGGAGGCTGAGGCGGGTGGATCGCCTGAGGTCAGGAGTTCAAGCCCAGCCTGACCAACGTGGTGAAACCCTGTCTGTAATAAAAACACAAAAATTAGCTGGGCACGGTGGCTCATGCTTGTAATCCTAGCTACTTGGGAGGTTGAGGTAGGGGAATCGCTTGAACCAGGAGGCAAAGTTTGCAGTGAGCCAAGACCACACCATTGCACTCTAGCCTAGGCAATAGAGTGAGACGCCATCTCAACAAACAAACAAACAAACAAACAAACAAACACCAAAAATATCTGGGTGGGTGCTTTCTCCCTGTGAACTTCAGTAATCTAAGGGAATAGGACTTCTTAGAACAGTCAGAGATGTTCACTCATAATATGAGCTGGGATCATATTTTCCCTCATCTCCAGATACAAAGCTGGGGAGGGCAGAATCTAGCTGTAATTCAGAAAGAATTAATACACACATATTCAAATCTCAACCATTCAACAAACTGCCCTCTGTCCTTATGCATTTCCTTTTATCTTTTAGTTTTTTGGGCTAAAAGACACATTATCTGGGTTTATTTACATCTGACTCATCAAAATTAGATCAGATGACTAAGCTAGCAAAGTGACAAATGTCAGATGGGGGCTGCAGGGGCATAGGATGGGGAATTTTAGTGATGAAAATAGAGCCACAAAGAAGAGAAAAATGTCAAAGCTTTGAATGATTTCATATGAACGTTCAAAAATCTAAGGATTAATCTTGTCACAGCTCTGCTACTGAGTTGGCAAAAATAAATTAAATATAATTTCCCCACTATATCACCCTTTATACTAAACTTACCCTGAAAAAGAATGAGGCAACTCCTTATCCACAGCTATGGAAGAATCTCCAAGATATGTTAAATCAAAAAGAAAAGTCCAGGGCAATATATGATATGGCTAGTATTTATACCTTTTTTTTTTTTTTTTGAGACAGAGTCTTTCTCTATCACCCAAGCTGGAGTGGGTAACAGCCTTGAAGTCCTGGAATCAAGAAATCCCTCACTCTCAGCTTCCTGAGTAGCTGGGACTATAGAACCATGTCACCATGCCCTGTTAGTTTTTTTGATTGCTTTTTAGAGACGGGGGTCTTGTTATGTTGCCCAGGCTGGTCTCTAACTCCTGGCCTGAAGAGATCCTTCCACCTCATCCTCCCAAAGTGCTGGAATTACAGATGTGAGCCACTGCACCAGGCCTTATTTATACTTTTTTAAAAAGTATGTATTTGCTTATATTAATAAAATCTGTCTGAAAGCTTTGTAGCTGGAGACAGTGGGTGCCTCCTGAGAGTGATTGGCAGGTGGGGGCTGGAAGGAGACCTAATTTTTACTATAAATACTTTTGTGCTATTTATTTATTTACTATTTTTATTATTATTTTTGCCACCATCTTCTTTGTGATAGTGTGTGCTTTTTATTTTATTTATTTATTTATTTATTTATTTATTTGAGATGGAGTCTCGCTCTGTTGCCCAGGCTGGAGTGCAGTGGTGCCACCTTGACTCATTGCAACCTCCACATCCCGGGTTCAAGTGATTCTCCTGCCTCAGACTCCCGAGTAGCTGGGACTATAGGCGCCTGCCATCACACCCAGATAATTTTTGTATCTTCAGTAGAGACAGGGTTTCACAATGTCGGCCAGGCTGGTCTCAAACTCCTGACCTCAGGTGATCTGCCCGCCTCAGCCTCCCAAAGTGTTGGGATTATAGATATGAGCCACTGCGCCCGGCCAGTGTGCTTTTTATTTATAGAGTGTATATGGAATATACCTACACACAATAAATTTTAACATATGGAAAATTTCTTCTCCATGGAGATTAATATTTTCTTAAATGGATAAACTTAACAGTACCTTTCCTTTTAAAATATATGCACTTTCTTCAAATGAAAAAATGTCTATATAATATTAAAAATCAGAAAATGGAACAAAAATCTTCTTTAGCTCACTTTATAAGTCTAAAAAACCTCTGTGGACATATTGGCATACACTTAGAAACATGTCCTAACAATGCGTTCACACTCAGCTTTTTGACCTGCAGTTCACAGGCTGGTGGTCCTCCAGAGGAAAATGTACTCTTTTAGATATGTTAATGTTCTCTGGCTCATAAAATACTGTGGGATGTTGTCATCAGTGCTACTCTTAGTGGAAAGTCAAGAACAGAACCCACTGCCAGTGACAAGAAATGGATACGATCTTAAGGATTTGGCATTCAAACACTAGTAAGATTTACAGCAAAATTGAGAGAAAGCTACAGACATTTCCTACATGCCTCCTACCCCTACACATGTACAGCCTCCTCCATTATCAACACCGCCCCCAAAGTGGTACTTTTTTTTTTTTTGAGATGGAGTCTCGCTCTGTGGACCAGGCTGGAGTGCAGTGGCACCATCTCAGCTCACCGCAACCTCAACCACCAAGGTTCAAGCGATTCTCCTGCCTCAGCCTCCCGAGTAGCTGGGATTATAGGCGCCCACCACCATGCCCAGCTAATTTTTGTAGTTTCAGTAGAGACGAGGTTTCACAATGTTGGCCAGACTGGTCTTGAACTCCTGACCTCAGGTGATCTGCCCACCTCGGCCTCCCAAAGTACTGGGATTACAGGCATGAGCCACTGCTCCCAGCCTCAAAGTGGTACATTTGTTACAATTGATAAACCTACACTGACACATCATTATCAGCCTGAGTCCATATTTCACACTAGGGTTCAGTCTCTGTTGTACATTTGATGCATGGTGGTGACGTGTATCCACCATTATAGTATCATGTAGAGTAGTTTTACTGCCCTAAAACGCTCTGGGCTCCACTTATTCATCCCTCTGTCTCCCCAAACCCTTGATCTAAAAAACTTCTCAAAAAAAAATATAAGTCTATTAAAACAAATACTAGAAAGAGGCTGTTAGGGTGAGACAGAAAAAATGTGTCAAATAATCTTACAGTTTCTTCCACCAGAGATCTCTGAGACAGGCAAAGAAGGCTTAGGTGTGAGTGATAAGTTTCCATGTATGATCTGTGAATGAGCTGCTGAGATTAAAGATGAGCTATTCCAGCATTTTGGGAGGCCAAGACGGGTCAGGAGTTCAAGACCAGCCTGACCAACATGGTGAAACCCCGTCTCTACTAAAAATACAAAAATTAGCTGGGCGTGGTGGCGGGCACCTGTAATCCCAGCTACTCGGGAGGCTGAGGCAGGAGAATCACTTGAACCTGGGAGGTGGAGGTTGCAGTGAACCAAGATCGTGCCACTGCTCTGCAGCCTGGGCGACAGAGCAAGACTCCATCCAAAAGAAAAGAAAAAAATAAAAATGAGCATCACATTTCTGATGCGATATTCAAGACTTCTACTTCTGCCATTTTCCCAAAATTTTCCCCAAACTGCCCTTTGACTCCAGCCCTAAGCCTGACTGCCCTCATCATGACCATCAGCGACCTTGACTTTTTGTCCTTTTGGAGAATCTGTCAGGATTCCTCACTGGTCTCCTTCGCCTGCTCTCCTGTCCATCGTTCGCCTTGTAACTAGAGCAGTTTTTCTGGAGCATCACATAGATGATGTCACTCCCTTGCTTCAAACTGGAAGTCAGAAGCTTCTGATCACAACCAGAATGAAATACAAAATTCTTACCATGGCCTTTGAGAACCCATAATCTGGCCCCTCTGCCCTGCTCCCCTCCACCTCACACTAGGGTTCAGTCTTCGTGTTGTACATTCTCTGCATGCTGGTGACCATAGGTAAAATGGTGGTGCCCCTGCTTCAACCACACTGGCCTCCTTTCTGTCCCTTGAACACTCTAAGCTTGGTTCTTCCTCAAGCTCCTTGTACTTGGAGTCCCTTTTGTTCTGAAAACTTGACTTTCACGTTGTCTTAAGGTTGCCTCTTTCTCATCATTCAGGCTCCAGGTCACATGTTACCTCTTCAGCCAAGTCTTTTGCGACTATCTAGGGAAAGTACTCTTGTTATCCATCACAGAACCCTATTTTTTTTTTCTTTTGAGACGGAGTCTCACTCTGTTGCCCAGGCTGGAGTGCAGTGGCGCGATCTCAGCTCACTGCAAGCTCCACCACCTGCGTTCACGCCATTCTCCTGCTTCAACCTCCTGAATAGCTGGGACGACAGGTGCCCGCCACCAGGCCTGGCTAATTTTTTGGGTTTTTTTTTTTTGGTAGAGACGGGGTTTCACTGTGTTGGCCAGGATGGTCTTGATCTCCTGACCTCGTGATCTGCCCACCTCGGCCTCCCATAGTGCTGGGATTACAGGCATGAGCCACCACCCCTGGCCCATAGAACCCTATTTTACCTTTGTTTTGTATTCTTTTATGCCATGATCAGGGCGGTGTGGTCACAAGAGGACATACAGGAGAGAGGCTCGGGAAAACAAAGTATGTTATACTCACAGGTCCTAGAGACAACTGACTATGGAGGGTGTGGGGAAGACACAAGTGGTCAGGAGGCAGAAGACAGGAGCAAGTGGAAGATTTATTGGGGTTTCCACAGGGAAAGGCAGGGCAGGATGAACAGTTTAGAACTGGCTAGTTTGAATAATTTCAGCAGGCCCCAAGCTACAGGGTGTCTCCAGTTGCCCGGTGCCTGGCCTTTGGTTGACTAAGGCAGAGGAATGTTGCCTCCTGGAGTGCAGGGGCCACATAGAGGAGAGACAGCTCTGGGTTGGGCAGTTTGCTTATCAAAGGCACACTCCCAGCTGAGCCCTTTGCTGTCTCTAAGGATTGGCCAGCCCTGGGAGGTGCAGTCTCTTTCCAGATGGAAAGGTTTTTAACATATCAAAACATCATAATATACAGAAAATAATCCACATTCTTTTATTAAAGAGTGGGAACTATTTTTTTTCTTATCCCCCTCAAGAGGACAAATAGAGTTTTATTTTATTGCACGCATTCTCACTGGGGGTGATATTGCCCACAAGGAGGTAAAAATTGTTTCCTATGGAGCAAAAAAAAAAAAAAAAAGATTGACATAATCTAAGATTAGATAAAATCTGAGATATTATGTAATGGTTTGTGATCCTCCAAAGGACCACCGTGCATAAATGGACATGTATCTGGGTTATTAGAATTCTAATGGGGAGATGGAGGAGAAATTAGGTGAAAAGTGTCTAAAGATATCTGGGAGGGGATAAATGATACAGTAATAAAACAGGTGAGAAATGCTGTGTAGTCTGCTTCATTAGTCACCCATCAAGACCCCCATGGCTTATGCCAAATGCTGAAGAAGTTAGGTGGATAAGGATGACTGTATAGATGTAGCAAGGCTGTCCTCAACCAAACCAAGGTCGGAGTCATCAGTAGGGTGAACGTTAAATTGCAGTGACTTGGAGATCATTGACCATTGAACACAGGCGGCAAATTCCAATAACAGCTTGGCTTGAAGTCCAAGAAGATTTTCTTTTTTTTTTATTTTTTTTTTATTTTTTTATTTTTTATTATTATTATTTTTTATTATACTTTAGGGTTTTAGGGTACATGTGCACAATGTGCAGGTTTGTTACATATGTATCCATGTGCCATGTTGATTTCCTGCACCCATTAACTCGTCATTTAGCATTAGGTGTATCTCCTAATGCTGTCCCTCCCCCCTCCCCCCACCCCACAACAGTCCCCAGAGTGTGATGTTCCCCTTCCTGTGTCCATGAGTTCTCATTGTTCAATTCCCACCTATGAGTGAGAACACGCGGTGTTTGGTTTTTTGTCCTTGCGATAGTTTACTGAGAATGATGTTTTCCAGTTTCATCCATGTCCCTACAAAGGACACGAACTCATCATTTTTTATGGCTGCATAGTATTCCATGGTGTATATGTGCCACATTTTCTTAATCCAGTCTATTGTTGTTGGACATTTGGGTTGGTTCCAAGTCTTTGCTATTGTGAATAGTGCCGCAATAAACATACGTGTGCATGTGTCTTTATAGCAGCATGAGTTATAGTCCTTTGGGTATATACCCAGTAATGGGATGGCTGGGTCAAATGGTATTTCTAGTTCGAGATCCCTGAGGAATCGCCACACTGACTTCCACAATGGTTGAACTAGTTTACAGTCCCACCAACGGTGTAAAAGTGTTCCTATTTCTCCACATCCTCTCCAGCACCTGTTGTTTCCTGATTTTTTAATGATGGCCATTCTAACTGGTGTGAGATGGTATCTCATTGTGGTTTTGATTTGCATTTCTCTGATGGCCAGTGATGATGAGCATTTCTTCATGTGTTTTTTGGCTGCATAAATGTCTTCTTTTGAGAAGTGTCTGTTCATGTCCTTTGCCCACTTTTTGATGGGGTTGTTTGTTTTTTTCTTGTAAATTTGTTTGAGTTCATTGTAGATTCTGGATATTAGCCCTTTGTCAGATGAGTAGGTTGCAAAAATTTTCTCCCATTCTGTAGGTTGCCTGTTCACTCTGATGGTAGTTTCTTTTGCTGTGCAGAAGCTCTTTAGTTTAATGAGATCCCATTTGTCAATTTTGCCTTTTGTTGCCATTGCTTTTGGTGTTTTAGACATGAAGTCCTTGCCCACGCCTATGTCCTGAATGGTATTGCCTAGGTTTTCTTGTAGGATTTTAATGGTTTTAGGTCTAACATATAAGTCTTTAATCCATCTTGAATTAATTTTTGTATAAGGTGTAAGGAAGGGATCCAGTTTCAGCTTTCTACATATGGCTAGCCAGTTTTCCCAGCACCATTTATTAAATAGGGAATCCTTTTCCCATTTCTTGTTTTTGTCAGGTTTGTCAAAAATCAGATAGTTGTAGATATGTGGCATCATTTCTGAGGGCTCTGTTCTGTTCCATTGATCTATGTCTCTGTTGTGGTACCAGTACCATGCTGTTTTGGTTACTGTAGCCTTGTAGTATAGTTTAAAGTCAGGTAGCGTGATGCCTCCAGCTTTGTTCTTTTGGCTTAGGATTGACTTGGCTATGCGGGCTCTTTTTTGCTTCCATATGAACTTTAAAGTAGTTTTTTCCAATTCTGTGAAGAAAGTCATTGGTAGCTTGATGGGGATGGCATTGAATCTATAAATTACCTTGGGCAGTATGGCCATTTTCACGATATTGATTCTTCCAACCCATGAGCATGGAATGTTCTTCCATTTGTTTGTATCCTCTTTTATTTCATTGGGTAGTGGTTTGTAGTTCTCCTTGAAGAGGTCCTTCACATCCCTTGTAAGTTGGATTCCTAGGTATTTTATTCTCTTTGAAGCAATTGTGAATGGGAGTTCACTCATGATTTGGCTCTCTGTTTGTCTGTTATTGGTGTACAAGAATGCTTGTGATTTTTGTACATTAATTTTGTATCCTGAGACTTTGCTGAAGTTGCTTATCAGCTTAAGGAGATTTTGGGCTGAGACAATGGGGTTTTCTAGATATACAATCATGTCATCTGCAAACAGGGACAATTTGACCTCCTCTTTTCCTAATTGAATATCTTTATTTCCTTCTCTTGCCTGATTGCTCCGGCCAGAACTTCCAGCACTATGTTGAATAGGAGCGGTGAGAGAGGGCATCCCTGTCTTGTGCCAGTTTTCAGAGGGAATGCTTCCAGTTTTTGCCCATTCAGTATGATATTGGCTGTGGGTTTGTCGTAGATAGCTCTTATTATTTTGAGATACGTCCCATCAATACCTAATTTATTGAGAGTTTTTAGCATGAAGAGCTGTTGAATTTTGTCAAAGGCCTTTTCTGCATCTATTGAGATAATCATGTGGTTTTTGTCTTTGGTTCTGTTTATATGCTGGATTACATTTATTGATTTGCGTATGTTGAACCAGCCTTGCATCCCAGGGATGAAGCCCACTTGATTATGGTGGATAAGCTTTTTGATGTGCTGCTGGATTCGGTTTGCCAGTATTTTATTGAGGATTTTTGCATCAATGCTCATCAAGGATATTGGTCTGAAATTCTCTTTTTTGGTTATGTCTCTGCCAGGCTTTGGTATCAGGACGATGCTGGCTTCGTAAAATGTGTTAGGGAGGATTCCCTCTTTTTCTATCGATTGGAATAGTTTCAGAAGGAATGGTACCAGTTCCTCCTTGTACCTCTGGTAGAATTCAGCTGTGAATCCATCAGGTCCTGGACTCTTTTTGGTTGGTAAGCTATTGATTGTTGCCACAATTTCAGAACCTGTTATTGGTCTATTCAGAGATTCAACTTCTTCCTGGTTTAGTCTTGGGAGGGTGTATTTGTCGAGGAATTTATCCATTTCTTCTAGATTTTCTAGTTTATTTGCATAGAGGTGTTTGTAGTATTCTCTGATGGTAGATTGTATTTCTGTGGGATTGGTGGTGATATCCCCTTTTTCGTTTTTTATTGCATCTATTTGATTCTTCTCTCTTTTCTTCTTTATTAGTCTTGCTAGCGGTCCATCAATTTTGTTGATCTTTTCAAAAAACCAGCTCCTGGATTCATTAATTTTTTGAAGGGTTTTTTGTGTCTCTATTTCCTTCAGTTCTGCTCTGATTTTAGTTATTTCTAGCCTTCTGCTAGCTTTTGAATGTGTTTGCTCTTGCTTTTCTAGTTCTTTTAATTGTGATGTTAGGGTGTCAATTTTGGATCTTTCCTGCTTTCTCTTGTGGGCATTTAGTGCTATAAATTTCCCTCTACACACTGCTTTGAACGTGTCCCAGAGATTCTGGTATGTTGTGTCTTTGTTCTCGTTGGTTTCAAAGAACATCTTTATTTCTGCCTTCATTTCATTATGTACCCAATAGTCATTCAGGAGCAGGTTGTTCAGTTTCCATGTAGTTGAGCGGTTTTGAGTGAGTTTCTTAATCCTGAGTTCTAGTTTGATTGCACTGTGGTCTGAGAGACAGTTTGTTATAATTTCTGTTGTTTTACATTTGCTGAGGAGAGCTTTACTTCCAACTATGTGGTCAATTTTGGAATAGGTGTGGTGTGGTGCTGAAAAAAATGTATATTCTGTTGACTTGGGGTGGAGAGTTCTGTAGATGTCTATTAGGTCCACTTTATGTAGAGCTGAGTTCAATTCCTGGATATCCTTGTTAACTTTCTGTCTCGTTGATCTGTCTAATGTTGACAGTGGGGTGTTAAAATCTCCCATTATTATTGTGTGGGAGTTTAAGTCCCTTTGTAGGTCACTGAGGACTTGCTTTATGAATCTGGGTGCTCCTGTGTTGGGTGCATATATATTTAGGATAGTTAGCTCTTCTTGTTGTATTGATCCCTTTACCATTATGTAATGGCCTTCTTTGTCTCTTTTGATCTTTGTTGGTTTAAAGTCTATTTTATCAGAGACTAGGATTGCAACCCCTGCCTTTTTTTGTTTTCCAGTTGCTTGATAGATCTTCCTCCATCCCTTTATTTTGAGTCTATGTGTGTCTCTGCACGTGAGATGGGTTTCCTGAATACAGCACACTGATGGGTCCTGACTCCTTATCCAGTTTGCCAGTCTGTGTCTTTTGATTGGAGCATTTAGCCCATTTACACTAAATGTTAATATTGTTATGTGTGAATCTGATCCTGTCATTATGATGTTAGTTGGTTATTTTGCTCGTTAGTTGCTATAGTTTCTTCCTAGCCTCGATGGTCTTTACAATTTGGCATGTTTTTGCAGTGGCTGGTACCGGTTGATCCTTTCCATGTTTAGTGCTTCCTTCAGGAGCTCTTTTAGGGCAGGCCTGGTGGTGACAAAATCACTCAGCGTTTGCTTGTCTGTAAAGTATTTTATTTCTCCTTCACTTATGAAGCTTAGTTTGGCGGGATAGGAAATTCTGGGTTGAAAATTCTTTTCTTTAAGAATGTTGAATATCGGCCCCCACTCTCTTCTGGCTTGTAGAGTTTCTGCTGAGAGATCAGCTGTTAGTCTGATGGGCTTCCCTTTGTGGGTAACCCGACCTTTCTCTCTGGCTGCCCTTAACATTTTTTCCTTCATTTCAACTTTGGTGAATCTGACAATTATGTGTCTTGGAGTTGCTCTTCTCGAGGAGTATCTTTGTGGCGTTCTCTGTATTTCCTGAATCTGAATGCTGGCCTGCTTTGCTAGATTGGGGAAGTTCTCCTGGATAATATCTTGCAGAGTGTTTTCCAACTTGGTTCCATTCTCGCCATCATTTTCAGGTACACCAATCAGACGTAGATTTGGTCTTTTCACATAGTCCCAAATTTCTTGGAGGCTTTGTTCATTTCTTTTTATTCTTTTTTCTCTAAACTTCCCTTCTCTCTTCATTTCATTCATTTCATCTTCCATCAGCGATACCCTTTCTTCCAGTTGATTGCATCTGCTACTGAGGCTTCTGCAATCTTCGCGTAGTTCTCGAAACTTGGCTTTCAGCTCCATCATCTCCTTTAAGCCCTTCTCTCCATTAGTTATTCTAGTTATCCATTCTTCTAATTTTTTTTCAAAGTTTTTAACTTCTTTGCTATTGTTTTGAATTTCCTCCCGTAGCTCAGAGTAGTTTGATCGTCTGAAGCCTTCTTCTCTCAACTCGTCAACGTCATCCTCCATCCAGCTTTGTTCCGTTGCTGGTGAGGAACTGCGTTCCTTTGGAGGAGGAGAGGTGCTCTGTTTTTTAGAGTTTCCAGTTTTTTTGCTCTGTTTTTTCCCCATCTTTGTGGTTTTATCTACTTTTTGTCTTTGATGATGGTGATGTACAGATGGGTTTTTGGTGTGGATGCCCTTTCTGTTTGTTAGTTTTCCTTCTACCAGACAGGACCCTCAGCTGCAGGTCTATTGGAGTTTACTAGAGGTCCACTCCAGACCCTGTTTGGCTGGGTGTCAGCAGCGGTGGCTGCAGAACAGCGGATTTTCGTGAGACCACAAATTCAGCTGTCTGATAGTTCCTCTGAAAGTTTTGTCTCAGAGGAGTACCCGGCTGAATGAGGTGTCAGTCTGTCCCTACTGGAGGGTGCCTCCCAGTTAGGCTGCTCAGGGGTGAGGGACCCACTTTAGGAGGCAGTCTGTCCGTTCTCAGATCTCCAGCTGCGTGCTGGGCTACTCTCTTCAAAGCTGTCAGTCAGACAGGGACATTTAAGTCTGTGGAGGTTCTTGCTGAGTTTTTGTTTGTCTGTGCCCTGCCCCCAGAGGTGGAGCCTACAGAGGCAGGCAGGCCTCCTTGAGCTGTGGTGGGCTCCACCCAGTTTGAGCTTCCTGGCTGCTTTGTTTACCTAAGCAAACCTGGGCAATGGCGGGCGCCCCTCCCCCAGCCTCGCTGCCGCCTTGCAGCTTGATCTCAGACTGCTGTGCTAGCAATCAGCGAGACTCCGTGGGCATAGGACCCTCCGAGCCAGGTGCAGGACACAATCTCCTAGTGTGCCGTTTTCCAGGCCCGTTGGAAAAGCTCAGTATTAGGATGGGACTGACCCGATATTCCAGGTGCCGTCTGTTTCCCCTTTCTTTGACTAGGAAAGGGAACTCCCTGACCCCTTGCGCTTCCCGAGTGAGGCAATGCCTCACCCTGCTTCGGCTCGCGCACAGTGCGCTTCACCGACTGTGCTGCACCCACTGTTAGGCACTCCCTAGTGAGATGAAACCGGTACCTCAAGCAGAAATGCAGAAATCATCCGTCTTCTGTGTTGCTGGGGCTGGGAGCTGGAGACCGGAGCTGTTCCTATTCGGCCATCTTGGCTCCACCCATCCAAGAAGATTTTCTAAAAAGAGCCATGACTCAGCTGGGATAAGAAGGCTGACAGAGTGGGCCACAGGAAGCTTTGAGGAGGGACGGAGAGGGAGGACATCTGAGTGTTCCAGGTAACAGGATGGCATCTTCAAGGTCCTGGAGCCAGAAAGAAAACATCATGCCAAGAGAAGACACAAGAATCTCAGCTTGGCCACGATGCACTCTGCAAAGTAGGAAACGGGGAAAACGAGGCTGGAGAGGCAGAGGCCAGCCACAAAAAGCCTTGTCATCTTTCCTGAGACAAAATAACATTTTTAAAGTTGCCTGAACTTTCACCAGTTATTTAAGCTGCGACAGCAGAAATCTTAAAGACGATTCTTCATCTCCTCATAATCAAAATTTCTATTGAGTTTTTTTTTCCAAATTAAAGTTTGGATTCTATTTTGGAATAATGGAGTTAACTTCAGGAAAACCCAAATCAGTGCCTTTTTAAAAACTTTTCTGACCATACCCACAATAAGAAATATATTTACTATCACGACCTAGTGGATATACATATACGCATACTGGGTACAAAACACTTAGCTTTCCTACATGAATACACTCTGATGGTCTCTATTCAGTTCTATGTAACTTAAGAAAAGTGATCCTTGAAACTCTCTAAATTGATTTGATGACCCCAAAATTGGTTAAAATTGATAGTCTGAAAAGTTACTTAAGTTTTTACATTATTAAGCAAGGTAGTTTATCATGTTTGTGGGGTGAATTACATCTCTGCAGGGTGACTGTGGTGGTCTTAACTGATTGTTCTTCTGTGGCTGTGGTGAGGCATTGAGCAGGTAGGGAAGGAAGGAGCGCAGTGGGAGCAGGCAGCATGGCTTATGGTCAAATGTTGAAGAGGTTAAGGAAGGTAC
The DNA here is from genome assembly GCF_028878055.3 of Symphalangus syndactylus. NCBI lineage: Eukaryota > Metazoa > Chordata > Mammalia > Primates > Hylobatidae > Symphalangus > Symphalangus syndactylus. The sequence continues at coordinate 45,321,518 of NC_072440.2, forward strand.
GAATGGAATCCTAGATTTAGCAGTGAGGGTGTCTTTGACTTAACTAAGAGGAGAGTCCATGGCAAGGTAGGGACAGAAGTTAAACTGCAGTTGGTCAAGGAGTGAATATTACTTATAAACTACAATTTTAAGCATGTGAGGGGATGAAAAAATTAACATAAATTCCAGGTTTGTTTTGTCTAATAAGATGCTTTTAAGAAAATTGACAAGCCGGGCATGGTGGCTCATGCCTGTAATCCCAGCATTTTGGGAGGCTGAGGCGGGTGGATCCCTTGAGGTCAGGAGTTCGACATCAGCCTGGCCAACATGGCAAAATCCCGTTTCTACTAAAAATACAAAAATTAGCTGGGCGTGGTGGTACACACCTGTAATCCCAGCTACTCAGGAGGCTGAGGCATGAGAATTGCTTGAACCTGGGAGGTGGAGGTTGCAGTGAGCCAAGATCATGCTACTGCACTCCAGCCTGGGTGACAGAGTGAGGCTGTCTCAAAAAACAAAACAAAAACAAAAGAAAATTGACCATTAGCCTGACGGATAGGAGAGAACTGGTTAGCAAGAGACCCTGACAGGCTGTGCTTGTTTGAGTCTGAGACCTAGATGAACAATATCCCATTTGGAATATTTCTTTTAAACAAAGTAATAACCTTATGTCATCCTCAAGTCATTGGTAAGGTTTCATTCAGCCCTACAGCCTAATGTCAACTAGGCTTTGTGGAATTAAGGAAGGGACAGTACTATATATTATACACATTACAGCAAAGGGCCTCAGCTACCCAGAGAAGCAGTAATGAGACAACAGGAGATGAAAATAGTTGTTTGGAAAAAGATAAAATTGGCAACCCAGTTAACATCTACACATGCCCAAGGGCATCCAAAAAGTTTAGACAGGAGGTTTGATTGGACCCTGCTGCACTCTTGAAGGCTGAAGTCAACTCTGGAATGTTAGCCTGGAATGTTAAGGACTTTATCCTCCCATAGGAGCCATAATAAACACAAATACAAAGAGAGTTGAAGGATGGAGAAAGTAATCTTCCTAAGATTTCCAATCTTCCTTCTTTGATCACATCATCTTTCCCCTGATCAAATACTTGCAGTGGTTCTTGGCTTTCTCACGTAACTGTTGTGATTATACAATCTGATCTTAACTTTCTTTCCAAATCTGTATTTTTAGGATTTCCTCCATCGTATGCTCCAAACTCTTTGGTCTGGAATTCAAGGACCCCACCAGGACCACTAAATAGGTGTTCGTAAGAAGCCATACCTTATAGGATTGTTCTGTGTCATCCCAACCCTCCAACTAACTGGTGGTCGCTGTCTGAACATTCTTTCTGCTTCTCTGTCTTTTCTTCCTCACATGCTATTTCTTTCAGCAGGGCTGCTATGGTAGGCTTGATAATACCCCCAAAAGATATCTACATCTTAATCCTTGGAATCTGTAAATCTTTTGAATCTGCTACCTTATATGGCAAAGACTTTACAATCGTGATTAATAAAGATCTTGAGATGAGGAAGTTTTCCTGGATGATCTGGCTAGGTGCCAAATGCCATCACAAATGTCCCTATGAGAGAGGCAGAGAAGCACAGAGGAGAAGGCGATGTGAAGACAGAGCAGAGAGGATTGGAAGATGCAGGCCTTGAAGATGAAAGCAATGCAATTACAAGCCTAGGAATCCCAGCAGCTAGAAGAGGCAAAAAACAGACTATCCTCCAGAGCCTCCAGAGAAAGCACAGCCCTGTAAGCTCCCTGCTTTTGGACTCTGGGCCTCCAGAACTGTGAAAAAGTCCATTTCTGTTGGTTAAGCCATCAGGTTTATGGTTATTTGTTACCAGAGCCACAGAAAATGAATACAGATACCCTTACCCTCTGACACAGATATTACCTCTGTGCTCAAAATGTGTTTTCACTTTAAGCCTTGACCCAAACATTCCTCCTCCCTGTAGAGTTCCTGTATTGCTTCAGCTGAAAGCAGTTTTGCTGTACTTGCTTGGTATGAGGTCCACCTGGCACCTTAGTTATGAACTTGTGGATCTCTTTTATGCATTGTTAAGTGAGACACTAGGCTAGGAAACATGAGAGATAGAGTTGGTGTTCAAGAACTAATACAAGAGAAAAGCTTTGGAAGATTCTACCAGTTGAATTGGTATCTAAGGTGCTCATGAAACTTCAGGGCCACAAACTCTGAAGGGAGTGTTTATAAGATTTTTCCTGCTGGGACTGTCATGATGGAGTCAGGTTCATCAGGCACTGCTCAGGGACTGGAATGTCAGCAACCAGAAGTCAGCAGGTGGAGCAAGCCCCACTGTGTTCACTTTGCCTCCCCTGAGTCCTGACTGCTGGGCTCACCAATGCACCCACACTCAGGCTCAGCTCTGTTCCTGCTGCTGAGTTGATTGTAACCAAAGCAAACAAATCATCAACAGCCTCAACTCAATCTCACCAGGACTGGAAATGAATCTAGCCTGCCAGATTCTGTGGCACAGCTTCAACAGCTGAGCATCTGCCTGCCCTCTCAAATCTCCAACCAGATTCCAGACCGGAGCCACTCGTACTCTTGGAGTTGGTGCAATTCATAAAGCTGAACATTTGGCCAAGATTTTCTCCTCTCTTTGCTTTCCTCCTAGCCAAATTCCACAGTCCCTCTAAAGGCCTGGATCCTGCCCTGAACTGAGACTTCACTGGTGGCTGGGGCAGTGGTATTTCCTCTAGAGTCCATTTGTTCTTTTTACGGAGATAGATCCTAGTTCTTTGCCTTCAATCTGCTAGCCATGTGTGTTAGTCAGGGTTCTCCAGAGACACAGAACAAATAAACTGCTAATATAGAGATCTATAAAAGGAAATTTATTGTTGGAATTGGCTCCAGTGATTATGGAGGCCAAGGCATCCCATAATCTGCCATCTGCCAGCTGAAGAGCTAGGAAATTCAGTTCAAGTCCAAAGGCCTGAGACAAGGGAACTGATGCTATAACTTCCATTCCAAGGAGTCTGAAGGCTCAAGAACCAGGAGCTCTGATGTCTGAGGGCAGAAGATGGATGTCGCAGCTCATAAAGAGAAAGAACAAATCCACCCTTCCTCCTCCTTTTTGTTCTATTCAGGCCCTCAAGGGATTGACTGATTGCCCCAACACTGGTGAGGTTGATCTTCTTTTTTTAGTCTATGGAGTCAAAGGCTCATCCCTCTGGAGACACCTCACAGACATACCCAAAAAGAATGTCTGACCAGCTATCTAAGCATCCCTTAGCCCAGTCAAGTTGACACATACAAGTATCACACAAGGCTCCTGCCAGACTGTCTGACTTTTGGACTTAGGGATTCTAGCCATCCATGCCTCCTGCTTCATAGAGTAATGGTCTGTAAACGTCACTTGAGCAGCCATGCCCTTTGACTAAGTAGGGGAGACTGTAGTGCAGCCAGAGAGTAACTGGGTAGCTTCCACAGTTACCTACCCTGCCTCAGCCTCCTTTTCCTGACATTGACTTCTGAGCACCAGTGTGCCTCCCTTCTAAACCTGCCAAGTCTGTATACCTAGGCCCATCTCATTTCCGACAGATCCACTACTTCATGGTGGTTAGGAACATGGACTAAGGGTGTCTCCTTCAATGTGTTACTTCACCTGAGAATGTTTCAACTTCTCTAAAATGGGTATAACTACAGAACATACCATCCAGAGATGTTGGAAAGATTGAATTTGATTCTGGCCATAAAGTATGTTCTCTATGAGGCACTGTGCTAAGTGATCTGTTGGGGGAAAGCAGACTCCGATATTCAACATGGGTCCTTTTCTATTTTCCCTAAGTGTCAGCTGGTCTGAGAAATAAAGGGACAGAGTACAAAAGAGAGAAATTTTAAAGCTGGGTGTCCGGGGGAGACATCACATGTCGGCAGGTTCCGTGATGCCCCCCAAGCCGCAAAACCAGCAAGTTTTTATTAGTGATTTTCAAAAGGGAAGTGAGTGTATGAATAGGGTGTGGGTCACAGAGATCACATGCTTCACAAGGTAATAAAATATCACAAGGTAAGTGGAGGCAGGGTGAGATCACAGGACTGGGGCGAAATTAAAATTGCTAATGAAGTTTTGGGCACGCATTGTCATTGATAACATCTTATCAGGAGACAGGGTTTGAGAGCAGACAACCAGTCTGACCAAAATTTATTAGGCGGGAATTTCCTTGTCCTAAGCCTGTGAGCGCTATGGGAGACCGGGGCTTATTTCATCCCTTATGTACAACTGTAAAAGACAGACGTTCCCAAAGTGGCCATTTCAGAGGCCTCCCCTTAGGGACGTATTCTCTTTCTCAGGGATATTCCTTGCTGAGAAAAAGAATTCTGCGATATTTCTCCTATTTGCTTTTGAAAGAAGAGAAATATGGCTCTGTTCTGCCCAGCTCATAGGCAGCCAGACTTTAAGGTTATCTCCCTTGTTCCCTGAACATCGCTGTTGTCCTGTTCTTTTTTCAAGGTGCCCAGATTTCATATTGTTTAAACGATTTGTGCAGTTAATGCAATCATCACAGGGCCCTGAAGCGACATTCATCCTCAGCTTATGAAGATGATGGGATTAAGAAATTAAAGTAAAGACAGGCATAGGAAATCACAAGAGTATTGATTGGGGAAATGATAAGTGTCCATGAAATCTTCACAATTTATGTTCAGAGATTGCAGTAAAGACAGGCGTAAGAAATTATAAAAGTATTAATTTGGGGAACTCATAAATGTCCATGAAATCTTCACAATTTACGCTCTTCTACCATGGCTTCAGCCGGTCCCTCCCTTCGGGGTCTCTGACTTCCTGCAACAGTGATCAATATATATAATGTTTCTGCTGGTCTCTCCAAAACATAAGCAGACTGGACACTTGAAAAGTAATTTGTTGTCTATCAAAAACTGCAATCCCACTTTGGGAGGCCGAGATGGGTGGATCATTTGAGCCTAGGAGTTTGAGACCAGCCTGGGCAACATGGTGAAACCTCATCTCTACAAAAAACAAACAAACAAAATAGCTAGGTGTGATGGCATGCATCTGCAGTCCCAGCTACCTGGGGGGCTGAGGTGAGAGGATCACTTGAGCTGAGGAGTCAAAGGTTGCAGTGAGCCAAGATTGCACCACTGCACTCCAGCCTGGGTGACAGAGTGAGATCCTGTCTCAAAAACAAAACAAAAACTATAATCCTTTTTCTCAGCTAATCTTCAGAATTTTCATGAAAAAGGATATAAAGCTAATTTTCTGGGGAAATACAGGTTACTGAAACACAGACGGTATATAAATGAAATAAAACATAAAGTTTTAGACACAGAAAAATGTTTTTTACTCTGTCACTGAATGTTTGGTGCAGGGTTTCCACTCCTCAAAATAGGAGCAATACAAGCATCTGTCTTTGGCCCATTTTAACATTCCTTTATGAAGAGATGGTTTCTATGCTATCATAAGCTCCTTTAAGTTGCTAGGCAAAAAAGAAAGGCATGACATGTTAGTTTCAGACTTGAAAGAAGCAGAGATGTTCTCAGGATCTGTACTGAGCTGTAAACCTAATTCCAGATGTAGTGTGATGTGGTGTCTGAAAGTGAAGCCAAGAGAGGCTTTCTGGTTTATGTGATAACTGCCCTCTGGTGGGAGAGGCTGGAATTTTACTGATGAAAGCCTGGTTCTTTAATAATAACTGAGATTCTAAACAAATAATTCTTATTCTTCTTGCCTTTTGACTTTATTTTCCAAATAAAGATCCCCATACACTGAGACCATTTCACTATTTGGTCTGACCAGCTTTTAAATTACTTGTATTATATGGGGTGGAGGTGGCAGGCTTGGGGAAACAAAAATTTTTTTGATGCCTAGAATCTTATTCCCTATTTGGACAATTTTTGAAGGATAAACGTTGAACCCAGGCTTTCTGATTGGAAGCTACAAAGTACAAATTATGCTGGTTCTACATGCATATTCTGAAAGAGGCATCTTATTAGTATGATGAAAGAAACCTTTTTTAAGGGACATAAAGACCTAAATTTGAATCCTCACTCTGCCTTTTACCATCTGCTTGATCTAGGGCAAGTCACGATCTCCCTAAGCCTTCATTTCTTCTTCACCAGTAAAATGAGGAAAATACGTGTATCTCTTAGGTTGCTTTGAGTGTTAGAAAAGAGACGTAAAACAGAGTAGAACCTGGCACATAGTAAATGTTCAATACATGTTAGATATTATTATTTATAGTATGTAAGAGGATGCAAGCTCTTTGGAGAAAAAACTGACCTATTTCAACTCCATTATGGCTATTTTAAAAAGAATAGCATGTAGCATTGCCCATATTCCTTTAAATATTAGTCAAGGCCATGGCAAATATTAGATGTTACTGGATAACTACACAAGCCACGATTTCTACACAGATGAGGTTCAGACCAAGCTAGAACTTGGGAAGGAATGTACTAAGACTACCCTATCACACTAGAATTACCTTTATCAGCTGTGATCAAATGATATTTATTCTTTTTCTGCAATTTACTTTTAAGCCCTTTGGTGGTATTAACATTACTTTTTAGTTGCTGAGCTACTAAGCTTGAGAAACTCAAGTCTGCTTTTTAACCTGAGGGAAATTCCAAGGAAATACTTGTTATGGCTTGCTCAGAGGCGGTTCTTGGGGCTTTAGGAGTTATTTTTCCACAACATGGTTTAACTGAGAGATCAGATAAGGATGTTAAGATAAAGAAAATGTAGAATTGGAGATACTAGGGCAGAGAGTAGAAGGAAGAACTGGCAATCAAAGGCAAAGGTAGAAGACAGGTGTCCTAATAGTCTCCTAACACCAGGTAGATGACCAAAACCTCCATGAACCTCAGTTCTCAGCTGGAAAATAGGGCAAGGGACTGAACTAAATTTACAAAGTCGCTTCCAGGTTAAAAAAAAAAAATGAAGAAAAAGAAGAAAAAATCCACTTGAGTATCATGTTAATTACACATAGCCTACCAAAGTGTTCTCAAAAACATTATCATTTTATTCTTTGTGCACCCACTCCCCAGCCCCAGCAACTCCCTTTGCATTCATTTCATATCACCAGCCAGGGTTGCCTTTTCTCCAGCACTAAAGACTGGCAGAGGGGCAGGTGATTCAGAAGCACTTTGTTTTTTCTTTGAGACAGGGTCTCACTCTGTCACCCAGGGTGGAGCGTGGTGGCACAATCACAGCTCACTGCAGCCTTGACCTCCTGGGGTCAGGTGATCCTCCTGCCTCAACCTTCCAAGTAGCTGGGACCACAGGTGTGTACCACCATGCCCGGCTAATTTTCTTTTTTGTTATTTATAGAGACCGGGTCTCACTACGTTGCCCAGACTGGTCTCAAACTCCTGGGCTCAAGTAATCCTCCCTCCTTGTCCTCCCAAAGTGCTGGGATTATAGAAAGAAGCCACAATGCCTGGCCCATAAGCACATTTTTATCTGAGGACCCTGCCATCAGATACGAGGAATTAATTAATTGGAGGGAAGGCATTTGTCCTTGGGATGTTATAAGGGAGATTCTTATCATTTCCCCACACTCTTGAAAAACCCGTCTTGTATGCCCCCTTGACTGAAAGCCTTATCCAACAGCACTATGGCCTGGCATGTGGCCCCAACCCCTGTCCAGTGAGTGGACCCAGGGTGGACCCTTGACCGGAGATTTGGAATTGAGATTCTGAGACTTTAGGCCCTTATTGGGGTGTGCGTTAGGTGTGCATTAGGCCCTTTAACTGAGGTCTGCATGGAGTTCAGGCAGCTATTTCCTGCCATAAGAAGGCCAAAGTAGGGCAGACCACAGCAGCCTTCATGTTGGCCTCACTGTCCTGGCTCTGTTGCGAGTAGCAGAAACAGGGCATCCCACAGCTTCGGGGAGAAGAGTTGCCTTAGAATTAGGAATTGCCTAGAAACCAAAAAATTGCCAAGAGCCAATTCTCAAGCCATTATCTGCCCCTGTGCTCTGGGAAGTAACACTTGTGTCATTGGGATACAGTTCTCTTTATTTCTAAAGCTGGTCTGAGTAGGTTTCTGTTAGCCTTTAAAGAGCAAATACATACTGGCAGAAGAGCATGAAGAAATTTATTCTCGTGCTCAAACCCCAATGAGCTCATGACTTGAAGTAATAACTCTCAAATAAAGACATTTCAGACACCAAGATGAGCTATTGGAAACATATTTTAGGGCTGAAGGGTCTTCTTGGGGTCCTTTAAGTCCACGGGCAGCTTCCTGTGCTATCTTCCTGGTTTCAGTGGGAATTCTAGAGGAACATGCTTGGGCAGGCTGTTTATGTCCTTTGCAGAGCAAAACAGCAACTAAGATCTAAGATCTCAGAGATGAAAAGAAGTGAAACTCAAGGTGGTATTTTTATAGCCTAGACTTTGAAAAAGCTGTCTTTGGAGGCCTTTCTGGAGGAAGAATGAAGGCTCATGCAGCTGATGCAATCTGCTCCATGCTCACAGCCCATCTGCTGTTCAGGGTTTTGTTTTTTGATTTTTGCTTTCTTTGTCATTCCACTGTTTGAGATACGATCTCGCTCTGTTGCCCAGGGTGGAGTACAGTAGCACAGTTGTGGCTCACTGCAACCTCAAACTCCTGGGCTCAAGTGATACTCGTGCCTCAGCCTCCCAAAGAGCTAGGATTCACCACACCCGGCCCCATCTGCTGTTCGAGTCTCATGAGTGGTGGCCTTGCGTGATGATCAAGAGCATAAGATACAGTGACCTGGGTTCAAATCCCGACTCCACTCTCAACCTGGACAAGTTACTGAATGCCCACCTCACTGTGTTCTTTTAAGATCAAAAGAGACCATGTATGGAGTATCCAGTGGGTTCCAGACACTATTCTGCATAGTTTTACATGAAAATGAAAGCTAGTATGTATGCACGTAGAGTACCTTAGCTTATTGATCACAAGAGGAGTTAGAGAGACCACTAAGAAACTGGGGCTTGTGGGGTGTGGACCCATGTGCAACCCATGTGTGATCCTACGATTCTAGTACCCAGGACCAGCAATGAAGGGAGTTAATTAAAATTCATTTTAGAAACTCACAGCCTGCAACAGTTTCTCAGTAACAATCAAATTAAAAACCCTGATGATGTGTTTACCACTACAGATGCTCCTCGACTTAGGGGTTATGTTCTGATGAACCCAGCATAACTTAGATACATCATAAGCCACAAATGCACTTAATATATCTAACCTACCAAGCATCATAGCTTAGCGTAGCCTAGCTTAAATGTATTCAGAACACTTACATTAGCCTGCAGGTAAGCTAAATCAGCTAAATCAACACAACGCCTATTTTATAGTAGAGTGTTAAATATCTCGTGTAAGAATATCATACCACATATAGCTTGCCTGGGAAAAGATCAAAATTAAGCTGGGTATGGTGGCTGGAACTTGTAATCCCAGCTACTTGAGAGGCTAGGGCAGGAGGATTGCTTGAAGTAAGGAGTTTGAGATCAGCCTGAGCAACACAGTGAGACCCTATTTCTTTTTTATAAAAAGGAAAAAAAACCCACAAAATTTAAAATATGGTTTCTACTAAATGTGTATCAATTTTGTACCATTATAAAGTCAAAAAATCATAAGTTGAAGTTGAAGAATCATGAGTCTGGGACTGTCTGTATATGTATCAGACAGGGGTCCTCACAGTGGAATATTCTGATGATGTATTTTTCTAAGCCCCAAAGCAAGATGCACTATCCAGTGGCAATCTCATTGGCTTTATAGATGGAAAGATGCAAAGTCAACAGGCGTGTCTCCTACAGTGAAATGTTATGTCCAAACACTAGCAGAGAGTAAACACTTAAGTGTTTATTTCTTTCCTTTCTTTCTACAAAACATTAACTTAACTGTGTCACCATCTAGGGTTGCAACAATCTAGCCATCTCTTAACTACCTCCTTGTGATAATATCTTGGTAGTTACAGCATGTGCTTTTATGAAATGTATTACCTTCGTTTCTTACAACACTGTACAACACTTCTACCGACCTCTAGAGAACTATAGACTTTTATACTTTCCGACCTCTAGAGAACTATAGACTTTTAGACTTTACTGCCTTCAAGACTGCATCTTCCGCAACCAACTTATCCTTACAACTTCACTGCATGCCTCTTCCCCTTCCTACCTTTGCTGCAAACAAGCCTGTGTGCACACACTTGACTTTTACCTGCTGAGACTTTTTTCTAGATTTCCAAAAGGCCATCCCTTTCAAGCCTTCATGCGTTTGCATTTGCAGTTCCTTTTTCTGTATGGAAAATTCCTGTCAGACTACCCTGTTTGCTCTTCTGAGAAGCCTTCCCCAGCTCAATCAGATAGAGCTAATTACCTCACCCTCTATGCTTGCAAAATGCTTTTAGGTTATCCACAAAGCTGTTCCGTTCCAGGTCACTGTTCCTGACGTCTGAGGCAGGGACAGGATGTTATACCATCTTGGAAATAACTGCTTTCGAGGAGACTTGAATGTGTCAGTCATGTTCCCAGCAGGGAATATGGCATCTGCAAACTGAGAAATTGAAGAAGGGTTCAAAATATAGACTATCTACAAAGGTGGGCAGAATCTAGGAGAAACACAGGGATAATGCAGTGTCTCCAGGGCCAGCAAGAGCAGGGAGTTTTGGCCTGAAGAAGCCACGGAGAGAAGGTAGCTACTTGAACCCATAGTAAGAAATATATATAGACAGGGGTCCACATAGCAGGACCAGAAACCCTTTGGAGAGAGAAATAGACAACCCCTGTGGCCTGACAGGTGAGAAGTTGAGAATATACTCTAACCTCATGCTCTATCTGCTGCATGCTCTATCATGCTCCGTTGGCCAAGCCCATCAGGAAGCTGTGGCAAGGGGCCCATTGATATAATCATTATGGCTAGTCTCCCTGAGCACAGAGCAGAGGGAGAGTAGCCTGGGAGAGTCAACGGGAGACAGCCAGCACTGTATGCACAGTGACAAGTTTTTTGCACACTATATAAATGCTCAAACAGTAGCTTTTAGACCCAGCAGTAATAAATCACCCACATATTAGAGATATTTCGCTAAATGATCCCAAGGTGGGTTCCCTGGGCAGCGGACTCGAGATGGATACCAGCATGCAGGAGACACATTTGGGGTTAGCGCCTGTGGGAGAGAAGGGGATGAAATCTGTCTCGCTGTTTCTCTGTCCAAATGACCCAAGGGTCTCAATCAGAAAAGATTCCAGCCTTGAATCCCAATGATGAAATGTACTTACCTTGGTCCTTTTCTGGGCCCCAAAATAACAGTCACTTGGGGTCCTCTATTTTTATCACCCCCCCAAAAAACCCCCATACATATTACTAGTTTCCCCATTTCCCTACCACCACCCTACATAAATGTCCACATTCTCCACACTTGCCAGCACAAATGGAGTGAAGCATGCATTCTCAGTAAGGGAAATATCAGCCCCTACGGGGCAAAAATTGTCCTGGCAGGGTGGGACGGGGTGAAAAAATGTAGATATTACATAGTACAAGAAAAGATGTACAGAGTATCTGGGAGAGTGAAATTTAATGAACTGAGGGGCGGGAGGGATGAAACTTGGGGGAAAAAGTCTAAGATGGCACACGACGCTACGTGAAAAGTTCATTGTGACTGCATAACACTTCCCAGTGACCCCTCAGGCACAAGCAACATTTCCAGCTGCAGCCTTGGGCATCTCCTGCAGGACCTCCCAGGTGTCTGAGTGACAAAGCTTTCCTCTGTTGTACTCCCCTGAATAGGTGCTTATGAGGCCAAACCATAACACACAACATTGTAGCCAATATGAAGGGGCTAAAACTGACCAAACCTTTCACCTGACCTCATTAAACCCTGGACTCTTGCTTTTAGACACCCCAAAAGATGTACCAGGCTCACCTGATATCTTCCATGCCTCAAACTTGGAGTAAGCCATTACCCCTAAGGAGCCCAGGATCTTTTTAATGGCGAACAGTATTAAGAGACCTCAATCTATGGGCTAGGGCCATTTCTATGAACCGCAGTGGAATATATATACACAATTTTAGAACATTGTCATCACCCCCAAAAGAAAACCTTATACATAATACCAGTCATTTCCCATTTCCTCACCATCACCTTACATGAATTTTTATTTTTACATGATTTTTTTGATTTGTTGAATGTGGCGTGAATGAACACAGCCTAGTTTTAGAATGAGTTTGTTTCTGGGAGAATTCCAGGGTGACATAAAAGAGGACACAAGCACAATTCATTGCTGCCCAAGGGCTATTATCACTTACTACCCACTGCTGTCTGACCTATCAGAAGAATGTCCTCTTCGCTGAATAAAAGGCAGCATGATGTAAATAGCTGCAGAGTATCCTCCCAGCCCATACGGCCCTTCCTTAAATGAACTACTCCTACCTTCTCAACCACACCAGTGGACCCCCAGAAGCTATTTTATACAACATGGAACCATGCCCCTGGCCACAGTTGATAATACCAGGCTTGAACATCCCATCCAAGCTAGGCCAGAGCTCTTCCTTGGTAGTTTGGAGAATCCAAAGAGAAGAGACTGTTAGAGAGAAGAGGTAAGATAGAAGAGAAGAAGATGTTTTCAGTTTTCCAGCACTTAAACTGAGTCCATTTGTGGTAGGCAGAATTCTAGGAGTCCAGCCCTGGTATAGACCTGTATAATACCTACGCTTGACAGTGGAAGGATCTGCAAATATGAAACATCACTCCCGTAACTTACTATGTTATATATATACATATATTTTTGAGACAGCGTCTCACACTGTTGCCCAGGCTGGAGTGCAATGGCACGATCTCCGCTCACTGCAACCTCTGCCTCCTGGGTTCAAGTGATTCTCCTGCCTCAGCCTCCCGAGTAGCTGGGGTCACAGGTGGTTGCCACCATGCCCGGCTAATTTTTTGTATTTTAGTAGAGACGGGATTTCACTATGTTGGCCAGGCTGGTCTCAAACTCCTGACCTTGTGATCCACCTGCCTCGGCCTCCCAAAGTGCTGGGATTATAGGCATGAGCCACCACGCCTGGCCAACTTACTGTTATATGACAAAAGGTGTGGTCTAGACGTAATGAAGGCCTCAAATCAGTTGATTTGGAGTTAAAAGGAATATAATCCTCACTGAACTTCACTTAATGGGGTGAAAACCTTTAAAAAGCAGCAGAGAGAGTCTCTTACCTGCTCAAGAAAGAAAGCAAACAGCCCTGGATGACTGTCTGTGAAGAAAAGTGGCCTGCAGGAGTGGGGGCCTCAGTCCTGTGACCTCAAGGAACTGCATTCTGCCCACAAACAAGCTGAATGAGCTTGGAAGAGGGCCCTGAGCTCCAAGTGAGAACCAGCCCCCACTGACACATGCAGTGCAGCCTTGAAGAGACTGTGAGATTATAAATTTGTGTTCTTCTCAAGCCATTAAGCTTTTGGCAGTTTGTTACACCACAATGTGTAATAATATGCCATTCCCAAAGCCTCATTGGTTTGGGTTCAAAAAAACCAAACAGCTTAACATGCTTCCTCACTAAATTCTTCACTTTTTACCTGAGCTAGTTAACAGTAGTTTATTTCAACCAGAAAGTCCTAATATGCTTTTTGGTACATTATGCCAGAGAAAGAATAATTAGCTAATGCCGAAAATACCAACCCACTTGAATGCCTTTACGTATTTCTATTGACACATTTCCCTCCCCTCTGCTTCATATAATGGATGATATAAATCTGAACAGAATGGATAAGAAGAACCTTGGAAAAATTCTAAGGGGTGGATGTGGGGAGGGGAGCAGAAGACACTGCTTATCATTGAAGCAATTAAACCTAAAGTCAGAACATGATTATCTTAATACTTTCGAACAGAAGTATGCTTTCTGCTAATGAGGTTACAAAAATGAAAAAAAAAAAAAAAAACTTTAAAAAAAAAAAAATGCTTCTTGGCCGGGCACGGTGGCTCATGCCAGTAATCCCAGCACTTTGGGAGACTGAGGTGGGCGGATCACCTGAGGTCAGGAGTTCGAGACCAGCCTGGCTAACATGGTGAAACCCTGTTTCTACTAAAAATACAAAAAATTAGCCAGGCGCTCACCTGTAATCCCAGCTACTTGGGAGGCTGAGGCAGGAGAATCGCTTGAACCTGGGAGGCAGAGGTTGTAGTGAGCAGAGATTGCGCCATTGCACTCCAGCCTGGGCAACAAGAGCAAAACTCCATCTCATAAATAAATAAATAAATAAATAATTAAATAAATAAATAAATAAAATATGCTTCTTCATGTCTCTACATGCTAGAGAGGATAAAATAGTGAACATATTACTCTATTTGGTGCCCTCTGACCTTCAAATTTTATCCAACATAATAATGACAATATCTTTAGGAGCAAATGTCTAGCTCATCTTCTTAACCATAGCAGTGGCCCCAGGGATCATTTTGTAAAACTGAACCCACTCTCCTGGGCCAGAACTGTATGGTAATTTGGAGGACAGATACACACAGACTCTACTACAGGTAAATGCTCTACATAGATGTTCACAGTGAGGGAACATTTGGGTCTTGGTGGCTGTGGCAGCCATAGAGATGCACCACTGCTCAGCTCTTGTTTCAGTAAAGGAGTGGAGTTGGGAGGGGCGAGAGCGGAGTTAGCTGACGGCCTCCAGCTGTTAGTGCCTTCAGAATCTGCTTCAATTTTTGAGCTGGAGCCATACTTCTTCCAGGCAACCCCAAGCTAATGACTAAGCACCACAGAGGTCCTAGAGCCTGGACATTTCTCTCCAACACGGAACACCTCTAGCAAATCATCTTTGCTCTGGAGTTCCCCATTGGCTTGGTCTGAATTTTGTCATGTCCACATCATGATCTGAGGCTCACTTGCCCAATCCTGATTCCTCCCACTTTCCTTTAATAGGTGTTCAGTATGCATCATGGTGTGAAGGTTTTGCCTGTCCAATTACCTTCCTCTTCCTCTTCTCTTTCACAGGCATTACATCTCAACAAACCTCATGTGCTCCCAGCTCCATGTCAATGTCTGCCTCACAGAGGACCCAGCTAACTCAGTGGCCATACTTGGGCATGCATGGGAATGGAGAAGAGGAAAACAATCTATATAAAGAGAAGAATGAAGCATACACTCAGGAAAGAGAGAAAGAGAGAGAGAGAGTGAGCAGGAGGGAGTGGGGGAGAGAGAGGGAGGGACAGAGATCTGACGATAGCTGACTGCTATTTAATCCACAAGTTCCATGGGACACTTATTAGTAAATTTCCATTTTTTTCCTTCAGTTAACTTAGGCTTTTTTTTTTTTTTTTGGTCACAAAGATAAGTAATTAATCCATATTTGATACCCTCTTCAAAAAAAGTGGGGGTGGGGAGCAGGGGATTAGGGCCACAGAACCATCACTGGAATTGTACCCCTTTCATAGCTCCAATATGTAACCCCAAACCACCCACCATCCACACCATTATGTCTGAATGAGATGGAAAAACACCAAGAAAATTCCCCTAAGACAGATGGAGGAAGGACCATGCGGAAGGAGACAATTAACGCTAATTGAGATAATCTTCTTAAAGTATGGAAAACAAGAGCAACTACAGCTAATAAAATTAACCAAAAAAGTATATAGGTTTAACTTTGAAGCAATTACAAATGTGCTTTTTTTAAAATGTGCTTCATTGGCTCCTTATGTAGGCAGCAGAGGGGAGAGAATGAAAAGATATCTGTTCGGTGGCCTCTAACATTGAAATATATTTTGGAAGCATACATTAATTGAATACCTACTATGTGTCAGGTCTGGAAAAAGCACTGGATAGTAGGATAAAACATTCATCTCTTAAAAGTGCTCAGATTATTGCAAGAGACAAATAATAAAAAAGGTTAGAGATAAACACTCAGAATAAAATTCCCTTTATCTGGGTCATATCAGTTTTTAGTAAAGAAAAGTAGTATCCAGGCACAAGAGAAGCTCCCCAGTTACTGAAGCATTGGAATTATAAGAAAATTACCATTTTTCAAAAAAGAATGGAAATTATTTGAAAATTAGGCACAGTTTGAAGTGAGGAAGAGAAACAGCATCTTAAATGTAACTGCCAAGATGTAGCAAAAGAAGGATAAGATGGATCCAACACCAATGTCAACAGGAAAGCTCTCTGAGCCATTAATTCTAAAGAACACATCTCCCAAGAACACTAGTTTTCAGCCCGGCCTAACAGATTCCTCCTGAATAGTGTATGTGGGCTGCCCGGCTGGTGAGGTGTCCTTAGAACCTGAGCTCCCACAGTGGACATCTCCATGTCTGTTTCCGTCCAGCTTTACAACCAGAGGCCATCATCTAGCCAGCAAGGTCTGCCTCCCTTGGCTGTGTTTGAATTCCCTCTCAATTTCTGTTGATTAGCGTGGTAAGAAGCCACCAAGATGTTTCCCAAGGATCCCAGATTCCTGGTAATTGCACCCTTAGTAGTGCTGTGCCATATTGAATAAAGCCAACCTATGTAACCAATAGGATATTGCAGAAATGCCCATGTGTGGCTTCTTAGGCTAAGTTACAAGAGACATGGAAGTTTTTTTACCTTATTTTCTTCAGTCTCTTCCTCTGAGGCAAGGCAGCCACCATCTTGTGAGGGTACTCAAGCAGCCTGTGGAGAGGCCTACATGAGGAGGAACTGAGGTTTCCTGCTGACAATAAGCATAATGTAAGCAAACTGTCTTGAAAGGGGATCTTTCAGCCCCAGTCAAGCCCTCAGATGACTGTTGCCCTGGACAACACCTTGATTGTAACTTCAAGAAAGCCCTCAAGCCAGAATTATCCACCTAAGCCACTATTCGATGTCTGACTCACAGAAATTGTGTGAGGTAGTATTTAGCATCGTTTTAAGCAGCTAAGTTTTGGAATGATCTGTTACGCAGCAAGAGATAACTAACACAGATATCGGGTACCTGAATGTGAGGCACTATCCTAACAAAACCTCAGATGTGGCCTGAAACGATCCTCCCACTTCAGCCTTCCGAAGTGCTGGGATTAAAAGTGTAAGCCACTGCCCGGCCTCCTGTGGTTTTGATGGCAATTTCCTTACCTTCCTTTAATCCCACACTGGCAGCCTCCTGAATGTCTATCAGGCTTCTACTATCAGTTTGTTCAACATGTTATGCTTTCACTAACACTCTCCTCAAAGTCTTTCCAGCTTCCATTCATTTCCTCATTCCAAAGCCAAAGCCAAAACAAACAAATAAACAAAAACAAAAAATGAAAGGAAAGAGGATCCTTGTTATGTAGTGGTAGAAAATTTAGCAACATCGTCTCCTTCAGTAAGGTGGAGGTAGCATGGATTAGGGGATTTTGTTTTTTGGGGTGTGTGTGTGTGTGTGTGTGTGTTGAGACAGGGTCTTGCTCTTTTGCCCAGGCTGGAGTGCAGTGGCACAATCACAGCTCACTGCAGCCTTGACCTCCCAGGCTCAAGTGATCCCTTCTACCTCAGCCTCCTGAGTAGCTAGGACCACAGGCACATGCCACTACACCCAGCTAATTTTTTTTTTTTTTTTTTTGAGACGGAGTCTCGCTCTCTCACCCAGGCTGGAGTGCAGTGGCGCGATCTCGGCTCACTGCAAGCTCCGCCTCCCGGGTTCACGCCATTCTCCTGCCTCAGCCTCTCCGAGTAGCTGGGACTACAGGCGCCCGCCACCACGCCCGGCTAATTTTTTTTTTTTTTGTATTTTTAGTAGAGATGGGGTTTCACCGTGGTCTCGATCTCCTGACCTCATGATCCGCCCGCCTCGGCCTCCCAAAGTGCTGGGATTACAAGCGTGAGCCACCGCGCCCGGCCTCACCCAGCTAATTTTTTAAATTTTTGCAGAAATGGAATCTCCCTATGTTCCTAGGTTGTTTACAAACTCCTGGGCTCAAGCGATCCTCCTGCCTTGGCCTCCCAAAGTGCTGGGATTACAGGTGTGAGCCACCGTGCCCAGCCTGGACTGGGTGACTTTGAACAGGATTGTCTACAACTATAGACATCCGATATTTTTCGTCCCATTGCATGTTGCGTGTGATGTGGGTAGGTTACTTGTTTCTTTAATTTGCAGGTCTTCAGATGAAGGAGAATGGTACTCAAGGAGCTAAACTTAAAGAACTGCTGTTAAGAAATCTCATCCAAGGAGTCTCGTGCTGATTTATGTAGCAAGATTGTGGATGTTCAGCAGGTACCGTAAAGGGATTAGACTTTTGGGGCCATGAGGGGAGGTGAGAGTATTTTGTATGTGGTAAGGAGGTGAATCACTGGGGGACCAGAGGACATTCTTTGGTAGCCCAGTCATGCCCACCTCCTGGTATTCATGCCCTTGTGTAGTCCCCTCTCAAACTGAGTAAGGTTGACGCGTATAACCAGCAAGATGTCATAGAAATGATGATCTGTGACTCCTGAGGCTTCCATAGGAGACACTGTGCATTCCTCCTTGCTCTCTCTTATGTCACGCATAATGGGGGACACCAGACAGTGTGTCATAACAACACTCCAGCATCCCATGGAGAGGCCCACATAGTGAGAGGTCACAGCATGCTGGCAGTCCTCACAGCCCTCACTTGCTCTCAGCGCCTCCTCTGCCTGGGCTCCCACTTTGGCGGCACTTGAGGAGCCCTCCACCGCTGCACTGTGGGAGCCCCTTTCTGGGCTGGCCAAGGCGGGAGCCGGCTCCCTCAGCTTGCAGGGAGATGTGGAGGGAGAGGCGCAAGCGGGAACCGGGGCTGCGCACGGCGCTTGCCGGCCGGCTGGAGTTCGGGGTGGGCGTGGGCTTGGCGGGCCCCCCAACTCGGAGCAGCCGGTGGGCCCTGCCGGCCCTGGGCAATGAGGGGCTTAGCACCCAGGCCAGCGGCTGCGGAGGGTGTACTGGGTCCCCCAGCAGTGCCAACCCACCGGCACTGCGCTCGATTTCTCACTGGTCCTTAGCTGCCTTCCCGCGGGGCAGGGCTTGGGACTTGCAGCCGGCCATGCCTGAGCCTCCCACCCCCTCCATGGGCTCCAGAGCGGCCGGAGCCTCCCCGACGAGCGCCACCCCCTGCTCCACAGCGCCCAGTCCCATCAACCACCCAAGGGCTGAGGAGTGCGAGCGCATGGCGCGGGACTGGCAGGCAGCTCCACCTGCAGCCCCGGTGCAGGATCCACTGGGTGAAACCAGCTGGGCTCCTGAGTCTGGTGGAGATGTGGAGAACCTTTATGTCTAGCTCAGGGATTGTAAACACACCAATCGGCACTCTGTCTCTAGCTCAAGGTTTGCAGACACACCAATCAGCACCCTGTGTCTAGCTCAGGGTCTGTGAATGCACCAATCGACACTCTGTATCTAGCTGCTCTGGTGGGGCCTTGGAGAACCTTTATGTCTAGCTCAGGGTTTGTAAATACACCAATCGGCACTCTGTCTCTAGCTCAAGGTTTGCAGACACACCAATCAGCACCCTGTGTCTAGCTCAGGGTTTGTGAGTGCACCAATCGACACTCTGTATCTAGCTGCTCTGGTGGGGCCTTGGAGAACCTTTGTGTCCATACTCTGTATCTAACTGATCTACTGGGGACGTGGAGAACTTTTATGTCTAGCTCAGGGATGGTAAACGCACCAATCAGCGCCCTGTGTCAGAACAGGCCACTCAGCAATACCAATCAGCAGGACGTGGGTGGGGCCAGATAGAATAAGAGCCAGCAGTGCCAACCTGCTGGGGTCCCCTTCCATACTGTGGAAGCTTCGTTCTTTCGCTCTTTGCAGTAAATCTTGCTACTGCTCACTCTTTGGGTCCGCACTGCTTTTATGAGCTGTAACACTCACCGCGAAGGTCTGCGGCTTCACTCCTGAGCCAGCGAGACCAGGAACCCACCAGAAGGAAGAAACTCCGAACACATCCGAACATCAGAAGGAACAAACTCCAGACACGCCGCCTTAAGAGCTGTAACACTCACCGCGAAGGTCTGCAGCTTCACTCCTGAGCCAGTGAGACCAGGAACCCACCAGAAGGAAGAAACTCCGAACACATCCGGACATCAGAAGGAACGAACAACTCCAGACGCACCACCTTAAGAGCTGTAACACTCACCGCGAGGGTCAGCGGCTTCATTCTTGAACTCAGTGAGACCAAGAACCCACCAATTCCAGACACAATAGGAAGGAACTGAAGCCTCCTTCCAACAACCAGAACCATATGGATGAACTATTTTGGAAACAGATCCTCCAGTCCCAGTCAAGTCTTCAATGACTGTAGCTCTGGTGACATCTTTTTGTTTGTTTTGTTTTGTCTTGAGACAAGCTCTCACTCTGTCACTCAGGCTGGAGTGCAGTGGCACTATCACAGTGCACTACAACCTCAGCCTCCTGGGCTGACATGATCCTCCTGCCTCAGCCTCCCAAGTAGCTGGGACTACAGGCATGCACTATCACACTTGATCAATTTTTTTTTTTTTTGTAGACATGAGGTCTCCAAGTCACCTGGTGGCATCCTAACTGCAACCTCATAAGAACCTGAGACAGAACCACTGAGCTAAGCCACTATTAAATTTCTGACCCACAGAAACTAGGATAATAAAAGTTTATTACTTTAAACTGCTAATTGTTGAAGTAATTTGTTACATAGCAATTGATAACTACAGGAGTCTGGGTTTTTTTGTTTGTTTCATATCGTCATTACTCCTTTCCTTCTATCTACCCACCAAATGTGTTGTAATAAAAATATTTTTTAAAGTCATTATTGATATAATATTGGAAAGAATGATTCTTCCATCTCTCTGATCACACGAAATATTTTCTACTCATCTGTGCCTGAAGAAGATTAAAGAGGCATAGTAGGTAAGTTCCATAAAATTACTTTTAAGTGGTCAAAGAGGAATGACAGCCAGCACTGTCATTCCAGCCACATGGAAAGCAGAAACTAACAAAGCACCTCAGTCAATGCCAATCAACAGACAAAATAAGATCCTATTTAAGGAAATCATGTTTTCAGATTAAACTGCTCAGAAGGAACTGGCCTTAAAAATCAGGTTTGCTTTAAGTATTGTCAAGTTAAATAAATAATACAGAAACAGAACAGCCGTCATTCTGGGAGCAAGGCCAGACTTTTCCAGCCAAGAGGAAGGTGGCTGTGTCGCCCATCTGTTCCAACACTGGTAGTGTGTTCTACCCAGGGGCTCAGATTCTCTGTCTTTCAGTCCATATATCTGTGGACTTGACTCTAACATCACAACGTGTCTTTCTTTCTAGGCTAGAGACATCAA
The DNA here is from genome assembly GCF_028878055.3 of Symphalangus syndactylus. NCBI lineage: Eukaryota > Metazoa > Chordata > Mammalia > Primates > Hylobatidae > Symphalangus > Symphalangus syndactylus. The sequence continues at coordinate 45,342,701 of NC_072440.2, forward strand.
ATCCTTTAGGGAAAGGTCTACATTTGATGAAGGAGAGAGCAGCTCTGACATCAAGTCCCTTGAAGACTTGATTAAATGAGCTAACCCATGTGTAGACACATAGGAAGAATGCAATAAATAGAAACTATAAAAAAGAGAATTATGATTAAAGGAACTTATGGAATAATAAAATCAACAAAATAGTAATTTCCATGCTATTTCTCTTTAGCATCTTCATGTTATTAAAAGACCCAAGGGTTTTTACACCCAATTCTATGAATACTTGATGTCTGCTCCCACTTGATTGAAGAGTGGAAACGTTGGTGGATATTTTAACTGGCTTTTATTAGAAATGTTTGAATTAAACACACACAAACTTCCCATGCCTATTAGTGGCTCCTTACATGTAGCTTTTCCCTCTCACCTACTCCTGGGACCCTTGATGCTGTTACTTGGGTCCCTTGGAGCATGGCTTGGCCCCCTGCCTCTCTGCTATCACCTCCTTATTTCCTAAACAGGGGAAGCTTGCATGTTTTCATTGTCCTTTTTTTTTTTTTTTGGCTCTTTTACCTGCTTGAGTTAGAGTTGTCTCACCTATGGATATATTTCTTTTACAACTTCTCTCCTATCAACTCATTTTCTCCTCCTTTTTGTTTCATTTACAATCTAAATACTAATCAAATTGGTTATTTTCTTTTTCCCTTTTTATGGCTATATCTATTAGTAGCATGAAAGGATTAGAAGTATATGGGCCATCAACATTTAATGCAATCAAATATTCTGAAAATGTCTAGAAATTTTCTTCACATCCTTAAATATTTCTAAGACGCTGAACTTCTTCAAAGGAAACCTCTTTTAGTTCAACCAGTGGGATTGTTGGTCAATCAACTGACACACTTTCCATTAGATTGTATTTGTTTTATTCGGTTAGTAGTATTAATTTTACTGTAGTATATACTTTTACAAATGTGGAGTATTTCAACCACTCTGAGTTCAACAAATTTTTGTACATTAGACATTGCAGTATTAGAACTTGAAATATATTAAAATAGAAACATTAATTAATTGTATTAGATAACAGTAAATGAATAACTCATTATAGAAAGTATTCCATTTATAATCAGCCTAGGTAACAAATGCTTGGTTATGTCATTGAAATGAACAAATGTTAAATAAGTAAAATTGACATGTAGGAATCCTCACTCATCGAAAAGAGTAATCCTACATATTTTAATCTCAGTACTGGCTCAGGTTGGGTTTTATGAAAGCAGATACTGAGACAAAGTCTGGGGTACAACTTGCTGATTGGGGATAAACAAGTGTGAAAGGAAAGGGAGAAAGAAGGATTGGGCAGAGAGAGAAGTGATGTGGTCCTGACAAGTCTTAGCCAATCCCCTGGGGAGCTCTGGAGCAAGTATTTACTGTTGTGGGTAGATAAGAGGGCAGGTCCTTTATATCCACCTCGCTCAGCCACCAGGTGGACTGCTCATGGAAGGGCAAGGTGCTCTTTGCAGTGGAGGCAGAGTGTGAAGAAGCAGACAGATGAAACAGTCTGCTGTCACACTCCCTGCTGGTGGACAGCAAGTCCTTGAAAGGGGACCTAGGTGGTGCTTCTCCACGTCTATCACATATGACTTCTTTTTTTTTTGAAATGAAGTCTCACTCTTGTCACCCAGATTGGAGTGCAATGGTGTGATCTCGGCTCAATGCAACCTCCATCTCCGAGGTTCAAGTGATCCTCCTGCCTCAACCTCTGAGTAGCTGGGATTACACGCACCTGACATCACGCCCAGCTAATTTTTGTATTTTTAGTAGACACATGGTTTCCCCATGTTGGCCGGGCTGGCTTGAACTCCTGACCTCAGGCGATCCACCTGCCTCGGCCTCCCAAAGTGCTGGGATTATAGGAGTGAGCCACCGCGCCCGGCCTGGCATTTTTGAAATTACATTCTAGAGCACCAGCCTTCTGCAAGATGTACTGGCAGTATCCTGAATGTATTTGTCCATGAGGTGCCTATTCACATTCCTCTATCATGGAAGTCAGACCTCATATGTGGGCATATTAAAGTCTTCAAAAAGTCAGTAATCAAACCTGTTTAACATTACTTAACTCATTGGTTACCAGTATTTAACCAGAGGACCCTTTTGGGGAAACTAGTGACATTTCTTGGACCACTAAAAGAAAAATGCTCTTAAGAACAATGGACTAAGTATCTCAGCTTTCTTTGCATAGAAACTTCACTTCTATCTGATAATAGGAACAATTCCCTGGTTTCGGGAGAAAGGTAAAGTTTTGTTTAATATATTCTCTAAACCTCTAACGAGAAGTACGGCTTATATTTTCTCCTTCTTAATTGCTTTTAAGTGGTAGTAAAATAGAGCAAGTGTGCTAATAACTGCTTTCTGTAACTAATTGCTGTAATTGTAGCTACTGCCTAAAACTTGGTGTTCCAGGAAGAAGGGCCCCATAATGCTCACTAGAGCTCCCCAAACCTACACAAATGATCCAGTTCAACACAGGATACTCACACTCACTGTGACGCCTGCTGCTTTTCACTTAAAACTTAGAGAAGAGTTAATCACTAGAAGATCATTCATTCAGCTTACTAAAAGTTGATTTCTCCTGCACCTCTGATCTATATTTGGAGAGTACTAAGAGCACCAAAGTATTGAAGCCACGAAAGAGAAACAAATTTTGTGACTTTGATTTAGTGAAGTTGCTAAAGCCATGTTAGTTTTTTGACTGTAACCCAAACATCCCAGACCTCCTATTTTCAAACCTCATGCCCAAGCTGTCTAGTTTGTCTTTAGCCCCACTTTGCCGGATTATTGGCCCCCACCTACCCTCAGGTGACTTGAGTCTTGAGCAAACCCAATACCCCTTAGGCTCTGGCTCTCCCAGAAATAACCCTGGACATGCAGGGTGGTGGCAGGCACGATTCCTCTTGATGTTATCCTCTGCTCTTCCTGCTGATGTCTGCTGCTCCTAGCTCTTCAGCGAGGCTGCCCCCACTGCCTGAGCACTCCTGGGTTCCACAGCTGCAAATTCCTCAACATGCTGAAGGGGCCATGTGACTTCTGGCCTTATTTCTCCCCAAACAATGTATACATGGCACACCACAGAAACAGAGAAAACATCTCTCCAGCTGCGCAGAGATCACATTTGGCCCTATAAAACTGGAGAAGGCACTGCTTTGTACCCCAGAGTCTCAACAGCTCTTTCAACCGCTGCCTAACACCCCTAAATCCAGAAATCAGACCTAGTTTCTGAGGTTGAGCCAGAAAATAGGGAAATGAAGAAGGTAGTGGTCTTACCACCATCTTTCCCATCCAGAGAAATTTCTTCTTGCCCTTTCTTCATGCAAATCACCTATATAATTTGAAGCTATGGGACCAGCAATAACACACCCAGAAGCATAGTGAAGCATAGTGGAGGAATTATACCCCTGCCCACGTGGTTCAAAAACAATTTCTTCTCAATGGAAAGAAAAGTCAATTTTTTCTTTTCTTTTTTTTTTTTTTTGAGATGGAGTCTAGCTCTGTTGGCCAGGCTGGAGTGCAGTGGCCTGACCTCAGCTCGCCGCAACCTCTACCTCTCGGGTTCAAGCCATTCTCCCATTCCCCTGCCTCAGCTTCCTGAGTAGCTGGGATTACAGGTGTGCGCCACCATGCCCAGTTAATTTTTGTATTTTTAGTATAGATGGGGTTTCACCATGTTGGCCAGGCTGGTCTCGAACTCCTGACCTCAAGTGATCCGCCCACCTTGGACTCCCAAAGTGCTGGTATTACAGGCGTGAACCACCGTGTCTGGTCCCCAATATTTTTTGCTTTTGAGGACTCAAAGACGCTGTTTCCAATAGTTTTTGGAGACAGGGTGGTTTTTTTGTGGGCATGTCAGCCTGATTTTTCTGTTGATGCCATCCTGCTGCAGGCTGTTGATTCAGAACATTGGATATTCTGTGGCTGATGAGCCAAGTGCTCACTGTGAAGGAGAAGATGATAAACTCATATACAGTGACAGCAACTCAGGATTCTGTTATCGCAAATTCCCTTCCTATCATATAAACCATGAGAAGTGGCTTATGGGAAAAGCGAGTAGGAAAAACACAATTTAATTTTCAAAGCTTCAAAAGATTAACGTGCTACATATTTTTAAAATCCAAAACATTAGAAAAGGATATCTGCTTATGCTTCTTGGAAAGACGGTAGTAACTAAGGTTGACAGAGCCCAGCCTAGAAGTCAGCTGCAGGCAATTCTCTCAAACGCTGACTGGTTCTTGCTTCTCTCTGGGCAAGGGAGCACCAGAGGCGGGCGATACATAGCAGCTTATAAGAAAGGGGAGGTTTTGTTTTAGCCCATCCAATACATGGGCATGGATAGAAAATACCTGGGAAGAAAAGCATGATGGAAAAGAAATAGATACTAATAGCTCATTAAATCCTTTCTAGTGGTATCTGAAGTGAGTGGAGGCCAAAAAGAGAAACATGACATAAGGGGAAGCCCCTTTGCTGGGACTCTCAGAAGGCACCAGACTTCCCAGGATTCTTAGGAAGAGAACCTCATTAACAGTGTCAGATATCCCAGCTGTAACTTCTAGACGTTAGCGTCCTCCAACACTGAAGGGTTAAAGGTAAGCAGCCCAATCACTTGTTATCCTGCAATTTCTGTAAACAAAAGCTGATTTTTCTAAAACTTAATGCTAATTTCTACCAAGAAGACAGGAAATATAGCTGACCTCCAAATCTGAAGCTTACCACCTTGCCGTTTCTTATTATGTCTTGTATTGTGGCTTCCTATTTCTTTTACACTTCAGTTGGAACTCTGTAAGAGAATGATGTCTTCCGAGTGGCTAAAATAATTTTGTAGTAATAATAACAGCAGCTAACTTCTAAGTGCTTAATGTGTTGCTGGCCAAGTATGAAACTCTTCATTTGCTGCTCTTAGGCTTTACAACGGCCTTTTCCGGAGTAGAAAATGGAGGCACAGGAAGTTTAAATAGCTTGCTTGCAGGGAGGAAACGTGCAGGGATGGGAAGAGTGAAGCCCCAGAGTCCGTGCTCCTAACCACTGGGCTACCCTGAGAAGTGGCTATTTACCCCCAATCTCCAACTACTCAGTATAAGATTAGAGGACTCAGCCGGATGCAGTGGCTCACACCTGTAATCCCAGCATTTTGGGAGGCAAAGGCGGGTGGATCACTTGAGGTCAGGAGTTTGAGACCAGTCTGGCCAACATGGTGAAATCTCGTCTCTACTAAAAATACAAAAATTAGCGGGGCGTGGTGGTGGCCACCTGTAATCTCAGCTACTCAGGAGGCTGAGGTGGGAGTATGGCTTGAACCCGGGAGGTGGAGGTTGCAGTGAGCCAAGATCACGCCACTGCACTCCAGCCTGGGTGACAGAGCAAGACTCCATCTCAAAACAAACAAACAAACAAACAAACAAACAAACAAAAGATTAAAGGACTATGCCTGGAAGTGCCATGAAAATGGAGGAAAATGCCAGGCAGTTGGCACAGGCATTTGATGAAAACTTCTAGAAATAAAACAAGGGGGAACGTATGTTTAAAATACACACACAAAACCAATTTTCATATGGTAAGAGCTGGTTTGAAATAATCAGTTCTGAGCGTGTATTTTAAACTCATATTCCATCCCCACCACCCATTTTATTTCCAGAAGTTGCCATGAAATGTGTGTGCCAACTGCATTATCACAGTACTTCTAGGCACAGTCCCCTACTCTTACATGGGGTGGGTGGGGACATGGAGGCACAAACAGTGAATCAGGAAAAGCAAAACCTACTGGAGCAAATGCCATCTAGAACTAGTTACTTCCATTTTAGATATATTTGAATGTCATTTCATTTTTTTGTCTTGAACAAAATATATTTATTACCTTATAGTCTAGGATGCAATATGGTTCATGAACCAAGTAATTTAAACCAGTTGTGATGAGTTAAGTAAAGGGGAATCACACAAAAGCAAATGAAAATGCTTAAGACTGTGATATGGCCAGAAGTGAGCTGTGAGGTATAGTGAACAAATTCAAAACTTATTTTTTTCTCCAATCCTCCTTTCTTGAATTTGAGAAAAAAGTGCTAGAAGGAATAAGAAATGGATCATAGATAATTTGTGTAGGTGAAAATGTAATTTACCTCAAATCATTATTATGAGTAAACACTTCTTTGGGGCAGCAATATTTTCTCAGAATGACTGCCAAGTGTGTTGATATTTCTGAACTCCAACCTTAACCTGTCATTTCTTTCTTTAATTTCCTAGACTCAGTATTCCCCTCCACCACCCTCTAATTCCCTTCCACCTTATATACTGTCTCTCCCTAAAGGGTGTGAAAATGGAATGAGTGCATTCTTCTTTCCTTCTCATTCATATTAAATAACGAACTAAGGAATTTTACAATAAGTCATTTATAAAGAAGAAATAGAAACCATATTAATGGCATTTTTTTTTTTTTTTTTACCATAAATCTTAATCAGAATGTTAACGCCCGGCAAACATAGATGGCATCTAAACTAGTAAGAAAAACCATGTAAGTTTGCCTGATTTTTTTACATAGAAGCAACAAGAATATTACTTTATGATATGGGTCTTTTTTTTTTTTGAGACGGAGTCTCGCTCTCTCGCCCAGGCTGGAGTGCAGTGGCGCAATCTCGGCTCACTGCAAGCTCCACCTCCCAGGTTCACGCCATTCTCCTGCCTCAGCCTCTCCGAGTAGCTGGGACTACAGGGGCCCGCCACCAAGCCTGGCTAATTTTTTTGTATTTTTAGTAGAGAGGGGGTTTCACCGTGGTCTCGATCTCCTGACCTCGTGATCCGCCCGCCTCGGCCTCCCAAAGTGCTGGGATTACAAGCGTGAGCCACCGCGCCCGGCCGATATGGGTCTTCTTAAGTTTACTTTTCTGGAAGTTACCATAGGGATCTCAGATGGACTTTTAAAAGCCTTTATTATTTGCTATTCCAAGGCTTCGGTTCTTAGCCAAGCTGAAGAATTTCTCTCTACCTGATTTTACCAGTAGCATCTATAATCAGCAAATTCCTCTGTCCTTGAGTTCCCTAAAATACCCTGCCCTTCCTGTCCTTCCCAGCATTGATCTTCCTTACTTACCTGTAGAGAGCCTACAAGCCAGGTACCACATCAGCTTCCCTGGGAGAATTTTCCAAGTGTTGGTTCTTTAGTTCCTCAAAATTGTCTGATCATATCTGATTAAATGAACATCTTTCTCAAATATGACATTCCAGGCAAGGCCTTAATTACGTAATCAATTTTTCCAATTATGGCCTGGTAAACAAAGAACAGATTCTTATTGAATATTTTCTAATAAGTATATTGCTATGAAAAGTAAGAATACTTGATAATAGTTTGTGAATTCAAGCGGTAGGTGGAAAGGGTCAGTGAGAAAAATATATTATTTAAAAATATTTTATTACTGTTTACAAAAGCAAATGGATAAGGAGTTATGGGGTTACAGATAGCTTAAGAAAGAATTTCCTTATATATCCAGAAAAGACAGCATTAAAACAATATCAACAATATTCCAAACACATAACTTCAATCATCCCTCTATTCATTCATTCATTCCTATGTAATTAATTCTTGTTCTGCGGTAGCTTGGGTTAGCAGTTTTATGAAGCCTTCTGCTTCTCCATTAGAGTTCTGAAAATCCTGACTCAATCCTCAGAGACAGACTAAAAGTTGCTAAGCACAGAAGCCTATGTGAAAGAGTATTTTTAGAAGTGTCAATAGTTTAAAAGTACATGGTACAGTTCTTTTCCATCAGTTTCTGAGATAGTCATTATTTGAAGGCAGCAACTCTGGAGGCTAGCTGATTGCAGAGTCTTCAGGAGAGCAGTAGAGGAAAACACACCCCATCTGTAGATGATAAAGTCTTAAAACAACTGTGATAAATTGATTACTGATTATTTTCAAAGTGAAAGGCCTGATGAGAGTTCATAGCAAGAAGAATGCAACTGACAAGAAAGTTTGGTTATTTCTGAGGCATGCAAAATAAAAGTTTTAGACAAAATGTCTATAGGGACAACTAGCCAATTTTCAATGTCTACAAGGACTATGATTAGCCAGTTTTCCATGTCAGTATGTGTTACATTTGATTAAAAAGAATGAACATAATTTTTACATGTAATAATCCTGAGACAAAATATACCAAGAGTATGTTAAGACTATACCAATATGAATATTTCAAGAATATCAAGTAAAGAGATTCAGCAAGTCTAGAGTGAGTCCTAAACATCTACATTTTAGTAAAACTTCACAGCTAAGTCTAACATGCATCCCCAGTTAAAAACCACTGGCCAAGAAGTTGCTAGCTTCAAATTAAATAAGTAATTTTGTGGCCAAGTTTCATATAATAAAATGATGACTAATTACCCTGTAGGGTTTTTGACTGACATCATCAGACAACTACAACTGATAAGTATAGGAAACCTCATCAGAATTATTTCATATTATTTCAGTGTTTTCCCTGAGGTTCAAATATATTAAAAATAAAGTCATCGGCAAATCTCCAGGGACTTTTCATGAAGCACAGGATTTCTAAAGCGTTATATTGATAACATTTTACCTATGCAAATGTACAAGATTTAACCCACCTAAAGAAAACAGCATCATCTTTTCCCTGTAGGTAATGAATGAAAAATACAATTTTAAAGTTAAGAATTACTCATATTGCTTAGTAACAAAAACAAAATCCAATTTATGTTAATATATTGAAAAATAGATACAAAGTTAATATTCAACACAAAAAAAGTGAGTTCTGCGTTAGATCTCTGCAGAGCTGCCACTAGAGGGCACTATAAACAGATTACAGAATAAATCCCCTGGACCTTGTCTTTTTTGGTACAGAGCTTGACTGTTGAATCTTAAACTGTTAGTAAGAAGCTACATATCTTTGAGACTTGGTGGATGTGTAACCTCATATCTATTTGCCACACCAGCTCCACGGATATTATTTAGGGGATTTCTGCCAGGGATGGAGGTGCAGAAAGTCATATTGGAGGACTCCCTCCTGTGCAACATTAAACTAGACCCTTCACTTCAGGCTTCAATTACTTTAATAGCTTTTCAAATACTATACTACATATATAATATGGTATAATGTATCTATATCTCCTTATTAAACCTTAGGCTAAGTACATAAATGTATATTATTCTCTAATTTGCTATTGCATTATATATGTATATAACATATGTATCTATTATATACGTATATAACATATGTATCTATTATATACGTATATAACATATGTATCTATTATATATGTATAACATATGTATCTATTATATATGTATATAACATGTATCTATTATATATGTATATAACATGTATATATTATATATGTATACAACATGTATATATTATATATGTATATAACATATGTATATATTATATACGTATATTATATGTGTATATTACATATACATATATAGTATACGTATATAATATACGTATATATTATACGTATATTATACATGTATACTATGTATAACATATACATAGTATACATATACATATATATAATGCAATAGCAAATTAGAGAATAATATACTTATTCTCTAATTTATGTACTTACCCCAAGGTTTAATAAGGAGATATAGATATTTGCTTCAGATACAATCATGGGTTGCTTAACAACAGAAATTTATTCTGAGAAATGCATCGTTAGGTGATTTCATCATTGTGTAAACATCATAGAGTGTACTTATACAAACCAAGATAGTAGAGCCTACGACACATCTAGGCTACATGGTGTAGTCCATTGCTCCTAGGCTACTATCCTGCACAGCATGTTATCGTGCTGAATACTGTAGGCAATTTAACAGTGGTATTTGTATATGTAAATATATCTAAACAAGAAAAGGTACGGTAAAAAGACAGTACTATAATCTTATGGAACCATGTCATATGTGTAGTCCATTGGCCAAAATGTTATCATGTGGTATATGATTGTATTTTTAAGAAATAAAAGACTCTACAGATACAACGAAAGGCTTTTGACTCTCTCTCAGTTCTATTGCTTCCCTCCCTGTTTAACAATTTCAGATTAAACTACTATTTTGAAATTGATATGTGTACTTCCCACCCTATGTTCAATACCTACATTACATATAAGGAGGTACTGTTCGTATTATGTTCTATTGTTATGTTCCAAGGGACATTGTTCTTTCCTTCCATTTGGATTATTTTCTTGATCCTTGCTACTGATTTGGAAATTTTTTGTTTTCTTTCTACTCTTTTAGTATACATTTTTGGGCTAGTAAACATGTTACATCATTTAATGACCTCAGAATCTTAAATATGGTCTTCCCTACTCCCATTCTTCATGTCATCTATAGTTTGTTCTTTTGTTTTTTCATCATTGCTCATCACTGATAAATATTTTTGCCTGATGTTTGAGTGTTGGTAGTGGGAGGAGAATCTCTCTCCATCAGCTCAGTTCATTGGGTTGTTGGAATTCCACAGATAACCTTCTAATTGGTCTTCTCTCCAACCCACTGAATACCACTAATTTTTGTGAAGTATAGTTTTTTCATTATATCTCTCTACCACCTGTGAACATTATACTACTTTCTAGCTCAAGTGCTCATTTATTATGTTTGGAACCATATAATATGTCCCATCATATCCTTTCTAACTTGTCTCACTGTTTCCAACATGAATCCCCTAGTCTAGATCATGATCCTTCCTCACTGGTCCACAATACCCTCTGTGTTGATTGATACACTTGTGCTTTTTATTATGCCTATAGGCAATACTTTCTCTTCTTTTTCTCTATCCTAATCCCATATTTCCTCCTAAATCTGTTTAAGGTCCAGTTTGTGAGACAGTCTTATCCTAGTTACTCCATATGTATTCATCTTTATCTCTTTTCTCCTCTCTTAAGACTCTAAAAGCCTATGATCCAATTTTACATTGATCATATCTTCCTTTTTAAACTCTATTTTTTTTAAAGGATCAGTCTCTCTTGATTAGAAAACAGAGTTGGTTGTTTATTGGCTCTTTCATTTAACTGACAGATGCAATAAGTATTTATTAATTTGAGTTCAATTTTAAAACACTTTAGCAATTAAATACAAAACATTTGTATTCTGTTTGTAGAGAGTTTACTGGGCTAGCTCTGTCAGTGATTTCCAATTAAATCAGGGCTATCTCCCTTCCTTGTTAATTTACATCACTGTTACAGTCATTCAGATATCAAGTGAGAATGTATGCACAAGTTTCTGTGCTGTGAATCATGGGGAAAGGCAGAGACACTGGTCACAAAAGCCCACCTATCCACTAGATGTCACACACAAGAGGTGGTAGAATTTGGACTCAGACCGTCTCAGTTTGAATCTCAGTTCAACCACTTCCTGGCTATATGACCTTACCAAGCTCTTATTCTCCATGCCTTAGTTGGATGTATAAATTAAGAGAAATGGCCAACCTCCTAGTGCAGCGTTCACTGGGAAACACTAATGGATACAGGAAAATAAATACAGTATGCCACCCTCCTCCATCTGAGTTTTCACTTGCTATGAACAACCACAGTCCAAAAATATTATATACAATAAGATATTTTGAGACAATGTTCACATTAACTTTTATTATAGTATGTTGTTATAATTCTTCTATTTTATTATTAGCTATTGTTATTAGTCTCTGCCTAATCTATTATATAAATTAAATTGTATCATAGGTATATATATGAAAAAACATAGTATATGTAGGGTTTGGTATTATTTATGGTTTCAAGCATCCACTGGGGGTCTTGGAATGTATCCCCCTCAGATAAGGGGGCACTAGTGTAGGTGTGTGAGTCTCCAAGTAAGTCAAAGACAGCACATAGCAATCTGGTCTTCCTGGATGTCAGACTTCAGGAGAGCAGACTCCCCTGCTTGCCTTGTGTTGCTTTTAAGCTGCATGATTAGGAAAGTCCAGGCCCTTCCTTGGTGTGACCAATACCAGGGTGGAATACACTAGCAACATGATGGGGTAGGATTTTGCCTCCAGCCCTATCCTTCCAGCTCAGCACTGGCAGTTGAGGTTAGCACCAGGGAGCTGGTGTGCAAAGCAGTGGCAGGATCTACCACCTGAACCTTCACGGTGGGCGAAGCCCTAGCCCCTGCCTGGCAAGAAAAGGACTCAAGCTGTCTGGACTCTAATTTCTGTTCAACCACATACTGGCAAGCCTTGTGGGCAAGCCTTGCTTTGGGCTACAAGCCAGAGTTTAAGGCAATTCATTCTGTTTGGTTTCCAGGGGATCCTGGGGTAAGTCACCTCCTTTTTCTGGAAGGCCAGCCTGTAGGGGATCATGAGACCAATTAACTCCTACTTCTCACTTTCCTTATCTGTAACAGGGATAATAATAGTACCTACCCCCAGGGGGTTGGTGTGAGTTTAAATGGTTTAAACATATAATATGCATAAGAGTGGGTGGTACATGCTAAGTGCTCAATAAGCATTATGTCTTATGTGTGCATTTAATTACAACACAAGTGCCTTTGAAGAGATACTATCCTATGTGAGTTCAGAGTGAATCACTAACTGGAATTACTAGAAATATTTATCTACATCAGTCCATAGCTGGTGTCCCCTCAAATCTGCTTATGCAGAATTGCATACCTTGTTGTGAGCCTCACTGTCTGGATTCTACACTCTGCCTTTTCTATCTGTTTGTTTTGATGTCTAGAGCCTGAGGCCCATCCACATTCTCTGAACTTCACTTCTGTTGGCTTGTCTGAATGAGTAAGCCTCACTGTTCCTCACAGACATCCCAGATCTCCTGGGGACCTTAGCTTCACCCAAGGCTCTGCTACTGCGACTACTCTTTGCCTTAGTGAACCTTAGAATCTTTTATTAACCCTAGACTGAACTTTACTGTGGATAAACCTCATATATATATATGTTTTTTGTTGTTGTTGTTTGTTTTTGTTTTGCGACAGGATCTCTCCGTGTCACCAAGGCTAGAGTGGAGCAATCATGGGTCACTGCAGCCTCAACTTCCTAGGCCTAACTGATCCTCCCACCTCTGCCTCCCAAGCAGCTGGGACTACAGGTGTATATAACCACACCTGGCTAATTTTTGTTCTTGTATTTGTATTTTGGTAGAGACAGGGTTTCTCCATGTTGCCCAGGCTGGTCTTGAACTCCTAGGCTCAAGCAATCCTCCAGCCTCAGCCTTTCAAAGTGTTGGGATTATAGGCATGAGCCACCACACCCGGCCGAATCAGCCATTTAATCAAACCGTGTTTATCCTCTCTCCCTCTAAAGCCCTGCCCTTAACCTTCCCTTCTTTTATCTTTGACCCTTAAACCAGGCTCTACCACCTGATGTAACTTGTTTTTATGCTTCCTAGCCTCTCCATTTTTCAGCTCTTATAGCATCCTTTTGTGAATAATAAAACCAAATCATAATATTTTATGAAACATTATAAGGTACACAGTAGTTGTTAAAGGATGAGTAAGACAGAATTCTTGCTATGTAGGAATTTACAGCTTATAGGCGACACAAAATATAACAATGCTCATAATACTCCTTTATTATGCTTTCAATACCCGTGGGATCTCTAGTGATGTCTCTCCTCTTCCACTTCTGATATTAGTACAGCCAGCCTTCCCCTTCATAAAATTAACCAACCATAGTTCAAAAGTATTTTTTGAAAAGCAAAAATAAAAATAGAATAATACAAATTTTAAAACAGTACATTGTAACAGTTATTTACATAGCATTTACATTGTGTTAGGTATTAAAAGTAATCTAGAGATGATTTAAAGCATGAGAGAAGATGTGTGTAGGCTATATGTAAATACTCTGCCATTTGATGTAAGAGATTTGAGCATCCATAAATTTTGGTATCCATGGAAGGTCCTGGAACAATTCCCCAGGGATATCATGGGACAACTCTGATTTGTTGGCCTAGAGAGTAACCAATTTTAATATTCTTTTTAAAGAACTGACTTTTGATTTTGTCTATTAATTTCCTATTTTCCATTTCACTGATTTCTGCTCTAATTTTTCATTGTCTTTTCTTTTCCTTATATGGCACTTGGTTTGCTCTTCTTTTTAAGTTTTCTAAAATAGAAGTTTAGACTATTGTAGATCTTCCTTTCTAGTTTATGTATTCAATGCTATAGATTTCCTTCTAAGTACTGTTTTTGCTGCATTATGCAAATTTTAATGAGTTGTATTATCATTTTCATTTAGTTTGAAACTTTTTTAAATTCTCTTGAGATTTCTTTTTCTTATCGATATATTATTTAGAAGACTGTTTCTTAATCTCTAAGTATTTGGGATTTTCTAGCTATCCTGTTATTATTTTTTCGTAAGCAGGAGCTGAAATCTCTATCTTTCTGTTATTGATTTCTAGTTTAATTACAACATGGTCTGAAAGCAGATGTGTGATTTCTAGTCTTTTAAATTGTTAAGGTGCATTTTATGGCCTGGAATATGGTGTATTATGGTGAATGTTCCATGTGAGCTTGAGAAGAATGTGTAAGGTACTGCTGTTGGATGAAGCAGTCTACAGATATCAATCATATCTAGTTGATTGGTACTGCTATTGAGTTCAGCTATGTCCTCACTGATTTCCTGCCTGCTGGATCTGTCCATTTCTGATTAAGGAGTGTCAGAGTCTCCAGCTATGATACTGGATTTATCTATTTCTCCTTGCACTTTTATCTGTTTCTGCCTCACTTATTTTTATGCTCTGTTGTTAGCCACACACACACACGCTAAGGATGATTAAGTCTTCTTGCACTGTTTACACCTTTATCATTAGTTAATCCCCCTCTTTCACCCTGATAATTTTTCTTATGTTGAAAAAATATAACAATATAAGTTTCTTTATAATAGAAGTATGTATGGGGCAGCCAAGAAGTATAATTTCCACTGAAAAAGGGATGCATGGATCAGAACTTATTTTTTATCATTTATCATGTGCCAGGTACTGGGTCTAAGAAACGGGGGCAAGGATTGTTTCTTTAGGCATGACATGATTGGAGGCTGGATGCATGAAGTTGGCAGCAATAAATAAGAAAAAAGCTTGTGTCTATATGTGCTTTGTGTATCTAGTCTATCTACCTACTTATCTATCTGTCTTTCTTACTGAATCAGTTCAGAATGAATGAGACATTATGACATTTTATTCCTTAATAGTTCAACGTACATCTAAAAAAAAAACCACTAAGAGCATTCTCTGATCTCACAAGACAACTATTACATGTAACAATTAACAGTAATTCTCTAATCTACTCTGTACTAGTCGTGCTTTATTCTCCCTTTGCCTCCTACCTCCAGATGCATTCTCCACTTTTCTCTGTTTTGCTCCGAGCTCCGAAAGGCTGGTTTCTACAGATTGCCATGGGTGGCCAGGACTCCAACTGGGGTCAGCCAACAGGAGGCACCTACAAGACATCAGAGGCCAATGGGGAGCACTAGCAAGAGATCGGAGGGTGGGAGAGAGGCTGGGATACTCTTTCTCTGCTCCTCCCTGCTGAGTTCCTGGTCTGGTACTGGCTGCATCTGCCACTGTATCCCCTGTGAAGCCTCGCTCTGTTTAGCAGCTCCAGCAGTGACTGGACCCTCATAACTGCCCCCATGCCTGCTCCTTCAGGTCTAACAGCAGTTGGTGACAGCTTCCCTGCTGCGCCTGGGTGCCTCAGCACCCCCTGTTGATTCCATTAGCTCTGCCTACATCCCTCAATAGTCCCTTCTTTAACTGACTCATGATTAAGTTCTTTTGAGTTTGCCATCAGTTTCCTGCGAGGACCCTGCCTGATATTTGAATATTCCATATTCAAAATTTACCATTAACCCGAAGTGTTTTTAAAGCTTTTTTTAAAAACGAAAATCCACTCAAGAATCCCACGTTGAATTGGTTTTGCCTGTTTAGTCCCTTAACCTAGCACCTCTGCCTTTTTTCCTTGTCATTAACTTTTTTTTTTGAGACCGTAACAGTTGTCTTATTCTGTCCCATATTCTGAATGTGTTCAAGTGTACCTTAATTTGTTCTTCTCTGCTTTGTATTTTCTTTAACTTGAATCTAATCCAGCCTTTAGATTCCATTTCCATTTTAAACATTATCTCTTAAACATTATTGACAGATGCTGTCATATAATTTATAAAGCATTACCTCAGAAGTCACGCAGCATCATTAATAGCGGGACAATCAGATAGTAAGTTATCTAGTGATAATAGCCATATTTCTCCATGGTAAAGGGTACTTTTTCCTCCATTTGCTATTAACAAGTAATAGCAAATTACTTGTTATTTTAAGGGTGATACTTTGGTGCTTTTTGAATATCTGGTTCTCTGTTGACTGTTCAATGAACAGTTTTAGCATTCATTATTGGTCCTTGTTTGGGTTATTTCATAATGTCTTGCAAAAATATTTTCTATTTCCATCATTATTTCTACATTTATTATCTAGCATTCTTTTGTATACAAAAGCTTTAGTTTAATAAGAGGAGCTATTTATTTTTCCTGACTACAGGTGTTATGTAAAAGCAGAATAATCCCTAATTTGGCCCCCTTTAATTCCTTACTCTGAAATTAGTTAATCAATGTAATGCTATTACTAATATAAACTGTCTATATTGGGTTTCATTAATGAGATCTCATAATTCTGTGCAATTAAGCTTGGTTATCAGGGAAATTGAATTCTATATCTTCTCAAACACAATAAATTCAGCTTTGTCTGCATCTTCTTACCTTTTATTATTGCTGCAGAGATGTCTAGACCAGCCCTGGTCATCCATACATTACTAGCACTAATAGATACAGACCTCTGGTACTGTGGTAGCACAAACCCGACGAACAAAACCCACTATCAATAGCTGGTATTTCCACCACAATTAGATTGTGCAACTCATAAGAGTGCTCAGAAGGCATTCAGAAGGGCTATCATCTCTTTCCTGTGTAAGCTATTAGTCTCACAAATCTTTGATCAGGAGACCCTCAAAGCTTAGCTGTACTGTTACATTGCTTTCTCACGCTGAAATAAGCCATTTTGCTTCCCTAAGTGCTTCTGTCTGAAAAAAATAATGGATTTTTTAAAGCTAAGTGAGACTTCTGGGTTCTGTTGGATTTTCATGAGTGATCATGTGAGGGTTGGCCATTTGTTATCCTCAAGTGCACTTTTGGCTGTCTCCTTCACTCCCTATATGCAGTCACAGGTATCTGCTACATGTAGTAACAGCCTTTCGCCAAGCTCGCTTTCAAATGCTCAGTGCTAGTCAGTGTTCCTAGCCTCATCTGTACGGCTCTGGGCTTTTCTCTGCAGCTGCCACCTCTTAGTAGTTGTTCCTCAATTGCAAACACCACAGCAGAGGGGAGAGAATCAGACAGAAAGAAAAGGCTTACATGGCCATTTGCCGATTAACAAAGTCTTTCTTCAATAAAACTAACAATAATTAGCCGAAATCCCTAACGTCGCAGTGATCATCACAAATAAATCTCTTTACTCATTGAGACAACACAGAATGAGCCATATATGCCAAAAACATCTAGGCTAAAGGATGTACAAAACAAAGTTGTGATAAGGTCTGTCTGGCCATTGGCTTATTTGCTCCCAGATCCATTCATTGTCTTTCCCCTGTCTGTTCCATGTTACAGGGGCTATCCTCTGCAAACTACAATTCCCAGCTTATTAATTTTCTATTGCTGTATAGCAAATTACTGCAAACTTTGCAGCTTAAAATAACTCCCATTTACTATCTTATAGGTCTATACTTCAGAAATCTGGGTTAATTTGGCTGGTTCTCTGCTTAGAAAGCTCAAGTCAAGGTGTGAGCTGGACTCTTATTTTGAGCGGGGAAGAATCCGCTTTCTAGTTCATTCTGGTTGCTGGCAGAATGTCGTTCCTTATAGCTATAGGACTCAGGTTGCTTTTCCTTGCTGGCTGTTGGCAGGAGACTAGGCCTTGCTCAGTCATTGACTGGGAGAGCTGGAATGGGTTTAGAGGAAGGGCAGGGTGGGCTGAGGAGTGGACCATGATGAAACTAATGGCTGGGGGCTGTTCGATAATACTCCTCCTCTCAGCTGGGCAGTAAGTCCTTTCTGGTAGGAGTATCTAAGCCAGGGGTTGGTAACTGTATATAGCCTACTGCCTATTTTGGTACAGCTCCCCAACCTAAAAGTAGATTTTTACATCTTTAATGGTTACATTTTATTTTTTTTATTTATTTTTTGAGATAGGGTCTTACTTTGTTGCCCAGGCTGGAATACAACAGCATGATCATGGCTCACTGCAGCCTCAACCTCCTGGGCTGAAGTGATCCTCCTGCCTCAGCCTCCTGAGTAGCTGGTACTATAGGTGCAAGCTACTATATTTTTTCTTTTTAAGAGAGAGAGAGATGGTGTTTCACTATGTTGCTCAGGCTAGTCTCAAACTGCTGAGCTCAAGAAATCCTCCTGCCTCAGCCTCCCAAAGTGCTCGGATTATAGGTGTGAGCTACTGTACTCTTAGCACCTACATAATATCTTGATTTTGCTGCTTAGCTCTCACAGGTTGAAATATTTACTATCTGGCCCTTTACAGAGAATAATTCATGGGCCCCTGAATTTTATGCTGGGCATCTTTGTGTCTGCTCAACCCTGGCAGGTCAAAATAGAGGGCATGGTGAGGGGGACCCTGATACTGTAATTGAGGAAGGGAGAAAATGGGAGACACATAGAGTAGAAAAAAACCCAAAACCCAGAAACATGATAGCAGGGCATGCATAAAAAGTGAGACTGTCATTTAAAACTTCCTAGAATGGAGTATAATTTTTTAGGTCTTTGCTAATTTGTTGTAATAAAAATATTCTTGTTTTAATTTGCATATCATTTGGCAACTAATAAAGTTGGAATTGGATCTCTTTTCATGTGTTAATTTAAAGAATTGCAAATGACAGCCACAAATAAAATGAACAGATTTCTGAACCAAGGATAGAAACAAAATAGTTAATATCCATATACCTAAAATAATCTACAAAATGGAAAACACTAAAGTTCCAACCAAAAAATGAACAAATGTTTATGCTTTTAAATTTGTTAATACTCAAAAACAGAAACAAATTTTGAAGTGTAGCTTCTGAGTCCAAAACCTCATAGTTGAGCATTTTGAAATACCTAAGGTAGTTCCCTAGTACTTGCTACCCGTTCACTTCTCTACGCATTTGGCTAAACTAAATAGTTTTATTTCTAAAGAATACTTATGTTATCAAAGAAGCAGAAAAAAATTTTTCCTAAGGAAAAATGGAGTCTAGAATACCAAGTTTTATATTTGCAATAATGATATTTTCTCTCAAAGAAATTGCAGGAAAAAAATTTATCACTATTAGTGCACAGCTAGAAAATTGAAATGGCACCAAGAAAAACCTACGTGATTGCAATCAGCTCTTGTTCAAGAGTAAAATCCCCTTTAGTGCCTGAATTGTGATTTTTAAATATCATTCTCCACTAAAAGAAATTCCTTTTGAGAAATAGTTGATTTTAGGTCCACATCAGGACATTTACAAAATGAGTAAGACATATTTTTCTGCCAGAAAGCAGGGAAATAATCAAACTTTAAAGAGGTCATGTCAAAAGTACACAGGACCTAAACTGAAAAGGCTTCTGCTGGCAAAGTTGTGACAATTCAAGCCAAAAGGAACAATATGACTGCTTGAAACATAAATATATAAAAATTCAGTAGTTCACAACAATACTCAAGGATCAACGCATTGGTCACCATCTGAGTCGGCTAGGGCACCAACTCTACTCTCAATTTTTTTTGTGTTTGTTTTGAGATGAAGTCTCCCTCTGTTGCACAGGTTAGCGTGCAGTAGTGTGATCACAGCTCACTGCAACCTCTGCCTCCTGGGTTCAAGTGATTCTCCTGCCTCAGCCTCCTGAGTAGCTGGGATTACAGGTGCGCGCCACCACGTCCGGCTAATTTTGTATTTTTAGTAGAGATGGGGTTTCACCATGTTGGCCAGGCTGGTCTCAAACTCCTGACCTCAAGTGATCCACCTGCCTCGGCCTCCCAAAGTGCTGGGATTACAGGCGGGAGCCACTGTTCTTGGCCTACTCTCAAAATTAATAAAAGAAAAGAATCAAGATTTTACCTTTCCTGAATAAGCTGCCTTTCCATTTATCCAAAGACTTGAGGTCATGTGCTTCACAGAATTTCAGCTAACAAATGCAGAAGAAATGATAGGCTTAGGAAATCACTATCTTTCAATTTCAGTGAGATACTATGGATCTAGGATAATCAATGGTTGATAAATATTGTAATGGAGGGATCTAGCTGCCACTTCCTAATACACTAATCAATTTTAGCATCACTCAAGTTAGATAGGCCTTGACATTGTATTTCAAGATACAATGCCATAGGAACTATAAAGCTCCACTTACAAAGTATTCGTACCAATCAAATTGAACATGTTTTGAGATCTAACAAGTTTATAGAAAATATGAGGAATAGAGGAACTACTTTTTAAAACCATCATGAGAAAGCAATCGGCCAAATTAAAATATGGAATACTGCAATATGGTATGAAGAATGGGCTTCTCCAACAAATCAACTGTATTAAAAAACAGCAGAAGGGTGTAGAATAAAATACATAGCAGATATAATAATCAAATGTAATATTTAGGCCATATTTGGATCCTAATTTGAACAAACCAGCTGTAAAAAGCATTTGAGACTATCACAAAATCTTTATTTTTTTTTTGAGATGGAGTCTCGATCTGTTGACCAGGCTGGAGTGCAGTGGTGCAATCTCCGCTCTCTGCAAGCTCCGCCCCCTGGGTTCATGCCATTCTCTTGCCTCAGCCTCCCAAGTAGCTGGGACTACAGGCGCCCACCACCACACCCGGCTAATTTTTTTGTATTTTTAATAGAGACGAGGTTTCACAGTGTTTGCCAGGATGGTCTCGATCTCCTGATCTCGTGATCCGCCCGACCTCGGCCTCCCAAAGTGCTGGGATTAGAGGCGTGAGCCACCGCTCCCGGCCTGACTATCACAAAATCTTAACATAGTCTCGGTATTACATGAAATGAAAAAACCACTGTACATTTCGTTGAGTAGCATCATGCCATGGTGGTTGCGTGGGGAGAAAAAATAGTCTTTATCAGTTAGCAATGTTCCAGCCAGTCTAAACTTCCCTCAAGGCCAATGAGGACTCTTTAGAACACAAAAGAAATCACATGGGCTCTAAAACAGGCTGGTTCTATCTGAAGCAGCATTTCTTTCCTTTCATGCAACAGTATCTCATAAGTGACAGGTAAACTAGGGAGCGAAGATCATGATGCAAAAATTGTGGTGGTGAATATGCGATTTTTGCCAACCCATCATTTGAGGTGATCAGGGTGAATTTTCTTACTGGGAGGAAGAAAGTCTAAGAAATATATGAGTACTTTAGGGAAAAACCTGTATATCCATACAATGAAGACCTTCAATGAGGTAGTGATTCTTGAAGCCATTAAACCAGGGACTAAGTTTTCTATTATATTAAACTATCTGGTGAAGCTGTGAGTACAGTTGAAGATGCTTTGAAGAGACATCCCTCTGTATTGAAATCCTAGACCAGAATTCTAATGTTGATGCCTATGTTCTCTATTGGCAGTGAATGCCCCAAGGTCCTACAAGAAGCCTGAGCCCCAGGATATAAGGCTGCAAAGGGCTGTCTGTGATGCTAAAGGCAAGTGTTTACAGAGATTCAGCCATGCTAGTATTTCTATTTGTATCACACTCTCGGGTTTTTTACTTCCTAATTCTAACACCAACCCCATCTTTCTCATAAGCCCTATTATTTTAAGTATACTATATTGCTAACTGAAGAGTGTTATTGTTTTTTTTTTTTGGAATGCATATGATGTCATAGCAAAGATAACTGTGTACCAAAGTTAAAATTTTGGCCACTTATTAGAAGCCTAACATTGAACAAACCACTAATCTTCTCTGGACTATCTAACTAGCTTTCTAAAATTTGACAAATGGGAATATCACCTCTCTTAAAGGATTGCTAAAGTTGTATACATAAAGCACCTAATATGTCATCTAGCACATGGGAGGACTGAATAAATAGTAGCTATTATTATCCGAGGATAAGTGTTGGTCCTTGACCTGCTGCTGCTGAACTAGGCAGCTCAACAGCAACCAAGCTGAGCAGTCTGCAGATATTTTGACGTGAACACTCAGTGATTTATCCTGTGCTCTCTTCACCTCCTCTTCCAGACCACAGAAACACAACTAGTCTTTCATTGTTCCCTCCTCTGCTTTGCAGGTTAAACCCCAAATGGAGCCACCCCTGAAACCTCAGCTTGGTTGTTATAGACAAACTGAGCCAAGCTCAGAAAACTCTAAGTTCCTGCTTCGCGCAGTGTTAATGCGGGTTAACACACGGTATGTTGAGAAGCAGTCCTGGCAGCCCCCCAGCGGCTTTTCCAGATATCCCATTGCTGGTTTGATAAACCAGGGCCTAGCATATCTCCTCAGAGGAACTCCTACTTAGGAGTCCTGTGATCAGGGTCTCAGGGTCAGTCCCATCACCCCAGTGCCCTCCTCAGTGCTTCTGGCTGCAGAAGCTTGGTCAAAGGGAACCCCAGAGGGAATCCTACCCATAACAGACAGTTCTGCTAGTGAAAAGAGATACAAAAGGAACCTGGTGAGAAACTCCTAGAGCCCTTTAGTTCCTCCCCAATATGGCCGCCCATATACATTTAATCAGACATGCGGAGAGTTTAAAAACACAGCACTGAAAGGAAAGTGGAGCCTTGGATCTAGGCTCAAGGCAAACTGCTGGGACCCACGGCCTGAGGCTTCCCTGGGGAGGCTCCTCAGATTCCTACCCTGTCTTTCCTCCCTGGTTGCCTGGGAACTGACCAGCCTGCTTATGGCCATTTTCCTTTCCACTCTGCCTCTTCTGACAAAGGGCACCCCCTAGACTGCATCCAGCACCAGATCCCAAGGAGATTCCTTTACGGCATCATGGCGTGATTCAGAAAAGGGAAACGGAGAAACAGAGAAGTAGGTGAAGAAAGTAGGAAAAAGAAAATAAAGGGAGGAATGAGGCTAAAGTCAAAAGAAAGGCCAAGAACTTATTCATGGCTGGGGCGTTACATGTGGTTATCACCATCATATATTTCCTGATTCAAAAATTATCTAAAAGGGCTGGGCACCGTGGCTCACCCCTGTAATCCCAGCACTTTAGGAGGCCAAGGCAGGCAGATCACCTGAGTTCCAGAGTTCAAAACCAGCCTGGCCAACATGGTGAAAACCCGTCTCTACTAAAAATACAAAAATTAGGCAGGTGTGGTGGCACATGCCTGTAATTCCAGCTACTTGGGAGGCTGAGGCAGGAGAATCACTTGAACCTGGGAGGCAGAGGTTGCAGTGAGCCGAGATCCCGCCATTGCCCTCCAGCCTGGGCAACAAGAGTAAAACTCCATCTCAAAAAAAAAAACAAAGAAAAAAGAAAAAGAAAAAAAATTATCTAAACGTACTTAGGAAAGAATTGAAGGATTATATCCTGAAAGGATTCACTGTTTTGTTGTGGAAATTTGGCCCTTAAGGGCTTTTGTTTCCTGTGAAAATGCATGAGCTATAAGAGTAGAAAGTTTACAGACCAAGTAAGAGATCTTCAGAGTTACTTAGGTTTTAATAAGCTTGCCTCACTCCATATATATTTTTCCAAGGGCAGTCAATCATCTAGACATGTAATGTTAATAAATAAAGTGCCATTTGGTGCCATTTGTATTGTCTATGTAGAAGTGACACAAAGCTTGCTTCCAAACAGTGTTAACATTCCCATGGAACGCCCTAACAGGCAGACAGATCTATTAATTGTTCTCAGAAAGTGCTTCCAGACTTGTAACCTCAGAGAGTGTCTTGCTTACAAGTAGTCTGAGAACAAGTTCTTACATGTTCTGGAAAGGAAGGCTCTGAAAACATAGAAGCAGCCTGTTTTCGAAAAAGGGGAAGAAAAACAGATGTCCAGTTGATTGGACAAATTAGTCCTAGGTAGAAAAAAGAATGTGAAATGCACAATAACTTGAGGGGTGAAAGGCAGTTGTGAGATGGAGAAGGTAATGATGAATGATAATTACTGTTTATTTACTTTGTGGAAGGAGAATGTAGGAAATGTTAGAGTTGAATCATTTAAAAATTCATTGGTTTTTCACCACTATTCTTGACAAAATAAAACATCAAATTCACACAACAGCATAGAAAAATAGATGAAACATAGGCAGATAGAAGTTGTGAGTGACTCGTTCTATCTTGAATGTCTAGAGGCATCTGGGTGTTTTAAAGGTACCTTTACAAAAAAGTAAACCTTAAAAGAACTACCTAGGCTCTTTTTTCAGAAAAAAATAAAGGGGATTGCGTAAAAGATTATTGCTTAGAGATTTGGAAGATTTCCAAGAACATTCATATTCCTGAAATAAAATCCAGCCCAATTTAAAAGTTTTATGAAAAGCTTAACTGGGGTTGTTTCTAAATTAAATCCAAGAACACTCTCAAGTTGATTTTGTCTATTTAGAATTGCCTAAAATAATGGAAAAGTGTGAAAAACATATATTAGGAATACTGCCAGACTTAAGTTTTCGCTTCTATGAAAAGGATTATACTGAAGGAAAGAGTCTTTGCTTCTTTATGCATGAAGAATATGTTCTGAAAATAAAGATATCGGCTATCCAAGCAAGCTTTAAAATTGCTCTTTTGTGAGATCCCATGGTATGTGGTGTAAGTACAAATACATTAGAGGTGTGTATTAATTATTGATGGCTGCCTAAAAAAATTACCCCCAAATTTAAGAGCTTAAAACAACATTTATTACCTCACACTGTTTTTAGGGTCAGGGTCAGGGTCAGGAATCCAGGAGTGGCTTAGTTGGGTGCTTCCGCCTCACGAGATTATCATCAAGCTGCCACCTAGGGCTGAAGTCTTCTGAGGCTTGACTGGGGCTGGAGAATCTGCTCCCAAGCTTATTCACGTGATTGACAACAGTTCTCAGGTCCTCATCACCTGAGATTCTCATTGCATGGTGGTTGGCTTCCCTTTGAGTGAGTAATGAGAGATGGTAGCCACAATGTCTTTTATAACCTAATCTCAGAAGTGACATATCATTACTTCTGCCATATTCTGTCACACAGATAAATTCTGGTACAATGTGGGAGGGGAATTATACAAGGGTATGAATACCAGGAGGAGACAATCTTGGGGGCTGGCTACCGTAGTCTGCCTTCTAGGCTCCAATGAATCAAGTCTCTCCAACATACAAAACACGTCCACTCCATCTCAACACTTCTAAAATTCTTGTCTCATTACAGCATCAATTCAAAGTCTAGAGTCTTGTCATTTAAATCAGGACCAGGTACACAAGAGGTTCCTTAGGTATAATTTCTTAACTCTAGCTTCTTGGGTATAGTTCCTCTCAATCTGAAACTAACACACACACACATAGACACACACACACACACAGACACACACACACACCCCAAACACAAAATGGTGGAACAGGAATAAACACTATATGCATTAATATTCAGAAAGGGAAGGTACTGGACACACTTCTATGTCCCCATAGCAGCTCTGAAATCCAGCCAGGCAAATGTTGGAATCGCCTTAGGATTTAGTCCTATTTCTACGCATGAGTTATTCTCTGAAGCTCTTAGCTTCCCCTTCTGAGTCATCACTTTTTATAAAGAGACAGAGTCTTGCAATGTTGCCCAGCCTGATTCTAACTCCTGGGCTCAAGTGGTCTTCCCACCTTGTCCTCCCAAAGTGCTGGGGTTACAGGAGTGAGTTACCATGCTTGGCTATTCTTTCTTTTTCATGAAAGTTACTACATGTATGCAGCTGAAATTGTTTCTTAACCTGCAGTGAAACAGGGGCAAAGTGAGTACAAAGGCCTTTTTTCATTTTATACTGTATCTGTCCCTTTGAGTTCTAGTTGGCAATGTTTCTACTAATATAATTCTTTTAAAAAATTTGTGAATCTCCTGTGAGTTTTTCGGGGTCCATTCCATTAGACAAAAGTCACGCCCAAAAATTTTTTTGAGATAATCCCTTTCCTACCTTGTGATTCTGCTGAAAAACTATGCTCTTAAGCTTCTTAGGAGCCCTGTTTTTGAAAGAATCTGTGAGTCACAGCCTTAAAAACTTTAGAGGGCCTTTGTGTGACTAAACTGGTACTCTGAGGCACCACTTTTGATCTTTCTGAGGTCACAACAAAGGATTTATAGTCACACCTCAGCTTCATCTTTGGATTATGTTTTCGTGATGGTGCCCAGGATTTGACCTCTGTCCTTCAGCCATTTCTTAATTTTAGCATTTTTCACCATCTGTAAAAGCTGAGAATCTTTATGTCTTTATGAATAGCAAATTAGATCACCCAGTTTACCAGGTACATTTCCACCACCCACATTATTGCAGACAACAATATTGCTAAGATTTATGCCACTCCATAGTAAGGATTCCCTGTTCTGTTTTCAACAAGATTTTTCTCACTTTCTTTTAAACCTCCACCAGCAGCCTGGTCAAAGTCCAAAGTTTTTCTAATGTTTTGTTCAAGCCTCTTGAGACTTTCGCTGCTATGCTTCTTAAATTCTTTCCAGCTACCTCCACTGTCTAGTTTCCTAGCTGTGCCTACATTTTAGGTATTTATTATGGTGGCACCTTACTTCCAGGTATTAAAAAATATATTAGAATAACAAATTATCCAAAAACTTGGTAGCTTAAAAAAACAAACTTTTCTTCATCTCATACAGTTTTTGAGGACCAGGAACCCAGGAACAGTTTAGCTGAGTTGTTCAAGCTGAGGGTCTCTAACGAGTTTGCTGTCAAGCTGTCAGCCAGGGCTGCAGTCTTCTAAAGACCTGACTGGAGCTGCAGGCTTCACTTCCAGTGTCACTTGCATGGCTACTGTCACATGGGCCTCTCCGTAGCACTGCTCATTACATGCCAGAGGGCTGCCCCCAGAATAAGTGATCTATGAGAGACAGAGAGACCTAATGTCTAATGACATATTGCACTGGTCACACAAACTAACTCTGGAACTACAAGGGAGGGTGGGAATACCTGAATTGGGATTATTGGGGGGTAATTTTGGAGGCTATCACAGAGTATAATTGCTTTTTTTTTTTTTTTTGAGATGGAGTCTCACTCTGTCCCCCAGGCTGGAGTGCAGTGGCATGATCTCAGCTCACTGTAAGCTCTGCCTCCTGGGTTCATGCCATTCTCCTGCCTCAGCCTCCCGAATAGCTGGGACTACAGGCACCCACCACCACACTCAGTTAATTTTTTTGTATTGTTAGTGGAGACGGGGTTTCACCGTGTTAGCCAGGATGATCTCGATCTCCTGACCTCATGATCCGTCCACCTCGGACTCCCAAAGTGCTGGGATTACAGGCGTGAGCCACCGCGCCCGGCCACAGAGTATAATTTTTAAAAGAACTCCTTTTCTCTCCCTTACCAGAACCAATTGAAAAGTAGATGCAATGCAAGAATCAAACAAATAGATCAAAATATTAACTTTATTATTGATAGAAGCTAAATTGGAGGAGGTGGCTTAGACATGTGGCTACAATGAGCTTCAATACTTGACCTCCATTGACCTCCAAATTAGACTTACCTACCCAGTTATAGAAAGAACAGGACTTCTCCTTATCAGATTAGCTTATCACACAGAGAGCAAAACAAAAAGCACCTCTTCTGTGTTTTTTTTTCTGTATTTTTGTGGGGTCTTTTTGTGCACAGGTGCCTGCCCCTTGTGTAATACATCTAACAAAATCCGTCCTGCCTTCTTCATCAGATCCCAGAAAGTCTAACACAGTTCTCAAGCTTTAATATGCTGATTGCTGGGCCTAGAGAATTTCCATTCCTTTATAAATTCCCAGATAATCTTGATACAGCTGGTCTGAGAACCACACTTCGAGAACCACTGGCCAAGTACCTATGATGCACTGATGCTTATGGGCATCTCGTTTTCATTCCCAATCTCATTAGTGTCCGTAAAAATATAAGATAGATTTCACTAACCCTTCCCCTGCACTTGACAGACAAGGAGAACAAGCCTAGGAAGTGAAGTCAGTGGGCCAAGCTTACATCCTGCTAGGCATACAAAGCCATTCTTCAAACCCAGGTCCCACTCCACAGCCCATGGTCTTTCCTCTCCACCAGGTTGCCACCAATTACTAAGGACTGAACATCAGTGCATAGTCTGAGTCTTAACAGTAATCTCCTAGAACTGTTTTATATTAACTCCGCTTTGCATCTTTTTTAAAATTTTTTAATTTTTATTATTTTTATTTATTTAGTTTTTTTTTTTTTTGAGACGGAGTCTCGCTCTGTCGCCCAGGCTGGAGTGCAGTGGCACAATCTTGGCTCACTGCAAGCTCCGCCTCTCAGGCTCATGCCATTCTCCTGCCTCAGCCTCCCGAGTAGCTGGGACTACAGGCACCTGCCACCATGCCCAGCTAATTTTTTGTATTTTTCAGTAGAGATGGGGTTTCACCATGTTAGCCAGGATTATTTCTATTTTTTAAAACTAGAACATTTATTTGCATGACTAATTGTTGACGTTCTGAAGCTAAACTGGATGCTGTAAGAGCTGCCTTCTTGGGTTTAGGTGTTGTTCCTTCACAGAATTCATCCTGAATCTGAGGTGTACAATTATTATCATTATTTTTTGAGACAGTCTCACTCTGTTGCCCAGGCTGGAGTGCAGTGGCATGATCTCGGCTCATTGTAACCTCAGCTTCCCAGGTTCAAGCAATTCTCGTGCCTCAGCCCCATGAGTGGCAGGGATTACAGGTGCGTGCCACGATACCCAGCTAATTGTTTTGTATTTTTAGTACAGACTGGGTTTTACCATGTTGGCCAGGCTAGTCTCAAACTCCTGACCTTAGCTGATCCACCTGCCTCAGCCTCCCAAACTGCTGGGATTACAGGCATAAGCCACTGTGCCCGGCTGCGGTGTACAATTTTTAAGTGCCTCATTTGACCAATCCCGGTGGCATTTCATCTTTCAGCCTTGGCACTCTAGTTATAGTTTCTCTTGCGCTTGTCAGGGTGGCCGCATTTGCAGCAGATCAACTTCTGAAGTTGGTAGGCCTTGGCGCCACCGTGGCAGCACGTTTACTTCTTATTGCAATGCTTTTCAAATGATGACTTTCTATTCATCGTCTTGTGTCTGTGGCCAAGACCAAACACTTCTCATCTTCTTGACCTGTAGTCTCAAGCACAGTTTGCTCCATTTTCATTTGTCAAACATAATTGTACACTATGCACAATACATTCAACTGGGTCATGTCCATGCATGTTAAAAGTAGGTAAATATGTTTACCTTAAGGGGCAAGATTAAGACTATCAATTAACAATGTGCTACCATTCCAGAAGTTCCATAAAAGAAGTTAGAAAACATCCAGCACAACAGATACCTGGCTGCTTTCCCTCCAGGTTTGCTCTCCACCTTCTCCACCCTCCTCCCTGCCCAGGAGCTGGACCTCTGTGACCTACATCAACAGTCTTCCTTGCCTTCTAGATTCCCATTGGCTTTCTCCTCTCCAATAGTGAACAGAGGGAGGAAGGAGAGTTCCCCAACTCCCTTCATGTAGGGTCACTTGGGACTAACTGCATTTTTCCATAGAGTACATGAGCTCTCTCAAGGCAGCTGCTCTGCCCTGAGTGATTTTTTTTTTTCTTTTTTAAGACAGTTTCACTTTTGTCTCCCAGGTGGGGGTGCAGTGGTACGATCTTGGCTCACTGCAACCTCCACCTCCCGGGTTCAAGTGATTCTCTTGCCTCAGCCTCCCAAGTAGCTGGGATTATAGGTGCATACCACCATGCCCAGCTAATTTTTGTATTTTTAGTAGAGGCAGAGTTTCACCATGTTGGCCAGGCTGGTCTCAAACTCCTTACCTCAGGTGATCCGCCTGCCTCGAACTCCCAAAGTGCTGGGATTACAGGCATGAGCCACCGCACCCAGCTATGAGTGCTTTTTTTTTTTTTTTTTTTAGAGGTTTCAGGAACTCCTGCCTCCCCTATCCCTTCAGGCTCAGGGAGAGTAATAGCATTTAAAGTCCTGCACTATTGCTGTGGTTTTCCTCACCCTACCCATAGCTTTCTAAACAACCCCCTTATTAGTACCTCCTTGAATTATCCTAACTTGAGTGTGCTATTTCCCTTGAGGCCCTGAATGACTACCTATTTAAGTACAGTTTACAGTTTGGCTTTCTTAGAGCTAGCCCAGGTGCCTTAGCTTAAGGTCTATGTCATCTTCCTAGAAGTCAGTAACTTCCTGCTGCTGCCCAGATGGTTATTAAAGGCATGAAAAACCGCCTTCCGGGCCTCACATGTGCTTTGTAGGTAGAACAAATGGCAAGAGGCGACTTGGAAGGTTCTGCAGGCAAAATTCTTATTATCAAAATTGCTGCTAAATTTTAGAATTCTATAATTTTCTACCTTATATTAGGCACTTATTCTAGCAAGAGGTAAATTATCCCTGGAAGAAAGAGATAAAGTTGTCAGTCAAAGACATTTGTGTTACATGAGTTTCAGATGTTTCTATTTTGCCTGCTAGCTGCAAGCCTGGTTTGAGAAAGAGGAAGATAAAATCCATCTAGGTTCTAGAATAATGGTTTTCGAGGTGTGTGGGGAAGATGGTTTTCACCGTCTTCTGGAAGGCATTTTGGAAATTATGGGGAGTCTTTGTGAGCCAAGGGCCAGAGATGCTAGTCTGCCTGTGGTCAAAGGGATGGTTCCTCACAATGGAGAATAACTCTGTGGGAACTGTAATGTTCTGAGAGCGTTCATGTTGCTGAGAAACCTGTTTATAATTACCCAGGCAAAGGGCTTATGTTTTCTTTTATGGAAAGAAAGAAGGGAAGAAGAGAAAGATGGATGGAAGGAAGGAAGGAAGGAGGGAAGGAAGGGAGGGAGGGAAGGAAGGAGCAATGGAAGAAGGGAAGGAAGAAAGGGAGGGAAGGAGGGAGGGAGGAAAAGAAGGAAAAGAAGGAAGAAGGGAAGGTAGAAGAGAAGGAAGGGAGGAAGAAAGAGAGAGAAAGAAAAGAAAGAGAGAGAGAAAGAAAAAAAGGAAAGAAAGAAAAAGAAGGAAAGAATTTGTGTATGACTTTAATACTCACTGAAATTTCCAGGAATGCAACTGCCATATAAATTGAGGGACTATCATACATTGTTTTGTTTGAATTTTACCAAGCTGGTTACAATTAGAGAAAAATACAACTGTCAATCTGCATTTGTAGCTGCAGCATTCAAGGTGAGTCTACAAACATATTAAAGTGCCATAACTTCACTGTATCTTAATCCAGTGAACTTTTATTCTACTATACATACGGAAATTTATAAAGAAAATCTCCTTACACAAAATTTTAAAAAATTAATGTAATACACCAATGGAAATCTAATAGATACATACAAAGAAAGTAGTTATAATTATTTCATTTCCAGATAGTCAAGGTGTATATAGCAAAGTACCTACTATAGAAATGGTCATTGGATTTGATGAAATTTGGGACCCACAGATCTAAAGCGAGGTGTTCTGATGGCTGAAGGTACCACTGGGGAGGAGGTCCACTGCAGGGAAATCCCTCTTGGGGGAAAATTGCCACAAAGAAGCTATGTGGAAAGAATGAGAAAGAAGTGTATCAGAAGCCTTCTAGTATGTGTAAGGCCTTGCAGTGGGCCTTATTCCTTATTGATAACACAATTTTAAAAAAAATTACTGACTTCTTCCAAGACCGTGTGGCATTAGTTTATCTCTCAGTATCACCTGGCATGGAGTGGATGTTCAATGAATGTCAAAGAAAATCATTCAACAAAACTCTCCTTGAATAAATTGAAGATACTACCACTCACTACTGGATACATTGATCAAAAAAGCAACCATGATTTGTAACTTCTTTACAAAGAGATCCTGTAATATTTTTTATCACATATGGTGACTTTGGTGGGTGTAATTTCCTGTGTAACTTCAAATCTAAAATGTAGTGTTCGCAGCCAGGTGAAAGGTTATTTGGCCAAACTGGAGGCCTCAAGGGCCCAAATAAATCAGGAGCTGACTTGTTTTGTTATGCTCATTATATTTCACATCTTGACAAGTTAAGAAATGTCTTGGGTATTTTTTAATGTCCGGCATGCAATGACAGAGATTAATAAAGCATCTGGAAACAGAGCTTCTTTATTAAGAACAAAAACTCAGTGAAAGCTAAACCCTGAGCCCCACTCCCTTCACCGGACAGCTGCTCATGCTTTAGGTCTCAAGCCCTTCCTTGAACCCCAAGTCTGGGTTATGGGTCCTTCATCTGGCTTTCCCAGGATCAGATACACTGACACAGGAGCTACAAGGGTAACTGCTTGATTACTCACCTGTTTCTCCCAGTAGACTCTTGAGGTCCATCCATGTTTCTCTTGTATTTGGCACACAGGTTGTCAGTGTTTAGTCATTCAACAAATTATGCATCTGCGTATTGTAAATGGCAACATTGGCTTCAACACTGTTCCACTGAGCAACCAAGGATAGGTGTACCTTCACACATGGTTCCCACTGAACACCATCTAACACAACTTCTGTGCTTTCTACATTTTCTCCTCTAGCCCCAAAGCTCCTCTGCTTTATCTATCACCTTTTATCTCCAATCGAATTGGGACTAGGAAGCATGAGAGGGCTGGGAGGTAGAAGAGTTACTATTCTTACCTGTTTCTTTGACTGTTCTGTTCAATTTTAATAAAGATCAACTCCTTTTCTGTTTCAAGTCCCTATTCAGGCTTCAGTCAGTTGCGAGAAAGAGAAAACTGTTTGGTTTGGTTTGGTTTGAGAAAATATTAGTTTGATTGATCAGATGTTCCCAAATTTTAGCAGGCTGGGCCTCTGGGGTTTCTCATTATGGAGGCCTGAGATGGAGCCCAAGAATTTGCATTTCTAACAAGTCCCCAGGTGATGCTGGTATTGTTGGTCTAGGGACCACACTTGGAAAATCACTGGCTGAGTAAGAATAAGTTTTAGCGAATGTTATCTCCTCACCAGGTACTTGTCTTTAAGGATATCTCCAATTGTGAATAACAAAATAGAAATTAGTCTCCTGTCATAAAAGATATGCAGATATCAAAAAGTAGATAGAATCTAAAGTACCAAGAGGGGCCTGAATATATGCCAAACTCCTTAAGACAAACCTGGTTCTATTCTTCAGGTTAGGCTGAGGAGGCAGAAGGCCACTTCTTACAAAGCAGCCAAGTCGGGACCTGGCAAAAAATAGTAGAACTTTCTAAGGCCCAGAGCCTCATTCATCCTCAAGTAGATCTGCTCACAGCAATACCCACTTCTTAATCCTGTCTGAATGGGAAAACTATTCTGGCTGAATCTGAAGACCATCCGATGCATCTGCCTATTTTCCAAAACATTTGCTTTTGAGTTCACATCTATATCATGTATTACCTGATAGGAACAAAGTTTCTAACAAGATATGGAGTTGAAATGTAATATGTTTTAGCTATTTTGCATGTGTGCTTTTTCTTTTTCAAAAAAAATGTGAGCTGTTTTAAAAATTATGGATCAGCTAACTTTTGCTGTATTTTCCTAAGCAGCTACTTTTTTCCCCCATATATCCTTTTTCTTTCTAAACTCCCTCATATGGCAGAGTCATATTTTTTAAATAGCAGCGAATGTGTACTATCCTACCTCTGCCCAGGCAGTCAAGGCCAGCACAGACATTCTCATAGAAGCATTTCTGCTCCCAAAGCATGGCTAGGGAAGAACATAGCCCTTCAAATGGTCAGGGCATGGCTTGTGGCGATCAACAACACAAAGCCAGTCAGGCCAGCCAGGAGAGTAGAGCCAGAGGTGTTCACCAGGATAGGTCACACTTCAAACCAAGCAGTTTCCTCTTTCTTACAACTGACTGAAGCCTGAATAGGGACTTGAAACAGAAAAGAGGTTGATCTTTACTATAATTAAAAATTATTTCCTGAAAGCAAAATCAGGAATGCAGTCCTGTTCATAATTGCCACAGATATAATAAAATACCCAGGAATACAGCTAACCAGGGCTGGTAAAAGATCTCTGCAATAAGAATTACAAAACATTGCTCAAAGAAATCAGACGCGACACAAACAAATGGAAAAACGTTCCATGCTCATGGATAGGAAGACTCAATATTGTTAAAATGGCCATACTACCCAAAGCAATTTAAAGATTCAATGCTATTCCTATCAAACAGTGACATTCTTCGCAGAACTAGAAAAAACCTATTATAAAATTCATATGGAACCAAAAGAGATCTTAAATAACCAAGGGAACCCTAAGCAAAAAGAACAAAGATGGAGGAATTATATTGCCTGACTTCAAACTGTACTTCAAGGCTACAGTAACCAAAACAGCATGTTGGTACAAAAACAGACACATAGACCAATGAAATCGATACAGAGCCCAGAAATAAAGCTACACACCTACAGCCATCTGACCTTTGACGAGCTGATAAAAATAAGCAATGGGGAAAGGACTCCCTATTTAATAAATGGTGCTGGGATAACTGGCTAGCCATATGCAGAAGACTGACACTGAACCCCTTCCTTACACCAGATACAAAGATCAACTCAAGATGAATTAAAGACTTAAATGTAAAACCTGTAACTATAAAAACCCTGGAAGATAACCCAAGAGATACCATTTTGGACATAGGAGCTGGCAAAGATTTCACTACGAAAATGCCAAAAACAATTGCAACAAAAGCAAAAATTAACAAATAGGACCCAATAAAACTAAGGTGCTTCTGCACAGCAAAAGGAACTATCAACAGAGTAAGCAGACAAGCTACAGAATGGGAGAAAATATTTGTAAACAATGCATCTGACAAAGGTATAATATCCAGAATCTATAAGGATCTTAAATATACTAGCAAAAAACGATCCTATTAAAAAGTGGGCAAAGGACATAAACAGATACTTTCCAAAGGAAAACATATATGCAGCCAACAAACATATGAAAAAATACTCAACATCACTAATCATTAGAGAAATGCAAATCAATACGACGGTGAGATACCATCTCAGACTAGTCAGAAAGGCTATTGTTAAAAAGTCAAAAAATAACAGATGCTGGTGAGGTTGCAGAGAAAAGGGAATATACACTGCTGCCTATACACTGCTGATGCAAGTGCAAATTAGTTCAACCATTGTAGAAAGCAGTATGGCGATTCCTCAAAGAACTAAAAACAGAACTACCATTCGACCCAGCATTCCCACTACTGGTTATATACCCAAAGGTATATAAATCATTCTACCATTAAGACACGTGCATGTGTATGTTCACTGCAGCACTGTTCACAATAGCAAAGACATGGAATCAACCTAAATGCCCATCAAAGGTAGACCAGATAAATAAAACGTGGTACATATACACCATGGAATACTATGCAGTCATGAAAAAGAATGAGATCATGTCCTTTGCAGGAACATGGGTGGAGCTGGAGGCCTTTATGCTTAGCAAACTAACGGAGGAACAGAAAACAAAACACTGCATGTTCTCGCTTATAAGTGGGAGCTAAATAATGAGAACACATGGATAGAAGCAGGGGAACAACAGACACTGTGGCCTTCTTGAGGGAGGCAACTGGGAAGAGGGAGAGGTTCAAGAAAAAAAAACTATTGGGTACTACACTTAACACCTGTGTGACAAAATAATCTGTACACCAAACCCCTGAGTCACGAGTTTACCTGTGTAAGGAAACTGCACATGTACACCTGAACCTTAAATAAAAGTTAAAATATTTTTCTAAAAAAGAATTATTTCCTGCATACCTGAATTTTGGGCAGAGGTTCACATCTACTACACATATAAGCTCAATAACTGTGTTGTGTTGTCTAATATTGTACACTTTCTTAAGCTGTGAGTTTGTGGTTTTCTTTCCTGAATCACCAAAATCTTATCATTGATTATTCTTTGGGAGATAGTCTACCTGTGGCTGTTTATTTTTTTATTTTTATTTTTATTTTTATTTTTTTGGAGACAGAGTCTTGCTCTGTCCCCCAGGCTGGAGTTCAGTGGCGTGATCTCGGCTCACTGCAACGTGTGCCTCCTGTGTTCAAGCAATTCTTATGCCTCAGCCTCCTGAGTAGCTGGGCACCTGCCACCATGCCTGGCTAATTTTTCTATTTGTAGTGGAGATGGGGTTTTGCCATGTTGGCCATGCTGGTCTTGAACTCCTGACTTCAGTTGATCCACCTGCCTTGGCCTCCCAAAGTGCTGGGATTACAGGCGTGAGCCACTGCACCCGGCCTGCTGTTTATTTTTTGGTGAAGCACTTTAACATTTAAGCTATATATAGTGAAGACCTGTGAACTTACCACTCCACTTGATTAAAAAAAAACACACACACACGCAAAACATTTTAGAGATATTTGAAACCCTCTGTGTTTTCCCCCAATCTCATCCCCTTCCCCCAAAGTGAATGCAACCATGAATGTTTTTATACTACATACGTATCTAAGCCCTGTAAACAATAAATAGTATTATTTTGCTTGTTTTAAGGTTTATATAAATATCATTTTGTTTGTCCTATAATTAGTTTTCACTCAACATTATGTTGAGACAGATCCATATTGATACATACAGTTGTAATTCACTAATTCGTGGGATTATACCACATCTTGCTTAGCATTTTTCCAAATGATGGCAATTTCACTTTCAATATTTTGCTTTTATAAGGAATAATTTAATGAGTAGTTCCATAAATGTCACCTTGCACATGTGTGCAAAATTTTCTCCAGGATACATGCTACTAAGATATTGTTGGATTATAGCTATTACATACCTTCAACTTTTCCTGATATTGTTAAATTGCTTTCTAAAGTGGCTGTGCCAATGCCAATTTCACTCCAAATAGCGGTGTTTGAGAGTTGCCATTGCTCCACATCCTTACCAAGTCTTGATATTGTCAGTTTTTATTCTTTTTGCCAATCTGGTAAGTTTGAAATTATATATTATTTAAAAATTGAATTTACCTGGTAACTAAAGAGGTTGTACATCTTATTTATGTTTACTGGCAAGTATAATACCCTCTTGTGTGAATCAGTTTGCCATTTTTCTTTTGGCCTTATTACTTTTTTCTTTGTAAGAGCCTTCAATTTTTATCAACTATGTGTTGCAAGCATATTTTCCCAGTCTGTGTGTGTGTGTGTTTTAATTTTGTTTTTGCTCTGTTACTGTATAGAAGTTTTAAGTTTTGTGTAGTCAAATTTCAGTCTTTTTCACTGATATTTTTGTCTTATCTGTATGACCTAAGAGTTGGAGAATAATTTACATCCACAATTTGCCCAAAGGTTTTGCTTTTCACATTTATATTCTTAATCTTCCTGGAATTGATTTATGTGTTCGTGTGAGGTAGGAATCTAATTTTATTTTATTTCACTTTTTCTGTAGAGATAAGCATTTTCTCAGTGAGATTTACCCAGGATTCCTTTCCCCCGCTGATTTATAATAGCACATTTGTCATTCAGATCTGTAAACCCATATGGAGTCTGGTTCCAGATTCTGTTCTGTTACACTGGTCCATTGTCTGATTTTTTATTTTAAAGTGATGGTAAATAAAGCAGCTTATTAAAGCGTATGTTAGTGTGTTTTCATGCTGCTGATAAAGACATACCTGACACTGGGAAGAAAAAGAGGTTTAATGGACTTACAGTTCCACATGGCTGGGAAGGCCTCACAGTCATGGCGGAAGTCAAGGAGGAGCAAGTCCCATCTCACATGGTTGCCAGCAAGCAAATTTGTGCAGGGAAACTCCCGTTTCTAAAAACCATCAGATCTTGTGAGACTCATTCACTATCACAAGAATAGCACAGGAAACACCCACCCACCCATATTCAATCACCTCCCACTGGGTTCCTCCCATGACATATAGGAATTGTGGGAGTTACAATTCAAGATAAGATTAGGGTGGGCACACAGCCAAACCAAAGTGATTCCCCCAACACCTTGTTAATCTCCAATATTTGACCTATATGTAGTCCTTTGTTCTCTCATATAGAAATATTATATCAATTAGTCAAGGCCCACAGACAAAACAAAACAAAACAAGACAAAACAAAATCTTGTTACGAGTCTAACTCTTAAAACCAAATAGTTTTTTGTTTTGTTTTTAGAGAAAACTGAGTACTTGTACCTATTTCACTCATTATTTGAGGAATTTATTAGCTAGAAGAAATATACATTTGTTTCAGGCCTTAAAAATCCTGGGAGCAACTGTCCTGATACCTTCTGGAACCATTTGCATAGTAGCTTTGAGAGAGAATGACTTGGCCAAAAACTTTATTTTTCTAATCCCAGGGAAGATACAAACTCAGCAGTTGCTGTGTGGTGCTCTAAATGATTAGCCCAAAGACCTCCTACTGAGATCTCCATAAACTGGCAGCTTGGATTACTCAGTGATGTCACCCCATGCAGGTTTATGGGCAGATGGCCAAACCTTGACACAAGGCTGCAGTCAGAGCCCAAACAAGTACATACACATAGACTCTTCCTTGTCTATAGCCTAAGCCATGGTCTGACACAGCCAGGAAAAACTCCAAAGAGGAATAGAACACAATAACCTGGTTTATTGGTTTTATATCATTAAGTTTCAGAAACGTTTTAGGAAAAACAGCTTTCGTAAAAAGTCAACATCTATATGTAGTTTTCTATTGCAACTGGCTTAAGTAATAAGTGTCCTATTTGCCATATAGTATTCTAAATTTAGTACAATTTGCAGCTAAATATATAGAATTATATTATAGAACTGAAAGAGAACGCAAAGGTAATCTAGTTCAGTGATGGTTCCCAACCTTAGTTGTACTTTAGAATTACCTGAGAGGCTTTAGAAGAATCTCAATGACTAGACTCAGACTAACTAAATAATACTGGGCAGGTGATATGGTTTGGCTGTGTCCCCACCCAAATCTCATCTTGAATTGTAGCTCCCACAATTCCCTCATGTAGTGGGAGTGACCGGTGGGAGATAATTGAGTCATGGGGCGGTTTCCCCCATACCGTTCTAGTGGTAGTGAATAAGTCTCATGAGAGCTGATTTTATAAGGGGCTTTCCCTTTCACTTGGCTCTCATCCTCTCTTGTCTCCCACCATGTAAGACATGCCTTTTGCTTTCCACCGGTGGGAGATAATTGAGTCATGGGGCGGTTTCCCCCATACCGTTCTAGTGGTAGTGAATAAGTCTCATGAGAGCTGATTTTATAAGGGGCTTTCCCTTTCACTTGGCTCTCATCCTCTCTTGTCTCCCACCATGTAAGACATGCCTTTTGCTTTCCACCATGATTGTGAGGCCTCCCCAGCCATGTGGAACTCTGAGTCCATTAAACCTCTTTTTCTTTATAAATTACCCAGTCTTGGGTATGTCTTTATCAGCAGCATGAAAATGGTCTAATGCAGCAGGAGACCCAAGTATCAGTATTCTTTTAACATTCTTTGAGTGATTTCATTGTACTGCCAAGATTGAGAGAACCATTGGCCTAATTCACACCTTCTGAATACTAAGAAAATGAGACTTAGGTTAGGTGACTTTTCATTATGTTTTAAACTTACACTATCTGATATGGTAACCATTAGCCACATCTGGCTATTTAAATTCAAATGTATTACAATTAAATAAAATTACAAATTGAGTTCCTCAGTCACGCTACTCACTTTCAAGTGCTCAGCACCCACATGTGGCTACTGGCTACCATATTACACAGCACAGAAGAGACATTTTCATCGTCACAGAAAGTTCTCTTAGACGAGTAATTTTACATGTGTTTTAAAAATTCTTTTGGTTTGATTTCTACCCAGGCATTTAGTAACTTCAGAAACATTTTAAACTATTATTCCACAATGATTAATATAATAAAATATTTTTAAGCAAGAATAGCTTAATATTAGCATGTACATCTGTAAAGTTCCTGATACCATAATGAAAGCAATAGCTTCCTAGGGAAGTGCAGATGTGACTCAGATTCACCCACACTCCACCCCTACCTCCAAACCAATAGAGAATAACCCAGAAGGCCATTTCCCCTACTAGACTGGTAAGGAAAGCACACTGGGGGAAGGCGAGGAGGAGCTACAATTTCCCAGTGACCAGTTCGTCACTTTAAGAGCCAACCCACAAGCATGGCCAAGCACAGTCTTGGCTCAAGAAAAGCATAAAGGAAATTGGTAGAGGACAATCTTCTCCTTACGGAAAAACAAGACACGGTACAAGAACCAAGTTGAAGTAGATTTTTCCATTCTCAGTATAACAGGATGTATCACCACTGTTGTCTTTTTTAAAATTATAGGACAGAATTTATCATCTAAAGCTTCTCGACCTCTTACAGAAAACATGCCATGGAACATATTTCATAAAGCAGGTGTTCGTGCTAGAGGGATTCAAATCTGTTGTGTTGGTTATATTTTTGTCACTGCAATCACCTAGAAATATGTCAACATTTTTAAACTTTGTTTTTTCAGTTGTGTTATGAAATTGAAACTTGATATAACTGTACCAGAATACATTGTTCCTTGTCATGTAGCTCAACATTTCCATTCCCAAGTGCATTATATCAAGCCATGTGATAGCTATGCCTTAATTTAAACAAAAGCAAGCCAGAAAGCCAATAGTGCAACAATAAGCCAATTTCAGTGATTACAGAGTACTAGGCGCTGTTCTAAGCATTTTACATGGATGACATCATTTAATTCTCACAACAACTCACAATGAGGTCAGTGCTATTATTATTCTCATTTTACAGATAAAGAACCCATGAGACCCACAGCTGAGTAATTTGCTTAAGGTCACACAGCTAGTAAGTGGTAGAATTGAACTGCCAACCCTGGCAGTCTAACTGCAGAAAATAGCATTTTAATTGCCCCGCTCTGTTTTCCACATGCACATACTTCATAAAAAGGTCATCCTTGACTTATTAAGGTCAAGATAAGAGACACTGGAATAGACTGGTCTATTTGAGCAGGAAAAGGGACCCCATGGGGCAGCAAGGTGTGGACGTAGGTATATGCAGCCCTAACCCCAGGTTTCCCAAGATTGCTTTACTGGGGAGATGCCTCATTCCTGCTTTGACTGTTATATCACCTACTCTCTGGCACAACACACACCCCTTGTTTTGCAAGGGCCACAGTAGTAGTTGCAACAAAAATGGTTACCAGAGACTAGGAAAGAGCAGGGGAGCAAAACAAAACAGCAGTACCTTCAGGGGCTGCTCAAGTGGTTACACAATATTCCCTAGCGTCTGGGCCCTGGATAGACATGGAGGAGTAAGGTTTCCTGGCTCAAGGCAGGGGGCCGAGATGGATAGATATCTGCATTAATTAGATCATTATATAAAACATCACCTTTCTTAAGGCCGTATTCTCTCATTCATAACCTTTACAAATCTCAGCATGTTTCCACATTTCATCCACAAATTTCATCCACAAGAAAGACAGTCTGTCCCAATGTTACTGGTTTTCCAACCTGAGCAAGCCAAATTATTTTCTCAACCAGACAGCAGCCTGACGTTCTTATCAGCATCAGGGTGTTCTTTGGGTCTTTCATACCCACGGTTTCTTCGCTTATTGTGCTACAGACTAATACAACTTTCCCATGCAGCCTGGCTTTGAGCCCTTTGGACTTGTCCCCTTCTCTCCCAGCCCCAAGGATGTCAATTTTTTAAAAACAGACTTTTTTTTAGTGGCTTTAAGTTCACAGCAAGCATGAGCAGAAGGTATAGAGAGTTCTCATATACGCACCCCAACCCACAACACATACACAGCCTCCCCAACTATGAATGTCTCATACCAGAATGGTATATTTCTTATAGGTGATGAACCTACATTGACACATCATTATCACTCAAAGTCTGTAGTTTACACTAGGGTTCACTCTTGGTGAGGTACATTCTTACGGATTTTGACAAATAATAATGACATGTATTGACCACTATAGTATCATTCCATTGTTCATTTTTAAAGGGTATTGTCTTTGTCGGTTCTGTGCTGCTGTAACAGAATACCACAGATTGGATAATTTATAAAGAACGGAAATTTACTTCTCATGGTTTTGGAGGCTGGGAAGTTCAAGAGCAGGGTGCTGGCAGGTTAAGTCTCTGGTTCCAATATGGCAGCTTGTTGCTGCATCCTCTGGAGAGAAAGAACTCTGTGTTCTCACATGGCAGAAGAGCAGAACAGAGAAAACACTCCCTCAAGCCCTTTTTATAGTGGCTTTAATTCATTCATGAAGAATCTGTCCTCATGACTTAAACACCTCCCCCAAGGCCCCACCATTTAACACTGTTGCATTTGGGATTAAGTTTCTAACATGTGTATTTTGAAGGGAACAAAAACATTCAAACCATAGCAGGTACCATGTGTATACTTTGTCCTGAGAGTCCTCACTTGCTTTTCAGAATTCAAAAATGGTCTCATTGTTTCTGTGAGTTCACTACCAAGTCCTTTGCACTTGGTCTGACAGTGAGTGACAGCAGAGGCGTCTGAGGCTCTGAGATACTCCTCACACAGCCAGCTTAAGAGCCAGAACTCTGCAGTTGCCTTGGCAACAGCTAAAGTTTCCTGTCCCAGGCTAAAAAGCGTGATATCTCTTCATTTGTAAAAAGTCTATTTTATTCTCTCAATCTGCCTGGGGCATAAATACGCCAGGAATGGAACCCTCAGGGTTGAATTTCCTGTTCTTGATTTTGAAATAGAAGGTAAAATACTCATAGGAGGAGGTAAAAAGGAGGCCTGCACATGTTCTTGTACTTAATAACAGGCTCAAATATTTTAATATAGTCAGAATCTGAGCTAGTCAAAGTCTTAAACTTGCAGACAATTTGATTTTAGACCCAGCATTTTTTTTAAAATTCATCACAGAGAGAAATAATTCAATGGTCTTCAATTTGCAGAAATGAAGAAACTCTCTATCCCAGCTCTTGCATTTTAGAACTCTAATAGAATTTTGAAAGGGAAAAAAAGTGAAACATCTTTAAATGACTACATATTTGATTATGCCTAATATATCTTAAGTATTACTGAAGAGCTCAGAATATTCTCCAAATGTGAGCTCATTCTAGCCTAAAACAC
This sequence comes from Symphalangus syndactylus, assembly GCF_028878055.3. Classification (NCBI taxonomy): domain Eukaryota; kingdom Metazoa; phylum Chordata; class Mammalia; order Primates; family Hylobatidae; genus Symphalangus; species Symphalangus syndactylus. The sequence goes on from NC_072440.2 coordinate 45,385,759, forward strand.
TTAGGAAGCCCATCAGCCTTGAATTAGACAATAGAAATTCTCTCCATTTCAACTCTCTTCTCTAATTGAAGCTTCTGTTTAAGCCCAAAGGGTTGCAATTTCTTTGATTGTCTCTCCCTCCGGGTTCTCCAGACCATCGCTTATCCCAAAGCCTACGTTTCTGCCTGTCCGAGACACAGGTATATAAATAATATTTAATCTTTCTTCCCTCCCTCGAAGTGTTGACTGAAAGCTGAAATAAAAGGCATTATAATGTTAAAAATTTAAAGTTAATTTCACCTTAGCCAAGTTTGAGGACAAATAGCCCCTGAAAACACTGACTTAGCACAAACCGAGAATGAGTCTCAGAGTGGGTTACATGAGGCATGGTGTTTATGTGTTCCATGACATAGAAAATGAGAGAAAGAGGTAATAAAGCAAAGGTGACATTCTCACAATTCTGATTGGTGCTCAGAGACATTGTACATAAGATAAAGCAACTGTCTGGTTAAGTTACATAGGGTAAAAGGTTAGCAAGTATGTGGGCATCTTAGGGTCTGGAGAGGGGTGATTGATTTTATCCTGCCTTTGTGCTATCTCTGATAGGTAGGGTTGTATTATAATTGGTACATATCAGTGAAATATTTGACAAACTACAGGCTTGCCGGCGAGGGTTCAGCTTTAATTCATAGGCCTAGTTTCTATCATCTATGTCCAATCTGCAACCATCTTAGACCGCTTTTAGATATATTTTTCTTTCAGATTTTCCTTTTTCTGAAGAGTTAAGTACCTAGCTTCTAACAAACATCCACCAGATTTTATTTTAGAACTTGGAGAATAACTGAATTTCTTGAAGCAACATGATTCACATATTTCTACCGTCCTATAAGTTCAAATCACTGGGGGTGGCCACCGCCCAAGTGGTTATATGCACCTAGGCTTGGCAGGAAGTCAGGCAAAAGAGAGCATTTGGTACTAAGTAAATCCAGCAGCCTCAACCCAATTGCAACATCCACGTCAGGAGGTCGGACATGCTCCTGCCCATCCTTTGGTATCAAGGGAGGCAAAGTATAAAGACTAAAAAAGTAAGTTGTATGCTTTTTCATCTTTCCCCTAGCAGAGGACGGCGGGAGGTTCTGGCACGGTGGAGAATAACCTCAGAAGTGCACCAGTGGGCGGTAACAATGGCTGCACTGAAGCAGGTTAAGCACTCTGAGAAAAGTGGTAACATCTAGAGCAGGCTCTGCTCCCTGGCCTCACACCTCCATCCTACTCTGAGATAAAAAATCTCCTCATCAGTTATCTTTTGGGGCTTTATACATAATAGATGTCCAATAAAGAATTCAGTGACATGAAGGATCCCACATTGAGGAAAGAGCAGAGAAAACATGGCTGTAGCCTTTGTGAAATTAAATAATTCAAACTTAAAATAATTCAAACTTAAAGCTGTTTGAAATTGAAGTTATCCTGAGCCTTGAGAGGAATGTGGCTATGCAGCTTAAGTCACATGGCATGCAGCTGCAACTTCTGCCTTTTTTATTTTCTGTAAATAATTAAGAACGAAGTTCCCCAGAGATAAGACTCCCTCAGCTCACTACTCTTCCTCTTGGAGTAATAAAGCAATCTTCCTTAGAATGTAGCAGTTTGTAACCAGTCAAATCACTGTGATGTGTGTGTGCACTGGTCTTGTATGGAAAATGTTGCCATGCTGCTGAAATTTAACTTCTCTACTTTGGAATGCTTGTCGCATTCATCTGGAGTCAATGTCTCCGGGTGGCTATCCTCAAACTTTGCACTCGAATAAACTCTATACTTAATCATATTTTTTGAATCTCATTATTTAAGGTTGACACCTTTAAGGAACTTCTAAGTTTGTTTCTGGCTTGTTTATTTCTCAACACATACACACCATGGTTGGAGTACCAGTAAGGAGCTATTGGGAGGGAGGTTTGACTAATTTTAGGGAGTAGAAAGGACAGACTCAGTGAGAAAAGCTTCACAGAGGTGATGTGCAAATTGAGATTTCAGGGAGGAGTACGAAATGGTTAGGTTGGACAAAGGAGCAGGGGAGGTATTCTACCCAAAAGAAACAGACCTAGCAAAGGCACAGAGACCTTGGGTTATTCCTCAGGGAATATCAACTATCAAGCTGGTAATAGGGAAGGACTTTAGGTACTGACAGGCCTAGAAAGAAAGGATTCAGCTGGACTGGGAAAGCTTTGATTACCAAAAAGCCAAGATGAAGAACTCAAATGTCTCAGGAAACACAGCAGGAAACAGAGTGGTGCTGTTGCATAACGTGGAGAACATTAGCACATTGTTTAAGGGCAAAGAATTTAAATTTCAGAATACCAAACTAGTCAGTCAAATACTTCTGCAGACCATACAGCTTGCTTGCTTCTCCATTCATATAGGGGTACAGGCCCAGGAGATAAGGGGCCCTGACTTCTAGGATACAGATGGGGCATCAAGAGATGCCATATCGGGGTGGGCCACGATGACTCACACCTGTAATCCCAGCACTTTGGGAGGCTGAGGTGGGTGAATCATTTGAGGGCAGGAGTTCAAGACCGTTCTGGCCAACATGGTGAAACCTTGTCTCTACTAAAGATACAAAATTAGCCCAGGCATAATGGTGCACGCCTGTAATCCCAGCTACTCAGTAGGCTGAGGTGGGAGAATCAAACCCGGGAGGTGGAGGATGCAATGAGCTGAGATTGCACCACTGCACTCCAGCCTGAGTGACAGAGTAACACTCTGTCTCAAAATAAAAGAGATACTATATCAAAGTTAACAAGAACATGTCTGAATAGGGAAAACCATTCAGGCACCAACACAACCTATGCTGAGGCTGGGAGGCAACTAGCAGACTAAGGACCTCAGCGACTTTCAGATTCCGTACAGCAAGCAACTGTGAAATCGAACATTCCTTATTCTTGAAAATCATAGCACACCAGGTGTATCACAGGGTGATGACCAGTGTTCCCATATCAAGTAGGAGGAGAGATTTAGCCCATCATTTTTTATCATAAACTTCGGATCCTTCTCCATGATAGCTTTTTAAGTTTTCTTTAAGATCAAAAGTACAAGTTAAGAAAATTATTTGAGTTTTATTCCTTATTCCTTAAACTATATGCAATACGCTTATATTTAGGTATCGATAAATTAGGGTTTGTAAGAGATTTTTCCGTCTACCTACATTGTCTACAAGAAGTCTGTGAATGTGACAGTCCCTTTCTGTCAGGCTGCCAGTGGCCCAGGATTCACACTTTGAGAAGCACAAGTCTTGGGTGAGGTTTTAATCACATGAATGCAAATCCTGCAGGCTTCTGTGGATGCACATGTGTTTTCAGAGGGCAGGAACTATGACTTGGACATTGTCGTGTCCTCCACAGTATTTGACACTATACATGCCTCAAGCGTTTGCTGGACTGAATACCAACCCCGTCCAGGGAACAACAGGCCAGGCCTAGCTGGACTTGAGCACCCTGGCTGGCTTATTAAGTACATGCCTGTGTGGGTGGCTGCCCTGGGTATTTGTGACTTGATTACAAACCCCTTAATCTCATCTAGGAAGAGGAAAAGCATATGAAGAGCTTACTATGAGCGGTACTAACTGTGCTAGATACTGTATGTACTGTATTACATGTATTTCTCATAATCTTACAATGTATTTTTTTCCCAGTTTACTGGGGAGGAAATTGAAGTTCGAGTAGCTTCTCTAAGATTAGAAGCTATTGTACCTTTGCATGTTTGACTCCAAAACCCAAAATCCTAAGAGGAAAAAATCCCAACCCACTACCTATCAATAACGAAATATGTTAACATGGCCCACCTGATAGGTGCTGTTCGGTGGAAATTCTAAGGTGGACCCTTTATACAAATCAGGCTCTATCAAGTTTGGTAAATAAACAAACCGTGTTATGCACCTCTGATAAAATCAAGTTTCTAAACCTGCAAAATAAAGTGTGATGGAAAGAAATATTACCCTGCCCCCAGCGACTCTGCCACATCCTCCCTGGGAGACTCAGCCTCTAACACGTGATCAATCTTACCTGTACAGCACACAAACAAACCAGAGAATGAAATTTCAGAAAAATCTCTTTGAAATCTCTTCTCCACTCACAAGAACTGTCCTGAACCTACTCCTCTTGATCTCCATCTGCGTTCCCAGGGAGCCAGCCTGCTGGGATGCCTCTGTCCTCCAGGATAACCCTTATCACTGCAAGGAGGCTTCTCGAGGCTCTGTTAGCATTTTTTACTTCTAACCCACAGATTGCACATCAGCAAAACAAATGTGGCCATAGTGAGCCTACAAATGGTGTAAGGCTCTGAACAGCATGGAGTGACACTTTACTGGTAATAAAATCCCAAGCTAACTGGAGAGAAAGCATGAAAGCTTCTCAATCTGCTAGAGAAGGGGAAAAAACAAATCAAATAAGGTAAATTTTTCCTATACCCCACTTCACTCACATTTTTTTTTAAAGCTTGATTTTTGCAAAGAGAAAGGCTCTTAAATTCTACAATTAAAAATCATGAAAGAGACAAAGGAAAAGAGTGAGACAAACAAACAGAGACACAGAGAGACAAAGAGAGATGTCCAACAGAGATGTAGTTGGAGAAGTCAGTGTGTCTGCAACTCCAAGTTCTATGACTTCCTTGGACCCAAATCAGAGGATGTCCATCAAATTCATTACTGATGCAGGATTTTTCTCAACCCCTCTGTTGGATTTGCGACAGGGGTGCCCCATTTACTCAGCCCATGGTGCTCAACCCCTTGCAGGAGGAAGCATGTGAGCAAGTGAGTGGAGGATCCAGCCGGCCACTTTGGGCGCTAGCAGGAGCAAGCTCTATGTGGGCCCTGCAGCCAAACCAGGTGTGAGCAAATGAGTGCAGGATCCAACTGGCTGGTTTGGCCACTGGCAGGAGCAAGCTCCGTGGGGACCTCGCAGCAGCACCCAGATGGGGGCGCCTGCGACCCTGAAGCCCCAGAGGGCATATTACAGTGCTCTCTTAGATCCACCATCCATGGACAGGAGTGTGTTATCGGCTCCTTGGGCCCCTCGCCTCATGGTGTGGGGCAGCTGCCCTCTGCCAGCAAGGGCAAAGGGCCAGTGTGAAAGCCTTTTCTGGGTACCTGTACTCAGTGGGTCCTGTGCTCTTGTCTGGCATCAAAGAAGAATGAGGTTGCACAGACACTTGAAGGATGGTGGAGGCAGATAATTTTATTTAGTGGTGGAAGTGTCTCTCCAGCAAGAGGGAAGCTAGATAGGGGGCAGGATGGGCAGGTAATCTTTCCCCAGAGTCCAGTCATCTTCGGCTGGCTCTTCTCTGAAGTCAAGCCATCTCTCCTCCAAAGTCCAGCCTTCCCTCTGAAGCCAAATTGCCCCTCTACCTTCTCTATCAACTGAGCCTGGGGTCTTTATAGGCACAGGATGTGGAGGGGGTGGGGCAAGGCAGGCCATGTGTAGTTTTGGAAAAAGCAACATTTGATTGGTAAAAAGACATTATCTGGAAAGAACCAATTGGGAGAAAGTGGGCAAACAGGGATAGAAGTTCTCACTTTGGACTGCAGGCTTCAGGCTTTTCAGCTGAAAGGTGGTGTTTCACTGGGGACCTGCCCCTGTCTGCCTAGAATTTCTCTGCTTCCTGCCTCTATCATTACTATCCAGATATTAAGAATGATGTACATTCTACTTGACATGGAAAGACATTTATGACATTGAGTAAAGAGAAGAGTTACAAATTAATATCATTCTATGTTAATATATTCTTATTGTGGTAAAATATACATAAAATTTACCATTTTAAGTGTACAACTCAATGACATTAAGTGCATTCACATTATTGTGCAAAAATCACCACTATTCATTTCCAAAACTTCTTCACCATCCCAAACTAAAACTGTGTACCCATTAAAAAATAACTCCCCAATAAAGGAATGCTTATACACTGTTGGTGGCAGTGTAAATTAGTTCAGCCATTGTGGAAGACAGTGTGTTGATTCCTCAAAGACCTAAAGACAGAAATGCCATTTGGCCCAGCAATCCTATTATTGGGTAATATACCCAAAGGAATATTACTGGGTATATACCCAAAGGAATATAAATAATTCTACTGTAAAGACATGTGCACGTGTATGTTTATTATAGCACTATTCACAATAGCAAAGACATGGAATCAACATAAATGTCCATCAGTGATAGACTGGATAAAGAAAATGTGGTATATATACACCATGGAATACTATGCAGCCATAAAAAGGAATAAGTTCATGTCCTTTGCAGGAACATGGATGAAGCTGGAAGTCATTATTCTCAGCAAACTAACACAGGAATAGAAAAACAAATACCACATGTTCTCACTTGTAAGTGGGAGCTAAATGATGAGAACATATGAACACATAAAGGAGAGCAACACACACTGGGGCCTTTCAGAGGGTGGAGGGTGGGAGGAGGGAGATCAGGAAAAACAACTAATGAGTATTATGCTTAATACCTGGGTGATGAAATAATCTGTACAACAAACACCCATGACACAAGTTTACCTATATAACAAATCTGCATTTGTGCCCCTGAACTTAAAAGTTAAAAAATGACTCCCCTTTAACTTTTTCCCTCATTCCCAAAACCAATCTTCTACTTTCTGTCTCTATGAATTTGACTATTCTAGGTATAGCATGTAAGAAGAATCATACAGTATTTGTTGTTTTGTGTCTAGATTATTTCATTTAGCATCATGTCTTGAAGGTTCATCCATGTTCCACAGGTTGAGTATGCCTTATCCAAAATGCCTGGGACCAGAAGTGTTATAGATTTCGGAATATTTGCATTATATAATTACCCAGTTGAGCATCCCAAACCCTAAAATGCTCCAATGAGCATTTCCTTTGCGTGTTACACTGGCTCTCAAAAAGTTTTGAATTTTGGATCTAAAACTCCTTATGTTTCCCACTCCCCAGCCCCTGGCAACCAGTCTATATGTTTCTATGATTTTGACAACTCTAAATCCCTCATAAAAATGAGATCAGGCAGTATTTCTTTTTGTGACTGGCTTATTTCACTTAGCATCATATGCTCATAGTTCATCCATGTTGTAACATATGTCAGAATTTCCTTCCTTTCTCCGCCTGAATAATATTTTATTGTATGTATATGCCACAAGTTGCTTATCCATTCATATGTTGAATGGACACTCGGGCTGCTCCATGTTTCAGCAACTGTGAATAGTGCTGCTCTGAACATAGTGATCAATTTCCCTAAAATTTTGTTTTCAATTATTTGGACATATACCAAGACGTGAAATTGCTGGATTGTATGGTTATCTGTTTTTAATTTTTTGAGGAACTTCCATACCGTTTTCCACAGTAGCTATACCATTTTACACTCCCACTTGCAGTGCTCAAGCGTTCCAATTTTCCACTTTCTCCACATCCTCACCAACACTTATTTTCTGTTTTTTGATAGTAGCCTTTCTAGCAAGTGTAAGGTGGTATCTTATTATAATTACGATTTGTATTTCTCTAATGATTAGTGATGTTGAGCATCTTTTCATGTGCTTATTGGCCATTTGATTATTCTCTTTGGAGAAATGTCTATTCAAGTCCTTTGCCCATTTTTGAATTAGTTTTTTTTGTTGCTGTTGAGTTTTGAGAGTTCTGTATATATTCAGGACATTAATCCCTTATCAGATATATGATTTGCAAATATTTTCTTCTATTTGTGGTTTGCCTTTTTACTCTGTTGATATTGTCTTTTGATTTACAAAATTTTTAAATTTTCATAAAATCCAATTTGTCTATTTTTCTTTTGTCGCCTGTGCCTTTGGTATTATATTCAACAAATCATTGCCAAACCAATGTGGCAGAACTTTTGCCCTATTTTTTCCTCTAAGAATTTTATAGTTTAGTTCTTACATTTAGGTCCTTGGTGTACTTTGAGTTAATTTTTGCATATGATATTCGGTAAGGGTCCAACTCCATTCTTTCGCATGTGGATATTCGGTTTTCTCAGCATCATTTGTTGAAATGATTGTTCTTTCCTCATTGAATGGTCTTAGCAGCCTTGTCAAAAATCATTTGATGATCTATATGAGGGTTTATTTATGTGCTCTGTATTCTATTCCATTGGTCTATTTGTCTGTCTTTATGCCAATAACATAGTAGTAACTTTTGAAGTCAGGAAGTGCGAGTTCTCTGGGTTTGTAATTTTTCAAGAATGTTTGGCTATTTGGGGTCCCTTGAGATTCCATATGAATTTTAGAATGGGTTCTTCTATTTCTGTAAAAAAAAAAAGTCATTGGTATACTGATAGAGATTGCATTGAATCTATACAGATTGCTCTGGGTTATATTGACATCTTAACAGTATTATCCAAACATGGGATGTGTTTCAATTTATTTAGGTCTTTAATTTCTTTCAGTAATATTTTATAGTTTTCATTGTACAAGTCTTTCACCTCCTTGGTTATATCCTAAGCATTTTATTATTTTTGACGTTATCATAAATGGAATGCTTTTGCAGATTGTTCATTGTCAGTATATAGACATCCAACTGATTTTTGTATGTTGACTTTGTATCCTACTACCGTGAAGAATTCCTCTATTAGCTCTAAAAGCTTTTTGTGAAATCTTTAGGATTTTCTGCATACCATATTATCTTTGAACAGAAATGATTTTATTCTTCCTTTTTAGTTTGGATGATTTTTATTTTTTTTCTTGACTAATGTTTCAGGCTAGAACTTCCAGTACTATGTTAAGTAGAAATGGTGAAGGTAGACATCCTTGCCTTGTTCCTGATCTTAGAGGAAAGGTTTTTGTCTTCTACCATTGAGTATGATGCTTGTTTTAAATTTTTCATATATGGCTTTTATTATGTTGGGGTAATATGTAACAGGAATGTCCTCCTATTCCTAGTTCATTGGAATGTTTTTATTATGAAAAGGCTTGATTTTTGTCAAATGCTTTTTCTGCATTTGTTGAGATAATTGTGGTATTTTTCTTTATTATTTTAACATGGTATATTACATTGATTGATTATTATATGTTGAAACATCCTTGCATTCCAGGAATTAATCCCACTTGGTACATAATCTTTTTAATATGCTGCTAAATTTGGTTTGCTAGCATTTTGTTGAAAATTTTTGCATCAGTGTTCTTAAGGAATATTAGTCTGTAGTTTTCTTTTTTTGTTATGTCTTTGTCTGGCTTTGGTATCAGAGTAATGCTGGCCTCACTGAATTAGTTAGAAAGTGTTCCCTACTTTTCAATTTTTTTGGGAAAATTTGAGAAATACTGGTATTAGTTCTTCTTTAATTGTTTGATAGAATTCCCCAGTGAAGCCATCAGGTCCAGGGCTTTTCTTTGTTTAGGAATTTTTTTTAATACTGACTCAATCTCCTTACTAGTTATAGGTCTATGCAGATTTTCTATTTCTTTATGATTTAGACCTGGTAGTTTTTGAGTTTCTGAGAATTTTCTCATTTCATTTAGACTATCCAGTTTGTTGGTGTACAATTGTTCATAGTACTCTCTAATAATCTTTTTTATTTCTTAAAAGGAATAATACTGAATCAGTAGTAAGTTCCCCTTTTATTTTTAATTTTAGTAATTTGAGACTTTTCTATTCTTTTTTTTTGTCCATCCAGCTAAAAGAATTTCAATTTTTTTTCTCTTTTCAAAGAATCAACTTTTGGTTTCCCTGATTTTCTTTATTGTTTTCTATTTTCTATTTATCTCTGCTCTAGGATTATTTTTTCTTCCTTCTACTAGCTTTGGGTTTAGTTGTAAAGTTAGGTTTTTGATTTGAGATCTTTCTTGTTTTTAATGTAAGTATTTATAGCTATAAATTTCCTTCTTAGCATTGCTTTCCCTTCATCCCATAAGTTTTTGGAATGGTGTCTTTTTTAAAATTTATATCTAAGTATTTTCAAATGTTCCTGTGATTTCCTCTTTGTTCCATTGGTTGTTTAATAATGCATTTTTTTCGTTCCCACAAAATTTTAATTTTCCAGTTTTACTTCTTTATCAATTTCTAATGTCATCTCCTTGTGTCAGAGAAAATACTTTGTTTTTTTCAGACCGAGTCTCACTCTGTTGCCCAGGCTGAAGTGCAGTGGCACAATCTTGGCTCACTGCAACCTCTGCCTAGTGGGTTCAAGCGATTCTCCTGCCTCAGCCTCCCGAGTAGCTGGGACTACAGGCACATGCCACCATGCCTGGCTAATTTTTTGTATTTTTAGTAGAGATGGAGTTTCATCATGTAAGCCAGGATGGTTTTGATCTCCTGACCCTGTGGTCTGCCTGCCTTGGCCTCCCAAAGTGCTGGGATTACAGGTGTGAACCACCGCACCCGGCCAGAAAGTACTTTTTGTGATAGTTATCCTTTTAAATCTATTGAGACTTAATTTGTGGCTTAACATATAGTCTATTTTGGAAAATGCCCCATGTGCACTTGAGAAAAATGTGCGTGCTGTTGTTGTTAGGTAGAGTGTTCTGTGTATGTCTACTAGATCTAATTCATTTATTGTGATGTTTGTCTTCTATTTCCCTACTTTTCTTTTCTCTGGTGACCTATTCATTATTGAGAGTGGGCTATTGAAGTGTCCAACTATTATTGTAGAACTATTTCTCCCTTGAATTCTGTCTGTTTATGCTTCATATATTTTAATAGTCTGTCATTAGGTGCATAAATGTTTATAATGATTGTGTCTTCTTGATGTATTAAACCTTTTATTAATATATAATGTCCTTTAACTCTTGTAAGCTTTAAAAAATTAAAGTCTATATTGTCTGATGTTAGTATAACCACCTCTGCTCTCTTTCAGCTACTATTTTCATGGAATATCTTTTTCTATTCTTTCACTTTCAATCTATTTGTGTCTTTGGATCTAAAATGAGTCTCTTGTAGACAGCAAATAGTTAGATCATGTGTTTTTTAATCCCTTCTGCTAATCTCTGTCTTTTCACCGGAAAGTTTAAGCCATTTGTATTTAAAGTAGTTACTGATGAGGAAGGACTTACTTCTGTCATAATGTTATTTATTATCTCCCTTATAGCTTTTTGATCTTTATTTTCTGCATTACTGTCTTATTTTATGTTTAGCTTATTTTTATAGTGAAATGTTTACATTCCTTTCCCATTTCCTTTTGTGTATATTCTATAGCTATTTTCTTTGTGGTTACCATGGGGATTACATTTAACATTCTAAAGTTATAACACTAATTTGATTTTATAAAAGTTTAACTTCAATAACATACACAAAGTCTGCTCCTTTACAGCTTTGCTTTTATCTCCTTAGTGATGTCACAAAATTCCATCCTTATACATTGTGTGCACCAAAACATAAACTAATAATTCTTCTAAATGCACCAATCTCTTAAATTACGTAGAAAACAGAATGTGAAGTTACAAACCAACATTATGATAATTCTAATTTTTAGACTAATAATTGTTTTTTAATATATATTAATCTCTTAAATCATGTAGAAAACAAAAAGTGGAATTACAAAGCATTGTTACAATGTACTAGCTTTTATCATTGCTCATCTTATTTACCTTTATTGATATCTTTATTCCATTATACAGCTTTGAGTTACTGTCTGCTATGATGTAATTTCACCCTATAGAATTCCTTGAGCATTTCTCACAGGGCAGGTCTACTAGTAACAGACTCCTTCAGCTTTTGTGTATTTGAGAACACCCTAATTTCTCCCTCACTTTTGAAGGATAGTTTTGCCAGATATGGGATTCTTGGTTCACAGATTTTTTTTCTTTTAGCACATTGAATATATTAGCCCACTGCCTTCTTACCTCCAAAGTTTCTGATTTGGAATTTGCTGATAGTCAAATTGAGGGTCCACTGTATCTGAAGAGTTCTTTGTCTCTTGCTGCTCTCAAGATTCTCTTTGTCTTTTGAAAGTTTGATTATAATGTGTCTTGGTGTGGTTCCTTTTGAGTTCATCTTACTTGTAGTTTGTTAATCTTCTTGAATGTTTATATTCATGGTTTTCAACAAATTTGGAAAGTTTTCAGCCAAAGAGAATAATCAAATGGCCAATAAGCACATGAAAAGATGCTCAGCATCACTAATCATTAGAGAAATACAAATCGTAATTATAATAAAATACCACCTTACACTTGCTAGAAAGGCTACTATCAAAAAACAGAAAATAAGTGTTGGTGAGGATGTGGAGAAAGTGGAAAATTGGAACGCTTGAGCACTGCAAGTGGGAGTGTAAAATGGTATAGCTACTGTGGAAAACGGTATGGAAGTTCCTCAAAAAATTAAAAACAGATAACCATACAATCCAGCAATTTCACGTCTTGGTATATGTCCAAATAATTGAAAACAAAATTTTAGGGAAATTGATCACCCATGTTCAGAGCAGCACTATTCACAGTTGCTGAAACATGGAGCAGCCTGAGTGTCCATTCAACATATGAATGGATAAGCAACTTGTGGCATATACATACAATAAAATATTATTCAGGCGGAGAAAGGAAGGAAATTCTGGCATATGCTACAACATGGATGAACTATGAGCATATGATACTAAGTGAAATAAGCCAGTCACAAAAAGAAATAACTGCCTGATCTCATTTTTATGAGGTATTTAGAGTTGTCAAAATCGTAGAAACATATAGACTGTTGCCAGGGGCTGGGGAGTGGGAGACATAAGGAGTTACTTTTCAATATGTGTAGAGTTTCAGCTTTACGAGATGAAAATCAGTTGTGGAGCTGGATGGTGATGATTATTAAACATTATGAATATGTTTCATACCACTGAATTGTACAGTTAAAAATGGCCAAGATGGTAAATTTTATGTTTTTTACCATGTTTTTACATGTTTTTTAAGTAAAAACATGTTTTTACATGTTTTTTAAGTAAAAACATGTTTTTACTTAAAACATCTATGTGTTTTAAGGTGATTAAAAATATATAAAGAGTAACTGCTGTTAAGACCCACAGAAAAATGCCTACACTCAGTAAAACATTTCCAAGCATTGAAAAACAAACCAGTAAAAATACCAGGATTTACTCAACTTTTGTCTGACTTCATAAAAGACAGATTGATCAGAAAATGTTTTCATTGAGGAACACTTTCTCCTATCACTCAGCTTGTTCTGGCCTCATCTTTAACCTTCAGCTTCAAACAGAAGCCCGGGATATCTTATGATTCCAGGAGGACCCTGAGCAATTCTATGGCAGTGCTAGCACAAAGTTCAGAAGGCTTCAGCGGAGGTAAATCTGCAAGGCATCTCTGGGGTAGCCTGCTACCATGGTCCCTGTCTTTGGTTGATCTTTTGTTGAGGGCTGAAATGTGACAGCTTTACTGAAGGAATAAAGTTAACACTTTATCCACAAAATCTGACTATCCCTGGAAGAGGTAACACATCATAACTTTATTGGTCACAATTTAAAGATATTTAAACACTTCTAACAAAATTTTAAATTATAAAATATATATCATAAGATGTATAGAAACAAAAATATAAAGGACAAAATTCGTCACCTAATTCTAGCAATAAACAGAGTGATTGGGTTTTGGAGTTCAGTAAGCTTGGATCCAAACCCTGGCTCTGACACTGAGTAGCTGTGCAATCGAGAGAGTTACTGACCTTCTTGGAGGCCACAGTTTCTTCATCTAAGAAATGGTATATATTTATATTATCCCCAAATCATAAACAACTTAAATGTCCATCATCTGGCAAATGGATAGACAAAAGCTGGTATAGTCACTATACTGGGAGATTTGCTCAGCAATAAAAAGGAATAAACTGCTGACATGTGCTATGAAATAGACAAAACTCAAAACCATTATGCTAAGTGAAAGAAGCCAGGTACAAAAGACCAAGGGACCACATAATGTATAATTCCATTTATATAAAATGTCCAGAAAAGGCAATATAGAGACAGAAATTAAATTAGTGATTGTCTGGGGCTGGGAGTAGAAATGAGGATTAAATAGACACGAAGGAGCTTATAGTAGGGAAATAAAAAATTATAAAACTGGACTATGGTGATGACTGCATTTCTTGGTAAGGTTACTAGAAATCACTGAATTGTATTGAAATAGATGAATTCTGTGACATGTAAAATATGCCACAATAAAGCTGTTTAAATAAAAAGGATGAAAAGTGGTCATCCACTTATAATAGTCTGTGCTAAAAAAAAATAAAAGTATTCATGGTAATGGTTTAAAAAAAGATATAATCTCATCCTATGGTTAATGTTTAAATAAGGATATCTGTAAAACACTAAATGCAGGGTCTGGCACATGTAAATACACAAGCTGTTGACTGTTATAAGAATAGGGAAATATCAGCCACTGTGAACATGAAAGGAAATACAATAAAAGGAAATACAATACAAGGTATTTTTTCTAATGCATGCATATTTCATGTAGGCCAAAGCATCTTGTATTAGTCCTAGCTTGCCTGTATTCTATTTACCATAATTTCTGTATTATTATGCTTTTCTTTTCTTTTCTTTCTTTTTTTTTTTTTCTGAGACAGAGTCTTACTCTGTCGCCTAGGCTGGCATGCAGTGGAATGATCTCAGCTCACTGCAACCTCTGCCTCCTGGGTTCAAGTGATTCTCCTGCCTCAGCCTCCAGAGTAGCTGGGATTACAGGCATGCAAATCACAGCCGGCTAATTTTTGTATTTTTAGTAAAAACAGCGTTTTGCCATATTGGTCAGGCTGGTCTCAAACACCTGACCTCAGGTGATCCGCCCGCCACAGCCTCCCTAAGTGTTAGGATTACGAGCATAAGCCACTGTGCCTGGCCTATCATGTTTTCTTAAGCACTCCATGATGATATAGAGCATGATAGGGCCAAACATACCTTAAACATTTACTGATGGGTACTTAGCTTTTACAGTTTTGCTAGCTTTTATTTATTTATTTATTTATTTTTATTTAATTTATTTTTTTTTTATTTCTGTTATACTTTAAGTTCTGGGATACATGTGCAGAACGTGCAGGTTTGTTACATAGGTATACACATGCCGTGGTTGTTTGCTGCACCCATCAACTCATCATCTAGATTAGGTATTTCTCCTAATGTTATCGCTCCCCTAGCACCCACGCCCCAACAGGCCCCGGTGTGTGATGTTCCCCTCCCTGAGTCCATGTGTTCTCATTGTTCAACTCCCACTTATGAGTGAGAACATGTGGTGTTTGGTTTTCTGTTCCTGTGTTAGTTTGCTGAGAATAATGGTTTCCAGCTTCATCCATGACCCTGCAAAGGACATGAACTCATCCTTTTTTATGGCTGCACAGTATTCCACATTGTTTATGTGCCACATTTTCTTTATCCGGTCTATCATTGATGGGCATGTGGGTTAGTTCCAAGTCTTTGCTATTGTGAACATTGCTGCAATAAACATACGTGTGCATGTGTCTTTATAGTAGAAAGATTTATAATCCTTTGGGTGTATATCCAGTAATGGGATTGCTGGGTCAAATGGTATTTCTGGTTCTAGATCCTTGAGGAATCGCTGCACTGTCTTCCACAATGATTGAACTAATTTACACTCCCGCCAACAGTGTAAAAGCATTCCTATTTCTCCACATCCTCTCCAGCATCTGTTGTTTCTTGACTTTTTAATGATCACCATTCTAACTGGTGTGAGATGGTATCTCATTGTGGTTTTGATTTGCATTTCTCTAATGACCAGTGATGATGAGCTTTTTTTTCAAATGCTTGTTGGCTGCACAAATGTCTTCTTTTGAGAAGTGTCTGTTCATACCCTTCACCCACTTTTTGGTGGGGTTGTTTGTTTTTTTCTTATAATTTTGTTTAAGTTCTTTGTAGATTCTGGATATTAGCCCTTTGTTAGATGGATAGATTGCAAAAATTTTCTCCCATTCTGTAGGTTGCCTATTCACTCTGATGGTAGTTTCTTTTGCTGTGCAGAAGCTCTTTAGTTTAATTAGATCCCGTTTGTCAATTTTGGCTTTTGTTGCCATTGCTTTTGATGTTTTAGTCATGAAGTCTTTGCCCATGTCTATGTCCTGAATGGTATTGCCTAGGTTTTCTTCTAGGGTTTTTATGGTTTTAGATCTTATGTTTAAGTCTTTAATCCATCTTGAGTTAATTTTTGTATAAGGTATAAGGAAGGGGTCCAGTTTCAGTTTTCTGCATATGGCTAGCCAGTTTTCCCAACACCATTTATTAAATAGGGAATCCTTTCCCCATTGCTTGTTTTTGTCAGGTTTGTCAAAGATCAGATGGTTGTAGATGTGTGGCGTTATTTCCGAGGCCTCTGTTCTGTTCCATTGGTCTATATATCTGTTTTGGTACCAGTACTATGCTGTTTTGGTTACTGCAGCCTGGTAGTATAGTTTGAAGTCAGGTAGCATGATGCCTCCAGCTTTGGTCTTTTTGCTTAGGATTGTCTTGGCTATATGGGCTCTTTTTTGGTTCCATGTGAAATTTAAAGTAGTTTTTTCTAATTCTGTGGAGAAAGTCAATGGTATCTTGATGTGGATAGCATTGAATCTATAAATTACTTTGGGCAGTATGGCCATTTGTTACTGTGGATCAACCTACATGGGGAAGTGTTGGATAATCACTATGCCATTTGTCAAGCGGATATATCCAATAAGTGTAAACCCAGAGGGTTATCATCATTTATTATGAAACATCCATATTTGCATTAATTCTTATTGTAGGTAAGAATTCCCTACTCTAGACTTTTGTTCTATGAAAACTAAATTTTGAGAACCTCTTCCTAAAAATTATTTATTAACATGGAGGGAAAATGTTCATTTTTTAAAATCAGTGTCAGTAAAAAGTAGATATATTTGAGAAGGTTCTTAAAGATGCAATGTGTGAAATTAAAAATAATTGAAAAACTGATCTTCAAAGATGACACTAGTTGTGTAACTTTGGGAAAGTTATTTTACTTCTGAGTCTGTTTCCTCATCTATAAAACAGAAAAAAAAATTGCATCTTTACCCTAGACCTATGTGACAGCTATAAGAAATTGTAAGTCACCAAACCCATCAAAAATACTCAAGAGATTCCTTTATTCTTAGGACAAGGAAACTAAAGTGACTTAATTTTCTGTAGATTCTACTCAGGCAGGAACATGTAAAAATAGTAAGTAATTAATAATAATATTTACTGTTTATTGCTCAAAAAAACTGTGCTAGGTCCTTTTATCATCTTATTAAACCTTCACAACACTGGTTGTTACTCTCATTTCAATGATGAGGAAATTGAGGTTTGAAGAAATTATCCTGCTTTTCACACAGAGAGTCAGATGCTTCCCTGTGACTCATTTCTTGTGTTTCTTCCACGCAATTAAATGCCCAATTTGTTAGACTTGTTATCCAACGGCCTGCTTGACACGTCCACTTAGATGACTAACGGGCATCTCAAACAAGATGAAAAGCAAGGTTCTGGCCTTGCCTCCAAATCCTCATGTTCCTGCAATCTTCCAGACTCCATCATTCTACGTGCTCAAATCAAAAACCTTGGAGTCATCCTCAACTTCCTCAAACCCCAGTCTTATATTTAATAGATCCTGCCAATTCTGTCTTCAACTATATCTAGATTCTGGACAACTTCTTACCTTTCCAAGCTACCACTCTGGCTGAAGCTGCCAGTGACTCTCACCTATATTAAATATCCTACTATGTGGTTCATTTCTGTCCTTGTGCCTCTTCAGTCTACTTGTACAAAGCTGCTAGAATGATCCTGCTAAGATAAAGATTTGTCCACATCTCTGTGCTCAAAACCTTCCCCTGGATTCCTGTGTGACTCAGGGTAAGAGCCACAGTGCTTTTGAGGGTTCACGCAATTGATGTGGCTCTCAATACCACTGATCACAATTTCTACTCCTCCCTCATGGCTCACTCCGTTCCAGCCACACCAGCCTCCTCACTGTCTCCTCTGAGAGGGCTGCTCTGACTCCAGATTCCACCATGGCTCACTTCCTCACTTCCTTCAGGCTTTATGCAAAGGCTGCCTTCTCTAGAAGGACATCCTTCATTACCCTACCTAAAATCTCAACGCCCTGATTCATTCACTTCCCTATTTCTGCTTCATTTGTTTCTTTTGCACTTATCACCAATATACTGCATGTTATACTTACTTGTCTTGTTTGTTTCGCCTTGCTAGAATGTAATTTCCATGGGGTCCAGGAATTTTGGTCTGTTTTGTTCTCTGATATGTTTCCAGTGCCTAACACATGGTGGGCACACCATAAATATTTGTTGAATCAGTGTATGAGTTTGTAACTGACTTGTGCTTTGCTCCACCCCTGCTGTCTTCCATCTTATTTCATACCGCACATGAGAGTATCCTTTGCAGACACTTAAACTTTTCTGCACATTACCACCTGTGACTTTCAAGAGGTATAACAGGACTATCCTTAGAGTTTTCTAAGACCCATTTCAGGCTTTCATCCAGATTTTTTTGAGGAGTCTGGGTCATATGAAAATATCTAGTCCAACCACTGGCAAAAGGGCATGGGACTACCATAACTGTAGTGGTTTAATCATGATTTATTCCCTGAAGCTGGGCAGATTGCTGCAAGCAATTAGAAAGAAGAGGATGAATTTTATGTAGGAAAATAAGCATCTGCCAAATCCACTGAATCACGATTTCCTGTCTGTGATCACATTTGAACTTCAATATATTTATGTGGAAAGACAGACAGGAATTTTGACCATTTTACAGAGAAGGGAACAAAAGTACAGAGATTCCCCAACATGCCAAGGTCATGTCATAAATCAGAGGAGGTCCAGTGTATTCTACACAAGTTCTGGGTTCTAGAGAAGCAGAGTAGAGCAGGAGTCAGAGATCCAGAGATTCTTTCTCAATCTGCGCAAAAAAATTATATGACGCCAAAAGGGTTCTGACCACTCACAGCCTCAGTTTCCCCATCTATAAAATGAAAATAAAGTCTCTTTCTCCAGAACCGTGCTGGGGCTGATTAATCATTAAGAATCTTTTCTTATCTGTTGAATTTCAGCTCAAGCTGAAGTGTGTTGGTGGACTTCAAACTTTGCAGAGCCAGAAGAGAAGAATTAGATTTATTCCTCCTTTCGTTCTGAAAGTAAATACAAAAGGATGGTCTTTTTAAACATTTGTATGTTCCTGAGGCTTTCCTCTGGGTTCTGTCTCTAAATTCTTCTAGATCCAGGTTTGACATTTGAGGAGCATAGGTGTTCCTCGGCAGGTTGTCTGTCCCTCATTTGGAGATCAATCTCCTTGTGCCTCCACAGCTGGAAGCTTCCATTGCACAGTCCAGTTGTAGAGCCCACTGCAGTGTTCTTCATAGCTTGAGAGCTCTCTGATCCTGAGGCATTGCTGGCCAGGGTCCCGGTACACACAGTTGCCAGGCTACATTCATTCTAAATTCTGCTGTCGTGTTTCTCACTCCTATGCACAGTTCCCAATATGTTGCCTAAGAGAGTCAAGTTTTTCTGTTGAAGGAGTGGCTTTATGGGAGCAATGGGAAGAAAAAGTTTGTTTAATAATTTAGAGTACATTGCAATCTAAGTTCTATACCCATATGATGCATTTCCAACCTTCTAACCCCATAGATTCAGATCTTTCATCTTTCTTCAGTGTAAAAATTAATATTCAATAATCCTTCACTTTTGGATTATTTTGGATAGAAATTTAGGGCCTTTCACATACTCTTTCATGCGATTTTACAACTGAGAATAGATTAGGTAACTTGCACAAGGTCATTAAGCCGGTAAATAACAAAATTGAGATTAGATCCCAGGACTGTCAGGCTGCCTCTGACGTGTTATACGAAGTACTATAATTTTCATGCATTCAAAATAGACATTTATTTGTACTCTAAGTTACCCACTGTTAGGATCTCAGATTATATCCTTTCTGAAAAATCTAGAGAGGGAATTTTACTTGAAGAGAGCTGCTTACAAATTTTATTACTTAAACTAGGGGTTGGCAAACTTCTTCTGTTAAGGGCCAGGTAGTAAATATTTTAAGCTTTGTGGGCCAGATAACCTTTGTAGCAACTACTCAGCTCTGTAGTGGTAGTTAGAAAGCAGCCATAGACAATATATAAAGAGATAAGCATGGCTCTGTTTCAGTAAAAGTTAATTTACAAAAACAAGCAGCAGGCTGGCTTTGACTCATAGGCCATCGTTTGCCAACTCCTGAACTAGGCTGGAGTTCTATTAGAACCATGCACTCTTTTGCATAATGCTTTCAAAGGTATTAGTGAAAATGTTTGTCTCTCATTCTCTTAGTGAAATGGGAAGGTAAATTTTGTTTCACAATATACTCACCTAGTGCTTCAAAAAGATCTCTACACATTTTCCTCACCAAGCAATATATGCCACAAACTTGACTGAAACAGGGAATGTTTCATATCCCTTTATGAGTACACAAGGGATACTTGAGATCATCTAGTCTAAGCCTCTCATTAGAGAAATAATTGGGGGTGAAGAAACAAAGGAAGTTTTTCAACCTCCCATCCAAAAGAAATACAAGGTACACTTTGGAAGACCAAGAAGCTATGAGTGTTAAGCTTAATATGTGGTTGGAATCTTGATATTTCTTTGCTAAAGAATAAACTATAACATATAAAATGCATCCTGATAACTTCCTTTTTTAACTTAGTAGTATTATAATGAGTTTGTTTTTCCTGAAAGGTATTGTAAAGCCTTAACGAAACTCAGGCAGAAAGATAGGAAAAACTGCCTTATTTTCCTAGACTTCAGCAAATCTCTTTTTAAAATGTTGCTGTCCTGTGTCCTTTAGTTATTGGCGGAGACACTAAGACCTCTTGTTTTAATAGAGCCTCCCACAAGATGCCAGGGGACCAACTGTCAGTCTGAGTCACAGTGGAATGCAGACAGCACCCTCAGATCAAGATTATTCACAGGGGAGGAAGGGCAGAGTGTTCGGGAATCACAAGGGATAGGGCATTCACCCAAGGAACCTGTTACCACTCCCAACATCTGAAAAGGGATATCTCAGGCCCGAAAGCATGAGCCGAGGCAAACCCTGGAACTTGCAGTGGTGAAAACAAGACTTCTTTAAAGTAACACGGCCCTCAGTCATGGGACACAGCTGGCCTATGCCAGACTGTTGTCAGCCTCTGCTCCTGTCTGAGGCTGGAAAGTCAGTTTCCTGAATGCCCTTCCCAGTATAGTTCCAGGTCAGGGTTTGCCAAGGAGAGGAATTCAAGTGAAATTTGGAAGGTGAACTTGAGGGAAAAACCATTACTTTTGGGAGGTCATATTGGTCAGACAGTGACAGAGAGATGTGCTGTTTTGGGCAGGCCCCCCCACTGGCCCTCTCTCTTCCTGCTCTGAATATAGCATGTTTCTCCGAGGGCTGTCACTGCTCACCAAATCAGCCTCAAGCCCACCCTACTTGGTGGCAGCTTCCACAGACTTCTTGACAACCTCCCTTTTCTGGGTCCCACTCAATAACCAAACATGCATGGCTTCGTGGACTCTTCTATGAGCTCTATTGTACTGGGGAGCCCTGATGCCAATGCACTGGCTAGAGGGACTATGATTATCTCTCTGACCCTCTGAATCTCTCATCCAGACTTTCTCATCCTAGTGCCCTCTACCTTTTGCCTAAGCTCTTCTTTCTATATTAAATCCTTTCTTCCTGGCTTATTTGCAATGATGCTCTTTTCCTGACACCTCTGGATGCTCAGCACCAGGTGACCTTGCAGGAGGGAACCAGGTGAGTAGCCACTCTGACCCTGCTCCCCTCCCTCCTTGACTGTCCGGCCAGAACTCTCCATTAGCTGAACAGAACCAAAAGTCAAAGATGAGAGACTTCTGGTGCAGACCACCCAAGTCAGCCTCCAGGACAGACAGATGAGTGTAGGGGAAGAAGAGGGGTCTAGGGTGGGTGGAGAGGAGGAAGGACATCTGTGGCACAGGCCACTCAATAGTTTTTGCTAGACCAAACTTCCAAGAAAACTTCAGAACATCTTACAATTTCAGCTCTACATATATATGAAAAGGCAAGGTGAGTGGCCTTCTCTGTACTCTCCCTCAAAATTAAAAAAAAAAAAAAGTTGAAGACTTCAAGTTGAATATCTATGAAAAACTAAGAAACTGAAAAGCAACATGTTTGAGGAACGGCTCCCTTTGTTTTAATGAAACTGAATTTCATGTAACCACATTTTATAGAAAAGACTTTACGTAGAATAATGGTCTCTCTGAACCATCTGTGCTGTGCCTTTATGGAAGAGAGGAAAAAACGATACTGAATTTGTATAAAGAAATTTAAATCAGACACCAAAATAAAAGAAAAAAATCAATTTTTTCTAAGATCAATTAAAGTAAAAATTTATTCTAGAGAATTCCAGCAGAGTTTGGTAATTCTTCACCTCTTTCTAGTAAGAACCCCGTTAGAAACCATAGGACTCTTTAGAGCAGGGCTGTTCAACAGCAATACAATGCAAACTACAAATGCAAGCCACATGTGTAATTAAAAATGTTCTGGAAACAACATTTTAAAAAGCAAAACTGGGTAAAATTACTTTTAAACCCATTTTGGGTTTCCGGGCTGGGCATGTCATTCACAGGTTACATTGTCCTCATGGTCACACACTTCTTTCAGCTTTTGTCATTCCCGTTGAAGAAAGAGCATTTGACTTTCTAGAGATTGCTGCCTGCAAACATTTAAAACGTTTGGGAGAATACAGCGCACTAGGGAGACTATTATTATGACTATGAGGAGGATAATATCAAGAGTTTGCAGTATGCTCGTTACCCAGGGTCCCCATAAACCAAACCACCTAAAATTAAATAGATTAAAGAATGAGCTAGATGAAGAGTCTACTCGCTTGACTAAGTGGTCTTTTCATTAATCCCCTACAACTGAAGTTTTATAATCTACATTTGATGTATTTCTCCATAGGCCACAAGTGTCAGCAGCTGCACAGATACTTTTCTGTTTAGCTAATTCTATTATTTAGCACAACTTTCACAAGAGAGTTTAAAGTCTGTTGTGTAATGATAGCCTTTAAAGTAGAAATTGCTGTAGAGCCTATCATGAGGGAGACATTTTAAATTATTGCCTCTTTTATTCTAAATCATGGAAAAAGGATTTAACAAATGATGTCCCTCTAGAAGAGTGAAGGCCTCCTGGCAATATTCTCTTTAATCCATGATGTAGGTTAACAGGAGTTTTGACTGATTATGAGGCAACGTATGTATCATTAACCTTTCTCACCTATATTTGGCCTTCATATTTTATCTATTAAGGGTTATTCATGTATAAGACTGGCTGCAAAATCCTTCACAAATAAAGGTACAGCCTATAAGTGTACATAATAGACCCCCCTTTCACTTCTGTTGTTCATAGAGGCATAAGAAATGAAAAAAAATATTCAAAGATAAGAGTTTCATGACAGTAGAGAAGTCTCAATCCATGATTCTGGGAAAACTGTTCACATTAAGGATGCCATCTTCTTCTGGGGAGAAGGGAGAAACTGTCCTGGTTAGCTTTACCTTAAGGGTTATAATAGGTGTACAGTTCCAAGAGTGTGGAGGGACCCTTCTCAGTTGTGAGATTATGAACCCAAAGTGTAAGGTCCCAAAGTTTTGCTGTACTGTGAATGGCAAGGACGATCTTTTTCTGATGTTCTCTTTGGGTGTCCAAATCTTTGGGCATCTGATGTCCAATCTTTGGGTTCTAGATTGTGAAGGGGTCGTCCTCAGTGAACCATAAAAAGCTTTCTTTACCTAGTGAAAATACACTGTGGCATAATAATCTACTGTTATAACATTAGTTCTCTTACATGGGAAAGCTTTTATATAACCAGAAAACATGCACTGAAAATGACAGTTGAATAAAATTCCTTTATAAATGTTTAAATGGCCTATCAGGTAGCCAGATGTACCTGAAATTTTTATTGTCTTCCCAGGAATATGGAACCAAACATTGGCTTTCAACTATTTCTGCAATTTATAAATCACCACATCGATATATTCAATTTGGATCATTTTATCTTTTCCATGACAAGTCATGGAATGCAGAACCTTTAATAACAAAAGCTTTAAGGACTCAGGAAGGACAAGGCAGACATCCTGGTTCTTCATGAGTCCATACTTAACATTGGCTGAATACCAGTTTTTTTGCCAATTTAGGAGCATAGCACTGATAACTAATGGGTTATCGTAGGTAATATGACTTACACTGTGGAGTTCATTCAAATTGTATATCTAGTATTGGCTGATTTAGCATGATAATTGGGCAAAGTATTTTCTTGCTATTTAATTAATTTTTGTTCTACTTAAGTTGGCAGTTTTATAAATCAGTCAGTCTTTTTATTAAGGTTTCAGAAGTTCTTATCCAGACCAATTCTTGGGGAATTCATGGGGAATTCTTACCCATGATATAATTTTAAAGTTATTAGAAAACTATATTCAAGAGTGCTTTTCAGGGTTCTTTCCATCCTTTCATGACCTCTTAAAAGACAACATATTCTGGGAGTTTGTGTGCTTATGAAGTTTTTAGAAACTGCAAGAGCATTAAGCAATTAATTGTAGAAATGAGTTTTAATAGTGATAGTTAAAAACACAATTGACAAGGAAATTTCATTATCTCTGTGGTCTACAATAACATTATAACCTTAATTATGATTGATATCATATACGAAGACATATTACGATTTTAGAAATCCCTATATATATATAATTTTGGAAAAGATATTAATATCATCACTAAAATATAACCTGAAGATTAAACATTATTTTAACACTTCCTATGATTTTTATACCAAATAAGCCAAATGTCACTGTTGCATTAGTGCATTATTGATGTCAAACCCAATTCTTAATAAAACCTTACAGACAAATGTATTCAATTGTAATTAGTTTGATCACAAAATAAGAATTTTATAAACCTTTTATAACCCTTTACAATTTTTGTTAATGGGCAGATTAGTGCTCTAAGAAAAACCTGTTGTGCTTTTATTTTGATGTTCGATTTATGGAAAAACCAAATAATACCCCTTTAAATTTAGTCAGTATTTTCACACATAGAATTGTTTGCAAGGTTAATTTTTATAAACCTTCCACAACTTGTTTAAACCTTTAGCTTTATTTAATTTAAAACAACCCTTTAACTGTTTAATCTAGGCAAAAAGTTCAAATTCCCATGACTTCTGATAATCTTTTACCAAAAGTATATTCTACTTTCCTGACACACCTTGCATGTAAACTGTTTTGTTCAGTAGTCTCATATACATGTTATACTGTTAACCCTTAGTGACTTTTACCTTTGCTGAAAAGCCTGGTTAGTAAGTGATTTTAATTATGTACCAATGTGGAACCTAGGACCCAGACAGAAATGCAGGTAAGGTCTGACTCTTTCCAGCATCTAACTCCACGTGTCACAGGCTTTACATAGCTGTTAAGCAGGCAAGTTGTACAGTTAAGAGTCATAGTGGCATTTTATGAAGCATTTAGGAGGCCTAATCACCTTTAAGTTGTACGTGTCTTGGATAAATGCCTTTCATAAATTATTTCACAACTTATGCAGACAATCTACGACATGTTTGGACTTTCTGACTTGTCCTAAACATCCCTCTTTTTAAACAACCAGTCATTTTACTTTAGGACAAGAATTTACCATACAATATACTTTCTTTTATAAAATCTCTCTTCTTTACAACCTTCTTTGCATAGCTAGGGTGCATGGCTAATTCCACATGTCCTCAGGCCTTATCTAGAATCTAATGTATCCAAGGTAAGTAAATTGAACAATTTTCAAAAGTCAAAGAAGCTGATTATGACCTCAAAGCATTTAGTAAACTTAATATCTGACCTGCATAATTTAGACCAAATGTTTGAATTTTGCCAATAATCTTTAAAGCTGTTTTTATTTCCCAAAGATTAGTAAAGTTCTGTAAACTAAAAAGCATTACAGTTTTTATTTTTCTTTCAAAATATTTGATTTAAGCACTTATTTTTGTTTAAGCAAATTAATTAGAGCTCTTTATATAAACATTACACACACAACACATATATAACTACACAGACAGAAGATTAGTACAGCAGTTGTAAGATGTTTCATTTGCCAGTTTTCAAGTTTCTTAATTGGTTATTGGCTTTATGGTGGAGTCCTTGGAAGAACAGGGCCAGGAAAGGGTCTCTAGTGTCTCCTGTTTTTCCCAAGAAGTCCAGGCCATTAGAGCTTGAATACCACTTTTAATTACGCTGACTTTTAACTATCGCACTCTTTAATAAAGTCCTTTTAAAATTTCTTAATACCTGACTTTAGCCAAGCTAAATGGCCAATATTTCTGGCTTTTGACCTTTAGCAAAGGTAACCTCCCAGGTGCTTCGAGAAAGAAAAATTTAAGACAGTCCATAGAAGAGAATAGAATCAACAAGTTCATGCAAATATCAAATCAGAAGGGATTCATTTCCTAAGCCAGGAATCAAACCCAGACAGGCACTGCGAAAGGGCAAAACCTTAGCTACTGGGCTATAGCACAGGGCAGTCTCCATTTCCCCTCCCAGAAGTCTAGAGTAGTCAATTTTGAGCTTGCAAAGGCTTTTAACTACTCAAGATAATTTTTAGGGCTAACTATGACATGAACCCTAAAATTCCTATTACCTGGAAAACAGAGACCAAGAGAGAGTCCTGCCATGTGGTTACAAGGTCAAGCTCCCAAGGACATAAAACAAGATGAAGACCCCATCCAGTTTTTTGTTTGTTTCAGGGACCTACGGCAAAGTTTGTTATTGACCAGCTTGCTGGACCATCTTAAACAGTGAGCTTATGGAGTCCTAAGCCCATGTTTTATCCTGAGGTACTCCTCAACACAGAAAAATGAATTCATAATACAAAATACACAAGATTCACTACAGCTTAAGACTAGCCTCAGAATTCTTTTTTGCATTAATCAAAACTTTACAGAGGAGAATAAACAGTGGGTTTTACCATTCATTCAACTGGTTTGCACAGAGAGAGGGAAGCCAGAAATCTGAATGGTAAGAAATTTTTACCCTTTTGCTGGTATGCTAGGCTTCTGGATTCCCTTACCCTGAGCAGCCCTAGTGACCCAGCTCACCGTACCATAGCCCTGGGGGCCAAGCCACAACACAAAAGATCAGATCTGTTCCTAGACCCAGTCCTGTTTCTGTCATGACTTCCAAACCCAGTTTGGATCAGAAATTTGCTCAAAGAAATTCCGAGAGCTCAAAAAACAAATCCGTGGAGCTCCAAAATATGAGAGGAACCTTACCCATGATCCCCAGTTGCTCTGAGAGGTCAATGGACATAAGTGGGTCCTGCAGGTACCTTGCATGTTCACTCAGTGCTCCTGGGGGTCGCTAGAAGCTCTACTTTAGATCCCGCTTCTGATGCCACATGATAAAAGAAAAACTCCAGCTGAATTAAATTTAAAGGAGTTTAATTGAGCAATGAATGATTCATGAAACCAGCAGCCCCCAGGATCACAGCAGATTCACAGAGACTCCAACACAACCACGTAGTAGAAGAAGATTTACAGGAAAAAAAGGGAAATGATGTACAGAAATCAGCAGTGAGGTACAGAAACAGCTGGATAGGTTACAGGTTGGTGTTTGCCTTGTTTGAACACAGAACAATTAGCGGTCTGTGAGTGGTTGAAGTCTGGCCGCTGGGATAAGCCAAGACTCAGTTATTGTTACAGGCGCATACTTCTAAGTTCAGTTTTCGATCTTGTCTGACTATTAAGCTAGGTTCCAGTTCATCCACAAGGACTCAAATATAGAAGTACGGAGTCCTTCTCAGGCCATATTTAGTTTGCTTTGACACCCCCAAAGTGGTACCATGTTTGCCTCTAATCTTTCATTAAGGTTGGGCTGAGGCTAGACTTCAGCTTGTGAAAATAAATTAAATTTGGCTTAAAGTTGCCTTTATATCTTCAGAGTCCCTAAATGGCAAACTGCAATCTAACTTACAAACTGTAACCTAACTTAAGAGTATTTTCTTGTAACAAAGAGCTGTGTCTTAGCCAGTCACCAGAGCTGAGCTTCAGCCAATCATAGGCTGCTAACTGATCAAACCATGTACATATAAGGCCTTATCATACCATGCTCAAAAAACGCAAACACACAGCTGGCTGTAATCAATCAAGCTGTTTCTGTATATCATCACTATCTTTCTCTGTCTATAAATACTACCTTTCCACAGTTTCTGGGTGAAGCTCTCTGCACTTCTGTTCTGAGTGCTACCCAATTCATGAAGTACTTTTTTGCTGAAATAAACTTGGCTAAATTTTTTTATTTGTTCATTTATTTTTTTGAGACAGGGTCTCTCTCTGTTGCCCAGGCTGGAGTGCAGTGGTGGTATTATGGCTCACTGCAGCCTCAAACTCCTGGGTTTGAGCAATCCTCCCACCTCAGCCTCCAGAATATCTGGTACTGTAGGCATGCACTACCACGGCTGATTAATTTTTGTGTTTTTGTATAGATGACGTTTTGCCATGTTGCCCAGGCTGGCTTCTAACTCCTGGGCTCAAACAATCCTACTGCTTTGCCTCACAGAGTGCTGGGATTACAGGCATAAGCCACTGCGCCTGGCCCTTAAATTTAACTTGTCTAAAGTTTAGTTTTACTTTTTCCTCACCTTTAACTTCTATAGGACTTGAACTGTTTTGTTGTGGTGGTGGTGGTGGTGGTGGTGGTGGTGGTGGTGTTTTTCTGTTTGTTTGTTTTAGTTTTTTTTTGTAGCTAGCTGAAACTTTACCTTTGCTAGCTTATTCTCCTGTCCTGTCCTGCTTCCCTCACTTCTCTAGGTTTTACTAGAGAGGAATTTCTCAATAAGTCACTTGTGTAAGAATCTTTATCTCAGCCAATGCTCCTAGGAAACCCAACCAAAGACAGCTGGAAGTGGGAAATTCATATTTAAACCATCTGACTCTAGAATCTACACATGCAAGCAATAGAATATACCCTATTCCTATCAAAGACACCAGCTCAAATATCATCAAGATAGCAAACACTTTCTCCTAGTTTATCATTTGCCTTTTAACTTTATGATATTTGTCATAAAGAAGTATTAAATGTATGTAGATAAATTTATTGATCTTTTCCATTGTGATTTCTATTTTTGATGTCATACCTATTCATCCTGAGTTTTAAACTATATGTTATTCTAGTTCTTTTCTGGTTTCATTTATTTACTTTTATTTTTAAAATTCATATGTTCAGTTGGATACTTACATCAGTCATTCTAACACCATTTTAAAAATCCGTTAACTCACCAATTTGAAATGCTGCATTTATCACATATACTTATAGATGCACTCTGGAGCTTGATTTAAAAATCCATTAACTCACCAATTTGAAATGCTGCATTTATCATATATGCTTATTTATGCACTCTGGAGCTTGATTTTAGGGTTATTATTCTTTTATGCTGATTTCTATAGTACAGTGCTAGTTAAAACATTGTAAAGTTCCTTTCTATTGAAATTTTATGGTATATTTCTCTCCATTTTTATTTCAGATAAACTTAAGAGCTGCACACTTAAGATATATGTACTTTTTGGATGTATATTATACTTCAATAAACATTTTACAAAAAGTACCAGGCCGGGCACGGTGGCTCACGCTTGTAATCCCAGCACTTTGGGAGGCCGAGGCGGGCGGATCACGAGGTCAGGAGATCGAGACCACGGTGAAACCCCGTCTCTACTAAA
Source organism: Symphalangus syndactylus (assembly GCF_028878055.3). Lineage (NCBI taxonomy): Eukaryota > Metazoa > Chordata > Mammalia > Primates > Hylobatidae > Symphalangus > Symphalangus syndactylus. The sequence goes on from NC_072440.2 coordinate 45,415,405, forward strand.
AATACAAAAAATTAGCTGGGCGTGGTGGCGGGCGCCTGTAGTCCCAGCTACTCGGAGAGGCTGAGGCAGGAGAATGGCGTGAACCCGGGAGGCGGAGCTTGCAGTGAGCCGAGATCGCGCCACTGCACTCCAGCCTAGGCGACAGAGCGAGACTCCATCTCAAAAAAAAAAAAAAAAAAAAAGTACCGTAGGCAATTTATTTGGAATTTCAGTGTTTCATTTCTAAACAGTGGCTTATAAAACAATTTAGTGAGAATTGTCATCTTACAATACAGAATAATTTCTTCGTTTTATTTTTAGAGACAGGGTCTAGCTCTGTCATCCAGGCTGGAGTACAGTGGTACAATCATGGTTCACTGTAGCCTTGAACTCCTGGGCTCAAGCAATTCTCTCACCTTAGCCTTCAAAGTATCTGAGATTACAGGTAGCACCACACACCTGGCTAATTTTTTTGTTTATTTGTAGAGGCAGGGTCTCACTATGTTGCCCAGGTTGGTCTCAAACTCCTGGTCTCAAACAGTGCTCCCATCCTGGCCTCCTAAAGCACTGAGATTACAGGCATGAGCCAACAAGCCTGGCCTTGAATAATTTCTTAAAAGCACATGTTATCTCTCCATTTATTCAAGTACTTTTATGATTCTCAGTAAAGTTGCAGTTTGCATATGCTTCATATACCTTAAATTTATTCTTAGATTTCATTATGATTTGTATTATTGGAAATATTATTTTTAAATGTTTATTAATAAAATTTTGAAGAGTTATTTACTTGTTATTTTTGTGAGATTTTATCTGAAATTTTCTGGTGTATACCTTTGTTTTCTTGTTATCTGTAACAAATTTCAAGCAATAGAATACGCATCTCAAAGTTGCATAAATTTGAATTTATTATCTCACTTAATGAAAGTGTTCAGAAGTAGGTAGTTTCACAGCCAGTTAAGTAGTTCAACAATGTCATCAAGAACCTGGAATTAGGCCAGGAGCAGTGGCTCATGCCTATAATCCCAGCACTTTGGGAGTTTGAGATCAGCCTGGAGGACAAAGTGATACCCTGTCTCTACAAAAATAGAAAAACAATTAGCCAGGCATGGTGGTGTGCACCTGTAGTCCCAGCTACTCTGGAGGCTGAGGTAGGAGGATCACTTAAGCCTGGGAGGTCAAGGCTGCAGTGAGCTGTGATCACACTACTGCACTCCAGCCCGGGTGACAGAATAAGACCCTGTCTCAAATAATAATAATAGTAATAATAATTTAAAAAGAAAAAGAAGAACCTAGAATTAGGTCTTTTTGCTCTACCATCTTCAAATTGTTATCTGTGTGGTCTCTCATGATGTCAAGACAGCTGCAGAAGCTTATGCATGTCCCAAAGTGGATAGAAAGTGTGGGAACTTGGACATTTCAGCAAGAAAAAAACTTTCCAAGAAGCCATCATCATACTTTCACTGAAATTTCAACAGCCAGAATTTGATTGCATATCCAAACCTTAAATACAAGAGGGGCTGAGAAAGCTTGTACAGTTGTCCCTCTGTATCTGTGGGGATTGGTTCCAGGACTTTCTGTGGATCCTCAAACCACACAGATGCTCAAGTCCCAGATAGTAAATGATACAGTATTTGCAGATAACCTATGCAAATCCTCCTGTATACTTAAGTCATCTCTGGATTACTTACAATACCTAATACAATGTAAATACTATGTGAATAGTTGTTATCCTTTATTGTTTAGGAAGTGATGACAAGAAAAAAATCTGTGCATCTTCAATACAGATGACTTTTTTTTTTTTTTTTTTTTTTGAGACAGAGTCTCACCCTGTTGCTCAGGCTGGAGTGCAATGGGGCGATCTCGGCTCACCGCAACCTCCGCCTCCCAGGTTCAGGTGATTCTCCTGCCTCAGCCTCCTGAGTAGCTGGGATTACAGGCACACACCACCATGCCTGGCTAATTTTTTGTATCTTTAGTAGAGACGGGGTTTCACCATGTTGGCCAGGCTGGTCTTGAACTCTTGACCTCATGATCCACCTGCCTTGGCCTCCCAAAGTGCTGGGACTACAGGCGTGAGCCACCGCACCCGGCCCAGATGACTTTTTTCTGAATATTTTTTATTAGAGTTGGTTGAATCCTAAAATGTGGAACCCACAGATACAGAATCCGTGGATACAGAGGGTCAATTGCATCTGGCGTTTTCAGCTACCATTCATTATGGAAATGACCTCTGACAGTTAGGTAGACACAGAGGGCCACAGCTACTGCGAAGGTAAAAAGCAAAGGCTATTACATGATCTATCTCTAGGTCTGTATTTGTAGAATGAAAGTTTCCTAAGTGTGGGCACCTGGATGGCCCAAAGCCAGCCCATGGAACACAGTGCCAGGGGCCTACAAGCCCATGCGAATAATTTTCATTTTAATTTATCTTAAAATTGGAGGAAAAAATAATAATGAAAGTATAATAATGAGTCAGGTTTGGCTTCTATTTATTTTTATCCCAATGCAGTTGTAAAATGTAATTTTTAATATTTTTTTTGCCAAGGAAGGGGCCTCCCAGGGTGTCTGTGGACTCCTAAAGTTATAATGTAGCTCTGCTAACACACATTTTGATTATACTTTAAAATTATTGTCTTAGGAAGTCAATAAAGGACACTTTGGTGGGAGAAAGGTATAAAGATATTTTGATAGTAGAAAGAAATATAAGGAAATAGCCATATGAGATGAGATGCTTTTTTCAGAAACACAGACCAAGCCAGAATATTCTAATGGGGAGATGTGAAAACCCAAGGACAAGCAAGATGATGCAGGGAACCTAGAGGATGGGAAATAATGGAAATGTAGGAAGGTGAGCCATGAAATGAAGGGAAAAGAAGGGCTGAAAATGAGAATGGGCAAAAATGATTAAATATAAATAATTTCTGTGTGTCAGCAATGGCCTTGGTTGCAAGTTTGATGAGGACGTTTTAGCTGGGGGCTATGACTGCTATTCTAGGATCCCAACAGTTTTCCCACTTTTGAGAAAAGCTCTCAGGCCTGTGCTTTCCGAAATGAGTCTGCCATCAACATCTGGGTTAGACTGTTTTGTATTGTTAAGTCACTGTGTCCTGTGTCCTTATTAAAATGTCAGGGTCAACATGTGGTAAATTAAAGGGGAAAGAAAAAAAAAGAAACCCCACCAGATTAGAGACTTCTACCCCTGCTTTTGTTACTCCCAGAAGCATCTGGTTACTCAAAATAAAGCAAAAGAAAAATGTTTTAAGACTTTACTCACTTTAATTTTAGAATGTGTGCAGCAGCTGTGGGAAGCGCAGGACCTTGGAAGAAGACCTAGACTGTGGCAGACCCAGCTTCCTCTGCTGCATCGCCTTGAACAGAATTCTTGATTCTGTAACTGGACATAGAGTTTGAATAGATAATTTCTAGGGTCCCTTGTAGCTACAAAATTTTACTAATTTGGGGGTGGGATCATGCAGCAAAAGGGTAGTTTTGGAGGATTAAACCAAAACCAAGACAGCTGTAGCTCTGAAAATGCTAGAACCTCTGCAATTCACAGCAGTTCCTTTGGCATTGCCCTGTTGCAGGCTGTCCTCCATTGAGAACAGCCTATTAAATCAAGTGATACTGTGTCCACCAGCAGCACTTGAGAATGGCTGGATGTGGTGAGTATCTGGTGTCCTAGCCTTCCCATTCAATACAAAGAGCAGCGTGTGCAGCAGGTGAGGAGTTACTCTGCACCACCTGGAGCAATTGAGTCTTAGGAAAAACAAAGCCCCAGCATTAGGCTCTCTCCCCATGCATAGTCTATCAAAAGTTCTCTGCTGCATCAATCCATCCAAAAAGAGATATCAGACTTGAGCTCCTGTGTCCTAATTTTACTCTTTAAAAATCGATTATTCTTCTGGAAATGGATAGTGGTAATGGTTGTACAACACTGAATATACTTAATGCCACTGACTTACACACTTAAAAATGATTATAGTAACAAAAAGTCAATGACTCAAAAATCAATGATTCATTCTTTTTTTTTTTTAACTTTCTCAGTCCTTTTACTATCAACATATGTGTTTTTTTATTGTATGTTTTTCTAAGAAGCTGGGTTGACCATATCTCCCAGGAGTATTAAAAAATGCAATGCGGGGGCCAGGTGTGGTGGCTCACGCCTGTAATCCCAGCACTTTGGGAGGCTGAGGCAGGTGGATTGCTTGAGGCCAGGAGTTCAAGACCAGCCTGGCCAACATGGCAAAACCCCTTCTCTACTAAAATTAAAAAAATAAGCCAGATGTGGTGGTGTGCGCCTATAATCCCAGCTACTTGGGAGGCTATGGCAGGAGAATCGCTGGATCCCAGTGGGTGGAGGCTGCCTTGAGCTGAGATCATGCCACTGCACTCCAGCCTGGGTAACAGAGCAAGACTATGTCTTAATAATAATAATAATAATAATAATAATAATTTAAAATTGTTAAAAAATGCAGTGCAGGTATATCTTTTGCCTTCATATTAGGCAATAATGCTTTTGACAATGACTACTCTGTGTGGCAGTGAGATACTGGCAAAGACTTCTCTCACAGCACTGATGTTATGGCCATCTCCATGTTTTAATTTGCAGGCATTTTAGAACTGTGGTCCCCAGGCTTCTTTGTTCTATGTTACACGCACTGCCCACTGAGCCTGATAGTCTGTCCCAGCCTACGAAATACTTTTTTACTTTTTCCAGCCTTCAAAATGGAAACCAAATTTTAGTCTGCTTTAGCTTTATTTCGCTCTGTTGTTTGTTTACTTTGCTGTGAAGAAGACCTTTAGTTTACTATAGCCCCATGTGTCTATTTTTGCTTTGGTTGCTTGTGCTTTTGGGGTCTTAACACAAAAAATCTTTGACCAGAACACTGTTCTGGAGAATTTCTCAAATATTTTCTTCTTAAAGTTTCATAGTTTCAGGTCTTAGATTTAAGTCTTTAACCCACATTGATTTGTTTTTTGTGTATGGTGAAAGATCAAGGTCTAGTTTCATTCTTCTGCATATAATTATCCAGTTTTCCCAGTGCCATTTATTGAAGAAGCTGTCCTTTATCCATTTTATATTCTTGGTGTCTTTGTTGAAATCAGTGGAGTGCAAATACATGGACTTATTTCTTGGTTCTCTACTCTGCTTTATTGATGTGTGTATCTATTTTCATATTAATACTGTCATGTTTTGGTTACTATAGCTAGGTAGCATATTTTGAAGTCAGGTACTGTGATGCCTCCAGCTTTGTTCTTTTTGTTCAATATTGCTTTGGCTATTTACGATACTTTTTGGTTCCATACTAATTTTAGGATTATTTTTTCTAGTTTTGTGAAAAAGGTTTTTAGTATTTGGATAGGGATTGCATTGAATTTGTAAATTCCTTTGGGTAATATGATCATTTTAACAGTATTAATACTCCAATCTAAGAGCATGGGATGTCTTTCATTTGTTTGCGTCCTCCTCCATTTCTTTTATCAATGTTTTATAGTTTTCATTCCTTCCTCTTTTACAATTTGGATGCTTTTTATTTCTTTATCTTACCTGATTGCTCTGGCTAGGACTTCCAGTATCATGTTGAATATGAGTGGTAAAAATAGTCATCTTTGTCTTATACTAGTTCTTAAAGGAAAGACTTTCAGCTTTTTCCCATTGAGTATGATGCTAGCTGTAGGTTTGTCATATATGGCCCTTATTATGCTGATTTATATTCCATCTATGCCTAATTTGTTGACAGTTTTTTATAATGAAAGTATGTTGAATTTTATCAAGTGATTTTTCTGCATGTGTTGATATGATCATATGGCTTTTGTCCTTCATTCTGTTGATGTAATGTATCACATTTATAGATTTGCATATGTTGAACCCTCCATGCATCCCTGTAATAAATCCCTCTCAATCATTGTATAATATCTTTTTGATATGTTGCTGGATTCAGTTTGCTAAAATTTGTTAAGGATTTTTCCATCTATATTCATAAGGAATATTGGCCTGCAATTTTCTTTTTATTGTTGTGTCTTTGTATAGTTTTGGTATTAAGATAATGCTAGCCTCACACAATGAGTTAAAAAAATTTTCCTCTTCAATTTTTTGAAGTAGTTTGAGGAGAATTCATGTTAGTTCTTTTTTATAAGTTTGATAGAATTCTTCAGTGAATTCATCTCATTCCAGGCCTTCCTTTGTTGGAAGACTTTTTATTGCTAATTTAATCTCATTACTCATTATTGATTTATTTATGTTTTCTACTTCTTCTGGTTCAATCTTGGTAGGTTGCATGTGTCCAGAAATTTATCCATGTCCTGGTTTTACAATTTGTAGAGAATAGTTGTTCATAACAGTCTCTAATGATCATTTGTATTTCTGTGGTATCAATTATAATGTCTTCTTTATCATTTCTGATTACATTTTTTATCTTCTTTCTTCTTGGTTAGTGTAGCTAGCAGTTTATTGATTTCGTTCATTTAAAAAAAAAACTTTTCATTTTATAGATTCTCTGTAGTGATTTTTTAGTCTCTATTTCATTTAGTTCTGCTCTGATCTTTCTTATTTCCTTCTAGTAATTTAGAATTTGGTTTGTTGTTGCTTTTCTAGTTCTTGGGGTGTAGCATTAGGTTGTTTATTTTAAATCTTTCTACTTTATTGATATAGGCATTTATTGCTATAGACTTCTCTCCAGGGCTGTTTTTGCTGTATTCTGTAGGTTTTGGTATGCTGTATTTCCATTTTCATTTCTTTCAAAAAATTTGTTAAGTTTCTTCTTAATTTTCTCATTAACCCAATAGATGTTCAGAAGCATGTTATTTAATTTCCATGTATTTGTACAGTTTCCAAAGTTCTTCTTGTTATTATTTTCTAGTTCTAATCCATTATAGTCTAAAAAGATATTTGACATGATTTTGATTTTTAAAAATTTGTTAGGACTTGTTTTGTGTCCTAACATATGGTCTATACTGGAGAATGTTCCACATGCTGACGAGAAGAATGTGTATTCCGCAGCTGTTGGATGAAATGTTATGTAAATGTCTGTTAGGTCTGTAGTGCAGAGTAAGTCTGATGTGTCTTTGTAGATTTCCTGTCTAGATGATCTGTCCACTGCTGAAAGTGGGGTGTTGAAGTACCCAGCTTTTATTCTACTGGGGTCTGTTTTTCTTTAGCTATGATAATATTTATTACCATATATATTTACAATTGTATATCCTCTTGCTGAATTGATCTCTCTGTCATTATATAATGACCATTTTTGTCACTTTTTGTTTTTTAACTTAAAGTCTAATTTGTCTGATATAAATATAGCTACTCCTGCATGCATTTTGTTTGTGCAGTATATTTTTTTCCATTCCTTCACTTTCAGTCTATGTGAAGATGAAGTGAATTTCCTGTAGGCAGCATATAGTTGGTTTAAAAAAAAATTCAGCCAGTCTGTTTCTTTTAACTAGGAAACTTAAACTGTTTACATTCAAGGTTGCTACGGATAGGTGAGGACTTACTCCTGTCGTTTTGTTAATTGTTTTCTGATTGTTTCGTATATCCTCCATTCTTTTCTTCTTATTTTATTGTTTTCCTTTATGATTTGGTAGTTTTTTGTTATGAGAGTATTTGACTCTTTTCTCTTTCTCATTTGTGTATCTGCATACCAGTGATTTTTATACTTTGGTGTGTTTCTATGATGGTAGGTGTCATTCTTTCACCTCCAGATGTAGGACTCCCTTAAGCATTTCTTGTAAGTCTAGTCTAGTGGCAATGAATTCCTTCAGTCTTTGCTTGTCTGGGAAAGAATATTTCACCTTCAGTTTTGAAAGATGGCTTTGTTAGGAATAGTATTCTTGCTTGACAGTAATTTTTCTTTTAGCACTCTGATTATATTATCTCATTCTCCTCTAGCCTATAAGGCTTCTACTGAGAAATCCACAGTCACTCTGATGCAGATACCCATATCTTTGACTTGATTTTTTTAATTAATGTTTTTAAAGTTCTCTTTTTGTCTTTGACTTTTGACAATTTGACTATAATTTGCCTTGGGGAAGACCTTTTGGGATTGAATCCATTTGGAGATTTTTGAGCTTCCAGTATCTGAATGTCTGTATCTCTTGCAAGACTTGGGATGTTTTCAGGAATTGTTTCCTCAGATAGATTTTCTATGCCTTTGCCCATCTCTTCTCCTTCTAGAACCACCAAAATTCAAATATTTAAATGCCTTATGGTATGCCAAAAGTTTTCTTCATTCTTATTCTTTCTTTTCCTTTTGTTTTGGCTGACTATGCTATTTCAAAAGACCTGCCTTCAAGTTCAGAAATTTCTTCTGCCTGAGCTAGTCTATTGTTAGTGTTCTCAATTGTATTTTTTATTTTATTCATTGAATTCTTCAGTTTCAGAAATTCTTTTCATTCTCTTTAATATCTATCTTTTTGTTGAATTTCTCATTCAAATCATGAATTGCTTTTCTGATTTCGTTATGTTGTTTATCTGTGTTTTCTTTTATGTCATTTAATTTCTTTAATATTATTATTTGAATTCTTTTCCAGGCATGCCGTAGATTTTCTTTTTGCTGTTATCTGTTACTGGAGAATAATTGTGTTCCTTTGAAGGTGCCATGTTTCCTTGCTTTTTAATGTCTCTTGTGTCTTTACATTAATATCTGCAACTTTGGTATAATAGTCACTTCTTTTGATTTTATGGATTGGCTTTTGTAGGGAATGACTTTCTCTTATAGATGTATCTACAGTGTTACTGCTGTAGGGTGCTTTGGATTTGATTCTGAATAGACGCAGTAGTGTATTCTCCACATGATTTCTTCAGCTGTAATCAGCATCAGTGTGATACCTGAGAGTTCCTCAGTGGCTTATCCGGTGGTTGTTAGTGGAGGCTGTGGCGAGGCTTTGCTGAGAATGGGGATGTCAGGTGGGCTATCCAGACAGGTAGGTCTTCAACCCCCTGGGTGGCATATGTGATATCAGTGGTGTCAATAGCAGTGGCAGGCCAACCTTTGGGCCCATGAACAGTGCACATGGGCACCAGCAATGATAACAGTGGACTACGTGGGTCAATCTCCAGGCCCCCAAGTGGTTTAGGCAGGTAGGTGCTGGCAGCAGCAGTGGCAGGCTGAGTGGCCGAGTCCAAGGACCCTGGGAGACATGTGTGGGCATCAGTGGCAGGTGGCGGTTCTTTCTTATGCCCCTAGATTGTTCATGTCTGTGTTGGTAGCAGTGGGCAGGGCAGGCCTATCCCCAGGCCCCTGGATACTGCACATTGGTGCTGGTAAGTGGGGGCAGGGTGATCCCCAGGCCTCTCGATAACATGTTTGGACACTGGCAGTGGTGGTGGTGGGTGCAGAAGAAATGTCCTTAGGCCCCTGGATGGTGAGTGTGGGCAACAGTGGGAGCAGGAAGTATGGATCAATCCCCAAGCCTCAAGACAATGTGTGCAGGCACTGGAAGCAGTGGCAGCGAGCAGGGCATGCCTGTCATCAGGCCCCCCCTGAAGCTGTGCATGGGTGCTGGCTGCTATGGCCAGCGTGGATCAATCCCCAGGCCTCCAGACAGAGTGCATGCGTGCCGGTGGTGCAAAGGGTACATGGGTGCAAGTAGGATAGGTCAGTCCTGAGGCCACTGGACAATGTGTGTGGGCACCATTGGTGGAGGTTACAGGTAAAGCAGGTCTGTCCTCCAGCTACCAGTGGTGCTTGTGGGTACCGGCTGTGGTGGGTTAGGTAAGTCCTGTGTCTGTTACTGTGACACTTGTCACTCTGTACTTTATATGCCCATTGTGCAAATGTACACCCAAAAAGCATACAAGTATCAAGAGGCCAGGATCTGAGTTTGATTTCACCAGTGAGTTCTCAGAAGGCATATTTCATAGAATGTGTTAAGTCCCAATTCTATTATGCCATCCCTGACTACCCTGATTTATTCTGTTTTTTTTTTTTTTCTCCGGAAATTCCTTATCAGTCACATGGCTTTTAATCATAGGCTTTCTCTTAACTCTTTTATTCTTTGAGATTGAATATATTTGAAATTTTAAATGCATAATCTTATTTTATAAGCAAGACAATACATATTTTCTCTAGAAATCTTGCACTTGTCCACAACATCAGACCCTGGACTTCAGGACATGCTCTATGTTTATGGAATTAATGGCTGGTGCTGTACTATGAGACCGTGACTCCATCACTTAGAAAGGACACGGAACACTGATACCATTCTATGTGATTTAAGATAGGGGGCCTACCTTGTTTTTTTTTTTTTTTTTTTAATTTCAGGGCTTAGCAGTGTGGCCCTCTAGCCCCGTCAGTCTGGGCAGTGGAAGTGTTATCATACTAATGATGTTCTTGAGGTGGGAGTGGGAGTTTCTTTTTCATTAGCAGAACTCAAAATACTTTCAGCTCTAAGTAGAAAAAAGACATTATCAGAAGTTCTGGGTTTTCCTTCATATAGGAAGGTAGAAGACATCTCACTTTTCAGGCTTATCGTGACTCCTAGCACTGCCCTGACAGTCCCAGCACCTTTTGGGTATCTGGGAGGCCACTGAAAAGTTAATCAGTCTGATGAGGCAGCTGCATGTCTGTTCCATCCAAGTGCTAGACTATTTACGCATATTAAAAACAGAAACCTATAAACTGACCCCAGCTGTACTACTTCTAATGACTTCAAGCTGGGCTCTCAAGTATTTTGCTATTTTTAAAGCCAGTTGTTTTTCCATGCCTGCATTTTGTTTTGCCATAACACATATGCAACAAGAATTTTTCCATAAGCTTTAAAAATAGAAGAAATATACCTTTAAGCTAGTTCTCTTTTTAAAAAAAACTGTTGTGATAACTTCAGTCTATGAGATTTTTAGTTAGCCCCTCTCACTACGTCTCAAGTCTTTTTTTTTTTCTGCTAAAAATTCTGGGAGTAGAGATATGATCAAGATGTTTAATCAAAGTGAATGGAATTAGGAAGTAAGCCATCCCTATTTTTCCTAGGATTGTATTATTTAGGCTTAGCTTGCTCTGTTTTTAAAGTCACCTTGGTTCTAAAACATACAGGATAACAGAAACTAGAATTTAATATGGAAACAACCATCCTATGATAAAACAAACTAGGTTTGCTATACGCCAGTCAAGGGCTTAGGGGAGAAATCAGAACTTAGAGTGGGTGGAAGCAATGAATATGAAGTACCATTTCCTAGTCTTCCTCATGAAAAATGGGCCACCAGTGTTTGATGCCAAGAAGCTGATTGTTACTTAAACTCTATCTTCCTGGAGAACTTACAGAAGTAGTATGTTTTAATTGCAGACAATTTGGAAGATGCTAACAAGCTTAAAATTTTTTTAAATTAAGAATCACACCCAAATATAACCATCATGCTTATGTTGTCAGTTCTAAGTACCAGTCCCTTTTAAAGGTTTTTCACAGAAAACTGTGCAATACAGATGGAGACTAACTTAGCAGATCTAAGGAGAATGGAGATTGGGCAGGAAGGTTTTGGGGTCCATGAACTGTATGGTAGTGACTCTCCTACAATCCATAGACTCTTTAGAGCAGGTGCTGATAGTGACCCAATGGTGGGGCCATCTCACATGCAGACCTGCCTCAATAGCCTTGTGCTCTAATTCCATACCTGGCAAATCTGGGGCCCTGCATTTTGGCATCTTAAGGCAGACAAATGATGCTAGTAGGAAATAGTAGAAATCCCAGCTCTCCCTTGTCTCTACCTTCTCCAGACCAGGCAATACTTTGGCAGTGAGTCCTACCAAACTCAGTATGAGCTTCTAAGATGCCAGAGAAAAACAGCACCAACTTTCCATTCAGTGGTCATTCACTGTCCATTCAGCCAACACCTCCAGCCACTGGCCAGACCCAAGGGTCTCCTACCGGCCCGATGCATGTAAAACTGAGACAGAATCTACAGCAGATAGAAGAAATCATGATTCCACATGACGTATGCTGGAAAGGGCAAATGACAGTGTTACTACATCCGAAGGACAAACTAACACTAAGAGATTTCACCATGATGTGGCCCCAACCTCCCTTAGGAGGGAGAAAGGGAGCAGAGCATGTCAGAATCTATACAGTTACAGAATGAGACCACTGGAATGCCTCACCCACAATACCTTTATTCTGACAAAGAGTGGCTGAGAAGTTCTTCCGCTAGTTCCTGCAGTAGACGTCTACTCCCAATGACTGAGGCATAGGTGGGGAGGAGTGCAAAGTGGCAGAGTTATGTTGTTGTTGTTGTTGTTGGTGGTGGTGGTGGTGGTGGGCGGGGGGCGGGTTCTACATAATAGCAGGGCTTTAGGAGTAGGGTAGGGCAGTGGCTAACACATTCCTTGCCACTTCTAGGAGGCAAGTAGCTAGAAATGGTAATCTTAGAAACTCAGCCTAAAGACTCCTGACATTCCCCAGATGTCCCCATTCCCTAGCTCAGGACAAGACTCCTTAGTCACCAGTGGTGCTGAAGACACAAGTAAGTTTCATGAACAAGTAGCCCAGATATCTATGGCTGCAGCATTGCCTCCTTCCTCTTAACCTGCATCTAAAGCTTCATGAGGATTGTCTATGGCTAGTTGACCAAAGAAGAAAAAAAATTAGAAAATTTGGCATGATTTGCCACCAACACCCAAAAGTAGATTACTGCAGCACTACAGCCCTATCCCAGGGTGGCTCCGAAGGATAGTATTTAAAGAAAATCTTCCTCCCAGTGGGCAGAATTTTGAGCAGTACATCTGGTTGCCCATTTCATCCAGAAAAAGGGACGGCTAGAGGTCCACATTCATCATGAGCAATAGCTAATGGTTTAGGTGCATAGTCAGGGACTGAAAAGAAACATGATCAGAAAATTTCTGACCAAAGAGGTCTGGGAATCTAGTATGTGACTAAATGGCATTCACACAGAGTGTGAAGATATTTCTGTCTCATGTCAATGCTCCCCAAAAAGCAAGCTCAGAAAAAGAGTATTTTAATAATCAGGTGGACAAGCTGACTTGTTCTGTGGGTGTCAGTCAGCCTTTTCCAACAGCCATTCTTTGCTTTGCCCAGTGAGTGCTGAACCATGATAGGAATGAAATTTCTATATGGGCTCACAATATGGATTTTCTTCTACCAAGGCCGATCCAGCTATGGCTGCTGTTGAATGCTCAGTTTCCCAACAGCGAAGTCCAACAGTGAACCCCTGATATGGCACCATTCCCAGGCCAGGTGTGAAGATGGAGAAAACCAGCTAGCCACCTGGTGGCAGATTGCTTACACTGGACCACTTCCATTATAGAAATGGCAGCTCTTTGTTCCCAGTGGAATAGATACTCACCCTGGATAGGGATTTGCCTTCCCTGCCTACAATGCTTTTATCAAAACTGCCATCTATAGACTTACGAAATGCCTTACTCACCTTCATGGTATTCAGCACAGCATTGCTTCTGACCAAGAAATTTGTTTTATAGCGCATAACGTATGCTAATATGCTCATGGTCTTGGAATTCATTGGTCTTATCATGTTTCCCATCACCCTGAAGCAAGTGGCCTGAAAGAACGATTGAATGGCCACTGAAGACTCGGTTATGACACTAGCTGCATGGCAGCACCTTGTAGGGCTGGAGGAATATCCTCCAGGATACAGTATATAGTCTAAGCCAGATTGTGCTATTTCTCCCTTAGCCAGAACTTGTGGAATCAAGGGTTGGAAATAGGAATGGCTCATCTTATCTTTGGTGATTCACTGGCAAAAATTTGCTTCCTGACTTCATAACTTTATACGATGCTAATCTAGGGTTCTTAATTCCCAAAGGAGGGATGTTTCTACAAAGAACACAGAAAATGTTCCATTAAATTAGAAGTTGCAACTACAGCTTGGTGACGTTGTATTCCTCATGCAAGTTAATCATCAGGCAAAAGAGGGGGTTATTCTACTGACTAGGATGATTGATCCTGACTATCCAGTGGAATTAGGTCATTCACAACTATAGAATGGAGAGAAGGAAGAGTATGTCAGAAATGCAGATTTCCTGTAGCATATTTTTGTATTCCATATTGTTATGGATTGAACTACTTTTTTCCAAAGAGATATGTTGAAGTCCTAACCCCTGGTACCTGTGAATGTAACCTTATATGGAAATAGGGTCTTTGCTGATATAATCAAGATGAGGTCATACGCAATTAGGGTGGGACCTAATCCAATATGACTGATATCTTTACAAGAAGAGAAGAGGCCAAGCGCGGTGGCTCAAGCCTGTAATCTGAGCACATTGGGAGGCTGAGGCAGGCAGATCACTTGAGGCCAGGAGTTTGAGACCAGCCTGGCCAACATGATGAAACCCCATCTATACTAAAAATACAAAAATCAGCCAGATATGGTGGCGTGCACCTATGGTCCCAGCTACTTGAGAGGCTGAGGCATGAGAATCGCTTGAACTCAGGAGGTGGAGGTTGCAGTGAACTGAGATTGTTCCACTGCACTCCAGCCTGGGTGACAGAGTGAGACTCTCTCAAAATAAGAAAATAAGAAAAAAGAAGAGAGGAGACGAAGAGACACAGAAGGAAGATGGAAGATGTCCATGTGACAGCAGAGGCAGAGTGGAGTTATGCTACCACAAGCCAAGGAATGCCAAGGATTATCGGCATCCGCTAGACACCAGGAGAGAGGGAGAACAGATTTTTTTTCCCTCCAAGCCCCCAAGAAAGAACCAACCCTACTGACATTTTTATTTCAAACATATATCCTCCTAAACAGTGAGAGAATAAGTTTCTGTTGTGTTAAGCCACCCAGTTTGTGGTAATTTGTACAGCACCGCAAGGAAAGTAATAGATATATCCTGAGATTAATATTCATAGGAAATTCCAAAACCCAATCTAGCTAGGGCAGTAAGTGGCTCAGACCCTTCAGGAATGTGAAGGGATTGGGTCACCCCAATAGGCAAAGATCTAGGACAAGATTAAACATTGTCGAGGGAAAAGAGAATATAGAATAGATATAGTCAAAAAATCAAACCACATAATGGCTGCAGGAACAAGGACAATAATAGTTATGAGTATTGCTCTACCTAATTTTTGTATGAATGTATCTATATATGTTTCTTCCCTTCTCCCATTCCCCGACTTCTGATATAATAGTCATTACTTTTATATCTCAGTATAACTTACAGGATATCAATGGGGAGTATGACTCAGCTAAAAGAAGAATGAACAAATTTGCTGTCCTAGAAAAATGTTTTCCAGAATTCCCATATCTTTATGCTTATGAGTTAGCACTGATCATAGGAGAAATTTGCGGAAGGTTTATAAATTAGAAGGGGGGCTGCAGTCCTATTGTTTTATACGGTGAAAGTCAATGTAGGAGGCCAGACGCGGTGGCTCACGCCTGTAATCCAGCACTTTGGGAGGCCGAGGTGAGTGGATGACCTGAGGTCAGGAGTTCCAGACCAGCCTGGCCAACATGGTGAAACCCCATCTCTACAAAAATACAAAAATTAGCCGGGCATGATGGCGGGTGCCTGTAATCCCAGTTACTCGGGAGGCTGAGGCGGGAGAATCACTTGAACTCGGGAGGTGGAAGTTGCAGTGAGCCAAGATTGTGCCATTGCACTCCAGCCTGGGCAACAGGGAGAGACTCTGTCTCAAAAAAGAAAAAGAAAGTCAATGTAGGGTGCCAGGCATCCTGTACATACTGTGGTGACAAGCTGCTCACCTTGTCTACATAAGGCAGCACTTGGGCCCACACTTCTGGTACCAGAATTCCTTCAGCTTCACCAAATCCTAGGCCAAAAGCATGTGCTATTCTATGGCAAAAGGTGCCAACTTCTTCTGCAAGTGACCTACAGCATCAAAGGTAGAGACAGTCTGAGACTGATGTGGATTCCAGTTCATCCTCACAGTTCCAGCTCATTCTCAGGAGTTTTCAGTTCATCTCTACTTTTCTTCCCACTTGGTCTGGCTGACTTAGAGCAACTTCAGGCTCAACACCTGATGCAGAGACAGCAGCCTTGCATAGTCCCTTCCATCGGTACAACTGTGTAAGGTCTTAGCCCTATAATAAATCCCTGTTTCTATGTACTTGTAACAGTGTTTAGCCTGTTTAGGAATGTTTGATACACTCATTCAAGTCTATAATTTGCAAATTCTTAAAATAAAAATGAATTTGACTGATAGCTTCCCTTCAAAAACTAAGTTGTTTTATGATGTCTCATACCATTTAAAAATATTCCTTCTTAATAAAAGTTTCAGGCATAAAGTTGCATACCTAAACCCTTAGGAAAAAAAACGTACCCATGTAAAATAAAGCTCCATGATGTTACATGTTCATGTGGGACATCTGATTATATCAGCTTGCTTTCATCACTGTACACTCTTCAAAGAATGGGTTTTGGTAGGAAAGAGAAGACCATTTAGCTAGGGTTTTGGAAGAGAATTTAATAAAGGGACTATTTACATTGGTGTGAACAGCGGTCTGGGAATCAACAAGGGATGGTGAAGTAAGAACTAGCCCCAGAGGGAGCCCTTATCACCTCCGTGCATGAAGACACGAAGGACAGAACCAATGTTACCACAGTCTACTGAGAGCTACGGCCATGAAAGGGGCCGCCAACAAGGGCTGTGGATGTAGAGGGATGCGGCTATTGCCACACTATGCCATAGCAGGACAGGCGTGCCAGGAGTGAATACTCTAGCCCCTCTTCAACTCCCACCTCCTCGTCTCCAGCTGATGTTTCCCATTGGCAAGGGAGCCTGGGGAATGTGGTTAGTAGGGTGGGTCAGAGAATGGAGAAACGTGGTGTGGAAGAGAGCAAACTGAGAATGTCAGCAACATGCGGGACAAAAGGCATTTAGGGCTCATCAGGAACAAGGGACCTAGAGCAATTCCTACTGTGCCATGGGAATCAGAGGGAGAACATAGGAGAGTAAATCATTTTTTTAGCCTGTACCTAGCTGGAGCAGTTCATTTGCAGGACCAATAACAAGTATCCCTTCAGAGGCTCCCCTCAGCCAGGGAAGATAAGGTGCTGAAAATCCCGCATTGGTAAAACGTTCAACTCTCACTTCTTTAAATAAACTGGAACCTAGAACAGTTAAGCAGGTTAGTGGGAAGAGAATTTAGGCTGCTTAGTTTGGGCTTTTCCTAGTCTATGAGGATCTTTCCAGAATTGAGGAGAATAGGCAGTGCTTCTAAATACTTCAAAGTACTTGAACATTGAATTACTGCTTGTGAAATACTGTATAACATGATACTCAATCCAATCATTAAGGTAAAATAGGCAACAAAGTCCACACTAATGAAAGAGCTGTTAAATTACTTCAACGTTTTATATTCTGACCCAGAAGGCTTATTTGCAGCTCTTGTTCTGCCTTAGTATCAGCTCTTTTGAGCTGTTAATCCTTCAGGTGGTTCTAATCACAAACAGCTGCACTGAGTGGAGCTCTGCTACCCAGGAAATGCCCTTGTAATACTCAAGAGTCTTGACCCCTTCTTTCTCACTCTCACTGTCACAAATGATGGTTTGGAAACCTTCAAATACAAAGAGTGAGGCCAGCTCCTAAAGTCCCTTCATTTTCTACTGTCTAACAACTACTGCCTTATCTCATTTAAGTAAAATATTAGCCAGTAGAGGCATCCTCAAGATCCTAGAGACATCTTTGCCTCCTCTCTCCTTTGATCCCCGTATCTAATTATTTCAAGGCTTCCTATTTTTTCTTTAGCAGTTGCTTGCCTCCTCCAGTCATGCTTATCACCCTGGTCCAGAACCTTACCCTGTGCATTCTTAGATAAGCCTCAATGCCTTTTAACTGAAATATCTGCTTCTAGGCTCTTCCCCTACATTCTATCATGTTTTCTAGGAATTAGTACTATTTTTAGAACATTACCTGGAGAGACTATAGTGGCTTCCTGTCAGAGCCTCATCTCCTCAACCACAACATTCAAGCCCTTCATCAACCGGACACACCTCGCAACCTGATTTTGCCACTCCAGTCAGGCTGTTTAATAAAAGATCATGCTTAATTCTGCCTTTTTCAGTCCCTTAGAATTTACCATCCCCTCCCCTAAATAAACCATGTTCCTTATCTCATGTCCTTCTATGTCCTACCTCTTTTCCAGGGTTTGAATTATAGGCCCCAGTAGTACTTTTATTGCACAATCTAGCCCTTAATTTCCCTTCTGCTAGAATCCAGGTAATCCTTGACAATTATGGGTAAGAAAAAAAATTATTTTGAGGGCTTACTATATGCCAGGTGCCATTCTAAGTGGTTTACAGCTTTGCATGTATTAAATAGTTTAATCCAAACAATTTGTGTGGAGGTGGGTTCTATTATCAGCACTTTCCAGGTAAGGAAATTCAGGCATCGAAAAGTTAAATAACTTTCCCAAATAAAAGGTGGGATGTGAGTTGGAACTTGCGTGGAATTCATCTCCAGAATTCACATTGTTAATTGCCATGTAATCCTGCATCCCACTAGGAACACGGGGCAGGATTTTTGTGAGCCTATTGCATTGCAGAGCACCTATTACACAGGACAGCTTCACAGTTAACTGTCATTTTCTCCCAGTTAGTTGATGCTATGAATCTGATGCAAATTTATGCATCAAGTGTTAAACTACCCTATTTGATGAGGCATGCGATTGAAAACTGTTACAAACGCATATAAACTTCACACCTGTGGTTCTTTCAATAGAAGCCTTTTCTGAGCAAAATCTATTCAGGTAGCATAAGCAGTTCACCCACTGAAGGGACTACCCCAGCTTTCAGTCGTTTGATGGGTTGCCTACACAACCCTTTTTTTCTTTGGAGCTGATTTAACTTGCTTAATTTTGTACTTGTCAAGCACAGTGAACATGATGAATCCCTCATAGGTACCAATTTATTAAAAACATCTATTAATTTAAAAAATGTGCCACAGCTTGAATTTTCTCTTACAAAAGCAGGAATTTGTTCATTTGTAAACAAGCTTCCTGTTCCTTTCTCAAGGTTTACATCCGTGATGTTGTAAAGGCTGGGACATCGCTCCTTATCAACTTGCAGGTTTTAAAGAAGTCATTCTTGCCCTTCTTTCTGTTCTCAGTAAGAGGGATATTTTAGTCCTTTGGAAAATGTAGCTTATCATTTTTGATATGGTACAAAACAGCATTTCCTCCCTTTCTGTTGCATGACCCCGCAGTGACAATCTCTGTTTTACAACTTTGGACAATGATACAAAGTTGTGTTTATGGTCAACCTATGCTGCATTCTACACAAAACTGGAAATTTTAGTAACTCATATGGGACCACTGAAGGAAACGTAAGACTTGAGGAAACCCAGACATGCTAATTTGGTCTACTATTTAACCATTACTGCAATCCTGTGAAACATAAATAAGCATACCTGAAGGTGACCAACTGTATCACCGTGTACTCAAAACAGGGCATTTGTCTTTCATAAGATTCATAATCCTCAGTGGAGGCTTTCCTGTGTGAAAACAGTTTTCACATTTGTTTCTGGGTTCACATAATTCCTAAAACATTTTGAGAGTAATTTGTCCAGTTTTAGGATTGTGGTATGTCAAATCATTTTCACAAAATGACCTTTGATATCCTAAGAACTAAGTATTTTATTATTGCATTGTCTTGTGAAATGCCCTATGAACAATACCACTCATAACTGTGATATTCCTGTATCCACACAGTAATTGTAGCCTTTTCCTGAGAGGTTTGAGCAAATAGAGCCCCACTGCTTCCCTAACCAGGCATAATAACCACACCTCTAATGACTGTTAATTACTTCTCATAAGAATGTTGAGGCTGAGATAAACAATGCAATAGTGAGTTTCTTAATTTTGAATAGGAGCTGCACATGGTCTTAATATTGCTATAATTTCCTTTTCTTACCATAAATAGTTAACTTATTGAAGTGTCCCTTTGTGGTAAAAACTAATTGTTTATTCTCTGACAAAACAAAATTGTTTATCTTGCCATGACATGGCTGAGTTATCTGAGCTTCCGGCCTTCTTACTGAAGAGTTTGGCATCTGAGATATAATACTTTTTAAAGGGTGTAAACTGAATTCCCACTTAATATTAGTAAATAACATTCTGTACTAGTATGGACGAGGCAACATTTTTTATTTTTATTTTTCTCCTTCTAAATATATCCTAAAAGTTGAGGACCAGTGAGGATTACTGGCCTAAGATAAAAGCTGATATTTTTCCTTGGCAATTCAGTCAAAGCATCACTTTCATCTGGATACTTTGTATGTGGTCTGAAACTTTTAGTCTAGTAGTCTAGACATTATCAAAGTAATATGTTGAATGGAGAACATTTATGAAAATAAGTGATTAGGAGTTTGAGATTCAAAGTATTTCTTCCAACACAGCTATTTGATATAATAATTTATCTGTTATTTTACTTATAGGTACTGAGAGCTCTACCTAGTTGTACCTAGTTGTATCTCTATAGATATTTCTGCTACCAAAGAGAAGTGCAGTGATTCTCCATTTATGTGCACTGCCATCTGTCACATGGAGACATAGTGTTGTGTCCACTACGTAGCATACAACTAAAGCTTGTACATTACATACCTACCATACAACCATCCTGGAGGGCAGGCATGGTTTACATCAATGGAAGTGGGCAAATGAACCAAGCAGCCTGTTGAAACGTTTGAGAAATTTAATGATTGATCACTCACTTTAGTTGCAGCAGAGGGTCTCCTATGGATGCATCTTATGGCTTCCATATAGGTAATACAAAATATAGAGCTTAGTGCCACACAAAGCCAGCTTACTATTCCTGGATTGCCCATCTTACCATTTCTTCTGATTCTGAGTTACACTGTAAAGAAGAATCAACAAAGCCATCATCTCTCTGTTGCTCTTTAATTTTCCCTTTTGCTTACTTTACTTTATTTCATCAACATTTTAAAGACGATACTGTAACTCCGAAGTGGAATAATTTTCCTGAGATCCTTAAAAGTCAATGGTGGAAGCAGGATTCTTCTACTTCTCCAGACTAAGTCAAAGGCACTGTCTATAAAAACACAATTCCTCCAACAAGGCTTTCAGTACATAGGATAGCCAGCACTTCAGTGTTCAGTATATTTGTTTTTGTTTTATTATTTTTTAAAAATTATTTTATTTATTTATTTTTTTGAGATGGAGTCTCGCTCTGTCACCCAGGCTGGAGTGCAGTGGTGCAATCTTGGTTCACTGCAACCTCTGCCTCCCAGGTTCAAGCAATTCTCCTGCCTCAGCCTCCCAAGTAACTGGGATTTCAAGTGAGCCACCACACCCGGATAATTTTGTATTTTTGGTAGAGATGCGGTTTCACCATGTTGGCCAGGCTGGTCTTGAACTCCTGACCTCAAGTGATCCACCCACCTCGGCCTCCCAGAGTGTTGGGATTACAGGCATGAGCCACCTCACCAGGCCATATTTGTTTTTAATCCTTACAACCACCTTGAAGAAATTACCTGTATTGTTTTTAATTTCCATTTTAAAGATGAGATAACTGAGTTTCAGAGGTTAAGCATCCTTCTTAAGGTCACACAGCTAATAAAGCACCTGGGATTGAAATTTAGATCTGTCTTCTGCCAAAGCTTGATCTTAACCCTTGAGCTAACTGGATCAGAATTATATGAAATAGCTGTGCCACTGCATGTGATTATGGTGTGGTAAGTTAGCCACTACTCTTTAGACCATTTGAAATCTCATGAAGTCACATGCCTTGGTCCATTGCTTCTTTCATTTCCTATTAAGAAAACTAGCCAAACCTCTTAGTCTGTAACATTATGATGCCCTTTGTAATGCCAAAATGATTTCTACCAATTCCAAATTGCTTCTGTTCTCTGATCTATTCCTTTGGAGGCAGACTGAGAAGTAGAAAGATATCGCATAATATCTAGCACGCTGTTCTTCCTTGATGTCTTCCAGCAGGTCTAACAGTACCACAGGCACACCATCAGTCAGCCATAACGTGTACCAGAACATACACCCGCACAAAGGGAATAAAGAGAGGCCTTGGTGGAATAAGCACATCCAGAACACGTCCATTCACTGATGTACTTTGACAGCAAGCATACAGTACTGTCTTCTCTAGCTCTCATTCGCCCAGAGAATTCAACGCTATTCAGGTACATAAAAAATCATAATTAGTTAGAGATTCCTATTTGAAGAAAAGCTTCTCAAGGACAAAACATTGTAATGAATCAGTCTGTATGGCATGGCATTAAACACAAGATGCAGGCAAAGACTTCAAGGTCATGGCAGGGAGACAGGGAAAGCATTGGAAAAGCTTGGCTCTCATGAATGTGTTACTGTCTTTCATGAACCCATTAGTTAATTAATTATTAAGATAATTAATAGTTAATTCTTATGCAATTTTTTTTTTCTTAATGCCCTCTTTTCCTTCTAGGAAGAGTAACGTCAGGTTGAAGCAATTGATTTAAAAGTAAACTGTCTCTGGGCCAGGCACGGTGGCTCATGCCTATAATCCCAGCACTTTGGGAAGCTGAGGCAGGAGGATCGCTTGAGGCCAGGAGTTCGAGACTAGCCTAGGCAACATAGTGAGATCCTGTATTAACAAAAAATTTAAACATTACGTGGTCCCAGCTACTTATGAGGCTGATGTGGGAGGCCCAGGGGATCGAGACTACAGTGAGCTGTGATCACACCACTGCATGCCAGCCTGGGTGACGAAGTGAGACCCTGTATCAAAAAAATAAAAATAACATTAATTAATTAAACTGCTTCTGGAGTATTAAACTTCAAAATAATCTATTTTGAAAGCAAAATTAAATCACAAGGATTTCCTCCTTTGTTTCATGATAGGCTTTGCAGACTAGTACTGAATGGAAAGGGACATTTGAAGGAATGAGCAGAAAAGGAGACCAGTAGTATGCCATGATCAATGCATTCAGGAAGGGAACACATTTACTGGTGTGGGTGCACACAGACTCCTCCAGTCTCCTGCCAAAGAGAACCCTGATCTTAGAATCTCAATGCTTTGCCTTTTGCTTCCA
Source organism: Symphalangus syndactylus (assembly GCF_028878055.3). Classification (NCBI taxonomy): domain Eukaryota; kingdom Metazoa; phylum Chordata; class Mammalia; order Primates; family Hylobatidae; genus Symphalangus; species Symphalangus syndactylus. Next base: position 45,438,340 of record NC_072440.2, read on the forward strand.
AAAATTATTTCTTGCAGTATTGAGAATGAAGCCAATATATGTAAAAGGAATTGTGGTAAGGTTAGAGAGAAAAGAAAAAAACAGAGTGATGTGTTCCGTATTGTCACAGAATAAACAGATCCATGAAACAGAGGAGAGCTCAGAGGCAGAGTCATATACAGAAGGCATTTTATGTAGGTTAAGGGTTGGCTCCACCTCACTGGAGAAAAGAATGAATTGTTTAGCAGATGGTTTTGGAAACGTAAACAGATGGACATAATCTCAATTTAACCCCACATACAAAAGATAGACTACCAATGGATAAAAGACCCAAACGTGAAAGGGAATGCTATAAAGTTTCCTGAAGCTGTGGCCTCTTGATTTTGTGGTAGGAAAGGACTTTTTTAACTTCAGCAGCACCAGCCATTAGGTTTAAAGTTGGTGGAAGAGATTACATCAAATGCAAGGATTTTTGTTCAACCAGGGACATCATGGACAATGTTGACAGGTAATGAAGTAGGAAAAGAACATCAGGCATATTGGGATGATTTCCTGTTAGAGGAAGGAAAAAGAAGTAGTTAAGAGGGATTAAAAAAATAATAATTAAATAGAGAGAGGAACCCTGTAGTGGATCAATAATGATAATACAGGGTACCGTGAGCTGAGGAATCAGGTCTATTAAACCCTTGTACCTTGAGTACCATGATAATAAGTTGGGAGAATCTCAGGCATTTGGTGAAAAAAGGCTTCTAAACAGCTAAGAAGTGAGGGATAAATAATTATATGGGTACTTTTACAAGTGTTATGGATCACGCTTTGCACATTTAGCATTCAAAATAAGTAGAAAATGGACTCCCTTTTCAAATATTTTATGCCACTGAATCAGGCTTCTTTAAATATGACACTTCAGGACAGTGGCTCATCCCCAGCCCCCACTGACAATGTATTTTGTGTTATTTAACAGACACTGAAGTAGGCTCCAAAGGGGCACAATCCAATGAGACCGTTTCCTTCCTTCAAGGAACTCCGACTAGTGGGAGAGAGAACAAAAACAGCAGCAGCAGCAGCCAACACTTACATAATGCTTACTGTGTGCCCAGCACTGTTCTAATGTACGACATTAACTATTAATCTCAATAATCCGGTAGGTTGATGATGTAGCTATTTGTTTCCTTACCTATAAAATGGGGTAAATAAGTTACAGAGATGTTAAGTAGCATGCCTGAGGTCACAGAACCAGAAAGAGGGAAAGCCAAGATTCAAGCCCAGGCAGACTGGCATCTGTGCTCTTAACCACTATACACAAAACAGTATGGTAAATGCCAACAGAAATATGCAGAAGACTGGCACTTCACTCACAAAAAGGAGGGCACTCCCCTCAAATTAAGAACAGTTAAGAAATGTTTCTATACAGTGTGCTCTGTGATTTCAAACGTTATTGTTTGTTTTAAATCTATAAGTTGGGGAGAATTCACATCTCTACAGTCTTTCCATCCATGAACATCATATCTCTGTATTTTTCTAGGTTTTTAACTTCTCTCAAAATCTTAAAGTTAAAACAATTATTCTTATGTGCTTTTCAAGTTTCTACTTTAAAGGTCATTTAAAAAACATATTCGAAAACACATTTCCTAACTTTGTTGCTAAGTAACTAGAAATACAGTTCATTTTATATTGATTTTTAAGGAGTAACAGATTTAATTTTAACTTTAATAATTGATAGGCAGATTTGTTTTTTACATACACAACCACAATCTGCAGATGAATTGTTTCTTTCTTTCTGTTCTTTATTGTTTATATTTTTTCTCAGGTTATGCTGTCCAGGTTCTCTAGTATAACGTAGAATAGAAGCTGTGATAGCTGACACCGTTGTCTTGTTTCTGACCTTAAAGCACACTTAAAGTTTCACAACTGAATATGTTTGCTTTAAGTTTTTTGTAGACACCCTTCATCAATCAGAATAAATTCCCTTTTACTCTTAGATTGCCAACCACGAATGTTGTTATGGACTGAATAATGTCTCCCCCAAATTTATATGTTGAAGCCCTAACATTCAGTACCTTAGAATGTGACCAATTTTGGAGACAGATCCTTTAAAGAGATAGTTAAAATGAGGCTGTTAGAGTAGGCCCTAATCCAATATGGCTAGTGTCCTAAGAAGAGGCAATTTGGACATACAGAGAGACACCAGGAGTACACAACTACAGAGAAAAGACACAGCGAGGAGGCGCCCATCTGCATGCCAAGGAGAGAGGCTTCAGGAGAAACCAAACCTGCCGAAACCTTGATCTTGGACTTCTAGCCTCCAGAACTGTGAGAAAATAAATTTCTGTTGTTTAAACCACCCAGTGGATGGTATTTTGTTACGGCAGCTCTAAAAAAACAAATACCAATGGATAGTTAATTTCTAATGGTTTCTTTTTTGTATATGTTGAGGTGATTCTGATTTTTCTTCCTTAATCTGATAATGTGGAGAGTTAACTGATTTTCCAATGTTAAGAACATCTGGCATTCCTAGGATAAGCCTGGCTTAGTCACAATGCGGTTTTTTTTTTTCTACTTTTCTTGGATGTTTTGCAATATTTTTCCATCTGTGTTTGTGAGTGAGACTGATATATAATTATTGATGTCCTTGATCAGGTATCAAGATTATTATAGTTGTTTGAGATGACCTGGCAAGCACTCCCTCCTTCTCTACCCTGGAATAGTTTCAAGTTGGAACATTTTGTTTAGGGAATGTTTGGTAGAACTTGGTAAAGTTGTCTGGCATGGTGCTGCCACATGATGGCTTTTAAATAGCTGTTTATTTAATGTAATGGAACTTTTATTTTTTTCATTTATTGTTCTGAGCACTTGTGTGTCTTTTCACTGTAGAAATGCATGTCTTTAGTTCTGGAATGTTTACTAGAATTTTTGGTAGCTTCTTTCCATCAATGTCTTTGTTTTTGTTTGTTTTTCTTGAAACATCTAATGGGGTATCAGACCTTCCGATCGATATTTTAATTTTCTTGGCTTCACTGCTCCATATTTTGGGGTGGGGGGTGATTTCCTTAGCTTTCTTCCAACTTTACTAAATTTCTCTTTGCCTTTAAGTTTTCTCTGGTGTTCCCGAGTTCAAGCCCTCTCCAGTTTAACCTCAGGAGTAAATTTTCACTCTGGTCTGCATTGGGGCGGTGACCTGGGTTCAAGGAGCGAGGCAGATCAGTGGCTCAACTACTCATTTTAAAGGTTCACAAGCTGTTTTGTGTTTTCAGTCTTTCCCGCCTCAGAGAACCAGGTTGTGCTTATTGCTGAGCTGATGAGAGTTCTGCAGCAGGAATCAGCTTGTTTCTTGCTGGCTTCCCCTGCCTCTTGAACTTAGCCTTCAGCTTTCTCTGTTCTGCTACATCAGTTGCCACTTCTGTATCCACTTTCTGTTTTCCTAAATGGTTGACCTCTTATATGCTGATGTCTCTTCTTTAATTCTCTGTCTTGGTGGATCTCTTTCTATTCCTTTACTGGCCTGTGGGGGTGAGGGTGGGGGAGATAAGCAAGTATATTTAATATGTCATGTTTAAGTGGAAGACCTCCATTCATATTTTTACTGCATACCTTCATTGTTCAATACAGTATCCACTACCTGCATTTCTAGTTCTCAACAGCCATGTGTAGCTAATGGCTACCATACTGGGCAGTACAAGTATAGACCATTTCCATCATTACGGAAAGTTTTATTGGACTGTATCACCTAGCACAACCCAGAGATGCCATCCACGATTACCTGTCTAGAGTATGCTTCCCTGTTACTCGCCAGCACTTCTCTTTAATTCTGTATAGCACTTATCACTAGTTGATATCTTTCCTGTCTCCAATCACTAGAGACTAAGCCTTATGTGAGCAGGGATAATATTTCTCTAGCATCCCCAATATATAGTAGGTATTAAATAGGTATGTAGAATGAACGAATCCATATTAGCCTGCCCAGAGTACCTACAGGCCTGTCTTTCTCAATTTAAACGGCGTAGAGTCAGAATCTCAAGTCTGGATGAGATAGGAAGCATTATTATCTAGATGGTACATGATAGCCACTTTTTTCATTGGCTTTATTTTATAGTTTCTTGTTTCTGTTTCTCATTTCCTTGCAAGCTGCTTTGATCAAGTGCCAGCTTGGATTAAGGCTTCCTTATAAGTAAGCCTTGAAAGAAGAGATCAAAATTATAAATCAGGAACATTCAAGATGTTTCCAACTTTCAGTGGAATACCTACAAGAAAGCAATTTGAACAGTTTCTATATTATCCCAACAGGTGATGATCTCATAAGCAAGCAAGAAAGCAAGTGCCCAAACACTTTTTTGGGATTTGCTTCCCTCTGTAGTTGGCACATCTTTATGCTAGTCTTAGAGACCAGAATGAGGGAGCAATTACACTGGATGGAGCTGCAAATCAACTTCCACCAACACCACATGGGGAGTTGGGAAGCAATAATCTGCAGAGAAGCTCCTAGGTGAACCCTGATTTGCACCAGTTAGACTTCCCTAAATTAAACTGTCTATACCTCCTATACCTCGGGCTCAAACACTCATCTTCTTTTAAGTATATAATGCCTCATCCCCAATTTGTTGCTATTGATTCTTTATATGCTGTTTTCCCATCTGGAAAGTTCCCCTCACAAATCCTCCAAGAGAAATTTTTTCTTTCTTGGAGAGTTCTATTAGAACTCCAGAAACCTTGGCAAACCCTCACTGAGTTCTCATCCCTTAAACACTTTAGTAACTCCTCTGGCACCAGGTTGACTGTGTGCACGTTTGTATCAGGAAGGGCTTTGTCTATTCGCCTTTCTTTGTCCTGTTATTTCTAATAAGCGGAAGTTTCTCCATAGTAAGACTGTAGGCCTGCTTTATTTTCTTGTCACACTGATCCCAAGATCTTGTCACTTCCATAGTAGTATAGGGAAAAAATAGATATTCCAGGGTTATGGAAGGAAAATCCTTAGCTCTCTTACTTAATGTGTGATCTTGGGAAGGGTATTTTATCTGTGATTTTTGCTGTGAGATTTCAGCATGGTGATCATGAGGTCTAATGGATTTGTTGATTTTTCTCCTTCACTTGGAGCTGACCGTGTCAGGAAGTATTAACAAGTATGCTCAGGCAGTGACACATTGGCACAATGAGGTTGGCTGTAAATAGTGAAGTCTATGCTCTAAGCAACCAATCAATCTTTAATGGTGCCAGGGCTACATGCAAGGTGTCAAGCCAGGCTGTTGAGGGAGATTCAGACACACGTGTGTGACAGAAAAGGAGATTCACAATTCAAGAAAGGACTTGCTGCCCAATTGCAATGAGTGTGATTCACTAATGGCCTCCATCTATCTATTAACTCTTTTAGCTCTTCTAACACCTTTATTTTAGTCCCATAAGGCTCATAACTGGCTTGCAGAATAGGAAATTAATACAATTAGCAAAGTAGAAACGTATGGAAGAGATTAAATGAACTTGCTGGGGTTGGTATTGAGAGGGATTTACATAGCTTCTTGATATTTGGTGCTTGAATGGTGGTTGCTTGTGAGGTCTAGTTATCTTTCCCTCATATATTTACCATTTTCGGTGGATGTCTTATCTTGCTTTAAAACCCCAAGACCCAGCAAAGCCCTTTTTGGAAAAGGTGAGTGATCCTTAATCATGGTAGGGATTAGTTGAACTCTATCCCCTGGGTGAGTAAACAGGAGCCTGGAAGGAACAGGTGACCTGTCCAAGCTCATCTAGTTAAGTAGTGACAAATCTTCATCATGACTGCCAGGACTGATGTTTGAAAAATAGACATATAAGGCCTTAAGATTTACCTGCAGGAGAGAAAACAGGTTTAAACTGACATGGAGATATTTTAGATTAAAAACTTCACAGTTAGCTATTTCAGTGAGGGTTTCCTCTAGTTTGAGTTGCAAGTAGGTCACCATGCTAAGAGCAGAAAACCCAATTCTAATTCCAACCTCTGACCTCCTTCAATAATCATTGGCTTGATTTCATTTATGAATAAAGCTCTGTTAGCAGCTTCATGTGGGGACACCCTGTTCTGATGAAGTTCATCTTCTGGGACACAGTGATACTTCATTTAGGTTTAGGAAGCAGAGAAGAGGACTGGGGTAAATCAGAGGTGGGTGTCAAGGTATCCACTGGAGAGAAAGGGAAAAAGGACTCAGAAGAGAATTTAAAGTCACAGGAGTTATTGGATGTGGTAAGTGAGAAAAAGTGCCTGATGACCTCTGCAGATCTGATCACTTTTTCTGAAAAAGAAGTGCCCATGATTTAAGAGTCATTATAATGAAAGATACCATCTTTCAGCTATTAAGGAATAATATTAAGGCAAAGATGAGACAAGATAATCATTCCCTACTTTGGAGTTGGGGGGTACAAGGAAAAAGATTATATAAGCTAGGTCAAAACTGAGTATTAAAAGTGCTCAGCTGGGCGTGGTAGCTCACGCCTGTAATCCTAGCACTTTGGGAGGCTGAGGCAGGCGGATCACGAGGTCAGGAGATCAAGACCATCCTGGCCAACATGTGAAACCCGGTCTCTACTAAAAAAAAATACAAAAATTAGCTGGGTGTGGTCGCATGTGCCTGTAGTCTCAGCTACTCGGGAGGCTGAGGGAGGGGAATCACTTGAACCCGGGAGGCGGAAGTTGCAGTGAGCCAAGATCGTGCCACTGCACTCCAGCCTGGCAAACAGCAAGACCCATCTCAAAAAAAAAAAAAAAAAAAAGAAGTGCTCATACTCTTTGTACCAGTAATTCTATTACTAGAAATTATTCTTAGGATAATAAGATGTGGACAGTTTTATAAGCAAACATTCACTGTAATATTTATAATAGTGGTAACTAATAAAGTATTTGTTAACACAGTAGCACATTTTTACAATAGTTTTATGTATCCATTAAAGATTTATGAAAAGTTTCAGTGAGATAGTGTATGCATGATACAAAACTAGTGAAGGCAGTATTCTCCTTGGAAACAACAAAATAATAGCTGGAAATAACCACTAATATGTTGATTTTTCTGGAAAGTTGGGAAACCAAGTTGCAAAAGTGCATTTCTGTTTTCATTCCTTGCAAGTGACAGTTTAACAAAAAATTTTCCTCCAAATTTGGCTAGCCAGCAGCCTTTATGGAATTTTAGAGTATGGACTGTCAAAATAATTTCTCTTTGCTTTTGACAAGCAACAGTGATGGCCTCTGTATTAGTCTGTTTTCACGCTGATGATAAAGACATACCTGAGACTGGGCAATTTAGAAAAGAAAGAGGTTTAATGGACTTACAGTTCCACAGGGCTGGGGATGCCTCACGATCATGGCAGAAGGTGAAGCAGGAGCAAAGACATGTCTTACATGGCGGCAGACAAGACAGAATGAGAGCTTGTGCAGGGAAATTCCTCCTAATAAAACCATCAGATCTCACGAGACTTACCACTATCATGAGGACAGCATGGGAAAGACTTGTCCCCATGACTCAACTTCCTCCCACCGGGTCCCTCCCACAACACGTGGGAATTCAAGATGAGATTTGGGTGGGGTCACAGCCAAACCATATCAGCCTCTTTCCTCAAAACCTATGCAGTAATGCAATTGCCTCATGAGTTTACATGTTTCTTCTGCATCTGGAAGAGGGTCATTACTGACAGCAAAGGCAGAACTAGGTTAATGAGATCATGTCTTGTTCTGGATGGCAGTCTGTTACTTGGCATACAGTATGGTAGGTTGATTAAATGCATTCGAACTTCTCTACACTCTTTTAAAAAGCATGTATTGAGGTGATTACTTCTGTTGCTACCAACCCTATCAGCTATGACTGCAGCTTCATGTAGTGGGTAGTGTATCTGTTCATATCAATTCGGTCAAGTTAGCCTCTTTCCTCTGTAGGGGCGGACTCATTGACATCTCAGAAAACATCTAATTGGAAAAATGTGCGCCATATGGAGTTCAAAATCTACAGGTTGTTGTTGTTTTATAAGGACTCTCCTAAAATGCAGTATGTGATTTTTTAATACATTACACTGACTACAGGGTTTTCATTGATGCCAGTCATAATGAATGTGCAAATTGTGTGGAATAAAGTGAATATTATGGTGCAGTCTTTGGAACTTTTCCTTGAACATATTCTTTCATCTCCCTGCTTTGGCCCCATATACTAATTCTTAGAGGCAGCGAGAACCATACTGACCCTAATAACCTGTTCAGGACTATCTTTCCTTAAGCTTAACTTTTAAAGGAAAGGCAGAAGCCACCTGCTCCTGAGTGGCTATCCTCCTGAGCATAGAGACTGATAGGCCTCTCAAAAGCCTGACTCGGCAGTAGCCAACACATCATTTATCACTAAGACAATGGACCATAAGGTGTCTCTTTGCGAACTCAAGCCCTTTATCTTATTTTAAATATGCTTATTCAAGAAGAAAAGCAAAACAAAGCAAAACAAACTAAAAATGTTCCATGACTATTTCTGCTCATTGAGAGGTTTTGTTTTCCAAATTAGTTTCAAACAAATTGTGCTGAAGAGTGTAGGTTTATGGACGTCCATCTCCTCCAAAATCTAGGTGAAAATCTCTTCTAAACCTACATGTGTTTGAATTAACAGAATGCCAAGGAAAATCAAAATTGGATCTAATGGCACTGTGGGAGGCCGAGGTGGGCGGATTGCTTGAGTCCAGGAGTTAGAAACAGGCCCGGACAACATAGTGAGACCTCGTCTTTACCCCCAAAATACAAAAAATTAGACGAGCGTAGTCGTGCACACCTGTGGTCCCAGCGACTCTGCAGGCTGAGGTGGGAGGATGCTTGAGCCGGGGAGGCGGAGGTTGCAGTGAGCCGAGATCGCGCCACTGCACTTCGGCCTGGGCGACAGAGAGAATCCCTGTCTCAAAAAAACAAAAACAACTACCCCCCCGCCCCCCGCCCAAACCCTCACAACTTTCTGGCTGTAGGAATTCTCGTTTTGCAGCTGAGGAAACAGGTTTGGAAATTAGCATAGCTAAAATCACTTAGGCTCATCAACCTACAGCTCCCTCTAGGGGGCTGCTTCGCCCTTATTGGTTATGTGCACATTTGGTGTGAATTCTACGGTTATCTAACAGAACTTACTTAGATGTAAGTCCCAGGTAAACTTACGGTACGGAAATGTGTTTCTTGAGGATACAAAAAACAAAAGTGTCAAGTTAGGGGGAAAGTAAAAATTCAACTCCTAAAACATCACGTGTAGAGTCAGGCAGTCACTTCATAAAGAGTTCAGTTGATGAAGTTTCACTCTTGAAACTTTACTGTATGTATGCAAGCCCTAACTATTAATACAGGTGAGAGCATCCACCTTATCTTCCATTCTCCCTAAGCCCTGAGGGTGGGGATGGGGGGCACTCCAATCACCTGAGCCTAAGAACACAGCTGTGTCTGGCATGGTCTGGTTATTTATAGCCTAAAAAAAAAAAAAAAAAAAAAAAAGCCAGCTTCTTGTCCGATTCTGGCTTTCCCTGCCCAACCCCACTAGCTTAATGCGATATTGACATTACCAGGAAATGCGTAAGTCCCAAATGCATCTGCTTATAGGTATTTTTACCTCTTGAAATAATACCGGGTCACAAATATTGTTACTTGTGTTTTTTGCGGAGAGCTTCTACTGCTCATTTAATTCAGGGGCGTTGGATTTGTGCTCAGTGTAATTTGACTCCAAGCATGCAAACTGATCAACTTCTTCCCGTGTGTTTGGGGAGTACAAGTGACTACTGCGAGTCCTGAAATGTTTTTCTTTTCCTTTTCACGTGGAGGAAAGCGAATTCTCCGTGGACCGTTCCGCGTTCTACGCAGGGGTTGGAAGGGGGGTTCCTGAGTCACCTCTGGCTGCACGGGGGGCCTGTTTGTACCCTCAGGGACACCAGGCTGGAATCGTCCGCCTTACTTTCAAATGATAAAAGTGCGGAGGGTCTTTCTGCTCCTAAGTCGCGTACAGGATTGCCTGTTTACGGAGTATATTTCACACACTTCTTTCCCGGTGGTGCCGTCTCGTGGCGACAGAGCCTTTAGGAAGGCTCTCGGGGAGAAGACAAGATCAGTGGCGACCACGCCTCCCACGTTACAGCGCTCGCTTCCTACTGGGGGTTGGCGGGGACACCAAGGCTCTCCAGCCCGGGAACACGGAGTTCGGCTCCGTTGTACCCAACTGGAAAGCTGTGGAAACACAAAACTCGGGCGGCGACAGCACCAGCCGATTTTCCGTTCTCTTGGCTCTTTCTTCCGCTTGCACCGCCCCCACCCCAGCTCCTGCGCTTAGCATACAGGAACCCGCACCGCCCCCCGCCCCTCCCGCGTTTCTCTCCTGCCACCGGCTGGGGCCCGCCTTTTATAGGCGCCGCAGCCAATGAGCGCGCTTCTTTCCCTCTGCCCGCCCGCCTGGCCAATCGCCGCGCCCCTTGTGTAATCTCCGGCTAGTCGGCTGCTTTCGGCTATTTTCGCTGTTGCTGGCTTTTTCAGGAGCTGCTCGCTCGCAGCCAGAGACGCTGCTTTTTTTTTCCGGGTTCGGAGTCGTTCCGGATGCTTTAGGCTGCCGGATGTCTGATCTCCGGATAACTGAGGCGTTTCTGTACATGGATTATCTGGTAGGTGCAGGGCAGGGGTGGCATGTCGCCTCTCGGATCTCGGCGTGCCGGATGGCCCCCTGCCTTGAGGAGCAGCCTTTTTGCTTTCTTTCTTTGGGATAGGATGCCTCTGGGGTTCTTTCTCCTGCAGCCGGCTCGTAAGCCTTGCCCTGGACTCGGAGGGGCAGCCTCCAAGGGGGGTGGGTGGTGGAGCTGACAGGTAAAGGTGCGGCCTGGACCAGCACGGCTGCAGGGCGAGGGTCGCGCTGGGGCTGCTTGAGAGATGGGGCGGCCGCGGCGGCGCGTCCCCTGCCCGCGATCGGCTTCCTGGCTTCCCTCTGCGCTCTCCGCAGAGGACTTTCTTTCCGGGGGAGCAGGAGTTTTCCGCTCTCCCTGGAGCAGAACTCCAGGTGCTATTAAAGAGCCATAACCAGAATGGCTCACTAAGTGCCCAGCAGCCCTGGTCATTTGATTGTTATTAAATCTCTAAAGCTATGACCTCGGTCGTGGCGGGGTTTTAAAAGCACATTACCATAAAGCAGACGGGTCTAAACTACCTCGCAGGCTGGCACGAACAGGACTGAGTAGGGACAGGTATTGCCCCACCATTCCAGTCTTGGGTGCGTGCCGCGGTTCCACTGTGCACGGATTGGAACCCGGCTGTTTAGGCCAGGCTTGTGCTGAGAAGTTCAGGTGGGAAAAGTGTCAGCACAGTGCTGGGACCGAACATCACTTTAAAAATGGACTTCTATGTGTGTCTTTGTGGAATTATGCGAGCACCATGTTTTGTTCTAGAAATTATATTTCCCCAGAGCTGCTTGTTTGCGTTTAAGGGGATCCTCATTTGCAGAGACTGTGTTGGATCCTATACGATTACTGTGTTTACCATGTTGGGCAGAACCGCTATTGCCATGCAGAGTTGAAGTAGACGGTTAGAAGCATTGACCCTCCTGTCATCTTGTTGGACACATGCACTTGGTTTTCGACTGCAGATTGGCCTGGCAGAGATTTGCCAGTGCCTTCTAGGAATTACACTTAAGGCTGTACTGAGAAAGTCTGTGCATGCTTTGACGGCCAAGAAACGCCGGACCGGGTTTGTACTGTCATCTGTGTATTTGGGCTTATTTTAGTGTACATAAAGGAAATGTTTCTCCTGATGCTTCAGAGCTTGATGGTCTTGTGGGAAAGGATGGTGACTGCAGTTAATGCATGGCCTTATGAATGGAGCTGGATCTAAAATTCTGAGTTCAAGTTCTGTTTTGTTGTTCATTTGTTGATGGCAGTAACTTCCTTTATCTTTGTGATAAAGATATATTATTCACCCAGTACTGTAGCTGGTTAAGGGGGTTATCTGATTATGAACATTCTTCACAATACAAGGTGCCCTGTAAGTTAAGAGAGCTGCCAAAGTGTCCAGAAGATTATTTTCTAAGTTAAATAACTGATTTAATTTGTAATTTATCTTATAAAATACAGTACATGGTTTTTGTCTTGCAGTCTGCCTAAATTAAAGCGAAAGTTTGTTGGGATAATTACTAAGTAGGAAAGGGTGACATTGCCTGTACTACTAAAAGCTAATTTTGAATACTGAAATAGTTCTTTAAAAAGAAAATCAGGTGGTTCTGACATTTTATTATTTTCTTTATTTACTGTATGTGTTTTAAATTTATAAATTGCATCACAAAGCTGTCTTTGAGGTGCCAAACCTATCAAAATGCTTAGTGAAAACGAAATTGATAACTCTGGTTAATTACTCAGGCTAACCTCTAGATAGGCATAGTCTAAAGGTGAGCGGATGAATGTTTGTGGGCTCAAGGTTACCTTAAAAGCAGATTAATTTATTTGCTAATTTACTAACAGCTTTGTGTCAGAATCAACAGGTCACAAATTTGACTTGGCCTTTTTATTTTACCTGGGCTCAAGGTTACCCTAAAAGCAGATTAATTTCTTTGCCAATTTACTAACAGCTTTGTGTCAAAATCAGCAGGCCCCAAATTTGACTTGGCTTTTTAAAAAGCTTTACTTGCCATACATCTTAGTTTTACTTTCATATTTAAAAAGAATCATTATTTTGCCACTTTATCCATCTAAAATTCACAAGTGCAGTGACCAACACCATAAAAGCCAGTGGCTACTCTTTGGAGGTGAGAAAAGAAATCTTAAAGGAAACAGTTTAGTTTTTGTGAGTGTGCCAAATGTCCCCTGTGAAAAGATTTCAGAAAATTCTTTAGCATTAAACTGGATGGAAACAAACAGAAAAACCATCTCAAAACAAAAAACTAGCCCTCCCGAGGTAGCCTTTTTGTGTTCATCTTTTGCTTATCGACTTTCAGAGAAAACGATGTGCCACACATTATTCTTCTCTTCCTGTCTTTCGGATTGACTTGCTTGCTTATGCATACTCTGTGTGGCGTTTATTAAAAGCCCTATTTCTGAGGAAGAGGAATCAATTTATTTGCATCTGGTATCTTATTTTAAAAAAAAAAAAATTCCTGAGTTCTTTTACTTACCTTGCAGGAAAAAAAAAATGCTCCTTTCATTCCAAGTTTGACTCCAGATTTTGCTGAATGGATTAGAGCAAGTTCCCATTCCCGGCACTTGACAAGAATGATGGTGTGTGTCATTTCTTTTTAATCAGTGTTTGACTTTCTTGTGTTGTTCCTGTTGGAAACTGGAAGAGAGACCTGTGTGTGTGTATGTACGTATTGTTCATTGTTCTTTGGGCTGGATGTCATCACTTAACCTTTTTATTTGGAGGAGAGTGGAAAGGAAGAAGGGAGAGAAAGGTGGAGGTGCTATTTTGTCTTAACAGGATTAATCCTTTTAATAAGATTGAGATATTAAAACAGATGAAGAAGCTCTACTGATCTTCGGGTCGCTGTTGATTTCTTAAAACAAGTGTTCTCAGAAGTGACAGTCAAGGTGAGGGACAGGGATAGTACTTTAATATTTAAGACAGGGTTTTATTGATTTCAGTCGAGGGAAAGAATAGAAATTTGCTAATCCTAATCAATTAGATGTATCACCTGGTGCGGTGCCTGACTTGGTTTCTGGCATGTAGTAATAGTTAGGGCCCGATATTTTATTTGTTGAATCAGATGAATATGAAATGGAAAGGAAAATTCTGCTTTTTTTCCACCAGTTTTTAAACTGAGACAAGATAAAATCTGTTTGGATTAGGTGTTTTGTTCTGGGGAATGCAGAATGTATCCTTTACTCTTAACTTGAAGATGATCAAGATATAATCCGTTTAGCCGGGGTGGCAATTTAAACATAAAAATCTCTGTTTTCCAGTTGATGAGTGAATCTTCCTTGAAGGGCACACAACTTGTCCCCTTTCCATGATGGGGTTTAAAGGCCATGTTTACATCTGCCAGGTCTCTGGGTAAACATTTAGCTGCTGTCCCAACAGGCAGTACCAGCATCTTACTCTTTCTCCTCCTAGGTAGAACTAGTAACACAAGGTGCAGAGCTTTTTGAATAAGGTAGGAGAAAATAGTCAGGTTAAAATGAAAGAGAAAAACACATTTCTCGAGTTTTCCTGGGAGGTTGGACAAGATCAACTTCTAGATTCCTTTCAGTTCAAAATTTTCTGTCTTGACTCATGTGATGATTGATCTGGAATTAACCTTTTTTCCCTCTGCGCCATCAAAACAACAGTGGTAGAATTGGTTGTACCCTGTGTAATACCTATGATGATTAAATGAGATAGTGGAGGGAAAGTCATTTGTAAACAGTACATTGCTTTTCAAATGTAAAATGTTAATGTATTGTGTGGCTGGGCGAGGTGGCTCACGCCTGTAATCCCAGCACTTCCGGAGGGTGAGACAGGTGGATCACTTGAGATCAGGAGTTTGAGACCAGCCTGGCTGACATGGACAAACCCCGTCTCTACTTAAAATACAAAAATTAGCTGGGTGTCGTGGTGCATGCCTGTAATCTCAGCTACTTGGGAGGCTGAGGCAGGAGAATCGCTTGAACCCAGGAGGCAGAGGTTGTGGTGAGATCGCACCACTGCACTCCAGCCTGGGCCACAGAGTGAGACTCCGTCTCAAGACAAAAAAAAAAAAAAGTTAACATATTGTGATTATGTTGCTGATGTTACTTTTATACCTCCTGTAGAATGACTGTTACTGCTTAGTGGTATTGACGTACCTTTTAAACTAGTCTCAATTTATGGAAATCCTGAGAGTTGTAATCAACAAGCAGGAAGTCACAAGACTCTTTTAAGAATCTTTTAAAAGCTATGAAAATAAAACCCATTTGAATAATTTATCTATTTAACAAATATTTATGGAGCCCCTACTTTGTGCATGGCCCTGAAAGTCATGGGGGATGAACCCTCAGCTGTAATATCCTCCTTGGCTGCAGGACTGGCAGGCGTGTGGCTCTAGAGGAACCTGTGGCAGGACAGGTTAAGTAAGGCACATAGGGGAGCGGATAGCTTCTGATGTGCTTCTTTGCTTTCTAGGACGTTTCTCTCATTTTATGTGTTTTATTGTGAACTAAAATATAAACTTAGACTTGAAAATGTGACAAGTAAAAATGGTTGATTAGTCTTGGATGCTAATTGCCAATTAATATTCACTGCATTTGTTTATAGTAGCCTCCACCCTCCCATCCACAGTTTTACTTTTCAAGGTTTCAGTTAACCATGGTCCACTGAGGTCTCAAAATAGGTGAGTACAGTACAATAAGATATTTTAAGAGAGAGAGAGAGAGACCACATTCACATAACTTTTATTACAGTATATTGTTATAATTGTTCACTTTTATTATTAGTTATTAATCACTTACTGTGCCTAATTTACACATTAAACTTTATCATAGGTGTGTGTGTATAGGAAAAAATATAGTGTGCTATATGCCATGTGCTATGTTAGTTAGTTCTATGATAGCTCAGTACTATCTGTGGTTTTAGGTATCCACTGGGACTTGGAATACATCCCCCATGGATGAGGGGAAACTACTGTTGGGGATTTTTTTTTTTTTTTTTTTTTTTTTTGAGACAGAGTTTTGCTCTTGTCACGCAGGCTGGAGTGCAATGGGGTGATTCTCCTGTCTCAGCCTCCTAAGTAGCTGGGATTACAGGTGCCCACCACCATGCCCGGCTAATTTTTGTATGCTTAGTAGAGATGGGGTTTCACCATGTTGGCCAGGCTGGTCTCAAACTCCTGACCTCAGGTGATCCACCTGCCTCGGCCTCACAAAGTGCTGGGATTACAGGAGTGAGCCACCGCGCCCGGCCAGTGTTTGGGATTTAATAAGATTAGGTTTGATAGGTTAGTTTAATAAGATTTCTTTGTATAGACTGGTGGACTCGACCTATTTAGTTTCTTGGTTATAGGCTGTATCTGCCACCATGAAAATGTATGTGTCAGTGGGGAAGATGTGGTGAGGGAATTGGGCTGATCATCACAAATCTCTCACCATTTGCAGGATAAAAACCAGCTAACTAACCAACAATAGAAACCCATGATGTGCTACAAAGGGTAGAGCCCACGGGCACTATGAAATTGTAAAGGATGCTACTTGAAAGAGGAGTGAAGGTACATTTGTGATTTCATATTATGTTCAGTTATCTGTGAACCGAACTTCTTTATTGATAAAAAAAAGTACATTGTTTTTAACCCTGAATATCTATGAACATTGTTAACTTGTATTTATTATGACTAACTGTAAAGTGATAATGTAGGTCACTTTTTAGTCTAAATGTCGACTGGATTAGGCAGTCATATTAAATATTCCTTTCTTAATAATTTATAAGATACAAATTATCTGAGCACAATAAACAGATCTATCATATATGGAGTTCACATAGCAAAAATGTTTTGAGCAAATCCATACCATCAAGTAGGAACTCTTCTACAAAGGTGTTAGGTCTGGTTCCCAAACTTGTGTGGCTCCAGTCTAACAGTATGAGCCCTAGGAGAGGACACATAGGGACCTTGATTCATGCCCTCCAGGGGCTTGCATTCTGAAAGATGCCAAAGCCACATGCTTGTTGGCATGTGGGCAGTGCTCGGGTGGGGGTTGAGAGGAGATAAGTATATGAGTTATAATCAGGAGGGCAAAATCAGTTAACATTTATTGAGCACTTACTCTGTGCCAATGTTCTAAGTGCTTTGCATGTGTAATAGCATTAAACTGAGACTCAGGGAGGTTGTGTAATTCCCTCAAGTTCACACAGCTGGCAAGTAGTTGAACTGCACTTGTGGCCCCAGGGCCCTCCCTCTTCATTGCCTTCCACCTACAAGTAGTTCCCTTGCGCTGGGCAGAGGCTCAGGCAGCTTGGTGTTAAAGCAGTTGGGATGCACTCAGAATTTTTAGTATATTGCTTCTTAAGTAAACAGGTACAGAAAAGTGGTCCTTGACCACTACTATGTTAAAGAAAGCAGTGGCCATGAGCAGGCTGGCTGATGCGCCCTTGTCCCCAAGGACTCTGGCAGGTGATTGTTACAGAGAAGGCTGGCTAGGAAGAGAACTATGTTGTGTGCTGGGAACTCCTGCCTTACAGTCCTTACCCTGGTCATAGTCTCTGAGGTGATCTTCAGCATCTAATGTTCCATCAGGTGACCACATATAGATTTTTAGGCAACGTTCTTACTCAGCCCCCTAGTGTCACTTTCAGGGGCACATTCCTACCTGTCCCAAGCCTCAGTATTGTTTTGTTTCGTTTCGTTTTTCTTCCCTCCCTTCCCCTCCCCCTCCTTCTTTTTCTTCTTTTTTTTCCTCTCCTCCTCTTTCTTCTTTTTCTCCTCTCCTCTTCTTTTTTTTTTTTGACAGCGTCTCACTCTGTCATTCAGGCTGGAGTGCAGTGGTGCGATCTCCTTACTCAGTCCCCTAGTGTTACTTTCAGGGGCACATTCCTACCTGCCCCAAGCCCCAGTTTGTTTGTTTGTTTGTTTCTTGCTTTTCTTGCTTGCTTGCTTGATGGGGTGTCACTCTGTCATCCAGGCTGGAGTGCAGTGGCTTGATCTCAGCTCACTGCAACCTCTGCCTCCCGGGTTCAAGCAATTATCCCACCTAAGCCTCCTGAGTAGCTGGGACTACAGGCGTGTGGTTAGTTTTTGTATTTTTTGGTAGAGACGGGGTTTCGCCATGTTGCCCAGGCTGGTCTCAATCTTCTGACCTCAAGTGATCCCCCTACCTCAGCTTCCCAAAGTGTTGGGATCACAGGCCTGAGCCACCGTGCCCAGCCCCGTTTCTTTTGAAGAGGTACTGAGACTGTGCTATGTTCCTTTGCCACGTGCTGCCTGGGAAGTCGGCTGTTCCCAATAGACACTAGGCCATAAGCAGCCTGTTTCTTACGGACTTCAGCGGGGCAAAATCTCCTGATGGTATTAATTTTATAAAAGGATTTATTTCTAAGGTAGACTAAAGAGAAGGAAAGCTTGTTAGGGAAGGTCTCGTAACTATTGTAGGTGACAAGAAGTGGGAATTTCCTCTGATACTTCCCACAAATTAAATTATTGAGGGCCTTTTATTTTGGATCCTGCAGCCCCCTGTGTTATGTCGTGGCTCTCCCCTGTCATCTCCCCGAATGTCCCAGGTGTTTAGATGAGTCTAAGAAGCCCAGTTCTGGTTGACCCTCATTTTCTGAGTGTCTGTAAAGTACCTAGGCACATCTCCTTTTAGCAGGGCTGGCTTCCCAGCCATGCAACCACTGGGTTCAGAAGAGCCCCATGCCTGGTTTACTGCTCTTTGGTCACCATCCTGAAAAAAAAAAAAAAAAAAAAAAAAATCTTAATTTTAGAACAGGTGCTTTGCATTTTCATTTTGCACTGGGCCCCACAATTTATAAGGCCAGTTCAGATTTCTAGCGTTAAATACATGGCTGGCATCTGAGTCTGTAACCTGCATCATTGCTGGTTCCCTGACCATCTTGATCACCATTTTATCACTGGAATCTAGTCTAGTGTCTGGTAAATACAGGACTGTGTACCATTTACAATGCTGAGCGTTTTCCTTGGATCACCTAATTAATCCTCCCAACAGTGCTGTTAACCAGGTATTGCTGACTTACAAAGACATAGCAACTTAGAACAGAGGAAACTTGAGACTCTGAAAGGTTGAGTCTTGCCCAGAATTGCATAACCAGTGGAGGCTCAGGGTCAGGATCAGGGTATGAGCTTGTCTGATTCTAAGCCCATGGCCATGAGCATTCTTTGGTGCTGCTTACCTATTACAATTAATAATTGTTGAAAGGATGAGTGAGAGAGACTGTGAACCATAGATAACAATTCTGGAAATTGAGGGGTCACTTGATTGTTTCTGTCACCTGGTTGCCTGTGAGAGGCCCTCTGGGAACTCAGTGACAGTGCAGCTCCCACTGAGAAAGTTGTGTGGGTTTGTGTTTGAGATGGGAGTCTGCTCACGGATTTTGCTTTCATTGATTACCCACTCTCTCCTTCACTGTGCATAAAGGTAGGTGTTCTGCCCTTTGGCTCAGAGAGCCAAACACTCTTACATGATTTTGATAGTAGCTCACCATCTGAAAAGTTGCATTTGCAAGCCAATCTCATTTATCAAGTTCCTCTGTACCTAGATTTGCTGGGAACTGTTTTAACCTCTGGACTGCTGCTTTCAGAGTTGAGGACTTATCCCACTAATTATGTCCATGTCCCTCCAAGGGGGATTCCCCTGGGTTCTTTTTTCAACAAGAGAGCTGCTGCTCTGCCTCTCTCTCAGGGAAGGGAATGACAATCTGGAGGCACTCCAGGACCATTGATTGAGGCATTGGAGGTCTATACCCGTTCCTAATCAGTGTAGACATGGAGTCAGGAGCTAAACAGAAATACAGTTCTTTCAGAGTTTTATTTCTAATTATGAATTATTTTAAGCATTCAGAAAAGTACAGAAAATAATATAACAGACTTCTGTGTACCTGCCTTCCTGATTGAACATTTTGCCATTTTGACTTCAAAACTCTGGTGATCTTTAAATGAAACTAAAGACTCCTGTTCCCTGCATGCTTCCTCCTCCACCCTTCTCAGTGGTGACCACTATCCCGAGGTTAGTGAGTAACAGTCTCATGCATATTTTTGGCTTTTTATCATATATGCATGTGGGTGTAAACCATATATAGTATCATTTTATGTGCTTTAAGAATTTTACCAAAATTGTAACATAATGCTCTATCTTTTTAAATTTGCTTTTTTCCCTAAAAAAAAAAAAAAAATGTTGAGTGAATAAGACATTAGTCTGCCCTCAAGGTACTTATGCTCCTGTACGATGAAAAATAAACAATTACATTTTGGAGTAGCATAGTCTATCTGGAGGGAAATAAAGATGACTAGAGTAGCACATGAAAGGGAACCTAACCTAGATTTCAGGGCCAAAGAGAACTTCCCAGAGGAGTCTTTTAATGTCTGCAACATTGAAGCTGAGTAAAGTTGGCCCAGTGACAGGCAGGGCCAGAGCCAGGCAAAAGGAATAGCTGTGCGGAAATTTGGGAGTGAGTAGCCCCATTACTTCAAGGAACTTCAGGGGTTCTGTGTTTTTGGAGCAGGGTTTGGAGCAGTGCTAGAAATGAAGCTGCAGAGCCCAGCTAGAGTCATGGAAACCCTAAAAGTTTGCCTGCAATGACATGGTCAGATCTGTCTGCAGTGCAGAGAAGGATTGGAAAGGGAGGGAAGACTGGAGCAAGACTAGTTAGGAAGATGTCCTGATCCAGAAATGAGATGATGGTGTTCACAAACAGAAAGGGGCAGGAGGGATGCAGAAATGTAGAAGGATTTAAGCAACATTTAAGAATTGCCAGAATTTTGTAATTGGATGTGGAATATGACAACAGAATAGATCTTAGGGATAATTCTTAGGTTTTTGGTTTGAGCATTGTTCTGGTTATCTGTTACTGAGTAATGAACCACCTTAAAACAATAGTTTAACACAGTAACAATGTATTTTACTTATGAATCGGGGGTTGACTGGGTTCAACTAGGCAGTTCTTGTTCAGGGTCCCTCATGAAGTTGTAATCAGATGGAGGGTGGGGTCACCTCAAGGCTTCATACACATGCCTGGCATCTGAGCTGGGTACATTGCAACAGCTGGGTGCTGGACAAGGGTGGCCCCCTGGGGCATCTCTCTTCATGTGGTCTTTCTGTGTGATGGCCTCAAGATAGCTGGACTTCTCATATTGAGGCTGACGGCTTACAGAGCAAATGTACCAAGAGAAACTGGCAGAAACTGCCTGGTCTTTTCTACCCAATCCTCAACAGTGATTCAGTGTCACTTTTACTGTGTTCTTTTCATCAAGACAGTAAAAAAGACATTGCTAGGTTCAAGGGCAGAAGAGAGATATCTCTTGGTGGGAGGAAGGTTGAAGAATTTTTGGACATGTTTTAAAACCACTGTAGGTATTGAGGTGGGTAATGGGCTCATGCACTGTGATCTGTAACCCTGAAGAAATAGCAGGTTTGGTGGGAAAGGGAGAAGTTTGATTTTAGAGTGACTGAGTTTGAACTGCTTGTGCAGTAATTCAACTTGACATTTCACATAGGTAAATGGAAACTCAGAGGTGAGGTTTGAAGATGCAGTTAAAACTAATACCTAGGGCTGGGCGTGGTGGCTCATGCCTATAATCCCAGCACTTTGAGAGGCCGAGGTGTGTGTATCATGAGATCAGCAGATCCAGACCATCTGGCCAACATGGTGAAACCCCATCTCTACTAAAATACAAAAAGCCAGGCGTAGTGGTGCGTGCCTATAGTCCCAGCTACTCAGGAGGCTGAGGCAGGAGAATAGCTTGAACCCAGGAGGTGGAGCCTGTGGTGAGCCGAGATCGCGCCACTGCACTCCAGCCTGGCGACAGAGCGAGACTCCGTCTCAAAAAAAAAAAAAAAAAACAAAGCTAATAGCTAACATTTATTGTTACATACTGTATACTATACTATACTATATTATTAATATTTTGCAGGAGGCACAGTGCTCAATATTTTTATATGCTATACATTTACTATTATCATTTTAGAGATTAGAAAACTGAAGCTTAGAGAAATTAAATGTTGTGCCTAAGACATGGTGGAGCCAGAATTTGAACCTAGGTCTGGCTAATGTTTGAGCTCACATTTGCAACCACTTAGATGGTAGCTGAAGCCATAGCCATGCATGAGGGTTCAGTTGTGTGGGAAAGGAAAAGACTTGAGGATGCCTATGGCCTCAGCCACTGCTGGCATGTAATATACATGCAGCTTTTATGGGATCACCAAAAGTAAAGGAACCAAAGAGGAACTTGGCAGCATGGTGGCTTGTGCCTGTAATCTCAGCACTTTTGGAGTCCAAGGGGGGAGGATCAGTTGGGACCAGGTGTTTGAGACTAGACTGGGCAACATAGTGAGACCCCTGTCTCCACAAAAAAATAAGATAGCCAAGCATGGTGGCATGGACCAGTGGCCCCAGCTACCTGGGAGGCTGAGGCAGGAGGATCACCTGAGCCTGGGATGTTGAGGCTGCAATGAGCCGTGATTGTGCCACTGCACTCCAGCCTGGGTGACAGAACAAGACCCCATCTCAAAAGAAAAAATGAAAAGGAAAAAAAAAAACCCAATAGCAACCAAAAAGAGAAGCCTGAGAGAAAGAGGACTGAGAGGTTGGAAGGAAACCTGGAGAGTGTGATGTCAAGCAGGCTGAGGATAGACTTTCCAGAAGGAGAAAGTGGCCAATTTTGTTAAACGTTGACCAGAGATCATGGAAGATAATGACTGGAAAATGACCACTGAATTCATGTCAGTGGTGACCTTGGCCAGAGGGCTGTCATGGGCCTTGTTGCGGTACCGATTAGTGCAGGAGTGGGGAATGAGGAAAGGATGCTGCTCCAATGAATATTTTATGAGACATTCACCAGGAAAGAGAAGAGACAGGGCTGGAACTGGAGGGGCAGGAAGGTTGGGGGGTGGCTTTCCTTAAATGGGACTAGAGATGGCGCAGTGCTGGTGAAGTAGAACGTGCGGTCATTTTGCCAAGTGTGACTGAAATGTGGTCAGGTAGGGGTTTTAGCTGAGGAGGACTGAAGAAGCTGCGGTGGAGACTGAGGGCGAGGATGACCAGGGACATACAGCGTTGGTAGTTGTGTGGTGCTGAAGTCACAGACCATCTTGGTACACATTTAGATGGTTGTGTGATTTCTTTTTTCTTCCCTTGTAGCCTT
Source organism: Symphalangus syndactylus (assembly GCF_028878055.3). Classification (NCBI taxonomy): domain Eukaryota; kingdom Metazoa; phylum Chordata; class Mammalia; order Primates; family Hylobatidae; genus Symphalangus; species Symphalangus syndactylus. Next base: position 45,461,058 of record NC_072440.2, read on the forward strand.
TGTAGCTATCTAGATGTAGTTTTAAGAAGGTGGGCAATTAGATTGGTAAGGGTTAGGGTTTTTCCTAATCTAAGGTGAATCCATAGGTAGACAATGGGGTGCGGGAACTTAGTACACTGGTAAGAAAATATTTGAAATGATAGACTGAGATCTGAGTTATAAGAAAGGAAGGAAGGGCAAATAGAAAGTAGAAGATGGGGCTGGGCACGGTGGCTCACGCCTGTAATCCCAGCACTTTGGGAGGCCGAGGTGGGCGGATCACAAGGTCAGGAGATCGAGACCATCCTGGCTAACACGGTGAAACCTCGTCTCTAATAAAAATACAAAAATTAGCTGGGCATGGCAGTGTGCGCCTGTAGTCCCAGCTGCTGGGGAAGCTGAGGCAGGAGAATGCCATGAACCCGGGAGGCGGAGCTTGCAGTGAGCCGAGATTGTGCCACTGCACTCCAGCCTGGGTGACAGAGTGAAACTCCGTCTCAAAAATAAAAAAAATAAAAAAAAAAAAAAGTAGAAGATGGAAGGGACTGGTGGTCTTGATGAGGCTGAACCATAAATGTTGTATGGAGTAACAAGTCAGAAAACTGGAGGTAAAGAAAGTTCAATGTGGTCAGACAATAGGGGTGTGAATTGAAGACTGCAGAGGTCAGAGGTAGACTCTTCAAGGGGAGGCCCCAGGGTGTGGCTATGGCTGGCAGCAGGTAAAAGATGAGGAGGTCATGAGGCAGCAGAGGGAATACAGCCAAAGTGTCAGATGGATCATCCTCATGGATGAAGCCACCAGGACCATTGCAGGGCTTGTGTTTGAGTGAAAGACTGAGCCAGATATCAGAAATCCTTAGTGAATAAGGCAAGGTTGGTTGACATCATTAACAAGGAGCAGTAGAGGACACTGGATAGAGTGCATTGTCCTGAGTCTTGAAAGGAGTGGGAGGGTCGTGGCCCAAGAGTGGAAGAGGGTGGTTTCAAGGGATTGAGTTAGGCCACAAGACAGAGGGTACATTTAACAGAGCTTTTGTGGATGTAGAGGAGTTCGTTTCATGGTTGAGTGCTGCAGGCTTTGGGTTTAACTCCTTGGCTTCACCAACTATTCTGTGTAACTTTGGCAAGTTAGTTGCCTTTTCAGTGCCTCACTTTTCTCCTTAGTAGAGTGGGGACAGTTAGAGGAACTACCTCTTGGATTTGCTGTGAAGAGTAACTCAAATAATACACATACTCTTAGGTTAGTGCTTGTTACTTCCTCATTTCCTGCCTCTTCTTGTTCTTCATAATAGCAAAAAAACAATCACAGTATTTATATTGGTAGGTACTTTATAAGGGCTTTACTTATTGAATCCTTAAAACAACTCTGTGAGGTAGGTACTAGCAGTATCATCTCAATTTTTCAGATGTCAGAACAGATGTAGAAAGAATAAGGAACTCGATTAAGGAAATACAGCAAGTTAAGAGGCAGATCTGGGACTTAAACCCAAGAAATCTGGCTCCAAAGCCCTCTTTCCTAACGAGTTCTGCAGAGTTAATGCACCGCCACCACTGTGGCAGAGGGTTCTATGGAAAGGCTGGGGAGGGCAGGTACTAGTGTGAGATGGGCTTATTGGAAAGGAGGCACAGAGCAGTGTACAGTAAGGATGACCTTAATATGGAAGATGCTATTTCATCTAGCATTTCCCTGGTTTAGGTAGTTGGGAGAAGATAAAGCCCAGGTTGATTGTGCTACAGAGGGTCCTCATTCAGATTACTAAACCCACAGCTCAATTACTGGATTCTTAAGACTCTCGGCCTATTTTTTTCTACTAAGAGGGGTTGCACTTCCAGGGGAGTTCTGGTTCCTGATGAATGGGCAGACTGGACCCCCCTGAAGGAACTCAGTTGCTGTCTGGATCTATCACTAGGCTGGATTTCTTTGGAGGGGTCCCTGGGATTGAGTCCTGCCAGTTTCAGGTTCCTGGGGCAGAGAATTGGTAGTTTGAAGTGCTGAGTCCAGAAGCTAATGAAGATGGCCCAGGCCGAGGCCTTTCCAACAGGACTGAAATCTGGTCGCAGGCAGTTGTTGGAACCTGGAGTTTGTTTTGTTGTGGGCAGCCTGCTTAGGGCTGTTTTGTTAGGGCAGTTTGTGAGGTTAGCCCTCTTATGTCTGGAACAATTGTATAGTAATCTGGATGCATTGTTAGTAAAGCTAAAATGGGCTCTGTGATCATGACTTCTATCTAATTAAAACGATAAGGAGCATAGTATTGTGGAAATAGTTTTTAGTTTTCTCTCCTCCTGTTATTTAAACCTCCTCTTCTCCCAGCCTTTCACTGCCAAAACAGAATCGAGGGTCCTTCCAGGGCCACTGCAGGGCTGCCTCAGACAGTGAGGCCTGTTAGACACTGCACAGAAGTGCCTGGCCAAGAGGGCAAGTGGGGCTGAAATCCAGCCCTGAAATCCAGCTCCTGCTTGGCTTGCCCAGATCTCCATTGTGAACTGGCACAGAGGTGCCTAATGTGCTAGCCATGACCCAGCCTCGGGCCTTTGTTCCTGTCTATGTTATAGGACAGAGCACATTGTGGCACAGTGCAGGGCTGGGTTGCAGGCCTCTTAATATGCCCAGAACCTGGCACAAGTACACATGACAGGTGCTGAGTAAATATTTGGTTGGACTGAGATGCTGCACATAATAATGGTTAGGGGCAGAGCCAGACTGCCTGCGTATGCATTCTAGCTCTGTGACTTACCTGCTGTGCAGCCTCCGTGCCTGTTTCCTTGCATGCAAAGTGGGTGTAATGATAGTATTAAATACCTACCTCGCAGAATTGAGTTAATGTATATTTAAAGCATTTAAAAGACAGCCTAATTCTGTAAGTACTACAAAAGTGTATATGAAACAAGGACTTATGGTACTGTTGTCACCAAAAAGATTTTGCTCCATTTCGATTCATTTTCCCCCTACCAGCCTTCCAAAAATCTCCCTGCCTCTGCCTAATACGCATAGTGTAGGGTAACTGGGTTAAAGACGTTTCAGCTGCTTGCTGGTGTTTTAAGTGGCCGCTATTTCTGATTCACAGGGTGAAAGGTCCTGGCAGGGAAGAGGGTGGCCCACATCTCTCCTCAGGCCAGTTCTGCTTACAGCTGTTACCTAAGTTCGGCCACACGAGCCGACTGAGCAGATGAGTTTTCTGAGGTGCTACTCTGGAATTCTGTTATTGTTTGGAGCCTTCGGTTCCTATTTCATTGGAGTCAAACCATTTGAAAGTCAAGTTTCTGCTTTTGAGAAGCAGAGCATGTGATTTATTGGCCAGCTCTTTTATCCCTTCTTCCCGTATGAATGTTTCCTGAGAGGCAGGGTATGGTAGAGGAAGGAGCATTGGGACGATTTATTGGGTAATGTTGCTGTTCTTGGTCATTTCGAATGTTTCCTGAATGAGGCTGCTTCTCTTTTCAAGTCACTGGGCTAAAGTAGAAAACCTCTTGGGATTATTGGATTTCTCTCTTTGTTTCATTTTGTATAGAAATGTATATTTTATATTGTTCACCAGTAATTTTTTTTCAGTGTAACATACTTTTTCCTATTTTTTGGGGGATTTCTATGTGTGTTTTAAAGATTGGGTCATTTAGATGTGATCACGCAATTGCTCCTAGGTTTCCTTTGCATTTCCTGACTCTTTCAGGGTCTCTACTGACCTGGCCTTGGGCTGTGGGTAGCATCACTTTTTGAGCCTGGAGTGTAGCCCCTGTTTATTATTTCTGTGGATGTAGGCTGCAATTTTTGTGCATCCTGAGATTCCTGTGCTATTGATGTTTAGTTTCATTATGTCATTAGGTATTTGGGGAGAATACCTAACTATATGGGGATCTTTGTTAATATCCGTAGGTGACTATTTTCCATTTCATGTCTTCTGAGTTCTTCCTGTTTTGTCATAAATAATTATGTGCGCTTAATATTCACTTGGAATAGTTTCATAAAATGGACTTAGTAAAAATTTTGATTCCATGTTGAGAAAGATCTTGCGTTGCTAATTCTAAAATTCTTCACATCAGATTCTTTGTAAGAGAACACAAGTATAATGAAACAAGTTGCTTAAAAAGTTGAAAAGCTGTGCAAGATGTGATGCATATTTTAATACTTTCTACAAAGGTTGTCTTGAATAAACCATCGTAAAAGTGAGTGATTATTAAAACATGAAGGAGATGAAGAATCAAGAGTTATAGTAAGCTCATTGATTATTCAGTCTTTTCCTCATCTGTCTTAAAGCAGTTCTTTTCTATTTATCCAAATCCAGAGTGCTTAAGAGTTCATCTGAGGGAAAGATTATCCCAATTGCTTTATATAATTGCAGTGAGTGATATTAAGACAATAAGCAGTAGCAACAATAACAAATACATATGCTTCTAACACTGAGTATGAGTAGTATTTTCCTGTGCGTTCAAAATTAACAAGGACTCTTGTTTTATTAAATGATATTTTAATCAGTGTTTATGTGCCTGAAATGAAACATAGTCACTTTAGGTCCTCGATTTTTAATTCTGCTGTGTAGCCCTGTGTTAAAAGATCTTGCAGCGAGACAAGGATCTGTCAGGTTTTAAAATATTCTATATAGCTGGATTTTGGGTTAATTTTGGGAGAAGAAAAGCCCTACCTTCCCTTCTTTCTAATCTCCCTCTTTCCTTTTCTGACTTTCCTTACTCAGCAAATACTTACTGTGAGCTTAATGTTTGGCAGGCATTTGGGCATCCTAAATAATATAAGGGATGACCCTTGTAACTACTGAGACTGTAGCCTGTAACACTGAACGTAATATACATACGTCTTTCTTTGAACGACTGAACTCTGCCTTAGTAGTTGGAAAGCAGCTATAGATAATAGATAGACAGATGGCTGTAGTTGTGTTTCAACAAAACTTTATTGGCAAAACCAGGTAGTGGACTGGATTTTCCCACAGATTGTAATTTGCCAGCTGCTGGGTTAGTATAATAGGATTTTCCTACCTCCTCAAAGAAGAGAGGCAGTATTGCATGATATTTTTCATTGGCATTGGATTTTTGGCTTTTGGACTTGGGGAGAACCTTTAAAGAAGAGCAAGACAGTTTGGGAGGCCAAGGCAGGCGGATCACATGAGGTCAGGAGTTCAAGACCAGCCTGGCCAACATGGTGAAACTGAACTGCAAAAATTAGCTGGGTGTGGGTGGGACACGCCTGTAGTCCCAGCTGCTTGGGAGGCTGAGGCAGAATTGCTTGAACCCAGGAGGCGGAGGTTGCAGTGAGCTGAGATCGTGCCACTGCATTCCAGCCTGGTGACAGAGTGAGACTTCATCTCAAAAAAATAAAAACAAAAGGATGATATGATCAGTGGCTTTAGTTGTTTGAAGGGCATAAAGTCTTCTATGAATCTGAGCAGGTCAAGATCATAGGAAGGCCAGGTATTAGTTCAGGTAAAGAAGAATTCTCTTAAGATTTGTTCATCTTCCTTGAGTAGGAAATGACAGAACAGAAGCTGGCTCCCTGCCTGTTAGGGACATCATAGAAAGGGGTCCATGCACTGAGTGAGAGGTTGAAGTAGATGCAAAGTTCCTTTCAACTTTTTCCTTGCTTCTAGGTTGGTCCTAATGTATCAGCCAATCTCTCTTCACTTTACTATGAGTTATTGAAGAAAACATTGTGGTATAGCGGTGGAACTAACATGTTTCTTTTCTTTTCATTTAGGCAGTGGAGTTTTTTCCAACTAATTTTATGCAGAACTATTAAACAAGTGATATTTTACTATATTTGACTTTTTACAAGCCTATATTTATGATATTTACTTACATGTTTATTATTATTATATATTAATCAGTGAGGACAATGAAGCTGTTTTGATGAACACAAAAACTGCCTTTAGACATGGTTGAGAACTGAAGGCTTATCAAATAGTTTATTTGGTTCTGCATTTTGTTCTCTTTTTGGTGTAGCATTGAGGAAAAACAGGATTCCAACAGAATCATAGTTGTAAATGTTACAGATTGGAAAGTAGCTCACTGTGCAATGTTGAGCTGATCTTCAGTGAGAAGGCAGAACATAGGTTTTATCATGAGGCTTGATCTCTCCGCCGACCCCAAGTTACTCTGGCAGCATGAGTTATGTGTGGGTGGTGTGTGTTAAAATTTTATATACAGTACATTTGAATATGTTGTTTCTCATTTCAGTCTCTAATTAAAATTCAATTTCTACTTAAAAGTATTTCTTGAATATCCAACTGTCTCTTTGCAACACCATGTGGGCTTGCAGAGTTGGAAAAGGACTGGCTTAGAATTAGACCTAGGCAGTAGTCTACGTTCTGCCACTTCCTAGCCTCAGGCTAGTATCCTTTTGTTTTTTAATACGACAAACAGGCCTGGAAATATGCACATTGCTCTAATTGTGAGCGCTGAGTGAGATGACAGTATAAAAATACCTAGCGCATGGTAGAACCTTAGTAAATGCCTGTTTTTCCTTCTCTTGTGACTTGTAAGATAAGACCATCCTTTTAAATTGAATTGTGCGTGGTTCTACTCGATTTCTATAGGTATAGTCACTAGACATTATTCACCATCTTAATAAAACGCTTGGATAGGAACTCTGCCCTCAGAAATGCAAACTGCTCATCTGAAAGGAGTGGGCTTACAAGGGGCTATAGCTCACCTGGTTCATGGGTTGTGATTCTGCCTTCTGGTTTGAGAGTGAAGGGAGGACTTTGGAGAGATCCGCTTGCTGATAACAGGTGGAGGGCAGGAGTTTCAGTGGCTTGCTTATCCACACGACATGTCAGAATCATAGGCAATGACTATACTGCCTTTAGTTGTTAGATTTTTATATCAACCTCCACATATCTGTTCCCTTTAGTCCTTAGCACTAAAACCCATTCATAAAGAAGGGCCAGTGTGCACACCTTTGGAGAAGCAAGAACATCAACAGCAAGGGAGGGAGAGAGGGCTCGTGCCACTTGGCAGCCAGGCTTTAGGGATAGGGGTAAGGAGAAAATCTACAAGACTTAGGAAAAAGTGGTATCCTTTGAAAAAGAAAAGGGAAATAGGGCGAGTCCCTGGGGACAAAAGTAGGTAGATACTACCACCTGAGTTGGGCACAGGGATCCCTGGGACTTACAGAAAACCCCAAGTAGTTCCCTGAGTGTCTTGATTGGGGCTATTTGTCTTCAGCAAGTATAAGACAGTGGTATAGCTGCTTATAGGAATCTCAGAGGTTGGGGTATCAGATGCTGAAGAGTGGCTCAGAGAAATTGGCTGTGAACCCAAGCCCCAGGAGAGCCCAGTTAAGATTCTGTAGGGCCTGGCGATTGTGGCTGGGAGTTGGGTTTCTGTTAAGATTGCTCTTAAACTATTAAATAGTTTTAAGCAGGAGGTGATAGCACCAGATTTACATGTTGAAAACTTGCTCTGGCTGTTGAGTGGAGGATGCATTATACAGGGATCGGATGGGAACTAGTGGGGCCTGTTCAGGAGACTCATCCACATTCTAGTAGTAGATGTGGGTGGCTTGGTTTTGGATTCACTAGATGTGAGAAATATCTTCCCTTTGCTAAGCACCTGATGCTTGCTTATTTAATTCAGTAGAGTTAGTAGCTTTAGTATTATTACAGTTAGCCCTCTGTATCTGCGGGTTCTAGATGTGCAGATTCAATGAACTGCAAATTGTAAATATTTGAACAAAAAAATATAAAAAATAATACAAAATAAAAAATACAGTCTAATAATTACACCACATTGTCATTGTATTAGGTATAAGTAATCTAGAGATGATTTAAAATATACAGGTGGATATGTGTAGGTTATATGCAAATATTACAGCATTTCATATAGGAACTTGAGCATCCACAGATTTTAGTATCTGCAGAGGGTCCTGGAGCCAATCCCCCATGGAAACCAAGGACTGTCGGTTCTCTTTTCTCATCTGAGGACCACTTATTGAAGTTCAGGGTGGATGAGTTTTCTAAAGTAACTTATGGAATGGTTCAAACCCAGGTTTGTCTAACCTCAAAGCTGACCTTTCTTTTCCCTCCACAGTCAGAAAAACAAGAGAAAAAGTTGAGATTGTCCAATTAATAAGCAAATAGAAATTTTTTGAACCTTTCAGTGGCTGTTAGACCATGTTCTCCTGTAGTCAGCCTTTTCCTGGCAGTACAATAAGTTTTGTAAGTTAATATAGGAGTACTGATTCAGTAAAAGGGCTTGGCCATTTGAATATTTTGAGGATTTTAAATATAGATTTGACAATGTAGGTATCATGCCCAAAGAAGTGGCTTAAAAAGATAAATTAAAAGAAAGAATTCCTAAACAACGATTTCTAATGTTTTAGTAGAAGGACAGTGCTGAAAAGTTGTGTTCATTTAATTATATTAAAAAGGAATGGGACGTAGGGAATGGAAGATGAATTCATACTCTGGATAATTGAATAAATATAATTTTCCTTATGATTCTAATTAATTTTGCTCCTAAGTACCTAATGGACAGTGCATGGCAAAGTAGATGCCTATCATTATAACAGCATTAAAAATATTAAATATTATTGAATATTAAAATGTTGAGTGTTGCTGGACACGGTGGCTCATGCCTGTAATCCCAGCACTTTGAGAGGCCAAGGAGGGTGGATCACGAGATCAGGAGATCGAGACCATCCTGGCCAATATGGTGAAACCCCATCTCTACTAAAAATAGGAAAATTAGTTGGACGTGGTGGCACTCACCTGTAATCCCAGCTACTCAGGAGGCTGAGGCAGGAGAATCACTTGAACCCAGGAGGTGGGCGGAGGTTGCAGTGTGCCGAGATCGCGCCACTGCACTCCAGCCTCGTGACAGAGTGAGACTCTACCTCAAAAAAAAAAAAAAAAAAAGGTTGAGTGATAGTTGGTATAATTTTATATAATGTAGACTAAAACTTCTTCAGTTTAAACATGGCGCATTGCCAATCTGGATAATATTGTGAGGCCTGGCTAAAAAATGGATGTCGTTTATTGTTTTGCCTCAGTTGCTGGCTGTGTTGAGACAGAGTGGTAAGAGAGAAACTTGGATTTGGAATGTTTACTCCTTTGGGGAATCTCAGAGTTACCATTCTGGGTTACAGTATTTACAGTAAGAAGTCACAGGAGTTAGTCCTGGTAATGCAGGTGACAGCAGCGGAGACATCAAGAGTACAGACAGGGCCTGAAAGCAAGGCATCTGTAGAAGCTGATGGCAGACTACAGTCCCTTTGTGCAAATGCTTAGAGGAAGTTGTGTGCCAGGAACATAGTAGATATTCAATTAAAATATACATTATGTGTCAATTACAAAATATGTAAAACAAAATACAAATCTGGAGCTCACTGTGTTTCCTTTTATAACTCATTGAATCCTCTTAGTACCCAATGAAATAGGTACTACTATGATCCTCATTTTACAAATGACAAATTAAGATGCACAGAGGTTAAGCAACTTGCCCAAGCTCCTACAAATAGTAAGTTGTATGGCTGGGATTTGATTCCAGAAAGTCTAACACTGAAAGCTGTTAGATTTGCTCTTAATGTCTCCCAGAACTGCTTCTCAATAAATATTTGTGGATTATTGAATTGAGTGTCCAATGCCGTGACTTTTTATGGTAGAATACTGTGTTTGCCTACGCAAGGGGTTTAGGAAGCAAAGCTGTTGAAAGCTTTTTTGGCATCTCTTTTATTGTCTATAATATTGTTAGAATGACCACATCTGCTCTTAAAAATAGCAGTGCCGGAAATCCACCCTCTCCTGCACGTTCTCTTTTTTTTTTCTTCATAGGACTTGTCACCATCTAAGTTGATTTTACTTGTTGTTTTGTGTGCCACTACCACTGGAGTGTAGGCTCCATAAGAGCAGGGACTTTGCTCACTGTTCAGTCCCCAGCATGGGACATGGTTGGGCACAAAGTGTGTGGTCAATGCAAATATGAAATTGTTTAATTAATGAAGAGAATTAATACCAAGTTCATTGGGGCTTCAGCTTGGGCATCTAAAATCCTTGAGCCTTTCAAAGGAATTGCCGACCTATGCTACATTTGCCACACTGGGGCATCAGTGGTTTAGGGAGTTACAATGCCTGGGCTGAGTTCTTCTAGTTGTTAATGACGTATGGAAAATTCTTTTGCTTGAAGTTAATGAGACAGGCCTCTTACTTCCTTACAAAATGTGCTGTAGGCTTTCCAGAATCCAGTGTGCTCTTGAAAATCTCATCTACTCCTTACAAATCTGAATTTGATAGGTTTCTGCCATGCATGAGAAGCTGGTGCCTATATTCAGTTTTTATTGCCCATATGCCTTATTGTAGGTACTTGTATTGGGGGAAAATCCTTATATGTCCAGGTAGGCTACAGAGTCAAAGAGGCTTGTCCAAAGTGTTATTTGTAGTAGGTGAGTGACACTGCATCAGCATGTTTTTCTTTTTTATTGGCCTTTGGTAGTCAGACTTTTATGATTTGTTGAATCATAAAATACATGTAAACTGTAAACCTGCTTTACTCAGTTTGTTTGACTTTATTTGCACTTGCTCATAATGATCGAGTTTGGCCCCCAAGTCCAAAAGACTTGAGTTCAAATTGTGGTTCTGTCACATTCTCTCAACTACTGTATCAATTAGGACTGGAATTGGTTGGAATATAGTAGCTTTGACAGTTTCATTTTTTGCTCAGGCAAGTAAGTCCAGAAGTCCAGAAGTCATTAGGGCCCCAAGAAGCTTCTGCCCACTATATGTAGACTTTAAGTTTATGGTCCAAAATTAGTGCCAGAGCTCCTGCCATCACTTCTGCATTCCAGATAGCTGGATGGAGAAAGGGCAGAAGAAGTGTGTGCTTCCCTCCTGGAAGACTTGTAAGACTTACTGATTTTATCTTATTTACTAGAATTTGATCATACCGCCATTCCTAACTGCAAAGGAAACTGAAGGAATATAGTTTTTTAACTAAGAAACAGACTTGTCTGCAACTACACTCAGCCATTCTTCACATACTGATTTCTCTCTGGGTCTACTTCTCTTGGGGTTATTAGCAGGGTTGTTATTCTCCTCTGCTTTGCATAGCTTTTCTTTTTCGTGTAGTTTCTTTTTATTCATACTCGTAGCTTTGTAAATTTAGATTGCTGTGATTCTTCTTGGTTATGAAGTTATTTAATAGCTTTGCTTTTTGTATTCCCTCAGTTTTATTTTACACTATGATCTGCTTCATCTTTTCAGTATTTTTCAACTCAAATTTGGGAGAAAGAGAATATGATTAGGTTAGCCTGGCCCTTCCTGCTAGGCCATACCATGGTTGTTGGTCAGCTGCTAAGGCTAAACTGCCTGCTAGTTCAATCAGCTGTGGCATCTTGCTTGTGGGCCTTTGCATCTAAAAGGGTGGGGAGGCAAAACAGACTCTATAACGTGACCATGCTAAGTCCTTGACAAATGGAAATTCCTTTGGCAGAGAGTTAGAGATAAGTCTTAAAATGAGGATGTTTTGTATATTGATATGAATGCATTTTAAGTAGTATGTAGATTGTCAGTTAATAGTTATCAATAATTGATATCGGACTGAGAAGCAATTATTTGCAGACTAGGAAGGTGTCTAGGGCATCCTTTAGCAGCCCTCAGATGCTTGCACATTATGGGATGTTTCTTGCTTTCACTTTTATCTGGAATGCCGTTTTCTTCTGTGCTCCATTGAACTTGGATACCTCTCAATCTTTTGAGACTCAAAATTCAGGAGATGCTTCCAAGTCTTTCCTGACATGCCTATAAGAATGACTTCGATGCCTCTACTTTGTTTCCCTAAAGCCCACTGTGCATACCCCGATTGTGCTGAACACATTTACATTGCACTTGTCTGGCACAGGTATGTTTAATTACTGCTTTCTCCTGAACTGGGAGATCACTGATGCTAGGGTTTGGTCTTCTTTATCTTTGTATACCTAACACTTACCTAGAAGTGCTTGCCACATTAAGGATGCTCTGGGCCAGGTACAGTGGCTCATTCCTGCAATCCCAGCACTTTGGGAGGCTGAGGTGGGAGGATCGCTGGAGCCCAGGAGTTTGAGACCAACCTGGCCAACATAGTGAGAACTCATCTCTACAAAAAAATAAACAAAATTAGCTGGGTATGGTGGCGTGCACCTGTAGTCCTAGCTATTTGGGAGGCTGAGGTGGGAGGATTGCTTGAGTACAGGAGGTCCAGGCAGCAGTGAGCCAAGATTGCGCCACTGCACTCCAACCTGGGTGACACAGTGAGACCCTGTCTCATTAAAAAAAAAAAAAGCCCTGCAAATGTTTTTTTCGTTTTCTTTCTTTGGACTGAGTTTTAAAATTCCCAGTGCCTGGTCAAAAGTGAAGGAATAAATTCTCCAAGATAAGTGGTACTCATTATTTTACTCTGATAAGTTAGAAGGGAATTTCTCTCCCTCCATACTTTTTAATCAGAATTTTCAGAATGAGAACTATTCTTACCTTCAGCACTTAAGCCAAAATCTGCCTGGATATTACATGTGATTTTTAGTGATGTTTTGTAGAAGATGGGCTAACATTTTGCTGGATGAAATCTGTAATTTCTGATATGATGATTTATGCTTTCATTTGGTTATTTTTGCTAGATGACTTTTCAAATCTCAGGTTATTTCTGCTAGATGGCTTTTCAAATCTTTGTGATTGAATTTCACAAAGAGCTCATGTGCTAATAATGATGATTGTTATTTTTTAATAGGGAGAGGATTGATTCCTTTTTGAATACTGATTGAACTCTTACATATTCCATCCATGGACATTTGTAGATTGCTTGGAAGTATAGATGCTCTTGGCATGCTGTTGGCACTGTTACCACTGAAAACATTTTTAGAAAATGTTGAGAGGCCAATTTTATTAGCTTTGCTTTAGATTGCAAATGTTTCTCTTTGGGTAGATTATCATCATCCTTTTTCCTAATTTGAAGAAGCTATAAAATATATGCTGAGGAGCAAAATGCTCTACGTTTTGTAAACAGATCCTCATTTTATTTTGTAATTAGTTAAAAAAAAAAAACTGACCTTTTTCCCATTTGGGGAAAATTACTTTCAAGTGTACTAAGGGAGTTGTTAAATAATGCACTGTTAATGTTTTCGGTGACAATACTAACAGAAGGAGATGCCAGTTCTGAAGTAGGTGGCATTCCCAAGTGTTTATTTCCAATCTGGAGGAGTGACTAAAGCATAATTGACAGACACGACCTTTACTCAGAAAGGATTCCACCCACGGGGCACTTTATCGTTCCCATGTACCTTGGAACGGGTTGTCACTCTCTGTATCCCCCATTTATTGCATCTTTGCCTTCAGCCCATTTGTCTGCTATTGAGAGGAAATGCTGGATCTTTGTTAACCTTATTTGGAAATAGATGATCCGAGCTAGGGCCTCATTTGAAGGGGGTTTACTGCTCCCCTATGCCCTTTCTTGTTTTACCAGTTTTAACATACTGCTTGCAGGACTCTGAAGAATTGGCTTGGCTGTTTTAACTTTTTAATTTTCATCAAGCAGAATTATGGAGGAGAAGATAATATAACCATCATCTTGCTTTGTATCAGGATGAGGGATTGCACAGGACATCAAAATTAGAACTGTCAATTATATTAAGTATAAAAAAGTAGCTCTCTAAAAGAATATTGTGTTTATTAGCCCTCTGATGGAACTCAAATTATATCTTGATACCATTTTTTGGACTGTATAGTAAATAACGTTTATTTTCTGCCATCTTGTTGAAGTTTTGTTTTCTCCTTTATTTTCATGCTTACCTTTGAAATTTCTTAGGGAAAACAACAATAAACTGTAAGTAATCACATTAATTTCAAATTTAGTATTCTTTTTCTTTTTTCTGTCTTAGGCATTCTTTTTCTATAGACCTCTCTTAAACAGATTGTAACCAATCTGTCTTGTTTTTGAATCTTTTTTGCTCTTTTATTAGATGAGGCAGCAAAGAAGATGAGATTCGTTTTCGAAATAATATTCTTTAGTTCTTCCTCAGGCAAGTCTAGATGTAGATTTATGAATATTACTGTAGAGGCTACTGGGTCAGAGTTTATCTGAGATAGAAACTCATTCTTGGCCGGGCGCGGTGGCTCACGCTTGTAATCCCAGCACTTTGGGAGGCCGAGGCAGGCGGATCACGAGGTCGGGAGATCGAGACCACAGTGAAACCCCGTCTCTACTAAAAATACAAAAAAATTAGCCGGGCGTGGTGGCGGGCTCCTGTAGTCCCAGCTACTCGGAGAGGCTGAGGCAGGAGAATGGCGTGAACCCGGAAGGCGGAGCTTGCAGTGAGCCGAGATTGCGCCACTGCACTCCAGCCTGGGCGACAGGGCGAGACTCCGTCTCAAAAAAAAAAAAAAAAAAAAAAAAGAAACTCATTCTTTTATTGGGAATAGTTAACTACTTATCCTTCATTCCAAGTTATGCCTTATGTCTCATGGGTTTACAGTTAAAATAGTTTCTTCAAATACAGCATCTATACAGAGAAATAATATAATTATTTAAAATTTATTACCAGTTCATATACTGTGATCAAAGGAAGCTTAGTTATGTTTTTAAATACATGTATCCGACTCCTCGTAATTAGAGGGAAGAGGCCATTGTTGAGAACATTCTTGTTAGAATGAATTTACAAGCTGGGGCAATAGACATGCCACCTGGCCTGAGGTCGGATGTTCAAGGATAAGGCAGTATTTGTAAGGATTAGAGGTTAGAGAGAATGAGGTAATATAGTTAGTCAGAAAAAAAGTTACACAAAATAAATTGAGGGTTTTCAGGGTAATAATTTTAGCAATCCCAACAACAATACTTGTACATTTTGAGAGTATGAAAAGGAGTGGAAAGTAGGTTTTTAGTAACTAAAGAGTAAATATTTCTCCGTCCTTAAAAGATAAAGCTCATAAAAAGAGTTATTCTCTCATGACAGGTGCTAGAGCCCTTTCATATGGCACTGGGAATACCTACTTTTTAAAAACAAATGTTGCTCTGTACTGGTTAGGATTCGGTTAGGCTGTGAGAGACACACAACAATTTTTAAACAAGTTAGAGGGCTGGGCGTGGTGGCTCATGCCTATAATCCCAGCATTTTGGGAGGCCGAGGCAGGTGGATCACTTGAGCTCAGGAGTTTGAGACCAGCCTGGGAAACATGGCAAAACATTGTCTCTACAAAAAAATTAAAATATTTGCTGGGCATGGTGGCATGCGCCTGTAATCCCAGCTACTTGGGAGGCTCAGGTGGGAGGATCACTTGAGCCCAGGATATTGAGGATACAGTGATTCCAGATTGCACCACTGTACTCCAGCCTGGGCAACCAAGTGAGACCCTGTCTCAGAAAACAAAAAGTTACGGGTTGATTTCTATTTCATGTACAAAGTCTGGAAGAGGAGGGAATGGCAACTCTGCTGTCATTTCCATCTTTGGGTTCTCTTATCTGTATGCTCTACTTCATGTGTCCACTGTTCTCATTGTGCCATCACAACCCAAGATTGTCACTGGAGCTACATTAAGTCTCCGTTACAGCCTGGAAAAGAAGTAGGAAAGGCAGAAGAGCAAAAAAGGGCCCTTCTCAGAGTCAGTTCCCTTTAAGCATCTTTCAGTTACATCTCATTTTGGAGAACTTAGTCACAGGACAACAC
This sequence comes from Symphalangus syndactylus, assembly GCF_028878055.3. NCBI lineage: Eukaryota > Metazoa > Chordata > Mammalia > Primates > Hylobatidae > Symphalangus > Symphalangus syndactylus. Next base: position 45,476,665 of record NC_072440.2, read on the forward strand.
TTAACCCCCAAAAAAGCTGGTCAATCTTTTATTCCAGGCGGCACAAAATAAGAGTTGTCTTTCAGTTGGGGAAAATAACTTTTCCAGCTTACTCAGAGAGTTGTTCAGTCATTCACTATTGTGGTACAAAGGTACAACTTGGGGTAATTTCCAAAGGTAGATGGAAAGAATGATCTTGGACAAGGCGATGAACATTCTTAGTCTTGGGCTCTGAGGATGCCAGGGCATGGCCCTGGTTTGTTTTCAGTAGTGTGTTTCATTCAAAATAAACCCAATAGTGTTACGGTCATGATAGTAATAACTTAATAATAGATGTGATCATGATCCACAGTATGAAATCATCCGCCATTTGTTTTGAACAATAGCACCGTTGAATGTTTGGAATTATTTGAAAGTTTAGATTGAGTTTCAGTACTTCACTCAACAGATTGTCTTTTGAGTTTGATTTTCCATTGCTGTAATTTTTATTTTTAATGTCCATGCATATAGCCTTTGGCTTTCCAATCTTTTGTTTACCAAATTCCTTCAATCATACAGAATTCAGTTTCTTGTGGATATTGTCTAAAGAGGCAAGAGCCTTTGGCAGAATGGGTCTGATGCGACTTGTTGGTCTTCCTCAAGGATTGCATCTTTGGAAGCCTTTTGGCTACCACAGAAAGCCAGGGATCCTATATCTTTGCCTCCTTGCCACAATGGATAAAACCATGATTGCTGAGATTTATGACATTATAAACTTTAGGGAGAAGCTTTAACTTGTCAACAATAAACCATAATAACAGTGTTCGACTGTATGAAGTTAGGGTTATTTTGACTACATACTAATTTAATGTGCTAAAAATATTTCTCCAGCTAAAGAAAGGAAAAGAAACCAGTAGTCATGTTTGGTATGCATGGTTTGTGAGTGGGCATGTGTTTTAGGAATCTGAATTTGATTTGGGAGTTAGAAGTTGTGAATTCTAAGTTGAGTACTGCCATTGATATTCTGAGACCAAGGACCTCAGTCTTCTGTCAAAATTTAGCCCATTCATAACTTTCAGCATTTAACTATGAGTGTTTCCCTTTTACAGAGTTTTTTTTTCTATCCATTATAAGCATTATAGACACTTATGATCTAATAAGAATTGAACTGAAAAAGAAGTGCTTAAAAAGCTACTTATAGCAGCCAAATATTTATTATTAAAATGGGATATTAGAGCAAGATTTGAAAGAAATAAAATTAAACCATTACAATAAGTTACACTCCTTAAATGATGCTCTTGTATTAGAAGACAAAGTATCTGCCTTACAGTCCCAAGATAAAGGCACATGCCCCAGACTTTATTATCCCTGTGTTCTTTGAGCTAGCCTAGAAAACAGATGGAAGCAATTCAGTCACTTGCTCATAAAACAGATGTTGGAATAGAGCAGATTTTCTTTAAAGAGGGAAACAAGAGCAAGGGGAATGAAGACAGTTCTTTGGTACAAACATTTCGTTGTAATCTCTTATTCTTATTTTAATCTTATAGAGAATGTCTGAATGTATCCAGATCTCATTTGCTGTTTGTAGAATTGGGATTTACACGGTAAGCAATGTATATTTTGTGGTACCACATATTGTGAAAAATAAGTGAAGACCCTAGTGTTGGAAATCATGTGGAGTGATGGCAATTATCCTCTACTGCTGATGGGGGTATAAATGTATACAACCACTTTAGAAAATAATAAAGCTGAACATGAGCACATCTCGTGACTGAGCAATTCTACTCCTACGTATATAGCTCAGAGAAATTGTTGTGTAATTACCAGAAGACCTGTGTAGGAAAGGTTCCTAGTAGAAATATTCATAAAAGCAAAATGTTAGACGCAATACGAATGTCCATCAATAATAGATTGGATTAAACAATTATGGAGTTTTAATTAAACGGATTACAATACAGCAGCAAAAATATATGAAAAAATGACTGTATGAATTATAGCTTGTAATAATACACCGTGGATGTATCTCACAAACAATGTTGAATGTAAGAAACAAGTCACGGGAAAATACATGGCATACAATTTCATTTCTATGAAATTCAAATAAAGTAGAACTAAGCAATACATTGTTTTAGGGTTACATATGTTGATATACTATAAATAAAAGCAAAAATTCAGATTGTGATTACCTCTAGGGCAGTAGTTCTCAACAAGGGGTGACTTTGTCCTCCAGGGGATACATGGCAATGTTTGGAGACATTTCTGGTTGTCACAACTGGTGGTGATGGTGGTGGTATGCTACTGTCATCTTATGGGTTGAGGCCAGGGGTGTTGCTAAACATCCAAAATGTTCTGGTTACGAATTATCTGCCCAAAATGTCAATAGCGTGAGGTTGAGAAACTGTTCTAAAGCAGTGGAGGAAAGACAAAGTGCTTTAAAAGTTATAGTAGGCCAGGCCCGCTGGCTCACGCCTGTAATTCCAGCACTTAGGGCAGATCACCTGAGGTCAGGAGTTTGAGACCAGCCTGGCCAATGTGGTGAAACCCTGTCTCTACCAAAAATACAAAAATTAGCTGGGTATGTTGGCAGGCGCCTGTAATCCCAGCTAGTTGGAAGGCTGAGGCAAGAGAATCGCTTGAACCCAGGAGGTGGAGGTTGCAGTGAGCCGAGATCGTACCACTGCACTCCAGTCTGGGTGACAAGAGCGAAACTTGGTCTCAAAAAAAAAAAAAAGAGTTATAGTAATATTCTGGGTTTTAACTTGAATGGTGAGTGCACAGTGTTTTTTTATGTTATTCTTTAAACTACATATTTACTTTATATACTTTTTGTATGTAGATATTTCACAATACAACAACAACAAAAATGAACATATTAAGATGTTTAAGGCTTTTTTTTTTTTCCACCAGCCTGTGTCAGTTGACTCAAATGCCTTGAGCTTATTTCTTAACTTGGGATTTGGGAGATCTATCTATGTAGATGAGCATGAAGGACTTTTCTAATCAGATTAAGTGATAAAATGTCTTGACAGTTTCCCTTTAGAGGCCTAGGGTGGGGATTTGGACACTCTAGATGGGAAATATAGTGATACTTACTTTTAAAGACCAAATTATTTCCTAAGTAAGGACTTAAAAATATTTACATGAAGTAATCTTGTTTACTCATCTGCTTTGTACAGAAGAACATGTGTATGTGTGTACAAAATGCTTAAGGAATTTGTTTAAAATGAATGATGCAAAAATGCTGAGTAAAAGATAGGAGTGCAGCTTGTAAGTTCCTTGAGGGCAGGGAGTCTATCTTGTGTTTGTCTTTACAGACTTTACAATACCTTGCACAACATCTGGCACTTGGCAAATGCTCCATAGCTGTATGTCCAATTATATTAAGTTATAGTAAGAATAATTTTCTGTTTTGCCTTTGTTTGAATGTAAGAAAAAGCAGATTTTCTTTATTTCTTCTGTCACCTTTTGTTTTAGCTGTCTCAGATGAGTATTTGTCCCCAGTTAGATGAACAGGTTACTTGAAAGCTAAACATGTTTTTTAGTTATTTTATGTGAAGTTAATTCCTGAGTCTGTTTTCCCAGATCCTCTGAGAAGCAGTTGCCAAGTTGGGATTTGCATGCAAGTTGGGGAATGTCTATGAAGTGGAAAGAGGGAGGAAACCACAAAAGGTAGAGAGAGCCTTTAGACCGTGCTGTAGGTCTGACATCTGCGAAGCAAGGGTGGGAAGGAAGGAGGGATGGGGAAGAATTTTACAATGCCATATATTCCTGAGAAGTCTTGGCCGGATGGATGGGGCTTCCCTAAGCAAAGTTGCCTGTTGCTGGAGTTTCGCACTGGGCAACAACAGCAGTGATTCCAGTACCTCTGCACACTTGGGCACTGGCTGGCAGCCCAATAGAAACACAATTTCTGCATGAATGCCATGGTAGACCTGAGGCTGTGGCAGCAAGAGGCCATCAGTTAGTTGTGCTTCTCTAGAAAGGGAGCTCTGACTGGCCTATTTCCTTGACTGCCTCAGTAAGCCAGCACAATAAGGTATTTCCATCTAGAACTTGGGAATCCTGGAACTGCCGATGTCAGAAATTGTATGTATTCCTCTTCGAATACCTAGCACTGAGCCTGGGCCTGAGACCTAACAGGCGTTCAGTCTCTGTCCCTGCTTATTTAATGAAGAAAGGCTGGTCATGGATTCATTCCAAGGCAGATAAAAATCGGCCCTAAAAGGAGAGATTGTGACGATCTTAATTGTGTCCCACACAAAATTCATATGTTGAAGCCCTGACTCCAAATGTGATGATGTTTGGGGATGGGGCCTTTGGGAGATAATTAGGTTTAGATGAGGTCATGAGGGTGGGGCCCTCCTGATGGGATTAGCACTCTTGTAAGAAGAGACACCAAAGGGCTTTCTTCTTCACCGAAGGGCTCTCTCTCTGTCTGCCATGTGAGGACATAGGAAGGTGGCCATCTTTAAGCCAGGAAGAGAGCCCTCAACAGAAACTGACCATGCCGGCACCCTGATCTGGGACTTCCAGGCTCTAGACCTGTGAGAAAATAAATTTCTGTTGTTTAAGCCACCCAGTCTAAGGTATTTTGTTTTGGCAGATTAACACAGGGAGGAGAAAAAAAAGATTCTTGTAAATTACAGATAACATAAACCGGACAAAAACCAAAAACAAACTCTTATTAGCTCCTGTTGGAAATAAATGCTGAGTTATGAGTAAAAGAAGAGGAAACCTAAAAAGATTATGGGTTAGCTTATGGGATGAGAAATAGTGTTAGGTTGTTGAGCTGAGTTGTTTTTTTAGGTGCTTTTAATGTTATTGCCAAATAGCAGTGAGTTAAAATACTTAGAAGTTACGGAGCAAAAAGCCATATATTTTACATATTAGGAATCCATATCTGAAGTGAGCAAGACCAAATTGGAACATATATAGGACACAGACACTGAAAGCTTCCTAGGTTAAGTGTGTGATATACAAGTGAATGTATGCTACCATTACAAGGTTTAATAAAGATCATTACTCAGAGACAACAAAGGGTATCCGGTGCATGCCGTCCACCTTTCCCACTGAGGTTTGGAGTAGACAGACCTTTCTCCAGACCCTGAAAAGCAGTGATGCTTATTTAAAGGGCCTTAACTCAGGAAGATGTGGCAGGAAACTTAAGGTATAGGTAGAAAAACTTAGACAGTATCAGTGGTGGAGATATGAAGGCTTCCAAAGTCCAGAACAAATTGGGACAGAGGGAAGCAGATAAAAACAACAAACAAACAAACAAACAAAACAATCTTTAAAACCAAGCATCTGCTCCAAGGAGATAACTCTCTACTTCCTATGAGTACAGCACAGGAGATAGTGTTATTCTCCTAATGTAATGTAGGGATGTATCACAAAGAAGTAATTTTGTTTCTGAAACAAAAGGAGTCCTGTTTTATGGATCTGTTTTGGGTCTTAAGCAACATTCATTTGGTTCTGTTCAGGAGGAAGGAGGGGACGTAAATTTAGGCCAAGAGTTTATAGTACAATTGTGGTTCTATGATTTTATGAAATCCTGGCAGTGAAAACAGGCCATGCTTAAGAATGTGATCTTGAAGTGAACCTTCTACCGTCAGGCGTGGATGAGCTCCAGGCCAGAGAGGCACACAAGGGCATTGCTTTGGAATGCTCTTAGGAATGTCAGGGTAAGCATTTTCCAAAGGTGTTGTGCTGAGACTTCTCTGAGTTGGGAACTATAACACAACCATCATGGAGCCAGAAGCACAATGGTGGGCAATTAGCTGGTGCTGACAAGAAGCAGGTTAAGGGAGCAGTGATAATTTTAGCTTCTAGTGACCTTCCTGTGGGTTGTGGACCCTTTTGGCTAACATTGAACGGCCCAGATGAATGAAGCTAGGGCCAGTGAATCTTGCCCTCCTCCAGGAATGGTACTGTTTGAAGCACACAGAAGCCACAGGGGTGACTGTTTGGTTTTCTGTACCCAACAGCTGCGTGAACTAAAATTGAAACAGGTGATGGAGATTTGAACTAAATAATACCAGGAGAATATCCTGCATAGTTGCAGATTTTGGTTATCAAGAAGAGCTTTAAAAACTCCTTAAATTCTTCTTTGGACTTTGCAGAAATTATTGAATGTGTTTTACTAGCAGAGAAAGCATTCATCCTTCAAAACAATAACAGTAAAAATGCCATTCAGTTTCATCTTGAGATGAAGAGTCATTTGCTAGTGGGTAGAAATCATCCTTTTATCTAGTTACAAGATTTGGTTGTACCTACTTATATTCACTTTCTGTGACTTCTTTTTTGCTGGGGGAGGGAGGCAGGGAGAGCTACCTTTGCGATTACAATTAAAAGGCAAAACAGTTGTATGTTATTATTAGTATTATTACTGATAATATTAGTAACAATATTATTAATAAGATTGTATATTATTAAAATTGCTTATTTTCATTTAGCTCTTTAGGTCTGGACAAATCCTACCCTAATTCAATTAGGTTATTACAATATACAGTGTTACATGTAAGGACACTGTATTTCTTATGGATGCTGTAACAAATTATCACAAACTTTGTGGCTTAAAACAACATAGATTCTCTTATAATTCTGGAGGTCAGAAGCCTGAAGTGGGTTTCACTGGGCTAAAATTAAGGTGTTGGCAGAACTGTGTTCTTTTTGGACGTTCTGGGTAGGAATCCATTTTTTGCCCCTTTGTGCTTCTAGCAGCTATCTGTATTCCTCAGCTCATGGCCCCTTCTGGCAATGGCATACTTCTATCTTTTGCTTCCATTATCGCATCTCCTCTATGACTCTGACACTCATGTCTCCCTCTTTATAAGGACGCTTGTGATGAAGTTGGGCCTACATGAATAATCCAGAAGAATCTCCCCATCTCATGATCCTTAATCATATCTGCAAAGTTCTTTTTGCCATGTAAGATAACATATTCACAGTTTCCTGGGATTAGGAAATGAACGTGTTGGGGTTGTGATGGTAATTGACTCTATAGGGGACATTATTCTGCCTACCATAAGCACCTTAGTACGATCTTAGGACTTAGTAGAATCTGTCCTCTTCTACAGAAAAAAGAAAACCAGCGTAGCCTAGTCCTAATGCTGGGTGTAGAATGTTGTCATCGTATATAACACCAAGGTTAAAAATTTGTCAGATAGGTCAGAAGTCTTGCACTCTGCAAATACTGGTTCTAGCAACAAATTAAAGAACAGATTTAATATATGACCATTTGGAGAGGAGTGGTATTAACTGTACCTGTTTATTATGCCCCTTGGAGATTCTAGCATAAGCATTTATTGTAAACTGTGTGGGATGCTGAGATGTCTGCAGTCATTATAAAGGAATGCAAAACTCTAAAACAAAGTAAGACACACCTTAATTACATAAATTCTGCATAATCATACATTTTAATGATTTGAGTGGAAATGAATTAAGACATTGGCTTGGCTGTTTTTATAAATACCAAAATAATAGTAGCTTAAGCAGAATAAGTTTCTCATATAAAAATCCAAGCTGGCCAGGCGTGATGGTGTGTGCCAGTAGTCTCAGCTACTCAGGAGGCTGAGCCCAGGAGTTCAGGTCCAGCCTGGGCAACATAGCAAGAATCTGTCTCTTTGGGAGGCTGAGACGGGCGAATCACGAGGTCAGGAGATCGAGGCCATCCTGGCAAACATGGTGAAAACCCGTCTCAACTAAAGATACAAAAAAAAAAAAATTAGCCGGGCGTGGTGGCGGACGCCTGTAGTCCCAGCCACTCAGGAGGCTGAGGCAGGAGAATGGCGTGAACCCGGGAGGCAGAGCTTGCAGTGAGCCAAGATTGCACCACTGCACTCCAGCCTGGGTGACAGAGCGAGACTGCGTCTCAAAAAAAAAATAATAATAATAATAATAATAATATAAAATTTTAAATTTAAGCCAGTAGTCACTTTGGAATCTAGCTCTTTGCTTCATGAGTCGGGGGCTCAGGCTCTTTCTAGCTTGTTGTTCTTCCATTGCCTCAGTGGTTCTGCTCATGTGCAGGCTGCAGGTGGTTCACCACTGCCGTATGTTTGTTTATTCTGTGGGAAAGGGAAAGTGGAGGCCAAGTAGTTTCCTTCTGTGGGCATGATCTGGAAATCACAGACATCACTTCCCCTCACATCCCAGTTGCCAAAACTTAAGGCACATGATGATACCTGACTACCAAAGAAGCTTGGAAAGGTGAACTGTAGTAAGCATCCAAGACTCTGGGGGTTCTACTCCTAAGGGGGCATGTAGAATGGATATTGGGGACAAGCAGTCATCTTTTTCACAAGGAAATGAGCTAAGGCAGTTTGATCTGAGATTCAGCCAACAGACGGTGCAGTGTACCTCAAAGACAGTGTGTAGGCAGAGAATCAGTGTTGCCTGTAGCCATTGTCAGGCACACACTGAATGAGCACATAGTGTGGCAGCAAGACTGGTTTTGTGTTGTGTGGCAAATCCAGCTTCAGCTTCTGGTTGGATTGATAATTGAGACGCTATGGGCCAAGATTGAATCTAGTGTTTTCTTTATGATATCAATATAGTTTATGTATTTTTGCTCACAGGCACATGAGCACACATAGTTAGAGTTGTTCCTGGCAGTTTTATTTCGGTGGGTATAAGTGAGGGGTTATATGTTTTATAACCTAGGAAATGAGAATTTATAAAGGTTTTTTCTGAGATGGAATCTTGCTCTGTCATCCAGACTGGAGTGCAGTGGCACAATCAGGGCTCACTGCAACCCCTGCCTCCCGGGTTCAAGCAGTTCTGTTGCCTCAGCCTCCTGAGTAGCTGGTATTACAGGTGTGCGCCACCATGCCTGGCTAATTTTTGTATTTTTAGCAGAGTCGGGGTTTCACCATGTTAGTCAGGCTGGTCTCGAACTCCTGACCTCATGATCCACCTGCCTCGGTCTCCCAAAGTGCTGGGATTACAGGCATGAGCCACCGAGCCTGGCCTAAATGTTTTCTTTCTTACCTTTAGTAAGCAAAATAATGTTCTCAAGCAGAGTGAGAACATCTGGCTAGCATACCACCTTTCTGGCAGGGGAATTTACAATTTTAGGTTTAATGAACCTATTGAGAGCCACAAATATCCCTCCTAATTTCTGTTTTTACAGTAAAATAGTTACACTGTGAAATACATAAGATTGACAGGACTGCTGTATTTTTCTTTATCATGTTTTGAAATTAGAGTGCAGGCGAGAACAAGATAAAATCTGTTTGGTTTAGGTGTTTTATTCTGGGGAATGCAGAATGTATCCTTTTCTCTCAAGATCAGGACTTCTCTGCCACATGCCTTTGTGAGTCCAGCACAAGTCCCCTTGGGTGGCCCTTCTGGTTGAGTCTGACCCAGTGTCAGTGGACTCTCTTTCTGCCCCTAAACCTGCTCATGCCCTGGGCTCCTTTTTCTCAGTGACTGGCACCACAGCCCGTTGAGCTGCCAAGCCAGGAACTAGACTCAATCCACAGCACTCCCCTGCCTCATCATCATAGCAGTCCTCAAGTTTGATCTCTCCTACCCTAGTTGCCTCACCTCTCTGTCATTACTTGGATTCCAATGCCAGCATTCCTTGCTTAGAAAGACCTAACAGCCTCCTTTGAACTCTAGAGCCTTTCATCAGCCAAAGTCCATCTATTGCACTGTCTTAGAATTGCCTGGTTATTTTTCTCTAACTCACATCTCACTGTAAGCACAGTGAGGACAGTGACGATGTTAATCTCTCTGTTCCCCTCCCCCAGCATCTGGTGGCTCTTCACCATCATCATGGTCATGATCACCACTGACATTTACCGAGCACTTATTAAGTGTTAAGCGGTGTCTGTGCTAAGGCTTTTATAGACGAACTCATTGAACTCGGTATAATCTTTTGAAGAAAGTACTATAATATTACTATCCTCATTTTACTGAGAGGAGACTGGGACATGGCATGGTTAGATGTCTTTTCCACCTGGTAGAGATAGGATTTTGAGGCAGAATTTGATACATTCTTAGCCACCACACACTGCTGTTATCCAGATAGTAGGTATTCAATATGAATTTATTGAATTTAATCTGGAATAATTTCTCAACTTTTTTTGTCTTTTATTCCTTGACATTTTTGAAGAGGCCAGGCCAGTTATTTTGCAGAATTTCTTTCAGTTTAGATTTGTCTAATTGTTTCTTCGTGATTAGGTTAAGATTAAACATTTTGGACAGGAATATTCCATAGGTGACACTGTATCCTTCTCAGTGCATCTCAGCAGAAGCACAGGGTGCCAGTTTATCCCATCATTGGTGTTGATTTTTTAAGTTCATAATTAACCTAAATTTCAGAGGCTGGTAATTTCTGGCTTTAACCCAAATTCATGGACTGTACCCTGTTTAGAGCCTACTGTATCTCTTATTTATTCACTACACAATCTATTTTTTATTGTATCTTTAAAGCACATTTAGAGGTTGGATATGGGACTATGTAAGTTCAGTATGGTTTGCTGAACTTTGGAATGTTTTTATAATCATAATATTTTGATCAAGATGGAACCTTAGAATTTTCCTCTCATTTGGATTAGAATGTTAATTCTATACTAGGTAGTTCTTGTGGCTAGACTGTTGCACTTTTGAAGGCAGATTTAAGAGTTCCACTTCAATGTGGTCCAGCCAGCTTTCTTCTGTGTCACTCTCAGAGGTCTCCTTACTCTGCTAGCTGCCTTTACTTTCAGGGATTAATGGTATGAAATAGTGGCTATAATTGTAAGCATATTACCACAGGTGGAAAATAAGTTCTAATTATGCATTCTATATTAACTTCATATAGGAAAAAATGATTTTTACCTTCCGACTGTAGATGTTCCAATGATAATTTTAAAAGGCACCACAGAAGAGGGAGTGGGAAATTGTCTAGTTATATGAGGATCATCCTTTACAAAGGGCCATTGTGAGGTTTCTTTTGGTAATTATAAATTGTAGCTATGTGTTTAGGTGGAGAGGTTTTTTCTTGATAAGAAACATTTGGGGTTATTTAACTTAGGAACTTAAAATACTTTGAATTTTGCAACTTAAATGACATGGTGGCCCTTGATTTTCACCAAGAGTATATCTGATTGATGGAAATTTCCACCCTAGGAATTTTTTTTTTTTTTTTTTGAGACGGAGTCTCACTCTGTCACCCAGGCTGGAGTGCAGTGGCACGATCTCGGCTCACTGCAAGCTCCGCCTCCCGGGTTCACGCCATTCTCCTGCCTCAGCCTCTCCGAGTAGCTGGGACTACAGGCGCCCGCCACCACGCCCGGCTAATTTTTTGTATTTTTAGTAGAGACGGGGTTTCACCGTGGTCTCGATCTCCTGACCTCGTGATCCGCCCGCCTCGGCCTCCCAAAGTGCTGGGATTACAAGCGTGAGCCACCGCGCCCGGCTTCCACCCTAGGAATTGTACATTTTTGTGCACTTTCTTTTCATGGATGGTTGACTTTGTTTTCTTGACAAACATGTAGTGTTTTATCCTCAGAACTAGTGCTTTTTTCTTGATAGGAAGAATAATTTGTTTTGTCAATGATTAAAAATTATCCTAGAATGCAGTCACTGCCAAGGATGTGGTTTACTCATATCCATTGTTTGGGAACAAAATTATGTTTTAAACTTTAAGGCTGGACATGCTGGCTCATGCTTGTAATCTCAGAACTTTGGGAAGCCAAGACAGGAGGATCGCTTAAGGCCAGGAGTTTGAGATCAGCCTGGGGAACATAGCAAAACCTAGTCTTCAAAAAAATTAAAAAAAAAAAAAAAGCCAGGAGTGGTGGCACATACCTATAGTTGTAGCTATTCAGGAAACTGAGACAGAAGGATCTCTTGAGCCCAGGAGTTTGAGGACCAAGTTATGATTACACCACTGCGTTCCAGCCGGAGCAACAGAGAAAGGCCCTGTGTCTTAAAAAAAAAAAATTAAAATAAATAAATAAATAAATAAATGTTAAGCACAGCCAGTAGATTAATATTACATATGCAGAGGAGAATCTGCTTTACCCTGGTAATGATTTGGTCTTTGCTTTGTAGAACATAAACTTATTTAAACAGTGACTTCATGTATTACATAAGGTGAATCTGAATGAGAGGCTTTATGCTTATGGTATACTGTGGAGGACCAGTCTGCATCCTCTCTATTCTTTTGGGTTTAGCTAAGGTTCTGGCATGTAGTAAGTACTTCCTAGCTCTCTGTTGACTAAGTTAGCATATTAGAGTTCTCCAGAGAGAATAAAAAGGATATATATATGGTCAGTAGATTCCATATCCGTGAATTCAACTAACCACCATTGAAAATATTTGAAAACAAATTTGCATTTGTACCCAACATGTATAGACAGTTTTCCTTGTCATTCCCTAAACAGCATTTCCCAAACAGTGTAACTATTTACATAGCATTTGTATTGTATCATGTACTCTAAGTTATCTAGAGATGATTTAAAGTATGTAGGAGGATGTGCATAGGTTATATGCAAAGACGACACCATTTTATATCTAGATTTGAGCATCTGTGGATTTTGATATCTGAAGGAGGTTCTGGAACGAATTCCCCATGGATACTGAGGGACAACTGTGCAACTGCTTAGATATCATAAGAGGGGATTTATTAGGGGAATTAGCTTATGTGATTATAGAGTCTGAGAAGTTCCACAACAGGCCATCTGCAAGCTGGAGACCGTGGGATGCTGGTAGTGTGGCTCAGTTCAAGTCCCCAAGGCCTCAGAACCAGGAAAGCCAATGTTGTAACTTTCAGTCCAAGGCTGAAGGCCAGGCAACCCAGGGAGCCACTGATGTAAACCTTGGAGTCCAAAGGCCTGGGACCCTGGAGTTCTGTTGTCTAAGGCAGGGGACGAGTGTATTCCAGATCCTGGAGATAGAATGACACATTCACTTTTTTCCTGTTTCTGTACTGCCTTCACCACCATCCACCAGACTGGATGGTGCCTGCCCACATTAAGGGTGGATCTTCCCCACCTAGTCCACTCAGACTCACATGCCAGTCTCCTCTGGAAACATCATCCCAGACACATTCCAAAACAATGCCTTACAGGTTTCTAGATATTCCTTAATCCAGTCTAGTTGGCATTTCAAATTATTACAGTAGGAATACGGTTCTTTGGAGTAGAGAGAACAGCAGGCCACCGGAGGCTCAGGCAGGTGGCTGTAGCACCCAACACAGACCTAACAGATTGTCTGCTTCCTTTAGAAGGGCCATGAGGGCGGGAGATTTCTTGTTTTGTTCATTGCTGTATCTCCAGTGCCTAGATAAGTGTCTGGCATGTTGCAAGTGCTTAATACATGTTTGTGGAATGAATGCATGAATGAACAGAGCTCCAATTAGTGTGTCGAAACCAGGATGCACATGCCCCTGGGGATACATGGGCATTCTAAGTTATGGTAGGTAGCAGTGATAGGAATCTAAGAAAATCAGTGTTCATTTGTGTGGATTCTCCTTTATTGCTTCCCCTTTCAGAACTACTCTATTTTCAGTTAGGAGAGAAAGGCGCTACTCTCTCATCCTAAATCTTGGTGCATTGGCCTTGGGAATAAAAACCTCCAGGGCACAAGCCAAAGGAAGAACTCAAAATATGATGTTAGTGTTGAGAAAGTGAAGGACTCTAATATTACCAGATAACAAACCATTTTCAGTTCTTTGCTTTCAATAAAATAAAATATACTCGAATTGTCAGCTGATCTTTAAAAATACTGATAATTCATATGTAATTTTTTGTTACATAACTGGGAAGAAGTCCAAAGAATTGAATGATTTCACGGTCACTAAACTTCTATTCCTATTTTATTTATGAGAGCAGGTTTCTTATATTTTATATCTACATTAAAAACATGAAAAATAGGAATAGAACTGATGCTGAACTATATCTCATCCTAGTGGTAAATAATAATCCTCAGACCGGGCGTGGTGGCTCACGCCTGTAATCTCAGCACTTTGGGAGACCGAGGCAGGTGGATCATGAGGTCAGGTGTTGGAGACCAGCCTGGCCAACATAGTGAAACCCTGTCTCTACTAAAAATACAAAAAATTAGCTGGGCGTGGTGGCAGGCATCTGTAATCCCAGCTAATCAGGAGGCTGAGGCAGGAGAATCACTTGAACCTGGGAGGTGGAGGTTGCAGTGAGCTGAGATGGCTCCACTGCACTCCAGCCCAGGCGACAGTGCGAGACTCCGTCTCAAAAAAAATCAAAAATAAAAAAATTTAAAAATCTTCTATGTTGTGTAAATAAAAATATAACCTATCCATCTCATTAAGAGATGTATTACTGAAAAGTTTTACTTTTTGTACTATAATGGATTTGTCAACATTTATTATATATTAATTTTGATCAATTGTGGACCAATAATAATTTTAGGAACTTAGTCCATAAGAGAAAATTTAAAAATATTGAAAACTTACGGTCACAGGGAATGTAAAATGTAAAATTTCAATTATGTACATAGTTCATTTGTGGGAGGGCATGATAGAGTGATCAGTAAAAGATTTACAAGCATAAAAATATGTTATTGAAGTTCTGCTGGGGATATGGAAAAGATGTATAAAAATAGGTTATTGAAGTTCTGCTGGGGATATGGAAAAGATGTATGAATTCAAGAAAAAATTAAAAAAGGATATACGACTGAAGAGGAGCTTGTTCTTTTTTTAAAAAAATAAGTAATGTTTTTCAAATCTCTGTGATACTTAGAGAGCTTTTTATCCATGTAAGGGAATGATTAACAGTTTTATTTATAAATCTGGATATTTATAACAAGTTGGAAATTATGTCCTTATGCAACTTGTCAAACTAGATGTCAACTTAAAAATGGATAAGTGAGTATAAGTATATATCTTCAGAATATTAAGGCAGAGGATGCTGAAACAAACAATTTTGAGGATCATTGCTTTAAAACACAGCTCTGGCCAGGCGCGGTGGCTCATGCCTGTAATCCCAGCAATTTGGGAGGTTGAGGTGGGCAGATCACAAGGTTGGGAGATCGAGACCATCCTGGCTAACAATGTGAAACCCCGTTTCTACTAAAAATACAAAAAGTTAGCTGGGTGTGGTGGCACACGCATGTAGTCCCAGCTACTCAGGAGGCTGAGGCAGGAGAATCGCTTGAATCCGAGAGGCAGGGGTTGCATTGAGCCGAGATCCCTCCACTGCACTTAGGGAGTGATTCTGTAGCTCTGTGTTGGGACCCAGGAATCCACCATTTAATAAATACCAGATGATTCTGCTGCCTAAAATTTTTGAACACAGATACAGGGAATATATGGAAATTACTTTTTGACTGCCTGAAAATAGAGCCAATTATTTTTTTGCCTCTCACGTGTGTGTGCATTTTATTGTTAGTAATGTGATGGCAAGAAGCTTGCTTTTTTTGGGTCATCTTCTATTGCTGCTGCTCATTGTGTTTTAGTATCTCACATGGTTTTCCTGTAAGTTCATTTCATCTTCCAGTTCTCCAAGGTAAAACCATTTTCCTGAAGTCTTGAGACTATCACAGTTTTATTTTAAAGATACTTTGTTCTTTAGATTAATTGACTATATTTCTAAATGCTAGCATTTCAAATCCTTCTATGTTCTGTTTTCTTTTTGCTCAGTGAAGGTTATTTGGTTTTCAGCCCCGCGTATAAAGCCAGATCTGAATATTGAATAACCAAACTTTTAGTTGAGGTAACAGGAACCCACTTAAACCACTAAATATAGACGGAGAATAGATTTTTCCAGTTTCTGGGATTTCTCGTGAAACCCAAAAGCGAGGACATACCCATACTCCAGAAGCCTTGGAACCAAACCCGGGAGGTCTTAGTGACATACTCTGGGATTTTTGTCTCTGCTTTGTGATTTTTCTCCACACATCTGCTTCTTTCTCAACAAACTGACATTTTCTGCTACTTTGCCTACAAAACAGGCAGAAGCTGGTTCCAAGGTCATCTATTATGTACAGCCACGGGGAGAGGCCTGCTCTCACTTCCAACTCGGAATTCCCGAGGAGGTGGATTTTCCTAACCCTGTTCTATTCAGTTGAGGTGGGATTCAGTTGTTCAAATATGGCTGCTATGACTCTGGGCCTAGTTAAGGTGCTTAGGTTCAAAAGATGTTGCTGCAACTGGCAGTTAATGAAGTTAGTCTGTTTCTCTTTCATACATTTTAAGTGTGAGGCAAAGCAGTAAGCTTGACATGGAGCGGTTTAGAACAGGGATCTGAAATAAAAACTGGATGTATTTAGTAGTTCTGTGACTTTGGGCAAGTCACTTAACATCTCTGAACCCCTGCATTCTCATCTGTAAATACGAATAGTAATAGTTCCAACCTCACAGGGGTTGTGGTGGAGGTTAAACGAGGCTTAATATGGAACCTGATATATAGTAACTGCTTCGTAAGTGTCAACCATCATTCTAAAACTCATACACAAAGTCAGTTTGTAGTGTTTTATAAAATGTATTAAGGGGCTTTCTTTAAGTATGTCTGTCTAAATACAAGTATTTCTAAATATATGGAATAGATGTGCTTGTAAACATAAACAGAAAATCTGACTATAAAAACTTTTTTTGTTTCATTGAAATTTTCTTGGCAAACTTAGCTACAATAGTTACATTTTTATATAAATTTGAAAGGGCATGATATAAAGTACCATAAAAGTGCAAAATCTGAAATAATTCAGAGTCCCTCTTCAATTTAAAAAGAATCACTATGATACATTCAATTGCAAAGTGCCTGAATAGAGCTCATGGATGTTACCATCGGCTGAACCTTATCTCTGGCAGAATTTTTGCAAGTGCACCATGCTCTTACTTTAATATTTATGATTATTTAAGATTGTTTTTATGTCCCCTAAAATGTCCTGTAAATAGTCTTTAAAGTGGCAGCACTCGTGCTCAAAAAAATTTTCTTTTGAAGTCAATAACTTTCTAAAGGAAACTAGGTGAGTTAAAATGTCATACGGAAGGCCAAACAACCGCTACATTCCAGAAAGGGTATTTTGTAAAATATAACAATTGTACTAAGAACATTAAAAGTGATATTAAAGCAAAAATGTTGAAAGGAATCAGCAAAAAGAGTTGGATTTTTTTTAGGGGAAGTCTGATTTATACTTTTATTTTAAAAAATTACAGCAAGCAGTTGATGTCATGAGCTGTGCTTGAAAAAGATGACCTTGGGGCAAAGATCCTGCAACCAGGGTGATCAGTCCATTCATTCAGTCAGTGTTGAACATTTAACTATGGCATGGTACTTGAGGCAATTGGCATAAAACCCTGAACAAAGACAAAATCTCTCCCCTTGTAGAGTTTACATTCTAATGGGGAGAGACACAGTAAACAATAAAGATGGTAAGTAAACTACATATTGTATGTTAGATGATAATTGCTTTGGGGAAAAAAATAGCACATGATAAAGGGGTTGTGAGTACATAGGAGGAAGTTGCATTATGAAATAGGTGGTCAAGTTAGGCTTCCTGGAGGAGGTGAGATTTGAGAAAAGTCTTGAAGGAGTGAGGGAGTTAGCCATGTGGATATGTAGGGGAGAATGTCCCTGGCAGAAGGAACAGCCTATGCAAAGGTCCTAAGACAGGAGCAATTCTGTGTTTGAGGAATTTTTAGGAGCCAATGGCCGAAGCAGAAAGAGTAGGGTGAGTGACCGAGAGAATAGAGGAGATGAGGTTAGGATATAAGAGGCCAGATCATCTAGGGCTTTCAGGCCTTTTTAAGGACTTTGGCTTTTACTCTGAGTGACTGGGGGTACCTCATAGGGTTTTGAGTAGGGAACAATATTGACTAACCCGCATTTTTAAAGGATCACTCTCGCTGCTGTTTTGAGAATAGGCTAACCTAGGGCAATATTAAAGCTGGGAGGCCAGTGAGGTATTATAGTCATTGTAGAGATGAATTTGGTTTGAACCAGTATGATAGGGGGAGAGGTGACAAGTGGTCAGAATATGGATGTATTTCGGAGCCTGAATCAATAGCATTTCCTCATGGAGTGGATGTGGGGAAGAATGAAGAGAGGAGTCAAAGATTCATATGGGGGTTTTTTAGGGAGGAGAAAGGATATGATTTTCATCAACTGAAATGGAGGATGTATTGAGCAGCTTTCAGAGGGAAGACCTAAAATCCTCAGGAGGCTTGTGCAGTAATCTAGGCAAAAGATGATTAGGTCCTTAATGGTAGAGGGAATGAAAAGGTGGAGACAGAGTCAAGAAACTTTGTAGATGTTCAGCAATCAGGTATTCTGTGATATACTGAAGGAGTTGATAGAGGTAAAAATGGAGAGGTTGGAGTTTAACATGACTTAACAATTTGGTGGTCAGAAGAAATGAGTGGATGGTAATGCTTTTAACTGAGACAGAGGACACATAGAAGGAGTAATGTGGGGAGCAAAGAAGATGATCTTGCAACTAGATGTGTGAGTTGGAGATGCCATGTTGGAAATACATTTTTGCAGCCTAAAAGCAGTATTAGAAGTGGGGGGTTGTATGGATGGGGTTGCTCTCTGCTTGGTTCACTGCTCTATCCCTGTTGCTCAGAATATTGCCTCACCCAAAGTAAGCATTCAACGATCATTTGTCAGATGGATGGATGCAATTTTGGAAGTCATCCAAATGGAGAGGGTTGCTGTTTTACCCTTTTGGCCTCATTGGTTCATTAGATGGCTTGCTCCAGTTTCCTGTTTCCTTTCTTCGTGGAACCATAGGGTTATAGACAATAATGGGCTAGGAAGCATACATACGTGCATCTTCCTTATTATTTTACACTCTGTGATTAAAATGCTCCCTTTCCCCTTCAGCCCTTATCTTTTTAAATTATGTGATTCCCTTTTGTTTTTCTCTCTGCACTGTAGGGGTAGAAAAATCTTTATACAAAAGTTGCTTCATTGTGTCTTACTTTTATCTAATCTTTTTTTATTGGTTAACGGTGACAGTGGTTAACTGGGAGATTTGAACTGCCATTTGACTTCAGCTTTATCTGCACAGGTTCAAGATGCAAATTATTAGTTACAGTTATGTTATTACAAAACCACTAATGATATTAGAATTCCTTTTTTGCATTTCTAGTTTTTAGAAATGCATAATTCACTTCAGCCTGTGATTAATACTTTAAAAAAAAAAAACTCTAAAATATTGTACCATGCCACAGGGCCTGCAGTCTCCGCCTTAACATTTTCCCACCAATGGTGGCAACAAAGTGGAAAATTTGCCATATCGTTATCCTACTTTCCCACCCCATCCAAATGAATTCAACCTGGATGAGAAGATAAGCCAGAAGTTTTACTGCCCAGTGACTCCCTTTGTGCCTATTATGTTCCCAAATACTTTTTGTTGCCAGTGCCCAGCAAACAGAATTAAAGTGCCTGTTCATTCCACTGAATTTCATTATCTGGTTTCCTGTCTAAATCTTTAATACGAAAGAAAGACAAATGGAATTTTTTTGTGGGGAAAAAAATAAGTGAATTTAGAAATTAAATAAAACTTTTAAAAGTTTGGAACATGTAAAGTATTTATTTTAATGAGATCATATGAGGAGTACAAGAAGGGGCTCTCAGCTCTGCTTGGGAAAAGGATCAATATACTTTGCCATTATTTTACTTAATAGAGATAGGAGAAAATAATTACTAGCTACAACAAGAAGAAATAACAAAACTAGCAACCTCTAGACATAGAATATGAAGTAGAAATATAGTTATTAACAGGAATGAAAATAGGTAACTGGAGTTTGATCAGTGTTTTAGGGAAGAGGCAGTTTTTCAGTCATAGGTTCTTTGAGAGTCTCAAAATCACTTCCATAAAGGCAGACAGTTTTGTGGATCACAAAGGCAGGTTCTGATTCAGGCCCTGCTGTTTCATTGAATGACCTTGGGTAAAATATTTTATAATCTGGGCCTTCTCTTCTGAAAAACATTGAGTTTGAATGAAATTCTCACTAAAATAACTCCCAATTCTGCTTCTTAAGAGTCCAGTCTTGGCTATAAAGCATCATTGAAACCAGAGGTTTACATGGTGGCTTGGATCTTGGGGATGAAAATGTTGTTGAGAGACAGGAATATACATTTTAATCTAGGATTGTGTGTGGGAGGTGGATGTTTTATATACAGAAAGGTTTGTTAGGAAAATAGACTTCTTAAATGAGAGAGGTTGAGATACCAGATCCTTCAGAGAAATGGCCCTTAACTTACATGTGAGTATTTATTTCAAATGTTCATATTTTTCCATTGATTTAATGATTTTTAGAAAAGGTCTTATATTGAAAACATACATTATCCCAGATAAACTTAGTCTATTAACTAAATAATTGGATGATTAATTTAACTTAGCACATTATCCTCTGGAACACATTAATGTGAAACTTCAATTTGATGAGAACCAAGGTTACCAGCCTGTCATTGGAATTTTCACTTGTTCATTCCTAGATGGTAAGAGCAAATGACCCCCACCCTCCCAAAAAAACGGTGTGGTCATGGGGTGTGTGTGTGTGTAAGATCTGGTTCAGTAACCCATATAACAGGTACATATGGAAACGTTCACTAATCTGTCCTGAGCCTCAATTTTCTGCTGTATAAATATAAAGGACTTGACTAGATATTCTCTGAGGATATTTTCAGTACATATGCTGTATCTTTACAAATTGTAATAATAAAACTCAGACTTCCGAAGTTCTCTGGGTTTTTTTTTTTTGCATATTTAGTCCCAATATTAACATACCCAACATATGTCCAGTTCAGTTTGACAAATAACTATTGAATATCTACCATATGTCAAGTAAAGTGGTTGGCCCTAGAAGCAGGACAGCATCCCGACCCTTCAGGAATCTACTGATTATTTTAGAAGACCTTTCTGAGTTAGCTTAATATATTTGAGCAGGGTGAGATACCTTATCAAAAATCCTACCTAGTGAATTCCCATGGTTCAACTGGATTGTGAAATGTAAGTACTAGATCACTCAAAAACAAACTGTGGTCTATTAATGGGTGCAGCTGGCAAGGAAGAAAATGTTATTGCCTATAGAATATCATAGTCCTGGTATCTTCCCATAGGATGGATGTGGCAGGCAATGCTGTGTTGCTAATAACCAGTTGTACCATGTGTCTCCTACTGGGTCTACAAGGAAACTCATGGTGAAGTTACCTTCTGACATTCTCACACTTCCTCACTTGCAGCCCCTCGTTCCTCACAAATGAGGGCAAGACCTGCTACCTACTGGCCTGTCTTCTAGGGGTTTAGATCAGAAGCGGGGGGAACTAATTTTTTTTCTTTGGCTCATGCTGTTAAAGCCTATCCAGAGAAGCATGGAGTTTACTGATTATCCAGGCTATATTCCAAGTTCTGAGATTGGGATACTTGGGGGATTGGTGGTGTCAATTAATGATTGAATATAGGAATGTAAGTGCCAACAGATCGTCATATGACTTTGGACACATTTGTCACTTGTTCTAATCTGCTTCTGTAAAACAAGAGGGCTGGACTGTAGCGTGGAAGATGTCTGTGATTCTGTGTTCGGAAGAATGCCCCTTGAGTCATTGTCAGAGAGTTTCATCCTGTTTAGAGCACTCTGCCCTCTTGAGATAGGAAAAATACGCATTATATAAAGAATTTTTTCAAATCAGGGTTGAAACCAGTAGGACTTTTATTTCTTTGTTAAGTGGTAAATCAGCCTAACTAGAACCCTATGGTCTCTTGGCATTTATTTCTACTTTGAGCATTGTGGTCTTTGAGTTGGGTTAATATGAATGGAGCTTCTAGGACTCGTTCAACTCTTGAATTAGTTCCTGAGGTACCAAAAGTGACAGACCAGACTCTGAACAGCATAGACATATCAAAAGAAAACAATTTGGACTTATGGAATTCATTTTAATGAATCTGTAATGTCAAATAGAGTGGTGACTTAGTACCTATGTAATTGTTATGATAATAGTTGAAGGAATCACACTTTCATCCCATCTACCCTGGTTCTTCCTTTTCTGCTAGTACAGAGAAGCTGGTTTGCATTTAAGCTCAGAGTGGCTCGGAGTAGGAGTAGGACAAGGAAAGAAAGAAGAGTGCAGAGTGCAGGATGTGCATTCCAGAGTGGCCCCGTTAAAGGTGCACGTGCTGTCTACCTCACGCTAGGATGGCCAAGGGAACATTAACGTGCTTTAATAAATGTGCTTTCCTTTGAGACTATGGGCTTAGACGATGGTTTGCATCACTCTTGAATTCTAACACATTCAGGGTTTATTTGGGGAAATTATTTCAGGTTGACGAATGAATTCTAGCATTTCCTGCATTTCTGTTTGTCTGTATTAACGGAATCGGTTGTACCAGTAAAAGTAGTGGAAATTCTAAGTGTTTTGGGTAGATGTCCTCTTCCATGATTTTTAAAATACTGGGTATCTGCATTACAATCAAGTTGCTGGCCAGGAATGAAAAGGATTTTTGCTCATTGTAAAGCAATGTTATAATTTTGCTATGATGTTGTAAGACCATGTGATAATGTTATATACTACTGATTGTCCTATTTGTCAGATAGCACATTACTTGGCCATTCTTTATGCCTGTATGTTCTCTGAGATACAGAAGAGTTATTGTAGTAGGGGTCTATAGATATTGTTGATTTTTGGGTGTCTGAATTTTGATGACCTCCCAACCATGAAAATCTGTTAAAATCCTGGACTGTTTCTTTTTTCCACTAATCTCTAACCTGTTTCTTTCACTTGCCATCACTTCAGGGAATTTCAACTAGTTTCAGTATTGGGAAGGAGAAGATGTGTGGGATAAATAAGCTAATAGAAATGTTGAATTGCTAAAAAATCACATCCTCATTCCTGGAAAGAAATGATTTAGGGGTGATTTGTAGTTTTCCAGTTTACTTATATATCTGTTTCTCTAGCGTGAGTCATCAGGAATGGATGACAGAACTGTTTGACAGCAGCCAACCCCAAGGTTAAGTTTATGTGTGTGTGCATATATGAGTATGTGTGTGTATGTGGGGTGAGTGAGTCCTGTCTGTTCAAATGGGTGAGTGCCCATGGTTGACCCCAGGCTGTTCTGTTCTTTGTTTAGAGGCCTGATGAACACTGGGTCCAAGATGAGTGATCATAGGTGCACCCTTTTAGGCTCTCTAATCATCCAATGTAGGCCTCTCTGTTCTAAATTGAGAGGCAAGAGGATAGCTTGGCTGGATTGAGAGTGTCTCCACCGGACAACGAGGGTTGAAATAGCTGTCTAGACTGAATACAGTCTCGCGCCTTTCTTTGAACTGGTCTATATGGTTGTTCATGTTTCAAAATGTGTGTTTTCCTTATGGAGCCTGAGGCAGCCACCTCTGGCATCATGTTCTCCCCATTCCATGACACTGCCCCCGTTTCCCCACCTCAGCTTAGCCTGGAGGGGCTCAGGGTGGGTGCTTTGGGCCTGTGATCTTCATGTTTCTTGGCAGCTTTGGCTTGATCACTGAATCTTAGGGAGAATCTAAGTTTTTCATTTCATGCCCCTCTCCTTCCACTCCCCTTCTGATCCGGGTGGCTTTCCATTATTCCAGAGGACGTTTAGCTGCATTGGGGACTTTTTTGGCCCCTGGTAGAATTAAGTGCCCTGGGGAATTCGTATATTCTGGAGTTATTCTAGGGACAGTATGGGAATTATATTTGAATTAGGATCAGCTTGTGATCTAGGACTTCCTTTCAAGAGAAGGTGGACTCTCTTAGAGTGTAGTTCTTTAAGGATTAGTAATTGCTCTTTTCCCAGCACCTTGATTTTTCTCTCTGAATCTCCTGCCTCAGATCCCCTAAAAAATGGGGCTAGACAGACATAGCACATGAATAATGTAAAAACTTGATGTCCCTCCATGAGTATCCATCTGTAATGGGAGGATGGGTTGATTTCTTTTTGAGACAGGGTCTCACTCCGTTGCCCAGGCTCGAGTGCAGTGGCACAGTCACAGCTCGGCCTCCCAAGTTGAAGTGATCCCTCTACCTCAGGCTTCTGGAGTAGCTTGAACTTCAGCCACACACCACCACGCCTCACTCATAATTTTTTTTTTTTTGTAGAAACAAGGTCTTAACTGTGTTGCCCAGGCTCGTCTCAAACTCCTGGACTCAAGCGATCCTCCTGCCTCTTGGCCTCCCTCAGTACTGGGATTACAGTCGTGAGCCACTGCTCTTGGGCAGGATGGGTTGATTTATAAAGTGCTTTGAGCACAGCAGCGCCTGTGGTGTTCTATGACTGTGTGTCTGACCTAGCCAGTGTCTACAAAACAGTTCCCGTACCTCCACTTAAGTATGTTTTGCAAATACAAGGTGTTTTTGTTATGGCAGTAATAAGCCAATACTCCTGTGTTTATAGACAGCTCTGAAAAAAACCAACAGGAAAGCAGAAACCAACAATTGTGGTCTGAAAACAAGTACCTATCCCTGTTTTGCCTCCAGCACTTTCTTTGTGTGGGCTTGGAATAGATGCAGGTGGTATTCACCAACAGGAAACCAGTATCGTCTTCTCTGACTTGCAATCAGATACTTGGGTTATTTCTTACCAAAAGTTTTTGCATTTGTTTTTAATTTTGAAAGTAATATATAATTATAATAAAAATGCATCATACAACTTATCTGCTTATTTATGTTGAAATTGGCTCCACATTCCACATGGTCACAGGCCCTGATCCTGATTCATAGCACCTCAGATCCAGAGCCTACAAGCATGACTGGGCTTCCAAATAGGAATTCCTAATAGAAATTTGGCCCAGTTTATCTTTGCAGCTCAGGTCAAAGTCAAATGTTGGCTTTCCTAGGGGTGTGTTCCTCTTTGGTGAAGTGTTGGCTTTGATCCTTCTGCTGAGCCTGGATTTTGGGACAGAGATATATATATCTCCTTGTAGAGATCTTTCAAATCTTTGGTTAAGTGTATTTCTAGGTATTTTATTTTTTGTAGTTATTGTAAAATGGGTTGAGGTCTTGATTTGATTCTCAGCTTCATCGTTTTTTGTGTATAGCAGTGCTACTGATTTGTGTAAATTGATTTGGTAAATTGAGACTTTACTGAATTCATTTATCATTGGCAGAGATAGTTTGACATCGTCTTTTCCAACTTGGGTTCCCTTTATTTCTTTCATTTGCCTGATTGCCCTGGCTAGGACTTCCAGTACTACGTTTAGCAGAAGTGGTGAAAGTGAGCGTCCTTGTCTTGTTCCAGTTCTTAGTGGGAATTCTTTCAACTTTTCCCCATTCAGTATGATGTTGGCTGTGGGTTTGTCATATATGGATGGATTTTATTATTTTGAGGTATGTTCCATCTATGCCTAGTTTGTTGAGGGTTTTTATCATAAAGGGATGCTGGATTTTATTGAATGCTTTTTCTGTGTCTATTGAGATGATCATGTTTTTTTAAAACTCTGTTTATGTGATGAATTACATTTATTGACTTGAATATGTTGAACCATCCCTGCATCCCTGGGATGAACCCCGCCTTGATCATGGTGGATTGTCTGTTTGATTGCTGTTGGATTTGGTTTGCTAGTGTTTTGTTGAGGTTTTTTGCATCTATGTTCATCAGGGAAATTGATCTGTAGTTTTCTTTCTTTTTTTTTTTTTTTGTACATTCTTTCCTGCTTTTGCTATCAGGGTAATACTGGCTTCATAGACTGAGTTAGAGAGGATTCCGTCTTTCTCAGTCTTTTGGCATAGTTTCAGTAGGGTTGGTACCAATTTTTTCTTGAATGTCTAGTAGAATTTGGCTGTGAATCTGCCTGGCCCTGTGATTTTTTTTTTGTTGGCTTTTTTTTTGTTTTCTTTTTTACTGATTCGATCTTGCTGTGTGTATTCTTCTGTTCAGGATTTCTATTTCTTCCTGATTCAAGCTAGGAGGGTCGTATGTTTCCAGGAATCTATCCATTACTTCTAAATTTTCTAGTGTGTATGCATGGGGTGTTCATAGCAGTCTCAAATGATCTTTTGTATTTCTGTGGTGTCAGTGGTAATGTCTCCGTTTTCATTTCTACTTGAACTAATTTGAACCTTCTCTCTTTTTTTTCTTGGTTAGTGTAGCTAATGGTCTATCAGTTTTATCTTTTAAGAGAACCAACTTTTTGTTTTATTAATCTTTTGTTTTGTGTTTCAGTTTCCTCTAGTTCTGCTCTGATCTTTGTTATTTTTTTTTTCCTTCTGCTAGCTTTGGGTTTGGTTTTTTCTTTTTTCTCTGGTTCCTTGAGGTGTGATGTTAGGTTGTCAATTTGTGAACTTTCAGACTTGTTGATGTTGGCATTTAGTGCTGTAAACTTTCCTCTTAGCACTT
This sequence comes from Symphalangus syndactylus, assembly GCF_028878055.3. Lineage (NCBI taxonomy): Eukaryota > Metazoa > Chordata > Mammalia > Primates > Hylobatidae > Symphalangus > Symphalangus syndactylus. The sequence continues at coordinate 45,502,885 of NC_072440.2, forward strand.
TCCTCTTGCTGTATCCCAGAGTTTTGAAAACTTGTGTCACTATTATCATTCATCTTGAAGAATTTTTAAATTTCCATCTTGATTTGTTAACCCCAAAAATCATTCTGGAGGAGATTGTTTAATTTCCATGTATTTGTGTAGTTTTGAGGGTTTGAAAGTAATTTTATACAATATTTTTAAATATTTCATTCATGAAACAAAGTTTTGACTGTTTTAGACTGCAGCCCATCACATGAGTTCAACTGTGGAATTCTCCATAGGTGGTATCATGTTAGCGCTCAAAAAGTTTTGGATTTTGGAGCATTTCAGATTTTGGATTTTCCAATTAGGTGTTCTCAACCTGTTGTTTATACTTCCACCAGCTTAGTATGAGAGAAACTATCCTTTTCTTCACCTCCTTATCTCAACTCTAGATGTTATAATTTAAAGGGAGATGAAACAAAATCTTTACTACCTAAGATAAAGTATCTTGTGGATTTATTGAGTTAATAGTAATTATTAATTCGCATCTTTTACTACCAGTGAGTTAAAATTTTTTATGTTTATAGGATGATTTGTATGTTTTAAGCATTCTCCTTTGTTTTTTATTTTTTATGTTTATAGGGTGATTTGTATGTTTTAAACATTCTCCTTTGTTTCTGGCACTTTCCTTTTAAACTTCCCTTTCCAGCCATTAAAACAAACAGTAAATGCAAGAATAAAAAAAAATGACGTGGAGTAGAGTTTGGAACATTCTCTAAACTAATTATATGTGTGTCCATTTCAGTAACTAGCTTTTCCTGGGAACATAAGTTCCTGGAATTGAAGGATTGGAGCAGTGAAAAAAACAAGGTTACAAGGTCATGCCTATAATTGGCCAAGGTGGTTAGCTATACTCTGTGCCATATTTCCAGACCTTGTCTCTAAACAGGCATGATAGAAAAACATTCAGATCACAACGGGACTGGAGTGAGGATTTGAAAGGGCAGCACGGAGCTGAGAAAGACTGGAAGCCAATTTAGAGTTGCTAGTGTCCAAAGCAGAAAGGAGAGCACAGTTGCTCTAATGCAAAAAGCAACCTTCACTAATATGATTTGCAAATGATAAGTTCCTATTAAACTTTAGGTAAACAATTTTGTGATAATATTTATCCCCTGCCCCTCTCCCCTGTTGATCTTTTCTGGATGAGGAAAGCAAGGCTGTGCCAGCCACGTAACTCATGTAATGACACACTTAACAGTGCTTATGTCTCCATCTTCAGGTCAAACCACTTTATGAAAGGCCTACTACATGCCAGGCACCAGGCTAGGTGCTAGGGAATTGGAAGGACCCTTTTCATAAAACCATCATGAGGGTCTTTGTGATTTAGAACTCTTGTTACTAAGAGAGACTATGCCTTTACTCCTGTCAAGTTCTTTATGACTTATGTATTAAGATTAGTCATAAAAGAAAATACAGACTGCAGACTGTTGCTCTGGTTGGTCCTCAAATTCATTTAGTGGTGACAGAGCCCCTAGAAGTTTCAGCATTCTTCCTGTAACACCTCAAAATGTTAAAAAATGAGCTTCAAATAGCTAATGTATAATTTTGTAAGAAGTCCGACTCCTTATATAATAGAGGCTTGTGTAGACAAGCTATATAGCAAGTACCCAAGGTTACAAAATGTGAGTGCATCATGAAATTGACAACAATCTTCTTAACTATTCCTCTGTGTTAATTGACAAAGGATCTTCATTATCTGATTTTGGGTAGTGGAATGACTGTTCAGGGCCCAGAGAATCAGTGATCCACGGAAACAGAGTTTGAAGATCCTTATTTTAATCTGCAAAAGATTATCTTAATTTTGAAAGAAAATTTGTGCAGAATAGAGTCCAGTTTTTCTGGCTCTATTTCATCACCCCCGAGCTCCTATCTTGCAATGCTCCTATGTCTTAAGAAACTTGTTAGTGATCTTCAAAGATTGCCAAAATTTGTGGAAGTTCTTTTAGTTTAGGAAAATAATCTCACTGGTTTCTTAACCTTATGTAGGTACTTATAATGTATCATCTGGGCTGGCATGGTGGCTAATGCCTGTTATCCCAGCACTTTGGGAGGCCAGGGAGGGAGGGTTGCTTGAGCACAGGAGTTTGAGACCAGCCTGGGCAAGATGACGAATCCTGTCTCTTCAAAAAATAGGAAAATTCGCTGGACGTCGGTGTGCACTTGTAGTCCCAACTACTTGGGAGGCTGAGGTGGGAGGATCACCTGAGCTCCGAGGTCGATGCTGCAGGGATCTGTGATCACGCCATTGCACTCCAGCCTGGGTGACAGAGTGAGACCCTGTCTCAAAAAAAAAAAAAAAAATCTGATTCCTTAAGTCAATTATATAACTAACTGTAACTTAAAAATTAACCTATTTCCAGTTTTCTCTTGAGGCTTGGCAGGGAACCCACTTGTGTTTGAATTGAGTGAGTGTAGATTTTCATTTGGTGGTACTTTGTTTTTATCAGTTCTTCAATCTTCCTAACCTCTACTCCCAGCTCCCTGGGCTGGTGTTGATTACATGGGGTTACATGTTGATTACTTGGGCTGCTCTTGGTGCCTTGTGGAAGTGATATGACCGAGCTTCATAATCCATTATTTGAAGAACGTGAGCCCCTTTAAATTTTCAGGCCCCAGAGAGGCATTGGAATGAAACAGGAGTCATGTCACTCCCCTTGAGCTAAATAATTACCTCTCGAAGCCACTTGCTATTTGAGCGCTATGGTGACTGCTGCCAAGAAGCCATAAAATGCCATATACCTATAGTTCAATAATGTATAGCCAATAATCAATGTTACTTTTGTAAGACAATGAGAATTCCTGGTGAACAATGATTGTAATTGTCCCCTCTCCTGATTCTTGCTTTTTTTTAAAAAAAAAACTTGACCTCTGGGCCGGGCATGGTGGCTTATGCCTGTAATCACAGCACTTTGGGAGGCTGAGGCCGTAAATCGCCTGAGCTCAGGAGTTTGGCAACATGGCAAAACCCTGTCTCTACAAAAAATAAAAAAAATTAGCCAGGCATGGTGGTGCGCGCCTTTGTGGTCCCAGCTACTCAGAGGGCTGAGGTGAAAGGATTGCTTGAGCCCAGGAGGCAGAGGTTGCAGTGAGCCGAGATTGGGCCACTGCACTCCAGCCTGGGTGATAGGGTGAGACCTTGTCTCCAAACAAAACAAAACAAAACAAACTTGTTCTCTCTTGCGTTCTCTGGAGCACCCCCCAAGGCAACTTGGAAGTGTTCCTGGCTGCAGTCTTCAGCCTTGGCCCAAATAAACTCCGTGTTAATTTTGCCTCAGCTTCCTCCTTTTAGACATCACTTTGACTAATCCTGATTGACCCTCATCCTCTGACATGAACCCTGTCAGTGGTTACGCTGGTGAGAGAAATCTTATCCTTTGTTAAATGCATGGTGTCTTTACTAAAGACTTGTTTGCTGAAACTTCAGAAAGTCCAGGGAGCAAAAGCATAGATGAACTTCTAAGTAGCAAGTGTTTTCCTTTTAAAAAGAGCAAAATAAGTATCTAAAACCTGGCCTTCAGAACTTTCTTGATGCTATTTTGCAACAGAAAGGTTTGAAAAAATGAACTGGATTGCACAAGGTGACTTAATGAGGCAGTCTCTTCCATAAAGAAAATTTATCTTAACTACTAGATCCACATTCCTATTGCCTGGAGTGATGTCGAGATCCTTTTAGTAAATGTTAACTGCATTCAGGAGTTTCCTAACACATTGCCACCTGCTTAGTTTTGTTTCTGATGTCTGCCTGATGACTCATAGACAATCTCTCCAGTTACTGTAAGGTCTGTAGCCCTTTGATCCTAGTCTGCATGTTGCTGATAGCGTGGAGTATCATTTCTTGTGTTCAATAAGGAAAAATTCAGAGAATTATAAATTAGTCTTTTTCATTTATTCATTAAACAGTTGTTTGACGTGGTCCTCTTCTTCACTGGTTGTCAACTTTGATTGACTATGGGAATCCCATGGGCAGCAAAAGGCCAATATCTAGGTCTCACTCCAGGGATTCTGATGTACTAATTGGTTTGTGGTGTGGCCTAGCATTGGGATTTTTTAATATCCTCCAGGGTGATTCTGTTGTGCAGACAAGGCTGAGAACCACTGCTCTAAAGCTGATTGTGTTCTTAATTGGGGACACTTCATGCTTACCTTATTACACTACAGGTGTTCTTAAACAGGACAGTGTGGTGGACACTGAGGAAGTTAAAATCTGCTTGTTGGATCCTTATTCTTGGAGATTCTGAATCAGTATGTCTGAGGTCTTTATGAATAGCTCCTTAGGTGGCAGTTCTGATGACATCCCTTTATGAGACACAGATGCAGAATAACCATTTAAATAAACTTTAGAAATCTAGTAAGGGTACAGATAAGATGCCAGTACATTTTTTCAGCAGCCTCCGTTTTCTGCCATCCCTAGGTGCTGCAGTGGAAATACCATATTACAAACTGTTGCTGTTGGCTAATGCTAATATTCAATTACTTTTTAAAAAGGCTGGCTTTCCTTAATTTAATTCTGTTTGTGGAAAAACATACTCAACAAACGAGTGGGAAAATTAAATGAAAATACCTAGATGTTTGTCAAAAGCCTACAGACGTATCTCTTTCTTTGCACTAAAGTTCAGAGCATGCTTAAGAGTTGTTTGGCCACCTTAGAATTTTGCAGTGTGTGTTTTATCATAAAAAGTGTAAGCCAGTAATTAAAGCTTTACATCATAGTTTACTTCTCTTCTTCCTTCTTACCTGCATTAGGGGAGGGGCTTTCAAGTGAATCACTTTCTAAGCCTCTGTGCAAATTAGCAGTGTTGTGTTTCCTCCAGCTTTTCCAAGACATACTTAATAATTAGGAAGATAGGCTGATTTAATTTAATATAGCATTTGATTGAAAGCATTTGAAGATAGATTACTAAATATAGTAAAACTATATTTAGTTAAATAAAGTTAGCCTGTCACTGTTAGGAGGTGGACGCTGCTTTTTATAACTTCTTTCAGAGAGTGAATTGTGTTTCAGGTAGACTAAAATGGTGACCCTAGTGACCTTCATTGTGCTTACTTGTAAGTCTAGATCTCTCCAGAGCTGGGTTGTTCTGGGATCAGAAGATGTGGGATTCCCAGTTAGTTTCACAGCCAACATGGTTCTCCCTCCAGGCTGCCCCCAGGACCTGTGGACTCTGCTCCATCTTCAATGGCCCTTTGTCACCAGCTCTTGGTGTTCTTTTTGGTCCTGTCCCTACTACCCATGTCCCTGTACTTCTCCCTGTCTCCACTGTCGTGTCTCTCATCAAGACCACCAAAATTACAGACCTTCATCTCTTACCGACCTTCATTTCTCCTCCTCAGAACTTACTGAACCTTGTTCTTCCCACTTCAGAGACTGCACAATCAGGTCTTTTCTTCTCCAACTTTAACTAAACTTGCCTCTCATCATCATGCTGATTTTGAAAATCTGATCTCTTCCCTGTTCTCCAATTCTGTCAGCCTCACCCAAACCTGCTGCTTTTATTTCCCTGCTCAGCCAGAAGCCCTGTGATATGGTTTGGGTGTTTGTCCCCCCAAGTCTCATGTTGAAGTGTGGTTCCTGGTGTTGAAGGTGGGGCCTGGTAGGGGTGGTTGGATCGTGAGGGTGGATTTCTTATGGTTGGTTTGATGCTGTCCTCTTGGTGCTGTCCTCATGATAGTGAGCTCTCAGGAGATCTGGTTGTTTAAAGGTGTGTGGTGCCTCCCTCGACCCCCACCTCTTGCTCCCACTCCCGCCATGTGACAGGCCTGCTCCCTACTAGCCTTCTCCCATGATTGTAAGCTTCCTGAGACCTCACCAGAAACAGATGCCAGTGCCATGCTTCCTGTAGAGCCTGCAGAACCATGAGCCAATTAAACCACTTTTCCTATAAATTACCCAAACTCAGATATTTCTTTATAGCAATGTAAAAATGGCCTGACACACCCTATGACCAGTCTCATTGAATCTATTCTCCACAGGACCCTTGAGATGCAGTCCCAGGCACAGCCACTCTAACTCGGTTTTTCTCCTGGCAGGCTGCCAATTGCTGTGTGACAGAAACCACTATAGCCCTGTTGGCTGGCTTTGATACTGATTAATGACTTACAAGCTCTCCTGGCTCCTCTGTCGTGCCTTCGGAATTCTGTGTATTCCTTAGACAACTAGGGATTGATTTCCTTCTTTTCTCCTACTGCTGTTAAGGTTTTTTTTTTCTTTTTAATCTTAACCACAACCACACTTCTCCTTTCGTACTCTCAGATATGACCTCATGAACTCCTTCACTTAGAAGCTAGAGACAGGAATTCTTGCACTTTTCCTCTCCTTGAAGTGTTTCTGTATATTGTTACCTATTTCTCTCCTTCCTTATTCCCAAGGTTAATTGATTACTTCTGCTCTTCTCGTTCCCTTCTGAACTTTTTTCTCTGTTATCTTCACTTCCTCTTATATCTTCTTCTGTCTTTCCTTCTTCGTTGACTCAAGTATCTTCTATTCTGAAAAATACCTTCTCTGCTCTATTTCCCTGCCATTGCACATTTGACTCTTCCTTCTCTTTACTGATGGACTTCTAAAAGAGAAGTACATTGAAAGTTCTACCTCCACTTCTTTTTTTAGCCAACTGCAACTGGGTCATTAGTTGGACTCTACTACCTCAGCTCAACTAATTTTATATGCATCCACTTCTTTTCAGCCCCCATCCTGTCTGCCAAGTTAGGACACTACTGATCATTTTTCCTTTGGCTTCCATAATACGCTATCCTAATTTTTCTTCTAATTTTTGGGTTCCTCTTCTTCTGTCTCCTCCACTGGCTTCTTTTCCATCACTGATTATTTATTTATTTATTTATTTATTTTTTTAGAGACAGGGTCTTACTGCAGTGCCCAGGTTGACCTCGAACTCCCGGGCTCAAGTGATTCTCCCACCTCGGCTTCCCAAAGTGCTGGGATTACAGGCGTGAGCCACCACACCCAGCCGTCAGTCTTATTTTTTAAGTATTACCAGTCTCTCAGTGTTCTGTGCTTGGCCTTTTTCTCTTCTTCTGACTTGGGGAGTGAATTCATCTATTCCCATGACTTGCTTCCTTTGAATACTCATTAGTTCAACATATACACAGCTAGCACCAGGCACCAACAGTTCAGAGGTGAGCAAGACAAACTCATTCAGCAAATATTTAAAGAACACCTAGTATGTGTAAGACATTGCTCTGATGAGCCAGACAAAATTCTTGCCTTCATGGAACTTGCATTCTAGTAGAGAAGACCTACAATTAGCAAATAAGTAAATGAAAGAATGTCAGATAATGATAAGGGCTCTGGTGATTAATAAGGCAGTGAGAAAAAAGAGTGTATGGGATGGGAGTCAGAGAAATTTATTTCCCTGTAAGAGAAGAAGCTATAGGAGTAAGCCATGCAGACAGTGGAGGGAAGTCCTTTCTAGGCAGAGGAGACAGTATTGCAAAGGTCCTGAATCAGAGCAACCTTGCTTAGTCAGTGAACAGCCAGGAGGCCAAGTATGGTTGCAGGAGAGTGAGTCCAAGAAAGAGAAGATGGAAATAGGTAAGGTTGGAGGTGGGGTGGGATGGGATGGTGAAGAGAGATGGTCTTGTTGGTCGTGGTAAGAGATAGTTTTGTTGGTTTGACTTTGATTCTGAGTGGGACAACCCTCATGACCTCTCAAAACCCAATTATTTCCCAAATGCTCCATCTTCAGAAACCATCACTCTGGGGGTTGGAGCTTCAGCATATACATTTGGGGGGAGATACAATTTAGTTCATAGCTAGAAGCCCTCCATTTTTGATGGTGTATTAAGAATCTGGTCTTTACCATCAGCTTTCTTCCCTTTATTGTTCTTAATTTTTTTTAATCAAATATGCCCTCATGTTTCAGAGACCCACTTCCAAAGCTAGGAATTTCTGTCTTTGTGCTATAAAAAAGCTCCACCATCTTTTTCTCCTTCACATTCTCCAACTCCTCCCATTCATGGAGGTTCCTCTGCTGTTGTTAGGTTTTTATTATTTCATTTTATTTTATTTTTTCTGTGATTTGAGGTTTTCATTTTTATAATTGCCCAACCTGACAAGCATTTGTCCATAAATTAGTATGTTATATTGAGTAAGGATACTCTATACACATCAAAAATATGTTGCTGATGTGATATTTGTTTCTTTCATAGATTCACCTGTTCCGTTTTTCAGATTTTGAAGGGGAATTTTTGGCTGAATTTAAAAAATATGAAAGGACTCTTAATGTTATCTCACAATGTGCCTTTGTTTCTAAACGTGTTCGGGTTTTTGTTTTTTTTTTTTTTCTCTTCCTTTCCTCCCATTCTTTGTGTTTTGGAGTTTGAAAACAGGGCTTTGCAGAGGAAATGGGACAGTGACATTTGTTTTTTGTTTTGAAGTTGTTGAGTTTAGCAGAGTATGTGTTCATAGGGTGTGAATTGCAGGATGTAGTTCTGGGGTCCTCCCTGCCAGCCGACCCCACATCAAGGTTATTCTGGGAAGCCTTATCCAAGGCCGACTATAAAATATGGGGCTGAACATTGTCAAAAGGCTAAACAGGAAACAGACATAAATAACTATTCAATCTTAATTCAGTCCTAGCTACTTTCTCACACATATTTTATAATGTGTTTTAAAAAACAATTTCCTTAAAAAAAAAAAAAAAACTTTAACTCCTTAATTTCTAGGTTACTTTTAATAGGAAATTATTTACCTTCATGACCATCCAGTGGCATCATCTCTTTGGCAGGGGGCAAATTACACTTAACAATATCCAAGATACAAAAGAAATTTTTGGAGAAAACAAAAATGCAAATTATTTTAATTTGAATTATTTATCTCAGAGAGTTTATCATGTACATTTATACAGTCTTTGCTGATAAGGAGCTATAAATCTAATAACTGTGGCATTTCTCAACCTTTTCATCATTATGCCTCCCCGACCATCCTGGGCTTTTTAGACATTTTTTTCTTAATCACCCTCTCCTTTATGACATTTTAATACCACAGAGATACTGTGTATATGTTTTATGTAGTGTGTGTGTGTGTGTGCGCGTGTGTGCGTGTGTGCGTGTATGCTTTGTATATAAAAAGAGGTTTTGCCTCCCAAGCAGGAGGTGGTGAGTACCTAAGCTTGATGAAAACATGTGAATAAAAGAAAAGTTACCTGAACTTGGTGACGGTCGCAGGGATAGAGAGAGAGAAGGGGGCAGTTTCAAAACACATGTAAGAGATAAAAGCCTTGTCTGTGTATCACGTGTGTTGAGTCAGGGAGATGAAGGAGTGGTGAGGTAGATTCCCTGACTCTGACTGGGTGCCTGGGATGGTGGTGGGCATGAGGTGCTGTGAAGTGGGATAGAGAATTTGGGAGGAGGAACATGTTTGGGGGAGGTTAGTTTTGGACATGTTGAGTTTGAGGCATCCATGGGGTGTCCACGTGGCTTTGTACAACACATAGTTTCTATGAGAGTCTGAAGCTTGGAGGATAGGTCAGGGCTACAGAGCAAGAGCTTTGAGAGTGTCTTCTGAAATGTAGGGAGTGGGCAAGCTCGTCGGAGGGATCGTGTAGATGAGCATAGCTTCATGTTAGTGAAAAGAAAACCCAGAATAAGGGCGCATAGAGGAGTTTGTGGACCCTTATTTGTGAAGTTTACCTTAAGGGAAATATTTTAATTTGACAGAGAAAAAGAACAGGAGGAAGAAGGGAAGGCAGTTTTGTTTCAAAAAAAAAAAAAAAAAAAAAGTGAGTGAAGATCTTTACAGACTTTCTAGGACACACCTAATATTTCTGGGATATTGTTATGATTTAAGGGATTAAGGCTCAGAAATCTATCAATGACACTTCCCCTGGGTGGATATACAATGAAGAGCTGTCAAAAGGGTGCAGTGTTGATAACTCTTTGAACTATTTTAATTACCACGTGAATTGGATACAATATTATCAGAAAGTGGCTTATCATAGAATTATGATGGACTTTAGAAGTACACATCCTAGGCCAGGCGCAGTGGCTCGTGCCCGTAATCTCAGCACTTTGGAAGGCCGAGGTGGGTGGATGATTTGAGGTCAGGAGTTCGAGACCAGCCTGGCCAACATGGTGAAACCTCAGCTCTACTATAAATACAAAAATTAGCTGGGCATGGTGGCGGATGTCTGTAATCCCAGCTACTTGGGAGGCTGAGGCAGGAGAATCACTTGAACTCAGGAGGCGGAGGTTGCAGTGAGTCAAGATCGCGCCAGTGCACCCTAGCCTGGACAACAGAGCAAAACTCCATCTCAAAAAAAAAAAAGAAGTCCACATCCTGATTTCACAGAGCAAGAGTGCTTAGGACCCAGGGGGCATTTTTGAACTTGCCTGAAGTTACATCATAGCCAGTTAGCAGTAGCACCAGTTGGTACCTGAGTCCAGATCACCAGGCTTCTGTTTTGCTCTTTTGTTAATACATCAGATTGTCTCTTTTAAGAGATTTTAAAAATTAGAATTCTGTTAATTCAAAAAGTGTCTGCTCATTTAACCTGAAAAAGTTTTTAAAATTTTTCACTTAAGCCTGATTTCTGCCCAGTTGAATAAGGCAAGCAAGGTGTGACTATTTGTTTGACACATACTATTCCATAGATTTTCTTTTGCATAATTCCTGCTAAGATTCAGTGGTTACTAATTACAAATCCATAATTACTAATTTCTTGTGAATATTATAAAACATCCTTAAAGATTTCTTTTAGAGCTTATTTTAAAGAAGTAGGATAAAGGAATAGAACACTATCATAAAGTTAAATTTATAAAGATATTAGGAGGGAAGATTGAAGTTAATGCAGGCAGCCCCAAACATAATTATACCCAGACAGAAGAATATTCCTCTCCTGCTGAACTGATTCTGGTTGCATAAAGAAAATTTACTTGGGATCATTATTAGAGTATTTTCTTTATTTTAGAAATAGCACACATTGAAAATTAATATTGATATTAATATTAAAATTATACTTTTAATTTCAACATTTTCAAATTTAAAAATGCTGAAAACACCAGTGGTGCTATTAATTTTTAATAAATGCTGATGATTAACCTTCTGATTTTTTTTTTTTATGGCTACTTTTTTCTTTGTTTACTTGATGTGTGGAATTAGGGAAATCATTAATGGTGATAATGATGGGGAGGGACAGTGCTGGAGAGAGGCAGATAGTGTCCGCCTTGGACTCAATTTCCAGGGCCTGGTAGAATGGCTTTTCTATCAAATTGCATTTCTGATTTGAAAGCCCATTACTTTATATTTATAACAGGAAGTTATGGTATTGCTGCCAGTCTAGATGATTCTTTAGCTTGACCTTTATTGTGTTTGATTTTGTGATTTCACCTTTTTTTCCCCGTTTTAGAAAAACTTTTGGGTGTATACAGGAGAGAATTCCTTCCCGTGTTTTAGGGAGTGGTATTAAAATACATTTCTTTTGTTCAGTAGTTCTGTTCCATACTTCCTACAGATAAAGACCCTTTCTGTGTGATTGTGAGACTTTTGAGGTTGAGTGTGCTTTCTCTAATGGTATTTGACATGAAAAACTTCATAAAATTCATGAAGCTACTTAATACACAGGTCTGTGAAGTACATTAGTTTGTCAGTTATTTTTACACACTTGTTTACTAATATGAATAGTACAGGTAGTGGGTGTTTCTCTTTTGTAAACTGTTTGTACATTATTAGATATGGGTGAAATCTAGAATTTTCACTTATAGGGATGCTATTTTAGGGACTTCTCATAGAATGATAAAATTGTATTGCTGAAGGAAACGTTCATATTATTACTTAGTCTAGTTTTGTCATTTTATGGAAACAGGCCCAGAGAGGGAAGATGACTTGTCTAAGATCTAAGAATTAGAGATTTGTGCATAACTGCTGGGATACTTGCTCTTTGATCGTTGCTCAAATTCCAGCCCATACTTGCTCAGTCCTAACTTTGAGCTTCTTTAGAGATTGGTCCGAATCGCTCACCCTTGCATCCTGGACAAGGTGGCAACAGTCACTGACAAAATTTTGTGTGAAGTCTCTAGATCTTAAATGTCTGTGACAAATTTTAAGAAATTGTATGTCAAGCGAAATACTTTAGAGGCCAATGGGCCACATGTTTTTGATATCAAGAGATTACACACAAAATTTGTTTTCTAGCTTCTTTTGAAAAATCAGAATTGGGAAGATGTATTCATGAGTGACTGCTGCCCCCTTTGGTTGGGACTCGTTCCTTCAGGTTCATTACATGGTCGTCAGTAACCATTTCCTTGGTCCCTGCTTTGTCTTGTCTGGATTCTAAGCATTTGAATTTTTAGTATTATAAGAAAACTTAATACTTTACTATCAGTCACCACATACATGTGTTTCTGTCTGTACTATGACTTATTAAAAGCCTTTTTTCAATAGCCTCCATTTTGGAGGGGGGGATTTCAACTGGTGCCTAGACTAGCAAGGATTTGTTGATAACACAGTCTGTGCTTATGGGGAGAATACAAAGGGTGGATAATTTCAGCTTGTCAGCTTGAATATGTTATATTTATACAAATAACAGGCTTTTGAGTTTTCCTAGATTACATCTATTTACAAAAGGCTGTAATCAAGGTTTAGCAGCATATTTTCAGGAATTCTTTGGTGCATATTTTCTCAAAAGATACTACCAGGACAGTTTCATGACACTAATAATAGTTTTATAGAAATGATTTGTCATGTTGTTTTTAATGGACTGCCACCTGCTTTTAAAATCTTTTTGAATCTGTCTATTCCTAAGCAGGTAATAATATTCTATTATTGTTGATACTTGGAGATGTAATCTTCAAATAATTAAATGATTCAAAAATTGTTGTAGCGATGTTTAGAGGAGGATGTTTTTCATACTGTGACAGGCAATCACATTTTTATGTTGGTAAGATTGTGTACATCTAGGGATTGGTATTCAGATCTTGATTTATATTCTCTATATTGAAAAGGTATGAGCAAAGAGATTTTTTTTCCTTTGTGAAATTTGCAATTTTCATTTCATTTGGAATGCTCTAAGGAGGTGTGTTCGTTATAATTTTTGGTTGCAGCCCCAAACTGTAAACTGACCTAGGAAAAAAAGGGGTAAGTGCAACTTTAGGCAGTTCTGTATTCAGAGGCATGAACGACATCATTCAGCTGACTTGCTTACCTAACCCCCTTTTCAGGTCCACCTCATTCTATGCTTTCTCCATCTTCAAACAAGGCTTCCCTTCCTGGTGGCAAGATGGCTGCCAGGAGCTCTGTGTTTGCATTCTGGCCTCTCAGCAACCCTTCCAAGAAATTATTTGTTCCCAGTAGTTTCAACAGAAGTCTTATTCTAGAGTCTTATTTCCTCTGATTGTCTTGGCTTAGGTTATGTGTCCTATTCATGAACAGACCTTGTGACCAGGAGGGTGTATGAGACTGTGATTGGCCAGGCCTACATCCATGCTTATCTTTGGAGTTTGAAGTTGCTCATCCCGGCCCAAACCACGGGGACTGAGTGGGAGCAAGTGGTCCCCTAGGACCAATCAAGGCACTGTCGAAGAAGAAAGGTATAGAAGGCCTTTCCCTATGCAGGATTGTAAAAATACTTCCCTATATATTTCCTAAATACTTGTTATTATAGTTGGTATCATTATTACTTTTCCATTTAGCCCTTCGAACCATCTGGATTTAACATGTAACTTATAGCTTAATTATGTGTGTGTGTGTGTGTGTGTGTGTGTGGGTGTGTCTGTACGTATACAGGTTAAGAGTGATGCGGGAGAAGAGGAGGGGCACATAGGTCCCTCAGGAGGCATTGCTGGGCCATCTTGCTAATCGGGGCAGGTAAGGACACCCGGAATTGGGTGTTTACCCAGGCTGTGTGCAGTGTTTGACTAGGTCATTCAGCCTGATTTCTGCCTTTGTATGTGTCTCAGGCTATACATGAGGCTATTCCTTTATACTTCTGTCAAGTCCTTTATGACTTAGATATTAAGATTAGCCTTAAAAGAAATACAGATTCAAAATTAGTGCTCTAGTTGGTCCTCAAACTCAGTGGATGACAGAGCCCCCAGAAGTTAGGGCATTCTTTCTGCAACATCCTGAAATCTTGAAAAAGGAGAACATTTAATATGACTTTTTGTCAATTTCGAGATGTGCTCATGTTTTTTAAACCTTAGGTGCTTGCTACATATCTTGTCTACACATGCCTATTATATAAGGAATCAGATTTAACACGGAATTATATAATTAGTTATTTTTAAGATGACCCACTCTCATGAGTCATAAGAAAAAGTTGAATTATGTTTAATGTATTCTACTTAAGAAGGCAGCAAATTATATAATAAACACTATTATTTTACCTTTCATTGAGAGAGTATTATTTGAGAAGCACATTAAAAATCATGTGGTCTTGGAGAAAAAGAACCTATGAAGTAACTATAATTATCTCTATAGGTAAAGAAATAAAAGACAAAAAGACTGAGTATATTACATTTTAGAAAGAATATTCTTATGTAGAGTGGTTTATTTCCTTATGATTCTGAATAATAATGACATACAGGGTGATATTTTTACTACCACAACCATTGGATGAATTATATTTAGATTACTCTGGTAATCTAGATTAGGGATTTTTTAGATGTTAGGTTTTTTTAGGTAATCTAGGTTACCAGGGTAATCTAAATATAATTCTGGTGCTGGTTGTTCTGCTGGCTTATTTTTTTTTCTTTATAGACAGAACAGTATAAACATATGCAGGCTTATTTTTAGTAAAATAGTTAAGAATTGGGACTTTGATTAAGTATCCTTATATAGTATTAAGCATCATTAATAATTCAGAAGTTTGGAGACTTTGTTAAAACGACTATTTATTTATTGTCAGATTACTGATGGGATGTGAGTAATTTCAGAACTCATTTAGCACCATATCTAACTAGAACCGATTGAGTATTTTTTATCTGAAATGCGTGGGATCAGAAGTGTTTTGGCTTTTGGATTTTTGCAGATACTTTAACCGTTTGAGCATCCCCAATTTAAAAATCTGAAATCCCAAAACCTTCAATGAACACTTTCTTTGAGCGTCATGTTGACGCTCACAAAATTTTGGATTTTGGAGCATTTCAGATTTCGGAGCATTGTGGATTTCGGATTAGGGATCCTCAACTTGTACTTTGAGAGGATTTCAAATCATGAGAAGGGTCCTTATTGCGAAGGCCAGCCTTTCATATGTTCACCCAGTTTTTTGAGTGCCTGGCACAATGCTAGGCATTGAGGATTTGATGGTGAACCAGAAACTTCCTAGTCTAGATGGCAGGGAGTGGGAATGGTGTTGGTAAACTCCTAAATGAACACTTGCAATACAGTATGTTAGGCAACACAATCTTTTAAGTGTTGTAAAAAGGACATAAGTAGGTTTCTGTGCAAGTGTGGATCAAGGATACTTGATGTACCTCACAGTGGGACTTTTGATCCTTTTTAATTTTGCAAGTGTCCCCACTCTACCTGCATGTATGCTCAGACATGTGCTTGTGGAAAATATTTTTTAATTTGAAGTAAATTAAAATTTTGATGATTTAATGACACCTTTTGAGCCAATTGATGACTTGAATATTACAAAGCAAAAAAAAATTATTGGTGATGTGTTTTATTTATTTTTATTTTTTGAGATAGAGGCTCGCTCTGTCGCCCAGGCTATAGTGCAGTGGCGCAATCTCGGCTCACGGCAAGCTCCACCTCCCGGGTTCACGCCATTCTCCTGCCTCAGCCTCCCAAGTAGCTGGGATTACAGGCGCCCGCCACCACGCCCGGCTAATTTTGTGTATTTTTAGTAGAGATGGGGTTTCACCGTGTTAGCCAGGATAGTCTCGATCTCCTGACCTCGTGATCCGCCTGCCTTGGCCTCCCAAAGTGCTGCGATTACAGGCGTGAGCCACCGCGCCCGGCCGATGATGTGTTAGAATTAGGTTCTACTCTCCAGTGAACAACAGCTCAAACAACTTAGAAAGTTATTTCTGTCTCAGGGAAACAGACTTGCAGCTAAATAGTCTAGGGCTAGTGTGGGGATTCCTAACCTTCCAGGACCCAGCCTCCCATCTTGTTGCTTCACCATCTGCAATGGTGGCTTAAACATCATTGTCCAAAATGGTTATTTGAGCTAAAGCCATCACTCCCACATTTCAGACAGTAGAAAGGAAGAAGAGCAAAAAATATGCCCCCCATTCTTTAAGGAAATATTCTAGAATTTATTCTTTTTGTCCTCGTATTTCAGAACATAGACATATGGTCACACTTAACTACAAGTGAGACTGGAAAACACATAAGCCTATGTACCCAGTTCTCTTACTACAAAGGAGAGGAGAATATATATTGGGGAACCCCTGGCAGCCTCTTCCACAGGGACACAGACTCCCTTATGCCAATCCAGAGAAACCAAAGACTTACTGAGCATTTCTTTCAGGTGATTCTTTACTCACGTAAGTCTTAAGTGTATCATCTTAGCTACACTAACAATTGGGGGGTGGAAAAGAGTCTTTTCCAACTGATACATACCAATATTTTACTTCAGAAGAGATACCTGAACTGTATACTTCAGATGCCGTTTTTAAAATCCAATGCCTAGGATAATAGGGTTAGTTACTTTTCCACCCCCAAAAAAATGGCATTCATAAAAGCCTTTTCCCTTGCCATTGCCCAAAGATAAGTCAATTTCCTATCTATTAATAGTTGTACAGCTAGTCTGTCTTTTTCAGATGTTATAAATGGACCTAAATGTCGTTTCCACCATGGAGGGTGCTAGAGGATGGAGTCAAACACCTTTGATTGTAGACCTCATCTGAGTCTTGATTCTGTCACTCACTGACTGCTGTATTAGAAGAGTCATTGATGGCTTAGTTCCCCATCAATGACTATAAAAAAAGTGGCACCTTGGTATTTTACCTCAGGATGATTGCTATGGATTAGATTAGAACACTCTAACTTGAATGCCAAAATGAGTTCATTTCATCTCTGTCTTTGCCGGTCGTCAACATCAGGCCCCAAACCTTTGACAGAGTCAGTCTACCCTGAGTCAAGCGTTCCTGTTTCTGAGGATACCTTTTTAGCTCATGAAATGAGTTGATTACATTCTTCATTACAACAAGCTGATCTGTTTCCTTTGCGAGTGATTTGGAAAACACTTTTCATTTAACCTTTACTCAAGGTTTTTCTTGTTCTTTGAAGTGACAGCTGGTCTGTGAAGTCGGCTTAATGTCAAAGTCAGGTTATTGAGTCAGAGCTGCTGAAGAATATAAACTTAAGATGGCTTTAGAGATAACCCCTCATTCTAGTGCTCTGTTCCTAAAAAATATTCTCCGGCGGAGTGATATAGGAAGAAAGGGGCATCATGCGAAACTCAAGTTCACAGACTTGACTTGGAGCTGGTTTTAGAAGTCAGGAAGAGGTCACTCACTGTCGGCTTCCTCAGGGTTCCAACGGTTGCTGGGTTCTTGTTATTGTTATTGTTTTTTGTGATTGTTGTGTGTGTTAGGGCCAGGTTTAGGGTAAAGAGTATTTCAGGCTCAGAAGCTGGAGCTAGCAGTGCTGGGGTCACGTGCAGTGTTTCCAGGGCACAAAGGGTCAACCCCTGAATCTGGGCTTGTAAAAAATTGAGTGACTTTGGCATGAAAAATTAAGTGACCCGGTTGCTCCCTCTTTTTCCATTCCCATTTTGTTTTTTAACTTTGTTAAACTCAGGGGTGGGGTAACCATAATGCCAGGAAGGATGTTGGGGAGTTAGTGATATGGAAAGAATGGTCAGGTGCTTTCCTTCATCCTTTGAATGCTCTTCCCTGCCCCTAAAAATATAAAGATTTAAAAATTATTATTATAGTAAACGTCCTCTGGTACTCTTGTGGGTTTGTTTTTTATATTTAAAATTCAAATCCCAGTGGAATTATTTTAGAGTAAGTAGTGAAGTAGGGATGCAACTTTGCTTTTTCCCCCTCATATGGTTAGTTGGTTGCCCAGCCCCATTTGGTGAGTCATCCGTTTCCCACATTTTGACATGCTACATTAACCATAGATACAACAGTGATCATTTTTGGCTGAAAAATTAATTTTGAAGGTTTGGCAAATTCAAGACAAATTCTACAAAGGATCACCCACATTTCTTCTAGTCAGCTGAAGTGGTGCCCTCAGGTGGTAACAGTCTTAAAAACACAGTTTACATTCGCTGTGCCAGGTTTCAGATTGTGTTATTCTTGATGCGTTTTTACTGACTTTATTAATAGTCTTCTTTCTTTTTAAATAGTCAATACTAATTTACATAAAATGCTCCTGCTTTTCGTTATTCCCTGTATGTACTTAGATGTATCCCCCCTTTTTGGTGTATATGTTGATCTACCTGTCTGATCATGCATTGTCAGCACACTGTTTCTATTAAGATAATTGTATAATGTTCTAATACTTCAGGGTACTTCACTACCAATAGGGAAGTTGTATTAGTCCATTCTCATGCTGCTAAGAAAGACATACCAGAGACTGGGTAATTTATAAAGAAAAAGAGGTTTAATGGACTCACAGTTCCACATGGCAGGTGAGGCCTCAGGAAACTTACAATCATGGCAGAACGGGAAGGAGTAGCAAAGGCATGCCTTACATGGTGGCAGGCAAGAGAGCATTTGCAGGGGAACTCCCCTTTATAAAACCACCAAATCTCTTGACACTTATTCACTATCACGAGAACAGCAGAGGAAAAACCCACTCCCATGATTCAATTACCTCCCACCAGGTCCCTCCCACAGCACGTGGGGATTATGGGAGCTACAATTCAAGATGAGATTTGGATGGGGACACAGCCAAACCATATCAGAAGTAAAAAGAGTGGAAAAGGAGAACAAACAATTCCTTTGTACACATCATTTTCACTCATGTTCCAATGATGTCATATGGCCATATCTGGCTGCAAAGGAGTCTGGAAACTGCATTCTGTAATTGAGTGGCTATGTGTCCAGCTAAATTCTATTCACAAGGAAGATGCCAAGGTTCAACATGCTCTGGTGGGACACTTTTCACTTTAAACAAATGTCTAAATACAAATATTAATGGAAGTAGGCTTAAAAAATAGATAGAAAAGATTGAAGAGTTTTAATTACTTGAAAAAAAGAAGGATTTTGTTTAAATGAGTTTATGCACTGGGCAATATATGATTAGAGAGTGAAACACTGGCACATTATAAAGGACCAGTAGAATTTCAGAGAAGTGTTGACAATAGAAATTTATTTTTGGCCAGTCTGCTCCATCTACCTAAGTTGTTGACTTGAAGATATTGTGTGTTCAGATTAGAATGACAGACGAAGCATGCATATTGTTTCTGTCTTTTTGCATCTGATGCTCAAATTAAAATTGGATGAGTATGCTCCTTAGTGGTTGTAGTTTGGTAATACCACTGATATGTGTGTGTGTGTGTGTGTGTGTGTGTGTGTGTGTGTCTGTGTCTGTGTTTAGTTTTAGTTCAACTCGGCCACTTCTAGTTGAGATTAATAAAGCCAGTTATTCACTTAAAGTACCTGTACCCACCAGGCTGTATGGCTGAGGCTAGATCTATAAAAACTCAAAGCTAGAAAATGCTTCCATAACTATGACAGTATCGCAGCACTTCAGAAATTATAGAATTTGAGAGTTTAAAAAGGAACATAGTTATCCGGTCAGACACTATCAGTTGGAAGCAGTAGCTGTCTCTGCCACAGTTTAAAAGTGGCAGAGAGGATTTTATATACCACTTCAGCTTGCATTATCATCAGAGGAATCAGACATTGTGTTCTGGTGATAAAGGCATTTAAAACATTTCTTTTCCAGTCTAATGATTTAAAAACCAAACAGCTACATCAAATTTCTTATTGTTACTCAAACCTTTTAATGTCCTAGTTGATGAAATAACAATTCCCATTTCATACAATGCTTTGAATTAATTATAACTGTAATTTCTTTAAAAATTCCATATTTGATTATTTTGAATTAAAAATGCTCACAGCATCTTAACAGTATAGAAGTATAGTCAAATGCCCTTCCATTATTTTTGCTACTAATGCATATTCCTTGCCAGAAATAACAAATGTTAATACTTTACTATAGCCCGGGGTGGTGGCTCACACCAGTAATCCCAGCACTTTGGGAATCCAAGACAGGCAGATCATTTGAACCCAGGAGTTTGAGACCAGCCTGGGCAACATGTTGAAGCCCTGTCTCTACAAAAATTATAAAAATTAGCTGGGTGTGGTGGCGCATGCCTATATTCCCAGCTACTTGGGAGGCTGAGCCCAGGAGGTCAAGGCTGCAGTGAGGCATGAGCGAGCCACTGCACTCCAGCTTGGGTGACAGAGCGAGACCTTGTCTCAAAAAAAAAAAAAAAAAAAAAAAAAAAGATTTAACTGTAGAATTAACATGCATATGTGCTCATAAACATGGGTACATGTGTGTACATTTTTTAAAACATAAATTAGATCATGCCACCCATTATTCTGTGACTACATTTTTTAGTTTAACCATATATTTCAGACTTCTTTCCATGTCATTACATTATTTTATCTGATAAGGTTGAGTGTATTTTTACACCATTTTTCTTATGTCATCCTAGAGAAAGATGCATAGAATTAAATCCTTTTATCACTAACATACAGAGTTAAAAGTATACCCCAAGTATTGGTTCTCCTCCTTCAAAGGTCCTTTTTCAGATTTTGTGAAGGCCATTGGAATGCCCAGGTTGTAAGTTGAGTGTAGTTTTAATATTTGGAAAATTGAACTAATAATAATCCCAACTTTATCAGTGTTAATGCTTCTACATATTTAAAGTTATAAGTAGTTAATAAGACATAATTTGAACAGATTATTTTGGATAGCTGATGTATAATCAATTCATAGGAATTTAAGAAAGAAGTTTTTTGTGTGTGACCTCAGGTTCACTTTTGCATTTAGTTATGAACTACATTCAAACTAGATTTGGTTTCACATTTTCTTAGCTTTTTTAAAAACATATTATCAAAAAATTAAAATTAATTTCCCTATGCTCATATATTATTATTTTATAATCTGAATTTTCTGGGACGGAGTTGTAATTCCTCTGACAATCCAATAAATTTATTTTGTGTTCTGTGAGCTTACAACTCCACTAGAGGGTGTATTTTACTCTTTTTTGACACAGACAGAAATTTAAGTCCATAATTTTGTTTCACTTTCACAGAGCTAGTTGGGTTAACAGCTTTGGAAAGCAAAGTCCCTTAAATTCTTAAACATAGACACCAGGAGACTGTTGTACAAAAACATAATTCATTAGTATAAAGCAACCATATGATTATTAAAATAGTGGCCTTACCAGTGAATGCTACTGTAGGATGCAGAAGGGAGCACAGTGGGGTGGGGATGTCTAGGGAAGCTTCATGGGCAAGATGGGATCTGTAGTGTTCAAACACCTGGTGAAGTCAAACTTTTTGGTCTCAGGACCCTTTTACACCATTGATAATTATTAAGGCTCCCAAATAGCTTTTATTAATGTGGTTATTGATATTTAATGTTTTAGCAATTAAAGTTTTTTTTTTACTAATGCATTTAAAAATAACAATAATAACGGGCCAGGCCTGGTGGCTCACGCCTGTAATCCCAGCACTTTGGGAGGCTGAAACGGGTGGATCACCTGATGCCAGGAGTTCGAGACCTGGCCAACATGGAGAAACCCCATCTCTACAAAAATAAAATTAGCCGGGCTTGGTGGCACGTGCCTATAATTCCAGCTACTCGGGAAGCTGAGGCAGGACAATCGCTTGAACCAGGGAAGCAGAGGTTGCAGTGAGCTGAGATCTTGCCATTGTACCAGCCTGGCGACAGAGCGAGACTGTCTCAAAAAATAAATAAAAATAAACCCATTACATGTTAATATGAATAACATTTAAATGAAAAAGAACTATATTTTCCAAAACAAAAATTAGTGAGAAAATGGCATTGTTTTACCTCTTTGCAGATCTTTTTAATGTCTGGGTTAATAGAGGGCAGCTAGAGTCTCATATTTGCCTCCGCATTTAGTCTGTTGTATGTTTTGGTTAAAGTATGTGAAGAAAATTCAGCCCCATGCAGCGATGAAGTTGGAAAAGAATATTTTAATAGCCTTTTCTGATAATTGTGAGTAGTCTTCTGTGATTCTATATCTAAACAATCAAATGGTAGTTCCTTAGGGGCTAGTTGCCATGTGGAACCTGAAACCATATCAGTGAACTTATTCTAGTTAGTTATGTTAAAATCCAGTAGTCTGTCTTGGACCTTGAAAGACTCTTTTGCTCAGGCATGACTTTGTAATATTACGCATTGGTCTTGGAAAATATTGGTTCATCTAGTTATGTAAATCTTCCAAATGTCAACACAGTATCAGTCTTGTAAATATGTCAAGTTCATGATGGCAGATACAAGTTTTCTAAGAATTTAATTTTCATTTGAAAGCTTGAATTTTATCACTGGCAACAAATACTAACAGTTGTTTTCCTTGAATTGACATGCCTACTTCATTTATTTTTAAGAAAATATCTGTGAAATACCCAAGTTTGAATAATTATAGTTTGCCTGTAAGTCATTTTTTCAAGTAAAAATGGTGTTCCATGAAAAGAGAAGTTAGTTAGGTTCACGAATCCTTTTCCTTGAGACAACCCGTAGACTTTTACATAGAGCAGAAATGTTTTATTTGTATTTCATCACACAGAATAGTAACGTGTCAAGATTTAATAAAATTGATAGTTTACTGCTTCATCAAGGCCATTTTTATGTAAAACGCAATGGCATCTGGTGGAGTTTGGTGCCACCAGCATGATTTGTGCTAAAGGGCCAGCAGTTTCACTCACTCACTCTCCATCAATGTTAATGCAAACACAGTGCAAGAGGTAAATAATGTCTTAGTATGATGACATTAGTTTTGACCCTGCAGATCCTCTGAAAGGGTCTTGGGGACCCTCAGGAGTCCATGCACACATTGAAAACGGCTGGACTAGGAGAAGCATAGAACTGGGTGTTGTGAAGCTATTGCAAACAAGGATGGTGTATGAGGGCAGGGGTGAACATGAGTGTCAGCCGAACAAGGGGCTGAGGGTAGACTCCAGTTGATGGCTCTTGTGGGAATAGAGGAAATCAGAGGAGAAAAGAATGTGTCTTGAAGGCAGAGCAAACCTGAGAGGTCCCTGAACACAAGTTCTGAGAAGCAATTTTGTGGCTTTCCTGGTAGGTGGGCGTGTGTCTTTAATTAAGCACCCCTGCCCTTCCCACTGTGCCCTGTTTCTCTCATATTTCTACCTGTTGGTTCTATTTTTACCCCCAAAGGCAGCATAAGGTCCTGCTTTCTCTTGTGCAGCCTTTCAAATATGAACTTAGGGTCTTGAGGCTCAGTGGAAGGGAGCTTCGAATGTCAGAACAACTGGAAACTTTTTTCCATAGATAGTAAGGAGCCATTGCTTACTCTGGTCTCTCCTTCCCTTCCCGTTTTTCGCCTACCTTTTTGAGAATGGCATTTGACAATGATATTTACTGAAAGAGCACTATGTATTAATAGTGCTCTTGGGATATGTTAGGGATGCAGCCGTGAACAGACAGCCTCAGTACCTGCTGTCAAAGAGCCAAGAATCCAGTAAAGGATACAGGCAAATGTGATCAGGATCATGGGAACATTTGGTGAGGGCCTCTAATCCCAGAGGGGAAAGAGCCTGCAGGTCAGATTGCAGGACTTTTTGGAAGAACTAAGACTATGGGGGCTGAGACTTAAAGAATGAGGGGTTAGTTAAGCAAAAGGTATAGGGAGCCTAAGGAAAAGGAGAGGGTTCTGGAGAGGGCTTCGCAAGGGTTTGGAGGTGGAGACAGCACATGAGCAGTCAGTGTGGCTGCAGTGTAGACTGCTAAGTGGTTAGGTCTTCACTTGAGATTGGAGAGGGAGTATGCACTGAATTGTGTCTCCCCAAGTTCATATGCTGAGGCTCTGTCCCCCAGTAACTACATTTGGAGATAGGGTCTATATGGAGGGAATTAGGGTTAAATGAGGTCTTAAAGGTGGGGCCCTAATCTGATACTACTAGTGTCCTTATTTTAAAAAACACCAGAAAGCTCCCTCACTCTCCACACTCATGCACCGAGGAAAGGCCATGTGAGGGCAAAGTGATCGTTTGCTAGCCAGAAATAGAGCCTTCATCAGAAACGGAACCCTCTCAAACCTTGATCTTGGACTTTCCGACCTGCAGAACTGTGAGAAAATACATTTCTGTTGCTTAAGCCACCCAGGGTTTTGGTATTTTGTCATGGTAGCCTAAGCTAAGATCAGGAGTTACCACCCAGAGAAGCTGATGAGCCCTGTCAGCCTTGTTAAGGAGCTTGGTTTTTATTTTGAGGGTTTGGCGAGACATCAAAATGTTGTAAGAAGCAGAATGCAAGATTATTCAAGGTGAAGTGTGAGGGATGGATTGACTGGGGCTGTGCAGATGAGAGTGTTATGAGAGAGACAGAAAAGTGGATGTTATAGGCTGGATGAGGGTAGCAGAAGTGGGCAGTGGGGATTGAGAGAAACTTGGTTTTGAGAAACAGTTTAATAGTTTTGTAGACTTGAAAATTGGTGACCGGATGGGTCAGTGAAGGAGAATGAGGAGTCAGGACTTCCAGGTTTCTGAGTGGGTGATCCTTGTTCACTGAACTAGAGAACGGCAGAGCAGCAAGTTGAGAGGAGCCAAGGATGCATTTGGTTTTCGACATGATGAGTTTAATGTGTTTGTGGGATATCCAGGTGGAAACATTCCCTGAGCAACTGGCTTATACAGTGCTGGAGATCAGAAAGAGCAGGGGAAAGAGGGAGAGAGAGAAAGAGGAACAGAGAGTGGGAGAGAGAAATGGGCTACTGATCTAGGTAAAAATGCTATTAGTAAGATTCTCTAGTGCAATGGCCAAATCACTTAATTCCTCTCAATATTTCTTTCATCTCCTGTAAGATAGAAATAGTATTTTTTTTTTTTTTTGCTTACCTACCAAGCTGTTATATACTCAAAAAAAAAACTAAAATAGAAAATATGGCAAAAGCACATTGTAACTGCAAAGGACTGCACGTATTTGAGTAATTTATTTTACTGGGATCTAAGGGAAAATGCCAGATGCATAGTAACAAGAAAAAGGCCCCAGGGAGTGAGAACCTGGATGAGGCCGCACAGAGGGAGAGGACAGGATTACAGGGAAGACTTGCTCATACCTCACAGGGGAGGAGAGGGTCCAGATGACACCTTTGCCAAGTCCAGCTGGCTGGGAAAGTGATCATTTCTTTGAGAGAAATAGGAAAATCAAGAGCAGGAGCTGGTTCATTGGAAAGATATATATATTTTTTTGACGTAGTCCCATGGCATTTGAAGAGACCGTATTGAGGCATCTGGGTGCATGTCTTTGGTGGTTGGGAAAGGCCATTCAGGGCATTCTCTTCTTGCTTCTTTGTGCTTTTTTGGTTCACCTTATCTTTTCTTTTCTTTCTTTCTTTTTTTTTTTTGAGATGGAATCTCACTCTCTCTCCAGACTGGAGTGCAGTGGCGCGATCTGGGTTCACTGCAACCTCCGCCTGCCAGTTCAAGCGATTTTCCTGCCTCAGCCTCCCAAGTAGCTGGGACTACAGGCGCCCACCAGCATGCCCAGCTAATTTTTGTATTTTTGGTAGAGACGGGGTTTCATATTGGCCAGGCTGGTCTTGAACTCCTGACCTTGTTATCCACCTGCCTCAGCCTCCCAAAGTGCTGGGATTACAGGGGTGAGCAGAGCACTGCTCTAGAAATGTTTTTTGGGCAATGTAGAGTTAATTTTAAACAATGGAGTTTGAATGCCTGTAGGAAGCCATGTTCCTAGTCACCACAGGTCTCGTTGTTCTTCAGTCTCCTTTACTCCCCGTATTGCTGCCTCACAGGCTTAGATTTTTCCCTGTCCTGAAGGCATTTATGAATCCAGGTTTAAAGTCACTGTGGACAATTTGGCCTCAAAGGGGAGAACGGGAAGTAAGATTGCCGATGGGGATCAGAATCGGCCAGAGCCAGTTAAGACCATGTCCCAGAGGGAGCCCCTATGGTGTGGAGCAATGACCACAATTAAAATGTGTTTCAGTTTCCAAGATCTTAGCTTGAGATACGCTAACCTAGACTCCTTCTTCCGAATAACAATAATCTTAAGATTATAATTTAATTGGAAGAAGCTAGGACAACAACAGGTGCACATAGATACTTAGCACGATAGTTGCTCATAATTTGGCAGAAGGAGCCTGGGTTAGTGTATCTCAAGCTAAGATCTTGGTGACTTGTCTCTAAAACTGTTAGTAATGTTTTCCTCTTTTAAACTCTATTTTATTTCATTTTATACCAGATCTTCGTAATACTCCAGTACAGCAAATTCTGATTTGTGTGCTTGCTTCCATATCTCTCATGTGTCTGATTCTGATGCAGGTACCCGAAGGATTTCTGCAGTGTGTCCTTCACCCCACCAGCCACCAGGGGGCAGGCATATTCAGTCAATACTTTGACTATTACCATCTCAAAGTGCATGTTGTAACCGCTAGAGAAGAAAACAAAAATTAAAAAGAAAGACAAACTTTGAGATCCTATTATGACTTGATGTCGTTAGCTAACCCAACAGGCTTTTGCTACTGTCCAAGCATTGTTTTCTAGGAAGGCTATAGTTGGATGATCTAGTGTAAAGGGTATGTCACCATGGTTGAAGTCTTGCCCATAGCTCAGAGAATGTTTAATGAATTGAGACGACTCAGTCAAGCAATGAGTAGTAAGAAAATCTGTGTGACTAGTGACAACCACAGTGGAAAGAGGGGCCTTTGTGTTCCTAGAGTGTCCCAGATGCCCCCCAGAAACATGCATCAGAATAAACCCCAGAAGGCTCTCACAGACACCTTAACATGCTTCTCCTGACAGGAAACATGTTATTTTCAGGGACGCTATGTTTTGTGCTTTTAAAGTAATACTATGATATCTCCTTTTAAAAATGCTCAGCTTCTTTAAAGGAGATTGGGGAATAAGGAAAACAGATCTCAAGTAAAGAATTCTTAGAATCCTTAAAATGAGATCCATGAGACTAGCGCAGTTTTCTTCCTGATTCCTGAAATTCATTAAAGGGAATATTTTTCTTACCATGAAAGTGAAGGTTGCATTTTGTTTACATGGGCTGGAGGAAAAGGATGAACCAATAAGCAAACTACTTGTGGAAGAGGTTACAACTATTTCAGATAGCTATAAATTTTTATTGCAAAACCTGATAAAAACTCCAAGAAACAGTAATAGGGGAGGTGAGAATAACCTTATATCATAATTATTCATTGACTTTCTCTTTTGTTGTCTGGGTGGGTGGGCGGGGGGAGTCAGTCCTCATGGTAATAAAGACTTTAAAAGATGAGATTTCCTCAGTTATCTGAGTAAATTCACCTGTTTGAGCTAGTCCTGAATATTGAACCTATTCTGCCCCCTGGGTTTATGCAGAATTTGGTGATTTAGTTACAATTTTGGTTCAACACTTCTTTAGATTAGCAGTATGTATGTCAGGGAACCTTTTCAGATTGTAGTATTCTGTGATAAAATGTGGCTTGTCATAGAATATATTGCCAGGCTTAGTGGACACCAGGCTTTCTATAGATAATTTTTGTCCCCTTTGCCTCTTTTTTTAGGGATCTGAGATGTGTGAGGCAGAGACTGGAACTGTAATGTGTTTGGCACCAGGTGACCTTAGAAATTAGCTGTCTGATAATTTGCATTTCTGATAATTTTCATGTAAGGTGCCAGGGTCCTCTGGTGTTACAGACATACGAGTCCCAAGTTTCCTTCCCTACTTCTATCTTGTCTTTCTCGTGGTTTGAGAAGATGCTGTGGTTTTTTCCAACCCATCCTCTTATCTCCTGCTTCTGCCAGTCCAGTCTCTTCTCAGAAAAGGTGTTACTCTGTAGAAAATGTTAACTCCTTCTGCACACCCAGAGACCACTTACTGCTTTGTACCTACAGCTCTGAAATGATGATTGTCACGTTTGATTTCTGTAGACTCTGGGTTTTCTTGTCTTCTCACGAATTGTGAGCACACTGACAATTGTTCAATGTGCTCAAATGTGGAAAAGTTATCTTTTCTTTCAGTTATAAGTGAAGTATCCCTAAGGAATATCTGTCGATGCTGCTTGCCTTGCCTTATGTTTTAGCTGCCCTGTGTGACTTTGAGAATGACCCAGAAGTATTCAGGCCTTTCTGAACTGCACTGTCTCTTGTGCATCTGGCCCTTGCAGTGATTCAGTTGGTGGGATTTAGTGGAAAGGGCTAAATTCTGGAGTGGGAGGGCCTTGGTTTCTGCCAGACTCAGTGTTTGAGCAAGTCTTCTGGCCCACAAGTCTATTTTTTCACTGATAAAAAGCTGCTCATAGTTAATACCTGCCTCCCAGAGAGCCTGTGAGGATTAAGAGAGGTAATGGATATGAAAGAGCTGTGTAAAGGCAATGAGGTTAGGTCTTGTGTTAGTCATGCCACCTTGCTGGCTGCAGGAGGACATGCTGTGGCTCACGTGTGCTTTAGCAAGCTGTGGGGGGATCCTTTCATCAGGCCTCCTCCTCCTCCAGTGTGTGAAGGGAGAAGGTGAGCTCAGGCAACTTGGCCGCAGCGTTATTTCCTTCGGTTGTTACCAGTTACTTTGCCATGTTGTTTGAAAGAATGTATTAGTCTGTTCCCATGCTACTAATAAAGATACACCTGAGGCTGGGTGATTTATAAAGGAAAAAGTTTTAATTGACTCACAGTTCCACATGGCTAGGGAGGCCACACAATCATGGTGGAAAAGCAAGGGATGTCTTACATAGCGGCAGGCAAGAGAGAATTGAGAGACAAGCGAAAGGGGAAATCCCTTATAAAACCATCAGACCTCATGAGACTTATTCACTACCATGAGAACAGAATGGGGGAAGCACCCCCATGATTCAGTTACCTCCCACTGGGCCCCTCCCACAACACTTGGGAATTATGGGAGCTACAATTACTCAAGATGAGATTTGGGTGGAGACATAGCCAAACCATATCAGATGTGTTGAGCTGAAGAACAAAGAGTCAGGTCCTTGATTGGTGCTTCAGTTGAAGACATATAAATGGTGAAATGGCTTTTTCTGCTGTGGATTTTAAAGGTTTTACTCATTTTTTTTTAATAACTTAGACTAAAAGCAAGGCATTATTTCTAATGAAAGATTATTTTTAACAGTCTTTGAAATTAATCTATTCAGAAAGTTATATTTTTTTCTGTTTCCCCCATTTTCTTCTCCTTTGGATCTCTTCCTCTTTGGCTAGCTTGGTCTTCTGATATTATCATAGGTAACCACGGCTTCCAGTGTCATGAATGGCTGGAGGCCAGAAATTCCACGAATTTCTGCATTCCCTTTAATCAGCCAGCTTCAACCCTTTGCGTGGCCTGGAATTGCGTCATTTCTAAGGATTCAGGCTTGGAGCTGTCTTCCAGTCACAGCCTTCTGTTCTTTTACTTACTCATTCCTTCACTTCCTCTAAACGTGCTTGTTCCTCATCTTAAATCCAGTTAACGGCCATTTTCCACCTGCCGCTTTTCTTCTGTCACTCAGTCTCATCCTTCCTTCTCTCTCAACCTTCAGGCCTTGACCTCCCCAGTCCACCGTGTCAGCTGTTTGCTCACTGGCATCCTTAGAATCCCTTGCCCTTTTAACTTCTGCTTTCCCCACTATTATGACTGCCTTCCCACTCCCCCCATGTCTAGATCCCAGGCCACTGAAAATCACTGGAGAAAATCACATTAGCCCAATCACATTCGGCTAAACGCTTAGTATTGATGTGTGCCACCTCCCTCTGCTGGAACCTCACTGCTCCTGGGAAAGTCCTTTTAGTTTTCGATCCTTCTTCATCCTGGGGTCCCGTTTCCATCAGCTTTCCTTATTTTGCTAGTAATCTTGCTTCCTCTTTCAATGAGAAGGTAGATGGTAATCCAACTGAATTTCTTCAACTCTCCTTTATACCTGAACCTTTGTCTGTATTTCCAGCCTGCTTCTCACACTTGCTTCCCGATGCAATGGTGTGTCCTTACTCCTTCCCAAGGTCAGCCTCCTCACTTTGGGCACCCACTTGTCAGCTTCAGGGCCTTACACTGTGAATGAACTCTGCCACCTCCTCCCTGCCATCACTCTCTCCCTTTCCACAGACTTTCCTCCTTTTATCCTGTGAGCTACTTAACTTTCCTGAAACCTTCGCTTCACAAGAGCCTCTCATTCCCTTAGTTACAAATTTCTCAAGGAACTGTCACTTCTTCTTACTGTCACTCTTCACCACCCAGTCATTCCTTAGCCC
This sequence comes from Symphalangus syndactylus, assembly GCF_028878055.3. Taxonomy (NCBI): domain Eukaryota; kingdom Metazoa; phylum Chordata; class Mammalia; order Primates; family Hylobatidae; genus Symphalangus; species Symphalangus syndactylus. The sequence continues at coordinate 45,533,227 of NC_072440.2, forward strand.
TCTGGCCAAGTAGTATCTTCTCCTGCTGTTCTGCTGGGGCTGTTCTTACAAGTCGGCAAGGACCTCTTTGCTAGTTGTCAAATAATCTGCTTCTCACCATCTCCACCACCTTTGACGTAGTTATCCACTCCAGCAGGTCTTAATGCTTAGTCCATTTATGTTGAGCGGATGGATAAAGGCGCCTTGCTTCTCTCCACTGGTACCCATGACATGGTGCCATCTTTTTTTTCAGCTGCAGTCTCTCTGACCACTTCTTTTCAGTCTCCTTTTAAACCTGACTGAAATTTTGAGTTTCCCCATCTTGGCAGAAGGATGAAAAATCAGGGAATCTTAATCGAGTACCTACTGTGTGCCAAATGCTACCCTTTAGGGGCTTTAATTACGTTAACTTGTCCCATCTTTACAACAACCCTATGAGGTATTGTTTGCCTCATTTTTAGAGAAAAACATTTAAACTTGAGGGAATTTAAGAATTCACCTATGTAACTATTAGTGGGAGAGGAGTTTGAATCCTGTTTGACTCCAGTGCCTGTATTTTCCCATTAGATTCACACAGGACTCGGGTTGAAATCACCTTTGTGTTTCTCAGTGCCCACCTGAGTGCTTGTGTACATTAACTGCACATATTTGAGAAGTCAATTTGTGATACTGCCTGTTCCTATGGCTTCAGTCTTTTTGCTTTATTTTTTTTAAAACATTGGCTTTTAAAAGATCACAAAAAGTAGTATGTACTGTTGATAAAAATTCAAACAATAAAAGTTTGTTATAAAGTAAAAAAAAAAAATGAATATTCTCTCCCTTCCCTTCCCACCACTCCCACTCTCAAGGGGTGGTGACAACTATCATTTTTACACTGATGATGTCCAAGTTTTCAGTTTCAGTCCCTAGATCCCTCTTGAGTTTCACAATCCAATATCTGAATGTTGAGCCCAGATGCTGATTTATAGTTATTTATATTTTTCCATATAATTTTCTGGACTCACATAGTTGGGTCATTGAAATTCTTTTGGATAGTGGATGTGAAATCAATTAATCAATCAACTGATTAATCTCTAATTCCGCCTATCACGCGCGTCTGTCCTGCTGGCCTCGCAAACTTGGATTCTTCAAGATTAAATCCTTCTCCTTCTTCCCTCCATCAGTTCCATTTCCTGTGCCTTATCTCAGTTGTGATGCCATCTGCCTTGTCTTCCTTGTCTCATCCCCCTTCTTCACATTGCCATGCAGTCAGATGGTATCTCCTTTCAGTTGCATGCAGGGTCACCACAACGCGTTCCCACTGCCGCCGTTGGAGTTCAGCCCACATATCCTCTGGCTTGGACGGTTACCCCGGCCTCCTCGTGATTGCCTTCGCTCCTCTTCACTCTGCTCTGCTGAGTCTTCACTTTCTAAAACCTAACTTTCGTTGTGTCCCTACGTTGTATGGCCACAAGCACACATCATCCTAATATGATGTAAGCTCTGGCGTGTCTGTTTGTGGATGATGCCCTGAATTTTTATTCTCCCGCTTGTACTAATGTGTACTTTTTGCTCTGAATGCAGCCAACATTCAAGGTGCTGCTCAAGTGCCGCAGCATTCTTATAACCTGCTCCTGACGTGCCTCCAGTACTCAAGTCAAGGAAGCTCTTCCCAACCCCAGCGCTCTCATAATTGCCATTTGTTCTCAGTATTCAGTCCATTCTGCCTTGTGTTAAGTTTGTTATTCAGACCGACTGTGGAGGTAGATTGTAAATTTTTCAAAATGACCATGTTGCAAGTATTTTTATGCCGTTTGATTGGTACATAGTAAGTTCTTAGTCATATGCTATTTGGATCTATTTTCTTAAAGCTCTGATTTAAAGAATCTTAAAATTGATTGTTATTTTTGTATTTAGATAATGCTGTTACCAAGGTTATCTGTGAAAGCCCCAATAATCTATCTAATAGAAGTTTATGCTTAGTGGGCCAAATAGTTTTTCAATTGTCAATCAACCTGTAGACCCTTTTCTATCTCTAAAGTGACGTATTTAAAGAAACTCTGGGATCGCATTCAACTTTAGCTCCTAAACCACAGCCTACTGTGTGCGAACTCTAAAACGCCACAAGAAAGCTACTGTTAAATTATTGAAAATATTCTTTAATAAATAATTTTAGTTCTTTAAATCTCTACATTTTAGCAAATCTGAACACAAACATATCCTATGTGGTCTTTTTTAACTAAGCCATTTTGGACATAATTTTTTTACATGATGTAAATTTTAATAAAAAATATAAGTAGTTTATTTATTTTCTTACATGGTGGGAGGATGGTTTAGTGTTCTCATGAAAGGAGGAGGGAGGACATTTACCCTTCCACGGTCACTGCCTTTTAATAACATGATGCGTGATAATTTTAAGGCCCAGTTTGACTATCAAGTAACTTGTCTCCTTGCCGAGGCTGGCGGATCATGAGGTCAGGAGTTCTAGACCAGCCTGGCCAATATGGTGAAACTCTGTCTCTTAAAAAAAAAAAAAAAAATTAGCCAGGCATATTGGCACATGCCTGTAGTCCCGGCTAGTCGGGAGGCTGAGACAGAAGAATCACTAGAACCCGGGAGGCGGAGGTTGCAGTGAGCTGAGATTGTGCCACTGCACTCCAGCTTGGGCGACAGAGTGAGACTCCGTCTCAAAAAAAAAAAAAAAAAATAAAAGTATTATAGCTTAAGCCAAGGCTTGAGATAAAAGTGTGGGGAAGAGTTTTCCCATTTTTCACTAGGGCCCTCCAGTTTTTTCCCATAGTAACTGGGTGGGTGAACAGTTTCCTACTGCTCCTCCACCCTGGGAAGATCAAGAGAACCCGAGAGTGGAATGGGAAAGAAGGAATCCTTATCCCTGCTCCTCCCCTCACTCCATTCCGTACCTTCTAACAGCACAAATACTTTCATACCATTTAAGGTGATGATTTTACGTGCTTGTATGACGAGCATAGCTTTGATTTATTGCTGACCAGCAGTGTCAGTGTTAACCTAGACGAGAAGCTCCTAGAACACTCTGTTGACTTCTGTGGAACAAGTACTACAATATCCAAACAGGCTGCTCAAGTGTTTTTGCTTGTTTGTTTGTTTTTGGTTGTGTTTTGTTTTTTATGTGGTGAGTCCTAGCCAAATCATTGACTAAATAGAATCTCAGCTTTGAAGGTTTTGGGGGGCTCCTTTTGAGACACAGTGCCACTTTATTGCCACACTATTCCTAGATGTTTTGGGGAAAATAATCAGTATCACTTTTTTAATAAAATCCCAGGTAGCTGACTTAATTATACTGTCTCTTTAAGTTTAAATTTTTGTTCGAAGGACAGCTCAAGTAACTGAATTGTGCTGCTTAGAAATGTGAGATTCATTGGGGTTCAAGAGAAACTTGCTTTCTGATTCTTTCAGGACTGATATTTCCACTCCAGCTTGGCTCATTTTTACTTTCCAGCCTCTAGTATTTACAATTTGCTGTTAGAATTTATTTTGTTTATGCTTATTTGGCACAGGAAGAGTATTTCCCAAGACGCTTAAATTTCTCTTGCCTTTTCATTGTTCAAAAATGTTCCAAACGAAAAACTGTGTATGTGTGCGCACACACCATGCATGCACACATGTGCATGAGGGGTATGTGTGTGTGTGTGCATGTGCGTGTTTCTGGCCAAATAACCTAAAAATTACTTCTCTGGCCCCCATGACTTTTTTTTGGTCCTGTTGTAAGCTTGACAGAGATTTTGTTTATCCTTATTAAATGTGGCTGGTTTATATCTAGTTATTTGTGTGAAGTTTATGCTTAAGAAGAGTGGGATTGTTTTGGATCTATTATCTCAGAGCCAACTGGACTCTTATTAGCCCTTATTTGAAAATGGGTGTGTGTACATGTACAGATGTATGTATGAAGTGTGTGTGTGTATACACACCCCATCTTCTTGAGTGGTTTCTCAATTGTAGGATTTGAAAGAAATAAAGGACAGAAAGGAAAAAGAAAAATCCCTTAAGTAAGAGGACAAAGGAATGCTCTCATAACTGGGCTGGAATTGGAGTTTGTGTTTCATTTAAAATGACAAATCAGCAAATCCCTCTTCAACTATGTTACATCAAGGTGAATTTTCCCTTCATTCTGGGCTTTGGACACAATTTGCCTGGACATCTTCCCAGGAAAGCCCCTGTGTAAAACCCCTATTAAAGCAAAGTCATCATAAAGTCATTTCATTTCCATAATGCTTGTCTTCTGACCTGTGTGAAATGTACCACAACTCTTGAGGTACGTATTTTGAGTCCTAACATACAAGAAAGTTGTTAGTTGTTCTTAACTAGCAAGAAAATTAAAAGTGAACGCAAAATTCTCGTATATGCCCAAACTGTGATACAGATTGAAGATAAAAGGTGGAGATTCTTTCCTTCCATATGGTGAAGCAATTTGGGGAAAGAGAAATTAGACTTTCGGCAGAAAGAAAATGTCAGATTTTTTTGGCGGGGGTTGGGGAAGTGTTTTTCACTCCCTAAATTCTGGAATTTTATTCAGAATTAAAGGGAAAAAAAAAGACACATGTCTACTGATTTCACTCTTAGGACTTATGTATCTTAGTGCCAGGACGAGAGTCGGCACTGCGGATCTCACCACGGCAAAGGGGGTGCTTTAGGAGGACTGCACAATTTATTGGTCACCATGAGTTAGTTCCCAGTAAATTATACAACACACATTGTCTCTTATCTCTTGCTGGGGGACACTGCTGATTTCAGAGATAAATGGGATTGACTGTTTAATTTCACTAGTAAACAAACTTGTAGGAAAGTGGAACTAGCACACAGCGTCCGAAGGTCTCTTAGTGCCATGAAACATGGGATGAGTGTGAAGGTGCTTATTATATTAAAAAATTAAGGTGATTATTATATTTAAAAAATCAAGCAAGAAGAATGTTTCTAACTTAAGACCAGTAATAGCTGCATTTAATGCCAGAATTTTCCAAGGAAATGAAACATGTCAAACAGAAACTTCAGTGAAGACGTGCTCTGGGGAGAAACCAGCTGAGTAAAGTTCAGTAGCTGACTCCACTTAGATAAACCATTGACTCTGGAAAGTCGTATATCTCTTTAGAAGTTTCTATTTTTCCTTCTTTCATCTACAGGAAAAGCAAACAAAACAGAGGTGGGGGAGGGGAGTGGAGATAAATAAATCACGTTCATATGCTAGGTCAATTTTTAAGCCAATTTTGATCTTTATGGTGAAGTATTTTCCACATCTGCCAACCACAAATATCTACATATGGTAACAGGTAACTTTCTTTAGTACTATATAATCTGTGAGACATAAATAACTAGGCATTGTAATTGTATGGCAGTTACCATACAGTTGAAAGAGTTACATGATTATTAGTCACCCATAAAATAAAGTGGTAGTGTTTTTTTAAAATAATCTGTTATAGGAATTTCTTGTTTCCATACTTTTCTTAAAGGCTATAAATAATCTTGTTATGCTCTGACATTCAGCAAGTCATTGCAAAGAAATATGTTTATTCCTTCAAGATACCACTAGATTATCCATTTCATGAAGAAATGAATATTAAATATGGAAGGACACATTTTGTCCTTTTCATTTTAGTTCTAGATTTTGCCATATGGTTGCCCATGGCTTTTAAAGAACAGTTAGTGTCAGGAATGGACTTTTTAGCCACAACGTTTCTGTGATTTTTGGAAGTGTGACTTTTGGAAATTCTTAAAAAACCACATTTTGAAATATTGGTAGTTACTGTTGTCATTCTGTTTCTTTTCTTTTCCCCCCTTTCTTTCTCCCTCTCTCTTTTTTGTGACCAGTGCCTCTTCTCACAGATAAACCAGTATGATACAGACTTTTTGTGTTTAAAAACAAAACCTGGACTTACAAAAAAAGTTCCCAAATAACTTGTATTTAATTAGTATGTCATTTATTTAATTAGTTCCCTGTCTCTTTCTTTGCAGTGATTGTCTTGATTTCTAGTTCTAGTTTTAAAACAAGGAAAGTTTTAGGCCTTTCTTGATTCAACTCATGTTGTCCATAGCACACCTCACTGTCCCTACCAAAGAAAGGCATTGAATTTGAGATTTGATGCATTTTAGTCTTTGTTTTTTCTTCCACCCTGATGTTCTGTATATGGCTGCTTTGCAAAACAGTTTTGTGCAAGCAGACATGACTTAACTCCATTCCCTACATAGAGAACTATTCAACTTTACTTTTATGTGTTTTGAATACTGCCTCATGTGAGACTGTGACAGCAATAAAGTATGCATGGCCAACCTTATTTTAATAGCGAAAGAGAGCTGCTTTTAATTAATAAGTGGATCTCTTTATGTCTGGGGTTTTCAGTTTATTTTGTGGTTCCTTGGAGTTCTTCAATTATGTGGCCTAAAAGGGCTATGTTAGTGCCGACTAAATCCTTTTTAAAATCTGTCATTTACATGTTTTCTGTCTGTAACCTGTTTTCAGATTACTGTCTTAAAAAAAAAAAAACAGCAGTAGCAGTTTTTCCATGAAACGTTAAAATCCATAGACCAAAATTATATATATATTTTGCATTATTAATGGGATGCAGCATCCACATACAAAATTAGAAGACTAGCTGTGCTCTTCAGCTGCTCCATCATATAGGTTAAAGACTCTTTATATTGCCTATTTCCCCACTCAACATCTAGTTTTAAGTTACAAAACTGACAGAACTTGTGTAAAGCATCTACTTGGTATCTTGAGCATTATAGAAGGTGTGCAAAGGCTCTTGCTGCTGGTGATGCCATTGCCGTCTTTGGTATGCATAGATTTTTACTGAGTTCCGTCCAATCTGGGATGTCAGTGTGCCCCACGACTTCCCCACCAAGCTAAACCCTAAGGGGTTTTTATGCTACCACAGGAATCCAGTGCCAGACTTGGACCCACAGTGACCCCAAATAAAGCAATTCCTGGGTGGTAATATGGATGCTTTATGATTGACATATATAAATACATCCAATCTTGCTTATGAAGTTCTGTGATCTGCTTTTGTCATTAGAGGATATATTGAATCTAATTCTGTGTCGGGGATACGGGATACAGTGTATTACCGCATTGAAGGAGATTTGTCTGTAGGAGCACGAGCGTTCTGTAGCAATAGGCATAGCCGTCTTCTTGGCTGGATGTTAGTTACTAGGAAGTATTCACTGGGTGGGTCACTGTATTTTAACAACTCAAAATCTTTTTAAAAAACCATGCTCTTTTTGAATAGAAAGAGAGAAAATATTAACTCTTTAAAAGTCAGAGGTAAAACCGTGGCCAATCTGAATGTTACTTCTTTCTGGTTACTTGAACAGTGTCTCTCTGAAGTCTTCCTTGGGTCAGACACAAATACATGGGAGGTTGCTGTTGGAAACACTCCCTAGGCACTGGTAGAAGTTGTCGGTAGATGGCAGTACTGTTCTACTACAACATTTTTTAATCCCTGCAAATACTGCCTAACATTTCATTCCCAGTCTTAATTTTGAAAATGCTTGATTAGTTACATTAAGCAATGTTTGGGTGATTTTTTCCCCCTTTTAAACTTAACAGAATTATAGCCACAGCCTGAAAGAAAGCCATGACTGGTAGACAACATATTCTTAGTCGTAATTTAGTCCAACATAGAGAATGACATACCGATTTTTAATTATATTTGTAAAATGGCTATATAAATATATAAAATGGTTAACAATAATGATTATCATTTCTCACTTACTTTGCATCAGTGTTTTTTCCCCTTATTCTACCGAGGGTAACATCTGATCGTTATGGTGAATCATCTGAGATGTACATTCGTATGAACATGTTTATTTCTTTTTATTCCTACAGGTCTACATGTATGCCTTGCAAATGGAATATTTTTGAATTCTGCTAAGATATCTTGGCATATACAACTAACTTGTCGATGAAGAAAGCTAATATCTTTACAGTTTTTATTTGGAAAGTCAGGGAATAACGCTATCCTTAGGGAAGTGTGGTTTACCTTCTTATATTAGCTTTTTGCAGGTCCCTTAGGAACATGCAAAAAAAATAAAATAGGCTGCTCTTCTGTTTGTCTTTGTGATTCAGATTATAATAATTAACTCTCTAGGCTAAATATAACTAACGATCTATGATCATCATTTAAAATGGAATCTTTCACAGTAAATTTGCAATTGGTGTATTTCCTGAACTTCTCTTATTTTAGGATATTTTTAAGGAAGATTTCATATAGGATGGGAGGTGAAATTGGTAGTGTTTTCTCCCTTTTTTTAAAAAAAAAAAAAAGAAACAAAAGCATTGTCTTACTACAATTCCATTGGAAAAGATAAATATATTTTGTTTTACAAAATACTTTGGGAGGATAAATCTTCCTTTTAAATCGAACTGAATTTTAAGAAAACTGTGGCTTAACTGTTTATCTCTTGTTTTCCAATTTCTTTACCTAATTTCTATCTAGAATTGTAAAATGACTGATTAGAGACTTAATCCGGCTTTTGTTTTTACCTTAAACTATTTAAAAAACTAAAATGTAATGTTAATGTTTTTTGTTCTCTATTGTCTTTAAAGGCATTAGCAGGTAGAATAGAAAGAGATAAAACATCTGGGTACTCTGAGTAGAAGGGTTCTGTTTCAGTTATCATTTTATGCTTAGCTTGTACGGGTCTAAGGTATATACATTCTCTTAACTACTGTATAAACTAGAAATTTGCAGCATAAGCCACAACCTGTGCTAGCTGAAACACTTAGTTACAGCATGTAATTCCCAACAGATTTTTCTGTTATCTTTTTTACTCACCCTCATGGAATGATAAGTACATTTTGGGGATTTAATTAGTTTGTGTGTGTGTGTGTGTGTGTACACATACATATACATATACCCATAATATAGACACAACTATTATAACTGCTATAAAATAAAATGTGCTGGTGGGAATTTGCACATAGCTTATGCTGAGTATGTGGAAATTTGGGGTATAACATATGCAGTGTCTCCCAGCAAACAGAGATAAGTATAGTAATAACAAATTTATAAGATATTTGTTAGTTATGTTCTTCCATCAGATACTGATAGACAATATAAGCCAGCCGAGAAGCACATGAGTCAAAGTTACTTTAGAAGTACACAGTGGAATAACACCCCCGTGTAGTAAGAACTTTCTATTTCCTTGAGAAGTTTGGATCACAGGGTGGTGAGGATGAAACCGCTGCCTCTATGATTTGCAATTGAAGTGGTGCTGTTGAGTGATACTTTTTGAAAGAGTAGCTTAAGGTTTTGAAGGAGTAACATATTTACTGAAAAATTTCTGTCAAAGTGAGCTCCTAGAGACTAGTATTCATTTATGCCTTGTTAAATATTTGGGAGAAGTAAAGTTTCTTCCTGTTTGACTTACAATAGATTTCTCAAGCAATGTTTCTCTCCAGCCAGCTATAGGATGAGGGTGGACAAAAAAAATTGGCTTTGTTTCTATTTTATGCACAGCCAGACTTGCTCTTATGTTTGTAATATTTAAGGGAGTTCAATAGGAGGCCCTTGATTCTTTGATCTAATGCCACAGTGCAGTTTAATGAGAAAGGTTTTTAATATTGTATGCAATATTGAAAATTTCTGCCAGCTCAGACCAATATAATGTAATGTTAGATTTACACCTTGGATCCATTCTTTTATTTCTTGTCATGAATCCACTCCCCCAGCCCCCTACCCCTGACTGAAACAGGTAATTACAAAGGTCTTCAGATCAATTTTTGTAAAGGGGCACCCTGACGGGTACCATGACTGAAGTGTGACATGAGCCTTTTCCAATACAATGGGTGGCCTAACATTCCTCTGGAAGCCCAAGCTCATTAAATATTCAGTTCCTTTTTTTCCCCCCTCCCCCCTTCGCGCACTTAGCTTGAGTCGCACTAAGTCTGGGGTTTCTTCGCTGAAGACTTAGGAAAATTGCTTCGAGTTCTCAGATTGAATTTTTTATGTGTATGACTTCATGATAGCATTAGCATGTGCTTTGATCCATGTGTGAATGGCGCTGGGTCGGCGCTTATTGCCATATCCAGATGGTGTTACAGGGAACAAACAGTTGTGTTTTAGGATTTCTCAATAGACTGTCTAGACTGGCCGTGCAGCAGACAGATACAGCCACCCATCAAATTAGCGTTTGTCAGATTTATGGTAATGGTTCACCAAAGCCTTCCTGTCATTGACGTTAAGATTTACGCCTCCAAAGTTATTTTGTGTTCCACAGAATATAGCTTGTGATTGCTTGGATTTAAAAAAAAAAAAAAGTTTAAGACAGAAAAGTCTTGTTGAATGTGAGCTGTTTCTGAATGAAAAGAAAAATATAAAAGGCATTAAACAGTGGCTGCGGCTTAGGAGCCGTATTGATTAGGGAAAGGCCTCCTTCCCACCCCCAAACCCCCTCAAGTGATAAGAAGGATGTTCTGCTCTGGCTGGTGTCTCCCATTTGCCCTTGTTGGAAAGAAAAACACGTATGTGGGTGACTGTGGCCAGATTTTGCCCTTTCATGTTGTTACTCTGGAGTAACGTGATCTGCTGCCCCATCGCAGTGGGAATAACCTTTTGACAGGCAGTATGTCCATTCTCAGTGGAAATGTTTTCCCAAGTCTGGCCAGGCTGCCTTTGATCATACCTCCTTCCAATGTGGGGTCACAGCTACTATGCTATGCAAGAGTCACAGGTTCCTGCGAGGAAAGTGAGAGACATGAGGGTTTAAAATAAATAAATAAATATGACCCAAACCTTCTTAAGTTCTCAATCATTGATATTATGAAGCCAGAAGAATGGAAATGGTCACAGGAAGTGTTCAGGACGTTTCATGTTAAACATGATGTGCGTCTTTTTGTGTAAGTGGGTCAAGCGATGCATTTCACACATTTTCGTGTAATGCGGCTTAGTAGTGAGGGTGCATCTCATCCTGGACATGCTGAGGCATGTCTGAAAATGTGTTTTCCTATTGTATGTTGGTGCAAATGACAAATGGTGAAGAGGCTGGGAGCTGATGAAAACGCTGAGATGGCCACGGAGGACAATATGCAGGGAAAAAGGCTTTGCGGAGGTGAAAAGCTCCAGCATTTTTCAAAGGAAGTTCTTTCATCTGTCTGAGAATGGGCATTTGGGGGAAACTCCTGCTAACCCCTTTGGTATGTCAGGATTGAGAACTGCTGCCTGTTCTAGTACAGGGCAGAATCTTTGCAGAATTTTTACTGGAAGGATATCTCTTATCTACTCCAGTGGCTGTAGCAAAGTTTTATCAGTTAGTGAATAAAGTATTCTCTATTAAATGTGCTGGAGCTGAAGCCTTCTTATTAACCTGCAGCAGCCCCTGCATCTCTGGGTAGTGGTCCCTCTGTCAACCGCCCTTCCTTCCTTCTCTCCTTTTTTCCCCCCTTCCATCTCTTCCTCCTTTCCTTCCTTTCTTTTTTGCTCTTGCCATATGTAATCAGTTGATTACTCTGTTTGAGACTGCTATTTTGGCCTGTTTTAAAAGACTTCTCTCTCATATATGTGTTCAAATTTAGTCATAAGTATATCTTATAAGTCGTAGCAAAAACAATTGTTGCTCAACTAAATTAAATCTCAAAAGATTACATTTTTTCCAAACAATAAACTGATGGATTTTTTCAGTTTTGCCCATCTTCAAGTCTTTAAATATTGAGTTAATGGTACTAAATTAAAATTTCTGCACTAATTTCTTGGAGTGTTAGAGCTTTCACTTAGTTTGTGGTATTTTTTTAGATAAATTATGACCCATTTATTGAAGATTTTTAATATCTCTGTTATATGTATATAAAACTAGAAGACTTCTCAGAAAAATATGGGAATATTTTTGCTAAACAAAATTTTCCCCCAAAATGTTCTTTCCCTCTCCCTTCCTGCCTCTCTTCTTGTCTTCCTTCTTTATTCCTGTTTTTCTCAAACTGCTAAAAGAGTTATTCATTTGGATTCCTTTTGAAAAGTCTGTTTCTTAAGGAACCTCAATGGTCCTGACTGTGTTTTGATTAATTTCCAGTGCATTGTTAAAAGGGCGGTTATTTGAGAGAGCATCTCAAAAGTAAATCTAATTCCTGCCGCGTTATCTTTTGCATTGCTTATTTGGGGTTGTGGCAGTGGAGGGGGTGACTCGAGCATCCTCAGTTAGTCGTCTAGCTAGAACAGTTACCATTTTGGACTTGAGAACTATTTTAAGTTTGTTGTAAGAAACAGTATAATTTTTACAAGACACATTTATAGTGTTTTAAAAAAGTTAACTACCCTTCTTACACGTGTGTTTTCTTAGAAATTGGAAGGGTTGAATGGAATGCCAGTGTTTTAGCAATGTGTGAAAAGTTATTTCAATAAAATCCTTTTTCTTCTTTGGTTTAAAACTTTATTCTGCCTGGGAATCCTCCACATTTATGATTTGGGCATTACTATTTTTAGGAGGAAATTTTAACTGGATACATTATGCTGTGTTTGCTTGATCAGACAACATATTTAAAGGAGATATAGGATGTTAGTGTGTCAAGGGACCTTAGAGACATCTAATTTAACAGCTTTATTTTTCCAGTTGGGGAAACAGAGGCATGGGTAGGTTAAGTGTTTTGGCTAAGGTCATAAAACTGGGCTGGCAGGACTGCCATTCAGATTTCTCACTCCTCATCTCCCCCCCACCCCGATTAAATCACTACTTTTAGGTAGCTAACAGTAGATTCACTCTTATTTGTTCCCCACCCCTACCACCAAACATGCTTAATCTTTCTCAATCTCAATTTGACTCATTAGTTCACGGCTAAGAAAGCATATTTTCTTTGAGCAGATTATACCAATAGAGAAAACAGAAAAAATAAAGTCCGATAGGACAAACACTGTTCATTGTACACCCAACAGCCGTTTATCCTTCTTGCTAAAATACCCTGGTCTGAGGCAGCAATGTGTCTAGCCCCAGGCAATGAATGAACCATGATTGGTCTAAGCCACTTAGACTCCTGTGTTCCCTGTTTTCTCAGCTCCTCTTACAACTAGCTGTGGCTGTGTTGCTTGGTTCTGACTAGTGATCTTATCGGGGAGGGGGTCTGTTTGAGGTTCTGTGGGGAAAGTTTTTGCTTTCTTATGAAAAGGGACAGATGTGTCCGAGTCCCCTCTACCTTCCTTTTCCCTTTTCCTGTTCTTAAACAGAAATGTGACATCTGGAGCTGATGTGCCCTTCTTACTATCTTACAAAAAAGGCCAGCTTCTTTTTAATTCAGTCCCATTTGTTTAAACCAGGGATTGACATTTTGGTTAAACCACTGGTTGGCAAATTATGACCCATTGGCTGATTGCCTATTTTTGTAAGTAAAGTGTTACTGAAACACAGCCACGTATTGACTGTGGCTGCCTTCGTGCTATGACAGAGTTAAGTAATTGCGACAGAGACTATATGGCCTCCAGGTCTTAAGTATTTACTCTCTGCCCCTTTAGGTTTGGCGATGCCTGTTTAAAGCACCTAACATGAATTTTCTGTTACTTTTAGCCAGACACATTCCTAATGGAATCAACCAATAACCAAGATCCTTAAACAAACTAGTGACTTGGCATTTCTTCCTACTCAAATTACTCTTTTCTGGTTAAGTAAGTGTGCTCCAGATGAGCATATTCATCATTTTGGACTTTATCTACTCCTCTTTATTTCCTTCCTGAACTCTCTGATTATCTTTATCATATTCTTTTTAAAAGTAAGATGAGAATATAAAAGTGTTTCATTTGGCCGGGCGCGGTGGCTCATGCCTGTAATCCCAGCACTTTGGGAGACTGAGGCAGTCGGATCACCTGAGGTCAGGAGTTCAAGACCAGCCTGCCCAACATGGCAAAACCCTGTCTCTACTAAAAATACAAAAAATTAGCCAGGCGTGGTGGCAGGCACCTGTATTCCCAGCTACTCGTGAGGCTGAGGCAGGAGAATCACTTGAACCTGGGAGGCAGAGGTTGCAGTGAGCCGAGTTTGCACCACTGCACTCTAGCCTGGGTGACAAAAGTGAAACTCTGTCTCAAAAAAAAAAAAAAAAAAAAAAAATAGTGTTTCATTTAAGTGCTACCTAAAACTAACATCAGCTCTTTGATATTCCAATCTTTTAACTGCCCAAGGAATTATTTTCTGATGCTCAGATAAAATTGTCAGGGCTTTCACTCGGTGAGTAGGGTCTATTCATGGATCTTAAAACCTGAACCGATAGAACAGCTCCACAGCTCCTTATATTCTGCTCCCAACCTTCCTGTCCCCTCCAAACTTGTTGCCCTTTGTGGTCTGGTAGAAGCAGGAGAAAACCCTGCAATAGCCCCCACTCTGACATTTTGTAATACTTTGTGCATACCAAACAAACCACTACCTTGATTTGGGAAGATAAACTGAAAATACATTTCTAGTTCAGTAATAGCTATAATTGGACAGTCTGTCTTTTGAACAATAAAAATAATCCTAGTTTCATTTTGTGTAAAGATATAACATCCTCTTATGTGTGACTGCAAAAATAAGCAAAAACTACTTATTAAAATATGTGTATTTTCATTTTGTTTGCTGACAGTATCAGGTAGTAATTGTACTGGTTTTGCAGACTATGTAATGTGTTATTGCAGTAAAAGCACTAGATTGGGTTCTAGGAGACTGAATTAACCATGAGCTGTTTGTCAACTGAATTAACTTCTGTGTGCCACAGTTTTGCATCTCAAGGAAAAGAGATTGAACTATATGGCATATCAGGTCTCTTTCAATTCTAATATGTTTGTACTTGTAAATATTCTTCAGGGTGGCTAGAACCCACTTGAGGATTAGTCAATTCAAATAATAGCAACAGCAACAACAACAGCAACAAAACTTCCTTTGGAAAATCAACATACTTTAGTCAGAATGGCCCTTTAATTTTTAAGGCCCAGATGCCTCAAAGGATTTGTCATGTACAGTTATCATTTGTTGTCAGAGGACTATTTTGGGGGATAGAATATTATGGGTGAATTTGGGTTCTGTGATGGCCATTTGCAATGCTTTAGCTTGATAATCAAATATAATATGTTTCACAATACATTTATCATTTTGTTGAAATAACATAATGAGTGAAGCCACTGTCTTGAAGTACAAGTTTCCAAGAGAATATTAGAAGCAAATTGGCTGGAAAGTGAGTGGATTACAGTAAAATAAAATAGATAATAGTCATTATTTTTATTAAAATGTTCTTGCCTTGCTTAAGAAATATTGTTCATGAAAAAGAAAATTATAATTTGATTGGGAGGATTTTATGGTAATGATGCCTGTGTCACAGAATCTTACAATATATTTTGAAGTGGGTACGTTTAAAAATGTCTTGCTTTTTAGAAGAACTACTTAATAACAAAGAAAAAGCATATTTTTGTTAATTTTACTTGTTATGCCTCTTTGCCTTTTCAGCTTTCGTGAAAGACATTAAGGAAAAAAATTTGGCATTGTATTCAAGCCAAATATTAGGACACAAAGAATAAATTAATGTTATTTCTACATTTTTTCCTTTTTTTTCCAAAGAACTCCTTTTTTTGCGTTTTCAAAGAACTCCTTAGCTCTTCTGTTTTATTAGCATTCTATAATCCTCTAAGTCACTGTGTATCTTTATATTTTGAAGAGAAAGTTGCCATGTAAGAAAAAGATAGCTTTCTTACTTCTTTGAGGGAGAAGGTAGGCTATGAATAAATAAAAGATAAAAAATAAGAAAGGCTGTCAGTTTCAAACACTCTGGAAGAATGTTGACTTTGCAAGTAACTGTTCAAAAATTAGTCTCTTTATACAGCATGTCTGGCCAATGTCTAGGTACAAGAAATGACCTGAGGTGAATGATTTTTTTTTTTTTCATTATATGTGCTTTAAGCTAAAGAAGACCTCAAAATAGTCCTTTAAAAAGAATGGCATTACTTGTGCTATAAAATACAGGTATACATATTTTTCTAATAGTATAAGGGAGACAGAAGTGAATATTCAATTCTAGTCCATATTTCTTGGCTTTTTATTATTTAGTTTTTGTTTTTATCAGGGTTATATATGAACATTTTCTAAAAGATCAAATAATCTTATAGAGCCTATTATGTGAAAACCAGTGGTCAATGGTGAACTTCTTCTTCCTTCCCTCCCTTCAAATGCCCTAACTTCTCTTTCTTTAGCTTTCTCCATTTCAACTACTGTATTTAGCCTCTCTCTGTCTCTCTCTCTCTCTCTTTCTCTTTTTATATTTACCACCATCATTCTAGTTAATGTACTTATAGAGCTACTTCTTGATTTTTCAGGTTTAGGCATTGTCTATTGGCTTCTGCTTTGGAAATTGAGGATTTCGCTCTTTTCTCTCTCCATTCACCCCAACACACATCTTTACCTCCCCCTACTCCTTCATTCTGCCCATATAGTTAATGTTCTCATTTTGGGTAAATACATGTGTTTACATTATTATGCCTTTATAAATGCCATTCATTGCTGTCATATTATGACTTCTTTTTTATTAAACTCTACTTTCTCTTGAGTTAGTCATTGTCATATTTTGTCATTTACTTAGTTTGCTACATCCTCATCATTCAGTCAATATTCTGTCTCTCTTAAGTTGTATAAATCTCCTCTTAATAATTTCAAATAGGTGTGCTATAAAATTCTATCTAGTTCATCTTCTTGGTGACATTCTCTCAGAGCTTCTGATTTACGCCAATCTGGACTGGTTGTTGACCAGCCCTGCTACTTGGCTGTCGTCACTGGGGGGCCCCCTAAATTATCATGCTGAGGGGACCCTTTCTTCTGTAAGATGCTTGCTGGCTTCCGGGTCTTTGTGTTCTTTAGCTTACTCCAAAGTTCACTGGAAGTCGTTTTTTTTTGAGATTTTGCTTATTGGACTCATGACTGATGGTTTAGTTGGTATAGAACTCTAGCTTGGAAATAATTGTCCATCATAGTTTTGAAGTCATGATGCCATTTATTTCTAAGCTTCTAGCTGTTGCTATCCAGACCAACATCGTTGTTTTGATCCTGAACTTTTTGTATCTGAAGTGCTTTTTCTGCTGGTGGTGATGATTTTGTTTTTAATCCTGTTTGGCAATTCCAGTCTTCTGAAATTTCATGGTGTACTTTGGTGTGTGAATATGTGTGTGTGTGTGTGTGTGTGTGCATGTGCATGTATATATGTATTAGGTTTTCATCTCATTGTATAGTTCTGCATACCCCAAGTTTAAAAAATTTTTTTCCTGTGTTAGGTTTCTGTCTTTCATATTAATGACTTTTCTTAGATGCCTGGCAGTTCTTGTCTGTTTATATTTAAAAGTGGGGCATATGAAGCTAATTCAGAGTTCTGTGTGCAAGAGTGAGATTTATCTACTGTGTGTTTCTCCCATGGGTGTTTGGCTGTTTTATCAGAGAGCTCCCAATAAACATATCTTTAGGTTTTCTCTCTTGGGGTAGTTAGATATTCCAAAGAAGAATCTTTTAGGCTCCCACCTGGAGAATGTAAGCCTGGGCCTCAGTGGTGGGGGAAGCAAGGGGGAAAAGGGGCCTTGGGCTCTCAATATTCACTATGCTAAAGTTTCACTTAATTCTCCTTTTCTGTACAATACTCCTGCTTTAATATGTGCCTAGTGATCTTCAGTACAGAAAATAAAAGGTGTAGCCTTCTACCAGGGTGGCAGAGCCAGCTGCCCAGCTCGTGAAATCGGAGAGAGGATCTAGAACTCTTAAGTCCTTCTTTAAAGAGATCTGAACCAGTCCTCTTGTTTTTAGTCCCTCCTTCATCCCCATTTATAAGGGATCCCATTCCTGACAAGGAGCAAACTGTCTTGTGGCCTACCTTTCTTTCACGGCCTGTTTAGAGTCAGCTTTTTGTCTGCTGGACCAGTTACCACTTGTTCTTCTGCTTTCTAGTTTGCAAAATGTGGTTATTTTTTATGTTCAAGTATGTTTGTCTTTTTTTAAAAAAGTCTTTTAAAATCATTTTAGTGCAGTTTTAGGAGAAAGTGGAACTAAATGACTATATTCAACCTGCCACTTTAATCAGAAGTCTTTTCTCATTTGTGTAACTGCAGATTGTCTTCTCAACAGGCGGTTTGGTCAGAAAGTGTAGGTGCAGTGTGAACAATTCTGTAGAACAGGAATAAGACTAAATAGAAGCATGCTCTGTCTGTGTTTAGATGCTTGTGACTGTCATGTTTTTAAGAAGAGGTAACATTGGAGGTGAAGTAAAATGTCTCTTCTGGAGGGGTTTTAAGTGCAGTTTGGCCTCTTTTTAAAATTCTCTTAGTCTCCCTGTGCAGACAGATACCCAGATACATTTGCATATTGAAAGGGGCCATGGGAGTTAGTATCGTGCCACATCCTGTGCACCTACTGTCCAGTGGCTTCTGCGTCCCTTTTGTATAGGATATTGTCATCATGTGGTGTAGAACAACCCTTCAGGAAAAGCAAGACTCCTCTCTGCTAGAGGAATGTGGGTGCTTTGAGAAAGGAGATTCAGAGAGGATGACAGCATCTCACGCATGGGCATGGGGTTCCCTTTCTCATTTGAAAGATGTAGGGCTCATTGGACTAGACGAGCCTTTCCAGTTACAAATCTTGGTCACTTGAGAATTTTGAAAATGTATTGTATTTTAATTGCTTACTTTTTTACATATGGGCTTTGTATATTCATTATGATTTTGTATCAGGGACATTATTAGAAGTCATTTGAAGACTTCTGGTTTAGGTGTGTTCATATGGTTGGCTGCCCTTACATCTTCTTGTGTTTCTATTCTCCTCTTTCCCTGATGGCTACTTCTTGACCATGCTAGCTTTTTCAATTTCTGTGACAAATCAAGTTCTTTTTCCCCTCAGGGCTTACACAAATATAGTTCCTTCTTTATGAAACGTTGTTCTCCTCGTTTTTTGTCTGGCTAACTCCTAATTATTTCAGCTAAGATATTTTTTTGTTTTCTTATCCCCCACAGAGCATTTTCCTGACTCTTCATCTAAATAGGATCACTTACCTCTTAGATTTCTTTCTGTCTCAGCTTTTTGAAGTGTAATGATATACAATCTGGTAAACTTTTAAGAGACACTCTGTTCTTTCCCTTCATGGTGCTTCTCATTGACAGCATTTAAACATGCATTTCTGGCTCTGTTTAATATTGACTTTCCTTCTAGACTATAACTTCCATGAGGGCTGTGGGCATATCCTCCTTGTTCACTATAAATATCTACCTCCTGGCACTGGTGAGCACTCAGTCAATATGGGTTGAATGAATGGAGTACCAACTCAGAAAGTTGATCCTACTGGCACCCTTTTCAAGCTTCGAGAAGTCCTAGTTATGGTATTTGAGGTGCTGGGATTAGTTTTTTACCCCCTTGCAACTCTACATAAACTATGTAACTACTAGCATTAAACAGACATAGACTTTGGGCCAGATCAATATAATCTATTTATTACTCCCACTGTTTGGTTTGTTTTGTTTTTCCTGTCCAGTTCTCTTAATTTGGCATCATTAATCTAGATTAGCCAAAGAAAAAATACAGATTCTGGGGGTGGAGGAGAAAGGGCCAAACCAGAGGAAGAATAAGGGGGAAGGAGGACAATTTAGTCTGTTCTACTAGATACTTTTTAAGTATTAAACAGTGTTCATGTCTTTCTTCTCCATTCGCCAGAAAATTATGAATTTGAGGAAAAGGACAAGGAAGTTAGAGGTGGTCGGTCATCAGGTAACTTTAGTTACTGTTTCCGGAGCAGTCTTTGTTCTTACTGTGCCTTTGACCAGGAGTTCCTAGAGGACAGGAACATGGCTTTCACATATTTAGTCCTCCACAGCAGAATTTAAGTTACTTAGCAGTTCATTATGGTGGTGCTCAAATAAGATTTGTCAAATGATTAATCATGAACACGATATCAGGTTTCAGTTGCTGGTTGGGATTCTAGCATAATAGTTTAACTAACAAAGCCCTCAGCTTCTGGAAGGTTATACCCTAAAGGCAAAGAACTGCTCTTCGGTAAGTGTCAGATGGGCCAGCCAGTAAGGAGACGCAATGATTCTGGGACATTGGTATTTTGCCAAGGGTAGTCCCTAAACTTTTGTTCTGTTTGGAACAAACTAGCTGGAATACCTTTTTATTCCCTGATGGGTTTTCCCTAACAGGGAGTGCAATGCAGTGGTTATTTTTTTTTGAAAGCAGATTAGACTCGTTTTCAAATCCCAGATCTTGTTAGCGGTGTCATCTTGGGCAAGCGATCTCTGAGCAGATGCCTTCACAGTCATGGGGTCCTGATGTAAAGTGTATACCGCCCAGGGGAGTTATGAGGATTACAAACAAGAACCCTCCCAAAGTGCTTGGAAAGTACTTCACCCAAAGTGAGAGCTCTTCATGCCATCGCAGTTGTTGGGATTTTTGAGGAGTGTGCAACCAAGGGAGTTAGAAAAGTTCAAGGGAGGCCGGGCGTGGTGGCTCACACCTGTAAATCCCAGCTACTCGGGAGGCTGAGGCAGGAGAATCGCTTGAACCCAGGAGGCGGAGGTTGCAGTGAGCCAAGATTGTGCCACCACACTTCAGCCTAGGCAAAAAGTCAGACTCCATCTCAAGGAAAAAAAAAAAAAAAAAAAAAAAAAAAAAGGCAAGGGAATTGATAGCAAAGATGATTCTTCGTAAATGACTATACATTCCTCCAGGTACTTCCATGAAAAACAGTGCACAAGCTACACAAATACCTGTATTGAATTCTGAGCGATAACTACTAAATGAGCTTTGTTTGCTCCAAAATCAGCACAATGTTCAGAATTGATCCTTTAATTATGGCCTTTGATCCACAATACCTAGGGTGTGCTTTTAAGCATCAACGCCTTTACGTTTTAAAATCTTATTCATCTGTACTGAAATGTAAAGAGGTTGAGAAAAAAAGTGCAAGACTTGACTGGAAACTTTAGAGTGTGTGCATTATGTTTAGTTTCTAAAAAGAAGTATGGGCATTGGGTAATTTGTCTGGATTTTAAGAAGGCCACAGTCTGGAGTTAATGTAATTGCCAAGGGGATAATGGAGATTCATATTTAGGCAATATAGGTACAGATGAGCAATTCAAAGCAGTGTGCATCTGCCAAAAGTCTTACCTTATTTATGACAGTTTAAGACTGGGTTCTCAGCAGAAACATGCAGAGGGAAGGAAAAGTCAAAGTCCTAATTTCTGAAAACATGGGCAGTGTGGAATTCCTGCATGTCTCCTGTGGGAATTACAGCAAATAGAGTGGAGTCTGGCGTAGATAATAGTTATATGTAATTTGTTTTTTATCATGTGTCTTCATGGATGGAAAAGTTCAGTCTTGTCTTCACCCTCACTGTTATTAATATAATTATCACAAAAAGATATTTTGTGGTTTGGTTAACATTTTACAAACACAGACATTGATTTCCTCTCTCGAAAAAAAAATTGTATATAACTTAACACTATGTCCTTCACCACTCAAATTTTCAAAGTTGTTTAGGTAGCAGCTTCCAGATTTTTGGATTTTATAGAACCATAATATTAAAAACAAACAAAAAGATCTTGGCGGGGTGGGCAAAGGTGGGACTTAGTTTGCCAATAAGGACATTAGAAAAACAACCCTCGGGGACTATTACTGACTTCATTTCACGACTTTAATACCCTCCTGCCCCCCGCCTGTAGGAACATTATAATCTTTGAATAAATAAGTCCTTTTAAATTGAAAAAAAGGTAGTTTTATGGGAAACAAACCAACCAACCCTTTTTGTTCTTGGTTTTCCTCAGTTCACTATGGATTACTGAAAACATTATTGACCAACAGGGATTCTTTGTATGGAATAGTACTAGCTGATGGTTCCACACATACATAAAAATGCTGTCATGATTAAAATTATCTTCAAGAATCTTAAAACCAGTGTTACTGAGGGGAGGTAGAAGCTTGTGTATGTGACATGGAGATCTCCCAAAATATAATTTTATAAAATTGACTTTAGTCATTGGATATTTCCTCATACTTTCAAAGACTTTATGTAAGGAAATAAAAACGAGATTATTATTTTTGTTTAATTTGTGCTTATAAAAAGACATCAAATAGTGTTAAATATAAAATAGTTGATTATCCAGAATCTATTCCAATAGATGAGAAAGGGGAGTTGTGATGCTGCGAAGTAATTTGTTTTTAAAAAGTCAATATTCTTGGCTATATGCTATATAGTTAAGGTTAATGGGCCGGGCGCGGTGGCTCACGCTTGTAGTCCCAGCACTTTGGGAGGCCGAGGCGGGCGGATCACGAGGTCAGGAGATCGAGGCCATCCTGGCTAACATGTGGAAACCCCGTCTCTACTAAAAAATACAAAAAGTTAGCCTGGCGTGGTGGCGGGCGCCTGTAGTCCCAGCTATTCGGGCGGCTGAGGCGGGAGAATGGCGTGAACCCGGGAGGCGGAGCTTGCAGTGAGCCGAGATCACGCCACTGTACTCCAGCCTGGGCGACAGAGTGAGACTCCGTCTCAAAAAAAAAAAAAAAGGTTAATGGTAAGTGACCAAGAGAAGTTAAATGTTATTCAGTTTGGTTTTGAAATATGTTAAAACTCTTTGTATCTGATTAGGGATAGTTATATTTTCTGTTGGTATTAAAGCCGATTTGTGTCCTCTGAGGTTTACACCAAGAAATGTGTATTTAACAGTGAGGGGGGAGTGGGGAGCTGAGTATAGTAAGGGTGGAGTGGGATGGGACTTACTGTTGATTCAGGAGAGCAAAATGAGGCCAAGTTGTGAGGAGAAAACAAGCTAGGATTATTTTAAAGATAATTTGGGAGCTTTATGTAAGTACATGGAAAATAGGGAACCCCCTGAAATCATGGCATAGAATGGGGAATAATTACATTAACTTTTTCTATCCTTATAATGGAAAAATGGTGCTTCCCTAGGACTTCTGGTATATATTGCTTATGTATTGGATATATACTGGCATATCAGAAATCTATGAAGACTTTTTTCTATTGATTTTATTCATGAAAGGTGATATTTCCAATAATAATTTGACTTTAGAAAACCTTGTAAATAGGTACAAAGAAAACAAAAGTACAATACCCTCCCCTCCAAACACTTTAAGGATAATTACATATGAAATGACCTTTTATATAACTGAAAAGAACTAGGTCTTTATTATTCATTTTTTGGCATCCCACTTGTATTAGTTTTCTATTGCTGATATATTACCACAAACTAAGTAGCTTAAAGCAGCACCATTTTATTACTTTACAGTTCTGGTGGTCAGAAGTTCAAAATGGGTCTCACCAGGATGAAACTAAGATGTCAGCCAGGCTGCATTCCTTTTTGCAGGCTCTAGAGGAGATTCCATTTTCTTGCCTTTTCCAGCTTCTAGGGGTTGCCTGAAGTCCTTGGCTATTGGCCCCTTTTCATTTTCAAAGCCAGTGGTGATTACTCAGTCTTTCTTACAATGCCGTCTCCCTGATTCTGACTCTTCTGACTTCCTCCTTTCTGCATAAGGGCAATTGTGATTACATTGAGCCTACCTGGATTAATTCAGGATAATATTTGTAAGGTCGGCTGATTAGTAACCTTGATGCCCCCTGGCCATGTAACGTAACAGTCACAGGTTCCAGGGGTTAGGATATGGATATCTTTTGGAGGAGCCATTATTCTGCCTACCATAATACTATATCACACAAATACATATAATTTTTCTGTCTTCATTATTCTACAATATGGATGGTTGTTTCTTAATTATACTTGCCTAAGAAATAAGTTAAATAATAAACTTCTTAAAGGGACAGGAGTCATTATTGAGCTAAAGAGAGAGCTCATTCATATGACTTTTAAAATGTCAAATTTCGAATTTATTTGTGCCATATACTCTAGTTGGTACCCATGTTTTTGTGCTGTGAGGGAATTCCTTCTTGCTTTGAATTTCCTGCCAGTTACATAGCTTGCTCACTTGATTTTTATCCCTATATAATTTTAAATTTCTGACTTGTGGTTTTCTAAGAGGCCCTAGTTACTAAAGTTAGGAGGTCAAGGAGATTGTCCATTGTGACTTAGGGTTACATGTTAAAGAAAAGTTATTCAATGATGCTCAATAAAGGCCAGGAAGACTATTCAGGGCCATCAACGTAGGTATAGGGACCACTGCAATGGGTTCTTGCAGTGCAAGAGGAAAGATTGAGTTCAATTTCAAGTACAGCATGGGGAGGTAGGAATTTATAGCCAAAGAGCAGGGTAGGGGTCAGTGGATGGAAAATTACTAAGAAGAAACGTAAGGGGTAAGGGGGACTCTGGCTAAACCAACCTAACAGGATTCTTGCGGAAGACTGGCTGGGGTGATCAGACATCACCTGGGGGATGGTGGAGGAGAAGGATGATCAAATTAGATATGGGGGTTCTTGCTGAACTGACTTAGCCAGGCTCTTTGCTAAAATGGGATTTCACAAAGAAGTGCACAGATGGGTTTAGGAGAAGGTTCGGAAGCCTGACTGAAGTTTGACCAAGGAAAGAATCTTTTTCATATCTCAGACTCTGAAAACACAAAAGTTATTCCTTTCATGGTGATGTGGTGGGTATGGGGTAGTTGGTAAGGTGTAGGGTGAGGAGCGTGTGGGGTAGTTGGCGAAGTATAGGGTGAAGGAATTGAGAAGGATGGAAAGAGGTGCACCTGGGAAAAGAAACTCAAAGTGATTCATTATAGAGTCAGGACTAAGGCCATGGAGATATTGTGCTCTGGTCTTCTCTCTGATAAGCCATAGATTTGAACTGAGGGTAAAACCAAGGAAAGCTATTGAGATAAATGAGAATCACTCAACTCTTTTTTTTTTTTTCCTAACCCACTGAATTTGAGGGATTTAATTGGAGACAAAGGGCGTAGGTGTTGTATGTATCGTGATCATCCAACTGAGCTGCAAAAACGTGGTGAAAGTAAATCCGATTAGTTGAGAAGGTAGGCTTTTTGTTATTATAACAAGTGATGTTTCAATAAAGGGTGAGAAGAAGCACTGCTGAAGAAGTATAATTATGGTTCAGTTTATTGAGTTGTCGTTTTCGCCTATCTGTGATAGAGTATGGAAAGATGAATAAAAAGTTTGCCATCAACAGCTGAAGTGCTTATTGCCAGGGTGAAATGTATTTTCTGTGGCACCTAAGTCAAGATATTCCCTGTATTTTCTCTCAGTTATACCATGAATGTGAGGACAGAGCAACACTGACCTCTGCCTAACCCTAGTACAGGTAACCCTTTTAGGGTGTTGGTTTATGATTATATCAACTAATTTTTGAGATGATTTTTTTTTATTATCCTTCCTTGTGTAACTTAAGTACCCTCAATTGGTTTGTAAACACTTGTTGTTTCTATAGCCTGTTTCTTATTGCAAGTCATGGCATAAGTTTTTCCTTCTCTAGAGTTTTCATATCTTGGCTGCTTCTCAAAGTTTGAGGTAAGCAAATTTGGATGCAGTGCCTCCGATGAGGACTTGTCATTTTGATACACCATTATGCTCTGTGTTTTCTAAGCCTTTTAAAATAGCTGAATGTTTTAAATAAGTGAATGAGCTGCTGTTGTTTGGACTTGCATTTCCCCCCCAAATGTTGAGGTACTGATTGAATCTTGGTGCAAAACATGCAGACCTTTTTTATGTACTGTACTGAACAGAGTGCTTGTAAGAAATGTAGGCAGGTAAAAGGATTAATTTTAATTATGTTCAGAGCTAGTGTGATCATGAAGTAGGGGCACCCCCTCCCAATCAGGTGCTTTTCTGTGACACTGGCCTTAAGACATTTGCCTGAAAGGTGTGTTAAAAGAGCAGTCATCTAAAGTTCTTTCCCTGGCATTCATGAGATATTTCTCATTACCTGGAGAACACCCAGACAAGTTCATGCTGCTTTTTTACAATGAATTGTCTGATAACGTTGTGTTCTTGCTGCCGAAAGATGTTCAAACAATTTGGACTCTGCTACTACACTTCAGTCTAGTGTGTTCAAGTAAAACAATAAAAAAAAAACAAAACTGAAAACAAATACCACCCATATGAAAGGAAGTACAAATCTATATGTTGTGAAGAACTGAAATGAACATATCTGTTTCCCAAAAATATCCCAGGTGTTTTTTCTACTGAAGAATCAATATATATTGACTAGTATATTCTTCAGAGTTTAAAGTTTTCATCCTTTATTGTGAAACTCATATGAATGAAAATGCAGTGGGACTGATGATTTTTATTTTCTTGTTTTCTTCTATTTCTCGTTTGAAGGAGGCTTCTATAGGTAACAAACAATTCTAGCATAAATATATGTTCACGTTTCTGTTTAGAATTCTACTTCAGTTTAATATACTCAAATCCTTTATAATTCAATATATCCCACTGCAGCTGTTTAATCACAGTTTTATATTTTAATAATTAAAGAATAATGAAGAAAGAGCACTGAATGTGTAAATGCCAAAATCTCAAATAACAACCAAAAGTTTGTGTTTTGTGTTCTACCCACGCCAAGAACAGAAATTTTAATAATTTTTTAAGGTAAGCTTGGACTAGTATGGCATAAATAATAATTATTGTTATTAGCACTTACTGCTTTATTTCTAAGTCAATACTCTAAGTATTTTACATTATAACTAATTTAATCCTGACAACAACTGTATATTAGTCCCATTATTGGGATGAGAAAACAGGACCATATATATAACTTAGGTCATTTGGCAAAGGTGGCCCAGTTTTTTAGGTGATTTGGCAAACGTGGCCGAGTAAGTGTTGAAGTGGGAATCAAACTCAGAAATCTGGCTCTCGAATTTGAGTGTTCAACTTCAAAACAGTGGAAAAAGCTGCAGCCTACCTTCTCCTGTCTGCTACCAAGCAAACCTGTGATCTTTTTGATGAATATGCTTCAAGATTTTGGACTGTAGTATGTTCATCTATCTTGAGAACTTTTGATGCCGTAAAACATACTCTTTAAGGTATTTTCTAGCTCTAAAAATCTAAATTCTATATAGTTTAAAATTAACCATGTATTTAGCCACCAAATGGAGACTGATAAATTTGGGGGTAGCCATACAATAGAATTCTATGCTGTCATTAAAAAGAATCAGGTAGAATCCTCTTCTGTTTTGATGAATATGTCCTAGCATATTCACAGGTTTGCTTGGTAGCACACAGGAGAAGATGGACTACAGCTTTTCTGCTATTTGGAAGGGGAGCACTGAAACTCTACAGCCAGGTTTCTGGGCTCGATTCCCACTCCATCACTTATTAGCTGAGTCACCTTTGCCAAATCACCTATTCTTTGGGTCTGTTTTCTCATCCTAAAATGGGACTAATACATAGTTGTCAGAAAAATAATGAGCTAGTTGTATAACTGTATGCATACTATGATTCCATTTTTGTACTAAAAAAAGAAAAGAGAAAGATGTATATATATATATTAGTATATGCATAGAAAAGTTGAAGGATTGAGCACTGATCATCTCTAGGAGGGTTGAATATGAAGGGACATTTCTTTTTTCCTTTACACATTTCTGATTGATCAACTTATTCATTACAGGTATTACTTTAGACATGAGAAAAAATAGAGAAAAACAAATTAAGTGTGTGTCCTCATATGTGCTTATGAGTGGACTAGAGATAACAGAAAAAATATCTCCTGAAGTATCAGAGGTTGGGCCAACTGTCAGATTAGTGGAAAGGGCAAATTATTTCCTTCTCTAGCTTGTGAAATGACCGTGGGGCCTTCAGTTGTTGTTGTAGCTATTTAAACCATCTAAACCATCACCATGTTTTGTAACCTTTTAAAATTCTCATGTGAGCTTTTTGCATGATTCTTAATGAATAAAGGATAAATACAGTAAAGTCTGGGTTGATTTTTTTCTGTATTTTCATTGATGATAGTCTGACTATAGGATCTATCTTGAGCCTTGCTGCCCAGGTATATATTGACCACAGGTGGCTTAATTTGGCTTGTACATAGTTAAGTACATAGTACATTAGCAACATTAACTAAGTATTTTGAGAGTACAGAATGTAGTGTAAGCCTTAAGTGGGGAGAAGTAGTTACGGACCTTGAGCCTTGAGAAATAAGAATGATATTGCCTGTTGGACAAAAGGAATGTAAATTTACTTTCTGAGTAAATAAACATCCTGAGTGTCTCGAGATATCTCCTTGTCACTTCCATCTACTAGTAGAGGAGGACTGAGACACCCTACTCTTTGTGGCATACCTCACTACACAGGCCTTTGGGATTTGAAGGAGCATGACTAGAAGTCCTCTTGGGAAGTTGGTAAAGCTAAAGGTAAAATTCTCCCTTGGTATGAGTTAGATCAAACATGGTTCATTTTGTGCCTGTGCTGTATCAGGTATCTGAAGTAGATTCTTTCCAAGCTTAACCTTTCAGACAGTTTTTAATCTATAAATATTAGTGTTTAAAAGTCAAAACCCTGTGAAGTCATTCTACCATTTCTGTTACCTCCCTCCTCTCCTCACTTTACCGCAAAGGTATATGTTTCTTTTTTTTGCCAGGTCAAAGATTTTTATTAGGGTGAGATTAGATTTTTCATATTAGGTGGCTGGAAAGTACAGCCAGCTGAAAACTATCAACCATTTAGACTACATGCTTCATTTGAATTGTGTTTCTGGATGCAAGTCAAGTATGACAACTGTGAGTTTCATAACTTTCTCTAGCTTGATTCAAAAATGTTTTAGGGCCAAAATACTTCTGAGGTCTTTTCTATCCTTTCTTGGTGAGGCCCTATGGAGGTTATTGGAGTTAAGACTATGTTGTGGGTCTCATAAAAATGACAGAGAGGTGAGGAACCTTGCATATTAGGCTTGAATCGTCTCTTATCCTTGCCTGTGTTCTCCCAGGAATGACTTATCTCTTCTTGTTCAAAATGAACATCTCAGTGGATCCATGCCTCTTATAATAATTGATGTCATGTATTTTGTTGGCTTTAAAAATGCTTAAGTTCTTTGATTGAAGTTATAGCTTTTAGATAATATAGAGCTAAATTATGAAGGGGAAACATGTTGTCAAAGAAGACTGGGTGGATAAGAAGGGACTAAAGAAAGTAATAGTTGGAATAATTCCAATGCATGGCGATTAGGATTTTGGTGTTCATTACCATAGTCTCCCAGGGGACACCCACGTCCAACAGAACTTGTATGTTTTTATTTACAGTTATTATCATCCATGATATCCCAGCCCCCAATTATTCAGTTTGTTTTTTAAAAAAATTCAACCAAGCTTTTTAAGGGAAAGCATTAATTTTATAAGCCTAGATCTGAGCAATTTATAACAGAGCCATGTGAGCTATTTCAGGAAATCAACAGATATTTATTGAGCACCTATGATGTGCTAGGTAGAGTACATAAGTTGAAGTAGTTACAGTTCTGGCAAAAAAAAAAAAAAAAAAAAAAAAAATGAAGGCTTTATTGTAAAACAACAGGAATAGATTAGAGCACAGGTCCCCAAGCTTTTTGATGCCAGGGACCAGTTTTGTGGAAGGCAGTTTTTCTATCGACTGAGATGGAGGGGATGGATTCAGGATGATGCTGTTCCACCTCACATCATCAGGCATTAGATTCTCATAAGCAACCTAGATCCTTCACATGTGCAGTTCATAATAGGGTTCCCACTTCTATGAGAATCTAATGCTGTAGCTGATCTGATAGGAGGCAGAGCTCAAGCCACAGTGCTCCCTTGCTCACCTGCTGCTCACCTCCTGCTGTGAGGCCTGGTTCCTAACAGGCCATGGACCAGTACCGGTTTACTGCCTGGGGGTTGAGGACCTCTGGATTAGAGTATTACAGAAATATTTCAGAGGTGAAATCAATACAAATAGGGGACTTGCATCAATTTTGGACATTGTGAGAGGCACAGGATTGAGGATAAGCTTTGGCTGATGGATTGGATGATGCTGCAATTTACTGAAATAGGAAATATAGAAAGAAGGAACAAGTTTCTTTTATGGGTGGTAGGATTGATACTGAATTGGATTTTTATTAGTTTGAGAGTACCTAAGGGATGTCTAGATAGAGATGCTTAACAGGAAGTTTAAAATCTCTAGTTTGGCTCTCCAGAGCAGGACGTTGAAGCAGATATGGGATTCAGAAGCCATCAAAATAGTAGAAGCCATGGGAATGGAAGGAATGTCCTACGTGAAACATGTCAAATGAAAAGTGTCACTGGATCTGAATACATACTCTTGATTTCTGTCTTCACCACCCCAGTTAAGATGGTGCTTGTGAAGATCACCAATATCCTCCGTATTTCCAGATCCAATGGTTTTCTGTGTGTTCTGATCTCACCACTCAGAAGCATTCATCTTAGTTGCTTACCTCCTCCCTCTTGAAACACTTAAGTTTTCTTACTTTCATGACACTTATGTTTTCTGTTTTTTTCTCTCAACAGACTGGCTGTTTTCTCCTCTTGTGTCTTCTTGTAAAGATTAGAAAACTTTAAAACTCTGTCTAGACCCGCCCCCCACCCCAACTGTTTGTCATTAGCATGACCTTAGTGTTATAATTCTAGAGGAAGACAAAACACAGGAGGAGTCACATAAAAGTATAAGATTTGCCAAATTTAATAGGATGTGATTTAAAAGGACGTATGTTCCTTCCATTCAAGAAAAATGTGGCTAGAATATAGAATTCCATCAACCTCTGTCCAATGATAAATGTTAGGAAATACTTCAATAAAACAGTTGTAAAAAATCTTGCCATCATGGGACTTATGCTCTAGTGAGGGGAGACTGGCAATAAACAATAAATAGTAAATTACTGAGTAAGTAAGAAGACAGTAAGTTCTGTGGGAAAACATGTAAGGGGGATAGAACATGTGGTGGGAAAGGTTGCAATTTTTTTTGGCTTTTTTTTTTTTTTAATTCTTTAATACTTTAAGTTCTAGGGTACATGTGCAGTTTTTAAGAGTGATCAGGGCAGGTCTCACTGAAAGGTGATATGTGAGTAAAGACCCAAACAACATAAAGGAGTGACTATGAATCATATGTGTATCTGTGGCAAGAGATTTCTAGGCAGAGGGAATGGCAAGTGCAAAGGTCCTGAAGTTGGATGTTACCAAGCGTGGGCCAGGAACTGCAAGAAGCCCAGTTTGCTTGGAGTAACTGACTGAGGGAAGAAATAGTAGTAGATGTTGTCATAGAAATAATTAGGAGTGGGGGAGGAAGGAGGAAGGAGGCAGATTTTATAGGACTTTTTAGTCTGCTATAAGGGCTTTAATTTTTAGCCTGAGTGAGATGGGAGCCTTTGGAGTATTTTGAGTGGAAAAGAGACTTGGTCTGACATATGTTAACAGGATCACTCTGGCTACTGTGCTGTAAATAGGGAGGTTTGAGTGAAAGCAGGGAGCCAGTGTGAGGCTTTTGGAATAATCAAGAGATGATGGTGGCTTAGATTGGGGTGGTAAGGGTAGAGGTGGTGAGAAGTAGTTGGAGTCTGGATATTATATTGAAGCTATTGCTGACAGAATTTTCTGATTGATTGGATGTGTGGTTTGAGAGAAAAAGGGGTGCCAAGGATTATTCTAGAGTTTTTGGCCTGAGCAACTGAAAAAATGGAGCTGTTGTTAACTAAGGAGGAAAGTTTCAGGAGGAAAAGGTTTGGGATGAGTTAAAAATTGTTGTGGGATTTTTTTTCAAAAATTTTTTTTATTATTGTAAAATACATATAAAATTCACCATCTTAACCATTTTTAAGTATGCAGCTCAGTGGTATTAAATACATTTATAATGTTATATCACTACGATCACCACCATACATCTTCATAACTCCTTTTCATCTTGTAACACTGAAATTCTATACCCATTGAACAATAACTGCTTGTATGCCCCTCCTTATTTCCTGGTAACTACCATTCTACATTTGGTCTTTATGACTTTGACTAATTCTGTCTTATATAAGTAGAGTCAAACTGTGTTTGTCTTTTTTATGGCTGGCTGGCTTACTTAACTTAGTCTTATGTCCTCAGGGTTGAAACATGCTGTAACATATGTCAGAACTTCCTTCCTTTTTATGGCTAAATAATAATCCATTATATGTATATATCACATTTTGCTTATCCATTCATTTGTTGATGGACATATGGGGTACTTCTATGCTTTAGCTGTTATGAATGATGTTGCTATGAACATGAGTGTACAAATAACTCTTACAGATCCTTCTTTCAGTTCTTTTGAGTATATATCCAGATATGGCATTATTGGATCAGATGATATTTCTATTTTTAATTTTTTGAGGTACTGCCATATTGTTTTTCACAGTGGCTATATCATTTGACATTCTCCCCAGCAGTGTACAAGGGTTCTAATTTCTCCATATCCTTGCCAACACTTGTTATTTTCCATTATTCTGATAGTAGCTGTTATGGTTTGAACGTGCGTGTCCTCCCCAAAATTCATATGTTGGAACCTAAGACCCAATGTGATGGTATTAAAAGGTGAGGCCTTCAGGAGGTTATTAAGTCTGGGGGCTATGGCCTTATGAATGGGATTAATATCTTTATCCAGTGCTTCCAGGAAACTAGCTAGGCCCTTTTCATCCTTCTGCCTTCTCCCATGTGAAGGTGTTGCAGAAGGCCCTCACCAGACATAAAATGCCAGTGCTTTGATCCTGGATTTTCCAGCCTCCAGAACTGTGAGAAAACAAACTTCTGTTCTTTGTAAATTACGTATTTTGTTGTAGCAAGAGGAACAGTCTAAGACAGTGGCCATCCTAATGATATCTCACTGTAATTTTTTTTTTTTTTTTTTTGAGACAGCGTTTCACTCTATCACCCAGGCTGGAGTGCAGTGGGGCGATCTTGGCTCACTGCAACCTCTGCCTCCTGGGTTCAAGCAATTCTCCTGCCTTAGCCTCCTGAGTAGCTGAGATTACAGGTGTGCACCACCACACCTGGCTAATTTTTTTGTATCTTTAGTAGAAATGGGGTTTCACCGTGTTGGCCAGACTGGTCTCGAACTCCTGACCTCAAGTGATCCACCTGCCTTGCCTCCCAAAGTGCTGGAATTACAGGCATGAGCCACCACACCTGGCCCTCACTGTAGTTTTGATTTGCATTTTCCTGATGATTAGTGATATTGAGCATCTTTTCATATACTTAATTAGCCTTTTGTATATCTTCTTTAGAGGAATGTCTTTTCAAATTCTTTGTCTATTTTTGAACAGTTTTTTTATTGTTCAATTTTAGGGGTTCTCTACATATTCCGGACATTGATCTCTTATTAGAGATATGATTTAAAAATTTTTTTCCCATTCTATGGACTGCCTTTTTACAGTATTGACATTTTCTTTTGTTGTACCAAATGTTTTAATTTTGAGAAAGTCCAATTTGCCTATTGTTTCTTTTTTCATCTGTGTCTGTGGTACCATGTCCAACAAATCATTGCCACATTCGATGTCATGAAGCATTTTCCCTGCATTTTTTTCTAAGAAAAAACTTTCTATGTTTCCATGTTTTTTATACTTTTAGGTCTTACATTTAGTGCTTTTATTCATTTGGAGTTAACTTTTGTATATGGCGTTAGGTAAGGGTACAACTTTATTCTTTTTCCTGTGCATATCCAGTTCTCCTAGCACCATCTGTTGAAAGGACCATTCTTTCCCATTGAATGATCTTTTCACCCTTGCCCAAAATCATTTGACCATATATGCAAAGGTTTATTTTGGGGATCTCTATTCTATTTCATTGGTCTGTATGTCTGTGTTTATGCTAATAACATGCTCTTTTGATTACCAGACATTTGTTTTGAAATCTGGATGTGTGAGTCTGGAGCTCCAGCTTTGTTCTTTGTTTTCAAGATTGCTTTGTCATTTGTGATTCCATATGAATTTTAGGATGGGCTTTTCTATTTCCATAAAGAAATTATTTAGATTTTGATAGGATTGCATTGAATTCATTGGGGTAGTGTTGACAGATTAACATTATTGTCTTTTGTCCATGAACATGGGATGTGTTTCCATTTATTTGTATCTTCTTTAATTTCTTTCAGCAATGTTTTGTGGCTTTTACTGTACAAGATTTTCACCTCCTTGGTTAAGTTAGTTCTTAAGTGTCTTATTCTTTTAATGCTATTATAAATGGAATTATTTTCATAATTTCCTTTTCAGGTTGTTAATTATTAGTGTACAGACATGCAACTGATTTTTGCACGTTGACTTTGCCAGTGATATGAACCTGTATGTAGAAAACCCTAAAGATTGCACAAAAAAATGGTTAGCTTGAGACGTAAACCTTAGACAAAGAGAAGTTTGTGATTTGTAAGAAATTTAAAATTAATAGGATTAAAAAGAGAGCTGTGGGGTCCTTGTTATGTATTTGCTTTGGAAGCCCTCTAAGAAAATTTTAAGTCATTTTTTATTCTCTGCCCTACTGGAATGCCCCCAGATTATGTGACAATGAGATCTTATTTTAATATGTGCAGAGTTTGTTAAGACTGACATTCTTTGTTTCAGATTTTTACATATCAGAGAATTCTTGCATTTTTCTGGTGACATCTTTCTTATTCCTCTCGTGTGGGTCCCAAGTGAGCCCTGATCCTCTCAGATACATTTTATGTACTCTGTTGGTGATTAATATTTTATCTCTGGCAAATACTGTCTCTAATTTGTCCATGTCTAATTCCCTTGAGGACCTTGGTATCCAATATTATTGTAATTATAAAATCAATGTTAACACTAAAGTCAAAGAGTCATGAGCATGCCCTTTCTTGCTTGTGAAGAGCCATGGGGAGATAAGC
Source organism: Symphalangus syndactylus (assembly GCF_028878055.3). NCBI lineage: Eukaryota > Metazoa > Chordata > Mammalia > Primates > Hylobatidae > Symphalangus > Symphalangus syndactylus. The sequence goes on from NC_072440.2 coordinate 45,567,902, forward strand.
AGTCTGTTCAGGATGGAGTCATAATTCCTTGTGTAGAATATCATAAATTATTTCCACAGATTCACCAAGCAAATGAGGTCTAATGTCCTTTTCTATAAAACACATGCCTTTACCTAATCCTTTCTCTCCCACTCCCATTCCCCCACTTCTTTTTCTTAACATGATAGTTTAATGTGAGCCTTCAGGTTTTTTTTCCTTTTGGGAAAGCTGAGTTTGTTAGCCAAGGACCTTTATTTATTTATTGCTAACCATAAATATGATTGCTCTATTTTTTGTTGCATGTTCCAGATGAGTAGTTTTTTTTTGTTCTTGCTGTAACAGTTGCTTCACAATTATCGTGTGATTTGCAAATTGGAAAAGGGAGACTTGAAGGATTGTACCTTACTTAGACAAACATGTTGAAAACCAGAATGGTTTTATTTAAAAAAGAAAGAAAGAAAAGAATGGCTAGTCATACATCCTTAAGGAGTTTATGTCTATCTACACTGCTAGTGACAAACAATAGCCCAGACTGTCCCATGGAGTTTTTGTGTTTAATTAACAAAAGCTAGGTGCTACACATGGCTTCAAGTATGTCCTGTCCCATTTTCTCCCCATAAGATATTGAAGGTGAAAGGAAAGCAAAAATATGCAAGTATGAACATAAGAACTGCCAGGCATTTGCCTCCCCTACATTCACAGCCAGCCTCATCTTCTTACATGTAATAATTTATCAGTAGGAAAATAGGGAGAAGGGAATACATGTAGAATAGGAGAGCTGAGTATTAAATAACAAGTGGGACACTAACAGGGCAAAACATGTTTGCTCAGGAAAATTCACTCCAGGTTTTCTACCAGCCCTCATCCTGTCCCCTGCTTGGTTCAGATTGACTCTTAGCCATTCCCAAGACTCTGGCACATTCAGTCAGAATCAGTCTGTGGAACGGAAGATGAATAAATATGTTCTGTTTTATGTCCTTCAATTGTAGTACTACATAAGTTCTGCTGTCTGTTGGGCCAGTGGACCAAATGTATAGTTGATACTGGTTTTGGCTGCCCTGCTTTGGAGAAAATCCCACAAGAACTTGGAGTTAGGGTTCCCTCCTTCCATTGCTGATGGTGGCGGCAGCAATTTTTTCCTCAACAAAACCTGGTAGCCAGGGCCCCAGCATGAGACCCAGCAAGGCTTGGTTGGTTAGATACTCCAGCTCAGTGGCACACTGCGCGGGGTTGGAGCCTTCCGATGTCATTCTCGTGGCTGCAGTGGAGTTTGGTGCAGGGTGGCAAGCAGTTAGCATAAGTGGCAACTCCTAAACTTATAATAGTGTTACCTTGGGCTGCCTTGGTTCTTGCTGTTCTTTAGTCTTCTCATCAATTCTGTGAATTATCAGTATCCTTCCAATGAATTGCTTTTCTGTTATTTGCAATCTGAACCCTGTTTTATACAAAAGGAAAATGAAGACATCCCTTTTTAAGAAACACTTGGGATGTTCAAGTATCTTATTTTCCTGGTAGTTTGAGAACTCCTTTGATAGAGTGAGTCCTTTGTTTGAAAAAAAAAAAAAAAAAGTCGATGCTACTGAGACTTTATTCTAGTAAAGCTCTAGTTAAATGTATAAGGCCCATGGAGCCTCTCTAATATCTTCATGAATCTGTATATGGTACTTGTATAATCTATGTAATTTGGGCTATAAATTCAAGAAACATAATTTAAGGCATTTGTGCCTGTATTAATTTCAGGGAATAATATAAAGCAAATACTAAAAGCATTAGTAATATAAATTAAGTCCACATGCTACATTTAATCTTGAAGGGAAACTTTTTTTTGGTATTTAATTTTTAATAAGTGATTTGTGGGTGCTGAAAGAGATCAGCTGACATCTGATAGGTGACCCCACATAGATCTGCCTCTATCTGTGTGTTCAGCTTTTGCTCGTGAAGTTTGACAGTAGTCAGAAAGTGCCTCTTTAATAAAGCACACCTTTAAATAACTCTCACAGATTCATTCCAGCTTTTAAAGTGAGAAGATGGCTTGAACTCCCACTGCTGCCAGCTCAGCTGTGGATCTGAAATATCCAGCTGTGCCCTCTCTGCCTCTCTCATCACCAATAACAGACTTTGCAATCAGAATCTGTCTGGCACGTGTGTTGATGTGTGAGGCGAGATAGCATTTTGCTCACTGTATTGGCTTCTCTGCGCTAGACCATAGTAAACATTTGTCTTTGTCAGCAGTTAAAGCAATGTGATTTGAGGATGTACAGGGATTATGGACACTTCTGCTCTGTTATGCTTTTGTCTAGGTCTACATAGAAATTTATATTCAAAGAGAGTCAATTTAACTGTTAGGATAGACCAGTAATTCTTGAAAGTGTGTTTTTAGGGGTTTTGACCTTTAGGGGAAGAAAATAATCCAACGATTGTCCCACTATATGTCATACTACGACCTTTTAATTGTTATTATTGCAAACCGAAAGGACTGCCTCTATGTCATTAGCCACCATTGGGATTTGGCATATCATATCAGATCTTTGACCAAATTGATGTTAAAATAAGCCTAAACCCTGAATTATCTTGAATTATCTACTATGAGAAGAATCCTAATGTGTGGTCATAAAAATAAGTTTTCTTTGGGAAAACACTATTGTAGGTGAAAAATCTAATATGAGCACTAATGATGATAATAACACCTATTGATTATTGAGGACTGTGCTGAGCATTTTGTATATAGTACCTCATTTGCCACTCCCAGCAATCCTGTGAGATGATCCCTATTTTCTAGATTAGCTATCAGTGAAGTAACTTGTCCTGATTGCCATAGGGTTTGATTTCAGGCTTGTCTAACCATGCTTTTAATCATAGCCATGCACATCACTGGGGAGCACATCCGGCCATGTGGCTTGCTCAGACACCATGTTCCAAAGTTGAATTAAAAGTAGTGCCTGCATTCAAGTGCTCTAAGTCCAGTGGGGGAAGATGGATGGCAAATCAACTGTACTTGACAGAATGATGAGTGTTATGACAGTGAAATAGAAAAGATACTCAGGGAGTTTGGAGAAGGTCATCTAAATCAGTCTGAGGGTCACAGAAGTTGTCTTGAAAGAAATGATCATTGAGCTGAATTTTGAAGGATAACTAAGAGCCAGCCAGAGGAAAATAGTGAGGAAGGATGTGTAGGCAGAGGGTCAGCCCCTTTGCTGACATGGAGCAGGAAAGAGAATGGATCAGAAACTGCATGGAGGTGCATACGATTGCCTTGAGGGCCATGTATATGGTGGGAAAAATAATAATTATTATCAATTAAGTTTTGTGTGTCAAACCATGTTTTAGCTGTTATAGACGTTATTTCCTGTGTTCCCCATAACAACTATTGGAAGCCAGAAATGAAGGCAAAGGTCAGATCATGAAGCTCCTTGTCTGCCTGGATAAGGAGCCTGTACTTTATCCTGACAGCTGTGGGTAGCTATAGAAAGATTTTAAATCAGGGGAAAAACATGGTATTCTGGAGACTGAATTAGAGTAGGATAAGACCTGAACTAATGACACCAGTTAGGAGAAAAGATAGTATGGTTATCCAAAGGACTGTGGTGATGTCCTGAACAAAGAAAGGCACTGGGATCCAGGAGGAACAGGGAAATAGTAGAGGCAAAGTTGGACGGATTCATAGGAATTGGTGACTAGTAGAATATATGGGACTGAGCTCCATCTTTATGGAGCCTAAAAGATTGTTAAGTAAAGAATAGAATAAATAGAATAGGATTTCCACTTTTAGGGACTACAAGAAAAACAATTTTGGTTTGTTTTCTTTTTTTTTTTTTTTTTTGTTATAAGCCTTTCTAGCTTCAGTTCCAAAAGCACAAAGAACGGAAAGAATCTACTTTATTGAGATCTTTCCTCCTAGGGATTTTTGTGGTGATATTTAAATCCATTTGAAGGTCTACTTATGGAACCTAGTTCTCTCTCTCTCTCTCTCTCTTTTTTTTTTTTAAGACAGTGTTACTGTTACCTAGGCTGGAGTGCAGTGGCACAACCATAGCTCACTGCAGCCTTGAACTCCTGGGCTCAAGCAATCCTCCTGCCTCACCCTCCCCAGGACCTGGGACTACAGGCGCACACCATCACACCTGGCTAATTTTTAAATTTTTCTTTTGAAGAGATGGAGTCTCGCTATGTTCATCAGGATGGTTTCGAACTCCTGGCCTCAAGTGATCCTCCTCCCTTGACCTCCCAAAGTGCTGGGATTACCAGCATGAGCCACTGTGCCCGGCCACCTAGCTCCTTTTAAATGTTTTCATGTCCTGACCCTTCTTAAGTCTATAAAATACAGAAAATGCCCTTGGTAAGGAATGTTAGAAGTGTTTGTGTATTTTTATGCCCTGCTTCCTGTTTAGAAATGTTCTGTTCAGGTAATCACCAAAAAAAGAGATTTGCTGTAAAATGCATTAGTTTGTCATTCACTTTCCTTTAAATTGTATTACTTTGCTCTTTAGGAAAAAAATAGTACATGGTCTGAAACTGACCTAGATGAGGCCCTGATTTGGAGATGTTTATGAATATGGCATATAAAGCTTAGGTCTCATTATAGACATTTATGCTGGGTATTTTATTGCTGGTTTTAATGCATAATTCTGTTTTTATAAAAATTGATTTTTTCCCATCAAGCCATTACAATGTAAGGATTAGATTTTTTTTTAAAGAAACACTTATTTTTTTACTTAGTTTCCTTTGCTAGTAAAAGAAAAAAATCCTATTCCTCTGATCTATTTCCATTGTGAGAAGATGTGAAATTATGCATAGCTGGGAATTATATGAGACTCTCGAATTCATTTCTTTAAATCTAATCATCAGATACACGCCCTAACTTTTAAAACCTCACTTTTGGTTCGTCTTGAATTCCACATACCGAGACTCTTGAAAGCCACTGATCGGGGATGACTGATGCAGACTGGGAGCCACGTGGGCCCCGGGTCTGGTTCAGCGCAGCAGCACTCTCTTCCATTCAAAGTCTCAGATGTCTGCCCCTCTGCAAAGCCGTGAGGCCAATGTCTATAGCTGCTAAGCATGAAATCCCCTGCTTCTGTTTGTTTCTTTTGTTGCCACGAGTTAATAGGGACAGAGACAGGAGACAGCCCAGAACAAAGCAGAAATAATGGAGTATTTCACCCCAAAAAGGAATGTGGATTGAGAAATACAAAGGGTAAGGCAAAGACAGACTTAGTGTCCTGAGGCAGTGTGATGGATTGGCCAGAAGCCTCAGCCCTGGGACAATTCCAGTCCAAAGCCTTCATCTGTGTGCTCCCAGCAGCCCACATGGCTGAAAGGTTTGACCCACCTTCTGTAAAAACAATTTGTTGTTTTTTTCCCACTAGGGTCTTAAAGGATGACAGGATTTCCACCTCAAAACACAGGTTGCCCTTGGAACGTGGAGAAGTCTTCAGCTGGGCTGTGTCTGGCAGCCAGGGGCCTCTTCACAGCACTCCTTTGCCCTGTTTGTTATTTCTCTTGCTATAGATGCCATTTTGAACTTGTTTGCAAGAACCACTGGTCACCCTAAGACATCGAAGCATATTTGATTTTTGTTTCTCTTCTTACAACTAGAAAGATAGGGTTAGCTAAGAGATCGCGTGCTCATTATAGACCTTCTCCTTCACATGCCTTTCTGCACAACCCAGTTTATTCATATATTTTCTCCTATACTCCCCTCCAACATATTTTATTTAGTATTTGCTTATTTATTTCACTTATTGAAATATAATTTACATACACATATATTTTAAGGTACAATTTATATATACATATAATTTGAGGCTGTTTCAAAAGAGATTTTTTTCCACTGCTGTGCTTAGGATTGGAAATCTCTGCAGCTCACATGGGCTTCTGTTTTTTTTTTTTTCTCGAGACAGTCTCGCTGTGTCGCCCAGGCTGGAGAGCAGTGGTGCGATCTCAGCTCACTGCAACCTCAGTCCCCCAGGTTTAAGCGATTCTCCTGCCTCGGCCTCCTGAGTAGCTGGGACTACAGGCACACACCACCACGCCTGGCTAATTTTTGTATTTTTAGTAGAGACGGGGTCTCACCACGTTGGCCAAGCTGGTCTCGAACTCCTGACCTCGAATGATCCCCCTACCTCGGCCTCCCAAAGTGCAGGGATTACAGGCATGAGCCACTGCGCCTGGCTGGCTTCTCTTAATACGTAAGTTTTATCCTTTCCAGAGGACAAAAAAAGGGTTAAATGAAAGAAGCAAACAGTGTGAAAGAGAGAAGCCAGCGGCACTTTGGTATCCCCTTTTCTTCCATCCCAGTCAATCTCCTCTCTTCCTCCTCCCCTGCTCCCTAATTCAGCAGGGCAAGAACCTTAAGGATGCTATTTCTCATCCAACTCCTCCTACTCCAAGAGAGCTGCAGGTCCCTTTTGCCTGGAATGAGAGCTACTTTGGCCATAAACCTGCTGGTACAAGTAAAGAAGCAATACAAAGACTTGTATCTTCGCCTTCCTTTGCCCGGTGTTTTTCTCCAGTTACACAAGCAAACTTACTTAAAGCATTCTTTCACCCCCTCAAAAGAACAGAACACCCCACTTCTGATGCTCTGATCCCTGACTTGAGGGCATGAACCAGGGCTCTGGAGTGGAATAACTCTGGCTTGAACCCCAGCTCTGCCACTTAATAGCTCTCTGGTACATTTTCTTATCTCTGTGTTGCCCTCTATCTACACAGAATGGATCTAAAGTTTCCTTTGCGTGACACACCCTCAGAAATTAGAGGCTTATCATTGCAGAAGTTTGGAAAACAGCTCAGGAGCCAGACTGCCAGGGTTTGAATCCTGTTCCACGTAGGCAAGTTACTTAACTTCTTTGAGCCTCAGTTTCCTCCTCTTTAAATTGAAATCATGTGGTACCTTTCTAGGGAATAGATGAATTAATACCCATAAGTCACTTATATCTGGTGTTCACTACGGTTTTATTTTTAATTTATTAGGACACCCGCCCCTCCCAATGTCTCCTACAGAGCTCAAGCAGCTCTGACAAATCCTGTAACACATTTTGTAGTGTGTTGTATTTTGTACTGGGTTTACATTTTCAGAAGACAGAGCCATATCTGACTGTTACAGACCTGGAAAATATTTTGTTCTAAATCAAGTCATTTTACATATTTAAGCACTTCTTAATGTTTTACTCATTGAACAATGCTTAGTGTTAGAAAACACTTCTAGAAATTGACTTCTTTTTAGAAGCTTCTTTTTTTCTTCATTATGAGAGTTGGAGAAGGGTCAGAATGAATATCTGCCTCTTTTTGGTTTGGAAGCCAACTACATGAGAAATACATCCACTTAAAGTTATGGGTGACTTTTCTCTTCCCTTTAGGTACCAACTCATGGATGTTTCGTTAATCTAAAAAGTACTTTTTGAGTGCGGTCCTTGGCCTCACCCTTGGGCCACATAGAAAAAGACCTGGTGAGCTGTCATAGGAGACCTTGTGTTTCTGTCTGGCGAGACCAGTATTGAAACGAGAAGGAAACAGTGTGCGGCTTGGGTAGTCTGGCTGTGGGGAAGTCCCAAAGCCGATGGAAGAAAAGTTTCCAGCAACTATACAGAGCTTCAATCAAATTGAAATCATGCTCAGAATAAAATCATGTATTCATGATGAAAAACAGAGCATCAATTGAAACAAATGCCATGTCCCAAAGGGCTGAGAACTTAGTGAAACAGGATGGTAGGAAATACTGGCAATGCAGGGGCCAGTGCCAAAGTGGGAGGATTTTGAGCTAGATTCTCATCTAGAAACACATATTTGTAGGACAACTTTGCTGCTCTGTTTTGGTGCCTGGCCACCCCTTGGTAGCTGTAAAATTAAGCTTTTTGAACCTATAATAGGACCAAGAATGGATATGTCTTTGTGTCTGTGTGCATATTTCTATCAGCCAGTGAATCTTAGAAAAGAATACATGTGGCATAGTATTAACTGTAGTGCTAGTGTATACAGGACCTAAAAGTGGAAGAAAGGATTATTTCTCTCTGAGGGAATTGAACACTTCTCAGAGGAGGTGCCCTTTAAACAGAACTTTGAGTAGGAGTTTGCCAAGTAGGAAAGTGGGGAGGAACTTTTATTCTGTGTGCACAGGAACAGGGTGGCATAGAAACGTTAAGTGCTCAGACCATATGAAGGAATAGTGGTGATTTGGAGGGTGGCCGGAGTCATTAAGGTAGAAATATAGAGGAAAATGAACTGTACAATTAAATGCTTGATTAGTGCTTTGCATTGTTGACACGAGGGGTTATTCATCAAGTACCGATTGTGTACAGTGCTCTACTAGACCTACCGAATGTCTGGCACTGTTGGGGAAATAAGTACCTTATTTCTGTTCCCAACAGAAATGGGAACATTTTAAGATAATCTTGCTGTCTTGGTGCTAGGTCATCAGACTGAAATGCAAGTCCTTATTTTACTCTAGTAGTTTTATCTTTTGCTTTCTTTTCTTTCCAATATTTGTAGTCACCTTCCTTTTTAAGCACATATTTCTAAGGGGTTTGCTTCTGCTTTTAAGCTAATCCATTATTTCAGCTGTTGATTATATGGTTTGTCCAAAGTCTACGATATAGTCAGTTATTACTGGTGATTCTGGTCTTTGCCCTCTCTCAAGACCTAGGCACACCATCTCCTCCAATACAGCACTAGAAGTTTGTGGGTACACAGAATGGGGAAACATCCTGTGTCCTGACATAATATGGTAGATACACTGGGTTCTTTTAAAAAAGACCAAGTCATAACTGGCCCCGTGTGAAAAGGCCTGTGAGCTGAAGCAGTCTAGGCAATGGAGACCATGACCTTGGTTGGCCCCCCAAGAGGGTATACTTATATTCAGACTGGCTCTGTTCTCTATTTGCTGCTACCAGGGGAGTGGGGACAGGTTGTGTGTGTTTAGTGTCTGGGGCTGAACTGGGATAGAATGGAGCATGTGGAGGCTGCTGTGGGCTGTTGGAAGTACTACAGTCTGGGCTGGATATCGGGCGGCCAGGCCCTTGTCTAAGGAAGCTAACTATCACTTAAGATACCTTGGAAAAATGAACATCGCGATGAACAGTTATTTACCCATATGGTGCCTTTCTTAGTAGCATAATGTATTGCACCCAGGCCTCATAACATCCTCCTGAAGAAAGGAAGTGGCAGAGAGTGTTAAAACGTTACTGGTTAATCATGGGGAAACTGAAGCATGGATAGGTTTATGAGGCTTGAACAGAGTTACACAATGCCTTAGTGTCTGGCCTGGGAATGAGGCCTGAGTTTGCCGCTTGCTGTCAGGACTGCCGACAGCATTGTGTTTTGCATTGTACAACAGTGAAAAGGGCTTACTCTGAACAATGCAAGAGCTGCTGTAGGAGACACACACAATGAACTTTGGTACAGTATAGTCTAGAGGCCAAAATGAGTAATTTTAAGTAAATTGACTGCAGGACCCAAAGCTTCATTAAGTTTTAAAACAAAAAACAAATGAAAACTCTTTACAGTTTTTAGGAACTGACTCAGAAAACATGACCATTCCTTCCCCATTGGAAGTAGCATACTGTTAAAAGTTTTATCTTGTTGACTCAAAATCTGACACTATTCCTGTTACCCATAGGATGATTTATTCAGTCATTTCAAATACATGTTGGTTTCTAAGACTGTGATTTATTTCAAAGATTTTGTCTTGTAATAACTATCAATCCAGCCTTTAAGTTCCAAAGAACCTTATTTCCACAGCCTGTGGTTTTGTGGGGAGGCTTTTGTTTTATTCAGTTTTGGTTTGGGTTCTCATAGAACAGCTGGAACTATAGAGCCTGGACTTTGAGAAAGAGCTTGGGGAGATGGAGGGGGAGATGTCATGTTGGATGTCCTTATGACATTCAGTTATATGATTGAAACCATGGGACTGGAGATGACATCACTGGTGAGAATATAAAAAGGGAAGAGAGGCCGGGCTCAGTGGCTCACACGTGTAATCTCAGCACTTTGGGAAGCCGAGGTGGGTGGATCACCTGAGCTCAGGAGATGGAGACCAGCCTGAGCAACATGGTGAAACCCCATCTCTACAAAGATACAAAAATTAGCTGGGTGCGGTGGTGCACACTTGTAATCCCAGCTACTTGGGACGCTGAGGTGGGAGGATTGCTTGAGCCTGGGATTTGGAGGTTGCAGTGAGTGGAGATTGCACCACTGCACTCCAGCCTGAGTGACAGAGACAGACTGTCTTTAAAAAAAAAAAAAAAAGAGAGAGAGAGAAAGAAAGAGAAGAGAAGGCTGGGCGCGGTGGCTCATGCCTGTAATCCCAGCACTTTGGGAGGCTGAGGTGGGTGGATCACCTGAAGTCGGGAGTTTGAGACCAGCCTGGCCAACATGGTGAAACCCCGTCTCTACTAAAAATACAAAAATTAGCCGGGTGTGGTGGCACATACCTGTAATCCCAGCTACTCAGGAAGCCGAGGCACGAGAATCACTTGAACCCGGGAGGTGGAGGTTGCTATGAGCCGAGATTGTGCCATTGCACTCTAGCCCGGGCAACAAGAGCGAAACTCCGTCTGAAAAAAAAAAAAAAGGAAGAGAAAAGACAGTGGAGTAGAATATCACTGCTATCATTGCGAAATCATCTTTTATGTCAGAAGTGGCTTAGGTGACCTAGAATAAATGGGTAAAATAGATATTAATGGAGTTGGCTACAGAGTTTTTATACTCTGGATTTTAAAAAGAACATGAAGATGAAATTCTGGAGTGTTTGGCAAAAATATGAGTGATAACAACATGAATAATTTAAACAGGATGCTCTAGCCATCATTTACATACAGTTTCATTTGATATTTAAGATTTATGATAGTTTGGGCCAGGGTAGTCAGGCCAGCCCTCCTCCAGGAGATAGTCCAGAGGAATTCTGGCCAGGGAGCTGAGTGAGAATGAAGGCCTCTAGAGCAGGAATGGGGTCTCTCCTCCTTGAACCCCAAACAAGACCAAAGCAGCCCAGTAAAAGAAACTGTGTGATTAGTTTTGTTGTCTGTCCTAATTGAATGTGGAAGACCTCTTCTAAGTCTGAACAGCTTTGAGGGAATAGATACATACACAAATAAACCTATCTCTGAGAAAAACTCTCACTCTGAGTCTGGGAGACAGACTTTATAAGAAAGCTTGTTAAAGTCAGACAGTATCAGCCAGCCTTCATATGAATCCACGAAGTGATGTGTTGGCGTTTAGAATGCTGTTAGTAGTTATGGTCATTAATCTTGTGGGAGAGGGTGCGCTGGAACTAAAGGAAGGTCAGAGAAGAACATCTCATAGGATGAAGACAGACTGAAATAAGTAGGACTCCTCAGGCTTGAAAAGACTGAGAGGAAATACAATTAGCGTGAATAAACCCATGAAGAATATAGGTCATAGAATTGTTTACCAGAAGCAGGCAGAACCTCTTGAAAACGGAGGAAAAGTGAATCTAGGACAAAAAGAAGCTCTAGTTTACCAAGAAAGTTGATCCTGTACACCAAAACCACTCTTTTGGGAACTAGGCTAACTAATGGCATTGGAGCGAAGTGAAAAAGTCAAGGGTTTCTTATTTTGACAGTATTTTCTTGAAGCGTGGAGGGCCCAGAGAGCATAGATCAAGCATCCTATTAGTCTCTATGTTTTCTTTTTTCTTTGCTTAGGTAAAATTTAAGTGTTGTTCATTCTTCATTCAACAATTATCTGCTGAGGGTTGATTCTATGCCATGTTCTCTGCTAGACACTGTGGGTACTGAGATGAAGGGGGACAGACATGGTTCTCACAGGCTGGTGATGAATAAGAAACTGCAATTGTCTGTGTAATTAATTTACAAAAGCCCAGTAGAGCTTGACGTGAATTGCTAACACATTCTTAGGGTTGGAGCAGACTGCCCTGAGGACGGGATGATTAAGTTGAGACCTAAAAATGATGAGGTGTTGGTTAAGTCCAGAAATGGGGGAAGAGGGAACAGCATATTAGATGCCTCAATTGAGGTAAGAGAGGGCATGGCTGGAGGATATAGGGGAGTGAGGGCAATGAGGCTGGTGAGCTTGGCTGCAGCAGATCATGGAGTGTGGGGTAGACCATGGTAAGGGTTTGGGCTCAAAGGCTGGGCAAAGTCGCTGGGATGGCTTAAGCACGTATGGTCAGATTTTCTCTTTATAAGCAATCCAGTCGCTGCAGTGTGGAGAATAGGGGGCACAAGAGCAAATATACTGGAACTAGTGGGAGGATATTGATGTTGTTCAGGTGATGATGGCCTGGGCTGGACAGAAGTGGACAGATCCTAGAGCTACTTCAGAGGTCATATGAACTAGATTTGTTGATTAGATGTGAGAAATGAGGGAGAGAGATAATCAAGTTTGATTTACGAGAGTATGACAGCCAATTAGTACTCAGATTTTATCTGAGTGAGATGAATCAACACAGGCTTTTTTATAGGTCTCTTCCCTCATGATCTCCAGATGACCCACAAGTGAGTAGATCTGCCTTCTTTCCTCCCTGTCTCCCCCTTTCCCTCTTTCTCTCATGAATCATTCAGGATCTAAATGTTTCAGGCTCTATAAGCTGGCACATAGTTGGCCCCTACGGATATGGGATAAGTAGAAAGATCAAAAGCTGCACGAATGATACCCTGTCTCCCAAATCCTCTTGTCTGTCTTTCTTTCTTTCTTTCTTTCCTTCTTTCTTTCTTTCTTTCTTTCTTTCTTTCTTTCTTTCTTTCTTTCTTTCTTTCTTTCTTTCTTTTCTTTCTTTTCTTTCTTTCTTTCTTTCTTTTCTTTTTTTTTTTCTGAGATGGAGTCTTGCTCTTGTTGCCCAGGCTGGAGTGCAGTGGTGTGACCTTGGCTCACTGCAACCTCTGCCACCCAGATTCAAGTGATTCTCCTGCCTCAGTCCCCTGAGTAGCTGGAATTACAGGTGCCTGCCACCATGCCTGGCTAATTTCTTTTTGTATTTTTAGTACAGACTGGGTTTCACCACATTGGCCAGACTGGTCCCAAAGTGCTGGGATTACAGGCATGAGCCACCATGCCTGGCCCAGATCCCCTTGTCTTTAACTCTTGCAGAGCAAACAGGTTTGTGCAGTGCACAAACTATACTACAGTTCGTAGTACCCTGGTTGATTGACCTGAAACAGAATTTAGCAAAGGCCAGAAAGGCAGTGGTATGTACAGAGACTCTATTTAATGGTTTTAAAAATCTTTGTATTTTGAAATAATATCAGTGGTAAGACCAGAACAAGGAATTTTCCTCTGTTCTCTTCACTCAGCGCCACTAGTCATTAACATTTTGCCATGCTGACTTTATCACTCTCCTCACCAGATAAAGATGGAGCTGGAGATTTAGAATTTTTCTGAGCCAGTTAATTGTGGACATCAAGACCCTTCACCTCTAAATACTTAGAGGTATTATAAATAATTAGAATATTTTCTCAGAACAATGATTTTTCTTACATAACCACAGTACATTGATTAAATTCAGGAAACTTAACCTTATACAGTACTCTTATCTAATATGCAGTCTATATTCAGTGTTCACTTATTGTCTCAATAATGTCATTTATGGCTTTTTTTTTCCCTCTTGATCTAGGATCCAGTCCAAGATGTATTGCATTTTATTATTATGTCTTTTTAGACTTCTTTAACATGGAACAGTTCCTCAGTCTTTCTTTGACTTTTAAGACATTGATACTTTGGAGGAGAACAGGCCAGTTGCCTTCTGGAATACTCCTTAGATTGGCTTTATCTGGTTTCCTCATGCTTAAATTCAGATTGTGTGGTTTTGGCAGGAAAGCTGTGGGATGATGTCATGCTTTTTGCAGTGCACCTGCCATAGCAGGAAGGGAGCCATGAAGTAGAAAAACATTTCATAACTAAGAATGCTAACTTTGATCACTTGGCTAGAGTGGTGTCTCCAGGTTTCACTATTCTAAAGTTACCGTTTTCTTCCTTATAGGTAATAGTTTATTCAATTACTTCTTAATACTTATTCAGTCATTTTAAATGTGACTATGGTTTATTTCCATACTATCATTTAAAGGAACATTTTTTTTTTCCCCTTCTTTTGGCAGTGTTTTAGAGCACTTTGCTGCAAGGGACCACCACCTGCACGACCAGAATATGACCTGGTTTGCATAGGCCTCACAGGCTCTGGCAAAACCAGTCTGTTGTCCAAACTCTGCAGTGAAAGCCCCGATAACATCGTGTCGACCACAGGTGGGTACTGTGCTGGGGTTCTGTCTCTTCTTCTTCCTCATGCCAAGATGTCCTAGTTTCCTGTGCAATTTATCCCCTCCCTTCTACTTATAGTTTAATGTTTTAATCAGTTTATTTTAATTTTAAACACTATCTCTTTTTCAAAAAAGATTTGAAATGAATTTAATAGCATTAAATTGCTGTATCCTGTATCCCTCTAGCAGGTCATTTCAGTGGCACTGAATAAATGAAGCTTGGGAAAATATTAATACAAATGAATCCTGAAATCTGGAACTCTGATATATGACAAAATGGATTCATCTTGGGCCCATGGAGTACTTTCCTTCCTTGAAGTGTCACTCCAGCCTATGTTTCTTGACCACACACTCCTGAGTAGTAAACTGATGTAGTCTGAATCTTCTTTCCTTGTCATTTTTCACCTGGAGGACAGTCAGTGCAAGAGATCATGCATCAGCCTTCCCCTATTGCTTCCTGATGGAGCCAAGCAAAGTCAGTCTAGGGCAGTGGTTCTCAATCAGGGGAGATTATGCCTCTGAGGGGGACATTTTGGAGACATTTGTAGGGAGGGGTATTACTGGCTTCTGGTGGATAGAGGCCGGTAGTGCTACTAAACATCCTTCAATGTACAGGGCAGCCCCCACAGCAAAGAGTTATCAGGCCCAAAATGTTTTCAGTGTCAAGTTATTAGTGAGAAATCCTGGCTAGGGTTTTTTTTCACTTCTCAAATGTGTCCTCTTTCTCTTCTGACAATGAAGAAGGAAAGAAGAGTATAAGTTAGAGGAAATAATGGAAGAACAGTTGTAAGAGATAGAGTACAGAGCTGCTGTGCAGAGAGAGCTGAGAAGGAAGGAGAAGCGTGAGATGTTTTCTGGAAAGTTGAAAAGATTGTTCATCAGCCAGCTTACTTTGAGCACCTAATATGTGCTAAGTCCAGTGTTAGACATGAGATAAGCAATGATTTCAGCATTCCAGGAGTCTCAGTATTCTGGCTGCATAAACATTAAGTTCATATCCAGAAATAGATGGGGCATAGAAGGAAGGGGCATGACAGTGTTGCCTGGACCTGGGGAAGGGAAGGTGCATGATGTGGTTTGCTACATTAGATTTGAATAAGTAGGTCTGGTACAAGAAACAAGGCGAGGGGATGGAAAGAAAGAGGACTTAGGAGCAGAGGGGCAGTGTGAAGGCAAGGAGTGTGAAACAGATTGGCAACTCCTAGAAACTGCATTTCTGTGTGGCTGCAGTGTATGTTTAACAGAGTGCCAGGAGACGAATTGTATTCAGTGGTGGCTGAATCTTAGCAGACCTTTCATACTGTGATCAGGAGTTTGGGCTTTTCGTGTAGATAGTGCAGAGACATCAGAGTGTTTTAAGCAAGGAAACTACATGATCAGATGTCCATTTGAGAAGAATCAAGCTGGCCATGATGTGGAGGCTAAATTGTGAGTAGCGCAGTTAGAGGCGGAGTCAGATTACTGTGATGGTGCAACTGAGATGATGAAGGCCTTGGCTGAGGCAGTTATAGGGGGAAGAAGAGGAAGGAATAGGTAGGATACGTATTTGAGGGCTAAATTGACAAAGCCTAGTGTAGCTGGGTTTGGAGGGTGAGAGCGAGAAAGCCATGGCTGTCCCAATTCCTGGCTTAGGTGATGGTTGGATGATGGAATTATTAACTAGGGTTTCCTACAAAAAGTAGAAAGGGTATTGTTGATCAAGAACCTTACTTCAGTTCAGGTCAGCTTTTGCCGGCAAGTAAGTTTAAAAAAAGTGCAAGTTTTGAGAGCTTTTCAGATTTTAGAATTGAGATAAGAAACTGTGGAGCTGTTAAAGGGTTAGAGACATCACTTGATTTTAGGATGAGGGAAGGGATAAGGGGATCGTAATGAGTAGAGACCCCAGAGAGGATTAGCAGAGCTCATGTGTAGCCTCTTTGCAGGAAGCTGTTTCTGACTACCTTCTTTTCTTCTTGGACAGAACTGAGTACTCCCTCCTCTCCCCACTGGGCGTTGTCTGTATTTCTCCCAGTTAGTGCCTGTAGCACTGCTTTGTGTACATGCCCATCTCCCCATCTTGGGTTAGAATCTCCTAAGGGCAGATAGAGCATCATATGTGGTATTGTATACCCAGAGTCTGGCACAAGGTTTGGGCATGGATACAGATGTCTGTTAAATTAATAAGCAAATGAAAGTAAATTGAATCTATATAGTCTTCTGTTAGCCTTATAACAGCCCTTATATGACAGGTAGGAATCTTTTTCTATATTCTGTTTCTAAATTATCTGAAGATCAAAGGTATGGTGACATGGCTATTGTTACGTAGCTAGAGATAGGATGCCAGTTCAGGTGTTCAAGTGAAGTTTAGTGGTATCCAAGGTTTAGGATTTCTGGTGGAAGTATGTACTTTATTGATTGTTTATAACACTGTGAATATCTTTTGAGTAATGTGCAATGAAGTTATATAAACTATATTAGCTTAATTCTTTTCAATCAAAATAGCTTCTAAAATATGTGTAAGAGTAACACAAAGTATGCTTTTCTTCACTTATCAGAGTTATCTTCTAGCACTATTGCTAGAGGAGCAGTTTTGAATTATAGTGTAAAAGATTATCTGTATATAATTTTCTTACTTGTAAGTTATGTTTTGTATTTGTTTTTACGAAATTTTTTAATAACACATTTTACCAGAATCGTGCGCTAGTCTATTTTCTGATGAATTAGTTATTAGGTTGGCTAATTTTTTAGATATCAAGATTCTTTGAATTGTCATTGTTCTGAAAATGGCATAATGCCTTTTTGGAGGCCTCTTTGGAGGAAGCTGCCATCAAGAAGTTTACACCCAGGTTAGGAAGATAAGTTGTGTATTGATAAAAACAGTTCACATATATTGCTTATTTAATATATGCCAGGCTCTGTGCTAAGACAGAATGTGATATGTGTTATATTAATGGTGTAAATATGAAAGTTAAAAGAGGAGAGTGATCATTTCTAATCTGGAGGGTCAAATAAAGCTCATAGTTAAGGTTACATTTGAGTAGGGTCTCATATAATGGGTGAGATCTAAGCAGGGAGGAATGGAGTGAGGAGAGTTAGGGATAGAAAGCATAGATATATTCAGAGAAAGATTAGTGGTCTTACTGGGTTAAGGCACAGCATGCAGAAATTTAGAGGATGTTGGGATCTAAGGCTAGAGAGTAGAGAAGCTGTTGGTGGAGACCTGTTGGATGTAGAGTTGATCCAGCAGGGACAATACTTGTGGGGATGTTACTGCTACTGTAAAAGTGACAGTTATGCTGGGTATTCAAGACGAAAGGAAGATAAAACAATCAAATATGAGTCAAGTTTATAGCTTTATGTTTTGGTGAATTATTAAAAAAAGTAGGGAGAATATGACAGAGAGTTTTAAGATAAAAATAATGAGTTTAGTTTGGGGCATGCTAATTTTGAGGTTTGACAAGACATCTAACAATGATCCAAATGCTAAAAGACAAGAAGACTAGAGAGATTTTGGAGATAGAGAGAGAGATTTGAGAGACAACTCAGTCATAGATTTGGATGAGATTGTCCAGGGGTAATGGATAGAAAGCGGGAAGAAGGGTACTAAGCACCAATTATATTTTGTTAATTCATTCCACATTCATTGGATGTCTGTTATGTGACTGCCACTGATTTAAAGACTGAGGATATATCAGTTAACAAAATATACAAACAACCCGGCTCTTTGGAGCTTACATTACAGCATCTGCTTTTGATAAGGAATATAGGTCAGACAGTTCTATATAATATCCTTTAAGTCAAATATGGGCAAGAAATCAAAAGAACCAGTCAAATAAGATAAATATAAGTCTAAAGTCTAAGAAAGGCCATTGTATATGGTGACAATGTGGTAATTAATAACTAATGGTAGAAACAGTTTCAGTAGAGTATTGAGTTGGAAACCAACCTGAGAATTGAGCAGATGAAGAGCAAGCAAAGGAATTGAGGGGTAGACCATCATTTTCACTCCTTAACTCTTTGGAATATAGACAGTTCTTTCAAGAAGGTGGACAGAAAAAAAGAAAATAGTGCTAAGAGAATTTGTTTCTATAAGAAAAGGTCTCATAGTCAGAGGTTTAGGGTGGTCATCAGGGGAAAAGGCAAGACTGAATATGCTCAAGAAAGGGCAGTGAGCACAAGAATGAGTGAGGACTTCTAGTTCTGGTAACATGGAATAACTGGAACTGGTTTACTGTCCCATCTAAAAGAAGAAGAACAACAACAACCAGCTCATGAAATATACAAAGCAACAATTTTCAAGCCAGCAAACGCAATTATCCCTGAGAAATGAGAAACAAATGAGATGTGCTCTGTGATTGTCCCAGCTTAATGCCTTGAGAGTTTCCAGGCTGTGGCACAGTTCCAGAGGGAGCTGAGGTGGAGCTCAGTGAACTCCCTGCGTTGAGGAGATGAAGCTGAGAGCAAGGGGAGACCAAGATGGCTAACGTTCATAGAATAGCGTACCAGAGAAAAGAGTTGTACAGAGAGAGAACACTAAAGATTTTCAGAGTATCCCTTGAGTATCCAGCAAAATATTCAATGCATGCATGTGAGGAAACTTCCCAAGGCCAGGGCAAGAACCATCTTAAAGGACTAGAGGGAACAGTGGTTGGTGTTCACACAGGCCTGTAATCACCAGATGGACTGAAAAACTTATAACTCATGAGGAACTGGGTAGAGTACTTGGCAAGGTCAGCCGTAAGTGGAGTACCACTCTGGACTCACATGACAGATAATATTAGCAAGTCCCAAAACCTCAGATGGTTGTCTGATAATGTTAATGCATCTCAGCACAAAGCTGTACAAGATTTAAAGAAAAAATATTCATCACTCAACAAGGTAAAATTCACAATGTCCGACAGTCAGTCAAAGATTATCAGGCATGGGAAGACGCCAGAAATCATGATTCATAATGATAATAATCGTCGAATTGGAACTGACCCAGAACTGATGTAAATATTAGAAGTAGCAAAAGGGGACATTAAAACTGTTATAATCACTCTATTGTATCTTTTCATAGAGACAATCTGAGAGAGAAAAAAATGCAAAGAGCGTCCAGCGAGCTATGAGACGACTTTAAACCTAAGCTAGGGTAATTTGAGTCCATGAAGGTGAGTGGAAAGGGACAGAAAAATATTTGAAGAAATAATGGCTGAAACACTGTCAAACATGAAGAAAACTCTACACCTACAGATCCAAGAAGCTCATTAAACCCCAAACAAAAGGAACATGAGCCAGGCTGGGCACAGCAGCTCACACTTGTAATCCCAATACTTTGAGAAGCTGAGGCGGAAGGATCACTTGAGGACGGGAATTTGACACCAGCTTGGGCAACATAGTAAGACCCCCATCTCTACAAATAAATAAATAAATAAATAATTTAGCTGCATGTGTTGGTGCACGCCTGTAGTCCCAGCTACTTGTGAGGCAGAAGTAGGAGGATTGCTTGAGCCCAGGAGTTTGAGGCTGCAATGAGCTGTGATCACACTCCTTTACTCCAACCTGGGTGACAGTGAGAGAGACTCCATCTCTTGGTGGTGGGGGGGGGGGGGGGGGCGGGAAAGAGAGAGAGAGAGAGAGAAAGAAACGTGAATATAACTATACCAAGGCACATCATAATAAAATTGTTCAAAATCGGTGATAAAGAATATGATGTTTAATTTTGTATGTAACTGGCTGGGTCCCAGTGCCCAAATATGTAGTCAAACATTAGTCTGGATATTTCTGTAAGGGTAGTTTGGGATGAACTTAATACTTAAATCTGTAGATTTTGACAGATTGTCCTCCATAATGTGGTTTGGCCTCATCCAGCCAGTTGAAGGCCTGAATAGAATAAAAGACTTGCCTCCCTGGAACAAGAGGGAATTCTTCAGT
This sequence comes from Symphalangus syndactylus, assembly GCF_028878055.3. Taxonomy (NCBI): domain Eukaryota; kingdom Metazoa; phylum Chordata; class Mammalia; order Primates; family Hylobatidae; genus Symphalangus; species Symphalangus syndactylus. The sequence goes on from NC_072440.2 coordinate 45,588,001, forward strand.
AAATGGCCTTTGGACTTGAACTGTGTATTGATTCTTTCCCGGGTCTCCAGCCTGCCAGCCCAAACTGTAGATTTTGGGTTTATGGCAACTGTAATTGTGTGAACCAATTTCTTAAAGTATTTCTCTGTCTCTACATATATATATATATAAACAAAGATATATATTTATATCTATACATGCACCTATACATACATATAAATATACATATAAACACACATCCTTTTGGTTTTTTTTTTTTCTCTTGAGAACAAAGTAGTACAAAGAAAATACCTTAAAAGCAGATAAAAGATGTTACATGAGTAAGAATAAAAATAAGGATGGCATCACATTTTTTCACTGGAAAAATGCAAGTAAGAAGACATTGGAGCAGCATCTGAAAGGGAAAAAACTGTCAACTAATATCCAGCAAAAGTCTCTTTTTAAAAGAAAGTAAAAATAAAGACTAGACTTTTTCAGATATACAAAATCTGAAGGAATTTATCACTAGCAGAAAAGCATTGTAAGAAATGTTAAAGGAAGTCCTTGAGTCAGAAAAAATGATACCAGAGGGAAATCTGGATCTATATAAAATAATAAGGACTGCCAGAAATGCAAATTATGTGGATAATTATATAAGATTTACTTCTTATTATTTAAATATCTTTAAGAGGTATGTCTTTAAACAACAATAATAACCACATATTATGGGGTTAACAACATATGTAAAAGTAAAATGCCTGAGAACAATAGCATAAAGGTCATGGGGAAAAAGGGAAGTACACTATTGGAAAATTCTTGTACTGTAAGTGAAGTCGTATAATAACACTTGAAGGTAGACTGATTAAAGATGTACTATAAACCCTAAAGTAACCACTAAAATAGCAAAACAAAGAATGAGCGCCAATAAAGCAACAAATGAGATGAAATAGAATTATCGAAAATAATCCAAAAGAAGGCAGAAAAAGAAGAAAAGGGGAACAAGAATAGTTGAAACAAATAGAAAACAAGTAGAAAGGTGATATAGTCAAACCTAAACATCAATAATAATATTAAATATAAATGACCTAGACTCCTTAATTAAGAGACAGAGGTTGATATAATAGATTTTTTTAAAAAACCAAGACCCAACCAAATACTGACTTTAAGACTCAAACTTTAAGTATAAAGACACAAATAAGTTAAATATAAAAAGGTGGAAAAAGATACATCATGCTAACACTAGTCAAAAGAATGTTGGGGTAGCTATGTTAATATTAGACAATGTAGATTTCAGAGCAATGAATAAGGCTGAGGATAAAGAAGTTCATAATGATGAAGGGATCATTTATTCAGGAGACTGTAATAATTCTACACATTTATGTACCTAACAGAGCTTAAAAATATATGAAACAAAAAAAATGACAGAACCGCAAAAAAAAATGGACAAACCCACAATTACAATCAGCGACTTCAGTTTCTCTCAATACTTTATAGATCATGTGGGAAGAAAATCAGCCAGTACATAGCAGACTTCAACAACACTAACAGCTAACTGATTAACATGTTATAAAATACTCCACCCAAAAACAGAAGACATTCTTTTCAAGTACACATAGAATATTTGCCAAATTAGGCCATAACCTGGTTTATAAAAGCAAATCTAAATAAGTTTAAGTGGCTTCAAGTTATATCCAATATGTTCTCAGACCGTGATAGAATTGCATTACAAATCAATAACAAGAAGAAAAAAAAAATCTCAAGTATTTAGAAACTCACTTACTTCTAAATGACCCATGAATCAAAGAAGGTAGCAAAAGAGAAATTATAAAGGATTTTGCACTGAATGACAATGCAACATATTAGAATTTGTGGTGCCTATAAAACGGGACTTTAAGGAAAGTTTATACCACTAAATGTCTATTCAGAAAAGAAGGGCCTCGAATCAATGACCTCAGCTTCCATCTTAGGGAACTAGAAGAAAAATGGATTAAACCCAAATAAGCAGAAGAAAATAAAGATCAAAGTGGAAATCAATGAAATAGAAGAGCCATAGGGAAAATTAGTAAAACCAAAAGCTAGTTCTTTGAGAAAGTCAGTAAAATTGATAAAACTCTAGCCAAACTGATCAGAAAAAATAAAAAAGACACAACCAATATCAGTAATAAGAAAGGTGACATCAATATAGATTCTATAAATAGTAAGAGGTTAATAAGGGAATATCATGAACAACCTTATGCCAATAAATCTGACAACTTAGAGAAAATAGACAATTTCCTTGAAGGACAAACCATCAAATCTCACTCAAGAAGAAGTAGAAAACCTGGATAGACCTATATCAGTTGAAGAAATTGATACCTTTTCTTTCTTTTTTTAAGTCTAGTTGGTTTCACTAGTGAATCCTACCAAACATTTTAAGGAAGAAATACTGCCAATTCTTTACAGTCTCTTCCAGAAAATTGAAGAGGAGGGAAAAATGCCCCAAGTCCTAAGACCAGCATGAAGCTGATACCCAAACCACACAGAGACATTACCAAAAAGACAAAACTGCATACCAATAGCCCTCATGGACACAGATACAAAAATTATAAGCAAAAATATACCAAATCAAATTCAACAATAATATTTCAATAGGATAATATGTCATGACCATGTGACATTTATTCTAGGAATGCAGAGTTAGTTGCACATTCAAAAATCAATCAGTTTAGTTCACAATATCAATAAACCAAAAGATGAAACTATGATCCTGTGAAGATATGCAAAAAACAAAAACAAAAAAAAACTCAGCATCAATTTTTGACAAAAACTCTTAACAAAATAGGAATAGAAAGGAATTACCTCAACTGTTAAAGGGCATCTGTGAAAACCCTACAGCTGTTGTCAGAGTTAATGGAGAAAGACTGAACTGTTTCCTGATCAGATCAGGAATAAGACATGGATGTCTGTTCTCACCACATCTATTCAACGTTGTGGTAGAGATTCTAGCCAGTAAATCAGGCAAGAAAAATAAATAAAATGCTTTCATTTTGTGAAAGAATAAATAAAAACGTACTTGCCGATGGCATGATTGTTAAAGTAGAAAATTTAATTGAATCGACAACCCTTTGCTATAAACTGGAGATGGTTGATATGAATTAGAGCTGATAGTTTTAGAGATCTGAAAAATTATCAGAAACTTAGAGGATAGCTCTGGCTATTAGTTTTAAGAATGTTGCCCATAAGAATAGAAGCAGATAGGGTGTGGTGGACAACTGTTAGCCAAATATTGAGTTCATTCAGATAAATGAACAAACTCCCTGAAAATTGGTAGGTGGGAATGCAGAGGTCTATATATAAGTAAACATCGTAACTCAGGTAGGACGTTATTCACAAGTGGCTATGATGAAGTGTTCTAAAAGCGTAGAAGGAAGCAAAGTTGGTGCTGAGAGGCGCTGACAAGAGAAGGAAAAGCTCTGTTTGCTAGTGTATGGAGGAAGAAAGAATGTGCAGGGAAATGCTGGAGCATGGAGAAGACTTCTTCACAAAGATGAGGTTCCGTATGATTCGCTGAGAGGGCCCTGTAATGATAAAGCTGAGGCTGAGTTGACCATGGGAGGCAGGAAGTAATGATGTAGGAGAAAACGGGTAGATGCTTGTTGTTTGGGCCTGTGTGTTCGTTATAGTGAAAGAAGGAGGGCAAGATGTTGGAGAAACAAGTTACCGATGGTAGAGAAGGGTTGGCAAATAGGCAGCAGAGGAGGTCCCACAGGCTGACTTTAGTTATCAGGGGATCCACAACTGTTCAGTGCTGGAGTTTGAGATAGGCATTGCTGACATCTTCAAACTTACTGCCCGGGTCCAGGGTTCTTTTGGTTGTTCATAGCAGGTGCGTATCTGTGTGTGTGTGTGTGTGTGTGTGTGTGTGTGTAAGTAAAGAAGAACAAAGGGGGTGGAAGGAGGGTACTGAAATAAACTGTGAATTCCAATAGTAATAAAGGTAACTTGGAAAAGAATTGGGGAAGTCAGAAATCCACATGTGTATGTAGACATTCAGTGAGGAAGATGGCAGAATAGCTGGACTAGGCCTCCAGTGAATCATTCACAAGGGAAGGATCAAGGAACTTAACTATATAAAAATTTAAAACCATTGGAAAGCTAAAATTAAGATAAATATAAAAAAATACTGTTGGAAATATTTGCATCAGATATTACAGATAAGCATATGGCTGGCCCTCTTAAAGAATTCAACCACACTTACAAATAACATCTAGAATCTAATAGATAAACTATGCCAAGTCTGTAAAGAGATAATTCATAAAAAGTATAAATGGCAAACAAATTAATGGAAAAGTTCAACTTTACCGGAAGTTTAACTTTACTAGAGAATAAATAAGTAAACATTAGTTTTATACTTAAATTTACCAAAATCTGTTTCTTTATGAGACGAGTCAGTGCTGGTAAGATTGTAGTGGCATTGGTGTGCACATGTATTACAGGTGACATTATGATTGTTACATTATGACTGTTATGATATCCCTTTTTTTGAAAAGCATTTTTCTTGGAAAGCAGTTGTTCATATAAATCAAAAGTTATGAAAATGTTCACAGACCTAGTAATTATGCCACTGGCAATTTACTTTAAGTAAGTAATTTAAGGGAAACTATATGCGTAAAGCAATTCCTTGCAACGTTTTGTATTGTAACTAAAACTTTAAGGTAGTTTAAATGCCATACAACAAGGGAGTTTGTTAATTACGTTATGGTAACTTGATCAAAATGATTATAGATTAGGAGAATATATACAGTCTTCTATTTAAAAATTAAAAATTAGATTTACATTTATTTTTGAAATTAAACCATGGAAAACTATGCATTTGAATAAAAAAAACTAGAGAAAAACGATAAGAGTAACAGTGTACTTTATTGATGTGATTGAATTATGAGTAAAACTTTTATTCTTTTAAATTATTTCTCTATAATGTCTTGAAAATATAAAGCCAATTAAAAATGACATTCAAAAAGAGAATCTACCTTCAGAGTTGGTTTCTTAAAATGAAAACATATGAGAAGGATGTGTTCGTTTAATTTCAGCAAGGCGAGAATGTGTGCCTTTTCTTCAGAAAGAGAATTCAAACTTTATTGGTTTATTAACTTCAGCAATTTTTCACCTCTGACATAATTTTTAAAAGATACTTAAATTGTCAAAACTCAAAGAGCCAAGAAATCCTCCAGAGAGCAGGACCTGTTGGTGAGGAGAGAAAATTTGAGTAATTTGCACCTTAGTCTAGAAATAAAAGTGAACTCTATCCAGACTGAATTCCTTTACTGTATATGTATGAGGAATTTGTTGATAAGAGGGGTTGTTAAACTGTAGATTACATAAATGTTCACTATTTTTTTGAAGCAGAGGAATGGAATCTAAAGGCTTAGGAGAATATATTGATGCTACATGGAGAATAACCTAGAGAAAACTGAACACTTTGAATTGAAAAAGGTTGAAAACATCTTCTAGGGATATATACCATATTTGAAAAAGATTGAAAATGTTCATGAAAATTTGAAGAAGACATTTAAATACCTGCAGTATTAGCTTCAAATGTGTTAAGCCAACAAGAGAAACAAGTTAGAAAGTCATATTTTGATATCTTTTAAAGGATTGTGTTTTATAAATGCCAGTAGATTAAATTTCCTTTTATGATGTTGAAATCCTAGTTAGAAGAATTTCGTTAGTCTGTTGTCCAAACATCACAAAACCGCTATGGCATAAATCATGCCCTTGGTCCAGGTCAAAGCCACCAGATCTGTAGAATGTCTTTCCCTTCAGCAATTCTTAGAGTGACCCAGGAATTTCAGAAGCACACAAGTATCTGTGTGCGTGCACTCAGACTTGAGGGAAGGGGAGGAGGGTTCAGTCTGTAGGTCCAAGTGAAATACTTGTGTGTTCCACACAGCAAATAAAAATAGACTAACCTTCCTCCCAAAACTAATTTTGTTACGATTCCAGGAATGCTTTCAGTGCATGAAAAACTTCAAATTCATCTTTCTTGTCTCACAGGTTTTGTTGGATTTAAGGATTGCAAAACAAAGACTGAAAGGCTATGCAAACAATTATTTCCCCGAAGAGTTACTAAGTCGTATATTTATTAAAAATTTGTGGGGTTAAATCTTAGGGGAGGTTTCAGTCTTACTAATGTAGCTTAGATAGGCCAGGAAAAAATGACTGCGTAACTTAGGCTTTAGCCATCAAATTGTTTGAATGGAGCCTGGGGAGACTTACCCGTGAAGCCTTCAGCCAAATACTACAGGCCATTGATGATTGACTCAGTGGTTACTTTTATTTCCTCCTCCTTGTTTAATGTAAATAATGGAATCCTAATTTTAGAGGAAATCTCAAAGAGCTAATTTAGTCCTCATTTTGCACATGAGGAATTCAAGGCCAAGGCAAGACAAAAATTTGGCTGGTGAGTCTAAGAGCTGTGGTTCGGCCTCCTAGGATAGTCCCTTGTCACGTTAGCACACTGACACCCTGAAGATAGCATCAGAGGAAACTTCCTGTTTGAAGAAGCAAGAGAGTAGTTACACTGTCATGGATGAGTCAGTTGAACATTTTCCCTCCCCTCCTAAGTTCCTGATTTTATTAATTATTTCTATAAAATGTACATTCTAAACTCATGCTAGTATTTTTATTTCATTAATAAGAAAGCAATGTCATATAGACCTGAAAACCCTTATTTGGGTTTCTTGTGTTGGGTTATTTATAAACAGGAGGACAGTAAATTAGTGGGTTTATTAGGTGTTGGGTTATTTATAAACAGGGAGGACAGTAAATTAGTGGGTTTATTAGGCACATGTGTATTTTGGTCAGTTGACTTCACCAGTATTTAGGCTCAAAATTGGACAAAATGGTGTGAATCCCTCAGTTTGTTGGTATATGGAGGAGACACTACAGTGTAGTGTAGGGCTCTGGTGATGAGACCTGATTTTAAGTTTCGAATATAGCACTTAGCACTTTTTTTTGAGACAGAGTCTTGCTCTGTCGCCCAAGCTAAAGTGCAGTAGCCTGATCTTGGCTCACTGTAACCTCTGCCTCCTGGGTTCAAGCAATTCTCCTGCCTCAGCCTCCCAAGTAGCTGAGATTACCGGCATCTGCCACCGCGCCCAGCTAATTTTTGTATTTTTAGTAGAGACGGGGTTTCACCATCTTGGCCAGGCTGGTCTCAAACTCCTGACCTTGTGATCCACCCGCCTTGGCCTCCCAAAGTGCTGGGATTACAGGCATGAGCCACCGCACCTGGCCAGCACTTAGTACTTTTGGCAAAGCACTTAATGCCTGTAAGCTTCACTTTCTTCTTGGGACAGTAGTACTGATATTAACTTGAGGATTGTTATAGCAGCTAAATTAGGAAATAGATATTAATACTTAGCATATTGAGATCCTATTGTATGCCAAGCACTGACCTACAGAATACACTGTAGCTTGTTTCTTCATTATGGATCCTTGCAGTCTAGCCAGAGAACAAATATAAAACAAATCAACCGATATGTAGTTACAACTGTGAAAATCACCTAGGAGGGGTACTGAATACTGGAAAAACATGGACTCAGAAAAATCAGTCTAGTTCGAGGACACCAGAGAATGCTTCCCTGACAAAGTAGTTTGCTCAAAGTCAAACAGTTAATAAATGGAAGAGGAAGAGTTTGAACCCAGACTTTCTTTCTCTAGAGCAAATGCTGTCTAGTAGCTTTTATTCCTCAAAGCAACCCTTTGAGAAAGGTATTTTGATGGTTTGACCTTTGGTATCCCTTCTAAATATTATATTAATTCTCCCCCTTGGCCTCATCTGACCTGATGTAAAGGGAAAAAAAATAGTCTAATAATTTCCCTTCTTGATTGTCCTTCTGGTGAACTGAAAGTATGACTTTAGATTTTTAGTTCCATTTAATCCTTTCAAACGTTTAGAATGACTAAAATAGAAAAAACATTGTTTCTCTTCTGTAAATAGTACATTTTCTTATTTTCTGGACTAATCAGTCTATCTAGACTTTGTCTTTTGAACATTAATTACTGAAGCTAAACCGTAAAAATAATATGGAGGCAGCAACATGGATGACTGTGTATACCTTTGCAGTATAAATCTAACCACACAAGTTCTATTTGGAGAAAACATTTATGACTATTTTGTCAGGACATTTATATGCCTATAAATAACATTGCTGGGGGCTGGGCGTGGTGGCTCGTGCCTGTAATCCCAGCACTTTGAGAGGCCGAGGCGGGTAGATCATGAGGTCAGGAGATCGAGACCATGCTGACTAACATGGTGAAACCCTGTCTCTCCTAAAAATACAAAAAATTAGCCAGGCGTGGTGGCGGGTGCCTGTAGTCCCGGCTACTCAGGAGGCTGAGGCAGGAGAATGGCGTGAACCCGGGAGACGGAGGTTGCAGTGAGCCGAGATCACGCCACTGCACTCCAGCCTAGGTGACAGAGAGAGACTCCATCTCAAAAATAATAATAATAATAATAAAATAACATTGCTAGGATACTTTGCTTAGTGTGAACTTCTGAAGACGTTTTAGTCAACTTATTATGAAGACTTCGCAAGAATTTAAAGACAATAACAGTGACATAATCTGCCTGTTGGGTTAATAAATTTCAAAAGTTGTATTTTGCACGTAAGTGCAACAATTTCTGGAAGGATATTACTTCCCTTTGAGAGCCTGCTTATTGTCAGCTTTTAAGAATCAAAGCAGATTAGACATTGGTGATGCGCTCCATGACCATTTCCTTTTCAAAGTTGAGGCCTGTGCCTGTCTTACTTCTCTAGAAAATCTACTCTTGGGTTGTCCTGAGCATAACCACTAATAGACTGCTTAATATTTGCAGAGAGCTTTTCATTTTCAGGATTTCACAATCATTGCCTTTTAATCCATATAACACCCGTGTGAGGTAGGTAGATACATTCAGGCATCCAACTCTCCTGCAGGTGAATTTCTGTGCCAGCAGGAATATTATGATTGGCACTGACTTTCCTTAATTTCCCAGAGGCCAGACACCTGGAGAGGCTTTCCTGCAGGCTCAGGTACATGCCAGTGTTTCAGCCACATGGGACTGCCTCCTCTTTCCTCCTGCTCATTTACTAAGATTCAGTGACTTCTTGCACCATTAACCATAATGCTGTGCTGACTGTGTCAATCTGCATTAAGCCCACAAAGGAAGGGGTAGGTTTTAGAAAATTGTTAGAGGGCCCAATGAACATTTTCTGTACTTTCTGTGCAGCAGACTTCAGCTGTTGACAACTTCATCACTCCAACAAAAGTACTTTTCATTCAGTGGTAACTTTTACATCTCCAGCTACATACTTAGCTTAATAAGTGAGCACCCAGAATCAAGTTTGTGATTATATTCAGGCAGGCAGAAAACATGTACACCTAATGATTAAATCATCAACAAAAAAAGCATCAATGGAAACATAATGCCAGCAATCATATATTATATGCTTATGGTGCACCAGGCACTGTGATAAACACAACACATATATTATCTTATCCTTATGACAACCCTGTGAAGTAGATATTATCATCCCTGTTTTATAGATGAGAAAGCCGAGCAAGGCTAGTAGGTTGCCCACATTCACAGAGCTAATAAGGGACAGAGCTAGAATTTCAACCTAGTTCTGTCTGACTCCAAAGTCAGTTCTTCAAACATTATGTACTAGGTACTGCTTTAGGTGGAAGGTAATGTACAGATTATTAAAGTACTGGGATAACATGCAGCAAAGAAGTGCAAAAGATAGGCTAAACTAAGAAGGTGTGTAATGATTTCCTTCTTTATAAAACAAAATAAAGCCATTTGAAAGAATTGTTTTTATCCATATAATACTTTATATATTTTTTCATAACTTACCTCAAATGAAAGACTCATAATTTGTCTTCTTTGTTGATAAATTCTTGAAAAAGAAACTGTTTTTTAATCTTAAAATTATACGTATTAAATAATGCTTAAAACCTTAAGTAGGATGGTTGCTCAGAAACTATTGATAAATTAACTTCTAGAAATTCATACGGCTTTTAATTCAAAAAAGAAATGTAAGTACATGGCAAAACATTCAAATGAAACTAAAGAATCTTCCTCCTATTTAAAATTTCCAGATTCCCAGTTTTCCTGAGGGTCATTATTAGCTCTGGTTTCTTGTGGATCCTTTCAGAAAGAATCTGTGTATATATTTGCGTGTGTGTGTGTGTGTGTGTGTGTGTGTGTGTGTGTGTATGGGTATATACACACTTGCATATGTCACAGTTGAATTTATTGTCTTGAATGGTAATAGTTAAGTCGTAAATATATAGATAATCATAGAACTGTATACTCTGAATATTTTCTTATAATACAAACCTTGTATTACATGTATTATAAAATGATTGCCTGTGCATAAGTGGATAATTATCATTGTACTTTTAAGAAAAATAGATATATGACATATTAACCATGTCCTTTAAAGAAGACACTAACATAAATACTATGTAATTCTAATATGAAATGTTATAATTTAAGTACCTTGATTTCTAGGGTTGCTGAGTTATATGTGAGAAAGAATTATAAGACATTAACTTTAAGAATTAAAGTTAGATGCAGAGGTCCTCATAGATTTAATATTTTCTTTGGAATTTCTCTATACTTTCAAATGTCTTTCTTATATCTGATAAAAGTTGCAGAGTGACATTACATATTAAATTAAAGAATAAGGCATATTTTGAAGTAAAGGGGATAGTGTTATCTATTGCCATAATACACGACTATGTTTTTTGCTGGTTTGTTTGTTTATTTGTTTTTGAGATGGAGTCTCGGTGTGTCACCAGGCTGGAGTGCAGTGGCCCGATCTTAGCTCACTGCAACCTCTGCCTCCCAGGTTCAAGTGATTCTCCTGCCTCAGACTCCTGAGTAGCTGGGATTACAGGCGTGTGCCACCACACCGACCAAATTTTTGTATTTTTAGTAGAAACGGGGTTTCACTATGTTGCCCAGGATGGTCTTGATCTCTTGACCTCGTGATCTGCCCGCCTTGGCTTCCCAAAATGTTGGGATTACAGGTGTGAGCCACTGTGCCCAGCCACAACTATGTTTTGATAATGGCAGAAGATAATATTCAGTTATCAGTTTACCTTGGAAATTATGTGTTTCTAGTACAAATATCAGCTACAAAAAGTAAATCTTAACCAGCCTAAAAAGAGAAGATTTGAGCATCCTAAGTATTTTAATTTAAAAGTTAAGTTGCTAATTCTTTTTTTATGTTTTTGTTTTCTAATTTTAGGTTTTAGTATTAAAGCAGTGCCATTCCAGAATGCCATCTTGAATGTAAAAGAACTTGGAGGTATAACATTTCAAATCATTTCTATGTCTGCCCTTAACTTTTATTAATTTAGTAATAATGTATTATGTGTAATTCAAACATAATGATAACTTATTTTAGCAGGTGGTGCATTTTTATCTTGAAAATATATTTCCTAGAAATATTTCCTTCTCTTTGTATATGTTTTAAAAATTGTTGAAGAGTTCTAAGTAACAAACTTTGGGTTTTTTTTTTTTTTTAATGAATCAAAGAATTATACTATTATTGGCAATTTATACAGCTCATTGGTTTTACTTGTTCAAAAATCTTGAATAAAACATATGAAGATAATTTTAATATCATTGAAAGATCAACTATTCGGGGAAAAGATTTGTATTTTAGAGTAGTTTGTGTTTATACTGCACGGTTTATTGTATTAGATCTTTTTAGAATGTATTTGTTCCTATAATAAATCTTTGCCAATGGGTTCTTTGCTAGCCAAGCACATTTATCGGATAGGCTGTACCCCAAAGCACACATCACTCAGTCTTTCGTTACACTCTCTGTCTGGCATTTTTTGGTTGTGTTTTATGTTAGTCAGGGTCTTAACCCATGTAAATAGATTAACAAAGAAATCAGTCAATTCAGTGAACCCACTAAATTCTCTAATGGCACATGAAAATACCAAGTGCTCTGGAGTTCAGTACCATATCGGTGAGTTTAATGACTTAGAAGAGAGTTATCTTCCATCTCTTTAATGACTTTGTGATATTGGCCTTACCCTGTTTTGTTTTGTTTTGTTTTGTTTATTTTCCCTTAAGGTCATTCTAACTGTGACCTATTTTTAGCTTGATGAAATTGTAACACCAACTTTACGCCATTTTAACAGTGTTTGGTACCTTTTTGTTTTCATCTAATGAAGTATTGGCTGATCTTTTCAGGTGTCTGTTTTCAGTTCGCTATGTGTAGGACAGGTTCGCTTCTGCCAGTCAATTTCATATTCACTTTTAGCTTTATAGCATTAATATATAAAACAACCATGATCAATAAATTCTGATTTTTCTTTAAGACATTTGGTTTTGTCATTTTGACTCCAAAAATTATAAAACATGAATGTTCTTGTAATAATTTTTCTATGCAAAATTTTTAAAAGACTGTGTTCTATTAGGGTGAGTATTTTAAATTATAATTGTACTTTTAAGAAAAATAAATGTATGGCATATTAACCATGCCATGTGCTTAAAACCTTAAATACAATGGTTGCTCAGAAACTATTGATAAATTAACGTCTAGAAATTAGTTTAATTTAATTCAAAAAAGAAATAAAGCACCTAGCAGAACATTCAAATGAAACAAAATAATCTTTCTCCTATTTAAAATTTCCAGATGCCTGGTTTATTAAAAAAATGCTTTTTTGCTTTGTGGCTTCTGGTGATTATTCCTTGGTGACAATAATATTACTTATGGATATTTAAAAATCAAAGAACACATTGTAAAAGTCCATGGAATCAAAATGTATGGTTTGAGAGTTATATGGGTTTTAAATATGGCTTTTACTAAGAATTTTATTTTTAGGTTGGACACAAAGCTTTTATTGAACACCTTCTAGGTATAAGAAACTATTGGTTGGTTAATAAGGCATTTATTACATATGATGTTTCCTTGGATGAAACAAACAGTAATTGTATGTGGACAGTTTTTAAAAAAGTGAAAACCAAGGAATTTGTAAGGTTGGCTCTGTGCCATCAAAATTCAGTACAATGAAAGATTAAGTTAGGGGACTAGAGGTATATAAGGTGGGAATAAGTCTGTTCTCAAGCAAGGTTTAATTTTGCTGAAAGAACTGTGCCCTGACAATTGCTGAAATGGAAATTACAGTGGAGAGGATACCGTAGGATTTGGTGGTTATGTTTTAGTTGGTACCTATTCCGTAATGAGGTTAAGAGATGCAGGTAAACAGCAGAGCCTCAGGGATCAGAGCAGATACATTCGTTCCAGGCTAGTGATACATAAGTTTTTGGCATGTGTTAGTATTGAAGAGCAAATTTCTAGCCTAAGCATAGATTCTTTTACCTCCTCAACTTTAATAGCTGTGTTTCCAGTTGACACAGTGTCTGAAGGAAGAGGGGACTTTCTGAGTAGAATCCAATTGTGTATCCTGTGTCACATGCTCAGGGGCAAGCACTTAAGGGAGTTGACTTCTTGACAGCTCATTCACTAAGTCATTTCCTCAAATATTTTTTGAGGCTAGGTACTAGGTTATGTCTCAACCAGGAACACATTAAAAGCTAGGCTAACCCATATAAAGTGTAGCTTTCCTAGGAGTTAACGTGTATGCTAGATATGAAGGGGATCATCCCAAAATAAGGTGTATGTGCATTTAGGGGGAATTATGACTGACTGAAATCAAGTTGTCTGAGAGGGAGTTGCTTGACTGAGAATTTCTGGGAGGAGAGAGTTAAATGTTTTAGGATCAATATGTGAAGATATGAAGCTTTTATTCACCAGTGGAGGGTTGCTCAGAAGACAGGTTAATCAGACTTCAATCACATTGTCAATCAGAGAAAAATTCTGAATTCAGGGGAGGGCCTCAAGAAGATAGGTGGTAAAGATAGAGATTAAGAGCCAGGACAGTGATGAATTCTTAGTGAGGCATGCCCAGGTAGTTCTCCTTATCCTGGGGTTAATTCAGGAGAACAGCATGGCCCCTGTTCTGCCTGCTAATGCCCTTCCTCTACTCCTTTTCAGATAGTTCCAAGGCTCTTCTTCACTCTCCTTCCCAGTCTTAAGTTAAAATTCTCACTTCTTCAAAATAGGGAAGCGCATAAACCTGTGCTCATTATCTATTTAGAAGAAATGGTATGGGGTGAGGAAACAATGAATAATGGAGTTACACTCAGTGAAAGTCACTTTTGGGGGATCTTAATGACAAACTATATGTTTGCACACACAAATATATGTTTGTGTGTGAATATATGTGTGTTGAATATATATTACTTATATAAATTATTGTTTCCTCTTACCAATTTTCTGTTTTGTGAAAGTGTTTTTATATCTTTTTCCTGAAAAATTCTTAAAATTCTCATTCACATCAATTTCTTTTCATGTGGTGTTTTCTTACTGTTCACTTGATCATTTTGCCACAATTAATTATGGGTCTAGCATGGTCCTATGGGCAGAGAATGAAAGATCTAAGCACAGCCCTCATCTTCAGGGAACTCATCATTCAGCGATGGAGACATTCATGAAAAGAGAAATAGGAAATTAGTGAAAATTTTGAAAATAATGAAATGAAAGGGAAAAAATTAAGTGCAGAAGTATAAGGTAAATTATGACACAGTGATAGTCTAGCCCAGTGGTTTGGTGGGCCATTTCTGTTTTGCTATTTTAAGAATGCCTTGTTCTCAACTACCTGTCACACCCTCCAGGCTGCAGTGATTATGCCTATCTTTTTGTGAAATTGGAGCTCTAAATTTTCTTCTTCTATTTTGTCCTTATTCCCTTTTCTCTCCCCTACACAGTCTCAGTCTTTGCAACTTCATGCCTAGAGAGTAGGTGCTATTATTATCTCACAGATAACACCAGACATGATGATTTGACCATGTTCGTTTGGAGCAGGAGGTGGGAATCAGTCTGAGCTCTTGTGCCTAACCAGTGCACTCTATACCTACAGCACTTTACCGAGCGCCTGGCACAAGAGAAGTTCTCCCACCTGTTATTTGCTGCTGTTTGTATCATTATTATTTGCATGATTTAAAGTCTTCACATGTTGGTTTGTTTGTTTGTTTGTTTGTTTTGGTTAACAGTGTGTTGGTAAAACACCATTTTTTATTTTTTATTTATTTATTTTTTGAGACAGAGTCTTGCTCCGTCGCCCAGGCTGGAATGCAGTGGTACAATCTCGGCTCACTGCAACCTCTGCCTCATGGGTTCAAGTAATTCTCCTGCTTCAGCCTCCCGAGTAGCTGGGATTACAGGCATGAGCCACCACACGTCACTAATTTTTGTATGTTTAGTAGAGACGAGGTTTCGCCATGTTGGCCAGGCTGGTCTCGAACTCCTGACCTCAAATGATCTGCCCTCAGCCTCCCAAAGTGCTGAGATTACAGACAAAAGCCACTGCGCCCGGCCCTAAAATACCATATTGACAAAACATGAATACCTTGCTCTCTGCTCAAAGACATTTATAGGACTTAATCTCTAATTATTTCTATTGCTTTTATCATTCATTTTTTCTCTCACACTCTCTTATTTAGAGATCTTTCAAGTCAAACTCTTGCTCAGTTATGGTTCCGACTTCTGGTTCTGTAATCCTGCTTCCCTCCTTTGATTTCTTCGAGACTACCTTCTGAATCAAAGTCTTACTTCTACTTTCCAAACTATCTAAAACTTTCCACATTTTACTGTTTTATTCGTTTATTCTTTGTAATTCATTCATTCAGCAAATATTTACTGAGCATGTATTACATGCCAAGCTCAGTTCTAGAAAGTTGTGGTGGTTATAGTGTCAAAACAAGCACTGTTTCTGCGTAGACCAGGTAAGAAGTGCCAGGGGAAGCTCGTGCATACTTGACCTCTCCTTAAAGTCAACTATTACTTCTTGTAGGCCTAGAACAGATATCCATTTAGGCCCTTTCACACCTGAAGGGGTTTTCTAATACCATCCAAGGTATTAGCAAGGCTGGATATTAGTTCTAGTTCTGATTCCTACGTAGGACATTTTATAGTATTACTTCGTAAACTTTTTGTTTTCCTATGTAGTCTTTTATCCAGGAGGTTTTTGGTGAAGCTAATCTCAGTCTGTTCTCTTTTAGTTTTAATTAGTTACTCTGCTTGTCTTGCTCTAGATTATTTTATTTTTCTGGATATTGTACAAGATACCTCACAAGGATGCTGAATGGACTGATGGATTAATCTTTAAAGAATTTTCCTTCCTTCTAGTGACTTGTTTCAAAGCCCAAACGTTCTGTATGATTCTAGGCAAGTCTACCACCTTCTTGTATCTCTGTTCTGTTATCTGTAAAGCGAGATAATAATAGTTCCTATGTCATATAATCCTTGTGAGGGCTAAATTAGTAAATGCAGGTCAACCACTGAGAGTTTGCTTGGCCTATAGCTAACATTATGGAAGATTTACTTTTATAATGATCATACTCTCACTTTGCCACCTCTCAATTCTGTGCAATAAAGGACACCTTTCAATAAAGCCTTTTTTCCAAGGTCAGAAATAATGCAAATCATGTATTGATTTTTTTTTCTCTTTGTGGTCATACCTCTCTTCCACTTAAACAAGATGTTACACCTCTTTAAACTGAGAAACAACTCAAAAAGGCCCTCACTGGAGTCTCTGTTTAGCTACCTAGCATAGTTTTGGCACTCTGCGTGGGTTAGTATCAAATGATCTTGTCCTGCTCCACCTCATCACCTTTCCTTCTGTTTTCACATTTCACCTGAAAAATCTCTTCTATGGTTGCCTCTTAATTGCTTTCATTTTGCATTTGGCTTATGTACTTTAACCGCATTATGAAAGTAAGTGAAGCATCTGGCATTTAGCTGAGTTGAAAGCAGTTGTCCACACTGCAGTGATGTCACAGCTCTGATAATGTTGCATTTTAAAAATGTCCAGTACTTAAATTTACAAACAGATTTCTATGCAGTCATGAATGTTTTCCTCTTGATTTTGAAATTGTATATGTGAATTGATAGAATCCAGAGATGGAAATTTTTAATTCTTAACATGTTTGGTTTGTTATTGTGTATTGATAAGGACCCAGACATCATAATACTCCCTAACTGAATTCTGTAACCAGGATTGGCTGTGTCAAATGACTTGTTTTCTTCCTCTTAATATTCTAATGTGTTACATCTGAATTGTCTCCCCATGCCCCATCCCAGCCACCATCCTTACCCAATATTCTCTTTGGAAGTGGTGTCTTCACAATTGACATTGAGAAAGGCAAAGACAAGCTGAAAAGCAGCTAGCTGTCTTTTATGATTCAGTATTCATTGCTGCCTGTTGTCAATCAAAAGGGGAAAGTTCATGAAGATTTTTGTTTGCATTTTCATTTTAATTTTTTCTTCCTATAAAGAAAAGACAACTTTTTTAGGGTAATATAGAAAGTGCAGGTTGTGTTCATTTACTCATTTGCTTCAGCCCATGCAATAGTGATTGAATGATTTTTGTGGATTGTCAGCTAAGCCATTTTTTTAAGATTTCTTCTGTCAGCAGTCAAGCTGTTATATGAAACAGATGTTGACTCTGTCCTGTTTCTTTGTTTGCCTGGAGGAATGTGCCTCCTCATAGTGAAAGGTGCTGTTTGTTTGTATCCTGCTAGTTATCTTCGGATGCTGTTAATCTGCCCAGGTTATTTGCATTTCTTAATTTCTCCAGAAACTGTACAGGACACACTTCTTGACAGGCAACCCAGGGGGCACTGCTGCCTGTTTTTTTTCGTTTCTGTCTTTTGTACACATGCCATTTGATGTCTTTCACCAAAATAAAGCTTTCTTTCATCAGTCTCATTTTATTAAATCTTACTTTAGAGGGAAGAAGACTTCTTTAATTTTTATCTTACGCATTTTCACAGTTCCATGTATATTATGCATCATCCCCCTCCAGATCCTCACTACCATCTCTCAGTTTTTAAAACTCCAGCTAAATACTTATGAATGTAATGTAATCACTGGCTCTGAGAGTCATGCCACACTGCAAAGCCAGAGGAGACGTAAAGACAATATAAATCAATAAATTAGTTGGGTATTAGAAAAAGAAACAGCATAGGCAGGCAGACTTGCAGAGGTTATTGTGGCCACATTGCTTTGAGGGACAGGTGGAGTTGCAAAAATTTCTTGCTGCTATAGGAGAAAGCAACTTGCTATTCGAAAAGTGTTTTAGACATTTCCAGACATAGGTGTCCATGGGAGGGATGGTGAGAAACCATTTCCCTGGCAAAGGAAAATGACAGCACAGAAGAAGGGCTCAAGGAAGACCATGTCCATAGAATGCTTTTGACCTTACTATAGGTAAATCACAGGCAGCTATACACAAGTAAATGTACATATTCTGTATTTATTATATAATTCTAAGGAAGAAGTGTGGTTCAGCCGGTAGAGGATACCCTCAAGATCCTCTGCCACTCTCTGCAATTGATTTTCTTGTTGTTATTTTCTTATATGTAAAATGTAAGTTTCAATAAATCACCTGTATTTATTTCCCAAGGGATTGGGCTGGAAGAGAACAATTTCGATTATCTAAAGCTCCTTGGAGAGATGCTTTAAGAATAGATGGTGGTATTTCCACTAATTCTCTTTTTATAGTCATGGATCTAGTGTGATATGTAATATTGATATAATACTGTTTCCTTATCAAGGAAAAGAACCAGGCCTTTTTGGAATGGGAACAGCCAGTTAACTCCTGGCTCCCTGAGCTGTGTACTTTCACACTTAGGCTTAGGCTATACTAGGGGAAATGATATTGGTATAAAGCCAAGTCACTTGGATGTGAGTTAAAAGGCCACAGCTATCTGAATTGGTTGAATAGGATCCCAGGGTGGTGGTGTTTAAGCGTTTTTTACACTTGCTAAGGGAAAACTGAGCCAAACAGTCAGCAGAGCCAAATAAATGAATCTAGGGGCCCAGAAGTCTGTTACTGGCTGAGGTAGACCTGACCTTAATTTTTGTTTTCTTCTGGAGGAGTACCCTAGGAAATTTTTTAAAATTTAACTTCCCAGTCATAGTCTCGTATAGCACTTAAGGTCCACTTTTTCTAAGACTGTATATATATGTAGAATGTTCTAGAAATGATTTTTCTGGCCTTTTGACCCCCCTGGCAATGGGGATCTCATGTGCCTCTGAAGGTCGCTGCTGCACCACTGTTTCCTCTTCAGGGGCCATCAGGTCATTTCGTATCTTCCAACTCTACTAAACTGCCTCACAGAACATTTGTGTTGGGTACTTAGTTTAACTTCCTATCCCTCACAAGGGAATAAGTATTTCTGTTTCTCCCAGGGATTGCCATAATAGCAACTAATTTTCACTGTGTATTTAGTTTCGGTGTGGTAGTGCAGCAACAGCACTGGAAGTGAAGAGACCAGTATTTTCCTCTAACAAAACAAGCCATGGGATATTGGGCAGGGCGCACTTAACTTTTCCAAGGCTACTTATTTTTTTTTCCAGCAGTCGAAGATGCTGATAACAATTCTCTTGTTTAAGTATAACATAACTAGTTTATTTTTATCTTGAAAGTCATAGTATCTATCTTGCTTTGGCCCCTACAAATCGTAGATCCTACCTCTAACTTCTGTACAGGACTATGTAGCATTGTTCACTCAATTTTTCTTTCATCCTGGCTTCTTCAATTATTATTATTATTATTTTTTTGTACAGTAAACATTTGGATAAGTCTCAAAGCTTTTTGGGTGTATGGTGTGAGGCAGGGTATATACATAAAATAAAAAAGAATGAATACTAACTTGACAAAGTTCCTATCACTCTGATGTTTTCCTTGAGAAGCATTACAGTCCAGCGTGGTAAGTCCTGTAACAAGACTGAGTATAAGATGCAGTTAGGATCATATAGGAAGGAGAAAGGAGACTTCACAGAGGAAAAGAGTCTACGAAAAGGTACAGATGAGACAAAAGTCATGGAGATACACTAAGTTTAGTTTACAGATGAAACAAGATTGGAGAGTTATGAATCATTGAAAAACAAACCATAATCTTAAGGATTCACTGTACTATAGTATAAAATATCTCAGCAGTTTCAAGCTGAAGGGAAATTTGCCAAATTATGACCCAAGATGCAAGAGTAATGCTAGACACTTCACAAGCAAAAGGTTGTTTTGTTATTGTTATTTAATTCAATTCAGTGAATATTTAATGAATACCAACTGCATTCCAGGCCCTGAGGATGCAATCCCTGCCATGCCCAGGTGTGGGTGAACACACACACACACGCACACACACGCATGCACACACACACACACACACACACACCATCCTCTGAGCCTGTTTCTTTGTATACTTTGGTGAGAGAGTGATGTTGGCCATAATGATTATGGAAGTTCTCAGAAAAACACAAAACTAGATTCCTATAAATGGAATGGCAACTCGACAACTGTTGAAGAGGTAATATGCTTATAGCTATTTATCACTTAACAGACTAGATTGATTCTCTGACACGTTCAAAGCTGATTAAAATACATCTGAGTAGTGTTCTTTTGAGGAATCAAAAATTTGTTGCATTTAATTTCTTGCGGTCCAAAGTATTGTTGAAAGATTCTACTGAAGATGCTTGATTATTTTAATCTTGAAATTCCCTGGTATTTATGGCATCATTGTGAGCAGCAATAATGTGAAGAATTTATGTAAAGTTAATTATCACTGTTGGTACAAGTATGTGAAGCCCTTAAATTTAAGCAACGTACATGATTGAAAATTGGAAGTTGGTTTTTTAAATGTCTTTTGTTATATATGTCTTTATATTTTTCCTCCATAGCCAAAATTCTATTTTATGACAAAAATGGTAAGAAAACAAACAAATAATAAATTAAATCTATAACAAAAATGGATTTAAATCCTCAACAAAGAAAAGAAAGCAAGACAAAGCTAAAGGTACAGACAATGGAAACATGAAATAAAAGAGGAATTCGTCAGGATTATTAATCAAAGGGCTCATCAGAGTTATTAATTGGAGCTCCACATTTGGAGCTGTGCCTTTATTTTTCTTTTCTCCTTGTGTTAAGTAGTGGATAGCAGCTGTGTTTACCCACAAACTAAATCCTTGAGTGTGGGTGCTAGACCCAGAGAGGTAGGGCAGTGCCTCAGTAATGTGCTGACTGCCAGGTGGGTTAGAAAGCCCACCCACACAGGAGACAAGCCACTTGTCTGTCCCTATTAATCACTGGAAACAGACAATGGTAAACAAAAGAGCTGGCACACAGAGATTCTCAAACAAAAGATGAGAATATAATTATGACACAGCGCAATATGAAGAAAATCAGTACCATGAAAGAAAGATGCCAAATGAAAAATGAGAAGAAAAAATATTCAAGGACCTAGAGGTAATAGAGTGATCAGAAGAAGACATTCAGAGAGATGTATTCATGAAAAAGACTCAAGCACAGAAATTAAGAATTTAAAGTTTGACTTTAAAATTTAAAATGAAAATGTTCATTAATACAACTCATATAAATTAGGGAAATGAAAGATTGAACTAGGGAATTTTTTTCAGAATGACATACAAAAAGAATACTTCGGAAATGTGGGGAAAAATTTAAGAGACATAGAGAATAGTTACAGAAGTTCTAGCATCCCTGTACTTCTCTTAGAGAAAAGAGAAACTGGAAAGGACACAATTATCAAAGAAATAGTAGGAGAAAAAGCATCAAATATGAAAAAACAATATTTAGATGTAATGAGCCCTCTCAATTCCAAATATAATTAATAAGAAAAGAACCATACTTAGAAATATTATTAAAAAAAACTATTAATTACAATTTCTCTCTCTTTCATACACACACACACGCATGCATGCACACATAAAATAGCTTTATTTCTGATTTTAACATGGAAGATGGCAGGGTCAGGTAAAGAGAAACAAGCATAAAAGTATATTATGTTCTTTTCTTATTTAGGGTATAGATTATGATTTAAAAAAGAAAAAAATTGAAGTTTATGTGTCTTAAAGGCAATTAAGAATAAACATGATAATAAAAATAGGATGATACATTCATAAATGAATTTTTAAGAAAGTTTTGAAAGTTTACATATTCAGCTCATATAATAAATTATCTTAGGGAATGGAGTAAGAGTTCACTGGGATTAAATACAAATTTTGCTTTAACCATATTGCATGAATTTTTTTCCATAACTTTTTTTTAAAAGCATAAAGATTTTTTAAGAAAGGAAATATACTGTAAGGACAAAAAGCAAAGAATATTTGATACATTTAGCAAAGTTCAAGAAAGAAAGAAATAAAACAATCAAAAAAGTTGTGATAAATAGAAAACACCTATATCTGTATCAATAACCATAATAAAATAAGTAGATTAAATTTCCCTTTTCTAATATGGATGGCATAAAAATATTACATATTCAGCTATATATGGTGACAAAAGACACTTCTACAAAAAAAGATACGTTAAGGTAAAAATATATAGAGAGAAATGATACCCTTAAAAAAGGCTATAAAAGGGAAAGTACTTAAAGTAATATGAGATGAAATAGAATTCAAGCAAAGATCATTAAATAGACTAAAGAAAAAGATTTCATACTGATATACTAAGATAACTAAGTAATCATGAACCTTTAAATATTTAACTACATAATCCTGAACTATATAAAGCTAAAACTAAGAGAAATGTAAAGTCAATAGATTGATCCATAATTAGTAGGGAAATTTAGCCCTCCTTATTTGAGCAGACAACGGATCAAATAAAATATATAAAAGATTTAAATAGCCAATTAACAGACTTGATCTAATTGATAATTGTATATTTTTATACTCAAATAGAAAATATATGTTCTTTGAATTATCCATATAATGTTTATACATGTGACCATATTTTATGTGTTTTCTGGTTAATATCCAGTAAAATTAGAAAATAATGGCAAATAGACAAAAATAACTGCACAGCCAACAAAATTTAAAAGTACTCCAGTCTTGTGTCATGAATCAAAATGGATCCAAGGTCTAAATTTAAAACCTAAAACGATAAAACTTCTAGTAGAAAACATACAAGAAAATCTTTGTGACTTTGGGTTTGGCAAAGATTTCCTAGCCACCAAAGCATGATCCATAAAAGGAAAATTGGTAAATTGGATTTTTTTTTTCACTTTCAGTAGACTCATTTATTGTCAGATGCTTGCTTCCTTTGTTTAGTTTTTATCGCCACACTATTAACATAGGAGCATGGAGCACGTTGGCCTCCTAACAACTCCCGGAACCACAGTCATTTAGGATGGAAAGTAAACAGCATCTTGTCCTTATGAGGGGTGATGGGAGGTCATTGGAAAGGGAGGCCACAGGCATGAATGGGTCAGCAAGGTGAGTCTAGGAGAGCATGGGCTGTCACTGATCAGCCCTTGTGGCTCAGTTTGGTCCTCTGTTCTGAGTTCTTTCTGACTGATCTTTACTTTGTCTCCGTCATCTAGGTTAGCTCCTGGTACCAATGAGATAGGAATTACTTAGTTCCCCAGGCTGTGAGCATCCTTTATTTTTGTCATTAGACAAACTCCCCTGTGTTGCTCCCTAAATTCCTATCTCCTATAATCCAAATTCCCCCATGCCACTCTTTAAATTTCCGTCTCCTGTAATCCAAATTCTGGCCAAAGCTAATGTCTAATTTAGAAAAAAACGGAGCCTACAGAAGATAGGATCTGGAATCAGTTAGGGTTTGAAGACCCTAACTCCTCCACTTACTGTAGCTATAGAGCTGGTGAAAGTGTAAAATGGCACAACTCCTTTTGAAAACAGATTAACCGTCTCTGAAAAAGGTAAATGTACACCAGTTTGATAATCCAGCCATTCCACTCTTAGGAGACGTGAAAAGTTACATCGACACAAAATCTTGTACACAGATGTTCATAGCAACTTTATTTGTAATAACACAATACTGGAAACAACTCAAATGTCATCAATTGGTGAATGGATAAACAAACTGTAGTATATCCGTATAATAGAATACTATTTAGTAATCAAAGTGAATGAACTATTGATACATGCAACAACATGGATGAATCTCAAAATAATTATGCTGAGTGAAAGAAGCCAAACAAAATAAAATAGTGTTCTTCTACTGGGATAAATTTTCATTCTATTTATATAAAATTTTAGAAAATGCAAACTCATATTTAGTGACAGAAAGACCAGTGATTGCCTGGGAGTGGGAGAAGGAAAATATGGCAATAAGTGAAAGAGAGAGATTAAAAGGGTCATGAGAAAACTTTTGAGGTGCTGGATATACTTATTATCTTGATTGTGGTGATGGTTTCACCATGGATACATATGTCAAAACTTGTCAAATTGTACGTGTTAAATACATGCAGTTTATTGTGTGTCAGTTATACCACACTAAAACTATTAAAAATATTTCTATAACTTGCAAAATTAAAAGATACTTTTAATTATCTCCAGTTAAAAATCGTTGAAATTGTGTTTTGCAGAGACTTTGGCCCTTTTCTTGGATTGCTTTCCAATGAAAATTTATTTTAGACAGATTAAGGTAAAAAAAGCTTGAAAAAAGATGAAAGTGACTGGGAAAGGACTCGGAAAGAAAACCATCGGTTTCTAGATAATCATATGTAGCTGAATTGTTAAGATTAAATATGTAAGCACTTCAAACTCTAAGATAAAGAAATTATCAAATCAATCAACTTAATGTGTAGACTTTTAAAATCTCAGTGCTAATAAGAGAAGACAGATTGATCTGTCTGTGTACAGCAGTACTCAGTTAATAAAAAAAATGACAGATTCATTATATAAAGAGTGAGAGATTTCTCAGTATAACCCAGTTGTGGTTCATGCCATAGTGATACTCAAAACCATAGTGATATAACATTTTCTTCCCAACCATTTTGGTTATATTTATAATAATTATTCATGTTGGTGATTCTGCATTTGGCAAAGTGCAGATCTTATAGAAAGTAGCAGGTTGGGGGAAAAACAGTAATGACATTAAGCTGAAAAAATATATTAGAAAGCATCTGCTTCCAAAATATATTAGCATAATTCCTATCTAGACAGTTTGTGTTTTGTGTATGGGTAACGAAACACCATTTTTTGTTGTTCAAGAATCTTTGCAGTTTCAGATCATCTTCGGCTGATCTTCTATAAGTCTTACCATATCCAGACCATATCTTTGGTTAAAGTTTTCCATCCAGACCTTATTTTGGCATAAAAAGTAATTTTATTTTTCATTTGCCTTTTGCCTCATTTCATTTTCCCAAGTCTTGGCAAAATGCCTGGTTGAGATTGTTCTATTTATAATATGCCAAACGGGTAAAACATAAATATGTTTTCCCACTCTGTACTTTGCCATCAGTGATCTCCATGGAGTGGGAGCCACCACTATCATGTTCTTTTTCTTTAAGATAATGGTAGATTTTAAATGTAGGCTGTGTAAGTATATCTATATCTATATCTATATCTATATCTATATCTATCTATCTATCTATCTTATCTATACACACACGCATATATATATATATATATATATATTTAAACCCTTTATTTCAAAATCATAGTTGGTGGTACAACCAGAGCTAGTAGTGGGATTACCATATTATAATAAACAATTCATAATTCAGGAACTAGGGACAGAGCACATGCTGCCTTGTTTCATTTTTTTTTTTCTTTCAAAATCTTCTAAATGTATTTAGATATCAATTAATCACCCTTTTTATTCCAGTAAGTTAAGAGAGATCTACTATAATCCAGCAAGTTAAAAACACAGAGGAGACTTCTTGGACGCTTAGTTGTCAGACTACTGTGGACTTTAAGATGGATAGTAGTCAGATAGATACATTGATAGATTTTAAATTTGGGCTTTCTTTGCTGTTACTCTTGTATATATAGTTGCCTATTTTGCAAACACTTATCAAGTTGTAGGGCTAAATTATCTCTACTGGAGCAGATGAAAACTTGTTTAAATGGTGATTGGTTAAGGTCCAAAATGAGTATGCTTTCAATTTAGAAATGTAGAAAAGATGCTTAAAGTCTTTAGGTGTATCTCTGAACATACTTAAAATACTTTTAAAAGTCATTTTTTATTCCTTTTTTTTGTTTTTTGAGACAGGGTCTCACTCTGTTGCCCAGGCTGGAGTGCAGTGGCACGATCTCAGCTAACTGCAACCTCCACCTCCTGGGCTCAAGTGATCCTCCCACCTCAGCCTTCCACATAGCTGACACTGCAAGTGGATGTCACCATGCTCAGCTAATTTTTAATTTTTATTATTTCGGTAGCTTTTGAGGTACAAGTGGTTTTTGGTTACATGGATGAATTGTTTCCTGGTGAAGTCTGAGATTTTAGTGCACCCATTACCCGAGTAGTGTACATTGTAACCAATATGTAGTTTTTTTATCCCTCACCCACCTCGCAGGCTCCCACTTCTAAGTCTCCAAAGTTCATTGTACCACTCTGTATGCCTTTGCGTACCCACAGCTTAGTTCCCACTTATAACTAAGAACATATAGTATTTGGTTTGTCATTTCTGAGTTACTTCACTTGGAATAATGACCTCCAGCTTCATGCAAGTTGCTGCAAAAGTCCTTATTCTGTTTTTTTTTAATGGCTGAGTGGTATTCCATGTGTATATGTACCACATTTTCTTTATCTACTCATTGATTGATGGGCACTTATGTTGGTTCCATATCTTGCAGTTGTGAATTGTGCTGTGATAAATGTGTGTACAGGTGTCTTCCTGATATAATGACTTCTTTTCTTTTAGGTAGATACCTAGTAGTGGGACTGCTGGATCGAATGGTAGATATACCTTTAGTTCTTTGAGAAATCGCCATACTGTTTTCCGTAGAGGTTGTACTAATTTACATTCCCACCAGCAGTGTATAAGCATTCCTTTTTCACCACATCTACGCCAACATCTATTTTTCTTGACTTTTTAATAATGGCCATTCTTGCTGGGGTAAGGCGATATCTTGTGAGTTTAATTTGCATTTCCCTGATGATTACTGGTATTGGGCATTTTTTCACATGTTTGTTGACCATTTGTATATCTTCTTTTGAGGAATATCTAGTCATGTCATTTGCCCATTTTTTGATGGGATTGTTTTTTTCTTGCTGATTTGTTTGAGTTCCTTGTAGATTCTGGATATTAGTCCTTTGTTGGATGCGTAGTTTGCAGATATTTTCTCCCGTTCTGTGGGCTGTTTACTCTGATGATTATTTCTTTGGCTGTGCAGAAACTTTTTAGTTTAATTAGGTCCCATTTATTTATTTATTTTTGTTTTTGTTGCATTTGCTTTTGGGGTCTTAGTCATAAATCCTTTGCTTAGACCAATGTCCAGAAGTGTTTTTCCTAGGTTTTCTTCTAGAATTCTGGTCTTAGATTTAAGTCTGGATCCATCTTGGGTTGATTTTTGTACAAGTGGAGAGGTAGGGATCCAGTTTTGTTCTTCTACATCTGGTTATCCTGTTTTCCAGCACCATCTATTGAATAAGATGTCATTTTCTCAATTTATATTTTTGTGTACTTTGTCAAAGATCAGTTGGTTGTATTTAGCTTTATTTCTGCATTCTCTATCCTGTTCCATTGGTAATTTTTATTTTTATTTTTTTAGAGATGGGATCTCACTATGTTGCCCAGGCTGGCCTCGAACTCCTGGCCTCAAGTGATTCTCTCACCTTGGCCTCCCAAAATGTTGGGACTACAGGCATGAGCCACTGTACCTGGATCGAGATCCTCCTACTTTTTTTTTTTTTTTTTTTTGAGGCGGAGTCTCGCTCTGCTGCCCAGGCTGGAGTGCAGTGGCGCGATCTCGGCTCACTGCAAGCTCCGCCTCCCGGGTTCACGCCATTCTCCTGCCTCAGCCTCTCCGAGTAGCTGGGACTACAGGCGCCCGCCACCACGCCCGGCTAATTTTTTTTGTATTTTTTAGTAGAGATGGGGTTTCACCGTGGTCTCGATTTCCTGACCTCGTGATCCGCCCGCCTCAGCCTCCCAAAGTGCTGGGATTACAAGCGTGAGCCACCGCGCCCGGCCGAGATCCTCCTACTTTAAGACATGTGGTGGTACTCTTCTGGAAGAAAATCCTAAATGTAATAATAGAGATTTATACATTAGTAAGTCTTATTAAGTAATTTGTAGCATTACAAAAGAATTAGCAGTTTTATAAAAGGTCTCACTCAAATTTTCTGTAAATATTGAAGTCTCAATACATATTAAGTTATTTGATTTAGCTGCATATTTTCCAGACCATTTCTAAGGCATACTTTGACTCTAAAATTCTCTTTTGTAAGTGATTAGTCACTGCAATGTTCTGGTCATATTATTTCCTCATCCTACTTTCCTTTAAAAAAAAAAAAAGTTTTCTCTCTTAAAATCCATGTTACGGGATTCAAACTTCTGAAACCCACCATGCCCAACTATAATATACAATTTAAAGTTCACATTAAATTTCATTGGGAATATTCTTTATTGGCTGTGATGAAATTAAAATCTTACATACTCCTCCATTTATCATCTGGAACAATATCTCTGTGAACAAAGAACAAAAGAACAAAGAAATGATGGTTACAAGATAATGAAATCTAGTAGGTAAGAGCCTACACAATTTTGAGATAAAGTTCTGAATTTTTACTTGTTTTTATATATTGTATCATGGTGTCTACCCCAGGTTTATTAGAGAAGCTGAAATATTAACCTTGACTGGCAGAGTGGCTATTATCGTTTTTATGTGTACTAGGCTAGGGCTGGGCCACCAGTTTAAAGAGGTGTCAACTGAGGAGTGGAGGAAAAGGTTGTGGCATGTCAGGTTATACCCTAAAAGTGTAAAGTCCCATGGCAATACAATGTGAGCCCTAATGCAGAAAATACTCTCAGAGGAGCATGTCTTCTTTGCACAGCATCACAGGGAATCTCATCCAGGGAGTTCAATGGGGCAGGTCACCAGAGGAGGACACAAGGGGCAAGTGCAGGACAGCCATGTGCATCATTTGGCCCATGTGCTGACCATATGAAACCTGCTTTGGGACTGGAAAATGCCTGACATGGCTAACCTAGAATATATCACTTTGCTGGTTCCTGGCACCATCCTTGTTTTTAGTGTGCAGTGAGTGGCTGCTGTTGCACTCTTTGAACATTACTATGCCTTGCTGACCTAGGGGAGCCTGAAGCAAAAAAAAAAAAAAAAAAATATCTACTGCAGTTCTAAATCAAATTTTAAAACAACAAAACATTTTAATATCTGTAGCTGGAAGGAGAATGTTTGGAGCTGTGCAACTGGCAGGCAAGAGTGTAGTGACTGAAGAAGAGATGATTCTTGGGCCAGTTTTGGACACAAACTGAACTAAACTAAAAAAAAAAAAAAAAAAAAAAAAAAACCCAGGCAGACTGTCCTGTCTAGCTTCCCAGTAAAGTCAGAGGGGACAGTCCTGGCAGTACTATGGATTTGTATGCTGGGATAGATATAAACAGCAAAACTCTCAGCCCTGTGGCTATAAAAAGAATTATTTTTTATGATGTGTTCGTTGTTTAAGAGCAGGCTGTGAGTTTTGTTTATTTAATTCCAATGCAGTTCAAAAACCAGAATTCTATCTTGTGTGCTTAAGCTCTTTCAGATGTTTTTATTGTGTAACATTTTCTCCAGATTCTTCTTTTAATGTATGTATTTTTTGCCCTCACAATCTGTTAAAAGATCAGTTTGTGTGAATCTTGACACTGTGATGCTATTTCATGGTTTTAATTTGAATGCGAGCTGTTGCAGCTGGAAGCATATGATTAATGGTACAGACTTGTTTGTCACAAAAACAGATGATATTTTACAGTTAGTCAAGATGCATTGAAAAATTGACTTGCTTATATTTTACTGGCTGTAAGTCACATTTTAATTCACTTTTGAATTCTCCTTATAATTTGAATTAATCTTAAACATGCAGATATATCTCTCATGATGTAGCTGGCTATTGAAGGTATTTGAAGGATGATTAGAAAAATTGCATATTAAGTATACATTATCCCTTAGTTAAGTAGTCATTTTTAAAATTTTTTTGCTGATAAAATTGTACTAAATGAGTCAATGAATCTGGGAGTCAGTATACAAAGAGAGTGGGAATAAAGCTTAGAAATTCATTCTTCTTGATTTGTTATATATTTTTATATACTTTTACAGTTTACCTGAATAACAGGGTGATGTTCCTGATCTCCCTTGCCTTCTGCTGTCTTGAAACTCTGCCCCACATGAGACAAGGCAGTGTCTTCCAGATCTTCTACCATCACTCTGGAACTCAGAGTGGGCTATGGGTGCATTTGCTGCAGTGGGCAGTGGTCTAACCTGTCCTTCTCAGAAGCAGTGTCAGGAAAGTTGGGTATGCAGTCTCCTTCAGAAATGAGTCTTATAATAGCATTCTACCTTCCAGCAGTTTTATCTCATAAAAGAATATGAAACCATATTTGTTAAATCAGACATTTCTTGCTCAAACCTGTTACACCAAATAGGAATTTGCTGTTTTCAAATCTCTGGCATGTGACTGCACTGAACAGTCCCAAACTGAGTACTTGCATGGTGAGGAAGTCAATCTCAGAAAGCATGTATATACGCTATGTTTGAAGAGTTTTCATTATTATCATTCATTATAATTTACTAAAATGCAACTCTCTGCTTCTTTGTTAAAATAATCTTAGCTCTGCCTTGTGGAGCCACACTAACAAATAGTACATCTTCCCTAGATAGTAATTTGGAAGCATGAATTTAGGTGTCATATATTCTGAAGGATCACTTTTCAATCTAACTATCTTCCATTTCTTCAACTGTTTTTCCTATGATGTGGTCTCCAGGTCTACCACGATCCTCCTTATCTCCTGGAGAAGTATTAAATTGTGGGGTCCCTTGTAAAATATGTGCCTAGAAGCATGATGCTATAGATGTGGTCTGACCAGTGATACTCATCTCTTTTTAGGTTTGCTTTTTCTTTTCATGCCAACAACACGAATCATAGCACCCTACTGGCCCATGTTGGATAAGCTGTCAAAACATCCAGCTGTTTTCAGTCATGTCTTTCCCATTGTGTTCTTCAGTTGATTTTTTTTTTTTTTATTCCAGCTTGTCAAGAGCTTTTTGGCTTTTTTCTTTTATCATCCAACATACTAGCAATTCCTTTCAGCTTTGAGACATCTGTAAATATTAAAATAATTTCTTCAACTTTTTAATTCAATTAGAATGTATAAACATGTATCAAACTGTCTACTCTGTGCTAATCTCATGCTCCCTGCTAGAAATAACAAGATGAATAAAATGTAATCATTCTGGCTGGGCACTTTAGGAGGCCGAGGTGGGCAGATCACCATGTCAAGAGATCAAGACCATCCTGGCCAACATGGTGAAACCCCGTCTCTACTAAAAACACAAAAATTAGCTGGGTGTGGTGGTGCGTGCCTGTAGTCCCAGCTACTCTGGAGGCTGAGGCAGGAGAATCGCTTGAACCCGGGAGGCAGAGGTTGCAGTGAGCTGAGACTGCGCCACTGCACTCCAGCCTAGCGAGAGAGTGAGACTCTGTCTCAGAAAAAAAAAAAAAAAAAAGTAATCATTCCTTCAGGGAGCTCACAGGCTACAGGGAATAATAGACATGTAATTATAAAACTGTAATGGAGTGTGATAATTGCTATAATAGAGTTAAGTGTGAAGTGCTGTGAAAACCAAGGTTGGTTGCAAATCATAGAAGACCTAGCCCCTTTCATGTTGGCACAAATTCATGAATTTGGGGGTAAGTCAGTTAAATCAGCTACAAAGCTACCTAACTACTGCCATCTGATTTCTTTCTTTCATTCCTAAGGATGCTGTAAGAGACTTGTCAAATACTTTCCTGAAATGATCCCATACTATGGTATTCCCCAAATGTACCAACCTGGCAAGTCAGTCCAAAAGGAGCTGAGAATTATTTAGAAACACTTATTCTTAGTGAACCCATGGTGGTTCACAATGATCCCAGTTTTTAAATCTGGGGCAATATTTGCCTATCACCAATCATCTGGTAACTTTCCCATTCTCCAGGGTTACATAACATTGCTCAGAGCAGTTTTGCAGTTACATCTGAGTTTTTCTGCTATCTTGTATGTAATCTGTCTGGATCTGGAGACTTGAGTTAACTTAAAGAAGTTTGATATACTCTCTCCTATCTGCAAATTTACTTTCCTCTTAACTCTTTTCAAAGTTACTCTTTTTATGCCCTCTCTAGTTTTTTTTTTTTTTCTTATATGTTCTTAACATTTTTGCAAGTATAACTTCATTTTAGCCTCTAATCTTTCCCTTTCTGATAGCTTTATCCTCCTTTAACTGTCTTCCTATTTAGGATGACTATTCATGGTCTCCGCCTTCTCATCTTCTTCCAATTATTAGGTTGAAATCCTTTCTACAGTCTAGGGTAAATGATCATTTTTGGTAGTATAGCCTCTAGAATAACATAGTAACCATTTGTTCTTTGACGGTCACAATTAAGTTTGGAGACTTAGATTTGTCATTGTTTTCTTATCCTTCTTTGCTATGACATTGTCAGCTGAATAAGGTATACATTTGTCAGAACTGAGGACCTTATAGCAGCCACATGACTTAATGGCATCTGGCTGTGATAGTGTGTCTGTTAATAGCAATATGCCTGCTACCAAGACTGGACAAGTCACGTATTTGGCCATGGATAATACTTGTGTGGGGTACTGCCAGCACTTGCCACTTTCTCTCCTCGGGGTTTGATTGTTGATCTACCCTCCTCCTTATCAACTCATTTTTATCAGTACATCTATCTGTCAGTATTCCTAACTGAATCCAACTTGTGTGGAACTTTGACTCTTTAATATGGTTTAGACAATTTCTGATGATTAATGATAAAATAATTTAACCTTCAGTATCTATGTCCTTGGTAGGCACTTCGCAGATCTTCTATATGCCTGTGTTGTCCTGTGTAATTTGGTAGAGATCTGGCACTTAGTATTTATCTGATTTTCTTTTAAAAGTGTATGTTTGAATTGAGTTTCTAAATATTTCCTTAGATTAGATATTAAAAACAGAAAATTCAGGATTAAAACATTGTAAGGCTCTTGATACATAATACGAAACCGCTTATTAGAAAATTTACATAGATTTACATTCCTATTAGAAATACATCCTATTATCTTTGTCATTGGATCTTTCCTATTGTTGCAGATCATCGTTTAGATTTTTTTAGGCAGTTGGATAAGTGAAAAATGGTACCATACCACAAGATACAGGTCATAAAGACCTTGGTAATAAAACAGGTTGCAATAAAGAAGCTGGCTAAAACCCAGCAAAACCAAGATGGCCATGAGAGTGACCTCTGGTTGTTCTCACTGCTACCCTCCCACCAGCGCCATGACAGTTTACAAATGCCATGGCAACATCAGGAAGTTACCCTATATGGTCTAAAAGGGGAGGCATGAATAATCCACCCCTTGTTTAGCATATCATTAAGAAATAACCATAAAAATGGCAACCAGCAGCCCTCAGGGGCTGCTGTATTTATGGAGTAGCCATTCTTTTATCCCTCTACTTTCTTAATAAACTTACTTTCATTTAAAAAAAAAAGTACCATATAATTATAGTTTGTATTTTTTAAATAACAAATTAAAATTCTTTGTTTGTATCTCCCTTGTAATTTGTGTCTATTGATTATTTTGCTCTTAAAAATATGACTATTTTTAGTGAAATTTTGGGTGAAAGATTTTGGATTAATGATTTCCAGGTGAAATTTTGGGTTAAAGATTTCCTTGAGATTTTGATTGGTAATGTCTTAAACTCACTAGTAAATTTGGAAAGATTAAAATGTTTATTATATTAAATGCATAAATATATTTAATAAACATATTCATTAAATTTGGAAAGAATTAAAATATTTCTTATACTATATGGTAGTATAAGACATATTTTGTGTGTGTGACTTCATGAGTATGTGTTTGTGAGTTCATCCATATACATATTGGGATATTTTTCCATGTACATATTGGGATATTGAAATATTTGTTAAAATCGCTGGATTTTTAAATGTTTTTTTATTGTATTATAAAAATATTTGAAAACATCTAAATTTTGTTTCTTATCACCTTATGGAACCATATTATTAGTTCTAAGTTTTCTAATTAATTATTTTGGGTTTGTATCTATAAATAATCATACTTTTTCCCCCTGCCAGTTGCAGTACCTCTTACTAATTTCTGCCTTATCATATTGGCTAGAATTTTTTTTTTTTTTTTTTTTTTTTTGAGACGGAGTCTTGCTCTGTCGCCCAGGCTGGAGTGCAGTGGCGCAATCTTGGCTCACTGCAAGCTCCGCCTCCTGGGTTCATGCCATTCTCCTGCCTCAGCCTCCCAAGTAGCTGGGCTAGAATCTTAAAAACAATACTCAGTAATTCTGGTGATAGTGTAGCCAGACTAATTTGGTATCCTCTGCACCTAGTACAGTACTTGGCACATAAAAGTTTCTCAGAAAATGCTGGAGTAAATTTACTTGAATTAAGCAATCAAAGAACTTTGACTCTAGTTGGTAAACTAAAAACATTTTACATAAGTGACAATGGTACAAAATAGAAAGTTATACATGACATTAAAACTATAGATAATTGACTACTCTGGCTCTTTAGTGGGGGAAAAAGATTATATACAAATACAGTAAAAGGAAGGGTTTTGTCATACAGATGGCATTTAATGCAGGCTTAGGAATCGATTATACTTGAAAATATAAAGATAGGGAAAAAGTAGATTCCCAGGAGGAGGAGAAATTCAAATCAGAGGCAACAGCAGTTGAGAAGCATGAAGGGTGTAAGGGGAAAACACGAGCAGTTCCTTTTGGCCAGTGTAAACATTTCATAAATGGTGTGAAAAGATTCAAGGTTAGAAGGGTCATTTGGGTCAAATCATCAAGAGCCTTGAATGACAGGCTAATAAACTCTTTGGACTAATGCTTTGCAAGGTTTCCCACATTATCAAACATTGGAAATGATAATATTTTAATGGTATATTAGGATAAACAGAAACTGCTTACTGCTAGAGGTGATGACAAGAGATGGGGAGAGCATGCCCCAGGTCCCACTGGACACCCCAAGGGCTGCAGGGATCTCAGCACTTCTGTAATCCTTCCAAGGCACATCTAAGTTAGGAAAAAGATAAGATTTGTAGTTTCAGATTTTATCTAGACATTTCTCTCTCAAATTCAATTTAAAGCTGTTTTGTGTTTTGTCCATTTTCTCCCCTCCACACATACATACACATCCTTCCTTAGATGTGCCAAATAGGTTTCTAGTTTCCAGTTCAACTACTAGAGTCCCATTCATTTAAGTTTCCTTCAAACCATGGCTTTCAGTTGGAAGAAAAGATGATTATGTACCTGTGTCCCCAGTTCTTTAATTTTCTACCTAAGTTTTGGCCTCCAGAGATCAATTCTATATTTTCCAGGTATGTATCATTTTTTTCCCTACTTGTTTTTGATTTTATGATCCTTCTGAAGAATAATTACATCTCAGTACTAATATAACTAATTTTGACTTGAAGTTTTCTCAAGATAGCCTGTGATCTCCTAATAAGTTAATAATATATCATTTCTGATAATACTTTCAGGGAATTAGTCTGTGGCCCTCAAATAATAATAAATTAAATTGTTGCCTTTTAAATCTGAAAGAGCTATGGTAGACTAAACAAAATTAACGATTTTCTATAAAAGGATTTTCCTTGATTAAAGAATTAAGTTTCAATATCAAAATATCATAATTTAATGATGCCACATCTTCACTGGGTGTTGCATTAGCAAAGAGAGTGCTTCCCAGAACATTTTTTTTAAATCTCTCTTGACAGTTAACCAATAAAATTGAGAATATAAAAATATATTTTGATTTAATATTTTTAAACATTTTATGGTTTTGTTTGTTTGTTTGTTTTGTTTTGAGACAGGCTAGAGTACAGTGGTGTGATCATGGCTCGCTGCATCCTCCATCTCCCAGGCTCAAGCAATTCTTTTGCTTCAGCCTCCCAATTATCTGGGACTACAGGCATGTGCCACCATGTCTGGCTGATTTTTTACTTTTTGTAGAGACAAGGTCTCCCTCTGTTGCCCAGGCTGGTCTTGGACTCCTGGGCTCAAGCAATCTTCCCACCTTGGCCTCCCCAAGTGCTGAGATTATAGGCATGAGCCACCATGTCCAACCAATATTTTAAGACATTTTAATGCTGAAAATGGGCTATAAACTTTACAATTGATTTTAATTTCTTTTACATATATTGATGGTACTTTGGTTATGTTTTTAAAAAGAATTCTCATCTTTTAGATATATACCAAAATCTGTACAGATGAAAGTATGTAATATTAACAGTCTGCTTTAAAACAATAGAAAGCAGGAAGTGAGGTGAGGCTGAATTAGACTGGATTGTTGGTAATGGCGTTCATCAGACTTTCCTTGTTACATTTATATGTTCAAATGATAATAAATGAAAATGCCAGGAATATAATTCATCATTTATTTGATGGACGTCAGAAACCCTACAGTACTATTGGGAAAGTGGGTGGCTATTGCATGCTACATTAAATCTGAACTGCTGTGCTTTTAATTTCTGTTCTGTGCCTTATTTTCTTTCATAGTTATTTTCTCGTTTAATTTCTTAATTTCTTGATTTAGTCTCTATTGTAGCTATCTCTTCTTGCTACTGTCTCTGTGCCTGTTTCTGGCAGATTCTCTCTCTCCTACATCACCCACAGAATAATTTACTACTTCTAATATGCTCTGAATAGGGAGCCAAGAAAATTAAGTGTGATCACTTTTTTTTCTATGCCAGGTTTCTGTGTGGACCTGAGGGACTTTTTAGAATGCTAAGCATGTGAGCTTTAGGTTATTAATCTGGAGATATTTCTGTTGGCTGCCCCATGGTTCCTAATTTTTAGCTGTGTTCTGGATAGTTGAGGCATCCTATCAATGTTCAGATTTAGATATTAGATGTTTAGATTTAGATATTATACAACCAGTCATATATGTTGAAAGGTATCAGGAAGGGATTGGTTTTTTTGTTGTTTTTAATGCAGTGCTAATGATGGTAATAAAATTTACTTATAACTCACTGAAAAGAAATTTAATTTTCCAGTTTTTATTTAAGAATCAAAATAGTAAGGCCAGGCGTGGTGGCCCATGCCTGTAATCCAGCACTTTGAGAGGCTGAGGTGGGCGGATCATGAGGTTGGGAAATCGAGACTATCCTGGCTAACATGGTAAAACCCCGTCTTTACTAAAAATACAAAAAATTAGCCGGGCGTGGTGGCGCACATCTGTAGTCCCAGCTACTCGGGAGGCTGAGGCAGGAGAATCACTTGAACCTGGGAGGCGGAGATTACAGTGAGCTGAGATCGCACCATTGCACTACAGTCTGGGAGACAGAGTGAGACTCCATCTCAAAAAAAAAAAAAAAAGAATCAAAATAATAAATATAGGAAATACTTAATGTTGCTCAGAGATAGGTTGAAGCCTAAATGACGTAGTGTCGTAAATGTGTTATGAACTCAGTGACCTGTGAGACTGTGAGCTCATGAGTCAGGCAGGGGTCATGTCTATTTGGCTTGCCACCATGTTTCTTATGCCTAGTGTTACGTCTGATACATAGAAGCTACTCAATACATACTTGTTAGTTGATTAAGTGAATCATAATATAAATCAGATGGCTGTTTTAAATTCAGCACACATGAATTGAGTGAAGGTTATATGTTGATTCCCATATTAGCTACCTAAAATATCCAGAAAAATTGGTCTCAAAACGTAAGTGCAGAAATCTTTCAGCCCAGAACAGTCATAAAGAACTAGGCAGGTAAAAACTGATGCTTTGTTATGGGTCTAGCTTTTGAAATTGAAGAGATAATCAATTTGCTCCAGGATCACAATGGATAACGAAAGTAGTCTTATAAAAAATAAAATTAAGGAAGGCTTCACAAGGACATAATGTTTGGGTTCAGGCTTGAAATATGCATAAGAATTTTCTAGATAAGCCATAAGTGTAGCAGAGGAAAAACAGCCAGAGGAACATCTTAGTCCATTTGTGCTATTGTAACAAAATACCTGAGACTGAATAATTTATAACGAACAGAAATTTATTAGCTCAAGTTCTGGAGGCTGGGAAGTTCAAAGGCATGGCATTGGCACTTGGCAAAGGGCTTCTTACCGTGTTATCCTGTGGCAGAAGGCAAAAGAGTAAGAGATTGAACTGACAACCTGAAGCCTTTTTATAATCAGCATTAATCCATTTGTGCTGGTGAATCCCTCATGACCTAAGCAACTTCTATTAGGGCCTACCTCCCACTGTTGGATTGGGGACCAAGTTCCCAATACATGCTTTTTGGGGTACACATTCAAATCATAGCAGAGAAATTTTAAAAGTGTCAAAGAGCTTGGTAGTTACACTGGGTTATAGAGGAGAGGTAAGTTGGGCAGTTGACGATTGACAATTAGGAATAAAGGATAAGGGGTAAAGAATGACTTAAGATTCATAGTTTCAATCTTGGCTGCTAAGTCTGACAGGGAATTCAAGAGGTTGGGCTGGAAAAGAGTG
This sequence comes from Symphalangus syndactylus, assembly GCF_028878055.3. Lineage (NCBI taxonomy): Eukaryota > Metazoa > Chordata > Mammalia > Primates > Hylobatidae > Symphalangus > Symphalangus syndactylus. The sequence goes on from NC_072440.2 coordinate 45,626,516, forward strand.
CATAGCAAGAATTAGTTTATTTGGGGACAAGTTGAGTTTAAAATACCTGGGGAACATCTAGAAGGGAACATATGATAGAAGAAGTAAGAGTATTGGTGCTCAGGAGAAAATTAGATGAGAGCATTTGAACTGAGTGTTTTCATGATATTAGAGGTAGGTGAAAAAATGTGAGTAAAGACTTTCCCAAAGAGGATGTACAACAAGAGAAGAAATAAGCTGATGAACAGAATTCTGGAGAATATCAGCAGAGGTAATTCTTAATTGGAGATCTGTGCACTCTGAGGGTGGAGACTGTGCCCTTTTCTTTTTTTAAAAAAATCTCTGCAGTACAGCACAGCACAACACATGGCACCCGGGAAACCCTCAGAGCAATTTTTTTTAATGTTGCTTTTGAAAGAAGTATTTTGAGAATGCAGTAAATACTATTGACTGGGGGAATCATGAGTTGCCCGTCAGACCAATGGTAAATTATTATTTTTTTCTCCCTGTAGTTCATTAATCCACATTTGGGAATTTCTACCTAGCTGCAAATTCATTTTAAACTTTGCATTAATTATCTATTGCTGTGTAACGATTCACTACAAATTTAGGGACTTAAACAACACATGTTTTATCAGTAAGTTAAACGTAGAATTACCATTTGACCCAGCAGTTCCACTTGTAGATACTATATGCAAAATAATTGAAAGCAGATGTTCAAACAAAAACTTGTGCACCAATATTCATGGCCACTCTATTCGCAATCACCAAAAGATGGAAGCAATGCACGTGCTCATCAGCAGGTGAATGGATAAACAGTGTGGTATATCCATGCAGTGGAATATTCTTCATCCATAAAAGGATCTCTTTCTAATTCTTGTTTTTGTTGGCAGATTTCATTTCCTTGTGGGGGCAGTGTTAGACTGAGGGTCTCGGTTCCTAGCAGCCTCCATTCCTAGGTGAGAGAATGCACTCAATTCCTTGCCATGTATGACTCTCTAGTGTGGCAGTTTGCTTCATAAAAACTTGTGTACTGGGGCTGGGCCTGGTGGCTCACACCTGTAATCCCAACACTTTGGGAGGCCAAGGCGGGCAGATCACCTGAGGTCAGGGGTTCGAGACCAGCCTGGCTGTGGTGGTGTGTGCCTGTAATCCCAGCTACTCAGGAGGCTGAGGCAGGAGAATTGCACTCCAGCCTTGGCAACAGAGTGAGACTCTGTCTCAAAAAAACAACAACAACAACAAAAAACAACTTGCTTACCGGGAAGGCAATAGAGAGAATCTGATAGCAAGACAGAAGATACCTATTCAAGGAAGTGACATCCCATCACCTTGCCACATTCTCTTGGTTAGAAGCAAGGCACTAGGCTAGCTCACACTCAAGGGGAGATTACACCAGGTGTCAATATCAAGAAGCGGGGATCATTGGAGGTCATCTTAGAGTCTACCTGCCACAAACACGAAGGGGTAGCCTTCACCATGTAACATTTCTGTGGGATTTTAGTAATTAGCTTGGAATGACTTTATGCTCTTCCTAACCTTCTTTAAATCCAAAATCATTGAGCACCTATGACGCCATTATGGCAAGTATAAAGAAAGAAAACGTGGTTTCTGGCTTTATGAAAATACAAAATATGGATCATTCTAAAGTTTTCTTATATATCGATTACTAATAAGGGTACATGACCTTAGACTGATTTTTGCTAAGACTGTGTTTGTGTATTTGTTGAATAGAATGATCTGATTTTTGAGGTTTGTAGCAAAACCCTCATTTTTCTAGTTAAGGAAGAGACAAAATCTTGAAGGATACAAACCAAAGAGTGGAGGTGTGGTAGATAATGTGTTTTTTTCTTTGCTATTTTTTTCCGTGGTCAGTCATTTGTATATAAGAAAAAATATTCAGAACAGCAGCAAGCCTATGATAAATGTGTTTAAAACAAATTTTGAAAAAATGGACGTTGATCCTATGTCAGAATTACAAGCTTAAGCAGATTAACATACTTTTATACATGCTGCTCTATAACTGTTTCGACCTGTCTAGAATAAGAAGAGCATGAAAGGAGTGATATCTTCTTATCAGTCAACTATGAAGATAAGTCCTAATCTAATCTAAGAATTGTAAGAAAATTCAGCATTGTGGAACCTTACTGGATACCCAATAAATGTCTCTTCTCATGTAGCCTATTCTCTGTCCTCAGGCAAATATAGTCTTTAACTATCCTAATCTAAATAAAATTTAGACAGTAGGTGTAACATCATTCAAATTACACTGTCTCTCTCCCTTTTCTCCTGAGTGTGTTCTTCATGGGAAACTGTATTTGGAAGTGAAGTGCTTAACCTCAGGCAATGTTTCAAAGTCATTTGTCTTCTTTTTGGCTAGTGCATTGATCCCTACTCCTTTAATGCTGTGACACTCTTTTGTATAACCTTCTCTTTCCAAGTGCTGTATGACACATTCACACTTATATTTTAAAGTTAATTAAAACTAATTTCATTTTGAGAGTTCCACTTGCCTCTTGAGACAGTAAGATGCATTCCAGAGCATAAGATAGAAGGTTGGCAATGACTGATTTAGTGATATGATTAAGTATGAAGAAAGCTGCTTGATGGTATATGTGATGGAGTGGGCTAGTCTTGTTTTAATATATAATAATTGTGTAAAGAGAAAAGTCTGATCACTTTAAGACATGATTTTAATGGTTCATTCATCCAGCTTCACTTATAGAAACTATTCATTTAGAATTGTCTGAAATAGGATGATCATGTTACTAGCATCCTCTTTAAAACGGCAATTTCAAAGCACAAAGGGGAAGCTTGCTTCTGAGAATAGAAAAAAAGGGACTGTACCGCTTTAGAAAGAAGCTCAGAGAGAAGAAACAGTATTTCAGATAAGAAATATAAAAGGAGCCGGGCGCGTTGGCTCACGCCTGTAATCCCAGCACTTTGGGAGGCCGAGGCGGGCAGATCACGAGGTCAAGAGATCGAAACCATCCTGGCCAACGTGGTGAAACCCTGTCTCTACTAAAAATACAAAAAATTAGCTGGGCGTGGTGGCAGGCACCTGTAATCCGAAGCTAGTTGGGAGGCTGACGCAGGAGAATCACTTGAACCCGGGAGGCAGAGGTTGCAGTGAGCTGAGATGGCACCATTGCACTCCAGCCTGGGCAAAAAGAGTGAAACTCCGTCTCAAAAAAAAAAAAAAAAAAAAAAAAAAAGAAATACAAAAAGAAGAGAGGATGTAAGAATTATTTTAGACTATATAAAAATGAGACTTCTTATCCTCGAATCGATGGGTAGTTTACATAATCAGTTCCCATTCATTCATTCATTAACTTAATAAATATCGATGGCCTGCTCTGTGCCAGATTCTGTATAGATACTGGAGACACAGTGATGAACAGCACAAACGAGAATCTTGGGGTATTTTATAAAAGTTGTTTAGTAGAGGTATGGAGACAGGTAACTGGTGAAATTAGAATGCTTAAGCAAAAGCTGTGAAAAGGCTGAAAAAGTGGGTTATAAACAGTTACAAGAATTATTAAGAAAAAGCCCATTTTGTGCTTAGATTTATGTTTGCTTTTCTCGTATTCATAATTCAATTATATTTTATTTAAAAATCTACTTGACAGAAAAAAAAGAAGAGCACTTGCCTACAAATGGCACCCCCTGCCTTAATCCACGCTGCCTGGGCTCTTATTTGTGCAACCATGCAAGCTGCTGAAAAAAATGGTACCAATTTTTGGTTATCTATGCTTTATAACAAAAGAAAGAGAAATGTCATGAAGTGTAATAATAGCTTTATATGTATGTGCATGTGTACTGTATGTCAGTCTTGTAGGTAATATCAACTCTCAAAGGTATGCATATACACACACGTGCGCACGCATGCATGTGTACATGCGGACAAAACCAGTTTGTGTTAGTGATCAGTTTTGGTTTTCATAAGAGTGTCACCTGAATGTTAACATGACTAATCATGCTGTTTGTGTTCAAGTCTAGTTGAAGACACCTGTACTGAAAGAACATGCGTTTTTGTCTGAAGGAGAGAAATTTCTCATTTGGTGTTAGTCAAGGGAAGAAATCTAGATAGCAATGAGGGAGGAAGAAATTGGAGATTATAAAATACTGAGGCTGAAGGTGATACAGGACATAGGAGAAAGTTACTTGAACAGAAAAAGGGTCTGTCCCAAATAAAAACTTTGGTTAATTTTTTATAACATTGGTTATCGCAGGAATTACAGAAAACCTATTCTTTGCCTCTTTTTTTTTTGCCCCTTTCTTTTCTTTTAATCTCCCTACTTTTTTTTTTAGTCTTTACCGCACAAATTCTACCCCTTCACACACAGTCTTTCAATCCCAGGACATCTGAAGTCTTATCTAGACATAACTTCAGACCATACCTAACTCCCAGTGCTGGTCGTCTCAGGTAATAAGATGGCATTTCCCTGCTGTTAACTTCTAACCTAAAAAAAGGAACGTGACTCCTCTGAGTTCAGAGTCCTTTCCACTAGGTATACAAATGAGGATCCTTGAGCAGGAAGGATCCAGTTTACCCTAAGTATCCTCAAGAGGAAAGAGACGGCTGGGGGCCAGCCACAAAGAGAGGACGAGGACCGAAGCAGGTCTGGGACCAGGTGGTGAATGAGGGCTGCTCTCTACTCGCTCTGCCTCTTTTTGTCTCCTTTAATTGATGTGTGGTTTTTTGTCTTTGTTTTTTTTTTTCATTAATCATTGTGAAAAATATAGAAACCAAAACCAATATGGCTGGTTTCTTTCCCACACCCCTCCACCCTGTTCAGGATGGTCATTTGTTCTCACAACCGGCAGAGGCAGAAAAGGGTTGGAATGAAGACTCTGAAGGCCACCAGGATGGGAAACGAGGCTGCTGTTGCCCGAGGCATAGGGGTTGGGTGTGCGGGGGCCTGACTGCACCCGGTTCTTATTGGTCTGTTTTTTGAGATTAGACCCTTCATCATATTCTTCTTCTTCTTCCTCTTCTTTCTTCTCCAATCCCAGATGAGGCTGAAGCTTTGGTACATCATCCACTGTCCCAGCCATGATGTAGAGTGCACAGACCTTGGGATTGTCATAGTACCCCTTGACAAACTCAATGTAGAGTTTCCCTGTGAAGGTGGACACCTGCCCCTGGACACTCAGCTTCCCCTTTCTGATGCTCATAGGTATAATTTCATCGTGAGCTGTGCTATGCCCAACGCAATCAAAGATATACAAGTCTTTCACCACGACGTGGCCATTCAATCGTACATCAAATACCTTTTGCTGGGACTGTGCAAAGTAGACCTTGGCAAATTTCAAGACCAGCACGTAGTCCCCCTCCTCTTTGATGGGCACTTCATAGCCAAAGTTCTCCTCATTGTACCGCTCAGTTTGATACAGGATCTGGTCCTCAGGGTTGGAACGCAGGATTGGCAGTTTCATGCCACAGTCTGAGGCTCTGCCCATCCGGCCTTCCAAAGGGTCCTTGCGGAAGTGGATCCCGTGCACGTCCACATGCGCCTCTCCGCCCGCGTTGACCGCCCAAATGACGCTCTCGGGCAGCCTGGCCCCCGCCGCGCTGGCCACGCCGAGCCCGGGTCCCTGGTTCGCCGGCAGCAGCAGTCGCAGGAGCGCCACAGCGGTTCCCTCAACCGCCCAGGCTCCCAGCATGGCGGCCACCACCACGGGGGCAGCCCCCGCCGACCCTCGTCCTTGGCCGGCTGCCAGGCCACCCCGGACTCAGAAAAACAGCGCCACGGGCCGCTCCGCCTGAGCCGCCGGGGACATGTCGCTCTCAGGCCTCCTTCTTCTCAGCCACGGGTACCGCCTCCCACCTCAGGAACTATTCTTTGCCTCTTTTGTTCAGCATCTGGTAGACTTTTACTTCCAGGTGCTGAACTAACTTGAGTTAGTTCTTAGTTCAGTAGTTCTGTGAGTTATAGGCTTAAATGGTGGCTAAATGATAATAGTAACATCCACAACAAAATGACAGTTAACACTTATGAACAGTTAGCGTATTCTACATGCTGTGTGAAAAAAGTTATTTAATCTTCACAATCCTATGAGGTAATTAAGTATTATTATTTTCCTCTCTTTTATTGAGAGGGAAACTGAGGCTTGGAACAATTAAGCTGAGTTTTCATGTTACATAGATGATATGTGGCAGAGCCAGGCTTTGAACTCAGTAAGAGTCCATGCTGTTCATCACTCTACCATCATTCTGTCCTTCAGGGCTGAATCTCACTCCGAGATTCACTGCTTTGTTTTCAAGGAAAATTGTATACTGAATTCTGAAAAAAATTAGAAGCTTTGGAAAGTTTTAGAATGTACTTGATCCCTAAACTTAGAGCTGCCCAAATTTATTTATGATTTATAAAGTGCATTGACGTATCTAATTACATAATTCAAATTATAATGTATATTAGCTTATGTACATCATAAAATTAAACATTGATGTCACCTCCCTGAAATCTAGACTTTTCCTTTGCCATTCACTATTTTATGCTTGAGCCTGAACATGATGCTGGGTGGCCTTCTGTCATCAATAGGGCTACAACAACTAGATCAAAGGGAATGGGCCAGGTGGAGAAATGGAACTCTCATTTTAGGAGCTCTGATAAGCATTTCCAACAAGAATGTCATAGAGACAGTTAAAAGATGAAAGAGCAAATGTGAGTGCAGTCATATGTTGTAGAGCAAGCATAATTCTCTTAAGATTTTGTTATGTGAGTAAATATGGTCATAACTTGTTTTGAGATCGATTAGTCACAGAAGAAAAAACACTCAAAGTGAGGGACAAATTTAGTATTCCACTTTTGAGCATCAAGGCTTATAGTAGGTGATGCTAATTATACTTTACGCTATATAGGATGAGACATTAGATGGTTTTTAACTTTTTCCATGAGTTTGTCTTAATCTAGAACCTCTTGCGTCCTTATCAGTTTTGTCACAGGATTGGTAAGTTAAAGTTTCTGATAAAAAAGAAAAAACACTGGTTGGGGAAATTGGCAAGTTGTGCTGGAAAGCAGTAGCATTTCCGCATTATTAAAAGACCTTATTTCATCCCGGGTATGCAACAAATATCTTTCTATCAGCCAGAAAGTCTCCATTTTAGCTCTTCCCAATTTATTGCTTTGGTCAATGTCAATTGCAGCAAAGCTGTTCCCACTAGCTTTTCTAGTCTGGCCACCAGATTTTCTAGAATACCACAAAAGTGTTTTGCTTTTTGTATCATGCCAATAGCTCAAGAATTACCTGCTTAGTAAACATTTGGGACTATGCAAGTTGTGATCACCTTGGCATCTGTGGGTCTTCTAAGGAGTCAGCTATTGGCTTTTGCAGGAGTATGGAAGGGAACGTTTCTCCAGAACTGTTCCCACAGCTTTTTCTTTCTATGCTTTCAGTTTCTCTTGGGTACTGATTCTGTTGGGCATCAGAATAGTGTAAATGTTCCTAAATAGGATAGAATCAAAAAGTATCCCAAAGAACATAAGTTAATGTACTTTGTGGTTTTAGTACAGTGCTTTGCCCATGCTGTATTATGGCTGCATGTTTTCAAATACTACGACAGGACTCTGAGAAAGGCCTATGAGTAGAGTGAAGTTTCATTGTAAATATGTTTAAGGAATTCTTAATATCAGATGTTGAATGAGAGATTCCTTGCAGAACTGGGTATGTACTAGAAACATAAAAATTAGTTGCTAATAACTTTACTCAAGCCACCACCATCAACCAAGAAGATAGGTTATTTGTATAGCAAAGAATGATTTGCTTGGTAAATTCTACATTCTACGTTTGAGAAATCAGAATAAGTATTCTATAAAAGATTAATTCTTTAAAAACTATTGAGTTGCCATTATGGGTTAGCTGTGGTCAGAGTATGGTGATGAATCAGACACGAAAATGCACAAAACTCCCATATGGTTCTTCCAGTGTAATCAGGAAGATGAACTATGCATTTAGATTACTATGCTACAGGGTAGAAAGTGTTACAAGGAGAACCAAGAGAAACAGACCAGAAGGTTTTTAGAAATTATTCCCAGCTGCAAGATCAGATAAAGCTTGGTGGAGTAGGCAACATTTGATCTGGCCCTTGAAGCGCATATAGTGGTTTGAATGTACAGGATCTAAGGGGACAACTCACATGGTAGTAACTGCAGGCAAAGGAGATAACAAAACCAAATGCATAAGGGTGGAAACCTTGGGTCTGGTCCAGGAGAGCAAAACGTTTTGCTCATTTGTGGAGTATCTAAGGAGATCAACAGAGGAACATGGTGGGAATGGCAAAGTGGAGCCAGATTATGGAGAACTATAAATGCTAAATCAAGTCATCTGAGAACTTCAAGTTATAGGCACTTAATGTTTTTGAGCAGAGTAGTGATATAATTTGAGCTAGCTTTCTGGACAAGTATTAGTATATTTGTGATAGTTTGTGCTAGTTTTCTGATAAGTATCTTGGTTCATTTGAGACTGGGTAATTTATAAGCAATAGGAGTTTATTTGGCTCGGTAGGGCTAGGAAATCCAAGTTCAAGGGGTCTCATTTGGCAAGGGTCTTCTTGCTGCATCATAACATGCAGAAGGCATCACATGGGGAGAGAGCATGCAAGAGAGAGGAGAAAATGGAGAAAACTCCTGAAATGAACCCATTTCCAAAAGAACAGCATTAATCCATTTTTGAAAGCAAAGTCCTTGTGACTTAATCACCTCTTAAAGGTTCTACCTCTTAATTTTTGAAGGGGCATTGAAACCATAGCGACAAGTGTGAGTAATTTAACTTGAGCTGTGCAAAGAGCCATTGGAAGGTCATCCTACTGATCCAGCTGGAAGGTGATGAAGGCATGAACCATAGTGAGAACATAAAGGAGGAGCCAATGTCAGAATGCAGACATGGTCCTCAATGCGATTGTTAGGAATTGACATCGAAGATAATGATGTAAAATTGTGTTTGGAGTCACATAGACATCCAGAATAAGTGTTGAGGGAGGATAAGGTAAGGAGAGGGCAATTGGCATATCAGTTTGTATGGTACGTAGAATTTCGTTTTATAAAAAGTAGGCTGAGGACCACCTGCCTTGGAATCTCCTGGGAGGCATGCCATTTAAAGTTCCTGGGCAACACACAATTCAATAATCTTTCTAGGCCTTAAAGTATGTGATCGCTGGGTTAGAATTGCGATGTAATGGTACCAAGGAGATTAAGATGCTTCCTGGGTAGACCTCTTAGTTTTGAGATTGCCCTCCCAACTCCAGCTCTTCTATCTTGGGACTTGAGTCAGCCAAGGTTAGAATAAAGATAGTTTAAAGTAAGACTTTTATTCCTGCTAGAAACTAACTCTAAATTTATGCCTAAATTTCAGTAGATCTTAAATGTCTCTTTCTCATATTAAAGACAGTGAGTATCTATATGTGCCATGTCAGAAATTAAAGCCATGTTAAAAATTTTTATAAAAGAATAATAAGCTCATAACATGTTAATATAAATAACATTTTTAATGAAAATCAACAATTTTGGAAACAAAAAAATAGTGAGAAAATTGGCAAATCTTTTTAATCTGGTTTAATAGAAGAGGGCTAGATGCTCATATCTGCTTGTACAGTTAATCTGTTGTTAATATGTTGTTTGGGTTGAAGTATGTGAAGAAAGTCTAGTCTCACATAGATAACTCAAAAAGGGAGGCATGATTTAATAACCTTTTTAGATAACTTTGATTGTCTTCTTTGATACTACATTGAAATTCTCCAACAGGTGGTTGTTTCTTAATCAGTTGTAATGTGGAATCTGAAAACCTTATCATGGAACTTTTTGTACTCAGTTAATTAACTTGCATTGGTCTCTCTTGTACTTTGAATGTATTTTTTATCTATGCATGGTTTCGTAACATCATGTATTGGTCATTTGGAAAATATTGGTTCACTTTGAGTAGTGCAGAGCTTCCAAATGTTTACAGATTACTTTATGAATATCTATCTGTTAATATCACCACCAATCTCGTCACTGAAAAGCTGTCAAGCTCACTTAAAACTTAGCAGAAAGAAGTTTTCTAAAATTCTAGCTTTTGCTTGAAAACAAATTTTATCATTGACAACAAATACTATCATTTGTTTTCCTTGAAATGACAAGCTTGCACATCTGTTTTTGAGAAAATGTCTGTCAAACAGTCAAATCTGAATAATCATAGTTTGTCAGTTGAAATTTCAAGTAAAAATGGAGTTGTGTGAAGTAGCTTGCAACTCAAACAGTTGTACAAGGGCTTATTGTCAAATCAACTGTCTACTTCAGTATGTAGCAAAAATGTATTTTGCCTGCTTCCCATTTAGTCACATAGAATATTTTAAAAGCTGTGTTTAAGAGCTAATTTAATAAAATAACAACTTTTACTGCCGTATTAAAGGAATTCTTGGGTGAAACTGGCTTTTTCTGCCCCTGCAAGTGTGTGATAATCAAGAATACAGTGACTACTTGTTTGTTGCCAGTACTTCTGTCGGTGCTGAGTCACCTTTACTCACAATTGCTTTTGTACCATAAGTGAAAAATAGCAAATAATGTCTTAGTATAATTATTAACATAGCTTTGATCTCCTGTGCCTTCCGAAAGGGTCTTGAAGACTACCTTTTTAGAACTGCTGCTTAACGTTAGCAGACTTATTGGCTGTCTTCTGCTAAGTATATGGATGTTACATAAACCAAGTCTTAGTTTTTACTTCCAATAATAAGGATTGTATTTTTTGTGCTCTCTGCCATAGAGCCACCAGCCAGTCAAACAGCCTAAAGCAACACTTAATGCTCTTCACTGGGTAGCTGAGGGAGGCCCTGTTGGTGTCCCAGGCATAACTCCGTATTTGTGGGTATCAGAAGCCTTCTCATAGCCTGTGCCTTCGAGGTGGGAGTGGGGGGCCTCTGACTATTGCAGTTTGCTTTGCTTAGGTGCTTTGGGCAAACTGGAAGTGCTGGGAAATTAAAGCCTTTGCTCCTCAACAGACTTCAAGCCACCACTGATAGGCGAGGGTGCAGAGTCGGGAGCAGTGGCTAAGACCCAACCCCTTCACCCCTAGCATCTATTCTGTGCTATAGCTCCCAGCGTTCCAGCAAGATTAAACTCTTGTTACCCACAGTGTCTCTGGCTTGATAAACCCTCCTTTTGTGCATTATTATCTCTTTCTCTGTTTTACATCCCACTCTGCCACTGGTGTTTCTCATAGTCATCTCTCAAACTGTTTGTACTGGGGGATTTCAAAGTAAGGCAAAATAAGTTTCCTTTGCTGACTATCTTCTAGCCTTTGGAGGAAGGAAGAACTTTTTTTTCTTCTTTTCTCACAATATTTTCTTATGGTAGATTTCTAATAAATATAGAAATATCTTACTAAACTAATCTTTTAGGTTTTGCAGTTAGCCATACATCCAGGAGTGTGGGGGTATTTGTTTGTGCTTGGCAGTTTGGACCTGGAGGAAGTGCAGGTATGGGTGGATGGTACTGTTCAACATAAGTATTAACAGGCAGTGAGTGGGAGACAGGGTCCTTAAACAACACAAAACCACTTCAGGTAGTTTTCTCAGGACTCTATAATAATTATTAATTGCTGAATCCAATCTAGACACTGCCTGACTTACGAAGCCATCCATATTCTGTTTTCACACTAGTCATTTACTTGTCACTAACTCAGATTTTCTATTTCACATTCATTCTCCTCACTGTGCCCCATAATCCACCTGTTCCTAATTTCCTCCAAGGTTATGCTCTGCTGCCCCCGCTGACCTCATTGGATGCCGTGTCATCCCCTTCTCTACAATATCCATCTTAACCATTCTTTACAGCCTATGGCTCTTAAACATGCATGCTTATTTGAATAGAACATTCTGCCCCTTCCCGTTTCACTGGAGCCTCTCACGTTTTCTGGGAAGCAGCACCATGTAGTGGAAAAGAACACATGGTCTTTGGAGTCAGATAATCCAGGGTTCTGTATATCTGCCACTTATTTGCTGGACTTCAAGCAAAATGCTTGTCTTCTCTGTCTCAATTTCTTCTTCCATTAAATGAGGATAATAAAGACTAAAGGGTTAAATGAGATGATGTCTATAAATACCTCACAAGGTAGATACAATGTGGTATGTAGGTGTGGTAGGGGTGGGTGATGACTATATATTGATCATCTTGTATTTCCCATGTGGATATTCACAGCAGATCTCACTGTAGTCTGGGGACTTTGATTTTCTCCAGCTCAACAGTAACGATTGTCTGTTTGACTCTTAGTTTTTTGACTGTTTGGAAAGTGAAATAGGAAAGTACATCTCCCTTTAGATTGAAATCTTTATATATTTAAACTTTGTATTGACTATTTAGTGGGAGAGCTTAACTTACTTTCCTATATTTTGGCTTGTCTTGTGTGGGTGGGAAAGTCCATAATAAAAATTTGAGTTTAGATATGTATGTCTTAGTCCTGCCTGAATTCTTAGTTGTTTATTTAAAAAAAAAAAAAAAGATTGAGTCTGTTTAAAAGACGAAAAAAAGTCCGAAGAATCACCAGTCTAAAAGGCTGAGGTTTTGAAGGTGGGAGGAGTTTAAAAAGGATTTAAAAGTATTGCTTTTCTCTTTCTCCTTTTCATCTCCCATGTTGGGAAGCATTCCTCTTAAAGTATTAATAATACTGCTGAGGTAACTTGTGTCCTAAGGCTGCAACATTCACTAAGATTCCAATACCCATTTACAATTCAAGTTCTCCAAAATTGGCTTGTTTATGGGTCTCCAGTCCCATTGAGTTTTCCAGAAGGAATTTATTCTTACTTACTTTTAATTTTTTAAGACTGTGGTAAGATAATGGAAAGAGGAGAACAGCTGAGCTTCTCATCCTGACTCTTCTGCCACCACAGTGTGGCTGGCAGCAGTCTTGGTTGGCCTGTTGCAAAGTCCTTCAGCAACTGCCCTGTGGGAACCCACTGTTGGATAGCCCCTCCTATACCAGCAAGGCCCTGTGCTCTTCCTTTCAAAGACAGGATGAGATCTCCGTATCTGCTCCTGTCTTAGTGGTTTCTAGCAGTCTCTTATGTCAGCAGTCACTTATGGAAATGTCTAGAGCGGCACTATCCAATGTGGTGTTTTAACTTTAAATAGATGAAACAAACAATTCAGTTTCTTAGTGACACTAGCCACATTTCAAGTGCTCAATACCCATGTGTGGCTAGTGACCACCATACTGGAAAGCACAGATGTGGAATATTTTCATCATTGCAAAAATTTCAACAGGACAGCAGTGGTCTAGAGATCAGATTTTCCACAGGGATAACTTTGAGTACCTGTTTTTATTGTTGATTCCTAAATATCCCTATTTTTAAACTCATTGGTTACCTCTTTCAAAGAACTACTCTAAGGAACCTATTCATAGCCTTTTAATTTAACATTAGGGAACCTGGCGTCTTTCTGGTCGCAAATTCTCCTAAAATTGGCTTGAGTAGTAGGCATTTACTGTGCTCACATAATAAGGAGTCCTTATAATGTATGTAGGTGGTTGGTTCTGCTGCTCAGGGATGTGGTTGAGGACCCAGGCTCTTTCTGTTTTCCTATTCTGACATCCTCAGTGTGTAGATATGTCTCCTTCAAGGTTGCTAGAAGGCTGATGCTGTTCAAAGATTCAGCTTGTCACTCAATGAGATCTAAAAACTGTAAGAGAAGTGGCTGTCTTTGGGCATCTCTTTTTATAGAGGAGCTAAGTCTTTTTCAGAGGTTCTCCGCAGACCTTTGCAGACCTTTGTTAGGTCCCAGTTGGCCAGATGAGTACCTGGGATTTCTAACCTCTATGATGATAGGCTGGCTTCACTGTGAGCAGCATAAAGACTGAAATTTTTGTCCGTTTTGTTTCCTGCTGTTTCCTCAGCACCTAGGATGGTGCCAGGTGCTCAGTAAATATCTGTTGGATGGATGTATTAATAAATAATGAGAGGGTGTTGTTAACATCTGTAGTGTGCCACAGAAATGAATTTATACAATGAGGACTTGTTATGCTCCTGTGTTCTCCCTCTACTCATATTGTGGTACCTTGAGCCAGACTCTGCTGGTTGGCCCTCCTGATGAGCTTATATTCCCAAGTGTTTATTCCAACTTTTAGTGAGGCAACACTGGATGTTGGATAATTAGGACATTTGGCAACACCCTCACCCAGCCCCACTACTGTTAGAACTACCCCTTTGCTTTTTAATCTAAATGTACAAACCGTAGACCAGGTTTGAGTTTGCTCCTTAACCATGTTATGTTTTAATTGCAGTCAAAAAACTAAGAGTCAAAAAGACAATGGTTACCGTTGAACTGGAGAAAATCAAAGTCCCCAGACTACAGTGAGATCTGCTGTGAATATCCACATGAGAAATACAAGATGATCAACATATAGTCATCACCCACCCCTACCACACCTACATACCACATTGTATCTAACCTTGTAAGGTATTTATAGACATCATCTCATTTAACCCTTTAGTCTTTATTATCCTCATTTAGTGGAAGAAGAAATGGAGACAGAGAAGACAAGCATTTTGCTTGAAGTCCAGCAAATAAGTGGCAGATCTATAGAACCCTGGATTATCTGACTCCAAAGACCATGTGTTCTTTTCCACTACATGGTGCTGCTTCCCAGAAAACGTGAGAGGCTCCAGTGAAACGGGAAGGGACAGAATGTTCTATTCAAATGAGCATGCATGTTCATGTTTAAGAGCCATAGGCTGTAAAGTATGGTTAAGATGGATATTGTAGAGAAGGGGAAGACACAGCATCGAACATTACACACACAGCATGGCATTTTCAGTCACTAGACTAAGAGTGGCCTTAGCCTGCTGTAAGATGTCACTTCCTGTGTTTGTTACTTCTTTTGGATTTGGTTTAGGGGTTGAGAATGTGGGCATCAGACAGGTGTCTCTAACCTTCCCAGTTAGGCTCACTCCTCAAAGCACCTGGCAGCTGGGCTCATGACACAGCCATTTCTTATTTTAATCTGGTAACTAAACCATGGCCCACTAAGCTGGACTGAACAACCGCATACCACTCTTCACCTCGTTGCTGGTGAAGTGCCCTGGTCTCAGTATGGGTTAGGTTGCTGCTGACCAAAGCCATGTGCAGAAGGCAAAATGGGAATTTAGAATTCCAAGTTCAGCATTGATGATGAAAGGAATTCTAAGAGTGGGCACAAGACTGTAGCAGGAGATTAAAGAAAAGGATCTTTTCACTATTATTATTCATACATTATGTCATATAAGGGACATTTTTTAAAGTTATGGTATTTCTCTTTGGGTTTGTGTGTGTGTGTGTGTGTGTGTGTGTGTGTGCATGTCTCACTATTTTCAGGTACCATATGTACTCCTAAATGTGGCCAATGAAAACATAGTTTCTCATTGAAAGAGTTGACTGCAGAAGTTGAATTTCCAGGTGTCCTGGGTATTTCCAAGGATAAGCTCTATTAAAACATGCAACCAAATTCTCATCATACCTGACTCACTGGACACCATCTAATGTGTGGATGTGTTTGCTCCACCTGCTGTATTTGCAGGCCTCATTGTAATTTGTATTACTTTACAGGATTTGATGGTTTCAGTTAAGAGGAATAATGGCTTTCTAAATATCTCTTTAGGTCCTAGCTCAGAGACTTGTATGGATGGAGTAGGTACTTAATAACTATCCATTGAATTAACCAGTTGGGAAATGTTTTTGGACATATTTCCATTAATGTATGTAGGCATTTACTTACCTTCTGTTCCAATAGGGTTCCATTTCTTTTCTCCTAGCTTATGTGGTAATATAGTTCTTTATTTAGCCTCATTGCCTTTTTAGTCCATGATTTCTATTTCAATCACATTAGACCTAAATGTATTTATTAGGTGTGTAACCTTGGGCAAGTTACATAATCGTTTTCTGTTTTGGTTTCCTTGTTGATAAAATGAGATTGACAACAGTATTTACCTCATGATAGTCATTAGACTGTCATGGGTAAGTGATTTAATATACGTAAAACACTTTGAGCAGCCACCATTCATGGCAGAACTACACTAGTTTGTCAGTTGCACTCATTAGTTGGCCGTGGATACAAACTCAACGAAAGGATTCTGTGGGCATTAGTTGGCTATGTGGAATTTACAATAAAGCATGCTGCATTGAGTCTTACTATGAAAACTGCGCTGCACATCCTTTATGTTAGTGAAGTTTATAACAAGCTTGTGTACAGATACACATGCACACAATTTTTGTTGTTTTAAACACTTACCACCGGGTAACACTGCCTCCAATTTTGTCCCTCCAGCTTATGGATGGTTCTCGAGCATATGGATAGTGTCTGGATGTAACCTGTAGCAGATGCTATTGGTATCCTACCCAGATCTCTTTTACTGGGCCAGTGCATCCATCTCCCAGCTGCTGCGGGTATTGGCTGCTAATGACTCACACCTGTACTCTCCAGAGGCCTGCCCTTGGCTGACAGTAATTGCTCCAACCAAATATGTTTGGGAGATTATGAGATCATGCCCCAACCCCCTCCTGTTCCCCAGGGATGGCTAATGACTATACAAGGGTGTAATAGCCCAGCCCCCTTGCCTTTGGACTAGACAACTTCTGTGGTTCAATCCACGCCCTAGAGTTCCTCGTCGCATCAAGCTGAGGCTAGATTTCTGAAACAATATCTTTGCCTAGCGTCTTCCCCCATTCTAGCTTACTTCTTTCACTTCTAGTTTCTCCTGACAGCACTCCCTCTAAATCAGGTGTACAAGAAATGCCATGTCAGCCTCTGTGTCTAGGGAACCCGACCTAAGATGTTGCTTATCTCAGTACCCCTGCTGTTTCCTTAGTTCCACCACCACCTAAGCAATGAATTCCCTATACTAAATAATCTCTGGCTTAAATTTCCTCTTTATTTTTGTTTTGTTTTCTTAGTTGGACCCTGCTTGATATGCATCAACCCTGCTCATATCCCATGTCTTCACATATTTAACTTTACTCAACATCAAATGTCCTTGATCCTCTTATTAAATATATACCTATAGTATAATGGTGAAATCACAGATTTTAGGGCCTGAAAATTAGTTTCAAAGCCTTAGTCAATTATACTTCCCTCCTTAGATTGTTGTAAGAATTGTATGAGCTTTTCTTTTTAAAACACGTAGTACCTGGAAAATAGGAAGTGTTTAACAAATGGGAGCTGTTTGGCTACTGATATTATTCTTTCAAGAGATTTGCCCCCCTGGGCACCGTGGTATGTGCCTTTAGTCCCAGCTACCCAAGAGGCTGATGCAGGAGAATTACTTGAGTCTTGAGTCCAGCCTAGGCAACATAGCGAGAACGCATCTCAAATTTAAAAAATGAAATTAAAAAAGAATTGCCCCACTTGGATGAAATGCCTATCTCTTGCTCCCAGAGGACCTAATGAGTACCTGTATGACAGCACTTTCTTGTACTCTATTGTAATCTTTTAGTTTTCTTTTCTATTTCTCCCAGAAAATATAAGCTGCTCAGTGTCATCAGTGGTGTGTTGGCTCTCTGAGAGAGGAAAGGACTTGATCTGTAGGATTTGCTGATTTCCATAGTGACAGTACTTTCACCCTGATTGATTTCAAGCTACCAACAGGATGTCACTGAGCACAGAGTTGGGAAGAGAAGCAAACAGGTGACCCTTGCCAGCCAGGGCACACCAACTGCAGTCCCCACTGTTTCCCTAACACATAACATAATATGTCAAACATAGGAGCTAGATGTTCAGTGGATGACTAAAATACCGTTATTAACTGGTTCGGACTTGATCATATGCAATAAATTGGTGAAATTCCTTGAAATCTAATTGTCGTTATATAACCAATAGCACCCCTTTCCTACACATGCACACATATTGCCCCTCCTATTCTTGAATGAAAGTAATGAAAGCAGTCACCAGGATGTAAGGGAAAGTGCCTGTGCCTTCCCTGGACAGGCTGTCTACTAACTCATGCAAATCCCAATTTTGTGATTTATTAGATACATGACAAGGGATCACTTACTTTACCTCTCTCTGCCTCAGTTTCCTCAGAGAGTTGGACTAAATCATCTCTAGAGTTTGTTCTCGTCTCAAATTTGTAAAGCTTAATTAGTATATAATTTTACTGCCTCATTCCCTCAATTTTCATTATTCTAGTACTGAACTTTGAGTTAGATGTTGTGCCATATAATGGAAATACAAAGAGGAATAATACATGACATGCCTTGGCTGATGAGACTCTCCATGTGTTGTTGTTGTTGTTGTTGTTGTTGTTGTTGTTGTTGTTTTCTTGAGATGGAGCCTTGCTGTATTGCCCAGGCTGGAGTGCAGTGGCGCCATCTTGTCTCACTGCAACCTCCACCTCCCGGGTTCAAGCGATCCTCCTGCCTCAGCCTTAGCCTCCCAAGTAGCTGGGATTACAGGCACCCACTGCCACGCCTGGCTAATTTTTGTATTTTTAGTAGATAAGGGGTTTCACCATGTTGGCCAGGCTGGTCTTGAACTCCTGACCTCAGGTGATTCACCTTCCTTGGCCTCCCAAAGTGCTAAGATTACAGGTGTGAACCACCGCACCCAGCCTCTCCATATGTTTTTTTGTTTTTGTTTTTTTAATAAGCATCTTATCTCATTGAGACCATAAGTGCACACCTGTTGTCTGTTATTTTTCCTCATGGGTTATGAAGCCAAACAGAATCATATAATTGTATCAAAGGCCATGATTTTAGTTTTTCACAAACTTTAGCACTTTGACACATAGATCTATTGTGCTAATAACTCTCTAGGTGAAATTAAACAAGGCTGTCCTGATCAGCAAGCAGTTCTGTTAAAAAGTATCACCAAGCTAATGTTAATGGTTTGGAAAGAAGCCTTGGTGGATGTCTAGGCCATGCAGCTCTCTGAGGCACGTTCAGTCTCAATTTGTAGAGAGTGTAGTTCATTTGAGACTATTAAAGTCTGAAAATATCCTTTTAAGTCTAGGAAGTATTTATCCTGGCTCTCTCACACACATTTTTATATAAAAGTCATTAAGAATGGCTTAGATTTTGTGTCTTCCTTCAAGGCCAAATGTACCTATTGGCTCTACTGCCTTCTTTGTTCCCATCCACTGTGATCTCTGCCTTTTCTAAATTCCTGTTCTAATCCATACCACAGAGTTTAGCACTTAATTTTTAAAAGATACATTGGTTTCCAGTAGGAATTACTGTTGGGAACATTTTTCAGTTGCTGAAAGCTCTTTTTAAAATGAAAATTTGTTTTGTTTTTGACAGGGGCTGATAATATCCGGAAATACTGGAGCCGCTACTACCAAGGATCTCAAGGGGTAATATTTGTATTAGACAGTGCCTCTTCAGAGGATGATTTAGAAGCTGCTAGAAATGAGCTGCACTCAGCTCTTCAGCATCCACAGTTATGCACTTTACCCTTTCTAATATTGGCCAATCATCAAGACAAGCCAGCAGCTCGCTCAGTACAAGAGGTATGTCCCATTAACATGACAACTCTTTGTCTTCCTTGCTTGTACTTTTGCTGCCACGTTGGAACCCGGAAAAATGCATATAATTAGGAATGTGCTGGTTGTGCTGCTTTCAACATGAAACCTTAGTTTTCATAGGAAGCAGAAAGCCTGTATCAATCTGTTAGCACTTGTTTACATACCTAACCCTACTTGGAGAGCACAGAGTTTTCTAGCTATTTAGCAATGGTTAAAAGATGTTTCTGGTTATATTTTTCATCTATTTTGAGGGGCTAAAGGCCTGGTTATTTAATGTTGTTTTAACCTGTGGACTTAGTTCATTCTCTTCTTCAGCTTTTCTAGGAACATATCGTGAGTATTTCCATGCATTACTCGCCTTCAGATGTCATGTTCTTGTTCCTCTGAAGTGTTCAATGTTGGCTAGGATTAATGGATCCTATTCTCTAATCTGCTAGGCTGAAAATTGATGTCTTGTCTTGCAAATTCCATGCCATCAAATACATTTTAACATGGAACCAATGTTTATCTTCCTCATTTAATTTTATTTCTTAGCTTGTATCTCTCCTATAAAAGCATGAGACTAATTCTGGTCAAATAGAGTCTCAGCCAACAGAGCTTCTGATTCATGGTACTACAGTAATGAGATACGTGAATAGTTTTTAAAAGTTAAATTATAGTGAATTATAACGTAAGTACAGTGAAATCAAAACTCTTGATGTATTCCTTTATACTTGCAACTTTCAGGATATGATTTCCCCTCTGCTTCAGAAAATTGCGTGCTTCCTCAAGTGATTTTAGAATGAGATGATTAATATGAACAGTCTTGCCCTTCAACCTGAAAAATAAATGAGGAGCCAAGGACATAACATGTTCTAACTCCAGACCTCCCTCACACTTAGCGTGTGATCCACGGCAGATAGCTTTATTCCTGTGCCTGGCTTCTCACCTCTAAAATGAGAATAATGCAATTTATTATGATAAGTTAATAGGATTAATTTGGATAATTTACATTGAAGTTTAAACACCTAAATAGAAGAACCATATAAATAGAGTTTTTATTCAAATTTTAGAAACACAGTAAAAAAAAAGTAAGGCAAAGACCTATTATTCAACAGACAGAGCTCATGTCTCACTTTAGTTGCCTCATTCAGCATTAAGTACATAGCACCTTTTAAAGAATAGAGTTTGAAAAATACCTTATAGATAATATTAAGTAATTAAGTAAAAAATAGCAATAAAAATCTATTCAGAAAGTCATTAATGTGAAGATCTTCAGCATTATAATGATGGTGTCTCCTAATGTGCTTTTAAGACCTTAGTTTGTAAATCTTTTAACTTCGCAGCATCAGTTTTTCTGCCTATAGAGTAGATATAATAGTATGTAATGAAGGGTAGTTTATGATTATAAGGTCATTTGCTGAGAATGCATTGTTATTCAGCTGTTCATTCTGAAAAATCTGGTAATATGTATGTGTACACTACTACATGTAGACAGTATAATGTGTGTATGTAATATATACATAATACATACACACATTGGTAAAACATAGATATAAGTGCCATTTTAACTTCAGATAACTTCATTCAAGTTGTTTGCAATATCTGAAAAAAAGATTTTCTTTTCTTTCTTCTTTTAAAGTTATGAACCTGTGTATCTGTTTTCCTTAGGCATCATATAATTGAAAGTAATGTATCTTTAAACCTATGACTTATGGTTACCCTCCACAGGAATGAAAGATGATCACATTGAATAAAGGAAGCTTTTAGCAATTAATTGCTTCTGAGTATTCCTTGAGTGTGTTGGCTGGCTATCTTTCCTAGGTAAAGAGCAAATATCTTTTTCCTTGTTTTTGTGATTCATCTTTCAGTAAGACTGATGGCTATAAATGTAGCGTTGTCATAGATATGGTCTGAAAATGATTCTAAACTTGTGTATACTGGAGCATATGTGGCTTTGAGTTTCCTTTTTATTTGTATCCATTTTAAATTTACTTTTCTCAAAACTTTTGCTCGTAATGGAATTTGCATAATACCAATATGGGGACTGCTTTAAGTAAAGCATTTTTCCCCATGATTAAATAAACATATACGCTACAGGTGCGTGTCTACACTTTAGACTGCTTTAATGGGACACATGGGCTAATTCCATTATAGGTCTTGAAGTTTGTGGAAGCACAGTGACATGGTTATACTTACTTCGGGTCTGGCCTAAAAACAAGAGGATACATCCTAGATTTTTCCCATTTCTTGATGACAAAGAAGTTTCTCTGTGTAGTGTATTAAAATGCCTTGTTGAAATGCTCTCAGGAATGTTTTAAGAATTAAATCAGTACCTTATTGTTAGCATAAAAATGGAGTTGTGGAACTGAATCTGAAACATTTTGTACACAATAACTTTAAAATCGTTGGGAGCAGGCATTGGTATTATAGAAGAGGCAGTAGAAGATTGAAAAGTGAGCAAAGTCATGTGTTAACTAGAAATATATTTAGATAACGGTCGTCTTTTTATTCTCTTTCTTAAAGGTGTTGCACATCCTGTGCCCTATTGCTGATAAGCATTCTTACTCATTTGCTCCTGTTAATTTGTGTATGTTTTATGGAATTTCCCAATGCTAAAAAGGTGGTATTTTAATCTGCAAAATACTTGTGAATTTTAGGTAAAATTCTGTTCTGTCAGAATCAAGGAAGATGCATTCAACTTACCAAAAAGCACTAAACTTTGATTCAGTTAGAAAAGATAATCAGTCATAAAGTCTATTGATTCTTCTTCTCACTCCATTGAAATTATTACATTTTATGTTTAATGCAGAAAATGTGCAATAATTTATCCTCTCACTGGAGTGAAACTTTACAAACACACTATTGCTTGATGAGCATGTCTGGATACTGTTGACTTTAAAAGTGGGGAGAAGCCAGTGAAATTCAAAAGAGAAAGTCGAATTATCAGTGGGACTCCAAAGAGAATAAAAATCATAAGGAAGTTATATATGTAGTCCCTTCCCCTACTATGAGTGTTGCTATGTTTGTGTGGAACACTGAATTAAGAAACGAAGACAATGGTTAAAATTACTATGTAACCCACAGGCAGAGGGCAACATGCCCAATTATTTTCTTGCCCTTTCAGAAGCAAGTGGAGTCTTGTACATTACATATTTTTTCTTTCTGTAATATACCTGGTAATGACCTGGGTTTAACTTACCAGAATTTTAAGATTTTATGTCTTGAGAGCTGATAGTGAAAACATGTATTTTTAAACAAGCTTAAAAAAACAAAACAAAACAAAAAACCAGCAAAACACTGGGAAAAAGAACACCCTTTACATACTGTCTGAAAGCCAAGCAATTCTTGCAACAGATGTTTGTTGTATTCACTTTGGGGAGGTGAATTCCAGAATTTACTCATATCAACTATTTTTCTCTATAGAAAGCATTCGAGAAAAATTTATTATTATGTCAAGTGGCCCACTTGGTACATTAGGGAAAATTCTGATCTAATTTAAATGATAAAGCTACAAAATGAGAGAAATCTTAAGGGTAAATAGGTTGGTTTCTCATTTGTATTGAATTGTAATTGTATCTAATTTGTTTTACAACTCCCATAGGAGAGCATACTTCAGTTCTGAAGTTATTTAATAGATCAGGAGGATTTTATGAGAAGTTAAGTTGATATAGTAGCCAATAAATGTAATCCTATTTTCCTTCTACACCGCTGCTGATTGTGATTCTTTTACCTCCTGGTTTTTAAAATCTTATTTTCATTTTACTGGACGTTGTGTCTTATAAAAGGACACGTTTTGTTAACATGAAACAGTCTATATTTTCTAGCAATGTCATCTGGTTTGATGTTTGTGTATATCCTTAATCCAAAAGTATTTAACTTTTTCAGAAATAGTATATCAAAAGTACAGTGTTAACTATTTGTTGAATATTTTCTATTAAAGCAAATACTAATTGAGAAATATGAAGACTGTGAAACAGAGTTTTGAAGCAGAATTATAAGGCTGAATGACTCTATTTGTTCCGTGGCTCATTAACACAGGAAAATACAGTTTCTAAATTAGGGTGTCAACATTAAAGTTAAAATTTGTGATCAGGCCATTTCTCAATTTTTATACAATTTTAATTCAATTTGTTATTATGACGTGCATAGAACTTCGTGTTATGTTTGAAAAACAAAATATAAATGCGAGAAAAGTATTTGCAAGTATTTTTGTAATGATATAAACATTACTGGTTTTTTAGACCATGTTTTATTTTGGTTATAAATATTCAGATTTTTTTGAACAATGCATTCATTACTCTGTGCCATGAAGAGTTTATTTAATTTTCACTTTTTAGTATTAGACATCTTCTTGAAGAGGGTGCTAGTATGTTTCTATGGTATTTAACTATCACATTTAATTATAACTACTTATTTGTAGGTGATTAGTGCTACATTGTGTACTTTTTTTTTCCTTTCTACAAAGGATCAGAGTTTTGAAAGACTGAAATTGTTGGGCAATCTGTGTCCCTAGATAATAAACTATAGTTTAAATTATTTTATATTTATAACAGATCATTTCTTTTTTGGTAACTTTATGAACTACTGAGTATCTTCTCTGACTTCATGTGACAAATCTTTTATTAAAAAATGCAAATCAGTGTTTAAATCATGTAAAATACTTAGCTTAATTTAATACTACTTTCTGTATATGTAGAGAAATGTGTTTGTAAAATAATCATTTGAAAGTGTCATATACTTTAAATCTGAAGAGTTTTCCAAGTATCTTGACCTGCCTCTTGGCAGCATTTTAGAACACTGATTTGATTTCACATGGAGCAGTGTACATACCTATGGTGTGAGCAGTTTGAAAATTCCCCTATGGGACGTATACTTATTCTAAAATGATATGAGAGATACAAACTGTTTTTTGTTCATTCCTTACAGATGTACTGCACACTGTTACAATTAAATATTGAGGAAACAATGAGGGTTTGGAAGTCAATTTTCCACTGAATGACTCAGCTATCTCTTGAAAATATTTATCAAGAGAAATAAATATTTCTGAATTAGCGATCATTTCATTAGGTATAAGAATGTCATTATTTTAAGTGTATTTTGAAGAGCAACTTTTAAGCTGAAAGTAGTAAAACAGCCAGAATATTTTATTTATTATACATTCATTCATTTATTTCTATATGCATTCTTTGAGAAAATTAAGTTTGTATACCTGATTTTCCTGATTCTATGTCTATCCGCCTTGATCTCACTATTTTTTCCTCTGTATACCTGTGTTTCTTGCATCTACCAAGCAATATGATTACAATGTGCCTTGTCCACCAAAAGCAAAACTTCCATGAACAAATATGTTATGTAAGAAATGTCCATTTTATCAAGCAAATTATTTAGATGAGGGTAATAAGGTAATACATCTCAAAATATGTCAATGTATATACAAAAAGTAATTTATTATGTTCTCTTTTAAAACCTCCATTCCTTTCCACTATCTTCCTTTCTTCAGTCACATACATATCTTCATTTTGTGTAAAGTAAACATTTTGAAGCCTCTTTCAATTCTTACTCTTTTTTATTCTCCACATCTAGACTTTTCACAGTCTCATTCTCCCACTTCTGCCTCTGCAGTGCTTCTCAGAGTTTCCTAATAGTTTACACCCCTAGATCTCCTCTTTTCTCACTATTTTTCAACACAGAGCAGAACAAGCAAACTTCCTATCGATGTTTCATGATACCCATATTTTAAAACCTTCTAATATTATTAATCTTTTAATTCCTTCTGGAATCGAATGTAATTCCACAGATCTTCTATGTTAATGTGCATCGGATTCCTTTTTCTTCACTCACTTATGCTTATCTACCATTCACTATTCCTAATTCACTAGGAAAACCCCTGATATGGTTCGGCTGTGCCCCTACCTAAATCTAAACTTGAATTGTATGTCCCAGAATTCTCACGTGTTGTGGGAGGGAGCCAGGAGGAGGCAATTGAATCGTGGGGGCCAGTCTTTCCTATGCTATTCTCGTGATAGTGAGTAAGTCTCACGAGATCTGATGGATTTATCAGGGGGTTCTGCTTTTGCTCCTTCTTCATTTTTCTCTTGCCACCACCATGGAAGAAGTACCTTTCACCTCCCACCGTGATTCTGAGGCCTCCCCAGCCATGTGGAACTGTAAGTTCAATTAAACCTCTCTTTCTTCCCAGTCTTGAGTATGTCTTTATCAGCAGTATAAAAGTGGACTAATACAACCCCCTCAAGATTATGTATTACATCAGGAAGTCGTCTTGAATGCCCATGCCTGAGTTGGGCTCTCTCATCTGATTTTCCTTGGCAACCTGCGCTTATCCAAATCATAATATTAGAATTTTGCCTATAACTTTTCTGTCTACTCCTTAAGGTTGTAAGTTTGTTGGAGGACAGGAATTATGGCTTGTTTATGTGTCTGTGGTCAATAAACAGTCAACCCTCCATATCTGTGAGTTCTGCCATTCATGTATTCAACCAACCACCAATTGAAAATATTCAGGGAAAAACACCATTCTCTGAATTCAACATGTACAGTCTATTTGTCAATATTCCCTAAATAATACAGTATAACAACTATATATGTAGCATTTACATTATTAGGTATTTTAAGTAATCTAGGAATGATTTAAAGTATATGGGAGGATGTACATAGGTTATATGATAATACTGCTCCATTTGATATCAGGGATTTATGCATCTCAGATTTTGGTATCCATGGGAGGTTCTGGACCCCATCCTCAAAAGATACCAAGGGATAACTGTATTTGGTTTGAAAGAGTGACTACCTCCAAATCTTACCATACATCTTTTCTTACTGGCTTCATACCATCAACTTTATCCAGATTTCCTTACTCTCTCTTTACTCAAGCCAATGCATCTATTTTTATCCTTGAATATAAAAATTTTTATTTTCCTGAAACACCAAACCTGACCTGTTAATATTGCTTACAAACCACATCTTCCTCGAATCCTCACCACTCTAACCATGTTAATACATAGTTTTAAAAAGATTCAACTTGTTAATTATCATATTTACAAATGTTTGATTTTATGTTTCTCCATTTGTGTTCGTCTATTTGTGGACTTTGTTTAACACCATATCAGGGTACTATTTCCAAAATCCCTTATAGAAATTGGCTGGACATCTTGACCAAATGGTATTCTTTTAATGCATTTTTAAATAATTGCCTATATTTATCTTATAGAGCTTATTTTGTTTGCTAGCATCAAAATCTATTTTTTCCTGTTTAGATATATCACACAGAGACTGGTACATAATGAAGCTCTAAGGGAACATAATGACATGGTTTTAAAGTGATGAATTCAATTTATTAAAAACAAATGAGGCCGAGGCAGGCAAATCACTTGAGGTCAGGAGTTCGAGACCAGCCTGACCAACATAGTGAAACTCTGTCTCTACTAAAAATAGAAAAATTAGCTGGGCATAGTGGCGTGCCCCTGTAGTCCCTGTTACTTGGGAGGCTGAGGCAGGAGAATGGCTTGAACTCGGGAGGTGGAGACTGCCGTGAGCCAAGATCACACAACTGCATTATAGCCTGGGTGATAGAGTGTGGCTCTGTCTCAAAAAACAAACAAACAAATAAAAAAAAATGTAGCCTTTTAATTAATAAAACCATTTATTACATAAGTGAAACTTAGAAGGATCTTAAAAAATTCTTATATTTAATACTTTTCCTTTGTATGCATATTTAAATATTTTATAAAGAATCATAACTAGTAAAGTTACAGACTGATTTTATCCAAACAATATTATTTGGTTACTTTCTAATCTTTCTGAGGTAGTATGTATTTGTGTTGTTGTAGTGGTGATCTTCACACTTTAGATCTGTATTTTAATATTATATTTTATAAAAATTAGCATTTCATTAATCCTCATTCAACAAAGGCAATGGCTGATTTGAGGCAAAAGTTTAAGGTACCCTTTCCTTGTCCCTTAGTTCCTTTCATTTATTTTTTTATTTGCAAAAGAGAACTCAGTCACTACACATTCCATAGCTTACAAAGTTAATAAAACATTTGTCGAGGTAAATTAATTTGAAAATAGACACATAGTTAATGTCAGTAAGGTACTTTGAAGATAAAAAGCACAATAAGCGTTAGTTATTATCATTATGATAATTATTATCATTATTATTATTACATAGTGTCTGCTTTAAAATACCCTTGGTTGCTCTGAGATGGCTGAGACTAATGAGAAAGGTTAATCTGTTGGATTTTATCCAGAACTAAGGATTTGAGACATAATGCACAAATGGTTTACTTTTTTTCTTAATGGAGCAAGAGATATATTTGTTTATTCCTTCCCCTGAAAAAACAGAAACAAAACTTCCTCTTGATTCTGTAATGTAGAAGCATTGGCACTCATTTTGAATAGTCTTAATGTTTTCTTATATAATCTCTAAAAATATGTCTGAGGAGCAAATACAGGTCTTCTTAAAAGGTTCTGAAAACATAGCCACTGATTTCTACTTCACTATCTCTGAGTTGTGTGGAGCTTAAAATTATAATTTTTATATGTTAAAAAAGAATAGAGCATTAATATGGGAAGAACATATGAAATCTTAGTTCTTATTATAAAAATGAGAAATCATATCTTTGGGAAGTTATAAAAATAACCATAACTAATTATATAAATTAACCCCAATAAAAATATCTTAAGGAGGAGTCTTTAGATTATTCTTTAGAGAGAAGACTTCAGCATTAAGCAAACATCTTTGCAAGGTACTGCAAATATTGGCATCACAAGTCACAGAGATGAAGGGAATATTGAAACATTTTAACAAGCGAGTGTATGAAAGTCAGATGTACCCCCAGCCTCATAATCAGTAAGGCATTAGTGACATGTCTGAAGAAGACATTCCCTAATATTATTGCAAATTAAGTAATAAAAGACCTCAAGAGAATGAAAAGAGAAAAGGTGCCTGAAGCCAATGAATTACAATTGACAACCTAAAGGCAGTTGAAGAACCAATTGCTAGAGTGATTGCAAAGCTATTCATAATGTGCAGCAGACAGAGCACACCAGAAAGCTGGAACAATGCCTTCAGTTCAGCAATATTGCTTCAAAAGAATGGAAAGAGGGGAACGGGAAGAGCCACTGACCCTGAGACCAATTTCCAGGCAGCTGCACAAACTATATACTGTAATTAAAGGTTTTGACCAGTAATCACAGCAAAGCCAGACTACAGAAGTCTGGGGGAACCAGTAATGTTCATAATGAGGCAGACATCCTTAACTTAAAGCATGGAAAAAACAGGTAAGAAAGCTGGTCCATTTCTGGCAGTTACTTTGAAAAGTTCTGCTGTGTTAACACAAATACGAAAATCACATATTTTTGGCCTTGTTTCTCTGAGAACAAAAACATGTAATAAGAGATACCTGCTTTCATCTTTTGCGATGGATAGAATACTCTCCTACTTAGAAGCAGGCTTTTTCTCCTTGCCACTTTATTTATTTTTTCCTTACCTATGAACTGCATGTGCCTTTGATGAAAACAATGAACTGGACATGTACAATGCTACATATAATAGACTGAATGCAACTTAGAAGTGGCCACTCTTCCAGTGTACCTAGGCTCGGAAATGAACTAATCCAAACCTGAGTAATTTGTTTATAGTACCTCCTTTCACTTTTGTTTATTGGTATCTACAATCTCTCATTCTTTTTCTTTAATAATATCTCTGTATAGAATTTTATATTCAGCCATGACTGTATTATTTCAAGTCACATTACCACTTCAAGGATTTATATCATGAAGAAAGGTTATCTAGTAGTTTTGAGTGAAGATATGATGCACACTTTCAATACCAATAAGAAGGTATATTACAAAGGTCTAATGAAGAAAAATATCTCATTTTGAAGGTACCACATAGCTTTCAACTGACTGGGCCTGTTATTGTCTTTGCTGTGTTTGTTATCACAGTATCTAATAGTGAAGTGGTAATTACCTTCTTTAGTAGAAATTCCAAGATCTAAATTGGTACACATATAAATATTTGACTACAAAAAATATTTACAAGTTTTTTACTAGGTTACAAAGGAGAAGAGTCAAGTAGAGTTTAATTTTGTTTTATTCAGGCTTATATCTTAATATGTTCAAGTGCCTGGATTCAGTTGCCCTAAACACAGTATACATAGATTGAGTTTTAGTTCATGCTACACCTGACATAAGATTATGGGGCTATAATATTTAGATGGTAACTAGCTCCGTAAAATAACTGGGATTGTTTTCATAAATGAGAAGTTAAACCAATGGAGCCATATGGGAAGAAGGTTCTACATGTGAACTGTTAAATAATTGAGAAGTCACATAGAACAATATAATTTTATCATGTAGAATTTGTAATATTTATTTTTTGATACTGGTTATGACTAATTATTTGTCAAGCCAAAGTAATTCTTTATTGAAAGGGCCATAATGCAATGAAACTAAGAGCTTGTCAGGGGAATCCTTAGAGAACAGCTGGTTGAAGAATTGCAGTTGTTAACTGTGCTGTAAAAGAAAGATACTCTCTCATCGGGCGTTAGCATATTTCATTGAAGAGAAGACTGAATAATCATTAGAGGGATCCTGAAAAATAGGCCAAAAAGGATCTTGAGATGGAGGTACAATGTATATGCACAAAACAGTATTGTTACTACTGTTATTATTATTATTGTGGGAAAGCAAATCACTGTGTCCAGATAAATGTCCTGATTTTCCAAAACATGGCACAAATTGTTTAGAAAGAACACTTTCTTTCTTGTTATACATAAAGATTTACATTTTACTCAGTTTTCATATAGTTTCATTTAAAGTGGTATTTATTGGGCCAGACATGGTGGCTCACACCTGTAATCCCAGCAGTTTAGGAGGCCGAGGCGGGTGGATCCCATAAAGCCAGGAGTTCGAGACAAGCCTGGCCAACATGGTGAAACCCATTCTCTACTAAAATACAAAAATTAGCCGGGCGTGGTGGTGCACGCCTGTAATTCCAGCTACTCGGAAGGCTGAGGCACGGGAATTACTTGAAGCCAGGAGGCAGAGGTTGCACTGAGCCAAGATCACATCACTGCACTCCAGTCTAAGTGACAGAGTGAGACTCTGTCTCAAAAAAATTAAATAAAACAAAAAATAAAATAGTTTTGGTCAAATTTATTGGAGAGTTAAGTGTAAATATTTGAATTATTTAAATGTTTAATATGTAAACTATTTAAATAGACATTCATAAATATGGAAATATATGTTTGCATATTTTGGATACCAATTTTGCATATTAACTTTGATGTTTTTCTTTAAGTATAAGTTGGGACATTTTTCTGTTTTCTTAACACTGGCTTTTTAATGACTTTTATGTTAATAAGCAAATTAAGTCCATTTTTTAAGTGAAAAAACGAAAATAGATTTTAAGGCAAAGCATGAGGTCATCAGGTTACTTGAGTAATGAATGGCCTGTTACTGTTAATGGAAATTTTTTGAGCACTATAGCTATCTTTTTTTCTTTACCAGTGAAGCTCCTTGTTTTCTTTTCATATTGTGAACTCTTTTAAACTGTATTAGCACAGTTTTCTGCTCTAGGGAAATACAGTCTTCTTTAATTATTCTGAATGTTGTAGTAGCCCTTCAATTATTTAGAACATTAGTTCTAGCAGTGTAGATGCAGAAAATATATTTTGTTGAAGCAATGACTGACTTTTAGGTCCTAGACATTGCTTTTTTATAAAACACTCAATACGAATCTGTAATTTTGTAATTTCATCTGTTAAAAATGGATTACAAAAATTATAATTCTTTCATTATTTGTTTTTATTTATACTCTAGTTAGTCAAAACTTTGTCATATGTTTCTTTAGCCATGGTAATGCTGAACTGAAAAATATATATTATTTAAAGTTATATCATATTTTTAAGATGTTAAAGGAAGAGATGTGGCTGTAATTTGCGGGTTTACTTTCACCACAATTATTTTTAGAATAACAACTCTTCTCTCACTCATTTTGTTTACAAATATGCATACATTTGTAAAGAATTGTAGTTGAGATTGCTTGATCCATCCTCTGTCAATTAAGATTGTATGACTAAGGTTCTATAGAAAATGTATTTCTATCATTTTCATTTGGATCCCCATGTGATATTACATAATTTTTAAATCTTCAATCTTATTTTAATAATCAGCCTGAATGATTAATAAAGCCACGTGGTACAATTTTACAAAAAGGTGTACAGTGAAAAGTAGTTCACTTTTTACTCAAGTGCCCTGTTCAGCTCTAATTTACAATTCTCAGTCTGAAACCAGGCTGCTTTATTACTAAACTTTGAATGTCAAAAGGTTAGAAATGCCAACTTAATGAATTTTCTTTAGCAACGAAATGAAACATAGACTATATATTAATATAGTCCATATTTGAATTCATTAAATTCCTTCAAATTTAGTGATTTTCTTAAAGATGGTAGTTCTAAAACACTTTTAAGAAAATTAATTTTAATAGTTTAATCTCTAACTTGTTACCAAGATATGAATTTTTAGCAATTTACTGAGTCAAATAAGGGAGAGGACTTAGAGGAACCATATACAGTAATTTCACAATTTATTTGTGATTTCATGAGGTAAACATCTAAGCAGTCATATTGTATTTATTATGAAAAATTTCAAACATATATATAAGTATAGAAAATATCAGACAAACCCATCCAACCCATTACCCATGATAAAATGTTAATGTTTGTTTCAGACATTACCCATGATAAAATGTTATCATATTTATTTCAAATCTTTTCTTTAAAGAAACAAATCATGAAAGCTGCATTTAAAGCTCCTTCCTTTCCCTTCCTCATCATTTTCGCATCCTTTCTCCTTCAGAAGCAAGAAATATCTTAAAGTTGGTGTATATCTTTCCCAGTGTACATTTCTATGTTTTGACTACATATGCGTGTGTCTCTAAATAACATAGAATAATGGTTTGTGTGATAAAAATTTATATAAGTGATGCCTTACAGCATTTTAAAAAATGTTCTGCTGTTTTCTTTATATTTAAGTTCTTTCTAGATTTTTTGTGATTATAAACAAAGCTGTTGATAAATATCTTTGTACATGTTTCCTTGTATATGCAAGCATTTCTCAAGTGAATACATGTAAAATTGCAGTTACATATAAGTGATGCCTTACAGCATTTTAAAAAATGTTCTGCTGTTTTCTTTATATTTAAGTTCTTTCTAGATTTTTTGTGATTATAAACAAAGCTGTTGATAAATATCTTTGTACATGTTTCCTTGTATATGCAAGCATTTCTCAAGTGAATACATGTAAAATTGCAGTTACGGGGTCACAGGATATACCCAAGTTTAACTTGATGAATATTTAACTTGGCACTTTGGTTTGGAGATGACAAACAGTAAGACTCGGAAGTCAGAACTTTTGGATTTAAATCCTTCTTACTGTTGACCATCTAAATTATATTTGGCAAAAACTTAAAAGTCTGTTTTCTCATCTGTAAAATGTTCTAATCCTAGAACCTACCTCGTAGTGAATGGTGAGGATTAAAGGAGGGCATAGCACATAGAGAGTCTTACTCAGTATTAACAGTTGCTCCCTACTTCCTTCCCCCTCCTCCTGACAGGGTTATTTTGAGGGTTGAATGAGTTAATGTTCCATAAGGCAATTATATCAGTGTCTAGTATAGAGTGAGTGTCATGGGAGTGCTTTTTAAATACCCAAAAGTCAAACAAAAAAAATTTAATTTAGTCACAAAGGAATATATTTATATTCCTTTGAGGGTACTTAAAGACTAAATTCCAAATGTAAAAAAGAAAATACTGCAAAGCTATAAGGCCCTTACACATCCCTTACAACTTTTGTTAGGTGAAATTATAAGCAGTTAACTTATTTTACTTTCATTCATATATGTGGCATTCCGGGCAGAAAATTTTTTTTAATCGTTAGCCAGTAAAATGTACTTTTCTCTCTAGTTATGAGGAAACCAGGAAAACCAAATCTTTTGGTGATTTTCACTTGTGAAATTTGATACCAAGTGTTGTTCTTTAAGGTGTTCCAGATATATCATTCTGTCCTCATTTTTAATATGTCTAGTTTGCAGTACTGTTATATTAGTAGTGTTATTTTTTTCAAAAAGTACAAATGCAAATATAGAATGTTATACTTTGAATAGCATAGAAGAAATGAGGGAGATGATTAAACAAGGTATAGGCCTACCTGCATATCTTTGCAGCCTCACCAAAATCCGGAAATCTGCCTTTTTATAGCATGTCACTTGTGTGTGCTCCTAACGTGATTGACAGATTGTTGTTTCCCCTCTTTGAAGGCTCAGGAGGTTACTCGGATTATTTTAAAGTGTGTTAAAGTGTATGTCGCACCACCTCTTACTCTCAGATTTAAATAGAATCTTCTCAAGCATTAAAGATGGATTACTTTGTATTACTTTTATTGCTTTTCAAGTGTTTTTGGAAACATTTAGGAGTCCTCCTTCAAACTGGATTTCCTAGAATGGGTTTTCTTTGGGGGAAAATTTTAAGGATTAGTTGTAGACTCTCCAAAATCTGAAGTTTAACAACCAACAGGACCTGATTAAATTAGTTAAAAAATGAAAACAGGGCAGAAGAGGAGGAAACACCATCGTATCTCTGTATTCCTTATAATAAATCAGACCTGTGTGTTTTTAACAAAAACGAGGGTGTGCTTTTTTCCCCCTTCATTCTCAGTTTCTTTTGATCATTGATCTGGGTGACCCCACGCTCAGGGTTTTTTTCTTCATTTGACATGGACAGATTTTTGAAGTATAGCTCTCCTTTGGGAACCCCGGGCAGTTCCACTTGACTAACCTGTGATCTAATGAGCAGTGATGCAGGGTTACAGTGGCCATTTTGTGTGCTTTGACGGAGGATGGCTAGACAGAAAGTGGGAGAAAGGCGATGTCTGCGGAGAAAAGAGAAGCAGGGGGATCGAATAGTGTGAAAAAGACTTGTTAGCCCACATTAGTTTGCCTGATTTACTTCACAACAGGTCAGAAAAGGCCAACAGCAGGGTTGTCGTTAAATTGCAGCATTGAAAATCCTGGTATTAGAAAGCTTTCAGATCTCCGAAAGCTATTAATTCCAAAGTTGGTTTTCACTTACCTTTGAATTGCAGCAAACAGAGGAGCATCCAACTTTCCTCAGTCTTACATATATTTATGAAATAATTATATGACCCTAGATTCTTTTTTAATGCTACAAGTTTTAAACATCCTCTCATGGTTGGCCTGTTTTACAAGGAACGTGGATGTGAAAGAGAAGCCAAACCCAGCAAGGTCGTTGTACTTTTTTATGCCCTATGTTCGACCCCTAATGAGGTGCCCATGCTTTCCATTTGGAAATGCTGTAAGAGTGTGTTTGTGAATTTATGTCCTCATAATGGGAGGTAGCTCTTAAATTTGTCCCTGCACATCAGCAGTGATGTCTGTGTGTGCATGTATACACTTTGTGTGCTCTCCCTGTAGAGTACAATCAGAATGTTAATTGGTCAAACCAAATGAGGTTTTAAAGTTCTTCCTTCCTCCACCTTAAGCATAAATGAGTATATTTTACATCTTACTCTTCTTTTACTCCTTTTAGATGAAAAAGATGGCTTACCAAAAAATAACCAAGTTCTGGTAGCATGTTACTGAGCTTAGATGTTATTATAGGAACCTAAAAGTGATCTACTTGAATGTAAAATGTTCTTCATATTCAAAAGAATTTTGGAATTTATATACTACAAACTATTTTACAGTTATTGATCACAATTATGCTTTTATTTGACTACCATTTTTGTAAGACTAGCCAATTAAAAGCAATCTCTCTGTAGAATTAAATAACATTTGGTAGTGCCGGCTTCTTGATTTTAGTTAAGATAGAGAGAGAATCTAAAACTTTGTGTTCGAAATAAAAATGCAAGCCTAAACAAATGGCAATCTTATTGGCTGGTTGTGGCAGACATAAGTTTTTTGTTTGTTTGTTTGTTTGTTTCTTGAGACGGAGTCTCACTCTGTCACCAGGCTGGAGTGCAGTGATGTGATCTCGGCTCACTGCAGCCTCCGCCTCCCAGCTTCAAGCGATTCTTCTGCCTCAGCCTCCCGAGTAGCTGGGACTACAGGTGCGTGCCATCAAACCCAGTTAATTTTTTTCTATTTTTAGTACAGACGGGGTTTCACCATGTTGGCCAGGATGGTCTTGATCTCTTGACCTCGTGAGCCACTGCACCCGGCCTGTGTTAGACATAAGTTACTCCCTGGGTAGTTGTTGCCTTAGAGCTATAAAATGTATGTAACTTGTTTTCTTTGTGCAATAAGGGTGCCCAGGAGATGGGCTGGCTACTCCCATAGTCTTGATTCAGGTACTCTGGCTGTGTTAAGAATAATTTTGTTCAACAGGATAAAGAATTTTGTTCAACATTAAATAGACCAAATTTAAGCCTTACATAGTAACCAGTATATGAAGACTTAGCTGTAGAAAACTGTGCTGTTTGTAGATAGGCCTGCCTATCTACAAATTGGCAAAAGCAACTTTTTCAAAGATGAGAAATACTTTGGTTTAGAATTTTAGGCATACTTCCGTGTTTTTAAAATGTCATTATTAGGCTGGGCGTGGTGGCTCACACCTGTCATCCCAGCACATGGGAGGCCAAGGTGGATGAATCACTTGAGGTCAGGAGTTTGAGACCAACCTGGCCAACATGGTGAAACCCTATCTCTACTAAAAATACAAAAATTAGCTGGGCGTGGTGGCGGGTGCCTGTAATTCCAGCTACTCAGGAGGCTGAGGCAGGAAAATCACTTGAACCCAGGAGTTGGCGGTTGCAGTGAGCCAAGATGGCACCACTGCACTCCAGCCTAAGTGACGGGACGAGACTCTGTTTCTAAAAAATAAATAAAAAATAGAATGAAATGAAATGTCATTGTTCATTTAACAAAACAACTTGTGTTCATTCTCTTCAAACAATATTTTTTGCACACTTATTGTGTGCCACCATTGTGTAAGGAGGTACAAAAATGAATAACAGAATGACAGGTATAAAGATTAATAACCTACATATAACAGATAATCACAATATATTATGGTAAAAGCCGCTGGAAATATGTAAAGAAAGAGTACTAAGGGAGTGCAGAGGAGGAACTGAAATTAATATGAACTAACGTGAACAGTGGTGAGTATGTTTCGCATACATTGTATCAGGCACTTCTCTTGATTGTTCTGGGAAATGTGGTATTATCTCCTTATCCATTTTATAAATGAAAGACTTAAGGTCCACAAAAATGAAGTAATAAATTATGCAAGATCCAACTTCTCATACTGACCTAAACCCGACTCTTTGGACTTTGTATGATGTGCTCTTTTATTCTACCACAGCAATCTCCTGCCACTAAATTTTTTTAAAAATAACAAAAATATTTTATTATTTGATTTTTAAAATGTAATCTAATTTTCTTTCTTTTTTTTTGTTTTTTTTTTTACTTTGAAGTCTTGATTCAAGTTTTTTTCTCTTTGGATGTTTTTTATGTTTTTTGCTACTTGGACAGGCCCCAGTTACCAATTTGCAGATGGGCCCTTTTTACAAATGAGCTCAATTGAAATGAGAGTAATATATTGAAGAAACTAAGCCAAGTGTGTTTTTACATATTTGTGAAACAGAGTGGCTATTGTATTCTAGTACTTGGTGGAGAAAGCCTGCTGATTTGGGCTTAACTTACTGTCCTGTCTATCTTTGTTTTCAGAAACAACATAGGACTATATTACAGAACTAATGACACCTAAAGCCATTTCTGTAAACATCCAGCTTCCTCCGTAAGCTTTCCTGGCTGTAACCAGTCTTTAGCAGCTCTCAACCTCCATTCATTCATGTGTTTTTTCATTCATCAGTTTAACAAACAAGAGATGAGAAAGGAAAAGGACAGTAGAAAAGGGTCTTTGGGGACAAAGGGAACAGTTTAAGAAAAGGCATGGGGCTATAAAACATGTCATATTCTGGTAATTGTTAGCCATTCTAAAAAGAACTATAAATTTTCTAAATATACATCTTCCTATGCATAAACAGGAAACAACTATTACAGAGTTTAAAAGGCAGCCTTGTCATTAGATAGTAGTTCCTTTTTTTAATACCTCTTATTAAATTCATGCCCTCTATGACCCAGGTAACATATGATGGAGGAAAGATGAACTGAGATTTTAGATCAACTCATATGACCTCAAAGTGACAGTGAATTCCTAAATCCTTTTCCCTGTCCTATGCAATGCTGCAGGCCCACTGAAGGACAGAGGCATTAGAAAATATATCTTAGTTCTCAAAAGAATTTCGAGTCTTGATTTCACACTGTTTTCTTCTTTCATTCATATAGTTGTGCCACATCTCTATGTCAGTA
This sequence comes from Symphalangus syndactylus, assembly GCF_028878055.3. Taxonomy (NCBI): domain Eukaryota; kingdom Metazoa; phylum Chordata; class Mammalia; order Primates; family Hylobatidae; genus Symphalangus; species Symphalangus syndactylus. The sequence goes on from NC_072440.2 coordinate 45,664,351, forward strand.
GTAGTTGATATTCAAAGAAGGCTGCTGATCTAACTTTTATCAAGTCAGCAAATATCCATTGGGCAGGTATCTTTGTTTTGATTATTGATGTATTTATAGGTGCCTAGAACAGCTCCTTAAACATAGTAGATGCTCGTAAATACTTGTCAGATGAACAAATTTATTCAATGCTTATGATGGGACAAACAGTGCATTGTGTCCTGGATGTAGAGTAGTGAGCAATACAGACCCAGGCCTGGTCATTGTACAGCGTTCCAAGTGGGTAGTTTTCAGAACTGTTTGCTTTATAGCAAAGTGATAGTAATTCTTTTTTAGAGGTAGATAAAATGAACCATGTAGATAATGGTAATGAATTATTATTAAGGTATTATAGCATTTCTTAAAATGCTTTATTAGGGCATTTAAGAGAAAGTGGTAGTAGTTACTTAAAATACATATATGAATTGTATACTCCAGTGCCTTTTTTGTTGCTGTTATTTTACCTTTGTGTAGTCTCTATATTATTACTGGTTTTTTTTTTTTTTTTTTTTTTTTTTTTTTTTTTTTTTTTTTTTGCTATGTTATATCTTAGTTGGGAATTTCCATGTTTTATTCCTAATTAAAAATCTTTAATATTGTTGTTTTAAAACAGAATTCGTGTACTTCTGACAGGATTTAATTAGCAAAATTTTTCTTTTTTTCCTCTATATTTTAAGAAATTGAAGTACTATTAAGTATTGGGAAAATATGGCAATTTTTAAGGCAATCCAAATAAAAGCCTTATGAGACTCGACATGGTCTGGTCTAGGAAGTCACAAATTTGGTGAATATCAAAATGAACTAGTATGACATTTGCTAAGCAGGTGGTAAATGTCAAAAATGTATCTACTAGCCCACTATGGCCTATATGCATCAAGTCTTGAGCACCACTGTGTCTCTAGGGTAATCATCTGAAATGCCTTTCATCTGTTCCCTGAGTTGTTTCTCAGACTAAACCCTGTATAGAAACCTTCACTCTGAGACCACACTGAAAACACATCTGCACTTAAGAATGTGGATTTTAAACACTGTGTGTGTTGCATCCACATAAATTATATTTAAGATAATCTGTTTTTATAGCAGACCCTTGATATTCATCAGGATGCATTCTAAACTTCCCACCAATAGCAAAATCACTTAAATATTGTATAATAATGGTATTTAAGAAAAGAATAGGCCGGGCACGGTGGCTCAAGCCTGTAATCCCAGCACTTTGGGAGGCCGAGGCGGGTGGATCATGAGGTCAGGAGATCGAGACCATCCTGGCTAACACGGTGAAACCCCGTCTCTACTAAAAAAATACAAAAAAATTAGCCGGGCGTGTTGGCGGGCGCCTGTGGTCCCAGCTACTCGGGAGGCTGAGGCAGGAGAATGGCGTGAACCCAGGAGGTGGAGGTTGCGGTGAGCCAAGATCGCGCCACCGCACTCCAGCCTGGGGGACAGAGAAAGACTCCGTCTCAAAAAAAAAAAAAAAAAAAAAAAAAAAAGAAAAGAATAAAAATCATTTTTGCACATTTTTCACAAATCACTTTCATATTTTAAAAGTTTAATAACCCAAATCAGTCTTTTTTTCTTTTTTTTTTTTACTTTAAATGTTTATATTGTACTTAAATTATTAAATTACCTCCAGCATTCAATCTTTGCAAGAAATCCAAGTCAGTCATTTAGTGGGTAGACTATGTGGAGGAAGCATAGTGTTGCTGGAGACTTTCACACATACCTTCTGTCTTTGCATTATGAGAATCAGAACATCCACTAAAAGCCTAGCTCTTTATTAGGGAAAGATAGCAATCAAATAGAGCGTTGCTGAATGTGTGCCAAAGTGTGTGCAGGGAGAGTGAGCAGGCTCTGTCACATCCTTACCCTGGGGCCAAATGCTGCCCAAGTTTTCTCGGTTCATGTCAGGCCAGGTTTGGGGTGCTTGCTTTGGTCTTTCAGTGACCCCAGCAGGATCCAGAGAACACCCTGGCCTAGGCATTTGGCTCAATGCCAGGACGCCTTTCATGTTTGAGTTGAGCTATGGAGAATTCACCTTAGAACAGAGCAAACTCCCTAGACAAGACTTCTGTGAGCACTCTACATTCAACAATAGACACCATTCTCAGTGATTACCAAGAATTCAATTACACATCCTTCTCAACAGTGAAGGACTGCATCTTTAACATCAAAGCATGGCTTTGTGTTTGTTCATCACTCGTCCTTTATGAATACTTCCTTTATATGTCTGCATGTAAATGTGCCTATAATATATATGTGTATGGGATGTAGCTATGGACCAATAAGGCTCTTTAAAAGACACCCCAGAAATGTATGAATGCCACCTTCTTCTAAGCACAGAGACTTTTAAAATTTATGATATATTGTTTTACAGGAAAAAATAAGGTAAGTTGAAATGGTATAATTTGGGTCTTCTTTTCCTATTTAAAATACATCTAAGTTTGAAAATTAGTATCAGTGTAGGATTTGGTAGAATAAATATCAGCCTAAAGATCCTCTGGATTGGAGTTATCTCTAAGATCTGGTCAGAGATATCTTAGAAACCCAGCCCAGTAAGGGAGAGAGCAGCCTCTTGAGGCTTTGTACCCTGGTGATTTCAGGACTAGAGGATAGGAGAAGACAAGGAGCAAATGGATCTAAACCCTTTAAGGAATAATGCAAAGATTAAAAGGTTAATATCCCCTATATCCAGGATCACCTTGAGTGGTTCTCTGGTTATTTCAGTGGTCTCCTTTGTTCCACTGAAATGGTCTTCTGGGTTCTACCATATGAGCCATACAAGAAAATCTCTATTTTTTATTTTTTGTTTGATTTTTTAAAATTAAAAAATTGTACATTCCATTCTTGGTCACTCATTTAATTAGGAATTTGTCTAAGAACTAAAGGTATGTGTTTGTTTCACCCATCCATTTATTCATATATTCAATATGGATTGATGGAGCATCTAATTCCATAAGCTTGGTAAATAAAATGTACTCTTCAGAACAAAACATCTTTCGTCACCTGAGGGTATTGACAAGAATATGCCAAGGATTCTAAAGCCAGATGCCAGAAGAATTCCAAAAAGATTGTGGACATCACTTGGAATAAATACAAAGCACAGAGCTTCACCAGGAGACTATATTTGTACGTGTATTTTCAACCTAAACATTCTGGAATGAACGTGTATAGATTCATATCCTGGTGATGGTGGTGGTGGTGGTGGTGTGTGTGTGTGTGTGTGTGTGTTTTCAATTTGAGCAGTCTGTCTATTAACCACATGTAAGTAGCTAGAGGCAGGAGAGGGAGAGGAATGTGTGGAAATGCGTTTGACTTGGGATGTCTCGTTTTCCAGAATCCCTGCCAAGGGCTGGCAAGCCCAGAAAGGCAGAGGCTGGCACCATTCCCTGCCACTCTCCGCCCTCTATGGCATACCCCATCAGACGCCTGTTCTAGGCGTGACCTAGATTCCCTAGCTGATGCCTGGGACCAGCAGGGCCCATTGCATTTTTTTTTTTCTGTGTTTCCTCATCTCTTCATCTCAAGTCTTGCTCGGCCATTAAGTTAAAGAAACGCTCCAAAGGCCTGTGCCAAAATGTGTCTGCCCTTATTCTTAGTGGCACAAGCCCAACTGTCAGTTGACAGGTGGGCACACCACCTGGGGAACAGTTAGCCTCCCATACCAGATGGAGTTTTACTGGTCCAGGAGAAGGCCCACAACTGGGTTGCTGGAACATATGCTCTGCAGACAGTCTCTGGATCTGTTTTCCTCCTCCTCCCCATGCCCCACCTTTGCTTACTGCATATGAGCAGTGCCCTGTAGGGCTGCTACAGACTACAGCTCCGTAGCATTATAGGAGATTTCTAAGCTTAAAATTTCTTTACCGAATGTTTGAGTAACATTCTCCAGCCCTTCAAAACCTGAGAAATAAAGTCTCTGAAAACAGAGATATGTATAACTGTGGAATTTGAATAGTGACCTTAAAAAACATAGGTTATGAAAACATTTATATTAGCATTTGCCAAAAGGTTGTTTGGCTGGTCTTGGGAGTGTTGACACTTTAATTGCCTTTTTCACCTCTCAATAGCACAATTTAGATTAAATCTAATTATGGTAGATGGTAGTACATAAAAGTAGTACCTTTTAGATTTCCAAAGTGTGGAAGAAAAAGATTTTCCCCGTGGTCTGATAGATATTCTTGTTTTAATTGCAAATAATTGAAGAAAAGTGAAAGTAAATTCCTCTGGTTTTCAACCTAGTACTTAAAAATTTTAGAGGAAATTTAATCTGGAGAATCTCTTGTTTTTCACATAAGAAAATACCAGCGTTTTCAGTCATTCCTTTCAGCCATAAAACATCTGTATTATGACAAATGACTCATCAATTTTAGTGAAAGGAGTCTAATCTCAGCCCTAAGTGTAATGTCTTGTTATAGCCCCTTGTGGTTGTGTTGCACATATTTCTTGCTAAGTAGTGTTTGTAGAAGTATGTGTACTTTCATTTAAAAGAGAGTCCCATGGCAAGCTTCTTTTCCTTAGCATTCCAAGGATTTTATAATTATCCTTTTTTATCTTTCCTTTTCCTATCCCCCCTCTCCCTCCTCCTTTCCTTCTTTCCCTTTCTTTCCTTTCTTCTTTCTTTCGTGTGATATATAAAAAATGTATAATGTACGAAACATGTGTATGTAGTTTAAAAATAGTATTAGAGCAAATGGCAATGTCTCCACTACCCACATTAAGAAATAGAAATAGAAAACTCCCTGTGCTGTATTATTCTCTGAGCCCCTTATTTGCATGCATCCTCTACCTCCCACCTGGAAGTAACCACTGCCTTGAATTTTGTGTTGCCTGTTTTTTTCTTTTTGCTTTTCAATACTTCTGCCACCCATAAATACATCTCCAAATAATATATGTAATTGCCGTCTTATATTTTTAACTATATAAATTGGGAATCATGCTAAATGCATTCTTCTGTGGTTTTCTATTTTTGTTCATTATTATTTTGAGATTCATCCATACTCATCCCTGAGGCTATGGTTTATTCATCTTCATTGCTGTGTAATATTCCATCATATTGAGTGTATCACAATTGATTTATTCATTCTACTGTTGATGGACATTTGGGTTGGTTTCATTATTTGGATATTACAAACACTGATGCTGTGAATGTTAATGAATGTAACATTTGTATATGTACAACCATTTCTCAATGGTATATACCTAAGAATAGAAAGAGTTATAGGGTATATGCATATCCAACCTTATTAGGTACTACCAAGAAGTTTCCCAGAGTAGATAAGAATTTCCATTTGTTTATATCCTTATCAGTATATGGTATTATCTGGGTTTTAAAATTTTGCAAATCTTTGTGCATAAAGTGACATTTTCTAATTTTTGCTGTAAAATACAAGAAATACACATTTGTATGTTGGTTTTTGTGGCCAGAAAACTTAGAATTTTAATCCTGATGATTCATTTGAATATTATATTAATACATGTCTGCACATATTAACTTCATTAGCAGATGAAAATTTCTTTCTTCCTTTTCATGTCTTATTTTGATTACTTTTTCTTGTCTACCTGCATTGACCGGTATCTCCTGGACAATTTTGAACAGGATTGGTGACAGAAAGTGTTCCTGACTTCCTCTGACTTGCAAAAGGAGTGCTTTCAACATTGTTTCTTTAAGTGTGATGTTTTCTATGGGATATTTACTTATTTAAATAGATAAATGCCTTTAATCTGGTAGTAGGTAAAAGACTTTTTTATAAAAGATATCCTTTTCTATTGTGAAGTGAATTTTATTATGAATGGATGAGGAAATTTATCAAATCCTTTTCCATAATTATGGGGAGGATTATGTGATTTTTTTTGCTATTAATAGTAACTATTAATGTGGTAAATTACCTAAATTTATTATCTAATATTAAATCACCCTTGTATAGTATTAGATGTGATGGCTACAGAAGAAATGTCTGAAACTCTTTACCCTTAATTAACTTACAGTCTAATTGGAGAGACAAGACATGATTAAAGAAAAGTTAATAGATGCCACAAGGGTAGATTGTAATTATTTTCTGCATTAATGGGGCTTTGAGTTCAGTTGGCAAAAACCGTTATGGACTGCAGTGGGCTGAGCCAGCTTCCTGAGGCGGGGGGTGCTGGAGCTGAAACTAGAATACCTGCTTATCTTTTTACAGCACTTTGAATAGCATTACTTTGCATTACCAAATTACTTCTTTTTGAGATTCTAACACTGATTTCAAGTAATCATTTATATGGGACAACACTCCATATGAATGTTGCTCTTCAGTGAGATTTGTCGCACTTTGTTTGACAAAACCACCTTTAGGATCTACTTTGTTCCCAGCCAATATTTTGCTGCAGCTCAATTTGTAGGTCATTGGTCCCATCCTGAATTTGCTGCTACAAAATCCACTTCCAAAATACTTGGACTTTTTAATTTTAATAAACTACTTGATTGCTAAGGCTAATTAGAAAAGAGAGCTACTTAAGTAGAATTTAATTCGCTAAACATTCATAGAACACTTACAGTATGAAAAGGACTCTGCTAGGCCTCCATGTAAACAACAAATTATAGCTGCCCTCAAGGAGCTTCCTGTCTGCTAAGAGTTTATGCTTCACTAGGGCTGTGCTGCTTACTGTTGTCCTTGGACACGAACTGATAAAAATCCTCATTACTTTTCACATTGAGAATGGGTTTTGCCTTGATCGTTTCCTCAGGTTACTCTACCTCTGACCAAGCTGAGTAAATCATTTTCATGCTAACAGTGGGCAAGGATGGGAAAATGCTTGTTTTCAATGGCCAAATAGATGATTTTTTTTACAATTTCGTTTTAAAGTACTATGTGTACGTACTGTGTGTCTTTGTTCTGTTTAATTTGGTCTTGCAGGTTTTCTTTTACTCGTTTACTTCACATTTTCTGCCATTTCAGTCACATAACGTCTAGCCCAGTTTTGACAATCCCATATGACCTCTTCAGTCAGCACTGCATACTTCACATTCCTTTATCTTAATTTATACATATCTTTGTCCTGACAATTCCCCAATTATAGAATTGTTTTTTTCTCTTGGTCTTTTTGTGTTTTGCTCTATTATTTGCCCCTTCTTTATCACCTTCCCATATGCTTTCTGGAAACAGCCATGTTAGTTGGCAATATATCTTGCTATCATAACAGGAAAATTTTAATGGCTAGTTCCTAGGATGCATCATATTTTTGTAACTGTACAATATCAATCAGCTAGTATCCAAAATACAGTACCCTGATTATGCTTATTAATATTTGGAGCCGACTGGGCACAGTGGCTCACGCCTATAGTCCCAGCACTGGGAGGCCAAGGCAGGCAGATCACTTGAGGTCAGGAGTTCAAGACCAGTCTGGCCAACATGGTGAAGCCTCATCTCTACTAAAAATACAAAAATTAGTCAGGCGTGGTGGCACGTGACTGTAATCCTAGCTACTCAGGAGGTTGAGGCAGGAGAATCACTTGAACTCAAGAGATGGAGTTTCCCGTGAGTCAAGCTCATGCCACTGCACTCCAGCCTGGGCAAGAAAGCAAGATTCTGTCTCAAATATATATATATATTTGGAGCCATTTAGTTTCATTTTTGTTTCCTGTAGATGTAACAGTGTTACTGGCTTCTTCCATTGTTGTCTTTGTGAAAGTGGTGAATGCCAATGGAAACGAGTCACATGTTTATATTGTAACAGTCACATGTTTATATTTTAAAAGAGTGGAATGTTTGTGGTAAGTGCAGTTGTGGCTTAATACCTCTGCTATTCCTTTTAGCTATCCAAACCAGAGGTGCTACTTCCTGAAAGTGGCAGAATTCGAAGAATCTAACCATAACATGCTTTTGATTTTTGTTATTAAGGAGATCTATGGCTAGAAATTGCTAAAGTAGCATAATAACATGGCTTAGTGTAGAAAGCAGGATCTGCAGCCCAAGATCTCAGCAGTACCATGTATAGGTTATATGACTCTGAGTTCTTTTTTTTTTTGAGATGGAGTCTCACTCTGTCGCCCAGGCTGGAGTGCAGTGGCTCGATCTCAGTTCACTGCAAGCTCCGCCTCCCGGATTCACACCATTCTCATGCCTGAGCCTCCCGAGTAGCTGGGACTACAGGCGCCTGCCACCACGCCCGGCTAATTTTTTAGTAGTGATGGGGTTTCACTGTGTTAGCCAGGATGGTCTTGATCCCCTGACCTCATGATCCGCCCACCTCGGCCTCCCAAAGTGCTGGGATTACAGACGTGAGCCACCACGCCCAGTGACTCTGAGTTCTTAAACACCTTGCTTCCGCTTACCCAGTTTTAACATGAAAATAATCTATTAATTCAGCTTTGAACATTTTTAAAATTATTAAAGCCATGAAAATTATTTAGCCATGAAGTGTGTGTTGACTTTGCATATATGAATTCCTCATCTCTCCCATATGGCTTCATGTTTTATTTGTCCTACTGTTTTCAAATCGTTAAGTCAACTGCCTACAGGAACTTGATTCCAGTTTTTGTGAAAAGCAAACCCAGAGCCTAGAAAAATGAAGGCCAAATTCATTGTACTTATCATTAGGCCAGTTGCCTTGTTTTTTTAACCCATTCTGATTTCTTTTGCTTCTACTGTAGTGGGCCAGTGTGTATTTTTTGGCTATAGCATGTATGTTTCATAGAGTATTTGTTAGGATTAACTAATAGCAGGTAGAGTAAGGGTTAATATTCTCGTTCTTCTCTCCTATTCTATCTGGAGAGATCATAAAATACACTACAGTTAGAATCAACAATCACCACTTGAAGAAATCTCTTCAACACAAAGCCTGATAAAATGTACATCTGGTAAATGTCTATTTAAGCTACTGTGAAACACATATACTTAAAAAAAAAATGGCCTTTTCATTGTCTCAATGTCTTGAAGGCTGGAGATTGTAAAACACTTCCCTAAATTTCCTATGAGCAGGATGAGGCTATTTGCCTTTACAGAACTATAGAACTAATAAGCAATTAAAGGGGATTTTGAAAAAAGCCTATTACTTCCAAAGTGATAAACTGTGGAAATATTCACTGGACCTGTCCCAGATTAGCTGAAGTATGCAGATGCTAAAGCTTATGTGTAGAGGCCAAGTATGGTGGCTCATGGCTATAATCCCAGAACTTTGGAAGGCCAAGGCGGGCGGATCACCTGAGGTCAGGAGGTTGAGACCACTCTGACCAACACGGAGAAACGCCGTCTCTACTAAAAATACAAAATTAGCCAGGCGTGGTGGCGCATGCCTGTAATCTCAGCTACTCAGGAGGCTGAGGCAGGAGAATTGCTTGAACCCAGGAGAGGGAGGTTGCGGTGAGCCTAGATAGTGCCATTGCACTCCAGCCTGGGCAAAAAGACTGAAACTCCATCTAAAAAAAAAAAGAGCTCATGTGTGGTGCCTGGAGCCATGGGACACTTAGGAGAGAATATAGGTATTTTAGTCTGCCTCTCCTGGGACCCATCCACCCCTTCTCTTTTCTTCTAAGCCATGGTTACCACCTATGGCACTGACCATTCTCCTAGTGAAAACCTGCCAAAGACAATGGAAGCAACTGCAATGTTCCAGATACCAAGAACATCTTTATTCTGTATCTAAGAGTACAAGTTAGAAAGTGTTAGCCTAACAAATTTTGCAATAATTTACATATTGATAGCTGAAGGGAATTTAAAAATATTTTATGCACAATTACCAGATGTTTTAAACCAATACTAATAAAAATATTTGTGGTGAAGGACCCATGTTTCCTCCCTAATTCATCACCAACTGGCAATTTTAGTCTGTACGTTCAATGACGTGAAACCACTGATTATATATTTGGGAGTCACAGCTATGTCACACTGCAACAAAAATTTCTAAAAAACTTATTCTCAGTTTCTGCATTTATTACATTTTGTCCTCGGATAATATTTTGATTTGCTATTTCAAATTGCTTTGCTGTAAACTATAGCAAAGGAGAAGGAAATGAGGTCATTGGGAGTAAAATAAAGGACTAATAGATAAGATAAATAGAATTATAAGACCTGTTAAATACTGTCAAGTAAAGCCAAAGATTGTTCTGTAGTATCGTTTGATTCACAGTAGTTTGCTAAGCATTCTGAAGATCACAGGGTTAAACAATTCGTTTGTTCTTATTGTCATTGTTTCCCTGTTCTGTAGAGAAAAGACATGGTAGCAGTGTCATTTCAGTTCACCCAAAGTGAATGATTGCAGCCTTACCCAAAATGTAGTATCCAAGATATATTTGTTCTATAATTTCAGTGAAGTGGATTCTCAAATTTCATGGTTGTTTTTATTAAAATCTGTGTATACATATACTCAGACATTAGCCAAAGCAATAATATCTGAACCATAAAACAGCCTCACTGAGGATTCATAAATATGACCTCTCCCGCCCAATCATTTTCATATCATGTTTGTCCCTTTAGTAGCTTCCAAGATGATGTTTTTCAACTCCCATTACACCCTAAGAATTTGCTTGGATTAGTGAAATCAGTTGCAGTTTTTTTCGCCAGAACATGGTGCCACACCCTTGGCAGGTAGGCAATGTTGTCTTCATATGTTTGCAGAATTACTGAGCATTAGCACTTTGTCCTCCAGAGAATACCCAACCCTACCCCTCAGCTTTCAGTGCACTAATGCCACAGACAAATCTAGCTCTGGAGGGGAGATGGCAATGTGAAGGCTCCCCACAACTTTGTGCATCTAGGGGTCGTACAAAAACAATGGCACTCTTACAGCTTCTCCCAGGGAGACGTCGAGGGGCAGTGTTGAGGAGGAAGGGTACAGAGTGATTGTTCTTTCTGTTGTGCTTTTTCCCTTAAAAATGAATAAATTTAGATCACTTTAAGTTACAGTCTCTCGATTTTTGTTTTTTTTTGAAGAGTCAGTACCACTGTAGTGGCCCCAAAAGTATCCTACTCCTCCACCCCTCTGGGAGTCTCCAGATCTCTAAGATTAGATGAGCCCAAGAATAGTCTTACCCCACCCAGCCACTCTATCAGGAACCATCTGTGGACTGAGAATCTGCTCCTATTCTGAAGCATACAGTGTCCTGAAAGGCCTTTTAGACCCTTTCTGGGTTTGGTTACACAGGCTGAGAGTGCCAAGCCCACTGGCTAAGACTAATTGTACAAGAGCACTCCAAGGGCCTGCAGTGCCCCTGCCCTTCACCCCTAGCCTGGCTCATGTCCAGTGGTCCTCCTGGAAGACTTCCTGGTTTCCTCTGAGATGAGACTCCTTCCAAAGACTGGGCGACTCAGCCCCTTGATTCCCATGGCACCCTGGCTATGGAATAAACACTGGCATTGTGGGGATTACTACCCCCATATAGATCATTCAGTCATCTTCTTTTCTGTGTGATTAATTCTCCAGCCCCCCAGACTTCATTTAATTTTAGCATATGTATGATAAATCTTCATTGAATAATGAACAACTGATCAGTGATAAACCTTTTGTGAAGTATCGTTGTCCTTTGAAACAGAAAAACTCCCAGATTAAATGGTACTCAAAACTTATTAGATATTGTACAGAACTCACAGTTCTACATTATTATAGTCATGTATTATAGTTATTGATTTACTTTAGGAAGTTTGAGTTGAAAGTTTGACAGCTCAGAGAACCAACATTTACATCTATTATTAATAAAGACAGGTGCTGCACTGATAATATAGTGAATGTATTCCTAAAAGAACCTAAATGAGGAGAAAATGACATTTTCTCTTTGATTTTAGTTAATTGGTGATATTTTCTCATGAAAAAACTTTTGACCTAAAGCAACAGTATATATCACATTTAAGTATATTCAGATTCATCTCATTGTCAATGTCCAGCCAAAGCACATTTAATTCTTGCGCAACCACCCCTACAATAAGTTAATCAAATGAGCACTCAATCCCTATTGCATAGAATATTTAAGAAAAACACTTAAAAATTAAAGTGTACCATCGCATCAATTTCAGTTGCATTAGAGGTTCTCCTTAGTTCCATTAGCCTCAATTGTTTAAATAGCCACAGTGGTACTATGTATTTGCGACACACTCAACAGAATATATGAGCTTTTCTCTTTCCTTTATTCTTCTTTTTTAATTGGAAGGCACTGCTCATGAAATACAATTCTTTGATTTGTTCTCTAGACAGTAGAATGACATCATGGTTATTTCTTCCTTGGCAAATTAAGCCCCATTGTCAAACATAACTAGTGAGAAAAATAAATGCATTGTGTGAAATCCTAACCTTTAAACATACCACATTTATTTACATATTTTTCTTTATGTTTCCCTTATTTTTATTCTAAAATGTGAACGTAAGTAGGCATCATCTGTCTTTTCATTTTTCCCATATTTTCAACAAAGGTAGCCACTCCTCCAGAGTCAGAAATAAAATGATAAAATTAGTTCAAATCTGGGTCTTTTACTATGCCCAATTCTTCAGTAGCCCCTATTTCCTTAATATACCATTTAATGGAAAAATTTGACAAATTTGCATATAATCAAAAGGTGATTTTAGCATCTAGTTTTCCCCCCTCTAAATATTGGACTTGAGAGGGAAAAAGTAGGCCTTAGCTGAAGCTTCATCTTCCTTCTGAGCATTAAAGGTACAAGAGCAATATACATTCAGAAACAAAGAGGAGAAAAACACAGAAAAAAAAGAGAGCCAAGGGGCTGGTGTGAGGGCTTCTTCCTGTTTTAACTTGGTAGGAGTTGATTAGATTATGTGTCTTTAGTGTATCTCTGGAAGATAGAACATATTCAGCTTGCAGTCACAAGAGATACTTTTTCATGATGATAATTTAACAATGTTACCAGGATTTTTTCCTTCCAAATGTGAATATCTGTCTATACACACACGTATGTATATGTAGTTTTTGAAGGGTTAAAACTTCTAAAACCACAGTGAATATTATGGTGGTTAAAAAAAAGACAGCCTATAAGGAGAAAAATCATAAAAAGTTAAAATTCCCTTTGAAAATATTTTAGAACTTTCATGCTGTAGTTTTCTTTCCAACAGTGGAGCATTCTCCTGTTTCTCCTGTTATGCACAAGATGTAGTATTTGATTTGTATTCAAGGGTCAGGATGAAAAAGAAATACTCGTTTTTAAATACTGGAATCACACACTGTAGTGGAGGTGTTCTCATCATGAGAAGCCCCAGAGAACTGAGACCCATTGTGGGAATTTGTATTTGTCTCTCTCCCTCCCTCCCTCCCTTCCTTCTTTCCTTCCTTCCTTCCTTCCTTTCTTTTTTTTTTTTTTTTTTTTTTTTTTTTGTCACCCAGGCTGGAATGCAGTGGCTTAGTTTCAGCTCACTACCACCTCTGCCTCCTGGGTTCAAGCAGTTCTCGTGCCTCAGCCTCCCGAGTAGCTGGGATTACAGGTGCCCGCCATCGCTTCCGGCTAATTTTGTATTTTTAGTAGAGATGGGGTTTCACCATGTTGGCCAGGCTGGTCTCAAACTCCTGATCTCAAGTGGTCTGCCCACCTTGACCTACCAAAGTGCTAAGATTACAGGCGTAAGCCACCATACCCAGCCTGTTTTCATACTGCTATAAAGAACTGCCCAAGGCTGGGTAATTTTTAAAGGAAAGAGGTTTAATTGACTCACAGTGCAGCATAGTTGGGGAGGCCTCAGGAAACTTACATTTATGGCAGAAGGCGAAGAGGAAGCAAGGCACCATCTTCACAAGGCAGCAGGATGGGGAAGTGCTGAGCAAGGGGGTAAAGCAACTTATAATACCATCAGATCTCATGGGAACTCACTATTACCAGAAAAGCATGGGGGAAACCACCTTCATGATCCAGTTACCTCCACCTGGTCTCTCCCTTGACACGTGGGGATTATGAGGATTACATTCAAGATGAGATTTGAGTGGGGACATAAAGCCTAAACATACCAGGATTCATGTCTTCCATCTTCAGAACATAAGTTCAGGTGGAGCGGTGGTAAGGGACTGTTTCAGTTCTTTCTTTCTCAAGTTTAATATGCTTATGATACAATTCCATCATTAGTAGAGTACCCATAGAAGGAGTTATTTCATACAAATAGATTGAATACTTTTAACTGCTTTGTTAAAAATTTTCAAACTAAGGCTAAATGGGCATCACACAATAACCAATAACTCAACACAAAAATCCTTTATATAACGCATACTTTCATGAATGACATAGGACATAATTTTCAATTTAAGACCAACTTGTGCCCTTCCCCCAATTCATATGTTGAAGTCCTAACACCCAACATGACTATATTTGGAGATAGGGTTTTTAGGAAGTAAATTAAGGCTAAATGAGGTTATAAGGGTAAGATCCTCATTTGATAGAGTTGGTGGCCTTAAGAGGAAGAAGGAGTGAAAGAGCTCTCTTTTTCCCTACGTGAAGACACAGCTAGGAGGTGGTCATCTGCATGCCAGGAGAGGTCTCACCAGAAACTGACCATTTGGCATCTTGATCGTGGACTTCCTGGAAAACTAAGATGCTTATTTCATAGACTTGAAATTTAGAAAACGTTCAGGTCCTCATCTTCTTCTGATGAATGAAGAGAATTGTCTTCACTCCTCTGTTGTGACATTTAAAGGACAGGGGAGTTTCACAGCACTCAGCTGAATTTGCTGTGATGAATAGACATCTCAGGGTTTTTTGTACTCCCTGTTTGATATTTATATTTTATGAATTTTGAACTACTTTGAATGTGAATATTATTAGAAATTTATTAATACTCAAATACTTGGTTTTAACATGTATCTATTATTATTTCAGTTGAAGTTAAGAAAATCTAAAAACACAAAATGTTAGGCCTTTTTCTTCTTGGGGATGATGGGGTTTTTCTTAGGGATGATGAGAACATGATACAAGCAAAAATGATTTTATAGCCATACCTAAATGCTTATGTAAAAAATAATTTACTGGCTGAAATTGTCCAGCCCCAAAGGCATCTTTGAAGAAATTATGCATAAAAATGAAAAGCTTGAAAAAGTAACTTGAATATCGTATCATTTGTAACCAGCAGCACTTAATGAATTATGTGCTTAGCAGTGATGTCTTTTGTTTCTGTCTCTAATCCTTTCAACTCTTTACCTCTCTCTAGTGCAATATTTAAAAATTGTTAATCTTCAAAAATATTCATATCTAACAGAATACCCAAAGCTGTTTCAACTTTAGAATTCCTATGCCCTATGTTTTATTGAAAGTGATTACACTTCCTTGGAAGTACACGGTGATTCAGATATACCTAATATAGGGCCTTGTTCATAGAAAGTGCTCATAGCATTCATAGAAGGTTATTTCCTAAAGGACTAAATGATTAAATTAATATACATCTGTGTGTGTGTGTGTGTGTTTGTGTGACAGAGTCTCACTCTTGTCATCGAGGCTGGAGTGCAATGACATGATCTCAGCTCACTGCAACCTCCGCCTCCCGGGTTCAAGCGATTCTCTGGCCCCAGCCTCCTGAGTAGCTGGAATTATAGGCGTGTGCCAACAGGCCTGGCTAATTTTTGTATTTTTAGTAGAGATGGAGTTTCACCATGTTGGCCAGGCTGGTCTGGGACTCCTGACCTCAGGTGATTCGCGCACCTCAGCTTCCCAAAGTGCTGGGATTACAGGCGTGAGCCACCATGCCTGGCTTTAATATGCATCTTTAAATTTGTTTTTATTTTGAGTTTTTGGTGTTCTAATACAGTTTACATCACTGCCTGTACTCACTGCCCAATCTTCTACAGGTATCTATCTATCTTGTTAATTTGTAAATAGCATTTAGAAAGGGAAATGATAGAATTTTTTTTCTCATCAATATATCTTAATTTTCCTATACTTGAAAATAAGAGGGGTTATTCAAAATAAGTTTCAGAAAATGTTGACATTATGTAGGTTTGCAAGTGAAAAGAAGGCAATGGAATTTTGCATTAGCACTTAATATTGGGCACTATTTGCTTGTTACTTGTTTCTCTTAAGATCCATGGTTATATCCAATTTTCTTTCAATTCTTTACTCTGTGGTTATTGGGTTGAGTGATTTTGATTCTGTTCAACAATGGATGCTTTGAGTAATGAACTTCAATGCATAATTATCCAGCGAAATCATAGCAAAGGGATGAGATGACAAAAAGCCAACTTATTTTCAGGAACTAAAAATAATGGTATAATATAGGCATTAATACATGTATGACTATTCCAGCATCTGACTTTATTCTGATCATTTATTTTTATATAAATTGTAATTTAAAATTGTAAAATGTTAAATACTTGCTATTAATCTGTAAATATCATTTACTTTTTAAAAATAACAGTAAATTAAATCTGATGTTTTAGTGAAATGCACAAACCACTGAATTCTTTTGAATTAAATAAGATATTGATAGTAATTCATTTAAATAATTATTTCCCCCTTTAATCGCTTTAGTTAAGTGATACTTTACTACTAAAACAAGCATGTTATTTATAATAGCACTTAATCGTAATAAAATTTAATAATTATTTTACGCTGATGTTTATGCTATCAAGGTTTACTAGGATAGTGAGTTAGCTTATATGTGATTATTTTTATTTATGATTTAATATTTTGCATCTATTAAGATGTTTTTGGTAGTTGAGAATGATGCTCATTATAATTGTTTTGTTTAGGAAATGTTCAGTCAATGTTACTTTAGCGAGAATAGTCATTTTAGCTATTAATGTTAGGGAGGTCAGAAATTTTGGAGGATACTCCTGTCTTATGCCATCCCATGAAGTAAGGATAGAGTCAGGGTTGAATATTTGCCATGGACAAGTGCTTTTAAAACTATTGTGTGGAGTACTAGTATGCCTGCTCATATGTGTCTAAATAGAAGTTTAAAATAAAATTTACCCCAGAGGAGTTACTGAGCTTCCTGTTGTGTCTCATTTAGTGACTTGAAAGTTTTATGTGTGGTCGTTCGTGTTGTTTCTTCACTCATATGGTGTTGGACAATGAATTATATACAGAGAGTGTAGTACTGCTACTGTCTGACTTGTCCTGGGTTCTACACTTTGCTTTTATTCAGACCAGCCCGTGGAGTAAGCACAATGTATATCCTAAGCAAAAGCTATTCTGAGGGTTTTCAATTGATTACAATGTAAGCATACTTAGGAGCAGATGAGATTCAGTAATGAGAAAATCCCATCAATTTGG
This sequence comes from Symphalangus syndactylus, assembly GCF_028878055.3. Taxonomy (NCBI): domain Eukaryota; kingdom Metazoa; phylum Chordata; class Mammalia; order Primates; family Hylobatidae; genus Symphalangus; species Symphalangus syndactylus. Next base: position 45,681,531 of record NC_072440.2, read on the forward strand.
GTGTTAGGAATAACTCATTTTGCTTGCTTTTTGTTAAACTTAAGAGGGTATTATAAGTAATAGACAAATTAAATTAAATTCAGAAGACTTGTGGGGACAGTTCCTTTAAATACTAGAAATGCTATTATTTGAAAGAAATAATTACTTTAGAATTTACTTAAATTTGTTGTAATCAAATTAGCATAACTCAAGAAAGACATTGTCATCACACATCTTTCCCATAATGCTTTATTAATTACATATTTTCAAAGGAATGGTGTCTTAAGGTCCCAGAATCCACCAGAGTGTTCACAAAAACATCGTAAAATATCCCTTGAACGGTAGTTAAAAATCAGGTCATGATAGAGCTGCCTTACATACCTACCCCTTCCTGAGGTGAAAACCTCACATATTTGCCAAACGACAGACAGCTTACCTGGATTAAGGTTCACAATTTAAAACAGAATATTAGAAAAAGAGGCTGAAGTGACTTACCTATTGTTAAGGCTGGCTGTTGTTGTACACACTCCAGATTTTATGTATGCATGTTAATTAAGTAATGAGAACCCCAGGGCAACATTTAGTATAAATGTTTGAACATTTTTCCCATTAGAACAGTGAGCATCATGTTTCCCCCTATAACGGCTGACACAGACAACCAAATTCCTTCAGACCTTTTCAACACTTGTTTGGAAGGTAGATTGCTTCCTTTTGAGTTCTTTACATTTATGGCTCAGTGTCTGCGTTCATTTTTCTGGGGGAATGCTTCCATAAATTTCATAGCCACTGCTATAATCTCTCCAGTGATTAATCTCTGAAAAGTTTAATGAACTGTCTAAAGAGGGTGATTTTCTACTTGGGCCTGGTAAGACACTTTTTACGTTGCTTCTCTGGAGCCATGTTTTCCATGTTATTTTCATGATATTCCTACCATGTTCGTTTTCTTTCTTTGAGTAGTAGATATCCTTAAATAAACATCACAATTTGAGAAAGTATCATCCTTCATCCTGTTGCATTCCAGCCAGAAGGAGGTCAGAGTTTGAAGAACTTGAGTAAATGAATGATAATATGTTTACAGGCATAAGAAAAATTTAACAGTACTCTTAATTTCTCCCTGTTAAGTCTTCATTTATGATGATGAAGCACAACTAAATATCTTTGGGGTTACTTGAAACATCCTGCATAGCATAGAGTATGTTCTCATAAGGGAAGCTAATAAGAAGTCACCACTCCTTCAGCAACTGCTAAGAGGAGGAATCTGCTTCAGACAGATTATGTGGCAACTACAGTGGTCCAGTGGTTGGAGGCCTCTTGATGAGCACAGGAGCCTTTTTAGGAATTAACCCTGATGTCTTCCTCCATGGATGTTTTGTACATAGTTTGGGGGATTAAAAAAAAAAAAAGCACTCCTACATTGGACTCTATTAACACTATGAATTTTATTTTTCATTTACTTTCATCTTTTAAGTGTTGTAATTATATACCTCCACAATCTATTAGAACTTAGTACTATTGTAACGAGATGTCAGCTAAAAATGTAAGTTTTGGCCTTGGGAAGGTGATTTTTTTTTTACAGGATTCTTACTTGTGATTTAATTCTGCAGCGAGGAATACTTTCTCAAAGAGTTTGTATATGTTCTTTGTCACTATTTCAAATAGTTTATCAGAAAGGATTTAATATTAACGTATATTATGATATGCATCCATAATTTTTCATCACATTACCTGCTATACTATCCTGATTTCTTTTTTTTTGTTTTGTTTTCTTGAGACGGAGTCTCACTCTGTCGCCCAGGCTGGAGTGCAGTGGCGCGATCTCAGCTCACTGCAAGCTCTGCCTCCAGGGTTCACGCCTCAGCCTCCCGAATACCTGGACCTACAGGCGCCTGCCACCACACACAGCTAATTTTTTTTTTTCATATTTTTAGTAGAGATGGGGTTTCACTGTATTAGCCAGGATGGTCTCAATCTCCTGACCTCGTGATCCACCCGCCTTGGCCTCCCAAAGTGCTGGGATTACAGGCGTGAGCCACTGCGCCCAGCCTATATTATCCTGATTTCTTAGTTTGCTATTGAGTGTCTGCCAAGCATTGTGCTGGGTGCTCATTTAATCGTTGTACCAACTCTGTGGTGCATGTGTATGTATTATTTACATATGCACACACACTTATTCAGATACATAATTTATTATGAATAGATATAAGATAGTATAATGTGTTAAAAGACAAACTGCAGAGTCAGTGTATAAATCCAGGTCTTTCTAATTCTAGATCTTATCCTCTTACCTAGTCCGTACTCTTCATTTTACCACATTTAATATGGTATTTATTAAGGGTATAACTTAAATACAAGATTAAATTACTACGATTTTAAAACTCCACATGAACTATATGGTAGTTGATTTAAAAGTAAATATATGACTGGGTGCAGTGGCTCACGCCTGTAATCCCAGCACTTTGGGAAGCCAAGGTGGGCAGATTACTTGAGGCCAGGAGTTCGAGACCAGCCTGGCCAACATGCCAAAACCCCATCTCTACTAAAAATACAAAAATTAGCCAGGTGTGGTGGTGCACACCTGTGGTCCCAGCTACTCAGGAGGCTGAGGCATGAGAATCACTTGAACCCAGGAGGCGGAGGAGGTGGAGGTTGCAGTGAGCCAAGATCGTGCCACTGCACTCCAGCCTGGGGCACAAAGCGAGACCCTATCTCAAAAAAAAAAAAAAAAAAGGAATGTATATTACTAACCCAAAAACTGTTTTGTTCTAGCTTCTGTTTTTGCTTTTCGCCTTTGACTGCCTTGTGAATAAAATCTTAAATGATCGTGATAGAAAAATTATGGAAAGTAGTATTCACTAAAACTTTACGTCTGTAATTCAATATGAAGAAGCCTCACGTCTACCTGGGGAAAGTATATCAGTTTTCTCAAGTCTACCTTGTTTGTCTAGTGACAATAACAGATTCCTAGGGTTGGAAGAACCCCCTATATTTATTCTCCTGAACTTGGCAAAGATCATGAACATTCGTTTAACCATCTAAATTATAAATTATCTTATAATAGCCTCTTTGGGCCAGGAGACTTTAACTCATTTAAAGTAATACAGTATAATGATAGGCCAGGACTTTCTTTTTTTTCCTGTATTCAGTACTAAGAATCATTCTGTCAGATCTGCTTTGGGTTTTTCTGTGAGTGTTTCTCTTAATTTATATTTCTAGAGTTTTTGTGTCTTGTGGGGATATAAAATTCCTCAGGAGTGTAGGGAGTAAAAGACTAAAGAACATGAATAGTATGTGAAGATTGCTATCACTGAGACCTGGGGAAGTGAAATACGGGCAAATGGGCTCATTTAATTTAAAATTCTTTTTACTCTTTTACCTTCTTATATGTGTCTTTTATTTGAGCATTTTTAATGTGATATAACTTAAAAATTAAGCTTCAGAGTCAAATAGAAAATATCAAAATTAAGAAGGAAATAGATGTATTTTTCACTCTGCCTCTAATACTATTAAATTAAAATCTCTCTGACTTGATGAATGATAGAAACTGACAGTTCTGAAAACATGTGCCTTTTCTTAATAACTCAGGCAATTGTCTTGTATTTATTTCATCAGGGAGAGACACTTAAGCTCACATAGATTTCAATAACTTTATGCATCAAACTTTACAAAAGCAGAAAGCAGATAAAAATTAAAAGTTAAATATCTTTTCCTCTTAGGATCTTATCTTCTTTATTCTTCTTCCTTCTTCTCAATTGTTTATTAGCTTACGCTTGGATTTACAACATTTTATTGGCAATCTGTGGTTTGTGGACTTTATTAGTCCCAGTCTGTCACTTTAAGAATGGCAAAAGTAACAGAAATGATTATAGCCACTATTTTTGGATGTATTGTAGGTTTTAGGCATTTAGTTCTCACAACCGCACTGTGAAATAGGTGCTTCATAATCATCCTCCTTCTTTAGATGAGGCTCAGGTTGTAAGCAGTGGACCTGGTATTTGAATACCAATCTGTATGATTTAGAGACACAGGGTTTCCCACCACATACACCATTTGAACATGTTATAATCCAGATCTGGTGTATAGTAAAGATGCTAGTCAACAGTAAAATTACCAAATTGGTGAGCTAGAAGAAAGGCTGACACAGAGTGAATATTCAGCTATCACTCTGTAAATAAAATAGTTCCACTCTGGTTTTTCTCTGCTGCCAGCACAAATGAGACTGGAAGGCAACACCTGGAATGATGGGACCCCACCCAGTCTCCATGACATATCTTGGCATTCCTACTGAAGCTGTTAAGAAGCTTGGAATGCTAGAAAAACTAGGAAGCAGCATAATAGTCAAGATGAGTTTTGTGCTTACAGGTACTGCCACATTCCCACCTGGCTGCTGCTCATACATCCCATTGTAAAGTTTCTTGTTACTGCTAGTTTGAGAGCCACCTTCGTGTCTCTTGGCTTTTCCTTTAATCAAGGGGACTAGAAGTAGGAAAACATTTCTTTGGGGCTTAAATGATGTCAGTAATTGGCAACGGAAAAAAGGAAACAATCTGAGGTGATCACAGAGACATTGGTCTTTTCCTTTTATAAGGAGACACCACCAGACTATTTCCATTTGCTTTCCCCAGAGTGTTATATTGTTTACTATTCCATGTAAGCCAGCCATATCTTTAAATGAAAGCATTTTCTAACCAACTTCTAAAGTGAAATGGTAACACTCTCACTTGAAACCTGTATGTCAGTACATCCCACAACACATGAGTTTGTTTCAGACTTTGAGTCCTCTTATATATGTGGTGAGAAGTTCAAAATTACCCCTTATTTATACAGCCTTTGGCAGTTTGGGCAATGTGTTTTGTCACCTGTTTGCTGTCTTACGAAGAGCTGGAAAGTTTATGAAGAAATAGAAAATATGACTTTGAGCCCTTGACATTTTAAAATAAATGTACATATTGTTAGTGACAGATTGCTAAACTTGGCTTTAGACACTTAGCTATGTTTCTTGCCAAAAGTAATCCAGATGTGCATAATTTATCCGACTGCCATATGTGCACTGACATGTCGTTCTATAATCAACTGTTCAGTATGGTTACAGTTATATGTTCTTTTTTATCAACAATCCTTTGAAATATCACTGACTTGATAACTTATTTTAAGTTTTAACAACTTCTCAAAAAGTAATGCATAACCAATTTGGCTTTAAACCTGAGTGACCAGACATGTTGAGCGTCTAGAAAAGACATTGACAATCCACATTTCCCGGGGGCCATATGTATTTCAAGGGGGAAAATCTAGGATACCATCTTCAGCGTGATTCTATTTTGATGAGTGTCTTAGGGGTATAGAATAGAAGGTGTATGTACCCAATTAAATTTTGTTGAAACAAAAACAAGGTAAAGTCTCTAACCAAGTAATTTGTTTTGGAAAGGGAGTGGGAAAAGGAAATTTTGACACACATGAAATAAATATGTGGAAAGAGGATATTTCATTTTTTCCCTAATGCAGTATCTTCTGTGTTGTGTGCAGGCCATGCTTGTGACATTCACATGGGGTATGGCACTGTGCTGATTCCCAAGCTTCATCTTTTTGTTTAAGAAAGGCATTTTTTTCCCTAGAGAATTTGAGAGAATGTATGTATGATAGGAAATATTGCTTGTCTATTACCATTTCTTAAATTGATACTTAAATATCTCGGAGACATTTAGACCACATGATGATAGCATTTGTACTATTGCTGAGAGATAGTTACCTTGAAACTGTGTCCTTGTTTTTTGTGCTTAGTGACACTGAGCCACCATCAAGTCTAGACAGGGGTATTGCCAACCATGTGTGTCCTTGTTTGTGTTTATCCACAGCTGCAATTAGGTTTTTCACACTGTCCCCATCTGTGGAGGCTAGCTGTGCAGTGACCTTGGCCAGTTCAAAATCTGTTCAACCAAGCCCGTGTGTGGAGAGAACTGGGAGGACAGATGGTAGGACTGATGATGGGGAACTGTTTTGTTAGTGATCGTGGCTGATAGTAACCAGCCTGTCTTGTACACAGTATGATTTTTAAAGACATATCCTAAAACCTTTTATAGTAAAACAAAAATTGGCCCAGTGTCAGTGCAAATGTCCTGACAACAATAAGAGTGATACAGTGGCAGGTTTGTGGGTGTGGGATGTCTATTGCATTATTATTATTATAGTCAATGTGTAGCTCTTACTTTCTTTTCTTTTTTTTCTTTTTTTGAGATGGAGTCTCGCTCTGTTGCCAGGCTGGCGTGCAGTGGCCTGATCTTGGCTCACTGCAACCTCCACCTCCCCGGTTCAAGCAATTCTTCTGCCTCAGCCTTCCGAGTAGCTGGGACTACAGGCGCCCAGCACCAGGCCTGGCTAATTTTTTTGTATATTTTAGTAGAGATGGGGTTTCACCATGTTAGCCAGGATGGTCTCGATCTCCTGACCTCCTAATCCGCCCGCCTCGGCCTCCCAAAGTGCTGGGATTACAGGCGTGAGAGCCACCACGCCTGGCCGGTAGCTCTTCTTTTCTAATCGGCTTCCACTTTCCCTGACACAGTTCAGTAGGAGGTTCTGAACATTAATGTACCAAAAAGCACTTCTGAACAATAGTGTACCAAAAATTCCTTTGGGACTTCCAGGTTTCCTACTTGAATGCTGAGGTTGGGTCTGGCTTTGGGGGGGGGGAAAAAAGGCGGTGGAAGAGAGAGAGCATCTACAATTGAAAAAAAAATCTGATTTAGACTGAATTGTAACTGTTATTTATCTTGCCTGTGATTACCTGTCACTTTGAAATCTTATGGGAATGATTTGCTCTTCTTCTTTGAAATTTGAGATGTTCAATGTGTATATTTTCAGGCTTCCCATTATTTTTTCTAATTAAAAACATTTATTTATTGGTATTTCTAAAGATGCCATTTTAAGCAGACACACACACACACATAATCATACTTAGTCCACTTGCTGTTGCTGTAATCGAATACCTGAGACTGGGTAATTTATAAACAAAAGAAATGTATTTTTTTTTTTGAGACAGTGTCTCACGTTGTCATCCAGGCTAGAGTGCAGCAGCACAAACATGGCTCACTGCAGCCCTGACCTCCCTGCCTCAAGAGATCCTTGCACCTCAGCCTCCCAAGTAGCTGGGACTGCAGGCATGTGCCACCACACCTGGCTAATTTTTGTGTTTTTCATACAGACAGAATTTCACCATGTTGCCCAGGCTGGTCTCGAATTCCTGAGCTCAGGAGATCCTCCCTCTTTGGCCTCCCAAAGTGCTGGGATTACAGACATGAGCCATTGCACCTGGCCAAGAAAAGAAATGTATTTCTTTTTTTTTTTTTCTTTGAGACAAAGTCTCAATCTGTCACCCAAGCTGGATTGCAGTGGCTCTGTGATCTAGACTCACTGCAACCTCCACCTCCTGGGTTCATGTGATTCTCGTACCTCAGCCTCCCAAGTAGCTGGGACTACAGGTGCTCGCCACCACACTCAGCTAATTTTTTTTGTATTTTTAGTAGAGACAGGGTTTCACCATGTTGGCCAGGCTGGTGTTGAACTCCTGACCTCAGGTAATCTACCCACCTCAGCCTCCCAAAGTGCTGGGATTACAGGTATGAGGCACCAGACCCAGCCAAGAAACGTATTTCTTACAGTTCTGGAGGCTGGGAAGCCCAAGGTGGAGGAGCCACATCTGGTGAGGGCCTTTTGCTGGTGGGGACTCTTTTCAGACTCCTGAGATGACCCAGGGCATCACATGGCAAGGGGCCTGAACTGAGAGCCAAACCAACTTTTTTTTTTTTTTTTTTTTTCTGAAACGGAGTCTCGCTCTGTCGCCCAGGTTGGAGTGCAGTGGCACGATCTTGGCTCACTTGCAATCTCCGCCTTCCAGGTTCACACCATTCTCCTGCCTCAGCCTCCCAAGTAGCGGGGACTACAGGCGCCCCGGCACCACGCCTGGCTAATTTTTTGTATTTTTAGTAGAGACAGGGTTTCACCATGTTAGCCAGGATGGTCTTGATCTCCTGACCTCATGATCCACCCGCCTCGGCCTCCCAAAGTGCTGGAATTACAGGCGTTAGCCACCGCTCCCGGCCCAAACCAACTTTTATAACAGACCCCTTCCGTTGATAACTAAACCACTCCCATGATAATCCATTAATCCATGAATGGGCTACTCCATTTATAAAGGCAAAACCCTTCATGACCAATCACCTCTTAAAAGCCCTCCAGCCAGGTGTGGTGGCTCACGCCTGTAATCCCATTATTAATTTACTAACAAGTGGCATTATTAAGTTATCTAAAGCCAGATAGCTAGGAAATGGCAGAGCTGAGCTAAAAACTCAAGCAGTGAAGTGAGCTCCAGAACTCATTTTCCTAATTACTCTGCCATTTGGTCTTTAACAAATAAAACCAATATTAACATATTGTACTTACTAAGAGCCTATTCAGGGTATCATTACATTGAGATGGCACGACTCTGATAAGCATTTCAATTTTTTGTACTTGGGAAATTCCAATTAGGATAAATTTACTGCAGAATCTCTTGTCTGCTTTGTTTTGGTTAATTCTCCAGTCTGATAATTTGCTGTCTATTAATAGGATTTATCTCACCTCTTTTATCTGTTGGTCACTCTACAAGACTGGGATCTCTTTCACTAGGGTTATGTCATATAGTCATTCATTCTTCCAACAAATTATAAATTAGAGATAAAGAAACAGAAAAGAGATTCAGTTCTTCCCCCTCAAAAAGTTCACCTAGATTGGTCCAAATGGTTGTGGTTGCTTTTCCATAAATGTTAGATACATTGACTTTCTAGAGACTATTTCTGGGGTCTCTGCAGTTGTCCATATCGATTTCTTGAATTGTGCTTTCTGTTCCTCGGTGCTGATGCAGTAGAACCCACTGATTGGGTCTTACTTAGCTTCCAAAACTTCTTTGTTCTGCTCTGTTTTATCTTAATTCACACTCTTCTCATTCCACACTCTGCCTTCACTCTCATTTTCTCTACAGTCTGGTAAAATGGAAAGAAGATAGTTTGGAGTGAGCCATCCTCAGTTCAAATCATGGCTCTACCACTGTTAAATTATGAGACTGTGGGCAAGTTCTCGGAGCCATTATTTTCTTATCCTCCAGCTCTTTATTGAAGATTAAATGAGAGAACAAAATGTCAAGACATGGTCTCTGTCTTTGAAGTGCTGACACTTTAGTGGGAGAGATAGACGTACAAAAAAATAATTAAAACAGCAAGTGATAAGTATCATAAAGGTAGTATGTGTGACATGCTATAAAAACTTACAGGTGGGTAGTAAGTTTTTGGTGAGGGAATGAATGTGTGAGTGAAACTTAGGAGAAAGGGAACTGAAATATGACTTCTTGTCAAGAGATTTGGCACAGCTCTGGATAGCACATGGTATGATTTTATAAATGTTCATTCATTCACCTAACATTTATTCAGTGCTCACTATATGCCAAGCAGTGTGCTGTTTACTGGAGATTACAAAGACGATGGTTAGTGCTGAGAGGAAAAAGCTAAATTGTTCATTGCTCTGGCTATATTCAGTAAAAGAACACTTGTGTTTTCTCTGGTCAAATGATGTAGCACAAGCATTTCATAGACTGTGATTAGGCCTTCCTTATAGCATCAATAAACCTATTTAAATAGGTTCTTCCTATACATATTTTTATTCTGAAATCTGCTTTTTGATGTAACTGAATGAATGAAGAAAAAGATGAGTATATACACAGCTTTCAGATCTCCTTTCTTTCATGCCTGCAAGCATGGCATATATACTTTTGTGAAATCTTTAATCGGGTAATCTGTTAGTACAAGTAGTTAAGCTCACAAAATGAGTAGTTTTTACACAGAATTTATACAAGTGTAAGTTTTAAGCTTCTGTTTTTTATCATAATGATGCAGATACTGAAGAAAATTGTCAGAAAGTCTCTCTTCCCATCTCTTCCTAAATGCAGCGTAAATAGCAGCATATATTGTCAATCTCAGTAATAATAACACCCGTGTGAAGCACTACTTGCTCAAAGGAGTGAGAAAAAATATTTTGATGTTTAGCAAATGCTATCCCAACAGTGAAAGGAGTGCCAATTTCCTGTTAGATGTTGACTCAGTCATTCCAATGGCAAGTAGTGATTGAGGAAACACGGCCAAATTTTAATCTATGTGTAATTGCATATATCCTTTTCAGATGTCATTTTTAGTGAATCTAAGAAGTACTTAGAAGGAATTTGCTACTATATTAAGGGACCCTCTTGTATTACCCAGCACCTACCCCCATATATAAAATAATCTTCTATGTTGGCAATTATGCTTTAGTTTCTGTTACTTTTTTAGTAATAATTTTTTATATTTTTAAATTTAGTTTCTTGTATAGTAAGACAATTTAACATTATCGAATGTGGAAAGTAGAGGAGGAAATTTATAACACCATTACCCTATTACAAGATTTCTCAATCTCAGCAGTTTGATGAGTAGTTTTATGTGTTGTAGGATGTTTAGAAGCATCCCTGGCCTCAGTCCACTAGATGCCAGTAGTACCCCCTGAGTTGTGACCATCAAAAGTGTCTCCCAATGTTACCAAATGTCCCCTGAGGATCAAAGTCCCCACCCCACCTGCTCATTTTTGAGTTGCCTTTATGCAAAGATATTGTCAATTTTGAATGTCCCTGTCAGTCTTCTTTCATGATATATAGATCCTTTTACAGAGCTGTAGTAAGTGTATGGATAGTGTTGTATTCTGATTGTTCATGTTATATAACATCCAAGCATTTTCTTCTGTTAACTAGGTATCAGATTTAGCACTTTTATATTAATTCTCTATTGAATTTTTTATGAAAACATGGCAAATGGCCTCCTTATGCATATACTTTTTCTAATTTACATTTTTGCTTTTCGTATATGCACTATGTCGCTCGTGAATTCTTTTCCTACCTTTTCTGTTAGCAAATGGGGGCTTAGGCCTTTCTAGTTCCATGTGGTCTCTAGTACAGGAGAAAGCACCAGGCTTTGCACTCAGACAGATGTGGATTCATTCCTCCCCTGACACTAGTAGCTTTGTGATTTGGGGCAATATATACTCTGAGAACATCTCATCTTATAAAAGGAGAGGAAATACAGAGGTATTGTGAAGCTAGAAATAATGTCTTTAAAACATCTAGCAGAGTAAGAACTCAATAAATGTTAGTTTGAAGTAGTGGTAATAATAATGCGGTTTATATTTCTTATTGATCCAAATATAATGCAGGCCACAAATGTGAGCCATGTATGTAATCTAAATTTTCTAATAGCTGTGTTAAAATAAATAGAATAAGTGAAATTGTGATTAACATTGCATTTTATTTAACTCATTTTATAACTTTTGTATGTAATCAATACTGAAAATTATTGAGAGGTTTTACATTATTTTTCTTACGCTAGGTCTTTGAAATGTAATGTACATTTTATGCATATAGCACATCTCAATTTGTTTTTTGTAGTTGTCGTTTTTTGGTTGTTTTCTTTTGTTTGTGTGTTTGTTTGTTTTTGAGACAGGGTCTCTCTCTGTTGCCCAGGTTGCAGTGCAGTGGCGTGATCTCAGCTCACTGCAACCACCCCGCCTCCTGGGTTCAAGTGATTCTCCTGCCTCAGCCTCCTGAGTAGCTGGGACTGCAGGTGCATGCCACCACACCTGGCTAATTTTTGTATTTTTAGTAGAGACAGGGTTTCGCTATGTTGGCCAGCCTGGTCTCGAACTCCTGACCTGAGGTGATCCGCCTGCCTCAGCCTCCCAAAGTGCTGGGATTACAGGCGTTAGCCACTGCGCCCAGCCAGGACATCTCAGTTTGAACCAGCCACACTTTAAGCTGTCAATAGCCTGATGTAGCTAGTGGCTATTATATTTGCTAGCATAGCTCTAAGCAATATGTGAAAGATGCCAGATTAATATATATGCATTAATGACAAATTATTACTAAACATGATGGGAATACCTACCTTAAAGATTAGTTTTAATTAATCTTAACCTTTTTTAATAGCAGAAAACTATTAAAACTCCTTTATTTTGCATTTTACTTCTCAAATGTATTTAATTCTGTGGTTGTAGCTAGAAATAGCTTACAGATCCTGTCATTTTAATGTACATTATATCTTACTTGCTATTCAGTTTAATGTTTGACTTAGTTTGTCCAAACCCTTCCATTCAGCAAATGTTTATGGAGTAGAGTTGACCCTTGGTATACTCAGGGCATTGGTTCTGGGACTACCCCCACCCCATTCTAAATCTACACATGCTTATTTCTGTGGAACTCAAGGATACAAAAAGTTGGCTATCCATAAATGTGGGTTTTGTAACCCACTAATACTGTATTTTTAATTAACGTATAAGTTGACTCAGACAGTTCAAACCCCTGTTATCTGAGGATCGACGACTATACTTAATATGTGCCAGGCACTGTTCTAAGTAAATTTTTTTTTCTTTTTTTTTTTTTGTACTCACTAGATTTTTAGTGCTCATAAAACCTCAGGGAGAACAGTGCAAATATTATCCCTACCTTCCAAATGAAGAAATTAAGGCACAGAGTGGTCAAATCACATGCCTGAGGTCACACATCCAGAAAATGGAAGACTTGAGAGAAGTATTCAGGAAAACTGGCTGTATAGCTTCATACTGTCAAAGACTGCTACAATGGTGCCTTTTTCTCAATCCTCATTTCTCTAAGCACAATTCAATTACTTTTACTTGTTCCATTGTTATATGTGGTTAGCCTCAGGACCAATTATTCCCAGTTGATGGTCACATTTCCTCTTTGGTCTTCTTTAGCTGCCCTACTATGCTGAAAGCACTGGTGGGTTTTTTTGTTTAAGGTTGGGGGAACTGACGGGGGAGTGCAGAGGGAGTCATAGGCCACATTATTTAGTATGGATCATGTCCTTTGCATCCTTTCTTCCTTTTGAGAGAGAATCTCATCATCTGTATTTCAGTATCACATTAGAATACTCTCGACACTTTTTTTACTTGCCTAGTCTAAGTTCAGGCTGGAGAAGGGGAAACAGAGGCGGAATAGTGCTTGGTTGTTACACAGCACCCATGCACTTCCATGGGAGAAAGTGCTGCCTCTGGATTTCTGAAGAAAATCAGAGAAAGAAATGTATTATGTAAGTCTGACTCACTGAGCAGAGTGGGTAAGATAAATGGTAGGAAAACTCAAACCAACTTTTCTATGACTCTGTGTGAAATTCCTCTTTGTGCCCTAAGAAAAATGCTAAAAATGATGTGGTCAGAGTGGGAATGTGCAGCTCAGAATCAGAAGGAGAATTTCTAAGTTTTAGAAAGAAGCTTGCTAACATCATAGGCGCTGCTAATGGCCATATAAATATAAATAAAGCTTTAAACACCTCCCAAATTAGCTTTATTTTTACATCAAAAGTGCAAGACATGGAAGTGGTAATTTGTGTTAGTCCAGCAGACACAAAATTAATTGAGATAGAAACAAGATGTAGCAGGCAAACCCTTTGGGTGAAAAAAATAATGAGTTATTCTAACTCATTTAGACAGTTTCAAGTGAAACATAATAACAAGAAATGAGTTCACAGTATTGAATTAGGAGTTTGTCATACATATCCATGCTTCTCAACACCAAAGTCAAAGTAGTAAAAGCGATTGAATTCAGGTGCTGTGCCATCAGTGTACCATCGTGCTGTGTGAGAAAGCTGTACCTCATTTAAAGCTTTGGGTTTACTGCTCACCTTGCTATATCAGGTAAGCATGCTGCTTTGTGTCTGCCCACAAGCTGGACTCGGGGATTACAGAATGAGTGTGGCTCTGGCAGACACAGGGAAGCATGGGGATAAAGAAGTTCATTGGTTTCTCTAAATCTATTTTTCCCAGAACAGTTTGGCAGCACAGTGAAAACCAACTGCAGAATCCTCATTTCCTAGGAAATGTCTATCAAGCCACAGATCCCTTAACTTGTCACCATCCCATAGTCTGTCAAGGCATAAGCCAGTTGTACTCGGAAGACACGCTGCATCCTTGTGATGCCTTGCCTTGTACGGGATTTATTATCAACTGTTACCCATTGTTTAGGGGTTTCTCCCCCCTCTCTCTTCCTGACATCCTATGCCTCATGTATGAAGAATTTCTTTTTGAAGTTATGTAAAATGATTCTACTGTGAAAGGATTATTGTGAGAGCTAAGGAAATTAGATTGCACAACGGGAATTTAAATATAAAAGAAGAAAACAAGAAACTCCGGAGGAACTACTTCTTGAAACTATGATTCTACAAGTCCTGGATCTCTCTATCTTTAGCATCTGCTAAAATTCACATCCTCCACTAGCCATTTTATTTCCTTGCTGTTTCTTTTTGTGGGCTTCCTGATGAGGAATGCCATTCCCCATTTTTTCATTCCTGGGCTCAGCTCGTTTTCTGTTAAGCTCTCCTGTTAACCTTTAGCTTTCTTGCCAGATTTTCTTATGGTATATATATTAGTCCATTTTCATGCTGCTGGTAAAGACATCCCCAAGACTGGGCAATTTATAAAAGAAAGAAGCTTAATTAGACTTATAGTTCCACATGGCTGGGGAGGCCTCACAATCATGGCAGAAGGCAAGGAGGAGTAAATCACATCTTACGTGGATTGCAGCAGGCAAAAAGAGAGTTTGTGCAAGGAAGCTTCTGTTTTTTTTTTTTTTCTTAACCATCAAATCTCATTTACTGTCACGAGAACAGTGCAGGAAAGATTGGCCTCCCTAATTCCATCACCTCCCACCGGGTCTCTCCCACAACACATGGGAATTCAACATGAGATTTGGGTGGGGACACAGCCAAACCATATCGTTCTGCCCCTGGCCCCTCCCAAATTTCATGTCCTCACATTTCATGCCTTCCCAACAGTCCCCCAAAGTCTTAACTGATTTCAGCATTAACTTAAAAGTCCACTGTCCAAAGCCTCATTTGAGACAAGGCAAACCCCTTCCACCTATGAGCCTGTAAAATCAAAAGCAAGTTAGTTACTTCCGAGGTACAATGGGGGTACAGGCATTGGGTAAATACAGCCATTCCAAATGGGAGAAATTGGCCAAAACAAAAGGGTTACAAGCCCCTTGTAAGTCCAAAATCCAGTGGGGCAGTCAAATCTTAAAGCTCCAAAATTGTTTCCTTTGAGTCCATGTGTCATGTCCAGGTCACACTGATGCAACAGGTAGGTTCCCATAGTCTTGGGCAGCTCTGCCCCTGTGGCTTTGCAGGGTACAGCCTCCCTCCTGGCTGCTTTCGTGGGCTGGCATTGAGTGTCTGTGGCTTTTCCAGGTGCATGGTGTGAGCTGTCAGAGGATCTACCATTCTGGGGTCAGGAGGATGGTGGCCCTTTTCTCATAGCTCCACTAGGCGGTCCCCCAGTCGGGACTCTGTGTGGGAACTCCAAGCCCACATTTCCCTTCCGCACTGCCCTAGCAGAGGTTCTCCATGAGGGCCTCACCCCTGCAGCAAACTTCTATCTGGGCATTCAGGCATTTCCATATATCCTCTCAAATCTAGGTGGAGGTTCCCAACTGTCAATTCTTTTTTATTTTATTTTATTTTTATTTTTATTTTTTTTGAGTGGAGTTTCGCTCTTGTTGCCCAGCCTGGAGTTCAGTGGAGTTCACTGCAACCTCCACCTCCTGGGTTCAAGTGATTCTCCTGCCTCAGCCTCCCAAGTAGCTGGGATTACAGGCATACAGCACCACGCCCAAGTAGTTTTGTATTTTTTAGTAGTGATGGGGTTTCACTATGGTAGTCAGGCTGGTCTCAAACTCCTGACCTCAGGTGATCCACCCACCTCAGCTTCCCAAAGTGCTGGGATTACAGGCATGAGCCACCATGTCCAGCCCCAAACTTCAATTCTTGACTTCTATGCCGCCTCAAGCTCAACACCACATGGAAGTTGCAAAGGCTTGGGGCTTGCACCATCTGAAGCCACAGCCTGAGATCTATGTTGGCCCTTTTCTGCTACAGCTGGAGTGGCTGGGACACAGGGCACCAAGTCCCTAGGCTGCACACAGCTGGGGGACCCTGGGCCTGGCCCAGGAAACCACTTTTTCCTCCTAGACCTCCGGGCCTGTGTTGGGAGGGGCTATCATGAAGACCTCTGACATGCCCTGGGGACATTTTTCCCATTGTCTTGGGGATTAACATTTGGTTCCTCATTACATATGTAAATTTCTGCAGCTGGCTTGAATTTCTCCTCAGAAAATGGGATTTTCTTTTCTATCACATTGTCAGGCTGCAAATTTTTCAAACTTTTATGCTGTTTCCCTTTTAAAACTGAATGCTTTTAACAGCACCCAAGTCTCCTCTTGAATGCTTTGCTGCTCAGAAATTTCTTCTGCCAAATACCCTAAATCATCTCTCTCAAGTTCAAAGTTCCACAAATCTCTAGGGCAGAAGCAAAATGCTGCCAGTCTCTTTGCTAAAACATAACAAGAGTCACCTTCCACATTTTCAGGTATCTTTTCAGCAATGCCCTACTCTACTGGTACCAATTTACTGTATTATTAGTCCATTTTCACTCTGCTGATAAAAACACAGCTGAGACTGGGTAGAAAAAGAGGTTTAATTGGACTTACAGTTCCACATGGCTGGGGAGGCCTCACAATCATGGCGGAAAGCAAGGAGGAGCAAGTCACATCTTACGTGGATGGCAGCAGGCAAAAAGAGTTTGTCTGGGGAAACTCCCTTGGGAAACTCCCATTTTTTTTTGTTTGTTTTTTGTTTGTTTGTTTTGAGACAGTGTCTCGCTCTGTAGCCCAGGCTGCTGCGCAGTGGCAGGATCTGGGCTCACTGCAACCTCCACCTCCTGGGTCCCAGTTCAAGCAATTCTCCTGCCTCAGCCTCCTAAGTAGCAGGGATTACAGGAATGCACCACCATGCCCATCTAATTTTTGTATTTTTAGTAGACATGGGGTTTCACCATGTTGGCCAGGCTGGTCTTGAACTCCTGACCTCATGATCTGCCCACCACAGCCTCCCAAAGTGCTGGGATTGCAGGCGTGAGACACTGCACCCGGGCTTGGTTTTTTTTTTTTGTTTTTTGGGTTTTTTTTAATCATCAGATCTTGTGAGACTCATTCACTATCATGAGAACAGCACAGGAAAGACCAGTCCCCATAATTCAGTCACCTCCCACTGGAATTCAGGATGAGATTTGGGTGGGGACACAGCCAAACCATATCAGTATAGAACATGATAGAGGGTATTAGTTATTAAGAAAATTTATATTCATTATCACCAAAGGTCCAGTGTTCCTTTCATGAATCTAAATATCAGCTTGGAAAGGAACTTTTTAACTATTTCTAATACTTGGTTATAAGTAGAATGTGAAATACAAGCATTAATGCTCCATAAAACTTTTTTTTATACACATTATGGAATTCCATCTACCTCAATAGTGCTGAAGGAGCCAAATAACTAAAATGGACCCTTTAAAAAGTTAACTACACAATAAGAATAATTTATTCTCAAAAGTAGGTTGTACATTACTATCAAGCAAAGTGTCCTTTAATCACCCTGCTTTCTCATCCTGGTTCCAACTGTCACTGAGTAGAAGTAACCATTGAAACTTTAGTGTATATCTTTCCAGACCTTTCTGTATTCTTTCTCACATTTTCTCAAACGTTGTTTTCTGTCTCTGGTTTTTGCATACATGCTATAATGCCAGCATCCTGGTCTTCTAACCAAGTGATGAACAGCTTCGTGCCATTATTTAAATACAACTGGTTAAGCTGTCACTTGAACATCAAAGTCCGTGCACTATGTTGAATTAAAAATTGGAAAAACACCAGAGGACCCACAAGATGAGTTATGGCTGGTCACTTTGTATTCTCAAGGTTGTGTCACTTCATAGTGAAGATGCTGTCGGAACAGAGGCCCTAATCAGACAAGAGTGTTCTAGACTGATGAGTCTTTTAAGCCTGCTCCACTGTCATTTCTTAGGGTGTAGCCATGTTATATCACTTGGCTGACTTAACTCCTCTGTTTCTATTAGGCTAAGATACCAATGACCTTTAGTCTATACGAGAAAAAAAGCAATTAGCGGGTACAGATTAAGGAAAAATAGGAGGGTTTATATAAGTGGCTTGGAGACCATAAGGTTATTTAAAGCCTTTCTTGAAGAAGGTGGCTTTTAGACTGCAGTTTAAAAAGGGAACATGTTGTGACAAATGGAACAGGGGTGTGCAATTAAAATTATCCTTTCAAGATGTATTCAGAACCTAATGACGTCTCACCAGCCCCAGTGCTTCCATCATCACTCCTCATGTGCAACAGCAATGGTCTCGAAAGTTCTCCCTCCTTCCCCCTTGCTCCTCTATGTGCTATTCTCTCACGGTAACCCGAGGGAGCCTTGAAACTGTAGTTAGATGATATCATTCCTCTGTTCAAGACTCTTCTGTGGCTCCCATGGGGAAAGGAAAGCAAAAGCTCTATCTGATCTGGATTCCACCACTTCCTGGACTTCATCTCCCAGCTCTCTCCCTGTCACTCCCTCAGCTCCAGCCACACTGTCCCCCTTCTGCTCCTTGAACCTGACACGGGTAATCTTACCTTGGAGCTTTTGTGCTTTTCCCTCTGCCCAGATTTCCCCAGAGCTCACTCCCTTGCTGTCTTCAAGACTTTTTCTTCATAGCACGTATTTCCTTCTCACATATTACATATTCATTTGTTTGTTTGCTGTTTATCACACTTCATGAGAACACAAGCTCCTGGAGAGGAGGGTCTCCATTTATTTTGGTCTCAGTTGCTAGAACAATGGTGGGTATAAAGTAAGATTCAACAAATATGTGTTTATTTAATACTTAATTCATGTAAAACAACCAAGCTACAAATTTGTAGGAAAAAATGAAGTGTGAGGGATCTTTTAAAAAATCAGACTTGGCAAGGCACAGTGGCTCACACACTACGGGAGGCCGAGGCGGGCAGATCACCTGAGGTCAGGAATTCGAGACTAGCCTGGCCAACATGGTGAAACCCCATCTCTACTAAAAATGGAAAAATTAACTGGGCGTGATGGCAGGCTCCTGTAATCCCAGCTACTCGGGAGGCTGAGGCAGGGGAATCACTTGAACCTGGGAGGCGGAGGTTGCAGTGAGCCGAGATCGCGCCATTGTGTTCCAGCCTGGGGGACAAGAGCGAGACTTTGTCTCAAAAAAAAAAAAAAATAAAAAAATAAAAATCGGTCTTGAATAGGAAAAAAAAGGAACCAGTAAATTAGTGGAGACAGAGGTAAAATACCACTGTGTATTCTTCACAGTTTCTTGAGATCTTCATATATTATCAAATTATTGGGATTGTTTGTGGGCTCATACTATGTTTTACTTTATTCATTAGGCAGGGACAGAGTCTCACTCTGTTGCCCAGTCTGGAGTGAAGTCCAGAGGTGCAACCGTGACTCACTGCAGCCTCAACCTCCCAGACTCAGGCCATCCCCCCACCTCAGCCTCCAGTGCAGCTAGAGGTAGCTCCAGGTGCATGCCACCATGCCTAGCTGATTTTTAAATATTCTTTTGTAGAGACTAGGTCTCACTATGTTGCCCAGACTGCTGTTGGGCTCAAACGATCCTCCCACCTCAGTTTCCCAAAGTGCTGACATTACGGGCATGAACCACTTATGACCCGTCCATAGTATGCTTTAAATGGTGCTATACAACTTCTGTGGGTTATTACAATTTGAGTATGCTACTACTTCATTTATAATGTTTAGTGAATGGACAAACACTTCCTAAGGAAAAGAACATGATGGTACTTTTTAAACAATGGCACAGTTGTGTGTTAAAACCTGCCCCATCACCTTTAAATATGTTACCAGTCTTATGATTTTCATTTTTGGAGGAAAATCATGTTGATGGACTATTTTTAGAGGCTTCAGAAATAACATTTATTTTCTTCAGCTCTGCTCCAGGAATATCAGACAGAAAATACTAGAAAGTTTAAAATAAATCAGTTCAGAGAGAGGGCAAGATGAACAGTGATTAATTTTATAAACATCTTTTATTCCTAAAGATCCTTCATTAGTTTACCCACTGATATTTAGAAGATGCTGTTCCTATTGCAGGCTGACTATAAATCACTTTTCCCAAAATTTAATCTTCCTTTTAAGGTGATTTCTATCCTCTTTTTTTTTTATTAGACTATACATTTTTCTTTCTAAAACTTTTCTTTCTTCCAATTTATTTGTTATTGCATTGTTCTGTGTTTGTATGTGTGTGTTCATGTATGTGCACATGTGTATATGTTTGTGTTCATGACTATTATCAAAAGCCTACTACATGAGCAGTTTCTCATTTAATTCACAAAGCTGATCTGTGAGCTAGGTATTTGTGCTCCCCCGTATACTCAGGAGGGAATTGATGTTTAGAAAACAGCGATTTGCCCAAAGATAAGCAGTTAGTAAAAGACAGAGCTAGGATTCAAAAATCAGCTGTCACGCCTCATGGTATGTGATTATTCCATCACACCATGCTCCCTCCTTAAGTGGCTTCTGGCATCCCCCAACCCCACAAGGTGTCAGTTTATTTGTAAAATGATGTATTTGAATCAGAATTTTTTTCTTTTTTAGACAGTTTTACTCTGTTACCCAGGCTGGAGTGCAGTGGTGCAATGTCGGCTCACTGCAGCCTCTGCCTCCTGGGTTCAAGCAATTCTCCTGCCTCAGCCTTCCGAGTAGCTGGGACTACAGGGGCACGCCACCATGCTCAGCTGATTTTTTATTTTTAGTAAAGAGGAGGTTTCATCATGTTGGCCAGGCTGGTTTCGAACTCCTGACCTCAGGTGATCTGCTCACCTCAGCCTCCGAAAGTGCTGAGATTACAGGTGCCAGCCACTGCACCTGGCCTGATCAGACTTCTTAAAGGTCCCCGCCCCTTCCCCACCCCTTCTGTTAGTGGCTTCTATTATCGGTGATAATAATGGCTACCACTATTGGGTTAAACTCTTTAAAAATATAACTTATTAAATTCAGTAACCATATATGAGTGTGATATTATCCCCATGTTTCAGATGGAACTTAGACTGATTAAGCAACTTGCCCAAGACCATTGAGTTATCAAAAGCAGAACTCATATGTGAACCCAGATTTGAGACCATAGTAACCCTGCATTGTTACACACACTTTCTACAGTATGCATACTCCTTTTATATAATAAATGTAAAATTGACAAATGTGGGAAAACCTAGTCATTCAATAATTCAATAAACATTTGTTGAGTGGATATGGTTGGTCAAATTCTGATAACTGCCATGAACCCAAAGATGCACAAAGCTTTGTCCCTGCACCTGGGGAGCCCACAGTTCACTAGTGGGTGGAGGAGGAGAAATACACATGATATTTATAATACAATGTGACAAGTGTAATAATATTTCAGTGGAATGCCATGGGAGTTAGGGAAGTAATCTCTGATCTGGGCATTGAAGGGTAATAGGAACTTGACAAGCAGAGAGCAATGACAGAAGAAACTGGATGTACAAAGGCAAGTGAGTATAATCATACAATGGCATATTATTTGGCAATAAAAAGGAATGATAGGCCAGGTGCAGTGGCTCACGCCTATAATCCCGGCACTTTGGGAGGCCAAGACGGGTGGATCACCTGAGTTCAGGAGTTTGAGACCAGCCTAGCCAACATGCTGAAACCTTGCCTCTACTAAAAATACAAAACTTAGCTGGACTTGTTGACATATGCCTGTAATCCCTGCTACTTGGGAGGCTGAGGCAGGAGAATTGCTTGAACCCGGGAGGTGGAGGTTGCCGTGAGCCGAGATCATGCCACTGCACTCCAGCCTGGGCGACAGAGCAAGAATCTATCTCAAAAAAAAAAAAAAAAAAAAGGAATGATGCAACTGATACGTGTTACAACATGGATGAACCTTGGAAACATTATGCTAAGTGAAGAAAGTCATTTACAAAAGGCCACATATCATACTAGGCCATTTACTGTAGATGAAATGTCCAGAAAAGGAAAATCCATAGACACAAAAAGTAAATTGGTGGTTGCCTAAGGCCAGGGAGAGTGTAGGGATTGGCAAGAAATGGGATTTGACTGCCAGTGATTATGATGTTTCTTTGTAGTGTGATAAAAATATTCTAAAATTGTTTATGGTGATGGTCGCAAAACTCTGTATGTACTAAAAACCACTGAACTGTGTTCTTTAAATGCATAAATTGTGTGGTATGTGAATTGTATCACAACATGCCTTTTTAAAAAAATAAAAGCTAGGTGGGTGTCCAAGAGTGTGGAATGTTTAGGTCACATGGAGAAGTTTGGTGTGACTGGATATAGATTCGGTGAAGTGAGATAGATGAGGTAGGTTGTGGCCTTTTGGCAAAGGGCCTTCTGCTTCAGATTAAAACCTTCACTTTTTCTCATCTAGTATTCTTGTATTTTTTTGAAATGGAGTCTCGCTCTGTCACCCAGGCTAGAGTGCAGTGGCGCGATCTTGGCTCACTGCAAGCTCCGCCTTCCGGGTTCACGCCATCCTCCTGCCTCAGCTTCCCGAGTAGCTGGGACTACAGGCGCCCGCTGTCACGCCCAGCTAATTTTTTGTATTTTTAGTAGAGACGGGGTTTCACCATGTTAGCCAGGATGGTCTTGATCTCCTGACCTTGTGATCTGCCTGTCTCGGCTTCCCAAAGTGCTGGGATTACAGGCGTGAGCCACTGCACCCAGCTCTAGTATTGTTTCTCTAAAGCTCATCCACATTGTTGAATGTAGTTTATATTTTTCACTTTTGTGTAATATTTCATTGTGCAACTATACCACTGTTTATTTATTTGGGACATTTGCTTTGTTTCCAGATTTTTCTTTCAGAAAGAGTGCCACAATAAATTTTCTTATACGTAATCCACTGGTGCAAGTCTCAGAAGATAGTACAGTGCCATTTTTATAAAGCTCAAAAATAAGCAAACTCTTTAAAGGTATATATGCATACATGTGTAATAAAACTGTGTGACAACAAGGAACGATATTAAATACAACATTCAGGATAATGATTTATGTAGGTGGGGGCGGGGTACAGGAAGTAGGGGGAGAGATGGAGCACAGAGGATGGCTGTAGGTTACAGATAATATTCTAGTTTCTGTTTGGGTGGTACATTCATAGCTAGTTATTTATTATTAAATAAACTATTTTAGAATGACTTTAGATATACAGAATTATTACAAAGATAGTACAGAGTGTTTTGTATATCCCATACCCATTTTCCTCTGTTAAGAGTAGGGGGACATTTATTACAGTTAATGAACCAATACTGATACATTGCTTATAACTAAAGTTAATATGGTATTCAGATTTCCTTAGTTTTTATGTGTGCTTTTCTCTGTTCCAGGATCCCATACAGGATACCACATTACACTTAGTTTTCACATCTCCTTAGGCCCCACTTAGCTGTGACAGCTTCTCAGACTTCCCTTGTCTTTGGTGACCTTGACAGTTTTGAGGTGTACTGATCAGGTATTTTATAGAGTGCCTCTCAATAAGAATTTGTCTGGTGTTTTTCTCATGATTATACTTGGAAGATCCCAGAGGTAGAGTGCCACATCACATCATATCAAGGGTATACACTATCAGCGTGACTTATCACTGTTGATATAAACTTTGATCACCTGCTTGAGGTAGTGTTTGTCAGCGAGCTCTGTGTGTGTGCGCGTGTGCAT
Organism: Symphalangus syndactylus; assembly: GCF_028878055.3. Classification (NCBI taxonomy): domain Eukaryota; kingdom Metazoa; phylum Chordata; class Mammalia; order Primates; family Hylobatidae; genus Symphalangus; species Symphalangus syndactylus. The sequence continues at coordinate 45,705,183 of NC_072440.2, forward strand.
GTGTGTGTGTGCGTGCTGGCCCATGTATATACATACAAAAACATTTTTATGTAATCCTCTGTATATTAAACTAAATATGAGTTCATACTGAGGTCTTCAGCTCTAATTCATTCCCATAAGGATCATTCTAGCATTTTTACCCTTGCTTATCTGTAATCTCTCAGTAGAACAGTGAGAAATCTGGCTCACACTATCCACCATCCATTTACTCAATTGTTTAATTTTAGTATACATATATAATGGTTTCAAAATTAATCCATACCCCTGTGGGAAACAATTCTTATGTACAGTTTCCTTTACCTTTAGTCTTACAGACTTCCCTTTCTTCCAGAGTTACTTAGTTCTGCACTTGATAACCCAATACTTTTCTGGGAAGTTGTTGTATGTAACATAGTATGTTTAGATTATTTATAATATATTTAGATTGCATTTCATGCTAGGCTCCCCCGACTTTCTAGTTAATTTTTTTTTAATTTGCATACATTAAGATTTATTCTTTGTGCTATAAAGTTCTTTGGGTTTTGGCAAATGCTTAATGTCTTACATCTACTTTTAGTGTACCACACGTAATAGTTTCACCTCCATAAAAAAAAAATCCCCTATGTTTTACATATTTGTCTCTCCCACCCTGAACCCATGGCATCCACAGATCTTGACTTCTATATTTTTGCTTTTTCTAGAATGTCATATAATTGGAATCATACATTATATAGCTTTTTGAGACTGGCTTCTTTTACTTAGCAATATACTTTCAAAATTCATCTTTTTTGTGGTTTGGTAGCTCATTCTTTTTGTCAATGAATAATATTCCATTGTATAGCTATACTACAGTTTGTGTAGTTGATTCTTCTATTGGAAGACATCTTGATTGCTTCTAGTTTTTTGTAGTTGTACATAAGGTTGCTGCAGACATTTGCATATAGGCTTTGTGTGAACGTAAGTTTTAAAATCAATTGAGTAAATACCTAGTAGCATGATTGTTGGGTCATATTTGTAAGAAATTACCAAACTGTCTTCCAATGTGGTTGTGCCATTTTCTCACCATCAATGAATGAGAATTCCATTTGCTTTGCACCCAACAGTTGTTGGTGGTACTGTTTTGAATTTTAGTTGTTTTAGCAAATGTGTAGTGGTATTCTTTGTTTAAATTTGTAATTCCCTAATGTCAGATGATGTTGAGCATCATTTACTTGCTTACTTGTCTGTTTGGTGAGTTGTCATTTATCTTTTGCTCACTTTTAAAAACTGAGATACTTATTATTTATTTTTAGGCTCTGCAATTTATATTTGTTACCTGTATTCTTTTGTATATATCAAATAGTATGTTAAACTATTAAAGCAAAGGAACAGGAAAAAAAGTTTCAGCTGCCTGTTGTAAGTGTGAGGGTTGATGAAGAATTCAGACTTAACTTCAAACTCCAGCCTTGCTACTTACTAGTCTTGCGACTTCGAGAAAGTTATATACTCTTAGGGCCTCAGTTTCTTCATACTTAAAATGAGACTAATACCTACCCTATGTGTTTCTTTGTGAGAAAATCATTAAAACAACAGTGTTAGCTAATGATCAAGTGAGTGCTGGAGACTTGACGCACGTGCCACAAAGGAGATGCTCAATAAATGTTGGCTTCTCGTAAGCCCAACAATGGAAAGCTTACGAATCATTAAGCAAATATTTATCAAGTCCCTATTCTGTGCCAGGCACTGAGATACATTTGTGGGTCTCTGTGTAGTAGTATTAATATCTTATATCTACCTTTACGGTATCATCAAACTAGTTATATGACTTACAGTTTAAATTACTTTATAGTTAAAAATCACATTTGAGCAAAACTGTGATATTATATTCATAATTAAGAAAGTTAACATAGGGAAAGGACCAGAAGCAGAGGATTAAATTAGTAGGCTCTTCTAAAAATTCAGATGAGAGACAATGGGATCTAAAAGATAAAATTGGGAATAGAGAGAAGGGAACAGCTGAAGAGATATTTCAGAGGTAGAATTTCATAGACACGAAGATTACTAAGTGATCACGACTAAGAGAATGGTGTTAAACATTACTTCTTCTGATCATGAAATTTTAAAATATTGGTTTATAAAGCCTCATATTCACTTAGCATGTATTGATAATCCCCAGTTTTAGATACATGCACATAATATCCCTGGACAAATTTTCTTTTGCAAAATTATTTAATTCAGAAGTGCTCCTTCCTCAGCAGAAAGCCTCTGAAGAGAAAGTCAAACATTCAAGTCAAGTGGGAAACTTTCAAGATTAATTGCCTATACTCACTAGCCACCAAAAATTTTCTGTGTTGGTTCTAATAGTTATATTGCAGAACATTTTAAGAGACAGCACAGTATTCTTGCCTGTCTAGTAAAGTAGGAAGGTAAGTTTTTGCTCAATGGAGTGATTGGCTCAGCAGCAACAAGAACTGCACAATTTCATCTCTAATTCTAAGCTAAACAGAGCTGAGAAATAATTCCCTTGTGTATTTATAAGTAGGAGTTAAATCCCTCCCATTGTAATGTAGCACCAGATCGAAGTAAACAGACTATGATTTCAGTGCTAGACACAGCCTTAAGGCAGAAGAAATTACACTGTCATGCAAAGGATATGTAGCTGCTGCTATTTTGGTGCTTGAGTTCTTTGTTGTCACATAGTTGAAGGCAATCCAGATGAGGAAGAGTGTTAACCAACAAAAAGAGAAAATTCTCTGCACATGGCTAGGAGGATGGAGGGGAAGAGGAAGGCTAGTATAGTACCATCTGAACACACCAATAAATAATCTACTCCAACAAACAGTGGCTTAAACTTGTCTGCCCGTTCTTATTGAAAACAAGTTGTTTAGAACAAAATGCAAGCTGAAGATTAAAATCTATATTTCAGGCTGGGAGTGGTGGCTCATGCCTGTAATCCCAGCACTTTGGGAGGCTTAGGTGGGAAGATAACTTGAGTTCAAGAGGTTGAGACCAGCCTGGGCAACATGGCGAAACCCCATCACTACAAAAAAAAATCAAAACAATTAGTGAGGCGTGGTGGTGGTAGGATTGCCTGAGTCTGTGAAGCAGAGGTTGTAGTGTAGAGCTGAGATTGTGTCACTGCACTCCAGCCTGGATGACAGGGCAAGACCCTATCTCAAACAACAACAATAAAAACAAAACCTCTATGTCACCAAATGATTTGCCTATCATTGATTAATTTAATTGGATTGGCTTCCAGTTGCTTATAAAATAAGTTTAGGAAAAATTGGATATTTACTTTCTTGATACCTCCAAACCATAGGATATATCCTTTAAGATATATCCTTTAAGATGTATATTTAAGATAAATATAGATAATATAGATTTAAGATACCTATATATAGTGCTGGGCATGGTGGCTCATGCCTGCAGTCCCAGCTGAGGGACTTACTGGGAGGCTAGGGTGGAAAGATTGCTTGAGTCACAGATTTTGAGGCTGTGTTGAGCTATGATCATGCCACTGCACTCCAGTCTGGGTGACAGAGCAAGACCCTGTCTTTAAAACAAAAAATAAGTAATTTAAGAGGCATTATAATATTTGCTTCTCTGTGTCCATATCTTAGGTATACATATAGACATTATAGGCAGTTACTTTTGAAATCAAAGTACTAATTCTGAACACACTAGATATTTGTTTTACTACCCAGAATGGAAGGTAGAGAAGATTCTAAAATAAGAAAGATTCTATATTCCCCACCAATGTAGGGATTCTGCCAGTTGCTCCGTAGTTTTTTTTCCAATTATACATTTTGGAACTGAGGAAATAACCACAGGATGAGTTCAGGGACCCACTGTACCAACTATGGGACTGACCTGAGGTAAAACTCCTTGATCACCTGACCTCCACTAGCCCCTGCTCTGACTGGTGGGCCAAAGTGATGTTTTGGATCTCTTGGAATGTGTCAGTTCAGGGCCAGTAATCCCCAAATGTCTGACTGTTGTTTTTTTTTTTCCTATAGCATAGTCAGCCTGGTAATAGGCAAATGGTTCCTTTGGGGAAGGCCGAGAGAAAGAAATATATAGTGTCACAAAATACAGAATTTTGGCTGGGCCCAGTGGCTCACACCTGTAATCCCAGCACTTTGGGAGGTTGAGGTGTGCAGATCACTTGAGGTCAGGAGTTCGAGACCAGCCTGGCCAACATGGTGAACCCTCGTCTCTACTAAAAGTACAAAAATTAGCCAGGTGCGGTGGCAGGTGCCTGTAATCCCAGCTACTTGGGAAGCCTAGGCAGGAGAATCGCTTGAACCCAGGAGGTGGAGGTTGCAGTGAGCTGAGATCGTGCCATTGTACTCTAGCCTGGGCAACAGAGTGAGACACCATGTCAAAAAAAAAAAAGAAATATATATATATATATAATTTATAATTTATATATATATAAAATTTTGATGAAAGGTAATTGAGTATGAAAGTAGCATATTTTAAAAACAAGCCGAGTAAGGTGGCATGCACCAATAGTCCAGCCACTCTGGAGGCTGAGACAGGAGGATTACTTGAGCCCAGGAGTTCTGGGCTGTAGTGCATCATGCACATTGGGTGTTTGCATCAAACACTAAGTGGCCTGAGTATGGTAACCTCCTAGGAGGGGCGACCACCAGGTCGCCTAAGGAGAGGGGAACTGGCCCAGGTTGGAAATAGAGCAAGTTAAAACTTCTGTGTTCAACAGCAGGGGATTACTCCTGTGAATAGCTACTGCACTGTAGCCTGGGCAACATAACTTTGCCCCCTTTCAGAACAAAAACAGAAATGAAACAAAGGGAGACAAAACTGAAATCATCTTTCCTAAAGTAATTTCTAAAAACAAGACATGTGAACCAGTAGAGAAAGATATAGGGTAAATTTGGAAATCATCATACCATTAGAATGACACGCAATGCTCATATAACTTTAACATATCTGTGAATAAAAATGCAAACCCCATTGTGTGATAATGAATTAACTCAGGATAATATGATTAAATGCATGATCCATGCCATGTTTATGGTCTTCAATCGTGGAAGAATTTATTCTACCTTGGTAATTCAGTGTAACTTCAATGCGTGCTGGTTATAGTGAATAACTGTTGTCATTCCATCCGTTCTTTCAATGTCTCCTGAGAAGAGCATTCTATATTCTTTTAGTCTGCAACTCCCTCCACAACTTTTTAATTCAGTTGTGCTGTCACTGTCAGTACTCTACCTCCGGGCCACAGTGATGGCCTAGCAGAGTCCTTTACTGAGGTCTTATATGAAGATATTATAATAGGGGTTGTCTCTTTTTCTGCTGTGGCTAAGATAGTTACTTTCTTCTCTGCCCACCCCCAGCCCCACATCCACTATGTTGTGGGGAGACGCGAAACACTCAGTAGGAGAGAATGAGACCAACACAGAGAGAGTAGCATGACCAAGCTATTGATTAATTGGTTTTGGCATGCTAGTATCAGTCTAGCTCCATTGATCTCTTTTACATGAACAAGTCAATCTCCCTTACATTGTGAAACTTTCAGTGGAACTACTTCTGACTTGTTTTGTTTAATGCAGTCCCTCAGTACCAGCTGGCTAGAGTATGCTTCCTAGAATACTAAATTTTTTATTTCACTCCCTTACTCAAGAAATTCCCATGTCCCCACCAGCAAGAGCACTGACTTTGTGAGCCAGAGAGACTGAGGTTGAATTTTGGCTCTTTCACTAACGAGCAAGTCTCTTCACCTCACTGACCCTCCTGATCCAAAGTCCCAGTTCCCGGGGTTACTGAGAGATTGAAGCATGACAGAGTAAATGGAAAGCCCTTGATAAAGACCGAGCATGTTGAGCATTCAGTGGGAATGTTGAGACTCCTGAACACAGCTGTCCAGGCCTTCCCCATCAGGCCCTGGCCTGCCGTACCATGCTAACCATCCACTCACTTCCTGACCAAACTTTGTTGCCCCAATCTGGCTTACTTGCTGTCCCCAATAAGCCCTGCATTTTCTTACCATGTGGCTCCCCTTCTGCCCTTCATCTACTTATCTGAATTTAGCTATTTCTTTAAAAATCAAAAAAGTCAATTCCATTGCTCTACAGCAATTGTTGACCCATCATTCTAACACGATCATTTCCCTCTCCAAATCCCTAGGACATTCTATTGCCTCTATCACTAATCTGGCAGTTAATCATAGAATGTCCTGGTCTTTCCTTTTTTTCATTCAAACTGGTTTGTATTTTGCATGATTTTTTAATTTTTTCAAACACTTTCATTCTATTTTTATTTTCTCTCTCTCTCTCTCTCTCTCTCTCTCTGCTTATGTATTTTGAGACAGAGTCTCACTCTCTTGCCCAGGCTGGAGTGCAGTGGCATGATCTTGGCTCACTGCAACCTCTGCCTCCTGGGTTCAAGTGATTCTCCCACCTCAGCCTCCCAAGTAGCTGGGATTACAGGCACATGCCACCATGCCTGGCTAATTTTTGTATTTTTAGTAGAGACAGGGTTTTGCCATGTTGGCCAGGCTGGTCTCAAACTCCTGACCTCATGTGATCCATCCACCTCGGCCTCCCAAAGTGCTGGGATTACAGGTGTAAGCCACCACGCCCAACCCATTCGATTTTTAATCCAATTGTATGTTCCTTATGGTCAAGAACTATTAATACTTTTCTTTTCTCCTTTCTAGGACTTACTACATACTAGTTCAATCAATAAGAATATATAATTTAGTCATTTTTTATAAATCTGTTTATAACCAGTCTGCATGGACTATCTGAAAATTTAGATATTTTGAACTATTCTTTTTGTTACATATATAATCTTATTCTAATAAGTACCTTTCCATGAGGAAAGAAAGCAGTCATAGGTAATGAAGGAAATACCAATCAAGTAGGACAGAAAGAGAAAACTAAGAGCAATTGAAGGTGACTACTCTTTTATTCTGTTTTTAGCATTTCCTTCAAGTGAGTTGGCTCTTTGTAGTCCACTGAGGAATTGTACAGAGAAATGGTGACTGGAATTCATTGCCTTCTGTTGACAGAGGGGTAGATGCTAAGTCATTTCTGAACCTACAACCTTGGCAAGCTCTGCCTGACTCTCTCTATGACCTAAAGATTAGACAACCAAAAATGAAATGATAGCCATGTTAAGGTGGCTTTTTTTTTTTTTTCCTTCTTGATTTCTAACTTGTTTGCTCTAAGGTAAATGATTGCCTGCTTACCAAAAATCTCTATTTGACACATAGTAGAATTGCCGTCACATGTTGTTTAAACAATCTGTATCTGATATGACGTGCATCTAGTCACACTTTAACATCTACAATAAATGAATAGGAGACAGAACTAGAATCTTTAGGAGAATTTTGGAGTTCAGTTTGACAAATTTAGCCAAAGGTTATGAAGAAAATACAGTTCTTAGCCCCAGTGTTCTTGTAGTCTGGCCTTTCAAGCAATCAGCATGATTTAGTCCAGCTTTTAGAGCAGTCAGCTTTGTTACGCAACTATACTTAGAACAAATGGTGGCCCAATTGTGTGTGTGTGTGTGTGTGTGTGTGTGTGTGTTTGTCCCAATTATTAAAGGTATGCTTTGTGTTTTCTGACCAGGGAACTACTTTATAATACTGGTATTGGGGGTAGGAATGCCATGTTTGGTACAGGTAAGGTATAGTGAACCACATTTTGACTGTTTCTCAGCAGTTACATTTCTGGGAACATTATATAACTTGTGGTATAGCCAAATCCTTGAGCTAAGAAGTGGTGATATAACTGGGATTACTGCAATTGTTCTGAGTTGAAGAAACTTCTAAAATGCGTAGTGTGAAATTTGGCTTGCTGAAATCATGGCCAGAGAGGTGCATTTGAAAACAAAACCAATAGGGAAATCTTAAATCCAAAATCACCTTACATTTGTTAAGCTAGTTTAAAATAAAATTTTGTCAAAAGGAATAAAATTGTGAAATTGTCAAAGTTTTGTTATGTGATATCAGCTAATGTTTGTAGAGATTTTTAAAATGTAATGGTCACAATTTTGCAAACAAGATATAGACCAATGTTTAAAGGCACACAAAAAACTGTTATTTAAACTAGCTCAAGAAAATGATCTGAATATAAAACCTCCTATCTTGGGCACATTATAATTTATAAATATTATATATGAGGGATACAATGTTTTTTCCCCTAAAAATTGCATATTTACCTTTTTTTTAAATTCAAAATGTGTCTTTAAATAAAGGCCTGTTTTGGCCGGGTACAGTGGGTCACGCCTGTAATCCCAGCGCTTTGGGAGCCCAAGGCGGGTGGATCACCTGAGGTCAGGAGTTTGAGACCAGCTTGGCCAACATGGTGAAACCCCATCTGTACTAAAAATACAAAAAATTAGCCAGGTGTGGTGGTGAGAGCCTGTAATCCTAGCTACTTGGGAGGCTGAGGCAGGAGAATTGCTTGAACTCAGGAGGTGGAGGTTGCAGTGAGCCAAGATCGCACCATTGCACTCCAGCCTGAGCGACAGAGCGAGACTCTGTCTCAAAAAAAAAAAAAAAAAAATTAAATAATGGCCTGTTTCTAGATTTCAAAGCAGCTTGGACCTGGAAATTAAATATTTGGCATCTATCCAAGTTATGTGCTTACAAGAAACTTTTGTATGTTAAAGGCACATCTAATGTGCTTGATAAATTTCATAAACATCAATAAATGGAGTGAGTGAATGAATGAGTGAGTGGACTGGTAGTCATGATGCAATAGGAGTGATGAGATAGAATTTTCTGAGTTTTTTGCTTGTTTGTTTTGAGATAGGCTCTCTGTCTCTGTCACCCTGACGAACATGGCTCACTGCAGCCTCAGACTCCTGGGTTCAAGTGATACTCCCACCTCAGCCTCTTGAGTGGCGGGGACCATGGACCACAGCCTACCACCAGGCCTGGCTAATTTTTTTTTTTTTTTAAGAGATGGGGTCTTACCATGTTCCCGAGGCTAGAATTTTCTCTTATTAAAGCCTGAATTATTTTAATGTTTCCAAGTTTCATGGTCATTGTTTATAAAGTAGAAATAATAGAGCAAATTTGTTTTTGGTGTTGTATTAAATGAAATGATATATGCAATATGCCTGATGGTGCTCAGCCCGTGGTGGTAAACGTTCTCTTTCCCTATGATGGAAATGTAGTCTGATATTTGGAGAGGCAAATCTAATTTCCATGACTTCTATCATCATGTGTCTGGAGATCACTTCCTAAAGGAAATTTCCAGCCTTTACCTATCTCATTGACCACAAACCCATATTTGCAATTCAAGGGTTGTGAAAAATGTTGCTGGAAAATATAGGGACAGTATTACCATCGTTATTATTACATAATTCTCTCAATCTTGAGCAGAATCCTAGAATTCAAAGATAACAGGTTGAAAACCAGTGACTACCATTCACTCAGACCCTTATTGAGAGCCTGCTACATCCAAAACACTGTGCAAAGTGTGGAGATGAAAAGATAAATAAGGCATACCCCTAGCTCTGGGAAGGTAATTGTATATGGGAAAGATAAGCTTGTTTAATACTAATTATTTTTAACATACGAAGTACTAAAAAAAAGAGGCATGTGTAGAATGGGAGAAGAGAAAGAGCAAATAATTCAGCCTTGGGAATTGAAGAAACAGAGAAGGTTGTGCTTGTTTTACAGCCCCAAAAGACGGACAGGCATTTGCCAGGAAGGCATGAGGAGGTGAAGATAGTGTCTAAAGGCAGGAAGGCGTGTAGTTAGTACTTAGTTGTACCGTTAGAGGTACCATGATGCCTTTGTGTATCTGAAGCAGTGGTTTTCTAAAGCTAAACCATTTTAAAAACATGAACCTATATATAGGTTTATTTTTTTTTGAACCTATATACATGATCTGCATATATGAAAAAGAGATAAAAGCAAAGCTGCCTTCTCCAAGCAGGAAGGAAGGCCTGGTGTCACAGCTGCTAGCCGTGTTACACCCCACCCCCGCTTGGTGACACCTGAGGCACTCTCAGGGAAGTTAGAGAAGTGTGATAGGAGACCATGTAAATTCAGGTGTGTAGACCAGAATATGTCACTTTAGACAGATTGGGCTTTGTCCTATGAGGACTTAAAAGTTATCAAATATTTTTAATCAAGTTAATAGCATCAGCTGTATTAGAGAACCCTATGTGTTATGTAAGGTCAGTCAGAGTAGAAAGATTGGGGTAGAGACCTGTCAATCAGATGCTCCAAGAGTCCAGTTATTAAAGGAAGGGCAGAGCACCAATCTACATAGATCTGAGTTCTGAGTTTGGCCCCTTCTCTGCCAGACTCCACGACCTGTAATTACAGAAGCTTAGATTTAAAGATCTTCCGTGTGTCATTTCACTACCTTCCAAATTTAGGTACCTCTCTGATAATGATACCAACAAGATAGGCTGTCACATTACCTAGAACATTTTCATGATATGAAGCATACTACTTATATTAGGAAAAATCGCTTTATTTTATGGTAGCCCTAATTACGTTTAGAAACAACAAAATGAAAAAAAAAAAAGAAAACAAACAAACAAACAAAACTCTTCTCTTTCATTCCCAGTTAAAATAAATGATCTATTGGAGGATTTTTACCAAACAATCCTTTTTTGTTTTTACCAAACATAGCCCTCAAGTCCTTGCTCCGCCTTTTTTCTGCAACTCAAGAGTTCCCTGATTCAGAGTTCCTGGGCCGTCAATTTCAGATTGCTTGCTTTTCTCATTGCCCTCTATGGATGCTTTCAATTCCAACTATGAAATGTTGAAAGATGCCATCCAACACTAAAATAAAGTTCCTCAGAGTTGGGGTGAAGAGTGTACTATCCAGTAATGGAACTGGTACCTCCTTTGATTTGGAAGTACTACTCTTTAAAGAAGCATGTGATTGTAATAATATTTTAATAGCCAGGTCATACTTGTGGCTCATGTAGAGCCTGTAGTTAACTCAGACCCTGGAGCCTTGAGCAAGTCTATTAACCTATCCTGTCCTTGGTCCCTCTAGCTTAACCATAAGGGTCACACGTGCCTCCTGTTCATGGTAATTATGGATAATATGATGTTAAATTAAATTTATAGGCAATGTTGTACTTGAAATTCAAGGTGACCTAGTTGTTGTGCAGATGTAGTTTTCAGAAAGACAAAAGAACCGTTGTCAATAAAGTAATCTATATCAAAGGCATATTAAACAGCCTTTGGAAAAAAATTGTGTTTCCTAGGATTTTGCATTCTTTGACCCTCACTACTTCTGTTTTAGCAATAAGAGATTTAGCCTGACTACTCTATAAATAGATTTTCAATTCATATTGCCAGATAATACACAATTTGATGAGACTGAGGATGGTTTTCCTGAGAGGCTAAGTTAATTGGTTTATATATTATTGTCTTGTATGTGTCTCACTTTTTCCCTTGGCTTCCAAGCCTTTGAGGCATATGTTAGTTTGTCTAATAGAATATTCTCTTGGCTGACTTCAGCAAAGGAGTGACCAAGTCTGCTCTACGCTTGCTGGCAGGGATGTTGCAGTAATCACAATAAAATAAGGTCCTGAGGAGAATCTGGCTCAGACAATAGAGTTACAAAGTAAAAACAAGGACAGATCTTGCTGTTAGCCTTCTACATGCTAGGAGCTGAACAATATTTGATAATCACATTTCAGTGTATTTTATAGATGCACTATAAAAACTACACCATAAAAAATTTACAAAGACGTTATAGAGCAATTTCCCTGCATGAGTTAGACAAGACCCTCCCCCTTTTTTTATTATGTCAATAGCACCCAGAAGTTTTTAGAAGATACTTTACATCCTTCACAGGTAGTTAAAGGAATTACTAAACTTCATTGTAACACTGAAATTCTGTTGGACATGATGGTAAAAACTGTATTTGGCTTTGAGGATTTAAAAAACATAATGAATGCAGTTAGCAGCTCTACTGTGATCAGTCTTATTCAATACTGTTTCTCATGCCTTGTTCATACTTTGTGGGAACAATGAACATAGAATCCAAGCTTTTAGGTGCTGTTATTTCATGATAAAACTAAGAGAAATATCACTTTCTGCAAAAATTTTAGGTATTCTTTCTGAAAATTATGGTTATATTTTCAAGATCCTGTTGTTACTCTTATTAACAAATACCTTGTTAGACTTGATATTTGATTTTCTCTTCCCACTGGAACTTTAGGTACGTGATATTCACTTGTTTAAGTATGAACTTTCTTTCGTTGAAAGAGGGACAAAGTGCATTGCTGATATGCCCTTGACCACTTTTAAAACATTATTAATATCTGCATAATGCTGTTAGCCAGGAAGAATGTGCCATCTGTGCCAGACAAGTCCAAACAGGATTTTAATGCATGACGAAACGTAAAGATAAGAAATATTGAAGAACAAAAAATTAGAATTTGGTCAGAGCTCTTCTGTGAATTACAGGAGAATAAATCCAAAGAGGACTAAAGCTGATGCTTGTCAAATGAGTCAAATGTCTAATCTGCCCTTTCTTGTTTGAAATTGGAATAAATGCATTACAGTTTCAACCGTACAATTTTATAATTTTGCATACACACTGTTTATGATCTTTTGTGGCTTCTTCTCCAGTGGACTGGAAAAAAGTTCAAAAGTAAATATATTTTTCAAAATAAATTTCTATCCATTTCTAGCTGCACTTATTAATTTATTTGACTTTTTTTTTTTTTTTTTTAAGACAGAGTCTTGCTCTGTTGCCCAGGCTGGAGTGCAGTGGTGCAGTCTCTGCTCACTGCAACCTCTGCCTCCCGGGTTCAAGCAATTCTCCTGCCTCAGCCTCCCAAGTAGCTGAGATTACAGGCACCTGCCACCACACCCATCTAATTTTTGTACTTTTTTAGTAGAGAAGGGGTTTCACCATGTTGGTCAGGCTGGTCTTGAAACTCCTAACCTCAAGTGAACCACCTGCCTTGGCCTCCTAAAGTGCTGGGATTACAGGCCTGAGCCACCGCACCCGGCACTATTTGCCTTTCAAAGAATTTTACAGTTCTCCTGATGTCACTATATTCTTTAATATGTCATTTTATATTATGTTCTGTAGAAGCCTCATTATCTAAGAGATAAGTGAGTGATAGAAATGTAATAAGGATGAATACCTTGTTTTACAAGATGTATATACCTGTTCTACACTTTTTGTTTTTCTCTAGTCTTAATTTTCTTTCTTTTCCTCTTTTCTGTCTTCATTTTCATCTGCCAACTTTTCAGGTCCTTTCCCTTTCTTAAAAGTGTGAACTTCTGAAGACTTGAACAGCCTTACTATCCCAACCATGTATCACAAGATACAACAAACATTGGGTGCATTTAGTTGAGTAGGTGGATGCCTAGGTACATGGGTGGATGAGTAGGTGAGTAGGTAGATATATGAATAGAAGAGTGGACAAGTGGCGACTCTTCCCTGTTGCCATGATTGCTGGAATCCCAGAGACCTAGTGGTTGGTCTCCTGTAATCTCTGGCAATCTCAGTACTTCATTTTGATCACTAAGAACTTTATTGCATCTTGGAGTACTTTTTGAAATTACAAAGCATGGAGGAAGAGCTTGGCTCTTCCCTTCACTTTTAAGGTATCTAACACCTTAAAAAGAATTGCAAAGGCATAGATCAACTCTGTTAACTTTTGTGTCAATAAAATGAAAGTCTTTGATTTTCCCAAATGAATTTATAATTTGGAAATGGGGTATGAATATATGGTAATGATGATGATTTCTCCAAAGACAGCAAATGTCTTAGTATTTGATTGTCCCTTATTTTATATCTGTGAATCATATATATATATATACATATATTTACGAATAAGACCAGTCTGTTTTATTAAGCTAAAAATTATATTTATAAGTATTAGTTTATCACTTAATCTTACATGTAAATTCACAGAGTTCGATGGAAACAAATGGAAGTCTTATTTATATCACTCTAATTTTGATTTATTTCACTGTTCAATAATTCAATTACCTTTAAGGTATTTTATTGTTTTCAATGACTTACATGAGGTTTACACTTGAGTTTTGATGGGCTCTTGGTAGAACTTAGTTCTCTATTATTTTTGGAATGCCTCTGTTTGGGATTTTATATATGTTTTAACAATTTATCATTATAATTAAGTAAACTTAAGTTCATCTTGGGACCATCACAAGAGTATTGGTAAAGATGCACTTTAAAATAAATCTTATATTTAGTCTAGACTGCTAAGTACTAACTACATCTGCTCTGCAGAGAATCAGATTAAGCCAGGAGAGTCTTATGTCTTCATTATGCCATTATTGCAGTGCATAATGTTTGGATAAAATATAATTTTCCTGTTAACTCTAAGCAAGGTATAAATAAGCAAAAACTTTTTAGGAATTACAGCAATTTCATACATTCACTTGTACATGCTCTCATTAAAATATATGTTGCTATAATCAGCTGTAAATTACTGGGCATTAAATTAATTACATAGGTCATATATATATTCAGTTGGCAATTAAAGTATGATTTTCAATTCAAGGTATTGATTAGACAATTAAAATGATTACTAAATTAAAAATTATTTCTAAGATATGTAATAGTTTGGAGATTAGGATGGATAATCTAATACTTTGATGAAAGGTCCACAATGTTTGCAGAATTTGGAAAGCCTCAAATTAAAATCATTATATTGCTGCCAAGAAACAGTGGAAATAAATGATAGGTTTGTTTTAGCTTGTTAGCATACTATGATGTCCCCTTGAGTTGCAAATACAATATTTTTAAGACTATAATGACTCTAATGAAATGGAGGTAAAAACAAATGAAGTTTTAAAAGTGTCTATCATCCATTTTCAGGTGTACTTAAGCATTTCATTATTAAATACCGTAATCATCCCTGAAGTTCACAATGGTTGCCAATAGTCCTGGGTCAAGCATACTAAAACCTTTGAAATATTTTCTAGAGTGTCTATTTTTACTTGGCAGGTAAAACCTAATGATAATTAGGGTGGAGGCATTAGACATCACATAAACTTTTTCTAGCTATTGCTTTTTTAGTTCAGCGGCTAGTTTTCAGTGTAGATTAACTTAATCTGTGCAAATAAAAAAATGAATTATTACTTTCTTACATTTCATTCATGTATTTACTACATTTTCTGTATTGGTCATCATTTTTCATAGAAAACTATGTAAACTTTTTCTTTATCTTGGACATATTTCTAAGTTCAATGTATTCCAAATAGAAAAATAAAGGGTAGAAAGTATAAGGACAGAATATTTCCTGGAAACTTAATAAATATATTCTTTAAAATGTTTATTAATTTTTAAGTGTTTAAGAAATACGCATTTAATACTTGGAGACAACTTTGCTTATAGTTGAAACAGTAGTGTGTTTTCTTTCAAGGGTAAAAGTGTTAAATATTGTGGGGATTTTAAAAAAATGTATGGCTTAGTAGGCTCAATGTCATTTAAAATCTAAGATTTTCTGTAACCTAATAGTAGACCAATTTCTGGCAAATAAAAACCTTTGTAAGACATTTATATTCCCCACAGTTTTATTTCTCAGTTTTAACTATAAAAGATATAAACCAAGAAAAAATATTCTTCCTTATATATGATGAATCGCTTTTATGTAAATTACCATTTAAAAATAAAATCATCCCTTTGAACTTTGTGTCTTTGGATTTATTAAGAGGTGCTAAAATTGCTTATCTTTACAACTCCACCTAAAACCATTTTTGATATATAATCTAGTACAGGAAACAAAACACTAAGTCTATTTAATTTTGGAACTCAAATTTCTCACGACGAAATACATTTTTGGACTTTAAAAAATTAGTCATAAATATAATTGATTCTGAAATAATTAGGTTTTTATTAGTCTGAAAATAGAGCTCATCCCATCCCTTTTATCCATCTGCCACATTAAGTATCTGACAATCTTTACAGGTGCTTCTCATTCAGCTTATACAAAATATAGATTTTTTTTTTCCCCCAAGTGAGTTCACAGGAACAAAGTATGGATTTGAAGGAAAACAGAGTCCTACACTTGGTATACCCTCAGCGTCCTTATCATATCTGGGTAAACACTGAAGGAAGTGAGGTGTTTGCCTTCAGTCAGTATTGGAATATGTAGAAATGTGGAAGTAGAAACCGGATGGACTATATCTTTTAAATCTTACTTTAAATAAAAAGCATTTTTATTTAACATATTGATATTATTACTGGTGCCAGAAATAAGACTATAAAGTAATTTATTGGATAAATTTTATTCGAAATTTTAAAAACATTGCAAATAATGTGTGGTCACTTTTAAACATGTAATTTACATGAGGGATATTTCATTTTGAATAATTTGATGTTTTCTTTGATTCCCAGAATGTTTCTTATATCTGATCAAAATCCTTTTTTGTTTTTTTTTTTTTTTTTCTTTTTTAAGAAGCAGGGTCTTATTCTGTTGCCCAGACTGGAGTACATTGGTGTGATCTTAGCTCACTGCAACTTTGAACCCCTGGGCTCAAGTGATCGTCCCACCTCAGCTTCCTGAGTAGCTGGGACTCTGTAGGCATGCACCACCATGCTGAGTTTATTTTTTCTTTTTTTAGGAATGGGATCTTGCTATGTTGCTTAGGCTGATCTCAATGTCCTAGCCTCAAGTGATCCTCTCACCTCAGCCTAATATTAATTTTATTTTTCTCACTTTATAAGTAAGTAGAGGAGACTTTAGCTAATTTTTTCAAGTAATTTTTCTTAACTCACTGTTTAATGGACTTGCGTTTTAAAAAAATAGTCAATTTCTATTGAAAGAAACATAGTTCAAATATGACTCTATTAAAACAAAAAAATGTATTGGAAATAGACTCTGTATTGGAAATAGACACTGTATTGGAAATAGTCTCATATCTGAAAGTGGGCTTTATCATTACATTATCTTAAGATATTTGTTAAAGATTTGCTAATTTAGTAATGATGTCTAGTTCCTGGATATTCCTTTGTTTGGAAAATTTGTTCAAATTTCATTTGACTCATCTTGATTTGGAAAATATGAGGTATACACTTCAAAAGAGTTATGTTTTCCCTTTCTGTTACATTTCTGATGACCAAGTATTAATATATCATAAATACATTTAATTAATTTTGACACTGCCTAAGGAAACCTATAAGGATATGTGTTTTATTCTAAAATAATCAAAGTTTTTTTAAATTAATTTTAAAATAAGATGAATTATCTTTTGGCCTGAATGTCATTCATTAATCCTGTATGAGAATTTGATTACTGTGTCTGTACATTTCTTCCTCCAGACAGTTCCTTTATTTGATATCATAACTACATCTGGGATTGAGTTCTTAATGTGAGTTTAACAAACTTGTGAGCTGATTTCATAAAGCTATCAAAAGCACTTGCTGATAACTGAGGAATATGATTCAGTATGTCTCTGAACTTAAAAAGTATTTTCAAAATTTAAATAACTGACAGGTTTTTTTTTTAATTAACCTATTTCATTTGCTATATTTGTCTTGCCTATGTTCTCAGCCAAAAGTCGTTTTCAAAGGGTGCATGTGTTTTGACTTGTTAGAATTTTAATATTTTAGATTAAGTCATTGAAAACGTATATTTCTTAGGCCAGGCATGGTGGCTCACACCTGTAATCCCAGCATTTTGGGAGTCCGAGGCAGGTAGATTGCTTGAGGCCAGGAGTTCAAGACCGGCCTGTCAACACAATGAGAGATCCCCATCTCTAAAAAAAAAAAAAAAAAAAAATTTAATTAGCTGGGTGTGGTGGCATGTGCTTTTATAGTCTGAGCTACTCAGGTGGCTGAGGTGGGAAGATTGCTTGAGCCCAGGAGGTTGAGGTTATAGTGAGCTATGATTGTGCCGCTGCACTCCAGCCTGGGCAACAGAGTGAGACCCTGTCTCTCTTTTTTTTTTTAAGTGTATTTCTTTATTAGTTGATGTTTACAAAGTATCTTTTCATACCCACCAAATTATGTTTTACTTCAGAAATTTGTTATGCCTGCCTACAGTGTAGAAATATTTCCAGAAGTAGTTACATAGCAATTTGGTAGGGTGACCACCTTTACTTTAACAAATAGCTATCATATGTTTTGAATGCATTTTATTCACAGTAGTAGAAGGGAGTGACTGTAAATAGTTTACTGTTTGTTCTTTCTTGCTCTATTGTCAATTTCAAGATTCATGTGGTTGAAGCTTAGAGGATAAGAATGTTAGGGTCCATAGTGTGGGTATTATTTTTGTAGGTCATTTATTTATTTCAGCAAGAGCCGAACAGGCAGTTTCTATGAGTCCTGCTTTACACTCATCCTGGGAATCAAATTAATCCACAACAAAATGGATTAATTTTTCAATTTTAGTGAAAACAGTGAGAACGTCTTAATGCTTAAGAAAACACTAGTTATACCTTCTCTTCCTTTTTCAAAATATTCTGGAGGAATAATGACAAGACAACCTAAGACAGACCTTGTGCCGGGCGTGGTGGCTCACGTCTGTAATCCCAGCACTTTGGGAGGCCGAGGCAAGCAGATCACAAGGTCAGGAGATCGAGACCATCCTGGCTAACACGGTGAAACCCCATCTCTACCAAAAATGTAAAAAATTAGCCGGGTGTTGTGGCGGGCGCCTGTAGTCCCAGCTACTTGGGAGGCTGAGGCAGGAGAATGGCGTGAACCCGGGAGGCGGAGGTTGCAGTGAGCCAAGATCAGGCTACTGAGCTCCAGCCTGGGCAACAGAGTGAGACTTCGCCTCAAAAAAAAAAAAGGATCTTGTAAATATTTGTCAGTAAAATTTTAATGATGTCTAATTTAAAGTGCCATTTCAAACTATTATTTCTGTGGTATTTTCTTAACAAAATATTCAACAACTCCAAGAGATTTTAAAGTGATTTCTTTTTTGTTTTTGAGACAGAATTCTCGCTCTGTCGCCCAGGCTAGAATACAGTGGCTCGATCTCGGATCACTGCAACCTCCGCCTCCGAGTTCAAGCAGTTCTCCTGCCTCAGCCTCCTGTAGCTAGGATTATAGGCATGCGCCACCACACCCAGTTAACTTTTGTATGTTTTTTAGTAGAGACGGGGTTTCACCATGTTGGTAAGGCTGGTCTCGAACTCTTGACTTCATGATCCACCCGCCTCGGCCTCCCAAAGTGCTGGGATCACAGGCATGAGCCACCGTGCCCAACTAAAGTGATTTATTTTGATTGATTAAGCAAACATTTTCTAAGCACTATCTGGTACAGTCTGTACAGTCTTTTTTTTTTTTTTTTTTTTTTTTTGAGAAGGAGTCTCGCTCTGTCGCCCCAGCTGGAGTGCAATGGTGCAATCTCGGCTCACTGCAACTTCCGCCTCCCAGGTTCAAGCGATTCTCCTGCCTCAGCCTCCCGAGTAGCTGGGATTACAGGCATGCGCCACCACGCCCAGCGAATTTTTTGTATTTAGTAGAGACGGGGTTTCACCATGTTGGTTAGGCTGACCTCAGGTGATCCACCCACCTCAGCCTCCCAAAGTGCTGGGAGTACAGTCGTGCACCACCACACCCAGCCAGTCTTTTTTTTTTTTTTTTTTAACCTTATATAGCTGTAGATTCCAACTTCCACAGCCATGAAAAATACATGTATATGTACATATATGCAGACATACCTACCTGACTCCAAATATGGGGATCAAGTAAAACATTGACCAACATTTTCAGTTCAAGGTGGCCCGTTAATCCAGGAAATAGAGTACAATTAAAATAGAAGAAGAATAGAAAACTTGGGCCATCAGAAAATATCAGGAACCAGAACTTTATGTTTAATTCTAATTTACAACAAGAGTCAAGAGCTTTATGCATGATTAAAATAATAATACCAAACATCCCTACCCTTAAGTTTTACTTTTGTGCAACAGTAATTCCCATGCTTTAGTCTGTTTTCTTATCCTATAGTCTTACTTGCATTGTGAGAAATTTCTTCTCTTGCCTGTCAGATTTGTTTTTTTTTTTTGTCTTTGTACCTGGCACCTAATATGTTCTCAACATAGATGTACCAAAAGAAATCATGAATAAACAAGCCGGGTGCAGTGGCTCATGCCTGTAATCCCAGCACTTTGGGAGGCCAAGACCGGTGGATCACTTGAGGTCAGGAGTTCGAGACCAGCCTGGCCAACATGATGAAACCATGTCTTTGCTTAAAATACAAAAATTAGCCAGGCATGATAGCAGATGCGTGTAATCCCAGCTACTCGGGAGGTTAAGGCAGGAGAATCGCTTGAACCCAGGAGGCAGAGGTTGCAATGAGCCTAGATCATGCCACTGCACTCCAGCCTGGGTGACAGAGTGAGACTCTGTCTCAAAAAATAATAATAATAAAAATTTAAAAACCCATGAATAAACAAATGTGTCATTTAGACCTAAGAAAAATTTAAAAGCCAGAAGAGTCTTCTAAATTTTCTCTCTTTTGAGGATAAAGTCCTCACATGCTCCATTCTCAGCCTTGAGAGGGATAAAGTAGGAGTTTCTAGAGCTTGATTGTCTATAGTCAGTATGAGGTGGAAAATGTATTTTCTGTTAGTAAGTAGAAAGGCTGCTCTACCTTAATCATGCCAATTATATATTATTTAATCATACCTGACCAGTGATTGGAATGATGATGATGCAGATGGTTTTCTTAGGAATTAGGTGTTTCACAAAATTTCCAAACATCTTTTTCCTTTCTATATAATGAGCCCAAGAAAAACTTTGTCATTGATATCACAAATCTGGTGTGTGTGTTGGGGATTGTGGAAGGGTGTAGATGATCTGTGTTATGGGGAAACTGCATTTAGTCCTTGCATTTTGCGAAGTCTCGGGGGAAGGACAATTATTTTTTAGACAACAAAGACAAGAGCATGTCAAGTACTCTCGCCATGAATGGTGGTATATTTTGGAATTTGTTTTTTGGTAGAATGGGGCACATTCAGGTGGGCCTTTATATGATGCAGCTCTGAATAAACTTTCCATAACATAGCTTTATTTCTCAAGTGAATTGTATCACTGAAGCAACAGGTCGCATGGTCTGTTTCCTCCAGGGTAGTGCCTCTACAGCTGGGCAAATGTTATCTAGAATAGGACAATCCTCTTTTCTCATAAGTGCCATGTGTTCTATCTACACTGCTTCTGCACAAGATAACACTTGAATGTTTCCTTTAAGACCTCTTCCAAAATCTTCCCATCATGAAATAGAATGTCGTCTATTCATCTACTTTGACTGAGTGGCCAAGATGACATTTGAGCTGGTAGTTCCAGGAACTAGATGGCATTACTTTAATGGTCTGAGCATCAGGTTATCTTTCCCAAAGTGGTGCACAAGAGTGGCTTACAGGTATTAATTTTTGTCTAGATAGTCTTAAATGTCTGTCTTAGTATTAAAAAATGCTATGTCAGCACAAAACTTTTTTCTCATTTTGAGTGCCTCAATAATAAAGCTTAAATCTTTTAGTCTTCTAACCATGATTTTAGACTCCCCCTGGTTTGGGGGAGTTTATCTTGTCCCAACCTGTACACATGTACCACCTGTACGTAGTAGCTTCCACGTGTATAGAAATAAGCAGACGCTCAGTATGTGCTACTTGCATTTAAAGTGGTTTCTAGGTGGCTCCTTGTTTGTGTCACAATCTCTTCTAAAATTTAACATGTTGACCTAAATCATCCTAATCCTTTTAACCATCATTACTTCCTAGTTTTCTCATTAGCTTGAATGGCACTTTCAACGTTAATGTGGCTCTAATATTAGAACTGATTTTGCTTCCATTTTAGTACTCTTTGCTCTTTAGCAGGTAGGAGATTCCTTCTAATTCTCATCTTGATATCATGGCACATCTCTGCTGAAACCCATCAAACCCAACTTAAGAGTTTATGTAATCTTGCATCTGCTTGTTTGCCTGCCTTTATTTTATCCCACTGGTTCTCTCTCTGTTCTTGGCACAAGCCAAACTCACTGCTGCCTCGGGACCTTTGAATTAGTTGATGATGCTTCCCAGAATTACCTTGCTTCAGATCTTTGTATGTCTGGCTTCAACTCTCAGCTCAGGTAGCTTTCTCACACTCTTCAGTCACTCCCTATCACATCTCTCTGTTTCAGTGTTCAAAATGTAAAAAGCCAAAGACATAAAATTGAAAAGACTTTTAAATTCTGATCTTATGTCCTTCCAACATTTTTGTTAATGTCCTTTCTCTTAAGAAATGATAGTTATAATATGTAGTAATGTGTTATTTCTATGGAGCAATCCACAACCTTTTATTTATTTTTTAAAATATTATCCCCCCTCCAAAAACTCTGTTGAAGCCCTTATGTGTCTTATACATAACTGCTGCTTTGGCTTTGCTTGTCGTATAGCAGGTACGTTTCCACTTATATCCTGACTCACTTTCAGAAGTCCTTTTTTGAAACAGGGTCTTGCTCTGTTGCCCAGACTGGAATACAGTGGCACGATCATAGCTCATGGCAGCCTCAAGCTCCTGGGTTCAAGTGATCCTCCCACCTTAACCTCCCAAGTAGCTGAGACTACAGACACACACTACCATACCTGGCTAATTCTTTTTATTTATTTTATTTTATTTATTTATTTATTTGAGATGGAGTCTGGCTCTATCACCCAGGCTGGAGTGCAGTGGCACTATCTCTGCTCACTGCAAGCTCCGCCTCCCAGGTTCACGTAAGTCTTCTGCCTCAGCTTTCTGAGTAGCTGGGACTACAGGCACCCGCTACTATGCCTGGCTAATTTTGTTTTTGTATTTTTAGTAGAGGCGGGGTTTCACCCTGTTAGTCAGGATGGTCTCGATCTCCTGACCTTATGATCTGCCCGCCTCAGCCTCCCAAAGTGCTGACACTACAGGCGTGAGCCACCACACCCAGCCATTCTTTTTATTTTTTATAGAGACAGGGTCTCTCTGTGTTACACAGGCTAGTCTCAAACTTCTTGCCTCAAGAGTTCCTGCAACCTTGGCCTCCCAAACTTCTAAGATTACAGGCAAGAGTCACCATGCCCGGCCTACTTTCAGAAGCCTTTTGAATATGAATACTTTGTATTTCACTGAAAGTATGATGTGTGTATTTATTGCATATGTTATATATGCTTAATATGTCTACCATATTTTTAGAGAGTGGGGGTTTTTAATACTTGCAAACTGAGATTGTAAACTCCTTGAGAGCTGTATTGTGTCTTCTCTTTAGCATGCTTCTCTAGGTGTAGTAGTGGTGGTGCTGCTGGTGGTGGTGGTGGTGGTAACTGTTTTTATAAATTAACTATTTTCCAGACATTGTGAGAGGCACTTAACAAACATTATCTCATATACTCCTGACAACCTGAGGAAGTAGTTACTGTAATTATCGCCATTTTACATCTGAGAAAATTCCTTAAGGGCAAGTGAAAGACAGAGCTGAGATTCGAACCCAGAGAGTCTGACTCAAGAGCCTGCAATCTAAAACAACTATCTGCAGCCTTCTCTATTACACCATGAATTCTTTGTAATTTTTTTTTTTTTTTAGACAGAGGCTTACTCTGTTGCCCAGCCTTGGGTGCAACGTAGTCCTCATAGCTCACTGCCGCCTTGAGCCTTGGCTTCCTAGGCTAAGGCCATCCTTCCATCTCAGCTTCCCAAGTAGCTGGGACCATAGGCGCATACCACCATACCTGGTTAATTTTTAGTATTATTATTATTATTTGTAGAGATGGGGTCTTGCTATGTTGATGGTGCTGATCTCAAACTCCTGGTCTTAAACGATCCTCCCACTTTGGCCTCCCAAAATGCTGGGATTACAGGCATGGGCCACCATGCCTGGCCAATTCTTAGTAATTCTGATTGACTACACTTAGTGTATTCAGAGAGAGACATTCATTTCTGCTCTTTGCCTTCAATGGATAGACTGCCAGTTAAGTGTTAGGTAGAACAGATTATTAGAAATCAACTTTTGACATATTGGTAAAAATCTAAGGAAACTAACACTTTGCTAGAAACGTAGAAAATGTTAATGCATTCAGTTGTGGGTTTTTTTGTTTTTTTTTTTAATTTACTAAAAAGAAGATTCCCCTCAACCTGGTCCACCCCCTTGATGGTGAATTAAGGAGGTGAATTTTGAATGGGAAAAGAGAAAATTTACTCAAATTAGTGAAAGAGCTTTTGAGGCCTTGAGGTTGTTATGGGACTTAGTATTAGGAAAGGACTATAAAATTATAACACATATGGCTGTGGGGCAGATTGAAAATAATTTAATCTGTTGACCGATTGCAGTTATAGAACTTGGAATGATTCATCATTTATATAAATTATCATTGCTACCCCAAAACAGAAATATTGTCACTGGGCACGGTAATCCCAGCACTTTGGGAGGCCGAGACAGGCGGATTACGAGTTCAGAAGATCAAGACCATCCTGGCTAACATGGTGAAACCCTGTCTTTACTAAAAACACAAAAAAATTAGCTGGGCATGGTGGCGGGCACCTGTAATCCCAGCTACTAGGGAGGCTGAGGCAGAAGAATGGCGTGAACCTGGGAGGTGGAGCTTGCAGTGAGCCACGATCGCGCCACTGCACTCCAGCCTGGGTGACAAAGCGAGACTCTGTCTCAAAAAAAAAAAGAAAGAAAGAAATAGTGTCTATTACTAACTGGTTGATATTGGCATAAGTACATTTTAATATGCATATTAATAATGACTCTTTTCTGGGAATGTTCAGCGCAAAACGCAGGGAATGAGTTTGTTCTCATTGTTTGACCTGAGGGCTAGTATTTGGTTCTTTGATTAAATAAGAGGTCATGGAATACTGGGGAGGGGAGGGTATAAGAAAAGGTCCCCATGTGCTGCAGATGGCCAGGTTGGATGTGGCAGTTGGTGTAAGCATAGATCAAAATGGCAAAAGTAAACATGAAACAAAACCAAAAATATTCAACCAGATGATGGGCCATGATTGTGAGGTTGATGGAATTTTATAATGTAAAATTCTAGTTTATCCCTTTTCTACTATTCAGCACATATTTAGGCTTGTTGGTATTCATAGTATACATCTCTTAACATAATTAATTCCCCTTTGGCAAATACCATATTCTGCAGTTCATTTAACTGTGCTGGGCTGCAGAGCCTTAGGGATCACACCTGAATTTCATTATGGAAGTTTAAGTAATTAATAAAGAGGAATCTCACCATTCACAATTGCCTTCTGACTGGTTAAGACAAGATTTGATGTAATTTTTTTCAAAAACTTTCTATAAGCACAGCTTTATTGCTTGTTTTGTGTGGTGCACAGGGGATGTGCAAAATATTTGGTCATACTGACTTTCAACAGGATCCTACTGTCTAGAAATCCTGTATAATTCATTTTCTTTCTCCAGTTTCACCTGTTTACACTTTAGAGCATTATAAGCCAAAGGCAGTCAATTAAATTTTTAGAAACACCACAAACCCACTCATTTAAAATGAATAGTAAGGAAGGAATAATAACAAAATGCACTTTAGTTGGTCACAAGTGAGGCCTCATATCCAGAAAGAAAATCTTAAGATTTTTCCTTTCTATACCTTCCATAGCTATGGTTCATGTGGCTTATATCTTTAAGAAGAGAGCGTTGCATCAAGTGGTCACACACATGTGTCAGTAGGAACTAGAGAAGAAGATTCCTTCTAGTAACCTTCTGGCAGCTCGGTTTACATGTTTCTCACAACCCTCAAATGCCCAGTCCTGCCCCCTAAAATGTAATGTGTCTTATTCTTTGGTGTCTCTCCATGTCGTTCTTCAGGAACAGGTGTTATTCCAAAAATAATGGCATAATGGCTGAGGCAATATTTGTGATGATGGTAGGCCTCAGCTCTACCCATGTCTCCTGTAGTCCCACTTAGCTTCTGTAACTAGATTAGGAATTTTACTCCTTACAATCTCAAGAAAATTTCCCTTGGCTCTCTTGAATGTTCGACTCAGAATTATAAATTGAAAGGTATAGGCCAGGCACACTGGCTCACGCCTGTAATTCCAGTACTTTGGGAGGCTGAGGTGGGAGGATCACTTGAGCCCAGGAATTCAAGACCAGCCTGGTCAACATAGTGAAACCCCGTCTCTGCAAAAAATACAAATATTAGCCGGGCGTCATGGCGCGCACCTGTAATTCCCAGCTACTCAGGAGGCTGAGTTGGGAGGATCACCTGAGCCTGAGAGGTCAAGGCTGCAGTGAGCTCTGATTATGCCACTGCACTCTAGCCTGGGTGACAGAGTGAGACCCTGTCTCAAAAAATAAAGAAATAAAATAAATTGAAAGCTATAATTTTGGTATGTGACAGATTATAAGATAGACTTTGATTTTTAGTATATGCGGAATATGATTTTTATTCACTTAACAATTATTTCTTGAACACTTAATATGTGTCGAAGTTGAAACAAGCTAGTAAGTCTAAAAATTCAGCGTTAACTCAGTTACTAATGAAAAACTATAAGGAAATGATTTAACACATGAAATTATTTACTTCTCTGATAAATGGTCATCACCTTGGTACTAAAAATGTATTTAGGTTTTCTTGTTTTGTTTTTAGAAATTATCCCATCAAGCCCTCTGCTTCTTGGTAGAGGCTCTTATAGGAAGTTAGTATTTCTAATATTCTTCCCGAAGAGACACCTTAAGAAATAATAATAACTATGATTTTAAAAGTTCTATAAATATTTCTAAGAAAAAGTTCCAAGAAGATGCACAATATTCGAGGCAAGTAAAATCCTCCCGGAAATTATTACTTTTATAAGATGATGCTCTAGTAGCATAAAATATTCAAAATCCCTTCCTGGTCAATTTATCCCTGGGAAATAGCTTTCTCACCAATGTGATCAGATTGTAATTACTGAAACAAACAAGCAAACAAACAAATAACTTGCCAGTAGCACAGGATCTTTCCCACTAAACTGAGGAAAGAAAAGCAGTGGTTGTCACTTATCACTTGGTATTGCTTTTATTCAGAAAGAAACACATGTCTTTTGGTTATAGCACGTTCCAATTTTTAAATTCTTGTTCATGTAAATGTGATTATGATGTACTAGAAATTTGCCTCAGGTTCTTTATCAGTCCAGCATCTTATATTCAAGGTTCCAATTAATTTTAAGAAATTGAATTAAATTCTCTGTTTCCTTACAGAATCGCCTTCACAAGCCATGATATTAGGTTTGCTGTTCTTGGCATGGGGAGTGCTTTCAATATGTGACTGTTGTTTGCTTTTTTTTTTTTTGATCCCTTTGTCTCTCTACAATCATATGTGTGTATTCAACTAGCAACTAGCAGATAGAAGAAAACTCAGGTGAGGGTAAACTTAAGTTTTTGGTAGCTATCCTCAATTTCCATTTGCTCCACAAAGAAAGGATTGTTTCATTTCCATTTAGTGGCAGGAAAGTGCTCTCATGTTTTTCTGTAGATACCAAATCAGCCTGGGATTTGGCCCTACTTTTCCTTTATCTTTATTGGTTTTAGTAAAAGTCGAAAATTTATGTTAAAAAATATGTATGTATAACATAAACACACACATACTACAAATAGACATATAAAACCTACCTTTATCATTTTTTGTATCACTTTATGTTGAACACTTCATGAAATGTTTATTCAACATTAACTTACTTGGTAAATGCATAAAAAATGTTTTTTCCTTCTTGAATTGCCTTTTCAAAAGCCTCTGGATTTTATATGTTATACTTTACTCTGTGAGTATTTGTATTAACTATAGATATACATATGTGTTTGTATATATCTCTTTTCTTGACACTACAAATTCTTTATCCAGATTATTGAGTAATAGGTTGTTATTGTTAGCTGTTCTAGTTAAATATGAGTAACCATGTGTTGTTTAGATATGGGGAAATAGGGTTATGTGTTATGATGAACATAAATACATTCTTCTTGAATATTTGCAAAGTAACTCA
Source organism: Symphalangus syndactylus (assembly GCF_028878055.3). NCBI lineage: Eukaryota > Metazoa > Chordata > Mammalia > Primates > Hylobatidae > Symphalangus > Symphalangus syndactylus. The sequence continues at coordinate 45,733,019 of NC_072440.2, forward strand.
TAGGCTTGCTTAGGAATCCTCATTATACATGTTATTCCTGGAGACATAATAATTATACGAATTGAGTTAGTACCATACCGACCCTAAAATAACAAGTAAAATTGTGTCAGATATTAATTTTAAAATTTTGTCTTTTTACTAAGTTTTTATACAATACAAAGTATTAAAAATTATGGATAAATCGAACATCGCAGTACATGTTACTCATGAATTTGGTTTTCTTCATAAATCTACAAAAGTACCATTACCTGCACGTAGCTTCATGTTACATAACTGCCATTGATTTTTATTTTGGAATAATTATAGAGTCACAGGAAGTCACAAAGATAGCTCAGAAAGGTCCTATGTACTTGTCACCGAGTTATCTCCATGGTTGCATTTTATAAAACCATATAGTACAACATCCAAGCCAGCAAACTGGTATTGTAGGGGCCAAGGGCAAGCCTCCCCCTTTGCCTTCTGAAGGTTCATTGAAAATCAACTGACAAAAGGCAGATTAATAGGAGAAAAGGCATACAAATTTATTAACACACACAGGGAAGAATCCCAGAGTGATTAATCCACCACATAGTGGGGTACTGATGGTTACATATCCTTCTTCTCAGGGGAAAGGGTGATGGGGAAGTAGAGATGATTTTAGGAGAGTAGGAAATGATTTTTAGGGGAATTCAGTGGGCTTGAAGAACATACACTGGCCTAGGACAAAGTCTGTTGGGCCAGCAGAGCAGACGATGGTTCGTGACGAAAACCTGCTCAGGTTCAGTTAATGAAAACTCAGGGAAGAGACCAGAGTGATTGTTTTCTTCTTTGGCAAGTCCAGACTCTCAGCAGATAAGGGGACTTCAGAGAATAACTTCATCTTTTGCTTTGGGAGGCGTAGAGGATCGAGAGAGGGAAGGGAGGAGGAAGGTCAGAGAGACCTAAGGCTTCTTCTTCAGTTAAGCACATCAAAGCGCCATATTTTGAGGTATCAGTTTCTGAGCCCCAACAGTATAATGTGTACATATAGTTCTATGTCTTTTTTTTTTCTCATGTGTAGATTTGGGTAATCACCAGCATGATCAAGACAAAGTCCTACCCCTTTAGAGTCAACTCTGTATTTCCCATCTTCGAAAGTCTAGAGCTTAAGTCTGCCATTTCATTTTTTGCTTTTTTGACTTATCTCTTTACCTTTCACTGTTTTGTTTTTCCTTCCTTCCTGAGGGTTATTTGAACTTTGTTTATAATTGCATTTCCATATATCTGTAATATTTTTAAATATGTCTGTTTAGCCTTTTAGTGTCATTTTAGGTATTACACTGTACATCCATAATCTATAACAACCTATTTGTGTCAACATTTTACTAATTCAAGTCCGATGTAAAAATTATTATCTCTGCCGGGCGCGGTGGCTCACGCCTATAATCCCAGCACTTTGGGAGGCCAAGGCGGGCGGATCACGAGGTCAGGAAATCAAGACCATCCTGGCTAACAGGGTGAAATCCCGTCTCTACTAAAAATACAAAAAAAATTTAGCCGGCTGAGGTGGCGGGCGCCTGTAGTCCCAGCTACTCAGGAGGCTGAGGCAGGAGAATGGCATGAACCCGGGAGGCGGAGCTTGCAGTGAGCCGAGATCGCGCCACTGCACTCCAGCCTGGGCGACAGCGAGACTCCATCTCAAAAAAAAAAAAAAAAATTATTATCTCTCTGTACATCCCTTTACCCTCCTCATTTATAATATAATTGTCTTAAATATTTTTTATTTTTTCAGTGTAGTTTCTTTCGGTTGTTCAGATTGGGTAATTCCTATGTTTCAGTCTGCAGGTTCACTGACCTGACTTCTCTATCCTGCTGTCGCGCCTATCCATTGAGTTTTTAATTTCATAATTACATTTTTCAGTTCAACGATTTCTACTTATTCTTCTTTATATCTCGTCTTTGAGAACATTGAGAACCACATCAGACAGTGTTTTAATTTTTTCTTCAACCATCAAACATGATATATCTCAAGAGGAGAAGGACATGGGGTGAAAGGAACTTTCCCTCCGTCCTTTGAAGGTTCAATAATTTGAGTCTCTGGAATAAAGTTGACAATATACAGATTAACAGGAGAAAAGGCATACACATTTATTACATGCATATAGACGGGAGCCCCACAAAATATGACACTCAAAAAAGGGCCTGATGGTGGAAGCTTAAATAGCATTTTGAGCTACAGAAAGAAAGAAGGGGTTGGGATTTCTGGTGGGAGGTGGTAACAGGTTATGGGGGTTTGGGGGAAGAAAAATGTATGATGAACAAAGGCTATCTTGTTATACGGATAAAGTCTCTCAGCTAGCAATCTTCAGAATAGGTGGTTTTGACCTTTAGTCTCCTTTCCTGTGAGCCAATCTTCTCTGTTTGATAAGATTATAGAGAGGGGGGCTCAAAGCAATTGCATTTCTTCTGGAGGAAGTTCCCTTAGTCAGATAAGGGAACTTCAGAGAAAGCACCTTCCTGCACTTTGGGAGGGAAAGAGGGGCAAGAGATGAGAGACAGGGGCAGCAGGGGACTGGAGGAGGGTGAGGAGAAGGTCAGAGAAACCTTGATTCAAAGCACTCAGCATGCCAAAGCACCATACTTTGGGACATTGTTTCCTGAGCCCCAATAATACTTACTCGTATTTTTGCTCTTTTCAATTTTCCTTATTCCCAGTGTTCCAGTCTTTCTTCTTTTATCATTTCTGTTCCATTTTGAGAACTTTCTTTAGCCATTTCTTTAGGGTAGGTCTACTAATGACAAATTCTCTGAGTTTCCCTTCATCTGAGTATGTCTCAATTTCCCCTTCATTTCTGAAGGATATTTTCGCTAAGAATCAGATTCTGTCTTGACAGATCTTTTCTTTCAGCACTTGAAAATGTTGCATCATTTCCTTCTGGCTCCCATGGTTTCTGGGGAGGAATCTGCTGTCATTTTAATTTTTATTTTTCTTAAGTTGAGGTATCCCTTTCTGTCTTGCTGCTTTGAAGCTTTTTCTTTGTTTTTTTGTTTGTTTTGTTTGTTTGTTTATTTGTTTTTTGTTTTTTTTTTTCAGAAATTTCATTATGTTGTATCTTGGCATGGATTTCCATGGGTTTTTCAAATGTTTGAGGTTCTCTAAACTTCTTCAATCATTATGTCTCTTTGCCAACTTTGGGATATTTTCAGCCATTGTTTCTTAGAAGAAATTTTCAGCCACACCCTCTTTCTTTTTTTCCCTCTGAAACTTCAGTGACGCAAACAAAATCTTCAATTATGGTCCCACAGGTTCCTGAGGCTCTGTTCATTGTTTTTAGACTTTTTCTCTTTGTTGTTCAGATTGAGTAATTTCTGTTGTTCTGTTGAAGAAATTCAGGTACACTGATTCTTTTGTTTCCGCTTTTCTATTATTGAGTCTATCACTGAGCTTTTATATTGTTCAGTTATTGTATTGTTTAGTTCTAAAGTTTATATTTGATTCTTTACATCTTCTACTTACTGGTGTTTCATATTTTTTCTTTTGTTTTATGCTTCTTTATTATTGCTCATTAAAGCTTTTTTGTTTTTGTTTTTGTTTTTGTTTTTTGAAATGGAGTTTCACTCTTGTTGCCCAGGCTGGAGTGCAATGGCGTGATCTCAGCTCACCACAACCTCTGCCTCCCGGGTTCAAGCGATTCTCCTGCCTCAGCCTCCTGAGTAGCTGGGATTACAGGCATGTGCCACCACACCCAGCTAATTTTGTATTTTCAGTAGAGATGAGATTTCTCCATGTTGGTCAGGCTGGTCTCGAACTCCCAACCTTAGGTTATCTGCCCACCTCGGTCTTCCAAAGTGCTGGGATTACAGGCGTGAGCCGCTGTGCCTGGCCCTAAACTATTTTTATGATTGATGGCTGATTTTAAATCCTTGTCAGAAAATTCTGATATCTGTGTCTTGGTGTTGGTGTCTCTTGACTGTCTTTTCTTTTTTTTGAGACGGAGTCTCACTCTGTCACCCAGGCTGGAGTGCAATGGCGCTATCTCGGCTCACTGCAACCTCTGCCTCCTGGGTTCAAGCGATTCTCCTGCCTCAGCCTCTTGAGTAGCTGGGACTACAGGTGCCAGCCACCACGGCCAGCTAATTTTTTTTTTTTTTTTTTAATTTTTTTAGAGACAAGGTTTCACCATGTTGGCCATGCTGGTCTTGAACTCCTGACCTCCTGGCCACCTGAGCCTCCCACCAAATGCTGGGATTACAGGAGTGAGCCACCAAGCCCTGCTGACTGTCTTTTCTTATACAAGTTGAGATGCTTCTGGTTTTTGGTATAACAAGTCATTTTTCATCAAATTTTAGACACTTTGATATTATTTCATGAAATTCTGAATGGATCTTTTTGAGACCTTTTGTCTAGTAGATGTCGTCTGATACTGCTCTACCTCTTTACTTGTTGGATGGGGTTGGATGTCTGGGTTACCCACTAGGTCTTTGTTGGCATCTGGTGGGTTGGCATACCTCATTATTGCTTGGCAGGGGCAGGAGTTCAGGCTCCTTACCAGCCTTCCCATGATACCCCCACTCTGGGAGAGGTAGGGATTCTTACTGCTCTGAGTACAGTCTCCACTGACTGTGATATTCTGATATTCTGCCACTGCAGGGGGGTGGCCTTGGTACTGCAAAGTGGTGGTGAAAGTCCTAACTAGTAGGCCTCCGCCGACACTGCTCCTGTAAAGAGGGGAAAGGACACATCATTCCCCCAGTGCCAGTCCAGGTTCCCCACACAGTCTCCACTGATAGTGTGAGAGGGGGAGAGTCACCACTGATTTTTAAAATCTCATTTTAATATTTCAGATATTTCCATTTATAAGTAACTTTAATACTTCATATGTTTACTTTTTTGGTTATATTTCTTTTAGATCTACAGATGTATTTAGTTTTTGTCATACTAGTTTTAACAAAGCTCAGAGCTTACATTTTTGTCTGGTGTTGTAGCATCACATTTGAGAACTGCTAATTTGCTTTTCAGATGTGAGAAGAAGAGAATAATTGCAAAGTGTGCTGTAAATGAAAGAGTTTAATGCTTTTGTAGATATTTTGTGAAAAGCAGTGAAAGTATAGGTCTGGTTTTTTAAAAAATGGAAATAGATAGTGCTTAAATTCCTATTTGATTCTTCAATTTATAACAACCCAATTATAAATACTACTTTTTGTTCTAGATTTTTTACAGAATCAAGTGTATGTTTGTATAAGGCTACATTGGCATGAGCATTAGAATGTCATAATATTCACATTTCCTTTTCAAATTTAGGATGTAGTTTATTACATTTCTGGAATTATGCATATGCAGAAGATCTAAAGTTGAAATTTGAAAATTTGTAAATACATTCAGAGATTGAGATAATTCAGTGACTTCATGGCCCCAACATACTTAACTGTCATTCAATATGATATTAATTGAAGGCTTTTAAGAAATCCTTCCAACAAATAATAGATTTCTAGGTATAGCCCTCTGTAGTTTTACACTACTTTAAGTAGATATGAAGATTCTCAGATCATTTGTTAAGATAAAGCTTCCAAAATAATAATGTAGACCCTCTTAAAAATAAAAACTACCAGAGAATTAATTGCTTTAGGCTTATCTCAAAGCAAATGGAAACCTACTTAAACAATACGTTGTTTACTTACCTTTGACATATGTGGATAAGGGCATAAATAAAATCACTTGGAAAAACCTTCACTGTTAGATGACAAACTTAGGTACTTCTCAACTGGGTTAGGAACATTATAACATAAAAAGAAAAAAAAACCTGTTTATCTTTTTCAGGGTGTATCAGAAAGTCTTATACTTTATGATAATAAATTCATCAATTTTATAAAAAATTAACATACATATTTTTTCATTAAATTTAGTAGTTAAGATGCCAATGCATTTCACTGACAAAAAACTGTTTAAGAATAAAGAACTCAATAGTACCAAATTAGTAAAGAATCTGATCTTGTTCCTTAATTTAGCCTACATGCATTATCTTAAATTGTGCAGATCATACAAAAAAACAACAACATTGGGAACTATAATAGATTAATCACTGCGGGTGTTTAGTTCTGTTTTGTTGAAGAAAAGGGAGAAACTTTCTTACATGTTTGTTACTTCTCTTCCCCAAGTTAAGGCTAGACTTTACGGTTTGTTTAGCTGTGAAGGGATGACAGACTTGGGGGATGGTGAGGGGAGCTTAGTTTTGGAATGTAAATACATGTAGAGCTTGCCTCCTTTTGTTTAGCATCTCTTTAAACTAAGACAAAAAAAATCAGTGAATGAATGAATAGCAGCATGGTGAAATACCTAAATGTTTGAGTTAAAATTTTTGGATGTTTGAAATCCTATTTGGATCCTTTTCCCAGATCACGGTGCATTCATATGCACTCAGCAGGAAACTTCATGGAGATGCACATTTGGGCAGAAGGTCTTTGAGGGTGCCTTTTTCTTAACTTGTGCCTTTTCTTCTTTAGAAAAAAGTAATGGCTTAAGTCTGACTGAAGAACAATCTTTTTTGTATGTTCCTTATAAGAATTTACTTATGGTTCACAGATTTTTACCCACCATCTACGTCTGCAATCCTTGGATTTAAAATAGCATATATCCTACTGCAGACTACAGGAAACGCCAAATTAAAGACTTAATGACATACTGTTGAAAAAGACAAAAGGCAACAAATTATAAATCAATCCACTAAACCTTTAAAGTGAAATTCACAGAAAAAAAAATATGTGCATTTGAGCTAATGGTTTTGTAAAGCATTAGAGTTTTTGTGCTTATGTAAACCAAAACACAGGTAAACGTAGTGGTATAGTTGGATTTGAATCCAGATATTTTTAAAAAACTATGATGAACTGTGGAATGTGCTTCTTCAGTAGGCAACAAGCCTAGTGATTATATGGGTATTTCGGTACTTCTAAATGCTGCCCATTTAAAAAAAATGTTTACCCTTTTTTCTTATTTTTAGAATTATTCTTCAAATCCTGATTGTTTATGGTATCTATGTAGTAGTGTGGTGGTTTATTAATTTTCCTCTTCAGATTTGCCTTAGCCATACTGAAGTCCATTCCGATTTTCTTGACGTGTAAGGAAGTGAGACTGTCTTTTGTCTATTGCTTGAGTTCTGGGGAAGGGAGCAAGAACAAGAGACTCTGGGGGTTAATGGAAGGGTTAGAGAACAGATGGAATGGGAAGGAAAAAGAGGCCTTTTAAAAACTAGTTTTCAAAAGACCCTGGTTACTGCCTCTGGCTCATTTTTCTAGCCTTCCCTTTGGGAGGGTTTGTTGTGGGTTTTTGTTGTTGTTGTTGTTGCTTTGGTTTGGTTTGGTTTGGGTTTTTTTTTTTTTTCCTTCCACAAAGGCACTGATTCCCCCAGAAACTCTGACAGAACATGCTCCTTCTGGGTGGTGTGGGAATGCCAACCTGAGCTGGTAACAATGCAGCTAGTAGTGAAATTATCATAATAGCCTAGAGAATCATGGCCGCAGGGCCCATGATAATTCTGTGGAGCTGTATTTGGGACTGGAGGTGAGACAGCTCTGTGCCAATGCCTTAGAACCAGGAGAGCCTGGTAGACACATACCAAGCTGAAAACACCAAAGCACATTCAGACCTCACTCCACTTCATGACAGTTCATTTGAAGTTAATAAAAATGACTGGCCAGAGTGCACATGTTTGCATGTGAGTGAACAGACACACCGTTTTAGGAAAATATGTCAAGCCTAAGCTCTCTCTTGTGCTCAAGGGTGTGACTCAAAGGTCAAATATACTGATGAAGATTCCATACACACTATTATCCTCATTGTTGTTATGATGTTTCAGTTTCAACAGAGAACTGGATGCAACACAGGGCAGAGGTGACAAAGGCAGAGCAAATCCGATACCAGAACTTGAGAAAAAAGTAGAGGACGCACCACGATTAACATGCTGGCGAATTCACTTTCTTTGCTGTTGTCTTTGCTTTTCTTTGGCCTATCATCATTCACGGAGTTGGTCTTTCCAACCGTGAAATCGATCTCTCCATTCTCAAAAATTTGTTTTAAACAAGAGGGGGGGAAGTAGATGATAGTATATGCATAACATGGTAGAATATATTTTGAGAAGATATTTTAGAAGATATTATAAGGCATTTGACTCCTCAGAAAAGTCAGAGGGAGCCAGGCGTGGTGGCTCATGCCTGTAATCCCAGCACTTTGGGAGGCCGAGGCGGGCAGATCGTGAGGTCAGGAGATGGAGACCATCCTAGCTGACACGGTGAAACCCCGTCTCTACTAAAAATGCAAAAAATTAGCCGGGCGTGGTGGCGAGCGCCTGTAGTACCAGCTACTCGGGAGGCTGAGGCAGGAGAATGGCGTGAACCTGGGAGGCGGAGCTTGCAATGAGCTGAGATCATGCCACTGCACTCCAGCCTGGGCTACAGAGCAAGACGCCGTCTCAAAAAAAAAAAAAAGAAAAAGAAAAGTCAGGGGGAATGTTCTATATGTAAAATGTAGCATGAGGAGGTTAACATAGACAGTACTGAGGTGAGAAAATAAGGCTGCATTTGAGCGAGGTCTGTAGCATGCTGTGATGAGCTTCTCAGCACGCAGCAATAAGTGGAGGCCTGAGGAAAAACAATTTTACTGTGTTTGCAACTCTTCTAGAGGTTCATTAATTGTCATGGGGTGGGGAGCAGGTGTTAAAGACAAAGGAGCAGAAAGGCTACATAATTTGTGGTCCTAAAGCAACATGAAAATGTGGGGCTTCTTGTTTAAAAATAAAGAATTTCAAGGTAGTGACAGCAGAGTGTTAAAGCAAGCGTGGGCCCTTAGGAGTCCTGTGGACGGTGACTGCACAGGTGGCACACCCATGAAACTGGCCTGCAAGAGGAACCTGTCCTGCACTCGTTCCGTGGCCAGGAGCGTCAATGACTGTCTACTTACCATCTCTTCCACAGGGATTTCGTGAAGATTACTTGACAGGGAACGACAAACACTTGGAAAAAATTCAAAGAAAGCAAATTATATATTATACACTGTAAGGGAGAGAGAAACTTTCTCTCTACCCTCTGAAGGTTCAACAACCGAGCCTAAGAAATGAACCGACAGAAGACAGATTAACAGGGGAAAAACCACTTTAATTACCTGTATCCGCAAAGGAGTTCCACAAAATATGAGACAAGGGAAAGGTCAGATGATTGAAGTTTATAGAACATCCCCAGCTACAGAAAGGAAAAGGGCTTGGGCCTTCTGGGTGGTGGTGACACAAGTTACAGGACGGTGAATAAAAGTTGTATTATTATGCAGATAAAGTCTCTCTGGTAATAGAGCAGCCCTCTTCCTGATATAGTTACTTTACTAATGTAGACTTCTTTTAGAGATAGAACTTTCCTTTATAAAAGTATAGGTTTTCAGAACCAGCTCAAAAGATGCCAAAGGGATATATTTTGGGGTTGCACATTCTGGTCTCTTGCAGTCATATTTTAGGATGGTGTGTCCTGACCACCAGCAACACACCCATATACACCTCAAGCTATGTTTTCTAATATACATAATTCTTTAATAAAATAAAGATTATTGACATAATTAAGGGACAACCAAATGTGTTGTGACCATCTAAAATGTTTGCCATGTCAATAGTGAAATGATTCAGGTAACATTATTAAAAAGTGTTCCAACTCTACAGTTCTGTGAGTCTGATATCCATAATCATTTTATGAAGATTTATAATGTAAAAGCCTGCCTGATGTTCAGCTTAATAAAAGAGTAACTTATGTATGGATGTTAGGGAGATATTTAAACTGAATACCTGATACAGGTTGAGCATCCCTTATCCAAAATGCTTGGGACTAGCAGTGTTTCACATTTTGGATTTTTTTCAGGTTTGGGAACATTTGTGTTTTTTGTTTGTTTGTTTGTTTGTTTGTTTTGAGATGGAGTTTCGCTCTTGTTACCTAGGCTGGAGTGCAGTAGTGTGATCTTGGCTCACCACAACTTCTGCCTCCTAGATTCAAGCAATTCTCCTGCCTCAGCCTCCTGAGTAGCTATTAACAGGCGCCCACCACCATGCCCGGCTAGTTTTTTGTATTTTTAGTAGAGATGGGGTTTCGCCATGTTGGGCAGGCTGGTCTCAAACTCCTGACCTCAGGTGATCCACCCACCTCAGCCTCCCAAAGTGCTGGGATTATAGGTGTGAGCCACCGCGCCTGGCCTGGGTTTAGGAATATTTGTATTTCACTTATATAGGGGCAAAGGGAAAACTTTCCCTTCACCCTTGGAGGGTTCGCTGATAAATCAATTCAAAAAGGCAGATGAAGAGAAAAGGCATACAAATATATTAACTTGCACACAGGGCAGAACCACAGAGTGATTACATATACCCTAAAGGGGTTCAGGAGCTCAGAAGCTTATATAGGATCTTGAGGTTGAAAAAGAATGGGAGGCCAAGACGGGTGGATCACCTGAGGTCAGGAGTTTGAGACCAGACTGACCAACATGGCAAAACCCCGTCTCTATTACAAATACAAAAAAAAAAAAAAAAAAAAACTAGCCAGGCATGGTGACATGTGCCTGTAATCCCAGCTACTTGGGAGGCTGAGACAGGAGAATTGCTTGAACCCAGGAGATGGAGATTGCAGTGAGCTGAGATCATGCCACTTCACTCCAGCCTGGGTGACAGAGCAAGACTCAAGCTCAAAAAAAAAAAAAGAATGGGGACTTGGGTCCTGGCAAAACACGTTATGGGATGTGGAATGGGGGACAAGAGGAATTCTGTTGAAGGGCAATAAATAATTACTTGGGAGAGTTAATGGGTGAAGAACAGAGATTAACTTGTAAATAGTTCTCTTTGGGTCTGCTCAGGTGTCCTTACATTCTTGGTCTTCTTTTCTGCAATAGGTACAAGAAAACAGGGAGTAGAAGAAAAATAGTTGTTCTCCTTGTGGGTCCCTTGGATCTTAGGTAGAGTGGGAAAAAGTCTCTTCCAGTGTCTGTTGTTCTCCAAGAGCCTTTAATTCAAAATACTCATTATACCAGGGAGTAGTGTTTTGGGGTGAAGTTCCCTATGATCCTTCACTTGTTTGTTAAACATCTCTAATCTGAGAATTTGAAATCCAAAATGCTCCAATAACCATTAACTTTAAGCATGATCTTTGAGTGTCATATCAGCACTCAAAAAGTTTCAGATTCTGAAATATTTCAGATTTTGTAATCACCTAACGGGTTCTTCTTAACCACTGTGCAGATGAAGCCAATTCACTGAGACAGCATTATTGCATTAGAGAAAGAGTTCAATTATTGCAAGGCAGCCTAGTGGAAGGATGGGAGTTATTACTCAAGTCTGTCTCCTAAGAGGTTCAGAGGTTAGAGGTTTTCAAGGGTAGTTTACTGGGTGGGGGCAAGGGAATGGGTGCTGCTGATTGATTACAAGTGAAATCATAGGGGTATGGAGAACAGCCGTTGTGTGCTGAGTCAGCCTGTGGGTGGGGGCCACAGAACTGGTTGAGTCATGAGTCACAGGTCTAGATGGAGTCAGTCAGTTGCCAGGATGCAGGGTGAAGAAATATCTCAAAGGACCAATCTTAAGTTCTACAATAGTGATGTTATTTATAGTAGCGAGTGGGGAAGTCACAAATCTTGTGACCTCTGGTGCCTTCTAGAAAGGTAAGCTATACCTGCATCTTACCAGCATTCAGGCCTCTCCCATAATTCTAATCTTGTGGCTTTTCAAAATTAATCTTACAGAGGCAGTTTCAGTCCCTGAACAAGGAAAGTGTCAATTTTAGGGAGCGACTAGTATCATCATCGTTTCAAAGTTAAAATTTAAACTAAATTCCTCCAATGGTTAGCTTGGCCTGTGCCCGGGAATGAGTGAGGACAGCCAGCCTGTGAGGTTAGAAGCAAGAAGGAATCAGTCATGCTAGACTTCTCTCACTGTCATAATCTTTGCAAAGGTGGTTTCAGATTTTTCAGATTTTCTGACTAGGGATGCTTAACCTACATGAGATAAAACTTTCCAACTTAAATTAATTGGCTTGCATATTTTTAACTTGTAAAATGAAATTAGCTTTCTATACTCAGTTTTCAAAACTAATAGAGATGTCTTAAAATTGAATAAAAGAAAGTAGGAAAAAGAAAGAAGTCCGGGCGTGGTGGCTCACACCTGTAATCCCAGCACTTTGGGAGGCTGAGGTGGGTGGATCACCTGAGGTCAGGAGTTCAAGACCACCCTGGCCAACATGGTGAAACTCCATCTCTACTAAAAATACAAAAATCAGCCGGGTGTGGTGGCGCATGCCTGTAGTCCCAGCTATTCAGGAGGCTGAGGCAGGAGAATTGCTTGTGAGTGAGCTGAGATTGCACCACTGCACTCAGACCTTGGCAACAGAGTGAGACTCCATCTAAAAAAAAATAAAAAAAAAAAAAAAAAAAAAAAAGAGTCCGGTGTGGTGGCTCACAACTATAATGCCAGCACTTTGGTAGGCTGAGGTGGGTGGATCACCTGAGGTTGGGAGTTGGAGACCAGCCTGACCAACATGGAGAAACCCCATCTCTACTAAAAATACAGAATTAGCTGAGTGTGGTGATACATGCCTGTAATCCCAGGTACTTGGGAGGCTGAGGCAGGAGAATTGCTTGAAGCTGGGAGGTGGAGGTTGCAGAGAGCTGAGATCTCACTGTTGCATTGCAACCTGGGCAACAAGAGCAAAACCTCGTCTCAAAAAGAAAAAATAAAAAGAAAAGAAAAGAAATATTATTTTTTGTTTTTTTGTTTTTCAACTTGCATAGCTTGGGTTAAATGCAGCCAGTGAGTAATAATGCAAGTCCTCAATCATTCCAGACAAAACTCAATTGTTGTCTTTAGTGATATGAAGGAGAGTGACCAAATAAGAGCCAGGGAACTGAGAGACTTCATGGGATGCATACAAGCATGGAACCCACAAAACAATCAAAACCATGAAGAGGGCTATCAGCCAGTTATAGAACCTTTATTTCTGGAAGACTACAATATTTGCTTAGCTAAAGGGATGGACAGTATCTTCTCTCATCTCTTTCAAGCTATTATTTGATCTGAAATATTACAAGGCTATAAAAAGATTTTATAATGTTTGCATGCCATTTTAAGGACCCATATAAACAGTGTATTTAAAATCTGTGGTTATTTTTATACAAAGTGATGGCACTTTGTTAGATATCACTAGAAATGCTACCTTAAATTTACAATATTTGGTTTGTCTATTAAACATTTATGCTCTTTTTTTTTTTTTTTTTTGAGAGAGAGTCTTGCTCTGTTGCCAGGCTAGGGTGCAGTGGCACGATCTCAGCTCACTGCAACCTCTGCCTCCTGGTTTTAAGCAATTCTCTTGCCTCAGCCTCCCCAGTAGCTGGGACTACAGGTGCGCGCCACCACATGCAGCTAATTTTTGTATTTTTAGTAGAGACGGGATTTCACCATGTTGGCCAGGATGGTCTTGATCTCTTGACCTTGAGATCCGCCCGCCTCGGCTTCCCAAAGTGCTGGGATTACAGGTGTGAGCCACCACACCCAGCCCTTATGCTCTTATAAGACCGTAGTTTACCAGCATTTCCCCCACTGCCTTTGGTTAGACTGCCTGCATTCAAGCTTCCCTTCCTGAATTTCCTGACTTAGCAAGCCTTTTAACTTCGGTGCCTTAGGTTGTCTTAGGTTAAGTGTTCTAGGAAAGAAGTTAAAAATGGAACTCATGCTATTTTTCACCCTAACCACCTATGTAATCACTATCAAGTTTCTACCCATGAAGAATAGTATTTCCAAATACTGACATCTTTTTCTGTTATTTATTTAAAAACAAACAAAAAACAAAACAACAACAACAGCAACAAACCAACCTCTTCTGATAACAGGAGAAATGTGCTCATTTTAAGAAATGCACACATTACTGAAACGGGTCATATAGAAAGCTGAAGTTCTGTGTAATACAACTTTTTGAGGTAATAATGGTGGAAGTTTGGTGAAACACTTAAATTTTACAGTTTTATAATCTACAAAGCCATAATGTATACAACTCTGGATATTGAATTCACAGTATATATTTCTAAAGATTGAATTCCTTATATGCCAACTTCTGTGAAACCACACTTATTTTCACTCTAGCGACTTGACCTTGAATCGTGAAATCTGCTCACAGAGGGCTTTTTCCACCCCCGGCACAGCCTAGGCATCTGTCTTATAATTTGGCCTTTTATCACTTCACTAGGACTTCTTCCACAGTCTTTGTGAGAGCTGATTTTTTTTTTTTTTTTTTTTTTTTTTTTTGAGATGCAGCCTTGCTCTGTCGCCCAGGCTGGAGTGCAGTGGCTTGATCTCGGCTCACTGCAAGCTCCGCCTCCTGGGTTCACGCCATTCTCGGGCCTCATCCTCTTTGAGTAGCTGGGACTACAGGCGCCCGCCACCACGCCCAGCTAATTTTTTGTATTTTCAGTAGAGACGGGGTTTCACCGTGGTCTCCATCTCCTGACCTCGTGATCCGCCCGCCTCGGCCTCCCAAAGTGCTGAGATTACAAGCGTGAGCCACCAGGCCCGGCCTGATTTATTTTTTTATTTTACTGATTTGATGGAGTCATTGTTGGGATCAATAAAATAATGAGATAATTTCTTCAGAAACCATTGTCATCTTTAGATGTCCTTGATGTTGGACAGTCTTGGGCTTTGTATTGCAGGTTTTTATTTAGCTGGCGTTTATTCAGAGCCAAGTCTGGTGACTATTTTGAGTCATGTTGGTTCCCTTCCAGATTTGGTGAAAGATGAGGTGATATCTACCAGGCATTGAGACCGGTTGTCTTGAATGTCTTGTTAACTAACTCTCTAGATAATTCCAGTGGAAATAATAATGTTTAGCAGTGACAGTATCAATTGGAATATTGCCTATCTTGACAATTTTTTTAGACCAGTGTTTTTGAAGTCTTAAATTTGTAGCTCATTTATTGAAAAATCAATCTACTTGTTTTACTTCATTGTCATCTCTTTGACACTCATAAAGTAATTATTAAATGTAAGGTGAATGTTACTACTATGCATGGATTGTTTAGCAAATCTCCAGTTCAAGGAGCAGATTTTTAGTCCTGTTGAGCCTGCCCTTCAGGAAGAAATGAAGTGAGTGGGGCAGTGTTTTTGTGTTTTTTGGGAGGGCCTTCCTTTTACTCAGGTCTGCTAAAAGAATGCAAATCGCTTCAAAAGTCATCATTCTCCCTTTCTTTGTGGCCTCATGTGTTGTTCTTAATCTCCTCCTTTCTGTCTTTTTGTTTTTGTTTTTTTTCCTCAGTAAAGAGAGAGTCAGGAGCCTGCCCTTTCCTCCCTTTCTCTCACCTCACCTCCAGGGTGGCCTGAGAATTGAGGAAGAACCTTAAATTCTGCTCTTTGTTAAGAGCTCTGATAACTGGGACTGTTAGAATATTGCTAAAATGGGTTTTGGAGATGTTCCCTACTCTCCCTGCCTGCCGTTTCCACAGATTACTGAGGATTGGCTCTGTTGCCAAATGAGGCTGATATTGAGCCTCAAATTTTGACCCATTTTTCATCAAGTTTGTCTTAATATAGAAGTTGCAAGATTTAGTAGTGCAGCAATTGTTGTTCTTATAGAAAAAGTCAACTGCATGTTTGCTGAATTCCATCTCTTGGGCTGAAGACAAAAGAGTTTGTGCACAATGTTCGCAGTCCATAGGGTTGTAAGCAGGAATGTCTGCAGCAGCCAGAGAGTTCAGGGCAATTTTTCTGAGCTGAAACAGTTACCTACCTAGCAAATGTAATACAAAGCCTAAGTATTACTTTCTAAGGAATGTGGGGTGTTTCATAACTAAACAAATCTGTGATGCTGGAATAATATGCTTTAAAAAAACCTTACAAATCTGTATTTGAGTGAATGAAATGAATGTCAGAAAGTTTACAATTTTTGTGGAAAGCTGGTAATTTTAGGTTGTTGAGTGGAGGAAAAGGAGGGCAACAAACTTTGCTAAGTTACTTGGACTGAACTTCCTGCCAGTACCGCTGCCTTCTCCCAAATGATTAAAAAGTTGAAAGCAACTTTGTGGCAATTTAACAATGATGGCAAATATACAGAAATGCAGGGAGATCTTTCATTTAGGCTGTCAAAGATCAGTGGGAATTAAGGCACCTTTGCGTTTACATATATAATATGAAGTACCTTTTGTTTTATATTTCACGAATTCTAATGGACATTTTATTTATAATGAAACATGAATGCTACTGCCAGGATATTCTAATGAAAATGATCAGCTCATTTTCAAAACCTTAAAATAACGAACATAGAAATAATTTCTAGTGTCTAGTTCTGTAATCTTACGTTAAAATAGTTTCTCGGACCTCCAATCAGCCACAATACTGAAATGACAATGCCAGAATATATAACAGAGATACAAAATGATTTCCAATTAACGACATTTTATCTTATTAACATAAGTATTAACATTTTAATCTAGCAGAGGAAAGAAGACTAAAATATTAAAAGAAGAATTCTCTGGAGCAGTTTACAAACATTTTGGGAAAACAAGGATGAAGCACAGGGACTGGGAAAAGATTTCAGTGTTTCTCTTGTTCACATGACAGAGTAGCAGTCAAAATACACCCCTGTGATTTGTCGCATCTGTTAGAAATGCTGCAGTAGCTAAAGGGACGTTCCCTGGCTTTGGTGAAGAAATTAGTAAACAAGCCAGTGTAAAGAGAAAACCCTTGTTAGTGATCAGAGGCCACATTCTCCAACCCCTACAAGTTCTAGCTTCGTGTAATGCCAGAAAGAGAGAGGTCAAAAGTCTGAGAGAACTTTTGTTATGAAAAGTGTTTGTTTGTATTTTTAAAATTTTGGATAACATAATCCAGTGCTTTGGGTACAAAGGTTTGAGCAATCGGCACCATTTTAATAATGCATTTATTAGTTGCAATGCATTAACACTTAAAGAGGTAGAGTCTAAAATGCAGTTCATGTACACATTTCACAGGCTGCCTGATATTTATTAAGACACACCTTATTTTCCCTAGATACCTTTTCTCACTATTTCTGTCTTAGGTGGTTACTCATCTCTCCTCACTCTTACATGTAGTGTTTTAAAATTTCATATATGTGCCCAGAGGACTCTTGGCATTTAAACAAGTTTCTCGACATTAAAAACAAAAAAATCTGTTTCTGAGTTATAGAAGTTATTTAGCTCCTCTGACACATAATGCTACATCAGCTTCAGGACAATCAAATATAGCTGCTTTTAGAGACAGCAGAACTAAAGCAGGAGCCGGTCTGTGCATTTTTCCATGACTCACTGAGATGTATTGAAGGTCTGAGTCTCATGCAGAATTTAACCCTCTCTCTCCTGAGACTGATGATGTTTTCATATAATCTACACTTCCTCTTTCAAATGGTGAAGGCAGACAAGACCCCCTAACATTGGGAGCTGCTTTTGATTTGAAAGAATGTAAGTGATAGAGGACTCAGGCTTACGTATCTTCTTTTGGCTCAAGTGTGCATTTCTCAAAAAGAAGGTCTATAAGGAAAGTGGCAGCAATGATCAGTTTGTTAACATGTCAATATTGTGCTCCTATGCTACCTTCTGGTTTCTCTTTTCATTGCAAAACTGGCCAAGTTTTTTTTATTTTAGTAGAGACAGGGTTTTACCATGTTGCCCAGGCTGGTCTCGAACTCCTGAGCTCATGTAGTCCACCCACCTGGGCCTCCTGAAGTGCTAGGATTACAGGCATGAGCCACCGCGCCCAGCCACTCTTTCTTTTAAAATTTAAAGATAAAAATATTTTATTTAAGGCCAGGATCATATGCCATTTTAGAGGGGACAAAAACTGAAGATGCTATAGGGAGAAAATCTGTTGAAATACTATTTGAATAAGATGAATATATTTAAATCTAGAAGGCCAGTTACTTGCATTTTAGGGTAGTAAAGAAATTGACCAAGTTTATCAAAACACCATTGGCTATCCATCTTGAAAATGCAAAGAGGATTACAAAAGTGCATAAAATTGAAAAAGAGCCCAAGGTGGATCAATACTTTTAGAAAATGGAGAATTACGCTTTAGAAACCGCAGACCTGAATGAAGTTTTGCTACTCTTCTTTCAAAAACTGTTTTCCAGAAATCAGTCTTAAAACACTCAGAACAAAATGAAATCAAGCAAGGCAGAACCAGCCCCAATTAAAAATTTGACTTTCAGAAGGGTAAAAATTTTGTTTTACCTAACTTTTTTTTTTTTGGAAACGGAGTTTCGCAACCTCTGTCTCCTGGGTTCAAGCAATTCTCCTGCCTCAGCCTCCTGAGTAGCTGGGATTACAGGCATGCATCACCACCCCAGCTAATTTTGTATTTTTTTAGTAGAGATGGGGTTTCTCCATATTGGTCAGGCTGGTCTCGAACTCCCGACCTCAGGTGATCCACCCACCTCGGCCTCCCAAAGTGCTGAGATTGCAGATGTGAGCCACCGCCACCGCACCCCGCCTGTTTTACCTAACCTTCAAATGGACAATGCACTCAAGCTGGTACAAAATTCAAAAGGTATAGAAGGGTGCATGTAGTGAAAAGGGAACCTATCTATTCCCCACCTCACAGATAACAATGACAGCCTCATTTTAAGTACATTTAGACCAAATAAATGAAAGGAAATCAATAAATGTTATTTATTTTGTCTGAACAAGACTTTTTTTATTCCATTCTGTGCAAAATATTAATTAAAATTGGAACAGTATGTTCTCCATCCCTGTTTTTCAAACTGTTGGTTCAGCGTGATTAGGGAGTCATATACAGACTTCTGTGGATTTCATGTTAAAAAAAAAACAAACTCAAATTGTTATAAGAGAACACGTTTTGTAAAAAAAAAAAAAATCTTTTTTGTTGTGCATATGTATTTGCACACATATATCCATGTGTACTCGGTCTCAATATCAAAATATTTCTTATAGTGATTTATGGTCAAACTGTTTGAAATACTTGTATTTAATTTTTCTGATGTGGCTTTTCAGACACTCTGGAAAGCAGAACTAAGAAATGATTTCTGGGCTATATCTAGGAAATGTCACCTCAGTTATAGCCCAGAAACAACTGTGGCCACAATTGTGAAGACAGTGTTTACACTAAGACCATGGATGGAACCAGGCTTCTGGATTCAGTAGCCTCTAAATTTAAAGGGGTTTGCCAGTACTTGGGAGATGTAAACAAAAACAGTCAATAAAGCATTCTGTTTTTTTTTTTTTTTTTGAGATGTAATTTCACTCTTGTTGCCCAGGTTAGGGTGCAATGACAGGATCTCAGCTCAATGCAACCTCCACCTCCCAGGTTCAAGCAATTCTCGTGCCTCCTCTCAGCTACAGCCTCCTGAGTAGCTGGGATTACAGGCATGTGCCACCACACCTGGCTATTTTTGTATTTTTAGTAGAGATGGAGTTTCCCCACGTTGGCCAGGGTGGTCTTGAACTCCTGATCTCCTGACCTCAGGTGATCCACCTGCCTTGGCCTCCCAAAGTGCTGGGATTACAGGCATGAGCCACTGCACCTGGTCCAATAAAGCATTCTTAAAAGTGTTAAAATATGAGACAAATATTATATGCTCTACCATTAGAAGTACAATCACCTGGGGGACAGACTGGATCCCGTGAACAATTGAGCTCTCTGGGTCTTTGGGAACTACAGAAGAGCAAATAGTATAGGACACCAGAAGGTATGTTTGGAGTGGGGGTGTCTTGTCTCCTGCCATCTACTACCTATGTGACATTAATTTAATAGTTTGCTTAGCCTCACTAAGCCTCAGTTCCCATATCTGTTTAAAAAACAAACACGGGCTGGGCGTGGTGGCTTATGCCTGTAATCCTAGCACTTTGGGAGGCTGAAACAGGAGGATCACTTCAGCTCAAGAGTGCAACAGCAGCCTGGACAACATAGTGAGACCTCTTCCCTATTTAAAATAATAATAATTATTATTATAATTATTATTATTCAAAAGAAAAAATAAAAAGAAAACACACATTAGAATTTAAAAACTAGAAAGAGAACACTTGTTTTGCAGGATTGTTTTGATGATTAAGTTAGCAGAAAACATAATATGCTGACTAGCACATTGTAGGCCTTCAACAAAATGTACATTTCTTTTCTTCTGTATGTGAACTCATTGAAACAAACTTCAGCTATAACCCATCCTACACACAGGCACACACACACAAAATCACATGTAATTGCAGATGCTCTTACCCCTACAAAATTGTAACCATCCAGCAGTATTTATCTAATGTTCTCTAAATATAGCACTACCAAATTCTAAAATAATTTACCAGCAAATGGCTCTGTGATAGAGAGGCAGCAATCAATACATAAGTGGGTAACAGTGTGGACTCGAGATCTGCCACCGAAGCCACTGGGCAAGTTATTCAACTTCACTGTTCTACAGCTTCCTCATCTATAGCATGGTGAGATTTTTTTTTTTTTTTTTTTGAGACAGAGTCTTGCTGTGTCACCAGGCTGGAGTGCAGTGGTGCGGTGATCTTGGCTCACTGCAGCCTCCACCTCCCGGGTTCAAGCGATTCTCCTGCCTCAGCCTCCTGAGTAGCTGGGACTACAGCCACGCGCCACCATGCCCAGCTAATTTTTGTATTTTTAATAGAGACGGGGTTTCACCATGTTGGCCAAGATGGTCTCGATCTCTTGACCTCGTGATCTGCCTGCCTCGGCCTCCCAAAGTGCTGGGATTACAGGTGTAAACCACCACACCCAGCTGAGAATATTTAACTACCTTACTGGTTTGTGTGTGTGTGAATTTGAAATTATTATACGTAAAGTGCTGGGAATGTCGTCCAGTAGTAAGCAAAGTTCTTCCTGTCACCTAAGTAGCAAAGCGATGGCAAGAAAATTGGTTACTGAAGGAAAGTTTCCTATGGAAGTGCAAAAATAAGGCTTTTGTGAGATTTTAAGGTGGAGTTAGTGAGAGACTATCAGAAAAGATGGAGAGATTTTTATTCACACTTGTGTGCCATTGTTAAAGATTCATTTTAATACTCTTCATGTTTAGTTTGGGAAGTCTGTGTGCTTCTTGTATTTAAAGTCACTGACTGATACGCTTACTTTTGTTTCTAACGGTTTTTTATGTTTCTTTTGTTTCTAATGAAATCTGCTCATTAGCTGTATTTTTTGGTGTTTGTTTTTCGTTTTTAAAAGGAGGGGGCACAAGAAAGATGTTTCTAAATTTCTCAAGTTTAATTCCAGGCCAAAGTGTGTATATATATATATAAAATATTTTCTGACTGACATTCTGACATTCCATTCCAGTCCTTTAGATGTTAGACTGCAAACAATCACAGGTGAATTCTTTGGCAACTTAAACCTGTTTTCATAGCCCAGGCATTGTTTGGGGGAAAACAGTTTGATTTCGAAGGAAATTTTCAAAATTCTCATGAAAGACCTTCCGCAGAATTGTGGATCTTCATTGTGCATGTACTTTTCATAACTCCTATCTTTTTTTTTTTTTTTTGAGACGGAGTCTCGCTCTGTCTCCCAGGCTGGAGTGCAGTGGCGCGATCTCGGCTCACTGCAAGCTCCGCCTCCAGGGTTCAAGCAATTCTCCTGCCTCAGCCTCCTGAGTAGCTGGGACTACAGGCGCCCACCACCATGCCCAGCTAATTTTTTTTTTGTATTTTTAGTAGAGACGGGGTTTTACCATGTTAGCCAGGATGGTCTCAATCTCCTGACCTCGTGATCCGCCCACCTCGGCCTTCCAAAGTGCTGGGATTACAGGCGTAAGCCACCACGCCCGGCCCATAACTCCTATCTGTAAAAATCCACATTTGTGAGAAATGGCTGGCTGATAAATGTCACCAGTTTGAGGATGTAGGGGATTGTGGTATGTACCCATGTTGTTCCCAGCTCACGTGTGGTTGTTGGCCAAATCTGAAGCAAAGAGATATAGCTTCATTCATACTTACGTGTCATTTTTCCATTATTCCATTCTCACTGTCACTGTTAGATAAGTCTTCAGCTGTGAATACCACATTTCCCCGCTGTGGTACATTGTATTTGTAACTTCCAAAATGACTAGTTCATAAACTACATTCTAAGTTACGCCCACTTGCTCATTCAGAATATATTTTAAAGCCCATGCCCTCCACCACAGTGCTTCAGGTACAGCCCAGAGTGTTTACGCATTTAGTCTCCAGACTAAAGCAGGGGCTTTTTCCATTGACTACTACTAATGGCCAATTGTTTTTGCTCAATTTGCATTGAGCTCAGAAAATTATTAACTATCAAGACCTGGTTAAAGGCCTACTTCTGGGCTTTCTCACAATGCAGAATTTGACTGGTCAATAGAAACCAGTCTGGGTATCTCTGAAATGACAGAGATACCCAGAATCATTAGCAATGACAGCATAGTTAGAAATTCAGAAACATATATTCCAGGGCAGCCAGAAGAGACCTGTGATACAGAACTTGTCAACTTTGTTGAAGAAATTTGCAAATATATGCATCTGTTAGCCATCAGTGTCCTGACTTAATAGGCAAGTTTAAAATTACTGATTACGCTGATGTGCTTCTGATTTCTTTTTGCAAAACAGATGAGTAGTTTTTATTCCAAAATTTGTTCCAAATCCTATTTTTTGGCAGTGTGCTAGGTTTAGTCACAGTGTGAATAAAGTATGCTCTCTATGTCTTGATTACTCTGCCTAAAATATCTCAACACAGTGTACATTTGGTCCTTCTTAGATTATTACAACTAGTGTTAGACATCAACAACTTCTTCTTTTCAGCTAATGAAAAAGTTGGAATTGACACTCTTATCACCCTTATGACACCTCCCCAAACCCAAGTTCCTCTTCTCAATTCTCCACTATTTTGACTACTCAATACCCTCTCTAGGTCACTTCCTTTGCCTCTCAACCATTGCCTTTTGGTTTTGTGTCACTCCATTAATGTTTAGAGGATGACTGATGTCTTTCATTCATCTTTGGATAAAGGGCACCATTATTAAATTGGCTTTGCTTTATTCCATGTGTGTCCTGGATCTGCCTCCCCTCTTAGTAGCCAAGGACACATTTCTGAGTTCTCTATCTCTATGCTTGCCAAAATGGGAAAAAGAAAACTGTTGAACCTGAAGTCTTGTAAGATATGTAACCAATTCAATCCATATTTTTCATATAAGTGATTTTTTAGCGTCCAGTGACTCCAACCATGGAAGCTGTGGAGTAGATGAAGAGTTGTTTGTGCCTTGTGGCATTTATCTTGGGTATGGTCCATCTGTAATGAATTTGAGTCATGAGATATAAATCATATCATTATAAAGAGCCTAAAATGGGCCAACACGAGAATCTAGCAATAGTACGAGGTGTAATGGTACTGAGAATTTAAGACAGAACTTGACCTCAGTTATTTTCCTTTGGATTGCCAGAGGCCAGTAGCTACATTTGCTCCTCTTGAGATAAGCATTTAAGGATGTTCCCTCAGCCATTGTTGACTCAAATTAAGCATTGCATGAAGCAGCATTCAACCCTTAGGAAAAGTTAGTTGAGTTGCCATCTTTAGGGATCTAAGATGCTGGAACACTAAACTTTCAAAAAATGCTTTGATGCTCAGATTTAACAAAAAAGTTAAAAGAAAATAAAGCCCTTAAAAACAAACCTAATACACTTATCATTGTTGTATTAGTATGAAATGTTGTTTCTTTATAAGCCTGAAAGGAGAGGTCATTATTTTTGTAGCTTTCCATAGAATAAGGAGATTGATACTTTATAGTGTTCTGGGAACCAGA
Organism: Symphalangus syndactylus; assembly: GCF_028878055.3. Classification (NCBI taxonomy): domain Eukaryota; kingdom Metazoa; phylum Chordata; class Mammalia; order Primates; family Hylobatidae; genus Symphalangus; species Symphalangus syndactylus. The sequence goes on from NC_072440.2 coordinate 45,756,752, forward strand.
TAGATTTTGAAGTTTTGAAAAGGTTCAGCTGTGGTCATCATGGAGTAGTTGAGAATTGTCTAACTAGAGTGTGGTATTGACTTTACAAATATTTACCAAGTACTTTCTGCATCCTTAGCACTCTGTTAGGCACTAGGATATGGGGAGCTTGTGATAAAGAGATGGAAAAGATAGTGGCTGTCCCCTCAAAGGTGTGTATAATGTATTAAGGTACATAATGCAAGGAAATGAATAAAAGGGAGGGTGCATTAGTGAGTCTAGTACCTAAGCACACACAACCCATTTCTGGGGGAGAGGGTTGCAGGCAGGGCTGGCTACATAATTCGCAAGGCCTAGTGCAAAATAAAAATCCCATTGTTCAAAGTCGGGCAAAAAGTACCATTAAAAGTACTAAAATATAAAGTTTTATCCTCTGCTCATCCGACTTCACTTACAAAACACAAATTCAAAGATAAAATTATTAAGAATTTCAAGATAGTAACAGCAGAGTACTAAACTAAGCCCAGAGCCCTTCTGAGCCTGGGCCCCTTTTGAAAGTGGGGTCTTAGGCGACTGCACAGTGGATCACACACTCATGGGGCCAGCCCTGGGTACAGGGGTGATTCCTATGAAATCTGATATGTCAGCACTAAACCTTTTTTCAAGGAAGGGTTTATATAGAGAAATTTGAACAAGTTTGTACAGATCAAAATGGATATGTTTTGTTAGGTATGTTTTATTTATTTCCCTTTTTTTGGTTAGGAATTAGGGGCAGGGATTATTTCTTATAAGGGAAGACAGAGACTAGGGTATGAAAAACTCAGAGGAAGTATCAGACTTGGAGAAATGTAGTGATTACTATATGTACCTCAGAGACAGGCTGGTTCATTTGTTAAACTTTAGTGCAGGATTTGCCATCCAGGGTTTTGGTACCCAAGGTGGCCTAATATTTATGACACATCTTTCTACATCAGTTGTTACATCATTCTCTCCTTTTTCCTCAGTTTCAACCCTTTTGAATGGTGGCTGTTTGCCTCACTCAGTGTGATTTCACTGATTATTCCGGATGTACCCTAGTTGTGGTGAGTCTATCCAGGCATTGTTGCAGGCAGACGCAATGTCCATTTATTTATGTAGATTACCACCCCCACATGCAGCTAGTGACCAGAAGAAAGGTTTTCAAAAGATTGAACACTTCTAACATAGAGTTGGTGTTTTTGTTTTTTATTGGACAATAGGCATGGGAGAGAATTTGTAGCAGATTCATTTCTTTTCCTTGGCCTAAAAGCCTTGCTCGAGCCTCCTCCAAACTTAAAAAAACTAGAGGAAAAGAAAAGAGTGTTCTTTGAATCTATAATACATCAGTCTGCAGTGTAGCTTTTCTTTTTTGCCAATTTTTTCTAAGGAAGACCCTCATGGACTCAATATAGATATGAGTGAAACTGCTGTCTCAAAAGCCTTTTATTAACTAGCTGCTAAATTTTATGACATTTTTTCTCCCTACTATACCCCACCCTTCTCTGCTTCCTTTTTTTCCCCCTTATTCTTACTTTATTTTATTTTGTTTTATTTTTGAGATGGAGTTTCACTTTTATTGCCCAGGCTGGAGTGCAATGGCGCGATCTTGGCTCACCGCAACCTCCACTTCCCGGTTCAAGAGATTCTCCTGCCTCAGCCTCCCGAGTAGCTGAGATTACAGGCATGTGCCACCATGCCCATGTAGAGATGGGGGTTTCTCCATGTTGGTCGGGCTGGTCTCAAACTCCCAACTTCAGGTGATCCGCCCACCTTGGCCTCCCAAAGTGCTGGGATTACAGGCGTGAGCCACCGCACCCAGCCTTTATGTATTTATTTATTTATTTTTATTTTTTTGAAATGAAGTTTCACTCTTGTTGCACAAGTTGGAGTGCAGTGGCACGATCTTGGCTCACTGCAACCTCCACCTCCCGGGTTCAAGTGATTCTGTGTGCCTCAGCCTCCCGAGTGGCTGAGATTACAGGCCCACACCACCATACCTGGCTAATTTTTTGTATTTTTAGTAGGAATGGGGTTTCACCATGTTGGCCAGGCTGGTCTTGAACTCCCAACCTCAGGTGATCCGCCTGCCTCGGCCTCCCAAAGTGCTGGGATTACAGGCATGAGCCACCACGCCTGGCCTTCCACTTATTTTTGAACATTTCTTTTCGTTTGAAGTTCCCTTCTTCCTGAGCTTATTTTAGCATTGCACATGCCTACTTGTTTTCCTACATTTCCTTTCACTGTCTTCTTCACTCAGTTTTCTTTTCCTCTCTATTCCTTGAGTACAGACACTTACCTAATGTTGGTCCTACAGCCTTCTCTTCATTCTCTGTTCTTTCTACCTAGGAGATTTCTTCCACTTCCTGGCCCCACTCTTGACAACATCTCAGTGTTGATGTCTCTGTCTTCTGACTCCAGATCCAAATGTTCCTCTGAGTGTGCTTAATGTGAATGCGCCAATGCCCCATTAGCCCCCACATCCCTTCAGCATCGTCATGTTAAATAAATTCCTTATTCCAGTGGGAGTTTACTTATTCTGTCTCCTCCCACTCATGTCTGCTATTTGGGACATCCCTCTTTTGGTTGGTGTTGCCCTGGTTCTCATTGGCACCAAACCCAATTCCCATGTCTGTCTCTCCTTTTTAGACCATAAGCAGGGACCAGGCCTTTTCATTTTGTAACTGCTGCATGTAGTACAGTGCCTGGAACACAGCTCAGTAAGTAACAAGCTGATTGATTCACTGAATTAATATTGAACAGCTTATCTCCCACCTCCCAGTTAGTTCTCCAAGACTTTTCATGCCCTCATCTCTTATGTAAATATGCCACTTTTATTCTTTTGCATCTCTAACCTTCCCTTTATGTTTCTGCCAGAGTTGTCCTCCTTACAGAAGTCCCTTTCTGTGCAGGGCTATGCCTTATTCATCTTTATATAACCCAAGTGCTGAACCGCAGTGCCTTGTATACAGTAGCCACTTAAAGGTATGCTAAATTTGAGCGGAGCTAAGAAGGAAGGAAAGAGATGTGAGGGGTGACAGATTGAAAGGAGGATTAGAAAGATAAAAGGGGAGAAACTAAAGGGCTGAGGCCAGCCAGTCTGTCTGTAAACATTCCATTAGTCCTGGTGTTAGATTGGATGAAAGCTTTTTTTTTTTTTTTTTTTTTTTTTTTCCTGATGTCCCTGGACACTTCTCCTCCTTTGGAAAAGAACAATACATTATTCAAGAGATGGGAAAAGCGAGAGAAATAGGGCTCAGTCCCCCTCACAAAAATCTGGTTCATAGAACCTAGAATTTTGGAGCCAGAAAATGCCTGAGTAGAGCCCAGCTCTCATTCTGCAGACAAGGAAACTGAGGCATGAGGAGGTTAAGTGGCTTAGCAGCTAGCTAATGGGAAAACCAGCAGTCAAACATGAGTCTCTTTCTTCCTCTCCCAGCACATCCATCAATAAATCACATTTTCTCTTTTCTTGGTGGTGCAGGCCAGTGTTTAAGGTGAGGGATTATGATTACTAAGAGAATAGACATTTTAAAGACCCTTTGCTAATCACAAATTTTTGCAAAGTTTACATCAGGCTCTTTTTAAAGGACTCAGCATGGCTGGAAATAGATTAGTGGTTTTACATTTCTTTTTTTTAAGTGGAGATTTCCAAAGCATTCCTCTTTTTATTTTCTTTTTAAAATAAAATTTTACTTAGCATAATTAGAAAAACAGATTAAAGTGGAATTGTTCTGGCTAAATTGGAGGTGAGGACCATAAATTCTGCCTGCTGCCCCCTTCCCCATCCACTTCCTTCATCCTGCTCCTGGATGCCCACTGAAGAATCTGAAAAGCTTCTTAGAGAACACTTTTATCCAGTTAATCAAATGACCTCCAAGGTCCCTTTCATTCTCTCATGCTATGGTGCTGAGATGATGTAGTCTGTTGCCATTTGGATCATTATTGAAAATTATCAGGTGATGAGGATTTAGGGAGAGTGAAACAGGAAGTGGTGTGGAAAGGCCTGCTAGTCATCAGGAAATAAAAGGTACCCTTCATTTGGTTTTTAAGAAATAGTCGGGAAAAGAGATTGATAGGGCAGGAGAGAGACTGTCTACTGCTTGGAGATTTTGAATGCTGTGGCTAGAGTGATAGATAAAAACAACTTTTAGCAGTGGGCACATATCAAGAAATGAAGAATGATGAGACCAGAGCTGAGGAGCTCAGATTAGGGAACTCTTCTGAGCTCAGGACATAAAGAAAGAAGAAGACAGATTATTTGGAGAAAAAAGTTTGAAAGGTTTTTGTGAACTGGATTTATAATGTAAAGGACAGAACTTTGTTGAGTTGTTTTCCAAGGTTCAGCAAACTAATTGCATTTCAGCATAAATTTGTCAAATGGTAGATGAGAAACGTATTGTTCACCCTATTGAGGTAGTAATGTTGGAAAGAGATCTTGCTGTACGATACAGGAGAAGGAAGGTTTATTAAACTGCACAGAATGTCTGCAAGTCATCCAACATCTCTGAACTCTTTCTTCCCATCTGTAAAAATAGGAAGATTATAATTTTAGATATGTTGGGCCTGTGTCCATCCCAGTGCTCCTGCTCCCTTCTGCCTTCAGGCGTAAGGTACAGGTGTAAGATGTTAGCCTACCATTATTCTCTTTTTATCTAGGGTCTCTTTGGATCAATAGTCTCTAACTAGAGACAGTACCATTCCTACCTAGGGGACTTTCACCTAACCAGCCTCAGAAACCTATTTTTAGGTAGCAAAAGAAAAATGTTTGCTATATAGACCTAGATGTTAGCTGCTTGTCACAAGCTAAAGGGGTGTTCTCTCTCTTCTTTTTTTTTTTTTTTTTTTTTTGACAGTCTCACTCTGTCACCCAGGCTGGAGTGCAGTGGTGCGATCTCAGCGCACTGCAACCTCTGTCTCCCGGGTTCAAGCAATTCTCGTGCCTCAGCCTCCCAAGTAGGTGGGATTACAGATGTGCACCACCATGCCCAGCTAATTTTTGTATTTTTAGTGGAGACGGAGTCTCACCATGCTGGCCACACGGGTCTTGAACTCCAGACCTCAGGTGATCCACCGGCCTCAGTCTCCCAAAGTGCTGGGATTACAGGTGTGAGCCACTGCACCCGGCCTGAAGGGGTGTTCTAATGTTGGGTATGATCACACGTGCATCAGCTCTGTTCTGGTACTCACATTTCTTCAACCAGAGGCTCCCCTCATAAATGTCAGATTAGTCCCAGGAGACACTAGTCTGCAGTCTGATTTCCCTTGCCATCATCCCCAGCTAGGCGACAGAGCTGAGTTTAACTAAAAGTATAAGAAAACTGGGTTTCTTGCTCACCCATCTAGCTGAACATCCTCCTGAACATCTGCCTGAACATCCTCCTCTGAAGAAGCCAATGAGAATTATTGATAATGTATGAACCCCCAGGAGACAAACCTTTTACAAATAAACTGAAAGACAAGGAAGTAAAGTTTTTTTTGTTTTTTGAGACGGAGTCTCGCTCTGTCACCCAGGCTGGAGTGCAGTGGCGCAATCTCGGCTCACTGCAAGCTCCTCCTCCCGGGTTCACGCTATTCTCCTGTCTCAGCCTCTCCGAGTAGCTGGGACTACAGGCGCCCGCCACCACGCCCGGCTAATTTTTTGTATTTTTAGTAGAGACGGGGTTTCACCGTGGTCTCGATCTCCTGACCTCGTGATCCGCCCGCCTCGGCCTCCCAAAGTGCTGGGATTACAAGCGTGAGCCACCGCGCCCGGCGGAAGTAAAGTTATATACAGTTATTAAGGAACACTCAACTACCCCTGCTTTTTAAAACCACATAATGAAGCTTTAGCACATTTCACCCTTATTCTGTTTTTGTTTCTGTTTTAAGCTAGAGACTCTTTGGGTCAGTGGTTTCCAACTGGGGAAAGTACTGTTCTTGCCTAGGGGACTTTCAGGAACGTATGGGAATATTCTGATTATCACTATAACTGGGGTCACTGCTAGCATTTTGTGGGCAGGGGCCGGGAATGCCAGGACAAGGCCAACCCCCGAAAAGGGAGAATTATCATCTTTTTTTTGTTGTTGTTGTTGTTGAGACGGAGTCTCGCTCTGTCGCCCGGGCTGGAGTGCAGTGGCGCAATCTCGGCTCACTGCAAGCTCCGCCTCCCGGGTTCATGCCATTCTCCTGCCTCAGCCTCTCCGAGTAGCTGGGACTACAGGCGCCCGCCACCACGCCCGGCTAATTTTTGTATTTTTAGTAGAGACGGGGTTTCACCGTGGTCTGGATCTCCTGACCTCGTGATCCGCCCGCCTCGGCCTCCCAAAGTGCTGGGATTACAAGCGTGAGCCAGTGCACCCGGCCGAATTATCATATCTTAAATGCCAGGAGCATCCTCATTGAAACACTGAACATTTTAATGAAAATGTACTCTTCGTTTGCCAAATTTTCTTACTGATAAACTATGATAAACTACTCTTGAAGATGAGTAGTCTATAGCTATTTTGCTTATTTGGACCTTAGTAGTGTAACTGTTTTCTGACATCAAATATTTAAAACATATTTCTGTTTTATACATAAGCAGTATAGTCATTTTTAAAATCATTTATTGCATACCCCAATGTAGACAGATGTTTATAAAATATTATTTGAATTAAATGCAACTGAACACTCATATCATTTAAAAAATATCCCCAATTGCTTTTTTTTTTTTTTTTTTTTTTTTTTTTGAGACAGAGTCTCGCTCTGTTGCCCAGGCGTGCAGTGGCACAATCTTGGCTCAGTGCAACCTCCGCTTCCCGGGTTCAAACAATTCTCTGCCTCAGCCCCCTGAGTAGCTGGGATTACAGGCACCCACCACCATGCCCAGCTAATTTTTGTATTTTTAGTAGAGTTGGGGTTTCACCATCTTGGCCAGGCTGGTCTTGAACTCCTGACCTCGTGATCCGCCTGCCTCAGCCTCCCAAAGTGCTGAGATTACAGGCATGAGCCACCGCGCCCAGCCTCCCAGCTACTTTAAAAGAATGTCTTGGCACCCATTAAGAAAAGTAGATATTTAGACCAGGTACAGTGGCTTATGCCTGTAATTCCAGTACTTTGGGAGACTGAGGTGGGAGGATTGCTTGAAGACAGGAGTTTGAGACCAGCCTCAGCAACATAGTGAGACCCCTGTCCATATAAAAAGAAAGAGAAATAAGTGTTGATTTGAGGCCTGTGTGTTTTCATTTAAATGGCTCTAATATTAATATTAATGGCATAGGACTTTTAAAATAATTTTTTAAAAATTTTAAAGCAAGGCAGCTGGTATATGGCCTACGTTTAGATTTCAGTTGCAGTTTTTAAATGCATCTTCACTGTTGGTGGTCTCAGCAAAGTCAGTTCAGACATGGCAGGAGTTAGGGATTGGGAGGAAGAAAATACGATTTCATTTTCCTCATGTTAAATGTACATTATCAAGGATCCAGTTTAAATGTGTCTAAGTTAATTGGAGCCCCTAGGAGCCACTTTGCTAAGCAGCTAATTCAGCCTCTCTTCCCCAGAGAGGATAATTGTTGTTAAAAAACAAAAAAGTAAAATGTGTTGTTTTCTCATGTAATTATGTAACTGACATCTTTATATAATAATACATTTGGGTGGTCTGTCCCTGAAACACTCACTTTGTTAGGAAACATTACAGTTTCCACAAGTAATTACTTACTCCTAAATATTATGAAAGAATTTGGTATTATTACATTGCATCATTGCATTAGTCAGAACCTAAACTTTCTAAATGAGTTTGGCACTGGAAAAGGCTTCTAGGTTTTTTGCTATGTTTTTCTTAAATGTCATTATATGAGCTAAAATGTTCTTCAGGTGGAATACTATATGACGGAATGTTTAAAAGTAACAAAATACCAATCTGTTAAAGAAAAGAGCAAGGGTCCCAAAGTGGCATCTTTTCAGTAATTACATTGTGATATCCTTATCAATGTGGTTATTCCAGTCTCTTTCAGCTCATTCATTTACCCCACTGGAATGGGTTACGACCCATGAACTTACTTGCCGTAGTGAACCACAGATATCTTGACAATGGACACACTGCCATTAAAATGGAGTTCATTTTAATCCATGTTGGTAATAAGGTTCTGTGACTTGCTGATTAAAAAATGCCACACTTAATGAAACTGGAATTTTCCCTTTAATTCTATTCTTCTGAGACTGTAGACTGCCTTGGTCCTGAGGAGACAACCATCCCTAATCCCAGATTCAGCCAGGACCTGACTCTAACTAATCATGATGGCTGATTATTCCACCTGAGGGCATTTTGTTAAATTGCTATTACCTAGAATTGTGTGGGAGGCTTTTGCAAAGTAGCAGAGAGAGGAAAGAAAGTGCACAGACAGATAAAACTCTAAGGAGGGAGGAGAACCCCAGGGCAAAAGCAATATGAGGTAAACATGCAGAAAGTTGAAATAGGCAAGGTAAAAGGTGCAGAAAGTTGAAATAGGCAATGTAAGGATAGAGTTTACTTTCAAAGGTAGAAAAGGAAATTGTGAGATGATTGCAAAACGGTCATCATCATCATTATCTTCACCATTCCTTCTTTATTTTTTAGAGACAGGGTCTCCTATGTTGCCCAGGCTGGTCTTGAACCCTGGGCCCAGGGGATCTTCCTGCCTCAGCCTCACAAAGGCTAGGATTACAGGCACAAGCTACCGTGCCCAGCCCATAACTGCATTCTATGACTCAATCAGTGGTTTATCCTCAACAGCAAATAGAAATAAATAGGCTATGTTCAAAGGAAAGAAGAGAGTTAACAGTTTGGTTCCAAGGCTAACGACTAGGAGTCTGTCATTAACAATCTGCATTGTGTTTCCTAGAGGAAAATGTATACCAGGTGAAATGACACATTTCTACTTAACATCATCCTAAATTAGTGCATTTAATATCTTTTTTTCCACAAAGAAATGGCCACATTTTTTAACTTTTTTTTTTTTTTTTTTTTTTGAGAAGGAGTTCTACTCTTGTTGCCCAGGCCGGAGTGCAATGGCGTCATCTTGGCTCACAGCAACTTCCACCTCCCGGGTTCAAGAGATTCTTCTGCCTCAGCCTCCTGAGTAGCTGGGATTACAGGCATGTGCCATTACGCCCAGCTAATTTTATATTTTTAGTAGAGACGGGGTTTCTCCATGTTGGTCTGGCTGGTCTCAAACTCCCGACCTCAGGTGACCCACCCGCCTCGGCCTCCCAAAGTACTAAGATTACAGGTGTGAGCCACTGTGCCCAGCCTGTGGCCTTTTCATGCAATGTACCAATACTGTACAGCCCTTTTGCCTAAATATGTGATATCTTACACATTTGAGATGGATGGGCATCTAAAATGATAGAGTCAATGACATTGTTGGTACTAGACATTAGGTATTATTACAACACAAAACTATAGTTATTTGAGAAAATAAAAATGTTTTTTCCTAGTATAACCTAAATGGAATCATATGCCGGATACAAATTTGTGAAAGCAAAGGTGAAATTTAATGGAATACAGTTTAAAAATGCATTTGGGTAGATACTGCCATAAAAGTATTGCCTTTAAAATTGTAACCTAACCTGGAATGACGGTGCTTTTAACTAGGTATAAGATGTGTGTAGAAGCAAGTATAGGTTTCCTCTGTGTGTGTTATATGTATACTGAGCAGGTATTGAAGTCTTATGACATTGTTCAGTCATTCAGGAAAATGGAAAGTCTACTTGTCTTTAAACTTGCAGTTCCCAAACTGTGTACCAGGGCACCCAAGGGTACCACAGTCAACTCATAGGGGATGTTTTAAATTTTAGAGGAAAACACAGCAATGTTTGATATCTGTCAAGTACCCAGTAAATTACTAGATTGAGGTAGTTCACAGCTTCAACATTAGATGGCGCTACATTCCTTTTGATGATGTCATATCTTTCTAAGGTTGGGTTTTTGGAGGTTAACTTGATACAAAGCAAGTACTGCATGGCAACAATTTGGTATGGGAAATGAAGGCAACTCTATCCAATCTGATTCCAAGATTTGAGAAGTTGTGCATACCTGAAAGGTGTACACATACTTTAGTAAGTAATTGTGGTTAAGAATGAAATAAAAATGGGCCGGGCGCGGTGGCTCACGCTTGTAATCTCAGCACTTTGGGAGGCCGAGGCAGGCGGATCACGAGGTCAGGAGATTGAGACCACGGTGAAACCCCGTCTCTACTAAAAATACAAAAAAAAAAATTAGCTGGGCGTAGTGGTGGGCGCCTGTAGTCCCAGCTACTCGGAGAGGCTGAGGCAGGAGAATGGCGTGAACCCGGGAGGCGGAGCTTGCAGTGAGCCGAGATTGCGCCACTGCACTCCAGCCTGGGCGACAGAGCGAGACTCTGTCTCAAAAAAAAAAAAAAGAAATAAAAATATACCGTTTTTCTTTTAATTTATGAGTATTATTTTTTTCAAACTGCTACCAAGTTATTAGGACAGCTCCTTAGTAGTTATTTGAACCTAGGTACTTAATAAGTTAACTGTTAGGTATTTCTTTTGGCCTAAAGGCACCATAGTGGGAGATTAAGAGATTCATGAATCAAGAAAATTTGGGAACCTCTGCTGAAACTTAACTTGGTGTCTTGGAGTTGAATCAAACACGTCTATAGAAGATTTTGCGAACAGAAGCATACTTCTGATCTTGCTCTGTTCTTCCCCACCTGATAAGGTCAGCTACAGAGCCAAGGTGTTTACACTGATTGTTTCAATTCCCCATCCCCCTTTTTTTTTTGAGATGGAGTTTCGTTCTTATTGCCCAGGCTGGAGTGCAATGGCGCAATCTCAGCTCACTGCAACCTCTGCCTCCCAGGTTCAAGCGATTCTCCTATCTTAGCCTCCTGAGTAGCTGGGATTACAGGCACGTGCAACCACACCTGGCTAGTTTTTGTATTTTTAGTAGAGGTGGAGTTTCATCATATTGGTCAGGCTGGTCTCGAACTCCTTACCTCAGGTGATCTGCCTGCCTCAGCCTCCCAAAGTGCTGGGATTACAGGCGTGAGCCACCGTATATGGCCTGCTTCAACTCCTTTTATATTAGCTGTCCAACAGCAAATAGAGACACCATGCGCCGGCTCCCTTTCATTCTGCTTAGATCTAATGGAATCTATATTCCCTACCAAGTATAACAGATGCGTTCCTAAAATTTGACCATAAAATAAGTTCCAGTACATTCAATTCAGTTATCTCATTGGCTTCCATTTCAAAAATGGAATTATACCCATGGGGTGGGGGTAGGGAGTGAGGGAAATTAGACTATATGAAAAGACTATATTAAAAGCAAATATTTCAAAATCAAACATTCAAAGAGAAAAAAATGGTGTTTCTTTGTTAAAATATTCGGAATAAGCCACAAAAGGCAAGCATATAATTAGCACATAATTTCAAAATTTTTTTGAATTTGGAAACAAAATTCAAAAAATCAATGCTGCAAATAAATTAGAGGTGCTTTTTCAATTCATAAAATAATTCTTTTCTTGCAGAAACATTCACAAGAGGGTTCCCTGTGATATGAGCATCCCCAGGGCATTTAAAATAGGATTCAATTTTTAAAAATTCTATTTGTACCCAGCTTTTTTCAGAAACACAACTTTGGTTTTAAACAAGGTGCATCTGTTTCCAGAAAATGCTTTCCCATGGATCTGTGTGTAGAAGGGTTGTATTGCATCTGGAGATCACACTCAGCTCAAATCAAGATTCTCTTTGAACGCACCAAGCTTAGGAGCTAAACTGTCTTGGCTGTGTGCTTGTGTTTGATCCTGTTGGGAATGAAGCTAATTGTTTAAGAATTTACATCCTGGTAAGGCTGTTAGCACTTTAAATTGATTTGGTATTTTTAAAAACTTATTTAAGATTTACTTATACTGAGGAACCTGGCTTTCCCTGAACTAAAAAAAAGAAATTGTATTTCCAAATTTTACCTGGCTTATCATCTGCACAAAATCTACTCTAGGAGCATTCTTTTATATAACAATTGCAGTGGATTTTACATATCGTCTTTGTAGCAGGGTACATCCATCTATGTCTGTGCTTTTTTTTGTTTTTTTTTTAAACTTTTTTTTTTTTGTTTTTAGAGACGGGGCCTGGCCCTGCTGCCCAGGCTGGAGTGCAGTGGTGTGATCATAGCTCACTATAGGTGACCTGGGCTCTAGCAGTCCTCCTGCTTCAGCCTCTCAAGTAGCTGGGACCGCAGGCGTGTGCCACCATGCCTGGCAAATTTTTAAATTTTTAAATGGGTTTCACTGCATTGCCCAGGCTGGTTTTGAACTCCCAGACTCAAGTGATCCTCTTGCCTCAGCCTCCCAAAGCGCTGGAATTACAGGTGTGAGCCACAGTGCCCAGCCTTGTGCTTTCTTTAAAACTTTTTCTTGCCTCCCAACGTGCTAATTACTGCCCTGTTCTTAATCTAGTCTTACACAAAAAAGTGCCCTTAAAACTGTTTACATTCAAAGTGCCTTTTGCATAAGCATATCAAAATTCTTTATAAACACTAATTAATTCACACTATTCTGTGGAAGGAGTCGCTCTCATTTTTCTTTTCAAAATAAGGCTTTTGGTTCTTTGGCATTGTGTACCTGTCTTCCTACAGAAACAAGTTATCATCAGTATCTCAAGAGCAGAGAATCAAACCTCGCAGAACTTTATAAACCTCACTTACCATTGAGCTTTACAAACAAGGGGATACACACACACACACACACACACACACACACACACACACCCCTCCCTGGTAAAGGTTTGTTGAGAATGAAGATATCACACTTCATATTCCACAGTGGGTAGATATATCTAAATGTCCTAGAAGGCTATCTCATGCTCAGGGTGATTATTGACTCACACTCTAAGAGGAGCCTGAGATGAATTTTTTTTTTTTTTTTTTTTTTTTTGAGACGAATCTTGCTCTGTCCCCCAGGCTGGAGTGCAGTGGCGCGATCTCGGCTCACTGCAAGCTCCGCCTCCCGGGTTCACGCCATTCTCCTGCCTCAGCCTCTCCAAGTAGCTGGGACTACAGGCGCCCGCCACCACGCCCGGCTAATTTTTTGTATTTTTAGTAGAGACGGGGTTTCACCGTGTTAGCCAGGATGGTCTCGATCTCTTGACCTCGTGATCCGCCAGCCTCGGCCTCCCAAAGTGCTGGGGATTACAGGCTTGAGCCACCGCGCCCGGCCTTGAGATGAATCTTTTTTGTAAAGCGATGAATGTTTTTGAAATCTGAAGAATCACCGTTTAGTCAGTTATCAGATAACTAGACTTTAAATTTGGCCATAGGTGCATTTAACACACAATCATAGAATAACATGAGTGTTCCTTTAATTGAGTTGTCTATTATTAATAAATGCCAGATAATTTAGAAATGTTATCTTTTATCTTTCAATAGCTATACAATGTATATTTTATTTTCTCCATTTTACAGAGGAGAAAATGGGACCCAGGGATGTTAAGTACTTTGCCTGGTGGGTGGTAGAACCAGAATTCCAGCCCAAGTCTGACTGACTGCATAGTCTGGACTCTTTGAATTATCCATTCTCCTCCCCAAATCCTGTTAGATCTGCAAGAACCATTTAGAGGTTATCTAGCCCATCAGCCTTGCAGATAAGCAAACCAAGACTTAGAGAGACACATAACTTGGCCAAGGTCACCTGGTGTTCAGTTCTTGATGCCTCTGAATAACCTTGAAATATGCTCAATAGATGTTCCGTATTTATCTCAGCTGATTGCAGCCTTTCAGAAATTCACCACTCCTCCCCAAAGTTGATACACTAACCATTATGCTTGGTAGTACTTAGAATTCTAGGGAACTCATCTATTGGCAGCACCTCTGGACTTGTATTGAGGTTTTCTCTCATCCTTTATATCCTTACAGGCTTATCTTCTTCAACTGACCTACTTCATGTTCTTGCTACAGTCTACCATTAAAATTCAGATAAACAGATGGTATGCTGTAAAATTGTCTTCTGGAGAGTATCCTGGTCATTTTAGGCCCACAAAATGTATTCAGTAATAAATTAAAGATCTTGATTCAATACCCTATAAATATTAAATGTCAACTCATTCTTTTTTATCCTATTCCTAATGATGTGTATTCTTTTTTTTTTTTTTTTTTTTTTTTGAGACGGAGTCTCGCTCTGTCGCCCAGGCTGGAGTGCAGTGGCGCAATCTCTGCTCACTGCAAGCTCCACCTCCCGGGTTCACGCCATTCTCCTGCCTCAGCCTCTCCGAGTAGCTGGGACTACAGGCACCCGCCACCACGCCTGGCTAATTTTTTTTTTGTATTTTTAGTAGAGACGGGGTTTCACCGTGGTCTCGATCTCCTGACCTCGTGATCCGCCTGCCTCGGCCTCCCAAAGTGCTGGGATTACAAGCGTGAGCCACCGCGCCCAGCCAATGATGTGTATTCTTAACCGTTTAGAAGCTAACATTTAATGAGCAGCTGTTATGCATCAAGAACTATAATAAAGCAACTTATAACTTAATTCTTCTAATAACTTAAGTGGTGGCTATTGTCCATGTAGTTTTTTCAACTATAAAGTTGAAAATATCTTTTTCAAGCTTTTTTTTTTTTCTTTTTTTCTTTTTGAGACAGGGTCTCACTTGGTTGCCCAGGCTGGAGTGCAGTGGCACAATCATGGTTCACTGCAGCCTAGCTAGACCTCCTGGGCCTCAGCAATCCACCCATCTCAGCCACCTGAGTACCTAGGACCACAGGTATGCGCCAATACATCCAAATTATTATTATTATTATCATTATTATTATTTTGTTGTTGTTGTTGCAGTTGGAGTTGGAGTCTCACTCTGTCGCCCAGGCTGGAGTGCAGTGGCCCGATCTCTGCTCACTGCAAGCTCCGCCTCCCGGGTTCACGCCATTCTCCTGCCTCAGCCTCCGGACTAGCTGGGACTACAGGCGCCCGCCACCATGCCCGGCTAATTTTTTTTGTATTTTTAGTAAAGACGAGTTTCACCGCATTAGCCAGGATGGTCTCAATCTCCTGACCTCGTGATCCACTCACCTCGGCCTTCCAAAGTGCTGGGATTACAGGCATGAGCCACCGTGCCCAACCCCAAATTATTTTTTATTTTTTTTGTAGAGATGGGGTGTCCCTGTGTTGCCCAGGCTGTTCTTGAGCTCCTAGGCTCAAGTGATCCTCCCACCTTGGCCTCCCAAACTGCTGGGATTACAGGTGTGAACCATCGCGTCCAGCCTCAGGGAAGTTAATTTCTGAAAGGACCCAAAGCTCTATTCTAAATGGAAAGAAACTTGACTTGAGCTTCCCTTCTTCTTTAAAGAATCATTAGCCACAAAATCTGTAATCTCTCTTTCTCACTCTCTTTAAAGATGATAAGGTACTCAAAATAATTCAGAATATGTGAGTTGGTTCTCAAAAAAAAAAAAGTGAAAGGGGTCTGTGGATGGAAGCCCAATTAAAAGCTTAAAAGGATTGGGCCTGTGCGTATGCATGTGTGAGCCTTTTCCACAAATTATGTGGAAGCACGAGGCTAGATCTAGATGAAGAGAAAATGAATACAAGACACCCCTCCCCACCCCACCCCCGGCCAGATGGACTTAATTAAAAGTTTGTCAGCCTGGCTACATAGTTCTGGAAGCAGTTCAATATTCATTTCTACATTTACACAAAATCTCTAGTATACTTCATTGTTAATGTACCTTCTAGGAAAAAGATGACCTTTTCAAAACATAACTTGGGCCTCTTGAGCCATATCTTGAAATTATATCATGTTCCTCCCTAGACACCATGGAGGGCTTTCTACTGCCCTTGGGATAACTGCTGACTTCCTTTCAGCCATCTCTACTGCCCAGTTTCCATCCTCAGTCTCTGTCATTGAAGCCTTGGCCATTCCAGCTGTACTAACTTCTTTTGTACCACCCTACCCCTTCTAGTCTTAGATTTAAATGTATATATATTTCTTTTGTGTTCTCCACATTGCCCAACATTGTACTGGATATTCCTTAATCCCATCCCCTCTTTGTTTATGACGGTTCCTCTGTTTGCTCCTGAAATCCTGCTCTTGTAGACTCTCAGCCTCATTAGCAAAGGACTCTGTCAGGCTTCTTCGCTATTGTAGCTCCAGTACAGAATGTGATACATAGCAGATGCCTAAGAATTTCTTTTCAGTGACTGAATGAATGAAAACTGCAAAGTTCAAATTCTGTCTCTGTGAAGCTGTCCCCTCATTACCCCAAGTTAAAAAATTACTTTCTCTTCAGAATTCTTATAACAATTCTGTGTTCCTCATCTGATTCTTCAGTGTTTGCCAAAGCATAGTCAGAGACCACCTGCATTGGAACCCTCTGGAGTGTTTGATAAAATGCAGATTCCTAGGCCGTACCCCAGACCAGTGTAATCAGATCTCTGGAGTGGAGGCTGGCCGTCTACATTTTAACACAGATTTTAGCTCACATTAAAATTAGAGGCATCTGATCTGAACTCTTAGCTCTGTTAGAAGTGCTGATGAAAAGTAAAATTACAAAAGATGGTCAAAATTTAAAAATAAATTATTTCTCCCAAAATAATTATCAATTGCCTTTTTGGTTTATTTTTGCTGGTTTTTATTTTCTCCCTAGCAGCATATTGTTTGTTTTAAAATCTTGCCTGAAACCATTTGAAAGTTGAAGTCATGATCACTTGAAAGAATTACAGAACATAGGCAGAAACATAACATTCAGGGTAAACTATATGTTTGAGAGTTGGGGTCGAAAGAAGGTAGATAGGTACTCTATTCTTTTATTTAGAACTTCTGGCAGAATTGTAAATGAGAGGAGAGGAAAAATAAAACACTGACTAATTGGATGTGGACATGTGTTCTCTTAGCTCTGTGGTTACAGGGAATTAGTGGTGATCAGATTCAAAGACTAGTGACACTGGGTGTCATCCCCAAGCCCCACTGGAAAATTCCTACAGAGAGACATCAGACAGTGAAGGCTGTCTTTTGAGTGTCTGAAAACAAGAAAATCAAATCTGGGGACCTTTGGATTTGGGGATGTTAAAGTTGAGTATACGGGGGTTAATGTTGTCAGTTGCTCTACTTTTGTGTGTATTTGAAAATACCATAAAAAGGAATGATCTGTTGTATACCCATGTTTGTAGCAACATTATTCACTGTAGCTAAAACATAGAGGCAACCCAAGTATCCATCAGCAGATGAATAGATAAGCAAAATGTACTATATATACACATACAATGGAATGTTATTAAGCCTTAAAAAGGAAGGGAATTCTGACATATGCCACAACATGGATGAATTCTGAGGACATTACGCTAAATGAAATAAGGCAGTCATTAAAAGAGAAATACCTTGTGATTCTCTTTTATCAAGTATGCAGAGTACTCAAAATCACAGAGACAGAAAGGATAATGGTGGTTGCCAGGGTTTAGGGAGAGAAGTAAATGAGGAATTATTGTTTTATGCCTAAGAGTTTCAGTTTTAAAAGATGAAAAGAGTAATGGCGATGGATGGTGGTGATGGTTGCACAACATTATGAATGTATTTAATATCGCTGAACTGTACACTTAAGAATGGTTGAGATGGTAAATTTTATGTTGTGTATTTTACATTTTTTTAAAAAAATCTGAGCCCAACCTAATAAGAGATAGTGGGAGGAGTGTGAGGAGAGGGAGTGAGGATGTGGGAAGAAAGACCTGCTGTTCTTGGAGGAGGGGAGTGGTGGAAAAGGTGGATTATGTAGAATTGGGAGCACCCTTGGTATTGTGAGTAAAACATTTGCATGTACTCACCCTCTATGTAAACACATGGGCTAGAATCTGGCTACCTAGTTGTTCCATTCTTGACAATAATTTAGATAGTAAGCTTTTTACATAGATAAATAGAAAGTTCAATACTTAAAAAGTGACCCCCTTAATTAGGTCCCGCTATAAATGAAGCTGGATTTTACATATGTGAGGGTAAATTGGCAGGATAAGCAGCCATAATTGAAGGTCAAAGGAAGTGGCCTAGCTACAGGTTCAGTCCTTTTCAGTTCTGAGTCGTACAAAGATTGCAGGAATCACTTTGAAAATGAAGAAATAATTGGGGAAGTTCGGCTGAATGTGTAAATAGGGGTTTTCTCAATAAACTGAAGGCAGAATAATCTAACCTTAGCAAAGAAAAAAATATAAATTAACACAAGGGGAAAATAGATGGTAAGTAAAATAATGTATTTGGCTGGAAATGAAATTATTATTGTAAATAATAGTTATTGCCAGGTAATACATTGACCTTGAAAAAAGATGGAGGTGGTTATTGTTGATGATGATGTTAATTGTAGAACAGTGGGAAATGGAAATCCTAAAAGGCATCACTCTATCAACTAAATAGGCGTTGGGGCCTCAAAAGAAGTTTTTTTCTTTTTCTTTTTCTTTTTTTTGAGACAGAGTCTCGCTCTGTCGCCCAGGCTGGAGTGCAGTGGCGCAATCTCGGCTCACTGCAAGCTCCGCCTCCCAGGTTCACGCCATTCTCCTGCCTCAGCCTCTCCGAGTAGCTGGGACTACAGGCGCCCGCCACCACGCCCGGCTAATTTTTTTGTATTTTTAGTAGAGACGGGGTTTCACCGTGGTCTCGATCTCCTGACCTCGTGATCCGCCCGCCTCGGCCTCCCAAAGTGCTGGGATTACAAGCGTGAGCCACCACGCCCGGCCTAAAAGAGGTTTTTTTCATTACCATTATTCTCAAGCCCATGGAACTGAATTGAGTAACTCTCCAGAACATAATGTCAAAAACAGAGCTTATAGATTGAAAGCAAAGGAAAAAGCAAAAGGAAGGGAAAAGCAAGCAGGATAAGAGAGATGAAGGGAAAATGAGAGCCAGGGTTTATCTGCATCAAATAAGACCACACCAAGAATAGTGTGTTCAGCTATGAGCAGCTCAACTCCAGATGTGGAACAGCTGGAGAGAGTTCAGAGGAATGCAGCAAGAAAAGAATTAGACCAAACAAAGAACTGGAGAGCATATAAAAGACAGCAGGATTTGAGAATGAGTCCATGATATGAGTCCTTTTCTAATTTTTATGGCAAGGGTTAAGAAGTATAAGAAGTTCTTTTATATATAGTTCAATTTTCCCATAATATCCAGGGCAGTCACTCTCTAAGTATGTGAGTGCTTGCAAACAGACCAGAAGAAAAGTTTGTGCACATAGCCTGGGTGGACCTTGAGCTCTGTAGTGAGATGGGATGCAGTGAAGATAAGGAGAGCATAAATGGAAGCTCAGGGAGACGACTGTGGGAATGCGGGCTGTCCAAATGACTGGACGGCCTGTGGTGGGAGGGTTAGCAGTTCCATCCTTGGAGGAACATTAAAAGTATGTTGAACTGGTCCTAGAAGTTTTATTGTTGGGAATCATCCGGAGTCTGGCAGAGGGCTGCGTGAGATTACCTAATGGGTTTCTTCTGTCTATTTTCTGTGATTCATCCACCCTAGCCTACGGCAGTACATGGTTGAGTCAGTCGAATGCAGATATCTCATTATAAGGGGGAATTAAAGGCTATTAAAAATGATTTGCTGCTACTCCCAGATTAAAGAAAGTAGACCAATTTACAGTTACAGTAGCCATGGTCCAAAATAAAATGCAAATTGTCAAAATGCAACAGTTATAGGGAAACAGGAGTGAACCAGAGTGCACCCTCTCTGGTATTCTTTTTAGAGAATGGAAGGCTGAAAGTGACATTGCTGAGATAGTGTGATTTAAGCAGCCTTCCCCCACATGCTTTGGAGACCAGAGTCCCCAAACTGAAAATTTCAGAAGTTTCTTATAAATGAGTAGCATAAATTTGGAGAGCAGGTCCAACATTGAATGCTGTTTTCCTTTAAGATGCAAAAGGGTTGAGTCAATTGATGATTTTTTTTTTTTTTTTTTTTTTTGAGACAGAGTCTCACTGTCACCCAGGCTGGAGTGCAGTGGCGCGATCTCGGCTCACTGCAGGCTCCGCCCCCCGGGGTTCACGCCATTCTCCTGCCTCAGCTGAGTAGCTGGGACTACAGGTGCCCGCCATCTCGCCCGACTACTTTTTTGTATTTTTAGTAGAGACGAGGTTTCACTGTGTTAGCCAGGATGGTCTTGATCTCCTGACCTCGTGATCTGCCCGCCTCAGCCTCCCAAAGTGCTGGGATTACAGGCGTGAGCCACCGCGCCCAGCCCCCAATTGATGATTTTTTTAAAGAAAATTTATTTTTAAAATATACTTATGTACAGCAAAGCACCCTGATAACTCAAAGCAGGTGTACAAGTTTCTTCAGTAAAAATCCAGAAATTGGATAAACAACACTGAATTACCAAATGATTATACAGTCTCTATCTTAACAAAAACTGATCGCTGTTTATTATCTACATAATACTATACGCCATCCTAAAAAAGACTAGGAATCAACTGATTCCATGACTGGCAGTTTACATAAGAAAAAACCGCCAGGTGCAGTTTACAAAAAAAAACAAACAACTGCATCAATAAGTGGACAAAGGATATGATCAGACACTTCTCAAAAGAAGACATTTATGCAGCCAACAAACATATGAAAAACTCATCATCACTGCTCATTAAAGAAATGCAAATCAAAACCACAACGAGATACCATCTCACACCAGTTAGAATGGCGATCATTAAAAAGTCAGGAAACAACAGATGCTGGAGAGGATGTGGAGAAATAGGAATGCTTTTACACTGTTTGTGGGAGTGTAAATTAGTTCAACCATTGTGGAAGACAGTGTGGCGACTCCTCAAGGATCTAGAACCAGAAATACCATTTGACCCAGCAATCCCATTACTGGATATATACCCAAAGGATTATAAATCATTCTACAATAAAGACACATGCACATGTATGTTTACTGTGGCATTGTTCACAATAGCAAAGACTTGGAACCAACCCAAATGCCCATCAATGATAGACTGGATAAAGAAAACGTGGCACATAGACACCATGGAATACTATGCAGCCATAAAAAAGGATGGATCTATGTCCTTTGCAGGGACATGGATGAAGCTGGAAACCATCATTCTCAGCAAACTAACACAGGAACAAAAAACCAGACACCTCATGTTCTCACTCTTAGGTGGGAGTTGAACAGTAAGAATACATGGACACAGGAAGAGGAACATCACATACTGGTGCCTATCAGGGTTGGGGAGGTAGGGGAGGTGTAGCATTAGGAGAAATACCTAATGTAGATGACAGGTTGATGGGTGCAGCAAACCACCATGACACATGTATACCTATGTAACAAACCTGCACCTTCTGCACATGTATGTATCCCAGAACTTAAAGTATAAAAAAAAGAATGTTTAAAAGCCCGGGGTCATCAAGCAGTGGGAAAAACCTGGGAGTGTTCAGTCTTGAACTAGCTTTCATTCCATTTCTGAGGCTTTCAGAGTCATCCAGGTTCTCCTTACCTCCTCCTTACTGTTCCTTCTTGGTTCCAAGATTCCCCTCTTGAAACCTTGCCCTACTCATAAGCCTCAGGTAGCTTCCTCTTGCCTATAAGAAAAGTGTAAGCTCTTTACCTAGCTTTGAAAATCTTCCATTATTTCTTTCTTTTCTTTTTTTTTTTTTTTTTTTTTTTTTTTTTTTGAGACAGTTTCACTCTTGTTGCCCAGGCTGGAATGCAATGGCCTTCTCTCAGCTCACCAAAACATCTGCCTGCTGGATTCAAAGCAATTCTCCTAAGTCAGCCTCCCGAGTAGCTGGGATTATGGGCATGCACCACCATGCCTGGCTGATTTTTTTTGTATTTTCAGTAGAGATGGGGTTTCTCCATGTTGGTCAGGCTGGTTTCAAACTCCCAACCTCAGGTGATCCGCCTGCTTCAGCCTCCCAAAGTCCTGGGATTATAGGAGTGAGCTACCGTGCCCCATGTGATTTCTTTCAAGAGTTCTTGCAGATACCACAAATTAATGTTTTTCAAGTTTTTAAATTAGGAATCCTTATAAGTGATTATTTTTATGAGAATTGTACTGAAATATATGCACCACTGCTCACAGAGTATCAGTTGCTTGCAGACTGTGTTCTCTGAATCCTGTGTGCTCCTGGAAAGACTCAGGCACTAGAGTTTCCACTCTTTCTCACTCTTATTCGATGACTGACCCTCAGGGTGCCTTCTGGCTTACCCTATATGCAGCATGGCACTGGGATAAAATTTAATAAAACCTAAGGATGACTGTCCTAAAGCAATAATTAATACCATTCTCACATATTCTTTAATTGATGTTTACTAATATTTATTTTCTGATTTTTCACTACCCTGTTTAAAGATAAATAATAATGATTAGGAAATTCTGTAGGATTTTTTTTTCTGGATCTAGTTATTATATCTTCAGTTTCTTGAAATATAAGATTCTCCTGTGCCACCATGACTAAACCGGGGTTCGCTCTGAAATAACTGAAGTTCGTTTGAATCTAGACCACTCCCCTGTGCAGTCAGGTTCCTTCAGTAATTCCCTCTGGCCAAGGGTGCAGGGCAGTTTTTTTTATTGTGTTGTTTTGTTTTTTCGAAACTGGGTCTCGCTCTGTCACCCAGGCTGGAGTGCAGTAGCAGGATTATAGCTCATTGCAGCCTTGAACTCCTGGGCTCAAGTGACCCTACGGCCTCAGCCTCCCAAGTAGCTGGGACTGCAAGAATGAACCACCATGCCTCGCTACAGGGCAATTTGAGAGAAGCCTTTGGGTGTATTAGTGAGGTGCTCTGATTTGGAGTTTTCTTTTTCTTTTTTTTTTTTTTTTTTTGAGACAGAGTCTTTCTCTGTCCCCCAGGCTGGAGTGCAGTGGCATGATCTCGGCTCACCGCAACCTCCACCTCCTGGGTTCACGCCATTCTCCTGCCTCAGCCTCCCAAGTAGCTGGGACTACAGGCGCCCGCCAACACGCCCAGCTAATTTCTTTTGTATTTTTAGTAGAGACGGGGTTTCACCGTGTTAGCCAGGATGGTCTCAATCTCCTGACCTCGTGATCCGCCCGCCTCAGCCTCCCAAAGTGCTGGGATTACAGGCTTGAGCCACCGCACCCGGCCTGATTTGGAGTTTTCTTTTCCTTAAACATTTGAGATGAACTATCTTCATTTGAGGAAATAAGATTCAATGCTGTAATCTTAGCCCCTTGTTACTGCTTTCCTCTTAAATCTGAGGGTTTTTTGAATAACTCACAGTCCTCAGTTCTTAGCTCTGTGGGATTAAAAGTAAATTAAAGTGAACAAATGGAGTTAAGCAGGTATAGAGAACTAAATTCTGATAATTTCTCACGTCTCCATCGACCTCCTGTAATTTAACGATTAGTGTCTTCCGACGAGAAAAAACTGTGTTTGTATTCTGGGTAGGTATAGTTTAGTGCTTAAAATTGGGTCCTAAAGTCAGGGCTTAAGCATCCATCAGACCTCTGTGTAAATTCTATGTTTGCCACTTGTTGGCTGTGTGTGAACTCTTTCCTCATCTATGAAATGGAGACCTAACACCAATTTAATACCTTAATCATAAAGAGTAAAAAACGGTAATGCAAATTAAGTGTTTAGCACAATGCTAGCACTGCTTTGATGTTACTTAAAAGAATGACTGCAGATTGCTTTTCAGACTAGTACTAAGAAATGGGAAAATGGAAGATAGAGATAATGAAGTATGTCTTTGAGTTGCTTTGGTATTTTTGCAAAATAGGTGTTGGAGAAGATACATAAGGAAATGCAAAAAGTATAATTTAGGAATCATGGGTTTATTAGCCAATGAAATCAATAGCACTCAAAGGAATAAATAAACTGTATGTTCAAAACAGTAGTTGAAGAAAGAAACTAGAGTCAAGACTTTAGGCCAAGTTCAGTGGCTCATGCCTGTAATCCCAGCACTTTGGGAGGCCAAGTCGGGTGGATCATTTGAGGCCAAGAGTTTGAGACCAGTCTGGCCAACATGGTGATACCCCACCTCTACAAGATACACACACACACACACACACACACACACACACACACACACAAAGACTTTAAAGACTTTTAACTGTGACTGAGGCAGAGTTGCCAAGCAGATGCTGAACAAATTATTTTTGCATCTCTTGCTGGGGAAAGTTGTCCCAGTTTTATGTGTCAGTCACTTAATGGGAGGCCATGTTGGTATAGTGAAGGAGTGGGGCTTTAGAATCAGGCCAGCCAGAATTCTCTCTAGCCCTATGACTGCTTCTGGGACCTCTGCTAAAAATAGGGATTAAAAGAGGTTGCTATAGTATGAGGTTTTTGTTGTTGTTGTTGTTTAGGTTTTGGTTTTGTTTTGAGACAAGGTCTTATTCTCTTGCCCAGGCTGGAATGCAATGGTATGATCATGGCACACTGAAGCCTAGACCTCCTGGGCTCTAGTGATCCTCCCACTTCAGCCTCCCAAGTAGCTGGGACTACAGGCACATACCGCCATACCCCGCTAATTTTTTTGTTTATTTTTTTTGTAGAGATGAGGTCTCACTATGTTGCCCAGGCTAGTCTCAAACTCCTGAGCTGAAGCAATCCACTCACCTTGGCCTCCCAAAGTGCTGGGATTATAGGCGTGAGCCACCGTGCCCCAGCCCATGAATTTTAATGAAATATATATATAAAGACCTGGTACCTAAGAAGTGATCAATAGATGGTAGGTATTGTAAAGTATAATAATCTGTGTTTGCTTCCCCTGTTGACAGAGCAGGTTCACTCACTTCTAGATGTGCTGTTCTGAAAGCATAGACTCAAAACAGGTAGTGCTCTGGAGTAACCTGACCCACAGAGTAAAGTGAGAGTACTGACTCCCTTGATAAAGACACAGAGTCTCTTAATGTAGCCATGTCTGTGTGGTTCTGGAAGTTAATATTCTACCCTTACAAACTTGAACCACTTACTATATGATAATGCTTTATATTTTACACAACACTGTATTTACAAAGGAGATTTTCGATATATTTTATAAATACACTTTTCTCTTTCCCTTTGTGAAAAGTATAGAAACTTAACCTCAATTGGTTGTGCTTCTGTCTCTTTCCACTATTTAAGTGGCCTTTTACAAAAGTTGGATCTTGAGGTACTTTTGTTACTTTCTATAAAATATATATGCGTGTGTATATATATATATTCTTATGTGAAAGTTTCTCAGGATACTGGACTTTAGCATGCCTCTTGCCTGCTGTGATGCTTCTTTTCTTTCTTTCTTTTCTTTTTTTTTTTTTTTTTTTTCTTTGTAGAGACAGGGTCTCCTTGTGTTGCTCAGGCTGGTCTCGAACTCCTGGCCTCAAGTGATTCTCCCATCTTGGCCTCCCAAAGTTCTAGGACTATAGGTGTTGAGCCATCATGCTTGGCCTGTGATATTTCTTTTAATTGCTGTGACAAATGGATGACTCAGGGAGTAGATAGTAAAACAAGTTTCAGGGAAGCTAACAAGAGATTTCAACATTCAGTCTTTAGAACATCAGGGTGGGCATTAAGATTTGATGTCAGGAGTCTCTTATTCTCATTGCAAACCAACTGGTTGCCTGTGACTGAGGAGTTATGTCCCATACATACAGATACCACTATTTTAAATGTAGATGAAAATATATGTGAATACCATGTGATTATTAAAAATACAAATTTACCCATAAAGATTCCTGAACTGGCAGTGACTTAAGCGTTGTATATTTTCTCAGGCTACAGATACTAAGCAATGTGCCACTTGTAGGATTCGATTCTTCCCTAGGTTCCTTTTTTTCCCCCTTTCTTTACATTGAAATGTTTAGGAACACGTGACCTAGAGACCTTTTTGGATTTAGGTGTTAGCTGGAGACTAAAACCACTAAATAAGGTTTTTGTCTCTTAGATGGTTTTATGCTAGTGAGTCTTTCCTCCTGTTATAGGCAAAAAGCCTCAGACCTTCCATTTAAGTGGTGCACTTTATATCTTTCATCTAAAGAACATAAAATACTTTATAAAACTCCACAGTGATAGAAAGGAGGAAAAGGGTAAGGGGGGTTGGGCGGAGGACCGGAGGACTTGCTGGAGGTCATACAGGGCACCAGTGGAAGCATTGCATAGAGAGCACCATATTCTCCTGACTTGAATTCATTGTTCTCACACCTTGGTTGCAGAGACTTGATAAGACTTTTCTGCTCTAATTTCATCATCAAAGAGCTTGGTTTGAAATACTTATATTTTGTGCTGGTATCTTTCAAAATATGATATCTTCTATCAGCGGGGTCAATCACTTGGGTTAGTTTGTTTTGGCAAAATTGCATGGACTTAAATTCTGAGGTAATATTGATCTATATTCCATAAAAACTCAGACCAGGTATTCATGACACAGATTTGATGGGAAAACTTACAGATTAAACAGGAATCATCTAAGAAGTGAAGTTATTACTGACAGCCTTTTAGTTCCCCAAGTGGGAAAAATTACTATGTAAAAGACTACTGTGCTACATTAAAACAAAACAAAGCACTATTAGTGGGATTTTTTTTTTTTTTTTTTTTTTTTTTTTGAGACAGAGTCTCGCTCTGACTCCCAGGCTGGAGTGCAGTGGCGTGATCTTGGCTCATGCAAGCTCCGCCTCCTGGGTTCACGCCATTCTCCTGCCTCAGCCTCCCAAGTAGCTGGGACTACAGGCGCCTGCCACCACACCCGGCTAATTTTTTGTATTTTTAGTAGAGACGGGGTTTCACTGTGTTAGCCAGGATGGTCTTGATCTCCTGGCCTTGTGATCCGCCTGCCTCGGCCTCCCAAAGTGCTGGGATTACAGGCATGAGCCACCGTACCCTGCCTAGTGGGATATTTTTCTAACCTATACCTTGAATTTCCTAGTTTTCACATTATAATTTGGAGATAAAAGTTAACAAAACTATTGTTAGTCTCTTGGTAATTAATTTATGTTTGTTATAAAGACAAGAACAAATGAAATACAACTATAGTCCAGAGACAAATCACTACTGGGTATAAATGCTCCAGCAGAAAAATCCATGAAGTTCGTTACTGTTCAAAGATACCATCCTTTGAAGGGGCTGTGCGTCTTCTTCAGGACTAAGCAATACCCACATACTGCCAGCTCCCCACACCTGCCTCCCTTGATCTATGTATAGAACTTTCCTTCTAGAAACTGACATTTCTGAACCACCAGCACCATGACCTCAAGCTCGACATGCCAAAAATTGAGCTCATCTTCTCTCAAATGCATTTCTCTTCCTGTTTGTCCCATTTCAGTGAATGATGCCTCCATCCAGTAGTCACTTGGGGCAATCTTCTAGACTATGGTTTGGGGCTGCTTGCCAGCCTTGCCCCTCCACGTTTGCCCAAGTCATTTTTTTCTGTGCTGGAAATCTACTCATCTCAGTCGCCTGCTTAAAGTTAAGTGGCTCCCCATATCCATTGGTATAAAAGTTCAAGTTCTTTGGCACAGCATAGAAGACGCTCTATGCATAGAAGCCCCTCCTCACTTATTTCCAGCCACTCTGGCTCATGTGACAGCCCAGTGAAATGCTGTAGTTTCCTAAATGGGTGGTGTCACTACCCTGTTCTTGGAGCATGTGTAAATATTATTCCTCCTACCTGCATATACTTCCTTTCTACTCTAGACTCAGCCCTAGTGCATATTTGACATGCCGCTTACTCAGCTATTTTGGTACTCGTGTGGTTGCCTATCTCCCCTGCTACCCTACCCCAGTAGACCCTCAGTGCAGGGATTATGTCTTATTTGTGTTTTTGCTGCCTGTATAGCCTAGTATCTGGGACCTGGAAGGTGCCTAAAAAATGTTTATTAATAGATGAATGAACTAAGGAATCAGGAAATCAATTTCTTTCCTTCCGATAAACAGAACATTGATGGCACACAGGCTAAATCCAGGATGTGCGAATCTTCAATCCTAAAGGTAACGTGAGTCTGTGACAGTGGGTAGCTTTCCTTGATAGAAAGGTATGGCCACTTAATATCTTTTTGGCCGTTTTTGTTATTATAGCTACACAGCCAGATGACGTAGGCAGAGCCAGGGATCCTGGCCAAGCAGCTGTACTGATGTTCCTAGACCTATCAGCAGCCTTAGTCAGGTCAGGTCAACATGTTCTACTTACTCACCCACCTGCAAGCCTTGTGGATGGTTGTGTCTCAACTGGCTTTGGTCCTTCCCCAGAAGAATCATATGACACTTTTTTCTTTTAATTTCTTCAGTTTCAGATTCTTTCTCAATAGGACCCTTGGCATTGCCACGCCCCATGGGCCTAGATGCTCTTAGTATCTTTCCAATGTCAAATAAAGTCAGCAAGTATTGCCAAGAGAAGGAACAGAATTAGATCTGAACATTTCACAGTCCTTAGCATGCTGCTGCTTACTGCCCTACATCATGTCCATGTCAAACACTAACCAAGGATTTAGGGTGCCCGGAAAGGCCAATATCCTTGAGAACTTCTTAGAGGAGTAGTGTAACAGGGAGGACCCTTTGCAAGTGCTTTGTAGGCAAGCTCTCTTTGAATACAGTGCTTAGATTAATGAAACTGAGATATTTCCAGCAATGGACAGTCACCAAATCAAGTCCCAGCTTGCTGTGACTGGAGGTGTTCTTAGTGATAAAGTTAATTGGAAGCTGCTGGGGGATCCCTCAGACATCATTTCTGCCCATCGATTTCTTGTTTTTCTCTTATGAATTGATACGGGAGAAAGTTTAGAGAAAAATATGGAAATACTTAGAATGGGAAGGAGGAAAGACTGAGGTTGTAGGAGTAAGGAAAAAAAAGGTTAGGTTTTCAGGCTGGAGTAGAGGATGTTGGTTTCCTGGTAATCAGGCCCACACAACCACTGCTGTCAGTTCTGCTCATACGCCAGGGTTCGCCTCATGCCTCCTTCACAGCACTTTTGTTTACACCTCCCTGAGGTGCACATAACCAGAAGACTGTTGCCGCTCACCTTCTTATAACTGATTACCACTTCACTGACAGAAAGTAGAATGGAGAAGTTCGGTAAAGAAGCCAGAAGATCGTTTTTCTCTCCTAGGTCTTGGATACATCACCTATGATTATCAAGGACTCTCTCAAGATTCAACCAGATTTTAATTAATTCTAGAATTAGAGTTGCCTCAAATTCTGTGTGCAGCAAAGCAGAGGTTAAGTCATTAATCCATTAATAAATTGGACATTTAAGATCTATAAGGACATGGCTTTTTGTTCTTTATTTTGTTAACTATTAGAACAATGTCATGTTTATAAAATATTTGTTGAGTGATTGAAATACACAAATGATGTTAGACAAGAAGATAGGCTGAAAGTATCTAATATAGTGACCTTAAGAATTCTGCCATTGCCAGGCGCAGTGGCTCACGCTTATAATCCCAGCATTTTGGGAGGCCGAGGCGGGTGGATCACGAGGTCAGGAGATCGAGACCACGGTGAAACCCCGTCTCTACTAAAAATACAAAAAAATTAGCCGGGCGTGGTGGCGGGCGCCTGTAGTCCCAGCTACTCGGAGAGGCTGAGGCAGGAGAATGGCGTGAACCCGGGAGGCGGAGCTTGCAGTGAGCCGAGATTGCGCCACTGCACTCTAGCCTGGGCGACAGAGCGAGACTCCGTCTCGAAAAAAAAAAAAAAAAAAAAGAATTCTGCCGTTATTTCCAATATCTATGCTTTTGATCTCTGCTCACAGATACGTGGTTTCCAAGCAGAAAACAGTGTCATGTTTATAAAATATTTGTTGAGTGATTGAAATACACAAATGATGTTAGACAAGAAGATAGGCTGAAAGTATCTAATATAGTGACCTTAAGGATTCTATCATTATTTCTAATATCTATGCTTTTGATCTCTGCTCACAGATACGTGGTTTCCAAGCAGAAAACAGCGAGCACAGAGAAACTTCTGTTTGCTTTTAAAATAATTAATGTCTACCAATATATGGGAGAAATTCCTTAAAGGGGCCAGGCGTGTTTTATAGATTACATTTAAGGGCAGATTATTGAGGAGGAAAAAAAATCGCCTAGTAACCTCATAAAAATGACATTTTTCAGATTAAGTCACAGTAAAGGAGACTTAATTGACACTCCCAGGCACTTAAAACCACTTAGCTGCCCAGGCACTGCCTGTGCTCACTTTCTTCTCCAGCCAGATCAACCTGGTAAATGTGATCCAGGTCTAAGGTGACTTGCCAAGAGGTGGGTACATGACAGTAGCTTGCTAAAGGGTAGGCTGTACCCAATTTAAAAATCAGTTGGAAAGTTAACATGGGATTTGTTTCTATGGGAAAACAGAGTCTAGCTTGTATGCAATGTTATTTATGTGGAATCAGTTTCCCAGACAGACCACAAGCCCAAAACTCTGTTATTAGTCTCTTGTCTTCTTTTTTCTTTTTTTTTTAATGACAGGGTCTTGCTCAAAGTCAACATAAAATTTTAAAGACTTTATTATATGCCTACAAATACAAAAGGGAAAAATCATTGAAAATAGCATTATTTGTGCATATGATAAATGACTGTATCATTTCAGCTTATACCTTTTAAAATTGCCCTCTCACAGAAACTAAAACATCATTTAACCTCAGTTAAGTCTGTGTATTTTTGTTTGTTTGTTTTGTTTTGTTTTTTTAAGACAGGGTCTTGCCGGGCGCGGTGGCTCACGCTTGCAATCCCAGCACTTCGGGAGGCCGAGGCGGGCGGATCACAAGGTCAGGAGATCGAGACCACAGTGAAACCCCGTCTCTACTAAAAATACAAAAAATTAGCCGGGCATGGTGGCGGGCGCCTGTAGTCCCAGCTACTCGGAGAGGCTGAGGCAGGAGAATGGCGTGAACCAGGGAGGCGGAGCTTGCAGTGAACCGAGATTGTGCCACTGCACTCCAGCCTGGGCGACAGAGCGAGACTCCATCTCAGAAAAAAAAAAAAAAGACAGGGTCTTTCTCTACCACCCAGGCTGGAGTACAGTGGTGCAATCATGGCTCACTACAGCCTCCTGAGGCTCAAGTGATCCTCCCGCCTCAGCCTCCCAAGTAGCGAAGACTATAGGTACATGCCACCACACCTGACTAATTTTTTTTTTTTTTTTGAGATGAAGTTTCACTCTTGTTGCCCAGGCTGGAGCACAATGGCTCGATCTTGGCTCACTGCAACCTCTGCCTCCCGGGTTCAAGTGATTCTTCTGCCTCAGCCTCCCGAGTAGCTGGGATTACGGGCGCCCGTCACCATGCCTGGCTAATTTTTGTATATTTAGTAGAGACAGGGTTTTACCATGTTGACCAGGCTGGTCTCGAACTTCTGACCTCAGGTGATCCACCTGCCTCGGCTTCCCAAAGTGCTGGGATTACAGGTGTGAGCCACCGTGCCCAGCCTAATTTTTTATATTTATTTGTAGAGACGGGGCTTCACTATTTTGCCAAGGCTGGTATTTTTTTGACGTTAAAAATCTTTAAATCAAGTTTATATCTGCTGTTAATTGCCATTTTCTGTTTATTTCTTGGACCTTTATGCTTAGATTTCTCATACTCGGCTGTGCTTATAAATTGCAGTCCCTTAGCCATCACTGTCATTGTCATCACTAGTAAATAATATTTATTTAGTGCACTCATGCTTTTTCTATAGCAGTTGCTCCAAGTAACATCACAGTTGCACAAACAAGCTGGAATATGATAGAGTAAAAAGTAATTAATATTTTTAGAAATTTATCTTCAAGTATCTTTAGGTCATTGCAAACATGAAAATAAGGAAACTCTGCTAGTATTGAACTTGAAATCACTTCCAGGATGTAACAGAAGGCAAGAGACAGACCATCAAATAGCTTTTATTCCTATATACTCCTTGACGTTGAAATCTCAGTACAATACTGATATTGGAGGGTGAGACTAATTCTCATTTGTGATTTAACTGTTTAAACAGGTTCATATTTTATGTTCCACAGAAAATGCCTTGACCCGTGATCTCGGTAAACCTGTATAATAATAAGACAATGATTCTGGCCCTAAAGTCTCTGGAAGAAAGTCATAATTCTAATGTTTTATATTAGTTTGGACGCATATGAAATTGATACAATTCAACTGTTTTTGACATACAAAAAAAGAAACAAATGTTACCTGGTGCAACCTAATATTTGCTTTGTAAAGCAAGCATAGGAGATATCTGTACTAAGACCCAGAAAGATTAAATGACTTGTTCAAGGTAATAAGGTTAACAAATAGCACTACTGGAATTTTAAAAACCAAGTTTTCTGACTCAGAGTCCAGCATATCTTCTACTATAATATACTGTGCTACTGGGGAACAAACTAAAATAATGAAAATAATTGTGGTATTGAAAATATGATCCAAAATAAGGGAACTGTATTTTTTTAGGGAGGAAAAATGACTATCAATGTGGGCAGGTGATTAATCATCTGGGAAATTTAAAAGTATGAAGAAAGTTTGCTTTGCCTAATTATTTACATTTATGATCCAAGAGGGTTTTTTTTTGTTTAATTTCCACTTTTTTCTTTTAACTCTTTCCAAATTTATTAGGAAATTCCAAGCCTTTACAAAAGTTGAGAGAATAGTATAATGAACCCCACGTATCCATCACTGGTTCAACAGTCAAAAACTTATGGATAATCTTTTTAAATCTATATTCGCACATAATTCCTATTCCACACTGGATTATTTTTAAGCCAATCCCAAGTATCATGCTATTTCATCCATAAATATTTCAGTATGCATAATAGATGATTCCTAATCCATCTTTTAGCCTTATTTGGGAAAATGAACATTGCAATTGTTGAGAAGCAAACAATTAAAAACCTCTAAGAAATTCAGCAAAGCATATGCAAGGGCTGTTTAGAGCTAAAAAATTGCATCACATCAGCAAGAATTCAGTTACCAAATCTTCCCTTTCTGGCCTCTCAGCATCAGATACTAGCTGTAGGTATGCCAAGGCGTGCATAAGGAGACTTGTTATTGAGCACGTTGTTTAGAATGTGTGTGCACCAAATATGAAATTTAACATATCATCCAACTCAAGTAATGAAAAGCTCTCCTTTTTTTTTTAATCACTTCATGTGGTGTTTGTGTGTGGATGCCTTTTTAAGAAATAGCTATGTATAAATGAATGAGGATAATGTACTCAATAATTTCTAGTCATATAACCTGAATGTTAGTGCTGCAGAGATAGCATTGGTCACTTCTGAGTATTTTTGTTATTATTCTTTAAATGCTTTTGTTGTCTAATTGGAAACTGGTAAAATACTATCATTTTCCAGATAAAGTTCTTGGCAAGTTTTCTCTCTTTCAAACCCCCTAGGACAATCCACAGCTCCATGAAAACATGAGTCAAATACATTACAAATTTCCCAAGGAGAATCAACATCTTTTCCAGCTGTTTGGATAGTCTGTCTAACATCTGACCACAGCCCTCATCTCCCAGTATTGTTCTGGGCTTTTATACTTTAACTTTGATTTGTTCAATGTTATAATTTAAAAATCAAGCCAATAGTTTGAGTCTTCACTTTTTTCTTGAAGACTTATAACTCTTATCATTTATTACTTTTAACATTTATAATTTTTTTAAACGCCAGCCACAGAAGATACTGACTCCTTAGGCACTTCTCTTTGATAGTGCAAAAATTCCTTCTTAATGCTATCAAACTTTTCTCTCTCTTTTTTCCTCCCGAGGTATTTTTCTATTATTTATAAAGTGAAATGTCTCCCAACTATAACATCAAAAAGAGCTAAACTTGATCTGATTGATTAGTTTCAGGTTTTCTATTTTAAATGCCTCTTGACACTAGCCAGTGTGTTTTCATTTATTCAGAAGGAATGCATTTGTGATCATTCCAATTAATCCCTTGTCTGTTTTGTCTGGCATCTGTGTGAAACTAGTTATAATAACTTTAAAGTTTGGCAAGCTGTACAGTAAACTGCCCAAGGTGGGATGGAAAACTTTCAGGGCCCAATAAGTCAACTTGTCCTCCAGCCTATCTACACAAAATCATCTGTTGAGTTGAGTTGTCTCTGTAACCACTAATAACATTTGATGAGTAGTTCAGGGCAAGAAGGTAAAACCAAGCAACTGTGTCATTAAGAATGGATTCTAGAGTTTTGAGGACCAGATATCAACAAATGAATATGGAGTTCTCTCTCTGTGTCTCTCTCCCTCTCTCTCTCTCTCTCACTCATTCTCACTCTCTGCTGTAGTGTTTAGGATGAGAGAATGGAAAAGAAGTAAGCTATTGAAATACCTGGAACTTTGTTTAAGCTTTATTCAAAGAAAACGTGATTTTGGTTTCAAATGTATGGTAGAAGCTGAGTGACATTTTACGGATTTTTTTGTACCCTCCTGGAGTTGGCACAACCAGAAGACCAGTACACCATTCAAAAAATAATTATTGAAACCATTCAATAGCTATCATGCACGAAACTCATCAAATTATGTTTAATAGTTTTTATTTTCTGTTTTCATTGGCTATCTTTTATCTTTTTTTAACTAAAAAATGGAAATTTATTTCAAATTTTTTTGCAGCCACATTTGATATCATTCGGGGGGAGTTTCCTCTCAAACTTCATCTATAGCCTGTGAGATATTAAACTGGATGCATACTTGTACATGCATCACACACATAAAAGGTTCTCCCTTTTATCCAGCATGCAACCACCTTTATTTACAGTATGCCAAGAGACATACTAGGTTTGGGGACGTTAAACCACATTTTCATTTACATATGCTCATGCAATAAATGCAAAGTTTATCTTAATTTATGGTATTTTAAGTGTCCCAGCTCATGTTCCTGTCACAACTTCTCAAACATGGGATTTTTTTCTTTTTTTTTGACAATAAAGAGTTTTAGCCACTTACATTTTTATTATTGAAACAAAGAAAGTTTCTTGTAACGTTCTTATTCTAAAATATTCTAGGCACTTGAGGAAAATTGTCAACTCACAAAATTCAGATATCACTATCCCATTGCATGCTTTGTAGTGGGTTTTGTTGAGATCATAAAGCAGAAATAGATATTTTAAAAATATTAAGCATCGAAAAGATGACTGAAAATAGGAACAGACCTGCTTTTATCTGTTTGATAATTCTCTCTCATTCACGAGAATGTGTTTCTAAATTATTTAGTCTTTCTCTTTGTTCACTCTGCATTTCGCTCCTGGCAAAATGTGCCGAAGTCACTGTTGTCACATGTTTTTAATTTTTGAGAATCCATCTTTCTAAGATAGACACAGAAAGAAAAACTAACTGCACAGAACACCACCTTAAAAGGAAAGTAGTTGAAGTTCTGCCATGAATAGTTACCAAAAAGAAAAAAAGTATGATACTATTTGGCCCCATCTTCCTAACTAGGGAATTCAAATTGTTGAATACCTAATAGTACTTTTGCAAGTATTTCAGTTTTTAAAAAATATGCTGTGGTGGACAAAGCATGCCTATTATGTAAATATATAGTTACTAAAGACACTAGCATGTATGTGCTTTTTCTTGTTGTTGTTGTTGTTTGTTTGTTTTTTGAGATGGAATCTCGCTCTGTCACCCAGGTTGGAGTGTAGTGGCGTGATCTCGGCTCACTGCAACCTCCATCTAGCAATTCTCAAGCAATTCTCCTGCCTCAGCCTCCCAAGTAGCTGAGATTATAGGCACCTGCCACCATGCCTGGCTAATTTTTTGTATTTTTTAGTAGAGACGGGGTTTCACCATGTTGTCCAGGCTGGTCTCGAACTCCCGACCTCAGGTGATCCACCCACCTCAGCCTCCCAGAGTGCGAGGATTACAGGCGTGAGTCACCGCACCCAGCCTGCATATTTTAAAAGATATAAGATGTGCCCAGGTAACAAAAAATGTGTTTAAATGCCCTGTATCGGGCTGGGAGCGGTGGCTCATGCCTGTAATCCCAGCACTTTGGGAGGCTGAGGCGGGTGGATCACAAGGTCAGTAGTTCGAGACCAGCCTGGCCAGCATGGTCAAAGCTCGTCTCTACTAAAAATACAAAATGAATGAATGAATGAATGAATGCTCTATATCAAGAGGTAAGCCCGTCCGAAGACTGCAGTCCTTCAGATCACTAGGATGCTGATAATTGAGTAGGACACAGCAGCTTACAGTAAATATTGCTTTCTGGCTACTTTCTTATGATAGTTGAAATTACATCTAATTTATCAAGAAAATGAGTGCATATTTGATTTGGCTATAAAACTATGCTGCTCAGTTTTAAGATGTCTTCATGAACCCAGTCTCAGTGAAGATGTTTCTGTATTTTAGGGTTTGTTTGGGTTTTTTGGCCTCATCCTCCCACAAATGTTCAAAATTAGCTTGGCATTTTAAATCTGTGCTTTTATGTTAGGTCTTAGATAATTATAAAATAGAAGAAAAATTAAGAGCAAAAAATTAGATATGCCAGGTTTTGCTATCTTGCTGAAAGTGATCGATTAGGCCAGGCGCGGTGGCTCACGCTTGTAATCCCAGCACTTTGGGAGGCCGATGTGGGCGGATCACGAGGTCAGGAGATCGAGACCACAATGAAACCCTGTCTCTACTAAAAATACAAAAAATTAGCCGGGCGTGGTGGCGGGCGCCTGTAGTCCCAGCTACTCGGAGAGGCTGAGGCAGGAGAATGGCGTGAACCCGGGAGGCGGAGCTTGCAGTGAGCCGAGATTGCGCCACTGCACTCCAGCCTG
Organism: Symphalangus syndactylus; assembly: GCF_028878055.3. Taxonomy (NCBI): domain Eukaryota; kingdom Metazoa; phylum Chordata; class Mammalia; order Primates; family Hylobatidae; genus Symphalangus; species Symphalangus syndactylus. The sequence goes on from NC_072440.2 coordinate 45,793,325, forward strand.
GGCGACAGAGCGAGACTCCGTCTCAAAAAAAAGAAAAAAAAAAAAAAGAAAGTGATCGATCATTTGAAAGCGGTATAATTTATTTAGACAACCAGTTTTGTAGAGTATCAGTTTTCATCATGGTGCATATAATTTTACTTCAGCATACTAACTCTCTCCTATATTAAAGAGAAAACCAGAACTCTAATGTCAGCTTAATGCCCCCAAGTTGCCACTCACGTCTCTCATTTCTCTAGTGACAGCCAGGCTTCTTGAAAACACTGACTGTGTCTAACCTCCCATTTTTTCCTTATTCCTCTAGACCTGGAATCTGGCTTCTCACCCTACACCCATCACAATCACTGAACAATAACTGCTTTTTACAGGACTACTTCTTTGGTACTACCTTTGGTCCTCACTTCTCTATTTCCCTCCTTCATAGCTTCTTTGGCCCCACATTCAATTGTCTAGTTACTTATCGCGGGCCTCCTCTGTGGATTGCTCTTCCTCCACTGCTTCTTACATGTTGATGTTCCCTAGCATTCCATCCCCTGGCTTCTGATCGCTGGGCAAATCTCTCAACATGACCACGTGTCCTCCCCTAGTTTCAGCCTCACTCACATGCGGATGATTCCTGGATCTGTCTCCTGAAGGCAGCTCTGTGTATCCAGCACCCTACTGGACACCTCACAAGTCTTAGGTTAAATATACAAAACTGGATCCATTTTTACCTATTGTTTTTCTCCCTACTCTTCTTATTTTCTCAGAGGCAGTGAATAGCAGCACCAACACCAATTCTTATTTTCTTTGTGATCCCTTTGTCTCCTCCCATATCCAGTTTCTAAATTTTATCAAGTTCACTATAGCCTTCATATCCTCAAACTAACCGCTTTTCTCTCCATCTTCATTGCTGAAATCTCTCATCTGCTTTTGCCTTCTCCCATTTGGCTTGATCTTATCATTCAATACTTTTACATGCTTTTATTGTCATTCTAGTGAAATTTTGGAGAGAGAAGAGGTGACTTGTGTGATGAATTCATTGTGTGTACACAGAAGTCTAAGCCAGCTTTAAATTAAAGCGTTAATGTTTTGGAAAAGTTAGAAAATACAAATAAACAAATTTTTTTTTTTTTTTTTTTTTTTTGAGACCGAGTCTGGCTCTGTCCCCTAGGCTGGAGTGCAGTGGCACCATCTCGGCTCACTGCAAGCTCCGCCTCCTGGGTTCACGCCATTCTCCTGCCTCAGCCTCCCGAGTAGCTGGGACTACAGGCACCCGCCACCACGCCCTGCTAATTTTTTTGTATTTTTAGTAGAGACAGGGTTTCACTATGTTGGCCAGGATGGTCTCGAACTCCCGACCTCGTGATCCGCCCACCTCAGCCTCCCAAAGTGCTAGGATTACAGGCTTGAGCCACCGCGCCCGGCCTATAAACAAAACTTTTAAACTAAAAAAACCCGAAATTATAATACACTGAAGACTGACTCTTAACTAATATTTGTCTATATTGTTGCAGATTTTTCCATTCCAATATGTATGTCTATTTTTTAAAGGGGATTATAATATATGAACTGACTTATATTCCAGTTTAGCATGTACCTACTTCTTTGTTGGTAATTATACACCTGCAGTATCATTTTTTCATGACATTATTATATGGCTGCAACACAGCTTATTGAACTAATGCCCTAAAGGTGGATATATAGGATCTTTCCAATGTTTCATTATTATAATCAAAGCCTTATTCATACATCTTTCTGTACTTGTACATCTAGTTTCTGAGGACAGATTTCTGCATGTGCAATTTGTCTCACATATTTGGGGGGATGCATTGTTTTAGGGCTTTTAAAATAGATTGTCAAATAGCTATTGTTTGGGAAAAACTCTCAAACCACCTTTTTTCTCTTCTCTTACACCACCACAGTAACAGTCGTCAACACGGAATAAGACTTCTGTGACCAAATGTGTGTGGTTTGCTTTCCACTACCAAGTGAGCAATTAATTCTGCAGTGGCCTCCAATTCAATCCCACCACTATCTACCTGGAGATAGTGTCAGGTCCCACATGCTGGGGTTCATTCCCCATGATTGTCCCGACAGCACACCAGTTGCAAGTCCAGGTCTCCAGAATTTCTGAATGACCAGCTCAAGTTGGGGTTCCCACAACTCCCACTTTTGGTTCTGTTAATTTGCTGGAGCAGCACACAGAACTCAGGGAAACACTTACTTACATTTACCTCTTTATTATAAAGGACATTACAAAGGATACGGATGAAGAGATGCATAGGGTGAGGTATGAGGGAAGCGGCGTGGAGTCTCAGTGTCCTCCCTGGGGTACCACCCTCCAGGAACCTCCACATGTTGAGCCATCCAGAAGCTCTCCGAACCCTGTTCTCTTGGGTTTTTATGGAGGCTTCATTATGGAGACATGATTGTTTAAACCATTGCCACTGGTGATCAACTTGATCTTCAGTCCCTTTCCCCTTCCCTGAGGTTGGAGGATGGGGCTGCAAGTTCCACTCCTCTAATCCTGCATATGTCTTTCTGGTGACCAGCCCCATCCTAAAGCTAGCAGTCAACATTAGTATACCAAAAAGACAGCCTTTTGGAGATTCCAGGGACTTTAGAAATTGTATGTCAGGAAGTGGGGATAAAAACCAAATATATATTTCACAATATCACAGCTATCCAAAGTGTTAATACCTTTTAATACACTGCAGAGCAAGAGTTTGTCTATGTTCCCCACTCCCACAATAGTAATACTAATAATTCTTTTACATCTTTATCCAACTGGATAGATGAAAAATGGTATCTCAGTCCATTTACTTCAATCTCAGACAAGTTTCTAAAATGTTTCGTTATGTGCTTGCCAAACCCACAGTAGATCAGAAGCAGGAACTTTGGAAGAAGAAAGATGCACTGATATAGTCAAGTCCACTGGCAGCAGCATGAGTAATAGCAGACAGACCAACAGTGAGCAAGGATACAAGAAACCCCCCACACAGAAAAAAAAAAAAAAAAAAAGGAAAGCAGAAATAGAATCCCAAAATGCACACACAGTCCATGGCCCATTTAATTCAAGGCCCAAAAGCCCAACTCTCTTCTGCGGTCTCTAAGGCTTTCACTGCATTTCAACACAAGTCCCCCCACCTCAGGATTTTGAAATCTTACAAAGAGCAAAACCTTGGCTCATAAAAATAGTAATTAATTAAATGTCAACTGTTGTCAATCAGTTTCAGATTGCTAAAATAATATTCTTTATTTAAGCTTTTACTAAAATAGTCTTTAAAATGCTTACACTATGAGTTGCAGAACTTCAGCCTTCCACTTATCGTCTTCCACCAAAATACCATGAATAAATTTTGTCCTATTAACCACTATATCATTTGATTCAACACTAAAGGAGATATTAATATTATACAAACAAGAAATATATTCTAAGGATTCTGCAAGGTCCGGAAGAAAGAATGCTTCTGGCAGATGTGATACCTAGCTTTCTATTGTGTGAAAATCTACCTTTTTGAATCTCTCTAGAGTCAAGATTAGAGGGCCTGGGCAGAAGTTAAAGGAGACAGATTTCTAACAATTAGGACTTTCTGGCAAAGATTTTCTTATGAAATGTTTTGCAAACTGGCAGGCCTCTAAGGCATCTTAGCAATCAACAAATAACAACTATGTTTTAGAGGAAAGAAAACTAAGGTGCACAATGGAATAAGTGGCCTATCTTCAGGAGTGGGATGGGAGTATAACCCCAGCTATCCCAACATTTCATCCACTGCTCTTTTACTTGTAACAAGGTACTCGTCAGCCAGTTCTACATTGCTAGAGTGTTAGCTCTGGAATTCAGTGTCTAATCATCAAGGATGTTATAGAAAGGATTTCTACATTACGAAGAAGTAAGATTAGAAGAATATGAAAATCCCTACTATCTCAGGGAGCCTATCAATTTTCGTTTAAGTAACTAAGTGTTTAAAACCAGTATAGAGGCCGGGTGTGGTGGCTCATGCCTGTAATCCCAGCACTTTGGGAGGCTGAGGTGGGCGGATCACAAGGTCAGGAGATCGAGACCATCCTGGCTAACATGGTGAAACCCCGTCTCTACTAAAAACAAAACAAAATTAGCCAGGCGTGGTGGTGGGCGCCTGTAATCCCAGCTATTTGGGAGGCTGAGGCCGGAGAATGGCGTGAACTTGGGAGGCAGAGCTTGCAGTGAGCAGAGATCATGCCACTGCACTCCAGCCTGGGTGACAGAGCCAGACTCCATCTCAAAAAAATAAATAAATAAAATAAAATAAAATAAAATAAAACCAGTATAGAAATACCTTCAGGCATCTTTCTCAAGGGAGAAGATACTAAATTTTTTTTAAAAAAAGGAAAATAGAAAGTGAAATGACTTTACAGTGGGATATTATACTAACTGATTTTGGTGGGAACTTCCTGTAAAGTGAATATTCTGTAAAAGGGATGACAAATTAGTGTCACCTCCTGTCCAAGATGGGGGAGGAACAGGTAGCACTTGCTGAGAAGCACTCTGTGGCCACAACCAGGCTCCTTGGGGAAAAAGGCTTCAGTATTCTGCACAGTTGGCCTCAGCTGTGGGAATAGGTGGCCCGTGTAGTTACCATCTCTCTTCTGCAATCTTCAGCTAAAAAGAGAAATTACAAGGTCAAATCAAGGGAATCTTTGAATCGAGAGCATTTAAAAATAAGGCAAATTTATTGCTGAGAAGAATTAACTATTTCCAGAATTCTCGTGGCGATCAATTATCAAGGAATGTAAAATATTCAAGTTACTCTGTGTGTGTGTGTGTGTGTGTGTGTGTGTGTGTGTGTGTGTGTGTGTGACGGAGTTTCACTCTTGTCTCCCAGGCTGGAATGCAATGGCACAATTTTGGCTCATTGCAACTTCCACCTCCCAGGTTCAAGGGATTTTCCTGCCTCAGCCTCCTGAGAAGCTGGGATTACAGGTGTCCACCATCATGCCCAGCTAATTTTTGTATTTTTAGTAGAGACAGGGTTTCACCATGTTGGCCAGGCTGGTCTTGAACTCCTGACCTCAGATGATGCACCTGTCTTGGCCTCCCAAAGTGCTGGAATGACAGGAGTGAGCCACTGTGCCCAGCCATCAGTTACATTTTAGAGTCAATTTTATATTCTTGAATTTTCATTTTGTATGAATTTATATTTTATGAAATTCATAAAATTGGGTGAAGAAATAAAGCTGAACCTTGCCTTTCATGTCAGAAGGCCCTATGAGTTTCTGTGCTGGCTCCTACTGGGAAACACTGTTTTTCACCCAAAACAGACTAACTTAAATTCTTCAGTTCCAGAATAAGGCTTTCAAGATGTATTTTTACCATGCCAAAGTCTGCAAAAGTTTTGGAAAACCAAAATCACAATGTGGAAATCTGACAGTCTTGCACTGTGATCTGCTTCTTTGGAGATAACACGTTCATTGTTCAGGTGAGAAAGGGGATAAATGTGCTAATTAGGTAGTAAACATCTCCTGTCAAATTCTTCCCATCCTTTATAACCTTTTTGTGTATATCCTAGGAGACATTCTTTTCTATTTTTTCAGACCTACTGTTAATACTGTGGTAATAGTGGCTGTAGATTAATAGCAGTTCACATTCATGTGGTACTATCTAGGTGCCAGGTACTGGACTAAATGTTTTCTTTTCATTACCTCATTTAAAGCCTGGAGAATTAAGCATTTTCTCTGAAGTCACATAACTTTTTTTTTTTTTTTTTTTTGAGACGGAGTCTTTCTCTGTCCCCCAGGCTGGAGGGCAGTGGCGCGATCTCGGCTCACTGCAAGCTCCGCCTCCCGGGTTCACGCCATTCTCCTGCCTCAGCCTCCCAAGTAGCTGGGACTACAGGCGCCCGCCAACACGCCCGGCTAATTTTTTTTGTATTTTTAGTAGAGACGGGGTTTCACCGTGTTAGCCAGGATGGTCTCGATCTCCTGACCTTGTGATCCGCCCACCTCGGCCTCCCAAAGTGCTGGGATTACAGGCTTGAGCCACCGCGCCCGGCCTGAAGTCACATAACTTATAAAGAAAGAAGCTGAGATTAGCTTTACAGGCCTCACTTTAAAAAAAAAAATTATTTTGATAACTCTTTTTTAACCACTGCCTTTTGTCTCCTTCTAATATCCACAAGACAATTGTCTTCATAATTTAAAATTCAAAATTTTCATATATCCTTTAGGCCTTTGATCCAGTTTAAATGAACCAAAGTTAAATGATGAAATCTGTTCACATCATTTAACTAGAACACTACTATGAATTATTTCTCATTACTTTGAGGAAAATAGAATATGCATTTACTATATATTTCTGATCAATCCTTGCATAGAGATGATGAACAAATGTTTTGGTTTTGAGATTTTACAAGCTGATTCAGATAGATTTCAAAATGAAACTTACTGTTCAAAAAGTGACACACACAACACACTCTTGTATGGTTCCAATTATTGATACTGGGCTGGCTTCCAACTCCCAGGATCATTCTTATGGAAGATTCTATAGCAATGACTATGAATTGTTTTCTCAGTGAATTAATGTTGTTTGGTAACATAAAGTTCCAGATATGTTATATTATACTTAATGGTAATTACTTGTATAAATCATGATAGCCCCAGAGATGGAGTACATGGGATAGAATACACAAATACAGTTTATATTTACATCATACTTTCAATTTTATGTACCTGTTGATTAAAAGTATTATGGATATTATGGTCTCCAACTGTTTGCTAGAGTACAAATTGTCGAAGGATGTTAGGGAACAATTTGGTAATACCTGTCAAAATTGTAAATGCACATTCCCTTTGATCCTATACTCTTATTATCAGTAGTTTCCCCTAAGAATATACTTGTGAAAGTACACCAAGGTGTATGTACAAAGATGTTCATTGAAGTGTTGCTAATAATAGTAACAAACTGGGAATAACCTAAATGCCTATCAGTAGGGAACTGGTTGAATTAATTACATTACATCTGTAGTATAGAACTCCATATGCTCCCTGAAAAAATATGTGCTGCTATCGAAAGACCTTCAGGATAAAATAGTTATAAAAGGCAAGCTATAGAAGTCTGAACAATATGGGTTGTTTTGTGTATGTTATAGACATACATTAAATTAATACATGCCAACACAGACTCCTATAACATAAAAGATATTTTGTTCTGGAAGGAAACACAGAAATATAATACATACAATTAAGAATAATTAATTTGTGTTTCATGCCTTTCTCTGCTGTTGGAATTTTCTAAACCTATGTGTGTATTTCTCCCCCTTTTTAAAATTTAATGTTCATTTCAACCATTTGGATAATGGGATTAGGTACAGCTTCTTTCTTTAAAAAGTGGTTTCTGCATCACAAACAACTAGTAAATTTTAAAATATAAAATCAATCAATGGAAATGAAATTTTTTTTTTTTTTTTTTTGAGACACAGTCTCTCTGTCAACCAGACTGGAGTGCAATAGTGCTACCTTGGCTCACTGCAACCTCCGCCTCCCAGACTCAAGCAATTCTCCTGCCTCAGCCTCCTGAGTAGCTGGAACTACAGGCGTGTGCCACCATACCTGGCCAATTTTTGTATTTTTAGTAGAGATGGGGTTTCACCATGTTGGCCAGGTTGATCTCGAACTCCTGACCTCGGGTGATCCACCCACCTTGGCCCCACACGGAAATAATTTTTTGTTGTTTTTAAGATCACGTGCTTGATCCTTGTGTATATAATTATTTCTAAAGTCTGTGACTCTACTTATTAATGTTTTTCCTAATCTAAACAGCGATTTAAAAAATTTCAAGCCTAACCATAACGTTGTTTCATATAGAAGCAGTTATCCTATTTCCTATTTATCTTTGGTATTCCCCAGTCCACAACTGGATGTAGACAGAGAAATTGTAAAGGGAAGGGCAGATGCCTAGAGCCGTAACGTTTGGACCTTGTGGTACAAGGACAAGATACAAGAAACCCTGACAAAAACAAGCCTCTTCTGTTTCCTGCAGTGATAGGTGCTTTAGAGAAGGTTACAAATAAAGACAGCCTCAGGATCCCACCCACAGTGTTCCAGAAATGTGACCTGATATCTTTTATTATGTGAGTATAAAAGGCACAGAGGATTGAAAGTGGAATACTCTGAGCTGGGAGTTCGGAGACCCGAGGTCAAGCCCCATCTCTGCCACTAGCTGTGACTTTGGAAGAGTCACTTAACCCTCACCTCCACAAAGAGGTGAAGTAGCTACTTATCTGGCAAGAAAACAAGTCAGACATATTGATATGTATATGATGAAATTTCAGTCTTGCAACTTGGGCACCTGTTTTACAAAACATCTTGATGTGTCTTCGCTCAGCAATACAAAATAACCACAAGAGAGGTCAACCTTGAACTGAATGCTCCTGTCACTAACGGGATAGAAAGGAGGACAAGCTGTCTCTATGTCATTAGGTATTCTAAATTCTATCTTTAGATTAAGTTAGAGCTCAGGAAATCTTTGTGCCCTAGCCTCATTGGTTTGGGCCGTAAGATTCTTTCAGTGAAGTACATTTACTTTTGTGGTGACCTGAGCTGTCATCAAGGGTCACAATAAGAAAATCACTGTTAAGGATACATTATTTCATTATGTGTTTTAGTGTTCCTGTTTTTAAATGTCCAAATGTTAATATCTCTTTAGAATATGCACCAGGAAAATGTTTATCTCTTCTACCAGCTAGATTTGCTTCAGCTTGTGAGATAATGAGAAGATGATATTTCATTGTACATACTTATTTGCCTATACGAACCAATTTCTACATCTTTATGTTGAAGAAAATAATATCCATTTTAATCTCCTTTGACTTTCAAACTTATATCTTCCCATCAAGCACTTTCGCTTGAACTATAGACTTATATATCTGTCTGTCTGCTTGACATCTCCACTCATTAATTCTTTCGACAAATATTTACCAAGCATCTGCTGTATGTCGGACACTGCTCTAGGCACAACAGATAGATGCAGCAGTGATCAGGAAAAGCCATGTGCCTGTCTTGGAACTTTCAGTACAGTAAAGGGAAAAAAATAGTAAACCAGATAACAAAGTAAAATGTATCCTATGATAGTGATAAGTGCTAAGTGGGGGAGTTATAATGCAAGAAGAAAGGAAAGAGAGTTGCCAGCGGGGCAGGGAGTGAGGAGGGAGGAGGAATGCAATTTTGGATGATCATGAGCATGGAAGGCCTCACTGAGAAGGTGACAAATGATCAAAGACAGGAAGAGGTGCAAATCCGCGCAGAAAGTAGTAGGAATAATAAGCCCATAGGTCCCAAGACAGAACTGCACCTCTATAGCTAGTGCCAGAGGAAAAGAGGCAGAGTATCGTTACCCCTTTTATCCTAGCAAAAGCAACCCTCCAGGTTACTCTCTCCCACAGTTACCTTAGCATATCTTCTGCATAAAATTTATTAGAACCTGAAACTAGGCTCTTCATTTCTTAATATAGATATATTGATTATCTCCCCCACCAAAATATGACCTCTATGAAGGCAAGGATTTTATGTTTATTTTATTCTCTATTGTGTTCCCACTGCCTAGCACATAGATAAAAAGTGCCCTTGGGGGATTTTTCCTCCTTTCTCCTCCCATAAATTTGCATAGGTATTATCTTGGCAGTCATTTGGCTTAACAGTGCATCTTTTATTAATATTATACATTTATTAGCCAATGCATTTATTTGAAAATAAAACAATTTTTTTAAAACTTAAAATTGTAATAATTTTTACCATACTTTAAATTTATTGAGACTTGTTTTGTGGCCTAACATATGATCTGTCTTAGAGAATGTGCCACATGCACTTGAGAAGAAGGTGTATTCTGTTATTGGCTGGAGTGTTCTATATATGTCTGTTAGGTCTATTTGGTTTATAATGGTGTTCAAATCCTCTATTTCCTCACTGATTTTTCTTTCTATTATTGAAAGTGAGGTATTGATGTCCCCAATTATTATTGTAGAATTTTCTATTTCTTCCTTCAATTTTGTAAATGTTGGCTTCATACACTTTGGAGCTCTGATATTTGGTGCATATATGTTTATAATTGTTATATCTTCTGATGAATTGACCCTTTTATCAATACATAATATCTTTTTTTGTCTTGTAAAACTTTTTGACCATTTTAACTGATATTATTTTAGTCACACCAACTGTTTTTTGGTCCCTATGTGCATACAATATCTTTTTCCATCCATACACTTTAACCAATGTGTGTCTTTGGATCTAAAGTGAGTTTCTTATAAACAGTATATGGTTGGATCCTGATGTTTTTTACTCCATTGTGCCAATCTCTGCCTTTATATTGAAGAGTTTGATCCATTTATACTTCAAGTAACTACTGACAAGAATCTTAACCTTTTTGCTATTTGTTTTCTGTATGTCTTATACATTTTTGTCATTTCCTCCAGTACTGCCTTCTTTTGTGTTTAGTTGATGTTTTAGTGTAGTGTACTATTTTGATTCTCTTTTCCTTTTGTGATTTTTTAAAGACATTTTCCTAGTGGTTACTATGGGGATTACAATTAATGTCCTAAATTTATAACAGTCTACTTTTTTGAACCAACATAATAGCATATAAAAACTCTGCTCCTGTACAGCTTTGTTCTCCTCCTCTTTATGTTGTTCTCATAAATTACATTTATATATTTTGTGCCCATTAACATATGTTTAAAATTATTTAAATGCTTTTTGCATTTGTCATTTTTTTTTTTTTTTTTTTTTGAGACAGAGTCAGTGGCACAATCTCCACCCACTGCAACCTCCTCCTCCCGGGCTCAAGCGATTCTCCTGTCTCAGCCTCCCTAGTAGCTGGGATTATAGGCAGCCACCACCACGCCTGGTTAATTTTTGTATTTTTTTGTAGAGACAGGTTTTCACCATGTTGGCCAGGCTGGTCTTGAACCCCTGACCTCAGGTGATCCACCCACCTTGGCCTCCCAAAGTTCTGGGATTACAGGTGTGAGCCACCATGCCTGGCCGCATTTGTCTTTTAAATAATGTAGAAAGTAAAAAGAGGAGTTACAAATTTAAAATATATACTAGCTTTTATATTTACCTGTTTGATTACTATTTTTCTTTTTTTGAGACAAGGTCTCACTCTGTTGCCCAGGCTGGAATGCAGTGGTGCAATCATGGCTCATTGCAGCCTTGACCTTCGGGCTCAGTTGATTCTCTCACCTCGGCCTCCTGAGTAGCTGGGACTACAGGCATATACCACCATACCCAGGTAATTTTTGTATTTTTTGTAGAGACAAGCTTTTGCCATGTTACCCAAGCTGGTCTCAAACTCCTAGCTCAAGCAATTCACCCAAAGTGCTGGGATTATAGGCATAAATCACCATGCCTGGCTCCATTTGGTTACTTTTAATGGCATTCTTTATATCTTTGTTATAGCTTTGACTTACTATCTAGTGTCCTTTCATTTCAACCTAAAGAACTCTCTTTAGCCTTCTGGTAAGGGAGGTCTACTAGAAGCAAACCTCCTCAGTGTTTGTTTTTCTGGGAATGTTGTAATTTCTGCTTTATTTTTTAAGGATGTCTTAGTCATATATGAAATTCTTGGTCAACATTTTTTATTCTTTCGGCACTTTAAAAATGTTGTCCCACTCCTTTTTGGTCCTCATAGTGTCCAGTGATAAATCTTCTCTTAGTCTTATTGAAGCTCACTTCTATGTGATAAATTCCTTCTCATCTTGTTGCTTTAAAAATACCCTGTTTCAAAATTCCTTGGCTTTCAATAATTTGATTATTAGATGTTTCAGTGCAGACCTCTTTGCATTGATTCTTGTTGGAGTTCACCGAGCTTCTTGACTGTATAGATTTGTGTCTTTTATTACATTTGGGGCGTTTTTAGCCATTATTTCTTCAAATTGTCTGTTTCTTTCTCTTCTGGGCTTCCCATTATATGTAAGTTGGTACACTGTTATGGTGTCCAGCAGATCTTTTAGGCTGTGGTCATTTTTCTCCATCCTTTTTTCTTTCTGCTCCTAAGATTGGATAATTGCAGTGGACCTATCTTCATGTTCACTGGTTATTTTTTCTGCTTGCCCACATCTGCTATTAAAACCCTCTAATGAGCTTTTTATTTGAATCATTGTAGTTTTCAGCTCCAGATTTTCTGTTTGGTTCCTTTTTGTAATTTCTATCTCTTTATTGATGGTCTCTATTTGTTCATATGTCAGCCCCAGATTTTCTATTTGGTTCCTTTTTATAATTTCTGTCTCTTTATTGATATTCTCTATTTGTTCATATATCATTCTCCTGAAGTCCTTTAGTGCATCTATGGTTTCCTTTAGTACTGTGGGCATATTTAAGACAACTGACTAAAAGTCTAGTACGTTTAGTGCCTTTGGTCCTCAGGGAAATTTCTATTAATTTCTTTTGTGAAAAATATATAAGGCATGCAAAGAAAGAGGAAGTATGGTCTTTTGTGAATGGACCATACTTCCTCTTTCTTTGCATGCCTTATATATTTTTTGTTTAAAATTGGACGTTTTGACTTTTATAATATGGTAACCCTGGAAATCAGTCTTTCTTTTCTTCAGGGTTTTGTTGTTGCTGTTTGCTATAAGCTGCAGCTGTTTGTTTAGTGACTTTTCTAAACTGTTAGAACAAGGGCTGTATTCTTTATCATATGTGGTCTCTGATAGCTCTTTTCCTTTAGCTTCTGTTCATATAGTGTTCTGAAAGAGATTTTCTTGAATGCCGGGAGCCACAAGCAAGAGAGAGGAAGTGGGGTTGGGGGAAGAAAACCTCTCAGGGTCTTTTTTGAACGTATATCATGCTGTGGGTATGTGCATGACTTTGTAAATTCTCCAGTATATATAGACACTTTTGAATGCCCTGTTTTCTCAAACAACAACAACAACAACAACAACAACTCTCTCCAGCTTTTCTTTTCCATATTTTTGGGACTCGTATGCCTCAACTTTAATCTTGCCTTTTGTCCTAGGCAGCTGCAGGGTTTCCAGCTTGAATGTGTTTTGAGTTAGGTGAAACAAAGTTCTTCAGGTAGCCTCTAGATAGGTTAGAAATGACAAAAACAATTCTTTGCAAATAAGGTACACTGTGCAGCATTCAGAACCAGGCGCCAGGGTCCCACACTGGAAATCCAGACTGTTGCCTTTAAGACTGCTGCTGAGCCAGGAAACAGGTTTGGACCAGAACATATACAACTGTTACAGTGCTTTTCTACTATTTTTAAATTGCCTTACTCTTGATTCAGCATTTGCTTGGTTGCTGTAAACGTTTGTCTGTTTTCTAGAGTTCTAACAGTGTTCATTCTCAAAGCTTTTTCTTGAATTTTGAATGTTTCCTTGGGAGATGGGGCGCTTGGAGGTGCCTACTCTGCCATTTTTGCTAACATCACTTTCCTGCCCTACTTTAAATTGTAAGTTTTAGAAGTGTGTTTTATTTATCAAAACATTCTTTCTTAAACGTAAAATCTATTCCAGTTTTGGAGCTTTAATTTCAGTTGTAATCCTAATAAAATACTGCTGTAAGCTCACAAGGTATGCTTTGCAAAATATTTATATATTTATAAATCTCTGTAAAGAAGAAATGGTAAATCTGACTGTATTAGCTTGGCAGAAAAGTGATTAGATTGAAAATTTTATCCTTTTCTAAAGTAACCTAATTGTTGTTGAAGGAAGAAAATTATTGGGGTATCAGGATTGAATGGAAGGGTGTAGAGTCTTCCAGCTGTGCTGCTATCTTCCTTTGTCTTATAGTTTTTAGCTGGAGGGGCAGGTTCTTTAAGGTCTCCATCTAGTATGGCACATGAAATGTGCTCAATAAGTGTTTGTTAGATGAACTTCAAGTTAACTAAGACATTGTTATTAAGTTAATCTAAAGCAGGAGATGTGCATTTCAATGCTGGAAGAAGTATAGAGACTTTCACCCAAAGAACTATTTCTTAGGCAGATTCCAGAAAGTGATGTTGGAGTATGGCACATATGTTACCCAAGAGCTGGCACAATGTGGAAACACTGGAATGGAGGTCAGAAATTAGATCAATGCTCTTTCCATAAAATAGTTTCCACTTTAAGAACAGCATTTTTAAAAGGAATATGTTCTTTCCTATGCAAAGAGGCAGTGTGGTCCTAGTTAGCAGTACGTTGGAAGCAAACTTTGGATAATGATGCCTAATTTTACTGACTGTTTTGAGTATTAAATGATGCTATCTATGTAAAATACTTGATCTAGAGGCCTAGCACTGTGTGGATTCTCAGTAACCTAACCTCTTTACATGAGTCCTTAAAGTTGAATATGAGTTTCTACTCACTTTTCAGGTTATCAAGCATTTGGTGTGAAAGGAAACTGTTCTGTGGCAGACATGAAATGGCGGGGAAGTGGGGAAGGCAGGGACATGATGTTCAAGGAGTGGACAGGTGATCCAGTGAGGAACTGGGCTATGGAACATGGAAATATTCTTAGAAAGTAATTACCTTATTCTTCTCCTTTTGTTGTATTAACTGATTAGCTTAATCACCTCCAAATAAATGAGAAATCAGTATACAAGTTCTACACCTTGGCAGAGGGCTTGGATCCCAAGACAGAGGAAGGTATTTGCGGATGATGGATGGAGAGGATATATACAGCAACCTTACTGAAGTAGCTGGGTCTTCCTTGCCTGTATGTCATACCATGATTCTTTAAATGTTTTATCCAGACTAAAGGATGCCAGGACTGATTTCCCAAACATTAGGATAATTCTACCACTTAGAGGAATGCAAGAAAGCTCCCCTGTCTTTGGTGATTTTTTTTTTTTTAAGTAGAAGATGAGAAATAGCTTGTATGGAACAGAGAAGTCTTTGGACTAATACATATTCAACTAAAGATCTGAAAATCAATAATCTCAGGTTTTGAAAATGGAATGCTATTCTTATACTATATGTTTAATGTACATCTGCATAAGGTTAACAAAAATCCATTACCATCTCACTACTTAGTCTGAAATGGAAAACCTAGTGTTTTTAAGTGATCATAGATAATTCATTAAAGCGTAAGGCTCCTACATAATAATTATTGCTTGTCACTTTTGAATCAACAAATAGATACTATGATGGATCAGAGAACTTTTGATATATCTGTATTAATTATGACTGTCTCATTAAATGTAGAAAATGTTTGCTCTCACATTCCTTTGGCTGACACCTCCTCTTCTTCAGGTGTCGGCATTACAAAATGTATTTCCCACTGCGCCTGCCCCTGCCTCTACCCATCCCTACCACCTTTGCCCTCCACCCTCTTCATATGAAAAGGTCTTCCTGCTTCACATCAGTAGCACTGATCACAACTACAGTTGGTTAAATTTTGCGTAATAAATTTTCTAATGAGGATTTACCTCAATATATTCTCTGCTTCAAGATATAGTGATATTAGAAAAGGGCATATAGAAACAACTCAATCTACTTTCCTGTATAAAAAGTTCACTTATTTATAGAAAATTTATATATAATACGTATTAA
This sequence comes from Symphalangus syndactylus, assembly GCF_028878055.3. Taxonomy (NCBI): domain Eukaryota; kingdom Metazoa; phylum Chordata; class Mammalia; order Primates; family Hylobatidae; genus Symphalangus; species Symphalangus syndactylus. The sequence continues at coordinate 45,808,810 of NC_072440.2, forward strand.
GATTCTCTGAGCTCCCTACTAAATAACAGTAACCCCTCACATTTGCATAATGCTTTGAACAAGACACGTATATTATCCTCCTTAATTCTTCAGAGATAGGTAGAATATCATTTATTTTCTGGATAAGAAACTGAGACTCAGAAAGGTTAAGTAAGTTCCACAAGATCATGGAGCCTAGTAATTTGCAAAATAAGGCCTCCAATCAAATCCTAGTTTTCTTTCTATACCCCAGCTGCAGCTTTTAGTAATGGTCTAGTTCAGCATACATATAAATATTTATAAACATTGTGTCATTGTTCTGAATGAGTATGTCTTACTATTTTGACTGTTTTATGACAGTGGAGCTGCGTAGTAAAGTGAACATTTGCAGAAGTTTAATCTACAGCCATTTTATATTCCCTCTCCCTCTGCTTTGAGATTTTATCCTTTGCTAGCAACAACATTCTTCTGTAACAACAAATAAAGCAAGCATCTTCCTATTTGCCTTCAAATAAAACAGGTTTAGGGATTATTTGCTCTTTTCACGTACTTAAACACACCTTGAGTTTCTTTTTATAGACTTTCCTTTCTACTGACACTGTGAAATCCCAGTGCTGTTTCTTATTTGAATGTTTTATCATCTGACACCTAATAATAAAAAGTCATTGGCACAATAACAGAGTTTCATCTTTCTTAAAGTTTAAAAATGTTTAGAAATTATTTCATTTCTTAAATAAAAATTGCAGTAGAATTAAGTATTTCCCTAGAGAGATAAAGATTGAAATTTGAAAGTAAATTGCCACTAACTTTGAGCCAATAAAAAAACTTTCATGGAAATGATTTTTTTCACATTCTTTTTTTTAATGCAGTGCTAAAACCAAAGAGTATCATATAAAACAGGCCCAAGGCACGTTTTGTACCTAAGCTAAAAATTACTTTTGTGGCCTTTGACATATCAAGGAACTTTGCTGTTATAATGCAAGCATAAGATGAAATTTCTTCAACCTTTTGAAAGTTTAAACATAAAAAGTTTAACAAAAGAAACAAAAAAGTTTAAACATAAAAAACAGTTATTGTCTGTGCAAGGACTCAAATTCTTTCACTCTCTTCTTCTTTGTTTGTTTTTATTTTTTTATTTTTTTGTTTTTGTTTTTGTTTTTTTTTTTTTGTTTGTTTGTTTTTTTTTTGTTTTTTTTTTTTTTTTTGAGACGGAGTCTTGCTCTGTCCCCCAGGCTGGAGTGCAGTGGTGTGATCTCAGCTCACTCCAACCTCCGCCTCCCGGGTTCAAGCAATTCTCTGCCTTAGCCTCCCCAGTAGCTGGGATTACAGGCACCCACCACCGTGCCTGGCTATTTTTTTTTTTAGTAGAGACGGGGTTTCACCATCTTGGCCAGGCTGGTCTTGAACTGACCTCATGATCCACCCTCCTCGGCCTCCCAAAGTGCTGGGATTACAGGCGCAAGCCACCGAGCCCGGCTACTCTCTTCTTTCACACACAATTTCCAAAATCACAGCACAGATTGTCCAGAGAAGATTTGTACTAATAGTTTTGTTTATGGAATTTCAGTTATTCCCCAAAGCACAAAATGTGAAAAAAAAAAATTCTTTTATGTAAAGTCTAAGAGAATAATAAAAATATATAATGTGGTAGCTGGTAAGGAAGAAACTGGTTATAATTTTAAAGCATAAAGCATAACACTTGAAAAAGATTCACGGAAAAACTATAATTTTATCTACTTAATATATTTACAAAGCAATATATTTATTTACTGACATTTTTAGTGGTCATCATATCGAAAATATATAGGGAAGGAGTAAGTAAGGTTTTCCAAAAAGTTATGTGAAGGTATTCTTGTGTTCTCTAGATCAGTGCTTTTAGAAAATTCATGTGATCTAAAGAACACAAAGAATACCTACACAGAATCATCTGCAGACTGGTGCCAGTCCACAAAATATCTGTTTGAGTATGCAAGAAGATAAATACAGAAATTGAGAGTAAGCAGTTAGGAAATTTATAGCAATCTAACATCTCTGCAACATCCAAAGTATATGATTTTTGTATTCTACAAAAGCTTAGCTCAGATCTATGATGGGTTAGAAAACAAATACTCAAAACAAACCAGCTCCTTCACCACAGATGATATTTGAAGTTCTGATCAAGCTCATGGTCTGCAAACCTTTTCTCTAAAGGGTCAGATTGTAAATATAGGCTTTGTAGGCCATACTCAAAGTCCCTGCTACTCAACTCTCCCATACCCAGCTGCAATAGACAATATATAAACAAATGAATCTTGCTGTGTTTCAGTGAAACTTTATGGACATTGAAATTTGTATTTCTTCTAATTTTTATGTTCTTAAAATGCTAATATTGTTTTGATTTTTTCCCCCAACCATTTGAAACTGTGAAAACCATTCTTGGCTCTTGCAGGCCATATGAAAACAGAGAGTGGGCTGGATTTGGCCCTCAGGCCAAGTTTGCTGACCCCAAGCTAGATCAGCAGTCCAGCCATCGTCAGGAACAGATGCTGTTATTTCTTAGTCTCAGTGTTCCCGTCTGTCTCGGGATTTTAATTGCCACTTACTTTCACTCTGCAGTTTGGGTTATTATTCAAGAAATACCTTAGAGCACTCATAATGCTTAGAACATGATGTTTAATAAAATCCAGAAGGAAAATGTTCCAAGTATCTCACTGTGGGAATACATTTTAGGATTTACTATGACCTACTGGTTTACATGAACTGTGCTGAGAAAAAAAAAGCATGGAGAAGATCGGGATGGAAGATCTCTTTATTGTGTGCATAAAAGTAGTAATAGGCTCTTTTAATTTGTGGCCTGGAATGGGTAGTGATAGAGCATGAGTTGAAATCTTGCTTCATGGTTACCCTCAAATGGAGAAGTAATCTGTTTCAATGATAATCAAATGAAAAAAAGCTGTGAGTAGATTGTGTGAGCTTCGCCACCAAAATAGAGAATTTCTCAGATTCCCCCTCTGTCTCCAGTCCTTATTTTCTCCTACTGTTAACAGAAACTCAAACCCCAGCTGCTCCCGTAGTTAACCAGCCATCATGACATCGTCGTCTTTCTGTTCTTAGCAATTTCCATCTGGCTTAGTAGAAGTGGTTCCTCACTACCTTGAGCACAGTCCTTTTTTTTTATTTTTTATTTTTATTTTTTTTTTAATTTTTGTAGAAACGAGGTTTTACTGTGTTGTGCTGGCTGGTCCTGAACTCCCGGCCTCAAGCACTTCTCTCACCTCAGCCTCTCAGAGTGCTGGGATTACAGGCATGAGCCACCATACCCAGGCTGCCATTTTAAACACTTGAATACTGCATACTTTCAGTACTTGGTGGATCTTGCACATAATCAGCAAATTACAACATTCATGTTTATGGTTTTACTTATTTGTTTTTCACATTCATGTATTGCCTTTTTTTCTGCATCACTTAACATTTGCCAACAAATATCTGCACATGAACTAAGCAAGTCATTCTGTTAGCACAATGACCTTGAGCAAAGGCACTTTCCTTCTTCAGATGCATTTGTTAGTCTTTAGTCCTAAGTTTTTGGTTTAGTTTAGTTTGTTTTTCCACTCTTCACATACGAGCAGTCTTTTGGAAAGAGTTACTTATAGTATTTCTAACTTGGAGAAACCTTTCATCAAGTTGATAAAGTTCAGTGTTCTGAGCGATTATGATAGAATCTCCTGTCAGAATATATGTTCCATTTTTGTTCTACTTCAAAATATAAGAGGTTAACTCTTGTAGGCATGCCACAGTATTTTTGGATTAAGTCAAGCCCTCCAAAAAAGTTAGAACTATGAAACAAACCAGTGTTTAAGAAGACACATCCTTGGAATATAAGCAAGCCCATTAATTCTGTATTTTGAGTAAAATGTGTTTGATCTTATGCATGCTGTCTTCCATGTCATCATTTCAAATGATGAAGAAACTACATCTCCTAATATTTGAGAACAAACTGCAAAAGTTGGCCCCTTGATTGTATTATAAATCCATGAAAAGACCCATTTTTAAACACAGCAACGTTTTAGGCAACTTCCTGTTTTTCACTTGAAATAGAAGTCAAACTGTGATAAGCACTGTCTTCATTATTCATATTTAATTACACAGTGGCTTATTCTTCTTTATTTTAGTGTATTTGTGAACACTCTAGATATTGAGTAGAGTACTGGTTACAAAGCTAGTCTATAAACAACATGAAATGAAGGGTGCTGACTCAGAAATTGAGAGTCCTCCACAATACCATATCCAATGGGAATTAAATCATTGTATTGTCTTGTGAGTCTTGAGGCTTATTTATCTAACTAATGTTTATCAAGCACCTTCCATATGGCAGGCAGTATGTAGCTTTTATTTTATTTAGCAGTATCTTTTTTAAGATTATAAATTTTTTGTTGAATATTATTTGCAATCAGGGGCACTTCTAAACTTAAGGAAAAACTTGACGACTAAAGTGCCAGCTCTCTTCAGAATGGCAGTGAAGGTAATGATTTGCGGGTCTGTGTGTGTATGAGTTTGTTGTTATAAAATCCTTCAGCTCCGGGCTATGTACATTTATGTTTCAGTAGCATGTCTCATTAAGTCCTTTAGTCCAGTACTTCTCAGTGAAGTGAGTTCTGACCGATGTGAAGGAATGCTGAGTGGGCACAATTGTGACTCTTGTTCTGAATATTACCTGTGCTTCCAGAAAAGTATTTTAGCAAGTGTACGACCCCTGGTTAATGAAAAGTGTTAAAATATATCAAATAAACTGTCTTAATTGTTCTTTTAATAAAAATATATGTCCACTTGGAAATAATAATTTCACTATTTTAATGACTGTAGTTGTTTTGGAAATTTGTTAGATAAAGGCTCCAACAGGATAAACTAATAGTTTTATATTACCAGATTGCTTCCAGATTTCTCTTTTCTGTTCAGTGAATAAGAATAGTGTATAGGATCAAATTTCTAATGATTTTCTCCAGGAGAACCACTGTTACACAAATACCCAATTTATAACACTACAAAATAGACATCAGGGCAAATTTTACAAGACCTATCAGTTCATTTTTATTGTTTGCTTCTGTAGGTAGTCATATAGAAGACCAAAAGAACCATAAAACACTGTTTTTACATGTGATAGGAGTTAGGTGGGGTAAAGTTTACTAATATTTGCTAAGGAACCTACTACTAAGTTCCAACTTTATTTTGGACACTTACGTTTGTTTGTCATTATCTGTCCTCCATTCCCAAATTGCCTTAATTTGTATATCATCATCTTACATATTCACTGTCATTATCTCAAGTTTCCAAGCGTTTTTGCTATGTCAGTATTTTTTACCTGTGCCTATTCTATTTCTTGTCTTTCTAATTTGTTTATTAGTTCTACAGTGTTATTGTTTTATTGATTGTTTCCTTCTGCAACCTCCCTTTTTATCTCATTTTTTTTCCACTGGTGTCTCATTTAATTTCTATTTTCTTTAATCGTGTAGTGTAATGCACTCATGCAGATTTTGGAGGGAAGGTGGAGAGGGCTGTTTTCTTCTAAACTAGGTTCTTGCTTCCTTCCCAGCGCCCCCCCCTTTCTTTCATTTTTTTCTTTGCTCTGGGAGTCCTGCTTAGTTGTCATCGTCTTTTCTCTTTGTAAAACTTAAGTTGAATATGAACAACTCACTCAGGATCTTTTCTTTACTCTCTAATGTTGCTGAATTGTCCTTGTCTTGCTTTTTAACCTTCTCTAATTAGACCCTGGGGTCTTGACCCAGAGCTGCATTCAGTTTGAGGAGTCGACCTGAAGACCCACATGCTGGAGATGAGGTAGAGTTAGTTGAGCTGGGCTGTGTGCTGGGATCCTACAATCCCAGTTGTTAGTAGGATCTTTGCTCTTCCTCAGTAATTGTATTAAATGCCCTGCATCAGGGTTTGCTCTACGTATTCACAGATATATCTCTGGAGGAGTGAGATATGGGGCTTTGAATTATTCCTCCAATTCAAGGAGGTGCTAGCAAGCCATTTGTTTGATTGGTTTTGGCTAAGAATGTCAGCCTCAGGTGTCTCCTTCCCTTGCCACACCCTATCTTTACCCCCAGCAAGTGTTTTTATCTCTTTCCAGCTAATGGAGAAAGGAGAAACCTGTATGCTTTTACCATGGCATTATTAATCCACAGACAGGGAAGGGAACCTCACCTGGGAATTTTCTGCCTTTAATTCTCCTTCTCTCCCAGCCCTCAACACACACACACACACACACACACACACACACACACACACCCTTATTTATTGTTCTCTTTTTATTTATTGTTCTCTTTGGCTACACCTTTGTTTACTGTTTAAGATACAGTAAACTCTGATACAGACTAGCGAACCTCATGTTAGCACCAACTAAGATTTTACACAGCTGGCAAGTGGCTGTCTCCTTCCCTTCATCCCAGCCGTTGTCCTTGTTTTATTAGCTCTGCAACAATGAGATCCCACATACATGATTGAATTTGTTAGACTCCTACATACAGTGTTATAATAGAGTTTGGCTGTAACTAATTAGCTTTGCTTGATTGTGACTCATTTCCCTTTTCTTCTCCTTTCCTCCCAGGCATAAAAAGCCAAAATGGTGAGTTCTGATTTGCTTTTCTGTGTCTGAGGAGATTCCTGTGATGGCAGAAAGAGCTTTTACTATGGATGGATTTTTCCATCTCCTCCCTGGGCTGCCAAAATGCTAGCTTAGATCCATTTTCCCCAAATTGGGGGCTGTTAATGATCATTTTCAGGATTTTGGCCACCTAACTTTCCCACCTCCAGTGCAATCCCTTTTTACCTAGGAATCTTCTATTCGTGGGCACTGCTTATACAGATTATGGTATGATGTTCTCCTTAACTTAGTTGGTCTCTGCTAACATTTTTGACTTTTTTTTTCTTTTAACAGCGATTTTAAGTTGATTCCATTAGGGGAAAGATTCTATAATCTGGCTTTATTATGTCTTTTTTTTTTTTTTTTTCTCTTGAAACCGAGTCTTGCTCTGTCGCCCAGACTGGAGTGCAGTGGCGTGATCTCAGCTCACTGCAACCTCCGCCTTCCAAGTACAAGCAGTTCTCCTGCCTCAGCCTCCCGAGGAGCTGGTATTACACTTGCATGCCACTACGCCTGGGTAAATTTTTTGTGTTTTTAGTACAGACGGGGCTTCGCCATGTTGGCCAGGCTGGTCTCCAACTCTTGACCTCAGGTGATCCACCTGCCTTGGCCTCCCAAAGTGCTAGAATTATAGTTGTGAGCTATGGTGCCCAGCCTATTATGTCATTTTAGCCCAAAAGTTCTGTGCTAGGCACTTCAGGTTTATGACTTTTAATCTTTACAGGCCTGCTCAATAAACCATAGTGATAGGATCCCTCATTCATACATGAGGAAACTGAAGTTTGAAAGAGTGAGGGTTCCCAATGCCACACAGCTAAAGGGTGGAATATCAGGGTCAAATGCAGATGGATCTGTCTCCAAAGCCTGTGGTGTCTCCACTTCAGTGCTGCTGGCTTGTGCTGCTGTCTGATGCTGGGTACCTCAGCAACTCTTCTAGGCTTTAGTTACTTCATCTACAAAATAAGAGGCCAGGCCTGCAAGGTCCTTCCCAGCTCTAAACTTCTATGTTTATGGTTACTGGAATGAGAACACTACATTTTACTTTAACATAAATTTACTTGACTTTGCATTTAATAGGAATGGCCATATATTTCAAGTTTAAATATATATTTACACATTTCTGCAGTCGGGAATTTTAGATTATATAAACCTTTTTGTTTTTGCAACTCATTTTTCAGGTGCTTTGGAATTTCACTGCTGTTCTTTTTAATGTATGGTGTTTGCAATTGTAAAGTTTGGAATTTTTATTCAAATGTGGATTTTTTTTCTTACATTATTCTGTCTTGGTTTAACACTTCTCAGTGTGCTGAGAATACCTGAGTTGGAGGTAGTTTGAGAGAGTGGAGCAAAGCAAAACTAAATAACTCATTTGGAGGTTAAACCTTCACCCTTGACCTAAACAAACTGAGTTAACAAACCAAAGATTACATTACGGAGACTACAAACCCCTGCTTCTACAAGTTTATAATCTGAAAGATAAACTGTCTGATGTCAATGTACATCTAAACTACTCAGTAAACATACCCAGTAAACAACAAACATGTCCGTGTTCACAGCTGCAACGTAATAGTGATGTAGAAGCTAGGAGTACAGTGGAGATAGCGATTGTCTGTTAGATCAGGAAGTACAGAACATGAAAGGCCACTGTGGACAGAATGGATCATCGTAGGAATAAGGTCACATGAGGCAGGACTTTGAAGATGGTTGAGTAGAGACGAGGAAGCTGACTCACATCTCTCTCAGCCACTCCAAGCTTACTCCTTAGTAAAGTGCTGCCTGCAAGACTGCAGCCTCCCTGACCTGTTGCCCAGGAATCAGTATTTGTTTTTCACTGCTTCCTTTCTAAATGTCAATTCCATCCCAAAGATGGGATCCTTAGAAGTACTGAACCTACATTGGCCTGTCTCTGCATAGTGTAACTTAATTGGGCTACTTCTAACCATGCTTTTCTCTAGTTTGTTTATTTGGTATTCTTTGAGGACATTATATGTGCCAGACACTTTGCTAGGCCTTAGGTATATAGTGACGAGCAAAAGAAACAGTAATTAAGCTGATACATTTGTAGTGAATCAGAAAATTAGCAATTCTAGAAAAGCAGACAAATAATTAGCAAAGAAATCAAGAAAAAGGATAAGGTAGTAGGATAGAAAATAGCTGAGAGTGCAGTCGGGAGCTACTCACTCGGTGATCAGGTTTGTTGTTGTTGTTTTTTGTTTGTTTGTTTTTTGAGGCAGGGTCTCACTCTGCCACCCAGGCTGGAATGCAGTGGCATGATCACAGCTTTCTGCAGCCTCAACCTCCCAGGCTCAGGTGATCCTCCCACCTCAGCCTCCCGCATGCCACCACACTCAGCAAATTTTTTGTATTTTTTGTAGAGATGAAGTTTCACCGTGTTGCCCAGGATGGTTTCAAACTCCTGGGCTCAAACGATCCTCCTGCCTCGGCCTCCCAAAGTGCTGGGATTACAGGTGTGAACAACTGTGCCCGGCCAGGTCGTTTCTTTATTTCATCCCTTTTCTCACATATTCCAAGTCTCTTGCTCAAGCTGTTTAACCACTCCCTTGTGGACTTTTCCTGAAGCCCAATATCTAGGCTGTTTGTCTACAGAATCGATGATACTTTTAAACTCCCTTTAGTTAAAACCCAAGTATTTGTTCAAACCCTGTTGTGTTTTTGGCTCCATGCCAGACATGGTGGTGTTTACCATGTAGTTCTAAGGCCCTGTAAGATCCCTAGAAGGATCTTAATTTATTTTCTATCCTTCACTTGCTGTGATTTTTATCTCCCATACCCATATAACATGGGGTCCAGAGTTGAGATGAGTGTCTTTCTTGTTCCTTACTGCCACTTCCAGACCATTTATCTTGCAATTAAAAATTCCGTTTCCTTTTAATTTTAAGCCATTGCACTATTCTACCTGCTACCTTTCTGGACACCTTTTGTACAATTCCTGTTGATTCTGCCCATCATTCATAGAAGCTTTTGAGCACGGGTTTGACACCTCTTCTTCCCATGGCTGTCTGTCATTCTTGGAAACTCCACCTCTCAGGTAGAAAATTTATCCAGCTTTGGTTCTCTTAGTTCCTTCAGAACTTTCCTTCCAACAATCTTTCTTTCACTCTACCTCAGCCACCCACTCTGAGGCCATTCTCAACCAGACTTGGCCATTATAAGTAGCTGTACCACCTGTGAAACCTCATCTTTAAGCACTATCTTTGACAGTCGCTGTCTTTCAACTCACTTACTCCATACCTGCATCAGAAAAACTGAACATGACAGAAGGAAAAACCAGCAATACTACTCCTGACTGGCTTATTAAATTGATGACCATAAGGCTCAAGGGGCCCCAAATTTTCTAGTAATCTCAGCTGATCACTTCTCTGGGAAGGACTCATTCATAGTTTTCTCCTCCTCTCTCAAACCTTCAATATCCCTTCCACCTTCTCAATGGATGACCTCACTCCCTGTTTCCCTGAGAAAATAAAAATCATCAAAACAAAAAATCTACTAGCCTTTTACACACACTTTCTTACCATATCCTTTTTCCTTTCACCCACTGAAGTTACATTTTCTTTCGGGCATCATCACTTTGTTCTCTCTAGTGAATTATTCCAATCAGGATACAGAGTGTTAAAATTATATACATAGCCCATTAAAATCTTTTAAAAGTCCCTTCTTATCTTTCCCAACACCTCTGCCCACTCCCCACTGACCAGCCCTCCTCCAGCAAGTTTCTTTCTTGACTCTGCAAGCACACACTTACAGTAAGGCTCCTGGAGAGAATATTTATTGTCTCTTTGTTGCCTCCATTTCCTCCCCTCCCATTTTCCCTCTTGAAGTCACGCCAATCATTTCTCTCATGACTCAACTACTACGCAATCCACAGCGGATCTATCCCTCCTTCCTGAAGCACTTGCATCACTGGTGGCTACTTATCACACACATGTCCTGACTTCTAAATAGTGGAATGCGAGCCTCATTTTTTTTTAATCTCTTCTCCACCTACACTCATATCCTAGGTTATCTCACCTTTCCCATGGTTGTTTTGTTTTGTTTTATTTGAGATGGAGTCTCGCTTTGTCACCCAGGCTGGAGTACAGTGGCAAGATCTCGGCTCACTGCAACCTCCACCTCCTGGGTTCAAGTGATTCTCCTGACTCAGCCTCCTGAGTAGCTGGGATTACAGGTGCATGCCACCATGCCCAGATAATTTTTGTATTTTTAGTAGAGACAGGGTTTCACCATGTTGGCCGGGATAGTCTCGATCTCTTGACCTCATGATCCACCCGCCTCGGCCTCCCAAAATGCTGGGATTACAGGCATGAGCCACCGTGCCTGGCCCTTGGTCCATGGTTTTAAATACACCAGTGATGCCTATAAACTGATGAGTTCCACATTTAAATCTCTAGCCAAAGCTTTCAACCGATTTCTAGATTATTCCTGTGCTTCCACAGCTTCTAGTGCCACTGGTATGTCTGATGCCATCTTACATTTAAGGTCAAAAGATTCCTGAAGCCCCCACACAACTCAAACCCAACTTCTCCCCCATTGTTTTCCATCTCAGTCAAAGTAGCATCCTTCCCTCTCTTCCCCACCCACCCCGCAATTTACCTAGTTCCCTGGCCCCAGTTTCTCTCAGTGTCCACTTGAGCAAGATCAGTTGGCTTTATCTTCAAAATATATCCTGAACCTGTCTACAGTATTACCACCCTAGTCCAAGCAACCTTGAACCATTCCTTTCTGGATTCTTGTAACTGCTTCCTACCTGGCATCTCTGCTTCCATTCTTGCCCCTGCCCGCCCCATACTCTACATGGATTTTTTAGGTAAATAAATCAGACTGTGCCACTTCCCTTCCCCGAGCCCTGCGGTGGTTTCTCATCATTAAAATAAATAGCTCTCCTGATCCAGGCCTTGCTTTAGCTTTCTGATTTCCTTTTCTAATGCTGGAGACAGTTAGAGGTGAGCACGCTGTAGAGAGGTGGGCCCTCTATTAGGTGGAGGGGAGGGGAGGAAAGGGAGGAAGGGAGGGAAGAAAGCGAGAAAACACCAACAACTCAAAGAAGAATCACCACATAAACAACTGTGCCCATCAGGAACATGCATCTTGCCTGCTATTATCTAATAGTTGAGATGTGAAGTGGACTGGCAAATTTGTGGGTTCTTGTTATGGAGAACTGACATAGGTTGATACTCATTCTGCCAGAGCCACTGGAATTTGTAGTTTCTGGAAAGACTTGTGTTATTTGGCAAAACCAGAATTGGGCATCATTTATCTTCATGTACTTAGCCAAAGCCCTAGAAAAACTTTTTTGACTCTTAAGAAAATGATCTAAACCCAATAATCCTTGCTTCGTTTATTTTTAATGACAGGCCCATTCTGTAGAGTTTTTCTGTATGAACTTACCCGACCTCCTGTAAAAAGAAAGATCTACCTTGGATATAGAAATTTATTTATTATCTGTTGCATTCTGTTCTTTTCTGAGAACAGCGAGTTTTCCACGTAGTTCTGTATACATAATCCTTTTTTTTAAAGGATTGCAGGCACATTTTATTGTGAATTTGGCCATGGTTTAATGATGTATAATGTTGGATTTCTTCATATCTTAAATATTAAAAAAGCTTATACAGAAGTAAAGGGAAAGGGGAAGAAGGAGAAAAGTAGAAGAAAAGAATGACTAATGCTTTGGTTTAACAAATAACATTGTGAAATAAACCATTGATATTTTGTAAGGTAAAAATCTTTCAAATCTACTCATTATTATAATAATAAGAAATAAAATATTCATCTCACAGGCAGTTCAAAGGAACCCCATTGACTAAACTTGGTAATTAATTGCTAAGCTTTAATGGACAATATAATAAACATTTTTCTTGTAAAAGCTTGACCTAGTACAATTTTCAGTGAAACAGTTTGCTTTTACAGAATAATAAAACTACAAAGACATTTTGAGAATTAAGTCAGCTGCATGATGTGATCATTAAGCTATTTGCTATAAAATGTACATTCAAGTTATTAGAAGTTCAAAAGAATTGATGACACATTAGAAATGTATTTTCTGTTTTTCATATGAAACATAAAAGCTCTAGAAGTTATGGGCATAAGTGAAGTATGCATGTTTCCTTCTCTCTCCCTTCTTAAAAAATCCATAATTGTTCTCTGTTTAAGCATAGAAAAATGCCATGTGACTTTTATTTCTCCGGAAAATTAGGAATAACCAGGCTGGGCGCGGTGGCTCACGCTTGTAATCCCAGCACTTTGGGAGGCCAAGGCAGGCGGATCACGAGGTCAGGAGATCGAGACCACGGTGAAACCCCGTCTCTACTAAAAATACAAAAAAATTAGCCGGGCGTGGTGGCGGGCGCCTGTAGTCCCAGCTACTCGGAGAGGCTGAGGCAGGAGAATGGCGTGAACCTGGGAGGCAGAGCTTGCAGTGAGCCGAGATTGCGCCACTGCACTCCAGCCTGGGCGACAGAGCGAGACTCTGTCTCAAAAAAAAAAAAAAAAAAAAAAAAGGAATAACCTGTGGGTATTTAAGGTGATACTGGAACATGCATAATGAGTGAATTCCTATTAATTCCATGTTATATTGAGGAAAAATGCTTCAAATATATATAACTTCCACCAGAGTAGTTGGCTTTTTCTTAGCTATATTTGGAACTTTGATTACTACTCTTAATCTCTTTCAAAGTTTAATTTTATTAAATTGCTCAAAGGTAGAGACAAAAGGTTATGGTGTTTTTCTTTTTTCTTTCAGCAAATGAAGAAAATATAAATTTGCTACATGCCTATGGGAATTAAGCAGTATCGTAGCACTGGTTGGTCTAGTTTTAAAAGTTCAGGACTGCCCGGCGCGGCGGCTCACGCCTGTAATCCCAGCACTTTGGGAGGCCAAGGTAGGAGGATGACGAGATCAGGAGATCAAGACCATCCTGGCTAACACGGTGAAACCCCATCTCTACTAAAATTACAAAAAAAAAAAAAAATTAGCTGTGGCAGGCATCTGTAGTCCCAGCTACTCGGGAGGCTGAGGCAGGAGAATGGCATGAACCAGGGAGGCAGAGCTTGCAGTGAGCCGAGATCGCGCCACTGCACTCCAGCCTGGGCGACAGAGCGAGGCTCTGTCTCAAAAAAGAAAAAAAAAAAAAAGTTCAGGACTTTATTTTCAAGCAAAAATCAAAGCTGTTTTTTGTTTTGTTTTGTTTTGTTTTGTTTTCTGGGTTAACACCTAAGTTACAAACGTCTGTTCATATTTGTTTGAATCAGTGTTTGATTTTAGTCTTTTATGATTATTAATCTACAGATTTCAAATGTAAGGAACATTGGAATAGTGAATGATGTAGCAGCTAACTTTCTTTTTTTTTCTTTCTTTTTTTTTTTTTTTTTTTTTGAGACGGAGTCTCGCTTTATCTCCAGGCTGGAGTGCAGTAGGGTGATCTCAGCTCACTGCAACCACCGCCTCCCGGGTTCAAGCAATTCTCCTGCCTAAACCTCCAGAGTAGGTGGGACTACAGGCACGCCCCACCACGCCCAGCTAATTTTTTTATTTTTAGTAGAGACGGGGTTTCATCATGTTGGCCAGCATAGTGTTGATCTCCTGACCTCATGATCCGCCCACCTTGGCCTCACAAAGTGCTGGGGTTACAGGCGTGAGCCATCGCGCCCGGCCCAGCATCTAACTTGCTATTTGCGAAACGGAAATGTAATGGCTGAATATTTTCATCAGTCCAAAAATTTGTGAAGAGAAGAATTTTAATAACATTATAACAAACAGTAATGTCAGTAAAATGGAAACTGAAATGCATGCATTAGCATGAAATATAAGACTATGGGAAGAGACAGAAGATAGGTAACACTTTCATAAGAAAAATTATTAGAAAACATTCATTCCTGAGTGAAAGGAAAGGTGAAGGTACTTGAAAAAAATGAACAATTGCCTTTTCACTCATTAAGAGCTCTTTGTAAATCTAATCAGTTAATGATGCTTGAAATATGTTTAATTTGGGTAGTTGAGTGAAGTATGTTCTAGAAGAAATGCAACCAAGATATCTTTTGGGTGAGAATCTAAGAGGAAGTGATGGATTGTTTATTGATTTCACAGTAACTGAGAGGAAATCTATAATAGCTTAAAGGATTTTAGCATAATTTTATGATGCTAACAAATTTGTGTCGTAAACTGACACTAATATGGCCAGACTGCCAGGTGATGCACACTGTAAACACCAATAAGAATTACATTTTATTTTATTATTTATTTATTTTTGAGACAAAGTCTCTCTCTGTCACCCAGGCTGGAGTGAAGTGGCATGATCTCAGCTCACTGCAACCTCTACCTCCCAGGTTCAAGCGATTCTCCTTCCTCAGCCTCCCAAGTAACTGGAACTTACAAGTAACATATGCCTAGAGGCACATGCCACCACGCCCAGCTAATTTTTGTATTTTTAGTAGAGACAGGGTTTTGCCATGTTGGCCAGGCTGGTCTCGAACTCCTGGTCTCAAGTGATCTGCCTGTCTTGGCCTCCCAAGTGCTGGGATTACAGGCGTGAGCCACAGCACCTGGCCGGAATTGCATTTTGGGTGTCAACCTGGTAAAGGAGATAGTTGGAAGATCTTGGACAAAAGATTGATGTATGCAAACTACTGAAAAGGTTATTGGTAAGACAATGAGTGCAGACTATTTTGGAAATGTGATTTGAGTTGTTAATTCCTTGTACAAGAAAGTAAAAATATTTATCCAGACATGTGGTAGGGAAGTTCCCTAAAGTAGGCATATAGTGCTGTAGTTTAATTGCTCACTAAGTATTCTTGGTGTCACAGGCATTATAAGCCAGTTTAAAATTTTGATTTTTTTAGAATGTTAACCAAGGAGAAATATGGATAAACTCCTTTTTTAACCACCCTCCCCAACAAAAGACTAGAAGAGCCATACAAGCAAAAGCAAAATAAAACATTTTGCATGTTTGTAGGTTCTTCTAAATGTTGAACCCCATATCAGTTGAGGGTGTTGATTTTAACAAGCCTCTGGATCAAGAGAAAACTAATTTAGCATTTTAGTATGATGTATCTCTCATAATGAACGCTGTTATTTCTACCCTCATGAGAATGAATATAAACACAGATATGACGTTGACATGAATGACCATGGAAATTGTTTACCCCAGAGTGGTGATGACATTATGGTTAAACTGGCTGTGCACTGTTTGGCCTGGGAAGTTCCTTAAAGTGTTTCATACCCACTTCATCCCACCCCACTCCACCCTTTTTTTTTTTTTTTTTTTTTTTTGGCCATTTCATAGTCTACCCCTGATCCCATAGATTTGACACATCATGGTTGGTGTTAGTATTATTTTGATACAGTTAGGTGATTTCATCATTGTGTGACCATCACAGAGTGTACTTACACATAACCCAGGTGGTAGAGCCTGCCTGCTACACTCCTAGGCTGTATGGTAAAGCCTGTTGTTCCTAGGCTACAAACCTGTACAACATGTACTGAATACTGTAGGCGATTGTAGCACAATAGGAAGTATTTGTGTACCTAAACACAGAAAAGCCATAATAAAAACTATAGTATTATAATTCTAAAGGCCCATTATCATATATGCAGCCCATCCTTGACTGAAATGTTGTTATGCTACCCATGACTGTACTTATTTGGCACGTCCACGTAGGGCTTTACTCTCAAATATTAAATGTTGTTTAAACTACTGACATAAGAGTTATGCTAGACAAAGAAAAACTAGTGTAAATGTGATGAAAACCAAATGAGACTTTTTAAAACTCCACATCAGGCTCTGTGTGTGTGTGTGTGTGTGCGCGCGTGTGCGCAGGCGTGCACATGTGTATTTTGTACTTATTCCCTGATAACCTTTTATCTCTCAGACACTTAATTTGTCATTTAGGACATCTGTGGTTAGGAATGGAAGGCCCATTTTGTAATTGGTCACCATGCCAGAGGTGAAAGCCATTGACACCGAGCCTCTGGGGACGGAGAACTCTTGGCAAGGCTCGCTACCAGTGGGTGTTTTTTTCAGTTCTGTCAGGTCTGTGTTCCCTTGGGGGAATTTGTACCCAAAGAGTATTGAGTTTTTTCTGTTGATTTTTTCCAAAAGCATGTGTTTTCTGCATTCCTGTTTTATGGTTCCCTGCAAAGGAGGAACAGTTTCTATCCTTATTTGGTTTGGATTTGATTAGCAGCATTTGGGATTAGTTTAGTCTTTTTAAAGTAAAGCAAATGATAGGTAGCAGAGGGTGGTGGAAATCACACTGGGCAGGAAACCAGAATTCTGGTCTCAACTTTTCCCTCTAGCCAACCCCAGCAGAGGAACTCTCACTGCTTAACTAGCTCTTGTCCTCAGGTTATATGCAGATAAAATGCATGCAAAAAATGAGAAAACTGGATAGTCTCAAAAGAATTTCAAAATTCTACATTCCTTGTAATGATAATGACAGTAACAACAACCGCAAGAGCAGCGATCAGATACTTTAAACACACTGTTTCTAATTCCCACAATAATCTTGGAAGTTTTGTTGGTTTGTTTTTCAGATAATGATGCAAAAGTTTGCTCAGTATCATACCAATAGCAAGTGGCAAAGCCAGGATTGAAACTCAAGTTGGTCCAACCCCTGCAATTACCCCATGATTCTGATTATCCAATCTAGACAATAGTGTCATAGATATGCATATAGGTTTTAGACTCAGACATCTGGGATTAAAACTCAGGTTTACCACTTTCTAGCCATGTGACCTTGAGCAAATTGTTTAAACTCTCTCTAAGGATTGCTAAACTGTGAGGCTGGCAAAATCACAGCTACATCATAAAGTTGGTGAGGATAAATGCACAAAAAACATAAAGTACGAAATGTGAAAGTGTGAAACAAATGGTAGCTTTGGCCTCTGCTGCTTATTTATCATCACTATGTCTAGGAAAAGAGGCTTAACATGAAGATAGATATAGTTTCATTGTGTCAATATATGTACCTGTCTCTGAAAACTAAGTCTTTCATAAATGATTTCATTTTCTTTTTTTTCCTTTTTCTTCTGTGAGATTACAAATAAACCTCACAGGCCGGGCACGATGGCCACGCCTGTAATCCCAGCACTTTGGGAGGCTGACAGGTGGATCACCTGAGGTTAGGAGTTCGAGACCAGCGTGGCCAACATGCTGAAACCCCATCTCTACTAAAATTACAAAAATTAGCTGGGTGTGGTGATGCACATCTGTAATCCCAGCTACTCAGGAGGCTGAGGCAGGAGAATCACTTGAACCCAGGAGGCGGAGGTTGCCGAGACTGCACCACTGTACTCCAGCCTGGGCAACAGAGCGAAACTCAGTCTCAAACAAGAAAGCCAAACAAACAAAAAAACAAACCTCAGAGATTATATGGATCTGTGGTTGTTGTTGTTTACTTTGGGGAAATATGGCTGTCAACATGCAAATCATGAATAAATTCCTCCCACTCCACACTCCCAGGTTTACCCAGGAATCCAGAAAACCTTGAAGTACATTTCAAAGGATTCTTCTTAGTAATTCTTTGAGAACTTACTATCTGCTGGGTACTATCCCAGGCACTGAGGTTTTGGATATTTCCAGTTGCCTCTCTGTAGGGAGAAGTAAAAGTCCACCAACTGTACTGAAACGGAATGGTGTGTGCTAGACACCTCTAAAGAGGACAGGCTTGCTATTACACGCTTTAGTCGGCTAGTAGCTGAATAGTATTCTGCTGTTTATTTTCTTTTTTGTTATTTAAGTCAACAACTTATCACTACTTCCATCCTGCACAAACATGTATCTGCTTGTTGGCAGATACTGCTCCTGGATGAGGGTGGGTGTAAAGAAAGAGCTCCTTCACTAAGTGGGAAAGTAATCCAAGAAAAAGTGTTAGGCTATGAGTATGTTTTCCATGAAACAAGTAACACCTAATTGGCTTGTATTATTTGATAGATTTTTTTTACATTCATTGATTGATTTCATTATTTACTCTGAGACTACTCTGTACCCAGCAAGTGCCAAAGGAGTCTTCATTGTGATCCTCCCTCCTCTTTTTATCCCTGTTGACTCTTCAGTTCCATGTCTGTCTTTATTAAGGACATTTCTGAAAAATGCCACCTCTGGGAAAGGGCTCTGGATTCACCCATGTGAGAATGCTTTTCTGCATAATTAGCCTAATTTTTTAAAATCAGATCATAGCAGTCATTGTCCCAGTATGCTTTAACTCTGTGATGTTACCAGCTTGAATATTGAATTTGAGGCAGTCAGCCTTCCTAAAGAAAGACATATACTGTGCTTTATGCATCATCACTGAAAGAATTTTGCTTTGAAGCCCAGTGTGAACACTTAATTTTTATTTGCTATTATAAAAGAGTCTCTTTGAGCTGACAAATATGAAAATATGACTGTGATTTGGGCAGGAGTCCAAAAACTTTAGAGAGAATGATGCTTTTATCTTTTGAAAGTCTTTTGACTACTGCATTATTCTATTAATAGATGGAGAATGGGTAATAACATCCTTCAAGGCCTTCTATTGCAACTGGTCTCCCTACATACTATAGGGAAAAGATGTATGTGCCTAGTGGTAAGAGTTTAATGTACATTTATTTAAATCTCCTGTCTTTGGGCAGCTGTCAAGTTTATTTAAGAGCTCTGCGTAGCCAGGTTTCTATTTTTTTTTTTCTCAATTTATATGCTGTCCTCCCTAGAATTTCAGTTAAACAATAAAAATTATGCTTTTAAGTTGGTATGTGGTTACATACTTAAGATTTCTCATGAAATGACAGTAAGGAAGCCTTGAGCTAAATGGCAGCTTTCCCAGCATCCGGGAATTCTGCATTTATCTTTACAGAGTCTGTGGATATGTCTACCTCCAAGTACAGCAGGAATATAAAAGCAGTTTATCTCATTATATTCTGTTGTAACAAATAATTAAAGATTTTATGAAGGGTTAACACTCCAGAGGAAATATTTTATAGACCAGCTATATGCATGTACTGAGCAGAGGAAACATTTCTATAAACATCTATCAAAAAGTCTTTTTGAAATAGCTATAATAATGTCAATATTTCAACAGAACCCCAGGTGAAATCTAATGGTATCCTTTTTATGAAAATTGTTAGAGTAAAAGAAAAATTATTTGACCAATGGTGTCTGATTTTGAGTTAGAGCTTAAGGGATTCTGCCCACACAGCAGTCATTTACATAACCTTGGGAATCTTGAAAATCTAAATTCAGCCCTTGGTCATTGCTCTTTAAGCCAGATTTTGCAAATAACCTGCAGGTGTCATTGTGAAAAATATGTAATATCAGCCGTCTAAAACCGAACTAAGCAACTTAGAAGAAAGCGTAGATTCTCATTAGGAGAGATCCTTAAACCTAATGAATATTGAAGATAAGCTTTTTAAGTGTTCATTCTGATGTATCTGAATGCTTTTTCTGCATTTTTTTTTTTTTTTTTTTGAGACAGAGTCTCGCTCTATCGCCCAGGTTGGAGTGCAGTGGTGCAGTCTTGGCTCACTGCAAGCTGTCTCCCAGGTTCACCCCATTCTGCTGCCTCAGCCTCCTGAGTAGCTGGGACTACAGGCGCCTTCCACCACGCCAGGCTAATTTTTTGTATTTTTAGTAGAGATGGGGTTTCACCGTGTTAGCCAGAATGGTCTCAATCTCCTGACCTCGTGATTGCCCACCTCGATCTCCCAAAATGCTGGGATTACAGGCGTGAGCCACCGCGCCCGGCCTTTTTCTCCATCTTTACTAATAG
The DNA here is from genome assembly GCF_028878055.3 of Symphalangus syndactylus. Classification (NCBI taxonomy): domain Eukaryota; kingdom Metazoa; phylum Chordata; class Mammalia; order Primates; family Hylobatidae; genus Symphalangus; species Symphalangus syndactylus. The sequence goes on from NC_072440.2 coordinate 45,829,166, forward strand.
AAAACCGTTCTCCTGGTGGTTGAGATCTGTGAAAGAATGCTATTCAAACTACACCTTCCCTATATCCTATGTCTTTTTTCCTTCTAGATTTGGTTAATCTCCTCTCTTAGAGAGTAATTCTACCTATACCCCCTTGCCGAGACCTTGGAAGATTCTTGGAGAGCATGAAGCACAGTTGGGTAGGGTTGTTGTTTTATGGGGAGGCTCTAAGATTTGTCCCAAGAAATAATGTCAAAAGAGAACGGCAGAGATGCTTTGTCCATTCTAAATAAAAGCTTTTCATTTTATTATCGTTATAAACTAAAGTGTTGACTCTGTGATAACTATGGCCTTACATTTTCATGCTTATATGGTTACTTTCAATTAAGCCCTATTGCACCCAGTAAATTTGGAGACATTTGAGAGATGACGGGGATTATGAGAAAGGAGATTATTGGGGCTTTAATTGTCCTTTGCCCCAGCTCTTCTACATTTTCCCCTGTAATTCCTTGAGCTCCTTCGTCTTTGAGGATCTCACATTTAACCTCTATTTGCAAATCTCTGTTCCCTGTGGCCTGCTTTGCTATTGCCAGCCACTTGCTCAGATCTCAGAGGCTTCATTAACTTCACACTGACACTGTGTCCAGTGTTACCTATAACCAATATAGCACTGAATGATAAAGACCACAAACATTGGCTTTATCCTGCTTTCTGTTTCCAAATTTGGCTTTCACCCAGTACTCTTGATCAAGGCACGGAGTCTTCCAGAATGTTTATAATTTCATAGTACCACTTCATTGGCGTAAATTCATTCCTCAACCCAGATGGTGATCCGCTTAGAAGGTTTTTTTCTTCGTTGCTTATTTGTCATTTAGAAAGCCTGAGATTGGGAATAGTAGGTCCATTTTGTAACTGGCCTTTGTGCCAGAGGTAAAAAGCCATTGGCAAGGCTCTCCTCTGAAGGGGGAGCTGTTGGCAGGGCTAGGGGCTGGTGGGCGTTGCTTGGTTCCGTTTGGTTTACACTCCCTTGGGGGAATTTGTACCCAAAACTTTTTAAGTTTAGTTTTCTACTGCCTTCTCTCACCTTCCCCAAAAGCATATGTTTTCTGCATCCTTTATCCTGATTCTCTCTTAATAAGCGGAAGTTCCCTTCCTTATAAGGTTTAAATTTGTTTGAAAACACTCATGCCTATTTTTCTGTAATGTAGCAATATGTGGGCACTGAGGCTGTCCCTTCTTAGTTTGTCAAGTTAATACAAATGCCAGTTTACAATACTAAATTTTCAGACCCAGCAAAGTGTGAACTAATTTCTAGAAACCGTGCATTATGTAAAATAATCATAAATGTGAGTGGCCGCCTAAGGCCAGTAACTGATTTAGGGTAGGCCTGGCCTATCCACAAGTATTTTTTGAATTAAATAATTACTGTGCCAGATGGGCAGGGAATACAGATGATATATAAGTCCCAAGCCCAAACCTGTAACCTACAGGCTTACTTGAAAGACAGTTATTGAAAAAAGCAAACACAAACAAAACCTACTTACTGGAGTTGAGACAGAGAGAGGCTTGTGGGCTAAAGTAAGAAGAAATGAAATGTCTGACCCCTACTTATTCTCACTGTGTTTGGTTTTAGTTGGGTATTTATGCTGTTGAGAAAGTAGCAATGTACTATGTAGGAAAAGGTACATAATTTTTTATATTATTCCTATGGTAAATGGTGGAAGAAAGTAAAGGTGCCGAAGATGAGAGAGGTGGGATTGGATCTGGTAAAGGTGTTGACTTCTGTGGCTTCCTTTAGGAGGAAGATCCAATTTGGTCATGCCTGCCTAATGCTGAGACTATTCTTAAAGCTTCAATATAATAATAACAAAGAAAAGCAAGCTTTCTAACAATTTGTAAAGGACTGCATCAGGCACACCATCTACCTTGATGGGATTAAATTACTTAATTTTTCCTTAAATCTTTCAGCAAAACAAAATGACAGTAATTTGCTTTAAACAGTAACAAACTGTTTGTGTCCTACGTACATCTTTTCTAAGTGGTAAGAACATCATTTAGACAATAATTGGTGTGAATAGCCCCCTGTGTCATGCAGTGTGTGGACTATTGGGCTAGGAGAAGCAACCCTAGTTGGAGGAAAGATGAAATTGAGATATTTTCCCTACTTTTTTTCATAATAATATATATGCTGTTTGCTAATAGCATACGTGAATAGTATATAGCTATTATTACTCTTTCTTCCTCTTTGTAGGCCAAATAAAGCTGACTTTAAACATTTATGTTGATAAGGATTTAATTCTGAGATTATTTATAATCACCATTTATGATTGATGAAGGCATTAATTTAACCTTTCCCTTGACTCAATTGTTAGGAACATTATCATGTATTCTTAGGAATCCTTTATAGATAAAAAATAAATAAAATCATGGAAAGTGAATGTAGTGCCCAGAATTCCTCAAAGAATCTGTAACACAGTCTTTCCAGTTAGAGCTAAACTACTTCTATTTCAAACTGATTTCATGAAATTAAATTGGTATATATACAGCTTAATTCCCTCTACCGATCTGCATCTTTTCTATAGGGAAACCACTTGAATTAACAGTGTCCAGAGGTCTGATGCTGGATAATGTAGAGGAAACTGTGGTTTCCTCCTCAGTTTCCTGTTCATAGGAATGTCCTCTGTAGTCAGCATGTGCATGAATCGACCACCAAAAATATTCCCCTGGAGTGTTGAGCAACCTAGAGTGTGTTCTGTAATGACTTCGCTTTGAAATGATCTCTAATTCCACAAACAATACCTCTGCCTCCTTTCTAACAAATATCTCTCTTACACCTAGGAGAAGTGATGTCTATTTTTACAGAGTATTTATCAGGCTTATTGAAAGTTACATTATATGCGGAAAGGTTTATCCATGGATGGGAAATTTTCTCTCTTTCAAGTGACCCTTTCCTTCTCAGACTGTTTGGTGATACCAAATTCAAGCTGCCCTGATGATACCCTCTCAGGTGACCAAGAAATGTTGGCAGGTTTTTAGTAACGGGAGGAGAAGCCATAGGCTGCTTGGTTAAGATGGAGGTCTTTAGGTAACATTTAAGAGATAAAATAATAAAAGGTGTGTCTGTCTCTTCACTTCCCCTCCGTGGTAGCCAATTGCAGTATATATTGGCTGGGAAGAAGCAACTTGTGTGGGTATGTGATTTTTAGATTTATTATGAAAATGTTTTATTTTTTATTATCGTGTAAAAATTTTACTTTGAGCATTGCTGATAATCCATCTTTGTTTATGCTAGGCTCTCCAGGTATTTAATATCATTGAGCCTTAATATGAAACTCCCTATAAATTATTTGGCTTCTCGTTACTGTTTAATATAAAAAGAACCTATAATAAATGATCAGCCCCTGCTAAGAACAGAGCATAAGTAAAGAGAGTACTTCAAGTTAGCAGCAAGTGTGCCCACACTAAACTCTCTTCCTCGGCTTTCTTTCCTTTTCTACAATAGAAGAGTCCAAGCTGTCCTGTACCTTTATTTCTCATTTGCATTCTGCCACACCATTGCCTTATAAGGGGGACTTTGACTGAGAAGCCAGATTGGCAGGTGCATCCGCCCCTGATGGTGTGAACCACATATTTATGGTAGTCCATTGGACCTTTCACCCTGTCCCCCATGACCAAGCTCCTCAACACTGCCATGCATGAAATACTTTGCTTTTATAATGCTGTCAGATAAGAGAATTATCTTTTTGGAACTAAATGTAATAGAAGGGCATTAATCTTGCACAATAGCAGAAAAGCTACCTTTAAAATTGTTACCAATTTCTGATTCAGTTCATTGGTAAAAATATTTATAATTATTTGCTAGCATACATGAGTAGTGGACAAATGATAGTATTATAGTTTTCACTATGCTCATCTTTAAATAACAATCTCGGGGTAGTGTAAAGGACACACAATTATCGTGACTTCTGTTTGACCCACAAAAGAAATGCATATTCAGGTCGTACTTTTCTCAAATGACTACAACCACCAATACTTTACATAACTCTTGACTTTTCAGGGCAGGGCATTTAGCTTTAAAATACTCCCATTGAGGGAAAAATAATATTTACCCTCATTTCCTCCCTCTGTCCCTTTTCCCTTCTATCTAACCAATCTGCATGCTTTTATGTATTCCTTTTTTTTTTTTGGAACTTATTTTCTATCTGGAATGCTTATCTAAACAAAGAGTTAGATGGCCTTGATAAGTGAGACTAATGGAATCGTTTCCCTCTAACTTCGTAAAAACTTTAAGGATTATCTTTCTTGAGTTCTCTGTATTTCTGTTTTAGAAGAAAAGAACAAAATTTCAGAAATGAGATTATAGTGCTTTTGCTAAAGTATAAATACGTGGGCCCTATACAAACTGGCAAATTCGTTAGTCTTAAAGCAGACATCCAAGCTATTGTTGGTGTTTGGATGACACCATTTTCGCAGTAGGAAACCATTTCATTCTGAGTGTGGAATTGGCATTGGTTAACGCAGTGAGTTTTATGTGGTATAAACACCTGGAAGTGAGAGAACAGACAGCACAGAAGCTCTGTGGGGTCTCTCCTGAGCATTGTATAATATTCTTGAACCAATCACCTGACAGCCACTTCCTGGAATAACAATGTCCTTGTTAAATTTTTTTCAAGTTTATCCCATAAATATGTCCATATACTTGAGGGCAGGAGGATTAATATGAATGGATATTAGGGGAGGGGGAATGATTATGAATGGGTATCAATATAATTAGTAGAATTTGGGTACCTGGCTCTATTTATTTGTAAAAGTCCTCAGAATGGAGTCTCAATTTATGCCTCGCACTTATAAAGGGTATTTGGCAAAGCCTCTTCCTCTCTTTAACCTGAAGTGATCTGCTGAATTTTAATCCTTTATCCACACTTCATAGCAAGGTTGGAGAACTGAAAGTAAAAAGAAAGATCTGAGGAGCTGAAGGATCCTTTTAGAAAGATCATGGCTAGGACGGTGACACTGATTTTCTACCAAAATGCCTACATTTACTTTGCAGTTAAAAAAACATTAATCCAAGTGATAATCCTAAAATGCTACCCTCATTTAATATCTAAACTACCTAAGCAACCATAAATCATACACTTCTCCAGGAACCTTTTCTGACATTCAAAGTCAGCTATCCAAATCTTAACTCTAATCAAGTCCATCGCAAATCCTGTCTCCTCCATGAAGACTCCAGTAACGTTAGTTACCATCAGTCTGGCTCTGTGCTGAGAATGAGTGTGGAGATCAATAATATTCACTGACATTTATGCAGTGCCTCCTACCTGCCAGGCACTGAGCTAAATAAATTCTTTACCTCTCACCTAGTCCACACAATAGCCTTAAAGATACATGTTATTATTAGCACCATCTTACAGATGAGGAAGATGAAGCTTGGGGTGGTTAAGGGAAAGAAACATCCAGGGTCACAGAGTTAGTAAAGGGCAAAGTCAGACTTTGAACCCAGCCTGTCGGGAGTCCAGAGACCACTTCCCTACAGGCTGCCTTGAGTTGCTGCAGCCCTTTTTCAAATCATACATTTTTGATTTAGTGATGCTCAGTTTTCACCTCACTATACTTGATCCTTCATCCTCAATTTTTTATGTTATTTTTGATGTCCCAAACACATCTCCCAAGACCCTAAGCTCCTTGTCCATACCGTTTTTCAGAAAGCAGAACATGGTCCTGGACACATACCTAGTACGTGTGTGATCAGTACTTGCAGGGCTGCACTGAGTTGATATGGACAGTGCCAAAAATTAGGGAAGGAAATTTGATGCAGACCTAGGGAAACTTTATTCCAAAGGCTTCAAGAGGTGATTGTAGAGGAGGTGAATTGGGACCCAGGGCAGGTGCTTAAGCAGGAAATAACAGAGCCAAATGAATAACCGCTTATGAAAGAGAGCTTTTAGCTGAAGGATGAAAAAAGTAAGGGCAGCGCACATGTGTCTGAGTGCGCGTGTGTCTCCGTCTGTCTGTCTGTCCATCCTTATTTGTGACTTGGCAAGGCACAGAGCTGGGCAGGAGTGAGATGGACAGACATGCAATATAGGTAATGTCAAGGCTCCATTCTTCAGAAACATGAAGCTGATGAAGTTACCAAAAGAGAAGGATTTAGAAATTTGAGGAATTCTGTCCATCTTTGCTGTGTTGAGTTCCTATTCACGCCCTCACTGCAAGTTAGAAAATTAACAATTAAATGGAGGGTGGAAATGGTTGCACAACAATGTGAGTGTACTTAATGCCACTGAATTTTACTCCTAAAAAATAGTTGAAATGGTCAATTTTATGTTATATATATTTTACCACAATAAAAATAAAATTAAAACGGAGGAAGATATTGGGGCTGGAGAGGCTTTTGGACTTTATTTTTTTAAAAAAAAGGTCTTGGTGACTGAAGGTTTAACCAAATAGTTCAACATGTGAGGTCTTTACCTTTAGGCATGTTGTATTCTTGTTCTGCTGAATTTTGTGGGGGGTTTTCCTGGCCCGTTGAACAACTTCCTTTGGAAACCTATTTCATAGGTCCATACAGAATAGTATCTTCTAGTGAGCCAAAGTAGAGGGAAAGAAGAGCATGGATGGCAGAGAGAGAATCATTCTCGTGAAGCTGGGTGGCAGAAGGATTTCTGTAAGATTGGGTATCAGTTTCAGCTGAATGGTTTTTTTGATTGGCGTAGAACAATTTGAAGAAGAGGAAGCCAATCACTGTCAATTTGCTATCCTGTCAATTCCTTTCCCTTCTCCTATCAACTGCATTGCCCAGGCTCCCTGACCCTTATGCTTCTGATTTGCTCTGGCCAGGGAGGGACAGACAGAATTTTGAGGGGAAGAAGGACAAGTATGGGAGAAATGAGAGATATTCTTACCTGTCTGTGCTTTGCATGAAGTGGCTGGGGTGGGGGACTTTTTCCCGCCATGGCTGCATGTCCTCCATGGCTTCATCTGCCCACTAGACAGCCCTTTCTTCCATGGTCCCAGATTCCACTGGGCAGCCCCTGCCATGGTCCCAGGTCTCACCAGATGGCCATGACTCCTATGATCTAGTAAAGACACCTCCTCCCCGCATCCCTGCAGCCCTGTGGGCGTTAGTGGCTTCCTGCAATCTCTGAATGGCTTTACTATCTTGGTTGAGACTCTTAGTACTTCTGTCACCTGTGTGACCAGTTTTCTGTATTACATTCCTTAGCTTGGAATAACTGGAGTGGTTTCTGTTTGCCTGATACAATAAGATACTTGGATTGCGATGATGTATCTTCTTTAGGTGTTTTTACAATGTCTTTATTTCAGTGTATAGCTAGTAAAAAAAAAAAAAAAGAAAAAAGACTAAGGACATAGAGGTTCATAACAATATATAATTGGTAGACCCTAACCCTTGTTTCAGTCAGAGAATCCCTCCTATATTTACGATACATATTTAAGTTCTTTGTAAGATATCATTTGAAAAACAGGTTTCACTGCTTAAAAACAAAGTTTTTTTTTGTTATTATTTTTGTTTTTTTTAAAGACAAGATCTTGCTCTGTCACCCAGACTGGAGTGCAGTGGTGTGATCGGTGCTCACTGCAACCTCGAATTCCTAGGCTTCAGCAATCTTCATGCCTCAGCCTCCAGACTAGCTAGAACTACAGGCACATGCCACCATGCCCAGTTAAAAAAAATTATATATATATATATATATATATATATATATATATATATATACACACACACATATAGTACAGATGAGTGTCTTGCTATATTACCCAGGCAGGTCTCGAACTCCTGACCTCAAGCGATCTTCCCGCCTTGGCCTCCCAAAGCACTGAGATTACGGGCATGAGCCACTGTGCCCTGCCCCAAACCTCACTTAATGTATGAAAGGCCAGGCACAGTGGTTCACGCCTATAATCCCAGCACTTTGGGACACCAAGGCAAGAGGATCAGTTGAGTCCAGGAGTTCAAGACCAGCTTGAGCAACATAGCAAAACCCTGTCTCTACAAACAGTAAAAAAAATTAGCCAGGCATGGTGGCATGCAGCTGTGGTCCCATCTACGAGGGAGGCTAAGGTGGGAGGATCACTTGAGCTTGGACATTGAGGCTGCAGTGAGCCATGATTGCACCACTGCACTCCAGCATCGGTGACAGAGTGAGACCCCATCTCAAAAAATTATAAAAATAGAATTATGAAACTGTAGGTTTTTAGATGTCCCAAGTTAGGAAGTAGCACAAGAAACAAAGAAAAATTCAAGAAAAAAGTTGAAGTGTCTGCAATATAGGACAAATGAATAATTTTTTTTTAATCTTGAAAATTGAAGCTTGGGAGGAAACAGATTTTATTAAAGGCAGTGAAGGAGACTTCTGTGAAAATGCTAAAAGACGCTTATAAGCACCTTTTGAAGGAGTTGAATTCTTTATTGTGTATAATATGCCTAACTTAACAGTTTTCTAATTTGAATGTAATTCCTTCCCTTCTCTGTAAATTTATAAATATTGATTGAGGTATTTGGGGCTCCCAAATTACATTGTATTTGATAAGAATTGAAAGAAAGACCAGGAGCTATTAAAAAGAAGAGAGCCAAATGAATGCATATACCTCCTCCTTGGGAGAGAACCAAAGTCCCTGTGTACCCTTGTTAGGCCAAAGACAGTTTGGTTGCTGTCCAGAGTTGGGAGGAGGGGCAGGGGGAGTTACGGTGAGCAGCCTTTAAGTGAGAATGAAAAATGAAAAACAGTGTGGAATTGGCACTGAGTAGAAAGAAAATTGGACTAAATGTTAGGAGTCTAGGTTCGTGCCCTCAACCCTCCTAGCCAACTTTGGCTTTAGTCATTCTCAGTCTCCTTAGCTGTGAAATGAGAGGGTTGAAATAGATGATTTGTAAGTCCCCTTCTGGCTCAAAAATTCTGACTTTAAGAAGATCTTTTCTGTATGAGTTTTTTGGAATGAATCTTATTTTCAATTTATCTAAACAGTTTTAAAGTGCTGTTTAGAATAATTAAAGTAACACTAAGAAAGGCTTGAAAAGTAATCAACAAAATTGGGAATATCTCCCATAATGTGGCTTGTGTGACAATCTGCTAAAATTTTTTAAGCTAATAAAAGTAAAAGACAACACCAAATGAATGCTTTTTAAGAAAGCTAAGGAGACATAATGGCAACTTTCCAAAAGCTGCTAAAGCTCTCAGTCTGCTCCTCCCAGCTGTTACTTCTCAAGGTGCTCATGCGCCTTCGGAAATCTGACACAATGTCAGACAAATACCTTTCTCCCGACACGTTTATTACCTCCTTTTCCTGAAAGTCATAGTCTAACGCCAGGAAGAGAACTTATAGTCATGTCTCATTTATCTTCCACGTTCTGCTTTCTAATTGAAAATTTTCCTTCAGCGGTTTTTCAAATCAGATCTTAAGCTTTAATTACAAGTCGTTATAAGTCTTTTAACTTTACAGTGTTTACCTGGTCTGAAAAATAATCAGGTTTTTTTTTTAATTTTTTTGAGATGGAGTCTCACTCTGTTGCCCAGGCTGGAGTGCAGTGGCGCGATCTCAGCTCACTGCAAGCTCCACCTCCCTGGTTCATGCCATTCTCCTGCCTCAGCCTCCCGAGTAGCTGGGACTACAGGCGCCCGCCACCATGCCTGGCTAATATAATCAGGTTTTTAAAAATATATTGTTTAAAAAATAAAACTTGATAAGTTTTTTAAATATTATGAGATTTTTATTTTGACATGCTCAAGAATATACCAGAACCAAAAGAATTTCATTTAGGTTGAAAAGAATCAGTTTAGTTTACTAGTAAAGGAGATGCCTTTAGGTAAATCATGCTTATTTGAGAAAGCTTTGTGCATTTGACAACCTATTATATTTGTGCATCTGACAACATCCAGCAATTATACAGGATGTATAATTCATCTCTAGAACTCAAAGATCATTTTACCAAGTAGCCCTTCACCAAGAAGGGGGCAATGGGGTGGGGACAGGGAACAGCCTGACCCTCTGAAGCAACTGCGTCATATTTTATGCAGATGTAAAGTTTTATGGTCTTCAAAAATTAGACCACAAATACAAACTTGTGTTTCAATTTGGAGAGGCAAAAGCACTTTGTTTCTGGTGTGGGAGGTGATTGTTTGTTTAGAGTTTCAGGAGTTCCATCCTGGCTCACCCTTACCAGTGGCAGCCATTGAAGACCAGAGCCCGAATGATGAAGGGGCAGTCATTCTCCAAAACTTGCTTGCCCTGAGTTTGAAGTTCCCTGTCTCTTGAGAAGACTTCTTTAGGGTGTAGATTATAGACTCTCCTCAAAAAGGCCACTTTTTAAAAATTAATCATCAAAATAAGTGAAAGTGTGTATAGATCACTTCTATTTTCTGTATAAGTTTCTCAAAACATGCTCTGTATACACTGGTTGTTCAATAAATGTCAGTCAGTCAGCAGCATTTATGGAGTGCTGTTCTACTTGAAATGCTCATAAAGGAAAGTGAAAGTCCTCAAGGGAATAGACGGTTTTCAGATTGTTTTTCTCTTGTGTTTCTGGTTCAGGATCTACACAGCTCAGTTGTCAGCACAGATGGAAAAGTGGCTGTCCTTTCCCTGTGGAGTTGTTGTTCACAAGTCAAGCAATATTCCATCAATGCATCACTACAGATGTACCACTTGTTAAAATATTGACGTACTGGCCCATCCATTTGAATGCCACCTGTTTCCTCCCCCCCGGGACCTCTTGGGCTGCTCCACAATTCCACAACCAAAGCAGTAATTCTTGGCTTGGTAGAGAGCCTCTAGAACTGTACTACAGCACTGCCACCAACATTCATTCTGGTTGGTTAGTGTCCATGACATACGCCATCTTTAATATCTTAAATGATCCCCTTGTACTAAACATTATCTACACAGAAAGTTAGGGGACATTCAAGAATGATTCCTCAAAGCTAATACAGTCATTGTCATTTAAAAAATAAGACATTCAAGGACTAAATGAACTGGTACAGTGATCCTTTTATGATGAGCTATTGGATTCTTCTCCTGGTCCTAGGGCAGAGACCAGGCCTGAATCTTGTTTGTATCCTCGTTACTAAACACAGGCAAGGGAATAGTGAATGTTAATTGAACTAAACGGAGCTGAATATAGACTTCAGACTTAAAGGAGAGAATGGAAGCTGAGATGGCCATACCAGAAACACAAACTAAGGCATACCAGAAGACAGTCTTTTCATTACCAAGTGGCTGCCAGCTGAGGGTCAATAATTAACTGACAAAACACATGGTGCTACTCTACAAGTTAAGTAAAACAGGAAGTAGTTTGATGAGCAGATATTGATGGATTTACCTTGTCGCTAAGGTACATATTGCTTTCAAGGTGTACATTAACTTTCGGTGCATAGCTCTGGTACGTCTGCAAAGCTGAATTCTAGAACTGAATTAGACATTTTTTGTTTTAAAAAGGAAAGAAATCTGAATAGCTCGGTGTTGAGAAGCAATATGATGGCACATAGTGATTGTCAAACTGCTCATTCCTGGTAACCCCAGCCTTGCTTTAGTCAGAGCAGTCTGCTTTTAATGATTTTTTGTTTTGTTTTGTTTTGAGACAGGGTCTCTCTCTGTCACCCAGGCTGGAGTGCAGTGGTGCAATCTCGGCTCACTGCAACCTCCGCCTCCTGGGTTCAAGCAATCCTCCCACCTCAGCCTCCCAAGTAGCTGGGACTACTGGTGCACTCCACCACACCCAGCTAAGTTTTGTATTTTTAGTAGAGACAGATTTTGCCATGTTGGCCAGGCAGGTCTTGAACTCCTGACCTCAAGTGATCTGCCTGCCTTGTGCTTTTAGTGGTTTGTACGCATTATTCTGTCACTCCCTGAGTGAAATCATCTACAAAAATTCGTTCATGTTAATTTTTACTATTCTCCATTATAATTAACGGGAAAATAAAATGTTTCTATTACTAGAACGTAAGTTCAAGGTTAAAAGCGGAAATGTCTAACACATAGGTTTTTGTACTTACATACTTACAATAGCTATAGGGGGACAGTATACCCATGGGTAAGAACATGGGTCCTGAAGTTTCACTGACCAAGGGCAGAATGTCAGTTTCTTCACCCGTTAGCTTCTTGCTCTTGAACAAGTGACTTACCTCTCTGAGCCTCTGTTCCTATATGAGTTAAATGCAGGTGATAATACATTACCTGACAGAGCCGCAATGAGAATTAAGTGATGAAATGTTTCTGTATTAGAGTAATACAGTTGCTATAAAGCCTACAATCTCGATGTCTTGACACTGTAAGTCACCTCACAGTCCAATATGGTCAGTGGGGGCATTCTGCTCCTTGTAGTTATTCAAGGACCCTGATGTCCTCTATCTTGTTCTGCTCTCCTCTAGGTCCTTGGGGCTACTTTATTCAACACTTATGAAAAGGGAGAGGACTGTGCGCACAAAAAGGGGGCATCACAAAAGTTTAGTTTGGGCCAGGCCTGGAGGTTGTGCACATCAGTTGTGCCCCCACTCCCAGGACTCAGTCACCTGGCCACAGCCAACCCTGGCAAAGGCTATGAATTGTAGTGTAGCCTTTTGCCCTGGAAGAAGAGGAGGACACAGATACTGCTATGCACTAGCTATCTAAGGCACTCACCACAGTGCCTGGCATGTCGTAAGTAGGCAGCTCCTTTTATTTATTTATTTATTTATTATTTTTTAATAGAGACAGAGTCTCACTATATTGCCCAGGCTTGTCTCAAACTCCTGGGCTCAAGTGATCCTCCCTCCACAGCCATCCCAAAGTGCTGGATTGCAGGCATGAACCACTGCACCTGCTGGCAGATACTTTTTTAAAAAAAATTCCAGAAGCACCAGGCAGCAGCCACAATGATGCTCACCATTTGGCAGTTGCTCAGTGACTGTGCAAATTATCCTGAACCCATAAAAGCACTCACTTTGTGTTGAAGAGCCATTTTTTAACAAAATGACAAGAACATATGTTATGAAAGGCAACCAAGCAAGATATACACCAAGTTGAAACCATGAATGAAAAACATAGTGTGAGACCCTATCATCATGTCTTCAATTACCCTCCAACCCTACATATATGGGGGGAAAGTTTCTAAAATTGGACTACTCTACCAAAAATAAAATAATAATTTGGGTAAAATAGACCCCCAAAAGTTATGAAGGTACTTATGGGAAGGAAGGATTGTTCAGGGCTTTAGCATGAGACTTTCATTTTTTAAAAAAAGTTATTCACATATTACAGCTTTCTATTAAGTAATTATAAACTTTATTCATAAAGCTACCAATTTTTGAGCACCTACTCTGGGCAGTCACTGTGCTAAATAGTTTACCTATATTTGTGCCCAGTCTATGCCCAAAGCCTTCAAAGACAGCTGTTATTCCCTTATTTTAAAAAATTAGGAAGCTAAAGGCATTTATTGACTCGTCAGTTCAAGATTACTTGATTAGAAAATGGCAGGACAGTGATCTTTCTAGTTCAAGTTGCACAGCTCTGATACAAGGAACAAAAGCAACAATTCAAACACCAATGTCACTGGTTGCTATGAGAAACGAGTGAGCTGATCCATACACATGGTATTCCAGGTACCCAGCATGGAATAGTAGGTGCTCAATAAAGGTTAGCTCTGTCTGCCTCCCCTTGTTCCCTCCCTGTTGCCATTCAATAGAAATAGACCATGGCAGCAGCTGCTGCAAGTCTTTCGCCTTAATCTGAGCTGTTTATTCCGAATGCACACACAGGCATGCTCAAACCTTTCCTTTTTTTCCTTTCCCATCCTGTTTTGTTTCCCTCAATCACTTTCTTCTCACTTGTATTATTGTTTATAGAAAGCACTAGGTTGATCTTTTTTCTTGTCTTCATAAGAAAGGTGAATGTATTTCTACTGCTCTGTACTCCGCTGGAGTGTGAGTTCCCTTGGCAGGAGCACAGATGATTTTACAAGGGGTAGCTAGTGTTACATTTGTAGATTCTACCATGAATATTTACGGTTCTGCAAACCATTCTGCATTCATTTCAATGGCTTCCCTAATTCCTTCCAAGTTGAGAAAATCTGATGGGGAGGGCTTTGCTATTTACTACTCAGTATATTGGATAACACGTTTGGCACACACCTCGTAGACTTAAGATGTAGTATTTGAATTTGTTAAGGAAAACTGTATGACTGCTGATCTTTGCAATATGGTTCCTGTTTTCACAGAGATTGGCAGTGATCTATAACAAAAGCCTTGATAGGGAGGTGTTATGAGGGGTGTATTATGTCCTGTACAGTTGCCCAGTGAATGTTCACTCACACCTGGTGTTTATAAGATAAACCATTGAAATTTTCCTTCCCAATGACAGACAAAACCAGTGGAGGAAATAAAAAGCCCAGTAGAAATCTAGAAGTTATAAAATAATTGTATATCTCCTTGTACTAATTTTAATTGTGTAATTAGATTGTAGATTTCATGTTGTTACTTTTCAAGTTTAATGGACCTTCAAAAATAATGCAGCTTTTTTTTTTTTTTTTTACTGTCAACCTCACCAAATTACAAGATAGATTTCAAAATCTCATCTTTTATTTCATTTGCTAACTGTCAATGGTCTGTGTGGCATAACCTTAAAGCCAGATTTTAAGAGCTTCATATTTATTAGTGTGCAGTCTCTATTTGTATTTTTAAGCCTGTCAACCTTGGATAATTGTTGAAATTCTGCTGAGTTTGAGAAGCTTTGTTTTCCATGTCCCCCCAAATCTAAATCACTCTCATCTCTCATTATCACATTTATGTAAATATTTTTAGATTATTATGCAATTGACAGATACCTCTAAAATGTCTGATTTCCGGCTGACAGCAGTGACTTACACCTGTAATCCCAGCACTTTGGGAGGCTAAGGTGGAAGGATCACTTAAGCCCAGGAGTACATGACCAGCTTGGGGCAACATAGTGAGAACCCCCCCATCTCTACTAAAAATAAAAAAAAATTAGCCAGGCATGGTGGTGCACATTTGTTGTCCCAGCTACTCAGGAGGCTTGGGCAGGAGTATTGCTTCAGCCCAGGATGTCAAATTTGCAGTGAGCTATCATCACACCACTGCGCTCCAGCCTGGGCAACAGAGTGAGACCCTGTCTAAATAAATAAATAAATAAATAAATAAATAAATAAAATCTGCTTTTTCTAAATTGGTTTTCTATATTTTCCTTCTCTCGACAACTTCTCTGCATTATTTCTTAATTCATTAGTAGTTATGCACTTGGGCATCTAGTGTTCTTGGCTGTGGTACAAACTGAAGCCTCAGCTATCTCATGGCCATATGTTCTTATTGCATATGTCGTATGATTTCTAAGAATGGGAAATTCAGAGCCTCTTTGAGCCTGAGTTTAAGATAGACAACTCAGAATATGAAATATGTGTAAGCACAATACTGCCTTGTGTCTATTTACGAAAAGCGTTTTGAGGAATGCAGCTTCAGTTTTGATTGCCAGTGTATTCCTGGCAGACTCATAAAAATAGGGAGCAAAAGGGCCCCCTTCACCCCTCTGGTGAAGGAGTTTGATAGATGAGGGATTAGAGCAATGTTAAATCCTTCTAGAGGCAATGCAAAGAAGATATCCTGCAGCTTGAGTATCAGAAAAGGTTAATCTTCACTGCTCTTCTCAAGCCAGAGACTTGAAGAGCACTGTTTCCTGAATCAATAAGGATTTAAGGAAATAAACTGGTCACATTTGTAAAAAGAGATCTATTTTCTGATGTGTAGTCCCCAGAATGGGAGCGGGAGGTGGGGTTGTTTTCTTAATTTGTCTGCTCTGTGAAGGCAGAGACTTTAGATTTTATGTGTTTGGTTAGTGCCTACGGAGTATATGTAGATGCCTAATAAACACTGTGATGATAATGTTGAGGGATTGAGGGAACGTTCTCAATTTGAGCTTCTATTTCTGAAGAATGAAACCCTTGTCTAAAAGGTGTCTGTATCTTATCTCCACTAGGGGCCCATCCAGGCTTGGGCCAATGGAGTAATTCTCCATCAAATCTTCTGTGTTCAAATTCCTGGGAGAATTTTTTGATGATTCAATCTATTGGTATGTTTCACTAACCTTCATATCTGAAGTGATATCAGAGACACCCTTCATGAGTTGCAGCTCTCAAATAAGTTGCTACAATTGGACCTAAAAGGCTTTTCTCAGGCAAGTCCAGGTATCCACTTTCCCTTATCTGCTTACTTTCAGGGGCCTTCCAGAGAACAAATGGCTGGTCCTTTTCCAAGGGGACAGATTTTCCTACCTGATGCTTTTGTTCTCCAGCAAGAAAAGAAAATGAAAACTGTTGTCTTCCCCTAGGATATTGAATCCAGAGTAAACTGAAGCTTTGTGTGTTTCTTTGTAGTGGTTTCCTTCATATATATATGAATAGAGTGATTACTGAATATCGGAGGTTTGGGCTAGAGGTAAACCATCTCTTTGATATGCAGAGCAAAATGAAATGGTAAAACATCAAATGTTGGGATGTTTGAAAGAGTTTCCTACATGACCTGTCGGGTCTTAATTTGCTCAGAGTAATGCCTTGGGCCTTCTTGTGTTGTTAATAGCCTTTAGGAGAAATTATGTTGGAGGCTGTATCAATCATCTGGCATTTTTCTTGTTTCATACAAGATTCCCTGTACCCTTATCTTTCTAACACAATATTCTAGATTAGCTGTGTATTTGCTGGGCAGGCTTAGTACTGATGCCTTAAAAGAACATGTCACCTGCCCCTGTCTTAGTAGGCACTTTCCAAATAATAATAATAATACTTTGTGTTCTGAAACCTAATTTTCTTTCTTTCTTTCTTTCCCCCCAACATTTATTTTAGGTTTAGGGGGTTACATGTGCAGGTTGTTTTCCCTGCAGCGGGTAAATTGTGTGTCACTAGGGTTTGGTGTACAAATGATTTTGTCACCCAAGTAGTAAACATCATACCCAATTAGTACTTCAAGTTTCACTCTCCTCCCACCCTCCATCCTCAAGTAAGCCCTGGTGTCTATCGTGGAACCTAATTTTCTGTTTCTTTTTTTTTTTGTATTACATTTTGACTCTTCACCTGGACACAACCACATTGAGATTAAGGTATTCTCTGAATTAAATCTGTTCTCGGTATTTTATGAGTAAGTTTAGAATTTCAGGTCAGGTGCAGTGCCTCACGTCGGTAATCTCAGCACTTTGGAAGGCTGAGACAAAAGGATCGCTTGAGCCCAGGAGTTCAAGACAGTCTCTCTACAAAATATAAAAATAAATTAAAAAGCCAGGTGCAGTAATGTGCGCCTGCAGTCCCAGTTACTTGGGAGGCTGAGATGAGAGGATCACCTGAGCCCAGAAGGTCAAGGCTGCAGTGAGCTGTGACCATGCCACTGCACTTCAGCCTGAGTGAAAGAGCAAGTTTTAGAATTTCTACCTTGGAACAGAAGCCAAATTGGGAACCAAGAGGCGAATCACTTAAAGTCACCTGACAAATCAATAACCAACTTGAAATCAAGTCGTTTCTCTTTCTTACTTGCTGCAATGAAGTTTAAAATATATGTTGCCCTGGTGGAGACTGTTTGTCTTGGATCAACATCATCCTAAAGAAAAAGGGTAAATTTGACAGGGATGCTTATTTTACATTTCTTCCTTTCGCTTTTTCAAGTTTTTACAACTAAAATAAATGAATAGTGTGGCAGCTGGAATAGAAATCTCTTACTGATTGGGCCATAAAAGTGGGAGCTTTCAGAAACAGCCTATTCTCCACAAAATAAAATAACCTAGACATTGTCCAAACTGTTTAATGCTAGACTTGAGAACTATAGTTTTAAAGCTTCTTTTGCTATGGATTTATTATCATTTATAAATATTACGAATTTTCAAATGAGTTAGCAACTATCAAGACAGGTAAATCTCACACCCTCTTCTGTGTTCCCACAGCCACTTTTATACATACCTTGTTATAATTATTGTCTTTTTCACCTAGTAGCCTACGGGTTCTTTGAGGGCAGTACCAGGTCTTGTTTATCTTTCTCTCTCACAGCACAGTGCCTTGTGTGTGATAAAGCCCCCAACAAACTGAATTAATAAAAACTATAGATCATCCTGCCCAGCCTGTTTTAGGAAGTATTCGTGTATCTCCTCCCCCCAGTAGTTTGGTTTGGTCAGCTCTGTGCCCAGCATCTCTGCTCAGAAGGCAAGGACAAGGGAGGCAAGGAGGGACTGAAATTTCTTTGGCTGACTGACCGGATGCAGTGGCTCATGCCTGTAATCCCAGCACTTTGGGAGGCCAAGGCGGGTTGATCACTTGAGGTCAGGAGTTCGAGACTAGCCTGGCCAACATGGTGAAGCCCCGTCTCTACCAAAAATACAAAAATTAGCTGGGCATGCTGGCACGTGCCTGTAATTCCAGCTACTTGGGACGCTGAGGCAGGAGAATTGTTTGAACCAGAGAGGTGGAGGTTGCAGTGAGCCCAGATCACACCACTGCACTTCAGCCTGGGCGAAGAAGCGCGAGACTCCATCAAAGGAAAGAAAGAAAAGAAAAGAAAGGAAAGAAAAAGAAAAAGATGTTAAAAAGAAAGAGAAAAGAAAACAAGAAAAGATTCCTTTGGCTATTCTCATTAGCAGCTCATTCAATTCCATTCAGTGAACGCTCTGAGCATCTGCCCCACTGCAGGCCTTGCTCCAGGTGTGGAATTCGCCAAGATGAGTGAGAGGATCTACTTTGGGCAAAGCTCTCTGAGCCTTGAGGTCTGTCTTCATCCCAAAGAATTTGTACTCTAGCAGGGGAGAGGGGAAATGAATGGACGAATATTTATGTATTCCTTGGGTTGAATGAGCAGTCAATTCTTCAGGGAAGGGAAAGCAAGGAAAACAGAGAAGAGAAGTGACGGGAAGGGAAGGAGGTTCCAGAGTGGATCAGGTGGATAAGTAGCAGTCTTGAAGTGTGAAAATTGATACATGGTGTATTTGGGGAGACAGCAAGCACTTTAAGGCATAGTTTCAAGTAGGGTTGGGGCTTAAGTTGTTTAAGTGAGAGGAATTTTTTTTTTCCTTAAGGCTTTCTACATGATTTAGATTGTGAATCTTTGGAGGATAGACTGCTGTACCACCAAGCTTTCCTCAGAGAAGGAGATCAAAAACAATGAGAGATTTAAATGTAATGAACTAATACAGAACTATAAAGTGTATGTGTGTGTGTGTGTGTGTGTGTGTGTGTGTGTGTGTAGGCCCGTGAACTTGCTAATTTCACTTCCCTTTCCTTGTCCTGTCCACTCTCTGGTATATATAAATAATGACCTGATTAAAACACTCACAGAAGGGAAGAGGAGATAAGGAGGAAGAAGAAAAGTTTATGTTCATTCTAAACCCTCAGGTGCTGTGATTTCAGGAGGGAAGAGGCTGTTTATAAGTAAATAAATATACACACACATATAATAATTGTACTTCACATGTATATAATAACTGTACTTCAAGATAGTGTGAACACTTGCAAAGATACAGGTTAAATACCATTACAGTGATAAAACCAAGGGACTACAGTATCTCAGAGAAGGAAAATCTCACCTTCAGCTATTGTGATTAGAGATTGAGAAGTAGCGTTTGAATTGGGTCTTAAGCACAGATAGAAATTTAGTTGAGGTCATAGTAGTAGTAGAATAGTGCCAGGTACTATTCTGAGCACTTTAATATTCTAATTCAGTTGAGCCTCACAATGAACCTTGTGATATAGGTATTATTGTTCTTGTCATTATTATTATACCCATTTTCCAAATTAGAAAACTATGAACTAGAGCAGTTAAGGGACTTACCCAAAGCCAAACAGTTAGTAAGTAGTAAAAAGGGGATTTGAACAAAGGTAGTTTTGGCTTCAGTACAGTGAAGTAGCTAAACTACCACTCACAAGAAACAGGACAGAGGGCCTTCTAGCAGAAAGAACTGTCTTGGGCAAAGAGCTCATATTTGGGAAGGGCAAGGTGAGTTCAAGGAGTGACTAAACTCAGTTTGGCTAGAAAGTTAAGGGGATAGGATCTGAGAGTATTGAGAGATGACAACCCTGCTTTGTTTTGTTTTGTTTTGTTTTGTTGAGACAGGATATCACTCTGTTGCCCATGGGGAAATGCAGTGGTGCAGCCTTGGCTCACTGCAACCCTGCCCTCCTGGGCTCAAGCAATCCTCCCACCTCAGCCTCCCAAGTAGCTGAGACTCCAGATGCATGCCACCATGCCTGGCTAATTTTTAAAAAAATTTTTTGTAGAGACGGGGTCTCACTCTGTTGCCCAGTCTGGTCTTAAAGTCTGGCCTCAAGTGACCTTCCTCTGTCAGCTTCCGAAAGTGCTGGGATTACAGGCGTGAGCCAGCATGCCTGGCCTGACCACCCTGTTTTGAACTGTAGACTTCCCACGCATCTTCCTGCTTCATCTTCCTAGTACTTTATGCCATTGTCTAACACACTACATACTATTTTACTGGTTTATCACATTTATTTAGTCTCTCTTCATTAGAATGTAAGTAGCTAGAAGTTTGGGATTTTTCAGCTTTGTTCACCGCTCTATCTTTAGTCTCTAGAAGAGTATCTGGCATGTAGTAGGTTCCTGTTGAGTATCTGTTGAATGAATGAATGGATAAGTTGAATCCAGATCACTGAGGGTTCCACAATACTCTAGCAATCTTTAATCTCTTGGGGACCTCACATGATATGTGGGAAGCCACCAATCAACCTTGATTATATCAATGTGTCATGTGTCTGTGCATTCAGTGCTGCCCTTTGGAGGAGGGAGTGCTGCGAGATTATAGTGGAGAAATATAAAAACATTGAAAGGATTCTGTGGTTTGAAATGCTTTGTTCTACTTGCAATACTCTCAAGGAGTGGCTGCTGATGTGGACCGAGTTTTAAGGGACTTCAGGAGGCATTGCAACAAATCTCATCCCAACCCTATTGTAAGTACCTAAAGTTACATACTGTTGGATTTCACTTCCTGTTATTAATCACTGATTTTTCATTGAAAACCGCTTTTTTATTGTTACTACTAGCTCAGCATGCAGCATACTAACCAACAAGCAGCATATTTCCACTGTACACAGGCTCTTGGGCCAGACCACCACCATTGTGTTTTGCCCCCATGGCTTGGACATATTCTTTAACCTGTCTAAGCTTCGGTGTCCTAGCTCCGAAAAATGGAATAATAATAGTACTTTCCTCAATAGACTGACATGAGGATTAATGAGTTAATATATATATTTTTAGTCTTAAAAGAGTATGTGGTGCTCACTTTGGCAACACATGTACTAAAATTGGAATGATACAGAGATTAGCGTGGCTCCTGTGGAAGGATGACATGCAAATTCATAAGGTATTCCATTAAAAAAAAAAAAAGAGTCTGACACATAGTAAGGTATATAGAGACTTCGGATTGCTGGAAGGAATTATTGGAAAGGAAGGTGAAAAAGAAATGAAGGCAGATTTTATTTATCTCACAGTTTGGCCAGAATCCTATGGCTAAAGACACCTTAACTTTACTGTTTTTAGATTCCACCATCACTACCCTGAAAGATTATTTTGGAGAGTGTTGTTGGATTTGATCATGTGGCATTAAAAATGCCAGATGACCGTATGTTCTCACTCATATGTGGGAGCCAAGCTATGAGAACACAAAAGTATAAGAATGACATATTAGACTTGGGGTTTGGGGAAACGGATGGTGGGTGGTGAGGGATAAAAGACTACACATTGGGTACAGTGTACACTGCCCAGGTGATGGGTGCACTGAAATCTCAGAAGTCACCACTAGAGAACTTATTCATGTGACCAAACACCACCTGTCCCCCAAAAGCCTATTGAAAAAAAAGTTAAAGGTACTTTGGAGAAACAAGCAATTAAAAAAAATGCTATATGACATCTAACATCTGACCTATAAGACAGTAAGAACTGGACGGTACAGTTAAAATCCTATCACCTGAAAATATCGCAGTCATGGGGGAAGGAATGAGGGAGAGAAGGAATGAGAGAGAGAAGGAAAGAAAGGACGAAGGAAAGAAGGAAGGATTCTGCAAAAATGATGTTGTAAGCATCATTTATTTTATATAGTAAAACAATTGAACAGTCCCTTGGATTTTGCTATAAGAGACTTGACCTACTGATGAATTTCTTCTTACTGTGATATTCTTAAAATGTTTTAAATGAGTGAACTTCAGTTGAAGCTTCTCATACCAAGACAATTCTGATAAAACTGGAGTCCACACTCCATGGTAAAATTAAGAAGCCCTCAAAATAGTAAGAATGATTGAAGATTGGTGGCTTTCAATGAAGCTTGGTGTATTCTGTTAAGCAGTTATGCCAAGGAAAGAGATAACTGAATGTTATTGTTCAACTCCAGGTGGAGATATTACTTTATTTTTATTTTGTCTATATAGTCCACTGCTTCTGTCTACAAAGTATTTAAAGTGACTCACATGAAAATAGTAATAATAAAATATTGAAATACAAGAAGATCAGAACAAAGAGAAGGCAACTATAATAATGCTCAACCCTACTCCAATTGGTCGAATCACTTTTGAGTTTCATATTTGTTGCTCTGGGTTTTTGAAAAATGAAAGGGCAGGGGAATCATGACCTGTGACATATTATTTCTCATTATGGAAAAGAAGGAGAATTTGTCTTCCACAGGGAAAATAAAAGCTGTTCGAGCATAATTCTAAGAAGACATTTTCTTTTATATATATATATATATTTTATTATACTTTAAGTTCTAGGGTACATGTGCACAACGTGCAGTTTTGTTACATATGTATATATGTGCCATGTTGGTGTGCTGCACCCATTAACTCATCATTTAAGGCCATAATTCTAAGAAGATGTTTTCTATAGAAGACATTGAGTGATCTAATGAGGAATTCACAACATTGTTATAGTAAGCGTAGTTTTGAATTTCTTGTGGCCTTTTCTTACAGTGGCATTAAGTAACGTTGAGACCCTAGTATTGAAATGCCATAAAGTGATTTGGTAGCCTTCAGCAGGGTATACTTGAACTTCATTCAAGGATAGCATTAGACATCCTGTAGAGGAAGATGGATGATCTGGCCCTCTCAATGATCTTCTCTAAAGATTACTTCTCCCAGGAGATCTGATAAAGAGCAGGGAGTCGGAGATTTCATTTCCTGTCCGGGCCTGAAGAGCTGGTACCACTAATTCTGGAAAATCCACATATAAACATTGCAGCCCTGTGGGCAGTTGTTGGATTTTCATTGTGAAAGTTAAGAATCCTGAAGCTCTTCTGGACTGCCTGAAAGGTTGCCCACCTTCCAGAAACAGACAAACTCTTATAAATTATTATTGACTTAAAATTTAAATCTCCAAGTGCTTAGATAAGATAAAAATCCATATTTCTTAACTATGATGGTTAAAAAGCAACTATATTTGTCTGCGGCACATGAGTAGATACTACTATATGAGGAGAATGTTTATATTGTCAGCTATTGTGTGCTTCACGTTCATATAACTCAAGTTTGTCGAGCTTCCACTGTGAGCCAGGTTACCTTCTTGGATGTGTCCCTGCATACAGTGTATTTTTATTTCCTTAAATTCTCTTTTTGATGTGTTCATGTGTACGTTTTTATGTTTTTGTTTAATTTTATTATTATTTTTCTTTTTGAGATGGAGTTTCACTCTTGTTGCCCAGGCTGGAGTGCAATGGCATGATTTTGGCTCACCGCAGCCTCTGCCTACCAGGTTCAAGCGATTCTCCTGCCTCAGCCTCTCGAGTAGCTGGCATTACAGGCATGCGCCACCATGCCCAGCTAATTTTGTATTTTTAGTAGAGATAGGGTTTCTCCATGTTGGTCAGGCTGGTCTCGAACTCCTGACCTCAGGTGATCCGCCCACCTCGGCCTTCCTAAGTGTTGGGATTACTGGCATGAGCCACCATGCCCAGCCTGTATGTTTTTATTTTATTAGTTTTTTTAAAATACAAAAACTATAGTCACTTATTGTTTTAAGTCCAATTATTCAGAGATACATAAAGATAAATAAAAGTTAATAATCTTTTCCCTCTTTAATCCCCAAGGTTATTATCCAGTGTTATCAGTTTGATATGGCTTCTTCCATACCTTTTTCTGTGCTCAAATAATTTTCTTAATTGTTCAGAGCATATGTCTAAAACTTCAATGTATAATATTAGTGATTTTTTTCAATGGAGCCATATTTATTTTTGCTGGCAAGCAGGAGAAATTTTCCCCTAATTATAATTGATTTTCTATAGTGTACTTGTTTGTTTGCTCTGTCTTGAGGGAAGGGAGGGGAAACGTTATTATTACTCTCCTAAATAATTTAGAAGCTGAAGACTCCACCTATGAATGGAACTTTTCCTGTTCTGAACAGGACCAAACTTGATGGGATATGATAAGCATGTATTTTTCAAATGATGTCATCTTCCATCTGATGTCAACCTTTATGTATATGCTCATTAATTTTGAGACTAGCTTCAGTGTCACAGTATCAAATCTGAATACATCCTACACACCCTTCTCAAAAGTCAATGCTCGAATATCCTTTCATTGATCTTTTGTCAAATAGGGAAGTCATCTGGTTTACAGTGTTATTTCCTGTGCATTTAGTGAGTGTACAGAATCCCAGGAACTGCATGACCCTAAAGTTGCAAAAAAGAAACATTTTGAAAATCTGAATACAAGTGGATCACCCCTTATTGATGGAGGATACATTCCAAGGCCTCCTGTGGATGCGTGAAACTATAGATAGTACCAAACCCTTTACAGTTGTCCCTCAGTATCCATGGGGCATTTGTTCTGAGACCTTTCTCAAATAACAAAATCTGAGTCAGCGAAAGAAAATGGCGTAGTATTTGCATATTACCTATGCATATCCTCCTATATACTTTAAATTATTTCTTGATTCCTTATAATACCTAATATAATGTAAATGCTGCATAACTAGTCATGCTGTATTGTTTGGGGAATAATGATGAGGAAAAAATGTTCATTACATGTTCAGTACGTGTGCAATTTTTTTCTGAGTATTTTCAATCCACAGTTGGTTGAATCCACAGATGTGGAACTCATGGATACAGAAGGCCTACTATAGATACTATGTTTTTTTCCTATACATACATGCCTATGATAAAGTTTAATTTATAAATTAGGCACAGTAAGAGATTAACAGTAGTAACTAATGATAAAATAATTGTAACAACATACTGTAATGAAAACAAATGTGGTCTCTCTTTCTGTTTTTCAAAATATCTTTTTATACGGTACCAAGGAAAATGAAACCATAGAAAGCGAAACTGCATGTAAAGGGGGACTATTGTCTACAGTTATGACATCATTTTTGTGCCTGTGATGATGCTTGAGGATGAGAAGTCTGAAACAAGATAGTTAACTGTTGAAAAAATAGGACTGCTTTATGTGGCAATCTTAAATAGCAATCGTATCTGAAACATTTCTAGATGCCCAAAGTAATATCTGAAATACTGCGTGTAGAGGGTCTCTTCCATATTTCAGTTATTAGGCATTGCTCACACAGAGAGTAAGAATATATTAAGGAACTCGGCCGGGTGCTGTGGCTCACGCCTGTAATCCTAGCACTTTGGGCGGCTGAGGCAGGCGGATCATGAGGTCAGGAGATCGAGACCATCCTGGCTAACAAGGTGAAACCCCGTCTCTACCAAAAATACAAAAATTAGCAGGGCATGGTGGCGGGTGCCTGTAGTCTCAGCTACTCGGAGAGGCTGAGGCAGGAGAATGGCGCGAACCCAGGAGGCGGAGCTTGCAGTGAGCTGAGATTGCGCCACTGCACTCCAGCCTTGGTGACAGAGCGAGACTCCATCTCAAAAAAAAATATATATACATATATATATATATATAAAGGAACTCTTAAGCCAACCTTTCAACCTTCTCCTTGCCTATTCCCTCTAGCCTGCCCCCACCCAAGAAAACCAAATACACACATGCTCACATACACATTTGTCAGAATCTTGACTCTTAAACCCGAAGACCAATAACTATAGATATGTGTCATGTATCAGTAGGATATGACCACAAGGTATGTCTAAGAAAGCCAACTTCAGTATTCCCATTTTACAGATGGGAAAATAGATGGAATGTGGGAGGAATAGTAACATGAAGAAAATAGTTTCAAGGTATGGTGGCCATGTAGTGGTTAAATGAAAAGTAAGTCCCCTGCTAGGAAGCTGTACTTCTTGCTAGCCTCAATGAAACCATGCAAGGATGGCCATCCTTGCATGGAAACTTAAAGTAACCTGAAGGAAGAGGCAGCGGCCTCATCGCATCCAGTTGGTTAATCCCCTCTCTGTCAATCACCTGCATACAAGCTGAATAGACTATAAATTCACATTTCTGGAGCCACATGGTCAAAATAGCACTTTATATTCAGTGTGAAATTCTTAAAATGAAACCCAGCTGGCAGATGGGAAGGACTGGGGTGGGGAGGAATATTGAGTGTGCAAGGGTTTCATGATTTTCCAGAGAGCTTTTTATGCTTTGTGCAGATATAGGAATATTTTTAAACATCTATGATGCAGTACAAATGAATTTCTTAAATCTAAACTATGAGTCTAATTTATAATATTTCATAAAAACCATTAAGATAGTTATGCAAGCCATTGCAAATTCAGCCTTACCTATAAGGATAGAGTGATTGGCTCATTTAGGGAACTCTTTTCAATTCCTCCATGAATGTTAATTAATATATTATGTCTTTTAGTGCTTTGAATAAGTCCTTTGCTTAATAACATACTTTGTGAGAAAGTGAGAGGAACAAGAAAGAGAATAGTTAGTTCAGTTCACTTCCACCTCCACCTCATGTGCAGAACTTCCCCCCATTATGTTGTACCTCTTAATTGCTTCCATTTTTTTCTCTTTCGCCAGGTTTTGTAGGAGGTAAACCACATCTTGGTGATGTACAGGGCCAGTGGTCATGCTGGAACCTGTCAAACCCCCATCCCATAGTACAATGCTTTTTGTTACTGATCTAAGCCCTGCCACCTACCAGACACATTTACCGATTTATCAAATCAGATTGATAGAAGGTTGCCCCTTCTCATGGTGCCAAAAAGCAGTTCAACCTGTAAGTAGGTTACTACATATTTGGTGTCCATGACTTCATATAAGAAGTCAGAATTCAAGTATTTCAGCAGCTGCAAGAGATTTCAGCACTTCCACATGTTTTATGAAAACTATAATTGACTTGCTAAAAAGTGTGCAGGTTATGTGTGTTGTATGGATAGATGAGAAGCTACAGTCAAACAGGCAAGAATTTGTTTCTGAAATCCTTATTTCTCTAGAGCCACATCTTTTCCTTTTTTTCAGTGAAAGATTAGATGCTGTGACTAGGCACCTAAAATTTACAAACCCTATTTCAAGGACTCTGACGTATAAGTCCCCTTATGCTAAATGTGACAGGGTATCAGGAACTAAAAGTAAGTTTGTGGACACATAGAGGCAAATGCCATTTACATGTATCATTTAGTATTGTTTTGTTATTAACACCTTCTAGTTAAAAATAGATCATTGGTACAGGCTATCATTTGTCAGGCATTGGAATTATACGATTTTTGTTTTTAAGTGCTTTTCTGGAATTGGCATTTTACCAAAGGAAAAATGAATTTGATAAGGGTGGGAAAGAAACAGATGATAATTTCAAGGTAAAATAGGACTATTCTGCAAAGTCCTAAGATTACCTGCTCTCTAAAGACATGTAGTGTGGAAGATTGTAATCAGGGCATTGGCTGAGAAAAGCTCAGGACATTTTCTTGGTGGGTATACTTTATAATATAATTCTGTTTCTGTTCTGGGTCTAGAAATTGGAATAAGTTCTATGTAGAAAATATTTTACAAATACATTCAGAATAACATTACGTTTAATATTTTAACTAACATTATATTTAATAACAAGGTTTTCAGTTATAACCATGATATGCTTTCATAGAGATGAATATTTCTACAGGAAACTGTAGGGGTGTGGGGGTGTGCACATGAGCGTGGGTTTGAGTATTTTAATTTTATTTATTTATACTCGACTCTCACAAAAAAGGATTTGAGGTGATAGACACTAGTATTGATTCTGACAGTGGACATGCTTTTATGTAACACTCTAAACTTCAGACTGAAGTGGGTGTTAATGACTTCCCCTCTGAGAATGCTTTTGATTCAGACATGATGAAAAGTGTGACTGGAAATGTAGAGCAGAACGTGTAGTTAAAAGCCCACTCATCTGGCCTGATCTGAACTGGTAGTTGAACAGTTAATCAAGAACTGGCTAAAAGGCCAGGCGCTGGTGGTTCACACCTGTAATCCTAGCACTTTGGGAGGCCGAGGCAGTCGGATCATCTGAGGTCAGGAGTTCGAGACCAGCCTGGCCAACATGGTAAAACTCCATCTCTACTAAAAATACAAAAATTAGATGGGCATGGTGGCAGGCGCCTGTAATCCCAAGTACTCGGGAGGATGAGGCAAAGAATTGCTTGAACCCGGGAGGCAGAGGCTGCAGTAAGCCGAGATTGTGCCACTGCACTCCAGCCTGGGTGAGACCCTGTCTCAAAAAAAAAAAAAAAAAAAAAAAAGGGACTAAAAATAATTTATTTTAATTTAAACACACCAAAGGTACTAATCTTTTCATGTTAGGCCAAGGCCTTTTATCTGAATGTGTGGCCACTAATCAGAGTTGTGTGTTATATTTGTTTCATTAAGCAGCCATTACCTATGATTTTTCAGCTTCTGTTTCTTTAAAATGGAACTATAAGTTCAAGATACTTGGGAAGCAATCTGCATCTTTCCCTCTCAATCCTTTGTAGTTATCTAAATCCAATCCAACAGCACTTTGGTTTTAGTGACTCACCTTGATTAAGTTCTTTGAACTCATTCCATTTAGTTTTTTCATAGGAATAGAAATTCTCAAGTTCATATTTTATCTGTTGGTGTCACATTTAATTATACTACTTAATAATAAATATGATTGCCATCTTGAGAGCTGTGAAGCAACCTAGGAGTGGAAATGAGCAGACATATTAAAAAGCAGCTCACCAGTTGTCAGCATCCACTGGGTAATTACCATCATTCAGGGTGGTGTGTCCACTGGTCATGAACATTCACTGTGTAGGCAACATCAATCATTTGTCTTGTACCAGGACAATGAAGAGTCAGTTGATCCGAGGTGATTAGGTGGAGACTAATCAGTAGAGCTTTTATCATAGCTCTATGTGCTATTGTTTTGAACCCAACTATAGATTTGTCCTTATCTATGGCTGCTTTATATTTAACCCATATATTGCCTTCTGTCCCTCCTTTAGATCCGTTATATAGCAAATGTTATTATTGCTGTAGTACTTTCTTGTCCTTCATGTCACTTATTCCTACCTGACTTTACTTAGTTACTTGATATCTGTCAGTATCGCTGGCTACCATGTAAGCTCCATGGGGGCCAGGACTTGTTATGTTCACCTTTGTATCCCCAGAGCCCAAAACAGTGACTGTGTAGACCGAGTGAAAGGTGGCTACTTCCTTGGCACACTTGCTTCAGTCCAGTTTGGTATACTGACTTGGCCTCCCAAGGTCTGTTAATTATTCATTTCGAGCCAGAAAGAAGCACAGAGAATAGGAGCTGTCGACCTGTGATGTTCCTGGACGTAGCTCCTGGTCTACCCTCCCAGTCCACTTTCTAAATCTCCTGGTTCCAGGGAGTGAGTCTGATGGTTTGTGCTGCTAAACTGTGGATTGAATCATTAACAGGGGTTTGTTCTCTGACTTTTGCCTTAGAAGATCAGTTCAGAGCAAGGTTTTTCAATCTTGGCATTATTGACCTTTTGGGCTAGATAATTGTTTGTTGAGGTGAGAGGGGAAGCTGCCCTATGTGTTGGAGGATGTTAGCCACATCTCCCTGGCCTCTACCCACTAGAAGCTGGTAGTAACCACCTGCTCTGCTTCCCCACCCCCTGTTATGACAACCAAAACAATCTCCAAACATTATCAAATGTCCCCTGGGAAGGTACAGTTGCCTTTTCCTTTCCCCGGTTTAGAACTACTGTTTTCAACTAGTCATGGATGACAATTACGACCCAAGGCCACACTCCCAATGCTGTGATAAATCCCAGTCAATGGCTTTTGGAACCTTTATTTCTGGTGTTCTCTTTATGTCTGATGAGAATGTTCTTGAGACATATCCTTCACAGGCTTTATACTGAGCTCAACTAGTCCTGTGTGGGATTTTTTGGCTAAAATTCCTCAGTATGGATTACCACTTAGCTTTTCTTTAGACGGCCTGCAAGCCTCTTTCCAAGCTCATGTTTCTCAGTTGCCAGGATATTAGGCTCCTGACTGTATTGCCAGCAGGGAAAGAAATTCTCTTCCCGTGACTGACATGGCACCTGGTTACAAGCGCATTTGTTACCTGTTGCCCTTGCTCAGATGTGCTATTGAGGCGGCCGTCAGCTTTTTCTGCCTCAGCTCCCTGGCCCTCTTTCCCCTAGTTCTCCATGCTTTCCTGTTTTTTCTTTTCCTTCTGGTGTTTCCATGGTGGCTTCTTGCTGTAGCCAGAGGACAAACTGCTGACAGGCACATCCCTTGAATATCTCTGCATCTGGACGGGGCCATTGGCACCCTCCATTGGTGACTGAGTAACGCGTGGCTTGCCATATTTGTCTGTCTCCTGTTTATGGCCCAAGAATTTGAATCTGCTCCAGCATCTAAATGTTGTCGTTGTTAGGACAGAGTGCTGCCATAGTACCACAAGGCCAATATTAAACATGTTTATTTGGGTTCCATATATTAACATTTTGATTTGTTACTACTGCTGTTGTTTTTTCATACCCGACAGCTGCAAGATTGAGACAGGGGACATATATTCCATTACAAAAGCCAAACAACCTTGTGTATATAAACTGTTTTTAAAAAATATTTGTGCCTTTAACAGTCTTTAACCATTGACTAAATATATTCTCCCTAATATTTTGTTGAGTCAGAGAATCCCTTGAGTTGGCCAATTGACAGTAGTTTAATAAAGTGCACAAGGGATGCCAATATTGGATAAGCAGGGAGAATAGCTAGACTCGACAAAATCAAATCACGTTCTCCTGGTTGTCTGATCAGGTAGCAATTGTTTGACGTGTATTTGTGGCACGGAGCCTTGTATAACAGAAAAAGTTGAATGTGAGGTGTGGCCAAAAACTCATTTTAAAATATACAGTAGACTTTTAAGAAAATTCAGAATGTGAAATAGAATCAGGAATTGTTCATTTGTCAGCTAACGTTAAGTTACCTCAAATGTTTTGTAAGGTCTTAGGGGGATGAAATTTGATGTTCACTCCGAGGCAAATGTTGGATTTGAAAAATGCCAGGCGGCCGGGCACGGTGGCTCACGCCTGTAATCCCAGCACTTTGAGAGGCCGAGGCGGACGGATCACGAGGTCAGGAGATCAAGACCATCCTGGCTAACACGGTGAAACCCCGTCTCTACTAAAAATACAAAAAAGTAGCTGGGCGAGGTGGCGGTCGCCTGTAGTCTCAGCTACTCGGGAGGTTGAGGCAAGAGAATGGCGTGAACTCCGGGGGGCGGAGCCTGCAGTGAGCCGAGATCGCGCCACTGCACTCCAGCCTGAGTGAAAGAGCGAGACTCCTTCTCAAAAAAAAAAAAAAAAAAAAACCAGGCTCAGGGGCTTCTTCCTCTCATGCTATTTTGCAGAATCAAAGGCTATGGTGGGAAAACAGTGTTTTCTGTAACACAAAAGCATAAATTCTCAGCACTGGAATGTCCTCAGAGCACATCTAGCCATCCCAGTCTAAGCTTTTAGCAAGGCAAAGGAGGAATAATCCAATTGTGTTGAAACATTTCAGTTACTGAGGCAGACACAATTGTTGGTAATGATGAGTTGTTTTTCTTTTTCATATACTCTTTAACCTCATAAAATATGGAACTCATATCTTCAACCTGCACTTTGTAATATCAGGATGTGCACCCACCCTCCCACCGCCTAGCCATTTCAATATGCACAGTTAATGGGTATTAAGTTTAAAAAAAAAACTTAAAAGAATCAATTTCATGGTGAATGCATCTAGTTAAGCAAACCATTTAAACAACATTTTACTCGCGTGTAGCAGACCATTTTATAAGATACTGATCACTTTACAAGCCTGTGTTTCAGACAAGCTAATTGGTTGTCTCTGATGTGTGTTTGGGGCTTTCACTCATTAACTCCCTTTCCTGTCTCGTACATACGTTGTTAGCTTACAGACATATAGGTAGGACTCTTCAAACAACATTATTCTATTGCCAGGCGAAAGGTTTTCATTGAATAGGTTTCTTCCTACTTACAATATTTGCTTTCTTGAAATGTAAAGCAAATCATAACTGAATATTACCCCAAATACAGAAGATAAAAAAATCAAGTAGAATACCCTAAAAGTGCTGGATACCAAAAATGAATGCTCTTTTGAAAGAGTGGAATGGAAATGATTGACAGAAAGGAAGGAAAGGAGGAGAGGAGAAAAAGGAAGAGAACATGATATGCTCCTGAACCTGGCTGCCTCTATAATTAATGACTATGTTATACATGGTATTGAGAAGTCTGTTGCTTGCACCTGCATGCAAAGACAAGTGTACTGATGCTTCTCTTTTTGCATATGTCAGAGTTTTCCATTCTCTGAAATAAGAATTAGATGCTTTGTTTGGACACAGATTAAAGGAGTAGCTCAAAACATAAGTGTCCTATGTGGGTCTTGAGATTTCTGGAGTGGTTCTCTTTTCCAGGATAGGTTGTTTACTTTTCTGTTTGCAACACGATTCATTGCAGCTGCCCGTAGGCATATGTGTAATCATTTGAACCAATTATATCTACAGTTTTGAAACTCTTCATGTAAAATCCCACCTCTTTCATGAAACCATGGCTTGATTAATTGGGAAGACTGGTAACTTCTCTCCAATATTCAATTTTCTTCTTTTACTGACATGTTAACATGGAATGAAATATAGTACATATTTTGTTGTCTTTTTCATTATAGCTCAGCTATTTAAATCTATTTTTTCAAATAAGTATCCTCTTTGTATGTCACATTATATTGAGAACACTAGATAATACAAATTTTTTTTCATTGTCTGTGCCCTCAAGGAACTGAGGACTCATACACATGAAAAAAATAAGGAATAATTATCCAAATCTAGATTATGCTGTAACTGAAAATGGAGTTCACCAGAGACTTGTGGAGATGCTTCATCTGCACTGAGTCTTGATAGCCTAACCATTAATTTATACAATAATTATTTATAATGCCCGTTATAAGCAGAGTATAATGGTTCCTATAACTAAAAAGCTCATAGATTGCAGGCCTTTGGCATAGCTTGATTCAGGGGTTTGTGGTTCAATCACACCTATTTTTCCTGCAGTTTTCTTGGCTATTTCTTCATATATGAGCTATCTTTCAGCATTTGTATCCTGCGGAAACTACCTAGAAACTGAACCTCAGCTTTGATGACCTTATGAACCTCTGAATCCAGTGGGCACACACTAGCAGGGGATATTTCAGTTTTATAAACAAATAAATCCTCTTCATCTTTTTAGGCCAGTTTAAGTTGGGCATTCTGCTTCTGTCAACCACAGGCCTCTTCAGTTACTGACAATTTGGTACTAGAAGGGATTGCTGAGTTAATTCTACCAAACATTAACATTCAGTTACTCATAATTTGGTACTATAAGTGGTTGCTACAAGTGGACTCCAAAATGTAGAATTGGATAAATAGATATAGGGAGGAAAAAAGTAAGGAGGACTCTTCTGTCCCTGATTTGTAAGGTTAGGAGTCCTATTTGCTGACTGAAAAACAGATCATTTACATTTTCTCTTGTTACTTGGAATATGTCATTAACTCTTGTGAATACAGAAACAATCAAAATGTGAGAGAGACATAATCCCACTGAATTTTATTTTTAACACGTATAAGAGGTATAACCATGCTAGATAAGAAAACAAGGAAAAGAATATAGAACTTCATTTACTTGAATCAATCAAAAAAGCTAGACATTGAAACATAATAATATATATGGGGGTGAGATCCAATAGAATGCTCTTAAAATGCCATTAAAATTAAATGTTTGTTCATCCTTAAGAAAGTAGGGGAAAAAACAGCAAACTAAACCAAAACAAACAGAAGAAAGAATATAATAAAGATTACACTAGAAATAAATGAAATAGAGATTAGGAAAACAATAGAGAAAATCAATAATACCAAAAGTTAGTTTTTTTGAAAGACCAATAAAATTGACAAATCTTTTTGTTGTTGTTGTTGTTTGTTTTTTTTGGCTTTTTTTGAGACAGAGTCTCACTCTGTTACCCAGGCTGGACTGCAGTGGCATGATCCCAGCTCACTGCAATCTCCACCTACCAGGTTCAAGCGATTCTCCTGCCCCAGCCTCCTGAGTAGCCGGGATTACAGGCCTGCACCACCACACCTGGCTAATTTTTTGTATTTTTAGTAGAGATGGGGTTTCACCATGTTGGCCAGGCTGGTCTGAAACTTCTGACCTCAGGCTATCCACCCACCTCAGCCTCCCAGAGTGCCGGGATTACAGGTGTGAGCCACCACGCCCAGCCAATTTGACAAATCTTTAATCAACTAACAAAGCAAAAATGAGGGAAACTTAAATTACTAAAATTAGGAATGAAAGAAGAGACACAACTACCAACCTTACAGAAATAAAAAGGGGCTGGGTACAGTGGCTCATGCCTATAATCTCAGCAATTTGGTAGGCCAAGAGAGGAAGATTGCTTGAGCCCAGGAGTTCAAGACCAGCCTGGGCAACATGATGAAATCCCATCTCTACAAAAAAAATACAAAAATTAGCCAGGCATAGTGGTCCACGCCTGTGGTCCTCACTACTCAGGAGGCTGAGGTGGGAGGACCACCTGAGCCTGAAAGGTTGAGGCTGCAGTGAGCCATGATAGCGTCATTGTACTCCAGCCTGGGCAACAGAGTGACGTCTGTCAGGGGTAGGGGGGGCGGCGGGGGGAACCCAAACCAAAAAAAAGAAATATAGAGGACTATGAAGGAATACGATAGAAAAAGTTGTTTGCCAAATAACTAGATAACCTAGATTAAATATACAAATTCCTAGAAGGGTGCAAACTACTGAAATTGACTCAAGAAGTAATAGAAATCAAAATTAGACCTATAACAAGTAAAAACATTGAATTACCCTTCCCATCAGAAAAGCCCAGGACCCCTTGCTTCACTGCTGAATTCTACCAAATGTTTAAAGAATTTACACCAATTCTCAAACCATTCCAAAAAATAGAAGAGGAGGGAACACTTCCCAACTCATGCCACAAAACAAAGATTACTATGATACTAAAACCAAACACATTACAAAAACAGTTAAAGACCAATATTCCTTGTGAATATAGATGCAAAAATCTCTCAACCAATATAGTTGACCCTTGAACAACACGGGTTTGAACTGTGTGGGTCCACTTATATGCAGATTTTCTTCTGCCTCTGCCACCTGTGAGATAGCAAGACCAACCTCTCTTCTTCTTCCTCCTCCTCAGCCTACTCAACATGAAGACAGTGAAGAAGTTTATGACCTGCTTTCACTTAATAAATAGTAAATATATTTTATCTTCCTTATTATTTTATTAATGACATTTTATTTTCTCTAGCTTATCTTATTGTAATAATACAATATGCATATAACATACAAAATATATGTTAATTGGCAAGGCTTCCAGTCAACAGTAGGCTATTAGTAGTTAAGTTTTGGGGGACTTAAAAGTTATACATCGATTTTCAACTGTGTGGTGGTCAGCACCCCAACCCCTATGTTGTTCAAGGATCAACTGTACTAACAAATTAATCCAGCAACATATAAAAGAGAATTATATATATGATAATCAAGCATAGTTTATCTCAAGATATAAGGTTGTTTCAACATACAAAAATCAGTATAACACATTATATTAATAGACTATAAGATAAAAATCATACAGTCATGTTAATAGATCATGTCAAATGAAGGAAAAGGCCGGGCGTGGTGGCTCACGCTTGTAATCCCAGCACTTTGGGAGGCCGAGGCGGGCGGATCACAAGGTCAGGAGATCGAGACCACGGTGAAACCCCGTCTCTACTAAAAATACAAAAAAATTAGCCGGGCGTGGTGGCGGGCGCCTGTAGTCCCAGCTACTCGGAGAGGCTGAGGCAGGAGAATGGCGTGAACCCGGGAGGCGGAGCTTGCAGTGAGCTGAGATTGCGCCACTGCACTCCAGCCTGGGCGACAGAGCGAGACTCTGTCTCAAAAAAAAAAAAAAAAAAAAAAAAATGCAGGAAAAGCATTTGACAACATAGATTTAACACATGACACATGACCCAGGAATTCCATCCCTAGATATATACCCAAAAGAAATGAAAACATGTGTTTACAGAAAACTGCTCATAAAAAGCAGCATTATTTATAATAGCCAAAAAGTAGAACCCGAGCAATAAATGGATAAACAAAATGGGATATATCCACACGGTGGAATGTTATTCAGCCGTAAAAAGGGATGAAGTACTGATACATACTACAGTGTGGATGACCATTGAAAACATTGTGTTAAGTGAAAGAAGCTAGACACAAAAGACCACATATTACATGATTTGATCTATATGAAATGTTCAGAATAGGCAAATCCATGAAGAAATAAAGTAGAGTAGTGGTTGCTAAAGGCTGAAGGAAAGCGTAATTGGCGGATGACTATTAATGGTTCAGGTGTTTCTCTTTAGATGATAGAAATGTTCTGGAATTAGATGGTGATGCTTGTTGCACAACCCTATGAATATACTAAAAGCAACTGAATCGTATGCTTTCAAAGGATGAATTTTATAGTATGCAAATTATCAGTAAAAGAAAATGGAATATCTGTAGAGCAAGATGGAAAGATAGTAAAACATGTGCTAAAGAAACATAAAGTCCAACCAAGTAGTGGAAGAAATTATCTAGAATCTTAGGTGGGAGTGTCCACTCCTGTGAGTAGACAGTGAAGTGGGTAATGATAACTTCTATCCAGGAGCAAACAACCCCCTTTGAAGACCGAAGTTTTCTAAGAGTTGTCACAACTATTTTTTGAAAGGGCTTAACTTGTCAATGAGTATCTCCAAAAATTTTGATTGAAAACCAACCCAAGTTCAGGCCGGGCGCGGTGGCTCACGCCTGTAATCCCATCACTTTGGAAGGCCGAGGCGGGCGGATCACGAGGTCAGGAGATCGAGACCGTCCTGGCTAAGACAGTGAAACCCCATCTCTACTAAAAATACAAAAAATTAGCTGGGCGTGATGGCAGGCGCCTGTAGTCCCAGCTACTCTGGAGGCTGAGGCAGGAGAATGGCGTGAACCCAGGAGGTGGAGCTTGCAGTGAGCCGAGATCAAGCCATGGCAATCCAGCCTGGGCAACAGAGCGAGACTCTGTCTCAAAAAAAAAAAAAAAAAAGGGAAACCAACACAAGTTCAATTAGATGGGAACCTCAAGTTACGTGGAATTATAACCCCTTTCATTTGGGATGGCAAATTGTTTCCTTAATGAAAAGTCTTTTTACCCTGGAAGATTTAACATTAAGAATATAAAAGTGATTAAATAGGCTGGCGTGGTGGCTCACGCCTGTAATCCCAGCACTTTGGGAGGCCAAGGCAGGCAGATCACTTGCAGTCAGGAGTTCAAGACCAGCCTAGCCAACATGGCAAAACTCTGTCTCTACCAAAAATACCAAAATTAGCGGGCCGTGGCAGTGCACACCTATAAGCCCAGCTACTCAGTTGGCTGAGGCACGAGAATCAACTTGAACCCGGGAGGCGGAGGTTGCAGCAGGCCGACATGGTGCCATTGCACTCCAGCCTAGGTGACAGAGCAAGACTGTCTCAAAAAAAAAAATTAAAAAGTAAAATTAAAATGATAAAATAATTAACCCCACAATATTAATACTTTTATTTAAAGTATATGTTACACATAGATCAAACTGGTAGAGATTCTCTTTGTGATTTTAATTTAGAATGTACCAGAACTTGAGAGTCATTTAATTTATAAAATTTATGGAAAAAAATTTTTAAGATTTTCAACCACTTGGGGATGTTTTGATTGTTAAAAAGTTGAAATGCTTAAAAAGAAAACTGAATATATTAAACTTATAAATGGAATTATAAAATGAGGTTAAAATCTCAGCACTTTGGGAGGCCGAGGCGGGCGGATCACGAGGTCAGGAGATCAAGACCACGGTGAAACCCCATCTCTACTAAAAATACAAAAAATTAGCCGGGCGTGGTGGTGGGCGCCTGTAGTCCCAGCTACTCGGAGAGGCTGAGGCAGGAGAATGGCGTGAACCCGGGAGGCGGAGCTTGCAGTGAGCCGAGATTGCGCCACTGCACTCCAGCCTGGGCGACAGAGCGAGACTCTGTCTCAAAAAAAAAATAAAAAAATAAAAAAATAAAAATAATAAAAAAAAAAAATGAGGTTAAAAATGAACTTAGTTTATAAATGCACCTAAAGAGTATTCAAAGGCACCATAAATGTAATTGTTAAAATTGAAAAGATATGTAGATAGAATATTAAAATTTTTAATTGTAACATAAAAATTTCAGGAAAAGCTAGGCTTCAGGTGGTATAAATTTAACAAACTGTATATTCCTTTTCAAAACTGCAAAGTAACAATAATTAGTATTGCTGTGCACCAAAAGCCACCCTCAAGGGCACCAAAAACCTCGAACTGACAGGTCACTGACCACGTGCCTAATGGGGAGTAGTACTAAGGGAGTTGGTAAGAAAACTTCCTGTGCCCTGGCTTGTTCTTATGGTCTTTAGCAAGTCTCTACATACACGAAAGAAACACAGGCTAAACACAGAGAGGAAATAAAATATGGCTTTCTTTAATGAGAGATGACCCTACTGCCTGCTTGACTGCAATTCAAAGCATCTGAAGTCGTAACTGGAGCCCAGCCAAGTTGGAAAGCCCAAATCCTCTGTCCCACTAAAGTGTAAGCTAAAGCAGGGAAGAGGAAGTCTAGCAATGTGAGGTCAAACTGAGGCACAGAAAGCCTGATGTCCCAGGCTCCTCCCAAGCACTCCTTGGGCCTCCCTGCTAGACAAAGCAGAAGGCTACAGAATGCTTTAGGCCAGGGGTTGACTTTTTATTTTCTGTAAAGGGCTAGGTAGTAAATATTCTAGGCTGTGTGGGACATACCATCTCTGTGGCAATTACTCAACTTTGCCACTCTAGCATGAAAGTAGCCATAGATAATACTTAAGTAAATGAGCATGCTGAGTTCTAATAAAACTTTATTTACAGGGAATTTATGGTGCCTGGGTGATGAGGAAGCAACCAACAATGGCCTCTGCTACTAAGACCCCTTCTATATAATTCAAAAGTTGCTTCTATATCATAATCGATCCCCGCGAGGTGATAGGAGGACATCAGCTTGGTCTTAAAAGATGAGAGAGTATTTATAGGCTGATCCTTCCCACCTGTGGATGGAGGCGCCTTGGGTTGGAAGCAGTAGTTGGAGCAAAGGCCTGGATGCAGGAATCCCTCAGGCTGTAGAGGGCCTGATAGGATAACTGGAGTAGAGAAGGGTACAGATATGGGAATACTGGATGTCTTTCATTAGTCCTTGAAGACAAGAAGCACCCATACATAACTGTGCCTCTCACAGTGGTTATCTAGAAGTAAGCTTTTTGGATAGAAGAATAAGACAAGCCCCTAAGGCATACCAAAAATAATAATTTAAATAAAAACAGACATGTTTGCTCTGTACTTCTTGGTAATCAGATTAAGCAAAAACGAGAATGTTTTTCAGATCCTAGGTCCTACCACCAAAGCTAATGGGATCATTCTGTTTGGCTATTCTGGGACATACTAAGTTCTCCCGTGCATTAGAAGACTGGGTTTCTACACAATTATTATCACAACAAATAAAATTTTATACATATCGGGGGTTACTGATTGGGGAAGAAGGCTCATAGTACGAGCGAGGCTCAATCACAGGTGATTATCTGCAATTATTTGTCTGGTTTTCAATTATTCAGGTAGGCTGCACTGAACTTTAGTATCCTTAAGAAAGAAGCATCTTATGAGAACTATACTTTTGTACTTACCATCTTTTTGAAATAAATACACACTCCCAAAGTAATATTGTGATATTGGTTAACATCAAGTCATCATTTTCAGGTCCTTGTTCAGCACTCAGTAAAAAGTGAGTAATATCCATTCTGTGTTATAATATTTTGGGGACTGTGGCAAGGTGGTTTTTTATTTGTATCATTTATTTCTGCCTTTAATGACATATTTAGTACCTTTCTAAGGATTTCAAAATCCTGCAATGAAAAGAGGAACAGCTGGTGCTGCTCTCTAGACTAACCTTTCTTTGAACAAGCTGCCAAGAATGCACTCTGAAGAATCTTAATGATGCCCTGCCACTTTATCTCCAGACCCTGTCCTGGAGCCATGGCGTGGGCATGGCTTTCTCTGACTTTGGTGAAGGTTACCCTGTTAAGCCGGCTTCATGAGCCTCTGTAATGAAGGCAGCAAAGCTGGAGGGCCCTTTTGCAAATACACATACAAGATGTATACACTCAGTAGTGTGATGGTAAATGTGACTTTTTTTTTTTTTTTAAGATGGAGTCTCGCTCTGTCGCCCAGGCTGGAGAGCGGTGGTGCGATCTCGGCTCACTGCAAGCTCCGACTCCCGGGTTCACGCCATTCTCCTGCCTCAGCCTCCCAAGGAGCTGCGACTACAGGCACCTGCCACTACGCCCTGCTAATTTTTTTGTATCTTTTAGTAGAGATAGGGTTTCACTGTGTTAGCCAGGATGGTCTCGATCTCCTGACCTCATGATCCGCCCACCTTGGCCTCCCAAAGTGCTGGGATTACAGGCGTGAGCCACCGCGCCCAGCCTAAATGTGACCCTTTAAAAAGAAAAAAGTCGTGATTTGTTGTACTCGCAGGTTTCTGTGGTGTAAGTACTCAAACCATGGTCACGTTCAGGACTTGTACAATTTGACATCCGTGTACCCGGAGGTGGAAGGAGAATGCACACAATCAGCTATTGCCAACCCTATGCCAGTGGGTCCCACCATATCACTGAGAAAAATTTCAATGCAAATATTTTCCCCTAATGCGACATGTTCACACAATAGGTCTATCTACTCTAGTGATTAAAGAAAGGTGCTAGGACACAGACAAGGAAAGTCCCACTCTCTTTGTAACAATCATGGAAAAGGTCCTACAAAATTTTGCCATCCATTCAGGCTCTCTTGGCATCCTATTAATTGGAGCAAGACCATACTTTTACTAGAGAGTTTAAAACCAGTATAGGCCGGGCACAGTAGCTCATGCCTGTAATTCCAGCATTTTGGGAGCCAAGGCAGGAGGATCACTTGAGACCAGGAGTTCAAGACCAGTCTGAACAAAATAATGAGATAATGTCTCTACAAAAAATAAAAAATAAATTAGCCAGGCATGATAGCACACTCCCATAGTCCCAGCTACTTAGGAGGCTGAGGTGGGAGGATTGCTTGAGCCCAGGAGTTCGAGGCTGAAGTGACCTATGATTGTGCCACAGCACTCCAGCCTGGGTGACACAGCTACGGCCTATTTCTTAAAAAAAAAAAAAAAAAAAAAAAAAGTAATAGTAATAATAAATAAATAACAGAACCAATATGAATCCATCCCAAAACCATGATTCCTATAGTTCTTTGAAAAATACATGCCATGCAATGGACACTGTGGATTTAAACTTACAAGAAAGCAGTAATAGCTGCACGTGGTTCAAAACAGTTAACAGTCAAGTTCTCTTGCGTCGTCTTCCAGCTTGCCCTTCTCCCTGTAACATCCCAGAATTGCACTTCTTTTTCCTGGCCTTTTGTATTTGGTTTGAGATCCTCACCCAGTCATCTGCATTAGCTGACCTATCCCCATCAGTTTGAAGCAGCTAAAGTTGTCAGCCTAGACTCCTTCATGAGACCTGTTTCCTTTTCCAGAGATGGAGAAAGAATGTGCCTTTATTTCTAAAGTTTATTTTAAGTCTTCCCTCCAGATACCTTTTATTCAAATTGAGTTCTGTGATTTAAGAACTAGTCTAAGTAATCATATCCCTCTTTATTGGAATCCATTGCTTTTCTGCCTTCCAGTGGAAGTAAGTCCAAGTGCTATAAATAAGTGAAAAAGCCCTTAGTAAACTGTGCAGTATTAAACAGTCTTTTATGGTCACTAAAAAGCTCATGGGAGAAAACCCTGTACTCTTATAATACAAATGATGAGGACAGCGCTCTTCTCAGACCATTGCTGTTGTTTTGTTTTCGGTTTGCAGCTCCTATCCTCAGTGGAGCCCCGTCTGCTGGCACCTGGAGTGCTGGCACCCGAGCTGACTTCTCACACTCTCCAGTCTCGTTCAGGACAGAGCAGCTGAGTGAATGAAGTTATGGGAAGCCAACTTTTAGGGCAAAACTTTCCAAAGCTCCTTAGATAGATCCTGACCCCGCCACAACCATCTCACAGGCTTAAGAAGGGTCAGTTATAATCCACTAGGTTTTCACAGAGGGAACATAGGCATTGTGTGTAGCAGGCGATCTGGGGGAGAATGGGGAAAGCAGCTATCCAGCTGCCATCTCCAGTGGTGACTATGCAGAAAAAATAAGCTAATAGCCCCATACAGGGTGAGAGGTACCTGTATTTCACATGGCAAGAGCAGCAGTTCCCAACAGGCAGAACCACCCAGGGAATGTGTTGGGCATGGGAGGGTGCAGGTTGTTTTGAGTTCTAGCAATGACT
This sequence comes from Symphalangus syndactylus, assembly GCF_028878055.3. NCBI lineage: Eukaryota > Metazoa > Chordata > Mammalia > Primates > Hylobatidae > Symphalangus > Symphalangus syndactylus. The sequence continues at coordinate 45,871,937 of NC_072440.2, forward strand.
GGTTGGTGCCAATGGCATTTAACTCAGTAGAACTAGGGGTGGTGTATTCCGTGATGCAGAGCAGAGTCCCACGCAGTAAGGAACTGTCACACACCCTGGCTCTCCATGTCTCACAACACGTTCTTGTGGGTCAAAGCTCTGTTTATAAATATCTGAGCTGAGAACATGACTCTCTTTCACACACAAACACTAAGTAAACCCTTTCTGGACTGTTCTGTTCCCCTGCTCCCCAGAGTGCTTACAGGAAAACTAGTTCAACTCTGGGCACACACTACCAGTTTAATAACAAACAGAGGAAAAACAAGCAGCCTACCATTAGAAATAAAATGAAGTTTGCAGGTTTTTAAAAAGGAAAGACCTGTTATTGAAGTTCAAAACTGTTTACATGCCTTCTAGAAATTTAGTCACACCAAATTGGCAGGAACTGAAAATCAAACTTTTGAATCTCAAGTGAGGGCAAGATAGGGAAATCAGAGAGCATCACTACCCCATTAGAGATCCTGGAACTAGGAAAGGATGATACTGTGATTTCACTACTCAAGGAAACATAAAGGACATCTCCTACCCAATGAGTGGGTCTCCGGTGCTATGTAACGTCTCACAGGTTTAACAGCTGCTACAAACATTAGCAGCAGTGAGATGGTGCCGAGTCGTCTCTGTTATATTGGGACTTTACAGTAAACGCGATGTGTGAATAATGGAATGCAGTCATGCCAATCAGCCGGCAGTGGCATGAGTGGAGAAAGGCTCTGGTGACAGGGCTGAAATAGGTTGGCTGCTGGTGGTGGCTTTGTTTTCCTATCTCTAGGGTGGACACATGGCTACTAATAAATGCCCACTCTCTGTGGCTATGCTGAAAATAGCTAAATGACCACAGGTTGTCAGACAGCTGTATTCTGATGTCATTCTCCCAAGTGCCGTCTCCAAAGGCCAATGTGAAACAATCACTGTCTCCTTATTCAAGAAGTTTTCACTTAACCATGCTAGTTCAGCAATGGATAAAGTAGTCAAAAGACTTAGGTTCATGTTCTCTTCAGTCATTTTTAGAATGTTGATCTTGATAAAGTAAATGACCTTAAAAGAATGTATGTCCATCATAAAAAAATAGATCATTGCATCACAGGCAGTTTTTTTTTTAACCTTAAAAATAATGTCAGATGTTAAGTATATGACTTACGTTGTTCAAAGTTAAACACTATTCTTTAAAATTATACATCAACATATACAAAGACAAAAAAGCAATGGTGAACAATTCAAATGTGACTGTGATTGTTACTGTAATAACATAGAGAAAGTAAAATTTGAAGTTCAGATTGATATAAGATAACAAAATGAAAATGTTATCCTAGGCCAGGCCCGGCAGCTCATGCCTGTAATCCCAGCACTTTGGGAGGCCAAGGTGGGCAGATTGTCCTGAGGTCAGAGTTCGAGACCAGCCTGGCCAACATGGTGAAACCCTGTCTCTACTAAAAATACAAAAATTAGCTGGGCCTGGTGGCAGGCGCCTGTAATCTCAGCTCCACGGGAGTCTGAGACAGGAGAATCACTTGAACCCGGGAGGCAGAGGTTGCAGTGAGCCGAGACTGCACCATTGCACTTCAGCCTGGGCAACAAGAGCAAAACTCTGTCTCCAAAAAAAAAAAAAAAAAAAAAGTCAGAACTAGAACATAAAGTCCTCATCTTCTCCTCTCTGTGCTGTGGTCTTTGTTTTTAGAAACATGAAATTCCAAGTAATGAAAAGCTAATAAATGTTCCAGCAGCAGTCACTCACTGTACTTGAATGCTAGTGAGATAGCAAAACTTGTTTAAAAATTGATATCATAAATGCAGAGTTGTGTGGAATCCTGTGGATACCAGTGGAGTGAATATTGGCAGTGTTAGATACCCACTTAGGTGATGGATCTGAAAATCTCGAATTACCCAGCCGTATTTGTCAGCTTAACACCACTAAGCCCCTTTATCTGCTGACCACTCTGTCCCTGTAACTTCCACTTCGTTCTCATGTTTCGTATTCAGCAGGAACAACTTCTGAATCATGTCTACCTGCAGACACCTGTATTGTCTTCCATGTATGCCTGTGTGATAGACTATATTTTCAGTTGCCTAGAAACCAACCTTTAACAGGTAGCTGAACTTCACTGTTTTATGTCTGGTAGGTATTGTAAAATATCACATATTACTGATATACTTTGTGATTATTTTAATCCAATATTGTTTTCAAATTAGCTGTAAATATGCTACCAGGATCAATTCTGTATGATTTTTAAATTAACCACTCAGAGGAAGTATTGTTAATGAGATGCCTTCCTATTACTATTATTATTTATTATTTTAATATTATTGAATTTCTTGTGACCAGCCCTCTTCTCAGTCATTAGCAACATGTAAAATGCTGTCCTTTTGGATTTGGGTTTATAAAATGTAGCAAGGACACAACTTCCTTTAGGTACTAGATTTTGGATGTTGCATACTTCATCTGATGGGAAGCATTATTGATCAAATACTAGATTGCATTGTAAGCACAGTGGTCCCAGTTTCTGAGCTCGGTGATACAACCTGAAGCCTTACTTTGTGGCAGAAGCAACAAGACCAACATCTCTGATTTTCAGCTCTTTGGAGCAGCCCCCACCTCCTTCTAAGGGTGGACTTAGCCAGGATTCCCTACCAGTCCCTCCTCCCTACTCTTTTTTCCCCTATTGGCCAATGGCCCCCTGCTCAGCTAACTGGCAGTTCTTCCCTCTGCAGAGTTGGGTTGGTCCCTGATACTGGTCTTTGCACCAGGAATTTCAGATTGTCTTGGATGTCAATTGTTTTCAGTGCCATAAAGAAAACAAGCTAAAAGAATGGCGTTTGTGTTTTCAGTAAGCAAGAATCCTCTTAAAGCCCGGCATGGTAGTTCACGCCTGTAATCCCAACACTTTTGGAGGCTGAGGTGGCAGAAGCCCCTGAGCTTAGAAGTTCAAGACCACCCTAGGCAACATGGTTAGACCCCACCTCTACAGAAGATTTTTAAAAAATTAGCCAGGTGTTGTGGCGTGCACCTATGGTCCCAGCTACTCAGGAGGCTAAGGCGGGAGGATCGCCCAAGCCTGGGAGGTCAAGGCTGCAGTGAGCTGTGTTCATACCATTGCACTCCAGCCTGGGTGAAAGAGTGAGAGCCTATAAAAAAAAAAAACACACAACAACAACAACAACAACAACAAAGAATCCTCTTAACGTGATTTATAAAACGCCTTGGGCAAAAAATTGTTCTGAAGTTGTGTATCCATTTTCTGATCTGCAAGTGAGATGTTCATTTCTCTTCAGAATCAGAATTAATGAGGATCTTGTAATTCTTACAGGTTTTTTTTTTTTAATTAGTGTTTATTATGAACTTTCAGACATTGATAAGAAGACTTTTTGGACATACTTGGACTATAAAATGTTAGCATATTTCTGGTTCCTAAATTAGCATAACAGCTTAGTATTTCTTATATATAGATATATATGTCTTCTGGCTTATATGAAAATATGTACAAACATATTAATACCAATTTGGATAGTGTATCTCTACTGTCAACAAACGGTGGTCTGCACTGGTACTGGCAAAATAAAACCATATTTGAGAATGGCATTTAAAGTGGAGATACTTTTTTTCTAGGTCAAGTATTGACTAAGGTAAGACTGGAATTTTTCATGACACATGAGATTTAATGAAATTTGTTAACCAAGAACATCTTTGAACAATGTCTCTTTTGATGTTGCTACTGACTGTATTTGATGTTATGTACAACTTTGTTGGGCAATAAATATAATGTTCTAGTTTTGTATGATACAGTGTGTATGAGTCAGGAGCTTCCTGAACTTTGTGCTTTGTGTTTTATGATACCTTTTGAGAGAAGATCATCAATACTTCTAGAAGCCATAATAATTTGCTATTTATTCACAGCCAGGAATTGGTAATACTAAATGCCATTAGTCAATATGCTGGCCAATATAGTAAGAGTGACTTGTGACTGGTTATTAATTGAACAGGTTTTTAAGCACATACCTGTTATAAGTTCTTGCTTTTTCCATCCTAGAAAATTCAGGACTGAAAAAGAAAAAATAAAAGCTAGAAGATTTTATGCATATATGTAAATTTATGTAAGTGTGTATATACATACAAACATACATACACGCAGTTTCTATCCTCTTTCCTAGAAAACACGCTCTCATGTCTCAGAAGCAGATACTAGAAATTTAAGAGAGAAAAAGATTATTTAAATTAGATTTTTGTTGTGTTATGTGCTTGATGGTCAAAATAATTGAGTCTTGAGTAATCAATATAGTACATACTGTAAGTCGTCACCAATTTAATAAGTCGGCAAGGTGAGATAGTGAAAGCTACTCTGCTAATTATTTTGATTAAATGGAATCTTTTGGTGTCTGCAGTGTATCTTGACTGGTGCCATAGTGCAAATAATTTTTTCTCTGACTTCATCAGAACTCCCATGCTGCTAAATGTATGGGTGGAATGGTGGCTTGCACGCAGATCATTCACCTCTAAAGAAAACACTCCCAGGTCACAATATATAACCCACATTATAACAACAGCTGCGGACAGGCATCCACATTGCAAAATCGTAGGCATCACAGTCTGTATAAATTCCGCCTTGAAATTCCCATACTTTATCCCTCAGAATTTTGATATGAGAAAGTTTCTGATATAATTAATAACCTATTTATCTTTATTTTTTCCTCTTAAGATCAAAAAATATTTTGAACTTGAACCACTTGCACGTGGAAAACGCTGGATTCTACAGCCCTGCTCATTGGACGACATGGATGCACTGAAAGACAGCTTCTCTCAGCTGATTAATTTGTTAGAAGAAAAAGACCATGAAGCTATAAGAATGTGAAATCTGGCAAAGAAAACGAGCTCCCAAAAGGCCTTGAACCTATCATGTTAGTTTCTCATTTTAATTTTATTTTGATATCAAGACTATATTGGCTTCGGTATCTATTTTTCTCTGGTCATTTCAGACTCTCATCTCTCTATTAAAGTGAATATTGTGTAGATCAGATGAATTATCATCGGCATTAACGTCAAGTACACACTACTGAGAGAGAATTTATTCTCTGTTTACCACTAATTATCTTCACCGCATGTCTCTTCCTTCTGTTGTTCTAAGCATCTCTTCTATACTCTGTGCTAAAACGGACGGAATTCATGGCTTATGGAAATCAAATCCCTTTTGAAGGACTCAGAAAGACTCACAAGACCTTGATCATTTTCTCTGGGTTTGGGAGTGGAGTATTATGTGACTGGGACTCCACAAAATATTTATATTATTTTCAAGACCTCTTGGGGGTTTTGTTTTATTTTATCTAATTTTTATCATTTTTTGGTTTTTTTTTTTTTTTTTTGGTATACTGAGCTTATCGACTATGAGATAAAAGTGAGCACCAAAAACTTAATTAATCACCTTATCAGGAAGGAATATCCTGCCATAGTAAAATTGGCTCTGAAGAGCTTAGAGACAAGTTGCACAATGTTTTCTTGATTACATCTGAGGTCTCTTCTCTTTTAAGAGCAAAGACATTGTTTCAGTTTTTGAGAGCAGTTAGAAGAAATTTAGCTACAATGCATGCATCACAGACTGTATTTGATTGAGTCGAGTCTTCAAATATTTTTTAATGGAATGATGAGCCTGCATAAAGTCAAGCTGCAATGTAACGTAGGTATCTTTTTCTAAAAACTTCAAGTGTTTGATTAAAATAGAGAAAATAATTTTTAAAATAATAGATAAAAATTTTAAAAACAGCCAGAAAAAATATAATTTATACTGGTTAGGGTTTAAGGTGGCATGGATTTGACAAAGATAACAAAGACAGAATCATCTATATATTCATTCATTACGTGCTACTATAGTTTATTGGAGTCTGTTAATGCCTTCCTCTAGTAGTTAAAGGTTTACCAGTATTTCTATTATAAACCTCTATTTTCAGGGGTTTCAATGTGCCCTTAAAATTGTGCTGGGGCTGCAGCAAATAAATAATATTATGACTCAGATTCAGTCTTTGGAACTAGTTTTTTTCCATTTAATTTAAATGATAAAATTGCATAGGGATAAATGCACAGTTTTACTAAGGTTTAGCACCTTTGATCTTTTCTAAATCAGGAAAAAAATCTATGCATATTGAGGTTCACAGATGAAATATTCTTTGGCATACTTTGTAGACTTTGACCACTTAAAATACTAAGTGGCCAAATGATAAAAAAAAAACAAAAAAAAAAAACAAAAAACTGCTTCCTACACATGAGTGTAAAAACATGTTTGTAACTTTAAGTAAAATGGACTGATACCCAAATACCAGAGACTCACACTATATTACAGAATGATGTAATACCCGGTAATTCTCCAGAAGATAGACTTCAGACCCTTAATGCCGTTTAAATATAGTTTTTGTGGTTTAATCTTGTGAGTAGCTTGTAATGAAATCATTACCTTTAAAACATCAAACACTTCTTTAAGCTTTTTTTTTTAATGTCATGAATCAGGAAGGATACATAATGATTCGTATACAATTTTGTCTGTAGCATTCTTGAATTTTTTAACACTGTGTAATCTGTGAGCAGCACAAAACTTTCATTCCGATGACCAGTTACACAATTCCTGTTTTTATTTTGTCCTGTTGTGCTCATCTTCTATGAAAAATAAATGATTATTAGGCCTTGCTTTCCCTGCAAGTTCATTAAATGTAGAATGTTGTCTTTTTAAGACACCGTGGCTGAGTGCTCCTAAGCCATCTGTTAAATGACTTCCCGTGGTCTGTGTGTGTGTGTGTTCATGTGTGCGCCAGTGATGGGCCTCTCCTCAGACCCACGACTGTCTGCAGCGTCTCAGCCGTCAGAATGAAAACATTATCAATCAGTACCCAACAACAGCTGTTTTTGACAAGTTTCTGTCTGACGCCTAATGCTTTACAACTGGCAATAAGGCTCCCTCTTTGTCTGGCAGGTCGGAGCTCGCCGTCTTGCTGCTTCCGCGCGGCATCCTGTCCTTGTAACCCTAGAATTTGCCATGTTTTGGAAATCCACGTGGGGGCGGGGTGGGGCCTGAACGGGTGGGGATGGGTGGGTGGGGGGGTGGTGGGGTGGGTGGGATGGCAGGGGGTGGGAGTGTAAGTCCCTTTCCTACTTTCGTGTAAAGTGCCACAGGTGTCTTGGTTTGCATATTCAAATATTATATAGGAAAAACAGTCTGTTATGTATTTCTTCACCTAGCTTCTTGTTATATTTATGGACGTTTCCAGTTTTTGTACCTTGTTAGCTGAAGCAGTTGCCTTTTTGTAATGGCAATTAATTTATATGATAAAACTTTGTATCCACTGTAGTTGATGGTATTGGTTGCTAATTAACTGCCATATTGCCCTGTCTTTCTATTAAAAAATACTGTACCTGTACTTAGACGCTAACAGATTCATGTGGACATTTGCCAGGCAAGACCAACTTGTATTGTCCATGCTTTCTATGATTTCCACTATCTTCAAATGAAAAATAAACGCTGAGTAGAACTGATGTTTTCAGACTAACTCCTTTCAGCTTTAGCATTTGGGAGTCCCAGATTTCTGTTTACGTTTGTGTCACCTGTTTGTCTCCAAAATAAGTTCTGCTGCTCTTGGGTCAAAACAAATGATTAATTCACATTTCCTTTGAAGCCATTGTGAAAACCTTAAAAGAAAAAAAAAAAAAAACAAGTATCTTTTCCAGTTGGTTTGTCTTCAGCAGCAATTTACTCTTATTGAAGCTGTTCCTTCGGAGTGTGTGAACAGACTCAAGATATTATTATAAAGCGTCATCCTTCAATCAAAGGATTATTTTATAATATTTGCTGTGAAATTAATTTGAGTGGCAAAGTTTGGTGCAATGAATTATTTCATTCAATGGTGATTGATACTGTTAAGAAATATTTTTAAGTGACTCGAGGAAATACTGTGCATTTACAGATCCATCCTTAAGGATGAAAGTCTAAAAAAAGAGAGTAAGAAAGAAAAATCAAGTGGTAGATAGATGGAAGAAGAGAGAAAAAGAAAAAAAAAAAATACATAATTGAAGATGAAAAATTTAAATCCCGGCTTTTGCTTGGTCCCAGTTGCAACATTATCATCACTTAGTATTTGACTACACAGAGAGCTTGTAACGTTTCACTTCTAAGCTGGGAATCTAACCTTCATTCCTAGGTTTATTTCTAGGGTAGGCAATTAGCAGTTATCAACTTCCTAAGCATCTCAGGCCTATCCAAGTAAATGTGAACAGAACTGTAAGATTTTGAAGCAAATGGGGTTTTCTTCATGTCCAGATTGCATATTCAGACTTGAATGGAAATCTAATATTCGTGCCTGGCTTCATCCTCTTTATAATTTTAGAGTGCATTTTCATTAACCTCCTGACCTAATGGTGCAAACAGAAATGAAAAGGTATGTGGGGTGGTGGGGCTGGAAGTGGGAGTTGCCCTTTGGGATCCCTTATTTTCAATGCATTTGGAAGGGAGGGTCTGTGTTTGTTATGCAGAAACTTTAGAATGTAGAGTCCTTGTCTTGTTCCCCAGCCTGGGTCCTGGAGATCTGAAGTTCATGCTGTAAAATGCATTACCACATCATGTTGGGAATTCCTGGCTCCCAAGGGCTCACAGCTTTTGGTCACCAGTGAATCAGCATGTTTAAATTATGTGCATCTCAGGGTTAAATGTTTTTCAACTCAGATGCATGAAGTGACTGATGAGCCCAGGGTTTGGCACCCTACCCCACACCCCCTTGTACTAATTTAGGAACATGAAAAGGATCGCTTAGAAGCCTCAGATGGGATGTCAGTTTCCCCTCCCCTTTCCTATTCTCTTTGAATTAAAACCTTAAATGACAAACTTTTCTTCCACCCACTGTCTCATCAGATCTGGAAATTCTGACTTCCCTTCCTGGGGTTTCATCTGTTTGTAACAACTTCTCCATAATGTGACTTACTGTGAAACCAAGCAAAGAAGTTAAAAGTCACAAAGAAGAATCTCTCCAATACACCCTGTCTAGCATCTTCCTTTCCTTATGAAACAAAGAGAAATTCAAAGCCCATGATTTTTCTATCAGATTTTTCTCTATAATCTCATCTCACATACCATCTCTGCTCTGCAAAGCATATTGTATTCACTGGCTCTTGGTTTAGAAAGGCCAACTACAGTGTTCTTAGGCTTAGCCTGCCCCTTCCCTTTCTTGCTGTACTTCTCAAGTCCTGACTGCACACAGGAATTTCCACAGGGCATTCTAGATGAATAATCACTCTCTACAAGGGAATAGTGTGGGCCTGGTGGCTTTCAAAGAAACTTCACTTACCACATATGCCTTGTAAGTCACTTGTACCCTGGTTGGAGAATAAAGAAAGTGGTTTCTAGATGTAATGCCTTGCTAGGCTCAGCCAGGTTTATAATCCAGTCCAACTCCTTATCCCCACTGCTCCAGCTAGCTACAGACCAACATGGGTACAGCCATTCCACCACACTTTTAAAAAACGATCTTCTGCAAACTACCAGATAGTGGTGAATTCCCTCTTTCCTTTCTTCTTCCTTTTTCAAAAATCTCTTCCTTTTATCTCATGATCTCAAAAAATCCTACATGAATGTTTCAGCCTAGTTTTTTTCTAGCAGCAACATTTCAACCATGGAGGTGAGTTGGCAATGTAGTCCCCATAGATGCTAGCCTGGCTCGGGCCCAAGGGAACAAATCAAAATAAGCCTTGAATAAGCACCAGTTTCCCCAGACTCTCTCATTTTCCTGTTTCTTCATGGAATATAGGGATGTGGAGGGAGCTGGTTATTTCCGAAAGCCTAAGATCACTTCCATCACAGGCAAACCCCTCCTAAAGTGTGAAATCCAGCCTACAATGGACTTTCACCGACAAGTGATTCATTGAGACAAAGGCTAGAGTTCCAGCATCAAACAGATGTCAGACAAAACACCAAACGCCTATAAATGATTGCTTTGCAAGCAAGGGAATGACTGGAAGACCTGGCCTAATGATGTACCCCATGTCTGGACAAGCTTACAGAAGATGGGGGTGGAGGGAGCTGGTTTTAAACAGAGTCTGTGAAGAAGGCTGTTTCTGGAGAGAGAAGTAAGACCACAATTCTTACCTGAGAGGTTCATGTTGAAATGAATGATTTCTGGCCAGTTTGCGTACAATCTGTGTAAAGGTAAATCAGAAAAATGTGTGTCCAGGGCACCTCGAAGGCCAGAGTGATGTCGTATGATATTAAATCATTAGACATATAAATATTAAAAATGAGAGGATTTTGTTAAAATAGAAACGGCTCACTAAAAGGCAGAGACAAGAATGCAAACAGTAAGTCTGGCTGTCATTCTCTGTAATCTGGAGCAAGTCAGGTTTGTCTCTGGACCTTCTCCAGTTGTTTTACAACTTTCTAGACATGGACTGTATCAACCCAACACTTTTATTAAGCAGCTTCGACAGGGTTTTTGAGATGACAGCTTGTCGAGATTCAGCTTAGCAATGTACAGTTTTATTTCACAGTTGGAACTTTTGGTTTTAATACTTTTAGGACTTTATTCATTAATGCAACACACTTTTTGTTGAACACCTACTATGTACCAAGGATTGATATAGCTGTAAATATGACATACTTAGTCTCTGTCTTTGTAGTATTTTAATTCCTGTAACACTTGTTAAATTGGATTATTTTTATGACCGTAGAGAATTAGAGGGGGTGAGGGATTTTATTATATTAAAATTGCAATTTGAGTCTCTAGATTTTAGAAAATTTGTTCTTGATCCTAATTTCTGGTTTTTAGCCCTCCTAATTTAGAATTGTTTTTGAATGCTGTTTAGCTTCTGTGACCATTAATAAAACTAAAAATCTAACCATGTCTTGTTTTGCCTTTTTTTAAGCATCTTTGTAAATAGAACTTTGTAAAGCTAACACTTTTTATTCTGCTATTTTGCTGCTACAACAATGAAGCATGTGTCTAGCACACAAAGGTGCTTCCAAAGTGCAAAATCAAACTCTTGTCAATTACCTACTGTTCTTTTCATCCTCTCTGTATTCAAAGGGCTTTGCCTCCTCTAGAACAGCCTTGTCTCATCCTGTCTGTTGATCAAACAAATGACTTATATTTGAAATGTTGAATGTTTAGTCTCCAAGAGGAAAATTCTTATTCAGCAGCAGTCTCTTGTGTTTTATTCCACCTAACAGTTAAAGCGGCTGCATGTCTGCCACGATTCACAGGCCCAGACAGAGGCAGTAACCTGTAAGCATATAACCTGCTGGGTTTTGTTGTTGTTGTTACTGTTTGACCTAGGAAGGTAGCAGTGAGTTTTAACTGGGGTTCGAGAGGCTGCTTTGATTTTCTGTCATTGAGGACTGGGAACTTGGAAAGGCCCCTTTATGCCCATGATTTATTCCAAAATGGTACTTGGGCAAAGTCGTTCCTTTAGCAGGAGTTAACACATTTTGGATTTAGAACACTTTTACAAAATCTATACTAACACTGTTCACATTTCCTTGAACACCTAAAGGCCATATTATTCCTGCTCACCAGTCTTAAGCCCCATGCTAGATGTGACCCTTAGAGAACCATGACACGTCCCTTATGCTGTTTACTGGCCCAGATGTTCAGGTCAGATCACAAAAATTAACTGAAATAGAAACCTATTTCCATTCCATTTGTTAATTTCAAATCACCCAATTTTTTTTTTTTTTTTTTCTTTTTTGAGACAGAGTCTGGCTCTGTCTCCCAGGCTGGAGGGCAGTGGCCCGATCTCGGCTCACTGCAAGCTCCGCCTCCTGGGTTCAAGCAATTCTCCTGCCTCAGCCTCCCGAGCAGCTGGGACTGCAGGCGTCTGCCTCCCCGTCCGGCTAATTTTTGTATTTTTAGTAAAGACAGGGTTTCACCACATTGGCCAGGCTGGTCTCGAACTCCTGACCTTGTGATCCGCCCTTCTCAGCCTCCTAAAGTGCTGGGATTACAGGCGTGAGCCACACCGCACCCAGTCAGAGTCACCCAAATTTTTTATTTTTTATTTTTATTTATTTTTTTGAGATGGAGTCTCGCTCTGTCCCCCAGGCTGGAGTGCAGTGGTGCAATTTCGGCTCACTGCAAGCTCCACCTCCCGGGTTCATGCCATTCTCCTGCCTCAGCCTCCCGGAGTACAGGCGCCCGCCACTGCGCCCAGCTAATTTTTTTGTGTGTTTTTAGTAGAGACAGGGTTTCACCGTGTTAGCCAGGATGGTCTCAATCTCCTGACCTCGTGATCCACCTGCCTCGGCCTCCCAAAGTACTGGTGTGTCCGGAATTGGTGGGTTCTTGGTCTCACTGACTTCAAGAATGAAGCCGCCGACCTTCGCGGTGAGTGTTACAGCTCTTAAGGTGGTGCGTCTGGAGTTTGTTCCTTCTGATGTTCAGATGTGTTCGTAGTTTCTTCCTTCTGGTGGGTTCGTGGTCTCACTGGCTCAGGAGTGAAGCTGCAGACCTTCGCAGTGAGTGTTACAGTTCTTAAGGCGGCGCGTCTGGAGTTGTTTGTTCCTCCCTGTGGGCTCGTGGTCTCGCTGGCTTCAGGAGTGAAGCTGCAGACCTTCGCGGTGAGTGTTACAGCTCATAAAAGCAGTGTGGACCGAAAGAGTGAGCAGTAGCAAGATTTATTGCAAAGAGCAAAAGAACAAAGCTTCCACAGTGTGGAAGGGGACCTGAGTGGGTTGCCACTGCTGGCTCTGGCTGCCTTTTATTCTCTTATCTGGCCCCACCCACGTCCTGCTGATTGGTAGAGCCGAGTGGTCTGTTCTGACAGGGTGCTGATTGGTGCGTTTACCATCCCTGAGCTAGACATAAAAGTTCTCCACATCCCCATCAGATCAGTTAGATACAGAGTATCGACACAAAGGTTCTCCAAGGCCCCACCAGAGCAGCTAGATACAGAGTGTCGATTGGTGCATTCACAGACCCTGAGCTAGACACAGGGTGCTGATTGGTGTGTCTGCAAACCTTGAGCTAGATACAGTGTGCTGATTGGTGCATTTACAATCCTTGCGCTAGACATAAAGGTTCTCCAAGGCCCCACCAGAGCAGCTAGATACAGAGTGTCGACTGGTGCATTCACAGACCCTGAGCTAGACACAGGGTGCTGATTGGTGTATTCACAATCCCTGAGCTAGACATAAAGGTTCTCCACATCTCCACCAGACTCAGGAGCCCAGCTGGCTTCACCCAGTGGATCCTGCACTGGGGCTGCAGGTGGAGCTGCCTGCCAGTCCCGCGCCCTGCGCTCGCACTCCTCAGCCCTTGGCTGGTCAATGGGACTGGGCGCCGTGGAGCAGGGTGTGGCACTCGTCGGGGAGGCTCGGGCCCGCACAGGAGCCCATGGAGGGGGTGGGAGGCTCAGGCATGGCCGGCTGCAGGTCCCGAGCCCTGGCCCGGTGAGAAATCGAGTGCAGCACCAGTGGGCTGGCACCGCTGGGGGACCCAGTACACCCTCCGCAGCTGCTGGCCCGGGTGCTAACCCCCTCATTGCTTGGGGCCAGCAGGGCTGGCCGGCTGCTCTGAGTGACGGGCCTGCCAAGCCCACGCCCACCCAGAACCCCAGCTGGCCCGCAAGCACCGCGTGCAGCCCCGGTTCCCGCTCGCGCCTCTCCCTCCACACCTCCCCGCAAGCTGAGGGAGCTGGCTTCCACCTTGGCCAGCCCAGAAAGGGGCTCCCACACTGCAGCGGTGGGCTGAAGGGCTCCTCAAGTGCCGCCAAAGTGGGAGCCCAGGTGGAGGAGGCGCTGAGAGCGAGCGAGGGCTGTGAGGACTGCCAGCACACTGTCACCTCTCACTGGGATTACAGGCATGAGTCACCACGCCTGGCCCAAATTTTTTATTTTTTAATTTATGGATTTATTTTTTAGAGATAAGCTCTTATGTTCCCCCATGCTCGCCTCTAACTCCTAGGCTGTAGCAATTCTCCCCTGACTCAGCCTCCAGATCAAATTTTTAAGTAAAACAGTAGGATCCAATGAAGTCATATAAGATCAGCGATTAATCAAAATATGTGGTTTGTAATTGGGTGTCTGCTTCTAATGAAATAAGGGGCAGTGGTCATCAGTGTCTGCTGATGTCACAGAAGCAACCATGCATAGTTACGTGCTTCCAGATAGAAGTGTGAAATACCACCGAGGAAGTATTCATGCCAAAAATTGAACCTGAGTCTGATCAACCCTCTGGATCTAACAATTTGTAGAAAATACAGAAAGAGAGGAATGGGTTAAATGACACATGGTGACACAATAATCAAAATCCAGACTATTGGAAATTTAAACAAATGAGCTGGTTTACTAAATGGCAAGGTGGAAAAAAGAAATAGAGGGAGGAAATCTGTAGATTAAATGAGTATGAAGAGCTCCATCAACCAATTACGGAGTATGGGGCTTATTTGGATTCTGTTTCAAACTAGCAAAATGTAAAAGATACAATTTGAGACAATTGGAGAAATTTAAGCACTTGTTGAATATTTTATGAATTAAGGAATCCTTGATTACTAAGCTCTTTTAGGCGTGATTATGAAATTGTGGTTGTGTATTTTTTTAAAGGAGTCCTTATTTATTAGGGGCACATACTGAGATCTTTATGGATGAAATATTATGATGCTCAAGATTTACTTTGAAATAATCTATTAGGTGGAGAGAGAAATAGAAGTAGGTGGGGATTAGATGAAATAAGATTGTTTGTGAGTGACAGCTGTTGAAGCCAAATCATGGTGAAGGAGGATAGTGATACCTTGTTTTCTGTCTCTAAATGTGTAATTGACATTCCCCCACCCCGTTTTATGCCTCTGAATATGTAATTGACATTTTCCCCAAAAAGTTTTAAAAGAAAGAAAGGAAAGAGAAAATGAAGAGAGTAAAAAGACAAGCCACAGAATAGAAGATATTTTCAACACAAACCCAAGACTGTTACCAGGATATTTATTCAGAGCTCCTCTAAATCGCTAAGAAAAAAAAAACAAAAAAACAAAAACAAAACAAAACAAAAAACAATGGAAACATGAGCAAGCAACTTGAACAGGCACTTCATAAAGGAAGAGGATATCCAATTGGTCAGTAAGTTTATTAGTAGTGAGGTGCAAATAAAAACTACCATGTTCAGGCACTGCACACTCACCAGAATAGCTAAAGTTAAAGATAACACCAAGAAAAAGAAAATAAGAGGGAGAAAAAAGAAATGTGTCCATCTGGCATGTTAATCACCACTGAAAATTTGTGTCCTGACTCCAAGAAGGAGGTTTGTAGCATGGTGACTAATCCCACAGTGTTTGGAGTCACCCAGAATTGGCTTAGAGTTTGGCTGGACCCCTTGCTAGTTACATGACACTGGACAAATCATTTAAATGTTTGTGTTTCGGTTCTCTCGTCCACAGTGGAGATAACATGCCTTCTTCACAGGGTTATCATGAGGATTAAATAAAATCATGCACATAAAGTGCTTCTTATGGTGTCTGGCACACAGGAAACATTCAATAAATGGTGACGATGATGATTCCAGTAATGTCTGTTTGAAGGAATCTTTGCATTTCCGAGGTAGAAAGCTCTGCGAGAGCTGAGGTGGGTTGGGAGGTGCAAATGATGAGGTTTTACAACCAATGAGTTTATATAATGGCTGCAACAACATTGGTCTTGGAAACCCAGTCTCACTGGTCCTGGAGCTTTTGTAGATCAAGTAAATACACCTCCTTCCAATGGCCGAACTTCCATTTTTCATCATTCAACTGCCCACACATTGATTTATTCATTCAACAAACACTGATTGAATGTATATTATGTGCAAGGCACTGAGCAATATGTATTAAAGAAAGGTAAAACCAAATACATTTAATCTGATATAGTGCTCAGGACGAAATATTTGCTATTTAAATATGTTTATTTCTTCAGAGGTCATTGGTTCTTTCTAGTACTATCTGTGTCATCATTCACTTATAAGTCACAGAAGAGCAATGATTATGTCTCTTTGTTGCCTTTTAAAATCTACAGCACTCAATAAGAAAATTTCATGAATATTTGTAACTAGCTAACCACCTCAAGTTGAAAACAAGGGTTCCAAATCATACATTTTTTAAAAATAGGGCTGGGATTACAAAAAGGTGAGGTTTACCATCAATGATTATAAAAGAGATTCATGTTCCTTATGGAAAATACAAAGGAGAAAATAGAAAATAACTAATCCTAGAAAGAATCACATTAACATTGTGATGCATATCCTTTTAATTTTTGTATATACTTTTATAAAATGGGAGTCATACTATGTATATTAATATATTATTTTGGAACATGGTTTTTTTTTTTTTGAGACAGAGTCTCGCTCTGTTGCCCAGGCTGGAGGGCAGTGGCATGATCTTGGCTCATTGCAAGCTCCGCCTCCCAGGTTCACGCCATTCTTCTGCCTCAGCCTCCAGAGTAGCTGGGACTACAGGTGCATGCCACCACACCCGACCAATTTTTTCTATTTTTTAGTAGAGACAGGGTTTCACCATGTTAGCCAGGATGGTCTCGATCTCCTGACCTCATGATCCACCCACCTTGGCCTCCGAAAGTGCTGGGATTACAGGCGTGAGCCACCGCGCCCGGCGGTGGAACATGCTTTTTATTTACTAACATATTAGAAGCATTTTCCATGCTGTTTAATTTTTTCCTAAAACATGATTTTTAATGGCTGCCTAGCACTTAGCAATACCATTATTGCAATGGTTCCATATTGTTGGATATTTGGATCTCTGTTTTAAATGTCTTTGTGTAAGAATATTTGTGCACATTCCTTGATGCTTTTTGTAGAATGGATACTTACAAGTGGAATTCCAGGGTCAAAAACTGTAAACACTTTGAAAGTTTTTAAAACATAATTCTCAAATTGCCCTCCTTAGCTGTAACAATTCATGATTTCTACCAGTGATTAGAGGCTGGTTCCTATTTTTCTATTACCTGTGACTTTGGGCTATGGAATTATTTTAAGCTATCCTGATTTAATAGGTGAAAGTGAAATCTTGTTTTAGTTTGCTTTTCTGATAACCTACATTCTAGCTAGACTTTACACAAACAAAACAGCTTTGGCCATCATTTCCTGGGGGAGTGTGAGAACTGAACAGTATTTAATT
This sequence comes from Symphalangus syndactylus, assembly GCF_028878055.3. Taxonomy (NCBI): domain Eukaryota; kingdom Metazoa; phylum Chordata; class Mammalia; order Primates; family Hylobatidae; genus Symphalangus; species Symphalangus syndactylus. Next base: position 45,889,080 of record NC_072440.2, read on the forward strand.
TTTTTTTTTTTTTTTTTGAGACAGAGTCTCGCACTGTCGCCTGGGGCTGGAGTGCATTGGCACGATCCGCCTCCCAGCTTCAAGCGATTCTCCTTGCATCAGCCTCCTGAGTAGCTTGGATTACAGGCACCTGCCACCAAGCCTGGCTAATTTTTTTGTATTTTTAGTAGAGATAGGGTTTCACTACATTGGCCAGGCTGGTCTCAAACTCCTGACCTCATGATCTGCGTGCCTCAGCCTCCCAAAATGCTGGGATTACAGGTATGAGCCAGCATACACAGCCAACAATATTTAATTCTATGCACTAAATTGTTTAACTCGAACACTTCCCTCCCACCTTTACATGATGTTGACCACAGGATAGATATGCAATATATGTTATATATGTTTTTGTAGAGTGGAAAGACACAAATAAACACCATGTACTTGTGATTAATCCAATGTAGAAAATAAGTGTGAAAGGAGGGGAAGAAAGGAAAAAGAGTAGAGGCACAAAAGAGGCAAAGATCGTACATGGTAGTCCCTTGCCCAAAAGGAGAGAATGAAAACACAAAGGGGAAGGCAGGCTGAAGTTAAATTGTGGAAAGCCTTGAATGCCAGGATGAGGAAGTGGGGTGAAATGTAGTGGGCAGTGGGGACCCACTGAATGCTTTAAAGAAGAGCAGCATAATCAAAACATTTACTTAGGGAAAGTAGCCTGGGCAGAGGGTGGGTTGAACGGAGAAGCTCTAGGGTGGTCACAGGTAACAGGGAGGCAAGGAAATGTGTTAATATGAGAGGTGTAGCAGGAGAACATTTGTCAAAGGGAACAACAAAACTACTAAGGCCAAACTGAGGAGCTGAGGTAATGAAGAAAGAACATGAAAACCAGCCTCCTTGCCCTTGTTACCAACCCATTGCTTCACAGCCCCTTGGTCCTGAACAACAAACACAGGCTTGGATGCCTCCGGAGGTGACTGGGTGAACCTCATGATACTGGCAGATGAGCAAAGGTTATGCAGGGTGCTATTCCCACCCACTCATGGAAGAGTTCCAGAGGTCTGAGGAGCCCCACAAACTGCCCAGAAAGTGCTTTGCTGAACACACTCTAGTTGCCTCAGATAATGGGATTTAATTATAAGCCAACAAATAAACCCACCAACAAATAAAGTGGGCAGGTATCCATTTCTGAGGCTGCATAACTGGGCTGCTGGGCTAACAGGAACTGCATATTTCAAGAGGCAGCAGGACTTTATATCATCCAACAAGAGCTAGATGACAAAAACTTCTCTACTAGTCATTATCCCATTCAGGTACAGCTTCACAGGTGTGCAACCTAGTGCAGGGGTCCCCAACCCCAGGGCCACAGACTCGCCTGTAAGGAACCAGGCCTCACAGCAGGAGGTGGGCAGCAGGAGACCATTACCTGTGAGCTCCACTTGCTGTCAGATCAGCAGTGGCATTAGATTATCACAGGAACGGGAACCCTATTGTGAACTGTGCATGCTAGGATCTAGGTTGCATGCTCTTTATGAGAATCTAATGCCTGATGATCTGAGGTGCAACAGTTTCACCCTGAAACCATCACCCCTGACCCCTCTCTCCCACTGTCCATGGAAAAATTGTCTTCCATGAAACAAGTCCCTGATGTTAATAAGGTTGGGGCCCACTGATCTAATGCATTCACACAATGTCCTGTGTTCAGAAGGGCCATGTGCTTGGCTTAATGCTCTGCTGTCACCATCTTGGAATTCTTAATAACTTTATTATAGCACTTGTGTTGTATTATAAGTAAAGTCCATGGGACAATGGAGCCTTCATGCAAATAGAGGAGATATTGCGATATGCATGTTCTTGTCTGCCTGTTCCTCTGCAGCATTTCCAATGTCCCCTGGGCACAGAATTTCAGTGGATGGACCCGTGATGGACAAGAGTTCAGCAAGGCTCAAAACAGTGCAAAGTAGTTGTGTTGAGTCTATGACCAGAAAGAGAGGACACTGGCATACCTCAGAGGCCATGCTTTCCAACTGAACCCGAACTTGTTTCAAATGCAGAAAGAAGGCAATGGCATTCTAAGGAACATCAACAAGCAAGGAAGCCTATCATATCCCTTCTAATCTGTTTAACTTCCCTGTATTCACCAACCTCTTACACTGAAAATAATGCCATGGAAGGAAGGGGAAGACAGGACAACCCCCAGTTCCAGTTCTTTTCAGTCCTTCCTTCCTTGTCAGTAGCCAGAAGTAGAGTGTTGGTGTAATATGCATGTATCAAGAAGTCAAATAAAAACAGATGGGGCTGGGCCCAGTGGCCCATGTGTGTAACCTCAGCACTTTGAGAGGCCGAGGTGGGTAGATTACTTGAGGTCAGGAGTTCAAGACCAGCCTGGCCAACATGGTGAAACCTAGTCCTTACTGAAAATACCAAAATTAGCCAGGCATGGTGGCAGGCACCTGTAATCCCAGCTACTCGGGAAGCTGAGGCACGAGAATTGCTTGCACCTCGGAGGCAAAGTTGTAGTGAGCCGAGATTGTGCCTCTGCACTCCAGCCTGGGCGATAGAACGAGACTGTCTCAAAAAAAAAAAAAAAAAACCAAAAAACAAAAAACAGATAAGTTAGTTTTGTGCAAAATACAAATGTATGTATGAGCTATAAAATCTCAATTGTGCAATTTCAATGATTCTGCATATGAGTTACAACTACAACTGGCATTTAAAACTGACATTACACAGTGAAAAGGTGAATGGTAACATTTATGCGAATAATTTTAATGTGTCATTTTTCTTGATTTAGAATGACATTGACTAGCAAATAGGAATTACCGTGACTAGGCAAGATCAAAATCTTGGAAGAAAAGAAAAAGCTTTATATCAATGTCACTTTTTCCCAGTTTTTTGAACAAGGAGTCCCACATTTCCATTTTGCACTGGTCTCTGCCAATTATGTAGCCAGCTCTGTCTTCAATACACATATGAGCCTGAAACAAATTTACTGGGTTTGAATTTCGGCATTGAAATTACTTGCTGACCTTGAGCAAATTGTTAACCTTGTCAAGTCTCAGTTTCCTCATCTGTAAAATGAGAATATTGGCAATTTTTTTTAATGGAGTCTCACTCTGTCGCCCAAACTGGAGTGCAGTGGCATGATCTTGGGTCACTGCAACCTCCACCTCCCAGGCTCGAGCAATTCTCCCACCTCAGCCTCCCGAGTAGCTGGGATTACAGGTGTGCACCACCATGCTTGGCTAATTTTTTCTTTGTATTTTAGTAGAGATGGTTTCACCATGTTGCCCAGAGTGGTTTTGAACTCCTCAGCTCAGGCAATCCACCCGCCTCAGCCTCCCAAAGTGCTGGGATTACAGGCATGAGCCACCATGCCCAGCCGGAATGTTAACAATTCATACCACATAACCATAAGGTCTTCATATAGGTTAAATGAAATACTATAAGAAAAAAAAAAAAAACAGCACCTTGTCTGCCCAGTAGTAGATGCTTAATAAATACTAGCTCTTACAATGGCTATAGTATGGTAGCTCTTACACACTAAATTGTTAGTTACTGCAGTTGCTCACCCTGGTGTCCCGCCATATGATGATGCTGACGCAGCATTGCTGTGTGTACTCTACTTTGCCTGCTGACTTCCCCTTTCTGTGATGCATGCAAACTCAGAGGGAAGGTATACCAGTCATTCGCTAATGCAGAGCACTCTTGTTGGACTGATCACTCATAAGTCGCTGCCGTCTTTTAGATGCGGGTTCCAGATAGGGCACCCATCCTTAGTCCCATCGACTGTGGCCAGAAGAGCAGGGTCACATGGTACAAAGCATAAGAAACTCCTTGAAGGAGGCCACAGGGGCACGGCAATCCCTTTAATGCTTCCCCGCAAGGGGCAAGGTAATGAGCAGACACCTTGCTCTGGTAACCCAGGACGAAGTCTGGCTGCCCTCTAAGATGGTTTTTGAAACTTTTGGGAATTAAAAAAATCGGTCCTTTTAATGATTTTGATGTCTACTGGGGATCAGGAAGATGCGTAAGTACATTTCCTTAAATACAACACAACCCTGAAATCATAACACTACCTTTTAAATGCTCAGAAAAAAAGCTACACATTGATATTGACATTATACGCTTGACATTGAAATAGCATTACTCCAGCAGACGTCCGGCAAGGCTTCCAAGGGCGTGGTCTGTAGACGACTGGCAAAACGAAAAAAAAGAGCCTGGAGTACTCTTACAGTGCAGATTCCTGGGCCATGCTCCTAGATCTACTGAATCAGAATCTCTGTGAACGGGAGGCCTAGGCGTCTGTATTTTAACAAACTCCCCAGGCAATTCTGACCATCACTATTTTTAATTGTTTGTGGGCAGCAGAGGGCAGAAGAGGGTGGACAATGATGAAGGAGAACTCGGAATAGGGAAATTTGTTTTTTCTAGGTGCTAATAAACTCAACCCGAGACAGCTGTGTTCTTCCTGAAGTTGTGGTTAAGTATTGCCCAGGAGTTGGAGTATGCAGGTCTTCTGTAGTTCTGGGGCTCTGTGTGCCACACTGCTGTGTTGCCCTTTGGAAAAGCCCTTCTGGAACTGGAATGAGGATTTGGATCTGAGGAAGAGGAACAGGGTCATACTGAGGACTCTGAAGAAAAACAGTTTATGACTCAATGGAGAAGATTATGGTATGCTCTAAGTCAACAGATATGAAACTATGTTATACCTCCCCTTGTGTTGTAGGAAGATGTTCCAGTGGGCACAAGGCAGGATAGTTTTAAGGAAACCGATTTCTATATCTTCAACTCACATAGGTATTTGTTTCTACAATTGGTCTGCCAGAGATTGGGTTGGCGTTTTCCCCTTCGCCTTTCCTTCTTCTTCACAACCTGTCTTCTCCCACTTTGAAAAAGAAAGACCTTTTATCATCCCTTGGAATTGATCAGGCCCCCAGTGACCTGAGAGCTGAAAGACTGGCAGTGTTATGGAAGGAAAAGCAACTGGCAGAGTGACTCTCCTGAAAAGAAATTAATGCTTTAACCAAATGCACTACAACAACCTTCCATCCTTATCTTGTCTTGAAGACTCCTGATAACTTGCATTTTCACAGTTACTCTGGCCAAATCATCCAAGTTATCTGAGTGTGAAAAGCAAAGAGCAAGGGATTCTCCAAATTTTGAAATGCATTCACATTAGAATGCATTCATGACCCCACCACCTCCTTGCAGTAGACAGGGGCTTGTCATCCTAATCCGGAATAGTGGGCTGTTCTCCCACTTCAATACAGTATCTACAGTATGGGGCTGGAAAAGTCATCAAAAGCATTAAAGGTATTAGGGGTGTTTACTCCACATTCCTATCTATCTACTGGCCAATTAACATGATTTGCAGCTGAGAAAATAATACTCTTCTCCGTCAGAGATAAATAGGGTCCCCAAACTGTGAAACAAAGGGGAGAGGGGCAATGATGTTTATAAAAGTTATTGCAAACAAATGCACTTCAAAAGGAGCCGTGGTGACAGATTCTGTTTCACAGCGTCCTCTCAATTCTTCTCAGCCTCTCAAGACCCTTCCTCAGACTCAGCTGGGTGTTTTCACCACTGGTCTGCTGCTTCAAGATGTAGTGCAATGTGTGGAATTAATCTAGTCTATAGCCTAGCCCTGCTCTGTCCAATACAGTAGCTATTAAACACTGGAAAGGTGGCGAGCCCCAACAGAGGTGTGTGTGTATATAAGACACACGCCAGATTGCAAAGACAGCATAAAAAAAGTGAAATATCTCATTTTTGATTTTTATATTGATAGTATAAAATGGAGCTATTTTGGATATGTTGGGTTAAATAAATATATTATTAAAATTTATTTCACCAGTTTCTTTTTTTTTTAATTTTTCTTTTTTCTTTTTCTTTTTTTCTTTTTTTTTTTTCTTTTTTTTTTTTTTTTTTTGAGATGGAGTCTTGCTGTGTCTCCCAGGCTGGAGTGCAGTGGCACAATCTTGGCTCACTGCAAGCTCTGCCTGCCGGGTTCACGCCATTCTCCTGCCTCAGCCTCCCGAGTAGCTGGGATTACAGGTGCCCGCCACCACGCCCGGCTAATTTTTTTGTATTTTTTTTTAGTAGAGACGGGGTTTCACCGCGTTAGCCAGGATGGTCTCGATCTCCTGACCTCGTGATGGGCCCGCCTCGGCCTCCCAAAACACCAGTTTCTTTTTACTTTTTTGCACTGTGGCTACTAGAAAATTTAAAATGACATGTGCCTCCCATTGGTGGCTCACATTATATTTCTATTGGACTGTCTGTCAGTCTGGACTGTGGGTTGAGCAGCCTCAGGGACAGGTTGCTGGGGATGTGGAAGTCCAGGCCTGATTGGTAAGTGAAGTTGGGGTGATTTGGGGCTAGCAGTGACCCCTCTTCCTGAAAAGAGGTATATTTGTGACAACTGCGGCATGTGGAGCCCAGGCTAACAGATTGTAATCCTGCCTTCCTTCTGGTTCTAATACTTAACCTCAAAGGAACCTTAATATTTCAACCAAATGGCATGTGAGATTTCAGTAAGCTGATGGATTGCTCTCCATTCAGCCGTCTCAGAAATCCCACTGAGGTCTCTGCACAGCGAGTTCCAGTTGCCGCCATATCCCAGTGAAAGTCTGGCGCAGCACTGATGAGCTGATGAGATTTTTTTCACTTGTTTGATATTAAATAGGAAAGCCTTTCGAATTAAACGTTTACAGATAGTGTGAAAATTGGAAGTGTGAGTTTTAGCTGAGCCAACTACAGCAGATCGAAAGATTGCACTTGCCTGCTGGTGAGAGAACAGTGCTTCTGGCTGCCGTTGTTAGCTCCACCAACCACTTTGGGGAAGCGGAAGCTGGTTCCCAGCTTACCCCTTTCCAGAGGTGAATTACTCATACACTCAGTCCACCAGGCTTACGCTATTGTGGATACAGCTCTGTTCTAAACATCATTACCTATGACAGCAACAACTTACTGGCCTAAGCCAAGAATTTAGAGCTTTTGGATGATGAGGCTGAGCCCATTTCAGAACTTGATGCCAGACATTATGCAGGGCCTCTGAGTGGGTCCCTCAAATACTAATGACAACAACAATGATAATAACAGCAAATACATATGGAGCACTTACTCTGTGCTTTAAATATATTAGCTCACTTCATCTTCAGCCTTATATGACAGAAAGCGTTTTTAAAAAAATATTATTCTGTTTTGTTGTTTTGATTTGTCTTTTAAGTTGCCTAAGGTGACATAATAAGTGGTAGAGCCAGCTGTAAACCCAGGGTTTCTGACCAAAGCCCACACTCAGAACCATACTGCCATTCTTACAGAGAATAAATATTAAAATCTCAGCAGTGATTGTCAGAAATGGCAAAATGACAAATTAGAACATCTTCAGTCATTCAGGGGGACATTGATTCACATGTGTGTGAATCAATGGCCCAAGGGTAAATGCTTTTTATTCCAATATGGCTTTTTGGACAAAAAGGACCAGACCAGGTCTCTAGTAAGGATACTAGTGCACACAGACCTACCTGAGATTGGCTTCCAGAGTTTATCTTAGTAGAATCTTCCTAAAATTGGAGGTCACACGGCATAGACAAGGCAATCTTTCTTTCACTATGAAACTCTTTCTTCAAATAAAATCACATCCTTAGATTAAATGTAGGTATACAAAGGGGAGCACAGACCTCCATGAGCTCAGCTTTTTTTTTTTTCTTTGAGACAGAATCTCGCTTGCTCTGTCACCCAGGCTGGGGTGCAGTGGCACGATCTCGGCTCACTGCAACCTCTGCCTTCTGGGTTCAAGTGATTCTCCTGTCTCAGCCTTCCAAGCAGCTGGGATTACAGGTGCACACCACCATTCCCGACTAATTTTTTGTATTTTTAGTAGAGATGGGGTTTCGCCATGTTGGCCAGGCTGGTCTTGAACTCCTGACCTCAGGTGATCCGCCCCCTTGGCCTCCCAAAGTGCTAGGATTACAGGCATGAGCCACCCCTCCCGGCCCAGCTCATCGATTTCAGCTCCCACAGTATGGCCCTAGGGAACCACACACAGCCCATTGTCCATGCCAAACAATGCAAAACTACTGGGGAACTGGATTAGGAGATCTAGAGTTGAATTCTACTTCTGCCACTTAACCACTCACATGGGCCTCACTTAGCCTTTGTTCTGTCATTCCTCCTATTAGGTAGCTAAATTCAACCACAATTCCTTAGAAAAAGAAAGTTGATCAAATTGAGCTTTCCTAAAAAGAATCTTCTCTCAGTCCATGTATGAAAAAGGGAAAGTCTTGTCTTACTGGTTTTTGTTTTGATTTGTTTTGTTTTGTTTTGTTTTGTTTTTACCATGCCTCTCTTTCTTGAATTGGAGTAAATAGCCAATCCCTAAATTGAACTCTCACCTCTGACAAAGTTCCTTGCCTTACCAATTCCCTGTGGAGGGTGAAGTAGACCATGGCAAAGATTCTCCACATGACTCTTTCCTGAAAAGAAACACAAAGCACTGGGAAAGAGTACGGGGAAATCAGAGATTGAGCAAGGATCGAAGAGGAACCTGAGAGCTAAATGGACCGTGGAGTTGCCCCTGCAGTCAGAAGACTTTTTAGAGAGGCAAAGGAATTTCTTTTGCACACCACTTCCCCAGCCATAAACTTCCTTTTCTTTTCCAAAATTCCCCAAGAGGACATATCAGGAAGAGGGTGCTGTGAACTTTTGGGCTCCATGGAGAAAACTTATCTTTTTAAATCAATAGAAAGTGCCTATGGATGGATGAACAGAAAGAACAACATTTGAGAAGGCTTTAGAATAAAAGAGAATCCTTCCCTTAGCTGAGGAGCTTATAGAAGAGCAAGATTAGAGCTACTGCAGGATTAACTTCTACTTCCATTGTCCCTGTACCAGGCTGTCATATCTGATGCCAAATTAGAACAAGAGGAGTTTGCTACATGGTGTCTTCCATGAGGCACCATGCTCAAGACTGTCAAATCTACAAAAACAAATACATATATAAAGCCTTAAAGCATGGATCCTGATTTGAGGGGTTTGCTGGGAATTTAGACTTAGAAAACTGAAACCGTGCAGGGTGATGAGAGGAGCTGTGATAACTTTTTAGGGTACATGTGCTGTCATTCAGAGAGTGCACATGCTCAGTTCTCTAGAAGGATTTCAGACTACGATAAGATAGATGGAGAGTTGTGTGGTGTGTTAGGTGCTGACCAAGAGGGGTACCTAAAGCCTCTGTCCTCTTAGGGTGCACACACTTGTGCTTCATAGATCCCTTCCTGGCTTCCCATGAACTGGTCACCCTTTTTGTGGATTTCATTAATCCTTCTGGGCCTGTCATGTCTTACTTTTCAAAGAATCGCTGTTGGCTATAGTACATACAGAGTCTCTTCAATAACTTATCTAACCCTTGAATCTTTAACTTTTAAGTAACTTATTAGGTTTGATGCAAATAGAGGGAGAAACTATGTTAGCCTGTTGTCAATACACTGTGCTGAGGACATTCCCCAACATGTGTTAATTCTGCAGCTCACTTAACTTTTCCAGATGCGGCTGGCTGGGCTGCCAAGTTGGTGACATTGCAGATGGATGGCCACAGCCTCACTGTAGGCAGATGAACATGGGTACCTTTGATGTGATGGGGTGACTCTTTTCATCTATTAGCCAGAAGGAAAAGCTATTTTCTTCTGTAGAGTTCTCAGTTCACTTCCACCTCAAGGAGACCGTATAATCCTCAGCATACTCTAGTACTCAGAACTGGAGTCTGGGGCTCTCATCCCTACCCACTGAGTGTGTAGCCAGTAGCGCCTGTCAAATCAGAATAAAACTAATCCAAGGAGAGCTGTAAGAGAAGCTTCAGAGAAGGCTGTTTTCTTAAAGGGGGATGCTGTTTCATATATGAAAATGGTTGCATTTCACCTGTATAATCAAATGTCATCCTAAGCACACAAAACAAGGCACCCATGTCTTTTACACAGTAGATATATTTTATACTCCCTATATCCATATCGTGCATATACAAATTTCAGAGTATAACAACTCTCCTATTCCAGGGAGGAAATCAGTGATATCAAAATCTAAGGAAGAGAAAGTGCTCTTTAGCCTTCCATCTTCCTGGCAGATAAAGGTAGGAAAAGAAGTTTCAGGTTTTCTTCTTCAGCAGGACAGGGACCTTCTTTAACAAGGAGAACATATACATTACAGCCTTGGTTTAAAATATGCTCCATTATTTGGTATGTAAGCAAATTATTGAACCTCTAGACATTTTGGTTTCCTCATCTGGAAAACTGGAGTAATACTCTGCAGGAATGTGCTGAGAGCAAAGACCACACATGTAGAGAGCCACAGCATAATACTTGCCACATAATGGGTCCTCCATATTGACAGCCATTTGTAACAGTATAATGGAAATCCTTTTTTTGCTTCTAGTTCAGTACGAGGTTCATAAGACTGGTCATTAATGAGCCTATAGAAGCTTGGATGTTTAGAAGTTACATTTGGGCCGGGCACGGTGGCTCACGCCTGTAATCCCAGCACTTTGGGAGGCCAAGGCGGGTGGATCACCTGAGGTCAGGAGTTCAAGACCAGCCTGACCAACATGGAGAAATCCCATCTCCACTAAAAATACAAAATTAGCCAGGCGTGGTGGCACACGCCTGTAATCCCAGCTACTCAAGAGGCTGAGGCAGGAGAATCACCTGAACACGGAGGGCGGAGGTTGCAGTGAGCTGAGATCGCACCACTGCACTCCATCCTGGGTGACAGAGTAGAGTGAGACTCCCTCTCAAGAAAAAAAAACAAAAACAAAAACAAGCAACAACAACAAAACACTATATTTGTAAGCAATTGATTTGGGAAAGTTAATTGTTAAAAAACACATTGTTATACCTTATTAACAATTCACTCTGGAGTTGGTTCTTTTAAACTGAAAATTAAAATTGCATTGTGATTCTAATGTTTTATTTAGATAAACTCAGGGCCCTTGCAGTTCTTAGGACACACCTGTTATCTTTGAAAGCTATGTTTGGGTATAGTAAAGTTCATAAAGACCTAAGGAATCGAAGTAGAGACACGGTTTCAGAGTAATGTTTAGTAAAATTACTTTTATATTTGTGTATCCCTGCAAAAGAGTAATTGGGCTCGGCTAGGCACGGTGGCTCATGCCTGTAATCCCAGCACTTTGGGAGGCTGAGGCAGGCAGATTACCTGAGGTCTGGAGTTCAAGACCAGCCTGGCCAACATGGCGAAACCCCGTCTCTATTAAAAATACAAAAATTAGCCGGGCATGGTTGCGGGCACCTGTAATCCCAGTTACTCAGGCGGCTGAGGCAGGAGAATTGCTTGAACCTGGGATGCAGAGGTTGCAGTGAGCCAAGATCATGCCATTGCACTCCAGCTTTGGGGAAAACAGCAAGACCCTATCTCAAAACCAAACAAAACAAAAAGAGTAATTGGGCTTATCAGATAATATAAAGTCCTTGTCCAAAATGTTCTGTGTTTAATGTGGAGTATGGGAGTGTGACTCAGCTCCTTCAATGGGTAACAATAATTAACAATGATACTTCTCTCTTCTCTATTAAATCACAGAATTACCAAATAGAGAGTTGAAAGGCAATAGAGAAATCTAGCCCAACATCCTCACTTTATAAATAGGAAAACAAAGACAGTGGTAGATTGTGTTCTTTCTTCATTACTATTCGTTTCTTCTCACCCTTACCATGCTTCCCTGCCCCATTGCCTATAAGCCTGGCCAATGGAACATGGGTGGATATGGCATTTGCTTCAGAGCGGAAACTTTAGGCGCAATTGTGTGGCTTGGCTGGGTCCTCTTATTTCAGCCCTCCACCAGGAGAAGAGCATATCCTGTGTGCTCACCTTCAGTGTGGATTTTGGTATAAAGCAAGACTACAGCCAGTCCTCGTCCTTTATGTAATATGAGCAAGAAATAAACGCTTTTCTAACTTCTTGAGACATTAGGGTTGCTTGTTTTATTTATTTTTAATTTTTATTTATTTATTTTTTTCCGAGACAGAGTCTCGCTCTGTCGCCCAGGCTGGAGTGCAATGGCACGATCTCGGCTCACTGCAAGCTCCACCTCCCAGGTTCATGCCATTCTCCTGCCTCAGCCTCCTGAGTAGCTGGGACTACAGGCGCCTGCCACCACGCCTGGCTAATTTTTTGTATTTTTAGTAGAGACGGGGTTTCACTGTGTTAGCCAGGATGGTCTCGATCTTCTGACCTCATGATCTGCCCGCCTCGGCCACCCAAAGTGCTGGGATTACAGGCGTGAGCCACCGTGCCCAGCCTGGGTTGCTTGTTTTATAACTTAACTTAGTGAAAACTGACTAATACGATGGCGCAGGAGGTTGAAATGATTCACTCAAAGTCACATAGGTACTGTTACACCGCCTGAGTTAGAACACAAATATCCTGATCAGAAGTTCTCTAATAGACTTCAGCTTAGCAGGTGTGTCTCCCAAACCTGGTAGTGCTTGGCGCAAAACAAGTACTCATGAGTGAATCAATGATGAATGAAACAGGAACTTAAGTTCCTATTGAGCCGCTTCGATATGTATCTAGTTCAGTGCTTTGTCACATAGCTAGTAAGTGACAGAAACAGAGACACCTACACTCTTTTGAACTCCAAAGCCTGGGTGCTTTCCACTGCTCCACAGTTTCTTTGCTGGAGACAGAAATGACATTTTGGGCCATTTATGGACAATTGAAATATATACAATGGTGTGACAGCAAGGCCCCTCCAAGGGGATAAGCTGGAATAGCTTCCCACACTGTAAGTGACAGCCACTGGCATGCTAGGATCAGGTCATACTCCTGAGATGCCAGTTCCTTCAGTCCTCAGAGTGTGGGGGTGCAGTCTGGGGCCAGCTCCCACAGGTGGAGAGCAGCCTCATTACTCCTATATGCCATGCAATTATCATCATTTTCTGTATGTGATACAAAATGACATTAAAAAATTAGGGACACTGGGCCGGGCACAGTGGCTCAAACCTGTAATCCCAGCACTTTTGGAGGCTGAGGCAGGCAGATCACCTGAGGTCAAGAGTTCAAGACCAGCCTAGGCAACATGGTGAAACCCCGTCTCTACTAAAAATACAAAAATTAGCTGGCCGTGGTGGCACACGTCTGTAGTCCCAGCTACTTGGGAGGCTGAGGCAGGAGGATCCCTTGAACTCGGGAGGTGGAGGTTGCAGTGAGCCAAGATTGTACCACTGTACTCCAGCCTGGGCAACAGAGAGAGACTCAGTCTAAAAAAAAAAAAAAAAATTTAGGGACACCCTTAGTAAGAATTAGTAGTTCTAGGTCAATCTAGCCACTTTGTGGATACATGATTTTTAGAAAACCTTTTCAGCCAAATTTTCACTGGATCCTGGCTTTACTGTTTTGTTATACACATTTTCCATTTGTCCTGAATCCTTCACTTACTACATTTGATTGGAGTTTCTGTAAATCACCTTAAATTTCTTGTAGAAAGTCAGAAGCAATTGAGGCAAGTTTCGACTGTAATTACAAGTGAGTTTATTGAGTTTATTAAGCTGGGAGCATTGACATATGAATGAAGAAACAGAATGTAGTATATATACATGGTGGAATATCATTTAGCCTTAAAAAAGGACCATGCTACAACATAGATGAACCTTGGTAACATTATGCTAAGTGAAATAAGCCACAAAAAGACACATGCTATATAATTTCACTTATATTAGCTATCCAGAATAGTCAAACTCATAGAAATAGAAAGTAGAATGGTGGTTGCCAGGGGCTGGGAAGAGTGGTAAAATGGGCAGTTTTTGTTTAATGGGTAGAGAGTTTCAGTTTTGCAAGATGAAAATGTTTTAGAGATTGGTTGCACAACAATGTGAATATACTTAACATTACTGAACCGTACACTTAAAGATTGTTAAGAGGGTAAATTTTATATTATGTGTATTTACCTCAATTTTTAAAAAAGAACATATAGTAAAATTGTGCTATTTACTCTAAACAGAGGCTTCAGTTAAGCTGTTGCAGGATGTGCTATTGCTGGCCGGGCACGGTGGCTCACGCTTGTAATCCCAGCACTTTGGGAGGCCGAGGCGGGCAGATCACGAGGTCAGGAGATCGAGACCACCGTGAAACCCCGTCTCTACTAAAAAATACAAAAAATTAGCCGGGCGTGGTGGTGGGCGCCTGTAGTCCCAGCTACTCAGAGAGGCTGAGGCAGGAGAATGGCGTGAACCCGGGAGGTGGAGATTGCAGTGAGCAGAGATCGCGCCACTGCACTCCAGCCTGGGCGACAGAGCGAGACTCCGTCTCAAAAATAAATAAATAAATAAAAAATAAAAAAGATGTGCTATTGCTGTGGTGTTGGAAGCATAAAACATACTACCTGACTGCTACATTGTTTCTTACAGTGAATCACAAAGTCCTGTTGATTCTCCCAGCAAAATATCTTCTGAATAGGGCTGACTACATCATTCACGGAGTCCAGAGCAAAATGAAAATTCAGAGTCCTTTATTCAAAAAGCAGTATTCCTAAAAGTACCAAAATATAAAGTTTTTTTCCTTTATTCTATGTAAAAAGCTTGTTTTCAACTTGCCATGGTGTTTTTTATTTGCAATTTACTATCTTTCTAAGTAAAGAAAAATTTAAACTTGAAATTTTACCATTCATTTTTATAATGTACAAGGCCATTTTTAAATGCAAATATAAAAGCTACCTTTTATGTAAAATTGCCAAAATAACAGTTTATATTTTGTAGCTCACAAATGCATTTGAGTTTCAGGTTCTTACCAGAATGGTGAAAACACTGTATAAAAGGAACTCACAGGTTTTTTTTCTTAATCTTTTAATTGTCATTTTATAGCTCCCTACCACAGCTGCCCCCTACCCTTTGATGACAACGTTTCCAGGCTTCAGGGGGACCAGAGAACAAAGCTGGGGCCTGGCAGCCCCACAACGCTGCCAGCCGGGGAGAACAAGTCACAGTTACAAATTATCACAACAATTAGCTCCTGTACTTGGGGGATCAGCAAATTAAGGAGGCCCCAGCTCCTCATTTTACAGGGGGCTATTTGGCAGTGACCTTGCTCTGGAGACGGTGATATTCCTTCAGCCTGAGGGAATTGATGTCAATGGACCCGGTGGCATCAATTGGCTCATAATCACCCTGCACGTTCATGCTCACCTGCTCCTCGTTGTAGAGAGACAGTGGGGACTCCTGGCCAAGGATGTACACCTGGGCCTTGAGGATGGACACCTGCACTTTCCCTTCCACTTGCTCCTGGGACTTGGCGATGCAGTGGCAGACAAATTCACACTCAGGGTTGTACCAGAAACCGGTATCCACCAGCTCAGCAAATTTCAAGCCCAGGCCTTGTTTGATTTTGTGCACCTCCTGGTCCATGGTGAAGGCCTTGGTGTCTAAATGAGCGAGGTAAAGGATGGCGCCTGCTGGGGCCTGGTAGATACCTCGGGACTTCATTCCAATGAAGTGGTTCTCCATGATGTCAATACGGCCCACACCCTGCTTGCCTACGACTTCATTCAGGTACACGAAGAGCTCCAAGGAGGTCTGGTGGGTGGTGCCATCCTTGACGTTGGTCACCTTCACGGGGACTCCTTTTTTGAACTCTATCTCGAGAATGTCAGGGGTGTTGGGGACTTTGGCCGGGTCCTGGGTCTTGGTGTAGAGACCTGGAGGTGCTTGGTTCTTGGGGTTCTCCGGGATTCCAGCCTCGTAGCTGATGTGCATGAGGTTCTCATCCACGCTCCACGAGTTCTTGGGAGTGACCGGGATGGGAATCCTGTGTTGCTTTGCATATTCCATCAGGTCATTGCGGCCCTTGAGCTGGTTGTAGAATTTGGGCATCCTCCAGGGAGCAATGACCTTTATCTGGGGGGCCAGCGAGTAGCAGATGAGCTCAAACCTGACCTGATTGTTCCCATTTCCCGTGGCGCTGTGGGACATATACTGGGCCCCCTTCCACTGGGTGATTTCCATTTGTATGCAGGCAATGCAGGGCCTGGCGAGAGAGGTGCCCAGAAGGTAGTGGTCCTCATACAGTGCACTGGACTGGATGGTCGGCCAGATGAACTCCTCCACAAATTCCCTGCTGACATCCTCAATGAACACCTTTTTAGCCCCAAACTTCAGTACCTTCTTCCTGGCTTCCTCAAGGTCTGCCAATGTTGGCCAGGTAGGCAGTGATGTCATAGCCTTGTTCCTTCAGCCACAGGAGGATGTAGGAGGTGTCCAGGCTGCCACTGCAGGCCAGAACCATGGAGCCTTTGGTGGACATAGCGTCTGAGATTGGAGGCATGACTTCCTGTTGTCCAGAATCTGTCTTCACAGTGCAGTGAACCACTCGGGTTCAGGCAGTGGTGGCAGGTGACAGAGCAGGCAGAACTCACCTGTTTTTATATGCACCCCTTCTAACACTTTCTACCTTTGGCTCACTGATGAGTCAAAAAGGACTTTAGAAGGCTTTTAAAGGATACTCAAGAATAAAGAAGAAAACAAAACTATGGGTTGCCCTACCCTCTCTCTTTTCTAATTTGTCATTTTCAGCCTACATGGTTGACTGATACAGGAAAGTAACAAAGGTGAGAAAGGATGTGATAGAGTTCCTTGTTAGTTCATGTTTCTTAGAATGCCCTTGCCTTCTTTCTGTGTTCTGACCAAGACTGAACAGAAAGCGTGGCTCGTCAGGTTTATCAGAGCCTCTGCTTACTCAGTCATCGAGGTAACATACTTGCCTTGTACTCAATTTATATCACACTGAGCTCCAATGCATTATGGATCCACTGGGATTCTGTGCTCATGGGGCATCTTGAATGTTCTATGCACACAGGGAGGCAAGGGATGGCAAGGAATGACAGAACAAGATTATGCCTATATTGTCTGCTCATGCATATGGTCCATTGTCTCATTGAACTTCACTTACAAAATACAAATTTATTAAGAATTTCAGTGCAATGATAGCGGGGAATTAAACGAAGTGCAGGAGCCTTTGGAGTTCACAGGCCTATGAAGTCGGCCCTGTTTCTGACTCCATCTCTTGCTTTCCATTCCTGCAGCCACCATTCTAATTCCAACTTTCCTTATCTTACAACTCAAGGATCAATAGATTTCTAAACTGGTTCCCTGACTCTCACTTCCTTCTCTTCTAAAGTATCCTATAAATCAGGGGTCCCTGATTTATAACTGGTCTGTGACCCAGGGCCACAGACCAGTACCAGTCCGTGTCCTGTTAAGAACTATGCCACACTGCAAGGGGTGAGCAGCGGGTGAGGGAGCATTGTGGCCTAAGACCTTCCTCCTGTCAGATCAGCCATGGCATTAGATTCTTATAGGAGCACGAACCCTATTACGAACTGTGCATATGAGGGATCTAAGTTGCATGCTCCTTATGAGAATCTAATGCCTCTGACACCATCCTCCCCAGTCTGTGGAAAAATTGTCTCCTAGAAAACCAGTCCCTGGTGTCAAAAATATTGGGCATTGCTGCTATAAATTATTGCCAGTTTGATTTTCCTAAAGCAACACTTGCACACATGACTTCGCTGCTTCAGTCCTTCAGTGGTATCCCACTGTCTATCAGGTTCAAACTCTTAATCACAAAATTCAGGGCCTTCCACATTCTGGCCTTAACCCAATTTTTTTAAATCTTTCTTTCCCTCTGCACACTTGACCTCTATCCAGATACATCCAATCAAGCAGAACAAATAGATTATGTCAGAGTTTGGGACACACTACCCCAAAATATGGCACCTGGAAACTGAGAAAATAGCAGACACAGAAAGGTTGCTCTCTGACTTTCCCCCATCTTTCTGTGTGAGAACTGGCCATAAAGGAATTCTCCGACCTACCTTCCCTGCATTAGGTCATAAGACCCTCATGTGTCAACTGTCCTACCCTATACCCAGAGGAAAGGAATACTACACAGAGAGGCCATTAAGAATCTCAACAAGCAGGACTTGCTGAGTTCCTTTTATTTTATTTTATTTTATTTTATATTTTATTTTTTTGAGACGGAGTCTCACTCTGTTGCTCAGGCTGGAGTGCAGTGGAGTGATCTTGGCTCACTGCAACCTCCCCAACCCAGGTTCAAGCTATTCTCCTGCCTCAGCCTCCCGAGTAGCTGAGATTACAGGCACCCACCACTATGCCCAGCTAATTTTTTGTATTTTTAGTAGAGACGGGGTTTCACCATGTTGGCCAGGCTGGTCTCGAACTCCTGACCTTGTGATTCGCCTGCCTCAGCCTCCCAAAGTGCTGGGATTACAGGTGTGAGCCACCACGCCCAGCTTCCCCTTTAGTTTATTATCATCATATCACACCCCCTTTTTGTCCAATCACATTTCTACATGTCTCCCTTGTTCGTCGAATGTAAGCATAAAAAGACAGTGTTCCCTGGGTCTTTGGATCTTCATTTCTGAAGGATCCCGTGTCACATAAGTCTTGGTTGAATAAATGTGTTATGATTTGTTAATCTGTATTTTATTAACTGGGATGCCAGCCACGCCCCTTGTGATGGATGAGGAAAAAGTATTACCTTCTCTCCCCTACAATTGCTAACACCAATTGTGATGGTCAATATTAAGGGTCTACTTGATTGAATTAAAAGATGCAAAGTATTGTTCCTGAGTGTCTGGGAGGGTGTTGCCAGAGGAGATTAACATTTCAGTCAGTGGACAGGGAGAGGCAGACACACCCTCAGTGTGGGTGGGTACCATCCAATCAGCTGCTAGCATGGCTAGAAAAAGCAGGCGGAAGAAGGTGGAATGAGTTGACTTGCTGAGTCTTCTGGCCTTTACCTTTCTCTCCTGTGCCGGATGCTTCCTGTCCTTGAACATCTGACTTTAGCTTCTTTGGCTTTTAGACTCTTGGACTCACACCAGTGGTTTGCCAGGGCCTTGAGCGCTTTCCACCACAGACTGAAGGCTGCATTGTCAGTTTCCCTACTTTTGAGGTTTGGGGACCTGGACTGAGCTATTAGTGGCTTCCTTGTTCCTCAGCTTGCAGATGGCCCATCGTGACACTTCACCCTGTGATCGTGTGAGTCAATTCTCCTTAATAAACTCGCTTTCATATATACATAAATCCTATTAGTTCTGTCCCTCTAGAGAACCCTGACTAATGCACCAATCCATTGTCAATATAATACAGCAAAATCAAGTTCATTCCTCAAAGCCAGATTTTACTCTTCAGTGAAACATTCCTTAACCACCCCAGCCCACAGTAGTCACATTTTTTACTTGTAGTAGGCTGAGTAATGGCCACTGAAAGACATCAAACCCTATTCCCAAGAACCTGTAAGTGTTACCTTAAAAGAAAAAAGTATCTTTGCAGATGTGATTAGGCTAAGGATATTGACATGGAGAGATTTCCCTGGGTTATCTAGGTGGGCTTGGATATCCAATAGTGAGTGAAAATACTATCTTTTCTTCATTGTATTGTCTTTGATTTTTGGTGGGGGGGCTGCTTTATTCTGTTCTATTGATGTATTTGTCTATTCTTTTACCAATATCACATTGTCTTGATTACTGTAGCTTTATAGTAAGTCTTGAAGTTGGGTAGTGTCAGTCCTCCAACTTTGTTCTTCTTCAATATTGTGTTGGCTATTCTGAGTATTTTACCTCTTCATATAAACTTTAGAATCAGTTTGTGGACATCCATAACATTTACTGGGGTTTTGACTGGATTGCATTATATCTACAGGTGAAGTTCAAAGAATTGATATATTGACAATATTGAGTCTTACTATATATGAACATGGTTTCATTTCTCAGAGTTTTGTAGCTTTCTCATATAGATCTTGTACATATTCGGCTAGATTTTTACATATTTAATTTTTTGGTGTGCACACGTAAATTGTATTAAGTTTCAAATTCCACTGTTCATAGCTGGTATATAGGAAAGGAGTTAAGTTGTATATAATAACCTTGTATCCTGCAACCTTGCTATAATCACTTACTAGTTCTAGGGTTTTTTTTTAAATCAACTCCTTTGGATTTTCTGCATAGACGATCATGTAATCTGTGAACAGAGACAGTTTCATTTCTTTGTTTGCAATCTGTATACCTTTTATTTCTTTTTCTTGTTGCATTGGCTAATATTTCCAGTGTAATGTTGAAAACGAATGGTAACAGGGGACATCTTTATCTTGTTCCTGGTCTTAGTAGGAAAGCCTCTAGTTTCTTGCTGTTAATGATGATGTTAACTATAGGTTTTTGGTAAATATCCTTTATAAATTTGAATAAGTTCCCTTCTATTCCTCGTTTACTGAGAGGTTTTATCATTAATGGTGTAGATGTGATGGATTGAATTAATTGATCTTCAAATGATGAACAAACTTTGCATACCTGTGATAAATCCCACTTGGTCATGGTGTATAATATTTTTCATGTGCAGTTAGATCTGGTTTGCTAGTATTTTACTGAGGATCTGTGCATCTATCTTCATGATAAATATTGATCTGTAGTTTTCTTTTCCTGTGATGTCTTTATCTTATTAAAGTATCAGGATAGAGGATCATTCCAAGATGGCTGAATAGGAACAGCTCTGGTCTGCAACTCCCAGCATAATCGATGCAGAAGATGGGTGATTTCTGCATTTCCAACTGAGGTACCAGGTTCATCTAACTGGGACTGTTGGACAGTGGGTGCAGACCATGGAGGGTGAGCCAAAGCAGGGCGGGGCATCACCTCACCTGGGAAGCACAAGGGGTTGGGGGATTTCCCTTTCCTAGCCAAGGGAAGCTGTGACAGATGGTACCTGGAAAATCAGGACACTCCCACCTGAATACTGCGCTTTTCCAACAGTCTTAGCAAGTGGCACACCAGGAGATTATATTCCATGCCTGGCTCAGCAGGTCCCATGCCCACAGAGCCTTGTTCACTGCTAGAACAGCAGTCCAAGGTCAAACTGCAAGGTGGCAGCCTGGGCTGGAGAAGGGGTGTCCACCATTGCTGAGGCTTGAGAAGGTAAACAAAGTGGTCACAAAGCTCAAACTTGGTGGAGCCCACCACAGCGCAATGAGGCCTGCCTGCCTCTGTAGACTCCATCTCTGGGGGCAGGGCATAGCTGAACAAAAGGCAGCAGAAACTTCCGTAGACTTAAACATCCCTGTCTGACAGCTCTGAAGAGAGCAGTGGTTCTCCCAGCACAGAGTTTGAGCTCTAAGAATGGACAGACTGCCTCCTCAAGTGGGTCCCTGACCCCCATGTAGCCTAACTGGGAGATACCTGCCAGTAGGGGCCAACTGACACCTCATACAGCTGGGTGCCCTCGGAGAAGAAGCTTCCAGAGGAAGGATCAGGCAGCAATATTTGCTATTCTGCAGCATCCACTGGTAATACCCAGGAAAACAGGGTCTGGAATGCTGGAATGGACCTCCAGCAAACTCCAACAGACCTGCAGCTGAGGGACCTGACTGTTAGAAAGAAAACTAACAAACAGAAAGGAATAGCATCAACATCAACAAAAACGACATCCACACCAAAACCCCATCTGTAGGTCACCATCATCAAAGACCAAAGGTAGATAAAACCACAAAGATGGGGAGAAACCAGAGCAGAAAAGCTGAAAATTCTAAAAACCAGAGTGCCTCTTCTCCCCCAAAGGATTGCAGCTCCTCACCAGCAATGGAACAACACTGGACGGTGAATGACTTTGACAAGTTGACAGAAATAGGCTTCAGAAGGTCGGTAATAACAAACTTATCCAAGCTAAAGGAGGATGTTCGAACCCATTGCAAGGAAGCTAAAAACCTTGAGAAAAGATTAGATGAGTGGCTAACTAGAATAAAGAGTGTAGAGAAGACCTTAAATGGCTGGATGGAGCTGAAAACCGTGGCACGAGAACTGTGTGATGGATGCACAAGCTTCAGTACCTGATTTGATCAAGTGAAAGAAATGATATCAGTGATTGAAGATCAAATTAGTGAAATGAAGCAAGGAGTTTAGAGAAAAAATAGGAAAAAGAAATGAACAAAGCCTCCGAGAAATATGGGACCATGTGAAAAGACCAAATCTATGTTTGATTGGTGTACCTAAAAGTGATGGGGAGAATGGAACCAAGTTGGAAAACACTCTGCAGGATATTATCCAGGAGAACTTCCCCAACCTAGCAAGACAGGCCAACAGTCAAATTCAGGAAATACAGAGAACACCACAATTATACTCCTCGAGAAAAACAACCCCAAGACACATAATTGTCAGATTAACCAAGGTTGAAATGAAGGAAAAAGTGTTAAGTGCAGCCAGAGAGAAAGGTTGGGTTACCCACAAGGGAAGCCCATGAGACTAACAGCGGATCTCTTGGCAGAAACTCTGCAATCCAGAAGTGAGTGGGGGCCAATATTCAACATTCTTAAAGAAAATAATTTTCAACCCAGAATTTCATATCCAGCCAAACTAAGCTTCATAAGTGAAGGAGAAATAAAATCCTTTACAGACAAGCAAATGCTGAGAGATTTTGTCACCACCAGGCCTGCCTTATAAGAGCTCCCAAAGGAAGCACTAAACATGGAAAGGAACAACTGGTACCAGCCACTGCAAAAAACATGCCAAATCATAAACACCATTTATGCTAGGAAGAAACTGCATCAACTAACAACCAAAATAACCAGCCAATATCATAATGACAGGATCAAATTCACACATAACAACATTAACCTTAAATGTAAATGGGCTAAATGCCCCAATTAAAAGACACAGACTGGCAAATTGGATAAACAGTCAAGACCCATCAATGTGCTGTATTCAGGAGACCCATCTCACATGCAGAGACACATGTAGGCTCAAAACAAAGGGGTGGAGGAAGATCTACCAAGCAAATGGAAAGCAAAAAAAAAGGAGGGGTTGCAATCCTAGTCGCTGATAA
This sequence comes from Symphalangus syndactylus, assembly GCF_028878055.3. Classification (NCBI taxonomy): domain Eukaryota; kingdom Metazoa; phylum Chordata; class Mammalia; order Primates; family Hylobatidae; genus Symphalangus; species Symphalangus syndactylus. The sequence goes on from NC_072440.2 coordinate 45,911,945, forward strand.
AACAGACTGTAAGCCAACAAAGATCAAAAGAGACAAAGAAGGCCATTACTTAATGGTAAAGGGATCAATTCAACAAGAAGAGCTAACTATCCTAAATATATATGCACACAATACAGGAGCACCCAGATTCATAAAGCAAGTCCTTAGAGACATACAAAGAGACTTAGACTCCCACACAATAATAATGGGAGACTTTAACACCCCACTGTCAATATTAGACAGATCGACGAGACAGAAGGTTAACAAGGATATCCAGGACTTGAACTAAGTTCCCCACCAAGTGGACCTAATAGACATGTACAGAACTCTCCACACCAAATCAACAGAATGTACATTCTTCTCAGCACCACATCACACTTATTCCAAAATTGACCACATAGTTGGAAGTAAAGCACTGCTCAGCAAATGTAAAAGAACAGAAATCAAAACAAACTGTCTCTCAGACCACAGTACAATCAAATTAGAACTCAGGATTAAGAAACACACTCAAAACCACACAATTATATGAAACTGAACAACCTGCTCCTGAATGACTACTGGGTAAATAACAAAACAAAGGCAGAAATAAAGATATTCTTTGACACCAATGAGAAAAAAGACACAACATATCAGAACCTCTGGGACACATTTAAAGCAGTGTGTAGAGGGAAATTTACAGCACTAAGTGCCCACAAGAGAAAGCAGGAAAGATCTAAAATCAACACCCTAACATCACAATTAAAAGAACTAAAGATGGAAGAGCAAACAAATTCAAAAGCTAGCAGAAGGCAAGAAATAACTAAGATCAGAGCAGAACTGAAGGAGATAAAGACAGAAAAACCCTTCAAAAAAATCAACAAATCCAGGAGCTGTTTTCTTGAAAAGATCAAGAAAATAGATAAACTGCTAGCAAGACTAATAAAGAAGAAAAGAGAGAAGAATCAAATAGATGCAATAAAAAATGATAAAGGGGATATCACCATTGATCCCACAGACATACAAACTACCTTCAGAGAATATTATAAACACCTCTACACAAACAAACTAGAAAATCTAGAAGAAATGGATAAATTCCCGGACACATACATCCTCCCAAGACTAAACCAGGAGGAAGTTGAATCCCTGAATATACCAATAACAGGCTCTGAAACTGAGGCAATAATTAATAGCCTACCAACCAAAACAAGTCCAGGACCAGAAGGACTCACAGCCAAATTCTACCAGAGGTACAAAGAGGAGCTGGTACCATTCCTTCTGAAAGTATTCCAATCAATAGAAAAAGAGGGAATCCTCCCTAACTCATTTTATGAGGCCAGCAACATCCTGATACCAAAGCCTGGCAGAGACACAACAAAAAAAGAGAATTTCAGACCAATATCCCTGAGGAACATCGATGTGAAAATCCTCAATAAAATACTGGCAAACCGAATCCAGCAGCACATCAAAAAGCTTATCCACCACGACCAAGTTGGCTTCATCCCTGGGCGGCAAGGCTGGTTCAATGTATGCAAATAAATAAACATAATCCATCACATAAACAGAACCAAAGACAAAACCATATGATTATCTCAATAGATGCAGAAAAGGCCTGTGACAAAATTCAACAGTACTTCATGCTAAAATCTCTCAATAAACCAGGTATTGATGGGACATATTTCAAAATAATAAGAGCTATTTATGACAAACCCACAACCAATATCATATTGAATGGGCCATAACTGGAAGCATTCCCTTTGAAAACTGGCACAAGACAGGGATGCCCTCTCTCACCACTCCTATTCAACATAGTGTTGGGGGTTCTAGCCAAGGCAATCAGGCAAGAGAAAGAAATAAAGTTTATTCAATTAGGAAAAGAGGAAGTCAAATTGTCCCAGTTTGCAGATAACGTGACTGTATATTTAGAAAACCCCATTGTCTCAGCCAAAAATCTCCTTAAGCTGATAAGCAACTTCAGCAAAGTCTCAGGTTACAAAATCAATGTGCAAAAATCACAAGAATCCCTATACACCAATAACAGACAGAGAGCCAAATGATGAGTCAACTTCCATTCACACTTGCTTCAAAGAGAATAAAATACCTAAGAATCCAACTTACAAGGGATGTGAAGGACCTCTTCAAGGAGAATTACAAACCACTGCTCAATGAAATAAAAGAGGATACAAACAAATGGAAAAGCATTCCATGCTCATGGACAGAAAGAATCAATATCATGAAAATGGCCATACTGCCCAAGGTAGTTTATAGATTCAATGCCATCCCCATCAAGCTACCAATGACTTTCTTCACAGAGTTGGATAAAACTACTTTAAAGTTCATATGGAATCAAAAAAGAGCCCTCATTGCCAAGACAATCCTAAGCAAAAAGAACAAAGCTGGAGGCATCATGCTACCTGACTTCAAACTATACTCCAAGGCTACAGTAACCAACACAGCACGGTACCAAAACAGAGATGTAGACCAATGGAACAGAACAGAGACCTCAGAAATAACACCACACATCTACAACCATCTCATCTGTGACAAACCTGACAAAAACAAGAAATGGGGAAAGGATTCCCTATTTAATAAATGGTGCTGGGAAAACTCGCTAGCTACATGTAGAAAGCTGAAACTGCATCCCTTCCTTACACCTTATACAAAAATTAATTCAAGATTGATTAAAGACTTAAATGTTAGACCTAAAATCATAAAAACCCTAAAAGAAAACCTAGGCAATACCATTCAGGACATAGGCATGGGCAAGGACTTTATGACTGAAACACCAAAAACAAAGACGACAAAATCCGAAATAGACAAATGGGATCTAATTAAACTAAAGAGCTTCTGCACAGCAAAATAAACTACCATCAGAGTGAACAGGCAACCTACAGAATGGGAGAAAATTTTTGCAATCTACCCATCTGACAAAGAGCTAATATCCAGAATCTACAAAGAACTTAAACAAATTTACAAGAAAAAAACAACTCTATCAAAAAGTGGGCAAAGGATATGAACAGACACTTCTCAAAAGAAGACATTTATGCAGCCAACAGACACATGAAAAAATGCTCTTCATGGCTGGTCATAAAAGAAATGCAAATCAAAACCACGATGAGATACCATCTCATACCAGTTAGAATGGCAATCATTAAAAAGTCAGGAAACAACAGGTGCTGGAGAGGATGTGGAGAAATAGGAACACTTTTACACTGTTGGTGGGACTGTAAACTAGTCCAACCACTGTGGAAGACAGTGTGGTGATTCCTCAAGGATCTAGAACTAGAAATACCATTTGACCCAGCCATCCCATTACTGGGTATATACCCAAAGGATTATAAATCATGCTACTATAAAGTCACATGCACAGATATGTTTATTGCGGCACTATTCACGATAGCAAAGACTTGGAAACAACCCAAATGTCCATCAATGATAGACTAGATTAAGAAAATATGGCACATATACACCATGGAATACTATGCAGCCATAAAAAATGATGACTTCATGTCCTTTGTAGGGACATGGATGAAGCTGGAAACCATCATTCTCAGCAAACTATCACAAGGACAGAAAACCAAACACCGCATGTTCTCACTCATAGGTGGGAATTGAATAATGAGAACACTTGGACACGGGATGGGGGACATCACACATTGTCACCTGTCATGGGGTGGGGGTAGGGGGTAGGGATAGCATTAATAGTAATACCTAATGTAAATGATGAGTTAATGGGTGCAGCACACCAACATGGCACATGTATACCTATGTAACAAACCTGCATGTTGTGCACATGTACCGTAGAACTTAAAGTATATGTAAAAAAAAAAATGCTCCTCACTCAGTATATAGATAAGCAAACTATGATTTGGGTAATTTTATGCGTCCACTAAAGGGAATGTGTTATATCTTTATTAGTTGACTTAGAGGGGGTTTTACACTAGGTATTCAGGTGACCAAAACAGTTTTCTAAGTTTTTATAGTTGTGGTAAGGAGGGACGTGTAAGAGAGGGAGAGGAGAGGGATAAACAATTTAACAAAATGGTTAAAAAGTATTCTCAATGAAATACATGTAAAATATCTCATTTATTCAAAATTGTATATCTAAGTATTCATATATATGTCTGAAGAAATGTATTAAAGGATAGTTACCAACAAAAATAAATAAAAATAAAAATAAAAATAAAGTATGAGGATAATGCTGGCCTCATAGAATGAATTAGAAAATATTCCCTCTGTTTAATCCTCTGAAAAAGACTAGAGAATTGGTATAATCTCTTCCATAAAGCGTGGTAAATTCACCAGTGAAGCCATCTGGGCCTGATGCTTTTTTTTGAACATGATTAAATTATTGATTTCATTTGTTTAACAGATATAAGCCTATTTAGATTGTATATTTCTTCCTGTGTGAATTTTGGCAAATCAGATCTTTCAAGGAATTGGTCCATTTCATCTAGCTTTTCAAAATTGTAGGCCTATAGTTATTCTTAGTATTCCTTTATTATTCTTTTAGTGTCCATATGATCTGTAGTGATGTCCTCTCTTTCATTTCTGATATTAGTAATTCATCTTCTCTCTCTCTCTTTTTTTCTTAATTAGCCTGGCTAGAGTCTTATCAATTTTATTGATCTTTTCAATAAAGCAGCTTTGGTTTCATTGATATTCTATATTGATTTTCTGGTTTTAATTTCATTGATTTCTGCTCTAATTCTTGTTTCTTTTCTTCTTTGGATTTAATTTGCTCTTCTTTTTCTAGTTTCATCAGATGGAAGTGTATTATTGATTTTAAATCTTTCTTCTTTTCTAATATATGCATTCAATGCTATCCATTTCCCTCTTAGCACTGATTTTACTGCATACCACATATTTTGATAAATTGTGTTTCTATTGTTATTGTTTAAAATATTTGAATATTTCTTTTGAGATTTCTTCTTTGAGGCATTAGTTATTTAGAAGTGTGTTTAATTGCCACATGCTTTGGGATATTTCAGTTATCTTTCTGTTATTTATTTCTAGTTTAATTACATGTGGTCTGAGAGCAGACATTGAACAATTTTTATTTTTTTAATTTGTTAAGGTGTATTTTATAGCCCAGAATGTGGTCTATCTTGGTCAATGTTCCATGTGAGCTTCAGAAGAATGTGAATTCTGCTGTTGTTGGATGAAGTAATTTATAGATGTCAATTATATCCAGTTAATCGATGATGTTGTTGAGTTAAAGTATGTCCTTATTGATTTTCTGCCTGCTGAATCTGTCTATTTCTGACAGAGGGGTGTTGAAGTCCCCAACTATAATAGTGTATTTATTAATTTCTGCTTGCAAGTTCTATTAGTTTCAGCCTCAGGTAGTTTGTCATTCTGTTGTTAGGCACATACATGTTAAGAATTGTTACGTCTTTTTACAGAATTTATCATTTTATCATTATGTAATGTCATTCTTTATCTCTGATAACTTTTCTTGCTTTGTCTGAGATTTATGTAGTCACTTCTGCTTTCTTTTGAGTATGTTAGCATGGTGTACTTTTCTCTATTTTCTTACTTTTATCTATCTTTATTTTTAAAGTGGGTTTTTTTGTAGACAACATATAGTTGGGTCTTGGTTTTTGGTTTGCTGTGACAATGTCTATCTTTTAATTAGGTACATTTCGACCATCGACATTCAAAGTAATTATTAACATAGTTGAATTGGTATCTACCACCTTTGTTACTGTTTTCTATCTACCACCCTTGTTCTTTGTTCCTTTTTTTGTCTTTCGCTCTTTTCTCCTCTTTATCTGCCTTTTGTGGTTTTAACTGAGTATTTTATATGATTCCATCTTTTTCTCATTTTTTAGCATGTCAGTTATCCTTCTTTTTTTTTTTTTTTTTTTTTTTTGAGACGGAGTCTTGCTCTGTCACCCAGGCTGGAGTGCAGTGGCGCGATCTCGGCTCACTGCAAGCTCCGCCTCCCGGGTTCACGCCATTCTCCTGCCTCAGCCTCTCCGAGTAGCTGGGACTACAGGCACCCGCCACCACGCCCGGCTAATTTTTTGTATTTTTAGTAGAGACAGGGTTTCACCCTGGTCTCGATCTCCTGACCTCGTGATCCGCCCGCCTCGGCCTCCCAAAGTGCTGGGATTACAAGCGTGAGCCACCGCGCCTGGCCCAGTTATCCTTCTTATAACTTTTTTTTTTTTTGAGACGGAGTCTCGCTCTGTCGCCCAGGCTGGAGTGCAGTGGCGCGATCTCGGCTCACTGAAAGCTCCACCTCCCGGGTTCATGCCATTCTCCTGCCTCAGCCTCCCGAGTAGCTGGGACTACAGACGCCCGCCACCACGCCCGGCTAATTTTTTTGTATTTTTACTAGAGACGGGGTTTCACCATGTTAGCCAGGATGGCCTCGATCTCCTGACCTCGTGATCCACCCGCCTCAGCCTCCCAAAGTGCTGGGATTACAGGCTTGAGCCACCACGCCTGTCCATAACTTTTTTTTAGTGTTTGCCCTAGAATTTACAATTGACATTTATAACTAATCGAAGTCCACTTTGAAATAATACTATACCACTTCACAGGTAATGTGAATACCTTGTAATAACAAAATAATCAAAATTTCTTTCCTCTTTTCCTTCTATCATTGTTGTTATTCATTTCACTGATATATAAGCATACATAAGCATAAATAATATACATACATAAGCATGCATAATTGAATACATCATGCTATTATTTTGTTACCTCATTTTCTATTTTATGAAGTAAAATAAATTTATTCATTTTCCAATGTTCTTTCTTTATGTAAATCTATGTTTCTGACCTATATAATTTTCCTTGTTTCTAAAAATCTTCTTTTAACATTTCCTGCAAGGCAGGTCTACTGGCAACTAATTCCCTCAATTTTTGTTTGTCTGAAAAAAATCCTTATTCTTCCTTCATTTTTGAAGGATAGTTTCACAGGGTAGAGAATTCTATGTTGGTGTGTGTTTTTTTTTTCCTCAATACTTTAATTATTTCATTTCACTCTCTTCTTGGTTGCATGGTTTCTGAGGAGAAATTGGATATAATTCTTTTCTTTGTTCTACTATAGGTAAGGTGTTTTTTTCACCTGACATATTTCAGGATTTTTTATTTATCTCTAACTTTCTGTAGTTAAAAATAATATGTCTGGGTGTCTTTTTTAAATTTAATTTTAAACATTTATCCTGCATGGTGTTCTTTGGGCTTCCTGGATCTGAGCTTTTATATATTTAGCCCACTCTAGTCACCCTGTCACAACTAAGGGGGGAGGAAAATACTGAGAAAGTTCACAGTTTAACACACATGTGCAAATATCTTTTTCGTGTAATGACTTTTTTTCCTCTGGGTAGATGCCCAGTGGTGGGATTGCTGGATTAAATGGTAGTTTTACTTTTAATTCTTTAAGAAATCTCCACACTGTTTTCCATAGTGGTTGTACTAGTTCACAATCCCACCAGCAGTTCCCTGTTGCAGGAGTAAGATGGTATCATATTGTGATTTTGATTTGCATTTCCCTGATCATTAGTGAGGCTGAGCATTTTTTTCATATGTTTGTTGGCCATTTGTATATCTTCTTTTGAGAATTGTCTATTCATGTCCTTAGCCCATTTTTTGATGGGATTGTTGTTTTTTTTTTCTTGCTAATTTGTTTGAGTTCCTTGTAGATTCTGTATATTGGTCTTTTGTCGTATGTATAGATTGTGAAGATTTTCTCCCACTCTGTGGGTTTTCTGTTTACTCTGCTTATTGTTTCTTTTTCTGTGCAGAAACTTTTTAGTTGAATTAAGTCCCACCTATTTATCCTTGTTTTTGTTGTGTTTGCTTTTGGGTTCTTGATCATGAAGTCTTTGCCCAAGCCAATGTCTAGAAGGGATTTTCCAAAGTTATCTTCTAGAATTTTTATGGTTTTAGGTCTTTAAATTCAAGTTCTTGATCCATCTTGAGTTGACTTTTTTATAAGGTGAAAGATAAGGATCCAGTCTCATTCTTCTACATATGGCTTGCCAATTTTCCAAGCACCATTTGTTGAAAAGGGTGTCCTTTCCCCACTTTATGTTTTTGTTTGCTTTGTTGAAGATGAGTTGGCTGTAAGTATTTGGGTTTATTTCTGAGTTCTCTAGTCTGCTCCATTGGTCTATATGCTTATTTTTATACCAGTACCATGCTGTTTAGGTGACTATGACCTTACAGTAGAGTTTGAAGTCAGGTAATGTGATGCCTCCAGATTTGTTCTTTTTTGCTTGGTCTTGCTTTTTCTATGTGGGCCCTTTTTTGGTTCCATATGCATTTTAGGATTGTCTTTTCTAGTTCTGTGAAGAATGATGGTGGTATTTTGATGGGAATTGCACTAAATTTGTAGATTGCTTTTGGCAGTATGGCCATTTTCAAAGTATTGATTCTACCCATCCATGAGCACAGGATGTGTTTCCATCTGTTTGTGTCCCCTATGGTTTCTTTCAGCAGTGTTTTGAAGTTTTCCTTGTAGAGGTCTTTCACCTGCTTGGTCAGGTATACTCCTAAGTATTTTATTTTTTTTTTTGCAGCTATTGAAAAAGTAGTTGAGTTTTTTATTTGATTCTCAACTTGGTGACTGTTGGTGTATAGCAGAGCTTCTAATTTGTGTACATTAATTTTGTATCCTGAAACTTTGCTGAATTTTTGAGTTCTAGGAGCTTTTTGGAGGAGTCTTTAGGACTTTCTGGCTATACAATTATACAATTATATCATCAGCAAACAGTGACAGTTTGACTTCCTCTTTACTGATTTGGATGCCCTTTATTTATTTCTCTTGTCTGATTGCTCTGGCAAGGAATTCCAGTACTATGTTGAATAGAATGGTGAGACTGAGCATCGTTGTCTTGTTCCAGTTCTCAGAGGGAGTGTTTTCGACTTTTCCCCACTGAGTATTATGTTGGCTGTGGGCTTGTCATAGATGGCTTTTATTACACTAAGGTATGTCCCTTCTATGCCAATTTTGCTGAGGCTTTTAATCAGCAAAAGCTTTTAAAGGAATGCTGGATTTTGTCAAATGCTTTTTCTGCATCTATTAAGATGATCATGTGATTTTTGTTTTTAATTCTGTTTATGTGGTGTATTACCTTTATTGACTTGCATATGTTAAACCACCTCTGTATACCTGGTATAAAACCCACTGGATCATGGTGGATTATCTTTTTGATATGCTGTTTGATTCAGTTAACTAGCATTTTGTTGTGGATTTTTGCACCTATGTTCATCAGGGATATTGGTCTGTAGTTTTCTTTTTTTTTTTTTTGTGAATTTTTATTTTTATTTTTATTTTTATTTTTTTTTATTATTATACTTTAGGGTTTTAGGGTACATGTGCACAATGTGCAGGTTTGTTACATATGTATCCATGTGCCATGTTGATTTCCTGCACCCATTAACTCGTCATTTAGCATTAGGTGTATCTCCTAATGCTGTCCCTCCCCCCTCCCCACACCCCACAACAGTCCCCGGAGTGTGATGTTCCCCTTCCTGTGTCCATGAGTTCTCCTTGTTCAATTCCCACCTATGAGTGAGAACATGCGGTGTTTGGTTTTTTGTCCTTGCGATAGTTTACTGAGAATGATGGTTTCCAGTTTCATCCATGTCCCTACAAAGGACATGAACTCATCATTTTTTATGGCTGTATAGTATTCCATGGTGTATATGTGCCACATTTTCTTAATCCAGTCTATTGTTGTTGGACATTTGGGTTGGTTCCAAGTCTTTGCTATTGTGAATAGTGCCTCAATAAACATACGTGTGCATGTGTCTTTATAGCAGCATGATTTATAGTCCTTTGGGTATATACCCAGTAATGGGATGGCTGGGTCAAATGGTATTTCTAGTTCGAGATCCCTGAGGAATCACCACACTGACTTCCAGAATGGTTGAACTAGTTTACGGTCCCACCAACCATATAAAAGTGTTCCTATTTCTCCACATCCTCTCCAGCACCTGTTGTTTCCTGATTTTTTAATGATGGCCATTCTAACTGGTGTGAGATGGTATCTCACTGTGGTTTTGATTTGCATTTCTCTGATGGCCACTGATGATGAGCCTTTCTTCATGTGTTTTTTGGCTGCATAAATGTCTTCTTTTGAGAAGTGCCTGTTCATGTCCTTTGCCCACTTTTTGATGGGGTTGTTTGTTTTTTTCTTGTAAATTTGTTTGAGTTCATTGTAGATTCTGGATATTAGCCCTTTGTCAGATGAGTAGGTTGCAAAAATTTTCTCCCATTCTGTAGGTTGCCTGTTCACTCTGATGGTAGTTTCTTTTGCTGTGCAGAAGCTCTTTAGTTTAATGAGATCCCATTTGTCAATTTTGCCTTTTGTTGCCATTGCTTTTGGTGTTTTAGACATGAAGTCCTTGCCCACGCCTATGTCCTGAATGGTATTGCCTAGGTTTTCTTGTAGGATTTTAATGGTTTTAGGTCTAACATATAAGTCTTTAATCCATCTTGAATTAATTTTTGTATAAGGTGTAAGGAAGGGATCCAGTTTCAGCTTTCTACATATGGCTAGCCAGTTTTCCCAGCACCATTTATTAAATAGGGAATCCTTTTCCCATTTCTTGTTTTTGTCAGGTTTGTCAAAGATCAGATAGTTGTAGATATGCGGCATCATTTCTGAGGGCTCTGTTCTGTTCCATTGATCTATGTCTCTGTTGTGGTACCAGTACCATTCTGTTTTGGTTACTGTAGCCTTGTAGTATAGTTTAAAGTCAGGTAGCGTGATGCCTCCAGCTTTGTTCTTTTGGCTTAGGATTGACTTGGCAATGCGGGCTCTTTTTTGGTTCCATATGAACTTTAAAGTAGTTTTTTCCAATTCTGTGAAGAAAGTCATTGGTAGCTTGATGGGGATGGCATTGAATCTATAAATTACCTTGGGCAGTATGGCCATTTTCACGATATTGATTCTTCCAACCCATGAGCATGGAATGTTCTTCCATTTGTTTCTATCCTCTTTTATTTCATTGAGCAGTGGTTTGTAGTTCTCCTTGAAGAGGTCCTTCACATCCCTTGTAAGTTGGATTCCTAGGTATTTTATTCTCTTTGAAGCAATTGTGAATGGGAGTTCAGTCATGATTTGGCTCTCTGTTTGTCTGTTATTGGTGTACAAGAATGCTTGTGATTTTTGTACATTAATTTTATATCCTGAGACTTTGCTGAAGTTGCTAATCAGCTTAAGGAGATTTTGGGCTGAGACAATGGGGTTTTCTAGATATACAATCATGTCATCTGCAAACAGGGACAATTTGACTTCCTCTTTTCATAATTGAATACACTTTATTTCCTTCTCCTGTCTGATTGCTCTGGCCAGAACTTCCAGCACTATGTTGAATAGGAGTGGTGAGAGAGGGCATCCCTGTCTTGTGCCAGTTTTCAGAGGGAATGCTTCCAGTTTTTGCCCATTCAGTATGATATTGGCTGTGGGTTTGTCATAGATAGCTCTTATTATTTTGAGATACGTCCCATCAATACCTAATTTATTGAGAGTTTTTAGCATGAAGAGTTGTTGAATTTTGTCAAAGGCCTTTTCTGCATCTATTGAGATAATCATGTGGTTTTTGTCTTTGGTTCTGTTTATATGCTGGATTACATTTATTGATTTGCATATGTTGAACCAGCCTTGCATCCCAGGGATGAAGCCCACTTGATTATGGTGGATAAGCTTTTTGATGTGCTGCTGGATTCGGTTTGCCAGTATTTTATTGAGGATTTTTGCATCAATGTTCATCAAGGATATTGGTCTGAAATTCTCTTTTTTGGTTGTGTCTCTGCCAGGCTTTGGTATCAGGACGATGCTGACTTCATAAAACGTGTTAGGGAGGATTCCCTCTTTTTCTATCGATTGGAATAGTTTCAGAAGGAATGGTACCAGTTCCTCCTTGTACCTCTGGTAGAATTCAGCTGTGAATCCATCAGGTCCTGGACTCTTTTTGGTTGGTAAGCTATTGATTATTGCCACAATTTCAGAGCCTGTTATTGGTCTATTCAGAGATTCAACTTCTTCCTGGTTTAGTCTTGGGAGGGTGTATTTGTCGAGGAATTTATCCATTTCTTCTAGATTTTCTAGTTTATTTGCATAGAGGTGTTTGTAGTATTCTTTGATGGTAGATCGTATTTCTGTGGGATCGGTGGTGATATCCCCTTTTTCGTTTTTTATTGCATTTATTTGATTCTTCTCTCTTTTCTTCTTTATTAGTCTTGCTAGCGGTCTATCAATTTTGTTGATCTTTTCAAAGAACCAGCTCCTGGATTCATTAATTTTTTGAAGGGTTTTTTGTGTCTCTATTTCCTTCAGTTCTGCTCTGATTTTAGTTATTTCTAGCCTTCTGCTAGCTTTTGAATGTGTTTGCTCTTGCTTTTCTAGTTCTTTTAATTGTGATGTTAGGGTGTCAATTTTGGATCTTTCCTGCTTTCTCTTGTGGGCATTTAGTGCTATAAATTTCCCTCTACACACTTCTTTGAACGTGTCCCAGAGATTCTGGTATGTTGTGTCTTTGTTCTCATTGGTTTCAAAGAACATCTTTATTTCTGCCTTCATTTCATTATGTACCCAATAGTCATTCAGGAGCAGGTTGTTCAGTTTCCATGTAGTTGAGCGGTTTCAAGTGAGTTTCTTAGTCCTGAGTTCTAGTTTGATTGCACTGTGGTCTGAGAGACAGTTTGTTATAATTTCTGTTCTTTTACATTTTCTGAGGAGAGCTTTACTTCCAACTATGTGGTCAATTTTGGAATAGGTGTGGTGTGGTGCTGAAAAAAATGTATATTCTGTTGACTTGGGGTGGAGAGTTCTGTAGATGTCTATTAGGTCCACTTTATGTAGAGCTGAGTTCAATTCCTCGATATCCTTGTTAACTTTCTGTCTCGTTGATCTGTCTAATGTTGACGGTGGGGTGTTAAATTCTCCCATTATTATTGTGTGGGAGTTTAAGTCCCTTTGTAGGTCACTGAGGACTTGCTTTATGAATCTGGGTGCTCCTGTGTTGGGTGCATATATATTTAGGGTAGTTAGCTCTTCTTGTTGAATTGATCCCTTTACCCTTATGTAATGGCCTTCTTTGCCTCTTTTGATCTTTGTTGGTTTAAAGTCTATTTTATCAGAGACTAGGATTGCAACCCCTGCCTTTTTTTGTTTTCCAGTTGCTTGATAGGTCTTCCTCCATCCCTTTATTTTGAGTCTATATGTGTCTCTGCAGGTGAGATGGGTTTCCTGGATACAGCACACTGATGGGTCCTGACTCCTTATCCAGTTTGCCAGTCTGTGTCTTTTGATTGGAGCATTTAGCCCATTTACATTTAACGTTAATATTGTTATGTGTGAATCTGATCCTGTCATTATGATGTTAGTTGGTTATTTTGCTCGTTAGTTGCTATAGTTTCTTCCTAGCCTCGATGGTCTTTACAATTTGGCGTGTTTTTGCAGTGGCTGGTACCGGTTGTTCCTTTCCATGTTTAGTGCTTCCTTCAGGAGCTCTTTTAGGGCAGGCCTTGTGGTGACAAAATCACTCAGCATTTGCTTGTCTGTAAAGTATTTTATTTCTCCTTCACTTATGAAGCTTAGTTTGGCGGGATAGGAAATTCTGGGTTGAAAATTCTTTTCTTTAAGAATGTTGAATATCAGCCCCCACTCTCTTCTGGCTTGTAGAGTTTCTGCTGAGAGATCAGCTGTTAGTCTGATGGGCTTCCCTTTGTGGGTAACCCGACCTTTCTCTCTGGCCACCCTTAATATTTTTTCCTTCATTTCAACTTTGGTGAATCTGACAATTATGTGTCTTGGAGTTGCTCTTCTCGAGGAGTATCTTTGTGGCATTCTCTGTATTTCCTGAATCTGAATGCTGGCCTGCCTTGCTAGATTGGGGAAGTTCTCCTGGATAATATCTTGCAGAGTGTTTTCCAACTTGGTTCCATTCTCGCTATCATTTTCAGGTACACCAATCAGATGTAGGTTTGGTCTTTTCACATAGTCCCAAATTTCTTGGAGGCTTTGTTCATTTCTTTTTATTCTTTTTTCTCTAAACTTCCCTTCTCTCTTCATTTCATTCATTTCATCTTCCATCAGCGATACCCTTTCTTCCAGTTGATCGCATCTGCTACTGAGGCTTCTGCAATCTTCGCGTAGTTCTCGAAACTTGGCTTTCAGCTCCATCAGTTCCTTTAAGCCCTTCTCTCCATTGGTTAATCTAGTTATCCATTCTTCTAATTTTTTTTCAAAGTTTTTAACTTCTTTGCTATTGTTTTGAATTTCCTCTCGTAGCTCAGAGTAGTTTGATCATCTGAAGCCTTCTTCTCTCAACTCATCAAAGTCATCCTCCATCCAGCTTTGTTCCATTGCTGGTGAGGAACTGCATTCCTTTGGAGGAGGAGAGGTGCTCTGTTTTTTAGAGTTTCCAGTTTTTTTGCTCTGTTTTTTCCCCATCTTTGTGGTTTTATCTACTTTTTGTCTTTGATGATGGTGATGTACAGATGGGTTTTTGGTGTGGATGTCCTTTCTGTTTGTTAGTTTTCCTTGTACCAGACAGCACCCTCAGCTGCAGGTCTGTTGAAGTTTACTAGAGGTCCACTCCAGACCCTGTTTGGCTGGGTGTCAGCAGCGGTGGTTGCAGAACAGCGGATTTTCATGAGACCACAAATTCAGCTGTCTGATAGTTCCTCTGAAAGTTTTGTCTCAGAGGAGTACCCGGCTGAATGAGGTGTCAGTCTTTCCCTACTGGGGGGGTGCCTCCCAGTTAGGCTGCTCAGGGGTGAGGGACACACTTTAGGAGGCAGTCTGTCCATTCTCAGATCTCCAGCTGCGTGCTGGGAGAACCACTACTCTCTTCAAAGCTGTCAGTCAGACAGGGACATTTAAGTCTGTGGAGGTTCCTGCTGAGTTTGTTTGTCTGTGCCCTGCCCCCAGAGGTGGAGCCTACAGAGGCAGGCAGGCCTCCTTGAGCTGTGGTGGGCTCCACCCAGTTCGAGCTTCCTGGCTGCTTTGTTTACCTAAGCAAGTCTGGGCAATGGCGGGCACCCCTCCCCCAGCCTCGCTGCCGCCTTGCAGCTTTATCTCAGCCTGCTGTGCTAGTAATCAGCGAGACTCCGTGGGCGTAGGACCCTCGGAGCCAGGTGCGGGACACAATCTCCTAGTGTGTCGTTTTCCAGGCCCGTTGGAAAAGCGCAGTATTAGGATGGGACTGACCCGATATTCCAGGTGCCGTCTGTTTCCCCTTTCTTTGACTAGGAAAGGGAACTCCCTGACCCCTTGTGCTTCCCGAGTGAGGCAATGCCTCGCCCTGCTTCGGCTCGTGCACAGTGTGCTTCACCGACTGTCCTGCACCCACTGTTAGGCACTCCCTAGTGAGATGAAACCGGTACCTCAAGCAGAAATGCAGAAATCACCCGTCTTCTGTGTCACTGGGGCTGGGAGCTGGAGACCGGAGCTGTTCCTATTCGGCCATCTTGGCTCCAGCAACCTGGTCTGTAGTTTTCTTTTTTGTTATGTCTTTTCCTGGTTTTGGTATTATGGTGATACTGGTTTAATAGAGCGATTTAGGGAGGATTCCCTCTTTCTCTATCCTGAGGAATAGTGTTATTGGATTGGTACCAATTCTTATTTGACTGTCTGATAGAATTCAGTGAATCCATCTGGTTCTGGACTTTTTTTGGGGGGGAAGTTTTTAAGTTACCAGTTCAATCTTACTGCCTCTTATTGGTCTGTTAAAAGTTTCTATATCTTCCTGGTTTAATCTAGGAAGGTTGCATATTTCCAGGAATTTATCCATTGCCTCTAGGTTTTCTAATGTATGCATATAAAGGTGTTCATAGTAGCCTTGAATAATCTCTTATATTTGTGTAGTGCCAGCTGTAATATCTCCCATTTCATTTCTAATTGAGCTCTTTTGGGTCTTCTCTGTTCTTTTCTTGGTTAATCTCACTAATGGTCTATCAATTTTATTTATTTTTTCAAAGAACCAGCTTTTGTTTCATTTATCTTTTATAATTTTTTTTGTTTCAATTTCATTTAGTTCTGCTCTGATCTTGGCTATTTCTTTTCTTCTGCTGGGTTTGGGTTTGGTTTGTTCTTGTTTCTCTAATTCCTTAAAGTATGACCTTAGATTTTCTATTTGTGCTCTTTCAGACTTTTTGATGTAGACATCTAAGGCTATGAACTTTCCTTTTAGCACTGCATTTGCTGTGTCCCAGAGGTTTTGATAGGATGTGTCACTATTATCATTCAGCTCAAAAATTTTTTTAATTTCCATTTTGATTTCATTGTTTGACCCAATGATCATTCAGGAACAGGTTATTTAATTTCCATGTATTTGCATGGTTTTGAAGGTTCCTTTTGGGGTTGATTTCTAATTTTATTCCACTGTGGTTGGAGAAAGTACTGGATATAATTTCAATTTTCTTAAATATATTGAGGCTTGTTTTGTGGCCTATCACATGGTCTATCTTGAAGAATGTTTCATGAGCTGATTAATATAATGTATATTCTGTGTTTGTTGGGTAGAATGTTCTGTAAATATCTGTTAAGTCCATTTGGTCTAGGTATAGTTTAAATCCATTGTTTCTTTGTTGACTTTTTGTCTTGATGACCTGTCTGGTGCTGTCAATGGAGTATTGAAGTCACCCACTATTATTATGTTGCTGTCTATCTAATTTCTTAGGTCTAGTAGTAATTGTTTTATAAATTTGGGAGCTCCAGTGTTAGGTGCATAAATATTTAAGATTCTGATACTTTCCTGTTGGACAAGGCCTTTTATCATTATATAATGTCCCTTTTTGTCATTTTTAACTGCTGTTGCTTTAAAGTTTGTTTTGTCTGATATAAGAATAGCTACTCCTGCTTGCTTCTGGTGTCCATTTGCATGGAATGTCTTTTTCCACCCCTTTACCTTAAGTTATGTGGGTCTTTATGTAATCTGGAAGGCAGCAAGTACTTGGTTGGTGAATTCTTATCCATTCTGCCATTCTATATCTTTTAAGTGGAGCATTTAGGCCATTTACATTCAACATTAGTATTGAGATGTGAAGTACTATTCTATTCAACATGCTATTTGTTACCTGCATACCTTGATTGTTTTAAAAATTATTTATTGTGTTGTTGTTTTATAGGTCCTAGGAGATTTATGCTTTAAGGAGATTCTGTTTTGATGTGTTTCGAGGATTTGTTTCAAGATTTAGAGCTCCTTTTAGCAGTTCTCATAATGCTGGCTTGGTAATGGCGTATTATCTCAGCATTTGTTTGCCTGAAAAGACTCTATCTTTCCTTCATTTATGAAACAGTTTCTATCTTGGTTTCACTGGATACAAAATTCTTGGCTGATACTTGTTTAAGGAAGCTGAAGATTGGGCCCCAGTTCCTTCTAGCTTGTGCAGTTTCAGCTGATAAATCTGCTGTTAATCTGATAGGTTTACCTTTATATATTACCTTGTGCTTTGCCTCACAACTTTTTTTTTTTTTTTTTTTTTGGAGATGGAGTCTTGCTCTGTCACCCAGGCTGGAGTGCAGTGGCGTGATCTCGGCTCACTGCAACCTCTGCCTCCTGGGTTCAAGTGATTCTTCTGCCTCAGCCTGCTGAGTAGCTGGGATTACAGGCATGCACCACCATGCCCAGCTAATTTTTGCATTTTTAGTAGAGATGGGGTTTCACTATGTTGGTCAGGTTGGCCTCAAACTCCTGACCTCATGATTTGCCTGCCTTGGCCTCCCAAAGTGCTGGGATTACAGGCTTGAGCAACTGTGCCTAGCCTTACCGCACAAGTCTTAATATTCTTTCCTTTGTCTTGACTTTGGATAACTTGATGACTAGTGCCTATATGATGATCTTTTTGCAATGAATTTCCCAGGTGTTCTTTGAGTTTTTGTATTTGGAAGTCTAGATCTCTGGCAAGGCTGGAGAAGTTTTCTTTGATTATTCCTCCAAATATGTTTTCCAAACTTTTAGATTTCTCTTCTTCCTCAGGAATGTCAATTATTCTTAGGTTTGTTCATTTAACATAATCCCAAACTTCTTGGAAGCTTTGTTCTTTTTTTAAATATTATTTTTTCTTTGTCTTTGTTGGATTGGATTACTTCAAAAACCTTGTCTTCGAGCTCTGAAGTTCTTTCTTCTACTTGATTGATCCTATTGCTGAGGCTTTCCAGTGCATTTTGCATTTCTATAAATGTGTCCTTGATTTCCAGAAGTTGTGATTATTTTTTATTTATGCTATCTATTTCACTGAAGGTTTCTCCCCTCATGTCTTGTATCATCTTTTAAAATTTTCTTAAATTGGACTTCACCTTTCTCTGGTACCTCTTTGATTAGCTTAATAATTGACCTTCTGAATTCTTTTTCTGGCAAATCAGGGATTTCTTCTTGGTTTGGATCCTTTGCTGGTGAGCTAGTGTGATTTTTTGAGGGTGTTAAAGAACCTTGCTTTTTCATATTACCAGAATTGTTTTTCTGTTTCCTTCTTATTTGGTTAGGCTATGTTGGAGGGAAGATCTGGGGCTCAAGGCTGCTGTCCAGATTCTTTTGTCCTGTGGGGTGCTCCCTTGATGTAGTACTCTTCCCCTTTTCCTAGGGGTGTGGCTTCCCAAGAGCTAAATCATAGTGATTATTTCTCTTCTGGACCTAACCACCCAGTGGGGCTATTGGGTTCCAAGCTGGTACTGGGGGCTGTCTGCACAGAGTCCTGTGATGTAAACCATCTTCTGGTCTCTCAACCATGGATAGCAGCACCTGCTCTGGTGGAGGTGGCAGGATTGTGAAATAGACTCTGTGAGGGTCCTTAGTTGTATTATTTTTGTTTATTGCACTAGTTTTATGCTGGTTGGCCTCTTGCCAGAAGATAGCACTTTCAAGCTGTGGTGTGGGAAGGATCATGTGGTGGGCAGGGTCCTAGAACTCCCAAGAAAATATGACCTTTGTCTTCAGCTACCAGAGTGGGTAGAGAATGACCATCAGGTTGGGGCAGGGTTAAGCATGTCTGAGCTCAGATTCTCCCTGGGCAGGGCTTGCTGCAGCTGCTGTGGGGTATGGGTCCCCAGGTCAATGGAGTTATGTTCCCAGGATTATAGCTGCCTCTACTCTGTCACACAGGTCGCCAGGGAAGTGGGGGAGTGCCAGCAGTTACAGGCCTCACCCAGGTCCCCTGCAACCCAAAAGGCCAGTCTCACTCCCATCATGCCCCCAACTCCCAACAGCACCGAGTTTGTTTCCAGGCAGTGGATGAGCAGGGCTAAGAATTTGCCCCAGGCTACCAGCCTCTCAGCTGAGAAAGCGCACAAGGCTTTCAAGTTTCATGCCTCACTGCCTTCCCAAGTCTGCACTTAGGATTTACCCCCTGCCTGAAGTTCTGTCCAAGAATCTGCATTTTCAGTTGGAATTGTTACAAAGTTTAGCTGAAGGTTTCCTTTTCCCTGTGGTCTTTTCCCAGTTCCTCTGGCAGTCCTCCCCAATGACCCCTGTGAAACAAAGTCTGAGTTCTTTATTCTCTCAGTCTATCCAGCTTTTTACTTGTTAGAATTGAGTGGCTACTTTTTTTTTTTTTTAATAGAGATGGAGGTCTCACTATGTTGACCAGGCTGGTCTTGAACTCCTGGCCTCAAGCAATCCTTCTGCCTCAGCCTCCCAAAGTACTGGCGTGTCCGGAATTGGTGGGTTCTTGGTCTCACTGACTTCAAGAATGAAGCCACAGACCCTCGCGGTGAGTGTTACAGTTCTTAAAGGCAGCGTGTCTGGAGTTTGTTCCTTCTGATGTTCAGATGCATTCAGAGTTTCTTCCTTCTGGTGGGTTCGTGGTCTTGCTGGCTCGGGAGTGAAGCTGCAGACCTTCGTGGTGAGTGTTACAGCTCATAAAGGCAGTGTGGACCCAAACAGTGAGCAGCAGGAAGATTTATTGCAAAGAGTGAAAGAACAAAGCTTCCACAGTGTGGAAGGGGACCCGAGCGGATTGCCACTGCTGGCTCGGGCATCCTGCTTTTATTCTCTTATCTGGCCCCACCCACATCCTGCTGATGGTCCATTTTACAGAGAGCCGATTGGTCTGTTTTACAGACAGCTGATTGGTCTGTTTTGACAGGGTGCTGTTTGATGCACTTACAATCCCTGAGCTAGACACAAAAGTTCTCCATGTCCCCACTAGATTAGCTAGATACAGAGTGTCGATTGGTGTATTTACAAACCCTGAGCTAGACACAGGGTGCTTATTGGTGTGTTTACAAACCTTGAGCTAGATACAGAGTGCCAATTGGTGCACTTACAATCCCTTAGCTAGACATAAAGGTTCTCCAAGTCCCAACCAGATTAACTAGATACAGAGGAGTGCCAATTGGTGCATTCACAAACCCTGAGCTAGACACAGGGTGCTGACTGGTGTATTTACAATCCCTTAGCTAGACATAAAGATTCTCCAAGTCCCCACCAGACTCAGGAGCCCAGCTGGCTTCACCCAGTAGATCCCACACGAGGGCCGCAGGTGGAGCTGCCTGCCAGTCCTGTGTCATGCCCCACACTCCTCAGCCCTTGGGTGGTCAATGGGACCGGGCGCTGTGGAGCAGGGGGTGGTGCTCCTTGGGGAGGCTTGGGCTGCGCAGATGCCCATGGTGGGTGGGGGGAGGCTCAGGCATGGTGGGCTGCAGGTTCCGAGCCCTGCCCTGCAGGGAGGCAGCTAAGGCCTGGCGAGAAATCCATAACAGCAGCTGCTGGCCCAGGTGCTAAGCCCCTCACTGACTGGGGCTTGTGGGCTGGCCAGCCGCTCGGAGTGCAGGGCCTGCCAAGCCCATGCCCACCCAGAACTCATGCTGGCCCGCAAGCGCCCAGGTGCAGCCCTGGTTCCTGCCCGTGCCTCTCCCTCCACACCTCCCTGCAAGCTGAGGGAGCTGGCTCCAGCCTTGGCCAACCCAGAAAGGGGTTCCCACAGTGCAGCAGCAAGCTGAAGGGCTCCTCAAGCGCAGCCAGAGTGGGTGCCAAGGCCAAGGAGGCGCCCAGAGCGAGCGAGGGCTGCGAGGACTGCCAGCACGCTGTCACCTCTCACTGGGATTACAGGTATGAGCCACCGTGCTTGGCTGCTTTCAAGCTCCTTGCATGCAGAACTGAATATATTCATTGTCTTTTAAATATTACTATTTTTCTTCCATCTAAATTAGAAATCCCTCAGAACATAGAATTGTTTCTCTGTAATTTTTCAGCTTTTCTAAAGCACCTTGCATAGTATTAAGTATATTGAGGTATAATTTACAGAAGTTAATAATTTCCCTTTTTAAGTGTTCAGTTCACTGTGTTTGCCAAATGCATACAGCTGCGTATCTCGGCCACAATCAAGATCTAGAACATTGCCTTCACCTCAGAAGACTTCTTGTGCCTCTTTACAGTCAATCTCTTCTTCCTACTCCTAGTTTTTGGCAACCACTGGTCTGATTTCTGTCCCTATAGCTTTGCCTTTTCTAGAATTTCATACAAGTGGAATCAAACAATATGTAGCTCCTTGTTTCTGGCTTTTTTCACTTAGCATAATGCTTGTGAGATTCCATCTATTTGTATGTACCAGTGATTTGTTTCCCTTGTGTGAATGTACCACAGTTTGTTTATCCATTAACCAATTGGTGTGTATTTGGCATTTTCAGTTTGGGGCTATTATAAATAAGACATGTATAATTCATGAACAGGTCTTTGCTATAAATATTCACATTTACATCTTTGTATGGACATGTCTTCATTTCTCTTGGGTAAATATCTTGGTTTAGGATTGCTGGGTCATATGGTAAGTGTATGTGTAGCTTTATAAGAAACAGTTTAATTGTTTTTCCAAAGTAGCTCTACCATTTTTACATTCCAACCAACAAACTACAAAATTTCAAGTTGCTCTGCATTCTCACCAAATCTTCATATGATCAGTCTTTTAAATTTCATTTTAGCTATTTTATATGTGTGGTGGTATCCCATTATGGTTTAGATGTGCATTTCTCTCTGGCAAGTTATGTAAAGTATCTCTCAGTGTGCTGATTTGCCATGGGTATGTCCTCTTTGGTGAAGTGTCTGTTAAAATCTTTTACCCATTTTTTAAACATTAGGTTTTTCCTATTAGTGAATCAAAAGATATATAAATATACATATTCCAGATGTCCTTTATCAACTGTTTTGCAAATATTTTTTCCCAATCTGTGACTTATCTTTTCATTTTCTTAACAGTGTCTTTTAAAGAGCAGAAATGTTATATCTTGATGAAGTCCAGTTTATCAAGATTTTCTTTTCAGGACCATACTTTTTGTGACTTTTCTAAGAAACCTTTGTCTAACCCAAGGTCACAAGAATTTTTCTCCTGTATTTTCTAATGGAAAGTTTTATTTTTCTTATGGAAAATCTTATATGGTTAGCTCTAACATTTTAGGTCTGTGATCCATGTCTAGCTAATTTTTGCATATGATTAAGGAAACATATACTGTTTGATGTGTACCTGTGTGTCAAAGAATACAACCATCAAACATCTAATGCAGAAACAAAAAGACACACTTTCTAGAATGAAGACCAGAGCCCTGTAGGAAAGCTTGAGATTATGTTTTGGAGAACCCACACAGGAACATGTCTTCTACTTGGGAAGGGGTGGGTGAGAATTAGCATAGCTTTGTTATTTAAAGTTTTGCATTTCAATAAATTTTGAAATTTATTCAGATCACAAATGCTATAGGAGAGAAAAATACTCATGCGGGCTGACAGATTAAGAACTCTTCTCTGGATATTCTTGATTAACTGACTAGATGTTGAGAAAACTACAAACCTATTTCATTATCTGTGAAATGGGTGTAACCATACTTGACACGAAGCTACTTTACAGGCTTGTGTAGACCAATTGAGAAGTCTTGTAGAGGGGTCATAAGGATCCCAAATTTCATTGTGATTATTGCTAATTATACTAATTCTTAATTTAAAATGCTGCCAGAAAGCCTGCAGATGACATCGGTAATCAAAGGTCCATTGATTTGCATGTGTTGTGAGCATATTAATCATAATTATTGCTTTGGCAGCCACAATGTCTAACTCCAGAAGTGTTTATTCCGTTAGTGATGCATTATTTTCAAAGTACTATTCTGGTACTGATGAGTCTGTGTTACAGACCAAGGCCTTATATGATGAAATGTCATTGTTTTGTGGGATTTGTGACTCCTCTCCCATGGGAGGAAACCTCAACATGACATGCTCTCAACAAATGACATAGTGGGTTAAAACGAGGATGGGAGAAAATGATTTCAGTTCAAATGTTGGATTTTTTTCATCCTGAGAGCAGGTGCCTTCCCATAAATATTTTCCTGAAATGGAAGTTGCCATGGGAAATGGGTGGCTGGTTTAGATATCAGACTAGGGGCCTGGCAGCCAGGGGTCTGGATCTATCTTTGTGTCCAAAAACCCAAGGCAATGGCAATAAATACATAATTCCAAAGGGGTGTTGTGGCCCTGCACCTAAACCCAACAAAAAGATAAAGAGAACTGCCTTCCAATGACCATTGTTAAACACTTAGCATTTTGTGTTTGTGACATGCTTTCAACCTTTACTTACTCTCCATGGCAGCCCTATGAGTTAGGGCAGGACTCATAGTTGGCTCACAGGGAGAAAACAGCCTCCAGGAAGTGGCAGTCAGGGCCTCCGTCTGTGCTGGGCCTTTGGTCTCCACTAACATTTTGAATTATGAGTTTTTAGCATTCAGAGGACCGAGTTCTTTTTTTTTTTTTTTTTGAGATGGAGTCTTGCTCTGTTGCCCAGGCTAGAGTGCAGTGGCGTGATCTCAGCTCACTGCAAGCTCTGCCTGCCAGGTTCAAGCAATTATCTTGCCTCAGCCTCCCAAGTAGCTGGGATTACAGGCGCGTGCCACCATGCCTGGCTAATTTTTTTTTTTTTTGTATTTTTAGTAGAGATGGGGTTTCTCCATGCCAGCCAGACTGGTCTCAAACTCCTGACCTCGTGATCCACCAGCCTCACCCTCCCAAAGTGCTGGGATCATAGGCATGAACCACTGCGCTTGGCCGGACCCAGTTCTTTTGGTGAAGTTTTTTCCCCTCTGAACTTTTTAGTATAAAAAAATATTTAAAATATTAACAGTAGAAGAAAAGTTATAGTAAACTCCTATGTATTCATCTTCAGCAATTACAAAGACATGGCCAATCTAATTTTATCTATACTCCACCCACCTTGCCTCACCCTGGTGAATTATTTTAAAGCAAACCCCAGACCACATTTTTTTTTATCTATAAGTTTTGATCACTAAAAACAAAGGATTTTTTTTAAAAAATGAATTATTACACATAAAAAATTACCAATAATTCCTTTATAGCCAGTGAATTACTCTAAACATCTCATAAATATTTTTTCTTCGGTTTCTTTATTAGAATCAGGATTCAAGTTAAGTTCCACACATTACAATAGGTTAATATCTCTCAAGCCTCCTTTAATCTAGGGGTTCCCTTTTGTGGTTTTTTTCCCCTTCTCACAATTTATTTGTCTAAAAAATCAAATCATTTTTTCTTGTGAAATTTTGTCCTACATATTGCTGATTGCATACCCACAGTATTTTTTGCTTTTCTTTTTTGTTTTTGCATACCCATAATATTTTTAATAATGTCGTTTGTCCCTTGTGTTCTCTACAAATTTGTGGTTGAATCTAGAGACTTGATCGAATTAGGTTTGATTCTTTTCCCCCCTAAGAGTGCATCGTGGTGTTGGATGCTTCCATCAGATAGCCCAGGGCTTTTCATTAGCAGCCATCAGTGACTGTTGTCTGGACCCATTAATTAATTACAAGTTGCAAAATGGCAACGTTCTTTTTTTTTTTTTTTTTGAGACAGTGTCTTGTTCTTATTGCCCAGGCTGGAGTGCAATGGCATGATCTCGGCTCACTGCAACCTCTGCCTCCTGGATTCAAGTGATTCTCCTGCCTCAGCTGCCTGAGTAGCTGGGATTACAGGCACCCGCCACCACACCTGGCTAATTTTTGTATTTTTAGTAGAGACGGGGTTTTGCCATGTTGGCCAGGTTGGTCTTGGACTCCTGACCTCATGATCCGCCCGCCTCGGCCTCCCAAAGTGCTGGGATTACAGGCGTGAGCCACTACACCTGGCCAAAATGGCAACATTCTATCACATATTAGCTGGAACACTTCCATAAAGTTCCCCTCACCTACTTTTTGGTTACCCAGTCATACAGTTTACATAAGTCAGAATAAATGCTTGATTCTTTCCCTTATATTTTACCAAAATACTGAGTTAGTTCTCTAGTATACTCCACAGATATCCAATTAGGTTTTAAAATTTTTTAAATAGGCTGGGCATGGTAGCTCACACCTGTAATCCAAGCACTTTGGGAGGCCGAAGCAGGCGGATCATGAGGTCAGGAGTTCAAGACCAGCATGACCAACATGGAGAAACCCTGTCTCTACTAAAAAATACAAAAGTTAGCCAGGCATGGTGGGGCACACCTGTAATCCCAGGTACTCAGGAGGCTGAGGCAGAAGAATCTCTTGAACCTGGGAGGCAGAAGCTGCAGTGAGTGGAGAATGCGCCATTGCGCTCCAGCCTCGGTGACAGAGCGAGACTCTGTCTCAAAAACAAACAAACAAACAAAATTTTAAATAACAATATAGGCCAGGCATGGTGGCTCATGCCTATAATCCTAGCACTTTGGGAGGCTGAGGTGGGTGGATCACGAGGTCAGGCACTCGAGACCAACCTGGCCAACACAGTGAAACCCTGTCTCTACTAAAAATACAAAAAATTAGCCGGGTGTGGTGGTGGGCACATGTAATCCCAGCTACTCAGGAGGCTGAGGCAGAAGAATCACTTGAACCTGGGAGGCAGAGCTTGCAGTGAGCCAAGATTGTGCCACTGCACTCCAGCCTGGGCAACAGAGTGAGACTCTGTCTCAAAAAAAAAAAAAAAAAAAAAACAAACAACAACAAAAAATAATTCTCTGGATTTAAACATGCCTATTTGTTTCACTTTATTGGAATTATTATGGTTGATGCCCAAATTGTCCCATATTTGGCTAGTGACAGCCCCTTCCAGTTGGCTTCTGAGTCTTCTTGACATAATTTCTATGTTAGTTTCCTAGGGCTACTGTAACAAATTCCACAAACTGGGTGGCTTACCGCAGAATGTGTTGCCTCACAGCTCTGGAGGCTGGAAGTTTGAAATCAAGACATTGGTAAGGTTGGTTATTTTGGGAGATTCTGGGAGAGAATCTGCTCCATGCCTCTCTCCTAGCATCTGGCCATTGCCACAATCCTTGATGTTCCTTGCCTTGAGGATATCACTCCAGTCTCTGTCTGCATTATCACATGGCATTCTCTCCCTCTCTGTGTCTGTGTCCATATTTCCCTCTTCTTAATAAGATGCCAGTCACTGGATTTGGGCCCACCCTAGTCCAGTATCACCTCATTTTAACTTGATTACATCTTTAAAGACTCTATTTTCAAATAAGGTCACATTCACATGTATAAGGGGTTAGATTTTGAACACATATTTTGGGGGAACACAATTCAACCCACAGCAACCCCAGTAATCTTTGATAGATTTTTTGCTTTCTGTTAAGACAAAATGTTACAGACTCATTTTTTATATTTCCTGTTGCAGACCCAGAATTGACCCTTTTAGGTTGGAAATGATACTTAGAGACCGTAATCTGAGCACTGGGAGTGCTCATTGTTACTGGATTACTCATCATTTCCAGGCCTTTGCAAAGGACAGAAGTTGGGAATGATTTGATTTCTTACAGAAAAAATACATTACAAATGTATAACTCACACTTCAAATTCAAATTGAAGACTTTAAGACTTAACCCCATCAAACCATCACCTATTTACCTTATCTTGCATTAGCAAGTCCTGGTTCTCAATGATACAATATAATTACTCTTTTTCTGCTGGGCGTAGTGATATGTGCCTATACTCTCAACTACTCAGGAGGCTGAGGAAGGAGGATTGCTGAAGACCAGGAATTCAAGGCTACCCTAGGCAAAGTATCAAGACCCCATCTCTCTCTAAAAAAAAAATTATGTACAATTACTCTTTTATTTTATTTCATAACATATACAGCACTGTCTGAAAATAACAAAACTAATGCTACTACCAACAATATGATTACTAAAATAGTTTAATATTTTAAAAATTATCTTTGTAATTCTTTTTTTTTTTTTTTTGATGGAGTCTTGCTCTGTTGCCCAGGCTGGAGTGCAGTGGCACAATCTCGGCTCACTGCAAGCTCCGCCTCCCGGGTTCACGCCATTCTCCTGCCTCAGCCTCCCGAATACCTGGAACTATAGGAGCCCGCCACCACACCTGGCTAAATATTTTTTGTTGGTGTTGTTGTTTTTTTTTTTTTTGAGACAGAGTCTCGCTCTGTCTCCCAGGCTGGAGTGCAGTGGTGCAATCTCCGCTCACTACAAGCTCCACCTCCCGGGTTCACGCCATTCTCCTGCCTCAGCCTCTCCGAGTAGCTGGGACTACAGGCACCCGCCACCACGCCTGGCTAATTTTTTTGTATTTTTAGTAGAGACAGGGTTTCACTGTGGTCTCAATCTCCTGACCTCATGATCCGCCCGCCTTGGCCACAGGGTTTTCACTGTGTTAGCCAGGATGGTCTCGATCTCCTGACCTTATGATCCACCCACCTCGGCCTCCCAAAGTGCTGGGATTACAGGCGTGAGCCACTGCACCCGGCCTGTAATTCTTTTTTTCCTCTGTATACATTCCACTCAGGATATACACTAAAATTATTTCATATTGAAATAGTTTTTCTATGTTTAGCTATGCTATGCTACCAGTTTTGTGGACAGTTGGGGTCATTTATTCTCACTTATTTTCAGTTTTTAGGGATTGTCTTTTATTAATAGGCTTTCTATTTTAGAACACTTTTAGGCTCACAGCAAAATTGATAGGAAGGTACATAGATTTATCACATATTCTAACCCTACATATGCATAGCCTCCCTCATTATCAATATCTTCCATCAGACTGGTACATTTGTTACAGTTGATGAACATACATTGACACATCATTATCACGTGAATAAGTCTCACGAGATCTGATGGTTTTATACTGGGTTTCCCCTTTCACTTGGCTCTCATT
This sequence comes from Symphalangus syndactylus, assembly GCF_028878055.3. Lineage (NCBI taxonomy): Eukaryota > Metazoa > Chordata > Mammalia > Primates > Hylobatidae > Symphalangus > Symphalangus syndactylus. The sequence continues at coordinate 45,939,985 of NC_072440.2, forward strand.
CTTTCTTGCCTGCTACCATGTAAGATATGCCTTTTGCCATGATTCTGAGGTCTCCCCAGCCGTGTGGAACTGTGAGTCCATTAAACCTCTTTTTCTTTATAAATTACCCAGTCTTGAGTATGTCTTTATTAGCAGCATGAAAACAGACCAATAAAGTTTATATTACTGGCTACTCATGCACTCTATTGTTATTCCAACATCTGTGCATTCCATGTAGACTAAACCCTATGGTAGTAATAAAAACAGCTAACAATAACTGAACTCTTAGTATGTCCTGAACGTTGTTCTAAGCACTGTTTCCTCACTTAATTCCTATGACCAGTCTATGAGATTGACACAATTATGATCCTGCTCTTGCAGATAAGGAAGAAATAGAGAAGTTAAGTAATTTGCCTAAGATAAATATCTAGAAAGTTGTTCTTAGCCATTTTATGATACCGCCCTTCCAAGCATACCAAACATCTTGTGACAAATGCCTTGTCATGAGGACTTCCAAAGACCAGCTGATTTTGAATAAATATGTAGGACTAAATATTTTAGAACTATAAAAATAGATGATATTCTCAATAAAGTGTGATGACAGGTTTTTAAAGCATTAATTTAGATGTGTGAATTTTAATACATCTGCTTGAAAACCAACCATGTTTCTGAATAGTCACACCTTCTATAATAGATTTATTAAATTAAAATGTACAAAAGTGCCCACAGTTGACTTTTTTCACCTGTAAAATTGCAATTTCATATGGTTCCATATAATACTTTTGCCACTGTTGAAAAGATGAAGTATCATCTTTTCTTTTCGGAGATCTGAGCTGTTTGTCAATCCATCTGACAATCAACCCATTGGTTAACTGTGCCAAATGCTATATCAGTCCTGGGGTCATGAGCCATGCCTCTTCAAAGCTTTATGTCTTTGGAAAAGTTACTTCTCTCAGCATCAATTTTATCTATAAGGTAAAAATTTTAATACTTGCCTCATAGAATTATTATGAAGATCAATTGCATAGTGTAAGTTAAAAGTTCAATCATACATGCCAAGTACTTAACAAATGGTGGCTATTTTTATTATTGTTGCATATTTTACTTCTTTCTTAACTAGCATATCACTAGACCATCATTATGGAGATGTTGACTTTATTCCCCCTGAAAGCAATTGGCCCTGTGGTTGGGGAATAGGTGCTGGTATTGCCTTGGTAGGTGATACATGACCTTAAAAAGCCTGTGACTTTTTGTCAGGCTATAGTGTGGTAATGAATTTTCCCAGAAGTCTATGGTATCTGCTTGTCATTTTGCAAGCGTGTGTGTGAGCTTCAAGAGCAAGCTTGTAAGCACACAAAAGTTCCCAGATGGCTTTTTAAGGACTTTTGATGTCTGCAATCTTTGATTTGAATGTTCCCCAGTGATCTGAGAGCAGATTTCTTGTATCCTTAAACGTGGCTGTGCAAAATTGAGCAAATAATTGGCCTAGTTTAGACCATCTTGTTAAATGACAGCTAGATTCATGGTAGCAAGAGCAGCCTCACATCTGATATCATTGACTGAGCCATGATCCACTGGCCTTGGGAGCTCTACAAACTTCTCAGGAGAGCCTTGAAAGAGGCTAACCAGGTGTTGACCTGTGGTCAGCTGGAATAAAAGTTTTAATTGAACAATCTTGCTTGTGAAACGCGTGCCAGGTTTTGTCCTGCTGCAGTCAACTGTCTTGATTCTTGAGCAGTTTTATGAGCTTCACCCATAACGGTAATGGATTTGAGATGACAGTTTAGGAGCTGCAAATATTGAGGTCCTGGAACACAAACACACAGTAAAGTCAGCCACAGTAAAACAAGACTTAGGGCAACATGACTCCCTCAGCTGGCTTCCTGCAGAGAATAGAGGCCAAAAGGAAAATTATCCTCACCTCTGCATGGTGGGCCCTTAGCCATGGGAGGGAAAGAAGCGTCTGAATCTTAAGACCTGGAGTGCAACAAAAAGTAGAGTTTGGCTATCAGAGACTACTATTGTGAGAATGGCAGGCACTACCAAACATGAGTGTAGCCTCAATTCAGGGCATGAAATTGCTACTGTTTGCTAATCTTGTCTCAATATTTAAAGAATACTATGCAAGAGGTACATTGCTTATGTTGTATAAAGGGTTAACTAGAGATTCACTTTGGGGGAAAATGTGTTTTAGTTGTTCTGAAGCCTCTTCTGGCTTCTTTACGGCTGTGTTCTGATATAACCTTAGTGCCATCCGAGGCAATAAATAGCAAAGGAGTTGGGGTAAGTCCAGTGATTTTTCCACAGCATCTTTCATTGTAAGTATGCCGGATTTTTAAAAATGCGACTCCATAAACCACATCATCACAGAATCCTGTTGCCATCTCTGGGGGGTTTTGGCGTTCCAAATGCTTGCCTTCTTGGACAGTGCATTGATGTGGCCCTGGGGACTGATTAGAGTGTCTAAAACCAATCCTGGCACTGGATCACCTTGTGGCTGAGGTGAAATGGGGATCTTGTTTTCAAAAGGTTGGAGAAGAACTCAGAGGAAAGGACCCGAGAGGAGACCACTCACTCTTTGGAGCTTAGGAGAGATTGACCCTTGACCTTCTCAATCTTCAGACCTTAGAAGCTCCTTGCTGGTCATACATGCTCACATCCATCTTGGCAGCCTGAACCCCCAACGTCCTTGGACATTCCTAGAAGTGTAAAGACCAAATCAGCCCCAGGATGTTGGCAGGATTCAGTGTGTTACTAAAAATGGGCCCTTGTGGATGAAGAAGCATTTTAAGTGAAAAAAGAAAATAAAATTTATGTAATTATTAGTGACTCCAGTGACTTCAGTTGTTCTGAAATGGTTCATTACCAAAGATTGAAACAGGGTCACAGGAACACTGCTTCCCAGTGAGAGAGAAGTGTATCTCTCTGCAGCCCCTGTTCCTCCTCTAGTCTCAGCCAAGAGTGACACTGGGGAATACTCCAGAAAACTATTCATGGGGGTTTGGATTTACAAGCTTCATAACTGTTCTCTTAACACTGCAACCCACCTTTGCAGTGAGTGATTCGCAGCCCCAGCCTCCTAGCTAACTTTGGGTCCTTCCCAAACACTAAATAATGGGATGGGGATAGAAGACAGTTTCTTTTCCAAAGTGCAGAGGCGGGAGGCTGGATGACTGCTCCAGGAGCTGGTCTAGCGCCAGCCCCTGGCTGATACCTGCTCTGGGGCAGCGTGCAGAGGCTAAGGCCTGGATAGAGCTGGGAGGTGGGGGAGCAGTTTTCCATGACAGCCTCCCTTATTCATGGCTACCCTTCTCTCAGCCAAAACTGTATTTCCTGGTACCTCTCTCGGGGTTGCAGACGAGGAGCAGTTGGATCATTTGATTAGCTTTTTCCCAGAACAGGGAGCCTCCCATCTCTGTTTACTTCCCAGTGAGTGAAGGAGGAGGCCCAAGAATGGGGCGCCTTCTGGTGCTGCTCCTGAAACAAAAACCATCCCAGAGTCAGCCCTGGTTTTGCTAAATGTGCCACATTTCCCACATCAGGTTGACACCTGCTGACCCTTTCCACCCTCCCTACTCCTGGGGAAAATACTTCCGGGTGGTCCCACTCCAGCTCTCCTCACAGAAAAAGGGAACTTTTTTGGTTCCTCATAGATCACCTGTTTGGATTTTGGCTTTTGTTTTTATTTGTGGTAAAAATGCAAAACATAAAATTTACCACCTTAACTATTTTTAAGCATAGTTCAGTGTCAGCTATAATCACATCGTTGCACATTGGACCCTCTAGAACTTTTTCATCTTGCAAAACTGAAACTCTATATTCTCTGAACCACTGCCTATTTCCCTCTCCCTGCAGCCCCTGATGCTTACCATTCTACTTTCTGTTTCTATGAGTTTAACTACTTCAGATACCCCGTATAAATGTAACCACACAGGATTTGTCTTCTTGTGATTGGCCTATTTCCCTTAGCGTAATGTCATCAACGTTTGTCCATGTTGTAATATGTGACAGGATTTCTTTTGTTCGTGAGGCTAAAAACCATTTCATTGTGTGTATATACCACATTTGGTTCATTCATTCATCTGTCTGTGGAGATTTAGGTTGTTTTCACCTCTTGGCTATTGTGAATAATGCTGCAATGAACATGGATGTGTAAACTTCTCTTTGAGATCTTGCTTTTGATTCTTTTGGATATACACTGGAAGTGAGATTGCTGGATCATAGGGTAATTCTATTTTTAATATTGTGAGGAATCTCCATGCTGTTTTCTATAGCAACTGCACAGTTTTATATTGTCTGAGGGTAATTTTGAAGTGCCCTGGGCATAAACTTCAGGCCTTAGGCTTCCACTCTTGGATTCATTTTTGATATTCCTACATTCTTTCCACATCACCCACCCATAGCAATTAGTTGTAGCATGTAACCTTTCTCCAAGGTCAGTCCCACAGAGCAGGGAACAAACAGCAGGCCTTACCCTGGTCCCAAGTGTAAGTAAAACATGGACTTTTCACTTCTAATCTGATGCTACACTGGGTCCTTACCATAACAGACAAATGCAAGCACTCAGCTCAAACACCCTCCATCCCCACATGGGCCTTTCTGGAGCCTCTAGCACTTCCCTTCATGTGGGGTGAGGTTCCACTGTTCTTTAGTCAGTGTCATTTTCCTGGAACTGCTCAGGGCTCCCATCCTCATGCCTACATTAAAGGCAGGCCGGCATCTCTGGCTCTCTTCCCTGTGGTGGCGATGGCTCGTTAAATGCCTCTTGGTCACTTCTGTGAGACAGCTTGGCAGTGGAGGAGGGACAGCGGTTTGCTGGCTGCCCACCCAGGCTGAAAGGCTCTGATCTTCTCACAGGAGAGCCCGTCTCTTTTATGCTACAGAAGAAAGAGTCAAGACTTGCAGAGCAATTGTGGGACTGGTTTCTTTTTCCTAACTGGCTCTCGGTGACATGGTTTTCTGATCTAGGAGCTTATGTCTTTGATGAGATGTGTGTCTCCTCTGTTCCCCCTGGCCCCAACTCAGATGCCCCTTTAGCCAACTCTAACACACGCGCGCACACACACACACACACAGGTACCAAAGGTTTTTGTCCACCCCAGCCTATGGTGTGCTTTCCAATCATTCATTACATTCCCAGCTTCTGGCTTGGAATTTGGGCCTCCAAAAAGGAAATAAAAGGTACAATTCCTTAAGATTAGCTACCAATTTTTTTCATTCTATTTTGTGTTCACCTTATTTACCAAAGTCACTGCTGGCTTTATATGCAAGTAGAGAAGTTTTCAGAGCAATTAGACATGCCACAAAATAGCTCCTTTCTAGTTTGCATTGGAGCAAAAAGCCAACATTAGATAATCATTTCTTTGGTTTTGAATTTCCCTTTCTAGTTTTTTAAAAAAATGCAAATACACCTACTAGGAGTAACAAATTGCCACTAACCCTTCACTATAATTTAGTTTGTCAGATGGCTTCCTTCTGGGGCAAGTGGGTAGGGAAATGTGAAGGCTTGAATGGGAGAAAAACACAAAAAGTGGAGCTGGGGAAAACATTAACAAATTCCATGTATTTCCCAAGTTTTCCTAAGATCAGCTTTGTATGTGTTTCAGCTAGAATCTCATGAATCTTTGTATTTCAGTACTTGTCTATTTTAGGAAAAATTGAATGAGCAAGTTAGCCAAATCATTCTTGATGTCTTGATTTTGTAGGCTGGTACCATGTTACGAAATACTGTATGGGAAGGAGGCATCCCTGAATTTATCTTTTTGTCTCTTGTTTAATTCCATGTGGATCCCATGTGACTTCAAAGTATGGAGGCCATGTTGACTTTTTTTTTATTTTTGGGGGGGTATTTTTCCTTTAATGTTTTGGTCTAATTAGAGAAGGAACAAATCCTATATTTCGATTTGAAAGTTACATGCAGAGGGGAAATTGGCCTGTAAACTGTGGAGGGAATAGATGAGCTCTAACATCATCAAGAAGATAGTTCCTGGTATCAGTTCAGATACTTTTGGATGAAAGAAATATAAATCAATCTGAGCTAGCTTAAGCAAAATGTGGAGGGTGGTATAAGGATAAGGGGTATCTCATGGAGCCCAAGAGCAAGAATAGCTTGTCAGCAACCCAGGAGCGAAGTCGGCCTCTGGTCTCTGCTGCTCTCAGAACGTCTCCCTTTGCTTTTCTCTCTCTCTGCAGAACAGCTTTCTCTGGTTCTCTGGTCACATTGCAGAATGTCGTTGCTCCCAGGCTCCTAGATCAACATACTGTCTTCCCAGTCACATGAAGGTTAATTAGCTATTAATTAGTCCTAGTTCTTGGGAGAAGGAACCTGAATCAGGGTCTACAGTGGCCTAATGAACTATAAATGAAGGGCACTTGTCACAATCTATAAATGTGGGTGCTGGGGGCTTACCCTGGGCATCAGAGATACTTTTTCAGAGAAGCATGGTCCACATGCTGCACTTTCAAAAGAAAATGAGCCATAGTTTTCTGGGTTTACTCTTTGTAACTTGAATGTCCCCAGGTCTTGTCAGCTATGGGCACAAATAATCATGTCATGCTCATAACACCAGAATAATAGGGGACCTCAAACTTCACACAAATGTTGCCATAGGTTTTATTTTATTTTATTTTCATTTATTTTTTTGAGACAGGGTCTCACTCTGTCCCCCAGGTTGGAGTGCAGTGGCATGATCTTAGCTCACTGCAACCTCTGCCTTGTGGGCTTAAGTGATCTTCTCATCTCAGCCTCCTGAGTAGCTAAAACTATAGGCGCATGCCACCAGGCCTGGCTTTTTTTTTTGCCACATTGCCCATGCTGGTCTTGAACTCTTGGGCTCAAGCAATCCTCCTGTCTTGGCCTCCCAAAGTGCTAGGATTACAGACATGAGGCACGGTGCCCGGCCAGACCAAGAGTTTTCTTCAGTGTTCTTCCAAGCTCATGAATGGTTCACTCCAGCTGAGTTCACCGTCTCTTACCAGATACTTCAGTTCCCCACCAGGTATTACAGTCTTTGCCACTATTCTGCTGGGCAACAACGACAACAACAAGCCAAGTTTGATCCTTCACTAAGGGTGGCCATATATTTCTAGCTTATGCCCGTTGTCCTGATATAATTGTTAATTGTTAATAGCACCCTCTTTTATTCTCAGAAAAGCATAAGTTTTACAAGAGTCCGAGGCAAGGAGGTTTTTGTGAATCCTCTGTTAGAGAAGCTCCCAAACGGCACAGTTTGTGTTCTCAATATTTTATAGAGGGGCAGAGAAAACCAATTTTAAATTTTGAAACCTAAATTAACCAAAGGAAAGGCTATTTATTGATTGATATAACCAAAGTAGGGAAAAGGCAGTGGGTAGAGTATCTCAGCAGCCACTGGATTCAGAATCTGAAGTGTTATAGAGAATTCACTCCTTCTCTCTTCATTTTCTTTCGTTGTTGTTGTTTTTGTCTCTGTTTCTCTGTGTTAAACTTATTCCCTTAGACTTGTCCCTGTGAAGCTGGAAGCTTCAACACTAACACCAGTCCTGGGCCTACATCCTCAAAGCTTCAGAACCACAAAAATCAGAGGGCTCTTAATGGGAATATCTTAGGGAAGAGCCTATTGACTCTGTTTGGGTCATATGCCCATCACTGGACCATTCACTGTGGCCAAAGCATGAGGAACTATGGTTGGCAGCCCCATCAGAATCCTACTAAAAAGACGACAGTGCTGTTCCGGGCAAACAAAGCAACAAATGCCCACCATATAGAGCTCTTTCAGTGTTTAACCATCAGCCAATTTTCTCCAGAAGTGAGACCTGAGTCCAGTTGGGGAATGTCATAAAATAAAAGCAGAGGGTGGTCCAACATTCCTCCTTCCCATTCTACAACTAGGATTTTTCTGACTGAGGCAAACTCTTCCTGATCCTTGATCCCTTCATTCATCCAATAGGGCCCACAGTTCTTATGCATGTTGGCTTCGTTAGGCTGCCCTAGCTGTTCACTGGACCCCTGGTGGTGGGCATAGCTTAGGCAGAAGCTTAAAGATATCATTATATATATTAGCAAAATCAAACAGGATTAGGGAAACATGTACATTACATCCCAACCCAACCCTGAGTAGGTTCTTGAAATTAAACCATATGACTTCTTAGACCTACAGTTTGCATTCTGAAGACAAGCCAGTGGGATTCATACTCAGGGTAAGAAACCCTTCCCCGTGTGTGTGTGTGTGTGTGTGTGTGTGTAAACCAGGACTCAAATGGTACATTTATTGGCTTCAGGCCCAAATGTTATTCACAGAAAAGAAAAGCGGATTCCTGCTCTGATATAAACTTGAATATTATTTTTCTGTTCATGGAAAATTCTGTTTTTCTTTAGCATTGTTACTTAACCAAAAGACTTTTAGAAAATTGCAGCAGTGCTTTGAAGCACTCCGTGAAGTTGAGCTATTTCAGGCCTGTTCAAGAATAGGTTGTATGCCCATGTGGGTTTCCATATCTGCAGTGGATCTTCCATGTCTGCAGTGGTGTTTTGGTTGACATTTAGGATCTTGTCAAGCTCATGGTTCTGTTTCATGAGTACACAGATGAAGCCAATTCACTTTGTGAAATCCACCTAGTTTAAAATTCCTTTCATCTCCTCTCAAACATATTTGAGAAAGTCATTACAAATGAAGAGACCAATGTGAAGCTTAAAATGCATTTTCTTAAATGTTCTTGAAAAAGAGATTATGTTTTGGACACAATGTTTTGGACTAAACCAGGAGGTGAACTGCTGAGCATCCAGAAGTTTCTAGAGGGGACAGCATTGTAGGTTCGTTATGTTTGGAAAACAGTGGCCTGGACTATTTGTATGCAGGTGGGGATATCCCCTTATTGGGGAGTGAGCACTCATCCTCAAAGCCATTTGCATGTTCTGCACCTTTCTGAACCCTTCCCAGTGCCAAGTCCAAAATGAGTCATGAGACTGACTGCATGCACCATATGGTAAACCTGAGAACCATCCCTCTACTGAAGGATGCACACCAGGGCATGATTTGTTTAAGGCTACACAACTTCTGCTGAAAGATGACTTTGCCACAGCTTTTAAACATATGACGCAAGTTTTGTGCTGTGAAAAGTCCCCACTTACAGTTTAAGTATTTTTGTTCAGAGGAATAAAAGAAAAGAAAACAAACACGTAAGTCCTAACACAGGGCCTGTTTATAGCAATGGATCAGGCAGATCTCACTTCCCTTACTACATCCCTGACTGCTTCTAGCTGCATTAATTAGCTTAAAGGGGCTTCAGGACTACTTGGTAATGAGAACAGCCATACCTTCTGCAATTAATTATATAGAACAGTTACTTAGCTTCCATTTTTCTGCACCCCTCATGGTCCTGACTTTCCACTTTCTGTTTTCATTTTTAGGAAATAAGTTGCTATGAAACTTACATCTATTGACTTTGAGGATGCTTCTAGAAAATCATTTGAATATTTTTAAAACCAAAGATTTCTATATTTCTGCTAACTTTTTAAAGAGGAGCCCAAGTCTGAGACAGACAGAAACCCAACTCTAATTATATCTGTGGTGCCTGGGAGACATCCCCAGCTTAGATGAGTAAATGTGAAAAGAGAAAACAATCATAGGCAATTAGCTGGCTCTTGGCTTAATGTCAGCAATACATCCACTGTGAACCTCAAGCCCTCCCCGCTCTGTGGGCACCAGTCTCCCTCCCTCCCTTCCTCCCCTCAGCCACAGTTCCAGTTAGCAAAGCAGAGAGGGCCTCGGACTCTTACTGTTTCTCTGGAATTAGGCTAGACAATCTTTTCCAGTGACTTCTTAAAAGTCTGTCCCTTCTTCTGGTCCTTATTGTATTCTGCCCCCCGTCCCCTCCCCATGCGTATCCCCCTCCACCACAAACCCACGCCTTGTTAAGCCATTTTACTGGAAAACTGCTTGGCACCTAGCACTTCTTTCAATTACAGCAGCTTTTCAAGGTCTCATTGGCCCACACAGAATGCCATTGGCCGAGTGTAAGTGCCAGAGAAATATATTTCTTTTAAAACACTCCACATTTCTACTGCAAATAGGAACCCTCCCTAAGTCCATCACATCTGATAACCACTGTCAGGCTGGACAGTGGACTCATGGTGCTCTCAGGGCGGCCTCACAGGGGTTTGCCCGTGGCACTGAGGGGAGAGACTGATTGGCTGGCTGTTTCATTGCCGGATCTCTGAGGGCCAATCAGGATTTGCAGCTCAGCCACCTGCTTTCCGAGGAGCACTGAGCAAGATGGCCACCTCCTGGTGGTAAGTCTCGCTCCTGGAGTTCCCCTCTTGGCCCTACAGCGGGACATTCTGCCGCCACCTCTTTGTGTGTTGGGAAGATGACGTCCTTTCTGCTCGTCCTGCTTCTCTGATTGGTGAGTTTGGGATGGAGAAATGGACACGTGCAGTTCAACCCCTTCCATTCTCACTTTCCAGGAAGCAAGGTTTCTCTGTCTCTGGAGGTTTCCTGGGACTGGACTTCGTCTTGGCAAAGGGAGAGCCTGCAATTTCGTTGGGAAATGTTAAATAGGGCTGTGTGAGAAATCTTAGGTGCAGACTGGGGCTCTTCATCTAGCTTTATCAGCAATAGAGCAGACATTCTTGGCCCCAGCTTACAGCCCCAGCCTCCCTTGTCTACCTGTCAACTGCTTTGGGGCTTGGAGCAGAAAAGCAGGGAAGTAATTAATTGTCACCCTCTAACTCCAGCACTGCCCTCAGGAATGAAGAGAGGAGCCAGGGAACTCCTGCGGGAATTCCCTGAGAAGACCACAGGGATATAAAATATAATGAAGTGATGTGAGAAAAAATTGATAAACCAGCTTGGAGATGGAGGATGAAACTCAAGGATACAGGAAAGCTGAATCTCATGTTTTTCTCTTAGGAAATTCCTCTCAACGTGTGAAACAGGAAGACCGAGGGTTTCTCCTGGAGTTGTTTAAAGAGTGGCACTTTACAGAATTAGTTTCATGAAGCTTGTGAAAGGGAATCATCTGTCTAGTGCACCATCAAGTCATTGTTAGAGTTTTCTTAGAATACTACCCAGGCACTGGTAGAAACTGATTTACACAAGTGTTCTTGCTGCACTTGAAGCAGAATTAGGAATTTAGCTAAAATCTTTCAGATACAAGAGATTAGACCTGCAAGAGAGGTAAGAGAATTTGGTGGAAGGGGGAAGCAGAGAGCACCCTTACTAATTTTAAGAGCTCACCCAAGGCCAGTAGTTTTCCATCCATTAGAATCACCTAAGGAATTGCTGAAGAATTCCAATATTTGGGTTCCTTCAGACATCATTCAAACCAGACACTCTGGTGATGGGCCAAGGAGTCAGTCTTGTTAAAAACTGCCCAGGTGATTCTGTCTGGTGTGCAGCTGGGACTGAAAAACAGTGTCCTGGTAGGCTAAGGGAAGCACTGGTCATTAGTCCCTTGCCTTTGGGAGCAGCCACAGGTGATGGTGATGATGGTAGTGATGGTGGTGAGTGGGGAATTTACATACTCTTTCTTCCCTAATGAATCTAAAGCTCTGCCACTTGAAGGGTGGTCCCTGGACTAGCTGCATCAACACTTAGGACCTTGTTCAAAAATGCAGAATTTGGGGCCCCAACCTAGACCTAGACCTATTGAATTAGAACTGTAGTGGGGAAATGTTTCTTGAACTTTAATGTGCATAGGAAACACCTGGGATCTTGTTAAAATGCAGATTCTGTTTCAGTAGGTCTGGGGTGTAGTCCAAGGTCCTGCATTTTTAACAATCTCTCAAGTGATTCCAGTGCTTCCAATCCATGGACCACGCTTTGAGCAGCAAGGCAGCTGACGCCTTGGAGCAATCACAAATGGAAGTTGCTCGAAGAGCAGTGCTCCAGCTTTGGACTGCTCTGTAGGAATGGTGCTGAAAATGTTGCATGGTGCATCTTCAGGGACATAACAGACACTGAAGATTTTATAGGAGTGGCTGCCATTCCCAGAACAGCCAATAGTAATTACCACCATCAGGAGATGCTGTTGCTGGGAACTTCCAGGAACTGCCAATTGGAGCTGGCACCAAAGTAAACTGCAATGGGAGAATCGAGTTAACAAGACTGCTTTGCAAGTTGGAACCCTCTCTGTATTCCAGCCCAAGTCACACTTGAGAATGAGGGAATTGGCTGTTCTTAATCATTTGCTATCTGGAGGAGAGAACCAGTCTTTCCATATACTTCACACTGAAATTAGAAAATAATTTTTCATCAAGATTCCTCTTGGGGCTTATGTATTCCTTTACTCCACAGATATTTTTGAGGACCTACTTTGTACCACGTAGTAGGCCAAGACTTAGATTTGAATGTCTAGAAACTGAGCGAGGCTCCAGCCAGCAGTAGACACCTAGAACTGCAACTCAACCCGCGTTGGAGAGGACACTGTGGCTTGAGAGAAGGTTATATTGGGATAGTGTCCATAAACATCTTAGCTATTATATAAACCTTGGGCCTAACATCAGTTGATGTCAATTTCAGAAATAAGACCATATATGATTCATTTGGAATCAGGCACTGGAAAAGCCAATGCTATTACTGGAAGGAATTTGACACCACTGAGCTACCCTAGGATAAAGGCTAAGTACACAATATTTTGCAATGAAATAGCAGCCATAGAAGATATTGTATGACTGCACTGGGGGTTTAGTACTATAACCAATTTGAGAATTTGGGAATGATTTGGTTCTGGGCAGGGGATATAAGTGGGAGCTTGAACCATGGGCTGTATTCCTCCTCCCCATATGGAAAGACTTTGCCTGTATCATTCAGGATGTCCTTTCCCATCCTGCCCTTTAAACCAGTGTGCTCAGAAGAGGTATTGCTGGCCTCCAGAGACCTCAGACACCCTGCAGACAATGTTTCTTATGACTTTTATAAGGCCAAGGGCTTCCTATTTGAAGAGGTATGCTCACCTGTTGTGAAGGCAGGAAGACATCTCAGTCAATACGTACTCTAGTGACGCAGAAACAGGGGAATGTCAAACAACAAAAAAATTGCTGATCAGGAGTTCTGAAACCACAGCTGACCTAGGAACCCAGTGGGAACTCAGTAGCAGTAGCGACCAGAAACCCTAAGGGGAAGCCATTATAATCCTCACCCCACCCCCCACCCCACCCTGCAAAGGTACGTTAGAGTCCACATCTCACCAATGTTAAATGACTCGAATAAAGTTACAGGGTAGTAGAAACAAATGGAGAAGAACAAAGGTTTTCTGACTTCTAGTACCAGGGAAATTGAAATGGTTAAGAAACAGAGAAACTGCAGAAGAAAAAGACCTGTCATTATAGTTGGGGGTGTGTGTGCAAAAGGAAATATGTAATCATCTCAATCTGAGGGACCTCCATGTGTGGGCACACACAACAGACTGTGAGAAGTGACAAAGGAGATGGAAGACCAAATGAGTGTGCAATATAACTGGAAATAGGACAGATATAATGGAAATACACAATAACATAAGTCACATAAGCACAAAATATATACCTAAGTGATGACAGCTGTGTAAGGAGCCAGGCGGCATGGGGGAGAGAAGGAGGCTCGGGGAGGTAATTGGAAAAGTGTGTGGGTAGAAAGGAAATTGATAGAAAGCAGCAGTATTTGAATCTACCCGAGGAAAGGCACTTGCTGCTGAGGCAGGTTTAAGTAAGTTCCCCGGGGCAAAGATAGAGTCTTACAAAGGGCTCTGAGGTTCTCGGACTAGAGGAAGTAGAGCATGAAATTTCCTTCCAGGGACAGTCTGGTTGGAAAGGGAGGAGGAGAAATAAGAGAAAGCTCCATTGTAATATACAAGACGAAAGGAAAAGAAAGACAAGTAAAAGGAATGATCTGAAACCACCTGGATATTGGAGCACAATTGTGAGAACAACTGGGTAAGAAGAGTCCATTTTCTTACCCTCCCTTTTTCCCCCTTTCCAAAGCATCCTATATTCCATTTTGGATTATTCTTGATAAGTTTCCTTTACTATGGAATGTGCTACCTATCTAGTAGCAACTGATGGAAGCTACCTCTCTTAGCTTCCAACTTGATAAAGAGGCATTTTTAATATAGCTGCTGGATCCAAATTGAAGGGAGGGAATAATCTAGCAAAATATCCACAAATTAGCTGCACTTCCTTTTGTAACATAAGGCAGCTCTATTCATTCACCTGAGATGGGGTGGAAGATCTCACACACTGTTCTCTGCTTTCTTTTTCTGCTTTGTTCAGAGACACAAGATGGAGGTACCCTGCTGAGCATGGAACTCCTGGCTGCCTCCTCCACCTCAACATATGCTTGTTCAGGTAGAGCCCAGCTGGGGACTGACAGTGGTAGAGCATTGCTGATTTAGGTTCCTCACATGAAGCACTGTAGACAAGGGCAGAGACAAAAATCTCTGGTAGTATGCTTGCGGGGGATCTGAGTTTTTAATGTATTTGATTGGTTTAGCATGTCAAAGATCAAGGCTTGAAAGTAGGGGAGAAAAATTATACGTCCTTCCAGCAGAGCCAATGTAATGTGCTTGCCTGTGAGTAACCAGGAATTGTGCTATATGCTATGCACATCTGTCTCGTAGACCTAAGGTAACGGAACCTGCAATCCAGTGGACCATGGAACTGCTTGAGTTTTGGGCACCGTCTGTGCCAGCGTATCCTGCTGAATCTCAGTATCTCTCAGGAGGGGGCCAGAAATCAATCTCACGCATTCCCCAGATAATTCTGATACCTTTAGAACTACAACTTAGAGGGACTGTGTAATAATAGAAATGACTTGTTGGAAGGATAAATTTTTTAGAAAATAGTTAAATACATTTTTAGAAAATAGCATCCTCAATAATACACGACCTTAATGAAACAGAAACAGCCATAGATGGGAACATCATGAAGTGAAGGGCTAACAATACAACAACTATACCACATGATACAACATAAAAATGAAAATGTTGAGAAGAAAGGGAAGTGGGAGTGGTAAAATAGGACTGCAAGGAAACAATACTTGGAGTAGCACAATTTAAATCTGCATCACAGTCATAAACAGCAGTACTAACAGGGTAGAATTTAAATCAGTAATGTGGAGGATAAGCCTAGAAATTGTTCCAGAAGATAGTGAAAAGCAGGGGAAAAGAAATAGGTTAAAATGAATAAAGAAATGGTGGGTAAGAAAGTATTATTCAAAGGATACAGAGAGCCAACCAAGAACTGCAGATTTCTTTTATTAAAAAAACCCTAGCGTAGTTAGTTAATTGCTTCTCAGCCTTTGGGCTAAGGTTAAGTGTAGAAACTACAGTAGTTAGAACAGAAGTGATAATCATGATGAAAAAGACAACTTTTCAAGGAAGAAAAAAGTTCCTGGATTCATAGATGGGAAGGGCCCCTTGGTTCAGCCAAAGAATATTCTGGAAAAAAAAAAAAAAAACCTAGCAAAACCTTGAATTACAAGGATAAGTGAATAAATCTGCATGCATCTAGCCAGAAAAATCTAACCACAAATGAACAAAATCAGACAAACTTTCAACTTGTTTATGCAACTGTAAATGCCAGAAAAATAATGGTGCTGTGTTTACAAGATGTTGAAGGGAAAACTTATAAACTAAGAATATTATACACATTGTTTTTCATCTGTTAAGGCAACAGAAGTACATTTCTAGACAAAGATTTCAAAAATATACCTCCTATGTATCTCATCTTGAAAAAATTATTTGAGGATGTACTCCGGCTGACTAATTGATGAATCAAAATTAAGATCCCAAGAAGAAAGAAGTAAATCTTAATATAAAGACTGTCAGAGAGAATTGAAAATGTCAAAGCAAAAAGTTAAAATCTATATAATTGTAAATGAGTTGAAGCCTGTTGCTCAATTCCACTCCAAGCAATATTGTCTTCAGCTGCATGGGCTCTGGTATACTAAATAATGCAAATTAGTTCTCCCTAAACTGTAAGCTGGGAGAGGGCAAGGGCCGTGCCACCTTATTCACCACTTTGTCTCCAGTGTCCATTCCTAGCTTGTGGCGATGCTTATTAAACATTTATTGGACTTTCTACATGAGTATTCTTTTAAACTTCTCTCAGCAGACAGGCCTTATGAATTCTATAATAACATTGTAGCTGGGAGATGGAAGATTTTGGACAACAAAATGAGGGAAGAGAAATATTACAAAACTTTCAGAGGAGAGAGCAAACTCCCCCGCTGAGCCAAGTCATCTTGACCTCTTTTCTTCATCAGGAAAGAGGCAGTAGTTTTTTTTGTTTTTTTTTTTAGATTTCAAGATTTATTTTATTTTTTTAATTTTTATTTTATTATTATACTTTAAGTTTTAGGGTACATGTGCACAATGTGCAGGTTTGTTACATATGTATCCATGTGCCATGTTGGTGTGCTGTACCCATTAACTCGTCATTTAACATTAGGTATATCTCCTAATGCTGTCCCTCCCCCTCCCCCCACCCCACAACAGTCCCCGGAGTGTGATGTTCCCCTTCCTGTGTCCATGTGTTCTCACTGTTCAAGTCCCACCTATGAGTGAGAACATGTGGTGTTTGGTTTTTTGTCCTTGCGATAGTTTACTGAGAATGATGGTTTCCAGTTTCATCCATATCCCTACAAAGGACATGAACTCATCATTTTTTTATGGCTGCATAGTATTCCATGGTGTATATGAACCACATATTCTTAATCCAGTCTATCATTGTTGGACATTTGGGTTGGTTCTAAGTCTTTGCTATTGTGAATAGTGCCGCAATAAACATACGTGTGCATGTGTCTTTATAGCAGCATGATTTGTAGTCCTTTGGGTATATACCCAGTAATGGGATGGCTGGGTCAAAAGGTATTTCTAGTTCTAGATCCCTGAGGAATCGCCACACTGACTTCCACAATGGTTGAACTAGTTTACAGTCCCACCAACAGTGTAAAAGTGTTCCTATTTCTCCACATCCTCTCCAGCACCTGTTGTTTCCTGACTTTTTTAATGATTCCCATTCTAACTGGTGTGAGATGGTATCTCATTGTGACTTTGATTTGCATTACTTTGATGGCCAGTGATGAGGAGCATTTTTTCATGTGTTTTTTGGCTGCAGAAATGTCTTCTTTTGAGAAGTGTCTGTTCATATCTATTGCCTACTTGTTGATGGGGTTGTTTGTTTTTTTCTTGTAAATTTGTTTGAGTTCATTGTAGATTCTGGATATTAGCCCTTTGTCAGATGAGTAGGTTGCAAAAATTTTCTCCCATTTTGTAGGTTGCCTGTTCACTCTGATGGTAGTTTCTTTTGCAGAAGTTCTTTAGTTTAATGAGATCCCATTTGTCAATTTTGGCTTTTGTTGCCATTGTTTTTGGTGTTTTAGACATGAAGTCCTTGCCCATGCCTGTGATCTGAATGGTAATGCCTAGGTTTTCTTCTAGGTTTTTTATGGTTTTAGGTCTAACATGTAAGTCTTTAATCCATCTTGAATTAATTTTTGTATAAGATGTAAGGAAGGGATCCAGTTTCAGCTTTCTACATATGGCTAGCCAGTTTTCCCAGCACCATTTATTAAATAGGGAATCCTTTCCCCATTTCCTGTTTTTGTCAGGTTTGTCAAAGATCAGATAGTTGTAGATATGCAGCATTATTTCTGAGGGCTCTGTTCTGTTCCATTGATCTATATCTCTGTTTTGGTACCAGTACCATGCTGTTTTGGTTACTGTAGCCTTGTAGTATAGTTTGAAGTCAGGTAGTGTGATGCCTCCAGCTTTGTTCTTTTGGCTTAGGATTGACTTGGCGATGTGGGCTCTTTTTTGGTTCTATATGAACTTTAAAGTAGTTTTTTCCAATTCTGTGAAGAAAGTCGTTGGTAGCTTGATGGGGATGGCATTGAATCTATAAATTACCTTGGGAAGTATGGCCATTTTCACGGTATTGATTCTTCCAACCCATGAGCATGGAATGTTCTTCCATTTGTTTGTATCCTCTTTTATTTGATTGAGCAGTGGTTTGTAGTTCTCCTTGAAGAGGTCCTTCACATCCCTTGTAAGTTGGATTCCTAGATATTTTATTCTCTTTGAAGCAATAGTGAATGGGAGTTCACTCATGATTTGGCTCTCTGTTTGTCTGTTATTGGTGTATAAGAATGCTTGTGATTTCTGTACGTTGATTTTGTATCGTGAGACTTTGCTGAAGTTGCTTATCAGCTTAAGGAGATTTTGGGCTGAGACAGTGGGGTTTTCTAGATATACAATCATGTCATCTGCAAACAGGGACAATTTGACTTCCTCTTTTCCTAATTGAATACCCTTTATTTCCTTCTCCTGCCTAATTGTCCTGGCCAGAACTTCCAACACTATGTTGAATAGGAGTGGTGAGAGAGGGCATCCCTGTCTTGGGCCAGTTTTCAAAGAGAATGCTTCCAGTTTTTGCCCATTCAGTATGATATTGGCTGTGGGTTTGTCATAGATAGCTCTTATTATTTTGAGATACGTCCCATCAGTGCCTAATTTATTGAGAGTTTTTAACATGAAGGGTTGTTGAATTTTGTCAAAGGCCTTTTCTGCATCTATTGAGATAATCATGTGGTTTTTGTCTTTGGTTCTGTTTATATGCTGGATTACATTTATTGATTTGCATATGTTGAACCAGCCTTGCATCCCAGGGATGAAGGCCACTTGATCATGGTGGATAAGCTTTTTTATATGCTGCTGGATTTGGTTTGCCAGTATTTTATTGAGGATTTTTGCATCAATGTTCATCAAGGATATTGGTATAAAATTCTCTTTTTTGGTTATGTCTCTGCCAGGCTTTGGTATCAGGATGATGCTGGCATCATAAAATGAGTTATGGAGGATCCCCTCTTTTTCTATTCATTGGATAGTTTCAGAAGGAATGGAACCAGTTCCTCCTTGTACCTCTTGTAGAATTCAGCTGTGAATCCATCTGGTCCTGGACTGTTTTTGGTTGGTAAGCTATTGATTATTGCCACAATTTCAGAGCCTGTTATTGGTCTATTCAGATATTGAACTTCTTCCTGTTTAGTCTTGGGAGGGTATATGTGTTGAGGAATTTATCCATTTCTTCTAAATTTTCTAGTTTATTTGCGTAGAGGTGTTTATAGTATTCTCTGATGGTAGTATGTGTTTCTGTGGGATCGGTGGTGATATCCCCTTTATCATTTTTTATTGTGTCTATTTGATTCTTCTCTCTTTTCTTCTTTATTAGTCTTGCTAGCAGTCTATCAATTTTGTTGATCTTTTCAAAAAACCAGCTCCTGGATTCATTAATTTTTTGGAGGGTTTTTTTGTGTCTCTATTTCCTTCCATTCTGCTCTGATTTTAGTTATTTCTTGCCTTCTGCTAGCTTTTGAATGTGTTTGCTCTTGCTTTTCTAGTTCTTTTAATTGTGATATTAGGGTGTCAATTTTGGATCTTTCCTGCTTTCTCTTGTGGGCATTTAGTGCTATAAATTTCCCTCTACACACTGCTTTGAATGTGTCCCAGAGATTCTGGTATGTTGTGTCTTTGTTCTCATTGGTTTCAAAGAACATCTTTATTTCTGCCTTCATTTTGTTATGTACCCAGTAGTCATTCAGGAGCAGGTTGTTCAGTTTCCATGTAGTTGAGCAGTTTTGAGTGAGTTTCTTAATCCTGAGTTCTAGTTTGATTGCACTGTGGTCTGAGAGACAGTTTGTTATAATTTCTGTTCTTTTACATTTGCTGAGTAGTGCTTTACTTCCAACTATGTGGTCAATTTTGGAATACATGTGGTGTGGTGCTGAAAAAAATGTATATTCTGTTGATTTGGGATGGAGAGTTTTGTAGATGTCTATTAGGTCTGCTTGGTGCAGAACTGAGTTCAAATCCTGGATATCCTTATTAGCTTTCTGTCTCATTAATGTGTCTAATGTTGACAGTGGGGTGTTAAAGTCTCTCATTATTATTGTGTGGGAGTCTAAGTCTCTTTGTAGGTCACTAAGGACTTGCTTTATGAATCTGGGTGCTCCTGTATTGGGTGCATATATATTTAGGATAGTTAGCTCTTCTTGTTGAATTGATCCCTTTACCATTATATAATGGCTTCTTTGTCTCTTTTGATCTTTGTTGGTTTAAAGTCTCTTTTATCAGAGACTAGGATTGCAACCCCTGCCTTTTTTTGTTTTCCATTTGCTTGGTAGATCTTCCTCCATCCCTTTATTTTGAGCATATGTGTGTCTCTGCACATGAGATGTGTTTCCTGAATACAGCACATTGATGTGTCTTGACTCTTTATCCAATTTGCCAGTCTGTGTCTTTTAATTGGAGCATTTAGCCCATTTACATTTAAAGTTAATATTGTTATGTGTGAATTTGGTCCTGTCATTATGATGTTAGCTGGTTATTTTGCTCATTAGTTGATGCAGTTTCTTCCTAGCCTTGATGGTCTTTACAATTTGGCATGTTTTTGCAGTGGCTGGTACCGGTCGTTCCTTTCCATATTTAGTGCTTTCTTCAGGACCTCTTTTAGGGCAGGCCTCGTGGTGACAAAATCTCTCAGCATTTGCTTGTCTGTAAAGTATTTTATTTCTTCTTCACTTATGAAGCTTAGTTTGGCTGGATATGAAATTCTGGGTTAAAAGTTCTTTAAGAATGTTTAATGTTGGCCCCCACTCTCTTCTGGCTTGTAGAGTTTCTGCTGAGAGATCTGCTGTTAGTCTGATGGGCTTCCCTTTGTGGGTAACCCGACCTTTCTCTCTGGCCGCCCTTAACATTTTTTCCTTCATTTCAACTTTGGTGAATCTGACAATTATGTGTCTTAGAGTTGCTCTTCTCGAGGAGTATCTTTGTGGCATTCTCTGTATTTCCTGAATCTGAATGTTGGCCTGCCTTGCTAGATTGGGGAAGTTCTCCTGGATAATATCCTGCAGAGTGTTTTCCAACTTGGTTCCATTCTCCCTGTCACTTTCAGGTACAGCAATCAGATGTAGTTTTGGTCTTTTCACATAGTCCCATATTTCTTGGAGGCTTTGTTCATTTCTTTTTATTCTTTGTTCTCTTAATTTCCCTCTTGCTTCATTTCGTTCATTTCATCTTCCATCACTGATACCCTTTCTTCCAGTTGATCACAGTGGCTCCTGAGGCTTCTGCATTCTTCACGTAGTTCTCAAGCCTTGGCTTTCAGCTCCATCAGCTCCTTTAAGGACTTCTCTGCATTGTTTATTCTAGTTATCCATTCGTCTAATTTTTTTGAAAGTTTCTAACTTATTTGCCATTGGTTTGAATTTCCTCCTGTAGCTCGGAGTAGTTTGATCATCTGAAGCCTTCTTCTCTCAACTCGTCAAAGTCATTCTCTGTCCAGCTTTGTTCCATTGCTAGTGAGGAGCTGCATTCCTTTGGAGGAAGAGAGGCACTCTGCTTTTTAGAGTTTCCAGTTTTTCTGCTCTGTTTTTTCCCCATCTTTGTGGTTTTATCTACTTTTGGTGTTTGATGATGGTGATGTCCAGATGGGTTTTTGGTGTGGATGTCCTTTCTGTTTGTTAGTTTTCCTTCTAACAGACAGGCCCCTCAGCTGCGGTCTGTTGGAGTTTGCTAGAGGTCCACTCCAGTCCCTGTCTGCCTGGGTGTCAGCAGTGGTGGCTGCAGAACAGCAGTGGCTGTAGAACAGCAGATATTGGTGACCCGCAAATGCTGCTGCCTGATCGTTCCTCTGGAAGTTTTGTCTGAGAGGAATACCCGGCCATATGAGGTGTCAGTCTGCCCCTACTGGGGGGTGCCTCCCAGTTAGGCTGCTCGGGGGTCAGGGACCCACTTGAGGAGGCAGTCTGCCTGTTCTCCGATCTCCAGCTGCCTGCTGGGAGAACCACTACTCTCTTCAAAGCTGTCAGACAGGGACATTTAAGTCTGCGGAGGTTACTGCTGACTTTTTGTTTGTCTGTGCCCTGCTCCCAGAGGTGGAGCCTACAGAGGCAGGCAGGCCTCCTTGAGCTGTGGTGGGCTCCGCCCAGTTTGAGCTTCCTGGCTGCTTTCTTTACCTAATCAAGCCTGGGCAATGGCAGGCACCCCTCCCCTAGCCTTGCTGCCTCCTTGCAGTTTGATCTCAGACTGCTGTGCTAGCAACCAGTGAGACTCCGTGGGCGTAGGACCCTCTGAGCCAGGTGTGGGACATAATCTCCTGGTGTGCCATTTTTTAAGCCTGTTGGAAAAGCACAGTATTAGAGTGGGAGTGACCTGATTTTCCAGGTGCCATCTGTCACCCCTTTCTTTGACTAGGAAAGGGAACTCCCTGACCCCTTGTGCTTCTTGAGTGAGGCAATGCCTCGCCCTGCTTTGGCTCGTGCACGGTGCACTGCACCCACTGTCCTGTACCCACTGTCTGGCACTCCCTAGTGAGATGAACCTGGTACGTCAGATGGAAATGCAGCAGTCACCCGTCTTCTGTGTCGCTCACCCTGGGAGCTGTAGACCGGAGCTGTTCCTATTTGGCCATCTTGGCTCCACCCCTGAGGCAGTAGCTCTAAGAGACCAAAAAAGTCACATGCCTGTTTTTATAGGCACCAAGAAGTAATAAGTTCTAGTTCCATTCCTCTGAAGATAGGGGTGGGAAGAGTCCAGCCTGTCTCTAAATAGGGCAGCTATCAAGCCTCTGGCTGTTTCTCAGCTTCTGAAAGGCCTTGGGTCATGGGGGAAGTGTAGAGGGTGTGTCCTGGGCCCAGAGTGGTCCAGGGAGTGGCATACTCCTTTCCTACAGACTCTAAGATCCCATTCCTCAACTACCTGTCAACAGGTTCAAGGTGGTAAATTCTTGGCAGTTTCTGGAAAACAAAGCCCCATATCCTAGAGGAAGTGAGGTGGATAGGTGTAAGTGATGTTATGTGTGGAATAATTTTCACCATATTTTTCAGCGAAGTATGCTTACGAATGGTCTTGAAACTAAGAGTTGGAGCCCAAACCTAGAAACCAGGGAAGAGGAAAGATACGTGTATGTGTAGAAGGGATGGGGCAAGAAGGAACAGTCATGCATGTACCTTTCCCTCAGTGCACTAAAAGAAGTGCATTCAGAGAGCCGAGGAGAAATAGGGACAGCCAGGCCCAGGCTGTGAGCAGGTTCAGGGAGTCTCACTTAAATGCAGTTAAGTCGTAGTTGCCTGCCACACCTGATTTCACTTGGTCAGAACAAGCAGTCTCACAGAAGCTACTCCACTTCATGAATAAACTTACAGGGATTTATCAAGCATGTATCAAATATGGGACATTGCCATACTGGGAACTAAGGGCAAAGACACAATCCCTTGTTTTTATATGGCTTTGTCTATTAAGATATAGGAGTGGCCATCCTCACCCTATTCAGTTAAAAGAATTACTTCTTTGTATTCTTATAGACTTCATCTAGATGTTTTCTCTTTGTAGTTGCTCCTGACCTCCAGTCCCTCTGTTGAGCCCTCCTAGATTATTGTAGGGATGTAGGTGGAAGTGAATAAACTTAAAAAGGTGTGCCAGACCTCAGGAGTCCTTGGAGAGAGACATGGAGGCTTGTGTTAAAAGTTTATTAGAAGGTTTTCACTTTGAAGTTGAGAAATTCAGGCCAGTGAGCCAAGGCGTGAGAGATGTAACCAGGTTTTTTTCCTGGGTGTTCAAAGCCAAGGGCAGCTGATGAAGTGACAGAACTGGCTCAGAAATCTGATCATCAGAAGCTTGAAGGTACTTGGGTGGGAAAGTGGGACTCAACTGAGGTACCAAGGGGCCCCTCTGCACCCACTAACTCTCTCAGTAACCACTACGGTCTATCCTTTGAAAACAACACAAATTTAATGTCTTTATATTAAAGCTAAGATTCAGCCTAGAAGTTAAAGTTTGATATTGAGAATGAATGCCACTTAGTGCAGTAGTTTGTTTGTTTGTGTGTGTGTGTGTGGTTTTGTTTTGTTTTGTTTTGTTTTTCTTCTTTGAGATGGAGTTTCGCTGTGTCACCAGGCTGGAGTGCAATGGTGCAATCTTGGCTCACTGCAACCTCTGACTCCCTGGTTCAGGCGATTCTCCTGCCTCAGTCTCCTGAGTAGCTGGGATTACAGGCACACACCAGCACGCCCAGCTAATTTTTGTATTTTTAGTAGAGACGGGGTTTCACCATGTTGGCTGGGATGGTCTCGATCTCCTGACCTTGTGATCCACCTGCCTCTTCCTCCCAAAGTGTTGGGATTACCGGCATGAGCCACCGCACCTGGCCCAGTGCAGTGGTTCTTAATCCTGAAGACACATTAGAATAATCTGAGACATTAAAAAAAATACCAATCCCTGGGCCCACCCCAAACTAAATAATTCAAATCTCTGGGCATGCAGACTGGGTGTTGGTATATTTTTAAAACACTCCCTGGCTGACTATAATCTCCAAAACTCTAATGGAAGAGAATTTGGAGGCAAGTAGGGGGCCTTGCTGCAAAATGTGGTCTGCACATCAGCATCACAGGGAGGCTTGATGGAAATACAGCCTCTCAGGCCCCATACCAGACCTACTGGATTAGAATCTGCATCTTAACAATGTCCTCAGAGCATTTGTAGGTACTTTGAGTATCACGATAGAGGCATACTCTGCAAGGTTTCAGCAATGACTTGTTTAAATACCCTAGAATCAGCTAGAATTGATTTTAGTCACTGAATTCAGAGATCCCAATGTCCCCACAGGAATCAGGCAGAACAGTGAGAGTTAGGCAGGCCTGCCACCCCAGCAGATCACATGGGCCTCAAAGTCTTTAAACAAAGCGAAAGAAGGTAGGGAGTAGTGAAGACTGGGAGAGAACACAGCCCCACTAGAGAGGGAATCTGACTCCGCTCCAGGTTTGATTCTGCTGGAGTTACACTCCAGCTGTTGTTTCTCTGTGAAATTTCTGGTTTTTAAATGTTGGCAACTAATTCATGTTTTAAAAGTTTTTTCTATAGGTGTGATGGTTAATTTTAGATGTGATCTTACTGGGTTAAGGGATACCCAGGTGATATGATTTGGATTTGTGTCTCCACCCCAGTGTTGGTGGAGGGACCTGGTGGGAGGTGACTGGATCATGGCGGCGGACTTCCCCCTTGCGGCACACATGAGAGTGTGTTCCTTCTCATGAGATCTGGTTATTTTAAAGTATGTAGCACCTCCCGCTTCTCTCTTTTACTCCTCCTCTGGCCATGTAAGGTGCATTTGATTTGCCTTCTGCCATGATTGAAAGTTTTCTGAGACCTCAAGCCACGCTTCCTGTACAGCCTGCAGAACTGTGAATCAGTTAAACCTCTTTCTTTATAAATTACCCAGTTTCAGGTACTTCTTTATAGCAGTGCAAGAATGGACTATTATACCAGGCCGCTGGTAAAGCATTATTTCGGTGTCTGTGAGGGTGTTTCTGGAGGAGACTGGCATTTGAATGAGTGGACTGAGTGAGGAAGAGCCAACCTCACTCCACGTGAGTGGGCACCATTTAATCCTTCGAGGCCCAGAATAGAACAAAAAGGAAGAGAAAAGGTGAATTCATGCTCTCTGCTGGAGGTGGGCCATCCATCTTCCCCAGCCCTTGGACATCAGAACTCCAGGTTCTTGGGCCCTCAAACTCAGACTTATGCCAGTGGCCTCCTAGAATCTCAGGCCTTCGGCCTTGGCCTGAAAGTTATACCATCAGCTTCCTTGGTTCTCAGACGTTTGGACTCCAGCTGAATTATACCACCAGTTTCCCTGGTTCTCCAGCTTCCACGTGGCATAGGATGGGACTTCTCTACCTCCATAATCACATGAGCCAATTCCCATAATAATTTCCTCTTATGTATCTATAGATATTGACATATCTTCATCTATATCTGATTGGTTCCATTTCTTTGGAGAACCCTGATACAATGGGCAAATCACAACACACTATAGGACAGATTATGCCCATGGAATACCACTAATCTAAATCAACTCTTTCATATTACAGATAAAGAAATTGAGTCTGGTTTTCTCATCCTCCACTTTCAGAAGAGAGTGACTCCAGTTTAAGTATCATTTAAATTTTCCACTTTTAGGTAATAGAGAGCTGCTGTCTTACAGAATTCTAGAGCCACTGAAGGTGGAAGTGGCTCTGAGTGGGGGATCAGGAGGGATTTCTCTGGAAAGGCAATGAAGAAACTCAGATTCAGTATCCAGATGTGTTGTTTTTGGTCTACCAGAGGGGCAGACCAAACCTTTTCAGTTGACATTTCCTTCAACACCAGGCTTGTTTTGGGAGTTTGGGCCAGGTGACAATGATGGCACTAAGAGCTTGTTTTCCCAATTGGAGCCAAAACATTTGCTGAGCAACCCCATAAATTGGCTAGACAAAAGTAAATAGGAAGGAGAGACATGGGAAAGGTGAGGTACCACACGGCCCTGAGTGAAAAGAAAGTTGGAGGGAAGTACCCTGCAAAAAAAAGGCTGAGATAGAAGACACAGGGATGACTGGGCCAGCCAATGAGTCAACATTTAGCATTCACTCATCCCTCAACGGCTATTTATCATGCATCTATTCTATCCCAGGCACAGCTCTCGATACTAAAGATACAACAGTGAACATGACTGACCAAGGATCTGCCCTTGTGGAGCTCACACCATTTTTCATATGAGCATCCTACATCTATGAATCTTTATTTTTTTGAAACAGGGTTGCACTCTGGCCTAGAGTACAGTGGCATGATCATGGCTTATTGCAGCCTTGACCTCCCTGGGCTCAGGTGATCCTTCCAACTAAGCCTACCAAGTAGCTGGGACTACAGGCATGCACCGAGGTGGGTGGATCAGGAGGTCAGGAGTTCGAGACCAGCCTGGCCAAGATGGTGAAACCCCATCTCTACTAAAAATACAAAAATTAGCTGGCTGTGATGGCAGGCGCCTGTAATCCCAGCCACTCAGGAGGCTGAGGCAGGAGATTGCTCCAACCCAGGAGGTGGAGGTTGCAGTGAGCTGAGATCACACTACTGCACTCTAGCCTGGGCAACAGAGCAAGACTGTCTCAAAAAAAAAAAAAAAAAGTGTAATTATAGGTTTGTGTGATAGAATCTTTGTTCAGTTCATTTTTTTAATCAAGAAAGAATATAAAGGCCGGGCGCGGTGGCTCACGCTTGTAATCCCAGCACTTTGGGAGGCCGAGGCGGGTGGATCACAAGGTCAGGAGATCGAGACCACGGTGAAACCCCGTCTCTACTAAAAATACAAAAAATTAGCCAGGCGTGGTGGCGGGTGCCTGTAGTCCCAGCTTCTCAGGAGGCTGAGGCAGGAGAATGGCATGAACCTGGGAGGTGGAGCTTGCAGTGAGCCGAGATTGCGCCACTGCACTCCAGCCTGGGTGACAGAGCGAGACTCCAGCTCAAAAAAAAAAAAAAAAAAAAAAACGAATATGAAGAACAATAGTGGTTTGTGACTGACTAGAAGCCTCAGTAAATTTTAATTCTTTGCATCTGTAGAGGTAAATTTCTCTGAACAATGCTATTAATCATCATTGCATGGGTTATTGTCTGCATCCATACAGGCAGCAGTAAATTACTGAAATGATTTTCCCACTGAGCATTAATAATAAATGGGGTTATTTTTTCCAGGAATTCACTTTATTTTTCCCTTTAGTATTTCTAGTTTGTACAAATTACTTTTTTTATTATTATACTTTAAGTTCTAGGGTACATGTGTACAATGTGCAGGTTTGTTACAGTGGTATACATGTGCCATGTTGGTTTGCTGCACCCATTAACTCATCACTTACATTAGGTATTTCTCGTAATGCTATCCCTCCCCCAGCCCCTCACCCCATGACAGGCCATGGTGTGTGATGTTCCCCTCCTTGTGTCCAAGTGTTCTCATTGTTCAATTCCCACATATAAGTGAGAACACACGGTGTTTGGTTTTCTGTCCTTGTGATAGTTGGCTCAGAATGATGGTTTCAAGCTTTATCCATGTCCCTGCAAAAAGGACATGAACTCATCCTTTTTTATGGCTGCATAGTATTCCATGGTGTATGTGTGCCACATTTTCTTAATCCAGTCTGTCATTGATGGACACTTGGGTTGGTTCCAAGTTTGCTATTGTGAGTAGTGCCACAGTAAACATATGCGTGCATGTGTCTTTATAGTAGCATAACTTATAATCCTTTGGGTATATACCCAGTAATGGGATGGCTGGGTCAAATGGTATTTCTAGTTCTAGATCCTTGAGGAATCGCCACACTGTCTTCAACAATGGTTGAACTAGTTTACACTCCAACCAACAGTGTAAAAGCATTTCTGTTTCTGTACATCCTCTCTAGCATCTGTTGTTTCCTGACTTTTTAATGATCGCCATTCTGACTGGCATGAGATGGTATCTCATTGTGGTTTTGATTTGCATTTCTCTGATGGCCAGTGATGATGAGCATTTTTTCATGTGTCTGTTGGCTGCAGAAATGTCTTCTTTTGAGAAGTGTCTGTTCATATCCCTTGCCCACTTTTTGATGGAGATTTTTGCTTTTTTCTTGTAAATTTGTTTAAGCTCTTTGTAGATTCTGGATATTAGTCCTTTGTCAGATGGACTGAATGGGTTGCACATGGCATACAAAATTTCTCTCCCATTCTGTAGGTTGCCTGTTCACTCTGATGGTAGTTTGCTTTGCTGTGCAGGAGCTCTTTAGTTTAATTAGATCCCATTTGTCAATTTTGGATTCTGTTGCCATTGCTTTTGGTATTTTAGTCATGAAGTCTTTGCCCATGCCTATGTCCTGAATGGTATTGCCTAGGTTTTCTTCTAGGGCTTTTATGGTTTTAGGTCTAACATGTAAGTCTTTAATCCATCTTGAATTAATTTTTGTGTAAGGTGTAAGGAAGGGACCCAGTTTCAGCTTTCTACATATGGCTAGCCAGTTTTCCCAGCACCATTTATTAAATAGGGAATCCTTTCCCCATTTCTTGTTTTTGTCAGGTTTGTCAAAGATCAGATGGTTGTAGATGTGTGGGGTTATTTCTGAGGCCTCTGTTCTGTTCCATTGGTCTATCTCTCTGTGTTGGTACCAGTACCATGCTGTTTTGGTTACTGTAGCCTTGTAGTATAGTTTGAAGTCAGGTAGCATGATGCCTCCAGCATTGTTCTTTTTGCTTAGGATTGTCTTGGCAATGTGGGCTCTTTTTTGGTTCCATATGAAATTTAAAGTAGTTTTTTTCCAATTCTGTGAAGAAAGTCATTGGTAGCTTGTTGGGGATGGCATTGAATCTATAAATAACTTTGGGCAGTATGGCCATTTTCATGATATTGATTCTTCCGATCCATGAGCATGGAATGTTCTTCCATTTGTTTGTGTCCTCTTTTATTTCATTGAGCAGTGGTTTGTAGTTCTCCTTGAAGAGGTCCTTCACATACCTTGTAAGTTGGATTCCTAAGTATTTTATTCTCTTTGTAGCAGTTGTGAATGGGAGTTCACTCATGATTTGGCTGTTTGTCTGTTATTGGTGTATAGGGATTCTTGTGATTTTTGCACATTGATTTTGTATCCTGAGAATTTGCTGAAGTTGCTTATCAGCTTGAGATTTTGGGCTGAGATGATGGGGTTTTCTAAATATACAATCATGTCATCTGCAAACCTGGACAATTTGACTTCCCCTTTTCCTAATTGAATACCCTTTATTTTTTCCTCCTGCCTGATTGCCCTGACCAGAACTTCCAACACTATGTTGAATAGGAGTGGTGAGAGAGGGCATCCCTGTCTAGTGCCAGTTTTCAAAGGGAATGTTTCCAGTTTTTGCCCATTCAGTATGATATTGGCTGTGGGTTTGTCATAAATTGGTCTTATTGTTTTGAGATATGTTCCATGAATACCTAGTTTATTGAGAGTTTTTAGCATGAACGACTGTTGAATTTTGTTGAAGGCCTTTTCTACATCTATTGAGATAATCATGTGGCTTTTGTCATTGGTTCTGTTTATGTGATGGATTACATTTATTGATTTGCATATGTTGAACCAGGCTTGCATCCCAGGGATGAAGCTGACTTGGTCATGGTGGATAAGCTTTTTGATGTGCTGCTGGATTTGGTTTGTCAGTATTTAATTGAGGATTTTCGCATCAATGTTCATCAGGGGCATTGGTCTAAAATCGTCTTTTCTTTATTGTGTCTCTGCTGAGCTTTGGTATCAGGATGATGCTGGCCTCATAAAATGAGTTAGGGAGGATTCCCTCTTTTTCTATTGATTAGAATTGTTTCAGAAGGAATGGTACCAGCTCGTCTTTGAACCTCTGGTAGAATTCAGCTGTGAATCCATCTGGTCCTGAACTTTTTTTGGTTGGTAGCCTATTAATTATTGCTTACATTTCAGAGCCTGTTATTGGTCTATTCAGAGATTTGGCTTCTTCCTGGTTTAGTCTTGGGAGGATATATGTGTCTTGGAATTCATCCATTGCTTCTAGATTTTCTAGTTTATTTGTGTAGAGGTATTTATAGTATTCTCTGATGGTAGTTTGTATTTCTGTGGGATCGGTGGTGATATCCCCGTTATCATTCTTTACTGTGTCTATTTGATTCTCCTGTTTTTTTCTTTATTAGTCTTGCTAGCAGTCTATCAATTTTATTGATGTCTTCAAAAAAACAGCTCCTGGATTCATTTATTTTTTTGGAGGCCTTTTGCGTCTCTAGTTCTTTCAGTCCTGCTCTGATCTTAGTTATTTCTTGCCTTCTGCTAGCTTTTGAATGTGTTTGCTCTTGCTTCTCTAGTTCTTTTAATTGTGATGTGAGGGTGTTGATTTTAGATCTTTCCTGCTTTCTCTTGTGGGCATTTAGTGCTATAAATTTCCCTCTACATACTGTTTTAAATGTGTCCCAGAGATTCTGGTATGTTGTGTCTTTGTTCTCATTGCTTTCAAAGAACATCTTTATTTGTCTTCATTTTGTTATTTACCCAGTAGTCATTCAGGAGCAGGTTGTTCAGTTTCCATGTAGTTGTTTGGTTTTGAGTGAGTTTCTTAATCCTGAGTTCTAATTTGATTGTACTGTGGTCTGAGAGACAGTTTGTTGTGATTTCTGTTCTTTTACATTTGCTGAGCAGTGCTTTACTTCCAACTATGTGGTCAGTTTTGGAATAAGTGTGATGTGGTGCTGAGAAGAATGTACATTCTGTTGATTTGGTGTGGAGAGTTCTGTACATGTCTATTAGGTCCACTTGGTGTGGAGCTTAGTTCACGTCCTGGATATCCTTGTTAACCTTCTGTCTTGTTGATCTGTCTAATATTGACAGTGGGGTGTTAAAGTCTCCCACTATTATTGTGTGGGAGTCTAAGTCTCTTTGTATGTCTCTAAGGACTTGCTTTATGAATCTGGGTGCTCCTGTATTGTGTGCGTATATATTTAGGATAGTTAGCTCTTCTTGTTGAATTGATCCCTTTACCATTATGTAATGGCCGCCTTTGTCTCTTTTGATCTTTGTTGGCTTAAAGTCTCTTTTATCAGAGACTAGGATTGCAACCCCTCCTTTTTTTTGCTTTCCATTTGCTTGGTAGATCTTCCTCCATCCCGTTATTTTGAGCCTATGTGTGTGTCTGCACGTGAGATGGGTCTCCTGAATACAGCACACTGATAGGACTTGACTCTATCCTATTTGCCAGTCTGTGTCTTTTAATTGGAGCATTTAGCCCATTTACATTTAAGGTTAATATTGTTATGTGTGAATTTGATCCTGCCATTTTGATGTTAGCTGGTTATTTTGCCCATTAATTGATGCAGTTTCTTTCTAGCATCAATGGTCTTTACAATTTGGCATGTTTTTTGCAGTGACTGATACCAGTTGTTCCTTTCCATGTTTAGTGCTTCCTTTGGGAGCATTTGTAAGACAGGCCTAGTAGTGACAAAATCTCTCAGCATTTGCTTGTCTGTAAAGGATTTTATTTCTCTTTCACTTATGAAGCTTAGTTTGGCTGGATATGAAATTCTGGGTTGAAAATTCTTTTCTTTAAGAATGTTGAATATTGGCCTCCACTCTTTTCGGGCTTGTAGAGTTTCTGCTGAGAGGCCCGCTACTAGTCTGATGGGCTTCCCTTTGTGGGTAACCAAATGTTTCTCTTTGGCTGCCCTTAATATTTTTTCCTTCATTTCAACCTTGGTTAATCTGACAATTACGTGTCTTGGGGTTGCTCTTCTGGAGTATCTTAATGGTGTTCTCTGTATTTCCTGAATTTAACTGTTGGCCTGCCTTGCTAGGTTGGGGAAGTTCTCCTGGATAATATCCTGCAGAGTGTTTTCCAACTTGGTTCCATTCTCTCCATCACTTTCAGGTACACCAGTCAAACATAGATTTGGTCTTTTCACATAGTCCCATATTTCTTGGAGGCTTTATTTATTTTTACTTTTTTTTCTCTAAACTTCTCTTCTCACTTTATTTCATTAATTTGATCTTCAGTCACTGATACCCTTTCTTCCACTTGATCAAATCGGCTATTGAAGCTTATGCATGTGTCATGTAGTTCTCGTGCCATGGTTTTCAGCTCCATCCAGTCATTTAAGGTCTTCTCTACACTGTTTGTTCTAGTTAGACATTTATCTAATCTTTTTTCAAGGTTTTTAGCTTCCTTGCGATGGGTTCGAACATCCTCTTTTAGCTCGGAAATGTTTGTTATTACCGACCTTCTGAAGCCTACTTCTGTCAACTCATCAAAGTTTTCTCTGTCCAGGTTTGTTCCATTGCTGGCAAGGAGCTGCGATCCTTTGTAGGAGAAGAGGCACTCTGGTTTTTAGAATTTTCAGCTTTTCTGCTCTGGTTTCTCCCCATCTTTGTGGTTTAATCTACCTTTGGCCTTTGATGATGGTGACCTACAGATGGGGCTTTTGTGTGGATGTCATTTTTGTTGATGTTGATGGTATTCCTTTCTGTTTGTTAGTTTTCCTTCTAACAATCAGTTCTGTTGGAGTTTGCTAGAGGTGCCCTACAGACCCTGTTTGCCTGGATATCACCAGCAGAGGCTGCAGAACAGCCAATATTGCTACCTGATCCTTCCTCTGGAAGCTTTGTCTCACAGGGGCACCCAGCTGTATGAGGTGTCAGTTGGCCTCTACTGGGAGGTGTCTCCCAGTTAGGCTACACGGGAGTCAGGGACCCAGTTGAGGAGGCAGTCTGTTCTCAGAACTCCAACACTGTGCTGGGAGAACCACTGCTCTCTTCAGAGCCGTCAGACAGGGACGTTTAAGTCTGCAGAAGTTTCTGCTGCCTTTTCTTCAACTATGCCCTGCCCCCAGAGGTGGAGTCTATAGAGGCAGCAAGCCTTGTGGTGCTGCAGTTGGCTCCGCCCAGTTTGAGCTTCCAGGCCACTTTGTTTACCTACTCAAGCCTCAGCAATGGCAGACGCCCCTCCCTTTGCTGGGCCGCTGCCTCATAGGTTGATCTCACTGCTGGGCTAGCAGTGAGCAAGGCTTCATGGGCATGGGACCTGCCAAGCCAGGTGGGGGATATAATCTCCTGGTGTGCCGTTTGCTAAGAAGGTTGGAGAAGCGCGGTATTTGAGAAGGAGTGTCCCATTTCTCTAGGCGCCGTCTGTCACAGCTTCCCTTGGCTAGGAAAGCGAAATCCCCTGACCCCTTGTGCTTCTCAGGTAAGGTGACGCCCCGCCCTGCTTCAGCTTGCCCTCCGTGGGCTGCACCTGCTTTCCAACCAGTCCCAGTGAGACGAACCAGATACTTCAGTTGGAAATGCAGAAATCACTCATCTTCTGCATCGATCACGCTGGGAGCTGCAGACCAGAGCTGTTCCTATTTGACCGTCTTGGAACGGACACCTCAAATTACTTTTAACCATAGTGACAATAACAAAATTCTACCCTGTCTGCTTAATCTAATATACCCACAGAGCCCCAAAATGTCTACTAAATAAGGGGTCATGGTGTCTGCACCTTCCTTCTTATAGGGTTTGAAGTGTTGAGATTGTTTGAATTCATTCTTTATATGTTACCATTGCCTTACTGCAATGCCTTTTATTGCATGTTCCACTGCTTATCCTGTGCCTTCTTATACACAGCATTGCTCATTCCCTCCTAGAACTCTGCCCTCTTCCCTTCAGCCCATTACCAAGCTTGTTTCTTGCCTTCCTTGAGGGCTTTCTTATATAGATATTATTCCTAAGAAATACTATCAGTGCTTTTCTGGAGAGCAGAGGCTTGAACCCAGCTCATAGTGTAGAACAAGGCAGACACTGCTGGCCTTGTCTGCTGACAAGAAGAACCACAGATCCAGGGATTGAAAGAAGATGTACGCACCCTCCGGGCCCTGGTCAGCTAAGGAGGACAGCTAAGAGACTACCTTCTGTCTCTCTGCTGGTGGCAAGCTAGCCATACTGATTGGGCAGCCAGAAGCCCAAACCATCTGGACAGTCTTGGACTCCCAGACTGGTTGGCTCTAGGTCTCATAACAAAGAGTATCCCCAG
Source organism: Symphalangus syndactylus (assembly GCF_028878055.3). Taxonomy (NCBI): domain Eukaryota; kingdom Metazoa; phylum Chordata; class Mammalia; order Primates; family Hylobatidae; genus Symphalangus; species Symphalangus syndactylus. The sequence goes on from NC_072440.2 coordinate 45,974,299, forward strand.
CCAAAGTCATGAGGCTGACTGTGGATTCCTAGGAGCAGAAACTATGCCCTATCTCCTTGGTATGCTGCTTGATACAGTGCCTGGCACATCAAGATCCCTCAGTGGACATTTGCTGAACCTTTAACTAGGTGAGATTTTTTTCCATCACTCCTGGTCACCCCACAGAGCCCTTGTGATTGCCGGGCATCTGTCCATCCATACCTTAAGAAAGCAGGCATAAGTCATCATCAATTTGAAATTTAATAGGTCACCTCTTCATTCTTGGAGCTTTTTTTGTTGTTATTTCTGAAGAGGAAGACAAATGTTTAAGTGAAGAGGATTTTTTTTTTTTTTTTTTTTGAGACAGCGTCTCACTCCATTGCCCAGGCTGGAGTGCAGTGGTGCGATCTCAGCTCACTGCAACCTCCACCTCCTGGGTTCAAGTGATTTTCCTGCTTCAGCCTCCTGAATAGCTGGGATTACAGGTGGCTGCCACCACTGGCTAATTTTTGTATTTTTAGTAGAGAGGGGTTGGTTTCACCATGTTGACCAAGCTGGTCTCGAACCCCTGACCTCAAGTGATCCACTCGCCTCAGCCTCCCAAAGTGCTGGGATTACAGGTATGAGCCACCATGCCTGGTCTTGGAATATTATTTTTTAAATAAGCAGACAAATAGCCATAGTGACCAGAGAGTTGAACTCTCTATATGTCTTTCCTTGCAGGAAATGTTCATGGTGCAGTAGGCACTTTTGGGTGCATTGTGTATGTAACAGCCATTTCCCCAGGTTTTCTAATTAGTAGAATTCTGATACATTGATGTGTGACTCTACGTTTTAGGATAGCTGGGCCCATGCTCAGGACCAAAAGGCGAGTAGTCTTGATTAGTCCAAGTTTATCATGGTGACTGTGTTCTCCTTGCTGACAGTTGGCTTAGAAAAATATTTGGGAACAATTATGACTAATAAGGCACAACCGTAAGGTTTTTGAAAAGGGTTGGGGGGAGGCCTGGGAAAGTTTTCTTGTTGGCAAAGAAATATCATTCTCACTATGGACTTCACATTTTGTTGTGTGAGGATGCTATGGTGAAGGTTGTTGTCACTGTTTTTTGACCATAAGGAGACAAGCTAGAGGACCAACGCCAACACCCTAAGTCCTAAGTATTGCAGTGCAGAATTATGAGAAGAATCTGGTCCTTGCTGATGTTGGTGAGCCTCTAAATTTACCAACCCTAGACCTACAGTACCTCAGACTGCTCCTCCTTTGAGAAAATGATACTCTTTAGTTTGGAAGCCAGTTTTGGTTAAGTCTGTTACATACAGCAAAAAAAATAAAGATGAGGAAGCCAACTCTCATCAGGAGATTGCTAAGTGTGCAAATATTCAAACTGAAGGGAGCCAGTTGAATAAATTGCAAATAGTCCATAGATCTCTGATGCATCCATTTTTCCATAGGGATCAGACAATCAAGTCTTCCGGTGAGCTGTCTCTTTCCCTGAACTCTGCACAGTGCACACTGCCAAATTGAAATCCGTTTTTTTGGAATTTAGGAATCTTTTCAGGTGGATTTCAGCCCTGAGAACTAAGGGATTTCTCCTAGTCTTCTAAAGTCAGTCTGTTTAGGACTGCCTCCTCTGTCTGGTGGCTGCCATGGCCAGGGTTCTGACATACCTGTCTTCCCAGCTCTCCACACTATGCGTATGGGGAGGCACATGGAGGGCTGAGAGAGAGGCTACCACTCCCTCCGTCCCTGATTCCAGGGGCCACGGAGGTGCTTTCAGCCCTGGACTGTCAGCTAGTAGCTTTACTTGCACATAGATGCTTTCTTTGGGGAGAAATAGTTTTCTCTCTTGCTCTCTGATAAATTTCCTTTAAATTTGTCTCACTATGTTTAATATCTTTTATCACTACTGGAAAGGAAATTGGTGGTTTCAGACAGTCTACTTGTACTTTTAACTCAATATGCCTCCTCCACATACACTTTTAGGGTCCTGTATTAGTTGCAAATGGCATAAGAGTAAACTGTCCTTCTCAGGCAAACCTTTGTTGATGAATATCAGCTAAGGTAAGACCAGGTAGGAAACAGGATTTAGATAGTGGGATCTGAGCATGAAGACAGTGGTACTTCTCATGAGGGGAGTCATTTATGAGCATCTAGTTGAAGATTGCCCTTCTACAGCTGGAAAAGGGAATCAGTATATCATGAATCAAGCAAAGACTCATAAAGGCATCTTAAAGATGAGAAAAGAACCCCCAGTTCGGTAATCACATATAGGCGTTACAAGGCAAAGAAGCACCCAACAAAAGGGATGTTGATCATTTATGGAAGTGGATATAGCAGGGAACTATGCTGAGATGCTGAGAAGTCACTATTTCCTGAGCAGCACCGATAGCTTTTTATCTGTCCTATTTCAGGGAGAGAACAGTTATAGTCTAAGACAAAGAAGTCATTGCTCAGCTCTGAGTTTCAAAATAGTTTTTAAGTTCATAAGAGACATAGTAATCTAAAAGTCAAAGTGCATTTGACTTGTTATTAATAGGCAGGCTTTGATGGGAGAGAATTTCTGCTGGGATTCCAAAATCTAGCTTTTTTATATCAAGAGCAAAGGTAGAGAACTTACCACATAGAGTTTATACATTAAACTTGAAGTAGGAAAGGATGCATGCTGACCCAAGTACGGGTGTATAGTTCATACAAAAAGGTAAAACCCTTCTCTGGGAAGATGGAGCAGGGAGAAGATGGAAAAAAAAGAGGACATACAGATGCTGCTATTGAGAACTGCTCCCTGTCAATCCCGTAGTTCAACACACTCAGGATGAAACCCTAAGGGTGAAAACAGAAACTGTGTTAAATAGTATGTTAACATGGTTAATTACATGATTCACACATTCAACAGATATTTATTGAGTGCCTTCAAAGTACCTGACACTGTTTTAGGTGCGTGAACTATATCAGTGAACAAAACAGACAGTGATGCCTGCCCTCCTGGAGCTCATATTCTAACTGAGGAAAACAGATATAAAAAATAAACATAATAAGTGATTTAATATGATCTGGTGATACAAAAATAAAGTAAGGATTCAAAGCCAGATTGGAATTCAAAACCTGCACTCCTAACCACTGCATTATAGTTTTCTGTTAGTTTTTGACCATGGGAGATCTACAGAGAAACTTCTCATTAGTGATGCTAAACAGCTGGGTCAGAACTGTTCTGAGGTGAGGGAGACACATAAATGTAACATGTTTTGAACATAATGAGAATCACCCATGAAAATACATGAAGACAAGAAATGGCACGGGGGAGGGCACAACCCAGCAGTGCATCCTGGAACCTTAAATTTCCTCTATGTTCTAAACACTGCTTTTGGAAAAGGAAGAGAGACACCCACAAATTAAATCCAAATGTCCAAAAAAACAAATGACCTGAAGAATGAGCAATGGCATACATCTGATTTACACCCATGTCAGCTCCCTAGGAGGGCTGACCCTCAACTAGACCAGCCTCCATTCTGCAGGATTTGGCTCTTTGCAAATGTAAACCCACTACTGGCCTCTTCCCATCAGTCACCGCCTAATATTGCAGGGGCTTCCTGAAATACTCATTTGTGTTACCTTGTTCTCTTTTCTAAACTCACAAACGAGAAAATAATAAGTAAAATTACCCATGACATATAATTTTATCCCCATTTCTTACAAAGGTTGTCTCCTCCACACTTCAGCAACTAGCTGAAGTCACCAGGAAGGGATTACTGTTGTTATAAAATGTGTGAACAATTAATATATGAGATTCTCATTCATCTTGGCATCTGACAGGCTTCCCATATATTCAAGGGTTCAAGTGCATATACACACACACAGCATGGAAGGTGCTTACCCCAGAGTGGGTGACTGGTAAATGCAGAACTGAATTGTCAGTTTTCTTTGCCTCACCATTCAGCCTAAAAAGATTATCTCACCCTGGAAAGAATAAATGTCTGTAGATATGTAGCACATGTATTGGTTTGGGGTTGGGGTGCAGGGAAGGAGTAATCTATCCTCTGACATGGTTTGGCTGTGTCCCCACCCAAATTTCATCTTGAATTGTAGCTCCCATAATTTCCATGTGTTGTGGGAGGGACCCAGTGAGAGATAATTGAATCCCAGGGGCAGTTCCCCCCATGCTGTTCTCCTGGTAGTGAATAAGTCTCACAAGATCTGATGGTTTTGTAAGGCATTTCCCCTTTCACTTGGCTCTCATTCTCTCTTGCCTGCCACCATGTAAGAAGATGTAAAGGCATGTAAGTGCCTTTTGCCTTCTACCATGATTGTGAGGCCTCCCCAGCCATGTGGAACTGAGTTCATTAAATCTCTTTTTCTTTATAAATTACCCAATCTTGGGTATGTATTAGCAGTGTGAAAATGGACTAATACATCATCCTTCCACAGATATGGAACATGATTCAGGCCTGATTAATTGTAATTTCTTCCCCCTGGCCATGGAGATTGGCTCCGAGATGGACACAGCATCTTAGCCAGGCCAGTAAGAGTCTTTCAGGACTTTTGGCACTACCTAGAAAGGGGTTTGTTCTTCCACTTGAGCCACTAAACTGGTGGAATCTGAGCCTAAAGCTTTGACAACTTTGTCTCCATGTGTTTCCACCTGAGGACGAAGCCAGGAGACAAAGAGGGACCTAGGGTCTTGAGAGGTCACTTGAGTCTCTGGCTATTGCTTTTCTGAAGCTAGATGGCCTTCCCAGTGATATAAATTAATACATTTCCATCTTTGCTTTAACTAGATTGAGTTCCTGTCACTTAAAACCAAATCAGTGCTAATACATGATGATAAACATATGCTACCATTTGTTAGTATCTACCATATGCTCGGCACAGTGCTAGGTACTTTACAGAGAGTGTCTCACAATTATACTCTTAGTTGAGTAACATTCTGTTTTAGAACAGGAAAATAAGAACAAGACAGTAAGATTAGGCAGCCTGTACAAGTGTTATTAAGCGGTCCAGGCTCCCAAGTGCATGCTCTTTTCCCCCTATCCTGACACTAGGCAACAGCCGAAGCGTGGTGGGAAATGGAATTGGCATCAGAAGAGTGAGTCACTTAGTAGTGACTTTTGAATGTTCATTTACTTATTTCGTAATACCTCATGAAGTAAAGAATAGGAACAAGATTGGCAAATGATAAGTCTATGCCAATTATTTTTTTTAAAAGATAGCTTTATGGATCTATAATTAATATACCATTTAATTTATCTACTTAAAGTCTACCATTCTATGGGTTTTAGCTTATCCATAGATATGTACAGGCCTCACCACAGTCAATTTTAGGACATATTCCTCACATCAAAAACCCTGTACCTTTTAGCTGTCATCCCTGTCTCTTCTTATTCCCCCACTCCCAACCTAGCCCTAAACAACCACTAATCTACTTTCTGTCTCTATAGATTTCTTTATTCTGGACTTGCATACGAATAAAGACATATAGTATGTGGTCTTTTGTGGCTTCTTTCACTTAGCATAATGTTTTCAAGGTTCATCCATGTTGTAGCGTGTATGAGAACTTCATTCCTTTTTATTATATAAATGATTCTTGACCTCTCTTGGGATTAAGGGATCTTTTGAAAATCTGCTGAAAGCCAAACATTCCTCCCCCTGCAAACATACATATGTAACAGTTTCCAAGGCTTCCTAGATCCCTTGAAGCTCATTCACAACTCAGTATAAATGTATGAACCTAAGTATCTCTAAAAGTCAGACAAGACTTTAAATGGCACTTCTTTTCAATGTGCTGTACTCTCTCTGTTTGTGTAACTCTGGCCAAAATAGGCCCCACTAAAGCAATATCTGTAAGGAGACAGCTTGCCTGGGAACCTAGTCCAAGCAGGGCCGCTGGGTACACACCTCCATCACCAACAACAGCTGCAGAAGTTCTTGACGGACTTTATGAAGATACAAAAGGATTAAATGAGAATGACTAAACACACTATGAAATAAGAACTGTGTGCAGTTTACTATATAATAAACACATACAGTGTGTTTGTATAATAGGCTATAAATTATATACAAAGGGTTCTGGTAAGAGTTTCCAATTCCTCTTCACTAGTTACTGGTGAAATCTTATCAGGTGTGGCTGAGAAAATAATCTCTTTTCTGGATGAGTTGGAGTTCTGATGATCTGTGGTTTCCCACACTGTCCTTATAACCCAGCAGCCTGTACTTAGGATGTGTGGCTTCTTTATATCTGGGCCCTTGGTACCATCAAAGAATACTTCCTATCCAATAGTTAATATGGTGGCTATCAGATAATTGAAAAAATTGGTTTAAGAGGAGAATTACATAAGAAAAATATGTGCATTACCCTTAACATTTTATTTTTACTTAAAACATATTAGGTTCATATAAGCATATGAAAGTGTGAATATTCTACTATTTCTTACATTCCAAGTAGTACTTTCATGGGTTACAACCTGAAATGAAGATCTTTATTTCATACAGGTTTTCTGATCAGGTTCTAAACCATTTTACTTGCATTATCAGCTACACCCATATTGCATCACCTACAATTTTTTCAATTTTTTCTTCTTGTTGAAGTGGACCAGAACTTAAAGGCATTTACTCTAGAATCTGAATACAGAATCTATTTCTAGGTTTTTTCCCCTCTAATCGTTTTTTTTTTTTTTTTTTTTGAGACAGGGTCTTGCTCTGTCACCTAGGCTGGCGTGCAGTGGTACAATCATATCTTACTACCGCCTCAGCCTCCTGGGCTCATGTGATCCTTCCACCTCAGCCTCCCAAGTAGCTGGTACTACAGGCATGCACCACCACACCCAGCTAATATTTGTAATTTTTGTAGAGATGAGGTCTTCCTATGTTGCCCAGGCTGGTCTCAAACTCTTAGGCTCAAGTGATCCTCCTTCCTCAGCTTCCCAAAATGCTGGGATTACAGGCGTGAACCACCATAGCCAGACTCTCTCTAATATGTTATATTTGTCTTGTAAATGAAGTCTTGGTAAATTGACAGTTCAGTTGGTAGATCCAGAAGTAGAGAAGTATAGTAGAAAGAAGCCTACTAGCTACTAGTATTAAGAGATAAAATGAAATATACATGTGGAATATATGTTATATGCATATACAATATAGTCATATATAGGGATTTGACCTTTATACATATGTATGACTGTTTTCGGGGGCTATGTAATAGGTTTCTGAACGTGCATGTAAACTAAAATTCATAATTCATATTTGAAATATATACAGACTCCTCTTTTTTTCTTTTTTTTTTTTTTGAGATGGAATCTTGCTCTGTTGCCCGGGCTGGAGTGTAGTGGTGCGATCTTGGTTCACTGCAATCTCTGCCTCCCAGATTCAAGCAATTCTCCTGCCTCAGCCTCCGGCATAGCTAGGATTACAGGTGCATGCCACCACGCCTGACTAATTTTTGTATTTTTAGTAGAGACGGTGTTTCACCACATTGGCCAGGTTGATCTCAAACTCCTGACCTGCCTGCCTTGGCCTCCCAAAGTGCTGGGATTACAGGCTTGAGCCAGCACACCTGGCCCAGACTGTTCTCTTAAAGGAAGCCTTTGCAGAATTCTTTTCTACTACAACAAAATTCCTTCTAACATAACTATTAGCTTAACGATTAAAAATCATCAAGTTGGTCAGTTACCTTCTTCCTAACTACCCTCCTCACTTCCCACTGCTCATTCTGGTCAGACCTGTCAGGGATGTATGTGCCAAGACCCACCTTCTCAGGGTGGGATGAGATCCTCACGTGGCTGTCTTGCATGCCTCTGCCCTGTCTCTGTGACCTGAGGCATCTTCACTGTTAATTTGTCTACAAATACTAGGATATTTCTGCTTCTTTTCAATCTCGCTGCCACCACCTTGGTCCAATCTACCATTGTCTCCATTCAGATGTCTGCAGACTTCTTACCTGTTTCCCAGAATCCTCTGTGACTCAATCCAATACATTCTTTATTATTATTATACTTTAAGTTCTAGGGTACATGTTCACAATGTGCAGGTTTGTTACATATGTATACATCTGCCATGTTGGTGTGCTGAACCCATTAACTCGTCATTTAACATCAGTTATCTCTCCTAATGCTATCCCTCCCTCCTTCACCCCACCCCACGAGAGGCCCTGGTGTGTGATGTTCCCCTCCCTGTGTCCAAGTGTTCTCATTGTTAATTCCCACCTATAAGTGAGAACACACAGTGTTTGGTTTTCTGTCGTTGTGATAGTTGGCTCAGAATTATAGTTTCCAGCTTCATCCATGTCCCTACAAAGGACATGAATGCATCCTTTTTATGGCTGCATAGTATTCCATGGTGTATATGTGCTACATTTTCTTTTTATTTATTATTATTATTACTATTATTATTATACTTTAAGTTTTAGGGTACATGTGCACAATGTGCAGGTTTGTTACATATGTATCCATATGCCATGTTGGTGTGCTGCACCCATTAACTCGTCATTTAGCATTAGGTGTATCTTCTAATGCTATCCCTCCCCCCTCCTCCTACCCCACAACAGGCCCCAATTTGTGACGTTCCCCTTCCTGTGTCCATGTGTTCTCTTGTTCAGTTCCCACCTATGAGTGAGAATATGCGGTGTTTGGTTTTTTGTCCTTGAGATAGTTTACTGAGAATGATGGTTTCCAGTTTCATCCATGTCCCTACAAAGGACATGAACTCATCATTTTTTATGGCTGCATAGTATTCCATGGTATATGTGTGCCACATTTTCTTAATCCAGTCTATCATTGTTGGACATTTGGGTTGGTTCCAAGTCTTTGCTATTGTGAATAGTGCCTCAATAAACATATGTGTGCATGTGTCTTTATAGCAGCATGATTTATAGTCCTTTGAGTATATACCCAGTAATGGGATGGCTGGGTCAAATGGTATTTCTAGTTCTAGATCTCTGAGGAATCGCCACACTGACTTCCACAATGGTTGAACTAGTTTACAGTCCCACCAACAGTGTAAAAGTGTTCCTATTTCTCCACATCCTCTCCAGTACCTGTTGTTTCCTGACTTTTTAATGATGGCCATTCTAACTTGTGTGAGATGGTATCTCATTGTGGTTTTGATTTGCATTTCTCTGATGGCCAGTGATGATGAGCATTTTTTCATGTGGTTTTGGCTGCATAAATGTCTTCTTTTGAGAAGTGTCTGTTCATGTCCTTCACCCACTTGTTGATGGGGTTGTTTGTTTTTTACTTGTAAATTTGTTTGAGCTCATTGTAGATTCTGGATATTAGCCCTTTGTCAGATGAGTAGGTTGCAAAAATTTTCTCCCATTTTGTAGGTTGCCTGTTCACACTGATGGTAGTTTCTTTTGCTGTGCAGAAGCTCTTTAGTTTAATGAGATCCCATTTGTCAATTTTGGCTTTTGTTGCCATTGCTTTTGGTGTTTTCGCCATGAAGTCCTTGCCCATGCCTATGTCCTGAAGGGTATTGCCTAGGTTTTCTTCTAGGTTTTTTATGGTTTTAGGTCTAACATGTAAGTCTTTAATCCATCTTGAATTAATTTTTGTATAAGGTGTAAGGAAGGGATCCAGTTTCAGCTTTCTACATATGGCTAGCCAGTTTTCCCAGCACCATTTCTTATATAGGGAATCCTTTTCCCATTGCTTGTTTTTGTCAGGTTTTATCAAAGATCAGATAGTTGTAGATATGTGGTATTATTTCTGAGGGCTCTGTTCTGTTCCATTGATCTATGTTTCTGTTTTGGTACCAGTACCATGCTGTGCTGATTACTGTAGTCTTGGAGTATAGTTTGAAGTCAGGTAGCATGATGCCTCCAGGTTTGTTCTTTTGGCTTAGGATTGACTTGGCAATGCGGGCTCATTTTTGGTTCCATATGAACTTTAAAGTAGTTTTTTCCAATTCTGTGAAGAAAGTCATTGGTAGCTTGATGGCGATGGCATTGAATCTATAAATTACCTTGGGCAGTATGGCCATTTTCACGATATAGATTCTTCCAACCCATGAGCATGGAATGTTCTTGCATTTGTTTGTGTCCTCTTTTATTTCACTGAGCAGTGGTTTGTAGTTCTCCTTGAAAAGGTCCTTCACATCCCTTGTAAGTTGGATTCCTAGGTATTTTATTCTCTTTGAAGCAATTGTGAATGGGAGTTCACTCATGATTTGGCTCTCTGTTTGTCTGTGATTGGTGTACAAGAATGCTTGTGATTTTTGTACATTGATTTTGTATCACGAGACTTTGCTGAAGTTGCTTATCAGCTTAAGGAGATTTTGGGCAGAGACAATGGGGTTTTCTAGATACACAATCATGTCATCTGCAAACAGGGACAATTTGACTTCCTCTTTTCCTAATTGAATACCCTTTATTTCCTTCTCCTGCCTGATTGCCCTGGCCAGAACTTCCAACACTCTGTTGAATAGGAATGGTGAGAGAGGGCATCCCTGTCTTGTGCCAGTTTTCAAAGGGAATGCTTCCAGTTTTTGCCCATTCAGTATGATATTGGCTGTGGGTTTGTCATAGATAGCTCTTATTATTTTGAGATACGTCCCATCAATACCTAATTTATTGAGAGTTTTTAGCATGAAGTGTTGTTGAATTTTGTCAAAAGCCTTTTCTGCATCTATTGAGATAATCATGTGGTTTTTGTCGTTGGTTCTGTTTGTATGCTGGATTACACTTAATGATTTGCATATGTTGAACCAGCCATGCATCCCAGGGATGAAGGCCACTTGATCATGGTGGATAAGCTTTGTGATGTGCTGCTGGATTCGGTTTGCCAGTATTTTATTGAGGATTTTTGCATTATCAAGGATATTGGTCTGAAATTCTCTTTTTTGGTTGTGTCTCTGCCAGGCTTTGGTATCAGGATGATGCTGGCCTCATAAAATGTGTTAGGGAGGATTCCCTTTTTTTCTATTGATTGGAATAGTTTCAGAAGGAATGGTACCAGTTCCTCCTTGTACCTCTGGTAGAATGTGGCTGTGAATCCATCAGGTCCTGGTCTCTTTTTGGTTGGTAAGCTATTGATTATTGCCACAATTTCAGAGCCTGTTATTGGTGTATTCAGAGATTCAACTTCTTCCTGGTTTAGTCTTGGGAGGGTGTATTTGTCAAGGAATCTGTCCATTTCTTCTAGATTTTCTAGTTTATTTGCATAGAGGTGTTTGTAGTATTCTCTGATGGTGGATTGTATTTCTGTGGGATTGGTGTTGATATCCCCTTTATCATTTTTTATTGCGTCTATTTGATTCTTCTCTCTTTTCTTCTTTATTAGTCTTGCTAGCGGTCTGTCAATTTTGTTGATCTTTTCAAAAAACCAGCTCCTGGATTCATTAATTTTTTGAAGGGTTTTTATGTCTCTATTTCCTTCAGTTCTGCTCTGATTTTAGTTATTTCTTGCCTTCTGCTAGCTTTTGAATCTGTTTGCTCTTGCTTTTCTAGTTCTTTTAATTGTGATGTTAGGGTGTCAATTTTGGATCTTTCCTGCTTTCTCTTGTGGGCATTTAGTGCTATAAATTTCCCTTTACACACTGCTTTGAATGTGTCCCAGAGATTCTGGTATGTTGTGTGTTTGTTCTCATTGGTTTCAAAGAACATCTTTATTTCTGCCTTCATTTCATTATGTACCCAGTAGTCATTCAGGAGCAGGTTGTTCAGTTTCCATATAGTTGAGCAGTTTTGAGTGAGTTTCTTAATCCTGAGTTCTAGTTTGATTGCACTGTGATCTGAGAGACAGTTTGTTATCATTTCTGTTCTTTTGCATTTGCTGAGGAGAGCTTTACTTCCAACTCTGTGGTCAATTTTGGAATAGGTGTGGTGCTGACAAAAATGTGTATTCTGTTAATTTGGGGTGGAGAGTTCTGTAGATGTCTATTAGGTCCTCTTGGTGCAGAGCTGAGTTCAATTCCTGGGTATCATTGTTAACTTTCTGTCTCATTGATCTGTCTAATGTTGACAGTGGGGTGTTAAAATCTCCCATTATTATTGTGTGGGAGTCTAAGTCTCTTTGTAGGTCACTCAGGACTTGCTTTATGAATCTGGGTGCTCCTGTATTGGGTGCATATATATTTAGGATAGTTAGCTCTTCTTGTTGAATTGATCCCTTTATCATTATGTAATGGCCTTCTTTGTCTCTTTTGATCTTTGTTGGTTTAAAGTATTTTATCAGAGACTAGGATTGCAACCCCTGCCGTTTTTTGTTTTCCATTTGCTTGGTAGATCTTCCTCCATCCCTTTATTTTGAGTCTATGTGTGTCTCTGCATGTGAGATGGGTTTCCTGAATACAGCACACTGATGGGTCTTGACTCCTTATCCAATTTGCCAGTCTGTGTCTTTTAATTGGAGCATTTAGCCCATTTACATTTAAAGTTAATATTGTTATGTGTGAATTTGGTCCTGTCATTATGATGTTAGCTGGTTATTTTGCTCGTTAGTTGATACAATTTCTCCCTAGCCTTGATGGTCTTTACAATTTGGCATGTTTTTGCAGTGGCTGGTACTGGTTGTTCTTTTCCATGTTTAGTGCTTCCTTCAGGAGCTCTTTTAGGGCAGGCCCGGTGGTGACAAAATCTCTCAGCATTTGCTTGTCTGTAAATTATTTTATTTCTCCTTCACTTATGAAGCTTAGTTTGGCTGGATATGAAATTCTGGGTTGAAAATTCTTTTCTTTAAGAATGTTGAATATTGGTCCCCACTCTCTTCTGGCTTGTAGAGCTTCTGCCAAGAGATCAGCTGTTAGTCTGATGGGCTTCCCTTTGTGAGTTACCCGACCTTTCTCTCTGGCCACCCTTAACATTTTTTCCTTCATTTCAACTTTGGTAAATCTGACAATTATGTGTCTTGGAGTTGCTCTTCTCGAGGAGTATCTTTGTGGCATTCTCTGTATTTCCTGAATCTGAATATTGGCCTGCATTGCTAGATTGGGGAAGTTCTCCTGGACAATATCTTGCAGAGTGTTTTCCAGCTTGGTTCCATTCTCTCCATTACTTTCAGGTACACCAGTCAGATGTAGGTTTGGTCTTTTCACATAGTCCCATATTTCTTGGAGGCTTTGTTCGTTTCTGTTTATTCTTTTTTCTCTAAACTTCCCTTCTCACTTCATTTCATTCATTTTATCTTCCATCACTGATATCCTTCCTTCCAGTTGATCGCAATGGCTACTGAGGCTTCTGCATTCTTCAAGTAGTTCTTGAAACTTGGCTTTCAGCTCCATCTGCTCCTTCAAGCACTTCTCTGAATTGGTTATTTTAGTTATACATTCGTCCAATTTTTTTTTCAAAGTTTTTAACTTCTTTGCCATTGGTTTGAATTTCCTCCTGTAGCTGGGAGTAGTTTGATCGTCTGAAGCCTTCTCTCAACTCGTCAAAGTCATTCTTCGTCCAGCTTTGTTCCATTGCTGGTGAGGAACTGCATTCCTTTGGAGGAGGAGAGGCACTCTGCTTTTTAGAGTTTCCAGTTTTTCTGCTCTGTTTTCTCCCCATCTTTGTATTTTTTTCTACTTTTGGTCTTTGATGATGGTGATGTCCAGATGGGTTTTTGGTGTGGATGTCCTTTCTGTTTGTTAGTTTTCCTTCTAACAGACAGGACCCTCAGCTGCAGGTCTGTTGGAATTTGCTAGAGGTCCACTCCAGACCCTGTTTGGCTGGGTGTCAGCAGCAGTGGCTGCAGAACAGCGGATTTCCGTGAACCGCAAATTCAGCTGCCTGATCATTCCTCTGGAAGTTTTGTCTTAGAGGAGTACCTGGCCGAGTCAGTTGTCAGTGTGTCCCTACTGAGGCGTTCCTCCCAGTTAGGCTGCTCGGGGGTCAGGGACCCACTTGAGGAGACAGTCTGCCTGTTTTCAGATCTCCAGCTGCGTGCTGGGAGAACCACTACTCTCTTCAAAGCTGTCAGACAGGGACATTTAAGTCTGCAAAGGTTACTGCTGACTTTTTGTTTGTCTGTGCCTTGCCCCCAGAGTTGGAGCCTACAGAGGCAGGCAGGCCTCCTTGAGCTGTGATGGGCTCCACCCAGTTCGAGCTTCCTGGCTGTTTTGTTTACCTAAGCAAACCTGGGCAATGGCGGGCACCCCTCCCCCAGCCTCACTCCCACCTTGCAGCTTGATCTCAGACTGCTGTGCTAGCAATCATTAAGACTCCGTGGGCGTAGGACCCTCTGAGCCAGGTGCGGGACACAATCTCCTGGTGTGCCATTTTCCAAGCCTTTTGGAAAAGCGTAGTATTAGGGTGGGAGTGACCTGATTTTCCAGGTGCCATCTGTCACCCCTTTCTTTGACTAGGAAAGGGAACTCCCTGACTCCTTGCACTTCCCGAGTGAGGCAATGCCTCACCCTGCTTCAGCTCATGCACAGTGCGCTGCACTGACTGTCCTGCACCCACTGTTTGGCACTCCCTAGTGAGATGAACCTGGTACCTCAGATGGAAATGCAGAAATCACCTGTCTTCTGCGTCACTCATGCTGGGAGATGTAGACCAGAGCTGTTCCTATTCGGCCATCTTGGCTCCACCCCATGTGCCACATTTTCTTAATCCAGTCTATCATTGATGGACATTTGGGTTGGTTCCAAGTCTTTGCTATTGTGAATAGTACCGCAATAAACATACGTGTGCATGTGTCTTTATAGCAGCATGATTTATAATCCTTTGGGTATATGCCCAGTAATGGGATGGCTGGGTCAAATGGCATTTCTAGTTCTAGATCCTTGAGGAATTGCCACACTGTCTTCCACAGTGGTTGAACTAGTTTACAGTCCCACCAACAGTGTAAAAGTGTTCCTATTTCTCCACATCCTCTCCAGCACCTGTTGTTTCCTGACTTTTTAATGATCACCATTCTAACTGGTGTGAGATGGTATCTCATTGTGGTTTTGATTTGCATTTCTCTGATGGCCAGTGATGATGAGCATTTTTTCATGTGTCTGTTGGCTGCATAAATGTCTCCTTTTGAGATGTGTCTGTTCATATCCTTTGCCCACTTTTTGATGGAATTGTTTGATTTTTTTCTTGTAAGTTTGTTTAAGTTCTTTGTAGATTCTGGATATTAGCCCTGTGTCAGATGGATAGATTGCAAAAATTGTCTCCCATTCTGTATGTTGCCTGTTCACTCTGATGGTAGTTTCTTTTGCTGTGCAGAAGCTCTTTAGTTTGATTAGATCCCATTTGTCAATTTTGGCTTTTGTTGCCATTGCTTTTGGTGTTTTAGTCATGAAGTCTTTGCCCATGCCTATGTCCTGAATGGTATTGCCTAGGTTTTCTTCTAGGGTTTTTATGGTTTTAGGTCTAATATGTAAGTCTTTAATCCACCTTGAATTAATTTTTGTATAAATATGTAAGGAAGGGATCCAGTTTCAGCTTTCTATATATGGCTAGCCAGTTTTTCCCCCACCATTTAATAAATAGGGAATCCTTTCCCCATTTCTTGTTTTTGTCAGGTTTGTCAAAGTTCAGCTGGTTGTAGATGTGTGATATTATCTCTGGGGGCTCTATTCTTTTCCGTTGGTCTATCTCTGTGTTTTGGTACCAGTACCATGCTGTGTTGCTTACTGTAGGCTTGTAGTATAGTTTGAAATCAGGTAGCATGATGACTCCAGCTTTGTTCTTTTGGCTTATGGCAATCCAACACATTCTTTATATGGCAGTCACAGTGGGTCTTAAATATGAATCTGTTCATATCACTTTCCTTTTAAAGTGTATTCTTCAATGCTTCTCATTCTCTTAGAGACTAGACTTTTCAAGAGTACCCTTGAGATCCTTTGTAACATGGCCTCTTCTACCCTTCCAGTCTCCTTGTGTCACAACACTCTTCACTCACTCTTTATGTTCTAGCTATTTTCATCTTCTTTCAGTTTCTTGTGTATCCTATACTCTTCTCTACCTCCAGACCTCTTTTTCCTTCTGGAATATCACCTGTATTGTCACTCAGTTGTCCTAGGGAGACCCTCTCTGATCCCCCAGCCTAAACTCCCACAGCATCCCATACTACCCCCTTTTTGATGTTCTTCAGATGGAGACTTCCTAGTCCAACAACTGACTCTCCCAATAGACCTTAAGATCTATGAGGGCAAGGGCTTTGTTTGTTGTGATCATTGCTGTATCCCCAACACAGTATCTGACACTCAATAGATGCTTAAAATTATTTGTTGGATCAGTAAATGTATATCATACTCTTCTCTGTTATTTGTCTTTGAATGGGGGTCTCTAGGTAACACAGAACCCTAACCTGTAAGCACCTAAGTAGGTTAATTAGTAAGGAGCCTTTTCATCTGCCCACTGGATTACAGTGGGGAACTAGGAGCATTGCATGCCGCCAAGAACACGTTTTGAATTCATCTCTTCCCAGTTCTCTTATCATCTTTATGTCTCAAATTCATCAACCTCTCTAAAGAGTCCTGGGTTCGTTCTCTTGAGAAGGTTCTGGGGGATTCCATAGTTTAATTTACATTTGTATCTGCCACCTGTAGAGCCCATTAAAGAGAAAATGACAGTGGCAAGAACATGGCTGTGGAGAAACTTCCTGAAATCTGCCAGTGATTATAGCCACAGAATGACTTCAGTGTTTTTTTTTTAATGTTTGCATCTATTGGCTCTCCATGAATGTGGTGACCTTGTGGTGACTTCCACCTTTCATTCAAAACTGACTTAGAGACAACTTGGGTTTAAAGACTATAGCAATAACTTTAGATGTGGAACTTGAGTTTCCTTCTCTGTGCACTCACCTGTTCTTTGTTTATAGCTACACACACTTTCTTTTCTTTTTTTAACCTGGAAGAGGAGAAGCATTGTTTCAGATATCTCAAACAAGGCTGAAAAATGTCCACAGCCAGTTCCCAGGAAAAATGACCCTTTCTGTCTAGTAGTCTCTCCCATTTTAGTTCCTTGTGTTTGTATGAGTTTCCTTCCTTCTCTTGTACTTCTTGATGTTCATGAAACGTGTACCCAATATCTACCTGTTCATGAAATCTGTACTCAGTATGCTCTCTGGCCAACTACTTCCTAGTCCCCTGAGAGCACAGCCAGCCACATTTGGTAGAAATGGAGAAGCATCTACTCTCTCCTGCCACGCAGACTGGCTTCAGTCTCCTCAACATCACTGTAGTAAACTCTAGTCTTAGGCTTTGACATAATGTAACCACCCAACATGTTCACCTTGCCTGCTCCCTAGACAGAGCTGATTTATGAAGACAGGGGAATTGCAAAAGAGAAAGAGTAACTCACAGAGCCAGCTGTGCGGGAGACTGGAGTTTTATTATTACTCAAATCAGTCTTACTGAGAACTTGGGGATCAGAGTTTTTCAGGATAATATGGTGAGTAGGTGGGTCAGTGAATCGGGAATTCTGATTGTTCAGGTCTGAGATGAACTCATAAGGAGTTGAAGCTGTCCTCTTGCACTGAGTCAGTTCCTGGGTCAGGGTCACAAGACCAGATGAGCCAGTTTATCAATCTGTGTGGTGCCAGTTGATCCATCAAGTGCAGGGTCTGCAAAATATCTCAAGCACTGATCTTAAGTTTTACAATAGTGATGTTATCCCCAGGACCAATTTGGGGAGATTCAGAATTTTGTAGCCTCCAACTGCATGACTCCTAAATCATAATTTCTAATCTTTTAGCTAATTTTTTAGTCCTGCAAAGGCAGTCTAGTCCTCAGGCAGAAAGGGGGTTTGTTTTGGGAAAGGGCTGTTAATATCTTTGTTTCAAAGCTAAACCATAAACTAAGTTTCTCCCAGAGTTAGTTTGGCCTATACCCAGGAATGAACAAGGACAGCTTGGAGTTTAGAAGCAAGGTAGAGTTGGTTAGTTCAGATCTCTTTCACTGCCTCAATTATAATTTTGCAATGGCGGTCTCAACAATGTGAGGCTGTATCTTTAAAAGAGAAAGTAAGTCACAAAATAAAGTATAACCTATGTTTGCAACGATAATTGAAATGAGGTTGCTTTGGTATAGTGAAGACTAATTTTTCACTTCATTTCCCATTTTACGGCCCATCAGTAACTTCCTGTATTTTCTTTTTGGCAGACATCCTCAACCACAGAGGAGAAACTGGCAATTTAAAAACAGCCAGATATCTGGTGCTATTTCAAAGTCATAATAGAGACCTGTGATACCTTGCTGTGGTGTTGGACTCAGTTTATGTCTTCCATCTTCCTTTGGTAGACAGAAGAATTAGTCTGGTTTATGATGAATTTTGTATATGTTTACTGGAAAGTGTTCTGCCTTAAAGAAACTTTTCATCATAGCCAAAAGCACATTGCAGGAAGATGCCCTGCATAGACCTGTGTGTGCTTGTAAGTGGCAAATTTCAGACATTGGAGAATGTGGCTTTCTCTTGTGTTTGAAAGTACAGAGAGTTTTATGGATTCCCAGATGCTAGGCTAAGGATGATTAATATATAGTCTGTTGGCCTTAGTCATCTCTAGCTATTCATCATCCGATGATACACTCAACCACGTTCATGAGGTTAAAGAATCAGAAAGTGAGGAAAGGGTAAGGGCAAATGATCTGAAATATATCAATGGAAGCTCATTTCTAATTGGTGCTATCGTTTAGGTTTATGACAGGTTCTTCATAAACCACTATGTGTGTGTAAAATGCATCAGAGACTTCTCACACCAGACCAAACCAGACTAGACAGAGTTATTTCACACAGTAATCACCAAACATTCCTATCTTTTAAATATAAGAAGCCAATCTATTGTAACCTCCTCTGCAAACACTGTTGTATTTATTCTTTCTCTCTTAATGCTTGACACTTAACCTGAATGCCTTCTTTTATGTATTCAGTTTGAAAAAACAGGATATAGAAAGCATCATTTGATTTTTAAATTTCCATTCCTGGGTAGATGTTTTGGTTATTAAAAAATAGCTCAACCCTATTTGTTTGAGACATATATGCAGGCAAATGGGTACATTTAGGGATTTATTTATTTATTTATTTTGTCCTTCTATTTCCCTGTCCACATTTGTGCTTAGAGATCTGTGTCTCTGGAGATCCGTTTGCTCAGCCATCAGATCAAGCAGGCACCCATAGTTCATAATGGTAAGCAAGCCCATGTAGTTAAAAAAAAAAAAAAGAAAAAAAAGAAAAAAAGTTGGTGAGCAGGAAGAATATGTAGGCAGCATGAGTCTGCACTGAACAGAGCAGAAGCAGCTTGTCCAGGGAAGTCAGAGTCGCACCAGGGGTGTGGCAGGAGCATCTACCACAGGATGGTTGTGTCTGCCAGGGTCACTAATTATTTTGCAGTCAGAAAGTGCCTGGTGAAAGGCTTAAAGGAGAAATTCAATGCAGTTTCCTTTTATCTGCCTCTCCAACTGATGTCTATACAGAGCAAACAGGGCTCCCCAAACACACCAGTCTGTTTCAGATACACAAGATTAAGTAGCTAGTGACATTCAAGACCAATCAGCCCACCCAGGAGGACTGAAACCAGTGGAAAAGCTGTCAGATTTCGCCTTTTCTCCATTAATCTTAAAGCTTTTCAGTGGTGCCAGGTCGCATCTCCATCAGACAAGCTGAGAAGAGTGTCCTGCAACTTTCTACACCCCCAACCCCCACACCAAGGAGAGTAACCCCTTCGTTGCTGAGCTGATCTCTTAGGATATAGGGGATTCTTTTCACGGACAGAAACAGATCTTCACTGGCTCCACTGCTTTTCAATACTGGAGGAAGCTGGAAGCAGAAGGCAGGGTCCTTCCTCCTTACAAGTTCATAGCTGGTCCACTCCCTGGAGGCTGTGCCACATGGACCTCAGAGATCTGCCACCCTTGAGAAGAGATGGCTTTAGGGGTGACCGTGGGACAACTAAGGAAACAGGTGTTCCCCTAGTAGTCTGGAAGCTTCACCTACCTGACACAGTGTGTGGAAGGAGAGAGGGAAAGCTAGAGGGAGAGAACGCAGGGAAAGATGAGAGAAAAGAAGAAAGAAGGTGCAAATAAAGAGAATGAAGTGCGAATTTGTAACGGTCCTTTCCCCATGCCTCTTTTTAAATCCCTTTGGAAGCAGGTGATGACCTGGGCAAAAGGTCACCAGTAAGGAGCAAAGGGACCTGCCTGCCACTCTTAAGCAGAGCGCCTGCTGAATCAAGATTTCCAAAGCTCTGGCTGAGTGCCTGGCTGGGGGCTGTGTGTGCAGATGCCACAAGATGGACAAGACTGAGGACGCAGGTGAGCATTTCTCAGTGTAGTCAGGGGTGGGAGAGGCCTGTGGCTTCCAGAAACCCAGCTTTGCCTTTGAAGACAGAACTCAGAGAACTGCTGGCTGGAGGGGGCCAGGGTCTTTTCCTGCTTTCTATTTACCCCTGAGAGCCTTTTCTGTGGTGTTTATATCACTGTCAGCCCAAGTCTACCCTCAACAATAGGTGTCTGAGAAAGCTGTGGGCCCAGTTCCTACAGCTGGGTTGCTTTATACCAGCAGATGTAGACTGATCTCACTCAAAATTGAAACTCTGGCCTCCACTAAAATCTTTCACACCTCATATAGTTTTAACACACACACACACACACACACACACACACACACACACACTCTCTCTCTCTCTCTCTCTCCTAGTTAAAAATCACCCATTCTCCCACCAGTTAGAATGGCCATCATTAAAAAGTCAGGAAACAACAGGTGCTGGAGAGGATGTGGAGAAATATGAACACTTTTACACTGTTGGTGGGACTGTAAACTAGTTCAACCATTGTGGAAGTCAGTGTGGCGATTCCTCAGAGATCTAGAACTAGAAATACCATTTGACCCAGCCATCCCATTACTGGGTATATACCCAAAGGACTATAAATCATGCTGCTATAAAGACACATGCACACGCATGTTTATTGCGGCACTATTCACAATAGCAAAGAGTTGGAACCAACCCAAATGTCCAACAACGATAGACTGGATTAAGAAAATGTGGCACATATACACCATGGAATACTATGCAGCCATAAAAAGTGATGAGTTCATGTCCTTTGTAGGGACATGGATGAAACTGGAAACCATCATTCTCAGTAAACTATCTCAAGGACAAAAAACCAAACACCGCATGTTCTCACTCATAGGTGGGAATTGAACAATGAGAACTCATGGACACAGGAAGGGGAACATCACACTCCAGGGACTGTTGTGGGGTGGGGGGAGGGGGGAGGGACAGCATTAGGAGATATACCTAATGTTAAATGACGAGTTAATGGGTGCAGCACACCAACACGGCACATGGATACATATGTAACAAACCTGCACATTGTGCACATGTACCCTAAAACCTAAAGTATAATAATAATAAAAAAAAATCACCCATTCTTGAGCAGCATAGATCACTCTCTGAATGGGTTACCTTGTTCCTGTTAGTAGGTGTGTGCTTCCCACAGCTCCTACCCCACCCCAGATGGCTGCTGGCAGCAAGGCCTCAGCCTGTTTCCAATGTTCAAGGATTATAAAGTAGACCTCTGGGTCACTTGTTTTTAGGGCAACTTTCCATACAGTCCCTAGACTCATTTAAATATCTTTTGTTACACCAAAGAAGTCACCCTTCACAGCAGTCCTGGTGAACCAGGCCATCACCCAGAGTTATAGCATCACTTATAGATTAAAATGTTAATAAGCACAAAACTATGCAAAGGTAGACTTGTGATGTTGTCAGTCACACCTTACCTGTAGGGAACAGATGTGCCATTGTTGTGTATATTAATATCTTTTCCCAAAGGAATATTAACCCAGAAGGAAACAAATAATAGGCATAATTATATCTAGGCATAATGACATATATATTGAATACTACCTTTGTCAGTATTATGCAACCACATTTATCCTAACTGACCATTATTGAATACTTTGATAAACACCCACTAACAAAATGGTGCCCAGCACAAGACTGTGCATAGAGTTGATGCTCAATAATTTTCCAATTTATTATGTGCATGTCCTGACTAGTACATTCAGTATACAAAGCACTTAGGTATTCGTATGGAACGTAAATTCTAGTATCAGCATCATCCACCCTCTAATATTACAGTTAAGAAAAAGATAAGGACTCCCACAAAGGGAACTTAAAACCCTGAGGCCAAGTGTTTTGTCTAGGAATTTAACAGAGGCTTTGTGTGATAAGAGTCTCTCTAGGAAGGGCCAGCACTCAAGATTGTATTACCATTACAATGGCAAAAACCACAATTTCTTTTGCGCCAACCTAATAATCACCCTGTATGGCTGCAGTCCAGTCTGGGTTGCTGGGCCAGCAGATCATGCTGCTTAACATCTATCCCATAGCATCTGCTAAACTGAGGACACAGGAGATCCCAGATAGGTAACTGGTGAAGGAATTGAATGGGCATCTGAGAAGGTAGCCAGCTTCTGGACACAGATGGCCAGCAGGATATCTCCATAGGAGCAGCCTCTACTACTTTTTGCTTTTAAATGTGTGAGCGCATCTTTGCACTCTTGCAGAAATTCAGAATTGGGCCAGTACTACTTCCTGTTAAAAGGAGAAAGCAATCACTCCTTGGCTGCTGGTGACTGGGGAAGAAAGGTGAAGGGCCTGACTCTGCCATGTGTGGACCTCCCCACACAGACCCTTACACAGCAACTTGCTAGAATTGCCTCCTCACCGTAGAGAGGAAAGGGAAATGGGGCAGGTTTCTTCTATCATCTCCATCTTCATCACAGGCCCTCACACTGACAGCTACTCAAAGGGCTTGCTAACCAAATTCTTGGGCCCTTCCAGGTGGATAATATTATTTCTTGATCACTCAATATAGGATTTGTATGTTATATGGGCATATGTGAATTTAGTGTCAGTGTTATAACTTTCTCAGTGACTTCCAAAGAAATCTATGGTTTAACTTTATTTCTATTATGAAAGGAAAAAAGTTGTAAGCAGTGTAGATTTAGAAATAAAGCAGTGGGAGTGGAAAAGCCAGCAGCCCAGCATCACTTGTTTAAAACTCGTTCTATGATTGTGAAGAACCTGCACTTTTCCAGGACTTGTCTCTCTTATCTCCCTTCCACCTTGTTCTATATTTTGACCTTTCATGACCACATCTCCTACCATCTTTATAGTCTATCTTGTGTGGGTAGGGACCTATTTTGGCCAGATCCAGAATCATCTGGCTCCTTCTCTTTCTTGGTTCTTTTTACTTTATATGTTATTCTCAGCATGGGTCACCCCTCAGCTCCCTTCTTACCTTCTCCTAATCATAGTCACAGGACTATCATTGTCAGGAAGAGCATCTAGTTCTAATCACATTGAAATATGCAGTAACATCTAGTTGGATAATTTTCAATAAATCTCTACTAGGAATTGAGCTATTTTTGCCCTTAACTTTCCTGATAGCTTCATCAGAAAAGCAGCTTATTTAAAATAAAATGTGCTGGGGGCATTTGGAAACCATCCCTGCCGTCAGCATCTTCTAGGCCAGGCCTTGACTTCCAAGGCTTATCATATGCAAGTTAGGAGTTTCAATTGATAACTTGATGCAACAGAAACAGGTGGGGCAAGGCTTCCAGAAAAAAAGGCCTTAGCCAGCCTGGAGGCAGGGGCCTGGGGTCCTCCCTGAGGATGCTGATAGAAGTTAGATTCTTTATTGCTCACATGAAACAGCCTTTGTGGTCCACACACTGGGCCTCCACACAATGGATTTTCAGTCAACAATCTGAGGGGGTTATGGTATTTGTTAGATGCCTTAAATGTATATTTTCTGGCAAAATGAAATGGTTTCTGTCAAAAGTCAGGATAAGTCAAGGGATATTCTTGAGGGGAATTTAATGCAGTGGAGAGGCTTTCAACATTTCAAAAAGTGTTGGCAGTAAAACATTTGTTCATAATAAGACATGAACATTTAAAAATATTTAAAAGTGCATTTGTTTAGTTAGCAAGAAGTGTTTGAAACTAATTGACTCAGTTGGATCTGAAGAAGTTGATAAAAGGGGTTTTGAGGGTGAATAGGCCCAGTCTGAAACACAGGTGACTTTAGGGGCCTGTAAATGCTATCCCTATGTTAAGCACCTAGATCACCAGAGACTTCATTTTTGTATTGTATTTCTCTGGACCCCTAGAGACGCAACTTTACAGAGTCAGTCCTTGAAAGAGCTTGAGAGACTGGGCACGGTGGCTCATGCCTGTAATCCCAGCACTTTGGAATGCCAAGGCAGGTGGATAACCTGAGGTCAGGAGTTCGAGACCAGCCTGGCCAACATGGCAAAATGCCATCTCTACTGAAAATACAAAAATTAGCCGGGCGTGGTGGCGCTTGCCTGTAATCTCAGCTAGTTGGAAGGCTGAGGCAGGAGAATCACTTGAACCCAGGAGGCAGAGGTTGCAGTGAGCCAAGACTGCACCATTGCACTCCAGCCTGGGCAAAAACAGCAAAACTCCATCTCAAAACCAGAAAAGCTTGAGATAAGCTGTGGGAGTTGTGGGGGTGGAAGGGAGGTGATACAAGAAAGGTGCCACTCCCTCTCTCTTTGTATGTGTTTGTGTGTGTGCATTCAGAACTGCTTCAGTGAAGTTGCTTACTGCCTCATACCTAAGCATAGTTCAGGAACAAGAAAAAGTTTGTCTAGCCTCCTCCGAGTAGACATCAAGAATGATATAATCCACTGTGTTTTGCCTTAGACTTGAGCTTGCTAGCATCTAAAGCCAGGATTTGGGCTCCATTGCTGTTATCTTTCTTTTGCCAGAGCTTCTTGATATGATTTTCCCCCTTTTGAACTTGCTCTTGGTCATGCCAAGGTACTGATATATCGGTTCCAATGCTTGTAGTGACCTTACCATCAAGACTTTGCATGCTGTCTGTGGCATATAGAGTGTAAACATGCCAGGAAGTGTTCGGATGGATTGGAAGGATTTTGAAACCACTTCTTTTGCTTTAGAACAAAAAACTTCTAAAACTATATGCTGTGGAGTACCTGGAGAACCTTCCAGAGGCCCACACAGAAAAGGACCTTTGATTTGGTCACTGGAACTGCTCTCAGCATACAATAGTCCTAACCTCCTTTGGCTGCTTTGCTTCTTTGAATCACTTCCTGACCCAGACTTCCGTTTAGAAAGGAATCCTATGTTTCTGGTCATTTCCCAACAGGCTGTTCTGCCTGGTTGGCTGTTTAAAGATGTGGTGCTTTGTGATGTGTTGCATCTCAGGGCATCTTTGAGGCATTTCTCCTGACCACCCTGCTTGCAGCTGCCTACTTCCTCTCCCTTCCAACAGCTGTTCTGATGTCCTGCTGTCATCCTCTCTGTATACAGCAGACAAGCAGTCTCGCTGCAGCTAGCATCCATCCTGTCAGTGTCGGTGGGCTGGCTGCATTCCAGGACATGGGTAGATGGATATAAGAGGACAAGCTTGGGAACCAAATGTTGGCAAGGGAATGGAATGAACACAAAGCCCTCTGCTAGTGATCATCAAGGAGGGGTGATAGGAATATCTCTCTCAGTTGATGACCTTTGAATTCTCAGTCTCTGGAAGAACTTTGACATCCAGGGAGCCTTTGCGGGATAATGTCTTCTAAAAGGAATCTTTGTGTGATAGTGTCCTCTAAAGGCACATGTTTTCTTTAAAGGCTTGTTGTTTTGCAAACTCAGAAAGGTTTCTACTAGCTCTAATAAGCCTGTGGCTTCCCAGCAACCTGGCCCCAGCCCCTGTATATTCCAAAAGCAGTGATCATAGAATTAGACAAGCAAAGAAGCTAATCTGATGATATACACAGTTTGTAAGCATGTGTTAAACTTCAGGATAAGGAATGTGTAAAGCAGAGAAGAAGTGGCAGCTTATACCTTCCTACTCCATCTTTCAGGATGAACTGAGAGTGCTGATATTCCTTTCCTTTCAAAACTTGCACAAAGAAAATTTTGGAGAAGGAATTGGAGGTCATGCCACAAATCCTGAGCTGGGGAACCACATGCTGTGGTGGAAATAGGAGCGCAGAGGCTAGATTTCCAGGACATTCTGCAGTGGGAGGTGGATTGGGCATTGTGATAGCTTTAGTTTTCAGGAAACAGGAATGAGGAACAGAATGGAAAATGGTGAGACAAATGAGACAAATGCAATTGACATTTGTCATTTTTGGCTACCTAGTATATGAACTACCTTTCAGGTTTGAGAAATTTCCTGCCTAAAGGCCAGAAAACCCCCTTCACTAGCCCTCCCTGCAGCTCAAGTATAAGCATGTGCCCTAGGGTGGATCCCTCAGATGCATCACCCCAGCCTTTGAACAGGGAGCCAGTGGCACAAAGAAGCAGAAACAGGAGAGAACCCATTTGGTTGTGGTGGTGCCAGTACTGCTAACATTCAGCTCCCTGTGTTCCATGGGGACTGGAGAGCCTCACTGGTCTTGGGTCTCTGCTCCTACCTGTCCTCTGAGCCCAGTGTTCTTGAAGAGTTTGTGAGCTACCTCATATCCTTTGAAAAAAGTGTATTTTCTGCTTAAGTCAGACATAGTTTCTGTTGCTGGCAAAATGAAACTTCAAAATGAAACCAGAGCTGCCTCTGACTCTCACCCCACACATTTGAATCAAACTCAGATTTCCTACAACAGCAGGCTTCTGATGCCCAGGCCTCAGTTCTGAACTCTGGAGGCTACAACCTGGCCTGCTTATAGACGGGGGACCAAATGAAGGTAAAGAGGAGACGGGTGAGGAGAGGACTGGGTGGCAGGGACATATGATCTGGCCAGGGAACAAGAACAAGCAAGTGGCAGCACTAAGGGTTCAACACAGAGAGGGCCTGAGAAGATTGAGGCATGAGCAGGGAGGTGGGCATGGTTTGTGACTCTGCCAGATTCAGAAGGTTGGGGATGAGGGGCTCACCCTGAGTTGTGTTTGCCCAGGAAGCCCAGACTGGCCGAGCAGGCCAAGGCCAAGGTAAACAAAGAAAAGCATGCTAGTTTTCTAGACGAGGAAGGCAATGTGTCAAAATCTCTCACTTGGGCCATCCCAGTGGAGAAACGCAGAACTCTATGAAAGACCATGTTCTCTTCTTCCCTGTGCTTTGGGGGCTAATGTTGATAACTGGGGTTTAGCACGTTAAAGAATAAGTCATGCAACCTACCATCTGGAGAATCTATGCAATTCTCCTTCAATCGGAGCTGACTGTTCACACACACCTTGAGACCTAAACAATCTAATAGCACTAGATGGTTCCCTAGGAAGCAAATTAATTAGACATTTCTCTAAAGATATAGTCCAGTTGGGGTTAAAATTTGGAAAAGTTCTTTGTAGTATTGGGGGCAAAGGAACCAAGATTTTATTTGAAGTAGAGAGTGGCTGAAATTACGGCACAATCTGCAGGCCAGGCAATATTCTGGAGTTTTGTTTTAGGCTAAGAATAGGTGCTTGGCTACCCAGTTACTGGAATTAGTACTCCAGCTACCTATACAGCCCTCCAATATTTAGAAGAGTGGCCCAGGTATTAGGAAGAGCATGGCAGAGACTTATGAATTTTCTAGAGGTAGAAGAATTCATTAATTTATCTACTTATTTGACAAATACTTATTAAACACTTTATACACTTGGCACTGTTGCCTGGGCCTTTCTCACCATGAAAATTGAGATAATGCTCTTATTTAATCCACACAATAGCCCTGAGATAGGTCTATTTGTTACCCTCATTTTACAGATGAGGAAACTGAAGCAACTGTTAAAGAAGAGGATATCAAAAGGGACAGGCATTGATGATGATATCAGAGCTTCTTCCTGGGGAATCTCAGCCTCACATGGTGGAGTATGACAAAAGGAAAAAAATAAGGCTCTCCACGTACTTTCCTGGCAGTCTATGAGGGTCAGGGTTGATTTTGTGTCCCTAAAATGTCACATGAAATTCATAGGCACTTCCAAAGGAGCAGTCTAGCAAGTAAAAGAGTAGATGTGGGGCTGTGTGGAGACCATTGTTTGGGTAATCTTTTTCAAACAGTAGGAATATACCAGCTTCAAACAGTAGGAATATACCAGCTTGTAAAGATTTGCCCACTTAGCTTCAAGTCTCTCTGAACACATTTCCCCCACTCTATGAATAGATGAAGACATACAAATGGAACTCTTTTGATATTCTTAAGTGAAAAACATGATATGGAATAGCAGATAAATACAAACAATTTCTTATCCAGCAAAGAGCTCCAGAAATATTTTGACTTCATTTAAAACAGTTATATAAATATGTGCTGGTGGAATTTTTTTCTAAACCAAATACCCTGAAGGATTTTAGTCGTCTGTCTACAACTTTTTGCTTGTGGAAAATGTTGACTTCCTGGTTACTTTGACTTGTGTTCACCTGAAATTTTGCTTTTGCAGTAGTTTTTCTTACGATTTAGTGGCATTGCCTGTCCAGTGACAGGAAGTGGTGTTCTTATTGGGACTAATATGTGTTATGGCCCTGGAACCAGCAGAAGCCACTCCTGCTTTTTTCCACACTCTTCTTTCTATAGAAGAGAAGGGAATGGGGATCCCACATGGCATTCACTGTCTTGGGCATACTGAGATTTCTTTGCAAAAGGAGAAACAGCACCAGCAACTAAGCATTTTAGCCCATTTTCTTTTACTTCTTCTATGATTCTTTGCCACTTAGCAATGCCAATCAATTGATTTGGGACTGAAAATACATTTCTTATACAATCTTCACGTTTTCTTTTATGAGAACATAACTTTCATCTGCTATTGTTCCCCACTTCTCTCCTTTCAAATGTAATATTTGGGTCAGTCCTTGAAAGTGAACTGAGTTGAGTTCTCATGGCCCATAAAAGAACATATTCAAAATGTATCATTTTCTTTATGTCACAGATAAAAGATCATTAATTGTATATAAAATTTCCATATAATTTTTAAAATTTTTATTTTGCAATAATTTATTTTAGATTTACATTAAAGTTGCAAGGAAGGTAAAGAGAGTTTCTGTATGCCTTTCACTCAGTTTCTCCTAATGTTAACATCTTACATAATCATGGTACCATTTTCAAAACTGAGAAATTAACATTGGTATTTTGCTATTAGCAACAGACTTTACTCAAATGTGAATAGTGTTTTCATGAATGCCCATTTTTATTTCTAGGATTCATTCAGGATACAACTTTATCAGATTCATTTATTAGTTTTAACAGTTTTTTGATGGAGTCTTTAGGGCTTTCTATATATAAGATCATGTTGTCTGAAAGCCAAGAACAGTTTAATTTATTCCTTTCTGATGTAGTTGCTTTTTATTTCTTTCCTTTCCCCGATTGCTCAAGCTAGGTTTTTCAGTACTATGTGGAATAGAAGTGGCAAGAGTGGAGATCCTTGTCTGCAGCCTCCACCTCCCAGGTTCAAGCAATTCTCTTGCCTCAGCTTCCTGAGTAGCTGGGACTACAGACACGTGGGACCACGTCCAGCTAATTTTTGCATTTTTAGTAGAGATGGGGTTTCACCATGTTGGCCAGGCTGGTCTTGGACTCCTGATTTCAGGTGATCCACCCGCCTCAGCCCCCCAAAGTGCTGGGATTACAGGTGTGAGCCACCACCCCTGGTTGGTTTACGATATTTTTAATGTGCTGTTGAATTCAGTTTGCTAGAATTTTTTTGAGGACTTTTGTACCTATGGTAATCAGGGAAATTTGCCTGTAATTTTATTTTCTTCTAGTATCTTTGTCTGACTTTGATATCATGGTAATGCTGGCCTTGTACAATAAGTTGGGAAGTATTTCCTTCTCTTCAGTTTTGGGAAAAGCTTGAGAAGGATTTGTATTCTTTTTAATGTTTTGTAGAAATCAGCAGTGAAGCCATCCAGTCCTGGGCTTTCCTTTGATTGGAAACTTTTTATTATTGATTCAATTCTCTTACCCATTATTGCTTTGTTCAGATTTTCTCCACGATTCAGCCTTGATAGCCTGTATGCGTCTAGGAGTTTGTTTTTTCCAGGTTTTCCAATTTGTTAGTGTATAATTATTCATAATAGTCTCTTATGATTGTTTATACTTTCGTTGTAATGTCTACTTTTTCATTTACAACTTTGAGTCTTCTATTCTTAGTCTATCTGAAAGTTTGTGAGTGTCCTCTTTTCAAAAAACCAACCCTCAGTTTCATTGATCTTTTCTATTGTTTTTCTAGTCTCTATTTCATTTATTTCTGTTGTGGTCTTTATTATTTCCTTTCTTCTACTAACTTTGAGCTTAGTGTGTTGTTCTTAGTCTAGTTCCTTGAGGTGTAATGTTAGCTTGCTTATGTGGACTTGTTCTTTTTGATGTAGGTATTTACTGCTATAACCTTCCCTCTTAGAACTGGTTTTGCTGCATCCTGTAAGTTTTGCTATGTTCTGTGTCTACTTTCATTTATCTTAATGTTTTTTTCATTTCTTTTTCAATTTCTTCTTTGACTCATTCATTGTTTAGGAGAATGTTGCTCGATTTCTATGTATTTGTGAATTTCCCAAAATTTCTCCTGTCACTGATATGTACTTTCTACCATTGTGGTAAAAATATAATACTAGATATGATTTAAAACGTCTTACATTTGTAAGACTTGTTTTGTGGCTTAACATATGATCTATCTTAGAGCATATTCCATGTGTGCTTGAGAAGAATATGTGTACTGCTGCAGTCATATGAAATGTTCTATATGTGTCTATTAGTTTTATTTGGTCTAAGGTATAGTTTACATCTGATATTTCATTATTGATTTTCTACCTGAATGATAAGTCCATTGCTGAAAGTGGGATGTCAAAGTCCCCCACTATTATTGTATTATAGTCTTTCTTCAGATCTATTAATATTTGATTTATATAGTTAGGTACTCTGATGTTAGGTGCATTTATATTTACAACTGTATATTGTCTTATGAATTGATGTTTTTATTATTATATAATGAAATTCCTTGTCTCATTTTATAGTTTTTTACTTTAAAGTCTATTTTATCTGATATAAGTATAGCCAACCCTGGTCTCTTTTGGGTTCCAGTTGCATGGAATATCTTTTTTTCATTTCTTCACATCTTCAGTTTGTCCATAAAGGTGAAGTGAGTACTTTGTAAGCAGCATGTAGTTGAGTCCTGTTTTTATCCATTTAGCCATTCTATGTATTTTAATTCAAGAATTTAATTCATTTACATTTAAGGTAATTACTGGTATGTAAGAATGTATTACTGCCATTTTGTTAATTGTTTTTTGAGTGTTTTGTTGATCCTTTGTTCCTTTCTTCCTCTCTTGCTGTTTTCCTTTGTGATTAGGTGAGTTTCACTAATAGTATATATTGATTCCTTTTTATCTTTTGTGTTTCTACTAAAGAGTTTTGTTTTCTGGTTACCATGAGGCTGACATAAAACATCATAATTACAACTGGCTGTTTTGAGAGAATAATAACTTTGATTTCATAAACACATTTTACACTTTTATTCAACCCTCAGTTCTTTTGTTGTCACAACTTACATCTTTTAATACTATGTATCCCTTAACAAATTATTGTAAAAATAGTTATTTTAAATATTTTTGTCTTTTAATCTTCATACTAAAGATGTAAGTGATTTATATACCACCATTACAGTATAAGAATATTCTAAATTTGGTTCATTCTTTCTTTTTTTTTCTTTTTTTGAGATAGAGTCTCGCTCTGTTGGCCAGACTGGAGTGCAGTGGCATGATCTTGGTTCACTGCAACCTCTGCCTCCCGGGTTCTAGCAATCCTCCTGCCTCAGCCCCCTTAGTAGCTGGGATTGCAGGCACTCACCACCACGCCCAGCTAATTTTTGTATTTTTAGTAGAGACAGGGTTTCACCATGTCGGCAAGGGTGGTCTTGAACTACTGATCTCAGGTGATCCACCTGCCTCGGCATTCCAAAGTGTTGAGATTACAGGCCTGAGCCACTGCACCTGGTGGGTTCTTTCTTTTACCAGTGAACTTTATACTTTCATATTTTTTGTGTTACTAGCATTCTTTTCTTTAAGCTTGAAGAACTCCCTTTAGCATTTCTGGTAAGATGAGTCCAATGGTAATGAATTCCCTCAGCTCTTGTTTGTCTAGGAAACTCTTTATCACTCCTCCTTTCCTAAAAGACAGTTTTGCCGGTTAAAGTATTCTTGGTTGAGAGGATATTCCCTGCTCCCACCCATCCCACATTTTGTATATATACCATCTACTCTCTCCTGGCCTATAAGGTTTCTGCTGAGAAATCCACTGCTAGCCTTATTGCAACTCCTTACATGTGATATGCTTCTTTTCTCTTGCAGCTTTCAGAATCCTGTCGTTGTCTTAAATTTTTGGTAGTTTGATTATAATATGTCTTGGTGTAGTCTGCAATTTTGTTTGTATTGAATCTGATTAAAAACCTTTGACCTTCCAGTATCTAGATATTTCTGTCTTTCCCCAGATTTGGAAAGTTTTTTGCTATTATCTTTTTAAATAAACTTTCTGGCTCTTTGTCTTTCTACTTCTTGAACTCCTATAATTTGAAACTTTGCTCTTTTGATGCTCTCCTATAAATTCTATAAGCTTTTTTCTAATTCCCCTTCTTTCTTTTTCCTTTTGTTTCTCTGACTGGGTAAGTTCAAATGTCCTATCTTTGAGCTCACTGATTCTTTCTTCTGCTTTATTGAATCTGTTATTGGAGCTCTCTATGGAATTTTCAAGGTCAGTTACTGTGTTTTGTTAGCTTTTGATTTTTTTTATAGTTTCTATCTCTGTTAAACTTCAAATTTTGTTCATATATTGTTTTCCTGATTTTGTTTCATTGTCTGTCTTCCTGATTTTGTTTTGTTGTCTATCTGTATTCTCTCGTAGCTCACTGAACTTCTTAAAGATGATTACTTTGAACTCTTTGTCAGGCAGTTTATAAATCTCTGTTTCTTTAGGGTCAGTTTGCTGGTATATTATTTTGTTCCTTTGGTGGTGTCACGTTTCCCCAATTGTTCTTGATCCTTCTGGTTATACATTGATGTCTGTGCAGACTGGAAAACTCTTTGTCTGGGAAAACTCTTCACCAATCAGTCTGTCCAGAGATTCTGGGCAGGGCTTCTGATATGGTCTGCAGGTGGGCTTGTGCTGGAATCTTAAGGCAGGTTGACCTAGGTGCCTGTGTCAGCAAGTGGGTGGGCCTGGTGCCTACGTCTGTAGGGTTGAGATAGGAGCCTAGATCCACTGGGATGGATCTTTTGATTGAGTCTGCAGGGGTGGGCCTGGAGCCTACAGGGGCCAGCCTGAAGCCTGGCTATGCAGGGGTCATCCTGAAACCTGAGTTTGCAGATGCCAGCCTGATGCCTGGGGATATGGGGTCACGCTCAGTGCTGGGGGTGGTTTGGAACATGGGGCCACTGGGGATGGCCTGGCCCTGGGGTGTTCACATCAGAGCCTGAGTCTGTGAGGGCTGGAGTTTGCCTGGGATGGGGCCACTGTGATGGGCCTAGGGCTTCTGGGTCCAGCCCATTCCTGGGGCCAGTCTGGAACCTGGAGCCACTGGGGTCAGCCTGGTAGTAGGGGAGGCCTGGAGGCTCAGTCTGTGGGTACTGACCTGAAGTCTGGGGCTATGAGGACCTGCCCAGCACTGGATTTTACTGGGTCAGGCCCAGTGTTGGAGTCCAAGGCAAAGTCCAATGCTCACTTCCCTCTATTTCCTCCAGGTATCTCAATTCACATTTTGCTACCTGGACTAGGGAAGGGATGATATGGGTAATGTGTAACTGTCTTTCTTATCCTCTTCAATGCATTGTTTCTTATTTCTGTGTTATACCCAGGTGCTGTAATCTCCTAATTTCCTCAGCTCTGCGAAGGCATTTTTATACATGTTATTCACATTGATGTTTTCTGGAGGAATGAGTGCTGGAAAGTCCTGTGCTGCCATTTTGCTGATGTCTGTACTGCTGTTTAGTTGTTGAAATTACTGATGTGGTTTGATTTATTTTTAAATTTTAATGTGTGAGATTTTATATATACACACACTGCTTTTTTTCTTCTTTCTTGCTGTTAAATAGATTCATTAAGGTTTTCTTATTTTGTCTTTTCTCCCTCTGTTAGTTTAGAAGTCTTTTTCCAGTCTTAGAATATTGTACATTTAAAAAAATGCATACTTGTCTTAACAAAGTCTAAAGTTAATATTGCTTCCCTCCTCCTGAGAGTTAAACTCTTCACTAATCCCTATTTTCTGTATTATTGTTGTCTAATATAGTAGTTGCACCTTGTTTTCAACCCTCTCAAATTAGCCCTTATTTTTCTTAACAGTCAATGCTGATTTATATATACTTACAATTATAAATGTATTAATTCATCATTGTTCCCAGCTTCTTCCTTGGTTCTTAAAAAAGGTCATGCATTAGTGGTTCCTTCAGAAAGTGGTTTTCAAACTTTGCTTGAAACCTATTCACTTCTCTCCAGTCTTGAATGATAAGTATAGAATTTTAGATAGTTATATTTTATCAGCATTTTGAAGAAATTTTTATATTATCTTCTGGCCTTTATTATTGCTGATAGAAAATCTATTTTTATTTTAATTATTTTTAAGGTAGGAAATCTATATTTTCCTTCTGGTTGTTTTGAAGATATTCTTTGCTGTTTGACATGTCTAAATGTGAATGTATTTGTATTTATCCTATTCAAGACCTATGTTTCTTCAAACTGAGGATATATCTCTTTAACCACTTTGAAAAATTCTTAACTATATTATTTTCAGGCCAGGTGTGGTGGCTCATGCCTATAATCCCAGCACTTTGGGAGGCCAAGGCAGGTGGATCACTTTAGGTCAGCCGTTCGAGACCAGCCTGGCCAACATGGTGAAACCCCATCTCTACTAAAAATACAAAATTTAGCCGGGTGTGGTGGCAGGTGCCTGTAATTACAGCTGCTCAGGAAGCTGAGGCATAAGATTGCTTGAACCTGGTAGGTGGAGGTTGCAGTGAGCTGAGATGATTCCACTGCACTCCAGCCTGGGAGACAGAGTGAGACTCTGTCTCAGAAAATTTTCTATATATGTAATTTTCAAATATTCTATTCTTTCCACAACTCTTGTTGCATACATATTGAGTATTTTAAGTCTCTCCTTCATTTCTTTTAATATTCTTTTAGATTTTTGACATCTTTATCTCTCTGCTTCATTTTGCATAATCTATCCTCAGATAGATTCTCAGATAGATCCTCAGATCTATCTGAGGAATCCAGTTCACCAATTCTTTCTTCAATTTGTCTAATCTGCCTGCTGTTTAGTCTTCCTATAAGACTTCTTTGTTTCAAAGTCTTTTCATGTATAGAAGTGATATTTGGTTCTTTTTCACATCTTTCTATTCTTTGTACATAGTATTCTTCTTTAAAGTTTCTCTTCGTTTTTAAAATCACCAGCGTAATGTAAACATAGCTATTTTATATTTTCTTTCAGAATTGTCTATTATCTTCAGAAACTTTAATGCTAATACTTGTGTTTGTTGTGTCTCCTTATGCTATGTGCTTTATAGTGAACTGTATCCTCATATAGTTTAATTTCTTTTCATTATGAGTACATCTTTATCAGTCATCTGTGTGTGTGTGTCTTTGTGTGTGTGGAGAGATTCAACATGCCTAGGTTGTAAAAATATTGCTACTAGAGGAGTGTCAGTTGTTCAGGATTCCTTTGAGCAGTAATTTCTCATAGAAGCTCTCCTCCCCTAGAGCCTTCGGCAAGTTTATCTCTATTTCTTTAGATTGGGGTGTAGCCCTTTTGATCATTCTTTCAAAGAAAAGGCAGTCTTTCCAGGGTTGGAGGACTTCAGTTCTAGATTTCTGTCATCTGCAGGCCTATGACCCCATTTAATCCCATCTGGACATTAACACTGTCTTCCTTCTACCACCTTATGTGAGGAGCCTCCCAGCCACTGCTGACAACTCAAACTATAAGTTCCTCTTTTGTTTCTGGCTGAGGACTTGTCTTTTTTTTTTCATTCAACTATGTAGTTAATGTTTTGTATATTTTTTCTGAGCTGTTTATACATTTATAGCTGAATAAGGGTGTCTATTATCTCAGTCTGTATGTTGTGGAAACAAAATTCCCTAATTACATTTGCATGGGTCTTACCTCTCTTTGTGCCTATTGTTCAGACCATTCCTAAAATCTCTAAATCTTTGTGAAGCCTTTCTAGGTTTTTTCAAAAGAGCATTTTTTAATATAAATAGCTAACATTTAGTGAGAACTATGTACTTGACTAGAGTCTAAGCATTCTACATATTCCATGTAACCTTCACAACATTCTGTAAGTTCCTTCATACAATTATTATCCTGATTTTCAGATGAAGATAATGAGGCATTGAGAGGATACACTTTTTCAGGGACACACAACTATTGAGTGATGGGTGCTAGGATTTAAATCCATGTCTGTCTGTTGCCAGAGTGCCCTAACTCCCAATGTGACTATATTTAGAGATTGGGTCTTTAAGGAGGTAATTACAGTTAAATGAGGTCATAAGTGTAGGGTCCTAATAAAACAGGACCTATATCTTTATGAGAAGAGGAAGACACCAGGAGTACATGTACAGAGGTAAGGCTCTGTGAGGACACAGTGAGAAAGTGGTCATCTACAAGGCAAAGTGAGAGGTCTCTCCAGACACTAACTCTGCTGGCACCTTAATCTTGGAATTACAACATCCAGAACAGTGAAGAAATAAATTTCTGTTGTGCCACCAATTTGTGGTATTTTGTTATGGCAGCTCTGGCTAACTAATACATGCTCCTTCCTTTCCACCACAAAGTATTTGAACACTTAATGTATAATATTCTATCTAAGCAAAATACAATTCAAGCAAGTGTATTAGTCCATTTTCACACTGCTATAAAGATACTACCTGAGACTGAGTAAATTATAAACAAAAGAGGTTTAATTGACTCAGTTCTGCATGGCTGGAGAGGCCTAAGGAAACTTACAATCATGGCGAAAGGCAAAGGGGAAGCAAGACACGTCTTACATGGTGGCAGGAGAAAGAGACAGTGCAAGGGAAACTGCCACTTTTAAAACCATCAGATCTCATGAGAACTCCCTCACTGTCACAAGAACAGCATGAGGGAAATCGCCTCCATGATCCAATCACCTCCCACCATTCCCTCCCTCGACAGGTGGGAATTACAATTTGAGGTGAGATTTGGGTAGGGATACAGAGCCAAGCCATATTACCAAGTAAACACTGAAAACAAACTACCCACCAATCAGCCTGAACTATATATACTGTGAGGAAATTTACATGATTGTGACATAGAACATATCAGCAGTGTTGCCAGATATGTTCAAAAGCACTCAATTATTTCTCAAATTTTGAAGTTACATGGAAATCCTTCACACAGCAAGTATTCTGAAAGGATGAAAACTAGAAACTTAAGCAGTTTTCATTTATAGACATTAAAATAATTGTTTAATAAGTCACTGAGAATTTAACAAATTTAAGATTTCATAAAAATAAATGGATGTTCTCTTCTTCACTTAGGGACTGGTCCAGTGTACCAGTGGAGACAGCTGCCTTTATGTGCATATATTTTGAATATAAACTATGTGAGCAAGAATCTGACTTCTAGCCAGTCCTTGGTCATGGAAATCAGGCCTAACATATGTAGAGACATTTATAGCTCCCCTTCAAGTTAGAGTAATTTAGGTTCTGTTGATTCGACTTACCGCTAAGGAATTTTCTTCACTGGAGATCAACACTTGTGTGTTCTTCAGAAACACAAGCCATTTCTACCCAAAGAGTGTAATTTGCTTTGCATTAAATATAGCTAGGAAGAGAAAAGCTCCAGTTTCTTTGTTCTAAGACCAGAATTGGATTTGAGTGGGACTTGAATGCTGGTGCTATGTAGCTAGAATAGAATACATGCCAGTAGCTCACATTAGTAAATTGTCTCTGGTGAAGATGCTGTTCCAGGTGGAAACATATTTTCATGAAGAAGGAAATGTTTTTCTTTTTGTAAAGGATCAAAAGACTTAATCAGAAATTTTCTTAAGCTTGGGCTTGCTTTTCCCTCTTTGCTCTGTGTACTAGCTGATGCTCTGCTGCAGAAGCTCCTGGGTGAACTTTGGTCTGTCGTAAACACTCTCCTGCCACTTCTCATTTGCTCTCCACCTCGTGATTCCTCTGGCTGTTCCTTGCTTTTCTCCCTGGGAGCTGGTTCTCAGAAGCTCTGTCATGTTTTCCTTTACTGCTTGTTGGACATCTACAAGATGCTCCTGGGCCAATAATTTACAAGACCAAATGACATAATCCTTGACTCCAAGGGTTAATGGTTTCTGCCTAATGGCCTCAAAGGCCTGAGCCAATTGGAGGGAAAATGACATTTGCGTTCTTCTGGAGTGTTTATACTCCGCAGAGCATTGACTAGTCCATTGACATGGTCTGTATCTTTCCCCTCTAGATAGTTCACAATGCAGTACCAAGATTTGGCAATGGAGCCAGGTCTAGCTTAGAGGGGGCTATCATTTGCTCTGAGAAAGACTTTTTGTTTTGTTTTGTGGCACATTTTCTATGGAGGAGAGGGCTTTGAACACAAGTCCTAAATAAATCTTGACAACAATCCCTATATAATAAGTAGAAATTATTTTCTCTATCAACATTCATGAATAATGAGGCAGATATGTGGTATGATTTTGAAAGTGATTTTAAAACTCCTAAACAAATACTCTAATACCCTAAATATGCTGCTCCACTTGCCCCAGTGCCTGAATTTCCGCCATGTGTTAGCTAAGGAAACAGACTGGATAATGAGAAG
Source organism: Symphalangus syndactylus (assembly GCF_028878055.3). Taxonomy (NCBI): domain Eukaryota; kingdom Metazoa; phylum Chordata; class Mammalia; order Primates; family Hylobatidae; genus Symphalangus; species Symphalangus syndactylus. Next base: position 46,012,888 of record NC_072440.2, read on the forward strand.
CCAGGTCATGCTAGGGTGTTTTGGACAGTTAGGCCTGATCAGAAAGTGGTGAGTAGATGATTTTTTGTTTTTGAAGGGGAGGGATTGAAGGTGGAGTTCATTTGAGCAGGAAGTTTGTAGGCAGGTAAGTGGCAAAGAGTAAGGAAAGACACAAAAGGGAAGAAGAAAAGATGTCAGCAGGCTAGAGTAAGATCTTTCAAAGGCTTAAATGCCAGAAATAAATGTAAAAATGATATTTAACTGTAAAACACAAAATATTAAAATAGCTTTTTTTTTTTTTTTTTTACATATTCTGATTGCAACATTCTAGAAAGTACATCTGAGCTGAATAAACTTTTCTGTTTTTCACTGGCCCTCCCTTGCTGATTCCCTCACCCAGGACTGGGTCAGCGTAGTGGGAATTCATAGAAGGGAAGTGTGTCTGCTGATGTACAGGACACAGTGTAGAGGGCTATAAAGGCTGTGCAACGTATAACTCCAGGGAGTCCCGTTCACAAGGGCTATGATATGAATGGCTGCCCATGGAGTCATGCAACATGGAGGCCCTGGGATTCAAGCTCTGATTAAGATTGACTGTGCTGAACAAAGTGTAGTCAGAAGCCTCTGCCCTGTAATTACTAGAGCACTTGTTAAAATGCAGATTCGTACAGGTTTAAACTGGGTGGGAGTAAAGGAGAGCTGGAATTTCAATATTAAAATAGAATTCTTGAGGTCACTGGCAACACATGGTAACTACTTTTACGGGAAGTTATTACCCGCTGCTTCCCTTTTCCCCCCAGGAAAGCTCCAAGTTAGAGAGGCCTGAACTTCTGCTCTTGGAGCCAGTTCTGGCATGGCCTGCCCCAGCATCTGGTCAGCCACCTGCAGCCATTCCATATTCTGACCTAAGCCAAAAAAGCACAAAACCCATGTCAAAGAGCTATATCAGGAACTCTGGAGGACAAGGTTTCAAGATCTGGGCCTCAATTCCAGCTTTGCCACTGAAATAGTTTGGATATTTTTCCCCCCAAAATTTCATATTGACATTTGATCCCAGTGTTAGAGTTGGGGCCTAGTAAGAGGTGTTTGGATCATTGGGGTGGGTCTCTCATGAACGACTTGATGACCTCCCTATGATAATGAGTGAGTTCTCACTTTATTAGTTCTTGTGAGTTCAGATTGTTTAATAGAGCCTGGTCTCGCCTTCCTCTGTCTCTCTTCCCCCTTCTCTTACCATGTGACATGCCTGTTCCCCTTTGCCTTCCACCGTGATTGGAAGCTTCCTGGGGTCCCTCACCAAAAGCAAATGCTGGCACCATGCCTGCAGAACAATGAGCCAAATAAACCTCTTTTCTTTATAAATTACCCAGCCCCAGGTATTCCTTTATAGAAATGCAAACTGGCTAAAACATCTACTAACTGTATGGTAGTATTTAAATTCATAAAATTTCTCTGGACATGTTTTCTTGTGTGTTTGATTGGAGTATAAGTCAGAATGCACCTTCCAGGCCTTGATCTAAACCACCTCTCTTTTTAAGTTATGAGGGTGAAAAAAGTACACCCCATAGGTCCAAAATTCAGAAACTCCTGGGGGCAAATGTGTTTTGAATTGAGAATCTGTTGTTTTTCTTTTGAAATGTAATATAATGCGTATATATTACGGAGTATCTTTAGCAGGGTATGAGCAGGATCTGTAATTAAATATGTTAATTATTTCTACAGCAAAATATGTGAATATTTGTCATTAATGTGATAAATAAAGCTATAGATAGTTTTCATTCAGGTTTTGCTGCCAAATTAGATGTGTCTAAAACTTCAAAAACCCTTCTAGATTTTAGAATATTTTAATTTTGGAATTTTAGGATAAAGAATTGTAGACTGGTACTAATGCCAGCTCTTTTTTTTTTTGGTATAGAATTGTTTTATTCAAGTCAAATTTACATAGAGTGAAATATACAAATCAGTATATAAGGTTTTTGACAAACACATATACCTACATAATGCACACTTCCATTACTCCATAAAGTTGCTTTCTAGGCAGTTCCCATCCCCAATCCCTAAGAGACAACCACCATTCTGATTTTTCCCCAAAGATTAGTTTTGCCTGATTTGATAAATGAGCTCATATACCATAGTATTTATTATATAAGTACTATCTGGCTTGTTTGACTTACATTTTTTAAGTTCTTCTTTATTGTTGTGGATCAACAGTTAATTCTTTTTTTAACTACTCAGTAATATTTCTTTATATTAATATACTGTAAATTATTGTCCATTTTTATGTTGGGGCTAGTATGAAGAAAACTGTTGTAATAATTCTTATACAAGTTTATGTGAATACATTTTTTATTTTTATTATACTTTAAGTTTGAGGGTACATGTGCACAACATGTAGTTTTGATACATAGGTATACATGTGCCATGTTGGTTTGCTGCACCCAATACCCAAATATTAGGTATTTCTTCTAATGCTATCCTTCCTCCAGCCCCCCCACCCCCCAACAGACCCAGGTGTGTGGTTTTCCCCTCCCTGTGTCCGTGTGTTCTCATTGTTCAACTCCCACCTATGAGTGAGAACCTGCAGTGTTTGGTTTTCTGTCCTTGTGAAAGTTTGCTGAGAATGATGGTTTCCAGCTTCATCCATGTCCCTGCAAAGGACATGAACTCATCCTTTTTTGTGGCTGCATAGTATTTAATGGTGTATATGTGCCACATTTTCTTAATCCAGTCTAGCATTGATGGACATTTGGGTTGGTTCCAAGTCTTTGCTATTGTGAATAGTGCCACAATAAACATATGTGTGCATTTGTCTTTATAGTAGCATGATTTATAATCCTTTGGGTATATACCCAGTAATGGGATTGCTGGGTCAAATGGTATTTCTAGTTCTAGATCCTTGAGGAATCACCACACTGTCTTCCACAGTGCTTGAACTAATTTACAATCCCACCAACAGTGTAAAAGTGTTCCTACTTCTCTACATCCTCTAGCATCTGTTGCTTCCTGACTTTTTAATGATCGCCATTCTAACTGGCGTGAGATAGTGTCTCATTGTGGTTTTGATTTGCATTTTTCTGATGACCAGTAATAATGAGCATTTTTCATATGTTTGTTGGCTGCATAAATTTCTTCTTTTGAGAAGTGTCTGCTCATATCCTTTGCCCACTTTTTGATGGGGTTGTTTTTTTCTTGTAAATTTGTTTGAGTTCTTTGTAGATTCTGGATATTAGCCCTGTGTCAGATGGGTAGATTGCAAAAATTTTCTCCCATTCGTAGGTTGCCTTTTCACTCTGATGATAGTTTATTTTGCTGTGCAGAAGCTCTTTAGTTTAATTAGATCCCATTTGTCTATTTTGTTGCCATTGCTTTTGGTGTTTTAGTCATGAAGTCTTTGCCCATGCCTATGTCCTGAATGGTATTGCCTAGGTTTTCTTCTAGGGTTTTTATGGTGTTAGGTCTTACATTTAAGTCTTTAATCCACCTTAAGTTAATTTTTGTGTACGGTGTAAGGAAGGGATCCAGTTGCAGCTTTCTACATATGGCTAGCCAGTTTTCCCAGCACCATTTGTTAAATAGGGAATCCTTTCCCCATTTCTTGTTTTTGTCAGGTTTGTCAAAGATCAGTGGTTGTAGATGTGTGGTGTTATTTCTGAGGCCTCTGTTCTCTTCCATGGTCTATATCTCTGTTTTGGTACCAGTACCATGCTGTTTTGTTTACTGTAGCCTTGTAGTATAGTTTGAAGTCAGGTAGCATGATGCCTCCAGCTTTGTTCTTTTTGCTTAGGATTGTCTTGGCTGTACAGGCTCTTTTTTGGTTCCATATGAACTTTAAAGTAGTTTTTTCCAACTCTGTGAAGAAAGTCATTGGTAGCTTGATGGGTATAGCATTGAATCTATAAATTATCTTGGTCAGTATGAATGCCAGCTCTTATATCTTAGCTAAAGCCTATACTTTTGGTATAGTATACATTTGTGAAGTTTAAGGAGAGAGCATTGAAGTGGAATACAGGTGCCAGTGGGCCACAGCATCATGGTTATGAGAACAGTACTGCAGCTTAAGTTCACAAGCCCTGCCTTGCCTCTAATAGACTGTGACCTTGGGCAAGTTTATTAACCTCTTTGTGCCTCACTTCTCCCACCTGTAAGTCATGGAGTTGTTGTGAGGATGAAATAATCTATTACATTTCAGGCACCTAGAAGACTGCTTGGCACATAGTACTCAACAGGTGTCAGTTTTTATTATCCAAGGAATTGTGTTAACTTGTTTTATTTGCTTATTTTTATGTGGGGGTGGGGTCAGGGAGAGGAGGTCTAGAAAATGAGAGATTATTTGACAGAGGGCACTGGTCAAACTGTTTTCCTCCTTGTATTTGTCCTCAAGTCCTGCTGCAGGTACACTGTTTTGTAACTCCCCTTCTACTCATCTCTGTGCTTGACTCCATCTATGAAACTGGAAATGTCATTCTACTTACTGATAAGATTATGTAAAGGAAACAGAGTGAATTATTAGAAAGGGAATTATTATTTCCTTGAAAGGTAAAGCTGTATTTATGTCACTAATTTTAGCAATCTATGGGTTGCTGGGAAAAATTAAGCAAAGTAGGGGCCTGAAAGACCTGCCTTGTACTTCAACTATGTGTCTAATCCAAATGACTTCAGATTAAACAATGAAAATGTTTAACTGAAAATGAAATGGAGTGAATCTCCATGAACTCACTCAGCTTCCCCACAGCCCAGGAAACTGCATATAATTTTAAAGCTCACAAGCCAGAGGTTTGTCCCTCCTCCTGATCCTAAGTTTTATATGGGTTGTGACTCATGTGGCCACTGAAGGCAAATCACTGATTCTAGAATCAAAACTCAACAAGAGCAGAATATAAATCAGCTCCAAACCAGAGTTCTGGGTGGAAGCTACAAGCTAGGCTGAGTAGCATGTAAGCATTGGACATGGTTTTAGTCTCATTGAGAGGATGTTTCTTGTCAATCTGATATTTATGTTATGAAAGTGTTTTCTTTTTTCCTTCCTTAAAGAAATGCAGTTCTCAAGTTAAGTGATTGGTAAGCACCGTAGTAGCAGATGTTTTAATTTACATATGTACCACAATCTGAAGCTTCACTTCTTCCACATAGAATCCAGTGATTTGCTGGAGTCTTTCAAATTTATTTCTTAAAAAAAAAAAAAAGAAGACACGAAAAGTCCAATTACACTGAATGGGTATTATTCTACCTGAGGAATAAGGATTGCTAAAGGAAGATATGAAAAGATGGTTTTCTTTTCATTAGTAAATTCCAAAAAATTTGTTTACCTTTGCATCACTGCCAGACATAAGACCTTTGAAATGGAAAAAATTCTTTCTGTGGTTTCAGATCAGCCGTTTTTAACCCCCCTTTGCTGCCTAACTTAATTAGATTTTCCTTAAAAAATATTGCTGTGGGCTAAATATTTGTATGCCAAATGTCAGCCTTGAGCATATTTTCACTATGAAATTATTAACCTCTGAGAAACTTAATAGAATTTTAATTATACTGATGCTATTAGGAACTCCTATAATAGCTTTTGATCCCCTTTTCTGTCTGTAACTTCCCTGGGTTTGATTTACATTTATTTTAACCAAGGTCATTAATTCATAACCTTATGAACCCCCACCTACAAGAAACCACAATCACAACATAAAGAATCTCTCATTCAATGATTTTTAAACACTCTGTAAATACATTACAAACTCTTAATTACCTGCAAAATTAACTTAATTTATCCATTATTGAAAGATATTTCCTAATGAGGTAGAAAATAACCAAATCACCATTTTCTAGGATACTTGGGCAGGCAACAGTGAAAGAAAGCAGTAATTGATTTTGAAAAACAATGTTTGCTCTTTTAAATGACCACAGCTAAGCAAATCTGCTAGTGAAATTCTACTAAACAGTTGCTTGCCCCTTGGTAAACTAGTTAGCTTAAATCTCTATCATGAAGGTGTCTTTTGGTTCTAACAAGTGACCATAGAGGTAAAGTACTTCTTTATATCCTTCAAACTCTAGGATGGGGTTGTACAGATCTTGAAGAAAAAGCAAAGCTGTATAAACCTACTTGTAGTTAGAACTGTCCCTGACCCTTCAAGATGGACCGGGCCGCATGTGGTGGCTCACGCCTGTAATCCCAGCACTTTGGAAGGCTGAGGTGGATGGACCATAGGTCAGGACTTTGAGACCAGCCTGGCCAACATGGCGAAACCCCATGTCTACTAAAAATACAAAAACTAGCTGGGCGTGGTGGCATACACCTGTAATCTCAGCTACTCAGGAGGCTGAGGCAGGAGAATCACTTGAACCCAGGAGGTGAAAGTTGCAGTGAGCCAAGATTGTGTCACTGCACTCCAGCCTGGGTGACAGAGCGAGACTCTGGCAAAAAAAAAAAAAAAAAAAAGAAAGGAGAAGGAAGGGAGGGAGGAAGGGAGGAAGGGCCAGCGGTGGCTCACGCCTGTAATCCCAGCACTTTGGGAGACCGAGGTGGGTGGATTACTTGAGGTTAGGAGTTCCAAACCAGCCTGGCCAACATGCTGAAACCCCATCTCTACTAAAAATACAAAAATTAGCTGGATGTGGTGGTGTGCACCTGTAATCCCAGCTACTCAGGAGGCTAAGTTGGGAGAATAGCTTGAACCTGGGAGGCAGAAGTTGCAGTGAGCCGAGATCACGCCATTGCACTCCTCATGGGAGACAGAGTGAAACTCTCTCTCTCAAAAAAGAAAAAAAAAAAAGATGGGCCTTTTGCCATGTTTATATAAATTATTATGGCAGTATCACCATGATATATTTTTCTCAAAAATGTTAAACCTGAGTTTTGCCAAACCTTAAGACTGAACTTTCAGTTTGTAGGAAATATGGGGAGCCCGGCATGGTGGTGCGTGCCCGTAGTCCCAGGTACTTGGGAGGCTCAGGCGGGGATCCCTTGAGTCAGGAGCTTAAGGCTGTAGTGAGCTGTGATTTTGCCATTGCACTCCAGCCTGGGTAACAGTAAGATCCTGTCTCAAAAAAAAAAAAAAATCATATTAGCCAAAAACAATGTACAAACGCTTTTTTTGGATTCAAGTCCAAAATAGTAACTGTAGAATTAAATTTGGTGGTAGTGGTAGGGAACCATTGGGGAAATCTGAATATGAACTAGATATTCGAGTATAATAAGGATAAAATGCTATGATGTCTGGAATTTGCTTTAAACAACTTGAACAATATGCTAGCAAATAATAGCAAAATATTAATGTCAGTTTAAATAGGGCATACGGGGATTCATAATACCAGTCTCTCTAGTGATTATTTGAAAACATTCATGATAAAAATGAAAATAACACATGAAAAAATACATGAAAGAAAAGAGAAAATTCTAAATCTTTTTTTCAGAGACCCACTTTAATTTGTTTATACCACTCATAGTCAGGATGTGTTTGTGTAGATAACTTTCATGCTTGTTCCCTTTGGTTCTGCTTCCTATGAAAATATATAACAAGTAGGATTATAATTTGTGTTCTTGAAACAAGTGGTCCATGGACCCCTGGGTTTCCTTGAGACCCTTTCAGGAAATCTATGAGACCAGAACTCTTTGGATAGTAAGAGTAAAATGTTATTTGCCTTTTTATTGTGTTGACATTTGCATTGATAGTGCAAAAACAATAGTGGGAAATTGCTGTTTGACAGTGTTACAATAGGTTTCCCAAATAATATATTCAAACATTATGGCCATGATTATCAGTTTATTAAACTAGAGAAAATACTTTTGTACTATTTGTAAATAAAATTAAATATTCTTTAAAGGAGAGGAAAACTGCTGGTGTCTGAACATGAGAGAGAGAGAGGCTGGGGGGAGATTTTTTTCTAAACCATTTGAGAATAAATTACATAAGTCATGGTCATTTACTCCTAAATACTTCAATACGTAATTCCCATGAATATTCTTTCACAATTATGATACGTTTGTCAATGTTAGTAAATTTAACTTTAATTATAATATTTTAACCTAATCTCTCTGCATTCCAGTTTTATCAAATGAATAATAATGCTCTTTGAAATATCTTCCCCCAGTCTAAGATCAGTGTTAACGTTTAATTGTCATGTCTCTTTAGCTTCCTTTAATCTGGAGCATTTCCATAGATTTATTTGTATTTTATGACACTTTTGAATAATATATCTCCTCCTCCTTTAATTAAACATTCTTCATTTTCAGTTTCTCTAATGTTTTATATTGTGTCCTCAGGGTATCAGAACTGGTGGTATCTGATGTCCATCTGACTTTCACTGGTGATTTTTTTAATTATTATTATTTTTTATTATACTTTAAGTTCTAGGGTACATGTACACAACGTGCAGGGTTGATACAGTGGTATACATGTGCCATGTTGGTTTGCTGCACCCATTAACTCATCATTTACATTAGGTATTTCTCCTCATGCTATCCCTCTCCCAGCCCCTCACCCCATGACAGGTCCCAGTGTGTGATGCTCCCCTCCTTGTGTCCAAGTGTTCTCATTGTTCAATTCCCACATATGAGTGAGAACATGCGGTGTTTGGTTTTCTGTCCTTGTGATAGTTGGCTCAGAATGATGGTTTCAAACTTTATCCATGTTCCTGTAAAGGACGTGAACTCATCCATTTTTATGGCTGCATAGTATTCCATGGTGTATATGTGCCACATTTTCTTAATCCAGTCTATCATTGATGGATTTTTGGGTTAGTTCCAAGTCTGCTATTGTAAATAGTGCCTCAGTAAAAATACTTGTGCATGTGTCTTTATAGTAGCATGATTTATAATCCTTTGGGTATATACCCAGGAATGGGATGGCTGGGTCAAATGGTATTTCTAGTTCTAGATCCTTGAGGAATTGCCACACTGTCTTCCACAGTGGTTGAGCTAATTTACACTCCCAACAGTGTAAAAGTGTTCCTATTTCTCCACATATTCTCCAGGATCTGTTGTTTCCTGACTTTTTAATGAATGCCATTCTAACTGGTGTGAGATGGTATCTCATTGTGGTTTTGATTTGCATTTCTCTGATGACCAGTGATGATGAGCATTTTTCATGTGTCTTTTGGCTGCATAGATGTCTTCTTTTGAGAAGTGTCTGTTCATATCCTTTGCCCACTTTTTGATGGGGTTGTTTGTTTTTTTCTTGTAAATTTGTTTAAGCTCTTCGTAGATTCTGGATATTAGCCCTGTGTCAGATGGGTAGATTGCAAACATTTTCTCCCATTCTGTAGGTTGCCTTTTCACTCTGATCATAGTTTATTTTGCTGTGCAGAAGCTGTTTAGTTTAATTAGATCCCATTAGTCAATTTTGGCTTTTGTTGCCATTGCTTTTGGTGTTTTAGTCATGAAGTCTTTGCCCATGCTTATGTCCTGAATGGTATTGCCTACGTTTTCTTCTAGGGTTTTTATGGTGTTGGGTCTAACATTTAAGTCTTTAATCCACCTTGAGTTAATTTTTGTATATGGTGTAAGGAAGGGATCCAGTTTCAGCTTTCTGCATATGGCTAGCCAATTTTCCCAGCACCATTTGTTAAATAGGGAATCCTTTCCCCATTTCTTGTTTTTGTCAGGTTTGTCAAAGATCAGATGGTTATAGATGTGTGGTGTTATTTCTGAGGCCTCTGTTCTGTTCCACTGGTCTGTATCTCTGTTTTGGTACCAGTACCTTGCTGTTTTGGTTACTGTAGCCTTGTAGTATAGTTTGAAGTCAGGTAGCGTGATGCCTCCAGCTTTGTTCTTTTTGCTTAGGATTGTCTTGGCAATATGGGCTCTTTTTTGGTTCCAGATGAACTTTAGTTTTTTTCCAACTCTGTGAAGAAAGTCATTGGTAGCTTGATGGGAATGGCACTGAATCTATAAATTACTTTGGATACTGTGGCCATTTTCACGATATTGATTCTTCCTATCCATGAGCGTGGAATGTTCTTCCTTTTGTTTGTGTCCTCTTTTATTTTGTTTAGCAGTGGTTTGTAGTCTTCTTGAAGAGGTCTTTCACATCCCTTGTAAGTTGGATTCCTAGGTATTTTATTCTCTTGTATTAATTGTGAATGAGAGTTCACTCATGATTTGGCTTTTTGTCTGTTAATGGTATACAGGAATGCTTATTTTTTTAAATTGTAAAATTTTTTTTTGTTTTGAGATGGAGTCTCACTCTGTAACCTAGGCTGGAGTGCAGTGGCACGATCTTGGCTCACTGCAAGCTCTGCCTCCTGGGGTCAGGCCATTCACCTGCCTCAGCCTCCTGAGTAGCTGGGACTACAGGCACCTGCCACCATGCCTGGCTAATTTTTTGTATCTTTAGTAGAGACAAGGTGTCACCGTGTTAACCAGGGTGGTCTTGATTTCCTGACCTTGTGATCCACCTGTGTCAGCCTCCCAAAGTGCTGCGATTACAGTCTTAAGCCACCTTGCCTGGCCAGAATGCTTGTGATTTTTGCACATTGATTTTGTATCCTGAGACTTTGCTGAAGTTGCTTATCAGCTTAAGGAGATTTTGGGCCGAGACGATGGGATTTTCTAAATATACAATCATGTCATCTGCAAACAGGGACAATTTGACTTCCTCATTTCCTAATCGAATACCCTTTATTTCTTTCTCTTGCCTGATTGCCCTGGCCTGAACTTCCACCACTATATTGAATAGGAGTGATGAGAGAGGGCATCCTTGTCTTGTGCCGGTTTTCCAAGGAAATGCTTCCAGGTTTTGTCCATTCAATATGATATTGGCTGTGGGTTTGTCATAAATAGCTCTTATTATTTTGAGATATGTTCCATCAATACCTAGTTTATTAAGAGTTTTTAGCATGAAGTCTGTTGAATTTTGTCAAAAGCCTTTTCTGCATCTATTGAGATAATCATGTGGTTTTTGTCGTTGATTCTGTTTATGTGATGGATTATGTTTATTGACTTGTATATGTTGAATCAGCCTTGCATCCCAGGGATGAAGCCAATATGATCATGGTGGATAAGTTTTTGACGTGCTGCTGGATTCAGTTTGCCAGTATTTTACTGAGGATTTTTGCATTGATGATCATCAGGGATATTGGTCTAAAATTCTCTTTTTGTTGTGTCTCTGCCACGCTTTTGTATCAGGATGATGCTGGCCTCATAAAATGAGTTAGGGAGGATTCCCTCTTTTTCTATTAACTGGAATAGTTTCAGAAGGAATGGTAGCAGCTCCTCCTTGTAACTCTGGTAGAATTTGGCTGTGAATCCGTCTGGTCCTGGAGTTTTTTTTGGTTGGTAGGCTCTTATTGCCTAAATTTCAGAGCCTGTTACTGGTCTAGTCAGAGATCCAACTTCTTCCTGGTTTAGTCTTGGGCAGGTGTATGTGCCTAGGAATTATCCATTTCTTCTAGATTTTCTAGTTTATTTGCATAAAGGTATTTATAGTATTCTCTGATGGTAGTTTGTATTTCTGTGGAATCAGTGGTGATATCCCATTTATCATTTTTTATTGTGTCTATTTGATTCTTCTCTCTTTTCTTCTTTGTTAGTTTTGCTAGTGGTCTATCTATTTTGTTGATCTTTTCAAAAAACCAACTCCTTGATTCATTGATTTTTTTGAAAGTTTTTTTGTTTGTCTCTTTCAGTTCTGCTCTGATCTTAGTTATTTCTTGCCTTCTGCCAGCTTTTGAATGTGTTTGCTCTTGCTTCTCTAGTTCTTTTAATTGTGATGTGAGGGTGTCGATTTTAGATCTTTCCTACTTTCTCTTGCAAGCATTTAGTACTATAAATTTCCCTCTACACACTGCTTTAAGTGTGTCCCAGAGATTCTGGTATGTTATGTCTTTGTTCTCATTGGTTTCAAAGAACATCTTTATTTCTGCCTTCATTTCATTATTTATGCAGTAGTCTTTCAGGAGCAGGTTGTTCAGTTGCCAAGTAGTTGTGTGGTTTTGAGTGAGTTTCTTAATCCTGAGTTGTATTTTGATTACACTGTGGTCTGAGAGACAGTTTGTTGTGATTTCTGTTCTTTTACATTTGCTGAGGAGTGCTTTACTTCCAATTATGTGGTAAGCTTTAGAATAAGTGGGATGTGGTGCTGAGAAGAATATATATTCTGTTGATTTTGGGTGGAGAATTCTGTAGATGTCTGTTAGGTCTGCTTGTTTCACAGTTGAATTCAGGTCCTGGATATCCTTGTTAACCTTCTGTCTCATTGATCTGTCTAGTATTGACAATGGGGTGTTAAATTCTCCCATTATTACTATATGGGAGTCTAAGTCTCTTTGTAAGTCTCTAAGGATTTGCTTTATGAATCTGGGTGCTCCTGTATTGTGTGCATATATATTTAGGATAGTTAGCTCTTCTTGTTGAATTGATCCCTTTATCATTATGTAATGGCCTACTTTGTCTCTTTTGATCTTTGTTGGCTTAAAGCTTGTTTTATCAGAGACTAGGATTGCAATCCCTCCTTTTTTTTGCTTTCCATTTGCTTGGTAGATCTTCCTCCATCTCTTTATTTTGAGTCTTTGTGCATCTGTGCACGTGAGATGGGCCTCCTGAATACAGCACACTGATGGATCTTAACTCTTTATGCAATTTGCCAGTCTGTGTCTTTTAATTGTGGCATTTAGCCCATTTATATTTAAGGTTAATATTATTATGTGTGAATTTGATCCTGTCATTATGATGTTAGGTGGTTATTTTGCCTGTTAATTGATGCAGTTTCTTCCTAGCATAAATGGTCTTTACAATTTGGCATGTTTTTGCAGTGGCTGGTACCAGTTGTTCCTTCCCATGTTTAGTGCTTCCTTGAGGAGCTCTTGTAAGGAAGGCCTGGTGGTGACAAAATCTCTCATCATTTGCTTGTCTGTAAAGCATTTTGCTTCTCCTTCATGTATGAAGCTTAGTTTGGCTGGATATGAAATTCTGGGTTGAAAATTCTTTCCTTTAAGAATGTTGAATATTGGCCCCTACTCTCTTTGGGCTTGTATAGTTTCTGCCAGGAGATCCACTGTTAGTCTGATGGGCTTCCCTTTGTGTTTAACTTGACCTTTTTCTCTGGCTGCCCTTAACACTTTTTCTTCATTTCAATGTTGGTGAATCTGACAGTTATGTGTCTTCGGTTTGCTCTTCTCGAGGAGTATCTTTGTGGTGTTCTCTGTATTTTCTGAATTTGAATGTTGGCCTGCCTTGCTAGGTTGGGGAAGTTCTCCTGGACAATATCCTGAAGAGTGTTTTCCAACTTGGTTCCATTGTCCCCATCACTTTCAAGTACACTGTTGCGGGAAGTCAGGGACTCTGAATGGAGGGATTGGCTGAAGCCATGGCAGAAGAACATAAATTGTGAAGATTTCATGGACATTTATCACTTCCCCAATCAGTACTCTTGTAATTTCCTATGCCTGTCTTTGCTTTAATCTCTTAAACCCATCATCTTCGTAAGCTGAGGATATATGTCTCCTCAGGACCCTGTGATGATTGCATTACTTGCATAAATTATTTGTAAAGCATGTGTGTTTAAACAGTATGAAATCTGGGCACCTTGAAAAAAGAACAGGATTACAGTGATGTTCAGGGAACAAGGGAGATAACCATTAGGTCTGACTCCCTTAGAGCCAGGTGGAACAGAGCCATATTTCTCTCCTTACAGAAGTGAATAGGAGAAATATTGCTGAATTCTTTTTCTCAGCAAGGAACAGCTCTGAGAAAGAGAATGCATTCCCAGGTGTAGGTCTCTAAAATGGCCACTCTGGGAGTGTCTGTCTTATACAGTTGTAGATAAGGGATGAAATAAGCCCCTGTCTCCCGTAGCGCTCCCAGGCCTATTAGGATGAGGAAATTCCTGCCTAGTAAATTTTAGTCAGACCAGTTGTCTGCTCTCAAACCCTGTCTCCTGATAAGATGTTATCAGTGACAATGTGTGCCTAATGGGACATGAAACTTCATTAGCAATTTTAATTTTGCCCTGGTCCTGTGATCTCAGTCTGCCCCCATTTGACTTGTGATATTTTATTGCCTTGTGAAGCATGTGATCTCTGTGACCCACATGCTATTCGTACACTCCCTCCCCTTTAAAAATCACTAATAAAAACTTGCTGGTTTTGCGACTCGGGGGCATCACGGAACCTGCTGTCATGTGATGTCTCCCCCAGACACCAGCTTTAAAATTTCTCTCTTTTGTACTCTTTCCCTTTATTTCTCAGACTGGCCAACACTTAGGGAAAATAGAAAAGAACATACTTTAGTCCGGGCGTGGTGGCTCACGCTTGTAATCCCAGCACTTTGGGAGGCCGAGGCGGGCGGATCACAAGGTCAGGAGATCGAGACCATCCTGGCTAACACGGTGAAACCCCGTCTCTACTAAAAATACAAAAAATTAGCTGGGCGCAGTGGCAGGCGCCTGTAGTCCCAGCTACTCAGAGAGGCTGAGGCAGTAGAATGGTGTGAACCCAGGAGGCGGAGCTTGCAGTGAGCCGAGATCGCGCCACTGCACTCCAGCCTGGGCAACAGAGCAAGACTCTGTCTCAAAAAAAAAAAAAAGAAAAAGAAAACCTACGTTGAAGTATTGGGGGCTGGTTTCCCCTGATAGTATACCAATCAAATGTAGATTTGGTCTTTTCACATAGTCCCATGTTTCTTGGAGGCGTTGTTTGTTTCTTTTTACTCTTTTTTTCTCTAACTTGTCTTCTCACTTAATTTCATTAATTTGATATTAATCACTGATACCATTTCTTCCACTTGATCAAATTGGCTACTGAAGCTTGTGCATGCATCATATGGTTCTCGTGCCATGGTTTTCAGCTCCATCAGGTCATTTAAGGTCTTCTCTACACTGTTTATTCTAATTAACCATTCGTCTAATTTTTTCAAGGTTTTTAGCTTCCTTGCGATAGATTCAAACATCCTCCTTTAGCGCAGAGAAGTTTGTTATTACTGACCTTCTGAAGCCTACTTTTGTCAACTCGTCAAAGTCGTTCTCCATCCAGCTTTGTTCTGTTGCTGGCAAGGAACTGCAATCCTTTTGAGAAGAAGACGTGTTCTGGTTTTCAGAATTTTCAGCTTTTCTGCTCTGGTTTGTCCACATCTTTGTGGTTTTGTCTACCTTTTTTCTTTGATGTTGGTGACCTACAGATGGGGTTTTGGTGTAGATGACATTTTTGTTGATGTTGATGCTATTCCTTTCTATTTGTTAGTTTTCCTTCTAACAGTCAGGTCCTTCAGCTGCAGGTCTGTTGGAGTTTGCTGGAGTTCCACTCCAGACCCTGTTTGCCTGGGTATCACCAGCAGAGGCTGCAGAACAGCAAATATTGCAGAACAGCAAATATTGCTGCCTGATCCTTCCTCTGGAAGCTTCATCCTGGAGGGCACGCTGCCTATATGAGGTGTCAGTCGGCCCCTACTGGGAGGTGTCTCCCAGTTAGGCTACACGGGGGTCAGGGACCCACTTGAGGAGGCAGTCTGTCCTTTCTCAGATTTCAAATGCCATGCTGGGAGAACCACTGCTCTCTTCAGAGCTGTCAGACAGGGACGTTTAAGTCTGCAGAAGTTGTCTGCTGCCTTTTTTTTCAGCTATCCCCTGCCCACAGAGGTGGAGTCTAGATGCAGTAGGCCTTGTTTAGCTGCAGTGTGCTCCACCCAGTTCGAGCTTCCCAGCTGCTTTGTTTACCTACTCAAGCCTCAGCAATGGCAGACACCCCACCCCCAGCCAGGCTGCCACCTCGCAGATCGATCTCAGACTGCTGCGCTAGCAGTGAGCAAGGCTCCGTGGGCATGGGACCCACTGAGCTGGGCATGGGAGAGAATCACCTTTTCTGCCAGTTGCTAAGACCTTGGGAAAAGTGCAGTATTTGGGCAGGAGTGCCCCATTTTTCCAGGTAGTCTGTCACAGCTTCCCTTGGCTAGGAAAGGGAAATTCCCAGACCCCTTGCGCTTCCTAGGTGAGGTGATGCCGTACCTTACTTTAGCTCACCGTCTGTGGGCTGCACCCACTGTACAACCAGTCCCAGTAAGATGAACCAGGTACCTCAGTTGGAAATGCAGAAATTACCCATCTTCTTTGATCACACTGGGGACTGCAGACTGGAGCTGTTCCTTCTCAGCCATCTTGGAATGCTGCTCTGGTGATGTTAAGTTTGATTATCTGATCAAGATGTTTTCTGATTCTTCACTGTAATAATTACTGTTTTTCCTTGCAATAAAAGAGGAACCTGTGGAGAGACAGTCTAAGACCATGCAAATATCCTTCCAGTCATCAAAACGTCCCTCTAGATTTAATATCCATTGATGAATTTTGCCTGATCCAACCTTATAAAAATGGCTTTCTTAAGGTATAATCTACCTGCCGTAGAATTCATTTTTATACATGTCCAATTCAATTAATTTTAGTACATGTACAGAGTTGTACAGCCATCACCACAATCTAATTTTAGAACATTTCCATCATCCCAAAAAGAAATCTTGTGCTCATTTGCACACTATTCTTTTTCACATTTTCTAGTTTCTTAAGGTAGAAAGTTAGATTATTCAAAATTTTGCTTCTTTGTAATGTAGACATTTATAGCTATAAATTTCCCTCTGAACACTGTATTAGCTATATCCCATCAATTTGGTATGTTGTGTTTTTTATTCAGTTCAAAATATTTTATAATTTCCCTTGTTCTTTATTTTTGATCCATGAGTTATGTAGATATGTGTTGTTTAATTTCCACATATTTGTGGATTCTCCAAATTTGCTGTGGTATTGATTTGTAATTTCATTCCATTGTGGTCAGAGAACATTCTTTGTATAGTTTCAATCCTTTTAAACTAAGGTTTGTTTTTATGGCCTACCATATGGTCTATCCTGGAAAATGTTCCAAATACATTTGAGAAGGATTTGTATTCTTCTATTGTGGATGGAATGTTCTACAGATGTCATTTAGGTCAGTTGGTCATATAGTGTTGTTTAAGTCTATTATATACTTTCTGATTTTCCATTTAGTTGTTCTACCCATTATCAAGAGTAGGGCATTGAGATCTCCAACTATTACTATAGAATTGTCTATGTCTCCCTTTAATTCTGTCAGTTTTTGCTTCATTTTAGAGCTCTGTGTCACGCCAATATGTACATTTATTGTAATATCTCCCCAATGAACTGACTGTATTTTAAGATGCCTCTCTGTCTCTAGTAACAGTTTCTGTCTTAAAGCCTATTTTGTCTGATATTAGTATAGCCTCTTCAGTTCACTTATGCCTGATGTTTGCCTGGCATATTTTTTCATAACCGTTTGTTTTCAACCTACATTTAAAAAAAAAAAAAAAAACCCTGAAATATGTCTCTTGTAACATCATAAAACTGAATTTTGCTTTTTTTTTGTAATCAAATCTTACAACCTGTGCCTTTTCTTTGGAGTGTTTAACTCATTCATATGTAATGCCAGTGTAGTTAGGCACATGTCTTCCATTTTATTTGTTTTCTGCAGGCCTTCTATCTTTTTGTTCCTCTATTTCTCCTCTATTGCCTTCTTTTGTATTACATGATTATTTTCTAGTATACCATTTTAATTTCTTTTTTAATTTTAAAAATCAATTTTAAGTCATTTCCTCATGGTTCTTCTAAGGGCTTATAACACACATAAGATAGAGAAACTTTATTCCAGTATAGTTCCATTCCCTCTTCACACCTTTGTGCTATTATATACATTCAATAATATAGCATTATAAATATTATTTGAGCTTGGCCTGGTGGCTTGCACCTGTAATCCCAGCTATTCAGGATGCTGAGACAGTAGATTCCTTGATGCTAGGGGCTTCAAACTAGCCTGGATAACACAGCAAGACCCTGTCTCTAAAAAATTTTAAAGATTAGGTGGACATGGTGGTGCATGCCTGTAGTCCCAGCTACTTGGGAGGCTGTAGTGAGAGGATTGCTTGAGCATATATTGAGCCATCCTTGCATCTCAGGGACAAATACCACTTGATCATGATTTAAACTCCCTTCTATGTGCTGTTGAATTTAGTTTGCTAGTATTTTGTTGAGGATTTCTACATCTATGTTCATCAGAGATACTGGCTTGTAATGTTTTTTTTCTTATAGCGTTCTTGTCTGGCTTTGGTGTCAGGATATTGCTGGCTTTATGAGTTTGAAAGTATTTTTTCCTCTGTAATTTTTCAGAAGAGTTTGAGAAAGATCGGCATTCATTCTTTTTTGAATATTTGGTAGAATTCATCAGTAAAGCTGTCTAGTCCTGGGCTTTTCATTGCTGGGAAGTTTTTGACTACTGGTTCAATATCCTTACTCATTATTTGTTCAGCTTTATTATTTTTTCATTATTCAGTGTTGGTTGTAAGTTCTAGAAATTTATCCTTTTTGCTTAGGTTTTCCAATTTTTTGGCATATAATTGTTCATATCAGTCTCTTATGATCTTTTGTATTTCTGTAGTATCAATTTTAAAGTCTCCCTTTCATTTATAATTTTGAGTTTTCTTTTTTTTTCTTAGTCTAGCTAAGGGTTTGCCAATTTCATCTTTTCAAAAAACCGTAATTGATCTTTCTACTGTTTTTCTAGTCTCTATTTTATTTAATTCTGCTCTAATCTTTACTATTTTCTTTCTTTGTTAATTTTGAGCTTACTTTGGTCTTCTAGGTCCCTGAGGTATAAAATTAGGTTGTTTCAAGGTTTTTTTTTTCCCTAATGTTGGCATTTATCACTATAAACTTTCCTCTTGGAACTGCTTTTGCTGCATCCCATAAGTTTCGGTGTGCTGTGTTCCTATTCTCATTTGTCTCAAGATATTTTTGATTTCCCTTTTGATCCACTTGTTTAGTGATGTGTTAATTTCCCATTTATTTGTGAATTTTCAGTTTTTCCCCCTACTTCTAGTTTCATACTATTGTGGAAAAAAAAAAAAGATACTTGATATGATTGCAATCTTCTTAAATGTGTTAAGACTTGTTTTGTAGCATAACATGATTTATCCTGGAGAATGTTCTTAAGATTGTGTTTTCTGCTGCCATTAAATGGAATGTTTTGAATATTTCTGTTAAGTCCATTTGGTTTATAGTGTTTTCCAGTCTACTATTTATTGATTTTTCTGTCTGACCTGTCCATTGTTGAAAGTAAAGTATCGAAGTCCCCAACTGTTATTGTATTGCTGTCTTATTTCTTCCTTCAGTTCTGTTTATTTACTTCATATATTTAGGAGGCTAATTTTGGGTTCATATATATTTATAATTGTTATATCCTCTTGATGAACAGACCCCTTTATCATTATATTATTATCTTGTCTCTTGTGAGAGTTTTTGACTTGAAGTCTATTTTGTCTAATATAAGTATAACCACACTGCTCTGTTTGTGTCCTTAATGCTAAAGTGAGTGTTTTTTAATCCATTCAGCTGCTCTGTCTTTTGATTACAGAATTTAATTCATTTACACTTAAAGTAATTATTGATAGTTAAGGATTAATATTGCCATTTTGTTGATTGTTTTCTGACTGTTTGTAGTCCCTTTGTTCCTTATGCTGTCTTGCATCATGATTTGACAATTTTGTTTGGTAGTGATAATGGTTTGATTTCTTTCACTTTATGTATCTGCTACGGGTTTCTTTTTCTTTGTGATCACCATGAGGCTTACATAAAACATCATATAACAGCCTGTTTTAAGCTGACAACAACTTAACTTTGTTCACAAAAATCCTACACTTTCACTTCTCCCCCATTTATGTTTTTGATATCACAGTTTACATATTTTTATATTGTGTATCCATTAACAAATTATTGTAGCTCGAATTATTACTTTTGTTTTTTAACTTTTATACTAGAGTTAAAAGTGATTAGGTACCACCATTACAGTATCACAATATTCTTAATTTGACTATATACTCAGTGTTACCAGTGAGTTTTATACTTTTATATATTGTCTTTTTTTAAAAAAAATTATTTTTCTTATGGGGATCGTCTCTAGAATCCAGGAAGTCTCTGGGTCTGAGGGATGGAAAGTTCTTCCTGCTATGAATGAGAGTGGACTCTTCCCATCACCCCCATCTGAAACCACAAACACCCAGAATCTTCTGGGATTCTGACTTAGAATCCTTGTTATATAAGACCTTGTTGCTATGGAACATGCAACTGTGTCTGTCAGATGGAGTGATTCCCTTAACTTAAGAGCCTTAAATAGCCCTGAAAGTACTCCAGAATGGAATTTGCAATGGAATTAAAATAAGAAGTGAATATTTTTGGTGCCCTTGAAGCTTTCTGGGGACTCAAAATTATCAAGAGTCAGGGACAGTCCAGAGGAAGAGCATCTGCAAAACTGGGTTCCTAGAAGTACAGACGGACATGGCTTTTTGTAGAACTTGGTAGGGAGCAGCGCCTCATGAGAGCAGAATGGCCTGGCGTGGCCAGTGCTTCCCGGCAGCACGCGGCTCTGCTGGCTTCCAGAACTCCCCCATTCTGAGCTTGATGCCCCTAGCCTGTCCCCTACCTATTTCCTCCCCTCCCCTCTAGCCCTCTCACAGGGGTGATTGCTACCTCTCACTTTTCTTGGGCCTAGGCAAGTTTTAGAGGAGTTCCCAAGCATTGTCATGAGGCCAGTGTGCTCGAGGCCAGTGTGCTCGCTGGGCAGGATGGCCTGGTAAAAAAAAAAAATCATTATTGCATATTGGAAAGCAGTGCTCATCAAAAGCAACTTCTAGAAGCTATTTTATTGTCCCTTTAAATGTTCTCTCCCACTGAAACTGGCCTGGAGAGGCCAGCCACTGCTCTTCCATTTCCCCACATCAGGGTATTCTCCATGTCACTGAGTGGAGATGACTCCAGATGTGTTTAAAGACTGGACAATTCACCTATACTGTGTAGGAAATTACCTCCTTAATTACCTGGTAGAACTATCAGCAGACATATTCATCCAATGATAGTATTGCAGTTTTCTATTAATAATTTGCAGACTCTACCCTGCATTCATGTACAGATTATTAAAAGTTTTAAAATGTAACTGATCAGTATTGATCAATCATTGTCTTGATTTTTTTTTTACAGTGTATATTTCTAATCATATTTTTTAAAGCCAAGAGAACTGGTTGAATGAATGTTTATTTTCCTGAAGGTATTTTTAAGATAAAGCTTCCTGTAAACTTTGCATATGTATGTAGTTTGATACATATTGTCACATTTGAAAATCTTGTGAGTTGTAACTGGTTTTATACAAAATATCGAATAGTGGAAATTGTTTAATTACAATCATGTAATTAAAAGTATTAACCCCCCCCAAAATTTATTTTTAATTTTTGTTTCTCCATAAGTTATTGGGGTATTGGGGTACGGGTGGTATTTGGTTACATAAGTTTTTTAGTGGTGATTTGTGAGATTTTTGGTGCACCATCACCCGAGCAGTATACACTGCACCGTATTTGTAGTCTTTTATCTTTCATCCCCTCCCATCCTTCCCCCCAAGTCCCCAAAGTCCATTGTATCATTCTTATGCCTTTGCATCCTCATAGCTTAGCTCCCACATATCAGTGAGAACATACGATGTTTGGTTTTCCATTCCTGAGTTACATCACTTAGAATAATAGTCTCTAATCTCATCCAGGTCACTGCAAATGCTGTTATTCATTCCTTTTGATGGCTGCATGGTATTCCATTGTGTGTGTGTGTGTGTGTGTGTGTGTGTGTGTGTGTGTGTGTGTATTTATATATATACCTCACAGTTTCTTTATCCACTCATTGATTGATGGGCATTTGGTTGGTTCCATGATTTAGCAATTGTGAATTGTGCTGCTATAAACATGCAAGCACAAGTATCTTTTTAAAATAATGACTTCTTTTCCTCTGGATAAATACCTAGTAGTGGGATTGCTGGATCAAATGGTAATTCTACTTTAAGTTCTTTATGGAATCTCCACACTGTTTTCCATAGTGGCTGTACTGGTTTACATTCCCACCAGCAGTGTAGAAGTGTTCCCTGTTCACATCCACGCCAACATCTACTGCTTTTTTTTTTTTTATTTTTTTGATTATGGCCATTCTTGCAGGAGTGAGTTAGTATTGCATTGTGGTTTTGATTTGCATTTCCCTGATCATTAGTGATGTTGGGCATTTTTTCATGTATTTGCTGCCATTTGTATATCTTCTTTTGAGAACTGTCTATTCAGGTCCTTAGCCCAGTTTTTGATGGGATTGTTTTTTTCTTACTGATTTGAGTTCGTTGTAGATTCTGGATATTAGTCATTTGTTAGATGTATAGATTGTGAAGATTTTCTCCCACTCTGTGGTTGTGTGTTTACTCTGCTGACTGTTCCTTTTGCCGTGCAAAACTCCTTAGTTTAATTAGGTCCCAGCTATTTATCTTTGTTTTTATTGTATTTGCTTTTGGGTTCTTGGTCATGAAATCCTTGCCTAAGCCAATGTCTAGAAGGGATTTTCCAATGTTATCTTCTAGAATTTTTATAGTTTCAGATCTTAGGTTTAAGTCCTTAATCCATCTTGAGGTGATTTTTACATAAGATAAGAGATGAGGATCCAGTTTCATTCTCCTACGTGTGGCTAGCCAATTATGCCAGCACCATTTGTTGAAAAGGGTGTCCTTTCCCCACTTTATGTTTTTGTTTGCTTTGTCAAAGATCAATTGGCTGTAAGTATTTGAGTTTATTTCTGGGTTCTCTATTCTGTTTCATTGGTCTGTGTTCCTGTCAATGCTGTTTCTATACCAGTTCCATGGTGTTTTGGTGACTATGGCCTTAAGTATAGTTTGAAATCAGGTAGTGTGATGCCTCCCAATTTGTTCTTTTTGCTTAGTCTTGTTTGTCTATGCGGGCTCTTTTTTGGATTCATATGAATTTTAGAATTATTATTTCTAATTCTGTAAAGAATGATGATGGTATTCTAATGGGGATTACATTGAGTTTGAGTTAGATTGCTTTTGTCATATGGTCATTTTCACAATATGGATTCTACCCATCCATGAGCATGGGATATGTTTCCATTTGCTTGTGTTGGCTATGATTTCTTTTGGCAGTGTTTTGTAGTTTTCCTTGTAGAGATCTTTTGACTCCTTTGTTAGGTATATTCTTAAGTATTTTATTAATTTATTTTGCAGCTATTGTAAAAGGGATTGAGTTCTTGATTTAATTCTCTGCTTGGTTGCTCTTGCTGTATATAAGAGCGACTGGTTTGTGTACATTAATCTTGTATCTGGAAACTTGCTGAATTCTTTTATCAGTTCTAGGAGCTTTCTAGAGGAGTCCTTAGGGTTTTCAAGGTAAACAATCATATCATCAGCAAACAGTAGCAGTATGACTTCCTCTTTACCAATTTGGATGCCTTTGATTTCTTTTTCTTGTTGAATGCTCTGCCTGGGACTTCCAGTACTACGTTGAAGAGGAGTGGCGAGAGTGGACATCCTTTCTTGTTTCAGTTCTCAGAAGGAACACTTTCAACTTTTCCCCATTCAGTATTATGTTGGCTTTGGGTTTGTCATAGATGGCTTTTATTACATTAAGTTATGTCCCTTGTGTGCTGATTTTGCTGATAGTTTTAATTCTAAAGTGATGCTGGGTTTTGTCAAATGCTTTTTCTGCATCTATTGAGATGATCATGTGATTTTTGTTTTTAATTCTGTTTTTGCAGTGTATTACATTTATTGACTTGCATATGTTAAACCATCCCTGCATCCCTGGTATGAAACCCAGTTAATCATGGTGGATTATCTTTTTGATATGTTGCTGGATTTGGTTAGTTAGTATTTTGTTAAGGATTTTAGCATCTATGTTCTTCAAGGATATCAGTCTGTTGTTTTCTTTTTTGGTTATGTCCTTTCATGGTTTTGGTACTGGGGTGATGCTGGCTTCATAGAATGAATTGGCGAGGGTTCCTTCTTTCTCTATCTTGTAGAACAGTGTCAAAAGGATTGGTACAAATTCTTCTTTGAATGTCTTGTAGAATTTTTCTCTGAATCCATCTGGTCCTGGACTATTTTTTGTTGGTAATTTTTTAATTACCATTTTAATCTCTGCTTGTTATTGATATGTTCAGGTTATCTAATTCTTCCTTATTTAAGCTAGGTGGGTTGTATTTTTCCAGGCATTTTCCCATCTCTTCTAGGTTTTCTAGTTTATATGCATAAAGGTGTTCATAGTAGCCTTGAATGATTTTTTGTATTACAGTGGTGTCAGTTGTAATATCTCCTGTTTCATTTCTTAGTGAGGTTATTTGGATTTTCTTTGTTCTGTTCTTGGTTAATGTTGCTAATGGTCTATCAATTTTATTTATCTTTTTAAAGAACCAGCTTTTTGTTTCATTTATCTTTTATATTTTTTGTTTCAATTTTATTTAGTTCTGCTCTGATCTTGGTTATTTCCTTTCTTCTGCTGGGTTTGGGTTTGGTTTGTTCTTGTTTCCTAGTTCCTCTAGGTGTGACCTTAGATTTTCTGTTTGTGCTCTTTCAGACATTTTGATGTAGGCATTTAGGGCTATGAACTTTCGTCTTAGCACCACTTTTGCCATATCCCAGAGGTTTTGATAGGTTGTGTCATTATTGTCATTCAGTTTGAAAAATTTTTAAATTTCCATCTTGATTTCATTTTTGACCCAGTGCTCATTCAGGAGCAGGTTATTTAATTTCCACGTATTTGCATGGTTTTGAAGGTTCCTTTTGGAGTTGATTTCCAGTTTTATTCCACTGTGGTATGAGAGAGTGCTTGGTATAATTTCAATTTTCTTAAATTTACTGAGGCTCAATTTATGGCCTATCATGTGGTCTATCTTGGAGAAAGCTCCATGCACTATTGAATAGAATGTGTATTGTGCAGTTGTTAGATGAGAGGTTCTGTATATATCTGTTAAGTTCATTTGTTCCAAGGTATAATTTAAATCCATTGTTTCTTTGTTGACTTTCTGTCTTGATGACCTGTCTAGTGCTTTCAGTGGAATATTGAAGTCCCCTACTATTATTGTGTTGCTGTCTATCTGATTTCTTAGGTCTATTAGTAATTGTTTTGTAAGTTAGGGAGTTCCAGTGTTAAGTTCATATATGTTTAGGATTGTGATATTTTCCTGCTGGACAAGGCCTTTTACCATTATGTACTGTCCCTCTTTGCCTCTTTTAACTGCTGTTGCTTTAAAATTTGTTTTGTCTGATATAAGAATAGCTATCCCTGCTGCTTTGGAAGTCTGTTTGCATGAAATGCCTTTTTCCACCCCTTTACTTTAAGCTTATGTGAGTCCTTATGTGTTAGGTGAGTCTCCTGAAGGCAGCAGATAGTTGGTTGGTGAGTTCTTATCCATTCTGTGGTTCTGTATCTTTTAAGGGAACATTTAGGCCATTTACATTCAATGTTAGTATTGAAATGTGAGGTACCATTGCTTTCATCGTGCTTTTTGTTGCCTGTGTACTTTGGTTTTTTGTTTTTTATTTTTAACTTGTATTTTTATTTTATAGGTCCTGTGTGATTTATGCTTTAAAGAGGTTCCATTTTTATGTGTTTCCAGGATTTGTTTCAAGATTTAGAGCTCCTTTTAGCAGTTCTTGTGGTGGTTTGGTAATGGTGAATTCTCTCAGCACTTGTCTGAAAGTGACTGTATCTTTCCTTCATATATGATGCTTAGTTTTGCTGGATACAAAATTCTTGGCTGATAATTGTTTTGTTTGAGGAGGCTAAAGATAGATGCCCAAGCCCTTCTAGCTTGTAGAGTTTCTGCTGAGAAATATGCTGTTAATCTGATAGGTTTTCCTTTAAATTTACCTGGTGCTTCTGTCTCAAAGCTCTTAAGATTCTTTCCTTTGTCTTGACTGGATAACCTGATGACAATGTGCCTAGCTGAAGATCTTTTTGCAATGAATTTCCTAGATGTTCTTTGTGCTTCTTGTATTTGGATGTCTAGGTCTCTCACAAGGCTGGGGAAGTTTTCCTCAATTATTCCCCCAAATATGTTTTCTGGACTTTTAGAATTACCTTCTTCCTCAGATATACTAATTATTCTTAGGTTTGGTTGTTTAACCTAATCTCAGACTTCTTGGAGGCTTTGTTCATATTTTCTCATTCTTTTTTCTTTGCCTTTGTTGGATTGGGTTAATTAGAAGTCCTTGTCTTTGAGCTCTGAATTTTTACTTATTCAATTCTATAGCTGAGACTGTCCAGAGCATTCTGTGTTTCTAAAAGTGGGTCCAAAGTTTCCTGAATTTTTTATTGTTTTTTCTTTAAGCTATCTGTTTCCATAAGTATTTCTCCTTTCACTTCTTGTATCATTTTTTGGGGGAGTTTCCTTGCATTGGGCTTCACTTTTCTCTCGTCCCTCCCTGATTAGCTTAATAACTAACCTCCTGAATTCTTTTTCAGGTAAATCAGGGATTTCTTCCTTGTTTGGATCCTTTGCTGGTGAACTAGTGTGATATTTTTGGGGGTGTTGAAGAGCCTTGTTTTGTCATTTAACTAGGGTTGGTTTTCTGGTTCCTTCTCATTGGGATAGGCTTTGTCAGAGGGAAGGTCTAGGGCTGAAGGCTATTGTTCAGATTATTTTGTCCCACGGGGTGTTCCCTTGATGTAGTATTCTCCCCTTTTTCCTATACATGTGACTTCCTGTGAGCTGAACTGCAGTGTTTGTTGTCTCTCTTCTGGGTCTAGTCACCCAGTGGATCTACCTGGCTCCGGGCTGGTACTGAGCGTTGTCTGCACAGAATCCTGTGATGTAAACTGTCTATGGGTTTCTGATCTCTGGATACCAGCGCCTGTTCCAGGGGAGATGGTGGAGGGTGCAGTGGACTCCATGAGGGTCCTTAGCTTTGGTGGTTTAATGCTCTATTTTTGTGCTGGTTGGCCTCCTGCCATGAGGTTTGTGCTTTCCAGAAAGCATCAGCTATAGTAGTTATGGAGAGGGACCAGTGGTGGGTAGGGCCCTGGAACTCCCAAGATTATGTACCCTTTGTCTTCCACTATCAGGGTGGATCGGGAAGCACCATCAGGTGGGGACAGGGCTAGGCGTGTCTGGGCTCAGACTCACCTTGGTTGGGTCTTGCTGCAACTGCTGTGGTGAGTGGGGTGAGATTCCCAGGTCACTGGAGTTGTGTACCTAGGAGGATTATGGCTGCCTGTGCTGAGTCATTCAGGTTGTCAGGAAAGTGGGAGAAAGCTGACCATCGTAGGCCTCACTTGGTTCCCATGCAAACAGGGGCCAGCCTCACTACCACCATAACCTCAACCCTGCCTGCCAACAGTCCCGAGTCTGTTTCCAGGCAGACTTTGAATATATTATCCCATTCTGCTGGTCTGCAAGGTTTCTGTTGAGAAATTTGCTTAGAGTCTTATGGGGATTTTGATTGCATGAAATGAATTGCTTTTCTCTTGTTGCTTTCAAAATTCCCTCTGTCATCGACCTTTTTTTTTTTTTTTTTGAGATGGAGTCTTATTCTGTCACCCAGGCTGGAGTGCAATGGTGTGATCTTGGTTCACTGTGTAACCTCCACCTCCCAGGTTCAAGTGATTCTATTGCCTCGGCCTCATGAGTAGCTGGGATTACAGGTTCGTGCCCCAATGCCTGGCAAATTTTTGGATTTATAATAGAGACGGGGTTTTGCCATTTTGGCCAGGCTGTTCTTGAACTCCTGACCTCAAGTGATCTTCATGCCTCAGCCTCCTGAAGTGCTGGGATTACAGGCATGAGCCACTGACTTTTGACCATTTGTTTATAAAATGTCACGCTGAAAACTTCTTTATGGTCAGTCTATTTGTAGCTCTTTTGGATTCATAAATCTAAGTGTTTATTTCCCTCCCCAAATTTGGTAATTTTTTTGTCATTATTTTTAAAAATAAGCTTTCTATTCCTTTATCTTTCTTTGCTCCTTTTGAGAATCCCACAATGGATATGTTAGTCAATTGATTGTGTTTCATAAGTTCCATAGGCTTTCTTCACTGTTTTTCATTCTTTTTCACTTTGTTCCTCGACTGAATAATTTCAAATGACATGAATTTAGTTAGCTGATTCTTTCTTCTGCTTGGTCAATTCTGCTGTTGAAACTGTTGTATTTTTTAGTTGAGTCATTGTATTCTTCAGCTTCAGAGTTTCTGTTTGGTTCTTTTTTATTATTTATATTTTTTTGTTAAAGAAAATTTTTCGTGTATTGTTTTCTTGATTTCTATAATTGCTTATCTGTGCTCTCTTATAGCTCACTGAACTTTTTTTGTTATACTTTTTTTTTTTACAATTCAAACTTTTTCATTAAATCAAAAATTAAAGGAATATTACAACATTGAATCCTAGAATAAAATATTTGATGATTATACATGCAAAATAGCATAATTAAAAAATTCCTAGTAAAAGGGAAAAATTCTGCAAATATACTAATCCACAAAAACATTAGAAGTATTTCAATAATGGTAAAGTTAAAAGAGGGAGTGGACTGGCCTCTCACAATTCACTACTGTGTGAGATGTCTGAGTGGGGACCAAAGCAAGGAAGAGAAAAAAAAACAGGAAAGAAGCTGATTCAAAAAATCTGAATTGTAGTTATTCACAGAAGACATGGATGTTAACTAGAAAAGCAAGAAAATCTATTTTACTTTCAGAACATGAACTGTGAGAATAACAACATCCAGAAAATTAGGTAAATGCATGGTTAAAATACTACTCTTCAGTAGTAATAATGGATAAACAACAAGAATAACAACAGCATAAGATAGACAATCAACATCTATCTTGATTAGGAAACATACCAAAAAAAAAATTTTCATTTTACCTAGTTCTTTTATCTCCTTTTATTATACTTTAAGTTCTGGGATACATATGCAGAACATGTAGTTACCACAGTGGTTTGCTGCACACATCAACTCGTCATCTACACTAAGTATTTCTCCTAATGCTATCCCTCCCCTAGTCCCTCACCCCCTGACAGGCCCTGCTGTGTGATGTTCCCCTTCCTGCGTCCATGTGTTCTCATTATTCAACTCCCACTTATGGGTGAGAACACATGGTGTTTGGTTTTCTGTTCCTGTGTTAATTTGCTGAGAATAATGGTTTCCAGCTTCATCCATGTCCCTGCAAAGGACATGAACTCATCCTTTTTTATGGCTGCATAGTATTCCATGGTGCATATGTGCCACATTTTCTTTATTCAGCCTATCATTGATGGGCATTTCGGTCAGGTCCAAGTCTTTGCTATTGTGAATAGTGCTGCAGTAAACATACGTGTGCATGTGTCTTTATAGTAGAATGATTTATAATCCTTTGGGTATATGCCCAGTAATGGGATTGCTGGATCAAATGGTATTTCTGGTTCCAGATCCTTGAGGAAGCACCACATTGTCTTCCATAATGGTTGAACTAATTGACACTCCCACCAACAGTGTAAAAGTATTCCTATTTCTCCACATCCTCTCCAGCATCTGTTATTTCCTGACTTTTAAATGATCACCATTCTAATGGGCGTGAGATGGTATCTCATTGTGGTTTTGATTTGCATTTCTCTAAAGGCCAGTGATGATGAGCATTTTTTCCTATGTTGGCCGCATAAATGTCTTCTTTTGAAAAGGTTCTGTTCATATCCTTCGTCCACTTTCCAATGACCAAAACTACATGATTATCTCAATAGATGCAGAAAAGGCCTTCAATAAAATTCAACACCCACTTCATGCTAAGAACTCTCAATAAACTAGTTATTGATGGAACATATCTCAAAATAGTAAGGGTTATTTATGACAAACACACAGCCAATATCACACTGAATGGGCAAAAGCTGGAAGCATTCCCTTTGTAAACTGGCACAAGACAAGGATGCCCTGTCTCACTAGTCCTATTCAACATAGATTTGGAAGTTCTGGCCACAGCAATCAGGCAAGAGAAAGAAACAAAGCATATTCAAATAGGAAAAGAGAAGTCAAATTGTCTGTTTGCAGATGACATGATTGTGTATTAGAAAACCCTATTGTCTCAGCCCAAAATCTCCTTAAACTGATAAGCAACTTCAGCAAAGTCTCAGGATACAAAACCAACGTGCAAAAATCACAAGCATTCCTCTACACCAATCATAGACAGAGACCCAAATCAGGAGTTAACTCCCATTCACAATTGCTACAAAGAGAATAAAATACCTGGGAATACAACTTACAAGGGATGTGAAGGACCTCTTCAAGGAGAACTACAAACCACTGCTCAAGGAAATAAGACAATACACAAACAAATGGAAAAACATTCCATGATCGTGGATAGGAAGAATCAATATCATGAAAATGGCCATACTGCCCAAACTAATTTACAGATCCAATGTTACCAATGACTTTCTTCACAGAATTAGAAAAAAACTACTTTAAATTTCATATGGAACCAAAAAAGAGCCCACATAGCCAAGACAGTCCTAAGCAAAGAGAACAAAGCTGGAGGCATCATGCTACCTGACTTCAAACTATACTATAAGGCTGCAGTAACCAAAACACCATGGTACTGGTACCAAAACAGATATACAGACCAGAGGAACAGAACAGAGGCCTCAGAAATAACACCACACATCTACAACCATCTGATCTTTGACAAACCTGACAGAAACAAGTAATGGGGAAGGATTCTCTATCTAATAAATGGTATTAAGAAAACTGGCTAGCCATATGCAGAAAACTGAAACTGGACCCCTTCCTTACACCTTATATAAAAATTAACTCAAGATGGATTAAAGACTTAAACGTAAGACTTAAAACCATAAAAACCCTAGAAGAAAACCTAGCCTATACCATTGAAGACCTAGTTGTGGGCAAGGACTTCATGACTAAAACACCAAAAGCAATTGCAACAAAAGCCAAAATTGACAAATGGGATCAAATTAAGAGCTTCTGCACAGCAAAATAAACTATCATCAGAGTGAACAGGCAACCTACAGGATGGGAGAAAGTTTTTGCAATCTATCCATCTGACAAAGGGCTAATATCCAGAATCTACAAGGAACTTAAATAATTGTACAAGAAAAAAAGCTCACTGAACTTCTTTAACATGATTATTTTGAATTCTTTTTCAGGTAATGCATAGGTTTTCATTTATTTATGGTCAGCCACTGGAGATTTATTTTGTCTCTGGTGGTATCGCGTTTCCTTGATTTTGTATGTATGTTTCTTGAAATTTGCACTGCTGTCTTGGCATTTGAAGTAGTCACTTCCTCTAGTCTTTACTGACTGGCTTCAGGAGAGAAATATCTTCATGAGTCAGCCCAGCTAGAATCTAGGGGTTTCTCATACCTTTTAGCTGAATGTGCTTACTCCACTACTCTTTTGTTTTCTCTTGAATAGGGCATCTTAGGATTGTGTGCTTTCTCTCAATATCGCAAATCTAATAGGGTGCTGAAAGTCTCCTGCTTATTTATCATAGGACAGTGCCCTTGAATGTTTAAGGTTTTGTGCTTTTTTCCAACTAAGCAGAGTTGAGTTATCAGCTTATATCCATGTGAATTCTGTGGAGAATTGCATGCAGTGGTTATGGGGAGAAAGAAAGTGGTGCACAATGCTGGGGACACTTGTTGGCTAGTTAGTAGGAGGTGGTCTCCCAATAAGGTGTCTAAGAGCTTGTGGTTAGGCTCTTAGGTCCATGTGTCTGTTAGTAGAGTCTGTGCTGATTCTTGAGATCTGCATGCTGGTTGCTGATTCCCTATCCCTTTTCACTGCTCCTAGTTGTCTTCAGATGATTTAGCTATGTTGATCTCAGTGTTCTGGGTAGGCAAAACAGAAGTGGGTATCTTGGACGGTATGTCATAAGACTGGGGAACTTGGGCACTTATTTCACTCTCTTTCCCAAAAAAGAAATTGTATATTAAAGGGGTCTCTATTGGCAGAGTTGTGCTACCTGAAGGAGGGGTGATGCACATAAAGTGAAACTGTTCTTTTTACCTTCTATGCATCTATACTTGGATTTTTTGGCTCCACTAGGGTGGTGGAACCTCTGAGCTGGACTATGTGCATCACATAAACATATTCTTCTTCATGGGTAGTAGGTTGTTCAAATCAGTGTTTCTGTGGGGGCTTGAATACAGGAACCTTCTATTCTACCACCTTCTAGATGTCACTTCTTTGTTTTAAATAGTGTTCCTGCTTTTTTCACGTTCTGTTGCTAATAAAGTTAACCCTGTCAGGCAGGATCAAGGAGCTGCCACTCTTACGTCATGCTATGTCCATCCTGGACAGACCTGTCACAACACAAGGCAGAGCCATGAGGGTAGGAATGGGAGCTACTGCTCTTCCCAACCTGCTGCAGCCTCTCCTGGAGTGACACCTGTGTGCTAGGTCTGGAACTACTGAGGGAAGATGGTAGCTACCCGTCCTCATGGCCTGCCCACCTGCACAGTATAGAATTTCTGCAACATGGAGATGGAGAAGATAGGAGCAACCCCTGGCATGAATGACACAGACTCACACTTTTCTTACTGAGATGCAGCAGATTTTCTTGAGCAGATGTTTCTCAATTTGTTATATGCCCTGTGGTCAGTTTCTAGAGACTTTATTATTAATTAACTAATTTATGTATTCATCCAATTTTATCACTGTTTCTTTGAGAAGAGGATCTGTTAACTTTCTCATATAGGCATTTCAGAATTCCTGCTTCCTAATTAAATCTTGCCTATAATGATCACAAATTTCTGATTTTCCAATTCCAGCATTCTTTCTATATTTACCACTCAGGCTTTGACATTTTACAAGCAAGGGCCCTCATCTCTTCCCCATTCTTTATCTCTATTTATTATCAGTCTAGATTCATGAGTTCCTATTTTTCATTCTAATGGTTTATATTTTGTTATGGTACAGAAATTTTTCTGTTTAATTTTTTCAGATTTGACAAGTGGCAGTCCCTTTAGTTTGGATCCTGTGTTCTTGTTCATTATCCTTTTGTAATATGTTCTTGCTTTCTAGTATATCAAGATGTTCTAGACTCATCTCATATTTACCCTGCCCTAGCCCTAAACTCAGTCATTTTTCTGAGAAACTTTAATTCATTTCAGGGAGAGAGGATATTACAGATCAAGATCTTGATGCTAAATGTGCTATGGTTATGCTGAAGTGTCTTTGCTCTTGCTCTTAAGTGGACAAAATTAGGAAACTTCCGTATATGTAAATATACAAGTATACAGACATGCATAGACATATTTTAGAAATGGGTTTACATTTATTCCTCCAATTCCAGTTCGCCCCACAAAAGTTATTTCTTTCCTTTCCACGTTCCATATTAGTTTGTCCCTTCTTCTTCAGTAAAAACTCTGGATCTCAACAATATCAATACATTTATTCATTGGCTCAATCTTATAATACATCCAAATTTGTTTCAGAATTTTGTTGCCCATACCACTATATTTTAAAATGCTACAAAAAAAGAGTTAAGGATTTGTTTGAAATTCTCTCCCACTATCCCACCCAATCCAAGACTGGGTAAAAAGTCAAATAGTGGGTTCAAAGTAACTGGGATAAATTCATTCTTTTTTTCCTCTTCATTGTGGTTATGGCATTCATTTAAAATACATGTGGGATCATTTGGTCCCTTTTGCTTTACATTTTAGGACTTCTTTTTTTTCTTCTCACCCTTATTGATTTAATTTTCTAAAAAACATGTAGAACATTAGCATGCTTCCAAGAATCAAAATAATACTAAAAGATATATTTGGAGAGGTGTCACTCACTCCCATATCCCTTCTGCGTGGTTTTCTCTCATCTCTTTAATGTGAATATCTTATATACATATACAGTGTGTGTGTGTGTATATATATATATATAAAATGTCTTGTTCTTTCAGTAAGCAATGTCTTCTAGAAATCATACCATATCAGTTCATATGAAACTTTTTCTCATTCTTTTTTAAAAGCATCTATATAATACCCAGTTGTGTGGATGTTCCATACAGTTTATTCATACAACTTCTTATGCTTAGATATTTAAGTAGTTTCCAACATTTTTCAATTACATTAATGCTGTAATCAGTTTGTGTATATGTATGTATTTTTATATATCTGGAGGTGTATTTTAATGTGTGTTGGAGTTGTATCTTCAAGATAAATTCTTACAAGTATTATAAATGCCTACAAGTATAAGTCTAAGAATATACATAGTTTGTTATCATTTAGCATTCTCACCAACAATGTACAAGAGTGCCTGTTTCTCTATAGCCTAAACAAAAGTATATCATCAAGTTTTGAACTTTTGCCTGTCAGCTGGGAGAAAAGTAAAATCTCAGGATAATTTTAAATAGCATTTTTCTTTATTATGATCACAATTACATCTTTACCTACATTTAAGGGCCATTTTTATGCCTCTTCTTGTGAATCATCTGTTTATGACTTTGACTCATTTTTCTGTAAGATTTTTTGGTCTCTCTCTCTCTCACCAATTCTTAAAAGTCCTTAGTACATTAGAAATCAGCTATTGAACTACAATATATGTTGCAAATATTTCCCCCAGTTTATTTGCTTTTTAACTTTGATTGTGGTTTATCATCTCAAATATTTATATTTTTATGAGGTCAAATGTATCATTTCTTTTATTACATCTGAATTTTGAGTCAGTTAAAAAGCCTTGAATTATAAGTAAAAAGCCTATTTTTACTGAGGCTATAGAAAAATTCACTCATGGTTTCTTCTAGAACTTACATAATTCCTGCCTTCCTTCCTCCCTCCTTCACTCCCTCTCTCCATCCCTTCCTTCTTATTTAGATCTCTGATCCATTTGGAGCTTATTCTTGTGTATGGTATGAGGAATGGATCAAATTTTATCATTTTCAGTTGTCCTAACACCATTTATTAAAAAGATAATCTTTGTCCCAAGCACTAAGAGAGATTACTTCCACCACATATTAATTTTTATATGTAGGTGGTTGTATTAGTCCATTCTCACACTGCTATAAAGAAATCCCTGAAACTGGGTGATTTATAAACAAAAGGTTTAACTGGCTCACAGTTCTTCAGGCTGTACAGGAAGCATGTGGCTTCCACTTCTGGGGAGGCTTCAGGAAACTTACAATGATAGCAGAAGGTGAAGGGGAAGCAGGCATGTCTTACATGACTGGAGCAGGAAGAGAGATGGGAGGTGCTAAACACTTCTAAACAACCAGATCTTGTGAGAACTCACTCACTAGAACAGCACTGGGGGATGGTGCTACACTATTAGAAACCACCCCCATGGTCTAATCACCTCCCACCAAGCCCCACCTCCAGCATTGGTAATTATATTTCAACATGAGATTTGGGTAGAGGCACAGATCTAAACCATGTCATTCTGCCCCTGGCCTCTCCGAAATCTCATGTTTTTCTCAAATTTTAAAATACAATCATGCTTTCCCAGTAGTCCCGCAAAGCCTTAACTCATTCCAGCATTAACTCAAAAGTCCATAGTCCAAAATATCATATGACAATAGACAAGTCCCTTCTGCCTGATGAGCCTGTAACATAAAAAACAAGTTAGTGTCTTCCAAGATACAATGGTGGTATAGGCATTGGGTAAATACTGCTGTTCCAAAAGAGAGAAATCAGCCAAAAGAAAGGGGCTACAAGCCCTATGCAAATCCAAAACCCAGCAGGGCAGTCATTAAATCTTAAAGCTCCAAAATAATCTCCTTTGACTCCATGTCTCACATCTAGGACACACTGATGCAACAGGTGTGCTCCCAGGGCCTTGGGCAGCCCTGCCCTATGGCTTTTGCCGGGGTCAGTCCCCACAGCTGCTCACATGAGTTGGTGCTGAATGCTTGTGGCTTTTCCAGACCCATGGTGCAAACTGTTGGTGGCTTTCTAGCATTCTGGGATCTGGAGGATGGTGGCCCTCTTCTCACAGCTCCACTAAGTAGTGTCCCATTGGGGACTCTGTGTGGAGGTTCCAACCCCACATTTCTTCTCCACACTGCCCTAGTAGAGGTTCTCCATGAGGGCCCTGTCCCTGCAGCCAGCTTCTGCCTCAACATCCAAGCTTTTCCATATGTCCTCTGAAATCTAGGTGGAGGCTCTCAAGCCTCAACTCTTATACTCTGTGCACCTACTGGCTTAACACCATGTGGAAGCCACCAAGACTTATGGCTTGCACCCTCTGAAGCAGTGGCCTAAACTGCACCTGTGCCCAGTTGAGCCATGGCTGAAACTAGAGTGGCCAGGATGCAGGAGCAGTGTCCTGAAGCTGCACAGGGCAGTGGCCTATGAAACCATTCTTCCCTCTAGGCCTCCAGGCCTGTGATAGGAGGGGCTGCCTCAAAGGCAGTCTTTGAGGCCTTTTCCTCATTGTCTTGGCTATCAGTACTTGCCTTCTCTTTGCTTATGTAAATTTCTGCAGCCAGTTTGATTTCCTTCCCAGAAAATAAATTTTTCTTTTCTACCACATGGCCAGTCTGCAAATTTTCCAAACTTTTAAGCTCTGCTTCCATTTTAAATATAAATTCCAATTTCAGGTCATTTCTTTGCTTACACCTATAAGCACAGGTTGTTAGAAGCAGCCAAGCCAAATCTTGAACACTTTGCTGCATAGAAATTTCTTCTGCCAGGTACTCTAAATTATCACTCTCAAGTTCAAATTTCTGCAGATTCCTAGATCGGGGCACAATGCCACCAAGTTCTTTGCTAACACATAACAAAAGTGGCCTTTGCTCCAGTTCCCAGATAATTCCCTCATCTCTATCTGAGACCTCCTCAGCCTGGACTTCACTGTCCATATCACTACCAGCATTTTGGTCACAACAATTTAACAAGTCTTTAGGAAGTTCCAAACATTCCCTCATCTTCCTATCTTCTTTTGAGCCCTCCACACTCTTCCATCCTCTGCCAGTTAGCCAATTTCAAAACTGTTTCCACATTTTCAAGTATCTTTATTGTAATGCCCTACTCCTTGGTACCAGTTTTCTTTGATTAGTCTTTTCTCACACTGCTATAAAGAAATACCTGAGACTGGGTAATAAACCTCTTTATAAATAAAAGAGGTTTAATTGGCTCACAATTCTGCAGGCTGTACAGGAGGAATAGCAGTTTCTGCCTTTGGGGAGGCTCAGGAAACTTACAATCATGGTGGAAGGTGAAGGGGAAGCAGGTATGTCTTGCATGGCCACAGCAGGAGGAAGAGAGAGTCGGGGGAGGTGCTAAACACTTCTAAACAGCCAGATCTTGTAAGAACTCACTCACTAGAACAGCATTGGGGCATGGTGCTAAACTATTAGAAGCTGCCCCCATGAGTCAGTTACCTCCCATCAAACCCCACTTCTAACATTGGTGATTACATTTCAACATCAGATTTGGGTGGGGACACAAATCTCAGATCCAAACCATATCAGTGGTCTATTCTCGATTTTACATTCTATCCCATCAGGCTATCCATGTTCCAGTACCAAATTGTTTTAGTTTTATAGAAGCTTTATAGTATGTTTAAATATCTGGTTGGCGTATATCCTCCCTCACAGTTTTCTTTTGTTAGTGTTTTTTAAAGCTATTCTTATGTGTTTGTTTTTACATACAAATTTTAGTATCAAATTATTTAGATCCATAAAAAGTTTATTAGAATATTGAAATTTTTACTGGAATCAGATTAACTTTATAAATTAATTTAGGAAAAACTGACATCTTTATGATGTTGAGATATCCTATTAAAAAGGATAATTTCTCATTTATTCAAGTCTATTTTTGTATCTTTCAGAAATGTTTTATAATTTTCTACACAGAAATTTTGGATATCTCTTATTTTATCTTTACTTTTCTTTATTGCTATTATGATCAGGGTTCTCTTGTCTATTATATCTTCTGACTGGTTATTGTTTGACCAGATGAATGCTGTCAATTTTTTGTGTTAAACACATAACATTTGCTATTCCATCATTTTGTTTTTTTTTGTTCCTGAGACAATGCAGTAGCACTATCTCAGCCCACTGCAACCTCCACCTTCTGGGTTCAAGAGATTCTCCTGCCTGCTCTCCCAAGTAGCTGGGATGACATGCATATGCCACCATGCCGAGCTAATTTTTGTATTTTTAGTAGAGACTGGGTATCATCATGTTGGCCAGGCTGGTCTTGAACTCCTGGCCTCAAGTGATCCACCCACCTTGGCCTCCCAAAGTGCTAGGATTACAGGTGGGAGCCACAATCCCCAGCCTACCATTCTGTCAAGTTTTAAGTATACAGTTCAGTAATGTTAAGTATGTTCACATTGTTGTGAAATAGATCTTCAGGGCTTTTTCATCTTGCAAAAAACATTTTTGGTCTTTACCATGAGAGCCTTGTTGAGTGTCTTTGAGGTAAACCCAAAGAAGTGTGGTGGCCTCACTGAAACTATGGTCTTAAAGAAGTTCTCATTCTCAAGCTAGTCTACACTCAACCTCCAGCAATTTGTCAAAATTATCTTTTAAATGATCCTGCCAGTTTATGTCTTCAGCAACTTTTCTAGGTTAGCTGATCTTGGTCATGACTCTCTGGGTTTGCTTGTCTCTTCAGATCTCAAGGCCGTGGTTTACCTTGAAATTAACAACTTTTCTTGAATCCATCAGAGAACTTCAGTTGGTCTAGGAGGTCAGGTGTTCTAGTTCTCTCTTGTAAGGATGGAATGATAACTTTTAAGCTCTTTACATGTTGGAGCTAAGGCGAGAAGTCCCTCATAATTTTTGAAAGCATAAAGTGGTCCTAAGACCAAAGCATTTGAGAACCCTTGCTATATGCTATTATTAAATTATCTTTTTTAAAACTTAAAGAAATTTAAAATACAATCTACCTTTTAGCATTTAGCTATTTCTGTTTTCCTCTTTGGAATTTCATCATTCTAACCATATATCTCTTTGAGAGTTGTATTCTAAAGCAAAGTGCGACATGGACTTGATCCTTCAGAAGCTTAACTGAAGCAGTTCTTCATTTACTCCATTTTAACCTTTATTTAACATGCAGTGACATTATATTATACACTCTTAGGAGTCCTTTCATACTGTTAAATATTTACTTAATTCATACTCATCTTATTGTCCTCTATGATCCTTTCTTTCTTTCATTTTTTTTTTTTTTTTTTTTGAGACAGGGTCTTTCTCTGTCACCCAGGCTGGAGTGCAGTGGTACAATCTCGGCTCACTGCAGCCTCAACCTTCTGGGACTACAGGCATACCACCATGCCTGGCTAATTTTTGTATTTTTTGTAGAGGCAGGGTTTTGCCATGTTGTTCAGGCTGGTCTTGAACTCCTGAGCTCAAGCAGTCTACTGCCTCAGCTTCCCAAAGTGAGGTATGAGCCACCGTGCCTAGCCAGTTTTCTTCTTTCTCATGTAAAGTTCAGTCAGTCATTCCGCGTCTTACATGTGTATAATTTATACTTCCCAAATGTACTGCTTTGTGTGTCCTTACATTTGTAAGTAGGAATAAAGCATACTATTAATTGTGGCACGTATTAGTTTAGGCTGATGTGGAAATCCCTAGGAGTCATTTGATAGTGTTATATTTTCACAATGTTTCCCCCATTTAGGATTATAAACTGGTATCAAGAACACTTTTGTTTGGTGTTCATATTTGTAGGCTTTACTTTAAATGTTATTAACACTTTTAGATTGGTTGATTCCTGCTTTTGTCAATCACTCTCACACTTAAAGGAAAAGAATTTACTTACGAAGATACACTACAAACTTCTGACTTATCAATTAATGACAGTGACTAAAATGCAACTATTCATGAATTCTATCACTGTTAGCAAGAACAAAAAATGACATTCATCCTGAAGAGGTAACTGTTTAAATTATGAAGATAAACTGAAATTTACCTTGTGACTGTCTTCTTTGATTTTAACAAAATATAATTTTCTTCATACATACTTTATCAAGATTTATAAAATCTTCAAATTTAAACTCAAACATTTAGGAGCTGATAGTTATGTATTGATATTGAAAAGTGTCAGCAAATATTATATTGTAACCTATTGTTGGCATTTTTCTCTAGATAAAAAGATTTCACTTGATTAAATTTGAGTTAGATACTATTAATGAAATGATACTATATCAGTTTATATTCATACATTGTTTCCAACTCATTGCTTATCAATAAAACAATTAATTCAAGAATTCACAACAGGTTGTATTTTTGGGAAAAACCCTCAAACCATGCTTTTCCCTCTGCTCTCACACCACAACAATCACCTTCACATAAGAAGACCTCTGATGAAATGTATGGTGGCTTTTCCCTACACAGCAAGCAGTGGACACCAGCTTGGGTGTCCTCCAGAGATAGAGACAGATTCCACAGGTTGACAACTCAGTCCCACAAGACCACTGCCTCCTTCCCACCAGTCACAAGTCTGGACTTCCAAAACTTCTGATTGGTTTCAAGTTGGGGCTCCCAAGACCCCTGCTTTGAGTTCAATTAATTTACTTCAGCAGCTTACAGAAGTCAGGGAAACATTTATGCTTACCAGTTTATTATGATGGATATCTTAAAGGATACAAGTAAACAGCCAGATGGAGAGATACATAGGGTGAGGTCTGGGACAGTCCTGAGTACAGGAGCTACTGTCCTTGTGGGGGTTTGCCACCCTGCAGGCACGTAGATGAGTACATCTTCCTGTCAACTTCCATGTGTTCAGTGCTTTGGAAGCTTTCTAACCCTGTCCTTTGGGCCTTTGATGGAGACTTTATTGATTGTCCATGATTGAAGCAGGGACAACTGTGTCAAAATGTGATTCAACAAAAAGAGTATTATCTAAACCCAGTGCATTAGTCTGTTCTCACACTGCTATAAAGAACTACCTGAAACTGGGTAATTTATAAAGAAAAGAGGTTTAATTGGCTCACAGTTCTTCAGTCTGTATGGGTAGGCTGGCTGGGGAAGGCCTCAGAAAACTTTCAGTCATGGTGCAAGGCAAAAGGGAAGCAGGCATATCTTCACATGAAGCAGGAGAGAGATAGTGAAGTAAGAAGTGCTACACACTTTTAAACAACCAGATCTTGTGAGAACTCAATCACTATCACAAGAACAGCAAGGGGAAATGTCTGCTCCCATGATCCATTCACCTCCCACTTCCAACACTGAAAGATTACAATTCAACATGAGATTTGTGTGGGGACACAGAGCCAAACCAAACCACATTACCCAGCAATGCCTGCCTGTTCAGATTCCTCTCGGCCTCTGTGCAACATTCCTTCCTCCAGAATATGGGGCAGGACCCTCTCTGGAATAAGGGTCTTATGACCTACAATCAGTTTAGATTCCTTGTTTGGGCAGGAGAAGATGAGAGAGAGAGAGAGAGATTGATTGATTCTGTTTCCTGAGGCCTGTTTCTGAGGCCTAAAACACCCCAACATTATACTAAAAGACTGTAACAAAGGTTATGGGAGCTATGAGCTAGGAACCATGGATGAAAATATACGTGTGTATATATATATATGTATCATATATATATATATATGTATCATATATATCTCACAGGTCAGTAGGTTTTCTTTATTCTCAATTATAAACACAACTTTGAATGTTAAACTGTACATTATTTTATTTAAATTCTTCTCATATCTGTAGACATCTTGCTTTATCTTTCTATGTCACATTAAGGTTTAAAAAATTACTAAAATAGAAATCTTAGCAGACACACATAAATTTAACCTAATGCCTGGCCACATGGTAGACAGTCAAATAATATTTAATGAATGGTGTAAATTTTCATGAAAAAGAAAGTGCCCAACATTTATTAAGCAGCTATCAAGTGCTTATTTATTCAATGTCATTTGATGAAGACACTAAGGCTCAGATTGGTCAAGTACAGATGGCACATCTGAGATTTGACCTAAGGGTTGTCTTGCTTTAGAATGCCATGTTTTTGGCTCTTTTCCAAAGGGGAAATTAAATCTAATAAACTTAACTTTTTACTGTATTTACTTATTTAGTTTAGACTTTTCTTGGCTCAAATAGCCCTCACTTTGTCACAGTGAGGTCAAAATGGGCATGTGGCCATTCTAAGAACTATTCAAAAGAACAGACAGTGTGAGGCTTCGTTTTGATGAAAAGATTGGTTTTGTAAACTTGCACAATTTACTCCCTGTTCCACAACTTTATTTATTTTATTTAAAACAGAGACAGAGTTTCGCTATATTGGCCAAGCTAGTCTCAAACTCCTGGCCTCAAGCAATCCTTTTGCCCCAGCCTCCCTAAGTGCTGGGATTATAGGCATGAGCTACCATGCCTGGCCACCATAGCTTTAATTATAGCTATTTAAAATCCTTCTGAAAAGTAATGCTTCATGTAAATGCTGATAAGTATGATAATACCAAACAAACTTGACAGAGATTAGCAGCCTGAAGAGTGATGTGGTTCTGGAACATTTTTTATGGTTTTATTTTCCCACATTTTGGATTATCTGAATGGATCCTAAATGTAATCAAAAGTGTCCTTATAAGAGGGAAGCAGAGGGAAATTTGACCTGAGAAGGGAAAGGTGATGAGAAGACTGAAACAAGATGCTACTGGTTTTGAAAATAGAGGAAGGGGCTACAAGCCAAAGAAATGACGCTCTAGAAGATGAAAAAGACAGAAAGTGGATTCTCCCCTAGGGCCCCTGGAGGAAGTGAAGGTCTCTCAACACTTTGGTTTTGGCCAGTGAATGATTCCGGACTTGTGACCTCTAAAACCTCTAGAATGTTGTTTTAAGGCACCAAGTTTGTGGTAATTTGTTACAGCAACGACAAGAAACTGATACAAAGACTAAACGACCTTTATACTTAACTATCAGGACTACATTGTCTTTATGAAGTTACATCTAATTTTGCTTATTTCTGACATTCTAGTAATCTTGACTCTAAAAACAGTAGGGGTGAAAACTGTAGTTGGTGCAAAAGTAATTACGGTTTCAGCCTGTGAATTTTAAATCATAAATAGGTTCAAACATATCTTTATTAATCAAAGTAAGAATCATTACAATGAACACATTTTTTCAATGAGAAATAAGTTTGTTTATTCCTGTAGGGTAAAAATCCATGCTTTGGGATTCAACGAACCCTTGGGAAGCATTTTCTGCTTCCAGCTGGTTGTGGAAGCATTTTCGCTGCAAAAAGTTGTCGAGGTGCTTCAAGAAGTTGTAGTGGGTTGGCGAGAGGTCAGGTGAATATGACAGATGAAGCAAAACTTCATAGCCCAATTCATTAAACTGTTGAAGCATTGGTTGTGCAACGTGCAGTCAAGTGGTGTTGTGGAGAAGAATTGGGCCCTTTTTGTTGGCAAATGCCAACTGCAGGCATTGCGGTTTTTGGTGCATCTCATCGATTTGCTGAGCATACTTCTCAGATGTAATGGTTTTGCCAGAATT
Source organism: Symphalangus syndactylus (assembly GCF_028878055.3). Classification (NCBI taxonomy): domain Eukaryota; kingdom Metazoa; phylum Chordata; class Mammalia; order Primates; family Hylobatidae; genus Symphalangus; species Symphalangus syndactylus. The sequence goes on from NC_072440.2 coordinate 46,056,038, forward strand.
CAGAAAGCTGTAGTGATTAGACTGGCAGCAGACTACCAAACAGTGACCATGACCTTTTTCTGGTGCAGGTTTGGCTTTGGGAAGGGCTTTGGAGCTTCTTCTTGGTCTAACCACTGAGCGGGTCATCACTGGTTATTGTATAAAATCCACTTTTTGTTGTACATCATAATTCGATTGATACATGGTTCATTGTTACTGCATAGAATAAGAGATGACACTTCAAAATGATGATTTTTTTAATTTTTCCTCAGCTCATGAGACACCCACTTATCAAGCTTTTTCACCTTTCCAATTTGCTTCAAATTACAAATGACCATAGAATGGTTGGTGTTGAGTTTTAAGGCAACTTCTTGTGTAGTTGTAAGAGGATCAGCTTCAAAGATTCTCTCAATTGATTGTTGTCAACTTCCAATGGCCAGCCACTATGCTCCTCATCTTCAAGGTTCTCGTCTCCTTTGCAAAACTTCTTGAACTGCCACTACATTGTATGTTCATTATCAGTTCCTGGGCCAAATGCATTACTGATGTTGTGAGTTGTCTACATTGTTTTACAACACATTTTGAACTCAAATGAGAAAATTGCTCAAATTTGCTTTTTGTCTAACAGCATTTCAATAGTCTAAAATAAGTATAAGATAAACAGCAAGTAATAAGTCATTAGCAAAAAAAAAAATGAGAAATGTGCGTTAAAATGATGTATAACATAACCACAGTTATGTAAGAATGAATTCGAATATCAAACAGCAAATTTCAACAGTGCAAAAACTGCAATTGCTTTTGTACTAACCTAATATCTTTTCCTTGCCCATCATAAGGGCCATGACTGATACCCCATAACAAAAGACAGATTAACAAGAAAAAAGCATAACTTTATTTAACAGTGTTTTATGGGAAGTAGGAGACTTCAGAAATGAAGACCCAAAGACCCAGGGAAAACCATGTACTTTTATGCTAAGCCCCGTGAAAGAAGTAGACATTTGTGGAGAAATATGATTAGAAAAAGGGATATGATCTAATGGGAATAACTTTGGGGAACATAAAAATGTTCTTTGTTAAGATTCTTCTTCGCCTCTCTGTGCAGTATTCTTTTCCTATGGGCACATGGCAGGACAAAAGGGTCTCACTTTCAGGGAAGGTAGGTCAGAGAGTGACCTTTTTAGATTTCATGGCTTGCTTTAGGGGTAAGGATTTTTAGTTTCTATGACCACTTCAGGGAAGAGTTCTGGTTTTTATGATATGCCTTGGGAGAGAAAGGAGGATGTAAGGAAGATTAGAGAGACCTTGTTTCTGATGCCCTTCCAATCTTTTTCAGTTGAAAGAACTCAGCACGTGCCAAGGCACTCATACTTGGGGTGTCATTCTCTGAGCATTGGCAGCACCTATCAATCTGTAAGGAAGCATGTGGCCTTGAGCCTAAATGTAAGTCTGTTCATTAAAAAAAAAAATCCTTTATTGGTCTTCTCTATTCCTTATTTATCACATCTTCCTCTTTGTTTACCAGAAATATTTTCCCCCAAGAGACTGTCCTTGGCCTCTCTTCTCTTCCTCTTAATCTTGCCTCTATTGTCCTGTTTACTACCATAGCTTTAATTTTTACAGTATAGCCAATGCTTTTGGTCAGTTTGTTAGGCTTCAAACCCACACTTCCTGTTGTCTTCTATGCATCTTCAGCTGGATAGCTCATTGGCATTTTGTATTCAATAAAACTAGAAATGAATTCATCTTCTCATGCAATGATTTATAAATGGAAAACCAAGTCACACCAGAAAACAATTGCTTCATCCAATAAGATATGTTAAGAATTTTGTTTTGTTTTGTTTTACACAATAATGGAAAACTCCAGAAGTATCATCTTATTCTTTTGTTTTTGTATATGTTAATTTTGAGTAATATTTCTTCCAACATTTCTTCACTTTGCCTTGCTCCACATGGCTCATCCTAGTCATGGAATGGAAAATCTGACTTTTAGATCACTCTGTGTATAAATTCTAACAATATGATCTTCTCAACCAAGTAACCAATTAATTCAAGTAACTTGAGACAGAGTACTCTGACTTTATCTCTTCTATAATTTTTATTCTGAAGACAAAAAGAATCAAGTAAAAACATCTTGAACTTTACCTGTAGTTTGTTGCTTGTGGTATTAGAGAGGTAATTTAAAAAAAGAATCTATGGTTCAATAGTAATTAACAAAAACAATGATGGCAACAACAAAAACCTAGTGAGTCCAGCCAGTAACTGTAGAAGAAATGATAGCATAGAAAATGACCATCTTACAACCACCAGTAACACCTAATTCAGGCAAGGATAATCAAAAGATGTTAAAACAATTTGGTGAAATTTTGTGGGGAATCAGGATTCATGAAATATCAAAGCATCAACCCTTAGATTACATAACGTATGATGGAGAAATCTGGTATGTACCACTTTAACTGAGTGATCAAACTTAACATCAGGAATAACTACTGCCTTTATGTGCCTCCAGAAGGGACTCTTTGAGAAAAACATATTACATATATAATATTCTTACCAAAAATGCTTAACTTGAATCTAATCATGAGGAAACAACCAGAGGAACCTAAATCACAGAACATTCTACAAAATGACTAGCCTTGGATTTCTTAAAAATTCCGAATATCATGAAAGAAACAAAAAAGCAGGTGAACTGTTCAAGATTAGAGGAGAATAAACCCAATGTATGATTACGAATTGGATCCTGTATTTTTAAAAATTGGTATATAGTATCAGGGAAAACTGGGGAAATCTGTCAATCCCCCCTCCCCGCCCCATCTGTCTGTTTTATTTTATTATTTTTTTTATTTTGTTTTATCTACACATGGGATACATGTGTAGAATGTGCAGGTTTGTCACATAGGTATACATGTGCCATGTTGGTTTGCTGCACCTATCAACCCATCATCTAGGTTTTAAGCCTGCATGCATTAGGTATTTGTCCTAATGCTCTTCCTCCCTTTGCCTCCCACACCCCCCCCAACAGACCCTAGTCTGTCATGTTCCTCTCCCTGTGTCCATGTGTTCTCATTGTTCACCTCCCACTTATGAGTGAGAACATGCAGTGTTTGGTTTGCTGTTCCTGTGTTAGTTTGCTGAGAATGATGGCTTCCAGCTTAATCCATGTCCCTGCAAAGGACATGAACTCATTCTTTTTTATGGCTGCATAGTATTCCATGGTGTACATGTGTCACATTTTCTTTATCCTATCATTGGTGGGCATTTGGGTTGGTTCCAAGTCTTTGCTATTGTAAATAGTGCCACAATAAACATACATGTGCATATGTCTTTATAGTAGAATGATTTATAATCCTTTGGGTGTATACCCAGTAATGGGATTGCTGGGTCAAATGGTATTTCTGGTTCTAGGTCCTTGAGGAATGGCCACACTGTCTTCCACAATGGTTGAACTAATTTACACTCCCACCAACCGTGTAGAAGCATTCCGATTTCTCCACAGCCTCTCCGGCATCTGTTGTTTCCTGACTTTTTAATAATCACCATTCTTACCGGCGTGAGATGGTATCTCAGTGTGGTTTTGATTTGCATTTCTCTAATGACAGTGATGATAAAGTTTTTTTCATATGTTTGTTGGCCGCATACATGTCTTCTTTTGAGAAGTGTCTGTTCATATCCTTCACCCACTTTTTGATGGTTTTTTTTTTTATTGTAAATGTATTTAAGTTCCTTCTAGATTCTGGATGTTAGACCTTTGTCAGATGGGTAGATTGCAAAAATTTTCTCCCATTCTGTAGGTTGCCTGTTCACTCTGATGATAGTTTATTTCCTGTGCAGAAGTTCTTTAGGTTTAATTAGATACCATTTGTCAATTTTGGTTTTTGTTGCACTTGATTTTGGTGTTTTAGTCATGAAGTCTTTGCCCATACCTACGTCCTCAACTGCATTGGCTAGGTTTTCTTCTAGAGTTTTTACAGTTTGGGGTTTTACATTTAAGTCTTTAATCCATCTTAGTTAATTTTTGTCTAAGGGGTAAGGAAGGGGTTCAGTTTCAGTTTTCTGTATATGGCTAGCCAGTTTTTGCAGCATCATTTATTAAATAGGGAATCCTTTCCCCATTGCTTGTTTTTGTCAGGTTTGTCAAAGATGAGATGGTTGTAGATGTGTGACATTATTTTTGAGGTCTCTGTTCTGTTCTATCATCCTATGTATCGGTCTTGGAACCAGTACCATGCTGTTTTGGTTACTGTAGCCTTGTAGTATAGTTTGAAGTCAGAAAAGCATGATGCCTCCAGCTTTGTTTTTTTTGCTTAGGATTGTCTTGGGTATATGGGCTTTTTTTGTTCCATATGAAATTTAAAGCAGTTTTTTCTAATTCTGCAAAGAAAGTCAATGGTGGCTTGATGGGAATAGCATTGAATCTACAGATTACTTTGGGCAGTATGGCAATTTTCACAATATTGATTCTTCCTATCCATGAGCATGGATTTTTTTTTTTTTTACATTTGTTTGCATATTCTCTTATTTCATTGAGCAGTGGTTTGTAGTTCTCCTTGAAGAGGTCCTTCACGTCGTTTGTAAGTTGTATTCCTAGGTATTTTATTCTCTTTGTACCAATTGTGAATAGGGGTTCATTCATGATTTGGCTATCTGCTTGTCTGTTGTTGGTGTATAGGAATGCTTGTGATTTTCGCACATTGATTTTGTATCCTGAGACTTTGCTGAAGTTGCTTATCAGCTTAAGGAGTTTTTGGGCTGAGATTATGGGATTTTCTAAATATACAATAATGTCATCTGCAAACAGACAATTTGACTTCCTCTCTTCCTATTTGAGTACGCTTTCTTTCTCTTGCCTGATTGCCCTGGCCAGAACTTCCAACACTATGTTGAATAGGAGTGGTGAGAGGGGGCATCCTTGTCTTGTGCCAGTTTTCAAAGGGAATGCATCCAGTTTTTGCCCATTCAGTGTGATACTGGCTATGGGTTTGTCATAAATAGCTCTTATTATTTTGAGATATGTTCCATCAATACCTAGTATATTTTAACATGAAGAGATGTTGAATTTTATCAAAGGTCATTTCTGCATCTATTGAGATAATCGTGTGGTTTTTTGTCATTGATTCTGTTTATGTGATGGACTATGCTTATTGATTTGCATATGTTGAACCAGCTTTGCATCCCAGGGATGAAGCCGACTTGATTGTAGTAGATAAGATTTTTGATGTACCACTGGATTCAGTTTGTCAGTATTGAGGATTTTCGCATTGATGTTCATCAGGGATATTGGTCTGAAATTTTTTTTTGTTGTATCTCTGCCAGGTTTTTATACCAGGATGATGCTGGCCTCATAAAATGAGTTAAGGAGAGTCCCTCTTTTTCTATTGTTTGGAATCGTTCCAGAAGGAATGGTACCAGCTCCTCTTTGTATCTCAGGTACAATTCGGCGTGAATCTGTCTGATCCTGGGCTTTTTTTGGTTGATGGGCTATTTCTACCTCAATGTCAGAAATTGTTATTGGTCTGTTCAGGAGTTCGTCTTCTTCCTGGTTTAGTCTTGGGAGGGTGTATGTGTCCAGGAATTTATTCATTTCTTCTAGATTTTCTAGCTTATTTGTGTAGAGGTGTTTATAGTATTCTCTCATGCTTATTTGTATTTCTGTGGAATCAGTGGGATACCCCCTTCATTATTTTTTATTGTGTCTATTTGATTCTTCTCTGTTTTCTTCTTTATTAGTCTAGCTAGTGGTCTATCTATTTTGTTAATTTTTTTCAAAATACCAGCTCCTGGATTCATTTATTTTTTTGAAGGGTTTTTTGTGTCTCTCTCTCCTTCAGTTCTGCTCTGATCTTAGTTATTTCTCTTCTTCAGCTAGCTTTTGAATTTGTTTGCTCTTGTCTCTCTAGTTCTTTTAATTGTGATGTTAGGGTATCTATTTCAGAGCTTTCCAGCTTTCTGATGTGGGCATTTAGTGCTATCAGTTTCCCTCTTAACTCTGCTTTAGCTATGTCCCAGAGATTCTGGTATATTGTCTCTTTGTTCTCATCGGTTTCAAAGAAGTTCTTTATTTCTGCCTTAATTTTGTTATTTACCCAGGAGCCATTCAGGAGCAGGTTGATCAATTTCCATGTAGTTGTGTGGTTTTGAGTGAGTTTCTAATCCTAAGTTCTAATTTGATCGCACTGTGATGTGAGAGACTGTTTGTTATGATTTCCATTCTTTTACATTTGCTGAGGAGTGTTTTACTTCCAATTATGTGGTCAATTTTAGAATTAAGTGCCATGTGACACTGAGAAGAATGTATATTCTGTTGATGTGGGGTAGAGAGTTCTGTACATGTCTATTAGGTCCACTTGACCCAAAGCTGAGTTCAAGTCCTGAATATCCTTGCTATATTTTTGTCCTGTTGACTTGTCTAATATTGACAGTGGGGTGTTAAACTCTCCCACTATTATTGTGTGGGAGCATAAGTCTCTTTGTAGGTCTCTAAGAGCTTGCTTTGTGAATCTGGGTGCTCCTGTATTGGTTCCATATATATTTAGGATAGTTAGCTCTTCTTGTTGCACTGATCCCTTTACCATCATGTAATGCCCTTCTTTGTGTTTTTTTTTTTTATCTTTGTTAGTTTAAAGTCTGTTTTATCAGAGACTAGGATTGCAACCCCTGCTTTTATTTCTTTTCATTTGCTTGGCAAATATTCCTTTATGCCTTTATTTTGAGCGTTTGTGTCTCTTTGCCTGTGAGATGGGTCTCCTGAACATAGCACACCAATGGGTTTTGACTTTTTATCCAACTTGGCAGTCTGTGTCTTTTAATTGGGGTATTTAGCCCATTTACATTTAAGGTTAATATTGTTATGTGTGAATTTGATCCTGTCATCATGATACTATCTGGTTATTTTGCAAACTTGTTTATATGGTTGCTTCACAGTGTTGACGGTCTTTACAATTTGGTATGTTTTTGCAGTGGCTGGTACTGATTGTTCCTTTCCATGTTTAGTGCTTCCTTTTGGAGCTCTTGTAAGGCATGCCTGGTGGTGACAAAATCCCTCAGAATTTGCTTGTTTGTAAAGGATTTTATTTCCCTTTCACTTATGAAGCTTAGTTTGGCTGGATATGAAATTCTGGGTTGGTAATTCTTTTCTTTAAGAATGTTGAATATTGGCCCCTACTCTCTTCTGGCTTGTAGGGTTTCTGCTGAGAAGTCTGCTGTTAATCTGATGGGCTTCCCTTTGTAGGTAACCTGACCTTTCTCTCTGGTTGCCTTAACAATTTTTCGTTCATGTCAATCTTGGAGAATCTGATCATTACGTTTCTTGGGATTTGGATTATCTTAGTGGTGTTCTCTGTATTTCCTGAATTTGAATGTCTGCCTGTCTTGCTAGGTTGGGGTAGTTCTCCTGGATAATATCCTGAAGTGTGTTTTCCAACTTGGTTCCATTCTCCCTGTCACTCTCAGGTACACCAGTCAGTTGTAGGTTTGGTCTTTTTACATAGTCTCATATTTCTTGGAGGCTTTGTTTGTTCCTTTTCATTCTTCTCTAATCTTGTCTTTATGCCTTATTTCAGCAAGTTGATCTTTAATCTTTGATATCTTTTGTTCTGCTTGATCAATTCAGCTATTGATACTTGTGTATGCTTCACAAAGTTCTTGTGCTGTGTTTTTCAGCTCCATCAGTTCATTTATGTTCCTCTGTAAACTCTAGTTATTCTAGTTAGCAGTTCCCTTAACCTTTTGTCAAAGTTCTTAGCTTTCTTGCCTTGGCTTAAAAGATGCTCCTTTAGCTCACAGGAGTTTGTTATTACCTGCCATCTGAAGCCTACTTCTGTCAATTCATCAATCTCATCTCTGTCCAGTTTTGTGCCCTTGCTGGAGAGGAGTTGCCGTCATTTGGAAGAGAAGAGGCATTCTGGTTTTTGGAATTTTGAGTGTTTTTACGCTGGTTTTTCCTCATCTTCATGGATATATCTATCTTTGATCTTTGAGGTTGGTGACCTTTGGATGGGGTTTTTGTGTGGGTTTTTTGGTTGTTGTTGATGTTGTTGCACTCTGTTTGTTTTTTTTTCTAACAGTCAGGTTCCTCTTCTGCATGTCTGCTGCATTTTACTGGAGGTTCACTCCAGACCCTGTTCACCTGGGTATCACCAGTGGAGGATGCAGAATAGCAAAGATTGCTGCCTGCTCCTTCCTCTGGAAGCTTCGTCCCAGAAGCCTGATGCCAGCTGGAGCTCTCTTGTATGAGGTTTCTGTCGATCCTTGTTGGGAGGTGTCTCCCAGTCAGGAGGCACGGAGGTCAGGGACCCACTTGAGGAGGCAGTCTGTCCCTTTGCAGAGCTGGTGCACTTTGCTGGGAGAATCGCCCTTGTCAGGATCAGCTGCTCTCTTCAGAGCTGGCAGGCAGAAAAGATTAAGTCCGCTGAAGCTGCGCCCACAGACGGCCCTCCCTGCAGGTGCTCTGTCCCAGGAAGATGACAGTTTTATCTGTAAGTCTCTGACTGGGGCTGCTCCATTTTCTTCAGAGATGCCCTGCCTGGTGAGGAGCAATCTAGAGAAGCAGTCTGGCCACAGCCACTTTGCCACACTGTGGTAAATTCTGCCCAGTCCTAACCTCCTAGTCTTCTTAGCACTGTCAGGGGAAAACCACCTACTAAAGTCTCAGTAATGGCAGATGCCCCTCCCCCCTCCAAGCTCCATCATCCCAGGTCAACTCCAGACTGCTGTGCTGGCAGTGAGAATTTCAAGCCAGTGGTTCTTAACTTGCTGGGCTCCATGGCAGTGGGACCTGCTGAGTGAGACCACTTGCCTCACTGGCTTCAGCCTCCTTTCCAGGGGAGTGAATGGTTCTGTCTTGCTAGGGTTCCAGGCACCACTGGGGTATGAAAAAAAAATCTCCTGCAGCTTGGTGCCTGCTCAAACAGCCACCCAGTTTTGTGCTTGAAACCCAGAGCCCTGGTGGTGTATGTAGGCTCGTGAAGGAATCTACTGATCTGCAGATTGCAAAAACCATTAGAAAAGCGTAGTACCCAGGCTAGGTAGCACAGTCCCTCACAGCTTCCATTGGCTGGGGGAGGGAGGTCCCTTGCATTTCCTACGTGAAGTGATACCCCATCTTGCTTCTATTCACTCTCTGTGGGTTGCACCCACTGCCTATGCAGTCCCAGTGAGATGAACTGGGTACATTAGTTGGAAATGCAGAAATCACCCACCTTCTGAGTTGGTCTCGCTGGGAGCTGCAAACCGGAGCTGTTTCTATTCAGCTACCTTGGCCCCTCCCCCCTCCATCCATTTAAAAAAATTGTGACAATTGCTATTGTAGTTAATAAAAAATAGTCTTTTTTTTTCCTGAAGAGATACACTCTGAACTATATTTAGAAATGAAATCATGATGTCTACCTTACTTTTATTTTAATTCATTTATTTAATTTTTAAAAATAATTTCAACTTTTATTTTAGATCCAGAGGGTACATGTGCAGGTTTATGGTACATTGCATAATGCTGAGGGTTGGGGTACAAATGGTCCCACCACTTAGCCAGTGAGCATAGTACCCAATAGGTAGTTTTTCAGCCCCTTTCCTCTCTTCCCCACAGCTCCAGTAGTCTCTAGTGTCTATTTTTCCTATCTTTATGTCCATGTGTACATGGACATAATTCTCACAAGTGAGAACATGTGGCATTTGGTTTTTTGTTCCTGCATTAATTTGTTTAGGATAATGGCCTCTAGCTGCATCCATGTTGCTGTAAAGGACGTGATTACATTCTTTTATATGTTTGTATAGTATTCCATGGTATGTATGTACCATATTTTCTTTATCAAATCCACCATTGATAGGCACCTAGGTTGATTCTGTCTTTGCTATTGTGAATAGTGCTGCAATGAACATATGAGTGCACGTGTCTTTTTGACAGAGTGATTTATTTTCCTTTGGATATATACCCAGTAATAAAATTGCTGGGTCCAGTGGTAGTTCTGTTTTAGGCTCTTTGAGAAGTCTCCAAACTGCTTTTCACAATGGCTAACATACTTTAGATTCTCACCAACAGTGTATAAGCATTCCCTATTCTTTGCAGCCTTGCGAGCATCCATCTGTCTTTCTGACTGGTGTGAGATAGCATCTCATTGTGGTTTTTATTTGTATTTCTCTGATGATCAGTGATGTCAAGCATTTTCTCATATGTTTGTTGGCTACTTATATGTCTTTAGAAGTGTCCATGTCCTTTGCCTACTTTTTAATGGGTTTTTTTGTTGTTGTTGTTCTTGTAAATTTAAGTTCTGGATATTTGACCTTTATCAAACCATAGCTTATGAATATTTTCTCTCATTTTGTAGGTTGTCTGTTTACTCTGTTGATAGCTTCTTTTGCTGTGCAGATGCTCTTGGTATAATTATGTTTCATTTGTCAATATTTGTTTTTGTTGCAATTACTTTTGAGGACTTAGTCATGAATTCTTTGCCCAGGCTTATTTCCAGAATGTTATTTCCTAGGTTTTCTTCTAGAATAAGTATACTTTGAGGTCGTACATTTAAATCTTCCCAACACTGCGAATTTTGTATATGATTAAAGGTAGGGGTCCAGTTTCATTTTGCTGCATATGGCTAGCCAGCTAATCCAGCACCATTTATTGAACAGTGACTCATTTCCCCATTGCTTATTTTTGTCAACTTTGTTGAAGATCAGATGGTTTAAAGTGTATGGCTTTATTTCTGGGTTCTCTGTTCTGTTCCATTAGTCTGTGTCTCTTTTTATACCAGTACCATGCTGTTTTGGTTACTGTAGCCTTATAGTTTGAAGATGAGTAATGTGATCCTCTGCCTTTGTTCTTTTGGCTTAGGCTTGCTTTGGCTATTTGGGCTCTTTTTTCATTCAATATGAATTTTAGAATAGTTTTTTTTTTCTAATTCTGTGAATAGTGGCATTGATGGTTTGATAGAAATAGCATTGAATTTGTATATTGCTTTGGGCAACATGACCATTTAAATGATACTAATTCTTTCAAACCATGAGTATGAAATGTTTTTCCATTTGTTTGTGTCATCTATGATTTCTTTCTGCAGTGTTTTGTAGTTATCCTTGTAGAGATCTTTCACCTCCTTGTATACCTTACTTTTAAACAAGAGAGAGTGCATGAGAGTGTGTGTTTTCCAATAAACAAATGGAGAGGGAAGGCAGGGAGGTGAAAACATGTGACAAAATGTTTACTAGTAAACTTAAGTGATACATGAGTGTTCATTTACAACATTTTTATAATTTTTATGATAAAATTGAGGGAAACTGTGGTTTAAAAAATATCTTAAAATGCAATCAGTAACCTTTAGATAGGAGAAAGTCTATTGATATAATACATTATTATTACCAAGTGCCATCATTGGCATACTTTGTTCATAATATCAGCATTGTGTACTTCTTACAATAAAATCTCCTGGATTCATTTTTCTTAGGCCTTGACGACTGGAGACAAGGAAGCTTCTTAATAGTTGTAGTAGTCCCAAAATTGCCATAAATCTCAGCATTCAGTTTCCTCAGCCTAGATCCACACCTAACTGGAGTTGAAAGAACAGATGTAATCATTTCTATATTTATAGGTAATCAAACCACAAATCAATCTGCCCCCATGATTCAATCACTTCCCATGAGACCCCACTTCCAACACTGGGAATTACAATTTGACAGATTTGGGTGGGAACACAGAGCAAAAGGATAGCAACACATATTTTAAAGAAACAATTTTAACTTTTTTGGATGGGTGGGCCAAGATGGTTGATTAGACGCAGCTGCAGTCTGCAGCTCTCACAAAGTGGAATAAAAACAGCAAGTGAATTCTGCACCTTCAACTGAGGAATCCAGGTTCTTGCACTGGGACTGACTAGGTGGACAGCTCAATCCATGGAGAGGAAGGAAAAGCAGGGTGGGGAGATATCCCATCTGGGAGAGGCACAGAGCCAGGGGAGCCCACATTCCCAGCCAAGGGAGGTGATGACTGATGGTGCGACCCCACCTGGGAAAGCGTGCTTTTCCCATGGATCTTTGCAATCCACAGATCAGGAGATCCCCTTGTGAGCCCACCCCACCAGGGCCTCGGGTCCAAAGCACAGAGTATGTGGTCTTGGCGAAGTGGCTGCTTGGGCACACACAGAGACCCAGGAGCTTCGAGTACTCTGGTCTTGGGAATTCCGGCAAGGTGGGAGATCCGTTTCCTAGGAAGGGGGCTGAATCCAGGGAGCCAAGCAGTGTCATTATGCAGGCCCCACTCCCATGGCACCTCACAGGTTAAGACCCACTGGCTTGGAATTCCAGCTGGCCAGCAGCAGCAGGTTGGAGACTGCCTGAGGCGGATCTCTGCAGTTTGAGTTGGCAGTTCTTGCCGGCTGGCTGTGGAGAGTCCAAGTGGTCCAGACTGGGAGGAGCTCCCCACAACATAGTACCGCTACTGTGCCAGATCATGGCAAAACTGCTTCCTCAAGTGGAACTCCAACCCATCCCTCCTTACCAGGCAGGGCCTCCCTGTGGGAATTTTAGCAACTCCAGCCAGAGTTACATGGATGGAACTCTGATCTCTCCCTGGGACAGAGCCCCTGCAAGGAGGGGCAGCCACTATCACTACAGTTCAGTTGACTTAGTCTTTCTAGCCTGCACTCTGGAGAATCTGGGCAGTCTGGATGAGGTGGGGATCCCCCCCACAGAGCATCTGTTCTGCCAAGGGGTAGCCAGACTGCTTTTTAAAGCAGATCCCTGAACCCGTTCCTCCTGACTGGGTGAGACCTCCCAACAGGAGTCTCCAGATACCTTCTACGGGAGCATTCAGGCTGGCATTGGGCTGTTGCCCTACTGGGGTGGAGCTGCCAGAGGAAGGAGCAGACTGCCATCTTTGCTGTTTTGCAGTCTTCGCTGGTGCACAACTCCAGGTGTGGGAGGAACTGAGGCAACAATAAGCTGGAGTGGATCCCCAGCAAACCACAGCAGCCCTATGGAAAAATGGCCTGTTAAAAAGGAGGAAAACAACAACATCAACAAAAAGAGACCTCAGTAAAACCCCATTCAAAGGTTAGCAACCTCAAACATCAAAAGTAGGTAAGCCCACAAAGATGAGAAAGAATCAAAGCAAAACCCCTGAAAACTAAGAAAGCCAGAGTGCCTCTTCTCCTCCAAGTGACCACAGCACCTCTCCAGCAAGGGCACAGAACTGGGTTGAGGCTGAGATGGTTGAATTGGCAGGAGTAGAATTCAGAACGTGGGTAATAACAAATTTCACTGAGCCAAAGGAGCATGTTCTAATCCATTGCAAAGAAGCTAAGAATCATGATAAAACAATACAGGAGCTGATAACCAGAATAGCCAGTTTAGAGAGGAACATAACTGACTTGATGGAGCTGAAAAACACAACGTGAAAACATCACAATGCAATCACAAGTATCAATAGTAGAATAGACCAATTGGAGGAAAAAATCTGAGCTTCAAGACTGTCTTTCTGAAATAAGACAGACAGACAAGAATAGAGAAAAAATAATCAAAAGAAATGAAAAAAACCTCCAAGAACTATGGGATTCTGTAAAAAGACCAAGACTATGACTGATTGGGCTACCAGGTGGGAAAACGGAACTAAGTTAGAAAACATACTTTAGGATATCAGCCAGGAGAACTTCCCCAACCTAGCAAGATAGCCCAACATTCAAATGCAGTAACTTCAGAGAACCCCTGTAAGGGGTTCCTCTCCATGAGAAAATCAACCCCAAGACACATAATAATCAGAATCTCCAAGGCTGAAACGGAAGAAAAAATGTTAAGGGCAGCCAGAGAGAAAGGTCAGGTCACCTACAAAGGGAAGCCCATGAGACTAACAGCAGACCTCTCAGCAGAAACCCTACAAGCCAGAAGAGTTTGGAGGCCAGTAGTCAATATTCTTTAAAAAAAGAATTTCCAACCCAGAATTTCATATCTGGCCAAACTAAGCTTCATAAGTGAAGGAGAAATAAGATCCTTTTCAGACAAGCAAATGCTGAGGGAATTCATCACCACCAGGCCTGCCTTGCAAAAGCCCCTGACAAAAGTACTAAATATGGAAAAGAAAAACTTACCAGTAACTACAAAAACCCCCTGAAGTATATAGATCAGTGACACTATGAAGCAACCACATAAACAAGTCTGCAAAATAACCAGCTAGCATCATGATGACAGGATCAGATTCATACATAACAATATTAACCTTAAATGTAAATGGACTAAATGCCCCAACTAAAAGACACAGAATGGCAAGCTGGATAAGGAGTCAAGACCCATTGGTATGATGTCTTCAAGAGACCCATCTTACATGCAAAGACACACATAGGCTCAAAATAAAGGAATGGAGGAAAATTTACCAAGCAAATTGAAAACAGAAGAGAGCAGTGGTCTTAGTTTCTGACAAAACAGACTTTAAACCACCAAAGATCAAAAAAGACAAAGAAGGGCATTTACATAAGGGTAAAGGATTCAGTTCAACAAGAAGAGCTAACTCTCCTAAAAATATATGGACCCAATATAGGAGCACCCAGATTCATAAAGCAAGTTTTTAGAGACCTACAAAGAGACTTAGACTCCCACACAATAATAGTGGGAGACTTTAACACTCCACTGACCATATTAGATCATGAAAACAGAAAATTGACAAAGATATTCAGGACTTGAACTCAGCTCTGGATCAAGCTGACCTGATAGATATCTACAGGACTCTTCACTGAAAAGCAAAAGAATATACATTCTTTTCATTGCTGCATGGCACTTACTCTAAAACTGATCACATAATTGGAAGTAAAACACCCCTCAGCAAATGCAAAAGAATGGAAATCATAACAAACAGTCTCTTAGACCACAGTGCAATCAAATTAGCATGCAAGTTTAAGAAAGTGACTCAAAACCACACAACTACATGGAAGTTGAACAACCTGCTCCTGAATGACTTCTGGGTAAATAATGAAATTAAGGCAGAAATCAAGTAGTACCCTGAAACTAATGAGAACAAAGAGAGAGCATATCAGAATCTCTGCAATGCAGTTAAGGCAGTGTTGAGAGAGAAATTTATAGCACTACATGTCCACATCAAAAAGCTAGAAAGATGTGAAATCAACAACCTAACATCATAACTAAAGTAACTAAATCAAGATCAAATGCCAAAGCTAGCAGAAGACAAGAAATACACAAGATCAGAGCAACTCACAGAAAAAGACAACCCTACACAAAAAGACAACCCTACACAGAAAGAACCAAAGGAGACAGAGACACGAAAAACTCTTCAAAAAAAATCAACAAATCCAAGAGCCAGTTTTTTGAAAAAAATAATAAAATAGATGGCTAGTTAGACTAATAGAAGAATCAAATAGACACAATCAGAATGACAAGGGGATATCACCACTGACTCCAAAGAAATACAAATAACCATCAGAAAATACTATAAACACTTCAATGCAAATAAACTAGAAAATCTAGAAGAAATGGATACATTGCTGGACACATACACCCTCCCAAGATTGAACCAGGAAGAAATTGAATCCCTGAATAGACCAATAACAATCGTTCTGAAATTGAGGCAGTAATAAATAGCCTATCAAGCAAAAAAAAAACCCAGGACCAGATGGATTTACAGCTGAATTCTATCAGAGATACAAAGAAGAGTTGGTATGATTTCCACCGAAACTACTCCAAACAATTGAAAAAAAGGGACTCCTCCCTAACTCATTTTATGAAGCCAGCATCATCCTGATACCAAAACCTGGCAGAGATACTACAAAAAAAGAAAACTTCCAGCCAAGATCCCTGATGAACATCAATGCAAAAATCCTCAATAAAATGCTAGGAAACTAAATTCAGCAGCAATCAAAAAGCTTGTCCACCGCGATCAAGTTGGCTTCATCCCTGGGTTGCAAAGCTGGTTCAACATATGCAAGTCAATAAATGTAATTTATCACATAAACAGACTAAACATAACATCACATAAACAGAACTAAAGACAAAAACCACATGATTATCTCAATCATTATCTCAATAAACACAGAAAAGGCCTTGGATAAAATTCAACATCCCTTCATGTTAAAAACTCTCAATAAACTAGGTGTTGAAGGAACATACCTCAAAATAATAGCCATACATGACAAACCCACAGCCAATATCATACTGAATGGGCAAAAACTGGAAGCATTCCCCTTGAAATCCAGCACAAGACAAGGATGCCCTTTCTCCCCACTCCTATTCAAGATAGGAAGTTAAATTATCTTTGTTTGCAGATGACATGATCCTGTATCTACAAAACCCCATCATCTCAGTGCAAAAGCTTAAGTTGATAAGCAACTTCAGCAAAGTCTCAGGATACAAAATCAATGCACAGAATTTGCTAGCATTCCTATACACCAACAAAAGGCGAGCAGAGAGCCAAATCAGAAATGAACTCCCATTCGCAATTGCTACAAAGAGATTAAAATACCTAGGAATACAGCTAACAAGGGAAGTGAACGATCTCTTCAAGGAGAACTACCAACAATTGCTCAAGGACATCAGAGAAGACACAAACAAATGAAAAAAATATTTCATGCTTGTGAGTAGGATGAATCAATATTGTGAAAATGGCCATATTGCCCAGAGTATTTTATAGATTCAATGCTATTCCCATTAAACTACTATTGCCGTTCTTCACAAAATTAGAAAGAACTATTTTATATTTCATATAGAACCAAAAAAAAAAAAAGAGCTTGGATAGCCAAGACAACCTTATGCAAAAAGAACAAAGCTGAAGGCATCATGTTACCTGACTTCAAATTATACTACAAGGCTACAGTAACCCAAACATCATGGTACCAGTACAAAAAATGACACATAGAAATGAAACAATGAAACAGGATAGAGAACTCAGAAATAAGACCACATACCTACAGCTATCTGATTTTTTACAAACCTGACAAAAACAAGCAATAGGGGAAGGATTACCTATTTAATAAGTGGTACTGGGCAAACTGGCTAGCCATATGCAGAAAAAATTAACTCAAGATGGATTAAGGACAAATATAAAACCCCAAACTACAAAAACCTTGGAAGAAAATCTAGGTAATACCATTCAGGACATAGGCAGGGGCAAAGATTTCATGACAAAATGCCAAAAGCAATTGCAACTAAAGCAAAAATTGACAAATGGGATCTAATTAAACAAAACAACTTCTGGACAGCAAAAGAAACTATCATCAGAGTGAACAGACAACCTGCAGAATGGGAGAAAAATTTTGCAATCTATCTATCTGACAAGGGTCTAATATCCAGAGTCTATAAGAAACTTAAATTTTCAAGTAAAAAACAACCCCATTAAAGTGGGCTAAGGACATAAATAGACACTTCTCAAAAGAAGACATAAATGCAGCCAACAGACATAGATGAAAAAAAGGTTAACATCACTAATTATTAGAGAATGCAAATCAAAGTCATAATGAGATACTATTTCATGCCAGTCAGAATGGTGATTATTAAAAAGTCAAGAAACAACAGATGCTGGCAAGGTTGCAGAGAAAAAGAAATGCTTTCACACTATTGGTGAGAGTTTAAATTAGTTCAACCATTGTGGAGGGCAGTGTGATGATTCCTTAAAGATCTAGAAGCAGAAATGCCATTTGACCCAGAAATCCCATTAATGGCTATACACCCAAAGGAATATAAATCATTCTGTTATAAAGATAAATGCATGCATATGTTTATTGCAGCACTACTCACAACAGCAAAGACATGGAATGAACACAAATGCTCATCAAGGATAGACTGTGTAAAGAAAATCTGGTACATATACACCATGGAATACTATGCAGCCATAAAAAGTAATGAGATAATGTCCTTTGCTGGGACATGGAAGAAGCTGGAAGCTGTATCCTCAGCAAACTAACACAAGAACAGAAAACCAAACACCACATGTTCTCATTTTTAGGTGGGAGCTGAATGATATGGACACATGGTCAGGGAACAACACACACTGGGGCTTGTCAGTGGGGGCAGGAGGAGAGAGCACATGAGGAAGAATAGCTAATGGATGCTGAGCTTAATACCTAGGTTATGGGTTGATCTGTGCAGCAAACTACCACAGCACACATTTGTCTTTGTAACAAACATGCACATCCTGCACATGTACCCTGGAACTTAAAGTTGAAAAAAAATAATTCTAAACATAATTAGCAATACAAAGCAGTATACAGCAAGCACCAAACAAGTTGTTCTGTTAGTTCTGTAAGAATAGTTTGAAAGGGCTGGATTACTTCTATTACTTGGTTGTATGCTGATATAAGCAGGTTGTTATTGAAATTTAAACTCATTCTCTTTGAAATATTTGTGGAATGACTAATATTTTTACTTAAACAACACAAATTTATTGCTCACAGATTTAGAGGCTGGGAAGCCCAATATCAAGGTGCCAACTGATTTAGGTTCTAATCAGGGCTGTCCTCCAAGCTTACAGAAAGTTATGTACTCACATCGTACATAGTACCATTCCTTCTGAATCTATTCCAATCAATACAAAAAGTGGGAATCCTCCCTAACTCATTTTATGAGGCCAGCATCATCCTGATACCAAAGCCTGGCAGAGACACAACAAATAAAGAGAATTTTAGACCAGTATCCCTGATGAACATCAATGTGAAAATCCTCAATAAGATACTGGCAAACCAAATCCAGCAGCACATGAAAAACTTATCCACCAAGATCAAGTTTGCTTCATCCCTGGGATGCAAGGCTGGTTCAACATATGCAAATCAATAGATGTAATCCATCACATAAACAGAACCAATGACAAAAACCACATTATCTCAATAGATGCAGAAATGACCTTTGACAAAATTCAACAGCGCTTCATGCTAAAAACTCTCAATAAACTAGGTATTGATGGAATGCATCCCAAAATAATAAGAGCTACTTATGACAGACCCACAGCCAATATCCTACTGAATGGGCAAATACTGGAAGCATTCCCCTTGAAAACTGGCACAAGAGAGGGAGGCCCTCTCTCACCACTCCTATTCAACATAGTGTTGGATGTTCTGGTCAGGGCAATCAGGCAAGAGAAATAAATAAAGGGTATTCAATTAGGAAAAGAGGAAGTCAATTTGTCCCTGTTTGCAGATGACATGATTGTATATTTAGAAAACCCCATCATCTCAGTCCAAAATCTCCTCAAGCTGATAAGCAACTTCAGCAAAGTCTCAGGATACAAAATCAATGTGCGAAAATCACAAGCATTCCTATACACCAATAACAGACAGAGAGCCAAATCATAAGTGAAATCTCATTCGCAGTTGCTACAAAGAATAAAATACCTAGGAATCCAACTTACAAAGAATGTGAAGGACCTCTTCAAGAACTACAAACCACTGCTCAATGAAATAAAAGAGGACACAAACAAATGGAAGAACATTCCATGCTCATGGATAGGAAGAATCAATATCATGAAAACAGCCATACTGCCCAAGGTAACTTATAGATTCAATGCCACTTCCATGAAGCTACCAATGACTTTCTTCACAGAATTGGAAAAAACTACTTTAAAGTTCATATGGGACTAAAAAGGAGCCCACATTGCCAAGAGAATCCTAAGCCAAAAAAAACAAAGCTGGAGGCATCACGCTACCTGACTACAAACTATACTACAAGACTACAGTAACCAAAACAGCATTGTACTGGTACCAACACACAGATGTAGACGAATGGAACAGAACAGAGGCTTCAGAAATAACACCACGCATCTACAACCATCTGATCTTTGACAAACCTGACAAAAACAAGAATTGGGGAAAGGATTCCCTATTTAATAAATGGTGCTGGGAAAACTGGCTAGCCATATGTAGAAAGCTGAAACTGGATCCTTTCCTTATACCTTATACAAAAATTAATTCAAGATGGATTAAAGACTTAAATGTTAGACCTAAAACCATAAAAACTCTAGAAGAAAACCTAGGCAATACCATTCAGCACATAGGCATGGGCAAGGACTTCATGACTCAAGCACCAAAAGCAATGGCAACACAAGCCAAAATAGATAAATGGGATCTAATTAAAGAGCTTCTGCACAGCAAAGGAGACTACCATCAGAGTGAACAGGCAACCTACAGAATGGGAGACAATTTTTGCAACCTACTCATCTGACAAAGGGCTAATATCCAGAATATACAAAGAACTTAAGCAAATTTACAAGAAAAAATCAACTCTATCAAAAAGTGAGCAAAGTATATGAACAGATACTTTTCAAAAGAAGACATTTATGCAGCCAATAGACACATGAAAAAATGCTCATCATCACTGGTCATCAGAGAAATGCAAATCAAAACCACAATGAGATACCATCTCACACTAGTTAGAATGGCAATCATTAAAAAGTCAGGAAACAACAGGTGCTGGAGAGGATATGGAGAAATAGGAATGCTTTTACACTATTGGTGGCAGTGTAAACTACTTCAACCATTGTGGAAGACAGTGTGGCGTTTCCTCAAGGATCTAGAACTAGAAATACTACTTGACCCAGCGATCCCATTACTGGGTATATACCCAAAGGATTATAAATCATGGTACTATAAAGACACATGCACATGTATGTTTATTGTGGCACTATTCACAATAGCAAAGACTTGGAACCAACCCAAATGTCCATCAATGATAGACTGGATTAAGAAAATATGGCACATATACACCATGGAATACTATGCAGCCATAAAAATTGATGAGTTCATGTCCTTTGTAGGGACATGGATGAAGCTGGAAACCATCATTCTCAGCAAACTATGACAAGGACAGAAAACCAAACACTGCATGTTCTCACTCATAGGTGGGAATTGAACAATGATAACACTTGGACACAGGGTGGGGAACATCACATCACCAGGGCCTGTCATGGGGTGGTCAGATGCGGGAGGGATAGCATTAGGAGAAGTACCTAATGTAAATGACGAGTTAATGGGTGCAGCACACCAACATGGCACATGTATACATAGATAACAAATCTGCACGTTGTGCACATGTACCCTAGAACTTAAAGTATTTAAGAAAAATTTAAATTTAATAATTAAAATTGTATATATTGTGTACAACAGGATGTTTTAAAATATGTATACATTGGGGAATGGCTGTAGCAAGCTAATTTACATATACATTACCTCACATATTCATCTCTTTTTCGTGGTGAGAACACTTAAAATATACTTAGCAATTTTCAACAAAGTAATACATTGTTATTAACTATAGTCACCATGTTGTACAATAGATCTCTTCAACTTAATTCTAGCTAAGTGAAATTTTGTATCCTTTGACCAACATTTCACTAGCCCCTGGTAACCAGCATTGTACTCTGCCTGTATGAATTCAACATTTAATTTTTATTGCATTAAGAAAATGAATTTTATGATGACAAAACACAGAAATGATATGGAAGCAATAGTTGACCTCTAAATGAAAACTGATTATATTTAAGGTATGTAGCATGATGTTATGGGATGCATGTAGATAATAAAAAGGTTACTATATGGAAGAGAATTATATCTTTCACCTCACTATTTGGGGTTTGTTTTTGTGGCAAGAACAGCTTAAAATGTCATTTAGCATTAATCCCATATACAGTACAACTTTATTACCTATAATTTGTTACCTATAGTTCTCATGTTGTACATTAGGTCTCTAGACTACTTCATCCTGCATATCTGATACTTTCTTTCCTCTGACCAACATCTCTCAATTTCCTCCCTGAATCCCCTGCCCCTGGTAACAACTGTTTTGTTACTAATGTATATTCCAGATTCCACATATATGTGAGATCTTATATTTTTCTTTTTGTGTCTTACCTCACTTAGCAGTATGCTCCCAGGCTCATCCATGTTGTGGCAAGTGGCAAAATCTTGGTGTTTTTTAGGGGTGAATAATAATCTGTTGTACGTATGTATGACAGTTTCTTTGTTCATTCAATATTCAGTGGACACTTAGATTGTTTCTATATCTTGGCTATAGTGAACAATATTGCACATGGGAGTGCTGATATCTTTATGAGGTAACAATTTCACTTCCTTTGGGTATAGTCCCAGAAGAGGGATTGTTGTATTATATGGTAGTTCTATTTTTAGTTTCTTTAGAAACCTCCATACTGTTTTCCATAATGTCTGTATCAATCTGTATCCTCACCAACTGTGTACAAGAATTCCCTGTTCTCCGTGCCCTTGCCAGCATTTATCTTTTGACTTTTTGATAATAGCCATCCTAATGGGTATGAGGTGGGATCTTATAGTGGTTTTGATTTTCATTTCCCTAATTTTTAATGATGTTGAGAAACTTTTCACATACATGTTGGGCATTTTAGTGTATTCTTTAGAGAAATGTCTTTTCAGGTGTTTTGCCAGTTTCTAAATTATTTGTTTTTCCACTCTTAAGCTATATGAGCTCTTTATAAATTCTGGACATTAACCACTTATCAGATATATGGTTTTCAAGTATTTTTTCCCAATTTGTAGGCTGCTGTTTCATTTTGTTGATGGTTTCCTTTGTGATACATAGGCTTTTTAGTTTTTTGTAGTCCTGTTTATTTTTGCTTGTTATCACCTCAGCTTTTGGTGTGATATCCAAAAAATTATTGCCAAAGCTAATGTCCAGGAGCATTCCCCCTATGTTCTGTTCCAAGGGTTTTATAGTTTCCAGTCTTGTTTTTAGGTCCATTATCCATTTTGAGTTGAATTTTCTGTATGGTGTAAAATAAAGATCCAATTTCATTATTTTGCATGTGGAAGTCTAAATTTTCCCAGCACAATTTGTTGAAGAGACTCTCCTTCCCCTTTTGTGTCCTCTTGGTGCCCATATCAAAAATTCGACCATATTATGTTTCGATTCATTTCTGGGCTCTCCATTCTGTTATGCTGGTCTATGTGTCTGTTTTTATGTCAGGATCATACACTTTTGATTACTATAATTTTGTGATATAATTTTAAATCAGAAAGTGTGATGCCTTCAACTTTGTTTTCTTTCTCAGAATTGCTTTGCTTATTCAGGATTTTTTTATGATTCTATACAAATTTTAGGATTGCTCTATTTCCACGAAGAATGCCATTGAAATTTTGATAGGGATTACATTGAGACTGTATATTGTTTTGAGTAGTCTGGACATTTTCACAATATTAATTCTCTGATCCATGAGTACAGGACATCTTTCCATTTTTTTTGTGTCTTCTTCAGTCTCTTTCAGCACGTTTTGTAGTTTTCAGTGTACAGATGATTCTTTTACCTCCTCGGTTAAGTTTATTCATAGGTATTTTAATTTCTTTGATGTTACAGATTATTTTCTTGATTTCTTTTTCAGTTAGGTCACTATTTGTTTATAAAAATGCTACTGATTTTTATATCTTGATTTTGCATCCTGCAACTTCTTTGGATTCATTTACTAGTTCTAATAGTTATTCTGTATGTGAATATGGAATCTTTGATGTTGATTATATGTAGGATTATGTCACCTGCCAATACAGATCTTATATCTTTCTGATTTGGATATCTTTTATTTATTTCTCTTGTCTGATTGGTCTTCCCAGTACTTCCAGTACTATGTTAAATAGAAGTGGCAAGAGTGGCATCCTTGCCTTATACTAGATCTTAGTTGATAAGCTTTCAACTTTCCTCCATTGATTATGCTAATGGTGGGTTTTTCATAAATAATCTTTATTATGTTGAGCAACTTCTATACCTAAACTAAGACTTTTTATCAAGAATGAATGTTGATTTTGTAGAATGCTTTCTCTGAATCAATTAAGATGATCATGTGGATTTTTATCTTTCATTCTGTTAATGTGATGTATCATATTGATTTCATGTATGTCAATAAAAGGGTTTGGAAGTATTCCTCTTGCTCCTTTTATTGGAAGAGTTTTAAAAGTATTGTCATTAACTTTTCCTTAAAGGTTGTGTAGAATTTAGAGGTAAAGCCACTTGGTACTTTGCTTTTCTTTGTTGGGAAGTTTTTTTTTTCTTTTTTCTTTTTTTTGAGATGGAATCTCTCTCATTGCCCAGGCTGGAGTGCAATAGTGTGATCTTGGCTCACTGCAACCTCCACCTCTCAAGTTCAAGTGATTCTCCTGCCTCAGCCTCCTGAGTAGCTGGGATTATAGGTGCACACCACCACTCCTGGCTGATTTTTGTATTTTTGGTAGATATGGCATTTCACCATGTTGGCCAGGCTGGACTCGGACTCCTGACCTCAAGTGAGCCACCCACCTCAGCCTTCCAAAGTGCTGGGATTACAGGTGTAAACCACCATGCCTAGCTGTTGGGAAGTTTTTGATTACTTCTTTAATTAAATTTTAATTTAATTTTTTATTAGTCTGTTGAGGCTATTTCTTCCTGTGTCAACCTCAGTAAGTTGTATTTTTCTAGGGATTTATCCATTTCTTCTAGGTAATCCAATTTGTTGGCATGTAATTGTTCATAATAGTTTCTTATGATCCTTTTTCTGAGGCATCTGTTGTAATGTTATTTTTTACTTTAAGTGCATCTTCTCTGATTTTCTTAGACTAAGGGTTTTTCAACTTTTTCAAAAAACAAACTGTTTTATTCTTTCTATGGATTTTCTGTTCTCTATTTGACTTATTTCTGTTCTGATTTTTATTATTTTCTTCCTTCTGCTAAATTTGGGTTTAGTTAGTCTTTTTCTAGTTTCTTGAGGTGTAATGTTAGACTGTTTGGGATCTCTCTTCTTTGATTCAGGCGTTTATTGCTATAAATTTTAATGCAGATGTTTATTGCCATATAACTGGTTTTATTGTATTCCATAGGTTTTGGTGTGTTGTGTTTCCATTGTTGTTTGTCTCAGTATACTTTAAAATTTTTGTTTTGATTTTTTTTTTTTTTTTTTTTTACCCATTGCTTTTTCAGGAGCATCTTGTTTAATATCCACTTATTTGTCAATTTTCCAAGATTCCTCTTGTTATTTTTAGTTACATAACATTGTGGTCTGAAATAATACTAGACATGATTTTAATTTTAAATTTGTTAAGACTGCATTGTGGCCTAACACATGCTCTATCCTGTCATATGTTCCATGTGTGCTGGAGAAAGAAAATGCACATTCTACTGCTGTTGGATGGAAAGTTGTGTGTATGTCTGTTAGGCCCATTTGGCCAAAAGTACAATTGAAATCCAGTATTTCTTTATTAATTTTCTGTTTGGAAAGTGGGGTATTGAAACCTATTATTGTGTGCTATCTATTTCTCCCTTCAAGTCCATTAATATTTGCTTTATGTACTTAGGTGCTCCTGTGTTGGGTGCATATATATTTATAATGGCTATTTCCACTTGATTATCTGATCCCTTTATCATTAAATAATGACTTTTTCTCATGACAGTTTTTGACCTGAAGTCAATTTTTATCACATATAATTATAGCCACCCTGTTCTCTTTCGGTTACTATTTGCACAGAATACCTTCTTCTATCTTTTCACTTTCAGCTTATGTGTGTCTCTAAAGCATATGTGGGTCTCTTGTACAGAGCATATAGTTGGATCTTGTTTTTGTTTTAATCCATTTAGCCACTTTATATCTTTTGATTGGAGGATTTAATCCACTTACATTCACAGTTATTATTGATAAGTAACAACTTCCTATTTGTATTAGTCCATTCTTGCATTGCCATAAAGAAACACTAGAGACTAGATAACTTATAAAGAAAAGAGGTTTGTTTCACAGTTCTGCAGGCTGTACAGGAAGCATGGCACTGGCATCTGTTCAGCTTCTGAGGAGGCTGTAGGGAGATTTTACTCATGGCAGATGGAGTAGCAGGAGTGAGCATGTCACATGGTGAAAGCAAGAGAGAGAGTTGGGGAGAGGAGGTGCCACACTTTAGAAGAACCAGATCTCATGAGAACTGACTACTGCAAGGACAGCACCAAGCCATCCCACCTCCAACACTGGGAATTAAAATTCAACATGAGACTTGGAAGGGGCATATATTTAAACTATATCACTGCTATGGGTTGTTGTGTAGCTCTTTTGTTCCTTTCCTCCTCTCTTGTGGTCTTTTGATGTCACAAGTTACATCTCTTTATATTGTGTGTTCCTTGAGAAATTATTTTAACTTTAGTTATGTTTGACCATGTTGACTTCCATACTAAAGTTATGTATGATTTATAAACCACCATTATAGTATTGGAATATTCTGGATTTGACTATGTATTTATCAATATTAGTGAACTTTACACTTTTGTATGTATTCATGATAGCAATTATCTTTTCATTTCCACTTGAAGAACTCCGTTAAGCGTTTCTTGTAAGGCAGGTCTAGTGGTAATGAATTCCCTCAGCTTTTTCTTGTTTGTGAAAGACTATCCTTCATTTTTAAATGACATCTTTGCTGGGTATTCTTGGCTAGCAGGGTTTCTGTTTCTTTGTTTGTCTTTTTAATTTACCAGTTTGAATGTATCATTCAATTTTCTCCTGGCCCACAGGTTTTGGCTGAGAAATCCACTGAGAGTCTAATGGGGATTCCCTTACATGTGATTTGATGCTATTCTCTTGCTGCTTTTAAAATTCTTTTTGACCTTTGACAGTGTGAGTATAATGTGCCTTGGGGAGAACTTCTTTGGGTTCGGTCTTTTTGGGGACTTTTGAGCTTCATGGAATTAAATGTCCGGATCTTTGCAAAAATTTGGGAAGTTTTCAGCAATTATTTTATTAAATAAGCTTTGTCTCCTTTTTTTGTTCCCTTTCCTTCTGAAACTCCCATAATGTGGATGGCGGATGTTTATTTAATAATATCATATACATCTGTTAGGCTGTTTTCACTTTCTCATTTTTCTTTTGTCTCTTCTGAGTCACTTCAAAAGATCTGTCTTCAAGTGTATAGATTCTTTCTGCTTGATCTAGTCTGCTATTGAAGCTTTCAATTGTATTTATTTAATTAGTTGAATTCTTCCATGCCAAGACTTCTATTTGGTTCTTTTTAATGATATCTATCACTTTGTTAAATTCCTCATTCAGGTCATGAATTATTTTCCAGATTTCTGTGAATTGTTTATCTGTACCCTCCTATATCTTGCTAAGTTTCCTTAACACCATTACTTTGAATTCCTTTTAAGGCAATCTGTAAAATTTTTCTGAACCATGAACACAGCATATCTTTCCATTTATTTGGGTCACCTTCAGTGTCTTTTATCAATGTTTTATAGTTTTCAGTTTACAGACCTTTCATCTCCTCCATTAAATTTATTCCTTGTATTTTATAATTTTTATAGCTATTGTAAATGTGATTATTCTCCTGATTTCTTTTTCGAATAGTTTATTGTTAGTGTTAAAAATGCTACCAGTTTTTATTTGTTGATTTTGAATTCCGTAACTTTACTGAATCCATTTATTAGTTCTAACTATTTTTGGTCAAGTCTTAGGGATGTGTACACAAACACAGTCATGTGCCACATAATAATATATATAATATATTTATATTTACATATTATATAGAAATATTAATATAAAATATTACATATAAATGTATATATATTTATATTTTATATACTATATATTTATATATTTTATATATTATATATACTATATATATTTATATATAAATATTTATTTTATATATCTAAATACATATTAATATATAAATATATATTTACATATAAATATATAAATATAATATTTATAAGTAAATATACATATAAATTTATATATTTTTTATATTTTTAATATTTCTATATAATATATAAATGTTATATATATAATGTATTTTTTGTTAAATGTTATATATATTGTCAAATGTTATATATATATTTTGTCAAATGTTATATATATAATGTATTTTTTATATATATATATATATTTTTTGAGATGGAGTTTCGCTCTGTTGCCCAGGCTTGAGTTCAATGGCACAGTCTTGGCTCACTGCAGCCTCTGCAGCCTCTGCCTCCCTGGCTTAAGCAATTATCCTGCCTCAGCCCCTCAGGCAGCTGGAATTACAGGCATGCACCACCATGCCCAGCTAACTTTTGTATTTTTTTTTTAGTAGAAATGGGGTTTCACCATGTTGGCCAGGCTGGTCTCAAACTCCTGACCTCAGGAGGTTTTATATATATAAATATATATATTTAAAAATACATATAAGCATATATATTATATATATCTCACATATAATTATGGACAGTATGTAATACTTGATAATGATAACTGTGTTACTGGATTTTGTATTTACTCTATTTTTTTTAGAGTGTACTCCTATTTATTAAAAAAAATGTTAGCTGTAAAACAGCCTCAAGTAGGCTCCTTCAGGAGGTATTCCAGAAGAAGGCATAATAGGAAATGACAGCCCATTTATTATTACCCTTGAAAACCTTCCAGGGACAAAATGTAGAGGTGGAAGATAGTGATGATTGATGATCCTGACTCTGTGTAGGCCTAAGTTAATTGTGTGTCTGTGTCTTTGATTTTAACAGTTTAAAAAGTAAAGTAAAAATAACAAATTTTAAAAATAAAAGCTTATGACAAGAATATATGAAAGAAAATACTTTTGTAGCTTTGTACAATGAACTGATTGCAGCTAAGTGCTATGAGTCAAAACATTTAAAAAATTAAGGTTTATGAAGTTAAAAGTTTCAGTAAGCAAAAGTTTATTGAAGGAAAAATATCTTCTAAAAATTTAGTATAGGTTAAGTGCACACTGTTTATAAAGCTTACAGTAGTATATGGTAGTATACAGTAATGTCCTAGGCCTTTACAATCATTCACCCCTCATTGACACCCAGAGCAACTTTCAGTCCTACAAGCTCCATACATGCTTAAGTGCCCTATATAGGTATACCAGCTTTCATCTTTTATACTATATTTTTACTATATCTTTCCTATGGGTAGATATGTTTAGATACACAAATACCTCCCATTGGGTTACAACTGCCTACTGTATTATTCTTATAGTAACATGCTGTACAGGTTTGTAGCCTAGGAGCAATAGGCTATACCATATAGCCTAGGTATGTAGTAGGCTATCTACTATCTAGGCTTGTGTAAGCACACTCTATGATGTTCAAAGATGAAATTGCCTAATGACGACCCATTTATCGGAACATATCCCTGTCATTAAGCAACACATGACTGTATGTGTGTGCGTGCATGTGTAGAGACAGAGAGATTGGGGGCGGGGGGCATGGACAGAGTATGCAAAAAAAATTGGGATAATTTAACTTCTTCCTTTCCAATTTGGATGTTATACTTTTTCTCTTGCCTAACTGATCTGGCTACAACTTCTATGTTGAATAGAAGTGGCAAGGGTGAACATCCTTGTCTTGTTCCTGATCTCTGGAAAAAAGCTTTCAACTTCTCCCTGTTGAGTATGTGTTAGTTGTGGGCTTCTCATGTATGGCCTTTATTATGTTCAGGTACATTCTTTCTATACCTAATTTGTTGAGAGCCTTTATCTTGAACAGGTGTTAAGCTTTGTCAAATGTTTTTTGACATCTGTGGAGATGATCATATGGTTTTTGTCCTTCATTCTGTTACTGTGGTATATCACACTTTTAGATTTACATATGTTGAACCATCCTTGCATCCCAGTGATAAATCCCACTTGATCATGATTTACAATCCTTTAAATGTGTTATTGAATTTGTTTTGTAAGTACTTTGTTGAGAATTTTTACATCTGTGTTCATCAGGGAAACTGGCCGGTAATTTTCTTTTCTTATAGTGTCTTTGCCTGGCTTTGATATCAGGGTAATGCCGGCCTTGTAAAATGAGTTGGGAAGTATTCCCTCCTATTCAGTTTTCAGGAAGAGTTTGAGGATTTATATTAATTCTTTGAATGCTTAGTAGAACTCAGTAGTGAAGCCATTAGTTACTTGGATTTTCTTTGATGGGAGACTTTTTATTACTGATTCAATTTTCGTACTCATTGATTTGTTGACATTTTCTATTTTTTTTTCGTTCAGCCTTGATATGTTGTATGTGTCTAGAAATTGATTACTTCTAGGTTATCCAATTTGTTAGTGTATAATTATTCATAGTGGTCTTTTATGAGCCTTTGTATTTCTGTGGTATCAATTGTAATATCACTCCTTTGAGTCTTCTTTTTTTCTTAGTCTAGCTAAGGGTTTATAAACATTATCTTTTCAAAAAACCAATTCTTGGTTTTGTTGTTTTCTATTGTTTTTCTAGTATCTACTTCATTTCTGTTCTGATTTTTATTATTTCCTCCTTCTACTAACTTTGGGTCTAATTTGTTCTTCTTTTTATACTTTCCTGGGGTGTCATTAATTGAGATCTTTCTTTTCTGATGTAGGCATTTATTGCTATATCCTTCCCTCTTAGAACTGCTTTTTGCTGCATAGTATGTTTATGTCCAATTTCATTTGAAAAAATATATATATATATATTTGAGACAGGGTCTTGCTCTGTCACCCAGGCTGGAGTACAGTGACCTGAATATGGCTCACTGCAGCCTCAACCTCCTGGGCTCAAGTAATCCTCCCAACTCAGCCACCTGAATAGCTGGGACCACAGGCACACACCACCAGGCCTGGCTAATTTTATTTTTTGTAGAGATGGGCGTATGCCCATATCAGCCATATTGGCCTGTTGCCATGTCGCTCAGGCTGGTCTGAACTCCTGGGCTCAAGCAATACTCCTGCCTTGGCTTCCAAAAGTGCTGGGATTACAGGTGTGAGCCATCATGTCTGGCAAAAGGTGAATTCCCCCTTAATTTCTTTGATCCAGTGGGTGTTCAGGAGCATGTTGTTTAATTTCCATGTATTTGTGGATTTTTCCAAAACCGAACAATTTTTTTTCTTTGTAGAGAGGGTCCCACTATGTTGCCCAGGCTTATCTTGAATTCCTGGGCTCAAGTGATGCTGCCACGTTAACCTTCCAAAGTGCTGGGATTACCGGCGTGAGCCACTGTGCCTGGCCGGAAGTTATGTTAAGAGCACTACTTGAAGACAGTATTTTATTTACTTTTGGCTTTGGGATGGTTTTTTTTCCTTCAACTTTTAAGTTCAGGGGTACATGTGCAGGATGTGCAGATCTGTTACATAAGTACACGTGTGCCATGGTGGTTTCTGCAGATCATCCCGTTGCCTAGGTATTACACCCAGCATCCATTAGCTATTCTTTCTGATGCTCTCCTTCCCCAATCCTTACCAATAGGCCCCAGTGTGTGTTGTTCCCTGCCATGTGTCCATGTGTTCTCGTCTATCAGCTCCCACTTATAAGTGAGAACATGAAGTGTTTGGTTTTCTGTTCTTTTGTTAGTTTGCTGAAGATAATGGTTTCCAACTCCATCCATGGCCCTGCAAAGGACATGATCTCATTGTTTTTTATGGTTCCATAGTATGCCAGGGTGTATATGTACATTTTCTTTATCCAGTCTATCACTGACGGACATTTAGGTTGATTCCATGTCTTTGCTATTGTGAATAGTGCTGCAATGAACACACACATGCATGTATCCTTATAATAAAATGATTTATATTCCTTTGGGTATATACCCAGTAATGAAATTTCTGGGTCAAATGGTATTTCTGCCTCTACATCTTTAAGGAATCACTACTTTGTCTTCCACAATGGTTGAACTAATGTAAACTCCTACCAAGAGTGGGAAAGCACTCCTTTTTCTCCACAACCTTACCAGCATCTGTTGTTTTTTAACTTTTTAATAATAGCCATTCTGACTGGCATAAAATAGTATCTCACTGTGATTTTGATTTGCATTTCTCTAATGACCAGTGATGTTGATCTTATTTTCATGTTTGTTGGCTGCATGTGTGTCTTCTGAGAAGTGTCTGTTATGTCCTTTGGCCACTTTTTAATGGGGGTTTTCCTTATAAACTTAAGTTCCTTGTAGACTCTGGATATTAGTCCTTTGTCAGATGGATAAATTGCAAAATTTTTCTCCCATTCTGTAGGTTGTCTGTTTACTCCAATGATAGATTCTTTTGCTGTGCAGAAGCTGTTTGATCAGATCCCATTTGTCAATTTTTGCTTTAGTCGCAATTGTTTTTGGCGTTTTTGTCATGAAATCTTTGCCCCTGCCTGTGTCCTGAATGGTATTGCCTAGGGTTTTTATAGTTCTGGGTTTTACATTTAAGTCTTTGATCCATCTTGAGTTAATTTTTGTATGTGGTGTAAGGAAAGGGTCCAGCAAAACTGGGTAACTTAATAGGTTTACTTTATTTCTTAAAAGTTTACCTTTCATCTGAAATAAAATTCTAACATAGTAATTATTAAAATGTATATTAGTCAAGTAAGGCTTAAGATGGCCAACATACGAAATGTAGTGGGTTTTCTTCATCTGCGTGTATGTATATAATTATAAAAATATATATTGCATCTGTACAGTAATAATTTAACCAGTGTATTAAAAGCAGAAGTAAATGTAAAAGACCTCCCCCTTTCCCACAACCAAAGGCATCCATTAAAGTCACCATTAAGAATTTCTTCTTTTTGTCACGTTTGTCAAAGATCAGATGGTTGTAGATATGCGGCATTATTTCTGAGGGCTCTGTTCTGTTCCATTGGTCCATATCTCAGTTTTGGTACCAGTACCATGCTGTTTTGGTTACTGTAGCCTTGTAGTATAGTTTGAAGTCAGGTAGTGCGATGCCTCCAGCTTTGTTCTTTTGGCTTAGGATTGACTTGGCAATGCAGGCTCTTTTTTAGTTCCATATGAACTTTAAAGTAGTTTTTTCCAATTCTTTGAAGAAAGTCATTGGTAGCTTGATGGGGATGGCATTCAATCTATAAATTACCTTGGGCAGTATGGCCATTTTCATGATGTTGATTCTTCCTACCCATGAGCATGGAATGTTCTTCCATTTGTTTGTGTCTTTTATTTCATTGAGCAGTGGTTTGTAGTTCTCCCTGAATAGGTCCTTCACATCCCTTGTAAGTTGGATTCCTAGGTATTTTATTCTCTTTGAAGCAATTGTGAATGGGAGTTCACTCATGATTTGGCTGTTTGTCTGTTATTGGTGTATAAGAATGCTTGTGATTTTTGTACATTGATTTTGTATCCTGAGACTTTGCCGAAGTTGCCTATCAGCTTAAGGAGATTTTGGGCTGAGACAATGGGGTTTTCTAGATATACAATCATGTCATCTGCAAACAGGGACAACTTGACTTCCTCTTTTCCTAATTGAATACCCTTTATTTCCTTCTCCTGCCTGATTGCCCTGGCCAGAACTTCCAACACTATGTTGAATAGGAGTGGTGAGAGAGGGCATCCCTGTCTTGTGCCAGTTTTCAAAGGGAATGCTTCCAGTTTTTGCCCATTCAGTATGATATTGGCTGTGGGTCTGTCATAGATAGCTCTTATTATTTTGAGATACATCCAATCAATACTTAATTTATTGAGAGTTTTTAGCATGAAGAGTTGTTGAATTTTGTCAAAGGCCTTTTCTGCATCTATTGAGATAATCATATGGTTTTTGTCATTGGCTCTGTTTGTATGCTGGATTACATTTATTGATTTGCATATGTTGAACCAGCCTTGCATCCCAGGGATGAAGCCCACTTTATCATGGTGGATAAGCTTTTTGATGTGCTGCTGGATTCAGTTTGCCAGTAGTTTTATTGAGGATTTTTGCATCGATGTTCATCAGGGATATTGGTCTAAAATTCTTTTTTGTTGTGTCTCTGCTAGGCTTTGGTATCAGGATGATGCTGGCCTCATAAAATGAGTTAGGGAGGATTCCCTCTTTTTCTATTGCTTGGAATAGTTTCAGAAGGAATGGTACCAGCTCCTTCTTGTACCTCTGGTAGAATTCGGCTGTGAATCCATCTGGTCCTGGACTTTTTTTGGTTGGTAAGCTATTAATTATTGCCTCAATTTCAGAGCCTGTTATTGGTCTATTCAGAGATCCAACTTCTTCCTGGTTTAGTCTTGGGAGGGTATATGTGTCGAGGAATTTATCCATTTCTTCTAGATTTTCTAGTTTATTTGCGTAGAGGTGTTTATAGTATTCTCTGATGGTAGTTTGTATTTCTCTGGGATCGGTGGTGATATCCCCACAAAAACAAATGGGGAAATGATTCCCTATTTAATAAATGGTGGTGGGAAAACTGGCTAGCCATATGCAGAAAGCTGAAACTGGATCCCTTCCTTACACCTTATACAAAAATTAATTCAGATGGATTAAAGACTTAAATGTTAGACCTGAAAACATAGAAACCCTAGAAGAAAACTTAGGCAATACCATTCAGGACATAGGCATGGGCAAGGACTTCATGTCTAAAACACCAAAAGCAATGGCAACAAAAGCCAAAATTGACAAATGGGATCTAATTAAACTAAAGAGCTTCTGCACAGCAAAAGAAATTACCATCAGAGTGAACAGGCAACCTACAGAATGGGAGAAAATTTTTGCAATCTACTCATCTGACAAAGCGCTAATATCCAGAATGTATAATGAACTCAAGCAAATTTACAAGAAAAAACAACCCCATCAAAAAGTGGGTGAAGGATATGAACAGATACTCCTCAAAAGAAGACATTTATGCAGCCAAAAGACACATGAAAAAATGCTCATCATCACTGGCCATCAGAGAAATGCAAATCAAAACCACAATGAGATACCATCTCACACCAGTTAGAATGGCAATCAATCATTAAAAAGTCAGCAAACAACAGGTGCTGGAGAGGATGTGGAGAAATAGGAACACTTTTACACTGTTGGTGGGACTGTAAACTAGTTCAACCATTGTGGAAGTCAGTGTGGCGATTCCTCAGGGATCCAGAACTAGAAATACCTTTTGACCCAGCAATCTCATTACTGGGTATATACCCAAAGGATTATAAATTATGCTCCTATAAAGACACATGCACACGTATGTTTACTGCGGCACTATTCACAATAGCAAAGACTTGGAACCAACCCAAATGTCCAACAATGATAGACTGGATTAAGAAAATGTGGCACATATACACCATGGAATACTATGCAGCTATAAAATATGATGAGTTTATGTCCTTTGTAGGGACATGGATGAAGCTGGAAACCATCATTCTCAGTAAACTATCGCAAGGACAAAAAACCAAACACTGCATGTTCTCACTCATAGGTGGGAATTGAACAATGAGAACACATGGACACAGGAAGGGGAACATCACAAATTGGGGCCTGTTGTGGGAGGGGGGAGGGGTGAGGGATAGCATTAGGAGATATACCTAATGTTAAATGACGAGTTAATGGGTTCAGCACACCAACATGGCACATGTATACATATGTAACAAACCTGCATGGTGTGCACATGTACCCTAAAACTTAACGTATATATATATATATATATATATATATAAAAGAAGAATATAAGCCATAAAAAAATTTCTTATGTATCTTCTCTAAAATATTCCAGGTACATATATGTAAGCATCTGCTGCCTCACTTCACCACCACATGTTATCTACTATTCTTGGTGTTTTTCACTTAGCAATATACCTTGAACTTCATTCCAGAAAGCTAATACACTTTTTTGTTGTTGTTTTAAATAGCTGTATCATACTCTTGAACTCTATTCTGCCTTTAATAGATGTTTAGATTGTTTCGACATTTTAGCTACTAGAAACAATTTTACAGTAAACATCTTTGGACATTTACCTCTGTATATCTACAGGCTATTTGCCTGTAAGTGCATTTTTCAAATTAAATGGAATATGAAGTTAACATTTTGAAAAAAGGCTGCCAGTATGCTCTCCAAAACTATGTCAATGAGAGCTATTGTTTTCAGAAATGCAGTTGTAAGAAAATGTATATTTAGTTTATAACTTTTGAAACATCAAATAACATTAAAAATCCTAAGAAATCATCTGACATTAACTCCAATAGCTATTTTTAATTATTTTCAGAACTAAAAATAGATTATGAGTTTTGAAGACAGACATAAGTTCAAGTCCCAGATTTGGCACTTAGGACTTGCGTAACTTTTTTTTTAAAGATAGATACAGGGTCTTACTCTGTTGCTCAGGCTGGAGTACAGTGGCATGATGATAGCTCACCACAGCCTTGACCTCCTGAGGTGAAGTGATCCTCCTGCCTCAGCCTTCCGAGTAGCTGACGACTACACACGAATGCCACTATGCCATGCTAATTTATTTATTTTAAAAATTATTTATTTATATATTTTTAGAGATGGCGCCTTGCTATGTTGCTCAAGCTGGTCTTGAACTCCTGGCTTCAAGTGATTCTCCCACCTGAGTCTTCTGCATAGCTGGGATCACAGGCATGAGCCACAGTGCATGACCTGTGTGATCTTGAGCAGGCTAATCATTTTCAGCCTTGATTTTTGTCTTTTCTTTGCAAAATGGGTAAAATAATTGTTTCTGCTAATAGGGTTATTATGAGGGTTAGTATACAAAGTGTCCTTTGAATAGCCAAACAAAGCATGTGTTTAACTCTTAATGTATGACCTAAATGATTAACCATAAAAGCATATATCTACTTATATTTCGAAAAACAAAAAACAAAAAAAACAGTGAATATTACAAATCCCCGTGAATGAACTGATTTTTATTTTGTCTGAGTCTTAATTCCTAAGAATATGAAATCTTCACCTGAACTCCTCATAATCATGAAGTGTTGATTTCTGGGCAGAGATTACTATGAAATGCAATTCATTCAGGCTCAAAGTACCTTAGTAAATTATAAAGTTGTAATTAAAAGAAGAGAACTTTAATAATAACAAGATAGGGGTTTAAGTTTATAAGACTGCAGTGTTATCGTGTACTTCTCTACCTATGATAAAACCATTTCTAAGACGACATTTTAATAATGTTGGCTGGTGATTTATAAACAATATTAACTTGAGAATGGCTATAAAAAACAAATATAAAACTTCAATGTTCCAGCTGATTTCAAGCATTCCTGTTAATAGATTCTAAGTACCAAGACTTCCCAAAGGTATGATCACCTCAAATCTCCTCTATATATAGGAAATTGAAACATGCTCAATTTGAGACATCAAAAAACATTTAAAATAGACACCACAAAATGTATCATCTGTAGTTTAAAGGTCAAATTTATTAGGAGATTAAGAGATGTATTATACATGGACTATAAATACTGCACAGCTGACTTTATTCACAGTCAAGCACAGATATAGTCAGTGCCAACCTATTTTGTGGATACTCTTGTTCTTTTGTTCCAAGAAAAGTTTGCACCATAAGACTTGGACTTGGGTTTTGGAACCTTCCTCTCTTCAACGTCATAGCTCCATCCTAGGAGGAAAAAACAAAGACAAATCCACAGAAACAGAATTAAAGAGGATACCTGAAGAGCACAGCAAGCAGAGGCCAGCTTTTATAACTTAATGTTCATTTATCATCAAGAGTATATGTCAACACATCTGAGATATACTTACTATTTGTTCTCTTATAATCCTCTGTGAGAAAAGGGTCCAAAAGATTGCCTGCAGTTTACCATATCTCAAGTTAAAGATGTAAACTACGATTCAATTTCACCTTGCTCAATTACTGGTATCTATGTATTATGTAAAAATTTCCATTACTCTGTGGTTTAACATAGGCCTTTAAAATAGTTGCAATGAAGAGCGATGAACATTATAACCAATCTCACTATTCTTCTAAAAGTTGGTTTCTTTACAAGAGTTTGGAACTCTTCCAAAGGGATATAGAAAAATATGTAAACGTATATATATGTACGTGTGTGTGGGTGCGTGTGTGTGGGTGCATGTGTGTACTACATAGTTGAAGTGGACCATGAGAGGTTACTTGGTTCAATCCCCTGGTCTTGGACAGGCTACTGATTGATTAAACTCAAAAATTGATTTTCAACATTTATTTCAAGGGCTATCTGCACTAATTGGACTCAGATGGGAGTACCTGATACAGAGCGCAAATTGTTAGGCCTGACCAAAGGCCCACTAGATCAGAATCTCTGGTAGGGGCCCAGGAAACTACACTTTATCAATAATTCCAGGAGATTTTTGTGCATAAAAAAGTAAGGGCCACTAATCAAAGCTGTCTGTTCTCTTCTGAGTATTTATGTTTTCCTTCCAAAGCCATTCCAGCATTTTGTAATTTTGAAAACTGGGTATATGTATGTCCACGTTTTCTGCATTAAGTCCTATTCTTTAGTTCTCCTAAAACATGGGAAACAAATCAACATCCTCCTCCTTAAAAATGTAATTAAGTCATTCTTTTATTCCCTAAGCTAGGCAACCCCTATAACATTCACTTTTCTTCATAAAATCCATTTTCCCACACCTGTAATTTATTCTTCTCTCAGGACTTTATTCAAATAACTAATCTTGAAACATCTAATTCATGGCTGTATCATGCAGTCATGTATAAAATGTCCAAAATGTGATTATTATATAGTCTAATTAAATGAGCTTCTTGATCTTGGTAAGTATAGTACTTTCTGCCAAAAAGCTTACATTTCAATAGTCCCTTAGTTAGTATTAGTTTTACCACAAAAGTTAAGCCTATGAAACTCAACTCATCAAAGTATACTACTGCTACTGTTCACAAAGGAAAGTAACAACATTTAACAGAGTATTTTAATTTAAAATTTTAATCTACTTTATCCATAAGAGAATATTACATTCCCAACTGCTGGAACTCCATCTCCAAAGAAAGTCCAACAACTATAAGGAAATGGGGAAGCAGGAAAGCAAATGAAACATCAGAATCCAGGAGAGAAAATATTAATTTACTTGCTCAACATAACCTTACTTTCAGAGTAGAATATATGTTTTGAGAACTTTCTTATCCATTAAAGTTACAAAGCTATAGCTTACCTTAAAAGAATCTGGACTTATAAAGTACGTACGTTAACAAGTAGTTATCTCCATTTCAAAAAATTTACTAAAGGGCATAAGAAAAGTTTGTCTTTCATAAGGTTGTCATGAGGATTAAAGTACATGTCTTGTACTTCATAACGATGTGATAATTCATGTAAAGTGCTTAGAAAGCAACTGACTTAACAATCATTTATTGAGTTCTATGAGAAAGTTACTTTTCCTAAAACCTTTATATGAAGTAATATTATTCCCCTTGTACAGGTGAGTAAATTGAGGCTCAGAGAGGTTAGGCAACTAGCATAAGGTCACTCAGCCAAGAAGGGGCAGAATCAGGATTTAAACATAGACGGCCAGATTCTGGAGGCTTTGCCTTACCTATTATGCTACATTGTCTCTTGTGGTTTATAGTAGGCACTCAATAAATGTTAAGTATTATGTGGTCCTCAAATTTGACTCACAACTTCGTAGCAACATGTCTCCATAAAATTTCCATTACATTAGAGCCCATTAAATTTGAATTTGTGATGTTTCGGGTATAGCTAGCTATAGTCTAACCTAGGAGAAAACATTTTAGATGGGGTACACAGGGGAGACCTCCCTCCCTGAGAAGTAGGCAGGGAACAGTAATTGCAAAGGCCCTGAGGCAAGAGCATTCCTGGTGTACTAGGTAGTATGTTCTAGTCCCCATGCTGAGTGCTTGAAATGTATTTTTATTGAAATTTTATGTGCGGAGTTTATAGGTTGCATGGCTATAAGGAAGGCATTATAATATATATCTTAATTTTACATTAACTTAAAGGAAAAAATATTGAGAAAATAAACAGCCTAAGGTCACAGGGCTAATAAGTGGCAAAACCAGGATTTTAACCAAGATGGACTTTAACACCTAAGTAAGTACTTTATTAATAAAACTGCATTTCTTTAAAAATACCCCGCAATTACAAGTTTTATCTATTTCATTCATTTCCTTTTATTTGAAAAAATATGTTGAAAAGACTTTAAGAATCCCTGTAAAATAAATTTATGTTCCCTATGTGCTCTCCCACAATTATGAGGAAGGAAATGGTTTCTAGTGTAGATTCTGTATTTGGTTATAATGATAGCTGGAAAATTAACCCATGACCTCCATAATCTTTTCTTGCCAAATGATAGGTAAGAAACCTAAGTTCTCTCTCCTCTTATTACCTCCCAACACACACTCTCCAGGTCAATAAAGACATTAGGAAAGAAACTGCAGAAGAAATGAGAAAGCACTCAAGTATCTAGGAACTAGTAATATACACACAAACACAAAACTGATAATCACTCTCTCATTCACTCAATTACCCTCTCAGCCGCCAGGGAGAATTCTTTGTACTACATCAGATCTCAGACACAGATCTAATATCTATTCTGGTTATGGAGTTTCAAAATGTGGTCAGGGTCACTGCAATGTGAGAAGAATGAAGTTTTATACACATAAAAGAACAACTACTTTGGGTTTTCTCCTGGTAACTAAGGAGTGAGCTGGCTCCTGGGAATTGTGAGCCAGCTTACAGTTGCTGTTGATGGTGATAACAATAAATAGAAGTATCATGACAGAGAGATTGGAATGTGGATAGGCAAAGCACCCTGTGAAAAACAAACAAAAATACACAGAGAAGAAGCCTGCATTTGCTAATAGGATCCATCTCTATATAATTACCACTGACCACTCATGATTGTTAGGATGTGTAGGGCAAAAAATTTATTATCTATCTTCCCATTTTTCTGTGGCAAACAACTTTGTTTCCAAAGTTGCACATGCAACTGTGCTTCTCTAAACGCAAAGGAGCATATGAGGAAGTCCAATGACAATTCACAACAGAGACTAAAACTAAGAATCCACATACATCTCTCTTTGGATTTTCTATTCCTTATTCAGAAAACTTTTCTACTATGTAAGGCTGTCATCATGATAAAATTTGCTGTTTTCTGAGACACTGTTAAGAATCTGATCACATTTCCAAGCATCCTCCTCCAAGGTGTTTATGTTACAGTACCTGGATGAACAAATTTACTGGTCCCACTGTACTCGAATATAAAGGTTACTTGAGCAAACAGTGAAGCTGAGCTAAAAAGATAAAACTCTAACAATAACACTTGAAAGGACATTAAGCATGTGTGCTTAAGAACAGGTAAGTTAGACGAATTATACTCATCTTTTCTACTTCCTATTTGACACTTGTTGCTAAAACGGAAGAATGTATTTTGCTAGAAATAAAATGTAGATATTAAATGTTTAAATTTCTATGTCTTTAACCCTAAAATAACTTTTTTTTAAAAGAAAGAGCCCAAACTTATTTTTCTGAATGGGAACATGGAAGTGAAAATACTTGCACTCTCTGAAGAATGCTTATATAAAATGAAGGTATAGTCTACAATCATAATGGTCCCACATGTGGTTCTATTAGGGTACTGAAAACCAGCCCCTTGCTCTTCCCAGCTGTGCAACAGAAGAAGATCAAAGCAATGGAGTCCAAGGCAGCTGCACCAGGGATGGGTAAAGCTCCCAGTGCTGCCGTCACTTCCTAGAGGAGAGTAGCCATGTGGCACAGATTTGCCACAAACCCAACTACCAGCACCTAAATGATGAGAAACTGGCTCCCTTTGCTGTTTCACACACTGAAACGCTTTCACAAAAATAGTTTGAACTTTATGCCCTAGTATCAGAGAAGTACCTTTGGAAAATGCTGTAGTAAACTTAAAATGTGATCTTTAACATCCCATGCCTAATTTCTTTTTCTGAAATATGCCAGTTTATTTTGTAGATCTCCACATTGTGAGTGGAATATTCTATTTCCTATGATATAAATGATATAATCATCTTTTCAAATGCCAAAAAACCCCAACCTCTGAACAAAACCAGGCCACAATTAACTTATGAATTTCACATATAAGACAGAAAAATAAAATCAATTCCATTCATTTTTATACAGAATCATTTCATTTATTGTTCAGTAATACAAAAATACAAACATCCATCAGTTCTTTTATTGCTTGTGAAATGTTTTACCTCAAGTAACCTTGATTGATGTTCTGTGAAAGGTCTTTCTTCTCTAATAACCTAATCTCAAACCTTGACATGAGTTTGCAAGTGAACAGCTAAATGATTTTTCCTACTCTCCATTTGTGCACAGAACAAGAACTACTACATAATTTGGCACAAACTGACGTAACTGACAGTCACTTCCAACTGAAGCGTGGGATCAGAAGAGCAAAGCTTTGGGAGGCCAAAGCAAGGTACACTGGTACTTGGAAGGTTTCAAGATTCTTCACCAGGCTATGTACCCACATTATATCTGGCTGAAAGCAGAGCATAACCCTAACATATAATTTTAAGAAGGAGAAAAGAAAAATAGCTTTTTAGGAATTTCACTTTAAAAGT
Source organism: Symphalangus syndactylus (assembly GCF_028878055.3). NCBI lineage: Eukaryota > Metazoa > Chordata > Mammalia > Primates > Hylobatidae > Symphalangus > Symphalangus syndactylus. The sequence continues at coordinate 46,098,153 of NC_072440.2, forward strand.
CTCTTTGAAATTACCAATTAGGTATATAATATGGGGGTGGGGTACAGTAGGAGGTAAATGGTTCAGAATAATGTAAAAGTATCCTAGATCTTCTATAGAAAATACTATGGAGAAATAACAGCGGTTTCGGATACACTGGCAAAGCAAGTCTTTCCATGAAATTTATATAAAGTGATTTAAACAAGCAAATAAGGTGAAAACATGAGGCACCTGAAATATTTGTTAGATTAGTAATACTCTACACCTGCTGTAGCTGTGCCACCTCTCAAACCCCAAAATACTGCTTTGATGTGACAGTCAACGGCCCCCTGAAATTTTATCTTTTCAAATAATATACTTGCTACATAATATTACTATTATTTTCAAAGCAGTAGTTGGAACTATTCAGCATTTGCCACAAAACAAACCAAGGTAGTAATCCATTACTCCAGCTTTTGTGTTCCAAAAGTACATCTGAAAGTCAGTCATTAGAAATTTAGAACACATTTTTCTGGAGAAAAAAACTACACAAATAGCCAAAAACCACTCCCAGAGATTTGCAAGCTACTCACAGGGATTCTCAGAATCCTATTTAACCTATAATATACCAGGAACGTCACTAAGCCACCATATGTAATTCTCTCTCGTGCTCACGCCTTAGCAGTACTTTCCTAGCCACAGAAAGGATCCAGGATTAAACATTGGGAGGAAAAAGCTATGTATGGAAAAAAAAAAAAATCTTTCGTGAATTCACCTAAAGTTTATTTGTGACTCCTAAATCAATGCCCATGGTGCTTCTGTGGTCATTTGTGACATGTGGAGAATGTCAAAAAATTTTAGTCCCATAACACACATTTCTAAATGAGGTGAAGCAGGATATGCTCTGTCTTCTTGTTTCAGCTCTCATACTGTAAACAAGCATACTTTTTGTGCTCTATTTAGTGCCAATTTTTTGCATTTCTGTGCTGCTTTTTGGTAATTTCACTGTTTAAAATGGTCCCCAAACACTGTGCTGAAACGTTATCTAGTGTTCCAAGAAAGCTGTGATGTGCCAATATGTGTTTCAGATAAGCTTTGTTTAGGCATGAGTTACAGTGCTGTTGGCTGTGAGTTCAATGTTGATGAATTAACTGTATTAAATAAGGTATCTTTAAACAAAAACACATACAAAACAAGGTTATGTACTGGTCAGATGACAAACTATGCGACCAGAGGCCTGCAGGAACCTAACCATGTATATCCCGAGGAATAAGAATTCCTGCTAATTTAGTGTTTCATAGTGACTTTAAGGAACGTAACTGTGAATAAGGAGAATCAACTATAATTGAGAGATATATAGTCTGTCCTCTCTCATAGATTTGACTCCCCTCTCAACCCAGTCCTGGAAAAATCAGTTTTGTCTCAATTTGCAACTCATCTCAACATTTCTTTACCCTACATAAATTTGTGCTGTTTGACTTGTCCTTTGAACTGGTTATAACATTTGCCTGGCTCCCTTATATCAGATGAGTAAAATCCTTCAATACATGTTTATTGTATATCTGTGCTAGAGTCAGTGTATCTTTTTCTGGAAAATTTCTTTTAACAATTTTGGAGGTCCCCTTGAGACATCCTATAGATGTATCAACCAAAGGCAGGCAAACTTCTTCATCAAAGAAATGGTGTACCTTATGCTTAAGCCTGCATACCTCTTTTCTTGGCTCTAAAAGGTGAATCCAAAGCAGCAAGAGAACTCTGCTGACTCTGGTCTTTTGCTCTCTACTAATCTGGGGAATTGGTTTTGCAATCTGACCATCTGATGATCCCCATAAATGGATTAATGGTTTATAGAGGTCTATTCTCTGTTCGGTGAGAAAAAATGGAGAATCTAGTTTGTTAATCTATTTTGGACTCAAATCAATTAAGAATTTGTACTCAGAAAAGAACAGCTCTTTGGTATTTCATCATTTTGTATTATTAACTCATGGCTGAAAGTTTATTTTATTTTTATTTATTTATTTATTTATTTATTTTTTGAGACGGAGTCTCGCTCTGTCACCCAGGCTGGAGTGCAGTGGCGCCATCTCGGCTCACTGCAAGCTCCGCCTCCCAGGTTCACGCCATTCTCCTGCCTCAGCCTCTCCGAGTAGCTGGGACTACAGGCGCCCACCACCACACTCGGCTAATTTTTTGTATTTTTAGTAGAGACGGGGTTTCACCGTGTTAGCCAGGATGGTCTCGATCTCCTGACCTTGTGATCCGCCCGCCTCGGCCTCCCAAAGTGCTGGGATTACAAGCGTGAGCCACCGTGCCCAGCCGGCTGAAAGTTTAGAACTGAAGTTATAAACTCTGTGTGACTGTATGTCTATCAATGTCTGTATAGAGAAAAGCCTTACTGTGCGTGTAGATAAGGCTTTTCTACCTTCAGGTGGCACTGATTAATTAGATTATAAAGTCTTTTTAAGGAACTGTGGGCCGGGTGCTGTGGCTCATGCCTGTAATCCCAGCACTTTGGGAGGCCAAGCCGGGCAGGTTACGAGGTCGGGAGATCGCGACCATCCTGGCTAACAAGGTGAAACCCCCTCTCTACTAAAAATACAAAAAATTAGCTGGGCATGGTGTCGGGCGCCTGTAGTCCCAGCTCCTCGGGAGGCTGAGGCCGGAGAATGGCATGAACCCGGGAGGCGGAGCTTGCAGTGAGCTGAGATCGCAGCCACTGCACTTCGGCCTGGGTGACAGAGCAAGACTCCACCTCAAAAAAAAAAAAAAAAAAAAAAAAAGGAACTCTGTTCTGATTAGCTTATAGAGAAAAATAAGTGATTATGTAAACTGAATAATCTTAAAATTTTCAGAGAAGAAAATGGAACTTCTAATACTTTCAGTGTGCTAGAAATTATTTTAAGCTACAAGTACTTTTTAAGAGTACTTAAAAAGTACTCTTAGAGCAACTAACAAACATTTTGAGACTTCAAGTTCATATCGTGTAGGTAAATCTTGACAAACAAGACTAATAATTTTGGTTTAATAAAACAGCAAGGTTTTCTCTGGTTTATCAATGTTAAATATATAAACAGACTTTTATTCCACTTGCATATTTTTTTAATTATACATGTTTACTAATCAAATAAGCCGGAATTACTTGTTTAATGTTTAGTCATGAAAAATGTAAACTTACGATTAACCATATTGATTCATTATTGACAATTAACAATAATTATGTTTTGTAATATGTCACCTTCAAAATTAACTTCCAAGATCGTCAGGTAATTAATAGATATTTATTAGATATCCAGATCTCTTATTTTTTTAATTATTTTTTAAGGCTAGTGGAGTCAAGCTGTGGGAGTGGAAAAGGAATAATGAAATCTGTAACCGGTTGTGATCAATTAGTTGTGAACCCTAGATCTCTTCTAAGTAAGACAGAATACTAATCCATTGATAATGACAGGGTTCGGGACATGCTACCCTAAAATAATGGCACCTTGGCATTTGAGGAAACAGAGAAGGAAGGCCACTCTGACCTCCTACCACCCTTGTACCTTGAAGTAGACCATAAAATAATTCTCTGGCCTTCCCGTGGAAGAAGTCATAAGACACTCATGTGCCCTATCACCCAGAGGCAAGGAATATCAAAGAGGGATGGACTTAAGAGAAGAATCTGAACAAACAGGCCTAGCTAAGTTCTCTCTAGCTTATTAGTATTGGATCATACCTTCTTTATCCAGTCATATTTCCACACACAATGTACTTTTTCTTCAAATTTAGCATAAAATACACAAGTATTCCTGTTTCTTTGGGTTTTCATTTCTAAAGGGTCCTGTATCACATAAAACTTACATTAAATATGTGCTTTTCTATTTTTAACTGTCTTTTATTATAGGAGATGAACCTATGTGATGGGTGAGAAAAGACATCTTTTCTCCATTATAATTACCAGGCAAAATTTTAAATTTATATACTCTTGCTACTTATTTTCATATGCTACAGAGAGGCTGTTTCTCTGGGTTGGTTAATGAACATGTTAATTTTTGCCACCTGGAGAAGTTGGAGTATAAGGAATGCATATAGTTATAGAAAGTTATGTGTATTTATGAGATCTGCTAGTCTACTAAAATGCTGACGTGTAACCATTTTCAATTCTCCATCTCCCAGTTTCTCTATGGAATCAGTCACTTTGGTTAAAAGATACACATAAATGAAACTGGAATAGAAGAAATGGTGGCAGAGAGGTAAAACTTTGCATGCAAGGTTATGAGTTGGGTTTTCGTTTATTAAAGGAAAAAGAGAATAGTTATGTCCTCAAGTAAAGTGACTGATTGTGCCAGAAAGAGAAAGAGAATGGTAAGAGCTAAGGTTCTTTACCATCATATTACCTTCTATATTTAAGTTTTACTGTGACTTTGCAGTGAGTGGCTACATATCATTTCTCAGGTACCTGTGATTATCTATCCTAACTGCTCACATCTCCGGACAACTTTTGATATTTACCTTCCCACAACTGAATCCTAAATGTAAAATAAAACTTTCAGGATATCACTGCACCTAGAATTATCTTTGAGATTCCCTAGAAGGCCTCTGGAAAATCACAAAGATACATTCTTTCATTTTGTGAAAAGAGAGGTGCTAAAAATAATTAGATTTATTTTATATGCTATTATTAACGAGCTACTTGGGAATAGTTGTCAACTCTGAGAAAAGTTGGCAATTCAGAAAAGATGCTTAGCCATCTCAAGGTTAAATTTCATGGGTAAAGTGTTATTAACCAAAATTGTATGCTATATGGTAAGTTCCTGGGGAATTATCAGTGCCTTCACTGCTCAAGATGTGTTCTATTTACCTCAGACCTTGTACTGCTTTGCCCAGCAAATAATTACAGTATAGTTTATCAGTCATAATTTGTTATTTTTAAAAATATTAACTTGGTTGCATCTTCTGTAGTTTAAATCTTGCATCTTCTAGGCCAGTAAATGTCAACTGGAAATCAATGTCACTTATCTGAGTTTTATTAATATACCGATATTTAGGCCATACTCCAGACTTACTGAATCTTTTTACTAGATTTTAAATCTAGTGGCAAGTTCTTGGTGTGGTTTCCTAGCTCAAGAGACTTAAAAGTCCAATCAGAGATTCCTTGTAAAAACTTTCACCAAAGCAAACAAGAAAGCGTATATGACAAATTAACTATTGCTACACCTATGTAAATGATAAGGCTAAATATCATACCAATGTTATTTTGTGATCACAAATAATCTCTTGCTGAGATTATTTCCTAATCAAAATGGAGAAGGAATAGAAAAAAAATTTTTGTTTCAATGGAAAGCTGCATTGTCTCTAGCACACACTTCCCCTTCTAGGTTATCAGATTTTAGATCAGTTCTTTATCTTTTAGCTACTTGGCAACTCTTTTTAGGTTGTACACAATTGATACACATGTAATTTCTGTCCTGTGTTCTACTTAATAAATAGACCTTCCCCAACAAAACCCAATTTTGTCTCTATTTGCAATTCACTACATTTCTTTATTTCACACGAATTAGTGCTGTTTTGACTTTTAGTTTGAACTGGTTGTAATATCTGCCTTGTTCCCTTATATGAGTAAAATAAATTTTTACTTGCATTTTATACCTATATGAAAGTCATGATTCTTGCCTTTGTTTTGAAAGTTTTTTTTTTGTTTTGTTTTTTTAGAAGATGATATACGGATGTGAGGCTGAGACCCTCATAAGAGGTTACGTTAGGTGGAAGCCCAGACCTTACTGATGTTCACTTCTGGGATAATTCTAAGTACTAAGCTGCACCTCCAATTATGTCTTTATTTTCCTGGATCCAGGGCCAGACCTGTTTCCTTCCCTGCTTCTACCCTCTATTACTTCAGAGGTGGGTTTTCCACCCCAATAGACCCACTATGAACAGAATGCGGTTTCACAGCTTGTCCTCAGCCCTCCTATTCCTGAAAGAAACCTTCCTTTATTTATTTTGAGAATTTCAAAGAGTTTTTATAGCCAACAATGAGAAAAACACAGGGGGTAAAATGACATACTAGAGAAAAGTCACAAAGTTTCAAATCAGATCAAACGGGGGAAAAAAGGCCATTTCTGGTTTTCATTAGCATGTAAATGGTAGTAGATTCTAGTCTTCCACCATCCAAATTTTCCACAGCTGTCTTCCACCTCCTCTCTCCATGATGTAGCTTGCTCCACCCCCCATCCTTCTACCCCATCACTTATTACATAACACAAGGAAAGACAAAAGCCACATGGGTGAGAAAGGTGGGTCTTTTTAGTATACAAAGAACTGAAGTGAGGTTCATCTACATTTCAGAGGAAACCCCAGATATTCTTTTTTCCCTCTTTACAAAGAAACATTATCATTAAAGAGTTCCTTTGGAATAGATGCTGAGCTTAAGATGTTTAGGATGAGGCCCTAAGTTTAAGGCTAAAAGAATCAGGGGTATTTATTTATATTTGCTTTGTGTGTCAGTATGTTTGGGGACATGGTAGTGGGAAAAGGGAGAAAATGAAGTCATAGGGAGCATTCAGTCTTTTCTTCTTTTCCACTCCCCAATTTCAGAACACCAGCCTTCCATAAGAAGTGAGGTAAAGAAGAGAGAGCTATGCAAAAAAGATATAAGCTGAGGGGACAGCTGCAGAAATTATCAATAGGAGGAGAAAGAGAACTTCTTTTCATCTCAAAAATGAGAGTATTCTTATATAAAAAGATGAATCTGCATAATACCTTATTTGATTAAGAACTGAAAACAGATGATTAATGGGGGAACTTGTGTACTTATAGAGATACTATAGGTATATAGTACATCCCTGTACTATTATCCCTCTCTATTATCTCTACTATAAAGATACTACAGAAACTTATAGCATCTCCAGAGTATACTATATGGAGTATATATAGTATATTATCTCTATACAGAGATGCTATATAGATAATAGAGTATAAATAATACATAGTCTAGAGATATTCTGTAGTCTATTCCATATATCTATATAGTAAAGAGATACTATAGTATCTCTATACTATACTCTAGAGGTACTATAGGGACACTACATTATCTCTGTAGAGACCTACAGTATCTATTATTTTATAAGTAACATAAGAGTTTCTACATATCCTTAATTCATTCTAGGTAAGAGTACCTGAAGAATAGAACTGTACTTCTTAATAAGTATTACATTTGAACTTTTCCAAGTTGGATATGAGTTTCCTGTTTCTCATATTTACTATAGGAATTATTTAATGAACTATTTACATAGAATATATATATATATATATAATGTATACCCTGTATATTGCTAAATATATCAGTGTTCAGTAGAAATATGTGAGCCATATGTAAGTTTCTAGTAGCCACATTAAAAGGAAATACGTAAAATTAATTTTAATAATATTTTACTTAGTCCAGTGTTTCTAGATCACTTCATGTAATAAAAATTGAGATACTTTGTTTTTTTATACTAAGAAATTCGGTGTGCATTTTTTTCATACTTTGAAATTCAGTGTGCATTTTACCCTTACAGCACATCTAAATTCGAATTAAACACATATCAAGAGCTAAAATCACATGTGGCCAGTGGCTACCATAATGGATAGTGTAGATCTAGATTATTATTTTTTAAGATCTACTAGCATCATAGTACCAGGAAAACATTGGACTTGGAATCTAGAGGGTTAGGCACGGTCAGGAGCAATGTGATTGATCTGGGGCTTGTTTTCTTAACTTCTGTAGGTCTCGGTATCCTATCAGAGGGAGAGTTTGGAATAAATAACATACAGTTTGGAAGCAATTCAAACATTATGAAATAATCATTTTAAGTATGTTTCAATACACTTCAGGATGCTAATCCTTAATAAACTCAGGATAAACTCCAAATTAACTTGACAGGAAGACATTCATTAGCTGTATTTTACGAACACACTAAAATATAAGAAATTGTTAATAATCGTGCTATAGCTTTCTTTCTTCAGGTTTCTAATTACAGGGAATTAACAGATTAACGGTTCTTCTAAAAAAAAGAACAAGTCACCAAATTAAGGTGATTTAAAGAAAAGTTTAAAGCATAATCTGGAGAATCATTTAGAACATTACTAAATTTGCTGTTAAAATTCACCAATACTTATTGAGCACATTAAAAGATAAATAGGACTTGTTTTCCCTGGTAAATTCTTATAATCCAATAGGTAGGATAAAATATTACAGTTTGAGTGTAAGAACTATGCCTTATTTATCCCCAGAGCCTAGCCATACAGCGCTGACATACAATAGGGTGTGTTCAACATGCTTCTGAGTGCAGTACAAAAAAGGCAACAGAGAAAACCATACTATAAGAGCTGCAAGAAAGGAACAAATTATTGTGAAAGTTAAAAGGAAGAAAGAGGAGTTCATCCAGTAGTAGACGGGAGGTGGAAGTGAAGGAGGGCAATAAGAAAAGGGATCAAGAAATGAGACAGCATATGAAATGAAGACTAGGTTGGTGTTTCACAGGCAGGGATAAGAATGAGAACAGTATTAATGAGGTTGTAGAGGGAGGAAGGTGTATAGTAGGTATGAAATGTAAGGGCAGAAAGTAAGAGTTGGAACACAGACAAAACTTGTTAGTGCTTTGGTAGTAAGTTAGTGCCTATATTGTGAAGAACTTTGAATTATCAGTTGAGGAATTTGTCTATTAAACATAGACTCTTGAAGATATTTGAATAAAGGGTATTTGGGGACTTATACAAATGTCATAGTATTGAGGCAGTATACATAACAGTTTAGACTAGAGGTCATCTAAAATTTTCTGTAAAGGGCCAAGTAGTAATTATTTTTAGGCTCTGGGGCCATATAGTCTCTATTACAACTACTTTTCTACCACTGTAGCCGAAAAGCAGTCATAGACCATATATAAATGAATAAACATGACTGTTCAAATGAAATTTGTTCACCTCTTTGTAAGTATGTGTCCCTGTTACTTAATGTTACATAATGTCTCTAAACCTCAGTTGCCTTGAACAATTAAATGGAGACAACTGTTCCTGCTTCGCAGAGTTACTAAATGAGAATGAAAAGCACTTAGCATGGTGCCTAGCTCATGATTTAGTGTTTATGTTACTTTCTGTGGTGGTAATACTTATTACCCGAGTCTCAAAATATAATTAGAGGGCATTAAATATGTTTTGTAAGGCTGGGTGCGGTGGCTCACGCCTGTAATTGCAGCACTTTGGGAGGCCAAGGCAGATGGATCACCTGAGGTCAGGAGTTCGAGGCCAGCCTGGCCAACATGATAAAACCCTGTCTCTACTTTAAAAAAAAAAAAAAAAAAAAAATATTAGCTGGGCATGGTGGTGCATGCTTGCAGTCCAGGAAGCTGACGCAGGAGAATCACTTGAACCTGGGAGGTGGAGGTTGCAGTGAGCCGAGATCATGCCACTGCACTCCAGCCTGGGTGACTGAGTGAGACTCTGTCTCCAGCCCCCCACCCCCACCCCCACCAAAAAAAAGTTTTCCAGAAAGCAACTGAATCTGAAAATCTTACTCCCCTTTTGTATTGATTTTCTACAATCTTTAATGTCAAGGGAAACCATGCTCATGACTTCTCTTTTTATTTGACATTTAAAAGGGAAATGAAAAAACTAAGGAGATAAAAGGTAGGCTTTTATCTTCAGAATAGTCCCTGAATTGATATACAAATAATCAACTGTATATCAAATACAATTGATATTTGATTTGTATATCAATTATCAAATACAATTTGATAATTGTCAAAAGCTAATATACTTTTAGGCTGCATTAATATAAAATACAATTTGATAAGTGATACATAAATCATCTTTTGTGTAGGTATGTGGCAGTTTTACCCTAACTTCCTATTTCTAGATACTACTGAAAGGCAAGCATTAATGCCCATAAACATATAACCTTTGTCATATTTTACTATTAACACAGAATCAGCTGTACTAACAAAAACTCATTTTCCCCTATACAGCATATGAGTAAGGCACTGGCCTAGATAGCAAAGAAATAAAGACGAACTAGCCCATGGGCTTTAACATCCTTAAGTCTATAGTTTTTGGACATTACCCAATCCAACTTCTCATTTCAAAGCTGAAGAAATATGCTTCTAAAAGGCTAAGTGTAGTGAAGCATGACTTGTTCAAGTTCTCCTGTGAGGTAGACCACTGTGGAATGAGAATCTTAGTTACCAGCCTCTTAAACCAGTAGTCTTTACATATTAGTGCATCTGAACCGTTTTTTTTTTTTTTAAATGCCTTAACTTATCAGAACATTGGTTCACTCCACCTTCAATAGCACTAGCTGACAACAAATGATTTTAGCTGTGGGCATAGGGAGGATCCATTTGTATGTCCTTCACTACTATTTACCTACCTAAGAGGGGCAAGTCAGACGGAAGGGGATGCTGTGGAATTTGGAAAAGATCCCCCACCTCCACCGTTTTTTTTTTGTTTGTTTGTTTGTTTTTGAGATGGAGTTTTTGCTCTTGTTGCCCAGGCTGGAGTGCAATGGCATGATCTCAGCTCACTGCAACCTCTGCCTCCCAGGTTCAAGCAATTCTCCTGCCTCAGCCTCCTGAGTAGCTGGGACTACAGGCATGTGCCACCATGCCCGGCTAATTTTGTATTTTTAGTAGTGACAGGGGTTCTCCATGTTGGTCAGGCTGATCTCAAACTCCCAACCTCAGGTGATCCGCCCACCTCAGCCTCCCAAAGTGCTGGGATTACAGGCGTGAGCCACTGTGCCCAGCCTCCCCACCTCCACTTCTGTAATGCTTCAATGGTGTTTATTTAGAGCTTGCTTCCACTGTAGCTGAAGAAACAGGATTTATCTATTTAAGGACATAGAATGCTACATGTTAAATAAATAAGTACTATAGCAAAATCAAGAGTGGAATAATCATTGAGGACTTTCCCAGGAGATGAGAATGGTTTCAAATTCTTGAGTAAAGAAATATGTTTCTTTTTATTTATTTATTTATTAATTATTTTTTGAGACTGAGTCTCACTCTCTCACCCAGGCTGGGGTGTAGTGGTATGATCTCAGCTCACTGCAACCTCCACCTTGTGAGTTCAAGCGATTCTCCCGTCTCAGCCTCTTGAGTAGCTGGGACTACAGGCGTGCACCACCACATCCAGCTAATTTGTATATTTTTAGTAGAACCAGGGTTTTGCTGTTGGCCAGGCTGGTCTCCAACTCCTGACCTCAGGTGATCCACCCATCACAACCTCCCAAAGCGCTGGGATTACAGGCATGAGCCACTCTGCCCGGCCAGAGAAATATATTTTAGAAAGTCAGTTATTCCACCAGATACTGAGTGTCCATTATATGTCAGGTTTTGTGCTAGGTGCTAGGCACATAGCAGTGACCAAGACAGGACATAGTTCTACTATCTTAAAGGTTAAAATTCCTGATTCACTGTTAGCCGACAACTTTATGTCACTAACCACTAGGCTTTTTAAAGTTACACTTTCCATAGACTTTGATAATGTTCCTCAATTTTCTTTCCTGGGGAGGTAGAAGTCAGATGAGAAAGGCACTTGATTTTAATAGGAACAGTGGTGAGCTCACACTGGCAATTCACATGGCAACTGTAGTCATGCAGTCCTTGTGACCACTTAGAGAAAGACTAACCAGGGATTTAAAATTTTAATTAGATTTCCTGTTATTAAACTCACATCACAGACTTCAAATGAATAATTTTCAAAGTGTCAAACATGAAATATGATAGGCTGAAAAGTTAAAAAAATTAATGGAACTGTTTTTATAACTATGTTACAGTTTACAAAGAGAGTAATGTTATTTTAAGTCAAAATAATATTTTAAAAGACCACTTTTGAGAACAATTATGTAATTAAGAAATTTGGAACTTGCCAAGAAAGCATAAGTAAGGAATTGCACTTAAAAACCTTTTTTAAAAAAGTTTTTAAAGGTCTCTTAAGAGTTACGGTGGAGCCAAGATGGCCAAATAGGAACAGCTCCAGTCTACAACCACCAGCATAAGCGACGCAGAAGACGGGTGATTTCTGCATTTCCAACTGAGGTACTGGGTTTGTCTCACTGGGGAGTGTTGGACAGTGGGTACAGCACAACGAGCATGAGCCAAAGCAGGGCGAGGCATTGCCCCACCCGGGAAGCGCAAGGGGTCAGAGAATTCCCTTTCCTAGTCAAAGAAAGGGGTGACAGATGGCACCTGGAAAATCGGGTCACTCCCATCCTAACACTGAGCTTTTCCAATTGTCTTAGCAAACGGCACACCAGGAGATTGTATCCTGCGCCTAGCTCGGAGGGTCCTACGCCCACGGAGCCTCGCTCATTACTAGCACAGGAGTCTGAGATCAAACTGCAAGGCGGCAGCGAGGGTGGGGGAGGGATGCCCGCCATTGCCAAGGCTTGAGTAGGTAAACAAAGCCACCGGGAAGCTCGAACTGGGTGGAGCCCAGCGCAGCTCAAGGAGGCCTGCCTGCCTCTGTAGACTGCACCTCTGGGGGCAGGGCATAGCCAAACAAAAGGCAGCAGAAACCTCTGCAGACTAAAATGTCCCTGACAGCTTTGAAGAGAGTAGTGGTTCTCCCAGCATGCAGCTGGAGATCTGAGAACGGACAGACTGCCTCCTCAAGTGGGTCACTGACCCCTGAGTAGCCTAACTAACTGGGAGGCACCCCCAGTAGGGACAGACTGACACCTCACATGGCCAGGTACTCCTCTGAGACAAATCTTCCAGAGGAACGATCAGGCAGCAACATTTGCTGTTCACCAGTATCTGCTGTTCTGCAGCCTCCGCTCCTGATACCCAGGCAAACAGGGTCTGGAGTGGACCTCGAGCAAACCGCAACAGACCTGCAGCTGAGGGTCCTGACTGTTTGTCAGAAGGAAAACTAACAAACAGAAAGGACATCCACACCAAAAACCCATCTGTATATCACCACCATCAAAGACCAAAGGTAGATAAAACCACAAAGGTTGGGAGAAACCAGAGCAGAAAAGCTGAAAATTCTAAAAATCAGAGGACCTCTTCTCCTCCAAAGGAACGCAACTCCTCACCAGAAATGGAACAAAGCTGGACGGAGAATGACTTTGATGAATTCAGAGAAGAAGGCTTCAGACGATCAGTAATAACAAACTTCTCAGAGCTAAAGGAGGATGTTCGAACCCATCGCAAAGAAGCTAAAAACCTTGAAAAAAGATTGGACAAATGGCTAACTAGAATAAACAGCATAGAGAAGACCTTATGGAGCTGAAAACTATGGTACGAGAACTACATGATGCATGTACAAGCTTCACTGGCTGATTCAATCAAGTGGAAGAAAGGGTATCAGTGACTGAAGATCAAATGAATGAAATGAAGCGAGAAGAGAAGTTTAGAGAAAAAAGAATAAAAAGAAACGAACAAAGCCTCCAAGAAATATGGGACTATGTGAAAAGACCAAATCTACGTCTGATTGGTGTATCTGAAAGTGACGGGGAGAATGGAACCAAGTTGGAAAACACTCTGCAGGATATTATCCAGGAGAACATCCCCAATCTAGCAAGGCAGGCAAATATTCAAATGCAGGAAATACAGAGAACGCCACAAAGATACTCCTCGAGAAGAGCAACTCCAAGACACATAATTGTCAGATTCACCAAAGTTGAAATGAAGGAAAAAATGTTAAGGGCAGCCAGAGAGAAAGGTCGGGTTACCCATAAAGGGAAGCCCATCAGACTAACAGCTGATCTCTTGGCAGAAACTCTACAAGCCGGAAGAGAGTGGGGGCCAATATTCAACATTCTTAAAGAAAAGAATTTTCAACCCAGAATTTCATATCCAGCCAAACTAAGCTTCATAAGTGAAGGAGAAATAAAATCCTTTACAGACAAGCAAATGCTGAGAGATTTTGTCACCACCAGGCCTGCCCTAAAAGAGCTCCTGAAGGAAGCACTAAACATGGAAAGGAACAACCGGCACCAGCCACTGCAAAAACATGCCAAATTGTAAAGACCATCGAGGCTAGGAAGAAACTGCATCAATTAACGAGCAAAATAACCAGCTAACATCATAATGACAGGATCAAATCCACATATAACAATATTAACTTTAAATGTAAATGGGCTAAATGCTCCAATTAAAAGACACAGACTGGCAAATTGGATAGAGTCCAGACCCATCAGTGTGCTGTATTCAGGAAACCCATCTCATGTGCAGAGACACACTTAGGCTCAAAATAAAGGGATGGAGGAAGATCTACCAAGCAAATGGAAAACAAAAAAAGGCAGGGGTTGCAATCCTAGTCTCTGATAAAACAGATGTTAAACCAACAAAGAACAAAACAGACAAAGAAGGCCATTACATAATGGTAAAGGGATCAATTCAACAAGAAGAGCTAACTATCCTAAATATATACGCACTCAATACAGGAGCACCCAGATTCATAAAGCAAGTCCTTAGAGACCTACAAAGAGACTTAGACCCCCACACAATAATAATGGGAAACTTTAACACCCCACTGTCAACATTAGACAGATCAAGGAGACAGAAAGTTAACAAGGATATCTAGGAATTGAACTCAGCTCTGCACCAAGCAGACCTAATAGACATCTACAGAACTCTCCACCCCAAATCAACAGAATATACATTCTTTTCAGCACCACACCACACCTGTTCCAAAACTGACCACATAGTTGGAAGTAAAGCACTCCTCAGCAAATGTAAAAGAACAGAAATTATAACAAACTGTCTCTCAGACCACAGTGCAATCAAACTAGAACTCAGGATTAAGAAACTCATTCAAAACTGCTCAACTACATGGAAACTGAACAACCTGCTCCTGAGTGACTACTGGGTACATAATGAAATGAAGGCAGAAATAAAGATGTTCTTTGAAACCAATGAGGACAAAGACACAACATACCAGAATCTCTGGGACACATTTAAAGCAGTGTGTAGTGGGAAATTTATAGCACTAAATGCCCACAAGAGAAAGCAGGAAAGATCTAAAATTGACACCCTAACATCACAATTAAAAGAACTACAAAAGCAAGAGCAAACACATTCAAAAGCTAGCAGAAGGCAAGAAATAACTAAGATCAGGGCAGAACTGATCTTAGTTACCATCAGAGAATACTATAAACACCTCTATGCAAATAAACTAGAAAATCTAGAAGAAATGGATAAATTCCTCGACACATACACCCTCCCAAGACTAAACCAGGAAGAAGTTGGATCTCTGAATAGACCAATAACAGGCTCTGAAATTGAGGCAATAATTAATAGCTTACCAACCAAAAAAAGTCCAGGACCACATGGATTCACAGCCAAATTCTACCAGAGGTACAAGAAGGAGCTGGTACCATTCCTTCTGAAACTATTCCTATCAACATAAAAAGAGGGAATCCTCCCTAACACATTTTATGAGGCCAGCATCATCCTGATACCAAAGCCTAGCAGAGACACAACAAAAAAAGAGAATTTTAGACCAATATCCCTGATGAACATCGATGCAAAAATCCTCAATAAAATACTGGCAAACCGAATCCAGCAGCCCATCAAAAAGCTTATCCACTATCATCAAGGGGGCTTCATCCCTGGGATGCAAGGCTGGTTCAACATACGCAAATCAATAAACGTAATCCAGCATATAAACAGAACCAACAACAAAAACCACATGATTATCTCAATAGATGCAGAAAAGGCCTTTGACAAAATTCAACAACACTTCATGCTAAAAACTCTCAATAAATTAGGTATTGATGGGACATATCTCAAAATAATAAGAGCTATCTATGACAAGCCCACAGCCAATATCATACTGAATGGGTAAAAACTGGAAACATTCCCTTTGAAAACTGGCACAAGACAGGGATGCCCTCTCTCACCACTCCTATTCAACATAGTGTTGGAGGTTCTGGCCAGGGCAATCAGGCAGGAGAAGGAAATAAAGGGTATTCAATTAGGAAAAGAGGAAATCAAATTGTCCCTGTTTGCAGATGACATGATTGTATATCTAGAAAACCCCATCATCTCAGCCCAAAATCTCCTTAAGCTGATAGGGAACTTCGGCAAAGTCTCAGGATATAAAATCAATGTGCAAAAATCACAAGCATTCTTATACACCAATAAGAGACAAACAGAGAGCCAAATCATGACTGAACTCCCATTCAAAATTGCTACAAAGAGAATAAAATATCTAGGATTCCAACTTACAAGGGACGTGAAGGACCTCTTCAAGGAGAACTACAAACCACTGCTCAATGAAATAAAAGAGGACACAAACAAATGGAAGAACATTCCATGCTCATGGGTAGGAAGAATCAATATCGTGAAAATGGCCATACTGCCCAAGGTAATTTATAGATTCAATGCCATCCCCATCAAGCTACCAATGACTTTCTTCACAGAGTTGGAAAAAACTACTTTAAAGTTCATATGGCACCAAAAAGGAGCCCACATCACCAAGTCAATCCTAAGCCAAAAGAACAAAGCTGGAGGCATCATACTACCTGACTTCAAACTATACTACAAGGCTATAGTAACCTAAACAGCATGGTACTGGTACCACAACAGAGATATAGACCAATGGAACAGAACAGAGCCCTCAGAAATAATGCCACACATCTACAGCTATCTGATCTTTGACAAACCTGACAAAAACAAGAAATGGGGAAAGGATTCCCTATTTAAGAAATGGTGCTGGGAAAACTGGCTAGCCATATGTAGAAAGCTGAAACTGGATCCCTTCCTTACACCTTATACAAAAATTTATTCAAGATGGATTAAAGACTTAACTGTTAGACCTAAAACCATAAAAACCCTAGAAGAAAACCTAGGCAATACCATTCAGGACGTAGGCATGGGCAAGGACTTCATGTCTAAAACACCAAAAGCAATGGCAACAAAAGCCAAAATTGACAAATGGGATCTAATTAAACTAAAGAAAGTGAACAGGCAACCTACAGAATGGGAGAAATATTTTGCAATCTACTTATCTGACAAAGGGCTAATATCCAGAATCTACAATGAACTCAAACAAATTTACAAGAAAAAAAAACAACCCAATCAAAAAGTGGGCGATGGACATGAACAGATACTTCTCAAAAGAAGACATTTATGCAGCCAAAAAACACATGAAAAAATGCTCATCATCACTGGCCATCAGAGAAATGCAAATCAAAACCACAATGAGAATACCATCTCACACCAGTTAGAATGGCCATCATTAAAAAGTCAGGAAACAACAGGTGCTGGAGAGGATGTGGAGAAATAGGAACACTTTTACACTGTTGGTGGGACTGTAAACTAGTTCAACCATTGTGGAAGTCAGTGTGGCGATTCCTCAGGGATCTAGAACTAGAAATACCATTTGACCCAGCAATCTCATAACTGGGTATATACCCAAAGGATTATAAAACATGCTGCTGTAAAGACACATGCACACGTACGTTTATTGCGGCACTATTCACAACAGCAAAGACTTGGAACCAACCCAAATGTCCATCAACGATAGACTGGATTAAGAAAATGTGGCACATATACACCATGGAATACTATGCAGCCATAAAAAGGATGAGTTCATGTCCTTTGTAGGGACATGGATGAAGCTGGAAACCATCATTCTCAGTAAACTATCGCAAGGACAAAAAACCAAACACCGCATGTTCTCACTCATAGGTGGGAATTGAACAATGAGAACACATGGACACAGGAAGGGGAACATCACACTCCGGGGCCTGTTGTGGGGTGGGGGGAGGTGGGAGGGATAGCATTAGGAGATATACCTAATGTTAAATGACGAGTTAATGGGTGCAGCACACCAACATGGCACATGTATACCTATGTAACAAACCTGCATGTTGTGCACATGTACCCTAAAACTTAAATTTAAAAAGTCTATTAATAACAGAATAGGATATACTTATATACTATCATATACTATTTGTCAGACCCTAGTCTAAACACTTTTATTAACTCATTTAATCCTCACAGTAATTCTCATTGCACATATGAGGAAAGCGAAGTATAAAGTCATACAGGTAGTGACATACAGATTCAAAGGCAGATAGGTTCACTTCAGACTTTTAATCATAAGCTATCCAATACTAAGTGAAAAAGAAAAGCAAATATGTTAGATTATAACCTTTATAATGCTTTCACATTTGTATTTCAGATAATGTTAGACGACACTAATCTCTTATTTTTATATACTGCCTTACAGTAACAATGCACTTAAACAGACAAATTCAATTTGAGAAACTAGAATAACAGGATACATTAGGTACAAATGTTTAGTAGTGCATTTGAATCTAAGGAAGACAAATAGCAGAAATACTGGCTGGAGGGAGGTCAAGGTCAGAACTAATAGTTATCAAGTAGAATATCTATTATGTATCTGCTATCACTCACTTCATGAGGTATCAAGTAGAATATCTATTATGTATCAGCTATCACCCACTTCATGAGGTAGGTACCCTTATTTCAACTGAGAAACATTAAGTCCATTATGAAATTATCCAAAATCATATAGCTTCAAAGTGGCATAACCAAGATTAGAATCCATATTAGTCTGACTACAAAACTTCCTTTCACTATACTATGTTGGCTTAACAGCAGAAAATAAGGAAAAAGGAAGACATTTTGCATTTTTGTTGATAGCAAGATCAACATAACTCAATGATGTTAGGTGGCGGCCCCAGAAGTGAATATACTCTTAGGCCACATTAATATTATTATACAGTTGAGATTAGGCTTGGTATTAGGCCCAGTATATCTAGAAAAGTAGCAAATGTGGGCATTTAGACTGAAGGGAAATCTTACAGGCAATAAGAATATTTTCAAATTATTGAGTTATTAAATAGATTAATAGACTAGATTTTGGCATTATGTTTTGGCTCAAAGAACTTAACTGTAAATAGAGGTGTCAAAACTAGAACAGGCTGCCATATATGTTCAATTGAAGTTTAACAAAATGTTAGTAATTTTACAGAGGAATACATAAACAAGGTAGGTGTTAAGTAGTTTCATTCCCTGTGGGTAC
The DNA here is from genome assembly GCF_028878055.3 of Symphalangus syndactylus. Lineage (NCBI taxonomy): Eukaryota > Metazoa > Chordata > Mammalia > Primates > Hylobatidae > Symphalangus > Symphalangus syndactylus. The sequence goes on from NC_072440.2 coordinate 46,117,125, forward strand.
TTCAAATTAGAGCAGTCTGTCTTTTACATGTTGTATGAGCATTCCAATTTAGGTTTTGTTTTTTTTTTTTTTTTTTTTTTTTGGAGGTGGGTGTTCTGATGTAGTTAAAGTCTGAAACCACTGGATTAGATACAATGAAACCACTGGATTCCAACTCAAATTCTGTATACCTAATTGGTTTTAATTAAGGTTAAGAACATAAAATCATTATCTTGACTTTGTCAAAAACAGACCAAACATACCATTTTTTTCTGCAAAGGAAACTGCATCTTCTTTAGTACGGAAGGTTAGAACCATGTTGGATAAGGGATCAGCCCTGTAAGAAACAATTTTTTTTCCAAGATTTAACATTAAGCTTTGGCTGAGAAACAAAATCAATATTTAAAATAAAATAAACAGCTACTATAAAATCAAATAAGTACATTATTGATGGAATATTTTATTTGTAATAATCGCTTTAAAACTGTTAGTTGGAATACCTTTTTCTGTGTTAAATTTGGAAGATTTTCTAATATGTACTGTCAAATAATAAAATTCATAATTGCAAAGGCATTGTTAGTCTTTAACAATTTTATTCAACTCTAAAAAAACAATTTGAGATGAATTTAAAAACTCAGGAGGATTCTAAAATGGAAAGTAAATTTACTATCAAGATTACTGATGTGTAAAATTACTAGTCCTATCATTACCCAAGGAAATGCAACAATACACATTCTTGTTTTTCTTAAATTAACTTCTTCTGAGTCTCCTTTTTGAAGATCGCCCACTCTTGACAAACCTTCCATCATTAACAATATTCTTTTAAAGCCTAAAAAAATAAAGCTCTAAGATCTGACATCCAATTGAATTCTTCAATGCAGGATAGTGTTAATGTTTACAAATCTACATAGGCTCTTTAGGAAATCCAACTTCAAGAAATGTCACTTTTATTTATTTATTTTTTTTTTGAGATGGACTCTCACTCTGTTGCCCAGGCTGGAGTACAGTGGCGTGATCTGGGCTTGCTGCAACCTCTGCCTCCCAGGTTCAAGCAATTCTCGTGCCTCAGCCTCCCAAGTAGCTGGGATTAGAGGTATGCACCACCACACCTGGCTAATTTGTGTATTTTTAGTAGAGATGGGCTTTCACTATGTTGGCCAGGCTGGTCTCGAACTCCTGACCTCAAGTGATCTACCTGCCTCAGCCTCCCAAAGTGCTAGGATTACAGGCGTGAGCCACTGTGCTCACCCCACTTTTATTCTTATAACAAGGTGGAACACTGTTTGCTACAAATGTTTATTGTGAATCTCTCAGAGGTGAATATAGCATTGTATGAAACACTGCTTAGAAATGTGGAAGTAAAAAATATAGAAAGGAGGATTCAAAAGGTAATTTGGATGGGGAAAGATATGAGATATAGAAAGAAGAGAATCAATGGGGAGTAACTCTCATTGACGGGAAGACCCACTAACTACTGCTGCCAATGTTCTGGTCACAGACCATGGTTGCTACTCTGAGATTCCTATAATTATATATATTCTTATCATAACCTACCCCTACCCTTTGTAAGCAGAAGAGCTTCATATGGCTGGCTATATTAGTACTAATAACATCATAATTTTATATTGGTTCCTCCTTTTCAAAGACACACGATTTTCCAGTTGATAGTTAAAGTATATATACTGAGAACAGAAGTATCAACATAAATATGATGCAGTAATCTGATAAGTGTTGACAGGCACATTGGCTTAGTTGAGAATAAGAAACAAGACATGAGCCAGGAGACCAGAGCTCTGTTTCCTGCAAAGATGGTATAGCCTTTATTATTATCCTCACTTTATTTATGAATACATACATATAGAAATCAAATAGGAACAACTTATATCCATTGTATCCAATAGTAATAACATTCATCCACTGGAAGAAGCCACTATTCTTCCAGCCATTCAGTTTCTACCCTTCTCATTCTCCTTCATTTCCTGTATTTTGTAGTTCTTTGCTAGGTATGCTGTCACCACCAGTTTAAGCTCTTTTTCATTCTTCCCATAACCCCATCCTAACTAAACTTTCTGCCTCCTTGACTCCAATGCACCCTTCACCAAGATTAGTCTTCCTAAAGACTTCCGAAACTCACTCTCTGCCCAGTTCAAAAATTTCAAACAGTTTTCACTGTTTATCACATTAACTTCAGTCTTCTACCTTGGCATTTAAGCACTTCTATAATATGGACAGAACTATTTTCTAGCCTTCTTTTTAATTACTCCCCTGAGAAGTAACCAACTAGTCAAATCAGGTTGCTAATTGTTTTTATAAATGCAGGCTGTACTTTCCCATCAGTTCAATTTGTTCCTTCCTCTTGGAATACTCTCCTACTATCTGCACATGGAAGTCCATCCAAATAATCCCTCATGCTTCACTTTGAATACCAACCTATTCCATGAAGTCTTTCATATCCTACCCTCCTCCAACTGTATACAATCTCTCTTTCAACCTCCACTAAATATAATTTGTGCTTTTATTTTTAGACTTTATTTGCTCATTTCTCAATTACTGAAGTTCCAATTTGGGTAATGGCAGAATATTATATCAGATTTATCTGCTAACTATAAACTCTGGACAAAACAGAAAAATAATTTTCAAAGACCAGAGAGTGAATAATAGAAAAAAAAAAAAAAACCTCATAGAGAATTCAATCTTTAAAAAAAAGGAACCAATCTAAAGTTGGATTTAGATCCAACTTTATATGGTGTTTCCCATAAGGTATTCTCTAGTCTAGACAAGCTAGGAGCATCGAGAACTCAAGCAGAAAGTCGTAATCTCAGTGCAAGGAGCCTGGAGATGGAGTCCAGGATTGCCAGAGCAGCTGGAAAAGAGTAATCCACAGAGCAGGGAGCTTTTGAACTGTACATGATTGAGCAAGGCTTCAAAATGATAGCTGGGAAGGCTGAAAGAATTGAGCAAAGATTTCAGCAGCTGCCTGTTACAGGGGAGACTGAGTCTGAAGGCAGAATGTGGGTAAACACCTTGTGCTTTCCATCAAAACTTCAGAAAGGCCGTGCCTTTTTATTTTTTAACACTAGGTTCCAAGACTAAGGGTAAAACGGAAACAGATCCACTCCAATAATGCATAATCCTCCACAAGTTCAAGGTGATCTATCAGTAATTTAACAGTCTGCTGGAACAAAACTTATCAAGTTACTACTGTCATTAACTTGAGAAACATAAAGGATCAGATAATTAATAGATTATTGTTATCTCTTAATATAAATTGTTTGAATATTAACTAGTGACTAATATTTCAGGGACTAATTAGCATATTAGAAAACCACATATCCACTAAAAGATATATACGAGATTCTTCATTTTAGTACTGTATTATACATAATAACCCAAACAGAAATTTACACAAATAACCATCAATAAATAGCGTGGAATGGATGAATTTCACAAAGTTAAGCAAAAAAGCCAGTCACAAAAGAGCACATAAAGGATGATTCTCTTTAAGTAAAAAAAAAAATAGGCAAAACTAATCTATGTTGTTAGAAGTCAGAATGGTGGTTACCTCTGGAAGGCTGAAATCCGAAAAAACATGGGATGAAATGGGAACTTCTGAGGTACTGGAAATGCTGTTTCTCAATCTGGGTACTACTCACATGCATGTGTGTTCAGGTTGTAAAAATTCATGAAGCTGTATGCTTCTGATCTGTATACTTAATGTATATTTAAATAAAGTTTAAAAAGCAATATTAAGCCTGGCAAAATAATACATTGTTCACATTTCCAAGGTTGATTTTAGATATTTTTCCTCCAACATCATTTTCATATACTTTACTAGACACTAATGAACATCAGTAAACCAATAAACTATCAAAAATTGTTTCATAATTATAATGTCCAACATTGGTTGGCAGATTGCTTTTTGTTCTACACCATAAAACAGACTTTGTGAAGATACTTACCATTTGTGAATTTCAATGATCATTTTCTGCTTATGAGCAAAGCCTATTTAATATTATTCAAAACAGATCTAAGTATCAATACAATGTAAAAATTAGCATTATAACTGACTCTTGATTTACCTAAGAGAACTATTCATGCATAAAAGATATTGGTGAAACATTTTGGCACTGAGAATTTTAATTAGATGCCCTCTGAATGGCACAGAACAGCAAGTGAATGAGTTTCTTCTTGGGAAGCTTAGCTTATTTGTTTATTTTTTAGTTTAAGTATCAACAGCAGTTATAAGTGGCTCTAAATGCTGTTAGTTTGATTAGCACCATTCAGAAATATCAGGTGGTCATCTTTCTGCAAATAGGATACATACATAATGAAGACCATAGAGAAAAAATATGTAATATTAAAACTAATATTTTAATAAACACTTTTGTTATTTTAAAATATTTCTGAGGTAAGAAATGCCAAATAGCTGGGCAAAAAAAAATTACATTCTGCTAATTACACTCCCTCCACCCTGCATCAGGCCAATTCCACTGATTGGGTGAATGCAAAAATGTTAAATACATATTAACAAATACATATTACTTAAAAATAGTAAATACATATCCAATTATAAAACATATAATTGGATCAGAAAATAGGTAACTGAAATTCACTACAGAAAATGCCCTTCAATAGATGTTACGAAAACATTAATACTCAATACCCATTCCTGATTTTTTAAAATTATTGGTAGATCAAGATTAGAAAAGAACTTTGTCCATTTTATTATATCAGAAACATTTCTGCTAAAGAAGAAAAAGGCAATAAGGACATTGAATATCATGAATGATATTCAACTTTGCAAATTCTAGCCAATGCAACGAGGCAAGAAAGAGAAATTGGCTATAAGGAGAAAACGAACTGCCACTATTGTTAGATTATATAATTAGAAAATCAAAGTGAATCCCTTGAAAAACCATGAGAACTAAAGAGACAGTATATAATGTGGCTTATATGCAAAATCAACTTTAAATATTAACAATACTCAACTAGAAAATATAATGAAGAAACTTCATCTGAAATAGTGATAAAACTAAAATATCTAGGCATAATTTTAATAAGAAATGTGAAAAACTTATACTAAGAAAATCATGACATTTCACCAAAGGACATATAAACTTAAATATATGCATATGCATACACTGAAAAAAGTCTGGAAGGATATATACCAAATTGTTGTGGGGGCTTCTATGGAGGGAGGGCGGGTATACTGGTGAGAGGGTAGTAAGCAGGGGAGGCAGAGGTAACATTCCTGGCTTATATGTTATATATGGAAACATATAACTATAGTTTAAATCTACAATGGAAGCACAGTCAATTACTTGTTCAAAAGTCAGTAATGAGATGAAAAGTAGATAGAATCCTTATTTAAATTTAATAAAAAAAACTGAACCACCTGATTAAAGCAAATTTTAGAAGTGCTTTGGCAATGTGTTAGAACAGGGTAAAGGGAGAAAGATGATACAGGCAATACTTCCGTTTACTACTTACTCATAATCAAAAGAACTATCTGCCAACCTAAGAAAGATGTCCACTTTGATGACTTAAGGCTTGAGGATCAAGTGATGAGAGAATTCGCAACATCTACGTTAGTGCACATCTCTGCTTAAATTATTTGACCTTCTATGTCCACAATGACGTGGAACAAATCCTTGTTTCCAGAAGCTGAATGACAGATTCATAATTTTCTAATGAAAACATATTTTTAAAATTTAACACAGAAGTCACATTTTCAGAATGTGATTAACACAAAAAGTACTCAGTCCAATGATCACTGAGTTTCAATGACCAATGTACATTAATATAGCTGAGGAAAAATAAATCATTTTTAGGTTTAACCAAAATTAAAGTCCTGCTTACAGAAATAAATGAAAAGTATTTACTAACCTAAAAGATAAAAGATTGTAAAAAAAAAAATAAATGAGATTAATAACTAATAGTTATCTTTGGCAACTTGCTAGAGTATTAAACAAGGATAAGTCATGCTCTCTCCCTGCAACAGGATCAAGGAGATTTAAAAAGTAAAAACACTTGGGTCAAACCCAAAGGATGATTTTGCACCTTAAGATATTTTTCATATTTACACAAAGATAAATCTTTTACCTTTGAGTTCTAACATTTAAAGACTCAGGTAATTAAAAGAGCATAAGAAAAGCTCCACTTTGGATGAGAAAAGAAATGTAAATATAGTACTTTAAAATATGAATTTAGAAATCTAAAAACAAAGATCAAACACATTTATCTTAAATCCTACATGTGAACCAAAGTGGCCTTTCAGAAAATACTGTAGATAAGCAGATAACAATGAAATGTATTCACTATATTTTAAAAAAATAAAACCATGTTTATAGTCATGAAGCCCATTTTCATAATGAGGATCCTTCCCCTCAATCCCCACTGAGGAAAACATATGGGAAAACATTTAAGATTTCAAATTTCTGTCACAAAATTACTGTGAAATTACTGTAAAATTACTGTAAAATTAAAAAATTACTGTAACTTTGTAAAATTACCTTTTCCATTAGCACTGCCTCTGCTGCTCAATGAAATGTGTCCTTTCCTTTGTATTTAATAGCAAGATAGTAAAAACAGAAAAAAAAAACCCTCCCAAAGGTATATAAAATAATCTCTGCAGGTGTTATTTTTGTCATATTTCTTAAACTGCACACTTCTAACCCTCTGTAATACTCTTACATCAGCAGGGTTAGATGTCTGTTAAATCCTCCAAGCCATTCCATCAATATGCTAGACCTAGACAGTATCTATCAGTTAGAAGAAATGAATAAAGTTGGCCTGGCGCGGTGGCTCACGCCTGTAATCCCAGCACTTTGGGAGGCCTAGGCAGGCAGATCACGAGGTCAGGAGATCGAGACCATCCTGGCTAACATGGTGAAACCCCGCCTCTACTAAAAATACAAACAAAATTAGCCGGGCGTGGTGGCAGGTGCCTGTAGTCCCAGCTACTCCGGAGGCTGAGGCAGGAGAATGGCGTGGACCCGGGAGGCGGAGCTTGCAGTCAGCCGAGCTCGCCCACTGCACTGCAGCCTGGGCGACAGAGTGAGACTCCGTCTCAAAAACAAACAACAACAACAACAACAACAAAGAATAAAGTTAAGCCCAAGATCCCCTAAATTAGGAAACCTTGTGGCTTTGGAAACAAATATATTCTAGGTATAGGATGGATAGTCATTTCTCTTTTAGCACATCCTAAAATCATTCCTCGACCCACAGCAAAAAACACATTAAAATACTAACATTATCTTTGCTCCATCAAATACAGTAATTCTCCTGATTAAAAAAAATACAAGTCTATATGGACTTACCTAGCCAGGTTTTAAATATTTTTTATTTTTGATATTCTACATATTAATATTTTGTATATAATTGTAAAATAAAATAAAAGCAGGCTGAGAACCCAAACTATGGTCAACTCATTAATTTATCTGGGACACAGGTTTCTTAGTTAAGTGATAAAATTTAATTAGATGATCATGAAAAACCTTCGGCTTACAATTCTAACAATTTTATAAAAAGCTTTAAAATATTTCACAAAGAGAAGTCAGAATTCAATATGTCCAAGCAGTAAAATTACATACTATTTTTGTGTCATTAAAATGCTAAAAAAAAGAGTAGCAATTCTGTTCTAATCAAATCAAATAAGTAAATATTTTAAGTAATAATCTTTTTCTTATATTTTTTCATGCTACTGGTTGTTAACACCAGAACAAAAAGAAGTAATTAATGTTTTTTAAAATTATTCAAGATTCAAAACAATGTCTCAGATAAACCAATTGCAGACAAGGTCTATTGCTTCAAAAAACTTTTTACTTCAGCAAAACTACATTTTGAAAAAGAACTTTACCTCCCAAACATGTAGTATATCTCATTTTCAATCAATATGTAATAAAAACAGCATTTCTATATTTATGCACGATAGGTTACAGTTTTGTCTTAAAGCATCAGAGTATTAAATCACTACATATTTCAACATTTAATTATGCTATTTCCAGACTAAGCAATACTATAATAATGATTGTGTGAACCTTTGTGCAAGCACAGCAAAGTAAAACTGTATTTGTTTAAACAATCCACTAATGCGCTTTCAGGACACACTATCCCCAAAATATGGCAGCTTGGCATTTGAGAAAACAGTAGAAGCAGGAAGGTCTCTCTGACACTCTCCCCGAAGTAGGACATAACAGAATTATCTGACCTTCTGAAGTCGGTCCTAAGACCCTCATTCCAGAACTGTCTACCCTATAACAGAAGGAATGGAATGTACTTATTTCTGAAGACAGAGAGACACAGACAAGAATCTGAACAAACAGGTCTGGCTAAGTTCTTCCTAGTTTATAATCATTAGATCATGAACTTTGTCCAACTATCTTTCTGTATGACTGTCCACTCTTCATCAAAACTAAGCACAAAAATACACAGATTTCCCTGTTTCTTTGGGGCTTCATTTCTGAAGTCTCCTGTATCACATAAAACTTACACAAAATGAAATTGTATGCTAGTCTCTTGTTAAACTATCTTTTGTTATAGATGTCTCAGCCACAAACCTTGCAATAGATGTGAGGAAGATACTACTTTTTCTCCTGTATACCACTCAAATGTATATTCTTATATAAAGTATTTTACTCATAAACAATTTAGAGTATACAAGGCACAAGTACTCAAATAATCATTTATTACTGAATGTTGCTGGGAATGTATTACTACAGTGAGTCTGCGGAATAGATGAACATGTAAAAATCTCATGTGATTGAAAAACTGTAATCATTAACATTTCAATAACTGGATAGGGACAAATTTTTTCCTTATAAATTCCTTCAGCTTCTAGAAGCATGTGGTTTACAAAATGACTCCATATATTATATGAAACATAAAATAAAAAGGATAACACAACACCTACTCTTCAAAAGAAAACATACAAATGGCCAATAAACATGAAAAATGCTCAACAGCACTAATCATCACAGAAATGCAAATCAAAACTACCATGAAATACCATTTCATACCAGTCAGAATGGCTATTATTGGCAAGGATGCAGAGAAAAGGAAATGCTTATACACTAATGGTGGGAATGTAAAGCAATTCAACCCCCATGGAATACAGTATGGAGATTTCTCAAAGAACTAAAAACAGAACTACCATTTGACCTAGCAGTCTCACTACTGGGTATCTACCCAAAGAAAAATAACTCACTTTATCAAAAAGAAACCATTCACAATAGCAAAGTCAAGGAATCAACCTAAGTGTCCATCAACAATGGACTGGATAAAGAAATGTGGTACATAAAGAAAATGTGGTACATAAACATCATGGAATACTACGCAGCAATAAAAAAGAATCAAATCATATCCTCTGTGGCAACATGGATGAAGCTGGAGGCCATCATCCTAAGTGAATTAATGCAGAAACAGAAAATCAAATACTGCATGTTCTCATTTGTGAAAGCTGAACGATGGGTACACATGGACATAAAGATGGAAACAATAAACACTGGGAACTCCAATAGAGGGGAAAGGGAGAAGGGCACAAGAGTTGAAAAACTGCCTACTGGGCACTGTGTTTACTATTTGGGTGATGAGTTCACTAGAATGCCCAAACCCCAGCATCACCCAATATATTCATGCAACAAACCTGCACATGTACCCCCTGGATCTAAAATTTAAAAAAGAACAATATTCAATTATGTATGAAGGGCCTTAGACTAAAGGGCAAAATTTCCATGAACAGGGGGATACTCTAAATCACTTTATTATGAAAGTAAACACAAGATAGAAAGAAAATATAGATTCCTATTGTTTCTGATATAAGGAAAGGTAATTGCCAGAGAGCATCCCCTCACCTTTGCCATAATCAATTGTCTAGAACAAGTCACAGATGTAGCCATACCTTATGGAAGAGGATGATTAGAGTTGTAACAAAAAAGCAGATATCCTGGGGCATCTTAGTATTCTACCTACCACAACCACCCTTGTACAAAAATGTGATCTAACATCTCACATTGGTGGGGATATTGTGTTGTTGTAAGGAAAAAAAAATGGTCTCAAAGTATTCTCCTTGATACTGGGGCTTTTAATCCTCGGCATCTTCCACTTCTGGGGGGCCAGAAAATTCTTTCTTGGTTGCAAAGGAGGGCAGTCCTGTGTCTCATAGCATTGCCATTATTAACTAGATGTCAGCAGAAGCCACCACTTATTACAACCAGGAATGTCTCCACACACTGGGCAAATGTTTTAAGGATACAAAAGCACCCTCAGTTGAGAACCACTGATTTTGTCTATATATGACCATTCTTACAGATGCAGGCACCACCAGGAATCTCTTGAAACACTAAGGTGCATTGGGAAATCTGACCTGGTATTCATTCTTTGAAGTTAGAGTTAATGGGAGACTTCTGTTTTCTTGAGAAGTACTGAGAATATACAACCCACCAGAGCAAGATTATTTAGAAAAATTATCTTACATATGAAAAAGTTTGGAAGCCAAATGTTCCTCCATCTGTTGTTTTCCAGAAACTGGGTAGATTCAGTTTTCCATTTGGTAGCTCCCCTTTCTAACAATTTCCAGGCCAGGTCTTGTACTACTTCTACAGGAGACATGAAAATTATGGGCTTTGAGGGACATGAGCTGATTCCATCCCTTCCTTACAACCATGACATGGCAGCTCATCTCACATATACAGATTCACTCCAAAGACTAAGTTGGATAAGTATCTATTTCTCAGCTTTATTACCAGTGAGTGCTCAAGACTCTACCTAGGTGGTTTGATAAAGCAGAATATTCTTAGCAAAGTGTTTCATTTTGGTTCTCTTAATTTTATAACACCCTGAATTATAACTAATCTTATAACAAATTTGTAGATTTGTGGAAGTATATTTGTATTTTTGTGATGTTCTAATTGAATTTGTATTGTTTGACTTTTTTCTCATTTTAATAAATTAACTAAACTGCAACATAAGAAAACAACTAAAAAATTGTGTCTATATATCATTTGCCTAATAAAATATAATTCTATTTAAACTGCAACATGACAGATGTTTTCTAAAAAAAGTCTCCCAAGTAATCAACAGGAAATGATGTTGAATATTATACTTTTCTAAAACAAGAGAGTCTACATTTTCTAATTTAAGTTTATAACTACCTTCAACTGGAGACTGGACACATATAATGTTCTAAGAGTTTCAATACGAATGACAATTTTCTAGCTTATCTGCCTAATGTTTTCTCTAATGACAGCTTTTTAAATTTAACTAGAATCAGCCCTCCTATTTAACATTTGGGCCCTATTCCATTATGGAGAATTAGGTCACTGACTTCATTAGTACCACAAGAATTTATTCCAATACACTGTTAAAAAGCAATTTAATGGCCAGGCATGGTGGCTCACACCTGTAATCCCAGTACTTTTCGAGGCTGAGGTGGGTGGATCGCTTGAAGCCAGGAGTTCGAGACCAGCCCAGGCAACAAAGCAAGACTCCATTTCTACAAAAAGATAAAAAAAAAATTAGCCAGGTGCTGTGGCATGCACCTATATCCCCAGCTACTTGGGGGATTAAGGTGGGAGGACCGCTTGATCATCCTGGAGTTCAGGGCTGCAGTGAGCTAGGATCACATTACTGCACTCCAGCCTGGGCATAGGGGCAAGACCCCATCTCTAAAGAAAATAATAAATAAACATAAAAAGTAATTTATTATTATTATTAATCACAATATCTCAGGAACTTATAAGTTTCCCTCAAGTTAGCTAATTTCTAAATTGGCCTAGTTCCTACCCCCCTTACAAAGAAAAAAGATATATATATATATATATATAAAATGTATTACAAAGAAGTTTATTGTCATTTTAAAACAAGTTAAAGTGTCACTATATTATAAACACCATTCTTACAGTGTCTTGGATAAAACAGTATTCCCCTTATCTGAGAGGGGACAAGTTCCAAAACCCCTAGTGGATGCTTAAAACCACGAACAGTATCAAATCCTGTATTTTCCTAAACACACAGACCTATGATTAACTTATAAATTAGGCATAGTAAGAAATTAACAATAAGTTGTAATAAAATTGAACAATTATAACACTTATATACTGTAAGAAAAGTTATATAAGTGTAGTCTCTTTCTATCTCAAAATATCTTATTGTACTGTCTGTCGGATAACTGAAACCGTAGAAAGCAAAACTGCAGATAAGGGGGGACTACTGTATACATAGCTTTGAGTTCCATAACAGTGCTCTCAAATTCAGTCATTTTTATCTAATAAGTAGTACTCTGAAAAAGACTATGTCATAGTTTATTGTGCTAAGCCACACTTACCTGAATATCTAAATATATAACGTGTATCTTTGAGCACAGTGATATCTAACAGCATCAAAAAGTACTGTCATAAGTATATTGTACATAAAAGAGTTTGCAAATCATATTTAGAAGATCTACATAGAAAAAGATAACTGACAATATTCACATTAAACTACTCACGTTGATGCCCAACCCATCAAAGGATTTTCCCATCGCTCCCTGGTATCAAACTCCATCTTCCACTTCTTTGTGTTGTTTACTCCAGACTGCATGTTATTGCGAGCAGGAACAAAGATCCTGACTTTTCTAGTTTTTATATGCTCTTCTGGAACGCCAGTTAAAGTAGTGATATCCTACAGAAAAACAAGCAAAAAAAAAAAAAAACGTTTCAAACAGCGTACATACTCACTAATGTACTTTTGTTGTTTCCTATATTCATGCAACTCTACTCAGATTTGTTCATAAATTGAGATAAACTTTCTGGCTTATTTCACTACCATTCTGATACTTTACAACATAAATTGCTATTCAGATACCTGTAAATGGTTTATTTAGGGGGAGGTGGTAGGAGACAGTGGAAAAGGATTGTAAAAAAAATTTATGCCCTTTTGTCCAACAAAGCATTGGTATTTTCTGAAGAGACTGTTTGCTTGCAGAAGAGCCTGTAGTCAACAATACTCTTACTTTGTGAGCAAGTGCAAACTAGTCAGAGGAGAAAAAATATAAAGTAAGTATGAAAAGGGGATATAAAAAGTAAATCCTTATTTGCATGTTTATTTAAATCTTAAATAGAAAACAATCTGTTACTTATAGTTTCTGTGTCAAATTGCTTACCCACAAGGCATTACCTTGAGAGGGAAACCTGAACCTTTTTGTAAAGTTGTAAATTTAACAACTTTAATTAGCATTTTGATGTATCTCCCTTTGGTGAAACCTACTAAAGAGAGAATGATACAATCAAACACATTCTGCAAAAGTAATCCCAAAAAGTGGCATAATTTTTGTCAAAATGCGAGATGAAAACAATGGTAACTTTAACTCAATTTTTCTATAATTTTATCCAGTAACAAATGCTCATTTTGAAAACGCACAGAATTTTGATGACCCAGAGTAGATACATTTATCAAAACATAGTGGCAGTCAGGACACAAATTAGTAAAGTAATTCAGAGTTTAAAACCTATTTATGCCTAGTGTTCCATTATTGGAACGCTAAGCATGTGGGAGTTATTTATATCCTACTGCTCAAGGCCATTGCCAAGGTCTGATTGCAAAAATTCCAAAAATTGCAACCTCAGACATAAATGGGTTAAATCTCCATTTAGTAATGGTAAAATACTTTATTTGATTAAAGTAAATCACATCGGGGTCAACCGCATGCTTATTAATGAAGCATTTTAAAATCATGGTTCACTTACTAAGGTAAATTTTGGATAACTTGGTAAAAACAAGTTGACATAAAAATGATTATACCAAACTTGTGAAAACTAGAAAACGTCTGCGAATTTTTGTGTCATTATAATATACATCCTAATGAAAACTAATATTTATTCATAGTTTCAATCTATCAATGCTATGAATCAAATAATAGGCAAGAATACTTAGCTGCTAAGTATTCTTAGCTAGTACGTACTAGTGGGAAAAACACGAAACACATTTCTGACTTGACTATTATCTCTATCCACAAGATTAAAAACCAATTCTTTAAAGTTATTTTAGTTGGCAACCAATCCTCTACTTAACACAATACCTTTCCACCTGCATCAATAATTAGGTGTGGCTACTTTGTCACAGCTTGTTTACAGAAACTATCAAAATTATCCAAATAAATATTTACACAAATATGCTCTTCTAATATGTGCCTACATTTACTTTTTAAAGTTTCTCTGCATCTAAAGTAAAAACGAGTGAAGTTGGCACATAATTTTTAAAGGTGTGAAATACTTTAATTGGTAATTTCTAATATTCAGGTTCAACTTCAAAAAAAGTTTAAGTATTATTACATTTAATGACTTCCTGAAGCATATATGTCTCTATTGAAGAGCTTAAAGTGGCTCAACTCCTGGGAAGTCCTCAATGTTTAATTCCTCCTTTGAATTCACTGTAATATTTGCAATCTGCCATAGTAGTTTATTATTTAATATTATATATCTTTAGATTAATCTGTCTCATTTCCTCAGCTACAGCTTAAGCTGGGTATAAACAAACACTATAAGCATGTTATAGAATTATGGGGTGGGGAATCTTTTCCAAATTCCAAAGCATCCCCTCTGTTCTGAGCTGAGCTCATAAAAGCTGGAGCTATAAGTTATGTCTATTTTTAAAACTATATGAAAGGAAACACATTAAACTCTTAACACTGGTTACCTCAGGAAGATTAGAGGAAACACTTTTACTTTACTTACTTCTATACTGTGATGCATATACGCCAAACTGATTAAAAAAATTAAGATTTTAAACTTTTTGAAGTTTTGAAAAAAATTGAAATAGTATTTGTTGATTTATACTACAAAACAGTATTTGAGCTACAAAGTAGAAAGGACAGTATATAGAAAACCTTTTTTAAAAAGTGTCTACACAATGTTGCTATTTATATTTTGAACTCATAACTACCAATCTTCCATGTCTTCTCAAACTACGGCAATTATTTATTGATATTTTCCCCTAATTTAAAGTTGGCATTTGAACAAGTGGGTTTCTGATTTTGGGAACCCAAGTTGTCATGACACAGAATCAGTTTTTGCATTCAGAAGACATGTAAGGTACTACAGCCCAAATGAGCTGCTGCCAAAGACAGAATAAAGAGGCTTGGCATATCTCATATACTTGACACCTAAAGGGCACAGAGGCTCTAAAATTCCTAGTCCCTGTAGGCACACTCTCAGTCTAGACAACCTGATTTCTCACACTTTAAAAATGCATCACGACACCCTATTGTTATCACTTCATCCACACAGCTTCGGCTAGTGACAGAAGAACCTGTTCTTTAAGCGCATTTCAATGGGCTAAAGCTCCCACTCCAAGATTCCATTAAAACAATGTAACACTTGAAAAGAACTATGAGGCGCTATGCTGAACTCTACTTGTGTCTTCAATGCTTTGTGTGGTTCCCTCTAAATTCTCACAGAGCTACCTGAGATCCAACTTTCACAAAAAAAATTAAAATCTGCAAACTATTTAAATTATATTGAACTAATTGTATTCTTTATGGATTTCTACTTTTGTATGGCAATATGGATCACCTGTGAGTTTTTGAAACCTATTTAGAAAAGCTAGAAATGCTTTGGAGAAAGATGTCACTACTGCCTTTTACAAATTTCTTATTTTAGTGGTAAAATAGAGATAAATAATTTATAAATAATAATTCAAAAAACTAAATCACATAAGTATGAAAAGCCTTCAAGCTGGCACCTGAAGAACCTCAAGACTCACCAGTTAATAATTATCTGTAAATTCTAATAAAACAAGCTACTCTATAAGTAATATACACAGATTTACTGAATTTTAAAACTTTTAATTGTTGAATAGTTGGGTCAAGTATGAAACCTATGTTTCCATTATTAATGTCATTATCCTAATAAAGTTTCAGAAATACAACCTTATGTACAATATGCTATTTTAATAAATGATAACTAATAAGTCAATGATAATTCATAGATTAAAGGCATTCAAGTCAAAATTTGCTATTAGAAAGATGCATGTCATAATTCCAAAGTTCATTCTTTCAGCACCATATCTTCAACAATTTTAAATTTTGGAGGAGATGATAGCTGACCTGCCATTTCACAAGTCTACATAAATGAAGAGGAATTTAAAAAATCACTATGAATGTACCAGTATATGTACATGAACTTTATTCTTTCAAATACCAATTTCCATGATAAAATACTAGTTTTCCATATTAAAATTGTATGATTCGGTTATCAACTGTCTCCATTTATCTTCTGTGAATTCAACTTTTTTTTTCTTTAACAAAGGAAGCAGGGAACAAGCAATGGGAAGTTGGTGTCAAAATGCAGAAAAACCTCCCAGCAAGCTTCTTGCAACCACCCAGGATTTAGAGTCTTGCTGGCCGCTCTCTTTTCAATACCAGAATTTCACACATTTCAATGACTATTATGACTTCAAAGAATCAAATTTTCATCATTGTCCGTCATCTGCCGGTTGATTTGTATAAAGGAGTTCTTCTGCATGCACTCCAAACAAAAGCCTCCTTACTTTTGTGGCTATATATCAAGTTTAAAAGTTTTGTTTGTGACAGTTGTGTCTTTGGTAAATTAGGGTAACACTGAAGGAGTGCAGCTGCTCCACAGGAACCTCCTTTTTGGCACCATTTCACTTAAATAAAAACTGAATAATTAGCTTCTGCCTTTATTAAACCACAAAAATGCCACTGGCCTTAGTAATTACTTCCGGTTGCCCCACCCACTTAACCTTAACAGTTTACACTTGTCATAAAGAGAAATAAATGTAAGGTTTTTGCACTTCGGGATGCATTTTTGCTAGATCTCTCAGTACACCCAGAAAAGCCAAAATTTTTACCATCCTTTTCCTATTAAGTTCACTAAATTGCATGTTAGTATGGATCAATGCTGAAAAGTTTTAGTAGAGCACACACTGAAACATTAAAAATACTGTTTATAGAAACTTGTTCTACTGCAGACTATTAGTTATTTACAGCTAAAACTAATCTAAATTTGACGACTGAATTTATATTCTATTTCAACCATGAAAGATGTTCAAAGAAAAGCAAGTCTTAGACTTGTAATAAAAACTTTCTTTCAAGTAACCCACAGACACTTAAAGCAAGAAACTCATTAAAGGTTTCATAAATAAGGACATTTTACAAAATAAATTTTACAGTTTAAAAAATATAAAGAGTTGGCAGATAGCATTATCGTATCTATTTACTGTGGAAGAACTTAAACACTTCTAAAAACTTAGGGGCCATAGAGATTCAGATATAATAAAAAAAAATAAAATAAATTTGAGTTGTGCCATTAGAACCAACTTTTGTTTGTCTGCTAAAGTAACAAATTGATGTTGGAGTCCAACCAGGCAATGAATCAAGTGTTGGAATGTGACATCTGTTATATTTTGCATACTGGGCAAAACTATCATCGAGCCAAAAGTGTAGTTTGAATGAACTGCTGTGGATAATATGATAGAAATACTTCATGCAAATGATGCTACTAATCATACAAGGAGTATGACACTAATAATTAGAGACATGTTTTTCAATCTCAAACTATTTTTACCACTCCTAGATCCTTCTGAGCAGGAAAGCCTTGGCTAAAAGCAAAGGGCTGAGTCAAAACTGGGTTGGAATCCCAGTTCTCAACTTTGGGCAAATTAATAGACTTCTCCTTTTTCATCATGTATAAAATCAGTTTGCTATACTAAAATGAGTACTAAATAACATATGTGAAGTGCTTACCTTTGGCAACAAAAAGAACGTTTCTCATTTATTCAACGTATTTTTTAGCACCTACTACATATTAGACACTGAACACAATGAGCAACAGTGAAAACATGATCTCTGACCCCAAGAAAATAACAAACATTTTTTTAAAGGACATTCTCTGTCCAACCACACCAGCTCTCAGGGAAGTTTGTAATAAAGGTCCCGGTCTTTAAGGGGATTCTGTCATCTCAACCTTAGCTGGTCAGTCACTTGGTTAATGTCACAGATTAATGTGTGTGTGATTACAGGCATGCCACGTTCCATGGGAAACTGGAGATCCATAACCACTACAGCAACAAAGGTCTTTTCTTTCTTTTTGCCTATCTTTGGAAAGGGTTGTCTCCTCCAAATTTCATGTTGAAATTTGATCCCCCATGTTGGAAGTGGGGCCTAATGGGAGGTGTTTGGGTCACTGGAGCAGATCCCTCATGAATGGTCTGGTGCTGTCCTTGTGGTAATGGGTGAGTTCTTGCTCTATTAGTTTCTGCAAGAGTTCCTCCAAGAGCTGGTTGTTTAAAAGAGCCTGACACATTCTTTCTCTCTCTCTTGCCTCCTCTATCACGATGTAATCTCTGCACAAGCCGGTTCACCTTCACCTTCTGCCATGAGTAGAATCAGCCTGAAGGCCTCATCAGAAGCACATGCTGGCACCACGCTTCTTGCACAATCTACAGAACCATAAACCAAATATACTTCTTTTCTTTATAAATTACCCAGTCTCAGGTATTCCTTTACAGCAACACAAATGGACCAAGGTACTGCCCACACTGGCTCCTTCCTCTTCCTTCTGGACCTTTTTCTTCCATTTTCTTCTGCTCCCCTTTCCTCCTTTTGATCTTCCATAAAGTAACTTTGAATCTTGATACGTTCCCCTTCAAGTTCCTAGTCTGCCATCCTTCCATATACCCCTGCCAGAATCCTTCACTTTCCACTCCAGCCCCTCAGTAATTTGAACTTTAAGTACCCCTACTCTCAAGGGATTCAAGGTCTCCCAAAAGCAACCACGTCATGCTGAGAAGAGGAAAAACAAACTACCTGAAAACAGAAATGGGTGTTTTGTTCACTTAGATGGACTTTGGGGAAAGACAACTGCTAGACATTTCCTCAGTCACTCACTCACCTAAAAATTTCATCCACAGCCTCCATAAGAAAAATCTTTGATAATAGGCAAATATGTTATAAACTCCTCCCTGGAAAAAACTTACATTCTTTTTCTGTGCCTTTGAGATGTAAATTTCCTACCTGTCTTCCCTTGAACTCAATAGTTATCTTTTAGAAATACAAACTTCAGGGAGATAACTGTTATCAAAAGAAAAAAAGAGAGAGGAAGAAACAAGTTTAAACATAAGTTTAACTTTTTAGTTTCTTCGCTTCTGTGATATTTTTTATAATTGCCTGATTTTTCAACAAGAAAAATAAAATGATGCTTAGCTTTGTCTAATGTCTCAAGAAGTTGTCATGAGCAGTTTAATTGTTGAGAACAAGTTAAATAAATATAACTGGAGCAAAAATTTGTAAGTGAACTTTTTATACAAGATGTCAACTTAAAAAGAGGTTCCAAAATCTTTTTGGTAACTTGCAACCTTAAAGTTATACTTAAGTAAGATTAAGTAACAGATATTCATTAAATGTCTAGGTCATTTCTTAGTAAAATAAAATGCTGAAACATCAATTGCTGAACATAAATTTGAATTTATATACTTTTGGCATATTGCTTTTATATACTATAGAGTAGCTAAACATATTTGGTCTGTTAATAAAAATGAGAAATTGTACTATAAGGAAGCATGTTTCTAGAAATCATAATAGTATTAATCTACAGAATATTACTACATGACAATTCACAATTGCTAAGTATTAAAATTCTAATATATATGTATAGTTTAAGCTACAAGAAATTAAGAAGGGTGAAGAGAAACAATTTTTATACCAAAAAAATGCAATAAAGGATGTATTTTTTGGTAAGAGAAGTTCTAAGGCATGAGGATATATTTTCCATTATGGGAAAAAAGAGAGTAAATTAATTCTGTGCTAAAGTAACATGACTGGTTTGCCAGAATAAGAGAAAAAAGCAGGAAGAAAAAGCAGTTGGATATTTGTTTCAAGACTAAAAAAGGCTTATGGAAAAGGAATCTTGGGGGAAAAAAATCTTGTCTCGTGGTCAAAGATGGCTGAGATTGAATGAATTCATTTACATAGTTTTATTAAAATTAGCTATAGCTATAGTATTAATAGTACACTGATGCAAAACTAGAAATTTGGTCTTCTCTGTTAAAATGACAAAGTTTTCCCGGAGTACTGGTCTAAGAAAGTGAAGGCTTTCCTTTATCTGTTAAGTAACTGGCCAAATAAACAAAGATTTTGTGTTTTATCAAGATAATTTTTTTTTTAACTTTTATTTTAGATTCAGGGATACAAGTGCAAGTTTGTTATAAAGGTAAACTCATATCATGGGAGTCTGGTGGACAATTATTTCATCACCCAGGTACTAAGCATAGTACCTGATAGTTATTTTTTTCTAATCCTCTACCTTCTCCCACTCTCCTACCTCAAGTAGGCCCCAGTGTCTGTTGTTCCTCTCTTTGTGTCCATTTGTTCTCATTATTTAGCTCCACATATTAATAACTATGTAGTTTTCTGTTTGCCTTTAAAATCTTTTGTCACTTTGGTAATGTTTCACAGTGCCCTATGGGCCTATTTAATCAAATGCTTTAAACCTTTTGACATTTTTTACTTCTTAAAGTAAAATTCTAAACTATGTCTTTTAAACCTCTGATTTCGGAACTTTCCAGAGGGTCCCTGGAAAGTCTCAAAGGATTTGTCTCTCAACCTGTTGGAGATATTAATTAGGCTCATTTGATATGTTAAATTATATGGGAAGCACTGTCAAATAATAAGTGATGTTCAGACTTCTCAAAGTTATTATCTTTGAGTATATTATTGAGTGTTCCATAAATTGACATTTCAAAAATTCTGATATGTTCTGGTGTAATGCTATCAGTCATAATTCTGGCTAGTATGTTAACATTTTGTATACCAAAAAACTGCCAACCTTCCTTGCCAACTGCATCATTATAATAATGAACACTCATCAGAGTTTTAACCATGGCCATTTTAAGTCTTCTGTCATTCATAAGACAGTTACTATATATTTTGATTCTTCTCTGAAAGTGTTTGCAGTGAGCAATAGTCTAAATTGCCTCATCTTCAAGGGCATTAATGAAAAAGACTGACAAGTACTCTGTAACACAGATTTCTGGTAACTTTCAGATTACACTATTGGACTGCCTAAGAATTTCCAGAACTCGAATGAAGAAACTAATGGGTTTGTGAAACTGTTCATCAAAATCAAGCAGAACAAGAACTAATTACATGCGGGTGAATGAACTAATGAGGATATTTTGTTGTTGTTGTTTGAAACATTGTGGGTCTTTAATGTTTTGTTTTCCAGATTTAAGGAAATTCTTTTTTCTTTTCTTTTAAGCTATCTATATGGCTTACAGCAATTTGGTAAAGTATACTTTTATAAACAAAAATGGAAAAAATTCTCTCCCTGCATAATCCTTCTAGAATCCAGGAACTATTAGCAAGTATTCTTATTTTTATACAATATAGTTACTTGTATAAGTTCAGGAAGAATCTGTAACAGAAAATTGTGTATTTACTGCTTATATTACCAAGGCTTTGACTAGAATGTCTTATTTCAAATACAACCAAACAACTTTAAGAAACTAAAGTTTGACTTTATGGAGCCAATAAAAGCCCCTTAGGGGTAAAAAACTGGCCTGGTAACTTGAATACATGGTTGTATGGTATGGTTGCCTTACAGCTAGGTGAATAAGGAATGCTACTTCTTGGAAGACCCAGGAACCTCAGGATATTTGGGGACCTCAAACAGGAATTCACCTAATCTCTAGGAATGCAAAGTCTTAGGAAGAGTCCTTGGCTTGGCCTTCTAGTCTCGAGAGGCTGTTACAAATCCAATCTGAGACTCCTTATGAAAAGCTCCAGCAAAGCAGACTTAAAAAGAGCCTATGCTGCACATAATGTAAATAATCAGGTTAAGTGTATTAGTCTGTTCTCACATTGCTATAAAGTAATACCTGAAACTGGGTATTTTATAAAGAAAAGAGGTTTAATTGGCTCACAGTCTGGCAGGCTGTACAAGAAGTATGGCTGGGGAGGCCTCAGAGAGCTTTTACTTTTTACTGCAAAGCCAGAGCAGGCATCTTCACGTGGCTGGAGCAGAAGGAAGAGAGAAGGGGGCAGATGCGACATACTTTTGAAAGATCAGATCTCATGATAACTCATTTACTATTACAAGAACAGCACAGACAGGATGGTGCTAACCTATTCGAGAAGGACCACCACAACGATCCAGTTACCTCCCAATATGCTCCACCTCCAATGTCAGGGATTACATCTCCACGTGAGATTTGGTAAGAACACAGATCCAAACCATATCACTAAGTTTAATAAGATTAAACTTGTTTTGCAAACAAATCAGTCTTAGTTTGATTATCTTTGATAAAAATGAGAATGACTATAGAAAGAAAAATTACGTTTTAGAAGAAAACTATAGTGCACCTATTATTAGATCCTAGCACATTGTTTTTGAAGTTTTGTTATTTACCTGCAAACTGAAATGAATCTTGAATTCTGGTTTCTTCTAATATCTAGCTACAGCTCTCCAAACTAATATTTCCAATTTTCTCCCAAGTTTCTTTGACTTGGAATTACTGAAATTAAAACTTCCCTTTTCCTGAAGTCTTACAAACTGTGGCTGGATAAATTGATAGAAACTTCAGAGAAATCACAACAACTCATGTGTAGACAACCTTTGTGACATTCAGACTGCAAACCAGGAAAATCTATCAGACTGCCACTGCCTGTAAAACTTTGGTTTTTTTAAAAATCTAATAGCTGGATACAGTGGCATGCATCTGTAATACCAGCTCCTAGGGAGGCTGAAGTGGGAGGATTGCTTGAAGCCAGGAGTTTGAGACCAGCTGGGGCCACATAGTGAGACCCCATCTCTTTAAAAAATGAATAGTAAGTAAAACATTTGTTACGCTTTTTTCTTGTTAATCTGTCTTTTGTTATAGCAGTGTCAGCCATAAACTTTGCAATGGGTATTCAAAAGATTTTCTCCCTAATAGTAGTATATGATTTGAAATATGACATAACCCAATCAAGTCTACTAAGAAACTATTTTATGATGAAATGCAATTTTAGAAAAATGATATAAAAATACAATTTTTCCCCCAAATAAGAAAAATCTATTGGAACACTTGTTTGCATTTTTATAAGGAAAACTTAAAAATCTTTGTTTTCTAAGTTCAAACTTTGGAACAACTGAAACTGTTGAAAAATATGCTTAACAAAGAAATGAAGGATCAATGCCTCAATGAAAACCAGTATGTTTAACAGAAGCATTTTGAAAATTATTAAACTAATACATTTTTTAATACTTAGAATTACAAAAATATAACATTTAATAATTTCAACTTTTTAGCAGCTAAATGGATTTGCTGTTTAACCCAATACTTCAGGATTTTTTTTTATTTTTACTTATTTATTTATTTTGAGAAAGGATCTCACTCCATTACCCAGGCTAGGGTGCAGTGGCATGATCATGGTTTACTGCAACCTTGAGTTTCTGGGCTCAGGTGATCCTACTACCTCAGCCTCCTGAGTAGCTAAGACTACAGGCACATGCCTCCCTGCCTGGCTAATTTTTTGCATTTTTTTTTTTCTTTTGTAGAGACGGGGTTTCACCATGTTGCCTAGGCTGGTCTTGAACTCCAGCAATCCACCCGCCTCAGCCTGCTGAGTAGCTGGGATCACAGGCATGAGTCACCATGTCTGGATGGATTTTTTGGCTGGTTGGTTGTTTATTTATTTATTTGACAGAGTTTTTGCTCTGTTGCCCAGTCTAGAGTGCAATGGTGTTATTTATTTATTTATTTATTTATTTATTTATTTATTTATTTATTTATTTGACAGAGTTTTTGCTCTGTTGCCCAGTCTGGAGTGCAATGGTGTTATTTATTTATTTATTTATTTATTTATTTATTTATTTATTTGACAGAGTTTTTGCTCTGTTGCCCAGTCTGGAGTGCAATGGCGTGATCTCAGCTCACTGCAACCTCCGCCTCCTGAGTTCAAGCAATTCTCCCACCTCAGCCTTCCAAGTAGCTGAGATTACAGGCGCCTGCCACCTCGCCTGGCTAATTTTTGTATTTTTAGTAGAGAAGGGGTTTCACCATGTTGGCCAGGCTGGTCTCGAACGCTTGACCTCAAGGTGATTTACCCGCCTCAGCCTCCCAAAGTGCTAGGATTACAGGCATGAGCCACCACACCCAGTCAAGTCATGTACCTATCTTAGGATACCATGCAGCTTTTCAGAAGCTATAATAAAAGGCGAAAAAAAAAAAAAAGTCTGGCCATAAGGTACCTGGAACTTATATAACATTACCTTTTGAAAAGAACCAGTCTAAACCAGATAAGGTGGCATATGCCTGTAATCCCAGCTACTTGGAAGGCTGAGGCAAATGAACTGTTTGAGCACAGGAAATTTGAGACCAGCCTGAGCAATAAAGCAAGACCCACAGGGAAGCAAAAAGGGAAGAGGGAGAGGAAGGAGGGGGAAGGGAAGGAAAAGAAAGGGAAGCAAAGAAAGAACAGAACAGAACAGAACCAATCTATTATTTCTTAATTAAATAGTACTCTTCATCTCCTGGTAATAAATTAAAAAGGCTAAAGAACACATAGCATACATTAAGAGTTACGAAAACAAAAGGTATGGCAGTAAAGAACTAAAGATGAAATAATTCTTAAACAAATATCAGGACAAAGGGCCAGAAAATAAATTTCCTAAAATCAAGCAATGGTTTAAGCAATAAAGGAACTTAATTACATCTGAAAAGGACACTGGAAATAAGAGAAAATAATGGATTGAAAACTGAATGCTTCTGATTTAATAATGAAATATTCATGAGGCAATGATGTGCAAGTCAAACTAGATTGCAAGAAGGCATATTAAAAAAGTGTAAGGGGATTCCTTGTCAATTTAGCATAACAATAAAAAACTATGCAACAGAAGTTTCCTTTCTGTTGTTAAGAACTGGTCCTAGCTCAGTTGCCTGACTAGTAAAACCAGGGAAACACTAAGTAAGCAATATACACAAACCTTAAACATTATATTATAATGCAAGAATGTACATGTGCATTATTTTAATAATCTGATTTGGGCAATGCCTTTTGAGTATAGGTCCATTTATCAGAATCCCAAGTGTTGTTTTTTCCATAAACCATCAAGAAAATACGCCATCTACAATTTATAGTTTCAGTTTTGTAAATGTGAAGTGAGAATATAAAAATGTTTGTGAAATAATCTGAGTCCAAAATCTGTCTAGAATTTAATGATTTCCTTTTACACCACACACAATCGTTTTACAATTGCCTTACTCGACATACTTTTGACAGGAATTATTAGTATGGAGGAGACAAAATATCTTTTCTTCTACCCATCTTAGGTTCATGGTTGAGGGTCCCAAAACAAAAGACCGATTAACAAGAGAAATGCATACAAATTTATTTAATGTAAGTTTTATGTGACACAGAAGCCTTCATACGGAAATGAAGACCCAAAAAAGAGTTAAGCCTGTGTGTTTTTATGCGTAGGCTAGATGAAGAGTGGGTAGTCAGAAATATGATAGGACAAAGGGGGTGTGATCTAATGGTAATATATTGACTACAGAAACTTAGCAAGGCTTTTTGTTCAGATTCCTCTCTGTGATCCTTTATCTTCCTCCATGTATAGGTAAGCCATCTCTCACATAAAGGTTGTATGGCCTGCTTCAGGGAAAGGTCAAACAATCCTTCCTAGGTTTTACAACTTACCTCATAAGAGACAGGGAGTGGGGAAGGTCATAGCGACCTTTTTGCTTCTGCCTTCTTCATAAAATATTCAATATGCCAAGTCGCCATATTGTGGGGTTGTATGTCTTGAACACTATCATTAGAAATTCGCCTTTATCGTCTTCTCAAAGTATTCAACAGAACTGTTACAGAAAGGACTCTCTTGTCCTCATATAAGCAGATTATAGCACTCAATTACATTATGAATTACAATGTCAAGTATAACTGGCAGAGACAGGTATGGAAGTAAGAGCTCGCTGAGTCTTGATAAAGCATATGACTCAATGACTGAGAGCTGAAGTCTAGCAATATACTAAAATGAAGCCTTAATTAAGCCATATATGTAGCATGTCAAGGGTGTTGGTAGGCATGTTTTATAAAGAGAATTGAGAACATTAATAACTGAGCACATTTTTAAAGGTTGGTTTAAAGAGTAAAGATTCATTAACAAAGCCACTGTTGCAAAAGAACTGTCACAGTGTAGTGTATGGATCCTGCTGCAATCCATAACGGGATCAGACTACCACTCTTGCCTTTTACAAACTATAAAACTAGGAAAGTTATTTTAAGCAACTATTTTCAGATACTGGACAATCTGATAACAGAAAGCACAGCACTGTGATCCCTGAAAGAAAGAAAACTCAAGATGTAGTCCTATAATTGTCTCAGCTTCATGCATGGGGGCACATTTCAGACTATGGTACAGAGAGGTAAATCCCAAGCAGAACAAAGCAATCTCACAGAGCAGAAAAGGTAGGGATTGGCATTCAGACATGCTGAGTCAAATGACATTTCTGAGGCAGAGTTCTGAAGAGGAGTTAAGCAAAAAAGGAGTTTCAGAAATCTGCACAGTCTTTGTCTACAATGAGACTCTGTGAAGTAGGACAAGTAATGAGAAGTTCTAACAAGTCAGAGTGAAGATTTTGCTGA
Organism: Symphalangus syndactylus; assembly: GCF_028878055.3. NCBI lineage: Eukaryota > Metazoa > Chordata > Mammalia > Primates > Hylobatidae > Symphalangus > Symphalangus syndactylus. The sequence continues at coordinate 46,143,727 of NC_072440.2, forward strand.
ACACTCTGGGCATTAAATTGACACACAAGAAAGGTAAAACATAAGAAGAAGAGCAACTCTATGACTGCCCATACAATGCTTAATATCAATCACTAAAAGGATTAAGCTGATCAGCAGTAGTAGACTGCTGAAACAAATCTAAATGCTGTATAAAGGAAGACAGTAAAATCTAGGCTCCCAGTAACAAAGCAATCAGAAAATCAATCACACACTTAAAAATCATTAAATGTATTTTCTGGCAAGATGGCCAAATAGGAACTGCTCTGGTCTGCAGCTCCCAGCAAGATTGATTCAGAAGATGGGTGATTTCTGCATTTCCAACTGAGGTACCTGGTTCATCTCACTGGAACTGGTTGGACAGCGGGTACAGACCACGGAGGGCGAACTGAAGCAGAACACAGCATTGCCTTACTAGGGAAGCACAAGGGGTCGGGGAATTTCCCTTTCCTAGCCAAGGGAAGCTGTGACAGACTGTACCTGAAGGAATGGTACACTTCTGCCCAGATACTGTGCTTTTTCCCATGGTCTTCGCAACCAGCAGACCAGGAGATTCCCTTCAGTGCCTGGCTTGGCGGGTCCCAGGCCCATGCAGCCCATCAAAGCTGAGATCCATTGGCTTGAAATTCTCGCAGCTAGCGCAGCAGTCTGAGATCAACCTGGGATGCTGGAGCTTGGTGGTGGGAGTGGAGTCTGCCATTGCTGAGGCTTGAGTAGGCAGTTTTATGCTTACAGTGTAAACAATGCTGCTGGGAAGTTCTAACTGGGAGGATCCCATCACAGCTCAGCAAGGCTGGCTGCCTCTCTAGATTCCACCTCTATGGGCAGGGCATCACTGAACAAAAGGCAGCAGCCCCAGTCAGGGACTTACAGATAAATCTCAGATTCCCCTGGGACTGAGCACCTGGGAGAAGGGGCAGCTATGGGCACAGCTTCAGCAGACTTAAATGTCCCTGCCTTACAGCTCTGAAGACGGCAGTGGTTCTCCCAGCACAGCGTTCAAGCTCTGATAATGGAAAGACTGCCTCCTCAAGTGGGTCCCTGACCACCGTGTGGCCTGACCAGGAGACGCCTCCCAGTAGGGGCCGACAGACACCTCATAGAGGAGAACTCTGGCTGGCATCTGGCGGGTGCCCCTCTCGGATGAAGCTTTCAGAGGAAGGATCAGGTAGCAATATTTGCTGTTCTGCAGCTTCTGCTGATGATACCCAAGCAAACAGGGTCTCGAGTGGACCTCCAGCAAACTCCAGCTGACCTGCAGCTGAGGGGCCTGACTATTAGAAGGAAAACTAACAAACAGAAAGGAATAGCATCAACATCAACAAAAACGACGTCCACACCAAAACCCCATCCATAGGTCACCAACATCAAAGACCAAAGGTAGATAAAACCACAAAGATGGGGAGAAACTAGTGCATAAAGGGTGAAAATTCAAAAACCAAAATGCCTCTTCTCCTCCAAAGGATCACAACTCCTCACCAGCAAGAAAACGAAACTGGACAGAGAATGAGTCTGACAAATTGACAGAAGTAGGCTTTAGAAGGTGGGTAATAACAAACTCCTCCGAGCTAAAGGAGCATGTTCTAACCCAACACAAGGAAGCTAAGAACCTTGAAAAAAGGTTAGACAAATTGCTAACTAGAATAACCAGTGTACAGAAAAACATACATGACCTGACGGAGCTGAAAAATGCAGCAAGAGAACTTCGTGAAGCATACACAAGTTTCAATAGCCGAATTGATCAAGCTGAAGAAAGGATATCAGTGATTGAAGATCAAATTAATGAAATAAAGAAGACAAGATTAGAGAAAAAAGAATGAAAATAAATGAACAAAGCCTCCAAGAAATATATGACTATGTGAAAAGACCAAATATACATTTGATTGGTGTATCTGAAAGTGACAGGGAGAATGGAAAAAAGTTGGAAAACACTCTTCAGGATATTATCCAGGAGAACTTCCCCAACCTAGCAAGGCAGGCCAACACTGAAGTGGAGGAAATACAGAGAACACCACAAAGAGACTCCTCAAGAAGAGCGACCCCAAGACACATTAAGGTTGAAATGAAGGAAAAAAATGTTAAGGGCAGCCAGAGAAAAAGGTCAAGTTAACCACAAAGGGAAGCCCATCAGACTAACAGCAGATCTCTCAGCAGAAACCCTACGAGCCAGAAGAGAGTAGGGGTCAATATTCAACATTCTTAAAGAAAAGAACTTTCAACCCAGAATTTCATATCCAGCCAAACTAAGCTTTATAAGTGAAGGAGAAATAAAATCCTTTACAGACAAGCAAATGCTGAGAGATTTTTGTCACCATCAGGCCTGCCTTAACAAGAGCTCCTGAAGGAAGCACTAAACATGGGAAGGAACAACTGGTACCAGACACTGCAAAAACATGCCAAATTGTAAAGACCATCAGCACTATGAAGAAACTGCATCAACTAACAGGCAAAATAACCAGCTAGCATCATAATGACAGGATTGAATTCACACATAACAATATTAACCTTAAATGTAAATGGGCTAAAATGTGCCAATTAAAAGACACAGACTGGCAAATTGGATAGAGTCAAGACCTATTTGTGTGCTGAATTCAGGAGACCCATCTCACATGCAAAGACATGCATAGGCTCAAAATAAAGGGATGGAGGAAGATCTACCAAGCAAATGGAAAGAAAAAAAAAAAGGAGGGGTTACAATCCTAGTCTCTGATAAAACAGACTTTAAACCAACAAAGATCGAAAAACACAAACAAGGGCATTACATAATGGTAAAGGGATCAATTCAACAAGAAGAACTAACTATCCTAAATGTATATGCACACAATACAGGAGCACCCAGATTCATAAAGCAAGTTCTTAGAGACCTACAAAGAGACTTAGACTCCCATACAATAATATTGGAAGACTTTAACACACCACTGTCAATATTAGACACATCAACGAGACAGAAAATTAACAAGGATATCCAGGACTTGAACTCAGCTCTGCATCAAGCAGACCTAATAGACATCTACAGAACTCTCCACCCCAAATCAACAGAATATACATTCTACTCAGCACCGCATCGCACTTATTCTAAAATTGACCACATAATTAGAAATAAAACACTCCTCAGCAAATGTAAAAGAACAGAAATCACAAGTAACTATCTCTCAGACCACAGTACAATCAAATTAGAACTCAGGATTAACAAACTCACTCAAAACTGCAAAACTACATGGAAACTGAACACCCTGCTCCTGAATGACTACTGGGTAAATAACAAAATGAAGGCAGAAGTAAAGACGTTCTTTGAAACCAGTGAGAACAAAGACACAACGTACCAGAATCTCTGGGACACATTTAAATCATTGTGTAGAGGGAAATTTATAGCACTAAATGCCCACAAGAGAAAGCAGGAAAGATCTAAAACTGATACCCTCACATCCCAATTAAAAGAACTAGAGAAGAAAGAGGAAACAAATTCAAAAGCTAGCAAAAGGCAAGAAATAACTAATGTCAGACCAGGACTGAAGGAAATAGACACACAAAAAAACCGTTCCAAAAAAAAAATCAGTGAATCTAGAAGCTGGTTTTTTAAAAAGATCAACAAAATAGATAGACAGCTAGCAAGACTAATAAAGAAGAGAGAAGAATCAAATAGACGCAATAAAAAATAATAAAGGGGATATCACCACTGATCCAACAGAAATATAAACTACTATCGGAGAATACTATAGACACCTCTATGCAAATAAACTAGAAAATCTACAAGAAATGAATAAATTCCTGGACACATAAACCATCCCAAAACTAAACCAGGAAGAAGTCGAATCTCTGAATAGACCAATAACGGATTTTTTTTTTTATTATTTTAAGTTTTAGCGTACACGTGCACAATGTGCAGGTTTGTTACATATGTATCCATGTGCCATGTTGGTGTGCTGCACCCATTAACTCGTCATTTAGCATTAGGTATATCTCATAACGCTGTCCCTCCCCCCTCCCCTCACCCCACAACAGGCCCTGCAGTGTGATGTTCCCCTTCCTGTGTCCATGTGTTCTCATTGTTCAATTCCCACCTATGAGTGAGAACATGTGGTGTTTGGTTTTTTGTGATAGTTTACTGAGAATGATGGTTTCCAGCTTCATCCATGTCCATACAAAGGACATGAACTCATCATTTTTTATGGCTGCATAGTATTCAGTGGTGTATATGTGCCACATTTTCTTAATCCAGTCTATCGTTGTTGGACATTTGGGTTGGTTCCAAGTCTTTTCTATTGTGAATAGTGCCACAATAAACATACGTGTGCATGTGTCTTTATAGCAGCATGATTTATAGTCCTTTGGGTATATACCCAGTAATGAGATGGCTGGGTCAAATGGTATTTCTAGTTCTAGATCCCTGAGGAATCGCCACACTGACTTCCACAGTGGTTGAACTAGTTTACAGTCCCACCAACAGTGTAAAAGTATTCCTGTTTCTCCACATCCTCTCCAGCACCTGTTGTTTCCTGACTTTTTAATGATCACCATTCTAACTGGTGTGAGATGGTATCTCATCGTGGTTTTGATTTGCATTTCTCTGACGGCCAGTGATGGTGAGCATTTCTTCATGTGTTTTTTGGCTGCATAAATGTCTTCTTTTGAGAAGTGTCTGTTCATGTCACTTGCCCACTTTTTGATGGGGTGTTTGTTTTTTTCTTGTAAATTTGTTTGAGTTCATTATAGATTCTGGATATTAGCCCTTTGTCATATGCGTAGGTTGCGAAAATTTTCTCCCATTCTGTAGGTTGCCTGTTCACTCTGATGGTAGTTTCTTTTGCTGTGCAGAAGCTCTTTAGCTTAATTAGATCCCATTTGTCAATTTTGGCTTTTGTTGCCATTGCTTTTTGTGTTTTAGACATGAAGTCCTTGCCCATGCCTATGTCCTGAATGGTATTGCCTAGGTTTTCTTCTAGGGTTCTTATGGTTTTAGGTCTAACATGTAAGTCTTTAATCCATCTTGAATTAATTTTTGTATAAGGTGTAAGGAAGGGATCCAGTTTCAGCTTTCTACATATGGCTAGCCAGTCTTCCCAGCACCATTTATTAAATAGGGAATCCTTATCCCATTGCTTGTTTTTGTCAGGTTTGTCAAAGATCAGATAGTTGTAGATATGCGGCACTATTTCTGAGGGCTCTGTTCTGTTCCATGGATCTATGTCTCTGTTTTGGTACCAGTACCATGCTGTTTTGGTTACTGTAGCCTTGTAGTATACTTTGAAGTCAGGTAGCATGATGCCTCCAGCTTTGCTCTTTTGGCTTAGGATTGACTTGGCGATGAGGGCTCTTTTTTGGTTGCATATGAACTTTAAAGTAGTTTTTTCCAATTCTGTGAAGAAAGTCATTGGTAGCTTGATGGGGGTGGCATTGAATCTATAAATTACCTTGGGCAGTATGGCCATTTTCACAATATTGATTTTTCCAACCCATGAGCATGGAATGTTCTTCCATTTGTTTGTATCCTCTTTTATTTCATTGAGCAGTGGTTTGTAGTTCTCCTCGAAGAGGTCCTTCACATTCCTTGTAAGTTGGATTCCTAGGTATTTTATTCTCTTTGAAGCAATTGTGAATGGCTGTTTGTCTGTTACTGGTGTATAAGAATGCTTGTGATTTTTGTACATTGATTTTGTATCCTGAGACTTTGCTGAAGTTGCTTATCAGCTTAAGGAGATTTTGGGCTGAGACAATGGGGTTTTCTAGATATACAATCATGTCATCTGCAAACAGGGACAACTTGACTTCCTCTTTTCCTAATTGAATACCCTTTATTTCCTTCTCCTGCCTGATTGCCCTGGCCAGAACTTCCAACACTATGTTGAATAGGAGTGGTGAGAGAGGGCGTCCCTGTCTTGTGCCAGTTTTCAAAGGGAATGCTTCCAGTTTTTGCCCATTCAGTATGATATTGGCTGTGGGTTTGTCATAGAGAGCTCTTATTATTTTGAGATACATCCCATCAATACCTGATTTATTGAGAGTTTTTAGCATGAAGGGTTATTGAATTTTGTCAAAGGCCTTTTCTGCATCTATTGAAATAATCATGTGGTTTTTGTCTTTGGTTCTGTTTATATGCTGGATTATATTTATTGATTTGCGTATGTTGAACCAGCCTTGCATCCCAGGGATGAAGCCCATGTGATCATGGTGGATAAGCTTTTTGATGTGCTGCTGGATTCAGTTTGCCAGTATTTTACTGAGGATTTTTGCATCAATGTTCATCAAGGATATTGGTCTGAAATTCTCTTTTTTGGTTGTGTCTCTGCCAGGCTTTGGTATCAGGATGATGCTGGCCTCATAAAATGTGTTAGGGAGGATTCCCTCTTTTTCTATTGCTTGGAATAGTTTCAGAAGGAATGGTACCAGTTCCTCCTTGTACCTCTGGTAGAATTCGGCTGTGAATCCATCAGGTCCTGGTCTCTTTTTGGTTGCTAAGCTATTGATTATTGCCACAATTTCAGAGCCTTTTACTGGTCTATTCAGAGATTCAACTTCTTCCTGGTTTAGTCTTGGGAGGGTGCATTTGTCAAGGAATTTATTCATTTCTTCTAGATTTTCTAGTTTATTTGCGTAGAGGATTTTGTAGTATTCTCTGATGGTGGATTGTATTTCTGTGGGATCAGTGGTGATATCCCCTTTATCATTTTTTATTGTGTCTATTTGATTCTTCTCTCTTTTCTTCATTATTCTTGCTAGCGGTCTATCAATTTTGTTGATCTTTTCAAAAAACCAGCTCCTGGATTCATTAACTTTTTTTGAAGGGTTTTTTGTGTCTCTATTTCCTTCAGTTCTGCTCTGATTTTAGTTATTTCTTGCCTTCTGCTAGCTTTTGAATGTGTTTGCTCTTGCTTTTCTAGTTCTTTTAATTGTGATGTTAGGGTGTCAATTTTGGATCTTTCCTGCTTTCTCTTGTGGGCATTTAGTGCTATAAATTTTCCTCTACACACTGCTTTGAATGTGTCCCAGAGATTCTGGTATGTTGTGTCTTTATTCTCGTTGGTTTCAAAGAACATCTTTATTTCTGCCTTCATTTCGTTATGTACCCAGTAGTCACTCAGGAGCAGGTTGTTCAGTTTCCATGTAGCTGAGCGGTTTTGAGTGAGTTTCTTAATCCTGAGTTCTAGTTTGATTGCACTGTGGTCTGAGAGACAGTTTGTTATAATTTCTGTTCTTTTAAATTTGCTGAGGAGAGCTTTACTTCTAACTATGTGGTCAGTTTTGGAACAGGTGTGGTGTGGTGCTGAGAAGAATGTCTATTCTGTTGATTTGGGGTGGAGAGTTCTGTAGATGTCTATTAGGTCCGCTTGGTGCAGAGCTGAGTTCAATTCCTGGGTATCCTTGTTAACTTTCTGTCTCATTGATCTGTCTAATGTTGACAGTGGGGTGTTAAAATCTCCCATTTTTGTTGTGTGGGAGTCTAAGTCTCTTTGTAGGTCACTCAGGACTTGCTTTATGAATCTGGGTGCTCCTGTATTGGGTGCATATATATTTAGGATAGTTAGCTCTTCTTGTTGAATTGATCCCTTTACCATTATGTAATGGCCTTCTTTGTCTCTTGTGATCTTTGTTGGTTTAAAGTCTATTTTATCAGAGACTAGGATTGCAACCCCTGCCTTTTTTTGTTTTCCATTTGCTTGGTAGATCTTCCTCCATACCTTTATTTTGAGTCTATGTGTGTCTCTGCACGTCAGATGGGTTTCCTGAACACAGTACACTGATGGGTCTTGACTCCTTATGCAATTTGCCAGTCTGTGTCTTTTAGTTGGAGCATTTAGCCCATTTACATTTAAAGTTAATATTGTTATGTGTGAATTTGATCCTGTCATTATGATGTTAGCTGGTTATTTTGCTTGTTAGTTGATGTAGTTTCTTCCTAGCCTCGATGGTCTTTACAGTTTGGCATGTTTTTGCAGCGGCTGGTAGTGGTTGTTCCTTTCCATGTTTAGTGCTTCCTTCAGGAGCTCTTTTAGGGCAGGCCCGGTGGTGACAAAATCTCTCAGCATTTGCTTGTCTGTAAAGGATTTTATTTCTCCTTCACTTATGAAGTTTAGTTTGGCTGGATATGAAATTCCGGGTTGAAAATTCTTTTCTTTAAGAATGTTGAATATTGGCCCCCACTCTCTTCTGGCTTGTAGAGCTTCTACCGAGAGATCAGCTGTTAGTCTGATGGGCTTCCCTTTGTGGGTAACCCGACCTTTCTCTCTGGCTGCCCTTAACATTTTTTCCTTCATTTCAACTTTGGTGAATCTGACAATTATGTGTCTTGGAGTTGCTCTTCTCGAGGAGTATCTTTGTGGCGTTCTCTGTATTTCCTGAATCTGAATGTTGGCCTGCCTTGCTAGATTGGGGAAGTTCTCCTGGATAGTATCTTGCAGAGTGTTTTCCAACTTGGTTCCATCCTCCCCGTCACTTTCAGGTACACCAATCAGACGTAGGTTTGGTCTTTTCACATAGTCCCATATTTCTTGGAGGCTTTGTTCGTTTCTTTTTATTCTCTTTTCTCTAAACTTCCCTTCTCGCTTCATTTCATTCATTTCATCTTCCATCACTGATACCCTTTCTTCCAGTTGATCGCATTGGCTACTGAGGCTTCTGTATTCTTCACATAGTTCTTGAAACTTGGCTTTCAGCTCCATCTGCTCCTTCAAGCACTTCTCTGCATTGGTTATTTTACTTATCCATTCGTCTAATTTTTTTTCCAAGTTTTTAATTTCTTTGCCACTGGTTTGAATTTCCTCCTGTAGCTCGGAGTAGTTTGATTGTCTGAAGCCTTCTTCTCTCAACTCGTCAAAGTCATTCTCCATCCAGCTTTGTTCCATTGCTGGTGAGGAACTGCGTTCCTTTGGAGGAAGAGAGGCACTCTGCTTTTTAGAGTTTCCAGTTTTTCTCCTCTGTTTTCTCCCCATCTTTGTAGTTTTTTCTACTTTTGGTCTTTGATGATGGTGATGTACAGATGGGTTTTTGGTGTGGGTGTCCTATTTGTTAGTTTTCCTTCTAACAGACAGGACCCTCAGCTGCAGGTCTGTTGGGGTTTGCTAGAGGTCCACTCCAGACCCTGTTTGGCTGGGTGTCAGCAGCGGTGGCTGCAGAACAGCGGATTTTCGTGAACCGCAAATTCAGCTGTCTGATTGTTCCTCTGGAAGTTTTGTCTCACAGGAGTACCTGGCCGAGTGAGGTGTCAGTCTGTCCCTACTGCAGGGTGCCTCCCAGTTAGGCTGCTCGGGGGTCAGGGACCCACTTGAGGAGGCAGTCTGCCTGTTCTCAGATCTCCAGCTGCGTGCTGGGAGAACCACTACCCTCTTCAAAGCTGTCAGACAGGGACACTTAAGCCTGCAGAGGTTACTGCTGACTTTTTGTTTGTCTGTGCCCTGCCCCCAGAGGTGGAGCCTACAGAGGCAGGCAGGCAGGCCTCCCTGAGCTGTGGTGGGCTCCACCCAGTTCGAGCTTCCTGGCTGCTCAGTTTACCTAAGCAAGCCTGGGAAATGGCGGGCACCCCTCCCCCAGCCTCGCTGCTGCCTTGCAGTTTGATCTGAGACTGCTGTGCTAGCAATCAGCGAGACTCCGTGGGCGTAGGACCCTCTGAGCCAGGTGCGGGACACAATCTCCTGGTGTGCCATTTTCCAAGCCCGTTGGAAATGCGCAGTATTAGGGTGGGAGTGACCCGATTTTCCAGGTGCCGTCTGTCACCCCTTTCTTAGACTAGGAAAGGGAACTCCCTGACCCCTTGCGCTTCTCGAGTGAGGCAATGCCTCGCCTTGCTTCGGCTCGGCTCGCGCACGGTGCGCTAAACCGACTGTCCTGCACCCACTGTTTGGTACTCCCTAGTGAGATGAACCCGGTACCTCAGATGGAAATGCAGAAATCACCAGTCTTCTGCGTCGCTCACGCTGGGCGCTGTCGACCTGAGCTGTTCCCGTTCGGCCATCTTGGCTCCACCCGACCAATAATGGATTCTAAAATTGGGGCAATAATAGCCTACCAACCAAAAAAAGTCCAGGAGCAGACGGATTCACAGCCGAATTCTACCAGAGGTACAAAGAGGAGCTCATACCATTCCTTCCGAAACTATTCCAATCATTAGAAAAAGAGGGAACCCTCCTTAACTCACTTTATGAGGCCAGTATCATCCTGATACCAAAAACTGGCAGAGACACAACAAAAAAAGAAAATTTTAGACCAATATCCCTGATGAACATTGATGCGAAAATCCTCAATAAAATGCTAGCAAACCAAATCCAGCAGCACGTCAAAAAGCTTACCCACCACGATCAAGTCGGCTTCATCCCTGGGATGCAAGGCTGCTTCAACATATGCAAACCAATAAATGTAATCCATCACATAAACAGAACCAATGACAAAAACCACATGATTATCTCAATAGATGCAGATAAGGCCTTCAACAAAATTCAACAGCCCTTCATGCTAAAAACTCTCAATAAACTAGGTATTATGGAACGTATCTCAAAATAATAAGAGCTATTTATGACACACCTACAGCCAATATCATACTGAATGGGCAAACACTGTAAGCATTCCCTTTAAAAACCGGCACAAGACAAGGATGCCCTCTCTCACCACTCCTATTCAACATAGTACTGGAAGTTCTGGTCAGGGAAATCAGGCAAGAGAGATAAAGGGTATTCAATTAGGAAAAGAGGAAGTCAAACTGTCCCTGCTTGCAGATGACATCATTGTATATCATGAAAACCCCATGGTCTCAGCCCAAAATTTCCTTAAGCTGATAAGCAACTTCAGCAAAGTCTCAGGATACAAAATCAATATGCAAAAATCACAAGCATTCTTATACACCAACAACAAACAGACAGCCAAATCTTGAGTGAACTCCCATTCACAGTTGCTACAAAGAGAATAAAATATCTAGGGATCCAACTTACAAGGGATGTGAAGGACCTCTTCAAGGAGAACTACAAACCACCGCTCAATGAAATAAAAGAGGACACGAACAAATGGAAGAACGTTCCATGCTCATGGATAGGAAGAATCAATATCGTGAAAATAAACATACTGCCCAAAGTAATTTACAGATTCAATGCTATACCCATCAAGCTACCACTGGCTTTCTTCACAGAATTGGAAAAAACTACTTTAAATTTCATATGGAACCAAAAAGGAACCCACATAGCCAAGACAATCCTAAGCAAAAAGAACAAAGCTGGAGGTATCATGCTACCTGACTTTAAACAAGGGTACAGTAACCAAAACAACATGGTACTTGTACCAAAACAGATATATAGACCAATGGAACAGAACAGAGGCCTCAGAAACAACCCCACATATCTACAACCATCTGATCTTTGACAAACCTGACAAAAACAAGCAATGGGGAAAGGATTCCCTTTTTAAGAAATGGTGCTGGGAACTGGCTAGCCATATGTAGAAAGCTGAAACTGGATCCCTTCCTTACACCTTATACAAAAGTTAACTCAAGATAAATTAAAGACTTAAATGTAAGACCTAAAACTATAAAAACCCTAGAAGAAAACCTAGGCAATACCGTTCAGGACGCAGGCATGGGCAAAGACTTCATGACTAAAACACCAAAAGCAATTGCAACAAAAGCCAAAATAGACATATGGAATCTAATTAAACTAAACAGCTACTGCACAGCAAAAGAAACTATCAGCAGAGTGAACAGGCAACCTACAGAAAGGGAGAAAATGTTTGCAATCTATCAATCTGACAAAGGACTAATATCCAGAATCTGCAAAGAACTTAAACAAATTCATTAGAAAAAAACCAACAGCCCCATCAAAAAGTGGGTGAAGGATATGAACACTTTTCAAAACAAGACATTTATGCGGCCAACAAACTTACGAAAAAATGCTCATCATCACTGGTCATTAGAGAAATGCAAATCAAAACCACAATGAGATACCATCTCATGCCAGTTAGAATGGCGATCATTAAAATGTCAGGAAACAACAGATGCTGAAGAGGATGTGGAGAAATACGAATGCTTTTACACTGTTGGTGAGAGTGTAAATTAGTTCAACCATTGTGGAAAACAGTGTGGCGACTTCTCAAGGATCTAGAACTAGAAATACCATTTGACCTAGCAATCCCATTACTGGGTATATACCCAAAGGATTATAAATCATTCTATTATAAAGACACATGCACACGTTTATTGCGGCAGTGTTCACAACAGCAAAGACTTGGAACCAACCCAAATGCCCATCAATGATAGACTGGATAAAGAAAATGTGGCACATATACACCATGGAATACTATGCGGCCATAAAAAAGGATGAGTTCATGTCCTTCGCAGGGACATGGATGAAACTGGAAACCATCATTATCAGCAAAGTTACACAAGAAGAGAAAACCTAACACCGCATGTTCTCACTCATAAGTGGGAGTTGAACGATGAGAACACATGGACACAGGGCAGGGAACATCACAACCCAGGGCCCGTCAGAGGGTGGGGGGCTAGGGGAGCCATAGCATTAGGAGAAATACCTAATGTAAATGATGAGTTGATAGGTGCAGCAAACCAGCATGGCACATGTATATCTATGTAACAGACCTGCACGTTGTGCACATGTACCCCAGAACTTAAAGTACAATTAAAAAAAAATCATTAAATGTGTATGTAAAAGGGAAACAACAACTACAATAACAAAATAATCAACAGAAATAGGCCCTGAAATGATGTAGATTTATAAATAACTACTATAAATATATTTAAAGAAAAAAGATGGACAAAATGAGTGAACAGTTCAAAAATTTCTGCAGAAAAATGGAAACGATATTAAAGAACTAAATAGAAATTCTAGAGCTGAAAAATATAGTATCTAAAATGATAAATACTGTAAGGGATTAATAGAAAATTGGACACCAACAGAAGAAAAGATCATTAAATTTGAAGACAGGACAATAGAAACTAACCAAATTGTACTACATAGTGGAAAAAGACTGGAAGTCAAATAAACTGGGCCTCAGTGACCGGCTGGAAAATATTAAGCCATACAATATAAGTGTTATAATTACAGAAGATGAAAGACTGAAGCAGAAATGTTTTTTGAAGAAAAATTTCCAAATTTTCCAATTTTTAAGAATACTAATCAAAAATTCCAAGAATCTTAATGAGCCCTAACCAAGATACGTGTAAAGAAAACCACACAAAAACATACTATAACAATATTTCTAAAGTATAAAGATAAAATAATAATCATAAAAGTAGTCTTAAGAAAGACACGTTACCTACATGGTAATGATGTTAAAAGAAAACAGAAAACTGTAATCCCAGCACTTTGGGGGACTGAGGCAGGCGGATTGCATGAGCTCAGGAGTTCAAAACCAGCCTGGGTAACATGGCGAACCCCATTTCTACAAAAAATAAAGCCAAAACTATCTGGTATAGTGGTGTGTGCCTACATTCCAAGCTACTCAGGAGGATGAGGTAGGAGGATCTCTTGAGCCCAGGAGTTCAAGGCTGCAGTGAGACAAGATTGTGCCACTGCACAGAGACCCTATCTCAAAAAGCAAAAACAAACAAAACACACCACCAACAACAAAAAACCCAGAAAAGACTGAAAGCTTTTCCTCTAAGATGAGGAAAAAGACAATGATGCCCACTTTTACTAATTCTATTCGCTGTAGTACTGGAAGTTCTAGCCAGAGCAATTGGACAAGAAAAACAAATAAAAGCCATCCAAACTTGTAAAGATGTATAATTATCTCTGTTCCCAGATAACGTATGTGAAAAATCCTAAAGATTCCACCAAAAAAACCTGTTAGAGATAATAAACAAATTCACCAAGGTGGCAAATATAAAATCAATATACAAAAATCAGTTATGTTCTATACACTCACAATGAACAATCTAAAAAGTAAATTACAAAAACAATCTCATTTACAATGGCATAGAAAAGAATGTAATACTTAGGAACAAACATAGAAAACGAAAGATTTGTACACTGAAAACTACAAAACACTGTTAAAAGAAATTAAAGACATAAATAAGTGGGAAGACATCCTGTGTTCATCAACTGGAAACGTCAGTATTGTTAAGATGACAATACTACCCAAAGCAATCAATCTACAGATTCAATGCAATCCCTATAAAAAGTAACATTTTGGGAGTAGAAATAGAAAAATCCATCCTAAAATTCACGTGAAATCTTTGTTGCAAAACAATCTTGAAAATGAAGAACAAAGCTGAAGGACTCATAAATCCCGATTTTAAAACTTAACTACAAAGCTACAATAATTAGTTTGGTACTGACAGAGAATAGACATATGGGCCAATGAAATAAAACAGCCTAGAAATAAACCCTTGCATATATAGCCAATTGGTTTTTTAAAGAAGTGCCAAGACCATTTGATGTGGAAAGCACCAACAAATGGTGCTGGGAAAACTGGATATCCAATTCTAAAAAATGAAAACGAATCCTTGTCTTACACCATATACAACAGTTAACTAAAAATGGATCAAAGGGCCAGGCGTGGTGGCTCATGCCTGTAATCCCAGCACTTTGGGAGGCTGAGGCAGGCAGACCACGAGGTCAGGAATTCAAGAGTAGCCTGGCCAATATGGTGAAACCCCATCTCTACCAAGAATACAAAAATTAGGAGGGCATGGTGGTGAACGCCTGTAGTCCCAGCTACTTGGGAGGCTGCGGCAGAAGAATCACTTGATCCTGGGAGGCGGAGGTTGTAGTGAGCCGAGATTGTGCCACTGCACTCTAGCCTGGGTGACAGAGGGAGATTCCATCTCAAAAAAAAAAGAAAAAAAAAAGATCAAAGACCTCGATGGAAGAGCTACAACTATAAAACTTTGAGAAGAAAACATAGGAGGAAATCTTGACAGTGAATTTGGTAAGGAATTACTGGATATGACAATAAAAGCACATGCAACAAAAAAATACAGATAAATCAGACATCATCAAAATTAAAATTTTTGTGCATCAAAGGACATCTAGCTGATAGAGAATTAAGATCCAGAATATACAGAAAACCCTGAAAACTCAATAAAAAACAACCACCCAATTCAAAATGAGCAAAGAACTTGAATAGACATTTCTCCAAAGATATACAAATGGCTAATAAACACACAAAAAGATGCTCAACATCACTAATTTATTAAGAACATGCAAATCAAAACCACACTGGGATACTACTTCACACACATTAGGATGGCTATTATAATGAAATGGAAAATATCACGTGTTGGTGAGGATGCAGAGAAACTGGAACCTTTGTGTATTACTGTGGGAATGTAAAATGGTGCAGCTAATATGGAAAACAGTATGTAGTTCCTCAAAATGATCAACGTATAATAACCACGTGATCCAACAATTCTACTTTGGGGCATCTTCCTAAAAACTTGAAAGCAGAGATTTGAACAAATATTTGGACATCCATATTAATAGCAGCATTATTTACAACAGCCCTAGAAACAATCCAAATGCTCGACAACAGAAGGATGGATAAACAAAGTGTGATATGCACATAAAATGGAACTATTATATATAGCCTTTAAAAGGAATGAAATTCTGACACATGCTATAACACAGAAAGTACAATAGAGGTTATCAGGAACAGGGGAGAGCATAAAGGACAGTTACTATTTAATGGGTACAGAGTTTCTATTCAGGATGATGAAAAAGCTCTGGAAAAGTGGTGATGACTGCTCAACATTATGAATGTGGTTAATGCCACTGAATTGTGCTCTTAAAAATGGTAAACATTGTGCAATGTATATTTTAACACAATTTTTTAAAAAAGGAAACTGGAATGACATTTTTAAGTCATTCCAATCCTCAACCTAGAATTCTATATCCAATGAAAAGGTCTGTTATGAACTGAATGTTTGTATTCTCCCAAAACTTGTATAGTGAGTCCCTAATCTTAAATGTGATGGTATTTAGAAATGGGGCCTTTGGGAGGTAATTAGGGTTAGATGAGATCATGAGAGTAAGGCCCTCATAATGGGATTAGTGCCCTTATGAGAAGAGACATGACAAAGCTCACTTGCTTTTTCTCTCTGTGGCCATGTAGACACATCAAGGAGGTGGCCTTCTACAAGCTAGGAAGACAGCCCTCAACAGAAACGACCATGCTGGCACCTTAACCTTGGAACTCTAGCCTTCAAAACTGTTAGAAACTAAATTTCTGTTGTTTGAACCACCCAGTCTATGGTATTTTGTTGTGGCACCCTGAGCTAAGACAAGGTCTGTCAAAAGTGGAGTCAAAATAAAGGCATTTCCAGATAAACAAAAGCTGAGAGATTTCTGCCCAACAGAACAGCACTGTAAGACATGTTAAATAAGGCTCTTTAGGCTAAAGGAAAAGGATACCAGATGGAAACTTTATCTATATGAAGTATAATAATTAAGAGCAACGAAAATGATAAATTTGTAAGTAAAAAAGATTTTTCTTCTCACTTCTAAATTTATTTAAAAGACAACTGTTTAATGCAAAAATAATAACTTACTATGAGGTTTATAACAAATATGGAAGTAAAATGTGTGTCAACATTAACACAAAGGACTGGAATGACAAGTGGAACTATTGTTTTAAGGTTCTTATGTTACATATAAAGTGATATATTATTAGTTCGTGGTAGACTATGGAAAGTTAAGGATGCATATTATAATCCCTAAAGCAACTGTTAAAAAAAAGAAAAAGAAAAAAGAAATCAGATAGGACAAATAAAAAACAAGCAGCAAGATGGTAAATTTAAACCCAATTATATCAATAAATATTTTGCACATAATTTTTTAAACACAAAATTAAAAGACAGAAATTGTCAAACTAAATAAAAAAGTAAGACCCACATATAAGCGCGAAGGTCAAACTTTAAATATAAACTCACAAATAAGAATAAGATGTACCATACAAAACTAAGAAAACTGAGGCAGTTATATATTATTATCAAATTCGACCTCAGAACAGCACCAGGATAAAGAGGGACACCACATAAGGATAAAGCAACAACTTATCAAGAACACACAACAATTTTCAATGTTAATGCACCACCCAACAGTAGTTTCAAAATAAGTGAAGCAAAAATGTGATCCAACACACAAAGGAAAGATACCAATTATAGTTTGAGATGTTAACTCTTCTCTCTCAAGAACTAACAGAAAATGTGGACAAAAATATTGGTAAAGATATATAAAATGTGAGTAACACTATTAGTCAACTTAAAACTTAATTGAAATTTTTGGAACACCCAACCCAAAAACTGGAGAATGCATATTCTTTCAAAATGTACATGAAACATTAATCAAGACAGACCACATACTAGGTGATAAAAAAGTCTCAAGAAATCTGAAAACTGAAATCATAGAGTATGTTGCTGACTACAAAATTAAATTTGAAATCAGTAATAATGTAGTTCGCCAAATAAATGATGAAGATAAGTACTGTAGATATTTCAGAGGATGTTTACCTTGCATTGTTCTGGAAAGGCTTTATAACAAAACAAAAACATAGACTGAATGTAAGAATAGGGAGAAAGTTTCATAACTTCCTCAGATACATTATTTATGCCACAAACTCTGTTATAATGCATTATAAAATAATAGTAATAGTAACAGTGGTACTAATGTAGTAGCAGCAGCAATAGTTAACGCTTATGTGGCACTAACTGCTATGCATTGGCCTAGTATACAGAGATTTGTGATAGAAATCTCATCAACCAGCACTATCCACCAATTTATAGTACAATGATACATAAATTTATAAGTTGATCCATAGGATGTACTAAACCTTGAAGTACTTCTAAATCAATGTTGCATCATTAATGTATTAAGTATTTTTATTATATTCTAATTCTTAGATATATGGTATTTATCTATTAGGTAGAATTTGCTACATGCCCCCTGTGTCAGAGTCTGAAAAGTATCCACAGAACTAGGCCATGTATATTAAAAATAAAGCCATATCTCTAAAGTTACATTGGTAAAATATTCTCTAAAAGTATTCTGTATCAATTATCTCTAGGTATCAAAAAATATTTAAAATGTTGATACTTTTTTTTTTTTTTTTACATTTTTTGAGATGGGGTCTTGCTATGTTGCCCATGCTGGTCTTGAACTCCTGGGCTCAGGCAATCCTCCCACCTTGCCACTGCGCCTGGCCTAAAATGTTGATACTAAACCCTTCGATTTAGTAATCCCACTTCAAAGAATTGATCCTAAAATAAAGATGTCATCAAAGATTAGACTTAGGTATAAAGATGTTCATTCTAGCATTGCGTATAGTTGCAAAAAATTGTAAACAACCTGCAGTATAAAAACTGCATGATGGCTGAGGTATTATGGTACAGCCATACAATGAGAGATTACACATTCATTTATAATTATGCTTTTGAATAATTTTAAAGAAATATAGTCATACTATAATAAAGTGAAAAAATAGGATAAAAACTATAAAACAATTTTTGTCTTACATATAAATACATTAGATATTAGTATGTTTAAACATTTACATAAAAAAGAAGTAAATTCACCAGACTGAGATTAAGGTGATTTTAATTTTCTTCATTATGCTTTCTTCATTTCCAAATTAATGTTTCCACAACATGTATATATTACTATGTTTTTTAAAAATATCTTTTTTATTGGTAGTAAAATTTGACGTATTTATGATGTATAATGTGGGTTTTTTTTTTGAAACAGAGTCTCGCTGTGTCATCCAGGCTGGAGTGCAGTGGTGCGATCTTGGTCCACTGCAATCTCCGCCTCCTGGGTTCAAGCGATTCTGCCTCAGCCTCCCAAGTAGCTGGGACTACAGGCACCTGCCACCACGCCCAGCTAATTTTTTTTTTTTAATTTTTAGTAGAAAAGGGGTTTCACTGTGTTGGCCAAGCTGGTCTTGAACTCCTGATCCACCCGCCTCAGCCTCCCAAAGTGCTGGGATGACAGGTGTGAGCCACCGTGCCCGGCCTCTAATGTGATTTTTGATATGTCTATGCCTTACTGTTAAAACCAGTAATTATTATTATTATTATTATTTTGGAGACAGTCTCACTCGGTTGCCCAAGCTGGAGTACAGTGGCGCGATCTTGGCTCACTGCAACCTCTGCCTCCTGGGTTCAAGCAATTTTCATGTCTCAGCCGCCTGAGTAGCTGTGACTATAGACGCGCGACCCCACGACCAGCTAATTTTTTGTATTTTAGTAGGGACGGGGTTTCACCACGTTGCCCAGGCTGGTCTTGAACTCCTGAGCTCAGGCAATCCACCCATCTCAGCCTCCCAAAGTGCTAGGATTACAGGTGTGAGCCACTGCGCCCAGCCTAAAACCAGTAATTTTTTAATTACACAGAGTTTAATGACCAAATATAATAATAGGAATAAGTACTTTGGAAACTTCTTTGAAGTAATACAGTTTCAAATTTCCACCATTAAAAAGAAATTATAAATGAATAAAGAAATTTCCCACTGGAAGGCTAATTATATAACAATACATCTATCTACCAATTAAAGAATTGCATAGTTGTCAGAAACTGTATATTGAGAGATAATATCATAGATGATATTAGTGCCACAGGCTGTTAGAAAAGGCAAGTTACATGACAAAAATCATTACCAACTATACATGTACATACGTATACACACATGACTAACACAGGACCACTGTGAAGCCAATATTGTGCTCCAAGGTGCCCTAGAACTCAGTACCTGCACTGCAGATTTGATTCACAAGAATGGGCTCCATAATAATTCAAAACTGATTAAGAATAATAATTATAATTCCAGTTTGCTTCTCTTTCCAGGCTAACAACTCCAAGTAGCAAAACAAGGAAGAAAAACACTTTTTAGTGATTAATGAACATAATGTGTTATTTATTTATTTTGGAGACACGGTCTCACTCCGTCATCCAGGCTAGAGTGCAGTGGCATGATCATGCCTCACTGCAACCTCAATCTCCTGAGTATTAACAGCTCAGTTCCTGCCTCAGTCTCCCAGGTAGCTAGGACCACAGGCACGCGCCACTACCCTCGGCTAATTTTTTTTTGGTAGAGATGAGGTTTCCCCATTTGCCTAGGCTGGTCTCAAACTCCTAGGCTCAAGTGATCCTCGCACCTAGGCCTCCTAAAGTGCTGGGGTTACAGCTGTGAGCCACTGCACCCAGCCTCTCCTCTTATTTAGTGTTGGTATTCTCAATTAACTTTCAAAACAAATATAAAAAGGTATATTCATTTTATAAGATGAGGACACTCACAGAGGTTAAATAACTTGCTTCAGGTTATACAGCTAAAAGAAGAGATGACTAAAGATCTAAGGCTGTATTTATAATTAGTCCATGATCTTGCCATTATCCCATGTATCTCACTAGAGTGAACATTTCAAATAATGTAATCATGTATAAACCATTTCTTTTTCAGGTATTAAATGTCTCTAAAAGTCCTATATATTTATAAAAGAGGAAATATGACAATTTTTAAAAATGTGCTTAGAGGGTGGGGCACCTTTTGTCTCTCCCACTAGTTTTGATGTTGCTCCTTAGTCATTTTGAGAAAGTGAGAGAAAGAAGAAAAAAGATGAAAGGAACAGAAGTATAGAATAAAAAGAATGGAAGGAAGAAAACGGGGAGTAGAAGAGACAGGGAAGTGGGGAAAAAACGATGGCCAAAGAATGACACAGAAAGCCAAAACTAGAGAGAGACAGAAGGGAAGGCAGGAACAATGAAAAAAATGGAAGGGAATAAGGTGGTATCAGGAAAACACATGTAGCCAGAAAGGGAGAGAGAGATGACCTACAGCTACATAGTCAGCAAAAGACAGAGAGAGAGTCAAAAGACAGAGGGGAAAAGCCATACAAACTGCGAAGAGAGATTTCAAGAAGCAGAGAGAAAGAGTGGGGAAAGGAGAGGCACAGCAAGAGGAAGTGGAGTTAAAGTTAAGATGAAGACAGACAACTATCACCATCAACCCATGCCATTGGCAAAAGCAAGGTGCAGAACCCAAATATATTTGAAGCTATCAGCACCAAACTGGTGGACAGCACCTCAGCCAATTTATTCTTATCTTCCTTTACCACCATGACAAACCTTTAACATTTTTTCCCTTGGTGGAGAAGGGGGCAGGGCAGATAAAGAAGGGCTATGGAGAATTAGAGAGATGAGTTTATTATTCCTGGTCCCAATATTGCCCTTCTCAAAAAGCAATTTCAAATTCAGAAGATTCTTTAATAGAAAAAAAATCACCAAATTGTTATATCGTATATAAAACCTACGCAAAGACAAAAATTAGGTTCCTTCAAATAAAAATGGCAGCAAACTAACCATTTCCTTTGAGCTTCTTTAAAGTTGCCCTTAACCATAATAGCTTAGTAATTTTCTAGCTTTTACAAGTAAATCGGATCAAACCACTTTTCTACTTAGAATTATATAAAGCCTTCTCATTATAATTCAAATAATATTCAAATTTCTTACTATGGGCCTAAAGAGCCTTCTTACCTGATCCAGCTCCTGCCCACACCTCTGATCCCATTTTATATCATTCTCCTCCTTTCTTATTATGTCATATCTTTCCGTCTGTTATTTGACTACTACCAGCTACACTTTTGGTCATTAGCTTTACCCTTTACTCAAAATGCTCTTACCTTACTCACATAACTGCTTCTTTCTCATCAATTCAGATATTAATTCACATAGCACACCATCTCAAAGTGAGTTTCGTTGACTGCCCTACTTAAATGACCACTATTTCACCCAAACCCCAGCTATTCTCTGTCTCATCACCTACTTTTGTTTTTTCCATAATATTCATAATCTATGAAAAATACCATAATTATTTATGAATAAAGCTGGCATATGCGTAAGCATAAGAATATAAGCTCTAAGGACATGATTGTTGTGCTTTGTTCATAGCTACATCCCCAGGGCCTAGAATATGCTAAAAAAACAATTGAATGAATGAAGGAAAGGATAGTAATATTTTACATTATAAATAACAGACAAGTAAAAAATCTCTTGAATGATCTTCACAACTACAGATTGTCCTAGATGAAAACTACTAGACCTAGAGGACTTTTAATCTCAGAACAATCTAGGCACAGGCTATAGCAGCCATTTTGAATGTTTAAGATATTATAATGCATATTAAATCAGAAATCTTGTTTTAATTCTTTGGACGTCAAATCTTAAACTACTCAATTAGGTTTAAAAATTAATTTACACAATATATACTCAGTAGTCACTGGAATAGATGTACATGAGTACACCAATCAGATCCTCAGTTCTTTAAGTTAGCATTCTCAGCCCAACATTTTGGTATATTTCTGTATCCTATATGTTGTTTAGAGAAAGCCAAGTTTATTTTTTATGTCTATTTTATTGGAAGCATTAACATTTTAAAAACCCTCATCAACTAACATGCAATATGCTGAAAGCCTTTAGAAGTATTAAACATGAAACAGCAACTGAACAAAAAGCCTATTCACACATTTCTAGAAAAGTATGCCTTATAAAGAAGCAGTTTTGTGGAGACATAGTATACTGCATACAGTAAAGCTTCCATATCACTGCCCTATTTTTCAAACTTCCCCATCTTGTAAACATGAATATCTCACATGCTTGCAGGTGGTATTTTGAAGAGTAGAATAGAAGCAGACACTAGATCATATACAATTAGAGAACCTGAACACAGAAATAGAATCAAAGTTTGCTAGTCTCAAATTTTAAAGTCTACATTCTCCTTTCTTTTGCTCTAATTCTATTCTGAGATACATGATATAAAAAGAAAACATAATTGTCACCAAAAGATGCTACTTCTATTTCTTTACCTCCTCTCACCCTACCTTCATTGAGAACTTACTACAAAATGGTAGATATGAGGCTTTAACAAGTTCAAGTATTTGGATTAATTCTTGAGTTATAAACTTATCTGGCAAGCTGGCTAATTGAAGAGCTATAACTTTAAAAACAAAGTACTATTTACTACCAAAAAGACCAAAACAAAATAAAACAAAAAAAAACCCAAAACCAAATTCAAATACAGTGTAAAATAAAGCATCAGGTATCTATCTGCGTACACTAACATAAATTTGATAGTTTGTTTATATTCAGTTAAATGAAAAAAATTAGATAAGCAATTTTCAAGGAGACAATATACAGTTTATGTACTTCAAATTCATTAATAATAGACTAATAATGTATTTTCAGATATAAATGAGTACTCTCTAGAATATGACAAAAAAACTAAACTTAAAATCCAAACAAATGAAATATTATCAATTCAATTTTCTTGAGAGCCAAAGTTTCCTACATAATAACATGCAAGAATTTTAAATTCGTGAAAGCAAGTGTCAAGTACTATACACAATTTCCATACACAGCAGGTAGTAAAGCAAGAAAAGAACTGACACAGTTACTCTCCTTAAAAGAGACATACAATGGAGAACTGTTATACAGCACTAGCATACTACAGGTCTATGCATTAAAGATGTTGTGGCTATTAACAGTTTAAACCTTTACTGTATTTTGCTAATTGGTACATAGAACTTTAAACCTTTTGAAAGATAAAACATTTCAGTCAGTTCAATTCTCCAGTATTGTTCAAGTATTCCAAGTAGGAACAAAGAGGAAAATAAATCTGCTTTAATTGCTGAAGAATCACAGATAATAGAGATGGCTGAATACTGTAGGGGAAAGATCTTTTGTTCCTTAAACAATTTAAATATAGAACAATCATTCTCTATTTAAGTTTTAATGGTTCCTGTCTGTATATAAAAACTGTAATACTTAACATTCATTTTCTTTGTGATATTTAGCAAATCTAAGTTTTATATAGCTTCATACTACATAAAAATAACATTTCAATAAGCATATATTTTAAACAACAATGTTCTGCAGAATTTTATTTATCTAAAGAATTTAGAAATAATTACATTTGAAAAATAATAACTGACTTGTTTTAATGATCATCATAGTTAAATATAACAGGTTTTAAAATTATATCAAGGAGAGTAGAAAAAATTCATTTTAAACGATTAACTATTTTGATAAACTTTCAACTATTTAAGGGCATGTTTTATTTATAAACATAAAAACTTTTAATATTAGTTCATGTTTATAGATACATGTCATGAGATAAAAATATGAAATACAATGTAATAATCTTCCAAACATGTAAAGCAATCACTTTTTTTATGATTATTTACTGATTAACTCATACAAAAAGTACAAAAAGAAGAGCTTTCCTTCTAGCTTCAAGAAGTCTTAACGTTTTTCATTACTTGAGTCTGGTATTTTTCAAAATCAATCTGTCCTACATACACACATGACAGTACTAAAAAAGGAACAATTAAGGAATGACCATTTCACTATGAAATCTACACTTCCAAAATCACTAGTCATTACTTCTTCCTTAGAATTTTAAGCAACAGTATTGCTGCAATCTTAAAGGCTATTCATCCATTTTTTTTTCAATAGCTTGTGGGTAGTGCAAAAACTGACACAGGGAAATACATTGTTAAAAAAAACAAAAAACTATAGTTGCTTTTAAAACAAAATTTATTGCAACAAACATATTTAGTCATGATTCTTCTCTTTTTACATTAGAAGTTTCATCTAAAAGAATAAAAATAAGCATTTTGTAGGATGAAACACTTGAAGAAACATTATACATATTTAGTGAAAGTCTTAAAGAAAAAAACCCACACGCTAAACTGCCACCATGGTAGGTTCTCAAAGGCTGCTATTCTTTGATGTAAAATGAAATACTACTTAGTGAATAAAACATAAAAAACTCCTGTCTACCCTTCAAAGAGACATATCCTTTGACCCAGTGCTCCAGACTAAAGCCTTGAAATTTTTGCACAAGAATGCTGCGTGAGTAAAGTCCAGACAAAACAGACACTTGAGATGCTAGAAAGCTGTATAACCCCAATTGCAGACACTACTCCTTCCAATAATCTAGCAGAGATAGCAGTGCCATACACCAAAAGAAAGTAATCTCACCAAAAGAAAACTGACCCCTTAGAGGGGGAAAAAAAAGTAAACAGTCAAAGCAAAAGTAAGCCTTTAACTTACGGTTATCTTTTTGTGTAGGTCACCTCTTAATGATCAATTTTTAATTCAAGTTTGCAGACTTATGTAAGTTTTCATCTATAAACTTTTAGTATGTCAGGAAGAAAAAACAACATAAAACAAACAAATACTTGTACAGCAAACGTAGTTGTTTTATTTTCAAAGACTTGCAAAAACCATTCAATTTTACAAACTTCTTAGAATGAGTTCAAGTAATAAATTTTTTTTAACTATTACAAATTGACAAAAAAATTGTATTAAATAACTTGCTGCTGCTTACAGGCATTCTAAAACAGCAATATTAAAACTTCATCGGCTGAGCATGCTACCAGTACCGTGTGCTAATTAATCAAACAGCAATTTATTTATTGCAAGCCTCAGCAAGTACCAAAGCTTAAGTGCTGTTTAATTGCTATTTGGAAGAAATTTTCAAGTAGCAAAATACAACCAATTGGCAACATTCAGAATACTGACAACATTTGTTTTACATGCACACCTGATTTTTAAATAAAGATATTATTAGAGTGCTAAAAATGTCAAAACTATTAGGATTTTACATTAATAGCACTGTGCTATAATTTCTCAAAAAAGTTTTGAAATAATAGATGTCCTTCCTCACTCCACACACTCCCAAAAGATTTAAGTTTTACAGATTGCTAAATAAAAAGTTTCCTTTTTCACATACATTTAAATTGAGGATGCATATCTAACTATACTACCTTTGTAAAAGTTAAAACAGGTGGTGCTTAATAGTTTTTAAACAAAATAACTTAGTATATAAATGAAAACAACGTAAAGTGTCAATACAACACTGAAGCATAGTGCCTGGCATATGTAAGTATTTATTGAATAAATAAACAAAGAATGAAGGAAAGATAGCAGCCAACATAATTTATATAAAAACAATATATTTAATGTCTAAACTATTAAAGCTTATTTTGTGTCATTTTTACTAATAAATTGAAACTACTATATTTTCTGAGGGTATTTCTCTATTTTCTTAGTAATATTTTAACTGTACTAAATAGTTATAGGAATCAGAGTGTAAAAAATGGGCTAAAAAATGATTAGAAAGCAAATTGAAGGTACAACTATGTAGGACTAATTTATATTTTGGTTGTTTTTTAGGGGAGTACCTACTCAAAATCTTTAAAGAGCACTGCAAATTTAACTTCTCTCTTTTGTACAGCTGAAGTGAATATAAAAAAGACAACATGTTCATTGGACTTGGGTATTCATCAAATGTCCTGAAAGGAGACTGAGGTGGAGGGAGGCATAAAGAAAAAAAAGTTACCCTCATAATAAAGCACAAAGGCAAAGACATTCTTCACCTAACCTCATGGCACAGCTCCTCCTGTAACAAAAACCAAGGGCCAAGCAAACAACCATTTATAAGATCTCCTTAGTATCTGTAGGAAGTATCATATATTAGGAAATAATGGTACAGTCCACAAAAAGTTTTTTTTTTTTTTTTTTAAGCATTGTGCTTCTAAACGTAAGCTTACAGGATTATTTTCAGATGCTGTCATCTACTCTTTTGATATTTACATTCTTGTTAGTTTCAAGAGTAAAAAGATTAGTTAGCAGTTTATACACAACAAACTAAAATTGACTACTTAGAAACACAGAAAGTACTCTGATGCCATATTCTTTATTAACAATAATCCAGGATTTGCCACAATTTTATTATCTGAAGATTTGTACTCAACAATGTTAACACTGTATATAGTTCCAAAATGAAAGAATATTCTTGCACTAGAAAATGCTAAGCAGACTTTTCCTTTCTACATTTTATGCCTAAAAGAAAGATAGGATACATGTTGTTGATATATAATTGATGCCCAGAAAAAAAAAAAAAAACAAGTTTTTCTTCGTACTTATACTAGCACTGACATCCACAAAGTACTATGAAAATTCTTGTAATTTATTATATACTGTATAGAAAATTCTAAAATGTAACAGTAAAAAAATAAAATAAGCTTTACTGGGTAAGATGTCCTATGCGTGACTCTGTGAATATGTTAAAAATAATGATCATATACTAAAGATGGATGAAAAGAAACATGACTTGATAACAGCACACAAAAGAAAGAATCTGAGGTTTTAGCTCTCCATGAAATCCACATAAGAAGTATGACAACCTAAATTTAAAGTTGCCTTACTAGAACTGCTATGATTAAAAGGAATAAAGGCAATAATCCCCACCACAACCTGCACCACATCTGTAGTATGAAAAATTCTGGCAAAAACATTTTAAAAGAGATTAGGTCAAACTGGATGGCAATCAAGACGATTAATTAACTGGAACTCATATGAAATAAATCAAAGCCCTGGTGATGTTTAACCCAGAAAAGAGAAGACTTAGGAGAATGATTCAGAAGCTTTTTGATGTTGAGATTCCTTTATACTGTTAAAAACTACTGGGACTCCAAGGTTTTGTTTATAAAAGATACAGGCATACCTCATTTTACGAACTTTGCTTTATTGTGCTTCACAGATTAATGGTGCTTCGTTTTTTTGTTTTTTTTTTTTCCAAATTTAAGGATTCTGGCAATCCTCTGTTGAGAAGTCTACTGGTGTGTGCTCATTTCAAGTCTTTGTGTCACATTCTGACAATTTTCCCAATATTTCAAACTTTTGCATTATTATATGTGTTATGGTGCTCTGTGATCAGTGATCTTTGATGTTACTATTGTAATTGTTTTGGGGTGCCACAAACTGCGTCCATATTAGATAGCAAACTAAATTAATAAAGGTTGTGTGTGTCCTCCACTGACAAGCCATTTCCTCGTACCTCACCCTTTCCTTGGGCCTCTCTATTCACTGAGACAACAATATTGAAATTAGGCCAGTTAATAACCCAACAATAAGAGTTCAAGTGAAAGGAAGAGTCTCATGTCTCTCACTTTAAGTAAAAATTTAGAAACGATTAAGCTAGGTGAAGAAGGCATGTCAAAAACCTACACAGACCAAAAGCCAGGCCTCTTGCACCAAACAGCCAAGTTCTGAATGCAAAGGAAAAATTATTGAGGAAAATTAAAAATGCTATTCCAGTGAACACATGAATGATAAGAAGGCTAAACAGACAGCCTTATTTCTAACTGGAGAAAGTTTCAGTGGATAGAAGATCAAACCAGCTACAACATTCCCTTAATTCAAAGTCTAATCTAGAGCAAGGCCCTAAGTCTCTTCAATTCTATGAAGACTGAGAGGGGAGAAAAGCAGAGGTTGGCTCATGAGATTTAAGGAAGGAAGCCATCTATACAACATAAAAGTGCAAGGTGAAGGAGCAAGTGCTGACAGAGAAGCCACAGCAAGTGATCCAGAAGATCTAGATAAGATAACTATACTAAACAACAGATTTTCAATGTACAGCCTTGTATCAGAAGAAGATGCCAGCTAGGACTTCCATAGCTAGAGAGAAGTCAATGCCCGGCTTCAAAGCTTCAAAGGACAGGCTGACTTTTAGAGGCTAATGCAATTCCAGTGCTCAATGACCATTCTGAAAACCCTAGGGCCCTTAAGAATTATACTAAATCTCTTCTGCCTCTGCTCTATAAATGAATAACAAAGCCTGGATGGCAACACAGCTGTTTACAGCATGGTTTACTAAATATTTTATGCCCAGTGTCGATACCTACTGTTCAGAAAAGATTATTTTCAAAATATTACTGCTCACTGACCATGCACCTGGTCACCCAAGATGGAGATGTACAAGGATGTCGTTTTCATGCCTGCTAACACAACATCCACTCTGCAGCCCGTGGACCAAGGAGTAATTTTGACTTTTGAGTCTTATTATTTAGGAAACACATTTCATAAGGCTATAGCTACCATAGAGAGTGATTCCTCTGATGGATCTGAACAAAGTAAATTGAAAACCTTCCGGAAAGGATTCCCCATTCAAGATGCCACTAAGAACATTTGTGACTCATAGGAGAGGAAAATAGCAACATTAGCATGCGTTTGAAAGAAACTGAGTCCAAAACCTTAAACTGGGAGAACCTTAGTCCCCTCTCTTTCCTCTTCCTCCTCCACTTCCCACTTATTGTCACCTTGTAATATTCAGAGAGCACCTGGATTATGGATCTGAATAGAGAAATGCTTACAGATAATCATTAGCCCACATGCCAGTAACTTATACTTAAACATGGGATGGAGTTGTAAAGTGCTTTTATAATACAATACAATTGTTAAAGGCAAGAGTTGAATCGTTGTTTTATTTTGACATGGCATGTCCTGAAATATTGATTCAATATGGGAAAACAAAAACAAAAAAGAAGTTGAATCCAACCCTCATGAATGACTTTGAAGGGTCTGAGACTTTAGTGGAGGAAGTCACTGCAGATGTGGTGGGTGGAGCCTAAAGAAGTGATTAAATTGCTACAATCTCATGATTAAACTGGAACAAATGAGAAGTTGCTTCTCATGCATGAGCTAAGTCATTTCTTGAGACAGAATCTACTCCTGATAAAGACTGTGAACCTTGTTGAAATGACAACAAAGGATTTAGATTATTCCATAAACTTAGTTGATAAAGCAGCAGTGGGGTTTAAGAGGCTTGATTCCAATTTTGAAAGAAGTTCCACTGTGAGTAAAATGATATCAAACAGTGTCACATGCTACAGAGAAATTTTTCACGAAAGGAAGGGCCAATCAGTGTGTCAGAGTTCACTGTTGTCTTACTTTAAGAAATTACCACAGCCACCCCAACTTTCAGCAACCACCACCCTGATCAGAGGCAGCAGCCATCAACACGGAGGCAGGACCTTCCACCAGTCGAACGATTACGATTCCCTAAAGGCTCAGCTGATCCTTAGCATTTTTGAGCAATAAAGTGTTTTAAAATTAAGGTATGTACATTATTTTTTAGACATAATGCTAATGCACACTTAGCAGACCTCAGTGTGGTAGAAACGTAACTTTTATATGCACTGGGAAGCCAAAACAAAATTTCATGACTCACTTTATTGTGGTATTTGCTTAACTGTGGTGGTCTGGAACCAAACCAGCAATATCTTCAAAGTATGCCTGTATATCCATAAATATCTCACATAATAAATTAAAATGAAGAAAAAATATAAATTTAAAATAAGCCAGTTATGTAACAATATAAAGATTTTAATTTAAAAAAACTCTATTTTTGAAAACTAAAAAGTGAGAAGAGTGGCACTCATTTGCATTTTGGCACTCGTTTGAAAATCTAATATCTAGCTTAATGGAGGACAGCTGAATTCTAACATCTGTTCTTGCATTCAAACTGTTTTGGTGGATTGTTTTTATTGCAATATATGAAGAAAACTCATTATCATACAGATATGTAGTTAAAAAAAGGAGCAAAATTTTCATAGCCTTAATATTTTCATACTTGATTACTTGAAATCCATTGTTCTATTTTGTACTTTAACGGAAACTTTTACCCATGCATGATTTTATATCATGCACTGGTCATACGAAAAATACTAGTTCACAGAGGTATATAGATATCCCAAACGTTAATATATTGCATTACACAGTATCAAAAATCACATCCGTTAGTATCATTACCAATCCCACTAGAACAGTCTTTTTTTTCTTCTTTTTTTATATAATTTCAATTTTTAATTTTAGATGCAAGAGGTACATGTGCATGTTTGTTACCTGGGTATATTTTGTGATGCTGAGATTTGTGGCAGATAAATCCCATCAACCAAGTACTGAGCATAGTAAACAATGTTAGAATTTTTATAGAACTTAATTCTGCCATGGATGTGATTGAGCTTGACATCTTTCTAGTATTTAAACACTGTTCTGGGAAGGAGAGATGGGCGCAAGGGTTGAAAAACTATCACTGTGCTTCAAGTGTATCATGGGCAACACTTCCTTGAAGTGACAGGTTCATTTTCAAGAAAATGTCTACCATGTACCAAAGATAATAACCAATTGATTTCAGCTGGAAAACCATAGTGACATTCTAGCCTGATCTACAGTCAGGCCTCCGTATCTGTGTGTTCAGTATCGTGGATTAAACCAACTGCAGGTAAAAAATATTTGAAAAAAGAAAAAGTATGGTTTTATTTGTACTGAACGTACACCTCCTTTTTTCTTGTCATTATTCTCTAAACAGTACAGTATAACAGTTACACTGTATTAGGTATTGTAAGTAATCTAGAGATGATTTAAAGTATATGGGAGAATATGCATAGGTTATATGCAAATACTATGCCATTTGATACAAGACTTGATACAGTTTGCATATTTGTCCTTGCCCAACTCTCATGTTGAAATGTAATCCTCAATGTTGAAAGTGGGGACGGATGGGAGGTGATTAGGTTATGGAGGCAGAGCTCTCATGCAGAGGTTAGTGCTGTCTTAGTGATAGCCAGTTTTTTTTTTGTTTTTTTTTTTTTTTTTTGAGACGGAGTCTCGCTCTGTCGCCCAGGCTGGAGTGCAGTGGCGCAGTCTCGGCTCACTGCAAGCTCCGCCTCCCGGGTTCACGCCATTCTCCTGGCTCAGCCTCTCCGAGTAGCTGGGACTACAGGCGCCCACCACCACGCCCGGCTAAGTTTTTGTATTTTTCAGTAGAGACGGGGTTTCACCGTGGTCTCGATCTCCTGACCTCGTGATCCGCCCGCCTCGGATGGCGGGAAGTGCTGGGATTACAAGCGTGAGCCACCGTGCCTGGCCGATAGTCAGTTCTTACGGGATCTGGTTATTTAAAAGTGTATGGTGGCGGGCACAGTGACTCATGCCTGTAATCCCAGCACTTCGGGAGGCCGAGGCAGGTGGATTACCTGAGGTCAGGAGTTTGAGAACAGCCTGGCCAACAGGGTGAAACCGTCTCTACTAAAAGTACAAAAATTAGCCGGGCATGGTGGTGGGCACCTGTAATCCTAGCTACTAGGGAGGCTGAGACACAAGAATCACTTGAACTGGGAGGTGGAGATGGCAGTGAGCCGAGATCGCGCCGCTGCACTCCAGCCTGGGCAACAGAAAGTGTACGGCACCACCTCGTCCCTTGCACCTGCTTTTGTCATGTAATGTGCCTGGTCCCACTTCACCTTCCATCATTATCATGAGTAAAAGCTCCCCTAAGGCCTCCTCAGAAGCCAAGCAATGTTGGTGCCATGCTTGTACAGCCTGCAGGACCATGAGCCAATTAAACTTCTTTTCTTTATAAACTACCCAGTCTCAGTATTATTTTTTTTTTTTTTTTTTTTTTTTTTTTTTTTTTTTTTTTTTTTTGAGACAGAGTCTCGCTCTGTCGCCTAGGCTGGAGTGCAGTGGCGCGATCTCGGCTCACTGCAAGCTCTGCCTCCCGGGTTCACGCCATTCTCCTGCCTCAGCCTCCCCAGCAGCTGGGACTACAGGCACACTCTGCCACGCCCAGCAAATTTTTTGTATTTTTAGTAGAGATGAGGTTTCACCGTGTTAGCCATGATGGTATCGATCTCCTGACCTTGTGATCCGCCCACCTCAGCCTCCCAAAGTGCTGGGATTACAGGCATGAGCCACCACGTCCGGCCTCAGGTATTTCTTTATAACAACATGAGAACAGTCTAACAGAGGTCTTAAGCATCCATGGATTTTGGTACTTGAGGGGAGTCCTAGAACCAATCCCCTTACAGGTACTGAGGGACAACTATTACTTCAAGAAAGATATAACAAAGCTGGGGAAAATCTATGTAGGGCAAGAAAATTCAACAGTATGCAACCGATTTTATGACATATAATTAAAAACACCAAACCAATCCAGTTTCTCTACCTCTCTGGTATGCTTCATAGCACTCTGTTTAGCACTCACTCATTCTTCAAACTAGAAAGAAGAGAACTTAGAAGAGTTATTAGTGAACTCTAAAATTTGAAAACTTTATAGAAAAGGCAACTTCCTGAGAGTTAAAAAAGATGCTCATAGGAAAAATTAAAATAATAGTGCTCTCATTAATGAACACACGGGATGTGAAAATCATCCTCACCTCATACACACATAACTGCCTCATTTCTTTTGTTTTGTTTTGTTTTTTTGAGACGGAGTCTTTCTCTGTCCCCCAGGCTGGAGTGCAGTGGCGTGATCTCGGCTCACTGCAAGCTCCGCCTCCCGGGTTCACGCCATTCTCCTGCCTCAGCCTCTCCGAGTAGCTGGGACTACAGGCGCCTGCCACCATGCCCGGCTAATTTTCTGTATTTTTAGTATAGACGGGGTTTCACCGTGTTAGCCAGGATGGTCTCGATCTCCTGACCTCGTGATCCGCCCGCCTCGGCCTCCCAAAGTGCTGGGATTACAGGCTTGAGACACCGCGCCCGGCCTCTTTTGTTTTTGAGACGGAGTTTCACTCTTGTTGCCCAGGCTGGAGTGCAATGGCGCGATCTCGGCTCACGGCAACCTCCGCCTCCCAGGTTCAAGCGATTCTCCTGCCTCGGCCTCCTGAGTAGCTGAGATCACAGGCACCCGCCACCCCGCCCAGCTAATTTTTTGTATTTTTAGTAGAGACGGGGTATCACCATGTTGGTCAGGCTGGTCACGAACTCCTGACCTCGTGATCCGCCTGCCTCAGCCTCCCAAAGTGCTGGGATTACAGGCATAAGCCACCATATCCCGCCCCTCGTTTCTTTTATACTTGACTAAGCAAGTGGTGTTTGATTAACATTTGAAGAATAAGTAGATGGTGACTGGAAGAAGTCCTCGGGGTTAGTAAAATGCATCCAGGTAGAGTGAAGAGGAACTTCAAATGCCTTGAAGCAGGAAAAAGAGTAGCAAGTTCCAGGCTTGGTGTGGCTAGACCACAGAATGTAAAACACAGTGGTACAAGATAAACCTAGAGAGGAAGGCAGGAGCTAAATCATGCAAGACGTCAAAGGCCATGTTAGGATTTTAATGTTTACTCTAAGGGCAATGGGAAGCACCAAAGGACGAAAAGAGGGTGATAATACCAGCATTTCAAAGACGATTTTGGCCACCCTAAGGAAAATTAATCAGATTAGGATTAAAGAGTCTAGGGAGATCAGGTCAGAGACTACTGTAGAAATCTAGGTGAAAGATGACGTAACCTGGATCAGGATGATGACAATGTCAGTAGGTAAACCTAAGAGATAATTTTAAAATAAAACCAGTCAGCACAAGATGTGACTTTTCCAAACTGTCTCTATTTACTTATACATTTATTTGTCTGTGTCTTTAATGGTGCAAATAGAAATTTAAGTGTGACCTATTACTTAGATTAGGCTTACTGGCTCAAAGTTGAGTGATAAAATACTGTACAATAATAAAGGTACGTTAAGAAACACTGATAATGGTAAACCAGATATAAAATGAAAAGCACACATATACAATTATTCATTTCTATCAGAAGTTTTGAAAACATTACAAAATGTATGCTATTGAAGCATAAATATCAAGCTGCATGTCAAGTAACAGACCACACTCTAAAAAATTTTGTAAGTGATGGCTGCCAAAATTCTGTCTGTTATTGATTCACAAAAGATTATTACTCATTTGTTGCTAGTCTTGCTAGTTGTAATCTCTCATACATATGAAGAAATAAAATGTGTGTGTGTGTGTATGCATATACACATATATACATATAGTGATAATAAACGTTGCATGCTTCCAAGAAAACCTAATATACTTAGTTTTAGATAGTACTAGCAAGTATCTCACAACTTAAATAGGAGTGTAACTGAGAAAATAAAAAGCAAAACATTCATTACAAAAAGTAATGAATGTTCTGCTAGTTATAAACACCACAAAAATGAAAGCCTTTCATAATTTTAATTTATTAATATTTGCACATGGTTTTGTATTTGTTTATAATGCTTAATATAAATTATCTTTTGATGACAAATACTTCTTCTTAAAATTTAGGTATAATCTAGAAATTCAAATTCAAATCACTTTCCTGAAAACTTGGAACACCATACTGAATATCTATAGTACAAAAATAACCCTGAAGGCAGAACCATAGCAGTGTGTAGTAGAAAATCCTTACCAATTTTTCATCAACTGTTATGAGTTGTGTGTCTTGAGTCTGGTCCTGTGCCAATCTCCATGTGGAAGTCCTCAACGACCTGCAGCGCAAGACTTTAAGTTAAAAAAGGATCCAGGCAATGAGAGGAGAGACAGACAAATCTTACATAAACAAGCTACTTTAACAATATCTGTCTTATTAAAAAAAAAAAAAAAGGAAAGGAAAGAAAGAGAAGAGGGCACAAAAGTCCTTTCTCTCTGCAATTAGTTCTGTCTGCTGAGTTTTTGGCAGACTCACTTGACAGTTCACAAGAGGCTGCGCTTTACGTCAGTCTTCAGGCTCTCTGTCACAGAAAGGCCACCAGTGACAAGTACTGTACTGCTGTCTATGAGTGTACAGTGGCTGATTTGTCACGACCAGCCAGAAACATGCAAAGCTATACCAATTGTTCTGGAACACTGGTTCTTAAATGGATGGCATCAGAAACAAAAAGAAAAAAATCCCAATCACAATAAAAAGTTTCTTCACTCTAATTTCACACCAAAAGTATTTTACGTAGGAATGATTTGTATAACTAATGCTATTAGTTTAGTCCTGTAGCCCATTCACAAAATGGGAGAAATAAAATTAGTTAAAATGAAAATATTAAGTTAGAAGTAAAATGGGCAGAGAATCTAGCCCCTTTATATTAGCATTTTCCTACTCTCACTCCAATTACTTAACGTTAACGGACGTTTCATGTACACATTGTTGTTTATACTACTGAATGTCATACCTACCCCTGACTGTGCTGTGACATTTTAGCATCTTAAGAGTTTTCCAGACTATTAGGCTATCTGATACAGATTTCTCTTGCAAAAGTAAGTATATACAACTGTGGCTCAAATTTCCACCCCAAATATATGGCATTTGGTCCTTTCTTTTTTTTAACACAATATATTCACTACCATAGTTTTAACGCAACATAACCAATAATTGACAAAAATAACTGATACAAATAGTTGAACTTTTTGTGCTA
This sequence comes from Symphalangus syndactylus, assembly GCF_028878055.3. Taxonomy (NCBI): domain Eukaryota; kingdom Metazoa; phylum Chordata; class Mammalia; order Primates; family Hylobatidae; genus Symphalangus; species Symphalangus syndactylus. The sequence goes on from NC_072440.2 coordinate 46,179,714, forward strand.
AAAGTTCAATTTTGATAATGTGTACACAGCCGTATAGAAAACCTTCTTAATTATAATTTAAAGATAACATAATACAAGAGGCTTTACTGCTTTATGAATATACTTTAAAATATCTGTCAATTATTTCCCAAATTTAAGGTATTATGTAATTCTTCATCATTGTAAATGCCCCACTCAGAAACATACCTACACAAAATGTACTAACATGGAAATAACTTTAGATGATTTACCCAAAGTTAAAATATATGTCCTGGTTGTTATATTAAAGAAGTATAATTAAGCACCTCTTAATATCTATTTTATTTTGGAAATCATTAAGGTCAATAACATGGCAATAAAAAATTTAAATACTTTTAAACAAATCCACATATTACAAGAAAAACGTTGGGTAATGATGAGAGAACTCATGAGAATCTGAAATATCAGAAAATGTCATCACATTTTCTAAATACAGTAAGTAGTTCCCCCTCATCCTTGTAGGATACATTTTAAGATGCCCAGTGGATGCCTAAAACTGTTAATAGAACTGAAACCTACATACACTGTTTTTTCTAATACATACACACCTATGATAAAGTTTAATTTACAGACTAGGCAGTAAGAAATTAACAATAACAATAATAAAACAGATCAATTAAGTAAAACAAAGGTTACTTGAACACAAGCACTGCAATACTGAGACAGTCAATCTTATCACCAAGATGGCTACTAAGTTTTGACTAACACAGGCAGGTATCCTATACAACCTGGATACACTAGACAAAGGGATGATTCACATCCTGGGTGAGACAGACCTGGATGGCATGAGATTTCATCACACTACTCAGAATGGAGCAAATATTAAATTCATAAATTGTTTGTTTTGGCAATTTTCCACTGCATATTTTTGGACAACAGTTGACCGTGGGTAACTAAAACCGTGAAAAGCTACACTATATTTTCTCAAATGAAGAGGCTGGTTAGATGAAAACTGCAAATATTAGGTAGATTAAAACTCTGTACCCATTTTGTGCAATTTTTTACTACAAAGGGGATTTAACTTAAAACGATTATGTCTTAATTGTTTAAGAAAATCTTAGTATATATTAGTTGTAATCCAAAGTAAAGTTCTTAATTTATACAACCATATATAATTTACTTTAAGGATAGGTTTATTTTAATAATTTTAGGTTAACCTCCAACTAATTGTAATAATAAAATTATATAACATCTTTTGTAAACGTGTGGCCGGGCGCGGTCGCTCACGCCTGTAATCCCAGCACTTTGGAAGGCCAAGGAGGGCGGATCACAAGGTCAGGAGATGGATACCATCCTGGCTAACACGGTGAAACCCCGTCTCTACTAAAAATACAAAAAATTAGCCAGGCGTGGCGGCGGGCGCCTGTAGTCCCAGCTGCTCAGAGGCTGAGGCAGGAGAATGGCGTGAACCGGGGAGGCGGAGCTTGCAAGTGAGCCGAGATTGTGCCACTGCACTCCAGCCTGGGCGACAGAGCGAGACTGTCTCAAAAAAAAAAAACATATATATATATATATTATAAACAAACGCACTGACAAAAATTTATATCAAGCTCTATGTAAAAGATAATACAATAAAAAGGACAAAAATGTTAAGTAAAACAATCGTACCATAAAGTTAAAAATCACAATAAAAATTTTTTGTAAAAAAATTTAAGATAGATTGCAAAGTTATTTTAATTTTTATGAAAAACAATAATTATTTCAGAAAAATTTGCCTAAATTAAAACGTGTGCTTGCGTAAGTTATATCATGTGATAAGTAACTACCCTCTAAGCAGAAAACAATTATTAAAGGACTCAAATACCAGATGTGGAGAAAAGTTTTTCTCCAATTCTGGACAGTTAAGGTAGCAACGAAGGTCCAGAGTCAATTATGAACACAGCATTTAATAAATTATACCTACCGGGCTGGGCACAGTGGCTCACGCCTGTAATCCCACCACTTTGGGAAGCTGAGGTGGGTGGATCACCTGAGGTCAGGAGTTCGAGACCAGCCTGGCCAACATAGCAAAACCCCATCTCTACTAAAAATACAAAAATTAGCTGGGCTTGGTGGGGCATGCCTGTAGTCCTCCTCAGGAGGCTGAGGCAGGAGAATCTCTTGAACCTGGGAGGCAGAGGTTGCAGTGAGCCGAGATCACACCACTGCACTCCAGCCTGGGCAACAAAGTGAGACGCTGTCTAAAAAAATGAATAAACAAAAAATAAAAACAGGCCGGGTGGGCCGGCTCACACCTGTAATCCCAGCACTTTGGGAAGCCGAGGTGGGCAGATCACCTGAGGTCAGGAGTTCCAGACTAACCTGACCAACGTCGAGAAACCCAGTCTCCACTAAAAATACAAAATTAGCTGGGCGTGGTGGTGCATGCCTGTAATCCCAGCTACTCGGGAGGCTGAGATAGGAGAATCACTTGAACCCGAGAGGCGGAGGTTGCGGTGAGCAGAGATTGCGCCATTGCACTCCAGCCTGGGCAACAAAGAATGAAACTCTGTCTCAAAAAATAATAACAACAATTAAATAAATAAATAAATAAAAATTATGCCTACAAAGTATAATCTATAGTAAATTTTAGAGTACACATGAATTATACAGTAAATATCTGTTTGTTGATTAGCCTGTAAGGAATGTCACATCAGTGAAATGGTAGATGTAAGGAAAATATTAAGAGTATAAAAACCTTGTTAAGAAAAAAAGATATAAAGCCTAGAAAGCACAAAGGAAAAAATGACAGAAGCTATTACATAAAACCAAAAACATCAAAACTAAACATACTGTAAGTGAAGTGTAAGACAGACAAGAATAATACAAAATAGAACAGTAAGGAATCAACATCTAAAAGAAGTAAAAGAACTCGTACAAGTAAATAGGGGGTCATTTCTAAATTTTAAAAGATGAACTCAAACAGCAACAAAACCACCCAATTAGAAATGGGGAAAAGACCTAAATAAACATTCATCCAAAAAAGATATACAAATGGCTAATGAGCACATGAAATGATGCTCAACAGAACTAATTAGAGAAATGCAAATCAAAACACAATGAGGTAGCATTTTATACCCTTTTACAACATTTTAGTATACAAAAAACAGAAAATAAGTATTAACAGAAATGTATAGAAATTGGTACCCTTATGGGAATGTAAAATGGTACTACCACTATGGAAAATGGTATGGCAGTTTCTCAAAAAATTAAACAGAATTATCCTATGATCCAACAATTCCATTACTGAGTATATACCTAAAAGAACTAAAAGTGAAGACTCAAATAATATTTGTACACCAATGTTTATAGCAGCATTTTTCAGAATAGCCAAAAACAAAAACAGCCAAAATATTAATAATCATATTTTACTGGGCAATGTACCCAGTAAAATAGTGTTCTCAGTAGTAAGTGTTCATGTAGAAATAATGACTAACGTGTAATCATTAGAAAATAAATGGTAATTTTACTTACTCTGCTGTTTAATATTCATTTTTGACAAACTTAAAAACATTGTTTGCCTCATGGGTTTGCCTTTATTTTTGTCCATCTATTTGTTTTGTTAATTGGCCTGTTCAAATTTCCAGGTTTGTAAAGTATCATTCTTAATTCTCAGCCCAAAGGATAAACTCTGAGGGTTGTGATTGTGATTATCAATTATCATTACTGGTCAAGGTAATTATAAGTGTACAAGCCATTTATTCTGTTTTTCTGTATAAGTTTCCTGAAAGAAAAAGAGATATCCTGAAAATGAAAATCAATAAAACTTATTTCTAATCCTGGTTTTTATCAATAAACCTTATTTCTAACTCTGGTTAAGTAATTTGGTGAGATTTTTGTCTTTTTTATTGTGTTGTCTTTTACATGCAGCTTGATAACTATGAGATAAATTTTTATCAGTGTATTTATTTATATAAACATCTTTTGCTGTAGATGAGAAAATCTCAACTCCTCTGCCTTTATATTTTTTGAAAACATAAAATGACGAACTTGTGGCTCTAAAGTTTCTTCTAGCGATGACAGTCTATTTGATTCTAGTAAGTGGAATTGACGATAGTTCTACTTTGTTTTAATAATCCCCTGTGGAAATGCTATGCAAGAATCACCCAACTCACACAATAATCTGTTTTTCTTTAAAAAAACTCCTTCAAAACCATATATATATACACCACATTTTCTTTCTTTCTTCATCCACTGATGAACATTTGGGTTATTCTGTAAAAACATTCATGTGCAGGTTTCTTGGTGGACATTAAATTTGCCACTTGTTTGGGTAAATACCCAGGAGCACAACTGCTGATCATATGTTAAGACTATGTTTTAGCTTTGTAGGAAACTGCCAGATTGTCTTCCAAAGTGCTGTACCATTTTGCATCATCACCAACAATAAATGAGACTTCTTGTTCTCTTCATCCTTGCCAGCATTTGGTGTGGTCAGTATTTTGGATTGCAGCCATTCTAAGGTGTGTAGTACTATTTCATTGTTGTTTTAATTTGTAATTCCCGAATGACATATGACGTTGAACACATTTTCATATGATTATTTGTCATCTGTATATCTTCTTTGGTGAGGTATCTGCTTAGATCTTTTGCCCACTTTTTAATTGGGTTGCTTGTTTTCTTATTGTTGAATTTTAAGAATTATTTGTTACTGTAGATATAGTTCTTTATGAGATATGTGTTTTGCAAATATATCTTCCTAGTCTGTGGCTTGTCCTTTCATTCTCTTAAGAGTGTTTTTCACAGAGCAGAAACTTTTAATCTTAATGAAGCCTAACTGATGCATTTTTCATTCATGGATGATGCTTAGTGTCTTCCTATCCATGTATCCATTAGGATCTTCTTTGATATCCTTCGTCAGAGTTTTCTATTTTCTTCATATAGATCTTGTAAATATTGTTTTTAATATTTCAAAATACACTTTTCAAAAAGTCTTAAACAGTGGAAAGATTTTTAAAACATTATACTGAAAAATAGCATCTAAACAACACTACTGACCCAACGTACTAACACTATGTCCCTTTTGAAACAATCTATCAACTAAGAATAATTTAGTAAAATTCCCATATTCCTTGTAGCAGTTTGAAACTGTGACTCCAAATTTCTTTGACGATCCTCCCTCCCATTAAGAGCTGAAGTCTGTATCCTGTTCTCCTAGAATCGGAGCTCTGTGATTCCTTGATCAATATAAGAAAGTTAAACTGAGGTTATGTGTGTTTCTAGCGTCAGACCTTAAGAAACGAGCTGTTTTCACTCCCTGTCTCTTAGAATATTGTTTCTTAGGATGTTTCACTTTTGGAACCCAGCCACCAAGTTGTAAAGAAGACCAAGCTGTCCCACAGAGAGGTCCATGTGAAGAGGAACTGACAGCCAATAGCACTTTGCCAGCCATGTGGGTGAGGTATGTTGGACATGAAACCTCTCGTGGAAGTTGAGCTATCCCAGCAGACACCACATGGAGCAGACAAACTTCCCTGCCAAAACCTGCCCAAATTGTACATTTGTAAGCAAAATAGAAGACTACTGTTGTTTTAAGCAACTATTGGGATGGTTTGTGTCCAGCTATAGATTTAAAAATATCCCTATAAATAACTGAATATGATTTTATAAACATTAAAATTGAACCAGTAATTTCAAAGGACCAGAAATAATGTGTTGGACTTTTAGACAAAATAAAAGTCCTAATCCTATAAAAACCATTATGCAGTCAATCTTTAGCCTTTTGATTAGAACTAATTATGTTTGTTGTCAATTTATTACAAATTAAATTAACCTAGACTCACATTATATCATAAAGTATTTCCATGCTAAGCCATAAGGAAGTATTACTGAGAGTTTTAATTGACATAAAATATATACATTTCTCCATGCCACAATAATTTCCTCACACCTGTAATGTGTTGATATTAAACCTTTGAAAACCTTCAAGTTAATAATCTTGAAGCTTTTCAATATCTTGAATCAATAAAGAAAATTTAAACTGTCTTCAGCATACTGTATTCATTAGATAGAAAAAAGAGAGAACCAACTGTTAATGGGAAAATTAAAAATTAAAGGTCAAGGGACCATTTTATTTTATTATTTACTTTTTGATACAGGGTATGGCTTTATCACCTACGCTAGAGTACAGTGGCATAATCATGGCTCACTGCAACCACGACCTCCTTGGCTCAAGCAATCCTCCCACCTAAGCCTTCTGAGTAGCTGGAACTAGAGGCACACACCATCCCACTCGGCTAATTTTGGGGGTTTTTTTTGTAGGGATATGGTTTCACCATATTGCCTAGGCTGGTCTTGAACTCTTGGGCTCAAGGGATCCTCCTGCCTCGGCCTCCCAAAGCACTGGGATAACAGATGTGAGTCACCAAGCCCAGCCTAAGGGACCATTTTAACATTCTGGAAAGACAGACTGAGTAAAAGAAAAAGAAAAAGAAAAGAACCCACAAATGCTTTCTTCAAATTAGAGAAAACAATAGTGAAGATAATTTGTGTAAAATCCCTTTAGAACACCACAAATTCTTTTATTTTCACTTAAAGTTTTTGCAGTAATTTCTTATCTTCATCTACAGTACTGAATATTATCTTAAAATGTTCAGCTGGTCAAATCAGTAAAAAGTAAGCACCTCCTGCTCATAGAGGAGGAAAAAGTAAGGATCCTTTTTCTCATTCTTCTGAACCAGGTACAACTATGGTAGGAACTAATAGCAGTTGTGTGTCTGGACACAGCTCAAGCCCAAAACTGAAACTAATCCTTTCAAAGTCATCCAACGGATTAAAGAAAGATTTGTGCAAGAGGGATAAGGGTAACTATGTTCACGTAACAGACTCTGAAATGGACTTGAAGAGTAACAAGTAGAATGTGGGCAAGATACTGGAGGATGCTAAAAAGAAACCGGAGGGTGTGATGGAAAATGTAAAGGAGAAAGAAATGTATCTACATTTATAGCAACAGGTTATCAAAATAAATATATATGAGAGAAGAATAAGAAATAAAGATGTCATGGTGATGACAGTAATTATATTACAAAACACAAGGAACATATGAAATGTTCACATTTAAGAAGGTCAAATCACTGAGCTACCTTGGCCACAGAAGAACACGTCCCACTGGCTTGGAATGCCTTAATGGAAGAAACTGTGTTGCTAACCTTTGACATGTCTTATTAATAACTGGAAACAATTTACCACAAAGATGTCAATTATTAACTTATAAATTAAATACAATAGTAATACAAATCCTAATAGAATTTTTTTTTAATGACTGTACATCTTTATTAGGTGTGTAAAGGTAATTTAAATATTATTCTGGGTGCATTTTTTCCTTATTATTATTATTATTATACTTTAAGTTTCAGGGTACATGTGCACAATGTGCAGGTTTGTTACATATGTATCCATGTGCCATGTTGGTGTGCTGCACCCATTAACTCGTCATTTAGCATTAGGTATATCTCCTAATGCTGTCCCTCCCCCCCCTCCCCCACAACAGTCCCCGGAGTGTGATGTTCCCCTTCCTGTGTCCATGTGTTCTCATTGTTCAATTCCCACCTATGAGTGAGAACATGCGGTGTTTGGTTTTTTGTCCTTGCGATAGTTTACTGAGAATGATGGTTTCCAGTTTCATCCATGTCCCTACAAAGGACATAAACTCATCATTTTTTACGGCTGCATAGTATTCCATGGTGTATATGTGCCACATTTTCTTAACCTAATAGAATTTTTATAAAATTAGGTGATTCTCATGGGGAAGAAAAAATTCATAAAAAATAACCAAGGAAATTTGAAAAACAATAATATAGTAAGATTTCCTTGCCAGGTAACAGACTACTGTAATTAAAATATCATTGTATATGCCCAGGCACAGACATATACATCAAACAAATAGTACAGATCAGAGTACAAAAACAGACTATGTAGATCTGTAGATTTATTACATAATAAAAATACAATTTTAAATCAGTGGTGAAAAATAATATTGAGACAATAAATAAATAATATTGAGACAACTGGCCATCCTTTCATGGAAGCATAATGTCTGAATCCCTTTCTAAAAGAATTACATCATATACTAAAGAATTCCAGATGGATTTAAAAATCAACGCATACACACACACACACACACACACACACACACACACAGACATACGTATATACAAATGCAATGTATGTGTATCTGTGTAAAAAATACTGAGATAATATATAAAAGAGGTTTGTTTTAATAACTTTTGAGTGGTTAAAGTCTTCCAAATTAAGGCAAAATATCCACAAACTAGGAATGAAAAATAATTTCTGAACGACAAATTCATATAAAGGAAAAATCAGAGATAATAAGTAAAACATATAGTAGATAAAGGACTAATCTGTAGGATACATAAAAAATGCTTACAAAGCAAAAGAAAAATCATTCCAAAAAGGGAAAGGGAATGCAGATGATATGAGTACAACAGACATTAATATTAATGATATCAATAATCACTTTAAATGCAAATAATCTAAATATACCAATTAAAAGAGTTATCAGAGTAGATTAAAAATAAGACACAACTACATATTACTGAAAAGAAATCCATTTTTAATTATAAAGACGCAGACTAAAAGTAAAGGGATGGAAAAAGACATAGCATGTCAACACTAGTCAAATCTTGCTTCAACAGCTAAATTAATCTCAGACAAACGGGACTCCAGAACAAGAAAAATTATCAGGGATGAAGAAGGTGATAGTGATAAAGGGGTCAGTTCTCCAACAAGACATAACAATTGTTGGTGTGTATGTACCTAACAAGAAAATGTCAAAATATGCTATGCAAACACTGATGAAACTACAAGGAGAAATGCCTTATTATTGTTGGACACTTCAACACTCTTCAAATAGTAATTGACAGAGCCAGTAGACAGAGTATTAGTAAGAATATGGTTGAACTAAACAGCACAATCAATTAACTGGATATAATTCGCATCTGTCAACTGCTTCATCTAACAATGGCAAAAGACAGATTCTTCTCAAACTCAAGTGAAACATTCGCCAAGATGGGCCACATTCTGGGACATAAAACATACCTTAACTAATTTAAAAGAATAGAAACCACACAATGCAAGCTCTCAGTCAGCAATGGAATTAAACTAGAAATCAGTAACAGAAAACTAGAAAATCTCCAATTACTTGGAGATCAAACAATACACTTCTAAATAACTCATGGGTCAAAAAACTCTCAAGCAAAATTTTAAAATATTTTGAACTGAATGAAAATGAAAATACAATGTTCAAAATTTGTGGGATGCATCAAAACCAGTGCTTAGAGAAAAACTTACAGCTCTGAATGCATGTATTAGAAAAAAAGAAAGGTCTAACTAAATTCAATAATCTAAGCTTCCACCATAGGAAACTAGAAAAAAAAAAGGGCAATATAAACCTAAGGCAAGAAGAAGATAAAAAAATTATAGTAAACATCAATGAAATTGTAAATAGGAAATTGGTAAAGAAAAATAAACAAAACCAAAAGCTGTTCTTTGAAAAGAGCATTAAAACTGGTAAACCTTTAGTCAGGCTAACAAAAAAGAGAAACAGAGAGACAGATGAGAGAGAGAGACAAAGCCCTAATATATAAAATGAAACAGGTATCATCACTACTGATCCCATGGACATTAAAAAAATAGGGAAATATTATGAACAACTCTAAGCTCACAAATTTGATAACTTAAATGAAATGGGCTAATTATTTGAAAAACAGGAATTACTAAAACTCTCACAAGGAGCAATAATCTGGACAGGCCTATATCTATTAAAGATCATGAATCACTAATAACCTTCCAAAAAAAGAAACCATAACGCCCAGATGGTTTCCTGGTGAATTCTACCAAATATTTAAGGAAGAAATGACACTAAATCTCTACAATCTCTTCCAGGAAGTAGAAGCATGTAGTAACTCATTCTATGGGACCAGCATTACCCAAACATCACAACTAGATAAAGGCATTACAGGAAAGGAAAACTATAGACTAATTCTCTTATAAATACAGATGCAAAAATTCTTAACAGATACTAGCACTGAATTCAACAATGCATGAAAAGATTTATATACCATGACCAAGCAGGATTTATTCCATGTGTGATTCTAAAATTCATATGGAAAGACAAAAGACTCAAAATAGCCAACGCAATACTGAAGAATGAAGTCAGAAAACTGTTATTACCTGACTTTAAGACTTACTACACACTGCACAGCTATAGTAATCAGGACTGTGGTATTAGCTATAGAACAGATGAATGGAACAGAAATAGACTATTCAAATATAGTCAACTGATCTCTGAGAAAGAAACAAGGGCAATCCAATAATGACAGTCTCTTCAATAAATGATGCTGGAACAACCAGACATCCACATGCAAAAACTTAATCTACAGAGTGACATTACACCTTTCACAGAAATTAACTGAAAATGGCTCAGGGACCTAAATGTAGGAAGCAAAACAATCAAATTTCTCAAAGATAACGTAAGAGAAAATCTAGGTGACCTTGGGTTTGGTACTGAGTTTTCAGATACAATGCCAAAAAAATGATCCATGAAAAATAAATGAGTAAGTTGGACTTCATTGAAATTAACAGCTTTAGCTCTGTGAAAGATACTATTAATATTAAAAGAATGAAAAGACAAGCCACATGCTAGGAGAAAATATCTGCAAAACATATATCTGATTAAGAACCTGTATCTACAATAAACAAAGAATTCTTAAAACTCAACAATGCTGGGTGCAGTGGCTCACGCCTGTAATCCCAGCACTCTGGGAGGCCAAGGCGGGCAGATAGCTTGGGGTCAGGAGTTCAAGACCAGCCTGGCCAAAATGGTGAAATCTGCCACACCCCCTCATCTCTACTAAAAATACAAAAAATTAGCTGGGCATGGTGGCACGTGCCTGTAATTCCAGCTACTCAAGAGGCTGTGGCAGGAGAATCACCTGAACCTGGGAGGCAGAGGTTGCAGTGAGCCAAGATTGCGCCACACTGCACTCCAGCCTGGGCAACAGAGCAAGATCCCGTCTCAAAACAACAACAACAACAAAACTCATCAATAAGAAAACAAACAACCCAACTGAAAAGTGGGCAAAAGATCTAAACAGACACCTCACCAAAGAAGATATACAGATGATAAGTATATGAAAAAGTGCTCAATATCATGCATGTCATTAGGAAATTATAAATTAAAATGAGACAGCGCTACACACCTATTAGAATGGCTAAAATCCAAAACACCACACTAAATGTGAGAAAGGATGAAGAGAACAGAAGTCTCATTCATTGCTGGTGGGAATGCGAAATGGTACGGCCAATTTGGAAGACAGTCTGGCAGTTTTCTACAAAGCTAAAACATAGTTTTAACATATGATCAGCAACTGTGCTCCTAGGTATTTACCCAAATGAGCTGAAATCATATGTCCACAAAAAAACATGCAAAAGAATGCTAGGGAAATGAAAAAGAAAACCATTAAGATACCACTTCAGATTTATTAAGATAGCTATTATCACCCCTCAAAAAAACAAACAAAAAGTAGCAAGTACTGGCAAGGATGTGAAGAAAATGGAACACTTGCTCACTGCTGGTGGGAATGTAAAATGACGCAGCCATTATAGAAAACAGTAGTGCTATTCCTCAAAATATTTAAAATAAAATTACCATATAATCCAGCAGCTTCACTTTGGGATTTATATTCAGACAAACTAAAGCAGGGACTAGAACAGATATCTGTACACTCAAGATTATAGCAGCATTATTCACGGCAGCCAAAAGACAGAAGCAACTCTACTGTCCACTGGCAGATGAATGTGTAAACAAAATGTGGTATATACATACAATTGAATATTATTTTGCCTTAAATGGAAGCAGATTATGATATATGCTACACCATGGAAGAACCATGAAGACATTGTGATAAGTGAAATAAGCCAATCACAAAAGAATAGTATATGATTCTACTTATACGGGGTATCTAAAGTAGTCAAACTCATAGAAACAGAAAGTAAAATGGTAGTTGCCAGGGGCTTATGAGAGAGAAGAATAGAGAATTACTGTTTAATGGGTACAGACTTCAGTTTTAGAAGATGAAAAAGTTCTGGAGATATATGATGGTAATGGTTGCACAACAACGTGAATGTACTTAATGGTAATAAAATATACTTAAAAATATTTAAAATGGTAAATTTCACAGTATGCATAAACCACGACAATATTTTAAAAAGAGCATGCCTTGTGAAGAAACAGATAATCCCTGGTTTACAACACCAATAAAGACACATATGCAAAAGTTTGTCAAAGATGAAGAAGATTTATAACTGCCTAGAGACAGCCTCTTCACATATGCACATAAAAATAGTTTGTATCTATTAATCACTCATCTCCTTGGAAAATTTCAGAAGTCCAGAATTAAGCTGTTGAACTTCAATATGATTATTCATTTGTACTGCCTCATGGAACAAATTTTCCCAAATTATATACTTTTAAAAAACTACTAGTGCTTGCCTATGTAATACAAAATATGAGATAGTTTTTGTTATATGTCCTACCAATTATTAACCTCTTGATCTTTTAGACTTTGCATAGCATCATTATTCAATACGTTCTACATAAAAACAGTTGATAATTGTGAATCTTTATTAATAGATTTATGTTATAAGCAAGCACATAAGAGCAAATCTTAAATATGCTTATGAAAATGTAACAGACAAAACACAAGGAAAAGGATGTCGAATTAACCAGTTTACTCCTCTACTGGACATTTTTGGCTAAACTGCCTAGTTCACCTTTCAGCAACAAGACCCTTAATTCAATCAAAACAGGATTACTTCAAAGCTACTTGGTGTTTTTTTAAAAAAATCATTGTACCAATCAATCATGTATAATTCTGTATATTCCTCACAGGGCTTGTTAGTCATTCCAGCTGGGCACCCATATTCCAGTTCTTCTCTGTATTAGGGTTCTCTAGAGGGACAGAACTAACGAGGGAGTTTATTAAGTATTAACTCACACCATCACAAGGTCCCACAATAAGCCATCTGCAAGCTGAGGAGCAAGGAAAGCCAACCTGAGTCCCAAAAATGAAGAACTTGGAGTCCGATGTTCAAGGGCAGGAAGCATCCACCACGGGAGAAAGATGTATGGCTGGGAGGCTAGGCTAGTCTAGTCTTTCCGTGTTTTTCTGCCTGCTTTATAGTCTAGCCACGCTGGCAGCTGATTAGATGATGCCCACCCAGATTACAGGTGGGTCTGCCTTTCCCAGCCCACTGACTCAAATGTTAGTCTCCTTTGGCAACACCCTCACAGACACACCCAGGATCAATACTTTGCATCCTTCAATCCAATCAAGGTGACACTCAGTATTAATCATATTCTCCTTCTAATCGTATTTTGAGACTACACTCCCATTGCCACTTCTTGGTTAGGTGTAGGAACGTAACTTAAATTAGTGAAGTATGAGGGGAAATGACGTTATCCAGCAGTAGCTTTAGAAGTCAATGCGTAACTTCCTCTTTTCCTACATCCCAGTAACCAACAGAGGTTAGTCTGAGTTCCCAAGTGAGGATACACGGAGTAGCATTCCTGACTGTCCCACAAGGGAAATGGAGCATGAACAAGAAATAAATCTCTGTTATTTTAAGCTACAGGTATTTTGGGGTTTAGTATCCTGACTGACACAGCTTGATAAGCAATTCTCTATTGAAGTACTTCTCTAGGGACTACCATATGAGAATTTAAGTTGTATGATGTCTGTTTTACATTGACTGAGGTTGGGAGTGTTATAGCTTGAGAGTTTACTATTTTCAAATGAATCAAGATGTTGCTCTTAAAAACCTACGTTTTGGTCTTTAAGGGCAGAATAATTTATTTTCTTACGCTTTTGAAGGTCAGAAGGGGTCAAAAAGCCATTAGATGATCTGCTTCACAACTGCTCTAATGCTACTGTGTCATCTTGGAAAGATCACCTCCTAATTTTTTTTTCTTAAAGATGGCTATGCGTTTTCTCTTCACTTTCAAGTATTTCAACTTGTCACTTTTTGCTTCGGTTTAGGATTCTTTTGGTCTAAAACTTCTCTGTATCAGCCCTAAAACTACTGAGATTACGTTTGTATAAAAAATACATTAAAAATAAAATAAAAACTGAACTGAAAAAGAAAATATGGTGAAAATACAAGACATGACATTTCATTGTTTGGCAATATCACATCAAAGGGAAAGCTAGTTGGTACAAGTTGCATACTTCAATTCAAAAATAAAGTGCCTAAGAGTGGTGTATTTGCGAATGGACTGACATACTGTTTTTTAAAAGGCTGATGATCATATCATTAAGAATAATGAATACATGCAGAAGAAAACAAAAATTACCAGCATTCATATACTTTTCACTTCATGAAACAAACTGGAAAACAGTCATGTAGTAACTTCACAGTCAGTCAGACTCGTGAAAATTCCAGATCTGTCACTTAGAGCAATATGATTTGAACACATTGTTTCACGACTCTGCACTTCAATTTCCTCATCTGCAAAAACAAGGATAATAATACTGCAAATAATTACTGGTAGAATTAAATAACTAGTTAAGTAATTGGCATGAAGTAGCTGGTGTGTGGAGAAACAAATGTTCACTTTTTTCCCTCTAGTCACAAGCAGGACCAATTCACAGGAAGGCAAGGGAGGAAAGAGAACCCCCCTGAAGACTCAGATGCTGATCGTTAACATTCTTGAGCTGAGCAGTAAAGAATTTTTAAATTAGGGTATGTACATTGTTTTTTAGACATAATGCTACTACACACTTAACAGTCTACAGTGTGGTGGAAAAATAACTTTTATTACTGGGAAACCAAAAAATTTGTGTGACTCGCTTTACCACGGTATTTGCACAATATAGTGGTGGTCTGGAACCAAACCTGCAGTTATCTCCAAAGCATGCCTGTACAACAATCACTTACTAATAACTGGCCTCTCTGCCTCTAGTCTTCTCTTCCTCAAAGGCACCTTCAACCTAAACAAGTAATTATTATACCCAATCATGTGACTCTTTTGGTTGAAATCCTTCATTGACTCAGTGGTAATTTACCTTAAAAAATTGAAGTATTGCCAGGCACGGTGTCACACCTGTAATCCCAGTTCTTTGGGAGACTGAGGCCAGAGGATTCCTTCAGCCCAAGAGTTGAAGACCAGCCTGGACAACATGGCAAAATCCCGTCTCTACCAAAAAACACAAAAATTAGCTGGACATGGTGGCACATGCCTGTAGTCCCAGCTACTTGGGAAGTTGAGGTGTGGAGTTATCACATGAGCCCAGAGGGCGGAGGTTGCAGTGAGCCATGATAGCACCACATGCTCCAGCCTGTGAGACAGAGCGAGATGCTGTCTCAAAATATATATATATATATTTAGGGATGGAATACCATGATATTTATAATTGAGTTTCAGATGGCTTAGATCAATATATGTGTTTGTCTGTTGCTAATCTATACATACTCATATATATGCATTTTGCTCATTTATATATATATATATGCAAAATAAGCAAAACCAGCAAAATATTAACCTACTAACCATGTTAAATCTAGGTGGTAGGTTTATAGATTCACTGTACTCCACTTTTCTGTATGTGTGAAAATTTTAATGGAAAGTTAAAAAATTCAAAGCAACATGAAAATTACGATTAGTATGCCTCCTCTGGAAAAATGGGCAAGAATAATATACTTTCTTAAATATGCATAAACGGACTCCAAGCATAAGAAACTAATAATGATTTTTTGGGAGTGGGGTAAGCAGTGCTAAATGAGCAGACGGGACACAGAAGGAGACTCTTGGAATTTATTTTATATATATATAACTCGGCCAGGTGTGATGGTTCACGCCTGTAATCCCAGCACTTTGAGAGGCCGAGGCAGGCAGATCACTTGAGGTAAGAAGTTCGAAACCAGCCTGGCCAACATGGTGAAACCCCGTCTCTACTAAAAAAAAAAAAAAACAATTAGCCGGGCATGGCGGCACATGCCTGTAATCCCAGCTACTCGGGAGGCTGAAGCAGAAGAATCACTTGAACCCGGGAAGTGGAAGTTGCAGTGAGCCGATATTGTGCCAATGCACTCCTGCCTCAGTGACAGAGTACGACTCCGTCTCAAAAAAAAGGAAGAAACAGGCTGGGCATGGTGGCTCACGCCTGTAATCCCAGCACTTTGGGAGGTCAAGGCGGGCGGATCACGAGGTCAGGAGATCGAGACCATCCTGGCTAACACGGTGAAACCCCGTCTCTACTAAAAATACAAAAAATTAGCCAGGCGTGGTGGTGGACGCATGTAGTCCCAGCTACTCGAGAGGCTGAGACAGGAGAATGGCATGAACCTGGGAGGCGGAGCTTTCAGTGAGCCGAGATCGTGCCACTGCACTCCAGCCTGGGCGACAGAGTGAGACTCCATCTTAAAAAAAAAAAAAAAAAAGAAGAAGAAGAAACAAACATACAAAAAACTCTATGACTGCATTATTCAAGATATTACACCGAAAAGCAATGTTGACTATATTTTTACTTATGACATGATTATGGTAAGGATTAAATCAGATAATGTACATTAAAACCTTAGTAAGTGCTTGGCACTTGGTCAAGGCTCCATGAATATTAGCTAGTCCAGCTGTTGAAGAAAAATAATCTTCAGTATTAACAGTACAAGTTAATTTTAATCAAACCGTAGAAATGGCTAGTCACACTCTCTAGAAGTGGCTATTTATGAACATGAACTTCAAACAGCATTATCAAAATTTATATCAAAGGGTTTTTCTGACTGGCATAAATCAACATTGAAATCATTTTTCTTTAATGAAATGAATGGTATCTGAAATATATGGTTGGCTAGAAAACCTGCTTGGGCACTACTAGACAAGCCTGTACAATTTAGCAGGCTCAGCAGCTCAGACTTTTAGAGTAACACACACTGTTTAGAGCTCCATTTGGACCTAGGATTTACTACTTGGTGGAAGATACTGTTGCCTGACCTGACCAGTCCTGCCTTCAGACTACTACTGTTATTTAGCTTTAGTGAACTAAGATTCTCGTCATGGGGCCTATGAACCACCTCTTCATAGAGGACACCAAAGCATGGCTTGACTAGACAAGTGACCATTCCTATAATCAGAATGTGTTCTCTACCTCATCTTTAGTGAGCCAAGGTATCACCTCATAGAGCTACTGAGAAACTTAAATGAGATATAAATGTTAAGTATTTAGTATAGTTCCTTACCTATTCCCAGAAAAATTATTAGCAATGATCATTATTATTACTTTTGAGAAACTAAAGTTGCTAGATTACAGTCAACTAAAAAAAAACGGTTCAGATTAAAAATAACTAAACAGGCCGGGCGTGGTGTCTCAGGCCTGTAATCCCAGCACTTTGGGAGACCGAGAAGGGCAGATCATGAGGTCAGGCGTTCGAGGCCAGCCTGACCAACAAGGTGAAATCCCGTCTCTACTAAAAATACAAAAATTAGCTGGGCATGGTGGCGCATGCCTGTAATCCCAGCTACTCAGGAGGTTGAGGCAGGAGAATCGCCTGAACCCGGGAGGCGGAGGTTGCAGTGAGCCGAGATCGCGCCACTGCACTCCAGCCTGGATGACAGAGTGAGACTCCGTCTCAAAATAAATAAATAAATAAACAAATAAACAAACTAAATAATTCATTTTCCTGAACAACTACAGTAAAGTTTGCTACCTATGGCCTGTTCTAGTGCAATCATTTTTCTGAAATCAGATTCAAACCAAGGAAAGATTTAGTAATAAATAAGTTAGTGTAACTAGAAATTATTTGGGTTTTTTGTTTGGGTTTTTTTTTTTTTTTTTTTGAGATGAAGTTTCACTCTTGTCGCCCAGGCTTAAGTACAATGGCGTGATCTCGGCTCACTGCAACTTCCATCTCCCAGGTTCATACGATTCTCCTGCCTCAGCCTCCTGAGTAGCTAGGATTACAGGCACCTGCCACCACACCCAGCTAATTTTTGTATTTTTAGTAGAGATGGGGTTTCGCCATGTTAGTCAGGCTGGTCTCTAACTTCTGACCTCAAGTGATCCACCTGCCTCGGCCTCCCAAAGTGCTGGGATTACAGACATGAGCCACCGCACCCGGCCAATATTATTTGTTAATAAAAGAAAAACTGAAAATATTCTATATTAGTGAGCAAAGCAATGCCATTTTAAAATACAATTTAAAAAAGGGATGTCTACAAATTTAATGTACTTGGTAATTTGCTTAAAATTAATAGAAAATTCCAATAGTTTCAAAAAAGAAAAAAATATCAACTCAGAAATGTAACATAACAAAAAATATACGCATAAAAGCATAAAAGGACACATAAAAATAAATTACAACACACACAGGCACAGGTGTATACACACACATACACGTAAAAATTTTCTTTTCTTTTTTGAGACGGAGTTTCGCTCTTGTTGCCCACACTGGAGTGCAATGGCACGATCTCGGCCCACCACAACCTCTGCCTCCCAGGTTCAAGCAATTCTCCTGCCTCAGCCTCCCAAGTAGCTGGGATTACAGGCATGTACCACCACACCCAGCTAATTTCGTATGTTTAGTAGAGACGGGGTTTCTCCATGTTGAGGCTGGTCTTGAACTCCTGACCTCAGGTGATCTGCCCGCCTAGGCCTCCCAAAGTGCTGGGATTACAGGCATGAGCCACCACGCCCGGCATAAAAATTTTCATAGTGGTTAGCTTAATGAAGAAAATAGTCTGCTTGTAATTCAATTTATGCTTTTACAGGCTTTCATACTATTTAGGAAAAACCCAACAATTATTTATTATAAGATTCATCCAAATCAAGTCAATAAAACTGCAGACTACTAGAACAGAATGAGTAATTAAAACTCCCACTGGCTTCCCTCATAAATTATTAATAGTTACCTAAAACCCTAAGTCAATGATTTTTTAATAAGTACTATCAGAATTATATAAGCAATTTGCTTTTAATCACAAAACGAATCTAATCAACAAGAAAATGAGACACAAAACCAGTACTTCTTCAACTGACTTTTCATAATATCCCATAATTTTAAAATATTCACCTAAGATTTTTTAACTTTAAAACATTTTTGGTCAGGAGCTATGGCTCACGTCTGAAATCCCAACACTTTTCTGAGGTGGGTAGATTACTTGAGGTCAGGAGTTTGAGACCAGCCTGGCCAACATGGTGAAACCCCGTCACTACTAAAAACAGAAAAACTAGCTGGGTGTGGTGGCGTACACCTGTAATCCCAGCTACTTGGGAGGCTGAGGCACAAGAATCACTTGAACCCAGGAGGCAGAGAATGCAGCGAGCTGAGATCCCACCACGGCACTCCACCTTGGGCGACAGAGTGAGACTATCTCAAAACAGAAACAAAAACAGAAAACATTTTTAGTTATGCTGGTAAATATCCAGGCAATAAAAATACTCTGAAGAGAAGTTTAAAAGATCTAAGAAGAGTTAATATTTATTAACTACAAATTGGCATACCTATGTTTAAAAACTCATTTGAGGCCAGGCATGGTGGCTCATGCCTGTAATCCCAGCACTTTGGGAGGCAAAGGCAGGTGGATCACCTGAGGTCGGGAGTTCAAGACGAGCCTGGCCAACAAGGTGTAACCCAGTCTCTACTAAAAATACAAAAATTAGCCGGGCATGGTGGCAGCTACTCGGGAGGCTAAGGCAGAAGAATCACTTGAACCCAGGAGGCAGAGGTTTCAGTGAGCCAAGATTGCGCCATTCCTCTCCAGCCTGGGTGATAACGGCGAAACTCCATCTCAAAAAAAAAAAAAAAAAGCTCAGTTGAACTCTGTCAACCATATATATTTAAGAATGTATACCAAGATTCTAATTCCTATTCTCAATTCACCAAACATCTACTATGAAATATCTATTATGTCTTACGCACAATGCTAAACCCAATAATAACTTGCTTTCAAGATTTTATAGTTTATTGCGAGAAGGCAGACATGTAAACAATAATCTCAATGCCAATAGTTTGAATGCAAATGGTACTTTCTATGAGAAAGGTACATATGAGGTACTTTTCTATGCACGGAGAAATAACTGTGCATTGGGGAGTGGGAGGTGTAGTGAGATGCAGCAGGACTGTAAGGAAAAGCTTTTTTAACAATGTTGCCTGTACCTGCCAGATACTTTTGTTTTCACTGATCATCCAACACCCCAAGATTGAAAAGGTAATTAAACATTTAGCATATTACTTGAATTCTTTCACAAATTTTGTACTTATTATGTGCAGTACAGTCTTGGCAACCACGGCTGGCAACACTTGGCAACTTTTAAATGTAGGTACGGTACCACATAACCAGTAGCTGAAATTATGGTTGAAAAGCCATGAATTCTTCATCTTCCCAAATTTACTCCCACCAGTAAATTTTGCCACCCATCAACTCCCAGTAATTGAAATGAAATAATAAAATATAGCGATACCTATAACATTTAAAAATCCCTTAAACTCTAGTTGATTCCTATTTTTGAGTTGCTTTTATTTCCAAAATACATAGAATTGAACAAATTTAGCCAAATAAAATCATGCGGTATATTTAATGCAGACTATAAACAGAATGTATAATCTTCTATTTCAAAAGTCTGGGTTTATACCGCATATCAAGCATTCTGCTATTCTAAAATCTATAACATAATAGCTATACAGCTATTTATTATGGAAAAAAATTACAATTGGCAATTACTTAGATTTGCAATACATGTCCATTCCTTCATGAACAACTTTGGAGTTCTAATAACCCAAATCACATGGAAAGCTGTCTTTCTGACAGGATTCCACATATACATTTTAGTAAATATTGCCATAAGATAAAGTTTGCAATAGCATTATTCAATAGTATGAAATAAGCATCATAAAGCTATAAAAGTCATCATTTTTTGGTAATCTCTGACATTGTCCATGATGGCTACATTTAAAACCCAAACAGTTATTTCATAAGAAAAAAATATATAAGGCCGGGTGCAGTGGCTCACACCTGTAATCCCAGCATTTTGGGAGGCCGAGGTGGGTGGATCGTGAGGTCAGGAGATCGAGACCATCCTGGCTAACACAGTGAAAGCCTGTCTCTACTAAAAATACAAAAAATTAGCCAGTCATGGTGTCGGGCGCCTGTAGTCCCAGCTACTCGGGAGGCTGAGGCAGCAGAATTGCATGAACCCAGGAGGCGGAGCTTGCAGTGAGCCGCGATCGCGCCACTGCACTTCAACCTGGGTGACAGAGCAAGACTCCGACTCAAAAAAATATATTATATATATATTTTATATATATATAATATACATAATATATATAAAATATATATATATATATAATGCTATACTGCTATATATATATATAATGCTATACTGCTTATGGAGATGCTGCTGTGCATTAGTTTTAAATTTCTATATGATTCCATAATCAAATGAGTCCATAGATATTTACCAAGTACCTATTATATGAAGTATCTATTACACGCTAAGTACTGTGTTATCCTGTAAAAACAAACAGGTGAAGAACAGTTCCTGATCTTGAAGAACTTAAGTCTAAAGAGAAACACAGACAAGTAAACAGGCCATCACGATGAAGCATAGTAAGTACAGCAGGTCTTTGAATAGTATCAGCTTGTTCAAGGTCATTTTGTTACATGTTGATGAAAAAGAAAAAACGAAATTAACTCCCGGCCAGGGTACTATCTGTGTGGAGTTTGCACATTCTCCTCATGTTCACATGAGTTTTCTCTGGGTACTCCAGTTTCCTCCCACATCCGAAGGATGTACATGTGAGCTGAACTGGCATGTATACATGGCCCCAGTCTGAGTGAGTGTGGGTATGTATGAGTGTGCCCTGCAATGTGATGGCATCCTGTCCAGGGCTGGTTCCTGTCCTGTGCTCTGAGCTATCAGGGCAGGCTCTGGCCACTCTTGACCCTGAACTGAAATAAATGGATAAGTACCTTACTTGTTTTTATTCATCTTTCTTAAATATGTATATAGCTCACTATTTTATTTATTTTATTTTACTTTATTTTATTTTATTTTGAGACAGAGTCTCACTCTGTTGCTCAGGCTGGAGTGCAGTGGCGCGATCTTGGCTCACTGCAAGCTCCGCCTCCTGGGTTCACGCCATTCTCCTGCCTCAGCCTCCCAAGTAGCTGGGACTACAGGCTCCCAACACCACACACGGCTAATTTTTTGTATTTTTAGTAGAGAGGGGGTTTCACCGTGTTAGCCAGGATGGTCTCAATCTCCTGACCTCATGATCCACCTGCCTCGGCCTCCCAAAGTGCTGAGATTACAGGCGTAAGCCACCGCGCCCAGCCCTAGCTCACATTTATTTTAATGATTAATATTAGAAACGCTTGGGCCTTTATTTAGAAATGCGATTTTTTTTTAACTCTTGTTTTATATCAATTAGCCTATGGTCAAACTGGTTTTGTTTATACATTGTTTCCCTTAAAGTAGCAGTTTCCAAAAACACAATGATGAGGTAAGAGAGGGAGCTCTAAGACTTCATAGATAAGTACTTAATCTAAACTTGTGAGTTCAGATAATGCTCCTCAAAGAGAATGATGGTTAAACTGCCACCTGAAGGATAAACAGGACTTAAATAGGCAAAGGGTGTTGGGGGTAGGGCAGGGGCAGAGAAGGCATAGACAGGAAAGCAGAAGAAATAGTCTAGGCAGACACAGCCTTAATTATAGAAAAGAGAGAAAACATTTAGGGGTTGCAAGCAGTTGAGAAATACTAAAATAGAGAGTTTATGTACAGCTAGAGATTGGGTCAGGAGGGGACAGATGAAAGTATGAATGCCAAAAAATGAAGTGAGCAGGGAATATGAAGGACTCTGTGGCATGGTGGGAAGTTTAGACTTTTGCAACATGTACCCAACATGGAGAACAAATTGAGACTGATGAGAGGGAGATCAGTTAGGAGGCAGGATGATAGCAATAGCTATAGCAAAGATGGAAACTGATTCAGAGTTAGGAAAATGAATACTAGAATTTAATGACTAGCTGATACGAAGCCTAAGAGAGGAAGGAGAGAAGAATAATACATAGGTTTCTGGCTTAGACAACTGGCTGGGTGTTGGTGACAATTACTAAAAAAAAAAAATAAGTGTGGCCAGGCACAGTAGCTCACGCCTGTAATCCCAGCACTTTGGGAGGCTGAGGCAGGCAGATCACCTGAGGTTGGGAGTTCGAGACCAGCCAGACCAACATGAAGAAACCCCATCTCTATTAAAACTACAAAATTAGCTGGGTGTGGTGGCACATGCCTGTAAGCCCAGCTACTTGGGAGGCTGGTGCAGGAGAATCGCTGGAACCCAGGAGACGGAGGTTGCCGTGAGCCGAGATCACGCCATTGCACTCCAGCCTGGGTAACAAGTGCGAAACTCCTAAAGAAAGAAGAAAAGAAAAGGAAAGAAAGGGAAAGAAAGAGAGAAAGAGAAAAAGAAAGAAAGAAAGAGAGAAAGAAAAAGAAAGAAAAGAAAAGAAAAGAAAAAAGAAAAAGGAAGAAGAAAGGGAAAATAAGTAAAGTTGTGGAGAAGTCATCATTGTAACATCGTTTCAGGTATGCTGGATTTGAGATGCCTGTGCAAAATCCAAGATGAGGATGTCTAGGTGCTTAGATCTAAGCACTTAGAATTCATGGAAAAGATACAGAATCACATCTTTCATGAAGAGCAGGTCCTAAAGTCAGTGTTAGGCAACAATTGCAAATAGCAAAAATCATCTTTGGAAATTCTAATTTAGGAAGCTCCCCTCCAAAGGAGACTCACATACTATCTCTTAATAAGCCAGTCGTCTAGCACTAGAACTACCGTTCCTTTATTTGAGTTCTAAATGATTATTAAGTAGAAAAATAAGAGTATTAACTTGCATTTTTAACTGTTTTTTAAAACTTCTCTACCCATCTGTAGTTGCCACATACATATGTTGAATTTCTTAAGTGAAAAGTACATATGATGTAAATAAATCATATACATTTAGGCTTTAGTGTAAACAGATGGTAAATGAAGTCATGGTGGATAACGAGACACAGGGAGAGTATATTAGTTTCCTATAGTTGCAGTAACAAATTACTACGAAATTGGTGGATTGAAACAACACATATTTAGTACATTTATTCTCTTATAGTTCTAGAAGTCAGAAGTTGGAAATCAGTCTCACAGGGCTAATATCAATGTGTCAGCAGGAATGGACTCTTCTGGAGGCTCCAGGGGACAATTTGTTTCTTGTTTCTTCTAGCTTTTAGAGACTGTTGGCATTCTTTGACATGTAGTCACATCACTCCAATCTCTGCTTCCAACTCTAGACTGTCTGTTTCTCTGACTCCACCTGCATCCTTCTTATAAGGATCATTGTGATTACATCAGGCCCACCAGGGTAATCTTCCCATCTCAAGATCCTCAACTTTATCACATCCGCAAAGCCTCCCCTCCTTTTTATTTTAAAGAGATGGGGTCTTGCTCTGTCACCCAGGCTGGGGTGCAGTGGCGCAATCATAGCTCACTGAAGCCTCAAACTTCCAGGCTCAAGCAATCCTGTCTCAGCCTTCCAAGTAGCTGGGACTACAGGCACATGACACCACACCTAGCTAAATTTTTATTTGATTTTAGTTTTTTGGAGACAGGGTCTTGCTATGTTGCCCAGGCATGCAAAGTCCCTTTTGCCAAATAAGGTAACATTCTCAGGTTCTGGGGATTAGGACATGAACATATTTGGTGGGTGGATGTGTCATTATTCAGCCTCACAGAGAATATACAAAAATAAAGGCACTGGTAATTGTCTAGTGTGCAAATTGGATGGTGGGTTCACAAGAATTCATTTTGCTATTATGGTTCCTAACATATATATGATACATATATTCATGTGTATATAAAATATATAACTTGAAACATTTTAGAAAGAGTAAAGAGGTATAAATCAAACTCTTAAGAAACAATGATAGTTCAATGAATGGGCAAAAGATAATGTATACTGAAAGAAAACTGAGACGGAGTAAAGCCAAAACAGAAGTCGAGGGAAGAATCTTTCAAGAATGCGACAGTCATCTCTTTGGATAGTAAAGGTCACGTAAGATAAGGACTGAGAAGAAAATATTCAATTAGCAACAGGGTCACTGCTGACCTTGATCAAAGCTATGTCAGTGGAATGGTAGATGCCAAAGATATATTGTTTTGGGTTGGGGAGTGCACGGGAGGTCACAATTTGGAAAAAGCCAGGTGCACAAAATTCTATTATATATTTATGCATAAAATACTGCAAATAAGTAAGACGAAATCCAGGATGTTCTGATAAACCAAAACAAGAAATTGGAATCTAGGTAAGATTTACCAAAAGAAAGAAAAAAGACAGTAAAAAAAGTAGGGAGGGAGAAAGAAGCAAAAAGGAAAAGAAGCTACAAAAGAAAGAATAATGATGATGACATCGAGGAGGAGCAGGACAGTGATGATAATGTTCTTTTTATAATTTTTCAGGCACTTATAGCATATGCCGAGCACTGTACTATGCATTTTATATACTTTACAAAACAGGAAGCATTATGTCCATTTTACGGAACAGGACACAGAAACAAGGAAAGCACAGAGTTAGGAAGTATCAGACCAGGAACTCAAATGTAGGTAGAGCTGACTCTAAAATCTGTGTTCTTAACCAGTCTGCTAGACTGACATGACTGGTCCAATACAGTAGCTCAAGTAAGAGAAGGCTAAGAATACAGCCTAACAGCATGGCTAATACCATGAGCCAACGGAAAATTTCTAGAAAGTAGTCTTTCCCAAAGCTAGGGTCAAGGACACTGGTAAGAGACTATTAAGGGAGTTGGCCACAATAAGAATTTGAACTTAAAGCCAAAAAACTAAATCTAGAACCAAAATAAAAACTTGAGCCTTAGTAAGGGGCCACTTACAAGCACTAACTAAGATGGACATAAACCATGGACTTCATCAGCAACAGAATAACAGTGTTTAAAGTCTCAACTAAGGAAACAAGCATCTAAAATTTGTTAAATAAACTCAGATGCATGCTGTATCCATTCTAGTACGAACTATGCACTAAAATGGTATGCTGAGACATTAATAAAATGGAAGACAAGACTATCACAATGATAATCAGTCAGAGATGAAAGTGGGACAGGAGCAAGACTAAAAGGCAGCTGTTGAAGAAAATTCTCTTAACTACCCTAAGTCTTTTAGGCAGTATCACTGAAGAGAAAATATATGCTCATCCGGAGAATTAGATCATCTAGGCTACCAAATTCAAAGAAAACTGTAGGTTGATCTTTGTTAGCTGGGATGTTATACACAATCCCGGGTCAACTACCCTGGCACATAGGATAGGAATATTCTGCTATCATGAATTCTTTACACATAACATTATATAGAAGAAACTATTTCTTCCCATGAGATTATTATTTATAGTTAAGTGAGTCGGAAGACCTCAATTTCCAAATCCTTTGTCATATCCTTCAGAACAGGTGAGTAAAACAAATTCCAATAAGGGTGAATTCTTTTACAACCCTGGGAAAATATCAAACTATAATATAATCACCAACAGACCATCTATAATTAGATGTTTACTTTAGTGAGATGAAACAATATATCTAAAGTAATTACCTCAATGCCTAAGTGCACAATAAACAACAGATATTAGACCCCTTACTAGGACCAAAAAAAAAAAAAAAAAGCAGATTATAGAGACTCTTTAGTTATGAGGTCCTGTAACAAACACCTTTAATGCTCATGTCACACTCCCTTGGCCCATTTGTCATTTCAGCCACAGCTGTAGGAACTCATACTCCCATTATCCTCTAGCATCCTACCTCAAGTGAACCCATTACGCCTCAATATCTTCAGAAGCACAAGTATAGCTTAAAGCACAAAAGAGTTAACACCTTTAATCAAAGGGGAATGAGAACATAGGGATAAATGGTCAAGCCTTCTACCTTTCAAACGGGTAATACTGGGTAGCATTCTACACACTGCTCAGGAGGTCTCTCTACTGCTCACAGCAACAACAGCAACGTCATACTTTTTTGTTGCCTGTCTCACTCCCCAGGCTTCTCACTCCTACTTCCCAGGTAAGCTCTCAAATAAACCACCTAGGATTATGTCCTTGTCTCAGACTCTACTCAAGGAGAAGCCAAACTAAGACATAGCCCTACACAAACCCTGAGAAATGAGTATTTGGCCTTTGCTTGAACACTGCTAATCCTCAAAACAGATGTTCCAAGAGCATACATCCTAGTCAAGTCTGTAGTAATGCAGCCTTTGACGCTAGAAAAGAAATACAAATATTTGTTGAATGGGTGAACAAACATTAGCAAAGTCTCAGAATTCATTAGGAAAAAAGGTAGAAGGTTAACCCATAAAACATACACAAACTTTATTTGTTCCCTGAAGATAACACTACACAAAATATTCGTGTTCTAAATTTTTGACTAGGAGGTCCCAGCTTTTATTACATCTCACTCTCAAGGTTCCCATGATCTATATTCATACGATACAGCAGTATAAGAAGAATTACAAACATTGAGTATTTTTTGTAAACCCTTAGTCTGTTTAATCTGACTCAAATCAAGTATTTCTCCAGGACTTTTAAACTTGGTATCAGAGAAAGGGATTTTCAGTCCCTCCCTGGTAATAAAGCTATAGAGATATAATCCTGAAGAAATTTCTATCAGTTATAGTATCTACCACATGGGAAAAAACAATCTGAAATAGTAGCTGTCATTCAGAGACAGACAAACTAGAAAAAGAGCCTGGTGGCTTTCTAGCTTAGGTCCCTGAGACTAGCTAGGTGCACCCTTACCCTTTCCATTGCTTGCTAATGTAAACCAATTCTCTCTTCTTGCCTAAGCCAGCCATCTGAGATTTTAGGTTTCTGTCACTTGTGAGAAAGGTTTAACACAAGAACTTAAACACAAGTATAAACAAAACACTGTATAAGACCTAATACTATCTATGGAAGGGCTACAAAGCCTGGGATCCATTAATCCCCCACTCTGATTTTATATATATGACTGTATCTATTTCTAAAGAAAAGTCATCAAAACTTCCATCAATTACTCCAAATAGATCTCTGACCTCTACACCCTCTCAAAGAAGATTTGTTTGACGGTCTAAATCAGTGATTCAATGTATTTTTCTGCCTCTGCATCACTTACATGGGCAACATCTTTAAATAAAAGTCATGATTTTCAACCACAAGTACATGTATTGTGAAACCCTTTCTCTATGCCATTTCCAAGATTATGGTATGTGAATTCCTCCCTTTCTGCCACTACAGTTGAGAATCAACTGGTTAAGAATCTGATCATTTAGGCCAGGTGTGGTGGCTAACACCTGTAATCCCAGCACTTTGGGAGACAGAGGCAGGCAGATCACTTCAGGCCAGGAGTTTGAAACCAGCCTGGCCATCATGGTGAAACCCCCATCTCTACCAAAAATACAAAAATTAGCCAGACATGGTGGTGCACACCTGCAATTCCAGCTACTTGGGAGGCTGAGGCACATGAATCGATTGAACCCGGGAGGCGGAGGTTGCAGTGAGCCGAGATCATGCCACTGCACTCCAGCCTGGGCGAAAGAGCAAGACTCTGTCTCCAAAAAAAAAAAAAAAAAAAAGAATATTTTGAGTCATTTTAGATCCTTTAAATCCATTCAGATGTGCTAAGATGCAAGAAATGTTAGCGTTTAGCTTTAAAAATAATCCATCCTAGGATGGGCTTGTCCTGAATAAGATGTAGCAAGCACACTGCACCCTGTATCTCCCACTGAATGCAACCATGAAATCTAGAAAGGATGCATGGAGCAGCTGTTTGAAGGTTCTGAAAAGGAAATAGCAGGCAGATCAGGGAAGATCATCAGAATTCAAAGGACCACTGAACTAGCAGTGAGTCTGAAATAGCTTTTCCCTTGAATGTCCCCAGCCTGAACTTAAATGCGGCTGGAAAGATGAAATGAGCAATTCTCCAGGAGAAGCACTCTGCCTCAAGGAGCAAGAAAAGAAACAAATGCTAGAGAAATGATAGAAAATCCCCATTTTCTTCTCTTTTCTCTCATACACCATGAATCAGCCATAGGCAATCCTATAGCCACATGCGGTGGCAACAATGGAAATGTGCAGGAGCCAAAAATCTGAAGGAGGGTTCTTCTTCTAAGTCCACTGGAGCTGTGGCTCTGAATAGGTAGGGCCAACACCCATTGCTTTTCTGTTTTTTCTCCCTCTGTCCTCTAGTCTCTTTGCCCCTGATTTAGATGCAACTACAGTGCAAGGTAATGATAGCCACAATTTTCTGGATGGACACCAATAAAGGAAACTCCAGGGAATTGGGTTCTCCGAATATAATATAAACAAAAAATAACACAAAAAAAGAAAGTATCCAAATACATGGAAATTAAACAAAACACCTCTAAATAATTTACAGATCAAAAAGGAAGTCTCAAGGGAAATAAAATATTTTGAACCAAATGAAAATACAACATATCTAAATTTGTAGCACGAAACTAAAGCAATTCAAAAGATGATGAAAAATGTCCTAGCTCGTTTTATGAGTCCAGCATTACTCTGATACCAAATCTAAACACAGTACCAAAATAAAAAAGAAACAAACTACAGATCAGTGTCCTTCATAAACACAGATGTAAAAATCTTCAACAAAGTATTAGCAAACCAAATATGCCAGTATACGAAAAGAATTCAACACCACAACTAAGTGGGGTTTATTGAGAATGCAAGCTGATTCAACATTTGAAAATCAATCTACCATATTAATAGTCTAAAGAAAAACAAGACGACACCAATTGATGCATAAAAGGCATTAGACACATCCATTCATGATGAAAACTGTTAGCAAAGCAGAAGCAGAAGGGAACCTCTTCAGTCTAATAAAGGGTATTTCTATAAAAAACCTTTAGCTAACATTATATGTAAAGGTGAAAAACTGAATGCTTTCCCTTAAGATTGGTAAATGAAAAGAATATCTGCTGTTACCATTCTTAACATCCTCCTGGAAATAAAAAAGAAATAAAAGACCTACTGATTGGAAAGGAAGAAACAAAATTTCCCTATTCATGGACTGCATGATTATTTAAAGCCCAAAGAATCTACAAAAAACTTACATAACTTTATGTAACAAATAAATGTGGCAAGGTCACAGGATACAAAGTCAACCACAAAAATCAATCACACTTCTATATACAGCAATACACAATTTGAAAATAAAATTTAGGCTGGATGCAATAACTCATGACTATAATCCTAGCATTCTGGGAGGCTGAGGAAGGAGGATCACCTGAGGTCAGGAGTTTGAGACCAGCATGGGCAATATAGCAACCTGTCTCTACAAAAAAATAAAATAAAATAAGAAAATTAGTCAAGCTTAGTGGTACATGCCTATAGTCGCAGCTGCCTGGGAGGCTGAGGTGGGAGGACTGCTTAAGCCCAGGAGCTCAGGGATGTAGTGAGCTATGATTGCATCACTGCACTCCAGCCTGGATGACAGAGCAAGGCCCTGTCTCTAAAAAATAAAAAATAAAGAAAAGAAAATTTTAAAAGCAATGCTCTTTACCATAGCTCCCCCAAATTGAGATAGATAGGCATAAATCTAACGAAACATATACAGGATCTGCACGCTCAAAACTACAACACTGATTAAATAGACATACCATGTTTATGGATTGAAAGATTCAACACAGCAGAAATGTCAACTTTTCCCAAATTAATCTATAGATTTAATGCAATACAATCAAAAATCCTAGCAGGATTTCATAGATATAAAAGAGCTGATTCTAAATGATGGAAGGGAACTAAAATAGCTACAATTTTCAAAAAGAAGGATGGGCCAGGCTCAGTGGCTCACACCTGTAATCCCAGTACTTTGGGGAGCTTAGGCAGGAGGACTGCTTGAACCCAGAGTTCAAGACCAGCCTGGGCAACATAGGGAGACACCCATCTCTACAAAAAAAAAAATATAAAAATTAGCGAGGCATGGTGGTATGCACCTGTAGTCTTGGCTACTCAGGAGGCTGAGGTGGGAAAGAATCGCTAGAGTCCTGGAGGTCAAGGCTGCAGTAAGCCATTATCACACCACTACCCTACAGCCTGACAGCCTGAGTAACAGAGCAAGACCTGGTCTCTTAAAAAAAAAAAAAAAAAAAAAAAAAAACAAAGGCCAGGCACGGTAGCTTACGGCTCTAATCCCAGCACTTTGGGAGGCCAAGCCAGGTGGATCATGAGGTCGGGAGTTCAAGACCAGCCTGGCCAACATGGTGAAACCGTCTCTACTAAAGATACAAAAAATTAGCTGGGCGTGGTGGTGCATGCCTGTAATCCCAGCCACTTGGGAGGCTGAGGCAGGAGAATCCACTTGAACCCGGAAGGCGGAGGTTGCAGTAAGCCAAGATTGTGCCACTGCACTCCAGCCTGGGCAACAGGGCGAGACTCCGCCAAAAAAAAAAAAAAAGAACTTCAAGAAGACAATACAGAAAAAAATCTTCACAGCCTAGGGTTAGGCAAAGAGCTCAACAATGAAAGCACAATCATTAAAAGGAAAAACACTAGTAAACTAACTTCATCAAAATTTAAAACTTTTACTTTGTGAAAGATAATGTTAAAGAATGAAAAAGAAAAACTACAGATTAGGAGAAAATATTTGAAAATTACACATCTGACTGGTAGAGTTCAGGACATGCTACCCCAAAATGTGCCACCTCGTAATACTGAAAAACGGCCGAAGTAGGAAGGTAACTTTGACCTTCTTCCCCCATCCCTTCTTCTCTGAAGTAGGTTATAAAATCTAGGATTATCTAACCTTCCCTATAAAACTCTCATGTGAGAGATGTCTTCCCTATATTGTCTTCCCTATATCAGAAAGAAAGGAACATTGTTATCTCTGAAGACAAATGGTCAGTCACAGAGACGAATCAGAACAAACTGGCTTTGCTGTTTCCCCCAGCTTATTACCATATACCAAATCCCCTTTGTTCTATCATATTTCTCCCTATCTACTCTTCTACAAACCTAAGCATAAAAATATACAAGTTTAACTGCTTCTTTGGATCTTTATCTCCTTATGAAAGCTCCCATGTTACATAAAATTTATATTAAATACATTTGTATGTTTTTCTCTTCTTCATCTGTCTTTTGTTGTAGGGGGCTCAACCATGAACCTAGAGAGATATATTTTTTCCCATACATGACAAAGAATTTGTATCCAGAATATTTTAGGAACTATAAAAGCTGAACAATAGGAAAATAATATGATTAAAAATGGGCAAAAGACATAAACAGATACTTCACCAAAGTTCAACATCATTTGCCATTAGAGAAATGCATATTAAAACCACAATGAGTTAGCCATCATAGAAGTACAAGTCAAAACCAGAATAAGATACCACCTTATATTCACTAGGATAGTTATAATTTCAAAAAGATAGATAATAACAAAGTTGGAGAGGACGCAAAGACACTGGAACCCTCATTCACTGCTGGTGGGAATGTAAAATAGTGCAGCCACTTTGGAAAACAGTCTGACAGTTACTCAAAAGGCTAAATATAGAGTTATTACATTATCCTGCAATTCTACTCCGAGGTATACACCCAAAACAATAAAAACATATGTTGACATAAAATCTTGTACCTGAATGTCCACAGAACACTACTCATATAGCCAAAAGGTAGAAACAATCCAGATGTCCCTTAAAAATAAAATGTGGTTTGTCCATACAATAGAATACTATTCTTCAATAAAAAGGACTGGTACATGCTACAACTTGGATAAACCTTGAAAACATTATGCTAACTGAAAGAAGCCTGTCACAAAAGACCATATATTATATGACTGCATTTGTATAAAATGTCCAGAATAGGCAAATCTATAGAAACAAAAAGAACGTTAGTCGTTATCTAGGACTGGGGTAGAAGTGACTGCTAATGGGTACAGAGTTTCCTTTTGAGTGATGGAAATGTTCTAAAATTGTGGTTTTGGTTGTACAATTCTGGGAATATATGAAAACCCATCAAATTGTATACTTTATATGAGTAAATTTTATAATATATAAATTATAGCTAAATAAAGCCATTCCAAAATAAAAATCTGTAATGAAATACCATTAAACACCTACTAGAATGGCTAAAATAA
This sequence comes from Symphalangus syndactylus, assembly GCF_028878055.3. Lineage (NCBI taxonomy): Eukaryota > Metazoa > Chordata > Mammalia > Primates > Hylobatidae > Symphalangus > Symphalangus syndactylus. Next base: position 46,212,884 of record NC_072440.2, read on the forward strand.
AAAATACAGCCGGGCGCCATGGCTCATTGCCTGTAATTCCAGTGCTTTGGGAGGCCGAGGCAGGCAGATCACCAGATCACCTAAGGTCAGGAGTTCGACACCAGCCTGACCAACATGGTGAAACTCCGTCTCTACTAAAAATACAAAAATTAGCCGGGCATGGTGGCGTGCACCTGTAATCCCAGCTACTCAGGAGGCTGAGGCAGGACAATCGCTTGAACCTGGGAGGCGGAGCTTGCAGTGAGCCGAGATCGTGCCACTGCACTCCAGCCTGGGTAACAGAGCAAGACTCTGTCTCAAAAAAAAAAAAAAAAAAAAAAAAATACTGACAATACAAATGTTAACAAGGATGCAACACAACTAAAACTTTCATATGGTGCTGGTGGAAAGCAAAATGGTACAACTGCTCTGGAAAACGGTCTGACAGTTTCTTACAAAATTAAACATATACTTAGCTATGACCCAGGAATCTTCTACCCAGGTATTTACTCTAGAGAAACAAAATCGTAATTCACATAAAACCCTGTACAGAAGTGTTTACAGCAGCTCTATTTACACTGCCAAAAACCTGAAATAATTCATATGTCCTTCAATAGGTAAATGGATAAACTGTGGTACCTCCACATAACAGAATACTACTTAGCAGTAAAAAGGAACAAACTATCAATTCATGAAACTTATATGAAGTTCAAAGGCATTACGCTGAATAAAAAAAGACAATCTCAAAAGGTTATATATTATATGACTACATTTATATTACAGTCTCAAAACTATAAAACTATAAAGATGAAAGAAGATAACTGTGGACAGGGATTACAGCGGTTAGGGAAGGATAACATGAGGGAGTCTTGGGGTAATGAAGTCTTTTGGTATTCTGTACCCTGAAACAATACAGTAAAACAGTTATTTGCCTATTACACTGTATTCTGTACTAGGATTATTGTGGTGGTTACACATAGCCTATACATGTGTTAAAACTCTAAGAAGTATACACCAAAAGGAAAACAGTTAATTTTTCTTTATAATTTTAAAAATAAAATAAAATAAATCCAACCTAGAGTCAACTTTTTTCCTTAATTCAATCTCAGCTCATGAAACTATCATCTCTGACAATCTCATTTAAATAAAAGTACAGTACATAATTCAAAGATCAACACTGACAAAATGGAAAACATCCTAAGGGGTATCAAGAGGCAGTAAAGCATCAGGAAATTTGATCATTAATAAAGAGTAAACAAACTGGACATGCTAAGCCTGGAGCACAGACTTGCAGGGAGAATGAGTGATGACAAATGTCTTCAATCATCTGAAGGGCTGACAAGTGTATATGGGGTTAAACTTGTTCTATATAGTTTCAAAGAAAAACATCACTTACCAGTAAGTCTAAACGTATAGTGTGTTTTCTGGGGTTATCAGAAAGTCACCAAACTTCCTCAACAACTAGATAATCAAGCAGCAGGAAGTTCTAGGGATTCTTGCATTAAACAAAGGGTTGGACTTAATGATTCTAGAGTTTTCTTCCAACTTAAATATTACATAAATCTATGAACTATAACTCTAGAGTTAACCTACAAAGATAGAAGACACTGAACATCTAAAAAGGTAACCTTTCCTGCCAAAATATCACTTTTTATTGCACAAAAGTAAATACTACAAAGCACTTTCACATTTTTTAAAAGGTTGAATACAAAATCTGAACAAAAAGCCATATTATGAAATGCATTTTATTTCCCCAAATCTCATTTGTACTATGAATATTAAAATGAAATTCAAATTACAAATGTCTAAGTCTAATCTTATTAGACTTAAAAGGCAAAAGTCATACATTTCATGCAAATTCCTGTAAGTATATTGAAGAGATGGCTTGAAAAAGAAGTACTCTTTCCATACAAAGAGTGGTAGTCCTCAAAAGAGCCAAAACATCTGTATTCACTTTAAAGCTCATCAAGACAGACTGACATTTTTAGGAGAAGCATATGGCTTGCTGAACAGTCACCTAGAACAGAATCTTTTGTCTAGTAAGCCCTATTCAAGGACCATTTACTTATGTATGAAGTGGTTGAATAAAGGAAAAAACATATTTTTGAGTCCTAGAAAACACAAAGAAATAAACTCTTCATCTAGCTTTGTTTAAGAATACAGAAAACATATTGCAAAAGCAGCCAGATTTTACTCCCAGAGACAGTTCTCTCAACATTTGAAACAATTCAAACACAAAAGAATAGAGAAGCATGAAACTTTCTTAGAGAACGACATCCAGCGAAAGACCACCTCCCTAAAAAAGCCTTTTCCATTTTAAAGGATAAAACACTTTCTTAAAATTTTGAAGGGCAGAGTTCAACAGCTGTGCTATATTAAACCTGAGCCCTTCCAAAAGGAAGAATAAGAGTCTCCAGAGAGAGAGTAATATGGCCTGCTTTCTCCAAAATTATCAAAATGCCTTTTTTCCCTCTAAGGAAACTTTCTCCAAGAAAATACCTCTTATGTGCATGGGTGAAAAGCATAAAACTTAATTTAGAATAGAAAAATATGCAAAAATGGAAGAATTTTTGTTTCTGGAAATCTCCCTGAACTTTCTCCCAAGGAAAAATGTATTTCCTAAGTCTTACAAGATATAATATGGAAACTTTTTTTTTAAATCTGTTTTCAGGCCTAGTTTCCCATTAGAATCACCATAGAGCTAAGCCTCAACCTAAACTCACTGAACCAATATAGACTGGGGGGCAAGGCATCTGAATTTTTCAGGCATACAACAGATAATTTTGATGCACAAGAGTTTAAAAACCAGTGAACTGGAGAAGGAGCCCATAAAAGAAAAATTAAGTCTAGTGCGTACAGGCAAGAAGAAAAGGTCACCTTTGAGCAACTAACTAGTTCTAAAGAACCTAAAGTCATATTTATCTACCAAAATACTTAGTAACAGACAACAAAACAGAACTTGAAACAAGAATTCTTAATTGCTCTGTTATTAAAAGAAGAAATTTAGAATAGTTTATTAAACTATTCAAATGTTTAGATGAAAGTTGTTATGAAGAATGTGGTCACTGCATAATTCAGGTTCAATAAGGTTCCATCAGGATCTTTGGACTTCTACAAGCTAGAAAAGTCACAAGAGCTCATATATTAAATATAATTATTTGTTAACCTTAAAAGAGCTCAAGTCTTTAATCACAAAAAGTAAACTTCTGCCATCATCAGAATTTCATTAAGCATACTTGGTTTCATATAAAATTCTACTAGGTTTAGTTGCTTGACATTCAAATCCATAATAAATGAAAAAGGGGTGCTAAAACTGCTAAAAGGAAGTAGACTAGTCATGGAAGAATATAACACTATTAAAAAGCAGACACGAGAACTCAGAAAGCATAGCAGACACTGAATCATTTTTAAAGGCAACAGAATACAACTGTTTTTCCTAATGATCACTGGAATCAGTAAGAAAACAGAAAAAAAAATGTCCAGTATATCTTGTTATACATATTTTTTAAGAAGGTAAAAAAGTATAATAATCAAGTCACTTATGGAAAGTCCCTCACCAAAAATAATTACAAAATTTAGGGGAAAAAATCATTAGCTTAAAAAAATAAACAACTAATTGTGCATTTGGTAACTCTCACTGTACAAATGGAACCATGGAGCAACAGTAAAGATAAGAGCATTCCATGGTCTCTCAAATAAAGAAGATACTTGGCTAAAAGGCAGAAAAAACAGAGGGGACATTAGGGTTTGAATTGATTATTACCAGACATAATATTCCTCACTGCAAAAGCCAACATATTCATTTAGACTGCTATATCAGACTATGGTCAACCCTCTGCATCCGTGGGTTCCACATCATGAATTCAACCAACCTCAGATTTAAAATATTAAGGGATGCTGGGCTCAGTGGCTCACGCCTGTAATTCCAGCACTTTGGGAGGCCGAGGCGGGTGGATCACGAGGTCAGGACTTTGAGACCAGCCTGACCAACGTGGTGAAACCCCATCTCTAATTAAAATACAAAGAAATTATCCAGGCATGGTGGTGCACGCCTGTAATCCCAGCTACTCGGGAGGCTGAGGCAGGAGAATTGCTTGAACCCGGGAGGCAGAGGTGACAGTGAGCCAAGATCACACCACTGCATTCCAGCCTGGGTGACAAAGCAAGACTCCACCTCAAAAAAAAAAAAAAAAATACTCGGCGGGGGGGAAAACTGCATCTGTACTTATCATGTACAGTCTTTTTTCTTGTCATTATTTCCTAAACAATACAGGATAACAGTTATTTACAAAGCATTTACATTGTATTAGGTATCATAAGTAATCCAGAGATGATTTAAAGTATACAGGAGGATGTACAGAAGTCATATGCAAATACTACACCATCTTAAATCAGAGACTTGAGCATCCGTGGATTTTGGTGTCATTGAGGAGTCCTGCAACCAATCCTTCATCGATACCAAGAGACAATTACATTTCCTGGCAATGTAAACTTAAGTAATTTCACTTCTGTACCTGTTTCCTCATCTGAAAAATGAGGATAACAACACCTGAGTTGATCGGATTACTGTGGGAAACACATGAAATAATACAGGTGAAATCCTTGGCACAGTAGCTGATACACAGTAAATTAAAAACAAATGTTACTTGGAATTAATTTTGCTCGGAATAAACGATTCTCAACTTCTACCAACGGACATGTTTTAGAAGCTCTTCCATTTGAAATTGTTTGTATTCAGTACAGACAACATGTATTCTGACTAAATTCTATGTATACCTCACCCCAAACAGATCTCTTCTAGCAAGTATTATACAGGAACCAAGTTGCTCCATCTTTCTCCTTTAAGTTCCATGTATTATTAACTTTTTTTTTTTTGGAGTCTTGCCCTGTCACCCAGGCTAGAGTGCAGTGGTGCAATCTCGGCTCACTGCAACCTCCGCCTCCCAGGTTCAAGCAATTCTCCTGCCTCTGCCTCCCAAGTAGCTGGGATTACAGGCACCCGCCACCGCAGCCGGCTAATTATTGTATTTTTTAGTAGAGACGGGGTTTCACCATGTTGGCCAGGCTAGTCTCGAACTCCTGACCTCATGATCCACCCGCCTTGGCCTCCCAAAATGCTGGGATTACAGGTGTGAGCCACCGCACCCGGCCGTATTACTAACTTTTTAAAACTTCACACAGTTACTCTTACTCCAAAAAAGTTCTCATGTTCCAAGGGTACCCTTTCCCAAACATTCATTTCCTCTTGCATTTTTAAATTTGAATACAAAAGAAGTGTCTGAACACTTGTCAAAGTGTACGAATACAAAATCTATTCATAAGACAACTTCAATCCAAAAGTTAACAAAGTTCTAGGTGAATATCCTACACTCAGACCACTGCAAATAATTAGAAAGAATATGTGTTGTAGTTTATCTTCATATTTATATAGGTTAGTGCCTACCTGGCTATCACTGATGAGGCTGTTAAAAGAAACACTGCGTAATGCTCCCTGCTTTTCCTCACAATCACTCATCTCTAAATATGTATTTATTCATCTGTAAGATAAGCATTTACCTGCTACATGCAAGCCATTACACTAGATACCATGAAGTACACACAAATAAATAAAAATGTGGTCGTGTCCTCAAAAAGCTTGCGACCTCACTGCTGATATATCGGTCCATGTGCTAAAACCTGCTCACTTGCAAATATGAGTGTATATAAAATAGAGTCAGTATAGGTTGTTATGCTGAGGTAACCAATCCAAACACCTTTGTGGCTTACAGCAAAGGTTTATTTTTCACTCAATTTATATTTTATAAAATCTTGCAACAAGACTCAGTTTCTGCTTTGCACTATGTAGTCTGCAATCCAAGATGTGAGCTAAAACAGCAGACCCCACCTGGAGTACTCCTACCTCACATCAGAGGGAAAAGGAATATGACAAAACACAGGACAGCTCTTAAAGCTCCTGTTTGACATGGTACATCATTTCCACTAACATTTCACTGGACAAAGCAAGTCATTTGGCCAGTAGTTTTTGGTTATGTAATCCTGTTACAGATAATGGTAGTGAATACTTTAAATAGCACAATCTATCACAATACTTATAACCAAGATTAAAGAAACGAAAAATATTCAGGTCATTCAAACTAATAATAAAATTACCATTTATCTAGGGAAGGCTTACTATATGCTGACATTACATATTAAAATATTTAATTTTCCGGCTGGATACGGTGGCTCATGCCTGTAATCCTAACACTTTGGGAGGCCAAGGCACGCAGATCACTTGGGGTGAGGTGTTCAAGACCAGTGTGAAACCCCTTCTGTACTGAAAATGCAAAAATTAGCCGGGCATGGTGGCAAGCACACCTATAGTCCCAGCTGCTTGTGAAGGCTAAGGCAGGAGGATCACCTGAGCCCAGAGGGTGGAGGCTGCATGAGCCAAGATTGCGCCACTGCACTCCAGCCTGAGCAACAGAATGAGACTCTGTCTCAAAATATAATAATTATTTTCCTAACAAAAATTCAACGAAGACGTCTGCTACTGATGAAAACTGACTAAGTATGGGCATTTGGAAAGAGGAAAATAAACAAAACAAACCTATCAGAAAACATATTAGAAACCTTTCAAGCTCTCAAACTTTGGCTTGGATGTGTTACAAAGATAGCAAAAATAGCTGCCCCTAGGAGAGGAATTTATTTAGTTTATCTGAAGTAGAAGTGAACCTATTAGTCTTAAGTGTCCTAAATTTGAGCTTAGTCTATTTCCCAGCAAGGTGTTAACAAACACAGAATTCTTGTCAACCTTAAGGACTGCTTACTATTTGGAGGGTTCAAATTCAATTCCCCATCAAACTGAAGACTCAATTTCATGCTAGCTTACATAATGCTGAAGAACGAAATACAGCAGCAGAATAAAAGCCACAGATCAGGGCATAAAAGAGGCCTCACAAACAGGTCCCATACACTCAGTCCCCACCAGTCATTAATTAAAACCCTCTGGGTGATTTAACACCCTAAAGACTTGTTTGAGGAAAACACAAGACCTAGTAAATACTGAAGTGAGATAAGTATACAGGAACACACTTAAATAAGTGAATAAATAATAAGATCACTGCATCAAATATCTTAAGTATTACTATTTTGAAATAGAGTGCCATTTCATCTGGCTGATAAATGCATTTAGAATAGTTAAATTTACCCTGGAAAATCCCTTAGGAAAGTCAGGGAAAGTAAGGATAAATGTAGACAATTTAGGGATGGGCGCCGTGGCTCACGCCGGTCATCCCAGCACTTTGGGAGGCCGGGGCGGGTGGATCACCTGTGGTTAGGAGTTCGAGACCAGGCTGGCTAACACGGTGAAACTCCGGCTCTACTAAAAATAAAAAAATTAGCTGGGCGTGGTGGCGGGCACCTGTAATCCCAGCTACTCTGGAGGGTGGGGCAGGAGAATCACTTGAACCCGGGAGGCAGAGGTTGCAGTGAGCTGAGATTGCGCCATTGCACTCTAGAATAGGTGACAAGAGCGACACTACATCTCAAAAAAAAAAAAAAAAAATGTGGACAATTTAACCCCTTTTTTTGCCTCCTCACATTCAGTACAGGGAAATGAGAAGCACATGGAAACTGAGACCAACACTACAGCACAAACTCAGTGAGTAACTAGATCAGCTCAATCACCCACATTACTTAATTTTTTCTCTCTTGTGTGTATATGTTGTTGCATTCTTTGTTTTGCTTTTTACTGATGATATACTATAATTGAATTCATATGTTAATGTAGCAGCTAACAGCATCCTTCCTTTTCTTTTTTTTTTGTTTTTGTTTTTTTGAGACAGAGTCTGGCTCTGTGGCCCAGGCTGGAGTCAGTGGCGCAATCTCGACTCACTGCAAGCTCCGCCTCCCGAGTTCACACCATCCTCCTGCCTCAGCCTCCCGAGTAGCTGGAAATACAGGAGCACGCCGCCACGCCTGGCTAATTTTTTGTATTTTTAGTAGAGACTGGGTTTCACCATGTTGGCCAGGATGGTCTCGATCTCCTGACTTTGTGATCTGCCCACCTCGGCCTCCCAAAGTGCTGGGATTACAGGCATGAGCCACCATGCCCAGCCCTTCCTTTTCTTCAGTTCCCTACTCCACTCCTTACCTTACTGATTCCACTTCCCATATTCTACTCAAATGATCTGAAATGTTATATGATTTGCAAATGTTTTTCTAAGCATTACAATAAAATGAATTTTAGATGTAGATTTTCCCATTAATTGGTTCTTTCTACTCACCTTTTTCAGATCCTCATTACTATCAAATCATAATGGAAAAAGAATGCTTAAGGATGAAGAACAAACAATATGTAAGGGAGAGGATCTATAAATTTCCCTCAAATCAAGATGAACATGACAAGCTCTTGGAGTAAAAATGTGGCACAGAAAACAAATAAATGTGTTAATTTGTATTTAAAAAATGTCTTCCCTGGCGTTAAGATTTTTTTTCAAGATTAAATTATTTATTTTCAAATCTCTTACATTTTCAGGCAAAAACTCTTAAGTTTGGATATGTAGTAACAATTGTTATCAGAGTTTCAAAACTCTAATCTCAACTTCAATTACTATAATTGCTGATAAAATGGCTGTGACTTAAAATTACAGCCATGTTTTGATTAGCCATAAACCAGTGGTCCCTTCAAACTTGTTTTCAGTTCTGGGGCTACCATGAGTACATTATTTTCTGGGAATGCACAATTAATCCCTGTAATGTGTACAGGGGGAAGGGCTAAGGGCTAATCTTGGTCACCGCTATACTAACTCTAAGTTAACCAGTGAAGTATTTTACCTTAGAAAAATACTTAACCCAGCCTGGCCAACATGGTGAAACCCCTTCTCTACTAAAAGTACAAAAATTAGCCAGGCATGGTGGTGCACCTGTAATCCCAGCTACTCAGGAGGCTGCGGCAGGAGAACTGCTTGAACCTGGGAGGCGGAGGTTGCAGTGAACCAAGATCACGCCACTGCACTCCAGCCTGGGCGTCAGAGTAAGAATGTATCTCAAAAAAAAAGAAAAAAGAAAAATAGTTTTCATATATGGAACACTTAATTACAAACATCATTTGCCTTTCCCCAATCTTAGCACCCTTACTTTTGAGTAACTCTATTCTATGTATTTAGTAATCATTTAACTAACGCTTTCAAGCCTTTTCATAAGTCACGGACCCTACTGGGACACTCTCTTCTCTCCCACCCAGCACCCACTATATTTAAACCTTAATAAAACTCATCCTTAAAAATTCTTCCGAATTAACTCATCCTAATTCTCTGCATTCCATTTATATTTATTTAACACTAAATCAATTAGCATTCTACTAGACCTTCTTTTCAACTTCTAACCACTTGCATCCCCCTCCTACCCCCTTCAAATCTCTCCATTCAGTCTTTCCAATCTTTGTTCTAATATGTGTGTGTATGTATGTATAGTATTAGTACTATAATTTTAAAAACTCAGGGAAATTCTGAAAAATAGAAAATGGAAGGTTAATACAGCCGAAAAAAAAATCATCACAAAAATGCTTCAAGGAAAAACAGTAACAACTCGATCAACTGACAACTGAATCTGACAATACTTTGGAAAAGTACTACTTTAGGTTCCCAAGGACGCAAAGAGCCCTCAACAACTCAATTCAATCTCTGAATTACTGTGAGGCTTTAACAAAATCCCTAGAAAACCTCCGGGCATTACCACCAGCCTTTTAAAAATTACCTTCCAATATTACTAAGCAGTGATATTTTTACTAACACTAAATTCCAAACAAGTTTTCCTCCCAAGCAGACTGATGAATAAACAATCTTCCTATGCAGAAACCAAATTAAAACCACTTAAAACCATGGAAGAGATACAGTGATTTAACCCTTCTGTAAGGACTGGAGTGGTGGGCAAACAGGTGACAAATGGAGGGGATGCAGAAAGTGGAAACAGAAATCAGGGAGACTCCTCCCCTTCTCTGAGGGCTAAGGTTCAGCTTGCAGCTCCGGAGGCAAATCTTCCCCACGGACCCTCTCCCTCAGCGACAAACCAAAAGCTTCCTGCCCCGGCCTCGCACTCACACCCTCACTCGCCTGGCCAACGCCCATTGATAGCAGACAGTCCCTAGTCCGCCCGACCTCTCCCGAGGAAAGGGTCAGCAGAGGACGCCTTCCCCGAGGCCTCCTCCGGAACTCAGCCAGCAGAGACTCCGCAAAAATGGAGGGACCCAAGAAGCTTGAAGAAAAGTGTGACAATTCTATTACCTGGTCGGAACCCTGGAAACGGAAAGGGCAGCTACAGCCACTGCCCTTCTCCGCCACAACGTCTGCCTCAGTGCCACTGACATTGAGACCGCCGCCATCTTGCTGCAGGCAAACGCCAGGATGAAAGGACGGATCACCGCAAGGGACTAACTTCCTTCGTTCTCAAGCCAGTGCAATCGCAATGTTGAGAAATTCTGTGGGATTTTATTTTCTTTTTAATACTGGGGCTTAAAAAAAGAGGGGAAACGTTTAGTTTAAAGAATTAAGAAGAAAAGTGTGTCGGAAGAAATGCAGAAGTGCATTAAATGTAAATATTACCACCATAAAGTGTAATCTTTACTGCTTGTTAGGACTGGTGTTTTACAATGATAATGAAAAGACCAAAAGATACTTGCATACTTAAACACCTGCAATTCGTAATTTATTGAAGAAATTAGGATATTTGGGGCTGAACCCACTGGAAAAGCTGGAGAGCTCTCTGGGTCCTTGAGAACCTAAAGTAGTACTTTTCCAAAGTATTGCCAGATTCACTTTGCAAGCCCTCAGGACAGGGCTGTATTCAGTTTGATATTCTGTAGTTGTAATGTTCATATTTTCCAAACGAAAAATCTGGATACATGATCTGGCAAAGGATTACTTTTGACATGTAGATTTATATGAAGAATCAATAGAACATAATATTTGATGTCACTGTTTCCCCAGTAAATCCTGAATGTGTGTGTGTTCATAATCCAAAGACATGAAGAATGATATTAATGCTCCATGCATATAAAACAAAAATTATCTTCCAATACAAGTGTTGGAAACATGTTTGTATCGTGGACTTCTGACCTTAAAGAATAATGACTAACTGAATTATATAAAATAAAAAGCAGGTTAGTTTTGGGTTTTGTTTTTTTAAGAAGCTTGTTTAAAGAGCTAGTACTTTCCTGCTTTTAAAATTAAGCACATGAAAACATAAACTTCATTAAATAAATAGGAACAATAGGAGGATGGGGAATGACTTAGTTTGGCATTATGGACCATTAAAGGAAAACCCAGTACATAAGGGAAAGGGGGAAAGAAAGAGAGAAAAAGTCATACTCGGGGAAAGAGAAATGCACAGGATGAAGGAAGGCAAGGGAGAGATGCCTCAGAGAAAATTTTCTTTTAAACTTTTCATTTTGAAATAGTTATAGAGTCACATGAAGTTGCAAAGATAGTACAGAGATGTCTTGTGTACCTGTTTCCCCCAGTGATTACATCGCGTATAACTCTAGTACAGTATTAAAGCCAGGAAACTGGCATTGATACAAAGTATTTGTGTAGTCCTATGTCATTCTATTACATATTTTGTGTAACCACCACCATGATCAAGATACAGAACTATTCCACCCTCACAAAGATCTCCCTGGTGCTAATCTTTTTAGTAACACCTGCCCTCCTAACCCTAGTGATCTCTGTTTCTGTTTTTATAATTTTGACATTTTGAGATGTTATATAAATGGACTCATGCAGTATGTGACCTCCCAAGATTGGCTTCTTTCACTTGGCATAATGCCCTTGAGACCCATCCAAGTTGTTGTGTTTATCAATAGTTCATTCTTTTTTATTGCTGAGTAATATTCCATGACATGGATGTACCACAATTTGTTTAACCATTCACCTATTGCAGAACATTTTGATTGTTTCCCATTTTGGGCTATTACAAATAAAACTGCTGTGAACAATTGAACACAGGTTTTTATGTGGACAAAAATCTTCATTTCTCTGAGATAAATGCCCAGGAGTGCAATTGCCGGGTCATGTGATACATGTATGTTTCATTTTTTAAGGAAATTAAAAACTGTTTTCCAGAGTAACTGTAACATTTTGCATTCCCTCCAGCAATGTATGAGAGATCTAGTTTCTCCATGTTCTCACCAGCATTTTCTATTATTGCTATGTTTGTTTTAGCTGAGCTAAAGTAAATAATAAATGTGTAGTAATACCTCATCACAGTTTTACATTTATTCCCCTGGTGGCTAATAATGTTGAATATCTTTTCATGTTTTTATCTGCCATCTGTATATTCCATTCAGTTAAATGTCTTGTGTCTTTCGCCCATTTTCTAATTAGCATTATTTGGTTTTTTTCCTGTACATTTTGAGATTTCTTCATATATTAGATGTGTCTTTTGTCAGATGCATGATTCACAAATATTTTCTTCAATCTGTAGTTTGTATTTTCATTCTCTTAACAAGATCTGCCACAGAACAAATATTTTTAATTTTGATGAAGTCCAGTTTATTAATTTTTTAAATTTATGGATTGTGCTTTTGCTGTCATGTCTAAGAACTATTCTCTAATCCTATATCCTAAAGATTTTATCTTGTTTTCTTTCAAAGGTTGTTTTAGTTTTGCCTTTTACATTTAAGTCTATGTAATTTTTGTGAGTTAAGTTTTCCATTAATAGGTGTGAGGTTTAGGTTCAGGTTTTTGCTTGTGGCTGTCCAATTGCTCTAGCACTACTTATTGAAAAGTTTATCCTTCTTCCATGGAGTCCCGTTTGCACCTTTGTCAAAATATCAGTTGGCCATACTTGTGTGTGGCTATTTCTGGGTTCTCTATTTCAGAGAGGAATTTTAAGCCCAAGGGTGGCTTTAGTGTCTGGGCGAATTTTAATAAAGATTTTCTATGTCAAGGAGTAATGGGCTGTGTCCCAGTGTTCATAAGAGCAACTTCCTATAGCCCTGTTACTGGCCCTACCAACCAAAGCTCAACCTCTCCACCTACCACCTATTCTAGTCCCCAACTTCCATGGATCTGAATTCCCCAGGAAAGCCCCCAGTCTCTAGTCTCTTTGTCTTTCGTACAGCCCGTAATCCAACATCAGCATTGCCAGCACCCTAGTGGAATCTTTGATTCCCTTAACTTTTTGCTGGATTCCCTCAGCTGCCCATTCCTGAGGTCCTTTCTGACCTTATATACAGGATATAGGTGTTAGAATGGAACAGAAATAACTTGATATGTTCATTTATTTATTTATGCTATTTCACCTATACCACAGGCTGTACCATTAAGCTTAATAGAATGTCTAGGTCCAAGTGCCATTTTGTTATTTCAATGTGCTGCCCCAGAAGATATTAACTACTAGAGTCCACTTCTTTGCCTCTTCTCTAGTCATCCTCCTTGCCCTTCAGATCACAGCCGTGAGTCACATCCTTCAGAGTCACTCCCCATGGTAGAAACTATGTCTTACAGGCATTTTTCACCTCCACCATCCTTGCTGACAGAGCCTGACTCCTGTGATAGAGACTAACGTTGCTGTATGTTGGCTTTCCCATTAGCTCCTGCAGCTAGCAAATGAACATGTCCAAAGCCAACAGGATCTGAAATCCCTTTTGAGAAAAAAGACTTCTGAAAAAAAAAAGACATACAAGAAGAAATACCTCTTTTCCTGCCTCTGAATGCAGTTATATGAGGACATAATGCCTAGAATTGTGGCATCTTCTGAACTAGAGGGGACAAGCATAAGAACTTAGCTAACAAGAAGGGGTGGAGGAATAGAGAGAGGAAAAGAGCCTAGGGCTTAGTTGACATCATTGAGCCAATCCTGAACCAACTTCTAAACCAAACCTGGTGAAAATACCTCCAAACTTCCTGTTACATGAGGTAATAAATGACTTAATTGTTTAAACCTCCATTAGTTAGATATTCTGCATCCAAAAACATCTTTTCCTATGCTCTTACATGAAAAGTACTTCTCTGACTTCCCTTTATGTCAACTCTTTCTGTAGACTCTCCTAGCATCACACCTTCCTTCTTCGTAGCACCTCTCATGCCTCAGTTTTAATACACTATCATTGTCACTTTCTCTACAATGTAAAGTAAGTTATCTGAAGACAAAGATCATATCTGATTTTGATTATCATTTTCCCAGTATCTAGCCCAGTCCCTCACATATAGCAGGTTCCAAAGGATGTATGGAATAAGTGAATGAAACTAACTGGAACTTTTAAAATGTCAAAAAATGAAAAAAAAACAGTGCTATCTCTATTTGCTATTTTGCTTAGGAAAAGCTTGTACAAATTAATGTGATTGCTCTCTTGGGTCTACAGATCTTACTGGTTTCTAAAATTTCATCTTTGATCAGTTGCCATTTCCTGAAGAACTTGGTGAGATATTGGGGACAGGAGCTCCACGTTGCTGGCAAGAGATCCGAAAACATAAATTTACCTTTTATTGGGCTTGCATTAAAAAAATGTAATAACCTCTTTCATTTCCTTTTTTCTTACATTTCAAATAAGGATATAGACCTGAGAATGGAACAGAAATAATTTGCTGTGTGCATTTTTTTTTACAACTTCAACCAAACTATACATTCTACCAGTAAGCGTAGTAAAATGCCTATGTCCAAATGCCGTTTTATTATTTCAAATAGGAGTATTAAAATGTAAATTGACTTTACTTTTTGCTTGCACTTCATCCATGATGGCCAAAAGAAACATTTATCTTAGACTTTCTGATGGCATGTGAAAATTACAGTGGATCCGAAGTTGTCTGTTTTTAATTTTTCCCCTTGCACATGGGTCTTTAGTAAAGCATCCAGAAAAAAATAAATTAAAACCAGACATTTCTATCAGAAGTTTCACATACAATCACTATAGACACGACAAAATTCCACCATCACTTTATTGGCTACAAACTAATTTTTTTATCACATCTCATTTTTCACTGCTAATTTATTTGAAAAACTTAATACCTTATCATCTTATAAAATTATCATGACATCTAGCAGTGCAGCTGAGGCTTTGGCAACAAATGAAAGAATTTCTACCTATAGAAATTTGAAATTATTTTTGGAAAACAAGAGATACAAATAATAACATTCTTAAGAACTCAAGGAATTTTCCCACATAAATTTCAGAACATACTTCATCGCCTGCTGGAGTTTCAGCCCTAAATTTTCAACTGCATATAGGTCATTCTCAAACTTAACATATAGAAAACCAAACTAATTCTATTTCTCCCCTTTCTCTTCCCCAAGAAAATCTGTTCTTCCCCTCAGTATCTCTGCCTTGGCAAGATATGTACTATCACCTTTCTTCTAATACATGTCATCAACTGTAAAGGCACCATTATTTTCTGTACTATTAAGAAAAAACAATGCAGCAATTGAACCATGACATAGTACTAATTATATATCTTGATTTCAGAGAGGTAAACTGTGGGAAAATGCACATCTTAGAATCAAAGAAATATAGTAATTGTCTGCCCCAATATATTTCCTCCCCTTTTTTGTGGTAATAGAACCTGTTATTTTATTTTTTTACTGGTTTCTGGAATAAAGACTTTATTTTTCAGCCTCTTTACTGCTAGGAGTAGCCATGTGACTAGATTCTGGCCATTGAAATACAAGGGGGCAGTATCATGTGACAACTTCTGGGAAACCTCCTTTAAATACAAATAAGAGTCACACTTCTTTTCCCCTCCTTTTACTTATTTTATCCTGCTGCCTGGAGCTAAGTGTGAAAACTCAGATCGTGAGGACAATATCTATACTTAATGATGAAAGAATAATGATGTGGAAGAAGCCTGGATCTCTAATCATCATTTGATTCTGTAAGAAATGCCAATCTATTGATCCTACCACCATTTTCCTGTTTTCCACTCCTTTGATGAGGACCCTCTTCTCTTACCCAGGTTAAATTCTATGGCCAACTGTTATGCTTCTACTCATGACTCTCCTGTCTGTTTATCATTTTTTTTTCTTTTTTTTTTTTTTGTGCTCAGCAAAACTGCCATCTAAATTAAATCCAACTCTCTTTCTATTCTGCACCTGCACCCATACAAGTGAACAGGACTGGAGAAAAGTATCAAACCATACTGATTTCTCTCACTTGACCATAAACTTCAAGTTGGCCATATTGCTACTTGGCAATTATATTCAACTTCTTTGCATTCTTATCCCATTAATTTTCTCACTTTATTATGTGGATCTTTCACATCTTGTTTTCTCTCCTCGAATCTCTCCAGTTCTCAATTCTTGTGATGACTTTCCCACGTGACTGAGAAAAGTGGAGCAATCAAAAGAAGACTTCTTCAGACACTCACTACCTTATCACTTACCAGCAGCTGCACTCACATACTCTACCTTCCCTCCTATTATCATAGATAAATTATCCATGCCACTATCTAAAGCTAATCCCTCCACTTGTGCACTAGATCTCATCCCATCCTGAACCACCTATATAAGAACTTTCCAGTAAGTCGGCCCTTTAGAAGAAAACAGGAGAAAATCTTTAGGACATAGGGTTGGTGAATAGTTCTTCAACCTCATACCAAAAGCACAATCTATACATTTAAAAAAATGAATATAGCTGGGTGCAGTGGCTCACACCTGTAATCCCAACACTTTGGGAGGGTGAGGTGGGTGGATCACCTGAGGTCGAGAGTTTGAGACCAGCCTGGCCAACATGGTGAAAACCCGGTCTCTACTAAAAATACAAAAATTAGCTGGGTGTGGTGGCACACACCTGTAATCCTAGCTACTTGGGAGGCTGAGGCAGGAGAATAATAGCTTGAACCCGGGAGACAGAGGTTGCAGCGAGCCGAAATCACGCCACTGCACTCCAGCCTGTGCAACAGAGTGAAACTCTGTCTCTAAATAAATAAATAAATAAATAAAAACTGGACTTCATCAAAATTAAAAACATTTGTTCTGCTACAGATCCTGTTAAGAAGATGAAAAGAGAAACTACAGATGGAAGAAAATATTTGTGAACTACATATTGATAAAACTTGTATCTGGAATATATAAAGAACTCTAAAAATGTAACAGGAAAAAAAATCAAATATTGCCATTTAGAAACTGGGCAAAAGATATGAGACATTTAACTGAATAGAATATACAGGTGGCATATAGGCACATGAAAAGGTTTTCAACATTATTAGCCATTAGAGGAATGTAAGTTAAGACCATGATGAGACATCACTACACACTTATTATTTATTTTAGTCTACCTTCAGAGTAAAACTATAATATGACCACTTCTCACTACCTCTATTGCTAGCACACAGGTCCATGCTACTATCATCTCTTGCCTGGAATGCTGCAAGTCTTTTTTTTGTTGTTTGTTTGAGACGGACTCTCACTCTGTCTCCCAGGCTGGAGTGCAGTGGTGCGATCTCGGCTCACTGCAAGCTCCGCCTCCCGGGTTCACGCCATTCTCCTGCCTCAGCCTCCGGAGTAGCTGGGACTACAGGAGCCCGCCACCACGCCCAGCTAATTTTTTGTATTTTTTTAGTAGAGACGGGGTTTCACCATGTTAGCCAGGATGGTTTCGATCTCCTGACCTCGTGATCCACCCACCTCGGCCTCCCAAAGTGCTGGGATTACAGGCGAGAGCCACCGCGCCCGGCCAGCTGCAAGTCTTTTAAGATGTCTCCCTGCATTCATCCTTACCCACTTATAGCATATTCTCAATACAGCTGCCACAGTAGTCTTTTTAAAAATATAAGGCAATTCATTTCACTCCCTTGCTCAGTACCCTCCAGTGGGTCCTAGCATCAGAGTTGATCTTTTACATCTGCTGTTACTTTTGTCTTCCTCTCTCTGTTGTTTTCTTAAACATGCCAGGCAGGTTTTCAGGTTAGGGCCTTTGCATGGATTGTTCCCTCTGCCTAGAATACACTTCCCCCATATCAACATGGCTAACACCCTCCGTTCTTTAAGTCTTTGATCAAATGTCACCTTTTCAGTGAGGGTTTCCTTGACGTATATATCAGTTAATGTCTTGTAAGGAAAACAGAAACTGCTTTAGATATTTCAGAGGACATTTAATTTAGGGAATTGTTTACACAGGTGATGGCATTTCTGAGGAATTAAACAAGGAAGCTCATGAGGCAAACTCAGATATTAGAATCAGCAACATCTGCTATCACCCCTAAGAGCTAATACACCACAGGGAAAACTGGTGTTACCAGAGCTCTAAAGCTGGGGTAGCCAATGGGATTCAAAACCACAGCAAGGGCTGTTTAGCAGGAGCTGGGATCAGGGAAGGAGATGCTGTCTAACAGGAACTAAAATCATGGGGAAAACAATGCAACCACTGCCAAGGATAACCCCACCCCAAGCAGGGGGAGGAAGGATAAGTACCTCCAACTTACTCTCCTATCTGCCGGTGCTTCCCATTAGCTAATGCAACTAGAAGCCAGAAGTCCAGAGAACCCAGGGGAAATTGTATCTTATAAATGGCAGAGCAGGGAATGGCAGGGAAGAAATCTGATAGCAAACTGGCAGAAATCCAACATACCACCTTATGCAAAATTGTAAGCTCTCAATCTTCACACCTACCACTTACTACCAAACCCCTTACCCTGCTCCACTTTCTTATCTATCAGGACTCATAGTTGTAAGCAACAAAAACCTACTGTGGTTATAGAAAGGAAGTTATCGAAGATCCCAAATAGCTCAGTCAGTGGAGCATCAGTAAAGGAAGTTACTGAAAACATACTGAGTAGGAAATCGAATCACAAGAGGTCTGAAGAACTGAGCTAAATTTTAAAAGGGCAATAATAAATGAGCTAGGCAGAAAGCAGGACCAAAGCCAAATTATGCCACAAAAAGTAGTCCAGTGAGGACTTTAGTATTGTGTTAAATCAGGGTGCACAGCTTCCTAGACCCCATTTCTGGAACCAAGACCATTGCTGTCCATGAAAACTATGCCTGCTGCCACCACTACTGCCACCTATCTCCATAATGGATCCTTCACTGCCCTGTGTGCCCAGTGGCTCCCTCTCCAAAATCCAAGGCAAATATATCTCAATGCCTGAATCTGGGTCACATGCTTATATCTTAGCTGCATAGGAGATGGGAAAGGGGATGTGTCATTTTCAGGTTTCTTGGTAAGAGGCAGTCTCCACTTCTTGTCAATATCCATAAGATGGTAATTTCCCAAACATACAAATGAGATTTACATGCAGGGCAGTCAAAAAAATTATAAATGTTCACTGCATCCTTGTATGTACCCCAAATGCCATCACTTTTCTCTCTTGGATATCCTCTATGCAATCTTATTTTTTTAGAAAATTCCAATGCAATATTAAAGACCTAGGTTAACAGTTGCTCTTTCATTTAATGTCCCCACTCCCACCCTCCAAGTAGTATCCATCAGTCTTTTCTTTTTGCCATCACTATATATTATATAAACTTCCTCCATGGCACTGTTTTTTTTTTTTTTTTGAGACAGAGTCTTGCTCTGTCACCCAGGTGGGAGTGTAGTGGCATGATCTTGGTTCACTGAAACCTCCGCCTCCCGGGTTCAAGTGATTCTCCTGCCTCAGCCTCCCGAATAGCTGGGATTACAGGGATGTGCCACCATGCCCAGCTAGTTTTTGTATTTTTGGTAGAGACGGGGTTTCACCATGTTGGCCAGGTTGGTCTCAAACTCTTGACCTCAAGTGATCTGCCCGCCTCAGCCTCTCAAAGGGCTGGGATTACAGGCGTAAGCCACTGTGCCCGGTCAGCACTATTTTTTTATTTTTTATTTATTTATTTATTTATTTTTTGAGACGGAGTCTCGCTCTGTCGCCCAGGCTGGAGTGCAGTGGCGCGATCTCGGCTCACTGCAAGCTCCACCTCCCGGGTTCACGCCATTCTCCTGCCTCAGCCTCTCCGAGTAGCTGGGTCTACAGGCACCCGCCACCACGCCCAGCCAATGTTTTGGATTTTTAGTAGAGACGGGGTTTCACCGTGGTCTCGATCTCCTGACCTCGTGATCCGCCTGCCTCGGCCTCCCAAAGTGCTGGGATTACAAGCGTGAGCCACCGTGCCCAGCCAGCACTATTTTTTTAAAAAACACGTATTATATACCTACTATGCCCTGGACATACTAAGGGCTTTACATATTTTATTTGATCTTTAATAATATAATCAGGGATTTACATATTTTATTCGATTTTAATTTTTAATAACATAGTAAGGGCTTTACATATTTTATTTAATCTTTAATCATCTCTAAAATGTAAGCATAAATATTTTCTTTGTGTTGCAAATGAGAATATTGAACTGCACAAAAGATGAAATGACTCACCCAAGCTGGATACTTCCAGAAAGCAAGAAAGACAAGATATGAAACTCAGTCCATCAGAATCCAGTATAAGAATTTTTAACCATATGAGAGATACACTTCTTCAAAAACAAAGAGCGTGTGTGTGTGTGTGTGTTTGTATACAAATAAGAAACAAGAGTGGCAAATGTTGATAATTATTGAAGCTTTTGATGAATATATGGGTATTAATTATACTGTTTTTATTTTTTTAATTAACACACACATACATATACACATATCTTCTTCAAACTTTTTTTTTTCCTGGAGTATTTCAAAACAAATCTTGGTCATATATTTTACCCATTGATCAGCAGAATCTTATGGAATTCACACTAGGATCCTGCCATTAAAATAACTTAGTTTTGCTCAATTCCTACATAGTAGTTTCGCAATACCAAAATCTTACGGAGCTAGAATCAAATTGGTTCATCTTGGTTCAAATTTCCACCCCTATCAATCAGCAGGACTGGCGGTGGCACTGATTAGATAGGGCTGCCAAAGCCGATCCCTTCAGAAGAGACCAATGCTAAAGGAAAGTGTATGTGCCAAGTAAATACTCCAACTTTTGCCTAAGAGGTTTTATATTGCTCTTAAACCCCTAAAAGAAAATAAAAACTTTAAAATGTTTGTTGACAGTGAACATAATTGGGTTTATTTATTATAAATAAGACTGACGTTACACCTATAGTAATTTGTGACTCAGGTAACATTCGTCTCTGGTACGTTTGATTTCGTTGTGTTAGTTAACAATTGCTTTAACAAATAAACCTAAATTCTCAGTGGCTCATCACAATAAAAATTTATTTCTTTGGGGGCCAGGTGCTATGGCTCTCACCTGTAAGCCAAGATAGTTGGATCGCTTGAGGCCAGGAGTTCAAGCCAGCCTGGCAAACATGGTGAAACCGCCTCTCTACTAAAAATACAAAAACTAGCTAGGCATGGTGGCGTGTGCCTGTACCCCAGCTACTCAGGAGGCTGAGGCCTGAGAATCACTTAAAATCAAGAGGAGGAGTTTGTAATGAGCCAAGATTTCTCCACTGCACTCCAGCCTGGGTGACAGAGTAAGACTCTATCTCAAAAAAAAAAAAAAAAAAATTATTTCTCACGTCAGTAGAGTTGAGGGTGTTCCCTATCAGGCCAGAAAACTAGGCTCCATCCTTCTCCAGGTCCTTGGAGATCTTTCCATTCAATAAGCCAAGGAGAAAAGATGCCATGCAGGTAGTGTGGAAAGTTTTTATGGATGAGACTTGGAAATAGCATGTATCACTTCTACTTACAGTTCATTAGTCAGAATTCAGTCATACAGTCACACATAACTGCAAGGTAATTCTGGGAAAAATGGCATATCTAGGTGCCTTGAAGGAAAATGAAATGGACTTCGGTTAACACATAAAAGCCTCTGCCACAGCCTGCTCTTCTGATCACCCAACATCCTTTTTCTTTCTCCTTACGTACAGAAAACACTCACCCTCTTCCAAAGACAAACAAACCAAAGTTTAAAGCAGACACTGCATCCACACATTGTCCATGTAGATGTGCCAGACTGTGGGCTACCATGATCTAGAAAAGGACAAGTTTTATGAACCCCCACTGACATCCACATATTCACTCAAATTACAGTGGTGGAATTGCAATACACACATCTATTTAGGAAGGAAAAGAATTAGAGATATCCAGCTCTCATTGGTCTTTGCAATATTTATTTATTTATTTATTTTTATTTTTATTTATTCATTTATTTATTTATTTTGAGATGGAGTCTTGCTCTGTCGCCCAGGGTAGAGTGCAGTGGCCCAATCTTGGCTCACTGCCAGCTCCGCTTCCTGGGTTCACGCCGTTCTCCTGTCTCAGCCTCCCGAGTAGCTGGGACTACAGGTGCCCACCACCACGCCCAGCTAATTTTTTTTGTATTTTTAGTAGAGACGGGGTTTCACCATGTTGGCCAGGCTGGTCTTAAATTGCTGGCTTCAGGTGATCCACCCGCCTCGGATGACAGGTGTGAGCCATCGTGCCCGGCCGATCTTTGCAATTTTGGAATTTTGCTGGGCAGGCATTATGAAGGTTCTGAACCTTGACCAGATCTTTATTCTTTTCTCTGGTAGGAAGTCCATTATCCACTGTTCTCTGTGGTTCCTAGATCCTGGCCTCTAGGAAGTATGTGCTTGTCCTATATCCTCCACAGATATACCCGAAGTGTGTCCCTCTTGGTTGTGGCCCATCTTTACTGCTTGCTCCTAGTGTGCAAGTTCGGGCTTGTGATTATATTTGTAGCAAGAAGAGCCGCAGACAAAACCCCTCAGACACCAAGTTAAAGAAGGAAGGGATTGGCTGGGCGCGGTGGCTCACGCTTGTAATCCCAGCACTTTGGGAGGCCGAGGCGGGCGGATCACGAGGTAAGGAGATCGAGACCACGGTGAAACTCCGTCTCTAATAAAAATACAAAAAAATTAGCCGGGCGTGGTGGCGGGCGCCTGTAGTCCCAGCTACTCGGAGAGGCTGAGGCAGGAGAATGGCGTGAACCCGGGAGGTGGAGCTTGCAGTGAGCCGAGATTGCGCCACTGCACTCCAGCCTGGGCGACAGAGCGAGACTCCGTCTCAAAAAAAAAAAAAAAAAAAAAAGGAAGGGATTTATTCGGCCGGGAACATCGGCAAGACTCCTGTCTCAAGAGCCAAGCTCCCTGAGTGAGCAATTCCTGTCCCTTTTAAGGGCTCACAATTCTAAGGGGTTCTTTCTGCCTGAGAGGGTCGTGATCCATTGAGCAAGCAGCGGGTACGTGACTGGAGGCTGCATGCACTGGTAATCAGAATGGAACAGAACAGGACAGGGATTTTTACAATGCTTTTCCATACAATGCCTGGAATCCATAGATAATATAACCGGTTAGGTCAGGGGTCGATCTTTAACTACCAGCCCCAGGGTGTGGCACTGGGCTGTCTGCCTGTGGATTTCATTTCTGCCTTTTAGTTTTTACTTCTTCTTTCTTTGGAGGCAGAAATTGGGCATAAGACAATATGAGGGGTGGTCTCCTCCCTTATATTGACAATTCAATTCCTTCAGAATCATGGTAGATTTCTGATTTATGTGCTTTTCAGTCAGTTCCATGTGTCAGTAACCACATCTGAAAGTCCTTAGACACAGCTCTCACGCCTCATTTTTTTTTTTTTTTTTTTTTGATACAGGGTCTCACTCTGTTGCCCAGGCTAGAGTGCAGTGGCACGATCTCGACTCACTGCAAGCTCTGCCTCCCAGGTACGGGCCATTCTCCTGCCTCAGCCTCCTGAGTAGCTGGGACTACAGGTGCCCGCCACCACGCCCCGCTAATTTTTTGTATTTTTAGTAGAGACGGGGTTTCATCATGTTAGGCAGAATGGTCTTGATCTCCTGACCTTGTGTCCTGCCCGCCTTGGCCTCCCAAAGTGCTGGGATCACAGGCGTGAGCCACTGTGCCCGGCTAGGCCTCATTTATTTCTTTGCTTCCTTGACCCTTATGGTGAATAGTGATCCAGGTAAATACAGCTAAGAGATTCCTTGTGGGGCAGAGATAAGACGTCCTCACCAAGCTTCTTCTCAATTGCACAAAAATCATGAGTAGATAAAAGGTTGTTTTAAACTATTAACCTTAGGGTGGTTTGTGACACAGCAGTAGATAACTATATTGTGATATGCCTTTTTCTCTTCTCTTACCTGGCCAGCTAACTTAAAGGCACTTAGACTTTGGGTAGGAAGGCCACACTTGTAATCTGTTTATTTGGCTCAGAATAAGTTGTTATTAATACTATTAATATTTAGGCAGAAGCAACAGTTATAAACCATGACTATCCTGGGCAAACTGGGACATACAGTCACCCTATGGCCCTTTGTTGCTCAAAGTCTTTTTTCCCCAGGATTATCTTCTATTCCCTAAAGTTTAAAAACAGTCAACTTTTCCAGTCCTCTGAGGAACCACATTTCTAGCCTTTCTTTATCCCCTTTATTTCTGTGTGCAAACCAGTCCATTCTTTCCTAAGCACGTTTGTCTCTTGTGATAGCTTGCTAAAAGCAGTCAGTCTTATTTTTTCCAGTCACTTCCACTGATGCTACAGGTTCTGTGGTTCTTTCAAGTTCTCCTTGGAGGCAGCTTTACCATGCGTTTTGCTTCTGGATATCATGAGTCTCTATCTTTCCAGCCTGCAGTATCCATTTACTTGTTGTTTAATGCCCAGCCACTAAAACCAATGTCATAAAATGTCTTACATTCAGCAGTTCTTCACTTTCAATATGAAATGTGTAATGGTTCAAAAATGATATATATATATATATATATGTTTTCACTCACATGAAGTCCAATCTAGGTATTCCTGATTGGTGATTCTCCTCTTAAGTGTTTCTGGAATGTGTTTCAAGGCTCTTTCTATTTTGCAGCTCAGTCCTCTTCATCCTAAGTTTTCAAAGTCACCGTGTTCTGAGTGAGGCTGGAAGGTGGAAAAAGGGCATAAAGGATCATGTATAAGAGATTTTATGGACCAGACCTGGCAGTGAAGCCACATCCTATTAGCTAAATACATCCTATTAGCTGAAACTCAGTCACATAATTACACCTCACTGCAAGAGAGGCAGGGATGTGTGTTCTAGCTGTGTGCATGGGGGGAAAAAACAAAAAAAGAAAGAAACAGGCTTTCTGAAAAGCCAGCCTGTCTCTGCTGACCTAGGCCACAGAAGTAATAAGATTTGCTCAGTTCTTAATTATTAACCCGTTAGAAATAAAAGCAAATTTGTGGATAATTTAAATTTCAGTAATCTAAAAAACATTGTGCATTGAACTTTGGGAGGTATTTTCTCTCTGCGTTTGAGTATGTATGTGGCTGATACTCTTGAAATGTCTTTCTAAGCAAATAACATGCACTATACAGATTTCATTCCTGCAAGGCCAGGAAACTGTTCAGTTTTGCCATCTAGTCTCCTCCTTTGGAACCGTTTGCAAACTAAAGTGTATCACCTTTCAAATATTCTTTGGAGCTAAATGTGCTATTTCAACAAACTTATTGGCTTGCAGATAAACATAAAGTAAGTATAAGATGCAATAAAGTAATTAGCATAGAATCAGAAATCATCTGGTTCACTTCCTCTAATTTTCAAATGATTGTTTTGTGTTTATTCCATTTTACTGTAGATGCTTGGAGTTAATAAGCCTGAAAAAATATTTTTACAAAATAAAAAGTAGTGCTGAACAATAAAGAATTGACTGTACAAAAAAGTACTACAAAATGTTAATAGTTCAAATCAATTTTGAAGAATTGCTAAGTCTGTTATCATTTTTATTAAATTTTTTAAAATAAAGAGCATAAGAGCTGTCAACAGTTTCTCCAAACAGATTAGACTTGTCTTTTGAAACTCTTAAAACCTAATTATGAATGAAGCTAGCATTTTGTTTGCTGTGTCTTCTCTTTTCTCATTCCTTGAGAGTTTCACTAAGACTGTACCTCCTTTCAGGCATTAAAAATTGAGCAGTAATAGTCAATAGATTATATTACCAGGAGGTGTATTAATTTCTGGAAGACATCAAGATTCCAAAGCTTGCCTTGAAATCATCAGTTAATCACGTGGCCCAATTGCAACAATTGAGGGAAGCAGAATGGAGCTATCCCATGCCACTAAAAGGCTTAGCATACTAATGGCCCTTTGACACTACCAGCCATTCAGAAATCAGACTTTGTCATGCTGAAGAATAGACCACTCACCCCCAACAGGAAGCATTGGGGAGGCAAACGTGACAGTAATTCCCTGTCAGATAAAACTGAGGTATTGTTTTGGATTCCATCATATGTGAAAAGAATTACCCAGTCATAAATTTAAAATATTCTCTCTTTACCTGTTAGTCACTCTGTATTAGAGTTAAGTATTAGTGACAGATTAAGGTTAACAGTTTATAAAATCTAGGTGTTTTTGAATGGGCTGTAGAAATTGGAATACGGTCACTTGCTATATTTTGATAATCTAAGTATTGCTAAAGATTATAGATACAGCTGTGGAGGGGAAAAATGAATCAAGATTCAAATATTTTCTATTTTTCATTAGCTAGTAGAAGGCAGGATATAGTGTGAGAAAATAAAGCATAGCAGGGAATAATCTGCTTTAGAGTTACTTTTCTCCATATTTACATAGTTTTAAATGACCTTGTATTAACATGCAACAAAACACTAGAAACAATTCAGTAGAAAGCCAGCATAAAAACCCAGTAATGGTCCATGGAAACTTAGGGAGGTGGGGGGACTCACATTAACACATCAAAACTAATTTGAAGAGGATTTAATTGATCTGTGGGTTGTCAAAGGAAGACTTCAGCTTGTAAATTACAAGTGGGTGTCTGCTCATTACCTTTCTCCTTTTGAAAATAGAGTGAAGAGACATAATCTTAGTGTTTTATCTGCTTGTATTTATTTATTATTTCCCACCTTAACTGTGAATGCAGTGCCTTATTTTGCCCAATTATCTTTTGTTTGAATCATTTTTCAAAGGGGGAAATATTTATTTCAGGGTGATTATCTCTTGTTCCATGAAAGAGGAAAAAACAGGTTCAAATCAGGGAGACTTCATCAAAGAGACTTGTAATCCCTATTGTGTCTGTGTATTCTTCCCATCAGTTTAGAGAATGTGATAAATATCTCTTTGAATCAAGCATTGG
This sequence comes from Symphalangus syndactylus, assembly GCF_028878055.3. Lineage (NCBI taxonomy): Eukaryota > Metazoa > Chordata > Mammalia > Primates > Hylobatidae > Symphalangus > Symphalangus syndactylus. The sequence continues at coordinate 46,239,863 of NC_072440.2, forward strand.
CACTTACTTTTTCAGGCTCCAACAATTTAAATGTGGTGCAAAAATAGGATATTCAGATACAGTAATTTACTACATTGTGTTGCTTTTGAATGTAAAAAAAACACTTGTAATTCTTTTAAAAATGCCCCCTTTGCTAGAAGTACTTATTTTTTTTGTACAACTTTTATTTTATAATAGCACTGTGTTTTGGGGGGAAAAGAAAAATAAAACAAGATCATTCTTTGTGACTCAATACGTTTCACTGAACCCAATAAATGAATAATTGCAAAAGAATAAGAAGCTTTTTAAAGTTTCATTTAGCTCCGAAAACATTCCCCAGACTGTTAGCTCCAGCTACACTCTTCCTGCAAAAGCAAGTATTATTTTAGAGTTTTTGAACAGCACAGGTTTACAGCAACATGGAATTTATTTTCTTGATTGCTCAGTTATCACAAATTTTAAAAGATTAATTTTCAAATTTTAACTTTGTTGTCCTAATAGTATTGCCAAGTTTCCACATGGTTTTAATTTAATGTTCATCAGTTGGTATCTTTATTACTCCATTCCTGCCTCATCTTGAGGTATACTGGATAATTATTTTTTTCCTTTCAAAACAAAAACAGTGATAAAGGTTATGGGTAGATTTTGAGCTATCTAAGACCTTTATTATAAGTTTTTCTTTTTTAATTTTGGCGATTGCGAGAACAGTTTTCTTAAGAGAAAAAGTGCATGTTTTAAAGAATAACATCATTATCTGGGGACAGATACATATTAGAAATCGTGTTTTATCATCCTGGAACAGGAAGAGAAATACCTTATTTTAAAATTAAAGTTCATATTGTGGGTGATTTATGAATATCTAGGGGCTTGTTCATTTGCTAGTAAGCATCTGTAAAAAAATTACAAAAAATCTGTAGTAAAGGTATAATATTGACAGAATACCAATAAGATCAGCAGAAACACAATCTTTTGAAATAAAACAATTCAATTTTATTCCTGATTTTCTTTTTGTGTACCAAAATTAAACTGCTTAATTAGTCCTAAGTGACTATGTTTTATTTACCTTACCAATCCGTATTTTACTTTATTAAATACTATTTTAATTTTTAGGACTTTAAAAAAATGATAAAATAAACAATATTTTTTAAAGTAACAGAAAGTAAAATTGAACACCTTCTATGACATTCTTATCACACGTTTCCATTCCCTGTTCTGTGATTTCCATCAGGTGCTGAGAAGCCCTGGGCAGAGTTGAAATCTTGTTTCACAAGAGCAACTGGTCTGTCAATGATGCTGATTTTACGAACTGCACTTTGAAGAGTGACTTGCTTATCTAACTGGGATGAGCACCCCCACTCCCTCAGCCTACCAGGCATGCAAAACCACAAGAAAAATGTGGTCAGCTTTTTCTTGGAACTCAATTGTACTCCAGGGTAGTTAATCTGAAGCCTCATTTTGCATTAAAAATACATAATACTATGGAATACAGTGCAAAAATCTCATAATTCTTTCGGTCAAACATAAGACACTTTGAAACAATTTTGAAGTTGTGGACACTTTCCTGATAACTTCTCAATTTCATGCTGCTGAACTATTAAGCTGTCCAAGTAGAAAAATATGAGAAACCCTGAATTAAAACACAGAAATGTGAAATCTTTTTTTTTTCCTTCCTAATTTTATGGCAGTTCCTATATGCACCGTTATCTTAGATGAGTTCTACTTACTCAAATTATAAACCATTTTATCTCTGAAATTTGGGCTTAGAAAAAAAAAAAGAGAGAGAGAGAGAGTCTTGCTATTTTGCCCAGGCTGACCTCAAACTCCTGAGCTTAAGCAATCCTCCCACCTCAGCCTTGTTAGTAGCTGGGACTACAGGAAACTTGGACTTTTGAAAAAGAGAAAACCTGAAACAACAAGATAAAGGCAAATGAAATCTAAATTGAGTGATGACTGGTATTTCAAGACTATTGTGTTACTGAGCCGCATGTAGGGAGGTAACGATGTTATTTCTTCGTGGGCTTTTTATTTTTTTGAAATCTTTTTCCTACTTGTAAGATATTGTCCTACTTGTAAAATATTTGAAAAAATAAATAAAACCATATAGAAAAAAGAAGGGATTAAAATTCACCTTAGGTCTTACCACCATGAGATTAACCCTGTTTATCAATGAATTATTTATTGGGTGCTTACCATATAACAGACATCTTTCTATGCACACATGTAAATAATTTTACATAAATAGAAACATACCATATATATGGTGTTCTATTACTTGGGCTTTTCTGTAATAAAAACATGTCACAGACAACAAATATATGTCTACATCATCTTTTAATAGTTGTCTAGCATTCCCTTATGCAGTTCTAGACTACTTAACATAACCATTGTTGTTATAGCCTTTCTTAATTTCTTATCCCCACATCAATCCATTGAGACTGAAGCCTTCTCAGGTTTCCTCCAAAAATGAGTGCTTCTGTCATTTCATGATTTTTCAACTGAAGAATATAACAGGTAGTCCTTGTGTATATTTAGGAGTTTATATATCTATATATGTACATATGTGTGTTTGAAATATGTCTGTATTTATTTTTTTGCTGTATTTTCTTTAAAATCTCAATATCCATTTAATATAATTTCCTCTATAGGTTATGATAAGAAGACCCAAATGTCTACCAACTCCATCGAATAATACATTATTTTCAAATGTAGCTTACACAAGTCCCCTGCTTATAGCAGAATCACTTCCATTGAAAGACGTCTTTCAGAACTGTAACCCCTGTCTTGAGGATGAATACACCTAACTAGATCTGAATTTTCAATATAATTGCACAACTCTAGCATGCATTCCTTGGTTATTCTCATCTCTTTCTTTATGCCTCATCTTCTCATGGAGTTAGTCAGCCAAACTGAATTTCCTCTGGGGAAACTATAGCACATTTTCTGCATAATCTCTGGAGGTTAAAGCTTTGAGGATCTTTGTACATAATGGAAGAGGAGAGTCCTTTGACTACAATTGTCTTAATCCTTAAGATGTTTTGTGTGTCATGAATGGGGAAGCCATCATTTCATCTAAGGCTTCCTGAGACAGGATCTGTAAGATATTTTCTTCTCAGTGATTTTACTGAGTAATGCATTGAATAGGTGAAGTTCATAATCACTAAATAAGCACATGCTAAATAAATTTGCTGTAACTACATTTTAAGGTTGATTGGTGCCCTCAGGTTATATCTGGTCATACATGATAACATTGCGTACTGAAAAAGAATTTGCTTGTTTAATTAAGTGATACTACTCCTACTAGATTTGGCACATTAAAATTTTTCTTATTCCAGAGGGAATTTTAATTTTGTCCACAACATTTTACCTAGAGCTAGTCTTTTCCTTAACAATTATTTTGTTATCAATATCTATGTTTTAAACCAGAATTCATACAGAAGTCTGTTATAAATAGAATCATGAAATAATTTTGCTCTGTAGGTGGCTAGATTTAATATAGAATCAAAGGAACAGTCTGCCCTTTGTTTTTTAGATTGTTCACAAAAGCAAATTCATAGACTCACATTTCTCCTTGAGTTACGTAACCTGCAGAAAACTGTCAAAAATAATTGATATATTGAACAACATGGAAACTAAGTGGAGATATGGGATTTCTCTTTCTAGAATACTTCTTTTAAAAGAGACTTAAATTTCTTTAGAGTGCAACTTCCCTTTAGTTAATAAAATTGAGAGGTGAAGCCAGCTGGACTTCCTGGGTCAAGTGGGGACCTGGAGAACTTTCCTGTCTTACAAGAGGATTGTAAAATGCACCAATCAGCACTCTGTAGCTAGCTGGAGGTTTGTAAAATGCACCAATCAGTGTTCTGTAAAAACGCACCAATTGGCACTCTGTAGCTAGCTAGAGGTTTGTAAAATGGCCCAATCAGCACCCTGTAAAATGGACCAATCAGCACCCTGTAAAGTGGACCAATCAGCACTCTGTAAAATGGACCAATCAGTAGGACGTGGGTGGGGACAAATAAGGGAATAAAAGCTGGCCACCCCCAGCCAGCAGCAGGGCAACCCACTGGGGTCCCTTTCCACCCTGTGGAGATGTTGTTCTTTCACTCTTCGCAATAAATCTTGCTGCTGCATTCTGTTTGGGTCTGTACCACCTTTAAGAACCGTAACAGTCACTGCGAAGGTCTGTGGCTTCATTCTTGAAGTCAGCGGGACAGCGAACCCACCGGAAGGAACCAACTCTGGACACAAAATGAGCAAGATGATTTTTTAAGGTCGCCTTTATTGTCATAAAAGGGAGGTCCTAGCAGGTCATACCAGCTTCACTTATCTCTCTCTTATTTTTTTTATTTTTATTTTTGGAGATGGGTTCTTGCTATGTTGCCCAGGCTGGAGTACAATGGCTATTCACAGACTCAATCATAGTTCACTGCTGCCTTTAGCTCCTGGCCTCAAGAGATCCTTCTGCTTCAGCCTCCTGAGTAGCTGGTACTACAGGTGTGCACCACCACACCCAACTTTATTTTTAATCTCCTCTAAATAGAGGGGCTTAGTCAGAATTCTCAGAATATGTTTTATTTTGTCTTGCTTTGGCTCTGGAAATACAGCTAAATAGAATATTTAATGTTTTTAAAAATTCACAAATCTTCTGTGACTATTTATTCCTTTTTGTCAATCAAATGCCAATCCACATTTTATATAATTAAAACTTGAAAGTAAACTTGAATAGGTATTAAAGTTATACAAGTTCACCCTAAAATATTTAAATAACATAGACAAGTATTCATAAGGGTTACAATGCAGAAATAACCACTACAGGCATTTTGTTGCATTTTTTCTAGTTTTTTTCTGTGTGTAAATTTTTATATATATTTCAACTGGAATCTTCTGTTGGTCCATACTGAAATTTATTTGTCTAAGATGGATTCCTATTATAGATGAGGAATTACTAGACAAGAGAATAAATATTTTTAATGGTCTTGATTCATGGTGTCGTATTACTTTGAACAGAGTTGTGCCAATTTATAACCTTACCAGTTGTGAGTGAGTATGCATGCCTGTTTTGTTTTGTTTTTTTTTTTTGTTTTTTACTGTCTTGCCTACATTAACATTTGTTTGATTTAAAGTTTTGCTAATTTAATAGGTATGGTGGGCTAAATGGTGGCCCCATCTTCAAAAAGAGACGTTCACATCTTAATCCCCAGAATTTGTGAATATTACCTTCTATGGCAAAATAATGAATAACGCCTTAAATGGGAAAAGATGTGATTAAATTAAAGACCTTGAGAGGGAGATTTATCTTGGATTATCTGGGTAGGCTCCATATGCAATCTTGTGTATTTTTATGAGAGGTAAAGGAAGTTTTAAGACACACGGAGGGGGAGGCAATGTGAAGACAAGACAGAGATTGAAGTGATGTGGCCACAACCCTAGGGATGTCATGTTGGACTGAGTATATATAGGTATTTATTATACGGTAAAGGTGCATTCAAAATAGTGGAACAAAAGATGGGTTTTTCATAAAATAACATTTTAGCATTTGGCTAGTCATTTAGAAAAGATAAGTCAAATTCCTATTTTTAGATCTCTACAAACTTGAATGATTTAAATGTAAAAGAACTAGAAGAAAATAAGTGTATATATTTATATTTCATTGTTTGGACATTATTATAGAAACTGGAAATTGTATTAAGTCTTAGAACTTCCTTATGGTAATGAACACTATAAACAAGCTGAATGATAAAAAACTGTGAAAGAGTCACAACACTTGTTGAAGGAGTAATAGCCATAATGTACAAATGAATAAGCGTGTAAAAACAATTCAATAGAAAAAAATCAGTGATAGGCTTTAGCACTTGTGTGTTATGTGAAGAGGCACAGCTAGCAAATAAATGCAAAAATATATTCAACTTTATTAATAAGAGACATGTAACTAAAACCAACCATAAAATACAGTTTCTACATCTATAAAGTTTTAAAAGATTAAAACAACCCATTGGTGTAGAAGGCGAAGGAAAATAGACCCTCTCATTCACTGTGGATGTTTAAATCACTAAAATTTTCCTAGAAGGCGGTTTGCCACAATTTATCAAAATGTAAAATGTCTATAGGCTGCGACCCATCATCTCAATTCTAGGACTTACTGCAAAGGAAAAATTGTGCAAATGCAAAATGATATATATATTAAAATATTTATTCTGATTTTGTGTATTTTAGCATCCTTCCCTCCCAATTCATTACAGTAGGACTATAGAAGAAAATTATGGTACAATCCTGTGGTGGAATACTCTGTGACCATTAAAAATTAATATATGATTCTGTATTGATTCATGAAAAAATATATCCACAAGATTCTATCAGTGGAAAAGAAAGCATGTACAGAATGATCCCATTTATTTAAAATTGATTGCTAAGTATAGTACTCGGGAATAATAGTATCTGGAAAGATATTCACAAAATCAGCAGCAGTTATCTTTAGGTGTTGATATTCATATTTTAGATGCTTTCTCTTATTTGGCTTTTTCTGTACTGTTTTAATTTTTAAAATGAACACATGTAATTTTACAAAAATATATAGCTACAACTATTTTTAATGCATAATGAAGCAAGGAATGAAATAGCTTATGTGAAGACTAGAAGCAATTGCTATGTAGAGAATTACAGAATTTTAGGAAACACTAACAGTCCAGGTAAAATTGGAAATCACGCATTTATTTTGTCACTAATGTTAGAGATGATAACGGTATTCTCCAGTAGAGCTATGTGGCTTTACATTCTATATTCTAAAAGCACTCCTTTGAATATCATGGGCCAAATCTCATGAACTCAGATTGTAGAGTTTTACTATAACTGGAAGTGTAAAGAGCATGGAGAACATGATGGGTGGGAATTACTCATCAGATAGAAAGAAGAAGGAGACATTTTGTATAATGGGAGAAGAGGAGGCAAATTAGTAAGGAATGCAAGCAGAAAGAAGACAAGTATTAACTGGATCCCTGAATAGAGATTTGGTGAGCCATCATTCTGGGTCTCGGGCAAAGGAGGCATGTGGCAAAATGGCAGGAAGCCCAGATAGCTTGGGAAGAATCTGAGGCCATCCAGCTTTGTACTCGGCTTTCCTGACCTATCACCATAGCTCTAGAATGGTAGGTCAACAAAAGCAGAATGGGGATTCTAGAGAGATGGGCCTAGGATATTGTCTGCAGCCTATGACCTTTATATAGTACTTAGTGGTAGGAAGCAGAGATGCTATAAGGAGTGGCAGATCAAAATGGCTTGAGTTGGAAAATTAAAGCTGGAGTTTGTGGGAAACTTACACTGGAGGCCATGGTGAGGAGGTAGTCATCAGCAGAGGTGACCATGCAGGACCAGACACTCCTTGGTAGATGCTAATGCCCACTACTGAGGAAACAAACAGACTCATCGCCCTCCCATTGGAGACAGAGGAAGACCCGGAACAACGCTGTCCAGTGGAAATATAATGCAAACTACACATGTGATTTAAAATTGTCTAATAGCCACACTTAAAAAACCCAAAGAACAAAAAAACCACATTTCATGTGCTCAGTAGCTGGATATGACTGGTGTCTACTGTATTGGACACTCAGATCAAGAGAACAGCACGTAGACCAATGGTCCTTCCCCATCCCATCATCATAAATACACAGAAGCTTCTTTACTCAGAAACAATGTTGGCAAGAGAGAGTGGGAGAGGAGACCCTTCCAGCAGTGAGACATATACCTGATGGAGAGTTCAAATTATGGATTGATAACTTTCAGCTAGAGGAATCAGTTATTATTATTTTTTTTTATTATACTTTAGGGTTTTAGGGTACATGTGCACAATGTGCAGGTTTGTTACATATGTATCCATGTGCCATGTTGATTTCCTGCACCCATTAACTCGTCATTTAGCATTAGGTGTATCTCCTAATGCTGTCCCTCCCCCCTCCCCCCGCCCCACAACAGTCCCCGGAGTGTGATGTTCCCCTTCCTGTGTCCATGAGTTATTTTTAAACAGACATTAGGATTTTTTTTTTTTCAATTATCACTGGAAGTTGGAGACTTAAGAACAAAATGAGGAGCAGGGGCCGTGACACACACCTGTAATCCCATCACTTTGGGAGGCCGAGGCAGGTGGATCACCTGAGGTCAGGAGTTCGAGACCAGCCTGGCCAAGATGGTGAAACTCCGTCTCTACTAAAAATACAAAAATTAGCCAGGCGTGCTGGTGGGCGCCTGTAATCCCAGCTACTTGGGAAGCTGAAGCAGGAGAATCGCTTGAACCCAGGAGGCAGAGGTTGCAATGAGCCAAGATCGTACCATTGCACTTCAGCCTGGCAGACAAGAATAAAACTCTGTCTCTGCTAAAGTCAAGACTACACAACACTAGCTGTTACAAACAAGTTGTGATAATTGAGAACTGGGTTTTTTCGGGTACAGGAGCTTCATAACGTTTGATTTTAAACAGCATGTCAGGACTACTGCAAAGCTTTAGGAAAGTCCTTCTCTGAGCTGTTTTCATTCCTGTGTTATACCAATCAGGCTCACTCTTACTCCTCTCCCTTCACTTGTGTGTGTGTGTGTGTGTGTGTATGTGTGTGTGTTTAAGACTTCATTTTCTTTAGAGCACGTTTAGGTTAACAGCAAAACTGAGAGGAAGGTACAGAAATTTTCCGCATACTCCCTCACCTCACACATGTATAGCCTCCCCAGTAATCAACATCCTCCACTAGAGCTGTGCATTTGTTACAACTGATGAACCTACATTGACATACCACAGCCACCCAAAGTCCAAAGATTACATTAGGATTCACTTGGTTTTGTACATTCTATGGGTTTGGCTAAATGTATAATAATATGAATCTGTCATAGAGTATTTTATACAGAGTAGTTTCACTGCCCTCAAAGTCATCTGGGCTCTGCCTATTTATCCCTCCTCCGCCCCCCTCCCTACCACCAGACAAACCCTTGCAACCACTGATCTTTTTATTGTCTCCAGTTTGCCTTTGCCAGAATGTCATATAGTTGGAATTATACTGTATGTAACCTTTTCAGATGGGCCCCTTATGCTTAGTAATATGTACTTAAGGTTCCTACATGTCTTTTCATGGCTTAATAGCTAATTTATCACCGAATAATATTCTGTTGTCTGAATGTACCAGTTTATCTGTTCACTTACTTAAGGACATCTTGGTTGTCCCCAAGTTTTCCAATTATCAATAAAGCTGCTATAAACATCTGTCTCCCCAAATCCAGAACATTGACAACACCAAATGCTGGCAAGGCTGCGGAACAATAGAAACTCTGATTTATTGCTGCTGGGAATGCCAAATGGTATACAACCATCTTGGAGACAGTGTGATAGTTTCTTATGAGACTAAACACGCTTTTAACACACGATCTTTGCAATATGCAGTCTCCTTGGTAATTACTGAAAGGAGTTGAAAACTTATGTCTACACCAAATCTGCCTTCACATTTTATATTCCCCTATCTAAAATATCTCCCTCCTTTCTGATACCTTATTCTATTCTGCTATAGTCTGAATGTGTCTCCTTAGGTTCATGTGTTGAAAATTTAATCCCAATGCAACTAGTGTTGAGAGGTGGGGCCTTTTGGGAGATGTTTGGGTCATGAAGGCTCCACCCTCATGAATGGATTAATGACACTATAAAAAGGGCTTGAAGGAATAAATTCTCTCTTCCACTCTTCTGCCATGTGAGGATATAATCTTCCTCCTTTCTGGAGGAACAACAAGGCACCATATTGTAACCAGAGACCAAATCTGCTGCTGACCTGATCTTGGACTCCCCAGCCTCCAGAACTGTGAGTGAATAAATTTCTGTTTTTTATAAAGAACGGTCTGTGGTATTCTGTATAACAGCACAAAGTGGACTAAAACATATCTATATTTCAAGAACAAGTTTAACTTCCATCCTAGTTGTAAGCTGTACCTGGCCTCACTCAATTTAAATAGAACTTATTGGGTGTTTCACATTAAATGGCTAGACTTTGAGCGATATACTCTTTTGCTTTATTTTCCAGTTGCTTTATTTGGTGTCTTATCTCACCAGTGAATTCATGCTCTATTCATGGGAAAAAAAACTCTTATTTTCTTTATTTACCTAACACATTCAATGAAGTGCTAACGTTGGGATTAATCCTCAGAAACTACTTTTTGCTTCAATTGAATCAACTAAGTAGTCTGTAATGATTTAATTTGAAGATTAAAGTAGCCAAATGTAGCCATTTTAATGTAGTCATTTTGTTAGCACAGGGTTGCTATTATAGAAAGGGGAGTCCAAACTGCAAATAGGTAATCACATGGAATTACATTCTGAATGCTGTATTGATGATTTTGATTTTATCTTCTTCAAATATTCTGTGGCCAAGAAATATTCCTGACCTTATGTTTTCTGATCACTGTTCATAAAACTGTTGATCATTTCTTGGCTGTAGTGAGGTGAAAGGATGATCACCATTTCTAAATACACTATGTTTGCCATTTATTACTCCCATTTATTCCTAGAAGATGCTCACCCTCCTCAAGCACTTTAACATAGAAAATTATTTTCATAGTTGATTCTTTTGGAGCACCTTCACTTCTATAATACAACATGCACATCTTTTATCAATGACTGTGCGCTGAGACTATTCACCAAAACATGAAACAAAGACTCCTATCTTTTTGGCTTCACTTTTACCATGCTCACATAAAGAAACAAATTGATGTGTTCACTCAAATTGAGACAAAATCAGTATAGTATGTGATTATGTACTAGTAGTTGACTTATCAGGAGAAAAATGCCTACCAAAGCAGTATTCTGTGTGTTTTACACACACACACACACACACACACACACACACACACACACACACACACACACACAGAGTTTTGTTTTGTTTTGTTCTGAGATGGAGCCTCGCTTTGTCGCCCAGGCTGGAGTGCAGTGGCGCAATCTCAGCTCACTGCAAGCTCCGCCTCCCTGGTTCACGTCATTCTCCTGCCTCAGCCTCCCGAGTAGCTGGGACTACAGGCGCCCGCTACCATGCCCAGCTAATTTTTTTTTTTTTTTTTTTTTTGTAGTTTTAGTAGAGACAGGGTTTCACCGCGTTAGCCAGGATAGTTTTGATCTCCTGACCTCATGATCCGCCTGCCTCCGCCTCCCAAAGTGCTGGGATTACAGGCGTGAGCCACCGCGCCTGGCCACAGTTTTAATATAAAATACTTGAAAAGCAAGAGCAGTATAATACATCAGTACTATTCAAAGTAGTGTTCAAAGAGATATGCTTCTAGTACTTTGTGGAGTAATTTTAGTGCTCCTGGCACATTATATTAGGTTGGTGCAAAGGTAATTGTGGTTTTTACCATTGAAGGTGATGGCAAAACCTCCAATTACTTTTGCACCAAACTAATAAGACGATAAACATCTAAATAAGGTTATAGCCTCAGTTTTGATTTTTTTGGATTACTTTACAAAACCTTGAGCTTATAGCTTATTTTTAATTATAGTGCTTTAACATTTGTCAGACATATGGCTTTTACTCTTGTCTTCCTATCTGGAGAATTTCAATATTGATATTCTGTTGTTTAAACCACCTTTATGCTCCTCAGTTTCTGCTGAAATAATAATTCTTTGACCCAAAAGCCTTCTTTACTTTTGTTAAGGTGTTTAGTTCAAAAGGCATTTTGCTTGTTCACATAGACTAATTTAGTAATTGTGATTTTTACAATCTAAAAATTTAGAATATTACTTCTTAGAGGTTTCAAGGGATGATTTAAAATGGATACTTTTCTTATGTGTGGGTCTAATGATGATGAAATTATGGGAGCTGGTGGATTAGGCAGGAATACAGTAATTCTTAGGAGTGAAGAATTATATACAAAAATCTATGTAATGGTGAATTATGTCAAAACTGAGTGCAGTTAGTTATTTCACAAATATCTATTGAGGGCTTGCTATATACTGGACACCATCTTAGGTGGTGAATGAGCTGTAATGAACAACATATACATTATTCATAAACTTGGAAGTTTAGACTCCAGCAGTTACTAATATATTGACAATACAATGGATGAGATGAACTTACTCTCTCACATGACCAGAGGTTTGCTGATGTAAGCAATGTTCCTTAGAGTGATAAGAAATAAGACATTGATTTGAGTTCTTTTATATTTCATATTATATAAAAGGAATTCATGGAATGGATCAGATTTTACAACCCATAATATTTAGCTCCACCACAAAAGAAGCATAAAATTTAAAGTTCTTGACTGGTTTAGGTGTTTAAAGTGCAAACTGATGGCTTGAACCTTTTATTGAATTTCTTTTCAGCCTAATAAGGTTTTATAATGGATGAATCCTTTTCATAAAGCTGTCAAAATTAGGCTTAGGGAAAGTGCATCCTCTTCATTACGTCTGTCTCATCCTTTACACGTTTGCAGAAATATGAGACAAATTTTTTTTTTTTTTTTTTTTTTGAGACAGAGTCTTGCTCTGTTGCCAGGCTGGAGTGCAGTGGCACAATCTTGGCTCACTGCAACCTCTGCCTCCCGGGTTCAAGCGATTTTTCTGCCTCAGCCTCTGGAGTAGCTGGGACTACAGGCGTGTGCCACCACGCCCGCTTTTGTGTTTTTAGTAGAGACACGGTTTCACCATGTTGGCCAGGATGGTCTCCCTGACCTCGTGATCCGCCTACCTTGGCCTCCTAAAGTGCTGGGACTGCAGGCGTGAGCCACCATGCCTGACCCTTGTTTTTTTTTTTTTTTTTTTTTTTTTTTTTTTATGAGACGAAGTCTCATTCTGTAGCGCAGGCTGGAGTGCAGTGGCATGATCTTAGCTCACTGCAATCTCTGCCTCCCGGGTTCAAGCAACTCTCGTGTCTCAGCCTCCAGCTACTCGGGAGGTGCCTGCCACCGCGTGCAGCTAATTTTTGTATTTTTAGTAGAGATAGAGTTTTGTCATGTTGGCCAGGCTGGTCTGGAACTCCTGACCACAGGTGATCCACCCGCCTCAGCCTCCCAAAGTGCTGGGATTACAGGCATGAGCCACAGCGCCCAGCCACAAATTTTTAAGTATTGAGAAAATATGAGATTTGAAAAATGTTTTGATTCTTCATCTGATACAGTAGTAGAAGTGAAATATTAAGACTAGGGTCAACTATGAGGTTGAGGGAGCATGTTATTATGTTCATAGAAATATCTCATACAATTATTATGTTCATACAAGATAACAAGTATCTCATAAAAATGTTGCAAGTTGTATAAACTCCTTTATAGTTCAGAGAAAACTCTGTGAATATGACCTTCACATGAATCTGAAGCATATTGCAAATCAGCATAGAGAAATGAAACTTGAATAAATTTAAACATTTAGAGGTTTTTTGTTTTTTTTTTGAGACAGAGTTTTGTTCTGTCACCCAGGCTGGAGTGCAGTGGCACGATCTCGGCTCATTGCAAGCTCCGCCTCCCAGGTTCACGCCATTCTCCTGCCTCAGTCTCTCGAGTAGCTGGGACTACAGACGCCCGACACCATGTCCGGCTAATTTTTTGTATTTTTAGTAAAGACGGGGTTTCACCGTGTTAGCCAGGATGGTCTCAATCTCCTGACTTCGTGATCCACCCGCCTCGGCCTCCCAAAGTGCTGGGATTACGGGCGTGAGCCACCGCACCCGGCCTAAACATTTATTTTTAAAATAAAATCACCCCTCTTTGCAGAAAGCAAGCATTGCTTTGAAGTCTTTTTTTTAAGTGTGCTCCATGTAGAATAAAAACTCTTAAAAAAGGAAGCCAAATGGAATGAATATCAGTAAATAGTGAAAAATAAATATCTGGAAAAATGGTTGATTAGGAAGCAACAGAAATCTGTTTTCCTACCTAGATAACAATTGCACTGGCAGAATCTGTCTGATGTAACTCTTTTGGAACTCTGGAGTCTATTGAGGGCTTGCAACCTCCAGGGGAAGGCTTGGTCCATAAATTGTGGTTAATGTCAGGCAATTCCAGCTCTTACTATAGTAGCAGCTACCCATCCTTCATCCCCAAATGGAGGCAGGCAATTGTGCACATGTTCATGAAGCAACCTAAGCATACCTTGTGGGAGCCAGAGTAGGCAAAAAGAACCATATCCTCCAAATATTAGGAATCTGTGTCCTGATCACAGACTGCATCTTATGATCACAGGTTCAGACAGAGTTGGGCTGCCATTGATGTTGCACCTGCCCCCATTGCTGCAAGCCTCTCTCCCTGCAGCTGAAGTGACTGCCAGGAGATTTAAAGGAACTGTGCTCCTTTTACCTCTTTTCTCTTTTCTTTTCTTTTCTTTTCTTTTCTTTTCTTTTTTTTCTTTTCTTTTCCTTTCCTTTCCTTTCCTTTCCTTTCCTTTCCTTTCCTTTCCTTTCCTTTCCTTTCCTTTCCTTTCTTTCTTTCTTTCTTTCTTTCTTTCTTTCTTTCTTTCTTTCTTTCTCTCTCTCTCTCTCTTTCTTTCTTTCTTTCGTTCTTTCTCTTCTTTCTTTCCTTTTCTTTCTTTCTTTTTTCTTTTTTTTGAGATGGAGTCTCATTCTGTCACCTAGGCTGGAGTGCAATGGCGGGATCTGGGCTCACTGCAACTTCCATCTCCCTGGTTCAAGCAATTCCCCTGCCTCAGCCTCCTGATTAGCTGGGATTACAGGCACACACCATCAAGTCCAGCTAATGTTTTTTGTATTTTTAGTAGAGACGGGGTTTCACCATGTTGGCCAGACTGGTCTCAAACTCCTGACCTCAGGCAATCTGCCTGCCTTGGCCTCCCAAAGTGCTGAGATTACAGGCGTGAGCCACCGTGCCCGGCCTCTTTCTTTCATTTTGTAAAATTGTTTGACACCTCCCCATCCACCTTTATTTCTATCATTTTCTACTTCTAGCAGCCAGACATTAAAGACAAGCACGTTAAGACCAGGCATGGTAGCTCATGCCTGTAATCTCCGTACTTTCGGAGACTGAGGTGGGCAGATCACTTGAGGTCAGGAGTTCGAGACCAGCCTGGCCAACATGGCAAAACCTTGTCTCTACTAAAAATACAAAAATTAGTTGGGAGTGGTGGTGTGTGTAGGTAGTCCCAGCTATTTGAGAGGCTGAGTCAGAAGAATTGCTTGAACCCAGGAGGTGGAGGTTGCAGTGAGCTGAGATCATGCCACTGCATTCTAGCCTGGGCAACAGAGTGAGACTGTCTCAAAAATAAAAACAAAAACAAGGACATTCAAAATCAACTGTATTCATGGGGTAAATTAGAAAGTACCTGTGCGTACCCAGAGAATGGCACAGACTTATAAAAAACCTCCAGTTGATAACCCAGGCTGATCCTTGGCACAGAGAAAGCAGACAGCATCAAAATAAAAATAATAGCAGAAATAATAACAAAAAGTAGCAAACTCTGGGGAAAGGGGAAAATCTGATTTCTAGAGTTATCATATTATTGGATTCCAGTGTCCACTTTTCAACAAAACATCACAAGGCATACAAAGAAACAAGAAACTATCTATTCAAGGGAAAAAATATAAATCAACAGAAACTGTCTGTGAAGAGGGCCTGATGGAAGATCTTCTGGATGAAGACTTTAATAGAATATTTTAAAGATGCTCAAAAAAACAAAAGAAGATGTGGTAAAAGTTAAGAAAGCCATATATGTAATATAAATATTAATAAAGAGATAAAAAACTTGAAACCAAAATGAACCTCTGAGCTGAAAAGTACAATAACTAAAATGAAAGATACATTAGAGGAGCTGGGCACAGTGGCTCACACCTGTAATCCCAGCACTTTGGGAGGCTGAGGTGGGTGGATCATTTGAGGTCAGGGGTTTGAGATCAGCCTGGTCAACATGGTGAAACCTATCTCTAGTAAAAATACAAAAACTAGCTGGGTGTGGGGGCAGGCACCTGTAATCCCAGCTACTTAGAAGGCTGAGGCAGGAGAATTGCTTGACCCCAAGAGGCAGAGGTTACAGTGAGCTGAGATCATGACACTGTATTCCAGCCTGGGTGACAGAGTGAGACTTCATCTCAAAAAACAAAAACAAAACACTAGAGGGATTCAAAGGCAGATTTGAGGAGGGAGAAGAAAAAAAATAGTGGGTTTGAACATAAGACTGTGAAAATGATCAAGTCTGAGAAAAAGAAATATTGAGGAAAAGTGAACAGGGCTGGGAGCAGTGGCTGATACCTGTAATCCCAGCACTTTGGGAAGCCAAGGCGGGTGGATTTTGTGAGCTCAGGAGTTCGAGACCAGCCTGACCAGTGTGGTGAAACCCTGTCTCTACTAAAAATACAAAAATTAGCTGGGCATGATGACACATGTCTGTAATCCCAGCTACTTGGGAGGGTGAGATAGGAGAATTACTTTCCCCAAAGGTGGAGGATGCAGTGAGCAGAGATTGTGCCATTGCACTCCAGCCTGGGCAACAAGAGTGAAACTCTATTTAAAAAAAAAAAAGAAAAAAAAAGAATAGAAAAGTGAACAGAACCCAAAGGACTTGTGGAATACCATTAGGCAGATCAATGTATGCATTGTGGGATTCCAAGAAGGATAAGAAAAAGAAGCCAAACATATATTTGAAGAAATAATGGCTGAAAACTTACCAAATTTGGTGAAACTCATGAATATAAACATCCAAGAAGCTCAATGAATTCTAAATAAAATGAACCCAGATATGGACAAAGACACATTATAATCAAACTTTTTAAAGAGAAAGGCAGAAGATAAGTAAGAGAAGACAGGACTTCACACATCTACTAGATGTAACAGATGTATACAGAACATTCTACCCAACAACACAGAATAAACCCCAAGTGCACATAGAATATTTTCCAGAATAGACTGTATGTTAAACCGCAAGTTAAGTCTTTTTTTTTTTTTTTTTTTTTGTGAGATGGAGTCTCACTCTGTCGCCCACGCTGGAGTGCAGTGGCACGATCTCGGCTCACGGCAAGCTCTGCTTCCCAGGTTCACGCCATTCTCCTGCCTCAGCCTCCCAAGTAGCTGGGACTGCAGGTGCCCGTCACTACTCCCAGCTAATTTTTTATATTTTTAGTAGCGACGGGGTTTCACCTGTGTTAGCCAGGGTGCTCTCGATCTCCTGACCTCGTGATCCGCCCGCCTTGGCCTCTCATAAAGTGCTGGGATTACAGGAGTGAGCTACTGTGCCCGGCCAACAAGTTAAATCTTAATTGATTTAAAATGAAAGATACCATACAAAGCATCTTCTCTGTCCAAAACAGTTTAAAATTAGAAATCCCTAACAGAAGTAAAACCAGAGTATACACAGATGTTAAAGTAACATTTATCAAAGAAGACATCACAAAGAACATTAGAAGATACGTAGTCTTCGGTAAAGTTTCAGGGTTTAAAATCAATGTACAGAAATCAGTAGCATTTCTATATCTCAATAACTTTCAAACCGACAGCCAAATCACTAACACAACCGCTTTTAAAATAGCCACAAAAAGTACTAAGGACTATATCTAGCCAAGGAGGTGAAAGATCTCTACAAGGAGAACTACAAAGCACTGCTGAAAAAAAAAAAAAATCATAGATGACACAAACAAATGAAAAAACATTCCATGTTCATGGATCGGAAGAATAAATATCATTAAAGTGGCCATATTGCCCAAAGCAATCTACAGATTCAGTGTTATTCATATCACACTACCAATGTCATTTTATACAGAATTGGAAAAAAATGTTCTAAAATTTCTATTGAATCAAAAAAGAGCCTGAATAGCCAACACAATCCTAATCCAAAACAACAAAGCCAGAGGCATCACATTATTCAGCTTCAAACTATAAGGCTATAGTGACCAACATAGCATGGTACTGGTACAAAAACAGACACATAGACCAATGAAACAGAACAGAAGACCCAGAAATAAAGGTGCAGACCTACAACCATCTGATTTTTTGACAAAGCTGATAGTAACAAACAATGGGAAAAAACTCATTCAATAAATGATACTGGGATAATTGTCTAGCCATACACAGAACACTGAAGCTGGACCTCTATCTTTCACCATATACAAAAAATCAATGTGGGCCGGGCGTGATAGTTCACGCCTGTAATCCCAGCACTTTGGGAGGCCAAGATGGGTGGATCACCTGAGGTTGGGAGTTCGAGACCAGCCTAACCAACATGGAGAAACCCCATCGCTACTAAAAATACAAAACTAGCTGGGCATGGTGGTGCATGCCTGTAATCCCAGCTACTCAGGAGCCTGAGGCAGGAGAATCCTTTGAACCAGGGAGGTGGAGGTTGCGATGAGCCAAGGTCACCCCATCACACTCCAGCATGGGCAACAAGAGCGAAACTCCATCTCAAAAAAAAAAAAAAAAAAAATTAATGCAAGATAGATTGAAGACTTAAATGTAAAACTTAAAACTCTAGAAGAAAAACTCTAGACTCTAGAAGAAAACCTAGGAAATAACATTCTGAACATTGGCTCTGGCAAAAACTTTATGACAAAGACTCCAAAGCAGTTGCAACAAAAACAAAAATTTACAAGTAGAACTTAATTAATCTAAAGAGTTCTACACAGCAAAAGATCAACAGAATAAACAGACAAACTATAGAATTGGAGAAAATATTTTCAGACAATGCATCTGAAAAAGGTCTAATATTCAAAATCTAGAAGGAACTTAAGCACATCAAGAAGCAAATAATAAATTTCTTCATTCAAAAATGGGCAAAGGACATGAACAGACACTTCCTAAAAGAAGACATGCATGCAGCCAAAGATCATATAAAAAAAGTTCCACTTTACTAATCATCAGAGAAATACAAAATAAAACCACAATGAGATAGCATCTCACACCAGTCAGAATGGCCATGATTAAAAGGTCAAAAAACAAAAGATGCTGGTGAGGCTTGCAGAGAAAAAAGAATTCTTCAACACTGCTGGTGGGAGTGTAAATTAATTCAGCCACTTGAGAAAGCAGTCTGGAGATTTCTTAAATATCTGAAAACAAAACTATCATTTGATCAGCAATCCCATTACTGCCTGTATATCCAAAAGAAAACAAATCGTTCTCCAAAAAGTTACATGCACTTGTATATTCATTGCAGCATTATTCACAATAGCAAAGATGTGGAATCAATCTAGGTACCCATCGATGGTAGATTGGATAAAGAAAATGTACATGTACACCATGGAATACTAGGCAGCCAGAAAAAAGAATGAAATCATGTCCGTTGTGGCAACATGGATACAACTGGAGGCCATTATCCTAAGTGAATTGATGCAGGACCAGAAACCCAGTATCGCATGTTCTCACTTTTAAGTGGGAACTAATCACTGGGTACTCATGGCAGTAAAGATGCCAACAATAGAAACTGTGGACTATTAGAAGGGACAATGAGGGAGGGAGGGAATGGGTTGGAAAAATGTTGAGTAGTATGCTCACTACCTGGGTGATGGGATCAATCATCTCCCAAACCTTGGCTTCACACAATATGCTCATGTAACAAAACTGCACATGTATCCCCTGAATCTAAAATAAAAGTTGAAAAAATACTACTAGAAAAAATTAATAAATACAAATTAAATTAAATTTAAAAAAGAAAATTTTTAGATACAAATGAAGATGAAAATGGAACATACCAAAATTTATGGAATTCAGTGAAAGCAGTGTGAAAGGAAAAACTTAGAACCATAAAGACTTACATTAAAAGACAAGTAGAATCTCAAATCAGCAACCTAACTTTGCATCCTAAGAAACTGGAAAAACAGCAAACAAAACCCAAGGGTAGCAGAAAAAAAGACATAATAAAGATTAGAGCAAGATAATAGAGCATAGAAAGACAATAAAGAAAAATCAATGACCAAAATTTGGTTCTTTGAAAAAATCAACACAATTGACAAACCTTTAGCTAACTGAATTAAGCAGAAGAGAGAGAGGCCTCAAATTGTAAAATCAGAAATGAAAGTGGGATATTACTGATTCTCCAGAAATAAAGAAGATTATAAGAGAGCAATTATATGACAACAAATTGCAGAACTTAGATGAAATGGACAATTTTTTAGAAACACAAAACCTGCTAAGTCTAAAAAACAAAGATACAGAGCATTTTAATAGACCTACAAGTAAATATGTAAGTAAGGAAAGGAAAGCAAGAGAAGAAAATGAATTAGTAGTCAAAAATCTGACAAGGGAAAGTCTTGGATCTCATGGCTTCACTGGTGAATTTTACCAAACATTTAAAGATCTAATACCAATTCTTCTCATACGATTTCAAAAAATTGAAGAGGAGGGAACACTTTCCAACTTATACTGTGAGGCCAACATTACCCTGATACCAAAGCCAAAAACACTACAACAGAACAAAACTGCAGACCAATATCCCTTATGAACATTGATGCAAAAAGTTTCAACAAAATACTTGCAAAATTGAATTCAGCAGCAAATTGCAAGGATTATCTACCATGACCAAATTGGATTTATAGCTGAAATGCAAGTGTTTCACATATGAAAATCAATCAATATAATATGGCACACTAAACGAATGGAAAAAAAAACACACTTGATAACCTCAATTGTTGCAGAAAAAGCAGTCACAGTATTCGTATATTTTCATAATAAAAACACTCAACAAGCCAAGAATAGAAGGACATTACCTCAACATGATAAAAGCCATATATGGAAACACACAGCAAATATTGTACTCAGTGGTGAAAGACGGAAAGGTTGGCCAGGCAAGGTGGCTCACACCTATAATCTCAGCACTTTGGGAGGCCAAGGGGGTGTGGATCACGAGGTCAGGAGTAAGAGACCAGTCTGGCTAACATGGTGAAACCCTGTCTCTACTAAAAATACAAAAATTAGCCAGATGTGCTGGCAGGCATCCATAATCTCAGCTACTCAGGAGGCTGAGGCAGGAGAATTGCTTGAACCCGGGAGGCGAAGGTTGCAGTGAGCTGAGATGGTGCCACTACACTCCAGCCTGGGTGACAGAGGAAGACCCCATCTCAAAAAAAAAAGAAAAAAAGACTGAAAGCTTTTCCTTTAAAATCATGAACAAGGCAAGGATGCCTGTTTCTACCACTTCTATACAATATAGTGCTGGAAGTTCTAGCCAGAGCAGTTAGGCAAGATACAGAAATAGAAGGTATGCACATTGGAAAGGAGGAAGTAAAATAATCTCTGTTCACTGGTGATCAAATATTATGTGATAAAACCCTAAAGATTACACAAAAACCCTGTTAGAATGAATAAATGAATTCAGCAAAGTGCAGTACAAAGTCAATGCACAAAAAATCAGTTGTATTTCTATATACAATTAGCAATCTCAAAAGAATGTAATAAAAATAGTTTCATTTCAAATAGCATGAAAAATAACGAAATAAAAATTATCCTAACCAAGGAGGTGAAGAACTTGTATAATGAAAATTTTAAGACACAAATTAAAGAAATTCTAAGACATAAATAGAAATACATTACATGTTTATGAATTGTAAGGCTAAATATTGTTAAGATGTCAATACTACCCAAAGCAATCCACAAATTCAATAAAATTCTTACCAAAATCCCAATATATAAAAATATATTATGTTTATACATATATAATATATTATATATCATATATCATATATAATGTATTAAATATAATATATAATATATTATATATAAATATATCATATATAATATATAATATATACATATATAATATATACATATATAATATATACATATATAATATATACATATATAATATATACATATATAATATATACATATATTATATATACATATATAATATATACATATATTATATATACATATATAATATATACATATATTATATATACATATATAATATATTATATATAATATATATACGTATATAATATACACATATATACATATATTTTATATATACACATATACTTTATATATATACATATATGTTATATATATATGCAGAAATAGAACAACTAATTCTCAAATTCATATGGAACTTTAAGAGATCTTAAATAGTCAAAATCAATCTTGAAAATGAAGAACAAAGCTAGAGGACTCACATTTCCTGATTTCAAAAATTACTACAAAGCTACAGTAATCAAAACAGTGTGGTACTGACACAAAGACAGACATATAGACAAATGGAATAAAACAGACCAGAAATAAACCCTTGCATGGGTAGTCCAATGATTCTTGACAAAAATGGCAAGACCATTCAATGGGGAAAAGATTCTTTTCAACAAAAGAGTCTGAGGAAACTGAATATTTATATGTGATAACATGAAGTTAGACCCTTACCTAACACCATGTACAAAAATTAACTCAAAATGGATCAAAGACTTAAATGTAAAATCTAAAAGATTTAGAAGAAAAGAAAAAAAGCTTCTTGACTTTGGATTTAGCAATGATTTCTTGGATATGACACCAAAGACATAGGCAACACACAAAAACAATAGACAAATTGGACTTCACAAAAATGAAAAAGATTTGTGCATAAAAAGACAGTATCAATAATATAAAAAGGCAAATCACTGAATAGTAGAATATATTTGCAAATCATATATCGGATAAGGGATTAATATCCAGAATATATAAAGAACTTCTGAAAAACAAATAACCTGATTCAAAACTGAGCAAATGACAAATATATATTTTTCCAAAGAAGACATACCAAAAGCCAATAAGCACATGACAAGGTGTTCAACATCACTAATGATTAGGAAAATGAAAGACAAAACCACAATCAGATACCCTTCACACCCACTAGGATGGCTACTATGAAAAAATAGAAAGTAACAAGTATTGGCAAAGATGTGGAGAAATTGGAACCCTTGTGTACTGTTGTTAGGAACAATGTAAAATGGTACAGCTGCTGTGGAAAACACTACAACAATTCCTCCAAAATTAAAAACAGAATTACCATATGATCAGGCAATCCAACTTCTGAGTATATATTTAAGATTTGAAAGCAGTCTGGAAGATATATCCATACACTCATGTTCATAACAACACTATTCACAATAGCTAAAACGTGGAAGCAACCCAAGTGTCTATTTTTTAAAACTTTTAAATTATTTAAAAAATCTTTTTGGCTGGGCATGGTGGCTCATGCCTGTAATCTCAGCACTTTGGGAGGCCGAGGTGGATGGCTTGCCTGAGCCCAGGAGTTTGAGACTAGCCTGGCCAACGTGGCAAAACCCTGTCTCCACTAAAAATACAGAAATTAGTGGGGCATGGTGCCATGAGCCTGTAGTCCCAGCTACTTGGCAGGCTGAGGTAGGAAAATTGCTTGAACCTGGGAAGCAGAGGTGGCAGTGAGCTGAAATCATGCCACTGCACTCCAGCTTAGGCAATAGAGTGAGACTCCATGTCAGGAAAAAAAAAAAAAAAAATTTGTGGGCACCCAAGTGTCTATGGATGGATGAATAAAAAAGAAAAATGTGGAATGAAATATTATTCAGCCTTAAAATGGAGGTAATTCTCTTTTGTTCTTTCCTATTTTTATTTTAAGTTCAAGGGGTACTTGTACTGGCTTGTTGATATGATTTGGCTGTGTCCCCACCCAAATCTCATTTTGAATTGTGGTTCCCATAATCTCCACATATTGTGGGAGGGACTTGGTGGGAGATAATGAATATAATGAGGGTGGTTTCCCCCATCCTGTTCTTGAGATAGTGAGTTCTCATGAGATCTGATGGTTTTATAAGGGGCTTTTCCCCCTTTTGCTTGGCACTTCTCCTTGCTGCTGTCAAGTGAAGAAGAATGTGTTTGCTTCCCATTCTGCCATGATTATAAGTTTCCTGAGGCCTCCTCAGTCATGCTGAATGGTGAGACAATTAAACCTCTTTCCTTTATAAATTACCCAGTATCAGGTATGTCTTTATTAGCAACATGAGAATGGACTAATACATTTGTTACATGAGTAAATTGCATGTTGCAGGGGTTTAGTGTACAGATAATTTTGTCACCTAGGTATCAGCATAATATCCATACTTAGTTTTTCAATCCTAACCCTCCTTCCATCCTCTACCCTCAAGTAGGCCCCAGTGTCTTTTGTTCCTTTCTTTGTGTTCATGTATGCTCAATGTTTAGATCTCACTTATAAGTGAGAAATGCAGTATTTGCTTTACTGTTCCTGCATTAATCTGCTTAGAAGAATGGCTTCCAACTTCATCCATATTGCTGCAAAGGACATAACCTTATTCTTTTTTATGGCTGTGTAGTATTCCCTAGTGTATATGTATCACATTTTCTTCATTCAGTACACTGTTGATTAGCATCTAGGTTGATTCCATGTCTTTGCTATTGTAGATAGTACGGAGATGAATATATGCATGCATGTATCTTTACAGTAGAATATGTTATGTTTCTTTGGGTATTTACCCAGTAATGGAACTGCTGGGCTGAATGGTAGTTCTATTTTAAATTCTTTGTGAAATCTCCGGACTGCCTTCCACAGTGGCTGAATTAATTTACATTCCCACCAGCAGTGTATAAGCATTCTCTCTTCTCTGCAGCCTCACCAGTGTCTTTTGTTTTTTGACATTTTAATAGAAGCCATTCTGACTGGTGTGAAATGCTTTCTCATTGTGTTTTTCTTTTGTGATTCTTTGATGATTAGTGATGTGGAACATTTTTTCATGTGCTCTTTGGCTGTGTGTATGTCTTCTTTTGAGAAGTGTCTGTTCATGTTCTTTGCCCATTTTTAAGTGGGGATGTTTAATTTTGCTTCTTGATTTAAGTTCCTTATAGATTTTAAATATTAGAACTTTTTCAGATGCACTATTTGCAAATATTTTCTCCTATTCTGTAGATTGTCTGTTTACTCTGTTGATAGTGTCTTTTGCTGTGCGAAGCTCTTTAGATTAATTACGTTCCACTTGTCAATTTTTGTTTTTGTTGCAATTGCTTTGAAATCTTTGTCACAAAAAGTTTTTGCCAGAGCCAATGTTCAGAATGTTATTTCCTAGGTTTTCTTCTAGAGTCTTTATAGTTTTAAGTTTTACATTTAAGTCTTTAATCCATCTTGCATTGGTTTTTGTATATGGTGAAAAGTAGGAATCTAGTTTCAACCATCTGCATAAGGCTGGTCAGTTATCCCAGTATATTTATTGAACAGGGAGTCCTTTTCTTGCTGTTTGTTACTACCAGCTTTGTCAAAAATCAGAAGCTTGTAGGTGTGCACCTTTATTTCTGGGTCTTCTGTTCTGTTCCATTGGTCTATGTGTCTGTTTTCATACCAGTAACATGCTATTTTGGTTACTGTAGCCTTAAGTCAGGTAGTGTGATACCTCTAGCTTTGTTCTTTTTGCTAGGATTGCTTGGGCTATTTGAGCTCTTTTTTGGTTCCAAATGAATTTTAGAATGTTCCTTTCTAATTCTGTGGAAAGTGACATTGATAGTTTGATATGAATAGCATTGAATCTGTAAATTGCTTTGGGCAGTATGGCCAAAAAAGTGTAGGAAATTTTGACATATGCTACAACACACATGAAACTTGAGGACATTATGGCAAGTGAAATAAGCCAGTCCCCAAAAGACAAATACTCTATAATTCCCCTTATATGAAGAACTTAGAGTAGTTCAAATTATAGAGGCAGAAAATAAAATGGTGGTTGCCATGGGCTGGAGGGGTAGAGGAATGTGGAGTTATTATTTAATAGATATAGAGTTTCAGTTTAACAAGATGAAAAGAGTTATGGAGATGGATGGTGGTAATGGTTGCACAACATTTTGAATGTATTTAATACAACTGAATTGTATACTTAAAAATGGTTAAGATAGTTGCTGGGGTCTGCTAAAGTCTCTCAAAATTCATGTGCTGAAACTTAATCCCCATTGTGGTGGTATTAAGAGGTGAGCCTTTGGGGAAGTGATTAAGTCATGAGGGCTTTGCCCTCATAAATGGATTAGCGTCTTATAAAAGGACTGGAGGGAACTAGCTTAGTTCCTCTTACCCTTCCATTTCTTCTGCCATGTGACAACACGGCATCTGTGCCCTCCTGAGGATACAGTACCACGACACCATATTGGAAGCAGAACAAGCAACTCTCACCAGACACCAAACCTGCTTGTGTCTTGATTTTGGGTATCCCAGACTTCAAAACTGTGCAAAATAAATTTCTATCACGTGTAAATAACACAGTTTGTGTGGTATTTTTTTGTAACAACATGAACAGACTAACACAATGATAAATTTTATGTTATGTATAGTTACCACAGTACAAAATTTGAACAAGAAAAGAACATCAATTGTTTGTGTTCACTAAAGTCAAGGGGATCATCTGAGTCTAGTAAGCAATGGTCTCCAGTCAATAAAAATAAAATGGGCATGTTTATGACAGACCCTTGGGGGACAAGGAAACACAAAAGAGAATAATGAGAATTTACAAAGAAGATCTCACTTTTTCATATATCTACCTTGTTTCCACTTTCTCTGAAGAGAACAACAGAGAAGTTCCTTGAGCATTTTAGAGCGTGATTGGCATAGGGAACAGCAATCTCCCCATAGTGAGACCACAGGGAGGTGGCAAGGTTTCCTCAAATAATCAAAAGCATGGCCCACAGTGGTTGAATGGGTGACAGAAGCCAACAAGAAGAAGCTACCTCCCTGGGATAAATCACTTTAATCTTTACATGGAACCATAGTAATGCTCTCTAACTGGCCATGTCACTCATCTTTCCTCTTCCTCAATTGATTAACCATAAAGCTGACAGAAAAATGTTTTAAAATTAAAATCTGATGATATCCTTGTCCTGCCTGAACACTTCAGTGGTTTCCACTTGCACGTCAGATAAAATGTAAAATCCTGTTTCTGAAGGATCTGGTCCTGCGTGCCTCTGAGGTTCATTTTCTACCTTTCTCTTCTTCCCTCATTGAGTTTCAAACTCAATGAT
The DNA here is from genome assembly GCF_028878055.3 of Symphalangus syndactylus. Taxonomy (NCBI): domain Eukaryota; kingdom Metazoa; phylum Chordata; class Mammalia; order Primates; family Hylobatidae; genus Symphalangus; species Symphalangus syndactylus. Next base: position 46,266,722 of record NC_072440.2, read on the forward strand.
TCACCTACTTTTTCTCAAATAAACCGAGCTCTTTGATCCCTCACAGTGTTATCACAAGGTTTTTCTGTATGTCTGAGAAAATCTTCAACACTACCCCCAGTCTGACCCAGGCCACTATTGTCTGATTGGTTCTTCCTCAACCTCCAAGTCTCAACTTCAGTGGCTCTCCAGTCTAGGTTAGGTTATATGTTATTATAGTATCCTATACTTTGTCTATAAACATATTACTTGTTTAAATAAAATTACCCAGACCAATAGAAATGTGATTTATTATGTATTTATTATCGTCTATCTTTCTCCATGAGGGCAGGGACTGTGTCAATCTTGTTTATCTCTGAATTCTATGTACATTGTCCCTGACTCATAGTTGGTGCCTCATAAATACCTGTGAAATGTAAATGCAGACATGACAGGGATCAGTGGAAAATCTTGTCATTGTCTTCATGTTTTGTTTGAACCAGGACACAGCTTTTTGTTTTATGTACCAAACTTTAAGTCTAAATTATCTAAGAAATAATTAATGTCGCAGATTTTACCAAATACTTCTTGGGGAAATGAAGAGGAAAATCATAGTAAACCTTAATTTAAAATCTCTGTTAAACATCTCTGTTCTTCCCCTCGAAGTTCCTTTTTGACTTGTTGTCTTCCCCTTGAACCTCCAGACAGCCTCTCCAGCTTTACAGATCTTAGTCTTCACCACCCTGGTCACCATACCAAGAAAGGCTCTATTTTTTTTTTTTCTCATGTACAACATTTTAGCTTTCATCTTTGTACTAGGTTGCTGGGACTGCCATAACAAACTATCACAAAGTTCATGGCTTAAAGAACAGAAATTTATTATTTCATAGTTTTGGAAGCAAGAAGCCCAGGATCAAACTATTGGCAAAGTTGGTTCCTTCTGTGGGCTGTGGAAAAAAAAAAACTCTTTTGTGATAAACTGCCATTCGACCCAGAAATCCTATTACTGGCTATATATCCAAAAGAAAATAAATCATTCTACCAAAAAGACACGTGTACTCATATAATCATTGCAGCACTATCCACAATAGCAAAGATATGGAATCAACCTAATAGGCCATTAATGGTGAACTGGATAAAGAAAATGTAGTATATATACACCATGGAATACTAGACAACCATAAAAAAGAGAATAAAATAATGTCCCTTGCAGCAACATGGATACAGCTGGAGGTCATTATCCTAAGTGAATTAATGCCAAATACTGCAAGTTCTCACTTACAAGTGGGAGCTAAACTTTGGGTACTCATGGACATAAAGATGGCAACAATAGACACTGAAGACCACTAGAAAGGGAAGGGAGGGTGGAGGGCAAGGGCTGAAAAATTCACTATGGGGTACTATGCTCACTGTCTGGGTGATGGACCATTCATATCCTAAAACTCAGCATCCATGTAAAAAATCCACACATGTACTCCCTGAATCTAAATGTTGACATTATTTTTTAAAAACTTAAAAAGTTTAAAAAAGAAAGTGTCTCTTTGTACAATTGTGTATAATTAAATTTGGATTCTTCTGCTGATTCGCATTGCTTTGTGAAGTTACAAATTGCAAACATGTTAATTGCCCACCTTACAAATAAGAATGTTTGTAAGATTATCTTATATAATAATTTCTCAAAAATTTTTTTCACTTTAAACCTCTACATAATTTGAATATTTGGATCACTTCATTTCATTCATATAATTTTTCTTAATTTGTCATCCTCTCGTTTTGAATATGCATAAGGAAGAAATGCTTACTTTTTGAAAAAGGGTAAATATTGCACTAAATAGCCTTGCTTTTGTCTTTATTTTTCCTGCCATGGTAGCAAATGTCACACTTTTATAACTTTCATACATTTATGAAGAAATTCTGAATAAAATATGCTTTGTAATAAAGTATACAATTGTGTGAATAATCCTGAAATTTGACGGGACAAATAGAGTGTTTCAAGTAAAGAGAGAGAGAGAGAGACAGAAAGAGAGATAGAGAAAGGGAGTACACACAATCTCCAAGACTTATTTGCTTCTTATCTGATTTTGTAGTTTAAGTGAACATGACAAATTACAATATGATGGTAATACATCAAATCATAAAAAGCTTTTATCTTTAAGATAAATTCTGTTATGTGGTAGGCCAAGTTCTAAGATAGCGCCAGTCTTAGTCTTTTATGGCTGGTATAACAAATTATTATGGCCTTGGTGGCTTCACCAACAGACATTTATTTCTCATATTTCTGGAAGCTGGAAGTCCAAGATAAGGGTGCCAGTATTGTCAGATTCTAGGGAGGGCCAACTTCTAGATTGCAGACAACCATCTTCTCATGGTATCCTCACATGGTGGAAGGAGGGCAAGAGAGTGTTCTGAGGTCTCTTTTATGAGGTCACTAATCCCATTCACGGGGACTCCACCATTATGACCTAATCACCTCCCAAGGACTCCACCTCCTAATACCATAACACTAGGATTTGGGTTTTATCATACTAATTTTATGGAGATGCATTCAGCCCATTGCAGCCATCAAGATTCCTGGCCCCTGGTATACACAGGCCTTCTCTCAGTTATTCAGTCAAACACTAATCCAGGTGCTGCTGTGAAGGGTTTTTGCAGATGTCACTAAATTCCCAAATCAGTCAACTTTAAAACAGGGAGATTATCCAGGTGGGCCTGACCTTATGGAATAAACCCTTTAAATATGGGTCTAGGCATCAGAGAGGAAGTTAGAGTTTGAAGTGTGAATTGACTCTGGAGAGAGTCTCTATCTGTTGTTGGCTCTGAAATTGGAAAGGGGCCATGTGGCAATGAATGGGGAGCAGAGAGCAGCCTATGGCTGATTGTCAGGAAGGAGATGGAGACTTGAGTCCTGCAGCCTCAGGGGAATGGGTTCTTTAACAACCATGTGAGATTGGAAGAGGACCCTGAGCTCCAGATAAGAACACAGACTAGCCAATACCTTGGTTTCAACCTTGTCCAGCCATGTCATGCCTGAACTCTGACAGACAGAACTGTGAGCAGATACATAGGGATTACTTTAAGCTGCTGAATTTGTGGTACTTTGTTATATATAAATTTATGGTACTAATAATTCTGTAAAATTGATAAACTTCCTGAAAATATTCATTTAGAGAATATCTTGCAAAAACAATCCTAATGTCATTTGAGTGAAAAGGAAATAGAAAACCCTCTTATGAAATGGAAAGGAAATAGAAAACCTTATTTATTTACAATATATTGTTACAATATTCCTTTGACTCATCCATTTTATGAATATCCTCTTCAGACTCCATGTGGTCATTTTTAAAGATATGATTTTGGAGGGGAGCAGAGCAATATGGTGGAATAGAAGGCTGCACCAATTATCCTCCCACTCAACAGGAACACCAAATTTAACAACTATCTACAGACAAAAAGCACCTTCATAAGAACCAAAAATCAAGTGAGCACTCACAGTACCTGTTTTTTTGTTTTTTTTTTTTTTTTTTTGAGACGGAGTTCTGCTCTTGTTGCCCAGGCTGGAGTGCAATGGCACGATCTCGGCTCACCACAACCTCCACCTCACCTCCCAGGTTCAAGAGATTCTCCTGCCTCAGCCTCCTGTGTATCTGGGAGTACAGGCATGTGCCACCACACCTAGCTAATTTTGTATTTTTAATAGAGACGAGGTTTCTCCATGTTGGTGAGGCTGGTCTTGAACTCCTGACCTTAGGTGATCTGCCTGCCTCAGCCTCCCAAAGTGCTGGGATTACAGGCATGAGCCATCGCGCCCAGGTGGTTTTTAACTTCACATTACTAAAAGAGGTACTGAAAAGCATAGGAAAGACAGTCGTGGATTGCCAACAATGCCCCTCCCCCATACCATTTCCCCCTACCCCTCCAGCCTCTGCATGGTGCAGAGAATCTGTGTGCCTGGGGAGGGAGTATGCAGCAATTGTGAGACTTTGCACTTAACTCAGTGTTGCCTTGTCACAGTGGAAAGCAGAATAGGGCTGCACTTACCTGATGCCACCCCCACTCCACCACAGAGGGAGCATTTGGACCGGCCCTGGCCAGAGATAAATTGCCTATCCCAGCAGTCAGAACTTGAGTTCCCTCAAGCCTCACCACTGCAGCCTGGAGTGCTCTGGGGCCCTAAATAAAGTTAGGCCACAAAGACTGCAACTTCTAGGCAAGTCCTAGTGCTGAGCTGGGCTCAGAGTCAGTGGACTCAGGGGCATATGACCTACTGAGACATTAGCCAGGGTGGCTAACAGCGTGCTTGCACTGCCCCTTCCCCAAAACCAGGCTGCACAGCTCATGGGTCCAAAAAGACACCCCTTCCTTCTGCTTGAGGAGAGGAGAGAAAAGAATAAAAAGAATTTTGTCTTGCTTCTTCGATACCAGATCAGTCACAGTAAGATAGGGCGCCAGTCAGAATCATGAGGCCCTTTCCAGGACCCAGCTCCCAGATGACATTTCTAGTCACATGGAAACCCATTACCTTGAAGTGAAGGGCCCAGTTCTGGCAGAACCTATCATGGCTGACTAAAGAACCTTTGGGGCTTGGCCCGGTGGCTCACGCCTGTAATCCCAGCACTTTGGGAGGCTGAGGTGGGTGGATCATGAGGTCAGGGGTCTGACACCAGCCTGTCCAATATGGCAAAACCCCATCTCTACTAAAAAATACAAAAATTAGCCAGGCATGGTGGCGTGCACCTGTAATCCCAGCTACTCGGGAGGCTGAGGCAGTAGAATCGCTTGAACCCAGGAGGCAGAGGTTGCAGAGAGCTGAGATTGTGCCACTGCACTCCAGCCTGGGTGACAGAATGAGACTCTGACTCAAAAAAAAAAAAAAAAAAAGCCCTTGGGCCCTGCATAACCAACAGTAATACCCAGGCAGTATACTGTGGGCCTTGGGTGAGACTCTGAGACTTGCTGGCATCAGGTGACCCTGAGCACATTTCCAGCTATGGTGGTTATAGGAAGAGACTCTATCCACTTGAGAAAAGCAGAAGGAGGAGTAAAGGGGACTTTGTTTTGCACTTTAGGTACCAACTCAACCACAGGGCGTAGAGCATCAGGTGGGCTCATGAGGTCCCCAAATCTAGGCCTTGGTTCTTGGACAGCCTTTCTTGGCCTACCCTGGGCCAGAGGGAAGCCTAATGTCCTAAAGGGTGAGTCCCAGGCCTGGCGATATTCATCACAAGCTGACTGAAGAGCCCTTGGGCCTTAAGTGAACATCGGTGGGAGCCTGACAGTACTCCCTGTGGGACTGTGGTGGTGGTAGCCATGGTATGAGGCTTCTCTGTTTGTGGAGGAACTAGGGGAGGGAGGGAAGAAGAAAGGGAAGACTGCATCTTGTGCTTTGAGTGCCAGTTCAGTAACAGTACAATAGAACATAGGTAGATTTCTAAGGTTTTGAGTCCAGGCCCTGGCTCCTGATGGTATCTCTGGACTCACCCAGGTCCTGACTCACTGCCCTGAAGGGAAGGACACAAGCCTGTCTGGCTTCACAACCTGCTGATTGTACAGCCCTAAGGTCGTGAGCTAACATAGGTGGTAACCAGATAGTGGTTACCTTGGGGCTTGGGGCAAGACCCAGTGCTATGCTAACATCAGGTCTGACCCAGCACAGTCCCAGTAGTGATGGCAACAGGGGTGCTTGTGTCATTCCTCTCTCAGCTCCAGGTGGCTCAGCACAGAGAGAAAGACTCTGTCTGTTTCGGAGAAAGCAAAGGAAGACAACAAGAGTCTCTGCCTGGTAATACAGAGAAGTAGGATCTTATCCAAGAACACCAAGGTGATACCTCTATGAATCTGCAAGAACCACAGTGTTACTGGGCTTTGGGTGTCCCTAATGCAGATATGGCTTACATCACAACAGTCAAGTCCTTTTGGAAGCCTTCCCAAAAAGGATGGGTACGAGTAAGCCCAGACTATGAAGACTATAATAAATACCTAACTCTTCAATGCCCAGACACTGACAAACATCCACTAGCATCAAGACCATCCAGGAAAATATGACCTTGCTAAGCGAACTAAATAAAACACCAGTGACCAATTCTGGAGAAAGAGAAATTTGTGATATTTCAGACAAAAAATTCAAAATAGCTGTTTTGAGGAAACTCAAAGAAATTCAAGATAACACAGAGAAGGGATTCAGAATTCTATCAGAAAAATTTAATGAAGAGAATGAAGTAGTTAGAAATAATAAAGCAGAAATTCTGGAGTTGAAAAATGCAACTGACATACTGAAGAATGCATCCAAGTCTTTTAATAGCAGAATTGTTCAAGCAGAAGGAAGAATTAGCTTGAACAGAGGTTAGGGAAGACAAAAGAAAAAAGAATAAAAAAGAATGAAGCATGTCTGAAAGATCTAGAAAACAGCCTGAAAAGGGCAAATCTAAGAGTTATTGGTCTTAGAAAGGTGGTAGAAAAAGAGATAGGGGTAGCAAGTTTATCAAAAGGGGTCATAGCAGAGAACTTTCCAAACCTAGAAAAAGATAACAATGTCCAAGTACAAGATGGTTATAGAACACCATGCAGATTTAATCCAAAAGAGAACAGCAAGCCATTAAATAAACTCCTAAATGTCAAGGATAAAGAAAGCATCCTAAAACAGCAAGAGAAAAGAAACAAACTACATACGAAGGAGCTCCAATATATCTGGCAACAGACTTTTCAGTGGAAATGTTACAGGCCAGGAGAGAGTGGCATGACATATTTAAAGTGCTGAAGGAAAAAAACTTTTACCCTAGAATAATATACCTGGTGAAAATATCCTTTAAGCATGAAAGAGAAATAAAGACTTTCTGAGACAAGAAAAAGCTGAAGGACTTCATTAACACCAGACCTGTCCTACATGAAATGCAAAAAGGGTGCTTCAATCAGAAAGAAAAGGATGTTAAAGAGCAATAAGAAATCATCTGAAAGTACAAAGCTCACTGGTAATAACAAGTACACAGGAAAACACAGAATATTATAACACCATAACTGCACTGTGTAAGGAAATCTTATCTTCAATAGAAAGACTAAGCAACGAACCAAAAAAATAATGAAAACAACTTTTCAAGACATTGACTGTACAATAAGATGTAAATAGAAACAACAAAAAGTTAAAAAGGAGGGAGACAAAGTTAAGGTGTAGAGTTTTTATTAGTTTTCCTTTTTTTGTTTTTGTTTATGCAAATGATGTTAAGTTTTTATGAGTTTAAAATGGGTTATAAGATAGTATTTGCAAGCCTCATGGTAACCTCAAATCAAAAAACATACAACAGACACAGAAAAAAATAAAAAGTAAGAAATTGGCCAAGCGCGGTGGCTCACGCTTGTAATCCCAGCACTTTGGGAGGCTGAGGTGGGCAGATCACGAGGTCAGGAGATCGAGACCACGGTGAAACCCCGTCTCTACTAAAAATACAAAAAATTAGCTGGGCGTGGTGGCGGGTGCCTGTAGTCCCAGCTACTCGGAGAGGCTGAGGCAGGAGAATGGCGTGAACCCGGGAGGTGGAACTTGCAGTGAGCCAAGATCGTGCCACTGCACTCCAGCCTGGACGACAGAGTGAGAATCCGCCTCAAAAAAAAAAATAAATAAATAAAAAATAATAAAAAAAATAAAAAGTAAGAAATTAAATCACATACCAGAGAAAATCATCTCACTAGAAGGAAGACAGGAAGGAAGGAAGGAAGGAAGGAAGGAAGGAAGGAAGGAAGGAAGGAAGGAAGGAAGGAAGGAAGGAAGAGAAAACTACAAAACAAGCAGAAAATAAATAACAAAATGGCACGAGTAAGTCCTGACTTATCAATAATAACATTGAATAATGCACAGTCTCTGCCTCTCTGCCTTCTCCCTCCCCAAGCACACAGATTCTTTAATAAATGGACTAAACTTTTCAATCAAAAGACAGGGTGGCTAAATGGGTAAGAAAAGAGACCTACTGATCTGTTTCCTACAAGAAACAGATTTTACCTTTAAAGACACATATAGACTGAAATAAAAAGATAAAAAAAGACATCCCATGTCAATGAAAACCAGAAAACCCCAGGAGTCTCTGTATTTATAACAGGCAACATAGATTTCAAGACAGAAACTATAAAAATGGACAAAGAAGGTCACTATATAGTGATAAAGTGGTTTACCCAGCAACAGGATATAACAACTGTAAATATATACGCACCCAACACTGGGGCACTTAAATATATAAAGCAAATATTACTACAGTTAAAGAGAGAGATAGACTCCAAAACAATATTAGCTGGATATTTCAGCACCCCTCTTTCAGCATTGGACAGACCTTCCAGACAATCAACAAAGAAACATCAGTTAATCTGCACTATTGCCCAAATGGATCTAACAGTTATTTACGAAAGCAGAGAATAAAAATGTGGAAAATTTGCAGCCTGACTCATTTTCTGGGAAGGAATTTAAGGCTGCAGAAATTTGAATAAGTAATGAAGAGCTGAATGTTAATAGCCAAGACAATAGGGAAAATGCCCCTGGGGCATTTTGCGACAGCCCCTCCCTTCACAGGCCTGGAGGCCTAGGAGGGAAAAATGGTTTCATGGGCTAGGCCCAGGGCCCAGATGCTCTGTGCAGCCTCAGGACATGGTGCCCTACATTCCAGCTTCTCCAGCTCCAGGCATGGCTAAAAGGGCCAACGTACAATTCAGGCCATTGCTTTGAGAGTACAAGTCACAAGCTTTGGCGGCTTCCATGTGATGACGGGCCAGGGGGTGCACAGAGGGCAAGAATTGAGGCTTGGAAGTCCCCACCTAGGTTTCAGAGGCTATAGGGAAAAGCCTGGATGTCTAGGCAAAAGGCTGTCATGGGGTGGAGGCCTCATGGAGAACCTCTACTGGGGCAGTGCGAAGGGGAAATATGGGATTGGAGCTCCCACGCAGAATCCTCACTGGGACAATGCCTAGTGGAGCTGTGAGAACAGGGCCACTGTCTTCCAGAACTCAGAATTGTAGATCCACCCACAGCTTGCATTGTGCCCCTGGAAAAGCCATAGTCACTCAATGCCAGCTCATGAAAGCAGCCACAGGGGCTGTACCCTGCAGAGCCATAGGAATGAAGATGCCCACACTTTGGAAAACCATCCCTTGTGTCAGTGTTGCCTGGATATGAGACATGAAGTCAAAGAAGATTAATTTGGAGCTTTAAGATTTAATGACTACGCTGCTGGGTTTTAGACTTGCATGTGGCTGGTAGCTCCTTTGTTTTGGCTGATTTCACCCTTTTGGAAGGGGAGCATTTACTCAATTCCTGTACTATTATTGTATCTTGAAAGTAACTAACTTGTTTTTGACTTTACAGGCTCATAGGCAGAAGGGACTTGCCCTGACTTAGATAAGACTTTGGGCTTGGACTTTTGAGTTAGTGATGGAATGAATTAAGACTTTGTGGGACTGTTGGTAAGGCATGATTTTGTTTTGAAACATGATAATTGGGAGGTGCCAGGGGTGGAATGATATAGCTTGGTGCTGTGTTCCTACCCAAATTTCATGTCAAATTGTAATTCCCAGTGTTGGAAGTGGGTCTGGTGGGAGGTAATTAAATCATGGGGGTGGCTCTACCCCTGCTGTTCTCAGATCTCATGATAAGTCATCCCATGATAGTGAATGACTTATCATGAGATCTGGTTGTTTAAAAGTGTGTAGTACTTCCCCTTTTGCTCTTTCTCCTCTGCTGCCCTGTCTTGCATCCCCTTTACCTTCCACCATGATTGTTAGTTTTCAGAGGCCTCCCCAGTCATGCCTCTTATACAGCCTGCAGAATGGTGAGTCAATTAAACTTCTTTTCTTCATAAATTACCCAGTCTCAGATAGTTCTTTATAGCAGTGTGAGAATGGACTAATACAGATAGTTACCAGAGTCTGGGAAGGATAGTGGGTATGCGGGTGGGAGAGAAGTAGGGATGGTTAATAGGTACAAAAATTTAATTAGATAGACTGAATAAGGTCTGGCATTTGATAGTAAAACAGGGTGACTACAGTCTACAATAATTTATTGTACATTTAAAAATAGCTAAGAGTATAACTGGATTGTTTGAAACACAAAAGATAAATGCTTGAGGTGATGGATATCCCATTTACCCTGATGTGGTTATTATATATGCATGGCTGTATAAAAATATGTCATGTAACCTATAAATATATACACTTACAATGTACTCATAAGAATTAACAACAAATTATTTTTAAAAAGGAGAAGAAGACATGACTTTGAATTACTCTGCCTACATTTTTTTCTCCACTTTAGAAAAGATTGAATGAAACATCCATGTAGAACTAGTTTTAGTTACTCCAAAGGTTGATAATTATTTCCCAAGATTTCTATATTATTATTCTCATCCTCAAACCAAATTAAATCCCACTGATTACTAGTTTGTCTCTGTTTAACTATAAAAAGCTTACATTTTTAAAACAGATATTTTGGCTATTCACTTTATATATTTTCAGATATTTAGATCTTGAATTCCAATTAGATTTTCCTACCTTAAATCTTTATCATTGATTACATTTCTACCATATATTTCTATTGTCAAAATGTAGAACATGCCTATCCTTTGACAGAAATTACAGTTCTAGGAATTAATTCTAATATGTACATTTACATGAATATGTATGTATATTAGAATATATATTCTTTCCTATTTGAAGCATCTTTGTTTAAAATATCAAAATACTGGAAACAATCTAAATGTCTAAAAATAGACTAAGTTGTAGTACATCTATGCAATTTAACTATGTATCTTTATGTTAAAAATAAGCCAACTGCCGGGTGCAATGGTGGCTCATGCCTGTAATCCCAGCACTTTGGGAGGCCGAGGCGGGAGGATCACGAGGTCAGGAGATCGAGACCATCCTGGCTAACAGTGAAACCCTGTCTCTACTAAAAACACAAAAAATTAGGTGGGCGTGGTGGCAGACACCTGTAGTCCCAGCTATTTGGGAGGCTGAGGCAGGAGAATGGCGTGAACCCAGGAGGCAGAGCTTGCAAGTGAGCCAAGATCCCGCCACTGCACTCCAGTCTGGGTGATGGAGCGAGACTCTGTCTCAAAAAAAAAAATAAAAAAATATATACAAAATAAGCCAACTGTATACTGATGTGGAATAATCTGTATGATATAAGAAGTATCAAAGCAAACTGTACAATAGAATATCTAGTATGTTATAATTTATGAAAAACAAACAAAAGTATAGTTACATGCTTGCTTATGCACTGAATATTTCTGAAAAATATACAGAAAACTGGTAACATTAGTTGCTTCTGGGCAGGAGAACTTGATGGCCAGGGTCTTGGGGTAGGAGAGAAACATGCTTTCTTTTCCCTACATATTCTTTTGTTTCTTTTCAGTTTTATGGCCATGGTATGCATGCATTTCATATCAGATCAATTGGCCTTCTTTTCTTTCAAATAAGCACTTATATTTGGTGATTTTAAGAACACAATATACAAATAACTCTCAGCCTGGGGTGGGAGGAGGAGCAAAGCTCTTCTATTTTATAGGAATGTTGTCTCTTTTAAACATAATTATGGTTCCTTAAAATTTTTATTAAGAGCAGGGAGCTTTCTATGACATGCAGCTTCTAAATACAAGGTTTTTTTTTTTTTCTTAACAATTGTAATCTGTAGTCTTAAGGCTATGTTAATCTCAAAGCATGTTTAACTATACTTACTATAAGAAACAATGTGATAGAATATTTGTTATCTGAGTTATGTTTATTTACTTAGTTTTAACTGTTTGCCTTAGCAATGTGAATTTATTAACGTATCTTGTGATAATTAACACATTGACTATGATCTTACTGACCCCATTATAGTTTTTCTTTTTTTTTTTTAGATATGGGGTCTTGGTCTTGCTGTTTTGTCCAGGTTGACCTTGAACTCCTCCAGCCTCCTGAGTACCCGAGAGTACAGGCATACACCACCACAAAAGACTTTCTCTCCATTAAATAAATAGGGTAAGTTCCTTTGTTAATTAAAAAATGTAGCAGATTCTAGCAAAGTTCCTTTGTTAATTAAAAAATGTAGCAGATTCCTCAGTTGTGCAAGAAAATAAAATGTGCTTATAGCAGATTCATTATCAAAAAAAAAAAAAAAACAGCAGAAAACTTTTGCTTTCAGACAAATTGGTACTGCGGTCCTGGAAACAAGTCTGAAGAGAGGGATGTTGGAATAGATGGCTTCAGCCCTAAAATCAGAGTGTGCTAATAAAATGGCTGAAGAGGACTCACAAAATCTCATTTTGGTTTTCAGTGGAAGCCACCTGTCTTTACTGCCTATTTCCCATCTGAGAAACTGCTGTACTCTCTAAATTAGATAAAATAAAAATGCAAACATTCAGATGCATTGAGTAAGGATTCAACATTTAGAAACAGTGTCAGGAAAAGTGGTGTTTTTAAATGGTATGAAATGTGGTGGATCAAATTGAGATGCAGTCATATCAGGTTGTGGTAGAGAAACGATTTTCTCCCTCAGTGTTTTCTCTCTCCTTTTTCCTATATGAATTAAGGACTGATCAACCAAAAATCAGGTCTGGATAGGAAGTCTTAGATGGCTTCTCAGTCAGGCGCGGTTCTGGTTGGAAAACAGAATTCACCCTAGACAGGCTAGGAAAAACCCACAGTCATGGCTGAACTACTCACAGAGGTGTGCACTGGGGTGAGGGAGTAAAAAAAGGGATGTTTCCCTAGAAAGGAAAGGATTGGTGTGGGGGTAAGGATGGGTGGGGACAGAGTTTCTGGAGCTAAGAGAGCTGGGAACCTGTAGATAAGGCCACCGTGCTTTTCCTGGGTAGTCCTGGAAGAAATCAGCTACTATTAGAGAGGTGGTGCTGAAGCAGAGAGGGAGAAAGGATTCAGTCTCTTACATCCCTAGCTTCCCTGGATCTGCTCTTTTCTCAGCAGCCTGGCCAAATCTAGATGGAAACCAGCTCCCATGGGGGTATGGGAGATGATGTCTCCAGGGCTCACCCTTCCAGGGCATGGAGGAGGAGAGAGAAGGATGGAGAATGGACGGGGAGTGGAAGTGCAAATAATAATAATAATAATAATCAGTGCACACAGCATTGTACTACATGTATTAAAATCCTCTGGGCAAATCCCAATGTGGTGCAATGTGTATGTGTTTCTCTGTCATGTAAGCTGCTAGTAACCTTGGTCTGTCTGAACCCCAGCTGGCTTTGGGTGACAGAGGAGCCTTATATGAACTGATGTAGGGTTTCAAGGAGAGATTATCTCTGGATATCTGTTATATATGCATATGCATCATTGCTATAGTATGTGGCATATTATATCTCGAGATATATAATTAATATTCTAGACAGACAACAAAGTGTTTGCATAAATTTTCAACTTCTTTTCATCCCAGAGGAACTAAATTAACAAATTAAAATCTGAAAATAAAGTGCACATTCAATTTTAAACAATAAGAATATGGGTAAGATTGGAGGATATTGTGAAAGATTGTGTTTGGGAGAAAATACATAGTTAACTCTTTACTCCACCCACATTTTGGAAGGAAAAGCTGCAATTTAAAAATTGTAATTTGTGAAAATAATTTAAATTAGTAAAACAATTAACATTCAGATGATAGAACCTAGTTTTCTACTTAGTTTCTAAGTGGAAAATAATACATTCTTATTTTAGGTGTGAAAATTTTTCTTAAAGAAAAAATAATTTGCTCTTATCAGAAAAAATGAAGGTATATAAATATATTTGCAAAACAGTTGTATACTTTTCCATTATGAAGTAGAACAAGTAAAACTAAAGCATTACTGTAAAGTGTTTTATAATAATTTTCTTTCCCATTATCACTTAACGCACAAAAGGGAAAAATGAACTTTTGTGTGATGAAACTTAGCAGCACACCAATAAAAACATGGAATATAATAATTAATTGCCTCCAGACTGACAGCCAGGTGGGACCAAAATTATTTTCTCTGCTTTGGTAAAATTTTCATGTGACTCTGGTTGTTGTAGTTTTAATTTTTATGGTAAAGGCTTTTAGAACAAAAATGGTATATGATAAGACCCAGAAATTTATCATTTCCCTAGTTTGAGAATTTTTTTAGTGATGCTAAGAGTGTGCTTTGGTAAATTAAGTCTTTTTTCCCTAGAACCCTGACTTCTTTCCCCACCATCTCTGTGGTGATAGTGCACTTATTTCAGTACTGTTACAGTAGGTAGCTAGTCAGACATGAGCAGGGCAGGAGAGGGCCCTCCTCACCCTCCGTCACCACAGGGGATGTCAGGTGACCATCAGATGATGGTCAGGCAGTTGTTAACTGTCTCTCTAAAATAATAATTGGTTACTCTGGAGCCAGGGAAGGGCTCCCAATAGTTAGAAAACACCTGAAATGGTGGTCAGCGGCTTCCTGATGAGATCTCAGGAGCTTGGCAAGAGGGCCCAGGCATGTGCATTAGAAGGCAAAATGACAGAGTTTAACTGGTATATGACCTCCTAGGAAGATTCGACTGGCAAGGGAAGACCACCTCAAGTTAGCATGCATACAACTCCAATAAACACGCTGTACATGCTCCCCTCCCAAGTGCTGGCAGACCACTGTGCATGCGGACAGCCCTTCCCAAGGGAAGAATTAGGGGAGAAGGAACGCAAGACCTCAGAAGCATGCCAACATATAAAACCCCAAGTCAAAAGGTCAAACCATGCCCTCGATCTCTCAAGTTACCCGCTTGGCACTCTTCCAAGTGTACTTGTTTTCTTTCCCGCTCTAAGGCTTTTTAATAAACTTTCACTCCTGCTCTAAAACTTGCCTCTGTCTCTCCTTTTGCCTTATGCCCGTCAGTCAAATTCTTTCTTCAGAGGAGGCAAGAATTGAGGTTGCTGCAGACTCCATACAGATAAGGATTTGCTGCCAGTAACAGAACCATCACTGCCATCGATTTTAGAATATATTTATTGTCCTAAAAAGAATTCCTGTACCTGTTAGTAGTCGTTTACCATTTCTCTCCCATTCTTTTAGCTCCTGGAAACCTGGAATCTTCCTGTCTCTATAGACTTTTCTATTCTGGATATCCGGGTGAATTTTTAAAAATGTAGTCTTTCTCTGACAAATTCTCAATTTTATATTGACTTATTACAAGTTAATATAAATTTGTTTATATTTTCCTCCTAATTGACTATTGAAATTTTACATTAATACTGAGGTCCTATGTAAGAATTTCGAAAATTTTTTTTTTTTTTTTGAGACGGGGTCTCGCTCTTTCTCCCAGCCCGGAGTGCAGTGGCGCAATCTCGGCTCACTGCAAGCTCCGCCTCCTGGGTTCACGCCATTCTCCTGCCTCAGCCCCCCAAGTAGCTGGGACTACAGGCGCCCGCCACTGCGCCCGGCTAATTTCTTGTATTTTTAGTAGAGACGGGGTTTCACCGTGTTAACCAGGATGGTCTCGATCTCCTGACCTCGTGATCCGCTCGCCTCGGCCTCCCAAAGGGCTGGGATTACAGGCGTGAGCCACCGCGCCCGACCAGAATTTCGAAAATATTACAGTTGATCCCCCAACTCCTATTATAAAACATAAATAATGACGCCTGTGAGTTTTTGTTCAGGTGTAATTTGGCCCATAAGATGTAAAAGCACTTCAGGAGAATTTTGAACGGTAAATAATCAACTAATTAATCAAACAAATAACCCTCATGATGCTACATTAGTCTGTATTCATTACCTGTTCCTAGATAATAGTGAAGGAAAATGTTTAGCCTAATCTGGTTCTTTGTCTTTTTATCATCTAATTCTCTGGCACATGTCATTAGCACTGGAGACCTGATTTTCCCATATAAGGGTTTTTATTATTATCTGAGAATTCTTACTTTTCTAGCCTTTGCTTGAGGTTACCTTGACTCCTCAATGCTGTGTTTGTAAACACTAGCTCCTGCACTGATCCCCTAGAGGCTGGAGTTCAGGAAGCTTTTGTTTACACAGTATTCTGCCAAATGCTGATTGCTTTTGTTTGTTATTTGGGAGATTGCTTCTCTCTGTGTTTTCCTGCTGTTGCTGTTCTCTGCTCTATTTCTCCGTCTTCCCCATGTTCCTCTGAACTGTGTTGCAACCATGCATCATTTGGTGGCAGCTGTCTTACTAAATGGAGCATTTGGCTTGTAGTAGATTGTGAATGGCTTCTGGTTGTTGTATGCTCCTGAGAAAATACCCTTGAACCTACTGATGATTTTTGTTCTTTCTCTTTGGCTGTAGCCACTTGCAATCTTACCTTTAACCACTTAATCCCTATTTTGTTTTTGTTTGTTTGTTTTTTGAGCTAGGGTCTTGGTCTGCCACCCAGGCTGGAGAGTAGTAGGGCAAACATACCTCACTGCTGCCTCCAGCTCCTGGGCTCAAGTGACCATCTCACGTTATCCTCTCAAGTAGCTGGGACTACAGGTGTGCACCATCATGCCTTGCATATATATATATATATTTTTTTTTTTTTTGTAGAGACAAGGTCTTGCTATGTTGCCCAGGCTGGTCTTGAACTCCTGGCCTCAAACAGTGCTCTTGCCTCAGCTTCCCAAAGTGCTGAGATTACAGGTGTGAACCACCATGCTCAGCAATACATATCTTTTATTTGATTCATCTAGTAGTGTCTACCTATCACTGTGGCTGCCAAGATCTTTGGGACACCCTTCCTACAATGTTTTACTTCTCTATGCTGAATCCCACCTCCCAATTTAGAATTTAGGTAATCTTACATTTCCCAGCTTCCCTTGTAGGAACTTAGTTGCATCAGTCAGATGTACTCCCATAAAATTTTGATTTGGAAGGAATCTTTGTGGGGAAACAAGGAAGGTAAAGGGCATTCGTTCAGCAGAGGCAGTAGGTTCTGTGGGTCTATTGCAGAGGTGCAGTTTCCTGATCACAGAAGAAGTGTGATCAGGCCGGGCGTGGTGGCTCATGCCTGTAATCCCAGCACTTTGGGAGGCCAAGGCCAGTGGATCACGAGGTCAGGAGATAAAGACCATCCTGGCTAACATGGTGAAACCCCGTCTCTACTAAAAACACATAAAATTAGCTGGATGTGGTGTTGGGCGCCTGTAGTCCCAGCTACTTGGGAGGCTGAGGCACGAAAATAGAGTGAACCTGGGAGCTGGAGGTTGCAGTGAGCCGAGACTGCACCACCACACTCCAGCTGGGGCGACAGAGCGAGACGCTGTCTCAAAAAAAAAAAAAAGAAAAAAGAAGTGTGATCAATAAAATACCAGGATTGGTCATAGAGATCTGCAGTCGCTAGCATATGGATTTCATTTAAAAACTTGATTATATTTGTACACTGAGACATACACAGAAGACTCTATAGATGGAAAAGTGAAGGAGCAGAGAATGGAATTCTTTTTTTTTTTATTATTCTTTAAGTTTTAGGGTACATGTGCACAACGTGCAGGTTTGTTACATATGAATACGTGTGCCATGTTGGTGTGCTGCACCCATTAACTCGTCATTTACATTAGGTATATCTCCTAATGCTATCCCTTCCCCTCCCCCCACCCTACAAGAGGCCCCAGTATGTGATGTTCCCCTTCCTGTGTCCATGTGTTCTCATTGTTCAATTCCCACCTAAGAGTGAGAACATGCGGTGTTTGTTTTTTTGTCCTTGCGATAGTTTACTGAGAATGATGGTTTCCAGCTTCATCCATGTCCCTACAAAGGACATGAACTCATCATTTTTTATGGCTGCATAGTATTCCATGGTGTATATGTGCCACATTTTCTTAATCTAGTCTATCATTGATGGACATTTGGGTTGGTTCCAGGTCTTTGCTATTGTGAATAGTGCCTCAATAAACATACGTGTGCATGTGTCTTTATAGCAGCATGATTTATAGTCCTTTGGGTATACACCCAGTAATGAGATGGCTGGGTCAAATGGTATTTCTAGTTCTAGATCCCTGTGGAATCACCACACTGACTTCCACAATGGTTGAACTAGTTTACAGTCCCACCAACAGTGTAAAAGTGTTCCTATTTCTCCACATCCTCTCCAGCACCTGTTGTTTCCTGACTTTTTAATGATGGCCATTCTAACTGGTGTGAGATGGTATCTTATTGTGGTTTTGATTTGCATTTCTCTGATGGCCAGTGATGATGAGCATTTTTTCATGTGTCTTTTGGCTGCATAAATGTCTTCTCTTGAGAAGTGTCTGCTCATATCCTTCGCCCACTTTTTGATGGAGTTGTTTGGTTTTTTCTTGTAAATTTGTTTGAGTTCATTGTAGATTCTGGATATTAGCCCTTTGTCAGATGAATAGATTGCAAAAATTTTCTCCCATTGTGTAGGTTGCCTGTTCACTCTGATGGTAGTTTCTTTTGCTGTGCAGAAGCTCTTTAGTTTAATTAGATCCCATTTGTCAATTTTGGCTTTTGTTGCCATTGCTTTTGGTGTTTTAGACGTGAAGTCCTTGCCCATGCCTATGACCTGAGTGGTATTGCCTAGGTTTTCTTCTAGGGTTTTTATGGTTTTAGGTCTAACATATAAGTCTTTAATCCATCTTGAATTAATTTTTGTATAAGGTGTAAGGAAGGGATCCAGTTTCAGCTTTCTACATATGGCTAGCCAATTTTCCTGGCACCATTTATTAAATAGGGAATCCTTTCTCCATTTCTTGTTTTTGTCAGGTTTGTCAAAGATCAGATAGTTGTAGATATGCGGCATTATTTCTGAGGCCTCTGTTCTGTTCCATAGATCTATATCTCTGTTTTGGTACCAGTACCATGCTTTTTTGGTTACTGTAGCCTTGTAGTATAGTTTGAAGTCAGGTAGCATGATGCCTCCAGCTTTGTTCTTTTGGCTTAGGATTGACTTGGCGATGCAGGCTCTTTCTTGGTTCCATATGAACTTTAAAGTAGTTTTTTCCAATTCTGTGAAGAAAGTCATTGGTAGCTTGATGGGGGTGGCATTCAATCTATAAATTACCTTGGGCAGTATGGCCATTTTCACAATATTGATTCTTACTACCCATGAGCATGGAATGTTCTTCCATTTGTTTGTATCCCCTTTTATTTGATTGAGCAGTGGTTTGTAGTTCTCCTTGAAGAGGTCCTTCATGTCCCTTGTAAGTTGGATTCCTAGGTATTTTATTCTCTTTGAAGCAACTATGAATGGGAGTTCACTCATGATTTGGCTCTCTGTTTGTCTTTTATTGGTGTATAAATGCTTTTGATTTTTGCACATTGATTTTATATCCTCAGCCTTTGCTGAAGTTGCTTATCAGCTTAAGGAGATTTTGGGCTGAGATGATGGGGTTTTCTAGATATACAATCATGTCATCTGCAAACAGGGACAATTTGACTTCCTCTTTTCCTAATCGAATACCCTTTATTTCCTTCTCCTGCCTGATTGCCCTGGCCAGAACTTCCAACACTATGTTGAATAGGAGTGGTGAGAGAGGACATCCCTGTCTTGTGCCAGTTTTCAAAGGGAATGCTTCCAGTTTTTGCCCATTCAGTATGATATTGGCTGTGGGTTTGTCATAGATAGCTCTTATTATTTTGAGATATGTCCCATCAATACCTGATTTATTGAGAATTTTCAGCATGAAGGTTGTTGAATTTTGTCAAAGGCCTTTTCTGCATCTATTGAGATAATCATGTGGTTTTTGCCGTTGGTTCTGTTTATATGCTGGATTACGTTTATTGATTTGCATATGTTGAACCAGCCTTGTAACCCAGGGATGAAGCCCATTTGATCATGGTGGATAAACTTTTTGATGTGCTGCTGGATTTGGTTTGCCAGTATTTTTATTGAGGATTTTTGCATCGACGTTCATCAAGGATATTAGTCTAAAATTCTCTTTTTTTTGTTGTGTCTCTGCCACGCTTTGTTATCAAGATGATGCCGGCTTCATAAAATGTGTTAGGGAGGATTCCCTCTTTTTCTATTGATTGCAATAGTTTCAGAAGGAATGGTACCAGCTCCTCCTTGTACCTCTGGTAGAATTCGGCTATGAATCTGTCTGGTCCTGGACTTTTTTTGGTTGGTAAACTATTAATTGTTGCCTCAATTTCAGAGCCTGTTATTGGTCTATTCAGAGATTCAATTCTTCCTGGTTTAGTCTTGGGAGAGTGTATGTGTTGAGGAATTTATCCATTTCTTCTAGATTTTCTAGTTTATTTGCATAGAGGTGTTTATAGTATTCTCTGATGGTAGTTTGTATTTCTGTGGGACCGGTGGTGATATCCCCTTTATCATTTTTTATTGTGTCTATTTGATTCTTCTCTCTTTTGTTCTTTATTAGTCTTGCTAGGAGTCTTTCAATTTTGTTGATCTTTCCAAAAAACCAGCTCCTGGATTCATTGATTTTTTGAAGGGTTTTTTGTGTCTCTATTTCCTTCAGTTCTGCTCTGAGCTTAGTTATTTCTTGCCTTCTGCTAGCTTTTGAATGTGTTTGCTCTTGCTTCTCTAGTTCTTTTAATTGTGATGTTAGGGTGTCAATTTTAGATCTTTCCTGCTTTCTCTTGTGGGCATTTAGTGCTATAAATTTCCCTCTACACAATGATTTAAATGTGTCCCAGGGATTCTGGTATGTTGTGTCTTTGTTCTCATTGGTTTCAAAGAACATCTTTATTTCTGCCTTCATTTCGTTATGTACCCAGTAGTCATTCAGGAGCAGGTTGTTCTGTTTCCATGTAGTTGAGCGGTTTTGAGTGAGTTTCTTAATCTTGAGTTCTAGTTTGATTGCACTGTGGTCTGAGAGACAGTTTGTTATAATTTCTGTTCTTTCACATTTGCTGAGGAGTGCTTTACTTCCAACTGTGTGGTCAATTTTGGAATAAATGTGGTGTGGTGCTGAGAAGAATGTATATTCTGTTGATTTGGGGTGGAGAGTTCTGTAGACATCTATTAGGTCTGCTTGGTGTAGAGCTGAGTTCAATTCCTGGATATCCCTGTTAACTTTCTGTCTCATTGATCTGTCTAATGTTGACAGTGCGGTGTTAAAGTTTCCCATTATTATTGTGTGGGAGTCTAAGTCTCTTGGTAGGTCTCTAAGGACTTGCTTTATGAATCTGGGTGCTCCTGTATTGGGTGCATATGTATTTAGGATAGTTAGCTCTTCTTGTTGAATTGATCCCTTTACCATTATGTAATGGCCTTCTTTGTCCCTTTTGATCTTTGTTGGTTTAAAGTCTGTTTTATCAGAGACTAGGATTGCAACCCCTGCCTTTTTTTGCTTTCCATTTGCTTGGTAGATCTTCCTCCATCCCTTTATTTTGAGCCTATGTGTGTCTCTGCACGTGAGATGGGTTTCCTGAATACAGTACACTGATGGGTCTTGACTCCTTATCCAATTTGCCAGTCTGTGTCTTTTAATTGGAGCATTTAGCCCATTTACATTTAAAGTTAATATTGTTATGTGTGAATTTGATCCTGTCATTATGATGTTAGCTGGTTATTTTGCTCGTTAGTTGATGCAGTTTCTTCCTAGCCTCAACGGTCTTTACAATTTGTCATGTTTTTGCAGGGGCTGGTACCGTTTGTTCCTTTCCATGTTTAGTGCTTCCTTCAGGAGCTCTTGTAGAGCAGGCCTGGTGGTGACAAAATCTCTCAGCATTTGCTTGTAAGGGATTTTATTTCTCCTTCACTTATGAAGCTTAGTTTGGCTGGATATGAAATTCTGGGTTGAAAATTCTTTTCTTTAAGAATGTTGAATATTGGCCCCCACTCTCTTCTGGCTTGTAGCGTTTCTGCTGAGAGATCAGCTGTTAGTCTGATGGGCTTCCCTTTATGGGTAACCCAACCTTTCTCTCTGGCTGCCCTTAACATTTTTTCCTTTATTTCAACTTTGGTGAATCTGACAATTATGTGTCTTGGCGTTGCTCTTCTCGAGGAGTATCTTTGTGGCATTCTCTGTATTTCCTGAATTTGAATGTTGGCCTGCCTTGCTAGATTGGGGAAGTTCTCCTGGATGATATCCTGCAGAGTGTTTTCCAACTTTGTTCCATTCTCCCCGTCACTTTCAGGTACACCAATCAGACGTAGATTTGTTCTTTTCACATAGTCCCATATTTCTTGGAGGCTTTATTCATTTCTTTTTATTCTTTTTTGAGAATGGAATTCGTAGCTTACTTGGGAGTCAAGAAATGTGGATAAGTTAAGTGACCAGGCAAAGGACAAAGGGAGAATGATCTGTGCAGTGGACTTGGGGGGCACTTACTCCATCTAAAGGAGAGAGCTGCTGCTTCCCTTCTCCTGGGGATTGTGCCTGTGTCATGTCTCAGGGTCAGTGATGCCCAGGTTTCAGATTTTTTCAAGAGAAAGTAGAAATCTAACTTTTTGGGTGAAATTTCCTGAGTTTTAAATATTACCAATTAATTCAAAATTATTTTAGAGATTTGAGTGACCTAATGAAATATAAGTCAGGTATAGCCCATGGGTTGCCAGTTTTTGATCCCTGCTTCACTGGAGAGAAGATGAGGTCATCAAGAAGACCCGTAAGAAATGGAGAGATATGAGGGAGTGGGAATACAGAAGTCAGGGAAATTGACAAGAGGGAAGCCTGGTTAACACTGTACAATTCAAAGGGTGGTCTTGTTAGATAAGGATCGAATAGTGTCTTTTGTGTCCATTATATAGGGTTGCTAGAAGTCGTTGGTAACCTTTGTCAAGTCTCTTCAGAAGAATAGTAAGAGAAAAAACCAAATTGCAGTGGTTTGAGGAATGAGAGAGACATGACGCAGTGAAGACAGAGAGTGGAGACCACTCCAAGGGTCGTATCTAGCAGAAGATAAAAGAAACTTTTTTTTTTTGTGATACAGAGTTCATTCTGTCACCCAGGCTGGAGTACAGTGGTGCGATCATGGCTCACTGAAGCCTCGATTTCCCAGTCTGTATTACTCAGCGTTCCCCATACAGACAGAACTAATAGGATACATGTATACATGAAAGAAAGTTTATTAAGAAGAATCGACCCACACAATCACAAGGTGAAGTCCCACAATAGGCCATCTACAAGCCGAGGAGCTAGGAATCCAGTAGTGGCTCAGTCCGAGTCCTAAAACCTCAAAAGTAAGGAAGCCGACAGTGCAGCCTTCAGTCTGTGGCCAAAGGTCTGAGAGCCTCTGGCAAATCACTGGTGTAAGTCCAAGAGTCGAAAGGCTGAAGAACCTTGAGTCTGATGTCCAAGGGCAGGAAACATCCAGCATGGGGGAAAGACAAAAGCCAGAAGACTCAGAGAGCCAGCTTATCCCACCCTGCCCACTTTGTTCTAGCTGTGCTGGCAGCTGATTGGATGGTGTCCACCCACATCGAGGGTGGGTCTTCCTCTCCCAGGCTAGTGACTCAAATGTTAATCTCCTTTGGCAACACCCTCGCAGACACACCCAGAAACAATACTTTACCAGCTAACTAGGTGTCCTTCAATTCAATCAAGCTGACACCTAATATTAGCCATCACATGGGCTCAAGTGACTCTCCAACTTCAGCCTCCCAAGTAGCTGGGACTACAGGTGTGCATCACCATGCCCAGCTAATTTTTGTATTTTTCATAGACATTTGGTTTTGCCACATTGCCCAATCTGGTCTTGGACTCCTGGGCTCAAGAGATCCTCCTGCTTCTGCCTCCCAAAATTCTGAGATTACAGGTGTGAGTCACCACACCTGGACAAAAGAAGCCTTTTTTTTGAAGGTCTAGCCAAGGCTGAAGTATATATATATTATAAACATGTTTTATAGATGTAACATGTTTATATATAACAAGTATATATATAATAAACATGTTTATAATATATACACTATATATGTACGTATGTATAGATTATATATGTATATTTATATATACATGTATATGTTTTAATTAAGCAAACTTTAATAATTATATTATTTCAATTTTCTATAATCTTATTTTTAAAATTTTGTGAAGTATATTTATAAGCTCAGATGAATAAAACTACTCTAGGGAGGAACTTAAAAATGATAGAGGTGAAGTCTGTTAATTGAGTTTCTGGAGGAGAAGGGAGAAGGTGTGGTGGAAAACACAATACGAAATGGAAGATTCTCTGAGATTAGAGGGAAGGAACTTAGAAAAGGTATGGAATTGGGCAAACTTACAGCTAATGATGACTGTGGAGGAAGCTGAGGTAATTCTTTTCTAGTTTGGTAGAAAAGCTAAGGTTCATTGATAGTGAGTGGAGTGGGAGTGAAAAACCTGCTTTAAGAGAGTGGAGAAGGTTTAAAGATACCAGTGAGGGAGATGGGAAGAAGAGAGATATATATATACATATATATATACATATATATAAAATATAGATATAAAATTATATATGAATAAAACTACTGTAGGGGTAATTATATACATATATTATATATATATAATTATATATTATATTATATATAAAAGATATATAATTATATATTATATATAAAAGATATATAATTATATATTATATATAAAAGATATATAATTATATATTATATATAAAAGATATATAATTATATATTATATATAAAAGATATATAATTATATATTATATATATAAAAGATATAAAATTATATATTATATATAAAAGATATAAAATTATATATTATATATAAAAGATATAAAATTATATATAATATATAATTATACATTATATATAATTATATATAAAATTATATATAATATATAATTATATATAATATATAATTATATATAAAATTATATATAATATATATAATTATATAAAATTATATATAAAATTATGTATAATTATATATAAAATTATATATAATTATATAAAATTATATATTATATATAATTATATATAAAATTATATATTGTATAAAATTATATAAAATTATATATTATATATAAAATTATATAATATATAATTATATATAAAATTATATATTATATATAATTATATATAAAATTATATATTATATATAAAATTATATATTATATATAATTATATATAAAATTATATATTATATATAAAATTATGTATAATATATAATTATATATATAATTATATATATAATTATATATTATATATAATTATATATAAAATTATATATTATATATAATTATATAATAATATATATAATATAATATATATAAAATTATAGATATATATAATATATATATATTTATAAAATACTGCTCAGGAGGCTAAATAACCCAGTTGAGACCAGATCCCATACTTGTGTAGTGGCACTGAAGGATTTCACCGTTGCTCCACAGCATAGGATAGGTGTGAAGAAGGTGAATTTCACTCATTAGTAGTTAGGATTTCAGCCAGAGGGTGTGGGAAAATGAGTAGGTATTCACAGACCCAAGGTTCTGGTGAAGAGGATGGTTGAGGTGATTGAGGTGGAAAATGATACAAGACCAGGAAGGGTGGAAAAGCAAGAAAATGGAGAGAGAGGCCCTTTCACCTCTTAGTTCAGGCAATGGACCTTGGGGCATTGTTATTCTGCATGCATCCCTTGGAAGGTCTCACTTACCATTGCCTGGAGCCTATGTTTCTAGTGCAGCAGGTTGCTTAGATCTCCCTGTCCTTAGAAGAGGTGATAAGGCAAATAGCAGTTTTGGTTTCTTGACCCATGGATGAGGCTGAAGTAGTATCCTAAAGGATGATGCAGAACTCCAAGAAATTGTAGGTACGTTCCAGAGAAGGGAAGTGGACCAAACGCCATTTAGTGAAAAACCAGAGTTGGAATGTTACTACCCTTCATTCAAAATTCTAGTCCCTTCTTGACAAACATACCACCTAATTCATATGGCTGGAAGCGATGGCAGAGATGCATCTACACCTCTTAGTCAACCCAGCTTATGTCTCACCGGGAAGATGGTAGAGGATGACAATATTCTATCAGGAAAAATATGCCTTGTGATGATTTTTACGGCCAAATGCCTTTGCCACCACCAGGTACATCCCTGTCACACAGGACCAAGTTATATGTGAGAATTCTGCTGAGGAGACGCTGGGGGAACAGGGCTTCCCTGAAGCCCTACCAGAGGCATGGGTATTCTGGCTGCCTTTGGAACATCAGGGAACTGGGGCTCACTTGGAGCTTGAAATGATTCTAGAGTAGTGGTCCTCAAACCTTAACACACATTAGAATCATTTGGAGAGCTTGTTAAAACATAGATTCCCGGACCCTACCCTAGTAAATTAGTTTCAGTGGTTCTGGGATAGTGCTCAAGAACTTGTGTTTCTAACAAGCTCCCAGATCTTTCTGGTGTTCTTGGTCTAGGCACTACACCTTCAGCAGCACTGTTTCTATTTGGGAATTGTATTTACTAGGCTCTTGTTCCACATGCCCAATGAACAAAGTGCTCTAAGTCCGATTTGATGACTTCTCCCGGGGCACTGACGCTATCTTAGAAGTCCCAGGTGTTGCTGCCTTTTGAGTAATCTAACACTTCTGCAACCTGCTCTCATTGAGCCATAAGCTCACAGCAATCTCCAGAAACTATAGAGACTGGCCTTCATCTCGGTCTTTTGTTGTTATCATTGCTTATGAGTTGTACTATGACCATTATCATCCCATTTTTTGTGTGTGTGTGCTGAAAAAGAGATTTACCAAGATCTTTTTTTTCCAAGCTGGAATCAACGTAGAGTCCCCTCTTTCTCACCAGGATTGTGACTTTTGCCTCTAACTTCTTCTTAGGGCCCAATATTCTTAAGAAAAGTGTATACTTGCTCTTTAGACAGAGACTTGAGTCCTTGGGGAATGAGTACAAGAGATATTTGGTGGGAGTATATCTGGTTCCCAACATTGCCAGTTGGTTCCCTGGCCATTTTCTTAAAATAGAAAAATGACACAGCACGGCCAGGACTACATTTGGTCTAATCCAAAGAGTATGTGTCTGAAGGACTCTGCCACAGGAATCTTGGTGATACCAGCCAAGATATCTGAGGTCTAAGGATGGCAAACACCAGGAACCATCCAGTATTCATGGGGGGATTCCAGTAAAATAGAAGCTGGGATTTGGACATGTCTGGGCAGGTCTGCTGACTACGTAGGGCAGACATGCCTGGTGTCTATTTACACTACAGCTTTTGGCTGAAGAAGAATTGTGTGGCTGCTCTGAATGGAAAATGGAATGGGAAAAAGGGAAACATGTTACTCTTAGGACCCAGGTTTTGAAAACTCTAATAAACAAGTTTATTAATTGTATAATGGATGCATTGTTTCATATCTGGCAACTGCACAATTTATACTCGGATTTTTGGGAATAGTTTGGGAATAGTTTATCCTATTATTATCTTTAGGGGTCTATAGTCCTACATGAAATCGTATCAAAATTAAAGAAGACTGATTTAATTTATTGTACTGCCAGGAATTGTGCTGAGAGTGTGAATGAAAGGACAAAAGACACATTTTGTGGCTTTGAAAATTTCAGACAGTGAGTGAATTTTTTCTAAATTTCATGGGAAACAATATATCTAAACGTTTTATTTTGAAAGGTACACTTTTGCCATACCACCTAGAACTTCATGAAGTTTTATTAAATATTAACATGGATAAAATACTTTAAAAGTACGCTTACCTTCCATTTTAAAAATGGCTTCCGCTTGGGCTTCTGGTCTCGACTGATATATGTTATATGTTGATATATGTTATATGTGAGAATTCTGCCCAGGAGATGCTGGGGGACCAGGGCTTCCCTGAAGCCCTAACAGAGGCATGGGTATTCTGGCTGCTTTTGGAGTATCAGGGAACTGGGGCTCACTTATCATTATACAAAGTGTCTACTGAAGAGGTTCCTCTACCATTTCTCATTCACTGCATTTTCAAGGTAAGGTTTGATTGATGAGTTATTATACCACCTTTTTTCTTTAATTAATCATAGTTATTATAATATTAGAGGACACTTATTTTCTGACTGTTTTTTAAGTGCCAGGCATGAATCTAAGCACTTTACACATTATATCTCTTTTAATCCTCACAACATTGTAATGAGAGAGAGACTTTCCTTGTTGTGATTACATAGATGAGGAAACTGAAGTACATAGGGATTAAATTGCTTGTCAAATAATATATAGCAAGCAGTGGGGAGAATGAGGGTGTTGGGTGTTTGGAGTGTTACAATGAAGGTACTAATCATTCTAAATTTTAAGATGATGATAGAAAAGTCTGTTTCTCAGTTTGGGTATGGTTTAGGTGTTAGGAATTCTCTCACTGCACATGTGAATTCCCCAAGTAGCTTTGTTAAAGTCACTGGAATTGTTTTCCAGTCTTTTTATCATACAAAATCATTTTTTTAAATGACTCTGATATTTCATTCTTTTCCCAGAGAATGGGGAGAAGCAGTTTGCTGTGCACCTCTCCTTCTTGAGAATGACTTTTTAAAAAAAGCATTAACTTTTTATTTGGATATACAATATTTTCAAACTCATAGGAAAGTTGCAAAGATAAAGATAGTGCTAAAAATACCCTATAACTTTTATTCAGATTCGCTTATTGTTAACATTTTATACCATTTCCTTTATCATTCATGTAGTCCCTCTTTGCATACATGTGAAAAAAATAATAAAACCTATAATTTTTTTTCTAAGTCATTTAAGAGTAAGTTTTATACATTGTAGCCCTTTTTCCAAAATACTTCAGTGTGTATTTCCTGAGTCAGAGTATTCTCTCACATAACCACAACAGAGTAATCAAATTTTAGTAGATTTAACATTGATGCAATAGTTTAATCTTTGGACAGTATTCTGATTTTATCAACTGGCCCAATTGTTATTTACAGCATTATTTTCCTTAGGAACAAGATCTGATCAAAGGTCAGTTACTGCATTTAGCTATCCCATTTGAGAATAACTTTAATTAGCCAGACTTTATTTTTGCTATACTTGAGGAATCATATCCCATGTAGTATATAAGCATTTTAATTTAAATTAGGCTTCTGACAGATCTTTTATTATTAATTTATATTTTGTAATTCCATTCTATTAATTACACTATATGCATGTGAATTAGACTTTTTTGGACCATAGTTGAAATTCTAACAATAGTCTAAAGATATTAATCTAGTTTTAATTTTAAAAGAATTTTCTATTTTTTTGGTACTAATAAGTGTAATGCTAGGTGACTGGAAAAGTGGAAAACTCCAAGGAGGAAAATGAGATACTGTCTAGTGTTTAAGAGGAATGATTGATGTCGACAAATTTGGAATAAAAATTTTAAATAAATAATCTGGATGTTTTCTAAGGCAAGCTGTTGATTTTATCACTTCCCCTTGCCAAGACACACATCGGTGCCTGTTAAATTTGACGTTTTTACTCTGATCGTCAATGGCAGCTTTAAAGCATCTGTAGCATCCCAGGATCAAGCAACAAATCAGCTCCAGGAAGGGCCGTGAAACCATATCTGCCCGTTTCGTTTCCCGAGAGCCTCTCTCTAGTGGCAAGCCAGTAGCTAATCTACACTGGAGAAGTTACGACCCTTGTCTTTTGCAGTTAATGGCAGCCTGTTTGTTTTCTACACCTCTTTTCCTTTTGGGGAACACAGGGCTGAAAGGTAACAAGATCCAACAGGGCCCTAATCATTATACAAACTGTCTACTGAAGAGGTTCCTCTACCTCCACCAACTTTCTCATTAGGTGGCCACAGTTGAGAGCCAACAGCCTCTGGCAACAATTTTGAATAACTATTCATATTAAAGAGGCTTTTCACAAAAGGGATAAACTTTTAAGAAGAACTTGGGTCATGGTGTTTGAAAGAAATGATATGTTTGTTTATTATTGTTTAGCAATGCTGGTAATATTGACTATACTTTGCTCTTTCCCTCCCATAGTCCTGATACTTCTTTACATCTTGAATTTCTGGTATTTTAAATATAATTAGGCGTTGAATATGTAAGTACATAATTGGAATTGGAATTGAATTGGAAACTTGTGTTGATGCTCGTTATGTACTCCTATGCATTATAACATATTATAGGGACTACTGAATGATGGCCCAAATGCCAGCCTGAGGCTTGCATGTTGTACTTCTTTGATATCTTTAATATATTTAGGCTTTGAGTATGTAGCACACAATGAATTGGAAACTTATGTTTATGATCTAGTTATGTATTCCTATGTATTACAAGAACCGTTGACTGATGTCCCAAACACCATTCTGAAGCTCTAATAGTGTCTAGTGTAAACTGAAATATTGATACATTTCCTCTTACAATGAGTGACATTATTTGATCCCTATAAGCCATGGACATCACTGTGAAAATTCACCTCCACCTCATCCTTACCTCATCAAGTCCCTAGCATTCCAGCACTATAATGTCTACTTCTGCAGCTGATATTCTGATTTCTAGAATGTGCTTGTCAAATATTATATCTGTTGTCACCTTTCCTTGTGATGTGTGTTGGTTTTTTTAAAGACTGAAACTGCACTGGATTTATGGGAAAGTAAGATAAAGGGTGTTCCTGGCTATGGTGATGAGCTTGCAACAAGGACAGCTAAAACTATCGTGTTTTTAAAGAGGAAATATTAGCCTTGGTATATTGCAGGAAAGAACCCACATCTACAATCTGTTCCTGCTGTGGTTAGTGACAGGTATACGCCACTCCTACAATGAGGTTGCTGGACCTCAGATCCCTTTATCTTTCAAGCTCCAGTGAAGTGATCTGTAACTAACCTCACTCTGGAGCTTCTACTGCCCTGGCCATGTAATTTCAGAGATAGCTACATTCCTCAGCAAAGGTATCATACACATGTTTACTCAAAAGTCCACATAACTTCTTTGCATCATCAGGAATTGAAACCATTGGCTTTTTAAAATTTTTTTATTTTTTCACTCATCATTTATTTACAAATACACATTATAACTTTTATATACATTGCACATTTACATGGTAGAAAAGTACAAAACTATATATTTAAATGAATTTATATTTTAACTTGCCATGTTTGAAAATATAAAATTGCATCAGAAAAAAGTATTATGAAAAGCAAGAAACTTGAACTGATAAAGCTTTGATATAACTTTTAGTGACACATTGGTTGAAAAAGAACTAATTTAAAAGGTACAGCTGAGTAGCTTAAAGGAAACACCTAACAAAAGGTTGAATGTGTAGCCTTCAACATCCTTTAGTCTCCTGACACCCACATCATTTCTTTGTATCTGTAACATCTTAAAAGTACATTACTAGAATTCTAATCATCTCCTCTCTCACAAATGTCTTCGTCATAACAAAAGAACTGAAGTAGGAGTTTCCTCAAAGATGCTTATCTTCTGTACCTTGTATTTGAGTCAGAGTTATAATGCCTTTTGGTCAGTCAAGGTTCCTTGTAAACAAAACCCGAGGGATCATGTATGTACAGATCAGGCAGCAGAGAATCCAATAAATAAACATGACAGAAACTGACATGCAAGTTTGTTGAAAGTGGGAAAGAGTCTAACAGTGAAATGAAGGGAGACAGATGAGTGAGTGAATAGTAAGGAATGGACTTAAATGGTTTACAAGGAAAAAAAGCTTTTACTTTACAAGCAAGAAACCTCACAATAAATAACAACTGCTCTTCCTTTCACGAATAAATTTCTTCAAAAACAAGGTATACAGTCAACCAGACATTTTATGTATAAATTATAAAACATGACACAGTATAAATAAATGTCTACAAGTCTCAACTATGGGCCTCATCCAGTAGACCTCACAATGAATGCCTCTCCATGTCCAATGAGTAACAAGATGGCCTGGGAGAGAGATTTAGGACAAAGGTCCTTTAATGTATAGTTTTCCCCCCAAATAAATAAGCATACACTTATTTACAGTATGGACAATATATTTTTCTTTTTTTCTTTTTCTTTTTCTTTTTTTTTTTTTGCCCAAAGGCTATGTCAACACTGAACACTTGTAGAGAGTTTACCACTCTAGAATAGAAGATATAGGAAAGCTGTAGTCCTGGTCTTCATCTTCCTCCTCTTCCTCAGTGTCTTCCGAAATGGCTAGATGGGGGAATACAGGGGAGCTGTTGTTTAAATACGGACAACAACAGCGCAGAAGCAGCTCAGTGTATGTTTTCAAAGCCCTCTGATACAGCCATATTACAGCGTTGCATTTTTATGTGACTTGCAGTGAGATGCTTTTTTTGTTTTTGGCATCTGCTGTTATGCAATAAGTTAAAAAAATTTTTTTAAAGCATAATCTATGAAGTCAAAAACTGCAGAAAGTTCTGAAGAATCAATGGCTCAGGTTTTACGGGCAGATTCCTGAAATTAGATAAAAAGCGCTCTTGTGTTCTAGGTATAACTGCTTTGGGTCCTTAATTCAGAGTTAGTAGAGGCAACTGCAAAAAGCAGCAGCCCATGTGTGATAATATGAAGCTGTCGTTGGAAAAAAAAAAAAAAAAAAACTTTTGAAGCAGTTAGTTTAGATTCAAATGTTAATAAAGCAAACAGCAAAGCACACTACCAAAGCACAAGAAATAGGGGAAAACAACTGGAAATAGATTTTTAGAGGCAACCCCATTGATGATCACCGGATAGGTCCTAAAAGCCAAGAAACGTTGCAGAGAATTTTCTGTGGATTTTTGAATTGCTGGTGATACTTAGCCGCTACCTAATTTGAACAGAAATGGATTTATGGGAGATCTGCGTGCTTTGTAAGTGTCCATTCCCTAGGGATTGCCTGGGAAAGCCTTAAATGGCAGCAAGGTTAAAAATCGCACTTACAGTTGCAAGATCCGGAGTGCTTTACTTCCAGCAGCACACCTGAGGAGCAGGCAGCTTCCTTCATGGCACACTCGCTGGCATAAGTGGCATTGTCACTGGCACAGACAGGCTCATCCGACTTACTGTCAGGGCACAGCTCATCACAGAGGGAACACCGGCCTCTCCCAACCTTGAAATCCCATAAACATTTTTTCCCACCAGTGCACTGGATATCTTCACAGGACTTTGCTTCTAGGATATAATACATCTGTGATGAGTAAACTGATTTCCCCATATCCCCCTTTTCTCCCTTTCTCTAGTCCTCTATCAATAAATATAAACATAATAGTAATATCCTATTACTAATGGGGGTAATGGAGATATTATGCAAAAATGCTGGATAATAAAACTGAAACTCAAATGCACACACACATAAAACCCCTGCAGTTTCTTACATACTATATTAGTGCATTAAAATAGTATTTTTTTTAAGAACGGGATTTTACAATATTCTCAAGTTAAATATATATCTTATTATTTACCACAAGTGGGATCTTTTACAAAAGAAAGAATTCCATTAATTACTAGAATCTGACAACAGATTTCTGGAACTGCTAAGTAATTATTTTTCGCTTCCAGCAAGTCTGGCACTTAAAAAAATGTGTAAAATTGAGTGAGTTCTAAGTTTTCTCAGACGGAATACTGTTCCTTGCTTCCTGCTGGCATTTGAATATGTGTATCAATGCCTCCAGAAGACAATGGTTTCCATGAGGAATGCTGTGGTCACAACAGTTTCCCCAAATTGCAGCGTATTTCTCCCTATGGTGTTTGGGGACACCTTGGGCTTTACTTATTAGTTGACCCCACAGTTTAATACTAGAACTAGCCTGTTTTCTCTTTTTCCTTCCTCAATCCAGAATACCTACTGATACACTTTCCCTCATAGGCTAATCCAATAGATCTGCCCAGCAGGCAGGTAGCCTTTCTCAGGTGGCAGGCACTGGAGTAGGTGACTCCATCATTCCCACAGAGATATTGCTCAGAGGAAGTGGGCTCTGGGCAAATCCGATTACAGGTCACACAGTAGGCATTATTGGTCTGGTCCACCACACATGTGGAGCTGCCTGGACAGAAAACATCCCGACAAGTCTCTGGAACAAAGAAGGAAACACACATGAATAGGTACCTTCTAGTCCTTAGGAAGTGAGCACTTGAAGTTACCAAGGAAATCATGACACTGAAGCATCCAGCTTTCAAAAGGCACTTTGGGAGCCCTGTAGTTTTCAAGAGCGAATCTATGACTCTAGGTTGGTCCTCTCAGTGTTCTTAATGAATCTCTAGAGGTTAGAAAAGGGCTCCTTTATTTGGTTTCAGTATTACTATTATCAGGCTCTTACTGTGGACTGCACCATCCCCCAAGGGTCTTCTAAAGGGTCTACTTTAGGTACAAAGCTGGAGGAGAGGACAGATCCAGTCTTGCTCAACAGGGTAGGACCTACTTTTACATCTGCCTTGGTACTGGACTTCCAGTTCTGGCTGCTCTTTACATCTTGCCTTTAGGAGTGCGCATTCATTGCGGTAGGTTTTCCCATCCAGCCCGCAGACTGGACCCTTCCAAGTGATGTTGGAACAATCTGGGGCGCAGACGCAGCGGGGTTTGTTCTTCTTGTTCATTCGGCATTTTTTCCCAGGTCCACAGTCCACGTTCTCACACGTTTCTGTGAGTTGGAAACAAGCATGGATTAAAACCAGAGCCAGGCAGTCTGCAGGTCAGCCAGGAGGGCTTCGGGTGCCTTGCGCAATGATGCAGCCCTGAGTTTGCACTGGAGGGGCCCCAGGCTCTCTCCTAGAAGATTGGGAGTTGGTGAGAGTGTGGACCTTGGGCTGTGCCCCACACCCAGATCTCTCTCATTAAGGAGCACAGGTTGGCAGGTTTCACCACCACACTTGGCTAAGAAGTCTGGCGTGTTTTACCTACAGCCTGTAACCGGCAGAATTCGAGTCTGCCCGGCTTACCAGGGCAAGGGACAGGAAGGGGAAGCCAACGAACAAAGCTCTCCTACTCCCAAACCCCAGCCAGGTAGTGGGGAAGCTAAGGGTAAGACGCCCTCTACTGTGGGCCTGCCAGTCGGGAAGAAGGAGTCCTACCTTTACAGGGGATGCAGTTCGGGGCGCCCCCGTTGAAAATCATCCACTTGAAGAGTGTGTTGTCATTCACGTCCTCCTCGGTCCACGAGGTGCTCAGACGGCCGGTGCTGCAGCACTCCTCCTTGCTCAGTTCGGTCTTGTACAGGACCTGGCAGCGGCCGTTCTTTGCTTGACGGAGCCAGCAGTTCCCAGCTGTGAAGAGACAAGGGTGGGGAGGTGGGTGAGTGAGCAGTGAGCGGTGGCGGGGCAGGGAGAGCGAGGTGGCTAGCGAAGGAGATCCGGCGGGGATGGCGAGGGGGTGAGCGTGGAGGAGGGGAAGTGAGAGAGACGTGGGAGAAAAGTAGGAAACAAATCGAAAGGGGTGGAGGGGTGGAAAAAGAAGGGGGGGAAGCCCTGATCACAGAGATGGGAGGTGGGTGAGAGGGAGGGAGGGAGAGAGGGAGAAGACAGGGCGCCCCAGCCATATCAATGTCAGTTACCAGTGACCCAGACACAACACGTGCAGCTTGCATTGACTTTTACTAGACTGTTTACTTTTATTCGTCCCATTTCATAACCTGCAGAGACTCGAGCAGATTAAAGAACCTGACAAAAACAGGATGCGACGGATGTTTTTACATGCTGGTTTCATGTAGGCGGTACAGGAATTATTTGTGACAGGGGTTAAGAAAGTAAGAGAATGAGAGAGAGGAGAGAGGAGAGATGGGGGGGAGAGAGAGGGAGAAGGAAAGAGAAAGAAAAAGAAAGAAAGAGAGAGAGAAAGAAAGAGAGAGAGAGGAAGAAAGAAAAGAAAGAGAGAGAGAGAAACAGATCAAGCAAAAGGCACTTCTGAAAAATGAAAGCAAAAAAGCAACCCGGCCCAGCCCGGAGCTACCCCGCGCGGCCTCCAGGCGCAGCCAGCCCGACGGGCCCGTTTTGCAATCCGCCAGACCGGAGCACGCCCGCGGCTACCGCGATCTTTCGAAATCTCCGAGGGCTGCTTTCCTCCGCGCCCACGTCCGGGCACCAGGCAGAGCCTCTCCCCCAAAGGCGGGCAACCCAGCGCAGTGCCGTGCAGACGGCGAGGGGCAGTGGCCAGGAGAGCAGTTTACAACATACTTAAAATGTTAACTCTGAAGCAGGGAAAGTAATGCCTTAAGGTGGGGGGGAAGGGGGAAGGCTTCCTACCATTTCACGGTTATATGTACCTATCTCATACCTAGCAAGAAATATTTGCAAGTGATTTTTCCCTCTTCCCCCTTTTTAATGTTCGGATTTGGGTCGGGAAGACTTCTCATGAATCACCAATATGACTTTGAAAATCATTGGATCGCAAGCTGCTATTATTATTTTGAACATTCTGCCCAAAGACTAATTGAAATAAACAAATCTATTTTTAAAAGGCAAGCTTCAGAAATTTGCTCTTAACCCATTTCAGAATTTAAGTCAGTTATGGGCTGCTCACTGTTTTACAGAAAGCTAAGAGTCAGAAAGAAGAATGAGGCAGAGAGGAAAAAAACTGTAAAGTGCTCAAAGCACTTCGGGGTAATAATCTGGCTTTTTTTTGGGGGGGGGGGAGGATGGGGGATGTGGTTGGAAGAAGCATCCACTAGGCAGAAAGCTACTTCCCTTGAAAATTTTCAGCACCCACATTTCCAAGTTTGGGCAAAGTTTCTGAAACCACGTCCCCCAGCCACCAAATAAAATTCAGTATCTCTCCCCCAAACCCCCAGGTTTTCTTTTCTTTCTTTCCTTTTTTTTTTTTTTTTTTTTTTTAAAGTATCCGAAAGATGTGGGAGGGAGAGAGATGAGACTGCAAATGGGTCGACTGAAATCTCCAGGCTACTACTTATACTTGTTCCCTTCTTCAGAGCCAGAGGAGATCACAGTTAAAGTTATCATGGCCAGAACTTGGAGCATCTAACCCTTAACTACTAAGACCCCAGCTCGCTCCCTTTCCTTTTTCAAGATAACCGAGCTCCAAACTCCGTTCCCAGTCCTAAAGTGTCATTGCTTACAATTCTCCCACTCCTCTCCATCCCGGAGTCCCCAAGTTGGTCCAACATCTTCCGAGAGCAGCGTTGCTCAGAACAGACCAAGTGGAGACCACAGAAAAGTCGACCCCCCGCCCTCAGCCGAGCCTCCCCAGCGCATCCCGACTCGCTTACCCTGGGCACTGCGGTCCTCCATGAACTGGCAGAGCAGCAGCAGCAGGAGGCAAAGCCCACCCGGCTGGTGCCTCGCGCGGACCATCCTGGGGGCAGGCGCGGGGCGAGGAGCGCAGCGGCGCGGGGAGCCGGCGCGGCGGCGGGTGGCTCGGGCGAGCGGCGCGCGTCGCAGAGGCCAGCGGCGGAGGGCGCAGCGATCCCGGCGCAGCCCCGCGCTCGCCGCCGGCCGCCCGCGCGATTCAATGGACGTCAGAAGCCGGGCGCAGCCGCGCTTTAAATCTAGACGGGGGTCTCCGCGGTTTGCGGTGGGCGGTCTCCCAGTGTGTGGGGCTGTGGGAGGGCGGCCGCGAGCGAGGGTGTGCGCTGCTCTTTGGGGGTGGGGAGCTTTTAAAAGTTCAGTGTGAATCAGGTGACATTTCCCACCTTCTGGAAACCCTTCCCAATTATCTTTCGTAGGTGCCCGAAATCAAAACGGATGGAGGGGAATCGTCGAGTTCTTATTTGCGTAGGAGCGAGAGGGAGGGGGAAGGCGACCGGGGCGGGGGTTGGGGGCTACGCGTCGGGGGTGGGGAGTGGGGAAGAACACCCACTTCAAGTCCTGCTCGCCGCCGCTCGCCGGCAGCGCCGGCGCGCTCGGGGTGGCGGGTGTGTGTGTGTGAGTGTGTGTGTGTGCGCGCGCGCGCGAGTGTGAGAGGGAGGGCGCGGTGGGGGTGCTGGAGGCGGCGGCGCGGGTAGCGGGGGGAACTCGGGAGTTTGTCTCAGTGCTGCCTCTCCTCAGCTCCAAAGAGACTTTTGCAAACGCCCGGAGAGCCCCGGGCTGCCCAAATATCCCGCCCCGGGTCGGGTCCGAGCGCGCCAGCCTCGCGGCGGTTCCGGGCACCCGCAGCCTGGGCGCGGGACCCGCGAGGTTTTGTGTCTGGGTCTGTGAGTGTCTGACTTTGCAGCCACCCCCAGCTCAGAGGTGTTGCTAGGAACCCCAGCCCCGGCACCTTCCACCCTGGCAGAGCGCTACCGAGACGCGGCCCTTCGTCTGGACTAGTCAGAAGCAAACAAAAATGTTTAACACCTCAGGCCCGGTCTCCCCCCCAGCACAGCCTCGCCCTCTCCCTTTCTTTTCTCCCCTTTCACTTCGCCGCGTCTGGAGTCGGAGCCCGGAGCGGGGGCGCCGACGTAGGCGGTCTGGCCCCCCCCTTCCTCCCCGGCCTGGAGACTCCCCAGTTTCTGTCCTGTGTGCCTCTGTCTGTCTCTCAGTCTCCTCGGCTCCAATCTCTCTCTCTCTCTCTCTCTCTCTCTCTCTCGTCTTCTCTCTTTTCGCGAAATAAAAAAGATTGCAACATCCATAATGAACTTCTGTAGCCTCAGTTTATTAAGTACAGTGCCTGGCATTCTTCGCTGAAAGTTGGCGGGTCTCTCATTTATAACATTTTTGGCACCGCTGAATGAAACTGAGGAGGCGATATTTCCTTTTATATAAAACGATTACTTCACGGAAAATGCTATATTGTTTATTCCAAAGCTGCCTTTTAAATTTGTTCTTTTCGCTTCTGAAGCCCGAAGGACAACAGATAGCTAAGTATGCAGACAAAATTCTTGGACATTCGCAGGTCACTGGGATTTGTTCTACGAATTTCAAATCCGCCGTTCTTCCCCCCCAACCCCCTGCAACTGCCCTCCCCCCGCCAGACCCTCCCCCAGTCCTCCTCTCGCCCTCCCACCCCCCATCTTCCATCAACCTTCCCCCCTCCACAACTGCAAATAACTCAGTGATAACAGATTTTTTTCCACCAACTGCAGGAGATAGTGCTAATCTTTTAATAAAAGATCCCATTACAATGGGATCTGTCTGGACAGACTATAATAGATTCCGAAATACAGCCGTGCTAATATTAGAAGACAGTTGTTTGGGTGCCTCTCAGACGGGCCCAAGCCCCCCTTTGAAAGTGGGCATGAATCACAAAGCCCCGCGGCCGCCGCACCTGCACCGCGCGCATTCGGTGCAGCAGGCTGGTAAAAACGGGTGACCTCGCCGCCGCTTTTCGCTTTATAATTACCGTCGTGAGGACGGGAGGGGAGGGGCTCGGGCGGCCCGGGTGAGACTGGCTTTTTGCTCACTTCAGACGGCTGTGGGGGCTCCACATCCTTCTTAATCTTTCCAGAACCATTCTGTCTCTGTTTGTGTCTCGCTGTCTCTCTCTCCTTCTCCCTTTCCCTCCAGTCCTCCCACCCATTCCCTCTGCTCTCTTTCCCCTACTCCTTCCCCTCTTCTCTTCTTCCCTCCCTCTACCCGGACTCTACCCGTACTCTCCCTCCCTTTTCTCCCTCTCTTTCTTTTCCAGCCTCCTTTTCTCTCTTCCCTCCAACTCATTAATGTAGAGTTGTTTAGTGCCCTCTAATGGCAGACGACATTAACAATTAATAGCAAACTGTCCCCTTTGCAGGAGCCGCCACTCAATGGCAGAGTTCCAAAGCTGAATTTATTTCTTCTTCTTTATTCAGAGAAATGGTATAGTCCTTATACAATGATGTGCTGGAGGGAAAGTTTGTTTTCTCTGCTTCAAGCTTCCCCCACCCCTGCCCAGGGAAAAGTTAAAGGAAAGAGAAGCTAACAAGTATTGTTACTTGACTTTTTCCCCCTACTCTGTCTTTTAATGGCAGCAAGAGACACAGCTTCTTTTTAAGTTAGGGGCATCAAACCGTATATCCAAGGTTGAAAAATAAACATTCCAAATGCATAAAAGATCTTAGATGGTAAGTGGTTGGATCTTGTAGCAGTGCTATCAACGATCATACGTAATTACATGACTTTATATTTGTCTCCAGTTTAAATATATTTATTGGTCCTGAATTGGCCAGGAGCCTCCAGAAACTGGGGTCTTTTTCTTAGACTTTCCACCCTAGGACTATACAAAATATTTAAATTTTACTTATATGCCTAGTTGTATATGAAGTCGTCTTGCCTGGAGAAATACAGAATCACATTTTAATCTATATTTATTTTCTCAATATCTTTGGGAAGATTGTTTTAAAGTTCATAATCTCATCATATTTTGTAACTGTATAGCAAGGAGAATAGTGATATAACGTGCATGGTCTTATTAGATTTTAATTTTGTTCCTTCCTATATGTACATATAACACGTTGATGTAAAAGGGTCATACATGTATACACAAAGATTACCCTTTTTGGAGAAGGTCTATGTAGCTAGATGAAGATTAGAATAGAAGCAATTTGGAGGGGATAATCAAAAAATTTTCCATGTTTGACCAAAACTATTTGGTTTGTCCAGATAGTTATTTTAGTTTATGTATATAGAAACAACTGATGTCACAAAAACTTTCTAAATTAATTTAAGTTGTATCCTCACAATTCCGGTATGATTGGGTAAAAGTAAAAATTTCATTTCTATTTCATTTTTTGTCTATGTAATGCCAAATACTCAGACCAGTCATTTGACTAAATTGACTGCATTGACTAGTTGTTTTGGCATCATGTAATTGTCTTGGCTAAGCCAAAGCAGACACAGTAGCTCTCATTGTAAAAAATGCCACCACTAATAGGAGTCCCTCAGTACCAGAAGGTGACCCAACACAGGATTACTTCTCGTCCCAGAGAAGGTGACTC
Organism: Symphalangus syndactylus; assembly: GCF_028878055.3. Lineage (NCBI taxonomy): Eukaryota > Metazoa > Chordata > Mammalia > Primates > Hylobatidae > Symphalangus > Symphalangus syndactylus. Next base: position 46,307,211 of record NC_072440.2, read on the forward strand.
TGCAGGTCAGGGTTGAGGTCACTGGCAAACACGCTGTGGAAAACACAAGTGCTGTGTTGCTTTTGCCCTTTTGAATAAGCAGCTTGGTGTTTGTTTAATGATACAAGCTCATCCTGTTTTTCAGCTGCACCTTGGATAGTATTGATCTGTTTGGGAGAATGTCTGCTCCAAATCAGCACAGATCCGTCACCATGACTCTTGCCATCTAGGGTTATGTTCAGACCATGACTGAGGAAATGACACAGGTCAATACTGGTTCCATATGGGCTTTCTGTGGGCATCAGCAAGAGATCCATCCCGTTTCTGTGGTACGAAATGGTACCACACCTGTTCAGTGACATCACAGAAAAACAGCTGCTATTTCTTTTACTGTTATATCGCCTGTAAATGTTAAATATTGGGTTTGTAGATATCTAAATGTCAAGGGGACATTTTAAAATAAAAATGCCGCCTTTCATTTTTGTTGTATGCCTCCAAGTTTGACTTCTTATTTTTCCTTTCTGCTCTGCCAAAAAAAAATGTAAATTATGAGAAACACAATAGGACCACTTTGTAACTGAATTTCTGGGCAGCACACAAAAAGACTACTGTTTTCTGATTGGTCTTCTGTCAGTTTCAAAAGCTATCTTCCTTCTGAAGTTTATAAATTTAAAATATTAGAGTTTAGCAAATGATTCAATCTAACTCCCTAGATAGCTATTTAAACCCATATGACATTGTTATTTGAGACCAGAACTGACCTGGTTAAATTTCAGTACCTAAAGAGAATATGGAGGGAGTGGGGTGAGGTTATGTAGGTAGTATTTGAAAGTCATGAACTGAGTAGCTTTTTTTTTTTTTTTGCCTTAAGATTAAATGTCAAGCTTTTTTTGAAGTTAGGTGTTTTGCAAAATCAATATGTTTTCAAGTGCAAATAATCAATCTTGATTAAACAACAAAAGTTAAGCATTCGGAAAATAGGCTAAAATGATTTTAAAATCATATTTTGTTCTAGGTACAAAACAGTTACTTAATGTGTCATAGTCTTTGGCATTATGCAACTTCATAGGCTAGCATAAGGATTTGAGTAGGGGGATGGGGGCAATAGTTCTGTATTGGTTGAATCATTGCAGAACTAAAAAGTTAAGAAATGTGAGTACGTAGAAGCAATGTTTACCCAAGATATCCAAACTACCAGTCAATTAAGGTTTTAAAAAGTCATTAGAAAAATATGTTTATATATATATATATATATATCTGAGAAAACAACGGATTACTTGAACTGTTCTCTTTTCAATGTTGCTTTGGTGTTATACAGAGCTGATCAATCATGGATAGCTCTTCCTTTTTGATACTACTTGTTTCTGTGTAACATTTTTATTGCCTTACTTTCCCCTTTAATTTTAGAAATATTTTTGGGTTTCCAGAAGTCAGCTAAGCTACTTGTCACATAGTCACTTAAACTAGCCATATTAGTATATTCAAGTTCAACATAATTAAGTAGTTAAAATAAATCTTAGTAAATAATTCAAATTATGCCTTAGGATGGGGATGTTACATTGGATTAATAGAAAATTCTAAAGTATTTTAGGTCACTTTGACAATATAAATGATTCATATATTTGGATATGACTGAAAATATCTGTGTGTGACCTTTAGCACTTTTAACCCAGATTCCATTTACACTTTCAACTGCATAGAAGGTGTGAGGAGGGCAAACCAGGATTTGCTGTTCAGTTTCCCCTACTTTATGTTGGAAACAACGTGCCAATCAAAGTAAGAGCCACCTTTCTGGATTATTCATTGGCTGAAGGTGAGTAGCATGCTGTAGTTACTTTGGTATATTTTATTTTCTGGTCCCTTGTTTTAGCTTTCCATAGAGTAGCAGTGGTTTGCACACTTAATAACTAGTTCTTCTCTAGGTATTTGCCTATTTAATATTACAATCAGTAGTTGATGCAATTGCTGTTTGATCATCCATCATATTGTCACCCCACTTTTTAATTTGACATGAATCCTGTCTCATTTCTGATGCTGAATTTGCCTAAGAAGTGAAATACTGTTGCCAGGCGAGATGTCAGAGCCCTGGCATTGAAAAGTGGTCAACCTGTGGGTTTGTAAGAAGAATTTACTGATGACGGTGTAGGTTTGAAAAAGGATGGTTTTATTAGAAAGAAAGAATGCTGCAGAAGAAGTGCAGCAGAGCCTCTCAGCAAGAGAGGACCGAGAGTGTTTTGGTAGATTTTTCCTTAGGGGTATTTATGGACCTTAAAGCAGGAGCTTAAGAGTAATTTGGACCACATTAGCCATGTAGGTCATGTTAAACAATAACGTTTGTAGATACCTTGGTGCCTTAATGTCAGCAAGGGTTGCACAATGAGTTTCAATATGCATACATTCTGGAGAAGTCTAGAAACTCTAGTTACTTAACAAATTTTTGGGAAGGAAACCTGGAACCATATGCCTGGTTTAGATAATAGGAAAGTCGAATTACTTCTGAATTCCTCAGATAAGGAATTTTGTCTCTGGATGGCCTGCTTGATAGTCACCAGGTGATCTTTGCTATCCTCAGTTATGTTTACAATAAATCCAAATTTTACAAGTTAGTAGAATATGATTTCGAATATCCTATTGCATCATCTTGTAGAATTTTCAGTTAGTCTTGGAAGCATCTTGGAAGCAGAGAGCGAGTCTTACCAGACACTGAATCTCCTGGCACCTCGATCTTGGACTTCCCAGCCTCCAGAATCATGAGCAATGTATTTCTGTTGTTTATAAAATTATCAAATCTAAGATATTTTGTTATAGCAGCAGCATGAGCTAAGACAGTCATTGTTCCTCAATAGGGAATTCATTCCAAATCAATTTTGCACTTTTCCTTTGCACCTTTGTAAAAAATGAAACAGCTTCATAAGTGCATATCTATTTCTGGGCTCTCTCTTATGTTCCGTTGATCTATTTGTTGATCCTATGCTGGTACCACACTATCTTGATCACTGTGACTTTATAGTAAGTCATGAAGACAGGTAGCGTAATTCCTACAACTTTTTCTTTTTTTTCAAGATCACTTTGAATATCTTACTTGCATTTTTATATAACTTTTATAATCTGTTTGTTGATTTTGCAAAAAAAGCTCGATGGGATTATGATTAGGGTAGATCAATTTGGTGAGAATGACATTTTAACAATATTGAGTCTTCAAAACCAATAACATGGTATATCTTTGCATTTACATAACTCTTCTTTGGCTTCTCTCAACTGTGTGTGTGTGCTTTTTTTTATTTTGGCTGTCATTGAAAAACATGCTGAAGTAGGTTATTATATGTCATTTTAAGCTCTGTGTCTCAAAGGACCTCAATAGGTTATAAAGATTTCCTGGTGCAGGCTGATACTTGTTTTCAGACTTCCCCAAGCTGATTGTCTATGGTCAGTCAAAAAGAGTGTATTGAGCACACTTACCAGGAGTGGTGTGCTGGCTCATCAAAATCTCTGGCATGCAATCTTTTGCTGTTTCTTTTAGACCGTAGTCACTCCTTTAAATGAATAATCTTCATCATCATGAGATTTACACTCAGTGAGTATTAAGAATAATTCTCTATTGGTTAGTGTTTTGTTGAGTATTATTTCATCATGTTCATGCAAATAGACTCCTCCTCAAAACTATCCATTATTGTGTTTAAGTTCTGAGAGATGGAAACATGCAGTTTCCATTATGCCAACATTTGGGTGGCAGTTACTTTCTGCCTTTATTCTTCATTGGAGAGTTATGGCATCTTTTCTGTTGTTATTGCTCTCCCTGACCCATTCATCCTCTCTGTAGTTTACTTTCCCCTTTTATCTCGTTTTGCATCCACCAGAAGGGCTAGTGCTATAGCCTAAACTTGTACCTTTTGTAGCATGTATTGGCTTATTTGGTTTTTCATGTAAATGCCACATTCAAAAGTAAACAATACTTTGTATTGTTTATCCAACAGTACTATTAAATATTTAACAATGGGTTGAGGTCAAATGGTGATGACACAACATGTGGAAATACGGGACAGGTGATGCATTAAGTGTTGAAATAAATTATTTCAACACATGATGAGACTTGCTATTTTTTGGACTAAACATGTATATACACACGTATATATAATGAAAACTACTAGATGAATGACTTAAAGGCAGTCTTGGTCAATGTGTGCTTAATCTCCCATAAATAGTCACTTTTTAGCAATATAAAATCATAAGTGTATATACAGGAAGTTCATTTATTTCATTTTTCAATACATTAAATAAATGGTTCTCTTGAACTGGTCTCAGTGCAGTTTCCTTGCAAATAAAGATATGAAAATCATCAACAGGAAACATGTGTTAATGGCTCACATGCTGGGCAGATGGAAACATAGTGTAGAAGAACCATTTAGTTGAGATCATTTTGGCCCCAATACTTCTAATTTTTGCTTTAGCAGAAAACATTGCTTTGGCCAGCCAGATGACACAACAATCACATTGTCAACATTTTCATTTTTGCCAGAGCACCAGATTTCCTGAATAAAACCATTGGGCAGTATTCTTAACTTTTTCTTGTTCCCAGTCCCCTTGAGAAGCTTTTGAAAGATATGGACCATCTCCCCAGAATAGCACACGGACACAAACACATACACAGCCACAAAAAATGTTGCATTCATTTTAAGGAGGCCACAGGCACTCTGAAATCTATGCATATATCTATTATTTTATTCTTTAATAATAGCTACCATGTTTTAGTGCCCATTCCATGCTAGACATATGAAATACATCATCTCTATTTTTCTTAACTGCTCTGCCAGGTAAGTATTATTATCACCATTTCCTAGATCCCTCCACAGAACAATAGGGCAAGGCTGAGTCAGAAGTACTTTACCGCCCAGCTTCTAGGAAGAGATTGTAATTTAGGCTTCCCAAGGATTAATGAGAAAAAGAAACAGATCTGTAATTACTCCCATATTCTAAGCAACTTAAGATACTTTTAAAGATAATGTTTTTTTCTACTGTTATTCATAAAAACTAAAGCTGAAGAACATAAAACATGCAAGCATAAAAAGTCAATTACATTTTCTAAATTCTCTGATGAAGACAGAGAAGCAAACAAGACTAATCTAGTCGTAGCTTTCTTGGAAATTTTAGGATGAAAGAGAAGGCAGATATTAAATAAGTAAGTACTATTCAATACATTATGAGGAAGAGGGTCAAGGAAAATCTTCTTGATGAAGTGACCTTTAGCTGTGATTTTTGGTTGAGGAGGAGTTAGCCAGGAGAAGGCAGTGCTTATGGAGAGATGGAAGAGTATTTGCAAAGCCCAGCAGACAAGAAAGGAATCATTTGAGGAACCAAAAGTAGTTTAGAAATGACCAAAGCACAGAGTTTGAGAAGGAGAGTGGAAATTGAGGAAAATTAGTAAGTGGATGGTCTAGATTACATAAGCTCTTGTAAAATCTTGGGCTTACTGGTATTCCAGAGGAAATCCATGGGAATATTGTGAGTAGAAGGTGGCATGGGTCCCTTTTCACTTAGAAACTCTCTCCCCACTTGAACTGTGGAAATAAATCGGAAGGCATTAACGGTGGTAAAAGGGTTACCTTCAAGGTATAATTATCAGGTAGAATTGATAGATTCTGTCGATTGATTGACTGTGGGGTATGAGGGAAAAGGAGGAAACAAAAATGACTCTTGGGTTTCTGGTATGAATAAATGAGTGGATGGTAGTATAGTTTTCTGACATAGGTAACAATGGAGTAAGGACAGGTCTGTTTGAGACTTGGATTCCATGAGCCTGTGGGAGTTAAGAAATTTTGAACGCCCTACATTGCCAGGGTCACCTTTATGGAGAAATGTTTTGTGGGTAACACAGCTCAGCCTTCCTTGCTGACTCTGGAAACAGCCAGCTATATCTAGATATGACCAATTACAACCAAGAATACAAGGCACTTTGAAATGAATTGATCAAACAAATAAACAAGAATAGGTGGTTGTTTCACTAATAGCCAAGATAACACATGTTCCTCCTTGCACTTCCTAAGCACTAACTTTAAGGGACAGCAGCAACTCTAGATATAAAACTTACATGATGACAGGATGAAAGAGGTCTGGCTGGGCGTCAGGCGCAGTGGCTCACACCTGTAATCCCAGCACTTTGGGAGGCCGAGGCGGGCGGATCACGAATTCAGGAGTTCAAGACCAGCCTGGCCAACATGGTGAAACCCCGTCTCTACTAAAATTACGAAAATTAGCTGGGCATGGTGGCATGCACCTGTAATCCCAGCTACTTGGGAGGCTGAAGCAGGAGAATTGCTTAAACCTGGGAGGCGGAGGTTGCAGCGAGCCAAGATTGTGCCATTGCACTCCAGCCTGGGCAACAAGAACAAAACTCCATCTTAAAAAAAAAAGAAAGAAATCCAAACACTGTCTCATGATACACCACTGTTTCAGAATCTTTGTGTTGTGTAGACCAATTTCAGTCTCCAGAAGGCCACCTAGGATCCAATGCCTGCAGTGAGGGTAAACAGAGTGGAAGATGAGAAATCCATCCCCAGCAATCGCTGACATTTAGTCATATATTAAACAATATTTATTAAGTATGTATAGTATTTATAGAGTGTAACTGAGTACGAAGTGATATGAAAACCATTAGGAAAATGTTTGCTGGGGAATTGACATTTATATGGTCCCAAATAAATCAGATGACTCTATTGTTTCAAGGGGGAAATCAAAACAATGTAGTGGAAGGATCATCATGCAAATCCAGTGGTCAATCTTCATATTACTGTGGTGGAACAACCAGCTATAGCTGCGATCTGATGTGATGGAATGCAAAGAAATAACGTTACCTCTGATGAATTTTAGCCACAAATGTGTAAATGGAATCTAATCAAGATGTTAGCTCTTACTTCCCATTTATAGGAAATTCAGGATGTAGAAGAACTACCCAATAGAGAAGCAAACAGACAAATCCAGAAGGTGAGTCATTCTACAGAACTGACCTGATATTATCAATAATGGGAGCCTATGGATAAATGCTTCTTCTTTCTTTCTGAAAAAAAATTTGGGGTTTTCTGTGCAGTTGAGCGAGCAGTCACAGTGAAGGTGGCCAGCTCAGTAATGCCTCTCTGCATTGGTTCCCTTCTTTCTTCTCTCCTCCATTTCTCAATATATTCCCCTGAATCACACACTCCAATCAACAGCTTACATTTGACCTAAGCCCTCCTTTTAGGCTTTGTTTCTGGGGAAGCTGCACTAAGTGGAAGTGAAATGCTGCTGATAGGTTTAGGGAACCAATGAGGCCACAAAGTCATGTAGTATTTTTCATACAACATAGACTTTCTGGATCAGTCAGGACAAAGATTACATGTGTATACCTCTTAAGATTATAGGACAGGAATGACAAATAGGTGAACTTGATCTAATGGGAGCAGAAAAGGATTCTAAAGCTATAATCAATTAACAGTATCTGTGGTAGGCAACATATAGAGGTGTGTTATCCACATATGTTTGTCACCTTTAGACTAAAAAGATGAAGGTGATTAAGGGGAATATAGGAGGTAATTACATACAATACTGGAAGGGGAAAACAGGCTTTCATTTCCAGATGATTTAGACAGATCATTTATGAACCCTAGACAGTGCTCCTAGGTATTTCCCCCATATCCCCATTGAACTTCTCTTTATTCTTCTTTTCTGTAACCTTACTGATCTCCAAATGTGCTCCTCCCTCAGAAACTTTACATTTATTGCTTGACTTGGAAAGCTTTTCCTTTAGATGCAAGGATGACTTGCTCCTTCACTTCCTTCAGGTCTCTGCTCAAATATATTTATCACTGGGGCTATTTAATTACTTTGAAACCTAATCTCTACTGAAAAGGCAGAATAAATGTTTATTTTTTCCCCCTTTACATGTTTTTAAAGTAAGATGTAGGTTGAATGGCTATTTCAAATGATGTTGACAAATGAGGTTTCTGTTGTTTGCTCTTGTTTTTCCTTTCTCAAAGACTGATTCTCAAAAGATACCATTATGGACTTATGGGTATTCATAGATTTTCAATTAACTGTAACCATTGTTCTTTTATTGCCTAAATCATTATAATCTTGGCCAGTGGAAGTCCCTTCAAGGTAGCCTCTGTATCTTTTTCACACAATCCTGTTAATCTTGGAAAGTTTGCTTGCTTTTGGTGCAAATTGTCCTAGACTGACCTTATATCTTTGCTGACCCAGGCACAGAATTAGCCTTTCTCCAAGAAGAAGACCTGATTTTTTTTTATAATTGGGGAATGGCATTAGACGTGAAAATCTGGGTGCTGGTGCTAGAGGTACTCCTTGCTACTAGACATTGCTTTTAGGATATTTCAGTTGTACAGAGCTAGAAAAATATATTTTTTAAAATCACAAATTTAGGTTGGTATTTCCAGTTCCATTTCTTTAAAAAGATTACAGCTTTGGCTGGGCGTGGTGGTTCATGCCTATAATCCCAGTACTTTGGGAGGTGGAGGTAGGCGGATCACCTGAGGTCAGGAGTTCAAGACCAGCCTGGCCAACATGGTGAAAACCTGTATCTACTACAAATACAAAAATTAGCCGGGTTTGATGGTGCACACCTGTTAATCCCAGCTACTTGGGAAGCTGAAGCTGGAGAATCGCTTGAACCCAGGAGGCAGAGGTTGCAGTGAGCTGAGATTGTGCCATTGCACTCCAGCCTGGGCAACAAGAGCATGACTCTGTCTCAAAAACAAACAACAAAAATTTTTTACAGCTTTATTGAGGTGTAATTCAAGTACCATAAAACTCACTTTATTTTTTGAGACAGGGTCTCACCCTGTCACCCAGGCTGGAGTGCAGTGGCATGATCACGGCTCACTGAAGCCTGGACCTCTGGGCTCAAGGAATCCTTCTACCTCAGCCTTCCGAGTATCTGGGACTACAGGCATGTGCCACCATGCTTGGTTCTTTTTTATTTTTTGTAGTGATGGGTTCTCACTGTGTTGCCCAGGCTGGTCTCAGACTCCTGCAGTCAAGTGATCCTTCTGCCTGGGCCTCCCAAACTGCTGGGATTATGGTCATGAGCCACTGTGCCCTCCAAAATGTACTTTTGAAGTGTGTAATTTAGTGGTTTGTGGTATATTCTCAAAGTTACAACTGTCATCACCAGCTAATTCTAGGACATTTTTATTATCCAGAAAGAAAACCTTTACTCATATCACTTCCCATTCCTCCTTTCCCCTAACCCCTAGCAACTACTAGTCTATTTTCTGTCTGTATGGATTTGCTTATTTTAGACATTTCATATAAATGGAATTATACAGTATGTGACCTTTTGTATGATTTTGCATCTTTCACTTAGCATGTTTTCAAGGTTCACCCATGTTGTAGCATGTAGTATTGGTACTTCATTTCATAAAAATGGCTGAATAATCTACCATTGTATGGATATATGACATTTTGCTTAACTGTTCATCAGTTGATGGACATTTGGGTTGTTTCCACCTTTTGGCTATTGTGACGAATGTTGCTATGAACATTCACATACAAGTTTTTGTGTGAGCATATGTTTTCATTTATCTTGGGTATATACCTGGGTGTGGAATTGCTGGGTCATATGGTAGCTCCATGTTTATCTTTTTGAGAAACTATCACACTGTTTTCCGAACAGTATTTTGGAAACCATTTGTACCATTTTACATTCCCACTGGTAATATACGAGTGTTCCAGTTTCTCCACAGCCTCTATAACCTTTATTATTAATCATCATTTTAATTATAGCAATCTTAATAGGTGTGAAGTAGTGTCTCATTGCATTTTTTCATTTTTTTATTTTTGAAAGTAAATTCTACTTGAAGCTAAAATCATATAAAGAGATTTTATAAGGAAGAAACACAAAGCAGCAACCTGTAAATTTCAGCCTAAAGAAATTCAAATGCACAACCGTGAACTTTGGTACTGATAGACATAAGAGAGGAAAGTGGCCTACAGAGCCTGCAGCACAACTTCAGGAATCTGTTTTGCAAGGAAACACGTTTCCCAGGTAGGGTGCCAACTCTGTGGTTATAAGAAGGCAGCTCTCCATCAGCACAGAAAGATGGACATCTTGCAACTAAACCATAGCAGAGGTGAGGGAGTGGGACAGTTATTCACAGCTGAATGTCTTTTGCATAAAACATGCTGGGCATAATTCCCTGGGTCTTGCTCTCACCTCTGTGGCTTTTTTTTTTTTTTTTTCTGGAGTCTCACTCTGTTGCCCAGGCTGGAGTGCAGTGGCGCAATCTCGGCTCATTGCAACCTCCGCCTCCCAGGTTCAAGCAGTTCTCCACCTCAGCCTCCTGAGTAGCTGAGATTATAAGTGCCTGCCACCACGCCTGGCTAATTTTTGTATTTTTAGTAGAGACTGGGTTTCACCATCTTGGCCAGGCTGGTCTTGAACTCCTGACCTTATGATCCACCCGCCTTGGCCTCCCAAAGTGCTGGGATTACAGGCGTGGGCCACTGAGCCCAGCCCCTGTGTGTGGTTTTGATCTACATTTTCCAATTCAGTTTTAACTTTATATTAATATTTTATCTTATAATTTTTAAGTTAGAATTTTACTTTTCATTCTCATGGTGCTGTGAAAATCTTGATTCCTGATATCATTAGTAAATCACTTGTTTTTTCTATGCTATAAAGGATCTGATTTCAATACCTTGCTTTTTTATGGTATAACAGATTTTAAAACCCTTTAAAAAATATTTTCTCTTAGAATTTGGTCTTTAGATTTGTCCTCCTTTGTAGAGAGAACACTTTTCAACAGGCTGGATTTGGAAAAGAGAAAAAGAGAATTTACTGAAACAGAAACACAGGGGAAGGATAATGGTATGTCTTGGTAAGTTTTAAAAACAAAAAAAGAAAACCTTTTTTTTTCCTCCTGTGTAAAAAGGTAATACGTGTCACTGCAGAATATTTGGAAAATATAGTAAAAGAGAAAATTGAAATCATCTGTTTTCTTACCACCCAGAGATAGCCATGATTAATGTTTTGGTGCATATCCATCCAGAGTTTTTTTCTTTTCTTTTTTTTGTTTTTTTGAGACGGAGTCTCGCTCTGTCACCCAGGCTGGAGTGCAGTGGCGCAATCTCGGCTCACTGCAAGCTCCGCCTCCTGGGTTCACGCCATTCTCCTGCCTCAGCCTCTCCGAGTAGCTGGGACTACAGGCGCCCGCCACCACGCCCGGCTAATTTTTTGTATTTTTAGTAGAGACGGGGTTTCACCGTGGTCTCGATCTCCTGACCTCGTGATCCGCCCGCCTCGGCCTCCCAAAGTGCTGGGATTACAAGCGTGAGCCACCGCACCCGGCCCATCCAGAGTTTTTTTCTAAATCTAAGGAGATCACCAATACCAGTCCAACAGGGCAACCAGCATCTTACCAGCAGAGATCATGGTATTCTGGAAAATGTAGGAGTTAAAAACGCTTTTCACTTTTCAGGATTCCTGCCAACATTCAGGGTCTAGCTTTGAGAAGGAAGGCAGGTAGGAAGTAGACAAAGGTTCAGCGTTCTCAGCCTGCAGATAGAGTTTCAGGTAGGGTTCCAGATCAGGTTGTCAGTGAAGATAGAGGTGACAGGACGGAAGGTTCCTGGGTCTGGGGAAAGTTACCTGTTGCCAAGGTCTGTAAGAATACAGAGTGGGGTGATGGCTACTGTGTGCTTCCTGTTCCTGTTGGGACTATCTCAGGAAAGAAAGTAGACTTGGTTTCTGCAGATGGAGCGCAACAGAGGCTCCAACCTTGGGTTCTGAGGAAGAGAAAGGCAGGGAACCAAGACAAAGACTAACGATGTGCAGCTTGAAAGTGAGGTCAATTTATTTTCAATTATATTACACATGTTTTGGAAAAAAAAAACCCTTTACAAATATGTTTTAACATAGTGATTTTTTTTCAGCCTGAGCTACTAGCAAATGTAACTAAATGTTTAAAGAAGCACTATAGAGCTAGGATCACTGAGTATATCATGTTAACGACTGTTCTTAATGGAAGGAGCAGAAAATTGTATTGTTATGAAAAGCAATTAGAGATATTTGAGAAATGTATATTCTTGTTGCTCTTACAATAGCTCAACAGCTTTTTTTTTTTTTTTTTTTTTTTTTTTTTTATAGCTTTCAGTCAAAGTGATGTTTTTCCCCAGAAAATTCTAATAAGATGCAAGCTACACATCAGTAGAGTGCCTGGTCCAGTTGTGGGTGTTCAATAAATATTAAACACCAGCAACAATCATTTAAATTTCCTATGTTATGTTTGCCCTAGAAAGGATCTCTTCAGCAGAGCTATGGATTAAGGATAGCCTAGGGCTGCAAGAAAGAGAGACATAGTAACTTTGCCCACAGCCCAATCCCACACATCAATGTGTCAGAACAAAAAGATCAGTATATGGCAGTAACTCCTGCAATCCTTCCCGCACACTGAGCTGCCTTTTCTTGCTATTGGCTCTTTATGAATAAAGAGTTGAATCAGCCTGTGATAAGGCAACTGAAAAGTACTGGCATTTTGAAAGGGATAACCTGTGAATATGGTCTTTGGTTTTACTTACATATTTACATCTCCCCAGGTCTAGCTGCAACTTGAGAAGTTGGAAATAAGGAGATAAGTATTCTTTGGCCCAAATGAAGGGCAGAAGTCAGTTTCCCCTCTGATCTGCAGTCTGGATCTCGTATCTGTGAGTTGAATCTCTGTTGCATGAGGAACAAGTGCAGATTGTGCAACAGAGGGCCCCCTGTGTGCATCTGACAGGAGAAGTTTGTTCCGAGTGTCATAGTGTTGTTTTCATCTTGATAGACTAGCGCAGTCTGGTGAAATGGTTGGGGGAGGGTGCTGGGGAAAAGAGAAATGCCCAGGTAGCTGAACAATGAAAGCTTACATGTTACATGTCAGAAATGAAAGGGAGCTCAGTGAAACCACTGGTTAGCTGAGGCAACTGAGAAAGTGGAGTGGGGATTTCAGGAAGAATAACATTTGCAAAGACTGAAAATAATCAAGGGAATCAGAAGCATGTACTTGAAAAGTGATGGGAAATACAGTGATATGTCCATTAACCACAGCACTATCACCATCAATCATCTTTAGTCTATGATGAGAATTCAAAACTCAAGAGAGACCTGTCTTGGCCTGTGTCTATACTTCATGTTGAAGTATTTATTTTTGTCCTTGGTGCTAGTAGATGCTGCTGCTGACAGCATTGCTATTTATGTGTATGAATGGGGCTCAAAGCTGCCAGGTTAATGACGTACAGTACAATCTCATCTAAGTACACATGTAGACAGGCTGTCTGTCACCATTGGTGGCTTTGCCTCTTCACCTCTGGAGTTGCATCAAATCTCAGTTAACAAAAAGCTCCTCTAGGTTTGAAATATGCAGCATTGATCTGTTGACTGCTTTGGTTTCCCAGGAGTCAGAGTATTTGCCACATTACTAACTGTTCAGCTTCTACACATTCTTCCCACTCCTCTTAACTTGGCTCTGCCTCTAATCAAGCCCCTTTGGCCTGTGGTTGGCACAGCTGCTGTGGTTTAGTGCACATGTCCGGTGACAGAGATTCAATGAGCAGAGCTTAAATGCTGATGGAGTGACTCTGGAACTGTGTTTTTGGAACCCTTGTGTTTCCACTCATGTCAGTTCTGGCACATGGGTGTTGATGCGGAGACTGCTGGGAACGTGGGTGGGGATCCAAGTTACTGTTGTTTGTCCTTTGAACAGGTGCTTACAGGGCATAGGTTTAGTTGACTGCCTGGTGTCATGTCTTGGTCCTTTTGTGGTGATTTCCACAAGAAGGGAGCTTCTTGAAACAAGTGTCCTATTTTTTTAGGCTGCCCAAGCATCTCTGAACAATAAGTTTCCTAGGAGGTGGAATTTGCATTTAGTTCTCTCCTCATGGATTTGTGAAGGTTTCCTCTGTGAAGGTGGCTACACTACCTCAGGTTTGGATTATATTTTTGCATTGGGATTATTTTGCATCATCTAGGACAGAATCCCATGGGATCTCATGTGTTTCTTTTGCTTTGGGTTTAGAAGTAGAGTCACTGAATATATAGAAGTTCCTGAATGATTGCACCAACGTTACATGATACTGCCTTCTGTGCTGGCTTGATTTTTAAGAGGATGCTGGGCATAGTCTGATTCTGGCTTGTAGAAGCACGGTTTTGTCTAGCACACTGCACAAATAGATGTACCCGAATTCAACTGGTGGTAGAGAGCAGATTTCATACTTTAGCAAAGTCTGCCATCGAATCTAACATACTGGCTTCATAATTTTAGGAGTTTAGGGAAATTCTCTTGTCAAGATACCTACTTGTTAGGAATCTGGCGTAAGAGTATGAGTTGGGGTAACAGAATATTGAACCAATAATATCAAAGATGTGGAAATAAAGTGGGCCAGGATTAAGTTTAAATTTAAGAATGAAGTTCTGGGCTTTTTGAGGATTGTCTCTGATACCACAGAACTTGGTCCCCTTGGTTCACTGAGGAAAAACATATGTTTGTAAGACAGATGTGAAATTTGGGCACTTATTTTCTTTACCATATTCCATATTCAAAATTTCTGCTTCTCATCAAAACTTCTCTTTGCAAATAGATTTATATGGCTTGGTCAAAATAAAAATAAAAGAAGTGAAGCATACACATAAGAAAATGTCTCTTATTTGTTAAGTTGAATGGTTGATAGAAATTTATGTGTGTAAAAATTAAATAATGTATATATTTAATATGTTTGAGATTTTCAGTGTATATAGAAATGAGAAGTATACATATTATATAATAAATTGCTATATTGGGGGATTAGGGAGGGATTAATCTTTCTACTTTTTGGTATTATTTGAATTTTCATTCAGGATGTTAATTTTGTAAAGAAAAAGTATATATGTTTATTGGTCAACTTTGGCTTTTTCTGAGGAAACCCTAGTCCCTCTATAAAGTGAAGCAACATTTTTTAATGTATCCCTAGCTGCTTAAGGACAAAAGAAAATTCAGGCAGGTTAAGTACTGGCAATTCCCAAAGATAAAATTGAAGAGAATCAACACTAAGAATTAAACTAGTTGAATAAAGAGTGAAGGTTGCCAAGTATTATAAATTTGTGGCTATTCACTTTATTATGTACAGCTACTGTGACTGATGGTTTTGACTCTCAAGAGAACAAAAGAAGAGAGAGATGCAATTGTGTCTCTTAAGGAGTGTCTAATTAAGGTATAGACTAAACACATTAAACAGCTATGCACTAATTCCAAAGCAACCTTAACCCATGTGAGTGACAGTGTAGCATAGATGATATATATCGTGTCTAAGGGATTTCAATATAGAAACATGTTCTGTGTGAATTTGTTGGCTTAGCTAGTCATGGTCATTATGTTTCCATGAAAGGATCCTTTGAAATCAGTAAATCCAATTCAAAAAATACACATGAAAATGAATAAATCATATTTTAGTGTTCCCCAGAAGATTAAAATTTTTATAATCATTATGGATAAAATGCTGTGGAAGAATGGAGGCATCAATAATTAATTGTTTTCTGAAGAAATAGGAGAAGTGCTCATAACATATGGAAAAGATGTCAAAGGATGAGAATTATTATAAGAAGAATGAATAGATAAATATTCCAGGAAAAAGCACAAGAAAAAACATAAATGCATGAAGAACATAGGATTGTGGGGCAGGTGATCGATGAATCTGTGAAGATTAAATTGTACAGGTCCTAGAATGACAAATTAGGACATTTAGACTCGATCTTGTAGATAATGTAAAGCTGTTAAAGGGCATGAAATGACTAGATTTGTACTTGTTACTATGAAATACACACGATAAATTATAATTCAGTAATTAAAAGAACATGTGAAACGGAAACCAATGGAATAGGTTTATAGCTTCTCAAACAGGTGCTGTTGACATTTTGGGTGTTCCTATGTATCTAATCATATCGCATATGATTATGACCAAAAGACCCGATGATGAATACAGTCTTTGTCACTAAACCCATTCCTATATAATGCTGAAATAATAAGATTGAAAAATTAAATAATAATTTTGTTCACAGTTACAGCCCTTTGCTAAATGTTGTACAAAAAATAAAACCTCAAAAGCCACAACAAAAACAGAAGAGAAAGCCTAAGGGAATAAGAAATCAGCAATTTTGCTTAAAAGCTTTTGTTGGCTTCACAGTACCATTACTAGTAGTACTCCTGACAGTTGCTACTTACCTTTTAATGAGTGCCTGCTATGGGCCATATAGTCTTCTAAATGATTTGCCTTTATTAACATTTAAAGTTTCTCCTAATTCTAATTTTTACTTTTTCAATAAACCTTATTTGAAAGTAGATTTAGATTTACAGAAAAGTTGTAAAGATAGAAAGTTTCACATACCCTATACTCAATTTCCCTTATTATTAATATCCTACATTAGGCTGGGCGTGGTGGCTCACACCTGTAATTCCAGCACTTTGGGAGGCCGAGTCAGGCTCATCGCCTGAGGTCAGGAGTTTGAGACCAGCCTGGCCAACATGGCGAAACCTTGTCTCTACTAAAAACACAAAAATTAGCTGGGCATGGTAGCACACGCCTGTAGTCCTAGCTACTTGGGAGGGTGAGGCAGGAGAATCGCTTGAGGTGGGGAGGCGGAGGTCGCAGTGAGCCGAGATTGCGCCACTGCACTCCAGACTGGGCGACAGAGCAAGATTTCATCTCAAAAAAAAAAGAAAAAAATCTTACATTAGTATGGTACATTTATCACATTAGTGAATCAATATTGATACAACATTATTAAGAAAAGTCCATACTTTGTTTTAATTTCCTTAGTTTCTACTTATTATTATTATTATTATTATTATTTTTTCTGTTCCAGGATCTATCCGAAATACCACATTACCTTAGTTGTCCTATTTCCTTAGGCTCCTCTTGGCTATGGCAGTTTATCATGGTATTTTAATCACCATTATCATTCCATGTGGTAGGACTATTATAATTTTTTTTTTTTTTTTTTTTTTTTTTTTTTTTTTTTTTTTTTTTTTACAGATGAGAAAACTGAGTAACAGAGAGACTGTAGCCACATAGACATGGGAGTCAACTTCAGAAATATGGGCTGGAACCCCCACTCTTAAGTGCCACACTGTTTCTAATATGTTGGGTACTCATTAAATGGAAAACACGTGCACAACTGTACACCTGAACTGGTGACATCAGGCTGCATTTGGTAAGTGCTATAAAACCCCAAAGGTAAAGATTATTTATGGCTTGCAGGAGTTTGGTGAAATTTGTGAAAGATTTCAACAACGAGATGAAGTTTGAGCTAGGGCTTGGGAACTGGGAGGAATGACTATATGATACATTATAGCTCTTTTCAAATATGTTAAAATCCCTATCCCAATTCATTTTTATAACTACTCTGAGGTTTTGTCCTGGAGTGAATGGCTTGAAGACAAGGATTTTTGGGTCATGGTTTAATAAACTTTCAATTACCGAACAAAGTTATGGTTTGTAGAAATTCATGTTACTTCCAGGAGGACAAAAACATTTAAAAAATACGTTTTTCAATCTATTTACACTTAGTCTGAGAATTAGTTTGGTTACATTCTCAAACTCTTTCCTAACCAATTGGAGATGAGGTGAGGTCAATTTTGTTTGACTAATGCATTGTTGATTCGTTTGCACCATTCTGGCACATAGAAAATAATGAATAAAAATTTGATGAATAAATTAATGAAGCCTGATTCAATTCAAAGAGATGTTAAAGATTTCTTGGTAATACTGTAGGCAAGTGGAGGCTGTACAGGGTTTCCCTTATCAAATGCAAACACTGTTACCATAGCCTAGCATCTTTAAAACACGTGTGCTTGTTCAGATCCTCTGGAGTCTGTAAAAAGAAGGAACAGAGGAATTCCAGAGTCTTTATCCTTTGCTCTTCTCATCAGCGTCCCCATGAGAACTCCAATTCTCTGAATTTGTGAGAAAAAAAAAAATCATTCTCAGAAAGTTCTAGGAGTATGTTCTGTTAATGTTTACCACTTTTCTAAAAAGTAAGGAGTAACTCTTAGAATATCATGTTTATTTATTGGAAATGAACTCTACTGAGAAATTATTTGAAAATGACAACCAGCAGCTTCACTTTGTATTAATTATCTTCACATGGTGCACATATTAAATAATTCATGATTGGATTTAGAAAGTAGTAACATATTTTTAAACTGCATTCTGCTTCAGGAGATAATGTGACACATACATCATGTATTTAATCTTTAGAAGTTTTTAGAAAATAACCAGAATTTTCAAATTTGGAACATGGCACTTATGTCAACATCAGGTAGGACTGAAAAGATGTAACCACCCAAGGGATTCACCTTGCCTGCTGTGTAGACAGAGCCAATTTATCAAGACAAGGGAACTGCAAAAGAGAAATCAAGACAAGGGAACTGCAATAGACAAGGGAACTGCAAGAGACAAGGGAACTGCAAGACAAGGGAACTACAGAACCAGCTGTGCGGGAGACCAGAGTTTTATTATTACTCAAATCAGTCTCCCCAAGCATTTGAGGAGCAGAGTTCTTAAGGACGACTTTGTGGGTGGGGGGAATCCAGTGAGCTGGGAGTGCTGATTGGTCAGGGGTGAAATCATAGGGAGCCGAAGCTGTCTTCTTGAACTGAGTCAGTTCCTGGTGGGAGGAGGAGGAGGAGGCACAAGATCACATGGGCCAGTTTATTGATCTGGGTGGTGCCAGCTGATCCATCAAGTGCTGGGTCTGCAAAATATCTCAAACACTGATGTCAGAAGCAGTTTAGGGAGGGTCAGAATCTTGAAGTCTCCAGCTGCATGACTCCTAAGCCATAATTTCTCAGTCGCGGTTAGTGTTAGTCCTACAAAGGCAATCTAGTCCCTAGGCAAGAAGAAGGTCTGCTTTGGATGTTATTATCTTTGTTTTAAACTATAAACTAAGTTTCTCCCAATGTTAGTTCAGTTTATGCCCAAGAATGAATAAGGACACCTTGGAAGTTAGAAGCAAGATGGAGTCGATTAAGTTAGATCTCTTTCACTGTCTCAGTCATAATTTTGCAAAGGCGTTTTCAAAGACACCCTTTGGAATTATGACCTCCTCCCTGCTACCCTCTCCTTCCCCCAAATAATGGGATATGTTTGAAAAAGGAAGATTAACCAATGAGAAGTCGGCCTCCAGATTAATTCTAAGCTTGCAAGAACCTGGAAAACTGCCTTCTGATGATGCTTATTAAACTTTAGACCTTTGTGGGGTTTCAAGAGAGACCTGTCTTAGGATCAAGGGTTGCATGAAAATTATATTGTTTCTCAGATTTCTCTGAAGCAGTGATGGAAATGGCAATGACAATTTAAAGTGGATAAAGTCAAGGTCAAAAGTGACCTATAGAATTCAATTTATCATTTTACTTTCCTTTTAAATATCAGCTTATGTTATTAAGAGTTGTGTTTTCAATGTAGTTATAAATGTGTAAGAAATGTGATAACTTGGCATAGCATGGTGGCTCATGCCTGTAATCCCAGCACTTTGGGAAGTTGAAGTGGGCAGATCACTTGAGGTCAGGAGTTTGAGACCAGCCTGGCCAACATGGTGAAACCACATCTCTACTAGAAATACAAAAATTAGCCAGGCGTGGTGGGGAGTGCCTGTAATCCCAGCTACTCAAGAGGCTGAGGCAGGAGAATTGCTGGAACCCAGAAAGCGGAGATTGCAGTGAGCCAAGATTGTATCACTGCACTCCAGACTGGGCAACAGAGGGAGACTCAGTCTCAAAACAAACAAACAAACAAACAAACACACACACACACACATACACGAACACAAAAAAAGTCATAACTCAAAGTAAAATTAATAAAGTAAAAAGAAAAAGCATAGGCACTATAATTAAACCTATGAAAAACAGAAGTATGATCACTGACTGTGGTTTTGATGTTTGGTTTTGACCGTGACGTTGAGAAAAATGGCAATATCGTTACATTTAAACTAAATAAATTTTGTTTTCTATAAAATTTTGTGGATAGTTTGGAAGTATTCAGATGATGCTGTGTATTTGTCTTGGCAATCAAGGCAGAAAGATGTCTTTGCACCATGAGACCTGCAGGTAGGGGCAGGGAGGGAAGCTCTAAGGGTCAACCTTATGAACTGGTGAGTAGCTGTCTCTTACAGAGTTTGATTGGAGCCCTATTTGTTTATAGGATGAATGATTTTTAAAAAAAGATTTTATAATTCTACTTTCATTCTAACATGCTGTAAATAGCTTTCTCTGTGATTAAATATATATCAAAAACATGATTTTTAATGACTACATTGGTTGCATTTAAAGCTGTAAAATCAAAGGAATGATACAAAATATTTTTGTTTGTGACACAGAGAGACTTATTTTCTTCTTTTAGGATAAATGACGTTGAATGAGAGAGCACCAGAGATAATCTTCTGCCTTTCAAATATCCTTCTCTGGTCAACATTCCACCATTGAGGTAGATACCTTCAGCGTCACATACTTTCCATCAAGAGTTCTTTGTTAAAACCTGAGCCATTATCAACAAATTGTTTAATCATCAACAAACTCCCTGGTGCAGTTTCTCCATCTGTGAATCATCTCCAACAGAATCATCTGGAAGCTCTGTTAAAAACATTGATGTAGGGGCCCCAACCGAGATACCCCTAGAATCTCTAGTTGGGAAGATGGGTGAGCCAGAGTGGTTCTTATACCCAATGAAGTTCTAGAATCACTGAAATGATAAATTGACAGCCATCTGAGAATGAAACTCTTTAGAATACAGAGTAGGCACCAAAGGAGGGAGGTAAGAGTATTTCAAGGTGAAAGAGAGAGGTAGAGACGAGGTAAGCTGGAGATGTCAAATCTGAGCTTTGGCTCCTTCATGATTCTGTTCAGGGCCAGTCCCAAGAAGAGTTAGTGTTCCTCTGGATGGTGGCTCTATGATTCATTTCTCTCATCAAGAAAATGGGCAACTGCAAACCTTTCCTTTGGAAATGGCAGTGCTAGACCACAAGAATGTATGAAAGACAAAGAATTCTCAGAGATAAACTCCCTTAACTTAACTGAGTCCCTAGAGGCTTTTCATTTGTTCTGGCCCCAGTGACATGTGGTGTAGATCCAGATATGTCCTGGGTCTTGTGATCATAGTCTTTCTTTTGAAAACAGTTGCTGACAATCTGTCACTCCTTTGTGTTAGAGCTCAGCCCGTTTGAAAATGCGGGGTATCAGCTGCTGTTGCTGTAGGTCCATTTCTGTTTTCCAGCAGGTGGGTGTGTCTGTCTCTTTCCTTTCATCTCCATCCAGGCTTTCTTCTTTCAGGCACTTTCCGGTTTGTCGAGCCAAGTATGCCTGTCATGTTGGAACCCAGCCCTGCGACACGCACCAGCTTCTTTTTGTGGTAATATCTCCCTTGATTGTGTTCCCCATTCTTCCTTATCTCCCTAAAGCCTATCAATCCATTCACATGGTCACCCACTATCCTAGTCTCTTTTTTGTGGATGCTCAAAAACTGCCAGTTAACTTAGTAGCCTCATTTCTTCTATCGCTTCTCTTCATCTAGACTTACCTTGTGCTTTTCTACTGGATCACCTTTGTAATTTCCTTCTCTTTTCTTCCCGTTATTTTCTGTATCAAATCATACTAAGTACTTCAGTAGCTCCCCCGAATCGAAGCATACCTTAGTAGAAAGAGGGTGTTTTCAGACTCAGGCTAGAATTCAAGTCCTCTTTTTGCTGCTTATTGGTAGCTCTGAGAACAATAGTTCTGTCTTAGAGTTGTTGTAAAAATGTAATTAGATAATATAGACATAAGCCAAGCATAGCACCTGTGACAATAGATGCTCAATACATGGTAGCTGTTATTATTCATACATTTTTGTATGAAAGCTTTTCATACTACTGTAGCCCACAATGCTTCTCCCCTGCTCTTTGTACTTATGTAGATATTCTTGAGTTTATGGGTCCAGGAGCAGTGGGAAGCCAGAGTATATGTACCTAAGCATGTGACCCAAGAGTAAGGGGGCTTGTGCATAGGAAGAAGAGCTGTGATCCACAAGCATCTGGTATCTACTGTCTGCTCACAGGCAGGGGTTTCTCTTAGGACCAGGCCTCTGGTATTCTTTGCCTGAGTTTTGAAGGGGTTCTCTCTTTAAGCACAAGCCATTTCCAGGGGAATTTTCTTGCTGAAAGCACATGGTTCTCTCAGTGCCATTTTGTTGAGTTGAAGCCTTGGAGTCCTAATTGGAACAGCTCAGAATGTCCTAGGTAAAGTCCTACCCAGTGGGGCTATGGAGCCTCCACCATATTATGGGATTTTGCTGTCATATCTCTGGTGCCAACATAATTCTCTAGCCCTTGATATGCTTCTCATTGCTAGCAATTTCTGTTATTTGGTGCTGCACAAGAATTCTCTAGATTGGAGAGCCTGTAGACAATAATGCCCCTGGCTCATTAATCTCTGAGACCCTTAGGAATGAGCTTCTGGTACAGTTTGGTCTTCCTTCCCTTGTGAACTTTCAAACTACAGCATGGACATAAACATTTTATACCTAGGAATCTCTGATTGATCACCGTATGGACCACAATCTCTCACATATGTTTTGATCCCAGGGTTCTCAAAGTAGTGCCACACAGGAGAGCATTTTCCATGAAATTCTGCTTTGTCCTACTCTGTCTCTACTCTCTCTATTAAAGATTACTGTTGAGAACCGCTGATAGCCTTTAGGAGTTTTGGGAAGGGGTAAAGATAAACTAGAACTCTGTGATAGAATTAGAAAAATATTTCCTAAAATTCTAAAAGATTTGCCAGAGTAGAAAATATAGGCTCTTCTTTTCTATCTCTTACTCCTCCCTGAGCATTTCAGTTAAGTAGATAAAAATATATCAGAAAGCCAACCAACGAAACGAAAAGCAAAACCCTCAACTTCCCCCCAAATCCCTAAAGCCCTCTGAAAGCCAGAAGGCCCATCCTTTCTTTTCTGCTCTTCCAGATTCAATTTGTTCATTCTTAGACTATGTTTCCCTTAAATTTCCCTTTTACGACTTGGCCATCACTGGCAGCTCTATCCCCATGTTCTGGCCATTCCCCAAACTCCACATATTATCAGGACTCCCAAAGACTTACTGTTTATGCTTCATTTGATGCAGATCACATACTGCTTAGTAGTTGTGTCTTTTTTATTATCAAGATTGTATGCTTCTTGAGGGTACAGAAGCTTATACCCTCTATTGAAGGTAGCATGATAATTTCCAAAAAGCAGCTGCTTAATGCAAATATATTGATGGGTTATTAACTTTTGCCCTAGTTATCCTTTACAATTTTTCTACTTGCCAAATCTGCTTCTAGCCAACAAAGGATTATATGTGGCACCTGGGGACAAAAATGGCATGGAGAACTAAAACCTAGAGATAATCCTGTCAGCTCATATAGAACAAAGGCTTAATTATCCCCCTATCAACTGAGTCTTTTATCTAAGCTGAGTGGCAATAAGCAACAAATTGGTGAGTTTTGTTTGCTCTGCTTGCTTTGGCTACTGTGAATGTCATAAGGAACACAAGTCAGAAAGAAGAAGCATCAGGTGTGCACAGGATGGTCTGTTTGTTTCTGGTCATGTTGATCAAAGAGCAACGTGTGTTAAGTGCATCATTGAACAAGTCTTTGGACTTTCTACCTGGGGAAACAAACATCTGACAATTTGTTTCAGGATAGACTGGAACTAGTCTGGGAATGTTACTTAGTTTCTAATGCCTGATTTTCCTCATTTGTAAACCAAAAAGCTAAGTGATGCTATTCCTGTAGGTGGAGGTGGACAAGTGCCAGTGAGGGGGTGGGGGAATAGAAATAAGAAAGGGGCTGGGACTTCCCAGTGTGGCCTTTTACTGCTGCCAAATGGGTGGGCTTCGCCTTCTCCCTCCTGTTCCCTCACTACCCCTAACCCTCATGGACCAACAGCCAGAGAAAGCTGGCTACCAGTGGTAAAGCCTGTTGGCATCCTAAAACGGTATCAATTCTACCTCCTAGAAACTTTTTAATTCCACCTCTTTCTGCTACTGCCTCCCTAGCGGTGGGTTTATAGTGAAAATATTTGATAACTGGTATGGCACAAACACTGACCAGTAAGGATGAAGGCTGGTTATAAACAATCAAGAAGGTTAAACTGGTGAGTCTTGCTCTTTGAAATTTAAGGTCCAATTGCCTCTGGAATAGATTTAGTGGGGGCTTCCCTAAGTGGATCTTCTAGTGTAATCTAATTCATGGCACAATACCCAGAATGATCTTTTTCAAATGCAGAATGATCTTTTTCAAATGGTGGTCATCTCCCCACCAAACTTCTTAAAACCTTTCCATGGCCATTTACAGCTCTCAAGATAAAGAGAACCTCCTTAACATTGCCTTTGAAGCCTCACATAGTTTATTCCCTATCTAGCTGTAATATAATTAATATCCTATCTCCTACGCAAAGCTGTAAGTTCTATTGAGGGAAGCCTTATATTTGTTTTTTTCCACACAATTATTTCCCTGATGACCAGAGCAGAAGCTTGTTAAATATTCTTTGAGTGAATAAGTAAATCATGAAACAATCCCAATTATTCCAACATGTATCTACATAACCGGTCCAGAGTTTTTATTGCATATACATGTGAATGTATTTTTAATAAACAGTTTCATAGAAGATACTTGTTCATATTCTTCATGTTGTCGAATAGTGCATTTTCCTGGTGGAGTGTCAGACATCTGGAAGCTGTTCTAAGTCACCCTTTTTGTTTCACTCCCCCATATCTAAGCAGTCATGTGGTACTATCAGTTTTACTTCCCAAATGGTTTTCCCAGTCATTCCTTCTTCTCAACCTTTGGCTGTGCCTTGGTCCAAGTCTCATCATTTCTTACAGTTATTTCTGACCTGGTCTGTCTGCTTTCTTTCTGTTCTCCAGTCCATCTTCTGCAGAGCTGTGAGGACAAAGATGGAAACTTTCTAAAACCCAAACCTAGTTATGTCACTCTTGCCTTAAAATTCTTCAGGATGCCCTACAGAGGATCAAGTTTTAGCACAACTTATAGAACCCTTCACAATTTGGGACCTGTCTGCTTCTTGGGAACATCCTTTTAATAAATATTTATTAAACACCTACTATGTGCCAGGGGTTCCACTGGAAATATGATAGTCGAATAAGGTAGTATTTTCTTGTCCCTTACTGAAAATATTGTCTAATGATAGATTCACCCTTTGGGACAAACGTACATAGCTACTATGTGTGGTTCCTGGAACCTGTCACCTTCTCATATTTCTTTTTTTTTTTTTCTTATTGTACATCATAGATATATGCTTTCATATTTCTTTGTGGTGACTGGGGTGCCCCTTCTATTCTTCACCTTTACCCACATCTGCCTGACAAACTATTTATTTTTCAAGACTTAATTTAAGAACTATTTTTCTTGGAGTACTTTGTCTGATCATCTCTCCCGCACAGAAAGAGTTTGCTATTCTTTCGTTTTTTCACTCCTGATAATCACATTCTATATTTCTTTATTTTTCTCTACACTATTCTCTAGACTCCACATGACATGATAGTTTGTCTTAGTCATTATCATTTCTCTAGAGAGTAGATGGGTGCCTGCTAAGAGGTAAGCAGGTGCTCAATAAATGGTTGTTGACTGGGAAAATGTTTTCTTGTAATGTGAGAACCCAGAATATGTGGTTAATATCATGGACACTTTTGTGGCAAACATTTTTAAAATCTTAAGAGATCATAATTTATAATAGTAATTTGTTGATATATTTAAAAGTTTCGGTCTATTTTAAATGTAGAGTTCATTTTATTCAATGTCCTTTGTTTAAATGAAATTCAGTTGTAATCTGACTCCTTTTAATGCTTATTATCAACTACGATAAAAAATTAACTTGTATAACTTGAATGATATATGCACACTTAGGACAAAATTCAGCAATAACAATTTTCATTTGATTCTTTCTTACTTTGATTTATGATGGGCTTTGGCATGGTTTGATATAGTAAATGTTGATATTTTCCCTCTTGGAATTTCCAGATTTTCTTTCTATTGATGGAGATAGACATTTTAGCAATTTATTTGCAAGCTAGATCTCTCAGCCATCTCTTTTTCCCCAGGACACCTATTTATATTTCCATCTCTTGGTTATCCTTAAGCATAAAGTCAACATGAACTACTTCCTGTGACAGCAAATCCTGGTTAGAGCTCTCTGGGGTATGAGGATTCCAGTAAAGAGTTGTCTGAGATGGGACTGCTAGGGATTGGTCTTGTCAATTCACAAATATTTATTAAGCACCTGCTCTGTGCCCTACTCTCCAGCAAGGCATAATTATTTTTGTCCTGTTCACCACTGTATTCCAATGCCTAGTAAATGCCTGATGAATATTTTTTGAATGAATAAATCCTTGGGAGATATGGAGGCTACTCTTGGGGTGGGGGGAGAGGGCAGCTGGACAGAGGAGTAGAAAGAGAACCATTAACCGTGCTCCTACTATGTGCTAGGCCCTATGTTTACACTTTCCACATATTATGATGCACATTTTACAAGAGCACTTTGAGGTAGATGTGGCCTTTATTTTCCACGAAACCCTTGTTTTCCCAGCTGGAGAGCCAAGGAGTAAACTTGGAATCACATAAACAGTATCATTGTGCTCCTAGTTCTGTACTTACGCTGCCTCTATTGACAGACCTTAGCTCTTCCAAAGCCCCCCTCAACTATTATGGAAAATGTCTGGGGGTGTCCTCCATGTACTCATGAAAAGAGCCTTCTTTGCATTTGCCACTGCCCTTCCATTTGTCACACTGTGTCTACCATTTTTTGGCCCCACTGGCCTCCTGCTATAATGTTTCCGCCTGTGGATTTCCCCAGGGGTTGAGCTGTTCAATATTTTATGCTGCTGAGGCTGCTTCACTGTCACATGGCAGCCCATTTGGCCCACAGATGATGCCACAGTGTCATGGAACTGTGAGAAAAACAACTTGGTGACTAGATGATCTTTCTCTGGCAGAGGACAAAACATCTGGAGGGAAGGGCTGGCCTGGGCAAGGCACTTATCTAATGTGCTCCTTCAAGGGTGTGAAAGACAGAGGCACAGAAATCACTGCTATGCTGGGGGTGAAGGGTGCGTAGCTGGAGCTTCAGGGTAAAGAGGTCACGGTCTGGCTCAGACCACCTCCCAGTTAAGTTTGTTGTTAAAATAAATCTTCCAACCCCATGGAAGAAGAATAAAGTTTGGAAAGGCTTGGCATCCAATGGGAAATGCCTCAGGGGAACAAGCGGTATGTCCTTTTCGGAGATCCACCAAGGTTTAGCTAGGAGGGAAGTATGACAGGAATAGAAAGCCTGTAAAAAACTGATAGCTTTTCCTCCTTCTCTATTTCCGCAGGAGAAAGAGTCATTTTTACTTCAGCAGTTCCAGGAAGTAGGATTTTGTTTTGGTTAATGTCTCTGTCCACTATGGAAAGAGCCCCCAAAGTCTAAATTGGTATAGAGAAAACAGGGCAGAAAGCAATGTTTGGAAGAATAATAGATTCAGTCTCAAGACGTAAGGGGATCATGAAAGGAATAAACTGCAGCATGGACTAGAGTTTTAAGGGTGGAAAATATAAGTGAGAAAAGAATGATTATTGAGCAGCTGTTAAGAAGACGTCAGAGATAATGATGGAAAGGAGGAGCTTTAGGATATTTGCTGTCTTTTTGAAAAAAATGTCAGTAAAAATTTAAGATATTTTCAAGAGTATCTTTGGGTTTTGGACTTAATGTTTCTGTTGAATTCAGCACTCATCTTAGACTGATCATGAGAATAGTTCAGCTATATTTGTGTTGCCATTGTATTAAAGAGCCAAGGTGAAGCCATGAAACCATTGATCAACGGAGTGATGGATTATGAAGTTCTGACAATATGAGTTTCCAGAGACCAGACAAAGCCAGAATCAATATGGGCTGTGGTTGTTGGTGAAGGTTTTAAAGAGCTCAATGGAACGTAGCTGGGAATTAGATCTAACAAAAAATATATAGGATTTGAATAAGATGAGGAGAAAAAAGGACATTAGGTAGTAGAAATATCCCAAGTAAAGGCATCAAGGTAGGAATGAGCATTGCATGTAAGGGGAATAGTCAGTTCAGCCTAAGTGAAAGAGCAAATGGAATGATAAATAGTAATTGGTAATTCGAATCTATCAGTAAAGTTAGTATGTATTAGAGGCCAGGTTATGCAGGTTATAGAGGATTTTGGATTCTGAGAGTGATGAGAACTAGGGATTGAGAAAGATTATCTGAAGAAAGAAAGTAATTGAAATGGAGGGAGCCTGGAGACACTTTTTTTTTTTTTTTTTTTTTGAGACAAGGATCTCGTACTCTTGTCACCCAGACTGGAGTGCAGTGGTGTGATCATAGCTCACTGCAGCCTCAAACTCCTGGGTTCAAGCGATCCTCCCCACCTCAGTCTTCAGAGTAGCTGGGACTACAGGCACATGCCACCACATCCAGCTAATTAAATGTTTTTTTTTGTTGTTTGTTTGTTTTTTGTAGAGATGGAGTCTCTTTATGTTGCTGGGGCTGGCCTTGAACCTCTGGCCTCGAATGATCCTCCCACCTTGGCCTCCCAAAGTGCTGGTATTACAGGCCTGAGCCACCATGCTTGGCCTGAGGCTTTTTAAAAATCCACATAGGAAGCATTTTAGGGTTTGGACTCAGTTGGGAGAAAATGTTGAAAGGATGAATCATAGGATTTTATAACTGATTAGATGTAGATGGCAAATGTGAGACCAGAATCAAATATAATTCTAATTTTTCTGGTCTAGAAGTTTTGGAGCATTATGGCTTCATCCTTTCATTTATCCACTTAATATTTTCATTTATTCAAGAAACATTTATTGAGTACGTGTTATATTTTTGGTACTGGGATACAGAGAATAAAGATATCAAAATCTCCCCAACCTTATGGAGCTTATGTTCAAGTGAAACAGATAATAAAAATGTAAATAAGGAAAATATCTAGCATGTTAGCTGTTGATGAATTATTTGAAGAAAATTAAACAGAGAAAGGGAATAATGAGTTGGGGCGTAGGTGAAGAGGGTACAATGATAAATAATTAAAGTAGGAGAGCTGGTAAAGGAGATAGTTGTCAGCAAGATGGACAAAAAACATGTGAGTCTGGACACATAAGTAATATTATTTTCTGGAAAATGTAGGCCAAGAATTCTTATGGGACATTAGGAATGGAAATATATGTTTGGGAGCCACCAGCATAGCTGTAGTGATTGAGGCTGGCATCCCCGATTGAGGCAAGCCTGAAGACTCAACCTTGGAGGCTACCCATTTTTAGAATTCTTTGGAAAAAGGGAGAAGACCCAGGGAGGGAAGAACAGTCTTCATGATGCCAACAGGTTTAGAAAGAGAGGCAGGAAAGAAAAAGAACTTAGTCCTTATGAATGTTTTCACTTCTGTTATGTAGGTGATAACTAAAAGGTCTAAGTCATCAATCTTTTCCTGTACCCACAGTCTTAATCTTCCTCTGGTAATGTCTTATGACAGTTTCTGCAAATATCAGGAAGATGGCAATGAACGACTTTGTTGCTCAGAAATGGACAACCAAAGTGAAATTTACTTTTCTCTAGCACTAAAATGAACCACTGAAATGATAGTGTCCTAAACAGTAGGTGCCTTATGAGTACTGAAGACTTTGCAGAAATATTTATTTCACAACTAACCCATCCACCCACCCTCTGTAAAGCACTTATACTATGTATCTTTATGCCATAGCCCCAGCCTCGAGGTTTTATAATCTAGCATGAACAATACCAATGTGGCATGTTATGAAGGGTCTTTAAACAGGAAAAAACCTGTAAGTAAATATAATACATGAAACAAAAAGTAAATAGGTAGTTGACTTACATTGTCTTTGGAAGTGCATGGCTTACCAATTAGGCAATTACTTGTGCTAATTTTTACCAGGTAATGTTACTAATCCTTTCCTATAAAGTCAAGGCTGATTATGTATCTGTTATCTGTTTCCTCTGCATTAGAATCTGTTTTTTAAATTTTAAAAGATTACTAAGATATACAAATCAAGCAAGAATGCTGTAGGGCTCAGAGGGATTGAACTATGAGTCTTACTCTGTGAATTGTAAAGGTATCCTCTGCTGACACTCTTGTGTGAACGTGCAGGCTGGTATGATAAACAACAGTGATACAACAACAAAACAACAACAACGATAACAACAACATAATTCCATGAGACTTTAAGTGATTGTGACCTACATCTCACATTACAAAAATGTTATATATTAACAACCTCTTGTAAAACCAGTGTGTATTCTATTGAATGGAAATTTAATGAAAAAAATAGAGTAACATTTAATATTGGTCACAAACTCTTAACTCACTAATTTTAGAGAGTTAGTTTACTACCTCTTTGTTCTGTTCATTAACTTGCATGGGAATTAAAACAATCATGAATAATGGCAGTGATTGCAACACAAATTCCTTATCTTGTAACAATGCCACATGAAACTAGTAGAAGCTGAAAATATTTGTTTCTATCCTTACATTACACAGCCCATCTTTCAGTGATGGAAAGAAGCAAGTGATCATCTTTAGTCTTGATGCTCATGAATTATGAGTCATCCTCAGCTTGGGAATCTGGAATTGTTGAGTAGTAGTATTAGCCCTGACTTGCAAGCTCATGTTTTGCTATTGGAAACAAGTGCTTCCATTTCCACCCTGCATTCTGCCCTTTTTTCTCTGAAGTTCAGGACTTAGAAAATTGTCAACTTGAATATTTTTAACTGTTGCTTTTTTTTTTTTTTTTGAGACGGAGTTTTGCTCTTGTCACCCACGCTGGTGCGATCTCGGCTCACTGGAAGCTCCGCACTACCGCCGCCCTTCCCCCCAGCCACCCCCCTTCCCCGCCCTCAATCTCTTGACCTCATGATCCGCCCACCGGCGTGAGCCACCGCGCCCGGCCTAACTGTTGCTTTTTCTATACCTAGTAACACAGTATCAGAATTCTTGAACTGACAATGACAAATGTTTAAGAATCATTGATTTTAGTTGCCAGTTTTTTTTTTTTGTCCGACCAGACATTTCTGTTACTGAAGTTGATGTAGTTTGTGTTTCTTTGTTATTTTCTTTGTTTTGATTACTTTTATAATGTTCTTAAAATATATTTAAAAATGGACATATATGAACTCATTAGTAATCTCAATATAATATTTAAAATAGCCTTAATGTTGTTTTAGTTGTGAAGTTTTGTGTCCCTGTAATTGATAAACAGAACAAAGAAAAGTCAAAGAAACAGTAGGTAAGTTGATTTTCATAATCCTTCTTTCATAGGATCATCTGGGATGTATTAAAAACTTCTCTTTACCTTAACATAAAATCTAAGCAGGAAATACGTATTTTTACAGAAGTGAATCACTCATATTTGAAGTTAGTGAAGTTGTGGGCATACTCAGATTTCTTTTTTTGTTCAAGTAACTTGAAAGATACTTTACTGCATGCTTTAGTCTGGCCAAATAAAAGGAGAAATTGGGCCCAAGATTCAAGAAAAGTATGTGTGGTGTACAATATCTGTGTTGGGATATGCTTTGAAAGACTCAAAAAAAAGAAAAGAACTTTACATGTATTCCAACATATCACATATCTTTACATATTATTAGCATCTTAAAAAGCTGGACATAAAACGAAATGTGTAAAAGCCAACATTATGTCATGAGGAACAAAAAAGAGAAGAAGCAGACATTATAAACTTTCTTATATGCTTTACCAAAATTCCTTAAAAAATAAACTAGACTGTGGCTTGCAGCCATAGGTGTAAAATAGATTATAAATTAATTTGGAAGCAGGTGTTTCCATGGTTGTGGGAAAAACAATGCCAACTGAACATTTTCATAGCATTAAAAGAGCAGACTATGGTTATGCTTACAACAGGCAAGAAAGAGAAATAAGATCATAATCCTGGAACATATTCCTCACTTTCTGAAACAAAACCTGGAGCCATAAATGCTGCAGCTGGAAGAGTTTTGTAGGAGTTTTGATCTTGGTGGGCGAATTCAGCATTAACATCTTTAACTCAGATGCATAGCTTGCAATAAAACCCATATCCATGAGGTATTTTCTTTTCCCAACTGTGAAGTTTCTGTTCTTTCTTTTTCTCTTAAAAAGAAATAAACAAAGACCAAAAATTATCGTATTTGTTAAACTTCAATTTGTCATTTCTTGGAGCAAGTAAAGTTGCAAAGGAGAAATTCTCAAGCCAGCCATATACATAGTTATAGAATTATTATTTTTTATACTCACTGGCACAGAATCCTATTCCATTAGTGAGCTGTGTTGGAGAATAACATCTATGCTTCCCTGGGCAACATTTTCCTCTGATAAGAATTGCATTTCCATTTGATCAGAGATTCCATCTATTAGTTTTCAAACACCTAATTCTAGCAACTCCCACCCCTTTCATTTTCATTTTAGGGGAAGGAAAAAGATCTGACACAGGACTCAGTTGTCGTTTCATTCCCTGGGTAGGGATAAATGACAACTGTGACGTCTTTTTCATTCTACTCTCCGTAGACCTTGGAGATTGTTGTGGAATACTCATATACAAAGTAAAAGGAACAAGTTACCTGACCCTTCTAATAGTCTTTTGCTTGATAATTAAAGGGACTGTCATATACATTTTGTCATAATTATGCATACAGTTAATATGAAGTATATATGAATATACATATATCAATACTAAAGATGTAAGGAAATAAGTACAAACAGTTGATTTTTGTCAAGTTTTAGTGATAATTTTAGTATATCCCTGTATTTTCATTAGCTTAGAACTACTAGACAAAAAAAAAAAAAAAAAAAAAGAAAAAAAAAGAATCATGTATTCCATAGTTATTTTCCACCGTCCTCAAAAAACTGAATTATCTATTGAATTCCCTATGGCTGAATCATATGGTATTGTTGTTTCCATAGGTAAAAAAATAACTGAATATTAGCAATGTCATATGTTTCAACTTAATAAATTGAAGTTCAGTAGTCACCAGTCATGTGCTTCCCTTTGCTGGTTCAAGCTGAAAATATTTGGAGCAGGAATCTTTTCTCCATATACTTCCATTGGAGGGGCTCAGCTTGCCCCCACTAATCTAACACAAGTCCTTGTTTCCCCTTCAGAGGTTCATTTTCTTCTGCCTCCATATTTTTTTTCCTCTCTTTTAGTTTCTTCCTTGGTGTTTTCACTTTTGTTTTTCTCCTCTGAACCCAGGCCTGCTGTCCCCCTTCTAAGTATTTCTGCAATCTACAACTCCAGAATTCTTGCAGCAAATTACATTCCACAGTACTTCTCCCTAGTTAGTTGGTCACTCAGTTAACAACATTTACTGACAGACTGTAGCACATTATGATAATAGAAATTATAGGAAAAATGAGAAGAAAAAGTTTCTGCTACTTTTAAGGAATTTATAATCCAGTGGATAAAATTAAAACTGCACTTATGGAAATGACTGAAGAAAACAAATAAGACAATATTTTAACCCACATGGCAAGCTGGGAAAGAAGAATTAGGGGATTTGGGGTTGGGCACAGTGGCTCCTGCCTGTGATCCCAGCACTTTGGGAGGCAGAGGCAGGAGGATAGCTTGAGCCTGGAAGTTTGAGACCAGCTGGGGCACATAGTTAGACCTCATCTCTACAAAAAAAATTTTAAAAAATTAGCCAGACATGGTGGCACGCTAGTCCCAGCTACTTCGGAGGTGGAGGTGGGAGAATTGCTTGAACCCAGGAGGTGGAGGCTGCAGTGAGCCATGACCACACCACTGCCTCCAGCCTGGGTATAGAATTCATCTTGGTTGACAATGCAAGTGATTTTCAACTGACACTCCACTGGTAGTTGGGCATCCCAAGCTCATTGCCCCACAGTCATCTCTGATATCACAGATTTAACATTGAACTTGGGCTGGGTGTGGTGCCTCATGCCTTTAATCCCAGCAATTCGGGAGGCCAAGGCAGGCGGATCACCTGAGGTCGGGAGTTCAAAACCAATCTAACCAACGTGAAGAAACCCCGTCTCTACTAAAGAGACAAAATTAGCTGGGCATGGTGGTGCATGCCTGTAATCCCAGCTACTTGGGAGACTGAGGCAGGAGAATTGCTTGAACCCAGGAAGTGGAGGTTGCGGTGAGCCGAGATAGTGCCATTGCACTCCAGCCTGGGCAACAAGAGGGAAATTCCATCTCAAAAACAAAACAAAACAAAACAAACAACAAAAAAACCACACACAAAAAACATTGAACTCGCTTTCTTCTCCCAGACAGAGGTTCTGACTGCACACAGAATTGTTCCATGTAGGACAAAAGGAAAAGTGTTTCTGCAGAGAGAGAGAGAGAAAGAGAAAGAAAGAGAAGGAAAGAGAGAAGAATACAGATAGAGAACAGGGGGGTGTGAAATATATACCCATGAAACCTTCTTCAAGTCTTTCTACAGGTTCTAAACTCAAAATATGTTTGGGTGTGAATAGATTTTTGCAGAAACCAATGACCAGACTTGGCTTCCTTCCTGGATTGATGTGTTGCAGTGCAAGGCAGAAGCCCAAGGAAGCCACTCCTGAGCCCTGGCAGGAATCGCAGAACTCTGCCTTTCACAGTCCTACAGAATTTGCAGTTGTCCAAATTTAAACAGATTTCAAAATTCTCATTTGACATCTCTGTTTTATTTTGGAGTTCTGTCCAGTATCATTTGAATTAAGAGACTGTACTGAACCAGGAGTACAGCCTTACCATGACTTCCAAACTGTAGAGTGCATTGTGCAGGGAGAGGAGGAGCTTGTGGAATCTGCTAAAACTGTTGCTAATTTTGGAAATTCCATTTGTATTAAGAGTAAATTTATGGAAACCATTTTGAGATAGATAATATAGCCTTTGGAGGAAAATGCACTGTTTAACATTGGCTACTTCAGAAAGAAGCTCAGAATATGCTGAATCATAAACAAGACACGTGGTAGCTTTGGACAATTTATGAGATGTAAGAACATACATAGGACATCCTGATTTGAAATATGGTTTTGTTAAGAGAGAGAAAAGACATTTTGTGGCAAACTCCTACTGGCAGGAAAACCCCTTACTTTTCCAGAAATGAACGTCAGGAAACGGAAGAAAAGCCAGAGAGGTAAACTACTCCACCTCCATGAGCTAAGATGCTCACGTAAACACCTAATCCTCTCTTGCATGTGGATGAGGCCCCAGGGAGAGGAGCTGCAAAGGGCAGGGTGCCCACTTAACAATATCCTTTCACTGAGTGGACTCGAAGATACAGGGAGGCCTCTAACTCTGAGGGTGAAGAAAATGTGGCACAAGGTTTGGGTTGGGAGTTCATCCATTCTTGGGGCTCCCTTAAGCCCTACCACTGTCAACTCCATTAACAATAGGGGCATATTCACAGGACTCTCTTCCTCTAGGTTCTTTGGAGAGCTCCATTGCCAGAAAAGGCCTTTGTGGTTGAGCTGAGTGGAAGCAACCCATTAGGTAAATGAAGAGGCAAAGCTGGATGAGGATTCTAACAGGATCTTTAGAGACTGGCTTTCTCCAAGGTCTTAGGATAAAGATAGAAAGACGTCAAGGCCGTGAAGTGAGAAGGGTGGGTGTGAAAGGGAACTGAATGCCGAGTCGTCAATGTGCTGTGTCTTCTCCTTTCCTTTCCCGTGGAGGGAGAACTTGGTAAAAGTTGTGAAAGACTGATAATATTCCCCTTCTCTCCTTCACTTACTGGAAGGTTTAAAAAAAAAACACTTGATTGCAATATGATTGACATATGAAAAGCTGTATGTATTTAATATATATAGCTTGATGAGTCTGGGATAAGTTTAGGCCTGTGAAACCAACACCATCATTGAGGCCATAAATATATTCATTACCTTTCAAAGTTTCCCCCTGCCCCCTTTATTATTATTATCATTAATTTGTTTGTGGTAAGAACACGTAATATAAGATCTGTCCACTGGGTGTGGTGGCTCACGCTTGTAATCCCAGCACTTTGGAAGGCCGAGGTGGGTGGATCAAGAGGTCAGGAGATCGAGACCATCCTGGCCAACATGATGAAACCCCATCTCTACTAAAAATACAAAAATTAGCTGGGCGTGGTGGCATGCACCTGTAGTCCCAGCTACTTGGGAGGCTGAGGCAGGAGAATCACTTGAACCCAGGAAGCAGAGGCTGCAGTGAGCCGAGATCATGCCACGACACTCCAGGGTGGGCAACAGAGTGAAACTCTGTCTAAAAAGAAAAAAAAAGTAAGATCTATCCTTTCAGCAAAATTTAAGTATACAATAAGAGAATATCATGACCTATAGGCACTTTGCTGTATAGTAGATCTCTAGAACTTATTTATCTTAACATAACTGAAATTTTGTACCTTTTAACTGTTACCTCCCCATTTCCCCCTCCCACCAGCTGTCAGCAACCACCGCTCTACTCTCTCTTAACAAGATAGGGAAAATTGCATTCACCAGAATTCACTTAGACGGGCAAGTATCCTGTTTGAGAAAGGGCTTGGAGTATAGAATGAGCTTTCAATATTATGAATAGAGGTCTTTAAAAAAATTAGATTCAAAGGGCACATGTGCGGATTTGTTATATGGGTGTATTGTATAACGTTGAGGTTTGGGCTTGTAATCATCCCCTTGCCCAAGTAGAACACAATACCTGATAGGGATAGAGTTCTTTTGAGCTAGACAAGCAAAGAACTTGCTCACTTCTTGGAGAGAGGGAAGGATAGATTGGTACTAGTGAATCCACCTGGATGACAGAAAGTCATGTGCTCTAAGATGCAATCTCTCTTCATGGCTGTCTGAATTTGTAATAAAGGTAATAAATTCAAGAAATGCTGGGGCATGGGTGGATTTTGGTGGAAGCCAATGAGGAGGTTTAATGTGGAATTACAGGAGCACATGGATAGGAGAGTATGGGATCAGATAGAAGGATGAGAAACTTCAACGTCACCCAGAGTGTTCTGCATCCTCACAGTCTGTATAATTGGCAGCTAAGTTTAACCAGATCTATGATATGATGTGTGTGTGCATGTGTGTGTGTGTGAATGTGTGTGTGTATGTGTGTGTGTCACCTAGCTGAGTGAAAGAAAAGAGTCATATCTTTCTGGGAACCTTCCTGGCCCCAGGACTGTATGTTTCCATGGCAGCATTTACACACTGTATTATAATTACAACCCTTTCCACTCCTTTTTTTTTTCTTCTGGACAGAGACGTTTCCAACCCACTGAACTATCACTGTTCCCTCACTCAAAGGCTCCCTTGTCTTTCTGTTTCCATAGGAAGTCCATGCAGATGAGGCAAAATCCTTTCAAATAATTCTGACCTTGTCCCCTTCAGGTGGATCTAATAAGACCAAAATAAAAAGGAAGGGTGTGGGGGAATCCTCTTTGAGTCCCACATGACTGCCATCCTCATTCCTGCCTTTACATTTTTTATCATAGCCTCTTGTCCAAATGTCTTCCTTCCACCTAAATCTTAGCCGTTTTTCAAGGCCTAGCTAAAGGCACACCTTCTCCTAAGCTTTTCTGTGATGCTTCCAGTCCTTGTTGATCTCCTTTCTAGCAAATATCTTGTCTCTCCAAGTCCATTGCCTCATGAGGATGAGACATGTTTTATACTTCTGAAACCCCCGTGGTGTGTAACCCATAGTGAGCATTTAATTTAAGTGCATTTATTGCACAAGTAAGTGTGGTCTACTGACTAAAAATGTAAGCCCCTAGAGGGCATGGTCTAGGACTTGCAGGTGTTTTTTACAAGGCTTCACAGATTTTAGTGTATTCGATTATATTGAACAATGAGAACGATGAGAGTACTAGAAACCTCCTTAAGGACTCAAGGGGGTGCATGCTGGCTCTGATACTTTATGATGGATGTGTAATAGCAATAAGCTGTTCTGTAGGTGTCCTCTCAGTGGCCAGGCTAAGAGAACAACTATTACAATTATCACCTACTGAGATTTCAACCAATTTCCTTGTGCAATTGTTTCTATAAGGCTTCTTAAAGGACCCAACATCCTGACTCTGAATTTATCCTGGATTGACTAATGTATTATTATTAGTAGAAAAGACACAAGGGCAAAGTGTAAGTAGAAAATCAGCAGCCATTGGTCCATAGTAAGACTGGAAAAATGGAAGTAAGCCAGAGTCTCTTTTCTCACTCAAAGAGCTCATACCTTTCTTAAAGTCTTGTGTTATTAATAATAATAATAAAAAACTTTGTCAGCTACTTGGATGCAGACAACATTCCAAAACCAACAGAAATGGTTTTGAGGAGCCAAGTCTTAGGGTTTGTATAATTGCTAAACACTGTGCTTCTCAACTTTCATAAGACAAACCCATCTTCAAAATTTATTTATGAGATGAATAATTGAGACTGAAAATTTGAGTCTGACATTTCCTGTCCCTATTGTGGACCTCTGCAGAGTTGTCTTAATCACGTTTTCAGTAGTGTCCAAGAATGACATTGTTCCGACCCTTTTAAAGCAGAAACCACAGACTTTTTTTTTAGCGTAAGTGATTGCCTCAATTTGGTAACCATTTCCTTTGGGGCATGCAATTGTTTCTCTTTTACTGGTGGAATACGTTCTGCAGAAATGGAGGAATCACATCCTTTGCTCAGCTTTCCCCTACTCTGTCAATGCAATGGAAGATTTGACTTCATAAAAAGCCATTATGTGTCATAGACAAAGGATATTCTTTCTCATCCCTGTAAAAGTTATCTTGCCCAGGGAGTCACATAGGGAAGGGTTGGGTGAGGCAGGAATGAACTGACTCATTGATATATCTCCTATGAACTCTCTGGATTGCTTTAGAGGGATGAGATTAAGCAGTTGAATGATTGTCTAAATTCCGAGGCAGGGAACTGGCTTAAGAACAATAAATACAATTTGGGCCTGCATAAAATAGAGGGCTTTTTAGGGGATCAGAAGAAACCTGTTTGGCACAGGTGTTACTCTAACTGTGATCCAGAGCTATGGAGAATTTCACAGTGTGCTGTGGTTCCTGCACTGAGACCACAGCTGTTATAATTCATGCTCCTTACCCTGTGTGGTGGTCTTGCATTATTACATAGGTCCATAATAGGATGCACAAAGAAAAATAAAACAAGATATCAAGGCTCATGCTTTGTTCGAGTGAGTGGGGGTAGCTTTCCTCCCGTATGTAGGTTTTGATCTGTTTAACAGGCCTTTGGAGAGCCAAATGTACAAAATGAAAACTTCTCCCAGTATTTAGAGTCACTTTTTTCAGTGGTTACCAAGTAAAGATTGCACATACTTTGAAGTTAATGTGGAAGGCAAAATTAAAGAAAACAAAAACAAAACTTTGATGTTCCAGAGACCAACATCCAGGTCTATAGGATAAAAGCTTCTGGCTGAGCGCGGTGGCTCATGCCTGTAATCCCGGCACTTTGGGAGGCCGGCGGATTGCTTGAGCCCAGGAGTTTCAGACCAGCCTGGGCAACATGGTAAAACCCCGTTTCTACAAAAAAGACAAAAAAATTAGCCTGGCGTGATGGCACGCGCCTGTAGTACCAGCTACTTAGGAGGCTGAGGTGGGAGGATCACCTGAACCCGGGAGGTCTAGGCTGCAGTGAGTGGTGATTGTACTGCTGCACTCTAGCCCAAGGCACAGAAGAAGAAGACCCTGTATCAAAAAAAAAAAAAAAAAAAAAAAAAGGAAGTTTCTGAAAATTGGGATTTTTGGTATTATCTCTCTTAAAAGTTGGCTTGGTCCTGAATGTTAAAAAGTCTTTGAGATACAAATTATTATCTGCTACATTTGATTCTGGGGATAAGAATAGAAAATATCCATTCCTTTTCATTAGTAGATTTACGTGGTGATCTGCTTTTAAACTGGTGGTTGAGTTTCCTTGGGGATTGCAATTCTGCACAGTGTCAGCAGCACTGAGTTTGTTAATTGTTAACAAACACTTAACAATTTATTTTGCCTTCACAAAAATAATATGAGATAAGAGATAGTATTGTTCCCATTTTACAGATGAAGAAACTAGAGCATGAGGAAGGTAAGTAAATTGCCCCAAGTCACAGAGCTGGTAAATAAATGGCAGAGCTCAGATTTCTACCCAGGAGGGTTGGCTCCAGAGTCCACCTTTGCAGTCATGACATTATGCTGTTGTCTGTCATGCCTTCTTGGGACAATAACTTCTGATTAATGGGGATTTCCAATTAGAGAGAAAATTTGCTAACTAGTCACGTAGCATTTCTCTCACTGCTTTTATCTATACAGGTTTGCACTGAGTAGTATGAGGAAGAAGAAATTCCTACTACAGAGAGGAGACAGACCAAAATATACAAGAAAACATGGCACAGAGCCATAGAAACACCTAATTTAGTGTTTTCAGCAGTGGCATTATTGACATTGTTGGTCAGATAATTTTTTGTTGAAGGGAAGGATGAGCTGTCTTCGTCATTATAGGATGTTGAGCCTCTACATTCTATTCTGTTGATGCCAGTAGCACCCTTCTCCCAAGTTGTTACGATCAAAAATATTTCCAGACATTGCCAAATGTCCCCTCATTGAGAACTACCACTCTAATCAAACAGACTTCGAGTTAGTAACAGTAATTAAACTATTAAGATATTGTGTTGGATAGTGACAACTTTTTACAGTGAAAATGTGTCATAATTTGTTTATTCAAATGAGCGTTTCCACCCAAGTAATTGGCTTGGAAGCCTGCACAATTATTCCAATAATATTGCTGTTGCTCAAAATATTTTTGAAGTTTTGTTCAGATCATGTGGTACAATTTCTTCATATTACCCGGAATAATAAATCATCCTTTAATGGTGGGCTTAATATTTAGAAAGTTCTAATAGATATTTAGACCAAGGATGATGAGCAAGGTGTGCTGATAAAAATGAATTGTAGAGTTTTATTTTTTCAACTTTAACAACATGGTCCTTTACGTATGGCTCATAAACTATCTTTGACATCAATTAAACAAGAAGAGTTCAAAGTAATGTTCTGATTTGTAATATCCTTTGTAGATGTCCTTCCAGAAATTTTTCTCTGAGGCCTAATGATATGAATACTGTGGAAGTGCTCTTCTGGCCAATAATACCTCCCTGTCTTCAGTGTTCTCTACGAAGGCTGGTTATTTTTGTTCAAAAATAAATTTTGATTTTTAAGCATCACATATCATGCATGGACTAAGAATTTGCTTGGGTGAGCAAGTCCCAGTACCAGAGGAAAGTGGGAAGATTCCTAAAGGGAGCTAGTTTTGAAAAAGGAAAAAGCCATAGACTGGCTGAGAGAAGCTGGGGAAGTAATCCAGGTAGGGGCAGTAATTTGGGCAACCTTTGGAAGTAGGAGGGAGTTAGTCATGAGCTCGGGATGGTAAGCCAGTCCACTTAACTGGATTGAGAAGCTGGGACTGTAGGTCTTAATCCTGGCCATGTATCAGCATCATCTGAGAAGCTTTTTGTTTGCTTGTTTGTTTTTGTTTTTTAAAGATAGCTGCTTGTGCCGGGCGTGGTGGCTTGTGCCTGTAATCTCAGCACTTTGGGAAGCTGAGGCCCGCGGATCACCTGAGGTCAGGAGTTCAAGATCAGCCTGGCCAACATGGTGAAACCCCGTCTCTACTAAAAATACAAAAATTAGCTGGGCATGGTGGCATGCGCCTGTAGTCCCAGGTACTTGGGAGGCTGAGGCAGAAGAATTGCTTGAACTCAGGAGGTGGAGGTTGCAGTGAGCTGAGATCATGCTACTGCACTCCAGCCTGGGTGACAGAGTAAGACTCTTTCTCCAAAATAAATAAATAAATAAATAAATAAATAAATAAAGCCGCTTGAGCCTCACACTGGACCTATTAAATCAGACTCTCTGCAGATGGGCCTTGAGCTTTTGTGTTTTGTTCTGAAAATCTTCACAAGACATCTTGATGCCAAGGCGTGTTTGAAAATCAACTTACTGAGATATAAATTTTGTTGAGTAAAGAAAAGGGAGCCTGCAATCCATGTTTTGCATGACTCACAAAGCAAAAGAGGGCCAGATCAGGCTTTTGAGCAGGGAAGAGATAACCTCATGCAGTTTTGTAGATACCAAGATGATAAGACTGATTTAATATCAGAGAACCCAAAAGCAGGTTAAATAACTTGTCCAAGATCATGTAGCCAGTAAGCAGAAAGCTATGGCATAATTCCAAGTCTTTTGATTTCACTTCAGTGTTTCTACCATGAGGGCAGACCAGAGGAAAAGACAAAAAAGATTTGATGGTAAGTAGGTGAAGGAGAGAGGTTAGAATACTATGAAAAATATCTCTAAATTGAGAGTTGTGGATAACAGGAGGGAAGAAAACTGAAAATTGAACACCTATCATGTGCCAGGGTATATCTCATTTAATCTTCCAAAGACCACAACAGGGTAATAGTGGCCCATATAAGGATACTGAGGGTCAAGGTGGTTAATAGTTTGCCCAAGGCCACACAGACAGGAAGTGAAATTTGGACCTACACCTAGGTCTGCTGGCTCCAGAGCTCATGCTCTTTACTATTCTACTTGGTCCCTCATCAGAGAGCAGTCCTTCTTATCAAGGGCAGTTTTGCCTCCAGGGACATTTGGCAATGTATGGAGACATTTTGAGTTGTCACAATTTTGAGGAAGGTGGGGGCTGCTACTGGCATCTTGTGGGAGGGCCAGATATGCTGCTCAACTGTGTACACAGCAGCCACAAAGAATTATCCAGCTCAGAATGGCAGTACTGTTGAGGTTGAGAAACTCCAGCCCAGAAGGATGGTTGTAGCTCAGAAAGTTGGAAATGAAGGACATGCTGATGAGCAAGTTGATGAAAGGATTTCAAACATTCATGTATTAGGTATTCAA
This sequence comes from Symphalangus syndactylus, assembly GCF_028878055.3. Taxonomy (NCBI): domain Eukaryota; kingdom Metazoa; phylum Chordata; class Mammalia; order Primates; family Hylobatidae; genus Symphalangus; species Symphalangus syndactylus. The sequence continues at coordinate 46,350,069 of NC_072440.2, forward strand.
TTAAATCTAGCTGTGTCTCCTCTCTTTCTGCCTGTTACATGAGGCTGAGATGTTGCCTTGTATGTTATAATCTAGTTACTGACTTTCTCATGCCTAACCGACTGCATCTTTACAAGAGCCCTCCTTCAAGACCCCAGATGGGTTCTTGTGCCAGTTTCTAACCACCTGTTAAGGTGAGGAAGCTTTAGTTCCCCCATTTCTTTCTCTTTTTTCTTTCGGTTTTGTTATTATTTTCCTTTTTTTTATGACCCATTGAGTTCTTGGCAGATCTGTTAGACATTTTCTCCAAGTTTCTCTTTTGAGCCTTTTGTCTGAGGGAGGTAGATCCTTGTTTACCCAGACCTGAGTAGAAATTACCAAGCCCAGAGGCCACAATGAGGCAGCCATTTTCAGTCACTTTCCACCTGGGCTGAATTTGAGCCAGAAGATAAGAGACAAAATATATCCCATTATCAGCCCCCTAAGCCATCTACACTCCCCCTGATTTCTCCCACGGATATTCTTGTTTCAATGCCAGTAAGCCCAAATACTCTGTTTGTGGTGGCTTGGAGCCAAAATCCAGGTGTGATATTCCAAAGCATTCTTGTAGAGGAATTTCAGCTGGTATTTTGTTTACCTGCATTTTTGGCCCATCTCAATCCCTTAGGAGCCAAAAGCTCACAGAACTGTAACATCTCTAACTCTTACCATACCTGTCTATAAAATATGCATGAATGCAGACTTTACACAGTGGATCTGTGGCCTTTGGTGACCTCTTCATTGCCTTTAACTTTCTTCAGGAAATTCCAGGAGACTGTGGAGACACCTCCTATCTTGCTACTGCTCATTAGGAATCTAGTACCCTCTCACAAAATGCTCTAGGGTTCTTGGCAAGAAAGAAGAAAGGCTGTAAAATCAAGATATGTTGTTCTTAGGATTACTTTATATATTTTTTTTTGAACGCTCATCTTAAGGCAAACTTGGAAGAAAAGCATAATAATTATACTAGTCATAAATTAATATTACCACCTTATCCGTTCTAGAAGAAGATTTAAAAATAATCCAGGTTTGGATTTGGATGTGTTTGGCGTTGGGATCAGTCTTCCCCAATACCTTCCTCTTTACGAAAAGAAGCCATTGTGTTGCTTCTCTCACTTTGGAGCTAGGAGGTATCTGTTCTGGCTCACTCTGTGACTTTCTCCTTTGCTCACCTTGCAACTGTTCTAGGCCTTATCTCTGATGTCTGCCTTGGCCTCTGGGAATGCTGCACAGCACTGGCCATGGGTCAGTAGAGAGAGACTTATGGCAGAAGACTTGCAGGCAACTTTTTCTCCTACTACCTTTATTGTTTCTCAATCTTGTTTCTGCATCTGTAAAATGCAGATAATGCTACCTGGTTTCTTTGCCCCATACATGAATCAGGAGGACTTTGTCTTATTCATTGTATCTAGAGCAATTCTTGGTGCCTAGGAGCCACATAATAAATATATGCTGAATGAATGAATAAACATCATGTAAAAGTCTCTAATTCTAAATGAATTTAAGGTACTTCTTTTTTGGAGAGCACATTGCATTTTAAACTAGTCTGTTTTTAGTACATACAGATAAAATAAAAATTTTCAATGATATTTCTGCCCTGGCTTGCTTCCGGCCCTGGGCCATGCAACAATTGGAAGAACACAAGGAATGAGACTATCATAGATTTTTCCATGTAAGTAGTGAGGGGCCCTTCAGAGCATGCAATGTTTTTTCCTTGGCAGGGTTTTAGTAGAAAATACTTATTATTATTTATTATGTATTTCTTAAGGGAAAATGGTATAGAATCTTCATCTAGATTTTTCTGATTTTAAGATTTATATGAAGATGAGAACTAGATTAGGACTTAGGTTCTTACTAAGTCCACTGCACTTGTATTTCCTGCATATTTCAAAGCACGGATACCCATTGCCTTGGCTTACAGCTCAGGAAGAGTGAAGAACCTACAGCCGATGCCTGTCTCCTGATTCATAAGCATGGTGCACACACACACGTTATCAGGACAGTGGCAGCCCATTCAATGATGAATCCTGGAAAAGTTAAACTTTAGTACTTGTGTATTTTGCTGATTCCCTGTTGCACTTCTGTTGAATCTTAGATAACTTGAGCCTGCATACGTTTTTGTTTAAATGACTCAGGGTAAGTTTCCTTCTTTGAACATCCCTATGATTAAAAATTTAGGCTGGGTGCGGTGGCTCACGCCTGTATTCCCAGCACTTTGGGAGGTTGAGGTGGGTGTATCACCTGAGGTGAGGGGTTTCAGACCAGTCTGGCCAACATGGTGAAACCCTGTCTCTGCCAAAAATACAAAAATTAGCTGGGAGTGGGGGTGGGCACCTGTAATTCCAGCTACTCAGAGAGCTGATGCATGAGAATCGTTTGAACCTGGGAGGCGGAAGTTGCAGTGAGCCAAGATCATGCCACTGAACTCCATCCTGGGCGACAGAGCAAGACTCTGTCTCAAGAGAAAAAAAATAAAAAAATAAACCAAATGTTATGATATCTTCTGCCATTGGTAATCTGCCTGATCCTTTAACTAAAAACCTCAGGGACACATGAGACTTAGAATTTTTAGATTTGAGATTTTTAAAAGATATTTTAGATTTTTTAAAGAGGCAATGAGGTGCATTTACCATGTAACACTCTCATCTGGGCCTGGACCAGCATACATAGTCAATAATTGGAAATTCAGGTCAGATTTTGCCACCAAATGAGTTCAAATCAAGTTAGGTGTTGCCACCAAGTGAGTTCAGAAAACAAACAAAGAAGTTTTGGTTTTTAGAAACTTTCAGATATTTGAATTTTGGAAAAGAGACTGCAGACAGGTATTTGAAAACCTCAGTTATTTGTTCACTGTATTTTTAAAAGTTCCTTAATTTTATTGACAGCCTCGTAGAGAGAGGTAAGCATCTTGCCTTGAGGTACTTTTTTTCTCCACAGAAAGCGTACGGGCGTTTCTGGTCACAGTCATGTGAAAATCAGCTTAATGTATTTCTTGTTGCAGGCTGCTAAAATGGCTTGAATTCCACTAGAGGGCAGTTGGGCCTTATCTCAGTGGACTTTTGGTTACCAGATCTGGTTCTGTCATAATTGGGTAATTTTTGTCACTGACTCCTGTTGGGGCCAAAAAAAAAACCTCCCCGTTGCCCTCTGAAGGCTCACTGAAAATCACCGGGAAAAGGCAGATTAATAGGAGAGAAGGTATAAAAATTCATTTGATCATAGTTTTAAGTGACATGGGAGCCTTCAAAAGGAAGACTCAAAGATACAGGAGAAAACTGTTCATTTTTATGTTTTGGTTCAACAAAGTACAGATAGCTGTGTAAAAATGCGATTGGACAAAACGAGTATGATCTAATGCTAATAGACTAATGGTGAAGCCCAGTAAGGCTTGTTCATCTAGATTCTTCTTGACATCTCTGAGCATGTGTTTCTTTCTTCTGGGTATGTGGCAGGGCTCTTTCTGGAATGGGGATCTTATGACCTACAGTCAAATAGGGTAAGTCAGATAATTTATTTATGGCCAGTTTTTACACAGGAAAGTGGGGGAAACCTGGAGTGATGTTTTTAGGTTTTATGGCTGGCTTTGGAGAAAAGGAGTTCTGGCTTCTATGACCTGCCTTGGGGAAGAGGGATTCTAGTTTCTGTGGCTAGCCTCCAAGGAAAATGAGGGGCCAGAGGCAGGAGGGCAGGAAAAAGTCAGAAAGAGCTGCTTCTAAGGCTTTCATGTTGGAGTATTGTTTTCTGAGCCCCATACACCACCACTCGTTTCTGTTTCTACTCAGCAGCTGTCTGTCCCACTTGACATCACCTCACATGCATCTAGAGGTCAGTGATTTCTGTGCCTACATTTCCAGCCTATGAGGCTGTTCTGAGCACCTATTCAGAATCTCCAGTTAGCTGTTTGAAAGACCGTTTAGTCTATTGAGGATTGACCTCATGAGCGCCATTGCTTGCCCTCCACCCCATTTCTTGTCTTCCAGTGCTCCATGGCTCAGCAAAAGTCAACACCAGCCATCTGGTCATGCAAGCCTAGGAATGTAGGCTTCATCCTCGACATTCCCCTTTCCTGCATAATTCCTCATCAAATTCCCTCTACTTTACTTTCCAAATATTCCCCCACGGTCTGTCTACTTTCCTACATCTCTACCCCTAGCTACCACCTTCTTTTGCCTGGCTATTAGACACCTAACTGGTCTCCTAGCTCCATGCATGCCTCTCTGCCTTCTTCCAAATTTCTCTCTTATTCTCTGTTTCCCCTACTGCCAACTCTAGACCTTTTGATTAATCTCAATTTTTATCTCCACATTTATATATCCCTATCCATTATGAAATATTGTTTTTTTAAAAAGCATGTTTTTTTAAAAAGCATGATATATAGTATAGGTGAAATTCTTTTTATGTGTTTAGTGGAGATTTATATGTTTTTGGTCATATCTTTTGCTCAGTTTTATAAACTTTTATTTTTTAATTGAGAAGAGCTCTTCAGAGTCATTTGTTTAATGAAAAAGCATTGAAGACTCAGTTTTCTAAGAGGGTAGTGGTTCATGATATATGTAAGTAGTCCTCACAGTGTGTGAGTCCTACATGCATGAATTTAGGTTATTACGAGTTATTTACATAGCACCATTTCCCTAATACCAGCCTTCCAACAATAAGTTTCAAATTTTGGATCAATTTCGTAGTCATTTTCTTAGGTATGACTTCCCCTTGGAGATCAGGACAACAATAAAAAGTGAGTACATGTACATAGATAGCTGTAAGATGCAGAGGGGGTACTAGAAAAAAACACATATCTAATTGGTTGATGGTTTCCTCTGGGAGGGGAGTGGAAATAGGGGTATAAAGAGTTGTTTATCTTTTATTTTTATCTATTCAAACATCTGTAAGTTTTGAATCTAAAACAAAAAGGTAACCAGGTATTACTTATTAAAGAAAATAGGAAAGAAAGGAGTAAGAGTGATAGATTATAAGTGATTTTTAAATCTTTTAACAAATGTCCTCCTGAATTGCTCCAATAATTATTTTTAAGATACTGGAAAGACTCAGTCTCCCTAAATATCTCCTTTATATCAGTTCCAACACCAGAAATTTGTCATTCATTTAGTGAATATTTTACTGAAGGTGTGTTGCAAACAAAACTTCATGCTAAAATTCCTTTCTTTCTGTCTTTCACAATTCCTTATTAAAATGCAGATACCTCCTCTTCATTCTCCACAGCTAAGGTGTGAAAACCATCTTCAATAAACACCTTTAGAGATTCTGGCAACTAAGCAAAAAAAGGGAGCCTATTTGTGTTCCTCTATCCATCCATTTATGTAGCCATTATTGAGTATTTCCAGTCACTATGACAAGCTGAATGAATCTAATGAACAAGGCTAATTAAAATCTTCTAATTTACCAAACAAAAATAGTAGAAAGAAAAAAATAGAAAAAAGATAATTGCATTTCATAGCTTCATATATACATGAATTTACTTAAAAAAAAAAAAAACTGGGAAAAGAGAAAAACCACTGAGAAGGCATGGGGCTGGGGGCCACTACACAAGGTAAGGCAGTCAGTGTAAACATCCTAAGACTCGTAAAGAGAAGAATAACATTTAGCTCAAAATCATTTGAGTTGCTATAATGTCCCCTTCCTCTGTATCCAACCTGAGTACTCTTTAATAAAGTCTGCTTTGCACACATATACCCATATATGGCCCCTCTGGAAAAAAAAAAGAAAAGAAAAAAATGGGATTATGTCTTTGTTATTTGTTAACTTGCTCTTCTCCTTAATCAGATGTAGAAGTTTTTCCAAAATGAGTAAAAAGTCTACCTCATTCTTTTTGATGTTGCCTCAGTGTTTCATCATATGGATGCACTATTATTTATTTACCATTTCTTTATTAATGGACATTTGCTTTCTCAATTTTTTTCAATAACAAACCATGCTTTATTGAGTCTTCTACTTTTGTGCACATATTGAGTTTTTTTCCCATGTGGATTCTTCAAACTGGAATTGCTAGATCAAAGAGTTTGCACATTTCAAGTTTGGATAGACAATGTCAAATTAAATCAATTTATACTATTTGAGGGTCCTTTCTACTTGTCAAGATGTAACATTTCAATAATTGTTTAGGTTAAATTATGTCTGATAGATGAAAAATATTTTATTATTTTGGTTTGCATTTCCATGATATATAGTATAGGTGAAATTCTTTTTATGTGTTTAGTGGAGATTTATATGTTTTTGGTCATATCTTTTGCTCAGTTTTATAAACTTTTATTTTTCAATTGAGAAGAGCTCTTCAGAGTCATTTGTTTAATTAAAAAGCATTTATCATCCATTGACATTATGTAGGAATCACGCTAAGTGTTGATGTCTCAAAGTTGTACAATATAGAGTCCCTGCCCTCCTAAGGGTGGGGTTGTTGGAGGGAATGCAGATTTGCGAAGAAAATAAATGCAGTAAGATGTTCAAACTGTCATGTTAGACAAACTGCCTACTTAAGAATATTGGATTGCTCAGCCATCTCAGAGGGAGAAAGATTGAAAATAGCATAAAAGTTCAACTCTCCGGTAGCAAACCCACAATATATTGAAAGTTGCTTACTATGTTTTAGCTTAGTGTTTTATGCTTAAATATGTCTCTTAACATATTTAAGTCAGAAATTACTGCTTATAGCACTAGTTCTGAAGGCCAGAGGACTAAGAACAGTCTTTCAGGTAATTATTTCAATATTGAGTGGTTTTTTTTTTTCACTATGTCTTTACTTGCAGCGATGCTGTCACCCAATTGGATCAGAGCTCTTTGACAGCTTCCATGACCTTTCACTACACACATGCAAGCAGCCATACTCAGACCTACACAGACAGAGCCACACAGACACAGCTGCACCAAGTGGCATTATGAGAAAGGACTAGACAGGATGCGACTGTGATGTTACTTAGGTGAGGAGGCCACTCCAGCTGAAGAGGCTCACAATGAGATTTCTATTTGCCAGAGATTTGAGATCGCTATCTGCCAGTTATGTCAGGGAAATAATTTAACACATCAGTGCTGCAGTTTAAGATGAACTATAGAGACTTGGGGGAATTAGTAGGATGGTAAGTGCTTGACTTATGTCCAGGAAAAGGGCAGATGTACATCTTGATGGTAAATTATAAAAGTCAACTTGTACAAAAGTCACTGATAATTAATTCTGTTCTTCAATCGGAAAGCAGGATGGGTGGTTGAAACTTACTGAAAGTGATCTCCCCGTGGATTTAGGCTGGCAGAAGAGTAGGTAGGCTTATTTCTTTTAAAGCACAATCCCCTTGAAGCAGGCCAGAAAGGAGACATGGGGTGGGCAGGATTTATTGCCCAGGTCAGTACAGAGAAGCTCAAGAGGCCTCCTTTCTGGCTCTGAAACTGTGCTAAGTAAGGTTTAGGGGGCAGGGGGAGGGTGTCAGAAGTATGATAAACCATGAAATATGATAGTACATGCAAAAGCTTGTAAATGGTGAGACAAAAGTCACAAGGATATTATTTTCGGTAAAAAATAGAAATCCTACCTATTGGCATCGAATTTCTGTTATAGAATGGGTTTATAAGCAGCCCTCTGGTTGGAAGAGGAGTTCCCTGGAAGCTGTGTTTACACAGCGAACACTTGGTTTTTGTTTAGGTCATACGTGGTCTGGGAAGAAAGGAACCCATGTAGATTATGGAGTACTACAACACCCCACGTAGTTTCAAAGAGACCCCTGAAGCACCACCACTGAGCCTCGCAAGTATTTTGTCGAGATAAGCACTGAAAACAAAGATAAACTATGACCGCCATCTTGTGGTGGGATCCACCATTACCAAGTTGGATTGAGTGTGAGGCGGTGGTAGTGGGGGAGGGGCTGAGACACATTTTCTTTTTTCTTTTTTCTTTTTTTTTTTTTTCACTTGAGGATTCTGGTAGGGACTATGAGGAGAAAACCTCTTGGATACAAAATTTGCCACCCAGCAGGAGAGCTATGTTAGAGGAGGTCTTCCCTTAATTTGATTTAGGTTTCTATGGTGTGGAGAATCTGGAGTAGTTTTGAGAGAGCATTTGTCATTCCTTATCTCCCTGTTCCCAGATCCCTAGCTTGGGAAGGTATTTTTCTCACATTCTCCAGAGTTCAAAGAGCTTACCAAACAACAGAAACCTAATATTTATTCTTCGATATTATTCCATTATATACCACACCAGAGCACATTTGTTTTCACAACATTTAATTAGATTTCCCGGAAATGGAAAAGCCATTTGTTTTTTTATGGATTTACTATCAGTCTGAAACCTAAGAACCTTTCCAATATTTTAATACAAACCAGCCATACTGACTTAAATTAAAGGAATGTGTTCAAAGTAGAAATAACACTGATAAAAGAGGCTTTTGATATGTCCCGGATAGCACCCAGCCTAACAGGATGACATTTTGGTGAAAGTAAGTAAGATGTAGTATCAAAGGGAAATTTTTCTTTCTTGAAATATTTAAAGCATCGTTTGCTTTTCACTTGGCAGAACAATGACAACAGCAACAAAAGAAACCACGTGGCCGGTTTTCACTTTGCAAAGCATTCTTTACAGATGCCTGTCTAGTTGTTCTTGGATGGCTTCAGGGCACTGACACAGCATTCATCTTTGAAAGTTCTCCACCAGGTCCAAACGGCTGTTGTTGATCCCAGGAATGAGTGAGTTACACCATGCCTTCCAATGGGTTCAGCGTTTTATTTGTCTGTAATGTGGCAGGCTTAGGAACATATCTGGTTGAAGACGCTTATCTTTCACTGTGTCAGAATCTTTCAGGGCTGCAGCATTCTATGTTTCTAATATCTAGGCAGGAAGACAATCAGATTATAAATTTGGCAGCAGTACCTAGAGTAATGCCTGGCACATGATAGCTGCTGAATGAATGCTCCAAGACCGAAGGATCTAGCTGTTATCTTGAAACCTAGAGATATACCGAAATTCTTGTGCTGATGTCTACTCCAGCTCCCTCTCCTAACACATGACCTCAAACTTGGCTCTATTGTCATTTGAGGCTGGATAATTCTGTTATAGGGAGCTGTCTTATGCATTGTAGGATGTTTAGCAGCATTCCTAACCTCTACCCACTAGATGCCAGTAGGATGCTCTAGTTATAAAAACCAAAAATGTCTTTAGATTTTGACAAATGTCCCCTGGGGGGCAGAAATATCCCCTGGTTGCAAATCACCATCCTAAACTGAGCATAGTTGTGTGGAAGAGATACGGCCTTAGGCATTAGTTGAGTCAGCAGTAGTAAATCATGAAATATGATATGAACACCACGGAAGTGCTCTTCTGACCAACAATACCTCCCCTGCCCTCAGTGTCTCTAGGAAGGATGATCATAAACGTTTTAACTGAGATAGTTTTGCAGAAAGTTGAGAGCAAATGATGAACAATCAGCCAGGGAAATGGTTCCTTTCTGTCTTAAGAAAAAGAACAGTCACTTGGGAGTAATGCAGTCATTTGTAAAAAGCAGGTGTCCAAGAGATAGTGTGTGTAAAGAGGAAAAAATTGGATAGAAATCAGCAGACTTGCACGCTAATCCTGGGTTGGCTACTGACCAGCCGTGTCCCATAGAGGAGCTCTCTTCACTTGGCTGATAATAAGGGGGCTGAACCAAGTGACCCATAAAGTTCTTTCTCCTGCTCAGGTGTGAAGAAAATCACAGATTTGTTTGTCTAATGAATAGCCCATTATTACGTATTTTTGCAGAGGAGGAGCCATGCTTTGACAGAGTACAAGGCTAGAATCAATGAGGAGTATGGGAAGATAAATTACGGTGTTTAAGGGATGCCGAAATCTAAGACGAAGGTAATGGAGTTTCTGTTGAAATGAAATAAGAAAGTATGGTGAGTATGCACAAAAGACATAATACATCTTTGCTGCTCTCTCACTCTCTTTCTGTGTGTGTAGGTTGATGGTAAAGATGCTAGGTGGGCCACAGTTAGCAAGCTAATCAGCTTCCTCATAGCTCCTCAGGGAGGAGGGTTTGCTCAGAACAGTCTCTCTTGCCAAATGTGAAAACCACGATCGTAGGTTACTGTCAGCAATGGGCAATCTTGGATGTGTACGGAACCTCTCATCAGAGCATTCAACTGATACAACTGAATTCTTTTATTTTGCTGATACACATGTCAACACAGTCCATAAATATTATATCTTGTAGAAACCAATGTCATGATTCATTGACTAAAAAAGTAAAATGACCTTGAAAGATTCTGATATTCAATAGCACAGAAGTCAGGGTAGGACAAATCTGGCTGAATTTTAAATGTTTGAAGAGTTTTTCAGCCATTTTGGGTTTGATAGAACAGCAAATTCATTTTATGAAGCAGTCTTCCCCTCACTTTCTAAACATGATGTATGTTGGAAAGAAATTCATTCCATATGTTTTTGTTTAATTTTACTTAAATCATCAAAATATTATTTCTTAAGACTTTTTGATGTCTAAGAAGTATTTAAGCCCTTTGAATAATTTAAAAAATATACATTTTTCCTCTTTAAAACAGGAAATCATTTATTAAAGAGTTTAAATGGGTTTGGACACAAATGAGATTCAGACTTGAAATCCTGACCCTGTAAGATTAGGGAAAGTTTGAAACTTGCCAAAATAGACTCTCCCATTCCTCCCTAAAAGTGAGTACCTTGTGATATCATATTGTCAGCAGAATTACTTGGGCATAGTTCAACAGAATGAAATGTTTTGTTATATTTTTCCTCCCAGTCATAGGGTTCATAACCTCAGTAAACTTTGACTCCCCTCTCTCTCTGTTGCATTGGCCTTCATATCCGGTAAGTCACTAAATCCTCTACCTCTTTGGTCTGTCTCTCAGGATTTCCATTGCCTCAACCTCTCTCAAGCTTTTGTCTGGATCGTAGCATTTGCCCTGTAGCTGGCACCCTCCCTCTGTCTGGTTTCTCCCTGCACCAATCCAATGTGTATGTTGTTGCTTTTTAATCCTCACTAAAGCATCACTAAATCTTCCCTAAACAATCACCTTTCCACTATACAACCTTCAGTGGTTCCTAAGGCCCATTGATCATTTAGTCTTATTTGATGGTTCTCTGCATGTACTGCCCTGGTATATTTTTTCAAACCGCTGGCCAGTGGAGAAGCTCTCCTTAAGGTGGCTTGGTTGCTATGTGAACACAACACAGGTACCCCAGTCTGTGATGCTTTTCTTCCTCGTCTTCCTACTCATTCAGTGAGAACCTGCCCAAGTCTCACTTCCTTTCTGATGACTTCTGCCTGTGGGATTACTCCCTCCTGAGAGTTCTTACAGCAATTGTCTCTCTGAGTTGGTTTCTGAGCTTACGCTGCTGCATACGATTCCTTTACTTCATACATGTTTTTGTCTTGCTTTTTTACCAGGACTAAAGACTCAGTTCTCCAGCAGAAGTTCTCCAAGTGTGGTCCCTGGACCATAACATTAGCATCACCTGAGAGTTTGTTAGAACTGTAATTTCTTAGATTCCACCCTAGATTTGCAGAATTAGAAATTCCAGGGGTAGGGGGTAGCACTCTGTATTTTAATTAACAAGCTCTCCAGACGATTCGGGTGCATGTTCAAATTTGAGAACCAGGATTGTGAAAGAAAGAGACACATCTTAGAGTTCTTGGCATCCTCCACAATGCCAGAACAAAGCTGAAATGTGGAAGTTACTAAAATGCTACCTAACTTGAATTTTAAGACAAGTTTTCAATGACACACAAGAAAATAGAAATGCTTTCAAAAGCTAAGAAATTTTAAGAAATAAAAAGCTACAATTTCTTACTGATTGCAATGAGGGATCAAATGGCTTACAAGTTTAATGGTAATCTACTTGAAGAGAATTTCTGCATTTTTTTTGCTTTTTCCTTTCATTAGAATTTCAGTGTTGTCCAGCACTGAGTAGTCAGACGATGCTATTCAGCACACTCTTTCCAACATCCTTAAAACTCGAAATCTGTAGTTTAGAGATGATTTTTTTCTTGGAAGGTTGTGCGGTTGGTGGCCATATGTGAGCATGGAGGATAATTTCCTTTTTTTCTCTTTCTCATTAAAGTCCTTTATTACAGTTTGGAACTCTCATATAGAGATGAATGTTGCTGTAGAATAAAAACATCATGGTGTACAGAAAAATGGACCCTTTGGGTATATCTATACACCAACAGAGGGGAGAATAAATTTAACTTACTGTTTTTAAAGAAATGTAAATATTTCATTGTTTTCTTCTCTACCCTTGTCCAATCAAATCTTATACATCCCCAAAATTTACAGACTTTAGTGCTAAGGTGAGCCTTAACCCAGTTGTATTTTTTCCACGCCCCTCAAGAACATTGTACAGTTAGAGATGTTCATATCAAGCCCCCGGCTCTAGCAGGCCTGTGATTGGGCACTGAGCCAATCTGACAATACTTGCACCCATGAGCCCAGGTAGATGATAGAGGAGTCAAGGAGCTACCTTAATTTCCATTGGTAATAGTCAGTGAGCCTGGTTATATTTTGCCTTCTTTCTTTTTTTTTTTTTTTTTTTTTATGTTGTTGTTAGAGGCAACAGGTTAGTCAGTGTGGCATTGGAGAAAAAGGTTGTGCTTTGAAGTCAGACAAACCTGGGTTTAAATCCCTGCTCTGCCTCTCTAAACTAGCCATTTGTTTCATGTTTGTTTTTCCTTTTCTAATGAGAATCCTAATACCTCTCTGCCCTGCAGGGTTGTTGAAAGAGGTATTGATAACGTATGATGTACATGGCCCAAACTCAGTAAGTGAAATTATTATTATTAGTCTCTGACTAACAATTACTGTTTGTAGTTCTTTTGTTTTTAATCTCAAAGACATAACTTGAATGAAGTAATCCCATTCTTCACTTTTTTAATTTCAGAGAGCTCTGCTTCTGATTTTTCTTTTCTAATAGTAACTGGGTTGCATTGATGTAAAGTGTATTCAGTGATTTTTCTTTTGCTTTTCCTCTGTTCTTTTTTATTGAAGCTGTACCTCTTGAGTTTCTATGAAGGAGGTGTGTATCTCTATCAATACTATGAAGTCTGTCCAGACCTTCCTTATTTCACGAGATTAGTATTCGTTGAGTGGTCTCTGCCAGGCTCTGAGGATGCATAAGTGTGCACAGGGAATAGTCAGAGAGCTGAAGTAAAAACTTGTTGTGACTAGAAAAATCCTATTGTCCAAATTGTCCCTGTAAACTCAGACTTAGGAGTTGTGGAAGCAGGTGTATGCCTACATGGTGAAATTTTCCAGGACTAAATAACAGGACATTTCCCCATTTGTTTATAGTAGACCTGATGCTTCCACCCTGAGAGTCAGTGTTTAGTCAAGGCCTTGACTCTTTTATTTGCTGATGAAGGAGAATGTGTGCAAAAAGCTACACTTTTCCCCTGCAGCATTCTCTGAGCACATTAGCAAAATTTCAGTAACAGAGCAGCAACATTACCTTAGTAAAGAATAGGGAACTGACAGAATACACTCATGAAAGATTTGCTTTCGTTGGGGGAGGCCATCTGGAGAGGACTGCCAGGACAAAGGCAGCCTGGGACAGGGTGGAAGACCTTGGGCCATTAGGGTCTGTGGTCACCTCCAGGATGACCCCCAGTGATTCTCACTTCTTGTTAGTCACACTCTGTATTGTTCTCTCCCATTTTGAATAAGGGTTACCTTGGTAACCAATAGTACATTGTGGAAATGACTCCTAAGTGTGATTTCCAAGGCTAGGTCACAAAAGACATTGAGGCTTCTGCCTTACTCTATGAGATCCTTCAGATCAACTGCTCTTATGGGAAGCCAGCTGCGATGTCATGAGGACACTCAAGCAGTTTCTTGGGGTAAGGAACCGAGGCCTGCTGCCAGCAACCAGCACCAGTTAGCAGTATGTGAGTGAGCAATGTGGGAAGCGGATTCTTCAGCCCCAATGCAACCTTCAGTGACTGCAACCCCAGCTGACATTTTGACTCTAACCTTTTGAGGAACTCTGAGGCGGAACCCACCAAGCTAAGTTCCTGGCTCACAGAAATTGTGTGAGGTAATAAATAATATTATTTTAAGTCATTAAGTTTTTGGATAATTTGTTAAACAGCAATACGTAACTAATACAGAACCCAGCATGTGGTGCTAGATTCCTGGAAGAAAAGAGCAACGTTAAAAGAAATATTAAAAGGGTAGATCAGAGAGTCCAAAGAGACATTTTCTTCACGTTTTGCCCAAAAGTGGTATTGTTTACACTTTATAAAGGGGATGTAGTCATGGGGCTGGGAATGGTGGGAGAAAATGAATTCAGTAACTAATTCCCAGAGCACCTGGTTGAAAGGAAAAAAAGGCAAAAGGATGAATGTTAGTTTGGGAAGGGATCCTGAACATGAAGGCTTGGAAATGGATCTTTCAACATCATGTGAAGTTGTGAAAATTGTTTTGTACTTGAACAACCGTTGGATTTCATCAGACAGTAGGACCACAGTAATGTGGGTAAAAAAAAAGTCTCCTGAGATCCTTGAGTCATTCCTTTTTTTTCCTCGTACAAGACTAGTTAAGGCTACCAAAGACTATCTCACCTTTTAAAAGTCAACATGCCAATGAAGGCAGCAGTTTCAAGGCTTGGCAAAAGGTTTCACATTCATTTAAACAAAAGGGGCTCTTTCTAAAATTAACTCTAGCTATATTAAACTATGAATCATGTTTGTACCTCTAGGAAGGACTTAAGTGACATATTAGCATTTAGGGAAGAAGGCTTTGTATTACAGAGTAAAAAATTTTTAAAAAATAAATTGCTTTCTTACTACATGGTTTTATAACTGTCAACTTTTTATGTGTTTTCAATTGGGGGGGAGGATGAGTTTCTTTGGAAAGGGGCAAGGCCGGAAATCAGTAATGATTCATACCACTTTTTCACATGCTTCTCTGATGAGTTTTAATCACAAATCTGGGTCCACTTGTGTAACAAAAACATTAAAAGAGGGTGTTTTAAACTACGTCTTTTTATTAATCATGTATTTGGTCTTGTAAATAATACACGCAAGCACATCCTTGTTACGTCAGTTGGAAAACAGTGATTAACTAGCTGTTTAGGAGACGGGAGTATCTTGCAATGTTATATGTACTTCTCAAGTAGCTGTGTGTTTTCTCTTGGGCGATTTAATTTGATTTAGGCAAATTAAATTTTAGAATTTAATTGATTTTTAATTTTAATGATCTTTTCTATGCTCTGCATTTAATGGCATTTTTTAGGACTGCCACAGTAGTCTTTTGAGAAAAGGGCACATTTACTTGAAAGAAATATACTTTGTTATTTCTGAGTCCCGTTGAAATCACTGAAGATGGTTTTACTTTAGCTTTCTCTTCAGCCTAATTCCCTTTTCCCCTTTGTTTCTATTGGGATGAGGTAACCCTGGGTTAGTAGAGTCTTTTGTGATGGAAATGGCTATGACCACACAGACGCAGCATAATATTTACTTGGAATAAGAGAAAGAGAAATATCAATAGTGCTGCTCACCAAGCATTTGAAAATACTTGTGTCTTTCATTTCCAGAGAGAAAAATACCACTTTGCATGTTCATTATTAATTTGGGTAACTGAAACATAGTGTGTCCATAAATTGTGAATCAAAATTCAATGAGGAGAGGAGTGAAATTTAAAAATTAATTATGGCAAGGTCTGAAGTTATGAAGGCCAGATGTATTAATGATGCATTAATATAGTATAAGACATTCATAAGTAAAATAAGGAAGTTATATGGAGCTGAACAAGCTCATCGAACAAATAGGGGTGTATTTGAGTACGCACCCTAGCTTCATTGTTATAGCCTGATTCTGAAGAACAGGTCAACAACCTTTTTCTGTAAAGGGCCAGACAGAAAATATTTTAAGCCTGGAGGCCATAGGCCTCTATCACAACTACTCAGTTTTGCAGTTGTAATAGAAAGCAGCCATGGACAATATGGAAATGAATAGATGTGGCAGTATTTCAATAAAACTTTATTTATAAAAGCAGGCTGCATGCCAGATTTGACTTGGAGACTGTAGTTTGCTGCCTCCTATGCTACAGGATGTGATTTTTCTTATTTACTTATTTGTAGACCAATGCATTGGAAAGGGAGTTTGACGCAGCTAACAAGCACAGGTCAAGCATCCCAAATCTGAAAATCTAAAATCTGAAATGCTCCAAAACCTGCAACTTTTCCAGTGCTGACAAGACATCCAAGGCAAATGCTCGTTGGGGCATTTTGGATTTTGAATTTTTGAGTTTTGGATGCTCAACTGGTAAGTAAAATGCAAATTTCCCAAAATTTGAAAAATCCTTAAATACGTATATGGCAGGGTCAAGGCACAGTAGGACCTGGAGAGATTTTGTGGGTAGGAATGGAGTGGGCTCCAGCCTATAGTAGATTGAGTACATCTATTGCTAACATCCGGGAATCACTTGGGAGCAAAGTCAGTGTCTGTGGACCATTCAGTTTTCATTTGAGTGAATATTATATGTAGCCTGTGCTGAGGATCTGCATAGATGCCCTTCATATCAGCATTGGTGAGAGCCTTCCAAGTGGGGCCCTTCACACCCAGAGGGTTGATGGTTGAAAAGAGAAATCTCCTACTCTCTACCCCAGTGTGACTAAACAGGCCTAGCTCACCCCCTCAACCCCTGCCACTCCACTCACCAAACGGAACAGAAATTAAACACAGCCTTTTTACATGTATATATCCTTTGTCCCTATGCTTTCACTTGCAGAAATCCATCCTAAGAAAAATTTTAGGGAAGCTGCTAAAAACTGATATGTAGGCTGGGCTGGTGGCTCATGCCTGTAATCCCAGCACTTTGGGAGGCCGAGGTGGGCAGATCACGAGGTCAGAAATTCAAGACCAGCCTGACCAAGGTGGTGAAACCCCGTCTCTACTAAAAATACAAAAATTAGCTGGGTGTGGTGGTGTGCGCCTGTAATCCCAGCTACTCAGGAGGCTGAGGCAGGAGAATCGCTTGAACCTGGGAGGCAGAGGTTGCAGTGAGCTGAGATTGTGCCACTGCACTCCAGCCTAGTCAACAGAGTGAGACTCCATCTCAAAAAACAAAACAAAACAAACCAAAAAAACAAAAAACTGATATGTAATATTCAAATTTCAGCTTCGTTTATTAAACCAAAAATTGGAAAGAAGATAAATATCCAACAGGAGGAGAGTAGGTAAGTAAGTTCTGGTATATATGAGATGAAATAATATATTATCTTTTAAATGGTTTTTGAGGACAATTTTATGACAGGGAAATGCTGAATATAATTTTAAATGAATATAGCAGAATGCAATATGATCATAATTTTGTGGAAACAATATTGCAATAAGACTAGAAGAAAATATATTGTGGAGGAGACCACCAGCTATCTACCAGAATCCCTTCTCTTCTTCCTGATATACGGGCACACTACATTTCCCAGCCCCCCTTGCAGTTGCATGTGGTCATATGACTAAGTTCTCTCCAATGGTTTGTGAGCATAAATGATGTATTCCGTGTACAGGTTTGACTCATAAAAATTTCTCACACATGTTTTTCTATGCCTTTAAATTAAAAAAATAAAGTTTTACTGTCTTCAGTTGATTTGGATGTTGACACTCAGGGCAACCTTGGAAGTCACATGATGAAAATGACAGAGTGGCATCAGCTTAGGATCCTGAATGCCCACAAAGAGAGGAGTTGTCCTGCTGACCTGAGCACTCATCTAGGACTGTTACTTGAGGGAAGAAATACATGTCTATGAAGTTCAGCTACCATGGTGATGCCTGATAGAACAGATGGGTGTGCATGTGAAACACCCACTGAGGACTTCCAGAAACATTTGGTTGGGGGGTGGAGAAGGCATGTTTTATAGGAACCCAAGGACTTTTATTAAAAAATGGGAATATAAACCAGTAACCTTTTAGCTGTTGTTCAAGTCATCCCTTGCACCTGCATGCTGATGAGATCTGAGGAAACTTGGGCTACATGTATTATTTATTTGTTTGTTTATTTATTTATGTATTTTTGAGACAGGCTCTCACTCTCTTGCTTGTGCTGGAGTGCAGTGGTATGATTTTGGCTCACTGCAACCTCAACCTCCTGGGTGCTCAGTTGATCCTCCCACCTCAGCCTCCCAAGTAGCTGGGACTAAAGGTGCATGCCACCACACCCAGTTAATTTTTGCACACATTGTAGATAAGAGGTTTAGCCATGTTGCCCAGGCTGGTCTCGAACTCCTGGACTCAAGCCATCCCATCCCACCACCATGGCCTCCCAACGTGCTGGGATTATAGGTGTCAGCCACCATGCCCAGATGTACATGCATTTTTTTTAAAACTTATTTTTTAAATATGTATTTAATTAGGAAAGTTAGGAAAAAGTACCAGTGTATACATAATGAAATGGGGAGGTATAAATAAATCTAAAAGTGTGGGCAGAAAAAGAACAAATTTATATAGAAGGTAAAAACCCAGGAAGATGCTGTACACATGAGCCATTGAAACCTACACAGTTTCTGAAAATTGAGCAAAAGTTTAACTCTGATTTTCCTACCAACCAAAGCGATTTGTTAATTGATTAATCCACCAGTCTCTTGTCTCTGCAAATATTTCCTTCAGCAATTATTTCTGAAAGAAATTTCTCAATGTCTCTTTATATAGGAAACAGCGCCCTCAGCAATATCCCTAAGAAAATACCAGAATGGGATTTACAGTGCTGCCTCAAGATTAACTGAAAGGACATTGAATCAAACTTTAGGAAAAGAGAATCTAAAGAGGGATTGGGAGGGACAACTGGACAATGGGACGTCGGTGATGACAGCCCCACTTGATCCAGGAATTAAACCTGTGTACAGAAAAATCTTTGGAATTTCTCGCTTTCAAATGGTCTTTCATTCATATCCGTGCTCTTCATGAGGCTTTTTACAAGTTGGGCAGCAGGTGATTTTCAGGAGCTTTCTCAGTAACTGCTATAGGCTCCCATCTTCTTCCATTTGCCCACATGTCTGCAATAACTGCTGGAGAAAAATAACTTCTCTATTGCCATCTGAGTCTTGAGGGAGTTCTTTTCATGAACAAAATTTAACTTAGAACCATAGTTATAAGGGATTCTGGGAAATGCATTTCTGAGCTTCTCTCTTGTGATGCTGAGCAGGGCATAGAAAGAGGAAGATATAGTGCTGAGTGGATAACAGATCATCTGGCACACTTTGGTAAATGGGGCAGATTTCCAATATGGCAAGCCACCAAACAGACAAGCAAACTGAATTTACCAACAATAGGTAGTTATAACATTTTTCTTTTTTTGATACTGAGTCTCTCTGTCACCCAAGCTGGAGTGCAGTGGCACGATCTAGGCTCACTGCAACCTCTGCCACCTGGGTTCAAGCTATTCTCTTGCCTCAGCCTCCCGAGTAGCTGGAATTACAGGCACTCGCCATCATACCAGGCTAATTTTTTTATTTTTAGTAGAGACGGGGTTTCACCATGTTGGCCAGGCTGGTCTGAAACTCCTGACCTCAAGTAATCTGCACGCCTCGGCCTCCCAAAGTGCTGGGATTACAGGCTTGAGCCATGATGCCCAGCAACATTTTTTGATTAAAAACATCTGATATGGTGTGGCTCTGTCCCCACTCAAATCTCATCTTGAATTGTAGCTCCCATAATTCCCACGTGTCATGGGAGGTAATTGAATCATGAGGGTGAATTTTTCCTGTGCTGTTCTAATGCTTCTTGTTGGCAGCTGCCACCTGTCTGGTGATTCTGTCCAGATCTATCGTCCCTGAGGTGTCAGTTTGCAGCCCCCATCTTGGTCCTTTTCCACCATTTTCAGCCTCTCCAGGGCTTGGAGGACCCAGCGGGCCATTCTCTTGGAGCCTCGGCTGAAGTGGCTGGGCATGATGCTTTTACTCTGATGTCCCCCATAGATCTTGGTCATGGAGTCAACCCCAGCACCACCCTGTAGGTACAGGTGCTGTGCTGTGGAAGCAGCTCATGTGTAGAACCAGTTTTCATCATAGGGAAGAAGCTCTTTGTGCTTGGCCAGCTTGATGGTGTCCAACCATCCAGGGACTTTCAGCTTCCCGGACTTCTTGAGAAAGGCTGCCAGAGCTCTGATGAACTCCTGCTGGTTCATGTTCTTTTTTTTTTTTTTTTTTGAGACTGAGTCTCGCTCTGTTGCCAGGCTGGAGTGCAGTGGCGCGATCTCTGCTCACTGCAAGCTCCGCCTCCCGGGTTCACGACATTCTCCTGCCTCAGCCTCTCCCAGTAGCTGGGACTACAGGTGCCCGCCACCACACCTGGCTAATTTTTTGTATTTTTTAGTAGAGACGGGGTTTCACCGTGTTAGCCAGGATGGTCTTGATCTCCTGACCTCGTGATCTGCCCGCCTTGGCCTCCCAAAGTGCTGGGATTACAGGCATGAGCCACTGCGCCCGGCCAGTTCACGTTCTTTACAGTAATTCCCCAGGCATTGTGCAGCCTCCGCGCTGCCAGCCAGGGGAAAGGGATCAGATGGTTTTATAAAGGGCAGTTCCCCTGCACACACTCTCTTGGCTGCTGCCATGTAAGATGTGCCTTTTCTCCTCATTCACCTTCTGCCATGATTATGAGGCCTCCCCAGCCTAGTGGAACTGTGAGTCCATTAAACCTCTTTCCATTATAAATTACCCATACTCAGGTAATTTATAATTACACATACTTGGGTATGTCTTTATAGCAGCGTGAGAATAGACTAATACAACACCTCAAAAACAAAATTATATGCAGAAATTAAAGCAAAATTTTATTAGAATTCTTAAAAGTGTATGTGGCATGCTGATTATAGTTAATGTATCATATACTCAAAAATTGCTAAGACAGTAGATCTTAAATGTTTTCACCAAAAAAAGTGAGGTGATGAATATGTTAATTAGCTTGATTTAATCATTTTGCAATGTACACATCATATTAAAACATCACATTATACCTCACAAATATATACAATTTTTATTTGTCATCTAAAAATAAAAAAAAATTTAGCTGGGCACAGTGGCTCACGCCTGTAACCCAGCTCTTTGGGAATTTGAGGTGGGCTGATCACCTGAGGTTGGGAGCTCGAGACCAGCCTGGCCAACATGGCGAAACCCCATCTCTACCAAAAAATACAAAAATTAGCCAGGCATGGTGGTTGGCGCCTGTAATCCCAGCTACTGAGGAAGCTGAGGTGGAAGAATTGCTTGGGTGACAAGAGCGAAACTCTGTCTCAAAATAAATAAATAAACAAATAAATAAATAAATAAATAAAAATTTAAAAACCAGATATCGGTGATATCGGTGACTACCAGAGTGTTCACTACTTTAAGAATGTAATCTATTTGGCATTAGTTTCTGAGGCACTAGTGCCTTATGTCTAAATATTCACAGAAATGGCTAAATCAAATGTTTGCTTGTGCAAAAAAAGTTATCTATATATAAATACACAGGGAGAAAGATACACACCAATCTGAAAATAAAAGTACATCAGGAGAGGGGAGTAAGGTACTGTAGGACCAAAAGTAACTTTTATATAATTTACATTATTTAAAAATTATAAAATATAATTTTTTGTGTATTAATTCTGTAACTAGAAAGAAAAAATAGAGCTATCCCAGGATAATTAGTACCTGAAACTAATTTCTATGATGCCATATTCTGTGACAGCTCTTGAAGTCAGCCAATGATGGAGAGCTTGAGTTCTACTGCAATTTCTGCATTAGCATGAGATGGTATATGACTTTGCCTATTATTTTATGCTCCTAGGCCATTTTCCTGCTTGTAAAACAAGAGGATTGGAATAGATGGTTTCTAAGATCCTTCTCAGCACAGAAAGCCTATAATTCTAGGTTTTGTTGGAGTGAAATACTGGAAGCATGGAACAGTTCTGGGGGTGGGGAGATGGTACTCCAAGGATGGTCTCTGGGAAGCAGGAGCTGCCTGAGGCTACTAGGAATTCAGAAAGTGGAAGGGTGGGCAGTTGAAGCAACTTTGTATCTATTAAAATTTCACGGAAGTTCAGCCTTTTCCTATGAGGCACTTGAGCTTGCACAGGGAAACCTGTCCTAATGTCTATTAACAGGGTTTAGTTTTAGCTGGTTTGCAACAAATTGCTCTATGGGTTAGTTATGGTGGGTATCCTTTCTGACTCTTTGGGTCTATGTTACATGGATTGTTGAATATAAATTCTAGCCATATGTCATACTCAGGTGTGTCCAAAGAGAGATACTTTTTCCTTATATCCATTAGGAAGAATCTAGATGTGGAGTCTTGAGGTTTTCACCATTTTCTACTATTCAGGGATCACATTTTGCTAACAGTTTATGTTAAAGCAGAGGATCTACCCTTTTAGGGACTGAAAGACTGAAAGTGAAGATGAATATCCTTCAAGTAAAAGTGAAACCAGACGAATTATTTATGCAATTTAAAGAGAAGAAACACATAAAGACTTTACAGTATATTAGTTGAAAAAAAATCTCTTAGTAAAAAAGCATAACAGCACAAAACAGCCTTAGTTTTCTGTTACTTGTTATAAAACATAATACATTTTCACACCACTTCTTGGGTAGTATTATTTATTTTGACATCTATTACACATCATTTATTTCCTGAATACTGCATGTTATACAGCAGAGTCTATTAGAGATACTGTGCTTTAAAAGCCCCAGAAAAATACTTAGAAAGATGGAAGACACAAGTATAGGAGCTGAAAAGTAATTCTGTATGTTCACAAATAGAAATGGTCAATATTAGGATGTTAATTTTCCCCCATTGACATAAATTCAACTCAAACCTAGTCAAAATACCAGTAGAATTTTTTTTGATAAGCTCATTATAAACTTTATGTGAAAATGCAAAGGATCTAGAGCAAAACAACAATTTTGAAAAAGATGAACAAAATTGGAAGACTTAGGCAGCCTAATTTCAAGACTTATGATAAAGCTACGGTAACTAAGATGATGTAGTCTTGATGTAAAGATAAAAAAAAAATTGAGACTCTGTCTTCCAACATCAACAACAAAAGATTAATGACTGCCCTTCTGGATTTCAAACTTGCACAGGGCCTGTAGCCCCTTCGTTTTGGCTCATATCTCCTATTTGGAATGGGAGCATTTATCCAATGCCTGTAACCCCATTGTATCTTGGAAGTAACTAACTTGCTTTTTATTTTACAGGCTCCTAGGCAGAAGGAACTTGCCTTGTCTCAGATGAGACTTTGGACTTGGACTTCTGGGTCAACGTTGGAATGAGTTAAGACTTTGGGGGAACTGTTGGGAAGGCATGATTGGTTTTGAAGTGTAAAAAGAATGTGATATTTGGGAGGGGCTGGGGCAGAATGATGTGGTTTGGCTCTGTGTCCCCACCCAAATCTCATCTCAAATTGTAATCCCAATAATCCTCAGGTGTCAAGGGAGGGAAATGGTGGAAGGCAATTTGATTTTGAGGGTGGTTTCTGCCATGCTGTTCTCATGATAGTGAGTGAGTTCTCACGAGATCTGAGGGTTTGACAGTTTCTCCTTCACATACTCTCTCTTGCCTGCTGCCATGTAAGAAATGCCTGCATCCCCTTCCACCATGATTGAAAGTTTCCTGAGGCCTCCCCAGTCATATAGGAACTGTCAGTCAATTAAACCTCTTTTCTTTATAAATTAAAAAAATAAATCAATGGAACAGAATAAAAAGTCTAGAAATAGACTCATGCATATATAGTCAATTGATTTAAGAAAAGGTATCAAGGAAATCCAATGCAAAAAGGACGATCTTTTCAACAAATGGCACTGAAGCAATTGGCTAGTTGTGTATAAAGAAGTGAATCTTGACCCTTACATCACGTCATAAACAGCATTTAACCCCAAATAGGTCATAGATCTAAATGTCAGAGTTAAAAACTATAAAACTGTTAAACAAAAACATGTGAGAAAATCTTTTAGGTGGTGAGCTTCTTGTGGCTAGGGACCCACCCCATCACTCTTCATTTGTTTTTCTGTCTCTTCAGCACCTACCCTGGCTCATAGAAGGTATCCAAGGAATGCTGGAATTCAGTGAGATCTTGCTTTGTGGCTCTGAGAGTGCTGATGGTCAGGGAACCTAGATTTTTGTGCTTATGTTTCAGATCCCTGGTATATTCCCCCAAGGTTTGGCTTCACTCCTTTTATACTGTACTGGTGGAGAATGGGGAGTTTCAGAAGCATCAACCCCCACTGGGTGATTCTTTGATGCCCATCCCCTTGGGATTTGCCCACAGCATTTCTAACCTGAAAGAATGTGACCTCCAATATTGGGGATCCAATCAGCACTAGTAGATCCTACCCTAGGTTGAACCCAGTGATGCATTGCTCCCTGGCCACCCATATTGAAACCCTGAGAA
The DNA here is from genome assembly GCF_028878055.3 of Symphalangus syndactylus. NCBI lineage: Eukaryota > Metazoa > Chordata > Mammalia > Primates > Hylobatidae > Symphalangus > Symphalangus syndactylus. Next base: position 46,374,450 of record NC_072440.2, read on the forward strand.
AATGCGGTGTGCCAGAGCACTGAGGTTTATTGGTGCAAAGGTGGCTCGGCTCATGGTAAGGGTTGTTCCAAAAGAATATACTGAAGGGCACTTAAATCACCATAAGCAAGCAAAATATTTATTTTTAAAATATGCACAGGAAGGATTTGATACTATTTTTATTAGAGGAACAAACTCTCTTCATTTCCTGTTCTCTAAATTAGAGGCCTCCAATTTATGTGGCTCATAACCTAGACAAACCCTGGGAAGATATACTGCAACTGGGAACGCTTTTTTTTTCCTTCTTTATAGGCTCACTATTATGCTACCTATTTTCTAAGCACTGGCAACATTTTCATGGAAAACTTGCGATGATCTAGTCTGGGTGGAGCCAGAACTAGAACCAGACCCAGGTGAGTCCTTGTGGAGAACTGTTGTCATTTAACAACATAGGTCCTACTCGCAACAGGAATACAGTTGCGGTTTTAGCATGTGTTAGAACTGAATGGTTGGAGATTAAGAAGGGTCACCTTGCTCAGAGCACACCTTGTACATCTGTGAACTTTAGATTCATGCCTTCTTAGTAGGCATCACATCTTTTTCCTTGATGGGTTTTCATTCTCTTCCATTGTGGTTGAAGCACTGGTTTGTCTCACGGCAGTGGGTGCTTTACTTTCAGTGACACTTTTCTTCATGGAATACCGAAAGAGTATTGCCAGATAAGTATCGTTTGATTCAGGTCAACATTACTGTAAGCCAGGTGACTTCACCCAGAAGATGGACTTCTCTAGGATCTAGAGTTACTTTAGAACACCCTCCTACCACACTCAGCACTTCACCGATTCTATTTCACAAACTCTAATGCTCACATACGACAATCATTCAAGCAAGAGCTGTGATAGTTACTATGTTGCTATATTGGAGGAATTCTTGATAATCATGTAATTTATTCCCATTTCCAAAATGACCATGCCTATATGCTTGGACATTGTATAAAAACATTATATTTGAGGGTTAAATTAGCAAAAGTTATCTTCAAACAAACCTAGATTTGTATGTGTTACTTAACGATAACGATGGAGATACATTCTGAGAAATACATCCTTCAGCGATTTCGTTGTTGTGTGAACATTGTAGAGTGTACTTTCACAAACCTAGATGGTATAGCCCACTATTACCCAGGCTATACAGTATAGCCCATTGCTCCTAGGCTTCAAACCTATACAGCATGTTTCTGCACTGAATTGTAGGCAGTTGTAACACAATGGGAAATACTGGTGTATCTAAACGTAGCCAAACATAGAAAAGGTTCAGTAAAAATACAGTATAAAAGATAAGAAGTGGGTTGGGGGTGATGGCTCATGCCGGTAATCTCAGTACTTTTTCTTCCACTGTGCCAGGCCTCTTGGTACAGTTTTTGAAACCCAGTCAATATTTTACCATTAGAGTACATTTCAACTCAAAATAGCTGTATTTTGGCCGGGCGTGGTGGTTCATGCCTGTTATCCCAGCACTTTGGGAGGCTGAGGTGAGCAAATCACCTAATGTCAGGAGTTCGAGACCAGCCTGGCCAACATGTTGAAACCCCATCTCTACTAAAAATACAACAATTAGCCGAGCATGGTGGCAGGCGCCTGTAATCCCAGCTACTCGGGAGGCTGAGGCAGAAGAACAGTTTGAACCCGGGAAGCAGAGGTTGCAGTTAGCCAAGATCATGCCATTGCACTCCAGCCTGGGGGACAAGAGCAAGACTTCATCTTAAAAAAAAAAAAAAAGATAAGGAGTGGTATATCTGTAAGGGATATTTACTGTGAAGAGCTTGCAGGACTGGAAGTTGCTCTGGGTGAGTCAGTGAATGAGTATTGAGTGAATGTGAAGGCCTAGAACACTACTGTTCACTACTGTAGACTTTATAAACACTGTACACTTAGGCTACACTAAATTTCTAAAAGATATGTTTCTTTCTTTGAGAATAAATTAACCTTAGCTTACTGTAAGTATTTTACTCTATAAAGTTTTTAATTTTTTAAACTTTTGATGCTTTTATAATAACACTTAGCTTAAAACTCATAGTGCACAGCTATACAAAAGTATTTTCTTTCTTTATGTTTTTGTTCCATATGTTTTCTTCTATTTAAATTTTTTACCTTAGTTTTTCTTTTGTTTTGTTAAAAACTAAGACCACACACATACATCAGCCTAGGCTTACACAGGGTCAGGATCATCAATATTGCTGTCTCCCACCTCCACATTTTGTGCCACTGGAAGGTCTTCAGGAGTAATATCATGCATGGAGCTGTCATTCCCTATGAGAACAATACCTTCTGGAGTACCTCCTGAACCACCTGCATGAAGCTGTTTTACAGTTAATATTTTTTCATAAGTAGATGATGCACATGGTAAAATACCAATAAAAAGTATAGTATAGTAAATACATAAACCAGGAACATAGTCACTTATTGTCATTATTATGTACTATACATAATTGTATGTGCTATACTTTTAAAGGACTGAAAGCACAGTAGCTTTGTTTACAGCGGCCTCACCACAAACATGTGAGTAATGCATTGTGCTGTGACTTGGAGATGGCTGCAAAGTCACTGGGCAACAGGAATTTTTCAACTCCGTTGTAATCTTGTGGGACTACCATTGTATATGTAGTGTATATTTAGTCAATGACATTGACCAAAATGTCATTATGCAGTGCACGACTGTATATACATATATGAAACGCACATGTACGTAGGTTTGTTTTTACATCTTTCAACAGACTTCATAAAGTCAAGATCTTTTTGTCTCTCCTCACTACCCACTGCTCCAGATACTTTAAGAGTAGCTGGCACACTGGCCCAAGTCAAGCAGAAGAAGGGCTGAATGTTTCATATGTGGATTTCAAAGAACTTAAATTTTATACTACTTCCACATTCTCTGCTACTGCTATAACATTGAGGCTTTTTTGTAAGCTAGTGTTCAAAAATCACTGCTAAGAAAACAATATATGTTGATAGGTTCTAATGTGAACTAGGGGCAATTCTACCTGAAGTTGGTGGTGGCTTTTATGGTGCCTGACTTGCCTTCAGTGCTGGAGTTTCTCCTTGTGAATTAAGATCTGCTAGGGCTGCTATAACAAAATACTATGCACTGGGTGACTTAAGCAACATACATTTGTTCTTCACAGTTCTGGAGGCTGGAAGTCCAAGATCAAGGTGCCAGCAGGGTTTGATTTCTGGTGAAGGTTCTCTTCCTGGTTTGCAGATGGTTGCCTTCTTGCTGTGTCCTCATGGTGGAGAGAGAGAGGCCTCTGGTCTCTTCCTCTGTACAAGGACATCAATCTCATTAGGGGGGCTCCAACTTCAGGACCTCATCTAAACCTAATTACCGCCCCCTCCAAAGGCTCCACATCTATTCCATCACATTGGGGATTAGGACTTCAACATATGAATTTTGGGGTGACACACATATTAAGTCCATAGCATACTTCTTGCCCCTAGTTGCATGTTGGTTCTTTCTATGACTTTACTGAACACAAAGCATAGCAACCTGAATAAGATTGTAATTGTGCTTCTCATCATTGATCCCCAGGACTAAAAGGCCATATGAATTTTAATTCTTATAAATTTTGCCTTAAGAGAATATTATGCGGCTATGATTAAAATCTAGCATCCAAAGAGGTCTATGTTAAGAATTCTTCAAAATTAAATTTATTGGGGATACCCTGAACAGCACACTGGCAGGAGTTATATTTTTAAACTGTGTAGGCTGGGAGGATTTTACTATTTACTTTTGGTATAAACAGATTTTTATCCAGCACTTACCAACAACTTGACCTACATTTCACAGGGTACAACAAAAAATTTCAATGAAAAATAGAAAACCAGAGTACTGGATTTAAAGCCAGGAATATTTAAGAGAGGGGGTGTTTATAGGTACTTCTCTTCTATTTACTGTCTTAAAAATGGATGTAATACCAATGAAGGTTCTAGGATTTTATTTCTGCCCACATTTAAAATGTTCTGAATACCACCAACACATGTGGTTTACTTTCACAAAATGTTTACAGAGCACAGTTAAACAGCATCCAATTTCTGGGGTTAAACTCAGAATATTACGTATTTTACTGAAGTAGAGTGTGATTTCTTGAGTAAAGCTGGACAGTAGGGGCATTTATACTGTGCTTTTAAGTTCTACGCCAATTCCATTAATTGTATTGATGCTCCAATCCATATTTTAGTAATAGCCACTGTGGAAAATGATATTTATTGTTCTTTCATCTTTCTATTTTGGGTGAAGGACAAATATTGTCATATATTTTGAAAACCTTTTGGAAAACCGACAAAGAAAGAGACTTCTTTTTCTTCCACTGTGCCAGGCCTCTTGGTGCAGTTTTTGAAACCCAGTCAATATTTTACCATTAGAGTACATTTCAACTCAAAATAGCTGTATTTTGGCCGGGTGTGGTGGTTCATGCCTGTTATCTCAGCACTTTGGGAGGCTGAGGTGAGCAAATCACCTGAGTTCAGGAGTTCGAGATCAGCTTGGCCAACATGGTGAAACCTCATCTCTACCAAAAATACAAAAATTAGCCAGGCATGGTGGTGCACACCTGTAAACCCAGCTACTTGGAAGGCTGAGGCAGGAGAATCACTTGAATCCAGGAGGTGGAAGTTGCAGTGAGCCAAGATTGTGCCACTGCACTCCAGCCTCGGCTATGGAAGAATCAATATCGTGAAAATGGCCATACTGCCCAAGGTAATTTATAGATTCAATGCCGTCCCCAGCAAGCTACCAATGACTTTCTTCACAGAATTGGAAAAAACTACTTTAAAGTTCATATGGAACCAAAAAAGAGGCCGCATCGCCAAGTCAATCCTAAGCCAAAAGAACAAAGCTGGAGGCATCATGCTACCTGACTTCAAACTATACTACAAGGCTACAGTAACCAAAACAGCATGGTCCTGGTACCAAAACAGAGACATAGATCAATGGAACATAACAGAGCCCTCAGAAATAATGCCACATATCTACAACTATCTGATCTTTGACAAACCTGACAAAAACAAGCAATGGGGAAAGGATTCCCTATTTAATAAGTGGTGCTGGGAAAACGGGCTAGCCATATGTAGAAAACTGAAACTGGATCCCTTCCTTACACCTTATACAAAAATTAATTCAAGATGGATTAAAGATTTACATGTTAGACCTAAAACCATAAAAACCCTAGAAGAAAACCTAGGCAATACCATTCAGGACGTAGGCATGGGCAAGGACTTCATGTCTAAAACATCAAATGCAATGGCAACAAAAGCCAAAATTGACAAATGGGATCTAATTAAAGTAAAGAGCTTCTGCACAGCAAAAGAAACTACCATCAGAATGAACAGGCAACCTACAAAACGGGAGAAAATTTTTGCAACCTAGTCATCTGACAAAGGGCTAATATCCAGAATCTATAATGAACTCAAACAAATTTACAAGAAAAAAACAAACAACCCCATCAAAAAGTGGGCAAAGGACATGAACAGACACTTCTCAAGAGAAGACATTTATGCAGCCAAAAAACCCATGCAAAAATGCTCATCAGCACTGGCCATCAGAGAAATGCAAATCAAAACCACAATGAGATACCATCTCACACCAGTTAGAATGGCCATCATTAAAATGTCAGGAAACAACAGGTGCTGGAGAGGATGTGGAGAAATAGGAACACTTTTACACTGTTAGTGGGACTGTAAACTAGTTCAGCCATTGTGGAAGTCAGTGTGGTGATTCCTCAGGGATCTCGAACTAGAAATACCATTTGACCCAGCCATCCCATTACTGGGTATATACCCAAAGGACTATAAATCATGCTGCTATAAAGACACATGCACATATATTTTTATTGCGGCACTATTCACAATAGCAAAGAGTTGGAACCAACCCAAATGTCCAACAACGATAGACTGGATTAAGAAAATGTGGCACATATACACCATGGAATACTATGCAGCCATAAAAATGATGAGTTCATGTCCTTTGTAGGGACATGGATGAAACTGGAAACCATCATTCTCAGTAAACTATCACAAGGACAAAAAACCAAACACTGCATGTTCTCACTCATAGGTGGGAATTGAACAGTGAGAACACATGGACACAGGAAGGGGAACATCACACTCCAAGGACTGTTGTGGGGTGGGGGGAGGGGGGAGGGGGGAGGGACAGCATTAGGAGATATACCTAATGCTAAATGACGAGTTAATGGGTGCAGCACACCAACATGGCTCATGGATACATATGTAACAAACCTGCACATTGTGCACATGTACCCTAAAACTTAAAGTATAATAATAATAAAAAAAAGAAAAAAAAAGCTGTATTTCAAGAGCTCAATAGCCTCATAGGGGTAGTGGCTACAATGTTGAATAATGAAGAGCTAGAAGAATAAACATCAAAAATACTAATAGTTGTTATGTATAGGTTGTACAATTATGAATTTATCTCTTTGCTTACTCATATTTTCTAGATTTATAATAAACATATGTTACCTTCATAAGATGAGAAATCTATGCTTAATTTAAAATATGTCATAAAGGGACTTTATATTCTATGGTGAAACTCTCACTTGTTCATACCTCTAAAAATTCTAGTGGAGAGAGATGTAGTCTGTTTTTAAGACAGTTGAAGTTTGTGACTTCAGTACTACAGGCATTTCAGAGAACTGTGTGTGTGTATGTGTGTGTTTGTGTGTGTGTTTATGTATATAAAGATCGTGTATGAAATCCTTTCTGTGGACCCTGGCAATCTCTACAGTCATGGAGGTGTAGTGGCCCTGAGGCACAAGAACAAGCCTTTTGGTGATGATCATTAGCCTGAAGTTGTAGTCCTGAATTTTGATCAAATCCATTTTTCTTCAACAGAGTATTTTTACATTTGTTAGCCCAGGACGACCTACTGGACCAAACACAAAATCTGGGATAGACAGTTCTTGGGTTAGTTGTAGAGGTTAAGCGTGAGCATTTCAGAGCAGTTGGGGCCAGATTCCCATCAAAAACAATCCGTTGGGAATTTGGAGTACCCAACTATTAGCCAAGTTAGGGTCTAGTTCAGTATTCTTATGAAATGACACACTGGAATTATTCTATCAGAGGGAGCTATGGAATGTACCCCACCACAAGATTAGATAGCTCTGAACTATAAACAGTGGAACTGTTGGAATGCCAAATGGAGTCACATGGAGATAAGTGACACTTTACATCTTAGGGGCATCACAACAAACTACTATATTCGTTACAAGCTTACACTTTGGGTACCTTGGCCTATGTAAGTGATGGCCTAAAATGATGGCCTAAATCATTTCTTGTTCCCTTAGTATTTATTATAGTAAAATTAGTCATGATAAAAATCATTTGATATTAATGCCCATGTCATAAGTACTTATCAAATTTCTGCCCCATGATTCATTATTAATTTTTCAAGAGATTCCCAGATGTTCTGGGGATGGAGTTAAGATGTCCCTGGGATGGTTTTCCAAGGTTATGACTAGAGCAGTTTGGTCCAATCTGACAGAGTCTCATGTGCCCGTAAGCATAAAGCACCTGCCAAGACACATGTGCACCAGACCACTGGCATTCCTTGGCATTGTTTTACGAAGCAGGAGGCTTGGGTAGTGGGACACTCAACAAACTACTCAGTATTCCTTTTTGTTTTAAAAACAAAGCATTCTTACAAAACAAGCCTTGTCTTTGATTTCCAAACCACAAAATTCTGAAGCTGGGGTTTTCAGGAAACCACTGTATTTCTGAATGAAATGTTGCTAAGTTCCATCATCATTTTTGGTTATTGCACTCTGTTCAGAGGCCTCTCATGGTTTATTATAAGCCATTTCATACAGGCCTTGGTAAAGATACTGATGTAGAATTACAGAGAAAAGATGTGACATTTCTTCTTTTTTTAGGCTACAAGAATTAATTGACATTTTCCCTGGCCTTTTCTTTGACTCATTGGCAGAATAGATATGATACAAAACTGCTCTGTTCCCTGTTTCATAGAACAAACTATTTGGGGAAGAATGTTTTCAATGACACTCCATGGAGTGGAAAAATTAGTCTCCCCTATGTACAGGGATAGTCACAGAAATTTTACGGTCTATCAAACCTAGGATTTGGAAAAAATAATCCAGTGAGCTTTACTAAAGATTCCAAAAAGACTTTGCATCAGGGCCAATTGCTTTAACAAATAGACCCCAAAGTATATAGGTTCAAATATAATGCAAGTTTATTTCTTGTCCATATACCAGTGGTAGGCAGGGGAAAATGTGGGCAGTAGCTTTCCTCCACACAGTCATTTAGAAATCTAGGTTTAGAAATAGAGGTCTTGCCAACTTCAGTATATGGATGCACCAAGGTTTTCCCAACAGGGATTTCCTACTAGGGAAAATAAGCCAGAGAAAAGAATTTTATGGACCAGAACTGGACATGGCATGTAACATTTCCATGGCATGAGTGGAAATGTTGAGTTCATAGGCTAGAACTCAATTTATATGGTCTTACCTAGTTGCAGAGAAGACCAGAAAACGTAGTCCCTAGCTGGGCAGTCACTTTTCAAAGAATCTCTACACTGTGGATGGGAGACCATGAATTTTTGGCGGATTGCTAACTACCTATATCATGTGCTCTACCATATTTCTTTTGAGAAAATTTAGACAGATAAAGAATTAACACTAGTGTTTGAAGTGGAAAATAACAAAAGAATAAACCATTCTCCCCATGAATAGCCTTAATGGTGATACCTTCACCTCTGTCTCTATTATCTCCAGGAAACTACTGTAGAGGAGACTGAAGAAGGAAGAAAATGGAAGAAAAGAAGGAGGGAATCTCAGAGGAGGGGAAAAGGAAGAGAGAGAAAAAGAGAGAAAGGGAAAAATATTGTGGGAAACATATGATGAAGGGAAGAGAAAAATAAAATTAGACTTCCCTGGATACACTTGAGGGATTAAAAAAAGTTAGCAGCATTTTACTTCTCTTGCAGTTTTCCCTCTCAAATCGTGAGATAACTTCATGCAGATTTTGTGTGGGCATAGCTGGGCTCTGGTTTCCCTTCACTTCGGAAATGTTCTAATACTGATTTACCATTACATTACATCAATAAAAAGATAATATATGAAAAGGCTTTGTAAGGTACAAAGAGTTATCCAACTGTAATTAATATGGATTTTAGCATGAGACCTGATCACATATTTTTTTAAAGGCTGTTTAAAGGTTGTTCCTGGGCTAACTCAGAAAATCATGATTTACTAATTGCAAGTCCTTTATATTTTGTTTTAAAATTATATTTTATATTAAAATATAAAATGCATACACGTAAAGGCATAAATCCCCATTGTGCTGCTTGATGAATTTTTGCAAAATGATTAGGAAGAAACACATTACCAACACCCAGCCGATCCTCTCATGCCTGTTCCTAATAATGATCCTGGCTTGTTCCCTCAGAGGTAACAACTTACACTTCATATGAATGAAATTATATGCTTTGATTTTATTTTCTGTGAGATTAATTTATACTGTTGTATGTGGCAGTAATTTGTTTATTTTTATTACGGTATAAAATTTCATGATATAAATATACTTACCTATTTTACTCTCCAGGGGCATTTTGGTTTCCAGTTTTCAGCTATTACAAATAACATTGCTATGAACATTCCTGCACATGCTCTTTTGTCTGCATATATACACATTTCTGTTGAGTGTTTTACTTATGAATGAAATTTCTATGTCGTTGAGTGTGTATTCTCTTGTAGTATATATAGCTAAATGGTTTTTCAAATGGTCACAATTTATCCTCCCAGTAGCAGTGGAGGAGAGTTCCAGTTTCTCCACATCCCAGTCAGCACTTAGTATTATTAGTCTTTTTAATTTTAGTCACTCAGATGGATACATAGTGGTTTCAAATTTTCTTGATTAATGATCCTGAGCGCTCTTTCATATGTTTGATAGCCATATCCTCTTATGAAGAGCATGTCCATATCTTTTGCAAAAGTAATTGTACAAATAAAGTTGTTAGTCTTTTTCTCATTACTTTGTAGGAACGTCATATATTCTGATCAATCTTTTGTCAGATATCTATAATGCCTGTATCTTCTCCCCTTCTGTGGTTTGCCTTTTCATTCTCTTAATGATGTCCTTAAATGTGCAAAAGTAATTAATTTCAACAATCATGTTCTTTAAGGATAATTTTTTTTCATGTGATGGTCAAGAAATTTTATACTATTCTAAGAATATGAAAATAGCATACTTTTTTCTGGGGATGTTATTGTGTCACCTCTAATATGTATATTTACAATCTGCTTGGAATTAAAGTTTTAATATGGCATGAAGGTAATTCAATATTTTTTGCGTCAACTGGATATCCAGCTTTCATAGCACTAAGTGTAGAAAAGACTCTCCTTTCACCACTTGTAATGTAATAATGTCTTACCCAGATCCCCATTTAGCAAGCCAGTGCACCCACACCTCTAGATGCTGTGTGTCAACTGCTAACAATGTCAAATGCTTCAGAGAATTGCCATCTTCTAATGAGAACCACCACCCCTGGGAAGTTATATCTCCTCTGGGAATGGTCCTCAGACAGTGAATGACTAATGTGGGACTACTGCTGGATTCCTTGCCTCAAGAAGGGTCAACACTGTAGTGTGGTTTATGCTTCTGAGCCTCCCCTCTGGATTAAGCCGTAGCTAATCTTTACCAGAAAAGCCTTACTAGGCTCTTTATCCTTTCCTGTTATGTTTCCTTCTCTCCCTATATAGGAATAATTTCCTGAAAAGCACTCTCTCAAGTCACATGCATTACAAACCCTGTCTCAGGCCCTGTATCTAGGGAACTCAATCTAATGCAGTCATTTCCAGAAATGCTTCCAGGAAGCAGACTCTAGGAATGGGATTCCCAATTTGGATCACTTTCTGGATGTATAACAGAGTACCTCATCACCAGTTCCAATAGCCTGTTGTGGTATGCAGTAGAGGACAACTGCTGAGGCATTCACTTGTAGTGAACCAGGATAGGATATTATGAAAGAGGTTGCATAGGTTTGTAAAAAATCTATGGCGTTTGGAACATAGAAGAGAATAATTACAAGAACTGGAAAATTAGGTGGTTGTTGCAGAATATTTTGAAAAGAGAAAATTATAGGCTCAGGAAATCTGCCACCATTTTATTTTATTTTTGAGATGGAGTTTCGCTCTTGTTGCCCAGGCTGGAGTGCAATGGTGCCATCTTGGCTCACCACAACCTCTGCCTCCTGGGTTCAAGTGATTCTCCTGCCTCAGCCTCCCGAGTAGCTGGGATTATAGGCATGTGCCACCATGCCCAGTTAATTTTGTATTTTCAGTAGAGACGGAGTTTCTCCATGTTGGTCAGGCTGGTCTCGAACTGCCGACTTCAGGTGATCTCCCCACCTTGGCCTCCCAAAGTGCTGGGATTACAGGCATGAGCCACCACAACTGACAATCTGACACCAATTTAAAGCAAAATGTGAGGGTTAGGGGGCTGCTTAGGTAGTCTTCAAAGTGACCTCGTTTCTTGCTAGTGGAGGAGAGATACAGCTGAGGATCAGGCCCAGGACCTAATTTCTTTTTTTTTTTTTTTGAGATGGAGTCTCGCTCTGTCACCCAGGCTGGAGTGCAGTGGCGCGATCTCGGCTCACTGCAAGCTCCGCCTCCCGGGTTCACGCCATTCTCCCGCCTCAGCCTCTCCGAGTAGCTGGGACTACAGGCGCCCACCACCACGCCTGGCTAATTTTTTGTATTTTTAGTAGAGATGGGATTTCACCATGGTCTCGATCTCCTGACCTCGTGATCCAGGACCTAATTTCTAGGAGTGGCAGTACTTCAAAGACAGGTGAATTCTCAGCCTAGCCAAGTTTCCTATGCTAAAGATAATTCCCTGATAGAGAAGGAGCGAGACTGTAAGACTTGATAGAAGGTTATCTGCGTAGATATACCTGAGCATTAATAATCCTCTTGTGCTCTCTGGGTTTGCAGAAGTGGCACCAAATCTCCGTTGCAAAAATATAGAGTCTCCCTTTCCTGAAGACTATTAGACAAGTAGCAATAAAGTGTTGATTCTCCTCAGAATTTGCCCTCAATTCTCCTTCTGACCACTAGACCAATACTAGGATTACATTGAAGCCTGAATCATCTAGGCATGTGCTGGGGAAAACTAATAGGGGGAGTGATTATATGTTTTTTAATAAGAAGGTACTGTCCATGATACAGAATTTAACATATGGCAAGCGCCCTTGGAGATAATTCTAGTACACTACTGGATTGCTCTTGGACCTTTATGGAAAGTCATGGTCCACATTAAATGAGATATAGAAGCAAAAACTGCCATTGCAGATTGTAAATAAAGGAATCAAAAAGTTTGGAGATTCTATACCCACGAGGTTGCTAACTTAGATGGAATTGACTAATTTCTTAAGAGACACAATCTAAAAAGTAATTACATAAAATACACAATCTAGCAAAATTTGTACAATAAGAAATAGCTAATTCACATAGGTGTGTATCATTAAAGAAATGGAATCAACAATTAATTCTGTACAAAATAGAAAGCACCAGGCCCAGATGTTTTCACTTATGAATTCTATCAAACATGAAGGAAGAAATAATGCCAATGCTTTACAACATCTTCCAGAAAATCCGAGGAGAGCAAAACTTCCTAACTCATTTGTGAGGCCAGTATTACCCTGATACCAAAGCCAGATAAAGACATTACAAGAAAAATATAGACTGACGCCTCTTGTGAACACAGATGCAAAAATCCTCAATAAAATATTGCAATTTGAATCTCAGGAAACTCAAGACTAAAGAGAACAGTGCCTGGTTTTAACTTCATATCATTAAAAAGGCATAAGAGGGTAGAAAAGATAGTCTTGAATTGCTGCCACCACCCCTTCCCCATTCCCTCAACAGTTGCCACATGGCATGGAGAATCTGTGCGCTTGGGGAAGGAAGACCATAGAGATTGTGGGATTTTTGCTTTAGAACTCCATGCTGCCTTGTCACGGTGAAAAGCAATTTTAGGCAGAATTCAGCTAGCACCCACAGAGTGAGCATTTAGACCAGCCCTATCTAGAAGAGACTTGCTCATCCCAGCAGTTGGAAACTGAATTCTGACTAAAAGGGGCTAAAGTGCTCTGTGGCTCCAAATAAACTTGAAAGGCAGTCCCGGCCAAAAGCACTACAATTCCTGGGCAAGTCCCAGTGCTATGCTGGGCTTGGAGCCAGTGGACTCTGGGGGCACATGACTCAGTGAGACACCAGTTGGAGTGACCAAGGGAGTGGTTTTGTCACTCCTCACTCAACCCCAGGCAATACAGCTTGCAGCTCCAGGGGAGACTCCTTCCTTTGCTAGAGAGGAGAGGGAAGAATAAAGAGGACTGTGTCTTGCAACTTGGATACCAGCTCAGCCACGGTAAGACAGAGCACCAGGGAGAGAGCTGAGACCCTGTAATAGTCCATTCTCACACCACTATAAAGAGCTTCCCAAGACTGGGTAATTTATAAAGAAAAGAGGTTTAATTGATTCACAGTTCCACATGGCTGGGGAGGTCACAGGATATTTACAATCATAGCAGAAGGGGAAGAAGCACATCTTACGTGGTGGCAGATGAAAGACAGTGAATGGGAAAGGAGGAGCTGTCAGACACTTATAAAACCACCAGACCTTGTGAGAACTCACTCATTATCACGAGAACAGCATGGGGGACACCACCCTTGTGATTTAATCACCTCCCACCAGATCTCTTCCTTGACACTTGGGGATTAAAATTCAAAATGACATTTGGGTGGGGACACAAAGCCTAACCATATCAGACCCCCAGTTCCAGGCCCTAGCTTGTAGACATTTCCAGACACACCCTGGGCCAGAAGGGAACCCACTGCTTTGAAGGAAATGACCCAATCCTGGCAGGATTCATCACTGCTGATGAAACAGCCCTTGGGCCTTGAATAATCAGTAGTGGTACCAGGCAGTAGTCCCTGTGGACCTTTGGTGAGATTCAGAGATGTGCTTCAGATGTGACTGGGCGTATTCCCAGCTGTGGTGGCTATGGGAAGGGATTTCTGCTTGAGAAAAGGAGAGGGAAGACTAAAGGGAACTTTATCTTGCAGCTTAGGTACCAGCTCAGCCACAGTGGGGTAGAGCAACAAGTGGGCTCTTGAAGTCCCTGATTCCAGGCTTTGGCTCTTGGACAGCATTCCTGGACCTGCCCTCAGCCAGAAGGGAGCCCACTGCCCTGAAGGGAGAGTCTCAGGCCTGGCAGCATTCTCCATAAGCTGATTGAAGAGCCCCTGGGCCTTGAATGAACATCAGCAGTAGTCAGGTAGTACTCATCATGGAAATGGTGCAGTGGTAGCCACATGGAGAGACTCTTCTACATATGAAAAGGGGAGGGAAGAGGGCTGCGAGGATGGTTCAACACATGCAAATCAATCAAGGTAATACATCATGTCAACTGAATGAAGGACAAAAATCATATGATCATTTCAATTGATACTGAGAAGAGATACGCCTGTAATCCCAGCACTTTGGGAGGCCGAGGGGGGCGGATCACGAGGTCAGGAGATCGAGACCATCCTGATTAACACAGTGAAACCCCGTCTCTACTAAAAATACAAAAAAAAAAAAAATTAGCCAGGCGTGGTGGTGGGTGCCTGTAGTCCCAGCTACTAGGGAGGCTGAGGCAGGAGAATGGCATGAACCCGGGAGGTGGAGCTTGCAGTGAGCCAAGATTGTGCCACTGCACTCCAGACTGGGCAACAGAGCGAGACTCCGTCTCAAAAAAAAATAAATAAAAAATAAAAATAAAATAAAATTTAACATTACTTCATACAAAAAGCCGTTAAAAAGCTGGGTTTAGAAGGAACATACCTTAACACAATAAAAGCCATATGTGACAGGCCCACAGCTAGTATCATACTGAATGGGGAAAAACTGAAAGCCTTTCCTTTAAGATCTGGAACATGAAAAGGATGCTCACTTTCACCACTGTTATTCAACATAGTACAGCAAGTTCTTGCTAGCACAATCAGACAAGAGAAGGAAATAAAAGGAATCCAAATTGGAAAGGAAAAAGTTACATTATCCTTGTTTGCAGATGATATGATCTTATATTTGGAAAAATCTGAAGACCACTAAAAAATTATTAGAAGTGATAAACAGATTTAGTAAAGTTGCAGGACACATAATCAACATACCTAAATCAGTAGCATTTCTGTATGCTAACAGAGGACAATGTGAAAAAGAAATAAAGAAATGAGTCCAATTTATAATCACCACAAATAAAATTAAATACTCATGAATTAACAACAACAACAAAAAAGAAATCTCTACAATGAAAACTATAAAACAGGCCAGTTGCAGTGGCTCACGCCTGTAAGCCCAGCACTTTGGGAGGCCGAGGTGGGTGGATCATGAGGTCAGGAGTTTGAGACCAGCCTGGCCAACATGGTGAAACCCTGTCTCTACTAAAAACACAAAAAATTAACCGGGCATGGTGGCGGGCACCTGTAGTCCCAGCTACTTGGGAGGCTGAGGCAGGAGAATCACTTGAACCTGGGAGGCAGAGGTTGCAGTGAGCTGAGATTACGCCACTGCACTCCAGCCCAGGCGACAGAGTGAGACTCTGTCTCAAAAAAACAAAAACAAAAACTATAAAACGTTGATGTAAGAAATTGAAGAGGGCACAGGAAAATGAAAATATATTCCATGTTCATGGATTGGAAGAATGAATATTGTTAAAACATCCATACTACCCAAAGCGATCTACACGTTAAATGCAATCCCTATCCAAATACCAATAACATGCTTCACAGAAATAGAAAAATAACCCTAAAATTTATATGGAGCCACAGAAGACCAAGAATAGCTCAAGATGTCCTAAGCAGAAAGAACAAAACTGGGAATCCCATTACCTGACTTCAAATTATACTGCAGAACTATAGTAACCAAAGAGCATGGTAGTGGTATAAAAACAGACAAATAGACAAATGGAACAGAATGGAGACCTCAGAACTAAATCTATATTTTTACAATGAACTCATTTTCAACAAAGATGCCATGAACATGCATTGCAGAAAGGATAGTCTCTTCCCTAAATGGTGCTGGGAAAACTGGATATGCTGGGAAAACTGGATAACCATATGCAGAAGAATGAAACTAGATCCCTATCTCTTGTCATATGCAAAAATCAAATAAAAATGGATTAAAGACCTAAATCTGAGACCTCAAACTATGAAACTACTAAAAGAAAATATTCATGAGATGAGACGACCCACAGAATGGGAGAAAATATTTGCAAACTACCCATCTGACAAAGGATTAATAACCAGAATATATAAGGAGCTCAAACAACTCTATAGGAAAAAAATCTAATAATCTAATTTAAAAATGGGCAAAAGATCTGAATAGACATTTCTCGAAAGAAGACATACAAATGGCAACAGGCATATGAAGAGGTGCCAACATCATTATGCATCAGAGAAATGCAAATTGAAACAAAAATGAGATATCATCTTACCCCAGTTAAAATGGTTCTTATCCAAAAGATAGGCAATAACCAATGCTGGCAAGAATATGGAGAAAATGGAACATTTGTACACTGTTGGCAGGAATATAAATTCGCCAACCACCATGGGGAATAGTTTGGAGCTTCCTCAAAAAACTAAAAATAGAATTACCATATGATCCAGAAATCTCACTGCTAGGTATCTACTCAAAAGAAAGGAAATCAGTATATTGAAAAAATACCTGCACTCTCAGTTTACTGTAACACTATTCACAATAGTGAAGATTTGGAAGTAATGTAAGTGTGTTCATCAACAGATGAACGGATAGAGAAAATGTGGTGGTACACAATGAAGTACTATTCAGCCATAAAAAGAATAAAATTCTGTAATTTGCAACTGTATGAATGGAACTACAGTTTATTACGTTAAGTGAAATAAGATAAACTTCACATATTCTCACTAATTTGTGGGTACTAAAGTTTATAACAAATGAACTCATGGAGATAGAAAGTAGAATGATGGTAACTAGAAGCAGAGAAGGGTAGTGGGGTGGGGTAGAAGTGGAGATAGTTAATTGATACAAAATTAGAATTAGAATAAATAAGATCAAGTATTTGATAGCACGACAGAGTGACTACAGTCAGCGATAATTTATTGTACATTTTAAAATAACTAAAAGAGTATAATTGGATTGTTTGTAACACAAAGAAAAGATAAATTCTTGAGGTGATGGGTACCCCATTTATCCTGATGTCATTATTACACATTGCATGTCTGTATCAAAATATCATATCATAAATATTAACTTATTTATATAAATAGCCTTTTTTTTTTGAGACAGAGTCTTGCTCTGTCGCCCAAGCAATGGCACAGTCTCTGCTCACTGTAACCTTCACCTCCTGGGTTCAAGTGATTCTCCTGTCTCAGCCTCCAGAATAGCTGGGCTTATACGAGCACACCACCATGCCCAGAATAGCCACTTTAAATGGTAACAATATAAAACACTGATTAAAAGACTACAATCGTTAAGCCAGATTTTTAAAAAAGGCCTAACTAGATATGTCATATCTAGTATTAATGTACATATCATAAATATGTACACAGTATAAATATGTACACTTCCTTTGTACTCACAAGCAGTTTTAAAAAATTTAAAAAGTGCTGTTAAAACTTTGTTTCATCCATAAAATTATTAAAAATATTGTACAAAATTTCCTTCTGGCTATGTGTATATGAAACATACACTAATTTTGTGTTTAGACTTGGGTACCATCCCCAGGAGATCTCCTTATGTATGTGCAAATATTCCAAAATCTGAAAAAATTCAAAATCTAAAACAGTTCTAGACTTAAGCATTTTGAATAAGAGATATGCAGTCTCTATTTTTTATGTGAGTTTTGATAGTTTGAGTCTTTCAAGGAATTTGTCAGTTTCATCTATCAAATTTGTGAGCATAGAGTTGTTTATAATATTCATGTATTACACTTTTAATATTTTATTCTTACATTGGTTATTTGTGTCTTCTCTCTGTTTTTCTTTGTTAGCCTGGCAATAGTTTTTTTTTTTTTATTATACTTTAGGTTTTAGGGTACATGTGCACAATGTACAGGTTTGTTACATATGTATCCATGTGCCACGTTGATTTCCTGCACCCATTAACTCGTCATTTAGGATTAGGTATATCTCCTAATGCTGTCCCTCCCCTCTCCCCCAACCCCACAACAGTCCCCGGAGTGTGATGTTCCCCTTCCTGTGTCCATGAGTTCTCATTGTTCAATTCCCACCTATGAGTGAGAACATGCGGTGTTTGGTTTTTTGTCCTTGCGATAGTTTACTGAGAATGATGTTTTCCAGTTTCATCCATGTCCCTACAAAGGATATGAACTCATCCATTTTTATGGCTGCATAGTATTCCATGGTGTATATGTGCCACATTTTCTTAATCCAGTCTATCGTTGTTGGACATTTGGGTTGGTTCCAACTCTTTGCTATTGTGAATAGTGTAGCCTGGCAATAGTTTTGTCAACTTTAGTAATCTTTTCAAAGAACCAGCTTTTGATTTCACTGATTTTCTCTTATTATTTTCTCATGTTCAGTTTCATTGACTTATGTTCTAATTTTTATACTTATTTTCTTTTCTTTCATTTAGACTTTAATTGTTCTTCTTTCTCTGGTTTCTTAAGGTGGACACAGGCTTTTGATTTTAGATCTTTCTTCTTTTTAATGGCATTTAATGCTGTAGATTTCTTTCTTAGCACTGCTGTAACTCTATCCCACAAAGTTTGAAAAATTTTATTTTCATTTAGTTCAATATTCTAAATTTCTCTTGATGTTTCTTCTTTAAGTCATGTGTTATTTAGAAATATGTTGCTCAATTTCCAAATATTTGAGTGTTTTCCAGCTATCATTCTGTTGCTGATTTCTCCTTTAATTCCATTGTTGAGAACATGCTTCATGTGATTTATATTCTCTTAACATGTTAAGGTGTACTCAGTGGCTAAAAATGTGGCCTATCCTGGTGAATGTTCATGTGAGCTTGAGAAGAATGTGTATTCTGCTGTAGTTGGATGGAGTATTCTATAAACATCAATTAGATCCAGTTAATTGATAGTGCTTTTCAGGCCAACTGTATTTTCATTAAATTTATGCCCCTTGACCTATCAGTTACTGACAGAAGCATATTAAAGTCTTCAACTATAATAATGATTTTTTTCATTTCTCCTTGCTGCTCTATCCATTTTTGCTTCATATATTTTGACATTATTGTTAGGTGCGTACATGGTTACGATTGTTATGTCTTCTTGGAGAATTGAGTCCTTTTTCATTATGTAATATCCTCTTTAACTCTGATAATTTTCCCTCTTCTAAAGTCAGTCACATTTGTGTGAAGTTATACAACTACTTCAGCTTACTTTGATTAGTATTAGTGTGATATTCTTTCTCCATCCCTTTATTTTCTCTTGAGTCTTTATATTTGTAGTGGGTTTCATAGGGATATATCTAGTTAGGCTTTTTTTTAAAATCTGGCTTAACAATTGTAGTCTTTTAATCAGTGTTTTATATTGTTGCCATTTAAAGTGGCTATCCTGGGCATGGTGGTGTGCTCGCATAATCCCAGCTATTCTGGAGGCTGAGACAGGAGAATCACTTGAACCCAGGAGGTGAAGGTTACAATGAGCTGAGATTGTGCCATTGCACTCCAGCTTGGGTGACAGAGCAAGACTCTGTCTCAAAAAAAAAAAAAAAGAAGGCTATTTATATAAATAAGTTAATATGTACTATGTAACTAATTTTTATTTATTGCATTCTTTTGGTCTCCCACTCCCAGTTTTATTGATCATTTTATATGATTTAAAAAAAAATCTGTTTTAGCATAACAGTTATACTTTTTTGAAACTAAAAGTTTCCCAGAGGTTGTAATATATATTTTTAACAAATATTAGTTCACTTTCAAAGAACACGTGTAATGCAGATGCCTTATAACTGTGTGCTCAGTTCCTCTTTTCAGTCTTTGTCACATTGCAGTCATTCATTTCACTTATCCATATGCTATACACATTGTTACTATTATTACTTTAACAAATTGTTACTATTATTATTTTAAACAGTTATCTTTTAATAAAAAGAAAAGTAACAGATTCTATGTTATCTTTATTTATTTCTTCACCGATGCTCTTCTTTTCTTTGTGTAGTTCTAAGTTTCTGAACTACAAAATTTCCTCTGCCTGAAAGACTACTTTTAACATTTCTTTTAGGGAGGTCTGCTGGCAACGAATTCCCTCAGTTTTTGTTTGTCTGAGAAAGTCTTTATTCCTCTTTCATTTTTAAACGATAACTTTGCTGGACATAGAATTCTACACTGGTAGTTTTTTAAGACTCTAAAGATTTTACTTCACCCCTTTTTTGTTGTATAGTTTATGATGAGAAGCCCATTATAATTCTTATCCTTCCTCCGGTACAGGAAAAAAAGTTTCTATCCTCTGGATTCTTCTCAGATTTCCCTTTAGTTTTTGCAGTTTGAATATGACAGTGTAGGTATGTGTGTGCATGTGTGTGTTGATATTTATCCTGCTTGGTGTTCTCTGCACTTCCTGGACTTACGGTTTGGTGTCTGTCATAAATTTTGGAAAATGCTCAGTTTTTATTAGCCTTTGTTACTTCAGCTCCTTCTTTCTTTCCTACCTCCTTCTCTCTCTCTCTCTCTATATATATATATCCATATATATATTCATATATATATATCCATATATATATCCATATATATCCATATATATCCATATATATATCATATATATCCATATATATAATCCATATATATATCCATATATAATCCATATATACCCATATATATATCCATATATATCCATATACATATCCATATATATACCCATATATATATCCATATATATATCCATATATATACCCATATATATATCCATATATATACATATATATCCATATATATACCCATATATATATCCATATATATATCCATATATATATCCATATATATATCTCCATATATATATCCATATATATCTCCATATATATCCATATATATCTCCATATATATCCATATATATCCATATATATATCCATATATATATCCATATATATCCATATATATATCCATATATATATCCATATATATATCCATATATATCCATATATATATCCATATATATATCCCTATATATATCCATATACATACATATATATGTCCATATATAACCATATATATATCCATATATATATCCATATATATATCCATATATAACCATATATATATCCATATATATCCATATATATCCATATATATATCCATATATATCCATATATATATCCATATATATCCTATATATATCCATATATATATCCATACATATATCCATATATATCCATACATATATCTATATATATCCATATATATCCATATATATATCCATATATATCCATATATATTCATATATATCCATATATATATCCATATATATCCATATATATTCATATATATCCATATATATATCCATATATATCCATATATATTCATATATATCCATATATATCCATATATATCTATATATCCATATATATCCATATATATCTATATATCCATATATATCCATATATATCTATATATCCATATATATCCATATATATCTATATATATACACATATATATCCATATATATACACATATATATCCATATATATATCCATACATATATCCATATATATATCCATACATATATCCATATATATCCATACATATATCCATATATATCCATACATATCCCTATATATCCATATGTATCCATATATATCCATATATATATATCCATATATATATCCATATATATATCCACATATATCCATGTATATATCCATATATATCCATATATATATCCGTATATATATCCATATATATATCCATATATATCCATATATATCCGTATATATATCCATATATATAGCCATATACATATATCATATATATCCATATATATATCCATATATATCCATACATATATCCATATATATCCATATATATATCCATATATATATCCACATATGTATATCCATATATATATCCACATATGTATATCCATATATATATCCACATATGTATATCCATATATATATCCACATATGTATATCCATATATATATCCACATATGTAGATCCATATATATATCCACATATGTAGATCCATATATATATCCACATATGTAGATCCATATATATATCCACATATATATATCCATATATATATCCATATATATATCCACATATATATATCCATATATATATCCATATATATATCCACATATATATATCCATATATATATCCATATATATATATTTTCTGGCATTTCAACTATGCACATGTGACACATTTTGCAATTGTCTCATAGTCGTTGGATTTTCTGTTAATGGGTTTTTGTTTCATTCTCTTTTCTATCTTTGTTTTAGTCTGCGAAATTTTGTCAATATATCTTCAAGCTCACTAATTCTTTCCTTGACCATGTCTAGTCTACTGATGACCCCATCAAAGGCATTCTTTATTTCTGTTACAATGTTTTTGATTTCTAGCATTTCCTTTTTATTGTTTCTTAGAGTTTCCATCTTTCTGCTTACATTATCCATTTCTGTTTACATGGTGTCTCCTTTTCCTCTTAGAGTACTTAACATAATAATCATAGTTATTTTAAATTCCTTGTCTGAAAATTCCAAAAGCTGTGTCACATCTCACTCTGATGCTTGATTTGCATTTTCAGACTAAGTTTTTTTTTTATCTTTTAGCATTATTTGTGTGTGTGTGTTTGAAAGCCAGACATGATGCATTGCGTAATAGGAACTGAGGTAATAGGCCTTTAGCATGAGGTTTTATATTAATCTAGCTAGGATTTCAGCTGTTTAGTGTTTGTTGTAGCTGTAAATGCTAGAAGCTTCAAATTCCCCTAATGTCCTTGATTTTGTTTCCTCCATTGTCTTTAGACTTCCTTAAGAACTTCCCTTGACTCTTTACATATAGTCTACATCTTGTGTCTCTGTCACAGTTGTTTTACTATGGCCTGTTGGTGTGGTGGTAAGGTGTGAGGAAGAAGTGGCATTTTGTAATCTTAAAATTAAATTTCAATCTTTTAGTGCATCCGTGTCTCTGGAATGTGACCTTAAAAGTGTTTTCCAGTAGTATAGCTCATTCCCTAATTTCTTTCCATGGCTGCAGCTCTATTACTTTGAAGCTATAACCTCTACCGACTTTTTTTTCCCACCTTAGGGGAGGTGGGTTAGACGGAATCCCCTTTCCCCAGACAGGATAAAGCTCTGGCAAAGTCTTTTCCTCTGTAAGTAGGACTTTGTTAAGGAGAGGGCTCTGAACATATTTCACAATGACTAACATTTTCCCACTCCCAACTGCCAGAGCCATGAGGGGATTTCTTTGGGATCTTCACTGTGATCACTTGGTAGTGCTCCTGGAGGTAAAGCCCATGGAAATCTGGTGAAACACCTAAGAAAAAGGCCTTCAGGAAATTTTTACCCTCATAGTAGTCCATATCCAGTCTCCAGAAATTCATCAAAATTTCCATTTAAGTGTTCCCATCAGTTAACAGCTCTTGTGGCTTTTCCTTTAGGTAGTAAAATTTCAACTCTGACTTAGGATTCACTTGTTTCTTCAGATTTTAGGGTGATGGTTTTCCCTGAAACTTAAGTTTTCTGATGAGTCCAAGAAAAGCCATTGATTTTCAGATTACCCAGATTATCTTGTTATAATAGCAGAAGTAATGATTTTCATGCTCCTTACATGTTGAAATTGAAACTTTAAGTTGCCCAGTGACATTTAATATAATTATGGATATGATTAAATTTAGGCCTACCACTGAATTAATTGTTTTATGTTTTCCCTCTGTTTTTTTGTTTAAATAGATTTTATTTTTTTAGAGTAGGTTTAGTCTCACAGCAAAATTGAGTGGAATGTATAGAGAAACTTTTCATATACCCCAATCACCTACAAATGCATAGTCTCCTCCATTATCAACATTCCCCACCAGAGTATTACAATTTGTTACAATTGAACCACACTGACACATAATAATCATCATCTGCCATTATAGTACTGTACAGAGTAACTTCATAGCCCCCAAAATCCTCTATGCTTCATCTCTTGTATTTTCTCATTTTCCCCTTTTTACCTTCAAGTAGATTACTTGAATATTTTTAAAATTTCGTTTTAATTTTATCTGTTGGCTTGTTAGCTATACCCTACATTATTTTTAGTGGTGGTTGTAGAGGACTACAATATGAATTCTTAATTTAAAAAACTATCTTCTTAGATATAACATTGTGAAATTTCAGACAAAGTGTAAGAATCCTGCAATGATATAATTCTATTTATTGTCCCTTCAGATCTATTGGCAATTCATCCCTTAGTTTTCTCTCTTCTGAAAATGCCTTTATTTCACTGTCATTCTTGAAGGCTAGTTTTGCTAGCTATAGAATTCTTGGCTGAGAGGGCTTTTTGTTCTTCATTATTTCAAAGATTTTGTTCCACTGTCTTTTGTCTTCCATAGTTTTAAATGAGAAGTCAGAATTCTTGTTTCTTTGTGTTTAATGTATGGGTTTTATATGGCTGCTTTCAATATTTGCCCTTTATATTTGATTTTTAGCCCTTTGATGCTGATATGTCTACTCTTGGTTTTCTTTGCATTTATTCTGTTAAAATTCACTGGTTTTCTTAAGGCTGTAAACTTATGCCTCCAAATTTGAGGCATTTTGGCTATTATTTCTTCAAATATTTTTTCTCCCCCATTCTTTCTTTTGTGTCTATTGATATGATGAAGTGATTTTTCTTTTTTTACCTTGTTAATGTGATAGATTACATTACTTGATTTTTGAATGTTGAACTAACCTTGCATGCCCCATATGAACTCCACTTGATCATATATAATTATTTTTATACATTGTTGGATTTGGTTTGCTAATATTTTGCTGAAGATTTTTGCATCTATGTTCATAAAATACATTGGTCTGTAGCTTTTTTCCTCATATTTGTCTGGTTTTAGTATTAGGGTAATGCTGGCTTCAGAATAAGTTACGAAGTATTCCTTCTGCTTCTATCTTTTGAAAGAGATAGTAGAGAATTTGTATCTTTTCCTCCTTAAATGCTTGGTAGAATTCACCAGGGAAACCATCTGGGCCTGATGTGCTCTGTTTTGTAAGGTTATTAGTTACTGATTAAATTTCTTTTGTAGCTATAGGCCTATTCAGATTGTCTATTTCTTCTTATATAAGCTTTGGCAGATTGTGTCTTTCAAAGTATTCATCAATTTCATTAAGTTATCAAATTTGTGGGTTTGTCGTTCAAAGTTGTGTTCATGGTTTTCTTTACTTATCATGGAATTCTTTATTTGTTCATAGATTTTCTTTATTATCTTTCTGATGTTCCTGGGATCTATAGTGATGGCCTCTCTTTTGGTTCTGATATTGATAATGTGTGTCTTTTTTCTGTTTCTTCTTAGTCTGGGAAGAGGTTTATTAATTTTTTAGACCTTTCAAATTGCTATCTTTTGATTTTGTTAATTTTTGATTTCTTGTTTTCAATTGTATTGATTTCTGCCTTGACTTTCATTATTTCTTTTTTAAAGCTTACTTTGGATTTAATTTGCTCTTCTTTTTCTAGTTTCCTAGAGTGGACAGTTAGATAATTGATTTTTGATGTTTTCTTTTCTAATATATTCATTCAATGCTAAAAGTTTCCCTCTAAGCGTTGCTTTCATTGCATCCCACAAATTTTGATAACTTGTGTTTTCATTTAGTTCAAAATATTTTCAAGTTTTTTTCAAGATTTACTCTTTGACCCATGTGTTATTCAGAAATGTGTTGTTTAATCTCGAAGTATTTTGGAATTTTCTGACTATCTGTCTGTTATTAATTTCTAGTTAATTCCATTGTGACTTGAGAGCAGATGCTGTGTGATTTCTATTTTTAAAAATTTGTTAAGGTGCATCTTATGATACCAGATGTGGTCTATCTTGGCAAAAGTCCCACCTGAGTTTGAGAAGAATATGTATTCTGCTGTTGTTAGATGAAGTGGTTGATACACATCAATTTTATTCGTTTGATTGACTGAGCTTGGCTATGTTTTTTTCCGATGAGCTGCCTGCTGGATCTGTTCATTTCTGATGGAGTTGTGTCAAAAATCTTCAACTATTATAGTGGATTTCTCCATTTTTTCTTGCAATTCTATCAGTTTTGCCTCCTACATTTTGATGTTCTGTTTTTAGGCACATACACATTAAAGATTTGTATGTCTTCTAGGAGAATTGGGCCCTTTGTTATTACGTAATTCCTGTCTTTATACCTGGTAACTTTCTTGAATTGTAGCTCCCATAATGCTCACATGCAGCTTGAATTGTAGCTCCCATAATGCCCACATGTCATGGGAGGGACCCGGTGGGAGGTAATTGAATCATGGTGGTGGGTTTTACCCATGCTGTTCTCATGATAGTGCGTAAGTCTCATGAGATCTGATGGTTTTATAAAGGGGAGTTTCCCCACACACTTCTCTCTTGCCTGCTATCATGCGTGACTTCGCTCCTCATTTGGCTTCTGCCATGATTGTGAGGCCTCCCAGCCATGTGTAACTGTGAGTCAATTAAATCTCTTTCCTTTATAAATTACTCAGTCTCAGGTATGTCTTTGTCAGCAGTGTGAGAACAGATTAATATCTACCATGTTTGTAATATCTATATTGATATAACTATATGCCTAGGTGTAGATTTTTTTCCATTTATCCTTCTTGGTGTTCTCTGAGCTTACTGGATCTGGAGTTTAATGTCTGATTTAATTAATTGCAGGAAATTACCAGTCATTATTGCTTTGAATATTCCTTCAGTTTCCTTCTCTTTTTCTTCTCCCGATAGTCACATTACCTGCATGTTACAACTTTTTGTCATTGTCCCACAGTTCTTGAATATTCTGTTCTTCTCTAACATTTCATTATTTATTCCTTTTCAGAATGTCCAGTTATTCTTTCTTAGAATGTGCATTACCCATTCATTATTGCATGCTGCCTAGTTTTTTCATTACAGACCTCTGCATATTAAGTCATAGTTGTTTTAATTGATGGTCTGATAATTATAACATCTTTTCCATATCTGGGTCTGATTCTGATGCTTGCTGTGTTTCTTCAAACTGTGTTTTTTGCCCCTTAGTATGCAATTTTTTTTTTTGTTTGAAGCTGGACATAATGTGCTAGGTAAAAGGAACTAAGGCAAATAGGCCTTTAGTAATGTGATGTGGTAGTAAAGTGTGGGGGAAGAGGAAGCATTCTATAGTCTGATGAGTAAGTCTATGTCCTTTGGTGAGCCTGTGCCCTGGGCTGTGAACCTCATCATTGCTCCTCAGTTCATACCTTCTTCCCCTTAGGTGGGACAGGATGGTTAGAAGGGGCTGGGGATTGGATATTTCCCTTTCCCCAGGTAAGTTAGTCTGATAAAACCTTGGCAGGTTGGGCTCTGGTAAAACTGCTTTTCTTGAGAGGAGGCCTTATTAGGAGGGACAGAATATGCTGGCATATTTCAAAATGATTCTTTTTCCCCATTCCCTGGTGGAAGCATGAGGGGATTTTTCTCCGATCTTCACTATGATAACCTGATAGAGCTCCTGGAGGTAAAACTAAAGTGTGGAGGCTGCCTAATGACTAGGTCCCCCTAGTGTGTTCAACTCTTAGACTTGTCCATTCTGAGCCTGCAGAAATTTGTCTATTACAGCTCAGGTTTTCCTAGCCCACTGCTGATTCCTGCAGAGTTTCTGCTTATGAGTTTTGCTTTGGCAAGTTGCGTTTCTCTGTATCTGTCTGTCTCTCCAATTTCAGGGGCAGTGGTTTGCCTTGTGATCTCACTTCTCTGATGGTGTAAGCTGTTGATTTTTCAATTTGTTCAGATTTTTACTTCTTGTTATGACAGACAGAGTGGTGACTTCCAAGTTTCTTACATGCCAGACTGGAAACTAGGAGTTCTTTTCTTTCTTTCTTTCTTGAATTCCATTTACACATGTATTTGACTTTTGATATTGTTCTACTTGTTCCTGTAGTTTTCTCATTAAATATTTTTTCTCAGCCAGGTGTGGTGGCATGAGTAATCCCAGCACTTTGGGAGGCTGAGGCGGGAGGATAGCATGTGCCTAGGAGTTTGAGACCAGCCTGGGCAACATAGGGTGACCCCATCACTACAAAATACAAAAACATTAGCCAAGCATGATGGCTCGCACTTCTGGTCTCAGCTACTTGGGAAGCTGAGGTAAGAGGATCTGCCTGAGCCCAGGAGGTCAAGGCTGTAGCGAGCTATGATCCTGCCACTGCACACCAGCCTGGGTATTACCCACAGAGTGAGACCCTGTCTCACACACACACAGAAATTCTCTTCTTCACATTAAACAATTTCTCCTGATCTATCGTCATGTTCAGTAAGACTTCTGTCTGCTATCTTTATTTTGTTGTTAAACCAATCCTGTGTACCTTCATTTTAGAAATTTTATATTTCAATTTTGAATTTGTATTTTGTTCTTTTTTATAGTTTCTATTTTTCTTCTGAGATTTTTATCCTTTCATTCATTAGGAGTGTATTTTCCTTTACCTTATTGAACTTTGTTGAAATAGCAGCTTTATAATATTTGTTTGATAATTTCAATGGCAAGTTCATCTTATGGTTGGCTTTTGCTTTTTTATCTCCTCCCTTGAGAATGAGTCACATTTTCCCACTTCTTCACATATCAAGAAGTTTTGAATTATATCCAGGATACTGTGAGTTTTATGTTGTATGGTCCTGAATTCTGTTATATTTTTCAAAAAAATATTTATGTTTCTGTGTTAACAGGCAATTTACCCAGTGAGATGCAAATTGCAAACTCTGTTTTGCCTATGGTAGGTAGCAGCTTAGATATCAGTTTTGTTCTTTTAGTTTCAACTGGAAGTGGTTTTGGCTCTGTCATCTAGTTCTTCATACAAGAAAGATAAAGGTTTTTTTTGTTGTTTGTTTGTTTGTTTTTTTGACAGGGTCTTACTCTGTTGTCTAGGCTGGTGGAGTGCAGTGACACAATCATAGCTCACTTCAGCCTTGACCTCCCAGTCTCAAGTGATCCTTCTATCTCAGGCTCCCGAGTTGCCACAATGCCCGGCACATCTTTTTGATTCTTTGTAGAGATGAGATCTCACTATGTTGCCCAGGCTGTTCTCAAACTCCTAGACTCAAATGATCCTCTTTGGCCTCCCAAAGTGCTGGGATTACAGGTGTGAGCCACTGCGCCCAATTTAGAAAGTTGCTTTTTTTTCAAACAAAACAAAACAAAAAGTATAAGCCACCTTGCAACATGCCATGACTACAGACAGACTGCTTTCAGAATAAAATCACAAAAATAGAAAACTCATCCTGTACTGTTGCCTTCTTCCAAATGTCAATATCCCCTTAACATCTCCCTGGTCTTTTCATTCTCTAGAGCCCTGAGGTAGTTGCTCACTGTATTTTGTCCAGAATTTATATTTGTTATTTGCAGGTTGTTTTGTCTGTTAAGGATTTATTCTACCATACTGGAAACAGAACACTTTCAGACTCTGGTTTTACCGCAAGATTCTCTAGTCTATACCACAGCTGAATGACCATCAAAGAGAATGTTTAGTTTTCTGAAATTCCATTGCCTCACCAGTAAAACGGAGTTTCAAATGAATCAAAACATGTAAACAATGTATTAGGGTTCTCCAGAGAAGCAGAACCAGTAAGATATACAGAGATATATAAGAAGAGATTTATTATAGTAATTGGCTCACTTGATTATGGAGGCTGTGAAGTTCCACAGTATGCTATCTGCAAGCTGGAGAACCATGAAAGGTGGTGGTGTGAATCAGTATGAGCCTAAAGACTTGAAAACCAGGGAAGCTGATGATCTAACTCCCAGTCCTATAGGCTGGAGGCTTGAGAATCAGGGTGGGAGGTGAGGGCAGGTAGGTGGTGGAGTTTGCTAGTGTCAGACTCTTAAGTCCTAGAGTCTGAAGTCCTCACAACCAAGAGCTCTAATGTCCAAAGGCAGGAGAAGATGGATGTCCCAGCTCAAGAAGACAGAAACAGAATTCATCCTGTCTCTACATTTTTTTTTTTTTTTTGTGACGGAGTCTCACTGTCGCCCAGGCTGGAGTGCAGTGGCGCAATCTCGGC
Organism: Symphalangus syndactylus; assembly: GCF_028878055.3. NCBI lineage: Eukaryota > Metazoa > Chordata > Mammalia > Primates > Hylobatidae > Symphalangus > Symphalangus syndactylus. The sequence goes on from NC_072440.2 coordinate 46,404,684, forward strand.
TCACTGCAAGCTCTGCCTCCTGGGTTCACGCCATTCTCCTGCCTCAGCCTCCCGAGTAGCTGGGACTACAGGTGCCCACCACCACACCTGGCTATTTTTTTTTGTATTTTTAGTAGAGACAAGGTTTCACCGTATTGGCCAGGATGGTCTTGATCTCCTGACCTCGTGATCCACCTGCCTTGCCCCCCAAAGTGCTGGGATTACAGGCCTGTCTCTACATTTTTGTTCCATTCATGTCTTCAATGGATTGGATGATGCCTGCCCATGTTGGTGAGGGTGGATCTTCTTTACTCATCTACTGATTCAAATGCTAATCTCTCCTAGAAATACCCTCAGAGACACACCCAGAAATAATGATTTTTCAAGTATCTGGGCATCCCTTAGTCCAATCAAGTTGACACGTAAAATTAACTATCAGAGGCAACAATGAAATGTTAATTTTCTTTCTCCATATCTTCTCTTCTTTCACAGACAGATTCAATTTGTAATGCTGGATTTTCCATGTTCAAAAGCCAGCCTGAAACCATCCTTTCTGGCAGCAATTTTATAAAGTAGAGGCTCTAATTTTATGGCCTTGCTCCATTTAAGTGAGATCTTCCCCTACCTGTCAGGTAGTGGGCATAGGACAGGAGGAAGTTATCTAATCTTAGTAAAACCAATAGCTTAAAGCTGAACTAAAATAAACATATTTGTTCTTACAAGTCCTTTGGCTTTTCCCCAAACTGCCCCAATGCCAGGCAGTTTTTATAAGTCATCTCTTCTACTAGGCCTTCTCCATGTTGCTAGTTCCTTCAGTTTTTTCTCCCAGTTTTTCATAGGGAGTTTACTGACCTTCTAAAAGTATTAATTCATTTTATATGCAGAAAGGTTTAGTTATAATCTTGTCTTATCTTATTCACCATTACTTATCTAAAAGCTTTTTTTTTTCACAAATAAAATAGCCATGAAGTATTAGACTAATTGAACTCAGTTATACCCCCAGAGAGGAGTACTATGACCAATGACCAACTTTTAAGCAAGGATTTGTGGTTTTGTTTGCTTGTTTTGAGATGGAGTTTCACTCTGTCACCCAAGCTGGAGTGCAATGGCTTGTATTTTTAGTAGAGATGGGGTTTCACCATATTGGCCAGGCTGGTCTTGAACTCCTGACCTCAAGCTATCTGCTTGCCTTGGCCTCCCACAGTGCTGGGATTACAGGTGTGAGCCACCGCCTGTGTTGTTTGTTTTTTAAAAATTGCCATTCCATTCACTTTACAAGGGAAAGAAAAATGATGTATATCAGCTTGCAAGATCTTATTTGCAATTCTGAAATCCAAAAAGCTCTGAAAACTTAAGTTCTTCTGCAAGTTTGGTACAGATTCATTTGGCTGAAAAACCTGACGGCAACTTGTATGAGGTTTTTCTTAGCCTTTCATTATCAATTTAGTGTAAGCATTCATATATGTCACTGCAAAAATACTGATGTGGTTGATTATGGGGTGCTGCTCAACATTCCAGATTTGGTGTTTTGTAATATATAGCATTATACATTACCTGTCTAGAATTTGAAAAGTTCTTAATTTCATTTTAATTAATTAATTAATTAATTTTTTTGAGGCAGGGTCTCACTCTGCCACCCAGGCTGGAGTGCAGTGGTGCAATCACATAGCTCACTGCAGCCTCAACCTTCTGGACTCATTTGATCCTCCCACTTCAGCCTCCCGAGTATCTGGGACTGCAGGCATGCAGCACCATGCCTGGCTAATTTTTATATATTTTGTAGAGGCAGGGTTTCACCATATTGCCCAGGCTGGTCTTGAACTTCTGGGCTCAAATGATCCTCCTGCCTCAGCCTCCCAAATGGCTGAAATTGTAGGCATGAGCCATGGCAACTGGCCCAAAAATTTCTTAATTTTAAAACAACACATCTTGTTCTTAGGGTTTTGGATAAGGGATTTCAGATCTACATTATAAAGCCAATGTTTTACAAACTTAAAAATGCTTCATAAATTTTTATCACACTCACCTTAATAAATTGTTAGAAATTATTGAAACAGTACAAATTCATGGGCAGAGTATCAACTCTAAGTAATTTTTAATAAACAGATGGAATGGAAAACTTCTATTTTATATATATATGAAGTATAGAAGTATGGACATATCCATGTCTTATATTTTATATTAAAAATTATATTCTATAAAAGCAATTATTTAGAGATAATATACTATTGGGTTCAACAACCACCAGCAAATTAAATTCGACGTGATAAAATTAACTAACATTAATTTGCATGTAGATGTCAAGAAAAGCAGCAATTGGAAAACCACAACCTACTCTAGTCAACAACATATGCTGATTGCCCGAACTACAAAAATTCTAACTTTCTGCACATTTGTATGCACAGTCCAGTCCAAGCCTTGCAAAATTTCAAAAAGTTGTATGATAGCCAGACTTGAAAGCAAAGAAAATTTTCAGAAAGCCTTAAGAATGAGATAATGTTAACTTACGAATATAAAATGTCAGTAGCCTTTAATTAGTAATTTTACAGTTATAAAGTAATAAGGTATGTAAAAATGAAAGCCAAAAAAATTTATCTTTTCAGGTTGGGCACAGTGGCTCACATCTGTAATCCCAGCACTTTGGGAGGCGAAGGCAGGAGGATCGCTTGAGTCCAGGAATTTGAGACCAGCTTGAGCAATATAGTGAGACCCCCATATCTACAAAAAAATGTATAAATTAGTCAGGTGTAGTGGTGTGCGCCTGTTGTCACAGCTACTTAGGATGCTGAAGTGGGAGGATTGCTTGAGCCCAGGAGGTTGAGGCTGCCGTGAGCCATGATGGTGCCAGTGCATTAAAGCCTGAGCAACAGAGTGAGACCTTGTCTAAAAAAACAAACAAAAGCCCCAAACAAACAAATACAGTGTTTTCATTTTTATGGTTAATTCTTGACTTATCAAGATTACCCAGTAGGCCAGAAACCATACTATAAAGGTCATTGATCTAAAATTATGGTATTGTGTTGAATGGGTGATGGTGTTTGGTGGTAGGGCTGAAGAGAGATGGTAAGACTCAGTTTTTCCAACATAGTACAGTCATCAAAAACATCACAGCAGGAGTGAACAATGAGATATCCATTTTGTGGGTACTCATAGAATTAACATTAACAAATATAAGGAAAATACTCTGTATAATTGTTCTTTGATGCAGTTCACAAGATCCACAAAACCATTTCATTTTCCTACATTTTGTCACAAGTGCGGATGTTTTAAAATGATGCAAGGAAGTTACATTATAGCAACAAGGACAGGTCGAAGCCCTTAAGTTGTTTTAGGTAACTGGACCTATGGTTAGAACTTTGTAACTTTTTACTGTCAAACAGGCTTCATGAGTTTTTCGTTTTGATGGTTTAAATTTTTTAGTGAAATTGTACAGTTGCCATTTAAGCCTCCAAGACTGAAATTATATTGACCCTGTGAGTGCATCTTTGAGGTCCTGATCGAAATCACCATATCTCTTGATTGGATGTGTGTCTTTTCATTTTTGTTGGTTTTCTTTTTTGTTTTCTTGATTTACAGAGCTGTGTAAAGTGTTTCATTATTTTCCCTTTTAATCTGTAGATTTTCTTTCCTTAGATTATTTATTATGGCTGGCTCTTTTTAAATTCTTGCCTTATTTTAAATATCATCATCACTTCCCTTATCCTTATTCTGTCCTTGCTTTATTTTCATCACAACACCTGTCTTCATAACACTTAAAACTATGTTAAACGTTTCTTTCTTTTTAATTTCTTCTCCGCCCCCACTCCACCTTTTTTTTTGAAACAGTCTCACTCTGTCTCCCAGGTTGGAGTGCAGTGGTGCGATCTTGGCTCATTGCAACCTCTGCCTCCCGGGTTGAAGCAATCCTCCTGCCTCAGCCTCCTGAGTAGCTTGGATTACAGGCATGTGCCACCACACCCGGATAATTTTTTTGTATTTTCAGTAGAGACAATATTTTGCTATGTTGGCCAGGCTGGTCTCAAAGTCCTGGCCTCAAATGGTCTGCCTGCCTCGGCCTCCCAAAGTGAACGTTTATTTCTAGTCTCTCTTTGTACCATGCCCATGTAGGTTTTAGGAGGGCAGCAACCTTGTATTGTTTCCTACTAAACTGCTAGTCTAAGAACAATAGGTAACACAGAAGAGGTACTTAATAAATATTTGTTGAATAAATGACTTAACATGTGAATGAACAGATGAAGAGTTAAAATGAAGGAAAATTGTAAGTATTTGCAATGGGTGAAAATGCGAGATCCACTATCACTTAACTATATCTTGGATATCTTAAATGCCCAATATAATATTAATACTATGGAGTGTTTAGATTTTGGCTTAAAGACTTTGAAACTGGGAGTGAATAAAAAAAAGTACTGTCCTCCAATGATATCTCAAAAATTGCTGTGATTCTTTAAAATGCTTATCTCTAATGGGACACACCGAAAAATGGCAGCCAATGCATTAGCATAGCATTCAGAGACATAAAACTTAGTGATACTCAAGGCTGGAAAGGTCTTTTATTCCTTCCCTTATTCCTTCCCTTTACTGTCTGATCCCTCAGCGCAGAAGGCTGGAGAAAGTTGAACTGTGTTCCTGATGAGTCAAGCTAGGGCTGGCCTGATGTCCTGTAGGGTAGGACAAGGCATACCAAGGAGAGTATTTTTTAGTTTAAAAGGTAAATTTGAGCTTCAAAAAATAAAAATCATTGTATATTGGGTAAACAATGAAGTAAAACTGAGGCCAGAAACAGAGTAACGTTGTCCAAGAAAATGACTACACATGTTCATGACTCATTGCTTTTGCTCACTAAACTATATGATGCATGGGGAGATTGAATTGGTATGAAGGAACAGATCTGAATAAGGCTTGTAGATATACTGAGAAGAACACTAAATGTGGCCTCTAGCCCTTAAGATATACAATCTAAGGAAATAATCTAACTTCTTTGAATATGTTTTCATATCCATGATGTGCAAATATAATATATGCCTCAAAGTCTGTTTGTGTGTGTGTGAAAATTAATCAAGATGAAGTAAAATAAGCTATCTTGCCTACAGGATTTACTAAATTTGTTGAAATGTCATCTTATGAATGCTAGATCAATATTTGAAATCTACTCACCGTTTGCAAAGACGTAAATCTGAAATATAGCCTAGGATATTGAGAGAGCAATTTTCTCAGGGTTCATCATTAATCAAACATGTATTGAGCACATCAGTTTGCGTAAGCACTGTCCTAAGCTCCCATGACTCAAAAACAAAAGAAATATAATCTAATGGAGAAATTAAGATGTATATAATTCTATTGTTATAAAAATGTCTTTCAGCTATAATACTGTAAATAACTATGATTTAAGGTAGAATGTGACTAGTACAAGAAGAGAAAATAAAAGTGTTGTACGCATTAGAAGACATAGAGAGAACTTTCATCTGCAGCAACATGGAAATACAGGGAAGGCAATATGGAAAATGGAATGCTAGATAACAATTCCTTTATAAGTTAATGTGGCACAGGTATGCTATAAAGATAGTTTTACATGCATATATTTTTTGATGCCTCACTTTAACATTGCAAAGTGTCAATTTTCCTAGTTGTATAATGAATATTTTAATTTTTTCATTCTTTTATTTGAATAGTGTTTGTCATTTACAGAGTCTATAATGTACCTATTAAACCTTTGATGATTTGTAAGAGTGAGCCCAGAATAGAGCTAACAATGGATTAAATTGTGAGTGGCTTCAATTCTTCTGATAGAAATTGTGAGACTGTCACACTTGAGAGCTAATTTCTCAGCAACATAAACAATTGGCTTCAGGAACATTTTGTTCTGAAGCAAATGCTCAGGGTATCTTGATTTAAGTGAATTTATTTAGAAAGTGAGTGGGGTTGAATCTTATGCAACTGTTTGATTAAGTTTGACATTCTTGGGAGAGTGATACTTACTAAAAGGTAAGGCTATAAATGACAAAAAAGTTCCAGAGGAGGCTCTAACAAAATAGAGAACATGGAAATCATTTGACAGTAAAAGTTAGTGAAGTCATGGAAACTGTTAACCTTTGGAAGACAATTTCGAACTGTGTTTAGGAAAAAGTCATGTACAACTCAACTACCTCTCTGGGATTTGAATCTCAGCCTCCATTACTTAGTGTCTTTCAGCTCCCCACAAATATTGTTTCCTATCCAAAAATCTTGGACTGAAAAAATATCAAAGTCCTAGATCGACTTCCTGTAATTATAATGCCATCATTTACATGAAAAAATAATCTTGTATAAAAATGGAATGACTCTGGGAGGGGGCAAGACAGAATTGTTGAAAAGTTCACGTTATATTGAAAGAAAGGCATTATTGTTTTCATAAGGCACAGAATACTTTGAATTACCTGCAAACAAATCGTTACCAAGGCGAGAGAAGGCCTGCTGTGTTTTGGTGAATAGATAAGATGGCATTTGAAATAACACATTAATTGTTTATATACAAATGATGCTATTACATAGTACTAAAAAACAGTTTGTTCTCTTAAGTAGGTCAAGCATTCCCCCCTGAAATCTTGTTTACATCAGAGAGATTTCACAAACATAAGTTGCTCTCTAGAAATATTGCAAAAGAAGCCCAAGTCAAATATCACAAATTCCAGATTAATGGAGCTTAAATTGAAGAGAGAGTGCTGCCTTTTACTTATGTATTAAAGTTCATAATATTTTGTTATTCTTAATCAGTTGATAATCTGCATGTATCCACTGGTTAAAAACAATTTTACTGAATGTTTGAAATGCTTTCCTGTGAAAAACTTCAGATGATATAATATGGACATGAAATTCTAGATCTTCCAGAGTCAATATTTAGGTTAATTCTCCCATATTTTTAAGGACATGAACATTTCAGCTGTGAGATCTAATGGGCAGAGGTGTTGTAAATAGACTCACTGCCAATGGTCTCTTTTTGACATCCCTGCCCTACCCATGTGCCTGAGCTACACAAATGGTCAGAAATGGAAGAAACAAACCAACATTGTAGTTTCTTTGTAAATGTTCTTTTATTCTCACTTCACTTCTTTGAATGGCCTTAAAAATTACACTAATCCATGACAATCATGCTCTTTGCAGTCTCTTTTCTTGAAGATATTTGTCACAAAATGGAATGCAGTGCATGCTGTCTTCCTTGGAAATTTTCCCTTCCCTGGCCTTCCCTTCCCCTCCTCTCTTCTCTCCTCCTCTCCCTTCCTTTTTTCTTTTCTTGTCCCTGTCCGAATCCTGATGGAACAAATCCTCACTGCCAGAGTTAGCAGAATCCAAACTATAATCGTCCTTTTAGTACAACACGTACAATAACATGTTATAGCTGTGAGCCAGTACTAGAACCTTTGTAATTTTTTTTTTTAAAAAAGGAAAGAAATCTGTTGACTTAAAGATGAACTAAGACCTTATTTTCAGACTAAAAAGTAAAATAAAATAAATCCCCTGGGTTTTTCTTTTCTTTCTTTCTTTCTTCTTTTTCTGTGTGGCTTCATTGTGAAATAAAATGGCTTTATAAGTAAAACAAACCTATATACAAATGACTAAAATAAAGGGATAAAGATTTATCTCATTTCTTCTCTTTTTCACCCAAGGAACTATTTTTTCACCTAAAGAGAGATCTGAAGACTTAAACATGATTCCCTGAAATAACCAGCCAGCAATTCTGCAAAAAGGAAACCAAAATAAATACATCTTCTTAGAAGTCAGTTATAATTTCACATCTGACTTTTTTTTTTCCTCTTTTGCTTACATGTTCCTTAATCCCTATTCCTCTCTGTCCCCATTCTACCTCCTTTGGGGAAGAGCCAAAGATCCTGGTAGGGTATCTGGTCTCCCTCCGTCCTTGACAACTGATATTGCTACTTGAAATATTTCTCATGCAGATTACTTCAGGAGACTGGTGAATTAATGCCTTGTGATGACAATGATCTAGAAGATATCCTTAAATAATTGCTGCTAATAGGCTCAGTTTTGTGATGGATATATTCTTAGAAATAAATTGTATCTGAATTTTAAGTGAACTGTTCAGGGTTGATCTGATTTCCTTTCATTTATTTTCAAAGGAATGAGTAGTTTACTTCCAAGAAAGTTTATATTTTGTTTATGCTAATGTTCTTTTAGGCAATATTTGATGCCTCATTATAAGGCTGTTCCTTGTGCCATGACCTTCATGTCCAATATAGACAAATTAAGCCTTTTGATTATCCTCTAATTGTAAATGTACAGAGACTAATGTCTTGATGATGAAATGATCTTACTTCCTTATTTCAAGACACAATGGATTTAGGTCTAGTGATATCTTTGTCTGAGGCTTGTAATCTTGATGAGCTTTACTATTTTCCTGTTGATCTATATCTTCCTTCTTTTTGAACCAGTGATTTCTGATCATTGCTTCTTAAGACTAGGTTCTAATTCGCATATCTAACTCCAACTCTTAGAGTTATTTCTCTGCACAAAATGGACCACACATTATACCTTACTGAAAATAGAAAAAGGAAAGAAGAAATTTGCATCTGGTCATGCCCATGATACTTTTCTCTCAGAGGATCTTTACAAGTAGGTTTATTTGTGACTTCAGATTTTAGATAATCAGTTTTACTCAGAGGTCAAGAAGTTCAAACATTTTTGTGGGGAGGGTATAGATGGAGAAGACAGTGAAATTTCAGAAATAAGTACTTCATTCCAAGATCTGGATGCTGAGGGTTGGAGGACTCATTTGACATTTTATTTTAGAAGCTGACCCAGGAGGACTCTGGTGAGGTGGTATTGAGATATCCTAGTTAATGTAATATTTATTCTTGAATGATTTGATTTCAATACATATTTGGAATCTTTTAGAAAAAAAAACCCAAAAAATCTTCAGCATCTATGGAGGAAAGCAGGTATATGCCACGTGTCTCTGACAGCAATGCATGCTGTTTTGATTGATGCAACATATTTAGCTTGATAAGTTCCCTCTCATTAGTTTACATCTATACTAAATTAAGCTAAAATCACCAAGGAACTGTTGTCTTTTCTGTGATGAGGACCAGTGTGATTTTGCATATATGCAAATAAGTACTTTAAAATATTTTAATAAAACATTTTAGGTTGAAAAAATTAGCAAAGAAAGTCATGAAATAGACAAATGTCTATATATCTCTAGCTTAAGAAATAAGACTTTTCAGTTACTATTTCCTTCTTCCCTTGACAAAGATAAACATAGTCGTGAGTTTTCGTGCATGTTTTTATTTATGTATTTATTTATTTTTATAGATTTAAGGGGTACAAGTGCAGTTTGTTTACACAGTTATATTGTGTAGCGATGAAGTCTGGGCTTTTAGTGTAACCACCACCTGAATAGTGTGCATTGTAGCCATTAAGTAATTTGTCATCCTTCACACTCCTCCCACCCTCCATCCTTTCTGAGTCTCCATTGTCTGTTATTCCACTTTCTATATCCATGTGTACACATTATTTAGCCCCCACTTATAAGTGAGAACATGAGGTACTTGAGTTTCTGAGTTATTTCACTTAAGATAATGGCCTCCTGTTTCATTCGTGTTGCCGCAAAAAACATGATTTCATTCTTTTTTTTTTATGACTAAGTAGTATGCTACAGTATTTCTATACCACATTTCCTTTGTTTAATCATCCACTGATGGGCATCTAGAATGTCTCCATGACTCTGCTATTGTGAATAGCGCTGGTGATAAATATCTGAGTGCAGATGTCTTTTTCATATAATGATTTGATTTCCTTTGGGTGGATACACAGTAGCGGGATTGCTGGGTGGAATGACAGTTTTATGTTTAGTTCTTCAAGAAATCTCCATACTGTATTCCACAGAGGTTGTACTAATTTACATTCCCAACAAGGAGTGTATAAGTGTTCCTGTTTCTCCACATTCTTGCCAATATCTGTTATTTTTAGACTTTCTAATGATAGCCATTCTGACTGGTATAAGATGGTATCTCTTTGTGGTTTCAATTTGCATTTCTGTGATGATTACTGATGTTGAATGTTCTGTCAAGTGCTTGTTGGCTATTTGTGTGTCTTCTTTTGAAATATATCTTCATATAGTTTACTCACTTTTTAATGAGGTTATTTGCTTTTATCTTGTTGAGTTATTTGAGTTCCTTGTAGATTTTGGTGGATATTAGGCCTTTGTCAGATGCACAGTTTGCAAATAATTTCTCAATCCTGTAGGTTGTCTGTTCACCCTGTTGATTATTTCTCTTGCTGTGTAGAAATTTTTTAGTTTAGTTAAGTCCCATTTGTCTACTTTGTATTTTTGTTGCATTTGCCTTTGAGGTTTTAGTCATGAGTTCTTTGTCTAGGCCAATGTCTAGAAGAGTTTTTCCTAGGTTTTCTTCTAGAACTTTTATTTATTTATTTATTTTATTTAGAATTTGTACTTTATAAGTTTCAGGTTGTACATTTAAGTCTTTAATCCATCTGGAGTTAGTTTTTTTTATATGGTGAGAGATATAGATCTAGTTTCTTTTTTCTCTTTTTTTCTTTTTTTTTTTTTTTAAGAAACTTCACTAGCAGGAAAGGTCCAGTTTTATTTTTCTGCATATGGCTATCCAATTTTTCCAGTCTCATTTATTGAACAGGATGGCCTTTCTCCAGTGTATGTTTTTGTTGACTTTGTTGAAGATCAGCTGGCTATAGGTATGTGGCTTTATTTCTGAGTTCTTCATTCTGATCCGTTGATCTATGTGTCTATTTTTATACTAGTACCATGCTGTTTTGATTACTATAGTCTTGTAGTATAATTTAAAGTCAGGTAATGTGATGATTCCAGCTTTGTTCTTTTTGCTTATGACTGCTTGGGCTATTTGGTCTCTTTTTTGGTTCTATATGAATTTTAGGATTGCTTTTTCTAATTCTATGAAAAATGACATTGATATTTTGATAGGAATTGCATTGAATCTGTAGATTTCCTTGGGCAGTATGTTCATTTTAATGACTATTCATTCCAATCTATGTGCATGAGGTGTTTTTCCATTTGTTTGTCTTATCTACAATTTCTTTAATCAGTGTTTTTTAGTTTCCCTCATAGGAAACTTTTACCTCTTTGGTTCAATGTTTGCATGTTTTTATATTTTGCTAATTTTGCATGCAAGCTTAAACAATATGTAGTACTGTTTTGTATGTTTTAACTCTGTGTAAATGTTTATATAACATGTACATTGTAGTCTTTTTTCTAGTGAACTATGTATTTTTGATACTTTATCCATGCTGCATTAGTTTACTCATTTTCATTGCTATACTTCAATTCTATGAAAATAGTACAATTTATTCTTTCATTCTCTTATTGATGGTTGCAATTGTTTCTAATTTTTAATTAATACAAACACTGCTATAAGTTCTTGTGATGAGTTTCTAATTTGTAGACATATAGCTCTGCCCTCTCCCACCCCTCCTTCTCTCACTGCCACGCCCTATCTTTAATTACACATTATGTAAATTCTTATTTGTAATTAGCATACCAAAATATTTCCTCATTGGTGGGATTGCAAACATGTGCACAATGTTGATAATGCATTGCTGATTTCATGATTTCTACATCATTCTGATGTGGTTTTGTTTAATGAGATCCTCAGTATTAATACTTTTTTCATTTATTCAAATATGAAGATAAATTCGTGGTCAAGTCAAAATTCTGACATTCAAATTGCTTACCTTATTGTAGGGTTTTTCAAGCTGCCAATCTAAACCCATTTGTTTGTGGTAAAATCATATTAGTAGTATGGTAAAATCATACACACACACACACACACACACACACACACATATGTTTATAGTTGGTCCTCATTTGTGGATTCAATACTTGCAAATTTGTCTACTTACAAAAATGTATTTGTAACTCCAGAGTCAACATTAATGCTGCTTTTACGGTCATTTGCAGGTATACACAGAGCACAGAAAAATTTGAGTTGCCCAACTCACATGTTTCCAGCTGAGGACAAACAAGGTGATGCTATACCTTCTTGTTTCAGCTCTCATACTGTAAATAAATGTCCTTTTTACAATCCATTTGGTGTCAAGTTTTTCTGCATTTTTGCACATTTTGTTGGTAATTTCACTGTTTAAAATGTAGTGTTGAAGTGTTTCTAACATTCCTAAGTACAAGAAGGCTGTCATGTACCTTATGGAGAAAACGTAGTTGATAAACTTTGTTCAGGCATGAGCCATAGTGCTGTTAGCTGTGAGTTCAATGTTAATGAATCAACAACATATATTAAATCAGATGTCTTGAAATGGAAACACACACAAAACAAGAATATGTATTGATCAGTTGAGGAAAATATTGTACCTGAAATTCAGAGGAATCTAATCCTGTATTTCCTGTTTGAGCAATGGTTTAGCTAATTCAGTGTTCATGGTGACTTTATAGAAAATAACTACCATGAATAATGAGAGTTGACTGCATATATATATATATATACATAAAGTCCAATTTTGTGAAATTTTGTTTCAGATATATAAGTATGTGAGCATATATATATGTATACATATATGTCTATGTATCTGGGTGATTGTATAAATTATATTTCTTACTCTTGGTCATGGTAGAATTTCTTTAAAAATTTAATTTAATTTAATTTAATTTAATTTTAAGTCCTGGTATATACATACAGGACGTGCAGGTTTGTTACAACCCATCACCTAGATATTAAGCCCCACATGCATTAGCTATTTATCTTGATGCTCACCCTCCCCTCTGACAGGCCTCAGTGTGCATTGTTCCCCTCCCTGTGTCCATGTTCAGCTCCCACTTAGAAGTGAGAACATGTGGTGTTTGGTTTTCTATTCCTGTGTAAGTTTGCTGAGGATAATGGCCTTCAGCTCCATCCATGTTTCTGCAAAGGACATGATCTCATTCCTTTTTAGTACTGTATAGTATTCCATGGTGTATATGTATCACATTTTCTTTATCCAGTCTGTCATTGATGGGCATTTGGGTTGATTCTATGTCTTTGCTATTGTGAATGGTGCATGCATGTATTTTTATAATAGAATGATTTGTTTTCCTTTGGGTATATACCCAGCAATGGGATTGCTGAGTCAAATGGTATTTCTGATTCTAGGTCTTTGAGGAATCACCACACTGTCTTACATAATGGTTGAACTAATTTACATTCCCACCAACAGTGTAAAAGCCTTCCTATTTCTCCACAGCCTTGCCAGCATCTGTTGTTTGTTGACTTTTTAACAATCGCCATTCTGACTGGTGTGAGACTATATCTCATTGTGGTTTTGACATGCATTTTTCTAATAATCAGTGATGTTGAGCTTTTATTCATGTTTGTTGGCTGCATAATGTCTTCTTTTGAGAAGCGTCTGTTCATGTACTTTGCCCACTTTTTAACGGGGTTGTTTGTTTTTTTCTTGTAAATTTGTTTAAGTTCCTTGTAGATTCTGGATGTTAAATCTATATCAGATGAATAGATTGCAACATTTTTCTCCCATTCTGTAGGTTGTCTGTTCACTCTGATGATAGTTTCTTTTGCTGTGCAGAAGCTTTTTAGTTTAATTAGATCCCATTTGCCAATTTTGGCTTTTGTTGCAATTGTTTTTGTTTTTGTTTTTTTTTCTCATGAAATCTTTGCCCGTGCCTATGTCCTGAATGGTATTGTCTAGATTTTCTTCTAGGATTTTTATATATAGTTTTGGATTTTATATTTAAGTCTTTAATTCATCTTGAGTTAATTTTTGTAAGAGGTGTAAGGAAGGGGTCCAGTTTTGATCTTCTGCATATAGCTAGCCAGTTTTCCCTGCACCATTTAGTAAATAGGGAATCCTTTCCCCATTGCTTGTTTTTGTCAGGTTTGTTGAAGATCAGATGGTTGTAGATGTGAGGTCTTATTTCTGATATCTCTATTCTGTTCTATTGGTCTATGTGTCTGTTTTTGTACCAGTAACATGGTAGAAAAATTTTTAAGCCACTTATCTATAATGGTACTCACACTTAAGTTCTCCTGGACTAAAGACTGTGTACATCAATGAAACCAGTCTAGAGGTTAATTAAGTTGACCTGTATAAATCACTTAACAAAAAAAATTGCAAAGTTCAAAATAACTTTCTAGAAATAATGGCTCAATGTTTAGAAGAGCCAACAATTATTACATCTATCAATGGGGCTCAATTGAGCTAAATTTCTTTAGGATATTTAGTAACTCAGGTTATTGTATCTTAAAGCTTCTAAATTTCAAAGGTGTTAGGGCCATGTCAGGGTTTTACTTCAGGTCTTTTCTGTGCCAAGTCAAGTGGACATAATTCTCGTGGGAGAGAAAGCTAGGAAGATTCTTTCCACATGATTCTTGTGCATGAGAACAACCCTGGGGAAACATAATTAGGGAAAAGAGAATAAGAAAAATATATCAGCTCCTTAGAGAACTTGGAGAACTCCTTAAAGAACAAGATAACTTGATGTTGATGATCTGCAATGCACTGGTTAGGTTGTTTGTGTTTGGATCATATCAAATGTTATTCAGTTCAACAATTGGAGTCAATAAAACTTAAATTATGCAAACATCTTTTGGAGCTCATAATTAAATCTCATGTTTTCTTATTATCTTATCTTTAATATCTAATGCTAATATCCATTAGAAGAGGTTTTATTATAAACCACTGCAATAGAAAGTCTAATGTCTTCAGGTTGCCCTAATAAAGACTGAAAAGTAACCTCTAAAACTGGCACTGTGGATGTAATGGAAACAAACAAGACTTGAAATTTGTGTTTGATCAGTTGCATTCTCTTGCATCATCTAGACTTGTTTTATTCATAATGTGTTTCAGCCCATCAGAAAAACAATGCCAAAATATTAACAATGCAAGCTTTTGAAGGCTTGTTTCCTTGCATTATATTGTGTCATCTTTGGCTTCATCTGTAAAGTTCAATTTTTGTGTTTCTTCTTAGGTAGAAAATTCTTTCCCTGAAGGGATGTCATTAACACTGTTAGTGAGTAGGTGCTAAGGTATGCAACAGACTCACTTTAAATTATGTTAGCCAGTTTTATTGTCCTTTCTGCTGGAATTCCTGCACCTCCCCTGCTGTTGATTGGTCCTCCATAGGCTTTGGCTCTTGATTGGTCTCTGCTAAGGCAGAACAGTCCTTTTTTGTGCTGTGTTTAACATTAAATTGTGGTCCACAGAGTTCTTGCAAACCAGTAAAAACTAACTGAGCTTCCCTTAAAGCCAATTTCCTCATTGGAAGGTTCCAAGTGATTTCTACAGACTTACACTTGGGTCCCCCAAGTTCTTTAGGGAGGTAGAACTTTCTGAGTCAGTGGCTCTTATTAAAGTTTGTATATTTCAAGCAGGTGCCTCTAATTCTAAAGAACTGTGGGTAGAGTGAAGAACGATTTTGAAATTTCCATTCTTAACTCTTTCTGCCTGGTTACCCTGCTACCAGATGTCTTAAATGTGTTGCTGTGTCACCATTGTACATTGACTCAGCTAGATGTTGACCTTAGATTTACCTCAAGGCACTCAAGCCAAAGGAAATAGTTAAGCAGGAGCTAGAGCAAACAAATAGGCCCACATGCCTTATATGTTTGCTATAATCACCTGCTCAAATGAAGGCAATGTTAATGCAACTAGGAATTATTTTTGCATTAATAAAAAATACTTCTGATGATATCTAATAGCAAGAGTAATTCTGACAAGGAACAGTGGTTGCCTCAGGGGAGATAAACTGGGTGGTTAGGGTAAAGGGAGGGAGAAAGAAGGAAGAGTGATTTACATTAATTTCACTGAACAACATTTTGGAGTTTGTACAATGTACATGTATTATCTATTTAAAAATAGAAAATGTAGAAAAAAGCAAATGCAAATAAAGACAATGAAAAGAGAAAAATATTTCTGCCCAATTACTTTAACTAAAAGGGAAACAATGGCATACCTGTTTTTAAGAGAACTTTCTTTTTGTTATTGTGGTTTGCCTTCTGATGAGTCTGCAGCCTTTCTGAACCTAAGATAAACCTTGGGGGTGGGGAGGAGGATACTTTGATGAACGTTGAACTCTCTTTTGCTCAGATGCAATGGTATGTGCTATTTTGTATCTCAGGTTTCATTTGGGCATTTATCAAAGCATTGAAGAGTCAGAAGGGTTGCTAAAGGCCATCATTTAGAATTAACATCTAGCCTCCTTTTTCTTTTTACAAATGAGAAAGCTGAGGCTGAGGGCTACATCAGGAAGCATTCAAGCTTACACAGGCCTGGTAGGGCTGGGTATGATGCCAGATGGGGGGTTCTTTCCTCAATATAGTCATAGTTGGTGACTTACTCATATAGAGAACAGTGGCTTAGTTGGTGAATGTGGACGTAATTACATGCAGAATTTGGTGTCAGTATCAGGAAAGCCCAAAGATTCTTTGTTTTCAGTTTATAAAAATGTCAGAATGGAGACAATTGCACCAAGTGAAGGACAATGTAAACTACAGTCCAACCTCATTTCTCTATTGGAGTGGAAACTTGGATGAGAAAGGCCATATTTCATGCAGTGATGACTGCCCTAACAGTTTCACACACTCCAGTGAACATTACTAGTTTTGCTCTCCTTGTCCATATGTGTTTGCTTTTGTGCCTCAAGGAAAGTGGGAATAGAAAGAGCAAGGCCTTTCCAGGAGTGGAGGCTAAATGGCCTGGTCTTCCAAGACCTCCATGGAGTAGGCTCTTAGGAAAATACTACATTGGAAGGAAAATTTAATTAATTAAAATCTAAATGTTGTCTGGGTGCCGTGCCCCACACCTGTAGTCCCAGCACTTTGGGAGGCCAAGGTGGGTGGATCACATGAATTCGGAAGTTCAAGACCAATCTGACCAACATGGAGAAACCGTGTCTCTACTAAAAATACAAAATTAGCTGGGCGTGGTGACACATGCCTGTAATCCCAGCTACTCGGGAGGCTGAGGCAGGAGAAGTGCTTGAACCTGGGAGGTAGAGGTTGCAGTGAGCTGAGATTGCGCCATTGCACTCCAGCCTGGACAACAAGAGTGAAACTACATCTCAAAAAAAAAAAAAAAACCTAAATGTTTTTGTGAGGACAGATCAAGAAGCTTGTGAGAAAATAAAATTGTGGTGTTCTGATGTAGATGCTGGTTCTTAAGAAATAGGAATTCGCAGCAAGCGGCCTATGTCATTCTGAAGGGTTTTTCACCATTGGAGCTGTACTAAGTTGTGCCCAAGGATGGGGCTGTGGTCTGGGTCAGAAGTGACTTGATTGGTCCATTTTTACTTGTATTCCCAAGAGTCCCTGAAGTCTCTCCCTGAGATGGAGCTGTATCACTACAATCCATCAGCAGGTGACTATTAGAATGTACTTTAGAAGACGTACTTCCGATCTGATGAGTATTGCTTAAAATGTTTAACAGCTCCCCATTGCCTTTGGTCAAAACTTGTTCATGAAGCTTGCAAACCTGGTCAACATCCCAGCCCCATTTTCCTCCATTCCCCATGAGCCTGGAAGTCCCAGCCTCTCTGAATTACTTGCAATTCCTTGAACGTACTGCAGCCTGTCATGTCTCTGAAACCTGGTTACCTGCAGTTGCAAGACGCCACCTCCTTCTTTTTATTTTTTAAGCCATTTCCTGCTTGCATTTGATATCTCAGTTCAAGCACCATTTCATATATTATTTAGTCATCAAAGATTATTGTTTGATGAGTAAAACATGCACCCTACTCTGGAGGAGCTTTTAATCAATGAGCAATAGATACGTAAATGAATGAATGAGCAATTTCCAGATCTATGTACAGGAAACAGTAGGGCATAGGAGAGAAACGGAAAATATTTTTTGATATCTCCAGGCTTTCAAAGCCCCTGACTCAGTACTCCCACACTTACTAAAACTACCACACACTCATATTATTTGGATCTTAATCACTGGCCCATTTTCTCTTCCAGGAGAACCATCTTGATAATTTCTAAATCTCCAGCCTCTATTGCATATTGGCCTATGATAGTTCTCCCAAAACGTTTACTCCCTTAGTAAATAAATGTAGGAATGATGACACCCAAGAAGTCCTAGAACCCTGTGTAATCCAGTCAATGGTAGGGAGCTGGGAGTCAAAGAGACTGGGGCCCTGAGTATGTGACATAGCAGGCCAAATCTACCCATAAGCTCAGATAATGGAGGAGAAGCATTCAAGAATCTTATAGATTAAGCCACTCAGCTGAGAAGAGAATGGAACAGGTGCTGAAAAGAAGTAGAAACAAGAAACCTGAAGACCAATAAGGAAGGGAAAGGAGAGAGGTGCTGGTTCATCCTCTGAAGTCAGGAGAGCCAGTCCCATCTAACGCAGCTGAAAATTTCTAGGACGTTTCCTAACAAAATGCCCTGATTTCCCCCCTTACACCTTCCTTATTTATTTATTTATTATTTACTTATTTGTTTATTTTTAGTGAGCTTAATTAGCTTTTTGTTTTACGCAACCCTAAGAAATTTTACTTACATATTATTATCAATGTACTCACATTTTTAGAACAACACAAGGGAAAGTAATTAGCACATAGTTCATGAATTCATGAGGACACTTCCCCCTACTGGCTATATTTTGATCCACTGTCATATGTTTACATTTTAAAAATATTTCTGAATAGATTAAAAAATGATGATGAGTTTGTTAGTCTTGTTACCTGAAAATGAAAATACCTGGACTACTATAGCCAAGAGAAGGAATGAAATGGATCATTTATTTGCTTCATTTGGCTGGTCATCATTATTGATTTGTTTTGGTTTAAATGACCCAAAAGAGTGTTTTGGAGCATCTCCCAAGGATCATAAGCAGTCCTAAATCCACATCCAAATCTGTATAATTAGTAATTCTTGTAAATGGCAACATGACCTAAGAACAATTGGGAACACTTTGCATGCAAGCCATAAGAATATATATCCCATTATAATAACAAAGGTCAGATGTATAGGGATATTAATAAAACCAAGAAATTCCTGGTGTTCTTGAAGAAAAGGAAAAGATTTGACTGATTAACTTGGAATTCAGGTTTAGAACAGATAAACATACATTCATCAATTATGCCAAGCTTTTCTAATTATTCAAAGCTAAAAACTATTTGGAGATATACCAATGACTTCTACATTTTTATAAGTATTGATAAGAAAAATAAATCTCCTTTTCCTGATTTTAGGGAAACAGACCTCTATGTTATGCTCAGTTGCAGACACTTTCCATCTCTTATGTTCTATGACAGTACATCTATCGCCTTTACAATTATGTTACTTTGTTCTTCTGTTAATGGTTTTATTATCGATGTGTCATTTATTTTAAGTTATCCCCACTCCTGTTGAAAATGAATAAACAGAGGATATTTCCTTCTCTTGAAGCTATATTGACGAACCTTTCACAGTTTTTATTCCTTCCAGTATGAAACTCCTCACCATCCAAAGCAGATAGGAAAACCCCCACATGTTGGAACGGTATGCTACGCTCGCTGTTCCCAGGGCAGCAGACCTTCATCGTTCCTTCTATACAAAATTTTTCAAGCAGTACATGGTCTCAAATTCTGGGTAATAAAAAGAAAGTGACTGGTTTTTATTATATGCAGGATATTAATGCTTATAAACATTTATTAACAATATATATTTTCATGCTTAATAACTAATAGCTCAATAAAGTAGTTTATATATCCCTACCTACAGAGGGAGGCAAGCCAAGGTCCAAGACACATCTCCGATTTGGGATTTAAAAATCTGCTTCCAAACTGATGTGCTTAAAATCAGTTGTAAATTCTAATACTTTGAAATTCACTTTGGAAACTTTGGTTTGCTGCTGGAGAGAGATATGACATTTGCAGAAGAAAGCTGGCTGATGTGTGAGCTGTGGGAAGAGGATGTGCCCTTAACTAGCAGCCCTTCCTTCTTCACTGCAAGGTTCCTTTGTGTTCTCTGCACTCCTTTGGGGAAAGATAGCTTCAGTGAAGCTCTGCATTCTCAAACATCTATTACTCTTTGGCTCAAAGATTCTCTTTTCTGCAAAATTTGTTGGATTTTTCCTGACTTCTTTTAGAAACGAATGTTCACTACTTGATTTCTTTTTTTCCCTAAACAACTAATAGTTGTGAGCCTTCGACCAAGAATTACATCATTTAAAATGGGGAGAGACCACATATTCGCACTGAGCTTTCTTCTGTGATCCAAGTCATATTCTGTCCATGCTGATTTTCATATGAGTACACAAGCTATGGAAAGGAAGATGGCTAAATATTCCCTAAAGGTTTTTCAAAAAGACTGACACTAACTGTTAAAAAAAAGAGACAATTAGACATTTTGAACATGGGTGGGCTCTTTGTTATTATAGAATAATTTTTAATTGCTTTCGTTGATATAATGAGTTTTTGGCTATTTTTTAAAAGAGTAATTATTTTATAGAGATATATTGTGAAACATTTGTGGATACAATAATATGATATCTGAGATATGCTTTGAAAGAATATGGAAAGGAGAAGTAGATGGGAATATGGATCAAATAAGATTAACCCTTAGTTGATAATTGTTGAAGCTAGGTTCTGGGAATAGTTCGTTATCAGTTCTGTCTACCATTTTATGCATTTAAAATGTTCTGTAGTAAAAAGCTGAAAAAAAAAGTCTTAAAATGTTCTATTGACAATTTATGGTTTCTTTCTGTGTGCTGTCCAGTCCGGTCTTGGTTCTAGAAACCACAGGAGTGAGTAGAGAGAGGAACAAGACTAGGCATAGAGTTGGTGATTGGAGTGTGTGATTGTGTCTATTTCAGTGTTTTTTTGTGTAACTGCGCATTTGCTCATATGTGTAGATTGGTCATTGATTAAGTGAAAAATTGGAAATATATGTAAAAGCTTAATAATGTATTCACTGTTTTTACATTTATACATTAAATTACTCATTTTTCAATCCCTTTTATTAGTTACGTGAAACTGTATGATAGACTTGGAAATATCTTTAGTTCTCAAATTTTTTAGCTGTTCTGTAAGCAAACTTTCAGGTAAACATTACTTTTGCTTAACCACAGAAAAAAATTTAAGAAAGATTGAACAACTTTCCTAACATTCATTGCATTAGTAGCATCGGCAGAAAATAAGACCATTAGTAGTATTTTTAGCTCTCAGTTTACCAATTTCCATGTTATCCTAACATTCCCATGAGTTTTAGTCACAATTTTTATTTTTTACTATAACAAAATCAAATATTTTAAAACTTAGGCATCATGGAACAAGTTTAGATAATGAAGTGCCAACTGGATTTTGGCACCGTACCTTGCATATTTGTCATCAAGAGTCAAAAGTAATAGTGAAGAAATTAGATAATAGCAGTTTGGTTTCGCAGAAATGGAATTGACATTGTACAGTCAGTGCTATGGAATTCCGGATTCTGCAACTACAACTACCATCCTCTCTAATCAGTTTCAACAGATACATTGGGTTGAATTAACATCCGGAAATCTTTTACTACAATGAAACTAAGCATTTCTGCCTAAGTCTACAATGTTTAGTCATAGCTCATGTTTGTTCTTTTTGCATTCTGAAACTATTATACATAGCCTGTCATTGAATTACTTTCCTTTAGTGTTCCTTTGTTGAGTTTGGCCAGGAAGCCTGCCCAGCCTTGTGACCAACTAATACAGTATTACGCATTTTGGAGAGAGTGCTGTATTTCTTTTTGTAACAAAGTTTTCAAAGTCAAAATTGAACCAAATTCTCTTTGTCTCTCTGATATCACTAACTTTTAGTAAAAGGAAACTCCATTTTAAGGTAATCTCCCTGTCACGTGGTATTTCTCTTCCCTAACAGAAATTGTGAACTCCCTCTTGGGCCATGCGCCACCAAGTCCACTTGAACCACCAAGCACAACATTCTTTATTTTGTCTTTATTTATTTCTTATTTTTTTATTTTCTGAGATGGAGTCTTGCTCTGTCACCCAGGCTGGAGTGCAGTGGTGCGATCTCAGCTCACTGCAACATCGTCTCCTGGGTTCAAGTGATTCTCCTGCCTCACTAGCTGCGTTTACAGGTGCCCGCCACTATGCCTGGCTAATTTTTTTGTATTTTTAGTAGAGATGAGGTTTCACTATGTTGGTCAGGCTGGTCTCGAACTCCTGACCTCAGGTGATCCTCCTGCTTCCGCATTCCAAAGTGCTGGGATTACAGGTGTGAGCCACCGTGCCCGGCCTACACAACATTTTTTAGATTTCAGCTAGGGTAACTGTGGTTTACTTCCCCAGTTCCTTAGACATGATTAAACAGAACACATTGTGTAGCTATGTGTGTGGACCTGGAGGGAGTTCACAGTTTTTGTTAGGGAAGAGTTAGTGCTTTGCCTAAAACAGATGGGACATGTGTGTACTACACTTGAGACCTCCATAGATTAGAATGAGTGTGAGAATCAAAGCCATTTTCTTTCCAAGTTTGGATTTGTTTATTTCTTTCTGTTTCTGCTTAATTCACCCTTTCAGCACCAAGTTGACAAAATATTACACGGAGATATTCTTATTTTGACACCAGCATACCAGCAGGTAGAATTGTGGACAGGGATAGACAGTAAGTATCCAAAGATTATTTTTGCTTGTTGGTAACTTTTGGGGAATCTTAAAATGTTAAGCTAGATTCCATACAGTGGTTAATCCATACAATGGCTCTCTCTGAGAGACAGTTTACTGATGGCAGCATTACCAAAGTCA
Organism: Symphalangus syndactylus; assembly: GCF_028878055.3. NCBI lineage: Eukaryota > Metazoa > Chordata > Mammalia > Primates > Hylobatidae > Symphalangus > Symphalangus syndactylus. Next base: position 46,427,374 of record NC_072440.2, read on the forward strand.
CAGGCAAATACCACTTCTGTGCCTTTTCCTGAGTCCAGATGATTGGTTTTGAAATTAAGGGGTTTCTGCCATTTTCAGTGAAAGAAATTAAGGAAAAAGAAAAAGTGGTATAGTAATAATGACACCATGGTCAGCTAGTTCCTCTCTAGCCACTGCAGGTCACATTATAATAATAGAAATATTAATTCTTACTTGTCCCACCATGAAACAAAGATACAGTGGTGATCACAGTTTCAAATGGCAAATTCTACTCTGGTAAATAAATTAGTCTGCAAGCTTTAACCAATAAGGAAACCCAGAAGAGAAAAAGGCAAGAACAGATACAATTTTAAAATGTGCCTAAGGTCATGTAGATGACTGTGTCAGTGTTTAATCATCCTGCCTTTACCCTTTGACAGATAGAGACCCTCCCTCAGTCATCAGTTGGAACAGCCAAGCAACTCCTTTGCAGTGTGGATCCAGGGGACAGAGTGACTCACAATCCTTCAGTGGTGATGTTACTATTAGAAGTCAGATCCAGCCACAAATATGTAACCCAGTAAGATATCCATAGGAAAATATATTCAAGAGAGTTTATCCTCTATTCCAAAGTTAGTCTCTTAGAATTAGTCAGGTCTTTTTGATTTGAACTACATTTTAGAAAAGGTTTAACTTCCTATGGAATAATTCATTTGCTGAATGAGAAAGTCGGTTTAGAAGTATCTGGGGTTGCCATCTACATAGCTTGCACCCAAACAAAGAGAAATAAGCTAGAGTAACCTTTGATCCAGGTGCCTAAAGATGTAAGTTAATACATCCAAGTTCTCAGCAGTCACCGTGAAAAATAAAAAGTAAAACCCAAAGACTACTGTTTGCACAATTCTTGACCAAGCATTTAAAAGTATACTATGAAATGCTTATTAAACACCTTGAAGACACATATTAACATTCCTATTAAAATTAACCTGATCTTGGTTCAATAAACTCATGCCATGAAGAAATATGACATCTGTGGAACATTTAATCTCAGTAATTGGGTCGCAAAAATGCTAAACAGAGACCTAAACTCACATGGAAATGTTTACTTTTATTTAAAAACAGAATTCTCAAGTGCCTCTCTGCTTTCTGATTTCATTCAGGTCAAGAATAAAAATACTGAAATGTGGCAGGATTTCTAACAGAATGAAAGCCAAGAAACACTGAAAACATAGTTTTGAGATTTCCGGTTTAATTTCCAGGACAAAGAGATTCATTGTTGGTTTTATCATCTATGCTACATAGATACCTGGATAAACAAAAGCTGTTGACCTCTTCGGGGTCACCTGTTGCCCCATTTTGGCTCTGATTTTGCACTGCTCTTCACAATACAGTGCTGGGATGAATCCAACCTCTCTTTACCACAATGGCTCCTAATCATTCCCAAAGGAAGAACTGGAAAATATTTGGAATTTTTCTTCTATAGTTTCACATTAGTTTATTCTCAGAGCACTTATCATCTGTGTTTTGAGCCACATGTTGGGTAAAGAAATATGGAAGAGGCATTTAATCACTTTTTCTCCCTGAAGGGTGATATTGTATTTTTGTTAGCAGTGTTTGTTTTGTTTTGCTTTGACACATGGCTTCTGTAAAAATTTCAGTCAGCCTTCCTCTTTGGATTTAAGTACTCAATTCCAGGCAATGAAGACAAACACCAAAGCATAACTTTTTAATATTATAAATTTAGTTGCTTTTCATGATTAATCTTTTCACGGTATCATTCAACTCATTATCTTATACATATTGTCTATAACACAAAAGAATGTATCAATTTTGTGAATGTATGACAAAATTTATGAGTACTCAGGTTCCACTTATCACTATCACAAATGCTGTTTTATTTTCTTGTCAACTTACTTCATTCTTATGCTCAAATGAAGGAATAAAAGCATTTGCTACCAGCCAATATTCTAATATCAGCTTGGCATACACTTTTGTTAAATAAGACAAAGAAAAAGCTGAAAAGGGAAACGGAAGTTATTAAATTTGGTTAAGGCATGACACCTGGTTTTCTGCTGCCCTGATTTGTTTTGGACCAGATGCATTGAACGGATGTTATTCTTTCTTTCTTGCTTGCTGGGATTTTTGTCGGTTATGTTTTGACATATTACTCTATTTATTTATTTATTTATTTTTTGCATTCCCATAGCCACCACCCTATGTCCACTTTTGGCTACATTTCAGAACTCAGCCATAGCCTCCTAGCTGGCAATATGGCAAAATAGTGGCAAACTCAGGTGACTATTCATAACAGTAGAATGAAGCTGGTAAAACTCAGACAGGCTGGGCTTAGCAGCTAAAACCCTCTTTGCTGTCAACTTATTGCCATTTGACTTCCATCTTGGATCATTCTTGCTGAGTTGCCTTATACCTATTCTTTTTCACTACCTAAACCATTGCCTCGCACCATATTCCTTTAATGATTCTGCTACTAAACTGAAAGCTCCTGGTTTTACTCCTGTTTGGCATGTAGGAATGACTGTTCTTTTATCTTTGACTCTGATCTCTAAATCTGGTATTTGCTTTCTGCTTATACTTCCTGGCTTCCTTCTACTCTGCATCCACTCAAAACAACTAGCACTTTGCAACAACAGACTTCAGTTTCCACGACAATTAATAGTAAAAACTATGGAAGAATATAGCTCATCTTGAGGCCCAGGTATCTGCCACCAAGGGAATTATTCTATGGCTTTGTCTTCTATGTACAATATTTGTTCTCTTTTCAGAGACCCTCACCAATAATGTTTTTATAAATGCAAACTGGTCTCTATTGGAAGGGAAGGTGAATAGCATAAAAGAATACTTTAGTATTCCATGAATTCTCAGAATGGTTTTTTGATAGATTAGAAGACTCTTCCAGGTTGCATGATTTTTTTTAGTGCACTGACATTTAAAGTTCTGGTATCATCCACTGTAAAGAGGTAAAGTCAGCTCTTACTACATCAACGCTATATTGGCATCCATTCCATAACCTTGCCTTCTTTATTTTTGTGTCACCTGACATAGCTGAATGAAGCATATTATACAATTTGTGGCATCTTAATCTTTGAGTCTTCATCTATTAATAGCACTTTCCTTCTCTGTGCTGGGTATTCCACTGCTTTTTTTCCACTGGTGTCTTTTGATATCACAAGTGCCATAGACATGTCAGCCCTTTAGGCAGAAATTGACAAAGTCATTTTGCTTTTGACTTTATCCTATTTCAGTCTGGCCTTTGAGTCTTGACTTATCTCCCAGTTTTGACCCATCTGCTATTCTTGGACTTACCTGCTAATCTGGCTTTCCCCAGCTCTGGCAACCTTAATGGCTGAAACTCATTTGTCTGACTCTTTTTAATTTCAATCACATGGGTGGGACTTCCTCTTGCCCTGTCTTTAGCTCCAAAGACTCTACAACCTGATGATATGGTCAACTTTTGTTGCACAGAGCATCTTGATCCTCCAGTAAAGGCCTTCTGAAATACAGTGTGGATTATTCTTCATTTCCCTCTCCAAATTCATTCTTTACCCTTCTCTTCCCAGCTCCGTTCAAAAGTCTGGCCTTTTTTGTTTTTCTTTTTTTTCTTAGACGGAGTCTTGCTCTGTTGCCCAGGCTGGAATGCATGGCACGATCTCGGCTCACTGCAGCCTCCGCTTCCTGGGTTCAAGTGAATCTTCTGCTACAGCCTCCTGAGTGGCTGAGACTACAGGTGTGTGCCACCATGCCTGGTTAATTTTTGTATTTTTAGCAGAGATGGGGTTTTGCCATATTGGCCAAAGCCTGGCCTGCTTGTGGACGGTACCACTCAAGCTCCCTTGGCTTCTGATTTCTATTTGAGTTCAACAAAGCTAGAGATTAGCAGACAGGAAGTGAAAGTAGGTGGGGTATTTTTATTCTCCTTGTTTCTTCTCAGTTTGGGCAGTGGCCATCTTACTTTACCTATATTCACAGCTATTTTAGTTAGGTGGTCCTTCTCTTATGATTCTGGCTCTCATTGGGTAACACGATCCTCTTTTTGTCATGAGTCTATGGGAGGTAAAGGCTTTCTACTATACCTAGTCCTTGCATGTTTCACCATCCCTCATTGGTAGTCTTAATCAGGTCCACACCTTTATAAAATGTTTTATCTTTAAACTTGTTTCCACTAGCCCTTTGCTTGTACCATTTGTTTGTTGCTGGATTTCTGATGAAGACGTGGGCATTGAGATAAAGACAAAAAGCACATGTAATTGAAAGTAATAGGTCTTTGTGAATGTGACTGCCCTTTAGGGGACAGTGATGTGGAGGTCACAGTATATGTATCAGAGTTATGTGTACATACACCTCAGACAGATGGAAAAACAGGCACTGTGAGGAGAAGATTGCTCGAGGAATATGGAGACCTAGGATTTCTCTTTGAGGGGATATTATGATATGAACATTATGATGGATACATTTAGACAGTCTTTTACTCTTCTGCTAAGCTAGTTCTTTATAGAACAAGCACGGTAACAGGCAATAGAGTAGGCACAGGAAAAGTTAGAGCAGAAGTTTGAGCATTATGAATGGATCTCCATCAGCCAGTCCACCCAGAGAGGACTTGAGCTGTTCTCCTCCTTTGGGGGTAATGAGTATCTACCATACTGGAGTCGACTTAATAATTAAATTTAAAACTATATAACTTCGGGGATTGGCTCTCCTCTTTGCTGAGGCAGAAAAAAAGAGCAATGGACAAAGCTCTATCAACACCTGGAATAGTGACTAGGTAAGAGTGTTTTAGCTGGATAGTGTGTTGAGAGAACAACAGAGCCATTTCTGGCAGTCCTGTAGACTTGAGTGGTTCCATGCTTATTGTGCTGAGCAGGAAGAAGTGGCCATGGGCATGCACCTGTTGAAGAGTAATGACAAACGATTCTGAGATTTCCTGCAGAGCTGTGAGTCCTTAGGAGCGGGACCAGTAAGAAGCTAGATAATCCTATGTATACTCATTTTCTAAGGAAGCTTCCTTAGTGATATGGCAATGGTGCCAAACTCAAAGTTTAATTCAACCAATACACAGGTGACCAAAGTATTGCCTTAAATCACTGAGTTACAACTCTAACACATCTCTGTATTTTTAAAGCCCATCAAATTGTAGGAAATTTGGGATATTCAATCACTGTGTGTAGCGTCTGGTATGTTTTTGGTCAAAAACACTGAACTCTACACCAGAATTAAGTGGAAAGTTTAGAGATTATCCAGTAAATTCTTTTGTGGCAACAGCCAAAAGGGATTATTTTGGTCTCTGGTTGATTTTTTTTTTTTTGGCTTATTTGGCCAATTTTAATTGGCTGTCTATGGCAGACCAAAGTTAACAGAAGACTGTGGGCTTCCAGACAAGGGACGATCATTAGCAGAATGAAATTGAGTCATATCCTGGGAAATCACAAAATCCTTTGTGTTTTAGCTGGGATTAAAAAGGAAAAGTGAAGGACAATATAGCTGTAACTTATTTTTGGCGCTAAGCAGTTAAATACTGAGAGAAAATCAGATGATGTTAAAAATAGGAGTTACATGTTTTAAAATTTTAGGTCATAGAGAAAAATTGTTAACAATAAATATTTATCTTTTGACCTATGCCTGTTGAAATAGTTGATATATAGACCAAATTCAGCAGATTTCTGCTCTATTTGTTGGGCAGAGGTGATTTCAGACAATCCTCTAATCTCTGCCCTCTCTGTTTCTCCAGTTCTATCCTACTTAGTAAAGAACCACACAACCTGCACTCATAGTGAACAAAGCTATTATTTAATGGAATCTTTCCACTGTGAAACCAAATTATTTTAATTGGCTTGAAATAATAATAAATACTGAAAGCCAAGTACGCGACCTCTGGCCCTGCTGGTGTTTAAGATATCATACTCATCATACTTTCTGGTGAGAGTCTCAGGCCCGTCTCTGAAGAAGTGCCAAATGTAAATAAATTCATCATGTTTGGATCAGGGTTTTGCCAATGTATATTATGTCTCATATAAGCCCTTATTATATAACTTCCTTCTTTGGGTTTTACAGAGTTCTTGTTTGTTGACATTCAGGGTGTGTCTAGAAAGTGTATTTTTGATTCATCCTACTCACCTAGGCAGAGTGCCCTGGACATTAGGGGTTCTGGTTTATACTTTATGGTTTATTTTTTGTGGCTATATATTTCTTACATTTTGTTCATGTGCCCTTGGACTTCTTAGGAAAAGCTTAACAGCTCATTTTTATAAATCAATAAATAAGTAACTAATACATCATGGATCAAAGGCCACAATAGCAGCACTGTAGAGAGACTTATATTGTCCTAGGCACTTATGCACTTATAATGATGATATCCTTGGACCCAAGGCCTAACACATTTTTCATTAGAACTATTAGATTCCATACAAGATCAACAATGACAAACACGCTAGTGAAAATGATGAAAATTTAACAGGCTTCTTTTACAGGCTTCAGAGTTTAGTATTCTCATGTCCTCCTCTGTGGCCTGACTTCCTTCTATATTTCAGAATTCTCTTGTTTGATTTCCAAAAGCTACTCTGTTAATACCTCCTAAATTTAGAGGCATAATTGAAGAAGAATGAAACTTGGAGTTCCCGAATCTTTAACGACCCTCCCAGGAGCCAGGTCTAGCTTAGAAACTCCACCCAGGAGTAAGTATGTCTATCACTCTACATGCTCCAGGTTAAACTTTAGAATCTGTAGTTCAAGAGAGGATTTTACCTCTTGTAAAATCTACCAAGTGTTCTTTGGGGAGAGAAGAGGGAGGTTTAGAGGGACACTGCTTAGGAGTTGTAATCTGGAACATACCCTTTGCATCTGTGGATATTCATCCGCCCTATTTAGCACTCTCTCTCAGCTCCTGACATAGTGCCTGGCACATGGGAGAACTCACACATTATTTGTCAAATCCATGAATGAATAAATGCAAATATTGAAAGCAGGTAGAAAAACCAGTAATTTAGTAGGCAGTATTAAATTTCTAACTTATAACATATTACCTACATTTCAAAGCAAAACAAAGGAACATTTGTTGAACAAAGAAAAATAAAGGCCTGACGCAGTGGCTCATGCCTGTAATCCCAGCACTTTGGGAGGCCGAAGTGGGTGGATCACCAGAGGTCAGGAGTTCGAGACTAGCCTGGCCAACATGGCGAAACCTCGTCTCTACTAAAAAATACAAAAATTAGCCTGGCGTGGTGGCGTGTGCTTATAATCCCAGCTACTTAGGAGACTGAGGCAGGAGAATCACTTGAACCGTGAAGGCGGAGGTTACAGTGAGCTGAGATTGTGCCATTGCCCTCCACCCTGGGCGACAAGAGTGAAACTCCATCTCCAAAAAAAAAGAAAGTACAGAGAAACAGGAAAAAATGCAGGAGAGGCTTAGGGTGAACAGAGAGAAGAAACAAGATTACAATACTTTATTCTGATGATGTGATTGAATGTTATGGTATGCCAATGTGCTTAGTGCTCTTGTAAATTGTTTCGTTTTGACATTTTATGATCAGTAGAACTGGGTAGACATAAGCAAAATTTCATTTCCTGAAAATAATAATGATATCAATAGCAATAAATATAACTCACACATTTTGAAGCCTTACTCTGAAGTCATACTATGAGCCTAAGGATGCTGTTTATATAACTGCCCTGAATTCTCATGACAACCCTATAAAGTAGGTGCCATTATTCCTCCCATTCGACGGATGAGATAAGAAGGCTTAAAGAAGTTAATTTTCTTTGCCCAAGATCACACAGCATGCATGTGGCAGATATGAACCCAGATGGTCTTTACTCATACCCTCTGCTGGGGGCCCAGTGTCCTTAAAGCATTCTCTTGGTGCCTACAGCCCAACCCCCACTATAGAGCTTCCTATGGCTCTGAAGCTTCAGGAGTCCTCTAGCATACCTGGATGGGTTCTACCTACTGAATATTTGTGTCCCCTTTCCCCAAGTTCATATGTTGAAATGCTGACTTCCAATGTGATGATATTTGAAGGTGCGGCCTTCAGGAGGTGATTGGGTCATAAAGGTGAAGCCCTCATGCATATGATTAGTGACCTTATAAAGGAAACTCTAGAGAGCTCTACTTATCCGTTCTATGTCAATACACAGAGGGAAGACTGCCATTTCTGAACCAGGAAGTGGGCCCTCGACATGCTGAATCTGGTGGTACTTTGATCTTGGGGGCCCCAGCCCCCAGAACTGTGAGAAATAAACTTCTGTTGTTTATAACGTTTAATGTATGGTATTCTGTTATAGCAGCCCAGAAGAACAAAGATTAAGGAATTTTCTAATCTCTTGCCCTTTGAAACTTGTCTGTTTTATGTAATTTGGAGCCTACTGTGAGGAATAAATTATTGCTAATGGGTTAAAAGCTGAGAATGAGTTAATCTGTAACTATTCCAAGGAAATTCATTTATGTATTTAACAGAGGCTCTCTGAAGAGTGTGCTTTGCCCAAAGGAAGGACTACACTATTGAGAAGTTCCGACAGTTGGCATATCTCTGAAGAAGGGCACTAATTTGGTCAGGCTGTGTTTTCAGTGCCCTTGACTTCATGGTAAAAAAGCAGATGCCTTTTTGGCTTATACTCTGGGAAGGTGTGACAAGGGAGAGAATGTTGCATGTTCCTTCATTATTTACAAGTAATTCTAGTCATGCTCGTTCATATGTATGTACTCATTTCACCTTTTGGTTATGAGGGAGAGCACCTAGGAAAGTTTTGGCTTGTATCCCCTGGGGTTTCTCAGGAAAATGGGTAGTTTGAAGGAAAAAAGACTGCTTGATCATTTTGATTGACATTTGTGCTGATGCAGCAAGCAAACAAGCTTCTCTGTGGGTGAGCGTGTTCTGAATCATTGTCAAAATTCTTCCTTTTAGTATTGCCTGTTGTAGTATATGTGTGTGGATGGAGGAAGAGAGAGAGAGGAAAAAAGAAAGAAAAAGGATTATTTTAAAACCCTGAATTTATTTAATTTGCAACTGAGTTTACATCTGTGCTTTTCTGTAAGGCGTACCATAAATAAAAATTTCAATCTTGAATTAATTGATTTTGACTCTAACTGTCTATATAGTCCAGTAGTCATGTTAGAAAACTCAGAATAAAGCACAAATGGTAGAAAGAACAGTGATCTTTGAGTCAGAAGTCTGGGTTTTTGGATTCACCCTGCTGTATCTTAGCTTTGAACACTTGGGCATTAACATGGTTTGCCTCTGTGTCTCCATCCAAATCTCATCTTGGATTGTAATCCCTAGGTGTTGAGGGAGAGATCTGGTGGGAAGTGATTGGATCATGGGGGCAGTTCCCTGCATGCTGTTCTCATGATAGTGAGTGAGTTCTCATGAGACCTGATGGTTTTATAAGTGTTTGGTAGTTCCTTTCTTGCTTGTTCTTTCTTTGCCTGCCACCATGTAAGAAGTGCCGGTTTCTCCTTCCTCCATGATTGTAAATTTCCTAAGGCCTCCCCAGCCAAGCAGAACTGAGTCAATTAAACTTCTCTCATTTATAAGTTATCCAGTCTCTGGTAGTATCTTTATAGTAATATGTAAATGGACTAATACAGGTGAGCTAACTCATCTCTCTGATACCTGATATCTGGAACCCTCTAAGTTTAGACATCCTTTAATTCTATAATTAATGATGTAAATCTTTGCCATTCATAATCCTGTACTTTAAGGATCTTGCCAGTGGTCTTAGGTTGGATTCCACGGTTGCAGATTACAAGACAAAGATTTTAAAAGGAACTAATTCTTTAAAGGCAAGTGATTTTTAAAGGAAGTGTCACAGGGAAGTCCAGGGAATGAATGGGAAGCAGGACAGGAAGTAGGAAGCCAAAGAAAGATCCATCTCAAGGTTCTGCTGAAAATTTCATCAGCCTTATCCACAGGGGGGCTCTGGAGTGCAAGTTGTGCCACAAAGTTGTCATGACACATCCAAGGGAGCTGGGTTTCCTGCCCCTGCACTCCTTAAAGGCCATTTTGTCTCCTCTGCTCTCTCTCTCTCAATCACTTGAATTTTGAGTTTCTCCCAAGCATGCACGTGAGGGGTCTCTAGTAGCCTGAGCAGTTCTTCTAAAAAGAGTAGGTGCTGGTTATTGGAAGTGAAGTATTACCAAGGGAGAATGGCACACAAAAATGGAGAATGATCTGAGGAGATCTGGGTGGAGCACTATTTTACTCTATGCTACTATACACTGTGAGAAGACTCATGACATGACTGACTGTCAACATTAAATATACAGGGAGAAAAAGATGGTAAACAAGGCTTAGAAAGAAACCACTTGAGGCTAAATACCATTGTCAGACCAAATCACTTCTTATCCTCAGGTCTGATTGCTTGCAAAGCTACAGGAGATAACAAAGGGCACCAACAGTATCTGCTATTATGTGGAACTCAGATTCCCTCTTAGGTCTGTATGTTTAATATTTTTCACATTACTTATAAAGCAGAGATAGCATTAGGGTAAAAGTTACCTGCTCTTTCTGTATGGAGTCCAGAATCTTATAAATGAGAATATTGTAAAAGGTAAATCACACGAAGGGTAAAAACAAACTAACAGAAAGATCGCAAAGGGAATCTACAAATATCCAAATATTCTTAAGAGCAAAGACATTTATGTTCAATTTTCAGGTGATGGTTGTATCCCTCCTCAGACATACTTATTTTTTTAATGAGCTACTTAATTTTCTTGCAAGACACCTACATACTTAAAATGTTTTCCTTATGAATCAATTTTTTATTTGACAGAAGTGAAGATACTTGTGCCCATAAAAAATGCCATGTGTTTTTGAAGTGTTAGAAAAAACAGCTCTTTGGCACTAAACAAAGCTGAGGCAGAAACGCAGGAGAGCAGCTGCAGAATGACAGAAAAAATGTAAGATAATGAGCCATGTGAGAGAATGTATAATTTAATGTGGGGCCTCGAAGCAAAGGGAGGGAGGAGGACCGTAAATGAGAAAACAGTTAAAAATAGTGACTAAAATGACTTTAAATCCGATAAAACAGAAAATGAATCAATTAGTGCTTGAGCGTTGGAGGAGGCATGATGTTGTGAGAGAATCTGGAAAAGGCTGACAGATTTTTAGTCTATGAATTTAAATTCATAGGACCAACAATTTCTCTGCCTAGAGAGATTTACATGCTGTTTTTTCTTCTCATACTAGTTTACAAAATGACTTCCTTTCTCTTCCACTTTCTGAGATGTGAAGCAATCTGTTAGAAAAGCCTCAGTTTTCAGTTTTCTGAAAACATTCCCCAAGATGTATGGCAAAATGTGTTTAAGTTTTAGAAAATTCCCGTAACTCCTGCTAAACTGTGGCTCTTTCTGCATATGGATATTAGAGGTGCTTTTTAGGAGTTGACTGAGTTGGCTCTTTGTGGCAGGTTGATAGAATTCTGGAAAATAGCATGCGGCCCTCTCTGATGCCTTTTTACTTCTTCCTGGCATTTAATTATATTATCCACTTCCTTGTGTATTCGTTCCTCTAACAATAACATCCAGAGTCTTCCTGGTGAGTGCTTATTCCGTGGGAAGTTACGGAAAGCTTTTAAAAACTTGAAAGCTTTGAAGAGCAGCTTGGCTAGCTGTCTTCCTGGAATGGTTTAACTGATGCTTGCCTTCATGGAAGAGGCCTAGACAACTTCTAGTAACCCTTCCCATTTCTAGGAAAAGAGTGTGTTGTCCATAACAAATACTCACTCACTGCTGTTGGAATATATGAAGGGATAAATCAGTATGGAAATGAGGTTCAGGGGTTAGGCCCCAGAAAATGACATTTTCACCTTAGAATTTGGGGACCATAAGAAATCTTTTATTCTGAACTAAAAATTCATTCTAACAAATATTTTTTCTTATTTGTAAGTTTCTACATTTTCATAATTCTAGCCCTGAATCCATCTTATAATAGATGTGTACTTCTAATGAGTTAACTTTCCAGTTTTTTTTCCCAATTTTCCTCCAAATTGATGGTATTTACACCAATCAACTTAGCCCTGAGGAAGCATGAGAGATAACATGTTTCTAAGAGCTCAGAAATTGTTCCCACCTTATCTCATTTATTGCAAGAATATATTTTGTAGAGAAATATATACCAGAATTTTTTTTTTTTTTTTTTTTTTTGAGACGGAGTCTCGCTCTGTCACCCAGGCTGGAGTGCAGTGGCGCGATCTCGGCTCACTGCAAGCTCCACCTCCCGGGTTCTCGCCATTCTCCTGCCTCAGCCTCTCCGAGTAGCTGGGACTACAGGCGCCCGTCACCACGCCCGGCTAATTTTTTTATATTTTTAGTAGAGACGGGGTTTCACCGTGGTCTCGATCTCCTGACCTCGTGATCCGCCCACCTCGGCCTCCCAAAGTGCTGGGATTACAAGCGTGAGCCACCGCGCCCGGCCTTATATACCAGAATTTTGTGACCAGCTTTGGTTTTCAACTCTTAGCTATTTATATTGAAGTAGTATTTCTAAAATAAGGTTTATGAACCCACTACCTTGGAATCACCTTGAATGCTTCTTAAAATTCAGTTCCTTGGACTTCTTAAAATTCAAATTCCTGGACTCCAAAACAAACCAATCAAGTAGAATTAGAGGGCTTGAGCCTTGAAATCTGCATTTTCCCCAGCTCCCATGGTAATTCTTCTGAATGTGAAAAGTTGGTAGCTACTGGCCTGAGTGCAGAGTGAACCCCAGGCAAAATTGTGCAGTGGTCTTCAGTGAGGTTCGACTGCTTTTGTGTGTTCCTGCATTGCCTTCTGCACCTCTGCTTGTTATTTCCATCCTTCAACATGCAATTCTGTAGTGCATCAATGACTTCATTTGCTGCCCATCCTGATTTGTGTATTTTAAAAAACAGGACTGCTGAGGATAGCCTAAATGACTGCCTCTGTAATGACTGCCTCTGTAATGGACTTTTAGTCACGGTGACAACGGAGTTTTTTGGGGCCAGAAAACTTCCCAGCAACCATCACATCACTAGCAGAACTCACAACTGAATTTACCTACTCTCCAAGTGGCTTTTCTTAAGTCACTTTGTGTAAAGTCCCCGGAAGCAGGAACCTGGATAAGGGTGAGGAAACACTACAACAGCAAGTTTTTAACTCCCACTGTCTTCTGAAAAGTTTTGAATTAGGGAAAATTCTTTTCCTCCACCAGAGGAAAACTTGCACGGTTCCATGACTTATTTGGTCCTTTAAGTGAAAAAAAAAAATGCAGTCTCAATGGAGTCATTTATTGTGTCCAGTTTCATGTAATAATCAAAACTTAGAAGCTGATTTAAAACTTAAATCTTCCTTTCTACCCAGCTAGGCCTTGCTTTGGGCTGTCTCCTTAGAGTGGCCTTTCTCTTCTTTTTTCCCATCTGGCATTTCTCTTTCTTTCCTAGCATGATAACTGTTATTTCTTATCCTGCCAGGCTTGGGCCAAGGGGATATTGGAGAATTAAGAGGGATAGGAAGCTTCTTACTTGACTGGTAGTGTTCTGGGATGGTTGGGCATACTAAACCTGGAATCCTTCATCTAGTTCTTCCGAAACTGCCACTGGATACCTTTGACTGCATGCCTTGTGATATGGGTGATGCATTTTTCTCAAGTTGTCTGTTCCCTCCTTAGTGCATGATTTTCTCCCCTCTCTCCTTTTTCTAACTCTCTTTTCCCTCCTTTCTTCCTCTCTTTCTTTTTAGAATCTTATTTCCTTGTTGGATCACTCCACCCAGACTGGCTTACCATGAGACAGTCCTCTTGAGAAGTATTTTATATGGCTTAAAAATCAGTTTTCTCTCTTATTTGTGTCAATGTGCATGCCTCTTTTACCTCAACAAGTTCTGGGGATGTAGGCAGATTCCAGTACAGCTGTAGCCTCTCCTTTGCCTTGGACTAGCCAGCCAGCTGTTTCAGTTACCTATTGCTGTGTAACCAACAACTCACACAGTGGCTTCAAGTAATAGTGACTTATCATGTCTTAGAGTTCTTTGGGTTGGCTGGTTGGGTTTTCTACCAGTTTTGCCTCGGCTTACTCATGAGCTGGATTCAGCTGGAGGGTTGGCTGGCTGGGCTGAACCCTCTCAGTTTATACGTCTAAACTTGTGCTGGCCATTGACTGGGGTGGCTCTCCTTGCCCCCTATCCCCACCCCACCCTGTGTTTTTCATCCTCTGGCAGGTGAGATTGATTTCCTAAGTGGTGGTCTTGATGCACTGCCCATGAACCAGCAGTGGATATTGCAAGGCTTCTTAAGGCCCACACTTTTAAGTCACATTACATCACTGTTAGCAAATTTTTTGGTCAGGACAAGTCTAAAGACGAGCCCAGATTCAAGGGCCAAGGAAGTAGACTTCATGTCTTGATGAAAGAAGTAACAAAATCACAATGCAAAAGAGCTTGAATATAGGATGAAAGGAATTTGTGATCATATTTTGTAACCCACCACTACACCGGCTTTTTAGTTTTCCAGATATATGCCAAACACTAGTTCAATGGGTCCCTGTAACTGCAGAAGACATATGTGGAGCTCTCTGAGCGATTCTGTGGAATAAACTCCCTTACACTGGGCTTGAGGGCAGGCGAGATGAAGGGTAGAAGGGCACACAGAACTGCTCATTCAAAAGAAATACTCTGCAAACATCCTCCTAATTTCTAATGTCCCCATCCTTTCACACCATCATTGTGGGTGAGGTGTTTAAGAGTTAGGTAACACAATTGTGGATGACTCTTTTGTAAGTTCTATACCTCCTTTAAAATGCAATATTTATTGTTTTTGGTGTCTTAGCCATAAATTTATTTTAGCATTTTCTTATACTTGAAAAAGATTTCCAATGGGAACATCTCTAACTTCTGAGCAAACAATAACTACCAGTGCAGCTTTGGAGTCATATGGGTCAAAGTCTGACTCTCATATTTGCTGATTACTTCTTCCCACTGAGCCTTAAATGATCATGTCTGCAATGGGACTAATGAAACATACATCATATAAGGCTGTTTTGACAATCCCATTTCTTTTTTTTTTTGACAGAGTCTCACTCTCTCCTTCTGTTGCCCAGGCTGGACTGCAGTGGCACGATCTTGGCTCACTGCAACCTCTGCCTCCCAGGATCAAGCAATTGTCCTGCCTCCCCCTCCTGAGTAGCTGGGACTACAGGCGTGTGCCACCATTTCCTGCTAATTTTTGTATTTTTAGTACAGACGGAGTATCTCCATGTTGGCCAGGCTGGTCTTGAACTCCTGACTTCATGATCCACCCACCTTGGCCTCCCAAAGTGCTGGGATTACAGGCATGAACCACCATGCCTGGCCTCATTTCTCTTTTCCAGTGAATTATCTACTGTGCCTATGTGACCCACTTCTTGCTAATTACATGTAAGATGAAGTTTGTTTGGGGTTTCCACAAAAGGCTTAAAAGAAGATGCCTCTTTCCTTTGACCCTCTTTCTTTGTTTTCCTAGTTTAGATGCTACTATGTAGCAACATGATATCTAGAGCTCAGACAGTCATCTCTTGACTAAGAGGTGACAAGCCTAAGGGCCAAAGGCCAATTCATGGAGAAGAATGGAAATGTGGGATTGGAAGAAGATCCTGGCTGAGCCACTGAACTAATTTGGAAATGCCATTCCTAGGATTCTTATTATGTGAAAGAGTAAAATGTTTTCATTATTTTGTTACTGATGGTGGAGTATTTTACTTGCAGCCTAAAGCATCTTCATTGATATAGTGGCTACTGTCATAGTAGGGAATAAATTAGTACTCAACTTTTTCAGATGAATTAAAAAAATAAGTAAAATGAGACTGTGAGAGTTAAATATGTTAAATGAAGCTTGCTATTAATTAGTAGAAGATAGATACCTGATCTCTAACTCCAAAAAACATTTCTAATCAGTTTTTAAAAAATGAGCACCTACTAATGAAGTCCCTAGAAAGCACCTTCTTCCATGCCCTATGTTCTTGATGTCTGTCCCTTTCTATTTTTCCTTTTTTCCCTGGCAAGTTGTCTGTATAAGATTTTGTAGACTGGAAATAAATATTTGTAATACGTATATATATGTGTAGTTTTTTTCCCCAGGCTGAGTGCAGTGCGTGATCATAGCTCACTGTAACCTTGAACTCCTGGGCACAAGCAATCCTCCCACCTCAGCTTCCCAAGTAGTGTGACTACAGGGGCATGCCATGACACTTACTTAATTATTATTATTATTATTTGTAGAGATGGAGTCTTGCTATCTTGCTATGTTGTTAGTGCTGGTCTTGAAATTCTGGCCTCAAATGATCTTCCTACCTCGGCCTCACAAAGTGTTGGGATTACAGGCATGAGTCACTGTGCCTAGCCAAATATTTTTTACTTAACCAAAAATTGAGATATATGTTCTGAGAAAGTGATCTTGGAAAAGTTGCTTAAATTACCTGTGCCTCAGTTTTCTCAGATTATTATAAAATAGGGATAATAATAACACCTACTTTATTTCTTGTTATGAGGATCAAATAAGGTACGGGCATTTAGAACAGTGGCTGATATATGGCAACTTCTCAGTGAACTTCAGCAAACATTATTATGAGAGAAATGAAACAGGCCATTCAGGTTCAGTTCAGCCAAGGAAAACTTAATTCTTTTAATTTCACTGTGATTTTTTTAGCTGCCATTTTTATGTTGGAATTAATCTTTAAAAATTATTTGTCCTCTTTCCTTATTTAGAAAGATTTTACAACAAGATATTATTTTTTATTGTCTATCCTAGAAAGAGAAACTTATGATGTCAAGAGATAAAAAGAATATTGTTTGGAAAATAATAATCTAAATGTTACCCACTTGTCCTAGTGCAGTATGGGACACAGCCATATAGAAACTGAATTTGTCTACTCATTTTCCAGGGTATATTTAAATATGGGAGCCAAATTTCTGGTAGATGAACTAGAGAAGTTGCTGAGATCCAAGACTCCTCACTTTAACATGAGTTGGCCTCTCCCAAGGAGTCGTGATAAATTCTACTTAGTTATAGGTATGGCATATCCACCCTAAGTTTGACTGACATCTTATGGACATGTGCTCTCAAGTGAGAGTCATAGGTATGGAAACATACCTTGGTGTAGCACATTTAGTGTATTAGTCAGGATTCTCTAGAGGGACAGAACTAATAGGATAGATGTATATATAAAGAGCAGTTTATTAAGGAGTGTTGACTCACATGATCACAAGGTGAGTTCCCACAATAGGCAGTCTGCAAGGTGAGGAGCAAAGAAGCCAGTCTGGGTCCCAAAGCTAAAGAACTTGGAGTCCTAAGTTCAAGGGCAGGAAGCATCCAGCATGGGAGAAAGATGTAGGCTGGAAGGCGAAGCCAGTCTAGTCTTTTCACATTCTTCTGCTTGCTTTTATTCTGGCCACACTGGCAGCTGATTACATTGTGCCCACCCAGATTGAAGGTGTATCTGCCTCTCCCAGCCCACTGACTTAAATGTTAATCTCCTTTGGCAACACCCTCACAGACACACCCAGGAACAATACTTTGCATCCTTCAATCCACTCAATATTAACCATCACATTTAGTAAATATTCTTTTCACTTTTTCCTTTGGCAGAAGCCTGGCTGGGGGATCAGTAGGTACCTTAAGACCAGGACTGGGCAGAATCCCTTCCTGAAGCAGTAAGAGACACTAGAGCAAGCTGCCTAAGTAATAAACTGTGAAAAAGGCCAATGCCCAAATGCCAGGGAAGAATTGCTAATCTGTATCTCTGTTCACCTAATGGTGGAAGGCCTGGACTGAGAAGTCTGGGCAGGACAGACACGGTGTGATGGTTTGCAGTGATTTCTACCAATCCATCCCGAAATGGGCTCATTTGCCATTTTCAATAGTAAGCTGTAGATATGAAGCTTGCTCCTGAGGCCTGCAGCACTGGGCAAACTGGGGCCTAGTCTATCTGAAATTATCTGGAGGCTCCATCCAAGACTGTATTATCTGCTGAGACAGACAATGGAAGCCCCGGAAAGTCCCAGACAGATGGCCATGGGAAGATAGGTCTCAGAATGGATCCTCAGAGACATGTAGAATCAAGAACACTGATCGCATACTCGAGTGACTTGGTGAAGCTGGGGACAGGAGACAGGAGGAAAGCTATCTGACACTCCTGAAAATCTAATAGGAGCTACAATGAGATGAATTTAGTGGGTACAGGGAGGGAGAGTTTCTTTTGTGGTCCAAGAGACAGGGCTATAAAAATATAGCATCTCTGGAAATTTGAAAATATTCCTGTCAGAATCTGATGTTTGGTTGAGGTGGCCAGACTACAGACAGTAGTTAAATGGCCACTGGATCCTTCTCCTCTGTTTTATCTCATAAACCTACTCCCTGCTGGGTCCTTCAGCTTAGTGTCCCAGTGAGTCAGCCCCAGATGTTCACTCTGTTACCTGGTTGCTGGCTTGTCTCTACTCTCCTGCCATGATTCTCAGTTGAGGTGCAAACCTTATGGTATGTATTCCAATGCCAGAAGCCCCTTGAGGAGTTACTCCATCAGGCAGTTTCTTGGGCAATAGCCAGTGACTGGGCTTTCATACTTTCCTCATCTCTGGACTACAATACCGGGAGGCAGCCTGTTATGTGGGAAAACAAGGTGGCCTAGTGAAAATAACATAGGCATTGCATCCACAGAGAAGTGCTTCTGTCAATTACTGTATGATTTGAGACAAGTCTCTTTCCTCTGCTGGGCTGACTTCCCATGGCTGTCAAGTAAAGTTATGCTGACCTAGTGTATTAGTTCATTTTCATGCTGTTGATAAAGACATACTCAAGACTGGGAAGAAAAAGAGGTTTAATTGGACCTACAGTTTCACATGGCTGGGGAGGCCTCAGTATCATGGTGGGAAGCAAAAGGCACTTCTTACCTGGCGGTGACAAGAGAAAATGAGGAAGATGCAAAAGCAGAAATCCCTGATAAAACCATCAGATCTCATGAGACTTATTCACTATCAGGAGAACAGTATGGGGGAACTGCCCCCATGATTCAAATTATCTCCCACCAGTTCCCTCCCGCAATATGTGGGAATTATGGGAGTACAATTCAAGATGAGATTTGGATGGGGACATAGAGCCAAACCATATCACTGAGCAAGGTTGTGACAAGGATTATATGCAAAATTAAGCAAGATAATGTCTATGAATCCTGCCCTAAGATGTGTCCATACTGGCCTTTCTAACATGTCAGTCAAGTGGTTTGGATCGGTTCCCCAAAGGCTGGTGGAGGACAGAATTCCCCTGAAAGGAAATTTGGAATTTTTGGAGCAAGAAGCCAAGCCAAGCCCAGCCCATTAGGGAAACTCTTTATCCCTATGCAAACCCAGGGGCCAGAGGCTGGCTTTAGTTGATGATAAGAGTAGTATGTGGGATTGGGGCCAGAGAGGGGTGTTTAGGAATTAGTGTGGATGAGGTTTCAGAAAGATGGCTGCAAACAACCTCAGGGCATCTGCAGCCTGCCTCTGTCTGCCACTGGGTCCTGGATGTGTGGCTGTGTCTGCCTGGTGTAGAAAGCTAGAGGCAAGGCAGATGTAGATTTGCCAGGTGTGTACAGGATGCTCTAAGCAGAAAATCAACAAACTTTCTTTTGGAGCTGATATCAAATGTTGGAAAATCCTTCTTCTCTCTGTTGTTGGGGTAGGAAAGAAGCTATACATCTTGCAGAAGGGCACATTACTGGAAGGTAGGAGTATGTTCTGGGAGTCAAGGAGGTTAAATGGGCTTTATCTTCAGGTGGAGCAGAGTTGGTCCTTGGGTAGTAGGGAAGTATGCCAACCTGAAAAGAACTTGACCCAGGGGCTTTGAGTGGAGGCGTGGTGGCAAAGATTAATAGGAATCTGTGTAAGATTGAGATACCTGCAAATGGGTTGTGAGATAGAGATAATACGTAGACAGGAGATTTATTAGGAGTGTTCTCAGGAACATTATCTGTAAAGGAACAGAGAAAGCAGGATTGGGAAGAGGGAGGAGATGAATTGCAGTACAGTAGCAACAAAGGCCTCAGCCAATCCAAGTAGTGCTGTGCAGCTGGGAGTGCCCTTCAAGAAAGGAGACTCTGCTTTGAGCGAGCATTGGACACAAGCTGTCTGAGAAGGGGGTATAAACTTGAGTGAAACAGCTTTCTTTGGCTGAGTTCAATTCTGAAAGAAGGCCACAGCTCTCAGCCATTCACAGCCAACATTCCCTATAGTTAGAAGAATAAGTTGTTCTTGAGGTGGAGATCTGCTTGGTCCATCATAGCATCCACTACAAAACCTAACTCTTGCCCCCTGTTAACCAGTATGACCCAACATGAAGGCTGCATATCTACTCTTAGCCCAGCCTGTCTTAAGGCATGAAAATTATTGTGCAACTGTTGACAAAAAATGCTCACAATATTTTTTGTGTGCAAGTTCTTGAGTACTTGACCTCTCTGTCAGTAACTAGAGTCTCTTACTGTTTCAGGTAGAGATTCTGCTCCAGCCCTAGTTCCCAGGCACCCTACCACTCTCCAGTCAAAAGGAAAAGCAAGAACTCTACAATAAGTGTGCTGCACCAAGAGTTGTTTCCACACCCATAGCTTTCACGTAGAGGCACATGTCCATAGATCTTTTTTTTTTTTTTTTTTTTTTTTTTTTTTTTTTTTTTTGAGACGGAGTCTCGCTCTGTCGCCCAGGCTAGAGTGCAGTGGCGCGATCTCGGCTCACTGCAAGCTCCGCCTCCCGGGTTCACGCCATTCTCCTGCCTCAGCCTCTCCGAGTAGCTGGGACTACAGGCGCCCGCCACCACGCCCGGCTAATTTTTTTATATTTTTAGTAGCGACGGGGTATCACCGTGGTCTCGATCTCCTGACCTCGTGATCCGCCCGCCTCGGCCTCCCAAAGTGCTGGGATTACAAGCGTGAGCCACCGCGCCCGGCCATGTCCATAGATCTTAGTCAAATAGAGTGGAGATATTCAACATTGCCCGCCCTATAATTAGAGAAAATGTATCACTACTTCTTGGTGGATCCCATGTCTTATTAAAGTGAAAATCCTTGATCCTTTATGTAATCTTAAACCACATTTGCAAGATGATCAACATTTTATTGCATCATCTTATAAGTTGTATGTGAAAAGCCTCAGCTCAAATTATTTCCCTCTCTTCCAACTGTCGCAATAATAATCAGTAAATGAAACATATAAGACAATAGGCTTCTAAGGTTGGTGTTAATGGTGATTTTGATTTTAGGACCTGAGATATAAACACATAATGAATGACTACTATATTAGCTACTTTCCATGTATTCTTTTTCTTTTAATCCAGGCATCAGCTCTACCAGTTGACACAATGATACCCCAATTTCACACATGATGATACTGAGATGTAGAGATGAGGTGGTTTGCCCAAATGCATGCAGCTGGTAAGTGGCAGAGCTGTGGCTGGAAACCAGGTAGAACTTACCTTCTACAGTATCCTGATGACCACCAACCAAACCCTATTTTGCGTGGTGCTAAAAAGCAGTACATGAGTAAATATCCTGAGATCTAGAAAATAGAATGTTATTAAACTTAAGGAAATTAAAAATAAGGAAATAAACTAAAGGTTTTTGTTAAAGTGTGTAGCATTAGTATTCAAAGATCATTTAGACATCAGCCACTGCATTTCCAGCAGAATTTGGTATCATGGGTAACTGTTTTCAATGCTGACACTCCATCTGAGACAGATCAGATGGAGCCCTAAAAGTAATAACCTTTAAATTGAGAAAGTTTACTCTAAAAGTTCCTAACACAACCCAAAGCCAGAAAAGTTCACAGCTCTACATTAAAATGTTAGAAAAAGATCACATTGCAGCAGCTGCTTATGTGGATTACCTAGTCTAGCCATTCTGCTAAGGCTTAAAAAAACCTGTCTGAGTTGTAAGAAGAAAAAAAAAGAAAACAACCTCAAATTATCAAGTTGGTGCTTGTTGATAGAGCTGTGATTTCCCATTTGTTGCCCCAGAAGACCCAGGTGTATCTGAAAGTCAAGATTTTTTTTCAAACTCCGAGGCTGAGGAAGGATTTCTTTAGTATACTTTCCACCAATGCCCTGTGCTGCTTCCAGAACCATAGCTTCCCTTGAAATTCATGGAATGTTTTGCAGCCGATCCAAAGCGCATTAAGAAATCTGTCTCTTCTCATAGCCATTTTATACAACTTCTCTCAATACTTTACAAAGAAATAAAACCAAATGTACTCTGCCTTTAACCTTTGTCTTACTATGTAAAGACCAGTGACACTATTAAGTGTGTCCACGTGTGTATGTACACTTGCTCTTGATTCTTTTGAAGTTTAATGTACTTTAATGTTGATTAAGATTTTAATCCTTAAAACTTCAAGTATGGGTCTCTAAGGCACGATATAATCTCAATTTTACACAGCTTTGGATGAGGAAGAAGCTCTCACAAAGAAATTAGAAACTTTAGTGGGGCTTTCAGCTATCAAATTGGATACCTCTCCCTGGGCTCCTAATGTTCCTTTTTTCTCCATAGTGCTACTTTCAATAGCAACTGTTTCTTGCCTTTCTTCATTTTTGTGGTTATTTTTTGGGTTAATCATAGTAAGAAAAGAGATGAAAGTAGATCCTACAATAGAATATTTCTTTGTGTGGGTGATACTAAAGAGCTGATTTCTGATACCACAAATTTAGTTCCAATATAATCATCTAGACTCAGAGATGAAAACAATACTCTTTTCTGGGTCAGAGGTTTGTTGAGAGGGGAGAGAGTGTTAGAGAGTGAGGGTTCTGGCTCACGCTACAAGTTTTTTACCACAAGGAACAAAATTGTCTCTCTAGTTTGAGGACGTCTATGAAAAGTCATGAATTACCTGTAAAGTATCTGTGAATCTGAAAGAGAGAGATTATGTTTCTCATCTCCTTGCTTGTAACTCAGAGTATTCAGTCTTCTGTTGTGAAATGTTGTCTGAACTTGAAATCTCAGGGTTCCTCATGCATAGAAAGAAGTGGCATAAAAATATACACAACTGATATCACTTTAAGAATGGCCAGTGACATTTATGGTGTTGTTCTTGGAAGATAAACAAACTAAAAAGAATCAGCTTGGAAGATCTCTTGGTTTACTCTTTGCATAGCTTATTGGTCAAGATTTTGTTTGGCTGCATGTCATCTACACTTGAACTACAGTGGCTAACCAAACAGGTTGAATTTTCAGCCTTAGCCGGGAGTATGGAGGTAAGGATCCAGTGTCACTATTCAATAACATCATCAAAAAACCAGGACCCTTCTTTTATCTTGCTCTGCCATCTTTAATATATGGCTTTCATTCTCATGGGCTTAAGCTCTACTTCTAGGCATCATGTCCAAATTTCAGGCAAAGGACAAAAAGCAATAAACAAAAGGCACATATTAGATTACTCTGTCTCTTTTTAGTAATAATAATAATAATTTAAAAGCTTTCTAGAATCTTACCAGAGAGGTTGCTTTTATATCTCTTTGGCCGTAACTTGGTCACATGACCATACATACCTACCTGCAAGGAAGCTGGCGTAGGTATTTTAAAGCAGTGTTACAGTCACTCTAAATTTTGATTTTTGTTAGTAAGGAAAAAGTAGAGAATAGTGATTCGATGGAAAGCCAAAAACGGATATGACTAAGGCCAAAAAGAAGGAAGGAATATACCTTTTTTCCCCCTTAAAAATGTTATACTTGATATGTTATATAAGTTACAATGTTCCATCTTCCATGAAGTTTTTCTTTATCCTCACTGTTTAGTCTGTATTCCTGTAGCACGTTGTCCTTTACTTTCAATAGTATCATGGATCACACTCTACTCCAGTTTAGTTGTTTACATGCCTGTTTTCCTTAGAGAGTCAACTCCTTGAGGATAGAGATCTAGTTTAATTTGCTTTTGTAATCTCATCACTTACCCCCATGTCTGGCAATCTTGTGAGAACAAAAAAAGCCAACTGAATAAATAAGGACAAAGTAAGGTATGGGTAGGTCATCATCCTTAGGAAATGAATGGGCTCTGAGAATCTGGGGTCCATCTACCTGCCTTCCCCAGACTTCCTGGAATCCAGTCTTTCATTCTTTTTCTTCCTAAACCCTTGACATTCTGAACCCCCTTCTCTCACCTGAACATCCCACCCCAAGCTTCTGCACATACACTTACCTTGGGTCAGTTTTTTTCCTACACAAAGTGGATGATCATCACTGCCTGAAATTCTGTCCTTTGGAAGGATAACCCCTCACCTTGAGTTGGGTTATAACATAGTAAAAAGCCAGTTTTGGCTTGTACCACATACCGAGATGACTCATTGGTAAATAAAGCTCTTTTTTTTTTTTTTTTTTTTTTTTTTTTTTTTTGCTCCTCCAAGATCTGGTAAAAGAGATTCCCACCTGCAATGGAGCCAAGGTGTGAGCTGAGGAAGAGGCATGGGGGCAGAAGCTGTGAACACATGGAGTCTCGCTGTTTGCTCAAGAAGCTTGTTTGTACTTTCTGGCCCTGATTGTGCCTGATCTCTCGTGTTCCACTTCTGTCATATGCTTTTCATTTGGTTTGTCTGAAAGAACAATGGCTTGCAGGCCAAATATGGGTTATTTTTGTAAATAAAGTTTTATTGTAAGATGGCCACATCCTTTGTAATAATAATTCAAGTAATTATTGTCTATGGCAGCTTTGACATTCCAACAGCAGAGGTGAGCAGTTGTAATAGCAATCCTAGGGCTCCCAAAGCCTAAAATATTTACCATCTGGCCTTTTACAAAGTAAGTTGGCTGGCCCTGGCTGAAGGAAACCTGGGATTTCAAGATTTTGGGCTGAATTAACTCATATATCCCCTTCCCAATTTTCAGAGTTCCACTCTTTCCTGATCAGAACCTTGACTTTGGCCCAGTAGACCTCTGAGGCTGGGAATTCAGCTTTCTCTGGAAAGCTTTCTCAGTCATTAGGTACTTGGCTTAATCCTCAGCTTTTTCTACCCTATGGCTACAGGAGATGAGAATCTCTTCATTAAATGCCAAAAAATTCTGTCTTTCACATTTTTACATTGGTAACTAATCACCTTCAGCCTTTCATTGTCTTTCTCCAATGCACAGATGCATTGATATATTGATGCATTGATATATTGATGCATTGATGGCCCTCAGGAACAGCCATCCAATTTCATAGTCTTTATAATTATTCTTTTTCATGAACATTTCAAATATTTGAGACATTTTAGCTGCCATTGCATTTCCTTCTCTCAATATCCCATTCCAGTTCACCACTCCAGGCTGGTTTCCAGGATTTAACTGGAGCTGCAGAGGGCCCATGCTTAGTTTAATGTTGTGCAGTTACCATCTTGAAATTTTTAATACTTTTATCTTTGAACTGTGTTTTGTAAGTAAAGTCTGATGGGATAATGGGGATATGCATGAATGGTGTGAAGAGATATTTGAATATGCATGCCCATCATTCTTTGCCATTCCATAAGCATAAAGAGTTTGCGATGTTCATAAATAAGAATTCTCCCAGCATATGTGGGATTTCAAGGAGTTGCAAAGCAAGTAAAAGATAAGCATTTAAGTTTGCAACTGATAGGCCATAATTTCCATTTGAACCCAAATTGCTTCAAATGTAGAAAGAGGCAATGACAAAAACCTGAAAGACCAATGAATGCTACTATATATAATTTTGTACTTGTGTTATTTCCTTGTATTAGCCAACCACTTACTGCAAATGATAAGAGAAGAAAAGAGAGATAGGACATAGATTATTTTCTTTCTAGTCCTTCCTTACTCATCATTAAGCCAAAGAAAGATAGTATTGTAGAAGTGTGTGCATTAAGAAGTCAAATGAAAACAGTTGAGTTAGCTTTGTACAGTGTTTCCATTGTTCTGCTAAGAACGAAATGCATGTGCATGCATAAGCTAGGAAATACGATGCAGCCATAAAAAAGAACAAAAGCATGTCCTTTGCAGCAATATAGATGCAGCTGGAGGCCCTTATCCTAAGTAAACTAACTCAGAACACCAAATATTGAATATTCTCTCTTGCAAGTGGGAGCTAAGTCTTGAACTTCCATGGACATAAAGATGGGAAAAATAGACAGGGGATTCCAAAAGGAGGGAGGGGGCAGGGGCTGAAAAACTTCCTGTTGGTACTATGTTCACTATCTGAGTCACTACACAGGATCATGCAATAAGCCCTTGTAACCACCTGCACATGTACCCCCAAATCTAAAACAAAAATGGAAATTGAAAGAAAAAAGAAAATATGGGTTGTGTAATTTCAGTGTGTTCTAGTCCATTTGGGCTGCTGTGGTAAAATACCATAGACTGTGTGGCTTATAAATAACAGAACTTTATTTCTCACAGTTTTGGAGTCTGGGAAGTCTAAGGTCAAGGTGCTATCAGATTCAGTGTTTGGGGAAGGCCCACTTTCTGGTCCATAGATGGTGCCTTCTCCCTGTGTCTTTATATAGTAGAAGGTACAAGGGATTTTTCTTGGGCATCTTTCACTACTGTGAAGTTTTTCACAATTGCATTGCATGCTAATGGCAATCAGTATACCACCTACCACTGGTCTTTGTTGCTGGCCAGTTGGTGAGAGATCCAGCTTCGTAATCTCATTTTAGCCTCTAGGTCCCAGGAAAACAAATGGAAACTATCTTAGATTTGGTTACCCAGGGGGAGAGCTCTAAGAAGGAAATGTGCTCATAGGTGCACCCTGGTACAATCTTGCAGTTGTCTATGAAAGCCAAGGGAAGCATGAGGTCAGAAGGAGAAGTTGCATTGTAATGTGGGACAAGACTTTTGAACGATCGTATGTGGAGCTCTAGAGCTGGGATGGTCTTCAGAATTGTTCCAGTTGAGTCAAGGGAACAAGTCTACTCTCACATTGATTACTCATGGCTCGCAGGCTGTTCCCAGAGGGCAGATCATAACCTTTGGTAAGGTATTCTCCTTCAGCTGAGGACAATTCCTGGAGAAGGGCTTAGTTGGAAGCAGTGACAGCTAATACTCGCAGGAACTGGGGAATGAGGGCCTCTGTCCTGCAGGGGTCAGGGCGGTACGGCATCCACTGAACAAGGTCCACACAACAGCCAGAAACAGGTAGGCATCAACAGACTCTACAAGAACCAAAAGATTTCCTTTCAATCTTACAGTTTTTTAAAAATTCAGACAACGCAGAGCAGAAAAGAAAAATGCTGCCATTACATACACCACACAAAAACTTCAGTGGTTTAACTGCTATTATTATATTAGAGTCAGGCAAAATCAATTTTTGTTTAGTACAAGACAACTACTACTCTTTTCCTTTAAAAAATTCACCCTCTTTATTTTGTTCCAGGGGATCAGTCTCAAAGCCTGTTCCATGTACAGTCTTCACATCTGAAGAAATGTGGAAGCTAGCATACTTCTTTCTAAAAAATGTTAACCTTGTGGCTTTATTACAATAGGAAATGAGTCAAACCTATCAACTGCATGATACTACAGTTAGGGGCCATGATCCAAAAGTTACAAAACAGCCTGCAGGACGTAATGCAGTTTTATGGTGAAAAACTTAAAAATGCTTCCCTTATGATTGATGAGTTATAAATGGGATGGGCTGAGATAGCATGTGAACTTGTGCATGTGTGTGGGTATGTTAGTTGGGGGTTGAGTTGGGTTGAGGTTGGGGGGTGGTGGCGGCGCACCTTGCAAGTTTAAACTGGGCAAGCTCAAAGGAATCATGCTTGGCTTAGGTCCCATGGTACAAGTTTGTACTGGGCCATGAAAGACGATGCTTGGTCCTGTGTGTGACACCTGGCACATAGGCTGAAAGAAAGGTGTGCCTTGTCAGGGATTTTCCCAGATGCTTTCTGGATTTCTTCACCATTATCAGCAGTTCCTTTTAAACACACAAAGCATGTGTGCCATGCATTGCCAGGGCACTGTTCTGGGAGTAGCCTGCTAATTGTTCTTTCTCATTGGTATAATCCTGGGTGAAGGGAGAAATCGGCAAGAAATCAGGTTTTTCTCTCCACCCAATCAAGGACTCTATATTTTTGGTTTGAAAGAAAGGATCAGATGGTTTGGTCTTTGGACAGAGTACCCAAAGTTATGGTGAGAACTAGGCTCTATCTCTGTCCATATTGCCTAAGATAGTAGAGTCAGATGAAGAGTTCAAACTTACAAGGGCATTGAAGAAAACTCAAAGCCCCAGCCTCAAATACAAGAGACAGGCTGGACTATTCAGGTCCCTCTTTACCTTACTACTCCTACTCCAGCTTGGGATAGGGTTGGGGAGGGAGCTGCTGGAGAATGTTATTTAACCACTAGTTATAATCTTGTTAAAGGAACAGAATATCACTCGTTTTGGACCTGAGGCTGGCTGGTTTCATATCGTTAAGCACAGCATGAATTGGCATTAAATAAACTCAGAATGCAGGAAACATGTTTCACAAGGCAGGGAGAGATGTGGGTACATTACTGTTGGCGTTTTAAAAGACTAAACTTGGACTAAAGTCTTCTCATCATGAGCAGAGCAGATTGTCACCAGGCTATCCCCAGCAAGACAGCACCACAGAAATTCACCCCCAGCTTCCCAATGCCTACATCTTCATTGCCACAGAAACAAAATCCTGACTCAAGAGATTAAAAATTTTTGTAAAAGCCTCATTGACAAGGCATTCAGCCACTGTGCTTTTACCTCATCAGATACCATCCCCTCTCACTTTCTAGTTTTTCCAGCACCTAGGAAACATAAAATTGTCATGGTATTCAAGATACTTTCTCTGCTCATAAAACAATAATCACATTGTAAACCCAAGAGTGCTGCAATAGAAGTCTTTCTGGTCCTTTATTAATGCTGCTGGTATTTGTCTAGCCTTTAAAAAGCTTTTGGCTCAATATCCTACTCATATTTTTGGGCTATGGCTTGCTAGAGTTGTCAGGACAAGTAAAACATTTCCCTTTCAGCATTCATTACAAGAAAAAAAAATTCTATTGTATTTCTTAAAAGGGACTTGTGACTCATCTCCTTTTTTGGGATAGAGTTATAGCTTAAGGTTTTGCCAGTGGTGTACTTCCCTGCAGTGATAAGTAAAGCGAATGTTCAGAGGTGAGAGATACTGAATTTGGATATGAGTTTTGTTTGTTCATTTGCCACACCTGCAGGATGCTACAGGACTCTGTAGGAACATTTTAATGAATAAATCTTATGGGTTTTTAGTATAACTCTATAATTTAAGATTGACCTCTGAATTCCAGCTGAAATTTATATTGCGAGAAAGGAACAAAGTGCCCCATTAGTGCAGACTTATTTTGACAAACGTATTTTTACTTATTGTTTGAAAAATGAAAATAGCTTTATTGCTTCTTTATAGTTACTAAGTAAATGTTTAACTTTAAAAAATTATTATAAGCATGAAAAGAACCCAGTTATACATGCTATTGCAAGTATTTCAGAGAAGACAGTGACACATAAGGAAGGAAACATAAATTATTTATAATTTTACCAACCAGTGATAATCAGCATTAAGTGATAATCAGCATTGATTATAGGCTACATTGGTTTATAGCCTAACAGTCTATTTTTCTGTGTATGCACACAGGTATATTATATTTTGCCAAAATGAAATTGTACCATACGTGTTGGTTGGTGGCTTTAAAAAAAAATTCATCAATAAGTGAACTCTATCATTCCTCACCTTTGTTAGTAAACAGGAAGAGTTGTAAATTGTATGCCTCTTTAGACTGCTTGCTATGGCAGAAGCGGAAACATTTTCAGAGCAAATGAATTGTGCATCATTTTGTTAGCAAATCGTTGGAAAGACTAGATAGGTTAGAGAAAGCGCAACTATTTCGCTTTGAACTTCTTGCACGATTATATTGAAGGAAATTTCCTGGGGACAAAAATTTTTGACTGTCATAGAGCCAAACAAAACCACTAAAAGTTGTTGAAAGGCCTCTCAGAATATTACGGTGCTGTGTGTTCTCTGGGCCATCTTAGAAAAGAAGGAATATATTCTTCCATCAACATTAGCGTGGAGCTTCTGTCAGAAGAGGCTGTGCAGTACATCTGTGAACCATTTCTTTGGACCTACTAAAAGTATAACTCTAACTCCATGATATTATTTACTCCCAGAACTTTGTCTTTCATATTTTTTGTAGTTGTCTGTAGAACCAAAAAAGAATCAAAACCAAGAATGGGGGTGGAAAGGTTACAAGTACATTATGTTTGAAAGTGTTTGGCTTACATAGATGAGGTCAAAGTTCTTTTTAGCCAAAATGTAGTTTGTCTTTTTCATTTGTTTGCATCCCCTTTTGTTTGTGTAAACAAAAGGAGATTACTTGATGAAACTAGAATCCAGTGAAAAAGTTACCTGTTTGGGGTTTTGTAAACAAAGAAGCAAACAAACAAAAAAAGACACAGTAGGCCAAATTTGTCAGGTACTGTTGAAGGTAGAAAATCTATATTGGTTGAAATTTGGCTGTTTCCTGAACCTGAACTTGGTTATTAAGTGAGTACCTGGACTGAGTCATGGGGTGAATGCTAAATGGAACCTATAGGATGTGACTTCTGCTGTCTGCCTGCACATGCCCACACAGCCTCCCAAGTTGACCCAAAGGGGATGCCTCTTTGCTTTGTCGTAGTCACCTCCCATATTTCTGAAATGAAGCTTACAACCCGGAGAGGATAAAACTCCTGGGAAAATAGTTGAAAGACTTTGAAATTACCAGAAGTCTTGGCTTATGCTATCACATGACTCTGAAAGCCTTCTGCTGATAGAATCATAGGGCTGAAAATGATAGAAAGAGGTCATTTAGTTCATTTATCTGCCTAAGGCAGAAACATAAATGTACCACTGGTGGCTTTGCTTCTTGTTAAAATGCTGTTTCTTCAAACAAGAAAACATCTTCTTTTTCTAGTAATTACTAAGTTATATTTACTTTGGATAAAATCTCAAGACTTTGTCTCACTGTTTGTTGTAGAGCAAAAACAAGATACTGGATACTGAGTGATTAGGTTTCACATAAAATTAATTTGCGACACTGATGAAATTAAATAGTAAAAATGATCTAATAGGATAATAACAAGGTAGGGAACTTGTAAGTATACACACATATTTGTCTATTAGCAATAGCATATAATTACAGACATATTTTCAAAAATCAGTTTCCCAATAATTAAGGTTTCAGCTTTTGGAAATGTGCATAGAAACCTCCTTGAGCATTTTGCTCTACATTCAACTATAATAACAATCACTTTTTACATTTCTCCCATTCATAAAACAACTAATTCCAGAAGAAATAAATGAAATTCATAGGGATTTTTTTTGAGGCTTTCCTAAGTTGAATTCATACCATTAAAAAAATCTTTCACGTTTAAATTCTATTTCTCTCTTCAAAATGTATCTTGAACAAAACTTTCATGCAAACCAGTGCCAGATTTTCTGGTCACTTTAGATCAAGCTAAACTCACATGCAGACACTACCCACAAGAAGATTACAGCTGGATTTGGGAATTAAGGCATAGATATATAAAGAATTAAATAGCAAACTGAAAGTTTACACGAAACTGTTGCAGATTTCCAGATGGGCAGGAAAGGCAGTTGCCTAAGGTCAAAGGTGGCAGAAGATCAATCATGTTGTCTCTATTATGTAAGAGCAAGAATAGATGACTTTCAAGAGCTCCTTTAGATTATGACTCCATGATACTCACTCATTCATAATTGGTGTGACTTGGCAAGACTGGACTCAAGGAAGTTGTGTTTCTTTCCTTGATAATACAGAAAAATAAGAAAAAAAGAGAGGGCTCCTTTATATTGTGTATTATTTACTGGACCCTACGGGAGGAATAGACAGGTAAAGATATAAATAGTACAGAATTTGCCTTAATGCTTTGCCTGTACACACGGCCAACAATGAAGCTCATACCCAGAAAAATAGTCATGAGGCTTTCAACCTCTTTGGTGGTAGCCATCTTGGACACTCCTTGTTTCTTTTCCCTTTGCTTTCATTCTGTTTTCTCACTGCTCACTACATCCCTCTTGCTCTAATGTTCTTGTCCTTTTCTCCTATTTCTGGCCATGTTCTTGCTCATGGCCAGAAATAGGAGAAGCTGGTGGCAACCTTGGCTTTCTAAGTGTTAACCCTGGGCAGCCTCAAGGGCACATCTGGTACTGGCTTTTGGCTTTCTGGACACTGAACTCTCTGTGTTGCCATCTCATCTTCCCCAGTGTCAGCACTCGGTGGCAGTACTTGGACTGTATCTTGAATGATTAACTCAACCCACATGAGATAAAATAGAAGAGCATTCCAAACCAAGGCAATAGCGTATTCAAACTGTATAAAACCATGAAAGAAATTGGCATATTTATTATACTGTGATGATATATTCAGATATTAAACAATCTTCAGAGGGACTTCTGTTGTTCCATATACAATTTGTTGGGTCGGATCTTGGCAGAACCCATAAACAGGGATGCTACAGTTGCTCTACTGCCTAGGTATCTATAGGCTGATCATTAGACCTACTATTTTAGGACAAGTTCATCTTTGTCACCATTGGCACTTTGAACAAGATTGTGCTCTTAAAAATCCTCAAAATCTACTCTAGATCACCTATAATCATTTGAGGTGTTTTATGGTTCACCTGCCACCTTTACCACATCTTCTAAAAGCAATGCCTTCAATTTTCACCTTACATCGAGAAGGTTGTTTTGAAAGAACTTCAGGTTTACATGTGTTGCTTCATTTCTATCCTTTAATTGTAAATCATTGCCAAATTTTCTGGTCACGTGGAATTACCTTAGACAGAACTAAACTCACATGCAGATACTACCTTCAAGAACATTACAGTCATATTTGGTAGATATTCCTTTAGCAAAAAATGTCTCCCAATACTTGAAGCCTACTTCCCAAACCATTGGAGTGTCTCAGGGCAAATTTACAGCAATTTATTCCATGCCTGGTCTTCAAACAATACTCTTTCTTGCAATAATAGTGCACCCTACTCCCAATTGCCAAGCCCAGTTGTTGGGTGATTCCCGAATGCCTAACACTCATTAGAAAAACATTAACAGACCCTTCAAACCATGCTGTGTTCTTTAAAGGAGAGGCAAAAGACCACAACCAAAAGGAAGTACATGCCAGGGAAGTTAAGTGTCCGTATCTGAAAAGAAATTTCAAATCCTGGAGCAAGAAATGATTGAACATACTAGGAATATTATGACTACCAAAGAAAAGAGAATGAATACAATTGTCTTCATATATTTGAAAGTTGTCATCTGAATGAGAGATTAGACTCATCCTGTATGTTTTCAATGAATAGAATTAGAACCAATATTGAAGACGTAAGGAAAAAGATTTTGGTTCAGTAAAAGCAAGAAATGTCTGATAAATAGAATTGTCCAAAGATTAAGCAAAGAAAGTTGAGAGCTCTCCATCACTGAAATTATAGTAAAGGCTGTATTCAAGCATAGGAATGTGAAAGGAGTTGGGGAATGTGTCTTTTTTTCCAAGAGCATGTGATTACTCCATAAAAATTTGACGTAGATGTAGGCTTCATTTACTCATTTACTTACTAAATCTTTGAGTGCTTACTCTACCACTGGCCTAGTGTGAGCTTCTAGGAATACAAAAGTGCATGAGTCACAGTCCTGCCTTCAAAATACTTTCAATCTAGTGAGAAAAGTACATGATAATTCAGACAGAAAGGCAAACAAGCAAGGCAGCACCATCACATTGTAACATGTTTAATTATCTACCTTCCCCACTGGAATCTAAGCTTCTCAGGGGCACATATACCGTGTATTTTGCTTGCAATTTTTTCTCCAGCACTCAGTCAGTGCCTGGCACATAGTGAACAAAGTTTTATTGACTGAATTTATTGAATAATGTGGAAATCTATTCTGATTGTGATTAGTATAGTGGAATACTGAGGAAGGAATGTTCAATGTTATCTGACCAGAGGGAAGTGTTCAGAGAGAGGATGTGATTCTATGTCTTTGACCTCAGAGGAGGAGTGTGATCTGACATAGAAGAGGAGTTCACAATCAAGAAGAAAGGGCATTTAAGCTTGTTTGAAGGCAAAGACATGAAACAGCATTGTATATGCTGAGATGGACATGAAACAGCATTGTACATGCTGAGATGACAAGCAGTTTCACATGACTGGAACATATGATTTAGGGCAGTGAGTAGTAGGAGACAAGTCTGAAAAGGCTGTAGGAGATTGAATCACGGGTTTTAATGAGAAGTGTAACGTGATCAGTTTTTCCTTTCAGGAGGACAACTCTGGCAGCAATGTGGTGGGGATGGGAAAACTGATTAAGACCAAAGTAGAGATAAGGAATAATAGGAGGATATTGCAGTCATCTGGGAAAGAGTGAGGAATGTCTAGAAGAGAATAGTGGCAGCAAAGGCAAAAGGACAGAGATAAAATTTGAAAGGTATTTAAGGTAAGGAGATCTTGGTTCTGATGGGATGCAGATGGTGGTGAGGCTGGTAAGGTGGTTATAGTGAGAAGTGAGAGAATGACATCTAAGTTAGAGACGCATAGCCATTTAACAAGGCTTGGAAATATAGGGGGTGGAGGATTTGGGAGCTTGTAGCTTATTCAGCAGAGAGAGCCTAGTAGTGGGCAATTGGTGTTATGGAGTAATGGTCTGGGCAGAGAATAGAATTATAAATCATCACACATACTATGGTGAAGTGAGTGCAGATGAAGTCGCCAAAGACAAGTGTGCACAGTAAGAATCGACACGAGGAAAGCATCTGGGGAACAAAAATAGAGGACTGTTGAGAGTTGATGCTTAGCATCGACTAGGATGTGACACCAATACGAGCCTGAGTTCTAAGCAGGTATATCACCAGAGTTTGGCATTGAAACATGAAATATGGTATGTTCACAAAGAGATGTTTCGTTTTGATCAGTAATATTCATCATTAATAGTACCATAGGTAAGGATGAGACATAACTAAGGAGTGCTGTGAAATGGATAAATGGTAACACTTTTAAAAGACTTTTCATAGAAAACCTCAAACAGCAACATTCCTATGTTTACAAAATATCAAGTAGATCCATAATAGAGATAATAAAATATTCAGGGAAAAGTTCAGATGAAGAATAGGCTATTATTTTCAAATTCTCACATTCTGACTTTAGTATATTTTAACGTATTTTCTTTTGTTAGGCAATCCTTTCTCCAAAGGGCCATGGGCTCCTAAAATTTGTATTTTCTTTCTGTATTGGAGCTAATGGCAGTCAGAAGCCTTATTAGCTAAGGCTGATTTATTCAGTCAGTTTGTACAGGCAAGGAGTGGGGTTAAACTTGGGTGTGCCACTAAAATGGACATCATTTGATAATAAGAAGCCTTACTGCCAAACTTCAGGAGTCTCCAAAGCTCTCTCTAGTCTGCAGGTCATTCTTCAGTTTCTCTAATTCTTGTACAAAAAAACCCACACAAACAAACAGATAATATGCAAATATAATGATTTCTTGTTTTTACAATATGTATAAGCTTTTTGGTTCTGCACTGGCAGCTAGCTGGTCTCCTGAGACGTGGTTCTGGACTATATCCAAAAACAGATTTAGTTTCTGAGGAGGAACATTGTGAAATCAGTAAGCAAGCAACCTTGCTGATCCAAGTGAGCAAAATGCCTTAGTTGGTGGGTGCTCCAAGCAAAAATGCTTAAAGGGATCCAAGAGTTCTATTTCTCGTTTGACTCAGATTCAGTTAAATTTCATTTCTGTGGAATCCCGGATGATGAGCATCACCAAGTGCAGAAGCTGAGTTGGGTGGAACAGTTGCTCACAGTGGGGCAGCTCACTCACTGCCTTGACACATACTCTTGTTTTGCCATGAACATAAGTGACCTTAAACACATTTTTTTCTAAAATTATAGCAACAAGGGACTTGAAAAAAAATGAAACTCATGAGACAGCTATCTCTCTTGGCTCTTGAAAAGGCTGCTCCTTAATTGCTCAAGAAAGATGAAATGATGGTACTAACCCTATTTCTCAGGAATAATTGATGGGTCATTTCAGCGATAAATTCAAGAATAGATACTGACTAAGAACAGTTACAGAGCTTTATTTTTGCCTTATATGTTTATAATGAATTCAACTAACCAGGGCTCAAGATAGGACTTACTTTTTGAATTTTGCAATGATTTCAAATGTAAAGTCACTAAAGACCTCTTGTGCACTTTTAACATCTCTTCCCTTCCCCCATGTTCTATGTAAACAAAGTATGTTTCTTGAATTGTACCATTAACAGTGCCAGATTATCAATTTTTCTCCTGAACAAAGTTTGGATGCTTTCCTTACAATTTCCTTGTAATATAATTATGACATTTGAAGGAAATAAGGAGTCATCAGAAAATATTTTTTAAAAATTACTGGCAATGATATCTGCTTAATTCTGGAAGGAATCAAGGCTCAGAGCTTAAGGGACAAAAATGAATAGAAATAACTACATTTCTTATTTGGTCTTCTAGGTAGAGAAGCCTTGTTTACTACCTGTATAAGGCAAACACAACCCCCACCTTTAAAAAAATTGTTAAGTAAAACTTCTTATGGGAAGTGGTGATGGTAGAAAGTATCAAGAGTTTTGGTTTATTTATTGATTGATTTATTTCCCACATTTTTTTCCAAAAAGATTTAAACCCAAGAAAAGAATATGCTTGAAATATTTAAAAGGTTTGTCACAGAAAAGAAATCAAAGTATATTATTAAAAATTGTGGTTCTGAACTAGATAGGAACTATTTTTAATGGAATAATTTGAAGGACAATTTCTCTCTCTCTCTCGGTGTTTGTTTAACAATTGTTTATTGATTCTGTTCTTTGTATAGTCTTGAGTACTGGGGACCAAGGAGAATATATGACTAAGATGGGCTTTCAGCCATTCATCAATTCACTGTATATGGGAGATTGGATGACTGATCTTCACTTTGCTGAGAAATTGCATAAATTATTATTATTTACAATAAAAAAGAAAATTGTTCTTATACTCACTAGATGCTTAAGTGTCTCACTAGACCAGTGTTTCCCTGAACCTGGCTAATCATCAGATCATTAGAGACACCTGCTAACCATAGATATTCCGAAGCCTCATTGCTGGACCCTTAATCCAATGGGCATGTGGTTGGGTAGTGATGGGAATCGCCAGTTTTATCAAGTAGTCAGGTGATTCTCATACTTCGCAAAGTGTAAATAACATGGTACACGAGTATGAACTCTTCCTGGGCAGGAACCATGTCTTGTTTATCTTGGTGTTTAGTGCTTAACATAGCGTTGGGCACAGAAGAGGTGCTCAATAAATATTTGTTAAACAGAATAGTAAATATCTCCACAAATAACCTTTCTGGAGGGACTCATTCCTTGCTATGTTTTTAACTTCATTGCTGTGTGTGCTTTTTGTCTCTTGACGCTTTTTTCCACGATATAAACATGCTTCCTTTCTACTCACCATGTCTTAATACCTCATGTCGTCCAGATCAATAGAATTAGTCTGAATAGAAAATTAATGATCTGGCAGGATATTGCTCAGTGTCTTTGGTGTTTGGCAGGAGGATCTTTAGGTAGCGAATCAGAGTCTACAGAACTGGTTGTAGATCAGTATTAATCATATTACAGCTTGCATTTATGTAGTATCTTTCTCTAGGACTCAAATCCTTCTTCAAACATTATTTAATAAGAACAATCTATTCATCTCTCTGTAGGTGTGTATGTTGTTTTAAGAATGCCTTACACATGAGTCTAGTTGATTGGACCACCAAGAATTTAGTAGCAATGATCCTTCCACCTGGCTGCTTGGCCTCAGGGTGCCTGAAAAAGGTGTGTCCCAACAAGCAAAGGCATCTTCCTTTCAGACAGGCAATAGTTTGACACTTAGTTTATAACTAGGTGTTACCTTAGCTGAAGTTGTGGGACAGGCCAAGGGAGGAGTGTCTTGGCAAAGGGGATAGGGTGGATGCTAGAGGCTAGTGACAGACTGACCTGAATCTCAGCTGTGAGGACAGGAAAGATCTGACCTAACAGTCTGAAATGACAATTGGTAGAAAGTGAAATTGACTGGCATGCTGAAGCGATTTCCCTGAGGTCACTGGTTGGTTGACACAGCCATAGGTAGAACCGAACTTTGACCTAAGCTCCAGTCACCAGACCACATCCTGCAGAGAGAATACTCAACATCCTCAAAAGTCTAATGAGTGGCTTTGGCTGGGATGTGATTTGACAGATCACTGTGTTGTCTGGGCAAGGCTAATTGAAAGTTTTTCCTCTGAGAAGTATTTCTTTCCCTCTATTGAGACCTAGATTCCAGGAGAAAAATTCCTGAGGTTATTCATCCCATTGCTTCTGGGAACACATATGTGAAAGAACACTTCTTAGTCAAAATAAATTTCCATAGACAATTATCAAGCACTAAAGCTTTTCCTGACAAGGCATGTATTTCTATACTGCTGGTTAGTAACCGATACTACCTAGCATCAGATAATATTACGTCAAATTTATCTTTGTTTGCGGTTTGACTTTTGCATAGTCTGAGAAGACAAGCCTGAATCACAGGTATTCAGCTATCTAACAGGTTCCCAGTACTTGCCAATCTTTGTAGTAACTTGAGATTTTCCCAGTTGGCTTCAAGCCAATGGGCCCTGTGGGCAGCATGAGATGCTTATGGAAACTCAGTGTATGCAAATTACTTCCAGGATCTTTGAACCCAGGGGTGGCAAATGTTTTACAATAGTAAAGAGAACTAAGGAGATGTGTATTTCTTTCTCCCCCAACCCCATGTTTTCCTCAGGTATCAATCTTATTTGGTATTTTGATTGAACTCATTAATCCCCTATTGAGGCTATGGCTAATGGAGTGAGAATTCACTTTCTCAGAGAGTTTGTGATTTTCCCTCCAGAAACAGATACCTAATGATGTAATCACTGAAGAGAATTTTTCTAGAATGGAGAGAAAAGTCACATTTTCAGTACACAGGGAAAGTCAAAGACTGTATACAACAAAGAGTAATACCCGAGCAACAATCCTATCTATCATTCTTAACTCATTATGTGATATCATACAAGCTATTTTACTCCTCCCTCTGGTCTCTGATAAACCTAGAAAAAGCTCATTATAGAATCCAGGGAAACGACATTTGTTATGTATTTTCTAGGAGCCTGAAACTTATTTCTTATCACAATTCTGTAGGATAGATAGATATTTTGTGGCCATTTGACCACAAAAACTAAGCCTGAGAAAGGTTAAATAATTTTCCAGGATTACCCAGTTAGTAGTAGTGCTGGAGCTTGACTCCCGTCTGCCTAGTTTCAGAATTCCCCACAGCGCTTCTCCTAACATGGTAACGGGAAAATAGGTGAAAATCAAAAGACTGTTTTTTGGCTTGGCTCACAACCAAGTGCATGGACTTAGACAATTTTGTTCTTTCCAGCATCTATCCTCTTGTTCACACTGCTCGCTCTCATTTTATCCCCCAGATAAACTTGTGGTGGGTCCTATTTACAGCCCTGGTGCCAAAGTTTCAACCACAGTGAGAGACCTAAGGATTTCAAGGAAAACTCAAAGCAGCAATATTCAGTGATAGAAGACTGAGGGGTTTGATGCAGAGTTCACTCTCTGAAAATGAACTTTCAGGTAAGTGCCCAGTTGGCTCCAGAGCTGGGCATAGATCAGTATTAATAATGTAACTTGTGTTTATGTAATAGCTTTTTCTAAGACTGAAATTTTTCTTCAGACCCATTCAGCAAGTACAATGTTTTCATTCCTCTGTAGGTGTGTATGTTGTCTTAAGAATGCCTTACACATGTCTTCCAAACTATGTTTACTGGTTGGGTGTAGATCAGAGAGTTGTTCTCTCTCTCTAGAGCCTTCAGGAAATAATTTCCAGGTCTAACTCGGTGG
The DNA here is from genome assembly GCF_028878055.3 of Symphalangus syndactylus. NCBI lineage: Eukaryota > Metazoa > Chordata > Mammalia > Primates > Hylobatidae > Symphalangus > Symphalangus syndactylus. The sequence continues at coordinate 46,467,192 of NC_072440.2, forward strand.
AGTTGAAATAGCAGTCTAATGCAGTGGTTAATTTACAATGGTTAACTTAAAATTCCCAGGGATCTCTTTTAAGCTTTTCTGAACTATTAAGGGCCCTGGAACTTAATATAAATTACTCTAAACATTTAAGATTCCAACTTTGAAGAAATATATGACCTGAAAATAGAAATTTATAAAAACAAATCAATCAGGGAAGCCTATCTTCTCTGAATAAAACAGTAAGTCCTGGTTTTCAGTTTGTCCAAAGTGTTTCCTAGTGCATCCAAAATACAATTTAAGTTTTAAAAATTGGTTTTTCACATAGCGTTAATCAGCCCTACCTGTCTTCTGCAGCATCTTACAGTGGCAATGGTCCTGAGTAGCCTGTCAAAACGTTTATGTTTTTGTCTTGTCTCTCCCATTAGCTAATGCGTATCCTTGGGCAACTCATCTAATCCCTCTGGATTTCATGGTCATTATTTGTAAATGAGGAGATTGGGCATTGAGGTATTATGGTTTCTGCCAGGTGTGAAATTCTATGATCTAACTGTATACCATTTGGTTTCTGGGAAGAAAGGAAAGCAAACAACCAAAAAACCCAAACTAAGGGTTTTCCTATATAATTATGGGAAATAAATATAGGAATATAGAATGATATATCATATACATTATTACTAATAATAATTTCTTCTTAACTATTTTCTAGAATGCTATGGTACAAATTCATTTGCTACCAGAAAGAGCTCAGGAAATGTAACATTACATATTAATATAAATTTTTATTTAAGGGGAAAGGTGTGAGGTTCCAAGTATTTCATGAAGAATTAAGTATTGTACTTGTCTATTAAGCTATTAAACACACACAAAGAAATGAGGAATACATGGATTGTGGGAAGCTGGGAGTAACTTTAATTTTATTCAAGAATACGTACTTTATTTCTCAATATTTTGGTGTTGGAATTGTAATCATGACTTTGTTCTCTTCATCTCTCCTTTCTGGCCCGATAAGCAGACATGTTGTTTTACATAGCAAGGGTGTTGATGGCATCTGAAAGGAAAACAATCTGATTTTTGAACAGATTGTTTTTTTATGGGTCAGCACTTTTGTGACTATAGCAGACCGTGACTGATTAAGACAAATGATTATTGGATGACTTGAAGGAAAGAGAGGTTCATTCAGTGAGTGACTATACAGGATAACAATTTTAGGCTTGGAGAGCTGTGAGTGTCTCCAGCCACTGAGCACAAACTCTGCTTACAAAGACCCAGGCTTGGCAAAATCGGATCACATTTGGAAGACTTTTTTTTTTTTTTTAATATACTGGAGTATATCAGCTTCTCAGTTGAAAAGAGGGAAAATTGGTTGATACCTTCGTTAAACAAAATTCTGATAAGACGAAAGAGATGCGATGAAAAGTAAATACCGTGCATGATCTTGCATGTACTGAAAAAAATTTGGACTGAAAAAATTGTGTAATGGATGTCACTGGGACAAACAGGACAATTGGATTACGGACTTTGAATTATATCACTGTTAAATATCCTGATTTTGATAATTATAATTATGTAAGAGAATGCTTTTGTTAAAAAATACACAGAAGTATTTAGCAGGAAAGGGGTATACTGTATGCTATTAACTCTTTAGACAGTCTATTTAAAAATTATGGACATAGAGATAGTAACAGATAAAGCAACTTTGCAACTTCTCTGTAAGTTTGATTAAAATACAAAGTTAATAAAAAATAGAACAGAGAGATAAACAGCTGTCTGATTTTGCAGAATTGGGGAGGAAATGTTAACCAATAACATGTTTTATCACCTTCCCTTTGGCGAGGACCAGCAAGCTGGTAAACTTCTAGCCTAGAAATTCAAGGATTTAGCTGAAAATAAAAGTCCTGAACTTATTACTACCATGAAACCATAAACCTCTCCTCCTCTCCATACTCAACATCATAACTTGTTCTTTTGTATCTTTATCCTTTGTTCTGGATCAGTCTGGGTTAAGAGCTTGAGTTAATCAGTTCCACTCCTTCAGAAAGTCCTTCTAATACCTTGCCCTAAATCAGAAGAAATATATGTAAAATCTCCCCAGGAACTGGGGAAGACCAGTATTTTTCAAGCCAGTGGGCCCTTCCTTGTTGTAAGCCAAGATCTATAGATTATATTTCACTTATCTCCCACCCTGGCTTAGTCTCTTCTCCCTTTTCTTACCATAAAGGGAAAAAAGTCCAAATCCTGACTTTTGTGAAGCCACTATTTTTTTTTTTTTTGCAGGAGGTGGGGCATGCAATTTCTGTCATCTGAATTAGCAGATCAATCAATGCACAATCAATAATACTTTATGACAATTTTTGGCTCTCCGATGAGTCAAATTAAAATGGATACATCTAATCCTGTTTTCTCTAAGAATTTTGCAAAGTTTAGGGGTGGAGTGAAGGGACAGAGTCATTGGGAGCTAATAGAGAGAACCACAATTTAGGGTCTTTTATTTAATGAGAGTGTTTGTTTTTACATGTGGGTTTTCATTGCTCCTAGAGTATTAACAACATAATACTGAAGATGCCAGTCTCATATTTCCAATTCTCACCCAACGAGCTAGCTTTGATCTTATCTGGAGTTCATATTCTGAGAGTCTTAGGGAATAAAAGTCTTTTCTTGCTACTTCATGACAGTAAAAGCATGTCTGATTTGGAGGCTTCATATAAACTGCCTGTGAAGTAGACGCCACTTTGCAGGAATCCAGTCAGCTGTAACATTCCTGAAGGAGGAGGAGGATGGTTCAGAGAATGCGGTTCTTCTTCGAAACAAAGATCCACATCAGAATCATGAGGCTGAAGGAGGTTAGAAGGATACTTTTGCCTTCAGGGTGTCCCATCTCAGCCACTGGGTACTAGTCTGGGCAGGCAGTGCTTTGGTTGACACCTTCAGGATGAGCAGACAGGGAGAAACTTGTAGTCATTTTTCTTGGCAGAAGCTACAACCCAGCCCAAGTTAATTATGTCTGAGAAGAAGAATAATGTCTGGGCACCTGCAATTTTCAATTTGGGACTTCATGTGCCAGTGCCAAGTATTATATCAAGCCATTCACATGTATCTTCACAAAGTCCCTTTCTGGTTTCATGTCAGACAATGGGAACACTGAGTTTTAAAAACTCCTTTATAATTGTCTCTGTTTGCCAAGAACTTCATATGTGCCAGAGCTGATTAAGTTATGTAGCTGCATCTTGCTATTTAATCTTCATAACAACCCTCCGAAGAAGATATTATTATTTTTCCCACTTAGCAGTTGAGAAAACTGGGGCTTAGAGAATATCTTGGCCCAAATCACATGACTAAATAATGTGGAAATGGTGCTTGAAATTAAGCCTATGAGACTAAAAGACTCAAAATTAAGCCTACCAGACTTTGCATAAAGTTCTATTTCTAACATTCCTATTAATTAGAAGGTGGGCATTATTGGTCCTGATTTCATAGTCAGACCTTACTTAGGGATATTTGCCCAGAGCTGCAGAGTCGTTAGAGCTAAATCCAGAACTGCTATTCTCTACTCTATTTAACTCTCTTCCTTTCCCTAATAATAAACGTCACCAATCTTGGGGCTCAGAACATGATACCCTAAAGTACAGTGCTTTGGCATGCTGAGTACTTTGAACTGAAAGAGATCGAAAGGGCCTCAGAAGCAAGACCTTCTCCTGTCCTCCTCTCTCCGTCCCCCATTTCTCTCCCAAAGCAGGTCATAAAAACTAGAGTTTCTCTTTCCCAAGGCAGATCATAGAAACTACAACTGCTCTCCCTCAAAGCCAGCCATAAAACTAGAAATACTACTCTTTGACTTCTCCCTTCTTCCCTAAAAACTCTCATGTAACAGGTGTCCTGTGCCGTACAGGTACAGAGAAGAAATGATGGAGAAGGATGCTGCACAGAGGGAAGGAATGCTACACAAGAGAGGACTAGAAGCTTCTTTACAAACAGGCCCTGCTGGGTTTCTGTCTCAGCCTATTATCATTACATTCTGTCCTTTTTGTCCAATCACGTTTCTACTCAGCTGTCCATTCTTCATCAAACGTAAGCATAAAAATACAAGTTTTCCCTGGGTCTTCACTTTTGAAGGCTCTTATGTAATGCAAAATTTAATAGAATAAATGTTACGTTTTCTGTTGCTAACCTTTTTTGGTTACAGGAGTGTCAGCCATGACCCTTGTGATGGGTGGGGAAAAGCTATTACCTTTTTACCCCTACACTGGCAGCGTATTATCCATAGAAAAGGCTCTAATTTAAGAATTAGGGAAACCTGAGAAAATTAAATTAAAAAAATATATAATTTGCCTTTCTACTGACTCCTTCCCCACAAACCATAAACATGTTCAAGTCTCTCATCTAAAACAAAACATAATGAAATAAAGCAAAGAAAACAAGAAAATAAACAAACCAAACCCAACTTCTCTCAACTCTGCATCCCTCCTCAGCTCTAGTCCTATTTATTTCTTTCCCTTAGCAGTAAAGCTTCTTGGAAAAAAAGTCAACGATTTTCATTTTTTGGCATTCTACTCCTTCTTAAACCTACTGCAATCTGTCTCTTACACACATCTCCCAACTGCACTAAACCTGCCCTGAAAGGTCATCGATGACCACCCAATGTCAAAGCCAATGGATCCTCCCCACTTCCCAAAATTTTATTATAAAATTTTTAATTATACAGAAAAACTGAAAGCACTGCTCAGTGAATACCTATATATGTAATACCTATATCTGACAGTATTTTACTATATTTTCTTTATCAATCAATTTATTTTTTAAAATTGCAATTCCAAGTAACTTGCAGATTTCAGTATACTCCCCAGCACTTCAGCATGCTTAACATAGACTAGAGTTTAGTACATCCTGATTTTAAGTTGGCATGACTTTTTGCCACATCTCTGTGCTAAAATTCCCAAATCCATTCTTAATCTTTCCCAACCCTCATATTCAAATGCCTACTGAATAGTTGGCTGTCAGTCTTATAATTCTCCTTTTCTTGTTGTATTTCTTCTTTTACCTTTGTGGCCTTTCTCTCTCAATATATCTTCTGTCCCCTTTTTCCTACCAATTCTTTAAATATTGGTATGTTTGATCTCTCTAGTTTTGACTATATTCTCTTGTATCTTTCCCCTTTTCCTGTATCTTAGGTTCAGTTCCCCAAGAAACAGACAATAAAATGGAGATTTCCTTGTGGGAAGTTTATTGGAGAGTGCTCTTAGAAACAACAGAGGACGTAGTTGATCTCAAGCAGAGCCCTGTCTAGGCCTTTTACCCTTACATCAAGTGGTGATTGGAAGTCCAATATCATATCTACCTTTGGGAAATGCACTACTGTGAATTGCTGTGTAATATGACTTAGGACATCTGAGAATGACTGTTTGCCCAAGGAAGAAGGAAACCTGTGTGTGTGTGTGTGTGTGTGTGTGTGTGTGTGTCTAGAGTTACCAATAGGAAACTAGAGAGATACAAGAATAATTGGGAAATGTGGACATATCTTTATCACTTACTAGCAGAGAAGCCCTAATGCATGCCTGAACTAGGAAATGGGGTTGTCACATATAGTGACGTAGACTATCTAATGCAAAACTTCAGGGGTTGCCTTTCATCTCATAACCAAATCTACTACTGTTCCATTCAAATGATCTGTTTTCCCCGATTATTTTATGAGACAGGCCCACACTCTTGAATGTACTTTATTCCCCTTCATTTTTATCCATACTGATCTTTTTGTCTACTTGTTTTATCAATTGTTGAGAGGGGGTGTATTGAAATTTCTGACTATAATTGTGGATTTGTCTGTTTTTCCTTTTAATTTCTTGGTTTTTACTTCATGTATTTTAAAGCACTGGTTTACATGCCTACACACTTATGATTAGTATGTCTTTTAGGCTTCTTTATAATTATTAAATGTCTTTCTTTATCCTGATAATATTTTTTGTTTGGAAGTTTACTTTCTCTGGTATTAACATGACTGCCTCAGCTTTCTTACACATAGTGTTTGCATAGTATGTATTTTCCCATCCTTTTACTTTTTTTTTTTTTGAGATGGGGTCTTACCCTGTCACCCAGGCTGGGGTGCAATGGTGTGATCTCAGCTCACTGCAACCTCTGCGTCCCAGGACTCAAGCAAACTTCCCAACTCAGCCTCCTGAGTAGCTGGGAGTATAGGCTCGCATCACCACACCTGGCTATTTTTTCATATTTATGGTAGAGACAGGGTTTTGCCATGTTGCCCAAGCTGGTCTCAAACTCCTGAGCTTAAGAGATTTGCCTGCCTTAGCCTCCCAAAGTGCTGGGATTACAGGTGTGAGCCACTGTGCCCAGCCTCCATCCTTTTACTTTTAACATGAGCCTTTATGTTTGAAGTGAGTTTCTTGAAAATAGCATATAGTTGGATTTTGATTCTTAACCAATCTGATAATCTCTGCAATTTAATTTGAATGTTTAAACCATTTATATTTAATGTGATTGTTGTTATGGTTTTGTTTAAATTCATCACCTTGCTATTTGTTTTCTGTTTATCCTATAACACCTTTCCTCCTTTCTTGCCTTCCTCTGAATTTAGTATTTTGTGTGATTGCGTAACTTCTACTATTGCTTTATTGGTAATAACTCTTTGTTTTGTATTTTTGGTGGTTGCAGTAAGATTTACAATACATATCTTTCACTTATAACAGTATATCTTCAAAAAATATTTTAGCACTTCATATTTAGTGTAAGAACTTTATAATGTATTTGTCAATTTTCACCTTCGATCTTTTGTGGTATTTTATACATATTATAAGACCCACAGTATATTGTTTTTTTTTAAGCAATTATTTATCTTCTAAAAAATTTTAAAATTTTCTCATATTTACTAACATGTTTACTATTCCTAGTGTTCTTTATTCCTTTGTGTAAGTCCAGATTTCTATCTGGTATCATCTTTCTTTGGCCTGAATAACTTTCTGTAGTACAGGTTTGTTGTTGGTGTATTATCTCAGCTTTTGTTTGTCTCAACAATCTTTATTTTGCTTTCAGTTTTGAAAAATATTTTCTTTGGACATAGAATTCTAGGTTGACAGTTGTTTTCTTTCATCACTTTAAAAATGTCATATCATGAAAAGCAAGCCCTGGAGTTTTGCTTTACACAGCTTACATTACCATATGTGATTATACCATTTCCCCATGGATACTTCAGGGCCTCTATACTATTTTGTGATAAAGATATGTCCTCCTCCCTCCATTCTTCTTGTATACATCTAGTTTTCTGTTGGAAACTCCAGATAAAACACACACACACACAATCATACACACACTTAAATGTTTCCTTGATCAAACTATAATTCTCAGAGGCAGTGCAGTCTAATTATCTTTGAAAGCAGAAAAGCATTTTCCTCAAGTTAATGTTATCTGCCTGCATGCAGCACTTTACATAATCCTGCAGAGCACATTAAACTTCCCTTCTCTGATGTTTTGGATTCATTCCATCCTGTGTCTAACCCATGCACAAGAATTGGATTAATAGATAACAGATTGATTAATAGTATGAATAGATAACAGAATAATCTTCTAACTTCTTCTTTTGCTTACATAAAGAACTGTCCAAAATTTTTGAAATTATACTATTCTCTTATATTGGGCCACATCAAGTTTTTATTTTGCTTCTAGTCAGAGGAGATAACTAGGTATTTGCTTGTTTTTTACTTTCAGATACATTTGTATGACACATTTCTCCTTCCTTAAAGATAGGACTGATTATTAACTCCTTTGGGATCCCATTGCTTTCTGAGGTTCAATCATAACAAGTATAACACTTCACTGTATTTATTTATGTACATATCACTTTTTATTCTATATATTTCTAGGAGATAAAAGTCTATAGTTTATTGTCTTATTTCTGGAAGATTATGTGAGGCATGGGATATACTAATCTAAGAAACATTTGTTGAATGAATGAATGAATGAATGAAAGACACTAGGCAATTATTTTGGTGCTCTTGTCTGAATCCTGAAATTGATCAAGGATGTGTGATGCTCAGTCTTGCTCAAAGAGTTTTAATTTTTGCAATAGCGTGATTTCATAATATGCAGAGTCAGTCTATTTTGGGAAGCCAATATGAAAATTATAGCAGTGAGACTGTTTTGAAAAATAAACCTGTGACCTCTAGAAGAAATATTCCCATGTGATCAAAACACTTGGAGAAATCATTTAGTATCTACTTTTTGAGAATGTCTGCTGTTTAAAAAATAAAAGATCCAGTAGAAACTGACGGTGAAGAGTATTTCATTTTAAGTGTTTGAAATATTTAATGTGTGAGGCCAAACTGTGACATAAAAATGCATGAAAACGAATGGGAAACATGACAATGGTGACAATCGTTTGAAAATCCAGGCCTATTCATATAAGCTTCCCTAGATTGGAGGCCTCTATAGGATCAGGAAATTAAGACAGAAGAGTCTCTGCTATCTCCCCTTCTGCATTGCACAGAGTCTCAGTGGAATGCTTTGGCATAAACTTAGAGAACAACAATTTGTCCAATCTAGATATAGTTAGCTTTAGGAATGAACAGTAGCTCACTGCCTCTTCATAACAGTCCACAGAAAACTTAATTTATTTTATAAGCTGGTAAGATATGCATTAGCAATTTCCTTACTATCACAGAAGCAACTAAATAGGACTCAGGTATATGAAACCATTTGGAAAAGAAAAAGGAAACAGAGAACATTGCTCCTATGCATGTTTCTAAAGGACTCCTGGGAGGACGTTTATTGAAGGTAAACACGGATGTTCAAAATTTGGTATAATTTAGCTTGGGAGCTGTTTGTACTGAGAGAAACTTGGCAAGGACTGCAAACTAGGGACTCGGACTTAAATTTGATTTTTAGAAAAGGAACAATCTTGCATGTTAAGAGGATGCAGAATTAACACCATTCTGGCCATTCTTTGGTCACATCTGCACTGCAGATTTGGCTGTTAGTTGAGTGGTTGCATTGTCTAGTCCTAGATCTGGGAAAACATGGTCATGAGTTATTATAATTATAAATATGATCTAAGTAAATGCATGCATATGTGTTTAGGCACAAGCATACGCCTCCTCATAAATGGTGCCACAGTTCTAACACAAGTTACACTTCGTGGGTTGTTATTTGCATCTTTGTTTTTCTCTCCAACAAATGACTGTAATTCAGAAGTTATTGGTAAACTAGTTGTAGCTAGAATCAGAAATTCAGAAGCTTTCAGGACAGTGTGTACTTTAATTTGGTAACCCCATTTTTTTGGTATGTATGCTTTAATTTATTACATTTTCCTACCTTATGTAAGCAAATCAGATTGTATTTAATGTAGTTCTGGGGCACATACAGCTGATAAGTTTGTTCAGGTATCATTTATAGGACAGTAGTGCCCTTTTTAGCATGTGATATCAGGTCTGAGCCTTCAGCTGAGAGGTCTGAGTGGTAGTCTTCAGTATGCCCTGTCTTGGAGGCGTACAGCTGCATGTACATCAGACTGTACTTCCAAACATCAATCTTCAAAATACAGCACACCTCATGCACAAATAGGAATTATGTCTTTGATTATATGTTAAAACATTTTAAGTCCAGAAGTCCAGCTTAGACTAAATATCATGCTCTGACCTTCTTGAACATTTTGCACAGTGATTTAAAGAGTGTTCTCTGGAGTTAGAGAAATTGACTTTGTGAGTCGGTATTCCTACTTACAAGATCTCTATTTTCTCATTTGTAATACATGGCTATTAATGATATCTATAGCATAAGGTTATTTTGTAAAGTGCCTCTCACAGTGCTTGGTACCTGGTAAGCACTCAGTAAACCTGTGAACCTCATTGCAGTTAAAACAATTATTATTATACTACAAGAAGGTCTTAAGTAATCTCTATCATCTGTTTACTCTAAGAAAGTGGTCCAGTCTGCTAAAATACTGGTAAATTTTCCATTTCATGGAAGATCAAGTAAATGTAAATTACCATGTTTTGTGCAACTCAGATACAGGGAAAAAAGCCAGATGTGGCCATAAATTTCACTGGGGCTTTATTTCTTAAAAGTATAATGATATGTGAAAGCTAAGTCAAATAAAGAGCTTTATGAAATCAGCACTATTTTAATATCACATTAGCAATTACATGGGATTATCCTAGCGTGATTTCCAAATGACTTTTTCTATCACCCAAACCAAAGCATTTTGTACAAACACAGGCATTTACTTGCCTGCAAACATGTAACATCCAGTTACTGATTTAGGAACAAAGCCTCCCCAAAGGAGTTTTAAAAACTGTTACGTCCCAGCATGCCATTCTATATTTTACATCCATTTTTGAGTCAGCAGAAATGTGTGTAGAATCATATAAATTCTGAATACTCCCCTGCTAGTCCATGAAGTCAGAGCCCACACATGGGGGTTATCCTATCCTAGGTCTGGAATATATCATTACTACAAAATTCGTTGCCTATGCAATCATCAGGGCTGATGGTAATATAATAGTTGGGGCATGAAACCACAGTAAATTGTCAGGATTGTCTAGCGTATGGTGCATCAGACACAGAGGTATTGCCTTCTGATATCTGGAGAAGCAATAGCATGCTGTAGGCTGGGCAGCAGGCCACTAATTTGGGGCTAAAAATTTGAATTGTTCTTTTGTCACTGACCTGTGGTTTAATCTGCAACTAGTCAAGTGGTTTCTTTGTATGTAGATGAACATACACTTAGAGGCCTATCAATATGGTTGCAAACAGTCTTTAGAATGGATATTAAGGCAAACTAGGAAGGCCTATTCCAAAGTCTTCTAATTATAAGGATCAAATTAACAAATCATTCCAGTAGAGGGAAAATGTGATCCAGTCTCACCTTGCCTACCAAAATGTTGAGGGAGAATAATGATAAACTAGCTACTCAACTTTTCTGTACCATAAAGTGGCATTCCTGCAGGTTCATCTGGTTGGTATAGATCCTATGTCCTCTTTCAGTGGCTCTCAGGCTGCTCAGGGCAATGAGGAATAACAGGGATCAGTGTAATGCAATAGTAAAGAACTTGGACTTTGGAGACAGATGGTCAAGGGGTTGGATCCCAACTCTGCCATTTACCAAGGTATGACCTTACGCAAGTCAGTTCACCTTTTTCAAACTGTCTGTTCATCTATAAAAATGGGGAAAAGTAATGGGCTCTTCTTCATGATATGGTTATGTGGATCATATAAAATCATTGGCATATTGTATACTTCATAGTCAGCTGTCGATAAATGTACGATGATGTTATTGTTATGCATTCAAAATGCGGATGTAGTAGTTACCATTTTAGACTACGGAACTGTAGCCCACACCTCATACATATTAATCTCCAGGGGATTCTGAGGATTACTTGCCAGGAAGGGTCCAGGAGCCCAGGAAGGCATAATGAGACTTTGAGAATATTGGATGGTCAGTTAATGTCAGCTTTATGAGGTATTGTGGTGAATCTCCAATCCTGAAACAGTTTAGTAATAACTGTTCCCAAGGTTGCTGTCAGATTTAGATGACATAGGGTACACAACATGACAAATACACTGCTTGACCTGCAGTACGCACTCAGCAACAACAGTTTTTCTTCTGTCTTTCTCTCTCTCTCTCTTTTTTTTTAAACAACTATCAAGGCAAGATGTTCACTTCTCCTTTTGTTTCTCAGGTGCACCTGCCTTGGGGCTCTGCAGCTTAGGTTTGTCTCAGGGCAGCGGGGGCCACTGTAGGACCTGGTAGTATCCCAGGAGTTAACAGCAGATGCCTGGGCCTAAGATGGACTTTACCTGAAGGACTTCTAGTATATTGGATTGGTTACAAGACAGCTTTGAGGAGCACAATCCTATGAGAGGGAAGCAGTGTGATATACCAGGAAGATCCTAAGGAAAACTATTCAGAAGTGTTGTGTTCTAAGTACAATGGTTCGATCACTTACTGGCCTTTTCACCTGAGGGCTTTACCGATAATCTCCTAAATTTTGCTTTATTTTCCTTAAAATGGAGGGAATGTTCTATGTCAGAGAGTCTAGTACAAAAAAAATGTGAAAATGTGACTTAAAGTGCTTTGATGATTGGAAAGCATATAAGTAAATGGAAGATGGGAAAGAAGTTTGTTGTAAGCCACCTGGAGCCCCTTACATGTGTCGAAGCTAGATCTCCACCACGTTGCCTGAAGTGGTTGTGGACGCAGTCAAACTCAGTTTTGTTCCTCCTGCATCCTCTACTTGCACTGTTTATATGTCTAAACTTTAGACAGCCCCTCAGTTCAAATGCCATCTTTTCCATTAAGCCTTTTGAACGCCTATTCCCACCTCCTCAATGCTGAAATGAATTGCTAAAATCTCTAAACATTTACAATACCATATCCACATGACCACTGTCCAATAGAAATATAGTGTGAGGAACATATGTAATTCCATGTTTTCTAGTAGCCACATGGAAATGTTAAAAAGAAATAGGTTTAAATAATTGTAATATTTTATTCTATTATGTTCAATAAATTATTTAATTGAATAAAATATTTTATTTAAACTATTTATTCCAAATATTATGATTTCAACATGTAATCAATATAAAAATAAATGTTGGAAAACACTCTTCAGGATATTATCCAGGAGAACTTCTCCAACCTAGCAAGACTGGCCAACATTCAAATTCAGGAAATACAGAAAACACCACAAAGATACTCCTCAAGAAAAGCAACCCCAAGACATATAATCATCAGATTCACCAAGGGTGAAATGAAGGAAAAAATGTTAAGGGCAGACAGAGAGAAAGGTCTGGTTACCCACAAAGGGAAGCCCATCAGACTAACAGCAGATCTCTCTGCAGAAACCCTACAAGCCAGAAGAGAGTGGGGGCCAATATTTAACATTCTTAAAGAAAAGAATTTTCAACCCAGAATTTCATGTCCAACCAAACTAAGCTTCATAAGTGAAGGAGAAATAAAATCCTTTACAGACAAGCAAATGCTGAGAGATTTTGTTACCACCAGGCCTGCCTTACAAGAGTTCCTGAAGAAAGCACTAAATATGGAAAGGAATAACCGGTACCAGCCACTGCAAAAACATATCAAATTGTAAAGACCATCAACACTATGAAGAAACTGCATCAACTAATGGGCAAAATAACTAGCTAGCATCATAATGGCAGGATAAAATTCACACATAACAATATTAACCTTAAATGTAAATGGGCTAAATGCTCCAATTAAAAGGCACAGACTGGCAAATTGGATAAAGAGCCAAGATAGATTGGTGTGCTGTATTCAGGAGACCCATCTCACGTGCAAAGACACAAATAGACTCAAAATAAAGGGATGGAGGAATATTTACCAAACAAACAGAAAGCAAAGAAAAGCAGGGGTTGCAATCCTAATCTCTGATAAAACATACTTTGAATCAACAAAGATCAGATGAGACAAAGAAAGGCATCACATAGTGGTAAAGGGATCAATGCAACAAGAAGAGCTAACTATCCTAAATATATATGCACTCAATACAGGAGCACACAGATTCATAAAGCAAGTTCTTAGAGACCTACAAAGAGACTTAGACTCCCAAACAACAATAGTGGGAAACTTTAACACCCCACTGTCAATACCAGATCAACGAGACAGAATATTAACAAGGATATTCAGGATTTGAACTCAGCTCTGAACCAAGCAGACCTAATAGACATCTACAAAACTCTCCACCCCAAATCAACAGAATATACATTTTTCTCAGCACCACATCACACTTATTCTGAAATTGACCACATAATTGGAAGTAAAACACTCCTCAGCAAATGCAAAAGAACAGAAATCATAACAAACAGTCTCTCAGACCACAGTGCAATCAAATTAGAACTCAGGATTAAGAAACTCACCCAAAACCACACAACTACATGGAAACTGAACAACCTGCTCCTGAATGACTACTGGGTAAATAACGAAATGAAGGCAGAAATAAAGATGTTCTTTGAAACCAACGAGAACAAAAACACAACATACCAGAATCTCTGGGACACAGCTAAAGCAGTGTTTAGAGGGAAATTTTTAGCACTAAATGCCCAAAGGAGAAAGCAGGAAAGACCTAAAATTGACACCCTAACATCACAATTAAAAGAACTAGAGAAGCAAGAGCAAACAAATTCAAAAGCTAGCAGAAGACAAGAAATAACTAAGATTAGAAATGACTACGATCAGAAATAACTAAGACAAGAAATAAGTAATTGAAGGAGATAGAGACACAAAAAACCATTCAAAAATCAATGAATCCAGGAGCTGGTTTTTTGAAAAGATTAACAAAATAGATAGATCACTAGCTAGACTAATAAAGAAGAAAAGAGAGAAGAATCAAATAGACACAATAAAAAATGATAAAGGGGATATCACCACTGATTCCACAGAAATACAGACTACCATCAGAGAATACTATAAACACCTCTATGCAAATAAACTAGGAAATCTAGAAGAAATGCATAAATCCCTGGACACATATACCCTCCCAAAACTAAACCAGGAGGAAGTTGAATCCCTGAATAGACCAATAACAGGCTCTGAAATTGAGGCAATAATTAATAGCCTACCAACCAAAAAAAAGCCCAGGACCAGATGGATTCATAGCTGAATTCTTCCAGAGGTACAAAGAGGAGCTGGTACCATTCCTTCTGAAACTATTCCAAACAATAGAAAAGGAGGTACTCCTCCCTAGATCATTTTATGAGGCCAGCATAATCCTGATACCAAAACCTAGCAGAGACACAACAAAGAAAGAAAATTTCAGGCCAATATCCCTGATGAACATTGATGTGAAAATCCTCAATAAAATACTGGCAAATCGAAAGAAGCAGCACATCAAAAAGCTCATCTACCAAGATCAAGTTGGCTTTATCCCTGGGATGCAAGGCTGGTTCCACATATGCAAATCAATAAAAATAATCCATCACATAAACAGAACCAATGACAACAACCATATGATTATCTCAATAGATGCAGAAAAGGCCTTTGATAAAATTCAACACCACTTCCTGCTAAAAATTCTCAATAAACTAGGTATTGATGACACGTATCTCAAAATAATAAGAGCTATTTATGACAAACCCACAGCCAGTATCATACTGAATGGGCAAAAGCTGGAAGCATTCTCTTTGAAAAGCAGCACAAGACAAGGATGACCTCTCACATCACTCCTATTCGACATAGTATTAGAAGTTCTGGCCAGGGCAATCAGGCAAGAGAAAGAAATAAAGCGTATTCAAATAGGAAGAGAGGAATTCAAATTGTCTCTGTTTGCAGATGACATGATTGTCTATTTAGGAAACCCCATCATCTCAGTCCAAAATCTCCTTAAGCTGATAAGCAACTTCAGCAAAGACTCAGGATACAAAATCAATGGGCAAAAATCACAAGCATTCCTATACACCAATAATAGACAAACAGAGAGCTAAATCATGAGTGAACTCCCATTCGCAATTATTACAAAGAGAATAAAATACCTAGGAATACAACTTATAAAGGATGTGAAAGACCTCTTCAAGGAGAACTACAAACCACTGCTCAAGGAATTAAGAGAGGACACAAATAAATGGAAAAACATTTCATGTTCATGGATAGGAAGAATCAATATCGTGAAAATGGCCATACTGCCCAAAGTAACCATCAAGCTACCATTGACTTTCTTCACAGAATTAGAAAAAACTACTTTAAATTTCATATGGAACCAATAAAGAGCCCATATAGCCAAGACAATCCTAAGCAAAAAGAACAAAGCTGGAGGCATCACGTTACTTGACTTCAAACTATACTACAAGGCTACAGTAACCAAAACAGCATGTTACTGGTACCAAAACAGAGATATAGATTAATGGAACAGAACAGAGGCCTCTGAAATAAGGCCACACACCTACAACCATCTGATCTTTGACAAACCTGACAAAAACAAGCAATGGGGAAAGGATTCACTATTTAATAAACGGTGTTGGGAAAACTGGCTAGCCATATGCAGAAAATTGAAACTGGACCCCTTCCTTACACCTCTTACAAAAATTAACTCAAGATGGATTAAACATAAGTCCCCAAACCATAAAAACCCCAGAAGAAAACCTAGGCAATACCATTCAGGACATAGGCATGGGCAAAGACTTTATGACTAAAACACCACAAGCAATGGCAATAAAAGCCAAAATAGACAAATGGGATCTAAGTAAACTAAAGAGCTCCTGCACAGCAAAAGAAGCTATCATCAGAGTCAACAGGCAACCTACAGAAAGGGAGAAAATGTTTGCAATCTATCCATCTGACAAATGGCTAATATCCAGAAAGAATTTAAACAAATTTACAAGAAAACAATAAATAACCCCAACAAAAAATACGCAAAGGATATGAATAGACACTTCTGAAATGAAGACCAACAAACATGGAAAAAAAAGCTCATCACCACGGGTCATTAGAGAAATGCAAATCAAAGCCACAATGAGTTACCATTTCACTCCAGTTAGAATGGTGATCATTAAAAAGTCAGGAAGCAACAGATGCTGGAGAGGATGTGGAGAAATAGGAACACTTTTACACTGTTGGTGGTAGTGTACATTAGTTCAACTATTGTGGAAGAAGGTGTGGCAATTCCTCAAGGATCTAGAACCAGAAATACCATTTGACCCAGCCATCCCATTACTGGGTATGTAACCAAAGGATTATAAATCATTCTACTATAAAGACACATGCACATGTATGTTTATTGCAGCACTATTCACAATACCAAAGACTTGGAACCAACCCAAATGTCCATCAATGATAGACTGGATAAAGAAATTGTGGCATATATACACCATGGAATACTATGCAGCCATAAAAAAGGATGAGTTCATTGTCTTTGCAGGGACATGGATGAAGCTGGAAACCATCATTCTCAGCAAATTAACACAGGAACAGAAAACCAAACACCACATGTTCTCACTCATAAGTGGAAGTTGAACAATGAGAACACATGGACATAGTGAGGGGAACATCACACACTGGGGCCTGTTGAGGAGTGGGAGCTAGAGGAAGGATAGCATTAGGAGAAATACTAATGTAGATGACGGGTTGATGGGTGCAGGAAACCACCATGGCACATGTATACTCATGTAACAAACCTGCATGTTCTGCACGTGTTTCCCAGAACTTAAAGTATAATAATAAAAAAATTAATGAGCTATTTCACATCTTTTCTTCTATTGAGTCTTCAATACCCAGGGCATACTTTATACTTACTGTACATCTCTATTTGGATACACTACATTTCAAGTGTTCAATGGCCACATGTGGCTGGTAGCTACTATATTGGCCAACACCAGTTTATGCCTTTCCGTGTGTGTGTCTTGTATTTGTATAAGTGTTACAGATATGTTATTATTAGACAGTCAACTTTGAGGACGGGATCCCTGTATGATTTGTCTTTTTCCCTCACACAGCATTTTGCATATAATAGGCACTCACTCAGTGGGTTGAATGAATCAATATATTAACAAAGAAACAAATAAATGAATGAAGAGAAGAATGAAAACTCATAAAGAGCCAGTTTTCTTTTTTCATCTGAAAATTTGGCAAGTTGGCACTGTCTGAAATGTTACTTTATTATAGTCACATGATCTATTAGTATTCTACTACTTGATTCAACCAATATTTACCAAGTACTTAATATAAATAAGGGATTGTGCTAAGTACTACAGGTATATCGTATTGAATAAAGACACAATTATTGCTCTAAATGACCTTAGTTTTAGTGGTCCCTAAGTTAGAGATGAATTGCAATTTTCTGTGTACCAGTTTTAAAAAGAAAAAAATAATTCATCATGCTGTTCAGTAATCTAGGGTCTTATACAACTAAAGAGTTAAATGTATTTATTTAAAAATTTATCATTTTAGCTATGCCAAACAACTTTCATAAAATATGTGAGTTTTTTCCCATATTCTATCATTTTAGAGGTGAACAAAATGAGGGAGTATTTTAAATTCACATTACTAACTTGCAATAAGTTATCCCTAAGGGACTTAAGAACTTAATATTATTTTGTGCTTCATGGAAAAAAATTGACACTGTGTGCTATAAATATATCAAGGACCAATCCAATTCAATGACTTGGGCACATAAATTCCTCAGGGGAGTTTCAAAATCCATGTTCTGGCGCTGAATACTTAATTATGTCTTTGGACTTTCAGTCAGTAGAAAATGTTTACTTGTCTGAGGCCATTCCTGAATTGGGAATTCTTTGAGGGCCAAGAGTGTCTGTCTGTCTGTCTATCTATCTATCTATCTATCTATCTATCTATCTATCTATCTATCTATCTATCTATCATCTATCTATCTGTCTATCTATCTATCATCTATCTATCTATCTATCATCTATCATCTATCTATCTATCTATCATCTATCTATCATCTATCTATATCTATCAATCATATTCTATCTACCTACCTATCTGTCTGTCTTAGTCTATTTTGTGTTGCTATAACAGAATACCTGAGACTGTTTAATTTATAAAACTAGAGACTTATTTCTTACAACTTTGGAGACTGGGAAGTAGAAGATGGAGGGGCCCATGTCTGATGAGAAACTTCTTCCTGTGTCATCTCATAGCAGAAGGCAGAAGGGCAAGAGATTATGTGTGCAGGAGAAAGAGAGGGGGTGGAAGAGAGGAAAAGGGGGCTGAATACATCCTCATCCTTTTATCAGGAATTCATTTGTGAGGGCAGAGCCCTCATAATCTAATTACCTCTTGAAAGTCCCACGTCTCCACATGGTTGTGCTGGGGATGAAGTTTACAACACATGAATTTTGCAGACACATTCCAACCCTAACACTATTAATCTACCTATCTATTTACCTCCCTACCTATCATCTATTCAATTGTGCACTTAGCACAATTTCTGGCACATATTGGGGCTTAAATAAATATGTTAAGAGAATAATGCAAAGTAAAATCCATGATGACTTTCATTTGTGATTCATTACATGAATCCTCTAAGTAATTTGCATTTGCCAGATGATGAGAAAATGTGAATGACTAAGGTTGCACACTCTATTATACTCTTTTTCACTGACTAACTATATCCACAAATTTGTGGTGTACTTTCCTATAATGGTTTTATTTCCTCACACCTTTTTTTCTTCATCTGACTCACATTGTTACAACCCTTACATATTAATCATTTTGAAACCACAGTACTCTGAATCATTGATGGGTTACAATGAAATACATCCACTAGGAAGTGAGAGCACTTCTAGGAAACATCTTGGTGCCACGTGCCTATTTTGAGAAGGTTCCAGGCTATCAATCTGGGCCCACCTAGAGAAAAGTCCTAGAATTGATCTTCAGTATTCCTATAGGTTAACTGAGAAGTGCAGGGTATTTATTAATACTGGCAGAGTTTCTTGAGGCTATTGCATGACTGGGGATGTACTGCATTTTAACCCTATTTCAACCACTTAGGATTTTTATAATCAAAGGTTATAGTATATGATTGAGGAATGAGTTTTTACACAGTAACTTTACAGTGGACATCACACTTTTCCTTTTCCTGCTCAAGGTCCATTTGCATGTCATTAGAAGCTGAATTTCTGTGGTTTGTTTCTAGACCTAAAAATTGGCTGTCAAAGCCTCTTGGGCTTAGAAGCCTTTAATCTTCCTATCTAACCATCTTAACATGGGTTACGTTTGTTTTGATAAACATACTAGTAAGAGATTTTAAGCAGTTTGGGCTCTGTGAGAGACAAATATGCTGGCTGAATAACTGAATGGATTACTGGAAGGCTCTAGAGTGGATGTTTTACTGGTTGTGAAATCAAAGGCTGTTATAATCTCGGTTGATATTTAAGTGTTACAATATGCTGCCTACAGACTAGGAAGGTTACATGTCAATCTAAAATTCTAAGTACTTGATATCTTCATGTATTATTACTCACCATTAGTATCTCAGTACTTTCATTTTTTCCAGTTAAAGAAAATTTGTTTTTAATGTTAATTTTTCTCTTAAAAAGTATGTAATAGCTGAGCCAATTCTTTGGAAATATTTACAATTTCTCCTGGGATTATAAAGCTCTTCAGGATTTCAACTTCCTCTTGAGCCAATTTGGAAAAATAACATATGATGCCAGAGTACTGGAAAGTGGGACTCATGGCTTATAATCAAAACAACATTATCGTTTTGATATACTCCCAGCAAAACCCCTTTCTGTAGGTCTAATTCTTCTCTGCCCTTGGCCCCGTATTTTCCCCCACTGACTCCTAGAAATCATGTCCCTTTCAGTTATAAGAAGAGTTTTATTTTAGAATTAATATGTCATGCCTACTGTAACAATTAAAAAGCAAACAAAAGCTGGGTCTTTCCCTAATTTAGGGCTGTTTCAGGCCAGCCTACAGGGTGAAGGTCATGCTGCTGGCTTCTCTAGTTCCCCTGCCTTGTTCTTCTCTTCCTCTGCTATCATTTCCCCAGGTGGTGTTGGACTCCTGCAAGGTGTAAGAAAGATGAGGGAAGGAGAGTCATACTTACAAGACGCAGCCGTCATCTGGCACTCATTTCCTGGAGTTGAGGCCATCGTTTAAATCAAACTCTACCCTGGGAGTGCCGTGTGGACTTTCCAGAGATCCTGCAGGGCCTTTTGGGGCACCTCTCTAGACTAAAGCAGCTGGTCACATGATCTCCCTATGCGTGGATATCTCAAATCTGTTTCTGCCAAGGTGTCCAGCCCTGAGAGGCATGCTCTTGGGTGTTGTTATGGGTTGCATTGTGTCCCCTAAAAAGAGATGTTGAAGTCCTAACTTTTGGTACTTGTGAATGTGACCTTTTTTTGGAAATAGGTTATTTGCAAATGCAATTCACTTAAGACAAGTTCATCAGGGTGGACCCTAATCCAGTATGACTGGTGTCCTTATAATAAGAGAAGACAGAAATACACAGGGAGTGTGCCATGTGACAACAGAGGCAGACACTGAACTGATGTTATTGCAAGCTGAAGAACACAAAGGATTGCCAGCAACACCAGAAGCTAGGATGACTCAAGGAATGACCCTCCTCTAGAACCTTCAGAGAAAGCATGGCCCTACTGACAACTTAACTTTGGACTTCTAATCTCTAGAACTGTAAGATAATAAATACCTGTTGTTTTAAGCCACAAAAGTTGGTGGCACGTTTTCTTGTTATAGCAGCCCTAGGAAACAGCTATCCATATTTGTATAGATTGTATCATACAGTTGCACAGCTTTCAGTGACCGCCATTACAGAAGCTAGGAAGAGTCAAGGAAGAGAGTTCTGTCAGAGACTCAGAGGGAGCTGAGTAGCCAGGCCAGGCTGCCATCTTGATTTCAAACTTTTAGCCTCCAGAAAGAACACATCTCTTTTGTTTGAAGCACCCAGTTTGTCGTACTTTGTAATAGCAGGTCCGGGAGACTACCATGGATGGTATCCCTTCCAATGACTCCATCATGACATTATCACTGAGCATTTCCCATATGGTGTCCAGGAATTATGTGCATACAACCCACCATAAGTGAGAAAGTAGTAATTTCCCAGCTTTGCCACTGGGCTCTGTCTTCAAGGATGAGTCAGGTAGCAGCCCACTGTGTGTCCCAGACCACAGGGGACACATTTTCCCTCACTGGGGCAGGGGGAAGAACTGACATTGAGCCAACACCCTTTCATTTCTAACAGCTTCAACTCTTTCATAGCTTCTCGTTGGCATTAGGCTGTATGGATAAGAGGACTCTATTGCAGGATCTGCACAAGTCATTTAGTGCCTCACTTTGGAGATTGGAAATACTGCACCTGTTCTTTTAGTTTCTGACTTTTGGAGCTTTGGTGAAAACTGAAACAGAAATTGTCCCATTTCAATATTCTAACTTAAACCTAAATTAATTTCTGCTAGATTTTCAGATTTATTGATATTAAGTTGGACAGAGTGTTTTTTAAAGTTTAAAAAAATCTTCTTTGGATATGTTTGGTTTTTTCTCTCACATGTTTTCTTAATCAAACTTGCTGACCTTTGTTTTGTATTCTGTACTAGTCTCTAAAAAAAGAATCATCTTTCTATTTTACTGATAATTCTACCAATATATTTGTTATCAGTTTTACTATTTTTCCTTTTAATATTCATTACTTTCTATCATCTCTCTGGTTTATTTCATTGCTTAGCTTCTAGAGTTGAATACTTATTTGGTTTTTATGCAAAATTTTTTTCTAATAAATGCAATTTTTCCCTTGGGTATCAGCTTGGGCATGTAGGAGGCATGCCCAGCCAGTGTTCATCTGCCTGCCTCACCTTTTCCTCTTTTCTGCCTCCTATATGGAACTTACATCTGGTTAGGAATCGGTCCCACTACATTAGATACATAGGGCTGTCATGCCAGTTTTCTATACAGTATTTTTTAAAATTCTGCCTTGTTTCTTCTTTGATCCAAAATTTATTTAGAAGACCTTAGTCTTCTAAATATCTGCTGATGCTTTGGAATGGTTGCTGGCCTTTGTTATTAACTTTTGGGTTACTGACCCTTTGTTGATGTTAAATTTGAATTTTCATTGGATTTTAATTTACTGGATTTTAATAAAATTTTAGTATATTTCAATAAATTAAAAGGGTCTACATGAGTTCTGCTTTTAAAATTTGTCACCATTTAAAAAAATTTCCCAATATATGGTAAATTTGTGAATGTTCCATCTGTTTGAAAATAACATGTATTCTGTTTCTTGGGTACAAAGTTCGACCACAATTTATAGATCAAGCAATTGAATTATGCATCCTAAATTCTCAATATCTTTAATTTGTTAATTAATATTTAAAGATACACTTGTTAAAGTTTCTCATTGTGATTATGAAATTGCTTATTTTTCTTTTAATAAGATTTTTATTTCAAAATTAAGTTGTTAGGAGCACAAATATTCATGACAATAGTAAAGTTTTAATGGACTTAACATTTTATTAATATGAAATATCCATCTTTGTCCCCATTAAGTAATTTTTATCCTGAATTCTACTTGATCTCATTTTAATGTCCCTATATATGCTCTCCTTTTGTTAGTCTTTGATTCAATACCTTTTTGCCTTCTTTTATTTTTAACCTCCCTATGTTTTGTCATTGTATTTGGATTTCTGAAAAATAACAAATGCCAGTAACATTTCTCCAGTAGGAGAATCTTTGTCTTTTAATATATACATTTAACACAGGAAAATGTATCGTGATTACTGATAAAATTGACTATGTTCTCAGAACCATAGTTTATAGTTTATCTTTTACATGCTTTCTTGCTGTCTCTTTTTCTTAACTGCTTATGTGATTAAGTTATTTGTTCCTTTTTTTCCTCCAAATGATTTGGGAGAAAGGCATCCTAATTTTCAGTGGTTAACCTCAAGTCTTTAATAAGTATCCTTAAATTTATACAGAAAATCAAATCAAAACCACAATGAGATACGTACCATCTCACATCAGTTAGAGTGACTATTACTAAAAAGTCAAAAAATAACAGATGCTGATGAGGTGGCAGAGAAAAAGCAACCCTTATACACGGTTAGTGGGAGTGTAAATTGGTTTAACCATTGTGGAAGACAATGTGGCGATTCTTCAAAGACCTAAAAACAGAAATACCATTTGACTCAGCAATCCCATTACTGGGTATACATAGCCAAAGAAATATAAATCTTTCTATCATAAAGACACATGCATGAGTATGTTCATTGCAGCACTATTCACAACAGTAAAGACGTGGAATCAACCTAAATGCCCACAATGGTAGACTGGATAAAGAAAATGTGGTACACATATACCATGGAATACTAGGCAGCCGATAAAAAAGACTGAGATCATGTCGTTTGTAGAAACATAGATGGATCTGGAGGCCATTATCCTTAGCAAACTAACACAGGAACAGAAAACCAAATACCACATGTTCTCACTTATAAGTGGGAGCTAAACAATGAGAACACATGGACATATAGAGTGGAAAAACAGACACTGGGACCTATTGGAGGATGGAGGATGAGAGGTGGGAGAGGATCAGGAAAAATAACTAATGGGTACTAGGCTTAATACCTCAGTAATGAAATAATCTGTACAACAAACCCTCATGACATGAGTTTACCTATGTAACAAACCTGCACATGTACCCCTGAACCTAAAAGTTAAAAAAAAGTCAAAAGCTAGAGTCAGTCAACATGTATATTTCTCCTCCTGGGATGACAAGAACATCACCTTTCTTTCTGATATCCCTCCCTGTTCTTCCTTGCCACATGCCCCTCTGCAGCCTCCCAGCTCCCCATCAGCTTCATCTCATTTTTCTCTCTCCCTGCAGTGGAATAGGTGGGTTGGTAGCAGGAGTAATTTCAGGTTCCTCAATTCTTCTGCATTGTTGGTGAGGGTCTTAAGTGCTGAAAGTCATTCAGACTGAAAATGGATAATTCTCTTGTCAATACTGACAAACTCTTACAACATACTTTTGATGAATTATTTACTCTAACACAATCTTTGTCTCTTTTCTTCATTTAATCAAAGACTCAGTTCCATGACTCGAAGAAGAAGGATGTAGAGAGAAAAGAAAGAGGAGTGGAAAAACACCTTTTATAGCACAACCTTTCAATATTTATTCATTACTAGATAAACCATAGAAATATAAAAAGACAAATCACATAGGCAAAAGAATTTTTGTAGTACCAAAATATATAAAACCTGAATATCAAGGCAGCTTCTGAAAACATTAAGAAACAGAACATGACATGAAAAACGTTACTGAAAAATGCAAATGACTGATATACATATAAAAAGATGATGAACATCTTTTTATAGTAATGAAAAATAAATGTAAGCCACAGTGAAATGCCATTTTAAAAGTTGTGCTTGTCAGATTAGCAAAAAATTAAAAAGTGAGTGAAAGTACCAAATATTGATGAGGATGTAGGAAAACTGTAATTTTGCTTTTTGTTGAAAGGACTGTAGACTGTTACAGTCTTGTAGATAGATTGGTACAAACTTTAAAAAATATTTTGGTTATGTCTATTAATTTATTATTTCTATTAATATAAAATATAAAATATAAATAACTTAAAGAACCAGGATCACACTGCTAAGAATTGATCTCATAAATATAATATATTGAATATTTAAAGACATTCCTTCTGTCTTTAAACAAACGTTTTTGACTGCTGACTAAATGTCAGTCATATTCTATGCACATGAGAAACATCAGTGAACAAAACAAAAATCCTGGCTGGGCACAGTGGCTCACGCCTGTAATCCTAGCACTTTGAGAGGCCAAGGCCGGCAGATCACCTGAGGTCAGGAGTTTGAGACCAGCCTGGCCAACATGGCAAAACGCCATCTCTACTAAAAATACAAATATTAGCCAGGTGTGGTGGTGTGTGCCTGTAATTCCAGCTACCCCGGAGGCTTAGGCAGGAGAATCGCTGGAACCTGGGAAGTGGAGGCTTCAGTGAGCTGAAATGGCACCTCTGTACTCCAGCCTGGGCGACAGAGTGAGACTCTGTCTCAAACAACAACAACAACAAAAAAACAAAGATGTTTGCTCTGTGGAACATACATTCTTGTGAGGGAAATACCAATAAATGTAAGCAATTATTCTTTAGTCTCAATTTTCATCTCTAGGATGTGATATTTGTTGGAATGGAAGGCATAGTCAATGCCAAAGATGTCAATACTGGTAATTCTTTTAAATGTAAATAAAATATTTTATAAGACTGCAGAAATATTTCAGATAACTTGACTAAAGCTAAGAGATAAAAAATCTTATGTGACTTATTTTAGATTTGGTGTGTCTTTTTAACATGGTAGTTAAAACTTGTATAACAAATCTTATCATAAATTACTTATTCCAATTAGACAATTATCTTATTTTATTTTATAAAATGATGAATTTCATTTAATATTTAACATTAACTTTTATTTAATTCACTAACATTAAACAATATTCATTTTATATTCTCAATCTCTTATTATTTTAATATTTTTCATTTTTATTAAGAAAAAATGTACGTGCCATGTACTAATCTTAACAGTTTTTAACTGTATATACCTTTATCCTTTACTACCACATGGAAAAGTTTTGATCATGATATACAATTAAATTACTAAAATTATTTTTGATTTTTATGAATGGTTCTCATTTAATTATTCCTTGAAGGCAAACACTGAAGTTTGATGCATAAACACACACAATTATACTTCCTGATTAATGAATAACTTATAATTTAGTTACACAAAACTGCATTTGTTACAAATTAAGTAATGAGATTAATCTTTTTTAAAACCTATTATAAATGGCTGAATTTCTTACATTGGATTATACCATAGTAAGTTTGACTTGATTACTTTTTGTAATCTACCTTTAATATATTTCCTGTATATTTATTTCTCCTTGGTTTTATAGTTTATAAAACTCACATTAACATGTTTATTTTTACTTAAAGTTAGCTTCTTTTCTGCAAGAAAATAAGTCTGACTTAGCTGAAGCACTTGACAACCATTATTGGGTTTGCCAATAAAGTTGTATGATGAAGACTTTCTATATAAGTTACGTGAGAAAAATGATAAATCAACAGGTCGAAAGATATGACAAAATGTATTCAAAATACATAAAATAAGAACAGTCTATTTAAAAAATTATATTGGAGATCAGGCATGGTGACTCACACCTGTAATACCAGCACGTTGGGAGGCCAAAGTAGAATAGCTTGAGCCCAGGAGTTCAAGACCAGCTTGGGCAACATAGTGAAGCTCCATCTCTACAAACAACAACAACAAAAATTAGGCAAGTGTGGTGGTACATGCCTGTGGTCCTAGCTACTGGGGATGCTGAGGTGAAAGCATCACTTGAGCTTTGGAGGTTTGAAGCTGCACTCCAGCCTGGGCAACAGAGTGAGACCCTGTCTCAAATAAGTAAATAAATAAATAAAATAAAAATTATATTGGAAAAAGATTAGACAATTCATGATAATTTAAGTTTTCTATTGTTAGTGTATCATGCTATGTACAAGAAGCCTCTAGCTGAAAGGATAACAGATTTAATTATTAATAATGTGATAAATGTTGGTTATGAGAAAATGAATGACTCAAATGAACTGGTAATAGATTTTGCAATCAGATGTTTTCAATTCTTTGCATTTAACAACATTTCAGGAGTTCTTAAACAAGTTGTCAGCTCATAGATCAAAATAATTTTTGGTAATGATCACTATTTGGCACTGCTAATAATAGAAAATTCTCACTTTTCTTTACTTAGAAAGATATTAAGTAGCAAATAAAACCACAAGTTAAGAGCGATGTCTCAGAACAAAGAAAAACGGTTTGTATATTATCTTTAACAGCACTTCTTCCTGGTTTTGGCCAAAGGGTCCCACATATTATTTTGCTCTGGACCTTGCAAATTGTGTTGCTAATCCTGTTCCTACCTCTATTTGACAAAAGGGTCAACAAACAAGCACACTGCCACCCTTTCTGGGAATAGGGCAGATGGGAAGTTGGGAGTGGACTAGGAGAGTGGCCACAGTTGCCTGGTTGTCCAGCTGTTTTGCCAGTGACTGGGTGGTAAGTTCAGTACTGGGATGGGGAAGTAGACTTTTGATTCCGTGCCATGTTCTCCAATCTAGCTGTACCAACAACAAAGTGACAATTTGATCACCATCTGACTCTAGTGTTGCCTTCTGAAGTGGAAATAGACTAAAATTTCAGCAGAGAATTTTGCCTTCTCTCTCTTAGACTATAGACCTCAACATCTGAGGGTGTGTTTGTTGTAAAAGTAAGTAAATAAATTATTAGGAAACAATAGAATAATAATCCCAATATTTTGAAAAACTTTTATACTTGCCATTACTAGACTCAGAGGACAGGTTTTAGTAAGAAGATAAGAACTTCCTTGCTGGCTTAGGGATGCTGGAGCCACATAGTGTAGTGGTGAAAAGGGAATATGAGTTTATGGATTCAGCCAGAACTAAACTCAATCCAAGTTTCTGCTATTTCTCCAACATATAATTCAATGCTGTTTTTCCAATGCACATATAGGTCATAGGCATTTTGTGAGAATGAAAAGAAGCAAGGCTTGGGGTTGCTTAGCACAGTGTGTGTTAGAAAAGTCCTCAATAAATAAATGTTAATTTATCATCATTGTTAAGGGTTGGAAGTAGTCTTCACTTAGGAGGGGATGATTTCTGGGTTATTCTCCACTCCTTTTTCATTCTCCCTCCCCAGTCTTCTCATTCCCTATGCCCTTGCTCTCCCTCATCCCCTGAGGGGATCACTCATCGTGAACGCAGACTCATGGATCATGATTGGATGGGAGAATGTGGAAATATATACAGTACAACACATTCAGGTAAGATGAACAAAAGCCATGACTCGTAGACATCCTTCCAATTGTACTGAATGATTATCAGTACCCTAGTGTACCATCCCATGGTCACCCCAGTAACCATGTAATGGTACGTGGTCCTTCTCCCATCAATCTTTCCTTCCACAAACATTTATTGAGTGTCTATTGCATATTAGGTACTCTCCTTGCATTCAAAGAGGTTGTAATCTAATGGGTGAGTGAATATATCATTTCAATGGGGTATCACAATGCTAGGAGATAGTACTTGGGGAGCCTGTGCAATGTTACCTAATACAGTCAGAATGATTTCTAGAAGACTGCCTAGAATAGATAAAAAGTTACCTGAATATTGAAGAAAGAATATAAGTTAACCAAATGGGTAAAGATGTAGCTGAGAGAAAGGGCTTTCAGTGCAAAATATAAAATCCTGGGAAGGCTTTATAATTTTAGAGACTAAAAGATTGGACAACAACCACTTGTTTTATCTTGTTTTACTGGGTGTTTTTTTTCATTCATTGCTTTATATATCATGATGTCCAAAAAATAAGAATTAGAGACTATGGTCACATAAATGGTGAAAATAAGCTTAGATGAAAAAAACCACTTTGGCTTAAAATGACTTTGTTAGGTTTTTCATATACTCAGACATGGTGAAAAATTCTACACTAATATTATTGCTTCATCTCTCTTTATTAAATGATTCATTCTGTACTTTTTGTTTTTCTTGAAGAAATCTATTTTGATCAAATATGCTTATGAAGCAATGGATTTTTATCAAATGCTGTCATTACCTCATTGTAATGACTCTTCATTTGAACCCCTGGACTTTACATCCTTTTCAATGACTTCTGTTATTTATTTGTGGAAATTCCATTTGGGTGGAATGAAATTTTCATTTTTACTTTCTATTCATGATTTTGATATTTAGTGATACTTCCTTCACAGGTACATACTGATCCCTTATTCTGTTCCAGGCACTATGTCAGAAACTGGGAATAAAACCATGAACAAGAAGAGTCTGCTCTTAAGCAACTACATCTAATCTGTGTTTTAGTTAGCATAAGGGTAGGGGTAGGGGCTGAAGCCAAAGTAGGATGGGGGGGAGGTGAGGATACAGAGAGGTAAAGGGAAGTTAAAATGCAGCCATGACATTGGGGTTTGGGGCCAATGCACATGGTGCTTTGGAATACTTAGGGTAGAAAAAAATATCTCAGGTAAGATAGTTTACTTAAATGAAACTAAGAAATAAGGGGAAGAAGAAAACATACTATTACAAGAAGATGTAATATTTACAATCTATGGAGATCCACTGACAAATGAAGCACCAGAGGTATGAGTGAGTCCATTTTGGATTTTCCAGTCTCAGTCAATTCCCCAGACAACTGTAGACACGTGAGAGACCCCAGATGAAACCAACAAAACATTGAGTTGCGTTCAGCCTCAGATTGCAGAATCCTGAATGAATAGATGATTGTTTTAGATCACTCGTGTTTTGTTACACACTAATGGATAACATGAACACCTGGGTTAATTATAATCCAGGTGCAAGTTCCTTCCAAAACCCGGTCTGTGGTACCATTCACCTGAACAATCTCTTTAACAGGATGTGTCATTTTACTATCTCTCAGGTTGCCCATGGTGTGGACACTTTGCCATTCTCTAGTATGCTTTCTTGCTTTCCCATCTTGCCCAGTTTTAGCAAATACTCATTGGTCTGAAATACTTTGGAATACAGGAAGATCTTTAGGGAGTATGGAAGAGCCCAATTCAAGATGCAATTTTCTTCTTGGTTTTATTTAAATGGAGTTTGTTGTTTTCCAACCAAAAATACCACAACCAAACAGAAATGTCTCTAATTGATTAAAAGAATTGTGTTTATTGCCAACAAGGAGGCATGCTTTCTCAGGGTTATAAAAGACAAGACATTTTTCTTCCCCTAGAGCAATTAATTAGATAAGGAGTGGTAACAACCCTTAGAAACATCTCTAGTTCCATCTGAGGAATAAGTGATAAGTGATGCCATAGGAAGAATCAAGCTTAACTGAGATGGAGGAGAGAGTGAGCTCTTTGAAGGAACAATGTCTGTATTAGAGGATGAACTACTGGGCTGTGTCCTAAAGAGATTATTTCCTACATACGATTTAACTTCCTTAAAGGAATTGAGGTATAGGTAAGGATGGCTCATGGGGCTGTAATCTTTGTCAGGAAGATCATTTTTAAAAGTTTCCTTAATTAGGTACCCCAAGATTATGAGTTGTCTTCAATCATATTTTGCAATAGCAAATGGCAAGTTTGCTGAGAGAGACAGTCTTAACTCTGACAAGGTAGTTCTCCAGAATCTTATTACACAATACAAGATTACAGAATCAGCTGTTATTCTGGAAATTTGCAACAGTTTGTGCTCAAGTGACCCTCCCTGAGCTTTGAGTGTTTGACAAAGGAAGTGAGAGATAAGAGGCAAAACAGAGAGTTCAGCTATTTATTTCTTTCTTAACTACATGTAACCTAAACAGAATCCAGATGATGACTCTATAGCAATGAACTAGTTTTGCTTAGCAAAGATTTTATGAAATATTTGATCATATGACAATATGATTACATCGTTGAAACTTTAGACAGATAAGAAAAAACAGTATAGTCTTTTCACTTCTAAGCACTACTATAAGAAAGCTTTGATATCAAGTTCTATTTATATGGCTTATACATTTTAATTTCTCTGTGAAAAAAGTTTTATTGTGTACTGGACTGTATTCAGGGTGATTTCTGACTTAAAACTGCTTTCTGACAGCATCCTCAATAACTTTGCCCCCTGCCCTTCTGATATGTATCTACTCAGCAAACCTTTAGTCAACTCAAATGTTGGCCTTTGCTCCTCTTACAACTTGGCTGCCAGAAGCAGTGATGCCATTATACAAATGGTGCTACTGAACATTTGTAGATAGTTTTCCGTTCAGCGCAACAAATTCTTGCACTAACTCACTAAAGGAGCTGTTCCAAATTATCAAAATTATTCTCAAGCACAAGGAGCACTGCTACCTTCTTTTCTTTTTACAAACAACTGTTTCAGGCAGAACATGTCAAGCAAACAAATCACAGGAGGTATGTTGACAGAGAAAATTGAATATAGGAGATTAATTTCAGAGGAATTGAAAAGCCGAAAAAAAAGAGAAGGGAAACTCAGCAATAGCCCAGTTGAGATGCGGGAGTTCCCTGCTCCCCGCCCCCCCACCCCCCACTGTGCGCCTTGCAGGACTTGCGACAGGGGTATGGCTCTCTGTTCTGCCTCCAGGAGCTCAAACCTCTTATGGGAGGGGGAGCACACAAATGGGCAAGGTGCAGGAGCCTGGCAAGCCCTTTGGGCTCCACCTTTTCTACCAGTAGTGTCTAGGGGTGGGTTTCTGCAACTCCCAAAGCCCACGTGGGTGTGTTATAGTGGGCTCTTTCAGCTTTGCCATCTGCAGATGGCTTGAATTTATCCAGCTCAGTGGACCCTCTCTGCCTTTTTGCAAGGGCAGAGGGCCAGTGTGACAGCTTTCTGTATCCTGAGCTTTTATCCAACATCTTGGGAGAATTGGGTCACACACAGACTTGAAGAATGAATGTGGTGGTTTTATTGAGTGGCGGAGGTGGCTCTCAGTGAGATGGATGGTGAGCTGGAACAGGGATGGAGTGGGAAGATGATCTTCCCCTGGAGTTTGGCTGTCCAGTGGCCAGACTACTCTTTGACCATCCCCAGCCTGACTCCTCTCAGCACTCAAACGCTCCTTCTCTTCTCTCTTTCTCTGCTGTGCCACTCTGCCGTTCATCTGCTCCTCTGTCTCCTTGTCTGCTTCTGGAGCCTGGGGTTCAGGGTTTATATGGGTACAAGATAAGGGGTGTGGTGGGCCAAAAGTCAACCTTTTGGAAGTGAAAACAGGAATGCCTGTCCTCATTCAGGGCCACGGGTATCCAGGCTTGA
Organism: Symphalangus syndactylus; assembly: GCF_028878055.3. Lineage (NCBI taxonomy): Eukaryota > Metazoa > Chordata > Mammalia > Primates > Hylobatidae > Symphalangus > Symphalangus syndactylus. The sequence continues at coordinate 46,499,469 of NC_072440.2, forward strand.
GGGTGGGGCCTTTGCCATGTAACCACCCTCTTCTACTGAGTATTTCCGTCTCCTGTCCATATCACCATCCCTTAAAGCTGAGAAAACAAAAGAGAAAAATTGAGGGTAAGAAATCAAGGGAGGCCAGGTGTGGTGACTCACGCCTATAATCCCAGCACTTTGGGAGGCCGAGGTGGGTGGATCACTTGAGGCCAGGAGTTCAAGACCAGCCTGGCCGACATGGTGAAACCCTGTCTCTACTAAAAGTACAAATATTTGTTGGGTGTGGTGGCGGGCACCTGTAATCTGAGTTACTCTGGAGGCTGAGGCAGGAGAATGACTTAAACCCCGGAGGTGGAAGTTGCAGTGAGCCAAGATCATACCACTGCATTCCAGCCTGGGTGACAGAGCGAGACTCTGTTTCCAAAAAAAAAAAAAAAAAAAATCAAGGAAGGGGTTCTGTGGAGCTCAGACCTCTGAGGAGGGAGTGTGACCTGGATGTTGCCAATACCTCTTAAGGGATGCAATGAGGTTGAGATAACAGCCTAAAGATGCTGGCAAAGAAATTTGGGAAAAATATATTTGCAGAGTCTCAGCACCAGCACTGTAGAACACAGTATGGGAAGTAGTTTTTGGAGAGACAATAGTCAAATAATTGGTATAATTTATGCTTTTGCTCTGTGTCTTACTCTGCTGTCTTAAAAAAATCCTTAAAACACAGGCTTAGGCACTACCACATGATTGAGTAGCAGAGAGGCAGAAATTAGGAAAAAGGGGAAATCCTTTGTTGTTCCATTTAGGTCCTCTCTTCAAGGTCTTTACCCAGATGCTCAGTGTTTCAGCTTTTGAAGCCTCACAGTTGATTTGTGCATGGGAATTGCCCTTGGCAAAAGGAAACTGCCTTACACAAGATTATTCTCTCTCCCATGGTGTACCCTGCAGTCAAAGTCCAGACATTTAAAAGCCCAAAAATCTTGTCTTAATACAATCCTGAAGAACCATCATGGCTCCAGAGCTTCTCAGAAGGTTGTCTGAGGTCTCAGTTAAACTGTGTGGCAGGTCAGCTCAACCCTTTGCCTTTCCTCCACTCCTGTCTTCTTCACTTCTTTGCAGGTGTACCTCATGGGAGCACTCCCCTAGCAACCTGCATGCAACCCTCCATCTCTGTCTTCAGAAAATGAATGTAAGCCAGTGGGATAGGATGGATCCTGGAAACTCTACTCTAAAATGGAATTTTGGAGATGGATCACTCACTGGTAGGTTGACATTGTGAACACCATCACTGGTGGTAAGTGGAATGCAGATAATCCTTGGCATGTAAGTGAGGTGCTATTGTTAAAATTTTCACCAGGGATGAAGTAAGATGGCATATAACTGGAAGAGGACACACCAGGTGATGCAATATTTTTGGCACTTGAGGTATATGAGGGAAATGGTAACTATAATAACCATGGTCTTGTTTGGTCTTCCTGAATATCATTGAATCATTGGACAGGTGGTGACAGGCATAGAGTGATTATTCATCAATTCATGACAAAAATGTACAAGCTAGTTTGTCTCCTAGTGAGCATTCAAAGAAATCCTTAATCTCCTGCAGCCAGAGGACAGAGTCGAGGACCAGGCCTAGAGTTAATATAAGAGTAGTAAGACTTGAGAGAAGGTTGAATTCTTACCTCCAGAAGATATTTTACATCAAGCTCAGGAAACTGATAGGAAAGGAGTGGGACTCTGAGACTTAGGATGGGAAAAATCTGAGTTCTCAGAGTCTCCAGAAATCTTAGGTCCTATGGAAATGGTCAATATTTCCCATTAGAAAAGAGTGATTTCAGCTGGGTGCAGTGGCTCGTGCCTGTACTCCCAGCACTTTGGGAGGCCAAGGTGGGTGGATCACTGGAGGTTAGGAGTTCAAGACCAGCCTGGCCAACATGGTGAAACTCCATCTCTACTAAATATACAAAAAACTAGCCAGGCATGATGGCACATGCCTGTAGCCCCAGCTACTTGGGAGGCTGAGTCCAGAGAATGCCGTGAACCTGGGAGGTGGACCTTGCAGTGAACCGAGCTCATGTCACTGCACTCCAGCCTGGGGCAACAGAGTGAGACTCCATCTCAACAACAATAACAAAAAAAAAACAAACAAAAAAACACCTGAGGCATTAAGTAGATACCCTAGAAAGGTCAAGCCTTAATAGATGGGCCAAATTAGCCCTGTAGTAAACACTATATTAGACACATTCTAGCAGATCTAAAAGCCAAGCCTCAAAATAATCCAGGTGATATACAAGTAATTTAGCTGCCTATTAAAGTAAACTCCATCTATCTTTAAAGGAAAAAGAAAAATCCAGATGCTCAACATGTCAGACACACACACACACACACACACACACACACACAAATGTCCAGCATCCAACCAAAAATTAGTAGATATGCAAAGAAGCCAATACATGTGAAATTATCAGGACAAAAATCAATCAGGCAAAATAGACCCAGAAATCTTAGAGAAAATAAAATTATCAAAGATGATAGATTTAAAAGAAAGTATGAACATCATGAGGAGAAACAGGGAAGATAATAACAAAGATACAAAAACAACTTTGATATGATTTGGCTCTATGTCCCCACCCAAATTTATTTTGTAGCTCCCATAATTTCCATGTGTTGTGGGAAAGACCTGGTGAGAGATGATTGAATTAGGGGGCAAGTTTTTTCCATGTTTTTCTCGTGATAGTGAATGAGTCTCACAAGATCTGATGGTTTTAAAAATTGAAGTTGCCCTGCACAAGCTCTCTTTTTTTGCCTGCTGCCATCCACGTAAAATATGACTTGCTCCTCCTTGCCTTCCACCATGATTGTGAGCCCCCCCCAGCCATATGGAACTGTAAGTTCAATAAACCTCTTTCTTGTGTAAATTGCCCAGTCTCATGTATGTCTTTATCAGCAGTGTGAAAACAGGCTAATACAGTAAATTGGTACCAGCAGAGTAGGGTGCGGCTGAAAAGATACCTGAAAATGTGGAAGTAACTTTGGAACTGGGTAACATTGGAACAGTTTGGAGGGCTCAGAAGACAGGAAAATGTGGGAAAGTTTGGAACTTCCTAGAGACTTGTTGAATGGCTTTCACATAAATGCTGATAGTGATATGAACAACAGTGTCCAGGCTGAGGTGGTCTCAGATGGAGATGAGGAACTTGTTGGGAACTGGAGTGAAGGTGACTCTTGTTATGTTTTAGCAAAGAGACTGGCAGCATTTTGCCCCTGCCCTAGAGAGCTGTGAAACTTTGAACTTGAGAAAGATGATTTAGGGTATCTGGCAGAGGAAATTTCTAAGCAACAAAGCATTCAAAATGTGACTTGGGTGCTGTTAAAGGCATTCAGTTTTATAAGGGAAGCAGAGCATAAAAGTTCAGAAAATTTGCAACCTGACGATGCAACAGAAAAGAAAATCCTATTTTCTGAGAAGAAATTCAAGCTGGCTGCAGAAATTTGCATAAGTAACAAGGAACAGATTGTTAACCCCCAAGACAATGGGGAAAACATCTCCAGGGCGTGTTAGAGGTCTTCAAGGCAGTCCTTCCCATCACAAGCCCAGAGATCTAGGAGGAAAAAGCAGTTTCGTGGGCCAGGCCCAGAGTCCTTGTGCGTGTGCAGCCTAGGGACTTGGTGCTCTGCGTCCCAGCCACTCCAGCCATAGCTGAAAGGGTCCAACATAGAGCTTGGGCCATGGATTCACAGAGTGCAAGCCTCAAGCCTTGGCAGCTCCCATGTGGTTTTGAGCCTATGAGTGCACAGAAGAGCTGAGGATTGGGAATCTCCACCTAGATTTCAGAAGATGTATGGAAATGCCTGGATGTCCAAGCAGAAATTTGCTGTAGGGGCAGAGTCCTCATGGAGAACCTCTTCTAGGGCAGTGTGGAAGGGAAATATGGGTGGGAGCCCCCACACAGTGTCCCTACTGGGGCACTGCCTAGTGGAGCTGTGAGAAGAGGGCCACCATCCTCCAGACCCCAGAGTGATAGATCCACTGACAGCTTGCACCGTGTGCCTGGAAAAGCTGCAGTCACTCAACACCAGCCCATGAAAGTAGCCAGGACAGAGGCTGTACCCTGCAAAGCCACAGGGGTGGAACTGCCCAAGACCATGAGAACCTCCCTCTTGCATCAGTGTAACTTGGATGCGAGACATGGAGTCAAAGGAGATCATTTTGGAACTTTAAGATTTGACTGCCCCACTGGATTTTGGACTTGCATGGGGCCTGTAGCCCCTTTGTTTTGGCCAATTTATCCCATTCAGAACAGCTGTATTTACCCAATTTCTGTACCCCCATTCTATCTAGGAAGTAAATAACTTGCTTTTGATTTTACAGGCTCATAGGTGGAAGGGACTTGCTTTGTCTCAGGTGAGACTTTGGACTGTGGACTTCTGAGTTAATGCTGAAATCAGTTAAGACTTTGGGAGACTGTTGGGAAGGCATGATTGGTTTTGAAATGTGAGGATATGAGATTTGGGAGGGGCCGGGGCGGAATGATATGGTTTGGCTCTGTGTCCCCATGATTGTGAGGCTTCCCCAGCCATGTGGAACTGTAAGTCCAATAAACCTCTTTCTTTTATAAATTGCCCAGTCTCAGGTATGTTTGTATCAGCAGTGTGAAACAGACTAATACAAACTTCAAGAACTACTAAATACAATATCTGAAATAATAATTTACTGTATGGGATTCATATTAGATCTACAGTACATAAAGAAAGATGAGACCTCTAGGACAATATCAAGCAATCTAACATATGTGTAATACATATATATAATACACAAAACATATGTGTAATACAAATCCCAGAAAAAAAGAACAATGTACAAGTAATCGAAGAAAAAGGCCAAAATTTTTTCACATTTGATGAATCTCTATTACACCTAAGAAGGATAAATATTTAAAGAAGCACAATGATGCATATCATAACCAAATTGCTAAAAACTTATGATAGAAAAAGAAAAATCTTAAAAGAAGCCAGTGATCAAGATACTTTACTGAGAAGCAAGGTAAGAATTAGCATAAAATCCTCATCATAAATAAGAAAAAACCAAATAAACCTTTAAAAATCTAGAATCTTAAATCTTCAAAATGAATAAATCTGATAAGTTAAAAAATTTTCATTTTCTTTCAAAAATGAAAATAAAATAGGCAATTTCTCAAACAAAAGATGAGACAATGTATCACTATAATATCTTTACTAAAAGAAATATTAAAGAAAATTCTTCAAACAGAAGGAAAATAATAGCAAATAAAAATTTGGATCTACATGAAAGAAAAAAATATATTTTCCCTAATTTCTAAATTTTAATAAGATAACTGACAATATCTTAAGACAAAAACAACGAATTGCAGAAGAAACGTGGGAGAAAATATAGTGAGATTTACACAACAGATTGGAGAAGGGACTGGAAGCATTACCTTGTAGGCTCTTACATTATATGTGAAATGGTAGAATATTATTTGATGGTAGATGTGAGATAAATGTTATACTATAAACCATAAAGCAGCCACATACACATATAAACACATACACACACACAAAGATGTATAGCTAATAAGTAAATGGTGGTGATAAAACAATTACTACAAAAGAAGTCAGGAATAAAGGAACAAAGAACAGAGAGGACACATCAGAACCATACAGCAAAATGAGATTTAAACTTGACCAAATTGATGATTACTTAAATGCAAGTTGACTACACATTCTTAACTAAAATACAGAGGTTGTCAGACTAGATATAAAAGGAAGACCAGATTATATTCTGTCCGTAAGAGACACACTTTAAATATAAAGACAGATAGATTCAAATTAGCAAATGTGAAAGAGATGTAGCATGCAAACATTAATCATAATATATTGGTGTGACTATATTAATAAAAAGATTAATTTTTTAAGAAGCAATTCCAAATGTGTGTATACTTACTAAGAAAGATGTAGAATATATGAAGTAAAAACTGACAGATTATAAGAAAAATAGAAAGTAATAGAAAATAGAAAATCAATAATGGTCTAGAAGACTTTAACAATCCCATCAACCAACTACATCTAATAAATTTTTATAGAGCACTCTATTTAATATTAGGAGATTATAAATTATTTTCAAGTGCATATGGAATGTTCAATACAACAGAACATATGCTGGAACATAAAATAAGTCTCAATAAATATAAAATGGTTTAAATAATAATGTGTTCTCTGAACAAAACAAAATTAAATTAGAAATCAAGAATAAAATAATACCTGGAAAATTCTTAAAAATTAATTAGTAGACACTTAAAAATAGCCATGGAAAAAGAAGAAATTACTAGGAAGTTAATACACATTAATTAGATTAATTAATAATAATCAAAATTTCCCTCTTAAGAAGCTAGAATAATAGCAAATGAAAGGCAATGTAGAAGAAAAGAACTAATGAAGATGGAGCAGAAATCAGTGAAACAGAATATGGACAACGAATTAAAAAAATCAGTTTAACCAAGAGCTGAATGCTTGGAAACATTAATGAATGTGATAGACCTCTAGCTAGATTGATCAAGAAGAAAAGTGAAGAGATATAAATTATACATATTAGAAGTAAAAGAGAAGATAGTACTACAGATACTACAGAAATTGAAACATCATGCCAATAATTCAACATTATAGTGAAACTGACAAATTCCTGGAAAGAAATATATTACTAAGACAGCTTTAAAAAGAAATATTAAAATGTCAATAACCCTACACCTACTAAAGCAATGGAATTTGCAATTAATTCTTTCTACAAAGAAAACTCTATCCTAGGTAACTTTACTGGTGAACTCTACCAAATATTTGAACATGAAAAAACACTAATTATACAAACTCTTTTAGAAAATAGAGTGAAAGGGAATATTCCTCAACTTGTTTTAGGTGGCCAGCATTTATCATTTTAAAAACGAAAGTCAAATATTTTTCAAGAACAAAAATTCTTCATAAAGTTTTGGAAAGTTGAATCTAGTTATGTCTAAAAAAGACAATACACCATGATCATTTTATTATGGGATTTATCTCAGAAATAAAAGGTTGGTTTAACATTTGAAAATCAATCATTATAATTCATTATACAAACATAATAAAATTGAAAAACAATGTGATTATTGCAATAGATGCAGAAAAAAATATTTGACAAGGTTTAACATGATTCATGATAAAATTATTTAGCCAAATATGAATAGATAGGAACTCTCTCAAACTAAAAAGGACATCTATGGAAATTTATAATGAACATCATATTTAAAGGACTGATTCCTCAGATTGGGAATAAGACAAGGTTCTTCTATTTTGCCACTTTTATTCATCATTTTATTCAATATCTTAGCCATGGCAAAAAGTCAAGAATATGAAACAAGAGGCATAAATAATGGAAAAAAAGAAGTAAAATTGTTTTTACATTTGGATAACACGATTATGTATGCAGACAATGCTAAGAAGCCTACGAAAACCTTCTGGAACCAAGAAAGGAATTTAGCAAGGTCATTGGATAGAAGCTGAATATGCAAAAGTCAATTGTATCTGCACATATTAGTAATTTGATTTTTAGTAGACTAAAAAATGGAATACTTAGGCCTAAATCTATCAAAATATATGCAAGACCTGTATACTTTTACAAAAATTAGACCTCAATAATTGGAGAAACATACTGACAGATTAGAAGCCTCTCTATTGTTAAGACACCAGTTCTTCCCAATTTGATCCATTTATTTAATCTTATGCCAGTCAAAATTTGCAGATGTTTTGGAAGAAATGCTCAGATGGATTCCAAAATATGGATATTTGTGCAAAGGACCTGGAATTGTTGAAACAAATTTGGAAAAACAAATACAAGAACTTACACTGCTTTAAGACTTACTTTAAAGCTATAGCAATTGAGACAGTTGGCATAAGAATGTACATGTAGGTCAATGAAACAGAACAGAGTGATACATTGATATTATATTGACATTATATCTTCAACAAATATGTCAAAGTAATTCAGTGGGGAAAAGGATAATCTTTTCATAAAATTGGAAAAACTAGATATCCATATAGGAAAAAAATGAATCTTAACCTTTACACCCTACACAAAATTTATATACCACACACACAAATTAATTCAAAATGAATCATAGGCCTAAACATAAAAATTAAAGCATATAAAACTTCTGGAAGAAAACACGGGAAAAAATCTCCAGGACTTTGGAGTAGGCAAAGATTTCTTAAATAGCATGTCAAAAGCATGATTGATTAAAATAAGTATGATTGGATATTATCAAATTAAAATTTCCTTTTTTGAAAGACATGATTTAAAAATTAAAAGACAAGTCACACACTGTGAGAAAACATTCATAGTACATGTATTTTTCAAAAATCTTATATTCAGAATATATGAAGAACACTTACAACCTAGTAATGAGAAGACAATCCATTTAAAAATGGGGAAAACTCAAAATATACACTTCAAAAAATAAGATATAAAAATGACCAATAAGCATGTGAAAAGATATTCAACAACATTGTCAGGAAAATGCAAATTAAAAGCACATGAAATACTGCTACATACCAAAATCCAGAAGGGTTAAAAGTGAAAAGACTCATAGTACCAAATGTTGATGAGGATATGGAAGAACTGTAAGGCTTACATTGTTGGTGGGAATGCAAAATGGTAAAACTACTTTGAAAAACGCTTTAACAGATTTATACAAAGATATATTTATAACACAAACCAGTAAATTACACTCCAAGATATTTACCCAAAAGAAATGAAACTACGTGTTTACACAAATACTTCCATGTGAATACAAACATCTTTATTCAAAATAGCTCAAACCTGCTCATTCCTGCTATTTTCTAACATATGAAAGAACCTTCTATTAACATAACCTTGGCCTCTTTTTGCCCCTTTATTCACCTTTTTCCAGGAAAGAAGTTACTTTCTCATCTAATTGGTGAATTTGGGAGAGCTTCTCCCTGTCTTTTTGAGATCTGCCAGACTGCAGAACATACAAGTTCTGCCCTTTGCTTGTTTGATACAAACCTTCATTTACTGGTCACATCCGTAGTTTTTCAGTTTAGTTCTGAAGTTTAGATTTGAAAACTAGCTTTGCAGCATATTTAATTCATGTTCTCCAACATGAGCTTTAGTAGTTATAAAATTCACATATTTATTTTGCTTTTCTGCTGTCTGACCTCTACTATCCATCTCTCAGTTGGTTTTGGATGCCTGTGGGGAACTGAGAGAGTGTTATATATTCACCTCCTCATATCCTAAAGGTTTCCTAGATGGATTTCCACTGTGAGATGGGTAGATCCCCCCTCCTCTTCTCCAGCCTTGTAGGTACACTTGGCCCGAATATCTGCTGAAAGTGGATGTACTGCCAGAATGCTCTGAGCCATGGCCCCCTTCTTCAGGAGCCACCAAACCTTGGTAAAGGGAATTACATATCATCACCCTTCCTGGGTGAGCTCCCTTGTGAATATTTATAACTATTCAAGCAAAGGCCAGGGCATGGGCACTTCTTCTGGAACTTTAACCCTTCTTAAGAACAGATATTCCCAGCATCAGGATGGTTCCACTTGCCCTGTCCTCATTTTGGAGAAGGTAGAATTGAAGCATAGAGAAAGCAAAGCTATGTGTTTACTCACTTAAAGAAAGTTTTCTTTCCACTTTGCCTATAAAACTACAACTTTTGAGTAAGAAGTATGTACATTTCAGTGCAGTCTTCTTCAAGAATTATATTCTTAAAAAAATAGTATCAATTCAGCAGTTTACAAATAAAGTTGTCACCTAATCAAAACATTCCAAATCAAGGTTCAAATATGAAAGTCCTAAATTAATATATAACCTATTTGACTACGCTGCTTTTCTCAAATGGGTTAGATGGATTTTTAAAAATTGTCCATCTGCATTTTGTGCATTCAAAACATCTTGCCAAATCTTGTAAGCAGACATCTAGTTTTATTAGTCTACTACATTTTTTTAGCAACCTACATTCCAATGAAAATGTCCCCAGGTACTAAAAATGAAAATTGGTATTATCTAGTTATCTAACACAAATCATTTACATTAAAAAATCAGTGGGTGGCTATTGGCAAGGCAGTACATACATTTAAAATGGGGAAACAATAATACCAATTTTAGTATTAGTAATTGAGATTAATATTACATGCTTTGGGAACTATGTTTGTATTACATGTCAAATCCTATTACAAAATATGTCATTATAATGGAAAGGTTCATAGCAAAAAGGATGGCCACACCCCTGGCCAGTGGCCCATTTATTTCAAGCGACATTCAATACAATTCTTTGGAATTCACTAATATAACTGGCTTGTATTGCCATATACTTCCTGCCAACAGATTCACATCTAGTGCACATTTTCTGTGCATTGATCCTAGAACTACATTCTTTGTAATTCCTTTCCACACTCCCTTGAATTCCCTCTTCACATTTCTGCTAGGCTCTTGAACTAGACCATAGATTTTACTTGTAAAAAAGTTTTCAAAATGGGTGAAAAATATTTAAGGTAAGCCAGGAACTCTCTAAGAGCTTTGGCAACATCTAATTATTCCAGATGATAAAACATTGCCTTCAAATACATGTCAGGATTGAGTAGTATAATCTGCTGATATCTAAGGAATGTAACTCGGCAATCACTTTGGTCTTTGGGCTTTGAAGGGGATTGGTTTAGACGGGCAAGAGTTCCAGTGCTGAATCAGAATCCAATTTTAATGACAATTTCAGCATCTCTGGGAAAAAATAGAGCCAAGATATGATACAAATATTCAACTGAACAAATCCACAGTATAAGAAGTAGCATGTAAACATCTCCTAGGAACAAAATTTTCCTTCTCAATCAAGCAATTTTACATACAAAAGTTGTCACCTAATTTGTAAAGTGCCACAACTAGAGTAGGAGGAACTAAATCTGAAAGAGAAAGTACTCATTGGCATTCAGATGGACAGAGTAAGAAAACACTTGAATGACCTCTAAAAGGTTTGATTAGAAAGAACAGCTGAAGCACAAATGTTGCGTCACTTCTGATATAATGAGGACCTTGGGAAGTTGCAAGTAGAAATGTTGCATCATTTCTGATATAATGGGGATTTTGGGAATTTGCAATTCTACTGATTTATCAGAGGCCAGCTAAAATGCTCACCATGAATCTGAAAGTCAAGGATGCACATCCAACATCCAAAGCTCTTTATTTTAGTCCCAGAGGCTTTCTAGACTGACCACTGACAGCTCTCAAGAGGCGGAAGGGAAATAACAGCTTCTGTTCTAAGAATTTGTCTACTTTTTTGCTGGCAAAAAAGGGAGATTCTTGTTATTTACCAACCTGTTCAGTTCAAATTAAAGTTTTCTTCACTCAATGGCACTTGGTGTGACTTCTTTGAACAGTTGCTCTGCTTTTATTTTTCTTGCTTGTACTTTCCAAACTTCCAATTTAGCCACTAAACATTCAGGGCATGAGGCCATTCTTTAGATCTCTCATTGTATGAAAAGTCTTTCATATAATATTTCACATGCCAAAGAGGTATATCATGTCCTACATATCATAATTTGGTTACTCATTAGTTTTAGAGTTGTTTAGGGGTTGTCTCTGGTTCATAAAACCTATTTATGTATAGATACTCATTAAAAAACACTTTCCTTATACATATTTATATTAATCAAATAGGTCTTTGTGCTACTTACTACACAAGGATTTCAGAATATAAGTATCCAGCGACCAAGGATGCATGCACAATCCAATGCAGTAGCTACCAGTATCCACTAGTAGCTTGTTAAATCTAAATTAATTAAAATTAAATTAAATTAAAAATTAGTTCACCGATCACACTAGCCACTTTTCAAGTCCTCATTAGCTCTATGTGGCTAGCAACTACCATGTTAGATGGAGCAGATAGAGAACACTTTCATCATCCTAGAAAGGTCTATCGGATGGTGCTGTCTTAGAGTACTGCATACAAGATTATCCTAATTTTTGCCTTTTTTTAAAAGGAGAAAAAACAAAATCCATATTATAATGGTGTATTTTTATGTTTCCAAGGGCAAGTGATATGGATCCCAACAGCCAAAAATCTAGGCAATCAATAGGAAATCCTTGTACAGTCATGTGAGTTTAACTCTGCATTATTCATCTTATTTTACAGTTCAGAAAACACCAACAGTCACAGGACTTGTCCCATCATCCTCACAAGATTGGTGAATGGCTCAGGTAGAATGAAAACTGACAACGCAGACCACTTAATCTGTGGAGAGTCCAGGGGCCAGACACAATAAGGATAAGCACTGCAGGGAAGATGATCACAAACCAGCCTCTGGAAAACCCAACCATACACCCTGCAAGTTCTCTTTTTACAGACTGAAATGGAAGTGTGTTTATTTGGTTTTCTTTACAAAGTTTGTTTGGAACTGAGGGTTTATTCACTTCATTACCTCCAGTAGACTTATAGTGGCTGTAGAGCTTATCAACAAATTACTTAATATGGAAATTTGGCAATGTAGGAAATGATTTTACATTCTTAAACTTGAACAAGGACATTCAGACACCAGGAAAAACTAGTTAGTTTAACCCTTGGTAACAGAATAACTGACTTGATTAGGAATTGAGCATGGGTGTAGCAATGCTCAGTTGTACTGGCTCACAAGAGCAGAGTCCATTGTTAAAATTTCAGGAATTCTGCAAACTGGTTGATGTCACAGAGTCATTGTTAAAAATTTAATTATGTAGACTCACAAATAAATTACATCAAAAACAAAGCTAAAAATACTTATTATTTCCTCATGATGTCCTACATTTCATTATCTATACCTTGAGGTTATTTGCATTTACTATATCTGCACCATGAAAATACTATGTAATGATATGCCACTGCACATCTTTTCCCAACTCCACATTCAGTGATGTCATGTTAGCAGATTGAAATTGGCCATAGTTGGTGTATTTACACCATGGAAATCAGCAAACATTAAAAATCATGGCTGGATTTATTGTTTCTTGAATATTTAGACTTAAGAAAGTGATGGAAAAAATATTCATAGTGCAGATTAAACCTTAAAATGTGTTGTATCTGTTGCATTGTGAATAGTACAAAGAATTGACAAAATGTTAGTATTTAAAAGCTATTATCTCATTTAGTAAAGAAATTACATCAGTGACAAACACTGAAGTTCTTAGGTCTACATACATTGTTTTCCAAAGAGTCAGTTGTTAAACATTTACTACACAACTGAACTAGGAATTCTTTGATTTTAATAGGCTTCCAAATTAATTTCTGTAATTTTATGTGTGTAGAGTGCCTAGTTTGATAGAATGATTTGGTGTCACCGAAGCCTGAAGATTGGGCCAATGATTACATTAGAGGGTAACAATGATATAACAGAATTTTTGAAATGTAATTACAATGCCTGGGAGACTTATTTTATCCACAGTATAGCTGCATATATGTATGTTATAGTTATTTTGGAGAGAAAAAAATTAATGCTGAAAACCACTATTTTCTTTTAAGCAAAGTGTATCTTGTCAAATAAATGGATCTATGAATCTGATGAACAGGATTAGATATGCAAATGTGGGCCAGAAACTGAATGAGAGAAAAAGACTGAGTGCTAAATCCCCCTATAAAAAATAGAAATATAAGACCTCAAGTTTTTGATAACAATCTTTAATAAGAGAAGGCATAATGTAATACGGATGCTAAAGAAGTCAAAGCAATATTTAGTGTGACTTTAATGATAAGAAAAAACTGAGCAGATATAGCCAAAGACTTATAAGAAGAGGGAAGTTCAGTGTTGAAGATATATAATCTCACTTCATGCCACTTAACCTGAGTGCTCCTTGAACTTTAATGTGCATATAAACTTAATTCCAATTCTGTAGGCTTGATGTAAAACCTGAGATTTTGCATTTTTAACAAACTCACAGGCAATGCTTATTCTGCTGGTCTGTGGGTCACATGCTGCATAGCAAGGACCTTCTGCCTCCACATATGCAAATCAACATATGCAGGGGTTTAATATATGTGTTTGTTGCTGTTGTTTTTGGTAGAATTGACAGGAAGTGACTAAGGGACACAGCTGGATGACATAATGTGGACTAGGGAGTAACCTGCACAGGATGGACAGAAAAATCCCTAAACTCAGCTAGTTTAAAAGAAAGAGGAGCTCAGACTCAAACACCTATAATACTATTACTCTTGGAAATTCAAAGTAGGGCACTAGACTTCTGCATGATGTGGGCTGAGGTGTTGAATTTATTTTATCTAAAGGGGTGAGAAGACCTAGATAAAATCTGGGTTACAGAGGGTTTTTTTGTTGTTATTTGTTTTTTGAGATGGAGTTTTGCTCTTGTTGCTCAGGCTGGAGTGCAGTGGTGCAATCTTGGCTCACTGCAACCTCCGCCTCCTGGGTTCAAGCAATTCTCCTGCCTCGGCCTCCCAAGTAGCTGGGATTACAGGTGACCGCCACCATGCCCGGCTATTTTTTTTTTTTTTTTTTGTATTTTTAGTACAGACAAGGTTTCATCATGTTGGCCAGGCTGGTCTCGAACTTCTGACCTCAAGTGATCTACCCACCTTGGCCTCCCAAAGTGCTGGGATTACAGGCGTGAGCCACCACGCCCGTCCCCAGAGAACTTTTTGAACATTATACATGCTCTGTGTTTCTCCTTCTCTATGTTAATGACCATGGTATTTTTTTCAATCTGGAATACCATCCTTAGCACCTTTCCTGATTCCTAGCATCATCCACACGCATGGAGACCCAGCTCAAACGTTCACTTTGCTCTCTAAACACTTAGAGAAACAAACAACAGATGTAGGACTCCAGAAGGCATCTCTAATTCTTCCTCATCTTTGTAGAGCATGATTCTTTGATTAAAAAAAGAAAAGCACTAGATGTAGGAGAAGTTGAAATGGTGAGTAGGCAGGTCATTTTAGTTACAGATATTTTTATTGGTTCTACTTAAAAATAAATTTGCTGAGGGGATTTAAATAGATAAGCCTTAAATATTGAAGTGAAGTCCGTGACTGCTTGATATTTATATCCTTACTTCACTCTTAAACAAGATGGTCAGCCCATTAACTTAAAACATTCTTTTGTGGAGAAAGAACTTCTCTTTAACTTATTTCTCTGACATTAATTTGGTCAATTATTTATAGATATCATGATAAACACTCAGGGACACATTTGGGTGAATGGCTTTGACCTTGTTTGTATTTCTATCAAGGTAACAAATAAGACTAAGTTCCATACACTAGTCCAGCGGTGAATAAAGGATAGTCACATGTTCAGAGATGTGAGAAAATGGAGTGGGGGTGGGTAGAAGGAGTACTCGACACACGGTAAGAAAGCTAAAAATCCAGTACTGGCTTCAGCAGTGAGACTGTTTGGAAATTTTACTTTGTCTCATGTCCTCTTTCTAAATCTCTTTTGTGATCAACCGTAGGACCAAAGAATTTCTCAAATCACCAAGAGCACTCAAGGTTACTTATCTTGGGACCCCCCAGAACTGCTACAGCTTCTTTGAGTTTACATAATCTTGAATCCAACACATTTTTGTAACTTTAAAACAGTACCTTTGGTTCCCGATGATTTTTCTCATCTTGCCATTTTCTTAAAACTTTCCCTGGTGTTCCTACAACACTTCTCTCTTGTCTTGGCTCAGTTTTATCAGCGCCGCTATTTTTGTTCCATTTATTGCAATAAAGTGAATGCATCAGTTCCCTGTGTTTAAAACAAATGCTACATAAAGACATCTCTCATTTTCTTAGTGGTCCTATAAGCTAGAATAACCTGCCTTTTCTCTGGGTAATAATATTATACAGGAAAATTAAGAATAGTTTATTAAAGATCAGAAATAGTTCTTACCCTTCAGAATAAACTGAGGTTCCTCCTGAGTCCAGCCTACCAAAATCAAGCCCAAGTGAATTGTAGTGGTTTTTTGTTGTTGTTTTGTTTTGTTTTTTACTCCTTCCTACCTTCCCACAAGGATGCATTTAATTATCAGTCTTTATCAAAGATGTAGTTTGCTTATGCTATCTTTTGCTTTTATAGGTCTTCTTCAAGGGCCTGATATGCTAAGGTTACTGTCTGTGCCTCAAATTTCTCTCCTTCTTTTCCATTTCTCCCAAACACCTGTTCTAACATTGGTCCAATCAAAAGATCTAGTTAAAACAATTCACAATAAGGCATTGATAACTTTGGTCCTGTCAAGAAAGTTTACACCTTCAGGGCTCTTTCATTTAACAAAAACAAATGAACCCATATTAGAATTATCAAGCGACTTGTTATCATTCCTAAAGTCCAAACCAAACCTTCATTCCTCCTATAGCTAAGGGTGGACCTTGGTCCAAAAGGCAAGTTAGGATAGCCAGTGTTCAATAGGACACAGAATCTGAAAGGTGTGCATCAGGGCCCCAAGGAGACTGCTCTTCAAGGTAACCAGCGTTATTTCTTTAGTTTCAGGTATATAGTAGACTCTGCTGGTTTCCATCCAGATCCCATTTACATGGTTGCATACCCATTCCTCAGCTATGATGACTGCTAGCCCCTAATGACTCACAGCAGCCTCCTTCTCTAGAGTTACTCTCAACCTAATGGGAGCTACTTTGCCTTGAACATTATGCCCCTGAGAATAGGAGGAGGGTCAGGACAAACTCCCTCCCTTGAGGTAGTAACAAACCTGTGATTCATCTAGACTCATCTCTACTCCAGAATTCCCTATAAATCAAATGAAGCTGGTCTCCAGATGAGATTAAGTCTTTGCTTAGTTTTACTAAGGCCTTTACTGCTTCTTTTACTCCCTTTCTCCTGAAAGTAATATCTCAATAAATCATTCATAGAAGAATTTCCATCTCAGGCCCTGCTTCTAGGACACTGGTACTGGGAGCGGTCCTAAGAAAGAAACCCTGTAGATAGGATTCTGGAGTTGAATTATTCACTGGCCAGATGCTAGTGCATCCTGGGTTGGTGGAGCCATGATAATTCCTGGCTAAGATGTTCACCCATGGTGAACTGGCAGGGGGTGCAGATGAAAGGAAGGACACTGACGGATCAAATATCTCTGGCATTTCAAAGGTGTATGGAAAAGAGCAGCTCTATGGGCCATGGAATTGTTTTGCTTTTGCTAAATGTTGTAGATCTAGAGATCATGATAATCTCAGATCTATTAATTCACAGTTTGATGTAAATATGACTCAGAGGGCCTCCTTAGGAGCATTTAAAGAAATCCTAATTTCTGTAAATGGAGGGCAGACAAAACTGATGGCTTGAAACAGAACTTAATTGGAAGAGGCAGAAAATTTTGGAGAAACTTGAATTCTCAACCTAGGGAAACTTCCTAAGCCAAAGTCAGAGTTCTGATATGGGAGTGAAAGCCCAAGATGGGAATATCTGGGTAGATTCACTTGAGCATCTTGAAACCCCAGATTTCCCTGAACTCTCCAAGTCTTTAGAATTGACCACTTTTATTGGAAGATAAAATTCCCTTTTCCCTGTGTGAAGATCATATAGAGTTCTCAGAGCAGACAGGAACACTTTAGGAAAATGCTTGCCTTCCTCAAGAACTGTTCCTACTTCTCCTTTTGCTCACCAGGCCCATAACTTGGGTCAAATTTCAGCAAAATTAAACTGGAAAGTGCTAGACGGCTAAAGGAGAAGCAGTATTAAATACCAAAACAGCAGCTGGACCTAGTTAATATGTACTGAGAGGAACAAGGACATAGTGCCTGGGGATCCTGAAGAAGCCAGCTGAATTAGGGAGTAATATAAAACTGGAGAAGGAATAGAGTGTTGAAATGGGGGCACCATTCTGTGACCCAGGATTTGACACTTTGGTAAAGGGCCAAGGAGCAGTTTTAATGCTATACCAGAATGGTGGTTAGAAGATTGGGAAAAGTAATGCCTTCCATCAAATGTCAGCAAACTTTCTCTGTAATGGGTCAGGTAACAAATATTTTAGGCTTTGAAGGTCATATGGCCAATATGTAGACAAATGGGTGTGGCCAGTAAATTGAGTGTTTCAATAAAACATTCCTTACCAAAAAAGGAAACTGGCTGGATCTGGCTTGAGAGCCACAGTTTTCCAAACACTGTTCTACATTAAATGAAGTAGAGATGCCAAAACTTCTGTGGCAGACTGTGAAGAAAGGTATTAAAAATTTGGGGAAGTGGCCATGCTAAGTTGGGCTACTAAATAAGTCTGGAAAAGCCACACTTTGAGTATATTCCTTGAGAGGTCTTGGGGAAGAATCTATTTATCAAAGCAATTAGAAATGTGCTAGTGAAGAAGAACTAGTATCTTTGAGAAGCTTAGAGGTGGCTGTCCTCTGTACACTGGGCCTCAATAGGAGATGCTGTTACAGACATGAGAGTAAGGATCCAGAAATAGCCAGGTAGCTGCACTTAACTGAGAGAGGCAAGACAATTGTAAGTATCAGAATGAGCAGAAGCTTGGAATGGAAGCCAAGAAATGTTCCTAGGGGCAAGATAGATGGGCATCCAACAATGGTGTTGCTTAATATATGTGCACAATCAAAATAGATCATAAATGTGTGAGTAGAAAGCAGAGGGCAGCTACCACAATGGAAAGCCACACTTTCTTGTCATTTGTATGCTGAAGCAATGCTTAGACATAGAACCTGTCAACTGAAAGAGTGGCCAGATATCTACAAAAAACACTCAGCAGCCCCAGAAGTCATACAGTAGGGATATACTCAGTCCTTCCCTCTGGGGGAAACCAGGTCCTTTGGAGAGGGACACGCCTTAACAGTTTAAAGACTGATGGATCGGGATCTGAGCTGATCCTCATACCCAGGGAACAAAAGTCCCTCAATCATCCTCTGTTTGACTAGAGGCATATGAGGGCCAGGTAAAAAGATGAAGTCTTGGACCATGTCTATTTCAGTGTGTTTATTGGGGTTAAAGGCTTACCTGCTGGTCATTTCCTTTGTTTTTGAGCACATAAACCGAATGAACATACTTGGTAGTAAGCAGAAGTTTCACATTAGCCTCTCGACCTTTAAATAAAAATCATTGTAGTCAGAGAAGCCAGGTGGAAGCACCTGAAATGGCTTCCACCTTGACCAAAAACATAAGTGAAAACAACATCACTTTTGAAGAAGTTGGAAGATTAAAAATTTAAGGAATGCAAGGGGTGGTCATCTTCATCATATCCCCAATTAATTCACTAGTCCTGTTCCTAAAAAAAAAAAACAAAACTGATGGCTATGGCAGGATGATATTGGGCTAAAGAAAGCTAATTGCAGTTGTTGTGTCAAATGTGGTATCTTCATGAGAGCAGAGCAACACCGCCTCCTTGTGTAGTATGAAGCGATGAAGCTGACAAATTCATTCTTTTCAATACTCATCAGAAACGATGATCAGCAACAATTCACACTCACATGAGATAGACAACTGTACCTATGTACAGTCTTACCCAAGGGCTATGTTTATGCTCCTATCCATCACATTATAAACTGAAGATAGCTGAATCATCTTGACTTTCTGTAGAACATTGCACTACTGATCCCTTTTATTGATATCTTGTTCATTAGACCTGATGTGCAAGAAGTGGTAAATGTAAGCCCTGGTAAGACGCCTGTGCTCCTGTGGGAAAGAGATAAGTTCTAAAAGAGTTCAAGGGCCTGTCACATTAGTGACCTTTTTATGTGTTCCAGTGTTATAAGGCATGCTGGAATATCTTCATTAGATGCGAAGAACAGATTGTTGCGCCTTATACTTCCTAACACTAAGAAAGAAGCACATTCCTTGGTAGGCCTCTTTGGGTTATAGAGGCAACATATTCTGTACTTGGGAATACTTCTGTGACCCATTTATAACAAAGTGAAACACTGCTAGTTCTGAGTGGATCTTAGAGCAAGAAAGGACTCTGAAGCAATTCTGGGCTGTGGAGCAACCAGCGCTGCCTCTTGGGCAGATCCTATGGTAGTACAGGTATACCTAGTAGAAAAGTAATGCCTGTTCAACCTGAGAAAGCTGACTGAAAATAAAAATAAAAATATAGAGAGATAAAACACTGCGTGGAGCCTCTGGAGAGCCACAATAAGAGAATTGTAGCACAGGATTCTGGAGCAAGTTTATGCCATCTGCCACAGAGTATTACACACCATTTGAAAAACATCCTGGCATGCTAGTAGACCCTGGTAGAAGGTGAGCATCTACTGATGTGTTAACAAGTGCTCATTCGGCCATGTCTTTCCATTATGAGTTGGATACTGTCAACTCACCAAGTAATAAGTTTGGGCCCAGATAAAATGCCAGTAGTAGATCCAGGGTGGGGCTTAAGATAGTTCAGAGAGTGAAAGGCTGCATGGCACTTATTTCCATGTCACATGCTAGTGTTTCACCATTGCCTCTCTCTCAGCTCACAGCTATGGTCTCTGGGGCTTTCTTTTCAATGGCCAATGGAAGAGGCAAGAGCCTGAGCTTAGTTCATGAATCAATCATGTTGGTATGTGGGTATAAGCTAATAGCGCACTGCCGTTCTACTACAGTCACATACAAAGTGACAGTGGTGAGAGATAACTCTTCAAATGGGCAGCTCTTCAGCGAGTGATCTGTTTTAGTTCCTTTGTTGGAATGGGAAGTGGACTAAGATTAAGATATCTCTAGACCCGTAGGCAATGGTGAATGGCTTAGCTGGTTGAATATACATAAACTCATGGACAGTGGTAAATGGTTTAGTTGGTTGGTAAGGAGTTTGGAAGGAATCAAACTGGAAGGTCAACAATAAGGATGTCTGAGGAAGAGGCATGGGGTTCGACCTATAGAAGTGAGCACAAAGTATGAGTAACATGGTGCAACAAAATGTAAGTAACTTTGTCCAGAAGAGGTGCTAAAAAAAAAAACGAAAAGTGGGCAAGATAGATGTCAGTTTGCCTCTGTTCTCTGCCATCTCAGGGATTGTGCAATGGGCTTTTGAATGGAGTGGACCTAGTGGCAGAGAGTGAGGCTGTGGGTTCTCTCTCTCTCTCATGAAGGCTGATCAAATTACTTCTGTTACTAATATCCAGTCTATTGCCACCAAGACCAATGGCGTTCCCTACTAAGACATCATTTCTCAAGGAGGCCAAGCATCTACTTGGGGGCAAGTTTTTTCTTTGGATCCCCTTCTGCCCTAAAGGAACAGTGATTCATTCTGACAAGGAGGTCTTGTATTCCAGTGAGGGGTGACCTTTTATGCCTTGGTCAGCATCACAATTCAAGGGTTCATGAAGTATCTCATGTACTAACGTGGGATCTCACATGATTCTTCCTTGAACAAAGGAACCAGTTTTAGTGGCAGAAATGGGATTGTGACCACATGACCATGGGATCCAATATTTCTAACACACACTACATCATCCCAAAACCAGTGGGATCACCTCTTCTTAGCTGAGGTACCAACTTGGAGAGGATACTCTGCAAGGATGGAGTGCTATCCTGCAATATGTGGTATGTACATTAAACCAAAGGTCCTTGGCTGTTCTGTCCCTAATATGTAGAGTATAAAATTCGGAGACCCAAAGGGTGCAAGTAGAAGTGGCTCTACTTAACATCATTCCCATTGACCACTTGGAAACTTTGTGCTTCTCATTCCCACAACCATAAGCTTTGTTGTTGTGGAGGTCCTTGTTCCTGGGGTGGGAGGGACTCTTCCTCTCAAAGACACATTAAGAATCTGAATAAACATTTGTTTTGTGGTCATTTTGGGGCTCCTCATGGTAGTAGACCAGCATACTAAGAAAATAGTTACCTATTAGAGGGTAATTTACCCCAGTCATCAACAGGTTTGGCTGCTGCTATATAATAGAGGTGTGGAGAGTATTTTTGTCGTTAAGTTGATCCATCTTGACATCTTTTGGTTTTCCCATGTCCATTTTTAGGTGTAAATGCAACCATAGTAAGCCCAGCCTGATGAGGACATAGTCACTAAGGATTCAGACTCCACAGGGATGAGGAGGGCCCACAAAGCAAACCACCTAGACCAGCACAAATGCTGGCTGAAGGAGAAAGGAAACATTCCCTGGGTGGTGGAGGAGGAGACAATGAGTATCAGTTACAACCTCGGAATCAATTGCAGCACTTGGGACTGTAGTCTAATCTATCAACCTTCATTTCGGAGTTCTCCCAGAATGTTTCAGTGGTATAAATGTTGGAGAAGTTGTACCTGGAAGAATGGGAGGTAATGTGAGAATCAAGTGGATCTGAGCAGCGTAGAGTGCTGCTGAGACTGCAGTGGTGTTGCTGGTGTCCTCATCAGATCCACATCAAAGAAAGGCACACTTAACTCCTAGCTGCTGTGAATGCTGGTCAGCTGTTTCATCTGGAGATTTGCTCCCAGCCAAATGGGAGCCCTCTTCCCTGGGGGATGATTCCCCTCCTCTGAAGGCTAACATGGGATACAAAAATATGGCTCCATTGCCTCAAAATGGTACCAATTCTATGGCAGAATTCTTGCTCTGGAGCTCCTCATGGGATCAGGCTGAAGCGAGTCACCAGCTGCAATTATGTCTTTGCTTAGCTTCACCTTCCAACCTGGACTTTTGCAATTAGAGCTACAGGTATTACATGACACAACAACTTGTCAATTGCCAAAATAAAAGGGAGAGATCATTTGCCTTACTTTGCATTTCTTATTCTTCTTCTTCTGATATCAGTTTCTCAGTAAATTCTTGCACAAGAATCCTAATCACTAGCTCTATTTCCAGGGAAACTGACTTAGGAAAAGGTATTATACAAAGCAAATGTCCATGACTCTTGATGGTTAGTAATTACAAACACAACCAATTACAAAGGATTTTCTAGTAAGGGAAGATACACACACATACATACTCACACACATACATATATAATATATATGTATATATATGTATACATAGAAACATATTATATATAAATATATCTCTGTAATTTATACACATATACCCATCTATGTGAATATATATAGTTTGTTTTTTAAATTTTTAATATATATTTTATTTTATATTCAGAGGGTACCTGTGCTTGTTTGTTGCATGGGAATTGCATACTGGTGGGGATTGGGCTTCTAGTGTACCCTTTACCCAAATAGCAAACATTGTATCTGATAAGTAATTTTTCAACTCTCACTCCCTGCTCACTTTTCCCACTTTTGGTGTCCCCAGTGTTTATTATGTCCACGTGCACCTATTATTTAGCCCCACTTATAAATAAGAACAGTGGCACTCAGTTTTCTGTTTATTTCTGAATTAGTTCACTTAGGATAATAACCTCCAGCTCCATCTATGTTGCTGCAAAGAACATAATTTCATTCTTTTTTATGGCTGCATAGTATTCCATGTTGTATCTATGCCACATTTTCTTTATCCAGTAAAACATTGATGGACACATAGGTTGGGTCCATGACTTTGCTATTGTGAATAGTGCTGCAATGAGCATACAAGTACATGTATCTTTGTGATATAATGATTTCTTTTCCTTTGAGTAGATACACAGTAGTGAGATTGCTGGGTTGAATGATAGTTCTATTTTTAGTTCTTTGAGAAATTTCCATGTTGTTTTGCATAGAAGTTGAACTAATTTACATTTCCACCAACAATGTATAACTGTTCCCTTTTCTCTGCATCCATGCCAACATCTGTCATTTTTTTGACCTTTTAATAATAGCCTTTCTGACTGGTGTAAGATGATGTCTCATTGTGGTTTTAGCTTGCAGTTCTCTGATGTAAATCACAGATATATTGTATGTTTCAATGGGCAAGTCAACTTCTACTTTTCACAAATGGTCTAGGAATGTCTGCCTTTTAGCAATCAGGAAAAGCCAAAGTTCAAATACTGAGTGATGGGCATGCCTGTTTCAGTGACTTGTAGGCACATGTAATTTCTCTGTGGAAAGGAATGTAGTTGCATGCCTGCATGGGAGTGCCTGGTATGAATGCATGACTCAATCACATGTCTTGGAAAAGAACTAGTAGGTACATGGCCTGCTGAGCAGAACACAGGTGAAGCAGTTTTTAATTATAAGTGTACCTTGGAAAGATCTTATATTAGGCAATATAACAACCTTCAAACTAGGCTTGGGTCTAATTTTTTGGACTTGGATATAAGTGTACTTTTACAATTAAAGATATAGCGTTACTAAGAGAATTTATAAATAGCTAAAAAGGAGAGAGATAAGATCATCTATCCTGTAGATAGAGATGCACATATACTTTTAAAGTTATGATGATGAGAGAATATACTTAATGACCTGCAAAAAGCAACACTTATGCAGGAATAAACAAGATCGATTAGAAGATCTCAATCTGAAAATTGTCCAGAATTAAAAAAAAAAAAACCACTTTATTTGCATGCTAGAAGCTCTACTGAAGCCACACGTGCAGTTACTGAAATAGTCGATAAATGTCAAAGTGGATCTGGCCCAACAGTTTAATACATTTGGTTTAGTTTCATTAACTATTTATTTTTGAAGTTGGCCTTATCAGCAGTCTCTCATACACCAAAAATACCAACAGAAAACTTAGAAAATTGATTTTATCTCATGATAAATAAAAGTTGTTCAGGCCCTTTTCTATGAATGTGAAGATGTTTTACGTCCCTTGGGGAGATATACCCATCAAGTTACCTAGAGTGAGGAGAACAGTTGAAAACAATGTCCAAAAAAAGGGCTAATATGGAGTGGAAATAAGACTTCACAGGAGAGAAGGGGCCCATGAAAGCAGTGTCTAAATATTTGCTCTGGATGGGTGAAAATGTGCAGCATAAATAAGGGGGCTATAGGCTGCAATTTTTACACATTCTAGTCACTAAATGCCCTATGAAATTTCTTTCAAGTCTTTGAAATCCTGTCTCTAACAGCATTCCCTCCAAGTTCAGCTGTATGTAGTCACCCTGATATTCCTTCCTACTTGATTATTTCTCACAGACTTAACCAAGAAAACATCATTCAGGAAGATTGCTGGGCAGGCTTTTCCGTTGTATCGCAGGACAACTCAGATAATGCAGGTCCAGTCCTCTGAGTCATCCAGTATGGGTTGGAGGTTTGGAACCTGGAAAGGTCTGATCTAGGCAAGTAACAAGCTGACATCAAAAGACTTGGTGCACAGGTCTATTGAAGCACCTAAGAGGAAAGACACTTCTTCAAACCTCAAATGCTCTTTACATCCAGCAAATCTGGACTGGAAATCGTTCAATAAGATGATTTCCCATGAAATGTCTGGTACTTCATGTTTCCCATCAGGTCATAAATGCCATGAGAACAGCTTTTCCTGCTCCATTTAAGTCTGTCCAGTGCCAGTTTTGGTCTTGTCCCAAAGCCAAAAACTTTGGAGACATTGACAGAAAAGAAAATAAGTAACCATATTGGAAGAGCCCAGAGAGTTCTGTGCAGATTCTGCTGTAGATACTGGTGAGTATTCTTACTTCTGTAAGCTGATTCTCTCATTCCTTTAGCAAATGAAGAGTTGTGTATAGGTGGTGGCTCTGATGGGCATCTGGCTGACAGCTGCTAGAAGAGTCATCCCTCTGCTGAGAAGCAGCTTTTTCAAGTCAACAAGGTTGGAACACTAATAGAAGAATCCCAATTGGCACATGGAGGTTAGACTTGCAAATCCTTGGTCAAGTGTCAACAGACAGCTACAAAACATACTGGCTGAAAATTTCATTATCTTCTGGAATGTGAGAAACCATTGGGATTGCAGTGTGGGATTTACAGGGATAAAAAGATAAGGCAAGATTGTGAAGATGGAACATTTTCTGAAAGGGGCAAGGATGGTGGGTCAGGGAATGTGGTGGCTACATACCTTCTCATACTGTGAGGAGGGCTCTGAGTATGGAAAGAGGTACATCATTGCTCTGAGTCCCCTGATTTCTAACAAAGTATCCGATTCCAGTTGCATGGAGATTGGCAACTGTTGGCTTTTTTTTTTTATTACTTTTATCTTTTTAAGAGTCTTTGAAGTAAATAGAAATGAATTTAGGTGCAAAGGCAGCAAATGCCTTTTAACTGATTAAATTTACCTCTCATTCATCCACCAGGAATTCCAAGTAAAATGTAAAACAAGGGCACAATCTTATTTTGCATATCAAATGAATTCTACTTTTCTCTGTAGCATACTGGAAAATTGTTTATTGGTTCAACATTCATTGACTAAGGGCTTACTCTCAGATTCTGTGTGCAACACTCTCTGGGATTACAAATATGAATAAGAAATAGATTATTGCCCTCAGAGCAGGGCATGCAACCTGTGCAATCACACCCAGCCCCTTGCTTAGGGGGTCTGATGCTTGGCTTAATGCTCAGATGTTACTGTCTTGAAATTCTTAGATTTTTGCACAAGGGGCCCTGTATTTTCATCTTCACCAGGCCTTGCAGATGATGCAGCTGGTCCTGCCTCAGTAACTTGTTTGAGAAAAACACATTCCATGAACAATACAATAATGTGTCATACAATGTAATAATTTTTTTAAAACACAGAAAGAAAATGGCAACAAGTATATAGCAAGTGTGGTGTTATGAATCCCAGAGGAAGATGTATCTATCTGTGCTTGTGGGAGGTCAAATGTTTTAATTTAGGATGTGTTATTTTAGTGAGAATTTTAGTAGAAATTTATACTTTATAACTGTTTCCATCTTGCCAAGACAATGCACAGTTGTATTAGTTTGTACTGATTAGGTTAATCTAGCAAAGCCTATAATACGAAAAGACAGAGATTATGATTTGTTGACTAACTTGACTTCTAATTCGTCACAAACTCTTCTTACTTCCCATCGCCTGTCCCATAGACCAAGCTTTTGTATTGGGTAGTGGGGAAAGAATACGATGCAAAGAACTGTGTGTGTGTGTGTGTGTGTGTGTGTGTGTGTGTTTGTAAATGTGCACACAAGTAATTCAACTGGGGACATGCAGACATTTGTTCATTAATTGTTTTGCTTTGAGTTGTCAGTGGATTGAGTTGGTAATAAAATAAGCATATTTTAATCGCCTCAGGTGACTGGATTATTGATGGGGAAGTGCTAGGGGTTAAAAAAAAAAGGTTGAGATTTGGTGCTCATAGAGATCCATACTTGGCGACAGAACTTTAGGACAGGTAGGGATGAAGATAATGAGAAAGTAAAAATAAAATTACTATATATGCTGTAATACAGTAATCCATATTTTGTATTCTAGTAAGTTTCTTTGGTAAGTTAACAACAACAGCCCTTTGTCTTTTCGTCAAGTGGGTGGATTTTTTAAAGGAAATAATTAAAATATCAAAGTTGAGCTTTGGAATACCAAAAGTTTCCATTCTTCTCTAAGATGCTTTTTGAAGATGCAGGCATATATATCATCTTCAAAGAATGTTTAGTGTATTACACAGGCAATTCTCGAACATTTTTTTATCATAGGAGTTTCCTTTTCATTTTGCCCAACATCACCCAATGATCCCTTTTTAAAAGTTCAGTCTCCTTGTTCTTTATTCCTTCCAAAAAAGAAAAGAAAGAAAGAAAAGGAAAGAAAAAGGGGGGAAAAAAGCAGCAAACCCAAATGGAAGGACTTCTATGCCACTTACGAAGGAAGAGTAACACTGCCTTTTATTTTGTTTTCAACTATTTTAAGAAGATCGAGTTTTCACCTGAGCTGTTGTCTACACATCTAGAATTAAGTTTGATAAAATAAGGATAGATTGGATTCTGAAAGAATGGCTAGCTGAGAAGGAAAGGCAGAGCCTTCCTTGATAATAATTTAACATAATAAAAATGGTGAAGGGGATATTTGAAACCTAGAGACTTAGACAGGAGAAAAGAGATAAAGTCCGACACATTGAACTATTCAGTTTGCCTAACACACATTGAGCTATTCAGTTTAGGCATCATCAAATGCTAAATCAATATTTGCAGGTCCAAGTTAAGTGATATGTTCGCAGAGATAAAGTTTTGAGGAAAGAAATATATTGAAAAAAGTTTCTAAAAATTCAACATAGATAAATCCTACAGAACATTGTTGTCTAACACTAGAGCATGTCTGCATGGGTAAATTGTTGGAAAATAAAGTAACATGAATAACTCTTACAATTTTGCATATCAGAAAGATGACTGATTAAAGTACGTGTTTATTTGAATAGGCCAGGAGCATCTGTCTCAGTTTCATAGATAAGCGTGTGCATGTTTGTGGTTTTTTTAGAACCATAGATAAGTGTGTGCATGTTTGTGTTTTTTTTTAGAACCAAGATGCCCAGAGGGTGGAGCACATAGCTGTGGCTCTGCTACCTTCATCATTATCACCATCACCATGATAGATAAATAGGCACTGTACATTCTGGGATGCTGAGCCCCACAAGTGGGAACCTAATTATCAGCTGCCTGAATGTTTACAATTTTTTCAGATGACTGAGGTCACCCTCTCCAGCCCCAATGCCAACCAAGAAATGAACATTCTTTACCACATTCCTTATCTCCAAAATCTCTAAGGATTCATGGGGTGGTTGTTTTTTCTCATTACTCCCTGTCTCCTCTGAATCTTGGCTTATGTGACTGCTGTTCTCTCCCTTCTTCACACCACTTTGCTTCTTTCTGGACACTCACTGCCTTGATTATTTCAACTCTCCAAAGTGCCAATGACACAAGCCTGTGTGTGTAGCAGACTTTTACTTTGAGGATAATTGCTTTGGATTGAATGTTTCTATCTGCCCCAAACTTATATATTGAAAATCCTAATCTCCAATGTGATGGATTTCGAAAGTGGGGCCTTTGGGAGGTAATAGGTCATGAAGGTGGGGTTCTCATGCTGGGGTTAGTAGTGTCCTTATAAGAAGAGACAGGAGAGATCTCACTTCTTCTCTGCTTGTAAGCACCAAGGAAAGACCACATGAGGACATAACCAGGAAAAAGGCCTTCACCAAAATCCCAACCATCTGGCACCCTAATTGGTACTTTCAGCCTCCAGAACCATGAGAAATAAGTTGTTGTTTGAGCCACCAACTCATTTAAGCCACTATGGTAATTAGTTACAGCAGCCCAAACTGAGACAGTAATGGAGAGATTACAGGGTGTCACTGAAGAGACAATATGCGAAATAGAACATTCATCATCATGCTCTAACATTCATTAACGATTTTCTATCTTCCCACATTTTTGCCATCTGTATGCCCTCCTTAAGTTTTGCCTGGCCTTCATCTTCTTGTCCCTGGTCCCAGTCTACCTGCTAGACTCCAGCCCCAAAATTCTCATTAATTTTTTATGCACTATAATTTTGCTTTCTGTACCCTACTCTTAACCAGGCATATTGTTGAGCATGTTTTAAGATAAAAGACTTTTTAATGTGGATGACTACCATTTTACAGCAAAAAAATGTTTAAGAATACTTGCTAACCTAAAACAAAACATATGCCAAAAAACTAGCAGAAGTTCTGAAATTTTATTTTTTTCTCTTAACATGATCAAAACCTTAGACAAGATTCCATATCCATTGTTAGAGCATAAGACACAGAGTATTTTTTCTTCCTCTAGAAGCAGAAATTAAACGCAAGTGATCCTTATAGTCTTAATGATCACACATCCAAACAAATGTAAATTGGGTAAATAAGAAAATCTATTATATAAAAACTTGAAGCAACTGTATATGTCAGACTTTGTTCTTGAGACTTTCACATACATTATCTCCTTAATTTTTACAGCAACCTAGTAGTTAGCTTTTAGTCATCTAGGTTTGCATATTGCTAAGGTATCAGGTGGAGTTCAGTTAGAAATATTGATTAATGGGTCACTACATTTCAGGTTTATACTTGGTTTATCAACTTAATAACCTGTAGAATTGTATATACTCTGAAATGATCAGGAATTCAGCAATGGTCTCCCACTACCTAAATTCACACAAGACTGATATAAAGTCCTGTGCCACATGACCATTTGGTCAATGACAGGGCACATATACGAAGGTGATCCTACAAGATTATAAGGAAGCTGAAAAATTCCTATCACCCAGTGATGTCCTAGCCATTTTTCTAATGTCATAGCGCAATGCATTACCCACGTGTATGTGATGATGCTGGTGTAAACAAACCTACTGTGCTGCCAGTCGTATAAAACTATAACACATACAGTGACGTACAGTACATAATACTTGATAACGATAATAAACAACTATATTATTGGTTTACGTATTTACTAAGCTATGCTTTTTTTTTTTTTTTTTTTTTTTTGAGACAGAATCTG
The DNA here is from genome assembly GCF_028878055.3 of Symphalangus syndactylus. NCBI lineage: Eukaryota > Metazoa > Chordata > Mammalia > Primates > Hylobatidae > Symphalangus > Symphalangus syndactylus. The sequence continues at coordinate 46,529,653 of NC_072440.2, forward strand.
GCTCTGTCACTCCGACTGGAGTGCAGTGGTAAAATCTCAGCTCACTGCAACCTCTGCCTCCCAGGTTCAAGCGATTCTCCTGCCTCAGCCTCCCAGGTTCAAGCCATTCTCCTGCCTCAGCCTCCCGAGTAGCAGGAATTAACAGGCATAAACCACCACACCTGGCTAATTTTTGTATTTTTAGTACAGATGGGGTTTCACCACTTTTGGCCAGGCTGGTCTTGAACTCCTGACCTCAGGTGATTCACCTGCCTCGGCCTCCCAAAGTGCGGGGGTTATAGGCTGGATCCACCACACCCAGCCTAAACTATGCTTTTGATTGTTATTTTAGAGTGTACTTTGTCTACTTATTGAAAAAAGAAAAAAAAGTGAACTGTAAAACAGCCTCAAGCAGGTCCTTCAGGAGGTATCCAGAAGAAGGCATTGTCATAGGAGATGACAACTCCATGCATGTTAGTGCTCCTGAAGACCTTCCAGTGGGGCAAGATATGGAGGTGGAAGACAGGCATATTGATGATCCTGAACCTGTGTAGGCCTCAGCTAATATATGTGTTTGTGTCTTAGTTTTTAACAAAAAAGTTTAAAAAGTTAAAAAAAACAAAAACAAAACAACAACAACAACAAAAAAAAACAGAACAAAGCTTATAGAGTACGGATATAAAGAAAGAAAATATTTTTATACAGCTGTACAATGTGATTTTTAAGCCAAGTATTACTACAAAAGAGTCGAAAAATTAAAAACTAAAAGGCTTATAAAGTAAAAAAGTTACAATAAGCTAAACACTTCTTATTAAAGAAAGATTTTTGGGGGTAAATTCTAAATTTGTGTAAGTACACTCTATGATGTACACACAATCACGAAATCACCTAACAAGACATTTCTCACAACGTATCCCGTTTGTGAAGGGAAAAATGAATTCAGAATGCCAACATTTTAATTTATAATATGATACATCACTTCTCATCGGTGTACTTGGGAGTTATGTCCTCTCTCCTGGAATCAAGGTATTTGGGAGTCAGACTATTAATCGGAAAGTTTGAGAGTCAAACCATTAGTCAGAAATATGTAACTGGAAAATAGAAAATAGGAAGTGGTGTTTGGAGATATTCTACTTAAGTTCAGAAAGGCTTGATGAACTATTACTAACCCAGTGTCTCTTCCAAAAAGACATTTTTTCTTTAATTCAGGCCGCCCTCTTTTCCTTGAAATGCATTTTCTTAAGATCAATTAATATTACTTATTAATATATAAATTAATGTATGGGACTGAGAAAGAGTCAATTCCTTAGGCTTCCAGGGTTACCCCCAAATACTGGTTTATACACATCACAGAGGAAATGAAAGGCTCAGATTAAATGACCCATCCAGTGTCACATAATCAGCAGGTGCCATAGCTGAGCTCTGCCCTCAGGTTTTCTTTAAACTTAGCGCTTGTGGCTTCTACTAGTCATTGAGAGAGAGCTGCTGTTTAGAGGCTACAGCATCAAGAGCTATTCTAGGGGATAAATGAAGTCAACATGTGTGATGAAATTATTAATATGTACTTAGGACACATATCATTGCCAAATGTGTATGTGCAGTCTTTCTTGTCAGCAGGAAAGGTTGTTGTCCTTTGCGTCAGTTTCTGGGCTCCCCTTCAGATCAGAGAGGCTTAGTAACAGTCAAGGCAGAGGAAAAAGTGAAAGAAAACCAAGTGGCTGAGTTGATTTATACAACAGCCGAGAGAGAGTGTAGAAGGGAAGGAAGAGAGCAAAAGCTTTATGGGGTTGGTGTCAGGGAGAACATATTTTGCTGCAAAGAGGAAAGTGAAGAGAAGAATAAACTACTATAGAGAAGCTTGGATGAGAGAGAGTTGTAAAGTAGAAGACTAGGAGTTGAAAAATTGTTGCTTTGAGTTGTGAGTTAAATTCTCTTTGCATAACACAAGCAAATAATATAATTATTTTTCATTACTCATGGTTATTTTACAGGACTGTTTCTTTGAGTGAGACCCCTTGGCAAGGCTTGTTCACGTGGAGTCTCAGGGTTTATTTACATCCTGGGTGGAGGAAAGACACATCGTTCCTCAAGACGGATTCATTTTAAGTAGAGGTCGGGCTGGCTTCATGGGGCTTGCGGCCAGCAGGACTGTGCAAGGCCCATGCTCAGAAGGACCTAATGTTTGTCTATTGCAGTCCTGAAATTCTTAATAATCTTATTTCTGAATTTGCGTTGTATAGGTGAAATATGATGGGACACGGAGTGGGGGTGTGAGAATGGGGGAGGCTTGGGCTGGACATACAGGAGGACTGGGTGGGAGACTGGTGGCGACTGGAGGCAGCTCCGGTGGCAGCCTTTCCAGCACTGGTGAACCTGGTACATTCAGCCTGTTGCCTACCCTGATCTAGGGACTGAGTGATTCTGGGTGGAAAGGCTTAAAGATTCTTGGACTCACCTGTCTGCCCTGAGCTGGGCCAGTGGGAAGGAGAGATGCCTAACTCGACTTCTCCAAGAGTGGCTGGTGGTACCTGAGATAGCACTACATGCCCCATGTCTCAGGACTGGGTCCCAGCCGGGGCTTCGTAGTGAGGGGTGGGAGTAGGGTGGAGGATGTCTACTCTCTCTGGCAAGTATACCTGTGGCTTGGACTGCTCCAGGGATTGGTTCTGTGTTTTGGGGAGTTCTCTCTTCTTGCTTCCAACCTTCCTGAGTTTGATATGCATTTTCCCTTTCTGATCAGCTCACAGGGCCTGCAGGGTTGAGCCAGTAAATATGAACTGGGTAATTTTGGAGATCTCCTACCAGTTAAATGCTCTTATATTTACATTTAAAATTGGCATGGCACAATATGAAGGTGAATGGTAAAATTTGTGTTAATAACTTAAAATTTTAATTTTTCTTGACTTAGGATGGCATTAAATAGCAAATAAAAAACATGACAGAGAGGGATCACTGGAAGAAAGGAAAAAGCTTGATATTTTAGTACTTTTAACGGCATCTTTTTCCTGTTTTTTGACCAAGGGGCCTTGGGTCTTCATTTTTCACTGAGACCAACAGATTATGTCTCCAGCCTTAAGCAGGGAAATTTATTAGACATAATTGCTAGAAGACTGGAGAGAGCTGGCTGAAATGGTTTCAGGTTTAAGATGGAAATAGAGTCAATACACCTTGCCACTGGAAATGGTAGGACTCTTTTGGATGGATAAAATGCTGCAGAGCATAGGATCCCTGTCAGATTCTGTAGTAGGGCAGATATTAGCTCAAATTCTGACTTTCTACAGTTTATTAATAAAATTTCATATTTCCTGGCAAGTGAACTATTCCATCAACTGTGCCATGGGGTGTTGCTTGAATATAGGAGCCATACGAGTATGTTGGTACTCACTGAATTTTCCCAACACCATTACTTCTTTTCCCACCTTTACACAGAATCACTGGCTCTAATTAGGATGGTGTTTGTGGGGCCGAAACTTGTGTTCCACCTTCCATGATGTAGGATTGTCACTGAAAAGTGACAGCACAGCTAGGAACTACATCTCTCAGTCCCCTTTGCAGTTAGATGGGATAATATAATCTGCTATAATTGAGTAAACATAAGGTGTGCTATTTCTATGAAAGGTTTTTTACTAAGTGATTTTTCTTCTTTTTCTTTGTCTTTTCTCTTTTGTGGATCAGGTGCAGAGGAATCCAAGGTGTAGGGAATGAAAGAGCCACAAGATGTGAGAAATCTCAGTTCCTCAATGTATACATGGAAGAAAGCTTCCGGGAGCAGGCTCACTGGATTTGGTCACATAAGGATCACAGAATAAACTCTTGTGGTAAGCCTCTGAATTTGGGATGTTTTGTTATAACAACTAGATGACCCTAACAGTTTTCACCAAGATCAGTGATCGACTGATTTAAGTGTTTCAAAAACTCTTTAAACAAATTCAACTGATGCTTTTAATTTTATAGATAAGGAAATCAAAGTCTTGGAAGCTCAATTACTTTCTCAGATAAATGCAAACAGCTGGTAGCAGAGCCAAAGACAGACACCTGGACTCGTGTCTTCTATTCCAGCTCAGTTTCTTCTTTGTTGATGATAAATTTTAAAGGACAAACTTGCTGTGAATATTCATTTATGCCATGCTTTTGGAAGTACTATTAGGCAGAGAACTACAAAAACATTTCATTCTTAAAAATCCTAATAGAACTAAGCTGGTCAATATATATTTTTTCATGATGCTATATTGAGTGTTAATAATTATGTTAATCACAAATTGACCCTTTTCTTTTAAATGTAACTTTAAAGGTTTATGAAATTCTAATCCTTTGTTAGACATATTTAATTTTAAATGGAAATCAGAAGAGAGCTTGTTTCACTTGCCAGCAATATTCTTTATAGCAAACTTTCTTAGAATATATTTAATAAATTCTCCTGAATGAAAAAAATTTTAGTTATGAATGCTGTAGCTTAATATTGAATAGAATTTTTGGAGAATGTCAGGAAATTTCTGTGAACTCCATCACCAAACATTATGCTTCTTTAAAGAAAGGAATTAGATCAAAGAAGAAGGAAAAAAATCGTAAGAAAAAGAATGTAGAAGTTTTCTTTTTCCACTTGAAAATCAAATGTGAAAGGGTGAAAACAGTCTTGTCCTTCTGGATTTTTGCTAGAAATTGTGATCAAATAATAACTTTGTAGAAAGAGGATGTAATAATATCTGCTAGTACATGTATAGAAAAAATATTTTGCTTGGGAAATGGTGATATGCAGTGAATATTGAGAGTGGTTCTCTTTTTGGAGGAAGGATTAGGAGGTTTTCATCTTCTATATTAAGTGTTTCTATAAGAGTAGAATTTTGAAAGTTCATAATTGCTTCTATAAACACACAAAATTTAATTTAGGCATAGAGACCTGAACATAGAGAGCAGAACACACATCATGTCAGTTCTGCAAGGTGTTGAAAGAATTCTGAAACTCTCTTTCATCCCGTAGCCAAGGAAACGACAATGCAAAGTTTTAAGGTATAAATGTGTCCATGGGAGATAATTTAAAAAGTAGTCACATATGGAAGCTTCTGGAAAAACAAAACAAAACAAAAAAACATTTTTTAGGATCTCGTTTGTGACATGGGCATATCATCATCCCTTTTATTCAAATCTTTTCTGGTTATTCAAACTTCTTCATAACTATTTTTATAGTGAACACTGGTTTCACTACGGTTTTGGAGTGTGGGTGGAAATGGAGACAGAAAGGAGGAGCATTAAGAGTGAGAAAAAGTATTCCTCAAAGCAGGGTATAGTCTGTCGAAGCATTTCAGGAGCGCCTCCCTAAGGCACTCCTGTTCTTAATTTTGGTTGAAACCGTGCACACCCTTTGTTGCACTGGGTCTAGTAATATATACCTTCTTCCTTTCCAACCAGCCATATGAACTTATTTACATCACAAGCTTCTGCCAGAGGCCAGGAAAAAGATGTGTACAGTAATTCCAAACACGATCAGGAAAGGAAGTGGCTCAGTGGTTTTCTTAAAAGTCAGTGACACCTATCAAATGGCATTAGAAATATTTAGTAAGGACTATTCACAATTGCTTCAAATCGACAGGATAGTGCCTGCCTCAAATGAGATTGCACATTACTGGATGATTTTTTAAACATTCATCTGCAGTCATGCGGTCAGCAAGATAGTTTCAACTGCTCAGAAAAAAACAGATGTTAAGTGGTGATTGTGCTTTGAAATAGAAATGAAGTCAAGGATTTTCTATTGCTTTTGAGTAAGTCAAGCTGTCTAAAAAGCAAAACAATTTAAATGAAAAACATTCTTTTTATACTGTGGGTTTTTTCTTCATAACTTACACTGTTGTCTGTGCATGCAGTGCTATCTATCTTATGTAATTAGGAGAAAATCTTAAAAGCAGACAATGTACGCAGAATTGCTAATAAGATCAGTTGTATGATGTTGGGCTCCAACCATTTTGTTATATTATATTGGAAGTAAACTATTGATTATAAAAATAACTATAGTCAGGCACAATGGTATAAATCTGTAGGCCCAGCTTCTCAGAAGGCCAAAGCAGGAAGATCCCTTGAGCCCAGGAGTTCAAGCCCAGTTTGGGCAACATAGCAAGACTCTGTTCACCCCCCAAAAAAACCTGTTTTTAGTTTTAATGTCACTTCTGATCAATGTTGATTATAAAAAGAAAACTGTATACTGTTAGGCAAGCATAAAGTTATCACCTGTTCAATTTATTCACTAAACGACCATAGATGTGCCATTATACATGAAATATTTCTGGCTCCATATTTTAAAAACAATCTTTTTAAAATTTATAAAAAGACAGTGAGAACACATGGACACAGGGAGGGGAACAACACATGCTGGGGCCTGTCGTGGGGTTGGGGGGCGAGCCAAGGGACAGCATCAGGACAAATAGCTAATGCATGCAGGGCTTAAAACCTAGATGATGGGTTGATAGGTGTAGCAAACATGTAAACCTATGTAACAAACCTACATGTTCTGCACATGTATCCTGGAACTTACAGTAAAAAGAATATTAATTACAAGGAAATTTTGGATTCTTGAAATAGTACTGCCCTTTTAAATTTCATCAGTAATGCCTATGTGCTAAATTGAGACATGCTCAGTCGCACTAGGAAGCATTTTGCTGTGAAAGCATTCATTTTTTTCCCATTGTGCTGCATTCTTTTAGTAACTCTTCAGGTATAAGACTCCAAAAAGCAGGTTGCTCTCATAACCTGTCCCCTTCAGTATTTCAATCTAGCAGCTTCAAGTGTCTTCATTCACTCTCTCTCTGTGTAGAAATCACCATCAGGCTTTCCTAAATGAGAGCAGAAGTTTCACTCAGCATTATTTTCCCAGATGGGGGTTATGATGACATTTCCTTATTGTTTAAGGACAGCCCAAACTCATGATTAATTTGAAAACTAACTACCAAGAATGTAGGACTAATGTCTTGCTCTAGCACTGACTATCCAAGAGAGTTTGGCCAACTCCTGTATATACATGTGTGTGTATGTTTGTATGTATGTATGTATGCATACATCTTGTATGTGTGTATTTGTACCTTAGAAGAGAAATATAGGTTTACCAAACATACTCATTTTAAAGGACTAGTTAATTTTAAGTATTAATTAATATATTTGCCCCAAATATACACTCTCTGAGATGTAATTTAGTCCAATACTGTTTGGACTAAATTAAATAGCACTGACAGCCAAAATCTTGTTTACCAAGTCTGAGGCTGTTGCTCAGATGTTTCAAACAATATTGCATGTTTTAAAAAATGAATTAGGACACTTCCTTAGAGAATGTATTAACAAGACTTTCTAAAATTTGAAAACCCAAAACTTAAAATAATCAGCTGAGCTTTTCCAAATTCCAGGATGTTTTTTGGCATTATGCAGCTAAAATGCCTACCTAGATGTTTTTGTAGAGAACCCATCATCCTATTGTTTGAAGTCAGGTAGGTATGGTCTACGTCAACTACGAAAATAAGCATTGGAGGGGCCAGAACTTTGTCCAAAGCTCAGAAGTTATCATTGTGTGCTCAAAGGAATCAGGCGATGTGCTTAATGGAAATCAGATGCCATGCCTTAGAGACATGAATTAGACTCTCTTCATCTCCAAAACATGGGAGGTTATGTTTGGAGAAAGCACAAACTACTGTTACCCAAAATAGTTGTGTTTTCTTGAATTAGATTCCATTAAAAGGCAAATATATGATGACATGTATTACCTTTTTCTAGCACAGCCTTCCCCTCTTTCTGTCTCTCCATCATCAGATTTCACTGAATATTTTTCCTTTGTTCAGTCTTCCAGATTTGGACAACTAAACATGGTCTGTTTCCTCAAGGCCCAACTCTAGGCTCTTTCAAAGACGTTAAGTGGATTATTTTATCCATGTTATTATATTACCTCTTCAGTTAAGGTGGCTGTAGTTTTATTGATGATCCTTTCTATGTCATCTTCCAGGGAGGTTAAGTTGTAGAACTAAAAAAATACAAAATTTATAGTCAAAATATTTGGGTAGATTTCTGATTTTTCTACCTCACCCTAGGATTCAACCTTTTATTTAGTGTTCTCATCTATAAAGCAGAAACACTTATAATTCACACGAAAATAGTGGACTCATTTTTGAGTTATCTGCTTAACTTATTACATCCCCGTTGTTCTGGAGTTGCCCCCTCGCCCACAGGTGAGCCATGGCAGCCATTTTTGTGGTAGATGGCTCCACCCTGCTGGCCAAAGACAATAGAACTAGTTAAAGATACCTTTTCAAATTGGGGTGACCAGAGCTACATTCTCCTGGTAATTTGGAATTGAAACTGAGTAACGATAATTCAGCTGGGCTGGTCACTTGATGAGAGGAGAAGTAAATTGGGAGGATTTGATGGCAAATTTGGGTACAATGAATCAGGTGCACATAGAAAAGTAGAACGAAAAACAGAAATACTGACCTTGGTACTTCCTGGCCTTCCCGGTCCCTGTTTCAGCCTTTCTGGAGGCCGGTTGCCCTCTGAGTTTCATGAGATGCTGATGTTGATGATAATGAAATGTCCTCTTTTTCTTAAAGTTTGACATAGGTTTCTGTTATTTGTAACTAAAATGCTTGACTAAAGCATCACAGATGTGCTGTGAGGATCAATTCATGTAATATTAGGGAGACTTTGAAAATAATATAGAACTATATAAATATTACCTATGGTTATTATTAGAAAACGTCCTAATCTAAGTGGGTAAATGTTCAATAGGACAGTGCAGTAGGTACTCGAGGGCTGATCAGATCCTTAGAAGCTCTTCAGTGTGTCGTGGAGATAAGTATTACTCTATTACCTTAGGTCATTGTTGTTGTTGATCTAGTAATAAAGTGAGGAATAAAATTAAATTTAGCCTAGAGGTGGAGGAAAGTAGCCGTGGAAAATTGGGGAATGGCCTAATTTACTATTTTTAAGACAAATAATTTGTGTCATCTAAATATTTTTGAAAGTGATTTACAAAAACCCAAACCATAATAACCTAAGAAAATTAGTAGAGATCCTAAATATTCATATATAAAACTGAATCAATTAACAGAACTGAAATTAGTGGTTCAGAAGCAGAAGCATAGCAGTAATTGTTAACACACTGGTTTTATTATTTTGTTTATCTGTGACATATAAATAGGTTTTGAGTCAATGGTTTCCAACCTCGGGGCACAGATGCCTGGCCTAAAGTCATGGGAGGGCAGAATAGATTTTTTAAAAACGATGCTTAAATCTGTGTGTACAGGATACATTATCTATGGATGCAATAAATACTTTATTTTATATAAAAATAACTAAAATTTATAAATTATTTGTATGTGTTACATAATTTAATTCTTACAGCCAGCCTGTATATTATCCTCTTGTTATAAGTAAGGTATTTGGGACCTAGAGTGAATTAATAACTTGTTCAATGTCATACAGGTAGTTAGTGACAGAACAGATTTGCACTCAGTCAACATGACTCCTAAGCTCTTAACCACCATGTTACATTGCTTCCAGTATAGATATTATTAGGTTAGACCACATGATATGGTCATTTTTGTAGGTCAAGAACACTCGAATATTAGCAATTTCATGATTCGATCTCATTGTGTTTTGACTATTTACCTTATTTTGAAACATAATTGAATTTAATGTATTTTAGCAACATGTAATTTCTCATAATGCAGAAATTTAAAATACAGCTACTGTCTTATTGATGGCATTTTAGTTTGGGTTTCCTAAAAATTAGAGCTAGCAACAAAGATGAAGTGTGTCAGCTTTACTGGAAGGCAGAATCCCTCAACAACAATAATAAGGGATAAGGATGAATGAAGCAGGAAGAAAGGAGAGCAAATACTAGATGGTAAATTTCTGAGTTGGCTACAGCCTAAAACACACACACACCTATGCACACACACACACACACACACACAGACACACACACACACACACACTCACACGTAGCAGTTTCTTCAGGCATATGGGACATCTTCTTGTACATATCATGCCAGAACAGTCCATCAGGAAAACGAAAGCAAAGTTCTTCTTCTGGTTCCTTCCCATTTCCTGGCCCTCGCTGATCAAAATCCATCCCTTCCAAGTTGAGTTATCTGCATTCTATGGGCAAATTTCACTCTTGTCATCTGAGTCTGGAAGTTGTAGAGAAGCCACAGCCACCCACAAGTTCAGTTTGACTGGATCACACCTGTTCTGGGCTCTGACGCAGCAGGTTTGCTGAAGGTAGTGCTAAAGCCCAGTTCTCACCCCAGAGGATCCTGAGACAACCTGCAGCATTTATACATGAGGTCAAGACAGCAACTGCTGGGATACTCCACTGAGCAAGCAGTTGAAGCCCCGTGGCGGGGAGAACCCAGCAAATCTGGGCAAGCTCATAAACCAGACCTGGTTCAGGAGAACCTCAATTTCATCTGGAGGTGTGAAGGGTTCCTGGTAATTAAAAAAGCTGAAAATCAGGAAAACATGGGCTTTTTCTCTTGCTGATAGGTTGATAATTATTATCCGCTTCTTTTCTTGGGTCAGTCTTATTATCTGTCATTCATAATGAAACCAGGAGGTTCTAATGTCATACCTAGAAATATCTAAGGGGAAAACCCAAAACACTAGCAAACAAAAATAACCTTAGCCTGCAGTTCAGGAAAGATTGATTAAGAATCTTATCTAGTACAAAAAAAAGGTGTAGAATCATTCATTTGAGAAAACAAATGATGCTGTGCCTTTTTATTTGGTACTAGACAAGATTCTTAATGTCCAGGGCTTATCTCCATTTGAGAAAAGATATTTGCTATTTTTAAACCCCTCCAGTGATTTTGCCTTTCTCTCTGTTTGGAAAGGCCACATCTTCCACAACACAGTCCCCCAAACAATGCTGGATGGAATAGATCTGGAGAAGCACTCAATTCCCTGGACAGTGTTTGACCACATTTATATTGCTGTTGGATGAGTCTCACTGCAGTATTGGCCAGAACTGACCTTTCACAGTTAATCCTTTTTGAACAGCCCATGGCTCAAGGTGTTAGGATGTCAGCCAACATGAAAGAAATGTGATCCTAGAACACAGTGTATTGTTAATTTTTTTTTCTCTCTTTAGGTAGGTTTTTCAGAGGAGCCTAGGGATGAGAAGGTTGAATAGGAGAGGAGGAGACAAAGAGAAGGTGAATAAAAGGCATTTTCCATAATTGCTCATTCTGAGGTTGCCATAGTGATCAGCCAACATGACAGCTGCCAGTGGCCTTGTCCTGACTACCCAACCCAACAATATTAGAACAGTCCCTGCAGGTGGAGAACAAATGACATGATGTGTTTTGTCTGCCCGGGTAAGGAGCTTGCATGTAAATTCGATAGAGCTACTCACTTTCAGAAACTCTTGCTTGTTCTTTTCTTTTGTAAACAAAACTTTTCCCAGCTGAGGCCTGCCACAGAACACAATCATGAGGAAAAATGTTTCCATACCTGGAGGCGAGGGGCACTTGGAAACCTCATTTACTTGGCATGTGCCTTTCAAAACTTGACCAGGTTTCCTAATTTTAAGACTGTCTGTTAACTTTAATTGTAATTCATTGTGGAGCTGGCTATAATTCAACATCTAAAAGGGGCAAAATTCAATAACTAGAAGGTCAAAATACAATTACATAAGGAATAGGCAAGTTTGATCAGTTTGGAATCGGCTGAAAATTTTTATCCTATTGTTTCATGGCCCTAGATTAGGATATTTCTTAAAGTTTAAAGCAGTATACTTTCTGAGAAGCAATAGGGAGGAAAATGAAATAATTTCCAATATTTTCTGAAGTGATATGACAAGGTACAGCATGATTTTTTTAAGTCTATAATAAAAACTTGGACAATATATTGTCCTTTCTGTAATTTTCCGCTCAGAATTACACTGCCTTTTTAGTTCCTCTGTGCCCATTCATTTTGAAATATTAAGAACACGGAAGCAGTAAAAATGTACACAGTTTGAAGAAAAAGACTGAAACATCTCACCACAGTTTATCCACTCGCTTCTGACAAAAACTTAAGTCCTAGAAACATCCTGGGTCAAAGACATAGAGTTTTTCTATAAACCACTAAACCCTTGGAATCGTTTCATTCAATTCATTTCTTTTTAATCCTTGGTGCCTGGCCAGTGATGGGAAATATGACAGAGAAGAGAAGGTATCCAATTCTGTCGTGGACCTTGAGTCAAGCAATACACAGGAGACCACTAGTGACCCTTCGACAGCACATCGTTCCGCTCTTCCACATCTACAAAGCAAGCACTATCCCAGGACTCACTTTATTACAACCCTCTGACACAGTTGGCTTAAGCATTATTTTCCCCATTTTACAGACAAGAAAACTGAAATTCCAAGGGAATACTTGACTTGCCTAAGGTATACAAGAAGTGGTATGCTGGGACTTAAATATGTATAAGATAACACATTTCGGAGTGGGACTCCAGCGATAACAGATGCACATGCTGTTATGAGTCACAGAGGAGGACACAACCACTTAAGACAGAGCTGCACACATAAAAACTGGGGAGGTTAATGGCAGCTGTTTATGAATCCTCCTGAGTGAGCTGTCCCCTTTCCTGAAGCTGGAGCTGCTCAGCTGGTGCTCCAAAGTTCTGGCACATCCACTGTCAACATGAGTCATGAAAATAAGAACAGAAAATTCAAGTACAATGTGTGTATGTGTAAGTGTGTGTGTGTAAGCACATGTACATATGCATATATACATATATATACACATATATTCAATGTCTATACATTTTTTCCCTTTCAACCATCTACTTTGTGCCAGATATTATGCTAGGTGCTGGGAGTGCAGTGCTGAGAATTGATAGAATAAATAATAAAAGAAATATATATATTAAATTCACAATAACATACAACTTTTTGTCTCTGACAAAAAAGTTTCAAATTGTAATTTTAAAAAATCAAAATGGACAGTCATGTACCACTGACGAGAATATAAAATTGCATAAACTTCTTGAAAAGCATTTTGGTAATCAAAATGCACTGAATACAAAATGTATGTACCTTTAGAGCTAGCAGTTCAACTTTTAGGAATCTATCCTAAAGACATAAGGATGTGCTCAAGGTTTAACTACCAGGAAGTTTATTATAGCATTACTTATGAGAAGACAATAGTAAACCTGAATGTCCAACAATAATAAGAATATGTCTATATATTGGCCAGGTGTGGTGGCTCACACCTGTAATCCCAGCACTTTGGGAGGCTGAGGCGGGTGGATCACAAGGTCAGGAGATCGAGATCATCTTGGCTAACACGGTGAAACCCCATCTCTACTAAAAATACAAAAAAAATTAGCTGGATGTGGTGGTGGGCACCTGTAGTCCCAGCTACTCGGGAGGCTGAGGTAGGAGAATGGCGTGAACCCGGGAGGCGGAGCTTGCAGTAAGCCAAGATTGTGCTGCTGCACTCCAGCCTGGGCTACAGAGTGAGAGTCCGTCTCAAAAAAAAAAAAAAGGAATATGCCTATATATATATATATATATATATATATGAATAATGAAAACGAGAGTTATTACATCATACATGCTATGTGTTGGCATGTTCTAAGTACTTTACCTGTATTAATGCACTTAATACTTGCAGCAATTCTATGCAATAAGAACTATTATTAACCTTACTTTATGGTTGAGTAAACTGCAGCATAGAGAAGTGAAATGATTTGCCCAGAGTTACACAGTAAAGAAAAAGACAAAGATCTGATTCAAACAGCCTGCCTCCAAAAGACCACTTCTCAGTCAATATGCTTACTTCTGATGTGTTCCTAACATGGAATTCTATTCAGCCATGAAATATGTCAGAAAAGGATCCAGAAGAGCATATTTTAAAGTATTTATTATCATTCTCTTGGCGTGTGAAATTGTGAGTATTCTTCATTTCTCACTTACATTTTCTATTAATTGTTTGACATGTATACAATATTTTTGAAATTATAAATAACATTACATAAAGCAGAAAAGGAGCCAAGAAAAGATTTTGTATTGAAAGAACAACAACAACAGCTGGACTACCGTCTCTGGCTTTCACAGTGACATACCGCCTTTGGGTATCCACAAGCCAAGAGTAAGAGGAGCTTCCTCTTACAAAGCTTCAAGCCTCGTGTAAAATACCCCAAATGCGTATATACTTTTGCCAATGCAGACCACACATTTTGTTACAATGTGCACAATAGCATATGAGTGTCCCAAGTAAAACTGAGAGGATGAATGAAAACACTTAATAGTACCCTACGGAGACAGAGAGAAAGGAGTGTAATTAAAACTTTGGAGATTCACCAGAAGTCCTTATTTTATTATAATATATAAGCAGTTCACTATAGGCCATTGTAACTGAGGTTCCAGCCACAGCACACTGAGAACACTACAGTGAAGCTTTGCTTGTTCCTGTATTTACTGCTTCATTCAACATTGGGAGTGGTAGCAAATATTAATCTCCTTCAGGATGTCCATGTCATATGGGAATATGGGAATAATAGACAATCTCAAGGAGACACAGGTGAGAGCTCCCACCCACAAATACATTCAGTCCCTTCAAGACTAGAACCCTCTTAATATGGCTTATTCACCCAATTATCACTTAACTTTGATGTCAGAAAGCAACCTCATGGATTCTAGTAGGTAGAAGCTCCCAAGACTCCACCCTTTTTGCCTTCAAAACAGCATATCCAGAATGAGCAAAGCACCAGGGAAATAGAAAAGCAGGCTGCCCCCTCGCAAGAGAAATGTGCAAGTCTGAAAAACAGCTGTATGTACATGCAGCACAAACGTAAACAACTGGGATTGCCTAAAGAGCTCACAACATTGGAACCAGTGTTGTCCATTTTGAGTTCTATTTCATGGTCCATGTTATTTTGCAATTTAGATGTTGTGAAAAATAAAGTTCAGAGATGATAAGTTGGTTTTTTATCAAAATAATGGGTACATGCTAATGTATTTAACATATCCGTAAGGTGTAAAAAAGTAGGCAAAGTTTCATTTTTACTACTGTCTCCCTCAACCACTCTCCAGTGAAAAAAACAAAACAAAAAACTCAAAGGGGAAAATTGGGTGCATCCCGAAGGAATTGGAGCAGAGATGGTTTGGGCTAAGTGCTACCTTCTGAACCTAATCCCTGGTGAGACCAGGTATCATTACACAGAGATGTGCCAGACAGTTCAAAGTGCGGGCCTGACACTCACTATTTTGCCAATGAAGAGTGCCAGTGCTCTATTGATCTCAAAATTAAAAATGTCCAAGCAAGACCCTTCCTTAAACTTCTGTGTTTGTTCTATGCCCAAACTTCTGCTTGGAGGATCACAACAATGGTCACTGTGTCAATGCAGAGTTTGACGATTGTCAGGGCAATCAGTGCTCACTGAAGAATCACTCACTGAGTCTGCCAGCTTGTGTTTTGTCTGTACTGGGGCCACCTCCATGAGCAAGTTCTTCTGTTCATAAGTAGATATATGCTGCAGTTTCATTTGGTTCAGTGGAACAGCAAACATGAGAATTTGGTCAATGTTGTGAAACATTCTGATACACAGGCTGTTTTGTTATTTTTTGAAGATTCAAAATGTTCAACCAAACCTTGAGAAAACCATTACTGTCCTGAAGTTTATTAAACAAGTGGTGACACCCCTGAATTAACCAACTTACAGGTTCATGAAATCTTTGGATGTTAGGCATACTTAGGCCTTCCTGAATTCTTTGGGTGTTAGATATACTTAGGCCTTCCTGAAACCTTTGGGTGTTAGACATACTTAGGCCCATTTTCCTGGAACATGTGACCTAGACTGTGTCCAATAAGTCCATCAATGTAAGGAGCAAATGGGTGTCCCAAATCAACTTCAGCAAGGAAGGTGAACTTAAGGGACTACCAGAAAGCAACTGGGGCCCCACTTAGTGAAAAAGAGGCAATTAAAGTGACCTGTAAATAAGATGATCCCAAAGCTGGCATGCATATCTTAATACTTCATGAGAGTTACACTCTATCGAAGTGCAAATCAGCCTAGGTAATCACACTGGCAGTATTTCATCTTGTTTTCTATCCATACATGTAACGTACTTACCAGTGAAGTGTGAAAGGCTGTAGACCAAGTACAGCATTCTTGTGCTTGATAAAATTGTAATGATTGGTGCTTTGACTATCATAGTACTTTCCCTATAACAGAGATTATAATGAAAGGCAGAGGAACATGAGAGTTACGAGCAGTGACACTCCTTTCCCAGGATGTAGGGCACCTGAATACTTTCAACTGAAGGCATTCACTTAAATGCTATTTTTAAACTACAGGAAAATGAAATGTTTGAGAATAATCTCATTTGTTAAGTAAATTGTGTTATGCAAGGGAGATCAGGTAAAATTAATAGTCATGATCCCAAGAGCAGGGAAATTGAAATATAAACTTAAAATTCTTATACATTTTAGCAATATAAGCTTAATTAAGAGTTATACTATAAAATTCAGTGACTTCTGAATTTCAGAGATATAAGTAAAAGGTTTTCAGTAAAAAGGTATTATAATTTGATACATTGACTATTTCCTTTCAGTAATAAATGTATTTTGGATAAAGTCTTTAATAAGAATGTAATTAAAAATAAATAGAAATGTATCCAAATTAGGTAAAACTTGATGAATCATATATATTTTACATTGGGAAACACATATTAAAAACAGATCATTAGGATATGTGTGCTTTTAGATTAATTGGCCTAAATTGCTTTGAACTGCTCAAAAGTTAGCAAAATAGAAAGTTTCATATAAATGCAAACATTTTATAGGCATTATATTGCATAGGAACTGCTATAAATATGACAAATATTTTTAAGAATATGAGGCTGGGCATGGTGGCTCACGTCTGTAATCCCAGCACTTTTGGGAGGCCGAGGCGGGTGGATCGCCTGAGGTCAGGAGTTCGAGACCAGCCTGGCCAACGTGGTGAAACCCTGTCTCTACTGAAAACACAAAAATTTGGGGTATGATAGCGGGTTTCTGTAATCCCAGCTACTAGGGAGGCTGAGGCATGAGAATCACTTGAACTCAGGAGGCGGAGTTTGCAGTGAGCCAAGATCACGCCGTTGCACTCCAGCCTGGGTGACAAGAGTGAAACTCTGTCTCTCTCTCTATATATATACATGAATTTGGCACCTGTTTGTTTGTAACTGACATGATCTGATCCACACACTCAGGTAAAATTAAGTGCACAAATAGTCATTTGCCTTTTGAGCAGAAAGCCAGTTTCTCCTATAGCTAAATGCCAGTTGAATAACTGCTATTGGTCCTCACCTCCACATGCTGTCATTATTAAGGACTGTTTCTTCATTGATTGCCAGAAGGCTGTCCTCTTGTGGTGATGTCACAAGGATGAAGTGCTGTGGGGGCCAGTGTCTCTAGAAGTGTCCCAGACTAGCAGGGACATCACTGCAAGAGGACAAGATTTTTCCTATGGTCTGCTGAATTATTAATGCCATTCCTTTCCTATTTAAAGGTGCCATAGTTTGGGGGAAGAAATTCCATAGTTACCTTAGGTTTAAGGTCACTGTACTACTAATTCACATTGAAGCTGTTCCCCCCACCCTCAATCATACTCACTTAGGTAGTTTTTTCAGAAAGCTGAAATTAGCTTTTACTAGTGAATCCTCAGACATATGGTTTAGCCTGAATCACAAACTAGATGCCTCCCTTCCTCAGGACAATATTATTTTGGAGACCTCATTGTTGTTCTAATTCTTACTAATTCCTCTGTTCTTAATCCACTCCAATGGGTCTCCCTAACTTAAAGAATCACATTTGGAGACGACATCCTGGAAACCTCTGGATGCATTGTTGAAATGGATCTACCATTTTCCCAATGATTAATTTCTCATACTAGCTCTCTCACAAGACATAGCAGTTTTGATAAAGTCCCTAACATTCTGTAATAGCTAATTCCAGGGCAACGGGCATCTTCTTGCTCTATATAGCAGTAACCAAGAGGGTCATCCACTCATGTGATCCTCACAAGACAACAAAATAGCAATTTTTCTCATTTAAGACAATACATTTCTCACAATAAAAAGACAAATAACCCAGTTAAAAATTGGCAAAAGATTTGAATAAACATTTCTCCAAAGAAGATGTACAAATGGCTAATGAACACATAAAAAGATGCTCTACATCATTTGTTGTTAGGGAAATTCAAATCAAAACCACCATGAGCTACCTCTCACACCCTAAAGTTAAGATAGCTATAGTCAGACTGGGCATGGTGGCTCATGCCTGTAATCCCAGCACCTTGAGAGGCTGAGGTAGGAGGTTTTCTTGAGTCCAAGAGTACCAGACCAGTCAGGGCAACACAGTGAGACCTCGTCTCTACAAAAAATCAAAAAATTAGCCAGGGATGGTGGTGTGGTCCCAGCTACCCAGGAGGCTGAGATGAGAGAATTGCTTAAGCCCAGGGGGTCAAGGCTGTGGTGAGCTGTGATCACACCATTGCACTCCAGCCTGGGTGACAGAATGAGACCTTGTCAAAAAAAAAAAAAAAAGATAGCTATAATCAAAAAGACAGACAGTACAAGTGTTGATGAAGACATTAAGAAATTGGAATCTCCATACATTGCTAGTGTTGTAAAATGGTGCAACCAGTTTGAAAAACAGTCTGGCAGTTTCTCAAAGAGTTGAACATAGAGCTACCATATTCAGGAGTGGAGTTGGCAGGACTTCCTGGGCCATTTCAGGGACTTTTGCAAACGACCCTGTGACTCAGAGTTTTGAGTTCTTAACCAGTCAAGTTAAGGATTCAAAATTAACCACTCCAAGGGAGGATTGAAAAAAGAACCACTCTCAATGAAAAAAAGAAAGAAAGGGAGGGGGTAACAGAGGGATATAAGCCCTAGCACCCGAGCCAGCAACAGCAACCCTTCCAGGTCCCATTCCACCATGTGGAAGCTTTGTTCAATAAACTGCGCTGCTGCTCACTCTCCTGGTCTGTAGACTGTTTTTGAGCTGTAACACTCGCCGCAAAGGCCCGCAGCTTCATTCTTCAAAGTTAGTGAGACCATGAACCCATCAGCAGAAAAAACTCCTGACTCACTGTGAGGGCTCATCCAGGATTTCCAAAGCGGTGAGTAACATTGGACCTCTTTTGCTTGCTACTCTGCTCTATTTTTCTTTAGAATCAGGGGCAAACACTAGGCACCTATTGGCCATTTAAAAGCAACAAGCATGGCCGCCAGACTAAAGACACAGGTGTTTAAGTCTTTCTGAGAAAGGGGGTCTGTAACAACACCCAACCCTTCTGAGTTGGGAGCGTTGGTTTGCCTGGAACCAGTTCCCACTTTCTCTGCATTTTCTGGGTTGAACTGAGGGCCGGCCAAGGGTGGAAAACAATAGTCCTGAGCTCCTGGTACTGCTTGGTCAAGATCATGGTGCTGTGTGAAAACTTTGTTAAGCAAATGCCCAAACATGCTTCACCCACCCTTCTAGACCCATGCCTCCTGGGTCCAGACCTCTGTGGGGAAGACTTTCTTGAGACCACGTATTCCAGGATTTTCTCTACCCCCAGGTCAAAAGCCCTCTGGATTAGGAATCTAAAACAATTAGGATGGCAACCCTCAGATCCATGTTCCTGGTGTCTCATGGCTTATTCTTATGTAGATGGGCAACAATACAAATACACAGGATCTGTTCCCCATATTCGGCGCCTGAGACCACACTTAGGACAATATAGTGTGTGCCAATGGTTACTGGAAGGCTTAGGCCATTTATCCTTCTGTTGTCCCCACCTCACTGGGAACCATTTCACCTATCATCTTTCTTGTTTGGGATCAGCAATCCTAACTATGGAGCTCTTCCACTCAGGGTACCACTTGCACTTATGGGAGTTAAGTAATATAATAGACCATTTACTGGGAAATCAAAAGTCATATTCTTATGATGGAAAGTGGGGACAAAAGGCTAGTACATGACATGCTATTTCAGCCTTGGCCCAACAACCCATTGCTCCCCACCTTAAAATTGCTATGTCTATGTACAATCTTTAAGGGGTTTATCTTATTGAGGCAGTTTCAAGCTCAGAAATATGCTAACTTGAGCCTCGTTAACCACCTAAGAATACACCCCAGACTTAGAACCTACTCACAGGAACAAAAACTGTTTCAGACACACTGGTAAGAGGCCAATAAACCCAGCAGCCTGGTCTCCTCTTTTGTGGCTAAGAAGGGAGGGTAAAGAGTGTGGTTGAAACTGCTAAGTCAGTAAGCACAATTAAATCTGATAAGCAGGGTTCCATGGGTGATTGTGCACCCTGGAAAAAGGACACTAAAACACTAGGGGATGCCCCAGTACCAGGGTACACTGGGAATGACTAGGGGTGCAGGCATCCCTATGCTGTCCTTTTAGATAGGAGACATTCCCTCCAAGGCAAAGTCACCCCTAAGGTGTATTCTGAGTAATTGGGACCAATTTGATCCCCAGACACTGAAGAAGAAGAAGCTCATATTTTTCTGCAGCACTGCCTGGCCACAATATCCTCTTCCAGGAGGAGAACAATGACCACCTGAGGGAAGTATAAACTATAATACCATCCTGAAACTAGAGATCTTTTTTGTAAATGAGGATGCAAGTGGAGTGAGGTACCATATGTTCAGACCTTCTTGTCATTAAGAGATAACCCACGATGGTGTAAGACATATAATCTGCACCCCATCGGGAGTCCTCTTACTCCCATACCCAGGCCACCCCATGGCTCCTTCTCCTACTAATGCTGAAACCTCTCTGGCCTCTATGGCCTAAAAGGGAATGAATAAAAGAGCCTCCAAAGAGCCAAGAGACCCCATTGGCCCCGGGCTATGTCCTCTTCAGGCTGTAGGAGGGGAATTTGGCCCAACCTGAGTACATGTTCCCTTTTCCCTCTCTGATCTAAAGCAAATTAAGGCAGACTTACAAAAGTTCTCAGATGACCCTGATAGATACACAGATGTCCCACAGGGTCTGGGACAATATTTTGACCTTTCTTGGAGAGATGTCATGTTATTCTTCGATCAGACCCTAAACTCTAATGAGAACAATGCTGCTTTAACAGCAGCCTGACAGTTTGGGGATACCTGGTACCTCAGTCAAGTAAGTGACAGGATGACATCAGAAGAGAGAGAGTGGTTTCCTATGGGCCAGCAAGCAGTCCCTAGTATGGATTCACACTGGGACTCTGACTTGGATCATGGGGACTGGAGCTGCAAGTATTTACTGACCTGTATCCTGGAAAGGTTAAGAAGAACTAGGAAAAAGCCCATGAACTACTCAATGATGTCTACTGTAACCCAAGGGAAGCAAGAAAACCCTACTGCCTTCCTCGAAAGGCTGAGGGAGGCTCTGAGAAAGTATACTCCCCTGTCACCAGATTCCCTCGAAGGCCAGTTAATTTTAAAGGACAAATTTATTACTCAGTCAGCTGCAGACATTAGGAAAAAGCTCAAAAAGTTAGCCTTGGGCCCCGAGCAAAATTTGGAGGCATTATTAAACCTGACAACCTTGGTGTTCTATAGTAGGGACCAAGAGGAACAAGCCAAAAAGGAAAAGCAGGATAAGAGAAAGGCCACAGCCTTAGTAATGGCCCTGAGCCAAACAAACCTTGGCAGTTCAAAGAGGAGAAAAAATGGAACAGGCCAATCACCCAGCAGGGCTTATCAGTGTGGTTTACAACATCACTTTATAAAAGATTGTCCAGAGGGTGGAGCCAAGATAGCCGAATAGGAACAGCTCCAGTCTACAGCTCCCAGAGTGAGTGATGCAGAAGATGGGTGATTTCTGCATTCCCAACTGAGGAACCGGGTTCATCTCACTGGGGAGTGTCAGACAGTGGGTGCAGGACACTGGGTGCAGTGCATCGTGTGTGAGCCGAAGCAGGGCAAGGCATCACCTCACCCAGGAAGTGCAAGGGGTCAGGGAATTCCCTTTCCTAGTCAAAGAAAGGGGTGACAGATGGCACCTGGAAAATCGGGTCACTCCCACCCTAATACTGCACTTTTCCAATGGGCTTATCAAACAGCACACCAGGAGATTATATCCCACACCTGGCTCAGAGGGTCCTACACCCACGGAGCCTTGCTCACTGCTAGCACAGCAGTCTGAGATCAAACTGCAAGGTGGCAGCGAGCCTGGGGAAGGGGCGCCCGCCATTGCTCAGGCTTGAGTAGGTAAACAAAGCAGCCAAGAAGCTCCAACTGGGTGGAGCCCAACACAGCTCAAGGAGGCCTGCCTGCCTCTGTATGCTCCACCTCTGGGGGCAGGGCACAGACAAACAAAAGACAACAATAACCTCTGCAGACTTAAATGTCCCCGTCTGACAGCTTTGAAGAGAGTAGTGGTTCTCCCAGCACGCAGCTGGAGATCTGAGAATGGGAAGACTGCCTCATCAAGTGGGTCCCTGGCCCCCGAGTAGCCTAACGAGGAGGCATCACAAAGTAGGGGCGGACTGACACCTCACATGCCCGGGTACTCCTCTGAGACAAAACTTCCAGAGGAACGATCAGGCAGCAGCATTCGCGGTTCACCAATATCCACTGTTCTGCAGCCACCGCTGCTGATACCCAGGCAAACAGGGTCTGGAGTGGACCTCCAGTAAACTCCAACAGACCTGCAGCTGAGGGTCCTGACTGTTAGAAGGAAAACTAACAAACAGAAAGGACATCCACATAAAAAACCCATCTGTACGTCACCATCATCAAAGACCAAAGATAGATAAAACCACAAAGATGGGGAAAAAAACAGAGCAGAAAAACCAGAAACTCTAAAAATCAAAGTGCCTCTCCTCCTCCAAAGGAACACAGCTCCTCACCAGCAATGGAACAAAGCTGGACAGAGAATGACTTTGACAAATTGAGAGAGGAAGGCTTCAGAAGATCAAACTACTCTGAGCTAAAGGAGGAAGTTCAAACCAATGGCAAAGAAGTTAAAAACTTTGAAAAAAAAATTAGACGAATGGATAACTAGAATAACCAATGCAGAGAAGTCTTAAAGGACCTGATGGAGCTGAAAACCATGGCACGAGAACTAAGTGATGAACGCACAAGCCTCAGTAACTGATGCGATAGACTGGAAGAAAGGGTATCTGTGATGGAAGATGAAATGAATGAAATGAAGCGTGAAGAGAAGTTTAGAGAAAAAAGAATACAAAGAAATGAACAAAGCCTCCAAGAAATATGGGACTATGTGAAAAGACCAAATCTACATCTAATCAGTATACCTGAAAGTGATGGGGAGAATGGAACCAAGTTGGAAAACACTCTGCAGGATATTATCCAGGAGAACTTCCCCAACCTAGCAAGGAGGCCAAAATTCAAATTCAGGAAATACAGAGAATGCCACAAAGATGCTCCTCAAGAATAGCAACTCCAAGACACATAATTGTCAGATTCACCAAAGT
This sequence comes from Symphalangus syndactylus, assembly GCF_028878055.3. Lineage (NCBI taxonomy): Eukaryota > Metazoa > Chordata > Mammalia > Primates > Hylobatidae > Symphalangus > Symphalangus syndactylus. Next base: position 46,553,057 of record NC_072440.2, read on the forward strand.
TGAAATGAAGGAAAAAATGTTAAGGGAAGCCAGAGAGAAAGGTCGGGTTACCCAAAAAGGGAAGCCCATCAGACTAACAGCTGATCTCTCAGTAGAAACTCTACAAGACAGAAGAGATTGGGGGCCAATATTCAATATTCTTAAAGAAAAAAATTTTCAACCCAGAATTTCATATCTAGCCAAACTAAGCTTCATAAGTGAAGGAGAAATAAAATCCTTTACAGACAAGCAAATGCTGAGAGATTTTGTCACCACCAGGTCTGCCCTAAAAGAGCTCCTGAAGGAAGCACTAAACATAGAAGTGAATAACGGGTACCAGCCACTGCAAAAACATGCCAAATTGTAAAGAACATCAAGGCTAGGAAGAAACTGCATCACCTAATGAGCAAATTAACCAGTTAACATCATAATGACAGGATCAAATTCACACATAATAATATTAACCTTAAATGTAAATGGGCTAAATGCTCCAAATAAAAGACACATACTGGCGAATTCGATAAAAAGTCAAGACCCATCCATGTGCTGTATTCAGGAGACCCATCTCAAATGCAGAGACACACATAGGCTCAAAATAAAGGGATGGAGGAAGATCTACCAAACAAATGGAAAACAAAAGAAGGCAGGGGTTGCAATCCTAGTCTCGGATAAAACAGACTTTAAACCAACAAAGATCAAAAGAGACAAAGAAGGCCATTACATAATGGTAAAGGGATCAATTCAACAAGCAGAACTAACTATCCTAAATATGTATGCACCCAATACAGGAGCATCCAGATTCATAAAGCAAGTCCTTAGTGACATACAAAGAGACTTAGACTCTCACACAATAATAATGGGAGATTTTAACACCCCACTGTCAACATTAGACAGATCAATGAGACAGAAAGTTAACAAGGATATCCAGGCACAGAACTCAGTTCTGCACCAAGCAGACCTAATAGACGTTTACAGAACTCTCCACCCCAAATCAACAGAATATACATTCTTTTCAGCACCACACCACACCTATTCCAAAATTGACCACATAGTTGGAAGTGAAACACTCCTCAGCAAATGTAAAAAGACAGAAATTATAACAAACTGTCTCTCAGACCACAGTGCAATCAAACTAGAACTTAGGATTAAGAAACTCGTTCAAAACCAAACAACTACATGGAAACTGAACAACCTGCTCCTGAATGACTACTGAGTACAAAATGAAATGAAGGCAGAAATAAAGATGTTCTCTGAAACCAACGAGAACAAAGACACAACATACCAGAATCTCTGGGACACATTCAAAGCAGTGTGTAGAGGGAAATTCATAGCACTAAATGCCCACAAGAGAAAGGAGGAAAGATCTAAAATTGACACCCTAACATCACAAGTAAAAGAACTACAGAAGCAAGAGCAAACACAATCAAAAGCTAGCAGAAGGCAAGAAATAACTAAGACCAGAGCAGAACTGAAGGAAATAGAGACACAAAAAAACCTTCAAAAAATCAATGAATCCAGGAGCTGGTTTTTTGAAAAGATCAACAAAATTGACAGACCTCTAGTAAGACTAATAAAGAAGAAAAGAGAGAAGAATCAAATAGATGCAATAAAAAATGACAAAGGGGATATCGCCACCAATCCCACAGAGATACAAACTACCATCAGAGAATACTATAAACACCTCTATGCAAATAAGCTAGAATATCTGGAAGAAATGGATAAATTTCTTGACACATACACTTTCCCAAGACTAAACCAGGAAGAAGTTGAATCTCTGCATAGACCAATAACCGGCTCTGAAATTGAGGCAATAATTAATAGCTTACCAACCAAAAAGAGTCCAGGATCAGACAGATTCACAGCCGAATTCTACCAGAGGTACCGGGAGGAACTGGTACCATTCCTTCTGAAACCATTCCAATCAATAGAAAAAGAGGGAATCTTCCCTAACTCATTTTATGAGGCCAGCGTCATCCTAATACCAAAGCCTGGCAGAGACACAACCAAAAAAGAGAATTTTAGACCAATATCCTTGATGAACATTGATGCAAAAATCCTCAATAAAATACTGGCAAACCAAATCCAGCAGCACATAAAAAAGCTTATCCACCATGATCAAGTGGGCTTCATCTCTGGGATGCAAGGCTGGTTCAACATATGCAAATCAATAAATGTAATCCAGCATACAAACAGAACCAAAGACAAAAACCACATGATTATCTCCATAGATGCAGAAAAGGCCTTTGACAAAATTCAACAACTCTTCATGTTAAAAACTCTCAATAAATTAGGTATTGATGGGACATATCTCAAAATAATAAGAGCTATCTACGACAAACCCACAGCCAATATCATACTGAATGGGCAAAAACCCATATGTAGAAAGCTGAAACTGGATCCCTTCCTTACACCTTATACAAAAATTAATTCAAGATGGATTAAAGACTTACAGGTTAGACCTAAAACCATAAAAACCCTAGAAGAAAACCTAGGCGATAACATTCAGGACATAGGCATGGGCAAGGACTTCATGTCTAAAACACCAAAAGCAATGGCAACAAAAGCCAAAATTGACAAATGGGATCTAATTAAACTAAAGAGCTTCTGCACAGCAAAAGAAACCACCATCAGTGAACAGGCAACATACAGAAGGGGAGAAAATTTTTGCAACCTACTCATCTGACAAAGGGCTAATATCCAGAATCTTCAATGAAGTCAAACAAATTTACAAGAGAAAAACAAACAACCCCATCAAAAAGTGGGTGAAGGATATGAACAGACAGTTCTCAAAAGACGACATTTATGCAGCCAAAAAACACATGAAAAAATGCTCATCATCACTGGCCATCAGAGAAATGCAAATCAAAACCACAATGAGATACCATCTCACACCAGTTAGAATGGCAATCATTAAAAAGTCAGGAAACAACAGGTGCTGGAGAGGATGTGGAGAAATAGGAATGCTTTTACACTGTTGATGGGAGTGTAAACCAGTTCAACCATTGTGGAAGTCAGTGTGGTGATTCCTCAGGGATCTAGAACTAGAAATACCATTTGACCCAGCCATCTCATTACTGGGTATATACCCAAAGGATTATAAATCATGCTGCTATAAAGACACATGCACATGTATGTTTATTGCAGCACTATTTACAATAGCACAGACTTGGAACCAAGCCAAATGTCCAACAATGATAGACTGGATTAAGAAAATGTGGCTCATATACACCATGGAATGCTATGCACCCATAAAAAAGGATGAGTTAATGTCTTTTGTAGGGACATGGATGAAACTGGAAACCATCATTCTCAGCAAACTATCGGAAGGACAAAATACCAAACACCACATGTTCTCATTCATAGGTGGGAAGTGAACAATGAGAACACATGGACACACGAAAGGGAACATCACACTCCAGGGACTGTTGTGGGGTGGGGAGAGGGGAGAGGGATAGCACTAGGTGATATACCTAATGCTAAATGATGAGTTAATGGGTGCAGCACACCAACATGGCACATGTATACATATGTAACAAACCTGCACATTGTGCACATGTACCCTAAAACTTAAAGTATAATAATAATAAAAAAATAAAAAAGATTGTCCAACAAGAAATAAGCCACCCCCTCGCCCATGTCCACTATGTCAAGGTGATCACTGGAAGGCACACTGCCCCAGAGGATGAAGGTTCTCTGGGCCAGAAGCTCCTAACCAGATGATCCAGCAAGAGGACTGAGGGTGCCTGGGGCAAGCACCATCTCATGTCATCACCCTCATAGAGCCCTGGGTAAGTCTGACCATTGAGGGCCAGGAAATTGACTTTCTCCTGGACACTGGCATGGCCTTCTTGGTTCTACTCTTCTGCCCTGGATGGTTGTTCTCAAGGTCTGTTACCATCCAAGGGATCCTGAGACAACCTGTAACCAGGTATTTCTCTCACCCCCTTAGCTGTAACTTGGAAACCTTACTTTTCTTGCATGTCTTTCTCATCATGGCCAAGATTCCCACACACTTACTGGGGAGGGACACATTAGTCAAAGCAGGAGCTATCATCTATATGAATACAGGGAACAAAACACCTATCTGTTGTCCCCTACTTGAGGAAGAAATCAACCCTGAGGTTTGGGCATTAGAAGGATAATTCAATGAGCAAAGAATGCCTGTCCAGTCCAAATCAAACTAAAAGACCCCATCTCTTTCCCTTACCCCCTAAGACCCGAAGCTCAAAAGGGATTACAAGGTGTTGTTAAACGTTTAAAAGCCCAAGGCCTAGTAAGATGTTGTAACAGCCCCTGTAACATCTCAATTCTAGGGATACAAAAACCAAATGGTCAATGGAGATTAGTGTAGGACCCCAGGCTCATTAATTAGGTGGTAATTCCTTTATACCCAGCTGTACCCAACCCTTATACATTACTCTCTCCAATACCAGAAGAAGCAGAGTGGTTTACAGTCACGGATCTTAAAGATGCTTTTCTGTATCCCTCTACACCCTGACTCTCAATTCCTATTTGCCTTTGAGGATTCCTGAGATCAAACATCTCATCTCACCTGAACTGTCTTGCCCCAAGGATTTAGGGATAGGCCTCACCTGTTTGGCCAAGCATTGGCCCAAGATTTAAGTCACTTCTTGCAGCCAAGTACCCTAATTCTTCAATATGTGGATGACTTACTTCTAGCTACCTGTTCAGAGACCCTGTGCCATCAGGCTATCCAGGACCTTTTAAACTTTTTAGCTGATCGAGGTTACAAAGTATCTAAATGAAAGGCCCAACTTTGTTTACAGCAGGTCAAATACCCGGGGCTGGTTTTGGCTAAAGGAGCCAGGGCTCTCAGCAAAGAATGTATCCAGCCTATACTGGCTTATCCTTGTCCTAAGACATTAAAACAGTTGTGAGCATTTCTTGGAATAACCGGCTTTTGCTGACTGTGGATCCCCAGATATGGTGAAATGGCCAGGCCACTTTACACTCTAATTAAGGAAGCCCAAAAAGCTAACACCCATTTGATAGAATGGGGACTAGAGGCAGAGGCAGCCTTCAGAACCCTGAAACAGGCCCTAACACAAGACCCAGTTTTTAGTCTACCTACGGGACAAAATTTGTCTTTATATGTCACAGAAAGAATGGGAGTAGCCACTGGAGTCCTTACCAAGACTCAAGGGACTACCATACAGCCAGTAGCATATATGGTGAAGAAACTGATGTAGTCACAAAGGGCTGGCCTCATTGTCTATGGGTGGTAGCTGTAGTGGCCATTTTAGTATCAGAGGCTGTCAAAATAATACAAGGGAGAGACCTCACTGTATGGACTACTCACGATGTAAACAGCGTACTAACTGCTAAAGGAGGTTTGTGGCTGTCAGACAATCGCCTACTTAGATACCAGGCCTTATTACTTGAGGGACCAGTGCTTCAGATGCACACTTGTGCAGCTCTTAACCCGGCTACTTTTCTCTTAGAAAACAAAGGACCTATAGAACATGATGGTCAACAGGTCATAGTCCAAACTTATGCTGCCCAGGAGGATCTTCTAGAGGTCCCCTTAATGAACTCTGACCTCAACCTATATACTGATGGAAGTTCATTTGTAGAAAAGGGATTATGAGGGGCAGGATATGTCATAGTTAGTGATAAAGCAGTACTTGAAAGTGAGCCCCTTCCCCCAGGGACCAGCGCCCAGTTAGCAGAACTAGTGGCACTTACCTGAGCTTTAGAGCTGGGAAAGGGAAAAAGAATAAATGTGTATATGGACAGCAAATATGCTTATCTAGTTCTACATGCCCACACTGCCATATGAAAAGAAAGGGAGTTCTTAACCTCTGGAGGAACACCCATTAAATATCATAAAGAAATTATAAAATTATTACAGGATGTCTAGCTACTGAGAAGGGAAAAGTGCTCATACCCGCAGCTAATCAATGGGAAATACTTAAAACCTTCATCAAACATTCCATATGGGTATTGAGATACCCATCAAAAGGCCAAATCTCTGTTCACTGGACGAGACCTCCTTAAAACTATCTGGCAGATAGTCAAGACCTGCAAAGTGTGCCAAAGGAATAACCCCTTGGTCCATCATGAAGCCCCTCAGGGAGAAAAAAGGGCAGGGCACTACCCTCGAGAGGACTGGCTGTTAGATTTCACTCATATGCCTAAGTCACGGGGACTTCAATACTTATTAGTCTGTGTTGATACCTTCATAAGTTGGGTTGAAGCCTTCCCGTGTAAGATAGAAAAGGCTCAGGAGGTAATCAAAGCCCTGGTTTGTTAAATCATTCCCAGGTCTGGACTTCCTCTTAGTTTACAAAGTGATAATGGCCTGGCTTTCAGAGACACAGTGACTTGGGGAATTTCCAAGGTGCTAGGGTAACAATATCACCTTCATTGCGCCTGGAGACCACAATCCTCAGGGAAAGTCGAGAAGATGAATGAAACACTCAAAAGGCACTTAAGGAAATTAACACAAGAAATTCACCTCCCATTGCCTACCATCTTAACCATAGCATTATTAAGGGTCCAAAATTCTCCCCACAAGATAGGACTCAGTCCTCATTAAATACTATATGGACAGCCTTTTCTCACAAACAACCTCTTTCTTGATCAAGAAACTGCCAACTTAGTCAAGGACATAACTTCTTTGGCTAGGTGCCAACAAATCCTTAAGACATTACCTGAGGGATGCCACTGAGAAAAGGGAAAAGAATTGTTCCATCCTGGGGATCTAGTATTAGTTATGTCCCTCCCCTCTACCTCTCCATCCCTAGATCCATTGTGGGAAGGACCGTATTCAGCTATCTTCTCCACTCCAACTGCAGTCAAGGTGGTTGGAGTAGAGTCTTGGTTCCATCCCACCCAAATCAAACCTTTGATGGCAACCTGAAAAACCTGTGGAATCATCAGCTTGGGAATCTAAGAGCCAGCCAGACAAACCTTCTTAAACCTGCAAGCCATTGGAAGACCTACGTATCTTCTTTCAGAAGGAAAGACCACAGGAAAGTAAGTAGTGCTCATAAATTCTACCTCAGTTCTTGTTTTAAAAACAGAATGTACTCTAACATCCTAACTTTCCTTGCCTTTGCCTAAGTCTTAACCTTTTCCCACTCAACCTTTTCCCCTAAACTTGAGGGAATTATAAACATGTCCTCCCAGTTTTTATTTGAAGCACATCCCAGCCAGAGTAACTCATCCTGATGAGTTTGAATGAACCCTAATTCCCCCTTATGTACAGCAGTTCCAGCCACCCCTCAACATATGGGTGGAAACCTCTGTGGCCTTATACATAGCTAACACTTCTAAGGGCCCAGTGTTTTTTCATCCTAGTGATAGGTCCAATTTCCCTGGCAGGGCTCAAGCAGTCTTAAAAGCAGCCGCTGCCATTCTCTGACAATTCACGATATCAGCCATCCCAATCATAGGTTCTGTGGGCACAGTAACCTCCTTCTCTTCACCTCCACTCCTGTGTATCTCCTGTCAAGTGTTCCCAGGATCACAGGATGTGGGACACGTGGCTAGCTGCAACTATATGCTTACCTTGGATATAGAGTCCAAATATTCTAATTCCTAAAGTACCACTACTGGCACCCCCTCGTTTGGTGGAAATAAACAAGAGCTCCTTGGAGATCCCATTTCAGTCACCTATCCCTTAAGATTTACCAACCCAAGCCAAATAATTCCCCCAGCAGAGGCCAAAACAACAAGCAATTACTGCTGGGGCAGACTTCCCTTTGCCCAGGATATTCCTCTCTGGGGACTTTGTCCCTCTCTCACAGGTGAAGGGTTAAAACCCCATTGCTCTCTCTTCCTGTCCCCAGAGCACAAGTTTTTCTTAACGCAGCTAGCCCTTGGTTTGCCTTAGAGGAACCCCATGATATGTCCTTGTCAAATTCTATTCAGCTCCAACTGCTAGGAGTGGCCATTTGTCCCAAACCCTCAAATCATGAGAATGAGAAATTAATGCAGACTGACCTCAGCCCTTATTAGATTTTCAGCTGCAGGCCGTATAGAAAACTGACAAGGAGTTTTCTTTGTGTGTGGAAATCCTTTTATGTTTGCTTCCCCACCAACTGGACGGGAACTTGTACTTTAGCCTACATACTACCTCCTGTGACTTGCTCCTTTTCAGAAGAAGCAGTAGCTGTGCCCATTCATGCTAAGCTTCAGCCAAGAGCAATCTCACTACTTCCTCTATTGGCTGGTTTAGGATATACTACCACCCTATGAACTGGAAACGCTGGACTCACAGTGTCCTTAACACTCTAAAGAACTAAGAGAAAGCCTAGATGAAATCTCTGTCCAACTTACTCAAATCCAGGACCAAACAGACTCATTAGCAGCTGTGGTTCTCCAGAACCAGCGAGCACTAGATCTCCTCCCTGCTGAAAAGGGAGGAACATGCCTTTTTCTGAATGAGGAGTGTTGTTTTTAATCTCAATAAGTCAGGCATAGTCAGAGATGGAATTAAAAGACTTCAGGACAGAGGCAGCAGAATACACGGTGGTACAACTGAAGCTAACTCATGGTTCTCACAGTGTGTTCTCCCCTGGTTTCTTCCATTTTTAGGTTCCCTCTTTATGATTATTCTAGGAGTAACTTTTGGCCCATGTGTTTTCAATTCCATCTGTTTTGTTTCTTCATGAATAGAATCAATGAAACTACAAATGGTACTGCAGATGGAACCTCAGATGACTTCAACCAGCACCTATTATCAAGGACCCCTAGACCAGCTTGCCAGCCCATACCCAGATGTTGACACCCAAACCACCTCTCATGAGGAAACCTCAGCTGCAGGGCCCCTTTTATGCCCCTATTCAGCAGGAAGCAGTTTGAGTGGTCATTGTCCCACACCCCAACAGCAGTTGGGCTCTCCTGTTGAGAGGGGAGACTGAGGGGTAGAGTTGGTGGGACTTCCTGGGCTGGTAGAGGGACTTTTGCAAAAGACCCTTGTGACTCAGCGTTTTGAGTTCTTAACCATTCGAGTGAAGGATTCAAAATTAACCACTCTGATGGAGGATTGAGAAAAGAACCACTCTCAATGGACAAAAAGAAAGAAAGGGGAGGGGGTAACACAGGGATATAAGCCCTAGCCATCTGAGCCAGCAACAGCAACCCTTCTGGGTCCCCTTCCACCACGTGGAAGCTTTCCCTTCACTTTGTTCAATAAACTGCGCTGCTCCTCACTCTCCTAGTCCGTGGACTCTTTTTGGACTGTTAACACTCACCACGAAAGTCCGCAGCTTCGTTGTTCAAAGTTAGTGAGACCACGAACGCATCAGCAGGAAAAACTCCTGACTGAATATGACCCAGCAATTCCATACCTAAGTATATAGCCAAGGGAAATGAATTAATATATCTTCATGAAAACATGTACACAAATGTTCTTAGGTTATTCATAATAGCCACAGAGCAGAAACAATCCAAATGTCCTTCAACAAATGAGTGGATAAATAAAATGTGGTATGTCCATACCAGAGAATATTATTCAGCCACAAAAACGAATGAAATACACTTTGCCCTCAAACAACACATGTTTGAACTGTGAAGGTCTACCTGTACACAAATTTTCTTCCACCTCTGCCACTCCTGAGATAACGAGACCAATCCCTCCTCTTCCCCCTTCTCCTCAGACAATGTGAAGACAGTAAGGATGAAGAAATTTATGATGACCCATTTCCACTTAATGAATAGTAAATACATTTTCTCTTCCTTGTGATTTTTCTTAATAATATTTTCCTTCTTCTAGCTTATTTTATTGTAAGATAAATATATTTTACCGATTGTATTTTGTAATACATTTAACATGCAATATATGTAGTTCTATTGTTTATGTTATCAGAAAGGCAATTGGTCAACAGAAAGCTATTAGTAGTTAAGTCTGGGGGAGCCAAAAGTTATACTGGAATTTTTGACAGTGCCAAAGGTCAGTGCCCCTAACTCCTATATTGTTCAAGGGTCAACTGCACTGATTAATGCCACAATCAGATAAGCCTTGGAAACATTTTGCTAAGTGAAAGAAGACAGACACAAAAGGACAAATATATAATTCCATTTGTATGAAACATTCAGAATACACAAATCTGTAGAGATAGAAAGTAGAGTAGATGTTTCCAGGGGCTGGGAGCAAAGAAAAAGGGGAGTGACTGCTAATAATCATAGTTTTTTTTTTTTTTTCAGGGTAGTGGGGGCAGGTGATGAAAATGTTCTGAAATTAGTTAGTGGTGATGGCTATGCAGCTTTGCAAATATACTAAAAACCACTGAATTGTACACTGTAACAGGATGAATCTTATGGTTACATGAATAATATCTCAATTTAAAAATAGATTATGCAGTTTCAAGACATTGAATAGTTTGGTTTTAGCTCAACTAATGAGTTATTGTTAATGATGTTTTAGAAGTGATGTTAGATCTAGAAATAGAAAATGAGAGAAATATTCCGCATAAGGTAAACTCTTTGGTTTACTGAATGCCCCTTCACTCTGCCACTCTCTGCACCATATGGATTTTGCATTATATGTCATTACATTAGAAATGTAACTACTTCCTTTCCAATTGATCTATCCAAGGGATCCACAAATAATCCCACTACAACATGAAGACATTTTACTTTAAAAAAAGAAAAGCTTACCAAACAGGTAAATCTTTAGGGAGTTTACATTAAATAGTGAAATTCTTCTGATTTAAAATATGATAACATTCACAAAGATTGATTTGCATATACCTTAAGAAACATGTGACCAAAAGGTCACCAATATATTATAATCAGTATTCTGAAAGGATTTCAAACTACAGCTCCAGGGCAACATCTGGCCTGCAAAGGCACTTGGTATGGATTTCAGGATATTTTGTAAGCCAAAAAACTTTATAAAAATTCTGAGTTAATGTCTTCTTTAACAAAATTGAAAGACCTGGCAATACCACCTCTATTTTATTCCAAGAAAACAGTGGGCTGGAGGTAAAAAGTGGCTGCTCCTTTTGGATGGGGCAGTCAATTTCTACTTTGCCACAGTCCCTGACATTCCCGGTTGATCACACGCTTAGCCCATGTCATACATTTACACCAACTCCCTGATCGTTTAGGCATTTGGGGTTATGATTTCTTCTGAAATTTTGAGGGTATCAGAACTTTTGGTGTTTTTTTATTCCACCTACCCATTTTTCTTTTCTTCTTTCCCTCCCTTCCTTCTTTCCTCTGTCCTTTTTTTCTTTACTTCCTTCTTTCTTGTCTTTCTTCACCTTCTCTCTGTTTCTCTCTCTTTCTCTTGGTGCATACAAACTTGTGTTTGTCACCTAATTAGCTCAGATTCACAGAACAGTTGGATTTAGGCTTATTAACACCTTTCTTCTTTTTTTTTTTTTATCAATATAGCCTGACTTGGAGTATGCGGCCATATAAAAACTCTCCAGCATAGATTTTCATGAAGATCAGAGAGATTACTTTCTTTCTCTATTATGTTAAAATACTTAAAAGACTTTTATTATACTGGTAGTTATAAAGGCATCTCCATTTCCTGTTCCACTTTAACTAAATTAATCACAGTAATGACTTTCCCTGTCACATTATTCAAGCAGAAGCACAAAGTAGAGACACTGAGAGCTTGGGTGGCCAACAAGTTTGGGAATGTTGGATAATTTTCACAGGGAAGGATGAGCTGCTCCTTACTAAGACATACATTTTTTCATGTTGTTTGCTTCAGTGAGACAAAGGAAAATACACATAAATGTGAATCTAATATGAGTACATGTTCAGTTCTCCTGGAAGGAGACTCTGGGACTGAGTTTAGTGTGTAGGATATTCACTAAGGACTATGTTGGAATCAACACTTATCCAAGAGACAAGTCAAGCTGTGATGCAGGCCTGAGGAAGTTTAAAGCCAGAAAGGTCCTTGAGAGATGTTCCTCATCAGGCCAAGATAGCCAAGCCTTTATGCTCCTGTATCAAGAAGTTATTAGCTGTCAGCTGCTCCAGGAATGACATGACCTTGGTTGAGGAGACTTTTTGCAAATGAGACAGTCCCTGAAGGGAGTGATAGACCTAGTTGTCTTCTGACAAACTCCAGTAGCTGAGGCAATGGTTCCTTCACTGAAGAGGCATCCAGGTGGTACATTTTAGTCACCACCACAAATGACATAGAACATAGCTGTCAGTTTCAAGCAATCAATTGATGAATCCATTTGTAGGTGGTTTATAAATGTATTAGTTCATTCTCATGCTGCTATAAAGAACTGCCCAAGACTGAGTAGTTTATAAAGGAAAGAGGTTTAATTGACTTATAGTTCCACATTGCTGGGGAGGCCTCATAAAACTTACAATCATGAAGGCATGTCTTCACAGGGCAGCAGGAGAGAGAATGAGTGCAAGCAGGGGAAATGCTGGATACTTACAAAACCACCAACTCTCATGAGACTCACTCATTATCAGAAAAACAGCATGGGGAAACTGCCCCTGTGACCCAATTACCTCCACCTGGTCCTGCCCTTGACATGCAGGGATTATCACAGTGACATTTGGGTGTGAACACAGAGCCAAACCATATCAGTGAATACAGTAGGTATTTAGGTGGAATGAACTTCATTTTATTTTCAATCACTTGATGACTGAATTTTAAATCTCTCTCTTTCTTTCTCTCTTGCTTTTAAGCTGGGAGTAAAATGTGCAAACCAGTACAAACTGGGATGCCAACAACATACATGTCAACTCTTATAAAATCATAATTAGCCAGTCTAGGAATCCTATCACCTAAATACCAATACTCATATTAAGGCTGGTGAGAAAAGCAAAATAAAGCCAATAAAAGCTACTCTGGACGTTGGGTGCAGTGGCACATGCCTGTAATCCCAGCACTTTGGGAGGGTGAGGTGGGCAGACTTGAGGTCAAGAGTTTGAAACTAGTCTGGCCATCATGGTAGAATCCCATCTCTACTAAAAATAAAATAATTAGTTGGACTGGGCACAGTGGCTTATGCCTGTAATCCCAACACTTTGGGAGGCTCAGGCGAGTGGATCACTTGAGCCCAGAAGTTCGATACCAGCCTGAGCAACATGGCAAAATCCTGTCTATACCAAAACTACAAAAATAAGCCTGGCATGGTGGCCTGTGCCTGTAATCCTAGCTACTCAGGAGGCTGAGGCAGGAGGATCACTTGAACTCGGAAGGCAGAGGTTGCAGTGAGCTGAGATCGTGCCACTGCACTCCAGCCTGGATGACAGAGATAGACCCGGTCTCACAAAAAAAAAAAAAAAAAAAAAAAAAAAAAAAAAAAAAAAAAAAAAAATTAGTTGGGTGCAGCAGCAGGTGCCTATAATCCCAGCTACTTGTGAGGCTGAGGCAGGAGAATTGCTTAAACCTGGGAGGCGGAGGTTGTGGTGAGCCAAGATCGCACCACTGCACTCCAGCCAGGGTGACAGAGCCAGACTCCGTCTCAACAAACAAACAAACAAACAAAAAGCTACTCTGGAAACATTCCTGATCCCCCTCTCAGGAAGCACAAGCTATTCAGGATCTGTCACAAGGGTGATATATCTGCTTTAGGTCTTCAGGAACTGAGCCTTTGTGAGTTTGAGTGATAGGACAGGCAACAGCTCTCTTGGATCTGGACTCACTGAAGCACAAAGACTCCATGAGCTGGCTGGGTGATGACTACTTATTTCTTTGATCTCTTTTATCTCTTTCTCCCTCTTCTCATTCTCTGAGATCCTCCCAACAACGTGTCCCAGTATTGCTGTTGTATTTGGATAACTCAAACAATAATTCATAAATTCTGATTTATATAATCTCCAGTATATATTTTTTAATTTCCTTAGGGAATTCCAAACAAAATAATGTTTTTCCTTTCTGTGCTTCATTTGAAATGATCTACATAGAAATGTCTTCAATAGTAATCCTTATGTTTCGAAAACTAAGACATTGTTTTGACTTCAAAATATTCTAAATCTTTGCTTCATAATTACACTAGTGTCTTTGCAAATGTAGAATCTTTTATTAAGGCTTTTCCTTATTTTATTAACCCTAAATATGTATTCATGAATAAAAATTATGTTACACTTTGAAGTACTATTAAGCTTTCTAAAATTTTATTTCAAGCATATTTTGAGCATTAGTATGCTCAAAATATATGTAGTCACTGAAAATAGCTCCCAACACAGATTTATAATCAAATTCAAGACTAACTGAAGCAAAATAAGAACTCGGAATGCAAACTGAAGTCAGATTATCTTTCTGCAACAAGTTTTGCTCAGAATTATTTTCTTCACTTTACTTTGAGGAGTAAGCTCTGATTTTTTTTTTTTTTTTTTTTTGTCTTGCCCAAATTCTTATCTAAGGGGTCTGGGAAGTCATGCCCTACAAACCATAAATTCTTGTCAGATGGGCTTTATTTGACCCTGTATATCATGACTTACCTTCCAACCTATCTCTGGCATAACAAGAAAGAAAGTCAAAATGTTTTACCCCATAATATATTTCCTTACCATACCTTGAATTTGCCCCACAAAGCCTCTTGTGGGAAAAATCCACATTCTCTAGAGAATCCCATTTCCTCTGTTTTCCTTCCTTCCTTTCCAGATCCAGGGGAAAATCAACTTAGAGTCAGGTACCTTTCTAAATCAGATAAGAAATATTTTACAACCTTCTCTCTCTGAAGTCTGCTGTCTGAGAGCTTCCTCGGCACAATACAACTTATTCCCCACAATCCTTAATCTTATTGATTTCAGGTCTTCAGATAAACTCAAACAATTGTCAACCATAACGTGTTTAAATTTACCTATAGCCTGGAAGCCCCTGCTTTGAGTTGTCCCACCTTTCTGAACCAAACCAATATATTTCTTAATTGTATTTGATTGATGGCTCATGCCTCCCTAAAATATATAAAACCAAGTTCTACCCCAATCACCTTGGGCACATGTTCTCTGGACCTCCTGAGGGCTGCGTCATGGGCCATGGTCACTCATATTTGGCTCAGAATAAATCTCTTGAAATATCTTACAGAGTTCAACTCTTTTTTTTTTTTATTATTATACTTTAAGTTTTAGGGTACATGTGCACAATGTGCAGGTTTGTTACATATGTATCCATGTGCCATGTTGGTGTGCTGCACCCATTAATTCATCATTTAGCATTAGGTATATCTCCTAATGCTGTTCCTCCCCCCTCCCCCCACCCTACAACAGTCCCCAGAGTGTGATGTTCCCCTTCCTGTGTCCATGTGTTCTCATTGTTCAATTCCCACTTATGAGTGAGAGCATGCGGTGTTTGGTTTTTTGTCCTTGTGATAGTTTACTGAGAATGATGGTTTCCAGTTTCATCCATGTCCCTACAAAGGACATGAACTCATCATTTTTTATGGCTGCATAGTATTCCATGGTGTATATGTGCCACATTTTCTTAATCCAGTCTATCATTGTTGGACATTTGGGTTGGTTCCAAGTCTTTGCTATTGTGAATAGTGCCACAATGAACATACGTGTGCATGTGTCTTTATAGCAGCATGATTTATAGTCCTTTGGGTATATACCCAGTAATGGGATGGCTGGGTCAAATGGTATTTCTAGTTCTAGATCCCTGAGGAATCGCCACACTGACCTCCACAATGGTTGAACTAGTTTGCAGTCCCACCAACAGTGTAAAAGTGTTCCTATTTCTTCACATCCTCTCCAGCACCTGTTTCCTGACTTTTTAATGATGGCCATTCTAACTGGTGTGAGATGGTATCTCATTGTGGTTTTGAGTTGCATTTCTCTGATGGCCAGTGATGATGAGCATTTTTTCATGTGTATTTTGGCTAAATAAATGTCTTCTTTTGAGAAGTGTCTGTTCATGTCTTTCTCCCACTTTTTGGTGGGGTTGTTTGTTTTTTTCTTGTAAATTTGTTTGAGTTCATTGTAGATTCTGGTTATTAGCCCTTTGTCAGATGAGTAGTTTGCGAAAATTTTCTCCCATTTTGTAGGTTGCCTGTTCACTCTGATGGTGGTTTCTTTTGCTGTGCAGAAGCTCTTTAGTTTAATTAGATCCCATTTGTCATTTATGGCTTTTGTTGCCATTGCTTTTGGTGTTTTAGTCATGAAGTCTTTGCCCATGCCTATGTCCTGAATGCTATTGCCTAGGTTTTCTTCTAGGGTTTTTATGGTTTTAGGTCTAACCTGTAAGTCCTTAATCCATCTTGAATTAATTTTTGTATAAGGTGTAAGGAAGGGATCCAGTTTCAGCTTTCTACCTATGGCTAGCCAGTTTTCCCAGGACCATTTATTAAACAGGGAATCCTTATCTCATTGCTTGTTTTTGTCAGGTTTGTCAAAGATCAGATAAAAGATCAATAAAATTGATAGACCACTAGCAAGACTAATAAAGAAGAAAAGAGAGAAGAATAAAATAGATGCAATAAAAAATGAAAAAGGGGCTATCACCACCGATCCCACAGAAATACAATCTACCATCAGAGAATACTACAAACACCTCTACTCAAATAAACTAGAAAATCTAGAAGAAATGGATAAATTTCTCGACAAATACATCCTCCCAAGACTAAACCAGGAAGAAGTTCAATCTCTGAATAGACCAATAACAGGCTCTGAAATTGTGGCAATAATCAATAGCTTACCAACCAAAAACAGTCCAGGACCTGATGAATTCTACCAGAGGTACCAGGAGGAACTGGTACCATTCCTTCTGAAACTATTCCAATCAATAGAAAAAGAGGGAATCCTCCCTAACACATTTTATGAGGCCAGCATCATCCTGATACCAAAGCCTGGCAGAGACACAACCAAAAAAGAGAATTTCAGACCAATATCCTTGATGAACATTGATGCAAAAATCCTCAGTAAAATACTGGCAAACTGAATCCAGCAGCACATCAAAAAGCTTACCCACCATAATCAAGTGGGCTTCATCCCTGGGATGCAAGGCTGGTTCAGCATATGCAAATCAATAAATGTAATCCAGCATACAAACAGAACCAAAGACAAAAACCACATGATTATCTCAATAGATGCAGAAAAGACCTTTGACAAAATTCAACAACCCTTCATGTTAAAAACTCTCAATAAATTAGGTATTGATGGGACATATCTCAAAATAATAAGAGCTATCTATGACAAACCCACAGCCAATATCATACTGAATGGGCAAAAACCAGAAGCATTCCCTTTCAAAACTGGCACAAGGCAAGGATGACCTCACTCACCACTCCTATTCAAGATAGTGTTGGAAGTTCTGGCCAGGGCAATCAGGCAGGAGAAGGAAATAAAGGGCATTCAATTAGGAAAAGAGGAAGTCAAATTGTCCCTGTTTGCAGATGACATGATTGTATATCTAGAAAACCCCTTTGTCTCAGCCCAAAATCTCCTTAAGCTGATAAGCAAATTCAGCAAAGTCTCAGGATATAAAATCAATGTACAAAAGTCACAAGCATTCTTGTACACCAATAACAGACAAACAGAGAGCCAAATCATGAGCGAACTCCCATTCACAATTGCTTCAAAGAGAATAAAATACCTAGGAATCCAACTTACAAGGGATGTGAAGGACCTCTTCAAGGAGAACTACAAACCACTGCTCAATGAAATAAAAGAGGACACAAACAAATGGAAGAACATTCCATGCTCATTGGTTGGAAAAATCAATATCATGAAAATGGCCATACTGCCCAAGGTAAATTATAGATTCAATGCCATCCCCATCAAGCTACCAATGACTTTCTTCCCAGAATTGGAAAAAACTACTTTAAAGTTCATATGGAACCAAAAAAGATCCCGTATTGCCAAGTCAATCCTAAGCCAAAAGAACAAAGCTGGAGGCATCACGCTACCTGACTTCAAACTATACTACAAGGCTACAATAACCAAAACAGCATGGTACTGGTACCATAATAGAGACACAGATCAATGGAACAGAACACAGTCCTCAGAAATGATGCTGCGTATCTACAACTATCTGATCTTTGAGTTCAATTCTTTATGTCAGCAATAACTTGGCTCCCAACCACATGGGACCTCAGAGAAGACTGAGGACTCCGAAGGAGTTGCCCAAAATTGTAGTTAAGGTACCAGTGGGGCCCATTAAAGCCTGTACAACTTTGAGCTTCTCCTCTGGTGGAACTGGTAAGTCCTTCTGAGCCCTGGAACCCCCTGGTTGATAGTCTTTGATTTATTCTGAGCTGGTTTTCTCCTAGGAAATTGTTGTTTAAGGATCATAGTTGAGTTTGGAGATGCATTCTAAAGGGAATTCTCTATTGCTTTTTATCCTAAAATTTATCTTGATTTGTTTTTTCTGTGTGCATTTTCATGAGGAATGGAACTGTTGTTTTCATAGATAAATGAGAGACTAAGTTTTTCAGCTTCGAAAAGAAAAGGCATTTGCTCCTCCCAGCTGAAAGGTGCCCCTGAGTGACCAGGGGACTCCTGGGAGGGTCTGGGGGCTTGACCTCCCACGATGTGCAGCAGCCCTGCAGGTAAATCCCCAACAAGAATTAATTTTAAAATGGCTTATCCAGGAAACGCATATAAGGGCTGATCACCCAGCGTTTTGAGCCCTCTCATAGGTCATAGACCTCTGGAGAGAGAAACTGAGACAAGTAAGAGGGTGGAAACGACTCAGTGGTGACACACTGTGGACTCCTGTCCACAAGGAGCATGCATCCATCCACCACACAATAACCCTAGGCTACAGCTCAGTTCCTCCTTTTAAGAAAAAAAAAAAAGCACGAAACAATTTAATAAGTAGAAAACAAGGAGAATAACCCACTTTCGGGCACTTCATAGGTTTTATGGCGCCTCTACTTCACAAAGTTTATGTAAAATGGAACTAATACAGTCTTTGTGCACATTTACATTAGGGAAAAAAGAGTCCTAAGGTAGACCTGCAAACTATAGAGTACCTAGGTTCTGTTTTCTCTTCTGCCTGCTGTAAGTCTGCTGTAACTTTTCTACTGAGATAAAAACCACTGTTTGGATCTAAGAGTGTTTTTGCAAGTTGGCAAAGTTGTATTTATCTCATGGCTAAAGTACTGAAGTAATAGCTATGGGGACTTTGTATTTGTGTGTGTATATATTTAAAGGCCTTTATAATAGACTTCCGTAATTTTACGTTCAATTTGCAATTGAATCCGTTTTAATTTCCCTCTAGCACACCTGACTAATTTTGCTATCTGATGTTCACCTGAGTTGCCTTTAATATGCAAATTTCAGGCCATTTAGCTGACAACTGCTTAGGGTTAGATTTTTAAAAATAGGAAAAAAAGGTCTTTATGAACCTACAGGATGTGCTTCTATCGGCATGCCTAATACGTCTACATATTTATGTGTGTGTACACAATATTTTCACTAGTAAAAATATATGAAGTGCTCTAATTAACTGGCTATAAAAAATGCTTAAATCAGATGCGAAAAAAAGAGACTAGTCAAATGCTTTTTCAAATTCACATGACTTAAGTAAAATCTTTACTAAATAAGTCAGCTTTAAAATTATTGGTAAAATAATATCAGCAATATCTTTAGAATTGTAAGCATTTTGTTTGCATACATTACGCAAGTAGTTTCAAGTTTATTCTTGCAGAATACTGTATGATTTGCCATAAGGGTTATAAACTATGAGACCCAGCCCAAGACAGAATGATCTTTGCTTGTATATGCTTATGAAATATTGTTGGCTTAAATGAAAACAGCTAAATATTGAGTTATTGGTATAAATACCCTTAAAAGTAACCATAAGTTTTAATACTTAAGTAAATATATGAAATTCACAGCTATAAAAATGGTTAATAGAAAAATAACTTTGAATATTGGTTATTACAGTTTTTTTTGTAAATAATCTAGGTAAACTATTAAATTAATCAGGAAAATGTAATGGAATAAATGCTTGTAAACAAACTAGTAATTTAGGATCTAAGGTTATTAACTGATATTAAGTATCTGGGCAATTTCCAATTTAAGAATTACAGGAAAACTTTTTTTAAAATGTTCTTATTAAAGGTAAAATATCTTTGTCTAATTCAAAGCTTATTTAAGGGTTATGTATGAAACAAGGTAAAGGAATCTGGAAATAAGAGCTGTAAAGAAAGATATAAAGAGGCATGTTTAGTTAAAAAAAAGAGGTGAAAAAGGAAAGTAATTTTATATAAGAAAGAATCTTGTGTGGTGAATTTTTGCCCTAAAATAAAATAACTGGATTGTTCAAGAAAGAGAGATATTTAGGGTAAAACAAAAAGTCTAACTTCTGTGAATGGTCTATGTAAGTCATAATAAGGTTAGTAAAATAAATTTTTAAGGAGTTGTGTAACTCAGTTGGCTATAATTAAAAGGAAATCATAATAATCTTTATAGAGATGGATCTTTAATATTTAAAAAATGCACAAATACAAAATAAATAATTGATTAAAACAAGATTTTATTACAAATATTGACTTATTTTTAATGCAAGATATTTTTAAATTTTTAAATTCTATAATCTGTTTTTTAACATTCTTCAGATTGATATCTTAAAAGTGCCAAGCTTTCTCTTTTGAAAAGGCCTTGAATGATGGCTCTCTCCTTTACCTTTTGTTGGCTCCTGTAACTTTTATTAATCATCTGCAGTAAGAGAGAAAAATTGTTTCTAAAAACAGGCAAATAATGTATCTTTTGAACATGTCTTTTATTCTGCATGACTGTTATATCTCTATCTTTATATGTGTCATGTAGAGGTGATATTTCACTACCAAACTGCATGAAAAAGTTCTAATCACTTAACTTACAAAAATGTAAATGCTTACCAGATTAGTAAAAGCTAGCTTAGATGCCTTTTAATTTATATAACTTTGGTAATCTTTGGTAAAAATTAATTTGGTAAATTTAATCTCAAAATTATCCAGTAGTTTAAAAACCTTAAAGTCATGTTTAAATGCTCGTTTTTTTTTTCCACAGAAATTTGGGCTACTAAAAAGTTAAAATAGTAAAAGCATGAAATGTGCCTTTGTTAGAATTTTATAAACACAAGGATGTCAATTCTCAAAAAAATGTCACTTTTTGGTTAAGAAACTATTTAAGAGTTGCTTTATAAATGAAGCAAAATTATACAGCTAAAATGAAGAAAATTATACAGATAAAGTGAAATAAATTAAAAAAAAAAAAAAAAGCCAGGGCATCAAAAGTTAACTCTGAGCCCTGTGGTTACCAAGAAAATAGTAGATATGGGAGAACAGTAAAACCAAGTAACCATTAAAAACCAGAGGGTATAATGCAAAGGAATTGTTCCAGTTTGTAGACTGATATCATTCAGTTTCTTTAAAAATGGTGGATTGTAAAACTAACCACTTTAAGGACCAAATTCTTAATTTTAAATGCTAGAGAATTTAGGAGCTTGCTTGGATTAATGCAGGACCCACAGCTCATTACTGAACAATTACTGAGTATATGTGATCCAAATGCACAGGGAGTTATTCCTGAGAAAGCAATCAGCCTAGTGGACCAGATAATGCCATTATAAGGTCCATCTGCCTTGAGAAGGGGACTGCCCAACTTTGCCTATAAAATACCAAGTGAAATACCCCAGATGAGGCAGTTAAAATGTTTCATATGCAAGCCATGTTGGACTAGCTTTATGATAACTGGGATATCCTCCCACCAAATATGTTCATTACCTGGGTCATGGTAAATTTGGGGGTTAAGAGGGCCCCTTTTACATGGGTGCCCCTCCCACAGAATCATAGGTCTATTTAAGAAGCCTTATCAAGTCTGCTGTCCCTCATAAGTCTTACAGATGCAACTTGCTGATGGGAACCCAAACCCTTTTCACCAGAAAAGGTAAAATAGTCTAGGGCAAAAAAAAAGCTTCCTGGGACCAGAACATAAAAACATAAAGGTTAATAGAATTAGAAAATGTAATGTTTAAACACGCTTTATGTAAGGTAGTTGTAACCCCATTTACCTAACTGTCTTATGAAAATGGGTGCTATATTTAACCAGGGGCTGTTTTCCCCTTTCTAGTACCATAAAACTGAAGACATGTCAATGTGCTCATGTAAATCCTCCACAGCATAGCCTTTTGTGTAACGCATTTATCAGGGCTGATGGCAAAAACTATGAGTACTTTTCAATAACACCAACTGAGCTAGAGAAGTTCTACTTGATGAGGCATTTACTGCCTTGCTATGAAATATTAACTGAAGCTACCCCTATACTAATGGAAAAAATGTTTCCTAAAGAGTTCCATGATAAAATAAAAAATGGTTTACATACATCTTGCTACCTAATAAGCAGAAAGCCTTTTTCCTAGGACTAATTGTGAGAAGCTGCTAAACTCTATTTGTCTATCTGTTTGGTTTGTAAACAACATTTCCAAGGTAAACAAACAGCTTGTCCTAAAAGCTGCTGCCCTGGTTAAAGGAGGGTCAGGAAAATCTTTTTCTTTTAAGTTGTTTGGGTAAAGTATGTTTTTGTAAGCAAATTTACCTTTCTGAGTTCTCCAAAATTTAGATTGTAATTTTATAACAGTATAGTTGTCTGCATGAGTTCAATAATAGTTAAAAAATAATTGTTTTAAGGGAAGAGCATGACACTTAATACTAGATTTCAGCCCTAACATTTTAAGTGCAGATTGAATCATTATTTCTTGGCTACAATAATCCTCTAGAAGGTAGCAGATTAAAATTTTTCTTTATAGTTTTAGTTGGTGCCCTAATGAAATAGGTTTCTTTTTCTGTTCTAACATATGAATTACTCTTATAACTGTCAAACTATAAATGTTATTTATCTCTCCTTGTTTTACTTCCAAGGAAACCAAAATCATGGTATTCTGAAGACCAGAGATAAGAATCTCCCTCATTTGGCATCCCCTGGCCCTGAATCTGTTTCACTGCTAATGCTCTGCAGCCAAAACTATACAAGCTGCCTCCCTCTAGGCCCAGGTACTATCGTGGAATAGGTGGGTGCATAAAATTGTAAGAGTCATTTTGAGGGATAAAATTAGGTCAAGATCAAAGCCTCCAAATCCAAAAGGTGGTAAAAAATGCCTAAACAGCTGGTTAAAACAAGTGTAGTTGCCTTCTAAATTATTATGTCTCACTTTTGCATCCACCCCAACCATAAAAATTTTCTGCTTACTACAAAATTAAAGGAAAATATTTCCTAACAGGATAAAATACCTTGTAACAAAGCCTCCTGGGTATAATACTCCCAATTATGATTTGTGGAGATAAGTCTATCTATATTTTTATTTTTCAGAACAACGTTTATGTTGTGTATAGCTAATTGCTATAAGTCTGTAACAGAAATGAAGCTTACAGTAGCTCAACACATAAAAGTTAAAAATAAGTCAGTCTTGCAACTTTGCCTTTTGGTTTTATCTTTGGCTTTATTTATTGAGTTATTTATTTTTTGAGGCATAAACAGTCTTTATTGGGCTCAGAGCAGGAGTCCGTGGGTCTTGAGGGCCTCTGTGTATTTGTCAATTTTCTTCTCCACGTTCTTTTCAGCCTGTTTCCGTAGCCTCGTGAGGCCGTCAAACACCTTGAGGTGGTCCAGGGAGGCCTGGCCTCCTTGGTCTTGTGAAGCAGCGTGCCTCACAGTCTGCTGGAAGATGCGGATGGGGGCCAGGAAGTGGTAAGTGCTTCAGGAAGGGTTGCTGTTCTTCCCTTTGTGGAGGAAGGCCAGGTACTTCAACTTGTTTCTGTAGACATTGCCAGAAATGTTAATGCCCCTGCAGCGTATGACCCCCACCTTCTAGCCTGCTTAGCCACCATGGTGGTCAGGAAGCCCAGGAGATGGCTTCGACCATCGAGCTCCAGGACCTGCCCCTCCGCCATCTTCGGCAGCCACCTGGGAAAGGAGTTCCCTGTTTTTAGATGAAACAGGTAAGGGTATGGGGCCCCCTCATCCCTGAGGTACCTCTGCCAGATTTCCCTGGAACCCTGTTTGAAAACCACAGATCAAGTTCAATCATCATTGTCCATATGAGGAAACGGGAGCGAAAAGAATAGAAAGGACGAAGACAACCTTGTGCAGAGGGAGCAGCAGGATTAGGACTTCACCCTCCTACTTCTTGGGGTTCTGCTCTTTCCTGCTCCCTACTCTGCTATGAAGAACAGAGCCAGGGTGTGAAGTTACAGGGGCTGTGCAGGGTCTGGCCCAGGGCTGTAGGGACCATTTGCCAAAAGAAGCCAGTAGCCAGGTATGGTGGCTCACACCTGTAATCCCAGCACTTTGGGAGGCCAAAGAAGGTGGAAGGCTTGAGCCCAGGAGTGCCAGACCTGCCTGAACAATGTGGCAAAACCCTGTCCCTACAAAAAGTACAAAAACAACTAGCCAAGTGTGGTGGCACACGCCTGCGATCCCAGCCACTTGGGAGGCTGAGGTAGGAGGCTGTAATGGGCCGTGATTGCACCACTGCAATTGGGCAGCATATGAATGAAGTATACTTGCCAATCTTGCCTGGGTACCTGGCCCCGGGCTTGGTGAGTAGGAAAAGGCAGTGGCCGGAGGGAGCCCTTGGGTGATACTGAGTGGCAGATAGAGCAGGACCAGGTAATTTCTCGAACGTGGCTGGAAAGGTGAGGACAAGTGAGAATAGGGTGGAGAAGTTGCAAGAGAGGTTTGTAGCCAACATGGAAAGAGTTGTGGAGGCTTTGGAGGTGAGGAAGGCTTTGAGAGTCAGGAAGAATGAAGTGCCTTCCTTGACACCATGGTCCTTGCTTTTGAAGGTTTTGGGCTCAGAAGTCCTCCTTTTCTTCTGAGGAATAGAGAGGAAAGAACAAGGACAGGGACAGAAACTGGCCTTGCATGGGTTGTAGGACTACTTGTTTGGCTACCTGATCTGCTAACACATTTCCAGCTGATATAGGATTGTCTGGGGTTTGGTGGCCCCTGCAATGAATGACGGCAACTTTCTGTGGGTGCCTGGCAGCTTGAAGGAGTTTATGACAGGAGTGTTCTTTGCAGTTAGAAAACCCTCTTCTTTCCAGATGGACAAGTGTGAGTGTACTACATGGAACACATAATGAGAATTTCAATATATGTTGATCTGTGGTCCAGCTGCTAGAGTGAGAGCTCAAGTGAGGGCGATGAGTTCAGCTTTTTGGGAGGTGGTGCCTACGAGGAGCAGCTTGGCTTCAATAGTGTTGGGGGTGACACTGTAGCATAGCCAGCATGTCGGCATCCTTTATGTAGGAAGGAGCTGCCGTCTACAAACCAAGTAAAGGAGGCACCTGGAAGGGATTGGTCTGTTAGGTTTGGAAAAGGTATAAGAAAGTTTTGAACAGTGTTCACACAGAAGCATGTAGGGTCTTGGGTAGTTGTAGCTTCAGGTAAGATTATGGCCGGGTTTAGATGGGAGCTGGTTAGCACGGTGATGTGGGGAGTTTCTATGAATAGAGCATACAGTTGGAGGAACTGTGGGGCAGAGATGAGACTTACTACACTGCGGTGAGCTAGCGCATGTCTTTGATGTTAAAGGTTGAATAAACAGGTTGGCATGAAGAGATAGTTTTAGGCTTTCAAGGGTGAGGACAGCAGCTGCTGCCAATGCTTGGAGGCAGGCAGGCCATCAAAGAACTGTGGCATTGAGCTGTTTGGAGAGGTAGGCAGCAACCTGGAGGGTGGGTCCCTTAGATTGGGTTAGAACACCTAGTGCATCTCCATGCCATTCATCAGTATAAAGGGAGGAAGGTTTGGTGAGGTCTGGGTGAGTGAGGACAGGGGCTGAGGTGAGAGCCTTATGGAGTAGACGAAAAGGTTGGGTAATAGGCTGTGCAGGGTTTAAAGGGTCCTGGAGAGGGCCTTTAGCGGCTTGGTATAATGGCTTGGCAAGTAGAGTGAAGGAGGGGACCCAGAGCCTAAAATATCCTGCTAGTCCTAGAAAACAGAGAATTTCTTGCTTAGTCTGCAGAGGCAGGAGGGACTGGAGGAGGGATATGCGGTCGGTTGTGAGTGCTCGGGTTCATGGGGTAAGTGCTAGGCCTAGATAGGTGACTAAAGGGGTGCATATTTGTGCCTTTTTAGGGGAGACCCAATACCCCCCCTCTGCCAGGAAATTTAAAAGAGAGATAGTATGGGTGTTGCAGTCCTTTTGAAAGGGCTACATAGGACCAGGTCATCAACATATTGAAGGAGAGTGGATGGTTTTAGGGGTAAGGTACAGAGGTCACGAGCAAGGGCCCGTCCGAAAAGGTGGGGGCTGTTTCTAAAACCTTGAGGCAGTACGCACCAGGTGAGCTGACATGAAAGGTTGGTGTGGGGTTTTCCCACATAAAGGCAAAGAGGTTTTGGGAATCAGGGTGTAAAGGAATGTGAAAAAAGTATCCTTTAGGTTTAGAACAGAAAAATGGGTGGTATTGGAGGGAACTTCAGAAAGTAAAGTATATGGGTTAGGAACTACTGGACATATGGGGAGCACAGCTTGGTTAATGAGCCTGAGGTCCTGAACTAAAGGATAAGTTCCACTGGGCTTTTTAACAAGTAGAACTGGTGTGTTAAAAGGGGAGTTTGTTGGGCGGAGTAGGTGACTGGTGAGGAGGTGAGAAATGATAGGCTTTAGGCCTACAGGAGCTGCTTGGGGGATTGGATACTGCTTCTGTGATAGGAACTGGGTGGGCTCTTTTTTTTTTGAGACAGAGTCTCGCTCTGTCACCCAGGCTGGAGTGCAGTGGCATGATCTCGGCTCACTGCAAGCTCAGCCTCCCAGATTCATGTCATTCTCCTGCCTCAGTCTCCTGAGTAGCTGGGACTACAGGCACCACTCACCACACCCAGCTAATTTTTTGTATTTTTTTAGTAGAGACAGGGTTTCACCGTGTTAGCCAGGATGGTCTTGATCTCCTGACTTCATGATCTGCCCGTCTCGGCCTCCCAAAGTGCTGAGATTGCAGGCTTGAGCCACCGTGCCCAGCCTGGGTGGGCTCTTTAAGGGTAATGCAGACGTCGGTGTGGTGTTCTGCGACTGAGGATGTAGAAGTATCCCAAACAGTGGGGTTAACTACAGAAGGGAGATAAGGAAAGGTTGCGTGTTTTAGGGTGGGAGGTTAAAGGAGTAGAAGAAAGCTAGAAGTACCGGAGGGGTTTGGGTGGATGCGTTGGGTACTATGGGGCATGTGGAAATGGAGAGTAGTGTGGAGTTTTAAAAGGATGTCTCTGCCTAGGAGTGGAGTTGGGCATGACAACAGGACTAATAAAGAATGAGTGAAGGCAAAGGTGTGCAGGGAGCAGAAAAGTGGAGGGGGGTGCTCGGGGTTTGGAGACTGGTCCATCAATTCCCACAACAGAGACTTGGGAGGACTGGGTGCCTTCTGAAAAATTAGGTAAAGCAGAGTAGTTTGCCCCGGTATTAATTAAAAAAACATATGGGCCTACCTTCCACCAGCAGGATTACCCTTGGCTCAAATGAAGAGATGGCAGTTGCTGGGGCTTCCATTCCAGGGCACCGTCAGTCTTCAGCAGCGAGGCCAATGAGATCTGAGTAGGAGGTTTTGGCCAGCTCAGGAAGGGATGGGGGTGGTCCTTGTGGGGGCTGCTCACAGTCTGACTTCCAGTGGGGTCCTCTGCAGAGGGGGCACAGCCTGGGGGGCTTACCTGGATTTGGGCATTGTCTGGACCAGTGGCCTTCATTGCTGCACTTGAAACAGGCACCAGGTGGAGATGCATTGCTAGGAGGCTTCCGTGTGGAATTGCGGCCCCATGGGCCTGCAGGGCCCCCAATAACGGAGGCAAGCATTTGAAACTCTGCCTGTTTTTGCTTTTTACTTTCCTAATCACTATTGTTAAAGACTTTGAAGCCTAAATTAAGAAGGTCTCGTTGTGGGGTTTGAGGGCCGTTGTCAAGCTTCTGAAGCTGGCGCCGAATATTGGGGGTGGATTGGGAGATGAACCAAAGGTTTAAGATAGTGGTTCCTTGTGGGCTAGCTGGGTCTAGGTTGGTATACTTTCTCATGGCTTCAGTTAAATGAGAGAGAAAAAGGGCTGGGTTTTTGACAGGACCTTGGGTGATTTCTGAAAGTTTTTCATAGTTGACTGTTTTATGGGCACCCTTTTTGCATCCTGCAAGGAGACACACAATCATGTGGTCTCGATGGTGGCATCCAGGGGCTCCGTCTTGATAATCCCAGTGGAGGTCCTGGTTGGAGACTGCCTCTGCACCAGTAGGCTGGGCAGGAGCTTGGTGATGAATTGTATCAGCATGTGCCTGAACTAGGATCCAGATACAGTCCAGGTCTTCTGGGGTGAGGGTGGAAGAGAGGATAACATAGAGGTCATGCCAGGTTAGTTCATAAGACTGGATAAGGTACTGAAACTCTCTAATATAAGTGGTAGGGTCTTCTGGTAATGAACAAAGTCCTTTGTTACTTTGAGAGCCATCAGTGAGGGAGAAGGGAACATGAACTCTAACAATACTTTCAGTTCCTGCTACTTCCCAAAGGGGGCACTCTAGCACAGGCACTGAAGTAAGGGTGGGGCATGGGCCAAAGATGGTGCCTGAGTGAGTGTGGGTGGGAGAAAAGGAAGAATCTGGATGTGGTTCCTGCTGAGGGTTTGAAGGGGGAAGTGGGGTTGAGTTAACAGGTAGTGGAGGATAGATAGGGGTGTAAGGTGGCGGGATGGGTTTACAAGCCTCAGGAGAGGGTGATGGGGGAGAAGAATGGGTACAGGCAATACTAGAATTGTCCTGAGGAGGGGACGGTGTAGAAAAAAGAAGTGAATACTGCTGCCTGGGAAGATGGCGACAGGGAAGATGGCAGCTGAGAATATGGCAGCTGAGAAGATAAAGAGGAGGCTGGTGGGGGGGGGTTAAAGAAGGTGGTTGAGAGGGAGAGGTAGGGGTTGGGAGGGGTGGGCAGCAGTCTGCTGGATCGATGGAGGAAAAAGAGGTAGAGTCGGGAGGAGAAAGGCGATCTGGGCAGCGAGAAAGGAGGAGAAGGATTTGAACAGGTGAGCAAGAACTGCAGAGGTCAGGTTGTGATCTGAGTGCAAGAAGGCCCGGACCTAAGGAATTTCTCCCCATTTCTCCAGTCGTCATCAGTAATTGCTTAAATTGGTTAAAATTGTAAAGTCGAATGTTCCATTTGCAGGCCATTTGGAACCATTATCCAATTCGTTTTGTGCCCAGACTGAATTGCATAAGAAGACAAGGTGCTTAGGGCAGTTATCTTGCTTGAGGCCTGAGGTTTGTAGGTATTTTTATGAGGCAGCCTAGAGGGCCGTCCTTTGGAATGGAAGACTGGGAATTTCCCACAACGGAGGATAGGTTTGGGAGAACAGGGAAAAGGAGACCGTCTTGGATGGCCGGAGGGAGACAGTAAAAGGAGCAACTGTCCTTGCTGCCTTTTTCATTCCCGGAATGGGATCAAATGGCTTAGAGGTGTCTCCCTAAAACCAGATGATCAGTGAGTACCTGGCACACGCCCGCGCCTTCTTAAACCAACGTTGGATTTTTGGACTGGAGAAACCAAAAGAGGCCATGTGGATTTTTTCCTGTTTACTGGGCTCCCAGGGAAACTTACCAGTAGGCGAGATCAGTGACCAATGTGCATGCACAGAGAGGCGACAGGAGGCTGAGGAGCTTCCTTTGTCTGGCTGCTGTGGCCTGCTCTCTGGGGTGGAGGGGTAGGTCCACGGGGGACTTGGACTGGAGTCCCTCCTGGGTTTCAGCACCAGACACAAGGTTCTTGTATTGGTTCAAACCCCAAGAGCACTCCAACAAACAACACAAGGCGGTGTGGAGGAACACACTGTTTTAATGAGTGCCTGGGTGAAGGCGGGTTGAGGCCTAAAATAGCGTCACCCCCAAATGAGGATGGGACAGGGGTTTTATAGTCTCCTGTAAACAGGAAGTGTCTCAGTCTGATGTGACTGCTGCACAGTACCCGGACGGCCTCTCTGTTGGTCTTCATGGAGTCTTCTGGCCAGCTCTCTTCCTGCTTTTGCTATCTTGCTGACACTGCTGGCGCAAGTGGTCTTGTGCCTTGGGACTGGGCGTGAAAAGGGAAGAGTTATTCATTCCCTCAAGCTTTCAGGCTCTGGGGAGAAACTTTCACTAGCTAGAAGGAGCCTGAAGGAAATCTGGTTTCAGCATAAACATGATGATGGATTTCACAGTGCCACAGTATTGTCGGCTTTTTAAAACTTTACTTAAAATAATAATTTTCAGAAGTAATGAATGCCTGTCTACATCCATTCTTATCTGGCCTAGAACAATTAACTGGCTATAAATCTTTTGACTCTTAAGGCCCTCAGCCATAGGGAATCCTGCCAAGAAAAAAAAATGACGCTTTAGAATTATATGACCTTTCATGTGACAAAACCTTTTATCTCCCAAATACCAGTATATGATGCAATACAAAAGTAGGGGTGGGGGAATAGATTTGTCTACTGTTAACAAGTCTATAACAATTTAGACACCAAGGACCAGGCATTTCTTGCATTTAATTTATACCCTCCTCAGAATGCTATGCCTGTGGAGATAAACTGGCCAGAAAAAAGATTAAATTTATTAAATTCTAATTTAATGTTGGTCCCACAATTTCCAAATAAGATTTATCGTAGTGTTCAAATAACCCTTAATCAGGAAGGTAAACACATTGTGGGTCTGATCAAAGAATATGATGATGCATGCAGGGTCTTGTTTCTGGTGATTGGGTTATTAATTGCCCTCTGATTCTACCTATAACCTTGGATGCCCAAATCTTCACTATCTTTGTAATAGACATTTTCTTGTAAAGTTATGCCAAATACAGCAGAAGGAAAGGCACAATTAAAGACGCAGGTCATGATAGCTCAGAAAATAGATCTGATCCGGGATTTTTTTTTTTTTTTTTTTTTTTTTTTTTTGGCTAAACCATAAGCCTGACTCCATTTTACCCCTTAAAGAATTGGCTATTACATCAGGTCAGGCTGTGTCCTCCCATTTTCAAATCGCTAATACTTAAAACTATTATCATCAAATCAGAGGACTCCAGGAACAAGACTTCCTAGCACTGTGGGACCCTGCCTGATGGCCAAATCAGACAACTCTAGGAATGAGCCTTCCTAACGCTGTGGGACCTGCTGCTGTTTTTTGGCCTGCACATGCATTCTATGGAATGCCTTTTAGCCAAGAGCGGGGACTGAGGACTAAGCTCTGATTTTTTATTTTAATCTTGTCCAAATTCCTATCTAAGGGGTCTGGGGAGTCATGCCCTACAGACTGTAAATTCTTGTCAGATGGGTTTTATTTAACCCTGTATGTAGTGACTTACTTTCCAGTCTGACTCTGGCATAACGAGAAAGAAAATCAAAATGTTTTATACCAAAATATATTTCCTTGCCATACTTTGAAATTGCCCTGCAAAGTCTCTTGTGGGAAAAACCCACATTCTATAGAGAATCCCATTTCCCCTTTGTTTTCCTTCCTTTCCAGATCAAGGAAGTAATCAACTAAGAGCCAGGGATGCTTTTAGGTCAGATAAGAAATATTTTACAACCTGCTGTCTCTGAAGTCTACTGTCTGAGAGCTTCCTCTGCACAATAAAACTTATTCTCCATAATCCTTGATCTGAACCTGAACACTTCCTTTCTACTGATTTCAGGTCTTCAGATAAACTCAACCAATTGTCAACCAGAACATGTTTAAATTTACCTATAGCCTGGAAGCCCCCACTTTGAGTTGTCCGGCCTTTCTGAACCAAATCAATGTGTTTCTTAGATGTATTTGATTGATGTCTTATGCCTCCGTAAAATATATAAAATCAAGCTGTATGCCTACCAGCTTGGGCACATGTTTGCAAGACCCGAGAGCTGTGTCGTGGGCCATGGTCACTCATATTTGGCTAAGAATAAATCTCTTAAAATATGTTACAGAGTTTGACTCTTTTCATCGACAACTTCAACTGTGGACTTCATGTGTCTGTTTTTAGTCCCATTGTCTTTGATATTCAAGAGGAAATTGTCCTCAACAGGATAAAGTGTATTTCCTTAAAATATACAGTTGCATCAACTGATTTATTTGTATTTTTATTACCTCTGCAGTCCAGACTACTTATAAACATTCATTAATCAGCAGTTTGTCCTTAGTTCAACTATTTCATAACTTAAAAACCGTAAATCGCTTTAGAGCGTACACTCATCTCTGTGCTTACAACATTTTGAAATATTGACAACATATACTTAAAGATGGTTTTGATCATTATAAGCTTAGTTCTATTCACCTAGTTACAATACATACAGCTATGATAGCCATAAATATATCAATACAAAGAGAATGAAAAGGCAATATTGGTTAAATACGGATAAAAATGCCAACAAAAACTTGCATGCCAGGAGGACATTTGAGGGTGATTTTTACATAAATCTTTGGCTTGGGCTTGTTAGTGGGCTGGGTTGTAGTGGAAGCATGTTGCCCAAATGGCATGGAAAGCTCGTGAGAGAATAGCTTAGGAATGGAGATGTTAAATGACAAATAGAAATCATTCACCTATTGAGTTTTATCATGTACAAAAGGCAACAGTTTAAAATATATGACTTTTATTGCATTTGCTAAGTAGGAATAACTTATTTCTCCACTATGTTGCATTACTATATCTGCATCATCCTTTTTTTTTTTTTTTTTTTTTTGCACGCAGGGAAATGCCAGAGAAGTAGCAGGAAAGAGGCCCTGGCCTCCATAATCACTGTTCATGGAAGGGAGAAAAGGAGAAAAAGAGGGAAGAGAAAATTCACAGATAACCATAATTTCTCTACCATATCACTGAGAAAATAGTTTATTTCCAGTAACATTGACATAAAAAGAGAATAAACTCATACATTGCTGATTACTTGGAGTTGGCAAGAAAGCTTACACAGGCTTTTTCTAATCATGTGGTAATATCATGTTAGGTGGCAGATCCTTTAATTGTCTTAATAATTTGTGATCCCAGTGGTTAGATATACTTTGTAGATGTGAGATGCATAAAAACATATTTTGTTATCACACAACATTTTGAGTTTGCTTTTTCCATAGAACCTGAATGCTTTTATCTGTCTTCTGTGTCTTAGAGATGAGTAAAAACAAAAAAAAAATCCACTACTTTTATAGTACTTTGTCCTCTGTTCTCTGTTTTACATCTACTTTTTTATAGTTTTTTTTTTAACTCTTCAGAAGAGATTTCAAACTTTTCTTCACAAGAGATTTCAAATTAAGACTGCTATTATTTTTTGAGGCACTTTCTGAAGACCCTCTCTCCCCACCAGTTTGTGTTTGGTACACTGTAGATGCTGTGAGGATTTAATCAAATTAAAATGTGTGTTTCCTACTGGAGTCAACCACAGCCTCTGAAGATTCTTTGTGCAAATTTGACAAAGGCACGCCTTCCCTAGCAGTTACAGCTCCGTACAAGGGTATGAAGCCTGGAGAGCAGAGTACAGACTAGATTTCAGACCCTGTTAGACGTTAGCTGGGTGCTTAACTGGAGAAAAAAAAAAAAAAGATTTGTAACACCATATGTCTGACATGAGACAGTGGGAAGATCTGATCCAGGTACTCAGGATTCCAGGTGGTAGAGGCTGTCTCACTGTGGCATGATCCCACCTAGAATAGTCTTAGTGAGTGTCAAGGAAGGGGAGAAGAGACAGAGGGGTGAACAGCCAGCCATGCTTTGGCCTTCTACACACAGATCATTGGCAGGACAAGCCACATGGCCTTGCCTAACTCCAAAGGGGCTGAGAAATTCAGGAGAGCAAACAGAACGTTTTGTGGGCACTATTATCTCTATCAAAGCTACAATCTTTGAGGGATATATTTTTAGATGTTTTTATCCCTAGAGTACTTAGTATAGTGCTCTATACACAGAAACCACTCAAAATGTTCATTATACGGAATTCATTAAATTGTTTGACTCAACCTATTTTGCTTTTCTTTTGCATGTTGTTTGCCTACTTTAAAAGCAAACCTGGCTTTTTGAAAGCCTCTTCTCTATTGGATCTATTGCAGAAAGGTGACACATAAAGCGATGCACATTGATAAATTTCCCTTTGGGACTGTCTAGAAGCTGTGACAGAAAAGAATAAAGTAGAAAAAGAGAAATAAGACCTCTTACCTCTCTGTATTAGAAACAAATGCTTTAAAATAAAACTGAAAACAAAGATGAGGAAAGAGTAGGAACTGGTTCTCACCATGAGATACTGCTACTCATAAACATAGGAAGGCTCTTCTCTTTGACAAAACATCTGTTTGTTGTTGTGTAGACATGGCCTCTCCGATGTGATCTACATTTAAAAGTATGTTATTACATATCGATCTATGACTAAAGGTTACACGTGGAATCTTGTGAAGTTTACTGATGGCTTTATCACTGGGAGGTAGAGCTTAAAATATTCGAGTAACTCTCAAGCTAAATCTTTGAAGCTGTGGGAAAGGAGCTGAAGTTGGAAACACACATGTGCTCTATCCACATCAGCAGAGGTACTTTGTGTAAAGTGCAGGAGTACTCACTCATCTAACTGTGAGAGAACTCATCTATGCTCACTCTGGATGGGACTGATACGGGAAGTGGAAGGAAATTAGGGAAGAAACAATCTTTGATACCGTTGACAGCCCTTTACCCCTTGGTCTTTAGTTTCTTTCTTTCCTTTTTTTTTTTTTTCTGTGACTAGTTCCTTCCTGCTTCTACTCTTCCCTCTCTAACCTTTTATCCTCTTTTCCTGCCCTGGCTCCTAGATAGTCCTCAAGGAAATGTATCAACATACATAGCTTTATGTGTCACCTTTCTGCAATAGGTGCAATCTATATTTGCAAGCAATAAAGGTAGGACTTCAGTTTCCCAGTGCATAGCATCTAGGAAATTATCAGCATAAATTTCAAAAGTTATAAGTCTGGTCTGGCTTTGACATTATCTGTCATTGGGGTTTGGGGGCAAATTATTTAACCTCTCTGAGCTTTGGTTTCCTTTTATATGAAATAAAAACAATAAATGAATCTTGATTATACTTGCAGAGCTGTTGTGTGAATAAAGAGTGAAAACGGTGAGAATAGACAATTTAATGCACAGCCAGTCCTATAAAGAATACTTTAAATATTACTGAGAAAAAAAAATCTGAAGCTATAGCCCTGACGACTGTTTCTAGCATCAGTTCTGAATTTCCACCTATTTTCTCAGTATCTGCCTCCACACTTGAAAGTTATCTTTAAACACCTTAACTTCAACATCTTCAGAAGCAAATTCTATCTCCCCATTTCCCATGATATTTACTTCCCCTTGTCCCTCTCTCAAGCTTCCTCCATTCGTCCATGTCATCACCACCCACCCATTTTTTTTTTCACCTGGAAGCCTGTCATCTGTAACTCATCTCTCTACTGAACCTCATACTTGCCTTATCCAATGAGTTTGCAAATCTTGTTGGTATTTCCTCTAAAATGCTCCTGAGTCTATACACCATTTCATTCAGATTGCTACCACTCTTCTGTCCTGCTCAGATCCTAACCATTTTTCTTCTTCCTCCAGCCTGTCATCAGCATTTTACCTCTATATCAGTGATGATTCATTATGGGAAGAGATCAGTGGCTGCTCCTGGTCCCTTTCCTTTGGCAGTGACTGTGGAGAAAATCTGTATATTAAATAGATCCGATACTTTAGTCCCTTCTGATCTGAACATGTGCCTCAGAGTCTATAGTCATAATATACTTCAGTCAACCAAAAAAAAAAAACCTGTTAAATAAAAATACAAAGGTATTTTTAAGCTCCTGGTACAGGATTTTGGTGCATAATAAGCCTATTCAAGGAGGAAATGGGCTAGTATTTTTCCCTTTAGTGCAACTAACATTTTATCTGAAACCAAGGAGGGGATAGCTGCAAAGCTACAAGACTATACTGGTGTCAATCGCTTCCAAGTTAGTAATGTCAATGCAATACAATAGGGTTTT
Organism: Symphalangus syndactylus; assembly: GCF_028878055.3. Classification (NCBI taxonomy): domain Eukaryota; kingdom Metazoa; phylum Chordata; class Mammalia; order Primates; family Hylobatidae; genus Symphalangus; species Symphalangus syndactylus. The sequence goes on from NC_072440.2 coordinate 46,588,863, forward strand.
TGTTTACTTAAGTTCAAGCAATGGTCTCTGCATCCTAGGTCTTAAGCTTTACCTCCTTGTGCCCTGACATATGTGTTCATTGTGAAAAAATCTTGTGTTTACTTTATGAGACCAGAAATGAAGATAAAACAAAAAAGCCTCAAAACTCTCTAGTGTGTTTATTATTTCATCTGTGTATCTCCTGAAAAGCCTTGTTTTTCACTCGTGATGTAAAAACTTTCTAACCAATTAAAGACAACTTCAGGTCTCACACATGCAAACTGAAGAGCTGTGCTTTCTTCTCCACGTGTTTCACATTAGACCAATTTTTTCATCAGTGAGAAACAAAGTGGTAGATTTGAGTTTCCGGCAGGGGCTAATCTAGAAATATCAAAGTATTGAAAGATGAATGCAACATCAAGACTCAGAGTCAACAAGGATCCTTTCACTTCAGAAACACTAATATACCACTATGGAAAATCCCCAGTGACGTTCCAAGGAGTGGTGTATCTTTGTATTTCCAAAATGCTAGTTTTTCTACTTTCAGTTTGAGTGAATGACTACATAGGCACTGACCTTTTGAGTTTTATCTCACTGCTGATGCTGAACTAAATAGCCATTTCAGGGTTAAATTTGTCTTCTTCTTGAGATTGGTTCTGTTTTCTACCAAATAATATTATAAAAATTGGTTGCAGCTTCAAAACGTCTTAGACCATTTATTCATTTACTTTCAAGAAAAGCCTTTCCTCTTCATGAGCAATAAAGAGATGATAAAAATTAAAAGTAGAGGATATTTGCATAGCTCTTATCCTGTGCTAGTCATTGTTCTAAGCCCATTACATACGTTAACTTATTTAATTGTCACACTAACTCTACAAAGTAGATATCATTATTATACCCATTTACCTGTGAAGGAAGCAAAGCAGCATAGAGAAATAAAAAGGGATGGCTCCCCATCTTGCATCTCATCTTGTTCAAACATGAGACTCCAAAGTCCCTCACTTTCATGAATGTTAACTTATTTATTCCTTCATTTAGGAGTTGACACAGCATACATCATTCATTCAACAAATATTATTTTAGCACAGACCATGTACCAAACACCAAGTACACTTACAAAGCAAACATAAAGGCATGGTCCCTGAGGAAGAAGATCTCCTAGTCTAGCAAGGGAGACACCAACCAAAGGACAATTGTATGTGTGAGACCACAGCAAAGGATCATGTAAATGAGACTCCCAAGCCAGGGATAGAAGCCAGGAAAGAAGGTGGAGTGACCCATCTCCTGAAGGTCAAGTATGAGAGGGCATGTGGCTCAGAGAGCAGAACGTGGGGAGTAGGAAGCTGTGAAAAGACATCTAAGTAGGTTGGTGTGGCTGGAGTACAGGCTATGAGAAAAGTTGGGCTTTCGAATTTCCCTGAACTTCACTTTTCTACTAATTTGTCAGGTGACTTAGGACACTTACTCTGACCCTTCGTTTCCTCAACTTTAAATGAGAAATGATAGTTACCCCAAACACTTGTCATGAGGATTAAATGAAATAACATATGTGTATTAGTTTCCTGTGACTGCTATAAAAATTAACACAAACCCGGTGGCTTCATGTAACATAAATTTATTCTCTTACAGTTCTGGAGACCGGAAGTCTGAAATCAGTATCAGTGGGTTGAAATCAAGATGTCAGGAGGGCTGCACTCCCTCTAGAGGGTCTGGAGGAGAATTGGTTTCTTGTCCCCTTTAGCTCTTGGTAGCTGCTGGCAGTCCTTGGCTTGTGGATGCATCACTGCAATCTCTGCTTCCATGGCCACATAATCTTCTCATCGTCTTCAGTGTAACTCCCCTTCTGCCTCTCTCTTATGAGGACACCTGTGATTACATCTAGGGCCCACCTAGATAATCTAGGATAATCTCACCCTCTCAAGATCCATCTGCAAGGATCCCTTTTTCATATAAGGAAATATTTAAAGGTTCCAGGGATTAGAACATTTCAGGGTGGTGGGCAGTTATTCTGCCTACTACACTATGTAGAGGATCTATGCATATCAGAGGTCATCAATACATGCTAATTTGCACCCTTTCTTTATTATACTTGTGCTAGGGCATCAAAGAGCCTTAATCTGAATGGTTAGACTTTATACCTGCTGGCCTTTCTTTCTATTCCTAAGAAAGGGTTAGACAGCTTTGGTCTTCCAGACAAGCTTGTCAATATAAAAATAAAAAGAACACAAAGATGAATAGCTTTGTGATAATGCAGGAAACAATTTTTGTTTATTTTGCTAATGCAGTCTAAACCATTAAGATTACTATGTTGAGGTCACAATGGTGGTATTTTTCAGAGAGGGCTTCTTTTCCACAATTTATATTCTAGGCATGGCAATAGGCTTTGTGTGTGATTTAGAGTAGTTATCTATTGATCTCGTTTTCTCTAAGTGTTACTCATTCTCCTTTGCCCATCAGCATATGGGAAGAATAATCATTGCAAAGGTCAAGTAGCACTTAGGAGCAATTTAAGAGTCAAAGCATGAGGCTACGAGCTTGGGGATATTGCTCAACCTCATACAGACTCATCAACCCTTACATTTATTTTGACAAAGAGACAAATATTTTCATAACTCACTGACCCTAAGTCAAGAGAGAAAATCTCAAGGATTTGAGATAAAATATTTATTGCCCTGAAAAAGTAAAAATTTAAGTTCACTTAGAAAATTACTGTTAATGGGCTCCAGCCTACAGCTCCCAGCAAAATCAATGCAGAAGGTGGGTGATTTCTGCATTCCCAACTGAGGTACCCAGCTCATCTCATTGGGACTGGTTAGACAGTGGGTGCAGCCCAGGGAGGGTGAGCAAAGGCAGAGTAAGGCATTGCCTCACCTGAGAAGCACAAGGGTTGGGGAACTGCCTCCCCTAGCCAAGGGAAGCCGTGAGGGATTGTGCCATGAGGAAACGGTGCACTCAGGCCCAGATACTACGATATTCCCATGGTCTTTGCAACCAATAGAGCAGGAGATTCCCTCAGGTGCCTATGCTACCAGAGCCCTGGATTTCAAGCAAAAAACTAGGTGGCCATTTGGGCAGACATTGAGCTAGCTGCAGGAGATTTTTTTCATACCCCAGTGGTGCCTGGAATGCCAGTGAGACAGAACCATTCACTACCCTGCAAACGGGGCTGAAGCCAGGGAGCCAAGTCGTCTAGCTCAGAGGATCCCACCCACATGGAGCCCAGCAAGCTAAGATCCACTGGCTTGAAATTCTTGCTGCCAGCACAGCAGTCTGAAGTTGACCTGGGACACTTGAGCTTAGTGGGGGAGGGGCACCTGCCATTACTGAGGCTTTAATACACAGTTTTCCCCTCACAGTGTAAACAAAGCCACCAGGAAGTTTGAACTGGGCAGAGCCCAACATGGCTCCACAAAGCTGCTATAGCCAAACTGCCTCTCTGGATTCCTCATCTCTGGGTAGGGCATCTCTGAAAGAAAGGCAGCAGCCTCAGTCAAGGGCATATAGATTAAAATTCTCATCTCCCTGGGAAAGAGCACCTGGGAGAAGGGGTGGCTGTGGGCGCAGCTTCAGCAGACTTAAACGTTCCTGCCTGCCAGCTCTGAAGAGAGCAGTGGATCTCCCAGCACATGCTGAAGCTCTGCTAAGGGAAAGACTGCCTCCACAAGTGGATCCCTGAACTTCATGCCTCCTGACTGGGAGACACCTCCCAGCAGGGGTCAACAGACACCTGATACAGGAGAGCTCTGGCTGGCATCTGGCAGGTGACCCTCTGGGGCGAAGTTTCCAAAGGAAGGAACAGGCAGCAATTTTGGCTGTTCTGCACCCTCCGCTGCAGGGTGTGGAGTGGACCTGTAGCAAACTCCAGCAGACCTGCAGCAGAGGGGCCTGACTGTTAGAAGGAAAACTAACAAACAGAAAGGAATAGCATCAACATCAACAAAAAGGACATTCACACAGAAACTGCATCCGAAGCTCACCAACATCAAAGACCAAAGGTAGATCAATCCACGAAGGTGAGGAAAAACTGAAAATTCCAAATACCGGAAGGCCACTTCTCCTTGAAAGGACTATAACTCCTTGCCAGCAAGGGAACAAAATCGGACAGAGAATGAGTTTGATGAATTGACAGAAGTAGGCTTCAGAAGATGGGTAATAACAAACTACTCTGAGCTAAATGAGCATGTTCTATCCCAATGCAAGGAAGCTAACAACTTGAAAAAAGTTAGAGGAATTGCTAACTAGAATAACCAGTTTAGAGAAGAACATAAGTGACCTGATGGAGCTGAAAAACACAGCATGATAACTTCCTGAAGCACACACAAGTGTCAATAGCTGAACTGATCAAGCAGAAAAAAGGATATCAGAGATTGAAGATCAACTTAATGAAATAAAGGGTGAAGACAAGATTAGAGAAAAAAGAATGAAAAGAACAAACAAACCTTGAAATATGGGACTATGTGGAAAGACTAAACCTATGTTTGATTGGTGTACCTGAAAGTGACAGGAGAATGGAACCATGTTGGAAAACAATCTTCAGGATATTATCTAGGAGAACTTTCCCACCTTGCAAGACAGGCCATTCAAGTTCAGGAAATACAGAGAACACCACAAAGATACTCTTCAAGAAGAGCAACCCCAAGACATATACTCATCAGATTCACCAAGGTTGAAATGAAAGAAAAACTGTTAAGGGCAGCCAGAGAGAAAGGTCTGGTTACCCACAAAGGGAAGCCCATCAGACTAACAGCAGATCTGTCTGCAGAAACCTTACAAGCTGGAAGAGAGTGGGGGCCAATATTCAATATACTTAAAGAAAAAAAATTTTCAACCCAGAATTTCATATCCAGCCAAACTAGGCTTCATAAGCGAAGGAGAAATAAAATCCTTTACAGACAAGCAAATGCTGAGAGATTCTATCACCACCAAGCACTAAATATGGAAAGGAAAAACTGGTACCAGCCACTGCAAAAACATACCAAATTGTAAAGACCATTCACGCTATGAAGAAACTGCATCAACTAACAGGCAAAATAACAAGCTAGCATCATAATAACAGGATCACATTCACACATAACAATATTAACCTTAAATGTAAATGGGCTAAATGCCCCAATTAAAAGACACAGACTGGCAAATTGGAAAAAGAGTCGAGACCCATCTGTGTGCTGTATTCAGGAGACCCATCTCACATGCAAAGATGCACACAGGCTCAAAATAAAGGGATGGAAGAATATTACCAAGCAAATGGAAAGCAAAAACAAACAAACAAACAAACAAATGAAAAACAGGGGTTGCAATGCTAGTCTCTGATAAAACAGACTTTAAACCAACAAAAATCAAAAGAGACAAAGAATGGCATTAGATAATGGTAAAAGGATCAATTCAACAAGAAGAGCTAACTATCCTAAATATATATGCACCCAATACAGGAGCACCCAGATTCATAAAGCAGGTCCTTAGAGACCTACAAAGAGACTTAGACTCCCACACAAAATAGTGGGAGACTTTAACACCCCACTGTCAATATTAGACAGATCAATAAGACAGAAAATTAACACAGACATTCAGGACTTGAACTCAGCTCTGGACCAAGTGGACCTAATAGACATCTACAGAACTCTCCGCCCCAAATCAACAGAATACACATTTTTCTCAGCATTACATCACACTTATTCTAAAATTGACCACATAATTGGAAAAAAACACTCCTCAGCAAATGCAAAAGAATGGAAATCATAACAGTCTCTCAGACCACAGTGCAATCATATTAGAACTCAGGATTTAAAAACTCACCCAAAACTGCACAATTACATGGAAACTGAACAACCTGCTCCTGAATGACTACTGGGTAAATAACAAAATTAAGACAGAAATAAATAAGTTATTTGAAACCAATGAGAACAAAGATGCAATGTACCAGAATCTCTGGGACACAGCTAAAGCAGTGTTTAGAGTGAAATTTATAGCATAAATGCCCACAGGAGAAACTGGGAAAGATCTAAAATTAACACCCTAACATCACAATTAGAAGAACTAGGGAAGCAAGAGCAAACAAATCCAAAAGCTAACAGAAGATAAGAAATAACTAAGATCAGAAGTTACTAAGATCAGAAATAACTAAGACAAGAAATAACTAACTGAAGGAGATAGAGACATGAAAAGCCCTTCAAAAATCAGTGAATTCAGGAGGTGGATTTTGGAAAAGATTAACAAAATAAATAGACTGTAGCCAGACTAATAAACAAGAAAAGAGAGAAGAATCAAATAGACACAATAAAAAATGATAAAGGGGATATCACCATTGATTTCACAGAAATACAAACTACCATCAGAGAATACTATAAACACCTCTATGCAAATAAACTAGGAAATCTAGAAGAAAAGCGTAAATCCCTGGACACATACTCCCTCCCAAGACTAAACCAGGAGGAAGTTGAATCCCTGAATAGACCAATAACAGGCACTGAAATTGAGGCAATAATTAATAGCCTACCAACCAAAAAAAGCCCAGGACCAGATGGATTCACAGCCGAATTCTACCAGAGATACAAAGAGGAGCTGGTACCATTCCTTCTGAAACTACTGCAAACAACAGAAAAAGAGGGATTCCTCCCTAGCTCATTTTATGAGGCCAGCATCATCCTGATACCAAAACCTGGCAGAGACACAATGACAACCAAAAGATTTAAGGCCAATATCACTGATGAACAATGATGTGAAAATCCTCAGTAAAATACTGGCAAACCAAATCCAGCAGCACATCAAAAAGCTTAGCCACCACGATCATGTTGGCTTCTTCCCTGGGCTGCAAGGCTGGTTCAACATACTCAAATCAATAAATGTAATCCACCACATAAAGAGAACCAATGACAAAAATCACATGATTATCTCAATAGATGCAGAGAAGGCCTTCGATATAATTCAACAGCCCTTCATGCTAAAAACTCTCAATAAACTAGGTATTGATGGAACGTATCTCAAAATAATAAGAGCTATTTATGACGAACCCACAGCCAATATCATACTGAATGGGCAAAAGCTGGAAGCATTCCCTTTGAAAAACAGCACAAGACAAGGATGATCTCTCTCATCACTCCTATTCAACATAGTATTGAAAGTTCTGGCCAGGGCAATCAGGCAAGAGAAAGAAATAAAGGGTATTCAAATAGGAAGAGAGGAAGTCAAAATGTCTCCATTTGCAGGTGACATGATTGTCTATTTAGAAAACCCCATCATCTCAGCTCAAAATCTCCTTAAGCTGGTAAGCAACTTCAGTAAAGTCTCAGGATACAAAATCAATATGCAAAAATCACAAGCATTCCTATATGCCAATAATAGACAAACAGCCAAATCATGAGTGAACTCCCATTCACAATTGCTACAAAGAGAATAAAATACCTAGAAATACAACTTACAAGTGATGTGAAGGACCTCTTCAAGGAGAACTACAAATCACTGCTCAAGAAAATAAGAGAGGACACAAACAAATGGAAAAACATTCCATGCTCATGGACAGGAAGAATAAATGTTGTAAAAATGGCCATACTGCCCAAAGTAATTTGTAGATTTAATGCTATCCCCATCAAGCTAGCATTGACTTTTTTCACAGAATTAGAAAAAACTACTGTAAATTTCATATGGAACCAAAACAGAGCCCATATAGCCAAGACAATGCTAAGGAAAAAAAAAAAAAAAGCTTGAGGCATCATGCTACCTGATTTCAAACTATACTATAAGGCTGCAATAACCAAAACAGCATGGTACTGGTACCAAAACAGAGATATAGACCAATGGAACAGAGCAGAGGCCTCAGATGCCACACATCTACAACCATCTCATCTTTGCAATGGGGAAATGATTGCCTATTTAATAAATAATGGTGTTGGGAAAACTGGCTAGCCATATGCAGAAAACTGAACCTGGACCCCTTCCTTACACCTTATAGAAAAATTAACTCAATGTGGATTAAAGACTTAAACATAAGATCTAAAACCATAAAAATCCTAGAAGAAAACCTAGGCAATACCACTCAGGATATAGCCATGGGCAAAGACTTCATGACTAAAACGCCAAAAGCAATGGCAATAAAAGCCAAAATTGACAAATGGGATCTAATTAAACTAAAAAGCTTCTGCACAGCGAAAGAAACTATCATCAGAGTGAACAGGCAACCTACAGAATGGGAGAAAATTTTTGCAATCTATCCATCTGACAAAGGGCTAATATCCAGAATCTACAAATAAACAAATTTACAAGAAAAAAACAACCCCATCAAAAAGTGGGTGAAGGATATGATCAGACCCTTCTCAAAAGAAGACATTTATGCAGCCAACAAACATATGAAAAAAGCTCATCATCACTGGCAATTAGAGAAATGCAAATTAAAACCACAATGAGATACCATCTCATGCCAGTTAGAATGCTGATCATTAAAAAGTCAGGAAACAACAGATGCTGGAGAGGATGTGGAGAAATAGGAATGGTTTCATACTGTTTTTGGGAGTGTAAATTAGTTCAACCATTGTGGAAGAAAGTGTGGTGATTCCTCAAGGATCTAGAACCAGAAATACCATTTGACCCAGTAATCCCATTACTGGGTGTATACCCAAAGGATTATAAATCACTCTATTATAAAGACACCTGCACATGTATGTTTATTGCAGCACTATTCACAATAGCAAAGACTTGGAACCAACCCAAATGTCCATCAATGATAGACTGGATAAAGAAATTGTGGCATATATACACCATGGAATACTATGCAGCCATAAAAAAGGATGAGTTCATGTCCGTTGCTGGGACATGGATGAAGCTAGAAACGATCATTCTCAGCAAACTAACACAGGAACAGAAAACCAAACACCACATGTTGTCACTCATAAGTGGGAGCTGAACAATGAGAACACGTGGACACAGGAAGGGGAACATCACACACTGGGGCCTATCAGGGGTGAGGGGCTAGGGGAGAGATAGCATTAGAGAAATACCTAATATAGATGATGGGTTGATGGGTGCAGCAAACCATTATGGCATGTATATACCTGTGTAACAATCCTGCACATTCTGCACACGTATCCCAGAACTTAAAGTATAATAAAAAAAAAAAAAAGAAATTGGACAAGGGGCCTAATTTCTCACTGCACAAGTGTTCATCCCCTGACTTTAGTCATTTTCCCCTCAGTGTATGCTATGTTGACTTCGGACTTCATTGGTAGGCAGGTAACAAGGAGCTATTTAGCACAATTTTTTTTTGGTTTTTTTTTTTTTTTTGAGATGGAGTCTCACTCTGTTGCCAGGCTGGAGTGCAGTGGCGTGATCTTGGCTCACTTCAATCTCCACCTCCTGGGTCCAAGCGATTCCTCTGCCTCTGCCTCAGCCTCCCACACCTGGCTAATTTTTTTATTTTAGTAAAGATGGGGTTTCACCATGTTGGCCCGGATGACCTCGACCTCCCGACCTCGTGATCTGCCCACATCAGTCTCCCAAAGTGCTGGGATTACAGGCGTGAGCCAAAGGGAATGGTGACACAATCGGGTTTATATCAGAGATGGATCTCTTTGGTGGCATCATGAAGGAGGGATTCGAGGAAGTAGAGCTTTTAGGCACGCAAAGCAACTCAATTCTAGATCAACTATTGCTGAAAATTGCATTGCACCATGGCGGTTAAAGATGTGGGCGCTTTACTTAGGTATACGTCCATTCAAATTTGACTTCTGCCATTTATGCAGAATGTAAACTTGAGCTAGTCACTTGTCTTCTCTAAGTTTCAGTTTCTTATCTGCTAAAACAAAGTAATTACAACAGGGTTCTTATGAAGTTTGATTGCAAAGTGATATATGAAGCACTTAGCACAGTGTCTGGCTCATTAACTATAGCTATGATTATTATTATCATATGGAATGGGTTATTCGTTTCCCTTGCCAACTCCATGATTATGGAGTAGTTTTTCTAAAACCACTGTGCTTCCAACACAGGGAAAGAAGGACACATGGTTGACCACCCCATCAGTCGGCCTCTCTCCCTTTGCAACCCATAATGCTTTAAAAGCAGAAGGAATGGCTACTTATTCCTTCGCCTACTTTATAATCTTATTCTTCTACTTAAAGGCAGCAGCCTTGTGATCCAGCTGTCAGATACGGAGTGGCAGCTTACCCACTTTACAGAAGAAACTTCTGACTGAGTCCAGGATATGTGAAAACAATTCAGAAAAATCCACTTTCTGTCCATAGCTTAATTTTAAATGTATTGTCTTGCTAAAGAAATAATCTCGTAGGATTTTAATGGTTTTAGGTCTAACATATAAGTCTTTAATCCATCTTGAATTAATTTTTGTATAAGGTGTAAGGAAGGGATCCAGTTGCAGCTTTCTACATATGGCTAGCCAGTTTTCCCAGCACCATTTATTAAATAGGGAATCCTTTCCCCATTTCTTGTTTTTGTCAGGTTTGTCAAAGATCAGATAGTTGTAGCTATGCGGCATCATTTCTGAGGGCTCTGTTCTGTTCCATTGATCTATGTCTCTGTTGTGGTACCAGTACCATGATGTTTTGGTTATTGTAGCCTTGTAGTATAGTTTAAAGTCAGGTAGTGTGATGCCTCCAGCTTTGTTCTTTTGGCTTAGGATTGACTTGGCGATGCGGGCTCTTTTTTGGTTCCATATGAACTTTAAAGTAGTTTTTTCCAATTCTGTGAAGAAAGTCATTGGTAGCTTGATGGGGATGGCATTGAATCTATAAATTACCTTGGGCAGTATGGCCATTTTCACGATATTGATTCTTCCAACCCATGAGCATGGAATGTTCTTCCATTTGTTTGTATCCTCTTTTATTTCATTGAGCAGTGGTTTGTAGTTCTCCTTGAAGAGGTCCTTCACATCCCTTGTAAGTTGGATTCCTAGGTATTTTATTCTCTTTGAAGCAATTGTGAATGGGAGTTCACTCATGATTTGGCTCTCTGTTTGTCTGTTATTGGTGTACAAGAATGCTTGTGATTTTTGTACATTAATTTTGTATCCTGAGACTTTGCTGAAGTTGCTGATCAGCTTAAGGAGATTTTGGGCTGAGACAATGGGGTTTTCTAGATATACAATCATGTCATCTGCAAACAGGGAATACCATTCAGGACATAGGCGTGGGCAAGGACTTCATGTCTAAAACACCAAAAGCAATGGCAACAAAAGCCAAAATCGACAAATGGGATCTCATTAAACTAAAGAGCTTCTGCACAGCAAAAGAAACTATCATCAGAGTGAACAGGCAACCTACACAATGGGAGAAAATTTTTGCAACCTACTCATTTGACAAAGGGCTAATATCCAGAATCTACAATGAACTCAAACAAATTTACAAGAAAAAAACAAACAACCCCATCAAAAAGTGGGCAGAGGACATGAACAGACACTTCTCAAAAGAAGACATTTATGCAGCCAAAAAACACATGAAGAAATGCTCCTCATCACTGGCCATCAGAGAAATGCAAATCAAAACCACAGTGAGATACCATCTCACACCAGTTAGAATGGCCATCATTAAAAAATCAGGAAACAACAGGTGCTGGAGAGGATGTGGAGAAATAGGAACACTTTTACACTGTTGGTGGGACTGTAAACTAGTTCAACCATTGTGGAAGTCAGTGTGGCGATTCCTCAGGGATCTCGAACTAGAAATACCATTTGACCCAGCCATCCCATTACTGGGTATATACCCAAAGGACTATAAATCATGCTGCTATAAAGACACATGCACACGTATGTTTATTGCGGCACTATTCACAATAGCAAAGAGTTGGAACCAACCCAAATGTCCAACAACGATAGACTGGATTAAGAAAATGTGGCACATATACACCATGGAATACTATGCAGCCATAAAAAATGATGAGTTCGTGTCCTTTGTAGGGACATGGATGAAACTGGAAAACATCATTCTCAGTAAACTATCGCAAGGACAAAAAACCAAACACCGCATGTTCTCACTCATAGGTGGGAATTGAACAATGAGAACTCATGGACACAGGAAGGGGAACATCACACTCCGGGGACTGTTGTGGGGTGGGGGAGGGGGGAGGGACAGCATTAGGAGATACACCTAATGCTAAATGACGAGTTAATGGGTGCAGGAAATCAACATGGCACATGGATACATATGTAACAAAACTGCACATTGTGCACATGTACCCTAAAACCCTAAAGTATAATAAAAAAAAAAAAAAAAAAAAAAAAAAAAAAAAAAAAAAAAAAAAAAAAAAAAAGAAATAATCTCAATCACTTATTCATTCCTTCATTCATTCATCCTCTATTGTCCTGGGTCAAAAATCCTAAGTAAAGGAAGAACTGAAGGATGATCATTTAAAGGAGAAATAAAAATACATTGTTAAAAAAAAGAAAATTACTATTAATGGAATAATGCGCAATTGAGTATCTAGAATGAATAAATGACAAAAGGCATATAGAATGTTGAGGATGTGACCTACTCCTAGTTCCACTGTTCGGCTGACTTGAAATTCTTTTACTTTGGCTACTGGGCCTAACTTCCCATATTTGCACTTTAACAGTCATGTGTCTCCTCAAAACTGTGCCTTCTAATATATTTGTCCACAAATATACATGTTGCACTTTGATAGTCATTTTTATTGCTACCTTTTTAATTTTAATCAAATTATGTCAACAAATATATTCTGGCTACCTTCCCCATACTAGAGACAGTAAGGTTGCCTACAAGGAACTTTTAGTCTGTCTTAACCTAAGTATCCCTCTGAAAACAGACACTGAGGGAAGGGCTTGAAAACAGGTGGTTTATTTGGGCAATGGATTTCAAAGAGCAGGAGTAGGGTATTAGGAAGTTAAAACAGGAACTGAAGAAGAGCCAATCCAATAGTTACGAGCTAGCTGGTTTCTGCTGTGGCAACTGGGGCTCTATCCTCTTAGGTATCCACTGAGAAGATGCAGAATACGTCTTGGAATTTCTGGTTCAAGAGACAGTGAAGAGGAATATGTATTCAGTGGCTCCTGCCCCACCTTGGTCAAGGATCTCTCATACTTCAGGATTGGCTCAGGCATCAGAATGGCTTAGTGGGATCCCCAGTGTTGGCAGCAGAGAGCCCCTGGGCAGGAAGTGAGAGTTAGGAACTGAGGCAAAGTGCTGCCTGTTTACCCCTACATAGGGCTGATTGCTGCACCAGTATCCAGACTGGAAAGATTGGCCATGAGTATGTGAGGTTGGGTACAATACCCAGGACCCACATGGAAAGCTAAGAGCACAAATATAACCAGTAGTTTATGACAACTTGGGGCACAATATCACAGACTGTGCAGAAGTTATTGCCCAAGGAGTGATAGAGACAATGATTATATTTGGAAGTTCAGTGTACAGTGCTTCAAGACTGGATATTCAGAAATGCTTAACTGGAAAGGGTGAATTCCAACGTATTGTTGCAGACATCACTTGTGTTTGCTGCTCGGAATTCATTTGCCCTTCTTCTGATAACCAAATCAAGATTAGCCCTAAAGAATGACTCCTCCTCTCCTCTCAGCCCACGGATTTTGTCTTCGTCTAGCTTAAGGGTCAAGAACCTATGCAAATTGGGAGTATTGGTGCTGTATTCCATGGCCCTTGGGATGAGCATGTGACCCAGTGAGAGCCATTTTAATAAAATGAGACTTTTGCTGAAATGTCTGGGCAAGAGACTTGCTCTTAGCTCCTGGATATAAAACAAAGAGGATGCAAAGTATAGACTTGCTGAAGTTATCCTGCTTCTTTGAAGTGTAAGGTTGCCCAAGGAGGCGGAGTCAAGAAATGTAAAGAGAGAAGCTAAGGCCCAGAGGTGTTTGAGTCTCTGCATCAAACAATATCTAAAGCCAGCAGTTCCCTGGACTTTTCAAATATATGAGCCAGTAATTTCCTTTTTATGTTTAAGCCAGTTTTGGATGTGTTTTCTGTTGCCTCCGACAGGAAAAACAGCAACAAATCTTGTAACTTAGGTAAATTTTAGGCATTTTTTTGTCTCCTTTATAATTTATTCTATTTTTCATATTTTATTTTTAATGATCTCTGTATTTCTTTCCTTAACTTTTTCACTTAAAAATGAATAAAGACGGGGAGAATGACTATTAACATAAAGAATCAAAGTAGAGTAGGATTTGTAAAATCTAACTCAGAAATTTGTGTGATTGTGGCAGACAAATTTGTGTGCATGTCATATATGTAAGATATCAACTTATAGCTTGATTATGTAGATGAAAAATATAGTAAGACTATATATTCTCTTCCCCCAAATGCCTGCACTGGCCTCGTTAATTTGTTGTTGACTTTATGTAAAAACTGTGAAGGTTACAATAAACACCAAGGGTCTAAACCAAACTGTATCTGAAGGATCTATAGTTCCAAGCAGGACACGAAATAAGTAAATATGAATTTGTAGAAAATAAAATTTAGCCTACTTGCCAGGAAAATCTTTTAGACAGTGAGGTGGTTACTTACTTATCATATTTATTGGATTTGCTTAACACTTATTACCTCCTAGGCATAGTTGTGCATCAGAAATCTAAAAGGTTGAAAGGCCACATCTGGTAGTAAAGCTATGTCATAGTCTGTAGTAAACACAACAAGTAAACTATGGAAGCAAATCGCATTTCAAACAAAGCCAAGCAGACAACCAAAGACCTCACGAAGGAAACTGATAATGGCCATGCTGATAAACGAGCATTAGGACGCCGAGTGGAGGGCAGCCCATCAACCTCACCTTCACTGTAATTTCAGATTCTGATTATGGGAGAGATGCAGCTACTTTTGTGTTCAAACATTATGTTTTCACCAGAGTTATCTAAACACTGTATAAACCATGGCCTGTTCTACATAATCCTGGCCTTTCGAGTCTGTAACAGAGTTTGTTTTTTAATGAGCGATGAGTGATTGGAACCACATGAGCAGCCATTTATGCTGATCACATTTTTAGCCCCTGTCTCATGGAAAACATATATTCGGTGGCCATTATTTCTGCCTGAGGTCATAGCAGAAGCAGGGATATTACATTTATTCATCTACAGAGTGAAAGGCAAATTGGAAGATGGGGCTATTATTATCTTGGATCTACAACCTTTGAACAATCTGGTTTGGAAGTTTAAACTGTTCAAACCAATCTCTAGCCATTATTTCCTTGCTCATCATAGGTGTTTGCACATACTTAGAGCTCAGTGCATATTTCTCAAGTAAATTAATATCTAAAATTTGATTCTTTCAGTAGTAGAAATGGACATTGTGTCCAAACTTTGAGTAACACACTTGTGTTAGTTTGTTCTCGCACTACTATAAAGAAATACCTGAGATTGGGCAATTTATAAAGAAAAGAGGTTTAATTGGCTCATGGTTTTGCAGGCTATACAGGCTTCTCCTTCTGAGGAGGCCTCAAGAAACATAATCGTGACGGAAGGTAAAGGGGAAGCAGGCACGTCTTTACTGCCAGATGTGGCCAGAGCAGGAGGAAGGGGTGGGGGTGGCACACACTTTTAAACAACCGAATTTCATGATAATTCACTCACTATCACAAGAACAGCACCAAAGAGGAAATTCGTCCCCATGATCCCATCACCTCCCACCAGGCCCCCACCTCCAACATTGGGGATTACAATTTGACATGAAATTTGGATGAGGCCACAAACTCAAACCATATCAACACTTAACTCTTATTTTTTTTAATTAGATGAAAAAGAATCTATTTTAGAGACAATATTTTTATATTTTCTTCTTCAAACCTCATGTAAAGGCACTCAGCACATCTGTAATTATTCCAAAATGAACCAAAAAGTTTTGAAAAATGATTTCAAAGGCAGGGTAACATGTTTTAAAACAGGAATGGCATACAACATTTGGGATAGAAGTAGAACAAGGTCAGGAAATCAAATACTATGCCTCCTTCTAACAGAGCAGAGTCATTGCTCTGAACTAATGAGGAGGTCGCTTGGTTAAACAAAAATATTTGGGTTTATTTTAGATCGGTTTGGATTTTCAGAAATACCGTGTTAATGTAGGGAATCATTTTGAAGATAATTTGGATATTTAAAGTTGCTCAATGAATGACTTTAATCATTTCTGTTGAGAGATTTCACTACATCTGAGACAGGCTTGATTTTGTTAAAACTTCCAAGTTCCATGTTTGGCCACATCAACCTGAGACCATGATTAGAATTAGAAAAGAGACTCTGTAAAAGATGTCATCTTCCTAATGAACCATAGCTGCAGCTCCCCATGTGTCTCTGGATCACATCTGTTTGCTGACAGAGGTCCAACCAATGTCCTCATTCACTCACACGCAACACCAGTGAGGGTTGCGTGTATGTTCTGACAGTACATGTTGGCCCCAAACACAAGTTGTACTACTGTCAGCCTTGAAGTCCATATTGTTATGAAAGTGACCTGGCTTCTATCTACTCTACCCTGTGTGTCATCAAAATAACTTTTATTTAAATTCCTACCCCTGAAGCTTTACCTTCCACGGTGGTAGAAAAAACAAATACTGTACTACAATTTGATTTGCAGATGTCATGTAAGACTATTTTTTAAGCTGGCTGAAATAATAAAGGTTAACTTTCCAACAAATCAAACTAACTTTTTAGAGAGGTTAAAATCTACTGGTTAAAATTAAAAGTATTTCTTTCTCCAACGTGTCTGAAGGTATATATATCTCCACCTTTTCTTTCCCCCAACCAACCCTTCAAACCTGCAAATAGTTAATTTTAATTTTTTTTAAGAGAGGAGTTTCTGAGGAAAAAAGTGAGATATTGCCTCAGATATTCTGAGCATATTTTATAGAGAAAGGATATAGGAGTGTTTGAATGATGATAGATACAGAATCCTATTCTTATCTTCAAATAAATAGTTGTTTAATGTGTTTTCTTTGTGATAACTGAAAATGAGATTATGCCTTTTCATTTTATGACCAGCATAGATATTTTTCTGCCTTGGTAGCTTTTCTAGGTTTAAAAGTTAGCCCTTTAAAAAGACTATCAATGCATGACTATATAACTTCAGTTTTATTTAAAGTATATTGCGCCAGAGAAGGAGTGAACACACAATGATTAATTTTTGGTGACCAGTTTGAGCCAAATTTTTCCTTTTCACTCATGAGGAAGAGAAGGCTGCAAATTATCACAGAACTATGCGTAGCAAATGTAAACAGACATCAAGTGGCAGTTTGTGACTGCAGCCAGGTATACCTGTCACAAACCAACCTTTGCAAACATGTTTATTTATATGGGGAGTAGGGTAGAGGGAAGCATCTTTGTTCAACACAGCGTTTCTAAGACAGAAATGATATGCTTCATGACTGGAAAATACATGGAAAAGTAAATACAGGGCTTGAATTTTGTTAGATGATTGGATAATTTTACTATTTTTGGTTATATATTGATTTCTCTAAAACTGTGAATTTCTTAAGGCTACATACCATTTGACTCATCACTGGAGTGTGCAGATTACTTAAGGAATTACAACTCATGCATTCATTCAGTGTATATTTTTTGAGTACCTGTTATGTTCCAGACACTATGTTAGGTGATGGGAACAGAATAGTGAATGAGAGAGAGGAGGAAGAGAGGCCCCTACCCCAGGTGATGAAGTTGTAATCTGATTCATAAATTTAGAAGGAAGAATCAAGCATGTACAACTCAACACCTTCTATTTGGGATCAGGCTACCGGCAGAGAGCATGTTTTGTGGTCTATCTTTTGCCATGAGGTAATAGGGGATTTTATCTAGAAAGAGACACCAGAAGTTGCCTGCCTAATGACTGGGTAAGTAAGATTCCTAATTCAGGAATGAATATTAGTATGCCCACTTGGTGTCATGCCTAAGATTTCTTTTTCTCCAATTATTCTCATCACGAGGAAAGTTAACACTTTCTCTCTCTGACTCCTAAGTCTGTCCCTTACGGTATAGCCTATCGTTCCTAGGCTACAAACCTGCTACTGTACTGAATACAGTATGTTATTTGTACAGCATGTTACTGCACTGAATACTGTAGGCAATTGTAAACACAGAAATATTTGTGCATCTAAACATAGCTAAATATAGAAAAGGTACAGTAAAAATAAGGTAGTAATATTGATTCCTCAAAACACCGAGATCTGCTACTAACTAGCAGGATGACCTATGGCAAATTACTTAACCTCTGAGTTTCTTTTTTTGTGAAATAAGGCTAGGAAGTGAGTCCTAAAATCCTGGGCTGCTCAAATATTCTGTGATTTTATGATTGTTTCTAGTAGGAAATTTTTAAAATTGTAAATGATTTCAATTATCTTTCACTATTGAGAGTTCAGAAAATTTTCTGCTCTACAACTTGTTATTCGTTATGCAATGCAAGTATTTAGGATTGTGGTCAAATTTGGGAAAATATTTATCAAGTTTCTTTCACCTACAAACTGTTATATATATATATATATATATATATATATATATATATATATATATAGTATTGCCACAGGCTCTGCCTACAAACAGAAATTCTAATAAATTTCATTTTACATACCTTTTCATAAATTCTTTGTGATTTCCTATATAAATAATCAGGTCATTTTTGTATAAAGAAAATTATTTCCTTTCTTTCCAACCTGTATTCCTTTGCAGACATCCTTGCCTCATTTCCTATCTTAAAAGAAAGCATTTATTTTTTCATGATTGAGTATGATTTTACCTAAAGATATTTTGTAGATGTAATTTATCAGCTTGAGGAAGTTTTCTTGTGTTCCTAGTTTGCAGAGAGTCTACCATTGATGAATATTCAATTTAGTCAAATGTTTTTTCTGCATCTAGGGAGATCAATATATGGTTTTTCCTATTAGTATATGGACATGGTGAATTATGTTGATTGATTTTTTAAAAATTGAACCAACTATATTCCTGGGATGAACCCCATTTTATCATGATGATATAGTAGGATTTGGCTTGCTAATATTTTGTTGTAGATTTTCTTGATATACATGAGAGATATTGGTCTGTGGTTTTGTTACCAGAGTAATGCTGGCTTCATAAAATGTGTTGGAAAGGGTTCCCACATCTACGTTCTGAAATATTTTGTGTAAATTTGTATTGTTTCTTCCTTAAATGTTTAATAAAATTCATCAATAAGAATGTTTTAAAATATAAATTCAATTTATTTAAAAGATATAGGGCTTTTCAGATTATCGTCTCTTCTTGAGAGAGCTTTGGGATTTTGTATCTTCTAGTTAGTTTATCCATTTCATCTAAAGTGTCAAATTTATGTATATGAGGTAGTAGAAATGTAGAAGGTGGGTAATAGCTTTTCATTATTCTTATAAAGTTTGTAGGATCTATACCAATAACTTCTCTTTCATTCCTGAAATTGGTAATTTATAATTTGTGTCTTCTCTGGCTTGAGATATTTTTTCTTTCTTCCTTTTCAATACAGTCATGCATTGCTTAATGTTGGGGATATGTTCTGAGAAACATGTTGTTAGGCAATTTCGTCAACTGCATGAACATCAGAGAGTGTGAATGTCACACAAACCTAGACGGTACAGCCTACTATACACCTAGGCTATGTGGTGTAGCCTATTGTTCCTAGGCTACAAACCTGTTACTATACCGAATACAGTATATTACTGTACAGCATGTTACGACACTGAATACTGTAAGCAATTACAACACAGTAGTATTTGTGTGTCTAAACATAGCTAAATGTAGAAAAGGTACAGTTAAAATAAGATATAAAGGATTAAACAGTGATATAGCTGTATAGGGCACTTGCCATGAATGGAGCTTGCAGGACAGGAAGTTGCTCTGGGGGAGTGATTGAGAGTAGTGAGTAAATGTGATGGCCTGGGACATTACTGTACACTACCATAGATTTTATAAACATTGTATTCTTAGGCTACACTAAATTTATTTTTAAAATTTCTTCAATAATAAATTCACTTATTGTAACCTTTTGATTTTATAAACTTTTTAATTTTTAAAAACTTTTGGCTCGTTTGTAATAACATTTAGCTTAAAACACACATTGTACAGATGTCCAAAAGCATTTTCTTTCTTATATCCTTATTCTGTAAGCTTTTTTCTATTAAATTTTTATTTATTTATTTATTTATTTTTACTTTTTAAACATTTTTGTTAAAAACTAAGACAAAAACACATTATTTTAAGCCTACGCAGGTTCACAATGATCAAGATGTCAGTAGGCAATGGAAATTTTTCAGCTCCATTATAATCTTATGGTATCACTATCATAAATGTGATCTGTCATTGACCAAAATGTCATTATTCAGCACATGACTGTATTTTAAAGATAATGCTCCACTCTCTTTTAGTTTGCATAGTTACTGACAGGAAGTCCACTGTCATCCTCATTTTGTTTCACTGTATGGAGTGAGTCCTATTCTGGCTGCCTTTAAGGTGCTGTCTTTATTTTTGGTTTACAGCACTTTGAGTAAGATGTGCTTAGTTTTATTCCTTTGCATGTATCATCCATGGATTTCCCTTTGTATGTAACATCCATGGATTTCTTTGGGAATCTTGGATCTGTGGTTTGTTTTCTTTCATTAATTTGAGAAAATTCTTCTCTAGAACTCATAAGTGAGTTTAGCAAAGTTAGGACACAATTTTGAAAAGGAAGAGTAAAGTTGAAGGAATCATACTTCCTGGTTTTAAGATTATATATAAACCTACAGTAATAAAGCAGTGTATTAGAGGAAGAATAGATATATAGATCAATTGAACATAACAGTGTCCAGATACTAAATCAGAATCTGCATTTTAACAAGATTCCCAGGTAATTCCTATTTACATTTTGATTTTGAGGAGCACTAGGCTAGAACAAGAAGAATCAATGGTGTTAATAATGATAGAAGTGATCTTATGTTAGCTCACATCTCTTAAAATAACCCCACCATTCTCTACCTCCTCAAGTCCCAAACTTAGCTGTTATTATAGATTATTCTCTTTCCTTCACTGCTGCCTCCAAGATCACATCACCAGCAAGTCCTGTTGGTTCACACCACCCAAATAGAACTCAATTCATCCATGTTCCTCTCCCATGGACACCTTATTGCAAGCTGCCATTTTCTCTTCCCTGAACTACCATGGCCTCTTAATGTCCTTACTTTCTTTCTTCTCTCATAGACAATTTATGAAACATTCAGAGTGATCTTAACGGAGTTTATGCTCTAGGAAGGAAGACAGAAAATAAACACATAAGTAAATAAATTGAATCCATTATTAATTATGATAAATGAGATGAAGGAAATCAACACAATGATGTGATAAGCAGAGCTGAGGCCATGAGTCTCCTATAGATGGTAAGTATCTTAATCTGCTTAGGCTATCATAACAAAGCACCATAGAGTCATGGCTTAAACGGCAGACATTTATTTTCTCACAGTTCTGCAGGTTAGAAGTCCAAGATCAAGGTGCTATCAGGGTAGGTGTCTAGTGAGGCCTCTCTTCTTGGCTTGTAGATGGCTGCCTTCTTGCTCTGCTCATACACGGCCTTTCCTCTGTGCTTGTGTGGGAAGGGAAGGAGGGAGGGGAAGAAATCTCTCTAATATCTTCTCTTCCTCCTCATTCTCCTTTTTCCCCTTCCCCTTCTTTTTCTTTCTTCCTTCCTTCCTTCCTTCTTTCCTTCCTTCCTTCTTTCCTTCCTTCCTTTCTTCCTTCCTTCCTTTCTTCCTTCCTTCCTTCCTTCCTTCCTTCCTTCCTTCCTTCCTTCCTTCCTTCCTTCTTTCCTTCCTTCCTTCTTTCCTTCCTTCCTTTCTTCCTTCCTTCCTTTCTTCCTTCCTTCCTTTCTCTCTCTCTCTCTCTTTCTTTCTTCTTCTTTACTTGCTCTGTCTCCCAGGATGCAGTGGTGTGAACACACTTCACTGCAATCTCACCTTCATAGACTCAAGGAATCCTCCTACCTCATCCTCCTGAGTAGCTGGTGCTATAGGCATGCTTCACCATGCATGCCTAATTTCTTGATTTTTTTGGTAGAGATGAGGTCTTACCATGTTCAGCCCAAGCTGGTGTCAAACTCCTGGGCTCAAGCAATCCTCACACCTTGGCCTCCCAAAGTGCTAGGATTACAGGCATGAGCCACCACACCCGGCCTCTTCATTTTCTTATAAGAAACACCACTCCTATTGGATTGGGGCCCCACCCTTATGACCTCATTTAATTTTAATTATCTCCCTGAAGACCCTACCTCCAAATGCAGTCACATTAAGGGTTAGCACCTCAACATAAGAGTTGGGGGTGGGTTGGGGGAGACACAATTCAGTGTCTAACAAGAAGGTTGGGAAGGCCCCCTCTGTCGAGATGGCATCTGAGGTTTGAGTTGGAATCTGACATGTGAAGAACCAGAAAAAGAGAAACACAGGCAGAGGGAACCCATGGACCAGAGGCAACTTTAAGTACTGGATTTTTGGGTTATCAGGAAAAAAACAAAAACAAAAACAAAAACAGTAAGTCAGTCCAGCTATTTCCAGCCTGATCAGAGGTGAGACTTTAATGTCAGACCTATCCTCTTCAGATTTCTACTCAAAAACCGCTCCACTAGCATTTGAAAGTGGCATTCAGGCAAGACCAGAAAGAATACAAAGAGACTAATTACTAGCAGGTTGGAACTGCAGCTTTACTTCCAATCCAAAGCTAACACTTCTCACTGAAACCGGTTTGCTTAAAAGCTGCCTATGCAAAGGATGAATTCTTGAGAAGTCTCATCAAGTATTTAGTGGATATAGGCCTGCTCCATTGATGGTGATTTGAAAACATTATTCAATTATACTATGAAGAAAACATTTCTCAGAATGTTCTAAAGGTCTCATTGGCTGATGTACAGGAGATTCTTACTCTAAGTCTTTCTAAGTCAACTGAAAAGTATTTGACATCACGTGTCGGCAAAGTCCTCTTAGGGGTTGCCAGTTGCTTTCTGCGGCAGCTTTCCACTGTTTACCCAAGCAACGAGACCGGCAGATTATGGTTTGAGACATGCTCCAAGGCAGGAGTGGGGAATGTGAAACATTGAAATCCTTCCACGTGTATTCAACCACACCCCGTTTTCATTATCTCCAAGCAGGGAGGTGAACAGAGAACTACTAAATAGAACAATAGGTATGATTTGTGCTTGATTCACTCTTTCCCACCTCAGACAGTGTAATTATCACATGCATCAGAGAGCCGTAAACAAGCACTTTTCCCAGTTCAGGTGCAAGAAACCATCCCTTTCATGACAGGCCTTTAGGGACTGAAGTCTTAGCCTAATATGTTTAGTACTTTTGTGTAAACATCCTTTGTAGCAATCATCTGACCGAGAATTATATTTTTAAAAATTATATTAAATCTCTTTATGGTGCATAGTTTGAGAAAAAGAAATAAAAAAAATACTATATGTTCTATTACCAACGGATAGGTTATATTCTTGTCTGATGGACTGTATATGTCACACTTCTTTGGTAAACAGTATCGTTGGTTGATTTCCTCAAGTAATGGCCAAGGAAAACTAAAATTTAACTTTCTTTACATTGCATTCAATGCTGATTGTACTTCTATAAATGAAAAATAGGGCCGGTCGCGGTGGCTCACGCCTGTAATCCCAACACTTTGGGAGGCCGAGGTGGGCGGATCACCTGAGGTCAGGAGTTCGAGACCAGACTGACCAATATGGTGAAACGCTGTTTCTACTAAAAATACAAAAGTAGCCAGGCGTGGTAGTGCATGCCTGTAATCCCAGCTATTCAGGAGGCTGAGGCAGGAGAATCACTTGAGCCCGGGAGGTGGAGGTTGCAAAGAGCCAAGATCATGCCATTGCACCGTGGGCAATAAGAGTGAAACAGAAAGAAAGAAAAAGAAAGAAAGAAAGGGAAAGAAAGGAAAGAAAGGAAAAGAAAAGAAATAAAAGAAAAGAAAGAAACTAGGTATGTTGGTCATCTAGTGCTCCATGATTTAATTTGTACTTGTGGTTTAATTTGCCTTTAACTGGCAAAATTGAAAGAAGCTTTTAAAAAAATCTCTGAAAATCTATTTGATTATAGCTTTTACAACTATAGCAAAGAAATAATCATACTTTCCTTCATGTGATATGTAAAAATGTCTATTTACACATGAACATAAACTTTTAAAATATGAGTATGTATGTTAAAATAATATATATGTTTATTTACACTCAGCTTCTTTTTAATGAACTGTAGTTTTCTATTAAAATCCTTAAGAATCATTTAAGTAATAGTGAGGCAGCTTACCTTAAAACTACCACTGTGGAATAATAGATTTTAAATGACGATTATTTAGTTGAAATATCCACTTGCTGTAAATGTTTTCAACAAACCTGTATATTCTTCTTGGTTTTCTCCAAGGACTCATTTTGGGATCTTTTTCTGCTTTTGGTTTGTACTAATAATCTTTTTTCTTACAAATAATTCCAAGTTTACTTTAATACAGATGGTATTTGTCTATAGCCAAAAACGCTTTCCAAAATGCACCCTAGCTCAATAAACTAGTTTAAAAAGCATCTTCAATAAAAATAAACAATCAACAGAGATTAACAAGAATCAAAACCCCTAAGATCATCATGACTAGCTGCTTTCACTTCACTAGTTCTAGTTTTCTTTTTCTTTATCCTGGAATACAAATGCTATAAGAAATAGAAAATTGATTGCATGACTATATACATGATTTAATGGGACATGGTAACTTGAACGGCTGCCACCTATATTGTATTAAAAACAAGATTTTGCACATGTCTCTAAACTATGCCAGATAAAAATAATGACTGAGCTTAATACGGTTTAGATTACCAAGTATGGGATAGCTTATGCTGAAACCCTAGTCAGTAGGTTGAATAGAGAAGAAAAATTATTTTTCTGAATTCAGAATTT
Organism: Symphalangus syndactylus; assembly: GCF_028878055.3. Taxonomy (NCBI): domain Eukaryota; kingdom Metazoa; phylum Chordata; class Mammalia; order Primates; family Hylobatidae; genus Symphalangus; species Symphalangus syndactylus. Next base: position 46,613,700 of record NC_072440.2, read on the forward strand.
GTCTTTAGATTTTATATTGGCATAAAGTTATGTTTTAAATGCTATCATTAATGCTTACTATTTGGCAAGGACTGAACTAGATATCAGTGATACAATAGTGAACAAAAAATATATAGACTCTACAACCATTAATTAAAATAAACATTAGAAAACAGTTTAATTTATATTCATCTTTTATCAATTACATGGTCACTGAATTGGAAGATTGGTCGCTTGATAAGGAAGATTGTTACTAGAATTTAAGAAAATAAAGAGCAAATTTTATTTCAGGAATAATGTGCTAAAGTAACCATGTTAGGTTGTTCTGAACATGTACTGCCACCCAATGGAGATGTGCCCAAATGACACCAGTCATTTGGAGGTTTGGAGACTGCACGTTCTTTTGGGGCAATACTCTTGTGGCAAATCATTCAGCATAGCAGAGTTTTGTCCAGGTTGAGCTGGATTGCCCTAGGTGAGGGGGAGGAGAAGGCAAGCTTCAGCTAAAAGTATTTTCTTCTCTAATCCCAGCAAAAAAGAAAGGCTCATTCAAAATCTGATCTGAGGTGATTATAGTGAAAAAGTAAAATTGCCTGTGAATAGCTCGTATATCAAATAATGCTACCATCTAATAGACTATCAATGTGCTAAATATAACTTTTCCACGTAACATAGAAATTGCAGTGTGAGGAACTGAGGTTGGGAGAAACCACTGGAGTAGACCACAGGTTTTCTGGTCTGCAGGTCTCTAAATTTCAGCCTGAATCCTTATTTATGGAGAGTAGTTTGTAAGGTTCTGGACTGCTCCAAAGGAGGGATAGACTAGAGTGTTCCTCGAGGTTCCTTCCTCCCTCATTATTGCACTGTCAGGGTCATTGTTCAAACCTCTGACAAAAATATTTTATACAGAATAATGTAATTCACCTCCAAAGTTCTTAAAATCACTGGTATGTTAGATGCAAGTGAGGTTGTCTATAGCCAAAAAAAGACGTTGAAATGGCCCAGACTTTTTCACATTTTTCTTGACCTAGACCCTGAGATAGCCAGCATATTGTCCCATGGCGAGTTTTGAAATAAGAAGGTGCCCCAATGTCAAAGACTTTCTTTGTTTAAGAAATCTAGCATTCAGGAACAGTTAATTTCTAGCTTAATGAAAATATGTTACAAAGGCTCTTTATGTTCCAAAGACCCCTTCTGCTTTTCACACAGGCAAAATTAACGGAGGGTCTGGGACATTGTATGGCACCCTAGCACATAGGAATCAGTGGAACTTTAGCTGTTAAGAAGGCCTAATTTTAGTTAACATCCTCCTGAAATGCTGAAAATTTGTCTAAGGCAGCAATCGCCTTACTGAATTAATCATTTGATAATCCTAACACTCAGGCCTTTAAAGGAAATAATTACCTAGTAATACATCATATCACAATTCAAGTTACATTATGAAATGTGACAAGAGAGATTAAACTGGTTCAATGAAAAACAACATGGTAAAATTTTTGTATATATTTTCTAAACAAGTGATTTAAAGCCATGCTTTTCGTAGGCTTTGCAGAGTATTTCCATGTATTGAGTGTCAGAAATGATAAACATCATTTAGTCACTCAACAAACACCTATTGCATACTTACCCTATTCTCTGTGTTGATGCCTTGCATGTACTGTGTATATAAAGATGAAAAGAGAATCTCTGCCCAGTGAGGGAGAAACACTGCTATGGCTCGATCAGCATGCTCTGACTTGAGGTGTAGGACAGAAGTTAGTTCAAAATATGAATTCCATCTTACTGGATGGAGGAGTGATGGGGCATTACATCAGTTGATCATCAAGTGAACTAATACGCTGTGGCTATAACAAGAAACCAGTCTTTTCCATTGAAAAATAAGTATTAAATTTTTAACAAAAATTGTGCCAGGGACAGCATCTTTTAGCCAGAATAAAGTTTACAAAATCAAATCAGATTATTTTAATTATAATACTCTACTAAAATGTTATAAATGTTGCACTATGAAAGATACACAGTGATATCCTAATGACAAATTAAACACATGGGAATGCAATTGCTCGCCGAATCCTCAATGATAAGTTTGTCTCAAAGGAAGTTGCTAGAGGGCTACAGGGGAATGGAGACACTAATCAAGATAAGGGCTCTTCTGTCTCTCTTGCAATTTACTGGGATTGAGAATCGCTGAAGAAGTGCATGTAAATCTCAACTCTCCTTTTGACTTGCCTGAATCACAAAAGGATCTACCCCATTTCCTATTTGTCTTATTCTTGGCCAAATTCTCCAAGTGCAGAAGTCACTTCCGTCTCTCTTAATTCTTACAAGCTCCTTAGGGTACCAGTTAACAAATTCACCCTTACATTAATAGCTCTCAAATGACCTGGGAGTTGAAAACCTTCCAAAATTGCCCAACTAACTCCCAAGCAGTAATTTATGAATAGGAAGTCACTGGTTTTGATCTATAGATCAGAAGATGAGTGGACTAATAAATACCTTCATAAACTGTTCATATTTTGGATCTTTATTTTCAGCGCTAAGGTGAACTTCAATTTGCCTCATTTTATTCCATTATCCCTAACTTTATCATCCTTCATGAATAACATCAACCACACATCCACAGTTTGCAGAACCCTAAGTCTTCCTTCTAGTTTTCTAATCCCTTTTAAGGGAGACATTTTGTTTTCTTTTGACGTAATTTATATCTGTTCCTCTCCACTCCAGTAGACTGAGAAAACAGTGTTCTGTGGAGGAGAAATATTTAATGTGAAAAGTTTCTATTCTGTGACCTCATCTGGACTTTGTAATTAAGACTGTATATAATAAAACTTGATTATTTTAGAGGATTAAAAGGAATGATGCTTAGAATTAATTCATTTATGATAAACCAGTGCTTTATGAATGAACAAAAACACAACTAATTAATGAAGGTATAGAAGTGGTTCAAAAACCATGTCATATTTAATATGGCTCTTAGTAATATAACAAAAACAGACATTTTGAGTATCTGAGATTTCTCCAGAGCCACCCTCCTTCTCCACTTCCCACAGGCCTGCTCACAGAAATCATCTTGCTCTTTATTTCGATTTTGAGGCTTTTCCTGTATCTTTAAGACCATGCAATGTTTCTTGTTTATCTGTTCCTTCCTGTGGTCATTGCCCAATGACACCAGGTCCAGCCAACTTTCATCCACAAGGGTCTAGATTTGCCCACAGCTATGTCTCCCAACTGTCCCTGATTTCTGTTCTCAGTTCTGTTCTCTGTGTCCTCAGCTGCAACTTGTTCCTGGAACTGTTCCCAGTTTTAGGAACTAGCCAGGAGAAGCTGACCCACAAGACAGATATTTCCCCAACTTTCTCCAGCTCTCTCTGGACCCGTGGGGCTGTTGTGGTAGGCAGCAGGGGCATGTCAATCTCCAGCAATGTTCTTTCACTCTCATATGGGTGTTGGCCCCTTTATTCTTTACAATTACCCCATGAAGTAGGTAATCTTTTTATAGGAAAGGAAACTGAGGTTTCCAGAGGTTAAATCACATGTTCGCAGTGGCACAGCTAGTGAGAGTCAGAGACAGGATTTGTACTCATATATGCCTGACTCCAGCAATCATGCTGCTACTCACTATAGGCCACTGCATCCTAGCCATCCTAACATTGAAACAGTAGCCATGACATTCAGGATTCCCAGCTAAGACAAGTGAAATGCAATCAAAATGACTATTCCATTATATTTTATTTATTTGAAATTTAAAGCCTCTTGAGTTTAACATATAAAAGTACAGTTGAGTAGTTATATGCCAGGTACTGGTTCAAGTACTTTACACGTATTTTCTTGTTTAAGTCTCACAATCACGGTATAAAAAAGGTAGGCACTGGTATTCTTTGCATTGAAAAAATTTGAAAACAGAGGTACAGCATTGGGTTTAAATAATTCACCCCAATTTAGAGATCTGGGAAGAGCTGAGAGTTGAACTAGGTATCTCTTATCCACTGTACTTTACTGGTTTTGATAGAATTTCACTGCTTCCGTTATAAGTGCTTTCTATGAATAGGCATTGTGCAAAGTGTTATTTATGCATTACGTGTTAAATCTTTGTATGTTCCCTGAGAGGTAGTACTATTATCCACTTTTTACAGCTGAAGAAATCAAGCATAAGAAACTTTCAGTAATACCTGGGTAGAAAGGAGTAGAACTAGGATTTGAACCTAGATCTGACTGATTTCCAAGTTAATGTTTATAGAAAAATTCAAAAAAATAAACAATGGCCCCCAAATAACTTTTAAAATGACTAGAGAGGAGATTTTTTAACAAAAAATTCCTCCATTTCTCTGGCGAGCTCATTCATCCTACGTTTTACTTGAGATCTCTACATTACTTCTGATCATGAGCAGCATTCTTTGGAAGACACAGTATTTGAATCATAAAAAAAATTTATTGGACTGGATTCTGCCAATGGGTCATAGTTAAATAGTTGTGGCATTAGCATTTTATTTTTACCTTCTATTTGAGGGATTAAATTATCCACTTTAATGCTTTGACTCTTAATTGCACATAGGTTGACTGTCACAGGCAGACCATTAAAATGTCTGTCACCCACCACCTACTCCATCTTCCTGGAGTCCAGAAAGCTTTCTATTGTAACTAGCTTCCAATCACCTGAGGCTATCTAATAGCTCTGGCTAATGCAATTCTCCTGGCTTTTCTGGAAGTGCCACCAGCTCATTTTCTGGTGTTATTAGAGTGGTCTCACATGGTCATTGACCTGATATGCTCCTCGGTCATCTTGTTACAACCTTCTCAGTTTCAAACTCTGCCTTGAAGAATATTTGTAAATATGTAAAGTTTGAATCTCCACACTTGGAAGTGGCAGATCCTGTTTGGGAATGAACAGTACTCTGATTTTTGTTACTTGCTTTTTTTTCTCCCTTCAGGCCAGATTTTGGACAATTTCCCCGTTTCATATTATAATTCCCAGTTGTATCGGCATTTGTGTTTCCAAGTTGAATCTCATTTCATGATTTTCTGCCATATTTCTAGCTTCTCTTTTCCACGGTGCATTACATCCTCTATCATTACAATTTTTAAACAGCTGCCAATTTAGCACATTTATCATACTAGCAAGGGATACTATTTACCCCCTACCCTCTAACAGGCCACGAATAAAGATATTAAACTAACTTGGTTTTATTCCAATACCATAGAGAACTTACTGGACACCTTCCCCTGTCTGGGGATGGCCATTTATCACTGCTTTTGGATGTGGTACTCTGGCGTGTTTTCAGCTCATGTGACAGCACTTCCATAAGAATAAATCTTATGGAACGTTCAAGGGAGATTTTTGTTTTGCAATATATTAGCTGTGCTGTTCAAGGTTGGTTCTGTTAGATCTACTGAATTTTTTCCTTCACACTAATTTTGGTAATTCCTTCAAAAGAGGGATTAAGTGTGCCTGGCATTATGCACACTGTATTTTGTTTAGAGTTGAATTATCCCAGATGTTCAGAATCAACAGCTGTGGGCATATTGAAGGAGAAAAGTAAGATATTCCCAGGCACCCCATTATGTGCATAAATGCTGGAAGTTGATGACTATGAATATATATATACACACACATACATATAAATCTGTCTACATACATTCATAGATTTGCTTTGTTGGAATGAGCATATGGTGGTCTGTGAAGCTGAACTACTCAAGAGAGAAAGCACTAACCAGATTGTCTAGAGAGATGGCTTCTACTCCAGGCTCTGAGTCTATATAGCTGCTTGACCCACTTTAATAAAATTCATCTTATGAAGCTTTATATGTGAAATTTCTAGGTGGGACAAAATTATCTCTAATGTCTAATGCAGCATCTAAATGTATGACTGCATATCTTTTCTCTTTTAATTTTCATTTTTTGGTATCAGAATAAGCAATATTTTTTTGAGATCGACCGGGTAAAGTCACGTGTTACATCCAACTCTGTGTCTTTTTTGCAGCACTAGATTAGGGGATTCAGGCTTCTTTTGTGCACACTCAGAAAATATTTGATTTTGGAACCAAACTATAGAGAAGGAAGACGGAAGGAGTTGCCAATATAGAACAGAGGACCTGCATCACATACCCTGGGCTGGAAAATTCACCCTTAATTTTGCTTCTAGAGTTTCTGAATAAAAAAGAAACAGCAACATTTTTGCCTCTGCAGAGCTCCTGCATTAGAGACTCACACAGTCATGGACATTGAAGGATATCCAAAGGTCATCTAGCTCAGTCTCTCATTTTAGGAAGCTTCAGTTTCTTTAACTTCCAATGCAGGACTCTTTCCTCTGCATAGAATGGTGGAAGGGTCAAGAGTTCATAGCATAAGTGTGGCCGTATCTTCAAATTCCACTCAGAACAGAGGCCAGGAACCTGCCTCACATAGCTGGGTAAGTAAAAGGCACAAAGAGGGGTCTCAGAGACCCTCCACAGCTTGGGGGAGCAGGGAAAAATGACAAGGCCAACCAACTTTTCTCTCTCTACACCCTCTCCAAAACCACAGCCAGGGATTTTGCCCTCTGCCCTTGTCCTTTGTCCTTGTTTTTACCAGTTATTAATTCACAATTTAAAGGTAGACAAATGGCCATGATCACCCCTCCTGGTACTGCTTGTAGAGCTTAGAGTTCAGTGCAGACAAAGGTGAGGCAACATGAGAAACTGAGAGGACGTGTTCCCCCAAATCACAAGAGAGTTGCAAAGTTGTTTATTCACAGAAGCACTAAAACCAAAGAAAAGTATGTGTTTTATTTAATCAAAGGCATGTCATTTGAAAGCCAAGTTTCCCAGGGTAAATTATGTCCATTCCTATTACCAAGGAAATGTGTCCACCCTTTAATTAAATCATCTGCAACACATGAAGTAATGAGACACTGAATATTGCAAAAACTATACAAATGTTTTGTGATCACTGGATCCTTAAAACAGCTTCATAATCGATCAAATGCACTTAAAAAAAGAAAGAATCTTCCATTTTCATAAAAATTTATAACTGCTTAGAAAGGCGACTGGGAGAAGAATATTTACCAAAATATAAAGGGTTTACCTTAGGGTTGTAAAATTTTGGCGGAGTTTTACTTTCTCTTTAAACTTTCTGGGTATGGCTTACATAGTCTAAGTAAAATTTATCATTGTAATTAAAAAAAAAACTAGTTTCATTCAGACATATTAATACAGAGCTACCTTTGACGTATGAATAGGATCCTTGAGCTGGTGGTTCATGGCAAGAGCCTCCATCTCCCCGTCTATTTCAATCTTTTCTTAAACCTCCATTGTCTGATTCCTCTTCAATCCCACTCTGATAGGACTTTCTTATGGATACTACCAATGATTTTCCTTTTTAAATACCTGATGTTATTTTATGTGCCTTAACTTCTGAATTCCTATAGTTCAGAAACCAGCTGGCCATGTATTTCTTGAATATTTCCTCTCATGATTTTCAATCACACTGACATTTCTCTTTCTCCATCCTGTGTGAACATCCCTTCTCTGTGCTATCACTGCATGGTAGCTGTATTTTTTTCCTTTCTCTTCACTCTCTTCTTTGGCGAGCCCATCAGCTTCCCCGTTTCTAACTACTCAAAATTCCACCACATGGAAATTGAGAGTCCGCTGGGTGCCAGGCCTTGTGTTCAGATATGGATTCATCAGAGATAAGATACAGTATCCTCAGGGAACTCATAAAAAGAAGAGGATATTAAATTATGCAACTCACTAAGTTTAAAGGTAGAGTCAAACAGAGAAATGCAATGAAAGAGTATTATTCAGCCTAGAAAGCAGGAAAAGACTCCTCAAAGAATGGTCAGTGGTTTCAGACACAGTACAGTGCAAGCCTAGGCACAAAGACATGAGACAGCACAAGGTGCATGGGGACCTGTGAGCAGCCTGGTGTCAATGGACAAGCCTGCAAGGAAGGAATGCTGTGATGGTTAATATTGAGTATCAACTTGATTGGATTGAAGGATGCAAAGTATTGATCCTGAGTGTGTCTGTGAGGGTGTTGCCCAAGGAGATTAACATTTGAGTCAGTGGATGGAGAGAGGCAGACCCACCCTCAGCCTGGGTGGGCACCATCTAATTAGCTGCCAGCATAAAAGCAGGCATTGAAAGAGCAAACTGGCTGAGTCTTCTGGCCTCCATCTTTCTCCCATGCTGATGCTTCCTGCCCTTGAACATCAGACTCCAAGTTCTTCAGCTTTTGAACTTTTGGACTTACATTTGATTTGCCAGGGTCTCTCGAGCCTTCAGCCACAGACTGAAGGCTGCACGGTTGGTTTCCCTGTTTTTGAGGTTTTGGGACTTGAACTGGCTTCCTGGCCCCTCAGCTTCCAGATAGCCTATTGTAAGACTTCACCTTGTGATTGTGTGAGTCAATTCTCCTAACAAACTCCCCTTCACATATTCATCTATTCTATTAGTTCTGTCCCTTTAGAGAACCCTAATACAAATGCCCATAAAGGGCAAAAAATGGAGGGCCTTGTAGAATGTGCCAGTGCTATGGACTGAATTGTGTCCCTCTGAGATTCATATGCTGAATCCCTAAGCCCCTAAGTGACTGTGTTTGGAGATGGGACCTTAATGGAAGCAATTAAGGTTAAATAAATGAGGTTGTAAGGGTAGGACCCTGAGCTGATGGGATTTGTATCCTCAGAAGAAGAGATAGTAGAGAGCTTGCTTGCTTTCTCTCTCTCTCTCTTTCTCTCTCTTTCTCTGCCATGTGAGGACACAGGAAGAGGTGGCCATCTACAGGTCAGGAAGACAGTCCTCATCAGAACGTGACCATATTGGCATCTGATCTTGTATTTCCAGCCTCAAGAACTGTGAGAAAATAAATTTCTGTTGCTTAAGGCACCCAGTCTGTGGTATTTTTTTCTGACAGCCTGAGCTGACTAATCAAGCCAGGCAGTCTGGACTTGATCTTGCAGACCAGGGATTCTCCACAGGGAAGTACTGCTGCCATGAGCATTTTGGAAATTTGAGAGACGGCTGTTGTTGCAGTTGTTTTGGCTGTCACAAAGATGTCCAGGTGCTATTGCCATTTACTGGGTAAAGGTCAATGGTGCTAGATGTCTTCCCCTTCATGGGGAATCCTCATGCAAAAAAGAAATGTTTCACCTTGGCCAGACATTTGTACAGGTGAAAAACCTGTTTATCATTAACTGGGTCCAGAACAAAACTTTATTTTACGTAAAAAATACCAAGAGTTTTTATATCATTTACTATTCTGTAAATTGAAGGAAAAGGTTTTTTTTTTTTTGTAAGTTGAACTCTGTTTAATGTACTAGGAAAGATTTTTTTTTTTTTTTGATCTTGCTCTGTTGCCCAGGCTGCAGTGCCGTGGTGCAATCTCAGCTCACTGCAACCTTCTGCCTCCTGAGTTCAAGAAATTCTCCTGCCTCAGCCACCTGCATAGCTGGGATTACAGGCACTTGCCACCACGCCCAGCTAATTTTTGTATTTTTAGTAGAGATAGGGTTTCACCATGTTGGTCATGCTGGTCTCAAACTCCTGACTTCATGATCTGCCCGCCTCGGCCTCCCAAAGTGCTGGGATTACAGGCATGAGCCACTGTGCCCAGCCGGAATGACTATTATTTAAAGGAAAAATGTGTGGAATGTTTTCTGTAAGATTAGCATACAGTTCTTAATATATCTATTTTTCAGGTTTTTCCATTATGGTCAAATACCCATAACGTAAACATTACCATCTTAATTTTCAAGTATACATTCAGTAACGTTCAATACAGTACATTCACAATGTGGAGCAATCATCATTAACATCTGTCACCACAACTCTTTCCATCTTGCGAAAATGAAACTGCATACCCATTAAATAGTAACTCCTCATTCTCCCTTTCTTTCAGCCTTTAGCAGCCACCATTCCACTTTGTTTCTATGATTTTGAGTACTGTAAGTATCTCACATAGGTTAAATCATACAAATTTGTCTTTTTGTAACTGGCATATTTATTTTAGTATAATGTCCTCAACGTTCACCTACATTATAGCATATGTCAGAAATTTCTTTCTTAAGGCTGAATAATATTCCGTTGTATGTATATATCACATTTTGCTTATCCATCCATCCATCAATGGACCATGGCTTGGTTCACATTTTAGCTATTGTGAATAATGCTGCTATGAACATGGACATACACATATTCCTTTAAGACTCTGCTTTCAATGCTTTTGGTATATATCCAGAAGTGAAATTGTTAGATCATATAGTAATTCTATTTTTAATTTTTTGAGGAATCACTATGCTGTTTTCCATAGAGGCTCAACTATTTCACATTTTCACCAACAGTGATTTCTCCATATCCTTGCCAACATGTGTTATTTTCTTTCTTCTTTCTTCTTTTTTTTTTTTTTTTTTTGGAGACAGAGTCTCTCTCTGTTTCCCAGGCTAGAGTGCAGTGGCATGATCTCTGCTCACTGCAACCTCTGCCTTCCAGGTTCAAGCAATTCTGAGTAGCTCCTGAGTAGCTGGGATTACAGGCGTGCACCACCACACCCAGCTAAATTTTGTATTTTTAGCAGAGACAAGGTTTCACCATGTCGGCTAGGCTGGTCTCGAACTCCTGACCTCAGTGATCTGCCTGCCTCGGCCTCCCAGGGTGTGGGATTACAGGCGGGAGCCTCTTTTTTGTTTTTTCATAGTGGTCTTCCTAATGAGTATGAGGTGGTATCCCATTGTAATTTTGATTTGCGTTTCCGCAGTGATTGGTAGGATGTTAAGCAAATTTTCATATGCTTATTAGTCAATTGTATATCTTCCTTGAAGAAATGTCCATTAAAAACCTTTGCCCATTTTTGAATTGAGTGTTTTATTGTACTTCTTGAGTTTTAGGAGTTCATTATATATTCTGTATATTAATCTTTTATAAAATATATCATTTGCAAACATTCTCTCCCATTCTATGGTTGCCTTTTTACTCTGTTGATGCTGTCTTTTGATTCACAAAGGGTTTTACTTTTCATGAAATTCAATTGGTCTATTTTTTCTGTTGTTGCCTTTGCCTTTGGCAGTCTTCTCCAAGACATCATTGTGAAATCTATGTCATGAAGATTTTGCCCTATGTTTCCTTCAATGAGTTTTATAGTTCGGGGTATTATATTTAGATATTTGATTTGTTTTGATTTAATTTTTGTACATGATGTTAAGTAACTTTACTCTTTTGTGTGTGGATTGCCAGTTTTCCTAGCACCATATGTTGAAAAGACTGTTTTTTCCCCATTAAATGGTCTTGTTATTTTTGTTCAAAATAATTTGATCACATATGCAAGAGTTTATTTCTGGGCTTATTATTTTATTCTATTGGTCTATATATCTGTCTTTATACTAGTACCACCCTGATTTGATTACTGTAGCTTTGTAGTAAGTTTTTGAAACCAGGAAGTGAGTCTTCCAGCTTTGTTGTTCTTTTTCAAGATTGTTTTGGCTATTCAGGGTCCCGTGAGATTCTGTGTGAATTTTAGGATGGGTTTTTCTATTTCTGCAAATAAAGTCCTTGGGAGTTTGATAGGCATTGCATTGAATCTGTATATTGCTTTGGGTAGTATTGGCATCTTAACAATAAGTCTTCCAATGAGATATGTTTCCATTTATTTATTTATTTTGTTTTCTCGCTCTCTCCTCTTTCTTTGTTTTTGAGACAGGGTTTTGTTTTGTCACCCAGGCTGGAGTGCAGTCGTGCAATCATGGCTCACCACAGCCTCGACTTCCCAGGCTCAAGCAATCCTCCTGCTTCAGCCTCTCAAGTAGCTGGGACTGCAGCTGTGGGCCACCACCACACATTTGGCTAATTTTTAATTTTTTTTTTTTTGTAGAGATGTGATCTTCCTAAGTTGCCCAGCTGGTTTCAAACTCCTAGGCTCAAGTGATCCTCCCACCTTGGCCTCCCAAAGTGCTGGGATAACAAAGGCCACCACATCTGGCCTGTTTCCATTTATTTATGTCTTTAATTTATTTCAGCAATATTTTGTAGTTTGCATTTTACACGTCCTTCACTCCTTGATCAAATTAATTCCTAAGTATTTATGCTATTGTGAATGGAATTTTCATAATTCCCTTTTGATATCATTCATTATTAGTGTACAGAAATCCAACCAATGTTTACATCTTGACTTTGCATCCTTCTGCTTTGCTAAATTCATTTATCAACTCCAACAAGACTATATTTGTGTATGAAATCTTTAGGATCATCTGTGATCAAAAATTTTTTTTAGTGTCCAAACATTATTTACATTATTTACAATTTCAGAAAATCATGTTGCCAAAATAAAACCACTCTTGGTGTTTGTTTTTCCAATATGTATGCATCTATCAGTCAGCATATGTAACTGTCACATGCATAGTGACTCAACATACGGGTGTAAGAATCTGTTTATTATGTCTTCTACTGCTTTTGTGTCTAGGCATTTACTAATGAAAAATATATTATTTTACTATGGTACTTTTATTTTTCTTTCATAATCCAGCTAGAAAAAATTCCAGTTTTTCATTTTGTTTTGTTTTATTTTAAATATATGTAGGCAGATTACACTTATGAATTTTATTTCAGGATAATAAATATTTTCTATAAAGATGGGAGTATTGAGAACTACTGCTCTAGAACATAGGAATCTAGTGAAGCATTTTAAGCCCAAGATTTGTCTAAATAAGTTCAGAGTATCCTTAACATTTTCCTTCCTTCCAAAGAGCTCAGAGTGGACAAGACACAAGAGTCCCCCTTTTCACCTTCCTCCCACCCCTGGGTACCGTCACCACAGGAAAACTTTCCAAGATTCCTTTCCATTCTTAATCCAGTGAAAGCCACTGGATTAAGGCTTTAGGCTTGATGGCTAATGGCATATTCTAAATTTAGGGAGAGATTTCCACCCATGTCAACACTACTTTAGACAATCACATCAAAACTCTGTTCCCTGTTACTGCCAATCTCAGAGGGAGATCTTGGTAACCTGAGGAACCTCTGTTGCTTCTCTTGAGGATGTATTTATTTCAGGATAAACAAAGTTCTGGGATCATAGGAGCCAGGAGCATGTGTAGCCATCTTGGTTTTGTGTTTGGCAAGGATAACAAAGTGATCAGAGTATCTTTCAGCCACACTAAGTAATTTCCCTAATTCCCAACCTCTTGGGTTAATTCATGGGGTGCCATTCAGAGATTTTTTTTTTTTTTTTTTTTTTTTAGACGGAGTCTTGCTCTGTCGCCCAGGCTAGAGTGCAGTGGCACAATCTCGGCTCACCGCAAGCTCCGCCTCCTGGGTTCATGCCATTCTCCTGCCTCAGCCTCCCGAGTAGCTGGGACTACAGGTGCCCGCCACCATGCCCGGCTAATTTTTTTGTATTTTTAGTAGAGATGGGGTTTCACCATGGCCTCCATCTCCTGACCTCGTGATCCGCCTGCCTCAGCCTCCCAAAGTGCTGGGATTACAAGGGTGAGCCACCGAGCCCGTCCCATTTTTTTTAATTTCATCTAATTTTTTAAAGGTGATAAATGGTTCTGCAGACATGCATTGCTTAGTATGAGTACACTCCAACATTGTGTGTGGTGGAAGCTGTAATGCATCGCCCAGATTCCCCTTCAGGAATGAAGGATTTATTAAGTATGGCTGCTGGGTATACTATTAAAAACAGCCTTCAGCTGTCAGCCTCCTTCAGGGTTTTTTCAGCTGAAGACAGCAGCCCAGTCCAGTGCCATACCTCCTTTCTGGGGTTGCCATCATTCACTGCAGGGGAGCTGTAAAGGCCTACCTAGCTTCTTCTCCCCAACTTAGGATGTTTCTAAAGGATTATTCCCTATTCAGAATAACCAAGAGGATCACCTGAGGCTTCTGTTGAAATGTATTGCAAATCGACATCTTCCTCTGACTGATCTTGCTCCTTCCCCTTCCTTCCTGTTCCTGATCTCAAGAGCACTACCTAATAACATCCTATATGCTAATCTTGGTATCAGAGTCTGCTCCACAGAGAAAACAAACCTTAGTAGTTGATGCCAGGAGTACTCTGAGAAAGCAGATGCTGGGATGTAATTTTGGAGCTGGGTGACCCACTATTGTTCTGTTGACAATGGGATGCATCCCAAAAGAGCTACAGGATTTAGCCACTGCTTGGTGGCACGAAACAGGACAGTATGCATTGGTTTGAATTTTTAGGGTATTGATCAAGGGAAGAGTAGGATAAGGTTGGAAAAGGGAGAGGTTATCAATTTGGGATTACATTCTTAGGATACAATGTTTAACATCTGGGAATGGTACACACTAGTTACTAGAATGACCCCTAAAAGCATGGGAAAAGTGATGGCTCACTCTAAGTGACAAAATTACCATTGCTGATATTGAAAGAATATGTTGAAAGGCTCAGAGAAGTGGGCATGTTGGAGTAAATATACTATAAGGCTGAAAGCCCACCAGAAAACTATGTTCCACAGGAAGGAGTGGAGAATGCACTACTAATTTAAGCAAAAGATATAAACGGAACAAGCACTCAGAAGCTCAGTTGGTGATGCCTCTCTGTAGGTCAGAAGGATCATAGGAGATACCATCAAAGAACCAGGCTCCACATAAAGTGAATGACAAGACCCTGGGACAATGTAGAGCAGGTGGCACCATTTACCAACAGAATACAAGCGGATGCAATGATTGCAATGAGTAGCAAGAAGAGAAGAGGAGAGGTACTAACCAGCACACAGTTATAGCTATGGTTTAAAAAGCATGGTGTTCCCAATGGCAAAAGAAATCAAGGATGAGTAATCAAGAGATTGGACAATTACTTGATTTTCAGATCTGAAGCCGTTCTTAGACCCAGAATACACGGACTGAAGAAAAGTTCAAATTTCTAGGAGGAAGGATTTGCAACAGCATAATAAATGTAGGCAACAATAATTCTATCGTCCTTCTCCCCAAACTCAGCCATTTATTAAGGTAAAGGTACTCTGGGAAATGAAAATTCAAAGATATTTTGAGAAGTTTTGGATACAGGGTCTGAGTTGACATTGATATCTGGTGACCTGAAGTGCCTTTATGGGCCCTGGCTAGAGTAGGGGCAGGTGGGCCACAGGTAATAAAGGGAGATCTGGTTCCCAGTGGGCTTGCTGGATCCATGGACTATCCTTTGGCCATTTCCCTGGTCTCAAATGCATAACTATAATAAACAAATTGGGCCAGGTGTGGTGGATCATGCCTTTAATACCAGCACTTTGGGAGGCCAAGGCAGGCAGATCACCTGAGTTCAGGAGTTCAAGACCAGCCTGGCTAACATGGTGAAATTCCGTTTCTACTAAAAATACAAAAATTAGCCAGGCATGGTGGCGTGTGCCTGTAATCTCAGCTACTTGGGAGGCTGAGGTGGAAGAATCACTTGAACCTGGGAGGTGGCAGTTGCAGTGAGCCGAGATCGCGCCACTGTACACCAGGCTGGGAGACAGAGCAAGACTCCAGCTCAAAATAAATAAATAAATAAAAATTTCAAAATGAACAAATTGGTAGTTGGCACAAGCCATATTGGTTGCCTGGCCCATGGAGTAAGAGCGATCATAGTGAGAAAGGCCAAGTAGAAGCCTCTGAAAGTATCGCCCCTCAAACCAAAAGAGTAAATCAAGAGCAATATCAAATATGGGGGTTATCACAGAAATCAGTTGCCTTAGTCTGCTTTCTGTTGCTTTAGCAGAATATCATGCTGGGTAATCTATAAGGAAAAGTTTATTTAGCTCATGGTTCTGGAGGCTATGAAGTCCAAGATCAGGGCACCAGCATCTGGTGAGGGGCTTCTAGCTATGTCATAACATGGCAGAGGGTATCATATGGTAACAGGTCAAGAGTGTGCATGTCAGCTCAGATGTCTCTTCTTCTTATAAAGCCACCAGTCTCATCATGAGGGCCCACCCAGATGACCTTATCTCATTCTAATTACCTTCCAAAGACCAACCTTCATTCAACACATACTTTTGGAGATTAAGTTTCCAACACATAAAATCTGGGAAACACACTCAAACCATAGCACCAATGCTACCCCTAAAAGCTTAAAAGATGCAATGGTTATGGTTCCTATCATAAGCCTGTTTAATTCAAGAGTCTGATCCTCCAAAAATAAGACAGATCCTGGAGGATAAGAGTAGACTACTATGAAACCTGCAAAACAGTAGTCCCCATTGAGATTATTGTGCCAGTTATAGTATCTTTACCAGAGCAGATTAACACAAACCGACGAACAGGTTAATTTGCCATTGATTTGGTGAATGCATTATTTTTCATCCCTATCAGAAAAGAAGTTCAGAATAAGTTTGGATTCATTTGGAAAAAGCCACAATTTATATCTTTTGTCTTGTCTCAGGACTAAATCAACTCTTCTGCATGGTCCAGAGACCTGGGTTTACTGGATGTCCTGCAGAACATCACATCAGTGATGTCATGCTAATTGTACCAAATGAGCACAAAGTGGGAGTACATCAGAGATGTTCATAAGATACATGCACTCTGGAGGGAGGGTGATAAAATGTATAAAAATTCAGAGACACACCACTATTTTAGATATATAATAGTCTGGGGAATGATGGAATATCCTCTTCAAAAACACAAAATTAATAGACATATAATTGCTTATTTCACTCTCCTCCCCCAAAAAGGAATGTTTAGTACACCTCTTTGCATTTTAAAGGTAGAACACCACTCTTATTAACACAGCTTCAACTAATACATTGAATGAAACTACAGACTGCTAGATTTAAGAGGGGGTCTAGAAGAGGAAAAGGCTCTTCATCAGTTCCCAGTTGCAAAATAAGCAGATCTACTGCTCTGATCATATGATCTGTAAGACATTATGTTATTAGAAATATAGCTGGTGGGAAAATACACTGTCTGGATTTTATGGCAATCTTGAATGGGGTAATCATCATGTAGATCTGTGGGGTTCTGGAGCAAAGCCATGCCATCTGCAGTGTGAAATTATATACCTTTCACGGACAGCTTCAGGTGTGCAGTGGGGCCCTGGTAGAGACAAGGCACCAGACCATGTCACCAGAACTACTCTCATGAGTATTGTCAAACCCATCAAACCCTCAAGTCAAGTAGGCCCAACACCAATCTTAATATTGTGGTGTCTCCACAATATTAGTATGAGTGGTGCCTCCCAGATAAAGGACAAGTAGGACCAATAAGAGAAATGCAAACATCGTGAGCAAGTAGCCCAGATTTCCATGTCATCTACTGCTGTTGCACCTGTGCCTACCTCTATTTATACCTATAGGGGAATCCCATGTGACCAGGAAATGAAGGAAAATAAAAAGCTTAAACTTGGTCAGATTAGGAATGTGAGTATAAGTCAAACACAGGTGGTGACTACACTACAGCCTCAAAAGAGAAATTTTTATAATGGACAGAGCTTCTAGCAGTAGACCTGGTTATCTAATTTGAGTGGAAAGATAAGTAGCCTGAGGTTAGAATATATGTCGTACACATGGACATACTTACAGTGTGAGATGGTTTGGTTCAGTCCTCAGGAGCCTGGAAATAAGAAAGTTTTAAGCTGGAGACAAGTGGACATATAGAAGTGGATATAAAGTATCTCATGTTAGTATCTAGCAGGAAGCATCTCTCACTGAAGAGGCACTAAATTATCAGGTAATCAAAATGACTTGGCAGTAGGTATCAGCCAGTTTCTGTCATAAGCCACCCCAATGCTGTCATAATGGACAAGTGAATGGAGTAGCCATGTTGGTAATGATGAAAGCTACGTAAGAGCCCAATGACATGAGCTCTCAAGGCTGAACTAACTACTCTTGTTAGCAAGAGAGACCATCCTGTATCTCCAGTGGATTGTGAGATGTATGGGTCTGGAGCCTAGAGAAGAAGGGTAGATTTGTTGTACAGACTTGGTACTTACTGATGTAGGGTTAGTATGCTTTTGGCATACGAGCAAGGCAAGAAAAGACGACCATGCCTAGGGAATAACAATAGCTAAAGGGAAGGCAAAGGAGGAGTAGTTCTAAAGGGAGGCTAAGAAGATGCAGTTAGATAGAAAAAAAAATAACTGATACACTAAAACTTAAAGTATAATAATAATAATAATAAATAATAATAATAATAATAAAAAGAAAAAATAACTGAAGAGTCAGGTGCAGGACAGCTTCATAAGGAAGAGTACAAAAATGCAGTAAGATGGGGATTTGAAAATATTCATTCATTTTAGCAGCAAAGAGCACATTAAAAATTTTATCTAGAGCAATTTCAAAGAGTACTAAAGCACGGGGGAGTTGAAATATGATTGAGAATTAAAGAAGGCAATATGAAGAGCATAAATTGAGCTTTAAAGCATCATACTTGTCTGGGAAAAGAACAGATAAGGTGGTGCATAAAGAAGAAAATAAGGAAGGTTTGAAATAGCTGCTTTGGAAAAATGAGAAAGAGAGCCAACCATGTGCACAAAGATCATCAAGAAGTGCTCAATGCCGAAGCCAAGTCAAGGTTGAAGTCCCCAAATTTGCATTGGCACTACTAGTCAATTTGATTTATGTGCATTTTCTTTGGCGGTGATTGACTTTCACAGGGACGGGGATGATAGTACACACCACTGGGCTGGCCTAAAAACTGATATAAAAGTAAAGGTTTTCAGAGTGGGTGTAGAGGAAAAAATGGGGCAAGAATGAAGAATGTTCAGGGTCCTAGCAAGTCAGATTATAGTGTGATTCATTATGGTGGAAAGGAAGGAAGGAAAACAATGAGGAAGTGACTGGGAAGAAAAGTGAGGTTCCAGATACCTAAGACCA
The DNA here is from genome assembly GCF_028878055.3 of Symphalangus syndactylus. Taxonomy (NCBI): domain Eukaryota; kingdom Metazoa; phylum Chordata; class Mammalia; order Primates; family Hylobatidae; genus Symphalangus; species Symphalangus syndactylus. Next base: position 46,632,452 of record NC_072440.2, read on the forward strand.
AGCGCTTTGGGAGCTAGAGAGTAAGAGAGATGGAGGGATGAGAGGTTATACGCAGATGCTGATATGCCAGAGTTTACACTTTCATAGGTCATTCAGTTCCAGCTGAGGGCAATGCCTACCTTGATGCAATAGTATACAGTGGAGTAGAGCCTTTTATGGCTCACCAGTCCGGGTACTCAGTGCTGAAGTGCAGCAAATTTGGAAACTGTTTCAGCTAAGGAAGGCAAGAGATGTTGAACAACTCTCAGCATAGATGCTGATGACACCCAGAGTGATGATAGTAATTGAGCTTTTTAAGCATCCTGGCAGCTAAGGTATAATAGGAAATCCATCTGGTATTTAGCCCTACCTTATTAAAGAAAGAATCATACACATGTGAAGAGAAGTTGAAAGAATCATACACATGTGAAGAGAATATATTTGCTGAATAACTTTAAGTCTGACTCAGATGAAGGGGTTGGCATTGCTCCAGGGTAGCACATGAGCTCTGTAACAGACCAAAACAGTACCACCGCTTCCCGCTACTCCAAGCCACCAGGAATGTGCTGATCTCCTTTTCTAACTAGTCAAAGTGCAAAATTGCCATTTTTCCTTAGGTCTCCCAAAGACAGCAGTAGCAGTGTGCCAATGGTATGTCAATCAGTGTGACTCAGATGTCAGTGGAAGGCCCCGTGCTGCTTGAGCCTTCCACATTCCATAGTCTGTGGAATTCAAAGCCTTTTTAAGTGTGTCTAATTCCCAAGTGGTTTTGGTTTCCTCAGCCTCCCTTACCTCTGAGATTTCCTACTCATCACCATTCTCCCACACCATTTTGACCCCAGAGAGAAATTCAGTCCTTGCAGTTTTTACTATTAAGATGACCACAAAAAAATTCCTCAAACCATTCTTTCTAAAGACTCAAAATTTATAACTTACAACATGTTATGGATGGAAAATCAAGACATAGCAAGTAGAATGTCTTTCCAAGAGAACCAAGCAAGAGCCTTAATAAAGCTTTACTTCATCAACCTTAGAGCCTTATGCTTCTAAACTCTAAAATTGTATCGTGGTCATAATGATATCCAAACTTGTCAATATTTCCTTAATCACTTGCTAATTGCATTAGTCTGTTTTCACACTGCAGATAAAGACACACCTGAGACTGGGTAATTTACAAAGAAAAGGAGGTTTAATGGACTCACAGTTCCACATGGCCGGGAAGGCCTCACAATCATGGCGGAAGGAAAAGGCATGTCTTAACATGGTGGCAGACAAGAGAGAATGAGAGTCAAGCAAAAAGGCAACCCCTTATAAAACCATCAGATCTCACGAGACTTATTCACTACCACAAGAACAGTGTGGTGGAAACTGCCTCCACGATTCAATTATCTCCCACCAGGTCCCTCCCATGTGGGAATTATGGGAGCTGCAATTCAAGATGAGATTTGGGTGGGGACACAGCCAAACCATATCAGTAATGCAAGCAAGAACTTCCTTCTCTGTATGCAGGAATTTTGTAAAATTGGAGTAATTTTGTTGAAAAACCAATAGATACAAAATTTCTACTTACATACATACAGAATTTTGTTACTAAGAGGACAATTTGCAGGCCAGACACTTGCAGTCTTCTCTTGTCTGACCTGAGCAAATAGAAGAAGGGTGGACCGATGGTGCTAGACGTTGGCATGATAAAAATTACTATGGGGACAAAAGGCCTTCCCTACATAAAATAACTATAAGTATTATCCTAAGAGAATTAAGCAGGGGGCAAATGAAAAGCTGTCACAACGTGCTTCTTCCAGTTCTACAGCAGGAATTTTAGGACTTTGTGTTGCAGCAATGCTCCAATAGAGTTTGCCTGGTGGCACACTGAGCTTCAAGAACAGTGGGTGTCTCCTCCTATCAAGCAGAATGGATATAGATATAAAGGATGCTATGATGAAGAGTAAATCTATTGGCGAAGTGCACATTATTTTCAACTCCTGTCCTAATCAGATTCCCCCCAAACTAATCTGTGGTGCTTTTATTAATTTACATAGTGGGTACTATTTGGCATATTATGAAACAGTTTGTTGTACTTTTTAAACAGTCAATAACATGACATCTGATTCTTTTTAACAAAAAGTTTCTTCCCTTGAATATTTTCATTACTTTTGCCTGTGGATTATAACCAGTTGTTATTTCCATTGAAAACCCCAGCCTTTCTAGTTTCTGGTTCCACATAACTGGAGCCCAGTAGACTTAATTACATTTAAAGATGACTGAAGTTAGTTAGCTGAACTTTGCCTTAGCTTAAAGCTGCAAGTTTAACTGTTCCTTGATATGCATTACTAGTCAATCACTCAGTTGGCTACATATCATACTGTAGGAGAGTTTTGGTGTTCACATAAAAAAATTAATAATTGGACTAGGCCCAGAAGAATACCCAATGGATTCTCAAATCATTAATTTTTGGATTAAGCTTTTACTTTGGCAACGTGTATACAAATAAGCAGAATGACTGAAATTAATTTATTGCATTCAAGAGACATCTGTAATTCTGCAGTTACTTGGTGAGAAAGAATTAAACAATTTCATCTTTGACCATTTCCCTTTTCATTCCAGCTAAACAAACCTCGCCTTGCTAAATTACTCAGATTCTCTCTTGCAGCTGATAGGAAAACAAAGGGCCTCATGAGTGAAGCTTTATATTTATAAATTTTAATTCATATAAAAACACAAGGATCACATTAAAGTGTCATGAAAGGGCAAATTAAAGATAAAAGCTTAAAGACTAATTAAAGACTAATGCTTCCCACTTCAAGCGGATCATGGGGGTCTGTGCCAAAGTATTGCAGCACATGCCATGTGAGAGATCAGGAATTGAGCTCATCTCCCTACAGTTCTGAAATATGAAGGCTGGACTACAAGCCACCTCTGAACAACTCATGAATCCTGGGGAGCTAAATTCAACAGGACTTTATTTTGGATTTTTTTTTTCTCTTTTATTTTCATTTCTTTTTTTTTTTAAAGGAAAACTGTGACTACAGAAATGAGAAAGATGCAACCCATGTAATTGACCTAGTACGCTCTGTCTCATTAGAACACTTTCAGCGAAGCTGCAGATGATGGATGGATGCATCAGCTTTCTCAAAGTAACCAAAGGCCAGAGGGACTCAGAAAAAATAAGGATAAATGACAGTCCTGCTCCAACGATTGACCAACTGAATGTTCAGGGGTATTTATCATAGACTCAGAAAGCAGAGTCTTGAGATTTCTGCTAAGGCCAATAAATGTTTTATTCCCAAGCAAGTAACAGAAAATGTTCCCAGGTCCCAGTTATGTGCTATTGGAAAGCCTAAAGGAAGATAGGAAAGGAGGAGAAAGGAAAAAGATAAACCCAGTTGGTATGAGAGTGGAGGAGGAGGGGAAGGGAGCCATTTCATAATGATAGTGGTATTGACAGAAATAGCACATAGCTTCAGAAGTCTCAGAGAATGCAGACTATGGTCCTGGTGGGAGTTTTCATCCTCAGGTTTTACTGTCACTCATTTACTCTGGTTGGGGTTGGTGGTGTGAAGATGGAAAGACATTTAAAATTCATTCTTTTCCTTCTACAAAAGAAACTTTTTTCTACCTGGTATTGCCTTTAGAGTTTTGTGGAAGTAAATTCAATGGAATAGGTTCTATTTATTTAATACCTTCTATTTACTTGTCCTTGCAACCCCCACGAGGGGTCTTACTATCTGGATAAGGAAACTAAATCTCCAAGAAGTTATAAGTTAAGAGATTTGCTCAAGTCAGACATGTAATAGAAGAACTGGACTTCAACTTGGGTCTGGCTTAGAGTCTGACTACCTTACACTGCACCCTCTGATGTAAAAACTTAGTCTAACCCCAAAATTAAAATCTCTGAATATTTAACTGCTCAAAGAAGTTATGCTTCATTAAGTAAAATTCAACATTTAATTATATGAAAATGCCATTTTCTTCCTGATGTGCTTTAAAACCAAGTGGTTTCTATTCCCTAGAATGTTGTTTTCTAGATACATTTAGGACTTGGCTGACAACAAAATGATGTAAAAGACAGACATAGGGACAGAAAAAAAATACTGTGATGTCTATTGGACATTGTTTTGGATAATATCGTAATACTTTATTTGTACTTTTATTTTACCTTCTATTTAGCTTACATAGTTAAAAATATGAAGTTACATTGACTTATGGAGGAAAAAAATTACAGCCCATTTAGTTCTAGAAAGGGTTCCAGGTGACTTGAATCGTAGTTAGCTAAGCATTTCTATACTCCTTCATCTCTCCTAACTAGATTATCTAATCCTCAGGGCTGGAGGCTATCCCAGCCATCTTTATTTCTCCAGCAGCACCCAGCAGTTCTTGATGTGGTAGGCAACCAACGTTTGTTGAATACATTTCTACGGAGATGACTTGACAGATGGAGTATCCAAAAAGAAGGGCTTCTACAGAAAAGAACTGTATGGATTATCTCTCAAAATAAATAGAATATTTCAGAATCAAGGCTAGATGGAATGATTCTTTAATACTCCTGTGGATTCATGGATGACCCTTTTAAATCTTTAAATATCAATAAGACATGTTGAATCTAAACATTCTATATTTTAAATTCCAAATTTTTTACGTTTTCTTGGGCCAGAAATGGTCATTGTTGCATTCTTACACTATAGTAGATATTATTATTTCTGCCCTCTGCCTGCAAAACAGGCAGGTGCACTAAGGAGCAGGAGCATGGGCTGTTTGAATCTCTGGGTTCTTATTTAACCTATCAATAATTTAGTGGGTGTTATTTGTTGCCTTTAGTTTCTGTTATTTTTACTCCTTTGTTGGCAGCTCTTGTTTATACTTTGAGAAAAGAAACAGGTTACTTCACATACTGGGGTTTTACCTTATTCTTGTATTATTTTTCACTTGCACAGCATGAGTGCAATCAATAAGACAGACGGCATTTAAAATGCAATACTAAATTACATATACTTAAAGCTATATTCTCTGTGACAGTGTAAGGCATATACATAATCAATAAATAATGATGAATTAAGAGACTGTCTTTAGAACTATTATTTGAAGCTGTAGTTCTGCAACTCACTTACTGTGTGACTTTGGACATCTTATATCACCTCTCCAGGTTTCACTTTTAGCATCTGAAAAACGAAGAGATTAAAGTAAATGATATATAAGGACCATTGAAACTTTTGCATTCTGTGATCAACTGGATGGTATAGATTAGTTCACTACCTCTGTTTTTCCACTACGAGAATCAAGTTAGTTGCATTTCTATGGAGTAGATGAATTTAAAATACAGCTTTACCTTTTCTGTTTTTCTTAACTGGAGCCCAAGTGCAGGGTAAATTATGTTAAGATGTTTTGTGTAGCATCATGGATGCTCTTCCTTCTTCAACCACTTAGGATAGGTCTGGGGAGGGTTCAAGCGATTCTCCTGCCTCAGCCTCCTGAGTAGCTGGGATTACAGGCACCTGCCACCATGTCCAGCTAATTTTTGTATTTTTACTAGAGACAGGGTTTCGCCATATTGGCCAGGCTGGTCTCAAACTCCTGACCTCAGGTGGTCTGCCTGCCTTGGCCTTCGAAGGTTTTTGGGATTACAGGCGTGAGCCACCACGCCCGGCCCATATTATTTTCTTAATGGGGTAAAGTGTTTCAGAAAAATCACTACTCCCAGCCACTATAAAATTTTTTATTTTGCTTTCCTAAAACTGTCCAAAAAGGAGACGAAATACCCAGCATCAATCCAACTTTAGGTGAAAGTTAGGTTAGTTGCATGTACTAATCCAAACACAAGTTAACTTGGAAGAAATTCACGGTGAATGTCTAGACAGGGTCTGCTAAAGAGGTTTCTGCTTTTCAGAAGGTTGTTGGGTGGAGAAGCTACCTAGCTACAAATTATACAGTAAGAGGTTATGAGCCTGTAAATTATTTATCAAAGACTATTGGTGATATTCTTTCATTATACAGAACAAATTTCCAGCAAGAGAGTTATCAGGGTTGAAGTCTGGCCTCAAGCAAATTAAGATCTAAGAAAAAGAAGAGAAAACTTATAAGTGCCAACAATAAAATGCTCATCATTTCCCCCTTCTTTATAAGATGAATAATTTAGACTTTGATTTCTTTTACTTTTTTCTTTCCGGAGCTTTATTTTTCTGACTCTAATACTAGGTAATCAACCATATAAGATGGAGTTGAATTGCAAAAGCCACACAGAAATTTATCTTAATAGCTCAGACAACTCAGAGGATCAGAAAAGTATATCTTGAGTTTATAGAGATTTTGGGATAAACTTGGCTTATGCTGTTGGAAATGAATAGCTAACACTTTACACACACTACTGATATACACTAAAATTTTCATTGATTTACAAAAATTTTTCTCCGTAGCCACTTGAATACCTGCTTGCACTAGAATGCTTAGTGTTGCTTCCCTCAGTTAGCAATAAAATAGTTGCTAATCATTAGTAGATGATGCTAATCAACCCTGTGAAATATGTTTTAAATTTACTTGAGTAAATCAATATTGAAAATAAATTTCAATGTGTCTTGCCTGCATTTATACCCACCTTCTCACCTTGAGTCAAAGTGTAAGTACTTAAGTTTAGAATTAGTGTTTGAGTATAGGTTTTGTATTAATATTTAGATTTTTAAATAAAAATCTGCAGATAGTTTAAATACAAATGTCTAATAAGTGCATAAAGGAATGGCTGTTATATCTTGTTAAAAAATAGTTCTGCCATAGTCTTATAATCTGCCCCAGTATTACGTACTGCTGGAGAAAAGAGGACTGCAAATATTCTAAGATGTTGCCTTTCCTGGACACCCTGACTTTGCAGATTTTTATTCTCACATGTTAGGTACAATTCTGGCAGTTTATCCTGTGAAAAGATTAGGGCTTTTGCAGTCTCTCAAAAGCATACAAAGTAAAGACCACTTTTTTTCTTTCTTTCTTTCTTTTTTTTTGATAGAGTCTCACTCACCCTGCTTCCTAGGCTGGAGTGCAGTGGTGCGATCTCGGCTCACTGCAACCTCCACCTCCCAGGTTCAAGCTGTTCTCCTGCCTCAGTCTCCTTAATAGCTGGGACTACAGGTGTGTGCCACCACGCCTGGCTAATTTTTGTATTTTAGTAGAGACAGGATTTCACCATGTTGGCCAGGCTGATCTCGAACTCCTGAACTCAAGTGATCCGCCCGCCTTGGCCTACCAAAGTGTTGGGATAAGAGGCGTGAGCCACTGCGCCTGGCCAAGACCACTTTCTAAACTGTGGTCATAGAGAGGTTTATAGCCACTCCAATCTGAAGAGCAGTTTGAATTGATGTGCCATTGATGAGCAGGCTCTTCTTACTCTGAATCTAGCAAGCACTCCATTCTGACTTTGACTCAAGGAGCAGAGGGACGACTTGCGTTTATATTAGAATTTGGATGCCGAGAGATAATTAAAGTGTGCAAAACACTGGAGCATGGTAAATAGAGAAAGATGGGTAGATATTTAGGTAGAGAGATTCCTAAATAGACAGTTTCCAGAGATTATTTTTGTGACATTGGTTAAATTAACTACAATGAGAATTAATTATTTTTAAAAACACCTTCTCCAGGCAATCTGTAATTTTAGATTTTAGTAGAAATAATAGGTGCCTGGGAGTCTCCCAGGCCCTCATCGGTGTCAGATATTATACCTGAGTAAATTTGGCAGGAGGTCTGCTCCAGAGATTCTGCATGTCATGCAGAAAATGGCCCAGGTTTGGCTGATACTTGTAATACTGTCATTAAATTGAATTTGACTTGTAAGTGCTGGTTTGATCTAAGGAATGGCTTTTTCTATTTGTAGTGGTCTTATTGGGGGTACATACAAAGAAATCACAATTGAAGGTTATGTTGCATGCATATGCTTTGTATAAATGCTTTATTTCACTTAGAAAAAGTTCAAATGTTCCAGAGACCACAGTTTTTGACTATTATAGACAGATAAATGATGCATTGGAATTTCAACAGATAATAAGGAAGTGTTTAGTTTTTCAGGAATAATTGAAAAATGTCCTTCTTATTGACATAAGCTGTGGTTATCTTAGAGGGCACACTTTGTTTGCTTTCTCTTCATTTTGAGCCAACATACACATCATTCTGATTTCCTGGAGTTTTTCCTCTCCTTCTTCTGCCAAATTATATCCCATCTTCCTTTCAAAACTATGTGTAGAACACACATCCTTCAGGGGCCCTTCTGCACTGACCCCACCAGCCTCCAGCCACTCTCACAATATTCCTGTTGGATTTTACTTTTATTTTTTAAGGTTCAATCATTACTTCATTGATTCATTTGACATATCTGCTAACCATATGCTAGGCATAGTTCTAGACACTTGGGATATATTAAGGAACAAAATAAAGATATTTTTTCTCAAAGAGCTTATATTTTGGTAAAGAGAAAGTGATGGCTAATTTTATGTGTCACTTTGGGTAGGCCATGGTACACAGATATTTGGTCGAATGCCAGTCTAGATGTTGCTATGAAGGTATTTTTTGGTGGGATGAACATTTAAATCAGTAGACTTAGAGTAAAGCAGATGACCTGTCATAATGAGAGTGGGCCCATCCAATCAGTTGAAGGCCTTCAGAGAAAAAGACTGAGGCCCCCTACGGAAGAGGGAATTTTTTTCTCCAAACTGCCTTCAGACTTAAGCTGAACATCAATTCTTCCTGTATCTCTGGACTGCCAGTCTGCCTTACAGAATGTAAACTTGCCAGTCCCCATAATAATGCGAGGTAATTCCTTAAAATAAGTAAATGTGTGTGTATATATATAAATATATATACATATATAAATAAATATGTACGAATACATATGGATAAAAAATAAATATACATATAAGTAAATATAAATACGTATACATATAAATAAGTAAATATACATATATATGTACACACACGCATTTATTTATTTTATATAAGTGTGTGTATATATGTGTGTGTGTATATATACACACAAAAACACACATTTATTTAAAATAAATATATATTTGTGTGTGTGTGTGTGTGTGTGCATGTGTGTATATATAGTCACGGTTCTCCAGAGAAATGAAACCAATAGCAACAGGATGTGTGTGTGTGTGTGTGTGTATACATATATATGTGTGTATATATACACACATATATATGCACACATATATATGCACATATATATACACACATATACGTATACACACATATATACATATACACACACACACACATATCCTATTGCTATTGGTTTTATTTCTCTGGAGAACCCTGACTCATGCAGAGAAACATACAATAAATAATAAACATAAGAATTAGGTAAATTGTATGATACATTAGAAGAGGATAGGTGTGAAAAAAAATGAAAAAGTAGAACAGGATAAAGTGAGCTGGAAAGGCTAGAAATGGGGATCAGACTGGTCTTTTGAAATGGGGAGGCCTCATTGGGAAGGTGAGGTTTGAGAAAAGACTGAAAGATATCAGGAGACTTAGCCAAGGGGCTACCTAAAGAGTGTTTAAGGCAGAGCAACCACCAGGAACACTTGGGGCAAAGGTCCTCAGACAGGAGTGTTCCTGATGTGTTCAAAATAGCAAGGAGGCACTGTAGCTGGAATGGAGAGCACAAAAGGTTGATTAACAGGAGACGTGGGCAGAGCAGTAACAAGAAGCCAAATGGATTAGAGCCTTGTAGGCCACTGTAAGGTGAGCTGTTTTAAGTTTTGAGCAAAAGAGTGACATAATTCTGATGGTGTTTTTTTTTAAGTCCTTCCTGCCTGCTATGCTGAGAATAGACTTTAGTGGGCAAAGGTAGTAGCAGGCAGATGAGTTAGGAAGATGTGTCCACTAGCTATTGCTGAGTAACACACCACCCCAGATTTTAGTTGCTCAAAGCAAAAGTCATTATTTTGGGGGGATGGACAAATTTTGGGGGGATGGACAAATTAAGATCGGCTCAGGCAGGTCATTCTACTGGTCTCCACAGCCAGCTACAGATCAGCTAGGAGGCTCTGCTTCAGGAAGCTGGGTACCATTGGCTTGGAAAATAAGGGTGACCAGGCCATGTGCTTATTCACTCAGTGGCAGCAGAATTTCAAGAGAATGCACAGAGGTATGCAAGGTCTCTTGAGACCTAGGCTCAAAGCTAGCATGGCATCACTTGAGGGGTGTTTTTTTTTTTTTTTGAGATGGAATTTCACTCTTGTTGCCCAGGCTGGAGTGCAATGGCACGATCTCAGCTCACCACAATCTCCACCTCCTGGGTTCAAGCGATTCTCCTGTCTCAGCCTCCCGAGTAGCTGGGATTACAGGCATGTGCCACCATGACTGGCTAATTTTGTATTTTTAGTAGAGACGGGGTTTCTCCATGTTGGTCAGGCTGGTCTCGAACTCCCAACCTCAGGTGATCCACCTGCCTCGGCCTCCCAAAGTGCTGGGATTACTTGAGGTGTATTCTATTAGTCGAAGCAAGACATGGGATTTATGCAGGGTGAAGGGTTAGAGGAATAGATTCCACGTCCTGATAGGAGAAGCTATAAAAATCACATTGCAAAGGAGTGTGATACAGCAAGGAGAATAACTGAGGTTGTTTATTGGTAAACTATCTCCATCAAGGCCATTTCTGATGTCCTGGTGGGAGATAGTGGTTGCAGACTGGGGTGGGAGGTGGAGGGGGTGTGACTCGGTCAGAGCTTTTACCCATTTTCAAGGTTGATGCAACAGGATTTCTTGATAGATAGGTATGGCATGAAAAGGAGGAAAGGAGAGGAGGCAGGGATGGGTCTGAGGTTTTCAGCCTGAGCCCCTAGAATGATGGAGTTGCTGTGCCCAGATTAAGGGGAGATTGTATGTGGAAGAGATTTTTGAGAGAAGATCAGGAATTGAATTTTGATCACGTTACTTGACATGTCTGCTAGATATATGGGTAGAAATGTGATATAGGCAGTTTGATGTTGAGGGTAAAATTTGAGAGACAGTTTCAGGCTGGAGTCATCAGATTATAGCTGATATTTAAAATGATGGGACCAAACAATATCACTTCAGGCATGACTAAAGATAAAGGAAAGGACCATGAATTGAGACCTGGAAAGAATGCACTCACACTAAAGTTCATGCTAATGCTTCAGTGTACTGGGAGTTCAAGAAGAAGAAGAACCAGGAATGGAGACTGAGAAGGGGAAGCCAGTGATACACGGAAAAAGCAGACCGAAAGAGTGCAGTGTCTTTAGAGGTCTACAGAAGAAAGTGAATTGAAGCGCAGGAAATGATTCACTTTGCTACATACTGCTGACAGGTCACATGAGATCATTGCCAGCCAGATCATTTGAGATCTTTGTAAAAACAAATTTTGAGACTTTTTTGTTATTTTGCCTATCAAGAAAACATTTCCATCTTGGTTGTCACAAGAGTAACAGTAGTAGTAGTACAGTAGTATACTAGTAACGGTATATTAGTAACAGTAATAGTAGTAGTAACAATAGTAGTGTTGTAATAGTAGTAGCAATGTAATAATAGCAGTAGTAGCAGCAGCAACAATAGCAGAAGCATGCTTAGGTGCCACTCCATGTGCTTTGTATGGATTATCTCATTGAACCCTCCCAGTAATCCTCTTTTAAATTAATGAGGAAATCGAGGTACAGAAACTTTTTTTTTTTTTTTTTTTGAGAAGGAGTCTCGCTCTTTCACCCAGGCTGGAGTGCAGTGGCGCGATCTCGGCTCACTGCAGGTTCCGCCCCCTGGGGTTCACGCCATTCTCCTGCCTCAGCGCCCGCCACCTCGCCCGGCTAATTTTTTTGTATTTTTAGTAGAGACGGGGTTTCACCGTGGTCTCGATCTCCTGACCTCGTGATCCGCCCGCCTCGGCCTCCCAAAGTGCTGGGATTACAGGCGTGAGCCACCGTGCCCGGCCCAGAAATATTAACTAATTTTCCCAGAGCCAGTAAGCGATGGATCCATAATTAAAATACAGACATTCTGATTCCGGGGCCTTCCCCCTCATTACTCTACTAAGGATGTAGGAACAATGGCCTCCTTTGTGCCATGGTTGCAACAGATTACATTTTAGGCATCAGATTCTATCATAATTTACTATGAAAGCCAGGTTTCTGATCCTGTAACCATTCTAACATATCTTTTTCTTATTTACTTGCTTAATTATCTCCATCTCAATCTAAAACCAATTGGAAGCAGCCTTTACCTATTATATAGCATAAACAGAACAGATCAAGAAGAGTAAGTGATGGGATAGAATAGACTCTTTGCTTCCACCCATCATTCTAACACCTGGCATACTCATGGGACAGAAATGATAACTTTTATTTCTTTAAAATTTGCAAACCAGACTCAAAATGTGATATGGAAAGTTTAACAAACTCTTTCATAATTATCCATGTTTTTAATAGAATTAATGGCAAGTTTCCTGTGTCACTTAAGCATAAACATGGTCTCAATTTTTGCACTGCATATAATAAAATGTTATCTTTGAATGAAAACATATGGTAATTGTGGATAGCACAAAGAATGATTAAAATTTGTTCCCATTCAAATTTGGCCTAACAGTTACTCGTGTTTATTTTATGTTTATCTAAAATAGATACAAATGCAATTCCTAGTCATTCTAATAATGGAAATGCTTCAACAGAGTACAAAAATATGCCTTAAGCCATATATTATTTTAGTCATAGTGGCCATTTAAATCCATTTTTGAGGTGATAAATGGGAAATTATAGTGGAATATCCAGGTGGAAATGTCTGCAGCCAGAGAGGTAAGCATCTATAACACTGGTTCTGTGTTGCCCACCTACAGCAAAGTGTGGTGGGCATAGTGTGATTTCAACCTGCTCAAAGACAGAAGACAAAAGTTAACACAAACTCATATTCCTACCTTCAAATTCTTCAAATACTGTGAATACTTTCAAATTCTGTCCCACCTGGGATATATTTTCAATGGGGACATATATATATATATATATATATATATATATATATATATATATGCATATGTACACACATATATCTATGTATCTATATGTACACATCTATATGTATATATGTACATACATATATGTATGTACATGTATATATGTATGTGTATACATATGTATATATGTACATATATATGTGTATCTATAGTTCAACAATGGATATATTTTCAATAAAATTTCAAATGTAACAGTCTAAAAGGAAGCACATTCTTAATGTTTCTTTTTGCCTCTAGCCTCTCGGCTCTCTAATTCATTCTTCAACAACACCATTGAATCAATCATATTATAGCTTTACTCTGTGTTGTTTCTCTTCTGAAAATTAATGACTGCCTATTGTCTACAAGTTCCATACAGTTCCCCCTAGCTTGGGCAGGTTGGCTAGCTAGGGCAACAGCCTTTCCCAACACTTCTTCACTGACATTCTTACCAGAAAGGCTGGAAAGCAGATAGATTTTTTTTCTCTACCTATCTTTCAACTACAAGTGGCACTGACTCATTTTTGGACAATGAGATAGAACTACTGAAGGATTTTGAGAAAGCCTTTGGTTTTCTGATAAGAAAAACATATGTAGTTGTTGCTATGTTTTTTCTACTTCCTGTTTTGAATACAAATGTAATGCCTGAAGCTTCCGCATCTATCTTATGACCATGAGGAAATAAATATGGGTTAAAATTTCCTAAGGATAGCAGAGCATAAGTGGAAAGATTCTGGTCCATCAGAAATCTGGGGAGCTGTTGACACACCTTGAGACTGCCATTCTGGACTTCTTCTTAGAAAAACAACAAATATATTTATCATTTCAATCAGACTTTGCTTCTTTTTTTCTTTCTGAGACTGAGTCTTGCTCTATCGCAGAGACTGGAGTGCAGTGGCACCATCTCGGCTCGCTGCAACCTCTGCCTCCCATGTTCAAGCGATTCTCATGCCTCAGCCTCCCAAGTAGCTAGGGCTACAAGAGTGCGCCACCACACCTGGCTAATTTTTGCATTTTTAGAAAGAGATGGAGTTTCACCATGTTGGCCAGCCTGGTCTCGGACTCCTGACCTCAAGTGATCTACCCACCTTAGCCTCCCAAAGTGCTGCGATTACAGGCATGAGCCACCACGCTTTGCCGGATTTTGCTTCTTATGGATGCCATTATTTCTAGCTAATTCATTTTGGCATTCAGATGCCCACACTATCCAATTTGAAGCTATCATTTCATACACCTCTACCTTTACTTGGCTACTGAATCCCCACAAAAATCTTCACTAGTTTCCGTTATCTAGAACACTTCCTGGACTTTCCTGCTTTAGCAGCTTAGCTAATGTTTTTTCCTCCCCTCAAAATTCCTTCTTTTTTGTATTCTTCCACCAACAGTGACCTCCCTTCTCTGTCTCTAGTCTTGCTGTATAGTCTTCAAAGCCCAGCTTACATTTCATCTGCCCATGAAAACTTTGCATTATCTGTGTGGAGGTTACACAGGTGGATTCCTATGGAACTTGGCTCTGTACAGCTAAAGATCATACCAAACCCCAGAATACAATTACTGATGAACGTGTCATCTCATCTTTAAATTGTAGTCAACTGAAATTGGATTGATACATTATTTTTTCCCCTTAGGGAGGGGTTGGACTTTGGTATTCAATCAATTTTTTTTCCTAAAGAAGTGGATAAATGAACAAAGGAAACAGATAATAAGTGTCTAAAGTATAAAGTAGGTTAGGAGTACCAGAACTGAGAAGTGGTGAAATAGACAGGACTCCACAGATAGAGTCAAAGGACAGAGTATTTTATTACTGTAAAGAGGTCATGAAAAGTTTCATCTAGGTACAGGACAACAAAATGAGGTTTTGGTCAATGCAAGAAATGGAATAACTCTTTGGTCTCAAGTCACATTTTGACTGTAGTGTGTGGTGAGATTTTGTGCATTAATTGTTTTTTTACATTTAATGGGAACTGGGCACATAATTCTATATACCCTAAAAGGAGAACTGGGCCCATAAAATATTGTGATTAAAAACTGTATTCTTTGTGGTTTTATTCACATGTTTTCTTTGTATTATAATCTAATATGCTTGCTTAGAAACACATTTTATTGTTCTTGAGTCATATCCCCATCTTGAGTTTATTAAACTTGAATTAAAATAAATTACTCTAAAAACAAGGCTATATTTTCAACATTGGTACTTGAAAAACCTTTGAAACTAAATGATATGGTTTTGTGGTGTCCCCACCCAAATCTCATCTTGAATTGTAGTTCCCACAATCCCCAAGTGTCATGGGAGGGACCTGGTGGGAGGTAATTGAATGATGGGGGCAGTTACCCCCATGCTATTCTTGTGATAGTGAATGAGTTCTCACAAGAGCTGTTGGTTTTATAAAGGGCTTCCCCCCACCCTTCACTCTGCACTTCTCCTTGCTACTGCCATGTGAAGATGGATGCGTTTGCTTCCCCTTCCACCATGATTGTAAGTTTCCTGAGGCCTCCCCAATGATGCAGACATGTGAGTCAATTAAACTCCTTTCCTTCATAAATTACCCAGTCTTGAGTATTTCTTCATAGCAGTCTGAGAACAAACTAATATACTAAATGAAGTTAAAATTAAAAACATTAAGCAAATCTAAGTCTTAAAAATGGTAAGGCCTCGCCCATCTCAAATATAGACATTTGTTAGAGCAGCATGGCTTTCATTTTTGTCTTTTGGTCTTTTGCAGTTGGAGAGGTTTGATTAATGTTATGTTAAATGCCTAATATTACGTAATAAATTAAGTTACTCATGCTGTGTCTAGCCCCTTCGCACCTACTTCTAGCAGCAAAAGGTAGCTGAGGATAAACAACTCCATGAGGGGAAATTCACTATACATATGTTCAAACAGATATATCCATGGTATCAAAGAGGGAGAGAGGGGGAAAAAAAGCTTTTGGAGAAAATATTTCAAATATTTGTCTTTCTCTTCCTATTATATTTTATACGTATGTATTACAGAAGAAAAAACCGCTCAGCAAATTAAGAAAGCCCACTAGTAATCCCTAAGGACTGCTGTCACTACTAGGTCTTGATGACAGGCAACATTCTGAAGAAATATATCTAAATCATGGACTTTTTTTTTTTTAAGTTAAGAAATCCAGAAAAGTCATAGGTCTTGATTACAGATTCTGGCACAATTTCAATGACAGTTTTTAAACATAATGTCCTCTTAGTTGTAAACCCACATATGGGTCCTTTATTGGCTCAGTTCAGAGCCAATTTCTTCATGCAAGCCTGGAACCCTATCTACTCCTTGCTGATCTTTCAACAGTTTTCAAGGAGTTGGCCTTCTTTCTTTCCAGAAAGCAATCACCCATTCTTTCAACTTCATGTCACTAACATTACTCATCACAGTGGAGGAACAGACGAGGGTAATTATAATTTTTTTTAATTTTGGAAACAGCCCAAGTTCTAAATGTCTTTCAAATTTGTTTGTGTAGTTCCCTAGTCTATGACTGTTAATTTTCTCAGATGTTATTGAAAGTTTCCTTTGTTTGTTTATTTATTCATTCACTCTTTCATTCAACAAGTGTTTATCAAGTACCTACTATGTGCCAGGCACTGTTTTGGACTCTGGGGACATATCAGTGGACAAAATCTTAAGAAAGTGTGCATGCTAGAGGGGAGAAATGATTATAAACAGACAAACCGAAAACAAAATCCAATCTACCAAGTAATGACAAGTGATGAGAAAAATAAGCTGAGTTCGTGGAAAAGAGAAAGCTGGGTGGGAGGGCTGCTGCTTTGTATTGGGTGGTCAGTGAATACTGCTCTGATATTAGTCGTTGAGCAGGACCTGAAGGAAGTGAGGGGTGCATTATGCAGATATCTGGGAAAAAATCCGTTTAGGCAGAGGAAACAGGAATTTAAAAGGTCCTCAGTGTGCTTGATGTGTTCAGGGAACGGCTGGACCACCGTGGCTGGAGCAGAATGTGCAATGTGTTCGAGGATGGAGGAAATGACATCAAATAAAACAGAGCTGGGGCCAGACCCGGGCCTTGGTGTCCACTTTAAGGGCTTTGATATTTATTCCAAGTGAGATGGGAAGCTATGGAAGAACTTTTAGCAGTGAAGTGACATGATCAGATTTAAGTTTTAAAAGGATCATTTTGACTTTTACATTGAGCCACAGACTGTAGGGTTAAGTTCATAAACGGGGAGAACAGTTTCAAATCCATTGTAATAGTGCAAATCCTAGATGAGTTCTTGTCTCAGAAATGTACACATTCAGGCCGGGTGCGGTGGCTCACACCTGTAATCCCAGCACACTGGGAGGCCGACGCAGGCAGATCACTTGAGGTCAGGGGTTCAAGACCAGCCTGGCCAACATGGTGAAACCCTGTCTCTACCAAAAATACAAAAAATTAGCCGGGTGTAGTGGTGTACGCCTGTAATCCCAGCTACTCGAGAGGCTGAGGCAAGAGAATTGCATGAACCCAAGAGGCGGAAGTTGTAATGAGCCGAGATAGCGCCATTGCACTCCAGCCTGGGCAACGGAGTGAGACTGTCTCAAAAAAAAAAAAAAAAAAAGAAAAAAAAAGAAAAAGAAAAGAAAGAAATATATACATTCAGTCCAGTCTGGGTTAGATATTTAACCATGATGCTTACCTCATAGCCAGCTTTTGGGTTTAGCATTTTCTCAGAATCATTCATAACCTTCCCTGATCTCATTTCTGTACATGGACCAATCTCTTTCTAATACAACTATACCCAAGATAGTCCCTATGAAACCATCCTAGGGGAGAAACGTTCAACCTTTTGGCTCTCAAAAATTCTTCTTCTGGGCTTCAAATGTTTTTTGCAGGAAACTTGCATTTGTAACTTTTTCTTTCTCCATCCTTTTAAAAATTCTTTTGGTTTTACCTGTAGCACATTCAATCATATGTTACCAAAGTCAGTTCTGGCTTTAGTTGGAACTCAGTCTCCTTACCTGTTGTCTGAAATGAGTCTTTCTGCACCTGGTATGTGTCCTGTGGTGGGTGACATCCTCTTAGGGGCACTAGTGCCTCTTTCTTTAGCATTCTCTGAATTTTCTTGCTACCTCTACCCCTTATATCTCCTTAAAAGCTCGTATTTCCAGTCTGAGAGATGTCGCTGCTCCAGAACTCCTTTTACAAAGAATAATGATTGACAGGCCTTGAGCCTTAGTTCCATTTTTCAGTTCTGACCACCTTCTCCCATTACCTATGCCAGAGGTTTCTGGCTACATACCAGCCATATTAGCTCATAGTGTGTTCTGTTTAGCCCATACGGTGCTTTTAAAATTGTTTGAATAGTTGCTGACACTTAAAAATGATGAGGTTTATATAAAAACTGATTTTTTTCACTTCTCTTGAAAAATGGGAAGACTTGGCCAAACCAGGTGTGTATGATTCTATGGCAACAGTCAACCAGAGCTGAGTATTCATTTGACAAGGTGCTCTGCAGTTCCCCACAGCCTCAGCCACCCTGGTGCACGCTCCATTAAATTCCCTGCCTGCTGGTCCCTCTAGACATTTAAGTGTGACACTTATGGTTTCCGCTCCCATTCTCTCACATCTCACTATCCTTTCCAGATTATTCTAGGGCCCTCCAATTCCCCTGAAGAATTATTCAGGACAATGAAAGAAATCCTTCAGAATTATATTTTAAAATAAAAATAACACCTCCCAACATATGGAAAACAACAAGGGACATAACTTTCACATAGAAAAGAGTGACCAACTTTCCATATATTTTCAAAACAATAAATTAAATAGATGCTGGTTCGTTGTCCAATTTAGTGCAACCTGGGAAACCACTGGACATAAACTCTGACTTTCCCCTTAGCCTAGCCCTCCCCGACCCCAGGCTCCTCTAGCAAATCCTTCTGAAATAGGATTTATGAGATGACCAACAATGCAACGAAACTGTGGACAACGATACTGACATTAGATTTGCCATGGCCACTCATGACAAAGTTTCTATTGGCTTTTGGTCCATTTTCAGATGTCTGTATGATGAGAGATAAATTCTCCAATATCCCATTAGAGTTACTAAGCAGCCCCAATTCAGGGGAGTATACATATATAAAGGTTCTATTTCTTCCAGTCACTGCCTTTAGCCATACCTAATTCATTCTCCGTTTCTTGTAGTGACTATCTGGGATAGATTCCATAAATTTTCAGTCATGCTGAGCCATTAAACTCTGTTATTTTAAAGCATCAACCTCAAATTTGATTTAAGTCTCTTCCCTCCTTTGGATCTTTCTTGTGTGGTTTTTCAGAGGGCTCTGCTGACCCTTTTGCTCCACAGTTTCTTAACCAGGAGATCCAGCTTGAACTCCACCTCTTCTTCCTACCATCATCAGCACATGCCCCCACCACATAGCTTCTTGTTACTGCCCTCCCCCAATCCCTGCACTTACTCAGGCAATCACCTTATGGGGAGGGCAAGATGTCTACAACCTGGCTATCTTCTGACCCAAAGTCAACTCACTCATCTTTGCCACAAACAGTGGTAGAGCAGATCAGAACCCTCTCCTTCCCAGTGTTTCTCTTTAGGTGCTTCTTCCCCCAACCCAGATTTACGTAGAGACAAATTAGCCAGTTCATGACCTAAGCAGATGTTTAACCAGGACATCCATCCATTCCACTGAGGTTGCCAATCTTGCAGGCCCCCAGCCTCTGAGCTCTTCTGTCTTGCCTTGGTGAGGAGAAGGGAGGTGAATCATCTCTTCTTTCTGTGGGGAGGGGAGGTGAATCATCTCTCATTCCAAATCCTATGGATTCTCTAGTTTCTCCATTGAGGCTCACACTTTCCTCTCTCTATTCCTTTTTCATAAAGACAAAATTGGGGAACAGTCAAATGTGGTAGGCTCAGCTTTGCAGACTCTATGGAAGCCTTGAGGAAGGTCTCATGATTGGCTGCTCTCTTCAGAAAAAAGGGGGCTTTACAATTTCACACACATTGTTCTGTGTTCTGAGCCTTGGTGCCAAGTCTGGAGAAACCCTGTTCAACATCTTGTTACACTCTTCTCTTTGGGCTGGCTGAATCAGCTGGGGTCTACCAGTGAGTGGCAGAAAACTTGACCCAAAATGGCCCCGGCAATGAGGAAGTATGTTGTATCACTTAACTAAAAAGTCCAAATGGGAAGATCTGGCTTCAGGCCATATTGATTCCTGGCTCAAAGGGCATCTCCTGGTCCCTAGCTCCACTTCATTTCCTCTGGATGAAGAAATAGTAGATGGAAGAGTTGTGGGGTCCTTGCGGAGGCCCCCAAGTTTCACATCGTTACAAGCCAGCTATCCCAGTTGTGCAAACAAAAGTCCTGGAAAATGACTTGGGTTGTGTGCCTGTCCCTGATTGTCTCATAGTGCTCAGTGATAGCTGATGCCACTCTGAGGATCAGTTGAAGTTTGTCAATAACTTCACTCCATTCCTTCTAACCTCTTTTGGTATCCATCAAAGAAGGCCATGGATTTTCCAGATCAAAATGTGTCCAAACATAAATTGAGGGCATTAGATACATGCTAGGACCTGAGTTGAAGGTATGGGCTTGGTAACATAATGTAGCTATTTCTGGGTTTCAGACAGGCATAAAGATTAGTAAGATCAGTTAAAAATGTTGAGCCTTAGAGTAAGACAGGCCTGGATCCAAATGATTGCTTCACTAGAGCAAGAAACCTTGGATAAGTACTTAACTTCTCTTGAGACTCAGTTTCCCCAACTAGAAAATGGGAGTATTGAGAATACCCAAATCATTGGGTTGCTAAAAGGATGAAATAAAATACCTGGCACAATTATTATATTTCTTAATATATAAACATATGTTATATAATAAATATAATATATTTATGTATGTATTAGTCTGTTCTCATGCTGCTATGAAGAAATACCTGAGACTGGGTAATTTATAAGGAAAAGAGGTTTAATTGACTCACAGTTCCACATGGCTAGGGAGGCCTCAGGGACCTTACAGTCATGGCAGAAGGGGAAGCAAACACATCCTTCTTCACAAGGCAGCAGGAGGAAGAAGTGCCGAGCAAAGAGGGAAAAGCATCTTATGAAACCGTCAGATCTCGTGAGAACTCACTCAATATCACAAGAGCAGGGTGAGGGTAACCTCCCCCATGATTCACCCACCAGGTCCCACCCACGACACACTGAGATTAGGAGAACTACAATTCAAGATGAGATTTGGATGGGGGCACAGCCAAACCATATCAATATATGATTTATATAATAAAATAACATATATTATTATATAATGTCTGGCACAAGGAGATGCTCAATAAGTACTATTTTTGTTGCTAAGTACTTTCTCCTCCGGGCACACAGCAATACTGTGGAAAACCATGCTAAATCATGAAGGATTTTCCTTATAATTTCTAGAAGTGGCCAATTTGATAGTTATCCCAGGCAGTAAGCAAATTTTCCTGCCATTTCTCCTATTATTATTTGTAAATAGCAAATGGAGAACCTAGCATGAGAGATGGAGGGTGAAGCAGACTTAAGTATATGAATTGTCTTAAGCACTGATGTGTTTGTGTATATGCATATATATATATATATATATCTGCATATGTGTATATGCGTATATATGTATAGATGTGTGTATGTGTATATATGTACATGCATACATATGTATATGTGTGTGTGTGTTAGACTAAGATGTTTATGCTAGGATTATGCTAGCAGAGATTCATTGATCATTTCCCAAAAGTAACACAGGATACTTTGCAAGCTATGCCAAATTTGAGACACATATGAATTTAGAAACACTGCAAGACATTGCTGAGGCCTTCCTCTCTTAGATATGTTTCCACAAAAAAAGGAAAATCAAGGCATTTTTGTGGTGTCATTTAAAGTGAAGCAATCTTGCTCAAATTTCATATTTAAGTAAATTGTAAAAATACTGATGACATAAATTCACTTTTCTAAAATGCATTTTTAACATTTATTTATTTACTTATTTATTTATATTTTTTTAGATGGAGTCTTGCTCTGTCACCCAGGCCGGAGTGCAATGGCATGATCTCAGCCCACTGCAACCTCCACCTCCTGGGTTCAAGCGATTCTCCTGCCTCAGCCTCCCAAGTAGCTGCGATTACAGGCATGCGCCACCATGCCCTGCTAATATTTATGTATTTAGTACAGGAGGGGTTTCGCTATGTTGGCCAGGCTGGTCTCAAACACCTGACCTCAGATGATCCACCTGCCGCGGCCTCCCACAGTGCTGGGATTACAGGTGTGAGCCACCGTGCCCAGGCAAAATTTATTTTTTTAAATAAATAATACTAGAATTACACTTGAGAGATTTCTTTTTTATATCAACTAAAAACTGTGACTTTCTGTGATCTAAAATTTTGTTTCTTTGGGAGACAGTAACAATGAAGGTAATCTTCCCAAGTATACTACATGAATTATGTGGAAATATTTGGTGTAACTACATAAATGTAAATATAACAAGAGCCTTTTATTTCCAAAATGAGCATCAATTTATTTTAAGAATAAGATATCAACTAGCACCCTCTTGTGGAAATGATTATTTTAGATATTGGAAAAGAAAATCTTACACAAGCAGCATGGTGGCACACCTATCATAGATGTATTTTTTTCCACACACTCTTGATGACTTCGAATTAATTGTATACTTTTGTTTTTACACAGAGTCTAGGAGAAGATGTTAACATGCAGCACAGTGATGATTGCAGATTTATACTCTTAAGACATTTTTTTCTCAAGTAGATCTTCAGCTGTCATCTGATTCAATTAGTCTAAGAATTTTAATTTATATTTCACTTCAAAAGGTTGAACTAGATAAGTACACGGAAATACAAATAAAAGTACTTTTTACAAGCTTTAAAACTGTGGTGTCCCCTATCTGTATTTTTTTCCTCTAGCATCTGCCTTGCTAAAAGTTCTCTTGATGCCTCCTCCTGGGGGATAGTTTCTGACCCAGACCTGAACCAGTTCTGACCAAATGTGAAATCCTCCAGAAATGTCAGCCACCCTGCCTACCTCCAATTTTTATTGATTGATTGTTTTGAGACAGGGTCTTGCTCTGTCATCCAGGCTAGTGTGCTGTGGCATGACCATAGCTCACTGCAGCCTTGCACTCCTGGGCTCAAGCAATCCTCCTGCCTCAGCCTCCCAAGCAGCTAGGACTTACAGGCGTGCTCCATCATGCCCATGCTTTTTTCTGTAGAGATGAGGATTTCATTAAGTTGCCCAGGTTTGTCTCAAACTCCTGGTCTCAAGCGATCTTCCCGCCTCAGCTTCCCAAAGTGCTGAGATTACAGGTATCAGCCATCACACCCGGCTCACCTCCAGCTTCTTAGTGGCTGGCCACCTTTGCTATATGAAAGTATATAAAAAAGAACAGTCACACTTGTCTAAGAGTGAAAGTAATTCTTGGGCTTAGAATTTTCTGGTACTCAAAGTATTCAAAGATAGGATGGTTAACTGCTTAGTAGGCAATTGACAGAATGTGTTCAAGTTCAGTTAGTTATTTGGGCTCAATAATCTTCATGGTCCCTTCCAATCTGACATTCTAAAGCCTTTCTATTTAGTCTAATGGCCAGCCCCACTGAATGAACTAATCACTGCCATTCCTCCTCTTTTATTCCTGAGATGGTCATGAAGATTTTAATGTAGTCCTTGCAGCATTGGTCTGTACTTTCCCCCAAAATTATTCTTTCAAGTAAACCATCAAGACCTTCAAAGGGCCATTCAAAGTGCACATTAGGCCAGACAAGGTGATGCATGCCTGTAATCCTAACACCTTAGGAGGCTGAGGCAGGAGGATCACTTGAGCTCAGGAGTTTGGGACCAGCCTAGGTAACATAGGGAGACCTTATCTCTACAAAAGTAAAAATAAAAAACATTAGCCAGGTGTGGTGGTGTGCATCTGTGGTCCCAGCTACTTGGGAGGCTGAGGCAGGAGGATCACTTGAGCCCAGGAGGTTGAGGCTGCAGTGATCCATAATCACACCACTACATTTCAGCCTGGGTGACAGAGCAAGACCTTGTCTCCAAAAAAAAACCCAAACAAACAAAAAACAAACCAGTGCATATTTATCAGGGAACTGGGCCATAATAGTGACATGAGTCCCTTTAATCATTAGTTTTAAACAATTATAAATAATCAAGGAATATATAGGTTATCTCCAGCAGAGAATTGTCAGGTATAATTAAGGGTGAGATGCTGATTCAGATAGAGAAATGTGTAACATAGAAGGCATAGGGGCACATATTCAAGGGAGACGTGAAGCATCCTGAGATGAAGGACAAGTGTGGGATTTGGGGTACAAACAATCCAATTCAAACCCTGGTTCTGTTTGTTGTTAGATGAATGGCCCTAGGTAAGTATCTGAGACTCCCATATCTGTCAAATAAGAATGATTGTATTTACCTCACAGGGTTGTTGTAAGAATTAAATGACATAAAAAACGAGAAGCACAGAGCATAATACTTAATCCAAGAAGGCTCTCAAAAACTGCTAGCTTTACTTTTTTGTTTGTTTGTCTTTTTCTTCCTTCAACCTTTATTTTTGTGTGTGTGACAGAGTCTCATTCTGTTGCTCAGGCTGGAGTGCAGTGTTAATGCTCACTGTAGCCTCAAGCTTCTAGACTCAAGCCATCCTCCTGCCTCAGCCTCTCGAGTAGCTAGGACTATAGGTATGCACTACCAAGCCTGACCGCTTTTTTAAATTTTTGGTAGAGATGGGGGTCTCACTGTGTTGCCCAGGTTGGGCCAGCTTTTCTTGTGGCCAGAAAGGGTCCTTGATGTTTAAGGATTTAATAGCCAGGGGCTGGGGGTGGGAGGACAAACTAAACAACTATTTCTTATATGAAATTAAATTGTGTTCACTGATTATCCCTGATAACCTTACCTGATGAATCAGGGGACGAGATCTCCATCTTCTCTAATATTTTACAATATTTTTCTAATAATCTTTGATTACTGATTGGGGCACATTTTTATCTCTCAGCATTTAGATTCACACAGTGTGAGTGCTCTTAGCTAACTTGGACTCATATATTTGTGTGAGCAGATCTTTGTAAGTTTGACCTCCCTAGCCTTTGCATTAAGGACATCTCTGAAAGCTGAAAGCAAAAACTTTTAGGAAACAGTAGCTTCTCGTCTCTACAGTGAGGAATCCCTGGAAACCTTGGTAGTTGAGCCCTGACTATTCAATAATTCAGTTAACTATGGAATCGGTTAGGTCTATAAACTTGGTGATCACAGTTTATGCTAGGAATTCACTTCTGAAGACTTCGTAGCATTCAAAGGATGCATAGTTTAAGACATACTGTTGAAGGATAGTATTTGTAATTTATTAGCTAAAGTAGTGTCACCATGTGGCAAGAACAAAAATAGCATGTATTCAGACAGCATGTTTTAAAAGTAGCAATTTCTTATTAATTTTTAATTGATTTTGATAATTTGGGTGATTTTAATGAATTTATTTTCATTTTAGTTACCATTGTTCAAAATGTTAGACAAAACTAAACTTTTACTGTTTTTTATTTGGATGACTTCTAGTACATGTAATTCAAATGTACATAAAAGGCAATAACCCTGTAATTTAATTTTTGTGATAAGAACTTAATTTTAAAATGGATTCCTGAAGCTAAGTGAAATGTGATGAAGGCTGGACTTGGATAATGTTAAATACGTATTAGGTTGCTTTGCTTTGTTTAGCACTCTACTTAATAATTTGATTGATTCCCTGAGTGAAAATAAATAGATAAGGTGCTAGGAGAATTGACTAGCATTAAAAATGTAAAGGTGGGGTTTTATGGACCATATAGAAGACTGACCACATGCTTATTTAAATAAAATTGAAGAAACTTCAACAGGATATATCCACAATGAGAGAGAAGATATATATATATATATATATATATATATATATATATATATATAGAGAGAGAGAGAGAGAGAGAGAGAAAATGAGATTTCAGTGGATACCTGGAAGAGGAAAAGCAGCTGGAGGAATGGGATGGAGGGAGCTGGAAGACAGTCTAGAGTGTTTAAACAAAGGGCTACAACTGAGAAGGCTCTGGTTATGCCTCCGAAACCTGGAGTGTGAGATAGAGCACAAAGCTGTGTGGGTGTGAGAATGCAGAGCAAAATATAGGAGTCAACTGAAGATATATACCTATAAAAATTGACCCTAAATTCTCAGCCACTAACCTGTCAGTATGCATACAAATCCAGGTATCCAGACCCTTAGATCCTAAGAAACAAACTGGAATGATCTCTTTGGCTTTTATTTGATATAATGCTGTAGAAAAAGCCTGTCTGGCCACAATGGAGTAACACGGACCAGATTTACCATTCTGGTTTAAACAGCTAAAAAACTGGACAAAATATATGAAACAGCAGTTTGGAGGACACTGACCATCAGGGATTGAAGAACAGTGACTCCTGAGAGATGGAAAACCAATGAGGTAGACAATACAATTGGCACAGCTCACTGCTTGGTGAGAATTTCCAGATTGTAAATAAGAGAGAAACCAGGCAGAAACCAGTGGTTTCCTTGAGTTGAGAAGAAGGAGATGAGAATCTGGGGAAGCCAAGTAAGTTAGACCACCAGAGAGGAGGGATGTGAACAGAAGGGGAGCTCTGGAGACCCGCTGAGGGCTCCTTTAAGCATCCAGCTGAGTCCTGATCAGTACATGTGTGAGCAAACTACCCAATGCCAGAGAAAGAACCAAGGTAGAGAATCAGGAAAAAAATCCATAGAACTCACAGGTCTAGGATTAGTGCCTGTCCCCGGCAGCTGACTGGAAAAACTTCATAATTCACAAGACGTTGGGTAGAGTACTCAGAAGAATTCTGCCACAGTAGTGGGTAAAATTAACCCTAGACTAACACTGGCTTGATCCTGCTTAACAAAATATACAAGTAAATCCCAAAAGAGTTAATTTAGGATTGTTATGTCTTTTGCTTGAATGGGGCCTTTTATTATTACGTATTAATAATATCATGCTTTCTCTCTAATACTACATCTTGCCTTAAAATCTATTTTGTTCCATGTGAATGTAGTCATATCAGCTTTTTTTGGTTAATGTTTACACCATGTATCTCTGTTAATTTATTTTCAATCTACCTGCTGTTTTCCCTAGCTTGATCTCCCTGTGCAAGAGTTTAGAAAATGTCCTCAAAGAAAAAAGCTAAAATGAGTATGAGATTTGCCATGTGTGTTTTCCTTCTCTCGGGAACTTTAACCCTTGCTATCAGGTGCCTGCTGATGATAGTGGAAGAAGGCAGATAATGCCTAGGCAGATGGGGCGGGTCCGCAGTGAAACCTGACCTTCAAGCTGGAAAGTGTCCCGGGGATATCCTCCAACTGGATTGAGGACCCACCTTCCCATCTGGCGCACTTTCCTCTGATTGTTCCCCATTCTACACCGATTTTACACATATCTACCCTTTCCTAATTAGTTTTCTACACTGTCATGCCCATATTTGAGTGGCGTCTTCACTTTGACCTTTTTTGGATACTCACAAACCAATCAGCACACACTCCCTATTCTGAGCCCATAAAAAGCCCCAAGCTCAGCCACACTGGGGAAATTTCCTGTCTTCAGGTAGGAGAACCAACCCCTACATCCCCTCTTTTTGCTGAGAGCTTTCCTTTTGCTTCATAAATTCAACTCCACTCACTCTTTGATGTCTGTGTGCCTAATTCTTCCTGGTCATGAGACAAGAACCCGGACCTAGCTGAACAAAGGAGCCAAAATCCTGCATCAAAGACAGTTGTTTAATACATCTTTTCACTTCTTACAGTTTTTGTGAAAAGGTAAGCATGAATCCAGCTACTCCATCATGACCAGAACTGGCATTTTCCCACCTACTATCTAGCTTCCAACATTTTTCTATTGTTTTCTCTCCTGGCCTCCTCATCCTTGTGGGTTTATGCCTTTTAACATCGTTTTTCAGAGGGAGAAGAGGTAAACAGGTGCTCAACCTACTGTGTTTAATCAGAAATCCTCATCTCTGCTCTGCTGGAGTTTTGCCTGAAATTTCACCTTTGTATACTTGTTTGCTTTCTCCCCTTTCCCTACTTACCTTTCCCACTTCCTTGCCAGTATTTCTGGGGAGCATTTCCTTAATAAATGACTTTGTTTTCCCATTTCAGGTGGTACTTCTGGGAACCAGGCCTAAGGTAATTCAGCATACTGTAATATTCACCTCTTAAGTTAAAATGCATTTATATTCTATAACCATAATTTCCATGTTTATTTAAACTTGGTTGTATATTTAAATAGTTCGGTTTGCCATTGGTCTTTTTTACAATGGCTTTCACTTTAATTCCTGTTTGATTAGATTTTATTATATGGAAGGTTTCATAAGATAGTCCTATGTGTACTGTATTTCCCAAGTTACTTCATATTTGCCTGCTGTCTTTATAGCTTAATGATAATATGTCTGAATGTAAGACATTTTAGGCTCAGTTTCTTTCCCTCAGCATTTTGCAGACAATGTTCTGTGCCTTTTGATAATAAATGTGACTGTGAAGAAATCACAAAGTAGCTCAATTTTCATTCAGGTGTAACTTTTTACATTCTTCCCAGATACCTGAAGACATTTTATTCTTAAAATTCAATAAAGACCAGGAAATATTTCATTAGGTTTCTAAATTTTATGGGAATACACTGTCCTTTGAATCTGTAATGTAAATTCCTCCTTTACTTTAGAAAGTTGTCTTCTATTATAACCTAAAAGGTATGTCATATTCCATTTGCTTATTCTTACTCAGGGACACAGATTAACTTTATATTCTGTGGGTTTTATATCTATTCTGTCTTTATCATGTTATCTGTATTTGTTTAACCTATTTTCTTTTTTTCTGTGTTCATTGAAATTGACTCCAGTGTTTCCTCCAGAACTGCAGTTGAATCAATAGCTGCTAGCCAAGTGTGGCTATTTGAATTTAAATTCATTAAATAAATTATAAAGCTTAAAATTCAATTCCTTGACTCCACTAACCACACTTTAAGTGTTCAGTAGGCACTTGTGGCTACTGTATTGAACAGCGCAGTTACAGAACATCATGATCACTGCAGAAAGTTCTTCGGGACAGTGCTGTTCTCAAGCAATAATGAGTCTCTACCACTTGTGGCATTTTTTTCCTTTCTCATTTATTTATTGCTTGCTTCTGTAATTGTTATCATATTAGTCCTTAACACTTTCTTATAACCTTTTATTTCTATGTTATGATTTTATCTTATCCTCAAAGTGTTCTTATACAAATTAGTGTCCTTGCAAATTCTTGGGGTGTGAAGTACACTAGGGAATTTTCCCTTCGGGAGGAGGTTTGCTTTCCACTAGAACATATCCTTTTGTCTATTATTTGCACACTACCTTTTTCATATTAGCTTTATTTATTTTGGGCTGAAATATATATTTTCCCTCCTTAAACTGGTTTATGTTTTTCCTGTTTGTTTCTCATTTTACTGAAACTTATTTGTCCAAACCTAGTTATCCTGCTGGTAATGTGGCTGAATTCTCCCTTATTTCTTTTCTCTTTTCCTTACTTTATGAACTACACTGTAAGGGTCAGCAAATGTGGCCTGTGGGACAAATTGGCCCATCTCCTCTTTTTGCAAATGATTTCACTGAAGCAGACTACACTCACTCTTTTGCTCTTTGCCTCAGGCTGCTTTCATGCGCAATAGCAGAGCTCACTAGTTGTGACAGAGATCACACGGCTTGGGAAGTCTAAATATTTACAGTCTGGCCTTTTACAAAAAATTGTGCTGACCCCTGAAGTGCAGTGAAGAATTATCTGTAGCCCAGGGGCATGGGGTGGGGTGAGAATAGACTTGGAAGACATCCTCCACTAGCCAAACTGGGCTGTTTCTCATTTGCAGTTTTGTTCAAGGTCTTCAGTCTGGGTTTACTTAGTGTCTTAGTTCGGACTGCCATTTCAAAGTACTATAGATCAGTTGGCTTATAAACAACAGAAATTTATTTCTCACAGTTCTGGAGACTGGAAGTCTCAGATGAGGGTGCCAGTATGGTTGGGTTCTAGTGAGGGTTCTTCTGAGTTGCCAATGGACAATTTCTTGCAGTATCTTCCCATAGAAGAGAGTGTAAGCAGGCTCTCTAGGGTCGTGTTTATAAGGGCATTAATCCCATTCATAAGGGCTCCACCCTCATTACCTAATTACCTCAAAATGCCCACCTTCAAATACCATCAGCTTGAGGGTTAGGATTTTAACCTGTGCATTTTGGGGGGACACAGACATGCAGTTCATAACACATCACATCACCAGGTATATTCTCTTTCAGTCCAGGAATAAACTTGAGATTCAGATAATCCTCAATCCTTAGTTCAACTTGGACCTCTGAATTCTGCTACTTTTAAGGAGATGTAGCTCAGTTTATACTCTTGCCGTATACTCAGGCATCAATCATTTCTACGGCCAGAGCTGAAAGGCTAATGAAAGGTAGATCTGGCTTCCTTACTGGGCACTGTTAAGACTAGAAGAACTTTGCCTGGGCCATCCACCAAGGACTCTGGGCTCAGGCCCTTTCTTACCTTCACTGCCTCAGTTCTTATTTCTATTTTGATGAAGACTTCTGCTTCACCAACTTCCCTTTGGTAAGATATTGCAGACTTCTTTCCTCAGCTCTCCTTCTTAACACATCTGAAAAGGCAGTTTTAGGAGCTTTCTAGAGCCCACAATATGCTCCTTAAAAGCGGTGGCTAACGCCTGTAATCCCAGCACTTTGAGAGGCTGAGGTGGGCAGATCACCTGAGGTCACGAGTTCGAGACCAGCCTGGCTAACAAGGTGAAACCCCATCTCTGCTAAAAATACAAAAACATTAGCTGGGCGTGGTGGCACATGCCTGTAATCACAGCTACTCGGGAGGCTGAGGTAGGAGAATCACTTGAGCCCGGGAGGCAGCCATGTCAGTGAGCTGAGATCACACCACTGCACTCCAGCCTGGGTGACAGAGTGAGACTCCATCTCAAAAAAAAAAAAACAAAAAACTTTGGTTTTCATTGTTCAACAACATCTGTGTGGTATATTTTTCTGTTTCTAAAATCCATTTGTTGTGCATATCTTAGATCTTTGCAGAAATGAAATTACAAGATCTGGCTTTCCTCTGGCATCTGAAACTGGGGGATTTGATATATACATTTTAGAAAATGATCAGTGAAGAACATATTTGCAAAAAGCTCCTGTAGCCATGTTCTTTCATTTTAAGGTGAATGATTTGCAGTTGGAATAACTAACCACAAGGAGGTGTGCTTCTTTTGACCTAAATTTCCTTGAATAAACCAACAAGTACAATATATACGGTTTATTCTGGCTTTTGTTTTTATTTAAAATGACCAATGAATAAAATTACACAACATGGATGTAGCATTTTAAAATTACCTCCTTCAATTATAAAATTGACTTAATATTTTGTACACCTAGAAGGTTCAAGGCACACTGCTGGGCTGTTTGTTAACAGCATACTATACTCCATGTCTTCACAAGTCATTTGCATAGAAAGGTGCTTGAAATTCTGTGTGATTTGTTAAAATCAGTAATTCCAGATGGGTTTACTTCAAACTAGTGATACAATGATAGAGGCAGGAGGCAGAGAAATTTTAGGCAGAAAAGGGAGGGTCCCTGACAAAAGCCCACCCTCAAGCCAAAAAGCCTGAAACCGCAGCCCAAAGTACAGAACTTCTCCCCTTTTTGTCTGCTCAAATGTTGCTTTTTCCTAAATTACCCATGGCCTACCCTGCCGGCCATCCTGTGCTATAAAGACCACAGACTCAGCCAGCAGAGAGGAGAAGCAACTGGACCTGAGGGACTACGGCTGGATGTCAGAGAAGTGGCTTGATTTCAGAGGGACATTTTGATGGTGTACCTTTGGAGAAAAATCCAGCCAGAGATGGCAGGACTTCAGGGGAAGGTTACCTACCCAGCCCATCCCCTTTTCTGCTCTCCTTCCTGCTGAGAGCCACTTTCACCGGAAATAAAATACCCCACATTTACATCCATCAATTCTTTTGTGTAACCTCATTTTCCCTGAATACAGGACAAGAGCTCAGGAGTCATGAGAGCAGATACAGAAGGCTGTGACACTGGCCCTTTACTCTTGCTTAGGGCAGCTGCCTCATGCAAAAAGGCAAAGGGCCCACTGAGCCGTTTACAATTAAGCCACCTACGGATGGTAGAGCTAAAAGAGCACTATAACATGTCCTCTGGGTATTGGGAGTCACAGGCAGCTCCTCAGTCGCTGCTGCAGGGCCCTGCAGAGTTTGCTCCTGCTGGAGCCCAAAAGTGCTCACCCTGACTCCTGCATCCTCTCACCTGCATGCTCCTTCCCACGAGGCGTGGAACACAGTGCGTCCAAGTGAGTGGAGTTTGATCTCACTAGCGCCGAAGTGGCCGGGTTGTTCCAGTGCTGGTGCACTCCAGTACTCACCCTCGTTCACTTGTGCGCTCCCTCCCATGAGGAGTTGTGGGCAGCAGGCTGAGTAAACACCTCTGACGTGGGTCACATGAAGGGGTCAGGGAAATATCCTGCTTCGATAGTCCTTCAAAAAGTAACTACTGCAGTATCTATTTTTTAATAAGAAATTTAAATATTAAAATATGTTAATGACATTAGTTCAATGTCTACGGATCTCACACCACATAGTCCAAACTTCCTCAGACAGAAATATTTTCACTGTTCAAAAATTCTGCCACACTGGGAAATAAAGGAGTAGACATGGGCTGAGATTTGAAAATCTATTACCTGTATTTTTTTTGGTCATAGAATATGACCTCAACTTTATTACTGACTTAAACAAGGTCACTAAAGCATTTCATGAAGAGTTCCTGATAATGGGCTACCAGATATCTAGGACTAGATACTATTTAGTAGCTGAAAATGATGGCAGAAAATATATGGGCAGCAATAGAAAAAGAATGTGACTAAACATTTTTAGCCATTTGATATATTTAGATTTAAAAAAAATCTGTGTAAATGGATGAATAGGTTGGATTTTAGGGAAAAAAATAGGCTGAGTTCAATTAGAGACTGAACTGTAACATGATAAATCAGAATCAAGTGACAAGTTTTACATACTATTTTAATAGCATAGAAAACAAAACCATAAAAACCTATTACCTATTGGTGAAACAACTGATAGAACATCTAATAACTTTTAAATCAAGTTTAGCCTAAAGCTGCCTCCTTACAAATTTCAAGTTTGGCCTAAAGGTTTCTCAACACACAGTGAACTGTAACCTAACTGCATGTGTAAACAGGCCGTAACCTACTCTTATACCAATCACTGTGTTGCAGCCCATCAAAGGCAGCCAACTGTTCAAACCTTGTTCAAGTAAGGTAAATACCAAGCTGTAACCAATCCAGCTGTTTCTGTACCTCATTTTCTTTTCCTATAATTTATTTGCTTTTTTTGTCCATAATTCTTTCACCACGTGGCAGCACTGGAGTCTCTTTGAACCTGTTCTGGTTGGGAGAGGGGCACAATTCACAAATTGTTCTTTGCTCATTTTAATTTGTCTAAAGTTTTTCTTTTGACACAATGAACTCTGATTCTGCCAGATGTTTCTGGGAAAATTGTTTTTCAGAAAAGGCAATGAACATTTTTGATAATTTGCTACTACATGTGTGTCTGGAGTTGGTTCCTTCTGGTGGGTTCTTGGTCTCGCTGCCTTCAAGAATGAAGCCTCAGACCTTCGCAGTGAGTGCTATAACTCTTCAAGGTGGCATGGACCCAAAAAGTGAGCAGCACCAAGATTTATTGTGAAAAGCAAAATAACAAAGCTTCCACAGCATGGAAGGGGACCCGAGCAGGTTGCCCCTGCTGGCTGGGGGGGCCAGCTGTTATTCCTTTATTTGTCCCTGCCCACATCCTGCTGATTGGTCCATTTTACAGAGTGCTGATTGGTGCATTTACAATCCTTTAGCTAGACACAGAGCGCTGATTGGTGCATTTTTACAGAGCGCTGATTGGTGCATTTAGAATCCTTTAGTTAGATGCAGAGCGTTTATTGGTGCATTTTTACAGAGTGCTGATTGGTGCATTTACAATCCTTTAGCTAGACACAGAGTGCTGATTGGTGCATTTATAATCCTTTAGCTAGACAGAAAAGTTCTCCAAGTCCCCATTCGACCCAGGAAGTCCAGCTGGCTTCACCTCTCACAAGCAATGTTATGTTTCTGATCTTCTAACAGACTGTTCTGTGAAGGTCTGAGATGCTCCTACATTTCTAGTCTCATGGAATCTCATCTTTTTTCAATCCGAAAACAAAATGGAAATGTTTTTGCCTCAACTTGTTTTTTTTCTTAACCAAATAGGATTCCTTATGGTAAAAATAACTGGGAAAATGGTGGCTCCAACTATGTTTTCACAAAAAATTGTAGCTTAAGTGAAATGCAAATGTTCATAAAGTCATTTTGTTATTACTAAATAATTTATATACCATTGTGATGATTCACTGATTTAATTAATAAATTCATAAGAAACATAAAATCAAAGCCTATGGAATAAGCCTGGAATTTTTTGGTATCAGTTTTGCTTGCATATCCACAAATTATAGATGGGTCTGTATTTTGTAAAAAAAAAAAAAAAAAAAAAAAAAAAGAACTGTGTCATATCTACAGCGTAATGAATAAACGACGTGAACAGAAACTTCACAGAGAAGTGCTCAATGAAAATATGGAAAGATTCACCTCATTAGGAATTAGAAAATAAAAAAATGAAAGCAAGGCAATATTATTGACATATATTTACTTGAATTTATCAACAAAATAACTGGTGAAACTGATAGGATTACAAATCATCAGATTATTGTTTATTTGTGAGACATAGTTGCTCCTAAAATATTTCCTAAAATAAAGATTATGAAAAATGTAAAGAAACCTGAATTGATATTTTGTAACTGTATGTTCCCACTTTGGACAGTTTCCTTTTTTTTTATATTCTGATGTCATTCACATTTTATTTTATAATCATAATCCCATAATTGATATCTTAGTTTTATGTTTGAATGGATTAAAATCTCAATGCCAGTTTTTTTAGTTTTTCATTTTTCCCATATTAATACCTTTATTGCTATTTACTTTGATTACTCTTGATTGAGTGGACTTTTTGCCCAAGAAGGATTTTTAAGAAGGGTTCTTGGGTATTGTGTTTTTTGAGTTTTTGCTGATTTAGGAGAATCATGCCCCACCAGTTTGGCTGTTATATTATGGGGTCATTATTTCGTTCTCAGCCTTTTTTACACACTGCACATTGCCACCTGCTGGCATCAGATGTCACTGAGGGGTCTAAGGCCACTATCGTCATTCCCTTGTTTTTATGCCTGGGTGTGAATATAATTCTTTATCTTTTATGTTTAGCAACTTTGGTATTCATTGCTCCTTGTCAATTTTTCCTATCAAGGACTCCCCAGCCTCACTTCTCAACACCTCCTTCTTTGCTGGAGGCACACCTGCCTTGCCAACTACTTGCCCTTCTGTGAACTTATTATGCTTCTTCATATCCCTATGGCTTGTCAGAGGCAAGTGAAATTTCTTCATGTTCTACTCCCACTCTTGTGATTTACTGCCACTATTCTAGCAGATTTACCTTCTCAGCATCTTCTCACTCCCCAGGCGACACAGCCACTTTCCGCTTCCACCCTTGAAATGTAACACATATCTTTAGTATTACAGGGAATTATCATTCATATTTAAAACTCTCCTACCCAGGACTGTGAGCTCCAAGGAAAGGGATGTGTAACTTACTTAACGACGCAAGCAATTTAAAGCCAAGAGTTCTTGTTGGCAAGAATTGGGCAAGTTGGATGGACAGTATACAATTACCGAGCAGCCAATAAACAGGAAAAGTGATACAGTTCGAATGTTCTGACTAGGCGGATATTCTAAGTCTTTAAGAAACACCAATCATATACCTGTGAAAGAAAAATAACTTGGGCCCCTTCAAACTGGGAATTGCTCAGGGCAAATCTGTCTCCTATTCTATTCAAGTCACCTCTTTTGCTGACAGAGATAGATGCATATTCTGATTGCCTCCTTTAGAAAGCCTTATCAGAAACTCAAAAGAATGCTACTATCTATTATCTACCTGTGACCCGGAAGCCCCCAGTTGGGGGGGGCGGGGCTTGCTTTTAACAGTCTCCGCCTTTCTGGAAGGAACTAATGTACTTTTTACATATTGATTGATGTCTCCTGTCTCCCTAAAATGTATAAAACCAAGCTGTGCCCCGACCACCTTGGGCACATGTCCTCAGGACTTCCTGAGGCTGTGTCACGGGCATGTCCTCAACGTTAGCAAAATAAACTTTCTAAATTAACTGAGACCTGTCTCAAATTTTCGAGGTTCACATACCGTAGGTAAAAGTGTCAGAAGCCTAAAGGTGAGCCAGTGGAAAATCCTCAAGGCCCCTAAAAGGTTATTAGCTAATCCTCCATAACGCAGGCGGCAAGTGTCCAGGGGAGTCTGGCGTCAGCTCGCCTGCACCACGACCTCCCTCCTGGGGAGGACATGCATGATAAGCCCTTTCTCCATTTCCATTCTGATTGCTCGCTCTCACCACCACGGCCCATCTGCGAAGCAAAACTAATCCTGGCGTGGAACAGGCGCCTGAAGGAAACAGCCAGAGCCCGGCGAGGGGCGGAGCTGGTTGTGCGCATGCTCCGTGCAGGCGCAGGCGCAGGCGCAGGCGGGGCCTGAGCGCCCTCGGGTTGCGCCTGCGCTCCTGGTGGGCCCGTGCCTGCGCCTTTGCGGCTGTGATTCGGTCCAGCTGTCCCAGGCGGCATGGTGCCGTTGTGCCAGGTAAGGGTGGCGGGTGTGTGTGCGGGCCTGGGTGCGGAGCCCTCCTCGACTTGTTTCTCCCGCCCTTTCCCTCTACATACCCAGCCTTGGTCAGTCGGACCTCCCCACTAGCCCCCAACCTGGCCGGCGTCTCGGGTTCAGAGGCGCCCCCGCCCCCGTCCTAGGGCCCTTCCTGGCTCCGGGCTTTGCTGCCGCTGCCCCAGCAGAAGTCGGGTCCCCTCCGAGAACTCCTGTCCGCTCACGGCAGCAAGGACGGGCTCGTTCTGAAGGCGCCTCCACCTTTTGTGGCCACCTCTTTCCCAGATTATTCATTTTGTTGAACCTAAAATTTTAATCTGAAAAGAAACGCACCTCATGGAGAATTCTTATGAAGAACTGTGCTTCATCTGTGGATTTCCACACCCTTGATCATTTGCAAACCTGTAATTATTTCGTAAAGAGTCGTTTGCATGGAGTGACAGGTGCCTATTTTACTTCGTCGGATCCCTTACATACCAGGCTGCTGGCACAAGTTTGTTCTAGCAAATTCCAGTCTGTCCTGTGTTTCAAACCTACTTGCTTCTGTAAATGTCAGATTTACTATGATGCATAACTTAATCCTTAGCGTCTGGGGACAATGTTATGCATACCGGAATCTAAGGTGATTTGACAACCGTGAGAAACAGGTTTTTTGCTTATTTGTTCATTTATTTTATTTGTGTAACTCATCTCTTGACTCAGACATTTGTTCTTTGCTTACGTATTTATAAAAGGTGCTATACTTTTATGTCAATTAAGGCAGGCTTAACGTGTTTTCCCAGAAGATAAATACTTAGGATTTTAATGATGGCACACTTAAGCTTGTAAAACTAAAAGGCATCCAGAAATTAGTCTGAATTGTATTTAAAACAACAAGTTTTCAGAATTTGAACTTGTAGGTATACTGAAATTTTTTATGGGTTATTTAATTTTCTTTATAAAATTTGTGTTTGATTAAAGCAATACATTTGGAAAATGAGAAAACTGCTCAACATTGACAGAAAACGAGTATGAGTTGTTATTAAAAGCATTTTCTTTACTTTCAGGTTGAAGTATTGTATTTTGCAAAGAGTGCTGAAATAACAGGAGTTCGTTCAGAGACCATTTCTGTGCCGCAAGAAATAAAAGCATTGCAGCTGTGGAAGGAGATAGAAACTCGACATCCTGGGTAGTTAAAAATTTGTAGAATGCATATGAGTAACATTTAAATATTTTCAAAATACATAAATGATAAAAGTAAAAATAAGGTTAATTTCGATTTCCGTGCTTAATGTCAAAAAGAATCGTTAGTTGTATTTTTTTGGAACACCTGAAAAACTCTAAATGTGCACCGTATTTTAAGAAAGATTAAAGATATTTTACCCCAAAACACAGTGAATCCCAGAGGGACATGATTATATTCTCTTTGATAATTTACAAAACACTGCACATGTCACTTCTGCAGTTTTATAACATTAAATGAAATTGTTACAAATTCTGTTAAAAATGTGTGCTTTAAACATTTTGTTCTGCCCCTCTTTAGAGAGCTCAACATAGAAATTTCTAAGATTAAAAGAAAAATGAGTTACAACAAATCCTAGATGCTGCTGAATTTCAGTTTTTGTAATATTTAATTTTTTTTTCTGGTTCTTGCAAAACGTATAATTTTACTTCTGTCATTCCCACTTCAAGTTCTTTTTGGAACAAAATATAAAAGTGACTTATTTGAGGGTGATTCAGGAATGTTAATGGTGTCACTTAAGCTTGTATAGATGTTTAACCTGGAAGTCCTAGTTCTGTGTAAAAGATACTCCGCAATAAGTGTTTAAAAGCAAACTACTTCATGATTTCATATCTTTTAAGTTGCTCTTACAGTGGCCTGATAATCAATGAAACACAGTGGGGTCTCCCATTCTGCTTTACCTGGAAGGTGACAGCTGGTCTTGTATACATTTTCACTGTGCTTGAAAAGAAAGCTTACCATTGTTCAGGTATAAAGGAACGCTAATAAAGCTGTGTTGCAGGTGGCTTTATGACCTATGCTATCTTTTCATCTTTCTAAGCAACTTAATCCGTATTCGAGTAGGATAATGTGTACAGGCATAGTTTGTGGGCAGCTATACTTGTGCTTGAACACATGGATAGAAGGACCCTGGAAAGGCCATGTACTGATTGGAAACTTTTCTTTTGACCTGGTTTGAGTGTTGCCTCCAGTCTGGTGGGTTTTTTGTGCATTTTTTTGTTGTTTAATTCCCCAAGGCATACAACATCCAATAAAGAGTTGACAGCAGTTTAACGTATCTTTGTGATGTATAAGTATGTTCTTCAGTGGATATGTCCTTTTTCCATATACTATGTGTAAATTTAATTGGTAATTTTGCAGGTGATGCTTTATATAATTATATCTATGTAATATCTCTAATTGCAGCTGAAGCGATTTGAGGTCTATCATAGCGTTGATACTTTGAGTCATATTTTTTCCCCTTTAGATTGGCTGATGTTAGAAATCAGATAATACTTGCTGTTCGTCAAGAATATGTCGAGCTTGGAGATCAGCTCCTCCTGCTTCAACCTGGAGACGAAATTGCCGTTATCCCCCCCATTAGCGGAGGATAGTGCTTTTGAGCCATCTAGGTATGTGAGATTTGTTTTTCTTAATCAGTCGTGTGGGGAAGGATCATACAGATGATAAAGTGTATGTGGTTTGCTGTTAATGTATATTCTTTGTCAGTCTGTACCAAATCTTTATTGATGCAGCAACTCTTCATTGGTGCCAACAGGTTTATGAATACCACCATTTCTGCATCAAGTCTATTGTAAGCAGTTTAATTACAATAAACATATCAGTTTCGTATGTTTCATTTAGCATAGTTTATTGAGATCTTATGTGTCAGGCACAGTGACATATTAATATCCATATTTTGCAGGTAGAAAAACAAATTCAGAGGACTTAAAAAACTTGCCTTTGATCACATAGCTAATCACATAGCTAATAAGTGAAAGAGCCAACTTAAAAAGAATTTATTTAACTTTTAAGTTCAGGGGAACTTGTATCATGGCAGTTTCTTGTACAAATTGTTTTGTCACCCAGGTATTAAGTCTAGTGCCCATCAGTTATTTTTTCGATCCTCTCCCTCCTCCCACCCTCCACCCTCAAGTAGGCTCCAATGTCTGTGGTTCCCTTCTTTGTGTCCACGTGTACTCAATATTTCTCTCCCACTTATAAGTGAGAACATTTGGTATTTGGTTTTCTGTTCCCACATTAGTTGGCTAAGGATAATGGCCTCCAGCTCCATCCATGTCCCTGCAAAGGACTTGATCTCATTCTTTCTTATGGCTGCATAGTATTCCATGGTGTATATGTACCACATTTTCTTTATCCAGTCTACCACTGATGGGCATTTAGGTTGATTCCATGTCTTTGCTATTGTGAATAGTGCTGCAGCGAACATACGTGTGCATGTGTCTTTATGACAGAACGATTATATTTCTCTGGGTATATACTCAGTAATGGGATTGCTGGGTTGAATGGTATTTCACATTCTCTAGGCCACACTGTCTTCCACAATGATTGAACTAATTTACACTCTCTGCAGCAGTGTATAAGCATTCCTTTTTCTTCACATCCTTGTCAGCATCTGTTATTTTAATAATAGCTCTTCTGACTGGTGTGAGATGGTGGTATCTCATTGTGGTTTTGATTTGCATTTCTCTAATGATCAGTGATGCTGAGCTTTCTTTTCATATGATTGTCGGCCACATGTATGTCTTCTTTTGAAAAGTTCCTGTTCATGTCCTTTGTCCACTTTTAATGGGGTTGTTTTTTCTCATAAATTTAAAAAAATTCCTTAGGGATGCTGATGTTAGACCTTTGTCAGATGCATAGTTTGCAAAATTTTTCTCCCATTCTGTAGGTTGTCCAGTCACTCTGTTGATAGCTTCCTTTGCTGTGCAGAAATTCTTTAGTTTAATTAGATCCCATTTGTTAATTTTTGGTTTTGCTGCAATTGCTTTTTGAGTCTTCTTTGTCATTAAATCTTTGCTTGTTCTTATGTCCAGAATGGTGTTGTCTAGATTGTCTTCCAGGGTTTTTCTAGTTTTTGGTTTTACATTTAAGTCTTTAATCCATTTTGAGTTAATATTTGTATATGGTATAAGGAAAGGGTCCAGTTTCAGTCTTCTGCACATGGCTAGCCAGTTATCCCAGCACCATTTATTGAATAAGGTATCCTTTCCCCATTGCTTGTTTTTGTAAGTTTGTTGAAGATCAGATAGTTGTAGGTGTGAAGCTTTATTTCTGGGTTCTGGGTTCTGTTTCATTTGTCTGTGCATCCTGTTTTGTACCAGTCCCATGCTGTTTTGATTACTGTAGCCCTGTGGTATAGTTTGAAGTTGGGTAGCGTAATGCCTCCAGCTTTGTTCTTTTTGCTGAGGATTCAAGAGGTTTTTAAAAGACAACATTTGAACTCATATTATTGGACTGTCTGTGTACTTTTTTCCAACCACACTTGCTAATACTAGATAATAGCTCTCCTGGCCATGGAAAATGTAGAAAAATTGCACAGCTAATAATGCCTGAAAAGAAAGCTAACCATTGCCCAGGACTAAAGGAATAGCTTTATTGTTATGGCTGTGTTGCAGGTAGCTCTTTGACCCATGCTACCTTGTCATCTTTCTAAACAACTTAGTCCATATTCAGGTAGGATAATATACAAGAACCTTGTTCAGTATAGTGTGGAGAGTTCAGGCTTCTTATAAGTACAGACAGAATGAGGCTTAATTTATTGTCAACTGAAGAACAAACAGTAGAAATTAACAGTCATCCCTGAATAAAAACTCTTGGTAAGTTAGGAATGAAAGAAGACTTTCTTAATTTGATAGGATTTTTATTCAAAATCAGGAGTAAATATCATACTTAATGGCAAAAACTTGGTTCCATTAAAGAAAGGAACAAGTCAAGGATGCCTTTTTATCTCTTTTCACCCATTTTTTTCCCCATCCTCCTAGAGGTCAATGCCACAAGAAATGAAGAATCAATCTGTAAAACAGATTGCCTCTCATGTCAACACTAGGCTTCTTTCTCAGGCCTACTATCTGGAAATAATAGAAGAATCTCTTGTCAGATATGTATCTCAATGCTGTTTAAAAACTGTGGTCACCATATCACCACCATGATTTCAGGAGGTTCTAAAAATGCAGTTTTTTTTGGAATTTGGAATTTATTCAGAAAACTATA
This sequence comes from Symphalangus syndactylus, assembly GCF_028878055.3. Classification (NCBI taxonomy): domain Eukaryota; kingdom Metazoa; phylum Chordata; class Mammalia; order Primates; family Hylobatidae; genus Symphalangus; species Symphalangus syndactylus. The sequence continues at coordinate 46,674,451 of NC_072440.2, forward strand.
GGCTGCCATTAAAGGGGTATTTGTGGTAATTACAACTGTTCTTTGAAAAGGTTACGAAGATTACTCAAGAGCGTTGTGTGTTGCTTGAATGTGTTTCGCAGGACTGGTATTAATGCATTTTTAAAACCTGCCAGCTAGGTTTTAGTAGTCTTGTAAAATCAGAAGTTGTGGGAACTCAGTATGGTTTGAAGCTCATAGACCATATTTGTATTACCTATATTTTATTGCAAGAAAAAGAGGTGGAAGACACTTAGGTGGCTTGTGTAGCAGATGAAAAATCCTGGAATCCAGTGGTATATAAAGAATTGTGCTGTTTCCGTGGTGGAAAGGAGATAGGAAAAAGAACATTGGCTTAACTAAGACTCCTTGGTTGGAATTTCAGCACCTTGAGTGAGTTCCTTAACTTCTCTGAGCCTTCTTTCTCTCGTCTTTCAATTCAGATGAAACCTTACAGGATTAATAATTATATTCCTCATTGCCTGCAAGATTCTACCTACCTGTCCAGCCTCAGCCTGCCCAGTTCTCTCCGTTCATTCTAGGTTCTGGAGCACATCACACCCTTTCTTGTCCCAGTGGCTTGGCATTGGCCACTCCCTCTCTCTGCCTGGGGGCCTGTGCCCTGGTTTCTTTAGAAGACTTCCTCCTTATCTTTCAGGTTGCAACTTTTCATACAGCCTCTTGAGAGAAATCTCCCCCAGACCCCAGGTTCTGTCTCTGAAGCCTGTTTACGTCCATAAGTTATCCCTATTTGTAATTCTGAGTTTCTCCTGTAGTGCTTTGTTTCTCTTATTTGAATGTAAGCACCCTTAGGAAAGGAGCGTGAGCTTCTTTCTCCCTGGTTGATATCTAGTGCCTGGCCCTAGTCTCTGGTCCTTAGTAAGTATGTGTAATGTTTGAGGAATTAAATGAGAAATGCATGGCAAAGGGCTTTGCAAAATACCTAGTAAATAAGTGTGCAGTTCATTCCCTTATTTCCTCAGTTACTTACCTGGGGTTTTGCCAGTTTGTGAAGGGAACCCAGTTCCAGTAGAATCACTGTCACTTCTGTTCTCCCTTTTTTGCTGGATAAAGAAAAAGGCAGCTTTAGGTGAGGTGCTTGGTACCATAGTGGTGAGAGGGGAAGGGCATGTAGGTGAAAGTGGCGATACCTCCACTGTATCTTGATGGGAGATATGAATAGCAGTTACAGAATTTGGAATATATTGGCATTGAGATAGATTGTATTTTAGTGATCATGTTAATAATGGATTACTTTTTATGTCATGCCTGATTCATTATGAATATTTGTACATATAATTGAGTTTTGCTAATTTTTACACTTGCTTATTTTTATCATTCAGATCAAATCATGCCTCCTAACACATTTAATGGTGGGAAAAAAAAGAAAAGAAACTTTTTATCTGAGGAATGTGAGCCCGTCAGATAAAACATTAAGAGGCACAGAAAGGCACTAGAATGAAATGGCAGTCATGTCACCCCCCCTTAAGCTGCATCATTACCTTTTTTTCCTTTTTTCTTTCTTTTTTTTTTTTTTTTTGAGATAGGGTATCACTCTATCACCCAGACTGGAGTGCAGTGACGCGATGAATCTCAGCTTACTGCAACCTCCACCTCCCAAGCTCAAGCGATTCTCCTGCCTCAGCCTCCCAAGTAGTTGGGATTATAGATGTGTGCCACTACCACCCGGCTAATTTTTGTATTTTTAGTAGAGACGGGGTTTCACCATGTTGGCCAGGCTGGTCTCAAACTCCTGACCCCAAATGATCCACCCGCCTCGGCCTCCCAAGGTGGTGGGATTACAGGTGTGAGCCACTGGTCCCTTGAAGCCACCTATTATGAGGGCTGCAGACTAGCTGAAGCTGAGAAACCATAAAATCCATATGCTGGACACTCTAACTTGTTCCCACGCTATAGTTCAACAGTGTACAGCCAATCAGTGATCAACATTATCTCTGTATGCCAATGAGAATTCTTGGTGAAACTTTGTACATTGTATCAGCCCACTTTTTGTTCCCTTTGCCTTTACAAACCTGCTTGCAACAAAGGCTGAGGGAGTGCTCCCCAAGGGAACTCCCCGAGGTATCTTGGAAGTATCCTGGGCCACTGTCCTTGATTTGGCTCATGTAAACTCTTTATATTTTGGCCACAGCCTCTTCTTTTACATCGACATAATGTAGAAAAAAATATAAATTGAAAGAGCCTATAAGTTGTTGAGTGTTTTACCCCTAGGACTTTTGTTAAGATTTGTTAACGTATTATTTCTAGGAAAGATATGGATGAAGTTGAAGAGAAATCTAAAGATGTTATAAACTTTACTGCCGAGAAACTTTCAGTAGATGAAGTCTCACAGTTGGTGATGTCTCCGCTCTGTGGTGCAATATCCCTATTTGTAGGTGAGTTGTAATTTTCATTGCACTGTACAAGACAATAGAAATTAGCATGTGCTTTCCATGTTCAGTGTTAACGGAAGAGTTTGAAATACTGAACTTTAAACCAAGATTACCGATGATGGTGGGTAGACTTTTTTTTTAGTTCTTGTTTTGTTTTAGTAACCTTCAAATTAACCTATATTAAATTACAAGGCATTTTGAAAAGTAGGATAAAAGTCATTGTTAGGAGAGAGAATTCTAGATTTTCCAAAATTGAAGGTAAAAATGTACTTGATAGTCCTGGGAACATAAATATTTTCCTTTTAAGTATCTGTTAGAAGAATAATTTTGCCTGGTTTGCCAGGTGAGTGTTCTTAATAAGCTTGCTTAATCAGTGCTGTTTTATTTCCTTGTCATCTTTGTGATGATCTGTTTTATTTTCCTAATCAAATTTTGTTTTTAGAAGATTTCAAAGTAGTTTTAGAAGAATTGGTATGCTGCTTGTTTACTATTAAAAATATTCCTTTTTTATTAACGTGCTATTTCTTTTGTAGGGAAAAACCTTATTTTAATTGTTTTCTTTTTCTTTCTTTTTTTTTTAATTTTTAAAGGGACTACAAGAAATAACTTTGAAGGGAAAAAAGTCATTAGCTTAGAATATGAAGCGTATCTACCCATGGCGGAAAATGAAGTCAGAAAGATTTGTAGTGACATTAGGCAGAAATGGCCGGTCAAACACATAGCAGTGTTCCATAGACTTGGGTATGATTTCCTTTATCACTTTAAAGGTTAAGTATAATTGTTTTCCATCTTTGTACTAACTCTGATTCTTGAATCTTTCTTAGGAATTCTATATTACCATGAGAGGAATATTCATGTATTATTTTTGGAGGACAATAGGGATGGCTGTTAGTACCTTTAGTGCCTGCCTAGTGGGTTTTGATATTGGGAGAGCTCTTGTTGCCTCTGTTGCTGTAACAAAGTGCACCTGTGCCAAGACTTACAGGCCCTATGACAATCTGTGACAGATTCTTATTTGATATAAATGCCTCTGAAAGTCATTAAAGTGGTTGGCCTTTTTGTACCCCGAAAAAGAGAAGAGTTCTTGGCTTTAAAAAGAAGCCAGTAATTGAGACTATATCTATCATACTCTGCTAGTTACTCGTTTGTTATTAATAACCAGTGGTTTTATTAATGGTTAATATTGTCACTCCTATTACTTGATATGTATGATTTAAAATTTTGTATTATACTCCTTAGGACATAACTTTGTATTTCTAGGCATTACTTGGCACTGTGCCTTGTTGAGTCAGATGTGTGCTGTATCAATGAAAGGATTTTCCGATTTTCCTTGGTGCCCATCAGGAGGGTTTAGTGGATAGATTCTAACAAATTAGCTGTAGCATCAGCCTCATCTGCTGCCTCTGCTGAATGCTACTGCAATTAATTACCCTTTTCTAACAAATTAGCTGTAGCAGCAGCCTTATCTGCTGCCTCTGCTGAATGCTACTGCAATTAATTACTCTTTTCTAACTGTATGTTTACGTAAAATAGAACTACAATATAATTCTAAAACTGCATACCTGGAATTTTTTTCATCTGTCTAGCAGATTCTTTAACACGTAGATTCAGAGATGATGGTGATTTTTTTCTCTTCATCTTGTTAAAGCTTGGTTCCAGTGTCAGAAGCAAGCATAATCATTGCTGTGTCCTCAGCCCACAGAGCTGCATCTCTTGAAGCTGTGAGCTATGCCATTGATACTTTAAAAGCCAAGGTGCCCATATGGAAAAAGGTAAGTTAAGAAAATAACACATTTTACCATGTGGACCTGATTTTTCTCAGGAATTTTTAGATAAACCCCCCTATATTTATGGACTTTTTACTGACTATAGTATCTTGTTTTCTTTATCTGTGAAATATCTTCTTTCCAAGATTTGTTAAGCATGAAAAATATGTGCCCCAAAGAATGCATGGCACACAGTAAGCCTCAATGAGTGGTAACAGTGAGAATTCCTAGTCTGGACTGTTGGAGGGGTTCATATATGAGGTTATTTCCCTTAGATTATAATTCCCTTGAATTAGAGGGTCTTTCTGTTGGAGAGTGAGAATAATGCATTAGCTATTTAGGTAATGGCTAAAATAGAAATTCTTTAAAGTGAAAGAGGCTTTTCCTAGAGGTCTTTTTTAGGGAAGAAAAAAAAAAGGTGACATACTGCTCCCTCTGAGAAAATGCAGTGAGTGAATTTAAAAACAGAAATAGGAACTTCTGGCATGTTTTCTGTCAATAAGGGCAAGTAATTCTCTGGTTAAATAGAGCATTCTGATGGGATGAAAATGCCCAACTCCCTAGTTTCTCCCCTGGTGTAGTAACATTAACAGTGGGATTGTTCTATGGTTGCACATTCAATGTCTAGAATGGTCTACAATTGCCTACAGCGTTGTGGTTGACAGAGAGCTGAGGAATTAATGAACAGCTCAGTAGATCAAAAGACCAGAGCAGAGAGCCAAGGCTTTTAAAGGGCACTTCTCCCCTCCTTCCCAGGGGACCTGCCTCAGTCAGTGGTAGAAATAAGCAAGTTGAACTCATAACCAGGGCCTGGGAAATATGGTGACCATGTTTTCAGAATAAAATTGAAGCCCATTGTTATAAGAGAATACGTAAGGATTAGAGGATAGAATATGTGAAAGGAAACTTAGTGAAGCTCAGATATATTGTTCCCTTGCTATGAACAAGGCTGACACAATTTTGATAGAACAGGAGGCAGGCCCCCAGAGAGGGAGAGGTAGGAAGAGCATTCTAAGATCAGCTGCAAGCCTGGGAGGCAGGGATAGCTTTCTTTACCAGGGAGGAAAGGGTGCACAGTCAGTGGACAGAAAGTAGATGGGAACAACCCCAGAGATACAGATAATGAGCAGGAGTTGGGGCATATTCTTGTTTTCATGCTTTGAGGACTAGCTGGGCTTCGTATTTTGCTTTTGTTTGTCCATAGAGAGTCCGAGGAAGTGCAGGAGTTCAGAGGACAGTTGAATTTGAATTCCTCTCCCTGCAGAAATGGAATGTGACTAGAGAGTGAGAGGAGAAAGTGATATGTTCTCCTTACCCCTCCTTTCCACAAACTATCTAACTTCTAGTCTGGTTCTAGTCTCGGCCTGTGCTTTGAGATCATCTGTGATATAGGGAAGGGTGGCAGGTAGGTAGAGTGCATATGTCAAAGAACAGCTCATACCAGAGGGCAGCTCAAACTTGTTTAAGAACTTCTGAGAGGTGATCACTTAATTCAACAGCTAATGAAGATATTTGCCTTTGGAAAAACATATTTAGAAATGTTGAAGTAGTAGGTATGTTTGGAAAGAAAAAAATGTTTAAAACTAAAGACTTTCTATCTTCCCCTATGTAACCTTGCCCATGATGTCTCTCGTCATGATTGTTAAAAGAGGAGCCATTGAAATAGATGTGCTATTCATTTGTCTGATTTATTCAAATATATTTTATATTCATATATTAGAATGGTCTATTTTTAATACCAGTTATGATTTTGTTTTTTAGGAAATATACGAAGAGTCATCATCTTGGAAAGGAAACAAAGAGTGCTTTTGGGCCTCCAGCAATTAATCTCTTATGTTTTTAGAGCATGCAATCTTAACTTTGTTAAACTATTATTATTGATCACATTTTGATTTTTTTCTCTCCACATCAGGGTAGTTTACTGAAGCACAATCTCTTATGTTATACTAGCGGGACAAAAGGGAGAAAAAGGAAGCAAGATGTAGGATGTAGGATGAAGGGTTATTTAAAATGGAACTAAAGATAGAAGGAGGACTGTAGGAAGAAATGGAATAATTTAAATGTGAGGAAAGGTATCTGTGGTAGACATGTACTTCCATGGCTAATTTCTAATTGTAACTCAACACACATTGAGGTACTGGCCCTCCTCAGTGACTTTAACTAGCTCAGAAACATACTCCCCCACCAACCCCACCTCACCCCCACTCCTGTCCCGGTTCAGGGAGAGCATTGTTATTAAGGATGCATGACAGGAATGTTGGCAGAACTGGAAAGTATTAAATCATTATCAGTCTTGATATTATATATTTTCAGAAATATATTAAAAATAATAAACTAAAACCCATGATTTCAAAAGTTTAAAAAGAGTATTTTTTCTTTAAATTGCCGAAAATAGTTCTCATTATGGAAATTTCTGGGATTTCAGAATCTATAATCTTACCAGGAAACTTTTTTTTATTAGTTGTTAATTTTGTATCAATATACAAATCAGCACAAAATTGTCATAAAGCTAACTAGCAACAAGGTGGTTTGTGTTGAAATGTTTAGGTAAACAATGCCCCAATTTTTAATTGGTTAAGCTTTATAGTATTTTGATAGACTTGTATATATAAGTCCCATATAGTTCTTAAAAATTTTTTTTCCAGCTTTATTTAGGTATACTTGACAAAAATTGTATATATTTAAAGTATACAATGTGATTTTTGATACACATATACATTGTGAGGTGATTACCATAATCCAACTAATTAACATATTCCTCAGCTCACATAGTCCCCTCTTTTGTGTGGTGAGAATATTTACGATCTACTGTCAGCAAATTTCAAGTAAACACATAGCTCATAAAATAATAAAATACCGGCAAAATTTGGGCAGTTGGCATCATCACAAAATTTGCATTATGCATATTAAGAACAAAAGCCATACTTTCAGACACTTAGATTGAAGGATTTTTTTCTTATGTCTGGGACAAATAAGAAACCTAGTAATCCTATTTGTTATATGTAGTGAAAACATCTTTTACCTAAGGAACCCATGTATTCAACAAATATTTATTGAATGCCTGTTTTGTGCCAGGCACCCACCCAGTGATCTTTTTCTGCCAGCCTAAAATACCTTGGGGAACACTCTGCATCTTATCTGTGGCTGGGACCCACAGGACAGCCACACTGACTTTAGGAATCACTTGGTTACATCAGTTGATGCTTGTTCATTAGTTCGTTTGGAGAGATTGGGCCAGAAGGATACTGGAAGGGCAGACAAACCCTCCGCCTACTTCCTGTGCCGTGTTCGGGTTGCCTGTTTGGTCTCAGCCTTACCTTCACAGTTCAGTGTCACTCTGCTTGCCATCGAGCTTCAGCCTGTCCCCATTGGAGAGAAGGGGTGAGTGTTGGTTGTTGCATTATATCTGAAAGCACATTATCATGGGGTTACTGGGTCACTAGACATTTCTAGGATTTTGGACATAGGTTGTTAAATGGAGGTTTATTATGTCATATGCAATGTTGATAGGTATATGTGGATTTCAAGACTTTCCTACTTAGATATTTCTTTAGAAGTTCCTTATTGAGGGTAATGATGTTTTTAAAGAACATAGAACATTCTTTATGTTTTAAAAGAATCATGCCTTCATTAAGTAGGCTTTATTCTAAGTTTGGAACTGAGACTGTTAGCTTTTAAAGTCTCCAATAGAGAGGTTAAGGAGTTAACCCGGGGCATGCCAGAACTGGGATTGAATGACCTTGAAAGATTTTAGTGCATTGCACTTGACTTAGATAGGATCTTTACTGACCCTTGCCTACTTAGGAGTGGCAGAGTTAATTGGTGGTTCAGATATTAAGGGGCTACTATCACTCTGATATGTAGCTTTTCTATCTCTGTAACTTAGCTTCAAATAACTAGAAAAGTAATCTAAAAAAAAAATTAGCCTTTAATCAGATTGCCTGCAGTGTTTCATGGTCACTTTAAAGCCGTGACTTTGCATGATTGCTAGGTAAGTTCACTTAAGAAATAGGAAATTCAAATTATTCATGTTTCAAGTATTTTTGAACAGGTGGTAAAATGAAATTGATTTTTATCATCTTTGAATGAAAGTAACAGCAGATATTCAATGAGTGACTTATTTTGTGGACATTTTTGTCCTTTGGATATGATGTATAGAGTCACAATATATTTTCAGCCTTTTTTGAGAAATAAGTGATTTAGACATCTTACACAGTTACTGAGCACCTGGTACGGTAAAGATCTCTCTTAAGAATGATTTGTGTGATGTAGTTAGGTGGATCATCCAGCAGAGGGCGGTAGAGCCAGAGCCATAGTAAAAGTTATAGTAAAGTTGCTTTTAGCAACTTGAGTCTTAGATTTAATTTTGCATAGAACCAAAAGTTCAGTTTAGTAGCCATTTTCTTTAAAGTCAGGCTGTAGTGGTTCCTAAATGAAAATTAGGCCCTGATTTTGTGTAAGATGATGTCCAATCTTTGACACCTTAAAAATATTAAAAGATTATGATAGGATGAGGAAGGAGTTTTTGAAAACGCAATTTGTAGTTTTTAACAAGTGATGTAGAATAAATAAGAAGTACTTTTTAAAAAGTAAGTATAAAATTATTTTCCAGTTAACTCTATGGGACATAAATGATTGCTTTAATACAGGTCTTTAACAGCATTTCCTAACCTGCTCTGTGAAAAAACAAAGAAATAAAACTTAGTGCTCTTTTTCTCTAATATTTTATTTTTTAAGAGCTGGGAGGGGGGGTCTCATGTTGCTGGCCTTGAACTCCTGGATTCAAAGGATCCTCCCTGCCTCAGCCTCCCAAGTAGCTGCAATTCCCACATTCAGCTCTCCAAGATTGTATTTTAATGTGAGATATATAGCAGACACACTTATTGATGGTTGTGCTGCAGTGAGCTGCCCTCCTGAGATAACTTAGCACACCTGCGATGGGCAGGGAGGCATGTGAGAGAGCGCCGCAGACATGAATGGAGATGCTGGTGCATCGCTATTTATGGCAGCACACACACACTTTCCACCCTGTCTTTGCATTACTCTGCCATCTGTACAGCGATGGCAGTCTGTGAGCCCAACGTGTACTTACTTTATAACTTCAGCATATTTATTTCAGCATATTTACTCAAAAATATTTAAACCTTCCTGCTTATTATGATTTCTTTTAAACTATGCAGATGACTCTGCTTTTGCATGTTGCAGCAGTTTGGCTGATTTTTTTCCCCCTTCTATTCCAAGCACACATTTTATTTCAAGAGGTAAGCTTTAGAGCAGTGCTTCTCAACTTCAATGCAATATGAATCACCTGGGGATGCTGTGGAACTTACAATTTGACTTGAATAGTTTTGAGTGGCCCCTGAGAGCTGTGTTTTTAACAGGCTCCAGGTGATGCAGCACCATCTGTCCCTGGGCCACACTTTGAGGAGCAATGCTTTACACTGTCTCAAAACTTCAAAGGCAGTTTAAGAGTCTTACAAAAGACCTTGTGGTCACTGCTAGAAACATAGACTGGACACTTATGGCAAATTATAGCCTCAGTCGTCTTAAATTGAGTCTTGGATGTGAGCAAAGTGAATGTATAAGATAAAAATAGTAAAATATATAACTTGTAAAAGCCCAAAGAAAATAGCTTTATTTTCAAAACAATTGTAACAATATTCAATAATGCGGTATGAAAAAAGTGGCTTACAATTAATGAAACTTTTCTGTTTGTTATACTTGGATATGAGAAAAACTATTAACTATGTTGACTACAATTTCATTTTTCTCATAAATCAAATGAATTCTGCAACTTTTTGTACAAACATGCATTTATTTTTACAGTTTTTGTGGAACATAAAGAAAGAGGCAAAACACATTTAATCAAAAACATCAAACACCACATTTGAAAAAAGACTTATCTATTATGTATAAGGGAAAATATCCAAGACAATTTCTTTAAAATATATACAATTCTAACATAGTTATGCAATATATACATTCATATTTTGACTTAATCTGCCAAAATAAACAGGTACATATGAAAATTTATTTACATAATGGCTACAGTTTCAGTCTTTAGAGTTCAAAGAAATAGTTAATATTTTCACATATTTCACACTTTTCCCCCATGTTTCTCATGCACCTCTAGAGGTTTAAATTAACCTTTCAAATTGATGAAAATGGGTATGCCTGAATGTACACAAAAGGGTATAGTCCTACAAAGTTGTTTATATAATTGTTTTATGTGTGCAAATTGAAATATTAAGGATGGATCAGGGATCTCAGTTTAAGGAATCCTGCCTTCTGTATGATGATGTCTTAATTTTTGAGATTTTCATATATTGGGTTATAGCTATATATCGGGACAGGTAAATACATTATAAAATTATAACCTTTATAATTTTATTGTAATCACTTGTGTGACTAATAAATTGGCTTTAGTTTTCTTTACTCTTCACAGTTTTAACAGATAACTATTTTACAAAAATAACATTGCTAGGTAGAAAAATTTCTGTTCAGTTAGGAGTTCTTATTTTGCTGCTGAAATGAGTCATGCACAATTTTAAATCTGTGTAGTTTCTTCATAAGCTGTTTTACTATCTTACTATTTTATAAGCCTTGTGTGGCAGTCAAGTTTTTACCACATTCTATAGACCTTGTCTGTATACCATTTATGAAATGGAAATTTGAATATGACATCTTTCATGCCCTCTCCTTACTTTTAAAGCAAAAATATTGTTGAATAGGAACACATAGCTTTTATTTAAACAATGTTTTTCCCCCTAAATTTCTTGTATGAATACTCACCTTTGCTTAAAAATGCTTGAGAAATACTGCCCCCCAGGAGGCATTTGACAATGTCTGGAGACATTTTTTGATTGTCATGACTGCAGGGGGAGGATGCTCTGGCATCGGGTAGCTAGAGGCCAGGGATGCTGCTAAACATATGCTAAACGTCATACCTTCTAGGACAGGGCTGCTGTCCTACAAGGTACAGGACAGCCCCTGCAAGGAAAAATCACCTGGCCCCAAATGACAGTAGCGCCCAGGTTGAGAGACCCTGCCCTGGTGTGATAAATGGTGCAGAGACAAGTGGCTAATGGTTTATAGTAATTCAAATACTCCCCGGAAACAGTGTAAACTAGGCTGATTACCTAAGGCAAGGCTAACCAAAGCTTTCAAGTTCCGTATATGCATGTTTAGCATTTATTTAAGGAAGTACTCACCTAAAGAAGGTGAGACAGAGTAAAAGGAAGGATGTGCTATAATTCTTTGTATAGCACATTGAAAAGCTAGTATTTACATATACAGTACTAACTTTTTTTTTTTTTTTTTTTGAGACAGAGTCTTACCCTGTCACCCAGGCTGGAGTGCAATGGTGCGATCTCGGCTCACTGAAACCTGGGTTCAAGTGATTCTCCTGCCTCAGCTTCCCGAGTAACTGGGATTACAGGCACCTGCTACTATGCCTAGCTAGTTTTTGTATTATTAGTAGAGATGGGGTTTCACCATGTTGGCCAGGCTAGTCTCAAACTCCTGACCTTGTGATCCACTGGCCTCAGCCTCCCAAAGTGTTGGGATTACAGGTGTGAGCCACCCGTGCCTGGCCACATTGTTTTTTTAAATAGTCATTTTTTTGAGACAGGGTCTTGCTATGTTGCTTAGGCTGGACTTGAACTCCTGGGCTCAAGTGATCTTCCTGTCTCAGTCTCTCAAGTAGCTGGAGCTTCAGGTACACATCAGCACCACTAGCTGTTAAATATTCTTTATCAAGCTAATGACTAGTTTCTCCAGTCTTTTTTTTTTTTTTTTAAATAAAATTTTGTTGGAATGAAACAGCAAATTCTCACAGCTGTTAAAAGAATTGCCCTCTGGCATACCTAACTGGAGAATACCACGCTGTTTTTTCTATAAACCCCTGGCACTTTATGCCTTTTTTGTTTGTTTGTTTTGTGTTGTCAACTACAAAGTAATTCTGTAAACAGTACAGATAGCCCTGGACTGCCAACACAGGGGCCAGGCCAGGGTAGTCAAGGTTGTTCATATGCATATGGGCAGATAACCTGTTTTCCTGACACTTTTTTCCAAGTCAAATTCTTGGAGGATTGTGTATTTGTATTATAGGAAGTCCAGATCAGACTTTTAAAACTAAAAGCATCACTGCTGAACGCCAGCTCAGTCTTCCCATTTTATAATGAGGCCTCTGAAGTTTATAGAGGTCAAGGACTTGTCCAAAGCTTTAGATATGTAGTGTCTGTGCCCTTTTCCTCTAAGTTTCTCCTAGAGAATGTGGGGGCTCAGGAACAGAGAAAATAAGGTGCAAAAAGTAGAAATGGGTGGTGTTTCTCAAAGTGTGATCCTTCTGCATCCTAGTGACTGGGGTGCCTGTTAAAATGCAGATTGCTGGGCCTTATCCCAACCTGACCAAATCATCTCAGGATCTACCTTTTGAACAAACTTGCCTAGGTCAAATTCACTCTTAGGGAAGTTTAAGTACTTCAGAAACAAGACAGCCACAGAAGGTGCACCTGCTAATTTGGTGGCTTCCAATGCCTCATCTGTAACTTCTCGTGAAATCCTGAGATGTTTTACTTTACATTGTTTACATCCCCTAACATTCCAACATTTAGAAATTCACTCGAGCTTATTTTTCTTACTTGTTTAGCACTAAATGAAAATAGCTCCCTGAAGTTAAGGAGTTTATATACAGTAATTCATGCAAGTGTGTAAATTAAACAGATGACTTCCCCCCAATATCTAATGCACGGCAGCTGTCCTGAAGGAGTGGGAACTTTGGATGAGGGGTAAAGGAGGGGATAACTTTGGGCCGCTGGAGAGAAAGTCAGGCTGTAGAGGGCTTCTATAGTAATGGTACCACCGGGAGGTGGGAGAGTGGTTCAGTAAGGGAGGAGGAAGGTTGCCAAAGAAATTACTCATCTTTCAAAAATTCACTAGGTTACTGCCAGTCAGCCAAACAAGTCCTAAAAGAGAACTGTTGTGCCTCCTAAAAGAGAAAGGAAATTTCCTCCTTTTCCTTCCTCTGGCACAGGATGGGCCTCTAGCAGATGGGATTTTACATAACTGTTATATTCTGAGTTTTAAACAAAATTTTATGCCTTAGTCTCTATATCGCCCCCTCTCCTAACTTAAATGGACATATAGGAGGTATACTCTAAGCTCAGTTATTCAAGCATGTTTTGATCATTAGAGCAAGATGGGGTGTGGAAGGGGCAGCCGTGGTCTAAAAGAAACCAACAACAAATTTTACCTAGTTTATAAATAAAATTATCACTTGGAAGTATCATCTGTGGCAACTTTGGATGAGCAGCATAAATGGAAAAAACCTGTGTTTTGTTTTCCCCTCTTGTTAACACGATAGTCATTAAAATATACACAAGTGGAAGTACTTACTATCAGGCACTTCCACTTTTGTAGTTGCTGTTTAAAGACAAATATTTTAAAGAGAACAGTTTTCCCCCTTAAAATCTGAGAATATCATATTTTTCTTTAAAAGTTGTCATGCTTGGAAGCATTTCATGTTTCTGACACAATGCACATTAGAATGTAAACTCTGGGCCAGCCAGTTTAAAGATTACTTTTTTTCCCCATCATATAAAATAAGTATTTTCCCCATTATACCTGCCCCCCCCGCACCTCCCCCACCCCCGACAATTTCTTCATTCCAAACTGACCTGCAGTTTTCTCTTAAAATACCAGGTTAGTTTACCTATGACATGATAAAAAAACATGGGATTTAAAAAGAAATCCATTCATGCAAACAGCAAACACTGGCTGGGATGCTGCCAGTTCCCACTGCAGGTAGGTCTGCTGGTTCAGCTACTGAGTTCTGTGGTCTCATCAATCTCATCTGGATTTTTGGTCATCTTTTCATATTTTCTTTTGAAGAAGCCGAGCTGTAAAGGTGATGATATAAGAATGTTACCACCTGTGGCTTATTTTGTAAGGTGCCTCTGACCGCCTTGGCTGCCCACGTCCTCTGACGCACCTCTGGGAATCCCTGAGGCTCTGAAGGGAGGTGTGCAGACTGATGACCTGATATCTATCACCTGCTAGAAGGAAATTTATATCCAGAGAGCTCAGCTGCATTGCATAAAGCTACATTTTTCAGCGTCTACTTATTTGAAGCTGAGCAAAACATTCAGAGCTCTGGATGAAAGGAAGGTTTAAAAGAAGAAAAAATCCTTACTGGTTGGTTTTTATGACATGAGTAAGAAATTGTAAACAAACTTGCATTTCTTTTTTCCTTGTGATAGAGAAGGTACCATATAAAACCTGAGGTTGATGTTTTGTAAGCAAATTCAAGGCTGGCCTTCAGGAGCCCTGTATTTTAAAATATGAAGCTTTTCTTACCTTCCATAAAATTGCAACCAGAGCTAACAGCAAAAGGATTCCAGCAATTATACTTCCTATTATAACTCCTGTTGGTACTTCGGCTTTCTCATCAGGTTTCATTATCATCAGGGGAATCTGGAAATGTAAGTTCACAGTTGAGTTATTTTAATACCACAAAAAAGGGGGGAGATGGTCTAGTCCAATTCTCTAATTCTGTAAGTGAAGGTCTACAGCTCTAGAAAGGTGACGTGACTTGCTCATGATGGCGTATCTCAAACACTGTCAGAATAATTTTAGAGAAAATCCTCCTGCAAAGTCCAACCAGCTAAAAAATACAACTTTGCTAGTTTCTCCGCTTTAACTACATCAGTGTCTTGTGGCTACATCATGCCTGACAATCTCAGATGCTTATTTTACTTATGAAATAGAAACTTCCATTTCTGGCATACATTCAAATCAAGTGAAAGCATCATCAAGTGAAAGCAAACAGCTCTGGGGAGGGGAGTTGAAGAAACTCTTTAACCCAACTTCATGGTGATGAAACAGCAGCTTTGTACTGGGTGTTTGAAATACTAGTTTCACTTAAACCTCATTCCAAGTTGATATTGTTGGAAAAGTAGAAATAATATCTCAAGGGTCAGGTTGACCTTTTCAGTGGGAATGTTGTCCTTGAGGCTACTTAGGATTCTTTGTATCTGCTTCCTGGCAATCTTTGAGATGCTGTAGTGGAACGGCTGCCCTGAGTTTTAACAGTAAAACTGTATATTCAGTTTTTAATTAATTAGGGGAAATTTATTTAATTGGGGAAAGTGTCTCAAGCATTCTCTCTAGAAAATATTCCTAAAGAGCTATATTTAGAAGCAAAGGAGAGGATAATATGTGTTTTATTTACTTGATTTAACATTAAATTGCAATGGCAGATGAGCTGCTTTTTGTCATAAATTTATGGGCTGGGCTAAACTTGGTGACTGTATTTCCTTTCATTTGTGTCTTCAAGAGCTAAAATATAAGGCTTTATAAGTTTATGAATAAGGCGATGATAAATTCTTGTAGCTCACTGCTTAATGGCCGTCAAAATCTTTTCCACAGCTTTCTAACCCAGGGAACCACGGATCCCTATGGACCCATGACTATAGCATTTTGTGGATCAGATTTTTAAGTGGGCCAGGCATTCAAATAAATGTAACAGACACTTAGGAACATGTGAAGTTATTATTTAGGTTAGATACCTTATTCAAAAATGTATCCGAATTATTGTTTAGATTAAAAAATTTTTCATAGACACAACTGAGTAATATTAGGCTGGTGCAAAAGTAATTGCAGTCTTTGCCATTAAAAGTACTTTTTCTTTACTTTTTTTTTCTCAGCTCACTGCAACCTCTGCCTCGCAGGTTCAAGCGATTCTCCTGCCTCAGCCTCCTGAGTAGCTGGGATTCCAGGCGTGCACCACCACACCCAGCTAATTTTTGTATTTTTAGTAGAGACAGGGTTTCACTATGTTGGCCAAGCTGGTCTCGAACTCCCAACCTCAGGTGATTTGCCCGCCTCGGCCTCCCAAAGTGCTGAGATTACAGGTTTGAGCCACCATGCCCAGCCTTTCTTTACTTTTAATGGCAAATACCACAATTACTTTTGCACCTAGTAATTGGCTTCTGTTATTTATTAGTATTGCTCAGAGAAAACCAATAAAAGAAGAATCTAATGGATTTATTAAAATTGTTCATTTAAATTTCCAATTAATATATTTAATACTGCTTTCTAAAAACAGTCTTCAGTAGAGTTTCACATATTGTCTGAACACTATGCTTTTCTAAAATGAGCTTTTAAAAAAAATCTATAATACTTCTCCCCTGTGCTAAGTTCATAGCATTTTGAATTTGAAGTCTGCGTTTCCTTTGGCTCTATTTCTGATTTTCCAGGCCCCAGTCTCTGAAGAGAGGGTGTAGGCTTTCACTGAGGCTCCTAAACCAGAGGCAGAGAAGTGTGCTCTCTTGTGTGGAATCATTTTCCCTTGGACAAGAGTGGGGCCCCAGTGCTGTGAGCTGCACTCTCAGGCATGGAGTGAGGAGGCCCATAGTTCATGGGGCCATAACTTTTTGGCCAAGCCAGAGCAGTGGACTGAGCCAACTGCCAAGCTGGCCTTGGGGGCAGACTCTTAAAGGCTTTCACCTCGTAACACAAGCACTGGGAGGAAAATGCTCAGGGCTCTGCCAGCAGATTAGCTGGGCATGGAAATCCCGCTGTATCTAAACATGGCATATTCTAACCAGAGAGTCGGTGCACAGGAAAATTATCTCATGCCAGCTCTTAGAACAGAGAGCCTTTGTTTTCTGTGAAAGTACATTTCTCTGTAAAAGCTTTTTTTTTTTTTTTTTTTTTTTAAATCAAGGGGAGCATTTATAGTCCTCCAGAATGTAAGATCTAATGAATGGACATGCCACACAGTGTCAGTGTCTAGTTGTAAGGAGAACTATTTTAAAAAACCCTCTAATAAATGCATTATTTATTAAGCATGCTTCAGTACCTTTCCTTAAAATTTTTTCAAAATGCAATTTATGATTTAAATAAGCATGATTAGGTTTTGTGGCCTAAGCTCCAGACCATTTTGTGTAAGCAGGAGGAGAAAGGAAGAACTGGGGCTGCTGGCTTAGTCAAGAGGAGAGACACCATGGAGTCCCAAGGAACATAGAGCCCCTTTTGTTGTACTTCTCACTGGATCTCCACTCCTAGGAAAGCCAGCTTTGCTGACATGGGTGGGGGGCATGGAGGAAGGCAAGTGTATCACTGAACTTTTTAAGTAGCACACACCCCCGCCAAAATCTCAACATAATCAACATCAGATCTTTAAAGTTTTGGTAAGATACTTCTACATAACACGTAGGTAAGAAGAGTGACTATTTCAGGCTTTTAGAAATGGAATTCCATCACAGACCCTGAGGCTCACAGGGAAGGGTATGATATGCTCACCGTAACAGTGTTATCTTCGATCACATATATCTCAGGGTTATAGGTGTTGATTTCTGCAGCTGCCGTTAGCTGTACTGTCTGGAACGTTGACTGGAACATAAGAATAAGGAATATGTTTTATCCTAGCAGCAGCAAATGCAGAGAAACTGGCATGCTTATGGTTTATGTATTTATTTCCTGGTGGAATGTGACAAGAGCAAATGGTTCTGAAGACCTGTCTAGAATCTATGTGTGCTTAAACCAGTCCTGTGTAACAGGACTGCCGGTCAGAAATACCTGGGGTAATTTTAAGACATGTCTGCCTGCACCTTGCCAACACAAATCAGCTCTCTGGGGTGGGATCCACACATGAGGAGGTTAAAATATCTCCCTGAGGAGATCTGAACTTGAGAACTGGGTTGAAAAGTGAGGATTTAAAAATGAATATTTTTAAGTGGGAAGATCATAGTTCAGATTTTTTAAAAAATAAAGCTTGTGACATGAGAGAAAATTGTAAACTTGGCATCTTTGTATACTTACCTGAATAAGTCACACAATGGAATGGAAAACCAACATTTAAAAGGGAAGAGAATTTTCCTTCTGGGTACATGTGTGTAAAATGATAGTTTGAAAGTGCACTTGAACTTGACCACCCATGGCCCTGAACCTTTCGGCTTGTTATATCACATCAGTATAACTTCAGATTTCCTATCTAAGTGTTTCTATCAAATAATACTTAATTTGGGGCAGGTATATAGGAAGGATATTTTATGCTGATGTCACTGGTAACTTACTAATTCGAAATAACTTTACATTCATTCCTCCATTTAGTTACAGAAAAAGAGCCTAGTTTTCAGCTGGGCACAGTGGCTCCCATCTGTAATACCAGCACTTTGGGAGGCTGAGGCGGGTAGATTACTTGAGGTCAGGAGTTCAAGACCAGCTTGGTCAATATGGTGAAAGCCCGACTCTACTAAAAAATATTAAAAATTAGCCGGGCATGGTGGTGGGCACCTGTAATCCCAGCGACTCAGGAGGCTGAGGCAGGAGAAGGAGAATTACTTGAACCCAGGAGGCAGAGGCTGCAGTGAGCTGAGATCAAGCCACTGCACTCCAGCCTGGGCAACAGAGCAAGGCTCAGTCTAAAAAAATAAAAAAGGTCTATTTTTTCAATAGAAACATTATTGATGTGTATATTTCACTATTTTCTCTACATTAGGTCTGATGCTACTGTGAAGCAGAATGCAGCACTTAGATGTTAGAGCTGCTTTCACAGGCTGTGGCTACTAGGACTCAGTTTTTCTGGTTACTAGGGCACATTATTGGACATACTCTATGAGGTAATTTGCTAAACAATATCTGGGAGCCAGAAAGAATGTATTTCCAAAAACTGAGCAATTTATTTCCTTTCCACTGGCTCGGTCTCTGGTTACTGTTAATTTTCTCAAGATAGATGATTGGATCAGTAATTAACCATGCTCACCAGTCTCTTAAACATATTATTGGGGGAAACATTAAGAGTATTGATAATAGTTTAAGTTTAAGAAAAAAAGTGGCAGTTAAGTAAATGCCGATTTCATAATCCCCAAAGACTAAAGATGAAAGAATTTTTCTTATAGCATTCTCAAAATAGGCCCTTCTTATAGGCATACAATATCTTGCAGGGTTAACAAGTAGAGGTAGGCATGCCACACACATCTGGAGAGTGAAGTAATGTACCTGCTAGCGTTCAACAAGGCTTCTCCTTACAAATGGCAGCAACTCTATCATCAGTTTGGAGGCCTGATCAATCACTTTGTAATGAAATTACTTGAAATGTTAAGTTGCCTTGCACTATGTCAGAGAAAGGGTAGCAACAAAAGGCAGTACATTAATGGGTTCAAATACAGGAAATGAGATCCATATTTCAGACTGGATCTCCTAAGCGGTCTGAGAAACATCCACTTTGCTGCTTAAGTTGCTGGAAGCAAGGTGAGGATAAACATTTGACTTTTCATGAAGGAGGAAGAGATGTAGGACTTGACACCAATCCTTGTATGTCACTTGACATACCTTGACATCTCAAGGGTGTTTTCTTAGTTTAACCACCATAGCCACATTAAAGCGGCATAAATACTACACTTTCTAGGAAGTTTACTCCCAGAAATAAACTGCTTCTGAAGATCGTTGGGAAGGTACTTTAAAAAGTCTCACAGTTAAAGTGATGTAGTCTTAAACTCAAGAAAATCCAAATGTGTTTTACAGAGCTGGCATGTGTGCATTTTGATGTGCAACAGTCAGCGTTCCTTCCAGTTGGCAAAATTTTCTATGAAAACATTTGTTCCTCAAATCCAAGGCGCCAAGAACCAATGGGGCAAAACTGAGCACCACACTGCAGCAGTTGGGAAGGTGGCACAACTAACAGCACGCTTCACATCTTAAAGGACCTGGAATTGTCCTGAAGGCTTGAAAGCAAATGCAGCTAACAAGAAAACAAAGTAAAAGCAAGCAAGCCAGAAGAAATATTCAACTCCTCACTTCCCCATTCCCCCAATTCTGCATTTTTTCTAACTTTTACTATTCCGTTTTCTTCTATGTCTTTATCCAAGAATATTGCTTATATTTGACTCCAGGGATGAGTTTGGAGGGTGCTGAGTTCTCCAGTTTTACAAAACTCTACAGCAGGAAGTGGGTTTATTGGAGAGATCATGAAATGGTAAAAAGAAAAAAAAAATGAGTAGCATTTGGTTGTAAGCACCTTGGGAACTAATTTATTTGTTAAAAACAAACAAACAAACAAACAAACTAGTAAGAGCTACAGAGATCCCCAGGAGGTTTCAGACTAATTTCTGTTTCTCTTCCTCAATTGGAGCCCATGTCAGTAAAAGGAATGCTAGCCACACAAGCAGTCTAGTTTAAGGAGGCCTGTCTATCCTTATATTTTTTCATGCCAGACTGAAATTCTGGCTACCAACATCCCTGTTGAAAGCAGATATCACTAGAGCAGAAGACTCACAGTTGCCATATGGAAAAAAACGGACATTGTTTTGGCTTTTTCTTCAAACTTTTCATGGGGATTGAGATGATTTAGAAAGTCATGTGCCCACTGGGCTCTCCCAGCAGGGGAAGGGTAAAACAGGAGAGCAGGGTGATGACCTGGCTGTAATATAGGAAGACATATCCTTATGCTAGATTCATCTACTAGGTGGTTTGAGATCAATCATACAATTAACTGAGAGCTCAAGGAGTGAGACAGAGACACAGACATTCTGATTTGGGTGTGGCAGAGGAGACTGGAAAGATGGAGAGTGGGAGAGCTCCTAGAGGGGGACAAAGCAGGCTGCCCCTTTTAGCCCAGGGCTGCAGAGATGACCTTGACACCATTCCCATTGATGTGGTAGGTCGCATGGAGTCTGAGAAACAGACCCTTTCACAAGTATCCCAGATGACTCTGAGCCACTGCCAAATTGCATGAGCA
The DNA here is from genome assembly GCF_028878055.3 of Symphalangus syndactylus. Lineage (NCBI taxonomy): Eukaryota > Metazoa > Chordata > Mammalia > Primates > Hylobatidae > Symphalangus > Symphalangus syndactylus. The sequence goes on from NC_072440.2 coordinate 46,695,348, forward strand.
TTGGAAAGGGATGGAAGTGTGCTGCCTTTCACAGTAAAATGCTCTGGGTTATTTGGCCATTGCAGACATTAGCCAGAATACTTATTTTGTCAAAGGGGAAGAACTTGTCAGTGCAGCCTTACGTTTCCTTGCTATTGATAAATCTAACAAATAAAACTGATACTTACTGATGCAAAAGTCCCATTCCAAATTCTGGTAGTCACATTAACAAAGTATTCTCCTTTCATGTGAAGGTCTTTCAACCAGCAGGTAACATTATTACAGGAAGCAGTTCTGCAGTTCTTATAGTATGGAGTCAAAGGTAAAAGAGAGAGTGAGTTAGTAGGAGTTAAAAATAAATGCGAAAATTTTAAAGCTAGGTAAAACTCAGTGCTGGGACACACCTAGGGAAACAGGCAATCTCATGAGCTATTAGTAGTTCTAACTCTCCTGCCCTCCTTCAAGGGATTGTGGGACTATATCTCAAAATGTACCAAGTGCACACCCTTTACCCCATCCATTTCCTGTCTGTATAGATAGCCTCAGGATATAATCAGCAATGTGTGGAACAAAGTACCCCAAGCCTGCTTATTGCACTACTATTTCTGAGAGTAAAAAAACCTAAAAACCAAACCCCCCAAACTGTAACTTGTTTATCAACAATGTACTAGTTAAATAAATTATTAAACATACACAAAATATACTACAATTTAGTCATTAAACCTAATTATAGACTCCCTAGATTTTAAAAAAAGTTGACAGAAAAAGGATCAGTGGTTCCAAGGGCTAGTGGGGTGGGCGGGATGAATAAGCAGAGCACAGATGATGTGTAGGGCAGTGAATATACACTGTATGATACTATAGTGGTGGATACATGTCATTTTACATTTGTCAAATTCCACAGCATGGATTTTAACAACACCAAGAGTGAATGCTAATGTAAACTATGGATTTTGGTTGATAATGATATAGTAATGTAGTTTCGTCAATTGTGACAAATATGCCACTCTGGTGCAGGACTTTGATAGTGGGGGAGGCTGTGTGGGACAGGAGGTATATGGGAATTTCTGTACTTTCCACCCAATTCTTCCATGAATGTAAAACTGCATTAAAAAATGAAGTGATTAATTGAAAATCTATGACATATTGGCCTATGTTCAAGGCCAAAAGGTAGCATGGCCCACTTCTGTTACAGCATGCATTTACCTACTTGTAGATTAATACACATTAAAATAAATAATTTCATTCTTCTGGTTTCCTGTTTTCCCCATCCTTCACAAAATAAAACAATTGCAATCAAAGAAAACCAGGAGAATTCCAATATTGTTCATAGGGGAGAGCTGAGGTTTGTTTAGGAGTTATTGCTTACTAAAGGTTTACTTATTTGAATATTTAATATGTGCCAGGCACCATGCCAGATGCTAGACTAGTCTCTTTGCCAAAGAAGCAGGCATAGCTTGAGAACAGGAAATAACAAAACACTGAAAAACAGAGAAGTGCAGCAGCATATTTCACAGCTAAATAAAAAACATCAGTATTATGTGGAAGGGGGATTTAAGGGGCTTCTCCTCTGCAGCACACACCCAGTTCCTTCACAGCTCTTTGCTTTGTTTCCAAAGTGCACAATGCATAAACACAATAGCTTCACATGAGTTTTTCTGATGTCATGAAGTCTGGAACTTATATTTTATAAGAAGTTGCATAAGATTAATTCCAGTAACCTAGATTTGACCACATATTAGGTTGGTGCAAACGTAATCGCGGGATTCAAAATCGTATTTACTTTCGCACCAACCTAGTATTTTCTAAATCTTGACTCACATAAGCATCAAAGGCAAAATAAGAAAGTTCTATGATATCCGCTGGTAGGAGAAAAGCAGCGTCCTGATCACAGGTGAAATAAATGAATGAGGGGAGCTTTCACACGTTAACTTGTCCTCACCAATTCTTTGGTGTGCCTGAAATTTTCACTTTTGAAAGATACAGAAGAAGATGTTTGTCCTATTTTCAGTGGATTGATATCTGCATTACAACTGATGTCACCAGCCTATAAAAGAAGAACACCCGATCAGACTTCAGAAGCAAAACAGTTTATGATGTTCCTTTCAACATGTTAGGAAATCCTGCTGTCACTTGCAGGGGCCTGGGAAGGGCTGTTAGGCTTCTTTCAACGCCACTGACCTGGCCACACTTCATATAATCTCCAGGTGAACATGAAGTATTTAAATGCTCCTGATGTGAACTGATGAGGTGGGCTAGGTTCTTACAGCCCACATATGATGAGGCAAATCTACAATAGCAAAACACTGTGAATAATTCAGGGTAATTTTCTCTGGAACATTTTAGGATTTTGATTTTTCTGTAGCCCCCTATGCACACTACAGAAATAATACAACTGTTGAATAATACAGCTATTGGACTGAAGATGAGCCAATGTCAAGGGGTTTGGCTAGAGCAGTGCTTCTCAGCCCAGGCTGCGTGTTAGAACCACGGGGTGGATGGAGTGGGGGTGGTTAAAGAAAAACCCTAGTGTCAGAATCTTATCCCTAGAGATTCTGATTTAATTGCCTGGGTTAGGTCTGGGCACTCTTATTTAAAAGAGCAAACAGAGGGATTAAAATGAAGAGCCAGGGTTGAGTATTACCAGGGGAAAGTCCAGGCTGGCTGCTTGAAGACCAGCTCCTTACTGCAGCTGTGAAGGCCTGCTATGCTCCCCATATAGGTCCAGCCTCTTACCTCCCAGCCTTCACAGGGCCTGTCAAAGTCAGATCTTCACCAGGCCAAAATGGGGTTTTTGGAATAATTTCTGCCACCCACAATTCCCTAGACTCAGCCATTTGTTTTCTTGTAACAATATTCTTCTTCTAATATGAAATTAACTGCTAGTCAGTTGGCACCCGGGCCGCATAGGAGTTACCGTCTGTTTCCCATCTGTAAAATGTCAGACATGATCACCCTAATCTCATGGGTTATTTACATCTTGAAAGTGCACATTTTTTAGGCAATTTTGTAATCTTTACCTTTTCTGTTTGCACCCCAGTTAGGTACATCAGTGGGTTCTTTTCTTTGGTATATTGAGGGATGTGGATGATTACAGTTGCCATGCTTACTGGAACACTTCCTGTTGTTACCTGTGTGGAGAATAAAACATGCCAGTACTGCAACAGGATGTATGTGATGCAAGGAAATTCACCAGTAACCCCTGTGTTGATGAAGGGAAACTACGAGGTGGTAAGATTGAGTCCAAATGAAAGTCAGCCATCACTTTATAGTCACACTTCAGGTCTCTGTGTCTCACCTCTTAAAACGCATTTATGCCTGAGGTTGCAATTTTTTTGAAATTTCGGTCATACCTTGGCAATGACCTTGAGCGGTAGGATATAAGTAACTCCCACATGCTTAGTGTTCCAATAATGGAACAGTAGGCATAAATGGCTCAATGGAAAAAAACTCAACATCTACAATGTTAATGGGTAAGTAATTTGTGACTTTGAGAGACATGTGGTATAAATGATTAAAAATGCCATCTGTGGAGCTGGGCTGCCAGGGTGTTGTGTCCCAGTCTGCTGCTGATTAGCAGTGTGGCTTGGGCAAGGAACTTGACCTCTCTATGCTTTTCTTATTTGTAAAATAAAGATGATCAGAAATTCAGTAGGTATGTGCTGGCACAGGGCACTGATATAGCATCTGTTCTCATGGGTGGGGGTTTCTGTTCTAATTGGCCAGGGCTTATACCCTACTGGTTATTTAAATATTTTAAATAACATCCCTGGGAATAATAATACCAAGCTCATAACTGATCTGGGAACTAAATGGGATAACATATGTAAAGCACTTGATACAATGGCTGTTGTATACTTATTACACACTCTATGAATGTTATTACCACGAACTGAATAGATGCCCCATTTTAAAGAACATAGTTGCCAAATACCATCCACATTTTATAAATTCTATTATAATATCTAGATCATAAAGATTCTTCTAAAGATTTATCACAAAATTGCAGAGTTGCAACCATTTAACAAACGAGTGAGAAATGAACAAAAATAAAATGGTATTGGCTTAGGATAGTGGATAAATTCCTTTTACTTTCCAAAGTTTCTTTAATTTTAATTACAATATAAAATAGTTATTCTTTCACAAATTAATTTATCTTTAACTGGTAGTAATCTTTAGATTCATAATGGCTTACTAATAGTAAATAGAATTTTGTTCAAAAATATTTTTAGATACTACCTAGTATTACTGTACAGATTTGTTTACAAATGGTAAACTCAAACAGAAGTGGTCTCTGAGGATAAATTGGCATAATAATTATATGCCAAAGACTTTTACGCACAGCAATACCTTCCTTTATAGTAATGCTCTGTTGGTTAATGTCGAACATTTGCCTTCAAAATATATCAATTTTCCCTTACCCAAGACACATAGCTATGCACAAAGCCCAGTTGTTTACTTATCTATGATCTAGCCTATTGGTTATCAAAGTATGGCACCTGGACCAGCAGCATACGCATCACCTGGGGGCTTGTTAGAGATGCAAATGTGTAGGCCACCCTGGACCTACTGAATCAGAAACCCTGGAGATGAAGCCCAGCATTGTGTTTTCACAAGTCCTCCAGGTGACTAATGCACACCCAAGTTTGAGAACCATGGATGTATTTCAATTTCTTTTTACTTTCTCCTTTTATTTCCAGACTCATTTTTTTCTTCTCACTTTCTCCTGGATTTGCCATCCTTATGACAGGCTTACCAACCTTCAGGGAGAAGATGAATTTTGGACCAACATCTTCAAAACTGTGCACGATTGAAGGAACATTCCCATCCGAAGAGATTTCATAAAAATTAATGTTGGTAGATCTGTTGGATGATGTTTGTAAAGCCAAATATTTTAGTTTGCTTTTGTTCTTGAAGGTTAATATTTCTTTTATTTAAGTATCTTATAGCTTAGGTTAAAGTAAATCTTACTTTTAGTTACAAAAGCACCAAATAAAAAGAAATGCTTGCCTATGGGCTTATGTTCCAATGTATGTTTCTAAGACGAACATAAATTCCTTTCAAAACATATTTCTTTGTGGATTTTCTGCTAAGAGTTTGTGCATTACATGTCTACCAATTGTCAAGTTTCTAAATAAGTACAAAAGTATTACTTTAGAATTGATGGCAGAAGTCTTCCCAAGGTTACTGTTATATTGACCAGTATGTTAACATAGTAGACAATCAGTACTTGTTGGTTGAATGAATGGAATTATAAGCCAGGGGTTTTCACTTTGGTGTGGCTAAAATATAATAATAGGGTATTGAGCTCCTTCAGTGTTCATTACCGGATGCCTGTATTATTCGTTCTTCCTATCCTTCTTTAGTTGCAAACCAATTCAAATGGTTTGGGTCTGAATGGGGTTGGTCAAATCTGTTTCCACCATTAGTGTAGAGACCACCTTTAAGATGGCTGACCCAGAGGTTTTAGTATTCTGGACCTAAAACCACTGGATTGATCTTAACTTCTTTGCTTAAGATTGCCAACTAAGTTCTGCAAGCAAAGTGATGATGAGATCAGAGAAACCCTCACAGGACCACTCAAACTAGAATGAAACTGGGGACCTCCCCTCTTCTCTCTCATTTCTGGGGCTCTGAGGTGGGATTCCAACCAGGGTAGCTTCTTTGGGTGGGGAATTAGGGTTTGAGCGGTGAGGGTAGGGGTCTGAGAACACTGTGCATATCCTTTCCATTTATTCCCACTGGACGATTTACGTTAATTGCAGAATGTTGATTCTATTTCTTAAAAACTTGGGGTGGACATTTTCTGAAGTAGAATTTTTTGGGTTTCTTTACTAAAACCTTGTCTTTCCCTCTTTTATGCCTTAATGATTTTTTTCCATACCCTTAAAAGGAAACTATGTCACAGGGAGACCTGAGTGGATGTATTCGTCAAGGTTATATATGAGAGGAAACAATGATTTGTCAGCCTGACATGGAAAATGGGAAAACTGACTAGGATTTGAAACAGAAAGCTTGGATGTGTGTGCATGAATTATTTCCTATGCCTTCCAGAAGATCTTTGTGTGAGATCCTAAATGGGGCCAATTTCTAAATTAATATGGTCTGCATTTGCATTTTAAAGAGATCTGACACTTTTCCATTTGTTACTTAAGTGTTCCTTAAGCTACTTAAGTGTTGATCAATATATTTATAATAGTAATTATCTATACTCAGGGGGATCCTGCTTCAGAAATAATACTATTATCGCTATTTCTACCCATAATTTTTTTACAATATAACTGTACAGTTATACAGTATCAAAGTCGTTGCTAAGAAATACACTAAGTTATTGTGTAGGATTTTTTCCAAAAGTTTGCAAAGATGTTTGTTAATTTTTTTTCAGCATTGCTTATGATGGTTAAACAAAACAAAATAAAAATGCAAAACAACCAAATATCTTGTTAATATTGAATTGGTTACATAAATTATGATCCAGCCAGGACTGGAATAAGTTAGATCTGTATGTCCTCATATGAAAACTTTTCTAAGATAATGTAAAATGCAAGGTACAGAAGAGTGTTTTATCATTCCTTTCAGGTAATAAAATGTGCACGTGTGTGTGTGTGTGTGTGTGTGTGTGTGTTTTATATGCATATATCCTGGTAGATAAGCAACCTTGTATCTGGAAGATATTCTGAAAACGGTCTTGTTAGTCTCTTATGGGGAGTGGCACTAGGGAAGGTGGGGAGGGATGACTTCTCACTGTGTACCTTTCTCTAATGTTTGGGTTTTCTAGGTAGTAGGACTAGGACCCATTTTAACTTTTGTTCTTTATAATTCTCTATGTTAATTTTTTTGAGAATATATTTTAAAGAACATTAGAATACATTTGAATTCAAGTTGCCATTACAAAAATACCTGCCTAACATGATAATTAGTAAAAGTAAAGTCTAATTGCAATCTTATATTTATTTCATTCTTAAATATCTGGGAAAATATTGGCCATTGTAGGAGAGTAGAATAATAAAAAGACTGTATTGACAAAAAATATTTAGAATAAAGGATCAAATATAAGAAGGAAAAAATTCAGGTAATGTGGTAACATCAATTTGAGTTGGTTGCATTTGTTTCCAATTTCTTATTTTAGCAAGTGGGGATCCTTTGAAGTCTGCAGTTACTGATGACATTTTCAGAGACGTTATTATTTGGACTGAATTTTGTTTCTGCTTGTGCTGTTTGCAACTCACTTGATACAGAAGCATTCTTTTCATCTTTGCTCTTTGGCTCAAGCTCTAGACATGATGACATATTTTCCTTTTTGTTTTTGCTCAGAGAGCTATTGGACGATCTACAGATTCCATGCTCTTAGGGGCTGGAGTGATGTGGTAGAAGTTAGACAAACCTGCTGTCACTGGATTTCTTGGGAAAGTGCTGCAGTGTGCTATTCTTGGGTCATTGATCTGTGCTGGGAAGCTGTCCTATTGCTTCACCAGGTAGAGAACTCTGGTTCCCAGGCCTGTAGGATGGCATCACCTGTGCCCAGCGCACCTGCATAACTGTGTTCCAGTTTGTCTGTGCCATGAACTCACCTTACTTCTAAGTGTGAGTTAAAGTGATATCAACCTATTAGAACCTGTGAAATTCGTATGTTACCCACTTACCAAGACACCTGTCCCTCTGAACAATTAAAGACAGCCTGTATCAACCAGTGACATTTACACCACTGCTCTCAGGTTTGCTTGCTTTGGGCAGGTAAAAACAGGGAACAAAGCATTTCTTTATGGATGACTTCCTTTGGAAAAAACCTCATTTCCTCCTGGCTGGAAGAAAACCCTAATCTAATATGTTAGGAATTTTTCACTCAGAAACTAGACTTGATCTAGTTCCAATATTTGAATATTCAAACTGTGACTAGTTTCAATATTTATTGTGGACCTACTATGTGCAAAACATTGTGCTTGGGGCTTCAATGTCCAGGAATGGGGATACTGCTTGAGACCTCATATACAATGGGAAGCAGGCAGTGAGAAGAAAGTGAAGACAACTCTCAGGACCTTTGAGAGTTGTTTCAACATTTTGAGAATGTTTGCAGCTACTCAGAGGGCCTGCAATGTGGAGCGTGCCTGTGATGTGTGGCTACAGGGATCTTTCTCTGCCTTTCTGGGCTACTCTCATTAGTTTAATAAGCCTAACGAGTCACTCAAGGTTTTCCTAGGTACCAATATGTCTGTGGACTTCCGTTTTAGTTGACAAGAGTTTTAATTCAAATTCTTCAGTTAAGAATGAGCATACAGAGGACTTATTTAGCCATGCACCAAAAATCTTCTGATCTAGAGTTGGTGTCAGTGATAACAGGTTACCCACTGCTTCACCTACCTTGTTAAGTGAATTTCAGCATCATACAGGAGAGGAATTTTGAGGTTGACCAAATTATCAGCCTTATTTTCTTCTTGGCTTTCACTATAGAAAGAAACATTAGTAAATTACTTAGAGAAAAATTTAAAGCTATCCATCATTCCATTCATGACTTCATTATGTTTTACCTTAAGGCTTGGAAACTGAGAGATGCCTGATTCTGAAGGTTTTGAAGATTGAAGTCGAAGTTAATAGTAAAAGTCACCTAAAGATAAAATTAAAATTTCTCAGTCTATGATGCTTCATACTCAGAGGCCAACGTGAAAAAATAATGTTTCTCATAAAAGTAAACTCACTCAAATTTGATTCTGAATTTTATATACCTTAAGCTTTCATATTTGTAGAATATCTTTATTTGTCCACCTTGTTTTACTATGCCTCACATTAGAATTAGAGAAGCTTGACTTCCAAGTGACACATGTAAGTTATCCAGGCGTATATACCTGTCTGAATTTGGAAGCTTTGAGCTGATGTGAAACCTGTTACTAGGGGTTAATAAATGATCTCCGTGACTCTGTGTATAGTGCTTTGACCAATGTTGCTCAACATATTTAGACAAAAAGAACTTTGCATATTGTGTGTACCTTTTTGAATGAATTGCATGGAGAAAATCCCATTTTTATTAATAATTTAAAGAAAACATTTAGATATTGAAAACTTCCCCTAAGTATGCAGCCAGTTATTTTGTGATGCCTATCAAATTATGATAGCAAGATGTTATGTTGGTAAATTAGCATATGTGCTGAGGAGGGCTTGTATGGATTGCAGGATGAAATGCAAGTTGTACCTGTTGCTCTCTCTTTAAAGCCGGGTAGCCTACATCACAGGCAACAGACTTCTGAGATGCAGCCACCTGGCATGTTACTTCTGTCCCATCAACCTGAACAAGACCAAGGAAACAACAATGATCAATTGGCATATAACATTTGTGTGTGTATGCACGCACCTGGTAAAAGAGGTACAGTGGCATTTTAGCAGTAAGGTTGGTTCATACTGAAATAATTCATTATACCTCGACTTGAAATTTTATACTGCCCAAGTGGCTAATATACTATTTTTATTGCTAACCCTAAAGATACCTAGGACATCCAGCAAACCAAAGAAAAAATTAAATACTGTATTTTTATCCCCAGAAAAAAATGATAGTTTTTATATTTCAGATGCACAAATAGCTTTAATTCAATATTTTGAAATGCTGGCTTTAGGAATATGTTTTTCTCAATTTATTGAAAGCATTTTCAAGAGAAGAAAGTAAAATCATATATTGGGGTTTGTCTGTATTTTAAATAATTTGAGGGTTTTTTTTTTTTTTTAGTTTTCTTCCCCCCCCCCCGCCTTTTTTTTTGAGACAGAGTCTCGCTCTGTCGCCCAGGCTGGAGTGCAGTGGCGCAATCTCGGCTCACTGCAAGCTCCGCCTCCCGGGTTCACGCCATTCTCCTGCCTCAGCCTCTCCAAGTAGCTGGGACTACAGGTGCCCACCACCATGCCTGGCTAATTTTTTGTATTTTTAGTAGAGACGGGGTTTCACTGTGGTCTCGATCTCCTGACCTCGTGATCCGCCCGCCTCGGCCTCCCAAAGTGCTGGGATTACAAGCGTGAGCCACCACGCCCGGCCTTTTTCCCCCTTTAAAAGAAGTAGTTGCCACTTGGCACAGGATGTTTAAACACCAAGGTCAGGTTAGGTTTAGAACTCTAAGCCTATTAAGATCACATTAACTTTCAATTAAATGAAATCATTGTTTAATCCTTTAATCAAATAGCTCATTTGGAAAATCTCAGCTTTTCCTTCTCTCCCTTTTTTCTTCATCATTTGGTGGTAGGGGAGGGACCAGGGCGCACTCACGGTCAAGTGTGCTTCTGGTATAACGATCAAGTCAATGTGATTAGCTGGCTTTGCTGGCATGCATCATCTTGGCAGCAGCAACAACCATAGCTGCAAAGCTCAGGCTAAGCTTTGAGACTCAAATGTCTTAGAGCAAGTGCACTGCATCTGTGCAGAATGCAGGAGCCTCATCACACTGATGGCTCAAGAAGAGTTATGGGAGTGTCTGGCTACTGCTGCCAAGTCTCAGGATAAGGGAAAAACTGACCCAAGCTGTCAAGCAGAATCTAGATACAGAGCCAGACTATGTTCTCATGTGGTTTAACTAGTCAGAAGCCACAAAGTTCAGATTGATCATGCTGAGGGTTAAGGTGCTTCTTTAAACAACTCAGAGGACATAGAGAAGACAGTGATCCATAAGTAGGAAGCATGGTGGAGGTAAGCGCAGGGTCTCATCACATACCGGCAGGGAGAATGACGCAAAAAACAAGTTTTCTGAAAAATCAACAACAATTCCAGTGTTGTATGCACTTTCCCTTTTGTTTTTCAGCGTTACTGAAAATGTTAACCTTTTGTTTTGGTTGCTGACAATGAAGGGTTGTTCTCTGTTAAAAGTAAAAAGGAGGGGGGAAAAGCCATTACTGTTAAATAAAAAGGCCGGTATTTTAAAATTTCACTCATTAAAAAACTAAACTCTTTAGACTTACTTAGAATACTGAGAAAATTGCTGTGTAATAAACTATCTTTGCATCAAAATGATACTGACAACAAATAAGTAAATGCAATTGGATTTTGTTCTTTGTTGCTATTATATTAGAGGGAATGGAACCATTTAAATACAGTAATTTTATATTTCTTGTTGTTTTACTCCTATGTGGATGGTAGACATTGAAATTTAGTTTTTAAAGGTCTTTATTAGTTATGAATGTTTCTTTTGTAGAAAAACTCTATAAACATTCATTTGAATAAAGTAATCTAGTGTGTCTTTTATTTCTATATTTTACAACAAGCTTTAAAGTAAAACTTACTGAGCAGTTGGTATTTGTCGGACATCTAGGACTAGATCAGAAATGCAAAGTCCATCCTCACCACAGTCTTTGTGGAAAGGAATCTACGAAAAAGGAAAAAAAGATCCATACATTTGCTCTTGGGTTGAAAAAGCAAATTACAGAAGAATACATACAGTATTATTCTATTTACGTAAAGTACAAAACCAAACAATGTTCTAGGAATATATAAATGTTTAACAAAATAATAAAGAAAAGCATTAATAAACACAAAACTCAAGATAATCATTTGCACAGGGGGAGCTAGATGAAAGTGTCTATGGCGGGGACAGCTATACACAGAGTTTCATATGTATTGGTAATATTTTTTGAGTGTGAGCACAAGGCATTTGCTTTGTTTTTATTTATTTCTTCAACAAATATATGTTGAACACACACAATAGGCCAGGCCCTGCTCTAGGGACTGGAAACACAGCAGTGAACAAGAAAGACAAAAATCCCTGCTGTCATGGAACTTAAGTGTTAGTGAACTTTACGCATATGGAATTGTAGTTCATTTAGAAAATTAAGAATTTACAGGCTGCATCCTAAGTATCCTTCAGACACTATTGCAGTGACTGTGAAACTTTGTTTGCCAGTCTAAATCCAGGAAGTGTAAGCTGCACTTACACTGAAGACCTTGGCAGTCTCAGAATAGGCTTCAAGGGCAGGGCTAGTGCCAGGGTTTTCCAGACTGATGTCCACACGCAAATCCAAAGAGTTGACGACATCAGAGGGCTCCTAAACATACACACACACAAACATACAGGGAAAGACAGAGTCAGTTTATTAGGGCATAGCAGCATTAAAACAAGAAAATGATTACAAATGTGTTTACAGTTAAGAGCACAGTCAGCTCTCAATTATGTAGAATATCTTTGTTTTGAATAATCAAGACTCTCGCTTCTTTTCTTCCATCCTAATTCTGCTTTTAGCCTCTCTTCTACTAAGAAACCAAACGAGACTTGGGTCTAGTAAGAATTTGAAGCAGGGATTCTTAGTTAAGCTCATCAGTTCTTGTCAAGACAGCACTATGTATATACAAATGAAACCCTAACATTTGAATTTGCTTTTCCTCAGAAGTGGGATCTTCTTTAGTCCATTCACAGGCAGGACTTACTCTTAACTCTTGGGGGCCTCCCAGAAGTCCTCCCAGAAGGACTTATTCCTTCTGGGGGCCTGTCTACCATGACAGCTCTGGACTATGAGGAGATGTTTCCTTGGCTGGCTGTGGGCTTAGCAAGTAGGATGTACTTTAACTGGCATTGATATCAAATAGTGAAAAAGGATTTTTTTTTTTTTAAACTTTAAGGAAAAATAGCTTGGCTGTCTCCATTTCCTCACTAGGGATTATATGTATAATCTTATCCACCACTTAGCACAGGATGGGAGAGAAGGGAAACAAGATTTCTTCCTTTAAAGAATCTATAAAATTGTCACCTTAACAAAAAAGAAGTCTATGTCTTCACAAACAAGAAACCTTCAAATTGAAAAATGAACTAAACAACTCAACTGATTTTAATTCATCTAACCATCAACTTTATGTTTTTCTAGTGTTTACACTTAGCATTTCTTGAAGTAAGACCTCTCTGTACCATCCATTTACATCAGAAATATTTGGGGTGCTCCTTAGACCTGCATATTCCTTGGGCCTTCAAACCTGGATTTCTGATGGTAAGAACCTAGAATATACATTTCCCAAAAGCTTCCCTGGCAGTTCTTTCGCACCTTAAATTCTGAGAACCGTATTCTAAGAAAGTACTTAAATATCCTTTTAAAAAAGTGATTTCCTGAGTAAATTATCCTTTCAAATGCCATTATGTGGTTTCCAAGGTGGAAATATTCACATCATTAACAAAATAAATTTCTGGCTGGAAGTTTTCTCCTGAAAAGCATTTTTCTTACTTGGGAAATTTTCAAAATCCATGTTAAATACAGTAATTACAGCACACAATTAGAACAAATAATTGTTATCTCATAATCTACTATATTTCGCCTATGTTAACTTAAATCTAATAGTAGAAACCACAATTGGAGTTATTTTTCAGCAGCTGAACAATAAATAAAATTTTTCCCTGATAGGAAAATATCAAAATAACAGTTATTGCCAATGGAAAGTTCTCTCTGTTAAACATTTAAGAAAACACTGTATCTATGATCTCTTTAAGAATTATATTTTTAGCCCTTTCATTGCAATTCCAAATGAAATTTGATGCTGCTGATTTATATAATAATAGATTGTGACCATAAATATTAGCATAAAGTAAATATGCTTCTTATTTATGGAATTACATAAGAAAGGCATTCATTAGAAGGGCGAGCGTTTTCTAACTCATAAGCTTCCATTTTTGACTTTTACCACTCGTTTGTCTTTAGGAAGAAATAAAGTGAAAAGGGATGTTCCTGAGGCCTTACCTGTATATAAATGATGTGCTCGGGGCAACTCTGCGCTTGATTTACTACCATATTCTTCTGCAGGCACCTTTCATTGTTTTCTTTAAATAACCCCCTGGAGGTTACTCTGGATGAAAATCCATCTGCATCAAGTGTGATGTTATATACAATGGCTACGATAAAAAAATCATAAAGAAATGTTATTTCAAATCAACTTATAGCAAAAAGCATCTTTGCTTTATTGTGTCTTCTTGAACAAAGTATCCCACATCAAGAAAATATGGAAATAGTCTTCATATTGGTGGCTTGTGAACCATAGCTAGCACCACAAAGCATTTGTCATTCCAGCTCTGATGTGACATAGGTGACTGTGCATACAAAGAAATGTGATTCAGAGAAATGTGGCTGGGAGCAGTGGAAAGGAAACTAGACTTGCCGCCAGGAAACCTACTGTGATGAACCTGGTCAAATTGCTCACTCCCACAAGCACGGGTTTCATTAATCATAACACAGAGACACAGAATGGAAAGGAAGAGTTGCTGAGTGCCTGCGATGTTGGACACATTCTCATGTGTGCCATACAAGCTTTACAATGAATCTGGAAAGTGAATTTTATTATCTTATTTTTCAAATAATGAACTAGAATAAGTGATGTGAAATAATTCACCTCACATGGCTAGTCAGAAGTAAAAGTTGGGTATTTTTGAAATAAGAGCTCATGTTCTTTCTGCTTCCATCCAGTTGTAAGAATAATTGTTATTGTGAAGATTAACTGAGATACTCTAAGGGAACATGGACAGTGCTTGACCTATTCTAGATGCTCACATAGGGAAATGCATTCAACACTGCAGCAACAAAGTCTCAATCAGGCAGACTTGGTTTGAACCCTAATTCTGCTGTTTAGGAGCTCTGTGACTTGGGGCAATTTACTTACCCTCTTTGAACCTCTGTTTTCTAATACCAACTAATGAAAAAAAATTATGTGATAATAACTGATGTCAGTAGCCGATGTCTAAACTATCAGAATTATTACCTTCAACTAAAGTCCACTGGCCGTGTGTCCAAAATTGAGAGAGAACACCTGGTGCCATTCACAGCATCAGCTGCCTTGTTGCCTTATTTGGGGTTATTCTATCTTACTTTATTATTTTCAATATTTTAAAGGTTGTATATACTTCCCAAAACATGAATTCTACATGTTACCTTGAAAAAATCTATCACATACGTTGCACAATTTTTCTTGATCCAGTGACTTAACAATGCCAACAATGACGGATAAAATATTAAGGAATTAAATAAACTAAAAATAAGTTGTGAAGATGATGTAAAGGAAAAACAATGGCAAGGAGGTGAGTGCAGTTAGGACAAAGTTAGTCCACATTATAATGCTTTACTTTTTTTTTCAAGCAGCTTTGTAAAAATGATACATCGCTTCATAGGCTATGTTATTAATCTTAAATTGAAGTGTGCACCTGATGCAATAAATGATAGAAACCATATGCTTTATAAATTCACTTTCCACAGTTGTGAAGATGGGATTCATGTCTTACATACTATTATTGCCATGCAATGAAGTGACAAATGAGCTCACAATCATTTCACTTGGCTTGTCTGTGTGGACCTGAAGGCATCAGGAAAAAAGATTTAAAGGGAAAGATGCCCAATAGTAAGAAAGGCCAGAAACCCTCGGCAGCCTGTGGATGGGAAGGAAATTCTCTGAAAGTAGAATTTTTGAGTGTGCATCGCCATAAGGGTTGAAGTATAGTCAAAAAGGGAAGATACATGAGACACATCTATGCTTCGGGGCCAGAAGAGCTGACCAGTTTGCTGTTTCTGCCAACTAATATATTTCCCAAGTTAATCTATTAGGCAGACTAGCCACAATGTTTATACAGCAACGGTTTTTGACTTAACTATCATGTGTGCTCAGTTAGATGTGCTACATGGCAGGTCAAGTGAGATATGCTACTCAAAATTGGGTCAATCTTTGAACATCTGCATGGAAAACTTCCAAATGGATATGAAAAGTAGGAAAATCTGGAAAGCATGTTAAGATTTGAATCTAATTTTGCTTTGTGTTCTCACCTTATTTGTATCTTGGTATGAATTATGGCAAATAACCTGCTTCTGTATTTTCAGCTTTAAGTTAATATATTTGTCACTTAATTGAGTTCCTATAGGAACTACAGGTTCTGAAGTTTAAAGCCAAATTCTGATGGAAGGGGAATTGGGACCCATGAAGCAGCAGTTAATGAAAGAAGGTAGCTTTGAATCAAGTGTTAAATTGCAAGCTATGTATTGAGCATGGTGAGATTATTGGGGCAGGAGAGATGAAGGTGAGATAGTGTGCTTAGAAGAAGCTTTGAAGAGGAGGCAGGACCTTCGCCAGGCCTTGAAAGACAACTTGGCCAGCCCAAGAGAAAAGACAACAATTCCTGCTGACGCTTGCCCACAATGATTTCCTCATCCTTCCCATCCGATGAGACATAATTCAGACTTTTACTCATTTCTCTGTACTATTTAGAACATTTAAAACACTGGGTAAAAGTTATATATTGCTTTTCATGTTTTCTTTCATTATTTCATGTTTAATTCCTCAACAACAGGAAAAATACTTGATACTTTTACTGAACCTGTCCTATATAGATCATGGCATAGCCAACGTGATATAGTCATTTGAGTGGCAGTTCAGCATAATCTGTGTATGCTCAAGGTTTTAAGTAAGAGAAATGGAGGTGAGAGAAACTCAAAGGATGGAAGCAGGAGGGCCCTTGGTTATGTCATAGAGATTACAACTTTCTGCAGCAGAACCTTCTAGAGATGTGGAAGGAAGATCTAAACGAAACTTCCATGACTAGTGAACCATTCTCAGGCATCTCCAGTGTAAGGAAACTTAAGTGTCTGTAACTAAAGACCCTTATTTCTCTTGGCCTGCAAACCAAAATCTGTTATATTCAGGATGAAAACTCTGTAAGCCAACCAATTTCTATACAGATTATTTCAGATCTACGCACCCACTTGATTGTTTTGCTTAGTAGGTCTGAACTTTGCACTGAAGCAGAGTTTGAGAATTATCTGAGCATTCTTGTTGAGCAAAGTGATTTTTTCTGGTGTGAATGAAGCTTCTATAGCTACATCAGCAATACTTTGTGACCTAAAAGACATAAAGAGTAACAGATGGATGGATGTTATTACTGAGCACACGTATTATATCCTTTATCACAGAGGACCCAGTACCAGCATTACTGAATTTTTCTCTCTACTGTCTATCAAAGCACTTTAGCAGTAGTTTATATTTGAAAGCTCTAAGATGGCAGACAGAGATAATTTTTTTTTTTAAATTTGTGACTGCATCACTAACACAATCCACGTTTAACATATTAGTTATTTATTATACTTTAGGTTCTGGGATACGTGTATTTACTCTTGATATGCTACTCTGAAATGATTTTAACTGATTTATTCAGTAAATATATTTTCTTGTTTTTTAAAGTCTTAAGTATTATTCTTGAATTTTATTTTTTCCACATAAAACTTTCATTCTGCAATAAAAATAATGCACTTCATTCTTTAAAAGCACAAGTGAGATTTGTAAATAGTATCATTAAACTCAGAAATAAAAAATAATCAATGAATATTATTTTTCTGTTCTTCAAATATTTGGACATTTAAAGCACATTTTTTGACAGAGACAAATGAATGGAGATTCTTGATTGAATAATCAACTTCCTTCTGATTCTATTCCCTTGCCAGCCCAATATACTTATTTTTGACCTTGAATCACATGACCTTCCTACTGTTCCCTCCGAGTCTTCAACTCCTGTGGAAGTCAATGAGAAATCAGCTAAACCTAAATAATGGCTTATTGTTTATGACTAATAATTTTAAAATATGCCATTCAGTCACATAGAAGTTACACTTTACTTGTGTGGTCTGAATTTTCAGTATTTTTGAATGCAGTCTCATGAGGCTTCCCTTCTGTATGCTGAGATAAGGCTATTTATAGGAAGGTAACATTCAGAAATAGCCTGGATACCATTTCGAGAACTTTATGTTTTCTATGTACTGTTTTACTCACCATATGAGGAGAGAAATGTATTTCTAATGGTAAGCAAATATATCTATTTTTCCTACTTGGAGAAACACATTTATTCCTTTATGCAAACTATGATACATCAATTCCCTATAGTCTTACAGAATGCATGTGGCATTCCCAGTACAGACATCTGTTCTGCTTTCTTAGCAGGTAATCTTTAGTTAGTTTGTGTCTGGCTCTTCCTGACTCACCAGAGTTGAACCACTTGTCCAAAGGCACCAATGGACACATCGGTGATGGAATCCCCATTTAAATCTCCATAGCCATCCAAGGACCTCCCAAAGTACTGGAGATGGCTCCTAAAGGCTCCATCGGATCCCAAGATTTTCTAAAAGAGCAGGTTTGACACGAAATTATAGTGCACAACAGCTGAACCAGAAAATGGCAGCCTCTGAATTTCATTATTATATTTCTATATAGTAATTTTCCAGATTGTTTATTCTCTACAAATTCTAAAGATTAGTTTTTTAATCACATCTTATCTGATCTCTGCATCACTCTTACAGCCACATTTTCATCAAAGGGACAGCATAAATCTTTAATAAAAAATCATAAACCAGTGAAAAGATAGTGGACTGGGAGCAAATTGATGCAAGTTGAGGTACAGGGTTAATTTCCTAGTTCTTTTCCTTCCGGTCTTACTCCAAAATTGGCTGGTCAGTGAGGCCTCATTAGTCACCCCTTCAACCACCTGATACTACTATTGCTGAAATTTTATTTCCTATTTTAGTTTCATTTGCTTTTTAAAAAAATTCCTTTATTACTATCTGGAACACTTTATCTTATCTACTTCTTTTTTTTTTATTTGTCTCTTCCAATATAATATAAGGCACACAAAGATCAGAATTGTGTCTGTCCTGTCCTTACTGCATCCCCAGAGTCTAGAACAGTGCTTGGGCACACAGTAGAGGCTCACTTACTGTTTATTGAGTGAAACAATGAAGTTACAAAATAAGAGGGACGGATTGCATGGTTTACATGACGCTTTCTATGTCTAATATGTTAAGACCCACAAATACATACATCACCATACAGCTCATGGATTACCTGGGAATACTTTGTGCGGATAGTGCCCTGATGACCATTGTAAATGTATACAGCTCCAGAATTCTGATTTTCTAGTGGTGAACCAACAATCACATCGTTAAAGCCATCCATGTTGATGTCTGAAAGAGCTGCAATTGCTGAACCAAATCGAGCATTTTCAATGCCCTCGGGGCCTTCAAGAAATTGGTGCTGACTCAAAATGCCCTTGCAAAGGGGAAACAAAAGCATGATTAAAGCAAACCTTACAACTTGTATAATTAAAATTCAGAGCAGCTGGGTGTGGTGGCTCATGCCTGTAATCCCAAAGACTCCAGAGGCTGAGGCAGAAGGACGACTTGAAGCCAGGTATTTGAGACCTGCTTGAGCAATAGTGAGACCGTGTCTCTATAAAACATTTTTGTAAAAAGTTAGCCAGGAGTGGTGGCGCACACCTGTAGTCCTAGCTCTCAGGAGGCTGAAATGGGAGGATTGCTTGAGCCCGGGAATTAGAGGCTGCAGTGAGCTATGATCACACCACTGCACTATAGCCTGGGTAACAGAGCAAGACCCCATCTATTTAAAAAAGTGAAAGAAATATGATAAAATGAAAAAGAAAATAAAATTCAGAGCAATCGATGACCAAACTAATTTTTTTTCTTTCTTTTTTTTTTTTTTTTTGAGACGGAGTCTTGCTCTGTCGCCCAGGCTGGAGTGCAGTGGCGCAATCACGGCTCACTGCAAGCTCCGCCTCCTGGGTTCACGCCATTCTCCTGCCTCAGCCTCTCCGAGTAGCTGGGACTACAGGCGCCCGCCACCACGCCCGGCTAATTTTTTGTATTTTTAGTAGAGACGGGGTTTCACCGTGGTCTCGATCTCCTGACCTCGTGATCCGCCCGCCTCGGCCTCCCAAAGTGCTGGGATTACAAGCGTGAGCCACAAACTAATTTTTTAATGTTAAAAATGGATAGAATTTTAAACCTGAACTATTTATGATCGGAATTATAAATAAGAATTTCAGTAAGGTCATAAATAACTGCTCACAAACCAAGGTGAAAGGAGATAATTCTCTTTACTGTAGCTGAACAACATCCATTTCTTGGTCTCATTTTCCTCTCAATAATACGATCTTCACCTATTTCCAACCTTTTGATTGAAAATTTTTCTGGTGAAAATTACTAATATCGTGAATGAAATTAAAGCAGACACAGAACAAAATAAAACACAACATCTTGATTTAGGCTTTCTGTAAAAATTACCAAATAGTGACATAATTATAGTGGTACAGGAAGTAGAATATGAGATTGTTAATATCTCCATTATTAAAAACACTAATTCTGTGCAAAGGAAAAGACGTTTCCTTGTAAAACACGGTTTTTTCTTAGATTTTATAATGAAGTATGGAAATATTTCATGACTTCACAAGAAAGCAATGTTTCTCAACCATGAAACTGGGTCAGTGTTGATTCTTTCTCCTCTATTATAATCTTATAAAAATTTTTACTTAGTTTGACACGGTATTAAAAGATCCGTTCATTTTCAACAATTAATGATAATTCAGTATATCTCACAAGTAAGAAATATCTAAAAATGGGGGATTTGTCAGTTTTTCAACAAGTAACTAGGTCCAGCCTTTGTTGATACTCAATTACACATCTTTATATGTATAATTGCTTTAGAATTGTTTTAATCAATTACTTCTGTTAAAAGATTAATTTTTACATAAATATCAATAAATCAGGTAGTACAAAATATCACAATACTTAAACATAATATTTACTACTTTAACATCAGCTTCTCTTTTTCTTATATACTAAGGAGCATATAATTTTCTATGTCAATCTGTGCCTTTAATTTGGTTTTCTTTTTTATTTCATGGAGTTCCCTATACTTATATACATGGATTTAGAGAGTTCAGTCCACAAAGTGGAAAAATTATGCTTTGCCATGTTAACGTATGGTGTTTTTTTGTGGAAGGACTTGAAACTTCAAGAGTTGGATACACGCCTAAATGTTACACTAAGCAATGACACTTCCTGACAAACTAATGTAGGAAGCATCTGGGATCACAAGGAATTTACAAAGTGCTTGTACAACTTGTGTTTTTCACTGTCAACTGATAACAAGAAAGCATTGCCCTGTTATTGTTGTCTTTATAGCAAAAAATTACATGTGATACTAGAGAAATACGCAAATGTTTTTGTGTGTGCATATTTCAATAAACGATGTGCACTTATAACGGCTTTATTTGCATAAGAGACTATATATTCAAAGACCTCCCATGGAAAATGGCAGTACACTATATATTCAACTCTAGTTTTTCCTGTTAATGTGATTTTTAAAATCATAACTTAATGGGGACATCCTCAAAAATGATGAAATTGTAAACCATACTATCTGTGCAAATTATCATTAAATAATAATAAATTTTTCTTTCCAAATGCAAGTTAAATTACCAGTACTAAAGCAAATTAAACTATTAGTTTAATGTGTTTTTTTACCTTTTTGATGGTAAACAGGTAGACTCTTCCTTCCTCTTTCTTTAGGTCATTCATGTACATTGGTGCACCTACCAAGAGCACGTCTGTAATGGTGTCTTTATCCACATCAACTGAACACAGCACACTACCGAAATAGGAGCCAATCTGGAGTAATAAAACATGTTAAACTTAGAATTCCTAAGATTCATATACTTCTAATATTACACTGAGCATTTACTTGCTCATTCAATACACAAAAATTGAGTGTTTACTATTTACAAAGTGCTAGGAACATGAAGACAGACAGCATAGTCCCTTCCCTCGGGTTCTAACACCATCTAACACCTGGTTCTTAAATCTTAGTGTGCACAAGAATCTCCAAGAAAATGCCTTTGAAATACAGATCCCCGAGACCCATTTCTAGAGATTCTGATGTAATGTCTAGGATGTGATCCAGAACACAGCAATTTAAATTAGCATTCCAGGTGTTTCTGATGCCAGGGGGTCAAAGACATACTTACAAGGCAAACCTTTTGTAGGTATGTGAGGTTTGTCGTAGCGAAAGACAGGAGGGGTAGAGGCAGGGAGAATAAATAATTAAGCTTCTATAGTAAAATAAATTGTGATAGAGGCAAGTCCCAAATGCTGAGTGATCAGAAAGCAGAAGAGTCAAGAAGGCTTAGAAAGTTAAAATATCATTCAAATTTCAAAGTAAGAAGGACGTGAAGTTTTCTAGGCAGAGGGAAGTGGGAAAGCACATATGATGATGTAAGTGTACCTGGCATGATATGAAACAGGTAAGTAGTTGCTGGATAGATTGGGACAGGAAGACTAGGTGGAGATAAATTAAAATAAGAAAAGTTGAGACTTTGAACCTTCATCCCATTCAACAACGTTCAATGCATGCCTATGTGAACACTTTTTAAGGATTTAGAAATGACTAAGAAATGATTCCTTCCATAACACTGTCACTGTTATTGTCTAAATTAAAAAAGGACTTCTTTAAAATATTAAAAAAGAGAAAAAAGTATGTGACCATAGCTAATTTGTGGTCATGGAAGTCAAGAAATCAGGTCTTCTTACTCCTAGAAAATCCATAGCAACAGCAGGATCACACTTAATCTCAGAGAAGAGAAATCTTTGTAAGTTTCTCCAGCTTAAAGAAGGAAACCACTTTTTGTTGGTTGTCAGGGATTAGTGATGCTCATTTTAAATGTGTGTCAAGCCCCTGGGTCAAAACTGTGTAGTAAGGAAACAGGAAGCAATCAGCTGGCCTTTGCTCTAGCAACAGACCTTTGCTGTAGTGGGCCATACCTGGGATTCATCATAGGGTCTGACTACCAAACTGTCACCCATCAGCTGAAAGTGGCAGAGAAGATAATTGTTTTACTTTTAGAATCTTCAAAACCAACAGGACATTCTGACAGCTCCAGATGTAAAAGTTCAGTCCTTATAATGTTATGCTGCTCCCTTCTTCTCATTATTTCCTCTCCAAATACTTGTTCCTAGTGTGTGCTTACCTACAAAGCAGTGGTTAGGTGCCTGCCATCACAACTCAATAATGTCCATGCATTATTAGTCCGGGGAGTCAAAAACATGAAGGGGATGTAATCAAACAGGACAGCCTCTGAGTCCAGAAAGGACTGAGTTTTAATGACAGCTCAATCCATGGACGCTGTGTGACTTTAGAAAGCTAGCTAAATTCCCAGCAAGTTGTCAAAAGGGAGGGCTGTCTTCTTGGTATTGTTGTGATGATTTAAGGAATACACTAAGTAAACTCAGGTTACAGAGCCAATCACAGAGTAGGCACTCAGGCCATGTTGTTTTCCATTTCTGATCACCCGACTCCCCACCTGCCCAGCTGCCCATAAAATTAATTTCACCTGCTAAACAGTGAGATTTACCTGGTCACCTCGGTGAGCCTGAATAACCGTGATATTGCCATTCTCATTCACACTATATAGCACTATCTGGCCGGTATAATTTGCCCGAGGAGCACCAGCAACAAAGTGGGTGCTTTCTCCAGTAGAAATGGCAGCCACAGAGTAACCTAAAAGGGAAGGAGCAATAGAGTGATTACCATTGAATATCTGAGCAAAATAAGGTTAAAAGAAGTGAGTAAAGGTGACCAGAGATCCTCTTGTGTTAGATGTGATGCAAAGTTTCTAGTGCTCCTGAATACATCAGTGAGGACATGTCTTCCTTTTTCTAAGATGAATTGCTCCTGTCCTTTGACCTGCAGCACTTCCCTGTGTAGGTGGGACTTCTACCTGTAAAACTGCCTCTAGATTCCAGGCTGTCCTCATCAGCCACCTGTGAACCTGGCATTCAACAAATATTTCTTGAACGAATGAATAAATGTATTTAAAAGGTAGTATTGCACAGTAGAAAGAACACAGGTCTTGGAAACAGTCTGAGGTTCAAATTCTGGATTTGCCACTTACTAGGTTGTTGAACGTTAGACAAGCTGTTAATCTTGCTATCTCTCAAAGGCAAAACATCCCTGAAAGACTTGTTGAAAAGATTTAAATGTTTATGTAGACAGACTAGCCAGCTCAGGCACTGTCCCATAGTAAGTCTGCAAAATCAGTGGCTGCTTATTATAAGAACAAGAAGACTAATAGCTCTAAAATACTATAAGACTATAACTTACTGTATTGACTTTTGGGAACTATTTCCATTTTGGAGGAACACAATCATGTTCCAGGAATTACAACCACTTGGCCAGCCAGAAGAAACTAGTGAGTATAATATAGTATTCCAATAAGTAGTTATGCCTTAAGGCCCGACTGGCAAAGAGACAACATATATATGTGTAATAAATATGATAATTAGATGACAGTTCAAGGGTTTTGCTGAACTCACCCTGAGATTCAACAAAAAGCTGGTTTAAAGCAAGGGAACTTCAGTTTTCTGAGCCAATTATTACTATGCCTTACCTAAATATGAACTGTGATTTCTGTCCTGCAGAATTTGGTCAAAGGCTTGTTTAGGAAAGATCAAATGGCCATGAGATGTCTTCTGGACAATGGTCCCACTCCAGCCAAAAGCTCCCACTGCACCCAGCATCAGAATATCCTAAAATAATTGAAAAATGAAGATCATTAAAACAAATCACCTTTAAAACATAAGAATGCAGGGTAGGCAAAACATTGAAATAAATTGTTTAGATTTATTAAAAATGATGAAATATATATGAACATATATTGATATATCTTAGAATTGTCTTAATATATTTGTGCTAGAGAACAAGCCTTCCCATTGGCTGTGTTATTTTGGACTTTATTTAGTATGACATGTTATACAGACAAACGTTTGTAATAACCTGTAGTACAGGACAGGTACATAGCCATCTTCAAATTTCCCGTTCGAAGGCATATATGTGCCAATGGTAAACCCTTATGAACTTTAGAAAGGAGTCAGAAGTGAGTCTCTCACTCCACATATTTATAAGGAAAGCTCACAGCCGGATGTGAGACATGCTTGAGAAACAGGAAGTACTGACACAGGAGAGACGGAGATGCTGCTGCTATCCCAGACACGGCTCGGGAGGCCCTCTTCCGACCTGTTCTATTTTCAGCTTTCTTCCTCTCTCTTCCTGACCCCTTCTCAAATGTTCCAGTACATTCCTATATTCCATCTATTTGATAATAGCATAGCTACAAGAGGCACCTTTAGCTGTGACATTCAATCTATTGGAAGGAAAATAACCATTTGTCAGCCCTGTGGGAAGGGCAAAGGAGGAAGCCTACTCTGGATTGACCTGAAACCCAATCTAAACAGTCAAAGCTATAAATCATCAAAGGAGGCAGACTTGATGAGGATGAGATACACTATTTTTAATTTTTTGTTCTTCTATCTTAGAACATACCAAAGATAAGATGTTGGACTAAAAAATACAAGCCATGAAAAATAGCAAGTAAGGAAAAGATGTGTTCTACTTTGAGGATAAGAGACCATGAAGTTATGTGAATGACTGTAGTAAATTGAGTGACTCTGGATTTGGGGTGCATGAAAGGACTTCAGCGTATGTACAAAAACCTGCTGGGATTGTGTGGAAAAATTCTCCGTGCATAGATTCATTTACATTTTTTCTGAGGGAAAGATCCATAACTTCTATGAGCATCTCTAAGGATTGACGATCCAGAAAAAGTCAGTTCCTTTGATTCGAGGCAGAAAACAAGCTGTTCTTGGTCCTCTGACCTGCCAGTCAAATCCTCTGACTTCTTATTGTTCCTCAAATATTTCCCAGGATCTCTTTCTTTTTTTTTCCCCTCCTTTCACTATCTCTCTCACCTCCTGACTCAAATTAGAATCAGGGGCCCAGGAGGTGGATGTTTCTGAGAGATAGAAATAGACTTCCCTGAGCTGAAAAGGCAGTGTGGTACTCCAATTCCATCTCACATTTTTCCTACCTCCTTATTTTTTCAACTCTTTTCTGTCTGCTTTTAGAAAAAGATACTATGACAACTCAGAATTCGACCATGACAGTGATGACAAGAGTACATGTTTTTAACAAACATTTCCAGTAGTTAATTGATTCAAAGAAAATTCCTGCAGGAATAATACCTTAATATACAGTCTGTGCCCCAGAGTACTCAAAGACTTTCTTGTATACTATCAGTTTTCCCCCATATAAGATCCCTGTGAAACAGGGAAGGGAAGACATTATTAACCTTCAAATTTGAGAGGTAAATCAGCAGCACAAAGAAACTAAATGAACGTGACTAGGAATCAGAAGGGCTGATCCCTAGATGGCTGTCTTCCCATTTTATGTATAAGGCTACTGTGTCTGGAAGTGTTATGCCAAATGACAACATGGCCTGAAGCTATCTGATATACACACATTTTGAGAAAAGTAATCCGCGCTGAATCCCACTTGTGACATTTCCATCTGAAAGTTGTCTCCTCCTTGAACAGTACCTGGAACATTCAATTTTAAGAATTTTATTACTGTCAGTAATTTTAAATCAAGTTTTCAAACACAAGCAGGCACGTATGTACACACACGCCTACAAACACAAACACAAACACACACTGTTCTAATACTCACCCCAAAATACAGAGCTTGTGTATTCTGGGAAGAAGAAATTACTAAGAAAGTGTTCTAGCAGGTTATAGAAATAACAATACTTCCAAGGTAGTGTTCAAAGTTGGCATTAATCTTAACTGAACATTAATGTATTTAGCAGAATATGTATGATGTTCTTGATACCAAAGGATACTCAACAAAGGGTATAAGGTAAGATGAAAACTGAGATGATAATTTTTTAAAAACTTGATCATTACTAGCTAAGAAACTAACTGAATTTTTAGCTTTGAAATATTGGTACTGATAATGTACACATATCTCAGATGCAGTTGGTAGTGCTGGGCAATTGATCTGTAGTGAAGACCGCTGGGAGATAATTGAGTTCGCTATTAGAAATCAGAATTCAAGACTGAGTAGGAATTTTGCCAATTGGGAAGTTTGTTCTGGTTCTGTATATGTGCTTGCCTCTGTCACTAACACTGGAAGACGCAATTGGTACTTATTTTCCATACAGTGTGATCAAAATGGCTACGTTTCACTAATCTTCACAAAAAGGAAGCTAAACTTTAATACAGAAAAGAAGACAAACAGTACTGTACAACACAGTCTTATTTAGAAGATAATTTACACAGGATGAGTAGAGATAATTTTTAATAAAATAGAATAATGCTCCCCAAAGTCCATAATAACAAATAATGCTCAAAATCATTTCTAGCTAGCTTGTAGATTGCAATTGTTCTCATTCATTCCACTACAAACAAATACAATTATCAGTGTGGATAGCCTAGTGATTTTGTGTTATTTCAGGGTACATTGGATTTAAATGGTTATTTAAACAACTTTGAAGCACCATTGGATACTGAAGAAGCAATAAAGCTTTTTGGGTAATTCCAGTGGATAATCAAATCAAGATTTGACTATATGAATGAATAATTTATGCAATTCCTTTAGCCCCAGACTGTAAGGCTGTACCTGATACATAGGTTTTCAATAACATATGGTCTTTATTGCAAAGAGTTATTTGGGTTAACCATCAAGAACTAGGATTTGGGTCATGTGTGTTTTTTTTCTTTTAACCAACTGTGAAGCGTGTGCTAGTCCTCCACACAGGGAGCTCCTGAACACATGATCTTTCTGCACAACTAGATTTTCCAAGGCCACCTAAGTAAATTATTTTAGGTCCTATAAATAAAATGCTTCCTCAAAAACTGAACTATTAAAAATCTTTGCTGCATTTTTCTAATTTTAAAAATATATATGCTTACTGTAAGCAAATTCAATGATTTTAGAACTTACATAACACAGTATAAAAAGGTAAAACTATTTATGATTCTAATAGATAGATATTAATACATTGTCCCTCAAAAGTCATAACAATTTATCATCCTATCAACAGTGTATGAGCTTCTTTGCTTCCTGATAATCTCTCCAGGATTAAACATTATTATTCTGTGTCATCTTTTAGGCAAAACATATTGTTGGTTTAATTTATATTTTTAAATACTTACTGAAAGTATTTAGAAATATACTGTGTAAATTGGGAATATTTTCTTATGTTTATCAGTCATTTGTATTTTATCACTTATAAACTATTTATTCATGTTTTTCATCCATTTTTCTTACTGATTGTAGTAGCTCTTTTTATACATGGTATACAAATTAACATTGATAAAGTAAATATGTGATAATAAACAATTATTTAAACATTTTGAAAGGAAATTCTTGAAAGGAGGTTTTTTTTTTTTACCTTCAATGCTGAAAATTTGTTCTCCTAATGTCCCAGCCTTTTCTAGTAGAGCTGCTTCATCAGACACATTGAAAAAGTATCTTTCTGTTGGAATACTAGCGATTGCTTTTATTTCTTTTATTAAATTTTTAGTATCAAGGGCGTTTCTGTTTAAGTACCCAAGAACCTTGAAAATAGAGGAAGAGAATGTACAGTCATTACTGCTGTACATTTTCCCTATGAGTACGTTGTAGTCTATTTTGAACACAATAGTCCCTCTGGAAAAGTAAATCAAGCAACATTTCCACAACCCTTTATTTAGTAGACAGGATTGAAAATCATCAAGAAGCAGAGATAGAGTAAGAACTTTCTTTTATATTCAACTATTAACAGCCAATGGGAAAGTGCAGCCTTGAGAAGTGATGCTATAAAGAAAGATTTACCCAATAGCTGCAAGACAAGCAAAAAGAAAAGCCACTTACCGCTATGCCAAACCTCAGTATATTGTCGTGGTTGCATTGATCAATCACAGCTTTCAGCATTGAACCATCATGTGATTCACCGTCAGTTACAACTACCATTACTTTGGTAGCACTTCGTCGTCCACCAGAAGCTGCTGAATAAGCATATTTTCTGTGGCAGATAAAATTAAATAAAGACTTGCTATCAAAATACGAAGTTAATATGAGAACCTCTGGTTTAAAATAGAAACATGAAACTAGCTTCTTTAAACACCCCGTATTAACTCTGGCGACATATTTAATTTTCCATTTGTAGCTTGTAGAGAAACATATACAAATGTAAGTCTTGCTTGACATTAAAAACAACGTCTTGTGTGTCAGGGCATATGTGTGTATATGTGTGCATGTATTTATCCCAGTATTCCTTAGAATTCTTTTCTTCTAAGAAAGTTGAATTAATCAGTATGAATCAATAGAGCAAAGATATTTCTGTTATAAATTTTATGCATTAGGCTTGTGTTTACTTTTTCAATACTTATTTTTTTTTAAAGTAATAGATATCCACAGTTAAAAAAAAACAAAGTATTTGGAAAGGTATAAACCAAATGTGACACTAAACCCCTCTCCACAGGTAAGCACCATTATCAGTTTCTTGCGTTTCCTTCTAGAAAATGTTTTATTTAGATGTAATATAGGTACAGGCATAGTCTACCCCTTAAACTTTTACTTAAATGAGGGCATATTCTTTTTTTTTAAACGTTTTATTTCCATAGGTTTTTGGGGAACAGGTGGTATTTGGTCACATAAATAAGTTCTTTAGTGGTGGTTTGTGAGATTTGCACCCATCACCTGAGCAGAATACACTGAATCCAATTTGTAGTCTTTTATCCCTCACCCTCTTCCCACCATTTCCCCCTGAGTCCCCAGAGTCCACTGTATCATTCTTATGCCTCTGCATCAAATGAGGGCATATTCTAAACAGTTGTTTTTCACTTTGATGGAGACCTTTCCATATCAGCACATGTATATATATATGTATATATATATATATGAAGGTCTCATTCTTTTTTTAAATGTCTGCATAATATTTTATTTGAAGGACCATATGAAGAAAGACTGGTTTATTCAACCGGTTCCCCATTATTGGATGTTTAGGCCATTTTGAGTTTTACAAGTAAGGCTGTAATAAATATCCCTGTGCATATATCTTGGCATACTTTTTCAAATGGGATAAAATCTTAGCAGTAAAATTACTGGGACACAGGATACACACATTTCAAATTTTAATAGATAGCATCAAATAAAGAAAAAAACATCAGAGCATTCTATGTCTTGAATACTTTGAGAAGGCAGTTGGGAAAGTTAAATCTTTGATTTTAGGATATTTATAAGATATTACATGATGTTTAAATGAATTTATATGAAGTAAATGAAGTGAGAAGACCTTAGATTAAAACAGTAGGAAATGGGGCAATCTGTCATAAATCGTTAATATTCATTAGAGATGCAGACAAATTGAGCTCATGGATCACTTGGTGCAAATTAACAAAGCCCACAGAATCTTAAACATATGAGTTTAAGTTTATTATAAAACTGAGCATATCATTTTATTTCCTAAAATCTTTTTTGTATTTTATAATGTAGACTATAGAAACATAGAAAATATTCTGCATTTTTTGGCCAAATTTGAATTACACTATCCACATCAGATCCTTTTTGAGTGTCACATACCCCTTATGATACACTGTAAATTTCATATATGATTCTAAGGTTTTTGAGGACAGAAACTGTGTCTCATTTAGTTTTAATTACCCGCAGTGCTTAAAACAATAAACTGCAACTGTAGGCATTGAATGAAATGAGGTGAATGAAAACATGGCAACATTTACTGAAATAATTTCAGATTATCTTCAATGTTTTAAAGAAAGAGATGAGAGACAGAGAGAGAGACAGGCAATTACATTCTAGGAGGGATGAGTAAAATGTTGGGTGATTCTCCTTGCACTGGGCAGACTAAAACCTGTTAGCTTGGGAAATAGTGGGAAGAGGGAGATAGACAATGGCACGAGGGAGAAAACCAAAGTTTTGAAAGATGATGAAAGCCAGGCAAGTCCTTCCTCAACGGACAGTGGCCATTGTCCTGGAGAACAAAGCTCGCCAGGGTCCCAGGCTCCTTCCAGGGAAAAATACTACTCCCACCTTCCCTGCTGAAAACCGGGCCGTTACAGTTTCTAACTCCAGGAAGGCCACTTTTCATCTCAACTTCTTCGTCCTTTTAGTCCAGTTTGCTGGATCAGGAAGGGCACTTCACATAATGGCAGCTGATCTACTGACTGGCCAGCAGCTTGTGAGATGGGCTGGCCCAAAAAACCTTTATTGTCCCTGAATAGAGACAGTAATGAGGAACCAAACCAATCATATCTTCTCTTGTGGGGAATCTGCTTTTGAGACATTTGGGATTGTCACCAGTTGATGGAAGTAGCAACTGAAATACACACACAGAAAAAGAAGACAGATAAAATGGGAAATGCAGAAATAGAAATGACAGGATGTGGCCACTGACCAGATGTGTGACGTAAGGAAGAGTGGAAAGAATAAAGGAAACCAAATTTTTAGTTCGAATGACTGGGCAAGAGACAGTGGCATGAATCAAAATGGCAAGTTCATGAGGAGTGGTGGGGAAAAGAATAAGGCCAGTGTGGGACAGATTGAATTTGGCAAGTGAGCCAACACTCCGAATAAAAATATTCAGCATCAGCTAGATGCCAGTGTGAGTTTTGGGAGACAGTGTAGGGCTGACAACATAGCAATGAGATAACCCACACAGTGCTGCTGCTGATGCCATGACAGTGGACAGAATTCCTACAGGAGAAGGGCAGTAAAGAAGAGAGGGCTCTGCTTAGTGAAGAAAAACAGGAAAAGGAGCTACTGAAGAGGCAAAAGAATTTGGCAGGAGTTCGAGAAGTTTGTGGTGTCATGGCAACTTGGTTAGGAATAGCAGTGTATGTTCATCATTATCAAATGTTCAGAGGAGCCACAAAGGATGAGGTTTGAGGTGGGACCACGGGGTTGGGGGATGAAGAGGGTCATGCTTATCTAGTGGCAGAACTGTAGGTTTCAAGGAAGTAGAGGGAGGGAATAGAGTTGCTTTTTTCAAAAAGAATTATGGTGGTGAAAAGAAGGAATGCACAAGACAAAGAGAGAGAATAGGTTTAAGGGAAGGCAAGCTTGTTGTTCTCATTAATTTGTTTAACAACCGGAGTGTGTTTAGCATTTTTGTGAAGGTATCTGGTTTGCAGGGACATGGATGAAGCTGGAAACCATCATTCTCAGCAAACCTACACAGGAACAGAAAACCAAACACTACATGTTCTCACTCATAAGTGGGAGTTGAACAATGAGAGCACATTGAACAATGAGGACACAGGGAAGGGAACATCACACAATGCGGCCTGTCGAGGGGTGGGGGACTAGGAGAGGGATTAGGAGAAGTACCTAATGTAGATATGGGTTGATGGGTGCAGCAAACCACCATGGCATGTGTATACTATGTAACGAAACCTGCACGTTCTGCACATGTATCCCAGAACTTAAAGTGCAACAAAAATAAAATAAAAAATAGAGTGAAGAGAAAGGTCAGTGGATCTGAGAAAATAGAGAAATTGAGATAAGAATCAAGAGAGTCCTGTATAGTTATAATTTCACATTTCCCACTGATTGTAATAAGCATAACAAACTTAAACTCATATGTTTAAGATTCTGTGGGCTTTGTTAATTTGCACCGAATGATCCATAAGCTCAATTTGTCTGAATCTCTGATGAATATTAACAATTTATGACAGATTGCCCCATTTCCTACTGTTTTAATCTAAGGTCTTCTCATTTCATTTACTTCATATAAATTCATTTAAACATCATGTAATATTTTATAAATATCCTAAAATCAAAGATTTAACTTTCCCAACTGCCTTCTCAAAGTATTCAAGACATAGAATGCCCTGATGTTTTTTTCTTTATTAGTTCTGATTTAAGTTAGGTACCAGGTATATTATTTTTCTTTGTCTTTTCCTTACTTTTTCTTATTCATTACATAAATACAATGTTTTGTATTATGAAAAAACACTGGCCTATTAGCACCAAAACTTACCTTGCATATTGAATTGCTCCAAATGTGTTTGTGAGGTCCCCACCATATTGGGATGTCTGGGATGTTGCTACAATCATTTCTTCCTTGGTTTTATATGTGTTCAAGTTAAACACAACTCTTGGATTATTGGCATACTGAATTAACCCCACCTTCAAAAGAGGAGACATTTATTAATGGGCTGTCATTACATTAAAAATAATTTCTACTTAACCAATAAAATAAAAATCAAAAGTACATTTAGACATGGGCCGGTAGCTTTAAGGCATCACTCCCAACTTTGTTCTTGATAGTTACTTTTCTTTCGATGGAATAATTTCTTCTCTGTTAGAGGCCATCAGTGTACAACAGCAGTCAAGAAAGATGATGTGCTACAGTGTATGATTTGATTCCCAAGAGTAATATTTGTAGTTTTTAATACTGCCCTATAATATTTTAATATGGATGACTATTAGAACACTGTTTTTAACAGGAAGATTAAACTTGATATAAATAAACTTTCTAATTACCAACGGACCGAAGCTCGCAAACAACTATAAGCAATCGCAGATGAAGAGTAACATCTCATCAAAGGATAGTAACTATGTAATAAATAATTAGAATTGGATACAACAAAAAACCAATGTGCTCCTAATCAGTGTAGTTAGTTGAAGTCTATTTCTTGTGCTGGATTTCCTCTATTATGGGCTTCAGCAACTCTGAAAAGAAGAGGCTATATGTGCATATGGGACAGGGAGCTTCTGGCTTTCAGAGAAAATGCCGCTGGAGAGCATCTTATTTGAGAGAATTTCTGAACAAGATGTTTGGAAGCATTCCCTAATCCTAGAGATCAACAAGGTCACACCCTTCTGTTAATGTCCTTGTTTGCAGGCATGGAGATCATCCTCTAAGCCCAGGAGATGGGCTTTCTAGAACAGGAGTGGCAGTGAGGGATCTCTGAATGGCACTAAGAGGCTCTCTGAAATACAGGTCAGTATGTAAGGAGGTGGAAGTGGCGAGGACTGGATGTCTGGGTTCCATCTGCTGTGTTTTGCCAAGGGGGCAGTGAGCTAGGCACTGGGAAGATAGTGAGAAATACAATATTCCTGGACCCCTTTCTCTAGAGATGTAAGACTTGAGAGGGAGGAAAGAATCAAAAATAACTGAGAATTTCAAAGTCTAATCTGAGAGGAAGATGGTAGTAATCCCATGACACAGCCCCAGGACTTCTGTGTGAAAAAGAAAACAGATTTACAGAAATGTGGTAGGTTAGAACTTACAGGAAGGTCAAATTTAGGCTGTAAGAAAAGAAATTGAGTTAAACCACTTCTGGAGAGGAATCAGATGCACTGTGGTAGGAAGACACAAAAGAGGAAGACTGTGAATTCTATATAGGAGACTTAAATAAAATTAGTCACGCTATGAGGGTAACCCATTTAGAAACAGAGGAAATAAGGAAACACATATGAAAACTTATAAGGGGCTTTATTCTGGAAACCAGTGCTATATGCAGTTTTATTTAGCAGAATGTCCTGGAAAATGCCCACAGGGAAATTTCCAAAGCTTCTGTGGGTATTGAGATACTCTTGGTACTGAAAAGCAATTTCAATGGGGGAAACATATAACAACATGTTTAAATAGCGAACAGGAAAGCAGAGAAGCAAATTTCAATAAAGATAGCTGGAAAGCATTTAGGGAAAAATATGTCAACAATTTGTATTAGATGTTGAACATTAGAGTATCAGATGCAATGCATGAACATACACTGGTAACGGTGAACTGGTCCGGGTTGACACTGGCTCAGTATACTGCTACAACCAGAATGGCTCAGGAAATGGCAGATTCAATCAGAAAGGAAAAAAAAAAAATCCAAAACCAGCAACTGAACTTTAAAATAATACTATTGAGCTTTAGGTGCCTACCTCAAGAAGATATAAAAGCAAATTAAAGACTTCTTAAAATATAAAGAGCTATATAAAATTATTGAAAAGACCTTTTCTGTAGGCAAAAGGGCAAGCTAAACTGGAATATGATAAATAACTATAAAATATTATCATAAATGGTAGAACTATGCTTAGTGACTTATTTATACAAATTTCAGAATTCAATAATTATTTTACCAGCAAGGAATAAACAAAAGAAATTAATTATTAGTCCAAATGGACATAAAAATACATATTGAATTTTAAAATGTAACTCATGGGTTAGAAGGGAAAGACAGGAAACTAAAGGAAGATTAAAATGTTATATCCTGCCCGGGCATGGTGGCTTATGCCTATAATCCCAGCACTTTGGGAGGCTGAGGCAGGTGGATTACCTGAGGTCAGGAGTTCAAGACCAGCCTGGCCAACATGGTGAAATCCTGTCTCTACCGAAAATACAAAAATTAGCTGGGTGTGGTGGCAGGAGCCTGTAATCCCAGCTACTCGGGAGGCTGAGGCAAAAGAATTGCTTGAACCCAGGAGGCAGAGGTTGCAGTGAGCCTACATCGCGCCATTGCACTCCAGCCTAGGTGACAAGAGCAAGACTCGGTCTTAAAGAAAAAAAAAAAGTTATATCCCATACCTTTAATGCTTGTGCCAGAAATGGAACTCTAAGGTCAAAAGACCAGCATTGGGCAAAGCCATAGGTAGAATAACCCAATGTAGTAAAAGTTTCAATTAACTTTAAAAACTACCATCAAATGCATTTAAAATGGGGATTCAGCAAATATAAAAATTAAGACTTCATAGCTAACAATATTTTTTTCAGAAAGAAAGCCATAAGTTAGTTTGTGCATTTCTGCCGGCCATACCTGTGTCTTTGTGGGGCCTACATCCAGGCCTTGTACAAATTTTTCCAAAAAATTCTTCACTGCATCCCAAGGATAAATACTATTTGATTCATCACACACAACCACAACATCTATGAGCGAAGGGCAGGCTACACAGGAAAAGAGGAAAGAAGCAGATTTCCACAGGTAAGTCACATTATACAGCCATATAAAAATGAGATGTAAGGAGGGTTTGGGTGCCACTAGTTGATAACCTTTTCCCCCTCTAACCGTAAGGCATTGCTCAGACCATCTGCACATTAATAACTTACGCTGAGCCGCAGGTGAGAAGCTGGCTGAGAGCTGAAAATCAGGACTGATGTCAGAACACACACCCGTTGTGTAATACTGATTCCCACATTGCTGTGCCCACAGAGGACCACATGTCTTCAAAGAAATGAGAAAACAATCAATGGAAACACATGACAAATGCTAACTTCTAGCTCTCCATTATGGAGCTCAGAAATCATCTCCACTCTTTTCTAAGATACTAATAATTGTCAACTCAAAACCAATGAGTCAGTAATGCCCTTGGGGAAAGCAGATGTGATGGAGAAGGTGGCAGGTGCTCTGTGCCCAGTGGCAAGCCTCGCAGGAGGAGGAGTGCTGAGACTGTTGGGAGCAGGTGTCAGTGAAGGGAGGAGCCTATGAGGTCTCCCAACAAGCTAGATAAAACAGGTACTTTCCTTCCAGAGAACACCAAGGAGGAGAATGCATGCAAGTTCACTTTTTGTCTTTCATTTACCTGGGCCTCAGGTGCTTCATCTGTAAAATGAAGATAATCACACATTCTATCTTTTAAGATTGTTGTAAAGATTAAATAGGTCTATAGATACAAAACACTAAGAACAATGCCAGGTAAATAGCAAATGCCATATAATATTGTTAGCCAGCATCATTATCATTGTTCTTGTTGAACATTAGTTTTCTGCAGTTCCTTCCATTCATACTGCTCAGCAGAAACAATAAACCTAATGGCAGTAATGCTTGAAGAGGGCTTGGGGTCAGGTATAGACATCATGGTGAATGAAGAACCCATGCCTGTGTACAGACCACTGTGTTTTCTGCCTGCCCACTGGTATGAAATAGGTTGTGTTGCCAGATTCCCTAATGTATAAAAGAGAGTTGAGAGGGCAAATGTTGTGCGAAAATTCAGTTCAAAATTACTCCATATGCTAAGCAAACACAAATGAGGTTCACTGACTACCAGTTTTTAACTTTGCCCACTTCCCAATTAACTGCAGTCACTAACGCTGAATGGCACTTGTCTTCTTGCTCACATTATACCTGCTCCAATCCTTAATATCTCCATTAATGCAATCCCAGTTCTCTCCTTTTCAGGAGTCCTTGCATGCCAAGAACTCCTGATTAAATCATGATTAAATGACACAGGAAACATTAGATTAAATAACTTTAAAATTGATAGATGAAAAAGGAGACAAGTGCAAAAGAGAAATCTAATTAAGATCCTAAAAAAGGCCTACAGAATTTAACGTTATGTAAAGTTGTGCATCAGTTATTAAAACTGAACAGAAGAGTATGGGCTTGCAGGAAGTAATTGGAAAAATAAAAGAAAACTTATTTGACCCAGTTTAACTGTCAAAGGGGAAGCAGCTTTGGCCATATTTCATGTGCAATGAACAAGGCATAGTTTTCTCCCTATAAAACTGATTTATTTTGCCAATTAATTAGAAGAAAGTCATTATTAATGTCTTTGGTTAGTTTACCAAATAACAGATACCAATTATTGGTTTCTATATCACCATTCCTAAGCTTTTTATTAAATCACTTTGAAAAAGAACTCATGAAGTATTCAAAATTTTTTTTTTTGTTTTAAAAGCAATGGAAAACAGCATTAAGAAGTTGAAATTAAAATATGCCAATTGTAAGTGCCAGAACTACATTCCTACTTTAAGCCCAGAACTTAAGAAGTTTCAAAAAAATGTGATGATTGTCAGTCTTTTCCACATAATTCTTAAGAGTATCTTATGATTTTGACCTTTTAAGTATGTAAAGGAAACTTTGGGTTTTTTCTTTTTTCTTTCTCCTCCCCTCTCTTTCTGCCTCTCTGCTTGCTACCTGGACTGTTAATTAATCTCTTAAATTCTCTTGCTTTTTAACTTTTATTTTTTACTTTATCTGGAGTTATAGATTAAAAATTTTGAGGCAAATTCTGTAATCTCTAAATATCAGTATGTTCTTTTTTAAAAATTTTTGCAACCTTAAAATCAAACAAACAAAATGATTAAAGCAACCTTATTGTAAAGACTTTGGAATATCATAAACCATAAAGATCCATTGCAATATTCATTTATGCACTGATGTTAACACATATCACAAGCAATATCTAATTCACTTACTGGCAGCACAGTCATCAGAATAATAATATCCATTAGTAAAAATAGAATGACATTGTTCAAAATTGATTACATTTTTAGAATAATACAGTTATAAAACATAGGATTTTTAAGGAAGCGTGCCAATGGTTTAGATAAAACTAATGTAAAGTTGAATTACACTGTCTAAGACATATTTTTTCTTTTTTTTTTTTTTGAGACGGAGTCTCACTCTGTCGCTTAGGCTGGAGTGCAGTGGCACGATCTCGGCTCACTGCATGCAACCTTTGCTTCCTGGGTTCCAGTGATTCTCCTGCCTCAGCCTCCTGAGTAGCTGGGATTACAGGTGTGTGCCACCACTCCTGGCTGATTTTTGTATTTTTAGGAGAGATGGGGTTTCACCATGTTGGCCAGGCTGGTCTTGAAATCCTGACCACACGTGATCCACCTGCCTCAGCCTCCCACAGTGCTGGGATTACAGCCATGAGCCACCATGCTCGACCTCTCTAAGACAATTTTGACAGGGTTATACATACATACACATACCTATGTGAGTCAATGGAAATTTCAAATAAGATTGTGTTTTTATTTGTCTTCAAACTTTTTTTTTTTGATGTGTGATGTTTTCCCTTTTTTTATATAGTCAAATCCTTTCAACAATTTCCTATATTATTTTTTCTATTAGCTCCAAACTCAGAAATTTTTCAATCCTTCAGAAAATTTCCATTTTTTCTAGTTTTTTATATTAACTTTCAATTCACTTGACAGTGTATTTGGATATATAAATATTAATCAATTAATTGTTCCAAAAGCACTTGTTAAATAAGGCATTCTGTTTCACTAAAGTGATGTCTTTTTACTATTTCACTAATCAATGACGTCTTTTTACTCTTTTTGTAACTAAATGAAAGTGAGCACTGACATGAGAGACTGCTCCATGCCTCGGATAACACCAGATTACTCAACAATTACAGGAAATGATTAAAAACCAAAAATACTTTTTAGCTTTGAAACCTACTTTTTTAATTAGCAGTACCTATCTTGAATGATCCTACAGGAAGTAGAAATGAGATTTGGGATTCTGCTGTTATCAACAAATACTCAGCACACTTTCCAAGGGCAAAGAATCAGGGTTCTTTTTGTTCCCTTTTCTTCAAAACATTCAGTAGCAGTGGTTTTGCTGAATATCCTAAAAAGTCTACACATAAACATTATTTTGAATATTCAACATTGGATAACCAAATAAATAGCATAATTTATCAAAAAGCAAGTTCTAAGCATCTAAATCCCCAGATTGGGAGGGATGGTGAGAAGACACTGTCTACATACTTTCTTGAGAGGAATAATGATTTGTAAAGTAAACACTCACGAGAAACCCTCCAGTTCCCATGTTCCTGGTGAGGGTCAAGCCGAGGCTCATGTTGGTTTTCATCTCAGTAACATTTGGAATGCTTGTTGAAGCTTTCAAAGGGAAAATAATTTTTAAAAGTGATTAAAAATTCCTTGTTTACTTAAAGATATTAAAAAAAAAGGCACACCCATGTTTGCATGTAGCATTGAATTTAGTGTCATCAATATAGGCACTTGAGTTATATAATGAAGTGTGGGGAAATGCGATGCTTTCAGTGATCTGGTAACCTACATTAATGTGCGAGGCTGCAGAGCATAAGACAATAAGGAGTGGGCTCTGGAGAGGGTATGACTTAGAGATGTTTAATTATGATTTTTTTTTTTACAATATTCTGGCAAAACAAAACACATTTGAGGACACCATTTTTGCCTCTCTTTTGAAAGTCATAGTAGCTCTATCTAATGCCTTTTTTTTTTTTTCTTCTGGGTCAGTAAAAATATCCTTGAAACGTTATCAAAGAATGCCCCATGATAGAATCTGGCTCAAAGCAATAGTGGGCGAATGTTAAAAGGAAATTAGACTAGTCATATAATATACTAAATAAATCTCTCCACCTCCTGTCTTCCACCGACCTAGGGCATCAACCACTGTATCCATTCTCGAGTTATTGAACATTGCAATTCTTTTTAGTAATACCATTATTCAGTCATGTTTCTAATCTCTGCCAAGCCATCACTGACTCTGTCACTTATTCTTAATTGGATTCCTTCCCTTGTTTCCCAGGGTGACTGTTGTAAAAGTTCACCCTTTTATTTATTTTTATTTTTATTTTTATTTTTTTTGAGACAGAGTCTCAGTCTTTCGTCCAGGCTGGAGTGCAGTGGAGCGATCTTGGCTCACTGCAACCTACGCCTCCTGGGTTCTAGCAATTCTCCTGCCTCAACCTCCCGAGTAGCTGGGAATACAGGTACATGCCGCCATGCCTGGATAATTTTTTGTATTTTAGTAGAGATGGGGTTTCACCGTATTGCCCAAGTTGGTCTTGAACTCCTGAGCTCAGGCTATCCACCCACCTCGGCCTCCCAAAGTGCTAGGATTACAGGTGTGAGACACTATGCCCGGCCAAGTTCACCCCTTCTTTTCAAGCCTTCAACCTCAACTCAGATTCCGTCACTCAGTGAATGGCGGCTACTGCAGAGAAGATGAATCAGACTTCCAGGGTAATCTCAGTTTCTCTAATCATTGTGTAAAGATCATTCGTAGAACTCCTAATTTTTCTCTCCTTCCTTTGTGTCTTAGAGAAGGAAGAACTCTTTCTAAGACTCTATTTCTCAGGTACAAATGACATTAATTTTAATCAGTTAACTCTATCCTGGACAAATCATCCCTTTTTACTGCTGCCTCCATGTTCCCTAGAAAAAGTATCACCTCTTGTTTACTAGAAAAATCTTCTAACTCCGCTATCCCATAGAGTTGTTTTTCCCCGCTCCCCCCTTCACTGCTGAACTTCTGGAAATGGAGGTCAACTTTCACTCCTTTTACATTCACTACTGACACACTCCTAAATTCTTTGTTATCTATTTTCTCCCCACAACACTGGTGGATTTATCCTCTAGGTGAGTAAGTTACACAAAATATGATCTGTTAGAATGAAGACAGAAAATAATAGAACTTCTATTCTTTAAAATTTGTTTTTATGTGAAGGTATTATTGAGAAGATAGGCCAGTACATGTATATAGCTTTAAAAATAATAAAAATATATACATTAAGAATGAGTGTTCAGAAGTTAAGAGTGATATGATATGTTAGCGGTGATATACTAAAATTTTTGGACTTTATAATAAAGCTTTGAACACTCACTCCAAATGTATATATTTGTGTTATTAGAAATATATATATATATTTATATATATATATACACACACACACACATATATACTGAGTGCTCAAAAAATTTGGAGATCACTGATCTAGATCACCCACAACCTGCTTAAATAAGCTGAAGACATTTACTCAGTCCTCATCCCCTTCAACTTCTGTAGCATTTGACACTACTGATATTCCTTCTACTTCACTGAAAATGTTTATTGAGCCCTATTATGTGCCATAAATTATTATAGATATTAGGTCTACAGAGATATGTAAGAAACACCACTGCCCTTGTTTCCAAGTCTATTTTTGAAACTTTTCTTTCCCTTGATTTTCACAACACTCTTTTCTAATTCATGCCTCAGTTCTTCAGAAGAACTCTGTGATTCCTCAGGGCTGCTTTTTTAGGCTGCTGCTGCTGCTGATGTGATGATGATCAAATTGAGTGACTTTTTACTTGTATCAGCATATTACATGGAAATGTCACTCATTTAGCTGTCTACCCTTGAACCTTTAGTAATTTTTTGGCATTAATAGGAGGCATCTGAGATGTGGATAATTAAAACAGCAAATAATTCCAAATTGAGGATTTTATTAGAATGCCATCATTTAGACATAACAAGAAACACAGAGTGTTTTTGGCACCTCCAAACACAGCCCTTGTACTGATGTTTCCAAACTTAATGGTTTATTTTGCAAAGAGAAGAGAAAGAAATATGGATAGCCTCGGACTTCTGCAAGTAATCATCAAAATTATTCTAAATCTTGATGGAAACCAGTCCATGGTCTCGAGGTAAATGGTCCAGGAGACAGCACATTTTCCACGCATCTTGTTAAGTCAAGTCTCCAAACTGTTTTGGAAATTTGGATACGATTGTGCCCCATATTACTAAAGACATAAGGGCAAAAAAAGCTGTCTATATTTCTTTAAGACAGAACAATGATTGTTTTGATATTATTTTTCAGTTGAGTCTAAGACAAATCACTTGCTTTGCAAGCAAATTTAAACTTACTTTGCAAATTTAGTTTTTCACATGTGGCAGTGGATAGGTCAACAGGACATTTATACACATCTCCCATTCGGTTTTCAGGAAAGCCACTCCAGGGTGAACCAACCAGTAACCTAGAAACAGATTTTTTTTTATTAGACACAGAGTATTAAGTATAGTTTCTTAAAGATAAACCTGATCACAAACAGTGAAAAACACATTTAAATTTCAGTGTGAAGAGTTTATATTTGTTCAGCTATGATTTGACCTGCTTCCTTTCTGCTTAGCTGGTAAAGAGCCTTGATCAATGTCTGTAATACTGCTGTGTTGCCACACACCCTAGAAAGTCTCTCTAAAGCAATGCTGTCCAATAGAAATATAATGCAAGCCACGAATATTAGCCACGTATATAATTTCAAATTTTCTAGTAGCCAGCCACATTAAGAACATAAAAAGCAACAGGTGAAATTAATTTTAAAAATATATTTTATTTAACTCAATATATCCAAACCAGCATGCAATCAAAACTAGCATGCAATATCAAAATTAGTAATGAGATATTTTACATTTGTTTTTCCTAAGTCTTTGAACTTCAGTGTAGATTTTATACTTACAGCACATCTCAATATGGAAAAGTAACATTTCAAGTGTTCAGTAGTCACATGTGGCTCATGGCTACATATTGTTCAGCACAGCTCTAAAGAATGAAACCAAATCTAAACCAAGAACAACAACTAGCCTTCGCTGAGTGCTTTTTTTTTTGAGACGGAGTCTCGCCCTGTCGCCCAGGCTGGAGTGCAGTGGCGCAATCTCGGCTCACTGCAAGCTCCGCCTCCCGGGTTCACGCCATTCTCCTGCCTCAGCCTCTCCGAGTAGCTGGGACTATAGGCGCCCGCCACCACGCCCGGCTAATTTTTTTGTATTTTTAGTAGAGACGGGGTTTCACCGTGGTCTCGATCTCCTGACCTCGTGATCCGCCTGCCTCGGCCTCCCAAAGTGCTGGGATTACAAGCGTGAGCCACCGCGCCTGGCCTGCTGAGTGCTTTCTATGCCCTAAGCATTTTCATATGCTGACTCATTTAGAGAGCAGATATCTTATCTTAGTGGCTTTATGCTAACTGTCTTTATAAGGGGATACTTAGCAAAAATACAGAACAAATACGTTACAAACTATCTTTATGTGTAACAAAGTGCATATATCTAGAATACAGGATGAGATTGGTGTTTACGTCCTTCCTTTGGTTCG
The DNA here is from genome assembly GCF_028878055.3 of Symphalangus syndactylus. NCBI lineage: Eukaryota > Metazoa > Chordata > Mammalia > Primates > Hylobatidae > Symphalangus > Symphalangus syndactylus. The sequence goes on from NC_072440.2 coordinate 46,738,531, forward strand.
TTTCACTTCCTTCAGAACTTCACCTAGAGACTACAGGTTTTCTTGCAGAAGCACTCACCTGACACTTAGAACCACAGAAGATTGCACAGAAAGAGCCCAGGTATCAGTTTGATCTTTGGAAACTGCAGCAGGTTACTCAGCAGCATTCAATTAATATGGAAGCATATTTGCTTCCTGTTTTTTTTCATGTCAATATTGGGAAGGATTAAAATATCAAAGAAACTAAAATTCTTTCATGAGCCTTCTGTATATTTTATAATTATCATTTAAACAATATATGCCCCATGTTGAGGTACAGTAGATACAAAAGGATTAAAGCAGACTGCTGTCTTCTAAACCTAGTAAAACTAGATATATGTGACAAGTAAAATAAAAATTCAAATGACCTGGAATATATGATCTAGTTTACCAGTAGAAAAAAACATTAAAATGGTCCAAGGTTACAAAAATGGACACCAAAGGATGAAGGTTTTAACCTGAAGTATTAGCAGACAGAATAGCATGAACAATCAGGGAAAAAGGAAAATGCAGATTATTTTGAAAGTTAATAGTTCAGTAATAAGTTCTCTGCTCGTTCATCTTATAAAATTATTCTCAAACTAATATAGAGCATTCTAGCACACTTTAATTCAGTTAGCCTTAACGTTAGAGCTGAAAGATTTTTTCTTCTCATGAGCTAATAATTTACCATAATTTACCTTTTAAAATATTACCATAGTTAGGTTTACAATAATACCAGGCAGATAAGTTAAGGCTTTTGAAAAAGACAGAAATCTGAATGTTGGATATTAGTAAGTCCCAATAGCCACTTTAATGAAGGGAGGGAACCAGTGCAGAATTGGAATGCGTGTTTGAGCATATCTGATGTCTTTCAAATTCATGATGGCTCAGAAGAAATCAGGAATCTTATAGAGTCGGTACCAAGAAAATTGTCTTCCAGAGCCTTGAGTTTCTCCATCTGTACAGGTCTTCATTTCATAGTAGTATTACACAGCAATAACTCTGATTTTTGCATGCTGGACATATCTTAAAGTGTAAAAAGGAAAGAATCTGATTGTAACTTTCTTCTCTAACCCTGGCTTTTTCTATGCGTCTTCCTGAAATCACATTTCAGTCATATTGCATTTAGCTCCTCTTTCAAATCAGAGTCTCTGTTGCTTCTAAACCTTCATGCATGCTGTTTCTTGCCTGGCAATGTCTACTCATTAGTTAGATCTCCTGTTTGACACCACTTCCTCTAGGAAGTCCCCCGGCTCTTTTAACTCTAGGTAACTCTAAGTACCTACATAGCCTCTGACCTTTCCACTTCCCATTAAAAAAAAATCATATTGCCCCATAGCTGCCTTCCTACTGACTAAATCCCTCACTAGAGAGGAAAGGTACATGAGGGCTAGGAATTCTGTGCCTGTAGCAATGAATAACCACTTGTTGAACAAATGAGTTAAAAAAAACAACAACAAATGAACAAGCAAATGAATGGATGATTCTATGCTATTATTTAAAAAAGAGTTTCCTGGTTAAGGAAAAGTTAAGTAGAAAATCCTTACTTTTTTTTTTTTTTTTTGGGATGGAGTCTCACTCTGTTGCCCAGGCTAGAGTGCAGTGGCGCCATCTTGGTTGACTGCAACCTCCGCCTCCCATGTTTAAGTGATTCTCCTGCCTCGGCCTCCCAAGTAGCTAAGACTACAGGCCTACGCCACCACACCTGGCTAATTTTTGTATTTTTAGTAGGGAGTTTTGCCATGTTTGCCAGGCTGGTCTCAAACTCCTAACCTCAGGTGATCCGCCTGCCTCCACCTCCCAAAGAAAATCCTTACTTCTCTTTTTCTGGGGAGCATGTATTTTTGCTTGTTTGGTCCAATTAAAAGTAAAAAAAAAAAACAAATCAACCAAGTTGAGAGGAAAGCATTATACATTCTGTTACCATTGTGTTATTGTGTCATCTGTTCCTGACCCAGCCTCTGCATATCTACTATGCACCAAACTGGCATTTTTTTCTCAAACAAAAGCTTACTATGGAGTAAATGTAGAGAACAAAATAGCAACTTATAGCAAGGAACTATCATAGGAAGTGTGGCTCTGCCCCTTGGCATTCATTAATTAATTCCTATTAATTATAGTAAATTTTACAACATCTGGTACTATGTGTAAGGCTTTCCAAAGATAATCTAATTTCATCTGCAGAAGAAGCCAGAGATTATTATTATTATTTTTCTTTGAGATGGTCTCTTCTTTTGTCACTCAGGAGTGCAGTGGCACGATCTTGGCCCACTGCAACCTCCACTTCCTGGGTTCAAGTAATTCTTCTGCCTCAGCCTCCTGAATAGCTGGGATTATAGACATATACCACTATGCCCAGCTATTTTTTGCACTTTTTTAGTAGAGATGGCATTTCATCATGTTGGCCAGGCTGGTCTGGAACTCCTGACTTCAAGTGATCCACCCTCCTTGGCCTCCCAAAACACTGGGGTTACAGGTGTGAGCCACTGTGCCTGGCCACCGGGGATGATCTTATCTCCATTTTACTCTTCATTTTACAGATGGAATCACTGAGACACAGATTGATGAGTGACTTGCTCATGTTCCCACGGCTAGTGAAAACCAAGTGTGGAAGCCCAGGTTCTTAACCCTTAGGCTAGCGTCCTTCCTCTTAGCTGCAGGAAGTCCTGACAGAGGGCCCAGATTGGGAAAATGATCTCAGCAGATGAGGTGGGTTCTAGAACTAGCATGGATTAGAAACCAGACACAGGGAGTCAGGCCACACTTGTGTGATATATGAAGGGGCTGCAGACTGGACACCAAGCACGGCTGTCCTGTGAAGGCACATCCATACTGTGGGGCCTAGGCTACACTGTTCTCAATGGCAGGTAGGAACAAGGTATGTTCAGACAACACCAAATACAAACTCAATGACAGGTAGGAACAGGGTATGTTCAGACAATACCAAATGCAAATACCAAATTCGGGTGATTCTATTATGCACATTTCCAACCATCCTCACCATAGCCCAAGAGAGGCTTGCTGAGAAACAACAGAGAAGTGTGTCTGATCTAAAATTTAACTGTTTTTTTTTTTGTTTTGTTTTGTTTTTTTATCAGAGCCTCTGGTAGCAAAGCCGCAATAACTAGCCATTTTCTTCCTGAGAAGACTATTTGGTTTTTTCTCTCAACTAAGCACTCCCTGAACACTCTCCCTGTCACCTCCTACCACCTTTTCTAAGAATTCAGGATTTGATAACCTTGCAGCGCAGGAGGGACCATAACATCATGACTACCTCTGTGAAAACTGCAGCTCTTCTAAGTTGATCAGAAAGAAGAGAAAAGTAAGCATCTGTGCAGTTGTGTGGCACTTAACAAGAAGGATGTGGAAGCACTTGAAATTCCCTGAAAGATACATGCAAATACATCTCTGACAGTACTATGCTATCTTAAACTCTTAACACAAGGCAACAGAAAACAGTGGAAAACCAGACCATTTTGGTAACTCTTGAAGAACAAGGGTTTCCTCATCATATATGACTCATTTCTTAAATATTGTGAGCCACATTAGTAAGTAGGCTACAGGTCATGTTGGTGACTACAGAGAAGTCACTAACCTTTGCTTACCTTCTTTATTAGAAACATTTCCAGCAGACTCTCCTCCTCATTCACTCCCTAAGGCCTTGGTGAAATCCTAGTTCCTGACAACTCACCCTCATAAGAAGAGGCTATGACATCACCAATGACTACTCCAAGAAAATTGTGACATTCTTAAATTAATCAGACAGGAAGATGAGGGAGGCTGTTATATTTCCCTATGAAATTTTACGTGCAGGAAGAGACACACCAGAAGAGACTGTTACCAAGGTGGGAAATTGGATATGCTGGTGAGTATACCTGTTGAAGTATGGCAAAACCTCTTTGAAGTAATGGATTTAATTTAATCCCAACCAGACAAAAGAGTTGCATGAACAGGCCTGTGTGCTGATTCTGAAAACAAAACAAAATCCCAGGATATAAACTTTTCTTTTCCTCCAGTGAAACTGGGAATTCTTCCAAGACTACTTTAAATAACACTTACTGTTCAATTATCTTGTGGGAAAATAGTGATTATGTAGACTTTCAAAACACAGCCAATTTGCCTACCTCCAGTGGAATTCAAAATACTTTGTTTAGTTAGCAAGCAGTATTTATGGTGGTGTAGGTAGGACAGTTTTAAACCCACAAGCTACGGGCTGTTATAAATATCTTCCTTTGGTCTGTGAGTCTGTAAATTCTCCAAGTGTTTTCTTCAGTACTAGAGATTTTACCAGAGATTACTGACAGAGATGTACTTAAGATAGTAGGGCAAAACATTTTGTTTTATTGAATTTTATAACAAATGTTTATTGGGCTCTCGGGGACTGAAATGGTACACAACCCCAGGGGACACCATTCCTTGAATGGTGTGTCCAGGCCTTGTGCAGTATACAATCTGTGAGTCTATACGTGGTGGCCAGACCTGTTATGTACCAGACCTCATTCTAGGTACTGAGGATATACTAGTGAATAAATCAGTAAAAAAGTTTCTAGCCTGAGGAGCTTACATTCTAGTGGGAGAAAATAGAAAGTAAATGTAATAAGTAAGTAAAACATATAGTGGTAGTGATCAGTGCTTTGGGAGAAAAATAAGCAGGCTGGAGTTAGGAGTGTGGGGTGGAGAGCAGTATAATCTTTATTGGAATGGTCAGGGAAGGCCTCACTGAGAAGGTAATATTTAAGTAAAAACTTGAAGGAGGTTAAAGAGTAAACCTTAAGACTCTAGTGGCAGAATAGTCCAGGCTGCGGGAACAGCAAATGCAGAAGCCCTGTGGCTGGAACAGAATGAGTGAGGGGGATAGTGGAAGGAGATGGTTGTCCTACTGGTAATGATAGATCATGTAGTGACTCGTATGTAATGATTAATAGAAGGCCTCAGCTTTCCAACTGAGGGAAATGAGAATGCCATTGGAGGGTTTTGAGTACAGCATGATGTGTTCTGACATATTGTAGAAGAATTTTGAAGGCCACGCTGTTGGGAGTGATTGCATTGAAGCACAGGTGAGTCAGATAAAGTACTTAGAAGGCAACTGCAATCATCCAGGCAGCAGATGATGGAGTGCTCATACAGGGCTGGCAGAAGGGAAAGTGTAAGAGGTGGTCTTGTTTTAGATAGAGTGTGATGGTAGGGGCCGCAGGACTTCTTGAGGAGTTGGTCTTTCAATGAATGAATGAATGAATGAATGAATGAATACGAGTCAAAGACAGCCTAAAGGTGTTTGGCTGAGAAACTAAAAGAAACTAGTCACTACCATCAGACTAGTATGGTAGGGGATGCTGTCAGTAGAGCAAGATTTTGCGATAGGGAGAGTTCAAGAGTTCACTGTGAGATATTCTAAGTTTGAGAGGTGTGTGAGCCATCCAAGGGGATATTTTACTTTGGATTAGAAACTTACTGTATCTACATGCATGTAAAGATTTTCAAAGTCTATAGTATATAAATATAAATATTGTTTCTTATATTGTTTAGTTCCAGGCCACGGACAACACAAGGTGCTTGGTGAGCTCTAAACGGTACCTGCTTTCTGCTGGTAAACGTAAAATGAGTTTGTGATGGAAAGAATTCACCCGTGAAGGCTGCCCGTCTCTGGGAAGAAGGAAGACAGGTAAAAAGAGTCATTTCATTGTTTAGGTCTTACTTGGAAATACTGCTATTATAAATTTAATAGTTAAATTCTTTGGCATATATTGAAAGGCAATTTTAGTATTTAGGCCTCATTATTGCTGCCTCAGACTTCTTACGCTTCCACGTTGTTTCCTCAGTTAGCGGGATGGCTGGACCCTCAACGTCTTTCAGTTTCGTGATGAAGAGTCCACTGACTTCACTATTGCTAAAACATCTTAAGCTTACTGTTCTGTCTCATAAAAATTCCAGAAATTGGCTTTGGCACTAGAAGAAATATAATCAATAAAAACTAATTATGTTACTTCTTCTCATCCAACATGCAGTTTTCTTGAAGTTAAAATCAAAAGCTAAAATATTAACCCTAAAGCCTCGTGATGATACAAATTCCTGTTCTTGGCTATTGGAGGGAGAGGGGGATAATTTTAAGACCACCACATTTTGCAAATCAAAGCTCACGAGCTAGTACCTTTCAACTAGGTGCTTTGGCAGATAGTTGTTTCATCAATGATAAAAACTGGAATAGCAACATTTGTAAACTGCTTTATAGCTCATAAAGCATTTTTTATGTGCATGATCTCCTTTGATCCTTATAAACACTCTGTGAGGTCAAGTGTCTAACTACTTATGTTTTCATTTAAAGAAACTGACTTTAAGGGTCTAAGTGAAAGCAAAACCTATATATCTGCACCCCTGCCCTTTTGTTCAAAATCGCTGGTTCTTTTTACCATATTAAGTTCCCTTAGAACTCTTCTAGAGAAGCACTGTTTGCTTTCCCATCATATGGGGCGTAGCAAGTTAATAAATAGTTTCCACTTGTGCCACTTAGCATTCCCCAGATCCTTCTGTAGATGGAGTTAGATGGATATAAATGTCTTAGACAACCAGATACTAGGAAGGTGTGTGTGTAAGTCCCAACCACCTTTGTAAATGAACTTTATTCCAGAAACAGATATTCACACATTATCACAGAGGAAAGCTTAAAATTGTCAGACTTGTTGGTGCGGCATGGAGGATTTTTATAGATCATTAAAGCACAGCAGACATTCTGGAGCAACATATCTGTCTCACGTGCGAGTCACAAACAATGGGTATGTATGTATTCATGTGTTTGTAGGTGCACACACAAACTTGTATCCAGAGTGAAGGGATGAAGAAGCAAATCAGGAGATATTTAAAGTGTCCTTCCTACTATAGATATTTTTTTTTTTTGAGATGGAGTCTCACTCTGTTGCCCTGGCTGGAGTGCAGTGACATGATCTAGGCTCACTGCAACCTCCGCCTCTCGGGGGGTTGTCATTGTTGATATGAGACATGCCACTTTGGATACCTGTATTAATAGTGTTGAGGATGGCTTAATTGTACAGCAATAGCATAATAACTATTTATAAAAATTTTAACAATAAGTATTTAAAGTTAAAATAAAAGTGTAAGAATATATTACAGTTGGTTTTCTAATGTCTTTACAGAATCAAACACTGGACTAAGTTATGAGTAAAAAATAAAATTGAATGGAAGAAGAAAAGGAATATTTATATTATGAATTTAAAATAAAAGGAGAGCCAGGCTCGGTGGCTCACGCCTGTAATCCCAGCACTTTGGGAGGCTGAAATGGGATCACTTGATGCCAGGAGTTCAAGACCAGCCTGGCCAACACGGTGAAACCCTGTGTCTACTAAAAATACAAAAAATTAGCCGGGCATGGTGGCGGGCGCCTGTAGTTTCAGCTACTTGGGAGGCTGAGGGAGGAGAATGGCATGAACCCAGGAGGCAGAGCTTGCAGTGAGCCGAGATTGCCCTATTGCACTCCAGCCTGGGCAAAAGAGTGAGACTCCGTCTCAAAAAAAAAAAAAAAAAAATTAGCCTAGTACGGTGGCACATGCCTGTAATTCCAGCTATTCAGGAGGCTGAGGAATGAGAATCACTTGAACCCGGGAGGCAGAGGTTGCAGTGAGCCAAAATTGAGCCACTGCATTCCAGCCTGGGTGATAGACTGAGACTCTGTCTCAAATAAGTTAATTAATTAATTAATTAAATAAAATAAAAGCAAACTCTGTGAATAAATGAAGTTGGCATGTTAAATGGCACTGCCAGGACAACCTAATGGCAAGAGACTTTTATCTTTGAAAGAGATATAAAGGATGATAATTGGCTAATATTTAAAAGGCTATATCATAAAAGACAAAGACATGATTATTTTGGAAAGAGGATTGGAATAGCATTCTTGGCCAAGAAGAAGAAGAAATGGACTGAAGTTAATCCAATATGCATGGAAGCTCATCCATGACAGATGAAAATTGGTTGAGGGGATAGGAAGGTTCAAGTGATTCTCCTGCCTCAGCCTCCCAAGGAGCTGGGATTACAGGTGCCTGCCACCACGCCCTGCTACTTTTTTATAGTTTTGGTAGAGACGGGGTTTCACCATGTTGGCCAGGCTGGTCTGGAACTCCTGACCTCAAGTGATCCGCCCGCCTTGGCCTCCCAAAGTGCTGGAATTACAGGCATGAGCCACCGAGCCCAGCCCTGAAGTGCTTTACTTTTATTCTCACACAAGGTGCTCATAACATCCAGTTTGATAGGGATGGCATACTCTCTGCTCCAGAGAAGTTGCGTGACTTTCACAAAGTCACCCAGGGAGTGATGGGGAAGCTGAGGGTAAAACCCTTGTGCTCTGGCTCCTGAGTATATTCATACAAGAAATTCCTGTCTGTGAGAGGATGAAAAGATGGATGGAAAGTATCATCTTTGCCCAGGAAACACCTGATGGTAAAGCCAATGATGCTATAAATTCTGTAACAGAATTTTCCATTCAAGATTCTGAAAGTTTCTCTTACTTCATAAAGTTTATGTTAAAATAAAATTTAGGGGCCGGGCACAGTGGAGCCTGTAATTCCAGCACTTTGGGAGGCCGAGGCGGGCGGATCACCTGAGGTCAGGAGTTCAGGACCAGCCTGGCCGACATGGTGAAACCCCGTCTCTACTAAAAATAAAAAATTAGCCAGGTGTGGTGGTGCATGCCTGTAGTCCCAGCTACTTGGGAGGCTGAGGCAGGAGAATCACTTGAAGCTGGGAGGTGGAGGTTGCAGTGAGCCGAGATTGCGCTACTGCAGTCCAGCCTGAGCAACAGAGTGAGACTTAGTCTCAAAAAAATAAAATAAAATAAAATAAAATTTAAATATTATTCATAAATGCCAACTATATCCTGTCACTCTCCTTCCTGGATACTTACAAAAATATGTACATTTGGAACATTTTGTCTCATTTTGCATTAGCTTCCCCTATCTTTATTAATTATCAGCTCTGTAATCTTAGGTTAATTACTTAACCTTTCTGAGTCACACTCCTCTCATTTGTAAAGGGGGTAATAATTTTGCAGAGCTCCTAGAGTAATGACGGGTATTACATGTTTGGCAAGGAAACAGTACTCAATAAATACCAGGTGGTGTTATTATCAAAGTATCATGTGACATAATCTTTGGTGTCTGTTATAGAATTAAACATTTTTTATTTATTTTTTAAAGTTCTCTTACAGGCACATCTGTGGATAACAATGTTATATTTATAACACACGTAGAGCTTTATTAAAATTTTTCTCGATTAAAAAGTTAAAACTATAAGCTCATATATAGGTGGATTTTTTTTTATTTTTATTTTTTGCTATGACACATGTTCTTTCTATTTCTCCTCTCACTTTAAGGAAAAAGAATGCACTAGTCTTTGCTAGAATGAAAGACATTTCTACAACTGGAAATACCCTAATTCCCAGTCAGTCCTCATCACACAAGTGATTGCAGTTCTCTCTGGTTTTTGAGTCACATAATGAGCTCAGATTGTTCTTGCAACAGGCCTTCAGATTAGACAAACAGAAAGAGTGCATATCACCACAAACTCCAGGAAATGATTTTAAACATATCTCAATCCTTTGTAGATTGTTTGTGATAAGAATTGCATCATCCACATTGGAACATCCTGTGTGTGAAGTGAGGGCTCTGAAGCGGGATGGCCCTCCGCCTACACCGAAAAGAGAACAGACCACAGCCTTACTTACAGCCAGAGGGCTGCCCAGGTACTCTGCTTGGGAGGTCAGCTTGCTTTAAAATTATCTCGCTCACTTGAGACTCTTAAAAAGGCTCCAGAATTATCAAAGCCATGTCACTACTGTTTCTAGAGTTGAAGTTCATAGTGCAATGAAAGTCTCATAAATGAAACTAGCAAGAGAGTTAAGATTATTTTGTTAAAATCTGGTAGATCCTGATGTAAATATGCCCATAAATTCTTAGAAAACATGGCACACATGACAGAGCTAAAATTGTACTTTAAAAATAACAGAGTGTGATTTAAGAATACTCAGACTAGAGCCTTCAGTGAGTTGTCTGAGAGAAAGATGTGAAGTCAGGACTTAGATAGACAGATTATAAAGAAAGTCAAAGTAAGCAGAGGTAAAAGGTACCAAAATGACAGCTTCAGAATAAGCAGTAAGAGAACAAAGAAAACAAAGTTGTGTGTGTGTGTGTGTGTGTGTATGTGTGTGTATGTATTATATGATAAATCCATGGAAAAAGAACTCACAATTTGCTAAAGGAATAATTCATGGTCACACCACTTTCTGTGTCCAAAGCTAACTTGATTAGTATCAGAAGGAAAGTCAATGTTTAAACATTCCTTCCCACATCTGCTACTTCCATAATGCCTATGCAACTGTCATAAATTAAGAGTAGAGAAGGGCACAGGGCCCATTGTCAAAACAAACAGGCAATTCTGGGTTCCAAGTTTCATATAATTTTCCTTGAGCCTGAGAGTCATGAAGACTGCTTGTCCTAAAGTGGCCCACTCTAGCACTGTAATGGGATAACCCACTCACCTGGATCCTGGCCACAGCCCTGCCCTCTGTGGCAAGGTACCTTGGCAGGGGTGGGCAAATGACAGAGGTCATGAGAAAACCTTGTCTCTCTAATGATCCAGGCCTTGGGAAAAGAAAATGAGCTCTTAATATTAAGTTATTACAGCTAGTGACTCTAAAAGAAAACAAACACCATTAACTGCAAGGAGTTTACATTGAGTGATGTCTTCTGTATTATTCAAAGTTGCCTATTCTGCATATAAATCTTCCTCACTGACTCTATTTTACACTCCTTAAGGCCAACAACTATGTTTTGCATTTTTTGCACCTCATGTAGTTTAGAAAATCATGCCCATGATTTTGCCTCTCTTGTTTCTTTGCTTCATAAGACTAGATCAACGAAAGGACCCAGACAGACTTGCCTGGCCAACTTTTGTTCTCTGTCCTTCCTGCTTCTGAATTCCATATGGTTCAGCCCTTCAGGTCAGACAGGTGCTGTCTCTTCCTCTTGCATGGTGGGGTATGCTTATATCATCTGGTGGTTAGGCCTTGAGCCTAATCTCAGTGCTACACCTTGCCAGAAAGCTCTATACTGGAGTTCAAAGCACTGGCCCAGCCAATGATAGAGTGGTGCCTTGCTTCCCAGACCTATTGTCCTGTGTTTATACATCATTCAGGGATGTTATGAGAAGGTCCGGGCAGGATTTAGAAATGTCCAGTGTCCCTGGTCTTACCAGCACTAGGATCTCACTATGAACTGCAGATATACTTGTCTTTCAACCATGTCTTGGATACTTAGAGGTAATCCTGGATAGAGAAAGGAGATATGGCTGCCTCTCATGTTCCCAGAACTCTGCCTGGTGGGATCCTCTCAACTCTGTGTCCCTTTTCATCTTGTTCAACTTCCAACCTACGGCATGGCCAGTGGTCAAGCCCCTTACAATCCTTGAAAGGCTTATCACCTTTAATAATGTCTATTACTGATGATGGCTCTTTCTCTTAGATTTACGCTGTCCAGGAAAGCTGTTACTTAAAAGAATTGCTTCAAACTCGGTGCCAGATGTCCTCAGCTAGGCCATGTCTATGAACTAGAACAGTGGAGTTCATCTGAAGCTCCCTTTCAGCTCATACATCTTAAGTCAGTCTACTATAGCTCACTTTGTATGGCACTTGGGATGAATCATTTAGAATTGGGACTTCTGTTTAGTTATTTAACAAATAATTATTGACCCTTTACTCAGTGCCAGATATAAATAACTCTGGGTGCTGATAATGCAGCAGTCAACAAAACAATGTCCCTGAACTCAGAGACAGTGGCAGGAGACATATAATGAGCATATAAACAAGTATAGATCATTTAAGATAGTACTAATCGTTAGAAAATAAATCCACCTGTAAGGCTAGAGTGACTCAGAGAGCAGTCGAGCGCTATATAGATAGCGTTGCTCTGAAAGGTCTATGAGGAGGAAACATTTGAGCTGAGACTGAAAGATGAAAACCATTTGAGTGATGATCTTAGGGAAGACTCTTCCAGGCAGGAGAAAAGAATTTGCAAAAGCTTTGCAACAGGAATGAGCTAGGCATGTTCAAGGAACAGACAAAAGACTTAGTCCTTGGAGCATAGAAGCAGAGGAGAAGGTGTAAAAGATGATAGTAGGAGAGACAGGCTGACACCCAATCACAGAGCATCCTTTAAGGAGTTCTAATCTAGGGAGTGAGCTGTGGTTTTTGTTTGTTTTTTTGTGATAGAGTCTCACTCTGTCGCCCAGGCTAAAGTGCAGTGGCTTGATCTTGGCTCACTGCAACCTCCGCCTCCCAGGTTCAAGCGATTCTCTTGCCTCACCCTCTGGAGTAGCTGGGATTACAGGCGCCCACCACCATACCTGGCTGATTTTTGTATTTTTAGTAGAGATGGGGTTTCGCCATGTTGACCAGGCTGGTCTTGAAATCCTGGCCTCAAGTGATCCACCCGCCGTGGCTTCCCAAAGTGCTGGAATTACAGGTGTGAGCCACTGTTCCTGGCTGAGCCATGTTTTTAACAGTTCACGCTGGCTAGAGCAAAGAGAGCTGAATAATGCAGGCAGGAAGGGAAGCTGAGGGCAGGTGGAGAAGCTTCTGCAGCAGTGCCTGTAAGAGCTGATGTTGGCTTCCATCAGGGTGGCAGCAGGAGAGACAGTGAGGAACGGCCAGGTATAATTGGTATTTTGGTGACAGGATTAACAGGACTAGCTCATGGACAAGATATAGGGGAGGAGAAAGAAGACAAGTCAAAGATTTTTGGCCTCATTAGCTTGTGCAGAAAATCAGATACTTGTGTTCTCCCAGTTAAGTTTGGTATGTCTACTGGGCATTAAAGTTGAGATGTTGAATGAATTGTTTAATATAGCAGTCTGAGGGAAAAAATTAGAGCTGAATATTTAAAACTGTGGGTCATTAGCTACTTCATCTGCTAGATTCCAAGGTCAAAATATACCGACCATATCGTCTTTCTAGCCTCCTCAGCACTTTATGATTATCAAAGCATCATTTGATAATTGTTAGACATGCAACTCTCTCTCGTATCCCAAATGGTTATAATAATTGCTAATCTTTGGTTTCAAACCAGATGTTCTTATCCTTCCAGACAATTGACAAACTGTCTCTACATGCATTGTTTTCCAAGTCTCCTCACATTAGTTAATACTCATCTCCAGCCTCTTGATCCCCACTGCTTAAAAGCCAGCTCACAATTTACATCCTCCACGATGCCTCCTGAGAAATGCCGCCGTCTCAGGGGATGATTTCATTTTGTTTCCTCATCAAATAGACAGGCATGCCCCAACATGTGATCCTGAACCTTTCTTTGAATTCAATTGTTTAGAGTATCAAATGGAAGTTCACACAGACAAAAAGGCTTATGAATTACAGTTATGGTTTTTGTCTTTTTTTTTTTTTGAGACAGGATCTTACTCAGTCATTCAGGCTGGAGTGCAGCGGTGCCAACACAGGTCACTGCAGCCTCAAACTCCTGGGCTCAAGCCAACCTCCCACCTCGGCTTCCTGAGTAGCTGGGACTGCAGGCATGCACCTCCATACCCAGCTGATTTTTAGATTTTTAATAGAGATGAGGTCTCACTTTGCTGCCCAGGTGGTCTCTAACTCCTAGGCTCAAGTGATCCTCTCACCTCAGCCTCCCAAAGTGCTGGGATTACAAGCATGAGCCACGGCACTTGGCCATACATTACAGTTCTTATTTGATAAGCCAACGACAGCCCATTTAATCATTGAAAAGAGCTCTAGAGAGTGGAGATTCAGAATCTGAAGTTCCAGGGTGAGTGGGGATGGTCTGGAGCCTCCTGCTGCAACAAGGAGATAAGGCCCCCATGGCAGGACCCGTGTCTACAAGTGGGCATTAACTCTGGCAGAATAGGAGCTACAGCTCTTTTTCCCCAATACAACTTTCAAATCACCACATTTCTCTGGGTTCACTTGCATTATTATTACGGGAACTAGATTTCCATCTTCACCGAGGTGGTTGTTTTTCACCAGGGTAGAATAGCCATGGTTTGAAAATGTAACCATCACATAGCATGAAAAAACTGGGGGCACTTTGGGGCAAAAATAAAAGGTGTTAATATGCTACAGAAAGCCACCTTTGTACATTTTGCATTGATGTTTGTGAGGACCCTTCACCACATGGAGGGGAGAAGGCTAACTTAGAATGAAGCAAGTAGACAAAACCTTGCTAAAGAAAAAAATTTAGGGAACAATTCTACCATTTAGAAATGGCCCAGAGATAGCATTAATAACTAGGTGATGATTTACAAAGTTCAATGAATATCAGTTTACATGATAAGAAATGAAGACAAATCTATCATTCTATCTATCAATCTACCTACCTATGTATTAATGGTCAAAACTGGTATTATAAATTTACTTTTGAAAATTTAGAGAAAATTTTCTATCCAGGTTTTTAAAAATGAACTATTATACCATCCCATTAATGATTAATCTGCAGTTGTCAACTCTCAAAGAAAGATTGTACATTTAAGGATATTTGAGAGCCACCCATTTATAGTACAGTCAGGCACCAATTTGAAAAAGAAATTGAAGTCAAATATGAAATTTATTTTGTATTTCTATTGAAATCATAAAGAAGAGAATATTCTTACCAGTTGCCTTTTGGATTTATAAACTGCTGCACTGCATAGCCAAACTGTTCACTTGAAGGACCGGAAAATATTTTTGCTTCTGGGAGACCAACATTATATGCCAAACAACAGTTTAAAATGCCTATTAAGAAAAATATGAAACAGCACATATTTACAATTCATGAATATAAGTGTGTCATATAATTCTCAAAGGCCATTTTTAAGAAAACTTGCTTGACCTAATAATTATTACTTATCAACGTTTACCCAGAAAAAATAACTACTGCTTCTTAAGTACTTATTTGGAGGCCTGGCAGCAAGCTAAATACTATATATGCATAATTCATTATCTTATTAATCTTCATGGCAACCCTAGAAGATAGTTACTAATATTATCTTTGTTTTGCAGACAATTTTGAGGTTCCAGGGGACAAGTATATCTCATAGCTGGAAAGAGGTAAGGATGAAGGCAAAATTTGAACACAAGTCTTAAAACCACTAAATTACCTCTAAGTATTCTTAAGTAATTTGAGTTATATTTGTCTTTCCCAAAACAACAAGATTCTCTCTCTCTAAGCCACCCAAGGGCAAGGGCTGAAGGGTATCATCTATTTATTCTGAATCACCTTGAATATCTTGACGTGGACTCTATATGAAACATCTGTTGAAAAGGCATTGATGACTACATCAAAGGAGATAGAAAATCATAGCTCCTTGAAAATTGTTATCATTTTCTTTCAGAAGGGATCATTATCATTTTTGAGGATGAAATATAGGGATTGGTGTCATATCTTTTTTATTCCAGTGGGAACGGTCAAAAGTGGTTTTGTTTTTGATGCTTCTTTCTGAATGATTGAGAAATGCTAATCATTTCAAAAAACAGAACAAAGACCAAGGCAGATAAAGCCTTGATAGACTTTATTGTTTTTTAAATTCTTATTTCTGATGGAAAGGGAATGAAGGAAAGGAGTAAGGCAAATCACGTTTCTCTGTCTGACACTGACAGCATTAATGCTGCCAGTTCTTCATCCTACAGCAAGAAGGTTGTGTGGATATTAATGTTCTCTCTGGAGATAGGAATATGCCTCATGTTGCTTAAGATCAATATTTACCTTCGCAGACACTGAAGACAGAATGGACTCTTTAAAACTGACATCAAAGTTCCATTAGCACGTGCTTTCACAAAGAAATGTCCTACTTTCTAGGCAGCATTGCAAGTGCACAGTATTTCATATGTCTATTGTTTTAGGCACTGAAAGGCCGGAAGAAAAAGGCTTGCTCTTCCATTGTGCCTCTGCATTTCTGGGAGCAGATTCTGTAGAGTGCTCCAAAAGGATAATGAAGTCAATGATGAAGCAACGGGGACTTTAAGTAGTTAACGTGCCTCTCTAAGTGCCAAAATCACTCTATCAGGGATTTGTCCACACGAGGAATTCAGCTTTTTATTTCTTACGAATAATGTGCTGCCATGAAGAGAAATAAAAATACTCATTCTGAAATACTCTATAGCAAAATCTACAAAGCTTAACATCTGCAAATTTTCTCCTTGACATCTATTTTTCATGTGCACCATTGCTCCCTTTTATTTTTGAATAACAAAAAAATGCAAAAGAAAATAACAGCAAATTAAGCAGAGAATCGGAATTGGCATGCAAAATACTGGTGTTTTCAATCAACATTTATCTTCACCCCATTGTGGAGAGCTCAATAAATGCTATTTGAATATGTTATCAATCGTCTAATATATTAGCATGGAGGGATGATGCCAAACTGCTTTCATCTTTAAAATACCTAATTCTGGAAAGGACACATGTGACTGTACATACAACGACCTCATTTTTCCCCATTCATTAGACATGGGCAGATCATTTAATGGCAGGAAATTATGATGGAGTTCATTTTATCATTTAGCAGTTCAATTATACAGCAGTTCACATATATAGGCATGTATGTGTTACTATATATGCATAGATGTATATTATTAACTTAGGTCTTGCCATAGAACTGAGAATAAAATCCAATTTCCTCACTGTAGATTCAAAGGTCCTTCATGATTGAGCCCTGGTGTATCTTTCTGACTTCACTTCCCACCACTCTCCTCCTCCCTCCCTGTGTTCCAGCCACACTCACTTTCCTTCTGTTTTTTGAACACACGCAGCTCATTCCGCTTATGCGCTTTGCAGCTGCCTGTTCCACTGCCTATAACATCCTCCCCCAACATGACATGTAGGACTTTGCTCAAATAGGTCTCTGCTCTCTCTTGCCCCTCTGTGTAGCAGCAGCACCCTTCTTCATCACTGTATCACTACTAGAGCAATTATCCAAAACTATCTTATATAGCCATATTATTTTGTCTGTGCCTACTAAAATGTAAGCTCCTTGAGAAGTCAAACCTTGTTTCTTTTATTCACTCTTACTTTCTCAGCACCTAGGATAATTTTTTAATAAAATGCATTTTAATTACTATATGTTCTTCAATAATGATTTGGAATATAGAGAAAACTCGAGGGAAAAATCATTCATAATCTTTTCATTCTACTGTAAGTTCAGTTAATTCAGATGTATTTCCTTCCAGTATTTTTCCTCTATTTAAATTATAATGTTTATTCCAACTCTCATCCTACTGTTTCTTAATGCTTATGTCTGCCTATGTCAGAATCATCCTGACTCATTTGAGTGCCACAACAATCCTGTGAAACAGCAAAACCAAGCTATTATCAACAAATTACAAATAAGGAAACTGAAACTCATGAAGGCTAAATGTCTTTCTTGCGCAATGTCACCCACTCTGAGTCTAGGTTTGTCTCATCTGTCAACTTTATTGTCCAGAATTTCTATTCATAAATGATCTGCTCATTTTTCCTCACAAAGCATGGCCTTCTTTATCACCATCCCTTCATTCCATTGATAGTAAATCTCTTTTCAGCTACTTAAATCTTTCCCTTTATATCCTGCCTCTTTTGATAAATCTGGACAATCTCAATTCTCTATACTTTTTCTCTTAATATGTATTTACAATTCAAATGCCTGTCATCATTTCACACTTGGCATATGATATCTAAATAGCTCATAAAAATTTAATAGAAGTATTCTGTCTAATTCAACATCTATTTCTTCTTTGCAGTCCCAGTGCCTATATCTTCTGGTGTCTGTCCTCATAGCTCAACCGAATCATATGGATAATAAGAACCATATTTGGTTCACCTTGTTTCCTTCCTCCAAGCTATGCCCACGTGTCTATACATACTTAAAAAATGGATCACTCAACATATGTTTATACAGCTCCTTTGTACCAGGCATTTTTTAAGGTCCTGAGGATACTGCAAATAAATAAAACTAAACTCTCCCTGCTCTCTTTGCATTTGCATTATGGTAATTTTACTAAAAAAATGGCATCAAAATATATGTGTTAAAATAAAGAGTGGTAAAAAGAGCGTTGAGCTCAGTATTGAGAAGAGGGTAAATCTAAGTCCAAAGGTTTCACAGAGGAGATGGGAATTAATCTGGATCTTGGAGGACAAGTTGGAATTCACTACATAAAGAGGAAGGCAAAGTTCATCCCAGGCACCGGGAACATCATGTTAAACATAGGCATAGGGTATGAAAGAGAAGAGTACGACAATGGCGAAAAGTCTGGCACAGAAAGTCATAGGTTGCTTCATTAATCTATACATTTCCAGTTCTCTATTAGATGCAGTGAGTCTTCAACTGACTTGGGCTTTGCCAGGAGCCTATTATCACCCAGAGTATAAATCTTCCTTCTTTGTCCTCATGTGAATGCCTGGAAATGCAATAATAGCATAGCAAACTCAACATATTTAACAAAGGTGACCTTGTCATACATGTGTCGACAGTAACCAGGCCAAAGTATTCCAGTAAATCTCACCAAAGCTTACACCAAATACATTTTGTCTCATGCAGGGCTAACTAGTTTCCTCTATTTTCACAATAAAAAGGGGATAGTGTTTCATCCTAGATTATAACAGGCTGGTTGCCATTTTAATATCCATAAGTAAACCAGACAGTCAAGCATAAGTTAACTAATGTAGATTTCTTATTTTTCTTAGAGTCTGAGGCAGGAGGATAGCTTGAATCCAGGAGTGCAAGACCGTCCTTGGCAGCACAATGAGACCTCATCTCTACAAAAAATAGACAATTAGGTGGGCATGGTGGTGCATGCCTGTAGTTCCAGCTAGTTGGGAGGCTGAGATGAGAGTATTGCTTGAGTTCAAGAGGTCCAGGCTGCAGTGAGCCGTGATGGCACCACTGCACTGCAGACTGGGTGACAGAGACTCTGTCTCTAAATCAAACAAACAAAAATTTACAGGATCTCCTTTCCTGAGGATTCCTGACCATCCCTGAAATAATTTTTTTGGAAACAATAACTTAATAATTAATTTTAGTAAATATGAAATTTATTCTCCTACTTTCTTCTGGAGCGTAATTTTAAGTTATAATTCAAAAGAGAAACATGATTGGGGATTGGATATAGTTAACCTACTTTTGTTCTAAAAATGTAGCAAAGGCTGAGCATGGCAGCTCACATGTGTAATCTCAATGGCCGACTGAAACAGGAGGATCATTTGAGCCCAGGAGTTCAAGGCTGCAGTGAACTGTGATTGTGCCACTGTACTTCAGCCTGGGCAACAAAGACCCCGTCTCCAAAACAAAACAAAACAAAAATGCAGTGAAACTCAGAAAGGAAAAAGTCTTTTAACAACAAGAGCATAAATAATGTATAAAATAAAACATGTCATTTTATATTCAACCACAAAAATTTGGCAAGGGAAGTTTGTTGATGTCTATGATATCAGTGTCAGAACTGAAGGATGCATTTTGTAGTAACGGGTGGCAAAAAAAAGGGTCTAACTTTTGTGGTCAATGCAAATTTGAGCATATCTATATATACTGAAGGGCCAGGGGCAGGGATGGGTTTTTCATAGAAGGGACTCATTTGCAAAAGGTGCCCAGGGACATACAAAGGCAGAAAATTAGGTTAAGAGAAGAGAGCAAAGGCCAAAGCAAGAGGTGGACTTGGGAATAGAGGTGTGGTTTTGACATAGCGTCTCAGATTGCAATTTGGCCCATTCCTGAAGATGCATGCTGCACTTCTAGGGGGAACAATGTCTCCATTAAATATTGAACAAAAACATAACAACTGTAAGGCCTATCTCTAACTGTGAGCACAGAGTGTCATTACTTTAAGAAGGTGGAGCACATTTCTCCCATGCCTGAGGTCCTCAGTAGCTGCAGAAGAATTGACAGGGAAGAGGGCAGAGGATAGTGAACAACTAGAGCATGCCGAGGGCAGGGGCCGTGGTGCAACAGTGACCAGGACACAGGGCACACAATTAGGGGCAGCAAAGGTTTCCAGGAGAACCATGCTCTAGAGTCTGGGAGAATGTTCTCTACTCTGGAAGAATGAGAAAACAGTGTTTAGACACTTAGGCTCTCTGTGTGTGTAAGTAGGTGGCTGGGCCACAGAAGTTCTATTTTGCTAATAACAATTTTGTATTTTATGTCATCTCTCAGTCTTAGGTGGCCTAAGAAAACACATTTTATATATATTAAACAGCTTTAATAATTTTTAGCAATCTAAAAAAATTAGTTCTTAATAACCACCATTAAAATTATCTGAATGTCCAAGATTAGGGGCGTGAATATGCAAATGTTAGCATATAAACTAGATGGAGTTTTATCCTGCCATTAAAAAAAACAGCAATTGTGAAGAGGATGAAAGTGCTTAACGAAAATAAAATACAAAAATAATATTCGGAATAGAAGAAAAAGGTAAAAATATATGTGAATAGTAACACAACTAACAGTACAATTGTGAATGTAATGTAGCTGCTTTTAAATTTTCCTTTAGTGTATAAGAATCAGGATAAAAAGGCCGGCATGGTGGCTTATGCCTATAATCCCACCTCTTTGGGAGGCCAAGGTGGGTGGATCACCTGAGGTCAGAAGTTCGAGACCAGCCTGGCCAACATAGTGAAACCCCGTCTCTACTAAAAATACAAAAAAAAAAAAAAATTAGCCAGACATGGTGGCACATACCTGTAGTCCCAGCTACTCGGGAGGCTGAGGCAGGTTAATCACTTGAGCCCGGAAGGCAGAGGTTGCAGTGAGCCAAGATCGAGCCACTGCACTCCAGCCTGGGTGACAGAGTGAAACTCCACCTCACCAAAAAAAATAATAATAATAATAATAAAATAAAATAAAAATAAGAATCAGGATAAAATAAGGAAGAAAGAAAATTGTTTCTCCTACCCTGGACTAGAAGACTAGAAGCATGAGCTATTGTATTTCAACCTCATTTGCAGTGTGTAATCTTTTTGTCACATGCACAAATATATCATTTATAATATAGAAAGGAAACTCTGACCCATTGGGTTGCATTTGACTTTTACTTTCATTTGCTAGGCATGTCCTAAGAATGGGATCCCTACATTTATGCCTATAGACTTAAAAGTGCAATGGTTATAAATGTCTTTCATCTCAGTAACTCAAATGGTCACATAATAACATTTCAATTCCATGGAACTCTATGTCTGTAATAAGTCTTGTATAAACTTGTTCATATCTGTATGATAACTTGTGATATTTTCTCCATGATTCTATGGTTTTTCTCTCTCTATTCAAAACTGTCCATAATACAAAACTAATGAATTTATATACACAGTTAATAAACAGATTTTATTTTCCTATTTATTTTTTGTTCACTCAATAGACTTATTGAATATTTATGATGTGGTAAACATCGTTCTTAGTGCAGGAATGAGAATTACATTAATCCTCTCTTATCCTCAGGGAATGTGTTCTAAGACCCTCCCATCCCTCCAGTAGATGCCTAAAACAATAGGTAATACCAAACCCTATACGGTATATACTGTTTTTTCTATATAAACGTACCTATAATAACATCTAACTTATAAAATTAGACACAATAAGAGATTAAAAACAATAATTAATAATAAAATAGAACAATTATAATAATATGCCAGCATTACTACTCTTGAACGTTGGGGCCATTAGAAGTAAAATAAGGATGACTTGGCCAGGCATGGTGGCTCATGCCTGTAATCCCAGTACTTTGGGAGGTGGAGGCAGACAGATCACCTGAGGTAAGGAGTTCAAGACCAGCCTGGCCAACATGGGGAAACCACATGTCTACAAAAATACAAAAATTAGCTGGGCATGGTGGCACATGCCTGTACTCCCAGCTACATGGCAGGATGAGGCAGGAGAATTGCTTGAACCCAGGAGGTGGAAGTTGGAGTGAGCCGAGATCATGCCACTGCACTCCAGCCTGGTCCACAAAGCAAGATTCCATCTCTAAATAAATAAATAAATAAATAAATAAGGGTGACTCAGACACAAGCCCTGCAATACCATGACTGTTGATCTGATAACCAAGATGGCTCCTACATGACTAATGGACAGGGGCCTCAGACAGCATGCTGGACAAAGGGACGATTCACATCCTGGGCAGGATGGAGTGAGATTTTGTCACACTACTCAGAACGATGCACAATTTAAAACTTATGACTTGTTTAATTTTGAAATTTTCCATTTGATATTTTTAGGTCACAGGTGACCATGGGTAACTAATTATATATTTTGCTCAAGATAAAAAATTAATGAGTTTGCTTATTATATATGAATTACTTCTTTTATCCTTTGTGGTTCAATAAATCATTGAATCATTTTTAAATGATTCAACTTATTTTAAAATTATTGTTTTAAAGTACCCTTTATTTTCATTTAAAAAACAAAATGTTTCATTTATTTATTTGACGTTTATATATTTATTTATTTATTTTGAGACTGGAGTCTCACTCTGTTATCTAGGCTGGAGTGCAATGGCACGATCTCTGCTCACTGCAACCTCTGCCTCCCGGGTTCAAGCAATTCTTATATCTCAGCCTCCCAAGTAGCTGGGATTACAGGCGTGTACCACCGCGCCCTGCTAATTTTTGTATTTTTAGTAGAGACAGAGTTTCACCATATTGGTCAAGCTGGTCTCGAATTCCTGACCTCAGGAGACCCACGCGCCTCGGCCTCCCAAAGTGCTGGAATTTACAGGCATGAGCCACCGTGCCCAGCCTAAAAAACAAAATGTTTTAAAGAGTATTTCACTAATTTTAGATATGACCTCTTCAAGAATAAATGTAATTTCTACAAATATTTTATATGCTTTCTATAATCCTCTTTGTGTTACTCAAAAACTATACTGGGACGGGAGCCAAGATGGCTGACTAGAGGCCGCCAGGAGAAACCTCTCCGACCGAGAAACCAGGACATTGGGAAGGCTGGCACACACTCTGAACAGGTCTTTGCAGGGAAGGCATTGAGAGTGGATGAGGGAGGACGCGGATGCTGGGCTGAAGGAGGAGAAAGCTAGGAGCCCTACATTGGGTTGCCCAGCACCAGGAATCCTTCCTGGTCCCCAGCAACTTCTGGGGTCAGTTGAACAGGTGAGGAGTGGCCTGCTCCTGCCACAGACCTCCAGCATCCTAGCAGCAGAACTCACGACCCCCACGGACACCTGAGCTGACACAAAGACAGCTGCTTAGAGACGTGGCTGAGGCAGACTCCAGCCAGTGGGGAGCCCAGAGGGTTTAACAACAGCAGAATATGGCCAAGGACGCCCATCCCTCAAGGCCTGCCGTGCTCCTATAGGAGACTTTAGCCTTAGGGTGACTGTTGGACCTGGACAGAGCAGGGCAGTCTTGCCCGTGGGATGGGGCCAGTCCTATCTGAGCATCTCCTGTCTGCTGGCCTTTCCTAGAGCTCCAGGCTGACCACGGCCGCTTGCAGAGCAGCTTCAGATGCCCAACCAGAGTGCTTCCTAGAGCACCTCATCAGAGCTCCTGCACTGACAGACCATGCCTGGCATCAGAGGGCTCCAGCAGAACAGCCCCTACCAACGCACAATGGTTTACCTGCAACCTCCCCCAGCGGCAGCCTCCCCAGCTGCAGCCTCTCCCCACCATTTTGCCAGCATGCGCTTACCCACGCCTCACACCCCTCCACATCCCCCCAACACTGCTTTGCTGGCCCACACATGCCAGAAGACCTTGTCTCTCCTCCCATGCCAGTGCATGCTCATCCTACCATACCCCCAGCTGATGTGTGGGCAGCCTGCTATGCTGGCATGAATGCACCAAGAATACTGGCAACCTCATCCCCGCTGGTGCCCTGCCCCTGCTGTGCTGCTACCATGCACCTCCAGCAGATTGCTGCCGCCCTGCTCCTTCTGGAGCCCCACCCCAGCTGACACGTGTGCACGCAGCCATGCTGCCACAGCTGCTGTCACATAAAAGTGAGCATGGATCCTGCTCCCACCACCTCAACAGAGAGCTTTGGCTGGCATTCCCCCATCGGAGTGTTGTGGACAATATAGAGCATGAACACTTCGGCCCCTGCAGTGCAGCAGATGCCTAACCTTGAAGGACCAGAGAACAAAGCCGGGGGCCCAGTACCAGTTCCTCAGAGTTAGAGTATGAAGCCTAGGAGTACAGGGCTGAGCCTTTGCTCCCTATAATCTTACAGAGACAATGCCAGTTCACTAAACACCACAATCACATCCTCCAAGTGCATGAAAGAAGATAAAAGCAAAAAAACAACCCATCCAAAAAGTAGCAATTTCAAAGACTGAAGGAACATCAGCCCACACAGATGACAAAGAAAGAACCTATGAACTCTGACAACTCATAAATCCAGAATGTCTCCTTACTTCCAAACAACAGCACTAGTTCCCCAGCAATGGTTCTTAACCAGGCTGAAGTGGCTGAAATGACAGAACTAGAATTCACAATATGAATAGAAATGAAGATCATCAAGGTTCAGGAGAAAAAGTCAAAACCCAATCCAAGGAATCTCAGGAATACAACAAAATAATATAGGAGCTGAAAGATAAAATGACTATTTCGAGAAAGAAATAAATTCATCTGATAGAGCTGAAAAACTCACTTCAAGAATTTTATAATACAATCACAACTGTTAACAGCAGAATAGACCAAGCTGATGAAAAAATGTCAGAGCTCAAAGACCAGTTCTCCAAATTAACTCAGTCAAAAATAAAGAAAAAAGAATAAAAAAGAATGAACAAAACTTCCAAGAAATATGGGATTATGTAAAGAGACCAAATCTATGATTCATTGGTATCCCTGAAAGAAAGGGAAAGAAAGAAAGCAACTTGGAAAACATATTTGAGGATATCATCCACGAAAATTTCCCCAACCTCATTGCAGAGGCCAACATGTAAATTCAGGAAATGCAGAGAACCCCTGCAGGATACCAGACAAGATGATCATCCCCAAAACACATAGTCATCAGATTCTCCAAAGTCAAAAATAAAGAACAAATGTTAAAGGCAGCCAGAAAGAAGGGCTAGGTCACCTATAAAGGGAACCCCATCAGGCTAACAACGAACTTATAAGCAGAAATACTACAAGCCAGAAGAGATTTGAGGCCTATATTCAGCATTCTTAAACAAAAGCAATTCCAACCAAGAATTTCATTTCCAGCCAAACTAAGCTTCATAAGTGAAGGAGAAATAAGATCCTTTTCAGATAAGCAAATGCTAAGGGAATTAGTTACCACCAGACCTTTCCCTTACAGGAGGTCCTTAAGGGGGTGCTAGATATGGAAAGGAAAGACTGCTAGCAGCTACCACAAAAACACACTTAAGTACATAGACCATTGACACTATAAAGCAACTACACAATCAAGTCTGTATAACAATCAGCTAACTTGATAGGATCAAATCCGCACAAATCAATGTTAACCTTGAATATAAATGGGCCGAATGCCCCAATTAAAAGGCACAGAGTGGCAAGTTGGAGAAAGAAGCAAGACCTGAGTGTATGCTGTCTTCAAGAGAACCATCTCACATGTGATAACACCCATAGGCTCAAAGTAAAGAGCTGGAGAAAAATCTACCAAGCAAACAGAGAAGTGAAGAAAGCAGAGGCTGCTATTCTAATTTCAGACAAAATTGACTTTAAACCAACAACCATCAGAAAGGACAAAGAAGGGCATTATATCATGTAAAGAGTTCAATTCCCCTAAATATGTATGCACCCAAAATAGTAGCACCCAGATTCATTAAACAAGTCCTTAGAGACCTACAAAGACTTAGATAACTACACAATAATAATGGGCAACTTCAACACCCCACTTACAGTATTAGACAGATCACTGAGGCAGAAAACTAACAAAGATATTTAGGACTTGAATTTGACACTTGACCAAATGGACCTAATAGACATCTAAGAACTCTCTACACCAAAACAATGGAATACACATTCTTCTCATCTGCACAAGGTACATACTCTAACACTGACCACACAATCAGCCATAAAACAATTCTCAGCAAATTAAAAAAAAATCATACCAACCACACTCTTGGACCACAGCACAATAAAAATAGAAATCAATACTGAGAAGATTGCTCAAAACCAAATAATTGCATCTAAAGTAAACATCCTGCTCCTGAATGACTTTTGGGTAAACAATGAAATTAAGGCAGAAGTCAAGAAATTCTTTGAAACTAATGAAAGCAAAGATACAATATACGAGAATCTCTAGGACACAGCAAAAGCAATGTTAAGAGGAAAGTTGATAGTGCTAAACATACACGTGAAAAAGTTAGAAAGATCTCAAATTAACAACCTAATATCACGCCTATGGGAGCTAGAACAACAAGAACAAACCAATTCCAAAGCTAGCAGAAAGCAACATATAACCAAAATCAGAGAAGAACTGAATGAAATTGACTTACAAAAACCCATATAAAAGATCAACAAATTCAGGAGTTCTTTTTTTTTTGAAGAATAAACAAGATAGATAGACTGCTAGCTAGACTAATAAAGAAAAAGAGAGGCAATTAAAATAGACACAATCAGAAATGACAAAGGGGATATTGTCAGCAACCTCACAGAAATACTAAAAACCCTTACAGTCTATTATGAACACCTCTATGCACACAAACTAGAAAACCTAGAAGAAATAGATAAATTCCTGGAAATATACAACCTCTTAATATTGAACCACAAAGAAACTGAAACTGGATAAACCAATAGGGAGTTTTGAAATTGAATGAGTAATAAAAAGCTTACCAACCAGAAAAAGCCCAGGACCAGACGAATTCATAGCTGAATTTTACCAGATGTATAAAGAAGAGCTGGTACCATTGCTACTAAAACTATTCCAAAAAATTGAGGAGGAGGGACTCCTTCCTAACTCATTCTATGAAGCCAGCATTATTCTGACACCAAATCCTGGTAGAGACACGATAAAAAAGAAAACTTGAAGCCAACATCCCTGATGAACATAGATGCAAAAATCCTCAATAAAGTACCAGTAGGCCAAATCCAGCAGCACATCAAAAAGCTAATCCACCATGATCAAGTAGGTTTTATCCCTTGGATGCAAGTTGGTGCAACATATGCCAATCAATAAATGTGATTCATCACATAAACAGAACTAAAGACAAAAACCACATGATCATCTGAATAGATGCAGAAAAACCTTTCAATAAAATTCAACATCCTTTCATGTTAAATACCCTCAACAGATTAGGCACTGAAGAAACATACCTCAAAGTAATAAGAACCATCTATGACAAACCCACAGCCAACATCATACTGAATGGGCAAAGGTGGGAAGCATTCCCTTAGAGAACCAGAACAAGATGAGGATGCTGACTCTCACCACTCCTATTTACCATATTACTGGTAGTCACAGCCAAAGCAATCAAAAAAGAGAAAGAAATAGAGGCATCCAAATAGAAAGAGATGAAGTCAAACTATTTGTTTGCAGATGATATGATTCTATACCTAGAAAATGCCATAGTCTCTGCTCAAAGCTCCTAGATTTGATAAGCAACTTCAGCAAAGTTTCAGGATACAAGATTGACATACAAAAATCAGTAGCATTCCTATACACCAATAACGTCCAAGCTGAGGGCCAAAACAAGAAAATAATCCCATTCACAAAAGCCACAAAAAGAATAAAATACCTAGGAGTACAGATAACCAGGGAAGTGAAAGATCTCTACAGAGACTGATAAAACACTTCTGAAATAAATCCTAGATGATACAAACAAATGGAAAAACATTTCATGCTTGTGGCTAGGAAGAATCAATATTGTTAAAATGGCCATACTTCCCAATCCAATTTATAGATTCAATGCTATTCCTATCAAACTATTAATGACATTCTTCACAGAATTAGAAAAAACTAATTCTAATTCATATGGAATCAAAAAGAGCCTAAATAGCAAAAACAATCTAAGCAAAAAGAACAAAGTTAGAGGCATCACATTATCCAACTTCAAAGTATACTACAAGGCTACAGTAATGAAAACAACATGGTACTAGTACAAAAATGGACACATAGATGAATGGCACAGGATAGACAGCCCCAGAAATAAAGTTTTACACTTACAACCATCTGATCTTCGACAAAGTTGACAAAAAAAAAAGAAAGAAATAGGGAAAGGACTGCCCATTTACTAAATGGTGTTGGGATAACTGGCTAGTCATATGCAGAAGATTGATACTGGACCCCTTCCTTACACCATACACAAAAATCAACTCAAGATAGATTTAAGGACTTAAATGCAAAACCTGAAACTATAAAACCTGGAAAATAATCAAGGAAATACCATTCTGAACACTGGCTCTGGCAAGGATTTCATGATAAAGATGCCAAAAGCAGTTACAACAAAACAAAATTGACAAGTGAGACCTAATTAAATTAAAAAGCTTCTGTACAGCAAAATAAACTATCAACAGAGTAAACAGACAACCTACAGAGTGGGAGAGGATATTCGAAAACTATGCATCTGAAAAAGGTTTAATATCCAGAATCGGTATGGAACTTAAGCAAATTTACCAGCAAAAAACCAAACAACCCCATTAAAAAGTGGGCAAAGGAAATTAACCAATGCTTTCAAAAGAAGAAATACATGTGGCCAACAAGTATATGAAACAATGCTCCACACCATTGATCTTTAGAGAACTACAAGTCAAAGTCACAGTGAGATATCATCTCATACCAGTCAGCAAGACTATTAATAAAAAGTAAAAAAATAACAGATGCTGGTGAGATTGTAGAGAAAAGGGATCACTTATAAACTGCTGGTGGGAATGTAAATTAGTTCTGCCATTGTGGAAAGCAGTTTGGTGACTTCTCAAAGAACTTAAAACAGAATTATCATTTGACCCAGCAATCCCATTATTAGGTATATACCCAAAGGACTATAAATTGTTTTACCGTAAAGACACATGCATGCCTATGTTCATTGCAGCGCTATTCACAATTGCAAAGACATGGAGTCAACCTAAATGCCCACCAGTGGTAGCCCAAGAATGGTATTGTTTAAAAATAAAAACAATAGAAAGCAATAAATGCTGATGCTTAAGACAGAATCATTTCTTCCTTCTCCAAAAATAAAAATAGAAATTAATTTTTTTAATGTTATTTAAAACTTTCCAGTCAATCCAAGCCACCATTTGGATATATTGTTGCTATCTGGTGCCAGGAACAGAAAACCAAATCTATCTCATGTGTATTAGGAACAAACTCATCCTTTTTTATCCAAATAAATCCAAATGCATCCACAAACATTAGAAATTCTCAGCAAGAGTGTACAGTAGGAGAATATTTTCCCACCTTGTAGAAACTGTTAATCATCAATGAAATTTAAAATACAGTCCTCATCCTGAGGGAATCTCCACTCTAGTGTGTGGTGCAGAATGAAAGCCAGGCTGTGCTCAACTTCCTAAGACTATAATGATATTTTACATATAAATAACGCTTTACTGCTCCCAAGGATTTTTTTTATAACCATGACAATTTCTTTGTACTTAATTTACACAGATTTTGCTAAAATCAATGATGACAAATTTGTTTTCAAATACACTCATTACTTACATTTTAAGTGGGCAAATTATTCCACTTTGTAACTTTGATGTCTGGATGCATGAGACCATATTCTCAGCCTTGAGGACCTTGCTTCTCTAGCTCTGACTGGTTCTAATTCCAACATCCTTCTGATGCCGAGTTTTCTTGGTCCCATCCTACCTTCCTCCCTTATTACCACTCCCCTCACTCTGCCCCACTCACATATTCACCATTACTACATTGAATCTCTCAAAGTTCTTTTTAAACACTATTACTCTGATACAATCATTTATTATTTAATGGGGAAAATATTTTATACTTATATTTTACAGAGAAACTATCTTTGTGTAGAAAAATCCTTGATAAACTGAAGTGCAGATACAAATTTTAGGGCATCAGTAATAAAGAGGCAGGGCCACTAAGGAGGAAGCTGAATAGGACTTTGAGGGAGGCAGGAACAATGACAACAGGGAAAGAAAGGATGACCAGCAACATAGCGGTGTGGTTGGAAACTTGCAGAAACAGGGATGCCTAACACAGTAGTTTAGTCTGTTTGTATTGCTGTAATTGGCTTGCCTCTGATCTCACCACACCTTGGCGAAAGCTCACTACACACACAAAGGTTTTGTATGAATGATTTTGTGGGAAAGTTAAGGAAGAATATTCAACCTTTTAGGCAAAATAAAGGAACAACTACAGGATTAGTCTGCTGGGAAAGACAGTCCTCTATGGGTCTCTGGCCCCTCCATACGTCTTAATGGATACCGTAGTTTTCTCTGGCTGCTGTAACAAATTACCATAAATGTTGTGGTTTAAAACAGCAGAAGTTTATTCTCTCACAGTTCTGAAGGTCAGAAGTCCAAAATCAAGGTGTTGGCAGGGCTCTGCTCCCTCTGCAGGCTCCAGAGAAGAATCCATTTCTTGTTTCTTCTAGCTTCTTGGGGCTGTGAGCATTCCTTAACTTGTGTCTGCATCACTCCAGTCTCTATCTCTGTGGCCGCATCTCCTCCTCCCCTTTATGTGTGTCAGATCTCCCTCTGCCTCACTCTTACAAAAACATTTGTCATTGAATTTAGCTCTCACCCAGATAATCCAAGATGTTTTCATCTCAAGATCCTTAACCACTACATCTGTAAAGACCCCTTTTCCAATTACTGGTTCCAGTGATTAAGACATGGACATGTCTTTTTTGGAGCCACTATACTCTGTCACCTGGCCCCCCAAAATTCACATTCATGCCACATGCAAAATACATTCATTAAGGTATCTCAACATTTCC
Source organism: Symphalangus syndactylus (assembly GCF_028878055.3). Lineage (NCBI taxonomy): Eukaryota > Metazoa > Chordata > Mammalia > Primates > Hylobatidae > Symphalangus > Symphalangus syndactylus. The sequence continues at coordinate 46,769,375 of NC_072440.2, forward strand.
AAACGGCTCATTACAGAATTAACTCTGAGCTCAAAATCTCATCTAAATATTGTCAGCTCAAAAGTCCCAAATCTCATCATCTAAATTTGGTGTGAGTCAGGTGCCAGGCATGATCTGTCCCGGGGCAAAATTCCTCTCCAACTCTAATCCTGTGAGCCTAGAAAATAGGTTATTTGCTTCCAAAATATAATGGTGGGGCAGGCATCTGATAGACATTCCCATTTCAAAAGGCAGCAATTGGAAGGAGTAAAAGGGTCACCAACCTTAAACAAATTTAATACCTAGCAGGAAATTTTCCATTAGATTTCAAGGCCTGAGAATAATCCTCTGTTGTTCGAGCCTCTGTTCTCTGGGCTCTCAACCATAGACCTCTAGGCTCTCAACAGCTCCTCTGGCCTCTGCCTCTCTATCACCTTCAGTCAAAGATGGCAATGTTTCTGCTGAGATAACATTTTAAAAAAAATTTGTAGGTTTCTTATGTAGGTAATGCAGGATTCATGCCACTAAACAAAAGAGCTCTCCACAGGAAATCTTTCCTGGATAGCCTCATCACCATTTTGATTGCTGCTGAGATGGTTGAGAGGATCCAGCAACCACATACCTAATCTTTTCCACAAAAGGATGTCTAGCCCACACCCTTTGCTTTCAGAGGATGCTTTTCTAACAGTGAAACTCCTAATATGAGTGTCTTCATTCTGCCTGTTATAACAAAGTACCATAGACTGGGTGGCTTAAAAACAACAGAAATTTATTTCTTAACAGTTCTGGAGATGGAAGTCTAAAATCATTGTGCGGCATGGTCAAGTTCTAGTGAGAGCCTTCTTCCAAGTTTCAGGCTGCTGACTTCTTGTTGCATCCTCACAAGGCAGGAAGAGAGCTCTATCCACATGATCTAATTATGTTCCAAAGACTCAATCTCCAAATGCCATCACACTGGGGATTGTATTTCAACACATGCATTTTGGAGAGACACAAACATTCAGTCCATAACACTTAGCGCATATGTGTATATATATATATATATAATCAATCTAGATAGGCTGAGAATTTGCCAGATCATCAAGTGGTGATCCTTCAAATTATCTCTTTCCTCTCGCAATTTACTCTATCTAGCAGGGAAAAACAGGCTACACCTTGAACATTTTGCTTGAAAATTTGCTCAGCTAAATATCCAAGTTCCTGACTTAAAAGTTGTGTGCTTTCTGACCAACTATAAGACCCAATTAGGTTAAATATTCTGCCACTGTATAATGAGGACATTTCCTGCAGTTTCCAACAGCATATTCCTGGTTTCCTTCTGAGCCCTCACCAGAAGTAGCTTGAGCCTTCATGTTTTTACCATCAGTATCCTCAAGGCAATCTACAGAAACCCTCTTTCCAGATACGGTAATATTCGTAGGTGTTGGGGATTAGAATAGAGACATATTTGGGGGAGACCACCATTCAACTTAATACAATGGGTATATCAAGAATGCAAGGCCCTGACTACTATTTACCTGGGCCATTTCTTAGCGTTGTGTTTATGGTGAATAATATTGAGGGGTGAGATAATCTTTTCCCCCAGGTCAAAGAGCAGGCTTGCTGACTTCTTGCTATAAAGCAGCATGTCCACCAAGCTCATTGTTTCTTTCCTGTGGTGCACCCCACTGTGTGCAGGTGTCTGTCTGGGCCCCTTCATGTAACACCATGAGACTAGAGTGGGGAAAGGGGAACTGATAGATGCATGCTTGTGCTCGTGCTGCCTACTGTGCCATGAGTAATAAAGTCCTTCTCTGACTCATGCATGTCATAGTATCTGGCAGCATCCATGAGACAGTATCAGGCTAATGTATTGACTGTACCTAGGGTCAGAATCAAATACCAGACCTGGCAGAGTGGAGAATAACACTCTGCAGTCAGGAAGTGAGGGCCCAAATCAATGAAAATGCACATCTCCTGGGAGTTCAGAGAAATCTTGAGAGGGAACTGCATTTTCTTATAAGAATGGAATAGGGATTTGAATAAATCTTATCTCAACTTTAAGAGGCAGAGAGACTGACTCTAGTTGACATCTGGCGATAATATCCTGCTTCAGGATTTGCAGCTATTTGTTTTTTACAGTGTGTCCCTATATCATATGTTTGACACTTACTTTGTGTTCATATCAAAGAAATACATGAGCGTCACTTCCATGGCCAGAAATAAACCCCTTAAACCATTAAGCCTAAGGGGGTGTTACAAACTGAATTGTGTCTCTCTCAAAATTCCTATATTGAAACCCTAACCCCCAATGTGATCGTATTTAGAGACAGAGCCTTTAATGAAGTGGTTAAGGTCAAATGAGGTCCTAAGAGTGAAGCCCTAATCTAGTATGACTGATGTCCCTACAAGAAGAAGAGACACCGGAGATCTTTCTCTCTCAGTACACACATAGGGGACGGTGATGTGAGGACATGGTGAGAAAGTGCCCATCCATAAGCCGGGAAGAGACTCCTCAGTAGAAACCAACACCAACCTGAGAGAGCCTTGATCTTGAACTTTTAACCTCCAGAACTGTGAGAAAATATGTCTCTGTTGTTTAAGCCACCTAGTCTGTGATATTTTGTTGTGATAACCCGAGCTGACTAATACAAGGATGAAGTATATTACACCAGAAAATTCCAATTTACTATTTTAGGTTGTGAAGATAATTCTGTCCATACATTTATGCACAGATATAAATATAAGGACAGATATACAGTAATTCCAGTTGTATCATTTAAGGTCTATATTTTGTGTGAAAACAATCCAAAGTGGCTTCCATTTTGTTTTGTAACTGCACCAAGTCCTGGAGTACTGTGGCATGTGTTTAGATCATTTGGAGGCCCTTTCCCATTTCCAGAATTCAATCTTCAGGGCAGGAACATCTCCAAAAGCCCATTGCAATTGCCTCTAATGTCCATTTATTATGAGTCAGTGCTTCTTAACAACTCAATAGATTCTCTCTTTCTCATAAGATTGCTGGAGGGTAAGCCACCATCTGGTAGACTTGCTGTCTCTCAGTGGCTGAGAGGAAGACAGTGAAATACAGAAGAAAGTGTGTTGGCCCAAGAGTTACTAGAAATACCATCTCATGAAGTCACTTTCTGCTTCTCCACTTCTTCCTAAATTGCTTCTATGTGAAAGGATGAACTTTCTCTTTTTTTTTTCTCTCTCTCTCCCTGTTTCTCTCTCAAAATAGCATATTTTGTGTGTATGTAGCAAGTCAGTGCCTGTCACCTAACTTGCTCATCAGCAGGATATGTCTCACATATCTTGAGGCAATGTATGGAAAAAACAGACATAACTGAAGTTAGTATTTCTTTTATTATACCCCTGTTCACAAGCCACTTCTCTACAAACTTTTGGTTAGGGTCTTTTCTGACCATCCTAGCCTGTGCATACCTTTCTTCCAAATCCTTTGATGCTCACTATTGGCAGCTCTTACTGTAGTGTACTTCCTGGAAATCCAACTGATTGCCTGACACACTTATGTAACTCGTTTTTTCCTAGTTTGGGGCTGTGCTCTAGATCACCTCTTCACATGACAGCAATTTTATTAAGTCCTATTCTCTAAAGTGAATAATTCATTTTTTCTTCTAGCATGCTAAATTGAATTTTTAAACTTATCATTATTCGTAGTTAGGAAAAGCTCCTTTCACTTTCACACCTCCCTGTTTGTGATGCCATGCACATGTTTGGGACTGTTTTCTAAGTTTGCATAGGAGCCACAGCATTTCAAGGCACCTCATGCTTTGTTTTATAGTGATTAATCCAGAAACTCTGAATTGATGAAGTAGATTAATGAATTTTTTTTGATGTTCTTGTTGTTGATATATGTTGTGTTAGGATAGAAAAGAGACGGTGACCTTAACCTTTTGCATGTTGAATGAAAATATCTGGCACTGTGAAAACAGAGGAAGGGAAGTGCACAGGGAGGGCCCCTGAAACTTCAGCTTCACTTGTTTTATGATAAATATGCCTTTGACCCTAACAGAGAGGGGCTGTGTCTATTTTGTTCACTGATATATTCCCCAGTACTTAGAGTAATGCCTTGCACATGGTCGTGGTTCAATAATAATTACTGAATAAACACTGATTGCTTCGCCTTTCCACCTAACAATAAGTTACGGATATAATAGGAGATTAATAAAGAACAGTTTAATTAACTAATAAATCCTCAGAATTCTAGACTGATTCAAAGGAAAATGCTTGCATGCAGGCTACTGTGCAGGTATATACATCAATGAATTAAAAGACAGATTAATTTAAAATATATATACCTATATACACATATGTTCATGCAAATAAACACATTGTATTTTCTATTTAGAATTTGACAGAACATTTAACTTCAAGAATCTAGCTATAGGAGAACCCTAAAAGGAAGATTGACTATACTACGGGGTGACGGCATGGCAGAAGTATGCTAATACCATTAAGAGATGTACACCATTTTTTAATAATTTCGCAACTGTAATATTTCTTTTTATTTTAAGTTCTGGGATACATGTGCAGAATGTGCAGGTTTGTTACACAGGTAAACGTGTGCCACGGTGGTTTGCTGCACCTATCAACCCATCACCTAGCTATTAAGCCCAGCATGCATTAGCTACTTATCCTGATGCTCTCTCTCCCCTCGCCCTCACCGACAGGCCCCAGTGTACGTTGTTCCCCTCCCAGTGTCCATGTCTTGTCATTGTTCAGCTCCCACTTACGAGCGAGAACATGCTGTGTTTGGTTTTCTGTTTCTATGTTAGTTTGTGATGTACAGCATTTTTTAAGCTGAAAGGTCCATTTACTGAGCAAAGCCAACAGTATATCACAGTGCCTAAGAGCTTGGCCTCTGAGGTTTGAATAGTACTGTGACCTTGAGCAAGTTCCTTGTTTTGTATAAGCTATTCCTTTCCCATCTGTAAAATAGATATCATGTATATGTTTACCTCATTGTGGTCAGACAACGCATATAAAACTCTCGACCCAGTGTCTAACAAATGGTAAGTACTTAGTAGATTGTTTTTGTTTTTACGATTAGTATCATTATGCACTACTGAGGGGGGCACGCTTCTTGAGAAATTTAATAAGGCATATCAATTTATTATCCCACTTTCATCTTTTTTTTTTTTTTTGATGCAGAATCTCGCTGTGTTGCCCAGGCTGGAGTGGAGTGGTGCAATCTTGGCTCATTGCAACCTCCACCTCCCGCGTTCCAGCGATTCTCCTACCTAAGCCTCCTGTTAGCTGGGATTACAGGTGCCCGCTACGATGCCTGGCTAATTTTCGTATTTTTAGTACAGATGGGGTTTCACCACATTGGCCAGGCTGGTCTCAAACTCCTGACCTCCAGTGATCTGCCCGCCTCAGCCTCCCAAAGGGCTAGGATTACAGGCGTGAGCCTGGCCCCCACTTTCATCTCTAACATAAAAAGTATATCCTGAGCAAATTTATATTTAAGTTTCTGAAAATTGCTGTCTAATGGGTAGGAGGATGACATGTTGCTGCATTTTGCTGAGGCACATGAGAAGCACACCACAAAAGCCAAGAAAATATTATCCGTCCATGGACCCTCCAGGAAGTCACACAAACAGGAAGTGGGGTTACTCAGACCCTGACTCTGAACCTAAGCAAATAGACTTCAAACTCTAAAGTGTATCTCATCATTACTCAGAATATGTATGGCAACGGGAAATGATCATAGGTCACATTAGATCTTTTGAACACATACATCACCACAGGAAATCTCATTTTCCAATAGCATTGTCTTCATGTTGAAAGGACAGTAATGCAAGTAGAAAGTCCTCTCCTCCCCCTCCAAAAAAAAAAAACAAAGCAACTAAACTTAGAAGTTGTAGGCCTTTTGGAAATAACCACACACTGTGTAAAGATTTAAGTTCTATAATGTTTGGTTTATGGCTCTAGTCCTTAAACAAAACATTAGAGCAAAAACCAAAAGCACAAAAGGACCCTTACAACTGCTTTTGGAATGCAGTGGCATAACATTTCCCCTTGCTTTTATTAAAAAAAGAAAGATGCAATTTTCTTAGAAAGTCCTTGCTTTAAGTGTCAAACTTTACATTCACTAAGGATCTAGATGCTACTATTCTCCTGTACAGGTGATACTAGAAATGGAAAGAAGAGCTTCTGGAAGGGGGCTGGCTACCTCAATCCTCCAGTTCCCCAGGCCTGACACTCCGTGGGTATACAATAGGCACTCCATAAAAGTCCTTTAAGAAGGTCCCTTAAATAAATGAATGATGATAAAAATGGATGCATACCAAGTGTACTTATTTTTCTAAAATAATGTTCCATATGCTTTTACAATCTGAAAAATACCTTTTCACTTATAATCCCCTTTGACCCTCCCAATGACCCAACAAGGTAGGGAATTGTTTGCCTGTGGCTTATCTAAAGTTACCCAGAAAAATGATGGGATTTAACTTACCCTCCAGAGTTGGAGTTCTCTTTATGTTGCCATGAACGTTAAATGCGCTTAATATATGTTCATTTAGTGCAGTGGTGCTCAACTGGATGCAATTTTATCCCTCAAAGGACATTTAGTAATGTCTGGGCATATTTTTGGTTGTCACTGTGGGGCAGCTGGAGTAGTGTATTGCTATTAACGTCTAGGGGGTGGAGGACAGGGCTGCTGATCAATATCCTACAATGCACAGACCAGACACCCCCACCCTACCTTACTACTTCAAAAAAAAATTATCTGGCCCCAATTGTCAGTAATATCCATGCCCAAACACTGGTCTAAACAACAAATGGGGCCTCGCATGGTCTCTCAAAAGCTTGTAATCCCAGCACTTTGGGAGGCTGAGGAGGGCAGATCGCTTGAGCTGAGGAGTTCAAGACCAGCCTAGGCAATCATCATGAGACCGTCTCTAAAAAATAAAAATAAAAAAAATAAACAATGAATGGTCTTGTGAGGACCATTAAGTTCATTAAGTTACTACTTTGTTTAAAAATATGTCTGGGAATTTTTTGACACTCCCTATCCATAGGTGGAATCTAAGTCTCCTCCCCCTGAATCTAGGTGAGACTTTGTGATTGCTTTGATTAATAGATGCAGTTATGTGATTTCTGCACCAAGGTTATAAAAGCCCATCCATTCTGCCAGTTTCTTTTGGGATGGTTTGGTTCCCTACTCACCATGCAAGAAGTCAACTTACTCAGAGAGCACCACGTAGAGAGGCTTGAGGATACCACAGGAAGAGAGAGAGCTGCCTCCCTCTAACAGTATGGGAGAGACTTCGAGTGAGACTGCCCAGCCAAGCCATTCTCAAAGCCCTGACCCAAGACACCATGAGAGATAATAAATGAGGTTGTGGTTTTATGTCACTAAATTTTGGGGTGACTGGTTACATGTCAAGGGATAACCAGAACAGTCTACAGATTCAGTTACTCACAGTCAAGTGCTCTAGCAAACAGAATGTCTTCCCTCTCCCTTAAAGGGTTCTGACCCATGGAAGTGTGGAAATCTTAACTAGAAGATTGCCATTCCTCAAGTGAAAATGTATTGTAATCAGCCTGTGGGGAATAAAAGACAAAGGGCAGTTTGTCAAAGAGATTTGGAGAGGGAGACCCAATGGGTAGCTTAAAATGATGGACACTATACTGGCTGGAGTGTTCTGTTCAGGTTGGAGTCCTGGGCTTTAGTCACTTCAAGGCTGGTTATCATAAGAATAAAGCAAGACGCTGAACTGGATGATATCTTGAGGTTTCTTCTAGGTCAAATTTCTAGAATACCCTAATCTAAAAATATTTTTTTCAAAAGATAGGCATTTTTAAATCATAACTTGAAAAAATGCACCCTCATGAATAAAAAGAATGGAAATAAATATGGAACACCACTTTATATCCATCAAACTTCAAGAAGTAAACGAAAATCTAATGTTGGTGAAATTGGTAAATTCCACATTACAGATGGCTACACTGTTCCATATGCAACAAGAGCTAAAAAACACACACTCTTTGACATAGTAATGCCCCTTCTGGAAATGATCCAAAAGTAAAAAGAAAAGAAAAAACTTCTTGTACAATGATGTTTACAGCCACATTATTTACAGTAGGGGGCAAAATATCCCACAGGAAACAACCTAAATATCCAACAATGGGACAATAGTTAACCATGGCATGGCAGGATGCATTAAAGTTATAAATATAAAACTCACATGGAAAAGTATATACAAAATATATTAAGTGAAAAAAGTGCAGTATTCACTTGCATATAAATAGTGAGTATATCTATGAAAAGGTTATATTCACATAATCACATGTAAATATCAAAAGAAACATAAATATTTTTTCTGTTGAGTATTTTAGTATGTGTCATTTTTCTCTAAAGATATTTAAATATTCAACTTTATAAAGAAAATCCACAAAATAAAATTATTAATCAAGTTTAGTGTTTCAATGGACACATTTACTTCACAGTTAAAGGGAGTAATTAATACAAGCAAATATGCAGATGTATATTAAAAAGTGAGTTGAATTTATTGGTTAAAAATGTTTTATACTATAAAATTAAATTTTTAGAATGCTAACCAACATTGAATATTGTTTTAAGCTATTTTGAAAAAAATCTAATTTTCGATCAGTTAAAATGCCACATCAATTAATACTATGAGGGGAATTTGCAAAATTAAAAATCAATATTTTTTTAAAAGGGTACTCTATAACACTACTCTAGATTTTCTCCTTTAGCAATAAAAGACTGTTATTTTAACCAATTCTCCCACTGAAGATCACTGAAAAATTGGAAGAAATATAAAACAAGATATTTAAAATGTCTTCTAAAGCCTCAAATTGCTAAGATGGGGTGAAGAAAGAAGTTCAGATAAATGACTCAGGCAGACAGTTGGATCACGTTTTTTTTTTAGAAAGAGCCTTGTTCTGTCATCCAGGTTTGCTACAGCCTTGACCTCTCAGGCTCAAATGATCCTCTTGCCTCAACCTCTGGCGTAGCTGGGACTACAGGCATGCACCACGATTCCTGGCTAATTTTTTAAATTTTTCTTTTGTAGAAACAGAGTCTCACTATACTGACTGGTCTAGATTCAAATTCCTGGCCTAAAACAATCCTTCTGCCTTGCTTCCCAAAGTGCTGGGGAGTTGAATCACTTTTTGTCTTGCTAGAGGACAGTGAGGAAAGGGATTTGCCAATCCTAAAAAGGATCTGAAAAGTGAAATCCAAGACCTGTCAAAAGTGGGGTATCCGATAAATCACTCCAGGAATAGAGTTTATGCTCAAAACCACTGCTCCTTACATGACATGTGAACCATAAGTAAAGCAGCCCTTGAATGAATTGTCTGGGTAACCTATAAAAAATCAAGCCCTGAAATTGCATGAAACTGATAGGGAATTCTAGTACCTCCAGGGCGCTGCTTCAATTAGCAATAATCACACCTCAGATAAACCTCACTGGTCATCACACTGCCACTGCAAAGCTTCTAGGGTATTGTCTCAGTAGAAGCAAATGAAAATGCTTTCTTGCTGGGTGTGGTGGCTCACACCTGTAATTCCAGCACTTTGGGAGGCTGAGGTGGGTGGATCACTTGAAGTGGTCAGGAGTTCAAGACCAGCCTGGCCAACATGGTGAAGCCCCATCTCTACTAAAACTACAAAAATTAGCCCGGCATGGTGGTGCACACCTGTATTCCCTGCTACTCGGGAATCTGAGGCAGGAGAATCGCTTGAACCTGGGAGTTGGAGGTTGCAGTGAGCCAAGATCGCATCACTGCACTCCAGCCTGGGCAACAGAGCTGGACTTCATCAAGAAAAAAAAAAAGAAAAAAGAAAAAGAAAAAAAGAAAATGCTTTATGTAGGAAAATATCACCCAAGCCTCAAACTATTTTGTCAAATAATTTTTTCTAATATAATGTCTAGCTAAGACAAGCAGGCACCAGGGGAAAGAAGGCAACATAAATAAGAACCAGCACTAACTTTACAAAAGTTGTGATGGGGACAAGGTAAACTTAAACATTTTAGCAAAGAAATTTAGAAAAGAACCAAATAGAAACTCATAAACTGCGAAATATAATAACCAACATTAAGAACTCAATGAATGTTTTAACTCCAGAATACACACTGTTGAAACAAAAATTAGTGAATAGTAATATAGGATAAAAGAAACTAACCAGAATGAAGCGTAGGCAGACATATGGAGGGACAATACAGCAGAGGGAGTGAGAAACATAAAAATTATAGGATAATCACACTCATGAACATGAATACAAAAATTCTAAACAAAATCCAGCAACCTATAAAAAGAACATGTTGATCAACTTGGGTTTATACCACAAATACCAGGTTTTCATCATATTTTAATATCAATCAATGTACTTTTCCACATTAATAAAGAAGAAAAATTTATGTAATCACCAATAGATGCAGAAAAATATTTATAAAAGTTAATACTCAATTATCACTTTAAAAAATCTCTTAGCAATCTAGTGATGGAGAACTGTATGATAAAAATGCTATACTATTTACTGTACAGTGGTGAAAACAAAAGAACTACATCTATGTGCAACATATAGATTAATCTCACAAATGCAATGTTAAAAAAGTCAAAAACAAAATAATATGCATTGTATAATTGTGTGTGTGTACACTTAAAATCTAGCAAAATTTAACCCTTGAATGTAGATGTATATTTAACTAGTAGGAGTATAAATGAAAGCAAGGAAATTATTGCCAAAAAAATAAGGCTAGAGAAATGGATTTGTGATTGGAAAAGAACATATTGAGGACTTCTGGGATCCTGGAAATCTTTTATTTTTATTTTTTTATCTGAGTTGTGGTTACACAACATTTTAAACAATAATGTATTAAGCTGTGTTGGGAGACATGCTTCCATGGAGATCTCACACACCTACATATCTGCTGAATATGCCTGAGATGCAAGACCCTAATGACTGTTTACCATAGCATTTCTCAGGGGTGTCTTTGCAGTGAGCAGCTTTGAAGAATGAGGTAACATCTCCCTGTGGGACAAAGAACAGGCTTTCTGACTTGCTACAAAACAGCAGATTCACCAAGCTCAGTGTTCCTTTTCTATAATGCAACTTACTGCATGTTTAGGCATCTATCTCAGCCCTCTGTGTTGCCCCTCTGTGTCTTAGTGGGCAAAGGGTATCAACACAGATATGCTGATCAAGTTACTTGCTGTGCAATGAGTAATAAAGACCTTTGTCTCTGACCTAGAAGTTTCATGTCTTCTGCCAGCGTCCATGAAATAGTAACAAACAAAAGTACTAATTTTGAGTAAAATGAAACCCAAACCCTAAAAAGCTGTACATTTACCTTTTATGCATTTGTCTACATGTATGTTACATTTTACAATAAATAAAGGTTTTACAATTTATTGTATTTGAATTTTGATTTTTTTCTTCCTTTTTTAATACATCATTTTCTGAGTGCTTACTATGAGCCAGGCTCCTGAAATACAATGATAAATAGGACAGAAGGTAATCTTAAAGAATGTATTCAGTGGGAGAGAGAGTCAAGCTGAAGATAAATTATGGTGTTGCTTTATGAGAACAGAAAAGGGGAACTGAAAAGGGTTTGGGAAAAAAATGATATCTGTACTATCCTAATACTTTCATTAATCTTGTTACTTGTCAACAGAGCTATCCTAGTTAGACATGTTATGAAAAAGGAAAAACATTTTAAAAGCAAACAAACTCTGTCAAAGAAGTGAAAACAAATTTATCAACTAAAGGAATATTTTAGCAAATTCAGATACACTTACAAATAGAATTATTTTTGCATATACTAATTGGAAAGAAGTAGAAATTTTTCAGCTTGGCCTTCATTCAGAAAGTGTGTCCTTAATCCCATTACAATAGCTGTCATACATGGCGTATAGATTCATCACTCATTGAACAAAATGGTGCCAAGAACCCTTGATACAAGTGAAGATGATATGGGCCTGTCTTCTCAGCTTGCAGTCTGTAAGACCTATAGCCGAGTTCTGAATGGGTTATTGAAATAGAATGTAACATTGCTATGGAAGGGTCCAAGTGAGGAGTGATACCTAAATTGGATTAGAAGATTAGTAGGGTTCCTAGGGTGCATGAACCTCAGTGAAATTAAGATTTAAATGATGCCCAGAATGGAGGTTGGGGCTAAAGAGTATTCCAGAAAGACAGGACATGAACAAAGGCAGGAGCTCATGGGATTTTGCCTTTTTTTTTTTTGAGACAGAATCTGGCTCTGTCACCCAGGCGGAAGTGCAGTGGCACCAATCTTGGCTCACCGCAACCTCTGCCTCCCAGGTTCAAGCAATTCTCCTGCCTCAGCCTCTCGAGTAGCTGGGATTACAGGAACCCGCCACCAACCCTGGCTAATTTTTTTGTATTTTTAGTAGAGATGGGGTTTCACCATGTTGGCCAGGCTGCTCTTGAACTCCTGACCTCAGCCTCCCAAAGTGCTGGGATTACAGGCATGAGCCACTGCACTCGGTCTAGGACTTCACTTTTAAAAAGAGCTAAGGTGATAGCTCACTTGAACCACAGCAAAAAAAATAATAAAATGACACTAATATAATAAAGCCTGATTATTTGAGGGGCAAAAATTAAATACTGTGTAATAATAAAGGCATTTCTTAATTACCATGACTACTTACATAAATTTTTAATCATTTTTCAATGTGGCATTAGATTTTCTCATTAGGGCTATTTATTACATTTTTATACTGAAAGAATAATAAAGATCACATAAAAGTGCCCCAATCTCCAAGGCTAAGTTTTTCCTTCCCCTCCTCTACCCAGAAAACAATGTTAATAAGTACATAGAAAACTAAATCAATTGTATTGAAATATCTATTTTTATGCACCAGCATTCAGAATATGGTTTAGAAGAGGTTATGAAATCCAGGATGGTTTGGGGTCTCTATTCTAACAAGCATCTAAGAAGCTGTTGGCTAAAGGACTTGAAGGCAACTGGTAAACAATTTGGAATAGAGTTGTCTGACTGAACTGACCCGAAGCCAGCTTGTGTTCAGTCTGCATTTCTACATGGTATCCATGGAAATGAGATCAGGCCTGCACAAAGACAAACAAAGGCCACCTTCAAATGAATCCGGGAGAATGACAACTGCCAATGTTCAAGGCGTCCATCGGTGCAATAGCTTTGCTCATGCCTTTCAAAACACAATGAAGTAATCTCTTACATTGACAGTACAGTGATTCTTTTATTTCCATTGCTCTGTTTTATTTCCATTTTTTGAACACTTTTTTTCCATTGCTCTGTTTAAACATTAACTTCATTTTTATACAGAAAGCCTTTCAGTGGTCAGGAGTTATATATGGCTTCTGTAACAAAAACTATCTCTAAACACTTTAATAAATGAAAGAATTTCAGTCACCTTTTCAGAACAAGATAATAATGCAGGAATCTTTGCTGATAGAATTGCAAAGTTTCTGTTACCTATTTGGGCAAAAGAACAGACAAGTCTCTCAAAGGAAGTAAAATATATTTGAAAATCATTAACTGTCCCAACAGTCTATGGAGCTGAAAACATTAGCCAAATATGCAGTTCAAGTTTATACTGGTTCTAAAATGTAAATTACATGTTCAAGAGTTAGCAGGCATAGACTGGATAAAACATTTGAATATAAGCACTTTAATTATGACTAACAAAATTAAGAATAGACATCAACTTCTTTTCTAATTTATGATTCAATGAAAATGTTTTAAAATGCTTTGAAAACAACACTAAGTTACAGGGCAAAAAGCTTTCACATTTTACTAGCAAAATCTTTCAGAGACAACACTATTTCTCTTTGATATATGGGACTGTTATTTCTAACAAGATTATTTTGGAGATCTTTATTAAACTAGATAGAAATAAGGAATTGCAGGCTTAACTGGAGAAACATAAATCTATATTTCTAAAAGAACTTGTTTGTTTTTTTAGGAAATGTGACTAAAGCACCGATATTAATTCTGCAACTGGGAGTGTTATATATTACATGCCCTAAAAACAGCTTATTAATCATAACTACATTAGCGTGAAAAGTATGTTTGAAACCAAAATGTATACATGGGCTCATCAATCTAAGCAGCCACCCTGGAGGATGGGAGGTATCTTTTTCCATCCCTCTGCTTTCTTTCCCTCTTTGCATACCTGGATCAACTTCACCTTTCCCTGATTCGTTAATATCCTCTCTATTTCATAGCCCAGAGTCTGCTTTGCCTACCTTCCCATGATCACCTGTAGCTTCTAAGCAGGGGCTCCTTTCTGCCAAAGCTGTTACTGGTGCTGGATACCTAAGTTTCTTCCTCTCCTTTCTCTCTGATAATATCCTTTGTATGGTCATCAAAGCTCCTACCCTTCCCTCAGTTTCTCTTGTGCAATGAATCTCTGCCACATACATATACCTCAATGCAATTTGAAAACATTACAAGTGTACCATGCAGCACCATAAGTAACAGAAGTAAAAAATCTCCTTATAATAATTTTTATGCAAGCCTTTCCCATGTTTGCTTAAAGGCAGCTGCTCCCATTTTACCTCTCTTGCTACTCTCTCCTCCCTTTTACTGTCATACCAAACTTTCTCACACTCTCTACATTTCCTCATCTTCCATTTACTCCTCTGGCCACTCTGTTCTGATTTCTCTTTTTTCACTCCATGTAGACTGCCCTTCAAGACTTTCAACTTGCTTGACTTCTTTGAAGAAGTTGACCCTATTCACTACCTCTTCCTTCTCCAAATATTTCTGTGCTGCCCCAGTTCTTGCAGTTGTCTTTCTACTTCTCCAGCTGTTCCTACTCTCTCCCTTCACAACTCCTCTTCCTCACCTGACCCTCTAAAGCAGTTCCTTGAGCCATGGCCAAAGCCCTCTTCTAGTCCCTTTGCCTGACTCATCTTGTTAATGTCATGTCTTCAATTATTCTCTAGGTGCCAATGACTCCTAAATCTCTATCCCCATCTTACTTTCCTGCCTGTTCCTAACACCGCTACATATAACTATTTGCTAATTAGACATATACATCCAGGTGTACATCCAGACGTCTCAAATTCAATCTGTTGACCTGAACTGATCATCTTTTTCCTCCAACGTGCTCTCCTTCAGCACTGCTTATCTCAGTGAATGGCACAACATCAACTGACTTGTCCATATCAGAAACCTAAGCATCAGCCTTATCTTCTCCCTCTCTCTCTACCTCCATAGTAAATCAATCATCAAATCTTGTTCATTCTTCTTCTTTAATGCCTTTCCAATAAATCCTCCAGTCTCTTTCCCTACTGCCACTATCTGAGTTTTTACCACCATCATCTCACAACTGGTCTCCTAAACTAAAACTAAAACCCAAACATATTCTTTCCTAAATGATCTTGGTGCCTTCCACCTGGCCTCCATCCAATCCACTCTCCTCATCTGATCATGTCACTCCCCTGCTCAAGGCCCTTTGAGACCTTTCTATTGTCCTCAGGATAGAACCCCTGCTCTATATCATGATTTCCAAGGCCCTTCAGGGTCTGGTGGCTGAAACTCAGCTTTCACTCCCTGGGAACAACTTGAATACCACATTGTGGGCATAAGGACCTTCTGTTTTCATTGTGTCAGTATCCTATTCAAGAACCTAAACATCTGCCCCAGGAACTAGGAGATGAGTCCTATTGCTAGTTATGCTGCTTGGTTTCTAGTATCACTCACACCCATTTTAAAAGGTAGAAACTGTACTACAGGATCTCTGAGGTTCTTCGTGGCAGATCTAAATTGTAATGATTCTTACCTGTCTCCATGAAGACATCTCAAGAGGCTCAACACTTCAATGTATCACAATGATATCTCTCCATCTTCTAAATTCAACATGTTATCTGTACCACTCATTAATTGTGAACACATGACATCTATTATGCTATGGAAACTTATGTTACAGCTCTCTAAGTTATAGAAAATGATATAACCAAGTTTTAAATTATAGGAAAATTTTAAAGACACCAAGACATACTATAGTCTTAAATTCCAATAATTCAGAAGTTCAAAGACAACATCAAAGTCCATTTCTTTCCATAAGGCTAACTCCAATATACTGGCTTTATCCTTAAGCTAGTTGACATTGCAGTTGCAAGATGGCTGTAGTTGTTCCAAATTTCACGTATAAACTTGACAATATTTTCTTTAACAAATATCTCTCTTAGGAATGAAAATTGCTTTCCCATAAGTCACCCAGCAGATCTCATTGGCCAACCTTGCATTACATGCCCATGGCTAAACCAGACACAGCCCAGATGCCTGGGACCAGTCTAATCACCCTTCAGCATTGCCTCAATTTTTTAGCTCTGCACAAGAGGATGGTAACTCAATAAATGGACTTCTGCTAGAAAGGAAGATGACAAGGGGCTGAAGTTGGTTAAGTATGCTTCAGGGCTGAGACAATTTCCTTTCCCTATGTTTGGATTTGTTTCCAAATAAACTCCAACCTCTCTCAGCCATGTTTCAAGTCTTCTCTGATTCCACCTTGAGCCTAACACACAGCCTTACATAAAGTAGATACCTTATAAGAATATTATCAAGTATTAGTTTTATGAAATTCACTGTAGCCAAATCAATAAAGCCTCTATGGATCACCTGAAGGGGCACAGGAATCACTGTCATACACAGAGTTTACTGTCTCATGATTTGCAATGCTGGGATTCTCCCCTGTAGGGAGCCATTCTTCTCTATGTTCTGCTGGTAAATGATTGGTCACTGTAACAACTGGAAAAAAGAACCCCACCCACCTTCCATTTCTTTCACTTGCCAATCAGAGCAGTGATCTTTCATGGTTTCTCTTCTTTTATGCTGTGCTAAATCTTTTAGTAATATCCCAAGCTGAGCAGTGTTGGTAGTCAAGACTTGACTTCGGTGGTAGAATTTGTGTGATGCCTGGACACTTTTGGCCCCAGATATTTTCCCCATTCTTCCTGAAATTCTTGACTTTATACACACTGACTGAACATGTGTCTTTATTTTGCCGAATGTCTAAAATTCCATCATAAGAAGCTCATCTCTTTACATTAACAAGCTTCTACCTTTTAATATCTCCAGGGCTGTCAGCACATGAAGACAGGGAGTAGTCATCATCCACTTTGGAAGGAATTTAACTGACACAGCCGCTCACAGCCACTAACTCTTGATGTTGAAATCTACCTGTCTTGGTGGTCATCCCACAAGGTGGTATGGGGTGGGTAGCACTGGAATTTTAATTTTAGGAAAGTGGGAAGGCAGTGATGATATTTAAGCAATCACTTCCAAACCAGACCATACATCAGAAACATATGAGCCATTGTAAATACTGAATCCTGAACCCCAGTCCATAAATTTAAGTCAAACAGTGGCTCAGGACCTAGTATTAAGAGAGCAAAGCTTAGCTGAGGTTGGGCAGGTATAACTGCTAAGCCATAGGGGAGCAAAGTTACTTTATCAGAGGGCGGCCTAAGTCCATTAAGGGGCTGAGGATGAGACCAGAGAGGTGGTTTAGGGAAGGACCCAGCAAAGGTAGGTTACCTCAAGCTTTCCTTTTTGTTGCAAAAGTAAAAGTTCTCTACTTTATAATTTTGCTTGGGATTGACCCTTCTAGCATTGGATAATGGTCAGTTGCAAAGAGATGAGTGAAAAGGAGTGAAAGCAACAATGCAATGAAGGCAAAGGGAGTATTTGGAAAATATTTTCACACTAAATATGGTATGATCAGGTGTAGTCATAACAAAGAATGGTGTATATAGATGGCTTTAGAGTGTGTACATGTGTGGGCGTGTGTGTGGTGTGTGTGTGTGAATGTGTATTTGTGCTCAAGAAAGCATACGGTAAAGAAAAGATTGGAGAGGTAGAAGGTACCTTTTTATGACATGCCAAGAAATTGGCACTTTACCCCACCTGAGATGGGGAGCCACTAACATTTGAAACAAAGCAGTAATTGGATACGTATAAGTGTCTTAGAAAGATATCATTGGTGAAAATGAAGAGAATGGGTTGGAGAGATAAGAAAAGAAAATCCAGCTTAAAAGTTACATGCAGACATAAGATGAGGGACTGACTGGGTGGCAGGAGTTGCATGGATGGGAGGAGAGCCAAGAGAATTTGGAGAGTGGCTGTGAGGTTGAAAACATGGGGACAAATTCCTGGCTTTCATGTTTGTGTGATAATAATACTGCCATTAAACAATGGTAGCCAATAGAGGAGAAAATTTTGGAGGACACGTATTAAATTCAGTTTTGGAAATGTTGAATCTGGCTTACTTACAGACTGTCTAGCTGGAGAAATTTGGTGGCTGATGGAAATACTGATCTGGAACTCAGAAGGGGAGGCTGGCTGGAGATAGTGACTTGTGCAGGGAATGGGCCCAGAGACAATCTGCAGAATGAAGAGGAGGATTCAGGATGAAACTCTGCAAACACCAACAAGGAAAGAGCCTGTGAAGGAGATAACGGGACAGCAGCGAGGAAAGGAGGAGAAAAACAGGAAGAGAACAGAAGCCAGAAGTACAGGATGTTTCAGGAGGAAATTAAATATCAAAAGAAATATTTTTTACAATAAGAAAAATTAGAATATTTACAGACTGAGGGGAAGTTACATTAGGGAGAGAATTTGAAGACGTGCACTGAAGAGGGATGAGTGCTGGGGCAGGGTTTCAGGGATAGTAAGAAAAGATGCGGTCTAGAACCTGGGTGGAAGGACTATCCTTGACCTGTGAACATACTGGAGAAAATACGTGATGGCCTTCAGTTCAAAATTACATTTGCCTTCTGCTAAGGGCCTATATTTATTTTATAGATTATCTAGGCCTCTTATGTTCTCTCTTTTTCATCCTCAGACTGCCCATTTACCATTTTCATGATATTAAGCACTTAGAAATGAGCAATGAAAGATGATAAATATGGGACTAAATTATGAGTACAGTTTCTTCTTAAGCACCTTTGAAAAGGTTTCTGGAAAGCAAATTTGAATGTAAGTGTTAAAATAAGATTTGAAGGTGATACGTTTTTAAAGTGGTTTGCATGTATGCTAGGGATGATACAAGATGTCTAAACACACATGTGTTTTATACATATTAACAGGTATGTGTATGTGTATATTATGTATATACAATTGTGTATATATAATCACAGCATATTGTAATACTCAAAGAACAGGTTTTCTCTTAACTTAAGATCATCATAATAAAGCTCTGTCACATACATAGCTTTTAAATTTGAATTTTTCTATGTGATCATATTATGCAATTGTACATCCATATAATTTTATAATAGTTATATGTGTGCGTGTGTAATGATAGTGAATGAGAAATTTTATACAGAAAGGGTAATGCCATACAAAATTTTAGATACTACTGAGCTAGACATTTCACTTATTCATGTTAACCTGGGATACTCATGGTATCAAAAAACCTCAAGTGAACTTGAGGTTCCTCCAGGAACCTCAAGTGATATCACAAACGAGAGAGCTTTCTTATGATGATCTTAAATTAAGAGAAAACCTGTTCCTTGAGTATACAAATGACTGGAGTAGGAGGAGGGAATAAACGCACAAAACTTTTGCAGATGTTATTTTCCATCATCTCTGCTTGCTTGCCCTGAGGTGTCCTTATTAACTCCAGGTTAAGTCTCTGTTCCTGACTTCATGCCTTGCAGTGCTACATTCCATTAAAGTGTTTCTCACTGCTCTTTATGTAACAAGCCTCAACACTTCAAAGATAAGAAAATGACGTTATGTTCCCATAGCTTATTTTAATACTGGGTAATCACAGAGAGATGAAAAGCTTGGGTTTATATTTCCATTAGCTTTAGTGGTATTCCAGAGACTCATTTTCAATGTCAAGTACAACTTTACCTGAAATCCGTAGATTAGGGTTGGTGGCCCCTCAAAACAACTCATCTGGTTCCCGGAGAAAGTATCTGAAGCACCCAGTACAGGTGAGACAGAAAACCTAAGATGCCCATTTTCTGCTGGGGCTGGGGACAGTGGTGCTATTTCTCTCTTATCTCTGACCCGGAGAAAATGCCACCAGGTTGACGTGGACTAGGATTCATTCCTCCACAATAAAGAATAGCAAGTAGCTGAATGTCAGTCTCAAAGGAGGACAGCTTAGGAAATGTTTATCTTCTTTGTAAAACACACACACACACACACACTTTAAAATCAGAGACAACTTTTTTGTTTTGTTTTGATCGCTGTTCAAACTACAATATACAAACGTGTCTCCTTCTCCCTCCAAATAAACTACAATTCTTAAATTTGACCACACTCTAGCTCTGCCTAATGGTCAGGGAAAAAGTACTCACGTATTCGCGATGGTCCCACAAAAGCTCCCCACCCAGCCTTATTTCCTCCTGTTAGTGTAAAAGAACTCAGGAGGTGGGCGGGCCCCACTGCCACAGCACTACAGTTAGAGCAGCTGCTCCGGTTTATTCTCTCATTGCGGCATCTAGGATCCAGAAGTGAAAAGAACTTTTCCTAGCCTAAGTTTACATTCGTCGAATAGACAATGTTACAACAATAAGAGGAAGGCAGAAGAGAAGGAAGAATTCCCCTCTGCCAAGTATTTAAGTGGCGCTCGGTTTATTCCAAGTCCTCCCCGCCCCGGGAAGAAACACAGCGCTTCGTCCTCAAGTAAGAAATAGAGGCATTATTCACATCCTTGGGTTGAAAAATAAGCATTTTGGCGCTCGGAGGCTTCTGCAAAGCCAGCAAGCACCGCGCTGGGGAGCTGCAGGCCGCCATCAGCACTGGATTCCGGGTCCCCCTGGTCCCTGGCAGGCGCGGCACCTGTGTGAGCCAGGGGAAGTTGGGCTGCAGGACTCGCGGTCTCCAGGACACCGTGGATCCCCACACTGTCCATGCCTGAGTGCGTGCGTGTCTGTGACTGTGTGTGTGTATGTGCGCGTGTGTGTGTGTGCGTGCGTGTGTGTACCTAAAACAAAGCACTCACTGAGATGACTTTGGAGAGTGCTTAACAGACAGGGCGAGACGCGCCCAATGGGGACGCAAGGCCTGGGAGAGCAGGAAGGGGACTAAGAAGTATCTCTTTCCAAGAAGGTCCTGGTGGCTGGGAGCCCGAGACTACGTGGAATCCGAGGGAACATACACGGAGCTTGCTCCCTAGTTCCGCCCAATCCCTCCAGCGAGCCCCAGGGACCCGCGCGGGTCCGTCCGGCAGCCGATGCAGAGCGAAATCCCCGCTTACCTTGACTGAGCACTAACACCAGCAGCAGAGGCAGCGGCAGCGGCGTGGCTCCTGTCCGTCCTGGCCCCATCCTGGGTCTGTCCGGGGGACCGTAGTTGCGCTGGGTTTGCAGAGGTTTGCAGAGGATACCCTTGGCCGAGGGATACGAGAACCTGCACACTCTAGAAGCTGTCCAGAGGGCTTCTCTCCCCCGCCGGGTGAGAGCAGGGAAAAGTTTCTGGGCAGCTCCTGCAGCGCCGAGGCCCCGCCCAGGCCCGCCCCTCCTGATTCCGCAAACACCGGATCTGCCCCGGCCGCGCCCCGCCCCACCCCGGCCCTGCGGCCCCGCGGGCTACACCTCGGCTCGTCCACACCCGGGGCACCGCACCTTGGCTCCCGTACAGTGGCCCAGGCCCGGCAGCCTGGAGGCGGTGGGGATGGGGATGGCGCCCTGGCAGGCTTTCCTGCCCTGGACGGGACGGGTGGGCACATCCGACGGGCGAGCCTCCGCCCTGGCACCACTCCGCCCCCGCAGCCTGTCGCCAGCTTGCAGGAGATGCCCCAGTCCCCAGGAGAACGTGACCCCTCCGCAGCCCTTGGCAGCGCCCGGCTTCTGGCAGCGGGTGCCGAGGGCACTAGCCCTAAACCACAGTGCCTAGGGGCTGCGCGGTGCGTCCCTTTCTCTGTTTTTCCTAAGTGGGTGGAGAAAGGGACAAAAATAAGCGCAGAATGACCAGGTTAGAAACTAAGTCATCAGGAAAGAAGATCTGCTCACAAGTTATGATTATCCGAGGTGATATTTAAGCAATACCTGCTGCAAGAGCTGTGTGTGTGTGCGTGTGTGTGTGAGAGAGAGAGAGAGACAGAGAGAGAGAAATCATTACTTCCTCTCCTCCGAGATAATTAACAGCTGATTTAATGACCGAGTTTAGGAGATTAACTTCAAGGCCAGAGAGAAGGCTGAGAGCCCACACATGCACTTCTGACTCTCCCTGTCTACATTACACCGTGACATAGACTGTGACCATTTTCTTCCATTATTTCAGTCTCACATCTGGAAAGAGAACATTCTATATCCGAGATTTTTAGTTAAAAACCTAAGAAATAGGATATTAATTTTTCTTGTCTGAATCTTATGTTTTACCCAAAAGTTTGGCCACAAATTTCCAGCACATTACTGAAACCAGAATTCTTCCAGTGACTACTTTTGCGAAGGAACCAACTGTTTTCATAAATCAAGCTTAAGGAGTTATGGGTCTAATAATCATCATTATTGTCATCAATCCAGATCTTCATGGAATGCTACTATGAGCAGAATGAGATGCCTGAGATACTGCCTCTAGGAAGCAAAGTGGCTCAAGGTGGGAAGGACTTAATAATTCATAAAAAGCAAGCTCTTCTCTTTACTATAGATAGGGCTGAAGTGTCACATTGTTAAAGTATTAAATTGGTATGCATCAGATGTTGCTGCTGATGGGTTACGACTAATACCCTTTGAACCCAAATTATATAGTCCCAGGCCCTTTCCTGTTTTCTTATCAGTCACTTACTGGCTGTACTTACTCACCTTGACAAACACCTGAAGGCATTTTTTTCTGAATTGTCTGGGGTACTCACTTGCTTACTACAACTCCAGCTATCACCTGAGAGCTCTTAGGTGGCCGCTCACTAACCCGTGACACAATTTTGACGCTCCTTACAGACTTTTTGAAGGAAGTCAGCCAGGTTTCAGGGAGATGAATATCCGTCTGTTTCCTTCTGACTCACTGAAATGTGAGTAAGTGTTTGGAACAGACCTGTGTTTGGGAGGCAGGACAGTTCCTTTAATGTGAGACAGGAATTTGTGTTTTATCTCTGGGGGTGGGGGGAAATAACATGCATCCTTCTTGGTTTTTGTTCTCAGAACTGGACAAATTAACATTACACTGGCATGAAGCGCAGAATAAGTCAGGAGCTACGATTTTCCAGAGCCAGGCAAAACTTTTAGAAACAAAGAACAAACTCCTGCCTCACATTAATTTTAAGAGGATAAAGTGTTCCTGAGACAAAGTAGTTGGAGAACCCCTTCCGGGGTGCGCTCCTGCCTAGGTGCAGTTGTGAGGGACACCACATTCAGAGCAGGAAATATGGAAGGTTAAGCTGGGGCTTCTCAAACTCTGGTCTCAAGAGCCCTTTACTCAGTAAGTCCTTTAACAAAAAGTCTATTACGTGTGAACATAAATAATGTACATTTTATGAAAAATAACTATATTTCTCCAAATGAAAGAATCCAGGAGAAGAGTGGCATTGCTTTACATTTTTACTAATATTTTAAATATCTGGCTTAAAAACAGACATTTGGATTCTCAGATCTGCTTCTGCATCCAATCTGTTGTGGCATGTGGTTTTGGTGAAATTATATTGATTAATCTGGTGTTACACAGATATGGACTTAGAAATAACAGGAGATAATTCTGGATAATCCCCTGATACTACACCAAAACTCAACAAGTGGTAGTTTCTTAAAGTTGCAATGTGGAATCTGAAACCATATCAATGGTTTTTCCTATTCTGTGGCATTAAAATTCATTGATCTGCTGGCCTCTCCCTGTCCCTCTCCCTTTCTCTTCCTGTGAGTGCCCAGTGATGAAGAATACGATGACCACCAGTCCCCATCCTTGTTCTCGCACCATGAGGGCAAATGTCAACGCAGTGAAAAACACCGTGATGTCTCAATATTGTTATGAAAATAGTTTTGACTTCACTGGCCACTTGAAAGGATCTTGAGAGACCCAGAGACCCTACTCCAAAAAGCACTCAGGGGTGAAGTGAGGCCTTCCCCTCTTTTTCTTTTCCTTAGCTCAAGACAGAGTTTTGTTGGGGCAGACGGCTCAGATAAGTTTCCCCAGTGTTTCCTTCTGATCTGTTGTATTGTCATGCCTTGCCGTCCTTTGCTTATCTTGTTTTCACATAGACAATCACCCAAACCAGAAACCTCTGCTTTCTTCCCCAGGTGCACCACCAGCCCCCTGCTAACATCCCATTCCAATTCTGTCTTTACACCCTGCTAGTGTTTTCTGTGCCGTCTCCTATTTTCTGTTCCACTGCTAATCTCTTTGGTTCAAACCCTTTTGATCTTTCACCATGGTGACAAACTCCCATATAATCTCTCTGTGCTTCCTCCTCTCCTGTTCCAGTTCATCTTTTACACCTGTTGTCACAATTATCCAAAAATGCAGGATTGATCTGCTGAAAATCATTAGATGTCTTCAGGACATTCAAAGTACCCTAGTGCCTAAGGTCACGATTTGGCTCCACCTCACCTCTGTGGGCTCCGTGGCTATCTTTCCGTCTTGCACACTATGTTTAGGCCAAATTCACCAATTCACTGGCCTGCCTTTCCCATTGTTCATTGTCAATTCCTTATTTTTCTACTTAGAATAGCTTTCTTTTTTTCTTCCATTGTTTCAAATTCTACTTCAAGGCTCCAGTCAAATTTTATATTATTAGCCCAACCTTTCCCATCTTCTTCACTGAGAACTAATCATTCTTCTTTCTTGGCTCTGGTTTCCTCTAGCTTTTTTTTTGCTTTTGTTTTTTCTCCCAAATAAACTTTCTTTTGTATGTGTTACAGAGTAATATAATATTGAGTTATATGTTTATACTCTACCTTCTCATTTAAATGCTGGGTCTTTGAAATCTTATACATTTTTGTTATAAGAGTCTGGTCCTATATCTAGTAAATACATTTCTAATAAATATTAATAGTTATTATAATACATTGAAATGAGTTTCCTAACAATTCCACATTCTTCTCCCTAGACCTGAAAAGGGTGGTAAATATGAACTTCTAGGTAAGTCCTAGTAATTTTGAAGTGGAGTAACCAGTGACTTCTCAAATGTTACTCAATGAATCCGTGGCATGAGTGAGTAAAGCTTAGAATCCACTGAGCTTGACTCACACACAAGTCTCTAAGCACTGGCTGGGGTGCATAATAGCCAAAATAAAAGAGACACTCCTAACTTAAAAACAAACAAAACAAATAAAATAATTCTAGATTTCCTAGCTTCCTGGACCCATCAATACACTGATGAATCATATTCATATTTCGATTCTAGCACTACTACGGTTGACTGGCCTTACTTGTTTTCATGTGTGTGGCAGACATGCAAAGCTATTTGCCAGCTCTGCCAATAGGGCTTTCTCAGAGTCTTCCATGATCCCCTTCTAGAAGTCACTGAGTCACATAATCCTGCCTCCTTGTCACTAAGCCAAACACCTGACCAAGCTCGATCAATCTCCCAGGGATTTATATTCATGGTATAGAGATTCTAGAATCTTTGCTGATCACATGAAATGGAAATTTGTGTTCACTTTGTACAACCATTTTCTTTCTTTCTTTCTTTCTTTCTTTCTTTCTTTCTTTCTTTCTTTCTTTCTTTCTTTCTTTCTTTTTGAGATGGGGCCTTGTTGTGCTGCCTAGGCTAGAGTGCAGTGGTGTGATCATAGTTCGTTTCAGCCTCAAACTCCTGGGCTCAAGTGATCCTGCTACCTCAGCCTCCCGAGTAGCTGGGCAGGCATGCACCACCACACCTGGCTAATTTTTTAATTTTTCTTTTCATAGAGATGGGGTCTTACTGTGTTGCCAAGGCTGGTCTGGAACTCTTGGCCTCAACCGATCCCCTACCCCACCTTCCCAAAGTGTTGGAATTATGCCCAGCCCATTCATTTTCTTCAATGAGTGTGGAAAAAGCCAATCTGCCCTGTTTATCAAAAACAGAGACAGATATGAGAGACCAAGAAACTGAGGTGTGCATGCATGAGACAGACAGACAGAGAAAGAGAGAGACACGGAGAGAGATTGTTCTAGGTCTTTTAATTTTGTTTGCCGTTGTGTGAGATCTGGCTGTTCTTCTTAGGTTCACTTTCATGAAATATCTGTGTATCATTCTATTACTTTTAGTGGCAAAACCCACAATTATTTTTGGACCAACCTAATAAAAGTTTCTCTTTTTCTCTGAAGCTAATTTGAGCAGGTTTCTAGTCCTTGTACTAGACTACCTTTAAGACATATCTGTCTCTCTTCTGGGAAATCTTAAGGACTTCCAAGTTAACATGTCTCATTAACTTCTTTCACTCACAGTTCCTAAAATAGGGCCTGACACAGAGTTGATGCTCAGCAAATGTTTGTTCCCCAAATGAATAAACATACTTCTTCAACTAGTGACTAATGTCTTGATTTGTTAAGATGAACCTGAAAAAAGAAGAAGAATTTTATCTCTTAGGACACAGAAAAGCTCAATGAAGGGGAAACATTGTTCATCCATACTTTAGACTTTTTTAAAGAAATGTGACATATGAAGGATTAAGGCTGCTTATGGCTATCTGCTACTCTACTCTGTCTAGAAAACTTGCATGTTCCAGTTAGCAGTTATTTTTCAGGGGGGGAAATAAATCATATTTAAACTAGCCCAAGTCAAAGAATAGTTAATTGCAAGGATATGAAGAAATTTCTGAGAACCCAAAGACAGGAATTATAGCCCTTGGGTACTTAAAGTGGAGACTGGGAAGATAAGAACCTAATTAACTCTCTGCAACTTTTAGGGAATGCATGACTTGCTGGCTTTGCTTCTCTGTGTGTACCTGCTCTATTGTCTTCTCTGTAGGCTGACTTCCTCCTTCATTACTCATCATTTCCATTGCCCCTTAACTTCAACTGGCAAATGCCTTTAGTTTTCCGTGGCTTGTCTCCAGTTAGGATTCTATAGACTTAATTTTAACTCAGTAAAGAAAGGGTCTTCTTCAGTTTGATACACTATATGACCACACCAGATGATTTTTCTTTTTTTAAAATTTCCTGCCAAGAACACAAACTTTTGTTCTTTAGGTAGTTATTATTCTTTTCTGAATCCAAGACCTCTCCTTTTCAGCCATTTTGCAATTTAACTTTTAGTGCATCTTGAGTGACATTAACTCCTGTTTTGTTTGAAGTAATTTTGTTGGTACCATTTAGATTGGAGCCTGTCCTTTTAGATGGAAACACATTTCAAAAGTGTAACATCAAAAAGTCAAACAGAGCCAATTTTACCATTAGCATCTATTTGACTGGCAGACTAGTGAACTTTGCTTGCCCATCAAAAGAACGGAATCAGTGAAGCTGGGAGAGCCCAGAAAGATTTTGAACTTCAGTTTTTCCAAGGATCTCAGTTTTAATCACAATCTAAATATTTTCTGCTTTCACATTTCCTACTATGCAGTATGAGAAAGCAACAGCTAGTATTCCTGGCTCACAAATGGTGGCCTATTTCATGGTCTCCTAATATTTGTCTCTAAGTTCTCTGCATAATTCTTCTCCAGACTTTCTATTTCTTTTTCTCACAGGTTCTTATTATTTCTAACATTATCCTTCACTTGGATTAAGTTGAGAATCTGAGTTCTCTGCATAATTTTTCTCCAGACTTCCAGTCTCTTTTTTCTCACAGATTCTTATTATTTCTAACATTATCCATCATTTGGATTAAGTTGAGAATCTTGCATTCTCTTCAGTTTTGTAACATTCACTCACTTACCACATGTTTATTTAGCATCTACAATGTGCAAAGTATTGAGCCAAGCACAGTGTTGAGAATCAGTCATGACTACCCTCAGTAGCTATGCTCAGTGGGCTTGAAATCTCATTACCAGATAGAATCTTGTTCTAGCTGAAATAATATGCTTGAATATGAGCAGAAAAAATGGAAGTTCAGTCTGGCTTATGCTATTCAGTGGAACGACAGAACGTTTAGACACCTTTTTTTTTTTTTTGAGACGGAGTCTTACTCTGCTGCCCAAGCTGGAGTGCAGTGGCGTGATCTCAGCTCACTGCAACCTCCGCCTCCTGGGTTCAAGTGGTTCTCCTGCCTCAGCCTCCTCCCAAGTAGCTGGGACTACAGGCACACACCACCACACGTGACTAATTTTTGTATTTTTATTAGACATGGAGTTTTGCCGTGTTGGCCAGTCTGTTCTCGAACTCCTGACTTCAGAAGATCTGCCTGCCTCGGCTTCCCAAAGTGCTAGGAATAGGTGTGAGCCACCATGCCCAGCCTAGACACATTTTCTTTAGATGCATCAGGAATCTTTATAAAAGTACGGTTATATGGAAGATGGCTTGTACCATCAAAAAACTCTGTATGTGTAGATAAATGAAGACATTCTAAGGCTTAAATTTGAGAGGAACTAACATTTTAAAAGCCCCTGAAACCATAAACTTTCACATGATATATCATGGTAATGCAGTTTATTATCTTCTTGTAGTTGTAACCTATACATAGAGGCCCATTTCCTTCTTAGAGTTGTGGCCCATAAACCTAGAGGTAATGACTTTTACTCATTTGTAAACTGAAAATTATCAGCCTCACCAGCCTCTCAGTACAAATGAGGTCCTATCTGCAAATGCCCAGATGTCCTCCTCTCACTGTTGCCACTTGTATATATAGGGCCCGGCTATGGTCTGAATTTGTCTGCCCGAATTCATGTGTTGGAAACTTAATCCCCAATGTAACAGTGTTGGGAAGTGAAGTCTTTGGGGAGGTGTTGAGGTGCAGGCTCCATTCTCATGAATGGATTAAGGGCTTGACAGAGGAAGCTTGACTCCTTTTTGCCCTTGCATCTTTTGTCATGTAAGGCTCCAGCAAGAAGACCCTCACCCGATGTCAGTGACTGGATCTTGAACTTCACAGCCTCCCGAACAGTGACAGAGTACATTTCTGTTCTTTATAAATTCCCAGTCTGTGGTATTTTGTTGTAGCCACACAAATGAACTAAGTTCCTCAACCCCTGAGTTATTTCTCGCTGTGCTTAGAGATCAATCCTAGCTGCTGTTGACCTGTTACTTGGCGGCCCATGTACTTATCCATCACAAAATTGGAGTAGATCCCTGTCCATTTCAACAACGTGTGATGACACTGGATGTTATTGTGCCAGGTCTGTTCGAGTCTGTCTGAAATTGAGGAGACTGCTGCTTTCCCTCAGACTAACATTTTCTTAGAGGGATTCCAAAGAAGTCTTTTGTATACCCCAATGTGTTACACATTCTTATTTATCTGTAGTCATTCCCCCATGCCCCACTGGCAGGGTACCTATGTGCATCCAGAATAGCTGGGTCACCAGCATTCAAATGAGAGGAACCACTGTAGACTCAGAAACACTGTCTCCTCCTGACCTTTGGCTCCATTTCTGAATCTGGCTCAGAATTTTCCCTCCATATTTCCCTGCAATTTGGCTTCTGTCCTTTTCCATTCTCTGCCTTCTCCAACTACCTACTTCCACATTACATATATCACTACATCTCAGCTCCAGCCCTACCACAAACCCCTGCTGCATGTGTATATTTTTCTTATAAGAATAAGATTTTAACAGTGATTTTATATATTTTTATTTAACAGCTGCATTGAGGTATAATTAATTATATAATTATAACTAAATAATAAACTGCTCATCTTTAAATTGCACAATTTGAGATACAAAATCCCTGATCACACTCTTCAAAACTACAGGAAGAACTATCACACATATGCAGTAGGTCATTTATACAGCATATGGGATCTGAGTACATATCTGCCTGAACAATGCAAGGCATGTAAATATGTTCACTACCAGGCATGAGTCTTCCTATCGGACCATATCGTCTGATAGGAAATACAAAGTGAAAAAAATCCAACTATGAATAGAAACAAAATCTTTTCCAACCCACCACGCATACAAATATTACAAACAAGAAGACAAACTAATAAACATTAATCACAAAATACATCCATAGGATGGAATACTACTCAGTAATAAAAAGGAATGAACAATTGATACATTCAACAACATGAATGAATCACGATCACAAATGAATGCTAAATGAAAAAAGGCAGATACAAAAGGCGATGTACTTTATGACTCTATCCATATGACAATCTCAAAAAGCCAAAACTAAAGCGACAGAAATCAGATCAGTTGCAGAGGCTGGAAATGGGGAGAGGAAGTTGACAAAAGGGGCACAAGGAAACTTTTAGAAGTGATAGTAAGATTTTATATCTTGATTGTGGTGGTGGTTACATGACTATATCAATTTTTCAAAACTCATTGAACGATTGACTTGAAAAGGATAACCTTCACTGTGTATAAATTATACCCCAATAATTATGGCTGGAGTTTGAAAAGTGCAAACTAAAAAGAAAATAAAAGTCTTTAGAAAAGGAGACGAGTAGGGTAAAAAGTCTGGTCTACAGTAAGCCGTCTGGGAAGGAGCTGTGGTGGAAGGGGACCTTAGGATGCCATTTAAAGAAACAAAATGCCAATATTAATGCCGCAATGTCTAGGAAAGGAAAGAAGAGAGACTAATTCCTCACAGGTAATCACTTACTTAAAAGGCACTTTCCATCTATCTAAGCACATTTGGCTGCCTTGACTAGAAAGTGATAAAAGAGAACGGATGTTTCTTTTTATAATCAGTGAAAATAATATTTAAACATAAAAGCAAAATGCCTCACTGGAGAGCTAAGTAGCCCCTAGGGTGTCTGAAGCAGTCCGTCTTCCTTAATTATTTCTATTAGTCCAAAGAAGCCTCCCTGACAATACCATCAAATGCAATTCAGTCATGTGCTGGAAAATCTAGTGTTCATTTTCATTTTCACCTTCAGCCAACTTTCGAACCCTGTGCGGTAAGAAACGATTCTTTCTTCATGCTAGGTAGGTACTGTTTCCTTCCATTCAGCATTTATTTATTGAGCTCCTGTTATGGCCAACTACTGCATGGAAAGCACAGTGAGGGAGAACCGGAAGTGCAATGTGCCCTCTCCTCAGGAGCTGATGGTCAGCTGTGGAGTGAGACATACTCATGCAGTAACAGCCTCTGACTCTGAATTGGTGAGAGAATTCGCTGGGAGTCAACTTGCTCTCTGGACTGAGGAGCCTCATGAATGATGAACTTACCTTAATTAAAAAGATAGACAAAGCAATGACCTAGAATCGGAAAGAAGGGACTACTTTGATTACTAAAAAGTGCCTTGTCTGGCTTCTGTTGGTGAGCTACAACAAAGAGCAGAAAGAATTGGAAGAGGTTATTTCTAAGGGCCAGCAGCAGGGAGACTGCGGTTCATAGAGTGTCCATATATCCAAGGATGTTTGTGACTGTTCATATGAGCCCAGTTTTACCTTCACATGGGCCCATAATAGATATTATATGGGTAAATGCAGGTAAATAAAATACCATTTATGCCATAAGGACTGGGGAAGACTGTAATTGCCATCGAAATTCAGAGGAGGGAGAAGTCATAGACTACCCTGCTATAGGACTTCCCTGAGAAAGAGAAGATCTGAGCTCTGGAGTTGACATTTAACTCAAATCTCTGCAGGGCCGGGCGCGGTGGCTCACGCTTGTAATCCCAGCACTTTGGGAGGCCGAGGCAGGCGGATCACGAGGTCAGGAGATGGAGACCATAGTGAAACCCCGTCTCTACTAAAAATACAAAAAAATTAGCCGGGCGTGGTGGCGGGCGCCTGTAGTCCCAGCTACTCGGAGAGGCTGAGGCAGGAGAATGGCGTGAACCCGGGAGGCGGAGCTTGCAGTGAGCCGAGATTGGGCCACTGCACTCCAGCCTGGGTGACAGAGCAAGACTCCGTCTCAAAAAAAAAAAAAAAAAAAAAATCTCTGCAAAAAGCACTTTCCAAAGAATTGTCAGAAAAGAATTTTGCACTAATAAAGTATCCTATGATATCTCGTTGAGGGAATAGTGACATTCCGGTTCATTATCACACTTTGAGCTGATGATTTTCTGTAGATGTGTAGGTACTTAGAATTTCCTTTTGAAAATTCTTTTTTTTTTTTTTGGTCAGCTTTGTAGGGTTCAGCTTTGTGTCTACAAAATAAAATTTACTAATTTTTAGTGCAAATTTAGAGAGTTTTGACTTGTATACAGTCATATAAGTGTAATCACAATAACAACGTGGAATTTTTCCATTACTTCAAAAAACTTCTGTCATGGTTGTTTGCAGTCAATCCTGTCCTTATGTCAGCTACGGGCAACTGCCTTTCTGCTTTCTATCACTACAGTTTTCATTTTCTAGAATTTCATACAAATGGAATAATTCAATATGTGATGTTTAATGTGGTCATTAGCATAATGCTTTTGAGATTAAACTATGTTGTTGACTATCAGTAGTTCTTTCCTTTTTTATTGCTGAATAGTATTCCATTGCATGGCAATATCACAACTTACTTAATTACACTCAATTTTAAGCCATCCTAAATTGAATTTACTGTTATATGAGGTCAAATAAATGCTTATTTATAATTTTCTGATAATGGAAGATGATTTGTCTTAATGTTTTGTAATATTTGGGTATTATAGTTTTGATAGTATTTAAAACTTTGGAAAAATGTTAAGGGCACTTTTAGTGATGGGATTCTTCAAAGCCTCAATTCCCCATCCTCTAAATGCCGTTTTAAAATGTTTCGGAGGCTGGCTGGCAAGATGGCCGAATAGGAACAGCTCCAGTCTGCAGCTCCTAGCGAGATCAATGCCAAAGGCGGGTGATTTCTGCATTTCCAACTGAGATACCCAGTTCATCTCATTGGGACTGGTTAGACAGTGGGTGCAGCCCATGGTGGGTGAACCAAAGCAGGGTGCGGCATCGCCTCACCTGGGAAACACAAGGGGTTGGGGAACTCTCTCCCCTAGCCAAAGGAAGCCATGAGGGACTGTGCTGTGAGGAACAGTGCATTCCAGCCTAGATACTACATTTTTCCCATGGTCTTTGCAACCTGTAGACCAGGAGATTCTCTTGGGTGCCTATACCACCAGGGCCCTGGGTTTCAAGCACAAAACTGGGCAGCCATTTGAGCAGACACCAACCTAGCTGCAGGAGTTTTGTTTGCTTTTTTTTTTTTTCCATACCCCAGTGGTGCCTGGAATGCCGGTGAGACAGAAGTGTTCACTCCCCTGGAAAGGGTGCTGAAGCCAGGGAACCAAGTGGTCTAGATCAGCAGATCCCAAACCCATGGAGTGCAGCAAGCTAAGATCCACTGGGTTGAAATTCTCGCTGCCAGCACAGCAGTCAGAAGTCAACCTAGGATGCTTGAGCTTGGTGGGGGGAGAAGTGTCAACTATTACTGAGGCTTCAGTAGGTGGTTTTCCCCACACAGTGTAAACAAAGTTACCAGGAAGTCCAAACTGGGCAGAGCCCAACATGGCTCTGGAAAGCCACTGTAGCCAGACTGCCTCTCTAGATTCCTCCTCTCTGGGCAGGCCATCTCTAAAAGAAAGACAGCAGCCCCAGTCAGGGTTTATAGATAAAACTCCCATCTCCCTGGGACAAAGCACCTGGAGGAAGGGGCAGCTGTGGGTACAGCTTCAGCAGACTTAAACCTTCCTGCCTGCCAGCTCTGAAGAGAGCAGTGGATCTCCCAGTGCAGTGCTCGAGCTCTGCTAAGGGACAGACTGCCTCCTCAAATGGATCCCTGAACCCCGTGCCTCCTGACTCAGAGACAACTCCCAGCAGGAGTCGAGAGATACCTCATACAGGAAAGCTCCAGCTGGCATCTGGTGGGTGCCCCTCTGAGATGAAGCTTCCAGAGGAAGGAACAGGCAGCAATCTTTGCTGTTCTGTAGCCTCTGCTGTTGATACCCAGGCAAACAGGGTCTAGAGTGGACCTCCAGCAAACTCCAGCAGACCTGCAGCAGAGGGGCCTGACTGTTGGAAGGAAAATTAACAAACAGGAATAGCATCAACATCAACAAAAAGGACATCCACACAGAAACCTTATCTGAAGGTCACCAACATCAAAGACCAAAGGTAGATAAATCCACGAAGATGAGGAAAAACCAGCACAAAAAGGCTGAAAATTCCAAAAACAAGAATACCTCTTCTCCTCCAAAGGATCACAACTCCTCATCAGCAAGGAAACAAAACTGGATGGAGAATGAGTTTGACAAATTGACAGAAGTAGCCTTCAGAAGGTGGGTAATAACAAACATGGGTAGAACATGCTAAAGGAGCATGTTCTAACCCAATGCAAGGAAGCTAAGAACCTTGGAAAGGGGAGATTCCCAGATGGCCGAATAGGAACAGCTCCAGTCTACACCTCCCAGGGTAAGCAACACAGAAGATGGGTGACTTCTGCATTTCCAACTGAGGTACCAGGTGCCTACACCACCAGGGCCTTGGGTTTCAAGAACAAAACTGGGCAGCCATTTGGGCAGACACCAACCTAGCTGGGGCTTGTCGGACAGTGGGTGCAGCCCATGGAGCATAAGCCGAAGCAGGGTGGGGCATCGCCTCACCTGGGAAGTGCAAGGGTCAGGGAATTCCCTTTCCTAGCCAAGGGAAGCCATGACAGATGGTACCTGGAAAATCAGGACACTCCCACCCTAATACTGCACTTTTCCAACAGTCTTAGCAAATGGTACACCAGGAGGTTATATCCCACACATAGCTCAGAGGGTCCCACACCCACAGAGCCTCAGTCACTGCTAGCACAGCAGTCTGAGATTGAACTGCAAGGTGGCACTGAGGCTGGGGGAGGGGCAACCACCATTGCTAAGGTTTGAGTAGGTAAACAAAGCAGCTGGGAAGCTCGAACAGGGTGGAGCCCACTGCAGCTCAAGGAGGCCTGCCTGCCTCTGTAGACTCCACCTCTGGGGGCAGGGCATAGCTGAACAAAAGGCAGCAGAAACTTCTGCAGACTTAAACGTCCCTGACTGACAGCTTTGAAGAGAGTAGTGGTCCTCCCAGCACAGAGTTTAAGATCTGAGAATGGACAGACTGCCTCCTCAAGTGGTTCCCTGACCCCCGAGTAGTCTAACTGGCAGGCATCTCCCAGTAGGGGCCGACTGAAACCTCATACAGCTGGATGCCCCTCCGAGATGAAGCTTCCAGAGGAAGGATCAGGCAACAACATTTGTTGTTCTGCAATATTTGCTATTCTGCAGCCTCCGCTGGTGATACCCAGGCAAACAGGGTCTGGAGTAGACCTCCAGCAAACTCCAACAGACCTGCAGCTGATGGTCCTGACTGTTAGAAGGAAAACTAACAAACAGAAAGGACATCCACACCAAAACCCCATCTGTACGTCACCATCATCAAAGACCAAAGGAAGATAAAACCACAAAGATTGGGAGAAACCAGAGCAGAAAAGCTGAAAATTCTAAAAATCAGAAGACCTCTTCTCCTCCAAAGGAATGCAGCTCCTCACCAGAAATGGAACAAAGCTGGACGGAGAATGACTTTGATGAATTGAGAGAAGAAGGCTTCAGACGATCAGTAATAACAAGCTTCTCAGAGCTAAAGGAGGATGTTTGAACCCATCGCAAAGAAGCTAAAAACCTTGAAAAAAGATTAGACAAATGGCTAACTAGAATAAACAGCATGGAGAAGACCTTAAATGACCTTATGGAGCTGAAAACCATGGTATGAGAACTACATGATGCACGCACAAGCTTCAGTAGCTGATTCAATCAAGTGGAAGAAAGGGTATCAGTGACTGAAGATCAAATGAATGAAATGAAGTGAGAAGAGAAGTTTAGAGAAAAAAGAGTAAAAAGAAATGAACAAAGCCTCCAAGAATTAGGGGACTATGTGAAAAGACCAAAACTATGTCTGATTGGGATACCTGAAAGTGATGGGGAGAATGGAACCAAGTTGGAAGACACTCTTCAGGCTATTATCCAGGAGAACTTCCCCAACCTAGCAAGGCAGGCAAACATTCAAATTCAGGAAATACAGAGAATGCCACATAGATACTTCTGAAGAAGAGCAACTCCAAGATACATAATTGTCAGATTCACCAAAGTTCAAATGAAGGAAAAAATGTTAACGGCAGCCAGAGAGAAAGGTCGGGTTACCCACAAAGGGAAGCTCATCAGACTAACAGCTGATCTCTCAGCAGAAACCCTACAAGCCAGAAGAGAGTGGGGGTCAATATTCAACATTCTTAAAGAAAAGAATTTTCAACCCAGAATTTCATTTCCAGCCAAACTAAGCTCATAAGTGAAGGAGAAATAAAATCCTTTACAGACAAGCAAATGCTGAGAGATTTTGTCACCACCAGGCCTGCCTTACAAGAGCTGCTGAAGGAAGCACTAAACATGGAAAGGAACAACCAGTACCAGCCACTGCAAAAATATGCCAAATTGTAAAGACCATTGATGCTAGGAAGAAATTGCATCAACTAATGAGCAAAATAACCAGCTAACATCATAATGACAGGATCAAATTCACACATAGCAATATTAACCTTAAATGTAAATGAGCTAAATGCTTCAATTAAAAGACACAGACTGGCAAATTGGATAAAGAGTCAAGACCCGTCAGTGTGCTGTATTCAGGAAACCCATCTCACGTGCAGAGACACACATAGGCTCAAAATAAAGGGATGGAGGAAGATCTACCAAGCAAATAGAAAACAAAAAAAAGCAGGGATTGCAATCCTAGTCTCTGATAAAACAGACTTTAAACCAACAAAGATCAAAAGAGACAAAGAAGGCCATTACATAATGGTAAAGATATAATTCAACAAGAAGAGTTAACTATCCTAAATATATATGCACCCAATACAGGAGCACCAAGATTCATAAAGCAAGTTCTTAGAGACCTACAAAGAGACTTAGACTCCCACACAATAATAATGGGAGACTTTAACACCCCACTGTCAACATTAGGCAGATCAATGAGACAGAAAGATAACAAGGATATCCAGGAACTGAACTCAGCTCTACACCAAGCAGACCTAATAGACATCTACAGAACTCTCCACCCCAAATCAACAGAATATACATTCTTCTCAGCACCACACTGCACTTATTCCAAAATTGATCACATAGTTGGAAGTAAAGGTCTCCTCAGCAAATGTAAAAGAACAGAAATTAGAACACACTGTCTCTCAGACCACAGTGCAATCAAACTAGAACTCAGGATTAAGAAACTCACTCAAAACTGCTCAACTACATGGAAACTGAACAATCTGCTCCTGAATGACTACTGAGTACATAACGAAATGATGGCAGAAATAAAGATGTTCTTTGAAACCAATGAGAATAAAGACACAACATACCAGAATCTCTGGGACACATTTAAAGCTGTGTGTAGAGGGAAATTCATAGCACTAAATGACCACAAGAAAAAGCAGGAAAGATCTAAAATTGACACCCTAACATCACAATTAAAAGAACTAGAGAAGCAAGAGCAAACACATTCAAAGGCTAGCAGAAGCTGAGAAATAGCTAAGATCAGAGCAGAACTGAAGAAGATAGAGACACAAAATACCCTTCAAACAATCAGTGAATCCAGGAGCAAGACTAATAAAGGAGAAAAGAGAGAGGAATCAAATAGATGCAATAAAAAATGATAAAGAGGATATCACCACTGATCCCACAGAAACACAAACTACCATCAGAGAATACCATAAACACCTCTATGCAAATAAGCTAGAAAATCTAGAAGAAGTGGATAAATTCCTGGACACATACACCCTCCCAAGACTAAACCAAGAAGTTGAATCCCTTAATAGACCAATAACAGGCTCTGAAATTGAGACAATAAGTAACGGCCTACTAACCAAAAAAAGTCAAAGACCAGACAGATTCACAGCTGA
Source organism: Symphalangus syndactylus (assembly GCF_028878055.3). Taxonomy (NCBI): domain Eukaryota; kingdom Metazoa; phylum Chordata; class Mammalia; order Primates; family Hylobatidae; genus Symphalangus; species Symphalangus syndactylus. The sequence goes on from NC_072440.2 coordinate 46,807,135, forward strand.
ATTCTACCAGAGGTACAAATAGAAGCTGGTATCATTCCTTCTGAAACTATTCCAATCAATAGAAAAAGAGGGAATCTTCCCTAACTCATTTTATGAAGCCAGCATCATCCTGATACCAAAGCTTGGCAGAGACACAACAAAAAAAGAGAATTTTAAACCAATATCCCTGATGAACATCGATGCAAAAATCCTCAGTAAAATACTGGCAAACTGAATCCAGCAGCACATCAAAGCTTGTCCACCGTGATCAAGTTGGCTTCCTCCCTGGGATGTAAGGCTGGTTCAACATACTCAAATCAATAAATGTAATCCATCATATAAACAGAAGCAAAGAAAAAACCACATGATTATCTCAATAGATTTAGAAATGGCCGTTGATAAAATTCAACAGCGCTTCATGCTAAAAATTCTCAATAAACTAGGTATTGATTGGGCATATCTAAAAATAATAAGAGCTATTTATGACAAACCCACAGCCAATATCATACTGAATGGGCAAAAACTGGAAACATTCCCTTTGAAAGCTGGCACAAAACAAGGATGCCCTCTCTCACCACTCCTATTCAACATAGTGTTGGAAGTTCTGGCCAGGGCAATCAGGCAGGAGAAAGAAATAAAGGGTATTCAATTAGGAAAACAGGAAGTCAAATTTTTCCTGTTTGCAGATGACATGATTGTATATTTAGAAAACTCCATCTTCTCAGCCCAAAATCTCCTTAAGCTGATAAGCAACTTCAGCAGAGTCTTAGGATACAAAATCAATGTGCAAAAACCACAAGCATTCTTATACACCAATAACAGACAAACAGAGACCAAATCATGAGTGAACTCCCATTCACAATTGCATCAAAGAGAATAAAATACCTAGAAATCCAACTTACAAGGGATGTGAAGGACCTCTACAAGGAGAACTACAAACCACTGCTCAATGAAATAAAAGAGGACACAAACAAATGGAAGAACATTCCATGCTCATGGATAGGAAGAATCAATATCATGAAAATGGCCATACTGCCCAAGGTAATTTATAGATTCAATGCCATCCCCATCAAGCTACCAATGACTTTCTTCACAGAATTGGAAAAAACTACTTTAAAGTTCATATGGAACCAAAAAAGAGCCCACATTGCCAGAAGAACAAAGCTGGAGGCATCACGCTACCTGACTTCAAACTATACTACAAAGCTACAGTAACCAAAACAGCATGGTACTGATACCAAAACAGAGATATAGACCAATGGAACAGAACAGAGCCCTCAGAAATAATACCACACATCTACAACCATCTGATCTTTGACAAACCTGACAAAAACAAGCCACGGGGAAAGGATTCCCTATTTAATAAATGGTGCTGGGAAGACTGGCTAGCCATATGTAGAAAGCTGAAACTGGATCCCTTCCTTACACCTTAAACAAAAATTAATTCGAGATGGATTAAAGACTTAAATGTTAGACCTAAAACCATAAAAACCCTAGAAGAAAACCTAGGCAATACCATTCAGAACATAGGCATGGGCAAGGAATTCATGACTAAAACACCAAAATCAATGGCAAGAAAAGCCAAAGTTGACAAATGGGATCTAATTAAACTAAAGAACTTCTGCATAGCAAAAGAAACTACCATCAGAGGGAACAGGCAACCTACAGAATAGGAGAAAATTTTTACAATCTACCCATCGGACAATGGGCTAATATCCATGATCTACAAAGAACTTAAACAAATTTACAAGAAAAAATCAAACAACTCCATCAAAAAGTGGGCGAAGGATATGAACAGACACTTCTCAAAAGAAGACATTTATGCAGCCAAAAGATACATGTAAAAATGCTCATCATCACTGGCCATCAGAGAAATGCAAATCAAAACCACAATGAGATACCATCTCACACCAGTTAGAATGGCCATCATTAAAAAGTCAGGAAACAACAGGTGCTGGAGAGGATGTGGAGAAATAGGAACACTTTTACACTGTTGGTGGGACTGTAAGCTAGCCCAACCATTGTGGAAGATAGTGTGATGATTCCTCAAGGATCTAGAACTAGAAATACCATTTGACCAAGCGATCCCATTACTGGGTATATACCCAAAGGTATATGCTGCTATAAAGACACATGCACACGTATGTTTATTGTGGCATTATTCACAATAGCAAAGACTTGGAACCAACCCAAATGTCCATCAGTGATAGACTGGATTAAGAAAATGTGGCACATATACACCATGGAATACTATGCAGCCATAAAAAAGGATGAGTTCATGTACTTTGTAGGGATATGGATGAAGCTGGAAACCATCATTCTCAGCAAACTATCACAAGGACAGAAAATCAAACACTGCATGTTCTCACTCATAGGTGGGAATTGAACAATGAGAACACTTGGACACAGGGTGGGGAACATCACACACCAGGGCCTGTGGTGGGGTAGGGGGATGGGAGGAGGGATAGCATTAGGAGATATACCTAATGTAAATGACGAGTTAATGGTTACAGCACACCAACATGGCACATGTATACATACGTAACAAGCCTGCACGTTGTGCACATGTACCCTAGAACTTAAAGTACAATAAAAAAAATTTTAAAAAAACTTGAAAAATGGTTAGAGGAATTGCTAACTAGAATAACCAGTTTAGAGAAGAACATAAATGACTAGATAGAGCTGAAAAACACAGCACAAGAACTTCGTGATGCATGCACCAGTATCAATAGTTGAATTGATCAAGTGGAAGAAAGGATATCAGAGATTGAAGATTAATTTAATGAAATAAAGAGTGAAGAGAAGATTAGAGAAAAAAGAATGAAAATGAATGAACAAATCCTCCAAGAAATATGAGACTATGTGAAAAGATCAAACCTATGTTTGATTGTTGTACTTGAATGTGACAAGGAGGATGGAACCAAGTTGGAAAACATTCTTCAAGATATTATCCAGGAGAACTTCCCTAAACTGGAAAGAGAGGCCAACATTCAAATTCAGGAAATACAGAGAACACCACAAAGATATGCCTTGAGAAGAGCAACCCCAAGACACATAATCATCAAATTCACCAAGGTTGAAATGAAGGAAAAAAATGTTAAGGGCAGCCAGAGAGAAAGGTTGGGTAACCCACAAAGGGAAGCTCATCAGACTAACAGCAGATCTCTCTACAGGAACCCTACAAGTCAGAAGAGAGTGGAGGCCAATATTCAACATTCTTAAAAGAATTTTCAACCCAGAATTTCATATCCAGCCAAACTAAGCTTCATAAGTGAAGGAGAAATAAAATCCTTTATAGACAAGTAAATACTGAGAGATTTTGTCACTACCAGGCCTGCCTTACAAGAGCTCCTGAAAGAAACACTAACTATGGTAAAAGAAAAACCATTACCAACCACTGCAAAAATGTATTAAATACCATCAACACTATGAAGAAACTGCATCAACTAACAGGCAAAATAACCAGCTAGCATCATAATGAGAGGATCAAATTCAAATATAACAATATTAATCTTAAATGTAAATGGGCTAAATGCCCCAATTAACAGACACAGACTGGCAAATTGGATAAAGGGTCAAGACCCATCAGTGTGCTATATTCAGGAGACACATCTCACATGCAAAGACACACATAGGCTCAAAATAAAGGGATGGAGGAATACTTACCAAGCAAATGGAAAGCAAAAAAGCAGGGATTGCAATCCTAGTCTCTAGTAAAACAGACTGTAAACCAACAAAGTTCAAAAAAGACAAAGAAAGGCATTACATAATGGTAAAGGGATCAATGCAACAAGAAGAGCTAACTGTCCTAAATATATATGCACCCAATACAGGAGCATCTAGATCCATAAAGCAGGTTCTTAGAGACCTACAAAGAGACTTAGACTCCAACACAATAATAGTGGGAGACGTTAACACCTCACTGCCACTATTAGACAGGTCAACAAGACAGAAAATTAACAAGGATGTTCAGGACTTGAACTCAGCTTTGGACCGGGTGGTCCTATTAGATATCTACGGAACTCTCCACCCCAAATCAACAGAATATACATTTTTCTCAGCACCACATCACACTCATTCTAAAACTGACCACATAATTGGAAGTAAAACACTGCTCAGCAAATGTAAGAGAACAGAAATCATAACAAACAGTCTCTCAGACCACAGTGCAATCAAATTAGAACTCAGGATTAAGAAACTCACTCAAAACCACACAACTACATGGAAACTGAACAACCTGTTCCTGAATGACTACTGGGTAAATAACAAAATTAAGGCAGAAATAAATTCTTTGAAACCAATGAGAACAAAGAAACAATGTATCAGAATCTCTGGGACACAGCTAAAGCAGTATGTAGAGTGAAATTGGTAGCACTAAATGCCCACATCAGAAAGCTGGAAAGATCTAAAATTGACCCCTCAACATCACAATTAAAAGAAATAGAGAAGCGAGAGCAAACAAATTCAAAAGTTAGCAGAAGACAAGAAATAACTAAGATCAGAGCAGGACTAAAGGAGATAGAGACACGAAAAACCCTTAAAAATATCAATTAATCCAAGAGCTGTTTGAAAAGGTTAACAAGATATATAGACCACTAGCCAGACTAATAAAAAGGAAAAGAGAGAGGAATCAAATAGACACAATAAAAATGATAAAGGGGATATCACCACTGATCCCACAGAAATACAAACTACCATCAGAGAATGATATAAACACCTCTACGCAAATAAACTAGAAAATCTAGAAGAAATGGATAAATTCCTAGACACATACACCCTCCCAATACTAGACCAGGAAGTTGAATCCCTGAATAGACCAATAACAAGTTCTGAAATTGAGGCAGTAATTAACAGCCTACTAATTAAAAAAAGCCCAGACCAGATGGATTCACAGCCAAATTCTACCAGAGGTGCAAAGAGGAGCTGGTACCATTCGTTCTGAAACTATTTCAAACAACAGAAAAAGAGGGACTCCTCCCTAACTCATTTTATGAGGCAAGCATCATCCTGACACCAAAACCTGGCAGAGACACAACAAAAAAAGGAAATTTTATGTCAGTATCCCTGATGAACATTGATGCAAAAATCCTCAGTAAAATACTGGCAAACTGAATCCAGCAGCACAACAAAAAGCTTGTCCACCACAATCAAGTTGGCTTCATTCTTGGGATGCAAAGCTGGTTCAACATACCCAAATCAATAAATGTAATCCATCACACAAACAGAACCAATGACAAAAACCATAGGATTATCTCAATAGATGCAGAAAAGGCCTTTGTTAAAATTCAACAGCCCTTTATGCTGAAAACTGAAAACTGTCAATAAACTAGGTATTGATGGAACATATCTAAAAATAATAAGAGCTATTTATGACAAACCCACAGCCAATATCATCCTGAATGGACAAAAGCTGGAAGCATTCCCATTGAAAAGAGGCACAAGACAAGGATGCCCTCTCTCACCACTCCTGTTCAACATAGTATTGGAAGTTCTGGCCAGGGCAATCAGGCAAGAGAAAGAAATAAAGGGTGTTCAATTAGGAAAAGAGGAAGCCAAACAGTCTCTGTTGCAGATGACATGATTGTATATTTAGAAAACCCCATCGTCTCAGCCCAAAATCTCCTTAAGCTGATAAGCAACTTCAGCAAAGTCTCAGGATACAAAAATCAATGTGCAAAAATCACAAGCATTCCTATACACCAATAATAGACAAATGGAAAGCCAAATCATGAGTGAACTCCCATTCACAATTGCTACAAAGAGAATAAAATACCTAGAAATCCAGCTTACAAGGGATGTGAAGGACCCCTTCAAGGAGAACTACAAATCACCGCTCAAGGAAATAGGAGAGGACAAAAACAAATGGAAAAACATTCCATGCTCATGGATAGGAAGAATCAATATCATGAAAATGGTTTTACTGCCCAAACTAATTGTAGATTCAATGCAACCCCCTCCAGCTACCATTGACTTTCTTCACAGAATTAGAAAAAACTACTTCAAATTTCATAAGGAATCAAAAAAGAGCCAAGACAATTTAACCAAAAAGAACAAAGCTGGAGCCATCATGAATTCAAACTATACTATGAGGCTCCAGTAACCAAAACAGCATGGTACTGGTACCAAAACAGATATATAGACTAATGGAACAGACAGAAGCCTCAGAAATAACACCACATATCTACAACCATCTGATCTTTGACAATCCTGACAAAAACAAGCAATGGAGAAAGGATTCCCTATTTAATAAATGATATTGGGAAAACTGGCTAGCCATATGCAGAAAACTGAAACTGGGCCCCTTCTTTACACCTTATACAAAAATTAATTTGAGATGGATTAAAGACTTAAACGTAAGACCGGAAACCATAAAAAACCCTGGAAGAAAACCTAGGCAATGCCATTCAGGACACAGGCATGGGCAAAGACTTCATGACTAAAACACCAAAAGCAATGAACAAAAGCCAAAATTGACAAATGGGATCTAATTAAACTAAAGAGCTTCTGCACAGGAAAAGAAACTACCATCAGAGTGAACAGGCAACCTACAGAATGGGAGAAAAGTTTTGCAATCTATCCATCTGACAAAGGGCTAATATCCAGAATCTACAAGGAACTTAAACAAATTTACAAGAAAAAAACAAACAACCCCATCAAAAAGTGGGTGAAGGATATGAACAGACACTTCTCAAAAGAAGACATTTATGTGGTCAAATAACATATGAAAAAAAGCTCATCATCACTGGTCATTAGAGAAATGCAAATCAAAACCACAATGTGATGCCATCTCACACCAGTTAGAATGGTGATGATTAAAAAGTTATAAAACAACAGATTTTGGAGAAATAGGAGCGCTTTTACACTGTTGCTGAGAGTGTAAATTACTTCAACCATTGTGGAAGACAGTGTGGTGATTCCTCAAGAGCTAGAACCAGAAATACCATGTGACCCAGCAATCCCATTACTGGGTATATACCCAAAGGATTATAAATCATTCTACTATAAAGGCACATGCACACATATGTTTATTGCAGGAGTCTTCACAATAGCAAAGGCTTGGAACAAACCCAAATGCCCATTAATGATAGACTGGATAAAGAAAATGTGGCACATATGCCCCCATGGAATACTATGCAGCCATAAAAAAGGATGAGGTCATGTCCTTTGTAGGATGAAGCTGGAAATCATCATTCTCAGAAAGCTAACATTTGAACAGAAAACCAAACATTGCATGTTGTCACTCATAAATGGGAGGTGAACAATAAGAACACATGGACACAGGGAGGGGAACATCACACATCGGGGCCTGTCAGGAAGTGGGGGGCTAGGGGAGGGGTAGCATTAGGAGAAATACCTAATGTAGATGGTGGGTTGATGGGTGCAGCAAACCACCATGGCATGTGTATACCTGTGTATACCTATGTAACAAACCTGCACGTTCTGCACGTGTATCCCAGATCTTAAAGTATAATAACAATAAAAAAATTTACCATTTTTCAATTTGTATTAAAGACGTAAGCAAGCCGGCTAATGTTAAATATTTGTGATGTAAAACATTTTACCCATTCTCATAATAATACAAAGATCTAAGACCCTAAATTGGTAGTATTTTTTGGATCAGCACCATTATAAGCTACTATGTTATTTGTAAAATGCATTTCTGTCACCTTATAACTTTAATAATTCTGTCAAGGATCCGCTTGTGTTGTCACTGTGAGAAAAGATCATTAGATGCAAAATGCATCATAACTATGCCTTACTTAGGTTTGCACTATTATATGTTGTTTTTATTTTTATAATAGTTCAATAGTTTATTATGTAGTAATCATTTTTTTTTTTTTTTTTTGAGATGAAGTCTCGCTCTGTCACCCAGGCTAGCGTGCAGTGGCGTGATCTTGACTCACTGCAACCTTCACCTCCTGGGCTCAAGTGATTCTCCTGCCTCAGCCTCCTGAGTAGCTGGAATTATAGGCATGTGCCACCATGCCCGGCTAATTTTTGTATTTTTACTAGAGATGGGGTTTCACCATGTTGGCCAGGCTGGTTTCAAACTCCTGACCTCAAGTGATCCATTTGCCTCACCCTCTCAAAGTGCTGGGATTATAGGTGTCAGCCACCACACCCGGCTATATAGTAATAATTCTAATATTGCTATATTTTATCCTAATATTACAGTCCTAATACTGCTTCTTTATTTTTTGGATGAATGAAAACACTGGTTTGAGAGTTCTGGCAGTTAGTAGAGGGTAAATACATTGAGAGACATTAACTGGAGAAACGCTTTTAGATATTAAATTAATAAGGAAATGGAAAAATTAAATAAAGTCTTACTTTGCACAATAGGTAGTAAGTTTATGGAACTCATTGCCCTAAGTTATACTTAACAGGTTAAAGAACACTTACATAAATACAGAGACTTTTGTTGATGCATAGCAAATATTAGAATTTGAAATGAAAGATATCCTCTCAAATAACTAGTGCTTCACAAAAGCAGAACAGAAGCTACAGCTGGGGTAGTGAGGACCTTACGGTTGAAAGTGCCCAAGCATAGACCAGGTTTCACTGTTGGGGATGTTGTAAAGAAGTTTCCAGTACTGGGTGATTTTTCAACTGCCTCCAAGGGTTCAAGTCTATGATTAGTGATCATTTTGTATGTTCATGGTTTCCTTGCCAGTAAGCTGGAAAAATATAACTATAGAACTTTATTCACCATCATGGTATTCCCCATGGCATTGCTTCTGACTGACAAACTCATTTTGCTGCAAAGTAAGTGCAGCAGTGGGCCCATGCTCATTGACTTCACTAGTCTTACCATGTTCTCCACCAGTCTGAAGCAGCTGGTCTGATGAAACAGTGGAATGTCCTTCTGAAGACTCAGCTATAGCACCAGCTAGGTGGCAGTACATCAGAGGGCATGGGTAAGATTCTCTACAAGGCTGAATATACTCTGAATCACTGTCCAGTATATGGTGCTGTTTCTCCAATAACTAGGATTCATGAGTCCAGGAATCAAAGGTGGAAATAGGAGTGACTCCACTCATTATTACCCTCAGGGACCCACTAACAAAATTTTTGCTTTCTGTTCTCATGACCCTATGCTCTGGTGGCCTAGGGATCTCATTTCCTATGGGAAGAATGCTCCCACCAGGAGACACAAAAATGATTCCATTGAACTGGAAATTAAAACTGCCACCTGGCCCCTTTGAGCTTCTCATGCCTCTGAATCAATAGGCAAAGAAGTGAATTATAATATTATACTGGGTGAGGTTGCTGATCCTCGCTACAGAGGAGAAATTCAATTGCTACTCCACAATAGGGATAAGAAAGAACATGTTTGAATTCCAAGAGATCCCTTAGTGTGTCACTGAGTATTAACTTACCTTGTGATTATAATCAATGGAAAGCTACAACAGCCCAATCCAGGAAGGACTACTAATTGCTCAGACTCTTCAGGAATGAAGATTTGGGTCATTCTACCAAGTGAAGAACCATGACCAAATAGGGAGCTTGCTGAAGGGAAAAGGAATATAGAGTGGCTAGTGGAAGAAGGTAGCTGTAAGTATAAGCTACAAGTGACCAGTTACAAAAAAAAGAGGATTGTAATGGTTATGAATAGTCCTCCTTGTTTTATTTAGAATGTGAATATGTTTTAAATATATTTATATTTGTATGTATTAAGAAAATGTCTTTGATTTTCACTCTCTCTGATTCTTTTGTCATGTAACTGCAGATGTATTGACTTTATATCATAGTTAAGTATTGTTAATTTTCAATCATAGTGTTTCAGTTACAAGACATCAAGGAGAAGAGTGAATTTCAAAGACTTTGCCTCCTTTCCTGGGGAAGGGGTTAGTGCATTTTTAGTGGTATGCAGGATAGTTGTATCATGTTTGGTGAAATTAAGACCTTGTTATTGCCTTTATTTTGAGGTTAAGTATGGCTTAAGGAGATGTGTATGGGTGACAAGTTGACAGAGGTGAATTTGTGATGATTAATTTTATGTGTCAATGTGACTGGGACATAGGGTGCCCAGATACTTGGTTAAACATTATTCTGGTTATGTTTGTGAGGGTGTTTCTGAGTGAGATTAGCATTTGAATTGGTAGACTGAGGAAAGCAGATGGCCAGTGTTTTTAGTCTTCATCCAATCTGTTGGAGGCCTGAATGGAACAAAAGGCAGGGTACGAGAGAATTTGCTCTCTCTGCCTGACAGTTTGAATTGGGATATCAGTCTTCTCCTACCCTTGGCCTGGGACTTATACCATTGGGACTTCTGACTTTCAGGCCTTTGGACTTGGACTAGAACTACACCACGAACTTTCTTCCACCACTTATATCATCAGTTCTCCTAGTCTTGGACCTTCAGACTCAGACTGGAACTATATCATCAGCTTTCTCGGGTCTCTAATTTACAGACCGTAGACCATGGGACTTCTCAGCCTCCATAGTCATGTGAACCAGTTCCTTATAATCTCTCTCTCTCCATATATGTGTGTGTGTGTGTGTGTGTGTGTGTGTAAGATATAGATATCTCTCCTATATACACATATATATGTATAGATCTCCTATTAGCTCTATGTCTCTGGAGATCTCTGACTAATATAGTTGATCAATTTTTGCATCCATTCAGCAATAAACAAATATTTACTGAAAGTTACTATGTTCCAAGTACTATCAAAATAGATGTGTGTTCTCCTCTACCTGCGTTTTCATTTCTCTTCCGGTGACTTCCTCTCAAGTTCCTGTCCCTGGGGAAGCAGCTTTGGACTCAGATAGATCTTGGTTTTTATTTCTACATCACTACTTACTAGCTTTATAGCCTTGAAGTAGCTCCTTAGGTCCTTTGGGTCTCAATTACATCATCTGTGTAATAGGAATAATAATAATAATACAATTTAGTGTTGCTGATAGGATTAAAAGGCATGATGTTGGAAAATTGCCTAGCTCAATGCCTGGCATGTGGGAGGCAGACAACAAATGTTAGTCTCTTACCTTTCTTCCCCTCCCCATAGAAAATTGGGAGACTTCACCAGTCACCATCAGTTTCATTCAAGACTACCTAGTTTCCCTGTATTACTGCCTTACATGTCCTGCCACTTTCAGAATTCAAATGACTTTCCATCTAAAAATACAATCTTCATTCGTGTGTTTGCTCACATATGGGCTCAGACGTATTCACACAGAGATGTACATTCTGCTTAATGGCAACTCAGGTGGACAATAGTGAACTCAAACTTCAAAAAAAATTCTGACAAGATGTTGGCAACACAAGACTACATTCTTTACACCATTTATTCAATGGTTCATCTTAAAAGGTGGAAAACCTGATTAGCCATCAAACAATACACTAATTGGAATCTTTGTAGAATTACCCGCCTTTTAACTATGAGATATGCAGAATGGGCAGGAATAAAAGAAGGGTCTGAAAAGTGTGTGAAAAGGAATAACAGATGGTACTTGAGTGAAATAGAATAGAAAAATCTGAGTAAAGGAAGGAAGAAAACAGAAAAGGAGAGATTGAGCATGCAAAGCTAAAGAGCCCTGGGCGTTTTATCAAGGATAGTTAGTCCTTGGAATGGCTAGCTTCCAGCTTCACTAATTACCGGCTGATGGCTGAATCTGGTTGCTATTTTTATTTACCAAGTTGAGACATTTCCACTCTTGCCTTTGGAATGCCATTCTGAGTCGTGGTATCTAAATGAATTCATGCCACACAATCAGTTGAAAGATACTACAAAAACAAAAAAATAGCTGAGTGAAGTGGAAGCTAAAGACAAAACCCACAGATATTTCAATGCTGCTTTTATTAATTCAAGCCAGCACTTGCCAGTGAAGTACTAACTAGGGACCTGGCACATGACCAAAATCTGTGAACTGCTTGGAAGCCTAGGTGCCTATGCACTATGATGCCTGTTCTATTATTCCTGCCACTGGGGTAGCAATTAGACCATGGCAACCAGAATCTGTGTAGGTTAGGGATCCCCCTACACATGAACTTAAGACAAATTTCAAAGTGGGGTGACTCCATGGATTCTTCCTTAATCCGAGTTTTATTTCAGGTGTCAATGGTCCTTGAAAATCTACAGGACATCAAAGTCAATCCAAGCAAAAATCTAGAATTTCTACCTGCTTAGCAGATTTCCATGGGTCCCTGTCTCCCTCATAAGATTAGAATCTTCCTATGCCTGGAACTAGACACATCTTAAAGTTTATTTTGTCTGTTATAATACAGCCACTCCAGGTCTCTCATGGTTACTATTTGCATAGTGTATTTTTATTCCATCATTTTTCTTTCAACCCACTTGCACCTTTCAAGCTAAAGTCTTTCTCTTTTAGAGGGCATGCAGATCAGCTTTATTGTTTTATCAGTCTGAAAATCTCTGCTTTTTGATTTGGGTGTTTAGATCATTTACCTTTAATGTAATTATTGATATGGCCAGAGTTATATTTGCCATATTACTGTTTGTTTTCTATATGTCTCCTGTCTCATGTGTTCCTCTGTTCCTTATTTACTGTCTTTTTTTTTTTTTGCTAATGCTTGTAATGATGCCAGGTCTTTTGTTTCTGGCAAAAATTCTTTCTTTCTCTGGGATTATTAATAAAATAATACAGTTGGTTTGCATAACACACAAGGCCAGGCCTCTGAGCGCGGGAAGATGGTGGAACAGGCTACCAAATCCGTGCTGTTTGTGTGTCTGGGTAACATTTGTCGATCACCCATTGCAGAAGCAGTTTTCAGGAAACTTGTAACCGATCAAAACATCTCAGAGAATTGGGTTATTGACAGCGGTGCTGTTTCTGACTGGAACGTGGGCCGGTCCCCAGACCCAAGAGCTGTGAGCTGCCTAAGAAATCATGGCATTCACACAGACCATAAAGCAAGACAGATTACCAAAGAAGATTTTGCCACATTTGATTATATCCTGTGTATGGATGAAAGCAATCTGAGGAGAATGACTCTGACTTTGAGACGGTGTACCAGCAGTGTGTCAGGTGCTGCAGAGCGTTCTTGGAGAAGGCCCACTGAGGCAGGTTCGTGCCCTGCTGCGGCCAGCCTGACTAGACCCCACCCTGAGGTCTTGCATTTCTCAGTCAGTGTGTAATCACGTTCCAGAGCCCAAAGCCCCAGCTCTTTGTTCAGTTGACTCTTACCTTAAAAAGTAATTGTAGATGGAAATCAGTTGTGTTCGGCAGAAGAATCAATAAAAATCTTTGATTCAGACAGTTAAAAAAATAAATAAATAAATAAACAAACAAGGCCAAATATGCTATCATTCTTAGTGATATTATCTTACCCATCTTTCCCCCATCACTCTTTGCTCTTTGCCCCATCACACTTATGCTTGAAGAAGTAGGTAAAGAAGTAATTATTCTCCACGCAGACTATGGAGAATTCTAGTGTGGCATACGTGTATGTGTATAGCAGTTATTGGCTCAGAAGGAGAAGGAGGCGAGTGGGTAATTTTCTTCCTTATTGTCAACTTCAAAGCAAGGGAAAGTATTTGATGACCATCATCCTTTTTTTACTAGAGAAAAATTAAGAAATATAATATTATATTTTTTAAAAGCACAGGGTACTATATTCTTTATGATTTTTAGCATATAATTTCTGGTACTGGTATGATGGCTATTTTAAAATTATTTCTTGTGGTTTTCAAATTATCTACATGTGTATACATCCCCCCTTTTACCATAAATCTTTTCTTGATTTAAAAATTAATATTCACATATATTTAAGCAATTAAAATACTATTTCTCTTATAAGGAATAAATAGACATAATCTTCAGTCTTCTTAATTCATGATTATTTCTGTTTGGTGAATATTACACTTGACATCTGCCTATGAGGATCACATTATTTTTATAGTCAAAGTAAATGAAGGTAAGGAAGTAAATGTTGTGCTATTCTCTGGATGTACAAATTATAAATCTTGATGTATACCATTTATTTTCCAGTGAATATATCCAGATTCTTCCTTAGTAACTCCACTGTATTCTCTTCCTGGATAAGGGGTGAAGAGAGAGAAAAAGCACTTACTTTACAGTAAAGGAGAAAACATAGGGCAGTGAAAATGTGCTCTGCCAAAACTTAGGTAGATGACCTGACAAATAACCTCTTCATAATTCAGTCTGTGTCTTCTGTAACAATAGCTCCTCACTCACTCCACAGCATAGTTTGAGGATGAAATTTTAAATAAGATGACCACGTGTTATTTTTACTAAAACTTCTTCCTGTATTTTCTTCTAGCCCTAATATATTAAATAATTTTATATAATAAACTATAAATTGAATAAAGAAAATAACTATTTTTAAATTTCTTGATTTTTTTATCTCACCTATGTAGTATAATCTATGATTATACTGCAGACTATTTATTATTAAAACATCTCATTAGAAGAAGATATATAGTATTATAGATCCTGTGGTTTTTGTCTCAAGTTCACAAAAAAACTAATCACATTGCTAAATCTTGTACAGGAAACACCACAGACAGACTTAATTTACTTTTTGCTTTTTCCTTTTAGAGCATTAAAGTGAAAACCTGCCAAAGCATCAAAAAAAAAAAAAAAGTTAGAGCTTCAGAAGTCATATTAATTTTGGAAAAAATATACACCCTTAAAAATCAGAGCAATCACATTCTTCTTTGAAAAAGTCATTTTTAAAATTTAACATATAAGACAGGATGCTCATTTACCTTGACGTAAAATACACAGCTGATGCACCAGATAAGATAGAATTATACAAAAATACCAAAGCTCTGACCTTCAATCGGTGTACAGGATATGCCATACATAGGACATTCAAAATGCTTTTTTACTCTCTCAGCTATTTCTAATTATATCAGATTAAATGACTGTTACCTGATTTCTTTACAAAATGGGTTTAAATGAAGCATATAATAAATTACTACAGTCAACGAAGGTTATGCTTCTTTGTTCTTGAATGCAATCGAAATATTTTCTTCTAATGAGTTTATTCAATTAAAGTCTTGCAGAAATGCACATTCCCTTAAGTTATTCATTTTAGTGAGGCAAATAAAAAATGAGCAATGAAATATAACTTTATGTTAGATCAGGTAGAACAGTTCATTGGAGTGATGGATGCTTCAGGGCAGTAGTCCTTGTATGCAATATTTTTCTTGCTAATAAAATGAATACAATTCTTTACACTGTCCATTAACAATTTTACAATCTCACAGTAGTAATACACAGTATACCATTCTCCTTACAGGCCAATTTTTCCTAATAAGGAATGCACAGCGTCTCTTGCATCCTGAGTAATGGCAGGCAGTATCAGAAATACAACAGTAAATGTTGAGTTCTCTTGTATAAAATGGTTCTAGAGTGAAGAGGGTCTGAGATGTTGCTGCATTAAGTGATTGTTTTTACTTGAATCCAAAGTGTATTAAACTCCAGGAAATTAGCCTTGGTTAATCTACACATAAGAATATAGTTTTGCTCTTATTTAATCAACAATTTACTTATGCAAAGTCCATGTGTTAGTATTGTGGGCAGGGTATATGGGGTCTGAGTGGGCTTAGAGTATTTTGAGGAGTAAGGATGTAGACATAAAAGAGAAATAGTTTCATCATCTCCCACTCCCTCACCCCCATTTTTTTTCCTGTCTCTCAAGGTGCAAAATGCTGCAGCAGCATGACAGAAAGATTGTCACCTGGCACTGGTCCTAAGTGCGGTGGTCCCCTTCTGCACAGCTCTTCTGTAGAGGAAAGGGGCAATTATGTTGGCTCACTGCTTCCCACTAATCTCTCTCTAAAAAACAAGGGTGAGGATAAGTAATACAATAGAGAGATTTTTCAAGAGCACAACTGGCTTTCATTGTGGTGTCATTTGGAAAATTTGTTTTTAAAATTTTGTCCCCAATCTAAAGGCACAGATCAAATTGAAATAGAAAGATTTAAACATTGGATCTCAGTCTATTGCAAAAGAGTTCCTACAATTCCATACTTCATCCTTTTTTTCATAAAGGTATTACCTGAAATATGCTAAAGCCAAATGTAATCATAGCTATGAGTGTCACAGGTCCTTAGTTGATTGCCAAGATTTCCATGGTGTGTCAGATAACCAAAGGATCTCTGAGTGTCTGCTCACCAGCAAAGATAACATGCCACCACCCAAGGCCCTGCTATGGGCACAAGGCAGAGAATGGCCTTGCTGAGGAAGCCCCAAATCATCCCCACCATGCAGCTGCGAAGAGAAGCCAACTGGAAGGCAGAAGGAAGAGAGATTCTGCAAATTGGCTCTGGCTCCTACTGCCCAGTCTCATAGCACTGAAATTCTCCAGCCTGTGGGAGGAGGAAAATGCTAGGGAGTCTTGTATAAAGTTCTAAATTCATTAGCTACTGGGGAAAGCTTTTGCTATACATAAAGTAAAGAGAGAGAAAAAAATACTGATCTCAAAGCAAGGAGTCCAAAGTCAGGAGTGATGAGTCACCCTTACATATTTTTTGGTATGGTAAAATTTCAATGAGAAGCATTCCTGGGTGCCTGATGTAAGGTGCAGATCTTGGGGCATAAGAACAGTAGTGGGTTCAAGGGTTATGCACAGGCCCTTTATAATGGGAAAAGGATCCATTCCCATTAGTTAGTAACTGCACTTCCTGGGTGGAGATGCTGTAGGGGACAACAGGGCTGGGGCTTAAGAGACTCCAGATGCTACTTCACATTTTCCTCAAGGTTAATGGTTAAAGGCTGTTACTTTGAATTTCTAAACTTAGATTAAATTTTAACCTGAGGATCAAAGATGCTGATTTGTTCGTCCGATTACAATGTTACAATTTAACCCTATTTTTCTTATTCCACCTAAGAATGTTGTACAACAGTGCTTCCACTTAGAAACAGCAGCATTTAGCCTTTTGTAATGTGCCTTGGGTTTCCTTTCACTGCAGTTAGCAGAATTAATACCTGGTGGTGGTTTCAGAAATTCTCTGTGAGAATGGTTTAGAATCAGTGTCTGATTGGAAGCCAGAGGACTCACCTGGAAGCTGTTTGCATTTAAAAGCCTGCTATTTAGAATTAAACTGTACATTTTAGTTATAAATACAGCATCCATGTGAGGATTTTAAGGCCCTTCTTTTCATTATTTAGATGATTTCCATGGGTGAGGTTGGCGATTGTTGGGTGCATTTGGAGGGCCATTGAAGAGCTAAATCCTGCTAGCTTCCCCAGGCACAGTTGCTGATAGTGTCCCATAACAGTTTGTAAATGTATTTAAGATGTTCCAGCTTGGAAGTAGATTCTGCTTTGTCCCTCCCCCATCATACTATGTGAATCCTTTAGAACACTACTGCAGAACAAAACACTGAAATCCTGTATAAATGATTGAGTCACTGAAGCCGGTACTCAGAGCAAGGGCTTTATTAACAGATTTTTCTCCAGTAGTCTTGAAAATCTCCCCTGAGGGAGAAAACTGGCAAAAAGGGGCCTGAGAGTTGTTGGAAGAAATGAAAAGTACATAGGATGCTATTTTGAAGAACTGATTTGTCAGAAGCCACTTTATTTGAACAATAATGTGACTGCACCTGGCACATGAGACAGGCTCTGGGCTTGTTTCTCAATGTTGTGAAAAGCAAGACAGTTCCCATGGAGTAGATTACAGTGTGTTGGACAAGGACATTCCCCCGTGTGAAGGCACACTCCATGGAGCCAGTGGGGCCACCATTCACAGTGTGCAAGCTGTGGCCTTGGAGAGAACATGGGCAGGGCTTCCCCAGCCTCTACTATACCCCATCTTTACTCCATTGATCACAACAATGGCACTTTTTTCTTTTGGTGCAAATATTTCCATTTTCCAATTGAGCCTAGACTTTGATTTTATAAAAGGAAAAGAGAATATCTATATATGTAAATATCTGCATGTGAGTGTATGTATATATATATGTATATACGCATTTATAGATAAAATTATTATGGTTGCAGAAGCATCAAATTTTGTAAAAATGTTTACTACAAGCCTCTTTTCAAGCACACTTATGACACAGAAAATATTCGGAGATTAAATTGCCCATGAATCTAGTGCTCAGAGGAAAATAGTTTGACAAATTGGACCAATGCAGTTGAAACTGGATCATAGAAGTTAAAAATATTTACAAAGTATCATCTTTTGTAATGTGCCTCACAGGACTTTGGATTCCTTGGGAAAATGCAACAATTCTTTTGTGGCTGCTGTGTAGGTCTGATTTTCACTGTGAGTCACCCTTTATATTTTCCTTCTTTCAACTCCTTCCTTCTCCTGCAAGTTCATAACATTTTATTAATATCAAAGGAAGGTCATAATTTTAGAAATCAAAATTAAAGAATGGGTGCTGTGTAGCATTATGTCTACTGGGCTTGATATAATCAGTACTTTTGGTGTAATTTAGAACGTGATTATACTGTGTGTCATTGGCTATGTATATAGACACAACATGTTCTCTATCAGTCTCTATCTATCTGTCTATCTATCTATCTATCTATCTATCTATCTATCTATCTATCATCTATCATCTTGTAATCTGTCTCAGTGGTGTGCTGAAGTCAGCTCACACTGGTTGGTAAGAGCTGGCAGATACATTTCCAGGAATTTTGTAAGCTGATTAGGGTCACTTTGATAGTTTGAAAATGGAGAGAAAATATTTGGACCATAGAAATTGGCAAATGATACAAATCAGAGACTTCTTTTTTTTTCCCCTCCTGGACAGTGTGTTGTTAAATAATTTACCAATATACCATTGTAGTTTGGTCAGAAAAGAGAGTGCATACATGGTTCAGTTTACAATGGGAGCAATAATCAATTATTTAGAATACCAAAGTTAGAGAAAAAGAAACTTTTTGGCAATTTAGCCAATAAGTTTATAGTCTTAAATATCACCTGTTTTTCTAATTAAATGTTTTAAAAGTAAATGATAGAGTCTAGTACATTTCTTAATCATTAAATATGTTTTATAACGTTTGTACAAAGCTATTGTGAAACATCTGTTGACTTTTTTTAATCAAACGCTCTGTACTTGTTTTATAAATAATTGCAGAACTATAAGTTAAACCTAAATATTAACAAAAATGAAACTATATGAAAAGTAGATGAATCAAACTTGTCTTGCAGATATAGCTTTTGTGTTTATTTTCTGGAAACTCTGTTTTTTGGTGTTATTGAGCTATTTTTGTATTCAATTTACATGTGTACATGTGTCTGCACATGCGCATACACACACACACAAACATCAACAAATTATAATATCAGAGAAACAGGACTTCTGGCTCATGAAATATTTTACTTAATAGCCAGGAATGACTTATGTTAAAAATTGTGCCAGGCTTATAAATATCTCTTTGATCTGGCCAACAGCTCTTCCTCTCTTTTCTAAAAACTTCAAAGTGCCCTCATTTCTATTTTTTCCCTTTCAGTTAACAATTTAGTTTAAAAGTGCACACTCATGGTTCAGTAAATGGGCTTTGTCTAGTAGTCACTGATGCTGAGTATGAATTTCAATGGATCCGTTAGCTTTACTACTAAGATCTTGCTGAGATCGGAGCGGGGCTTCTGGGCAGGCTGAGCACTGGAGGTGTGCAACACGGTAACTTCAAATAAGAGAAACCCTGAGTTTTACTGGGCAAAGAAAGAACAAGTGGAAGGTATGATTTCTGAACCTGGAGATAGCGAAAATGAAGGAAATTCCAAAAGCGCGTATTTCCAAATAATGACAGGCCAGCAGGAGGACACCAAACCTCTAGAAAGAAGTATTCTTTCTTCCAGCTACGGATGGCTTTGGCATCCCGCAGGCACGTTCCTTTGGCCTTCAGGATCTTAGATGCAGATGTGGAGAGTCAAGAGGTAGGCTGACTCTGAGTCTTCAGCTAAATTATTTGGAAATTAGTTTGAAAAAAAATAAATTTATAACATTTAATTTTTATGTGGATTTGCTCCTTTTTGAACAAAGCAGAGCCCAGGAGTTTCTGGATAAATACATGTTCTGGTCTTGTTACAGGTTCTGGTAAATCAGAGGGAGAAATGGAGTTGTCGCAGAAATGTCAGCAAACTTTACAGCAGTAGTTCACACATGCAGCTACTATACATTCATTCATTGCTATTTTCCCAAGAAATGGAGCAACCTAGGAGCTTATGCTACAGTAGATTCCAATGAACCATAATGACTACTTCAAGAACAAAGAAACACATACAAAGGTGTGATATCTTTCTGTTGGCTTGAGTTTTCAAACCTGAAATTCTTTAAAATACATTTCTGGGATTTTATTTAAATATTGATGCACCACACTTAAAAAGCAGTGACTTCTTGGTAAAATGTAATACTGAAATGGAACATTGTCTTTTCGAAAAAATAAGAAATGTGGTTGGAAATTAAATACCTTTTAAAAAATTAAAAATAAACACACTGTCACAGCTTGGGGGTTTGAATGAACCCTGTACCAAGGAGTTGAGACAACTCCTTCTTTGGGTCACATACTGGAACCCTTAGCACTCAAAAGCTGCTCAGCAAAGATAATTTCAGCATTTCAGTGGCATCTTTCTCTGCTGTCATATTTCATTCAGAAGCCACTTTGGCATGTCCCCCATAGATGGCTTTTCATGACAAATCACTGTGATACCACACAAAACTGCTTTAAGTGTTTTTTCAGTATAAAAGAGTTTTGCATTTAGAGCTCAATATCAAAATTAAGCATGTTCTGTAAAAGCTTAATTTAACCCATTTAATATACTTGTTTTTAAATGAGTCTATCCTGATTTTCCATCCTAGATAAAATTTCACCTCAATTGCGTACTTTCCAATCACCTTGGGCCGGGGGGAATATTTTTAGGTATAGAATCCAACACAAAGATGCTAAATGTATTCTTCGTGACTTAATTTTCCATCCATATTTTATATGGATTCTACCAAGGGAAAATGTTCTCATTTGAATTGGGAGAAACTATCTTTTTCAGGTAATTCTTTTCTTGGCATTTACGAGTGCTGACTGTCATGCTGAACATGGATATCCAACAGGAATCAAGGGGAAAAACTTAATTTATATTGTTTTGAAAATAGATGTTTCTACGATCATAAAAATCTTTTTATGTAGTCCTTAAATATTTTGGATGGTGATTTAATACATAAACATATTTGTACAGGTTTTTTTTAAAAACACTTTGTAATTTTGCTTACTCAACAAAAATGAGTAATTATGTAAAATATTTTTTGTCATTTTATGAAATATGTCTTTTTGGTAGTTTTTGGATAATGCATGACCTGTCATTTTCCAAGTAATGAATCCCTGATGGATTACATAGTTATATGACTATGTCATGAATTATACATTTCTTGTCACATATTTGAGGCAAACCTGAGGATAGATTATTGAATAATTGTTATTATTTTCTTTTGTAAAATATTTCATTTCTCCATTTTCTTTTTCAGTGGTCTTTTGAAGAATCCAATCTGTTGAGAAAACACAAAACATAACACAATTAACTATTTTAATTTAGGTAATAAATATTAATCCTTTGGATAGAATTAAATTTAATAATATATTGGCAATGCTGGGCACACAACTAATATAATTAAGAAATGTTTTCTCGTTGATCTATTAATATTCAATGTCAAAAAATGACATTTATTAAATTGCTGTTTCTTTTTTTTTTTGAGACAGAGTCTCACTCTGTCACCAGGCTGGAGTGCAGTGGCGTGATCTCCGCTCACTGCAACCTCCGCCTCCCGGGTTCAAGTGATTCTCTGGCTTCAGTCTCCTGAGTAGCTGGGACTACAGGCGTGCACCACCATGCCCAGCTAATTGTTGTATTTTCAGTAGAGACAGGCTTTCACCATGTTGGCCAAGATGGTCTCTATCTCTTGACCTCATGATCTGCCCGCCTCAGCCTCCTAAAGTGCTGGGATTACAGGCATGAGCCACTGTGCTGGGCCGCTGTTTCATTTTTAACATTTTCATTGGTTAAATACATCATGACCCCTAGTAAAATATAGTATACACATTGAACTAATTAAAAGTTTCTGGGAAAATATTTTGGGAGGCAAACAAGCTGCAGTTAGCTAGCATCGTCTCTTCTTTGCCATCATCTTTTTTTTCAGGGATGTGGCAGAGAAATTTCCATCAAATGATCGATGACCATAAGTTGAGGTCATTAGAGATGGTAGGGAATCTGACAGGTATATTATGGCTAGGGCGTTAGGGAGATTTCTGAGTTGTCTGTACTAACTTTAAATTCATCAGGATGTCTGCTTATATAGATTTGATATAAAAAGCCTCTTGAAAACATACTATATCATTTGGAAATAAAAAATGAAGTCGTTGACTATAAGAAAAATTTCACATTGTGGTGGATAGTGAGCCATATTTCATTATGCTTTGCAATTTGGGGCATCATTAAATGTTATAAGTGCTGCAATTGTTTCCCATTCTATAGAATAACAAAACTAAGTATGGGGGATAGAAGGGATCTTTACAATTATCTAACCTAAAATGCTTATTTTTAAAAAAAGAAAATTAAGGGTCATAGATGTTTTTTCAAATTTGTATATATTTTTTAAATTTGAGAGAGGGCTATAATAGATCCAGCAAAGGCAATGAGTTAATTCTTTGAAAGTGTGGTAACTCTATATCATTTTAATCACGAAATTATGGCAAATTATGCCAGGGAACCATGTGTTTATAAAATAACTATTAAACAACTGAGGGCTTAGAGGGGATAAACCCTCAAAAATATGCACTTTTAGGTTGGAAAATTTTTATTCAGGGCTTATGTCTTCTATTATGCCATCATCTAGTTGGTGGTAGATGAAGAAATGGTGGTAACGGAACAAATACACATGAAAACAGTAAGTTTGTCTTCCCCAAATGCCAGCTCTTCTACATGTCTCAGGCTTTTTTATATGAGCCAACTGTAAAAGTTCCAGATTCACAAACCATTAGGCTTCTTAACTTGTGCCTGCACATCCTGAGTCAAAAATAAACAGACAAGGCTTTCACAAAAGCAGGTGGTGGATTCTAAGACTTTTTCTCCTTCCCACTCTGCTTTGCTTCTGATCTCTTACAGGTCTTTTTGCTTCTTTACAACACTTCTTGGCTTCTACACATTAAATGTTCTATTTTAAAATAACTTCTGTTATCTCAGCATTCCACCCAACCAATTAACATGGTTGAGTGTTTTAAGGGAAGTTGAGTGACAAAGAGTGGAGATTAGGAGAAAATAGTTTATAGCTTCAAGATGGACTGGGCCAATCCTAGCCCAAATTTGAAACCAATAGAGTTTGTTTTCAGCCCCAATACTTTCTTTGCAGCACTGGCTTTCCTTTCTTTCTTCCTGTGTTTGTTTCATGATCTCTTGTTCAAAACCCTATGGCAAAAGGTCTGATGAAGTGATCTCTGTCAAAAAAGTAGGTGCTTAATGAATATAACATGGAATATTTGCTGAATGAATAAATTCATACTAATGTATAAAAGACTAAAAAGTGGTGAGGTATTAGTCCCCATCCACACTCACCCAGAACATGTATATCGGATGAAGAATACAGCTTTAGGATTAACAAATAAATCATCAGTTGAGGAACTTCAGGCATCCTTATGACATCAAGTTATGAGAGAGGAATGTTCTGAGTCTCTCTGGCTCCTCGTGTGCTGATGTCACCCTACTCTATTGGACATGCTGGCCTGGCTGGGCATCTCCCCCGGCATGTGGTACCACATTTCAGGACAAGTTTCTCCACCTATTTAAACCTACGTCCCCTACAAGATTCCTCCCATCAATCATGAAGTGTACTAAGCAGCTACTAACACCTTGTCAAGCTTTAATTTTTGCCATGTGTATGATGAAGACAAAGATATAAAGACTATGTCTTTTGAAAGTGAATCTCTGCTCTAAGAGAAACTTTTGGCCTGTCTCTTACACAGAGACTCAGACTTGGGAGTTGAAATGAACTCCAAACTGGTGGGAGTCAGGAAAGGCAGGAAGAAGGGATAGTCCTGAGGTGTCTGATCAGATCTAGTTAGAATAAAAAAGATGTCTGGGACAAGAGTAGCTCTTATCCCAGTTCCCTGCACATAGTAAGCATTCGGTAAGAGCTAGTTTCTTCCCTTCTATCTTAGAATCACAGTTCTGATTGCTGGGCCTCCCAGTGAAGTGGCTGAACTATTTCTACTGGGTAAGACAGCCCAAAGTTTGTCAAATGACCTTTTTTGGGGCCTGCAATAATAATAATAATAATAATAATAAACAATAGGCTAGGTGCAGTGGCTCACGCCTGTAATCCCAGCACTTTGGGAGGCCGAGGCGGGCGGATCACGAGGTCAGGAGATCGAGACCACGGTGAAACCCCGTCTCTACTAAAAATGCAAAAAATTAGCCGGGCGTGGTGGCGGGCACCTGTAGTACCAGCTACTCGGGAGGCTGAGGCAGGAGAATGGCGTGAACCCGGGAGGCGGAGCTTGCAGTGAGCAGAGATCATGCCACTGCACTCCAGCCTGGGCGACAGAGCGAGACTCCGTCTCAAAAAACAAACAAAATAATAATAATAATAATAATAACCTAAGAAGCTGTCAGAATGTATCAACACATCATTATCTGGATGAAATAATGAGCTTATTTTTACATTTATGCTTTTTCAGACTACTGACTGAAAAATAGGTGACTGAAGTTTTCTATTTGTTTGGCTGAAACGGAGGTACAAGGCCTGAAAGAACCTATCCAAATACCAGCTCTGGTTTTCCTCTTCTCCTGCCAGTGATGTCCTAAAACCATACAGGTAAGTGCAGTGCTGAGAATAGAAGACTATGCTGAAAAAAATCAACAGTAACACTTTCTATTAGAGGTGCATATAAATGAAGAAACCACTTCCTATATTTCAAGTACAACCTTGACACCAATAAGCCAGGCCTTGGGTACCACAGTGTGGCAAAGCTAGGTATTACAGAGAGAACACTGATCCCTTATAAAGTAGAAGGAAGAACTGGACATTGGATGTAGTGGAGAATTTTGTTTGGGGAACTTTGCTAGAGAAAAGCCATGGATTCTATTTACTGAATTAAATGCCACTGACCTACATCTGGCTTTGTTCACCATCTCCTCTGAGACTAAGCCCCTCAAAAGAGGAAGTGAGTCATAGGACAGTAAGAAAGGATAGGAACAGTGGTATTTCAGTGGGAGAGAAACTTGATATTTAAACGATTTGATTAAATAATTATGTTGCTCAGATAATAGAACAATTAATATGTAGCCTCAACCTATATTTTTAACATAATTTAACTAAAAAACAATAGGTAAAATATAGGGGGATATTATGCTAGAATAAATGCCTATTTGATATTTAATTGAAAAAAACATTCAACTTTGTATGTGATGTTATTCTCTATTCAACTTATCCCAAAAGCTGTCATCTCAGTTCTACCTAATGTGAAAATTATACAGCTGCTAGGAGTTTTAAAAATCATGTCTATTTCAGCCTAAGCAAAACATTACATAAATATCCAGAGTTACTTGACACTAAATAGGTGGTTACTCACTTTTACCACAGAATTTGAAATAGGAGTCTGTGAAACTTTAAGATCTCCCCTACATCAGCTGATCCCTTATCTTCCACTCAGGCACACAATTTATTACATAAAATGTGCCATGTATATTTAAACATTAAAGAATTATTTGATATTTAAGACATGGAGACATGTGATTAAAACAAGGCTTATTTTAACCTTGAATCTACTGCTTATATATCCTTAAATTGACATAGGAATTCATTTTTTCTTTTTCTATAAAAGACAGTTTTCATTGTTCTGTTTATAAGAGAAATACATACTTATTATAAAATTTTAATTGTTACAGATATGTGAAAGTCCCCTATCATCCTAAACTCTAGAAAGATACTTTTGTGAATTTTTAAATATTTCTAACTCAAAATAAGTTTTTTTTCCTTTACAAAAATTGGGTCAAGTCGCGTGCAGTGTTTGAAATACTCATTTTTCTTTTTTCTTTCTCTTAGTCATCATTTCTACGTTTGTTTCATTGCTGTAATAATACTATATTACATAGTCTGAATATATCAGAGCTTATTTCTCCAGTTTGCTGTTGATGATTGAAGTAGAGAGTCAAAGGAATTTTGGTGTTTACCTTCCACAGTGCTAAAATGAGCAGCATTAACAGCAATAATCCAGCAAAAGCACTCAGCAGGATGACCCATAATGGCACTCTGCCTGGTAGCCCGTCTTTGGATATTTGAATAGCAAGCTGAAAATTATTAAACAAGATTGTTAACATAATAAACACCTATTAGAACTCCTGGAACATTGAGTTCTTGCAGGCTACAATTCTCTACCAGTGCATTAATCTCGTTACTCTATAACGAGAAAACATTAGGTTTGCATTAGAAAATGCTCTTCATCTAGCCTAAATCTCTAACTATGTCAAATTTATTATTACCAAAAGGTATTTATAATATTATCCTTCAGAAATTTATACATAAAGAGTTAAATGTCAATAGATTGGAATGCTCAAGGGGAGGAGTGAATTTCTGTTTAACTCAGGGAGAACCAAAGTATTGTGTGTGTTAAAGATTAATTAGTACACTACTGTATTGTCATAATAGCATTAGTTTAGATTGGAATGTCGCAGTTTGTTGTCATAAGAACCTGAGAAAGTCTCCTTATTTCATTTCTAGTGTGCTTAATTTTTTGTTTATAGATTGAAAGTATAATGCATAAATGTCAAGTGTATGGATAAGTGAATGTTTGCATATATATTCACTCCCAGTGTGCTCTTCATTATACCACAATGTCTCTTCTACTTGAGCTATCACTGGGTCCACATGTATAAATCAGGTTTTAACTGAAGCAAAGCTGTAAAATGGACCGCTTTTAGTGTTCCAGCTAACTCCAGAGAACTCAAGTTCTCTCAGGGTGGCACTCAAACCTCAATGAAACCTATCTGCTCTGTGTCCCATCCCTGGGGGATTTGAAAAAAATTAATTTAGGGTAGAAGTCAATGGCTAGTAATAGTTCAAGCCCTGTATTTGCCTTTAACAGTAACACCTCAATTTCTTTACCTAGAGGGAAGATTAGGGTAGAAAAAGAAACTAACAGGGGAGAGATTTGTATATACGTGATACTAATCAAAACCTCTCAAATCACTCCAGGTAGGTGACAGAGCTGGCAAGAATATAGACATATACAGCATCAGATCATTATGACAGTTTCTTAAAACAAAACAAAACAAAACACAGATGGGGTTTCACTGTTTTGCCCAGGCTGATCTCAAACTCCTGGGCTAAAGTGATCCTTCCATCTCAGTCTCCCAAGTAGGCTGGGATGACAGACATGAGCCACTACGGCCAGCAAGGCAGATTTTAAACATATGTAAAACAATTCCCTGAACTTACAGATATGGAAACGGGAATCTAGATAAGATCAGTGACTTTCCTCAGATCACACAATTACAAAATGATCACTTTTAGTAATTTTATCAATATAGATATAATTTTTCCTTTAGGATGAATGTAGAATAAATATTTCCAGGGGAATTTTAAACTAATATTTAGGGGAAATAAAACTCATTATAAAATTTTAACACATAAATTTAGGAATCAAATGTACTTTTCCAATATAAACCATACTCAAATTTTTTAGGTTTTAGTGAAATGTTGGCTATTCTATGCAAGGAACAACTTTGCATTTTGCATTGCTTATGCTAAGCGCTCTTTATGACATAAGTAAACATATGCATGTATTTTCCTTTTTCTTGAAAAGTGTATACTTATCAGAAGTCATTGATATTGGAATAATTTGAAATAAGCAATTTAAAAAGAACATCTGAAAGTTAGGGATCTTCCAAATTGAATTTTATGATTCACATGGTGCTGTTTGTCCACATGGGATATTTAAATTCTCCCATGAGAAGTGGGGAGATCATCCTGAAGTGCCTGCATGTGTAACAAGCACTTATTTTATTTTATTTTTTTAGATATGGGGTCTTACTCCGTCACCTTGGCTTATTAATTTATAAAAAGGACAAGAGTGAAAAACTCAAACCTTTCTATTTTCACTAAGGACTCAAGTCTGAATTTGTATTAGGAAATACCATCTCATTTTTGTTTCAAATTTCTCAATGAAACTTGAAAGAAAACTTTAAAAAATGTACATGTTTTCCTGTACAGTCTAAAGGCACTTTTTATAAAGAAGTTTTTTTTTTGAGGCTGCTCTTCAGATGTCAGCTGCATTTTATAATGTCAGCTTTTAAGGAGGAAAGTTACAACTGCATCATTTGCTATCAAAGTGAAAGTAAAAACATCCATTTACCGTGATAGTTATAAGTGATAAAGTCAAATGTGGCATGTGAATTGTAAATATCATGATTTTCCCAGTTTCTTACCAGGAAGAATAAGACTAAAATCACATTTGAAGCTAATGAAGTATAATTTGAAGCAAATAGTGTCTGTCACTTACTGAGAGCAATACCAGTCACTGCTTAAGGGACTATCAACAATTATAAAACATTATGTCACAAAATTCAGAGTGAAATGCATAATGTTTTCAAAACTCATGTAGCACTTACCTCTCTTTTTTGATTGCTGCTACTTAAAACCAGAGATGTATTTTCACTCTGAAGTTCTCCCCTTATAGTAAGATTTAAGCTGGAAAAATATGACTGAAAAGCAAATAGGATTTGTTCTTGATATATGATGGTCATCAAAATGAGAGCTAGTCATGTTTGAGTAGGACATTTATAAAAGCTAAGATTTTTCTGAGAGATTAAAAATTCCAGTTTTGTTAACTTCCAAATGGAACTGGTAGTATCAAATAATAACCATGCACTCGTCCTCCCTCATTTGCCCCTGAAAATCCTTACTTAGATCCTTGTTATGGAATGAAAAAAATTTTTAAAAATATTTTCTATTGATTTATCATTAGAAAAAACAAACCTCAAACTCTGCCTATCTTTAATGTAGCAAGACATGAAACAGCTACATTCTGGTGATGAAGTTTATCTAGGCCCTTATTTAGGATTCAAAATGAAATTGATGATCTGGGGGGACAAGATGGCTAACTAGACACAGCCATCTCTCCCACTAAGAGATCCCAAATTATCAAGTAGATAATATAATCTGGGCAGATCTGATCTCTAGGGAGAAAACACCGAGAGTGTGTGGAGAGGCAACACAGATGCTAAGTCTGAAGAGGGAGAAGCTGGGAACCCTGCGTAGGGTACCTGAATGCTTGGGCTACTTCCTGGCCCTAAATGGCTCCTGGAGAAGGGGTGAGGGAGGGGACTGAGGGACAGCTCACTCTTGCCACAGACATCTGGGATCTAAGCTACAGAGTACCCAACATCTCCAATGGATGTATGAGCTGGCAGGTGGATTTTCCCAGGGAGTAGGTAGAGACAGGGCTTCAGCTAGCATGGAGCCCAGGAGTTTTTGTGAGCAGAGCACAGACATAGATGCCCATCCCCTTGGACTCCCCATCTCCCTCAGAGAGGCTCTAGCCCCAGATGACCACAAGCCAGGAGAGAGCAGGCATTCCCCATGGGACTGGGGCATGTCTGTTCTGCAGCCTCTCCTGCCTGCCAGACCCTCCTAGAGTCCCTGCCTAACTACCCCACAGGAGCATGTGCACAGCGCAGTCTCTGCTGCCCAGCCTGGGTGCCGTGCCCCACCTGAGTACTTTCCCTGTGACCTGGGAGCACTTTGGATCCTCCAAAGAAACCAGAGCCTGACTCTGAGCTGTGGGGTGTCCTGGAGACCCACAGATGGCATGTCCAGCTCAGGAGTACCAAGCTGAGATCTATGGCTGGCACTCAAGTCGGGGAGGAGCCCCCATCTCAGAGCCCTGAGATGGGTAACACACATGGATTCGTGGGCCAGTGTGGGCCAGCACTGGAGTAGGGCATGACTCCCTCCATAGGGCTGGTTCAGAAAAGGTGTCACCTATCTACCTGCCATGGCCTCTGCCCAAGGTAGCCTGTGGCCCAGAACACCTAACAAAAGAAACATGGGTACAGTGCCAGTGATTGGAGGAGGCCTCTCCCCACCCACTGCAGAGCACACCTGCAAAAATGAGTAAATACAACAGTGGCAAGACTAAGAGCCTATCTACTGCGCATTACCCTTAAGTGCCCTCTACTGGATCACAGCTCAAACAACAACACCAAAAATTATTTTGCTAATAAACACTCCTGTATCTTTATAGCAGCATGATTTATAATCCTTTGGGTATATACCCAGTAATGGGATGGCTGGGTCAAATGGTATTTCTAGTTCTAGATACCTAAGGAATTGCCACACTGACTTCCACAATGGTTGAACTAGTTTACAGTCCCACCAACAGTGTAAAAGTGTTCCTATTTCTCCACATCCTCTCCAGTACCTGTTGTTTCCTGACTTTTTAATGATCGCCATGCTGCTATAAAGACACATGCACACGTATGTTTATTGTGGCACTATTTACAATAGCAAAGACTTGGAATCAACCCAAATGTCCAACAACAATAGACTGGATTAAGAAAATGTGGCACATATACACCATGGAATACTATGCAATCATAAAAAATGATGAGTTAATGTCCTTTGTAGGGACATGGATGAAACTGGAAACCATCATTCTCAGCAAACTATCGCAAGGACAAAAAAACAAACACTGCGTGTTCTCACTCATAGGTGGGAATTGAACAATGAGAACAATTTGGACACAGGGTGGAGAACATCACACACTGGGGACTGTTGTGCGGTGGGGGGAGGGGGGAGGGGGGAGGGATAGCATTAGGAGATATACCTAATGCTAAATGACGAGTTAATGGGTGCAGCACACCAACATGGCACATGTATACATATGTAACAAACCTGCATGTTGTGCACATGTACCCTAAAACTTAAAGTATAATAATAATAAAATTAAAATAAAAAAAACACTCCCATGAGCATACACCCACAAATAAACATCCTGTACAGAGCCCTGGCCCTCTAAAAGCATCCAGAAACAAACCAATGACTACATTCAACTTATACCACAGTTGAAGAACATCAGTCCCCCAAGATGAGAAAGAATCAGCACAAGAACTCTAGATAGAGACAGGCATCAAAGAAATATACCTCCAAATAGTAAGAGTCATCTGTAACTAATCCTAGCCAATATCATACTGAATGGGCAAAAGCTGGAACCATTCCCCTGGGGAACTGGAATAAGACAAGGATGCCCACTCTTACCACTCCTATTCAACCTAGTACTCTAAGTCCTAGCCAGAGTAATAAGGCAAGATAAAGAAATAAAGACATCCAAATAGGAATAGAAGAAGTCAAGCTATCTTTTTTCCACTGGTAATATGATCCTATACCTAGAAAACCCTTAAGACTCTGCCAAAAAACTCCTAGAATTCATAAATGACTTTGGTAAAGTTTCAGAATATAAAATAGGTGTACAAAAATTAGTAGCATTTCTATACACCAATAATGTTCAAGGTGAGAGTCAAATAAAGAACACAACTCAGGGCCGGGCACGGTGGCTCATGCCTGTAATCCCAGCACTTTGGGAGGCCGACGTGGGTGGATCATGAGGTCAGGAGATCGAGACCATCCTGGCTAACACGGTGAAACCCCGTCTCTACTAAAAATAAAAAAATTAAAAAAATTAGCTGGGCGTGGTGGTGGGTGCCTGCAGTCTCAGCTACTCGGAAGGCTGAGGCAGGAGAATGGTGTGAACCTGGGAGGCAGAGCTTGCAGTGAGCTGAGATTGCGCCACTGGACTCCAGCCTGGGCGACAGAGCGAGACTCTGTCTCAAAAAAAACAAAAACAAAAACAAAAAACAAAAAACAAAAAACTCCATTTACAGAAGCTACAAAAAGCATTGAAATATCCAGGAATCCAGCTAACCAAGGAGGTAAAAGATCTCTAAAAGGAGACCTACAAAACACTGCTGAAAGAAATCAGAGATGAGACAAACAAAAGAAAAAGCCTTTCATTTAATATCACTAAATGGCCATACTGCCTAAAGCAATGTATAGATTTAACACTATTGCTCTTAAAGTACCAACATCATTTTTCACAGAATTAGGAAAAACTATTCTAAAATTCATGTGGATCTAAAAAAAGAGCTCAAGTAGCCAAAGCAATCCTAAGTAAAAAGAACAAAGCCAGACCCATCAGACTGCCTGACTTTGAACTCTACTATAAGACTACGGTAATCAAAACAGTATGATACCGGTACAGAAGAGCCACATGGACCAGTGAAACAGAATAGAGAATTCAGAAATAAAGCCACATACCTACAACTGTCTGATATTTGATAAAGCCAACAAAAACAAGCAATGGGGAAAGGAATCCCTAGTCAATAAATGGTGTTGGAATAACTGGCTAGCCATATGCAGAAGAATGAAACTGGACCCCTAACTTTCCCCCTATACAAAAACTAACCAAGACAAATTAAAGATTTAAATATAAGACCTTAAACTATAAAAATATTATAAGAAAACCTAGGAAATACCCTCCCTGACATTGGTGTTGGCAAATAATTTTTGGCTAAGTCTCTAAAAGCAATTGCAACAAAAACAAAAATTGACAAGTGGGATCTAATTAAACTAAAGAGCTTCTGCACAACAAAAGACACTATCAATAGAGTAAACAGACAACCTACAGAATGGGAGAAAATATTTGCAAACTATGCATCTGACAAAGGTCTAATATCCAGAATAAGGAACTTGAACAACTCAGCAAGCAATCCACAAATAACCACATTAAATAATGGGCAAAGGACATGAATAGACTCCTTAAAAGATGACATACAGGTGGCCAACAAACATATGAAGAAACTCTCATTATCACTAATCATTAGAGAAATGCAAATCAAAGCCAAAATGAGGTACCATCTCACTCCAGTCAGAATGTTTATTATTAAGAAGTCAAAAAATAACAGACAATGGTGAGGCAGCGGAGAAAAGGAAAAGCTTATACACTGTTGGTGGGGATGTAAATTAGTTCAGCCAGTGGAAAGCAGTTTGGAGATTTCTCAAACAACTTAAAACAGAACTACCATTCAACCCAGCAACCCCATTACTGGGTGTATATACCCAAAAGAAACTGTTTACCAAAAAGACACATGCAGTCATATCTTCATTGCAGTGCTATTCACAACAGCAAAGACATGGAATCAACATAGGTGCCCATCAGCAGTGGCCTGGATAAAGAAAATATGTACATATACACCACGGAACACTGCACAGCCATAAAAAAGAACAAAATTGTGTCCTTTGCAGCAACATACATGCAGATGGAGGCCATAATCCTAAGCAAATTCCACAGGAACAGAAAACCAAATACCACATGTTCTTACGTATCAGTGAGAGTTAAGTCTTGGGTACTCATGGATATAAAGATGGGAACAGGAGACACCATGGACCACTTGGGGGAGCTGACAAACTACGTATTTGGTATTATGCCCACTACCTGAGCGGTGAAATCTGTACCCTAAACCTCAGTATCCTCCAAATATACCCATCTAACAAACTCGTGCATGTATACTCCTTGTATCTAAAATTAAAGTTGAAATTTAAAAAATGAAATTGCCAATATTAACAGTTAATGACATAAAAATAGCAACTTACTATAATCAAATTCAAAAATGGCAATGTCATATATTCAACTAAATACTTCCTGAGAAACAAATAATACAAAATACAATAAAAAGTTTTAAAGTAGCTTATTGTCAGACAGATTTGGCTTCATAAGGGGTTAAAAATGTCTTCATAGTCTCTACTAAAATACAAAAAAAAATTAGCCAGGCGTGGTGGCGGGCACCTGTAGTCCCAGCTACTCGGGAGGCTGAGGCAGGAGAATGGCGTGAACCCGGGAGGCGAAGCTTGCAGTGAGCCGAGATCGCGCCACTGCACTCCAGCCTGGGTGATAGAGAGAGACTCCGTCTCAAAAAAAAAAAAAAAAAAAAAAAAAAAGGCTTCATATATACCTATATATTATAAAGTTATACATATAATAAAAGTCTGATAAAACACAGTAAGTCTATGGTATATGTAAGTCTTTCCTTTGTTACTGGGGTCAAGGGTTGCCACTTTATTATACTCTGTACATTAACTGAGTTCCAAAGTATTAACATAAGTGGAAGCTTTGGTACTGGAAAGGTATTTATCTCTTAAGTTACAAAGACAAAGGATAAGAGAGATTGAAAAAAGTATATCTCTCCAGAAGGGACCTTGGTAATCTCTTAGTTCTTAACAGACAAGGAAGACGAGACACACATAGCTGGTTAAGCAGAGCTGGGGCTTGGTCACATCCTCTTAGACTTCCAGTCTCACATTCTTTCCAACAGCAGCACTGTGCCTTGCATATTCTAAGTGGTAAATGAATATTTATTGATATTATTCAATCAGTGCATAGAACAATATAGTTACTTACTTTTATAAAAGTTGGTTTCCACAAGATAAGCGAAACATTCACTTGGCTCATGTCAGAAGGAGTGAGATTACATGTGATGGTAGCAAATTTACAGGTATTGCAGTCCTGTTTAAGTATCCAGAGATACATATCAGTATTCTTGCCATTTTATCAAATATACTATATTTAAATTCTTCAGATGGTTATTTCTAGATTGATATCAATTTTATTCATTTGGAAAACAAAGGTAAAAATAGCACTTGTCTTAATTTACCAGAATTGTGCCTCGTTTGAGATGGTCAGTTGATGTAGTCATTTTCTTTCCAGAGTTGATACTGAAAGGATTCTCAAAGACATGGGGTCTGCAGTTTGCATTCTAGAAATGAAAATATTACATTTATTAGACAATGCCAGATATCAGAGGAAGAAAATGACTTGCTGCAGTAGTGTAAAGAATCTGTGAATGACAGCCATTGCCATATATTAAAGATCCATCTTTGTAAGTGTGCTGTATGGAAAAGGTTGTTATGCACCAGCCATACATACATATATATCCACCCCAAGATAATACGTACTGTTACCATGCTATTTTTGAATTGTAATGGATACTAGTGAGGTTGTAATGGAAAAGAAAGAATGCTAATAGAACTTACTATTACATGATTAATACATTCATTATTACCTTAATCAAAGATAAGCTTATAAATTCTATACTACAGAGAGAGTAAAACATTTAAAATTCTACTGATAAAAACAACAGCCAGCCACAGTGGCTCACACCTGTAATTCTAGCACTCTGGGAGGCCGAGGCGGGTGGATCACCTGAGGTCAGGAGTTCGAGACCAGCCTGGCCAACATGGTTAAGGCCCCATCTCTACTAGAAATACAAAAATTAGTTGGGTGTGGTGGCAGGAGCCTGTAGTCCCAGCTACTTGGGAGTCTGAGGCAGGAGAATCATTTGGACATGGGAGGCAGAGGTTGCAGTGAGCCTAGATCGTGCCACTGCACTGCAGCCTGGGTGACAGAGAGAGACTCTGTCTCAAAAAAAAAAGGAAACAAAAACAACAAAAATACTTGTTCAATATTATGGCTCACGAAACAATTGAAAAGCGAGGGACCTTCGTCTGTATTTATGTATTCATCCAATAATACTTTTGATTCCCTACACACCAAGGATAAGACACTCAGTCTACATGGGAGGAAGACGTAAGCAGACAGCCCTATAGATGTTAACATATTATGTTAAAATGCTATATTTATAAGATAGCTGGTTCTAGACTTAACCTAGTAAACCTTTGCTTCCCCAGTACTCTCAATATCCTTGACAAAAGTTAGTAAGATTAAAGTTTCCTAAGCAGTATGAAAAGTACAATTTTTTTTCTCTTCTGGATTTTCACAAACCTGCTTTTTTGGATTAGAGGGAAATTCCAGAGGCTTATTTTTCCCTTGCCCTTAAGAAAACATTTAAGTGATCACAAGCCAATTAGCATTGTTGCTATTTCTTGATTTCTGAGAATACTTTAGAAAAATGCATGAAAAGACAGATTTCCAAATTCTGACATCATGCACACATTAATTCAATACTTATGGTGATTTTTTGTTTTAGGCACTAAACCATAATGAACTATCATATAGTCTCATTCAAGCTAAAAACATAAAGGGGGTGCAATATTGCTATTATTTGGGATGTGAGTAAATACAATTATACTCTTTTGTTTGCAGCTGTGCAGGCTTAGGCACAATTAAGAAGTCACTTTATAGAGTTGTTTGATTACCACAAATCAAGGAAAAGTGTAACAAACATTTCATAACAATGAATTATTTAAAATCTACTCTAGTGGATTGAATAATGGTCCCCAAAGATATGCCTAAATCCTCCTAGAACTAGTAAACATGACTTTACTTGGAAATAGGGTCTTTGCAGACATAATTATATTAAGGATCTCCAGATGAGATCACTCTGGATTTAGGGTGGACCCTAAATCTAATGGTGAGTGTGCAGAAACACAAAGAGAGAAGGAGAACACATAGAAACACAGACAGGTGAAGACAGAGGCAGAGATAGGAGTTATGCTGCCGCAAGCCAAGGAACACCTAGGGTTGCCAGCTGTCACCAGAAGCCAGGAAAACAGCATGAAAAAGAGTCTCTCTTGGAGCCTCCAGAAGGAATTAACACTGTCAACACCTTGATTTTGGACTTCTGGACTCCAGAACCGTGAACGAATAAATTTGTGTTGTTTTAAGTCACTCGATTTGTGATAATTTGTTACAGCAGCTCTAGGGAATAATACATCTATTATTATTTGCTTTTAATTATCTAAATACCTCTCCATGTTACTTCGGTAAAACTCTATTACAAGTATCATGCAGAGGAAAAGGCTTAAACATAAAGTGGAAAAGATAACAGTAATGACATTAATTCCGAGGCACACATGACTTACATCAGAAGATGACAATCCAGTTGGGTACAGCACAGGATAACCATTAGATGTCATACTGGGGAATGAAATTGACAGCTTAAGTTCTGGCATTGGAAAAGGTCCACTTTTTCTAATCTACAAGAAAAAAAGTGGAAATGTAATCTTTCATCCTCCTTTAATAGAATTCTTTCTGTCTTATGTAGGACTTTGTTTTCTAGCTGATGAAGTAAGTTGTGTAATATTTTGAATCCCCAAACGAATATAGATCCTTTATGGTGCTGTACAGAGAATTGGCATAATTCAGCCAGGAGAAAATACGGACACTTAATGGTCAGTAGCTGTATGTATCAGCTATAATCATATTGTTCCTCCATCCCCCATTCTCTTAATAGACCTAGGATTAATAGAAGACCAGAACTGGACGTTTTTGTCTGTTATTATGTTCTTGCCATGCTCACTCTTTATTTATTTATTTATTTATTTATTTTATTATTATTTTTAACATACCAGTCTTTTTGAAACTGGAAAGAAGGGAGACTATGGAATAATTTAGATTTTTGGTTGCCTTTACCCAGTTTGTCATAATTCCCTAAACGCATAAATCATCTCTAATCCTGGCTAGATGGGATCTGCCACCGCTATACAGGCAAACCAGACTCCCATCTGCTTCCCTTCACAATTCTACCCCCAGCTAGGGCTACTGTGCCACTGGCTGTTGATAATCTGGTTTTATGAGAGTCAGATTTACTTTCATTTCAGTCTCCATTCGTTTTCATCCACTAACCCCAAATTTCCACTTAGTATCATGTTCTGCTACCAGTAGTGAGTGTAGCTCAAAGAGAAAGGTGGGCAGGATGAAGTTCAACAGGAAACTGAACTCACTATCCAGAGGTCCTTGCCTACTTAAAAGGTACAACTGAACTGGGACAACCAGGTGCAGTGGTCCCCTTCCCACTGCTGAAGCATAATCTGTAGGCCTGAAGCCTATGGCATCCCTATGCAGCTTCTTTAGCTGGGTAGGGAATGCCTTGATTTACATAGATAGACCCAAGGAAAGTCAGCGATCTACCCAGCTAAGCCTTCCAGACTGAGAGCTCCTCAGATCTAAAGCAATTTCCTGGGTTGGTAAAGATTAAACACATCCTTTAATTCTGGAATTCTGGAGGTTCCTGACCAGCTGCACCTGGACCCTTAAACATGCTCCCTAACTCTTATCTTCTTGATTTCCAGTCAAATTCTGTTTCCTGATATTCAGTCAGAAATCCTGTGTTCTGTAATTATCATTTTTTTCTGATTAAAAAATGTTCCTTGTAGAAACACTGGAAAATACCGAAAATAAACAGAAAATAAACGTTTCCTATACTTCAACTACCTTGGTTAAATTTTAGTGTAGGTTACCTGTCCTTACTATTTGCATATAGGCATATTTATAAAATTTGTAACACAATAAAATAAGTTTTGTACCCTGTCTGTAAAATGTATTATGCTATGGCATTTTCCTTTAAATATATAAGTTTATTGAGAATATGACTGTTCATAACAACCACAACGTCAATATTGTGACTATGTGCCACATACTGTGCTAATCTTCTTATATGCATTATTGCTTTTAACCCTGTTAACAACTGCAGGAAGCAGATCCTCTTTTTATCTTTGTTTTATCTATGAGGTAAGAAGGTTGGAATGAAAATTAAGAACTTCCAAGATCACAAAGCTAGTAAATAGCAGCATTATGGTTTCTTACTCCAAAATGTGCCTTCTAAAATATTACATTAAGTCTCTCCATTGAATATATGATTATCTCTTCGCTAAATATATGACAATTTATTTAAGTAATTTCATTGTGTTAAGTGTTTAGATTGTGCTCAGGCTTTAATTTTTAAACTATTATAAATAATATTGTTAAGAACATCCCTGAAATCTTTGTTTCTATCACCAAAAATTTCCCAGGGAAAATTCCGAGCAGTAAACTTACTGGGTTTCACCTTAAAAAAAGTTATTTTAAAAAACTCCATTATTCCAATTCTAGAATTTACTTCAGCAAAATAATCAGAGATACACACAAAGTTTTATGCTCAGGAATATTCTTAGCAATGTAATTCATATCAACACTTTTAGAAGAGGGAGTACCTATTTCAAATCTGGACCCTAAGAAGTTACAATATATAAAGATCTACAACAAAGTCTTTTGTTGTCTTTCTTTTTTTGCTGAATTTTCTAGTTCAGGGAAAGTGAATGGGGCTGGAGAAATCTGATAGCCTGAATTCCAAAAATCTATCCTAGAATTCAGTAGAGTGATTGGCATTTATGCTAATTTCCAGGGTATCTTGTCATAGGAATTCTAGCAGAGTACAAATTTTAAAAAATGAAATTAATCTTGGGAGTATATGTTTATTTATACTTTGTGAGAGAACCTTTTTTTGTGGTTGGCAATTCCCAAAGGGATTGAGGCTATCTTCATTTATAATTTTGTTGCATTATCTCATATTTTTGAATACATATTTAAATCCATTATTTGAATTGTGTTCTCTTTTTTCCTTGAGTAATTTTAACTTGAGTCTGTGTCAGTAACTAGGCATTACCTAAAATAAAATTCCATGATTGTTTGCTATAGTGGTATAGAGTTTGTTATAAAATATTTAAAAGGAAAAATAAATGTAATAGAAAACATCACTTAAGGAGGTGGTAGTACCAACGTGAGTAATTTATAGTACAATGCATGTGAAAGGTAACAATAAGGAGAACGTGATACATACTTATTTGTTGAGTAAAAAAAATTGCCAAGACAATTGTGATAACAAATTTCTGATATAGTCATAATTAATGAAAAGGTGCTTTTCTTAGTCACACTGAAAAAATAATGTAAGTAAAGTCTACAGGTTTATCGGTAGCATCTATCTAGTCCCATAGTTTATATTTTTTCTAGAAAGTCATTCTAATAGTATCTTATTTTGAGGAAATTAGAGACTTAGATCTCTAAACTGATTTGAAAATATAATTATCACAAATCTAAATCTTCGGTGAAATTATAAAGAAAAATATAAATTGAAAATTACATATATAATATGTTTATATTTATATTTATGAAATTATAAAGAAAATATGCTGGAATATAGAGATTAAACATTGTAGCAACATATTTTTATGCATCTGTTAATACTTTAATTTATATATTTACAAATAACTCATTTAGAATACTATTTTAGAGGTAATTTCTTACCAAGTAGAAGATATTAATTTCATTTCCAATGTCCTCAGTAGAATTAATAACTTCAGGGACTGTCTCATTGGCAGCAATTGAAATGTGGTATTCACTTGCAGAGCTTAAAAGAATTAATTAGAAGAAGAAAAATAAAACAAAGTTTAACTTTTATTTGGCCTCATTATTTTCTTTCTCCATATCATGTAATTCCACAAAAATACTTGTAGGGATTTCAAATCATAGGGTAATTCATTTACCTTGAAACCTAAAATTAAATCTTTGAGGAGAGTGAGAAGGATTATATAATTTAGTTTAATCGTCACTGATACTTACTTGACCCCAAAATGCTAGAATATGAGTTTTAAAAGTTAAAATTTCATTGTTAACAAGTGAAAAGTTTCCATAAATTCACTAATACCATTTATACCTAGTGAAAAATGAAGCTAAAATGTAATGCTGAATTCTAAATAGATTTAAAATTTTTACCATTTCATAATTTAAAGTCCTATATTTACTGCTAAACTTAAAAGTTCAATCTTCTCTACACAGCTTCATCATGTTCTTTGGATGAACTTGGTAGAATAAAATAGCATGTTTTTAAGCAGCACTTCAGTCAAGGGAAGACAAAAAATATTTATAAGTGTTTGCCAAAATTTGATTTTAAGTAAATGGAAAACTCTTGGGGAAAAGTCAGTGCACTAATAGAAGTGGATAGAGAAAAATAGAAAATAGCCGATAGAATTTAAAGGCTGAGAAATATTAGCACAATCTACATGTATATCCTATAATCATGCCATTTTTGTAGTCTCCAGTTAGTAAAGAGAGAGTGCCATAGATAATAAATTATTAAGCCAGAAGGAAGATATTGAATGTTCCCAATTAAAAAAAAAGATAAATGTTTGAGACGATGGATGTTCCAATTACCCTGTTTAATTGCTATATATTACTTGCATCACAACATCTCCAAGCACCTTATAAATATGTACAATTATTATGTGTCAATTTAAAACACTTTTTAAATTAAAAGAAAAAAAAAACATGTGAAATGGTTTAAACTAACACTTCCTGAACATATAACCTTGGGTAAATTAGCCTCTCTGAACCTGAAATTCTTCAACTGGAAAATGGAGATAGTAGTTGTATTTGAACCATAGCATTATCATGAGGATCAGATAAGACAGAACACAAAGGCTCAATAAATGTTAGCCACTATTCTTAAAAATTAATAAAATGATAAGACTTTTAGAATAAACCAACTTGCCACTGATTCTTATCCTTTTAAGTACATTGCACATGTTTATTTGGCAAAAGCTTGGAGTTCTGCTTAAGCAGGGGAAATTATAGAGGGAAAGTTTGTCAACATAGTTTGTGTTTGGATAGATAAGAAGTTCTTAAGAGAAATAATGGTTTATGAATGGTGGAAGAAATAAACAGCTCTTATCAATGAGAAATGCTTTAATCTTGTGTGTCCAGATTGAGAAGACTGATCAGCTTCCACAGGATGAGAACGATGGCCAAGAAATATGCTGGTGGCCTCTAAGAAAATATCGTGTTTTGCAAAGGACTTCTGGGTCTTCAACTTGCATTCGGGAATTAAGACTGGACAGCGAATGCAATCCGGTATCAGTAACACCTAACATTTTGGGTTATTTAGTATAATGGTTCTCAAACATTAGGATGCATGAGAATTACCTAGAAGGCTTGTTTAACCCCATCCTCCGAGTTTTTGATTTGGTAGGTTTCAGGTGGGACCGGAGAATTTGCCTAACAAGTTTCCAGGTGATGCTGATGCCATTGGCCAGGAAGGGACCACACTTTCAGAACCACTGAGTTAATAGAAAGGCATCAACATAAAAATGTAGTTTTCTCCTACCTGTAAAACTGTAGTCCAACTTCATATTTTACCGGGATAGAAATGTTTACTACATTATCAGAAAGGGTTTCAGGAGGTTCTTCGCTGTCACTACAAAATACACAGCACATTCAGACAAACCATTAAAATCTTGACTATTTAGAGACATTTCTAAGTGTTTGAAAGAGAAGCTTGTCCTGGCGACTAAATAAAAGCACGTAAGAGTATAATTTTTAATTATTTTTGTAATTGGGGTGAAGAAGGAGATCGGAGATGATTGGTATGCTTGAAAGTTCCCAAGTTGATTCTGATGTGCAACTAGAGTTGACAATCTCACGGATTTATGTTTTTCAACATTCTATGACATTAATGATAAGAGTCCCTCGGTTTAATTGTTAAAATACAAAGATTATTGGGCTTCCCTTAGAAATGTGGATTTAGTGGTTCCAACTTGGGGTGCAGGAATTTCTGTTTTTAACCACATATCTGCCCCCAGGTGATTCTTATTTATCACAGATGAGGACTTAGCAAAGATAAGTGATTAGGGTCACACAGCTGAGAGTAAATCTAAAATCTTTTGTTTTCTTCTTTAATAGTCTTTCCATACTAAGTACTTGATGATCATATTATTTGTTAAGCACTGATTTATTCTCTTGATTTTGGTTATCATTTAAATTATATATTACGTAAACACACATATACATACTTCTTCATATTAGAAAACACATACAAATGATATAACAAGTAATGAACACTGACTCTGGGGCCAGAGAATGGGATTGTTCTTGCACACTGATACACTTTGATCAAATTACTTATCTGTCTTTGCCTTGATTTATCTATAAAATGGGATATTAAATGGGTAATAAATGATGATTAAATGAGCAATAAGTATAAAGTGTTTAAGATTGTGCCTAGGACATAGGAAATATTCAGTAAGTGTTAGCTTTCATTATCATTATACACACACCCCTCCACCAACTGACCAAGTACCTAACATATTGTCTCACAGAATGGGCATAAGAGTACTTTTCAATGGCTGTGCTTATTCTCAAATGTATAAAGTGGCTCATATGCAGCAGGACAGAGAAAGCAGCATGCTGCCTTGGATTATAGGTATTTGTGTGACTCAGCTCTTAGCATGAATGGTCCCCTTTTCTCTCACCTGTTCCACACTGCAGCCTTCCTAAATTAATCTCCATAAGCAGCAGCTCTGTACAGATGACTTTACCTCTCAAAAACTTTACTGGCTTTTCAAGGTCTGTTCAATTAAGAAATAATACCTTGACTGACATTCAGTACCTAGCATAATATGATAGAATGCACAATCCCTGTTTATTTTCATTGCTACTTTCTGTATTCTTTATATTTCAGCTAAAATTGATAACCTTTTTAATCAAGCTGTATATTTTGCCTGAAATGCTCCACCTAGTGCTATTCAGTGACCTCTCTGTGAAATGCTATCTACTCTTCAAGGTCTTTCTCAATTATAAGTTCCTTGATAAAGCTTTCTTGGGTTCCTGTTGCCAAGTAGATATTATTTCAGCTTCTATTAATTTTCTGACACAGCTTTATATCTCTGTAATGGATTGTTTTTATTCTATCCCAGGTTACAATAATTTTATACTAGTCTCAACACCCTACTGTAATACTTACCCTATGAGGAGTTTCATGCCCTTAGTAATTTTTATATTCCTTACAGTGATAATCCAATATCTTGTGCATAATAGATGCCAAATAAATATTTGTTGAGTTGATTTGAACATACAGAATTCAACTGTTAATTCATTTATGTAAGTTATTCATTTAGTCTACATCTACGTAGTGATTATAATACAGGAGGCACAATGCTAGTCACTGTGAATAAAACAGTAGAAGACACCATCTCACTGTAGACAGGTCAGTGGATGATTACAATTAGAAGAAAGTTAGACCACTATTTCACTTTCCTTATTGGGCCTTTGCTGTTGTTAGTCTGTGTGTTCTATGATACCTTTCAGAAGTTCTGACTGATTTCAATAAAGTATATTAAATTACAAAAGGACATCACAAAACTTTAAGTCCATCTAATGATTCATTTGACCTTGATGGGCAGCCAGTGAAAGTTTCTAAATTATCAGTAAATTTTTTATGAATTTAAATGCAATTTGGCAGATATAAATGATGTGTGATTATGGATCTTCTGTAGCTCATAGAACCATTGCTTTAATCTAGTTAGGTGAATTATTTCTATTAAATGAAAATTTCTTTATTTTGCTAATTATTCTTAAGGGTGTTTCTGTGAAGGAGAGTGGTTAATCGCCTTCCACTTCTACTGATCTCCTACAACCTGCAAGAAACTGTCAGTGAGTTTATAGAGCAAAATATTCAGAATATGCAGAAGCAATATACCTTCATATACATACATTTATACACATGTAAACCAACCTTGTTGCACTTAAATAAATGGTCACATTTTCCATGAGATAGGATGTGTTAAACTGAAACAATATTTTGAAAGTTACCTATAAAATAAAAATATGTCTTTAGTAACAGATAAGAAATTGTTTACTTTGACTAAAATATTCAATTTCCATAAATGACATTACCTAAACTCAAATTATGAAGTTATTTGAGAAACATTGTCTTACAAAATGAAACCTTATTGTATCTCAAAAATAGATAGAATAACATATAATATACATTTTCTTTTTCAATGTGAATTTGTACCATGCTTTACATATTGCTATAATGTGAACGTTTCCCCTCAAAATTCATGTGTTGAAACCTAAATACCAACGTGATGATATTAGGAGATGGGGCCTTTGGGCAGGTGACGAGATCATAAGGGCAGAGCCCTCGTGAGTGGGATTAGTACCCTTGTAACTCAGAACGCTGCCTCCCTGCTTCTGCTATCTCAGGATGCATTGAAAAGACATCTTCTATGAAGCATGAAATGGGCCCTCACCAGACACTGGATCTACCAGTGCATCTACCTTGGAATTCCCAGCTTCCAGTACTGTGAGAAATAAACTTCTGGTTTATAAGCTACTCAGTTTATAGTATTTAGTTATAGCAGCCAGAATAGACTAAGAAATATGTTAAATAAAGTGTATAGGAGGTCACTGGTTTGGACAGCTCTTGCTCTAGGCCCAACAGAT
This sequence comes from Symphalangus syndactylus, assembly GCF_028878055.3. Classification (NCBI taxonomy): domain Eukaryota; kingdom Metazoa; phylum Chordata; class Mammalia; order Primates; family Hylobatidae; genus Symphalangus; species Symphalangus syndactylus. Next base: position 46,852,090 of record NC_072440.2, read on the forward strand.
TAAATAATGCTTAAGTTCCACACCACAAAGCTGAAATTAAATCATTTGTCTGACTTTTTGAGAGATGAGGAAAGTGAGAGATAATCACCAAATCCCCAATCAAGCCAGTTTCAAACAGCACGATAAGAAAATCCCCTCTGCTTTCACTTTTACAAGGAAAATAACTTTGAAATGACCTATCGACTTTTCGTTCTCTGTTTCTGCTTTCTTCAGCCCTTTTCTCTCTATAAAGTCAACTTCTTGTCCTCAGCTCATCCACCATTCATTTTATTTTACAGAATAAGGTGTTGCCTGGTTCTAGAAATGCAAATAAAAGTCAATTAATATTTGGAAATTCAATTTGTTCCATAGAAAAAGAAAGTAGGTTAGTGATTGCCTGGGGTTGGGAGAAAGGCTGTTGAGGAAAAACAGAGTGACTGCCAATGCATACGTGGCTTCTTTGTGGTGTGTGAAAATGTTCTAAAATCAATTGTCGTAATGACTATACAATTTATAATTTGGTGAATACACTAAAACCCATTGAAATACACGCTTTCAATGAGTGAACTCCATGCTACATGAATTGTATCTCAGTAAGGCAATTGTTTTTCAAAAAGAGAGAGCTGGGAGGAGAATTTCTGATTAAGTTCTAAACCAATCTACTTGAAGCACTCTTTTTCTTGTAGGCCAGAGACACCTACTACCTAGGAGACTCTAATAACAGAATTTCCCAGCTCCATTTTATCAGATATGTTATGTAGTATAAATTAGATATGTTATGTAGTATAAATTTTAAATCTTGTCTTTGTGTTCGAGTTTGCCTGTGTAATAATTGTTACAAGGTTGTTACAATATGTTTCTGTTATTTATAAATACCTTGTACAAAATACTTTATACCAGGCAATTTATAAATAACAGAAATATATTGCTTACAGTTCTGAGGGTTGGGAAGTCCCAGATCAAGGCACTAACAATTTCAGCGTCTGGAAACACCCAGTTCTCATAGATGACACCTGCTATGTGTTTTCACGTGGTAGAAGGGGTGAGCAGTCTCCCTCCAGCCTCTCTTATGAGGGCACTAATCCCTCATGGGGGCTCCACCCTCTGGACCTAATGACCTCCTGAAGGCCTCATCTTTTACTACTATCACATTGGGGATTAAGTATTAACATATGAATTTTGGTGGGGCACAAACATTCTGACCATAGCATATTCCAATCTGTCACAGTTTTGAATTGAACATTTTTCATCCATATTATCCTAAACTACCATTGGAAGGATTTATATATTTGTCTTTGCACATATTACTTTTCATATTCAATTTCCACATGTATTTTGTATAATCTGCTCACCATCTCTCCTCTTCTCAGGAAGGGATATCCAACTTTACATGTGATATTATGATTGGATTCACAACTGTCTTTTTGGATAGCCTAGGAAGAGAAAGCAAACAGAGTCAGAGCGGACAAGCAGGTGAAATATTGAAAAGTGTTCTTTCAGAATTTTCCCACATGTGTCTTGGTGACTGCCTTGCCAATATTTTTGTCTCAATTTAGCTGGAAGAGGCACAGAATTCTGGGACCAGCTGTTCTACACTCATGGAAATCCTAAAATATCACTTGTGGGTGCCTGAAAGACAAAGCATATCTCACAATCCTGCCTAAATCTTCAGTTGTAAAATGGAAGTGCTAATAGCATCTCCCTCACAGAGTGATTGCGGTGGCTGGATAAAATAATCCACACACCCAAGACTGGTGCAGAGCAGCCTTCAGTGAACGTTAGTTATTGGAGGAGTTTAGTGCAGTGGATAAGAGCATAGGCTCTGACCCGTGACCACCAGAATTTAAACCCTGACTGCACCACTGTTAGCTTTATCCTTGTTAAGATTCCTCAACTCTCTGGGACTGATTTTCTATCAAGTGGTTTTAGTCATATACTCTATTTTGTCCAGTTTAAAATGCCATTGAACATGAGATATGCCATTATTTTTACAAACCCATAAGAAGGAAAAATAACACTGCCAGGTAAATAAACACGTTATCAATTGTAAAATGCAATTACAAGAATGTTGAAACATGAAAAAAAGGTTTTATCTTCGCATCTCTGCAGTACAGTCATACCTACTTACAAAAGAATTAATGAAAATTAAGTGAAATCCTTAGTACAAGGCCTAAACCATGATGTGACTCAAGAAATGGTTGCCATCATTATTACTGTTGTTATTGCTAATATACGCAGAAGAGATGCACTGTCAGATTTTTAGCTATGCCTCTCTGCCAGGCCATTAAGTCAGCTGAGGAGGATACAGGCAATAATTTTTAATAGAGAAAAATTTTGTGGTAATATTTTCCCCAAGATTACTTTGTACATTTGTATTTATAATAATAATAATTATAATTATATTTTGAGACAGAGTCTTGTTCTCTCTCTGTCACCCAGGCTGGAGTGCAGTGGTGTGATCTCGGCTCAGTGCAACCTCTGCCTCCCGGGTTCAAGTGATTCTCCTGCCTCAGCCTCCTGAGTAGCTGGGAATACAGGTGCGTGCCACCATGCCTTGCTAATTTTTTGTATTTTTAGTAGAGAGGGGGTTTCGCCGAGTTAGCCTGGATGGTCTTGATCTCTTGACTTTGTGATCCGCCCGCCTCAGTCTCCCAAAGTGCTGGGATTACAGGCATGAGCCACCATGCCCAGCCTGTAATTAATATTCTTAATTGAATCAAAAATATAGTAATATATGACATTATTTTTAGGTTTGTCTTAGTCATCATGTCTGTACGTGATATCCTAACAGATAGAAATGTCCATGAAATCTGAGTTTACAGAAAGTAGACAACAGTGTTTTAATACTATGTATAATATTAATAAGTGCATTGCTTTTAATATAAATTGTATGTAATATTAATTAATATAAATATACACAAAATTTTAACTCAGTGGGATTCATTTGGAGATCAGAATTAAAAGCAAAATTCAAATTTGGAAACACTGATTACCTCTGATATACCATCTTACACAGATTAATATATTTTATTGCCAACATAATAAAAGAAACTTCTGTTACAAATCATTGACACAGTTATTTAATACAAATATCTTGCCAAAGTAAGGATTTTGCATAGATAGGGAGATATGGTATCTTGATTTTCCTGCAGGTAAATTTTTTTTGCTCAACACAGAGGTACCTCTCTGTACCTCTGTTAACTATTTTGGCTTTGATTGTTATTATTTTCCTTGACTCCGTTTCAGTTTCGGTGGTTTAAGGATTTTGTGAAACATACAGTTTTTATACATGAGCTATCCTTTCCTCATACAGAATCTGTGAAAAGATATACATATTTGAATAAATAAAACAAAAACTTTTAAAAAGCTTAATACCTTCACCATTGGTGAGGACTAATGTAAAAATTCCTTCTTTCAGAATCAATCTAATAAAAACAATTATCTCAGTAGCATGAAAAGTAGGCCCAGTAAATGACTGTTAAGAGAATAAATAAATGAAATAATGAAAGTTTACCTCGATTCCTGAAAAAACTAGATTTGGAGAATAATGCACTATTGTCCTGGTGTTATAAGCACTGTCCTTTGTATTTTTGACTGTGAGGCTAATGTTGAACTTATCATTCTGGGACTGGACAATCAGCAGGTCCTTTTCTGTGGTGGCGACATGCAGGCTGAGGTCCGAGATACATTTTTCCTTGTTTCCACAATCTTTGGCAAAGGGAATCTGAAATTTTGAACAATTTTTCAAAATTTAGCTGCACATTGTTGAAAATTACCCATCAATTTGTGTAACAAAAATGGCATACAGCCAAAGTAAGTTAAGCAACTTGTAAAGAGAATTTCCCTGCAAAAACCTTAAGAGATTTTATATTTATCCCTGTAATTTATAGGGGAGAAGAATAAACATTTACTTATGAATGTAAATTGTGCTAGTCCTTTTAAGAATGCACAATTTTCATGGGTGTTTTGCACTGGCTTTAGTCTGCCAGGGAAGGACAGTTTTGAAATACAAAGTCAAGTACTGCAAGATCTAAATCTACTCAACTCTAATTATGAGATTTTTCTCTTAAAATTAATCGAATACTTAGGAATGTCATAAAGCTCAGTTGAGAGTGTGGAAAACGGTCAAGCCACAAATGTAGGAGTTTTGCTTGATTCTTCTTCATTGACCGCCTCTCCACCACCATATGTAACTCTCCAAGCCCTGTCCATTCTACTCCTCTTCTAAATGTCTCTCCAATCCTTTCTTGCTTCTGCATTCCCACCACCACCTCGCACCCAAGCATTCTCATTTCCTCCCTGAACCAGAGTAATAGCTTCCCATTGGGCTCCCACATCCACCTGTTTCCCTCCAACCACTATTCAATCTGCTGCCTCCTGTCCCATGGCTGAACCAAATAAAAACTGCGCTGCTCTTTCAGAAGTTTAGAATTTGTGCCACTGCACCAAGTCCCGAATGACCTGGCCCCTGCCTTTACCTCCAGCCTCACCTCACATCACCCCCTTTGTTGCTCTTTAGCGTCAGCCACGCTAGCTAGTGTCGTTTCCTTCATGCTCAGGACTTTCACACTTAGCATCCCCTCTGCTCCCCAAACTCCCCTAAATAGGGTGGAAGTCGCCCTATCTGTCAGGGCTCCACTGAAATGGCACAACTTCAGGAGGGCTCCCCTGACTTCCCAGCCTAGGTGCAAGTTCCTGTAGAGCTCTGAAATCCTCCTCCATCGCATACGCTCTAATTACTACTTAATACCCGTTTCCAGTGTTAGACTGTAATCTCCAATGCCTAGTATGTATAAGACAATCAATACATCTGGTAGGAAGGAAGGAAGAATGGAAGACAGGTGTATGGGGAAAAAGAATTCCCCATCCCTAATATCTCCTCCATCGGAGCCACGCTGGGGACACCCTCCTTCTCCTCTCCTCTCACTCACTCTCAGGGGTGGCACGTGGACTCTAACTTTGGGAACAGGAACTAAGTGAACACAACTCGGTCCCTTTCCCTCGTTTCTATTCTCAGAGCAGCTGTGTACCTACAGGAAGCACATGTGGCTCTACTCCATTTGGCAAGTTTTACAAGGTGGGTTCCATGAAGGAGAGATGGATCAGCACTGCTGGTGACCTAGGTGGTTATCGGTGGTCGAAGTCCACGCCTCAGTGTGAGGATACCCTTTATACCTAAACCATACACTGCAATCCCGTGCTTATTAGAATAACGGGGGAGATTTCTTTCCATTGGTCCTAAATTCAAGTGAGGTAAAAATGAGTGTCATTTATTAGTTTTGTTAAACTCCAACAATAGGAAATTAGAAGGATTAGGAACAGTCTAGAAGAGCCTAATTCTTTTTTAAAACATTTTAGATTGATTTAGGGTTATGTGTGCATGGGTTTCAAGCTTTTTCTTAATGTTACCAGGGCAAACCTGGAGATATGGCTGAGAAAGTTTACTATTTTCTTAAACAGTAGATAACTGAGAAAGTTCATTATTTTGTTAAACAGTAGATAACTGAGAAAGTGCATTATTTTTTCTTAAACAGTTTTTTTTTTCTAGTCTATTTATCTGTAGGTAAGCGTGCTGAAAAACAACTACAGACGGCCTGGGAGCTTCAGGACCCTTTGCCAATTACCAGAGGAAGATAAAGCCATTGAGAAAATGGAGCAAACAAGAACCAGCAACCCCTTGTTACCTTTAGATCATCAACATGTCATTATAATGCTAAAGTCCCTGCCAAAGAAGAAAATGGCCACTATTTCTTGAACATATGTTGTATAAGGAAGCATGTTTATGATCTGTACTTGTACATCTGGAGTTCCTCTCTGGACATGCTTAAATATATCTCCCTGCCCCACATCTAACTCCTTAAAATTCCCCAGGTTTTCACAGCTTGAGGAGAAGGAGGTCTTTAGAGCAAGACCTCCCTCTTTCTCCATTCCTGACCAGGAATAAAACCTGCTTGCCTTTTTTTTCTTTCTTCCAGTTGGTTGTTCTTTCTTTGTGACCAATGCAGAGTAGTGAAAAAAACACACTTTGCTAGTGACGCTAAAATGTTCACAAGTTGGTATTCTGTATTTTAAAGAAATCTGACTTACATATTCATGTACTGAGTTTGGTAGAGAATCATCAAGAACAGGCCCATTTTCTGGATCGGTAAGATTAAAGTCCAATGTTATTCTCACAGAGTCCTGAAAGTCATGCTTGTCCTAGAGGGTGAAACATAAAATATATCATTGGTATCATATTTACTGGGTGTTCTGATCTTGTTATGTCTCCTTCTTCTGTCCCCAACATTCTTGTGCATCTAATCTGACACATGATCTCATCAGGCTTTTGCTTCCCTGGAGAGGGATTGGTATTCTGACAAGGGGCACAGGGGAATGTGGAGGTTTCAGAGTATAACCTGTTGACTCACTTCCAGTTCCTCAGAGGGCCCTGCTCGAGTGACGACAACATCACACCTTGCTGTGTCAACATAGGAGCTACCTGCATCACAATATAGTTTTTCTTGAGACCTCAAGCCAAAGATCATTATGTAACACTTCTGGGAACATTTTCCAACTTCAGAAGGGCAAACTTTCTATAAAATAAGTTACATTTCATTAATATAATATATACCTAGAGCTGTAAGTTTTTTTTTTTTTTTTTTTTTTTTGAGATAGAGTCTTTCTCTGTCACCCAGGCTGGAGTACAGTTGGCACGATCTCGACTCACTGCAACCTCCACTTCCCAGGCTCAAGCGATTCTTCTGCCTCAGCCTCCCGAGTAGCTGGGATTACAGGCATGTGCCACCACACCCAGTTAATTTTTGTGTTTTTAGTAGAGATGTGGGGTTTCACTATGTTGGCCAGGCTGGTCTCGAACTCCTGACCTCAGGTGATCCACTCGCCTCAGCCTCCCAAAGTGCTGGGATTACAGGCGTAAGCCACCATGCCTGGCCAATAATTTTATAATGTAAAATTATTTGGAAAGGATGTGAATATGATTAATATTGTTAATATGCCACCAATAACAATAATCATTTATAGTATTCAAAATTATGAGCTTTATATACATTATTGCAAATTATTTCAACAGTCCTCTAAGATGAGTAACTATTATTGTCCTTATTTTACAGATGAAAGATTGAGCCTCTAAGAGACCAAACAACATTGCCAAAGTCTCTCAGAATGTGGAACATTTGGGATACAAATTCTACACTGGCTGACTCCAGAACAAATTTCAAAGTGCTTCTTTCAAAATCCAAAACAATTTTGGAAATTTTGAAAATATTTCAGTCCTTTAAAAACCAGTACCTAGACATAACTTAGACACTGAATTTGTGGACAAACATAGACCGAGATGATTTTTCGCAGGTTGGAGACAATGCCATATCTGGTTTGATACCCATTCAAATTTTATCCTCATTCTAATGCCTAAGTGTTCAGTTCTGATTAACTAAATAGGAGGGGCAGCTCTAGTGTTATTTTATCAAATAATAGATCGATCTTGGTGCTGACAGAATAAGCTTCATGATAAGTATCATGAAGCATATCAACATGAAAATCACTGAGGAAGAACAAATGCGGCACAAAAGGATGCACATTTTCTGTCACTCCCCTGCTCCTAAACTACAATGTTCAGAATACAGACTATAAACATATCAATAATACAGAAATAACTCAGAAGTAGGAAAATTGGCCTGGTTCCTTTAAAGCTCCAAGTTCACCATCAAGTCTCTAAGTCTTCATGTCAGTTACTAAAATCAGTTTCCTCATTACCTTCGTGCTGCTTCTTATTTTTATCACTCTCATGTACATTTTAAGAAAATGTTTAGGAAACTCCTGTCCTCTGTTGGGAACATTCCCCATATACACAGTGTCGCAACAAAACACATTTTAAATGGTTCACACTGGCTTACCAGCCATCTCTAAACATTAATAGTTTGCTTTCTAAAACTCCCTCATCCACTAAAATAAAAAAAAAAAAACTGAAGTAACACAAAGCCTACAGATGATAGAAAATACCAGATAATTTTCCCCTTCGCTCTAAAATCAAACAGCGAGATACATAGTTACATGAATCCCAGAAAGCATACAGCCCAGCAGTCTGCCCCTAGAGCAGTTAAGCACTTATCACCCACAACTGACAAACAAGGCCCACAGAAATTAAATGTTTTCAACTTGAAGGAATAAATGAATGAGTGAAAGAAATGAAGACACGAATAAGGTTTCTTGTCAACTAGAACACTGTGTCTTTTTCTGCTGTTCCATAATATATGGATGTCTGATAACGCAGACAGGGAAGACTAGAGATAGTTCTACAAATATTTGGAAATGAGAAAATTAGACCTGCGATTTTATGATAAAAATGAACAAACAACATAAAATTTCCTTTATGACATCATAAGTGCATTTTGAAATAAAACAGTAAGAATTTGATTGACTTGAAGTAAGACATCTTTACTATATTCTTGATTTGGAATAAGGCAGCTACGATATATGATTTACTTGCCAACATGTAGAAGGAGTGCTTAGTGCATTCTGATTTTCGAACTGTGATGTTCCTTTGAACCTTTCTCTCTTGAGTTCCAGAGAAAAAACTTCGTGATATTTGTCTTAGAGAATCTAGGGTGACACGGTACTGCAAATCTACAAAAAATTTAAAAAATAATTGATGGAAATGTTTATTTGAAGTGATTCTCATATTGTACAGATTATTACATTAGCATTATAGAAAAATCTCCTTGGCAATCAATCAAAAAAGATTCTATTGTTCAGCATATCCACACTATTATAACAATGATTTTAGCAGTCATGAAGATAACCTTGAGGAACTCTATAGAACTGCTCTCTGAGTTCACTGTGCTTTCAGTGTCTAATTACATTTATTGTTTATAATTGTTATACACACATGCACACCTGCCTATCATCTAATTTCCAGACCATCACTGTATTTATTATATTTTCACTTAAAACATTCTTTTTAAGTTTAGAAATGTTGGAACCCTGCTTAGAATATTGATTATGTTATATTTCAATACAGGCAAAAATATACATTAGTTATTTGTTTACAAATATATACATTTTAACCTATTTATATATAAAACGACATTATCTCAGCTTATGTTCAAACCACTATTAAGGTTCAATAAAATAAGCATACCACAATTAAGAAAATAAGTGAAATCTTACACTTTATATGAAGGCTACAATATTCCTTATTTGATCACTTAATTACTTTGCAAAAATTAAATAAGACTGAAATAAAGTTACATATAAAATGCAAAATCATTATTTTATATTCTTATACCTCATTGATCTTTCTAGTCAGGAGGCTATTTCAGAGCATATACATGCACATATGGAACAAATCAAGAAAAACAGATTTTAAAGATTAATGGTTTTTCTCATTCTGCTTATGTTTGGTTACAGAGTAAATTTCTCTTCTGCAGCAAATGGCCTTTATAGCTTTGATTCGAGCATATTTCAACATCATTAAAAACCTGCCTTAGAAAGTGGAGAATGGAGGGAGGAAGAGCAAGCACAGGCTGACCTGATGCACCTGAGAACACACACACACAACAAGTGTGACTCTCGGAAACTAGGATCACCTCAATGCAGCAAAGGATCTCAGAAATGTGAGAATGGTTAAGTATTAGGGTTCTCTGCAATGCCAGTCTTTCCCAGGAGGGGGCAAGAGAAGGGAGAGAAGAGTCACTGTAGAAACCCACAGGAAGGAAAACTGGGCCCACTTGTAGCTCAATTCCTAAATTCTACCTCTGAATCGGTATTTTTTTCTTAAGCATCTGATTGTACATAGTGAGTAGGAGAGCCAGACAGAAACTATGGAGTGTTGAGGGCACTGCACACAAATATGTAATTTCTGCTCCAGAACTGACTGGGTTCCATAACCTATTCCTTTTGCAACAGAATTTTTTTTCAAGGTTCTGCATGTTCACTGGGGCAAATATGATGTGCAGCTCACCATGGTGGGGAAAATACAATATCCTACTGGACTTCATCATGCTGGAGCAAATATATTGTCCTCTACCCAAAAGTACTTGCTATAATTATTTTGCTTACCAGCTTCATAAATCGTGTCTTCTTTAGATTTCAATTTCACATCAAAACACACTGTAGCATTTATGCATACTGTTTCCTTTCCCTCCATATGGCAGTTTTTCTTTTGAATATTCACTTTATTTGGCTCAAAATTCATGGTCACTTTAACTACGGCCACATCTCGGGACCTACAAACAAAAACAATGGGATTACTCACACATTTTTACATTTAATGAATGTCATCAACTTGGGAGTGCAAAGTGAGTGCATGGAAGAGGGTTCTGCTTCATGTATAATATAGCACTCAGGACTCTGTTTCTTTAATTAATCATTGTTACAGGAGAGATTATATCTGATGTTCTAAGACATGCAGGTTACATTTGGAAACCATTTGGAGCTTTTGGTTCAAATGCCAAAGATCTAGTTTTGCCTGTGATGGAAAAGAGATGGAACCAAGTGCCCAGGTGAAACCCCAGAATCAACTATATTTTGGGGATTTACGAGTTTGTTCCCAATTTGAAAGAAGTCTAAAGGTCCCTGAACAGCTCGTAGGCCCCTGCTGTCTCTCATCTGGACTGTGATATTGTCTGTCCTTTTGAGTTCAGCTCTTCCTCTATTTCTAGGAAGGAAAAGCAAAATAACATTTGAGGCAGTATCCTAGACACGGAGTTATTTCACTTAATTCTTAAGATTAATTATAAGAAACATCATTTTTGTTTTATGTTTGAAAACTGGGGCTCCGAAAGGTTAAATATTTTATGCCAGGTCAAAAGCTATTAAGAGGAAAAACCTGGGATTTTAAACTCAGTCGTTTTAACTCTAAAGCCCGGTGATGTCTCCTAATCCGAAATGAGATCAGAGTAAGATCTTAGACATGGAGAATATGTGGATCCTGAGGTCATTGTCTTAGATCCAAGCCAGAACAATTATTGCACATTTTTACCTGGTTTCTGCCTTGTGGCCAGAGCTAGCCCTTTATAACTGTGCATGTTGTGAATAATGAAGTCACTACTTATGCTTTTGCATTAAAAAAAGGTGGTTTTCTTTTTTCTGTTAAAACAATGTACTCATAGAAAATATAAACATCATAGAAATGCATAAAGAAAACACAAATAACTTGTAATACTACCACTCAGCAATAATCATCATTAACATTTAGTACACTCAGTGGTTTTTTCTTTACAGAAGAAAACATGCATATACATACACACACGCATACATACATATATACAAAAGCACGTCTTCATATGTATGCATACATATTTTTAAAACATTACATTACAATGAACAGCTTTCCAATATTTACATTTTTCTGAGAACATTATTTTTAATGGGATTTATTATTTTTAATGGGAGCAGACTATACCAGCATATGCACATACCATAATCTATACAATCAACCCCATCTCATTGGATATCTAGCTTACTTTAAAAAAATGGTTTCTGAGTATAGTGGTAAATTTAACATTATTAAAAGATGGTATTACATACAGTGCTGTGATGACACCTTTAATTGTACTTCTAGATTGTATCTTTACATTTTTAGGAAGTTAAATCCTTGGTAAAAAGTAGGAACATTGGAATTCGTTTAAATACTTATTGATAAAGACCTTCTAATGAGTTTTAACCAGTTTACCCTTTCATGAGCAATGAATGAACATGCCTAGTTTCCTGCTTAGTAATATGGATTCTCCAGGCATGAAGCTGCCTTGACCATTGTCCATCCCACACATCCTCTCTGCCCCAGCCAGATCTTTCTTGGGGGTCAGTCCAGGTCTCATGACAAGACTCTCACTGTTTGCTTCCAAATGTGTTTCCTATCATCTGTCATTTGTATCCACTCTCACTTCTTGTTAGGCATTGTGAATCTCAGTCTTCGTGTCCCAGTATATCGGTTTGGTCCATTCTGCTGTCAATAGAACGTGGACTATGATAGGGAAATGACTTTCATTTTGGGCCATCAATGCCTTGATTTGGGGCAGGAGAGGCCATAAATAAGTTTGCAAAGCTTTGCAAGAAGGCCTTGAAACAAAACTGGAGCATAAAAACCCTGAAAACATATTTTTAATATGAGAATTAATACAATAAATATTTGTGAGCTAAAGGGAGCATAATAAACTAATTCAGGATTAACAGTTCAAACAAAATTGAAGTATATCCATTGTCCGTGACACTGCTGACTTCTGGTTTTGAGCCTTGGTTTCTGGTGAGTCCTCCCCAAAGTCCCAGCCACTGTGCTGCCTAATATTCCCTTTTCTTAGGTATCACCCTTCAGCCTTCTTTCCCCTCTGCTGTAAAGGTTTTTTTTTCTAACATAGTGATTACTGCATGTACACAATTTACTGTACCATTTTTAATTTGACCATTAGTTCTTAAGCATTATCTTAAATTACAGCAAAGTTATCTATTTTCACCTATCTTCACCTTTCTTTCACACTTTATTACTCTTCTAGGTAAATTTTTGGGAAAAAGAGCATTGAGGTATGTTTCCACCTAAATTACAGTAAACCAATGCATTAATTTAGGAGAATCAACATGCGGACTTCCCATAAGGTCACCTGGCATAAATAGACATTTTATTTGTGAAACCCTTCCTTTATATTTCTTAATGAAATTTATTATATATTTTTCAAAATTATCATGTGGATTTCTCATTAAGTTGATTCTTGACTTCCTAGTAATTTTTTTCAAACAGAACAGTTTTTGAAATAGGATATTTAGTAAGCAATAATTATTTTTGCTTACTAAATTATTATTTATTCATAATAAAGCATTATGAATGTATGTATCTGAAAGAACTGGGCCAATTTGGGGATTTGGGCATTTTAAAGGCTGAGTGAAGATATTACTTAAGATGCCTGTCGGCTTGACCAACAATATAAACAGTCAGAGAGTGCTGCGCGATTATCTGTTTCTATGTATCAGGTAAACGAATACAAAGTCGATTATCTCTAAAACCTTGTAAGTAACCCAGTATTAGGGATATTTTCTTGTTTATATACATCCTCTATAAGATCTTCTCTTCCCCTATACCTCTCCTAAAACAGAATACCTATTTTAGTGTAAACCACATAATAGACACACCAAATTAAGAGTTCATTCTACTTGTTTCTTTCATATAGCTTCTTTGTTCTTAAGATGTATTGACTCTTCCAGCTCACTCAACTGAATAACTTGTATTTGCATAGTGGAACACAAAAGGAAATAGATATTTGGTATGACATGAGCTCCAATCACACTGGGAGCTCTGTAAGTTATCAGTGACCCAGTCTCAGATTAACAGGATGTTATTAAAACACATACCAGAAGAGGGCAGCACCACCAAGGCCCCCAATAGTCACATCTGTCAGACCGTCACCATTTAAATCCATTTCTCCGTGGATAGACTGGCCAAAAAATTTCAGTGTCTCACCATCCCCACCTGATGGAATACGCTGTGAGAATCCAAAACAAGAGTTTCATATGAGAAGAATCTGTTCAAAACAGTTTCAAATAAATCTGAGAATTTAAATTGTTTAACAAAATAATCAAAATTAAAGATCTTTTGGGAATCCACCCAAGAGGTCCCTCATGTGGAGATAAGAGGAAATACTCAGATGTTCCCAGAGGATATTGCCCTTTCTATAGTACGGACAAAATCATTTCAAGGTCACTGACACCAGAGAGAGAGGGAAAAATTATATAATGTCATTTTGTCTAATCCTCAAAGGAAACAGTACGAGTAATTGGTTCTGTGCTTTCTGCTTCCTAGTCAATCCCATTACACAGACATATTTAAAGGTACCGGAAATCTTGAAAACATATCATATCAGCAAAGTAGGGAGGGGAGTAGAAGATTGTCCTAGGGGTCAATTTGGAGTTCACTGAACTTTGCGGCTGAGTATAAATAACACATCCCATCAAATGCATTTTCCAATATGTAATCTCTACTGTCTTTCAAAAATTGTCCTAAAAGTTGAGGGCACAAGAGACTCAATTCCACTCACATGTGTTCACAACGTTGAGATGGCACAAATGAGTATGTCTTGAAGACTGATCTGTGCACATTACCATACATAGTATGTTTGATATCTGTACTTCCTGACTTAGCATTGGTTCAAGCTGAAGCTAATGCTTTTAACAGAAGCCCATGGCAAGCAGACAGGACTTACAAACCCTCCCTAAACTTCAAGACTTCTCAGCCTCTTGTTTTCCACATAAATAACATAAAATAAGAAGCCTACTAAGGCAAACTAAATGGAAACAGTTTTCATCCTTAAACAGGTAAGGCTCGTTTGAAAGTATTTCCTTTTTTTTTTTTTTTTTTGAGATGCTATTTCGGCTCACTGCAACCTCCGCTTCCCAGGCTCAAGTGATTCTCCTGCCTCAGCCTTCTGAGTAGCTGGGATTACAGGTGCGTGCCACCATGCCTGGCTAATTTTTTGTATTTTTAGTAGAGACGGGGTTTCACCATGTTGGCCAGGCTGGTCTTGAACTCCTGACCTCGTGATCCGCCTGCCTCAGCCTCCCAAAGTGCTGGGATTACAGGCATGAGCCACTGCACCTAGCCATCCTCCTCATTTTTTTAAGCGAAGAATTCAGGAGATATCTGACTCCTTGGTTCTATGGGCTTGACTGATTCTGGATTATCCCATACATAAGCAGCATCTCTGGTTCTCATGGAAATGAGTAAGCACATCTTCACCTATTCCTTGGAAAAACATTTTGCCAGTAATTAAGCAAATCCAACTCTAATATTCTTTTTGTTGCTTTTGTTTAAATTTGCATCTTGATTTACCATTTAGAAAACAAGTTGTTTATGACAATCTATTTCATCTGACAATGATTTAGCTTTCCTTTTCTACTTCAAATGCTACCCCATTAAATTTACAGGATTGACACTGAAGGAATAAAGTATTAGAATATAAGAAAGAACCCTCTTCCTGCATTTCCTAATTCCATCATGCCCCAGTCATTAATATTGCCTGTCTCTTAAGTAAATAATGCCATAAAGATTTTCAACAGAAACAAATTATTTATCAAATGGATACAAGTGCTCTTATTGAAATAAGCCCTTTATTCTGTTCACTATTGTCATTACGGTTTTATGAAAAATCACTCACATTTGTATTACAGGAATAGACTTTGAGAGCTCTGTTGACTAAGGAACCAAAGAGAACACTCAAAAAGAAAATGAAATAATTAATATTCTGATTTCTTTTCAAATTATATAAGCTATAAGGTAGTGAATTCTATTTGTAAGTAGTTATTCAATATCTAACCGACTATGATTACTGAAAAACAGACAATTACATTGAAACTCCTTTAAATTCTTTTGTTTTTATAGTGCATTAAGCACTTTTGTAACTTGTTATTTTTCTAATGCAGGAAAAAAAATACACTTGTGGATTAGAGCTGTTAACTGACAACAAATTACAAACAGGAATAACATAAATTCCCTGCAGCTTAAAGTTAATATTCAGATTTATTTTTTCTAAGGATTACTTGTGAGAAAATTATAAACCTTTAGAAATCCTAATTCACTTGAGGAAAATATATCAACTTAATATAAATTTAATGCAATTTTATTATAACAGCATGGACATTAAATATAAAATCAAGAATCTAATATCCTTTATTGGCTAAGTCATACAATTATTTTTGCCTTATTCAGAAAGCAGTGCCCTCTATTTAGAATGGGACATACTGCAGATGTTAAACAGCATTGTTACAAAGTATTCTTTTTTTTACTCTTTCAAAAAGTCAAATCCTGGGGACATGGAAAATAACAACAGAAAGGAAACTAGATAAATGTATAAAATATAAGTATATATTTATAAAGTAATTAGGGCCGGGCGCCTGTAATCCCAACACTTTGGGAGGTTGAGGTGGGCGGATCACGAAATCAGGAGATCAAAACCATCCTGGCTAACACGGTGAAACCCCGTCTCTACTAAAAATGCAAAACATTAGCCAGGCGAGGTGGCGGGAGCCTGTAGTCCCAGCTCCTCGGTAGGCTAAGGCAGGAGAATGGCGTGAACCTGGGAGGCGGAGCTTGCAGTGAGCCGAGATCGCGCCACTGCACTCTAACCTGGGTGACAGAGCGAGACTCCGACTCAAAAAAAAAAAAAAAAATATATATATATATACACATACACACGCACACACACACACTACATATATAAAGTAATATATACACACTATATATAGTATATATATAGACTACATATAGTATATACACTATATACAGTATATATACTATATATACACTATGTATAGTATATATACTATATAAACACCATATATACACTATATATACTATATATAGTATATGTACTATACATACTATATATATACTATATACTATATATACTATATGTAGTATATATATTATACACTATAGTATATATACTATATATACACTCTGTATACTATCTATAGTATATACACTATATATAGTGTATATACTATATAAACACCATATATACACTATATATACTATATATAGCATATGTACTATATATACTATATATACTATATACTCACTATGTATACACTATGTATACTATATACACACTATATATACCATATATACACTATATATACTATATATATACCATGTGTATATATATAGTGTCTGTGTGTGTATACATATATATATAGTAATTAATCTATAAGGAACACTTAAAGAGAATTAAATCTAGTTTCTCAATAAGGTCAGGAGGAAGAAATTAAATAACTCATGAAGTTAGACAGGTAACGCCTGGCATTGAACCGACTTATCACTGAAGGGTGGGAATCTGCAGGTTTCAATTCTTACTTGTGCATACTCTTTCCTTATAGTCTTGCCACTTCCATGATAAATGTACACAGCTCCCCCGTGATCATCTTCCAGCGGAGCTCCTATCACGATGTCATTCAATCCGTCAAGATTGAGGTCTTTTACAGCAGCAATTGCAGTTCCAAAACGAGCCCCGCATGGCTCATTTTTGTTTTCTTTTGTGCATGAATTGTGCTGCCGAGATGAACAGCACGTCTGCTTAATAGGTTCCAGGCTCATTTGATATTCAAACCTTGTCTGGAAGAAAGAAAAACAGGATATTTATGTATTTCCATCATTACTACAGCAGAGTAGAATTTTTAAAGTATACTAAATCAGTGCTATTAACAGCCATTTGTACATTAGTGGTAAAGTTGGTAAAATTTCTTAAAAAGTTTGCCTATCTGAGAGCAAAGTTAGGGATTCCAAAGAGCAGATGGCAGAAGTGTGGGAGACAAACTTTAATGGAATCTCTTTTTAATGCAATTGAGTATACAATTTAGAGCATCTTTTTCAAGCCAAATAATATTATATCCTCAATTTGTGCCACTATCCCTTCTTCACCCAATATTGTGCAAAGTGAAAATTTATTCTGCTCAAAAAGGAAACTTTCTCTAAAGCTGCCTAGACTGGAAGAAAAAAAAAAAAAACCCAGACAGAAAGTACTAGCAAAGGTAATCAAGAACACACTTTCTTGGAAAAAGACAAAACAGCCCAGGACAAAAAAAGTTGACAGGAGGAAGCCAAAAAATGATAGGAAGAAAGACATATGATTTATTATTTAAAATAATCAATTTAGGAGAGAATGTACATATTTGGAAAAGCTAAACAGATAAACACTGGCTTTGCTGTAAAGAGCAAAACTCTTCTAATGAAGAAATTAAAAATTATTTAACTTAAAAAATGATGTCTAAAGTCAGGAATAGAAGACAAAATCTCACTCCAGCCCTGGAAGCCTGCAGTGTTGCTGCCTTGAAACTCATGACTTCTCCCCCTCCACCCTATCCGATTTAACTGCTGAGGTTATTATCTATCTCCAAGCCAGAGCTGATAAGCCTCCCAGCCTAAATAAGCCTTGTGGGTTTATTTAGCAGTTTAGTGAGATTTATATTTACCTCCTTTTTCCTATATATTGTTAAAACATAATTCACATTCCAAGCAGAAAATATCTAAGAGTTGGAGCTACTTTATTAGAATTATAAATGGTCATTTCAAAACAGAGGGGTTGGTGGAGTGAATGAATCCTGATAGCTTCTTTGCTCTGTTTTCTCAAAGTGAGTGAAAAATTAGAATTTATTATTCAAAAATGAAGAGAAGGAAGAGATTTTCCTGGATTTCTACCAAACTCAGACACCATTACCTGATTGAGAGCATACACATACACTTTTCCTTGCTCCTCCTTCTCTGTTCCCATGTACATAGGGGCTCCGACTAGAAGAATGTCAGTATTAGAATCCTTGTCAATGTCAATTGTTGTTAAAATACTGCCAAAGTAGGAACCAATCTAGGACACAAAATGAAACAAAACAGCCCAGTGAACATCAGAAATTCTCAAGGAAACTGAAATCTACATTTGTTTTACTTCTAGCAATCTAGAAGAGGAGCTAGTTGGCAAAGGAAATGAAAGACAAAAGTTGATGCTCCCTGACAGTTATTTATTGGCTCTTTCATGAGGATAAAGAATATCAGTCGGTTCCATCTTTGAGGATGAAGAGCTGTTACAGATTTCATCGCTTGACAGTAACAAAATGAATTTCTTTGGATTTCACTCTAACCTCTCTTTCTTCTCCACAAATCAGAAAAGGTCAGTAATACTATAGTGATTTTTAAGGAAATAAAATTAGATAAGCAGTAGAATGCATGCTGCAATGGTTGCATATATGTTTAAATACATTATAAGGAGCTGAGTTGTCTGGAATACTGGTGTGGCATATTTCACCTCATAGTCTTGGAAGATTGTCTTCTCAATGAAATGGTTAAGTCTTATCCCAGCAGCTATGGGACATAGAAAAATACGGAAGGATTGCAGGGGGATCATCCCTTGTAGCAATATGTTTTCTCATTTAAAGATAGAAATCCGTTTAGAGAAAAGCAGAGAACTTATACTTCATTACCTAAATGCTTATTTTTTTCAAATATTATTCTATGTTTAATATTTGATGCTCTTAACAATTATCTTACTGTACATCTCCCTGTACTGCCTTCTGCGATTTTATTCTTACTCTCTTGCCCCTGTGGCATAGACCACCCTTTTCATATTTACTGACTTCTTCCCCAACTCTCATTTTCTGAATTTTGGCCTCTTCTAAAGCTCAGACCTGTAGCCTTTGTCCATTCTCTTACCCTAGATGACCAATCCTTCTTAAAAATTTCTACTTAGGCAATTGCAAATATCATTCTGTCTTCCTTCTCAAGGCTTCAGTTCTACAGTTCTAGACATTTCTTCTAGGCATGTGGGCGAAAGATACTGACTTTTGAATGCACTTTTCTCACAGGCTTTCGAGGGCCTTGAGAGGTTTTTTTAAATGTTGAATTAATTATAAACATAAATAAAATAGAAGATCTTGCAACTCCGGGCTTTCCTCCCCACATGGCAACCGTCAACTGGAGCTCAGTGGAAGCTCAAAAGCTGCCCAAGGCCATGGTGCCCACCACTTCCTGTGTTTTTTTGCCCAGCAGCTTTACTCATTGACTTTACCTATTTTGACTTTACTTTACTGGCACCTGCAAATATCTGAATTTGTGCTTACTGTTACAAGGAACTTGTCTAAAAGCCAAACGTCATTGTTAAAAATATCTAAATTGTTTGAGGTATTGACATTCTAATCATGCAGCCACCTTTCTTTCAGATTCCCAGGCTTGAAACTGAAATCATTCACGACTTAAATCATTATGATACTCTCCTCAACTTTCATATGCAAATTTTCATAAAATTTGACACTTCTTGTCTTGTATACAATTAATGGAGTGATAATGGATCTAAGACGTCATCTAAAATGCTTCATTTTACTATTGTCAACTTCCCATTATTGATATCTGTCATGGTCCTTCCTTTTCCATTTTTACTGCTGACATCTTATTTTACGTTCTTCTTACCTCCAGTTTGAGCTACAACAATAGCCTTATTCTAACTGTTACGCATTTTCCAAGCATAAATGTGGGCAAAGAGTTAATAAAACCCTTTCACCTGATACATGAGGATCTGACCTTTAGTTACTCTAACTCTGTTGCCCTGGGAATCTGCTGAGGCTGGGATTTCAACTTTACCACTAAGGCTAAGCAACACTGAGAGGGGTAAAAATAACCTCTTATTGGAATATTGTATTCAGGCTGTGTGCAATTATAAATGAATTATAAGTACCTGATGAAGATGACATATTTTTGACTTCCCAGAGTGCAGTTACTCTTGTAGCCGGCCCGCCCCTTGTGGAGACCCTGGAAGCTATGTCTATGGTGTTGTCATAAAAGATACTGCTCCTGCGGGGCACGGGGCTTTAAAGCGAGTGCAGTTTGTGGACCTGCCTAATGTGAGTATCCCTGCACCTGAGCTTTACTGCTGCGCTGCGCTGCAGCTTGGACTCTCGCAGAGCGGGAGGGCTGATGCAGTCCTGCCCCTCTAGTCTAGAGAGTTGGAATATTTAGTGAAGGCTAAGAAGAACCCCTCTCCCATCCTCTGTAAAAGGACCGTGGAATAAAGTTAATAAATCCTCCCTGTAGAACTGTTGAAAAATACAGAAAACTTTTTAGAAACAAAAGTTCCCCAAGCTATCACAATTCAAAAATAACAACGACAAAAAGCATGGTTAGATCTTTCTTTCAGTTAATATGTGTGTGTGTGTGTGTGTGTGTGTGTGTGTAAATGTGCATATTTATGTTTCTTTCAGTTTTTATATGTACATATATAAATGTTATTTCATGTATAATTTCCAAAACTTCTTTTAATATTCAATACTACCTAATAAGAATTTTCCAATTTTAAATATTACAGACAATTTCCCATTACCTCCAGGAAATCCAAGCTCTTAATTTGCCATTCAAAACCTCACATAATATGGGTCCATGTTATCTTTTTAACTTTCTCTTTCACTGCTCTTTCTACCTATCTACATTCTATCATCCCTTGTAGATTCAGCCCAAATTTCATCTTCTAATAAGCTTTTCTGCACCAATCCTAGCTTAAAGCAATCTCATCATATTCTGACTGTATTGTCTGGGCCACTGGTAATTTCATGCCTCTTAATGTTTTGGATCTCTTTTTTTGTGTATATATTTGTACATCTGTATCTACATCTATTGTACATCTTACCTCCACACCCATCCAACATGAAGACAAAGATACAGACACTATACATCCTTCCAAAGAACCTAACACAGGGCCCTGTTCCCAGTTGTTACTGAATATGTGGGTATTGCATTTTTTAAAGTTTAGGACAATAGATAGTAAACATATATAGAGTATGAATAGATTAATTTAAATAAAACAATATTTTTCAAGTTTACCTGTTCTCCACTGAGTGTCTGGAGAATTTTGATATTTCCATCTTCCATCCTGTAGATAATGACCTGGCCTGTATGATTGTACCGAGGCTGTCCAGCAATATAGAGCACATCTCCAGAAGAAGCAGTAGCAGAGTTTACAGTGTAACCTAACAAAAGAAAGATTCCAGATATACCACCTGGACCCTTAAAGTCTTCATGTAATAAATTAAGACTCTTTTTAAATGGCCAAGATAATCATTTTTATATGGTTATATTTTGAAAATAATATTTTTTCTTCAATGCATGTAAAGAATTTGTTTTGGTGGAAGCTTTTAATATGCTCTCTATCTACCACAACTGCTTTCTCCTGAGAAGTTATTTTCCTCCAATCCGAGTTTTTCATTATTTAAAATCACAAATGATATAACGATGACACGCATAAAAAAATTGCACATCCCCACCCCAATTTGTAATAAATCAATTGTATTTCATTTGGATATATGTGTCTGCATTACAGAAAGTAACACTTTTTATATAATTGGAATCATAGAAAATGTAAACCTTTTCTGTGCTGCTACTAGCTTTTTAAATTGTAATTTTAAATAATTGAAGATGATCGCTCTTGGTTAAAGCGTAAAGACATTGCATTTATATTACATGGCCATTTCCCCATAACACACTAGAATTCAGGTGGTTTTAATATTTTTGGTATTATACTTAAGATGTCAGACACCTTGGGGCATTTAAATTTGTCCCTCTTCTGGATTTTTTAACAGTGAATTTCAAGGAATAGATCACTGGATCAAGTTTTTAATGGTTCTTATAGTGTCTAGAAAATTGTTTCCAGAAAATTTGTACTACTTTGTTCTATGAACAGCCATATGAAAGACAATTTCATGAAACTGTCCCAGGCTTTGTGTATCATCACTATTATTTAAATTTGTGTATGTTTTAATAGGTGTTAAACACTGTCTAACAACAGTACCTTGCTGTGATTTTAATGTGATTTTATTCAACAGAGAGCTTGAATCATTTTTCATGTATCTGATCTTTCCTCTTTTTTTTTTAGAGACGGAGTCTAGCTCTGTCGCCCAGGCTGGAGTGCAGTAGCGTGATCTCGGCTCACTGCAAGCTCCGTCTCCCGGGTTCACGCCATTCTCCTGCCTCAGCCTCCCAAGTAACTGGGACTACAGGCGCCTGCCACCACGCCTGGCTAATTTTTTGTATTTTTAGTAGAGACGGAGTTTCACCGTGTTAGCCAGTATGGTCTCAATCTCCTGACCCTGTGATGCGTTCTCCTCGGCCTCCCAAAGTGCTGGGATTACAGGTGTGAGCCACTGTGCCCCGTTCTTTCCTCTATTTTAATTGCGCTTCCATGCTTTTTAAAATTTTGATTGTCTTTTTTCTACTTTTGATTTTATTTGCATATATTTTATATTGAAATTATTCCTGGATCATTATTTTTGTTTCTTCGGTTTCTTCTGGAATACCTTTTTCTTCTGTGCAACCTCCTCCTCTGGCTTAGAAAAATTTGTTCTATTTCAGTAAGCATCATCTCAGTGTGGTGGGTGCGATAGTGGGGGTGGAGGTCACGTATGGGTTAATCTGACCATAAGCCCTGTAAACAGAGCCAGTGCATCTTGGGTGCTTCGCCCACCTAGATGTACACGATGATCAAGAGAATCTGCATACAAACCTTTAAGATCATCACTGCTTTTTACATTTTTAAGCATGTGCAACAAACTTTCAGCACTCTTCTGGGGCCATAAACCCTCTGTCCAGCTCCACTGTTCGGCTTTGGACACATCT
Organism: Symphalangus syndactylus; assembly: GCF_028878055.3. Classification (NCBI taxonomy): domain Eukaryota; kingdom Metazoa; phylum Chordata; class Mammalia; order Primates; family Hylobatidae; genus Symphalangus; species Symphalangus syndactylus. The sequence goes on from NC_072440.2 coordinate 46,875,191, forward strand.
ACCAACTCCACCATTGCAATGATGGAATGGCACACACTGCTTCTATAAAGTCACATCTTTCAGATACTTGTTGGCTTTTCAGATATACATACCCTTGATTGCCTGGGTAGCTTCATGGATGTTCTTAAAGTGAACACGAAGATTTGAATCTCTTGATTTGAATGATTTTTTGGGTTGTTCTGGGTCAGGTGAATAGTAAACCATTTTAAGAGATCATCTTAGGCTGCTTACAGGAAGAGCATAAATTGTGTCTTTAAGATTAATTTTTGAGTGAAAAATTAGATTTGTTCTTTGTGTTTTGAGAAGAGAGCCATATCAATGAATAAAAATTACCACACGCAGATTTTGATTTTATAAAAGGAATAACTCTTCTAATAACCAGATTTCATCAGTGTAGCAGAAGTAAGATTATTTTTCAAAATGTCACAGAATAGCACTCCTCACTGAGGAAAAGATCATTTTTCTAACTCATTTACCAAGTATTTTACTATAAAGTAAGTTTGACTTTCTTTCAAAAATGTTAAAAAGGAACAAAAGTTTTTATACAATATGTTTATTCTTACAAGTGCTAAAGGAACACAATTCCTTAGGTGTATTATCCTTTATGAATATTCCTCACATTCTCATTCTTTCTTCTTTCTTTGAGGGTTTTTTATTATTATACATAATAGAATCTAAAATATTTTTTCAAACATGTAATGTGTTCTATATTTATATTACTAACCACAATATTGTTTTAAAATGAATCTTTCTGGCCATGTTTATACATACATAAAATGGAAAAGAAGAATGTGCAAAATGAAGGCCGTTTTATTTCATGCCACTCTACTAAGAACTATAAAGAAGGGAGTAGAATGACAGTGTTAGTACGTGTGTGTGTGTGTGTGTGTGTGTGTGTAATTTGCAGAGCTGTGAATGTAACTTGATAAAAGGCCTCTTTTAAAAATGAGTTAAAAATTATGTTTGAGGCTAGGAGTTGTGAGATTATTTAATTAACTCTCTTTGATTACTTACACTTGATAACTAAAAATATTAGCTGAAATAATCTCAGGGACAGTAACTACCAGTTAGTGTAGTTACTAATTGAGGCATGGGTGTCTAAAGACAAGAAAGAAGAAAAGAAAAAGAGAGCCAGAGCCAAGTAAAGCCTAATTTTAATAGAAGGAAAATAATTATAAATATTTAAGCTTAATAGTGTTTCCTGAAAAAGAAAAGAATAAGATGGAAGAAAAGGGCTGGGCGCGGTGGCTCACGCCTGTAATCCCAGCACTTTGGGAGGCCGAGATGGGTGGATCACCTGAGGTCAGGAGTTTGAGACCAGTCTGGCCAACATGATGAAACCCAGTCTCTACCAAAAATCTAAAAAATTAGCCGGGGATGGTGGCGGGCACCTGTAATCCCAGTTACTCAGGAGGCTGAGGCAGGAGAATCACTTGAACCCAGGAGGTGGAGGTTGCAGTGAGCAGAGATCATGCCACTGCACTCCAGCCTGGGCAATAAGAGAGAAACTCTGTCTCAAATACAGAGAAAAAAAAAAAGAGGAAGAAAAGGCTAAAATGGATGGCATAGCCCTTTGCATGCATTTATGAAGAATGAATTCTGTCAGCTCTCATAATTCATTTGTTGGGAAAAGGGCCAAGATCTAGTGAGGTAATGGGAAACAGGTATGATCTGTCTTGATGCCATGACATTGCCTCACATCTTTCCTTCTCCTTTGAAAGCTGTATGGCAGGAATAGAATTCAGCAAACTGTGGGTGGAGGAGGCGGGGGAACATAATCCCAGCTGTATTTTCACCACCAAATTCACTTGCAATGCCTGTATTGGCATAAAGCAGTTTGGGTAATAGAAAGATAGAGGTATGACTATGTTCTGAGACAGATGTTCGACAGCTTGAGTTCTTACAGCTTCCTGATCATTACTGATAAGCACGGGATTTTTCTAATAGAGCCTCTGCCTCTCTGCTTCCTTCATAAGATTTTTCATAGTCTTGCAACTTGCAATCCATACAGTTTATGAAAAAATACACTCGGTGTCTTCTCAGTTTGTGACCCCCACGAAGAAACATTTTGAAAACTTCATTTCAGATTTAGAATATTATTTTGGGTGGAAAAAAACACAAGATATTTGTCCTGCCTTTTCTGGATGCTTTTCTATTTTGAATGAAATTTTACATGTATTAGACTTTATGTTGGCAAAATGTCATATCCCCTCACTTATGAGTAAGCTAATGAAATAATTTCTGAAACAGAAAAGAAAATCTCAGTGCACTGTAGAAAACATATCCAAAAATTTCCTTTTTGGACAGAGAGAAGTCATATATTATAAATACTGTGGTCAGAAATAAGATTCTTTTAATATTTTCTTACTTGCAGTGGCATCTTTAAGTTGAATTCTCCACATCTGCTTTAAGCAACGTTTAACCAAAGCTTTTTGGGAATGACAAATTTAGGATTCTTAAAAGTTTATTTATTTTAAAGGAATTTAATCACATATAAGTAAGAATACCAAAAACTACAGTGTTATCAATTAAAATGTGTGGGCTTCCTAAGAGTGGCAACAATATCATACACATCTTTGTGGGCTTCACACAGTGTCTTTAATTTTGTAAATACTCAGTACTTATTAGTAATAGTACTAATGTCAGCTACTATTATTATTTTGTATTATGTATGAGTTTTCTATTGCTGCTGTAACAAATTACCACAAACATGGTGGCTTAAAGCATCACAAACTTATTATCTTACAATTCTGTTTATTAGAAGTCTGGCATAGAGCTTCCTGGACTAAACATCAGGATATTGGCAGGTCAGTGCTCCTTTTGGGAGCCTATAAGGAGAATCCGTTTTCTTGCCCTTTGTAGCTCTAGAGCCATCTACAGTTTTTGGCTTGTGGCCCCCCTCCATCTTTAAAGCCAACAACACTGCATCTCTCTGACCATTTTTCCATAGTTCTGTCTCCCTCTGGCCACATCCAGGAGAGGTTCTCTGATTTTTAGAATGCTTGATTATACCAGGTCCAGCCAGATATCTGAGGATAATCTTCCCAACTTGGGATCCTTAATTTCATCATATCTGAAAAGTCCCTTTTGCCATGCAAAGTAACCTATTCATGGGTCCAGGGATTAGGACATGGACATCTTTGGGGGTCATTATTCTGCCTACCACAATACTAATAAGAGGAATGTTTATTATATAACATTACATAATAAAAAAATACAAAATAATATTTACATAATAAAATAACAGACAACACCCACTGAGTGTTAACTGTGTGTCAGTCACAGTACTAAATAGTCATTACTTAATCTAACAACCCAAATGATATATATGGTGTAATTATTTCCATTTTAGAAATAGGAAAATTGAGGCTTTGAGGGGGAAAGTAATTTGCCTAAAGCCATAGCCAGGGGCTGAATCAGAAAACAAGCTCAAGTCTCTATGACCTCATGGCTATCATTAATTGTACACCTTGTACCATAACTGCTTCAAGTCTTTATTATCATAGAATCAGCAGCTTTATAATTGTTATTTTTATGGGTGTGTAATATTCATTAAGTGGATTTACTATTTATTTAACTATCTGCATATTTTGGGGCATTTAGGATAATGACATTTCCCCCAATAACATCAATAATAATACAATGGAAATCATTGTTCACTTGGCATTCTTAAATATTGGATTTTTTTCCTTAGGTTAGGTCCACAGAAGTGAAATTTCTGTATAAATGTGGTACTAATATTTTTTATAGCTCTGTAAACACATTGTCAAATGCCTTTCATAAGGAGTTTTACTAATTTATATGTCATCCATTATATAGGAAGATAAATGTTCTATATTTATTCTACATATAATAGAAGCCTCAGGTTAAGCTGGTTCTTGATTCCAAGGTATTTCACATAAACAGTCTCATAGAACCTTAGGATGTAATGAACTTTTAGAAGATAGCTAATCTAATCCCCAGCCCTCATTTTTAGGTATTCTGTGTCATAGCACATATCATACTGATAGTGATTGCTTGTTTCATTATTGTCTCTCACCCAAAAAAGTAAGGTTTATCAATGTAGGAATTGGCCTGCCTCATCTATGTTTTGATTCTGTATAAACTCAGTGTTTGGCACATTGCTGGCACTCAATATTTGTGCAGTGCTTTCTTAATCAATCCAGAATCAGTTATTTCGGTATCGTGATATGAACACTGACATAAGAGTCAAGAAGCCTCAATTGTGGTTTCACACCTGCCATAGGCAGCTGGGACATAATTGTTCTATCTCTCGGTTTCTTGATTGGAAATTAAGACTACATGCTCCATAGGATCCCTTTCAATGCTAAAATTTGAAATGAATTTTAAGCCTAACCCCTATATTTTATATCACAATCCTCCAAATACCTAAAAGAGATACAATGCACACTTTGTTTTCTAACCTTCAATTTCTTTAAGTTTTGGAGAGAGTGAGACTCGTAGCAGGGAATCGCTTCTGGAGCTGACTTGTCTATGTAATCTTTTACTAGCACATCCTAGTTTGTCATTTTCTCCTTGTAGTATGTGATACTCAGAACAACAAGATACTGTAGCTGTTGGCTGACCAGAGTGGAATGTAACAGGATTTCTATGAGAAACAGACTGGACTTTAATTCATGCAGTTCTACATGTCTTAAGAGATTTTAGCAGTCACAGTGCAGCTGCTGTTGACTGTTACATTTTTAGTCATCTAAAACTCTAGTCCTTTTATTCTTTTTAAGTCCTGCTGCCCCTACAGCTTTAATAGGTGTCCTTAAATAAGGAGATGTATGAACACCGCAGTAAAGACCTGCCACCTTCCTGGTAAAATAGAAAGCAACTGGGACAGAGAGAAAAAGACTTGCCTCTGGGACAGAAAGATCCCAGAGAGGAAGGCTAACACGTGAAGCTGTGAATGCTTCCGGGCCAAGGTATGCGTTTTCTTTATCACTGTATCCCCAGCACTAAGATGAATGCCTGGGGCAAAAGAGGACCCCCCAAATATTTGTTGAGTGAGTAAGAGCTGGGAAGCCATATCCTGATGGTCCTTTTTATTTTAGGTCCTCCCAACTGTTGGCGAATATCTTTTTTCAGTGAGGGGAGAGTTCCCTGGCATCCCCCGGGTGTTGCTTCGCTTGGTATAGATCCCAAATAAAGTGGTACCAGACATGTAACTCCTCATTTCTGGCAAGACGCTGGGAAACAAGATCACGTTACATCACTGGGTTTAAGTTGAATATTTGTCTGATTGTGAATGGAACTGTTAAAGAAGAAGTTACATGACAAAATACATTTTTCTTTTCCCAAATTAGGACCCATAGAGGGAAATTAATGATAGAAGACATTTAAGACAACATGAGAGTTTGGTTTTCAGGATATAGGAGAAGTTGAGGTTTCCTTTTCTACTCTCATTTCTTGTCCACCAGGTTCAAAGTTCTTCTTGAAGTTAAAGTTGATACCAGACACAGAGAGACTGAACATACCAGAAAGGGCACATATCATCCTAAACCATTCCCTGCATTAGACAGCCCTACTAACAAAAAATGACTCCCATGTATGTCATTTTGAGTAACTAAAGCTGCTCAGAGTCCTGAAACATTGCATGGGTTCTGGAAAATACCCAACTTGTTGAAATAATCTTGCTATATGGTTGCAAGCCTATAGAAACATAAGCAAATAATGCTAAAGGTAAAAAATGGAAAAGTAAAACAACTCTTTTATAATTATATCCAAACCTTACCTAAATAAGAAGCAAGCGGTTCATTCTTTTTGGTAGACTCAACATTAAAGGTTGTGTTTCGTGGGATTATGATTTGACTAGCCTTCTGCATGACAACTGTTCCATTCCAATCATAGGCCCCTACTGCTCCAAGCATGACCCAGTCCTCACATGCAAATAAATAAGATAATAATATTTAATAAAAATAATAAGGGGAGATACTTAAACGCCATTAACAATGTGTATAGGTATACTGTTCAAAGTGCTTCACATTTATTAGCTCATATAATCCTCATGATAACTCTATGGGCTAGATGCTATTGCTACCATACCTGTTTTACAGAAAAGGAAATCGAGGCACAAATAACTTGCCCAAGTTGTACAGTAAAATTGCACATGGAAATGTCAATATTCTATTGCAAGGATCATTATGCCTTTTCATTCATTAACTACAAATGATGTATTTTATAATCTTGCCTCTCTGCTTTATTCTGGGTGCCCAGCATCCTAGGTCTTGAACATGGAATTCTAATAAGACCCTTGAATTCCTTGACACTGTGGAAAATTATTCCACATCTGTAGCAAATATGTTAAATTATTTCATTTAGACAGATACATAATTACAAGGCACGGCTCACACTGTCTGATTCACAACTATTAGTACAATGTAGTGAACTGTGTGAGAGAACATACTTTCCTAATAAGAAGCTTGTGAAATGACATTTTCCTATTTGAATTAGAAAACATCATCATAGCCTGCATAATTGTTCAAACTATGAACTGCACGTTACACTTACATACTGATGGCTAGATGTTGGTTTTGGGAAGGGAAGTCTTGCAAACATATAGTTCATTTTTCACCAACTGGTCAACATACCTGTGAATAATGAGCACTGAAGCCAGTCTGAGACATTTCCATTTCAAATGAAGCTGCTGACTGGTCAGCTGTAGCTATAACATGGGAAAATATCACTGTAAATAAGTAACAATGCCTTTTCATGCACTACTGACTTGCAGAATACAGATAACTGGTAGAGCTTGTGGTCTTACCAACCAGAACTTCAAACATCTTAGGGCATTTTCAGCCATACATTTCTCAACCCAAAATTTCTAGGTAGGCCTGGGTAGAAGACAGAGAAAGATAGTCAAAGGGCTCATGTCTCAAATTCTTGCTCATTAGCAGCCCTGTCCTTGCCAGAGGGGTTGAGAAATCTCCATTCTTATACTGTAGTATGTTGTAGATCCTGTGGTGCTTTGGGTCCACATGGTTCAAGTTGGATGTACTACAGTAGGAAATTCCTGTCCAAATTCATGCCTTGGGAACCCTGCTGAGCCCTTAGGCTAAACTCCCTTAATATGTTATGGGACTGAAAAAAATTTCATTCACATATTTAAAGAGGTTTCTCAACTCCATCAGTCCCACCCATATTCAGGCCATAGATCCTGTCAGAATTTCATCGTGTGATAAAGGGTTTGGGTATTTTAGTATGCATTTATTTGCTCTAATTACCGGTGGTAAGTATCACTCACAGATCAGGAGGGGTCTTTGTGATAGGACTGCCCACATGCCATTGAATCATATATTTTTAAAAGATCCTGTACCCATTTTGAAGCTCTTTACTGAAATGCAGAGATAATTCAGAGCATTCCATGGCAGTCTGCTACTCTCAAATTATTCTCAAAATATTCACAAACCCAAAGCCACAATTTCCTGAGGGAATTGATGGAATGTTGATTTATTTGCTTGCACTAGGGGTTACTGATTTATTTGGCCTTGCAGATAAGTTAAAAATAGCACTTAAGAAAGTCAGTCTGCCCTTTTGTTGAGGCAAGAGAATAATCAAATTTGTGAAGGTAACTATTTGTTAGTTATTTACATGGATAAAATTGCGAACAAATACATCAGTAATTACCTTTGTAGGACTAGATTAAATGGGGCAATCAAGACTTCAAATACATCATTTTAATCTCTTGTGCGAATTGCCCTATAATTTAAATGACTGAGATGCACTTTAACTTTAATGTATTTTCAGTCCACAATGCTTTCAGGTGTTTTCTCACTTATCTGCACCATCAATAAGAATGCAGCAACGGAAACCTGCATTATTTCCAGCACCTGCCCTGCCGCTATTCTGCCTTCACCTGAGAACAGACAGAAGGAAGCTATGTGATGTTCTTCCTGCTGCAGTGGCATCATGGTAATAGACCACTATACTCTCCTGGGCTTCTTGCTTCAAACTACTCCCTGGACTGTTCATGGGTGTTTGGGCCCGCCACTCTAAACACCGTGCAGCCTCTGGTTAGAAATGCTGGCATTTTCTCCCAGTGCTCAACGGGAAATGGAGACAGTAGATCATTTTCTGATGTACTAAGCAAGTCCTTGGCATACTTGCCTCAATAGATGGCACTGTCCTTGGCAAGCAGAAATTTCATAATCACAGCTATTTGTCATCTTAAGATACATGTTGACAGGAAATGGAGATTTCCCGAGCAACAAAGAAATAAAGCCTTTTTCAACAGCTCATGAAAAAAATAAGAAATAGTCTAGTAGAAACACTGCTTTTGGTGTAGTGTAGCAACAAAGATGATATAGAAGACATTTGTAGTCTGTAAAGTTCCTTATAAAATGATGTCATATTTAAATATAGAGACTTCTTGGGGTGTTTGGGCTCTTCATCACGTCACCTTTAATCCATGGTGTAGTTAGGTTAGAAACAATTTGAAATGTCATTTCAGGCAATTGATCTCCCCCTCCCCCAGCTGAAGTGGGCTTCATTTCTGCCAGTCTTAGGTTACTTGCTTACTTAAGAGGAGATTTAGAAATGACACTGTATTCTGTTGAACTATCAAATGTAACTATGTAACTTTTCTTTTAAATTACTTTTACAGATTGTTTCTATCATATCTTAGCCCATGTTATTAAAAATTAAAAGTACACAATTAGTTGGAAGACCTTATGTATTTTCTTAAGGCCAGCCAAGCTCATAATCTGGTTTATTGGTAAATGACACCGGGATAGCTGTTGAGAGACCAAGGCCACTTAAAAATGACTTGTACACAGAGCACAAGACAGCTGAGTTCTTCAGAAGCAGCTGGGACTCCAGACTCATAAATAATTAGAGTGTTCTGTTTCTAAAGGCACAGGGGAAAGAGGCCAGGGGAAAAGGGAGGCAGAGAAATTCAGTCTGACTGGGCTGTAGATTCCTATCACCTCTAAATCAAATGTTCTAAGTACAGATTGTGACCCAGTCATGAAATCAACAGACTGAGTATAGCCAGCATTTTTTTTTCATTGAAAGAGATTAGGGTAGAATGGAATTGATGAGAAGCCATCACAGTGCATCACATATAAGAATTATCTTGTGAAACCTTGCCTTATTTTTATATGTATATATTTATGCGCACTGGGTCAAAAAGCAAAATGTAGTTATTATCGTGAGTCACACTCAAAACAAGTTTGAAAGCCATAACTCTAAATAATTTGATTCTATACATTTTCATAGTCTAATTTTTCTGCATTTTCCCAGCCCCTTGATGCTCAATCAAAATGGTCTACTTTTTTTCAGTTATGTCTCATTCCCATTTTGTCTTTCTGTTTCCTATTATCAATCATATCAGGGAAACTAAGAAGTTGCTCTTAAATTTCTATTTTTAAGATATAGAAACAACAGTCTTTTAGTATGTCCTCACAAGGACAGGGTCACCTGGATTTGGAGGTAGCCTAAGGGGAAGAGAATTCTCTGGTGGTTTCTCTCCCTAGTTGGAGAAAAGGTGCATGTTCCCTGAGACTAGAGATCATCAAAGAATGTGAAGAAAGAAGCTTTGCCAGTTTGCCTGGCATAACAATTCTGAAGACTTTTTTTTTTTTTTTTTTTTTTTTTTTAGGAAAGATCTAGTTCCAAAGTAATTAGCTACTTGACATCCTCTACCTAAGGCAGAATAGGGAATGCCATAACTCGTTATCCTCAACAGCCAGTCACCACTGAAAACCCAAGGAAAAATCTGCAAAGAAGTAACATGATTTAGACAAATACAGTGAACCAATGTTTCATTGCCATGGATTTTAAGGCAAAGTTCCATGAAGACCTTTAAAATGGGCAAGGAGCAAAACACAGAGAAAATAAATGGACAAAGAAGTTATTGCATAAGAGCACTCTTGTAGTAGCTCAATATGAAATGAAGAAACAAATTAAAAATAAAATCTCAAACCAGAGGTAGTACCCTCATTTTCCAAATCTATATTACAGAAAAGGAATAAAGCACATGGAAACATTTTTGTCCTGGCACATCTACATTGACCATTGTCTTCATCGGCTGTCCCATCAGCACTGCCCTACCATGCCCTTACAAAGAGAGCCTCTAGCAGACACAGTGTTGTGAGAAACAGCCGTCTCAATGACAGATTTATATAAAAGAGCATTGTTCCATGCTAGATATTGTACACAGTAAAAAAAAGTATTACTGATGTATTAGGAATAAATACAAAAATCCCATTATACTGATTTTGAATTGCAGAGAGAACATGCAGCAATAAGATAAATAGACATACCTTCCAGGGCAAATATTCTTTCTCCCAGAGTTTTAACAATGGTGACTAGAGCCAATTCATCAGAGACGTTGAAGAAATGCTTTTCAGTGGGTTCGCTTGCAATTGATTTTATTTCCTCCACAAATTTTTCAGTGCTTAAATTTCCTCGGTTATAGCTGCCAAGAATCTAAGACACAACAGAAACAGCAAGAATATATTTTAAATTCTATGTGTTAAATAAAGGATCTCAAGCATTTTGTCAGTAAACAACAGTGTAGAGTACCTTAGCATAATGGAATTTTTATGTACTTTCATATTTATGGAAGAGTGATTTTCAAAATTTGCAGACTCCCTAATATTAACTGTTATATAAACACCGCAATTGGTGTAGAAAAATATAAAGGGCAATTTTGCATGTGTGTGAAAATTTCTCCTCTTGTACTCTGTGTCCCTGTTACTAACAGCTGTATTTTTAAAATCTGACAGTTCAAAAGTAATGTTATATTCATAGTTTCTTAATGTCTTTGATATTATTCCAGCTAGTGATGTCATTATCTGCTGGCAAAGGCAATCAGCAAGTGAGTTGCCTGCTTTTGAATGAGCAATTCTTCCTGAAACTATTACCAAAGCACAGTCCAGCACATATATATTTTAAACACATACTGGACTAAGTGGTAATCTAAATTGGCAATCTAGAAAATAAACAATTGAGATATTCTTGTTTGAAACCAAATGTTGGAGACAGGGGCATTCTTTTTTATAGAGAGGAGAGAGAAGCAGGAGTTACATATGATAGTTAACTATAATTATTTAGATGTCCAAGCAGGTTTTCTCAAACATTTAGTTTTTTTTAAGGTAAGGTTTATTGCAATAAATTATATGCAGTAAAATTCACCCTTTTTAGATGTACAATTCTATGAGTGTGACAAACCAATATAGTTGTGTTACTGCCACATCAAGGTGTAGAATATTTCCATCACCCCAAAAAGTTCCCTCCTGCCCCTATAGTCAGTCCCTTCCTCCCCTCGCCTACCCCTGGCAACCACCGATCAATTGTCTGTCCTTATAGCTTTGATTTTTCCAGAATGTCAGATTTAAGGAATCATACAGTATGTAGCCATTTGTGTCTGGCTTCTGTGACTTTGTACAATGCTTTTCAGAGTCATCCGTGTTGCTGCATGTAGCAGTAGTTGGGTCCTTTCTATTGCAGAGTAGAATTCCATTGTATGGATGCACCACAATTCATTTAATGAGAACATTTGAGTTGTTTGCAGCTTCAAGATATTACGAATAATGCTGCTGTAAATATTCACATGTAGGTCTTTGTAATAGACATATATTTTCTTTTCTCTTGAGTAAAGAACTAGGAGTGAAAGTGCTGCGTCATACGATAAGTGAATGATTAACTTTATAAGAAACTGCCAAACTGCTTTCCACAGTAAATGTCTAAGAGACCCAGCTGCTTTGCATGCTTGTCAATACTGGTTATTGTCAGTTTTTTTTTTTTTTTGTTCACTTGTTAGTTTTAGCAATTGTGTTGGTGTATAGTGGTGTCTTATTTAATTTGCATTTCTCTAATGACTAATGATGTTGAGACTCTTTCATACACTTATTTGCGATAGTATTTCTTCTTCGGTGTAGTTAGTGTCTGTTCAAATCTTTTTCCCATTAAAAGAAAATGGGACGTTTATTTTCCCTTAAATGTGTTGTAAGAGTTCTGTATATAGTCTGGATGCAAGTCCTTTATGTGTTTTGCAGATGTTTTCTTCCCGTCTGTAGATTGTCTTTTCATATTCTCAACAGTGTCATCTGAAGAGTAGAAGTTTTACATTTTGATGAAGTCCAACTAATCATCTTTGTTAAGGTTTGTTTTTCTGCCTAAAAAAATTAGTTTTTAATGTAAAAATTTCTTATGTTAAAACTTACTTTTTAATATAAAAATGTTCAAGATAATGAAAACATTTTTAAAACAATATGTAAAATTTAACATGCAAAAAAGTTTAAAAATCCCCAATATGTACATATGACCTAATTCTATTTTTTAAATCACATAAGTACATGGGCATAAAAAATATGAAAAAATGTGTATCATAATTTATTATTTTTATTTCTGTATATTAGGACACTAGGTGTTTCCTTATATTTGCTTCAATATAGTTTTTGAAAACTTTATAATAAAAAATCACTTTTATAATAAATAAAAAAATTAGTTTTTACCCTAACACCTGTAGTTGCAAGTGTTACCTGAAGATTATCACTTTGGTTTTTATTTTATTTTTTTTTAGTGTTTATGATACATTTATAAAAATAACTCAAACTGGACACAAGCAAAATGTCTATAAACAGTAGAGTACAAATTGTGGTCTATAAAATAGATAACAATAACAAAAAATGAACCCCCAGTACACAAAATATCACAAGCAATAATTATGTTGAGTGAAAAGCTAAACACACAGTACATACTATACAGTTTTATTTATTTGAAATTCAAGAATTGGCAATCTAAGTGAGGTATGGTGGTATGTCACATCAGTGGTTACTACAGGGGGTGTGTATTTAAAATGAAAAAAAAAAAAGAGAAAAAACATGCTGGGTATATATCCCAAAGAAAGGAAATCAGTATATTGAAGAAATATCTGCACTCCCCTGTTTATTGCAGCACTGTTTACAATAGACAAGATATAGAATTAACCTTAAGTATGGATCAATGGATGAATGGATTTAAAAAAACATGGTATATCTTCACAACAGAATATTATTTATCCATTAAAAAGAACAAAACTTTGTCATTTGCAGCAACATGGATGGAACCGAAGAACATTACATTAAATGAAATAAGCCAAGCACTGAAGGACAAATATCACTACGTTCTCCCTCAAATGTGGGAGCTGAAAATGTGTATCTCATAGACGTAGTGAATAGAATGGTGGTTATCAAAGGCTGGAAAGAGTAGTGGGGAAGAGCAGGGATGAAGAGGGGTTAGTTAATGGATTTAAAACTATAATTAGATGGAAGGAATAAGAGCTAGTGTTCAGTAGCACTATAGGACAACTACAGTAAACATATTGTATATTTCAAAAGAGCTAGAGGAGAAGACTTGGAATATTCCCAACACAAAGAAATGATAAGTGTCTGAGGTGATGGATATTCCAATTGCCCAGATTTAATCATTACCCACTGTATGCCTGTATCAAAATATCACATGTACCAGGTAAATATGTACAGCTATCGTGTATCCATAAAAGTTAAAAATACATTTTAAAAAAGAAAGCACAGGAAACTTTCTGGGAGTGATGAAATTGCTCTATATCTTGATTAAGTCTTATGTGGGTGCACACAATTGTCAAAACTCACCAAATTGTTCACTTCATGCACACTTTGCCCACTGAAACCTTGCATTTCACTGTACTGTAAATATCATTTGAATTTTTAAAAACAGAATGAACTATATGGATATGCAACAATATGGATGAATCTTAATATAGTATTAAGTTTTAAAAGTTCCAAAATATTATATACAGCATTACACTCTTTTTAAAATGTTAAAAACAATGAAATATTCTTAAAATTTATTTTTTTGGATATGTATGGGTGCCTACATATTATTTTGAAAAGTAGAGCAAGGGTTGAGGAATGTAGAAAGTGGACTGATGATTACCCAGGTGGAGGAAGGCAGGTGGTAAATGTGCTCAGATGTAGTTATCATAAAAGAGGGCTAGCTCTCGATTTGGGTGGTAGGTCCACGGATGCTTATAATATTATTAAAATAAATACACAGATATAGTTCTAAACAGAGAAACAAATAAAGTTTGTTTCAACAAATGATTACAATTTGGCCTAAACGAAGCAAGGATCAGGATTAATTCAAGGCTATGCTCCTGGAATCCAAAAAATAAAGGAAAGACACTGAGCCTTTTGCTATTGCTTGGTTTTTGTTTTTCGTTTTTTTTTTTTTTTAGACTATCCAAATCCTCTAAGAAGAAGGAGAGTCTTGGCCTCCAGTGACCATGAAGGTACAGGAATTTTTTGGCTTCACATTTCTTTTTCCAATAATAGCCTTGTCTGGCATCATTAAAAACGAAGAGCTCCATGGTGCTGCCTTCAAAGTCCTGTTACAAAACAGACCTCAAGCACCCTTCTGACCACGGTTCTGCACTGTGGCCTGGGAGGATAGTGGGCACAAGGGCAATGGGCTTGAGGGCTGCCCCCACCCCTCTCCTCCAGGTCCGAGGCTCCCCCTACCCACCTGAGTAGCTCACCCCCACTGCACATCTACCTGTAGTTTTTTAAAGTCAGATTTAGAATGGTAGATTAAAAAACTGACATTTTGATTAAGAAGGATACAGATTTTTCATTTATAGAAAGTTAGAAAAGAACTAAAATTACTGTTTAAAGTGTTGCTGTTTATGATCTATGAAAGACTTGTTTATTTGTATCATTAAATGGATAGTGGGCTGGGCACGGTGGCTCACACCTGTAATCCCAGCACTTTGGGAGGTCAAGGCAGGTGGATCCCCTGAGGTCAGTAGTTCAAGACCAGCCCGACCAATATGGTGAAACCCCATCTCTACCAAAAATATAAAAATTAGCCAAGTGTGCTGGTGTGCGCCTGTAGCCCCAGCTACTTGGGAGGCTGAGGCAGGAGAATTGCTTGATCCCGGGAGGTGGAGGTTGCAGTGAGCCGAGATCATGCCACTTCACTCCAGCCTGGGAGACAGAGCAAGACTCCATTAAAAAAAAAAAAAAAAAAAAAAAAAAAAACAACAACAACAACAACAAAAAAAAAACGGATAGTAGTTTAGAGCAACAACTGAAATACTATAATGTACACTCAATGTTAATGCGAGAAAGTGAGTCTTGCAGGCAGTGCAGTGGCTTTTGAATGTTCCTTACTAGAGAGAAGGCAGTGGTGGATTTATTCTCGATTCTTTTCTTTTGCTTCAGTAAGGCCCTCATCCTTTTCCCTGGGGAGTATCAGTGACTGTCCCAGAGGAAATACCACATGTCTCATCAGAGGACTTTAAGCCAACTCTGCCCCTGTCCTCTGGCACCCCCCAAGTCACTGGGTGCCCTTGCCTCTTTCTCAGCTTCCTTACCTGCTGCTCCATGAAGTTACAGGAATAATGAGGTTACAGGAGTAATGCACTAATGTCTGGGAAGAACTTCAAGCTGCTTTGAAGAAGTACACTGTTAAAGAAAACTAGAGCTAGCTCTGAAGTAACTTTTTATTTCAGAACTTGTTCCCCACTAGAATGTCTACATTTTAGGTAGAAAGGTCTATACCAGGAGCTTATAAATTGCATCAGAATACAAAAATTCAATTCCCGTCTACTTCGCTGAAAAGCAAGTGTCAAACGTCAGAAGTTGTTAATATTTAAACAGAGACAACTGGCACTTTCCCCCACTTTAGCTAAGTGATGGGGGAAGATAATTAATGAAAAAGATAGTCGAAAATTGCTCAGATGGGGAAGGGAAGCCCAATGGCCACTGCTCTTGTTATATCGAACAAATTCTCTCTCTTATTTAAAGGCAAAGGCATTTTTCCCACCTTCCCACCCTCTTCCCCTCCTTTCCTCCTCTTCTTTTTCTCTTGTTTTTTTCAGTCCTCTTTTTCTCACCCTTCCTTCCTTCCTATGTTTTTGCTTCCTTCTTCCTCTTTTCATCTTTCCTTATTTTTTCCTTCCTTCCTTCATTTCAATGATTGTTTGTTGAGTGTCTGTGTGGCCTGGCATTGTGCTGGGTACTAAGGACCCAGAGGGAGCAAGACCCAAGTCTGTCCTCACAGGGCTTACCTTCAAATGGAGACCTTTCTCTTTTCCAGCCTGGTTTGTGTGACTTTCATAAAATTACCCAATATGCACACAGCTCTTCTCTACACCCAAGAGTTTGAAAACATCTCTAGCAGCACACTTACAGCTATGGAAAACCGTTGAATGTTTTCATCTTCACAGTCTTGGATGACCTTCTTCAGTTGATAGTTATCATGAGACTCTCCATCCGTCACAATAACCATGACTTTTTTAACTCCTCTTCGGGCACCCCGGGCTTCCGTGAATGCCTCCTTTCTGAAGTAATCACAAACAAAAGACAGGTTGATAAGACACCACTTTACAATAGACAAAGTAAAAAACTAAACAAAAACACTGACTACTCTAGGTAGCCCGGTGCTTCCCTCCAAAATTAGCATCAATGCCCATCATTCAAGCTGGGAGGCATGATGAGCCTTGTTTGTAATAGTTTTAGATTTATTTCAGATGATGGAGAGGTCTCCATTTTGCTAATCACCACACATCCTATATATAAAAAGGCAGCAGTATTTTATTCTTTGGAAATTTCAAAGGGAGGGTGTGACTGAGGCATACATCAGGGTCAGAGACGGCCAGATCTGTAAACACTCCCCCAGCTGCTCCTTTCTCTGTAAACACCCCTTCTCTCATTTAACAGGCCTCTTTTCTTCTGCGTCTAGCAGAAACTTTTGCTTGAGACTTCGCTTCCCCCACAGCTACTCTGACATTTGTAGAATGGCTTGAAAATCCTCTAATCTGGGGAGGAGAGATGAGAGAGAACAGAGTATTAGTGGGGCTGTGAGTGCTTGAGAGTGTCCTGGGGATAGGGACATCTGCAGCCTTTCACATGGGAGTAATAGACTGCAGATGGTGATGGTCTGAGTCCATGGAGCAGTCAGTTGGGTTTTAGTGGGCAAAAAGTGGTTGAAGGAGTTACAAAACATTTGGCCTGAACTATGTGTTAGGACACAGGCTGCTGAGAGCAGGGTGGGAGAAGATGGCAATGGAGAGGAGGGGAAAATGCTATAACCTAACTGCAAAAATAACCCCGAATTTCAGGGAGGCCGAGGCGGACAGATCA
Source organism: Symphalangus syndactylus (assembly GCF_028878055.3). Classification (NCBI taxonomy): domain Eukaryota; kingdom Metazoa; phylum Chordata; class Mammalia; order Primates; family Hylobatidae; genus Symphalangus; species Symphalangus syndactylus. The sequence continues at coordinate 46,892,305 of NC_072440.2, forward strand.
TGAGGTCAGGAGATCGAGACTATCCTGGCTAACAAGGTGAAACCCCGTCTCTACTAAAAATACAAAAAACTAGCCGGGCGCGGTGGCGGGCGCCTGTAGTCCCAGCTACTCGGGAGGCTGAGGCAGGAGAATGGCGTGAACCCGGGAGGCGGAGCTTGCAGTGAGCCGAGATTGCGCCACTGCACTCCAGCCTGGGCGACAGGGCAAGACTACGTCTCGAAAATAAAACAAAAAATAACCGAATTTCAATTTAATTAAACAGCATTTATGGAAAGAAACAGAAGACAGGGAAATGGAAAATTTTTGTTTTTTATGTATTCTATCTAAATATATACACACACTTCTCCCCTCCCCCTTTATTTCCTTTTACTCAAAACTTTTCTCTCTGGAGTCTTGGAAGAGATGAGTATATTTTATTTAGGACTAAAGTAATGAAAGGACTTCATATATTTCTAGGATTTTGGTACAAAGTACAGCGATCATTGTACTGAATGGTCCATTTAGATATTTGGTTGTACAGACAAACAGCTGCCATTTGAGATAGATTTGCCAAGGAAACGCCTGTCTTAAGCTAACATTGCAAAGAGTTTGCACAACAGATACACACTAAATATATCATAATTGATATCTTTAAGCAGGAAGAGAGGATTCTGGTGAAATGGGCAAAAGGATTCTATAAGATTACTTTTCCTTTCAAAGGACTTAAAGCAAATATGACAAGATTGGCCAGGCGCGGTGGCTCACGCTTGTAATCCCAGCACTTTGGGAGGCTGAGGCGGGTGGATCACGAGGTCAGGAGATCGAGACCACGGTGAAACCCCGTCTCTACTAAAAAAAAAATACAAAAAATTAGCCGGGCGTGGTGGTGGGCGCCTCTAGTCCCAGCTACGTGGAGAGGCTGAGGCAGGAGAATGGCAAGAACCTGGGAGGCGGAGCTTGCAGTGAGCCGAGATTGCGCCACTGCACTCCAGCCTGGGCGACAGAGCGAGACTCTGTCTCAAAAAAAAAAAAAAAAAAATGACAAGATGTTGACAACTGTCAGTTCTGAGTGGTGGATATACAGGATATAGTTGTACTACTTTTTTACTTTCTTTGAGTCTCTCTGCCCTCTATACTTGACAAAGACCTTCTCCTTGACCAAAACTGAGTCAGGCTCCTTTATGTCTTCTTCTAGACTGGGCTCTGACCCTGGGCTGTGTTCTTTACCCACTTAGTCCAGTTTAAGCAAGAATCTGACTTAATCAATTTAGCGGAAATCCCTCATCCTTGGTGTCTGATCAAATTCCTCATTCCCCACCCTCTAAATCTTATTATGCTGTTCTGTGATACTATCTTTTAAAAGAATTGAATTTATAGGCAATTAGGCTGAGACAGCTCCAGTGCCTTATGTTCCTATGTAAGCAAACCAAAATCCAATTCAATGTAAACAGTAAAACAAAACTTAAACACTACCAATTAGAAACTGCCAACTAATTTCTAACTAGAGACTTTACCAATCAGAACCTGGCAAGTAACCTCTAACTTTCCACCAGATCATACACAAATAAGGTAAATGCCTAGCTATAGCCAATCAAGTTATTTATTTAATTTGATTTTGTGTTCAGGCCATAAAAGCCCATTGCTCACACTGCTAAAATGGATCTTTCCGAACCTCTTATGGTTCTGACTGCTGCCTGATTCATGAATCATTCTTTGTTCAAATAAACTCTGTCAAATTTAATTTGTCTAAAATTTTCCTTTAACAAGTAATAAATATATATTTGGTCTCTGCCTCTGGTTTCTGGTGCAGAACTCCTAAAACTCTTGTAACTTCCTGAGCAATACTGGTGCGGGGTGCATCTTTTATTCTAATACATGGTCTTTAACCTGGGTTTCTGACATAGATATTCTAATCTGTTGAATTTCCTGGGTGATAGGAGTATCTTTTGTTCTAATGAAGTAACTCTTGGTGGGCTCCTAAACAGGAGCTGATCACTAGAAGGACCAGGCCATGATCAGAAGCTTGAAAGGTTCAGCCCCAGCTCTCATTCTCCAGGAAGGAGTGAGGGGCTAGAGACTCAGTTAATAATCACTCATGCCTGTGATACGCTGGGTGTGGTGGCTCAAGCCTGTGATCCCAGCACTTTGGGAGGCGGAGGCGGGCAGATCATGAGGTCAGGAGATCGAGACCATCCTGGCTAACACAGTGAAACTCCGTCTCTACTAAAAATGCAAAAAATTAGCCGGGTGAGGTGGTGGGCGCCTGTAGTCCCAGCTACGTGGGAGGCTGAGGCAGGAGAATGGTGTGAACCCCGGGGGGCGGAGCCTGCAGTGAGCCGAGATTGCGCCACTGCACTCCAGCCTGGGCGACAGAGCGAGACACCATCTCAAAAAAAAAAAATCAATCATGCCTGTGATAAAGCCTCTGTAAAACTTTCTGAACTACGGGGTTCAGAAAGTTTCCAGGTTGCTGAACAGGTGGAAGGAGGTACACTATGAGAGGGAATGGCAGCTCTGACCACTTTCCCTCATAGCTTGCTCTACGTATCTCTTGCTGTTCCTGAGTTGTATCCTTTTATAATAAACTAATAATAGTAAGTAAGATGCTTTAGTGAGTTCCGTGATCCACTCTAGCATACAATCAAACCCAAGTAGGGGGTCTAATTTGTAGCCACGCTGGACAAATTGTGGGTACCTGGAAACCTACTGGCTCTAAATTGGAAGGGATTCTTGAAGGACTGAGCCCTTAATCTGTGGGAGATTTGCACAAACTCTAGTTGGTATCAGAACTGAATTGAATTCTAAAACACCCAGCTGATGTCAGATAACTGGTCGATGTGGGAAAAATCCCACACATCTGGTATCAGAAGTGACATGTCAAGTGTTTGGTGTATAGAAAGAGAAAAACAGTTTATTTTTCCTACTATTTGTCTGCCTTCAGCAAGAATCCTGTTGAGCCAGTCTGGCAAGAACCCGCCTAGCCTTGATGTTACTGCCAATCCCTGCCCTGCTCCTTGACTCTAAATGTCCACTTGTCCTCACTGTAGTCAAAGCTGAGCCCCATCTCTCTTTCCTACTGCAATACCTTCATTGTAAAGGTTCCTCTTGAGTGATGTCTTCCTTACAATCTTTAACAAATATCATGAAGAATTTTTAACACACCATACAAGTAGATTTTCTGGCTTTTTTTTTTTTTTTTTTTTTAAGGCAGAGTTTCGCTCTTGTTGCCCAGGCTGGAGTGCAGTGGCGCGATCTCGGCTCACTGCAACCTCCGCCTCCTGGGTTCAGGCACTTCTCCTGCCTCAGCCTCCTGAGTAGCTGGGATTACAGGCGCCCACCACCACGCCCGGCTAATTTTTTTTTTTGTATTTTTAGTAGAGACGGGGTTTCACCATGTTGGCCAGGCTGCTCTCGAACTCCTGACCTCAGGTGATCCAGCCACCTCAGCCTCCCAGAGTGCTGGGATTATAGGCATGAGCCACTGCACCCAGCCTATTTTCTGACTTTTTAAAGTATACAAACAAAGGTGAAAACAGATGCTACATGTTAGTCTGTTTTTTTTTTTTTTTTTTTTTTGAGACAGAGTCTCACTCTGTCGCCCAGGCTGGAGTGCAGCGGCGCAATCTCGGCTCACTGCAAGCTCCGCCTCCCGGGTTCACGCCATTCTCCTGCCTCAGCCTCTCCGAGTAGCTGGGACTACAGGCGCCCGCCACCACGCTGGCTAATTTTTTTTTTTTTAATATTTTTAGTAGAGACGGGGTTTCACCGTGGTCTCGATCTCCTGACCTCGTGATTCGCCTGCCTCGGCCTCCCAAAGTGCTGGGATTACAAGCGTGAGCCACCGTGCCCGGCCACATGTTAGTCTTTAACAGATCTTTATATGCGAATATCATATGAGATTCAATCACTTTTGAAATTCAAATTCCTTAGATCGCTAAAACTTCCTAATTCTCTTAAATATCAAGGTTACAACTGAATTGAATGAACATCAGCTGAAGGAGATGATCAAAAGGCCTTTCATAAATAAAATGTGACTGTTCTAAAATCAGGGCTGGCTTTATGTAATGGAAGATTAGACATTGACAAAACTTCTGAGTACACCTTTTCTGTTTCAACTACATTCCTTAAAAAATTGTCCTTGTCCTCAAAGTACCAGTATCTAGTGTCCTTTCTTGGCACTAAGCATTGACTTTCCTGCATGCTTTAAAAAATTGAAATATACCAAGAGTGTCCCTTTCTTCGAGACAGGAGAATCCAGACCTTATGATTAAATACTGTAAGTTTATTGACAAAAGTAAAAATTTGGGATAGGAAGAAGGGAATACACACATGAAAAAATTTTGAACTGGGATTTACTGAAAATGAAGGTAAAGAATTCTAAAAATATTAAAAATATTGTTTGCAACTTCTGCCTGAAAGGAATAAAAAACAATTAAAATGTGCTTAAACATGAAAAGGTAATTAATGTAGGAGAAAAATACTTGGTACTATCACTACAGAATTTTAGTGTATAATCAAAATTCAATAGACTCTGTGTCCCACAGCTATACCCTTTGTGAAACACAGAGGCAAAAAACATATAGGGACATGGCATTTAGAGCAGTATTTATGCAGAAGCAAAAGCAGCCAGAATATTTCTTCAGTTAGTTTTCAGAGATGAATATTCATTCTTAAATGGTTGCCTTTGGAAAACATACAGCTCCCTTCAGCCTCAGAGGTTTCAAAGAACATTTTGACTTACTTCGAATGCACACTCACATTTAATCGATTATTGAATGGGGGTGCATTCAGTACACCTAAACGTGCGCTCTTTGTGTATACAAATTGGTGATCCAATAGGTGATGCAATAGGTAGGTAAATGTCAAATTACCTCCATCTGTTTGTGGTTATTTTCTCTTGGGCCCCATATAACTAGAGCCAGGTGATTTTCTAACATTCATGAGGCAAAAGCTGCACATGAAATTTTAAAATTTTGAATATCCAACCCATGCTTTGCAGGATCATTATTAACTTTTTTAACCTCCTTAAAACAGTCATCTTAGCAGGCAGATGAAGTGAGAGCATGGATAATTAGCTTTCCACCTGAGGCGAGAGTTCAGAAGTTGAAGACATTTAACAGAAGGATTCTTAACGTTAATCAAACTACTTATTACATTTCCTGTGATTTTTATATTGTTTTGAATTTGTTCAGAAGTTTGCTAGTTTAATGAATGAGATAAGAGAACATACAGGAAATAAAGTGTTCTACATTTGTAAGAGAGGACAATTCCGTTTGTTCTTATAAAATGAAATTCAACCACAGACTGAGTTATGTGTTCACCATAAAGAAAACTGCAGATGGAAGAAAGGAAGGGTTGTAAATTGGAGGGAATCTAAAGAAAGTAAAAAAGGAGAAAGAGAGGATTACAAATGATAAGATCCTTTCCATTTATTTCAAACTTTGCACTAAAAATGATTTCAAATAGACAGTATTTAATTTGGTGCCTTAATACCTCTTATCTAGTAGCTTTGATAACAGTAAATCAAGTACTGAAAATACATGGACATTCTAAAATATAAATATATATTGAGTAGAGGTAGACCTATATTTAATCCATTCTTTTAGATTGAGACTCTTAGAAGCTGAAAACAAAAAATAAATGAAACAAATATTAACTAATATTGTCTTAGTACCCAAGAACATGAAATTATAGATGCAGTGATATTTTAAAATGGATTCTCTATCAATTACACCCTTGTAATAAGAGAAGGATAAGAAGGATGGTAAGATTGTGTTATACAAACATCTGATCTTGTAACCATTATCTAATCTTCTGAATCTCATTTTAAACAAAATGGCTTTAAATATTGTCATATTAAACTTTCAATTGATAAACCAAAAGGCTAAATCATGAGCAGTTACTTTAGTTTATTTTTTTATCCATATACCTTGCTGTGTCTATTCCAAGAGCTGTCATAGTCTGGCGGCCACCTCTCTGGACTATTTTCTTTGCTGCAACAAGTACCTCTTCGGTGGAAGAATACTTATTGAGGTTGAACTCATGGGTCACATTTTCTCCATACTGTACAATTCCAACCTGAAATACCAAGCCACTGTGAATTATACGCCAATTCAAATTTCCCATTCAGATTTCTTCAGTTTAAGCATGTGAATCAGATATAATACATTTCAGATGAGTTTGCCAACCTATCAGTACACAAATGCTTCTATTTTGACAGTAATAAGCATAGCCATTCTGTGACTGTTCATAGTCCAAAGAACAAAAGCAAACATGCTGTTACTAAACTTCTCAAACGATTGGTTTATCTAATTCAACAGATTTTACAGAGTGACTCTGGTAGGCCTTGGTGGGTAGAATATGAAACACACTGATATGGTCTCTGCCTTCATGGAGCTTCTCTTAAGCTAGAGGGAGAGAGAGATTAAACACGTGATCATTCAAATACATGAACAATTGCAAACTGTGGAAAGGACTGTATGGGAAAATCCCTAATCAGCAAATATAATCTAGAGGCCAGATTGAAAATGGGGGTCCAGGGAAGGCCTCTGAGAAGCTGAGACTGCAAGAGTGGGTGCTAGAAGGGCAGAGCATCCATACAGAGGAAACTGTGTATGTGAAGAAGACCGGGATGGGAAAGAGATAGATCTACCCTAAGAATGGAAAGAAAGGCGGTGAGCCATGGCCAGGGCTGTGAGGAAAGAAGAAGGCACCATGAGGCTTGAGGAATAAGCAGGTTATGTAGCCTGCAGGGTTACACACTTGAGCAGTGAGCTTTGTCTAGCCTAGCTGCAGCCTCATTTCTCCCAAATCAGCCCTTCCCAACTCCACTTTCTTTCCTTGTTCTGTCTACCTTTCCTACTGCCTTCCTCCTTTCATTCCCTATAGTCCACAGATTGGATAATACAGACAGCTAACTGCAGAGCCTTCACGAAGTGAAATACAGGAGGGAAAGTGCCCCCAGATTTGATTGCCCTTGCTCCATATTCTTCCTCTTCCCACCTGCCTCCTGGCCCCAGTAATGGCTATTTCTCCTACCCTTTTTCCACATCTCCCTTTAAAGGTTGATGTGAACCAATAAACTAATCTGCATTAAAAATTGTGACTGAAGATTACTTTTTGTTTAACCATCCTATCTCAAAATCCAGACCAATTATTTGCTCAAAGGAATGTCTCTTTAATTCAGGAATTCCAGGTGATTCATTACTTGGGTAAGGGAGGTAATTTGCAACAAGCCTGCCTTCTTTCCAAGGCAATTGCCTACTTTGCCTGTTGGCGAAGTTGTCTCTGTTACTTGCTTTAGAGCAAATCCTATTTCTTAGTCTAACCTTATTCTTAAGTAGCATGAAGTATCAGTAACTGGTTTCCAGCCTCCTCTGCTAAAATCACTGATGTCAGAAAGCTTTAGTCTTAATTTCATGTCTGATTTATAGGTACATTTTCACACTAGGTCTTTTTGGAAACCAAAAGCATATTCTGGTGTTTTTAGAAACAAATAAGAGAAGCCCAAATTTAAAGCAGTTTTTATCATCTTTGAGTTACCCTCTAGAGTACACTGGTTATCTTGGAGCAATTATGTCCTTATGCTTAAATAAGAATACTATGATACATATTTAATCGTCTTTTTAAAACTTTCTTCTCTAATTATTTAAATTATAATAACAGAAATATGATAATGTTTCATAAGTGAGGAAACTGAGTTGAAAACACCCAATCCCTGTAGTAAAGTGGTGGAAGGGGGGGTCTAGTCTAAGATGTGTATCCCTTATCCCAGGGCTCTGTGAATCACCCTATTTCCTCTCAGTAAAAAGGTATCTATCTAAAATCCTCCATTCTTTAGTCACCTCAACCTGCTAGCTTCTGCTGAGTGCCACTGCCATTTCATGGCTATTCAATGTTTTTGATTAACTAGCTAGTTAACTGAGATATGTTAGAGTATATGATGAAACAAACAAATACATATATCATATTTTGTAAAAAATAATGGAACATATGAATTCTCTCCTAAAGTTGCTTAGTTAGGTGTAAGATAAATAAGAAATAACTAGAGAACATACGTAATTGTAAGACGAGGTTACATCATCAGCTGAATGAACACGCACTCTGCTCAATCCACGTCCAGGTTAGCCTTTTTCTGTGAATTTATCTTTCACCCAATATCCTTTACCACCTATTCTGAGAGAGCTACTATATTTGGAATAAAGGTGACCAGAAGACCCTTTGGGAACAAGATAGGATATAGCCAACTAATTACACAAGAATAATAAAGTGGATAAAGACACATCTATGACTGCAATTCAGGGTATTTTCTTTATTTATAATAAAATGTGAAGAACATTTTTATTACCCTCTGCATAAATTTAAAATTTTTTTCTTCAATGACCCTAAAGTTTTTGATTAGTAATCCTTGGGGACACTGAATAATTATTAAGGGATGTATCCATGGATACACATGTCTTTGTGTATATAAATGTTCAGTGTAAATAAAAGCAAAATGGTTTTTTTACTTGGATAATCATTATGGCTAATTCTAGGTATCAAAGTGAACAAACACTGTTGTGGAAGTTAATTGCTTATCAATTAAGGACATCTTACAGAGTTTGCTTTGTTTTTATTCCCCCTTGTTTTTATTTGATTAAGAGGCTAAAGAGCTTTGAAAATTTTCCCTTCTACTCCTGTTGTTTTTCTTGAAAATTTTAGCATCTACTTAATAATCTATTAATCTAATACCCACTGATAATCTATTGAATACCCTAGTCTCTCATTTCTTTGACCTCTCCAGCATCAATAATCTTTCCTCTAGCCATCTTCTCCCAAGGTCTTATCCTTGACCTTGTCAGTTGGAAGACCTTGTCAGCAGCTTAATCCCAATTTCAAATGTCCTTCTTTTTGACCATTAACTTTGACTCATTTCACTAAGTCCCTGACCACATTAAGACCTCCAACTAATTCATTAATACTGCCATTTTTTTTTTTGGTACTTAGACTAGATTCCATTGTCCAATCACTATAATCATTTATTTGCAAACATTTAACTACTTTAACCTTTTTTCCCCTCCATTGACTCACTTGGCTAACTTCCAACTCTGGTTAAATCCAATTATCTCCTCCTCTGTATATGCTTCTGTGGCTTTGAATGCTGCTAGACGCAAGTCACACAACTTGTAACCTGGTCTCCTTTTAAAGGAATGACCATGAATCTCAAAGGAGGTTGCACATTTGAGCACTGCCAAACACTACTACTATTTTTGACTAATGAGTGCACATTGTTCTCATTTATTGGTTTTAATCTAATTGTCGTAAACTGCCAACTCCTTGGGAAAAAGGGTTATCTCACTTACATGTGGGGACGAGCTCACATGAGAGGAGTTGAAGAGATGCCAACTTAACAAGACTGCTTTGTGCCACATGTGTGTTAATACTTTACATTTACAACACACTTTACATAGCCTAAAGAACCTACTGTGAACCATTGGATTATCCAGAAAAATTATCTTCACACTAGGAATAGTAAAAAACTCAAAACGTTGGTAAGTCAGAAATCAGTGCTTTAAATTTTACATCTCTATCATCCATCTATCCACCTCCAATATGTGCCTGGCTCCTAAAAGCTTATTCTTTGTAAATCTTAAAATATAAGATGAGTTATAACTGCCTATTCCCTTATCTGCTCTGGATACTTTGCTTCTAACAACGCTACCTGAAACTCTCTTCAGATGACTGCACTTGGGCTACTAGACTGCTTTACCCCAAAGACTGAAAAAACCAGGAGTGTCTGGGAGTCCCCCGCCCTCCCCAGCTCCCCATCACCCTGATCCACAGGCAATGCTGAGTGCAGGGAATGAGAAGTCAGCCCCTTGACTCAAGTAGAAACTCGCCTTCCAGATCAAGCTGACGCCTGGATTCCACTGGAAATTACACTTTCCTTTGTCCTCTGTTGATACCTTGTTTTGCTTCCCCAATTCTTCAACTACTTTCTGTTGGAAATGCTTCCTCACAAATAAATCACTATCATGTGAATCGTCCTCTCAGGGTTTGCTTCTGGGAGCTGGACCTAAGGCAGCTGTCAACTGTGTCCCTGCATTTCCTACTCATGCAGGACAGGTGAGCCCCAAAATGGGTCTCAGCCCACAAGGGTTCTTGGCTTTGCTCAGGAAAGAATTCAAGGGCAAGCCAGAGGTGGAAGAAAACAGCTTTATCTTGAAGCTGCAGCATTACAGCTCTGGTGGCCTTACAGCTCCCTGACTGCTCCTGCCAGTCAGGGCTACCTCACAGGTAGAAAGGAGCAGTTCAGGGCAGTTTTGCAGTTATATTTATACTTAACTTTAATCACATGTACATTAAGAGGTGGTGTATGCAGAACTTTCTAGGGAAGGAGTAATAACTTTTGAGTCCTTGGGTCATTGCCATGGAATGGGACAGTAACTCCTGGTTGTTGCCATGGCAATGGTAAACTAACATGGCACCCTGGTGGGCTTGTTTATGGAAGGCATCTTCTGCCTCATCCCTGTTTTAGCTAGTCCTCAATTTGATCTGGTGTTGGAGCCCAACTCCAGAGTCAAGTCTCTCCTCCTACCTCATTACCTTAGCTCAGGCCAGACATCATTGCTTTGAACTTGGACCGTGGCAATGGTCAGTCTCTTTGCTGCTGATCTCCCTCTCTTCATTTCCACTCTCTTCAAATCCTTCTACATATTCCTGGCAGACTAACTGTCCTGAAACTCTGCTTTCATCCTATAACGTACTTGTTCAAAAACCTCCAATAACTCTCCATTGCTGTATCAATGACTTCAAAATATACTTTAAAAGATAGATTTTTATTCTAATTTTTTAAAAATAGATAAAACTTCAAGCTACTCCTTGAAATACTAGGTCCACATGTTAAAATCCAGTTTTCTCCTCTTGACCTTCAGTCCCTAAATATTCCAATGCTAAATTCTCCATTCACCCTCATCTTCAGGACTCCCCAGTATGAATTCCACTCCTACCAAATGCTCTTCTTTGTCCCTCCTACTAAGCTAATCCTGTAAGATTTAATTCCAGTTCCACTCTGTCTGCAAAACTTTTCTTACCTTGTTGCCAAGGTAGCCCATATTGAGCTTCCCCTTCTTGGAACTCTGAAACAAACTTGTCTGTGAGTATTGCATTCTTCTCAACTGTTTGAGTGCACACTATATCTTCCCAAGTACATCCTAACTTTATAGGGACAGGCAGGAGTAAAGAGTATGGACTATGTCATGGCTTTTGATACTCTCTTATCTTTCACTGCTGTTTTGCTTTGCTCACAGCTGACCCTAAGACATTCTTACTAGATGACTGTAACATTTCACATAAGCAAATGGAAAACCGAGATAGCAGGGAAATAATGATAAGCAGAAAAAGAGAGATACAACGAAGTCTGGGAAATGTGAAGAGGGAGCAGTGGAAAAAGTCAAGTCTCAGGGAAATGACATTCAATGTAGGTCCCTGGCTGATACTGGGGAGCTTGTTTTCTTAGGAACCAGATAGAGTAAGGTCTGCTGTGAGTCTTCCCCAGAAAAGGGTACCATTTATTAAAAGCAATGGCAAAACCGCAATTACTTTGGCACTAACCTAGTATTAATTTTCATTACAGAGAAAGGGTCAAATCACAAAACAAACAAATGTAATGTTGTGCTGAATATTGGTGAGATTCAATTCAACAGAGATAGTTTCCATTTCACCTTAGCTTATAATTTAAGGCTAATAAAACAAGCATAATGTAAATGTATGTAGCAGAATCAAATAAAGTATGAGAATTAAATAGCAAGTTAAAAAGTGAGCCAAGTGATGAACATTGTGAGGAAGCAAGAGGAGAGAAAATCACAAGCATATTTATTCTCTCCCACATGAAAATCCTCAAGGAAGAAGGAGGATTCAGCTTCCTGAATCTGAAAGCCAGCTCAAAAATAGCCAAGAGATTATGAAAGTACTATGGAAGGAAACAAAGTGGCCTTCAGCCTGGAAAATATGTCAAAGATGATAATTAAAGGAGTTTAAGTCATCCTAGAAATTGAGAGGAAAAAGAAAAAAAAACAGTCGTAATATTTGACTTGAAGTAGCCAATTACGTTGGAATGATACAAAAGTCAGATGGTGGAAGTTGGATAGAGAGCTGGCGACAACAAATAATGGAGGTGGAAATATTCTAGGCATTTTGATGAATAGAAATGGGTATGCAGGGATGACAGCTAAAAGGTGCAACCGGGTTAAATGTGGACATTCTTTCCCAGAGATTGTAAAGAGCAATTTATGATATCAGTAAAAGAGTAGATGAATATAGAAAGAACAGTCTCTTATAATATCACGGGGGATAAGGAGTCACATGCAGAAGGAAAATTCCTTTTCACAGACAACTGGAAAGGATACATTTACCTCCTAGGGAGTTGTGGTTTAAACCTCTTGATTAAGTAGAACACAATAAATAGATGGGTAGATAATTACAATCCAAGGCCAAAGAGACCTAAAGGCTGATTCAGGCTGTGGCATAAATCAGGTACACAAGTGGCTATGAATTTTGTTACATGAACAAGAGGGTTGTAACACTTATTAGAACATTCCACTTAAATATGAGATTTACAATCATGTCTTCAGGTAAGCCCCCACACAAATATCCACTCACTTTTTTGGGGGGGGGAATACTAGCATCCCTTTGTATGTTGCTAAGTTTGATTTAAAAAAAGAATTCTATGGTCAAATAATCTTGGAAAACAATGAGTAAAATAAAGTTAAATATATGTCTTTACAGCAGACTCCTCCTCATCTCTACCTTTCTCCTATCACTATGAAAACTGTCACAAATTGCAAATGGTGCAAAACAGTAAGGTTTTCTCTTACTCCTATCCATACTTGTTCTATTTAGACTTATAAGCAAATTCTTTTGAAAGTTTTCTAAGAGTCTTTAAAAACATGCATTGTGGATTACTAATTGGAAGACCTGGTATATTTTATTCTTATTTAAAGTAATATTTTTTATGAGGATCATATTCAACACCTCAGACGGGGAAACATTGTTCTACAACAGTAAGAGTTACTTACTTGTCAAGATCAACTAGTTGTTCTGTGTTTTAAATTCACCTTCATTATATTTATGATGTACCATCATGCATTGTAGCTGTCCCAATATATGATTTTACCTCATTTCTAAGTTGGAAGATTTTGAGATCAGGTACAACATTTCAGTGATTTTTTTTCATTGCTCTTGACACCTAGCATAATACTTGATCATCCAGACACTTTATAAATATCTGCTCAATTAAAGCAAATTAATTATCCAATGACTTCATTTCTTTTGGGGGCCGAGAAGAAAGAGGGAGAAAAGTTCAGTGTGAGAAAATGAAAGGAAGGACACTATCAGAAAACACTGAAAGGAGGGCCTTTTGGATTAGTCTCTTATGAAACTGAAAGTCATGTTTAAGATTTTAACAAATATCTTAAATGATGAGTGTTGAAGAAAAAGAAGTGTCTAAAGTAGCTATGAATTTCTGCTACAGCTTGAATATGGTTTGTCCCCACCAAGACACCAAAACTCAGGTTGATGCTTGGTCTCCAATGGAGTGGTGTTGGGAGGTGGTGCCTTTAAGAGGCAAAAAAGGAGTCAAGAGGGACTTTATCACAAGAGTGAGTTCTCACTCTTGTGGGACTGGGTTAGTTACTGCAAGAGAGCAGGTTGTTACAAAGCGAGGCTGCCTCTTGTGTTTGGTCTTTTTGCACATGGCTGCTTCCTTTCCTGTTTCTCCACCATGTTATGACACAAGTGCGAGGCCCTCATCAGAAGCTGAACAGCTGCAGCCACCCTATCTTGGCCCTCCCAACCTCCAGAATCATGAGCTAAATAATCTACCTTTTTTTTTTTTTTTTTTTTTTTTTCAGATTACCTAGTCTTGGATATTTTGTTATGGCAACAGAAAGTCAATCAGGATAAGTATATTTAGTCGAAGAGTTATGAAGGAATGGAGCTATCTATTAATTAATAATTATATTATTATCTTCTATATATTATCTTCTATATCTATCTTGTTAAGTCAGTGTTACACCAGCACCCAAATTTTAATGCCCAGCCTAAGCTAAGTTTCTGGGCTTTCATTCAGTAACTAATATTACCAAGTCAATGGTTTCTTTAGGGAAGTAAGGACAAGGTGAAACAATGAGGTTTTTTTGTGTGTTCCTGTAAGATGCACAATTGCCTAATATGAAAAGAGCTCAGGCTTTATGTCTGGCCAATGTATATTTCCTTTTATCAAACTATGGTACAAAGCCCTACCCTACAACATGCTTCCAGTGTGACTAAGTCAGGATACGAATGTAGTGATAATACAGGATACAATCCCAGTTAACTGTTAGCACAAACCATTCTGAAGCTGTGTTAGCAGAGGCTAGGTTTAACATTTTGTCATTATAAAGAGGCATATAAATGGGACTGATTTATAGGTAGATGATCATTTCCTAAGGAAACAAGTGTTCAGAAACATAATAAAGTTGATAGATAATAGATACAAGTTCTAGAAAAAGGGTATCTTTATCTGGACTCTTGCTTCATGGAAGATGCTACAAGGAAAGTGACGTAGGCTCAAAAATGCAAAGATAGAAGAGGTTAAAACAAAGTTAATTCACTGTGTTTGTGGAGAAGGGCGAGGGCTATAGGAGAAATTAGGGCTGAGGGGAATGGGGCTAGGTGGGTAAATACCTGCAAAGAAAAGACTGAAATACAATGTAAAGGGTTGTCCAGGGGAATCCCCCATAAGCAAGTACCTTCCAGCTCAGTGGATCAATATGACTTTATGAAGCAAAGTAAGGGAAAGAGGTCACTAAAACAACGATTTTATACATGAGAAGGTGAAAATTCAAAAACTCCCATTTTTTCAACATAAATGGCTCATGTCATGTGCTAGGAATACATAAAACCCTAGACTATCTTCCATAAATGAAAAGATTAAGGCACAATTCTGTCGTCATGTAATTCATAGTCTACTAGGAGAGACAGACCCAAAAAACAAAGAGCAATGCTACTGAGTGATAAGAGCAGTAAGGAAATATGCTCTCACGGTTGCAGCTGCTATGGGAACATAGGAGAGGAAGGCATTTTTCTCAAGAACAGTGGGTAGGATAATCATAGAAAATTACAGAGAAAGTGACATTTGAAGTTCTCCTAGAATACAGCGCTTGAGATGGAGCAGGGAATCACAGGAAAAGCAAGTAACAAGAGCACAGTACTTCGTGAACAAGGAAGGCAAGGGCCCAGGAATGGCTGAAGGGTAAGCTACTCGGGAGGCTGAGGCAGGAGAATAGCTTGAACCCGGGAGGCGGAGGTTGCAGTGAGCTGAGATCATGAGCAAAACTCCATCTGCCCCCCCACCCCCCCCAAAAAAAAGGACTGAGGCGGGTGTAAGGGGAAGCAGGATGCATGAGAAATGGCTGGGCCAGGTGGTCAGATGCCAGTCAGTCCACTAGAGAGCTTGGATATTATTTAGCAGGCAACAAGAGGAGTTATTTGTTTGTTTGTTTGTTGTTTGTTATTAGAGAAATGTTCTGAACTTACTTTGGAATGATTATTCTAGTGCCTGATGGCTGGAGGGGTGGGAGAATGGAGACTAGAGGCTAGTGAGAGAGAACATTCACCCCATTCCCCACCCCAGATTCGGAAACTGTAGGCAGACTGACAAAGGTATGGCTGCATGGTTCCCTCAGGCTTCTTTTCAGACCTACAATGAATCAGGCCCCAGATTTAAGGCTTCTAGGGAAATGGCCATAAAATCAGCAGTAAAAAGAAAGATAAATAATATTCCTAAAATTTAATTAATTTCTCCCTTTCATTTTGCTTGGTTTAATGCTATGCTACACTTTTGATGTGAACAATCTCGACATTGTTCCATTAGTATATTTCACTTTTATATCAAGCCTCACAATTTACTGGTTTTATTTAGGGTAATGCACTCTTATTTGACATATTTATATTATCTTCATTTATTATTAAAAGCAACGTTATGTTTAGGTATTGAGGATCAATAAGACCTCCATAATGTTTATACCGTCATATCTTTTATGGCAAGCTCAGAGTGTTTCAGGTTTGTTTTTATAGGTTATTTTTAAAAGGTAATTTTATAGCCTTTACTCTGCCTTGGGTAAAAAATTGGTTGACAAAAATTCCTTGACTATGCTTGCAAAAGTCTTAATTGGGCCACACAGAAACATAGAATGGATTTTGAGTAACTCTTTAGAGTGAATGCTTCCATCGTTGTGTTGTATTTCCCTAATATATACTAAATTGTCACATGGAAAACTTAATGTAAGTTTCCTTCCTTCCTTCCTTCCTTCCTTCCTTCCTTCCTTCCTTCCTTCCTTCCTCCCTTTCCTTCCCCCTTTCCTTTTCTTTTTTTTAATTTTTGTTTTTTGGAGGTAAGAGTCACTTTCAGAAATATTCCATATCTTTGACTCTGCCTTTTATTGCTTGTAATTACTAAATGACAAATCTATGACTGCAGAGAATAGCAATCATATTCAATCTATATCTATTGTACCAAATGTGTAACTAATCAATACAGCAAACAAAAATACAGGAGGTGTAATTAGAATATAACCTTTATTTGTGGCCCACCAGCCCTTCAAAATTTATTTAAAGTGAAGTATTTTGCTATCCCTAGATGGAAAGATAAATATCTTATGTTTTTTTTATTCTTAGTTTTAAAATGTCTGTTAATTTAAAAAGTTATATATTTTAATTTAGGTTGTACCAAATGAAATTGCTGTATTTTTACGTTGGAAAAAAAAAGATCAAATAGCAATACTTTCATATGGTTCTGTCTAAATTAAAACCAACAAGGCGAAACATTAAAGTGCATTTGTAGTTAAATCTTCTCTCCTACTTCTACTAAGGGCTTACACGAGGTAAGAAGCCCGTAGTTGAGAAAGATGCATGACTGGCTTTTGTTTGTTTTCCTACTTGTTTTCACTTAAAGTGCTAACTGTGATTTCTGACCTTCCAGGGACAGAGGTAGGGAAGATAAATAAGGATAGGGAAATTATTACTGCATTGGTATTATCCTAAGATGAATCAGGTCCTAAAAGGTATGTACAACTTTTTCAAGGGTTCTTTGGAGAACTCCCTTCACTGAGATGTCTCACCTACACCCTTGCCCTGAGTGAATGCATTCCACTGCCTCAGTCCCTAAGAATTACAGTGATCTTCTGCGTTCTCTGCAGAGGCAGCCACTCACTTCCAGTAATCCCTAAGGACAGGCTCTGACATGACCTCACGCTGGCTCTTGCTTTTGAGTACCCATGCCAATCCTGGGAAAACACATGCATTCTAACAATCTCTGGGGATGCAGGCTGACTCCAGTGCAGTGACCTCTGCTCCGACTTCCCTGTCAGCAGCTAGACGTAACAGCTGCTGTCATGCTCTGACAATTCAGACAGGAGTTAGGCATTAGTCAATCAACTATGTGTCCCAACTCCAGTATACACATACCAAGATGTATATGACTCCACTGAAGCCTTTCTGAGTAGGCTCTTTCTACAGAGAAATCCTCTCTACAAATCTAATCAACTACATTCGTAGTCTTTTAGAAATTTGGTATGGATGAGGAGTCTAAAAGTTCTCTGTCCGGCTCTTAGCTTTCTATCTTTTGCACCCTACTCTGGGTAATCTTTCTCACAATTCATTCTTATATCTCTTCCTTTCAGAAACGGAGATAGAGAGAATACATAAAGGGGAGAATAAATTCTAGAAGCTAATTCTGCCAATCATAGGGTGGAATTGAATGCTTTCATTAAAAGAAACAAATAAAACTAAATACAAACAAACAAAAAAATCAAATTGATTTAAATTACATTAGCAACCAATCAAGAAAAAGAATTGTCAAGCAAACAAACTGTTTTTGGAAAGAATTACTGTAAGACTACATGAAAGATAAGCACGCTTTTCAGCACATATTTTCTTTGAAGAGGAAATGTCTTTCCTAATTTTCTATGACAGGATTTCTTTTCTGAATCCACCTAAAGATAATCAAACTTTAAAAAGAGTTTACATGCATTATACTTAAAACCCTATTAAATGTGATTTAGCAAAAGCAATGGCTTGGTAAATATGTCCTTTCCAATCTCTTTATTTTAGAGAATTATTTATGAATTTAGTCACTGATAAAACATGAGCCAAAATAGAAAAAAAAGATTAGAAAAGACTGAACACTAGAGAATAAAGTATAAAGTAATATACTTAAAATAATTTTAAAATACCAGTTATAGAAAAAAGACTCATTAAATGTTCAATAATCAGAGAAAAATACAAAACTGGACTCATTATGATACAAACATTTACTCAACAAGTGCTCATTAAGGGCTTACTATGCTACAGTAAACCACTGGGCTGGCCACTGACGAAGATAAGAAGATGATGCAGCCTTTGCTCTTGAGGTGCCTATTATCTACAGTATGCAGCAAACACAGATAGACAGACAGACGCACACACGCACACTAATGTAATAATTATGCCTTAGTCCAGTGTTTCTCAAACTTTAATCTGTTTAAGAATCATATGGGGCCAGGCACAGTGGCTCAAGCCTGTAATCCCAGCACCTTGGGAGGCCGAGGCACGCGGATCATCTGTGGTCGGGAGTTCAAGACCAGCCTGGCCAACATGGCAAAACCATGTCTCTACTAAAAAATACAAAAATTATTTGGGCATGGTAGCACATGCCTGTAATCCCAGCTACTCGGAAGGCTGAGGCACGAGAATTGCTTGAACCCGGAAGGTGGAGGCTGCAGTGAGCCAAGATCGCACCAATGCACTCCAGCCTGGGTGGCAAGAGTGGAACTCCTTGTCAAACAAACAAACAAACAAAAAAGAATCATATGGGTTGCTTGTATATAATGCAGGCCCTATAGCCCCCACCCTCAGAGATTCTGATTTTGAAAATTTGGGGTATAGTTCAAGCATCCCAGTGATTTGGAAGCAGAAATTCCATGAGCCATAATTGGAGAAACATTGCATTAGACAGAAGCACCATTAAGGCAGCAGCCTTGTCTGTCATCTTCCCCACTATTACCCAAGCTATAGCATAGAGCTTGGAACATAGTAAGCCCTTAGTACATACATCTGAATAAATGAATGAATGTATATGGTTAAGCTCCACAATCAATGATGAAAGCAAGATGTGACATAAAAATTCAGAAATATAATGAGCTTCTCCCTTTAAAGATCAGGTTCCCTTGGACGAAGTCAGAAGATACCGTAAATGACACTGTGCAGAGTGCTTCATTCAGAAATATTCTTCTCTGTGGATTGAGGTCCTGGATCTTGGTAAATGGAACTGAACTCTTCTGCCTCAGGGTAAGTTCATTTTCCTCCCATTCACTGGTAGCATCTGGACCCCAAGGGCCTTCCTGCATTTGTCTGAATAGAGCCATTGTTCCCTCCAGAAAACACATATAACTTTATGTTGCCCACCCTGGCAGGCTAGAATTCCCTGGTGGACAGGCAGAACGGTCCTCTTTTAGGACTCACAACACAGAAACGTAGATTAATTATAGTTCTAACTGAAAAACACAGAAACGTAGATTAATTATAGTTCTAACTGAAAATCATCAAAATTGCAGGAGAATAGGTTGAGCATATAAGCGATTGACTGTTATTTATTTCTTTACAAAATGGAGTCACTGGCATGGATCTTCACAGAAGCTGTGATTATTATTCTAAAAGAGCCGTATGGATTTTCTTTCTAAAGTTGTGGACCAACTTCAAACATGTCACAGCTGCACTGATTTTCACAAATAGCTACAAAGAAATTAATTTTTTAGAGTAATATACATAAGTGAATTTAAAGGTAAAATAAAATATTTAGATGGCTGTATAATAAATTTTAAAAAATATTTCAAGAATGTTATTAGCTTTGGAAGGAAAAAATTAGATAAGAAGATCAAATGGGATGGACAAAACAAGAAGAAGGAGAGAAAGCACATCATGGGCAAAAGTGGAGAAAGCGGGAACACAAGCCATTTCATTTAAGGTATGTTAGTGCAGGCAGTGAGGCATTGCCAAGCCTAGCACGGTTTCAGCCAAGAAGCTGCCTGAGGAAGCATGAGGACAGTCATCCTCATGAAATGGAAAGGGATTGAAATCTACTATTTAGGGGCATTAGATGGTACCGGCTCTGAAGCTTCTCTAGAAGTAGAGCCCTCAGAAAGAAAAACAACAACAACAACAAACTGGGCTACAGTTAGAGAGCTGTGTGTGTTCTGATCTGCCATCAGCAAGCAGAAAGACCTTAAACAAGTCAGCCTCTCGTGTCTCCTTCATAAATTGAGGTTTGGGACCAAATGACCTTTAAGATTCTTTCCAGCTTTAATCTTATGACTCTATGCTATCTTATTGGCCAAAGAGAGAAGGGATAGGGGAAGCGAGGAAAGGAGGAAGGAAGAGTGGTCCTCAGAAGGGAAAAAAGGAGGTACATGCAGAACAGGTGCCAGAAGGAAGAGCAAGTCGCATCCTGGGGCGGGTCTGTTGAGATGCAGGCTGCCCTGTACCCCGAAGCAAGAAGGGATAAAAAGGTCCCCTACCGTCCACTAGTAATTTCACTTGAGAAGGTCAATTGCAAATAAGTCACTCCCGGGGAAAATTACATTTTGTGATACGTAAAAGCCCATTTCATTTTTAATGATTTTACACTGATTTCAATCAGTTCTCTATTGTCCAGTAGGATATATATAACCTTACCCTTCCATTCGCTCTCTACAGAGACCTATTCGGCCTTGGAATGCAGCAATACATTTCACTTTGAGGTTTGAGTTCAACTTTGAAATTTTCAACCACCATCCTTTTAGAAAATTGTATACACATAGATATTAAAATATTAAGAGACATAAATATACACAGACACACGAAGACACATGTATGTATATATATGTGCATGTATTATGTTCCAAATTTAATGTAGGTGTGGCAAACATTAACGCAGTCAGACCGCTTTTTCACTGCCTCAGAAACTTCTCCCAAAGTAAAGCCCTCAGAAAAAAAAAAAAAAAAAAAAAAAGGAAGATCACTGTACTGATTGCAGTACTATAATCTTAAAGTCTCCTATGCTCTCCACAGCCTCCAAACCATACAACAACCTTTTAGGCTCTGATTCTAGAACTAATTCCTGACCTGAGGCATTGACTTCATTTTAACATTTTATTTCCCTGTTATCCATTATGTCTGCTCTGTATTTTAATATATATGCCCATATAAGTTTAATAAACATTAAATCAGTCAAATGTATTTAATTAAATGTAATTAAATTAAACTCAGTATCTAAAGTGGAAAAGCTGTGTGAGAAGTTCCACTTCATTTAGTGGCAATAAAGGAGATGTGTTTAGAAATGGATATTAATTGGGGGGATAAACAAACAACTATTTGATTTTATGCAGAGATAGCCAGGGGCATTTGCTTTTAACTTAGGGAAAAGAACTTATTAACAGAGAGAACATCAGGCTTTAAGTAGTATCCTCTGGTCAGTTACTAACTTATTTATATAATATGAGAAAAGAGATTATAATGTAATGGGTTCTTTGGGATGTCAGATTGGTTTCTACAAACTGTGACACCTGGCTCTGATATTACCAAAAGTGGCTATATCCATTTTAAGTAAGAATTAAATTATGAGTTTATAGAAATCTATAGGAGTTATTTTTCAAGTGCATTAAAAATGGCAGCTTTCATAATATTTTCTGTTTAGAAAATAACACAGCTTAGATTGGGCACAGTGGCTCACACCTGTAATACCAATGCTTTGAGAGGCAGAGACAGGTGGATCAACCAGAGGCTAGGAGTTTGAGACCAGCCTGGCCAACATGATGAAACCCCATCTCTATTACAAATTTATTTATTTATTTATTTATTTATTTATTTATTTATTTATTTTTTGAGACGGAGTCTCGCTCTGTCGCCCAGGCTGGAGTGCAGTGGCGCGATCTCGGCTCACTGCAAGCTCTGCCTCCTGGGTTCACGCCATTCTCCTGCCTCAGCCTCTCCGAGTAGCTGGGACTACAGGCGCCCGCCACCACGCCTGGCTAATTTTTTTTTTGTATTTTTAGTAGAGAAGGGGTTTCACAGTGGTCGCGATCTCCTGACCTCGTGATCCGCCCGCCTCGGCCTCCCAAAGTACTGGGATTACAAGCGTGAGCCACCGCGCCCGGCTACAAATTTAAAAAATGAGCCAGGTGTGGTGGCACATGCCTGTAATTCCAGCTTCTTGAGAGGCTGAGAAATATGAATTGCTTGAGCCTGGGAGATGAAGGTTGCAGTGAGCAGAGACTGCACCACTGCACTCCAGCCTGGGCAACAGAGTGAGACTCTGTCTAAAAAAAAAAAAGGAAAAAAGAAAAAAATACAGCTTAAACTAATGTCCTTTTTATCAGAAATAAGAACAGGACAATGGATATAAAATTCATTCTCAACTTTAGTTTTATTGATTAATTTGCTTTCAGAATATTTGGTTTTATTAAAAATTTGTGCATTTTTATCTCTAGAACAACAGAAATCAAAACACAAAGTCACATACCTGTGTCTGTTTAGGACCAATATCCATTCTTTCAAGAAGGTCATTTAAAAAAGCTGTAACACTGTCCCATGGGTAAATACTGTTGGAACCATCCAGCACTATGACTATGTCCAGTTGAGTGCTGCATTCTGCAATAAAAGGAGTCAACTGTGCAAATTTGGAATCTATTTTTTTCAGAGGCATATGAAGTGCTTTCATGGCTGAAAGAAGTTCACTTTAAAAGATGAACTGATGTTCTCCAAAGTAGATACATTGCTTTAGCAATAAAAAATAGTTTTAGAAAAAGTAAAGGTGATAAAAATATTCATTGCTTTCAATAACAATTGGTGTGGGGTAAAATTCATACCTACTGAATTTTACTTACTATTGTATGAGAGTTATCTTTGCAAATTTTCTCAATATGAATTTTATATAACAGTTTTTATAAAACAGTTTTTGCGCATATCTCAAATGAAGTTACTTCTTTCTTCAAAGAGGCTCATTCTTTAAATATAAGCAGCATGACAGCTTTATCTATGATGTTTAAAAATGACTTTGTAAAGTTATTTACACTAATATCAATTCCAAAAATAGCAGTCAGATTTTGTTATATACTGGCAAAGCAAGCATTTACCTAAATTGGTAATGCTGGTAGCTAAGAAAATACTTTAAGCTTTTTGGTATGCTCCTTTGTATACATATGTCTCATTCATTGCATAGGCTTTTCAAACATGCAAAACATTGCATAAAATCTGTACCTCGTACGGGGGCAATGGAATTCACGACTTGAAATGTGGGGCTGACGTCAGAACAGATTCCAGTTGTGTAATGCAAATGTCCACATCTATAGGCATATAAGGGCCCACATGCCTTTAAAAAATTGTTTTAAAATTAGAAATCATTAGACTGAAAATTATATAACAGATCTTACAAAGACTTAAAATGATAGCATATCTGTTGTCAATAAATATCATTCTCTCCATTCTTACCAGAAATCCTCCGTTTGGGTTGGTGACTAAAGTTGATCCAAATGTCATGTTCTCCTTTACTTCTGTGACATTGGGAATTGATGTATTAACTAAAAATAGAACGAAATTTTGTGAGGGAGAAAAAGTTTCACAAAGTGAAATTTTAAGCATTCCTCATCAAGACATTTTATTTGTTTTGCTCATATCATAGCACATTCTTCTTTTGGTTCAACTAATTAGCCTTCCAAGTCTTCTTAAGGAATATAATGAACAAGCTAAGGCTGAAGAGTTGGCTCATGTCCCAGAAACTATTTCAGATAGTTTTGCTGAACTGTGAAAGAACGCAGAACTAGCAGGGCAATGAGAATGAGGGATTGCTTTTTGCACGTTCTTGCTAATTAAAACAAAGTTTTTAATCTCATAATACTGTAGATATAATGTAATCTTGTAACTTTGTTATAAATGACCAGTGATGAAACATGATTTTTGGCAAGAAAAGGGGAAATGGGGAGAAGATCAGAAAAGAAAACTCAAACACCAGTTTTTTGACCATGACTTCCAAAATCATGAGGACATCCTTTGGGTGACAAAGGAAACTAGAGGAATATTAGAGCAGTGTCCAGAAAGTTTTGATAAAGGAAACACAGTAAAGAGACTACATTTGACATTCTGAAGGGAATGTTGGGTCCTGAAGCATGAAGCATGCCACCTGACAATATTGGCAAGAAGTTCCACTTTCTCACACTAAAAAGAAAAAGAAAAAAAGACTGAACAGGAAAAACAAAAACTTTTAAATCTGCTTAGTAGAGTGGAATATTAGAAAGAGGCAAAACTCAGGTTGAGAAAGATTTGTCTCACCGTTTGTTCCAGAAGTTGTTTTCACGTTAAGACTGTATGTGGATTTAAAGTGCGAATGGAAGCAGAGATTCTGGAATGGTCAGTTGGACTTCCTGATCTGAGCAATGGCCTTTGTCCAAGAGTTTAGTCTGGTTTGCTTTGAAAGCACCTAGAGCTGGGCGATTGTATGCATTGATCTCGTATAATCTGGATAAGAGTTTTATATACAAAGCCTGACCCAGGAAAAGCATTCCTGGGACAATTAGGGACTACAGTGGAAACTTCCCTACTATACTTGATGTGGCTAAAATCTCTAGCCTAATTTTAAAACTATTCCAATTTCCAGTAAGGGAGGAGTAACTCCTATCAAAACAGCTCCTCTTCAAATCACAACTATAAATTCTAGGAAGAATTAAAAAAATATACATGAAACAATCACCTGAAGGCACTAGAAAGGTGGCAGAAAATGGAGGGGAATACATACTTGGAAGAAGATACTGGCACTAAATGAGTTTCATGTTTTTATGTTTTGTTTTGTTTTTGTCCCCAACCCCTAATCCACCCCCAACCTAGGAAAGGCCCTAGTCAGTGGCTAAAACTCAAATAGAACTCCTAGTCTTACCGTATTGAATAAAAAGAGAACAGAGATTAGGGGCAATGGCAGCAGCTGCAAAGTGAGGAGGAGAGTAGTATATTTTAGAAAAAGAGCCACAAAACAACAGTTCTATAATATGCGTATATATTTTATCCAAATAACTAGATGACTTGAATAGTAAATGTGCAGAGTATATTTCAAATAGTCCAGCTGAAATAAAACCTGAATAAAGATTTTAACTACTTGTCATTGCAAGAAAGTCAATGCTTGGAAATTGAGTTGAGCCAAGTAAATTTCCTGCTAATAAAAAAAGTTAAGACTATTCACAGGCATATAACAGACTCTAGAATCTCCACACCTGTAATTCAAAAATATAATCCAGGTTATGATCCAAAATTACTACCCACAAGACAAGACAGGAAAATGTGACGCAACCTCAAGGAAAGGTAATAAATGGAAAGTGATGTTGAGATATTCCAGATGTTGGAATTATCAGGCAAGGGTATTAAAGCAGCTATTATAAGTATGCTTATGCATGTAAGGAAAAAAAGTTCATAATAACAAACAAATAGAAAATTCAAAAAAAAGGAGAGCTGAAAAATACAATATGCGAAATAAACTTGTGGGGCTATAAATCATTTCCATAGTATGTAATATTGTATAGAACATTGACAAGGTTCTAATTTCTAGATAATTTTAATAGGAATTTTCCAGTCACGTTCCAACTATTTCTGTCAAATACACCTATTTCAATATAAATTTATCTTGTGTGATTCTATTTTTAAAATTAAATTTATCTGTTACAATTCCCTTGATTCTATTTCCTCTTGAAAACCAGGCACTAAGTTAAATTTTGTGGAGGGAATGTGGTGGGCAGGTTTATTTGGAGAAGTTCTTTCACATTACCACTGAATTAGAAAGAATTCTGAAAAATGCAGGGAGTTAAAAGTTATAAAATTAGTAAGATATTCTAATTTATGTATGCTCTTTGATGACTTTCTAAAGCAAATTAAGGACAGAGGGAATCAAAATGGCATTCTATGTGAATCTGGAAGATAAATGATTATAGAAAAATGATTATAGATTATAAATGATTATATGAAAAATGATTATAGATTACTTCTAATACTTTCTTGAGTTGATTAAAATCTGTTTTCTTTTCTTTTTTTTTTTTTTTTGAGATGGAGTTTTGCTCTTGTTCCTCAGGCTGGAGTGCAATGGCACAATGTTGCCTCACAACCTCCGCCTCCTGGGTTCAAGAGGTTCTCCTGCCTCAGCCTCCTAAGTAGCTGGGATTACAGGCATGTGCCACTACACCCAGCTAATTTTGTATTTTTAGTAGAGGCAGGGTTTCTTCATGTTGGTCAGGCTGGTCTTGAACTCCCGACCTCAGGGGATCCATCTGCCTCAGCCTCCCAAAGTGCTGGGATTACAGATGTGAGACACTGCGCCCAGCCCAAAATCTGTTTTCAGTGAGAATACTGGGCATAATTTAAGACCTGATTTTTTTTTTTTTTTTTTGAGACAGGGTCTCACTCTGTCACCCAGGCTGGAGTGCAGTGGCATAATTACCATTCACTGCAGTCTCAAACTCCTGGGCTCAAGCGATCCTCACACCTCATCCTCTTGAGTAGCTGGGACTACAGTAGTACACCACCCCATCCAGCTATTTTTTTGTGTATTTTGTAGAGATGAGGTTTCGTCAGGTTGCCCAGGCTGGTCTCAAACTCCTGGGCTCAAACGATATGCCTGTCTTGACCCCTTAAAGTGTTGGGATTACAGGCGTGACTCACCACACCTGGCCTAAAAGCAGATTTTTTTATTTTACATACCTGGTAGATCCAACTTTATGCAAGGTAATGATTCACCTCTCCCAACTGGACACTTATAGACATCTCCAGTTCTGTTTTCAGGTTGGCCAACTAAAGGAGAACCAATAAGCACCCTGGAAGTTAAATAAATCAATAAACATTTTTGAACATTGAGAAACAGTTTATATGAGTTGTTTTACGACTGATTTTAAGATAATTGACAGTAACACTCATAATCAGATAATAATCATGCTATTAGTAATTTAATGTTATGTAAACTAAGCAGAGAGCCTACCTCTTGCATGTTGATGTGGATTAAAAAGTATATATACACACACACACATACATATACAATATACATATATGTATATACATGTGTGTATATACATATATGTGCGTATATACATGTATATGTGTGTATATGTAGGAGAGATATTTCAGAGATTTTGCTTTATTATTTTATTTATCATATTTTTTATTGGGGTACTGAAATAATCAATAATTATTGGCTAAGTTTGCTACTGTATTAACTTATAAAACACACATGGAAGTATAAGTGACCTTTTCTGATGATGAACTGATAATTTTATAGAGAAGTCAGGAAATATAAATATTGGATCATTATAAGATTTAATATTAGCATGTGCTAGTTTATAAGTGCTTAGGAAATAAGGATAGTTTATGAGATCCAGGTTAAAATCACTTACTTTCCTTTTAGACAGAATTATAAAACCATTCTAACAGTAATTAATGGAAAAAACATATAATCACAACTGATTTTAGTTCCAACAAGTCTTTTAAGTCTCCCACGATCTCTTCAGGAATCGGATAACTTAAGTAAATAGTAAGATACTTGGGTGGATCCACAGCTGCTGATTTATTGCTTTTATCCAAAAACTCTGGCTGCAAGTAATCAAAGGACTGTAATTACATACTATAAGATTTTGTACTTGGGATTGTATGAGATTACAACTTTATTTATTATTTTATTTTATTATTATTATTATTTTTTGAGTCGGAGTCTCGCTCTGTTGCCAGGCCGGAGTGCAGTGGCACGACCTTTGCCCACTGCAACCTCCGCCTCCTGGGTTCAAGCGATTCTCCTGCCTCAGCCCCCCAAGTAGCTGGGACTACAGGTGCACCCCACCACGCCCAGCTAATTTTTGTATTTTTAGTAAAGACAGGGTTTCACCATGTTGGCCAGGATAGTCACAGTCTCTTGACCACGTGATCCGCCCACCTTGGCCTCCCAAAGTGCTGGGCTTACAGGCATAAGCCACTGCGCCCGGCCAGATGACAACTTTGTTAATGAATTTAGTGAAGATATAGAAAGTATAAATGTAGTTATCAATCAGCACCATAAGACAGAGCAAGAAAAAAATACTTATCAAGTATATCAATATACAGATTTAGGAATTCAGATGAATCTCAACATTCTGGAACAATAAACATAAATGAACTAAAGTTTACTTAGAACCTACATAAATAACTTTGCTCAACTGCATACTATTATTTATATCAGTGCAGGATGTGGGAGCCCTCACTTAATGGGAATTCATGTGAAAAAGGCATGGGGGATTTAGATGACAGCACATAAACATGAGCAACAGCCTATTTTAGTGCCAAAAATGCTAATGTGACTTTAGTCTGCAGTGCTGGAAATAGATGCCCTGGTCAAGCAGTGATAGTCCTCCTGTGTTCTGTGCTGGTCAGGCCATGTCTGAAATATCTAAATTAAGAGGGACATACGCACAATGGAATGTATTTAGGAGACTATGACTCAGATAGTTTGGAGTCTGGTAAATTTGTCAGACAAAAGATGCTGGGAAAGTTGGGGATGTTCGGCATGGAGAAAGAATGTCTGCAGGAGAACTGAGAAGTTGCATTGAAGTACAACTTGATTAGGCATACATTTTGAAAATTTAAATATTTGAAAGTCTGTCATATTGAAAAGAAACGGGATTTATTTTGTGTAGGCCCTATAGGCATGCTAGTATTAATGAAAATAAATTTTATAAAGCAATTGTAAATATTAAGCTATTGAGACTCTGAAACATAGTTTTAATATAATGCCTTTGGAAAGCAATTTCTGATTTGTATAAAGAACTACAAAAATGTTCAAATCCTTTAATACATAATTTTTACTTCCGGGAATCTATCCTAAATAAAATGACCTAAAGTAAGAGGGAAAAGCTTAATGCACAAAGGTAATGCTCATAGTGTTATATATAATTATGAAAGAGTAAAAGAAATATGGTAAATAAAAACTAATTATTTCAGGATCATTCTATAGCATATTGTACATTCATTGTATGGTAGGATGAAAAATTATTTATGATCGAACTCAAAGTGAAAATTTATTTAATTTAGTGAAAATCTGTGCCCTAATTTAACATGAAAGATACCAAATTAATATGTCCATTATACTACCACTAATAATAACAGCTAGGCTTTATTGAATTTATACCATGTGCTAGGCCCTGTTCTAAGTGCTTTCTGTGTATTAAATAATTTAATCTTCTCCATGAAATATAGCATGAACTTTGGTGCCAGCCGATATGAGTTCAAATTATGGCTTTACCATTTACTTAGCTATATGATTTAGGACAAGTCAATTACCCTGTGATTTAGTTTTTTTATCTATAAAATGGAGATCCATTTCAGAGGATCATCAAAAAAATAAATAAGTTAATGTATATAAAATGCTTAGAACAGTGTTTGGCTTATAGTATGTGCTATCTAAATGTTAGTTCTTATTATTATTAGGTATTTATTTCAGATGATTAAACAACTAACATCAACGTTAAAAGATTAATCAGGAATACATCAAGAATATAACAAATTATATTAATGAGGTTATGATTATTTTTTCCTAATATTTTCAGTTGTAAAATATGTAATGGAATAAATTGGCATTACAGTTAAAAACAGTTTAGAGGAAAAAATGAGCCTACAATTTTAGAAAGTATTTAATTGAGGCTGGAGTAATTAATGTTTATTAACAGTATTTTACATGTTGGGCATTTATGCCAGGTCCTGAGGATATAAAATGATATAAAAGTGAATAAAACACAATTTTTAGTTTGCTTATAACCAAGAGAGAGAAGCACAACTATACATGTACTATTGCAATATTGAATAGGTCTGAACTTGATGCAACTTCAGCAAAGTCTTAGAAGTAAGAAGAATACCACTCCTTTGATAAATGCCAAGTAGCTCAGTATAACTGCAGTAGAAGTTGAGGCCGGGCGCGGTGGCTCACGCTTGTAATCCCAGCACTTTGGGAGGCCGAGGCGGGCGGATCACGAGGTCAGGAGATCGAGACCACGGTGAAACCCCGTCTCTACTAAAAAAACTACAAAAAAATTAGCCGGGCGTGTTGGCGGGCGCCTGTAGTCCCAGCTACTCGGAGAGGCTGAGGCAGGAGAATGGCGTGAACCCGGGAGGCAGAGCTTGCAGTGAGCCGAGATTGCGCCACTGCACTCCAGCCTGGGCGACAGCGAGACTCCATCTCAAAAAAAAAAAAAAAAAAAAAAAAAAAAAAAAAAAAAAAGAAGTTGAGGCTAGAGAGGCAAAAAGAGTCCAGATCATTAATGTTCTCATAGTCAGCTTTAAGAACTTTAGCTTTATTCTACGTAGGGGGAAGTTGGGAACCACTGAAGCCATTAAAGAGGGGTGTAACGTGATCAACTTTTTTATTTACAAAGCTTATTTGCTTGAAGTGTCATGAGTAAATTGAAGAGGAACAAAATTAGACTCAAATGACAAGATACAAATTCCTAAAGTAGTCCAGATGAGGATTTGGATTCAGGAAGTACAGAGGATGGAAGGACTAACTCTATAAATATTTAGGATATAAGCTGTCTTAGTTTGGGTTTCTCCAAAAGTAGATCCAAGACAAAAACTTTGGTACAGGTAAGTTTCTTGGAGGCATTTCTAAGTATGCGTAAGTGTAGAGATGGGGAAAAGAAGAGGGGAAAGGAAGAAAGGCCAAGAAAGGATGCACTGATAATGAGTTACTTCTGTAGGCAAGTGGGCTCATTCTTCCTGGGGAACATCTCAGAAACCATGTGGAACATGTATGAGCATGATATGAGCATGGTTGAGGCCCTAAAAGTAAATATTACCACCTCAAAATACAGTGAGAAGAGCACTAAATGTTGACATCTGAAGGTGAAGTAACACTTAAGTGTAAGTGGTAAATATTACCACCTCAAAATATAGTGAGAAGAGCACTACATGTTGACATCTGAAGGTGAAATAACACTTAAGGTTTCAATGAACAAAGGAAGAAAACTAGGTAAGGGTAATCAGAAAGGGAGCAAGAATCAGAAAACAGCAGTGTCACAGAAACCAAAGAAGGAAACAATATAAAGAATAGGAGGCAAGAATGAGAGGTACTGGCCTCATAAAATTTATAGATTCAATGCCATCCCCATCAAGCTACCAATGACTTTCTTCACAGAATTGGAAAAAACTACTTTAAAGTTCGTATGGAACCAAAAAAGAGCCCACATCACCAAGTCAATCCTAAGCCAAAAGAACAAAGCTGGAGGCATCACACTACCTGACTTCAAACTATACTACAAGGCTACAGTAACCAAAACAGCATGGTACTGGTACCACAACAGAGACATAGATCAACGGAACAGCACAGAGCCCTCAGAAATAATGTAGCATATCTACAACTATCTGATCTTTGACAAACCTGACAAAAACAAGCAATGGGGAAAGGATTCCCTATTTAATAAATGGTGCTGGGAAAACTGGCTAGCCATATGTAGAAAGCTGAAACTGGATCCCTTCCTTGCACCTTATACAAAAATTAATTCAAGATGGATAAAAGACTTAAATGTTAGACCTAAAACCATAAAAACCCTAGAAGAAAACCTAGGCAATACCATTCAGGACATAGGCATGGGCAAGGACTTCATGTCTAAAACACCAAAAGCAATGGCAACAAAAGCCAAAATTGACAAATGGGATCTAATTAAACGAAACAGCTTCTGCACAGCAAAAGAAACTACCATCAGAGTGAACAGGCAACCTATAAATTGGGAGAAAATTTTTGCAACCTACTCATCTGACAAAGGGCTAATATCCAGAATCTACAATGAACTCAAACAAATTTACAAGAAAAAAAACAAACGACCCCATCAAAAAGTGGGCAAAGGACATGATCAGACACTTCTCAAAAGAAGACATTGATGCAGCCAAAAGACACATGAAAAAATGCTCATCATCACTGGCCATTAGAGAAATGCAAATCAAAACCATAATAAGATACCATCTCACACCAGTTAGAATGGCCATCATTAAAAAGTCAGGAAACAACAGGTGCCGGAGAGGAAGTGGAGAAATAGAAACACTTTTACACTGTTGGTGGGACTGTAAACTAGTTTAACCGTTGTAGAAGTCAGTGTGGCGATTCCTCAGGGATCTAGAACTAGAAATACCATTTGACCCAGCCATCCCATTACTGGGTATATACTCAAAGGACTATAAATCATGCTGCTATAAAGACACATGCACACGTATGTTTATTGTGGGACTATTCACAATAGCAAAGACTTGGAACCAACCCAAATGTCCAACAACGATAGACTGGATTAAGAAAATGTGGTACATATACACCATGGAATACTATGCAGCCATAAAAATTGATGAGTTCATGTCCTTTGTAGGGACATGGATGAAACTGGAAACCATCATTCTCAGTAAACTATCACAAGGACAAAAAACCAAACACCGCATGTTCTCACTCATAGGTGGGAATTGAACAATGAGAACACATGGACACAGGAAGGGGAACATCACACTCTGGGGACTGTTGTGGGGTGGGGCGGGGGGGAGGGACAGCATTAGGAGATATACCTAATGCTAAATGATGAGTTAATGGGTGCAGCACACCAACACGGCACATGGATACATATGTAACAAACCTGCACATTGTGCACGTGTACCCTAAAACTTAAAGTATAATAATAATAATAACAATAATAAAAGAATGAGAGGTACATGTTTGGTTTGTGGCAGATTCCATTTCAAGTAACTTGGCTAAAAATGAGGGAGATGTGTAGTGTTAATGAATGTGGCTTTTTTCTTTTTCAGGGCAATGACAAACCATTAAGGGCTTGAGGTGTGTCCAAATTTATCATGGAGGCAATCTGCATATGGCTAAGTGATGGCAAGAAAGAAACAGTAACAAGAGAAACCCTGATTTCACAGGAGAGGGAGTAGAATCTCTGAGCAGGTAGATAGGGTGGATCCAGAAGGAGAGGTTTGCCTTAAAAATGAGGAAGGGTGACCATTCCCTAGGCAGCACTCTGAGCAGCCCAGTATTGAGCAGTTTGCAAGGGTGGTCGATGGTTTGGAATTTTGCACACTTTTGCAACTTGCTTTGACTTTTATTATTTCATGAGGTAGAATCTGTTTTTCCACCCATTGAATCTAGGATTTGTTTTGATAAATAGAATGCAGCACAAATGATACTATGACTTCTAAGACTAGGCCTTAAAAGGCCTTTACAGATTCCATTTTACCTGTTTTTGAAATCTGAGAACATCATGTGAAGAAGCCCAGTGTTGCTTAACAGAGGATAAGAGGCCACGTGGAACAGAATCGGTGCTTTAGCTGACAGCATGAACTTCCAGACATGGGAGGAAAGCCAGCTTGGACACTCCACTCCAGTTGAGGGACCAGATGATGAGCCCAGGCAATAGGGGAATACCCATTCAATCCTCAAGAAATTATAGACCATTGCTGCCTTAAGTCACTAAGTATTGGAATGATTTATTATGCAGCAATAGTTAACTGAAGCAGGAAGTGAGGATTAAATTTTGACCTAGTAGCTTCTCTCTCTCTCTCTCTGTCTCTCTCTCTCTTTTTCTTCTTTGGAAAATAATAGCTGCAGTCATCTAGTGAGATTTATGGAGGAGGTAGAGGGGTGGTGGGCTTGTAGAGAGCGATGAAGATTTAAACCGATAAGGCACACGTAGATCTGTCAGGCAGCTCCTCTGGTCAAGATGAGGTGGGTTGCCTCTGGCCAGGGATGTTTCGGAAGGTGTTTTTATAGTGGATGGGAGTTAGGCCCTCAAAGTCCTTTCCAATTCTAAGATTCTATCATCTAAACAGAACAAATATAAGTTTGTAGAGAAGAACTGACTCACTAGTTGGAAAACATGTAATATCAAGTGGGGAAAATCTAGGATAACTGATGAAAAGTGAGTCTTGTACAGCATGCTACTAGGAGAGCTATTGTGAATTGTAAGGCAGAAGGAAAGGGAGATATGGATAGCCCAGGGAAAAGTGTGGAGACAGGAGAATGAAGATTGAAAATGGAAGATAATGAGAAATTATGGGTGGCTAGAACTCAGGATAAAGCTTGCTTATACACAGAAACAGGGAGCTTGAGATTTGGCAAGCATTTGGCTTTGAAGGAAAAGGTCTGGAGTTTATGTTTGATCTCTAAGGCAAGAGAAAGCACTTAGGGTATGGTGATAATTGGAAACTGACCTGATACAGCAATCTCAACCACGGCCTATTGCATATTCTGAGATAAGTGAAGACTGCGGAGTGAGGACTTAGAAAGTGGTAGAGTAGAGGAGCCCAGGATTGAGACAGGGAGTTTGGGAGTTGGGACCAATAGTAAAGACCAGGTTAGCAGATCACAGGACTGCTAATTTTCTGTATTTTCCTAGTATCTGTTTTCTCTGAAAACAAACATGAAACTTTTAATAACAAGCTTGAAAGTATGTGTATCTTACCACTTTAATCCTAAGTAAGCCTCACTTTTCTCTAGCTGCATCAAAATAACAAGATCCTAGAAAAGTATGGCACAGGGTTTATAGAATTTCCGGAATCTCCAGCATTTTCAATCCACTCTCTTGCTCAGTTTTTTCTCACAACACTGATCCTATTCTGGCATTTGATGTAACCTACCTGTTTATTAACTTCATTATTTAATTTTTGCACTCTATTCCCCAGTAGAATATAAGCCGAACAACCGTAGGGATTTGTTTTTCTATTTTGTTCACAAACACATCCTTAGTGCCCATACTAGTACCAAGCACGAAATAGGCATTCAATAAATATTTATTGAATGAACGAATTAACGACTGTGTCAAGTACTTAAAAATCTGAATAAGGCAGACCTGGGAATTTACACTTATGTGACCAGTCAAGAGGTCTGGATTGTAAAATCTTTTTTTTCCATTTTAGAGAATATATATTCTGCTTAAGTGGGATGCTATACATGCCTTTGAGTGACACCAGACGCATTTCTCCAGGTCAAACAGCTAGAGAATCCTTGTTGCTAAAGGGAGAGAATTGGCTGAAAAGTCAGAAGGCTGGTCTTCCATATCCTGACCCTGTGACATACTTGCTATATTAAACCTTTGGACATTGTCTCAGTTTCCTGTCTAGAAAATACAGATGATAACAATGATATCCGCCCAAACCCACAGGGTCAGTGTGAAGGCCCAGGCACATTGTTTTATAAACTATGAGAATCATTATTCTAAAATTTAATGCAAGTGAGTTTTAACTTATTACATTTTATTCCTATTAGATCTTGCTTTTTATATGGCATTTTTGCAATGACCTGTATGCAGACTGAGAGGATCAAAACATGTTCTGGATATCATTACTGATTTCTGGAGAAATATCTGATCAACTCAAGGATCATCAAAGTGACAGAAACACATTTCTCCATGAATAAGCTACAATTATAATAATATTTACTAAGCAGAAATATTTGCTATTCACAATAGTCATCTTGTTGTTATGCCCATTATTATATTTATTTGAAGAGTAGCTGGTGTCTGATGTCTCTGTTTCATATTTATGTTTTCTTCCCTGCAAAAGATAGTTTCTTCAGGAGTGTCTTATATTTACATCATTTCATTAACACCCTTTTCACCTAAGTCTGCCTTGATGTCTAATACATAGTTCAAGCCACAGTTACTCTCAGAATGCCAAGCAAATTCTGCTCACCAATTTCTTTAATAAATGGAATAAGCATTTTATCATCTCAGAGAATGAAACTTACACGGTGATCCATTAACTGCAGTGATTTGCTCATAAAAGGTGGAGGGGTGGAAATGAGGGGAGCCAAAGAAATGACAAGTTTGGCAATGAGGAAATTTCAACTTCAAAAGCATTAGAAGCAATGTAAAATAAGCATATTAAAATCTGTAACAGAAAATTGTGTAAACCCTTAAAATGTCTCTCCTCCCCAGTCTGGAATAGCTCCACATTAGCAGGGATTCTTTTTTCTTTTACAACACAGGCATATTGGAAATAGGGTATCAATCACATGAGCCCATTGGTACCCTGACCTAGCATAAAGCAGGATCCTCTAGGGAAAAGGCATGAGGTCAAGATAATTGATAAACATTGGGTTAAAGTTTGGCAAGGGTGGATCCTGAAAATCTACTTTGAGATCAGACAGGTCCAGTTAAGTTACTGAAGCCCCCAAGAAAGCTTGCTTGAAGGGCAGTTAAAAGGGTAGGCACACATGCTGGAAGGAATGAAGCAAAGCAGCAACAGATTAGAGTGGAAAGCCCCAAACAGACATCTCATATTTTCCCATTCAGCTGAGACCTGGCCATGCTGATGTTTACCACCAAATCTGGAGATCTGGAAGGCTTGTGCTGTGCTGAGCATGTTTGAATTTCTTTTCCTCAAAGCAAAATTATGAAGGCGATTATGTTCTTTCTGAATTCTTCTGAACCACATTGCAATTACTTGGATGCTCCAGCTCATGCTAAACATAATGAACAACGGCTGATCTTAATCAGATGTATGATGTGTTCTGCTACTGAGAAAGCATGTGGCTTCTGAGCCAAAGATATAAATTACACTTCACAGCAAACTTCTGAACAGTAAAGAGGATATAAGTCTACCTTTTTTGTTAACTTATACTTCTTTCGAACGAATTAAAGCTATGTTTTTCAAATACACAGACTATACTTGTCATGGGCCAACAAGTGCTCCTTCTATAGGCGTACTATAGTCACGATGTAAGATGGGTCAGGATGATTTTTTTTAATATGAGGTTATGAAATTCAAAAGCGTATGTTTATTGCGGCACTATTCACAATAGCAAAGAGTTGGAACCAACCCAAATGTCCAACAACGATAGACTGGATTAAGAAAATGTGGCACATATACACCCTGGAATACTATGCAGCCATAAAAAATGGTGAGTTCATGTCCTTTGTAGGGACATGGATGAAGCTGGAAACCATCATTGTCAGTAAACTATCACAAGGACAAAAAACCAAACACCGCATGTTCTCACTCATAGGTGGGAATTGAACAATGAGAACTCATGGACACAGGAAGGGGAACATCACACTCCAGGGGACTGTTGTGGGGTGGGGGGAGGGGGGAGGGACAGCATTAGGAGATATACCTAATGCTAAATGACGAGTTAATGGGTGCAGCAAAACAACATGGCACCTGGATACATATGTAACAAATCTGCACATTGTACACATGTACCCTAAAACCTAAAGTATAATAATAAAAAAAAATAGAAAAAAAAAGAAATTCGAAAGCATGAGCAGTAAATATGACTTATGAAGATGCCTACCTCTAGAGATAATTAAATAACAAAATCCATGTTCCTCCAAATATGTCAATTATTCTGTAGTGCATTTCTTGAAGTAAGTCTGCAATCTATCTGTTTTTATAGACACTTACAGAACATCCAAACATGTTCCTACAGTTTATTTTGCACTACCAGATCCCAGATCTCTTTAGAACAATATGCTGCTACCATGCTATCCTTAAAAGTTTGGAAATTTAGGTATTTGTAATTTGCTACTTTTAAATTCAATTGCCCACATCTTTTTGGTTGCTCTGATTTTTCACAACTTTTCCATAAAATCATTGTAAATAATAAATGTCAACGTGAGATTTAAGTTTCTGATATCATCTACATTCAAATGCTTACAAACTTACACACATATTAATATGTAAAGTCTGGTACCTACCACAAAGATAGTTTTTAACAACATTTACTTTTAAATATAGTTCTAATGAAGAAAAAGGCACAAGACTGAGTGTAGAGATGAAATCTATTACAGCTCTGGTCCTAAGTAGTTGCATTTCCCTAGGAGAGGCACATTTAACTTTATTTTTTATGCAGCTTTTTTTAAAATTGATGATAACAGAGAGTTAAACTAGATTTAGTTGTTCAGCCAACAAATAATGATTGAGTTCATATTATGTATAAGGCCTCATGCTAGATGTGGGGTAGTGCCCAGGGTTGCAAGTGGGCTGCAAAATCAGTCTTTGTTTTCTAGGCATTTCCACTAACACATTAACTTCTCCCTCTTACCTGCATTCCGGTTTGAGGTTTCCAACTACCTAGAAATCAACTTGAACTGGAGCTATTTAAAAACAGACTTACCCACTTCCTGATAAGTGAATTTCACTTTCTCTGTCAATGACAACCCATTTCCCAATGAGCCAGTACAGAAATTTTGGAATGTATCTGACCTCTCCTACACCTTCATTGACTATTTCCAGACTTCCACCAAGATTTACTGATTCATTTTGATTTGTGTTGAATACACCTTTCTTTTTTCTTCCAGTTGCCCCTAATACAGCCTGAAGGCTCATCCCTTAAGTACCATATTATAGTTCTTGATTCTATATATTTCCTAGTTTTCAGGAACTCCATTCTCCAATCCAATTTATATGTAACTTCCCAAATGAAGTTTCATAAAATGACAACGTATGATGGCTTCTCAATGTCCTCATCTTAGTTCCAAGCTCCTGTGTTTGTCTTTCAAGATCTGCCATCATCCTTTTCTCATTTTCATCCCAATATGAGACCTGTTTACTTACCAACACACTCACCTCACTTATTCTCAAGTCTGGGCCCTTGCTCTTGTGGCTTCCCAAGCTTGGAGTGACATTTTTCTTCACATATTGAAAGTTAAGTCATCTTTCAAGACTTAGGTCAAGAACCAAGAATCATCTCCTCCTGTTTTGAATTCCCACTGAATTTATAGTCTATTCTGCACGGTTGTTGGCACTATTCTCTATTCCTAAACATTTGATGTATGTCCTTGACTAGGTTAAAGCTTTTATATTTGTTTTATGTATAAACATTTCCCATGGAATTTAGCATAATGCCAGGCACATAAAATGTATTACATAAATACGTGTTGATTGACTGACCCACATTTATGCTCTGGCTAAATAAAAAAAAACCTAACCCACCAACAAATATTTTCAGAGACAATTCAACTCAGTTTCATGGGTAAACCAAGATATAAGGCATAGTCCCCGATCTCTTATTAACATTACCTCACAAATGTATGTAGAATTGTGATGTTCAGTCCAGTGTGGATTCATTCAGACAGACCATTAGCAACATCCTTCTTGCAACCTTATTCTTACTATCCAAACTATGCACTCTTTTGTTCCTTTACCAGTGTTAGCTGTCTTTCTTTTTCCTCATCCATACCTTAACTTTCTACAAAGATAGAATAACCTTAGGAAGGACATTCCTCATGACATCAAGGCTTCATTCAGGCCTGATTTCTCAATTTTCCATTGCTTTGACTTCTGGTGCCTTGAAAGGAGGGACTGTAGAATTTAGAGGGTGGAAATCTCACAATAGGATAGGTTCTTATAATGAGAAACAGTGACTGAAGAGATCAAATGGGGGCACTAAGGCTTCTAAAAAGAAATATGAACCCCTTTTCACTCTACTAAGGTTCATTCATATAATTAAGGACTTCTGACATCAGATTTTTCTAAAATCACAGAGACAGGAGTGGATGAGAATGAAAACATATAGGTTTTTCTCATATCAGAAATTGAAAATGAGAATTTCATAAAATATTTTAGCAATATTTAACCATCCTTTAGAGGGACACTTCATTTTAAGTAGGTGGTTTAAGTCTTAAAGCTTGCTATTTACTATACTCCTCTTTAAAATTTGTGTAACTATTAGTAATTAGTGAAAATTAACTTTTATATGTGTTTATGTAAAGTTAAGCTTTTTAAGAATAATATGTACTGCATTTTTGTTTATTATAGCTTACGCACAAAGTCTGACCAGTTGGTCTACTCACCATTATTCTCCCAGAGGTACCTGAATTGAAGGTATGATTCCTAAAAGAATAAAGCTGGTGTCTAGAGGGAGGGCTGTACTCATTTAACCTTAAAAATTGGGGGATGGGGTGGGTGGAGAGTATAGGAGGGAGGGAAAGAGAATTTAAAAATTTAGCATGTAGCACTGGGTTTGTCATCTGAGATATTTGTAAGGAGAATTAAAGAGTGAAGTATCTCAACAAATTCTAGTTTATACCTAGCATAAAATAATGTACTTAAAAAATGTGAGAACTCATTACTTTTTACAGTCTTTAGGGCATTATTATCAAATTAACCAAGTCTAAAAGATAAAACAAAATGCAGAAAATCCACATATTTTTATTAATGAAATAATTATAGTGATTCATAGATCCTTGTTATCCAAGTAGATACAAATCTCTTTTTTTGTAATTTGCTACTTTTAAATTCAATTGCCCACATCTTTTTGGTTGCTCTGATTTTTCACAACTTTTCCGTAAAATCATTGTAAATAATAAATGTCAACGTGAGATTTAGGTTTCTGATATCATCAGAACCTCTGATATCATCTTTTTGCTTATTATTATAGCTACTAAAATTATAGGCTTGTTTAGTTTAAGTTATTAAAGTTTAGCTACTGCTCTTTTTTTCTATAATGTCCAATTAAACAAAAATGGCATTTACTAAAAATTCTATTAAATATTAAGCAAAAGAACTCTAATATTCAGTTTATATAATTTTCAACAAGTTAAATATACTTTAAAAATCATATCTACGGCCAGGTGCTGTGGCTCATGCCTGTAATCCCAGCACTTTGAGAGGCTGAGGTGGGCGGATCACGAGGTCAAAAATTCGAGACCAGCCTGACCAACATGGTGAAACCGTGTCTCTACTAGAAATACAAAAATTAGCCGGGCATGGTGGCGCATGCCTGTAATCCCAGCTACTAGGAGGCTGAGGCAGGAGAATCACTTGAACCCAGGAGGCGGAGGTTGGAGCGAGCTGAGATCGCGCCACTGTACTCCAGCCTGGGTGACACAGCAAGACTCCATCTCAAAAAAAAAAAAAAAAAAAAAAAAATCCTATCTACAATGAACTTAACCAATATTAAAGGGTTTGAAGGTAGATACCAGAAACCCAGTAAAGTTCATTATAAACATTAGACCAAGCTCAGTAGATCGGTAAAGACCAAACTCACAGAAGTGAGTTTAACTCTTTCAGAGCACCACCTCATTTGCCTCCGAATCCTTCCTACTGAATTTCAAACAAGTGCATTTAAGCTACTCTGAAATGATAACAATTAAAGAATTCTTGCCAAAAGAACATAATTATGGAACAATAGCTTTTTTGGATACAGACCTTCTTTGAGGTCAATCCAGGCATCAACAGAAATCACTAATTGCTTCCTCTAATATTGCCAAGGAATATATATATTTTTTTACTTTAGGTTAGCTTCCATTGCCAAATGACTAGACTGCATTTTCTACCATAAATAATTCATTCTGTTAAAGTTTCATTCATAAAAGACACTGTAGTCAAGTAATATTTCCCATTACCTTGTAAAATAAGTAAATAACAACAACAAAACCCACTGGCTTACCATTTTCCTTCTTCATTTTCATATTGTTGAACGGTATATCCAAACATGTCTTCCACTGGGCCGCTGAAAGTCATTGAATTTTTCACATCAACATTGAATGATACGCAGCAGCGTAGAACAACTTCAGGAGAAAAACAAAAGCCAGTTACATAGAGTTAACTAAGATTCCATCATGTTTTGAGTTATGGAAGGCATTGTTAAGGTTACCATTGAAAGCTGTTTCTATTAG
Organism: Symphalangus syndactylus; assembly: GCF_028878055.3. Taxonomy (NCBI): domain Eukaryota; kingdom Metazoa; phylum Chordata; class Mammalia; order Primates; family Hylobatidae; genus Symphalangus; species Symphalangus syndactylus. The sequence continues at coordinate 46,933,950 of NC_072440.2, forward strand.
AAAAAAAAAAAGAAGCTCAAAGAATGAAAACTCAAGGAAGGTCTCCACTCTTAACTGTATTACTAACTGTAAATCAACATAAACTAGTTCAACCATTGTGGAAGTCAGTGTGGCGATTCCTCAAGGATCTAGAACTAGAAATACCATTTGACCCAGCCACCCCATTACTGGGTATATATGCAAAGGATTATAAATCATGCTGCTATAAAGACACATGCACACGTATGTTTACTGCGGCACTGTTCACAATAGTAAAGACTTGGAACCAACCCAAATGTCCATCAACGATAGACTGGATTAAGAAAATGTGGCACATATACACCATGGAATACTATGCAGCCATAAAAAGGATAAGTTCATGTCTTCTGTAGGGACATGGATGAAGCTGGAAACCATCATTCTCAGCAAACTATTGCAAGGACAGAAAACCAAAAACTGCATGTTCTCACTCATAGGTGGGAATTGAACAATGAGAACACTTGGACACAGGAAGGGGAACATCACACACCGGGGCCTGTTGCATGGTGGGGGGAGGGGGGAGGGAAAGCATTAGGAGACATACCTAATGTAAATGACGAGTTAATGGGTGCCACACACCAACATGGCACATGTATACATATGTAACAAACCTGCACGTTGTGCACATGTACCCTAGAACTTAAAGTATAATAAAATAATAATAATAATAATAATAAAATAAGAAACCATAATGACTTTAAAGAACACAAATATTAACATTCAAAAAAATTCCATACTAATTTAATATCTGTACCATTCCTAGAGCTGAGGTTTTCAGAATGTGTGGAAAAGAGCAGGCAGAAACTCAGATTCATATATGACTAATACAGTTGCAGATAGTTTTCCAGCAGTGAGCCCTACAGAAAACCATGGCCATCAATGAACTCCGAACAGCTCATTTTCCCATTTCAACTACAGAGGATGCACATATCACCATGTAAAGCTTTATAAAAATAGATGTCTTTGCTGCTTCAAAAGAAAAAGGCAAGCTGATGGTCTCCACTCAGAGATGGCTTCCTATGCAGGCCTGAGATTTGCTCTGTTTCCCTTCCTTAATCAAGTATTGGATGGAAACTTACACGAATTCTCTGAAGCCTCCTTATAATGTTGGTGTTGATAAATTCACTAGTTGTTATCCAGATTAAATCACATGATATATCTAAAGGGTCTACCCAGTGCCTGGCACATACTACATATTTGATGAGGGTTAATTCTTTTTAATTTTCTCATAGTACAGGTTGTGGAAACTCTTAGTAAGTGAGACTGTCTCCTAAAGAGGTTCTAGAATCACCATCTCAAATGGATGGTGCCAAATTCCTGCTTTGGTACTGGTTTTTAAAGTATACTTGTGAAGTTCCAAAATATTCTTCTCCTAGATGTAACTAAGAATTCTTTCCAGGGGGCCATGATGGCTCATGCCTGTAATCCCAGCACTTTGAGAGGTGGGTGGATCACCTGAGGTCAGGAGTTTGAGGTTAGCCTGGTCAACAGGATGAAATCCCGTCTCTACTAAAAATATACAAAAGTTAGCCAGGTGTGGTGGCATGCACCTGTAGTCCCAGCTAATCGGGAGGCTGAGGCAGGGGCACCGCTTGAACCTGGGAGACGGAGGTTGCAGTGAGCCAGGATTGTGCCACTGCACTCCAGCCTGGGCAACAGAGAAAGACTGTCTCAAACAAACAAAACAAACAAACAAACAAAATTATTTCCAAAGAGCACTGTCTTATAAAATTATAGAGCCTCATCAGGTATATTCAGAGGTGGCTAAATTCAGTCTCCTTTGTTAAAACCACCATGTAGCCACATAGATCCTGAAAAATTATCTTTCCTAGTCTTATAAATTGTGAGTGGATTAAGTCACTCTAATATTTTAACCCTTGCTCACTATGAACTTTTTTCATAAATATACTTTAAATCCACACTACTCTAATTTATAATCTTTAAATTTTGGCAACAATAGTAACTGCTTTTTCCTTGAAGAATAAATTCATCAAAGAAACAAAAAAAAGATACACTCATATATCTATTTGTAAAGTCTTTCTTGACCTCCCTACCTAGAAGTAATCTTTAAACTTCTAAAACCTCCTTTCTTATTTTTTAAGAAACCTCTCATGGAGATAATTATTAAATACTATATAGTTATCTGTGTGAGATTTTTCCCCCCAGATTGGAAAATTCCTAAAAACAATGACTCTCTTACTTACCTTTTTTTAATCCTTTATCAAAATCTAGCACAACTCCTTGTACACAGATGGGCAGTAACATATTTTCAGACTGACAGATAACACGTTGAAGGAAGAAGTATGCCAGCTCTAGTTAAAGATGAACTGGCAACTATTTCATCTTAGTTAAGGAAGATTTTATGGAGATAGAAATTTTCAACTAAGATTTTTAAAGGGAGAAAGAGATGAGATTTGGCAGTTAAAAGAAAATGTGTACCCAGGATTTGGGAGGGTCTCTGCAAGTATTAAGACACAGGCCAGGACAAATATGGTTGCAAGATCATGAAGAGATTTGTCTAGCTGGCATGAAGGAAGCAGAAAAAGAACGGGTGAATTGCACGGGTCCTTTTATGTACATTTCCTGTTCATTCTTCAAGGGTGATAGAGAACAGCTGGTTACCATCTTCTGCATAATAGTCTTTCACATATTTGAAGACAGTTTTAAATGCTGCTTACTCTCTAAACTAAATAGTCATGCACTGCATAATGATGTTTCGGTTAATGACAAACTGCGTATACAATAGTGGTGTCATAAGATTATAATACAATAGCTTTAGTGTACCTTTTCTACGTTTAGATATGTTTAGACACACTAATGCTTTACTTTTTTTTCTTTTTTAAGGCTGAGCCTCACTTTGTTGCACAGGCTTGTGTGCAGTGGTGCAATCTCTGTTCACTGCAACTTCTGTCTCCCGGCTTCAAGCTATTCTCATGCCTCAGCCTCTTGAGTAGCTGGGATTACAGGTGCCTGCCACCATGCTTGGCTAATTTTTTTTATATTTTTAGTAGAGACTGAGTTTCACCATGTTGGCCAGGCTGGTCTCAAACTGCTGGCCTCAAGTGATCTACCTACTTTGGCCTCCGGAAGTGCTGGGATTACAGGTGTGAGTCACTGCGCCCAGACGCCATTGTGTTTCCGTAACCTACAGTATACACTATAGTAACCACTTGTAGAGGTCTGTAGCCTAGAAAACATAGGTGATATACAGCCTAGATGTGTAGCTCTACCACCTAGATTTGTGTAAATATACTCTATGATATTCGCACAATGATGAAATCACCTAAGGACACAGTTTGCAGAACACATCCCCAATGCTAGGTGATGCGTGACTGTAGTAGATGCTCCTATTCTTTGCTCATAGGTTTTGTGTATTTATTTTTTGAACAATTTCAAGAAAGCATTTTTTGATACAAGAAATGCATAAAATAATACTTCTGCAGCAGGGATTCTCAACTTTGGTACTATTCACATTTGGGTCAGAAAATTCTTGTTATAAGGGGCTATCCTGTACACTATAGAGTGTTTAGCAGCATCCTTGGCCCCTACCCACATGAAGCCAATAGCACTTCATGAGTTGTCATAATCAAAAATCTCCAGACACAGCCAAATTCCCATGAGGCCAAAATTGTCCCCAGTTGAAAACTACTCTTGAACAGATGAAGACCAGAACATCACCACCAACTATTTTGTTGAAGAAGATGACTGAAAACCAACCATGGGTCATAAATCAGCAGCATCTGTGTCACCTGGGAGCTTGTGAATAATGCAGAACCTCAGGCCCTATCCAGATTCCCTGAATCACTATCTACGCTTCCACGAGATCCCCAGGGCAGCCCTGCCTATTAAGGTTTGAAAAGCACAGCTCTGTAATGTGGTATTTCTTTTTCATAGTGTCAATACAGGTAATGGAAGTTACCTAAATAAAAAATACTCACTATGCTGTAGAGAAAAGGGGAAAAGGATCCTCTTTAATCAGGGTCAATTTCACCCCCCTGAAGGATTTTTCTAGCATGTCATCATCTTTAGTACATTTTCTCCAAAAGCCGTTTGTGGTACCCCCTCCTCAACCTAAGACCAAGCAGTTTTGGTTCCTTTTTGGGCCTGTTTATTTATTCTACATGTTGTGTGGAATGTCTGGGGGTGTGTGCTGTACTTCTTTTTTCATTTCCTGTCCTTAGAGTTCTACAGGCAATTTGCCCAAAATGATTGTAAATCAGACTCTTTTATGTTTTCTGAGGCACCAAAGAGCCTGAAGAACAGGAGATGACATAAAAAAAATAGTTTACATCCAGTTCTTTTGATTTAAAGAAGTGAGTAAACAGTAAAAGCAGCTTTTCATAACTTTTAGTTCAATGTGCATTTTGTTATACTAAGTTGTCTCGGAACTTTATGTACCAGAAGTAAAGCAAAATTGTACTTATTCACAACCGAGCCTCCGCTTCCACTCCCAAAAAAGCAAAACACAGAGGTGGCTTCAGAGACAATATAGAAAAAATACAAAAAATTATGGGAAATAAACATAGATAAGACAGATGTCAAAAGAAATTCTGATTTCACATGTACCAGCAACTGAAAACCAGTAATTTTTCCCCTTATAAATAATAATTATATTGTGTACTCACCATGTGTTACTCTCATTTAATTTGCTAGCAACTCTATAATTAAATACCATTATTATCATCATTCTGAAAATAAGGAGAAGAAAGCTTGGGAAGGCAGAGAAATGTGCCCACGTTTCCACAGGCTTCCAAATCCAAAGTAGTAACCACTATTCATATTAATTCAATTTTTACATCTTAGGCCTAAAACTAGAAAGGACTAGTACAAAGTGATATGAGGATGAGCTTAGAAGACAGCCACATATTAGTCTGCATAACTGCATCTCCTGAGAGGCAAATTTGGGGAGGAGACTTTTCTACAATAGCAATGGGCTGGAAACGATTTGGGGAATGAGTGGAAAGGCTGGGTAAGGAGAAAAGTCCTGGCCACAGAGCTCCAGATCTAACTTGTTGAAGGACTTCAGCTAGAACTTATAGGTCTAGGTAGAAAAGAAATGAAAAGACTTGCTCCCATTCAAATATGGTTATATATGCTATATATGTAAGGGTTAAAAAAAAGAGAAAGATGAAATTGCTGGTGTTGAAGGATATCTCTTATAAAAAGAAATTGTGAGCAATTACTTTACCCCAGGATGGAATTTGATATGTAAGAACACTAAATGAGAAAGAGGGAGAAGCAATCTACAGCTCTACAGTGCTTTCTGCTTACAAACATTTTAAAATATAATAATAAAATAACAACAGTAATGATATTGAGCTATTCAATAATTTGTGGAGGTGAGGCAGGACAGCAGACATTGCCCTCTTTTTGTATATTAAGAAACTGAAGCTCAGAGAGGTTGAGTGATTTGCCAAAAGCCAGGTTGCATTAATGGCAGAGGCAAGATTTCAACATTGATCTTATGAGGCCAAATCATAGGATTTCTGTAACTAGGGTGCTATCGAGTTGGTCTGATTAATAAAAATAAAAATAAAAATAACAACCCAGCTCACAACAATCCTCAAAAGTCTCATAATAGCTCCTAATCATCTTGTAGCTCTGGAGTATTTGAGAATAGGACTGGCAGAAAAAGGATAAATGGAGGTGACAGAGGCTGTTGACAGATTGAAGGAAGCCACCCTCTTGTATGCAGCCTTGAGTTTCAAGAAGTATTACTGTAGCCTGTTTAGTTGTTGGCTTCTTAATAAAGAAATTCTGTCTTTGGACCAGGTGGTTCAGAAATCCCAATCTAGTAATATCAAGATAGGAATATTCAACAACGAATGCAATTCTGAATATTGCAAATTCCAAGCCAACGCAAGAGAGTATCAAATAAATGGTAACAAGGGAATGTATTAAAATGCTATTGCTTTATTTCAATGACTTTCTACATATGTTTACCCAATTTAGAAATAGGAGAAATCATAGAATTAACATTATTTTTATTATTTTTAACATAAAAAATGAAATAATGACATAAGATTAAGACAAGATATAATCATGATTATGTTTTTACAGTGAATGGTTTTAGGGCAAATTCTTTGGTGGTATAGAAAGATAGTGATCCCTGGAGATACATGAACTAATCTTTTCGTCTATATTATTTATTCAATCATTCAGATATTCCACTACTCCACAAATATAACCAAGTGTTTACTCTGAATTGAATATATGGTAGGGCCTGGAAATACAGTCATAAAAAGATGATGCTAAGCCAGGCACGGTGGCTCACACTTGAAATCCCAGCACTTTGGGAGGCCAAGTCAGGCGGATCACCTTAACTCAGGAGTTCAAGACCAGCCTGGCCAACATGGTGAAACCCCATCTCTACTAAAATACAAAAAAAAAAAAAAATTAGCTGGGCATAGAAGTGCACACCTGTAGTCCCAGCTACTCAGGAGGCTGAGGAAGGAGAATCACTTGAACCTGGGAGGCAGAAGTTGCAGTAAGCCGAGATCGTGCCACTGCACTCCAGCCTGGGTGACAGAGTGAGACTTCATCTCAAAAAAAAAAAAAGATGATGCTCCTGAAAAAAAAATGGCAAGCGATTTCACCTCTATGAACCTCAGTTTATCATATTTGAAATGAGCTTAAAAGTAACTTTCAGATATTAATTGCTGCAAGAAATACAAATTATGCATTTAGCAAAAGAGAATGATCAGGAAATGAGCTAACTGATTTCACAGGTAGAATCCAAAGAATCAATATACCATTTGGCAGTTGATTTTTCTTTCAAAAGAGGACTTTTCCCTCATTTTGATGACTGTATCTTGAAACACAATACAGGTATGTTACATCAGTGGGAATGAGACAGCAGATTCATAGACTCATTTTCATAGCAAATTTCCTGTTTCTAAACTTGGCTGCAATGACATAACATAAAGAAAATCTAAGATGAGGGTGTCAGGCCTTCCAAGTGGAAGAGCTAGCCAGGGAGGAGGAGTACAGATGACACCAGTCCATTCAGTTAGAGTCCTTGGATTCTCATCTCAGTTGCTCAAAACATGATGCATATCTGTGATACCACCTAGGATCTGAGCCAATAACAAGTTGGGCCTTCTTTCACTCTAATGAAAATTTACTCCCCTCTAACCTATTTTAAGGGTTGCAAGTCTATTACAAAGACAGGTTGACCCTGCAGTGACTCTTTCTAGTATAGTAATGTCCTACTAATGAATTCACAGACCTGAACCAACTGAGAATCAGACAGCATATCTAGAAAGTATGAGCTCTATAATGAAGAGCTGGAGAGCCCCCTCTCTTCCCCAAGCCTGAGCCCTGGTACATTCTTGGTAGCTCTTACCTCTTTTGCCAAAGCCTCCTGGTGGAAAGAGTTAATTCACCCCATTCACATGGTATAAACTCATAAAGTCATATATTCTCACTATAACTAAAAGTTGATATATTAAGTATTTTCTATAACTCCAAATTTACTTTTATCTACTAAATTCAGATGAAATATATTCCATTTTGAGGCAATACAGGAGGTTGGAAGAAAAACATTTTAGTAATAAGAGTTCATGAAAATTGGAAGCCCTTTTCCTTAATGTATAACAACTTTATAATATTAGTCTTATGGGTCAGAAATTTTAATCAGTTTTATTACGCTTAATAGGTTAAGTGAGTTTGATCTCAGTTTTGATGTATATGGTTGCTGTAAATGATAAAATTTGACTCAAAGTATAACTGAATCCAAAAACTCTACAGTACTACATCATTCTAGTTGGTTTGAAATCTGAAATGAGTATTTTTATAGCACCATAACCTTGAGAAGGAGGAGCCACAGACCTCTAGTGGTAAAGATACGGGGAACAAAGAGAATTAAAATATGACAAACAATTATAGGGCCTTGGCCAATGAGTACAGAATCAACACAACCATTTGGAAATGATGTCATAATCTCAAATACAGAAAATTTATATTTGATGTAAAAAATAATATATCCAACTCAGTGTCTCCTTCAAACAATTGGAACTTCCCAGTACAATTAATGTTAAGAAGAAAATCTGGCTCAAGAAATCTTACCAAAATTCTTTCATCAGAAATGATGTAATATGTCAGCAAGATACTTACCTCCATCAACAAGTGTAGAAAAGCAAATCCAAATAAACACCTCAGTATTTAAGCATTTTCCAAGTTTCATCCTGGGAAGCTGCTTTTTAACTTCATCTTGCCACAGCAAGCGAATTGTTTTGACTTTTAGTGCTAAAGTCCTGTGGCTCTCCAGTTATTACAAATGGTATTTGAACTTCAAAGTGAGTGTGCGTATATGTGTGTATCTGTGTCTGGTGAAAAGGAGGCAAGGAAGTATAGTTCTTGATACAAAGTAGGTGTTTAATACAAGTTTGTTAAATGGGACAGGATGGAATAAATCGAAAAAAATGAAGACTTTCAGTATAAAGGTCATTCTGGCTGTAAGAAGTTGTCCCATTTTATAAGTGCTACCCAGAATAACTCCTAGAGTGTTTCCCAAACATCCTTTCTTAAAAAATCTTCCTTTAAAATTTTTTCTACATAAGTTTGTTCTTTCACAGTGTTTATTTTCTTTTGCAGTATCTACAGACATCTGCTCTTTCCCCATATCCTCCCACCACAAATAATTGCCTGCTTTGCCAGCTCCTCTCAGACCTACTCTTGATCTCTAAAATTCTTAAACAGTTTCAGAAACCAACCCCCTTCACCACATCAGCATCATCTTTCGGATCTATGTTTTACCAAATAAAAAAGTTGCAGAACCTCAGGGGTCCCCGGATCCCACTGTGGGAAACACAACTCGTGTGTTTGTGTAAGCCACATGAGCACAGAACTCTGTTCTCCAGCTGCCCTGGCATCCTGAACGCTGAACTCATTAATTTCTGTGACTGCACAGCATGGAGCACTGCATACGGAAAGGCATACTACACTTCAAAACAAAGCAGGGTGGCATCCTATTCACGTATTTACCCAGAAATATGATATTGTAAGCCTTCGCATGTATAAGAATCTGAATAAAAGCGGTGCTTTTATTAGTGGAATATTTTCCATGAATTTTATTCATTTACTTATAATTTTTTCTCAGTAAGATATTGCCAGTTATAAAGGTATTTTTGTCAGTATACACAGCAGGTGTTTTTGAGGGTCAGTAAAGCAAAGAGGTAGTATACACTGTAAAATAAATTATTTTTAATTTACCTATTAGCTTTAACTGGCAATTGCAAATTCCAGGCACTAAGAGATTCAATTGTTGATTCTCTTATACTATTTAACAGGCTAATTTTTCTGGATGACTTGGATGTGAGCTTTTGAAGGCATACACATGTCCAAGCATAAGGGTGAAACAGGAGACACAGTTACTACTTCACTTACTTTCCTTGCTTCACCTAGGGACAGTGAGTTATCTTACTTCTCTTTTGTTTATTTATATGTTTAATAATTCCAGTGGAAATTACAGAACTGAAAATCATTTCTTTAACCTTGTATACTATTTCTGCTTTCCTGACAAATGAAACTACCTGTTGTGCATGCTAACAAAAATAACTGTAGGATTGGCAATGTGTTGCCAGCTCACATATCTTACTGAGAAGAAATTATATGTAAATTAATAAAATTAATTGAAAAGAACCTGCTAATAAAGGTACAACTTTTTATTCAGGTTCTTTCTTTTAAGGCATGAATGGACAGAGTACATAGAATAGTTGGGTAAGACTTGACCCTGAGATTGAACCAATGACATCCTAAAAGTGTGCAAAAGACAGTATCCAGTTACCTAATGTTCAAATAGTACAAGAAGAGCCAAAAGCTATTCTCCCTTTCCCTAATAGTACAATTAGGAGTTTGGAGGTAAAATTGTTTAGTGAAAACACATTTAGATGTAAATAAAAATAAAATAGAAATGAATGAAAACAAATAACATAGTCAAATATACCTGAAGGTATTTATTTAGATTATTGAAATTTAGGAGTCAAAGTAAAAAGTTTTTTAGAAATATGATCATTCATATGCCTAATGGTATCACCTATAACATATAACATACAATAGGTATTCTTCACTTAGTGAAATTCCAACATATGAAAAAATCTATTAAGTTATGTTGTGACTTTGTTGTTGTTGTTGTTGTTGTTGTTGTTGTTTTGAGGCAGGGTCTCAGTCACTCAGCCTAGGATGCAGTGGTGCAATCGTGGCTCACTGCAGCCTTGGCCTCGCCAGCTCAAGCGATTCTTCCACCTCAGCCTCCCAAGTAGCTAAGACCACAGGCACTTGCCACCATGCCTGGTTAATTTTTGTATTTTTTGTATAGAAAAATACAAAAGTGCTCGTCACGTTGCCCAGACTGGTTTTGAACTCCTGGGCTCAAGTGATCCGCCTGCCTTGGCCTTCCGAAGTGCTGGGATTACAGGCGTGAGTCACCACACCCTGACTCAATGTTGTGATTCCTTAGACTGGAAAATAATTACTGGCATTTTAAGTTATCTACCACATTATTTCAAAAATAAAGCATGCCTAGACTTTTACAAATGTTTTAACTTGTATACAAGGTTTTCAGGACATAATCAAAACATAAAATGAGGTCTACCTATGTTTTATTTTGCTGTGGGACTTAAAAGAGGTGTTAGATTTAGTTTGACCTCTCTTTTTTTTATTTGCCATATTTCTCAGAAACAGGAGGCAAAATATACGGATTCACAATATTTCTTTTGTGATGGAATTCAATTGACTAAATACTTTGTGGTTTAACACACAAGTGGTCAATCACTAACATTAATAAATTAAGGTCTTCATGAAGCTAACTAACAAAATGAAATACTGTGCACACTCTGACAGTGTATCTCAACCAAAACCAAAAACCTATTAAAAAAATTGTCCATCCTAGAGTCACCTAGTAGCTTTAACTAGCAATTCCATATTCAGAGATGCCATTGTTGATTTTCCTATGGTATGTAATAGACTATCTCTCAATGTCTCAGTACTGCTTCTAATCATACACTGCCACTTAAACTAAAATGATTCTGTATAATTTCTCTCCCTTCCTTGCTTCTTCCCAGCTACTTATTACAGCAATTTTCCATTATATCATTCACTACCAAACATTTCCTTCATTCAGAATTTTTTTGGTTCCTCTGCTCAACTAAAAACTTGTCCATTTTATGAAGAGAAAATAAGCCAAACGAATGTAACTTGTTATTCACCTGAAAACGCTTAGAAAAGAAATCAGAAAGTGTTTTAAAGGGCATTAAAGTTTGTTTATAAGAAAATAAGAAAAGTCTCAGTAGCTTGGAATGTTGAAATATTTCAGAAGGCAAGGGTCACTAGAATGCTTGTTTTTGTTTCAGAGGAAAGAGATAACTTTTTGATGCTTTCTTTTCTGTTTTGAGATAACTCTAAACTTTGTTTTCTTAATTATAATTGCTGTTGCTAAGACCAGGATGATCTTTCAGCACTTAGAACATTAGTTGGGCAGTAACATCCTTGGATCCAAACTCTATTTCTATCTAGTAGCATCATCTTTTACATTCTTTCCATTAGTTTTCAAGAGTATCTTGAAACTGAAGTAAATACAGATGTTATAGTCAATATCCCCAAGAACCGGCAGCCAATATTTCCCTTAAATGGAAGCATTCTGATACTTAGAATCACAACACTAGTGACTAAGTATTTGTTACATGTAAGGATCTTAAAATTCAGGGTAGAGGTTACATTTGCATGGGAGAAGGGGAGGAAAAAATTGGGTCTAAAAGGAAATAAAAACATGGCTTTAACTTTATATGTTTTTAGAGGGAAATGCTGACTTTCCACTTCTGATGTTTCCTTCCATGGGGTGAGTGCCTCACTGGTTGTAATACTTCTAGGCTATTTCTCAACCTGCCCTTCCTTCACACTAACTGATTGGTGAGTCTGGAAGGAGATACTGTATGGCCAGCCCCATCCTCTCTTTCTCATTTTCTTTTAGAACTGAGCCTGCCTACGTTAAGAAAATGCTTTGCTTTGTTCGTCCAGTGTCAGGCTCTCAGCTGGTGCTGGAGTGTAGACAGCCTCCTCTAGGGTTCAGTAGTGGGAATTTAATTCATCAGCCATGCTGATTCATCAGTCTGATTCTTCGTCATTTCCCAATTGGTTCTGACCTCAAGTGAGGAAGAGGTTTGGTCTTTACTGGACTTTCTCAAAAATCCTAATAAAGTTTTATTTCTTATGAAAAATAAACAATTACAGAAAAATGTTTAGATTTTGCAAAGCTGGGTAGAGGGCACATTGCTATTTGATACATTATTCCTCATAATTTTCTTGTTTGCTTGAAGTATTTTATGATAAAAATGCTTTTAAATTTTCCCTGTATAATTATCATTATACATTTGGAGACGTAGTAACAGGATACTTCTCTAAGACTTTCTAATTTTATTAAAATTGTCCCCTATTTTCTTAACTATTTCAACAGTGAAATCACAGTGCCATTCTTGCTTCTTAGAGAAGCAAAAATGCACAGAATAGAAGAGCTTGATTGAATGACCTTTATTATCTTTATCCATGCTCTAAAATGTTAATACTTTCAGCCACACTGAGATCAAGGAATGGGCCAGGAGCAGCAGATCTGAGAAGGCACGAGTAGGCAAAGGCGGAGATTTGCTAACTTCAGAGGTAGGCAAAATGAACAACCAAATGGCAGAAATCTGGCCAAGGGTGATTTGTTATGGGAACTGTCATCTCGCATTCATATTCTGGTGTACATGACTGAGATTCAACTTCCAAGTGGGGACCAAAAAAAGACAAAGATTTTGGAAATCAAATTGGCACGATGATTAAAGTTCAATTTGCTTACACAAATATACTGGCCAGAAAAGATACTGACTTGCTAGAATTTTCACTAGTTCCTCTTTCCATAATTTTGTCAGTACTTGTCCACAGTCCACTTTCTTATTTTATGTACTAGCTCTGTGTTATTTTGTCTGGATGGACCATTGCCTCTTCAGAGATGTGCAAATAATCCTCACCATGGAACTGAAATTTTCTTTAAGAAAGAGGCACATGTGCTGCTCCAGGAACTCATAATTCCTTACTCTGGGAGAAATTTAATAAATAGGGAAGTAAATTAAGTAACACTTACTGACTTTCTACTGGCCATTTCTAGTTCATGAATATTAAGCATTCAGGGAAGATGCAAATTAAATAGGTCATCGCCCAATTTAGGATTGGTCAGCATGCAAGAGGTGGACTGAACATCTATTTCTGATGATATCAAGAAAATATAAAGATGGAAGGAAGAAATGCCAAGGTGTTTCTACAATTATCAGCAAAGTTATAGAAAACAAGATATAGAAAGATAAATGCAGATAAATAAGAATATGCATTGGACAATTTTCCTTATGTACTGCAATTTTTGAAAGCTTTCTAACATCAATCATTTCTCACCATTCCATATATTCTTGCAACTCCTTGCTTTTAAGTTGTGATTTGAATCTTGAAAAGGGCAGAAATTTGAACAACCAAACCAATAACAACAACAAAAACAACACCTTGTGACATCAATAGAATCTAATAACTAATTTCCTCAGAAGGGTTTCTTGTATCAAAATATATACGCATACACGTCTATAAATTCATCACCCAATAAATGCTGTCCCATTTTTTAAGCATCATTTTAGACCCATTAAAATGAGGGCTCATTTGACCTTTCCAATCTCATTACTACTCTGGCTCAGAATGTCAAGTAATGGCCATCCTTTAATATGCGCAGTTCCCTGAAACATCTTGTATTCTCAATTGAACTTCTGCTAAAGTTTTCCCCACTTCTAGAAATTCCTTTCTTCAATTCTTAGCCTGGTGAACTCTCCCCAACTCCCCCGATGATAATCATTCTTCCTCTGTTTTTGCAGAACTTTTACACATTTATCCCATAGGATGTATCGCTTTATATTAAAGGTAACTGGTTTACATGTACTAGTCTCCTGTTAGACTGGGAAGTCCTCAGAGTACTTAAAGATAAGAACTTATATTCTCATCCTCAATGCCTAGCACAGTTTCTGGATATGATTAAGAAGGCTTGTTAGCTCTTAGTATCCATTTTTTTCATTAGTAATAAAATCTTTACTTGGGGCAGCAGTATACACAGCTAGAAGACAACATGTAGATATGCATAGCTGTATGACTAAATACTGGCCCAAAAAAAGTAAGTGAAAGTATTGTATGGGATATCCCAGAAATCCCCTGTGCAGAACTGATTCGACTCAGAATGCCTTTTATGTCCTTCTACTTTGTCTTTTATCCTTCTTCTACCTTTCTTCTTTGTCTTTCTCTCAATTATGAACTCTTATACAATAGTTAGCGTTCACTCAACAGAGTGAATTTTGTCCCCTGAGATTCATATGTTGAAGCCCTAATCCCTACAGTGACAGCATTTGGAAATAGGGCCTTTAGAGAGGTAATTAAGGTTAAATGAAACCACAACCACTGGGGCCCTAATCTGATAGGACCATTGTCCTTATAATAAAAGAAAGAGATACCAGATCTCTCTCTCTCTCTCTTTCTCTCCTTCCTTCCCCTTCCTTCCTTCCCCTTCCTTCCTTTTTCTTTCTTTCTTTCTTTCTTTCTTTCTTTCTTTCTTTCTTTCTTTCTTTCTTTCTTTCTTTCTTTCTTCTTCCTTCCTTCCTTCCTTCCTTCCTTCCTCTCTCTCTTTCTTTCTCTCCCTTTCTTCTCTCTCTCTTTCTTTCTTCTTTCTCTCTTTCTTTCTTCCTCTCTCTTTCTTCTCTCTTTCTCTCTTTTTCCTTCCTTCCTTCCTTCCTTCCTTCCTTCCTTCCTTCCTTCCTTTTCTCTCTCTCTCTGTCTTTCTCTCTCTCCCTCTCTCTCTCTCCCCCACCCCCTTTCTCTCTATCTCTCTCCACTATGTACACAGAGATAAGGCCGTGTGAGGATACAGCAAGAAGATGGCCATTTACAGACAGGAAGGGAAGCCTCATCAAAAATCAAGCTGAAAGCAACTTGATTTTGGCCTTCTAGCTTCTAGAGCAGAGGGAGAATACATTTCTGTTGTATTAGCCACCCAGTCTGTGGTATTCTGCTATGGCAACTGAGCAGACTAAGACAGGCTTCCACTGCCCTGTTGAACTATGAAGTGAACTTGAACGGAAGTGATGTGCTAGGTGCTGAAGCAGAAAGATGAAAGTAACACAGGGTTATGCTGACAATAGAGCCACCACACCAGCAATGAACTGCCTTCACATGGACTGTCTTATGTTACGTGTTATTGTACATTGTTCTATATTGCTAAAGTACCTGATCTTCATCGATTCATTGGTAGATGATGTGTTTAATAAAATTTGTTGAATGAATGAATATATCATATGAACATTCTTTTTCCATTAGGTGTCTTATTGATTCTAATTATTATCTCATGTAAGTTTGCAATTCTATACTACCTCATGCAGCCAACTGCTTTTCTTTTTTCTTTGTCTTTAATGGCACAATTCCACAAAGTTAATATACCTCCCCTTTAAATGGCCACATCATAGTTAATGAAGTTATATTTTAATTTAGACAAACATTTATCAGAACAACTTGAACTTGCTTAAAAAAATTACACCTAAATAGACTCTTGCAACAAAATAACCTTGTTCTAAACTATAACTTTACGATCACATAAAGAAAAAACTCAATACCAACAAAAATGGCCCAGGAAAAGTAACATTAGTTAACACTGAGTAAGCTTTCAGAAAACTCTTAATTCTAGCAAGGGCAAGGTAGTAAAATCAGATGGAATAATTTAAGAGAAAGGTAAAATGTCTGGGATATGCATGTTCACTAGGAAACATTTTTCCAGAAAATATATTGTCATAATGTTTTATGGAACCCATAATACAATCATATAATATTATGAGTTCTTTTAAGACCTGTAGAGTTATAGAAGAAGTACATCTTACAAAACTGTGTGAATAATTAAGTTGCATTAGGCTTGGTTGTACTCTTTATGAGACAATAGTCAGTTTACTAAGGGTTCCAGATAGTAGCTTTTCACAGTAAAAGTCTATCTTACTGTCTTTTCAAAGATGGCCTTTTAAATTGTAGTACACACAGGCAAAGGCCAATTTCAAAGCATTTTTTTTTTTTTTTGAGACAGAGTCTCGGTCCATCACTCAGGTTGGAGTGCAGTGGCACTATCTTGGCTCACTGCAGCCTCTACCTCCTGGGTTCAAGTGATCCTCCCACATCAGCCTCCCAAGTAGCTGGGATTACAAGTGTACACCACCACGCCCAGCTAATTTTTGTATTTTTAGTAGAGATGGGGTTTTACCATGTTGGCCAGGCTGGTCTCGAGCTCTTGAACTCAAATGATCTGCACACCTTGGCTTCCCAAAGTGCTGGGATTACAGGCATGAGCCATCATGCCCGGCCCAATCTCAAAGCTTTTGATGGCTTAACAAAATGTAATAAAAAAGTAACCAAAAAAAATCTACCAAAAAAAAAAACAACTCTTTTGAGAAATAGCACTAGAAGACACACACACACAACACACACACACACACACACACACACACAGATTTATATATTTCTGCCAGAATAAAAAGGGTCTTTTCAATACCTATAATATTTTTCAGTATTTAAATCTGCTTCCAAGTTTCTAGTGATAGTGTTCATTCTTTATTCTGACATAGTGTATGTAATATTTGGTTATATAATTCTTGCAAGAGAGATGTATTTGACCATAGGTATAAGAAAATATGGAGATTAGAAGAACTTGCATAGAATTATTTATGACCTCCTAATATGTGATTGTTTTAGTGATAAATCATAGAATCTTATGGGTGGAAGGGATGAGACACCTCAGCTGTTATTTAATTTGACCCTTCCATTTCATCAGAAGCCAACAACTACCTTTTTGGCATCTATTCTACTCCGACCAAAGATTTCCGAAGGTGCTGCAATGTTTTTAAGTGACTGCCACCCAGGCCACAGCTGACAAGTCCAGGAATGAGTATCAGATCTGAATGAGCCATGCAGTTTCCTACGCTCTTGGATACAGTTGATTAATTCCGTGGAGACCAATCAGAGTACTGAGCTCTCTAATCTCAGGTTGGCAGCCTGGAGTAGGCTCTTGTCTTGGTGGAGAGATCCATGGAACAGGAGGCTCAAGAGCTCACGTGGGTCTGATTCTCTCCAGAAAGCAGGGTTGTAGTGTGGCCTAGTGAAATCAAGATGAGGGAAGGAGAGATTTCTAAAGTACAGAAGGGAACTGAGATTGGGTAGTCCAGTAATGAGACCCCAGACAACTTTATTTCTCCACCGTGGCTGGGGGAAGAATGAGGAGGAAGAATGAGGCAACAGAGCTAAGAAATCTAGATGGCTACAAAGACATGACTCATTGTTTTCTTCTTACTTTATTTTCCCCAGAAACGTCTTAAAATTTTTAAAAGGACAGAGAGGAAAAGAGAAAGACTGGGCCTACTCTGTAGTTGATAGCAAATATGTTAATCAATGTATAGACATGACTATATTATGAATATGTTATATTCATTCAGCAGACGTTAATAAAAGTCCACCATGTGAAAGGAAAGGTAGAAGGCCTTTAAGGGATTAAAAGGTAAAAAAAAATATATTATCCCTGCCCTCAAAGAATTTGTAGTCACTTGTGAGATGTATTTAAGATGTAATTAAATTAACTAATCTTTAAGGTTAAAAAAAGAAAAAAAAATTCTTAGGAGCCATAAGTGATTACTGTTATTGTGATGCCAATTTTATGAATCCTAAAAATTCTAGAGTTTTTTTTTCTTTTTTCTTTCCTATTTAATCAATAAAGAGGTCTATGCTATCTAAAAGTCATTAGAAACAGGTATCTTGAGACTTAGTTTGGGTAACCCTCTGTGTGACTTTCTGGCTGGGTGCAGTGGCTCACACCTGTAATCCCAGCACTTTGGGAGGCTGAAGTGGGCGGATCACTTGAGGTCAGGAGTTCAAGACCAGCCTGGCCAACATGGTGAAACCCCATCTCTACTAAAAATACAAAAATTATCCAGGCTGTGGTGGTGCCCGTCTGTAATCCCAGCTACTCGGGAGACTGAGGCATGAGAATCGCTTGAACCCAGGAGGCGGAGGTTGCAGTGAGCCAAGATTTCGTTATTGCCCTCCAGTCTGGACAACAGAGGAGACTCCGTCTCAAAGGAAAAAAGAAAGTGTGACCTCTTGTAGTTAATTAGACAGGTGATTCCTATGTAAAAAAACTTCCTAAAAGGTCTCTATATTTCAAATTGGAAACTCTCTGTGTTAAAAGCACTACCAGAAAGTAAAAATATAGCAGGATGAAAACATGACGCAGGACTCACACTGACTTTCATGGCTGGGTCAGATTTAAAGTTGAAATCTTCCATTATGCACATAAAAATAAGGGCAAGACGGTGGTGATGTCATCAAAGAATAATTGCTGCTTTGTGTCAGGATGGTCTTATTAGGAGGGCAGAGCTGAGGGAGGCCCCAGTTTGCCTTTCCACAAACTGACAGCCCTGCCTGGCGTATAGATGGAAAATATGTTAGGGTGAGTGCTTCTGCTGTATGTCAGTTATTTCAAAGCCAAACCCTGTAACATATTTTTCCTTCATATCTTGAGTGCAACTACTATTCCACATTATGATCAAAGATCAGTGACACAATTTACATCAACACTTTATGAAATACTTGGCCTTTGACTAATTTAAAAGTATAAAAAGAACTTTGTGAAAATTTTCAAAAATTGGACTCTCTTAATTTTTAACCTTTTACCAACATGGAGTAACTTTCTGGATGAACTACAATCAACTTAAAAATGACTAAGTTATTTTTTAAAAAACACCTGTCAAATAAAGCCAGAAAAATTTGTTTTAAGGTATACTCTCTGGTAAAATGATTAGGATTTATTTAAAACATTCTTACAGTCCTACTTATGAAAACTTCCAAAGTTTATCTTTGAAATAAGTTTTGTAGTGGGAACAATTTGAGAATGTACTGAATTAAAGCCTCATCATCTGTTTCTTAACAGAGAATTCTATCCAAAAAAGAAAAAATAAGAGAAAAAAAGAAAAAAGACATGCTTCCAAAATAGCACTACAATCTAAAGAGTAGGCTTCTAAGCTTTTAGTCTTCTGAATAAGGCCATTGTCCAAAGTTTTAAATTCATATGTTCTGATACTGAAATTGCTTGTCACAGAGCTACTATACCCTACTGGCTTTTTTATGTTTAGGGACTCAAATAACTTTTAATCTATTGAATCAAATATCACTCTTGGGAAGAAAAGATTACTTCATTCATATATTTATTTAACTGATATATGAAATGAGACCCAACATGGTTGATCATCAGCCGCATGTCATATTAAAATACAAAGGTGCTGAGGCTCTATATTAAGTATAATATTCCTTTTATGACTTGAGTCTCCTCAGCCAGTTGTTAACAAGTCCAAAGGTAAGGATCACAATGTTCAAAATGACCAAATACCAATATTATTGATCACTTAAGGACAGAAACAAAAACAAAAAACCAGGAATGTGCCATGGGTAACAGTGTGAACACACAAAAAAAATGCCTTCTGGAAATTTTAATAGAACTCTGTATTTGGCAATACTAAGAAATATGCTTTTTAATGTCTTGAAAGATATTCTCTACATAAATGAGTATTGAACTGTTTTCATTAGCTTCCTCTCAAAAAAATGAAAAAAAAAACCCACAACAGATAAATATCCTTTGAAAGTCTTTTTTATAAAAGTCCCCTTTTCCATCTAACTGTGCTTTTTAAATAGTGAGATCATTTTTCAAAATTTAAGAATTTCTAACTTTTATGGTGGTGAGCATCCTGTGAATTTTTTTTCCTCCCTAACCTACAGATATTTTGACTCAGAAACTTAGATTACCACATTTTTCTAAAGTAGTTTTCTTTTTTCTTTTTTTAAAAATTTTTATTATCTTTATTACTCTTTTTTTGGTAAAGACAGGTTTCACCATGTTGACCAAACTCATCTTGAATTCCTGGCCTGAAATGATCTACCCACCTCGGCCTTCCAAAGTGCTGGGATTACAGGCATGAGCCACCACATCTGACCAGTAAAATTATTTTCCATTTTTTTTTTAAAGCCATTTTTAAAAACTGAAGCCTAACATATGTTCATTATAGTGGGCTGAATCGTGCTCGCCACACAAAAGTTGTCTAAGGCCTAATCCCCGGTATCTGTAAATGTGACCTTACTTGGAAATAGGTTCTTTGCAGAAGTGTTTAAGTTAAGGATGTCTAAATGAGATCATCCTGTTTTTTAGGGTGGGTCCAAAATTCAATGACTGGTAATCTTATAAGAGAAAGGAGAGGAGTATTTAAGATACCTAGATACAGAAACAGAAACATGAGAGAGAAAGAAGACCATGTGAAGACAAAGTTAGAGATTAGTATCCAGTGTCAAGAAGCCATGGGATGCTAAGGATTGCCAGGAACCACCAGAAACTGGAAAAGGCAGGGAATGATTCTCCCATAGAGGCTTCAGGAGTATGGCTCTGCCAACATCTTGGTTTTGGACTTCTGGCCTCCAGAATTGTGAGAGAATAAATTTATATTGTTTTAAGGCACTAATGTTTGTACTAATTTGGTACAGTAGCTCTAGGAAACTAATACATTCAGGAAAGGAAACACATGCTCATTTTTGACAAATATATAAGTACACAAATTATCACAAAGTGAACACATCCATGAAACCATCACCCAGACCTAGAATATTTCCCATGCAACTAAAGTCCTCTTGAGTCTGATTTCTTTTAAAATAAGAAGCAACTCAACAACAAAAAGGCAAGCAACCCAATTAAAAAATGAGTAAATGATATTAATAGAGATTTCTCCCAATAAGTTACACAAATGGTCGATAAGCACATAATAAGATGCTGGACAGCATTAATTATTAGGGAAAGGTAAATTAAAACCCCAGTGGGATATCAGTTCACACCCAGTAGAATGGCCATAATAAAAAAATACAAAACAGAAAATAAGTATTGACAAGGATGTGTAGTAATTGGAACTCTCATACATTGTTGGTGGGAATGTAAAGTGGTAATGTTGCTATGGAAAATAGTTTGGCAGTTCTTCAAAAAGTTACACATAGAGTTGCCCTACAAGTCAACAATTCTACTCCTAGGTATATCACTCCCAAAGAATTGAAAACATATGTTCACAGAAAACTTGTTCACAATTGTTCATAGCAGTACTATTCACAATAGCCAAAAAGGTGGAAATGATTCAAATGCCCATCAACTGCTAAATAGATAAACAAAATGTGGTATATCCATACAATAGAATATTATTCAGCTATAAAAAAGGAATGAAGTACAGGCACATCACAGAGATACTGTGGGTTTGGTTCCAGATCACTGCAATAAAGCAAGTGATGCAAATTTGTTGGTCTTCCAGTGCATATAAAAGTTGTGTTTGAACTACAATGTAATCTATTAAGTGCATAAGGCATTATTTCTACAAAAACAATATGCATACCTTAGTCTTAAAATAATTTATTGATTAAAAATGCTAACAATCATCTGAGCCTTCAGTGAGTCATAATCTTTTTGCAGGTGGAGGGTTTGCCTCGATGGTGATGGTTGCTGACTGGTCAGGGTGGTGGTTGCTGAAGGCTGGAGTGGCTCTGGCAATTTCTTAGAATAGAATAAAACAATGAAGTTTGCCACATCAATTGACTCTTCATTTTAAAAATATTTCTCTGTAGCTGCAATTTTACCCACAGTTGAATACCTAATGATTAATGCTGTTGAGCATCTTCTGTATCACACTTTACCCACAGAAAAACTTCTTTCAAAATTAGAGTCAATCCTCAAATCCTGCCACTGCTTTATCGTCTAAGTTTATGGAATATTCTAAATTCTTTGTTGTCATTTTAACAATGTTGACAGCATCTTCACCAGGAGTTGATTTCAGGAATTGATTTCATCTCAAGAAACCACTTTCTCTACTCACCCATGAGAAACAACTCATCCACTAAAATTTTATCATGAGATCACAGCAATTCAGTCACATTTTCAGGCTCTATTTCTAATTCCAGTTCTCTTGCTATTCCCACCTTATCTGCAGTTACTATCTCCACTGAAGTCTTGAACTCCTTAAAGTCATCCATGAGGGTTGGAAATCAGTTTCTACTAAACTCCTGTTAATGTTGATCTTTTGACCTCCTCCCAAAAACCAAAAAAAAAAAAAAAGTTCTTAATGGCATCTATAACGATAAATCCTTTCCAGGAGGTTTTCAATTTACTTTTCCTAGATCCCTCAGAGGAATCACTATCTATGACAGCTATAGTCTTATGAAATGTATTTCTTAAATAATAAGATGTGAAAGTCTAAATTACTTTTTGATAGATGGGATGCAGAATGAATGTTGTATCAGAAGTCATTGAAACAGCATTTATCTCTGTACATCTCGACTGGAGCTCTTGGGTGACTGGGTATATCACCAATGAGCAGTAATATTTTGAAAGGAATCTCTTTTCCTCACCAGTAAATCTCAACAATGGGCTTAAAATATGCAGTTAACCATGCTGTAAACAGATATGCTGTCATCCAGGTTTTGTTGTTCCATTTATAGAGCACAGGTAGATTTAGCATAGTGCTTAAGGGCCCTAGGATTTTTGGAATAAGCTTTGGCTTTACCTTAAAGTTACCAGCTACATTAGCTCCTAAGGAGAGTTAGCCTGTCCTTTGAAGCTTTGAATCCAGACTGATTTCTCCTCTCTAGCTATGAAAGTCCTAGATGGCATCTTCTTGCACTAGATGGCATCTTCTTGCATCATTTACACTAAAAATCTGTTGTTCAGTGTAGCTACTTTTACCAAATTATCTTAGCTAGATCTTCTGGATAACTTGCTGCAGCTTCTACATCAGCACTTACTGCTTCACTTTGCACTTTTATATTATGCAGATGGTTTATTTCCTTAAACCTCATGAACCAACCTCTGCTAGCTTCCAACTTATCTTCTGCAGCTTCCACCCCTCTCTCAGCCTTCATAGAATCGAAGAGAGTTAGGATCTTGCTTTGGATTAGGCTTTGGCTTAAGTGACTGTTGTGGCTAGTTTGATCTTCCCAGACCACTCAACTTTCTATATATCAGCAATAAGGCTGCTTTGCTTTCTTATCATTCATGCGCTCACTGGAGTAGCACTTAATTTTCTTTGAGAACTTTTCCTTTACATTCATGACTCAACTAACTGGACCAAGAGGTCTAACTTTGGCCTATCTTGGCTTTCAAAATACCTTCCTCACTAAGCGCAGTCATTTCTAGCTTTTCATTTAAAGTGAGAGATGTTGAATTTTGTCAAAGGCCTTTTCTGCATCTATTGAGATAATCATGTGGTTTTTGTCTTTGGTTCTGTTTATATACTGGATTACATTTATTGATTTGCGTATGTTGAACCAGCCTTGCATCTCAGGGATGAAGCCCACTTGATCATGGTGTATAAGCTTTTTGATGTGCTGCTGGATTCGGTTTGCAAGTATTTTATTGAGGATTTTTGCATCAATGTTCATCAAGGATATTGGACTGAAATTCAACAACCCTTCATGCTAAAAACTCTCAATAAATTAGGTATTGATGGGACATATCTCAAAATAATAAGAGCTATCTATGACAAACCCACAGCCAATATCATACTGAATGGGCAAAAACTGGAAGCATTCCCTCTGAAAACTGGCACAAGACAGGGATGCCCTCTCTCACCACTCCTATTCAACATAGTGCTGGAAGTTCTGGCCAGGGCAATCAGGCAGGAGAAGGAAATAAAGGGTATTCAATTAGGAAAAGAGGAAGTCAAACTGTCCCTGTTTGCAGATGACATGATTGTAAATCTAGAAAACCCTATTGTCTCAGCCCAAAATCTCCTTAAGCTGATTAGCAACTTCAGCAAAGTCTCAGGATACAAAATCAATGTACAAAAATCACAAGCATTCTTGTACACCAATCACAGACAAACAGAGAGCCAAATCATGAGTGAACTCCCATTCACAATTGCTTCAAAGAGAATAAAATACCTAGGAATCCAACTTACAAGGGATGTGAAGGACCTCTTCAAGGAGAACTACAAACCACTGCTCAGTGAAATAAAAGAGGATACAAACAAATGGAAGAACATTCCATGCTCATGGGTCAGAAGAATCAATATCATGAAAATGGCCATACTGCCCAAGGTAATTTATAGATTCAATGCCATCCCCATCAAGCTACCAATGACTTTCTTCACAGAATTGGAAAAAACTACTTTAAAGTTCATATGGAACCAAAAAAGAGCCCACATCACCAAGTCAATCCTAAGCCAAAAGAACAAAGCTGGAGGCATCACGCTACCTGACTTCAAACTATACTACAAGGCTACAGTAACCAAAACAGCATAGTACTGGTACCACAACAGAGACATAGATCAACGGAACAGAACAGAGCCCTCAGAAATGATGCCGCATATCTACAACTATCTGATCTTTGACAAACCTGACAAAAACAAGCAATGGGGAAAAGATTCCCTATTTAATAAATGGTGCTGGGAAAACTGGCTAGCCATATGTAGAAAGCTGAAACTGGATCCCTTCCTTACACTTTATACAAAAATTAATTCAAGATGGATTAAGGACTTACATGTTAGACCTAAAACCATAAAAACCCTAGAAGAAAACCTAGGCAATACCATTCAGGACATAGGCGTGGGCAAGGACTTCATGTCTAAAACACCAAAAGCAATGGCAACAAAAGCCAAAATTGACAAATGGGATCTAATTAAACTAAAGAGCTTCTGCACAGGAAAAGAAACTACCATCAGAGTGAACAGGCAACCTACAGAATGGGAGAAAATTTTTGCAACCTACTCATCTGACAAAGGGCTAATATCCAGAATCTACAATGAACTCAAACAAATTTACAAGAAAAATCAAACAACCCCATCAAAAAGTGGGTGAAGGACATGAACAGACACTTCTCAAAAGAAGACATTTATGCAGCCAAAAAACACATGAAAAAATGCTCATCATCACTGGCCATCAGAGAAATGCAAATCAAAACCACAGTGAGATACCATCTCACACCAGTTAGAATGGCCATCATTAAAAAGTCAGGAAACAACAGGTGCCGGAGAGGATGTGGAGAAATAGGAACACTTTTACACTGTCGGTGGGACTGTAAACTAGTTCAACCATTGTGGAAGTCAGTGTGGCGATTCCTCAGGAATCTAGAACTAGAAATACCATTTGACCCAGCCATCCCATTACTGGTTATATACCCAAAGGACTATAAATCATGCTGCTATAAAGACACATGCACACGTATGTTTATTGTGGCACTATTCACAATAGCAAAGACTTGGAACCAACCCAAATGTCCAACAAAGATAGACTGGATTAAGAAAATGTGGCACATACACACCATGGAATACTATGCAGCCATAAAAATTGATGAGTTCATGTCCTTTGTAGGGACATGGATGAAACTGGAAACCATCATTCTCAGTAAACTATCGCAAGGACAAAAAACCAAACACCGCATGTTCTCACTCATAGGTGGGAATTGAACAATGAGAACTCATGGACACAGGAAGGGGAACATCACACTCCGGGGACTGTTGTGGGGTGGGGGGAGGGGGGAGGGACAGCATTAGGAGATATACCTAATGCTAAATGACGAGTTAATGGGTGCAGCAAACCAACACGGCACATGGATACATATGTAACAAACCTGCACATTGTGCACATGTACCCTAAAACCTAAAGTATAATAATAAATAAATAAATAAATAAAGTGAGAGATGTGTGACTTCCTTTCACTTGAACACTTAGAGGCCATTGTAAGGTTATTTTAGACTAATTTCTTTCCTTTTTTTTTTTCTTTGACAGACTCTCACTCTGTTACCCAGACTGGAGTGCAGTAGCACGATCTCAGCTCACTGCTACCTCTGACTCCTTGGTTCAAGCGATTCTCCTGCCACAGCCTCCCGAGTAGCTGGGATTACAGGCAGGCGCCACCACGCCCAGCTAATTTTTGCATTTTCAGTAGAGAAGGGGTTTCACCATGTTGACCAGAATGGTCTCAATCTCCTGACATTGTGATCTGCCTGTGTTGGCCTCCCAAAGTGCTGGGATTACGGGCATGAGCCACCGTGCCCAGGCTATTTTAGACTAATTTCAATACTTTCGTGTTTCAGGCAATAGAGAGGCCCAAGAAAAGCGAGAGAGAGAAGGAAACGGCTGGTCAGTGGAGCTGTCAGAACACACACACTTACCAAATTTTCCATCTTATATAGGCACAGTTCCTGGCACCACTGATCACAAGGCCCCATAACAGATACAATAATAAGGAAAAATTTTGAAATTGCGAGAATTACCAAAATGTGACACAGGGATACGAAATGAGCACTTGCTGTTGTAGAAACAGCACTGATAGACTTACTTGTTCAAGTGAAGAGTGGTCACAAACCTTCAATTTGTGAAAAACGCAGTGTCTCTGAAGCACAATAAAGTGAAGTGCATTAAAACAAGATGGGCCTATACTGATACATACTATGACATGAATGAATCTTGAAAACATCACACTAAGTGAAAGAAGCCAGACACAAAACACCATTTTATTGTCTGATTTCATTTATATGAGATATTATTTAAAGCGGCATGTTAATAGGAACAGAAAACAGATCTGTAGTTCCCAGGGGCAGAGGGAAGGAATAAGAGTGATTACTTAACAGATATAGAATTTCCACTGGATGTAGTAACAAAAGCTCTGAAACAGACAGTGGTTCACAATATTGCACAACTTGTAAATGTACTTAATGACCCTGGATTACAATTTTACAGCAGTTAAAATAATACATTTTATTTTATGTATATTTTACTATAATAAAAATAAGAAGCAGCTCAATTATACACCTTAATCATACAATAATAGGCTTTGCTTAAAAATTAAACTTTTCATTTTGAGGTAATTAAAGGTTTACATGCAGTTGTAACAAATAATATATAGAATTCTCAAGTACTATTTATCCAGTTTGCTTTTTAAAGGATCTTCTGTCTTTATTTTTTCTATTTAAATAATGTAATACAAATTTAAAAGTATCTTCTCTTTGGTGGCTAATAGAGGATTGTGTAATTGGGCATTCTGCAGCTTGGGCTTGCTGCCTCTAGCATGGGGTAAAAGTACAATATGTTTTACTTGGTTACTTATCAGCCCATTAAGAGAGAACAATCTGGCTGGGCACAGTGGCTGTTGCCTGTAATCCTAGCACTTTGAGAGGCCAAGGCGGGTGGATCACTTTAGGTCAGAAGTTCAAGACCAGCCTGAGCAACATGTTAAACCTCATCTCTACTAAAAATACAAAAATTAGCAGGGCGTGGTGGCACATGCTTTTAATCTTAGCTACTCAGGAGCCTGAGGCAGGAGAATCTCTTGAACTCGGGAGGCAGAGGTCACCATAGACTGGGATCATGCCACTCCGCTCCAGCCTAGGCAACAGAGCAAGACTCCGTCTAAAAAAAAAAAAAAAAAGAAAAGAAAGAACAATCTTCTCAGCTATTTTACCATTAATGGGAGACAAAAGGAAACAGAAGTAAGGATAGATATTAAAATGTGGATGATTCATGTACATATTCAAATGTATTTTCCATATTTAATTCCTTTGGTAAGTGAATCAATAATTATTTGATTTAATGATTACTATATATATGTTTATATATATATATTAAAGCTCATGAAACAAAGCATAATCAAGGCTGAAGAAAATTAGGTCCCAGATCATTAAGTATGAGAACATAAAACAAATATAGCACTCTTAAAGTAAGGCTCATTTTCTTCAAGCTGGAGCTCTTTAAATATCTGACATACTATCACCAGAATGTGCTAATGATATTCCGTATACTTGTAAAATAAATTGGCAAGCATTGATAATATGTTTAATTTCTTTGTAAAGCTACCACAGACAAACAAAAGCCAATTCTGTTTTCTAAGCATGTGGAAAGAAGTTAAAAAGAAATGCCGAAAGCACTTTCCCCTTCATTTTTCCTTGTTTTCTCCTAGTTTCTAATTCTTTCTTTTCCTTTGCCTGTATTTTAGCATTCTCTGTACTGCTTTCTCTGTCTCCATTGGGATATTGAAAAGCCAACCACAGGCTAAACATTGATCAAGTAAATAAACATTTAACTGGTGTGAGTTCTGCCTACAGCAGGATTATGTGACAAGATCTTAGGAGTTAGAGGACTTCCATTTTCATAAGGCAGGAAAAGGTTGAGGTGCCCAAGAGAATAAGATGGACTTATTGGACATAATCATCACCATTTAAAATGATTTGGCTAGGTGCCATGGCTCACGCCTGCAATCCCAGCACTTTGGGAGACCAAGGTGGGTGGATCACTTAAAGCCAGGAGTTCCAGACCAGCCTGGCCAACAGAGCAAAACCCCATCTGTACTAAAAAATACAAAAATTAGCTGGGCATGGTGGCGCAAGCCTGTAATCCCAGGGAGGCTGAGGCAAGAGAATTGCTTGAACCTGGAAGGTGGAGGTTGCCGTGAGCCAAGATCGTACCACTGCACTCCAGCCCGGGCAACACAGCAAAACTCTGTCTAAAAATAAAATAAAATGATTAAATACCTCATACAGATCTGGTGCTACCATTTTGGTCATTCCATGGGTATCTCTCTCTGAGGCGTGTCTAAGATTCAGAAGGATGTCAGGAAAGTTGGGGCACCACTGAGAGACCTCACTCACCTTAAGGCTTGTTAGACCTGGTTCCTTGGAGCCCTCTTTTGACCATGCAATACAAACTCGATGTGTCCTTGAGGAATCTCAGAAGGCTATAGCTGGAAAAGTCCCTATTAGACCATCTAATGAGACAGTGTCCTCAAATTATGAGAACATTGATGCCCAAGCAGTTGAAATATTTTGCCTAATATACTGTGGCTAGTTTAAGTGACCAAACCCAGAGCAGAAAACAATTTTCTTGCTCTGATTCAAGTTCCCAGTCCACTATCTCACACTATGAAGCACATGAAAAGCAGTGATGAACCATCTTCATATGTGTCCCTGGGGTGTAATTACTGATCATAGAAAGCAGAAAGATTAGAAGCAACAGGCCTTCTGCAGCTCTTGCAGCTGTGTTTCCACTGGGTGAGACAGTGTCAAGGGTAGAGGCTACAATACAAACTGGCGAGGGAGGAGAGCCAAGTGACAGACTTCTAGTCAGCAACAGGCTTGGGCCACTTGGCCAGGAGCCACCTAAGTGTCCCATATCCCCTATGCAGAGCAGCTAGGATACTCAGCTTCCAGCTCTTCTAGGAAACTAGCAATGCAGATGCCTCTATGAGTTTGAGATTGTCTAGCTCTGCCCAGTCCAAGCTGAAGTGTTCCTGAATCAGTGGGAGGAAGAGGAGAGGCAACTGGTTGGATGAGGACTGAGTTTCATTTTAGTTATCTTTGTATCCCCAGTGCCCTACGTAAAATCGATGCTCAAATATGTTTATTTGAATAGAGTAACTAATTATAGCCAGAATTTTGTCACCAATCTACCGTAGGCAAAACATTTGTCTCCTCTGAGCCTTGATTTCCAAGTCTATCAAGTAGAAATGTTAATAATGATCCTTGTAGTACTGTTCAAGGACTGACATAAAATTCTACATATGAACACCATTTGGGAACTCTAAAGCACTCTAGCATATAAAGGATAAAAGGTCAGGAAACCGCCTTCACATGGCAAATTCTCAAATACACCCATTGCCAATTTTGTTGTTGACATTCTTCCATTCATAAAATATATGCAATTTAAGTTACAAGAAAACAGGCATTTCTACTATAATGTGATCTATTCATTCCTAAAAGCAATCTTGTGTTTTCTACAAAATCACACATAAAAATCATACAGCTTATGATAAAAACAGAGTTGGGGCAGTCAACTCAAAGTCCATACACCTTTTTAGCCAAAACACAAAGTCAAAACAACTCAAATAAAAATACTAGCATAATTTTAAAGGCATTTAGATTCCTAATAAATTCTATACTAAATAAAGGATTACAATGGAATGAAGTAAGAAAATGTTAAGGCTGAATAGTTGTGGGGACAAGGGCAAAATGAACTAAGTTTGGGGCCAATTATAAGCCCTTCCAAGAAATCACATACAGCAAAACTAGGCAAAGAGGAAGAATACAAGGAGAATGGGAATTCCATACAATACTGTATGAGTATATGCTTACTGTGTCCAGCTCTTAGTGTATTTGGCATTCAAGTGGTGGTATTGGTAGCATAAACATTAAGGTGCTGGAGAAAACTGAATTATAGTGACTTATATATTATAATGACATCATTTTTGCATTTACCAGTTCTGTATGAGCAAATTTCCTTATAGCAATATTCCCTGGGAGGGAATATTATTCTTTTTTATGAATATCAGTGGGGCCATCTTCACACAGAATGGGGTGAGGAGAGCTGTCTAAAAACATAATTTTTTGACTAATATAGGTTCCTGGACTTCGGAACAGATTTAACAGTTTAGACCATTGGACATAACTTTGAGAAACATTGACCCAAATTAAGCAGTCTAAAAATGCAAACTAAAGGCAGTCACAGTCATCCTTAATCTTAATGCTGTTGAATGGTATCAAACTTTACTGAATCCAGGTCTTCGTATTTGCTGGTATATATAAATGTCCCTTTATCTATTAATCAACCAACATTTATTAAATAGATAAATCTGTGCTAGTTGTTGTCAGAATACATAATTGTTTCTTGCAATGACTGTAATGGCAGAAACACACACACACACATACACACACACACACACACACACACACTTAGAAAGTAGGCTATCAATACTGAAGAGTACATGAAACCTATCCATTTAATGATAGAGATATTAAGGACTAAATAGATGAGAGTTTCATCTTTCCACTGGGCTAAGGGGCAGATGGTTTTAATCAAAACAGACAACCTTAAATTGGGGAAACTAGCAGAATATAGCAAATATCTTCCCAGTGTATGCTCTTGTTAAAGCCACTAAAAAAAAAACTGAGATAATACTATAAATTTCTTATTCACCTTTACCTGATTGATTTCTGGTCTCGGGACAGAACTAAATGCTTCAAAAGTTTTTCTGCGGCGGTTAGGGCTCACCAAATATCACCAAATAATTATGTGCTTGTCTGTATGTCCCAGAGTCCATAGCAGTAGGTGGAAGCCACATGGGCTGGTTCTCAATGAACAAGGATCAGAACTGACAATGTATTACCTCCACCTCCAGCCAAGGGAGTCAAGAGCAAGTGTGCCATTTTCTTTTTTTTTTTTTTATTATACTTTAAGTTTTAGTGTACATGTGCACAACATGCAGGTTTGTTACATATGTACACATGTGCCATGTTGGTGTGCTGCACCCATTAGCTCATCATTTAACATTAGGTATATCTCCTAATGCTATCCCTCCCCCCTCCCCCCACCCCACAACAGGCCCTGGTGTGTGATGTTCCCCTTCCTGTGTCCAAGTGTTTTCATTGTTCAATTCCCACCTCTGAGTGAGAACATGTGGTGTTTGGTTTTTTGCCCTTGCAATAGTTTGCTGAGAATGATGGTTTCCAGCTTCATCCATGTCCCTACAAAGGACATGAATTCATCATTTTTTATGACTGCATAGTATTCCATGGTGTATATGTGCCACATTAAAGTTCACATGGAACCAAAAAAGAGCCCGTATTGCCAAGTCAATCCTAAGCCAAAAGAACAAAGCTGGAGGCATCATGCTACCTGACTACAAACTATACTACAAGGCTACAGTAACCAAAACAGCATGGTACTGGTACCAAAACAGAGATATAGACCAATGGAACAGAACAGAGCCCTCAGAAATAATGCCGCATATCTACAACTATCTGATCTTTGACAAACCTGACAAAAACAAGAAATAGGGAAAGGATTCCCTATTTAATAAATGGTGCTGGGAAAACTGGCTAGCCATATGTAGAAAGCTGAAACTGGATCCCTTCCTTACACCTTACACAAAAATTAATTCAAGATGGATTAAAGACTTACATGTTAGACCTAAAACCATAAAAACCATAGAAGAAAATCTAGGCAACACCATTCAGGATATAGGCATGGGCAAGAACTTCATGTCTCAAACACCAAAAGCAATGGCAACAAAAGCCAAAACTGACAAATGGGATCTAATTAAACGAAAGAGCTTCTGCACAGGGAAAGAAACTACCATCAGAGTGAACAGGCAACCTGCAGAATGGGAGAAAATTTTTGCAATCTACTCATCTGACAAAGGGCTAATATCCAGAATCTATAATGAACTCAAACAAATTTACAAGAAAAAAACAAACAACCCCATCAAAAAGTGGGCAAAGGACATGAACAGACACTTCTCAAAAGAAGACATTTATGCAGCCAAAAGACACATGAAAAAATGCTCATCATCACTAGCCATCAGAGAAATGCAAATCAAAACCACAGTGAGATACCATCTCACACCAGTTAGAATGGCAATCATTAAAAAGTCAGGAAACAACAGGTGCTGGAGAGGATGTGGAGAAACAGGAACACTTTTACACTGTTGGTGGGACTGTAAACTAGTTCAACCATTGTGGAAGTCAGTGTGACGATTCCTCAGGGATCTAGAACTAGAAATACCATTTGACCCAGCCATCCCATTACTGGGTATATACCCAAAGGATTATAAATCATGCTGCTATAAAGACACATGCACATGTATGTTTATTGCGGCACTATTCACAATAGCAAAGACTTAGAAGTGTGCCGTTTTCTATCTACAACTCTCTCCTTTGACTGTAACCACAGAGACGTGTGTTCCCAAGGGCATAGTACAGGAGGGAGTGGGGTCTTCTAACTCACACAGGAATGAGATACATGAGCAAAATAAACCATTGTGGTATGAAGTCACTGACATTTTAGGGTCTCTTAAGCTAGGTAATAGTGTTTACCTTGTTATTAGTCTTGCATAAAGGTTCTGATCCCTAGATACTCTCAAAATGGAATAGAATTAAAATTTATAAAATTAGAATATCAAAATGATGAGGAATTAGATACCTTTCTAATGTATGTGTTGGTGCTGGATGCTTTGTCAAGGCACTGATTAAGTTGGCTTGCTTTGTTACTATGACAAAAAAAGAAATTAGCATTCTCTACTGATTTAAATTCTCTAATGGTCTACACATTTCAGTATTTGTAATCTCTTCCTGGAGAAAAAGAATCAACCAAAAACCATTTCTAAAAGGCATTGTTTAAGGTGAATGTGGGAAATAGTTATAAAACCACTGAGGGCTAAGCCTAACTAATTTAATCCCTGCAGGAAATTCCTTATAACACAATGACTCAGATGCTGTCAGGTAAGTGATACTTGAATATACTTTCCAGGAAATTCACAGAATATTCTTGTGCAAGAGAAGGAAATCCTGTCTTGGCCATTTCTGTAATGAGTCTGAATCAAATTTCAGTATTTGTCTATTACAGAAAAACAGTAAACCCTAATGTGCAAATAAGCATATGTTAGAACTTCAAAAAGTAATAGTGAAATGTAAGCCAGTTACAATGTGATTTACACACCAGCAACTTAACAGAATATAGTTAGAGAACCATATCATTTTTTTTTCAACTCAGCAAGCCTTGATGCTAAAAGAATAGATGTATGTACTGCAGTTGTGTTTATTTAATTGCTGAGTGAATCTAAGCATACATATTATTTTTCCTCTAGATTAGTTATCTTAATTATGCCCAGTTTGTAAGCATACTCTATGTCATGCTCTAGGCCAGGGTTCAACAAACTATATCCTACAGACCAAATCCTGCCCACTACCTGTTTATGTAAATAAAGTTTTATGGGAACACAATCATATCCTATTATTTACTATTGTCTGTGGCCCTGAGACCTGCTTTTGCCATACAATGATAGAGTCAAGTAGTCACTACAGAGCTTGTGTGGCCAGCAAAAGCTAAAAACTTTACTATCTCTGACTCTTCACCAAAAATAGGTTGTCTGCTCATGCTCTAAATTTCATTGAAGCAAACTTTTAAAATGTGTATATTATAATTCGCATATGCAAAGATACATATTTATAAATATGTTATATCTTTATAAGTCTGTACTATCTTAGCTTCCTATTCTTAAACTAATCAAAGGCAAGAAATAGGGTAAGATTCTGGTAGATGAAATAAATGTTATTCTGACTTTGCATTATTTTTAATCTTTGGTGCACTAAAGTACAATTGTATAATTTTGCAGATTTCTAGCCTTTCCTTGGAATGATATTTGTCTTCTCAATCCATTTTAGTTTCTTTGGAAGGAAGATAATCTCTATATGGCCTGGACATAAAAGCGTTGACAGTACCAATTTATTTTTACATTTCCTTAAAGAAGGAGCTTTAACAAAGCTTGTAACCAGATCACTCCTAGGCTACAGAGTTAACATTTATTGAACATATATTCTGTGTGCCAATTACTTACAGAAAGATTTCATAATTTAATCTTTATCCCTCCTTTATAAATGAGGCTCACGATGGCTAGTAATGCTCAAGGCCACAAAATCACTTAGTTGTAGAATCCAGGACCTAGTTGTCTTGAAACCAAGCCCGGGGCACTTTCTACTCTACCTCTTGTATTCAGCCCTTTTGTTATATTAAACTCGACTGATTTTTACAAAAATAAAGAAAAACAAGTTTTGAAAAGATTAGCATCTTATTAGATTTAAGCCAGACTAAATGTTTAATGGAAAAAGTCCTCAAATATGATTTCTTAGTGGTTAGCATTCAAAGCTTTTGAATGTGTCAAGTTTGAATGGTTTTAAACTGTTCTAAATTGATTCCAGACTGACACAGTTTATCACCCCCAGTGCTTCCATCTCTTTTGCTTTTAGGGTGCCAATTCTGTCAAGGCAAAGGAATCCAGCTGCTAGGTGATACCACCTGAAAATATTACTGCAAAGAAAACCCCCACCTGCTGTAGCCAGTCATAATACAGACAGACTTTTATTATTTTCCCTGTGTTTCTGAATAAAAGTGAAAAGGCCTGGAGGGGAATATACTCACCACTCTCCAGAAATGGCAGAGCTTTAGAAAAGTGCTCTACTATCTTCCTGAGAAGGTTATACCTCAGGAATTCTGGGAGGAGGTGTGCCAGGCAATGGGCCCTGAGACCTGCTCCGACCCTCTGGATATGGCCACATGGTCCTTTGCTGGTAACCAGGACCCCAATCTCTAAGACAGGTATGGCCAGAATAGCTAATGGTGGACCTATTCCACACTCCTTCAGCCTGTGAGTGAGCTCTTAACTAACAAAATGTCCATTCAGTAGCCCCCAGCCTCCCTATCCCTCCCTAAGAATGAAAGTTTCTAGTGTGTTTATGTGGGCTGGGGGCAAAACATGGAGACTTCTTGCCATGGCTGGGAACAATTATTTTTAGATTAATAAAAATAAACACTAACTTCATGGTTTAAACCTGTGACTGTGAGTGGCTAACATTGAACTATCTCTAAAACATCGTTTTCATCTTTCTCATAAAGAAATGATCTTTATTTGAAAACAAGAATATTTGTTTTATTTCTGCTGGCATATTGGTTTCCTTTCTGAATTTAAAATATGCTCAATGTGCATGGATATATATTAAGTCCCCAAAAGATTAAGTTTAAATTTAGCATATAAAATAGGTAAAATGTTTGGAGCATTTACTCTGGACCAGGCATTGTAAAAAGTGTCAATAATCTCAATTAATTAAAAAAACACAATAGATTGTAACTTAGTTTGCAGGTGAGGAAACTTCAGTAAGTCACCACGATAATCAGTGTTAGATATTAGACCCAGGTGGTATAAGTCCACAGCCTTTCCCCTTAGCCATTACTTACTACTGTCTCCCTGTTATATGTTACCCCTGTCATCAAGGAGTTTTTGTGACTTAGTTTCTGTTTAGTTATACATTTTAAATTAAGCTTCTTTATTAAGATTATAAACTCAGTTGTAGTTACTTATTACCAATTTTATTTTCTAAGAGAATCTCACATTATCAAATTGCATCACAACCCAACTACTATCACTGTAAAGATGTCTTACAATTAGGCACCTTCTTGAAGTAAAATTATTTTAAGATATAAGAATCATCTGGAAAAGATGACTGCTATGTAGACATTCATTTATATTCAAGGCTATTGTTGAAAGGCTTAGACCAGTGTTTTCCAAACATAGGGAAGGAGATCCCTATTCCATTTGTTGCAAGAATGGAGCCCTTCTCCTTTCTTCCAACAAAGTCTCCAGAACTAGAGCCAAGACCAATCCTGGGAAGGAATACATTCACCAGGCTCCTCCCAAGATCTACCCAGGCAAAGATCTCTCCTGCCCAAGCCAGTCATGGCCAGGGGAGTAGGAAAGTTGAATATCAGGATGTAGGGTTGCTAGATACTCAATTACATTTGAATTTCAGATAAACAGCAAGCAAATTTTTAGAATAAGTATGTCCCATTCACTATTTTGAATGTTTTATAATAAGTATGTCTCCTTTACTGTTTTCTCCCGTCCCAGGCTCCCCAAACCTAGCAACCCTAGGAAAGTAGGAGAGAAACACTGGCTATATTTTTATATTTTTAACTTTGGTTCACCTCCAAATTTATATTTTACTTTAGGAGAGTGAAAACCATGGTGGATCTTGTTCTTCTGATTAAATGTTTTTGGCCTACCCTGCTTAGCATTTGGTGGCCAGCAGGAAATCTGGATATATTTGCTAGCTGATTTTTTTCCTCCTCTTCCATACTTGAAGTTTGACAGCTGGATTGGAAAACAACGTTTAAGCTAAAGACAAGTGTGTGTTGGGAGTGGGGAAGTACATCGTCATCTTCCTCTCTCCTGACTTCCGTTTCATTCTAGAACCAAATGTCAGCTAAGGAAAAGCACAGATAAGAGATGTGATCCCAGGAAGCCCTGAGTCTGTAGAAACTGAGTTTCCTGTACTTCCATGATGCATCAGGACAAATATCAAATTCCTGGCTGAAATTTTCCCAGGCTGAAAATTTAGAGACTGATAAACTTGTAGTATTTAAATGAGCCATTTAAAATCTACCAATTGGACTGATTCTTTGTCTTTTTCCTTTTTTTTTTCTTTTAAATACCTCTCAGAAGGTGCGGAGGACTAATTCTCTCTGATTGTTGGGCAATCAGATACCTGTTCAAATATCAGGAGCTTATGAGCAAACTGAAGCCAGGTTTAAGGTAATTTATTCAGAAAAAAAAGTCAGATAAAAGGAAAAATAATTTTGTATTACTCAACTAATTTATATGATTGGGTAATTTATAGGATTGTACTTTTTTCTAAGCAGATATGAAGCCTGAAAGGGATGCACTTCATTTTCCTAACAAATTGGCATCTCTGGTGAGGAACATTAAGTGTTAAAAACTCATTGTGGGCTCGCACAGTGCTCACACCTGTAATCGCAGCACTTTGGGAGCCCGAGGTAGGCAGATCACCTGAGGTTAGAAGTTTGAGACCAGCCTAGTCAACATGGCGAAAACCCGCCTATACAAAAAATAGCTGGGTGAGGTGTTGCATGCCTGTGGTCCCAGCCACTTGGGAGGCTAAGGAACAAGAATCGCTTGAACCCAGGATGCTGAGGTTGCAGTGAGCCAAGATCACACCACTGCACTCCAGCCTGGGTGACAGAGCAAGACTCCATCTCAAAAACAAACAAACCAAAAAACAACTCATTGTGAATTAAATCCTGAGACTAAAGAGAAGTGAAATCAGTCCTACAGGGCTACATAAAATAGTGATATGTCATCAGGATCTGGAGTCCTGCCAGTCCAGGCTCAGCACGACCATTGTTTCTTCCAGCAAGTGGCTGAGCTGGGATTTGGACAATGCCAGTCTGACTGCAACGTACTAATAAGAGCACCGTGTACCAGTTCCCCTAATACCAATGCAATGGCTGGCTTTGGCAAGGTATTTGGTAAATGTTAGTTCTCTTACTTCAACTTCTTTAAAATGGTTAGTGAATATTTTCTTTTGTTTTGGCTACCTAGAATCCACAAACTCTTCCTGGTTGGGGAAGGTATATAGGAGATGTGGATGAGAGGAGGAGATGTAGGCATATAGAATAGTCCCTTATCCTGCTCCTAGTTCATAGAATGTGGGCATGTGACCTTTCAATAGCCAGTCTGATTTTCACACTCAGAGATTATTCTCAGAAGCTCTGGTTGAGTCTCTCAGAAGCCCCATTGTATTGGTGATGGTTGTCTGGGGGTGGCTATTCCATCAGCTGCATTGCCTTACACAGGTGATTTCTATAGCAGGGTTCTGACTGTGCCTCCCCTCTTTGTTCCTATCTGAGCCTCTTTACCTTCTTCCAGAAAATTTCATTTCTTATATTATCAGACTGGGTTCCTGTTGTTTGCAAGTAACTTAGAAATAGTAAGATAATTGTAGTCTGTTTATGACTTATATATGGCTGAAACACCCAGATATAGAAGGCTGAGCAGTTAAGGAAGGAGATTCAAATTAATGAGGCAGATAGTGAATTTTGCGTCAGTTCTTCGCACTTTCCCACATTCCACATGCTATCCCATTTCCTTCCAGTTCAGGCTGAGAACACACTGACACACAAAGGGTCAGAGAACTATTCCCAGAGTTCATTCCTCCTCATAAAATAGATTGTGGTTTTTTTCTCCCTTCTGCAGAAAATGTTCTTTCCTTCTACCACACCCAATCCGTGTTGGCCATTTAGTAAAAAGAACAACTTAAGAGAGAAGTTATTTTTGTTTGTTAAAAGTGTTTTCCTGAGTTTTACAATGAAAGATAAAATGTTGAATAAGAAAATAGAAAAGACCCCAGTGGGTCTTTCTAGTGTCCAGCCCCAGGGCCTTCCCCAGGCCCCAGCTAGCTCCCTGTCACTTCTTTATTCCTGACTTCAGTCCCCAGGAGTCAGTTTCCCTTTCCCGAGGTGGCTGCCACCAACCAGCCACCAGTTAATCCTGGACATTCTTTCTTCCAGGGATGGCTGTGGAAAGGGACAGAATGTCTCAAACTCCTCTGTCACCATCCCCGTCTTTGCTGTCCTAAAAACGAAAGAAGCTAAGCTTCCTTTTCTGGTTTTACCGGTCAGTGCTTAGTCATGTAAGAAACGCAGAGGAGACAACAAAAACATGGATACTATTACACAAAGGTTCCACAATCTTTCAGAGTCCTTTCAGTCACGGTCCCTGGGTATTTGATTTTCATTTTCTTATGAGGGTAGAAGGTAATGGAATCTCTTTCTCCATGATGTCTCCTCTCAGGTTTGTTGACTCCACAGTAAATATTTAACATTTAGACAGATCAGGGATTACAGAGACCACTCCGTAGAAGAAAAATATTACCAAAGTAAAGTTGAGGCCAGGTGCAGTGGCTCACGCCTGTAATCCCACTTGGGGAGGACAAGATGGGCAGATAACTTGAGGTCAGGAGTTTGAGACCAACCTGGCCAACATGGTGAAACCCTGTCTCTACTAAAAATATGACAACTAGCTGGGTGTGGTGGCACGCACCTGTACTCCCCAGCTACTGGGGAGGGTGACGCACGAGAATTGCTTGAACCCAGGAGGCAGAGGTGCAGTGAGCCAAGATAAGGCCACTGCACTCCAGCCTGGGGGATAGAGCAAGACTCTTGTCTCTGGAAAAAAAAAAAGTAAAGTTGAGAGGCCTTAAAAGAGGAATGCTCTCAGGTCCCTTCACCTGATCTCTCTAGAAACTAATGGAAGATCAGTGTGGGCTTCTGGAACTTGCCAGTTTAAACTCTGGGAATACCTCCTCGCTAAAGCCAGGCTGAGTTAGGAGCCCTCTGAGCTCCCACGTTCCTGTGCCAGATTGCACTGCTATTACTACTGCTTTACCATTTGTTCCCCATTGTAGACTGTTTTTTTGCAAGGAAGAGACTGTGATCTTTCTTTACCTCTGATCACTGGGGGCTGTTAGAGTCCCTGTCACATAGTAGGTACTTAGTACATGATTTTCAGAATAATGAAATGGTTCTCAGAAGAAGAAAGGCAGGAAGAGTTCCCTATAGGGAAATATAAATACTCCTCCAAGGAATGAACAAGACTTCAAAACTGAGTTTGAGTCTCAGCAATGCTGCTCAGAGAAAAACTGCCTTGCCACAAGATGATAATTTGATAAATAAGGAGGGTTTAAGGCATTTTTGAATCTTGCATTGTTCCTTGTTCCTCTACCCCAAATGACTCAGTATGAATAGGTGACAAAAAATAGGTGACATTGGAATCAGATATATCAAACAGGAATGTGGACCTTGTGAAAAACTCCTTTTGTGTTTGAGCAAGTTACCAACCCTTTCTGGGCTGGTTTAAATCTGTAACATGAAGTAACTAGGTCCGATGATATATAAAGTTCCTTACAGCTTTAACCTCTTATGATTCTAAATGATTCAGAGCCATGTACTGAAATGTATTTTAAGCTTCCTCTTCAAACTCATCAAACAAAAAAAAAAAAATAAAGAAAGAAAGAAAAAGAAAAAAAGAATTATACCATAGTCAACAACACACTTGGGGAGGAAAAATAAACTATAAATTATGTTCATCAGATCAAATGAGGTGAAACACAAGATTAAAATGTTTTCTATCCACAGAGCAATTTTTCACAATGGTGTCAAACAAAAATTTCTAGTTAATGTTTACAGTAGGACTTGACGAAAAATTCCAGACATAAAACTTCTGGAACGTAGACTTGAACTCACGAGGACCTCCTATCTCTGAATAAATGGTACAACTAAAATCTATTGGGATTTTTTTCCTTAACAAAAATTCATCCTTCAACAATTGTTTGAGTTTTATTACTGAGACTATTAAGGCATAGTAAAACTCTGGTTATCTGGAACAGTCATTCTAGGTATGACAGCTAAAGATTTTTTAAAGTACCACTATTTTTGGATGAAAATCATTGTAAGACAATACATTTATTTGACTTCTTTAACAATACACTGAATGTAATTTAATCTTTTCCTCAGTGTGAATACCAGGTACTAGTATTGTCCTCAGTAACACCCTCAAGCCCCAGTGAAATACTCTATAATACTCTAGGCTTTTTTTCTTTTGACAGTGTTTCAGGATCCCCTCCCACTATCAGCTGTCACTTTTAACTGCTGTCAATTCTGTCAGCTTAGCCACTTGTGGTCATCTCCTGCTGATATCTAATTTCTAGATTAAAGGCAGGGAAAACTGTCTTAATTCATCCTTGCATACCCAGGGGTAGCATAGTTCTAGCTACTTAAGGTGAGTCATTTTAAAAAAGTTTGTTGAAATAGTGCATGACTTAATTGTAGGTTTAAAATTAAACAACAAAAAAAGCTTGCTGAAACTAGGTATGAAATAACAATAAATGGATGCTGGGTAATGCTTGAGGGGATTGCTTTAACACATAGATTTGCCACATTTTCTCTGCTCTTTCTAATTCTCCACTATGATCCAGGTAGATTAGAGGACCACAGAATTGAGTTCCTGATTTTTCATGAGAGATGACAAAATAATAGAACAGAAACATAAAAAATGATTGCATAAACTTTGGCTGATTATATAAAATTTAGTGTCATCAAATAATTTATTTTTATTTTTAGATACATGTTTGCCTGCTCCAAACTGAAAGCTGAGAAGAACTGGCATTCTTAGTTTTTTTAGGGTGATAGCTGAGGGAGCACCTCATCACACCCACTAGCTATGTTATTTTGGATAAATTATTTAATCTTCTTTAATTTCATTTTTTTTTTGCATCAGAAAATAGTAATGACAAAACCCTTCTAACAGCGTTCTTGAAAGACTAATGCATTTTAAAGCACTTACCATAAGACCTGACACTTAATAAGCACACAGTTACTTTTGTTGTAACAGGTTGTCCATTCCTGGAGTGGGGACAGTAGTACCAACCCTGAGCAAAGCCAGGCAATATGACGGCCAAAACATTTTGCTCTTGTATTTGCTACTTGGCAAATACTGCTCTTGCCTCAGTATTGGGTGTTTTGAAAACAAATGTGGCACCCAAATAGAAATAAGCTTTAAATTCCTTAAATCTCTGACATTATAGAAAACAGGCACTTCCATTGAACTAACATTCTAAAGAATGGGGTTTTAATGTAGGCAATTTTAGGAAATAAAGAAAGGAAATTTAAAAGAAGACTGATATCCAAGTCTCCACAATTTATCATAAATGTTATCATCCTTAGCAACGGAAATCGGAAAATTTAAGACCTTCCCATATCAATGCCAATTATTATAGAGTTAAAATATTCATTGTAAAAAGCAAACACTGCAGCCTCAAATTTGTATGCAACTATAATACTACACACAAAGGTGTTTGTCCTTACAGAAACTCATTCGTTTCTCAATTTAAATGAAAACATTCATAATATTCCAATTTATTAATCAGTGTTACTTATCTCAACACAGTAACATGTTACCAAAAATAGAGATATTAAATACTGCAAAAGTTATTTTACAGATTATTCTTGGAAATTTAGAAATAATACTGTAACATGTGGATGAGAATACAGATGGTGATATATATCACACACTTCCTAAAAAGGACTAATTCTTACTATATAAAGAAAAACAACGAATGAGACTTCATCATCTCCACTGAAGAAGGTATCTCCATTAACAAATACCTTCTCCCAATGTTTTTGAATGGTATTTTTAACCTAAATAAATATCTCTTTACTGAACTTGGTCAATTTTTTTATTTCTAAGTGAAGTTTACTACTTGATGACCATATTTAGTAACTCCTGATTGTTCTCCTTGTTAAATCCAAGACTACTATTACAGGTTTTATTTTCTAACAGCTTCATTAGCTGCATTTTTGACTTCTAAATCTTTTCCTAAAAAGGCATAATTGATTCACAAAAATATTATAATTGCACCCTATATCTTTTATAAATCATGTTGGCTTTGTATAACACTTTGAC
The DNA here is from genome assembly GCF_028878055.3 of Symphalangus syndactylus. Taxonomy (NCBI): domain Eukaryota; kingdom Metazoa; phylum Chordata; class Mammalia; order Primates; family Hylobatidae; genus Symphalangus; species Symphalangus syndactylus. The sequence continues at coordinate 46,976,920 of NC_072440.2, forward strand.
ACTAAATATCTCAATCAATTCAATTCATGAGAGATACATATAATACATTAGGAAAATCTTGAAGAGCACTTTTCTAAAATACTAAATCTCTTAGAGTATATAAACTGAATCACACCATAAAGTTTAAATATGCTGACATCCATTGGAAGAAAATTATTTTACTGAGCATTTTACCAACTTTATTGGAATTAATTGTTCTTTTTTAAGTTGCTCTTCAGCTTTTCACTTTAGTTGTGCTTCACTGCTGCAGAATTCATTTACTTAAACATGATATACCAGAAAAATTGTGCGCTGGTCAAAATCAATTTTTGAAACAAATTATTTTCAAATCATTAAGAAAGATGTAAATCAAACTGCAAAATTGATGCCACAGTTCAGACTCTTGTGGTTCAGGGTATAAAAGGGGAAGTGTATCTCTGATTTGTCTGGTGAGACAAATCAGAGATACTATGTTATGATGGGGAGCACAAGGCTATGGGGTCCACTAGCAGTAACTGGTTGGCCTGAATGAGATATAGCTTGCTAATTCCTGCACTATGGGAATCCTGAAAAAATCTTTTAGTAAATTTAACCACCACTGCATAAAACATTTTTTTTAATTACCATTTTTAAAGTTACATTTTGTGTCATCATCTCTCCCACCACTCAAGAAATCTGAGATTTACCTTTGGATTCTACTGTTTTCTATAACTCTAAACAACAATCTGCAGTCATGTCCTTTTGATCCCATCTCTTAATATTTCCTGTTGACTTCTGTTCATTCCTATTGCAAGGAACATTATCGCTGCCTTTGATAAGGCCATTATCATTTTTCTCTAGTATCTTCCTAATATGCATTTTTTTAACCAGTCTTCCTGCCTCCAGTCTTGCCTCCTCCAATCGATCCTTGATGCTGCCAAAGAGTGGTATTTGTGAAATGCAGTTTAGCATGCTGCTTAAACTTTGTAATTGTTTCTCCTAATGGTCAAACCCAAACTCCTCCTTGTGGCACGGAGGTTCTTAGGTGATTAGCACACTTCCCCTCCCCATCTTCCCACTTAATTTCTCCATATTTCTTCTTCCCATTTTAGGTAAACTTACTGGTCCTTCCTCTATAAAGTTTCTCCTAAAAGTCACCCCTTTCAGCACTGTGTCCTTTTACACACTTTGTACAAGTTACTTCTAACAGTGATTTGTTTACATGTTTGTCTTCCCCACATCTAGCCCAGTGACTGGTTCAAAAAAGGCACCAAAAAAATGGATAAAATTAACTATATTACTCTTAATGATTAGTGTAATATAAATATATATATCCCATATCTAAATTCCGGCTCTAAGCAAAAGGGTTCATCTCTCAAGCCCTTAGAATCACTTTAGAAACTCTTCAACTTCTAATTCAACATATTCTGACACTAAACACAAATAGCCAGTCTTAACTTGCTTGGAAAACCACATGAGTTAAGTGTACTATAACCCTTTCCCAAATAAGAGCTGCTATTATGAGGCATTAATGTACAGACTGTTTCATATGTACACTTGGTTGTTTAGGAACAAATATAATTCCAGTTCCAGAGTATATGAATTACAGAATTAGTAACTTCTGTTAAAGATAATTGGAGGTTAAGAGAATTAGTCAAGGAAACTGAAAAAGGAAACTAAAGTTAGAGACAGAAACTAAGTAAAGATAAGAAAAATGAGCTTTACAAAGCTACTCTAGTGGCATCTGGGAGGAGAAAGATCCAATTTGTTTCTAAGAGGGTAATGAAAGTGAAATCCAAGATCAACAATCTCGTCGTAAAATTAACAAGGAATTTAACATACAAATGGGGGACCAGGAGTAGCTGTCATTTGATATGTATCGTATCTATAGCAAAATGAAATAATGTGCAAGCTTCTCATTTATTGAGTTTAGTGGCATAGCAAATCTTTGTTTGCAAGCACATGATAGGAAATGGAAATTTACAGTAGAGAAGGTACATTGGAGTTATCGATAGTTTTTATCACATATCCAATACTTAATGAGTAGCAGTTGGAATTAGACTACTGTATATGCTTTCCAGAGACAATTATGTCTTCTAGGAAAGTCAAAAATAATTATTTGAATTTTTAATTTGCTCCTATCATTATTTTGACATTTTCACCTATGATCTAGTAAGAATTGTATTCTTGATAACAGAACATCTAATTTCTTAAAAATGAGTTAAATTTTATTTAATTAATTCATAGACATAAAAACAGAAATTTATAGAGGTTTTATAGATAGTTGAGTATGGCCAGTTAACTACCCCTTTGAAAGACCTTAATACTCAAATCTTTTTCCTGACTGGGGACCCCTGCCAGAGATTTACCAGCACAGAAGAATAACCTATTGCCTTTGTTTATCAGATTTTCTTATGCACAGGAATCATCTAGAGATGTTGGTACAGGTAGCATCTGTCTCAGTAGGTCTACAAAAGATCCCTGAATTCTAGTTTCCAACAAGCGCTCAGGGATGCTGCTGGTCTACGGACCATACTTTTGAATAGCAAGACCTGAATCAGTGGCTCTTTGCCTTCATGCCTATTGGAATCATCTGGGTAGCTTTAAAAAAAACATTTCTAGGGATAAAACGTTATTTAATTAGTCTGGGCTGCAACCTGGACACTGAGGGTTTTAAGAGCTCTCAAGTTGAGGTGAACAGGTAGCTAAATTTAAGAACCTATGGCCTAACACGTATTGGTTATATTTATTAGGCCTCATTTCAGTACTGCATAGATTATGAGAGTAAAAATGTCCAAAAATCTCCAAATCCTTACTGAAAATATAATTATCAATCAGGTTTCAACTTTAAGAGTCTCAGTGGCTTCATTTCTATATTATTATTTAGTAACATATTTGAATAGTAATTTAAAGATACCCATGGAATTATAATGAAATGACAACCTCAATTACTTTTACATTAGGAGGTAGATGTATAAAAATATAAATATGTGAGTTTCAAAGTATAGGGAAGTGTCAGCTAGGAAGTTTACAAGAAATCCCCAAGTCTGTCACACCAGGAGGAAGGCCCACAGACGCAGGAAAGACAGGCAAAAGTTTAGTTAGTATCACTACTTGAAATAGGCGTCACTGATCCCAGCAGTTAAAAACTGAATCATCTCTGTTAGATCGTTCCTAATTATTTTGCTAAATTGAGGTTTGCAAAAGGTCAAGAAGCAATTCCATTACTGAGGCTCCTTCCTTAACTTTTAGAAATGTGCACCAAAAATAATAAAAATATTTTAAACTCGGAGGTATTTGCACGATTCCATAATTATAGTAAAGAGTAATGGAGTTTAAGTCAATGATAGTAAAGAGTATTGGAGTTTAAGTCAACTGCCACATACTAGTCATGTGACTTAAACTTTAGAACAGGCTTCTTCACAACTAAAATAGTCCAATAAAAATGTGCAAACCCAAATTAATGCCATATACAAATATAAAACAGAATTAAGTATAACTTTGACAAGCAAAAAAATAAATAAATAATACAGCACGTTTTGGCGCAAAGAACTAAAGTCCAGATTGGGAATGACTTCCAGCTTTGCCACTAATTAGCCACATAACAAGCAAATCACACACTTTAATCTCATTTTAAAAATAAAGATGCCTCAAGGAGATTATTTTGACAATCCCTAGCAGATCAAAGCTCTAAAAATCTAAAAATAACTGATTAAGTTACCCTATAAATCAAATATGACTAATGCTAACAACAACAAACCAAAACCAAGAATTTCCTTTTAACATGATTGGTTTAACAAGCCTTTGAAGAAAAATATTTAAAACTTGTCTTCAAGTCTACTAATTGTACGGCAATCATTTAAAATAGTAAAACTATTTAAATCTAAAAAAAATGTAGTGTGTGGAGGTGGGGAGAAAAGGGATCATTAAATGCAATGCAAGTACACCATGCAGAATTAAAATAAAGAAATAATGTAAATTGAGGATAAGATAGCAAAAGCTTTTTCTAAGGAAAACTGTTTCAAAGCATGCAGTGTGAAATTTTACAATCCATCCCAAACAATATACCGTATAGGCATCGTCATTAAATACACATTTTCTGTTTCCAAGTACTACAGATAACTCATAATTCCTATAAAAAATTACACAATCAAGATGGTAGTACGTGGAGATTATTTCCTTTATTGTTTAAATACATGTCTTGCCAATCACAAAATATCTAGTGTAGCCAAACACATAAGAAATCCCCGTATGAATCAAAAAGTGCCATTCTTGCAGCTTTCTGTCACAAGGATGCTGAGAAATGTACTGTAACAGTTTAGGAAACACAAGATTGTCTCAATTTTAAGTTTCAATCATTAATCCTCTTCAGAACTGGAATCATCCTCTTGGTCAGAGAGTTCGGGAACAGGGAAGCGGAGAATGGCAGCTACCCCAGTCAACTGGCTGAGCTGTTCCCCAGAAACGTGAAGACTAGAGAATATCCTAACGGTGCCTGCATTCTCTTTCACACTGTCCACCAGCCTCACATACCGGCTCCGTGTGGCTACATCCTGATGCCTGAAGAGCTCATCGCTGATGAGCAATGTGTCAATTGCCATGGCTTCATTGGCCTTCTCCACCTGCTTGAGTCCATAGAAAGCTCGATCCGGTTCATGTTGTAACATTTTATAGAAGTCATCCAAGGCTTTGACTTCCCCAGCAGCTTTAGTGTCTGAAAGGCGGCTAGCTACAGTAGGGTCACAAAGGGCCTCTTTCAGGGAGTACTTGTGTCCGGAGGAGGCATGTACCTAGAATAACAATTACAAAAGTTAGGCAAAAGAATCTCTTAGAACACCCGTTAATCAGCCCACAAAGGCTTAAAGCCAAAAGCGCTAATAAGGCTTCATAATGTTTCAGCAAAGTTTACTCCATAAATTTGCTAGACATTTAACATTCTCTTTTTATTTCATTATCTCATGAAAATCCCAGCTAAGTAAAGAACTTCTCCTCTTATTTTTCCCTGTTCTAAAACTTTAGGAGTAGTTTATACCAATCCCTCTGCCCATTCTTAACTATCCCTGGGTAAGATTGTTTTACCTGAAGAAATTTGGACCGGTTTTCCAGGAGCAGTTTGTTGTCGGTCTTCACTGCTTGTTGAAACATGTAGTCGCAGAACTGCTCCCTCACAAATCCTGGGCTGGCCACCAGGATGCACTTTACAACATCAAAGTGTATGTGGCGCTGGATAGCCTGGACCACCTGTTCATAGAACCGCTCCAAGGCCCGGTCATGCTGAGAGCAATTGCCTTTCCTTTTCCTAGGGATGTTCACCTCCACCTTGGCCCGAGTGAGGGTCATGCTGGGAGTGACTAAGCAGATATGGGCAAGGCCTTCCTGCATGACCACGGCCGCCACATCAGCGCTCCAGGCTGGGTCACAGGCCTGCTCGATGCGCTCCAGTACCACACTATCCCACTGCTTCTTGGCCAGAGTGAACTGGCGGTTGGGCTCCAGCTCGATGGTGTGGTAAGCCCCCATCTTGACATACTCATTCTCTTGGATGTTGGTCCCCTTAACCCGCAGCTGGCAGGCTTGAGAGTCGAAGTCGATGGCCTCCACGCAGAGAGTGAGGGTAGTGCGGACCCGATTGCTGCCCACGCTGCCCGTGGAGGACTCTGTCTGTACCTTGCGGATGGTGGAGGCGCGCAGGCTGTCGCCCACCTGCACGAGGTTGTAAGTGTGCCACATGTCCTCAGGCTCCTCGGGGACCAGGGTCACCTGGCCCGCATTGTCCTTCTCGATGTTCTTCCTCACGAGCTTCATGGCCAAGGAAAGGGCTCACTGACAGAACCAGAGGAACCAAGGAGATCCTCACCTCCGCCCCGGGAGAGGGGATGGGAATGCAGGCCAGGAAAGGGGCGGGGCCCGGTTTCTATGGACACTTGCCTGGCGGGAAGGAAATACTCTTGCTTCGACTCATGCAGCCTAGGGGAGCACTTCCTCTATCCTTTCCTCTCTCAGTCTCCCGGCGCGCTGCGTGTAACAGGCTCGGGGAACACAGCAGCAAAAATCTTCCCCTCCGCGGTTCCCGCTGGCAGCACGCAGCAGCGGGCTGACGAAATGAAGGCGCATGCGCAGCCCGCGCCCGCGACCCGACGCACGTCTCCCGTCCCCAAAGGAGAGGCGGGGCCGCAGTTCGCGCGTGCGCAGGCGCACTAAGCTGTGAGGCGCTGCGGACAAATGAACTCCCTCAAGAAGGTGCACAGAGTGGTGGCGAGTCCTTTATTTTAATGCCAGACTTCAACTTCCTAAGTTTTCTCTTCCATCCCTGTCTGTGAAGAATCCGGGGAGTGTGTGAGTGCAAATATTAGTTTTACCTGCCTGCGGTTGCCACTCTGCAACGCTTCCCTCTTGGTAAATCCAATTTCAAAACTTAGCAGTAAAAGTAGCTCTCAGAAGTGCAGATTTGGCCCGAACGGCCCAAACTATGCTCGTTTTTGCTCTTGCCTTATCCGCACTCGGACGCTACAAGCTTGTTGGAGCTGGTATTTAGAAGCGGTTTCTGAGAACTACTGGTCACGTTCCGTCTGGGCTCCCAGCAACGTGTCCAGCTGTTCTCTGCGCCTAGTTACCGTGTCTGCACGATCTGATTAACCCAGATGTTAAAGCGCTGGTCCCAAGAGAGAAGAAACTATGTGTGGAATTTACCCCTGGGTGGACCTCTCAGTTGCTTGACCTGATGTCCTGGGAATCCTAGGCTCCAAAGTTGGCAGCCTCAGCTTTCCGCAGCCCAATAGCCTGTGAAATGTTTAGGTTGGGGGTTGGGTCGCAACAGCTTAGGGCCAGATCTTCACTGCCAAAGCTAAGCTAAAAGCCAAGGCTATGGGAAGTGGGGAAAAAACTATTAACTATGACTGACCCTGATTGAATAGCTACATAATGTAAAGAAAATCCTTAAGTTACTTAGCATTATTTATTAGGAAGTGGAAATGGAAAAGTGGGATTGCCTCTTTAAAAGACCGATGAATAGAAAAAACAAAAGAATCTAAAAGTTTTTTGAGAGCTTAGATGGAGTGGAGCGCAGAGGAGTCCTGCACACATAGCTTCTCACTGTCTTTTCTGTCTTACTCTGTGTGGATTGGAAAGGGGAACTAACTAGCCTGAACAGATGAAACAGGGATGAAAGGAAGGAATCTGAGTTTGGCATAGTCATGTGAAAGGAAAATAAATCTCGGATCCCCAAACTCATTAAGCCAAAGGGAAAAGTTAAGCTGGGAACTGGGTCACGCAAAACTGCCTTGCCTCTTAGTTTTTAAATGAGATGGCTACCAGATGAGAAGCTACACACCTCGCCCATATTTTGCCCACAAGGAAATTCTCAGTGAGCACCAAGATCTTTACCCTAAAGTGTTTCTATTAAAATTTACCATGGCAATGTAAATGGATAGCTTCTGTTTTCAGGTGCAGTCACCCCTCTGCCCACCTGACTCAAATGTATATCTGATTGTTCCCCTGCCCCATTTGTCTATGTTATCTTACATAAAAATGCAGATTCAGATTCACTAAGCCAGACAGAGGCATGAATGACTATTTTCCCCCTGCTACCCTCTCACATGAAAACTGTATTTCGCAGTATCACACTCTTTCCCCTTTAAATTTGGAGCCCTCAAAATCATCTTCCGAGAAAGGCATAGACCTGTCTTCCCCGCGCGCGTCCTTAATTTTGGCAAATAAACGTCCTAAAGTGATTGAGACTTGTCTCAACATTTTTCTCAACTGATAGGCTTCACAATTTAAACTTGTGTTAATTATCCTTCCTAAGAGATTATCAGGGGATGGAAAGGTCCCCTCCAAGGGGAAAGTCCAAATAAGAACCACTACTTATTAATATTTGTGGCCTCTTTTGTTTCTCGCTATGTCTCCCCTTACTTCCTCCTTCTTCCCACCTTCCTATCATACTGAGTACCCTCAAGAAGTTCCTAATTCACATTGCCTTCTTCCAATTCCAAGAGAACCCAGCAACTTTTCACTAAGCAAAGAACTGATCACACTCAAGTGTGAAGGTGATTTGCCTATCCAAAGGACACTGTATTTTAAAAAAAGTGTCTTGTTAACTTAAAATTCCTAATTGGTAGGGTGAAAGTGTGCTTGTGTGTGTATGTGTGAAAGAGAGAGAGAGAATGAGGAGATAATTTTGAACTGGGGCTTTGAAGTGCTCCTTGATCATCTTGATCATCTTTCTAAGTACAATTTATCTTTCCCATAGTCTGCCAAAGATTAAAAGCCACAGAATCATAGTGTATGCACACAGTAGGATCTTAACAAAAGGTTTTTATTGAAGAGCTATCACATATTGAATGTTTATCAAGTTCTTTCCTATGCTCTAATTCTCCCCTGTAAGGTAAATATTTGTTATCCTAATGTTTTAGAAGAAAATCAACTATGGGGAAGTTAAGAAATGTTTTCAAGATCACATGACTAGCATTGAAATTCAGGCCTGCTTAACCCCATATCCTCTCTTTCTACTACTACCATCCTATATTATGAATGTTTGTAATCATCTCCGTCACTGCAAATTATGTGCTGTTATCCACTGTCACTTCCCCTCAACTGTCACCTTTACCAGTTAAACAAAAACTCACAGCTTGGGAAACAACCTAGAGGATTGGAAAGGCACTGGTCCCTTTCCTGCTCTTTTATCACCTCTTAAAATTATTCTACTTTTCTCTTCTACATAGTTTTTTTTTTCCTTCTGTCCAGCCTAGGTCATCATTATACTCTTAGAGGAAGATCTAATGTTCTACTTTAGAAAAATATACATATATTTATCTCTACATTAGAAACCTGTGAAAAACCCTTATTGACTCTTAAATCCATGGTTAAAAAAAATTTTTTTTAAAGTTATGAGGCAAACCACTTTGGGCCATTTTAAAAAATATCAATGTGCTTCCATAATTCAGCATACTATAAAATCTTTCATAGAATTACTGTTTTATGTGAAACATCTGCAGTAGTTGGGAACTTTTTTTTTCTTAGTAATTTAAGCCTGTAGTTGACTATTAGACGTTTTCACCCAGATTTTGTTTATGACTTAGTATTTCTAGACCAATCATTATATTTTTATTTTGATTCATTTTGGATTCCCATTCCCTATGAATTAACGTCTACAATCCCTCTCTACAATCCCAATTTGCACTGGCCTTACAAATTTACTTCCCACTTTTCCCCTCAGGGCACCCTATATTCCACCTTGAAAGTAACCTTTGTTCCCTACATATGCTAGGAACTTTCTCGTTTGCTACCTTAACTCATACTAACTTCTCTGTTTAAAATGTCGCTTCCTTTCATCCCTGCTTCCATTAGTGCTGCCTATCTTTAAAGTCCAGCTTAAATGTTATCTCAAACTTGAAACCATGTAAACTTGAAACCAGTTAATTTAAACATGTATCTTTTTTGTTGAACTCTGGAAGGATTCATCTTTATACTCCTTCTTTGTCCTTTTAAAGGTCCTCTGCACATAGTAGGCACTCATATATTAATGATAAGCTAGGTGAGTCAAATGTAAAGTATGTCAGCTATTTTAACATTATTACAGACATTTCCAGACATTTCTTAAGGCACTTATATTTTTATTGACTGTATTTCACGTAATAATGGTAGTTTAGAAACTGCTGTAGTTATATATTTATTTTTATTTTTTTCCAAATAAGCAAAATATTGAGAAAAATACCAGGGCTTTTAGCTGTTTTGCTTTAAATACTAATTTTATACTTATTTATTGGCTGTTTAAAATAGAAATCTTTATATCAGTAACTTTATATCAGTATAAATCTTTATATCAGTAACTTTAATTATATCTATTTTTCCTACAATGTCTTATTTGTATTAATCTCTCCAGAAGGGGAAAAAAAGTATTGTTACCTCCAAAAGTTTTTAATTTGTTGCTCTTGAGACACTTCCAGTGTCTCAAGAAGAGAACTGGGCTAGAAGTCAAGCATCCTGGATTGTAGCTCTTACTCTTCAATTGTTTTTACTGTAACTTTTGGCAGTACTCAGTCTCTTTGGAACCCAATTTATTTTACTGAAGAATTGAGGGAATTGAATTCAATAATTAAATTTCTAACTAAAAATTATGCTGCAGTAATATTTTTTAAATGTTTAAACAACACCTATAATCTCATCCTAACATATTTGTTTTCAATTTTGCATGCTATCTTTCAAGTCTGATTTTTCTAAGACCCATTTCAGAGGTGAAAGACTGATTCAAAGTTTCTTGCTTGTGGACCAAGAATTGGCAGACCTCAAATATGGTCTTTCCTGGATGGATTCTACCAACTTGAAATAAGTCCCAGACCGCAAGCTAACTATTTTTCATTCTAAATTATAAATAAGATTATTTGTCCTGCTCTCTCATTTGACCATCCTTATGAGGTCCTAGTAATATTATGATACTTGATATTAATAAATTATAGTTATTCAAGTAATATCAAGTATAGATACTTGATATTATAAAAATGCCTGGCTTGAAGCTAGAAAACTGGATCAGACAAAACAAGGGACAAGAGCCCATTTTAACATGATCATGATTATTCAGCCTTGGAAAAATAACTGGTTTGGTAGAGTTGACTGATGGATAATCTTTGGGGTACATTTATTTATGTTATTTATGTTATTCAGCTCTACTGAATGATATGGTTCATGGACCTCATTGGTGAGTTGAATTACTATCTTTCCTCTTATAATAATATAAAAGAAATGGTTTGTATGACATAAAATGGAATTATGGGCTCCTGAAAGATGGAAATCTTGTTTTAATACCCTCTGCTTAGCATGTGACCCTTAAACAGTCGGGGCTGTATACATTTTCTTGTTTTCATCTTGTATTTTATTTTGGAAGGCTTACTTTCCTGCAACACAAACCTAATCTTTTTGTTATTCCGTATAAAGCACTTTGGGAACCTCTCCCACCATTGCTTCTTCCCATGTCTTCTACCTCTTCCACCAGTAAAGGCAGAGACTTACTACCTTTTATTTGTCTTTGTGCTCCTGGAACACAGCATAACAAGTGGCACATACTCATATTTTTAGTATGCAAAAATTAATGGTTATTAATTTTTCTTTAATTTGGAGTTTTTAACTTGTCTGTAACTGACATTCTAAAATTAGGAAGTCACATTCTGTTTTATAATGTTATTAAAAACTTAAAAAGAAGGTTACTCTTAAGGTAAGTTTGTATAAGGCTATTTCAATATTTGAGATAGCCATTCTTAGGTAAGAAAATGGTAATTTAAAATACATCTTGCCCAGGAAAAGTTCTTAAAATGTTTTAGAATAACACATAATGGCAATTAGTTTTATCATACATGGTTTGGAAAGTGAACTTTACAAAATAAGAAGCCAGAGCTCCAATTATGAATATCTAGTGATAAACGCAATTGTTTATTTAGACAGAATGTGCAAACCTCAGATTATGCAAAGGTTCCCATGTGACCTCCACCAGCAAAGCTAAGTGGATGACTGGGAGGATTAGTTAGCTAATATAGACAAAAGGGTAAAAGGGAAAATGGTTTTTTTTGTTTGTTTGTTTTATTTGTTTGTTTTAAGGAACTTGTACTCGCTCACTATCTAAATTTCTCATGATGGAAAATGCTTACTTGCCGTTGTCACAAAATAATACAAAACCTCCTACCAAATAAAATCCTATCAACAGAAGTAAGTGTGTGTGTGTGTGAGTGTGTGTATTTCTGTTTGCATGTATTCTTATACAGCATAAGATCATTTCACCAAAAATATTATAAGTAAAATGTGTTACACAGATATTTTTAAGGATTGGCTAGTACCCATGTATTTCTAGACTTTAGTATTTGGTAAAATAAAAGTCTAATTAATAAAATAATTTTGAAAGTACATTTAATTTGTAGTAAGGATATATGATTTATAACAAAATATATAAACCATCTTAACTATTGATGTTTTAAAGTGATTTAGGTGCTATATTTAAATGTAAGAATTTGCATTTATTTTAGGAGATCTCATATAATTCATACAAAAAGAGTATGTGTATCCACTCCTTTGCATATTTGAATTACAATGATTTTTCAGTTCAGATCTCTTACTTATCTTGTTAATAGGGATCTCCTGTTTGGATAAAACTGATTTTTTTTAACACATAAAGTGAATTCTTAACACCAACCAGCATATGCATTTTAATTTCCTTCTAAAACTTAGTTGACTTTTTTATCTTCCTTTTAAATCATGGGAAAGTTTTGATTAAAATTAGTCTCCTTCCTATATACACAACCCTGGAGCTTACCACCAACATGACAAAAAGTTAAGAGTTTGCCAAAGCTAAAGTCATTAATCCTGTGCAACTGGAGCATTATTTGATTACTTTATTGTCACCTTTCTCCTGAAGCTCTCTTCTAAAGATGGAGCATTTGGAGGGAGCTCTGTTTTTGGGATCTGGTGAGGCTGTTGGTGCCAGAGGAGCAGTTATCCCCTAAATCAGATATAAACTTGGCACTTGAAGAGAACTAAGAGGAACAATGTTATATCTCTGTATCTACATGGGGTTCACATACTAGCCTCTTTGAAATCTTATGACACAATTTTTAAGAGTCCAAAGAAATAGAAAATTACCATGTAGCTACACTGTATATTATTGATTGTAATTTTCAGATGCACATTTTCCTAATTTCGACATCTCTGAAACTAGGAACTATCTAACAATCTAGCAATTATAATTGGATTGGGAGTGGCTTGTCTTTTTTAATGGTACATAAAATAGTGGTGCATCTTTCAATTGATGATGTCTTCCATTCCATTATTTATAAATTTGGGTAGACAGAAATATTTCAGGTGGAGGTATAATAAAATCAGGCAGAGGTATATAATAAAGGGACAATCTGATCCCTTAAGTAGTTTCTGAGTTTGTCAATAGTCAATTCTTTTGTGATTCATTCAATTAAAAACTGCCTATTATTTCTAGGTATTATGGTTAAAGATCCTACCCTCACAGAGCATACAGCAAGCTGGAAAGACAGGCAATTAGATGGTTAATTATAATACCATGGTGCATTATATAATAGAAGCAAAGGTGCTGGGATACACATGTCCTAAGGTAGGGTCCAATCTACTTCAGGGTGTCTCTTGGAAATGATGTTTTTTCAGGGATTGAGATCAGTAGCAGTGGGAGTAACTACTTATGCTAAGTCCCCAAGGAGACTTTAGAGTAGCTGGCATAATAAAGGAGCTGAAAGAAGCTCAATAATCTTGAAGATAGAAATATATGCAGTCATTTGCATCTCTTGATACTCTACTGTACTTGCTTTGAGGGTGAATACAATTCTCCAGTCACAGACTGCTCTGAATAGGCAATCTACTCTGACTTTAGCACTGTGGCAACAGTTTCAAAATATCATCTCAGTTTCTTAACATGAATTCGAGTACACTATTTTGTATTTCACACAACAGAAGAGTAGTGTAGGTAAAGAATAGCATTTTAGTCCCCAACTTTTCTAAATATATTTTAAACATGAGCTACTTTATTCTACTAAAATATGTTAAGAGGTGTGGAAATTCAGCAAGTTCTAAATCTAGTGGGAAGTTTATTGGGTTGGAAGTGGAGGAACACGTTAGAGGAGCATCTATCTACTGAAGTCAGAACATCAGTGATAAGCTGTGGCCCAAGAGCTCATGCTTCAAAATAGCTGGATAAGTGTTATGACAGGAGGGAAGAGAAATAGTTAAACTAGTATAGCATATGTATATGTCTCATGGTTACTCTCATTGCCTGTTTACTAAACAAACAAAAATCCCGTGAATTCATTGCTGCCTTTACAAACATCACAATGAGTAAGACAATTTTCACCATCTTCAGCAATTCCTGACAATACATTGTCTGCCATTGGGAGTCATTCTTCGTTTTAAAAAGGTGGCTGACTTTCTCCCCATATTCAGCCATCTCCCATCTCCTCACTGGATTTCATTTTGAATAGGAAATGTTGCCTGCGAAAAAAGTCACAAAAGAAGATCTTTGCTAGGCCAACCAAAATGTTTCCAGGGAAGAGAGACATATAGTTTAATTAGGGGTAATTCTATATTTATATTCCTAATAACGAGAAATAGTAGTCTTACTTGAGTTACACTTAATGCTGTACACCTAAAAATCATGGAAATAAAAGACTGACTTGTATCATTAATTAGGTCTTTATCCAACTCTTTTAGACAATTATGTTTGGATTTCACATTTAGAGGAGTGAGCAAGAGAGAATGAACTTATCTTTAGGCAGTCTATATAGCATATTATTTTAGAGCATTTAATTTGAGGTCAGAGATATGAATTGAGTAGATTTGTCATTAGTTCTTCAACTTTGGACAAATGAAATTAACTTCTTAATACTGTATTTTGATTTCTTCATCTCTAAAATATTGATAATAGTCAAAAAGTTTTAATTTTTTTCTCTTCTTTTTTTCAAAGCTAATTAACTGAAGCTGAGGGAGTGAAAAAAGAACAAAGAAATCTGTGACTGCTTGTGATCAATTAGTAAACTTAATTTTTTAGATTAAAATGAAATAATACATGCAAAGCCCTTGGCACAGTGCCTTGCACATAATACATTTCGGGGTTAAGTTGTGCTAGTTATTCTGTTATTGATTGTCTTGCCCTTTGTCCTCTGGAAGGGTGGATCTTGCCATTTGGGTATGGTCAATGGGAAGGCTGAGCAAGACATCAGAGGGTGGGAGGAAAGGAGGTATATTTATTTTCCTTACTCCTTCTCTGCTGGGCTTCAATTTTGTCACTAGCTGCATTCCTTTTTATGACCACAACTCCAGTCTAATGGCGACCCTCCCATAGCTAGAGTTCATAATCAAACTAACACTGCCACCTCCTCAGGCCTAGGAATGGTCATGGTTTTTCTTCTCACCTTGCTTCAGGTTCTTTTTTCCCCACTGTTGCTTGCGCTAGATGCTCCACCCTCTTTTCTTGTTCCTTTAAGGCCTCTCTAAACTGTCACTTTATGAAACTGTCTTCAGTTAAATCCTTTATATGTGGCATTAGTTTATGCTGAGACTTTGACATACATAAGATAACAATCCTTTGGACATAAGGAAGGACATCTTTTTGATGAATCATTTTAGTAAACGTTGTAAGGAGCTAATATAAGACATTCTAAATCAAATGGAAAGTTTACTGGGATGCTGGTGGCTTGTTGTTCTGATGTAAACCTGGCTTTGAAGGCTGTAGAGAGTTTATTTAGATGTCAGAGGGTGGTAAGATGGAAAGGTGGAGTTCTTTTCTCAATGCATAAAACAAGATCATATCTTCAGTGGCAAAATGAACATGAGGATTATGGAGAAAGCAAAGAAAAGTGATTGGCTATAATGGACAGTTTATGCTTATGGGTTGTGGTAGGCAGAATAATGGTCTCCCAAAGATATCCATGACCTAATGCCTGGAACCTGTGACTATGTTATCTTAGATGGTAAAAGGGACTTGGAAGATGTAATTAAATTAAAGATCTTGAGATGAGGAGATTATTCTGGTAGGCACATTGTAATTACAAGGATCCTTAGGAAGGTAGTAGGGTCAGAGTCTGAGAAGGAGATATGATGATAAAGCAGAGTCACGGGGGAAGATCTGAAGATTCTACCCTGCTGGGTTGAAGACGGAGAAAGGGGCCACAGGCCAAGAATGCAGGTGGTGGCCAGAGAATGGTGAAAACAAGGAAACTGATTTTCCCCTAGAACCTCCAGAAGAAATGCAGCCCTGGTGACATCTTGATTCTAGCCCAGTGATACTTCGGACCTACAGAACTGTGCAGTAGTGAATTTATGTTGTTTTAGGCTGGTGATCTGTGGCAAGTTGTTACAACAGCAATAAGAAACTGACATAGGAGTAGTAGGAGATAGAGAGAGGGTGTTGGATTAGGGCAGTCAGTGGAGAATTTTGGATTTTATCTTAAAGGCAACAAAGAACCACCAAAGATTTTTGACTAAAAACAGATATAATGAAAATGATGTATTAGGAGGGTAGACTGGAAGTTGGGTTCAGATTGAAGACAGAAAGGTAAGCTCTACAGTAGTGTTCATGGATAAGTATGGTGATGAGTCCCCAGGTTACAAATGGACTCTGAATTGATAAGAAGTTTCCAAATCTGAAAGAGATTACTAAAGAAGAGCCTACAGAATATAATGACTGATGGGGAATCAGCAAAGGAAAGCAGTCCAATTTCAGATCCCTCGTGTTGCGAAATGGGCATAAATATAGCGCACACAAGGGTTCCAAATATTTTCTTTTAAGTCTCTTCCTGGATTCACCAATGTATATTTCACCAACATATATATGAAATTGTAACTTGTTAAACTTCTCTGTTACTTCAAGTTTCACTCTTGTTTTAGAGGATACGCAAACCTCATTTCATCATTTCTACTCTAGAGACTGCTTATTTGGTAGAATGAAAAAGGTACAACTTGGATAGTAAACTACTGTATTCAGATTTTGCACAAAAACAAAATACAATCTAAAAAAATTTGAATTGGAGAAGAATCATAGGTCAAATATGTGTAAAGAGTAGTGGCAGTAGCTGGTAAATTAAACCACTCACTGGCTATAATGCTGTTCAGCAGTTACCACTGTTTGGATTATTGGACATTTCCTGAGTAGTGGGAAATGTTTGGATGAAAAACCAGTAGCTCATTATTAACTCTCTTTACATCACCTCCCTTCTGAAAAAAGCTCTGCTTACTGATAATCAACTTCTAAATGATCTTCATAAAAGTTAACAATGCTTGGCCATCTAAGGCAGGTCTAAACTGGCTGGCTGTACCCTGATTTTAATGGTAAAAATACTAAATTAACTAGTACTAATAACCATGCCAGCAGTAAAAACACTGAACAATTGAATATCAATGATATGTTAAAGCCAGCTGTTAATTAACCCATTAATAAGATGCTTTTCTTTCACACAGAGATTCTATCGATACACTTTCCCCCCACGTTCTTCCATTTTTCACCATTTCAACTTCCCCCCACCCCAATCAGTAACTGGTAAAAAAGATCTGACCATGAGTTCATTATTGGAAAAATCTTAGAAAATTCTATATTTCAACCTTTTTCTAAATTGGATACAACTTTGCATTTCCACTATGTTTTTAAGCCCCCTCCTTAAAAATACACATTTATGTACAAATAACAATACTATATTTTGCAACTTAAAAGTAGACTTCACTGTGATATTGACAGAGAAAATGTTCGCCATTCTTTTCTACGTTTCAAAATATCCCTCCTCTTGGGTGCTGACATAGAAACATCATTTTGGTACAAGTGGCAGTTTCGTCTTGCATCCCTGCCTTTTCTTGTTCTGCATGGGAAAAAAGCCTGAATAGTAGACAGCAAGAAAATTCAGTAATGTCCACTCTGGAACAACCCGAGGGTAGGAATTTTGCATATATATCAGGCGCCCTATAAGCATCACCCTCCCATCCCATGCCATACAAAAGGGTGGAGGGGAGGAAATATTCAGCAAAGTCCTAATATACAATGTGTATTGTAAAAACAACTTTAGTTTTAAAAGTGAATTCTACCTTGTAAGGTTTTCAGTGCTGCCTCACTCCTACTCCTAGGGTGAAGGACTTTGGAGAGACACTAAAACTAATTTACATCAAAACCAGAACGCGAAACTCCTGTCTGCCCCGTAGCCTGGCCTGAGTACCTGGAGTGCCAGAAAGTGGATGGGTGCTCTCTCCTCCTATCTGGCCCGTGGCTCTGAGGACCTCCCTCCCTGCTCCAAGCCCCAAGCCCGCGAGCAGGAGATGCTCAGAGAAAAGCGAGTCGCTCACCAGTGAGGAGCCAGCAGCAGGCGACAGCGACCCCTGGGCGGGCGCGGGGCCGAGGGGCCATGGCCGGAGCGGCCTCAGCGCCCGGGGGCCGCGCTGGTTCGCAGGGCAGGACCGGGCGCGGGAGCTGCGCGCTCTGGCTGGGCCACTTAGCCCGCTGCCGCGGTTCCCAGTCCTCTGCCCCAGTGGCAGCGGCGCCCAGGAGCGGGAGAGGAGTGATTTCCTGTGTTTTCGTCGAATGCCTCTAAATGCGCTCCACGCTTTTCACATCCCAGACGGATTGCCACATCGCCCGCCCCTTCGCGCTCTCGGTCTCTGAAATCTCACTGGCAGCTTCCCAGGCTCTGTCCGAGACATGGACAAATAAAGCCAGCTTCGCGGGTCCGTGTTTAGGCTAAAGTCCACGGGCTGTAGAAGCGAACCTTAAAGGGACATCTGCCTTTCATTGAGAGGGTGATCTCGTTCTCCGGGCCAAATCCCCTAAGGTGGTAGGAAGGCGGGTAAGGGCTGGACCTTCGGGAGGGTGTCGCCAGCCCAGTGGCTCCGCCTTCACACCCCTTACTTCTCCCGGCCTGGGCAGGGAGGGCTCTTTGACAGTGCCTGAGCGCCCTTGACGGGAGGCAGCTTTCCCGGGTCCATTGCGCAGAGGCATTAGGCCGTCTGTGAAAATGCGAGGATCTGGAATCCCCCCTTCCATCCCCTGCGGACACTTGAAATTCACCGTGAAGTCGTTTTGCACGAAAGGGGGCGTCGCCACCACCCCGACAGGCTCCACCGAGGGCTTTGCTTTCGCTTGGGGCGGGGGGGGAGGGTGCTTCGTTTATGGTAATTCGTGGTCAAAGGGTGGTTGCAGATAAGCTTTTCTTTGAGATAACTATGATAAGGGGAGAAAAGGAGAAGCAAGACGGAGGAAAAACAGTAAGAAGGAGAGCGAGAAGGGACGAGAGGAAGAAAAGCAGCCTCCTTGGAAATGGAATGTGTGTGGGCTATTTTGTTTAAGTGAATTAGGATGTTTGTACGCTGGTAATTGAATCTAATAAAGAAGTCGGGGCACTACTTTATTTTTTTCTTGCTTGAAACTTTTACGAGTAAAAATGCATTAAGAGTCCACAAGTGCTTAGGAACTTGCAATGCTTCCCTTTCCTGGTGAGTTGAACAACCTCGCTGAGTCAAAAGCCATATTCACGCTAGCTTCAACGAATGCTGGCTATTTTCAAAATAGCTGTGTCTTAGCGGTTTTGAGAGTTTCAAAGAACAGAAAGAATGAGTGGATTTGTGTTTAGAGGAATCTGAGGGAAACAGTTCAATTCAATTCACTTCAACTCAACAACTAATTGAGCATCTCTATCTAGCAGAACTAGGGCTAGGCAGGACAAGAGTGCCACCCAAAGGAGGGTTCGTTGAGCAGAACACAACACAGGTAGCACAGAACAGGTAACACGAGGGACAGGAAGGAAGAAGCCCACAGGGTTCACTGGATACACTGCCAGACAGAGGATCGCAGCAACTAAAAGCTAGAGAAGACAAAAGTTGAAGAAGTTTAAGGAGGGTCAAAAATGGGGTGGGCAGACTCAAGGAGGTTGAAGGCCATCAGATCTCAGTATGTTGACCCATTAGTCAAGAAATTCCTTTTCTATTATGTATCTGAACTGATTCACTATTTAGTAAATACATTAAAAATCTTGTTCTCCCCTGTTTTTAGTTTTTATGTCATTTCTCAGTTCTGTCTTCAAATTTACACAAATCAGTCTCTAGAAAAATTGGATTATGTTGGGTCACAGTTCAATCCCATTGGACTTTACTTAAGTTCCTTTGTTTGTGTTCAATGCTCTCATACCCTGCCAAGGAACTCATTTCCTGTGTACATCTCGTTTCCCTGTCGGTAGTATCAGTTATGTCTTATGCCTCTCAGTATGTGCTTTTGAACACAAAGCACTGTCTGTGCTTTGAACAGTAACCAATAGATATTGATTAATTCGTAGACATTTAAAAATCATAATAAGTACTTTCCCAATGATATTTCTCCAAATTGCTTAGTTTTCAAAAATATATAGTAGTGTGTCTATATATACACAAACATATGTGTATGTATGTATGTGTACATATATATGTACAGCATATACTTACATATGCAAATACATATATGGCATTTTAGCAAATTGCAATGTATTTCATTAGAAAAAACAAAAAGAAATTGTAAAATATTGAAATAAAGTGGGGTTAACATATACTATGTTCAAGGTTACAATTACTGGGAAATTTACCTTTCTTCTGGAGGCTAATACATAATTTCAATTTTAATATTTTTATTTCCTCTAGGACTTACAAATTATTGGTGATAACCGTCACTAACAGTGATATTGTTACAATTAATTTTCACAAGTTACAAATTTTATGTTTACATATTTACATATTTATGGATATTTTATATGTCTAGTCAATACAAATGTAGAGACTGAGAGATAACTATTGTTGGAGAATTAATTTTAGAATCAGTGCTTATTTTCTGAACTTCAATAAACCCAAATACAAATGTCAAGCCAGTTATTTTCTTAACCAATTTTATTCTGACTGACAGAAAGACACGTCATTGAGTAAAGATTTAGAGAAGACAGAAGCTTGCCCAGAGTCGCAAACTAGTTATTGATATGAGACACTTGATGACAAATGTTTCAGCTCTAGACTTTATACTACATATTTTCTATTTTAAATGAGACTTGATTTGATCAAATCTCTTTAAGGGTTTGGAAGCATGAGTAGGAGCATGAACCTTATTGTGAACTGCACACGCTTCTTATGAGAATCTAATGCCTGATGATCTGTCACTATCTCCCATTATCCCCAGATGAAAACGTCTAGTTGCAGGAAAACAGGCTCACGGCTCCCACTGATTCTACATTATGGTGAGTTGTATAATTACTTCATTAGATATTATAATGTAATTATAATAGGAATAAAGTGCACAATGAATGTAATGTGTTTGAATCATCTTGAAGCCATTCCCCCTACCCCTGGTCTGTGGAAAAAATGCCTTCCATGAAACCGGTCTCTGTGCCAAAACAGTTGGGAATGGCTGCACTGAAAGATTAGAGACTGAACTGATTAAGAATTTGGAAAGTGGATATCTATGAAATGAGGCAAGAGTAATTGAGATTATTAACCAATAATCTCAAAAAGAAAAACATATACTTAAAATCAAAGTATTCTTCTTGGAGTTAATCTAATACACTGAATAAAGTAACTTAGAGTAAGTAAGGTTCTGGAGTTACACTGCTTGGACTCAAGTCCTGGAACCATAATATAGTAGCTGTGTGATTTGGGAAATGTCATCAAGTTTATCTAAGCCTCAGTTTTCTCAAATGTAAAGTGGAAATGAAAATACTGTACTAATTCTGGTCTGAGGATTGCTGTGGGGATTAAATGAAGCGAGCCTCTGAGCATTTAGCACAATGCCTGGATTAAAGTAAGTGCTCGGTTAGTATGAATCATTCTTCTCTGTAAATAGAAGAATTGGTATTAAACAGACCATGGAAACCGGGCAGGCTCTGCGTGTGGTAGACCCTGTAGGAAGTGGTGAAATTTGATGGCCATCAGAAGAGGAACTTTAATGTCTGCCCAAAAATATCTCCATCAACTCCTATTATTATTTCTGGAATCCTCGCTTTAAAAATATTTACCTTGGATTAGGGAATTATCTTGAAGATAGTTCTATAAAATGGGTATGCATGAAGACAGCAGAACCCATTATAACGTTCACATGGATTTGCTTTTCAAATTGGCTGGCCATCAGAGTTTTTTTTTTTTTTTTTTTTTTTTAATTTTTTTACAAGACAAGAACATTCCACTAAGAGGTTGGCAATAGAAGAGGGTTTAGAACTCCGTGTCTAATGTATGCCAGGGTTCTCTTGCAGTAAGATTATAGGTTCTCAAAGCCACAGGATAAATAAGGTACTCCCACCTGGGTAGTGGGGGTGGTGCTGATTTTACTCATAAGTAAATAATTTAAAAATTGTTGTTTGCTTAAATAACAGATTTTTATAAGAAATATTTTTAAATCATGTTTTCTTTTTAAAAGTCAAATATGAGATTTTAAATACATTTTAAGATAGCATCAAAGTATGGTTTTACCCCAACCCCATCCCCTCCACTCTCAGGTGTTAGGGGTAGGTGGAAGTGTATAGAACTGCTTCCGTTTTTACAAAGATTTTATGAAGATTTGGATTTTTAAGTTTTACTATGTAAGCACTTAGGGGAATATACCCCAAAACAGTGGGGCTAAGTCATATGGAAAACTTAGTCTAGTTGAATAATTTTTAATTTTCTGGCATTATTGGGCTCCAGGGCTGTGTTCTGCAGAGGCAAAAATGGATAGAACAGTTGTTATTCCACGGCGAACCTGCTGTTCATTAATTTCTTTCACTTGTAACTAGGAACAGAAAATAAGTAGTTTTGTCCTCAATTGTAACATTGGCATATTTCATTTTAAGCCTATTAAATTAAGCAGTCTAGTGAAATTATCCTAATAGTTGTTGTTGATATACCTTGAGAACCTATGATTGCTTCCTCTCTGACCAAAATAAGGTCACAGTGATATGGAACTTAAACTTCACCATGAGCCAACCATTTGTTTTTTGTTATTACGTAATATTCCTGTGTGTTTTTTCACTTAAAATATAAAATAGGTGTTTCTCCCTCCCTATTTCCTGAACAAGCCTGTGCCAGAAACCTTGTCCAAAGACATTTGGGCAACTGGTACTTAAAAAAAAAAAAAATAACTTGACTTCAGAATCCTGGTGAGGAACAGTTCTCAACACTATAGGAAACTTCCTTGGACTTACTGGCAGACTTCAACATGAGTGACACACCAGGGCTGCAGCAGGGGAGGGTGGACCAGGGTGGTGCCCTGGCAGGAATGTTCAATTCGTGGCATTCTATGACTCAGAATAACAACCACTGATGAGCAGTAACATTTTAGCTGCATTGCTGGGTCCCTTAATTTGAAATATGACTTAATTATATTTAAGCTGTTATGCAATTCTAGGATCATTTGAACAGGTTGATTTAATTATTTTCTTTTAACCAATTTGTAAAAAGTTAAATAAAGTAAGTGGGCTCTAAAATTGCAGAATTACAACAAAAAATGATTAATTCGTATTTCAAACCAAGAAGACTGGCATTTCTTGTGGTAGGACTGGGTCACTGAACACGTGTGGGGAAATACCATTTGTCTTTAATACAAAATAAATGCATCAAGGGAAGGGAGTCTATTATTTGGCTCTGAAATAATAACACTTACATAGCTTGTTTTACAATAATGTGCCCGTTTTTTATCTTCTCTCCTAGATCATAATCTATACAATGATAGTCAATTGCTAATGTTTGTTCTCTGCAGCATCTGTGCTCATGTAATGCACTGAAACACTTATGAAGTTACTTCTATGCAGGGGGAAGTCTCTTAGATCCTGGGAAATCAGATATGTTGAAGTGCTAGGCCCTAACCTCAAGAATATTCACAGGCTATGTAGAGACAACATACATAGAATGATCTAATTGCATCTGATCCCTATAATAGAGAATAAATACAGTCAAGGCTTTCAAATAGATGATGGCACTGAAATTTAACCTTGCAGGGAGTGGGCAGGGGATTTTATAGGTGGAGAAAAAGGTAATGGGCATTCCTTGCAGAGGTAACATGAAAATAGATGAAGTTACTGGAATAGAAGTTAACAAAAGTGAGTGAAGCTGAGACCAGATTGGAAAGGATCTTAGAAAGATACCAGGGAATTTGGGCTTCTTATAAGCATAGAATATTTTCACAGTTCTTACTGACATATACAAACATGTTTTTTATTCTGTTTTTTTCTCTCTTAATTGTTTTCTGAAGTGGCTTGATTTTTATCTTATTTTTGTAGTAGAAGGGATGAAATATATCACATGCAAGAAGTATACTGTGAAACTTTTATACAATGAAATTTAATGTAATGCCTTCTGTAAATAAATGTATTATTATTTATTGTAAATAAATAAAATTGTATGCATTACCAGAATAAAGCTGTAAAAGTGGACATTTGTCTCTGCTGAGAAAGCATAGGCTTGAAGAATAATCCTTGGTGATTCTTTTAAAACTAGAAGAAGATAAAAATGAAGCAACTTATAATGTACCCAAAATTGCTTTAAACACTTTAGTTGAACAACATATAATAGGTATTTAAACATTAGTAAATTTATGCCACCAATATTGGCCATTTTAAGTTTTTTAGGGGAAGGCAAAGTAAATTACTGGGATGGAGGGGCCATTAAATCATTTTCATCCAGGTCTTTGTTTTGTGGGGTAGGGACTGCTTTTAAAGGCTCTGCATGGTTGAAGGAGAACTCGGGACTCTTTATGAAAAATAGCCATGACTAGTTGATTGCTCCCCAGAAAAGAAAAGTGTAGGCAGCCAAGGGGATAGGGGCAGACTGGGAGTTAAAAACCAGTGAAGACACCAGGGTAAAGCAAGAATGAAGAGTCAAATGTGAGTTGAAGATGAAGCACTGTAGAGCAAGGTTTGGACCAGAAGGTTTGGAAAGTTCAAAATTAAGGCTGTGAATATTAGGATCTGCTCAGGTCTTTGTTTTTGTTTTTTTTCCTCCAATGTGGGCCCAGATATGCCACAGAGCAACAAGGGCAAGAGTTTTAAGACTCTACCGTGAAATTAGGGCTAAATATATCTGAGCTATAAAAAGTAATAGGATAGGTAATTGTAATATTAGCAAGGCTAATAGTAAAATGAGAATAATATTAATTAAACAATTACATGATTATACAGAAGGGAAATATCTTAAGGTCAGAAAAAGAAGAGGTATAAAAAAGGCAACTTTTTTAAGACTACATTTTTCTCTCAAGCTCCTAATATTAAGAGATAATTTAGTGTTCCCCCTCCTCTTTTTTTTCTGGAATTGATTAAAAACAAAATTAATTCCTGCTGAGAAGAAAAGAAAAATGGAGGATTACATGGCCAAAGAGTGAGTTTTCTTTTCTCCAGGAGCTACAGAATGTTACTGAACACTTTGGGATGAAAAAGAGTCTCATAAGGGATAGGAGAATGAAGAGAAATTGGTGGATCCTGTAATGGGGGATCTGGACTGAGAGTGACTGCAGAGAAGGCTGGAAAGAGCATCCAAACATGGCCCAAACCATACTTAAAGCGGCAGCATCATTTGGTAGCACCTGGTAGCTGTTCAGGTGCGCATTCAGTGCCTTCTTGCTACTCATGGGCCTATCAGTTGCTATTTGAAAAAGAAAAATATATCGTTTATTTTAAGACCCAGTAACCTAAAGTCCACCATCAGCCATGGCCAGCTGTTGTGTTGACCTGGCTATTGCCTGAGTCAATCCACATCTGACCATCCCTGAAGATAACATAACTCTCAACAGTGTACAGCACTTAAAACACCTTAAAAGTGGGCCCTAGACACCTGGCAAAGTGGTGGTGATGAAAAGAGGAAAGTAACTACTCCCTCCCAACCCACCTATGTTTGAAGGAGACTGACTGGAGTCTTCATTTGACTTGGGACACAATGAAAGCATCTGTTATACATTTATAAAAAAATACATTGGATTGGCAGGGCGCCGTGGCCCATGCCTGTAATCCCAGCACTTTGGGAGGCTGAGGCAGGTGGATCACGAGGCCAGGAGACTGAGACCATCCTGACTAACACGGTGAAACCCTGTCTGTACTAGAAATACAAAAAATTAGCCAGGCATGGTGGCGGGCACCTGTAGTCCCAGCTACCTGGGAGGCTGAGGCAGGAGAATGGTGTGAACCCGAGAGGCAGAGCTTGCAGTGAGCCTAGATGGTGCCACTGCACTCCAGCCTGGGAGACAGAGCAAGACTCAGTCTCAAAAAAAAAAAAAAAATTGGATTTAATTAGTCTAGGAATGATTATTAGTGCTTAGCAAAGTTAGGCATTAAAGTGCTTAGAAAAAAGGCCTGGAAAGTTACAAACAATGTGTACCTGGCATCTGACTACATCATAACTGGATATTTATATTAATGTTTTACAAGATCGTATAATTTATTTTTACTATGACCCACACCTCTCATAAAAAGAAACCCAGGTCCAGGTGTGGTGTCTCACCCTGTAATCCAAGCACTTTGGGAGGTTGAGGCTGGAGGATTGTTTGAACCAGGAATTTGATACCAGCCTAGGCAACATAGAGAGACCTCATCTCTACAAATTTTTTTTTAAAAACTAGCCAGATGTGGTGGCATACACCTGTAGTCTTAGCTACTCAGGAGGCTGAGACCAGAGGATTGCTTGAACCCAGGGGTTAGAAGTTACAGTAAGGTATGATTGCACCACTGCCCTCTAGCCTGGGTGATAGAGTGAGTCCCCATTGCTAAAAAACAAAAACAAAAACAAAGCAAAACAAAAAACTCAAATAGTATAAAATGTTTAAATATAAATTCAGTCTAACTAGAGTAGCAATATTTAGATTTTCCTTATTATATCCACAATACTTAGTTTTGAGATTGTTTTGTAGTTTATATTACCAGGAGTTAGGGGAAAGGAATTAGAATTTTCTACTTTGTGTTAATCAAAGTCAAGTCTTATGAATAAAAATGATACTTTAATTTCACTAAAATATTTTAATGAAAAACTTATCTTGTATGGACTACAATA
Organism: Symphalangus syndactylus; assembly: GCF_028878055.3. Taxonomy (NCBI): domain Eukaryota; kingdom Metazoa; phylum Chordata; class Mammalia; order Primates; family Hylobatidae; genus Symphalangus; species Symphalangus syndactylus. Next base: position 47,003,365 of record NC_072440.2, read on the forward strand.
GTGGGCATATTTGTGCAATATTACAACAAACAAGAGGGTAGAACTATTTCTGGAATTGTGGAGGAATAACCTCCAAAATTTTTTTCCTCTGTAAAAGCAATGAGAGTATTGGCAAAAATGGTCAAAATCAACTTTTTCAGAACTCTGTAATTAAAGACTTGCAGGAATTAACAAAGAAATCCAGCAAAACAGCGGAATCTTGAAAAACAGAAAACTCTGTGACATTTTAATTTGTTGTATTTCCATTTTCCCTCACTTCCTAGCTCTGTGGTAGCTCTGAAGGTGAATGGCCTTGGAACCATGAAAATCAGCAGTCTAGCAGCCACTGGAGGTGATAGAACAGTAAGTAGTCTGTCTAGCAGCCATTGGAGGTGACAAAGCAGCCATCTTTGGAGTTCCTGTAAAACCCCATCCTGAGAAAATTATTGCTATTTGACCTGTAGGGCAGGCAATTTCTTGAAAAGCTCCATTCTCAAGATTTGTCTTTATTTGGACTGTCTTAGAGCTAGCTCTATAAAAGCAGCTATATTTCAAGTCAAAAAAAAAAAAAAAATCCATGGCAACTGTTTAACCCCACAGCAATCTAAGGCAGCAATACTAGTCAAGGTTGGTGACCAAGTAATCTGAAAGATGTCCATAGGGAACTTTAGAAAGGTTCTACATGTTCCAGAAGTCTAGAAGAACATGTACAAGTGTGGGTCTGTGCATACGGCCTGGAAAGACCTGAGATCCCAATCTCTCACCTCTGGCTGACCTTTGTGCCATCAGGAAGCGATAGCTAAGGTAGAGTTGTGAAATGCCCACTGGCACATTGAAGATGCACTTGCAACACACAGAGAGAGCCCTTCAGCAAAGGCTAGGAGACTGATTGTTTCTTTAAGATATTAAAGAAAATCTCTATTTAATTATTAATTAACCATTAAGCTAATGAAGGAGAGACTTCAGTAGCCACAAAAAGACTTTATAGAATTCGTCCAGGAAAGTCACTAAATAAACACAAATCATCATTATCATCATCAGCAGCAGCAACAGCAACAAGAACAGCAGACAACAATAAAAATAAACTCTAGGGTGAAGAATCTGATTTAGAGTTTCCATATTATAATATTTTAAATTTCCAGTTCAACCAAAAAAATACTGCAAAGAAATAGGAAAGTATAACCTAAACACAGTGGGGGAAAAACAGCAATAGAAACCATTTGTTAGGAATCCCAAATGTTGGATTTGTTAGAAAAAACTTTGTGAACTACCGCACCTGGCCCACAATTTTCTAATATGTGTTAATGCTATGTGACAAAATGCCCTGATTCCTACTGCCAAAGGTTCAACTTAATGTATATACCCCAAAACCCATGCATTTTTGCTCTTTTTTGTTTTTTTGATGGTTGTTGAAGTAAAACAGCCTATCCTCTTCAAGCCCACCTATGTTGTTCCTTAGGCATTCTATCTTTGCTCAAATTGTTGAAGGATGGTGGTTTGTTTCATGGTTTTTGTATTTAAGACTAATGAACATTCTAACATGATAAAGGCAATTATTATTGTGTAGCCATGGTTTTCTGAAAAAGATATTTTAGAAATTGTATTTCATATCTTAAATAAAATTTGTTTCTAAATTTCAAAGCTGAGAAAGTCCCCAATCAAGTCAGCAAATTAAAAGTCGGTTTGGTTGTTTCCTAACATTTAAAACACGCACATGACTGTTAGTGTATACATACACACACACACATACCCTTCAGCACATAATCCCCACAATATGGCAATGGTCTATGCAGAAACACAAGATGAGGTTATTTTAAAATGTTCACCTATTTAGAATGAATCTTTGCAATATTTCTCTCTTTTTCTTCCTTTAGTGACTTTATATTACTGGTTCATAGGCTTCTAAGTAATATTATCTTTCACCATTGTTTGAAAAGATTTAGTCTCTTTCCAAATTTAAGAAGTTACCAAGTTCATAAGAAGTTATGAAGTTCATAAAGTCTCACAGAAAAAATAAGTATTATGTGCATGACATTTTATAATTAATTTAAAATTTGTTCCACTTATAGTTATATTTGAATTCAGCATTCCCATTAGGAAGGCTAGGTAGATAGCCTAGTTTTAAGAAATTCAGAGCAACATAATAAATAGAATTGCTATGACTGAAACCCAAATCTGGAAATTTTTTGTATATATATTTTTTAAATTCTGTGTACCCACAATCTAGGAACATTTTAAAGATCATTTTTTAGATAATTTACACTACGCTGATATTTTAATTCTTGTCTGTTTGTAGTAAATATACACAAAATATCAAAATAAATCTCTAGGACACATCTGTTTCCTGTTCATTGTGCACATCATGTTATAAGCTTTTGGAATGAAAATCGACATTTGAAAACCTCAAGAAATGACAGTAGCAGCAGCGATGATGTTTTTCAGCTCTCACTGCTAATGTGGGAACTGATTATTTATTTCAAAAGCTTTTATAAAATAACCTTGAACATATTCAGCTAGGAAATAAACCTTGAAATTATATGGTTACCAATAACAGTAAATTAGAGTTTCAACAAATAACTCAGTGATTTTCTTAAAAATGCTAAACATTTCATTTCTTAAATACTCGCCCAGATTGTTTTTTTAATTTTAAGATGCTGTCAAAAATTTATACGCATGTGTGTGCAACATATATACATATATTATTCTTTCTTTTAGGTAGCGCAGTTGGTTAAAGGACCAGAACGCATTCCTAAATAGGTGTACATTTTAAAATAATCTTATATTATGAGCAGGTTGCCAACTTTTGATTGGGAATAGTTTGTTGAAGTTTGCCTTTTGATCTTAACTAGCTAAATTAAGATAGCTTAAATTAAGAAATTAGGAAATCTAAATTAATTTAGATTTTTTAACACCTTAAAAGATCTACTTTAAGGACAATTGAAAATTAGAATTCTTTAGATGAGAAAACATGCCTAACATTACCTTATTTGAAATGGAATCTATTAATATTTAAACACATATCAGACATCAAGGACTAAAAAAATTATACTAAGGCAAATATGAAATTATCTCTGTTTCCCTTCCTCTCTCTTCCTTCCCTTTCTCACTTCCTTCAAGGGAAAGTTTCTGCGGCCTTTGGCTCTATTTGTAGAACTCAAAGTTCCCTCGCTAGTAATGAAGTCTCTCTGGTCACACACATAAACATTTGCATGTAAATATATATGTATGCATGCATGTATATATGTATTTACCTCCCACTCTGTCAGCCATGTCCCAGCAGGTATTAAAAGTTACAGCAGCAGGAGTTTGAGTAACATGAAATAAAGGAGATGTTTACTGAGGTGTAGACAGACAAGAGGAAACCAGCAAACCATCTTGAGTCACCAACTCTTTGCACCCCCAGACCTCAAGGTGCAAAGGAAGGAGCTAGCATTACCAGTGAGAATTAGAGTCTTCAAAGGGAGTGGGTGTCCAGTAGAAGCTGTCCTTGTGGAAGGGGCCAGCCAGTGGTTTGAGATGGGGGGAGGGTAAATTTGTGTATAGGGTTAGAGGGAGCTAGGGAGGGCATAAGAAATGTTTGACATCTTCTTTTTCTGCCCTCCAATATCCTGCCAGTGGCTCCCACTGGCCTAAGCTTCCAGGGGGCAAGGGGATCCCATCTATATGGATCAGTCCTCCTGCAACAAAGAGCTGGGTGGAAAAGGGTCCAGAATGGACCTAGGGGGCAGTGGCAGCAAGTGGAAAATAACCAACCCCCGTTTCCAGTGCTTCATTTTCTCAGTTTGGCTGCCTACTGGCCAGGCAAACTAATCTCTCACAGCTCTGACTGTGTGCTTACGTAAGTGACCATTCCTTTATCTGGGGCTACAACATGAAAGCAGGCAAGGTCACCCTCTGTCCCGGCTTTCAAGCCCTAGACCTCATATTATGGGTACTGGTGCTTGGGGGTGTTTTCCAACACTTCCCTCTAAAGTTAGGCTTCCCACTTCCCAGAGTTAATTGACCAGGATGAGTCAAAGTCAGGACAGTAATCATCTTGAAGGAGAGATCCTGGGGGTTCTTATACAGAACTATGTATCGATTCACTTTCATGGAGACCAGTTATTCTCCCAGAATGACCCTTAACTCAGGTTATTTCCAGTTCTCTCCAGTAAATTCGATGAGATAAGGACTTTGGTTATCATATTGGTTCATACCTCACAGCTAGTAGAAATTCCCAGAGGTGCTAAGGTACTCTGTGCTCAAAACATCAGTGTATGTATTCCAGTGTGACAAGAATTCACCAGGCTAGAAAGGCCCTTGTCCAAAACTCCAAAATATTATGTTTCTATAAAATGAAAAACTTTTTATATCAAACTCATTATTCGATCTTGATTAACACTAGAGGTTCGGAGCATATACACTCTTCAATGTATGTATATGAAATAAACTTTTTTGTATTACTTTTGTGTATTGCTGTTTCTCATTTTAAGAAAGAAACTGTTTTGCTTCAAGATGATGGAATAGTCCTTAAAAATATGATCCGTTTGGTATCATGTAAACATGGGCTAACATGAAGATAATTTCATATTACTAAACATTGTTAAAGAATCTGATTTTGCCCATGCTTTGAAGGTTATTAGACTCACCTCTCTAAGAGATCAGGGAAAAACTATAGCTAACACATGGAAATTAGCTGCTACTTTCCACTGAATGACACCGTTGATCCAATGTACTGCTGTTAAGCAGAATTAAATTCTTCCAAAATGTGGAGAAAATTTTGACCAAAAAATTTGTGATTGCTATTACTACAGTATGCCCTTCTGTAGTTTTTCTCTTAGTCAAAAATACAGTGATTTTTGTTTTTGTTTGTTATTGTTTTTAAGATGGAGTCTCGCTCTGTCACCCAGGCTGGAGTGCAGTAGCGTGGCCTCGGCTCAGTGCAACCTCTGCCTCCTGAGTTCAAGCAATTCTCTTGCCTCAGTCTCCTGAGTAGCTGGGACTATAGGAGCCCACCACCATGTCTGGCTAATTTTTGTATTTTTAGTAGAGACGGGGTTTTGCCATGTTGGCCAGGCTGGATGATAAAATTAAAGAAGAAAAGAATTCAATAAGAGTATGCTTAAAACATTCAAAACTTACAAAGGAGAGGAAATAAGCACATAAGAATGTTCTGCTTTAGAATGAGTGAATGAGCAGCCCTTGAGATTTTACTGCTTGATGGCTCAGGGTACTCAAAATTATCTTGTTTGTTAAAATGTATATAGAGAAAGATCATGAAATATCAGCTGAAATCTTGTCTTTAAATTCAGATTTTAACTGGATTGTTTATCAACCCAGTGATAAACAATGAGGTCTCCTTTTAATTGTTGTGGTAGAGACAGGGGTGGGGGCATGGAGACGAAGGGCAGGAAATGTTAAGGAAGGGCTGGTTGCCTAGCCAGACAAGTCGAAGGAGGTAGCTGGAGATCAGCGCAACCTAAAGGCATCACAACCTGCTGTGAGGGCACAAAGGAAGGGACAATGAATATTTTTTTCTGAGTAGCTGAACGAGAGGATTATGAAATGTTCCCATGCAGGAACAGGACTCTGAAACCCGGAATTTTGTTTCAGTTGTGAAAACTCTGGGGTCAAGGGGAACACAAATAAATCAGTGCTTTTATGTCACTTGAGAGAGGCTGATAAAAAGCTGAACTACCGAAACAGGGACACAGAGCAGGGAAGAGGGGTGGCACAGAGGTAATCTGGTGCAGAGAGAGTCTGAAGTGAAAGAAGTTTGTTTAAATGCAGTTTGAAATTGTAATTTAAAACTTCATATATTCATATAATCAATAAACCTTTAAATTTGCTTATCACTAGGATCTACCACTTGTTATTCAGGAACCTGCATGCAGTCTTTAGAACAGTGGAGAGAATCAGGTAAGCTTGTGCTTTAATTTTTTATCTAATTCACTAAACTAATAAATACTTACAGAGTACCTACTGTATGCAAAGCATTATAAGACCGCCATAAGATATCACTTAATATCAATTTTTCCTTTAATTTAATAAGATTTTTTTCATGCTAGTATGTGTCTGTTTTAGATATTTTGTTATATATGCAAAAAGGAAACAATTGTCAAGGTGTTTTATAAAGATAACTTTCCTAGAAAAAAAGCCATGACCTGCTGAAAAAGTTTTGGACTCCCACACTATGACATAAAAACTCAGCCTTGTAAACAAGGATTTCTGGGAGTTTGATATACAAGGTCCTCCACCCATTTTCCTGTCACACAGGATGTAATGGCTTTTGTTATAATGTAGTGTGACACTAAATAACTGATCACTGAGTGTGTTACTTATTATTTCAATCACTCAAAAGAGCTACATTTACAAGAAATCAAATGACCTTTAATAGATAGAATGTACTGATGTCAAATTTTTAAAAACCAGGATTATGTTATGAAACTTTTCAGGCATAGAGATTAAAGTTTCATATATGCCAAGAAAAGCTTTGTTCTAAAAAACCCACATTTATAATTTAGGTTCATATCTAATAATTTTCTATAAGTCAGAATTAAGATCTAAGATCCTGCCTTGCTTAATCCATGTCTTCTAATATGACTTCTGCTAGAATGAACTGTCATTTAACAGAACTTTTTTTTGCTGTGTTGACCACCTACTGGGAGTATTTTAACCCAGTAGCTTACTCAAATCACATTATATTGTCATTTTATTGAGCTTTAGTTTTGGAACCAAGATTTTACATGCTGTTGATGAATATATCTATTACAGTCTGTGTTATAATTGAGTTCTGGTTTTTGGACCATCAGTTAATAAGAGAGATTAATTAATCACATTTGTTCTCCTGTTGCCATTGATTAAGTCCACAAGAGTATGGCAGGACTGGGTAGAGATGAAGATTGTTTATCTAATGTGCAATATTTGTTTAACACTATTCTGCTAGTTAAGTGACTGCTGCTCTTGGAGAAGAGGATTTGTACACATAGTTATTCATTTAGTCTTCAGAATTTATTGGGCATCTACTATACCTGAAGCCATTCTTGAGTATTAAATAAGATCAACAAGTCCCTGCCCTCATGAAGTTAATTTTTGTTGTTGTTAAGAGAAGATAAACAATAAATAAATAAATAAATACATTAATGAGAAAACATGTCACATAGAAATAATGTTACACAAATAATTACGATAGAAGAGTGGCTACTTTCATTTGCATAGTCAGAGAAGACATGTCTAAAAATAACACTTAATGTGCCTTTTGAATGACAAGAAGTCAGCCTTGTGAAGATCACATAAGGATCATCTAAGTTTATCTGAAAAACAAAAACAAAAGTAAACCTAAACAAAATTGTTTAATGTCCCAAATTTCCCTTTACCCCTCCTTAATGAATGCATACACCTTTGCTCAAGAAGACTGGTGAATATGTATAGATTTTGAGCAAAAGTATTATTAGAAAAATAACTCCAGGAGCAAGTTGCACTGAAGGTGAGTTATTTGTCGAGGCAAATATAAAGTAAAAATGAATCATGGCATGAATATGTGGAGGTTGTAAGAAGAAGAAGAACTTGAAAAAAACAGCGATTCCCTTTTATTTCTCATCTTTCTCTCTTCCAGACCTGAAGATGCAAAGTATTAGCAAGTGCAGGGCTTCAACAAATAGCACGTGCTATTTATGTAGGGAGAGGAGGAAACTGTTAGGAGATTCAGGTCACTTTCACCCACAGTTAGTGTTATCATTTTATTTAGAATCTGGAATTGTATTCTATCTTGTGAAAAGTAACTTTAAAGAATTAAATTGAGTATGTATATCTTAGAGTTAAACATTCTTTAATCAACAAGAATAGGTGAGTAACAATCCAACTGTATGCTTCCTGACTCTCCCTTCACAGTGACAATGGATTTCTCTTTTCTTTTCATGAGTGAACTAGTATGAAAATATCAGTTCCTCTTTCACACTGTGGTTTCTCTATCTTTCGCAGAAGTCTGAATGTGGAGCCTCCAGTGGGCCGTGGCTTGTTAGGGTACATTCTCCTTCTCAGAGCCACTTATCAATAGCTCTTTACAACTGGAGAAAAAAACTCACAGCAATAAATTTGCTTCTAACTGGAATGCTTAAAACTTAACTAGGAAAATCCATGAACCAACTGTTTTCCAATTCTAGTTTGTGGTACATAATCTGAAATTACAAAAAAAAAAAAAAAAAGAAACAACAGCAACAAAAAAAACAGGTGAATTTGGCTCATGTTCAGAGTCAGCTCTGTACCAGCGCTATTCTGTACAATCCAGAACACTTGTTCCAAGTGTCCAAGCAGAAAAACCATGCCTGGCCTTGAGAAATGGAGTGGAGAATCCATTAGTATTTCGAAAACCTGTGGGTTTAATTTTAAATGTCTGTTTATGAGGATTACCTGGAATCTAGCCTTCCCCAGAAGAAAGGGGAAGAATAAAGGCATTTCCTTTTTTTAAGCAGAAAAAACCCAAATCTTGCAAAACTCCATTTTAAAACACTATGCTCCATTTGGTGTAAGGGGTATTAAAGCATCTTTGTGAAGATTTAATGCATCACATTTTATTGTTCAAATTACCAATATTTTGCTAAGAAAGTGTTTAATAGCCTTTATTGTTCCTTTTGAGACAAAATAAATCCATGCTTTAAAAAATGCAAAAATTAGTAAATAAATATGAAAATAATGTATAGTCTTGCCATTAAGTGATAACCTCTATTAGTAACATTTATAGCCTTTAGAACTTTTTCTATGCAAAAGCCAGGTACCGTGGCTCATGCCTGTAATCCTAGCTACTTAGGAGGCTGAGGGAGGAGGACCGCTTGGGCACAACAGATCGAGGTTGCAGTGAGTTATGATCATGTCACTGGGTGACAAGAGTGAGATCCCATCTCTAAAATAAAAAAAAGTGAATGTTCTATACATATATGTGTAGTTATAAAAATGTAACCATATTACGTGCATTATGTTCTTGTAGTCTGTTTTTTATTATGTAATTTCACTATGTAATCTGTTTTTAATTATGAACATATGTTCATGCCATTGAATATACATGGACACCATCATTTTTAATTACAACATTTCATTACATACATTTACCATGTTATTTTCTGTTGGCCACTTAAGTCATTTCAAATTTTTCTTATCATAAACAATGTTTTAATTGACATACTCATGTACCTAATCGGGTGAACAGAGTGCAACAAAAGCACATGTGATGGACACTTAGCCCAGTATAAGGAAGTCAGCAAAAGGTTCTCAGAAGCGGAAACCTCCAAGATGAGACCTCAAAGCTGAGATCTGAGAAGCCCATCTGTAAATGATGAAGAGAAGTAAGCCGAACACCCTTTCTGAACCTAAGCTGAACACCCTTTCTGAACCTAAGCTGAACACTCTGTTTATTCTTAATCTTTCTTTAATTAATAATTTAGTACAATATTTAGTTTCATGTTCTCACTGACCCTCAGAATTCAGAAATTTTTACTCTTTTCTCTCTTTTTCTCCCTCTCTGTCATATTAATAACAATGTAGTTGTTTGCATAGGAACAATAAAACTTGTTCTTCTATTTTTCTGGTTATCATTGAATGAACTGATTGTGCAACCAAATTATTTGAATCTTTTGGAGTGCCGTATTTAGGAATAGTCTCCTTTAGTCAGATATAAAAACTGCATCAATAAAAAATAAAGCTTGTGCTTAGGTAGACATACAGGATCAATGACTACAAAGCCATGTGAAGAAACTGGTCAGATATCTGTTTCATGGCTTATAAAGGTCAATCTTACAGTTAATAAATTAGTTCACTTCCTCATAGCCCAGAAACCCTGCCTATTTGGCGGGATCTTTTATTTATTTATTTGTTTATTAATCAATTAATTAATTAATTTATTTTTTGAGATGGATTCTTGCTCTGTCGCCCAGGCTGGAGTGCAGTGGCACCATCTCGCCTCACTGCAAGCTCCACCTCCTGGGTTCACGCCATTCTCCTGCCTCAGCCTCCCGAGTAGCTGGGACTACAGGTGCCCGCCACCACACCCGGCTAATTTTTTGTATTTTTAGTAGAGTCAGGGTTTCACCGTGTTAGCCAGGATGGTCTCCATCTCCTGACTTCGTGATCTGCCCGCCTTGGCCTCCCAAAGTGCTGGGATTACAGGCGTGAGCCACCGCACTAGGCCGGGGATCTTAAAAAAAGAAAAGTTGACCAACATTTTTCCCATATGTACTCATTAGAATCTTAACCATACCATCTTCTCTATAGAACCTCAAAAGGTGATCATGGATTGATCATGAATCATGGATTAATGTGCTTTGAGTTTGGCCCAGTAGTTAGGAAAACCCAGGAACTGCAAAGACCAGAAGAGAAAATAGTAAAGAAACATGAAAGATGAGATTCAAACATCATGATTTAAGTAAGAGACAGAAAAAAAAGTAAAGGCTAAGTCAGACCCACATGAAAGATAAATTTCCACATTATAACACAGCTGTGGAGGGGTCATGACATGAGCCAGTGAAAATTCAAAGTGAGGGATTAGGATTCCTAGATCACAAATAGTGATGTGCTGTGCTGGCTTTAAAATATTTCTGGCAGGGCGCGGTGGCTCATGCCTATAATTTCAGCACTTTGGGAGGCCAAGATGGGCGGATCACCTGAGGTCAGGAGTTCAAGACCAGCCTGGCCAACATGGTGAAACCCCCCTCTAGAAATATTAGCCAGGCGTGGTGGCGCATGACTGTAATCCCAGCTGCTTGAGAGGCTGAGGCAGGAGAATTGCTTGAAACTGGAAGGCGGAGGTTGCAGTGAGCCGAGGTCATGCCATTGCACTCCAGCCTGGTCGACAGAGCGAGATTCTGTCTAAAAAATAAATAAATAAATAAATAATAATAATAAATAAAATAATGTTTCTGCCAACAGTTCAGTCATTAATCAAATAGGAATGTGGGCAAAATTGTATTAATATTTGCTTATTTTAGGTTGTCTAGAATTTTATAAACGGGTTTTGTTTAGATCATAGGAAATTACTGGCATATGAGGCAATACTTTTGTCTGTTGCCTCTATTTTGGGTGGGGTAAGTGGGTGACATTGTATTGTGGCAAACAAACACTGCGGCATACAGGATATTGATGCACAAAAGCTCAGGGTAAATAAGAGGAGCTAGAGGTTGTAAAGAAATATTCTACAGCAGGTCAACTCTGCCCATCTGACTTCCAGTGCAGACAGTCTGACAATTTTAGCAATATTTTAAAGACCAAAATAATGAAGTAAGTGTTTGCCAGAAAGAAAGCAGAGAACTTGGCTCAAACTTTGAAAAATTAATTTTGCTTTTTTCAGATAGAGCACTGTGATGAAAGAGACTAAAGAAGCTTTCAACAGTTTATTCAGGTTCCAAGAGAATGTTGGTGTGCCTAGTGTCCAAATTCACCAGACGAGTTTTGCTGTGATTTTCCAAGCTAGGTTCATTTCATTACATGACAAAGGAAATGATCAACATTGTAAATAATTTTTCTGCCTGTGACCATATCTTACCAGTTTATGCAGGAATTTCAAGCAAAGTACGAAAAATTTGCTAATTTTTGTGCTATCAGGAAGATAGGAGGTGAAAGCATGTTGAAAGAATTTAAACTACAAATTGATAACAAGGAATTTTTGGAGTTCAGAAAATCTGCAAGAACCAACTTGTCAGACCCCTCAGGACCCATAGTATGATTCTTGTTTCTCACTGATGTGAGAAGAGAATGCCACAGATTAAACTTAAAGTTAAGGAACAAATAAGCTAGACAAGAATAGCTCTGCTTTCTTTAAGGAAGTGAAATATTCACATTCAAACTGAACTTGTGGATTGACTCAATGCACATTTGTTTCCTTTTTCTGATATTCTCTGAATTCAGTAGAGTTACAGATTGCCTAGATATACAGATATGTTCGTACAAAAAACGGCCCAGTTATAGAGGAAGTTCTCAAGTTACAAGAAATCTGAAACACACTTTAAGTTCTGGCAGAGGCTCTTGGAAAATAAAGCTCAAGTTTTTTTTTTTTTTTTTTTTTTTTTGTGATTACAGAAATGTGGTATATCTATAAGCCACAATATCCAAAGAAACTGATTAAACTGTGCTATGGTTTGAATGTGTTCCCCAAATTTTATGTGTTGGTAACTTAATTCCCCAAATCTTATGTTGATGGTATTTGGAGATGGGGTATTTGGGAGATAATTAGGAATAGATAATGTCATAGGGTGGGGCCCTCTCATGAGACTGGTAACTTGTAAGAAGAGGAAGAGAGACTTGAGTTGGCATGCTGTTGCCCTCTCCTCATGCGATGCCCTTCACCATGATATGAGGCAGCAAGAAGGCCCTCACAAGATGCCAGTACCATGCTCTTAGACTTCTCAGCTGCCAGAACTGTGACGAATACATTCCTTTTCTTTATAAATTGCCAAGTTTGTAGTATTCAGTTATAGCAAAAGAAAATGAACTATGACAGACTGTAAGTGAACTTTTCTGAACAAGATGACATACTAATGCCATTTGGGAGATGAGTATATCAGTTTTGAAACTAATGATATACTCAGCTTATGGCCAAACACCTAGAAATTACCAACATAAATCAGAAAGTCATCTTTGGTGATGTTAACCTAGATTCAGAATTGGAGTGAGTCCTGAAAAAAATTCTTTACCAATTTTAGGAATAAAAGATTCAACCCACACTAGTGGATTTCTGGTTACATGATGTGACAGTTAATATTGAATGTCAACTTGACTGGATTGAAGGATGCAAAGTATTGTTTCTGGGTGTGTCTGTTAGTGTCTTGCCAAAGGAGATTCACATTTGAGTCAGTGGTCTGGGAGAGGCAGATCCACCCTCAATCTGGGAGGGCACCATCTAATCAGCTGCCAGCATGGCTAGAATAAAAGCAGGCAGAAGAAGGTGAAAGGGTCTGATTTGCTGAGTGTTCTGGTCTTCATCTTTCTCCCGTGCTGGTTGCTTCCTGCCCTAGAACATCAGACCCCAGGTTCTTCAGCTTTTGGACTCTTGTACTTACACCAGTGGTTTGCCAGGGGCTCTCAGGCCTTTGGCCAGAGACTAAAGGCTGCACTGTCAGCTTCCATACTTTTGAGGTTTTGAGACTGGGACTGATCCACCACTGGCTTCCCCACTCCTCAACTTGCAGACGGCCCATTGTGGGAGTTTACCTCGTGATCTTGAGTCAATTCTCCTTAATAAACTCCCTTTCCTATATACATATATCCTATTTGTTCTGTCCCTCTAGAGAACCCTGACTAATAGACATGGTCATTGTTGAAAATTACCTGAAACAAGAGACCAACTTGGTTAGGAGTCCCTCAGCATAGGCAGTTCCTTGAGATATGGAAAAAAAAAAAAAGTAAACTTTTAAAAAATATAATTATATAATCTAATTTAGGCTAATATTTATATTCTGAAAGGGAATAATCACTTGGTCACAGACGAAGCTTTAAAAAAACATGAATTTCTCAGTAGTTCTTGTTTTGTTTTCAGAGACAAGGTTTCACTCTGTTGCCCAGGTTAGAGTAAGTGGTACAATCGTAGCTCACTGCATCCGTGATCTGGGCTCAAGTGATCCTCCTGCCTCAGCCTCCCAAAGTGCTGGAATTGCAGGCATGAGCCACTATGCCCAGCCAGCTTTTTTATGTACCACGTGGTCTCATCTTACTTTCTGTTTTTGTCCTGTCTGGCTGTCTCCTCTATTCTCATTATTATCTGGACAATCTCATTAAATTAAAATTGAAATTTTAAACATATAAAAATTAAAATCTTATAACATCAAAAATTGAAAACAGAGCAAGTCTGGTTGCCATAATAAAAAGTTAGGTCACTCCCTAGCTTAGTGGGTTCAAGTTGTAGTGCCCTTGGGCCAAGCGCCTGGCAATGTCACCATGAATGACTACTTCTCTGCAAGGAACAATTTGCAACTATTTCATTTAATGTGTAGTTGGTGGTGTTAATGTGTGTTTGTGTGATGGGTTGGTGGTGAACAAGGAAGCTGCAGAGACATTAGGCATGAGATGTGTCTACTGTGAGTTAGGAGTATTAGTAATAGTCTTTAGACGAGAAAGCAAACAGGAAGCCCACAGCTTTCAATTACTATATATGAAGTGAGTTAATAATCATGACTATAAAACAGGAATCACAAACTCAAGTAAGGCCATGGGCTAATATATGAAAAAAAAAACTGATTTTAGTTGTTTCCACACAGAAACATATTGTATGCATATTAAAGCATAATAATATAATATAATAATATAATTTATAAAATAAATGTGATTCTTCTCACTGTATTCTTTAAATTCATTACCACCTTAGTTTATTTTTTCCCCAATTTTGATGGTGACATGAAGACTCAAAACTATTCTACTTTAGTAAGATAAAAATGATGATCAAATTAGTATTGTTTGGAAACTAACATTTTCTGGTGAAAAGGACAGAGAGAACTGGGGTGAACAGAAAACTCTAGGCCTGTATAAAGGGAGTAGTTGCTACTTGATCCAATTGATTGCTGCCATTTAAGAAATGGGCTTGTATTGCAAGATCTTCCAGTGCTCTAAAAAACAAAGACATTTGGAATGTTTTAAAATTAGAAGTCTTCTAACTTTTATGTGTGTTTTTTTTTTCTTCCCCTGAATTCCTCCAGGAAAAATTTTTCAAGGGAAACCTATTTGGGGGTTGAAAACTGTCCATGGGTTTCTAGCTTTTTAGCCATGTCTTGGAGAAGATATGCTAAAGTTCTCCCTTTCTTTTTATATTTTTAGTAGTTTTATAACTCTCTCTCTCCTTTTTTTTTTAATAAGACTTTGTTACCTACACAGCGTGATGGTTCATTTTATCGTTCAATTTAACTGGGCCACAGGGTGCCCAGATATTTGATCAAACATTATTCCTTGTCTTTAAGATATTTGTGGATGAGATTAACATAAATTGGTAGACTGAGTAAAGCAGATTGCCCTCTCTAATGTGGGTGGGTCCCATCCAATCAGTTGAAGGCCTGATTATAACGAAAAGCCTAAATAAGAGGGAACTTCTCCTACCTGACTGCCTTCATGCTGGAACATCAGTTTTTTTCCTGCCTATGGACTTGAACAGAAACAATAATTCTTCTTGGGTCTCAAGACCACTGGTTTTCAGACTGGAGCTATATTACCAACTCTCCTAGATCTCCAGCTTGTTAACTGCAGATCTTGGAACTTCTCATCCTTCACAATTGCATGAGCCAATTTTTCATAATCTCTCTGTCTCCATATATATATATATATATATATATATATATATATATATATACATATACATATATATATATACATATACATATATATACACATATACATATATTTATAATATCTATCTATCTCTCTATATATGTATATATGAGTTATTATATATATATATATATAAAGTTCTATATATATATAGAGAGAGAGTTATTCATTCTGTTTCTCTGACAACCCTAATACACATAGTGATAAGAAAAGTGGGCTTGTTGGGAGATTGAAAAGCAGTTGGCTTCCAGGGAAACTCAATTTAATAGACTGATTTTTGAGCAGATATTCCTCATATAATAAAGTAAATGGTGAGATCTTAAAAAAAAAACAAATTGAATCCTTGAGATTTGAAATCAGGAAGAAAGAGGTAAGCAGAAAAGATTTGTCAAGTTAATATACATTTGTCACTATGTGACTTTGAGCCAGCCATCTCCCTTCAGTGTAAGTTGCAGTATCTGTGAAATTAAGGCCTAGACTAGATCAGATGTTTTCAAACTTGTCTCAACTTAGAGAACCAACAGTTAGAATTCTGTTTTCCAGATATTATACAGTTTTAGTGGAATGCCATGTAATCATTATTTTTAATTTTTTTAGACAAAGTAGGGGAAATTGCCCTAGTAGAAAATGTAATTAGATATAGGCAAAATAGAATTACAACCATTTGATCATGTCTATGATAAATCCAGCTATTGCAATAAACATTTCTAGGATTTTCTATTTCTATCTGCTTGCTTCTTGTTTATTAATTTTTGACATCTTAAAATGCTTGTTAGTTGTATTAGTCCATTTTCATCCTGCTGATTAAGACATACTTGAGACTGGGTAATTTATAAAGAAAAAGAGGTTTAATGGACTCACAGTTCCATGTGGCTAGAGAGGCCTCATAATCATGGAGGAAGGTGAAAAGTATGTCTTACATGGCCGCAGGCATGAGAGAATGATGAGCCAAGTGAAAGGGGAAACTCCTTATAAAACCATCAGATCTTATGAGACTTATTCACTACCATGAGAACAGTATGGGGGAAACAGCCTTCGTGATTCAATTATCTCCCACCTCATCCCTCTCACAACAAGTGGGAATTATGGGAGCTACAATTCAAGATGAGATTTGGGTGGGGACACAGCCAAACCATATCATTAGTTAAGTGATTGCAGTGCCAATACCGTAAGAGAAATTTATGAGAAAAAAAATTGAGAAAACTTTTTCTATTAGCTTTATGTTTTCTGAAAATTGGATAAAATATTGCGTTACTTTATTTTATGGTGGGAAAACTTGGTCTAGCTATTGTGGGAACATAGTTTGAGGCCCACTGGAGTAGTGTTTCTTATAGCCTCTCCCAGCTGTAACATTCGATGTGTCTACATTTTTTTTTTCGTCTTGGAATAAATGTATGTTTTATTTAACTAAGTGACATAATTCCCATGTATAATGTTTGTATTATTTTCTTTTTTAGATATATATATTTTTATTATACTTTAAGTTCTAGGGTACATGTGCACAACGTTCAGGTTTGTTACATATGTACACATGTGCCATGTTGGTGTGCTGCACCCGTTAACTTGTCATTTACATTAGGTATATCACCTAATGCTATCCCTACCCCCTCCCCGACCCCACAACAGGCCCCGGTGTGTGATGTTCCCCTTCCTGTGTCCAAGTGTTCTCATTTTTTACCTGTGGCCAAGCAAGATTCATGCCCTCTTAGTTGGAGAGAAATTCTCTTACAAACAAAATATAGCTGTGGGCTAATTTCTGTTGTTGAAATTGAGGAAGAAAACATTGGAGGACAAGTGCAATAGTTGAAATGCATGCAAACTTTGTCCCAACAACAAACCTTTAGTGGTTTAAAACTTCTTTTTCATCAACTTTCCACTCAGAAAACTTTATTCTTCATTTTATTTGTTTTAGTGTCTACTACCTATTAAGAAATTCTCTATATGTTGTGGATAAAGCAATGAACCAAACAAAACAAAACAAAATCCCATCTTAATGGAGCTTATATTTTGGTGGAAAGAAATAGACAATCAATAAAACATAAAAAATAGTATTTTAGATAGTTAATAGTTTAATGGAGAAAAACGAAACTGAAGTAGAGAAAAGAGTGTATGTGAGGGGTGTGAGTGGCAAATTTAAGACAGGGTAATCAGGAAAGGTTTCATTGCAAAGATGATGTTTGAGCAAAGGTGGGAGGAAGGTCTATCTTAGTTCTAGCTGTTATAACAAATTACCATGGACTGGGTGACTCACAACAAACATTTATTTCTCATAGTTCTGGAGGCTGAAGATTTCAAGATCAAGGTACCAATAGATCTCATTTCTGCTGAGAGCCCTCTTTCTGGCTTGCAGATGACCATCTTTTGGTTGAAACCTTACATAACGGAGAGCATAGAGAAAGAGATCCTGTGTCTCTGCCTTTTCTTTTTTTTAAATAAGGGTACTAATTTTGCTATGAGGACCTGCCCTCATGACCTAATCTAACCTTGTTACCTCCCAAAGGCCCAATCTCCAGATACCATCACATTGGAAGTTAAGATTTCAGCACATGAATTTGAGGGAGACACAAACATTCAGTCTATAAGAAAGTCTATGTTAGAATGTAGGGTAAGAAACTTATAGCAGAAGGTCCCTAAGGCAAGAGCATCCTTGGGAATTTCAGAAGACCACTCTGTTTGGAATGGAGTGATTAAGGCAGACAGTGGTAGAAACATGAGGTCAGATTATATAGGGGCTTAAAGGCCATTTAAATGATTTGGCTTTTATTCAGAGATGGAAGCTAGTAGAGGATTTGGGGTAGAAGGGTGGCATTAGTTGATACATTTTTAAAAAAATTTTATCGTTATTATTATTATTATATTTGTACAGACATGGCCTTGCTATGTTGCCTAGGCTGGTCTCAAACTCCTGCACTCAAGTGATCCTCCTGCTTCAGCCTCTCAAAATGTTAGGATTACAGATGTGAGACACGGGGCTCTGCCAGACACATTTTTTAAAGCATCACTCTGTGCTCTTTCCAGATACCGTACAGTTTTAGTGGAATTTTATATAATCACTATTTTTGATTTTTCAGACAACGTAGGCAAAATTGCACAAGAAGAAAATATAATTAGATATAGGTAAAATATAATTGCAACCATTTGATCATGTCTGTGATTGTATTAGTCTATTTTCATACTGCTGTGAAGAAATGCCCAAGACTGGGTAATTTATAAAGAAAAAGAAGTTTCATGCATTCACAGTTCCACATGGCTGGGAGGCCTCACAATCATGGTGGAAGGCAAAGAAGGAGCAAAGTCACATCTTACATGATGGCATGCAGGAGAGCGTGTACAGTGGAATTCCCCTTTATAAAACCATCAGATCTTGTGAGACTTATTCACTATCACTAGAACAGCAAGGGAAAAGCCCACTCCCATGATTCGATTACCTCCCACTGGGTCCCTCTCTTGATACATGGGGATTATGGGAGCTACAATTCAAGATGAGATTTGGGTGAGGACACATCCAAATCATATCAATGATAAATCCAGCTGTTGCAATAAATGTTGCTGAAGTTTTCTATTTCCATCTGCTTGCTTGGTGGAAATATATACTATATGTCCAATACTGTGCTGTGGCAAGGACTGACACAAAAAGAGAAGTGAGAAGACAATTTCAATAATCCTGTTATGGCATGATAGTGGTCAGAACATGGTGAATGTGATGAGAAGTTGCTAGGTTCTGAATGTATTTTAAAGATAAAGTCAATAATATTTGCTTGAAGAGATCAGATGTGGGGTGTGAGAGAAAGAGAGTTGTTGAGTGTGACTCCAAAGTCACCAAAGGCAAACTTTCTTATTTGCAAATATTTCTACGTAAATCTCAACATCTTGTGAAAGTGTGTGATTATATTACACTCCTTGGAGTTCACTGTCAGTAGCCTGTTGTTCCCTCTTCATTTCAGAGGATACTAAGATCAGAGCCAGGACTGGGACCCACATCAAGATTACCTACAGCCTGTTGGGTTACAAGGGGACTATCTACTCCTATGAGTTCACCATCTTCCTATCCTATATGGTCCATAAATTTCTCTCTGATTTTTGTTACCCTTGCATGTGATTGTTCATCTGGTACACTGAGCTGATTCACACCAGTCCTTGTACCAACTTGTATGCTCTGTCTCCCTGGACCCAGGGCCATCATCATACTTATCACCCGAGTCTTCACTTCAGTTGTTACAGTAGGATTTTATCCAGAGTAAGTTTACAAATACCTGGGGCATGAATGATGGTTGAAATTTGCTCTGTGAGGAATAAGCAGGTAAAGCCCCAAGTGCTAAACAAATGTTAATTATTTATTGTTATGGTTGTAATTACAGAGATGTATTCAAGGAGTAACAATGATTTAATCAAGGGTTTATTCCTGCTCTGTAGAGCTATCCTGCCCATTACAGTAGCCATTAGCCACATGAAGCTATTTAATTTAAAGATAATTAAAACTAAATAAGATCAAAAATTTCAATTCCTTTGTCCCAGCCATATTTCCATTATTTAATAGCCACACATGGCTAGTGGCCACTGTATTAGACACTGCAGAATGAGGAACATTGACATCATTGCAGACAGCTCTATTGGAGAGTGCAGCTACTGATTACAGGTGCGAGGAAGTCAGAATTAGGGGAGGTCACCATGCCATTCCTATGAACAAGTTTTCACCATAGGTGAGTTGTCCTTCCTTATTTATGTGGAAATCTTTGGGAATTTCTTTTGCCAGTGACCATATGCTACATCTCCAAGGGCTTTATCATTATTATTATTTTATCGTTATTACAATTATGTTTGTACAAACATGGCCTTTACCTTTATTCCTTAAAATATCTGTTAAAGGCAATATTATGTGCATATGTGGGCGTGGGAAATCAAGAGCCTCACCACACTGCCATGAGGTATTCTTGGCTTTGGCTTGGTACAGCTCACAGAATTATTCAAATGACCCTTGCCTGAAGTTAAAAAAATTAATATACATTTTAAAGAAAACAAATCCCACATGTTTTAGTATATTTATACTTGTTCTTCCAGCTTTTGGTTTGAAGAGGACTGTGGTATCTGAAAAATCTTTGGGGATTTTCACATGAAGGTTTACATTAAATTTCTTCTCCAAAAGAGGAAGTTAGGTTTGGTCATTGGTAAAGTATCATAGAATCCCAAATGTTTTGTTTTGCCTTCAAAGCTCAGATTTGTCCATTTATAGTGGGTGTCAAACTTGGCAGGAAATCTTCTTTCATTCATGGAGCTTAGACCATTAACAAATTCTTCTAAAAAGAGAAAGGAGAGTGTTGAATAGTTTACAGTAAAAATGTTCAATTATTAATTATCATTTGTATGTAAATTGCAAACTAGGGACCATACACACTGTTGGGACTCTTCAAAAGGGCAAAATTTGAGCTGGGGAAGCCCATCACTAATTGTGACCTTGGCGATGATGCAGTGAGCAGGCAAAACTATAGTTGAGTGCCATCAGACTTTAGGATAACATCTGACATCATCCAGAGCTTTGTGAAGTAGCCCCGCCAGACAGTCATTACTAGCATAGTGGATCGCATGACCCTACTACTTTGGCTATCATTGATGGGTCTACAGTGGGCCCAAAGTTGGCTAATACACTGTAGGCTATCCAGGCTTGTAGAGCTCACTCCTTATACTGGATGGTGTTTGGCCAGTAACACCAGTTCAAAACTAAGTTACAAAATTCCTACTATACGTTGTGAACTCACCTTACATCAATTATTATGCAATCACTTTTTTTTTTTTTTTGAGCTGGAGTTTTGCTCTTGTTGCCTAGGCTGGAGTGCAACAGTGCAATCTCGGCTAACTGCAACCTCTGCCTCCCGGGTTCAAGTGATTCTCCTGCCTCAGCCTCCTGAGTAGCTGGAATTACAGGCATGTGCCACCAGGCCTGGCTAATTTTGTATTTTTAGTGGAGATGGGGTTTCTTCATGTTGGTCAGGCTGGTCTTGAACTCCTGACCTCAGGTGATCCACCTGCTCCGGCCTCCCAAAGTGCTGGGATTACAGGCATGATCCACCACCTCAATTCAGTATACTCAAAATTGAGTACACTGAAGCTCAGTTTATTGGAGTCATGGCTATAAGCAGGGTCACACGGAATTTTTTTACTCTCATGTTTGCTTTCTTTTTAATAGATTACACTTTACTTTTCTCCTTATATTTTAAGCCCTATAGAAAATATTATATGAGCTATAGAAGGAGATATAGAAACTGAGACAAGGTCTACCTGAGTCATCATAATAGGAGAGCAAATGATGCCTGTGGGCAAACCTGTATATGCAAACAGGAGAATTGGTGGCGTTTTGGTCATCCCTGAGGCCGGATTTGCATGTATAGCTGTATCCTAAATGGTATTACAGTCCTTCAATTCCTTAAA
Source organism: Symphalangus syndactylus (assembly GCF_028878055.3). Taxonomy (NCBI): domain Eukaryota; kingdom Metazoa; phylum Chordata; class Mammalia; order Primates; family Hylobatidae; genus Symphalangus; species Symphalangus syndactylus. Next base: position 47,025,040 of record NC_072440.2, read on the forward strand.
TGATGTCTGGCCATCAGGCTGTTGAAAGTATTTCCCGTTCTTTATCCTCACAAACCCCTTTGACAAATCCTTTCACTGGGGAACATTGCTGGTATGCATTTAAATCTGAAATCTCCTGTCCTTTTAATGAACATGCTATATTGAGTCATTGTGAATTCTAACTGAAGTGTTCAAAGTTAAATTGTCTAATACACACTCTGATTTATAATAAGCTCTGAATAAATGTTAGTTCTTTTCTAGTTCCTCCTTTGTATTTCTTTTTACTTAAAAATATTAATAAGTAGAGGTTTTGTTATTTTTATTCTAGTCCAGCACATGGTATTAGCTTCTTCCTTTAATTATAAATTCCATTTCATAACAATTGCAAATTCCAGGGAGTGCATTTCAGGGAAGTTATTATAGTTCATTTGAGGATAAAATCATTGGCATTTGACCTTATGTCACCATTTGTAGCATGCTACAATGTCTCAGAAATATATTGTCTTGTCAAGGCCTTCTTACTTAATTAAATCTTCCTGTAAATTTATTGAAAGGCAAAGTAAGTAAATAGCAGCTATTGAAGTGGTAATAATGATTTTACATTCAACAGAATCTTAGACATGAATATTGAAATAATCAACATCCAGTGATAATGCAAAATAAGAACAATGTGTTTGATGAAGTGTCCTATTTCTCTTTTCATAACCAACCCACAGCCTTGTATGTCATATCCTATCTTCTGGTGCTCCAGGAGGAACGATTCCATTACTGCCCTCACCAACCTAAGTCCTAAGCCCTATGGCCATTCAACCCAGCCAGAATTGAGAAATGGAGTTAAATTCATTCCTGAACATTTATGCAGCATTTTCCTCATTGCATAGTACTGGCCTTAGACCTGAGCAAGCAGGGACCCTGTGCCTCAGAGAGCCATGTACTTTAAAATGCTTTCCTCAAAGTGTTCTATGTCCCCCTGCAGTGTCCAGAACCATTTGGGGTCAGCAGTGCCATCAGGGAGGGCTCAAAGTACTGCTTCAGCGTTTTCTCTCTGCAGCATTCTATATGACCCCCAATCACAGCATAGACAGGGACAGAATGTTACCCCAGCACCATGGAGGGTAGACTCCAGGGAGAGAAATAAATGACAGTTACTGTGAGAGTCTGGGGGTGGGAGCTCTATAGAAAGACCCATTTTGGCCTGATTCTCTCCACTGAAAAAATGGATTTCCAAGAGAACGGGAGGAAACAACAGAGGTCTGTCTTAGTGTGATGGGAGTTATTGATTCAGTTTTACCTAGAGTTCCAAGGACAGACCCAGGCCCTGATGCACGGCTTTGAGGGAAAACCCAAGAGCTCACCTCAAGCTGTGAACTCTGGGCAGGGAGAGCTTGAAAGCCCTGTCCCTGAGTTGGGGAATTCCCTTTTCCTAAAGAAACCCTATGAAAATTCCACTCCAGCACCCTATGGTAGCAACCATTGCAAAAACATCCAGTGTCAATCACAGCGCTCTAAGGCCAACTTCAAAGGGTATCTTCACTGGTGAAGACAGAAATTCACTTCCTTGAAGCTTGCTGTCTTTTAAAAGAAACATCTAATTGTCACCCTGCCTGAATAGCCCAGTATTTCTCTAAGATCAACCAACCTCTACTTTGCCCTTGAGAAAACTTGTATCCACCTGGAGAAAACTTGCTGATCAGGGATAATGGTTTATTTCAGCAAAATCTCTTCTGCTTCATGATTGATTTTTTTTCTTTTACTATCTACACTTGGATATGCATAATAAAATATAAAACCATCTAAAAAATGTATCGCTGTCCAGTGCAGTAATTCTCTCCTCTCTCAACTATGATAAGAGCTGTCAGGGTTTACTTACCCAGTGAATAACCTTCCACCCCTGTCACTTCATTACTGTTGTTTGAAATTTCAATTTTATGCTTTTATTGAAGTTTAAACATTATTTATTTTTATTTTTATTTTTGAGACAGAGTCTAGCTCTTGTTGCCCAGGCTGGAGTTCAATGGTGCGATTTTGGCTCACTGCAACCTCCGACTCCTGGGTTGAAGCTATTCTCCTGCCTCAGCCTCCTGAGAAGCTGGGATTACAGGCATTCACGACCATGCCCATCTGATTTTGTATTTTTAGTAGAGACGGGCTTTCTCCATATTGGTCAGGCTAGTCTCAAACTCCTGACCTCAGGAGATCCACCCATTGGGCCTCCCAGAGTGCTGGGATTATAGCCATGAGCCACCGGGCCCTGCCGAAATTTAAACATTATTTTAAACTTTAGAAATTATTTTTCATAATCAATAGCTAATTAACATATTTTATCATTGTTTTATATTTCTTCTTCCAGATTCACTTGTCCGCCAACTAAAACACATCTTAAATAAGAACTGTGGGTGTGTGTATGTGAATGTGAGTATAAGTGTATCTGTATGTATGAGTGCATATGAGTGTGATTGTGAGTGGATTATGTATGTGTGTGCGTGTGTATGTAGACTTTGTATGTGTGAAAATATCTAAAGATGTTTTAGTTTTGAATGACTTTTAGACTGGGTATAAAATTATAATTTGGCATTTATTTTCCCTTGTCTACTTTTACCTATTTTCTTCTGGCCTCTATTTTGCTAATAAATAATATCCTGTTAAATTTACTGTCATTATCCATAAGTAATCACTCTTTTTCCTCTGCTAACTTTTGAGATCATATCTTCATGATTTGTATAATGTATTCTTGCAGAGATTTATTTTTTATTTAGTAGCCTTGTTTCTTTGCCGCCCTCTAAAGCTGAAAATTTAGTCCTTCTGTAATTATAAAAACTTCTCAATAATAATTTCCTTAAAGGTTACATCTTCACTATTACTTTTTTTCCTTCAAGAACTCCTATTTTATAAATGTTGGAGACTCTCAATCTAGCTTCTTAACAATATTTTCCTATTTATCTCTTTGTCTTTTCATGCTAGAATTCTTCAGTTCTATGTTCCAGCTCATTGATTTATTCTTGGGCTTTGTTTTCTCAAGAAAATTTCTCATCTATTGCATTTTCAAATTCATTGACAGTTTTTTTTTCATTTCCAAAATTTCTAATTAACATATCTATTTATCTATCATCTATCATTTCTGTTCTTGCTGTGTTCATGTTTACTTTTATTCAATAATTTTGTATTCTATTTAAATAGTTATATTTTCTGTTATCTCTTTGACAACCTCAACATTTTTAAGTCTTTGCCAAACTCTTCTTCAAAATAAATATCATATAGAAAACTTCATTAGTTTGATTGTCGATTTTGTTGACTGTGTTTTCTACATATGTTTTAAAATTTTTGTATGCTGGTTTACTTTGAATATTCTCTCTCTCTTTCTCTCTCAGTCTACATAAACACACACGCGTGCACACACACACACACACACACACCCTCCTCTGCCCGGTTCCCATGCTGCTCACTCTTCCTGGTCTAGGCATTTTGTGGTTGCCTCTGTATACTTTCAGTCTCCATTACAGGACTAGGTTTTATCATCACAGTTTGGAGTTAGCAGCCCTGTGGAGCAGTCAGGAATATGAGAAATCTAGGCTGCAGCTTGAAGGCAGCTTGACTCAGTTTTAGAGAATGAAATTGTGGTTGTTTGCCTCGGTGCCTCCTTGGACCCACAATTTCTATGTGCCCTTAGCTCTATTCAGCTACATTTAATAACGTTTAATAGACATTACATTCTTCCTACTTCCTTTTGCAATGGGAGGAAGCTCACCAGATTTCAGCAGCAAGTGAAGCTCAAGTTTCCCCAATTATGAGAGGACTACTATTATTGACCTTTGAGCTACCATTGCTTAGTGCTTTGCCACAACTGCATAACTTAGAAAATCGTGACTTCAGCTTTGATTCACCACTCTGTTTCTGTTCTGTTTCTCACCCATGTAGATATTTGTCTTATATTTGAGTCCAGCTGTGGTGTGTGGTGTGTGTGTGTGTGTGCATGTGTTTGTGTTTAACATTTTATCATTCATTGCTGTGTTAGGAAGGTTTTTTGAAGCGTACATTCTCAGCATCCTGTTGGCCCAGAAGCCTCCTTCTCTTTTTTCAAGCTTCTTGAAAAAGTAGTCTATTTGCAGTATCTCCATTTCTTTCCCATCAATTAAGACTTCTACTTATAATCAGGGGTCTGCTCCCATCAATGTAACTTCTCTTGCCGAGTCAAAGAAGACATCCAATTTTTCTCCATATTTTCTCTTTGATTGTTAATATTACCCCTCCCAACTTTCATGCTTATTCCTATAATAAACTTCCCTTATTTGTATAACTTGAGTGAGCTTCTGTTACTTGCAAACAAAAAAAATCTAATGACCAGAGCACTGCAAAAAACTAGTCCTTCTAACATTTCAAGGAAAGTCTAGTTATGCTTCTCACTTGCATATAATGCTTTAGTGACTCCCCATCACACACCTGTGAGATAAAAGCAGTAATTCCTTAGTATGACACTTCTCATATTCTGCACACTCCTTCTTTCACTCCCTATCACACTCACCTTCAAACCCCATCTTACACCCAGCACCAAGCACACATGCCTCCACCTCTTTGCACATACTGCCTCTACCCTTTGCCTGCAATGTCCTCCTCTTTTTGCCTTGTTCTCTTGAGAAAATCCTAACTCTTCCAACAGCTAAGTCAGGTATCCAGATGTATTCCTTTAAGGACATGTTTCCTACATATAGTCGACAATGTTTAAGATATATTAATCGAAAGACTTTTGTACACACTATCCTGGGTGTTGAGCATTTAATAGCGAGCAGCAACAAACATGCTTCATGCCCAAATGAAACTTATTTATGAATGGGGGAGATAGGCATTAATCGGATAATCCATGGGTAAATGGAGGGATGCCCCTGTGACCAGTGCTATCATGATAGTCAAAGTGCGATGCAATCCTATAATTACAAAATGTGACCTTGTGGGGATATTGTTGACATTCTTCAGAATTAAGCAGCCCCTTCTCCGGTATTATGTGCATGGTTCTGTTGTTAGGATTATCAAAATGAATTTAAATTTATTTGTTTATATGTCTTTCTCTACCCCTAAACTGTGAGGTCCTTATTCATTCTGAATCTCTGTCTTGAGCAGAGTATCTGGCACGTAGTGGGCATATGTTGAAAATGATAAATGACTAAATGTTTTCTGATTGAGTTAAAGTATAACTTTAATCATAGGTCGTACAGAATTTTACAGAGAATTTTTTATTCTAGTATTTACTTTCTCTAGAACAAGAAGTTCCGCATCTAGTTGCTTTGCAAAAGAGTACCATTCTGTAATAATTGTAAGCTTTTTCACATTCTTTCTTATAGGTCAGAGACTATTCTAGCAGTTGCTTGCTAGTTTTGAGGTTGGAAAATAGGGAACAGCATTCACTAGCTTAATTATAAATTATTTGAAAGGTCAGAGCACAAGAGCCCAGACTACACTACTGCCTTTCAGAGAATGGAAAGTGATGAACAACTGCTTGATGAAATAAATACTGTCATGAGGACAGCAAAAATAGCCAAACAACTAGATCAAACATTTCTGAAATAAAGAAGAAAATGATATGGCAATGTTAAATCAGTCTTTTATGATTTTTTGATTTTGTATATTTTTAAAGGTTATAACAAAAATGACCAGAGAATGGATGATACATAGTTATTAGTTCATTTCTTCATACGAAATTAAGTACAGTAAAAACGTTCTTTACAAAATCAAAATTATCTCCATATATTTCCACCCCACCCTCTTCCTTTACTAAACTTGGCCAAAGATAGAAATTGTGCTTTGGGTTTTGATTCATTCTTCCTTCCTAGTGATCTTCTGTTGAATGCTTCTCTAGGCAGCTGCCTCACAAGACTCATAGCCCAGAGCTGGAACCCGTAGCAGCCACAAGCAGGCTAACAGCGTGCATAGTCCATTTTTACATGTCTCACACAAAGTCCTGGTCCTGGGATGTCCTGAGAGGTCTCTGTAAGATTTAGAGATGGCCCAGAGGTCCTCTGACCCTTTCTTATCCTTTGTATTTATTTTTACCTGGTACTATGGTTTGAATGTTTTCGTTCTCTTCAAATTGCATGTTGAAACTTAATACCCAGTGCAATAGTATGAAGAGGTGTGGCCTTTATGAAGTGATTGAATGGGATTTAGGTGCCCTTATTAAAGGCCTTGACAGAGACAGTTTCTCCCCTTTGCCCTTCCACCTTTTGCCATATGAGGACACAGCATTCGTCCGTTCTGGAGGATGCAGCAACAACGCGCCATCTTGGAAGCAGAGAGCGCAGCCGTCACCAGACGCGAAATTTGCGGGGGCCTTGATCTTGGACTTTTCAGCCTTCAAAACTGTGAAAATCAATTTCTATTAATTTATAAATTACCTAGCCTGTATTTTGTTATAGTAGCACAAATGACTAACTTACTTGGACAGCTTAAGATCTCAATAAACTCCCAAAAATTTACCCTAGAATAGTTGAAACACTTTTGAGTTAGACAGACTTGGTTTGAATCATAGGTCTGTCACTTACTCGCCATTTTGACAAAGGGAAAATTTTTTTAGGTCTTCATTTTTCTTTCTGCATAGAAGGAATTTGTAAGGACCACATTGGATGCAACAGATACAAATGACCAGACACACATGAAGTGTACCTCAGGTATGTACAAACCTGAAGCTGAACACACACACACACACACACACTCACACACGCTCACACACACACATATGTAATCATGCTCCTATTGGGCAATCCCTCATCCCCACTTGGCAGCAGATAAATTAAATTTCTTCTAATATGTAAACAGCCCATTCCAGGAACTCCATTTCAGTCACTCTATTTATAATCAGTTACTCATAGGTAAATATGAAGTCAAATTCTGCTATTATCATTTTATTAGTTCATGTTAATAATTCCTGGATCCTTCCTCCCTTTTATTAGGTTTGCCATTTTAAAATGGCAAAAGCCACAATTACTTTTGCACCAACCTAATAAATTCTGACTTAAAACTCCCAGAGAGCCTCAGATGCACTATTGTCTTGCAACAGGTTTAGTAAGAGAGGAGCGGAGCGGAGTGTGCTTTCTTGAGGGGTTTGAGGAGCATGTCAGTGAGAATGGGGATTCATGTGGGTTTTCCTCATTTCCTTTCCTTATGGGTCTGGTTGCCGCAGCCCTCGAACCCTAGGAATTCATACTGGTCTGTCCTGTTGCTTTTTCTGTTGGTCTTTGGGCACCCAGATAAGCATCATTGTAGCCACCTGGCTCAAGCTCATATAGGGAATGGATTCACCCCATTCCTTTGCTCTCCCACCAAGGGGGCTCTACTTACAACTTTCTCTCAGCTTTTGGGAAACCCAGGCCTCCCCACAATGCCAATGTTTGGTCCACAAAAAATGGGGAAAGGAGACTACAATAACATCCTATCAAATATAATTAGCCCTTTTCTGTGTTCCACAGACACTGCTCTATAACACAATTCAACTTGCGAATGAGATATACATTTTTTCCGGTATATAGACACCTCTGTGGTGGATTCTGTAGCTTATTATCCAGGTTCCCCTCAGGAAGACAGAGCTCATTCTCCCAGCTGCTAGAAACTTAGTTGGCTTATGGCTGTTAACTGAGTTGCTCTCCAAAAATTACCTTCAACCCAGAGTTGCTCACTCATGAGTAATGGCAGGTTGGTGTGGACATATAAAGCCGCAGCCTCTTCCCCCTAGGCCATCTGACTCTTCTGGGATTGGCCAAAGCCTATCTTGCACTGCACTGTAGCTCACCTCATCCTTACCTACCTCCTCCATCACCACGGAGGTTAATCCGTGGGTGTTTACCAGTAAAATTCCTGCAGCAAATTTTCATCTCAGAGTCTGTTTCTGAGGAATCTTCCCTAAGAGAGGCCCAAACCATCGCCAAATTGTATGAGAAAATAGGGTAAAAGGCAATAGAGAAAAATGGGAAGGGGCAGCACTTTGCAATCTATGGCTCCCTAAATTCTGCTTTCAAAACCCCTCTGTACCTCTGTCTCAGTTTGTCTGTAACTGTGTTGGTAAAAGCCAGTAAAGTTGTTCTGTCTTATTAGTCTCTTGATGCTGTTTGGTAGAGAGACAGATTCTTAGAATTGCTCTCATGTTAATTTTGAAGTTTAAGAATGAAATCTCTTTTGTTCTTTGCTTGAGTTGAATTAGCTGCTCTTTAATATGCACATCTACCTAAACCACTGGGTGCAGGGAAAGGGACAGCCAGTAGCCCAGGGAAACTCAAAAGAGCAACCCTTGGTCATATTTCAAAGCCTGTGTAGGTGACACACATAGTGCCTGAATTCCATATATATTCCTTATGTTATTTATACTAAGTGTGATATCCTCCTTCCTCCACATTTGGTCTTTGAGCACTCAGATAGGCATCGTTGTAGCCACCTGGCTCAGGTTTATATAGGGACTTTTTTCAGTAACTCTATGGAGGGCCTATGGACAACATGACTTCTATTTTATTGTTGAAAATGTAGGCAAATAGCTGTGATGCAGGAGCACAAAATGAACTGTTACTTCTTTTTTTTTAATTGAGATATAATTCACATCATAGTAAGTTCATAATTTTAAAGTACACAATCTAGCAGTTATTAGTATGTTCACTATATTGTGCTGCTATCTGTCTATCCAGTTCCAAACACTAATTTCCTTTCTACTCCAAAAAGACCACTTATCCTTCAGCAGCCAGTCCTAATTTTCCCCTTCTCTCATCTCTTTTGACAGCCACTAACCTATTTTCTTTCTTTATGGATTTTTCTATTTTGGAATGTTCATGTAAGTGATATTATACAATATGTGGCTTTTTGTGTCTGACTTCATTTGTTTAGTGTAATGCTTTTAAGATTCCTCCATGCTGTAGCATGAAACAGTACTTTATTCCTTTTTATGACTGAATAATATTACATTGTTTGGTTATACCACACCTTGTTTATCCATTCATCAGTTGATGGACATTTGGGTTGTTTCTCCTTTTTGGCTGTAGTGAGCAATGCTGCCATGAACATTTATGCACATGTTTTTCTGTGAAAATATGTTTTTAATTTTCTTGAGTATATACGTGAGAGTGGGACCCTGTGTTAAATGGCAAATATGTGTTTAACATTTGGAAAAACTGCCAGACTGTTTTCTAAAGTGTCTGTACAATTTTACATTTATACAAGCATGCATAAGGGCTCCAGTTTCTCCACATCCTCACCAATACTTGTTATTTTCTGTTTTGATGCTATCCTAGTGGGTGTGAAAGACTATCTCATTGTGGTTTTGATTTGCATTTTCCTGATGACTAATCAAGATGAGTATCTTTTCATGTACTTATTGGTCACTTCTATATCTTCTCTGGAGAAATGTCTGTTGAAATGCTTTGCCCATTTTTAATTGGGTTATTTATCTTTCTATTGTTGAGTTATAATAATTCTTTACATATTGGAAATGCCAGATCTTTCTCAGATATATGATTTGCAAATATTTTCTTCCAACCTGAGAACTGTCTTTTGACTTTATTGATAGTGTTCATTGCATCACAAAAGTTTCCAATTTTGACGAAGACAAATTTATCTACTTATCTTTGGTTTTGGGGCTTTTAGTGTCATATCTAAGAAACTGCTAATCCAAGTTCATGCAGATTTACAACTATGTATTGTTCTAAGAATTTTATAGTTTTAGCTCTTACATTTAGGTTTGTGATTCATTTTGAGTTAGTTTTTGTGTAAGTAGAGGTCCAACTTCATTCTTTTGAATGTGGATATCTACTTCTCCTGGCACTATTTGTTAGAAAGACTATTATTCCCTCATTGAACGGTCTTGGAACTCTTGTTGAAAATTAACTGGTCACAAATGTATGGGTTTCTTTCTGAACACTCAATTGTATTCCATTGGTCTATATAATGTCCTTATGCCATGACCACACTCACTGTCTTGATTGCTGTAGCTTTGTAGCAAGTTTAGAAATGAGGAAACTTCTCAAAATTTCTCCACTTGCGTTTTTCTTTTCCAAGATTGGTTTTTCTATTTAGAATTTCTTGCCTTTCCATATGAATTCTAGGATCAGCTTGTTCATTTCTGAACAAGAAAGTAATTGGAATTTTAATAAGGATTGCATTGATTTTGTAGATCAATTTGGGCAATATTGCCATCTTAGTAATATAAAGTCTTCCAATCCATTAACAAAGAATTATTTCTATTTTTTAGATCGTCTTTAATTACTTTCGACAATGTTTTGTAGTTTCTCTTTTGCTATTTTCTCTTTACCATGGTCCAGATGTCCAACTTCAGAACCTGCTGCTACCTGTTCTGGGAATGGTTGCTATCATCAGACCTGAGATCTAGAAGTAGTAGTAGGAGAGGGGGGCAGGGCTTGAGGGGTTGATCAAAAAAAATAGTGAAAGGAAAAGGAAGTTCCTGGAAGAAGTCAGGAGATAGGAAAATGAATTTTATTTATAATCAAAAAGATTCAAGTCATTCATAAGTAATTCATGACAACATCCAGTACTTTAAAGCAACTTTTTCTTTAATCAACAACCATCTTTTTTATAAAATCACTCTTGAGACTTAAATTCAATGATGAATGACACCTCTATTGTTCAAGTAATTTCTTAAACTTCTCGTATCAGAATTTCATTCAGAAATCCTGGCATGGACTTAGGAATGTTCTCATGTTTGTGGTGTCTTTTAAAGGTCATTACAATTTTATTAAAAGAAGTAAAGTATAATTTATTGAGGTTACTTTCTTAATGGTAGTTGGAAATTGGTATAGTGAAAATGTATTGAAATATTAATTAGTGCTTGGTTCTAAGGTTATCTTTTCCTTTCCAGTTTCTAAAGAGTATCTAGGCTCTTTTGGTTCTTTTGTCTTAGGGGAGCTTTTAGTTTGTTCTCTGACAGCAGAAGGAGGGGTAGTTTCACAGCACTTATGTGGTGAATGGGTTTTGAGTATTTATAATCCCAGTCTTTGCAAAGATTCCTGTGCATCTTTTTCCTATATAACATTTCCAAGATCTACATGTGCTTGTGGTCGGTATTAGTATTAGAGAATACTGTGAAAGAACCCTCCAGAAATAACTAATATTGGTTGTCATACAAGCCCATGTTGGTAAGTATTCTGTTAGATTTAATTAAATTTAAAGAAAGCAAAGTAATGTGACACTTCTGGCCTATTTAAGTACTTTGTAGGATAAGAGTCACTCCTCAAACACTGGTTCTGATATAAATTCCAAACTAGGAGCACTGCAACTATGTTGAACTATTGTGAAATAAAATAACCTCTTTGCGGGGTGACTTTGAAGTGCAACATCCATTTGGATATAAGTTTTCATGGCATGTACTTAGGAATTTTCTCATGTTTGCATTATCTTTTAAAGGTCATTAAAGTCACGTAAGTTTGTAATAACTTGATATTCATGTGGGGTCAGAATTACATGCCGTTTAGACTGTGGTGCAATTCGAGGGATGTTGGAGACAAGGATCATAACTCTGTTAGGTCTGGCTTCCTGCTACTTGTAGCCATACAGAGGTTTTCTGGGGCACAAAGCGTGCAAATTACGATTCTCTCTTAGTTGCTTTTATTACTCAAGGGAAAAATTAACTTCAGATGCAGTTTGATATTAAGTTCTTCAAATATCACGTTGACATGAAAATCATGAGTCTTATGGTTGGACAGAAAAATAATTATCATGCCTGTTGGTTCTGGACTTTTACATATACCTAATCTGCTCACACCACATGCCACAGACATGCAAAGGATGATAGCAGGTTATAGCTTGAATAAGGTATTTCCCCGTAGCTCTCTGACTTGCATGATCAGTCTTCGGTATTCCGTTTTCATCTCACCAGCTCTTTAGTTCTTTAGCTTTTTCACTTTGTCTTGTGTCTCAGCTGTAGGCTCTTTTTGATTTTGTGATCTGCAGTTGGATCCTCTGCTGTTGGACCTTCTTCCTTTCCCAATTCATTTTATTCAAATATTTTGCATTTTTTTCCCCTGGCTTTTAGTGCTTTTTCCAGATAAGGGACACTTACTCTACTAGTTTTTGTTCCCAAGGACACACATCATCATCATCATCTTCTGGGCTGGACCCAGCCTAACAATCAGAATCAGACACTTCCATTTATTCAGTCATCTACCCTTTTGTATCGTCTGTCTATCTATAAGGTTATTGTTTTAGAAAACCTAGACTAAATGATTTCTTCATTATAATGGATATCTCCTCCAATTTATAGGTTGACGTCCTAACCCCAGCACCTCAGAATGTGAGCTTATTTGGATGTAACATCAGTGAAGATGTAATTCATTATGATGAGGTCATAGAAGACTAGGTGTGATGGTTAATACTGAGTGTCAACTTGATTGGATTGAAGTATGCAAAGTATTGATCCTGGGTGTGTCTATGAGAGCGTGGCCAAGGAGATTAACATTTGAGTCAGTGTGCTGAGAAAGGCAGACCCACCCTTAACCTGGGTGGGCACAAGCTAATCAGCTGCCAGCATGGCTAGAATATAAAACAGGCAGAAAAAAGTGTGAAAAGACGAGACTGGCCTAGCCTCCCAGCCTACATCTATCTCCCATGCTGGATGCTTCCTGCCCTCGAACACTGGACTCCAAGTTCTTCAGTTTTGGGACTCAGACTCGCTGTCCTTGCTCCTCAGCTTGCAGATGGCTTATTGTGGGACCTTGTGATCATGTAAGTTAATACTTAATAAACTCCCCATATATATATATGGAGTTTTGTCCCTCTAGAGAACCCTCACTAATACACTAGGGTAGGCCCCTAATCCAATATGACTAGTGTCCTTACAAAAAGGGAAATTTAGACACATAAATGCACACATGGAGAATACCATGTGCACATCAAGGCAGAGATGGAGTGATGCATCTCTAAGTCAAGGAATGCCAAAGATTTCTGGCAGACCACTAGATGATAGAGGAGAGGCATGGAACAGATTCTTTCTCAGAGACCTCAGGAGGAACCAAACCTGCCAACACCTTGATCTTGGACTTTGATGTGGTTTGGCTGTGTCCCCATCCAAATCTCATCTTGAATTGTAGCTCCCATAATCCCCATGTGTTGTGGGAGGGACCCAGTGGGAATTGAATCATGGGGGTGGGTTTCTCCTGTGCTGTTCTTGTGATAGTGCCTTTGCTCCTCCTTTGCCTTCTGCCATGATTGTGAGGCCTCCTCTGCCACGTGGAACTATGAGTTTATTAAACCTATTTTTCTTGATAAATTACACAGTCTCGGGTATTTCTTCATAGCAGTATGAAATTGGACTAATATAGACTTCAAACCTTCAGGGCAATACATTTCTGTTGTTTAAGCTAGCCAGTGTGTGGTACTTTTTAAGGCAGACCTAGTAAACAATGCATGCTGTTAAACATAAAATTTGTATGCCTAGTTAGACAGAAGACCACTTCTTTTTTTCAAAATTATATTCTGAACTTGACTGATTATGTCACTTATCACATAGTCTCTATATTTTCTTGACCATCCAAATAAGTTGAATGGTGAAAACTTTATCATTTTTCTGTATTTTGAAATATCAACTAGAATAACGTATGTGAGATACAGACTATATGTGAGGTATGGAACACCCTCAATTCACAAACTCCACCCACTTCATACACAACGTGCTTAGCAAGCAAATTAAATTTACAGATATACCAGTCTGAACTTATTTTGTTCTCATTTTCCTTTATTAGTGGTTTGACCCTGGCTTAACCCTGGTTTTGATTCCTTAAAAGGGATAAAATTTGGCCTAGCTCCCAGTTATATTTGGCCTTTTGCAAGTTGAGTCTTCCTTAGAACTTCCTTCTAACTTCCTTCCTCCCAATCCGTGCCAATTAATTCATCAATCTTTTCTTAACTAACATTTCTCTAATCTCTGTGCATTTTTGTCAACTACTTCTGAGGCACCCATGTGAGCCAGCCACTGTGCTAGCACTGAAAATATAGCAGTAAGAAAGGAAAAAACAGCCGTCTGCCACTGGGTTGAGGTTTACAGAAGAGTCACAGTGCGACCTTTTGTGGCTTGAATTTTTGTTCTGTCTTCTCTTTGCTGCAAACTGCTCTGATTACTTTAGTGATGAACCAATTCAGGCCTGAGTATGTATCACCTACTTACAGACACAGAAGATCCTGAAATTCTGGGTATATAAAGCTATTGAATAAAAGGTATGGGATCAAAAATTTCTTCCAGGCTAATATCCCCACTACTCCAGCAACCTAAGCCACCCACTTCTCTTCTTTTTAATTATTAAAAAAGTTTTTGTTTTTATACATGTACAGAGTTTAAGAAATCAGATAGAGATAAAAGTGCCCTGTTAGAAAGCAGTGGTTCCTTCTCCTACCCACTCTACCCAATGCTCCACCCTTAGGCCCCAGAGCAACCATTTTCAGCTCTTCAACTTTTTCACCCTATTTCCTCCATATTTGTAGATAATATTCCTGATATGTCTTCATATATCATGATTATGTATGATTTACTAGCTTCCTTTGGTAGCCATTGAAAAATGTTGCCCTTCCCAGCATTCCCTTGCCATCACCACACCCCGACTTGCCTTTTCTTCAGCCTCCCAGCATAGTTCTACCACACATTCTCTTTAAACAAGCCTGTTAGCATGGTTATGGTTACATAAGTAACATCCATTGCTTTTCCAAGTTTATTTCTCAGACAACTGTTGGCTTTTCGTACAGTTAATCATTGCCTTTTTGAAAAGACCTCAGTTTATAATGCAGACTTTGAATAATCACCCTATTTTTAGCCAAGTGCCTTCCCAGGGCCTTGCTTATCCTTATCCCTAGTGGCCCTAAACCCTGAGACCCTCAAGGCTTCTGCAGAGGGAAATGACTCACTGTTTTTGGTGCCTTTCCCCTGTGGAGACTTCAGCAGTCACTTCCTTTGCTCTATTCAGTCAGTAACCAGTCCTATGTCTACTTTGCAGTATCAATACCACTTTTTCTACATTATAATTTTAAAGTAATTTAATAAAGAAAAAGAAGTTAATGTGCATGTTCAGAGGCCCAAAATTTCTCTTAATAATAATAAATTTATCTCTTCTGGACTCAAGACTAACAGATGTCTCTCACCAAGCCACCATGGAGGTAGACTCATTAAATGTCATGTCAAACATCTAATATAATATTCTACTCTTTTGGTTTTTTTTTTTTTAACCTTCTCTCTGCCTGTCTCTCCCTCTCTCTCAACTTTTTCCATTTTCCCAGTGGCCCTTAGATTGAGGGAAAGATATAAAATTGTATAATCTGCTCACTGGGTGAATATATACAAATTGTTGTACTAGAAAATTAGAGCGGCACCCAGGTGGCAATAACTTCCCTTATCTCAGTTCATCCATGACAAATGAAAGATTTTCTGAGATGATAAAGCAGCACAAATTATCCTAAAAAGAGAAAAACTTTTCAAAATCACGAGTCCTGAGGGATGAGTTCATCATCTCGCTTCATTTTTACTGATAGCCTGAATTTACATGCCAATATATTTGGATAATTAAATGAAACGCCTCCTTTAGTTCAGGTGTTATTAGACCGGTGAGATGGGGCCTAAATTGTGGCTTTTCAGCCAAATGTAAACTTTTGGGGTGAAAATTCCTTTCTCCTGCAGTTTATATTCCTGTATTACTTCATTTCTAATCTCATTAGTTGCTTGGCATGTATATCACGTATCAGGATTTTTGTTAAATAAATTAGCAGGAAGTACATACAGGAAAGTAATCTTATAATGGGTTAGTACTATCAAACAGTGTCACCATAAAGACCACTAAGATTCGTGCTCAGAGTATTTTGAGACAGGTTGGCTTCAGTTCAAGAATAACCTCTTTCTTATTTTTAGCATAGGGTTTGGCACATAGTACTTCAAAAATCCACCAAAGTTATTTTACCCTTGGCACCGCCTTATCTAGCCCAGGCAGAGGCAGTTTGCAATGGTTGCACCCTAATTCCACCTTCCAGGAGAATGTGATTCCATCCTCTAGAAATTGCCCTGCCTCATGTATATGCATGGAACAAAAAGGTCCGTGGTATCCCTAGACATGTCTTCTATCATAAATGCACCACATCTGGGAGGAAAAGCCTCATTTTAAGATGCAATGTTGGGCACACTTTATATTCAGTGTGCCAAGTATCCCAAATGTCTAGCATAGAGTGGACATGAAAAATATTTGCTAATTGGCAGCATGTCTTTGCCATTTTAGAACTTACAGTCTAACTGGCAAAAGAAACCATATAACAAGAAGTTATAGTGAACTATGATAATTAAAGAGGGAAGTGGGGGCCTCACAGGGAGGCACTTAACCCAGACCCGGGGAGTCAGTGAAGAGCTTCTGCAAAAAGTGGTGTCCAAGTGCGAACTGGACAAGTAAGCGAATGGGGCTTACCAGCCAGGAGTGGCTGCATGAATAATGGAAGGAATATGGAGGGCAGGAGAGCAGTGTAGCAGAGAATGTCCCAGCAAGAAGGAATATTGTAAGATAAGGCTTGAAGAAGAGACAGAAACTGGAGAGGAAAGAAACTGACTATGACTGGAGAGTAGAATAAGTGGTGTGGCTAAAAATAAAGAAGAAGAGACAATAAGGGAGAGCCGTAAATCCATACGTAAGAGTTTAGAGTTTATTCTAAGAACCATGAGTAACTACTGAAGGGTTTTAAGCCAAGGAGTGACAGAATCTAGCATGTCAGCTGGCATGTTGTTCTCACAGGGATTCGGATTCTTGATCTTCAGTGGAAAGGTTGAGGGGCAAACATTATCTTTTTCCTTGGCCACATTCTGAGGTATATTTTACATATTGGCAAACTGAAATCCATAACTCCTACCAAATAATTCCTTGGATCTGATCCCACCTACGCTTCATTACTTTTCAGATTCCATGTGAAATTTACACCTGGTATTTATCAAGGTACAATCCATTTCTTAAGGCTCCTGGAAGGAGTTGCTCAAGTCCAAAATGTTTACTTTCCAACTGTCCCCAACAATTTGTGGATAATATTTCCTAATATTTGAGAGTTTGAGAATTTATTACAAAAAAAATCCATGCTGGATTAGGTTTGATACTTAAATTCAGATATGTAAATAATTTCAATTAGGCAATATCCCAAATTGGCATCTATTCTCTTTCAGAATTATTAGAATTTTGTAGCAGGATGTTTTGTTCTACCAGTCAATTTGATGAAGGAAGGCACTGAAGTCTGCTCTGGTAAAACTGAGCCCAGTGATATCATGAGAGACTTTGTGGGAGTGTCTCTCCACTCCTTCCCATCAAGCGTGTGTTTCTAAGTGCTGGAACAGCATTATCTACCATTCTCCTAAATAAGAGCTGGCCGGCCATGTAGCTGTGTCAGGAGAGCTTCTACAGTGTCTCTTCTGAGCACTCTACAGAGTGATTCTGTTTGGGTGCCCTCTGTTGCTCTTCTTTTATCCCTGGACCCTGGTGATAGAATCCAGTGATAAGAGAAGCACAGAAAAGACTTAGTAATCAGATGGACTTGGGTTTAAATCTCGATTTTATCACCTTTCTAGTATACTATCTGAGGCATAATTTCTATTTTTTCAGCTTTATTGTCCTTATTTATAAAATTACAATACAATATCCAATATACAAGATTATTGTAAGGATGAAATGAGACACAATGAATCAAGTGTCTAGCACAAGGCCCGGCCAGTTTAATGCTCAGTAAGTGGCAGCTACTGTTAACACCCATGAGGAAAATGTAAACGGTTGGCATTTTTCTATTACAAAAACTAAGTGTGGACTTTAAAATTAGCCAACAGTCCGGGGTAGAGGAACATATATAAATCAGATGTGGCTTTTGCCCTGGGGAAAATCCCAAAAGACAGCTGCTTCCTGTCATCAAGAGGAAAATGTCACATGGATTGAGGAAGCAATGGTCTGTGTGAGATTTGAGATATCATTTCATGGCATTGATTGTTAGTTTTCTTATCTGTAAAATTAATATTTAGGTTAAATGACTGCTAGGTACTTTCAGCTCTGTATTTCTGAAGTGCCAGGGATGCATTTTAGCCATATTACAATTTTACTAGGGGCTAAGACCATTAAACATCTATGTTCAGCTAAGAACGCAGTTGTGGAGCCTTTGTGTGTGTGTGTGTGTGTGTGTGGTATCCACAGAGCATATAAAAATATTCATAATATTTGAGGCTATTTATTTTGGGTTCTTCTGTTACCCCAACATTTCAACCATGATTACCACAGGGATTTCAACAAATGCTTACCCTTCTCTACCCATATTTATGATGGCTTGACTTTGCCTCTCTGCTCAACAGTCTTATATAAATATGCCATACTTTTTTATGTGTATAAGTAATTCAAATGATTGATGTAATGTGTGTGTGTGTATTTGTGCACACATGTACACGTGCATAAGTGTGTGTGCGCTTGTGTGTGTGCAAAGGCCTGCGCATAGAGACAGACATTTCGACTTCAAGAGTTGACCTCAGTTAGGATAAAGTAATGTTATTTTGGGAGACTACAAAAGATCTCACCTATTTTGAATTTATCTCCTACCAACTAAACACTGACTTTTCTTTTAATGCCAAACAATGAGTATCTCTTGGAAATATCATCTAACCCCGTGACTTCAACTACCATATTAGGAACTCCTCAAAGCTCTAG
Organism: Symphalangus syndactylus; assembly: GCF_028878055.3. Lineage (NCBI taxonomy): Eukaryota > Metazoa > Chordata > Mammalia > Primates > Hylobatidae > Symphalangus > Symphalangus syndactylus. Next base: position 47,043,678 of record NC_072440.2, read on the forward strand.
CCTTCCAGAAAAAGCCCTAGCCCAAAAACATATATTTCAAATGAAACCAATGTATTCTGCAGACTACTAAAAAGGCCAGGTGATTGATTTATTTTCTTCATTAATTCGAGTGCAATTTGCTTTCTTATTGATATGAGTGGTTTCTCTCATTGGAAATAGCATCTTTATTTATACAATCACCTTGTGTTTTGACAGACAGCTACTGAAAAACCATGTTGGTATGTGAAATAATGGGAGTTGGCATTAGTGTTTTTGTCATGAACTACAGGTCAGGCTAGATATTGTTGGGGAATAAAAAGGTATAAAATAAGCAATATATGCACATAGGAAAGTACTCACAATTAGAAAAGTTGGAAACTACCTGGGTTATATTTGATGACTAATAAGTTTATCTAACACTTAACAGTTTGAAAACATATGAGGCTCTTGGCTATGATATGTGTATATGTTTTGAGACTGGGCCATATGTTCAAACAAGCTTGGTATTCAGATCAAATTGCCTGCAAAATTTGGTTTTAGAAAAACTCTCAAGTCAGTTGAATAATTAACTTTACTAGCCTTTTTACTAACTTGGTATTTCTTTTCACTAATGAATAAATTAAAACAAACTGGTTTGTGTACGAAGAAAAACTAAATGTACTAATGTGTAGCACTCATCTTTTGAAGCTGAACTCTCAAAGTTCAATATCAACATTTTTCTCAAGATTACATATATTTCTTTTTAAATGCTAATTTCTTAGTAGATCTCTGCTTCTGTTACTTGTAGCTTCAATGGTCTGAAATTCATCTGAGAAACATAGATGCAGTGGCAGAGAAGAGAAAACCGAAGATTGGAACAGAAACTACAAGGAAGGAAATGAGTTTTGTGTACTGAGAGAGAGCAAGAGAAAGTCTGTGGGTGGGAGTTAGTATGGAGGAGAATTTGAAAGCAGGTGAGGGGGTTGGGCTGAGTCACAAGTCAGAATGCTATTGGTTTTTAAGGCTAAAAGCTTGAACCAGAAGGGCCAGAGTAATGGAGATGGACAAATCCCTGATGATCTAAACCAGGAGGCTGTGGCTGAGTAAGAGGAAGAAGAGAATAGGTGAAAACCAGAGGTCAATTCCAGGTCACAGTTAGAAAAATTACCAGGAGAGCAGCAGCAGACACATGTCCAAGAGATAAGAGAGCCTTGAAACCAAGGCACAGTCTATTCAGCGGAAAATCTCCTCTTGCAGAGGCAGGAAACAGATGTTATTTACAGAGCAAGAGCTTCCCAAGGCCTTGAGCATTAAGGTCAATGCCAACCTCTACAAGTCACCATCCTAACAGAGCCCAAGAATGGAGAAGAAGTAAGAAGAAGGTTGCCCCAGAAATATTCAAATTAGATCAGTCATTTCTAAGGCATGTATTGACTTTGTAATTATATTTCCCAAAGAAAAATTTGCCATCACTGTCTTGACACTGTAATAAAGAGTCTGAAAATAAGAGAAAAATATTTAATATTAGGACTATCTCAGAAAATCTAGGCTAAACACTTGCTGCAGCTACTACGGATGGGACGTAAGAAAAATGAAGAGTAATGTTAAGTAACATGCAAAATTATCATATAAATAGAAACCTCAGATTCTCCCAAAAGTGATGAATGTGATCCACTGTTTCAATAACAACATAAGAAATGCGTTAACACATCTGATATTAAACCAAGACTGAAATGTCTGGATAGGCCATCATGGCCACAGCAAAACAAAGACCTAATTAGTCTAGTAATATTTTATATTTTATTTTATAGAAAATATCTGTCATTGAGCATTCAGTACGACATGGAGAGCTAACACGAAAACTGTAAGATCCCATAATTGAAAAAACACAGCAGAGTGTAAAGTAAGTCATTTTTGGTCTCTAAAAAGGTAGATTAACCTGAAGCCAAATAATATACCTTAACAGTGATGAAGGGAACAAAGTAACACACAGAGGCCCCTATTGAAAAGGGGCTTTTTATTACAAGTTCCTTTTAAGTCAGTAAAGCAAGAATGTTATCTGGGGGTTTTGATCTGCGGTTGATAATGTGCTGATATTCTCACAAATATAAATGCCTGTAAACAGCCCACTGTACTTCAGAAGACCTTACTAGAAAGTCAGGGGCATGAAACAGTAAGAAAATCTAGAAAGATGAGTGTCATCAGAAACAAGTAAAGTTGAAACAGATGTAGGACTGTCCGTTTTTCTTTGGGATTTTAATTATTTGAAGGTAATCTTCTAAGATCCTATTTCTAGAAATTTTCATTCAAATCCAGCCAGCATATGGTACTGAAAACCTCATTTGGTGACTTGAACGAGTAGCATATATTTTGCCCTTAACACGATGTGCTTAAATATACACTTACATAGGTTGTTTTCGTAGCATCTTAAGACGTAATCTGAAAACGGCTTTCAAAGCACACTATTCCTTTGAACCTTGGAAAACAGTAGTCTGGTAAATTTTGAAAAATATCTGTCTTTAGCAGGGAGAAGGCCTGCTAGTGGTTGCACAGGTTGCTGGGAAATACTTTAAATTGTTTCCTTTACGCAAATATGGGAGCAACTAAACTTGTGCTCACTGTTTTTTAGAGGAAACAGACTAACATTCCTTAGGTTCACCAACATAACCTACCCAGGGCAGCATAAGAACCAAGAGATTACTATAGCAACTTCGAATGCAGTGCTTCTTAAGGTGAGATTCAGGAGCCTCTTGTTCTAGGATCACCTTAGATACCAGTTAAAAATGCGAATCCCTGGGCCTCCTTCTCAGGTAACGAAATAGCATCCCTGGCAAAGAGGGATCATGTGAATCAGAATGCTTAACAAGCTCCTCAGGTCATTCTAGTCTCTAACTTAGACAGTTCAGTGGCTCTTGTGGTTCACTCTTTTGATAAAAATCTCAAAGGCATTGTATTATCTTGACGGTCATGATCTGGGGAAGAGAAACAAACTTTTCCTGTGAATCATTATGACAATCTGAGCCTGGAACCATTGCAGGCAACCAGCACAGTGTAATCTGAGATGCTTTCTGCAATGGAGTTTTGCAGTTTCAAGTTGAAGATTACTTTGCCATTTCATTGTCTGAGACTCTATTTTCCTCTTTATAGTTTTTGCCATCTGACGGTGAAGACAAGACTTAATGATGCCTTTTGTTTTTATATTTTCTGGTTTTTTTTAATTTACCCTTTTATTTAGTACCTCTTTATAATTTTACTATTCATTAGGTCAAATGAGGACCAAATATATTTTAAGTTTTAGTATTTTGTCTACGATACTTCTGTTTTAGCATTCCTTACTCTCCCCCTTGCTTTCTTTGATCCTTTTGAGACATTTTAAAAAATGTAAACCATGGTGCACTGATCAGTAACCTTTCTCTCTAAATGTAGTAGAAATCTTTTACATCTTCCTCCAGGATGGTTGTATCTTTTCTCCTTTATAGCTGGTTTTCTGGCTACTGATTATGGAGAGACCCTGGCCTTTGTTTCTGCTTGCTTTCGTATTGGGAGATAAGGTAATGAAGAGGGACATCACTGCGCCAGAGGGGCTCTAGCTCCTGCTTCCAATTTGCAAATGTTAAATTTTCTCACAATTTTTCTTCCTTCTCTCACATGACCTCATAAAAGCACATCTTCACGGTTTTTGCGGCTCTCTATAATAAAGAGGGGGTTATGCAGAAATCTCCTATATTCTACTTTTCTATTTTTCCTCTTATCCTTTTAATATGTTTACAATTTTAATGTTGATATACTCCAAAAATAATTCACTTTATTGTATTTCTTCAGAATTTTCAATGACTTAAGGAGATCAGAGAGAAGTAGGAGTGTAGGTTAGAAAGGAATTCTAGACCACTGGTTTTCAAGACACTTGGTAACATATACCCCATTAAAGTAGTTAATAATTTTACAATCTAAACTCTACTCTCTATTATGAAAAGACATTTCCACGGCTGGGAACGGTGGCTGATGCCTGTAATCCCAGTACTTTGGGAGGCCGAGGCAGGCAGATTACTTGAGGCCAAGAGTTCAAGACCAGCCTGGCCAACATGGCAAAACCCCATCTCTACTAAAAATACAAAAGTTAGCCATGCGTGGTGATGCGCACCTGTAGTCCCAGCTACTCAGGGGGCTCAGGAAGGAGAAGTGCTTAAGCCTGGGAGGTGAAGGTTGCAATGAGCCAAGATCGTGCCACTGCACTCCAGCCTGGGTAACAGAGTGAGACTCTGTCTCAAAAAAAAAAAGAAAAAAGAAAAACAAAAAAAGACATTTCCTTGAGGAAATACACAATTACATTCTAAACATAATGCTTACAAATTACCTTTATTGGGTACAGAAAACTACGTTATCAGTGATAAAAGGAGATAAATATAGAACAAATAATTAAGATTAAGAAAGATTCTCAAACTTCTCTGTATTCAATAGTTTCAAGTTTCCTCATAATGTCTTTCTTTCGAGTAGATCTGATTTCCGTCTTTTTTTTCCCCCTAATCATCTCATTCCCTCTAAGAGTTCCCAGAGTATGGGTACTTAAGACTGCATGGTGGTAATACTGTTTTTAGAAAGAGCTGCCTTGAAGAGTTATATGGTATGTTAATAAGATCTATTTTCTTAGAAAATAAATTCAGACTGACCTCTCCATGACTGAATGATAGGGGAGCATCTATAAAGAATTAAACAAAGACTACTAAGTTTGGTAATTCTGGGTTAGATAATACAATTCCTTTGTTTTTCCTGTGCCTGTGCCTTTTTATTGAGTATCTTTGGATAATTTTACTATTTACTAGATTAATTGAATAAACATATTTAATTTTTGTCTTAGTACCCCCTCTCTCTCTCTCTCTCTCACACACACACACACACACACACCATTCAGGAATGTGAATTGTTTAGGGTTCAAATATTCATTTCTTTCATCCAATTCTATGATATTTTGGACACCTCCAACTAGAGAGGACAAGCCAACTATTTAAAAAACGCAGCTAGTAGAGCAAGACAACAAAACCTTTTACTTCTTTTTTCCCCACTTTGGACTTGATAATGAATATAGCAGACAGTAGGAATGGTTTATGGGAATACATGCTAAAGGTTACACATTCATATCACATTTCCGTTTTTCTTTTATTTAGCAATCATTGACATACCCTGGACTTCCCTTAGCTCTCACTTTTTCTGCATAAAGGTTTTTTGGTTTATTATTTTAATCTTAATTCTACCTCAACCCATCTTAATGGAAACTACCCTAAAACTGTTTTAGAAGAAAAACATTTAGCTGGAGGAGGCTGGAGGAATTCCCGTTGAAACACCTTACATTAAATTTTTGTGGTTAAGAAGGAGCAGGAGTAGTCTTAGCATATGTTAGAACTTTCATATACTGTAAATTTTTTTCTCACAAATCCAAATAAATCGCCATTGCCATAGGTAAATAATAAGTAAGGCTTAATTAGCCAACATATTCCATAGCATATCTTAGAAATACTATCACAATGGTTATACTACATCAAGTTAACTCAGAGTGTATACTATTCACTCCAGTAATTTTAATTTAAAAAATTTAATTTTTAATACCAAGAGTCTTCTACAGTAGATATCTTTCGAGGTCTTTAAAAATGTATGAAGAGCTGGGCATGGTGGCATGTGCCTGTGGTCGCAGATACTCAGGAGGCTGAGGCAGAAGGATCACTTGAGCCAAGGAGTTTGAGGCCAGCCTGGACAACATAAAAGGACTATGTTAGAAAAAAATTCATAATGTGCAATGCTTGAGCAGTGGACACTGGAGATCATAGAATACCTGGAATGAGAACTGAATAAATGCTAAACCTGATGTCTTATGATCGAATACAGAAGTCACACAATGGAGTAGTGAGTCTACACTTTCACCCAAAGTTTATGCTCAGCATGCATTTTAAAAAGCTTTGCTTCTGGTTGAGCACACTGTTTTCTCATGTTAACAATTATTTTGGAAGTCTGATTGTATCAGTCTGTTCTCACACAGCTATGAAGAAATACTCCAGAACAGGCAATTTATAAAGGAAAGAGGTTTAATTGACTCACAGTTCCGCATTGCTGTCAAGGCCTCAGGAAACTTAGTCATGGCAGAAGGCAAAGGAGAAGCAGGTACCTTCTTCACAGGGCAGCAGGTTGGAGTGAGTGCAAGCAGAGAAAATCTCAGATGCTTATAAAACCACCAGATCTTGTGAGACTCACTCACTCACTATCATGAGAACAGTATGGGTAAAATGCTGCCATGATCCAATTATCTCCACCTAGTCCCACCTTGACATGTGGGGATTATGGGGGTTACAATTTGAAGTGAGATTTGGGTAGGGACACAGAGCCAAACCATATTATTCCACCCTTGGCCCCTCCTAAATTTCATGTCCTTTCACATTTCAAAACAAATCATGCCTTCCCAACAGTCCCCCAAAGTCTTAACTCATTTTATCATTAACTCAAAAGTCCACAGTCCAAAGTCTCATCTGAGACAAAGCTGGTCCATTCTGCCTGTGAGCCTGTAAAATCAAAAGCAAGTTAGTTACTTTCTAGATAAAATGGGGGTACAGGCATTAGGTAAATGCTCCCATTCCAAAAGGGAGAAATTGGCCAAAACAAAGGGGTTACAGGCCCCATGTAAATCCAAAATCCAATAGGGCAGTCATTAAAACTTAAAAGTTCCAAAATGACCGCCTTTGAATCCGTGTCTCACATCCAGGTCATGCTGATGCCAGAGGTGGACACCCATGGCCTTGGGCTGCTCTGCCTCTGTGGATTTGCAGGTTTCAGCCCCCTCTCAGCTGCTTTCATGAGCTGGGGTTGAATGTCTGCAGCTTTCCCACATGCACTGTGCAAGCTGTCAGTGGATCTACCATTCTGGGGTCTAGAGGATGGTGGCCCTCTTCTCACAACTCCACTAGGCAGTGCCCCAGTGGGGACTCTGTGTGGGGACTCTGACCCCACATTTCCTTTCTGTACTGCCCTAGCAGAGGTTCTCCATGAAGGCTCCACCCCTGAGCAAACTTCTGCCTGAGAGACATCCAGGTGTTTCTGTACATCTGTTGAAATCCAGGCAGAGGTTCCCAAACTTCAATTCTTGACTTCTGCGCACACACAGGCTCAACATCACATGGACGCTGCCAAGACTTGGGGCTCGAACCCTCTGAAGCCACAGCCTGAGCTTTACCTTGGTCTCTTTTAACCTTGGCTAGAGCTAAGGCAGATGGGACACAGGGTACCATGTCCTGAGGCTGCACATAGTAGGAGAGTCCTGAGCCTGGCCCATGAAACCATTTTTCCCTTCCAGTCCTCTGGGCCTGTGATGGGAGGGGCTATTATGAAGGTCTCTAACATGCCTTTCATGGGGAGATATTTTCCCCATTGTCTTGGTGATTAACATTTGGCTCTGTGTTACTTATGCGAATTTCTGCAGCTGGCTTCAATTTCTCCCCAGAAAATGGGTTTTTCTTTTCTATTGCATTGTCAGGCTACAGATTTTCCAAACTTTTATGCTCTGCTTTCTCTTAAATGCTTTGCCACTTAGAAATTTCTTCCATCAAATACCCTAAATCATCTCTCTCTCAAGTTCAAAGTTCGACAGATCTCTAGGGCAGGGACAAAGTGCTGCCAATCTCTTTGATAAAACATAGCAAGAGTCACCTTTACTCCAGTTCCCGACAAGTTCCTCATCTCCATCTGAGACCACCTCAGCCTGAACTTCATTGTCCATATCACTATCAGCATTTTGTTCAAAGCCATTCAACAAGTCTCTAGGAAGTTCCAAACTTTCCCACATCTTCCTGTCTTCCTCTGAGCCCTGTATACTGTTCCAAACTCTGTCTGTTACTCAGTTCCAAAGTCGCTTCCACATTTTCAGTTATCTTTACAGTGGCACCTCACTCCCAGTACCAATTTACTGTATCAGTACATTCTCACACTGCTATGAAGAAATACCTGAGGCTGAGTAATTTATAAAGGAAAGAGATTTAATTGACTCACAGTTCTATATTGTAGAGGAGACCTCAGGAAACTTACAATCATGGTGGAAGGCAAAGGAGAAGCAGGCACCTTCTTCCAGGGCAGCAGGACAGAGTGAGTGCAAGTAAAGGAAATGCCAGACACTTATAAAACCATAAGGTCTCATGAGACTCATTCACCATCATGAGAACAGCATGGCGAAAACTGACTCCATGATCTGGTTACCTGCACCTGGTCCTGCCCTTGACATGTAGGGATTATGGGAATTACAATTCAAGGTGAGATTTGAGTGGAGACACAGAGCTGAACCATACCACTGACCTACTTATATTAAATTCAATTGTAATCTGTTCAGTTGTAACTCATTAAGAAAGCATTTGGAATTATTTAGGTCATGATAAATTTTAAATTATGTAATATAAGAAGAAAATACACTTTGGGAGGCTAAGACGGGTGGATCACAAGGTCAGGAGATTGACACCATCCTGGCTAACAAGGTGAAACCCCGTCTCTACTAAAAATACAAAAAAATTAGCCAGGCATGGTGGCAGGTGCCTGTAGTCCGAGCTACTCAGGAGGCTGAGGCAGGAGAATGGCATGAACCTGGGAGGTGCAGCTTGCAGTGAGAGCAAGACTCCATCTGAAAAAAAAAAGAAAAGAAGAAAATACAACTGGGGGGGGTGGAGCAAAGATGGCTGAATAGGAAAAGCTCTAGTCTACAGCTCCCAGCGTGAGTGATGCAGAAGATGGGTGATTTCTGCATTTCCATCTGAGGTACCGGGTTCATCTTGCTAGGGAGTGCCAGATAGTGGTTGCAGGTGAGTGGGTGCAGCACATCGTGCACGAACCAAAGCAGGGCGAGGCATTGCCTCACTCGGGAAGTGCAAGGGGTCAGGGAGTTCTCTGTCCTAGTCAAAGAAAGAGGTGACAGACAGCACCTGGAAAATTGGGTCACTCCCACCCTAATACTGAGCTTTTCCAACAGGCTTAAAAAATGGCACACCAGGAGATTATATCCCACACCTGGCTCGAGGGTCCTACACCCACGGAGTCTCACTGATTGCTAGCACAGCAGTCTGAGATCAAACTGCAAGGAGGCAGCAAGGCTGGGGGAGGGGCGCCTGCCATTGCCCAGGCTTGCTTAGGTAAACAAAGCAGCCAGGGAGCTCCAACAGGGTGGAGCCCACCACAGCTCAAGGAGGCCTGCCTGCCTCTGTAGGCTCCACCTCTGGGGGCAGGGCACAGACAAACAAAAAGACAGCAGTAACCTCTGCAGACTTAAATGTCCCTGTCTGACAGCTTTAAAGAGAGTAGTGGTTCTCCCAGCACCCAGCTTGAGATCTGAGAGTGGGCAGACTGCCTCCTCAAGTGGGTCCCTGACCCCCGAGCAGCCTAACTGGGAGGAACCCCCCAGTAGGGGCAGACTGACACCTCACACGACCGGGTACTCCTCTGAGACAAAACTTCTGGAGGAACGATCAGGCAGCAGCATTTGCGGTTCACAAAAATCTGCTGTTCTGCAGCCACCACTGCTGATACCCAGGCAAACAGGGTCTGGAGTGGACCTCTAGAAAACTTCAACAGACCTGCAGCTGAGGGTCCTGTCTGTTAGAAGGAAAACTAAAACAGAAAGGACATCCACACCAAAAACCCATATGTACATCACCATCATCAAAGACCAAAAGTAGATAAAACCACAAAGATAGGGAAAAAACAGAGCAGAAAAACTGGAAACTCTAAAAAGCAGAGCACCTCTCCTCCTCCAAAGAAACACAGTTCCTCACCAGCAATGGAACAAAGCTGGACGGAGAATGACTTAGACGAGTTGAGAGAAGAAGGCTTCAGATGATCAAACTACTCCGAGCTACAGGAGTAAATTCAAACCAATGGCAAAGAAGTTAAAAACTTTGAAAAAAAATTAGATGAATGTATAACTAGAATAACCAATGCAGAGGAGTGCTTAAAGGAGCTGATGGAGCTGAAAGCCAAGGCTCAAGGACTACATGAAGAATGCAGAAGCCTCAAGAGCCGATGCAATCAACTGGAAGAAAGGGTATCAGTGATGGAAGATGAAATGAATGAAATGAAGCGAGAAGGGAAGTTTACAGAAAAAAGAATAAAAAGAAATGAACAAAGCCTCCAAGAAATATGGGACTATGTGAAAAGACCAAATCTACGTCTGATTGGTGTACCTGAAAGTGACGGGGAGAATGGAACCAAGTTGGAAAACACTCTGCAGGATATTATCCAGGAGAACTTCCCCAATCTAGAAAGGCAGGCCAACATTCAGATTCAGGAAATACAGAGAACGCCACAAAGATATTCCTCGAGAAGAGCAACTCCAAGACGCATAATTGTCAGATTCGCCAAAGTTGAAATGAAGGAAAAAATATTAAGGGCCACCAGAGAGAAAGGTCAGGTTACCCACAAAGGGAAGCCCATCAGACTAACAGCGGATCTCTCCACAGAAAATTTACAAGCCAGAAGACATGGGGGCCAATATTCAACATTCTTAAAGAAAAGAATTTTCAACCCAGAATGTCATATCCAGCCAAACTAAGCTCCATAAGTGAAGGAGAAATAAAATACTTCACAGACAAGCAAATGCTGAGAGATTGTGTCACCACCAGGCCTGCCGTAAAAGAGCTCCTGAAGGAAGCACTAAACATGGAAAGGAACAACCGGTACCAGCCACTGCAAAAACATGCCAAATTGTAAAGACCATCAAGGCTAGGAAGAAAGTGCATCAACTAACGAACAAAATAACCAGCTAACATCATAATGACAGGATCAAATTCACACATAACAATATTAACTTTAAAAGAAAAATGGGCTAAATGCTCCAATTAAAAGACACAGACTGGCAAATTGGATAAAGAGTCAAGACCCATCAGTGTGCTGTATGCAGGAAACCCATCTCATGTGCAGAGACACACATAGGCTCAAAGTAAAGGGATGGAGGAAGATCTACCAAGCAAATGGAAAACAAAAAATGGCAGGGGTTGCAATCGTAGTCTCTAATAAAACAGACTTTAAACCAACAAAGATCAAAAGAGACAAAGAAGGCCATTACATAATGGTAAAGGGATCAATTCAACAAGAAGAGCTAACTATCCTAAATATATATGCACCCAATACAGGAGCAGCCAGATTCATAAAGCAAGTCCTTAGGGACCTACAAAGAGACTTAGACTCCCACACAATAATAATGGGAGACTTTAACACCCCACTGTCAACATTAGACAGATTAATGAGACAGAGAATTAACAAGGATACCCAGGAATTGAACTCAGCTCTGCACCAAGTGGACCTAAGAGACATCTACAGAACTCTCCACCCCAAATCAACAGAATATACATTCTTCTCAGCACCACACCACACCTATTCCAAAATTGACCACATAGTTGTAAGTAAAGCTCTCCTCAGCAAATGTGAAAGAACAGAAATTACAACAAACTGTCTCTCAGACCACAGTGCAATCAAACTAGAACTCAGGATTAAGAAACTCACTCAAAACCACTCAACTGCATGGAAACTGAACAACCTGCTCCTGAATGACTACTGGGTACATAATGAAATGAAGGCAGAAATAAAGATGTTCTTTGAAACCAATGAGAACAAAGACACAACATACCAGAATCTCTGGGACACATTCAAAGCAGTGTGTAGAGGGAAATTTATAGCCCTAAATGCCCACAAGAGAAAGCAGGAAAGATCCAAAAGTGACACCCTAACATCACCATTAAAGGAACTAGAAAAGCAAGAGCAAACACATTCAAAAGCTAGCAGAAGGCAAGAAATAACTAAAATCAGAGCAGAACTGAAGGAAATAGAGACACAAAATACCCTTCAAAAAATTAATGAATCCAGGAGCTGGTTATTTGAAAAGATCAACAAAATTGATAGACCACTAGCAAGACTAATAAAGAAGAAAAGAGAGAAGAATCAAATAGATGCAATAAAAAATGATAAAGGGGATATCACCACTGATCCCACAGAAATACAAACTACCATCAGAGAATACTACAAACACCTCTACACAAATAAACTAGAAAATCTGGAAGAAATGGATAAATTCCTCGACAAATACACCCTCCCAAGACTAAACCAGGAAGAAGTTGAATCTCTGAATAGACCAATAACAGGCTCTGAAATTGTGGCAATAATCAATAGCTTACCAACCAAAAAGAGTCCAGGACCAGATGGATTCACAGCCGAATTCTACCAGAGGTACAAGGAGGAGCTGGTACCATTCCTTCTGAAACTATTCCAATCAATAGAAAAAGAGGGAATCCTCCCTAACTCATTTTATGAGGCCAGAATCATCCTGATACCAAAGCCTGGCAGACACACAACCAAAAAAGAAAATTTTAGACCGATATCCTTGATGAACATTGATGCAAAAATCCTCAATAAAATACTGGCAAACCGAATCCAGCAGCACATCAAAAAGCTTACCCACCATGATCAAGTGGGCTTCATCCCTGGGATGTAAGGCTGGTTCAACATATGCAAATCAATCAATGTAATCCAGCATATAAACAGAACCAAAGACAAAAACCACATGATTATCTCAATAGATGCAGAAAAGGCCTTTGACAAAATTCAACAACCTTCATGCTAAAAAAAACTCTCAATAAATTAGGTATTGATGGGACGTATCTCAAAATAATAAGAGCTATCTATGACAAACCCACAGCCAATATCATATTGAATGGGCAAAAACTGGAAGCATTCCCTTTGAAAACTGGCACAAGACAGGGATGCCCTCTCTCACCACTCCTATTCAACATAGTGTTGGAAGTTCTGGTCAGGGCAATTAGGCAGGAGAAGGAAATAAAGGGCATTCAATTAGGAAAAGAGGAAGTCAAATTGTCCCTGTTTGCAGATGACATGATTGTATATCTAGAAAACCCCAGTGTCTCAGCCCAAAATCTCCTTAAGCTGATAAACAACTTCAGCAAAGTCTCAGGATACAAAATCAATGTACAAAAATCACAAGCATTCTTATACACCAATAACAGACAAACAGAGAGGCAAATCATGAGTGAACTCCCATTCACAATTGCTTCAAAGAGAATAAAATACCTAGGAATCCAACTTACAAGGGATGTGAAGGACCTCTTCAAGGAGAACTACAAACCACTGTTCAATTAAATAAAAGAGGATACAAACAAATGGAAGAACATTCCATGCTCATGGGTTGGAAGAATCAATATCATGAAAATGGCCATACTGCCCAAAGTAATTTATAGATTCAATGCCATCCCCATCAAGCTACCAATGACTTTCTTCACAGAATTGGAAAAAAGTACTTTAAAGTTCATATGGAACCAAAAAAGAGCCCACATCACCAAGTCAATTCTAAGCCAAAAGGACAAAGCTGGAGGCATCATGCTACCTGACTTCAAACTATACTACAGGGCTACAGTAACCAAAACAGCATGGTACTGGTACCAAAACAGAGATATAGACCAATGGAACAGAGCAGAGCCCTCAGAAATAATGATGCCTATCTACAACTATCTGATCTTTGACAAACCTGACAAAAACAAGAAATGGGGAAAGGATTCCCTATTTAATAAACGGTACTTGGAAAACTGGCTAGCCATATATAGAAAGCTGAAACTGGATCCCTTCTTTACACCTTATACAAAAATCAATTCAAGATGGATTAAAGACTTACATGTTAGTTCTAAAACCATTAAAACCCTAGAAGAAAACCTAGGCAATACCATTCAGGACATAGGCATGGGCAAGGACTTCATGCTAAAACACCAAAAGCAATGGCAACAAAAGCCAAAATTGACAAATGGGATCTAATTAAACTAAAGAGCTTCTGCACAGCAAAAGAAACTACCATCAGAGTGAACAGGCAACCTACAAAACGGGAGAAAATTTTTGCAACCTACTCATCTGACAAAGGGCTAATATCCAGAATCTACAATGAACTCAAACAAATTTACAAGAAAAAAACAAATAATCCCATCAAAAAGTGAGCGAAGTACATGAACAGACACTTCTCAAAAGAAGACATTTATGCAGCCAAAAAACACATGAAAAAATGCTCATCAGGACTGGTCATCAGAGAAATGCAAATCAAAACCACAATGAGATACCATCTCACACCAGTTAGAATGGCCATCATTCAAAAGTCAGGAAACACCAGGTGCTGGAGAGGATGTGGAGAAATAGGAACACTTTTACACTGTTGGTGGGACTGTAAACTAGTTCAACCATTGTGGAAGTCAGTGTGGCAATTCCTCAGGGATCTAGAGCTAGAAATACCATTTGACCCAGCCATCCCATTACTGGGTATATACCCAAAGGACTATAAATCATGCTGCTATAAAGACACATGCACACGTATGTTTACTGCGGCACTATTCACAATAGCAAAGACTTGGAACCAACCCAAATGTCCAACAATGATAGACTGGATTAAGAAAATGTGGCACATATACACCATGGAATACTATGCAGCCATAAAAAAATGATGTGTTCATGTCCTTTGTAGAGACATGGATGAAGCTGGAAATCATCATTGTCAGTAAACTATCACAAGGACAAAAAGCCAAACACGGCATGTTCTCACTCATAGGTGGGAATTGAACAATGAGAACGCATGGACACAGGAAGGGGAACATCACACTCCGGGGACTGTTGTGAGGTGGGGGGAGGGGTAGGGATAGCATTAAGAGATATACCTAATGCTAAATGACGAGTTAATGGGTGTAGCACAGCAACATGGCACATGTATACATATGTAACAAACCTGTATATTGTACACATGTACCCTAAAACTTAAATAATAATAGAATAAAATAAAATAATATAGAAATAATAATAAAAAAAGAAAATACAACTGAACTGTACCTTAAACAGTAAGGGACTTTGCATTCACAGGCAGTTTCCAAGAAGCAGGAAATACTACACATTTATCTGTTTGCCTGGGTTTTATCATGTAAAAGGTAAATAACAGCTGTCACAGATGAGCAGGACTAACGCTAAAAAACTAGTGCCATGTATGATAGTGCATGTGTGCATGCTCACTATTAGATAAGTTGGTAAAATTGCAAGCTAACATATTAGGTTGAAGCACATGTAATTACCAATATTACTGGTCAAAAGAAGTAGAGTGTTTGGCTATTTCATTTGGTTGAAGCTTAGATCTTTCAGAACCAAAAAGCGTCTCATAAATAATTCAATCCATGGGTTTTTTAACTGGGTTGAGTATGGGTGAACTTCAAGGAGACGAGGAGCCCTCATCTATGTATTCATTCAATTGATAGTTTTACAGAGCTTATGATGTTCCAAGTAATGCTCTAGTAGCTGGGGATATAGACAGGAAAAACACAGAGTCCTTTGCCCTCATTCATATTTCATTTCAGTGGGAAGGCCTGACAATAAATATATACTAGGATGTCATTACTGAATTGAATGCAGTTTTATGTCTTATGCTCATTTATACATTTTTCTGGAGGGAGAGTTCATTGAATTCGTGGAAATGGTTTATGATCACCAAAAATTAGAACCACTAACCTATCACACCCTGCTGATTTCGACGGGAAACCAAAATACAGACACTGAGTGATTTGCCCATCACCGTGTAGTTCATTCATGGCTGACTTAGGATTGAAACCCAGGTGTCCTGGTGCTCAATCATTATCGCACATTGTAGGGGAGATGATCTGTGACTTTTCCTTTCCTTTCTACATTTATTTTCTTTTTAATAATACCTGCATACTTTTGACGCTCAACAAATTCATGTCGAGAGTTGGGAATCTGGTCAGACAGATTGCAGTCCTAACTTCGTTATTACAGAGTAGAAGCTTTGTGATTCTAGAAAATTGTTTAAAAATCTGAGCTGCAGTTTCCACGTCTAGATTGATAAGAGTAAATTGTAACTGACAGATTATTGTGAGGATTAAATGAGATTTCTTATACACACACTGTGTATGTGCGCATACACATACATATTATTTGCTATAATGCCTTTCACCTGATAAGCATGTGAGTCATTATTATTATAACCCTGTTTATAAGTCTGTTCTTTGGTGCCGGGTCTCCAGGTTCTAAAAAATTTACTCCCTTTCACTAAACTGTGATTCAAATAGCAGCTTGGAGCTCTTGTTTAATTCTGGGAAGACCCAAGGGGCAGTAGTAACTAACTACTACAAAGTACAGACCTTAAATTAAACTCTGGAGCTTGGCTGCCTGGGTTCAAATTTTGGCTTTACTCTTTGTCTTTTTATGTGTTGTCTGAATTTTTCATAATAAGCATGTAGTAGTTTTTCTACTAAAAAAACAAGCTATTTTCACTTTAAAAAACAACAACAACAACATATGGATCTATTTGTTGGTGACTTGCCATTTCTGTTCCTTTGAAATTCATCCTGTGTCTTTGGAAGACTAGGATATGTGGCTCTCCCTGCCTTAAAGGGATCCTGATTGATCTTCTCTGGTGGCAAGAAAGCTCAGCCTCCTCCTTCCTGCAGGATAAAGGAGTGGCTTGGAAAAGTGGTCAGATCGGAAGGCCCTGGAGGCCAGCTCCCTTTCCCACAGCCCTTCAGTGTCTGACTGAGAGGGAAACTGGCTCTGTTCTCTGATATCCTCTCTCCTTTCGTCTCCACACCTAGTGTGCCAGCGTTGTTCTCCAAACAAAGAACAGACCATGTAAATTCTGTGACCGAAGCTTCATTGATATGAAGGAGAAACAATTGCCAGACCTATTCTGGCCTTCTGTAAACAAAACTTTTTTTAAGAGAAAGCTTGCATGCCATTTCTAGAGAAAGTTATTGTATGCCAGAAATTAGACAGTGAGGAAAAGGCCAAATTCCTGGTGATATTTATCTTCCTATTCTGTTTCCTTCAGGAACCCTCTATCTCAGGATAATTTTTTTTGTTTGTTCTAAGAATTATATTGTGTACGAAACTCTGTGCATGCACAAAGATAAATAATTTTCTTTTTTATTATTACAGATAGAGAAAAATTTGAAATCTTTGCCAGTTTCATTTTCACAAAATTAAACTGAAGTAAATCATACATTATATAAATAATGTGAATTGATCTTGCTGTTAGTATATGGAAAAACTTGGTTTGCACTTTTCCTAAACTAATGATAATTGCTTTGACAAAGATGAAAAATGTTGCATAAGAAACATTTAATCTCTTGTCAGGATCTGAGTAGCCTTATAAGGCTCTGAGATGGTGTGCTGGGGAAGATATCAAAGAGATAAACAGCACAAGTGAGCAGGCAGTAAAAAGCTCAATGGCAGAGAGAACTCCAAGGACTTAAAAATATGTACTCAGACATAAGCTTATAATGCAAGTTATCTATATTGTTGAGCAAAATGGATATGTATATTTTGTATTATGTAAGTCCTTTTGTTTTTCAAAGAAGAGACACTCTCAGATTTCCTTAGATCTATTCCCCTCAAACTTTCCCACTGAAGTATTCCTAAATGGGAGAGGAGTAACAATGGATACTTTTCAACATGTCAAAGAGTGAGTCAACTTAAGAGTGGTGAGTTTTGCATTTAGAAGAGACCAATATCACCATAAGATCAGACTCTAAGACCAGGGAAATTGAAACTAGAAAGGATCTTGTCACTTTATTACATTAAATAGACATGAAAGAAGGAAGAAGGATGAGGTATATATATCTAGAGAAACCCCTACCCTAGTTTAAGTGGCCTAGTTACACTGTCTATGTTTGATATTAAGACATATATTAAAAATACAATTCATACCAGAAAAGTCATGGCATTCTCAATTTGAGAGCTGGGATGGACTTTGAGCAACCCTGATGTTCCAGACACATAATTTCAATATTATACTTGAACAGAGGAGCTGAAGAGAGTTTTCCAAGTGCATGAAAACAATGAATGGTAAAATAGGAATCATCACCCAGGTTCCTAAATGCTGATGCAAAATTCTTCCAGTTTCCACTCCGTTGCCCTCCCATGAGTCAAATGGTTTTAGTGTGGTCGGTGTCTTCTGCATGGAAATGCAAGCATTTCACTTTTAAAAACATACGACTTTAAAACTAAGTAATATAAGCAATTTAAGTAATGGAGATGGCATTACTACAACCAACATGCCTATGAACAATTATTTAACTATCTCAACCTTCAATTTGGAGAGGTCAGTTCTTTAAGTAAAGGAATTATCCAGGTTCTAATTAATGAAAATGTGATAGTCCCAGAGAATATTCTTATATGGAATTTCTTTTAGCAGTCTAATTTTAAACAGCTGGAACTCATTTGTTAAGCTGTAGCCTATTCCACTTTTTGAAAAGTGTGGTATGTGGGACTTTTTTTTCCACACAGAAGTGGAACTTTCTGGAAAGTCTGAACATATTGCCCTACTTGAGCTTACGGGTTAGCAGCTGCTTGGAGACCCTGTTGGGCAGCTTGAGCCTTTTGTGCTCCACCTGTGTTCAGCTATTAGCGTTATACTGTGGTAAGCACTGGTTCAAGGCCGACGGACTGGCTGCCTTCCAGGGTCCCATTGTTTATCGCCCTTCCTTTTACTTAATGTTCTGTTTCTATAATTATTGATGTTGTTGCATCTGATCAAAAGCACAGGTGCAGCACCCCTTGCAGGTCCATGTTGTACTGAAGGTTTAAGAATTCACAGGCTAATAGGGGTGTAGAGGAAGAAGAAGGTTAAGAAGTATTCATTGCCTTGACTCCAAAACGTGGTGAGAGAATGCTGCAAAATACAGAAGCTTAAAACATTGCAGCAACTCCTTGACTGTTTCACCGTGGTTTGTTTCACATACCACAGCATCCTGTATGAAGATGGATTCCCATATATCAGAGATGAGAAACAGGACACGGCTCACCTTGGGCTTATCAGACTTCATCTGATGCATGAAACAACAGGAAGCCGTTGATAGCTGAGGTGAAACAGCAAGCAGTGACTGGTTTAGAAATGTCATAATACCAGACATTGACCTCACCCCCAACCTCGTGTACTAGGTTCCAGAGTAAAAATAGAACAAGTACCTATCAAAAGCAATCACTTAAGTTTGGGGTTTTCTCCTGCTCTATTCTCTGGAACACATCCCTTGTCTGATATCACACACTGTGTTCCAGCTATACAGTCAATCTGTCCAGGTTCACAACTAAACCTTTCTGCAGAGAAAGGGAAGAATGGAGTACACTGTGGCCATGGTTTGATACAAGGAAGGTGTTACATTAAAAAATTTCTTGGCACAGGTTAAAGTACAAGTGAATTTTTTTCAGGTGTTCTCTGTTATCCCTTTACTTTAGGACTGTGACTTTTATGGTTTGTTTATCTAGATGGAATCACAACTCCTGAATCATTAATTTATTCTTTCAAGTCTTTTTTTTTTTTTTTTTTTTTGAGACCGAGTCTCACTCTGTTGTCCAGGCTGGAGTACAGTGATGTGATCTTGGCTCACTGCAACCTCTGCCTCCCAGGTTCAAGCGATTCTTCATGCCTCAGCCTCCTGAGTAGCCGGGACAACCACCCCCAGCTAATTTTTGCATTTTAATAGAGACAGGGTTTCACCATATTGGCCAGGATGGTCTCGAACTCCTGACCTCAGGTGATCCACTCACCTTGGCCTCCCAGTGTGCTGGGATTGCAGGCGTGAGCCACGCACGATGCCTGGCCTCAAGTCTTTATTGAATGCTGTTCACTGGGTCAGGCACTCAGGATTGTGAGAAACTTGATAGTCATAACTCCTAGATATGGATCTTGTAGAGTAGTTATTGTATACAACCTTCACTTGCCCTGTAAAACAGCCTTTCTCAGCTAGTTCCATAAGAGAATTAGTCTGTACAGACATGGTTTAAGTGACTATTTTCTCAGTTTTTTCCAAGAATGGTAGATCGTGGGTGCCACTTCACATGCATAGAAGATTGAGTTAATTCATTGCTTACAATGGATGCCTTAGGCCATTAGGGCCAATTGATCCTAAGTGATAAGGTTTTTCCAAAAGGAATAAAAGCTCCAGCTACAACCTTGGTCAAAACTAGTAGGAAGAGACAACATTAATGATTAGGAGATTCACAACACTGTTCCTCCATCACAGACAACTGGTCTTGAAGAGTGAAAGGACAAATAAGTGTGTGCAGGTTTTTTTTTTTAAATTAACCTCTAAGTGTTGAGCAACTTAAGGGAGTATTTCAGGCAGGAAGATACTGTTTGAAGGTGGGAGGTAATCAGTTAGCAAGCCATGCTGAATTCATATGAGAAGGAAGAATATAAAGCATCTGAGAGTTATTGGGGATGAAAGAAAGATGAGGATCAGGTATTACTAAGAACTGCTGGTAATGCATAATGTACTAGAATCCCTCTAGATCTTTTTGAGAGATGCAAACAAATATTGGAATTCCCATTTTGCCTATATTTAAAGATAATATGTCTCTGGACCTGGACCACATGGAGTTTTGTTTTGGTAGGGTTATACTCCTATGAGCTCAGGTGAACCTGCTCATCAGCTTGATGGGTGCCTGTGATGTGGCACCAGCATACTGGCCTTTATTCTTATTTATTTATTATTATTATTATGCTTTAAGTTTTAGGGTACATGTGCACAACATGCAGGTTTGTTACATATGTATACATGTGCCATGTTGGTGTGCTGCACTCATTAACTCGTCATTTAACATTAGGCATATCTCCTAACGCTATCCCTCCCCCCTCCCCCCACCCCACAACAGCCCCTGGTGTGTGATGTTCCCCTTCCTGTATCCATGTGTTCTCATTGTTCAATTCCCACCTATGAGTGAGAACATGCGGTGTTTGGTTTTACGTCCTTGTGATAGTTTGCTGAGAATGATGGTTTCCAGCTTCATCCATGTCCCTACAAAGGACATGAACTCATCATTTTTTATGGCTGCATAGTATTCCATGGTGTATATGTGCCACATTTTCTTAATCCAGTCTATCATTGTTGGACATTTGGGTTGGTTCCAAGTCTTTGCTATTGTGAATAGTGCCGCAATAAACATACGTGTGCATGTATCTTTATAGCAGCATGATTTATAGTCCTTTGGGTATATACCCAGTAATGGGATGGCTGGGTCAAATGGTATTTCTAGTTCTAGATCCCTGAGGAATTGCCACACTGACTTCCACAATGGTTGAACTAGTTTACAGTCCCACCAACAGTGTAAAAGTGTTCCTATTTCTCCACATCCTCTCCAGGACCTGGTGTTTCCTGACTTTTGAATGATGGCCATTCTAACTGGTGTGAGATGGTATCTCATTGTGGTTTTGATTTGCATTTCTCTGATGGCCAGTGATGATGAGCATTTTTTCATGTGTTTTTTTGGCTGCATGAATGTCTTCTTTTGAAACGTGTCTGTTTTCCATAAAATGAAGTCTTTGGTTTGGGTGATCAATCTACAGCATTTTTTCCACTGTTAATAACCTATTATCCTAAGATCATTTATATTTCAGAAACTTTGAACACATATTTAGGTCAACATCTAGAGAATTGAAACTTTTACTATTTGTGGTGCATATTCCTTTGGCAATGAAGCCCATTTTGAGGACTTGTATAATTTCTGACCTTATCAAAATAATGAGACTAAGATAAAATAAATGCCAATGACATTACGACTTTTATCTTTTCAAATATACCTTGACAGACTAAATAGTTTACTATCATTGGAATTATTATAATCTAGACTGAAATCTGACTTTCCACTTCATCACTGATATTAACATTTCGTGTGACTTTGCTAAAGTGGGTCACATTATCTCTTCAGGTATTAGTTTTCCCATTTATGAAACAAGAGGCCACAGCCAAACATCTTTCCGGTCCCTCCCAAATAAAAGATTGTAGAAATCTATGATTCATGTCTGAACTATTTATTACTGTCAAAGATATTTTCTTTTTTTTTTTATTATAGTTTAAGATCTAGGGTACATGTGCACCACGTCCGGGTTTGTTACATAGGTATACATGTGCCATGTTGGTGTGCTGCACCCATCAACTCGTCATTTACATTAGGTATATCTCCTAATGCTGTCCCTCCCCCCTCCCCCCACCCCACAACGGCCCCTGGTGTGTGATGTTCCCCTTCCTGTGTCCATGTGTTCTCATTGTTCAATTCCCACCTATGAGTGAGAACATGCAGTGTTTGGTTTTCTGTCCTTGCAATAGTTTGCTCAGAATGATGGTTTCCAGCTTCATCCATGTCCCTACAAAGGACATGAACTCATCATTTTTTATAGTTGCATAGTATTCCATGGTGTAATGTGCCACATTTTCTTAATCCAGTCTATCACTGATGGTCATTTGGGTTGATTCCAAGTCTTTGCTATTGTGAATAGTGCCACAATAAACATACGTGTGCATGTGTCTTTACAGTAGGATGATTTATAATCCTTTGGGTATATACCCAGTAATGGGAGTAATGGAATGGCTGGGTCAAATGGTATTTCTAGTTCTAGATCCTTGAGGAATCGCCATACTGTCTTCCACTATGGTTGAACTAGTTTACAGTCCCACCAACAGTGTAAAAGTGTTCCTATTTCTCCACATCCTCTCCAGCACCTGTTGTTTCCTGACTTTTTAATGATTGCCATTCTAACTGATGTGAGATGGTATCTCATTGTGGTTTTGATTTGCATTTCTCTGATGACCAGTGATGATGAGCAATTTTTAATGTGTCTGTTGGCTGCATAGATGTCTTCTTTTGAAAAGTGTCTGTTCATATCCTTTTTCCACTTTTTGATGGGGTTGTTTGTACTTTTCTTGTAAATTTGCTTGAGTTCTTTGTAGATTCTGGATATTAGCCCTTTGTCAGATGGGTAGGTTGCAAAAATTTTCTCCCATTCTGTAGGTTATTTTCTTAAGTGATTTTGTAACTTAGTTTTAAAGTCCAATAAGTTACCATTAAGTACTGTATCGGTATGCATGCATTTCAAAGTGGGTAACAGAAACATGAGGTTTACAATAAAACAATAAATTATTTAAAAACTCAAACTAGCATGAGAATAAAACTAGAAAATATAAAATTTCCTACTTGTTCAATAGTATGTGTTAAATTCATAAATTGCAAATACCACAGGACTATGATTTACTTTTCCCCAGCAGAAAGGGCACCCACCCTTTAATTAGAACAATGTGGTGTGGATTCTTAATATTTCTAAGCACTATGTATCATATACAGAAATAAAACAAAGCTGATTATATTTAAGTACTCTTTTGGTGTTAATTCCTTTGAACTTTTGAAGTACAGGTTTCACTTTGAAGTTTACAATGTTCAAGTCATCAGTTACAAAGCACAAAGAAGGCTATTATATAACAACCATGAAAAGACATTATTTCCTATATTGTATCACTAGCCATGTTTTTAATTATGTCTGTCTTCCATTAGCAGTGCCTAATATCCTTTTCAATTAGCAATTTGAATATGCTAATCTAAAATTGACTAAGGTAAGTTTTACAATGTTAGATATGTATATATCAAATATATATATATTCATTTACATACACACGTATATTTTTCTTGTATTTGGTAATGCTTTCCTACCATTGCATGTGGCAGTGGAGGGAGTTTTGGCTGGGATTTAGAGGACCTTGGTTATAGTTCAGACTTTATTACCTATCAGCTATGTGACTGAGTACTTTTCTTAACACCTAGAATGCCCAAATATGCCTTTAAGTTGACAGTGGTTCTTAATCGCTCTTTTGGTTATTGGCCCTTTTATGAGTCTGATGAAAGCTATAAATTCTCTCTCTAGAAAAAAAATTAGGAATATATATTTACAGGAATTTTGCATGCCTTTGAGGAGGGTTGTAGACTTCCTGAAGTATATATGGATCTAATGGTAAGAATAACTGGACAGAAAAAATTTTTGAACTTTGTATTTCTATATGATAGAATTTCCAAAATCATTTCAGAACCATGAATATTATTCAATTATTTGTGCTAACTCAGACCTTCCCTTTTAGTGTCTTTAGATAATTTCAGGTTTGTTTCCTCCTGACACCAAACCTCTGGCCTGGCTTCTTATACAACAATCTTGTGGCTGGAGCATAGTGCATAGTGTGCCAAAAGAAAATCATGTGTGAATCCAGCACATCTCTTGATCTTCTGAGAAAATAGAGCATTGGCCCAAGTTTACCAAGAAGCTAGAAAACCCGGCTTAATAGCACCTTCCACAAAATAGATTTGAGGATTTTATGTGTCTACACACTTGCTCTGATCCAACAGCATGACATCATTTCTAGAAATATCTATCCAAGACCACATAGTCTTTAAAGAGGTTAAAATATCAAATCCTGCATAGAGGAATTCCAGGCCATAGACCAGGTCATGACATTCTTTGAGTTTGGGGTCATGTCCTGTGGATCATAATTCAAAAGGTCACTCAGAGTAATAAATTTCACGGAGATAGGCAAAATAAAAAAGGATCTGGAAAATTTTGCTGTATAAGTAATGGTCATAGGAACCAGGAATGTTTCATCAGAGGAAGAGAACTGTAGGTTGTCTTCAAATATCCCATAAACATGATAAAGACGGTGCAGCCATATTACTCTGGGCCCTGGAAGTCAGAACTAAGCCAGTGGCTAGATTTAATTCAGTATGAGGAAGGATGTTCCAATAATGCATACTGTGCATATATGAGACAGACTTCCTTGTAAAGGGGTGGAAGTCAACTGCAAGAGATGAAGCAGAGGTTGCATACATGGCTGCCTTATACAGGGAAGTTATAAAAAGGATCCAGTTTATACATGGGAGTGAGCAGAGTAGTAGTTGGTGTGAGCAGCCTAGATAAAATCTAAAAGAAATTTGTTTTGTCTATGAGAATCTATAACTCTAGATTTATTTTTTGAAAAAAGGGACATGGTTCTTGGGAAAGGTAGTTGCTAGAAAGAATATGATCTTTTCTGAAGCTGTTAAGGGTACCAGGAAAGAGGTGTCCTGCTTGGTCACTGATCCCAGGTTTTATGTCAGTCTGGCAGTTGAGGATAAAGATAAGGCTGTCACTCACTGTGACTGTTAGTAGATTACATAGTAAAATACTTGCATTACAGAATAAAATATGCTATTGTAAATATAGTTTGGCCAAATACCAACATTGTCTTGACTGGAAATAAACAGAAGTATGTCATACACAAAATGTATATTTCATTTAATCTTCACTACTAGGGAGTCACTGATAACATCCTCATTTCCATTTCATAGGTGAGAAAACACAGGTGTTGACAAGGTAACATAGCAAGTAGTAGTGGATCTGGAACTTAAATTCAACAGGCTGAGTTTATAGGTCATGCAGTCAATAATCAATCATACCATACCACTTCCTCAAACAAATTTGTTCATGAAAGAGGTCCACCGTGTTATATACACTTTCTCCGGTTAATGGATCGTATGGAATACAGACACAACAATTTCCAGTATAAGATTATTTATGAGTCATTAAACAGTATTTACTCAGCACTATTAGAGATGAGGAACTAATCTAGATGCTGGGGATTCAGCAATGAACAATACTGACACAGAAATCTGTGTCCTGCTTACATTCTAGCCGGGCGATACAATAGAGAAAAGGAAGGACATTTTGTATAGTCTGTCAGAGAGCAACAAATATTATGAAGAAAAAATGAAATGCAACAGGAAAAGGGGTAAGGAAATACTGGAGGAGCATCTTTAAATGGGGATGGTAGGAGGGGTCCCATGGAAAGATCTTCGAGAGGTGGAGGTCCTTTGATCCCAGTGAATTTGAATTTTCCATCTGCTCTGCATGGACATTCTTGGAGAGTCTTGGAGAAACCCTAAGAGCAGTGCACATTGCTACCTTACCTTATAATACATATTTAATGGTTCCCAAAGTCATGGATTATGTAAAACTTGGAAATAAAAATGAGAAGTGCAATGCTCAGTCTTGGAATTATGTGTGGGTCCGTGAGGCCAAGGTTCCCGGCTGTTTTTCAGCTAAACAGTGCGTGGGAAGGACAAGTGATCTGCTTCCGGACAGTCCAGTAGGAGAAAATGAACATTTCAGCCCAGCTCGTTGGTGTCTTCCAGGAAAACACGAGTGATCTCTTGAACAAATAGCATGCCTTGTTCTAAAGTTTGTTGTGAAGTTTACCCAAAGGGAAGATCTGACAGATGTCTAGTGTTTTACTAACTACCTCCATTAGTCATTGTTGCTGCTAGGTCAAGCAATGTGGGTTTTGTGGGAAACCTCTAAAGCTTTGAAGGGGCCTGTGCTTCTTTGTTCTTTTTCTTTACATGTATGTGACTTTGGGCCAGAAAATTTATTTCTGTCCCTTAAATATCTTTTTATTCCTGATTTGTTGAACGAAAGATGCAGGAACCTATTGGACAGTAAGATCTATTACCTAAATTGGTAAACTCTGAGCTTCTTGAGGGTAGGAATTATGGCTTATTCATATTTGTATCTAACTCAGAAGCTATAACCATGACTTGCATCTTGTAGTTGTGCAATACATGTCTGTTACAAGTTGAATAAATGTGATTCTTCTATGTGGCTACTTTAGGAATAATGGACACACAAAAAGGATACCATGGAAAGTATTCTCATATGTGCACAGTATGCATCCTTAGCCCAAGAAAGTATAAGCCCATCAACTACAACTTTTGTTTTAAAATAGGCAAGAAAATCTAATATGCCAGATCATCTTTCACTTAATTTGAGAGTAAAATAAAAATAAGTAACCAAATAGCAAGCAGTAAAGTTTACTTCTATCATTGTTTTGATTCTTAGTATTCATTTTTACTTCAGACAAAAAATTTTCCTTTACATAATAGGCATAATTATTAGCAGAAAATTATATTTAGGGAGGAAGTTAACACCTGCAAACCCAAACTACAAAATGTTTGATGGGCTTTATAAATAAATAATTTTGTTCACCTCTCTTAGTGAGCCATTTGCCCCCATATTTTGCAGTTTTTCTTTTCTTATTTTTAATGTGCAAAAGTTAGTAAATGTTGGAAACAAAACTGTGAAGGCTCACTTATGTTTTGCTTTGTAAAATGGGAAAATGAGAATGGAAACTAAATCAAAGAGCAGTGGATCACTGTTTTGTCTGCCCTGGTTCCTCTGAAACTTCCTGTATTTTTTTTTTCCCCAAGTACTAAGTGAAAAGTTATGTCTGACACTCTGGAGAAAAATGTTACTAACATAGGGATGACACTGAAATACTCAGGCAACAATTATCTGGGTGTATTTGTCATTTTAAGTAGAATCTGGCAGTAATTCATCTATATCTACAACAAAAATGTGCATGTTTTGGGAAGAAGTGAGCTTTAAAAAAAGTCATATTTCCTTTTGTTTCTGAAAGACTGAATGTTTTCAGCACTACGGCTAATAAAATTAGTTTGTGGCATTTCTCCACTTTTTTTTTTTTTTTTTTTGAGACAGAGTCTCGCTCTGTCGCCCAGGCTGGAGTGCAGTGGCGCAGTCTCGGCTCACTGCAAGCTCCGCCTCCTGGGTTCACGCCATTCTCCTGCCTCAGCCTCTCTGAGTAGCTGGGACTACAGGCGCCTGCCACCATGCCCGGCTAATTTTTTTTTTTTTGTATTTTTTAGTAGAGACGGGTTTCACCGTGGTCTCGATCTCCTGACCTCGTGATCCACCCGCCTTGGCCTCCCAAAGTGCTGGGATTACAAGCGTGAGCCACCACGCCCGGCCTCCACTTTCTTATAGAAATAGCCACTCTTACCTACTCTGACCAATCCTAACTGTCTTTTCTGTGTCTATTTATTTCCAGCATTGGGGTTAAGGTAGGAATACAATAGACAAAAGTAATTTGATTTGATTGCAAAATGAAGTTTCAGATGGAAAAAGTCTAAAAAACAACAACAAAAAAGAAATTTATACTCAATAGTTTCAATTGTCCTTGGGAAAAAGTCAATTATCTACATATATTATATAACCTTTTTACGATCTGGCCCTGCTGACCTATCAGGCTTGCTCCTTGATGCTTCAATGACATTGAAGTGCTGACAGTTCTCGGAAACTCTTCCGCCTTGCCTGACTTCTCCCTCTTTTTTACCTGGCCAATTCGCATGCATTTTTCAGGCCTTAATGAGATGTCACAGTCTCTGGACAACCTCCCCTGATTCCCCAAGCCTGGGGTAAACTTCGTGTACCACCAAAGCATCCTGTAACCTGTCATATCATATTATTCGTAAGTTCTATGGAGGCCAAGGGTGTATCGTCTGCACTTCACCTAGCCACATTTAGCCCAGTACTTAGGATTCAGTAAGGCCAAAGCAAACACATATTGAGTAAAGAACAAAAACTTGAAGTGCAAACAACTGTAGTCACTGAATTGTTAAATAGTGTCTCTTGCTGTACTGTAAGCTCCATCAGTGCAGGAACCGTGTCTGTTTTTCTCACCATTTTATCCTCTGTGTTTATCACAGTGCTTTACACACAGGAACTGCTCAGTAAAGAGGGGTTTAATGAGTGAATTAATTGACCATAGTTATATCAGTGTCTTTAAGATAAATACTAGGAAAGAATAGTTTTTAAAATTTAATCCAAGTCACCTTGAGTCCATTTTGAGATGATTGCCCAGGTGTGACAGACTGGTTATTTTACTACAAACTTTCTTTAACATTTGATTTGTTACATGACTTCAGTTACATCAGATTTTCTCAGGCTTGGGACTGATGACGTACAGACTGGATGATTTTTTGGTGTGCATGTGTATTTATGTATGTTTGGGGGGTATAGGCTGTTGAGCAGCATCCCTCGCTTCTACTAATTAGATACCAATAGCACATCCTTCATACACAGCTGTCACAAATGGAAATATCTCCAGAATTTATATGTATTTGAGAACCACAGAGGATGCATGTTTGTGTAGAGGGATTTGTTCAGCAATTCATATTTGTGTCAAGAGATAGCTTATTAGGTTAAGGATAGCAATTTTTGTTTTTCAGAGAAAAAAATCTCTGTACACCCTTGTATGGTCAATATAACTGACAGCAATAACTTAAGCAAAGCCTGAGAACGACCCTGTATGGCAGATGCACCCGAATGAGTGTTTAGTGTTCCGAGCTAAGGAATCTGTGAGTAGCCAACTTGGAGATTCATTCCTTACCAATTAGAAACATCTGAGCCCCTCTCCCCCACCCCAGCCCATCCCATGGAATGAGAGCCATGCAGGGGATTGAGGCCCTTTGTTTTGAGTTTAATGAACGTTGCCAGGTGGAGGTTGTTGGGGGAGGGTGCTCAGTGAAGGTGCTGTATAAACTGCATGCTTTTTTCAAGTGGTTGCAGTTCTCCTGTCCATCACACTGCCACTGGACTGCCCCTCTATGTACGTTTCAGGCTAGTAAAACCCTGTGTATCCTTTGCTGTTTCTGAGTCTCGTTTTTGGACTCTTGAACCTGGTGCCATCCCTACTGAAGTTAATAGGGGTCTGGCACAATAAGGGTCTAGGCTGTGTATAAAAAGTAGGGCTTGTGCTATGATTATGTAGTTGAGTCCAAAAGCAGAGTCAGGGGATAGGTGAGGATGGGATTCTGCAGCCCGAGCCACCCCCCAGGTCACGTGCCCTCTAATACCAATGCCTTTATCTGGAGGAAGGGCATCCTTTCTCCAATGTGTCTTTGCCAGTGGAGGTATCTGTTCTATTTCATCCCTTCAACACTAGCAGTGGCCTTGGTTAGAATTATTGTACTTTCTTATCATTTTGCCAAGTTTTTGTTGTTGTACCTTTATGATTGCTAATGGTGAAACCTGGTTCCACTCTTCCACAGCCTCCTTTCAAAGGAAACTTTATGACGTGGTATTTTCGATAGAATAAAGAAATCTCTGACTAGCCAAATAAGAATAGAGATTAGCATACTTAGCTATGTGCTCTGTATCAGCTTGGGTCCCTGGGTCATAGATATGTGAGTTACACGATTTACTTTGAGTAAGACTCAGATTTTTTAAATCTAAGCTAATCTATTTTTATTGAATTAAGTTTATAAGTCAGGAAATCTTGATTGGCTTTCTGGGATGCAATCTTCTTAGCTTCTTACAGGACTTAGAGAATACAATTATGAAGACCCCTACAATTTGCTTTTGAAAAAATATTCAGGTTCATTTGCTTTTGAGAAAGACTTGTGAACTATTTAGACCTTTACAGCATGAACACAAAGTTGAAAATAACACAAGGGAGGAAATCCTCATGAGGTTTCTGGTACTTCCTGCCATGGTCAGGCCATAAATAACATGAAAGAATCATGCCTTTGGTATTTGAGCACTTCCATGTTCAGTGGTAAAGACAACTGGAAGTGCCAAGGTGTGAGAAAAATGTCGAATTTCCATAATGAGCATGAACTGGAATTATGGTTTGGGATTTGTGTAAACTCTGGACTTTGCCATTAAGACCCAAGTTTTGGTTCCACTGAGAACTTCTCCTCCAGCCTTTGCTAGTTGCTCTGTCATGTTAATCGATGGAAATATAAATTATTTAATTGAAGCCTGTAATGTGTGTATACAGACTTAAAGTTTCTCTGAAGCCTGTCTATCTCAAAAATATATGGCAGTACTGACCATTTTTATACGAATATTTAAAAAGTAGTATTGATGTAACAAAAGGGTGGTATTGATCTAGAAAAGGATGTTATTGGTAGTTGTTCCAAAAAAACTCAACTAGGTGCACCTACATATACCTAACAAAGCAATACCAAATGCCAGTGCTATTGCAGGTCTAAGAAAAATAACAAGGAAATAATTGTTCAGATTTATTCATTGATTTGTCTAACATAAGTTTAAGTTGACTCATTTCTGGCTACGATAACATTTTAACGTTAGTCCCAGTTCCTGAGCCCAGGAAAGAATAGCAGGTCTTTGTGCCTTAATGAATATCATGCCTAGAGCTGACTACTAATGCAAAGCTATTATTAGAGGTTGAAGTGAGCCAATTGATATGATCTTAGTGATCAGAAAATAATTGTGGAATTAGTGTCAAAAAATGTGTGCGTGTGACTTTAATATTTATGTCTGAACTTGTATCCAAGGCATTGATAGAAACCCATGAAAGGTAACTGATACAGTCAATGTCTTTCCCTTTCAAGCCCCCATCGTTTTCCTTACCAGATACTCTCCTTTCTTCTCAGCTTCTATTCTGTAAAAGGTCCTATTTAAGGGCACTTATTATAATTCTGCCCAAAGTATCTGCAGATAAGGCTTTATGCCCCTAATATTAGAGACACTGGACTCTAGGAAGCCTTTTCCTAGAAGGCAAAGTGGTGAGTTTGGTGCTGTGAACCAGCAAATGAAGAGTCATGAGGTCGGCCTGGACCCCTATAAATCAGATGGCAGAGGCCATCTCATGAGATGGGCCTTGCCCCTTGGAACTCTTTTTAAGTCAAATAACTAAATATTTGCATGCCTTCCCAAGTTACTTCTGTTAATTTTTAGATTTTTACAAAAAGAAAATCAGCCAAAACAATATTAAAAATAGCCACTGGCCTATTGGCCTACATAAGTGATAATTGGTGGTATTTATGTGGGAAAAAGAGACTCTTTCTACCCTTTATTCCTAACAGAAAGAAATTAATTTGCAAGCTCTATACAAAAGCAAATACCTATTAAGGAGAGAAAAGCAAGAAGGTAATATATCACATGGCACATATTTTGCTTAATTATGATATGCTTTTTTCTTTCTGTATCTGTCTCATTTTAGTGAAGAAAACAATGTGGTGGTAGCTTGCTTTGAAATAGGTCCCATAGCTTTTTGTTGTTGTCTTCCAACTCCCCTTTTCTTCATTTAGTTTCACTCAGCACCTTATTATCACTTAAACTATCTTCTGGTCAACTATTTATCATTATTAACCTTGCTTTTCCAGAGTTATATTTTCCAGTATGATGGAGCAGGTACATCTGTGAATGCGTTGAACCACAGTTTCCAAAGCCTTTTTACATAGAGTATTAACCTATAATTACATGAGATCAAACGATTAAGATGGAAGCAGACCTCCTCAGATGTTCAAAATTATCATTGGTGTAGTCTTTTGATGATCAGTAGTTGAAAAAAAAATAACCCAAACCTCAGCCCATTGCAAATGTCAAGTAATAATTGTGGCAGAATACAAGCACCTGAATTCCAAGCACAAAGGAAGAAGCGTGTTGCCGATAGCATTATAAATGGCCATTCACTACTTTAGCTGTCGACCGTGTAGTGTATAATCAGTGTCTGCTCCAGTTCTGAAGCAATTGCAACTTACCTGAAAAGTGTAGCTTTCTGACATTTATCAAGATAAAAGAATAACAAGCAAACATGAACATGAAAATATAAATTACATTTACTTTTAAGAACACGTACATTTTTATATGTGACTAAATTAACATACTCAGAAGTATTTTTTTAAAACTCCTTTCCCCAGTATGTATTTTTTAATGTGTTTGGAAAATATAACACATGGTAATAATTTTAGAAGTTTGGCCACTTTAGCCCCTTACTTCACAGTCTGTCTCAGGCAGTTTGTGGAATGCCTTCTTTCACAATTCCTCCATGACTTTCTCCTTGAGGGACCCAGTCATACATTGGGCAAAGGTGGAGAAAGAGGTTCCTTCTACCTTTAATTATTTGCCACATTGATTAACTTTGGTTCCACAAATCCCTGTCATTAGGTAATCAGTAACAAGATACAATGATAATTTTAGAATAAAATACATTAATTCCATTTGAGTCACTTCTTTGGGTTAAGGTTATAAGAAGGCATTGTTAAAACACACGTCTTACCCAGGCTGGATAAGCCATTGACACATTTGAATCCATTATAAAGATGGTTTGGGTGATTTTCTGATTGCTATCATGAAAAGCAGAAAAAAGGAACTAGAGGGCCTTGAATAAAATTCAGTACATTTTGTTACCAGATGAGAAGTGGTAGGAAGAAGGGAAAAGCTGCATTGTGAAGTGGGGGCCTTTGTGGGTTGTCTGAGAGAAAACCGGGGCCCTGAACATCGAGAGGTTCACACTGAGTTGTTGGGAGAGGGCAGTG
This sequence comes from Symphalangus syndactylus, assembly GCF_028878055.3. Classification (NCBI taxonomy): domain Eukaryota; kingdom Metazoa; phylum Chordata; class Mammalia; order Primates; family Hylobatidae; genus Symphalangus; species Symphalangus syndactylus. Next base: position 47,076,615 of record NC_072440.2, read on the forward strand.
ACATACTGAAGTCAGCTGATGACTGTCGTGTTTTTTGTAGAGCTGGCAGAGAAAGACAGGAAACTATTTTTATGCAACTAGCCAGTTTTAGCTGTGTTAATGGAAGAACTCTGTTTTTACTGTAATAATTAACAACAAAAATGACTTACATTATCTAACCTTTTAAAATTCATAAGATAGACTCAAAGTACCCTGAAGTGAATGTAGCCATGACTGTGGAAGGTAGTATTACACCCCGTACTGGAGAAGAAAATGAGGAATAGAGCAAGTTTAACAGTCCAAGTTTTATTAGCTAGGGGAAAAAGTTGGCTTCTTATTTTTAAGTGTTCTTATATATTAAATTTTAAATTATTGTTAAGTAAAGCAAGTAGGAAAAAAGAAGTACAGAATCCCACTGTGGGGAGGAAACTACTATTAATACATTAGTTGCATCTTTCTAGCTCTTTGAAAAATATTTTTTAAATAATATTAAGTTTGTATTTGGTATACATTTTTGGCCATGCATTTTAATCTATTATTATAACTTCTTTTTCCCATTTAACAACAATTTTTTTGTGTATGTATACGAAGTTTTTTTGTTTGTTTGTTTGTTTGTTTTAAATCTCTCGCTAGTCACACCATTGGTGAGGGATGAATCCAGGTTATGGGATGGCTGAATACATGGCACCCAACCTGGACAGATGAGATTGGTAGCAGTTTACTGGTGTCCTCAACTCGGAGCCCAGGGCAGGAGGACACTGTGCCATGCAGGGCCACATGAAGGTTACAATCAAGTACAGTATAAGTAATAGGAACTGTGGGAGATGGACTTTGTAGTATTAAGAGGGTAGGTGTCCCCTGGTTCCCACAGGAGGATGTCATTGGCTTGCTTGTTTGAATAATTTTCTGTGGCTGTCAGGAAACTGAAAAGTTACTCAGGGCTAAGCAGAAACAACACCCAGCCTCCTCCCATCTTGGTAAAGAGATTTAATAAAGATAAAGAGATTGATAAAGAGGTTTGGATCTGGAACCTTATCACTGGAGGCAGAGTGGGGAGGGTGACTTATGGTTATGACATTTGAAGCCTTCCTGATTTCACCAGACATCAAAGTAGACATAATATTGGACCTTAATTTTAGACTTTACACCACATTTTTATGAAGATGTAATCTGTCAATAAATTGAATTTTTGCAGGCATTGATAATATAATGTTCCAATTCTTATCTTTGTGTAAAAAGATTTATATGGCTTAATATTAATTAATATTTTCATATTTAGTATTAGGGCCTCAAGAGAAAATATTGTCAAGAGAAATGAATTGTTTTATTTCTTGATACATATTTTCAAATGATGTTGAAACAAAATTTCTGACTTTTAAGTTTAAATCTTTTTACTATACTATATTGCTTCTGCCAATGATTGTGACAATGAAATAATCTTAAAGAAACTACCTTTTCGTTAAATCACTGTCCATAAAGTTTATATGACAGCTTACTTTGTGATTATATTGGAATATAAGTGCTTTGATTCACCAGGTTGGGGTTGGCAGAGTGAAAATTAAGGCCAAATTACTCAACAAGAATGACATTTTAGTGAAACACTAGAACAATTCTTGAGAGAAAATAAATCAGAAGTTTCAGTCAAATCTCAACATAAATACATGCCAAACCTCTTTTAAAATAAATTCTTGTTTACCTGAAACTGATCTCTTCTTAAATATTAATAACTAATAGTCTTATTTCAATTTATATTTCCTTGGAATTATACATATTGAATTTCAAAAGGGAAGGAAAAGTATGTTCTTAAACTCCAAAATATGAATAGATATATTATATATTTACTATATACTTGAATGTTACTTAAATTATTGAATATCATATATGCAAAATACAATTTAAGGCTTAGCTTTGAATATAGTAATAAAAACATATCAAAATAACTTTAAAATAATTAGCAAAGCCATGTCAGCTCAGTAAAAATAAAATAAAGATTGAAAAAATATACAATGGCGTTGTTGTAATGAAAAAGCTAAGTTAAATTCTTGTGATTATACAAAAACATTTGCTTTTATTTAGTTTAAATTATTTAAATATGTACAGTCTATGAGAAAAGGAAGTACATACATTAAAAATAGTACTTATTCTACTCCCAATGGAACTGAGTTATTTACATGATTATATTTCAATACTAATAATCATGTTAACATAATGCTTCCCATTCATTTTTTTAATGCTAAGTTAAGCCCAACTGATGCTGATGAATACAGTACATTTAGTAAAAAGACTGAATTAAGAATATTTTAAATTTAAAGCAGCTTTTACTTTTAAATAAAATAACTCCAGATATGTTTGGGCTTTTGGTAACTTTAATACTTGAGACAAAACTTTTGGAGAGTACAAATAAATAAGTTAAATGTAGCAACAAATTTAAAAGTTACAGGCTTCATATTCTATTCCCAGGGATGAAACTTCAGGCTCTTAGGCCACATTCTACTGATTCAGAATTGAATGTTAAAAGAAACGTAACAACTTAATATAATAGGTTGTCCAATAAATAATAGTATAGAACAACACATTAGAAGGTCTGTTATCTTGAAGTATGAGAATTGTTTTTCTCTGGGTTTGTTTATTTTTGAGTGTGGAGATCTTAAATCTGGGGTCTCTATCAGTAGGGGGAAACAGTTTTACACCCTTTTTGCATTCTTTATTGTTAAAGTATAAAACTTGATCTTCCAAATTATGGCCTTGCATTGTCAGAAAATAATTTTGAATTATTTTAAAAATGTACTCTACAACTTGTAAATAAGACTTGTGAACATGATACAAATAGTTTTATTAAATGTCTATCATATTAAAGATCCATCCACTTTTATAATGGTACTTTTTACTTATCTGAAAAATTCACATGTACTAAATAGTTTATTCCCACATGATTGAAAAATGACTTTTGCCCCTGTATTATGCATATTGTAAATATAGATATAATATGGGTTTCAATATAATTATGTAATACATAAAATAATTTATAACTGTAATACATATGAAAGGCTTGTTATGACATTTATTCCAAGTTTTATATTCAGTGAGAAACATTAATATGTCCCCTCAAACTTCATATGTTGAAGCCCTAGCTGTGAGTGTGTCTATACTTTGATACAGAGCCTTTAAAGATGTAATCCTGGTTAAATGAAGTCATGAAGATGGCAATTGATATCACAGGATTAGAAGAAGACAACAGAGAGCTCCTTCTCCCTCTCTGTCATGTGAGCACACACCAAGAAGGCAGACATCTGTAAGGCAGGAAGGACCCTCGTCAGAACTTGACCCTTCTGGCACTTGGATCTTGGACTTGCAGCCTCCAAAACTCTAAGAAAATAAATTTTTATAGTTTGAACCACTCAGTCTATGGTATTTTATTATGGAAGCCCAAACTGACTAAGACAATGCACGTTAATTAGAAGTATTGTAGGTTTTTTTTTTTTTTTCTTGTCAGAGATGGAGCCTTGCTCTGTCACCCAGGCTGGAGTGCAGTGGTGCCATCTCAGCTTACTGCAAACTCCACCTCCCAGGTTCAAGCCATTCTCCTGCCTCAGCCTCCCAAGTAGCTGGGATTACAGGCATGCGCCACCACGCCCGGCTAATTTTTTGTATTCTTAGTAAAGATGGGGTTTCACCATGTTGACCAGGCTGGCCTCGAACTCTTGACCTCGTGATCCGCCCGCCTTGGCCTCCCAAAGTGCTGGGATTACAGGTGTGAGCCACTACGCCCCGCCCATATTGTAGGTTTTTAATTCAGTGGTGTTCAGATTAATTGGGTCATTCTTTTAATCATTATGAATGATACACATAAGTTTTCATAGTCTTTTTTCAACATGATTTGCCCTGTTAATGTCTTCCTGAGGCTTTAGGATAAAGTCTCACTCTTAGGAAATATATAGTTTATAGAAATTTGTTTATTTGTTGAACTCATGCCACTGGCTAGGTCATAGCTATAGGGCAGTGATTGTTATAGAATATATCTGAAAATATTCTTTCCCAGACTCTTTAAAGCTTGCCTAACTTAAACACAGCTGAATGGTCCCATAACAAGTTTATGTAATTCCATCATTGTTATTATAGCCACAGTAACAGTTTCCCATACATATGAAACCAGGGAGTTAGCTATAAGCTGCCGTCTAGCCCATTTGTTAATGATATGATTGAAGATATAAATGCCAGAGTGCAAAAAGCACAGGATGTATGCAGACACAGTGATGAGCCTTGTCTACTTGCTTTCTTGGAGTGCACACTTCTCCATTTTGAGAAGAATCTTAAGATGTTCCACTACTGCCTCTTTTGTAGTAAAAGTGTGGTTTCCAAAATAGGTCTCTTTGACAAGGAGACATGATGTACTAAGAGCCCTGTGGGCTAGAAATGGAAAGCCTTCAGTTCTTCTTTATGTTACACTGCCAACAAGGTCTGTGTCCTTGGGTGAGGTGTACAGACTGTTTAGGCCTTAGTACCCTCATTCATAAGTAAACATATTGAATTTGATCAGTTATTTTCAAGCGAGTCTCTATGGAGATGGAGAGGATAGGGGTGGGCTTACCATGTGAGATTCTGTTGTCTCTCATTCATTCTTCAAGCCTGGAGACACTGTTTTTATCCCTTATTATGTCTTTAGCAAAAAGGGCTCTCTTATTTTGTTTAAGTTTTTCACTGACTGGACTTGATGACATTGAATGTATTTTTTTTATTTGTAAGCAATTCTATTTTTATATTATGATCACAGCTTAACTGATTAGATGCCGACCTTCCCATCAATATTTATTTTAGCTGAAATATCATTGTCCAAATTAAAACAAGTTATTGCATACTCTTTAGAGATTCTATTGTGTGTACAGCTCTGTGCTTTATTACTTACTATTTGGGACTAAAATAAAATAGGTGGCATTCTCGCTACATTCAACTATGTTGATGTTATGATTTCCCAACTGAAATTTTTCCCTTGACACCTTGGAATTTCCTGTTCAGAGATCTTTTACAGCTCCTCTCTACTGTCCACAATTCTGGCACCACACAGACATCGAGAATATATTTAGTATTATGTACGTTAGGAGCAATGCATTTTATAAAAGTTACGGGGACAACAAGTAAGCCTGGGTAGATTAATTCATCTCTGGTTCTTAGAAGTTATATTTTATAACCGTTATCCAAAATTTCCCAAGAACAACTTAAATGGAACACTAGTGAAGATTTATAATCTTGAAGAATTTAGAGAACATTGCCAGAACTAGGACCTAACTATCTGAGTGGCTCTCAGCTATCCAAAAGGCATTACCTTAAAGATAGTCTGCTTTTAGGCTGTGTATACAGCATACATGCTTCAGTCCTCTAAAGAAAGAGAAAAAGACCAAAACAAAAAGAGCACAATTCAAAAGATCTTTATGTTATTAATAGAATAGTTTAAACAGATTATTTAAAAACAGTTACCTGAAAGGTTAACCTCTCACTGACTTTATGAGAAAGAGAACTGAAGCTGTGACTACAAGCTATGATGGAAACTGAATTTTGCAGAAACAACAGTGGATACAGACACAGATATCAGTGGTCCAAGGAAGGTTGCAAACTACATTAAGAAGCTGAGAAAACAGGAAAAGATGGCGAAATTAGAAACAAGAAGATTAATGGGCCAAATGGCATTAGGCAGGCTGATGATGTTGCTTTCTTTAAAATGACGAATATGAGCTCATTGCTATCTAAATGTCAGTCACTCTGGCACCTCACAAATTTATACCTGGCATCTCCTTGGTGAATGGGTGGGTTGGCAAAAAGAGGAAGGCACCAGGATTAAGTTAAACTCTCCCCAGGAGACTCTGCTGTATATATGAAAAGGAGGCCATGTGTTACCTGTTACTGGGATTTTCCAGCCGTCATCAGGCTAGAATTGTGGGAAAAAAGAGAAATGAAAAGAAGCAGAGCTGCTGCATAAAATGCGGCCAGGGTTGTGATATTAGGAGACATCCAAGAGGGACACAGCGGATCACGGCTTCCAGCCTATTCCAAAATCAATAAAAGAGAAAGCATTTAGAATAGGGACTTACGGATTTAAAAAGAAAAAAGGAAGCCAGTAGAGGTTAGAGGAGTAAAGGATGATGCGAAACAGCACTGAGAAAGGAGATGAAAGAAGGTGAAATGAAAAAGGAACCTGCAAATCTTCTTCGAGAACATTTTGCCTCATCAAGCAGTCATAAATCTGTGTCTTTTAATATGTTCTGTCTGGTTATGTTTATCAAGTTTACTTTATTACAGCCTTTCTGGTAGTTATTGCATCCACCTCGGCGAATGAGGGCTGAGAAGTGTTCCACATGAAATATTCATTGGGTTTATAGCTTTAATCTTTAAAGTAAAAGCCGAAGTAAAAAACTTGAATAAAAAGAGTTTTAGTGTCCATTTTATGTCTGTGAGAGCCTAGTGAAAGGAGAAAGGGAGAGGTAGCTAACAGGGAGGAACAGTATGGAAAAATCTTGAAGCAAAGACCACTTTCAAATGGCAAGCCTGAGGATATGGGAAAAAAAAAAATGAAAGAGACAAAAGAATCTGAAGAATTGAAAATTGTTAGGATGAAGCCAAGATGTGACTTCAGCAGTCCAGTGTGGGAAATTGCTGTTAAAGGAAATGGAGAGTTTCAAGGGCTTTTGTCTGAGTTGGGGAGAGTAGCCCCTTGGCTTCATTCCCCAGGCAGCATGGCAGTTATGAGAAGAACCCGGCAAGGAAGGCCTCAAGAAGGGCAGGATTCACTTGAATTAGCATGATAATTATAGTATAGTAGAAGATGCCTCCGCGGAGTATCTGTTCTGTACCACACACTTCACATAAGTTACTTAGTTTACTTCTCACAAACAGGCATCATTTACCCCATTTTACAAATAGAGAAACCAAGACTTTTAAGTGACTTGTCCAGGGTAATAATGTCAAGCAAAGAAATTGAGGTACATCTCTCTTTAGAGCCCAGACCGCTGCCCCCCACCTAACCTCCCAGTGGAATCTTCCACTGTTTGACATGTAAAGCATTTGGCAGTGACCACCCGCCCCTCACACCACTCCCCTGCTGCCAGTTTTGAATTAGAAGCAAGTAAGTGCTCCAGAAAAAGGCACTCTAAGTGGGTTACATAAAATGCAATAAGCAAGCTATAGCCTAGTATCTATCAGTTCAAGAAGAAAGAAAATGCCAAGGCAAAAGTGAACTTTTTTCTAAGGTCATTTAGGCTTTGACGCAATGGGTTACTCTAAACAGTAGTTCTCAGCATTTTCAACCTTGGCTTCACATTGGAAATCCCAGGGAGCTTTAAAAAAATCCCCATGCCTGGGTTCCAGCCTAGAGACTCTGAATTTACTGGTCTGGGAATGTTTTCCTTTGGAAGTTTTCATTGGAACTCCCCCAGGTGGTTATAATATGTGGCAAATCCAAGAACCGTTGCTCTACAAGTTGAATCTAATAATGAGGCATGTCCACTCCAGCCTCCAAACAAATGGCATTCATCTTTGCATCCCCCTGTTAGTCTAGTGTCTCATGTACAATAGATGCTTAATTATGCTGTGCATAATAGATGCTTAATAAATGTTGGGAGAATTAACTTGATGAACAGCAGAAGACTCATATATGTATAGCTCTGGTCTTTCATTATCTGGGTATCCTCTTAGTGCCTTCAAATCTTCAGTGTTCACAGGTAAGTTTTATGTGTCTTTATAGTACAAGTAAGCCTCAGCAGAGCTGGGTAGCCATAACTGTCTCAATCAAAGGATATTTGTGTTATTTCATCTGTTGTTAGTGTACTCCTTTTGTGTACAACCCTTATGCTAAAAACACTATGGGATTCCCTGAAACTTTTCTCTGCTTCCCTGTGGAAAGCACCACACCTCAGTCAACTATTAATTCCTTCAGGGAAGCTGACCTCTGGTGGCCAGACAGGCAGTACAGTGTGGCTGTTAACAGCATGGACCTGAAATCAAGACATCTTGAATTCAGACCTAAGCTCCATTGTTTATTGCATACCTGTGTACCTCAGTTTCCTCATTTGTACCATAACTTGAGAGGGGACTCATATCTACTTTACAGCAATGTGGTGAGGTTCAAATGAGTTTGTGTATGTGAAGAACCTGGTACCTGGTTAGTGCCATAAAATTGTGTACCACTATTACAGGGAGAATGTTTTTATTAAAATGAATTTCTGAAATTGTCTATAAGCATCAATAATTTAGAAGAGAAAACTTTTTAGCAGATGTTAACTACCTGGTAGAATTTACAGGAATATGCTACAGAGGTTTTCAGGTGTTGCTCAGAAGGGGCATGGGATGGGCAGTAGGGGTGGCTTTGGTGCCACTATTTGCTCTTTGCCTGCTCTAGTGTACATTGAAGCCAGTGAGGTTTCACTGTACTCAAGATCCATGTGAATAGAACACACAATGTCTTATTACGACATCAGGAGTAATACAAAAGGCTGGACATGTTATTCATTCTTTGGTCACTTGTTTCTTCTGTTGTTCTCTTGCTTCCGAACAGAATAGGCAACAAGGGCAGTAGACAATGTACAGAAAAGTTGGTTGATTGTGCAACAGTTTTGAAGATCCCTACATTTCAGCTCTATTTCCTCAGGCAAGAGGATGAGTTGGGCTTTTAAAGGAGGAAGAATGGGAACAGACACGTGTGTGCAAAGTATGTCAGGCGTGAAATCTATAATTCAGAAAAGCATCTAAGTTTGACTTCACAAAGACTTATTTGAATAGGAGAAAAGGATAATAAAAGTCAGCTTGCTGAAAGGTAATGTAAGGGGATAGAAATTATTTATAAGTGATATCGAACTTTAAAAGTTATACAACAAACCTAAATCTAAACAGCAAGTTACCTCTAATTGGGGTCCTATGTTAGAAATCAGAATGAAACCATGTAAAGCTAATGTCTCACTTTATTTGGACTCTCAAGGAGATAATACATTAAATGATAGAATCTGAGGGTTGAGAATAGTTTATTTTGCGTTTCCAAGTGTGATTTTTCTGGATTTCAAAACGACTGCCTTGATATTTATTTTTTCTCCTGGGAAAGAAGGGAAAAAGCCCTCTACTGCATTCCCACTGTCTAGAATATTAGCTGTTACAATTCCTATTGGCTGACCTCATGAAAGAGGACATTGCATTTGACCAGCTCAGCTTTTATTCCCCCTTTCTCACTGTAGATGTTACTGTACAACACACTGAATATTGGATCAGTCTTTGAGAAGCACTGTAACATGACCTGCACAAAGAGACAAGTAATTCTATACTATATCTTCCAAGCTCAAATTGGCACAGATAAAATTCCTATGCATTAATTTATAATTACAGCTTGCGCCTTTCTGGAAAATGCCTCATCTGTGCTTGGCTTAAAAAAAAAAAAAAAAATCAATCTGCTCTTTTTCCAAAAAAGTAGAGATAATTTAACATGTTATTTTGCATGCAATTAGTTTATTGGCTACTTTACAAGAACCAAACAAGTCATTCATTCAAACCAAAATCAGTCATTGTAGTTCGTGTTCATGAGTGATAACCTTGTGCTTGGGAGAGCTTAGAGCATGATTAAGGGCTTGGGAGAGAAAACCAAAGTTTTTTCTTTGTCAAAGGAACAAATAGACAACTTCTCTCTGCATCTCTAACTGACTTAAAATTGCTAATTGTTTTCGTCTGTGTGTTTTTGTAGAACACACTCAGGATTCAGCTGCGTCCTTCTAAATGTGAAAAGGAAGACCTGACACAAAGGGATATAAAATATCAATACCTTCCATTCTCCCTGTGTCTCAGTCCCCTGAATCACCAATGTCTCAGTCCCCTGAATCACCAAGGGGCGATTAGATTTGAGATGGCTTGAAATACGTTGACTGAGACACTAATGTGGAATTAGTAGGCCTGGAAAAGAAGAAATAGATCTGCAGAAAAGCATACAATTCTGGATTAGTAAGCAGCTTAGAAATATTTATTCAGTGCTTACTAGTCACAAACAGAAGCTATATGTAACTGGAGTGGAAACTTTGCACATTTCCAGCAAGTGGACAAGGATTTAACTTAGTGACCCCAGTCTGCAGAGGGCAGCTGACCTCAATATTTAATCATGGCTCACTGGACACAGCAATGAAATTCTAAGTAGTAAAAGAGGTACAACCACAAAATGAAAAGAGCTTACTCACCTACATGAAGGCTGAGAAAATTCTTCCAGCTCATAGCTCAGGGAAGAAAGGTGTTTTGTCACATGCATTTTGAAAAGGGTACTGCATTTGGGAGACTCCCAAATTCTGAAGTTTCTGGCTTTACACGAATGTCTGTGGTCACACTTAGTTTCAGGAAAAGTTAACACAACTGAAATGTAGGTTATAAAGTCTGTATTTTAGCAGAAGTTTTGAAAGACTTCTGCTAAAGGAGACTTCATAGAGGAATACCTAAAGAATCTTCTTCAGTATTTTTTTCTTTTCCATCAAGAAGCAAGGATGGCCGATTATCTCCAATCCTGGGCTGTGGCATTAGATACGGCTCCTCAGAAGCTTAGGACCTCAGCACCTTTCTTTTTGTCTAAATCCCTGGAAGCTTTTAATAATTTTATCTTGTCCTAGCATTGCTCAGGCAACTAACTCCAGCTGAGCAGAACAAGAAGAACATTTAAGCATAACCTCTGTAAGGAAGTTTATAGCAGACCACCCAGAGCTCAGAGCAGCCTGCCCCTACCTTTTTCCTGAGAAATATAGGAAGATTTATAGGACTAGACATTCAGCTTATAAATAGGAAACTCACTTTGGGAATTCCCTTGAGATAAACCAGGAATGTATTTGTCAGCCAACATAGAAGCACTTTAGCGATTGCCTTTGAATACCTCAAGAACAGTAAAAGTTAACCCTAAGGAAAAGAGCACTTGTTAGTCTTGTAAAATCCTTTCTCCCCTGTAGAAGTATACCTAGCAGGACCTTGAGACTGATTGTGGGTGTGGTCACTTCCCCAGAGATAACAGCTCCTTCACTGAAAGGAAATGTAAGACCTCAGGTCCTTGGGAATGCTAATTATCCTGAAATCAGGTTGATGGGTGTGCTCCCTTCCCTGGGAGGCAGTTTTGAAATTGGCAAGACATTTTGTTTGTCTTAGTGATGGGAGGTGTGGTACAGACACAAATTCTTTGCTACTTTTTCCATTGAAAGGTGATGCCAGCCTGGGGCAGAGGGTCATGGCTGTAATCCCAGCACTTTGGGAGGCTGAAGAGGGAGGATCACTTGAGCCCAGGAATTGGACAACAGCCTGGGCAACGTGGTGAAACCTTGTCTCTACTAAAAATACAAAAAATTAACCAGCCTGTGCCTATTGTCCCAGCTACTCAGGAGGCTAAGGTGGGAAGAGCATCTGAACTCAGGAAATCGAGGCTGCAGTGAACCACGATCACACCATGCCACGGCACTCCAGCCTGGGCAACAGGATAAGACTTTGTCTCACACACACACACACACACACACACAAAGAAAGGTGAGGCCTATTTCTCTCCCTTGAATCTGGGTAAGCTTTACAAGTGCTTGACAGAACAGATGTTGTACTGGTTTCTGGGCCTAGGCCTTATGAGACTACTGGCTTTCCCTTCTTCTTTCTTGGAGCACTCACTTGGGGAGCCCTGATTCGACATACACGGGGTCTGGCGATATCAGTGGGAGGACTCAGAATGTACGGGAAGAGAGGCCCAAAGGAGCTCAGTTTCTGGCTGTCCTTGCCGAGGTTATAGGTATGTGAAGGAACCACTAACATTTGGGGTTGGTTTGCTATCCAGCAAAGATAACGTGCCCACATTTTGGTACTCAACACCTGGTGATACTGTAATAAAAACCTAAAATTCATGGACTATTGGTTTTATGACAAGGCAGTGAGTAGAAACGGGAAAGGCCGCAAGAAGCCTATTTGTTAAAATGGAAGGGACTTTTGGAGGCTGTTGATGAGGGATTCAAGGACAGTGGAGAAAATGTTATTGGAAGCTGGAGAAAGATGGCTGTTGTGATGGTAGTGGCAGGAAGTTTAGTGAAGTTGTTGTTTGCAGTCATGGCAAATAAAAATTGTATCTAATAAACTGGTGGATCACATAAAGTGTGGACGTGGGATGTCAAAAGTGCCTATTGTTTATTTTAGCTGCATATGAAAGATAGGGAAAAGAGCCATATGAGAGAAATAGAACTGTTAAAACTTTGAGGGGAATTTAAAGGGTATGTAGAGGATTCAGGACATAGTCAGTTTAAAAAAAAAAAGGTATTTCTCATCCTAGTCTCTTCCAACAAAATATTATCAAAGTAAGAAATGGTTTTAAGGCACTGATCTAATAATCTACGGCCTTTGAGGGCTTAACAGAGGTACTTACAGCTACAAAGTACTGGCCAGTTCAGCTGTGCGCTTTTCCTGGCTTACAGATGGCCCTCTTTTGGCTATGTCCTCACATGGTGGAGATGGAGGAGAGACAGAGACTGAGATCTCTCTCATGTCTCTTCTTATAAAGGCGCTAGTGGCATGATGAGGGATTCACCCTCATGACCTAATTGTCTAACAAAGGCCCATTTCCAAATACATATCACTGTAGGGGTTAGGGCTTCAACATCCTAATTTCATAGGGGACACAATTCAGTCCATAGTACACTGGCAATATGTGTTCAATGGATTTCAGAATTGCTATGAACCAGTGACTGCAGCGTGCCTTCTATTCTCTCCTTTCAGATTGGTAATATCTTGATGTTATCTTACCTCTGTCCCGACATCATATGATAGCTGTGGGTGATGGGCAGATTTCACATAGAGAGGAATAGTACTTGGAAAGCTGCACTTGAGAAACTTTATCTAAGGAGTTTCCTCTGCACCTGGACCTGATGGAGACAAGATTTTAGACTTGAGGAGTGGGGATTTTAGAAGGGGTAGTTACTTAATGTTGCATATGGGAAAATATGAATAATTTGTGGTGAGAAGGTAGATTGTGGTAGATTAAAGATGAGTGCAATTTGTTTTCTATTTCCATGGAGAGGTGGGATCAACTTCTTCTCCTCTTGAATCTTGCCAGCATCTTTGACTCCACAGGTTCCGGCTTAGGATGTAGGAGACTGATAGCTTCCATTCCTCTCTCTTAGAACACTTGTGTTTGGAGTACTGAACTACTATGTGAGAAAGCTAACCACCCTGGCATTTAGGAAATGGTGCCAGGGATGGCAGACTTCCTGCAATAATGGGGGAGTCCTGCAAAACTGAGAATGTTTTTCACGCCCTCCAGATGCACCATAAAGCATTCATGTATGTGAAAAGCATACATTAAAATTTTCTATGTAGGGTTCTTAATTGTGGCCTTCAGACCATCAGCATCAGCATCAACTGATAACTTATTTTACATGCAGATTTTTGGGCTCTGCTCCAGATGTACTGAATCAAAAACTGATGGGTGAGGCCAACCAAGCAATCTGTGTTTTATCAAGCTCCTTGTTGCACACTAACATTTGAGAACCACTGATTTATGCTAAGAAATAAAATTTTGTAGTGTGCACCCAATTTCCCAAGAATGCTAATGCTGTACAAGTTCAGGGAAGATTGTACAATACCTCGTTGAGGTCTTTACTGGGAAAGGCTAATAATTTTAGCAAATTAGGCAGTTCGTGGTAATAGACTATATCACCACGTTGCCCAGGCTGGTGCCAAACTCCTGAGCTCGGGCAAACTGCTAGGATTACAGGTGTAAGGCACCACACCTGGCCAACAGTGTATATTTTCTATAAAAATTAAGTTTATAAGAGTGTTGTTCAATTATCTTTATCTGTATTATTTTAAAAAATGTATCCATTGGTTTCTCAGAGAGGTCTATCCAAGTCTCCCATTATTATAAGTTTGCTTATTTATTTGCACTTCTCTTCTTTTTTGCGTTCAGCATTTTAGGGCTAAGTTGCAGAAGGCTTACAAACTAATGATTGCTTAGTCTCCTTGGCGCGTTGTTCCTTTTAGCTTAATGAAATGTTCCTCTAACGTTATGAATAATTTGAATCTTAAATTCCATTTTTTTGCTATTAATATTTCCATACCAGCATTATTTTGGCAATATCTATTTTGTCAATCTATTTTTGCATACATTTGTTTTCAACTTCCTTGTATAGTGCCTCTTTTAGCGTGTCATTTATCATCCAAACCAGAACTTTTGAGAGTAAAAAGAAGAGTATTGATAATTATGCTAGAACAATAGATAAAATCCAGAAATCCAGGTCACTGGGAAATGTGACCGTCATAAGTAGCATATAACTGGATTGTTTTTGTAATCAGAAGTGATATTCTATCTTTTCGGGTAGACAATACATTAATATTCTTTGTAGTTACTGACATATTTAGATATTTATTGCAGCTTAATTTGCATTTTTAATATATTTTGTTGAATTGCTTAATTGTATGATGCTTCTCCTTCTCCTCCCTTTTTATTTTATTCCTCTTCTTGCTTCATTTTCATTGACATAATTTTCTTTATTCTGTCTCTCTTTTCCTGTTTTCCACTGGATTAGAGGTTATTAATTTCACTAAACATTTTAAATACTGGTTTATCTTAAACTTGAACTTGTTTGACTGAAGGATGTTTGAAATTATTCAGTGTCTTTACTCCTCTCCTATATAATATTCATGTAATATAAACATCTTACAACTATTTTAAGTCTAATTTGTCTCATATTACTATTGTCTAATATTTTAATTCCAACTTAGTTTAACATTGACTCCTCATTTCATCATTAACATATTTTGTAGTCAATACTTATTTACATTTACCAACAAGCTTGAAAATACATTTATTTCTTACATTCTTCTCTTTTCTTTTAGTTTCAATTCTTGTTGAAACACCTCTTTTAGTATTTCTTTTAATAAAGGCCTACCAAACCATAATTACTTTATGTATATTTGAAAATGTCTGGATTCTATTTTATAAAGCTACAGCTATTACTTCCATTTTATAAGTGAGGAATCTGAGTTGCAGATTTGATAAATAAATTTATCAGACAGGGAAACTCTTAAAAGTGACCAACAGAGAATGCCCAAGACAATGGAATAATGTAATTTGAAGGGTAAAAATCTCCTTCTCTAAAATTCTATTCTTAGCTGACATTTACTGATGTAAAATATGATGTCGAATTATCTTGCCTCATTTGATAATGAGTCTCTTCTTTCTGGTAAACTTAAAGATTCTTCCATAATATTCTGCAGGAGTCTTTAGATGGGTCTAGGTATGAATTTGCTTCTCTTACTCTGCTGATGACTTGGTGCTCTCCTTTACATTGAGATTATTGTTCTTCACATCTCTCTGCACAATGGCAGCCTGTCTATTTTCTCTTTTCATAGCTCTTCCTTGTGGGCCACTGGACCTTTCCATCTCATCCTTCATGTCTCTGTATTTACCTTTGTCAATTTGTACTGAATTTTGGGAGGTGTCCTTGGATTTGTCTTTCAATTTATCTATTTATATTTTCTTTGTGTCTTATTCTTGTGTTTTTTTCACTGATATTTTTTTCTTTAAATTTTATAAATCTGTGCAGGAAAGGGTTAACTTGCAGGTGTGAGTTGCTCAAAACTTACACCTTCAGAAAGGAATTGTCTTCAGAACCTGCTCTTGGACAGCTCCTTGGAGATGAACTCTGAATCTTTGGAATACTCTGCCTGATAGCTTTTGTGTGCCTGAGGCAAGGGACACAGTTTGATCAGATAGTTTATGCTAACACTGTGGTTTATGTCAAGCACCTGTTTTTGCTCTGCAGGGCTGGAATCTGAGTAGCTGAAGTGCTTATGTGACTACATGCCTACATCACTGACCCCCAATAAACACCTTGGGCACAAGACTCAGATGAGCTTTCCTGACTGACAACACCTCACATGTGTCATTACACATTATTGTTGGCATAATTAAACAGGTTTGTGTAACTCCACTGGGAAAAGACACATAGAAGTGTGCGCTTGGTGCCTCCTGGACTTCACCCTGTGTGCCTTTTTCTCTTACTGCTTTTAATCTGTATTCTTTTGCTGTATTAAACTGTAACCAAAAGTATAGTGGCTTTTCTGAGTCCTGTAAATACTTCAAGTAAATCACCAAGCCTGAGGGTGGTCTTGGGGATCCCTGACACATGTATGTATTTCTCTTTTTTAAACATTCCGTTTTAACCAGTTTCTAGTCTTTTTTCACATTTTCCTATGACTATGGAGACACCTTATTATTTCTCTATTTTATTCCTTTCTTTCTTATAATATTCTAAATTTACTTATTTAGAGCTTCTCTCTGATTAAAAAGAACGCTTTTTGTCCTTTGTGTACAAAATTTGCTTCTTGTTGAGCCTGCTGTTTCTCTCCCATGGTTGCCCTGTATGCAGTCATTTGATAGCAGCTACAACTTCAACTCCTATTGACCCATGAGTACTGGTACTCAGGGCTAAAGGATGGATTAAATTTGCTTACAATAGACCTCCATGAGTTTCTCTGATTCCGGGCTAGTTTTTATAATAAATTTTCGCTTGGTGTGAATTACATTTTAAACTCACACAGAGAATAGGATTGGGCTCCTGATATATTTTGTTAAATCCGTTTCCCTTTCTTACTGCTCTGAACTTTGGTAAGCATTCTTACTACTTTGCCAGGCTAGTGGGTAGCATTTTTTTCTAAAAGTTTTTTAAAACTTTGTTTCATGGGTTTAGTGAAAGACGGGAAAGTGTGTAAGAGCATGTCACCTCCTTCCATGCTTAAGTAGACTGTTTGGGTGTTAAAGGTACTAAAATAACTCTGTTATAAGTCATTTTTATCCTAGGTCCAATTGTCCCGAACCCCAGGGGACACTTAATTGTATTAGGAGTCCAGTATTTTTTAAAATAAATTTTTGTGATTTGCTTTGCAATTTTCTATACTATATGAGTGACATTTTATTTTAGTGTCAATTTTTCCCTCTTTTAATTATCTGTTTAAAAGTTTGGGTTATATATATGTGTGTGTGTGTGTGTGTGTGTGTGTGTTTGTGCAATGTGTAGAATTTGGAAATCCAAAGTTTTCAAGATGACACTAACATATTATTTTTTGGTGGACCCACTCTGAATGTCATTTTGTTTATCTTAGCTTCTTCTAAACCCAGGGCCAAATCTTATTTTTATAAGAATTTTTTTTTATTTGTAGCTCAGGAGGATAAAAAGAGCACTGTGTACTGGCTTCCCAAGAATTTGTATGTCTAATCCCTCAAGAATGTGAATAGTTGATTATAAATGTGGTCGAAGATCAGAAGTATGGAAGTGATAGGCTATTATAAAAATGAAAGAATATTAGTTGAAAAAAGAATGCAGAAATTAACAAAATGTTTAATAATTTCTTTGCATCAGTTACTGTGGGAGATGAGTGATGGGTGAGCAGAGAGCCAATAGATTGCCCAGGAATAGCTATCAAACATTCTTTTTTTTTTTTTTTTTTTTTTTGAGACGGAGTCTTGCTCTGTCACCCAGGCTGGAGTGCAGTGGCACTGCAAGCTCCACCTCCCGGGTTCACGCCATTCTCCTGACTCAGCCTCCCGAGTAGCTGGGACTACAAGAGTCTGCCATCACGCCCGGCTAATTTTTTGTATTTTTAGTAGAGATGAGGTTTCACCATGTTAGCCAGGAGGGTCTCAATCTCCTGACCTCATGATCTGCCCGCCTTGGCCTCTCAAAGTGCTGGGATTACAGGCATGAGCCACCACGCCCAGCCCCAAACATTCTTATACAGCAAGTAAGCAAGATTGATTAGGAAGTCGGAATGTCTGAACATTGCAAAAACTCTAGGGAATGGCATGGCTTCAGGTTTTTAACTTAAGTGATCAACAACAGAAGCAAAACTTTAGAGATAAAATTGCAGTTTCCTGAAGAAGAAAAATACAGATCAAAAGAATGAATGTTTATTTTTGCTAAGATTTAAGAAGCAGAATACTATTTAGATTAAAATTTAGTATGAGAAATAGCTATATTTTAGAGTACTTTTCTATAAACACACCATTTTTCCAGTTCTTATGGTCTTTTGATGGGAGATAGCAGTTGTCTTATTACCTCTCATTTTGACATGCAAAAATAAAGGAAGGAACACTAACAAGATACCAATAATTTTAGGATGTTACCCTGATGTGTTTATTTTTCTACTTGAAAGGGTAGTTCCAAGTTTGTTTGTGCATGTGGCATGTGTGTGTATCTGGGAGTTGTGTGTGTGTGTGAGAATCTTTAAAAAAGACATAACTCATATCTTGCCTGGTTTATGAAATGCTATGCCTTATTACTTCACTAAGCCCAATAGCTTTGTTGACTAGGTCTTTAAAAATAAATGTGATGTGAAATTAATAGGACTATAAGGGACAAGAGAGATGCTAACTTTAAAAAATGAAAAGTAAAAAAAAAAAGAATAAGCATGTGAATCCTTCACCGGCAACCAAGAGATCCAGGTTCTCTCATCAAAATTGACTAGAAGGCTGTTGTGCCTCACGGAGAGAAGGAAGGACAGTGTGGTATGGCTGCCCATCTGAAAGCCACACGAGGAAGGGGAACCCCCTGCCCCCAGCCAAGAAAAGCAGTGAGTGAGCCTGCTACCCAGCCAGGGAAACTGTGCTTTTTCCACAGAACTGTGCAATCCATGGATTGGAAGATCCCACTCACGAACCCATGCCTCCTGGGCCTAGCATCCCAACCCTGGAATGCACAGACTCTGACAGCCTCTTAGCTGGAATCTGCTGAAGCCCACTGAATTCCCAGGAGGAGGGGCGACCAGCACTGGCTGTGGCTGCCTGCTGTCTAAGCCATTTGAGCTCCTTGGGGGAGGGGCAGCAGCCAGCACTGGGACTGACAACTGCCTAACATGCTAAGCCCCCTTGGTGGGGGAAGGATGGTGCCCATTTCTATAGCTCCAGGTTGTACTTTTTCCCTGCTGGAGCCAGAGAGGCTGGACGGCTTGGTCCTAAGACTTGTCCCCACAGCCCAACACACTGGCTGTGGCAGTATTCAGCCAGAGTCCCTCTTTAGGCCTAAAGCTAACCCATCCTTCCTCACTGGGCGGGTCTTCCCTGCAGGATCTCCAATAACTCCAGCCAGAGGCTCAGGGACAGAATTTGGATCTCCCTGGGCTTGAACCCCTAGAGGGAGGGGTGGCCTCAGTCTCTGTGGACCAGCAGGCTTAGCCTCTCCTCCTAGTAGTTCTGAGGAATCTGGGCAGCCCAGATGAGTGGGTTTCCCCCCAGCAAAACACGTTCTCTCCACCAAGGGACAAAGTGCTTCATTAAATGGGTCCTGCTCTCTGTGCGACCAAACTGGGTGGGAACCTCCAATAGGGGTTGTCAGGCACCTTATACAGGAGCGATCCTACTGGCATCAGGCTGGTGTCCCTCAAGGTTAGAGGTCCCAGAAGAAGGAGCAGCACCTATTTTTGCTGTTCTCCAGCCTCCTTGAGTGACATCTCCAGGCACAGGAGTGAATCAGATGAATAAGGCCTGAAGTGAACCCCAAGCAAACTGCAGCAACCTTACAGAAGAGAGACCTGACTATTGAAAGAAAAGCAAACAAGCAGAAAGCGACAACAATGGCATCAACAACAACAGCAAAAAAGGCCCTCACAAAAACCCCATCCAAGGGTAAGCAGCCTCAAAGACCAAACTAGACAAACTCATGAAGATGAGAAAGAGTCACAAAAAAATGCTGAAAACCCAAAAGACCAGAGTTCATCTTCTCCTCCAAATGATCACAATGTCTCTCCATCAAGGGCCCAGAACTGGATGGAGGATCCAATGGACGAATTGACAGAAATAGGCTTCAGAAGATGGGTAATAACAAACTACACTGAACTAAAGGAGCATGTTCTAACCCAGTGCAAAGAAGCTAAGAACCTTGACAAAACGTTAGAGGAATTGCTAACTAGAATAACCAGCTTAGACAGGAACATAAATGACTGGATGGAGCTGAAAAACACAGCTCGAGAACTTTGTGAAGAATATACAAGTATCAGCAGCTGAATCGACCAAGTGGAAGAAAGGATATCAGAGTTTGAAGACCACCTTACTGAAATAAGATGTGCAGACAAGAATAGAGAAAAAGGAATGAAAAGGAATGAAGAAAGCCTCCAAGAAATATGGGACTTCATAAAAAGACTGAACCTACGACTGATTGGAGTACCAGAAGGATATGGGGAGAATGGAAACAAGCTGGAAAACACACTTCAGGATATTATCCAAGAGAACCTCCCCAACCTAGCAAGATAGGCCAACATGCAAATTCAGGAAATACAGAGAACACCATTAAAATACTCTATGAGAAGATCAACCCCAGGACACATAATCATCAGATTCTCCAAGGTTGAAATGAAGGAAAAACTATTAAGGGCAACCAGAGAGAAAGGCCAGGTCACCTACAAAGGAAAGCCCATCAGACTAACAGCAGACCTCTTGGAGAAACTCTACAAGCCAGAAGAGATTGGGGGCCAACATTCAACATTCTCTTTTTTTTTAATTATTATTATACTTTAAGTTTTAGGGTACATGTGCACAATGTGCAGGTTTGTTACATAGGTATCCATGTGCCATGTTGGTGTGCTGCACCCATTAACTCATCATTTAGCATTAGGTATATCTCCTAATGCTGTCCCTCCCCCCCCCCCACCCCACAACAGTCCCCGGTGTGTGATGTTCCCCTTCCTGTGTCCACGTGTTCTCATTGTTCAATTCCCACCTAAGAGTGAGAACATGCGGTGCTTGGTTTTTTGTCCTTGTGATAGTTTACTGACAATGATGGTTTCCAGTTTCATCCATGTCCCTACAAAGGACATGAACTCATCATTTTTTATGGCTGCATAGTATTCCATGGTGTATATGTGCCACATTTTCTTAATCCAGTCTCGTTGTTGGACATTTGGGTTGGTTTCAAGTCCTTGCTATTGTGAATAGTGCCACAATAAACATACATGTGCATGTGTCTTTATAGCAGCATGATTTATAGTCCTTTGGGTATATACCCAGTAATGGGATGGCTGGGTCAAATGGTATTTCTAGGTCTAGATCCCTGAGGAATCACCACACTGACTTCCACAATGGTTGAACTAGTTTAGAGTCCCACCACCAGTGTAAAAGTGTTCCTATTTCTCCACATCCTCTCCAGCACCTGGTGTTTCTTGACTTTTTAATGATTGCCATTCTAACTGGTGTGAGATGGTATCTCATTGTGGTTTTGATTTGCATTTCTCTGATGGCCAGTGATGATGAACATTTTTTCATGTGTTTTTTGGCTTCATAAATGTCTTCTTTTGAGAAGTGTCTGTTCATGTCCTTCGCCCACTTTTGGATGGGGTTGTTTTTTTCTAGTAAATTTGTTTGAGTTCATTGTAGATTCTGGATATTAGCCCTTTGTCAGATGAGTAGGTTGAGAAAATGTTCTCCCATTCTGTAGGTTGCCTGTTCATTCTGCTGGTAGTTTCTTTTACTGTGCATAAGCTCTTTAGTTTAATTAGATCCCATTTGTCAATTTTGGCTTTTGTTGCCATTGCTTTTGATGTTTTAAACATGAAGTCCTTGCCCATGCCTGTGTCCTGAATGGTATTGCCTAGGTTTTCTTCTATGTTTTTAGGTTTTAGGTCTAACATGTAAGTCTTTAATCCATCTTGAATTAATTTTTGTATAAAGTGTAAGGAAGGGATCCAGTTTCAGCTTTCTACATATGGCTAGCCAGTTTTCCCAGCACCATTTATTAAATAGGGAATCTCTTCCCCATTGCTTATTTTTGTCAGGTGTGTCAAAGATCAGATAGTTGTAGATATGTGGCATTATTTCTGAGGACTCTGTTCTGTTCCATTGATCTATGTCTCTGTTTTGGTACCAGTACCATGCTGTTTTGGTTATTGTAGCCTTGTAGTATAGTTTGAAGTTAGGTAGGTAGCGTGATGCCTCCAGCTTTGTTCTTTTGGCTTAGGATTGACTTGGCGATGCGGGCTCTTTTTTGGTTCCATATGAACTTTAAAGTAGTTTTTTCCAATTCTGTGAAGAAAGTCAATGGTAGCTTGACAGGGGTGGCATTGAATCTGTAAATTACCTTGGGCAGTATGGCCATTTTCACGATATTGAATCTTCCAACCCATGAGCACGGAATGTTCTTCCATTTGTTTGTATCCTCTTTTATTTCATTGAGCAGTGGTTTGTGAAAAGATCAACAAAATTGATAGACCACTAGCAAGACTAATAAAGACGAAAAGAGAGAAGAATCAAATAGATGCAATAAAAAATGATAAAGGGGATATCACCACCGATCCTACAGAAATAAAATCTACCATCAGAGAATACTACAAACACCTCTATCCAAATAAACTAGAAAATCTAGAAGAAATGGATAAATTCCTCGACAAATACACCCTCCCAAGACTAAACCAGGAAGAAGTTGAATCTCTGAATAGACCAATAACAGGCTCTGAAATTGTGGCAATAATCAATAGCTTACCAACCAAAAAGAGTCCAGGACCTGATGGATTCACAGCCGAATTCTACCAGAGGTACAAGGAGGAACTGGTACCATTCCTTCTGAAACTATTCCAATCAATAGAAAAAGAGGGAATCCTCCCTAACACATTTTATGAGGCCAGCATCATCCTGATACCAAAGCCTGGCAGAGACACAACCAAAAAAGAGAATTTCAGACCAATATCCTTGATGAACATTGATGCAAAAATCCTCAGTAAAATACTGGCAATCTGAATCCAGCAGCACATCAAAAAGCTTATCCACCATGATCAACATTCTTAAAGAAAAGAATTTTCAACCCAGAATTTCCTATCCAGCCAAACTAAGCTTCATAAGTGAAGGGGAAATAAAACCCTTTCCAGACAAGCAAGTGCTGAGGGATTTTGTTACCACCAGGCCTGCCCTGCAAGAGCTCCTGAAAGAAGCACTAAATATGAAAAGGAAAAACTGGTAATAGCCACTGCAAAAACACACCAAAATATAAAGACTGATGACACTATGAAGAAACTGCATCAACTAGTGTGCAAAATAGCCAAATAGCATAATGATGACAGGATCAAATTCACACATAATAATACTAACCTTAAATGTAAATGGGCTAAATGCCCCAATTAAAAGACACAGACTGCCAAATTGGATAAGGAGTCAAAACCCACTGGTGTGCTGTATTCAGGAGACCCATCTTACGCAGGCCCAAAATAAAGGGATGGAGGATTATTTATCAAGCAATTGAAAGCAAACAAACAAACAAACAAAAAAGCAGGGGTTGCAATCCTAGTCTCTGACAAAACAGACTTTAAACCAACAAAGATAAAAAAAGACAAAGAAGGGCATTACATAATGATAAAGGGAACAATTAAACAAGAAGAGCTAAGTATTCTAAATATATATGTACCCAATACAGGAGCACCCAGATTCATAAAACAAGTTTTTGGAGACCTACAAAGAAACTTAGATTCCCACACAATAATAGTGGGAGACTTTAACACCCCACTGTCAGTATTAGACAGATCAGTGAGACAGAAAATTAACAGAGATATTCAGGACTTGAACTCAGCTCTGGATCAAGTGGACCTAGTAGAGGTCTACAGAACCCTCCACCCCAAATCAACAGAATGTACATTATTCTCAGTGCCTCATGGGACTTATTCTAAAATTCACCACATAATTGGAAGTAAAACACTCCTCAGCAAATGCAAAAGAATGGAAATCATAACAATCTCTCAGACAACAGTGCAATCGAATGAGAACTCAGGATTAAGAAACTCAGTCAAAACCACAGGATTTCATGGCAATTGAACAACCTGCTCCTGAATGACTCCTGTATAAATAATAAAATTAAGGCAGAAATCAAGAAGTTCTTCAAAACCAATGAGAACAAAGAGATAATGTACCATATTCTCTGGGACATGGCTAAAGTAGTGTTAAGAGGGAAATTTATAGCACTAAATGCCCATGTCATAAAGCTACAAAGATCTCAAATCAACACCCTAACATCACAATTAAAAGAACTAGAGAGGCAAGAGCAAAATAAGCCACAAGCTAGCAGAAGACAAGAAATAATTAAGATCAGAGAAGAATTGAAGGAGATAGAGACACGAAAAACCCTCCAAAACATCAATGAATACAAGAGCTGTTTTTTTGAAAAAACTAACAAAATAGATAGACCGCTAGCTAGACTAATAAAGAAGAGAGACAAGAATCAAATAGACAAAATAAAAAATCATGTCAGTGTATATCATCACTGACCCCACAGAAATACAAACTACCATCAGAGAATACTATAAACGCCACTACGCAAATAAACTAGAAAAATCTAAGAGAAATAGATAAATCCCCGGACGCATACACCCTACCAAGACTAAACCAGGAAGAAGTTGAA
This sequence comes from Symphalangus syndactylus, assembly GCF_028878055.3. Lineage (NCBI taxonomy): Eukaryota > Metazoa > Chordata > Mammalia > Primates > Hylobatidae > Symphalangus > Symphalangus syndactylus. The sequence goes on from NC_072440.2 coordinate 47,100,980, forward strand.
TCTCTGAATAGACCAATAACAAACTCTGAAGTTGAGGCAGTAATTAATAGCCTACTAACCAAAAAAAACCAATGACCAGACAGATTCACAGGTGAATTCTATCAAAAATACAAAGAGGAGCTAGTAACATTCCTTCTGAAAGTATTCCAAAGAATTGAAAAGTAGGGATTCCTCCCTAACTGATTTTATGAAGCCAGCATCATCCTGATACCAAAAGTGGGAAGAAACACAACAACAAAAAAGAAAATTTCAGGCCAATATCCCTGATGAACATTGAAGCAAAAATCCTCAATAAAATACTGGCAAACTGAATCCAGCAGCACGTCAAAAAGCCTATCCACCAAGATTAAGTCAGCTTCATCCCTGACATGCAAGGCAGGTTCAACATACACAAATCAATAAACGTAATACATCACATAAACAGAACCAAAGACAAAAACCACATGATTATCTCAATAGATTCAGAGAAGGCCTTTGATAAAATTCAACATTGCTTCATGTTGAAAACTCTCATTAAACTAGGTATTGATGGAACATATCCCAAAATAATAAGAGCTATTTATGACAAACCCAAAGCCAACATCATACTGAATGGGCAAAAGCTGGAAGCATTCCCTTTGAAAACTGGTACAAGAAAAGGATGCCCTCTCTCACCACTCCTATTTAACATAGTATTATAAGTTTTGGCCAGGGCAATCAGGCAAGAGAAAGAAATAAAGGGTATTCAAATAGGAAGAGAGGAAGTCAAGTTGTCTCTGTTTGCAAACAACATGATTTTATATTTAGAAAATGCCATCATCTCAGCCACAAAACTTCTTGAACTGAAAAGCAACTTCAGTAAAGTCTCAGAATACAAAATCAATGTGCAAATATCACCAGCATTCCTTTATACCAACAATAGGCAAGCAGGGAGTCGAATCATGAATCAATAGGCAAGCAGAGAGTCAAATCATCCCATTCACAATGCTACAAAGAGAATAAAATACCTAGGAATACAGCTAACAAGGGATATGAAGGACCTCTTCAAGGAGAACTACAAACCACTGCTCAAGGACATAAGAGAGGACACAAAACAAAAATGGAAAAAAATTCCATATTCATGGATAGGAAGAATCAATATCATGAAAATGGCCATACTTCCCAAAGTAATTTATAGATTCAATGTTATTACCATCAAACTACCATTGACTTTCTTAGCAGAATTAGAAAAAACTACTTTAAATTTCATATGGAATCAAAGAAGATCTCATATAGGCAAGACAATCCTAAGCAAAAAGAACAAAGCTGGAGGCAGCATGCTACCTGATTTCAAACTATACTACGAGGCTACAATAACCAAAACAGCATAGTACTGGTACCAAAACAGACATATAGACCAATGGAGCAGAACAGAAACCTCGGACGTAACACCACACACCTACAATAATCTGATCTTCAACAAACCTGACAAAAAAAGCAATGGGGAGAGGATCTTTTATTCAGTCAATGGTGGTGGGAAAACTGGCTAGCCATATGCAGAAAACAGAAGCTGGACCCCTTCCTTATACCTTATACAAAAATTAATTCAAGATGGATAAAGACTTAAACATAAAGCCCAAAACCGTAAACACCCTAGAAGAAAACCTAGGCAATACCATTCAGGACATAGGCATGGGCAAAGACTTCATGACAAAAATGCCAAAAGTGATTGCAACAAAAGCCAAAATTGACAAATGGGATCTAATTAAACTAAAGAGCTTCTGCACAGCAAAAGAAACTATCATCAGAGTGGACGGGCAACCTACTGAATGTGAGAAAATTTTGCTATCTACCCATCTGACAAAGGTCTAATATCTAGAATTTATAAGGAAGTTAAACAAATTTACAAGAAAAAAACAACCCCATCAAAAAGTGAGCAAAGGATATGAACAGGCATGTCTCAAAAGAAAACATTTACATGGCCAACAAACATAAGAAAAAAAGCTCAACATCACTGATCGTCAGAGAAGTGCAAATCAAAACTCCAATGAGATACCATCTCACGCAGTCAGAATGGTGATTATTAAAAAGTAAGGAAATAATAGATGCTGGCAAGGCTATGGAGAAACAGGAATGCTTTTACGCTGTTGGTGGGAGTGTAAATTAGTTCAACCATTGTGGAAGACAGTATGGTGATTCCTCAAGAATCTAGAACCAGAAATACCATTTGACCCAGCAATCCCATCCATTGCTGGGTATATACCCGAAGGATTATAAATCATTCTACTGTGTCTATAAAGATACATGCACACATATGTTTACTGCAGCACTATTTACAATAGCAAAGACATGGAACCAACCCAAATGCCCATCAATGATAGACTGGATAAAGAAAACATGGTACATATACACCATAGAATACTATGCAGCCATAAAAAAGAATGAGATTATGTCCTTTGCAGGAACATGGATGAAGCTGGAAATCATCATCCTCAGCAAACTAACACAGGAACACAAAACAGAAAACCAAACACCACATGTTCTCGCTCATAAGTGGGAGTTGAAGATTGAGAACACATGGATACAGACAGAGGAACAACACATGCCAGGGCCTGTTGGTGGGTGGGGGTTGAGGGGAGAGAACTTAAGAGGATGGGTCAATAGGTGCAGCAAACCACCATGGCACACGTATACCTATGTAACAAACCTGCACGTTCTGCACATGTATCCCATTTTTGTTTTTTGTTTTGAAGAAATGAAAAAGCCCCTATAATCAATCTCTCTTGCTATCTTTCTCTCTATATATCTATTACCTTCTTTCATTGCCCTAAATCTTTCCCTCAATATTTTCCCCATATTGACCAACATCTGGATTTTGTTTCTATCTGTCCTGCCTTTTTCATATTAACAAATTTCCAAGTTCCTATCCTCTCTCATATTCTGCAGTTTACATGATTCCTTCATAAGACTCTTACCAGCTCCTAATTTATCTGTGTAGCTCCAGGCAGGAGCTTATTCTGTTCATATCTCCCTCTATTTATAGTACTGCAGACAATCTAGCTGAACTTTGACTTTTGTGCTTACTCACATACCCACACCCAGTAGCAGATTCTCTGATTTCTGTCATTTTCGTAAGGGTCCCTTCACCCGTGGCAGAAATTTCTTTGATATAAAATTGTGTTAAAAATAATAGAAGATATCTAAGTGGATCACATGAATCTACACGTGATAAAATTGCATTGAACTAAATACACACACAAATGAGTGCATGTAAAACTAAGGTGTATTGATTGTATCAGTGTAAAATTCCTGGTTGGAAATTTTACAGTGTTGGGGAGCCTGGGTAAATGTTCAGTGGAATTTCTGACTGTTTTTTCTTATAATTGTATATGAGTCTGCAATTATTTCAAAATAATTTTTTTTAAAAAGACGTGGTGGAAACACAATTGAGTGTTTTGGGCTTCACTTTGTGTCTTTTACTGAGTTAGCAATCTCAGACAAGATCACAAATAATCATCTAGCACTTTCCCCCGACCATCCCCTACCCCAACCAGTTTTCTAGGACAGCAAATTAAATGTTATAGGCATCAGGATCCTTCAATTAAGTCCATTTCTAAATCTAAATTATTTTTCTGTCAACAGTCATTCACTGCTAGTCAATAAATAGTTGTCGAGCACCTATTGTGAATTAGGCACTCTTATAGGCACTGGAGTTACGAACAATATATTTGTTCCTGGCTTTAATGAAGGTATTTTCTGAATAAAAAGCATTTGTGGTATGCTAAGATCAACTGGACTTATAATTTCAATTTGCTAATATTTGCAGGCTGCTTCATCGATACTTTCTTATTTTATGCTATGATGCATCAAAGTGAACTCTGATCCCTTCAAACAGAATCATTGCTTTCAGATAAAGAAACCTTAGATTAAATATAAGCATCAAAATCTACAAAGATTTGGCCGGGCGTGGGGGCTCATGCCTGTAATCCCAGCACTTTGGGAGGCCGAGGTGGGCGGATCATGAGGTCAGGAGATCGAGACCATTCTGGCTAACACGGTGAAACCCCATCTCCACTAAAAATACAAAAAATTCTCTGGGCGTGGTGGCGGGCTCCTGTAGTCCCAGCTACTCCAGAGGCTAAGGCAGGAGAATGGCGTGAGCCCGGGAGGCAGAGCTTGCGGTGAGCGGAGATTGCGCCACTGCACTCCAGCCTGGGAGACAGAGCGAGACTCCGTCTCAAAAAAAAAAAAAAAAAAAAATCTACGAAGATTTTAGAAGGTGAAGAAACATGGAAAGATCTCTGGTGATAGAGCCAGCATTGATGAACCAAGAAAAGTCTTACACGTGAAGAAGCCTGTGATAAACAAGGTGACTCACCTCATCAAATGGAGTGGGGATCTTCTGACAAAGCTGCCTGGGTAAACCGCAACTCACAAGGGATGGAATTTCACTAAATTCTTAAGAGGTTACAGACTCTATTTCTATCCTTAAATACACTCATTATTTTATCCCTGGATATACCCAATTATAGTTTAAACTTAAATTGAATAAAAGATGATGGGAATAATTCTATTTTTATTTCAGGACTGTGCCCAGGGGAATAACAAGGAAGAAAAATGTCAGAAGAATTAGTTTCCCTCTAATTGAACAAATTATTTATATTTCCTTGTTGATAGGCATAGATTCTCAATGAGAAACTGAAACTTAGGAAGTTACATTTAAGTCTCCAGTTGTGACAACGATGACCAATGCTCTTTGGTATTAAATTTTCCAACTCAATACAGGAAATGAGTTGGAATTTGTTTTGCAGTTTTTTTTTCAGCCTGTTTTGTAGAGTATTTTTTCCTGTGATCTGTAGAAACACAATGATAACATTACTAACTTTGCCAGTCATTAGCACATCAAAAATGTTTGTATGCTTGAATGGGCAAGAAATTACATCTGATGGAGTCCCATGTGCCTCATTAACTAAATTTTTCTTTTTGGTTACTATTAAAGGACTGTAGGTGGCCAGGCACGATGGCTCATGCCTGTAATCCCAGCACTTCAGGAGGCCAAGGTGGGCAGCTCATGAGGTCAGGAGATCGAGACCATCCTGGCCAACATGGTGAAATCCCGTCTCTACTAAAAATACAAAAATTAGCCGGGTGTGGTGGTGTGTGCCTGTAATCCCAGCTACTAGGAGGCTGAGGCAGGAGAATGGCTTGAACCAGGGATTCGGAGGTTGCAGTGAGCCGAGATTGCGCCACTACCCTCCAGCCAGGCAATAGAGCGAGACTCTGTCTCCAAAAAAAAAAAAAGACTGTAGGTATGAGATTAGAGGTGACTTTTAACTTTCATGTTCTTCATCTTCCATTCTTGCCACAGAAAGACTGCAGGTTCCTTCTTCACATTCAATGTGTCTCATGGGTCAGAGAATCTGTGTGGTTACATTCTTAACTAGCACAGCCACTGTTCTTCGACTACTTAAATGCTCTTATCCTTCCACTCAGTCATCCATTTGACCCCATTTCCTTTATATTCTATGCAGAATTACATGTGCAATTAGGGTTTGTTTTCATTATTACTGTTGTTATTATAATCACTATTTGCCAATTCTGTTGATTACCCTTTCCATTTGTTTTTCAACAAAACTCTCTCTATACACCAACAACACTGCCTCAATCTTTTAATCTACCAGAAAAAAAATTCAACTCCATAAGCAATTGGATGAATAATAGTAGGAATTCACAATTTTCAGTCTCAGTGGTTTCTTTCAACATTAAACTCCTTTTTATTTTGATTGTCCCTTACTTCATAACTTTGAAATCCTCTTTCAATTTCTCTAATGTAATTTGACCAAGATTGTGGCTCGCAAGACTGAACTTTTTTGAAATATGGACATGGGGAGTCCCCACATTTTGCTAGACTACATCTTGGAGGGTGCTTGGAAAGCAGAAATGGTGGGAAATAGTTTTATTTTCTGTTTGCAAAAGCCACTTGTGGTTATCCTATTCTATCACCAAGCTCCTGCCTGTATTTACAGTGGGCTTTGAAGAACCAGCTGCTGAAAGTGATAAATCAGCAGCTGAAAATGATGAATGCGAGACTGATTGGAACTCAAAGTGAAATATAGGTGCTTGTCAACAATGTTAGATTGGTAACTTGAGGTGGCAAAGAGTGGTGACTGCTGGCAAAATGTATGAATATATGTATTATAGTAGCAATTACACTTGCTTATTTGAATGTTTTTGAAGTCTTCTTATTTATAGAACATTCTGGTTTTTTATTTTGAGGAGCACTGCTAACAATAAATCAGAACCAACATTTATTGAGTGTCAATTATTATATCCCAAGTCCAGTACTAGACTGTGAAGCATTACCTATGAAATGCCTAGTTGTGATTTCTAAGCACCACTTATGGCAAATTATGATCTGCTTTTTATATTAGTGCACTATCTCTAGATGTAACAGGTATTCTGAATTTTAAAACCTATTTATAATGTTTGTTTCTAATGTGGTTTATGCTTACTCAGATGGAATATTTTTCAGCTTCTTCCTTTCCAAGTGGTACTTACACACCTGTTGTTCATGGATCTTTCCATTTTGATTTTGATATATTCAAGTTGCCAGTGTTCCCTGGTTACTAGTCCATGTAATGGTCTGTTCATTTGAACATAAACATTTATACAAGATGGAAAAGTTGAAGTAATTTAAATTTAGTCCATTATTTTATTCCAATGTGAATTGTGTGTCACTACACGATTTCAACGCAAGGTTATTCATTGGTTTACCTTCTGCCTTTTTATGGCTTCCAGGCATGTTTAATATCTGTGATTAACTGAATTTTTCAGGTTAACATCTGCATTTAATCACAAGTTATTACCCATTTCCTAGACTGGTCAGTGTAACATTTCAATCACCCCTTCCTTCTTTCTCCACCCATGTAGTAAAAGATTCAAAGTCAGTTATACTTTCTCTCTTTCACAGCCATCGAGCTGCACTTAAATAATATTCAAGAAAGTTATATTTCTTTTGAAGTGGTCACAGGAAGCATATGCTTAGTGTATATAAACAGAAAGAGAGTTGATGCACTGATTTGGTTGATTTACAGAGCTCTTGTATCTACATATAAACATTTTGCCTCAGAGAGAAATGAAAGGCTCTATTGGACTCCAAAAGCCACATAGCTCCTGTGAAACAGCACTGAGATTCAAAGAGCAAGGCTTCTTTGAATTTCACATTTCCCTGTTTTTTTTTTTAGTCTAGCTCAACAAACTTCTGAGAGGTCCCTGTTTTAGTTTAAATACTCCTGTCTCATTTTCCAAACTCTTTAATTTTTCAAAGTCATTTGATCATGGAGAATAAAACCTTAAGGATTAGCCTTACTCCTGTCTTTTTCCTACTGAACAGAATCATTGAAACCAATTCTTCAATTTTCTCTGAGTTCTCCATGAACCTATCATAAATGACTCCATTTAAGAAAGAAAAATAATATGAAAGCAGAACAGCTAAATGTGTGGTAATGTCTCGCCACCATATTTTTGTCGATACTTGACCTAATTCAGGTCGAAATTAGCATTTCTTCCCAAATTGAATATTTTGTTGGAGAGGGTGGGAAGGGGGTAGGAATAAGCAGCTATGCTGGGCTTTTAATTGATTGGGAACTACGATGTGAGCAATATTCTCTGTGTTTTCTTCAAGTATGGGGGATACCGGACTATGACTAAAAATTATGAAGAGAATCTAATACATTAAAGTGAATTAGATATTCTAATCAAATATATCTTATGACTAAGTTGTTTTGACACGTTTAGTGATCACTGATTATTGTTCTAGGAAGTTTTTAGGCACGATATACGTAAATGATCACATAATTATTGCAATTAATTTCCCCATATGTGTAGTCAAAACTCTCATTATTTTCCTTAAATCATTTAAAAGCAACAGAAATCATTGTGTGCCCACTAGATGCAAGGCCCTAATTGCCCTGAAGTCAGAAGTGGCATCTCGTTCATAATTTTATCACCAATGTCAAATGCATTGATTGATGATTAGTAGGTACTTAAAGTTCATACAAAAATGAATAATATATGGAGACTGCAATAAAGAATATTTAAAATTTCCTTTTCTAGGTTCTGAATTTCTAAAATCATGTTTAATGAGGCATTTCTTTATATCAGTTCAATGTTCATCATTTTCATTCCCATATGGAAATGCAAGAAAACAAAAAAGGGTCTAGACTAAATCCTTTGTATCACTACTCTGTTTTCACCCCAGCCTCCATCTTCCATGACTTAGGTGTTCTTAACTTGTTCAATGAACTATTCTCTGTCTTTCAAGGTTCAAGTGGCTATGAATGCTCTTTGGAAAGAATATCAGCATTGAGGCCATCTGAAGTCTTGAAGCAGAGGAAGGATGGGGAATTGGGGCTGGGAATTTACTATGATTTGGTGAAGGAATAGGATATGACCTGTGGGTTACATGGGTGTGAGACACCAGAGCACAGTTCTCCAGAGGCAGAATCTAAGTCCTTGAAGTCTGTGTGTCCCAGAAGCAAGAAACCTTCAGGGCAGAAAAAGCCAAGGATGGTTCTTTCTGGCTGTGATCATTTGGTCACTTGAAACCAGTTAAACCAGGTTCATATGCACTATTGACCTTAGGGCAAGATTTCTATGTCCATGAAATTGTTCTTTATTCATGTACTACTTCCCAATGAGTCCAAATACAGCCTCAGAATGATTGTTAACATAGGATTTCAGGAGGTGGCAAATACCCACAAAGTCAGGTTAAGGTTTTAGAAATAAAACCAATTATTGCCCTTGTCATAATGCAATTTCAGGGGGAATGGGGAACACTTCTTGCCCTACTTTGACTTCCTCCTTGCCCTTCCCCAGGAAAAATTCCCGTATCCAATCTCCCCACTGATGTGTGATACTATCTTTGTCAGACAACACAACCATCCCTTCAACAATCAGAAGACATAGATTGATGCTTACACATCCTTTCCAGCTTTCTTCCTATTTGTTCCCTCTTCCTGTACTTTCTCTGTTATCCCCTCATGCCCATACTTCCTCTAGGACAGTTACCAGAAAAGAACTCCTCCCTAGACTGTTACCCGCACAATCTGCCTTCCTAGCTTTCTGGATCTATTAAAGTGTGGTCTAGGCCTGCAGCATCCACATATTAACCTCCAACTTTCTTCTTAATCAATAGCAATAGGGCTTCTAACCCTTCTCTATTCCACTGCTGCAGCTGCTCTTTCGTTTTATTGAGGACTAACAGTGGTCCAGGAATAACAATAAAATACATACACATTACTATTTAATCACTTAAAAAACAACTCCAGGAGGTAAATGCTAATAATTTGGTCTAAAGAGATTAAGTAATTTGTGGAAGGACACACTTAGGGTAAGTGAAAGAGTGAAGAATTAATTCTGATCTAATCTTAACTCCTTAACTGCCTTGAGAGACCACCTTCATGTTGACTTTTATTTCAGTCTTTATATTCCTCAATCCAATATTATCTAAAAGAACTTTCTGCCAAAATAAATTTGTTCTATAGCTGCACTATTTTTATACACAACCCACTTGCCTCTTGTGGGTATTAAGCACTTACAGTGTGGCTAATGCAACTGAGGAAATACATTTTAAATTTAGTCTGATTTAAATTTAAACAGGCACTCATAGCTATTGGCTACTGTATTGGACGGCACAGCTTCAATACCTCAGCGTCCTTACATCTTGTCAACAGCACCTTCATGCTGACACTTTGCTTTTCCTTGGTTGAATGATCACAATCTCATGATTGTTTTCCTGTTTTCTCCTCCTTTTTTGGGGTTCCTTTCTTCCTCCAGTTGCTTACATGTAAGTTGTTCCCAGACTCCTTTTGTACATTTCCTACATTTTATTCCTGGGCATTGACACTCATTCCGATGTCTTTAAATATCTTTGTATGAATGGCCAAAATCTTTTCCTGACAAAAAACAGAGGTAATGTTCTTTCCAAAACTCTTCTTCATGTTTTCCATGTCTCTTCTCTTAATGGCATGGCGACTTTTTCAGTTCCTCAGATTCACAACTTCTAATTCGTCTTGGGTGCATATGCCTTTTGTTTGGATCTGTGAAATCTTTTGCCAAGTTTCAAGGATCCTGTCCTCCAAATGTCTCACGTGTGTTCCTATCTCTTTGCTTTCCCAGCTGCAACCCCATTTCTTTGTGTTTTCCCCCTGAGACAAACCAATTTGATGATTCTATTCTCAGCATTTCACAGCATGCAGGACTCAAATGTATACAACAGAAGAAAAAAACCCACAATTTTTTGAAGAGCCTTTGTCCAGTAATTAATATTTTGATATCTATTGACAATCCTTTAGAACTTTAAATCTCAACAACAAAAAAGTATTGCGGATTTCCATAATTTATACAGAATTATTTGAATTCTATAAACTTTTCTGAACAGAGCGATTAAATGTCAAGAATCCATGAAGCCTAGAAGATGCCTTAACAGTTTTGAGGTTTTATTAAAGCCACTTTTTTATTATATTAACCAAATGCTCTCTGAGAATCAAAGACTTTTGTTTGTTTGTTTGTTTTTTGTTTTGAGATGGAGTCTTGCTCTGTCGCCCAGCCTGGCAGCCTCTGCCTCCCTTTTGCAGATTCGGAAGCAGAGCCTGGAGAAGGTCACATGACTTGCCCGTCGCTTGATCAGCTTGGGGCCAGCTGGGGCCATACGGGGTCTCCAGGCTGCAAGTCCTTTCCAGGCCTGTCCCTGCTGCCCTCTGTGACAATTTCTGCCGATTCAGCATCAATGGTTTGTCCCGCAGCTGCCGTGCAGACAAACTTCAGCCATCAGATGTTCCCTGAAGCACAGAGTCCCGTTCTCAGAAGCCAACCAAGCTGCGCTTCTGGGCAGTGCTCTCTCACTTCGTGGCCAGGACGTCGGCTGTGACTCTCCTCTTTCCTGGGGAGCATCTTCAGCTGATCTACGTCCTGCATGGTGCTGCAGGCGGGGCAGCAAGATACGCTTGTGACGTAAGAGTCTTGGCACATGTGAGGTAGGTAGGGTCAACACGGTGAGGTCCACAACTCGACACCAGCCCTCCAAGCCTGGGAGGCACCCCTCCTCGACTAGGCAGACAAGTATTTGGGCTGTCTCACCAGTCCTGTGGGAGCAATCCGCTTCCGTCAGAGGATCTGTGGATTCTCTCGGCTTTCCTGGTATATTCCTGCAGTAGTTCTGGAGCAAAAGTTCATAATGCGAGTGAGTCTCTAATCTAGTCTTGCCTCCTATCCACCATTTTCCCCTCGAGAACTCTCCAACCCCGTTTCTGAGATTCAAATATCAAGTCCTTTAGAATAGTTTGAATAATTATAATCATCAAATAATTAAATATACAATAATTATTAACAATTAATAATAATGATTAATTATAATAATTATTTAAATGGCCTCTGTTCCCTGCCTTCACTGATTCTGTTTATCCTAACTACTGCTCTCAAATTAACCATGTTGAAGCTTAGCTCTGAACATTTATTCTCATGCTGTGAAACTTTGAGGGCTCATGATTAATTCCAGGTAATGCCCATGTACTTCAGTCCGGATTTGGGCTTCATAATTCTCAATTCCCATCTCTACCCTAATTCCTCTTTCTCCATGAAAACTTTCTGGACCTTTTGATTGAAAACAAAACAAAAACAAAACAGAACAAACAAAAAAACCCTCTCTCTAATTTCCCACAGCAGAGTCACTTTCTATTTTGTTACATATTTTTATTCATAAACATGTGCTATTAGCTCATGAAGAGTAGAACACTTTTTCATTTATATTCCACACAGTACTTAGAATAATGACATACAAATTGTAAAACTCATATAATCTTATTCAGTTCTTAACTATTTTTTAATTTAAATGGTTTTAGTGTTTCTTATATACCACCCATCTCTAAGTATTGGGAATACACAAGGGAAACAAAGACATTTCTCTGTTATACGGATTTCAAGGCCTATCAGGTAAGACATTCTGGAAATTATTTTAAAATACAATGTGTGCTTGGATATTAAATTGTGTTCTAGGTACAGTCTGGCATAAAGGAAAGAGTAATAAAATCTGAGTGGATGACTTAAGGACAATTTTGTAGAGTAAGAAATCCTGGGAAATCTGGATCTTAAAGTACTCGAAGGAAGTTTATCCAGGAGTATAAAAACGATGAAATCCTAAAAAGCCTGAAGAATTTGAGCAGAGGCCTCGAGGTGTGAAACAGCATGACACATGGAAAGCTACATGTAATTCTGAGTGTCTAGAACACAAGGTGAATAATGCGTAAAGAAGGAAGGGCAGTGGTAAGAGAATGGATTAGACCTGAAGCCTTAAATGTAAGCATGTGTGGAGGACTTTGTATACCATCTTAAGAAGTTTTGGTTTTCTCCTATACGGAAGCCATTAAAAGTTTTAAGTAGGAAGAGTAACTGTTCTAGATGTGCTTTTCTGAAAGTCCTCTTTGGTAGGAGAATGGAAGGATTCAAAATGGGAAGCAGCAGAGGTAACTTAAAATTTTGATGGAATGCAATTGGCAAAGATATATCATCTTAATGCAGGAGCAGAGAGGAAGAGGAGAAAGAACCCAAGGAATGAATGACTGGTAAGTGGGTGGAAATGGAGTTAATCAAGAAAACATACAATAAAGATAAAATGCTTTGGCAGGAAAATATGTACTCATTGATTCCTTAAAGCTTTGGACTGGCTGAACTTGTGGAGCCTCCAGCCCTTCCAGGTATCCACGAGGCAGCTAAACATGGAAATATGATTGCAGGAGAGCAGTCTGAGCTGGAGGTATAATTTGGGGTTCATCAGATTTTAGATTAAAATACAAACATGGCTGTGGGAAAAGGATGCAAGGAGAAGCTGGCCTAAAGTCTTTCTGTGACGTGATTTGTCATTGTGTGTGTGTGTGTGTGTTGAAAAGAAAAATATTTGTGCTTGAAGGAAACTAATTTCATCTCGTTTGCTCTAGGTAATATAGAAAAAAATTGTCTTCCTTCAAAACTCTTCCTTTTTTATATAGCTTAGAGCAAGAAAGATGAAATTAGTTTCCTTCAAGTATGAATACTGTTCTTTTCAGCACACACACACACACACACACACACACAGCATTTTAGAGAGACCATAATATCTGTTCTTATTTTCTAATTGCTAGTTGAAATGAAAGATAATTTGTGTTAGTGTCTGAAGAATAATGTATTTAAAATACAATGAGAGGAGACATTTTTGATAAAAGTAGAACACAATCTTTTGATTCCTTACTTCCATTTGTGATTCTGTAAAATAGGTCATAGCCTCAAACTTTTTTATTATATATTGTTTAGGAGATCAAGTCTTTCCGGAGACAGAAATAAAAGTAAAGATGGTTATAGTCTTTCCAGGACTTATTTACTGAGTATTTTTTTTTCTAATGTAGAGAAAAAAAAATATTGACTCATCCTTGCAAATGTTTTCGAAAATCCTTAAGCTGAGAAAATATTTTGCATAATATCCCATCATATTGTATACTTCATATACTTAAGCCCCCATCTGTGGTACTGACTATTCATTCTTACAAAGTTTAGTACCTTCACTTTTGTTGATATCAATCAAGCCTAATTTGCTTCATTTTATTCTTATTTTACTTCAGTTCATAATTGCAACATAATCTTATGAGGTATTTGGCTTCTCCTGAGAGTGACCGTATTACCTAAGTGTGTGTGCACTCTCCCAGCTTTGTCTATCTTTTCCTTTTATTATTTTATACTAAATCTGGGGGAACATTTAGTGATTTGTTGAGATACAGGATAACCAGCTCGATAAATTCGAGTTTCACTTTGAGTTCTGGGAAAAAGGAAGCAGAATATTTTGTTCAGAAGGGCCATTGGCCCTGGAATTCTTCCTCTTGATTAGTTGCCAGAGGCTGGGCTGCTGATCTCAGAGTCACAGAGGAAGACCCATCTGTTTTCTCAGGCTTCTCTTCTTAGGGAGAGATGTGAAGGAAGCTCTGTGAAATCTCCAGGGACTGGCTGAAATTCTTGAGACAAGTTTATAGTTTAGCTCTGTGAAGAATCATCCATGACTATTAAGATGAGACATTTTATTCTGCTCAAATATTCTTAGAGAACATTTTATCACTTCGAGTTAATTAAAAAAAAATACAATATTCTCTTCTTTTTAATGTCAGTTCTATAATTCAGCTACAAATTTTACAGCAACACTTATTCCCAATAATAAAGGCTAGAAATTATTAACAAACACATATTTACATATATTATTTTTATCTCTGACAACTTAAAAGGGATTTTTATATTAATGGCTATCATTGTATTAGTAATGTACTCACTTTGCTATGTAATTTATAAATTTCTATATATTAATATTTCTTTATCATTGACTATTAATAAAATAATACATTCAGGCATTATATTTTTAAAAACATTTTTTAAACAATGAAGTTTATCTAATTGTATTTCATCCTGTACCACATCCTAATCATGTTTCTATAATTTGCTCTCATCAGTTTTTTTTTTTTTTTAAGATGGAGTTTCACTCTTGTTGCCCAGGCTGGAGTGCAAATGGCACTATCTCAGCTCACTGCAACCTCCGCCTCCTGGGTTCAAGTGATTCTCCTGCCTCAGCCCCCCGAGTAGCTGGAATTACAGGCATGTGCCACCACGCCCGGCTAATTTTTGTATTTTTAGTAGAGATGGGGTTTTGCCATGTTGGCCAGGTGCTGGTCATGAACTCCTGACCTTAGGAGATCTATCTGCCAGGGCCTCCCATCTTATCAGGTTTTAGAATCCATTACCTCACCAGTTGAAACTCAAATTAAGTTATCCTGCTATCTTGTGGTTGCAACTGGAAATAGCAAATGTTGTATTTAGGAGTTAGAATTCAAGCTTAGCTGTTGAGATAGAACAACAACAAAAAAATCAGATCCCTGAGAGAGAGCTAAAGTACACTGAGAGAACACTTGCTCTTAATCAAGATTTCAATAGTGAGTGATCAAATCGCTTTCCTTCAGTGCCCATGGAGACACTGGGAAGAAGTCAGCCACACTGAAAGGCCACTGGAGATAGATTTGGAGCCAGAGAGCAGCTCAGCAGTAATGATTAAAATTATCCCTTAGTGGTCCTAAAGACTTAAAGCTCCTACTAATTTTTTTTCAAGAAAGCCAGACTCTGAGAAATTGGGCCAAATGATTTTCTAATAGAAAATTAATTCACTGCAGATTTACTACGTTTCCTTTTCTTTTTCTGACTCAATCCAGGGTTGGAGTCAAACTCTCAAGGAACTAGCCTCACAAGGATGACACAACTCCAGTCTGGGGTCTATTTTCCAATGCAGCTTTTTTATTTTGGGTTCCAGCAGTGATTCCTGTTAGAAAGAGAGAAATGTGCAAATTTCAGTGTTTCCAGAGGTCTGCACTTTTGCTGGTTCCCTTGTCCTCATTCCCAAGCACAGTGAGACCATTCTTGGGGTAGCTTCCATATTCAGTCTGAGAAGACGAAGAGGACTTATCTCCACACCTCTGCTCTCTTTCCCCAGTGACAGCGCCTTGTAAGAGCCTATGGGGCCACATCATGTTGCTAATATACATTCTTAAAGCAGTGAACTTCCCATTTTGTGGAGGAAAGATTGGCTCCTATTTATAGTCTTCATTTTCACCCTAAACCCCTAAATCCAAAAACTATGTATAGGAAATCTCATTTTCTAGAAACTCTGAAGAATGTCTCAGTAGTTAATAAATAACTTTTAATTACACAGTGTTAACTGCAGAGTGGGTACTAGAACAAAGTCTTTCTGAGTTAAACTGAACGTCGTTAATTTCTTAGATACCTTGTGTTTGATCTATGTCGTTTATGCCTCAGCTTTAATAATTAAACCTTTATTCACTAAATCCCACTATAATGTAATCAACGAATAGATGCACATCTGCTCAGTTCTACCACCACCGTTTAAAAACATTTTTTCCTTTACAAAGCCCTGTATTTCCTCTGGCTGATGCTGAAAGTATTAATGGTGGCCAAGAGGCTTCTGTCACTTAACGAGTAGCAGGTGTGGTCAGAATAACTTATTATTTATCACTTCCTCACCCAGGATATTGTTCTAGGCTTGTAAGACATTTATGCACTTCTCCATCAATGGCCTCTTTATTTCTAACCGAGTGTTTTCGTGTCTGAAATGAACATTACACTTCACACTAAACTGACGTTCGCTACCTCAGAGACTACCTTCACCTACTGGGGACAGTGATGGAGGTCAGCTGGAGCAACTCTACTAATGTTTCCCAGATTCGGTGATTATTTGAGGTCATGGGGTAAGGTAGTTGGTGGAAAGGACGGGGTATGGAGGAAGGAGATCACTGTATTTTGATATAGATTTTATTTATGGTCTTCACTGTGTGATTGGAAATCCTTCCCACAGTCTGACCACTCCAGATGGATTGGAGCTGATCCATTTGAATTGCTTTGTTTGATGTTCTGTTGTGAGATTAATTTAAAAAACACCTTTTTTTGGATGCATGATAGTTTTTCATCTTAAGGCTGAATCCAAATTACGGCCATCTTAAAGATTCATTACACTGGTGGAACATGAATTCTTTGAGAGTAGAGACATTTTAGATTTTGCTGTTCACCTTCCTGGAATTAATCTCACACAATCCTCAGAGCTTCTTGGATTCGTGTTTGATTGAGTTCTTTTCATTTCTTCAGATTTTCTCAGGCCTCTGTTCTTCTGTCAGGATTGATAGAAATATTTGCAACTGCCACAGACACAAATTTCCTGATTTAATTGTTAAAAGGATCTTGATATCAGTCTGAAGGAGGGAAATTTTACTGTATGAAGGAATGCTAAGTATTGTGGCAAGCATTTTCCTTAGTCTTGGTGGACTTATTGGTCCTTAACAGCGTCTAGATTCATTTGGTTTTCCTTTGCTATGCCACTTGTCCATGGATAGACAATCAGACCTACCTAGACATGTGTTGGATCTTAGGTTTTCTTTTCAGAAACTGTGTATAAGTTGCCAGATACTTAAAAAAATGAGTTAACTGAAGGATGGGAGATTAAAAGTTTAATATATTTTTAAAATAAAATTGTTATCAATCTTTATCGGGAACTATTATAGTATAATGCTATATGTATTTATAATTTTAATTTAAATATTTGTATGAATCTATACACATTTTTAACAACTAAAATCATTTTAGACTTTAAAAAGTCTCATTTGCATACTCTCTGGGTTTGAAGAATCCTTGAGAATGAAGTTCAGAGTTTACTCACTATGTATTCCTGGGATTGGTCCAGTAAACATCCTTTTCTGGAAGTAAGCTAAGTTTTTATAGCCAAGATGGTGTTATGTGAAGGAAGTGGGAATTCAGCTGCAGTTTTGATTTTGTGAACACCTCAAGAGAGCTTTCAAATATGTAAGAGTTGATTGGACTAATATCTCCTGTATTTTGTTCTGACCATTTAAATTCAACTTTCTAATTATTACATACATATCTAACTTATATTTAAGAAGGAAGATGTCTGTAGAAACCATTTGATGTCTAGGTAGTCATAAGTCCACTTAAGCCTTCTTTTCCTGAAAGCAGGAAGACACCATTTGCCAAATGTAAACAAAACTGAGCACCACAGACCTGTTGCTTCAGTAACTAGGAACCCACAACTTCAAACGTTGCAAATTTAGCATTACATAGCTAGGGTGAAAAGAATTTGATAAACACTTTACATTATTTGAAGAAACATGTATCAACTAAATCTAATATTCAGTATTTGTTACCTATCTTCTGGTTACCTTTCAGCAAGAATCTACAAAGCATTTTAAGCTTTGAAGTTTCTAGCATTTTTTCCCAAATTTGAACAGACAATAAATCTCCTATTAAAAAGTTTCAGAAATGTAACACATTGTACACTAATATTTGTGGTCTTCTTTCTTTAAGAATATAATCCAGGATTATCTGCAACCAAATGGGACAGCAATAAACTGATCCAGTCTGTTAGAAATAGAGTAGAAATCATTTAATCCAAGTAGAAGAGAGATAAATCCTACCCATATTTTGGGGGTTCTGACATTTTTTTCTTACTTGGATCAGATGAAAAAAGTTGAAATGTCAAAAATCTAATTGAAGAGTTTTATGAGGAGAGAAACTTGTTCAATGACTCCCTTCTTCACAAAGGGAACAGTAAGATAGCAAATATAATGTGTGTAGAGATGCTAATATCTTAAAGAAGTTTATACTCCAAGCAGATGAGAACAATCTCTCGTCCTTTAAGTATTTAATTCACCAATAGTTGTTCTCAAGTTAGGGCCCTAAGAGAGAATGATGGACCCTAGATAGGATGGCTAGATCACCTTCTTGAAATTGGCTCAGAAAATATCACGTTTTTTTCTAGGGGGTAAAATGTTAAGAATAGTGGAACTGGTTTGCCCCTGGAAGCGGGGACAAACCTACATGAGTTTGAGCTTTGTAGAGAGGAAGTCTGCAGCAATGTCTTAGCGTCTCCTTTTATAATAATCTTTCCCAGTTTGCAACCTTTCTGTTAATGATCTCTTCCCACAGTTATAGAACACAGAGAAGTTAGTCAGAATCCAGCCAAGTAGGCTATGTCCTATTAACCCAGACAATGAAGGTTTACCGATTAATGAAACTACAAATATTAAGAAATATTTCATAATAAAATGGAGGTGAAAAGCTTTACAGTAGGAATGAAAAGACTCACTAACTTCTTGCTTGCTTTTTGATGTGCTTCCCTTTTATAATGAATTATCTCAATGCTGTGATGCTCCTGAAAACCAGACTAGTAGAAATCTCCATGATAGATATCAGAATGCAGTTTATCCAAATGCAGAACATGTCCTGTTCCTGTCAATTAGGGAGAAGATAAGATATTTCCTAAAGCCTTTACATTTATTTTGAGAGGCACAAATCATAGTTTTGTAATCCCTGAGAAGTCACCGGTAACAGATATTTTGAATAAAAGCAGAGTATCAGCCCCAGCAAAAACTAGATGCTAGACAAATTGAATTTTTATAAAACTTAGGCTTTCTCCATTTGTTCTCAGTCTGCTGTTAGGTAATCCAGACACTATCTTCTCCTTCAAATTCTCTTCAGCAGAGGTCCAACTAATCTTCACTTATGTGTTAACTGTAGAGGGGTTTTACCTTGCACAAAAATAATCTGCTTTTCAATAAGGACCTCCTGACAGTCAAAGCATTCCAGCTTTGAAGTGAAATGAATGAATCTAGAATGCCAGCAATTCAGGGCCTTCAAAGAGAAAGAGTGATATTTCTGAGGACACTTTTGTGTTCCTTGAATGAGGATCCTGTGAATGGCCCCATATTCCATTGAGGCCATTCCGGTCCTATGTGTGCGGTGAAGTAACTTCCTGCCTTGCCTCCAATCTGCCCCAAGCACTGTCAGCATTACAGGGCTGGGCATATAGATTTTATATTTCTACTTGGAAGGGCCTTGAAAGATCCCTTAAGAGAGCTATTACAGTCTTTTGTACATCTCATTCTTCTTCCAGAGTCTAGAGGGAATTAGGAATTGGGGAGCATTCTGTTTCTCCCCTAAGGGTGATTAAGAATCCTTAAGTTTCTTGAGGATATAAAGCTATAACCTTCTTAATGGATAGAAACTTCATAAATCTAATCCTGACTGCTGTCGTGTATTACTTCCAAAGTTTTTTTGTTTTGTTTTGTTTTTGAGATGGAGTCTCACTCTGTTGCCCAGGCTGGAGTGTAGTGGTGCCATCTCGGCTCATTGCAACCTCCGCCTCCTGGGTTCAAGCAATTCTCCTGCCTCAGCCTCCTAAGTAGCTGGGATTACAGGCATGTGCCACAATGCTTGGCTTTTTAAAATTTTTTTTTTATTTTTATTTTTATTTTTAGTAGAATCGGGGTTTCCCCATGTTGGCCAAGCTAGTCTTGAACTCCTGACCTCAAGTGATCCACCAGCCTCAGCCTCCCACACTGCTGGGATTACAGGCATAAACCACTGTGCCAGGCCTATTTCCAAAGTTTTCTATGGGTATCCCATTATTTTAGAGAACTTGAATCCACATGGGACTTTTGGATTTGATTCCGTTTGCTTATCTGTTTTATTCAATTGCTATTGTTAGTGGAAGGAGTTAATAACATAATTCGTGAGGAAGAAAGCCTGGTGGAATTTTAACAATAGCAAGAAACAGTGGTGTGCTAATTTGGTCATTGTACATATCCCAGCTTGTTATCTCAATTTTAACAGTAGCTCCTGTGCTAAGTCATGCATACAGATGTTGAAGATACGACCTCAGGAGATCTTTCAGGCTGCCAAGACTATTATATCTAGTGTAGTTTGTTACTGAGATGCTCAACCCCTCTAGGAAGCAGCTAATTTGTGCAGCACACATGATCTTTTGCTTGTTGTCCAAGAGTAGTAGAATACACATGATTTCTAAGGCAAGCTTTCAACTCGCAGTGCTAGTCTCTAGATATAACTTAAGATATTTAAGAAGTCATAAGGCCGGGCGCGGTGGCTCACGCTTGTAATCCCAGCACTTTGGGAGGCCGAGGCGGGCGGATCACGAGGTCAGCAGATCGAGACCACGGTGAAACCCCGTCTCTACTAAAAATACAAAAAAATTAGCCGGGCGTGGTGGCGGGCGCCTGTAGTCCCAGCTACTCGGAGAGGCTGAGGCAGGAGAATGGCGTGAACCCGGGAGGCGGAGCTTGCAGTGAGCCGAGATCGCGCCACTGCACTCCAGCCTGGGCGACAGAGCGAGACTCTGTCTCAAAAAAAAAAGAAGTCATAAAATGACTTTTTTTTGCTATAAGATGAAAAATTTTTATCTCATATATAGTATGAAGAGTTGGACATTCAGTTATGCATTTGAAATATGCAAGAATGAAGGCCACTTTAATAAATTTGGTCTATTTTTAAAATATGAAAACAAACTAATAATCTGTCTTAGTATGGTATATAGTATTGCATACATCTGAAAATGGTATCATATTTTGCTGAGCTGGAAATTGCCCTGGTGTTCAAAGTGTTTTTCATATAAAAAGATTAAGCAATATTTACATTCATTTTTAAAAATAATTTTAAAACTCTCATTAGAGTATACTTTTCTAACACTAGATTGACTTAAAAACCAAATCTTAGCTTGTGACAATTAGGGTGTGACCGTATAATTCTTGCTCTTTTTCTTTCAGTAAGAACATACAGTCCTATTGATTCCTTTATTAACTTAAATATTTATTTTATGTTATTCAAACTAATTTAAATGTGAAAAGCATGGATTCCTAATAATGATACGAAAATAGGTCAGAAAGCTCCATCCTTCCTGCTTATATCAGCTTATAGAAGAATGTTCTCTTCAGTTTCTGTAGATCTGTTGTGTGTTAAGGCGGGGGCAAGGGCTAAGGTAGCAATTGTTTCCTACTCCTTGCACAAAATAGGATCTGCACATTGTCAACAGGCTGGAAATAACCAAATAGCAATGATTATGATGAATGGCTTTATCTGACCAATCTTATCTTTTCCAAGCTTAAGCAAGCTTTAAAAAATGGAAATCCTTATTCAGGCTTTGCTACTTGTCATGATCTAAGGCAGAGGCCTCCAAAACAGTAACCTATAATTGGGATCTATGAAATGGAGGACTTCCCACAGTAAAGTAATATCTTATTCTGCTTCCTGCATCTGCTGGGAAGTCTTTAGAGTAAATCTAACAAATGTTCACAAGGAACAGTTCCAGAAAATGTTACTTTCTCTTTAAAGGAGATGTGACTGTAATGAGTCTGTCTCTCTCTCTCTCTCTCTCATCTCTTACTGATTTGCTAGAATTAGATGATACAGTAAAATGAGCTCCATGGCATGGAGTTTGGATTACTTATTTTTATAAAATTAGCTTATTAACAATGTATATTTCTAGTCATGGAATTTCCTACTATGTTCTTTTTGGAACTTTTGTCATTAGTCCGAAGACCTGCTGTACCTGTTCTTTCTTCTGGATATTTTTCAGTGACCTTTGACTAATCAACAGTAGCATTTTGGCCTGTTCTAGCATTAGGTAATAAAAATGAAACCCTTCTCCCCCCAGTAAAATAGCAATTGTAACTCTATATCCAATTGCCAAAAATAAATAATACTATTTATTTCTATAGAAAGAACTTGAAAATAATAACATCTATAGTTTTAAATTCGAGGTCTACATATAACAGAGTAGTATAACACAAAATGGCATGGAATATTTTAGCACAATAGTAGAAACCAAGAGATCTGAGCTCTATGAGAGTAAATGACTAGTCAATGACTATAAGCCCTTCAACAACGAGGACTTCAGTTATTCTTATCTGTGAAGTTAAAAAATGGGATTGTAGATGTACTAAATTATTTTTATATTATAAAATTACATAATTTACTGTGAGGTTTAAGTGGCACATCCCTTTTTGTCCTGTTTTGGGTATTAAATAAGGTAGTATATGGCGAGTCCTAATGTGGTGCCTGGGACTCAGGAAAGAATCGATAAATGGCAGTGATGTTCCTTATGATTTTGTGAATTACGTTTGTCAGTTAAAACATGTTACTTTAAGAATAACCACAAGATGGCAGTATTCACCTTCATAGTTAAGTTTTTTTCTATGATTATGCTGCTGCGGAAGGAATTGGGTGTATTGTTTTAGCGACTTCCAAGTAGAACAAATGAAATAGTTTTCTCACTTGAAAGGAGAGCAGTTTTAAGATTTTATATATATATATATACGCACACACATCAGTTTCCAAGCTGCTAAGGATTACCTATCTTGATACATTTTTCACCTAACCACGTGTCTTCTGAAAAACTCTGAATACATTTTGGTCCCCTTCTATGTGGACTGATGCTCCTTGGATAGCGGATTCTCTTTCAGCTTCTTCATGTCTATCTATGAGGATAAAACAGAGAAATAAATTATAGTTCAAATTTTGCACTTTGGTTGGTGAATCCTGGGCATAATTTGAGTAGTATGTGACACAACCTCAAAAGTAAGGTTATTTTTTAAATAACAATTTTATTTTTTAATGAAATGAAGGCTAGCTAGCTAGAAAACATAATCTTAGTTTAAAGAGTCATGAAAGAGGAAATCTGTTTAAAAGATTAAAGCCATTTGAAATCTATAAACGAGTGTTGAGTAGGGGAAAATGTGTTTTCCTGTGATGGTATACATTGCACATACTTTATTCCAGTACTATTAGCATGGGAGTGTCAGTTCTTACTAAGAAGAGTTGGAACTCACACATTCATCATCACCGTGTTATTTAAATTGATTTTTTTTTCTATGGTAGATTTCTTTGTGTTTGAAGGGTCCAATTTGGCTCAGAAGGAAACATTCAACAATGAAATATGTAGGAGCCGCTTGGCTAGCACATGACATCAGTTAAGTTATACAGAAACTCAAAATTAAAATTGTAACTCTTTCAAATAAAAAATGATCTCAATTTTTGTTTCCTGTGAAAGGTTTTTTGTATAAATTGACCTGTGTAGCACCAAAATAGTAAGATGTCTTACAATTAAGTTTGCTCATAGAAAACATTAAAGAAAATGATTTTTATTAAAATAAAGATATACATTTATGCACATTTTTAAAAAGCACTGTAAAAAAATGAAGATCTGTAAATGAAGGGACTCTGGAGTGACACTTGCCTGTATTGAGAACATAGAAACACCATTGATACATTTCTTCATATTTATAAAATAACACAAAAGTTACATATGGCGAATGGAGAATAAAACCATACCTTTATTGTAGTATTCCAAGAGTATATAGGAGTACAGTGTATATTTTATCTATAGCTCCTGACTGCCTTTTTTTAATGAAGGTAAATGATAGACATTAATTATTCTAAGTTGGAAGATGAATTAACTTAGAAAAATAAAAATTGCTTCATAACTCTGTTAAATTGTTTTGATGCAACCAACTTACTCCCTTTCTTCCTCCCTCCCTCCTTTCCCTCCCTCCCTCCCTCCCTCCCTCCCTTCCTTCCTTCCTTCCTTCTTTCCTTTTCTCTCTCTCTTTCCGTTTCTTCCTTCTTTGTTTCTTTTCTTTCTTTCTTTCTTTCTTTCTTTCTTTCTTTCTTTCTTTCTTTCTTTCTTTCTTCTTTCTTTCTTTCTTTCTTTCTTTCTTTCTTTCTTCTTTCTTTCTTTCTTTCTTTCTTCTTTCTTTCTTTCTTTCTTTTTTTCTTTCTTTCTCTCTCTCTTTCTTTCTTTCTTCCTTCCTTCCTCTTCTTTCTTCCTTCCTTCCTTCCTTCCTTCCTTCCTTCCTTCCTCTTCTTTCTCTTTCTTTCTTTCTTTCTTTCTTTCTTTCTTTCTTTCTTTCTTCTTTCTTTCTTTCTCTCTTTCTTTCTTTCTCTTTCTTTCTTTCTCTCTTCCTTCCTTCCTCTTCTTTCTTTCTTTCTTTTTTCTTCCTTCCTTCCTTCCTTTCTTTCTTTTTCTTTCTCTTTCTTTTTAACTCATTTTTCCTTCCTTCCTTCCTTCCTTCCTTCCTTCCTTCCTTCCTTCCTTCTTTCCTTCTAAATCATCCAGCATCATAAGAATTCTGAGAGCTTTCAAAATCTTCAGCTTAGCTCTAATACTAACTCAACTATAATTATTGTAATTAAAAACAAAAAAAGAAAAAAAGAAAAAGGCAAAGCCACAGATTGAACTGTTGGTAAAAACAACAGCTTGGATGGGAACAGTTTAGATGGGAAGAGAGTGGTAGTGGTCACCATCCAAGTAGGTCAAGAAATCTTAACTGATTCTCTGGTACTATAAAAATGTAATTGGTGATATGCTTCAGTAATGCCTTATTTGATATGATAAAGTATTTTAATTTAATTTGATTAAAGTCACTTTAACTCAGCACCCACTATGTAGAGGGTTATTCCCTCCAAAAATATATTTTTTTCTTTTTGTACTTGGCTGAAGTATAGTGAATAGATTCCTGGATAAAGAGCCTGGCATTTTGAGTTACTGTTCTGGCATTTACAAAGCCACTCAAATTTTTTGCTAATGTCTTCAGCTTTTCATCTGTACAATAAACATCTTTTACTGGATAATCTCTGATGTCATGGTCAGGGCTCATGTTCTGGATCACGTAGACCAGTTTATTTTCAAGACTTAGTTCTATATAATTTTAAGATTTTCTCAGAAACCATATAGGGACTGCCTTTGCAGAAATGCGTGAATATACTCCTGGCCAAGTTTCAGCCAGAGCAACCTCACCTTTACCTTCACTCATGTTATACACTAGGATAAGAAGTAAGCTTTTATTTGAAGAAATTCTCTATCTTAAAATGGTTGAGAGCCACTGATCTGGTCTGGATTTTCCTCTCCCCTCATTTTATAGAGGAAAGACAAAGATCCAAAGAGGTTAAGTGGTAGGTTTAGGTCACATTATGTAAGTAAAACTCCATCCAGAACCCAGGTCCTGACCTCCAGGTTACAGCCCTGCACCTCCACTACCCTTCCCTGCACTTTGTTTCTGGTGGAGTTAGGCTGGTACCTCTGTGCATTTCAAGCATGAATCTCACACTTCTTCAAGGGATTGTTCAGCCTATTGAAGAATAATATCTTCTTTTCTCTCTTGGCACCAGTATTATGGAAAACAGAAACTTATTCATTCTTCTCCACTCTGTTTTAATGTACGTAGTAACAAATGGCTTCAACAAATTCTGTTAGGTAATTGTTGTTATAGAGAATGGTTCAAAATAATCTGTTTCAAAACCAAATTGCTATTTTCAGCAGATGTCACCCAAGATTTAATAGCTTGAGACCATCCAACCCCATTCAGCAGATCCAACATTATACATAGAGTGCATTTTTGCAAACTAGAATAGAGCACAGTGGGAAGTTACATGGCTCAAAGTTAAGACTTGAATGGATGCTTTATTATGACCATGCTCTAAAGCATAGAACTCCTAGGTCTTGATTGCATATTTGTCAGTGTGTTGGAGCAGACCCAATGATGAGGTCTGAGGAAATTCTTTGCCCTGCCAATATGGGTTTATTGACCCACCTCTGTGTGGAGGTGTGCTGACCATCTATTCAGCAACAAGCCTTGATTAGGCAATTTAGTTACTACAAGAAACCTACTCAGCTGATTGTCAAAGAATATGCATTTGCCCTTAATCAGCAGCTCAGAATATTTGCACTGCAAGTTCTAGCCAGAGAACACAGTTTGAATTCTTTGCTGTTCAATTCCTATCAAAATCTTGCTTTTGAGAAATTATAATGAAGGAGGATTGACTGAGGCTATAAAAGCCATTGAATGTATTTTATAATCTTTGTATTACAGCATCAGAATGTTGCATACTTACACTATGTAGCCTCTTCTAAAATTGATTTAAATCAATTGTATTGCACATGTGACATTAACCTGTATGGAATAAACAAAGCAACCCTACTTAAAGTTCTTAAAGGAGTATCACTAAGGAAGTGGGTTGTTACATCTCATAGTATGATTTTAATGAAAATGTATAGAAGAAGTTCTTTTCAGATCTCTAGTATCAAGAAAACTATCTGTACTTAAGTTTAAAAAGAATTCTTATGAATACCATGAATGTTTTCACTGGTTTTATTTCATTATTTGCTTTTATTGCTAGGAAGCACTGAGATGAATCTGCAGCCCACCTCTGTCATATATATTAATAGGTGCATTTATAAAATGCATTTTTTAAAAATGTGCTAAATATTTTTTCTTTTTCAGTGTTTCCCCTTCATATGTTTTACCTTATTATTTGTATTTTGAGAAGTCATAGATTTATTTCTTTTCCAGAATAATAAATACATATGAACATAAGTAATCAAATATTGAGGTTTAGGATAATAAGTATAGGCACCTGAGTATTAATCTGGGTGTCTGTCTGTGCTATCTCTTGTCCTAGTCATTGCCAAGACATACTACCTCTAAATCTCCATTTGTTTCTCTTTCTCCATATTTCTAGTTCTACTTCTACTGGCACTAGAGCTGCAATTAAAGAGAGAATTGACTGTGTTCTCTTGTGGTCGGTGAGAATAGATGTTAGCTGATCCCAAGAATCATGTCAAAGGTATATATGACAAAGAGAAAAATTGTTAAATCGATGCCTGGAAAGAAGGGAAAGGAAGAGGATAGGACCTGGAAAACTGTAACACTGGATACTTCCTAGGGGAGGAGGTAGGAAGGAAGCTTTGGAACTATTTCCCTTAAGAGGTAGATATGCAATTTAAAGGGCAAATTAGTTATCTGGGTGATGAGCGTTGCACACCTCTGCTCTGTTTCCACTTGTAGTCACTAATAAATAATCTCAATGTTAATTATAGGAGTGCATTTTTTTGTGTGGAATTTGAGGGGATGGGTTTCCTGTCTGGGGCCGTAGGGGCAGCACAGAGGGAGAATGCAAGGTCGTGGGAGCTCAGATGACGAGGTTAGTTTCTGATACTGAGAATTCATATCATTCTCAGGGAGTGGATTAAGCTTCCAAAAGTCAACAAATTGTGTAGGAAGGAAGAAGATTCTAGTCAAATTCACTTAAATCTCTGAGTGACAAAAGACCATACAGATATTTGTTAGAATAGCGTAATCAGACAATTTATTATCCATATCAGGATACTTTTGAGGGTGTAGAGGGTGTTATTAATAAATATGCTGTAACAACAGGTGTATATCTTCATTGTCTCAGGCAAAATGGGACAAATGGCTGCCCCACGTAGAACACTTAATAGTTTTTCATTATATTGCACAATGGCTTGAAATGCACTTTTAGGAAATACCTATTTGCAATGAGTATTTACAAATAATCTTGAATATACACACTTAAATATTCAACCTAAGCTCAAGCTCACCCATGGTGTATTTTCCAGTTTCCCCCTACTCTTTGCTCTCCATCTTTTTGACCATAGACCAAGCCATTCTAGATTGAATTCTCTTTCTCTGTGATCCCATGGACCCATTCCATGTCTGAATTCTCAATTACAGGTCTAGGCTATATCACACAGTAGTTTTGTCAGTATTCTTCACTAAACCTTATTACTCATGGTTTATATTCCTATAACATATCATAATACCTGGCACATAAAATATATTTAGTAATTGTTTATTAATTGAATGAATGAGTTGAAATATCCTTTGTAGTCAATGCCACACATCTTTTTAACTCATCATCTCTTACGCCAATATGCTCTGAGGCAGCAGACTTAGTTTTATACACTTGTACCACGACGAAACATACAGGTGCTTGGGTTAGACTGCCAGTTTGAAGGTAGGAGAGGAGCTGAGAGGTGTGATGGATAAGAATTGCTGTCAGTCAATTCCTGGGAGCATTGGAGACTGCGTGTTGATCTTCATGATGCCAACTTTCTCTCAATACCTGCAGTGAATGCATTTCAACTTTCAGAGAATGACTGACTTTTGTTGGATTTTCTGATCTTATTAAATATGTTTTCTTCTAATGCACTGCCAACAAACCACAGATTTCTAAACATTTTGAGGTCTATGATTTTTCATATTTTGAAAGGGTATGCACTGACAAAGCTGTGTTGTGGGAGGTGTGAGAGTTGACATAATAGACTGTAACAGCTCTCAGAAAGGAGCATTAAAATCTGTCTCGTACAATAAATTCGTATTCCATTTAGAGTGGGTCTGATTTTTTTTCCCCTGTGATACTAAAGATCGAGAATGTCTACATAATTTATTATTATCTGCTTTTTAGGAGGTGTGCTGCTAAATTAATGTATATTTGAAATGTGTTCTGTTTCTTCCAACTTTTGAAAGTTAATACTTGCTCTTTCAAAATTGATTAACATCAGCAATGGTGAGGAAAATGATATTAAATATTTATCAGGTAGATGCAACCCAGAAAAGTGAAAAGATACTTTTCCCGAGGTTATGTTTGCTGACATGCAAGGTAGTATGACTTAATTCTTTCTTGGTCCTGTTCCATTTTACAGACCTTAAATGACTTCTGGATTTGATGTGCTGCCATGTTATCATTACCTTTCATCTCTTCAACATCTTCCTTCTTCAAAACATTATATACAAGAACTATAAAAGGCATCTGTTGTTGCTCTTATTGCCTGGCATCTAATTCCTCTCTTATCCAAAATTGTTGTCCAATTTTGTTTTGGGGTACCAAATCTCTCCTGATGGCAGCTATGTGTTCTGAATAGTCTCTACCCTACTTTTAGTTACAGCCTTGAGTCATCATCAACTAAACGCAGTCAACAATCCTATTCTTCTAGCTATTCCAAACTTTAATCAGAGTCAATGAGACACAAGATGTTTACTGATGTTTCTAGAACATGCATGTTTTCTCTCTTCTCATGGTTGATATGGTGTGAACATGCAATATTTGGAACTGTAGTAACCATTGGTTATTACCAGGCCTATTACCAGCCCAGAGCTGTTGATAGGCCCCTTTGGAGAGCCTGAGGACACAGTAAATACCACTGATAGAAAAGCAAAGGGACAGAGAAGAATGGAGTTTTTGTGACCACTTTCAAGCCACTGGATCAAGCCTCTCCTGGATTCAGAGCTGCCTCTGGATTTGCAGTAACATGAGCCAAGTATGTATTTCCTTTAGAAGTTTCAAGCTAATTTGAGTGGAGATTTCTATTCCTTGCAACTGAAAAATTAACAAAAAACACTTGATATGTAGGGATTTCTGAATGAATCAGAAATGTTTTGATTCATCACAATTTTCAGATTAGAAAAGTGATGGTTAGGAAAGAGTGGAAATTGGGATAGGAAATTAGAATTGACTTGTAGCAGGTGGGACATTTGATAACAGAAGGAGAATGGACTGCATCACCATTTTGGGGAATGGGTAGGAGTTACCACTTCTAAACAGACACTCTTTCCTACCAAAGATCCTTAGAACTGAGTAAAGGTATCTTTCATGACTATAGTGGGTGGTGGAAACATTGGTTGTAAAATGTCTGTAAGATCTAATATTGATTATGACTTGTTGAAAGGATGTAATATACAGTTTATATTGAGTGAACTGCTTTATAATTTCCAACCCAAATGAAATTTTTTTTGAAATATTTTCTGAAAAACATAGGTAACATATAGTATTTGCTACATTAAATGTTAACTGTTGCAATTTTTTTGGCATTATCTCAATCATGTACAGTATCTACCTCTTTAATGTACCTCACTATTCATTCTTTTTTTCCATTTATTTTATATTCTTATACTACATTTTTCATTTTATTTTATTTTAATTTATTACACAATAGTGTCCTTTATTAGACAATAGGATTGCAACCTAGTATTACTACTAGTACCAATCATTAAGAAATTTCACTGTCTATATAGCTCACAATCTTTTTGCTTTCAAAGAAACATGTTTTCACTAGGTTCTATAGTTTATAGACCCTAGATATGAAAACGTAAACCACCAAAAACATAAATGGCCTCAGACTTATCTTTCAGAAATGATCCAAAGAGATTTAGAAACTATGGAGATCATTCACATTGGTATAAATTAGTTCTACTTTAAAAACTAAACTGATAATAAATAGGATCTCTAGAACACAGTTTTTCTAGGGAATCAACTCAAATGTAACAAGGAGTTACCAAGGAAGTATAAAATGAGAATAGCTAATCTTCTAACCACATAATACAGGGTTTTTTTTTTCATCCAATAGACACAAAGTAGTCATTTCATCATTTTCAGACAAATTCCTACGAAATAAAAATTAAGTGATAGTTCTGCTATATTTGACTCTTTTCCTAGCATAGAGTTTCACCTTAAATTTTCGTTTAATATCTGGACCACTTTTACTTATATAATAACATTTTCTTTTGAAAATAATTTCAACATTTTGACTTTATCTTCCTAATGCTTTTTGTAGGTAGTAAGGTAATTGAGGGAGAGAGGGTAATGTGTGAAACAAGTTCGTGTTATTTCTTCTTTTTCTCTATTTCATATACTTCCTCTATTTAACAAGCTACTTTGCCTTCCTGTGGCTCAGGGTCCCTATATATAAACTGTTCTTTATAATATTATCTACCTTATTGGTTTGTTGTGAGGATGAAATGAGTATGTATATTTGCAGCACTTAAAAATGCTTAGAATAGTATTCATGGTTTTTGTGTTTCTATACATTCTACAAGCAGAGTCACCGACTGCCTTTTCTTTAGACTCTCTTTTCACAAATATTTGGGTGGAGAATAGCCTTAAAATATAGAGACAGTGTCTCCCTCTGGAAGAGATGGCAGGTTTACATACCATCCAGTATAATGAAAATAATATGTTATTCAGAGCAAAAGTCAGACTGGTTTATTAACTTCCCATGATAAAAGATCATTATAAAAAATCATTCCCATATAAAAGGCTTTTGTTCTCCTGTAATACAACCCACTCTGTGTTCAGGCTGACTTGTCCCTCTTTGTGTCACCCTGTGGGAACTGAGGTTCAGGGAACTGGTGAAAATGCTGATGTTCTGGGTACTGTCGTTGCTGTGGGTAAGAAATACTTTTGTCTCTGATCCATGAAACTTGTGTTTTCTGCAGTTTTCTTGATACTGTAATAACAGGGTAACTTCTTAGCTTGAAGTAGAGTAAAAGCTCAAACTCTTCACAGTTCTTAACAAAGTGTCTGGCACATAGCAAGTGCTAAATATTTTTTTTGTTATTATCATCATCATTCTTTTTCACAAAATTGAATTATTTGACTAAGAGAGAACTATTAAAATATATTGCGAGTACTTCTGTTTATAATGGAGACTAGGCACCAATTCCAACTGCAAATCCAACTGCACACAGAAATACAAAGCTTACAATAACGCACATTGCTAACCAATTAGCAAAATCTATTATTTATACATTCAAAATCAATGTAAAAAATAAAAGCAAAAATCGGATTCCTCAGAAACAAGAAACAGTAGCAAGACAGACTATATGCATTACAGTTACAAGCATAAATTTTAACTAACTTATTAAAAGACAACCCAGATAGAGTTCAAAACAAAAAAATTTATAATGTGTACAGGAACATGTCCAAAAGAGAATAGCAAAACAAAAATAATGAGTATAAATTATAAAACAAAAAGAAAAATAATGTAGGGCAATCAGACAAATTTTAAACAATGTAGAAATCAATGTATAAACATTACATATTAAAATAGGCATATGTTTTATGAACACTGTTATGAATTGAATGTTTATGTCTCCCCTAAATGTATATGCTGGAGCTTTGATTCACAGTGGGAATAGCATTTGGAGGTGAGATCTTTGGGAGGTGATTAAGTCATGGGGGTAGAGCATTCATGAAGCAATTAGCGCCTATATAAGAAAAGTGAGAGAAATGACTTCTCCCTCTCTATCACTTAAAGGGATAGCAAGAAGGTGCCTACCGGTAAACCAGGAAGAAGGCCCTTACCAGACACCAAATATGCTGGCATCTTGATTTTGAATTTCACAGCATCCAGAACTGTGAGGAAAAAAATTGTTGTTTAAATCACCCAGGCTATAGTATTTTGTTATAGTATCCTGAGCAGACTCAGACAAACCCATTGTATAATAAAAAATATTTATTAATTTAGTCACTTACTCAACAAATAAAGAATATGGGGAAATCAGTTGAGAGGCCATTGCTCTCAGTCAGTTGGCAGATGTTGGCAGGTTAGTGATGCCAATTGAGAATGATGAATAGATTTGGCATATATTTATTTAACAAAGTGAAATCAATGTGTAAGTTGGTAGAAGGTTTATGGATGAGGGCCAAAAATGATTTCAAGGTTTTATAGTCAATTCATTGATACTGATGTCATTCCTTGAGTTAGGAAACACTGAGAGAATACGCCAGGTTAGAAAAATAACAAATTTTACAATAACAAAATATGTAATACAAAAATAAAAAAATACAAAATCAGAGACTAATTGACTGAAATGTGTCACTGGAGACTTTATAGCAGTCATCCATTTATCAAGATATTAACTGAATGTTTAAATAATTATAAATAAAATAATCATTATTTGTGATTAATACATAAACATGTAAGTATGTATGGTATATACACATAAATACCACAAAGAGATGATGAGTTATTTGTGTACGTTCATAGGGACATTTTCAAAATCTCATATTATTATTTCCAGTTATTGCCAGATGCAGTAATAACTAAATAAGGAGTTAGAGTAACATAATTTATAATATTGTGTGTTTGTGCATGTATAAACTGTGAAACAAGGACTGTATTATCTTTACATGTCATTAAAACATTTCCAAAAATTGTTATCATAATTGGCCACAATGAAATCTCAATAAATTTAAAAAGACAAAATTGTAGAAATCACACAAGGTAACAAAACTAAAAACTAGTGACAAATTTGAACAACAAATCAAAACCAAATAAAACTTTTAAAATAGAGTCTCACAGTTAACTATTGAGCTAAGAAAAATCTAAAAATACTATTTCAAAATATTTATATAGCAAATTCTGAACATTTCATGTCAAAACTTAGAGGAATCATTAAAGATATACTCAAGACAAATTTTAAAAAGGGGTAAAGAAATATATTGAAAAGAAGAATGGGAAAAAGAAAGAAAATGAATAAAGGAAAAAAGAAAGAAAGGAAGATAAATGGGAGGGATGGAACAAAGGGAGAAGAGAGAAAGAAGGAGAAAGGCAAAAAGAAGGGAGGATAAGACAAAAAAGGAAGGGAGGAAGGCAAACGACTCAACTCAAAACCAAATAATTAATTGGAGACAGCTTAAGCAGACAAGTAGTAAACATAAAAGCAGAACGTTATGTATTAGTGGCAGGAAGCACACACACACAAACACACACACACACACAAACACACACACACACACAGAACTGTAAGTACACCCAAGGTCTATTTTTTTAAATAAAACCACAAAACCACGTTTAATTTCTTGTTTTTCAAATCCAACTGGGAGGGGTATAAATCACAAAATTAAGAATGAGATAATGGAGATAACATGTGGAAGTCATAGAAACATTTTAAGAAAATAATATTTACAAACTTTTGCTAATAAATTTGAAAATGCCAATGAAGAAGTAATGTTTTTCTGACAAATATAAACTCTGAATCTTTATTCACAAAGAAAAGCCTGAAAATTAATTGTATCGGTCTGTTTTCACATAGCTATAAAGATACTATGTGAGACTGGGTAATTTATAAAGGAAGAAGTTTAACTGACTCAGTTCCACACAGCTGAGGAGACCTCAGGAAACTTACAATCATGGGGGAAAGTGAAGGGGAAACAAGGCACGTCTTACATGGAGGCAGGAGAAAGAAAGGGAGAAGGGGGATGTGCCAGACACTTATCAAACAGCCAGATCTTGTGCAAACTCACTCACTGTCATGATAACAGCATGGGGGAAACTGCTTCCATGATCCAATAATCTCCCACCAGGTCCCCCCCTTGACATGTGGGGACCACAATTTGAGATGAGATTTGGTTGGGGACACAGAGCCAAATTAATACCATTCTGCTCCAACCCCTCTCAAATCTCATGTCCCTTTCACATTTCAAAATGAATCGTGCCTTCCCAACAGTCCCCCAAAGTCTTAACTCTTTCCAGCATTAACCCCAAAGTCCGAGTCCAAAGGTCCATCTGAGACAAGTCAAGTTCCTTCTGCCTATCAGCCTGTAAAATCAAAAGCAAATTACTTACTTCCAACATACAATGGGGATACAGGCATTGGATAAATGTCTCCATTCCAAATGAGAGAAATTGGCCAAAATAAAGGGGTCACAGGCCCCATGCAAGTCTGAAACCTGGCCAGGCAATCATTAAATCTTAAAGCTCCAAAATCTCATTTGACTCCATGTCTCACATCCAGGGCACACTGATACAAGGGGTGGGCTCCCAGGGCCTTGGGCAGTTTTGCCCCTGTGGCTCTGCAGGGTATGGTCTCTCTGGCTTTCATGAGCTGGCATTGAGTTCCTGAGGTGCAAGCTGTTGGTGGATCTACCATTCTGGGGTCTGGAGGATGGTGGCCCTCTTCTCACAGCTCCACTAGCCAGTGCCTCAATGGGGACTCTGTGTGGGGGCTCCAACCCCGTATTTTCTTTCCACACTGCCCTAGCAGAGATTCTCCATGAGGGCTCTGTCCCTGTGCAGACTTCTGCTTGGACATCCAGGCTTTTTCATACATCCTCTAAAATCTAGGTGGAGGTTCCCAAAGTTCAACTCTTATCTTCCCCATAACTGCAGGCCCAACACCACATGGAAGCCACCAAGACTTGGGGCTTTCACCCTCTGAAGCAATGGCCCCAGCTGTACTTTGGCCCCCTTTAGCCGTGGCTGGAGCTGGAGTGGCTGGGAAGCAGGGTGCCATGTTGCAGAGCTGCACAGAGCAGCGGAGACCTGGGCCTGGCCTACGAAACCATTTTTTACCTCCTAGGCCTCCAGGCCTGTGAGGGGAGTGGCTACTGTGAAGATCTCTGACATGCCCTGTAGACTTTTTTCCCCATTATCTTTGCTATTAACATTTGGCTCCTCATTACTTATGCAAATTTCTGCAGCTGGTTTGAATTTCTTCTCAGAAAATGGACTTTTCTTTTCCATCACATGGTCAGGCTGCAAAATTTCCAAACCTTTATGCTCTGTTTCCTTTTTAAATGTAAGTTCTAATTTTAAACCATCTCTTTGTGAATGCATTTAACTGAGGACTTTCAGAATAAGCCTACCCCAAAATATCTCTGTCAAGTTCAAAGTCCCTAGATCTCTAGGGCAGGGCAAAATGCCACCAGTCTCTTTGTTAAAGCATAGCAAGAATGACCTCTGCTCCAATTCCCAACAATTTCCTCATCTCCATCTGAGACCACCTCAGCCTGGACTTTATTGTCCATATCACTATCAGCATTTTGGTCAAAACCATTCAACAAGTCTCTAGGAAGTTCTAAACTTTCCCACATTTTCCTGTCTTCTGAGTCTTCCAAACTGTTCCAACCTCTACCTGTTACCCAGTTCCAAAGTTGCTTCCACATTTTCAGATTATCTTTCTAGCAGTACTCCACTCTTGTTACCAATTCTATGTATCAGTCCATTTTCACACTGCTATAACGATACTGAGTCTGGTTAATTTATAAAGGAAAGAAGTTTAATTAACTCACAGTTCTGCATGGCTGGGGAGGCCTCAGGAAACTTACAGTCATGGCAGAAGGTGAAGGGGAAGCAAGGCACCTTCTTCACAAGGCGACAGAAAGGAGAAGTGCTGAATGAAAGGGAAAGGCCTCCTTATAAAACCATCAGATCTCATGAGAACTCACTCACTATCATGAGAATAACATGGGGGAAACTGCCCCCACGATCCAGACACCTCCCACCAGGTTCCTCCCATTGACATAAGAGGATTACAATTTGAGATGAGATTTGGGTGGGACACAGAGCCAAACTATGTTGTTAATTATAATAATACTAATGTGAAAACAAAGTTAAACTTTATATCATAACTCAAAAGAAATTCAATATTAATTAAAAAGTTAAGTACAATAATTAAAATCATCAATCAGAACAAACTTTTAAAAGGTGGATTGCAATACATATATATTTAGGATAGTTAGTTCTTCTTGTTGAATTGATCCCTTTACCATTATGTAATGGCCTTTGTCTCTTTTGATCTTTGTTGGTTTAAAGTCTGTTTTATCAAGAGACTAGGATTACAACCCCTGCCTTTTTTTTGTTTTCCATTTGCTTGGTAGATCTTCCTCCATCCCTTTATTTTGAGCCTATGTGTGTCTCTGCACGTGAGATGGGTTTCCTGAATACAGCACACTGATGGGTCTTGACTCTTTATCCAATTTGCCAGTCTGTGTATTTTAATTGGAACATTTAGCCTATTTACATTTAAGGTTAGTATTGTTATGTGTGAATTTGATCCTGTCATTATGATGTTAGCTGGTTGTTTTGCTCCTTAGTTGACGCAGTTTCTTCCTAGCCTTGATGGTCTTTATAATTTGGCATGTTTTTGCAGTGGGTGGTACTGGTTGTTCCTTTCCATGTTTAGTGCTTCCTTCAGGAGCTCTTTTAGGGCAGGCCTGGTGGTAACAAAATCTCTCAGCATTTGCTTGTCTGTGAAGTATTTTATTTCTCCTTCACTTATGAAGCTTAGTTTGGCTGGATATGAAATTCTGGGTTGAAAATTCTTTTCTTTAAGAATGTTGAATATTGGCACACACTCTCTTCTGGCTTGTAGAGTTTCCGCCAAGACATCAGCTGTTAGTCTGATGGGCTTCACTTTGTGGGTAACCCGACCTTTCTCTCTGGCTACTGTTAACATTTTTTCCTTCATTTGAACTTTGGTGAATCTGACAATTATGTGTCTTGGAGTTGCTCTTCTCAAGGAGTATCTTTGTGGCATTCTCTGTATTTCCTGAATCTGAATGTTTGCCTGCCTTGCTAGATTGGGGAAGTTCTCCTGGATAATATTTTGCAGAGTGTTTTCCAACTTGGTTCCATTCTCCCTGTCACTTTCAGGTACACCAGTCAGACGTAGATTTTGTCTTTTCACATAGTCCCATATTTCTTGGAGGCTTTGTTCATTTCTTTTTCTTTTTTCTCTAAACTTCTCTTCATGCTTCATTTCATTCATTTCGTCTTCCATCACTGATACCCTTTCTTCCAGTTGATCACATCGGTTACTGAGGCTTGTGCATTCGTCACGTAGTTCTTGTGCCATGGTTTTCAGCTCCGTCAGGTCCTTTAAGGACTTCTCTGCATTGGTTATTCTAGTTATCCATTTGTCTAATTTTTTTTCAAAGTTTTTAACTTCTTTGCTATTGGTTCGAACTTCCTTCTTTAGCTTGGAGTAGTTTGATCTTCTGAAGCCTTCCTCTCTCAACTCATGAAAGTCATTCTCCATCCAGCTTTGTTCCATTGCTAGTGAGGAGCTGCGTTCCTTTGAAGGAGGAGAGGCACTCTGATTTTTAGAGTTTCCAGTTTTTCTGCTCTGTTTTTTCCCCATCTTTGTGGTTTTATCTATCTTTGGTCTTTGATGATGGTGACGTACAGATGGGTTTTTGGTGTGGATGTCCTTTCTGTTTGTTAGTTTTCCTTCTAACAGTCAGGACCCTCAGCTGCAGGTCTGTTGGAGTTTGCTGGAGGTCCATTCCAGACACTGTTTGCCTGGGTATCAGCAGCAGTGGCTGCAGAACAGCGGATATTGGTGAACCGCAAATGCTGCTGCCTGATCGTTCCTCTGGAAGTTTTGTCTCTGAGGAGTCCCCAGGCATGTGGGGTGTCAGTCCTCCCCTACTGGGGGGTGCCTCCCAGTTAGGCTACTCAGGGGTCAGGGACCCACTTGAGGAGGCAGTCTGCCCGTTCTCAGATCTCAAGCTGCGTGCTGGGAGAACCACTACTCTCTTCAAAGCTGTCAGACAGGGACATTTCAGTCTGCAGAGGTTATTGCTGTCTTTTTGTTTGTCTGTGCCCTGTCCCCAGGAGTGGAGCATACAGAGGCATGCAGGCCTCCTTGAGCTGTGGTGGGCTCCACCAAGTTTGAGCTTCCAAAAAAAAACCTCTTTATGTTAAAAATAAAAACCACTAAACAACCCTTTATAAACTCTTGGGCACTATATTTGTGCTACTACTTGTGAGACTTACAACAATTCATAGAATTTGTATTATTATTACCATCATTTTACAGAGAGAAACTGATGATGAAATAAATAGCCCAAGTAACATCATGGTGGATTTGATGCAAAAAAAAGAAAAATTGAAAAAAATTATCGTAGCATTACTTCAAAACCATAGATGACAGAATCAGACTTTTGCTAACTTCTTGTAAACTCTGAAAAACTTAAAATCCATGTGCTAGGTAAGCCAAACATGTATGTAAAAAGAAAGGAAGACTTTACACTTCAACTTCTTTTCTTTTCTTGCTTTTTTTTTGAGAGAGTCTTGCTTTGTTGCTCAGGTTAGGGTGCAGTGATGTGATCTCGCCTCACCGAAACCTCCACCTCTTGGGTTTAAGGGATTCTTGTGACACAGCCTCCTGAGTAGTAGTTGGAATTACAGGGGTATGCCACCATGCCCACCTAACTTTTGTACTTTTAGTAGAGGTGGAGTTTCCTTATGTTGGACAGGCTGGTCTCAACCTCCTGGCCTTAAGAGATCCACCTGCCTCAGCCTCCCAAAGTGCTGGGATTACAGGCGTGAGCCAATATGCCTGGCCTATACTTCAATTGTTGAAGTTAGCAAATTCTGATAACAAAATCTAAAAATTAAAGCCCAGAAAACATAGCATTATATCAAATTGATATTAATGTGAAAATTCTAGAAAAATAATATCAACAATACAATTTAACAATTACAACAACAAAAAACACAGGCTCGCAAAATATATGGTAAAGTCCACAAGCCATTTATGTGGTTTATTAATACAGACCAGGAATAGAAAAATAGTCTTTAATACATGAGAGACAAAAATGTCAACCTTAAATTCAACTTAAAGTAATGCAATATAATCAGGAGAAAAAATAACAGTTTTTTTTTACCACTTTACAAAGTGATTTAAGAAAATAACTTAAGAATTGTTCAAAGATTTATTTACTATAATATTCATTTGTCCATTGTTTATAAGTGAAAATTTCAAAATGATGTAAGTGGCCAAGACAAAGGAATGGATAAACAAATTTTGTTATGTAAGTATGATGCAGTATGTGACCTTTAAAAGTCACGTTTTTAATAAATAATGGATTGGACAATGTTATGATATAATGTTAAGTGTAATGCAAAGCAGAATACATAATCAAAATATGGCATTTCACCAGATATATAAATGTAATATTTTATATCCTTAGAAAAAGGATTAAAAATAACAAAAAATATTCAAAATAAGTAAATATTTCAAGATAGTACAGAAATTATCTTTTTAAGGTGAGATTTCTGTCTTAACCAGTTTGGACTGCTATAATAACAATATTGTAGACTGGGTAGCTTAAATAACAGTAATTCGTCTTTCCCAGTCTAGAGCCTGGAAAGTCAGGATCAAAGTGTTTGTAGATTGGATTCCTGCTGAAGGCTCTATTCTGGTATGCAGATCTTCTTGCTGTAACCTCACATAGTGGGGACAGAGAGTGGGGACAGAAAAATAGCTCTAGCCTATTTTTTCTTGTAAGGCCACTAATCACATCATGGTAGCTCCAACCTCATGACCTCATTGAAACCTAATTATCTCCCAAAGGCCTTACCTCTGAACATCATTCTATTGGAGATTAGAGTTTCGACATATAAATTTCTTCATGGAGGGCACAAACATGCAGTCCATAACTGTTGCCTTTTTTTGGTATTTTTATACACATTTTGCACCTTTTTTTTCTGTAAGCTCCAGCTACCTTTTAAATATGGAAAAGGTAGTAGTATTTCTAATAGCAACAGAATTAGAAAGAGCCTAAATTTCCTTCATCCAATGGGAAATAGGTAATTAATAGTATGGAACAGCCATACTAGAGAATATCACTCAGTTGTTAAGAAGATAAAAAGATGCCCAAGACATGCTTGTTTAAAAATCAACAGGTATCATGTTACCTCTGAGGGAGGCCCATCCAGAAGGCTTGCTCTTAATGCTGAAATTGTGGACTCGTTCACTTAAAGTTACTCTGATAAGTGTATGAATCCACAATTACTAACCAAGCCACAACTAAGCAGCAGAGAGAATGCACCAGAGATTGAGCATATTAGTGAATGAGTCAGCTTTCAATTTCTTAATAAAGAAAAAGGTGATAAGGATGAAGGATAGGAGCCAGGGTCCCAGAGACTCCACAAGCAACCCTTGCTGATGGAAGTGTTATATACTTCCATCCTCTTTCTTATGTTGTTGTGGGATGTAACCTAGTTTCAGTGCACCAAGTCCAGCAACAATTTATACAATCTTATTTATCTGGGAACAAAGTTGTATATAAATATGAAGCAAAAATACATACTCAACTATTCACAGTCATTGTCTCTAGAAGGAAAATACACAATTGAGGGAATGTATGGGGAATTTAATCTTTTTCTTTGCATACTTTTATAATTGTAACTTTTTTCAAAACTCATCCCTCAATTGGGTAATAAAAAAAAGGTGATACTTGTTACTATCTCTAGACAATGATTATATAGGTCTTCTTTGCTTTAGTAAACAAGTGAATAAAATTATAGCTTGGTTAATAACTCAAATATAAAACAGAATAATAGTGAGTCAAAGAAACTTTGCCAAATGAGTTTGTCAGCTTGGCCTCCAACAGCTTCAAAAGGGCAACTATTCAATACCACAGCCAATTTAGGAAGTTTTATTGGCCACGTGGCCAAGGTACATTGGCCAGCTCCTTAACAGCTCTTTACTAGCTCCTTAATCTGTTTTTTTTTCTATGAGTGAGTCTTTGTTCATGACCCTCAAGAAAGGATATTTTAGCCAGAAGGGTCAGTGGAGTGTGTCAGGCATCAGAAATTCAGAGATATATAATAAGCAGCCTCTGCCCTTAGGGATCTTACTACCCAGCAGGGAAGGCATGTCATTATAGGCACTATCAGTACAGGATCCAGGGCTAGTCTCTGGAGTCAGACCTGGGTTAGTGCTACTGTGTGATCTAGGGAAAAAGACCCAACATTACCTCTGCTCAGCTCCTCACCTATAATGGAGGGCAATCATGGCATCTACTTCTTTAGATTACTGTATGGACCAAGAGAGCTAACATATGTAAGGTTTAACTTATCCCTATTACTATTTAAATACATTATTTTGATACATAGTGACAAAGGCTCTAATAGAGGTCAGCAAAAACGATGTTTACAGTAACCACATTAGGTAGCCCATTGGGACTTCTCATGTATAATAGATAACTTTTGTATCCTTGGTTCTTAGTATGGGCACAGGAACCCATTAGCGGGATTTCTGCCTCTCAGGAGAGGTCTGACCAACTGTCCTGGGTATTCAAAATTGTCCCTTTACTATAAGTCTCAATCTCCTGTGTTCATAGAAAAACAGACTCACAAGCAATGAAGAGATCCCAGTCTGGGTTCTGATGTTGACTGGATGGGTGGGGTGGGGAGATACGTATTCCTTTCTGCTGTAGACTTTTTTTTTTTTGATCAGCTGTAGACTTTTATGAAAGTGGCATGGTGCCCACCAAACAGAAGGCTAGATCCGGTTTGTAATGTGTCTAAAGTGCAGACCAGCGCACTGCACGAAGCTGTCCCCTCTGATTTTGCTCTTGCTCTGTGTTCAATGTTGCTTGTTTCAGAATGGCTGCCAGGTGTCTTCTCTCTTCTGCTGGACTGAGAGTTCCCAGCGAGTCAGGCTACTCCACACTGTAGGTGGAGACTGTCACAAAGGATGCTGGAGGTGGCCCAGCAAACTCGATTTCCCCATCATATAAGCAGGGGAAAAATACACTGAGGTGTCTCAAAACAATAAAGGTGGTCCTCTTGTTCCCTGCAGGCCCTTTAAGTGGTGGTAAAATTGTTTTTCTGATGTTAATTGTTATGACTCTAGCAGTTTTTAAAAACATCATTTGCTTTTAATGATGCAAGAAAGCACTAAATGATTTAAGGGTAGAGCTTATGCAAAACCACTTGTTCTGCTCAACTAACTCATGGGTTCTAAATGGCTCATGAGTATCCTTTTAAATCCCTATTATGATAAATGAGACCAAATGGCATGTTTTGCCGTACTGTCTAAATTGGTCACATTTTTCTACATATTGCCTGACTCTTCTAATATTATAAAATCAGCTAGGAGATAAATTATATAAACCAGCACTCGTGCTCTGGAGTTTAGTCTCCTGTGGTGGATGACATTTCTTATAGGAAATGCAGGAAGCAAACAGATTTGGGACAAACCCTTCTGTCTTCACTGTAATGACTCATTTTCCTTCTTTGTGTTGTTTGATCTTTATTCTCATCATAGACAGGGATCCTCTGGGTCCCAAAATACTTCAGAGCCACAAGTAAAGTGGGCATAGGAGAGGTCTGTACCTGTCATAGGCCCATATTGCTAAACTCACATGATCTTGTACCACAAGTGTTAAAAATAGATTCTCCACAATGTCATCAGAGCTGAAAGGATAGCTCCACATACTAACAGAGAAAATGTGAAAAAAAATAGTCTGTATGTTGTTTCTGTGATTCCTCACTCTACACTGTGGGTTTTCACAGGATGGAAGCAAGGCAATTAAATTCCATAGCCTCATTTTCCTCCGTGGTAATGCACATGAATGCGCCTTGCAGGTTAGAAACCCTCACACAGATGCAAGTCTTTTATCATTGAATGTATTTCATAGCATTTTGCCTTTTGGGTTTCTCTTTTTAACTCTTTTCCCCTCATTTTTTTATCTTCCATGTTAAAGGAATGGCAATTACAGCTTGGAGCTTTTACCTTCTTTCAAGAAAACTTTGGAGATTAAAAAATAGAACAGTGCCACAATAAACATACATGTGCGTGTGTCTTTATAGTAGAATGATTTATAATCCTTTGGGTATATACCAAGTAATGGGATGGCTGGGTCAAATGGTATTTTTGGTTCTAGATCCTTGAAGAATCGCCACACTGTCTTCCACATGGTTGAACTAATTTACACTCCCACCAACAGTGTAAGAGCATTCCTGTTTCTCCACATCCTCTCCAGCATCTGTTGTTTCCTAACTTTTTAGTGTTTGCCATTCTAAATGACATGAGATTGTATCTCATTGTGGTTTTGATTTGCATTTCTCTAATGACTAGTGATGATGAGCTTTTTTTTTATATGTTTGTTGGCTGCATAAATGTCTTCTTTTGAAAAGTGTCTGTTCATATCCTTCACCTACTTTTTGATGGGGTTGTTTTATTCTTGTAAATTTGTTAAAGTTCTTTGTACTTTCTGGATATTAGCCCTTTGTCAGATGGATAGATTGCAAAAATTTTCTCCCCTTTGTAGGTTGCCTGTTCATTCTTGTAACCAACCCAAATGCCCATCAATGATAGACTGGATAAAGAAAATGTGGCACATA
Organism: Symphalangus syndactylus; assembly: GCF_028878055.3. Lineage (NCBI taxonomy): Eukaryota > Metazoa > Chordata > Mammalia > Primates > Hylobatidae > Symphalangus > Symphalangus syndactylus. Next base: position 47,144,871 of record NC_072440.2, read on the forward strand.
TGCACCATGGAATACTGTGCAGCCATTAAAAAGGATGAGCTCATGTCCTTTGTGGGAACATGGATGAAGCTAGAAACCATCATTCTCAGCAAACTAACACAAGAACAGAAGACCAAACACTGCATGTTCTCATTCATAAGTGGGAGTTGAACAATGAGGACACGTGGATATCACACACTGGGGCCTGCTGGGGGGTGGGGGGCTAGGAAAGGGATAGCATTAGGAGAAATCCCTAATGTAGATGACAGGTTGATAGGTGCAGCAAACCACCATGGTAGGCATATACCTATGTAACAAACCTGCGTGTTCTGCACACATATCCCAGAACTTGAAGTATAATTAAAAAAAGAAAGAAAATTGTCCTTTATAGATATAAGCTATCTCAAAGTGCCTTTGCTCATTCTCATTGAGATAGACAGAGCCTTAGGCCAGCAAAATTTGGAAGTAGCAAATTTTAAATTTTTACCTTAGGTAGGTACATCTATTAACTTACCTAAGAAAGAAGAATGAAAGGGTAGGGTAAGTTATGCTAAGCAAGAAAATAGCTAAAGGCTGAATATCCCTTATCTGAAATGCTTGGAGTCAGAAGTGTTTCAGATTTTGGATTCTCTTAAAATTTAGGGATATTTACCTATACATAATGAGTTATCTTAGGGATGAAAACTTAAGAAAAAAAAAGAGGGAACATTGGAGCTGGAAGGGTTCTTTAAAAGCAACTCTCTAAGTCTCATATTCTACAGTTGAGAACATTTGAATATGCTACAGATCAAGGGACTCAGGTAAATTTCTACAGCCAGCTTGCAAAAGCTGGAACTCAGATCTGGTCTCCTGAATTCCTGTCTGCTGCCCATTCCCTTACATCTGCCTCTTGATCTTTGGCATAAAACATGACTTCTTTCTTAAAATATGACCCGAGGAACTTGGAACTCTCTTTAGGAAGAGTCCTGGGACTTGTCCTACTTGATTTCCACATCTCTTTTCCTCCCTGCGCTAGTGGCTGCTTATACATACTTGTGGAATTGGTTAGGTCAGCAGCAGGAAAAGCATTTGTGAGTACAGTAGGTGGGGGAAGTGTGTCTGAGGTTAGACTGGGCAGCAGAATCTCGTAGACTCCAAGGTGCACTTGGGTTGCCAAAACTATTCATCCCAAAAGCCCAATCAGAATGCAATTAGTTGCCTTCCCTTTCTGCTCAATTTTTGCTCTAAAAACTCCTTTGTTACTTTTAATGTTGACATTGTTGCATGAAATCACTGCTACATTTACTGACCCCCTATTATGCGCCAGGCGCTGTTCTGGGTACTTTATGTGCTCAATCTCATTTCTCTCTCACTGCTGCACTCCATGGTAAATATAATAATGTCCTGTTATGGGTTAAATCGTGTCCCTTGAAAATTCATATGCTGAGGTCCTAATCCTTAGTACCTCAGAATTTGACCTTATTTTGAAATAGGATCATTGTAGATATTATTGGTTAGGATGAGGTCATTAGACATCCCTAATCCAATGTGATATGAATGGTGTCCTCATAAAATGGGAAAATTTAGAGACAGAATCATGCACACAGGGAGAAAGCCACGTGAAGACAAAGACAGGGATCTACATGCCAAGGAATGCCAAAGAGTCCCAGCAAGTCATCAGAAGCCAGGAGAAAAGCATGGAATCAACTTTCTTCTCATGGTTTTAGTTCTAAAGTAACCAAACTTCGGATATCTTGATTTTGGACTTCTGGCCTCCAGAACTGTGAGACAATAAAATTCTGCTGTTTAAGCCAGATAAATTTCTCTTTAAACTTGTAATACTCTGTTATGGAAGCCCTAGAAAACTGATACATCCCTTTTTGCAGATAACAAAACTGAGTCTCACCAACAGTGTAAAAGTGTTCCTGTTTCTCCACATCCTCTCCAGCACCTGTTGTTTCCTGACTTTTTAATTATCACCATTCCAACTGGTGTGAGATGGTATCTCATTGTGGTTTTCATTTGCATATCTCTGATGGCCAGTGATGATGAGCATTTTTTCATGTGTCCTTTGGCTGCATAAATGTCTTCTTTTGAGAAGTGTCTGTTCATATCCTTCACTCACTTGTTGATGGGGTTGTTTGTTTTTTTCTTGTAAATTTGTTTATTTGTAGATTCTGGATATTAGCCCTTTGTCAGATGAGTAGATTGCAAAAATTTTCTCCCATTCTGTAGGACACCTGTTCACTCTGATGGTAGTTTCTTTTGCTGTGCAGAAGCTCTTTAGTTTAATTAGATCCCATTTGTCAATTTTGGCTTTTGTTGCCATTGCTTTTGGTGTTTTAGACATGAAGTCCTTGCCCATTACGCTGTTGGTGGGACTGTAAACTAGTTTGACTGTTGTGGAAGTCAGTGTGGTGATTCCTCAGGGATCTAGAGCTAGAAATACCATTTGACCCAGCCATCCCATTACTGGGTATATACCCAAAGGATTATAAATCATGCTGCTATAAAGACACATGCACACGTATGTTTATTGAGGCACTATTCACAATAGCAAGGACTTAGAACCAACACATATGTCCAATAATGATAGACTGGATTAAGAAAATGTGGCACATATACACCATGGAATACTATGCAGCCTTAAAAATGATGAGTTAATGTCCTTTGTAGGGACATGGATGAAGCTGGAAACCATCATTCTCAGCAAACTATTGCAAGGACAAAAAACCAAACACTGCATGTTCTCACTCATAGGTGGGAATTGAACAATGAGAACACATGGACACAGGAAGGGGAACATCACACACTGGGGGCTGTTGTGGGGTGGGGGAGGAGGGAGGGATAGCATTAGGAGATATACCTAATGTAAACGACAAGTTAATGGGTGCAGCACACCAACATGGCACATGTATGCATATGTAACAAACCTGCGCGTTGTGCACATGTACCCTAAAACTTAAAGTATAATAAAAAATGAATAAAAACTTACAAATATATAAAAAAAACTGAGTCTCAGATTAAATAACCAGTCCTCCTAATGATAATTAATAAGAAGTAGGTCTAGCTTTAAAATCTTGGTCTGTTTAAATGTCACATTTTCACCTAGTGCCCTCATAAAAGACCTTCTTGCTTCTTAAGAGGGGTTAAGAGCATAAACTCAGGAGCCACAATGCCTAGTTTTGAATCCTAACTCTCAGCATTCATTGGCAGGTTTGACTTAAACTGTCTGTGATTCAGTTTCCTTTGTAAAATGAGCATGTTAATGTTATACATTTCATAGGCTTGTTGATAAGGTTAGATGTGTTAACATGCATACCATGCTTAAAGCTGGTTCTAGTATATAATGACTGCGTTTTAATTTCTGGCAATTATTACCTCATCACCTCATGTAGGTATAATGGAGATGCTATTTTTGCAAGTAAGCCTAAACTTTAACATTTTCTTTATATAACTGTTCTTCTGGAGTCTTCCATGTGAATAGACTTATCTTGCAAGGCAGAAGAGTGTTGCAAGACAAGTTTATTGTTTTTGCTTTAAATAACACATTTCTTGAGTTATAATTTATATACCACAAAATTCAGACATTAAAAGTATACAAATTAATTGGCTTTTAGTGTTTCCAAAATTTGTGCAGCCATCACCAAACTAAGACAAGTTTTGCTGAAGAGAGATTTTATAATTTTTTTTTTACTTCCGTGCACATCAATAGTAGGCTTAATTTATTAGATCAAAGTATTTTACCTAAGTGAAGTCCATACAGGATGAGGAAAGTTATTACTACCTCTGTAGTAGGCAGAATGCCTCCTTCTTTCAAATGCAAATATGTTATAGGCCTTAAAATAGAGAGATTGTCCTGGATTATGGAGGTGGGCCCATTGTATCACAGGAATCCTTAAAAGTAGAGAACTACTTCCAGCTAGAGGCAGAAGAGGAAGGCAGAGAAATACGGCAGAAGGGGAAGGGATTCAAAGTGTGAGAGGGACTCACATTCTGTTGTTGCTGGAGGGAGGCCTTATGGAAGGCCTGAGAAGGATTGCATGCAGTTTACATAAGCAAATACTCATTCCTGAATGACAGCCAGCAAGGAAACGGGGACCTTGGCTCCACCATGTCAAGAAATTGCATTTGTCCAGTGACCTGAAAGAGCTTGCAGGTAATTTTTCCCTACAGCCTCTGGAAAGAATGCAGTGTAGTGATATCTTGATTTAGGCCTTGTAAGACTAAGCAGATGGCCCAATTGCTTCAGACTTCTGACCTAGGGAATGGTGAGATGGGTGATGTTTTAAGCTGCTCTATTTGTGGTAATTGTTATAACAGCAATAGAAAACGAATATGCCCTGATTTCTGAAAGGAAAAAAATTGACAGTGGAAATAAAGCATGTGGCTCCAATATTTGCTCCTCTCACCCTTTCAAATCTTCAGAGGTTGAATATTGCAGAAAGGGCCATGTATTGGAAAATTGAGGGAACCACTGGGCAAAGGGAAGGTTTGTGGAAGGAGGTATTGCACAGATTATTCTTAAACTACCCGGGTGTCAGTGCATCACCTTTTGGTAAAGGCAACATTACAGAGCTGCTTGCTCAGGCAATAAGAGTCCTTGAAGTTGAGATTTCCTGGCCAAAGTTGGTTCCCATGTGGCACAGGTGAGATCAGTAGTCACAGTAGGCCCTGCAGCTAGGTTGAAGGAACTGCTGAAAACTAAGGTAGGGCACACAGGCATAGGGAAACCTTTGGAACTCTGATCAAGTACAGCAGAGATTATGAACTATCACACTTGTGGATGATATGGTTTGGATCTGTGTCCCCACCCAAATCTCATGTCAAATTGTAATCCTTGATGTTGGAGGTGGGCCCTGGTGGGAGGTGATTGGATCATGGGGGTTGATATGCTTTAGCTGTGTCCCCACCCAAATCTCATCGTGAATTGTAATAATCCCCATGTGTCAAGGGCAGAGCCAGGTGGAGATAATTGAATCATGGGGGCAGTTTCCCCCATACTGTTCTCATGTTAGTGAAGAAGTCTCATGAGATATGATGGTTTTGTAAATAAGAGTTCCCCTGCACAAGCTCTCTTGCCTGCCTTTATGTAAGACGTGACTTTGCTCCTCCTTTTTCTTCTGCCATGATTGTGAGCCCTCCCCAGCCATGTAGAACTGTGGGTCAATTAGGCCTCTTTCCTTTATAAATTACCCGGCCTCCAGTATGTGTTTATTAGCAATGTGAGAACAGACTAATACGGGGATGGCACTTCATGAATCATTTAGTAGCATCCCCTCAGTGCTTTTCTCATGATAGTGAGTGAGTTATTGTGAAATCTGGTTGTTTAAAAGTGTGTAGCATCTCCCTTCTCGCCTTCTTCCTCTTAAGCTGGCCATATGAAGTGCCTAACTTCCCCTTTGCCTTCCGCCATGATTGTAAGTTTTCTGAGGTCTTCCCAGAAGCAGAAGCTGCTGTGCTTGCTATACAGCCTGCAGAACCATGAGCAAATTAAACCTCGTTTCTTTCTAAATTATCCAGTCTCAGGTATTCATTCATTCACAGAAGAATGCCTGAATACTGTGGAATTCAGATGTAAATGTAAATAAGGTAGAAGAAGGGCATCATCTTGGCTATCAGAGGGTCAACGGACAGCACCTTAGATAGAGACTAGCTCATTCTCTGCACTGTGAGATTGTGGAAAACACATACCTCTTGCCCTGTGCTACAAATATTCAGATGATATTTTGGAGAGGAGCTAGGGAGATGGAGAGAAGTCTGAGAAGAAACATTATTTTTCTAAGAAAAATCATGATCATCCTAAAGGAACCATTGAAATGATCAAAGCACAATAAAGTTTAAAACATGATGAAGGATGTGGATCCAAGGTGGTGGTTGACTAGATGCATCCAGGAAGAGCTTCTGCCACTGAGAGACCAGACCATCAAGAAGACCAGCACACTATGAGCAGATCTTCGGAAGGAAGGTGTTGAGAATGGACAAGGAGATGACACAGACCTTAGGCTGAAGGAGGAGGAAGCTGGGAACCCTGCACGGGGTTACCAAACACCAGGACTCATTTCTGGCCCCAAACAGCTCCTAGTGAAGGGGCAAGTTAGATAAGCATGAACTGGTTCACTCTTATCACAAACCTCTGGAATCCTAGCTACAGGAGACCCTACAACCCCATGGATATTTGAGCTGGCAGAGAGTGCTGCTTGGAGAGTTGCCAGAGACAGGGCTCCAGCTTGTGTGGAGCTCAGAGGTTTTCACATGGCATTGGCTGCAAAGGAGCACAAGCAGGGATACCCAAGGCTCACCATACTCCTATAGGTGACTTTGGCTTTCGTTCATTCTCTAACCTGGACAGAACAGGGCTATCTTGCCCGTGGAATGGTGACAGTCTGTTCTGTGTGTCCCCTGTCTGGCAGCTTCTCCCAAGGTCCATGTCTGGCTGCATCTGGTTGCAGTACAGCCTTGGATGTCAAAATAGGGAGCATCCTAGTGGCTGTGGCTATAGCTCTTTCACTGACAGACCCCAGCTAACTGTCAGAGAGTTTTTGCAGATGGGTCCCTGCCAGCACACACTCACCTACAGCCTCCCCCAACCACTGTGCCAGTGCACACTTGCCCATAGCCGCATCCCACCGCTTTGCCAGTGTGTATACATGCATGGACCTCACCATGGCTCCACCCCAACCAGTGCACGTTTGCCCAGAGCCTTACCCCATCACTTTGCCAGTGTGTGTACATGCATGGACCTCACCATTGCCCTCTCCTCAAACATGGCATGCATACACATGTACCCTGCTACCAGCCATTGCTGACATGCAGGCATGGACTTAGCTGTACTATTGCTCCACTTTCCCTAGTGTGCACACGTAAGCATGAAACACACTACCATTACCCCCACAGAAAACTTTTGCTGGCACCCTGCATCAGAGTGTTGTTGCCAGTGGTCTGGGAATACCTTGGCCCCTACAGTGCAGCAGATGCTTGACATCAAGGGACCAGAGAAGAAAGCCATGGACCTGTTCCCAGCCCTCAGGGTAAGAGCACACAGCGTAGGAGTGATGAACTGAGTCTTAGCCACCTGAGATCATCCAGAAATGAAGCCAGTCAACCAAACCCAACTTATATCATGGTCAAATCCTCAAGGGCATCAGATAATTAAAAAACAAAAAGCTCCTTCCAGAGAACAGCAACTTAAAGATTAAAGAAACATCAGCCCACACAGATGAGAAAGAATATGTGCAATAACTGCAACTCTAAAAGTCAGAGTGTCTTTTTACCTCCAAAAGACCATACTAGGTCTCCAAAAATGGTCCTTTACTGATAAAATGGCTGAAATGAGGGACATAGAATTAAGAATCAGGATGGCAGTGAAGATCATCAAGATTTAGGAGAACACTGAAACCCAATCTGGGGAACCTTCACAATCCAGTAAAAGGATTCATGACCTGAAAGATGAAATAGCAATTTTCAGAAACAACTAAACTGATATGGTAGAGCCAAAAAGCTCACTACAAAATTTCATGTCAGGTGCAGTGGCTCACAGCTATAATCCTAGCACTTTGGGAAGCTGAGGTGGGAGGATGGGAAGATCGTGTGAGCCCAGGAGTTCAAAACCAGCCTGGAAAACATGGTGAAAATGAATCTCTATAAAATGTACAAAAATTAGCAGAGCATGGTGGCATGCACCTGTAGTCCAAGCTACTCAGGAGGCTGAGATGGGAAGATCACTTGAGCCTGGAAGGTCAAGGTTGCAATGAGCCGTGATGGCACCATGGTACTCCAGCCTGGGTGACAGGGCAAAACCCTGTCTCAAGGAAAAAAAAGAACCTTGTAATATAATCTGAAGTATTGACAACAGAATAGACCAAGCTGAGAAAAGAATCTCAGAGCTCTAAGAGACAAGTTCTTTGAACTAACTCAGTCAGAAAAAAAAAGAAAAAATACTTTTAAAAAATAAATGAAATCTCTGAACAACATGAGATTATGTAAAGAGACCAAACCTATGACTCATTGGATTCACTGGCATCCCTGAAGAAAAGGGAGAGAGAGAGGGCAGGCAACTTGGAAAACATATTTGAGGGTATTCTTCATAAAAATGTCCCCAACCTTGCTAGATAAGTCAACATGCAAATTCAGGAAACTCAGAGAATCCCTGTGAGATACAATACAAGGCAATCATCCCAAAAGCACATACTTATCAGATTCTCCACGGTCAACACACACAAAAAATATTAAAGGCAGCTAGGGAGAAGGAGCAGGTAACCTACAAAGGGAACCCCATCATGCTAATAGCAGACATTTCAGCACAAACACTACAGGCCAGGACAGACTGAGGACCTATATTCTGCACCAAAAAAAAGAGAAAGAAATTCCAATCAAGAATTTCACATCTAGCTAAACTAAGCTTCATAAGCAAAGGAGAAATAAAATTTTTTTTCAGAAAAGCAAATGCTAAGGGAATTTTTTTTACCACAAGATCTACCTTATACATGGTCCTTAAGGTTGTACTAAACATGGGAACAAAAGACCAGTACCAGCCACCACAAAAACACACTTAAGAACATAGACTATTGACACTATAAGACAACTATATAATTAAATCTACATAGCAACCAGCTAACACCACAATGACAGGATCAGATTCACACATATAAATATTAATCTTGAATGTACATGGGCTAAATGCCCCACTTTAAAAGGCATAGTGTTGCAAGTTGGATAAAGAAGCAAGACCAAAATGTATGGTATCTTTACGAGACCTATCTCATGTGCAGTGACACCAACAGGCTCAAAGTAAAGTGACGGAGAAAGACCTATTAAAAAAAAAAAAAGAAAACAAAAAATAAAGCAGGGGTTGCTATTCTTATTTCAGACAAAACAGACTTTAACCCTTTTCCTGTTTGCCCGGAGAACACATGCTGGTGGCACTTGCGGCTACAGTGTTCACCCTGAGACACTTTTGCCATGAAATAACTTAACTTGTATTATTATTTCACATCACTCTAGTATATCAACTTTGGAAACAAAAGACATCATTCTATTTATAGCATTCTGTTTTTAGCAGCGATATTTCCCATTTATAAAATATAGTAATTCTTGATCACTGAAAATGTCAAATCTTAGAAAATGTAGCATTTCTACGTGTGATATAAATATTGTTCTTGAACAGTGGTTGGCCCAAGATTCATTGCATGAATCTGACTTTTTTGAAAAAGACGATTCTGATGTTAGTTCTGTTTAGAAATAACTCCAATAACAGTTTTATATTTTATTTTCACATTGAAAATCAGTCAGATTTGCTTCAGCCTCAAAGAGCATGTTTACGTAAAATTAAATAAGCGCTGGCAGCCAGCTGCACCTTTTTTTTCTATAAACAACAATAAAAAAGGACGAGGGCATTATATCATATGTTCAATTCAATAAGAAGACTTAACTATTCTAAACATATTTGCATCCAATACTGTGGCACCCAGATTCATAAAACAAGCTCTTAGAGACCTATAAAGTGATTTAAATAACCATAAAATAATAGTGACAGACTTCAACACCCCGCTGATAGTATTAGATAGATTATCCAAGCAGAAAACTAACGAAGATATTTGGGACCTTAACTTGACACTTGACCAAAGGGACCTAACAGACATGTATGGGACACTCCACCCAACAATATCAGAATATACATTCTTCTCATGTGCATATGACACATACTCTAAAATCAACCACATGCTTGGCCATAAGGCAATTCTCAACAAATTGGAAAAAAAAACACCAAAATTATATCAACCACAGTCTCAGGTAACAGAACAATAAAAATAGAAATCAATACCAAGAAGATCTCTCAAAACCAACCATACAATTACATGGATATTAAACTATCTAGTCCTGAATGGCTTTGGGTAAACATTGAAATTAAGGAAGAAATCAAGAAACTTTTTGAGGCTAAGATATAAAATAACAACGTCTGGCACACAGCTAAAGCAATGTTATTAATAAAAGGAAAGATTATAGTGCTAAAGGTCCACATCAAAAAGTTAGAAAGATCTCAAAGTAACATCACACCTAGAGGAGCTAGAAAAACAAGAGCAAAGCAGCCCAAAGCTAGCAGAAGACAACAAATAACCAAAATCAGAGCTGAACAGAATGAAATAGAGATGTCAAAAACCATACAAAAGAGCGGCCAGGTGCGGTGGCTCACGCCTGTCATCCCAGAACTTTGGGAGGCCAAGGCAGGCGAATCACCTGAGGTCAGGAGTTCGAGACCAGTCTGACTAACATGGAGAAACCCTGTCTGTACTAAAAATACAAAAATTAGCCGGGCATCGTGGCACATGCCTGTAATCCCAGCTACTCAAGAGGCTGAGGCAGGATAATCGTTTGAACTCAGGAGGCAGAGGTTGTGTTGAGCTGAGATTATGCCATTGCACTCCGGCCCAGGCAAAAAGAGTGAAACTCCATCTCAAAAAAAAAAATATATATATATACAAAAGAGCAATGAAATAAAAGGTTAGATTTTTGAAAGGATTCATAGACCACTACTAGACTAATAAAAAAGAGAGAAGATCCAAATAAACACAGTGAGAAATGACACAGAGAATATTACCACCGACCTCAAAGAAATTAAAATAAAAGCAACCTTGTGAGATTATTACAGACACCGCTGTGCATGCAAACTAGATAACCTAGGAGAAATGGACAAATCCCTGGAAATGTACACCCTCTCAAGATTGAATCAAGAAGAAATAGAAACCTTGGTTCTAAAATTAATGAGTTCTGAAATTTAATCAGTAATAAAAAGCTTAGCAACCAGAAAAAGCCCTGGACCAGAAAGATTCACAGCTGAATTCTACCAGATATAAAGAACTGGTACCAATCCTTCTGAAACTATTCCAAAAAATTGAAGAGGGAGGACTCCTTCCTAATTTATTCTATGAAGCCAGCATCATTCTAATAACATAACTTGGCAGAGACACGACAAACAAAAAAACTCGAGGCCAATATACCTGATTAACATAGATGCAAAAATCCTCAAGAAAATACTAGCGAAACAAATCCGGCAGCACATCAAAATGCTAATCCATCATGATAACGTAGGCTTTATTTCTGGGATGCAAGGTTCGTTCAACATATGCAAATCAATAAATGTGATTCATTACGTAAACAGAACTAAGAACAAAAATTACATGATCATATAAACAGATGCAAAAAAGGCTTTCAATAAACTTCAACATCCTTTCATGTTGAAAATCCTCAGCAAACTGGGTATCAAAGGATCATATCTCCAAATAATAAGAGCTAGCTCTGACAAACCCACAGCCAGCATTATACTGAATGGACAAAAGCTGAAAGAACTCCCCTTGAGAACAAGAAAAAGATAAGGATACCCACTCTCAACCTTCCTATCCAACATAGTTCTAGAAGTCCTAGCCAGAGAAATCATGCAGGAAAGAGAAATAAAATACCAGGTACTCAAATGGGAAGACAGGAAAAGAGGAAGTCAAATGATCTCTGTTTGCAGATTATATGATCCTATACCTAGGAAGTCCTATAGTCCCTGCCCCAATGCTCTTAGATCTGATAACTATCTTAAGCAAAATTTCAGGATACAAAATCACTGTACAAAAATCAGTAACATTTTTATACACCAACAACATCTAAGCTGAGAGGCAAATCAAGAATACAATCCCATTCTCAATAGCCACAAAAAATAAAATAAAATAAAATAAGATAAAACACCCAGGAATACAGCTAACCAGGGAGGTGAAGAATATCTGCAATGGAAATCACAAAACACTGTTGAAAGAATCAGAGACTACACAAACAAATGGAAAAACATTCCATGTTCATGGATAGGAAGAAGGATAGTTTTCAAAATGGCCATACTGCCCAAAGTGATTTACAGATTCAATGCTATTTCTATCAAACTACCCATGACATTCTTCACAGAATTAGAAAAAACTATTCCACAATTCATATGGAACCAATAAAGAGCCTGAATAACTAAAGAATTCCTAAGCAAAAAGAACAAAGCTGGAGGCATTACACTACTCAACTTCAAAGTATACTACAAGGCTATAGGGACCAAAACAGTGTAGTACTGGTAAAAAACCAGACACATAGATGGAAGGAACAGGTTATGGAACCCAGACATAAAGCTGCACTCCTACAACCATCTGATCTGTGACAAAGTTGAAAATGACAAGCAATGGGGAAATGTGTCTTTATTTAATATATTGTGCTGTGATAACTGATTAGCAATATGCAGAAGATTAAAACTAGAGCCCTTCCTTTTACCATTTACAAAAATCAACTCAAGATGGGTTAAAGACTTAAATGTAAAATCTAAAACTATAAAAAACTCCAGAAGAAAATCTAAGAGATACCATTCTAGAAATAGGCCCTGGCAAAGATTTCCTGATGAACACTCCAAAAGCAATTGCAACAAAAACAAAAATTTATAAGTGAGACCTAATTAAACCCAAGAGCTTCTGCACATCAAAAGGAACTACCAACAGTATAAATAGACCACTTACAGAATGGGAAAAAATATTCACAAGCTGAGCATCAAAGGTCTAATATCCAGAATCTGTAAGGAATTTATACAAATGAACAAGCAAAAAACAAGCCACCCCATTAAAAAATGAGCAAAGGACGTGAACAAATACTTCTTAAAGACATACATTCCGCCAAGAAGCATATGAACAAGTGCTCAACATCACTAATCATTAGAGAAATGCAAATCAAAATCACAATGAGATACCATCTCATACCAGTAAGAATGGCTATTAAAAAAATAACAGAGGCTGGCAGGGTTTCTGAGAAAAGAGAATGCTTATAAATTGACTAGAATGTAAACTAGTTCATTAGTTCATTGTGGAAAGCCATTTGGAGATTTCTCAAAGAACTAAAAACAACTACCATCTGGCCCAGCAATCTCGTTATGGGGTATATACCTAAAGGAACAGAAATCATTCTACCAGAAAGACACATGCATGCGTATGTTCATCATGGCACTTCTCACAATAGCAAAGACAAGGAATCAACCTAGATGCCCACCAATAGTGGATCTGATAAAGAAAATATGGCACATGTACACCATGGGATACTATGCAGCCATTAAAAAGAACAAAACCATGTCCTTTGCAGCAGCATGGATGGAGGTGGATGCCATTTTCCTAAGCAAATTAACACAAGATCAGAAAATCAAATGTCACAGGTTGTCATTTACAAGTGGGAGCTAAACCTGGAGAACACATGGACACAAAGAAGGGAACAATAGACACCAGAGTCTACTTGAAGGTGGAGGGTGGAAGAGGGTGAGGATAAGAAAAAAACCTATATACTGAGTACTATGTTTAATACCTGGGTGATGAAATAATTTGTGAGCCCAAACCAGTGACATACAATTTACCCATGCAGCAAACCTGCACATGGACCCCCTGAACCTAAAATAGAAGTTGGAAGAAAAAAATTAAAAAGAAACAATTTGATGAAAAGTTAATTGTTTTACTTCTGCTGTGCAATTAATAAAGAAGTAATTAAAGTTAATTTTATTTTCTCAAGTTTTATGAATTACATTTTTTATCGTTTTTCAATGTAAATCTTTATATTTCACAAAAGAGGCAGTTTTTAGAGGTCAGGGCTCTTACCTCATAACTGTATTTCTTATGTCTTGAAAAGTTCCTAGATTTCAGAGTAAATAGCAAAGATGTTTCAATAGAGATAACTAGCGTATCTCTGCTAATTGTTTACTGAAAAGCTGAAAGAATTGTACAATGAAAATCCTTTTATCCACAACTTAGATTCTGCAATTAAGGTTTTGCTATATTTTCATATATATGTATGTGTGTGTATATATATGTGTATATATATATATACACATATATATACACACACACACATCATCCCTCTGGCCATCCATCAATCCATCTTATTTTTTGATGTTTTTAAAAATCGCAGATTTCATCTCCAAGGAGTTCCACACACTAGAGTTTGATCTATGTTTACTTGAAAAGAATACTAATGCTGAATATATATTTTGTATTTGGAGTTTGACACATGAAGTAACTAGAATTAGTATAGTAATTACTTGACTAATGGATGGCTATTGTAAACAGCTGATACTTGATTCAGGAATTTGCAGACCGAGATGAAATTTTTGATTAGCATGACAAATAGTGGTCATCTTTATAATCTCTCTCATCAGCAAAGTTTATTTAGAATTAATAGGAGAGAAAGTCAGATACTTTCTAGAAGTCTCAAGGCAAAGGCTGACTCTAATGGAAACTCTCTAGATTGTGATGAATCATATAGCTTTCCCAGCAAAGGTTAAAGGGATATTTATAAAGTCAGAGACCATTTCAGTGGTTTAAAAGCTCTCAATTTTTTGACCTAAGTTGCTATCAGGTTATAAAACTAATATTCTCTCCATCAGTTGAAGAACACACTACCCAATCAGTAAAGTAATATATTTAGACATCATACAAGTTGTCTTACTTCATCATACCAGTTGCCTGTGCAAGCAAATTTTCCAATTCTAACCATTGTTGCTGTCTGGAAAGCTACATAACATATACAATGTTTACACCATATTAAATATCTATTAATATTCACATAAGAGGAGAGGAAATATATTGCTTTGATGATATCTTGATAAGTTCTTAAAAACTGATTATAATAGCATCCAGTTATCCCAACATGTTGCATATTTATTGTTTCTCCCTCCTTCCCCTCCTTTATTTTTCTCATGTGGGAAAAGGGAATGAGCTTCATTTTGAGTTATGATTATAGGTTTGGTTTCATTTTTCTTCTGTCCTGGAATGGAAAAATCTCAAAAGCAGCTAAGGGAGTTGAAGAAGTATGAAAAGCCTGCTATTAGCAATATTTAGCTATGGAACAGATGAAAATTGATTTAATTTGCTTTTCTTCTATGAGATTTTATCCTTGGTCAGCTTGAGGTAGTGCATTGCAAAGAAATCAATCAATCCTGCCTGATCTTTCAAGTCTGCAAAAACCTAAATGGGCTTTTACATAGAAGATGCCCAAAAGACATGATCTTCATCTTCTGCAACATGGAAGAAGATAGCTAATCTCAAATTCATACAATGGTAAGTATATATCCCAAAATTTATTTCCAAAGCGGTTTAGAGATCTTTCAACAATTGTGACAGTCTTGCACAAAAAATGGGAGAAGCTCAGCTTAGAGAGGAAGCACTGTAAGAAAGGAGTGAGATTGAGGGGAAAAAAGGGCTTCTATGTTTATTTTGTAATTGTTTTATAAGCTTCTGTGTTATTAAAATGTGTTACAGCCTGCAGGTATTAAGTATCTAAATCCAACAAAGGTTTATAAATGTAAAAAAAAGGAAAAAGAAAGCAAGAGAAACTGAATGCTTACTATTCCCCACACCTGCATTGTCCTTTCAGAGCACTATTGAGGTCTTCATGGGTAGAATTTTTGTGTTACAAAAATTACGCAGTTCCCAGCACCTAGTAAATCCACAATTCAATAGCTACTGGATAGAGCAGAGGCTCACAATCAAGGTCTTTTCTGCCTCTAGAAGTCTATGTTCTGAAAGAACTGTTTTTTTTTTCTTTTTTTTTTTTTTTCCACAGAAAATGCCTGCCAACCAATACAAACATACTTTCGTTTAGAGGAAGTCTAAGGATATGTTGCACCATAAGTTGCAAATTACAATTCTTCTAGAGGACAGGTTTGTGTTGTAAATGGCTGAAACGGGCCTGGTATAGGAAAAACAGCACAGGCATAACCACTGATTTGCAACCTCAGCTCAGGGAAATAAGGGGGAATGGTGGGGACTGTGCAAAATGGAAACCCCATGCCCTATCTAAAGTGGGCACCAGCAACTTAACACCAGTTGTTTGATGCCTTGTGGGCACACGTGATTAGTGCTGGAGAGTTTCTGATTTTTCAAGAGAAGCTGGAAATTTAGATTTGATATGAAATTATTAATTTTAAAAGTCTGACAGACTATCAGCATTTGTGATCTCTGCTTTCACAGAGGCCCTTTTTTCAATTTGGTGACACAGTGTGTGTTACAGCATTAGGTATCAACATGCAGTCTCTAATGTCTGCTACTTTTTAGAGCTAGCAGATTTCCATTGCAATTCTATTTTCTTTTTGTAATATTAGGCTCTCTTTAACCATTATAACTGTACTTTTTTACAGTTCAGATGAATTTAAGACCTGTGCTGGTTTATTTGGATGGAGGAAGCTAAGTTCCCCATAGTTTGAGTTCACAAAGCCGGTTAGTGGCTTTCTTGGGATAGAAAGCCAGGTCTCTCTCTGGTTCAGTGTAATATCTGGAAAAACATGGTGCCTATAAAAAGAAAAACTATTTCTCACAAAACTCCAAGAACTGTATGTTAGAGCAAGCTTTTATTGTCCTAAAAGTTCTAGAGGGTCAGCAATATTATCTATATTAAACTTAAAATAATGCTAACTGCATTTTGGGGAAAATGTGATATTATCCCATGGCAATGTTCATGGGGAAAAAGCAGTAAAATTACTAGTGAGGATTACTGGACAGAAGGCAGGACAGTTCTAGGAAAACATTAGAAAAATTCAGATCCAGCCAGGTGTGGTGGCTTACACCTGTAATTCCAGCACTTTGGGAGGCCAAGGCAGGGAGATCATGAGGTCAGGAGTTCAAGACCAGCCTGGCAAACATGGTGAAACCCTGTTTCTACTAAAAATACAAACATTAGCTCGGTGTAGTGGCTGGCTATTGTAATCCCAGCTACTCAGGAGGCTGAGGCAGGAGAATCGCTTGAACCTGGGAGGTGGAGGCTGCAGTGAGCCGAGATTGCACCACTGCACTCCAGCCTGGGTGACAGAGCGAGACTCCATCTCAAAAAACAAACAAACAAAAAGCAAAGCAAAGCAAAGAAAAAGGAAAGAAAAGAAAAGAAAAGAAAAGGTCGGATCCTTTTCTGGAGCGCCCTGGTTGGCTCCCAGGTTTATGGGGTCCCCAGTTCCTCACGGCATGCCATAAGGGCTTCCTGGGCAGGATGTTGCTTTCTGGACAGATGAATATACAAGACAGGATGGTTTCCCCTGACAACGCAGGGCAAACAGGCTTTATATACTTGCTATGAAATGTGTGGTCCATGGTGAACCACAGGCTGAGGTGGTAGACAGAGTAGAAAGCCATAGGTGAGCGAAGCTCAGTGTCCAATCCTCTGCCATGATTTAGACAGGACAGTAAAGGAGGTGGTAGAATACCCAGAGTGAATAGGACCTGTTTAGCTGCAGGCAGAAAGCATCACTTGGGGGCTGAGAAGGCAGGGGGTCATTTTTCCAGATGACCACGTAACAGGAGTTCACAGACAGGAATTCAATTGAAAAGCAAGAGCCAAACAAGATTATTCTGGGATTGAAGTGCCCCTGAACCTGTATGTGGAGGGGTCAGAGCACTCCATTCGGAGACCAGTATGGGGAAATAAGGTGAACTCAAACTAAATGTGTAGTTCTGGAAAGTATTGGTATTGGCTTCCATTGGCCAGTACCTGAAAGTTACTGTCATAGGTTGAACTGTGTTTCTCAAAGAGATATGTCGTATTCCTAAGCCTGGTTTCAGTGAATATGACCTTATTTGGAAATAGTCTTTGTAGGTGTAATTAAGTTACGGATTTTGAGATAAGATCATTCTGGATTTAGAGTGGACACTAAATCTAACGACTGGTGTCTCTATAAGAGAGAAGGAAGAAGATTTGAGACACAGAGACGCAGAGGCACAGAGAAGAGGCCATATGAAGAAAGAGGCAGAGATTGAAATCACACATGAGGCTCCAAGCTGGGTAACACCAAGAGCTGTAGGCAGCCACCAGAAGCTAGGAGAGAAGCATGCAACATATTCTCCCTCAAATTTCCAGAGGAACTACCCTGCTGACACCTTGATTTTGAATTTCTAGCCTCCAGAACTATGACAGAATACCCTTCTCTAGTTGTGGGCCATGTAGTCTGTGGTACTTTGTTATGGTGGCCTGAGGAAATAAATACGGTTACCCATGCCACCTGATCTCTGACATGACCATTCTCTAGCTTTTACTTTTCAGCTAATGTGAAATGAGTATTTGTTTTAATCACTTTTAATTGTCTTTACTATTTTATTCATAGTAAGATCTCTCTTTTTTGCTCTGGGAATGAATTACAAATGAAAAAGTGTTATGATTATAATACTTTAAAAAAATCAGTCTCTGGAGTTGGTCATTAACTAGGAAGCACAAAAAGTTAAATGAACCTTGTGGGCATTACGCTAACTGATGTAAGCCAGGCACAGAAAGACAAACGGCACATGAGCTTACTCATCTGTGGATTCTAGAAGAGTTGATTTCACAGTTTACCAGAGGCTGGGGAGGTAGGGAGTAGGAGGGATGGAGAAAGTTTGTCATTGAGTACAAAGTTACTGTTAGACGGGAAGAATAAGTTCTGGTATTCTATTTCACAGTAGGGTAACTATAGCTAATACCAGTGCAGTGTATATTTCAAAATAGCTAAAAGAGAAGATTTTGACTGTTATCATCTGTGTTAGTTCATTCTCACACTGCAATAAAAACTACCCAAGACTGGGTAATTTGTGAAGAAAAGAGGTTTAATTGACTCACAGTTCTGCAGGCTGCACAAGAAGCATGTCTTGGAGGCCTCAGGAAACTTATGGTCATGGCCGAAGAGGAAGTAAGAACATTTTCGCCTGTCGGAACAGGACAAAGAGAGAGAAGGGGGAAATGCTTTCAAATCTCACGAGTGAGATCTTGTGAGAACTCACTCACTATCACAACAGCAAAGGGGAAATCCACCACTATGATCCAGTCACCTCCCACCAGGTCCCTCCCCCAACTCTGGGGTTAAAATTCAACATGAGATCTGGGTGGGGACATAGATCCAAACCACATCATACCCTGATATGATCATTATACAATGTATACATGCATTGAAACAGCACACTATCCCATAAACATGTACAATTATGTGTCAATTATAAATAAATTGAATTATTTATTAATTATAAATAAAATTAATAAAAAGCATATATCAATTATGCTTTAAAAATTAAATCTCCATTCTAGAATTGATTCCAGTATGCATTCAAACATTTGTTTCTATTAATTTATTCATTAATCCTTCAATCTCTTTTAATCCATCATATATTTACCAAATGCTTACCCTGTGCTAGACATTATTCTTCTAAATACTTACAAATATATGATGAATAGGAAAGACAAGATGTCTGCCCTCTTCACATATATATTTTGGTGATGCAGACAGGGAATAAAAATTAATCAAATAAATGCATAATTATGGAGTATAATAAATGTTATTGTTGACAACTCAATTTATTTTCCTGTAGTTCCTGGTGTTAGTACATTTAATTCTTAATTATAATGGTCACTACTTGCTATATAGAATGAAGGGAGAGTTCATGTTGAATACTCAGCTATTTAAACTAAATCCTGTTATTGGCAGGACCTCTGTTGGACTCCATCTTTATCATGTCTGTTTATATCCGTATTCAAGCCTTGAATTCACACTTAACAGAGAATCAAAGCTACTTAATTCACAGCACAGCATTGTTGCTGTCACTTGATACATAATTGAAAATAAATAACCTCAGTGGCAGCCCCAAAGCTTAGATGTCAGTAAGCTCAATATCTTTTAACCTCTAATGCTAGGGAAATAGCTGAAAAATTCTTGTTAAAGCTAGAGTATCACAAAAGCTCGGGAGTGAAAATGCGTGTTTGTATCTACACACACACACACACACACACAAAATCAGAGTTTATTATTTTCCTTGATTGTTTATCTATTTATTTATTGTTGCTTGCCATGTATGGAGTAGCTAAATGATTACCGTAACTCACAATGGAGACAAACTTCACTTTCAGTGGAGGTTGCAGTGTGACAGATACCATGATACCAAAGCGTTCTGAGACAAGACCTCCTTCCCACCCGATGTTCAAATATGCAGTTTGTAAAAGAGGATGGAGAGGAATCTGTTCCATAACTCTTGTACTCTTAGTGAAATCAAGGATTGTTTAAAAGGGGGACTAAACAGAGGATTTTGTGAGAAAGGATATTGGTAAATTATTTTCTAGAGATGCATTTTATTTGCAACTCCCCATCATTCTTATTTAACATACTTGTTACACTTCATTACTAAAATAATTCTTGTAGATAAAGTTCTTAGACTTAAATCATTGTTAATTAATTTTCATTAGTTTTTTTTGTTACCTTCAATTAGAAGAAAGTTCTCTGAGAAATATCGTAATCTCAAATGCAGTAAACCCATCCCAAACATAACTTTCAATAAAGCATTTTAATATTCTGGCAATATAAATTTCTTAATGAGTCACAAAATATATGCCAATGTGTAGAACATTTACAATCAATCTGTTTCTTTTTTCCCCAAATTTATGTATTTATTTTTTAAAATTTTACTTTAAGTTCTGGGTTACGTGTGAAAAACATACAGGTTTATTACATAGGTATACGTGTGCCACGGTGGTTTGCTGCACCCATCAACCCATCATCTAGGTTTTAAGCTCCGCATGCATTAGTTATTTGTCCTAATGCTCTCCCTTTCCTTGACCCCGACCTCCCCCAGGCCCCAGTGTGTGTTGTTCCCGTCGCTGTGTCCATGTGCTATCACCTATCACCGCTCAACTCCCATGTATGAGAACACGTGGTGTTTGATTTTCTGTTCCTGTGTTAGTTTGCTGAGGATGATGGCATCCACCTTCATCTATGTCCCTGCAAAGGACATAATCTCATTCCTTTTTATGGCTGCATAGTATTCCAAGGTGTATATGTACCACATTTTCTTTATCCAGTCTGTTTCTTTTGTAATGCTATTACAAACCCCTGTGAAAGAGA
Organism: Symphalangus syndactylus; assembly: GCF_028878055.3. Lineage (NCBI taxonomy): Eukaryota > Metazoa > Chordata > Mammalia > Primates > Hylobatidae > Symphalangus > Symphalangus syndactylus. The sequence goes on from NC_072440.2 coordinate 47,165,713, forward strand.
AATTTCCAGTTGATGAAGTAGTGTCTGTTATTTTGCCTACTTGGGGGCTATATTCCTTTTGTACATACCAGCCACATCAGTTTAAGAGGTGGTTCTCTTATTTAGGGCATGCCAGTTATTTTCATTTGCTGACACATTTGTAAATCTTTAATTTTTACTCATGTGAATTTTGCTCCTTGTGGGAGTCTACAGGAGTTGTCTTAACATGTTCTGTAAAAAGTGAATTATCCTTAAAACATTTTTCCTCTTTGTTTTAGTAAAGTAAATTCATGGCAAAATTCAGATCATGAAATGAGAATGGTGTATTTGGCTTCAAGTATTTTAACTGGTGGACTTCTCCATGTACATGAAACTGAAAATGTCCTCTCCCCATTTGAGCAGTGTTGGAGACCCCCCCAACCACAGCCTCTCTCACTAGGATTGTGATCATCACGATAAAGGAATTATATGATTGCACTTTAAAGTTAGTGTAAAACATGGGCCTGATAATACTCCCTAGAATAGTTTGTTTCTGTTTCTAGATTTTCTAATGTATTGTTGGTAGAATCGGTTACAAGAGTATAATATTAAATATGAGTCATCCAGAAAGGAAATAAATATGTAGAAACAAAAGCATGCAATCCTCATTTTAAAAAAAAATAATATTGTATATTCATGACTTTAATTCATCATTAAACTTCAATGATGGGGAGTGGAGTGCTGCAATTTAGGTGCTTTCCTATAGAAAAATGCCAATTCCTATAGGAAATGCCAATTAAAGAAGCTTTTCAACTTAGGTCCAGAGAACACATTTATGTTATGTCATATTTACCTAATTAATGTAACTTAATGTGATAATTCAAAGATAACTAGTTTAAAATGAACTATCGTAATAAACTGAGAGACACATTTAATAAAAGCAGTTAAAAAGTTCGTTAACCCTGCTTTTATAGGGAATTATTCTTATTTTTTAGAGAAAATGATTCATGTGTAAAGGCTTCTTGAAGCTTTTGCACAATTGGTAAAGAAAGGCTGACAAGAATAACACAGAGCTATTTGTTTTTATTGTAGTTGAAGGGAAAATTTGGGGCATGCTTATGGAATAATTTTGCAGATTTGGCTTGCTTCAAATTCAGGAGTTCAGCATATACATTTTGAAAGGTAGAATTCATTATTGTGCTATCACTGATCTGGCAAGCTTTCAAAAATAAAATATACTAAAAATACTTTAAAATTCTTCTCTCTGGCTCTAAGTAGGTTATGATATCTGCCTGAAGATTCTTGGTGCCCTAAAATAAATACTGACTATTTTTTCTTATATTTGTGTGTCTTACATTGTATCTTTAGATTTTTAAAATTTAAAATATTTTCTTTTTGAATCTTTTTGTGATTTGAAAATTTGCTATTAAACAATTATTTTAGAAGATTTTGGTGAACATTTTACATACACCTCATGTTGAAAATAGTATAGTGAAAATGGCATGGTTTTATTTTTCTTGCTACATGATAATAACCAAATCAAACAGTGTTAAAACTGTAGATTTGTCTTAATTAAACCATGATTAATGATTTACTTAATTAAACTTACTTAAATGTGAGCTATATGCTGTAAATCATTTTTCTTTATTTACATTATAGATCAATATTCACTGGCTTCATTTTCCTTTCTCCATTCTGTTATTAATACACTTCAAGTTGTTCAAATTTACAATTATACTTTGTCTAACTGTACTCTCATTTTCATAGCAGGCACGTTGTTCTTAGCACTATCTTGAATTTGGTAGGGCCGCATCTATAGCTATTTATTTTTGCTTCTTCTACTGCATTTAGTGCCAAGTTTTATATATAGTTGGCAATACAATTCGGTGAGAGGAAGTTAAATGCTTGCTTAATTTCATACCTTTGGGAATTGAGCTAGGAGTATTATTCAGATCTTCGCCATTGGCTTGATTAGTAACTATTTTAACTGTGGTCTAGCATATAAAATTCTTTCTTTAATCTATTCAAAGGAAAAGATTTAGCGGACACTTCTTATGAGTCAGGAACTATATTAGGTGCTAAGGATAGAGTAGGAAGCAAAAATATATGATAATTGCTCTGAAGAAGCTGGAAATCTTACAGTAAAATATAGATACAGTGAGTTCTAATAGTAGGAGAAGATAATTTTTTAAAAAACTTATGTGCCTGGCACTCTACTAAGCACTCTTCATACATTATTTTATTTTACCCTTAAACTTGTTAGTTACATTCATGTATTCAGAAAATAATTTTTGATAGTCCATTTTGTGCTAGAAACTGTTTTCTATAGTGTTATCAAAAAATGAAACATGAAAAAGTCTAGGGAGTGTTTGTAGGGTAAGTTTGTCTTTATTCCTAATAGAAGGATTGAGGAAGGTGTTCCTGAGGAGGTCATATACCAGCAGAAGTGAGGGAGTGACCCTTGGGTAGATTTGGAGGTGGAGTATTGAAAAAAAAGGAGCAGCAAGTGCTACAAAACTAAACTGAAAGTGAGTTTAGCTTGCTCAAGAGAAGGCACGTGAAGCTCCAGAGCATCACCGTGGGACAGGATTTGGGTTACCGGAAGAAAGGGTATGAGACTGGAGATACTGGCAAGGACCAGATAATGTAGGACTTTGTTGATCATCAACAAGCAGCTAGGATTATTTTATTAGTCTGTTCTCATGCTGCTAATAAAGACATACTGGAGACTGGGTAATTTATAAAGAAAGGAGGTTTAATTGACTCACAGTTCCACGTGGCTGGGGAGGCCCCACAATCATGGCAGAAGGCAAAGGAAGAGCAAAGTTACATCTTACATAGCGGCAGGCAAGAGAGCATGTGTAGGGGAACTCCCCTTTATAAAACCATCAGATCGGGTGAGACTTATTCACTACCAGGAGAACTGTATGGGGGAAACTGATTCCATGATTCAATTATCTCCACCTGGCCCCACCATTGACACTTGAGAATGATTATAATTCAAGGTGAGATTTGAGTGGCGACACAGCCAGTTATGTCCTAAATAGGACATAGGATAGCAAGTCCTTGAAGAAGTTTGCATTGGCTCGTCTTGTGATCTCATTTATGTTTTCAAATGCCCCTTGTGGCTCCTCTGAGGTGACGCCCCTTTTGATGACACTACACATGCCTTAGCTTGTTCAGATCTATGTTTTTTCACCTCATTATTTATTTCTTTTCTTACCCTTATTTCCCTTAAAATGCAGAGGTGTATGAATATAACCATAAATTGAAAATGATTCTTCGATTTTATGTGGTATCCATTTAACTATCTTAGAAGAAGGAATTCTGTTTTGTTTTGAAAGGTCTCTAGATAAGAAATAAAACAATTATCTGCCAGTCTCATGCCAAAGACAGATTTTTGTTTTCATATATCAAGACACTTCTGTATATCAAGGATCTCTGATTCCAAATGGTATTTACATCATTCATGACAATCAATTGGAAACTGACTCTTTGCTTGTCTATGGAAACCAGACTCTTCTCCTTTAAGTCACCATGACTTTTGAGATTTACTCCTGCCTAGTGGCAGGAATAATCTGCCAGAGCAGAATCTGAAAGCCCAACATTGGTCCAGAAATTCTCAGAGAAGAAGCTAGTGTATTCTCATTGAGAATAATTGAAGAGAAGGTAGAAAAACAAGAACAACAAAAAACAATAACAAAAATTTAAGAGACAGTGAAATAAGGGGTCTCTCTGAGTGCAGCCAGAAGAGGGAAGACAGCAGAGCCCAAAAGGAGAGCAAAATGTGAGAGGAAGCCAGCTAAATGCGACAGCAAGAACTGGAAAGAAATGTATAGTTTAAGGAGGACTTCTCTCCTAAAAAGATGAAAGTCAGAATCATGGAACATTTCATACTTGATAATGGGTCACACTAAGGTCATGAACAGAAAGAAAATTTTTCTGACACAAGATATCATTATAAATTGCAAGGAACTAGGTATTCAATAAATAAATGTACAAAGAAATCATAATAAAACTGGTCAGAATATTTGCAAATGTAAAACTGAGATTTCAAGCATGTTTTATTCATTAATGGAGATAGTTATCACTAATTATACTTCAATTTTGATACTTTACCTATTTTAAGCATTCATGTTTTACCCTGTATCCTTGAAAGGTGGATTTTATATCCTCTTTTGCAATATAAAATATCTTCATTTGTTTAATGTGTTCTTATCTCTTTGAATCATATAAGCTCCGATTCAATTAGGTAGATGGTGACTCCTGGGTTTCCTTCAGATTTATGGAGACCTATTTATCATTTTTAAAACAAATCAGATAAGGAAAAGTCTGCTCAATGAAACATAGTAATTTATCATTTTCTGGAGAGAGAAATTTGTTTGCTATTTTGTTACTGCTGTGAATCCAAATTATCTTACAGGTGTTTTAAAGATCTGTCTAGATCTGATAAGTCCTTTCTATTTGGAGTAAATTGGTTCTATCCTCCCAGAGAGAATAACTGCACCATATGCTGTGACTCCTCGGAGAGATCAGTCAGCCCTGGGCATATGAACATGAAATACAATGGGCTGTTGAATTGAGAGGAAGTAGGAGTGTCTTCAGAAGCAGACGGTTTTCTAATAAGCAGCTGATTATTGGTTATTATTTTCGACCTTTGGGCTAATCATAAAGGAGGCTATTAGCAGGTAATGGATTAAATAAGGTGACTCGTATTCATATAATTTCTTTAATATGCAGGAGGAAAAATAGTCTGTGGTAGATCAACTGTTGTCAAATCTTTATATAGCACATGAAATGCTCTTGAAAGGGTTTGAGGGCCGTAAACTTTCTTTTGATTAACGGTGAGAGACTCGCAATTGCTTTTCTCTTAATTGGAAGCATACTCTTAGATTTGAAAATGAAAATTCAGAGATGAAAAGAGATGGCTGCTGAAGAAACTAACACTCTTGAAGGATAAATGAATGTCTGAAGTCGTACAACTAGTTAGTGTGACTCTGGCATGAAAACCTGGGTCTTCTGAAATGCATTCTGTGATTCTACTGATGGATGGTTGATCTTTTTTTTTTTCCTTTCATTCTTGCCTTAGCATACGTATCATCATTTGTATGCTTGCTGTGCCACTAGGAAAGTTAGCTCTCAGCGTTATATGAAAAGAATAATAGCAAGTGCCAGAGGAAAGATGGATAAGGATATCAAAGAGGTCTTCAGATGCTATTACATACCTTAACAGAATGAAAAAGTGTGGTAGATACATAGTAGTAAAAAAAATTATGTTTATCCTTATGCCTTTCAGACAGAAAAGTATCTCTTTCCTCTTCCAATATTTAAAATAAACAGTATATAGAAACAATTGATAGGTAATTGTTGGCAAGTGCTCAGGACACTTAAAAATCTTCTCTGTGTTCATTTTTTCAGGATTCTAAATGGTCACGCATAGGAATTGATTCTCCTAAACCAATTCTGTCCCTTATTTATTTTAACATTTATTTCCAGATATTGGTATTACAGCTGTCTACCTGTTTCCTGACTATAACTATGTCATTGGAGACCCCCTTCGGAAAGCTAAGCTAAGCTGTCATGGAACATCTGGGGAGGGTATGAATGAGGACAATACTACAACACCCCAAAGTTACTTAAAGAAGCCAGGATAGTAGAAGCTTGAGGGATTTTGCCCAGAACATAGCGTGTGCTCTGTGTTTAGCCGCAGAGCTCTTTATTGGATGGACATCCCCTTACTGTAAGCAATTTTTGTTTCTTGAGGCCTGCTGATACTGGCTTTGGTTCTGTCATTGATTTGAGCATAATCTGTGTGTTGCATCTTTATTGGATTGCCATGATTCATTTAAAAGGAAATGTTTTTGATCCTTGCTGACTGGCTTTCAAGATGGAATGGGGTAGGTAGGGGGTTGGTGAGCAGCCTGAAAAAGAAAGCACTTTCAGTATTGCTCTCGAGTTTATGGCTGGAAGGGAGAACAGCTAAAACGCATTAGTCCTTTTGCTATTCAGAGGTTTGACTGCCTTAGCTAGGGGGCCTGGGTACATGATCCATTTTCTGTTTCCTGTCCAGCATCTATTTGATGCAATACGCTCCATGTCTCTTTTCGTTAACCGAGACCTATATGATGTCAATTGAGAAAAACAGTAGCTGATGTTATGAAATACTTGCAGTGGCATAACAAAGATCTGTTATAAAGGCCTTTTACTTTGTTTCATTGTATATTTTACTATTGTGTTTTATGCCTGCGGCTTGGCTGTACTGAAAGAAAATATTTCAGCTGGGCCCTGCTGGTTTTTTTTTAAACTTGCTTTTGAAATGCTAGATAACAGTGAGCTCAATCTATGGCAAACTAGTGACATTAACAAATGTGGGACAAATAACCTCACTGAGGCACATGACAGTGATGCAAACATTTTACTTGAAACCAAACCTACGAACAGAGACGTAATCTGCTCTAAGAGTAAGTGAGGTATGCTTTAACTTTAGTGTCACAGATAAAGCACCTTTGATGACTGGAAATTATATCCTGCAACATAATGCGAGGTACCATCGTATCAGAGGACCCGCCTAGCAGGTTTGATTCCAAAATGGGAGAGGTGACACCATGTGCTTAAGCAAAGAGAAGAAATGTGATGCTTTACTGTTACTCATGTTAAAATGTATATGGAGTTCAGAGTCAAAAAACTCCTACTCTTCCACCTTTCTAGTGTATCTCAAGACCAGATGACATGTAATTCCACAATCCCTCGAAGAAGTTGAGATGAAGTTTAGTTCTCTACTGCTAGCTCATATTATTGTGAGAGAGAATGTGAAAATCTAATAATGTAGCAATAATCTCCGCAATGTGAAACAATGCCAACAAAACAAAATTGGAAGCTGCAAAATGGTTTAAAGAAAGTTATAATGCTGAAAAAAAAAATTCCAGCTCTAATGAGATATGTTAATTGAAAGAACTCTGACTTGCATTTTCTTTGTAATTATATTTTAATTATGAAATTAATTAGTATGTATTATAAATGGAATGTGAATGCCTTATCCATGTACAACCATGGCGAACATGAAGAAAACAAGTAATAAAAGAGTTCTGCACACTAAATTTATGTTAGAAATTCAGGGAGTTTTAAAACAACATAATAAGCAATTACTTATACAATTGGCATCACCACTTGATAATATGAATATGTTTTAAAGCCATGTAATTAGCAATATTAATTTAGCCTTACTAGTGTTTCTATTTTCTCACTTTTTGGAGCAGTGCAGAAAGTCTTTCTAAAAGACAATTTTTTTTTTCAAGAAAAATCTGAACTTTCCTTAACATTGAGAAGAACAATAAGCTCCTGATGAACTGTAGTCAGGATACTAACAACTCAGGTTTTGTGACTGCTCAACAGCTGCTTCCAAATGATACAATTCATTTGACATCCCTTAAGGGGAGGGTGGATTAATCCCCTCTTAGTGTCTGAACTATAGATCATGGTGTTTAAATATGTAAATCTATTATTAGCAAAACCTATGCATGAAACTTTAAACATCATTTGAAGGGGTTAAATTTATTGGCACCTGCTTCAAGGATTAGGTCATTGGTACAGTCATTCCAAAGTCTACATTGCTTGTAAAACTGGCCCATGAATGAAGATTTTAGTTATCTTGTTTCTGTGGAAACCAGCAGTAATTGACACTGATTACTGAACTCAGGGAAAGTAGAATCTGAAAGTACATTATAAAGAAGGCACCTCTATAAACTATAAAGGTAAATTAGCTGCCAGAAATAACCATTTTATGTTTGGTTTATTATCCGTGTAAAGTAACTTTCTATACATAAAGCCCAGTTTATGTGCAACAAGGTACTAAAAGGCTACTTTCACTTTTCCCAGATAATGTATCTATTAAGGTGTGAGTCTGGGTGTCTGTTTTTATGAGTAAAAATGGTGCCAAACTGATACTTTTAAAAAATGTCAGATACCAATAATGGTCTACAATTTCAGAGTCCAGGCATACAGCATCAGCCTGACTACTCTTCTATGTACACGTTTGAAACTTATTACTTGAGGCTAAACATTAAACAGGATACTCTCCTGAGTTCATCTACTGGCAGCAGTATGAGCGAATGTAAACTGTCTTCACTAAGGCCTCTTGTCTACGAGTATGGTAGAGGGAAAAACTGAAATCACCAGAAAATGAGCATTCAACCAGCGCATTTAAGGTTAAGCACATTTAAATTTAAACAATCTTAATAAGTAATTTATTTTAGTTTTCTAAATACGGAAGAAATGAAAAGGGACAGGACTAGAGTGACCAATATGTAAAACATACAGTTACAGCAATTTTTAAAGAATGGTCCATGAAACTCTGGGAGTCTTTAAGACCTTTCTAGGGAGTCCAGATTTGAAAACTATCCATATAACAACACTAAGACATTGTTTGCCTTTTAATTAATGGTGGGTTAAACTGATGGCCCATTAGCACACATCAAAGCAGTGGCATGAAATTATACTACAGTCAGTGTATTTCCATTGCCATGCACTAACAGCTTTAAAAACTTCCATTTCAACATACAAGATAAAGTATAACATTATTAATTTTATTGTACCTTGATCATTTAGTAGGTATGTTTTTAGTATTCTGCATGGTAAAGTGTGAAGTATGCATAAAATACTTGTGCTACATATTACGAAGTGGAACAAGCCAAACTGAAAAGGCTACCGCATATTGTATGATTTTGATTATATGACATTCTGGAAGAGGCAAACTATAGAAACAACAAAAAGATCACTTGTCAGAGGTTAGGAGGGAGGGAGAGCTTATATACACAGCTCAGAGGAATTTTAAGATACTGAAACTATTCTGTATGATATTATAATTTTAGATACATGCCATTATACAATTGTCCAAATCCATAGAATACACAACACCAAGAGTATGCCAGAATGCAAACTATGGACTTGATGATAATGATACATGAAAATAGATTCATCAATCATAGCAAATGTACCACTCTGATGTGAAATTTTGATAGCTGGGGAAACCGTGTGTGTGGGGACAGGCAGCACATGGGAACTATGTATTATACTTTCATCTCAATTTTGTTGTGAACCTAAAACTGCTCTAAAAATAAAGTCTATTTAAAAAATCACCTATAGGTGAAATTATCACACAAAATTCAAGATGGAACAAATAATCTTTATGTAACAGAGTACAAAAAGTTCATTGATACAGCTGTAGATTTTGCATTGTGACTACTCCTTAGAAAACTACCACTTAGTTTTCTAAAAACTAAGTAGTTTTGCTGAACTACTACAACGAATATCCACATTTTCTGAAAAATACATTAAAATACTTCTTTCTTTTCCAACTACAAATCTGTTTGAGGTCTGACTTTCTTCATTTATTTCCATCAAAACGACATATTGCAATGGATTAAATGTAGATGCAGGTATAAGAATACAGCTATTTTCAATTAAGACATGTTAAGGGAATTTGAAAAATAAAAAATGAAAAAATGAACAACAGTGCCATTCTTCTCATTGTTTTTAAAAAGTTTTATTTTTCTTAAAAGAGTTATTTGGGTTACCTGTAAAGTGTTATCGTCATTTCAAAATGAAATAATGTATAAATATTTTTAAATGTCACAGTTTTAATTTTGAATGTCTCAGTTTTAATTTTAAATAAAAACTATATAAACCAAAGATATTCAGAGTTCTCAAAAATTTTATTAAGAGTGTTAAAGTGTCCCCAGACTGAACACATTGAACACATTTGGGAACCCTGGAACTGCAGTAAAGTAATGCTTCTTATTGTTTAATCAAAGTTTGTACCTTATTAATTCAACTTCATACATTTATTTATGCTCATTCTCTTAATTGCTCATTCTCTTCAATGACTTGGCATTCTACAAATTTAGTAATTAATATAAGTTAGCTCAGTTTGGTAAAACTAACCAGTCTTTTACATACTTGTTTTAATTGCTCATTCTCTTCAATGACTTGGCATTCTACAAATTTAGTAATTAATATAAGTTAGCTCAGTTTGGTAAAACTAACCAGTCTTTTACATACTTGTTTTAATTGCTCATTCTCTTCAATGACTTGGCATTCTACGAATTTAGTAATTAATATAAGTTAGCTCAGTTTGGTAAAACTAACCAGTCTTCCACATACTTGTTTTCCAAGCTGCCTGGAACAAGATCTGCTCACTTGCACAGCTGTTTATTTGGCTAACTTGTTCTACCAAGAGGATATGTGTTACTCTTCAGATTATGAGATTCAAGGTTAGTGCTTTTGGAAAAGTAAACATCATTTTTACTTTTCCAGGTGAATATAGTACCTTCTCAATAGCATACGGTGACTCTAAGCATATTATGAAAATAAGTAAGTATTAATATAAATTAAATTGACTAGTTTATATTGTGGAACAAAATACATAAGGAGACAAAATTATTCAGTTTATACAAAATGAAAACAAAATCCAAACATGTGACTAAAATGTCAGTCAATAGCCAGTATTAATATGTACGCCTCAGTCAAACCTAAGAACCATTTTTAGACAAAAGACATCATACATGCTACAAAATCATAACGAAAGATGTTATATATTTTTCTAGCCTCCTTGATTTAATTTAATCACTTCATATTTAAGGGGAAATTAACACTAATGTGAAAATAATTTCTTTAAGGTATTTATTGTCTGAAGTCTGCCATTGTTAATGAAACACAAAAGGAACAAAAAGCCAAGCCGAAAGTCTGTGTTCACCTTCCTTCCTCGAAGATCCTAAGTGATTTATAGCTTTCTGCTTTTCCTTCCACCCTCCCTCCCTCTTTTCCCTTTACTCCTTTCCTCCCTCTGTACCTTCCTTCTTTTCTTCTTTTTTTCTTGCTTTGCTTTTTCGCTATAATTTTGACATTACATGAATTGTGCCTATCAAATTCTTAATAAAACCAAATTTCAGTTCAAAAAGGGTTAAACACTATTTAGTAATCAATTGAATCATTTTACATGGTCATGTAAAGTTGGTGTAGAGTATCTTTCCATTTTCATGCCTTTTCTGATTTCATTTTAGCTTGGAGGACAAGCTACTTTAGCGTATTATTTTTATTTTTGTGAGGTTCTCTAGTCACACATTCTGAAATAAATTATTTATAAATATTGAATCAAGCTTAATAAATTGTAAGTAATAAAATGGAACTAAAATTTATCCCAGGCCAACACCCATATTTTACAGATAAGGAAACTGATGGCATGTGACTTACCCAGGACCACAGAGCTAATAAATATAAGCAGAATGTTTAGAACTCAGGCTGAAATATGTTTATCATTATTATTATAGATAGTAATAGAGTGGTTGTAGAAAATATTCAGCATATATTGAAAAATATTGTTAGTAAAGGTAAATTTTAATTTAATTATTAAAGAAGTCATAGACATAAACCAAGCCTATCAAACTATGGGAGAGCTACAGTGCGTGACTTTTCTTCAAATCTGGAGAGATAAGACATTCTGGGTACTGCAAATGGTGGATCAAAGTGGTACTGAGCAATTGTGAGAAGCATTTTTAAGTAAGACTCCAAGCAGAAATAGCTGCTTCCCACTGAAAGAGCTTTAACTTCCTTAGGCTCACCATTTACCACCATGGCAAGTTTAGGAAGTAGATTCTCCAGCCCTAAAACAGCTTCTAGGAGCAGAGATGTAGATAGAGTGCACTGCATTGTGGTACAGTACTGCATGGGCAGAATCACCATCTTAACATATTGGAAGGCGGCAGCATCTTCCTAAAAGGCAGTTTAAAAACCCTTAATACTTAGTTACTGTGCCTTTAGTCAATGCATAAGCAATAATTAAAACTTAAAAATAAGACTCTGAAGAAAGAAGTGGGCATCTTTATTATGTAGCAGAACTTGTGGGACAATAACAGTATTGGAATCACAGAAGAGGATCTGAGAGGCATCACTCCAGAGGCCATTTCTGGGGCCAATCTTTAACTATTTCATCACCAATCCCTTAATGAAGAAGAAATGAAAAATCGTAGTAAGAATCAACTGTATTTTTCATATTTGCTATACATAAATATATTAAAATGTAAAATATCTTTGTAAAAATGAGTTTAGAAATTATCAGTAGATCTTTATACTGTTTTCAGAACAAATTCTTCCAGTCATTTAGGTACATATTCAGGTATTGGGATCAGTGGATTTTGCCTGAATATTTGAATCATGATTCTGGTACTCAGAATGGGCAAGGATTGATACCATCTGCTCCTTTCCCATTCTGAATCATTGGCTCAAGTTCTCTTTACCTCTACCCTTCCATAAAGAATGCCACTTGTTCCGTGTTGCCTCTGTGAAGCTCTGCTCTTTAAGTGTTAATTATCCCAGGACTCATTGTTTTGATAATTTCACTCTTCATCAAAATATCATATATCACGAGCATGCAGAAAACAGCTTTTCAGATGGCAAAAAAAAGGCCTCGATGAGATCTTAGCAGAAGCTATTCGCAACAGTCCCAGAACTTCCTTGTACATAACAAAGCATTATTTTCAAGATTTGATTTTGTCATTGCTTTTGTTTTCTTTAAAGACTGCTTGATACAAAAGGTCAAGGTATCAGCAAAACATAGACAGATTTTTGCTGAATGACATAAACCTGTCAGAATGCTGAGCTTTGATGTTCCATTAAGTGATCGATGTAGATTACTGACTTTTGGCTAAATGCTACTCAACCAGATAAGGTCAATACCTGTTAGTTCATTGATGGAATAATTAATCAATCAATACAGGATGCTTGAAGTCAGGGAGAATTATTGCCAGGCTTGTATCTCCGGCTTTGGTCACAGAAATCATTTAAAAACATCCTTGCAACTTTAACCCACTCTGTGCAAGGTTTATTGTAGCATTACAAGCACAGAAGGAAAGAAAAAAATTCCAGTGAGCAGCACTTCTTGTAACCTTGAGCTCCCCAGAAGGAAAAGCTTCTAACAAGCTGAGTGCATCATCATTAGTTCTTCCTTTCACATCATCGCACTCTGCTTGTAAAATAATTACATGCAATTTTTCTATTTTACAGTTGGACCACGTGACTCCCTGTTCTTTTGCACAGCAATTCACCCCTCCCCCAGACTGCCTGGTTGGAGGCTGGAACTGCTCACCTTTAAACATCTCAGCCGGAGGCTTTTATGGTAGCTGGTTACAATATTTCCTAAGAGTTGCAAAATAATCCATCTGGTTCACAGAAAAATTCTCTCTCCTCACTATTTCCTATTTCCAATGCAACCAAAATTTTTCTTCTTAGAAATGCAGAAGGCAAGGATTCTTTGTATTTTCAAAGTTGCATATGTTGTCATTTATTTGAACTCTTGAGTTTAGGACGATTTATAACACTTCTTGCTAGAGGTTACCACTGGTTCTCATTACTTATTGGTTCTAATTCTGTGGGATAAAAGCATTTTTCTGTATAATTTTATAAATCACTATTACTTTTTTGCAAAACTAATGACAATACTTTTATTCATTTTAATAAATAATTATCACGTGTAATATGACTCAGGCATAGTAATGATCTTTGCTCTCAAGGAGTTTAGACACACAACCAACACTTTGGTGCATTCCTGGTTTCACACCACTTGTATATCTCTCACTCCATTTAATCATTCCACATCCATGTGAAGTAGGTAGCAGAAGGATTATCATTGCAATGTATCCATTAGGAGAAACTATATCTAATAAGATTTACTTCTTGCTGAAGTCAATTATTTAGCAAATAGCCTGGGTCCTTAGGAAACTAGTGTGGAAGTGTTGGTAATTACTACTTAGATGATATGAACAATACCCCCAATACGACATAGCATGAGGGTCTCTACCAGCAATAGAATTCCTTTGTGTAAATGGGATTTTTCATGTAAAAACACAATAAATAGAGATAAAATTAGAGAAAAATTAAGTTAAAATATGACTGCACATCCTAAACAACCACACTCAGCTGAGCTTTGCCTAGACAAGCCTTGCACACATGTGCCTGAACTTGTATCCACTTCCACACATCCCAGATTGTCCTCATCAATACACCAGTGGAAACAAATGCCCTCCCTGCAAATGAGATGACGGTGTCAGCTTCTGAGTTGAGATAGGATTGGGAATTGGGTTTCTTAGAGCCACCAGTAGCCTAGTAGAAAAGTGACCTCAGGACATGCCTTGCACCTGGTTGGGACATGTAAGGACATGAGTGTGCATGTTGTTCTCAGGACAGTTGGTGTGATATATGGAAGTGGATCTTCCGCACTCGGCATCACTTTTCTGGGAGGTCTGGAATTCCATCTCCATGCCTGCCCACATGTGTTGAAATGTGCTGGTGTGTGACTGTTATGTGCATGGTGAACTCTGAGATGTGATGCTTCATTGCAATGCATAATCTGAACATTCATGTTTTGGGTTGAGTTGTCTTCAAAGTCAATCTTGACTCTTTGCTACTTCTCTCTTAGGTAGGGTCTGTCTTCCCTCCTCATGAATCAGGGTATTTTCTGTGTTGATGCTGCAATGTAAATATGTGTAGTTTTCTGGACCCAGACCTTAAAATAAGGGCAACTTCCCTGGAAGACCTTGAAGCAGTCCCTCTGACAGCCCTAGAACAACAGATAAAAAGTCTGACTACTCTGAGACCATCATACTGGAGAGGACAAAAGTAGGCTTTTTAGTTGACAGTGCCAGCCTTCCAGCCATCCCTGCCAAGTCATCAGGCATGCAAGTAAAACCATATTGGAACCTATAGACCAGCCAATTCACCAGCTGACTACACTACCAACTGACCTCAGTCAACACAGAACAGAAGAGTCACCCAGTGGGGTCCTGCTTGAATTCTGCATCCACAAAATTGTGAACAAAATAAAATGATTATTGTTTTAAGCCACTATGTTTTGGAGTAATTCGTTACAAAGTGATAGGTAACTTGAATAGGAGGTGAACACAGAAAGCACTAGTAAGGAAGTGGAGAAATGTGACAGAAAAGAGAAGGAAGTCAATATAAATCATTCATTAATAGGCCAGGCACTGTGGCTCATGTCTGTAATTCCAGCACTTTGGGAGGCTGAGGCGGGTGGATCACTTGAGGTCAGGAGTTCAAGACCAACCTGGCCAACATGATGAAATCCTGTCTTTATTAATACAAAAATTAGCTCGGCATGGTGGTAGGTGCCTGTAATCTCAGCTACTCAGGAGACTGAGGCAGGAGAATCGCTTGAACTTGGGAGGCAGAGATTGCAGTCAGCCGAGATTGCGCCACTGCACTCCAGATTGGGGGCGACAGAGTGAGACTCTTGTCAAAAAAAAAATTCATTAACAAACAGGTTATCACTGTGGATAACCGAGCCTCAATCCCCCAGAGACCTCTGAGGCCATGTGGAATGCAGCTCAGGGTGGAAGGCTGTTTTTGGTACTAAGACTGGACACTTGCAGCTTGCTCTGCCTGCAGGCCTAATATGTCCTGAGGCTCCAGACCGAGTCCAATGTGTGCAATAAGAAGCTGAGAGTGTGCACATAAAGGTGAGTGCCACGGGAAGTGGGCGAGACTGACAAATGTCTGATACATGTATTGGCCCCATGTAGGGTTTTCGCAAGCAGTTTTGGGGCAGGTATACTATTGTCACTCCTTGGCCCAGCCTTGTCTGCCAAACATATTAGTGACTGCAAACCTGTATTGATATAGTTTACATATTTATCCCCACCCAAATCTCAGGTTGAATTGTAATTCCCAGTGTAGGAGGTGGGGCCTGGTGGGAGGTGTTTGGATCATGAGGGCAGGTCCTTCATGAATGGCTTGGGCCATCCCCTTGGTGATAAGTGAGCTCTCACTCTGAGTTCACATGAGATCTGGTGGTTTAAAAGTGTGTGGCACGTTCTCCACCACTCTCCCTTGCTTCTGCTTTCACCATGTGATGGGCCTGCTCCTCCTTCACCTTCTGCCACTATTGTAAGCTTCCTGAGGCCTCCCTAGAAGCTGAGCAGATGCCGGCACCATGCTTCCTCTGGAGCCTGAAGAACCATAAACCAAATAAACCTCTTTTCTTTATAAATTACCGTGTATCAAGTGTTTTTCATAGCAACGCAAGAACAGCCCGATACGTGTGTGTTCTGCTTTTATTTCCCACACCCAGTGACTTAATTACTCAAAGCTCAACTCAAACAGCACATATCCCTAGGTGCCTTCATTGATCCACTCTAAGCAAAAGTCATCCCTCCTGGATGGGTACATTCCATGACAGTTTAAGATCTGGATCTATAGCACTGAATGTCTTATCATATTTTGGTAGAGTTTAGTGTGAGTCTTTTAATCTCCTGACCTCTTCCACTCCATTTGAACTCCAGGAGTGAAATGGACTGGCTGATCAAGTCTTGTAGATCTTTCTTATTCGCCATACTGGCACCTAATCCACTGCTTGATAGGTGACACACGGATGATGCTGAAGACTTGTTTATTGTATTACAATGGATTGAAATAAATGTTTCAGTTACCATATGCCTTTTCAAAAGGGCTTAGATGTTATTAAAAATAAGGCAGTAAATTTTCTACATAATCTAACTTAAACACGTTTCCAATAAAAATCCACTGCATTGAGTGGGCTATATTTATTTGACAGATAT
The DNA here is from genome assembly GCF_028878055.3 of Symphalangus syndactylus. Classification (NCBI taxonomy): domain Eukaryota; kingdom Metazoa; phylum Chordata; class Mammalia; order Primates; family Hylobatidae; genus Symphalangus; species Symphalangus syndactylus. The sequence goes on from NC_072440.2 coordinate 47,182,293, forward strand.
ATTCTAATGAACTAGATGCACAATTAACAACAATAAAAACAAATATTCTCTAAGGTTCTTGGTGTACTGCCAACTCTAATAAGGTCTTCAGTAAAATAATAATGACTGAAACATTGACGGGCAGCTTAGGGCCAGGAAAATGTGCTCAAGGTCTCTGCTTGGGGTGTTACTTTTATTGATTTATTTTTTTGAGATGAAGTTTCACTCTTGTTGCCCAGGCTGGAGTGCAATGGGGTGATCTTGGCTCACCACAACCTCCACCTCCTGGATTCAAGTGATTCTCCTGCCTCAGCCTCCCCAGTAGCTGAGATTACAGGCATGCACCACCACACCTGGCTAATTTTGTATATATATATATTTTTTTAGTAGAGATGGGGTTTATCCATATTGATCAGGCTGGTCTCGAACTCCTGACCTCATGTGATCCTCCTGCCTTTTCCTCCCAAAGTGCTGGGATTACAGGCTTGAGCCATAGCACCCAGACTTTGGGGTGTTATTTTTAGCTCATACCTAAATAATTTTGAATTATTACTCCAGGTAATATATGCAGCATGAAACTGCTATTTGAAAGGCCATATATAAAAATATTCCATTGTACCCCATGAACAGACAAAATTATTATTTGTCAATTAAGTATAAAGAAAACAGAAAGACTATTAGTGTACTCAAGAGTTTATAAATTCCTACGAAAAAGAAAAAAGAATCCTACAACACAAACATACCTATAGAAATTTCTTACCTTTTAATATGTTAATAAGGCTGTTGTTATTGGGTAATTCCTGAAACCTGGAAGACAAAGTCAGCAAAGCCAAGATGGAGTCTTGTGGCCATGGTGTTGAAAGTATCTTCAGTTGAAAGACCTTCAGGTCTTCAGTACCCACCAGCTGGACAGTACAAAACCAACATGGGGCCATCTGAAGGCAAATCCATTTATTAATTTTTATTAATATATTTACTTTAAAATGGAATAAATTAAAAGAAAAAAATAAGTTTTCTTTATCCCTCTGTTCACCTAATAGCCTGAGATGCAAAGTTCCAGGAGGCAGCAATGCATCCCCAGTCCTGGTGATCTGTCTCTGTTCATTCTGCAGCCTCCTTCTCCAAGCTTCTTACCTCATCTTTTTTTTACCCTTATGCCATTGCTCGTACTGCCTCCTTGTCTAGATTCCTTTTATCATTTTACCTGCTGATTCTCATTCCTTTGTAAAGATTCCTGTCAGGCACCATCTTGTGCAGAAATCCGACAATGTTAGATGATGTGTCTCAATGCTTTCATAATATAGTGTGTATGACTTTGTGTTTATTACATTTTTACAGCTTTTTTATGGCATAATTTACATTCTGTGAAATTCACTCATTGTTAGTGTACAATTCAGTGATTTTTTAGTAAATTGCAGAGTTGTACAAATATCACCAGAATCCAGTTTAGAACACTTCCATCACTCCAAACAGTTCCTTTGCCCCATTTTCTGTCAATTTTTGATCCCATTTCTAGCCCAAGAATTATCTGCTTCTGGCTCTACAGATCTAACTTCTTGCTGCATTTCATGTATGAGGAATCATACGATATGAAGTCTTTCCATCTGTCTTCTTTCACTTAGCATTTTTTGATGTTTATTTATACTGTAGCATGTATCAATAGTTTGTTCCTTTTGTTGCTATACAGTATTCCCTTGTAGGAATCTATCACATTTTGTTGATCTCTTCACAAATTGATGAACATCTATTTCCACTTTGGGGCTATTAAGAATAATGCTATGGTGAACATTCACATCAAATCTTTGGGAGAATGTATGCTTTATTTCTCTTGGGTGGATATCTCAGAGTGGAATTTCCAGGTTGTATGGTAAGTTTGTGTTTAACTTTTTGAGAAACTCTTTTGTAAAGAGGCAGTAACATTTTATATTCTCACCAGCAATGCAAGAAAGTTCTAGTTTCTTTGCACCTTTGACAATATTTGTTATTGTCTGTCTTTTTATTATAACGATCCTAGTGGATATGAAGAGGTATCTCATTGTGGTTTAAATACACATTTCCCTAATGACTAATGTTGAGCATTATTTTTGCTTTTTTTTTAAATTTTATTATTGTTATACTTTAAGTTCTAGGGTACATGTGCACAATGTGCAGGTTTGTTACATATGTATACATGCGCCATGTTGGTTTGCTGCACCCATTAACTCGTCATTTAGCATTAGGTATATCGCCTAATGCTATCCCTCCGCCGTACCCCCACCCCACAACAGTCCCCAGTGTGTGATGTTCCTCTTCCTGTGTCCATGTGTCCTCATTGTTCAATTCCCACTGATGAGTGAGAACGTGCGGTGTTTGGTTTTTTGTCCTTGCGATAGTTTACTGAGAATGATGGTTTCCAGCTTCATCCATGTCCCTACAAAGGACATGAACTCATCATTTTTTATGGCTGCATAGTATTCCATGGTGTATATGTGCCACATTTTCTTAATCCAGTCTATCGTTGTTGGACATTTGGGTTGGTTCCAAGTCTTTGCTATTGTGAATAGTGCCACAATAAACATATGTGTGTATGTGTCTTTATAGCAGCATGATTTTTAATCTTTTGGGTATATACCCAGTAATGGGATGGCTGGGTCAAATGGTATTTCTAGTTCTAGATCCCTGAGGAATCGCCACACCAACTTCCACAATGGTTGAACTAGTTTACAGTCCCACCAACAGTGTAAAAGTGTTCCTATTTCTCCACATCCTCTCCAGCACCTGTTGTTTCCTGACTTTTTAATGATGGCCATTCTAACTGGTGTGAGATGGTATCTCATTGTGGTTTTGATTTGCATTTCTCTGATGGCCAGTGATGATGAGCATTTTTTCATGTGTTTTTTGGCTGCATAAATGTCTTCTTTTGAGAAGTGTCTGTTCGTATCCTTCACCCAGTTATTGATGGGTTTTTTTTTTTTTCTTGTAAATTTGTTTGAGTTCATTGTAGATTCTGGATATTAGCCCTTTGTCAGATGAGTAGGTTGCAAAAATTTTCTCTCATTCTGTAGGTTGCCTGTTCACTCTGATGATAGTTTCTTTTAATGTGCAGAAGCTCTGTAGTTTAATTAGATCCCATTTGTCAATTTTGGCTTTTGTTGCCATTGCTTTTAGTGTTTTAGACATGAAGTCCTTGCCCACGCCTATGTCCTGAGTGGTATTGCCCAGGTTTTCTTCTAAGATTTTTATGGCTTTAGGTCTAACATGTAAGTCTTTACTCCATCTTGAATTAATTTTTGTATAAGGTGTAAGGAAGGGATCCAGTTTCAGCTTTCTACATATGGCTAGCCAGTTTTCCCAGCACCATTTATTAAATAGGGAATCCTTTCCCCATTTCTTGTTTTTGTCAGGTTTGTCAAAGATCAGATAGTTGTAGATATGTGACATTATTTCTGAGGGCTCTGTTCTGTTCCATCGGTCTGTATCTCTGTTGTGGTACCAGTACCATGCTGTTTTGGTTACTGTAGCCTTGTAGTATAGTTTGAAGTCAGGTAGCATGATGCCTCCAGCTTTGTTCTTTTGGCTTAGGATTGACTTGGTGATGCAGGCTCTTTTTTGGTTCCATATGAACTTTAAAGTAGTTTTTTCCAATTCTGTGAAGAAAGTCATTGGTAGCTTGATGGGGATGGCATTGAATGTATAAATTACCTTGGGCAGTATGGCCATTTTCACGATATTGATTCTTCCAACCCATGAGCATGGAATTTTCTTCCATTGTTTATATCCTCTTTTATTTCATTGAGCAGTGGTTTGTAGTTCTCCTTGAAGAGGTCCTTCACGTCCCTTGTAAGTTAGATTCCTAGGTATTTTATTCTCTTTGAAGCAATTGTGAATGGGATTTCACTCATGATTTGCCTCTCTGTTTGTCTGTTATTGGTGTATAAGAATGCTTGTGATTTTTAAACATTGATTTTGTATCCTGAGACTTTGCTGAATTTGCTTATCAGCTTAAGCAGATTTTGGGCTGAGATGATGGGGTTTTCTAGATACACATTCATGTCATCTGCAAACAGGGACAATTTGACTTCCTCTTTTCCTAATTGAATACGCTTTATTTCCTTCTCCTGCCTGATTGCCCTGGCCAGAACTTCCAACACTATGTTGAATAGGAGTGGTGAGAGAGGGCATCCCTGTCTTGTGACAGATTTCAAAGGGAATGCTTCCAGTTTTTGTCCATTCAGTATGAAATAGGCTGTGGGTTTGTCATAGATAGCTCTTATTATTTTGAGGTATGTGTCATCAATACCTAATTTATTGAGAGTTTTTAGCATGAAGCATTGTTGAATTCTGTCAAAGGCCTTTTCTGCATCTATTGAGATAATCATGTGGTTTTTGTCATTGGTTCTGTTTATATGTTGGATTACATTTATTGATTTGCATATATTGAACCAACCTTGCATCCCAGGGATGAAGCCCACTTGATCATGGTGGATAAGCTTTTTGATGAGCTGCTGGATTCAGTTTGCTAGTATTTTATTGAGGATATTTGCATCAATGTTCATCAAGGGTATTGGTCTAAAATTCTCCTTTTTTGTTGTGTCTCTGCCAGGCTTTGGCATCAGGATGATGCTGGCCTCATAAAATGAGTTAGGGAGGATTCCCTCTTTTTCTGTTGATTGGAATAATTTCAGAAGGAATGATACCATCTCCTACTTGTACCTCTGGTAGAATTCGGCTGTGAATTCATCGGGTCCTGGACTTTTGTTGGTTGGTAAGCTATTAATTATTGCCTCAATTTCAGAGCCATTATTGGTCTACTCAGAGATTCAACTTCTTCCTGGTTTAGTCTTGGGAGGGTGTATGTGTCCAGGAATTTATCCATTTCTTCTAGATTTTCTAGTTTGTTTGTGTAGAGGTATTTATAGTATTCTCTGATGTTAGTTTGTATTTCTGTGGGATCAGTGGTGATATCCCCTTTGTCATTTTTTATTGCGTCTATTTGATTCTCTCTCTTTTCTTCTTTATTAGTCTTGCTAGTGGTCTATCAATTTTGTTGATCTTTTCAAAAAACCAGCTCCTGAATTCATTGATTCTTTGAAGTGTTTTTTGTGTCTTAATTTCCTTCTATTCTGCTCTGATCTTAGTTATTTCTTGCCTTCTGCTAGCTTTTGAATGTGTTTGCTCTTGCTTCTCTAGTTCTTTTAATTGTGATGTTAGGCTTTCAATTTTAGATCTTTCCTGCTTTCTCTTGTGGGCATTTAGTGCTATAAATTTCCCTCTACACACTGCTTTGAATGTGTCCTGGAGATTCTGGTATGTTGAGTCTTTGTTCTCGTTGGTTTGAAAGAACATCTTTATCTCTGCCTTCATTTCGTTATGTACCCAGTAGTCATTCAGGAGCAGGTTGTTCAGTTTCCATGTAGTTGAGCAGTTTTGAGTGAGTTTCTTAATCCTGAGTTCTAGTTTGATTGCACTGTGGTCTGAGAGACAGTTTGTTATAATTTCTGTTCTTTTCCATTTTCTGAGGAGAGCTTTACTTCCAACTATGTGGTCGATTTTGGAATAGGTGTGGTGTGGTGCTGAGAAGAAGGTATATTCTGTTGTTTTGTGGTGAGAGTTCTCTAGATGTCTATTAGGTCTGCTTGGTACAGAGCTGAGTTCAATTCCTGGATATCCTCGTTAACTTTCTGTCTCGTTAAACTGTCTAATGTTGACAATGGGGTGTTAACATCTCCCATTATTATTGTGTGGGAGTCTATGTCTCTTTGTAGGTCCCTAAGGACTTGCTTTATGAATCTGGCTGCTCCTGTATTGGGTGCATATATATTTAGGATAGTTAGCTCTTCTTGTTGAATTGATCCCTTTACCATTATGTAATGGCCTTCTTTGTCTCTTTTGATCTTTGTTGGTTTAAAGTCTGTTTTATCAAGAGACTAGGATTGCAACCCCTGCCTTTTTTTGTTTCCTATTTGCTTTGTAGATCTTCCTCCATCCCTTTATTTTGAGCCTATGTGTGTCTCTGCCCGTGAGATGGGTTTCCTGAATACAGCACACTGATGGGTCTTGACTCTTTATCCAGTTTGCCAGTCTGTGCCTTTTAATTGGAGGATTTAGTCCATTTACATTTAAGGTTAGTATTGTTATGTGTGAATTTGATCCTGCCATTATGATGTTAGCTGGTTATTTTGCTCATTAGTTGATGCAGTTTCTTTCTAGCCTTGATGGTCTTTACAATTTGGCATGTTTTTGCAGTGGCTGGTACTGGTTGTTCCTTTCCATGTTTAGTGCTTCCTTCAGGAGCTCTTTTAGGGCAGGCCTGGTGGTGACAAAATCTCTCAGCATTTGCTTGTCTGTAAAGTATTTTATTTCTCCTTCACTTATGAAGTTTAGTTTGGCTGGACATGGAATTCTGCGTTGAAAATTCTTTTCTTAAGAGTGTTGAATATTGTCCCCCACTCTCTTCTGGCTTGTAGAGTTTCTGCCAAGAGATCAGCTGTTAGTCTGATGGGCTTCTCTTTGTGGGTAACCCGACCTTTCTCTCTGGCTGCCCTTAACTTTTTTTCCTTCATTTCAACTTTGGAGAATCTGACAATTATGTGTCTTGGAGTTGCTCTTCTTGAGGAGCATCTTTGTAGCATTCTCTGTATTTCCTGAATTTGAATGTTGGCCTGCCTTGCTAGATTGAGGAATTTCTCCTGGATAATATCCTACAGAGTGTTTTCCAACTTGGTTCCAATCTCCCCATCACTTTCAGGTACACCAATTGGACGTAGATTTGGTCTCTTCACATAGTCCCATATTTCTTGGAGGCTTTGTTCATTTGTTTTTATTTTTTTTTCCCCTAAACTTCCCTTCTCATTTCATTTCATTCATTTGATCTCCCATCACTGATACCCTTTCTTCCAGTTGATCGAATCGGCTACTGAGGCTTGTACATTCACCATGTAGTTCTTGTGCTGTGGTTTTCAGCTCCATCAGGTCCTTTAATGACTTCTCTGCATTGGTTATTCTAGTTAGCCATTCGTCTAATGTTTTTTTTCAAAGTTTTTAACTTCTTTGCATTGGTTCGGACTTCCTCCTTTAGCTTGGAGTAGTTTGATCTTCTGAAGCCTTCATCTCTCAGCTCGTCAAAGTCATTCTCTGTCCAGCTTTGTTCCATTGCTGGTGAGGAGCTGCATTCCTTTGGAGGAGGAGAGGTGCTCTGATTTTTAGCGTTTCCTGTTTTTCTGCTCTGTTTTTTCCTCATCTTTGTGGTTTTATCTACCTTTGGTCTTTGATGATGGTGATGTACAGATGGGTTTTTGGTGTGGATGTCCTTTCTGTTTGTTAGTTTTCCTTCTAACAGTCAGGACCCTGAACTGCAGGTCTGTTGGAGTTTGCTGGAGGTCCACTCCAGACCCTGTTTGTCTGGGTATGAGCAACGGTGGCTGCAGATCAGCGGATATTGATGCTGTTCCTCAAATGCTGCTGCCTGATCATTCCTCTGGAAGTTTTGTCTCAGAGGAGTACCCAACCGTGTGAGGTGTCAGTCCACCCCTACTGGGGGGTGCCTCCCATTTAGGCTACTAGGGGGTCAGGGACCCACTTGAGGAGGCAGTCTGCTGGTTCTCAGATCTCAAGCTGCATGCTGGGAGAACCACTACTCTCTTCAAAGCTGTCAGACAGGGACATTTAAGTTTGCAGAGGTTATTGCTGTCTTTTGTTTGTCTGTGCCCTGCCCCCAGAGGTGGAGCCTACAGAGGCATGCAGGCCTCCTTGAGCTGTGGCGGGCTCCACCCTGTTCGAGCTTCTGGGCCACTTTGTTTACCTACTCAAGCCTCGGCAATGGCGGGTGCCCCTCCCCCAGCCTTGCTGCTGCCTTGCAGTTTGATCTCTGACTGCTGTGCTAGCAATGAGTGAGGCTCCATGGTTGTAGGACCCTCCAGGCCAGGTGCGGGATATAATCTCCTGATGTGCTGTTTGTTAAGCCCATTGGAAAAGTGCAGTATTAGGGTGGGAGTGACCCAATTTTCCAGGTGCCATCTATCAACCCTTTCTTTGACTAGAAAAGGGAATTCCCTGACCCCTTGTGCTTCCTGGGTGAGGCGATGCCTTGCCCTGCTTTGGCTTAGGCATGGTGTGCTGCACCCACTCTCATGCACCCACTGTCTGGCACTCCCCAGTGAGATGAACCTGTTACCTCAGTTGGAAATGCAGAAATCACCCGTCTTCTGCGTCGCTCACGCTGGGAGCTGTAGACTGGAGCTGTTCCTATTCGGCGATCTTGGCTCCACCCCTATCAATTTTTGCACTTTTTGTCAGCCACGTCTTGCTTCCTTTATGTTCTGCTTTTGAGTTTTCTGATTTAATAACCATAATCTTGTTATGAATTTTCTCAAATATGTGTACTTTTTTCAAACACCCTTATGAAATCTGCAGGGAGACAGTCCTTCAGGTAGCCTGGTTTAAATAGATTGGAGCCTTAGAAAAGTTTATGAAATAAAAACTTTGAAACTCTAAAACCAGGTTCCTATTCCATAGAATTGCCAATGTGTTACCTAAATGAAATACTAACACTTAGTATAAGTACGTTTTTAAGTAAAAGCGGCCATTCAGCTCTAAATATAGAGTAACTTGTATTTGAAGTGATAAAATTCTGTGAAAGCAAATGCAAATATTTTACTCAGTCAATTCATAAAGGCATTCTTATATTAAATATTTTAATGAAAATTCAAAATGGATAACTCAATTAAAAATTATAGCATATGTAAGATTTCACAATATTTACTGGTTTGTTATTTTCATATTTAGACTTTCATCATTCACCAATTTTTTAAAGCAGTGTTAAGACATTTCAGAAATGCAACTCTATTCAATTCGCTTTTATTTAAAACACAAAGAAACAAAGAAAATAAGCCTATCACTGTGAAGGGGTGAGGAAAAGACTATTTATAAACATTGAAAATCAAATGTCAATGCTGGAATGCTGGTAAGTGTGGGAACAGCTAATGTCAAGTTGCCACACTGGGAATTATACCCCACAAGTCCCAGAAATTCATGAGAGTAGACAGCACTAAACAGCTCAAGTGCTATTATAATATTATAGTGGAAAATTGACTATCTTTTTTGCTGTCTGAGGCTGTTGTAAGTGTGTAAACCTTTGAACATAGTGACAGTTTTAAGCCCCTTAAGGAAATCAGAATTGATGGTAAAATAGCTAATGGCCAGAAATGACTTCCCACACCCTTGGCCTCTGCCTTTCACCTTCCTATTAGGCTAACCCTTGGAGCATTCTCAGAAAGAGGTAGAGCATATTCCGCACAGTCTGGGATGAAGCAGCAGGCATTTGGAAACCCCATGAAGAAAGTGATAGGCTTGTGTTCTGCTTTCACCCTGCCATTGACCACAAAAAGACTCCTCATCCAAACTTGGAACTTGCCCAGATAAGGGACGCATAATGCTTTTCTGTATGACAAATATCACTCTCCATTCTGCACTCTCTTTTTCATAAAGGAAAGGCTTTCTCTCTCTTATAAAAGATGTGGTACAAAATTTACTATCCTGATCATTTGCTTGACTGTTAAATTTTGGTATAAAAATAGCATTAAATGATTTGATTGACACATTGCAGAGAATAAACAGGTATCTTTGAAACTTTCTAAAATCTTGTTTTTGAATTAAAGTTATGTTTTACAATTTATATAGATTCAATGGATTCATATTTTAATATTGGTGTAGCCTGGTCAAATAAATTTCACAGACACCTGGAAATGACCTTGATGAACTTCACCCATTCCTGAGTGGAATGTATTTATTTAAAAGTCTGATTTGTAGACTGTTTTGCACACAGTTGTATCTGAAGAGACAAAATTGTGGTGCAAGTCCCCAAATCGAAATTGCTTAACATAGCAGTTTATTTCTTATTCGTACAAAGTCTGGTACCAGTCCATGACTTTTCAGAGCAATTATGTACTCATGCTTAATATTCCTCCCACTCTCTGCCCAAGCCGCTGACCTGTCACAAGTGTCATGGACCACATTGCCTCCATAGCTGATGCTTCACAAGAGTCACCTGGATGGTCTTGCCTCTGCCCTTCTATGCTTTGGCCAGGAATTCACATCACTTCCTCACACATCCCATTGCCCAGACCTAGTCTTGTGACTTTGTTTAACTGCAAGTGGTTGAAAATTGCCTGTGAAGGGAGGAGAACTGTGTTTTGATGAAAACATGTAATATTTATTACCACAAGTTTAAATCCTAGTCTTTCTTTAGCCATGGCAGAGAGCTGGAACAAACTCTGTGCTGGAATGAAAGATAAGCATGGACTGGTACCAGACTTTGTACGAATAAGAAATAAGCTGCTATGTTAAGCAATTTCGATTTGGGGACTTGCACCACAATTTTGTCTCTTCAGATACAACTGTGTGCAAAACAGTCTACAAATCAGACTTTTAAATAAATACATTCCACTCAGGAATGGGTGAAGTTCATCAAGGTCATTTCCAGGTGTCTGTGAAATTTATTTGACCAGGCTACACCAATATTAAAATATGAATCCATTGAATTTATTTAAAATCATTCATCTTTTGGCGGAAATACTAATTTTCAGAAGGAAGTGTTATTAACTGTCAGTTACCACAGTGGGGTCATTTATTTCAAGCTGCAGGGCTGGTGGCTATAGTTGTGTTCAAAAGTGTCGATCCCAAGAGCGCTGCAAATAAACCAGCAGCATGTTTATTTCCACTACAGAGAGTGCTTCTTAAGGAAATCAGACACCAATGGTTCATTCTCAGTGTGTCTCAATCTGTCTGAGTTCCACTGGACTGAACGGATGAGAAGTGATGCTTAAAAAAAGAAAAGAATCAATGACGTACTACTTTTTTAATTTTTTTGTATTTTTAGTTGTATTGTATATTGTGGAAATGCATGGGATACTTTGATACATGCATACAGCATGTAATGATCAAGTCAGGGTAATTGGGACATCCATCAACTCAGACATTTACCTATTCTTTGTGTTGAGAACATTGCCATCTTCTAGTTATTTTGAAATATACCATAAATTATTGTTAGTTATAATTTCCCTACTGTACTATCAAATACTAGAACTTACTCATAGTTACTTTGTGATTTTCTTGTTAAAAATAGTAGGGTTCGGCAGGGTGCGGTGGTTCACACTTGTAATCTGAGCACTTTGGGAGGCCAAGGTGGGTGGATCATGAGGTCAGGAGATGGAGACCACCCTGGCCAACATGGTGATACCCCATCTCTACTAAAAATACAGAAAAATTAGCTGGGCGTGGTGGCGGGCGCCTCTAGTAGCAGCTACTCAGGAGGCTGAGGCAGGAGAATCGCTTGAACCCGGGAGGTGGAGATTGCAGTGAGCCAGGATCGCACCATTGCACTCCAGGCTGACAACAGAATAAGATGCCGTCTCAAAAATAATAATAACATTAAAAAGAAGTAGGGCTCATGAGAGTCATCTAATTTTCTAAAATTACTTTCTAGAGCAATTTTATAACAGAGCATTTTGTGAGCATACTGATTTGACCAGGAAAAGTTGGATAATCCAACAAATATCAGGAAGATGTATTTAAAAGTTTGGCATTTGCCTATATGCATTATTTTCTGAGTAGCAACATAAAGGTTAAAAAACAGGATCTGGATTTTGTCTCCCATAAAATGTCAGTTCTTCATTGTCTAGAAAACATATTTGGTTTATGACAGCTTGGCATTTGGATTTTTTTTTTAATTTACCTGTTGCTGTCTCTTCTAAATTTATATATACCCTAGATAAAAGTTTCTATTTTATGTGAAATTATCACTTTTTTCTAATCTATTGCTTCTCTGCTCCTTTTAATTTTAAAGATATTTGGGCAAGATAATAATGTTATTCAGATAAATAGGTCATGTCCACAAATAGGTCATGTCTACAAACAGACAATTTTATAATGAAATATTGTGTTAATATTGACATGAGAGAAAAAATGTCATACCTAACTGTTTTGTGGATTTAGCTGTAAGTCCACAAGGTGCCTTGGTATATAAACTTCCTGGGGACCTACACAAAGTTTTGAAACCTGTAAAAAACTATTATCTGTAAAAGGTAAAAAGTCAAATCACAATGTAAATAAATAAACGTTTAATAACATGCCTATGAACACTATGGAAAATGACCTAACTTTAGTATTCAAAGACACTTTATTAACCTTGGAACTTGTATAGGTTGGATTTAAAATTTTATTTTTGTAAGAATTTCTTACTCTGTAGGACAATGGCTAAAAATTATAGTCAAAAGTAAGTTAAATGAGCTATTTAAGCCAAATAATTTCAAACTAAAGTTTCTGTCAAATACTTGTGCAATAAAAAATTATATGCATCATAGGGTGTGATATGTTTTGACACATAGTAAGTAATCTGAACTTCCATCCTGAGAAAATAGGCAAAGAAGAGCAAATTAAACTCAGCAAAGGAAGAAAGAAGGAAATATAAAAGTTCAGAGTGGAAATCAGTAAAACAGATGGTAGGTAAATCGTAGAAAAAAACCTGAAACCAGCATCATAACAAAAAAATTGTACCCTATGGTCAAGAAGGTTTCATCCCAGGAATTCAAAGTTGATTTAAAATCCAAAAATCAATTTATATAATGCATTGTATTAATAGAATACAGAACAAAACCTATGTGATTATCTCAATAACTGCGGGAAAATTCCACATCCAACAAACTCCAAAACCCGTTAATGAAAATTGTCTCACACTGGTTTCTTATGGGAGCTTCCTAAACCTGATGAAAGGCAGCAAATATCATATTTAATGGTAAAATTGGGAAGATAACAAAGACATCCACTATCACAATATGTATTTAAAATTGTAATGAATTTTATTGGAAGTGCATTTCAAAACTACAGTGGGATACCAACTTATATCCATTAGGATGGCTGTCATTTAATAATAAAAAAAGAAGAAATAACAAGCATTAGCAAGGATGTGAATAAGTTGGAACACTTGCGCACTCTTGGTGAAAATGTAAAATAGTATAGCTGCTGTAGGAAACAGGATGATTTCTCAAAAATTAAACAAAATTATCATATTATTAATCAGTTCCACTCTTGAGCATATAGCTAAAATAATGGAAAATAGAGCCTTGAAGAGATATGTACATACCTATATGCATGCCATTATTCATAATTGCTAAAAAGTGGAAGCCACTCAAGTGTCCACAGATACATGAATGGGTAAGCAAAATAAAGTATATACATGCAATGGAATATTATTCAGTCTTAAAAAGGAAGAAAATTCTAACATATGCTACAACATAGATCAACCTTGAGGACATTATGTTAAATGAGACAGTCACAAAAATACACATATTGTATAATTCTATTTATATGAGGTACTTAGGGTAGTCAAAATCATAGAGCAGGACAGTAGAATGGTGGTTGCAGGGGCTGAAGGGAGGGGGAACTGGAAAGTTATTGTTTAATGGCATAGAGTTTCAGTATTATAAGATGAAGAGTTAGGGAGATGGATGGTATTGATGATTGTACAACATTATGAATGTATTTAATGCCACTGGACTGTACACTTAAAATAGTTAAAATAATAAATTTTATGTTATGTGTATTTTAACAATAAAAAATAGGTGGGAAACTGTATTGAATTTTATAGTCAATTCAGTCCAGCAAAAAAATTACTTTCATAATCTAATTTTTCAGATTGTTCATTGCCAGCACATAGATTTACAACTCATTTTTGTATATGAATCCTGTATCTTGAAAACTTACTGAATTTATTTGTTAGTTCTCATAGGTTTGTGTAGATTCCTTAGAATTTTTCTATACATAAGATCATGTCATCTGTAAATACAGATAGTTTTAGTTTTTATTTTCTAATCTGGATGTTTTATATTTTATCTTCTCACCCCATTACTTTAGTAGTTTAGAATTTCCAGTACAATACTGGAGACGTGGTTGAGAGCAGACATTCTTATCTTATTCCTGAACTCAGGGGAAAGACATTGATTGTATTTCACCATTAAGTAGGATAGTAGCTATAGGTTTTTTCTAAATGTCAGTTTTTCAGTTTCAGGGATTTTCTTTCTTTTACTTGTTTGTCAAAGACTTTTATAATGAAGAAGTGTTGAATGTGTCAAATACTTTTTCTGTATCTATTTACTTCACTGTATGATTTTGTCCTGAATTCTATTAATATGGTGTATTATATTCATTGATGTTCAGATGTTAAATCAACTTTACAATTTTGGGATAAATCTCACTTGGTCATATTATCTGATACGTTTTGTTTGCTGCTGAATTCACTTTGATAATTTATGTTAAAGATGTTTACATCTATATTTATAAAATTTTTTAGTCTGTAGAATTTTTTTGTTCTTATGTCTTGCCTGGTTTAATATCTCTGCCTTGAGGTCAGGGTAATACTGGTCTTACAGGATGGGTTGGGAAGCATTCCTTTTTTTTTCCTATGTTTTTTTGGAAGAGTTTGTGACAAACTGATGCTATGCCTTCTTTAAATATTTGATGGAATTCACCAGTTAAGCCATAGTCTTTTCTTTATGGGAAGTTTTTTGATTACTAATCAATCTCCTTACTTGTAATAGGTCTATTCTTATTTTCTGTTTCTTCTTGAGTGAGTTTAGGTACTACGTATCTTTCTAGGAATTTGTCTATTTTATCTAGGTTATCTAATTTGTTGCCATGTAGTTGTTCATAGCATTACCTTATAATCCTTTTTATTTCTATAAGACCAGTAATGATGTCCATTATTTATTATTTCCTAATTTTATCAATGTGAGTATTCTCCCATTTTTTTCTTGATTGGTCTCACTAAAGGCCTGTCAAATTTATTGGTCCTTTTAAAGGCTAATCTTTGGTTTCATTGATTTTCTTTACTGTTTTTCTAGTCTCTATTTCATTACTTTCATTCCAACTTTTATTATTCTCTTATATCTACTTTGTTTTTAACATATTCTTCTTTTTCTAGTTTCTTAAGTTGAAAGTTTAGGTTTTATATCTATTAATTTGAGATTTTTCTTGTTTTGTGATCTAGGTGTTTACGGCCACAAGAACTCTCTACCCACTGATTTACCTGCAACCCAATAGTTTTGGTGTGTTGTGTTTATATTTTCATTTATCTCAAATTATTTTACTTCTTCTGTGATTTATTCTTTGACCCATTAGTTACTTAGAAGTGTGTTTTAAAATTTTCATATTATTTGTGAATTTCTCCAGTTTCTGCTATTGTTAATTTTTAATTTCATTCATGGTGGTTGAAGATGATACTTTGTATAATTTCAGTTCTTTAAAATGTACTGAAACTTGTCTTATGGCCTAGCAAACAAACTATCCTGGAGAATGTTTCATGTGTATTTGAGAAGAACGTGCCTTCTGCTTTTTTCAGGTGAAGTTTTTCTATCAATATCTGTTACTAGTTAGTTTATGTTTTTCTTCAACTCTTCTATTTCTTTGTAATCTTCTGCCTAGTGATTCCATATATTATAGAAAGCAGTGTATGAAAATCTTCCTATCATTGAATTTTATATGTCTCCCTTCAATTATGTTATTTTTTGCTTTTTGTATTTTGGGGCTATTTGTTACATACATACACGTTTATAATTATTGTGTTTTCCTGAAATATTGACCCTCTTATCACCATAATGTATCATTCTTTGGCTTTAGTCATATTTTTTTGGCTAGGTATATTTTGTATGATATTTTTAGAGCCATTCTGGCTCTCTTGGCATTTTATAGTGAATCTCTTTCCACTTTTTATATTCACACTATTTGTGTTTTTAAATTTAAAAGGAGGGTTTTTTTGTGGCATATAGTTGGGTCACCTTTTAAAATCCATTTTGCCAATCTGCCTTTTTATTTGAGTGCATAATCTATTTACACTTAATCTAATTACTGATAAAGTCAGATTTACATTTCTTTTTTTATTAAAGAAGCATTTTCTATTGTATCATTTTAGTTCCCTTATTTTTTAGTATATTTTGAGATATTTTCTCGGTGGTGCCTTGAAGATTACAATTAACATATTGATTTAAAACAAGTTATTTTGTTTTAATAGAACATTAATGCCAATATTATACCAAAAACTTGCTCCAATATAGCTTTGTTTTTCTCCTTTTACTTTCTGCTATTGTTAAATTATATTTTTATATAAGTATAAAATATCATTTTATAATTATTTCTTTGTATAGCTTATTTTTAATCAAACAGGAGAAGAAAAGAGTTACAAACAAAAATACATTGATGTGTCTTGTGTTTACTTACATAGTTGCTTTACTGCTGCTCTTCATTTCTTCATGTAAATATGAGTTCTACCTATTGACCTTTCATGTCAGCCTAAAGGATAGCTTACAATGCTTTTTATATTAGTGAGAGGTGACAGCCTGCTGGCAGTCCTCAGCCCTCGCTCCCTCTCAGCGTCTGCTCTGCCTGGGCTCCCACTTTGGTGGCACTTGAGGAGCCCTTCGGCCCCCCGCTGCACTGCGGGAGCCCCTTTGTGGGCTGGCCAAGGCGGGAGCCGGCTCCCTCAGCATGCAGGGAGTGCGGAGGGAGAGGGCGAGCGGGAACCCGGGCTGTGCGCGGCACTTGCGGGCCGGCTGGAGTTCCGGGTGGGCGTGGGCTTGGGCTTGGCGGGCCCCTCACTCAGAGCAGCCGGCAGGCCCTGCCAGCCCTGGGCAGTGAAGGGGCTTAGCACCCGGGCCAGCGGCTGCAGAGGGTGTACTGGGTCCCCCAGCAGTGCCAGCCCACGAGGGCTGGGCTCGATTTCTCATCGGACCTCAGCTGCCTTCCCCCGGGGCAGGGCTCGGGACCTGCAGCCCGCCATGCCTGAGCCTCCCACCCCCTCCATGGGCTCCTGTGCGGCGGGAGCCTCCCCGACGAGCGCCACCCCCTGCTCCACCGCACCCAGTCCCATCTACCACCCAAGGGCTGAGGAGTGCGAGCGCACGGCGCGGGACTGGCAGGCAGCTCCACCTGCAGCCCCAGTACGGGATCCACGGGGTGAAGCCAGCTGGGCTCCTGAGTCTGGTGGAGATGTGGAAAACCTTTATGTCTAGCTCAGGGATTGTAAACACACCAATCAGCACCCTGTGTCTAGCTCAGGGTCTGTGAATGCACCAATCCACACTCTGTATCTAGGTGCTCTGGTAGGGCCTTGGAGAACCTTTGTGTCCATACTCTGTATCTAACTGATCTGATGGGGACGTGGAGAACTTTTATGTCTAGCTCAGGGATGGTAAACGCACCAATCAGCGCCCTGTCAGAACAGACCACTGGGCTCTACCAATCAGCAGGATGTGGGTGGAGGCCAGATAAGAGAATAAAAGCAGGCTGCCCGAGCCAGCAGTGGCAACCAGCTCGGGTTCTCTTCCACACTGTGGAAGCTTTGTTGTTTCGCTCTTTGCAATAAATCTTGCTACAGCTCACTCTTTGGGTCCACACTGCTTTTATGAGCTGTAACACTCGCTGCGAGGGTCTGCAGCTTCACTCCTGAAGCCAGCGAGGCCAAGAGCCCCCCAGGAGGAATGAACAACTCCAGACGTGCCGCCTTAAGAGCTGTAACACTCACTGTGAAGGTCTGCAGCTTCACTCCTGAGCCAGTGAGACCACGAACCCACCAGAAGGAAGAAACTCGGAACACATCTGAACATCAGAAGGAACAAACTCCGGACACGCCGTCTTTTGAACTGTAACACTCACCGCGAGGGTCCGCGGCTTCATTCTTGAAGTCATGAGACCAAGAACCCACCAATTCCGGACACATTAGGGCAAGTCTATTAGCAAATAATTCCTTTCTTTTTATTATTATCATTATTTTTAATCTGGGGATGTTTTAATTTATCCTTTATTTTTAAGGAATATTTTTTCTGGATATTTAATTCTTGGTTGATATTCTTTTTCTTTCAGCACTTTTAATATGCCCCATTGCTTTCTGGCCTCCATGGTCCCTGATAAGTCAGCTGTTAATCTTATTGAGGATCATTTGCATGTGATGAGTTGCTGATCTTTTGCTGATTTCAAGATTCTTTGTCTCTGGCTTTCAACAGTTACTATGGTACATTTTGACGTAGTCTTTTTTAGTTTATTCAAGTTGAAGTTTGTTGAGTGAGCTTCTCTGATGTAGTTATTAATGGTTTTCATCATATATTAAAAGTTTTAAAAGGATATTTTAAGCTAATATATAATATATTAAGCTAATATATATTATATATAAGCTAATATAATAAGCTAATATATAATATAATAAAAATGTATATATATTATATGTTTTTACAATTATTACAATTAATGTATATGTTATATATTATATAATATACATATTATATATTATGTATGTTATATATTATATAATATACATATTATATATTATGTATGTTATATATTATATAATATACACATTATATTATATATTATGTATATTATATATTATGTATATATAATATATGTATATTATATATTATGTTATATATAATATATAACATAATATACTATAATTTCATTCATATATAATATTATATAATATAATTGCTCTTTTTAAAGGCTAATCTTTGGTTTCATTGATTTTCTTTACTGTGTTTCTAGTCTCTATTTCATTACTTTATCTACTGTTTTTCTAGTCATATATTATATATTATATATATAATATATATATATCCGTTTTTTCCTCTCCTTTCTTTTGGAACTCATTTTATGTCTATACTGGTATGCTTAATTGTGTCCCACAGGCCTTATTTTCTATTTTTCCCCCTGTTTTTCAGACTTGGTAATATCATTTCCAAACATATATTATATATGTTTTTACAATTATTACAATTAATGTATGATATGTTATATATTATATAATATACATATTATATTATATATTATATAATATGTATATTATATATTATGTATATATAATATAATATGTATATTATATATTATATGTTATATATAATATATAACAATATACTATAATTTCATTCATATATAATATTATATAATATAATTGCTCTTTTTAAAGGCTAATCTTTGGTTTCATTGATTTTCTTTACTGTGTTTCTAGTCTCTATTTCATTACTTTATCTACTGTTTTTCTAGTCATATATTATATATTATATATATAGAATATATATATCCGTTTTTTCCTCTCCTTTCTTTTGGAACTCATTTTATGTCTATACTGGTATGCTTAATTGTGTCCCACAGGCCTTATTTTCTATTTTTCCCCCTGTTTTTCAGACTTGGTAGTATCATTTCATTCATCTTCAAGTTTGGTGATTTTTATTTTCTTCTGCCATCTCAAATCTACAAATGGGAACCTTTAGTGAATTCTTCATTTTCTTTCAAATCCAGGATTCCTATTTAAAAAACAAATCTTATTTGTCTCTATATTAACATTCCGTGCTTTAGCTTTCACTTTTTGCTTGAACAAATACTTACAATCACCAGAGGTAAGAGATTAGGGCTTGATCAGGTTTTTCTTGAGCAGCCCTGAACATAAGCATGGCCTTCCAGGTCCTCAGGAATTTGTTAGAGCTTATCAAAACTCCCTATGGGCTTCTTATTCTCCAGATTCTCTTTTTAAGGTTTTTGGCTAGTCTGCTGTTTGCTTTAACTGGTATTACTGCCCTAGGCAGAAGAGATATTAAACAATTGCCACTGATCATTTTGACCAAATTCCCTTGCCATAAGCTTTTTTATTAAATGCACTCTGAGTCAGGGAAAATAAAAACATTTCAAGAAAATGGGACTCTCCAAGTGGCTACCAGACAGGTCAAATAAGGACAATTTTCTGGGTATGGGGTTTCTAGGGGACCTCTAAATTCATTCTATCCTCTTCAGTGGCTGCTAGATGGCTCATTTTCCAGGCTACTATGGAGCTGGTGAGTAGAAAATGATAATGCAGCAAGTTAAAATGCCACAAACTTATAGTTTATACTGAAATGCAGTTGTTTTTCCTGAAAAATACTCCTAAGATTGTTACAAACTGTTGACGAATTTCCAATTTACAAAAGGTTGATTTTGGCAAGTTTTCATTGCTTTCATTGGAGTGGGATTTCTGAGGTCCTTACTTCACCATTTTGGAAGTACTTATTATATTTTTAAGTGCTCTGGATTCATAATTATTCCATTTATTAATGGATTTCATTCCTTCTTGAATAAATTCTTCATGGAGTCCTCTGACTTAGCTTTCAACGTTTGTTTCACAGCACCATTATTTCATACTGGTATTACTTTTCTTTGCATTCCCATTGTTGTTCTTTAATGATTTCCTCTTCTAGATTACTTTTTGTGTGTCTTGGTGTTTCCTTTCTTCAAAATATACCTGGAGATAATGTTCCTGAGTTCTTACCTGCTCAAACATGCCTTTATATTTTTATTAAACTTGGCTAGTAACTTATCTCTTAAAGTATAAAATTTTTGGTTCAAATTCCTTGGGTGAAAATTATCATTTGAGATAATACAATGAGTTTACTCTGAAAGTAAACATACACACACCTTTCCAAACATAGAAGTGATATGCATGTGTATGTGTGTGTATATATATAGTAGTGTGTACAATAAAAAAAATCCAAACAAAGATGGACATTTCAATAGTTAGGACAGAAACTCAGAAAAGGTGGTGACAGCCAGAGGTGGTAAATTCAGCATTCGAAAATGAAGGACATGTAAATACCCTAGAGAAGATATTGAACATGAGCTATTTTCATTGCTTGAAGCCTTTGACTGAATTGGAGCTGTCACTCCTATGAGAAAAGGCTTAAAGAATAAGCTTGAGCATTTATAGGGCTTCAGTTAATATGGTTGCTTAGTTGCTGCCTGGACTGCCAGGAGGAGACAGAGAGAGCCTCTCAACAAGAAGCTAGAGTAAGCCAACTGCAGTATGATTTGAGAAACTCAGTATTCCCCCAGGAACAGTAGTCATGACCATATAAGACACTTTTCTGATGGGGGCCCTTGGGAATTGTGTGGAAACCATAAAACCCTGCTATTCTCTCTCTCTCGAGAAAAAATCATAATGTTGAAGAAAAGCTTTAAGACGAAACTATCACAGTAAATGAGAAAATGATATGCAAGCCAACAAACTCAGTCACTAAAATAATAGTTGCTTAGAAAAAGCAAGTCATGGGGCGAGTTAAAAAATTAATAAAAGATTTCAAGTAGTTGGAACTGGAGCTCTGCAGGGCCAGATCCCCAGCTGCAGGGCCTAGAGGCAGTGGTGATAGTGGCAATGGTGGTGGTGGTCTCCTGATGGATCAGCCAGGCCCACATCATGCTGTGCTGGTTCACCACTGTGATCCTGTTGGCTGCCTTCCCAGGGCTGGGAATGAGTGTTGCTTTACTGGGACCCACATTTCAGTATTTTGCCACAAATTTGAACCAAAATATTAGTCAATTAGTCGTCTTCCTTTACTTTTTATGGGCCCTACCTTTGAGTGGCTCTGTGATTGCTGGAGTTCTTTTTGACATCATGATTTTTTGTTTGTTTGCTTACTTTTGAAAGTGTCAATGTTGGCTACCACAGTGGGTCTTTATCTTATTTTTTCAGGACAGCTCTATTACTGATTGTCATGATGTCTATCTTTGGTACTTCAATTTGCATTCTGGATACAGGTGATGATGTCCCTATCTTGGCTCTTTGAAGAACATAGAATCTCCACATATGTATGCATATTACACTTCTGTTTTGCCTTGGGTGCCTTTTTGGCTCCACTGCTAGCTACACTGGCACTGGGTAGGAGAGTATCTGTGAAAACCACGCAGTCTGACTTTCACCATCCTGCACTGACACTGACTCAGAATCTCTGTTTGGAGGACCTGATGATATGAGTTTACTGTGGTCTTATGCTCTGAACAGTACTTATATTTTTGTAGGTCTTATCTTTGTTTTTGCTCTGTTTTTAAAGATAAGCTCAAGGTGAGGAAAAGCAAAAGCATCTGCTCAGACATCTCGAAGATCTAAATATCACAATGCCCTTTTTTGTCCCCTTTTTCTGTTCTTCATTTCTTATGTTGGAGCTGAGGTAACATATAGCTCTTACATTTTCTCATGTGCAGCCATTCATGCTGTTGTGAAATAAAGTGAGGCTACTGGGTTGAACTCCATCTTCTGGGGGAACTTTATGTCCTTCAGGGGACTGGTAATGTTTTTTGCTACATTTTTACAGCCTGGAACCATGATTGCTTGGCAGCCTGGCTTCATCTTTGTATCTTGTGCTTTTTGGCAAGAGCCTGGTTTGTCTTTGTATAGCAATTCCAGTGTATGGGGCCCTGATGGAAACTACGTGTTCCAGTGGTGCTTCTTGGATTGCACAGTACATAATCACACACGAGAAATTTGCAGCATTTTTTGTAGTCAGTGCTGTCCTAGAAGAAATGGCTACTTCTGTAGAAATTGGATTTTTTTCCAAAGAAAATACCCTGATTTGCCTGTAGATCTGTATACATCGGTTTAGGTGTATTGATAGCCACTGGGATGCATGAATTAGCCACTTCACCTCTTAATCACCAGAGAAAATTAAACAGAGTGAGGTCCAGATACTTTTGCTCTCCAGCTCTGGGCTAAATGACTATGGGGAAGAGAAATGAAGAGGAAGATGCAGAAAAATGGAATGAAATCCATTTTGAAGTGACTGAAATGAATGATAAAATGAAGCATTCTATAATAGATACATCTAGAGATATTTTGATAGAGTCCACAGCTGAAGTCTCTAAGCAATCCCTCTCAAACGTTCTGGTGTTTGAGTCCTCTACGGTTAATACGGGCAACTCCCCTGTGAGGCACTTGTCAGAAACCAGGATAACAGGGACTAACACTTAGAGAAGATGGATTACTCATTGACATCCTTGAATAATCACCACGTCTAATGAGGCCATTCATAGGAGAGCATTAGCAGCTTTTCACTATGCTTTGGGGATCAAAATTTCTAGATCCAATGATAGCAAAAGCTAAAAAATTGTAAAATGTTCTGTAATTCCCAGAGTCTTCCATAAATAACTAAATGGTGTCATACAGGTACAATAGGATCTTGTTATTAGGCTAGTGTTTGGCATGTGGCTGATTAGGAAATATTTTATGGTCTTCATCTCTCAGAACATGCAAAAAAGGCATTTGTTTTTGAGAAGCTGGGTATTGTTTTCATAAGTCACTTATTGAGGGGTAATTCTTGTGTAAGATAAAGGAGAGAGTAAGCAATAGTAATCAGCGCAAACCTTCAGATACAGGTCTATGAAAGAGGAGGGGGCAGGAAGAAGAACTGGATAGAGAGTGTCTTAAACTGAGGTATAGCTGGTATTATGTCTCAGCAAACCTAATAGGAAATTCTAGTGTAAAATTGCCTGTAGAGGAGTCCTGTTATGATCAGAAATGGTTATGCAATAGACGCCCCAGGTTGTCTATCCATCGGTTATGAGCTTTCCAGGAAGAACACCAAATCCTAAAGATACCTGCAGGCAGAGAGGGTCAGCTCACTGCACATCCTGCAACAAATTCCCTCTTAAAGTCGGAGCAGATTATGTACAGAAAATATGAAAACAAACAAGTAGAAATTAAATAAGTTTATATGCATTTGAAATTAATCAATATGTAATCCTAAATATAAAAAATATAGCATTTTAAATAATAAAAACAAGTGAAAGAGACTCTCTAGATTGGATGTACGTGAATAAAGAATGTGTAACTAGAAAAGGTAATGCATAATTAACCACATAAAGCATCGGGAGAAAAATACATTTTTGAAATACTAAAAATGTATAAAAATACATTAGAAAATAAGAAAAAACTTACTAAGTTTCCACCTAGAGATGATAAAAAGAAGAGCCAGTGGAACCAAAGAAGTTGAACATAATAAAGATAATAATAGAAATCAATGAATTTTAAAACAGGAAAATAACAAAGAAAATCAATAAAATAAAAAGCTGGTTAGTCACTAAAATTAATAAGCTACTAGCAAGTCTGAAAGAAAAAGAGATCAAATACAAATAATCAATATTAGGAATGAGACAAAAGATATCACTACAGATTCGTTTCCATAAGGAAAAATGGGAATATTAGCAACAACTTTATCCTCACAAATTCAAACTTAGAAGAAATGGACCAATTTCTTGAAAATAAAAACCATCTAATACTTATTCCAATATATCTCAGTGTTAAACACAAAAATTCTCAACACTTTATTAGAAAATTGAATTTCACAATGTATAAATATGATTATACCCAATGACCAAATGAGATTTATTCCAGCTAGGTAAGCTAATTTAATACTCATAAATCAACCAATACTTTCTATCATGTCAACATGCTAAATATGATCATGTCAATTGACAGAGAAAAAGTAATGACAAAATCTAACACCTGCTCATGGTAAAACCTCTTAGAGAGTTCACAACAGAAAGAACTACTCTAACCTGATAAAAGAACATCTACAAAAATATCTAAATTTAACATCATACATTTATTTTTCTTTTTTTCAGAGATGGGGTTATCATTTTGTCATCCAGGCCTAAGCACAGTGACACAATAGCTCACATCAGCCTTGAATTCCTGGGCTCAAGCAATCTTCCTGCCTCCACCTCCCAAGTAGGTGGAATTACAGGCACAAGCCACCACACTCAGCTTAACGTCGTACTTAATAGGCTGAATGCTTTCCCTGTAAGATCAGGAACAGGCAAGGGTACCCACTCTCACCACTCTTAGGCAACATAGGACTAGAAGTTCTAGATATTGTAATTAGGAAAGAAAAATGAAAAACATACAGATTGCAACAGAAGAAATAAAATTGTATTTGCATATTTCATGATATTCTACAAGAAAATCCCAAGAAAGCTAAAAACCAAAACTTCTAGATCTCATATATTCAGCAAGGCCACAGAAAATAAGATCAACATATACAAATCAATCACATTAATATATACTTTAATGAATATGTTGGAACCAAAATAAACACAGTACTATCTATAATCACTTCAAGGAAAATAAATATACTCATGTATAAGCTCAATAAAACACGTATAGGATCTCTGGGTTGAAAATCACAAGTTGACTCTGAAAGAAATGAAAGAAGATTTAAATAAATTGGGAGACACACTATTTTATGGATAGGAAGACTTAAAACAATAGAGATGTCAATTCTCCACAAGTTCATCTATAGGGTTAATGCAATTCCTATAAAAATTCTAAGAATATTTTGTGTAGATAGACACATTCTAAAATTTATATGGAAAGATGCAGGTCCCATAATAGCTGGACAAAGAAAAAATTGGGAGGAATCACTCTACCCTACTTTAAACCTTAGCATTAAATAACAATTAATTATTAATTAATTAAATAATCCTACATTAAATGATATAGTATGGTGTTAGCTTTGGCAGATGGTTAGACACATAGATCAATGGAAAAAAAAGAGAGAACCCAAACTCATACATATATGCCCAACTGATTTTTGACAAAGGTAAAATGAAAAAAAAAAAAAAAAGTTGAGAAAAAAAGCTTTTTCTACAATTGGTGCTGGAACATTTGGATATCCGTAGACCAAAATAATAAACCTTACCCTAAATTTCCCACTTTACAAACAAATTAACTCAAAATAGAGCATGGACTTATATGTGGAACAAAAAACTACAAAATTTTTTAAGGAAAAGAAGGGGAAAATGTTCAGGATCTAGATCTTGGGGCTACTTGATAAAAGCACAGTCTATAAAATAAAAAGTTGATAGTTTACATATATCTCATTAAAATTAGAGAATTTTTCTTTATGAAAGACTTATGAGGATGACAAGAAGAAAATATTTGCAAATCATTAGCACCAAAAATACATTAAAAATTCTCAAACTTCAACAGTAAAACAAACAATGCATTAGAATATGAATAAAATACATATATAGACACTTTACCAAAGAGAATATATAGATGGCAAATAAGCAAATGAAAAGATCTATTCACCATCATAAGACACTAGGAAACTGAAAATTAAAACCACATGAGATATCACTGACACCTATCAAACTGAATAAAACCAAAAATAGTGATAATCAAATGATTGTGTGGATGAAGAGAAAGTGGATCATTTCCATTTCTTATGAAAGTGAGTAGTGTTACAGCCACTCTGCAGAACTATTTTTCAATTTCTTAGAAAGCTGAACACGCAACATACATTTGGCTCAGCAACTGCACTTTTAAGGGTTTATTCCAGATACATGTCAACTTTATTGTCACAGAAACCTGTACACAACTTTATTCACAGTCAAAAGCTGGAAAACGTTAAGCTGCCTTGAATTGGTAAACAGTTAAACAAATGATGATGCATCCATACCACGGAATACTACTCAGCATAAAAGGGAATGAGCTGTTATACACCCAACAACTCGGGAATTCTGCTGAGTGAAAAGAGACAGTCTCAATACATTACATGTTGTGCAAATCCAGTTTTTAAACATTCTTGAAATGACAGAATGATAGAAATGAAGAATAGATGAATGGTTACAAGGGGTTAAGGAGAGGAGTGGTTTAAGGTAGGGGGAAGGGAGGTCATCGTGGCTATACAAAGGCAACAGGAAGGGTCTTTTTGATGATAGAGCAGTTTTATATCTGGACTCTATCAATGTCAGTATCCTGGTTATGTTATTGTACTATAGTTTTGCATGATATTACCATTGGAATTACTTGGTAGATATTCCATGG
Organism: Symphalangus syndactylus; assembly: GCF_028878055.3. Taxonomy (NCBI): domain Eukaryota; kingdom Metazoa; phylum Chordata; class Mammalia; order Primates; family Hylobatidae; genus Symphalangus; species Symphalangus syndactylus. The sequence continues at coordinate 47,208,913 of NC_072440.2, forward strand.
TTCCTGTCTGTATTATTCTGTTATAGTAGCATGCAAATCTATAATTTATCAAAAGGAAAAGTTAAAAAAAAGGCAACAGGGAGAATTGAGTAGATAACCAGAATTACCAGAAGAGATTTTAGAAAATGGTAAAGAAACATTATTAGAAACAGAATAGTGGCTTAGAATTTTCCAGATCTGAAAATAGAAATGAGTCTTTTGACTGAAGAAATCTAGTTATTTGCAATATGGGTAAAGACTAATGAATACAAATCTAAAACTTCACAATTTCAAGGATACAGTAAAATTTCACATTTCAAACATAGACAGAATCTTATTTCCTGAGAGCAAAGGCAGATGAGGTAGAACTGAATATCCCTTATGCTGAAGGTTGCCTTCTCAACACCAGCGTTTGACTGGCAGACATATGCAACTGGATGCCTTTGTTTTGGGGCTAAGGGAGGAAGATGGTTTAGTATGTAGACTTTCATTTAAGTGTTTTGTTTTCAGTAAAGCACCAGAGCCTTCAGCTCTGCCTGGTGCCCCTGAACCACAAGTCCTGAGTTCCTGTGCTTGACTCTGGAATGTAAACTTCCAAAGTTTGTATTGCAGAAGGAGTAGAAAAGAGGGAGGTAGGGACAGTCTAAACTGCATGGAGTTAAAAATCTGAGATTATTTACTGGCCATCTTAGTCTTTGCATTGCTATGAAGGAATACCTGAGACTTGGTACTTTATAAAGAAAAGAAGTTTATTTGGCTCTTAGTTCTGCAGGCTGTGCAAGCATGGTGTCAATATCTGCCTCTGGAGAGCCTCAGGCTGCTTCTGCTAATGGTGGAAGGAGAAGGGGAGCCATTGTGTAGAGATCACATGACAAGAGTGTGTGTGTGTGTGTGCGTGCGCATGCGTCAGAGAGAGAAAGAGATAGAGAGAGAGAGAGAGAGGAAGGAGGTGCCAGGCTGTTTCTAACAGCCAATTCTCATGGTAACCAACAGAGAGAACTTACTCTTTTCCGTGAGCATAGCACTAAGCCATTCATGAAAGATGTGCCCCTATGACCCAAAACAGCTCCCTTTAGGCCCCAACTCCAACATTGAGAATCCAATTTTAACCTCAGTTTTGGAGGGTCCAGTATCCAAATTATGACACTTGCTTTTAAAATATATTTACACCCAATGTTCATTTTTTAGTCTAACCTTCAACCTGACATTGCTGCCAGTTCCTGAGCCTTGGGAGTTCTGGAATACAGAAAGACTGCTTCTGTCCCCTCCTATTGCTTGCTTAGGTATTGGATCTTTTAAATCTGTCACAGCCCATGCATGGCGTTTTCCAACTTCTAAATTGATTTTTTGTTGTTGTCTTCTTTTATTGTCTTTGAGAGTTCATGTCTAAAAAAGTCCCATCACTATCATTTTAGTGGCATTTGACAAGAATTAGATTTACTTTCTGAGCAATTCTCCAATCATGCTCAACCTATAATTCACTTAAACAATTATGGTGATCACTTAAAAAAGTCTAGAAACTCTTCCCTTTCTCTGGTTGCTTCCTTTCCCACAGCAGCCTGTTCTTTTTTGGGTAAACTATCCTTACCTATCTCTTTGAGGATATCAGTTTAAAACATTTCTAAAGTTATGACCATTTTTTTGTATTTTATCTATTTCCTCTGCTGTCAGTGGTTTATCTCTTTCACTTACTGGTTTGTCCTCAGATGCAATTGTAAGTTTATTGTCCTTTTTCCTTTCTTATTTTGTACTTTCCTTTTGATTTGTTTTTTTCTTTATAAGTTTTAAAAAATAAGGTAAGAAGGCTTTGCTAGTTCGCACAAGTAGCAGGTGGAAGATCTGTTTACTTAGAATGCCATTGTCCCAAAGAGGAAGGCTATCTATGGATATCTATGAAGTGGATGGTTACTGTTGATATAAAGAACAGACAGACTTGCTCAAAACACAGAGAGCTCTCCTCTGGGTTAGAGGACCTAGGAGTTACCATAGGTATACTCTGCATCTCTCATTAGGCGCAACACCCACAATGTTTCAGTAAGAATAAATGCGATAATTTTCCTGCTAGCAAAAGAGGAAGAGCACCTAACCTAGTCCTTCTTGAAACAATTCTTTAATCAACTATCATCACTGATGCCCAATAAACAATTTTGGCTCCATATTTGCCAACTTAAAATATGGATATTTTCAAGGTCAGTCCAGGGTAGAACCTATTTATGGAGAAGTCTTCTGCCAAGTGTGTTCCCTAATGTTTCCTTTATTTTTATGTTACTTCTAAGTAGAAGTGGAATAACTTTATCCATTATTCAGAAATATGTAAAAAGTTCTGGTTTGCTAATTAAAAAGATAATTTTATTTTTCATTTTGATAAGATTGGGGGTGGAGCGTGAAGCAAGCTCATATCCTCAAACCTCCATCATGAATCAGAAATTATTACCTTTTTTTTTTAAATTTTGCAAATCCTACTCATCCTTGAGGATACAGCTCAGATGACATCTCTATGAAGTGTTCCCTGATCTTCCCACACTGAATTAGGGTTGCTATTGCTGTTGCTGCACAACTTGGTTACATTCTGTTACTTGCCACTTGGTCTAGTAACTTGTCTCTATGTATCTTTCTTGCTTCCTCACTTGAGAGATTTGGAAGGTATAAACTGTACTGTATTCATTCCTAAATACTCAATGTTTAACATCATTCCTATTGTAAGATTTAGGAAATGAATCCATGACAAAAGAATAGCCAAAATCTTGTGTCTTAAACTTCTGCCTTACCTAGGCAAGGCACATATAAATCATTTATTTGTTTTCTAGGGATTCTGTGTACCTTTTGAAAGATATTTAGCTTATGAATATCTGCAAAGCTACTTATTTCATTTCTAGCAGAGTGTACTGTGTGCATATGTATGTGTGCGTGTGGTTTTATCTGTAAAACATCTATAACATGAAAAGCTAAACTTCTATTTGGACAGAGTATCTGTGATATCATTACTGATTCACAATAACCAATCAGCTTTTTAAAGAACATTTCAGCAAAGTTACAGTACAACATTAAAATACATGATTTTGTGATTTGGCAAATCACTCTGAGAAACATTTCCTTATTTATGAACACCTTTTATAGACAAATCTATTTCATGCATGTTTATTAATTTTTTATCATCAAACACAATTAAAATTCTAAATATGATTCAATGTGCAATAAATTTAAAATAGTTCTATCCCTTTGATCAAAAATGTTAATCTCAACTCTAAATGTTATTGTTGCACTTGGTGCATGTGCACCTATTACCTAAACCATGATTTATCCAGCTAAAAAACTTCTCGTAGATAATTTAGCTTGGAAAATTTTTTGTTTTCTTAGTGATCACACAAAGTCTTTATAACATGCTTGTTCCAATTTTTAATTATATGGTATATGAAATCACTATCCTCAATCTATAATTCAATAGTATATTTAAAGTAAGTGAGTTTAGATCAATGGATCATCTAACTTATGACTAGGTTAGTGAACAAAATTAAAACTTCTATTCACAAACACTATAATACATTCTGCAAATAATGTAGGTATTTCAAACAACTTCAGCTTCCAAACTTATGCATACATTTGAACTTTCCCTTCTAAAGGGCTTAATAGACCTTCTAAGGCTTTCTAAATTATATAGCATTTGATGTGAATTTGAGTGACCCTTCAATCCAAGAGTTGTAGACAATAAAAATGTCTATTGATTGGCAGATGATATAATGATTCTTTGACTACCAACTCCTAGAAGCTGTCTTGGAGAAGGGTTATGATGAAAATCGTGGCCTGGGCATATGATCTGAGAGGATAGTTAATGCTTCAGTCAGAGTCCAAATCAAAATCTAATGACTCTTTTTTACAGGACCTATATAGGAAGGCTGGTTAATATTGTAAGTCATGACCTGGTAATGATTATTGTATATTTTCCAGTAGAGGTTTTTGAGTTTGTTTTCTTTTTAAATTGTCATGCTTCTCCTGATTTTCATCCCATCTACAAATAATCTGAAATCTCAGATTTGGTGCCTTTGCAGTCTCACATGCGTTTGCTATACTCTTTTCTAATCTGTAGAAATAAACCATAACTATCCAGGGTTTTTATCTTTCATATTCATTGATCACTTCCTTCATTTCTAAACAAACCAAGGAAAGTATGAAAGTAGATAAAATTTTGTGTTCTCCTAGTCACTAAGTAGCTACTATTTCACCCATACTTTTCTGGATTGGTTCAGTTTTAGGTAGTTTGTGAATCTGAATGTCTAACGGCTATTGATTTAAGGAAGAGTGGAGAAGAATTCAGAGGGAATTTTTTCTCTTTCATATTCGTGGGATGTACATTTGGCACATAATCACTTGGATTCTGGTCCTCAGTTTGAGTAACATTACAGGAGGCCTTCAGGGCCCAATCTGTTAGGAAATGTTATTTGAAAATGGATGGAAGTTCACTCTGCCTCCTCAGCTGCTTCAAAAGCACAATTGTGCATTTTTTCCCCATCCTCCACCTATCAAAATGCTACTCATTCTTCAAGCCCCGGCTCAGATATTATCTCTGTGTCACCTTCATGGAAATAAAGATAGTTAGTTAGTCCCTGTACTCTACTGTTATTAAATTTAAAGAAAATCTCTGCTTCATAAAAAGTCAAGAACAGCTGAGAAAATCTTGAAGAAGAATAACAAAGCTTCTGTTCCTATACCTTACACCACTAGACAACATGATCTTTTGTAAAGTTATAGTGATTAAGACAGTATGGTATTGATGTAAGATCAGACAAATAGACAAATGGAATAAATTAGGAATTGAGAAACACACATTCACAAAACTGGGTACCTGATTTATAATAAAGGCGACATTGCAGGGAAAGGATAGTATTTTCAAAAAATGTTATTTGTTCAATTGAATATTTACATTAAATAAATCAATCTTGATCTTAAACTATGTTAAAAAATCTATTCCTAACTAAATATAAAAGTTTTTTAAACTAAGCTTTTAAAAGAAAGGTAAAATATCTTTATGACCTTTGGGTTAGACAAATGTTTATTAAATAAGACTTAAAGAGTGCTAACCATAAAGGAAATATTTGATAAATTGGACAAAATAAAACTAATAATTTCTTAGTTAATAATTAATTCATTAAAAGACATCATTAAGAGAGTGAAAGAGCAAGTTACCCTGTTGAAAGATTTATCTAAAGTATATATTTGACAGAGGACTCATATTCAATACACGATATAAACAACTTCTGAAAATCAACAGGAATAAGGCCAGAGAAGAACATAGAAAACACCATGGGCAAAAGAGCTCAACATGTCCTCATAAAAGAGGCTAACTAAATGACCAATTAACATATTTAAAATTGTTCAACATCATTAATCATCTGGAAAATGCAAATTAAAATGTCGATTAACACGCTACTATATACCAGAATGCTTAAAATGAAAATCATCAGTGAAAACAAGTGTCATTGATAATGTGAAGTTATTGGAACTCCGATAAACTGCTGATGGAATTGTAAATTGATATAAACTCTTTAAAAAATATTTGGCAACATCTATTACAGATAAACATATGTGGACTTGTTGCAAATCCCTTTTTACATATATATCCAACAAAAATACATAGGATGTTCACTAAAAGATACGAACAAGAATTCTTATAGTATTATAACCATAATGGCCCCAAACTTGAAACAACTGAATTTCCATCTATAGTAAAATGCATAAATAAACTATGGTGTATTCATTTAATGAAATACTATACAGCCTTGTAGTAATTCAGAGACTGACTGAATTGCAGCTACTTACAATGATGAACCTTAAAAGTAGATGAATCTTAAAAGCTGAATGTTAGAAGTTAGACACATAGACTATATGATTTCATATATAAGGAGGGCTGATTATATGATAATGTTCACTTTTTGAAGACTCATTAAGCTGTACCTGTAAGTTTTGCATTTAACTATATGTAATTTAGACTTTTTAAAAAATAATGCTTAAAAATACATGCCATTAAGCATTACACACCTGTCTCTACCCATAGACTGCAAGGTCCTTAAAACTAGGCTCCAAGATTTGTTGTTACTTGTCCAACATTTGGTATCATGTTGGGTATGTACAAGGTTCTCAATAAATATGTATTCCATTTAAAATAAAAGCATTGTTGGGGATTCCCAGGCGAGATGGCCAAATAGGAACAGCTCTGGTCTGGAGCTCCCAGTGAGACCAATGCAGAAGGTAGGGGATTTCTGCATTTCCAACTGAGGTACCCAGCTCATCTCATTGAGACTGGCTAGACAGTGGGTGCAGCCCACAGAGGGCAAGCAGAAGTAGGGTGGGGCGTTGCCTCACCTGGGAAGCACAAGTGGTTGGTGAACTCCTTCCTCTAGCCAAGGGAAGCCATGAGAGACCATGCTGTCAGGGATGGTGCTATCCGGCCCAGATATTATGCTTTTCCCACAGTCTTTGCACCCCCAGACCAGGAGATTCCCTTGGGTGCCTACACCACAAGGGCCCTGGGTTTCAAGCACAAACTGGGTAGCCATTTGGACAGACACCGAGCTAGCTGCAGGAGTTTATTTTTGTACCCCAGTGGCACCTGGAATGCCAGCGAGACTGAACTGTTCACTTCGCTGGAAAGGGGGCTGAAGCCAGGGAGCCAGGTGGTCTTGCTCAGCAGATCCCACCCCCACAGGGCCCAGCAAACTAAGACCCACTGGCTTGAAATTCTCACTGCCAGCACAGCAGTGTGAAGTCGACCTGGGACACTCAAGCTTGGTGGGGGGAGGGGCGTCTGCCATTACTGAGGCTTGAGTAGGTGGTTTTCCTCTCACAGTGTAAACAAAGCCACTAGGAAGATTGGGCTAGGCAGAGCCCACCACAGCTCAGCAAAGCCACTGTAGCCAGGCTGCCTCTCTAGATTCCTCCTTTTTGGGCAGGGCATCTCTGAATGAAAGGCAGCAGCCCCATTCAAGGGATTATAGATAAAACTCCTGTCTCCCTGGGACAGAGCATCTGGGGGAAAGGGCAGCTGTGGGTGCAGCTTCAGCAGACTTAAACATTTCTGCTTGACAGCTCTGAAGAAAGCAGTGGATCTCCCAGCACAGTGCTTGAGCTCTGCTAAGGGACAGACTGCCTCCTCAAGTGGGTTCCTGACCCCTGAGCCTCCTGACAGGGAGACACCTCCCAGCAGGGGTCGACAGATGCCTCATACAGGAGAGGTGCCCCTCTGGGATGAAGCAATCTTTGCTCTTCTCCACTGGTGATACCAGGCAAACAGGGTCTGGAATGGATCCCCAGCAAACTCCAGCAGACCTGCAGAAGAGGAGCCTGAATGTTAGAAGGAAAACTAAAAAACAGCAATAGCATCAACATTAAAAAAAAAAGGATGACCAAGCAAAAACCCCATCTGAAGGTCACCAACAGCAAAGACGAAAGGCAGATAAATCCACAAAGATGAGGAAAAATCAGTGCACAAAGGCTGAAAATGCCAAAAATCAGAACGCCTCTTCTCCTCCAAAGGATCACAACTCCTTGCCAACAAGGAAACAAAACTGGACAGAGAATGAGTTTGACAAATTGACAGAAGTAGGCTTCAGAAGGTGGGCAATAACAAACTCCTCTGAGATAAAGAAGTATGTTCTAACCCAAAGCAAGGAAGCTTAGAACTTTGATAAAAGGTTAGGTGAATTGCTAACTAGAATAACCAGTTTAGGGAAGAACACAAATGAACTGATGGAGCTGAGAAACACAGCAAAAGAACTCCGTGAAGCATACACAAATATCAATAGCCAAATCAATCAAGCAGAAGAAAGGATATCAGAGATTGAAGATCAACTCATGAAATAAAGCATGAAGACAAGATTAGAGAAAAAAGAATAAAAGTGAATGAACAAACCCTCCAAGAAATATGGGACTATGTGAAAAGACCAAACATACGTTTGATTGGTGTACCTGAAAGTGACGGGGAGAATGGAACCAAGTTGGAAAGGACTCTGCAGGATATTATCCAGGAGAAATTCCCCAATCTAGCAAGGCAGGCCAACATTCAAATTCAGGAAATACAGAGAATACCACAAAGATATTCCTCAAGGACAGCTACCCCAAGACACATAATCATCAGATTCTCCAAGGGTGAAATGAAGGGAAAAATGTTAAGGGAAGCCAGAGAGAAAGGTCGGGCTACCCACAAAGGCAAGCCCATCAAACTAACAGGGGATCTGTCTGCAGAAACCCTACAAGACAGAAGAGAGTGGGGACCAATATTCAAAATTCTTAAGAATTTTCAATGCGGAATTTCATACCCATCCAAACTAAGCTTCATAAGTGAAGGAGAAATAAAATATTTTCAGACAAACAAATGCTGAGGGATTTTGTCACCACCAGGCCTGCCTTACAAGAGCTCATGAAGGAAGCACTAAATATGGAAAGGAAAAACTGGTACCAGCCACTGGAAAAACCTACCAAATTGTAAAGACCACTGATACTGTGAAGAAACTGCCTCAACTAATGGGCAAAATAATCAGCTAGCATCATATTGACAGGATCAAATTCACATGTAACAAGATTAACCTTAAATGTAAAGGGGCTAAGTGCCTCATTTAAAAGACACAGACTGGCAAATTGGATAAAGAGTCAAGACCCATCGGTGTGCTGTATTTAGGAGACCCATCTCACGTGCAGAGACATACATAGGCTCAAAATAAAGGTATGGAGGAGTATTTACCAAACAAATGGAAAGCCAAAAAATAAAAAGCAGGAGTTGCAATCCTAGTCTCTGATAAAACAGACTTCAAACCGAAATGATCAAAAAAGACAAAGAAGGGCATTACATAATGGTAAAGGGATCAATGCAACAAGAAGAGCTAACTATCCTAAATATATATATGCAACCAATACAGGAGCACCCAGATTCATAAAGCAAGTTCTCAGAGACCTACAAAGAGACTTAGACTCCCACACAATAATAGTGGGAGACTTTAACACCCTACTGTGAATATTAGACAGATCAATGAGACAGAAAATTACAAGGATATTCAGGACTTGAACTCGGCTCTGGACCCAAGTAGAACTAACAGACTTCTACAGAACTCTCCACCCCAAAGCAACAGAATATACATTCTTCTCAACACCACATAGCACTTATTCTAAAACTGACTACATAATTGGAAGTAAAACACTCCTCAGCAAATGCAAAAGAATGGAAATTATAACAAACAGTCTCTCAGACCACAGTGCAATCAAATTAGAACTCAGGATTAAGAAACTCACTCAAAACCGTACAACTACCTGGAAACTGAACAACCTGCTCCTGAATGACTACTGGGTAAATAACAAAATTAAGGCAAAAATAAATAAGTTCTTTGAAACCAATGAGAACAAAGACACCAACATACCAGAATCTCTGGGACACAGCTAAAGCAGCGTTTACAGGGAAATTTATAGCACTAAATGCCCACAGGAGAAAGTGAGAAAGATCTAAAATCAACCTCCTAACACCACAATTAAAAGAAGTAGAGAAGGAAGAGCAAACAAATTCAAAAGCTAGCAGAAGACAAGAAATAACTAACATTATAACAGAACTGAAGGAGATAGAGACACGAAAATATCCTTCAAAAGATCATTGAATTCAGGAGCTGATATTTTGAAAAGATTAAAAAAATATACAGACCTCTAGCCAGACCAGTAAAGAAGAAAAGAGAGAAGAACCAAATAGAAACAATAAAAAATGATAAAGAGGAGATCACCACTGATCCCACAGAAGTACAAACTACCATCAGAGAATACTATGAACACCTCTATGCAAATAAACTACAATATCTAGAAGAAGTGGATAAATTCTTGGACACATACACCCTCCTAAAACTGAACCAGAAAGAAGTCATATTCCTGAATAGACCAATAACAAGTTCAGTAATTAATAGCCTACCAACCAAAAAAAGCCCAGGACAAGATGGATTCACAGCTGAATTCTACAAAAGGTACAAAGACGAACTGGTACCATTTCTTCTGCAACTATTTGAAACGATAGAAAAAGAGGGACTCCTCCCTAACACATTTTATGAGGTCAGCATCATCCTGATACCAAAACCTGGCAGAGACATAACAAAAAAAGAAAATTTCAGGCCAATATTCCTAATGAAAATTGATGCAAAAATCCTCAATAAAATACTGGCAAACAAAATCCAGTAGCCCATTAAAAAGCTTTTCCACCATGATCAAGTTAGCTTCATCCCTGGGATGCAAGACTGGTTCAACATACACAAATCGATATAAGTAATCCATCACATAAACAGAACCAATGACAAAAACAACATGATTATCTCAATAGATGCAGAAAAAGCCTTTGATAAAATTCAACACCCCTTCACGCTAAAAACACTCAATAAACTAGGTATTGATGGAACATATCTCAAAATAATAAGAGCTATTTATGACAAACCCACAGCCAACATCATACTGAATGGGCAAAAGCTGGAAGCATTCCCTTTGAAAACTGGCACAAGATAAGGATGCCCTCTCTCACCACTCCTATTCAAGGTAGTATTGGAAATTCTGGCCAGGGCAATCAGGCAAGAAAAAGAAATAAAGTGTAATCAAATAGTAAGAGAGGAAGTTGAATTGTCCCTCTTTGCAGATGACATGATTGTATATTTAGAAAACCCCATCGTCTCAGTCCAAAATCCCCTTAAGCTGAGATGCAATTTCAGCAAAGTCTCAGGATACAAAATCAATGTGCAAAACCCATAGGCATACCTATACACCAATAATAGACAGACAGAAAGCCAAATCACCAGTGAACTCCCATTCACAATTGCTACCAAAAGAATAAAATACCTAGGAATACAACTTACAAGGAATGTAAAGGACCTCTTCAGGGAGAACTACAAACCACTGCACGAGGAAATAAGAGAGGACACAAACAAATGGAAGAATATTCCATGCTCATGGATAGGAAGAATCAATATAGTGAAAATGGCCATACTGCCCAAAGTAATTTATAGACTTAATGCTATTCCTATCAAGCAAGCTGCAATTGACTTTCCTCACAGAATTGGAAAAAACTACTTTAAATTTTACATGGAACCAAAAAAGAGCCCATATACCCAAGATAATCCTAAGCAAGAAGAACAAAGCTGGAGGCATCACACTATCTGACTTCAAACTATACTACAAGGCTACAGTAACCAAAAGAGCATGGTACTAGTTCCAAAAAAAAAAAAAATATAGATGAAAAGAACAGAACAGAGACCTCAGAAATAATACCACACATCTACAACCAACTGATCTTTGACAAATCTGACAAAAACAAACAATGGAGAAAGGATTCCCTATTTAATAAATGATGTTGGGAAATCTGGCTAGCCATATGCAGAAAACTGAAACTGGAGCCCCTTCCTTACACCTTCTACAAAAATTAACCCAAGATGAACTAAAGACTTAAATGTAATACCTAAAACCATAAAAACCCTAGAAGAAAACCTAGGCAATACCATTCAGGACATAGGCATGGGCAAATACTTAATGACTAAAACACGAAAAGCAATGGCAACAAAAGCCAAAATCGACAAATGGGATCTAATTAAACTAAAGAGCTTCTGCACAGCAAAAGAAACTGAGCAGAGTGAACAGGCAACCTACAGAATGGGAGAAAATTTTTGCAATCTATCCGTCTGACAAAGGGCTAATATCCAGAATCTGCAAGGAACTTAAACAAATTTTTTTTACAAGAAAAAAACAAACTACCCCATCAAAAAGTAGGCAAAGGATATGAACGGACACTTTTCAAAAGAAGACATTTATGTATCCAACAAACATGAAAAAAAGCTCATCATCACTGGTCATTAGAGAAATGCAAATCAAAACCACAATTAGATACCATCTCATGCCAGTTAGAACGGCTATCATTAAAAAGTCAGGAAACAATGGATGCTGGAGAGGATGTGAAGAAATAAGAAAGCTTTTACACCGTTGCTGGGAGCATAAATTAGTTCAACCATTGTGGAAGACAGTGTGGCAATTCCTCAAGGATCCAGAACTAGAAACACCATTTGTCTCAGCAATCGCATTACTGGGCATATATCCAAAGGATTATAAATCACTCTACTATAAAGACACATGCACACGTATGCTTATTCCAGTACTATTCACAGTAGCAAAGGCTTGGAGCCAACCCAAATGTCCATCAATGTTAGACTGGATAAAGAAAATGTGGCACATATACACCATGGAATACTATGCAGACATAAAAAAGAATGAGCTCATGTACTTTACAGGGACATGGATGAAGCTGGAAACCATCATTCTCAGCAAACACACAGGAACAGAAAACCAACATCGTAAGTTCTCACTCATAAGTGGGAGTTGAACAATAAGAACATTTGGGCACAGCGAGGGGAACATCACCTAGAGGGGCCTGTCGGGGGGTGGGGGTTAAGGGGAGGGATAGCATTAGGAGAAATACCTAATGTAGGCGATGGGTTGATGGGTACAGCAAACCACCATGGCACATGTATACCTCTGAAAGAAACCTGCACGTTCTGCACATATTTCCCAGAACTTAAAGTATAGTAAATAAAAGCATTGTTGACTACTCAATTGGCATCACTACATAAATTCAAGTTAGTGAAAAGAGAATAATTCTTCACCTTGTGATGAATAAGTCAGTCAGGCCATATCACAACTTTACGGAGTTGAAAATTCCTATCAAATTCCCCATTCTCAGCATTTATGAATGTAAAGGTTCTTCAATCAGTCTTTAGATAGATAAATTGACCAAAATCTAGCACTAAACTAACAGATAAGTTCAAGGCACAAACAGCTCACATTCAATTACAAGTGGCTGATTGATTATTATTTGATGACTAGAACAATTTTCCCTCAAAAAAATGTTTCATGAAAACATACTATGCCATAAGGAAGCAATTTATGCTATGAGGAAATCATAGGCCACATGATTGTTCTAGGATTTATTATCAGCAATTATGTTACATGTATTTGACATTAAATAGATAAAAATTATTATTTATTGGTGTTTTTCTTCCCAATAGTTAATAGTAGTCTGTTTATCACCATTAATAAATGGTTGATTTTTTATTGACTAAAATTAATAAATGATTAAGAACTAGTAATTAATAGTATTTAATTGTTATTTGGTGATAGGTAAGTTTTTTCAGACAAAAATGAATGCTTTATGAAGATATGCCACATGAAAAAAATTGATATATCTCAAATCTCAAAGATTATACAAATTTCTGGTAAAAATTGATTAGCAATTATATTAAATGCATTTCACATTAAGAAGCTAAGTAGTATGACTACTTGTCTTTTCATATGCCAATTATTTTCCCATGAGAAGTGTCACTTGGTTAGTCGTAGAAGAGAGCTATTTTAAAAAAGATAACTTCGATAAGTAGACTGAAGACACATGGTACATAATAGGGTCATATAGACCCCTTTGAAGCCGGCTTTTCAGGCCAGAGTTGTCGTTAACCCTAGTTAAACCATCTAAATTACCAAGAAACCAGGGGACAGATCTGGGTTCATGAAACCTTATAATCTTCCTCCTAGTGCTTGGGCCGTGAACAGGAGTGTGGAATGGGGAGGTATTTTCTATCTCTAAGTAACTGAGGCTGGTAGACTTTACTCCTAAGTGGTGTTCTAATTTCAAGAATCTTCATGGACAAAGTCGTGTTCAATGGTTTGGCAAGTCAATATCTACCACTGTGGCAGTGGGCACTACTCACCTTCCACCACTCTTGAAGATCATGTCATCCTAGGAACAACCTGCATGTAGGTAGAAAACAGAAGAGTACATAAAGAAAATGGTGCTGTCCAATATTCAGTCATCTGTAACCCATACCTCCCTTTGGGTCTTCACACAGTTCTAGGTGAAAACACCTGACCTGTTTCCTCCAAGAAGCACCGTACATCTCCACCAAGACCGCTGCTCCATTTTTTACTCCCCTCTGCCTTACTATTTTCCCCTGTTCAGTTCCATTTCCTAGAATACATGACTTCCCAGAGTAGATTTTCTAACAAAGAAGAAGAGGAGTTGCTTTGAAATCTTAAGGGTGCCATAGTAACTGATTTGTACTCAAGAGCCTTAGATTTCTCCAGTGGGATCACTCACTGTTTGAAACCCCAAACGAGGCCATTTTCAATGAACACATACACACGAAAACATAGCAAAGCTTCTTTAGTTCTTTACTTCCCGAGCAGACTTTCTCATGTACTACACATAAAAAGAAAAATAGATTCTTCACATCTGCCAACGCGACTGGGATATTTAGGGATATTTACTTGTAATCTTTTGTTATTGTATTTCCCTTTTTGCTTTGCCCTTAGTCAAGCAGGCTCTTGCATCCCATGTGAGTAGTATAGGGGTGATTAATGTGTGAGTGTGTTGGGGAGGACACCATAGCTAGTCTTCAAGCCTCCTTCCTCACTGTCCCTCCCTCTTTAACTTGGGCTTTCAAAGCCAAATGCCTTAGGAAAACTGAGAGGGTTTGTGTAGGAGGTGAAAGAAAGGAGGTGAATAGGTATAGATAGTATTTTGGAGAAGCTTTCCAAGAAATGGAGGAGATGAAAGCTTTAACTCACACTAGACTGAGATTCTCCTGGGCTATGAGCTGTGACAGACCACTGGAGAGGATATAGATTGTAAATCCTGAAAGTGTATGAGAATCAGCTTTGTCTCTTGGCAACTTAGTGAGTAGGCAGCAGAACTTCAGGAAAATGACTGTCTTGGCAAGGATGTCTGTGTTCTCACTGTGGCATGAAAGTATTAAAACCTGTTGACTTTAATGTGGCCATGATAATGGAGACAGAGGGTGTTTCAGCAGACGGAGGATGAGCTAATATGCAAAGGATCCTCTTGCACATAGATGCCTTAACACTGAAGAAGATTCTAGAACCCAGACAGGACTCGGAGGAGGAGTGATGATGAATAAGTCTTTGGAAGCCAGAAATCAATTAAGTTATAGAAAATAATTTGCTGTTTCTTACTCAAGAATTAGCTTGGTTTCTACATGATAGACACCTGGACCCTCTACCAGCCCTCACAGATCTTCTTCTGGATCAGCTGCAGAGTTTGCGAGTGTTCTTGAAACTGGCCATTTGGGCAGCTATATAACCTCCCTTAAAATATGAATGTGTGGAATGGGAAACATCAGTCAGGTACTCTACGAATATAGCAGTTTCTAGACCCAAAGAAAATCACACTCAATTATCTCAACTAATTGCTGAGATTTCCTGTAACAGCCTTGCTCTTTGCCTAACCAGGATACTCCCATTCACAACAATAGTTTCTACTACTTTACCTAAACCTCCAGCACCACTGTTATGTAACTGCGAGGACTGAATTTTGCTTCAGGTAATAGAATACTCTAACAACAAGAGCTTAGACCATACAAACATTTAATTATTGTAAATAACAAGAGGTGTGATATTAGAGGATGGTTGTATCAGCTTTTCTGTCTTTTCACTTTTTCTTACTCAGTGGATCAGCAACGTCCCCACTCATGGCCACAGTGGTAGCCAGAATTCTAAGCCTTATCTTATCTAAACCTCCCACAGCAGCATTTTAGGTAGAAAACAGGACAGGAAGGCAAAAACAGAAAAAGGAACATTTTCTTTATCGCTGCTATTCTGTCCGCCAGCCAACTTTTTTTTCAGCTTAATGACACACAATTGGGTTATGTAAACACCCTTTGCACAAATCCTTGAGCAAAATGGAATATTCATGACTACTAAATAGGATTTATTCCTTGGGGCCGATTACATCATCACACAAATGACAGTGGGGCTCTCCTAGCAAGAAAGAAGGGAATAATGCTTTTTGAGTAGTGACAAAGAGTTCCTACCAGATGCTGTGTCCAGCAATTGCTTGGGCAAAATATATTCTGTATAACAGGGCTGCCAGGTTATCTTGCTTTGCATTGAACAGCATAAAGAATGCTGCAAATAGAGCTGGCATATATGACTCTTTCCCTGACCTATGTACACCATTCGGCCGTGCTAGGACCAGGAGGGCTGCTGCTTTAATGGCTTCAGATGGTGGACTCCACGATCTGCTTTTACTTCTTTACTTCTTTTCTACAGCTACTGTACTCCATGTATTATAACCTCTCTTTTAAAACATTAATTCTTCCCATCAAAACCCTGCCTTCCACCATGAACCCCTATAACCAATCCGATGTCCCAAGATGGGAAACCCAAGTTCTCATAGAAAAGGAGCTAAATTTTGGCAGCTTCTTGTATATATTGAGTGAGGGATTTGGGGTTTATAATATTAAATCCTGTTTCTGCCCTTTACATAGTTCCCTTTGCATCCTGATATTTTCTCTGGCACCATGCACAAGAAATGGTAAGTGACATCCTTGTCTCACCGCATCCCTAGCCTGCCTCTGGTGCTCTGTGCCTGTCTGCATTTTTCCTTCCACACCAGTAGTCTAGCAAAGAATAGGAACTGCCAGTCACTCTGTGCCAAGTCACAATTGTGTTTTTATGCCAAGCCTTGAGAGAGAAGGGTGTTGTGGGTTTCACTTGCCAATGGCAATAGAAATTGATTGCAGGCAGCAGCCAATAACTGGTGAAAAAAAAAAAAACACTCCACTAAGTAGCTATAGCATTGAGGAATGCTAAAATGTTGATCGCCTGTGGACTTTTCAGCTCTGCTGGAAGTAGCAGAATCAGCAGGATTTTTTTTTTTTAATTAAGGGATCTTCTATATACTTATGTCTCTTCTGCTGTATTTCATGTTTTGTCTTTAGTTTACAAAGTATGAAGCAGTAAAAATTGCTTTACTGTCACTCTAAGAATCTGGAATTACTTCATAGAAATTATACATGCTAACATATACAACTTGTAAAATCACAACACATTTACTTAAACCAGTGTATCTTTTTCAGAGCTCTAATAGCCACAGTAATCATTGTTTCTTCCTTAAATTTTTCACCATAGCCATTTGCCCATTGATGCGTTTATTTGTATTTTAAAGTACTCCAATCACTGTCCCCACTCAGATTGAGTTTTCAGGATGTGATCTTTCTGTTGCTACATGAATCAGAACATGCTGGTTATATGCAAAGTTAATATGAATGGTACAAATATAAAGTTTAGTTTTGCTGTCAGCCTAGCTCCTCTGGAATTGCTAATTTCTCTTGACAATTATGTTATTGACACTTTCTACCCATCAAGGAGGAGTTTCAATCCTAACTCTAAAGTGTCATTCATATCTTACTGTATATCTTTCTTTATTTAGATATTCCACGCCCCCAACACAGCAAAGTATAATCAAATGGACAGTAGAAATAACTAGATTAAATTTAGAACAAAGCAACGCACAACACACACGCAATCATATTAGAAATAGGTAATAAAAACAAATTCGGATTTTCCTTATGTTCTCATTTTTGCCATTATTTGTTTAAACATTGTACAATATATCCTGAAATCAGCAAATGTAGTCTGGAGAATCCTACAAACACTGCATCATTATTTATTATAGCAATAAATTTAAATAGAAATCAACAACAAAAAAGAAATAAGAGTGTTGTGAATTCTGTACAATTTGTTAATTCACTTCACAGGACTTTTCTACTGTTTTTAATGCAGAGTGAAATTTACTACTGCCACAGTGGAATTGCTAGAGCCTTATAGAAAATAACATATATGCACAGCTAAAGACTTTTATCTAATAAAGTAATTTAAAATTTTCATTAGATTCTGGTTTCTGTGGCAGCAAGTGTATGCAGTGAGGTCATTCTGTCTAGACAAAGTCTATTTAATTTCTTACCTCAAATCAAACAAATTAGTTATCTATAGATCTAGGCTTATTCTACAGCATCCAATATGGTTCCTTGCACCTGGGTATTTTGACTCCTACAACGAGATCACACAGCTTTATTTATACCTCATTGCCCTGATGGCCTTCCAGCCCAACTTTTAGTTTATCCAGAAATTTTATTTACTTTTAGTAATATAACCTTTGCCAATCAGTTGATAATTTTTGTTTGACAGCTGCATTGAAGTATTACGTTACTTTTGAAAAATAACAATAACTGAATTGAAATATATTTATGAGTTTTTAAATAGATGAAGGTTTTAATGGTGGCAAATATTTATAATTATTAATATTTATTTGGTTAACTAGTGTTTTGATGTAGGCATCTAAGTGTAGCAGAATAATAGTAAGTTGGCTTGCAAAATATCACCTAAAGGGGAATAAAGATTACTGATCATAAGATTTAATAAATTATATAAATCTTTTATTGATTTAATTTACTCACATAAAGTTATATATAAAAATATACTAGTCTCTGCTAGCGTATGGAATTTTTGGTCCTAGCTCTTAGCATGTTTTATTGAGAGCAAGATTTTTGGAATTTTCTGTTTATATGGAAAAGTTACAGCAAGGCTTTTGTTCATACACAAAACTGCAGTCAGTAATTTGTCCCCTACTGTGGAAGAGTTTAATTCTGTGGATAAGATTTTCTTAAACTCCATTTCTTAATATGCTCAAAAACTAAGTTTTTCTCAATCAAAAAATAGTTATTTTCTAATTATGAGGATTTTGGCCACATGTTTGTCTTGCCTGAAGTCCACTTAACTGCTTTGTTTGTTGCTGCTTTGAGTTCTCATTGTTGTTGGTATTTCCTAGTATTCTGAAACCCTGGGCTATTTCTGACTAAAATTACAACGTGTAGTTATTAATTTCATCGGATTTTCAAGGTACATCCTTCTAAAAGGGCTTGTACTGTTGAGAAATATAATCAGGTTTCAACATTCTTATGATTTTTAATATACACTGTATTTGGTTGCTTTTTGTCCATCTCAGCAAAAGCATATACATATATTTAATTTTATTGATCTTATTTTGTTCTGTTTGGCGCCAGATATAATTTATAGTTGTTATGACTGAAGTTTAATATGTTAGGTCATGCATTTTTGTTGGTGTTAGTTTTTCCGGTCAGGGAAGGAAAGGGTGATCAACGGTAGGATCAATTAAGCTTTGTTTGAATTTATCTACTCTTTAAAGACTCTATAGCCTCATTCAGTATTAGAGTACTACATCTGGATGATAGTAATGCCATTAGCAAGTTTCAACATTATTATTAAAATGGGTATAAATATAATACAAATTAAAATACACTCAGAAATTTCCAAAAATCTTGCCTTCAATAAAACACATTAAGAGCTGGGACCAAAATTTCATATGTTAGCAGAGATTAGTATATTTTCATCTATAATTTTATGTAAATAGATTAAATCAATAAAAGAGCTGTATAATTTATGAAATCTTATAATCAGCAATCTTCATTCCTTTTTAGGTATTACTTTTACAATCCAACTGACTGTTATTCTATGATATTTAGATGCCTATATCAAAACACTTGCTAACCATATGAATGTTAAAAATTATAACTATTTGCCATCATTAAAACATTCATCTACTTAAACTCATATTCTTCTTAATTATGGTAGGTTAAAAGCTTTCCTAATTTTTTTTTGTAATTAAATCGATCATCATTTGTATACTTCAAATTTGTACTTATGTAATTATGACAATTTATAAGGCTACCTAAAACCTAAAATATTGATTATAAGATTACTGTTTTAGTTTGTGGGGTTATCATCTAAGCTGGATTTGTATATTCAACTGAATTATACTTTCATTTAGTATGCTGTTAAATAATAATTTGCTAAATAACATTTTAATTTTTGCATCCATTACATTAGAATAAATATCCTTTTTTTTTTGGTAACAGGACATTTGATAACTGAGTGCTAGCCCTTTGTTTTCTAAGCAACGTGGTAGTGGTAAGATACAGACAATAGTAGAATGCATGGAATCAGAAGTGGTATTGCTCACTTATTTATTCCAAAAGAGGGCAGCAAAAGTCTATTTTATATAATCTTCTGCCATGTGCAGATGCCTTCTGGTCAGTGGTTATTTTTGCATGACTTATTCCTGTCTTAAAATCAAATATCCCTTTCCTCTACTCAAAATACGAATTGAAAATAAATAACAAAACAAATTTATTGTGAAAAATATTTAGAAGAACATAAAAATAAAACATAATCTTACCTGAAGCAGGTAGTTTATCAAAAGAAGAAAATTCTGCTAATTGTCATAGTTTTCTTTGTCTCACTCTTATCAAATTCAATTAAAACTGGAATCAAATTGTTTTAGCCTTCATTTATTCTATGTTCTTATCATTACATAGTCACTGAAAAAATGTTTATCTAATCGTACATAAAGCATCAACACTATATTTCTGTTATAAAATTATTGCTGATTTTTAAAGAATAATTGTAATTTTAAACAAAATTTTGGCATCAAAAAATGAGGAAACCTTTTGACTGAGAAATCAAATGTGATTTCAGTCAAACTTTAGGTGCATAAATGAGTGGTCTAATGATGGGTAACTTGAAATATGTTTCTGTTTATCTTTATTTTGTTGAGTTTCTCCTTAAAGAAGCATTGAACCCTGAACTCACATTAAAAGAAGCATCAGAAGATTGGGCTTCAAAAATTTCTTCGTTTCTTACATACAGTTTATTAGGCTTCAACTTTTTATGCTTTAGCTATGTGAAAAGTTGTCCTTTCATTTTTTAAATAAAATGGCTAATCTTAAAAATATTGAGCATGCAATTAGATAGCTTTCAAATCTTGGAATTGAAACTAATGAGAAGTAGGAGAATGAAGGCTGCAAAATGTCTGAAAATGTCAATTATCACTAAGTTTCTGAAAAACGACATGAATTTATAATCATTGGCTATACTTTCAAGAGGAATGAAGGAAAATAAATAGGGAAAAGAGAGCATATTTTGCTGAAGTAGACTGTCTTCATGACAACGTCATCCTTTGTAGCTGTCCATGATAATTGATATGGTTTGGCTGTGTCCCTACCCAAATCTCAACTTGAATTGTATCTCCCAGAATTCCCACATGTTGTGGGAGGGACCCAGCAGGAGGTAATGGAATCATGGGGGCTGGTCTTTCCTGTGCTATTCTCGTGATAGTGAATAAGTCTCACAAGATCTGATGGGTTTATCGGGGGTTTCTGCTTTTGCTTCTTCCTCATTTTCTCTTGCCGCTGCCAGGTCAGAAGTGCCTTTCACCTCCTGCCATGATTCTGAAGCCTCCCCAGCCATGTGGAACTGTAAGTCCAATTAAACTTCTTTTTCTTCCTGGTCTCAGGTATGTCTTTATCAGCAGTGTGAAAACAAACTAATACAATAATAGTAACGAAATGCCAAATTTCTCACACATTAACTTTCTCTATTTTGATTTAATTTTTTATTTGGTACATTTACAACTTTTAGAACCATCTTATCTTTCATAAGTAACTACATCCTAAGCTTTTTACTTGATAATGGAAAAAGCAATTCATAGACAACTTCATGCACTGAGTATTGCATGTAAAATGATAGCATGGTATGTAGCACACTGTAAACACTCTTTATTATTATTATTATTTTATAACTACCATCTTTTCTTATCTGAACACAGAAACTCACTTTCATAAGTCATCCTGAAGAATGTTTCTTGACAAGTATGTGTTACGTCAATGGGAGACAATGGGATAGGATTACCATGAGCTAGCATGTGTGTTTGCATAGCCCAGTGAATACATATTTATAGACAACATTTATTGAGCATGTATTATGTGACAGGCACAATGCTAAGTATGCTATGTGTATTATATCACTTAATCCACTCAGGAGGAAACTGAGGTTTAATAGTAGAGTGATTTCTTATTGTGAGGGAAAACTGTTGATCTGCATAACTTTTAGGTGAAAAGGAACTAGTTCAATGCAAATAGTGGAGTTGAGAGTTCCCCAGCCTTATCTTTCTATTCTGGCCTGGGTTTTTACTCCACTTGAAGTGCTCAATGCCTTCTCATTTTTTTCTTACAGCTTTCAACCTATGTTCTCAGGAAAAGATCAAAGTGTAGCCCTATACTCTTTAATGTAATTTTAAGTTACTATGTTACTTTTCCAATACTCTGCATTTTAAGACATCTAGTATTGTGGATTGGAAGTTTTGTCATCAGTTAAGGGGCATTCTGATATAAATCAATAGATGGGGGAAATATTGGGTGGTTTGGGGAGGGTTGTGGTGGCAGCAAGCTGCTCTTTCAGTATTTTCCAGTCACAACATATGTACAAGTACCCTTAAGACAATAGATAATTGCAGTCCACACAATCAGGCCTAGTAGCCTAGGCTATAGTACATGCTTAATAAATTGTTGAATGGGTAAAAAAATACATACCAAACATTTTACACATATTGACTAATTTAATCCACACGATAATCCTGTGAAGTAGATATTGTTCTTATTTTCATTTTGCAGCTTGGAAACCTAAAGCCAAGAGGAGTTAGGAGGCTGCCTCACAATGGTAGAGGGAATATTACAAACCTTGGCATTCTGGCTCTGTATTCTAATGCTCTTCACCTTTGTTTTCTGTTTCTCACTTTCTGTATCTTTCTCTTTTCCAGAGTTTCATCCATCCTTGGTACTCTTCACATCTTAGTCTCTACTTTCTATGTAAAGGATATCATATTATTCCTTGGTCACGACTACTAATTGAAGTGCATAAATTTAAATTTCTGTATCAACTTGCTATTGTATTTTCAAGCATCTACCAACATCACATGGGTCTCCCAAAACTTCTCAACCCCAGCAAGTCCCAAGCTGAATTTATTATCTTCCCTGCCAAACTATATTCTTCTTTTTTTCATCATCCACTAACCTATTAAATATTTTAAAAACTTAGGGTTGTATGTGGCTCTTAATTCTCCCTAACAGCCTACGTCTGTTGAATTGCCAAATCTATCCTTTTAAGGTCTTTAAACCTGTCTTTTTTCCTCTCTTTCTCTACTGCTAAAATCATTATTCAAACCTTCATCTTATATCACCTTGATTATCACATAACTCTTTTAATTGCTGTCACTGACACTGTCTTTTCCCACTAATCCTTTCCCATAGTCTGTCACCACTGTTATCTGAAAAATTATTCTCTCATAACTTTACCTGCTTTAAAACAAGCCATCAGCATCATGCCATTACCTACAAGATAAACTTCCTTTTGTGGCATCTAAGACCTTCCACAGAAGTGAGGGGTTCCTTTGTCAGCATCTTCTTCTGCCTCTTCTGCACGTCCTCTCCTCCAGCCCGACACGGTTTCACGCTTCTCTTGGTGTGCTCCTCTTTCACATCCCTGGACCCTTGTTCACTCTGTTTCTTGCCTTTCCTGCCTCTGGTTTGCTCTTGTACTCCTGGAAAATTAATTTATCTTTCTAGCCCTGCTAAAATTCCGTGGATTCTTTTCCTAATACCTTCAGGAATAATTACTGACATTCCATGGCATTTGAAGTTTTAATTATTGAATTTTTATTTTGAGATGTTTGATGAAAACAAAAATAGGTAACATATAAGAAATGAAGAAGAATTATAATTGAATTGTGATTCCATCAAACACCTGATGAATTAGATTATGAAAATTCTGTTGAAGCTACCTGGATGCACTTCCTCACTGCCACCATCTGCCTCCCATCAAATTTAATCACTATGTTGAATTTAGTGTTTATATTTCTTTTGCTCTTTAAAATAGTATAACTAGGAATGTACGTGTCTTTAAAAATATAATGCATACATTTTTTAGTTTCATTTAAATCCTATCACATTGTATATTGTCTACCGCAGTTTCTTTTGCTTACTCAATGCTATATTTCTAAGATTCTTTGTGATACTGCCTATGGGCTGAGGGTAATTCATTTTCACAGTTGTATTATATTTCATTTTAAACTATGTCACATGTATTTGTATTTTTTTCTGTCTTTTTTTTTTTTTTTTTTTTTTTGAGATGGAGTCTTGCTCTGTCACCCAGGCTGGAGTGCAATGGTGCAATGGCAACCTCCACCTCCTGGGTTCAAACGACTCTTCTGCCTCAACCTCCCGAGCAGCTGGGACTACAGGCGCCCGCCCCCACACCCTGCTAACTTTTGTGTTTTTAGTAGAGAGGAGGTTTCACCAGATTGGGCAGTCTGGTCTCGAACTCCTGACCTTGTGATGCACCTGCCTCGGCCTCCCAAAGTGCTGGGATTACAGGAGTGAGCCACCACACTGGTCCTATTTGTATGTTTTCTTAAAGGTAAATGCTTGAGTTCCTTTCAATTTTTAAATATTATGTTATGAGCATCGTTGAGCATTCCAGAAATGAACACGTGCAATAATTAGTTTAGGGCATATATCTAGGGGTGGAATTGCTATATATAAGACTACATGCCTATTCAACTTTAGAAGAAAAGGACAATTTTTTTTCCAAAATGGATCTGTCAGTCTCCACTCTCACCAGCAGTGTGTATTTCCTCTTTGTGGGAAATTTACATGCTGGCATCCTCCAGTAAGTAGTGATCCCTCAAAGTGAGGGACTATATCTCATTTTCCCAATCATCAGCTCAAATACCTAGACCAGAGCTTGGTGCCTAGCAGGTGCACAGCAAATGTTAAATGATTACATATACAATAGTTTAAGCACCATTAAAAAATATCAAGGAAATAGAGATGAAAGCGAAGGACAAGTGAGGAATTTGTTTATTACTCAATTTGGACATGATTTTAATTTAGCCCGAGATGTTTTACTTTTTCTTCCTTCATGAAATGTTACTAAAACCAGTGAGCCAGGACTAAAAATTAAATTTGTCTTTTCAGGAGAACTGCTATTTAATATTTGCTATTTTACATGGAAAAATTTATTCGTGTTGTGAATATTTTATAATATTTGTCAGTATACTATTTTGGCTCTAGAAACATTTTGTATTCATATTACTTGTGTTTCACATACACACACACACAAATCCTGTTAGGTTTTATGGAAACTTTTTATGTAAAAATGTGCTTTAAAAAATGTTCTTTTATTCTGTTTCTTAGTCTTTTTAGTAAAGAATATAACATAGGTTAAAAAGAGGAAGTCCTCAGCATTTATAAAGCCTTGCTTTCCACAGTGTGCTTATATAATAATATTAGAATAATACTTGCCCTACACTCCCTGTGAATTGAGAGACTTGATGAGATTGCTCTTTCGACCCATTTGGCTGATGAGAAAATGGAGTCATGAGTCAATAATCAGCTTTGTTCATGATGTGGCTCTTCTGGATTTGGTCTGGTACTCTATTAATATCAGTCACCGAAAAAGAAGATTTTTTATTTCTTTTTCTAGATTAATATTTTACTGAGTAGCCCACAATCACCGCTTTATTGAACATCTCATCTGTACACAATTACATGATGTTTTAAGATGTTGGTTTTCAGCTTATTTTGTTTATCTAAAAGAGTTCTTGTGGCTTTTCCTTATATATAGGTTACAGTTACTTTTTAAAGATATTTTGAATTCTTAAACAGTAATAGATATTTTATTTTCTGCCTATGTATCTTACTATTTATTGCCTAACACTATTTACAGTATGCATACCCTCCAAAACATGGTTTAGTGACAAACAGAAGTTGGGAATTTTTCATAAATTGGGAAGAGACTTTAAATATAGGTTTCTGTAGGACTAAACCACTGGCCATTTTATGGCAACGGTGCTCCAGGAAAATCCCCAGATAGTTCTAAGTGTAAAAGAAGAGAGATCAGCTTATCTAGCTAAATTGCACTATGTCTTGTCGGATTTTATTTTTTAAGACACTCAATGCTTTTCATTTTCATTTAAAATTGTTTCTGATTAATATTTAAATAAATGTAAACACTAGTTTTTACTAAGGCTAATTGTGAAATTGAATACTCCTCACATAGGGAGTTTTTAATGTTTGCAGAGGCATTTCGTCAGCAATTTTTGTGCTATTTAAAAGATCAGTGTCTAATGGGATTAAATTGGATAATCAAATAACAAACTGAGATCTGGGTACATGGTTTGATGCCTGTGGAGTACTTCTTTGATGAATATAAATGATAAGTGTCTCGTGGTTTGGAGTAGAAGTCACCATGCCACTCTGCATGGTGTTTCTGCTAAGTCAGCACCTTGGCATGAAATTGAGACTCAGATGGAGAAGTGGACTAATATGAGAAGAAGAAACCTGGCAAGGTTTCACTTTAGTGGAGTGGAAAATGCTATGTGATATTGTGAGCAATGTTGGATTTGGAAACTTTGAAGAAAACATCTAATGCAGATATTCATGGCTTAAATCAGTTTTTAGTTCCTTAACAGTCTGTATCCTGAACTAATTCTTTGATCAATAATTTGCATAGCCCGTTGCTTTAGTTTCCTTCTACATCTGGCCTATTTGTCCTTTCAATAGGATAGAAATATACTATGTTTATGGTGTCATGTTCTATTTTGCCCTAAGAGTTCTTTTTTAGTGTTTATTTTTTCCAAAAATAGTTATTTGCCTACTCACTGTTTCTTCTTTTTAATGATAAACATAATGTAGCTTTAAAATAATTTAAATTATGGGAAGAAAAATGTTCATCTATGATCACATCATATCATTATTATATATGCTTATATACTATAGATGTGTATGTAGAATAGATATAATAGTTGTATACAGAATGTATTTATTAATATGTTTTTCACTGAACTTTTGATTAAGCTTATTTCCCCATGACTTAATTTTTAATAAAATCCTAAATATCCCACTGAGTGAAATGTTTAATAGTTTAATCATTATTTCTGGCCATTTGGTTTTATCCTTCCCTGATACTTTGTGTTCTTTAACTTCATAGCATCCAAAGATGTGGTTATTTATTAGAATTATCTCGCAAGCTTGCCTTAGGAAATATGGTGACAAAAACAAAGGTTTTCTTAGAAGTATTCCACCTCTTTGTAAAATACTCTCATTTCTATCCAGCTCTCTCTCTTCTAATCATCGCCTACACAATTACTAACGTTTACGTATGTGGTGTTCCTTGGGAAAAAAAGGCATCTGGCAAATCATTAGTTTTCAGAAGTATTAATTTAAAATGCAAACTTTACAGAAAAGTGGAAGAGATGGTTTTCTAATGAATTCTGTAAATTGTGTAATCATGGCAGCTAAATTGTTTAAGGTCAGATAACTTTCTATTACCCAGAAAATAAGCTTATGCAAGCAACCTTACTCTCTGTTTTCAAGTCTAGTCAGAGCCCTAGTTCTTGTCTCCCATTCATAGGATGTATAAAACTTCACCTTCAAAATGGGCTGAAGCTAATTTATGATACTTTGACTCTTCTTGCGAGTTCTTCATATTCTTACCACACACTTTTTTTGCATGTCACACTAGATTCTAGCTTATGCAATATGGTATGGAAAGTTATGTTTGTAGGAAAAGAAAATTATGTATAAGAAATACAACTTAAAATGACTATTTTATTTTCCTCCTGGGCATTCACAATTGGTACAATTTTATGGAGAACCAATTTATAATGTTTCATTAAGCATTTCAATAGTTTAGATAATTATTAATTCAACATAAAAATTCTTCCAGAAATATGAGTTGGCTTGACCAGTTCATATACACTTTTACTAACCACAATGTTAACATGATAAATTTTTCATACATTTTGTGTTTTGAAATAGATTTTTCTTAAGTGGAAAGAAAACAAATTGAATTTCTATTGTGTATAACATCATGCTTCAATCTCTGTCTAATTTATCTGGTTTATGTCTGCTTTCAAAGCAAGTAATTGGGCACAAATTATTTCTTAATCAAAGCACAGTATTATGAATTAATTTCCAAATAGTCATAATTTTTGTTGGTCATTTTTGCTGATTTTATTCTTTGAAATTGACTATTTTTTTTTTTTTTGAGATGAAGTCCTGCTCTGTCGCTCATGCAAGAGTGCAGTGGTGTGCTCTTGGCTCACTGCAACCTCTGCCTCTGGGTTGAAGTGATCCTCCCACCTCAGCCTCCCAGGTAGCTGGGACTACAGGTGTGCACTACCACGCCCAGCTGATTTTTGTATTTTTAGTAGATACGGGGTGTCACTATGTTGGCCAGGCTGGTCTCCATCCCCTGACCTCAAGTGATCTGCCCACCTCCACCTACCAAAGTGCTGGGATTAAAAGCATGAGCCACCATGCCTGGCCAGAATTGCCTATTTTGATTTTATTTTAGAGATATAAATATTTTTGGTGCTTTTATTTGAAGGGGAAATTTTGCCAAATAAGTAGGTTTGATTAAATATATCTGAGTTAGTTAAAGTAATGTAGAGCTAAAGAGATTGTGCAGAATTAATCATATTTAATTAAGGCTTCTACTATTTTCTCCTTTATCTCTCTCTCTCTTAATTCCTCTCTTTCTTTTCTCCCTGTATTCTTATATCAGCCTACTCTTTCATTTGCTTGCTGTTAGACTGGTATAGTCAGATATTTCACAAACTGAGTATCAGGATTGTGAGAAGCTTAGAAGAAAGCAGGTGTGGCAAATTTACGTTGTGACTCAGAGCTGTATTTTGAGATATATATTCATTATTAATATTAAGGGCGATAATGTAAGCTAGGGCTACATTTCACAGATAAACCCTTTCATCCAGGATATAGCCATGGAGAACATATACAAATATACATATATTTTCTTATATTATTTTACCCACACATAATTCTATCATTATGCTAATAGATGCCAGAAGAATAGAACAAAGAAAGAAGGTATATGATGGTTTTGAGAAATTAAGGATCCTGGCAAATTCTTTGTCACTACTTCCACTGTTAGGTGAGTTTTAAATATCTACCCACTTGAATCTGGGCTGGGCCTGTGACTGCTACTTTGTGAATAAAATATGTTAGGAATGACATTGCACATGCTCTGAATATATAATTTAAAAAGACAAGCAGCTTCAATTTTCTGCTTCTTGAAACCTAGCTGCCATACTGTGAGAAAGCCCAATCAGCAATGAGGAGGGGCTCATCTAGAGGATAACTGAGAGTCCTTGCCCACAGCTCTTGCTAAGCTCCCAACCTACAGACAAAATAACTTTCTAGACATACGAGTGAATAATCTAGGAAATTCACCCTCCAGCCTCAGTTGAGTGGCGCCAGCAGATGCCATACACAGCAGAGATGAGCTGTCCCTTCCAAGTCCTCCTCACATTGCAAAATTATGAGCTAATAAATGATCATGTTATTTCAGCCACTATGGTTTTGGATGCCTCATTATGCAAGAAGAAATACATGAATCCATGGGAGCTGATACTGTGGAGGTCAGATAATTCAGCCTTTTAAAAAAGCCGTGTTAGGAATCTTTGTTTTGATTCAAAGTACAAAGGGAAACCTTGGCAGTGCCAGAGGATCTTATTTGCATTTTAAAAAGATTGTTGTGACTGTTCTGTGATAAGTGGATTGGAAATGTCATGGTGAAAGAGTAAGAGTGGATCTATGGAGATCAGTTATGAAGCTACTATAGTTGTCTGGTGAGAGTTGATACAGGTTTGAGTGCAGAAAGTGGATACAGTAAAAAATAGAACAAAGTGGATGGGTTTGGCAGATATATCTGTATTAAAAGTGAAGGGATTGATGGCAATGCCACTTTGATAATGTTGATAATGCAAAGATATCTTGCTCCTCTCTTAGTCATTGTATAATCTTTCATTTAATCTGATTTGCCCAGTTATTTATTTGAGAATAAACAATGACTGAGCAGCTGGGTGGATCAGAGAAGATTCCTATATTCTCTGACAAAATTTGTACCAATACAGAGTCCATTGCATCTCAGTCTAAATCTGCCTTTCCTGTGAAGTATGAGAGGAGAAGGAAGGAGGAGAAAATGTGTGCTATTCTGACAGAGGGAAGCCATAACCCAGTTTGGTC
The DNA here is from genome assembly GCF_028878055.3 of Symphalangus syndactylus. Taxonomy (NCBI): domain Eukaryota; kingdom Metazoa; phylum Chordata; class Mammalia; order Primates; family Hylobatidae; genus Symphalangus; species Symphalangus syndactylus. The sequence goes on from NC_072440.2 coordinate 47,238,693, forward strand.
CATGACACATATTGGTTGGTTTAGTGAATGCTGCTTGTAATCACAGCTCATATAATATATAGGGTGTGTATTTTGGAGATTAGATAAGAAGATTTTCCAGCAATCCAAATATGAGTTTGTGCATGAAAGAGTGAAATTTCAGGTTAAAGAGATGAAGCAAATTCTGAATAAACCCAGAGACAGTACACAATTGCCAACTGTTATTCCAGATGTTTCTTGGAATTATTTGGTCATTTACTTGAGAAATCTATATACCTATTCAAACACTTACTGTGTATTCTATTTGCAAGGAATTGTGTTTCTCATTGTGTGTGTGTGTGTGTGTGTGTGTGTGTTTGTGTGTGTAGCCTTGACTACAATGGTTCTTCATGATGTTCATATATTTACAATCTGGTGAAAGAGATACAATATTTGAATTTAACAATTTGAATAACAGTATAGTACAAACAAGATGTGTTCAAAAAAACAGTTCAAAAAATTCTAACACTTAGATTCATTTCTAGCCTGAATTTTCTCTTCAAAAGAAGCTTTAAACATTATTGTTAGTGAGCACTTAATATTTTTAAATTTCTACCAGATCACCATCTTTGATATTTTGAAACAAATCCTGAAAAATGCTATTTGCTCTGAATCTAGTTAATCTCTTGCTTAGTGAAAAGAGCCATGGGCCAAAACACCTGAGTTTTAGATCACTTGCTATGTCACTGACTGATTTTGAGACATTTAGGCAAGTCATAATCTCCCTATGCCTCTGTTTTTTGTTTGTTGGTTTCCTTAATCCTATAACTACCTGGCTTAGTTATCAATCAAGATTACAGAGTAGATTAAAAGAGATGGCAGTAAATGTGAAGTACATTCAAAGGCAAAAGCTCCAAATAATTATGGTTAAAATAAATCACTTGTATTTATTTTTAAAAAGGATATCATATATAAAGTATCTTATATATAATGTATGTATATGTATTTGTTCAGGTAACAGTGAGTAGAACCAGATGTGAGTGTTTTTTACTTCTATGTATGAGACAGTGCTTTACTAAACAACCCCCCTTTTCATTTGGGTTAAAGCTTAGAACAGAAGAAACAAACAATCACGATTGGAAGACATAGCGTAGGTAGAGATGGACAAGACTAGAAAAGCTTTCTGCCTGTGTGCCTTCTTACTAATGCTCTTGATGAGAACAAAAACTTACAAATGTGAGGAAAATTTCTGGTTATTCAATTAGCTTGGTAGAGTAATTGAAGAAATTAAGAGTCTTGCTGCCTAGCCTAAGAAATTGCAAGCCAATAGCAAGGCATCAAAGAATCTGCAGTTTGGGCCTGGGTAAGGTAGAGCAACTGCTGCTAGAGACTTAGAAACTTTCTTTTTTCAAACTCCTCTCTGAAGGTTTCTGGCTAAGCCACACAGTGGATTAGCTAAGGGAGATGTTACCTTTCCTCTTTTCAACATACAGGAGAAGGGTTTTCAGCATGGTATGATTGCTACATCTTTGGTCATATTTGGGAATTTCTAGATAACCTGTCGGGGTGTTTATACTCATGTGAGCTTTGATTGAACCATGGGATAATGGTTTTCAAACTATTTCATTTTACTTTACTACTAATAACTAGCCTTGATGCCAATTTCATTAGGTACAAGGGATCTCATAATTTCAAAGTGAGCACTTGTTGTTTTCCATATGTATTTTACTCCAAGTTTTAAAGTAAAAACTAACAAAGCATACAAAGTTTCAGTTACGTAAGATGAATAAGTTCTGTATTAAAAGGGATTCCCATCCCTAGTTTACAGCATGATGACTATTGTTACCAATACCATACTGAAGCAGGAAATTTTCCCTGACGCCTTTGCAGGTGGGAACTGGAGTACACGGACACTAGAACTAGCCAGTGCTTCTGAGCTGGCAGGGGTGGACTCCACTCTCTGGGTCCCACTGTGTTCCACCTGTCTCGGGAGGAGGAGTGCAGGTGAGTAGGTCCAGGAGCTGGGGTGAGTGCTTTTGGGCACCACAGGAGGAAAACTCTGTGTGGGCCCTGTGGCAGCATCTAGCAGGGGAGTACCCATGACACCTGAAGCCCCAGAGGGCATGTGTTACAATACTCTTTTAGCTTTGCCATCCATGGCTTAAGTGGTAAATAGCTCAGTGAGCCATCTGCCTTTTTGCATGAGGCAGTTGCTCTCCACCAGCGAGGGCAGAGGGTCAGTGTGACAGCCTTTAGCATCTGCACCTGTGGCACCCGAGTTCTTGTTTGGCGTCCAGAAAAACCAGGTTGCACGAATGAATTGAAGAGTGGTGAATGAAGATGATTTTATTGCTGATGAAAGTGGCTCTTGGCAGGATGGGGAGCTGGAAAGGGGATGGAGCAGGAAGGTGATCTTCTCATGAAGTTTGGCCATCCCCAGCAGGACTCCTCTCTGAATCTGTGTCTCTGAAGTCAAGCTGCTTCTCTCCAGTGTCAAACTGTAGTCTCCAAAATCCAGCTGCTTCTTTTCTTCTCCTCTTTGCAAGTAGTTCCTGGGGTTTTTATGGGCACAGGATGGGGGATGGGGTGGGCCATGGGTGCTTTTGGAAAAGGCAGCGTTCGAGCAGGAAAACAGAAATGCACGTTCTCACTTTGGGCCATGGCTCCAGGTTTGATGGTGGGGCCCTCACTGGGACCCACCCTCTTCTACCCAGAATTTCCCTGCCTCCTGACCCTATCAATATTATATACTTGGAATTTACTAAGAAAGTAGGTGTTAGTTATTCTCAACACATACACATGCACACACACACACACACACACACCCCTACATAGTAACTATGTGAGGTGATGACACATTAGTTTACTTAATTGTGGTAATAATTTTACAGCATATACATGTATCAAAACATCACATTGTACACTGCAAATATATACAATTTTTGTCAAGTGCACCTCAATAAAGCTGAAAGAAAAGAAAAAAGCTTAAAAAGACTTTCACTTAGTCACATTATGATGGGAAACATGTTATTTTACATGTTACACTTTGTTTTGCATCTAATACATTTTTGCATGAGCAGCATACCATTTTTACTTCACTCAATGCCCAGTAGGCCCACCTGGGCTTTCCCACATCTGATAGGAACAACATGAGTTTCACTTTATATGATACATCTGTAATAACTAAATATACCATTAAGTAATGGGAACCATTCCCTTTTCTTCTCCCGACATACTTTTTAAAGAGTTCTATGGTTTGCTAATGTTCTTAGCAAGGGGGGTCAGCAGCTCTTGCTACCTAATTGGGCTACAGTTTTCATGTGACACATAGAAGACGTTATTTTTCAGGTAAAAATGACACCACAGCTAAATAACAGGAATTTAACCATCAAGACTGGGGACATGAAATTATGTGTTTTCCTACAACAGTTGATGACACCATTAGTACTCGAAGTAGAAAAAAGAAATAATACTCTTTGCAGACCTTAAGTTGGTAGAGAAAGAGCTTGATGATTTTCTGAAAAACATTACTTTTCCTTCTGCTAATCAGGAGTAAAAGTCTCATGTTTGTAGCTCACCAATTCTGCTGAAACAGCTGGACAATATCTATCTGATGACAGAACAACAATCAGCTGGAAATATTTGCAGGCTATTTAGGCATTCTAATAAGTTTAAACCAAATATTTATCTCAGCTGCAAGGATGGAAACAAATGGTTATCGTCTGGAAATGTTCTCTATCAAAATATTCTTTTTTTCAACTATAAGAACACAAATATTAGGTTTTTCTGAAAAATATTTTATTTGAAAAGTACTTGTCATTTTAGACTCTTTTTATTGAGTAATCTTTTTATGAAGATATTGCAGTGGCTCCACCATAGGGGTATATCTTTTTTTTGCAACTGTTCCTATTATCCTAAATAGTACAAATTTGAGAAAATTTTACTATTGAGAAATGGCTACTCAAAGTTGTAAATTTAACCTGTGACTTCAGAACTTTAATTCTAAATTCATTGGCCAATATAACTAAATGGGTAGACTTGTTCTAATCAACTGATCAACCTAAACTATTGTAGACAATACTAATATCAGGTTTTGTTTGTTTAAAGTCAACATTTCAAATGTAAAATCAGGTCACAGGCAACAAAGTGACTTGCCTCATAAATCATGGAGTGAAACTTAAAATTCTTGTCCCTGATTCACTGTAATAGAATTGCAGCATCTTCTTAATTTCTTGTTTTAAAATTTGCTTGTATTTTTACATTCCTTTTACTGAACAGATTCACAGTATATCATTGTTAACCTCTTATTAACAATATTTTATTCCCATATGGTGTCTAGATCTGATGTGTTATAGACTTTGAATAGAGATTGTTCAGAGAATAAACAAGCTCTTCTCAATCTGGTTTTTAAAAGTACCTCATTAGGAATACCTACCTATGCATTTTTTTCTCTAAGATATTAATTATTTTGACTAGTATAAGACTCTCATTATATAGTCAACTGGCATGAATCACTGAGAAATAAGTATATTAGAACATTTAGCCATTATTGACCAGAAGAAATTTTAAAATAGCATGTAAGAGGTTGTTGCCATCATATCCTATTATAAATTCCAAATATTCATTTCTCTTTATATATGTCCTTGGATTTCAATTTAGAGAAAGAATTTACTGATGATAATTTGTCCCCCTTCCTCATCTGATTAAAAAATCAATTCCGATGCAGTTTCATGCATGTGTGTGTGTATGTGTGTGTGTGTGTATATATATATATATATACATATACATATATATACATACATGCATATATGTAAGTTACAGTTAATGCTGTGCACAACAAATGGAATGGAAGCATTGTCTCCATTAGTTATTATTGTCACTCAAGTAATTTGCTAAAATGTAAGTTTTCTATTAAAAGAGAGTTAAAATTTCTCATCTGCTAACCAGGCTAAAAGAAGACTCAATTCTTTGCAGATATGTTTTCAGTTTAGTAATATTAAAAGACAAATTATTAGTCAGTTAGTAATCAAAAGACTCATTTCACCTATGGCTGTGTTTTTCTAAGTTAAATTTATTTTTTTCCACAAGAATACAATAATTCAAGGGAAGATAACAGTATAGATATTACATTTATCTGGAGAATTGTGCAAAAATACCCATGCTTGCACCCCACCCCAGAACAAGGGATTCAAAATCTCTGGGGATAAGTTCCAGAAAAGGATAGTTTTCCGTCGCTCCCTAGGCTATTCTAATCATCAGCCAAGTCTGAAAAAGATTTCGTTAGGCAGCCTCTTTGAGTTTTCCCTTGCTTAATTTCAATCGTTTTTCTTCTTGTCTTAGCAGATATATATCTCCTCTGGCATAGGCTATATTGCCTTTTTCTTGTCTAAATAATTGCAGATGATGTACACCAGAGAAATAAAAAAGAAAAAAATTGCAGAAAGACCCACCGCCTTCATTAAGCCAGACTCTTCTCAAACTTTAACTCAGAAAATCTTATGCAACTAAGAATATAAATATTTGATTTTGGTATAAATTTATTTGCCTTCAGACCATAGAGTTCTTGAATCCACCCATTCTTAAAACAAGAACAACAAAACAAACAAAAAGAAAGATGAAAACTTAACCAATAAGTAAGACCTTATAAAATGTTTACTACCTGATTAATTTCTGCCACTTGAAATTACTCCTCTTTATGGAAATTGTTTTTTATATTTCACGGTTAGCAACTATCCTAGTGTGCTGAGGACCGAGGAGTTTCCTAGAATGTAGACTTTCAGTTCTAAAATGAGCAAAGTCTCAAGCCCACTGTTACAGTTGTTCACTCCACTTCCATTGCTTTAATTTAAATTTCCTGACCCCAGCTCCTTGAACAAAGAAAAGCCTAGTTGCGAGGCTTCCTCTTAATCCATGTAAATTTCAGAAATTCTAAAAGTGAAAAAACTATTCTTCCAACTGAAAAAAAGAGCATTTTAAGATTTGATGCTTAGGAAAAGTAAAACGAGAAGGTTGAGCTGGGTGTCTAAACTTTCTGCCAGCTGATATATTGTGTTCTTGAAAAGAAAAAGAAAAACACTACTTTATGCATCACCTGAGACTTTATAGCACGACTTAGAGTTTGATAACAATCTAGCCAGACCATGATTATATATCCTAATTAATTAATTAATTTAATTAATTCAATAAACACTGGGCACCACTGGAGATACAGAAGTCATTCAGGCATAGTTCTTGCCCTCAGAAGTTCACAGTTTGGTAGATAAAGACCATCCACATTAGCCAGGGACTCTTGGTAGGAGGCAAGGGACATGCTCTTAGCAGGTATACATTATTAAAAATGGTTGCTATACTGGTCTTTGTGTCCCCCACATCCCCCATTCTTCAAACAAACAATTTTTTATCTGTTTCTGTGTTTAATTTTTAAGGAGTCTAGACAGGTTACTTTGGCAACCGTTTGAAATAATTTTGCCGACAAGGACTTTGCTGTTCCTGTAACAAGAAAACATTGCCAGGAGACCTGTTGTTATCTTTTGCTGATATTTGTTACTTGATCGTATCAGGAGTTTAAGAGACCGGTGCAAACAAAAAAAAAAAAAAAAGGAAAAAAAAGAAGAAAATTTCTTCAAGGCATATTTTGGTAAAATAGCTGAGAAAGAAATGAAAAAGAGGTGCAAGCTTTCCATTTTGGATTGTAAACTGTTCAAAATTTTCAGATGACAGGAGTTTCAAATATAAATCCTCTCCTTACCAGGTATGACAAATTCAGTATGCTATTGAACTTCCCTAAGCCTGTTTCTCATTTGTGAAATAGCTGCGGTCATTCTACCCCTTTTATAGAGTTGGAAAGATTAAACGCAATAATTCATGTAAAGGATTTAGCATGATTCCTAGCGCATAATTAAATCACGACAAATACGTGCATGCACTAGTATAATTGTGAATCCTCTGTGCGTTCCTTTAGTGTGTCCTAAGGATTACCAAGCCTTTTTGTGCTTAACAGATATCAAATAATTAGACATGATCTACAATTTTCTATATTTCCACAGTCTTTTGTAATTTATGTGCATACAAAAATTTATATGTGTACATATATTTAAGTACTTGAAATTTAAGTTTCTTTTTTAATACCATTATATATAAGCTTGGCAGTAGTAAGGCATACATGTAAATGCAATGGAAGGCAACTTGGTCTTTTTGTAAAGACAGAGAAACCCAGGTGGCACCAGAGCAAAGGAAGGTTCCTGGTTCCCAAAAACAGACACGGACTGGCTGCTGCCCAAGAAACAGGAATCAGGGATGCTGAAGGGATGAATGGCAGCTAGTGAGGCAATGCTGGTGTTCTGAGTCTGGGATTCTGCTGCCATAATCTCCATAATTATACCATCTTCTGCCTTTTTCATAGAACATGGTACCTATAGCCCCATTCCTTGGATTAACAGGAGTTGGAATTAACAATGCTTCAGTTGTCTTATTTTTAAGATGCCCTCCATAAAAACCAGCACAAACATTACCTTTTAGTTTCCTAGCTATCAAGTTTTAGCAGGGTGTTATTTTTGGTAGCAAAAGACCTCTGACATTTCTTAAGAATTGCCTTCTTTTGTTGCATCAGTCTCAGGTCACTGGAGAAGAATAGAGGCTTTGATGCTGACAAAGATGAAGAGGTGATTTGTGGGCCAGTGCATCAAAAAACGGAACAGGTGTATGTGAGAGAAGTATCCTTCAGCCTGATACTCTGCACAGATACTTCTTTCAAGGAGCGCAGAATGTTCATGAAGCATAAAAAGCTTTCAATCTGTTCCTGGCATAGAAAAAATAGCTCATCCTAAAACAAGTTTCCCCTAACAGCCCAGTTTCTCCATCTAGAGTGAAGTGGATGGATAATTGAATTTAAATGAACATAGAAGTTGGAAAGGATGAAAAATAACTTTGTTGTGCTATTTGAAACTCCAAAGCAGGTAGCTTGTTGTTTTGGGATTTTGTTTGTTTGTTTTGTTGTTATAAAATGAAAATATGGTTGGTTTACTCTTTTAAATACATCCTGATGAGAACTTTGTGTTTTGAGAGCTGAACAGAATCAGTTTTAGAAAATCCTTGGCTTACTAAAACTCGGGGATGCACACTAGTTTATGTTATTAAATGAATGTCTGCAGCCTCAAATAAAGCAAAAGAGCAGATGGATTATCTGAGAATAGAGACAATTCCTTTTACTTTTATGAACTAATATTGATAAGTGCTCCACCATAGGAACTGATTCTCTGTTAAAATGTTCTGATTTTCTCTACGGTCAGTTTCACTTTTGTACAATACAAGAAACTACTTATAAACATTCATTAATAGAGAATTTCTTACTCAGTGTGTCCTGTTTGGCTTTTACCCAGCTGTGTGGTTTCTGTTTATTTTTCTATCTCCAAAGACTCTTACCTAATTGTGACATTTGTCTTCATATAATTTTATCCTCAATTTGGCTGATTTGTCACTAGAGATCTTCAACAGAACTAAATGACTGTGTCTTCTCCCCGTCTTTCAGGAGAATATGTTAAAATGCTCTCATCTTGAGCTGCCTAGGTAAAAAAAAAATCTTACCTTGGCTTCTGGTTACATATTTTTCTCTTTCATTAGAATATAATATGATGCTGCAGTATGTCAAGCTTCTCTATAATATAAATATGTATTTTTAACTCTGTACTCCTAGGTTTCAGGATCTTGAGTTTCATGGTGGACAAGAACAATTGTACTAAATCCCCCTTCAAGGCTCGATGAAGCATCTGTAAACAGTGATTTATTAAGCCTCTAAGAGAATTAAGAACAAATCAGAAGCTGAGGTGTGGAGATGTCAGAGAAAAAAAACTACAGTATTATTTGGAAAGACTAAAGGGCATCTAGAAATCTATCATTCAATACCAACTCAGCCTCTTTAAATTGTGTTTGCAAGTCAAAGTTTATATTTTCACAGCATATGCATTTGTAAGAGTTTCAGATAGGAAAATTGGGTGAATCATTTTCTTTGAGCAAAACCTATACCTCATCAAGGAAATGAGTTTTATGCCACCAAGTTTATTCTTTTTATTCTTTCTAAGTATAAAACCAGTTTTCAATGATGTGCTCAGGTTATGCAGCTTTTAAGAATGATTTTTTTTTTTTCCAAGGGGTCATCTCATTTGGGGCATGACTGCAGACTTTACTTAGGTGTAATTTCATTCCTTCTTGTTTTACAAAGCCACAGGTTAAATTCAACATGACAGTGTGAGTGATATGCTTGCTAAATTTGCACTAACATATGCAAATTTAGGGAGGAATTATTTATCAGGGAGTAATAAGTTTAAATTTTTTAATAAAAGAAAGTCTAATAAGCATAAAGAAGAGCTGTGTATGAAGTGGGTGACAGATTGGAACATTTGCTGAAGGAAATCACCTCATGTAGAAATTCTAGTGCCACAGAAAATACTATATGCATGTAGAACTTACCTTCTTGATTCTGATCGTAGGAACACAGTACAGCGAAGACTTCTTTGTCCTTCCAGTCAAGTTTCTGTATTGTGATTAAAGAGGAGGAGGCATCAAACCCAAATGGGTAGGATTGTTGCCCTTTTACTCTGCCTCCCTGATTCAAATTGAACATGTCTGTCATTGGCAAAAGTCAGAAAGACTTTCCCGTGGGACCAATGGGCTCTGTGTTTGATCTAAGCTGGTTGCCCCTGTCTGTAAGGAAGGTTTACCAAGTTAATGCTTATCTATTGCTCAAACGTCTTTTTGTATTTCCTTTTCTGAAGATTCAGATCCACTGTTTTACATCTTTCTTGGTCCCTGAATAGGAAGACAATTGTCTAAGAGGGCTAAGTCACTCCAGCAAAACCATTTTGTTTGAAACTGATGATTATAAGCTTATGCTTCCTAGCACCTTATAGTTTGTAAAGAGCTTCTACATATATCAGTTTGCATTGGAGAGTAAAAAACAGTTCTCTGTCTCTCTCTTTCTCTCTCCATATATATATGATCATATACATTATATATGTTATATATTCATATACATAATATATGATATATAATATGTATTCATATACATAATATATGATATATATTATATATATTCTTCCCTTCAGACCATTGTGTCTGTTCATTTTTATTGTGAATAAAGATTGAAGTGTTTCCTTTTTATTTATTTTTTAATTTGTAATTTTATAATTTTAATAGGTTTTTGAAGAACAGGTGGTGTTTGGTTACATGAGTAAGTTCTTTAGTGGTGATTTCTAAGATTGTGGTGCCCCCAGCACCTGAGCAGTGTACACTGTATCCAATGTGTAGTCTTTTATCCCTCACTCCCCTTTCTCCCAAGTCCCCTAAGTTCAATGTCTCATTCTTAGGCCTTTGTGTCCTCATAGCTTAGCTCCCACTTATGAGTGAGAGCATACAATGGTTCGTTTTCTACTCCTGAGTTATGAAGTGTTTCCTTTCTTTTGATGATGTTTAGTCATGATTTTGTCTGGTTTGTTTTTATTCTGGTTTCTCTATTTACTTCACATGCCAGTAGACAGGTCTTCAGTTTTAAGGTAAAAAAGGGGGAGAACATGGGCCAGTTTATTTCTATATATATAATTGTGTGCTTTCTATGTATTGTTGTATTGTTTGTGCTGAATTATCTCTTCGTGTATCATCTGTCCGAGCCTGTGGAGGTCACTGATTTCCTCTGGATAGTTCTGTCACCTGAGGCTTGAGCTAGGCAAAATGACGTCGATTCTTTTTCCTGTTTTTCTTTTTCTTTTTTTGATGTATTGATGAATTAATGCAAATTCAAATTGTTGATTTTCTAATGTGAACTTTCCATTACGTTTTTTTTAAATTTTTATTATTATTATACTTTAAGTTTTAGGGTACATGTGCACAACGTGCAGGTTTGTTACATATGTATACATGTGCCATGTTGGTGTGCTGCACCCATTAACTTGTCATTTAACATTAGATATATCTCCTAATGCTGTCCCTCCCCCCTACCCCACCCCACAACAGGCCCCAGTGTGTGATGTTCCCCCTTACTGTGTCCATGTGTTCTCATTGTTCAATTCCCACCTGTGAGTGAGAACATGCAGTGTTTGGTTTTCTGTCTTTGCGATAGTTTGCTGAGAATGTTGGTTTCCAGCTTCATCCATGTCCCTACAAAGGACAGGAACGCATCATTTTTTATGGCTGCATAGTATTCCATGGTGTATATGTGCCACATTTTCTTAATCCAGTCTATCATTGTTGGACATTTGGGTTGGTTCCAAGTCTTTGCTATTGTGAATAGTGCCGCAATAAACATACGTGTGCATGTGTCTTTATAGCAGCATGATTTATAATCCTTTGGGTATATACCAAGTAATGGGATGACTGGGTCAAATGGTATGTCTAGTTCTAGATAACTGAGGAATCACCACACTGACTTCCACAATGATTGAACTAGTTTACAGTCCCACCAACAGTGTAAAAGTGTTCCTATTTCTCCACATCCTCTCCAGCACCTGGTGTTTCCTGACTTTTTAATAGTCACCATTCTAACTGTTGTGAGATGGTATCTCACTGTGGTTTTGATTTGCATTTCTCTGATGTCCAGCGATGATTAGCATTTTTTCATGTGTCTGTTGGCTGCATAAATGTCTTGTTTTGAGAAGTGTCTGTTCATATCCTTTGCCCACTTGTTGATGGGGCTGTTTGTTTTTTCTTGTAAATTTGCTTGAGTGCTTTGGAGATTCTGGATGTTAGCCCTTTGTCAGATAAGTAGATTGCAAAAATTTTCTCCCATTCTGTAGGTTGCCTGTTCACTCTGATGGTGGTTTCTTTTGCTGTGCAGAAGCTCCTGAGTTTAATTAGATCACATTTTTCAATTTTGGCTTTTGTTGCCATTGCTTTTGGTGTTTTAGATATGAAGTCCTTGCACATGCCTATGTCCTGAATGGTATTGCCTAGGTTTTCCTCTAGGGATTTATGGTTTTAGGACTAACATTTATGTCTTTACTCTATCTTGAATTAATTTTTGTATAAGATGTAGGGAAGGGATCCAGTTTCAGCTTTCTACATATGGCTAGCCAGTTTTCCCAGCACCATTTATTAAATAGGGAATCGTTTCCCCATTGCTTATTTTTGTCAGGTTTATCAAAGATCAGATAGTTGTAGATATGTGGTATTATTTCTGAGGGCTCTGTTCATTCCATTGGTCTATGTCTCTGTGGTGGTACCAGTACCATGCTGTTTTGGTTACTGTAGCCTTGTAGTAGAGTTTGAAGTCAGGTAGCGTGATGCCTCCAGCTTTGTTCTTTTGGCTTAGGATTGACTTGGCGATGTGAGCTCGTTTTTGGTTCCATATGAACTTTAAAGTAGTTTTTTCCAGTTCTGTGAAGAAAGTCATTGGTAGCTTGATGGGGATGGCATTGAATCTATAAATTACCTTGGGCAGTATGGCCATTTTCACGATATTGACTCTTCCAACCCATGAGCATGGAATGTTCTTCCATTTGTTTATATCCTCTTTTATTTCATTGAGCGGTGGTTTGTAGTTCTCCTTGAAGAGGTCCTTCACGTCCCTTGTAAGTTGGATTCCTAGGTATTTTATTCTCTTTGAAGCAATTGTGAATGGGATTTCACTCATGATTTGGCTCTCTGTTTGTCTGTTATTGGTGTATAAGAATGCTTGTGATTTTTACACATTGATTTTGTATCCTGAGACTTTGCTGAATTTGCCTATCAGCTTAAGGAGATTTTGAGCTGAGACGATGGGGTTTTCTAGATATACAATCATGTCATTGGCAAACAGGGACAATTTGACTTCCTCTTTTCCTAATTGAATACCCTTTATTTCCTTCTTCTGACTGATTGCCCTGGCCAGAACTTCCAACACTATACTATGTTGAATAGGAGTGGTGAGAAAGGGCATCCCTGTCTTGTGACAGATTTCAAAGGGAATGCTTCCAGTTTTTGTCCATTCAGTATGATATAGGCTGTGGGTTTATCATAGATAGCTCTTATTATTTTGAGATATGTCCCATCAATACCTAATTTATTGAGAGTTTTTAGCATGAAGCATTGTTGAATTCTGTCAAAGGCCTTTTCTGCATCTATTGAGATAATCATGTGGTTTTTGTCATTGGTTCTGTTTATATGCTGGATTATTTTTATTGATTTGCATATATTGAACCAGACTTCCATCCCAGGGATGAAGCCCACTTGATCATGGTGGATAAGCTTTCTGATGTGCTGCTGGATTCAGTTTGCCAGTATTTTATTGAGGATTTTTGCATCAATGTTCATCAAGGCTATTGGTCTAAAATTCTCTTTTTTGGTTGTGTCTCTGCCAGGCTTTGGTATCAGGATGATGCTGGCCTCATAAAATGAGTAGGGAGGATTCCCTCTTTTTCTATTGATTGGAATAGTTTCAGAAGGAATGGTACCAGCTCCTCCTTTTACCTCTGGTAGAATTCGGCTGTGAATACATCTGGTACTGGACTTTTTTTGGTTGGTAAGTTATTAATTATTGCCTCAATTTCAGAGTCTGTTATTGGTCTATTCAGGGATTCAACTTCTTCCTGGTTTAGTCTTGGGAGGGTGTATGTGTCCAGGAATTTATCCATTTCTTCTAGATTTTCAAGTTTATTTGCATAGAGGTGTTTATAGTATTCTCTGATGGTAGTTTGTATTTCTGTGGGATCAGTGGTGATATCCCCTTTATCATTTTTTATTGCGTCTACTTGATTCTTCTCTCTTTTCTTCTTTATTAGTCTTGCTAGCAGTCTATCAATTTTGTTGATCTTTTCAAAAAACCAGCTCCTGGATTCATTGATTTTTTGTAGGTTTTTTTTGTGTCTCTATCTCCTTCTATTCTGTACTGATCTCAGTTATTTCTTGCCTTCTGCTAGCTTTTGAATGTGTTTGCTCTTGCTTCTCTAGTTCTTTTAATTGTGATGTTAGGGTGTCAGTTTTACATCTTTCCTGCTTTCTCTTGTGGGCATTTACTGCTATCAATTTCCCTCTACACACTGCTTTAAATGTGTCCCAGAGATTCTAGTATATTGTGTCGTTGTTCTCGTTGGTTTCAAAGAACGTCTTTATCTCTGCCTTCATTTCGTTGTGTACCCCGTGGTCATTCAGGAGCAGGTTACTCAGTTTCCATGTAGTTGAGTGATTTTGAGTGAGTTTCTTAATCCTGAGTTCTAGTTTGATTGCACTGTGGTCTGAGAGACAATTTGTTATAATTTCTGTTCTTTTCCATTTTCTGAGGAGAGCTTTACTTCCAACTATGTGGTCAATTTGGGAATAGGTGTGGTGTGGTGCTGAGAAGAATGTATATTCTGTTGATATGGGGTGGAGAGATCTGTAGATGTCTATTAGGTCCACTTGATACAGAGCTGAGTTCAATTCCTGGGTATCCTTGTTAACTTTCTGTCTCATTGATCTGTCTAATGTTGACAGTGGGGTGTTAAAGTCTCCCATTATCATTGTGTGGAAGTCTAAGTCTCTTTGTAGATCTCTAAGGACTTTCTTTATGAATCTGGGTGCTCCTGTATTGGGTGCATATATATTTAGGGTAGTTAGCTCTTCTTGTTGAATTGATCCCTTTACCATTATGTAATGGCCTTCTTTGTCTCTTTTGATCTTTGTTGGTTTAAAGTCTGTTTTATCATGAGACTAGGATTGCAACCCCTGCCTTTTTTTGTTTTCCATTTGCTTGGTAGATCTTCCTCCATCCCTTTATTTTGAGCCTATGTGTGTCTCTGCATGTGAGATGGGTTTCCTGAATACAGCACACTGATGGGGCTTGACTCTTTATCCAATTTGCCAGTCTGTGTCTTCTAATTAGAGCATTTGGCCCATTTACACTTAAGGTTAGTATTGTTATGTGTGAATTTGATCCTGTCATTATGATGTTAGCTGGTTATTTTGCTCATTAGTTGCGATTTCTTCCTAGTCTTGATGGTCTTTACAATTTGGTATGTTTTTTCAGTGGCTGGTACCGGTTGTTCCTTTCCATGTTTAGTGCTTCCTTCAGGAGCTCTTTTAGAGCAGGCCTGGTGGTGACAAAATCTCTCAGCATTTGCTTGTCTGTGAAGTATTTTATTTCACCTTCACTTGTGAAGCTTCGTTTGGCTGGATATGAAATTCTGGGTTGAAAATTCTTTTCTTTAAGAATGTT
Source organism: Symphalangus syndactylus (assembly GCF_028878055.3). NCBI lineage: Eukaryota > Metazoa > Chordata > Mammalia > Primates > Hylobatidae > Symphalangus > Symphalangus syndactylus. Next base: position 47,253,808 of record NC_072440.2, read on the forward strand.
GAATATTGGCCCCCACTCTCTTCTGGCTTGTAGAGTTTCTGCCGAGAGATTAGCTGTTAGTCTGATGGGCTTCCCTTTGTGGGTAACCCGACCTTTCTCTCTGGCTGCCCTTAACATTTTTTCCTTCATTTCAACTTTGGTGAATCTGACAGTTATGTGTCTTGGAGTTGCTCTTCTCAAGGATTATCTTTGTGGTGCTCTCTGTATTTCCTGAATCTGAATGTTGGCCTGCCTTGCTAGATTGGGGAAGTTCTCCTGGATAATATCTTACAGAGTGTTTTCCAACTTGCTTCCATTCTCCCCGTCACTTTCAGGTACACCAATCAGATGTAGATTTGGTCTTTTCACATAATCCCATATTTCTTGGAGGCTTTGTTCATTTCTTTTTATTCTTTTTTTCTCTAAACTTCTCTTCTCACTTCATTTCATTCATCTGATTTTCCATCGCTGATACCCTTTCTTCTAGTTGATCGAATCGGCTACTGAGGCTTGTGCATTTGTCACGTAGTTCTCGTGCCATGGTTTTCAGCTCCATCAGGTCCTTTAAGGACTTCTCTGCATTGGTTATTCTAGTTAGCCATTCGTCTAATCTTTTTTGAAGGTTTTTAACTTCTTTGACATGGGTTCGAACTTCCTCCTTTAGCTTGGAGAAGTTTGATCATCTGAAGCCTTCTTCTTTCAAGTCGTCAACGTCATTCTCTGTCCAGCTTTGTTCTGTTGCTGGTGAGGAGCTGCGTTCCTTTGGAGGGGGAGAGGTGCTCTGGTTTTTAGAGTTTCCAGTTTTTCTGCTCTGTTTTTTCCCCACCTTTGTGGTTTTATCTACCTTTGGTCTTTGATGATGGTGACATACAGATGGGGTTTTGGTGTGGATGTCCTTTCTGTTTGTTAGTTTTCCTTCATAACAGTCAGGACCCTCAGCTGCAGGTCTGTTGGAGTTTGCTGGAGGTCCACTCCAGACCGTTTGCCTGAGTATCATCATCAGAGGCTGCAGAACAGCGAATATTGGTGAAGAGCAAATGTTTGCTGCCTGATCGTTCTTCTGGAAGTTTTGTCTCAGAGGAGTACCTGGCCGTGTGAGGTGTCAGTCTGCCCCTATTGGGCAGTGCCTCCCAGTTAGGCTACTCATGGTTCAGGGACCCACTTGAGGAGGCAGTCTGTCAGTTCTCAGATCTCAAGCTGCATGCTGGGAGAACCACTACTTTCTTCAAAGCTCAGTTGGAAATGCAGGAATCATTCGTCTTCTGCATCGTTCATGGTGGTAGCTGTAGACTGGAGCTGTTCCTAATTGGCCATCTTGGCTAGACCTCCATTATGGTTTTGAATTTGCATTAGAAAGCCACAAAATCAACATTTCTAAACAGGCTTCCAATAATGGTGATTTTCATAATGAAAGTTTCATTTGAGTTCGATGTTGTTTGACTAATTTGATACTTGCTCAGAATTCTTGCCTATTTATTCTGTATTCTGTAATTTTTATAAGAACCAGTTACATAATTTCATCTTAAAAATACAATTGCTTTTTAGGGACCAACATCTTTGTTTAATAAAATAAAGACGTTGTGGCAGATTTTTCCTCTAGCTCAAATATTAATATTAATTCAGCTAAACCAGAAAACCTACAATGTATTTCATTCATGAAATAAAATGTGTTGCTTTTATAGTGCTCTCACAAGATTTTTAAATGTCAGTAACTCAAAAATAAGGGTAGTTTGCTCTGTCTGATACTATTACTATAGTATAAGCACAGTGTTTCAGCACCTGTAATACTCTGATAGAATATTTTGAGGGAAACTCCTTTTTTTTTTTTTTTTTTTTTTTTTTTTTTTTTTTTTTTGGTTACAGAGTATTGCTTTGTCACCCAGGCTGGAGTGCAGTGGCATGATCTTGGCTGACTGCAATGTCTGCCTCCTGGGTCCACACCATTCTCCTGCCTCAGCCTCCTGCGTTGCTGGGACTACAATCACCTGCCACCATGCCTGGCTAATTTTTTTTTTGTCTTTTTAGTAGACACGGAGTTTCACCATGTTAGCCATGATGGTCTCGATCTCTTGACCTTGTGATCTGCCCACCTCGCCCTCCCTCCCAAAGTGCTGGGATTACAGGCATGAGCCACCAAGCCCAGCCAGGAAACTCTTTTTAAATGCAGCTATCTCTTCTACTAAGTCTGTGAGCTTCATGAGGGTAAAGATGTTGTCTTATTCACTTGTTATTCCTTAGAGTCCTTTATTAGTAACAATTGTGGTCTAGGAACAGCAAAGATTATAAGGAATAAGAAGTAAGTAAGCTTAATTTGGAAAAAAATAATAAGCAAATTTTTCTTTTTGAAACCACTCCACTGTAAGATTATTTGGATAACTTTTTCTCTACATGTGTTTTGTGACATTTTATTCTTCCTTTCTCCAGGTACAAGATAGTGGATTTGAACACAAGTAAATAAAATAATGGGATGCTACAATTCTAACTTAAAGTGCTTAGGTTCTGGTCGGTCTTCTGAGTAGTTCATTATCCACAGAAGGTGACTAATATGGTTTGGCTGTGTCCCCACCTGAATCTCATCTTGAATTGTAGCTCCCATAATTCCCACACATTGTAGGAGGGACTCCATGGGAGACAATTGAATCAGGAGGGTGGTTCCCCCTTACCGTTCTTGTGAATAAGTCTCACGAGATCTGATGATTTTATAAGGGGAAACCCCTTTCACTTGGCTCTCATTCTCTGCTTGTCTGCCACCATGTAAGATGTGCCTTTTGCTTTTCACCATGATTGTGAGGCCCCCCACAACCACATGGAACTGTGAGTCCATTAAACCTCTTTTCTTTATAAATTACCCAGTCTCAGGTATGTCTTTATCAGCAGCATGAAAACCAACTAATACAGTAAATTGATACTGGGAGAGTGGGGAGCTTCTATAAAGATACCCAGACATGTGGAAACGACTTTTGAACTGGGTAACAGGTAGAGGTTCAACAGTTTGGAGGGCTCAGAAGAAGACAGGAAAATATGGGAAAGTTTGGAACTTCCTAGAGACTTATTGAATGGCTTTGACCAAAATGTTGATAATGATATGGACAATGAAATCAAGGCTGAAGTTGTCTCAGATGGAGATGAAGAAATTTTGGGAACTGGAGCAAAGGTGGCTCACGCCATGTTTTAGCAAAGAGACTGGCAGAACTTTGCTCCTGCCCTAGAGATCTGTGGAACTATGAACTTGAGGGAGATGAGTTAGGGCATCTGGAGAAAGAAATTTCCAAGCAGCAAAGCATTCAAGAGGTGACTTTGGTGCTGCCAAAAACATTCGGTTTTAAAAGGGATATAGCATAAAAGTTCAGAAAACTTGCAGCCTGATGATGTCATAGAAAAGAAGAACCCATTTTCTGAGGAGAAATTTAAGACAGCTGCAGAAATTTGCATAAGTAACAAGGAGCCAAGTGTTAATCACCAAGACAATGGGGGAAATGTCTCCAGGGCATGTCAGAGACCTTTGTGGCAGCTTCTCCCATCACAGACCCAGAGGCCTCAGAAGAAAAAGTGGTTTTGTGGCTGAGGCCCAGGGCCCTCCTGCTGTGTGCGGCCTACCAGCCATTTCAGTCATGGCTAAAAAGGGCCAATAGAGCCCAGACTGTCGCATCAGAGAGTGCAAACCCCAAGCCTTGGCAGCTTCCACGTGGTGTTGAGATTTCAGATGAACAGAAGTCAAGAACTGAAGTTTGGGAACCCCTGCCTAGATTTCAGAGGACGTATGGAAACCCCTGGATGTCCAGGCAGAAGTTTCCTGCAGAGATGCAGCCCTCATGGAGAACCTCTACTAGGGCAGTCCAGAAGAGAAATGTGGGGCTGAAGCCCCCACACAGAGTCTCCACTGGGGCACTGCCTAGTGGAGCCAGAAGTGAGTCACTATCCTCCAGGCCCCAGAATGGTAGATACGCTGACTGCTTGCACCGTGTATCTGGAAAAGCCTCAGACACTCGACGCCAACCCATAAAAGCAGCTGGGAGGGAGGCTATACCCTGCAAATCCACAGAAGCAAAGCTGCCCAAGATCATGGGAACCCACCTCTTGTATCAGTATCGGGGGAACCTGCCCCAATATTTCAATGTAGGTTCTTTCTATTTTCCATAAGTGTCGGCTGGATAAGCCCACGCCTCTAATCCACTTGTTTCTTTGTTCTGGCATAATAAGCGTTGCATGGAAGTTTCAAGAACAGGCACATGAGATGGAGTCAGCATAGAAGTGACAGGAAAAGTATGTTTAAATAAGGGAAACTGAGGTTGAGGAGGCAGGACTGGTATGAGAGCATGAGAAAGGGGCATTGGGGGAGGGCCTGTAGAATTACAGGTAAATTGTAGTTTGGTCCCGGAGCCATTAGATGGCTCCAGAGGCAAAGGCTGCAAAGGTTTGAAGAGGGAAGAGTTACCATAGATGTGGTCCCGGGCTGTCTGAGTCAGGGCTGCGGGAGTTACAAGTACCGGCTCTTCGTGAAAAGAAATAAGCTCATCGGGGGTGATGTTAAGCCAAAGTCACTGGAGTTAGATATTGAATCCTCAATATCGTCAGGTGGGGAAGGAGTAGGTGAAGGGAGAGGCTGAGCAGATAACGAAGACCGAGCGGGAGAGGAAAGCTGAGGAAGAGGTAGAGGGTCACCAGATTCAGAAAACTATGGTAGCTGCAGGGGGTCACAGGATTGGTATGTCATTAGGATGGCACATACCAAGGCCCAATCACCCTAAACAGTGATGGGAACATAACTTCCTGTCAGGAACAGTTCCTGGAATTTTGCACCAACAGAATCCCATAGTTCCACATCTAATGTTCCCTTTTCAGGAAACCAAGGACAGTATTCTTCCACCGCCCTGAAAAGGGTGACCGTATTTTTCATGGGTACCCGATCTTTCCTGTTTAATATAGCAGATATAAGCATAATGTTTAGACTCTACATGACCCATAGTTATGCTGGACAAGACACAGACAACTCACCAATCGTCAGGGAGCTGAACAAGCATTTCTGTGAATAGGACTGATGAACATTTCTACACACCTACCAAGGGGAATTGGGTTCCCACATGCACTTAGAAAAAAGAAAACCATGTTGGTGAACCAGATATTGGGGAAACCTGCCCCCAGTATTTCAATGTATGTTCTTTCTATTTTCCATAAATGTTGGCCAGCTGAGAAATAAAGAGAGACAGTACAAAGAGAGGAATTTTACAGCTGGGCAGCCATGGGTGACATCACATATTAGTAGGACCATGATGCCCACCTGAGTCTCAGACCAGTAAGTTTTTATTAAGGGTTTCAAAAGGGGAGGGGTTATAAGAACAGGGAGTAGGTACAAAGATCACATGCTTCAAAGGGCAAAAAGTAGAGCTACTAATAAGGGTCTAACAAAAATCACATGCTTCTGAGGGAACAGGACAAAGGGAAAAAGCAGAACCACCAATAAGGGTCTATGTTCAGCAGTGCACATATTGTCTTGATAAACATCTTAAACATAGAAAACAGGGTTCGAGAGCAGAGAACCAGTCTGACCACAAATTTATGAGGGCGGAGTTTTTCTCTACCCTAGTAAGCCTGAGGGTACTGCAGGAGACCAGGGTGTATCTCAGTCCTTATCTCAACTGCATAAGACAGACATTCCCAGAGCAGCCATTTATGGACCTCCCCCCAGCGATGCATTCCTTCCCCAGCGTATTAATATTAATATTCCTTGCTAGGAAAAGAATTTAGTGATATCTGTCCTACTTGCACGTCCATTTATAGGCTTTCTGCAAGAAGAAAAATATGGCTCTTTTTGCCCAACCCTACAGGCAGTCAGACCTTATGGTTGTCTTCCCTTGTTCCCTAAAAATTGCTTTTATTCTGTTCTTTTTCAAGGTGCACTGATTTCATATTGTTCGAACACATATGTTTTACAATCAATTTGTACAGTTAACACAATTATCACAGTGGTCCTGAGGTGACATACATCCTCAGCTTATGAAGATAACAGGATTAAGGGATTAAAGTAAAGACAAGCATAAAAAATTATAAAAGTACTATTTAGGAACTGACAAATGTCCATGAAATCTTCACAATTTATGTTCCTCTGCCACAGCTCCAGCCGATCTCTCCATTTGGGGTCCCTGATTTCCCACAACATATCAGTGTGAACTGTATATGAGACATGGAGTAAAAGGAGATTATTTTGGAGCTTTAAGATTTGACTGCTCTGCTGGATTTCAGACTTGCATGAGGCCTTTAGCCTCTTTGTTTTGGCCCACTTCTCCCATTTGGAGCAGTGTATTTATTCAATGTACTTCTGCTGTATCTAGGAAGTAACTAACTTGCTTTTGATTTTACAGGTTCATAGGCAGAAGGGCCTTGCCATGTCTCAGATATAACTTTGGACTGTGGACTTTGGATTAATGCTGAAATGAGTTAAGACTTTGGGGGACTGTTGGGAAGGAATGATTGGTTTTGAAATGTGAGGACTTGAGTTTGGGGATGAGCCTGAGGTGGAATGATATGGTTTGGCTGTGTCACCACCCAAATCTCTTCTTGAATTGTAGCTTCCATAATTCCCTTGTGTTGTAGGAGGGACTGGGTGAAAGATAATTGAATCATGGAGGTGGTTTTCCCCATACTGTTCTCATGGTGGTGAATAAGTCTCATGAGATCTGATGGTTTTATAATGGGAAACCCCTTTCGCTTGGCTCTTATTCTCTGCCTGCCTGCCACCATGTGAGATGTGTCTTTCGCCTTCTGCCATGATTATGAGCACTCCCTGGGCATGTGAAACTGAGTCCATTACACCTCTTTTTCTTTATAAATTACCCAGTCTCAGGTATGTCTTCATTGGCAGCATGAAAATGGACTAATACAGTGACACTTCCTATAATTCTGATTTTGTAAATTACATAGGCAGCATTGGAACATTTATTACCTCTCCGTGTTTTTTCCTTTATAATTTGACTTATAACCATTACTTTACATATACTCGGCTGGAGGTGCAGGCAGGGCAGAGGAAAGAGAACATGTTCTTAATTCAGTTATAAGTCAGTTTTGGAAGTAAAGTGAAATGACCTCCAGATTTAGATGAGTTTTAGAACACAAAATTGAGTCATGAATATTTGTTTGTCAAAGAGCATTGACTTTTTGTAAGATGTAGTTCAGGGTGTAATTCAACCAGAGAGTATTTGGGCTGCATATTTGTAACCTTAAGTGAATTCTTCAGTTAGTATATAATCTTTCAAGGAAAATTTGGAAGATCTCCTACATTTAGTCACCAACAATGGGATTGAACTACACCCAATCAAACCCCATTATTACACCTGATCAAAAAATATTTCAAAGTGAAGTGAGAATGCTGTTGAGAAAAGATAAGACAAGTAGGGTTTGCATGTTTAATATCTACTAATCTACATTTCACATAGTCAACTAAGACACACAAGGTTATGTAGAATTTTAAAGTTTAAAAAACACATCCAGGATATATTTATTGCCATCCTTCTGTCTGAAGGAAATAATACTTTTTTATTATAAAGAAGGCAGAACATAATTCTTCAGAATACCTTATGATAATCCAAGACAGTATGAAACACTCTGATCTTTAAGGGGGGCACTTGTGTAATCAGAGTATATGTATTTATTTTGGTTTGTATGAAAAACGTAGATATTTTGAGGTCTTTTTACATAGTTACTTTTGTTCTGTAAGTGGCACCCTGAAATATGGTGGAGAATTTCCAAATATTAGTTTTCTTTTCAAAAGTGACACTGCGTTTATACAATAGTCAGAGTACCATACAAAGCAAAGAGCAAATTACTTCTATTTTTGAATAACTGATATTAAAAAACCTCAGGAAAGCTTTATAAAATAAATGAATTTTACTTCATCAATCAAAAGATATTTTAGCTTTTCTGGTTTAGCTGATAAGATTAACATTTGAAATAGTGGAAAAACCTACCTCAATGCCTTTATATTATTAAACAAGAGTTGACAACACAGAATCTATCCTACAGTTAGAAGAGACTGCCTTTGTTTTCAGTGATATAATATTGGATTTCAGTGTCATTATTTTCCCAGCTTTTATGTACTAGTTAAGCCAAGCAAAATTGCTACTGGAAATTAGGCTTATTTTGACAGTGAACATGCACTAGATTGAAACAAAGCCCTTATCTTTCAATCCTAAATCAGGGATCAGGCAAGCAATAGGGGTTGTTGTATTTCTTATATAATGATACGTTCAGTGCATAAAAATTTAGTATTTCATTTACTAATATTACCCATTGGCACTCATTTACTTTAAAAATGACCCACAGTATACTTTTGGAAGAAAATTTTCAAATCTATCTGTTGTATCTAGACATAAGTAGCTGACTGAAATAATTATTCTTGACCTTTTTGAGTAGCTATGACTTTAGTAAGCTTATGGATTCAGTTCATTATTTATCATTATTTTTAGTAAAGTTCAACACAACCTAAAAGACAGACAGTGAATGTGGGTATCCTGTTTAGCCAAGGGCTGGGCTGACAGTGGGTATATGAGAGAAAGCTGTGCTGGGAATGGTTTGTACTCCCAGAGTTTGTTGTAGCAAAGGAAACATGAGATTTTCTGTGGACCATAATTAGGTTATGAGAAAAAAGACAGGTACTTGAGCCCTGGAAGAGTTATAGGTCCCAAACAGGGAGTGGCTTGTGGGCTAGACCTTTAAAATCAGGGGCTGAGGGGAGAAACTAAATAGCTTTCTAAAGAAGAAATCTCCAGTTAAGAGTTCTTTGTTAATGAGTGGGCTCCTGAAAAATGAGTAATATCCTCTATGCACAGAAGATCCAGTGCTGGATGCCCAGGCAGCCACAGTGCTAGAACCCAGTGGCACTGTTAACTAACACTTTTCTTGTTCTTACCTCTCCTTCCCCAGTGACAATTCCTTTGGTACAAAGTGGTGGTCTGGGTAGAGGGAAAATGGTACCTAGATACAGGACAAGGTAGAATAGACAAGAATCTAATCACACTCCCTTTTTCATGACAGGATTTGAATCAGGAGCCATGATTTCATGTTATAGAAAACTGTATTCTTCAATTAATGAAAATGAAGAGCTTATTGACTAAATATTATTGAAGAAACTCATTATCTGTGAGAACATGAAAAATTTGGGACCTATCCCAAATTTCAAGCAAGCAGTAGAGGAGAACTAACTTGACAGCATGCTGAAATATGCATTGGAGAAAAAGTGTAAGGTCGTTGGAGGCTGCACTCTATTAAATGCTATTTTTTGGTGGAGCAATTACATTTACAGAGCATTTTGCAATGTACGGAACTTTACATGAAAATTTACAATTTGTATTCTTTTGTGTTTCTTATAGTCACTAGAAAGGTAAATAGGTCAGGGTTTGCCCAATGTCCCATCAACTCTAAATAGTAAAGGGAAGAGGAGTTCAGATGTCTGGCTCCTAGGCAATCTCTCTTAATTTCAGTTAGCTGCTGCTTCTGACTACCTGTCTTAATTTTCTCCATGCTGTTATTCTTTCACCATATGCTTACCACATTTGATCTAACACTTAGCATGGTGTGTGGTACATAACAGGAGCTCAATGAATACGTGTTGAATGAATAACTAGATGAATGAATAAATAAATGAGTAGACAAGTGAGTGTGTTGATTCGTGTTCAAGACACTGGAGTCTGAGTTGGTGGTCACATTTAGCACCTTTAGCAGAGTTGCTCTAACATAACTGATACATATTTTCTTTCAGAATATGGTGATTTGGATCATTTTGCCTCTTTTATTTTATTATTTGACAAGCATTGAGTTTTTTGAGTACTATTTTTTGCTTTGTTTGAGGATGTTTATTTCATTTTGAGAAGCTAATATCTTGTAATGTTGGGTACATTGGGAATTACAAAGTGATCTGCAGTTTTATTTTCCTTATATTTGAGTTTAAGAAATCACCTAAATAGGAAAATTGAAAGAAACTCTTATAGTTTTATATGATACATGAACCAGACCCCTCTATTTCATAAGCTACTCTTATACATGCTACCTTCATAATTAGTTTCTTTATTATCAGACATTAAGAAAAGTTTGAAAGGCTCAAAAATCTTCCCTGATATTTTTCATTTTGTACAACAGTAGGCCCACAGTGATCCAGGTGATGACATTTATGAATCCTGTATGTAGTTTTCAACTTCCATAAGAGATATTTGCATTTTTTCCAACTTAGTTTATTCACTTGTCCTGCTCAATGTGTTGGTATAAATATTGATTTAATTCTCATTATATTTTCACTTTGGACTTGTCATTCTGTGCTGAATTGGAATTTTCAATCTTAATGCCATACATGAATATTTACGCAGATTGTTGGATTGCAGAAAGGAGCTGGAAAGAAACTATCATCAGAGTGAATCGACAACCTATAATGGGAGAAAATTTTTGCAACCTATCCAATTAACAAACGTCTAATATAGAGAGTTTATGTCTACAAGGAAGTTAAACAAACTATAGGAGAAACAACCCCATTAAAAAGTGGGCAAAGGACATGAATAGACACTTCTCAAGAGAAGACATTTATGCGACCAACAAACATGAAAAAAAGCTTAACATCACTGATCATTAGGGAAATGCAAATCAAAACCACAATGAGATACTACCTCACACCGGTCAGAATGGCCATTATTAAAATGTCAAGAAACAACAGATGCTGGCAGGTTGTGGAGAAATAGAAACACTTTTACACTGTTAGTGGACATGCAAATTAGTTCAACCATTGTGGAAGACAGTGTGGTGATTCCTAAAAGACCTAGAACCAGAAATACCTTTTGACCGAGTAATCCCATTACTGGGTATATACCCAAAGGGCTATAAATCACTCTATTATTATTATTATTTGAGATGTAGTCTCACTCTGTCTCCAGGCCGGAGTGCAGTGGCGTGATATCAGCTCACTGCAACCTCTGCCTCCCAGGATTAAGCAATTATCTTGCCTCAGCTTCCTGAGTAGCTGGGACTACAGGCACATGCCACCATGCCCAGCTAATTTTTTTCTTTTTTTTTGTATTTTTAGTAGAGACGGGGTTTCACCATGTTGGCCAGGATGGTCTCGATCTCTTTACCTTCATGGTCTGCCCACCTCAGCTCTCCAAAGTGCTAGGATTACAGATGTGAGCCACTGCCCTTGGCCATAAATCATTCTATTATAAAGATACATGTACACGTATGTTACTTGCAGCACTCATCACAATAGCAATGACATGGAATCAATCCAAATGCCCATCAATGAAAGACTGGATAAAGAAAATGTGGTACGTATATACCATAGAATAGTATGCAGACATAAAAAGGAATAAGGTAATGACCTTGGCAGGGACAGATCGAACTGGAAGCCATTATCCTCAGCAAACTAACACAGGAACAGAAAACCAAATACTGTGTGTTCTCACGTCTAAGTGGGAGCTGAACAATGAGAACACATGGACACAGGGAAGGGAACAAAACACACTGAGACCTGTCAGTAGTGGGGAGTAGAGAGGGAGAGGATCAGGAAAAATAGCTAATTCACGCTGGGCTTAATACTTAGGTGATGGGTTGATAGGCGAACCACCATGGCATACGTTTACCTATGTAACAAAGCTGCACATCCTGCACACGTATCCTGGAACTTAAAATAAAATAAAAATAAAAGAATAAAGGACCTTGGTTTTTGGATTAAAACAGTTGTTGGATTCAAAAGAAGACAGGCAGGACTGTATGCACATGGTAAATGCTGCTAGGGAAACAATTCCTTAGTAAACATTTTTAATGGTGGTTGAATATGAATCAAGGTAGTTTTCACAAAGAAATAGTACCACTAGAATGAATGTATGGTATTTTTAATATAAATGCAGAATGATACCATGTGGACTATGCACTTCAACAATAACTTTTAGCAATGCAATCATATCAAGTCTGCAGTTAAAGGGATTGCTTATGTGTCCATTTTCATATATACTAAAAGGGTGCATGCACTCAGTGACTTTTCCCACAGTAACTAGATGACCCTTATCTTATACCTATTATTTAAATAATTAACGAGTTTATATACTTAACAATTAAGCATTGATTCATTATGGTATAGGAGAAAAAGAATATAGACAGATTTAGTTTTAATTCTTATTAAACTACAAAATTTGGAGTGAATTACTATCAGTAAGCATCAGTCTCCTAATGATGATAATATTTATGTTGTATGTGTAAAATATTAGGTTAAAAATGATTATAACAGGTAATTCAAATTTACTATGTCCATAACAGAACTGATTATCTCTGATGGGTGCTTGAAAAAATCAGAGGTGATTTTTTAAACAATAAGGTAGAAATTTTAGGATACAAAGACATCTAGAGACCAGCGAAAAATATTTATTCTACTCCTATTTTTTTATTATGTGCTCAAAACAATATTATACAATACCGAGGTGTTAACTCACTGGTTTTATCCTTCTTGTTATACATTCTTAAGGATAGTAATTCTTTCAGAAATTTAAAGAGACTTCTCATTTTTGAGTATGGGCATATTATAGAGTTTTCCCCATCACCAGTTCATTTTGAAGAGCCTGCAGAGGACTTTTTACCAGTTGACCACTTCCCATAGGGCAGAAGTGACTGACTTTCAGGCCAGTTTAATGGGCTAGTCTTTCACTGTTTTGAAGTTGTTTTTGAAAAGTATTTTCTTACAGGTAATTTCATTTGGTAGCAAGGTGAATTTCAAGGAAGAGACACAGAGATTTGGGTTGAGAAGAATTTACAACCATAATTTGGTATTTCTACAGTTTTAATTCCCCAAGAACAGGAAACATTATTAAAATATGATGAGAATTAAGGAGCATTTCACAGTACAGGGAGTCAGCCAGGTTATCATCTTTCCCTCAAATATTTTTATGCTCAAAGTTTTTTGGTGTAATCATTGTTTTATAGTCCCTCAGACTGAAAACTTCAGGGCTATCCTTAACTTTTTGAGACCCTACATCTACATCTAATTGGTTGCCAACTTATGCTACTTTAAATCCGTGTACTACCATTTATTGGCTATATGAAAGATAAAAATCACTACCTTCAGGTCATGCATGTAATAAAATGTGACAGTAGACTCATCCTCAGAAAGTGGTATAAATGGCATTGGTCTATAATCTTATACATGTGCAAAGATTTTAGAAATCTTACTTCAGCCACATGAACACTGTTTTAAAAATATTCTACACAGGTATCATCCTGTGGTCTCCACAGAAAAATGGGGGACAAAGCTTGTGTTCAATGCTTTATAGAGAATAAAGGGAAGTGAAGTAGAATAGGCGAAAAAGCAAATAAAAGATGGTGCTTGCAAACTGGCTAGCATCCTGACATTAGAAAGACTTTTTCCTAGGTCACAGGGTATGTCTTTCATAGTCTTTGCGGGATCCTTGAAACCTTGAATAGTTCATCTTCTTGTATGTTGCCGCTCATTGAGCAATGTTAACTCTCCTGTATCTATAGATTATGTTGACCAGCCCTCTCAACCACTCCCAGGCAGCTGCAATGAAGCTTAGAACAGGACTTGCCAGGCACTGGAATTGCTACAGTTCCCACTAAGGTGGGTGAGAAGGAGGCTGTGACAAAGTACGGCTCTTGACCACAGCTAATAGTATTAGGATATGAAGCAATACAGGGAAAGACCAGGGTTCCTCAGTGCCAAGGGAATTAGGAGGGGCGTGAACTGTGTTTGCTGCAACACTGATTCAGGATTATATTATTTTTGACATGTTTGTGATCCAGTAAACTGAATTTTGCCAACACAACAGTCTGTATCATCATTGCTCATTAAATACCAGAGAAGCAGGAAGAGAAACAATTAGGGATGTTGATTTCTAAGTATAACAAATGAAATAATGATGTTGGAGGAGGACAAAGGAAATGGAAATCAGGTGAGTAGTTCACTATTTGCTGCGCAGTATGGAAACACTTTCTGAATGCTAGTTACCGGTTTTCACAGGAGAATGCATTTAAGCAGAAGATAAACATTAACATGATACTTCACCACATTTAAAGACATCATTGTTGGGCTGGGTGCAGTGTCTCATGCCTGTAATTACAGCACTTTGGGAGGCCAAGGTGGAGCAGACTGCTTGAACTCAGCAGTTCAAAACTTGGGCAACATGGTGAAACCGTGTCTTTACTAAAAATACAAAAATTAGCTCTGCCTGGTGGCATGTGCCTGTAGTACCAGCTACTCAGGAGGCTGAGGTGGGAGGATTGCTTGAACCAGGGAGGCAGAGGTTGCAGTGAGCCAAGATCATGACACTGGACTCCAGCCTGGGAAAGAGAGTGAGATCTTGTCTCAAAAAAAAAAAAAAAAAAAAAAAAGACATCATTGTTAGGACAATGAAAATGTTTAAATATTAATAAAATTTTCTACAAAAATATTGTCAAAAGCTTCATAAGGAAGGTAATCTGGAAGCTCAATAAAGAGAACTTCAGTGATTCAATGCTTTTCTCCATTTTGATCAACCCAGTGAAAATCAGGATGTATTATTTTATGTTTTTAATGCTGTTCTATGCCATTTAATAGCAGAAACTTAAGTTTGGAACCACCTGCTGGATGTTTGAAACTAATGTTTTTCACTACAATTAATAAAAAAATATTCAGGGGACTTAGTAACTCAGCTCATAAAATAACAAAAAAGAATCAATTTTAGAATAAGTATAAAATGAAACCATTGTTTTCTGGGATTGACTACTGTGCAGAATCATTGTGAATTTGGTTCATAAATAGTAATTGGTCTGTCACTGTATACATATGTATACATACATCATTTCCTCATTTGCATGTATATATGCAAAGACAAGGTGAATTAATACAGAGTAGCTGCTTAGCTTTTAAAATATTGTACAAATGGAAAACTAAAAACCATTCAAACTAGATCAATTGCATGCAAGATATAAAATAATCTACATTTATTTGAAAGCTACTATGTATAAAATAATGAAGTAGGCTTCAAACCCAAAAATGAAAGTCATAAATTAGTATGGCTTTCATCAAAATACTTAAGGGAATTTTTAAAAACATGAAGTAGACTTGTCTAAATTGGAAAAAGGATTCTAATATCTAACATATAAATGTGTTGAATGCCACTAAATTTAAGAACATTTTTGGAAAGGATGTGGCATATTTTATATAAAATAATATGGCATATTTTTATATAAAGAGAAAGAGTACTCATTTTAGTATTTAAAGCTACATTTATAAACACATTATTCACCTATTGCTAGCAATAGTCACAGGGATATATTTCTGGTATCGTGTTTAGTAGTACACCAGTAAAATTTTCCACATGTTTCGTGGTGTAGGTCTTCCTTTGTGAACTATACTTGTTGAGAATGTCATTGGAGAGTGCAAACAAACCTTCCAAAATCACAAATACATGGGACAAGGTCAACATACATTTTTGTTGAGATTATATCAATTCACATTCATGAATAGGAAAAAGACTGAAATGATGAAATGAAGTTACAGTTAGAGGAGCTAGGCAGAACTTGTTTGTCTTCCCGGTCAACCTTGGTTACTAAATAAATTTCCTCATATTTCTGAAAATTTCTCACCTCACATCATTGTCTATTCTGAAATTCCACTTGTTTTTTGCTCATTCAAACTGTATTTACTGAATGCCTAACATATGTCAGGCACTCTACTAAGAGCTACAAAAGATAATAAAATAACTACCACGTGCACCTCTGACCTTCCTCACTGGGGAGGAAGGTACATGTAATTCTTGGGCAACGTTTCAGGACAATTCCTCATTTATATAGTAGTATAAATTAGTTTCATACTTGCTTTCCTCATAGCTCAAAATCCTGCTATTGTTTGTGATTAATATTATGGCCCACTTTTCCATCTAAATTATAAATGTTTCCAGCTAAGGGACTAAATCAGAGATGTCAATTCATGGTTCCAACCCGCAGCCCTTTCTAAAAGCAGACTGGGTAGATTCTGTCTTACCTAGAGTCCCAGTCTCTAAGGCAGAGCCTTTTATATACCTCTGCATACAAATGTGTGCATTGCTTCCTGCCAAAATAGTTTCTGTATTGTCAAAGGAAAACAAGGAAATACATATTTCATTACTAGTGTAATGTGCAAGAATTCTTCCATGTTGTATTTGCACCATTTGGTGAATATCTGTTCTAATTTCATTAGTGCAGTCCGGAGTATCTCACTTGTTCTCAAGAAACTGGTTCTGAAATCTATGAAGGTTGTAATTCAAATTGCAAGAAAATTTACGGCAGTGACAGAATTATTTGTGACAAGCAAACTAATCAAAGTGCCAATTTCTTTTCCTTCTTTTCTATTCTGATCTTATGTCCATTCACTGAGGAAATATCTGAAAAACAGAATATCAGCAGTTTATTTGTTAATAATAAACAGAAACCTTTAGTACTCGATCGACCAAGACTTGATGAGGAAATTCATACACTAACTGGAGACCCATGTTAATGAGTTATAGAGGTTGACTTGATATGTCAAGTATGTCATCTGACTTGTTTTTAGTAATAGCTGAAGCTGATCAACTAGTAAACACTACATAGATATTTGCATATGTGGCAATTACTATACAAATTTAAAATTTTCAATTGTTTATTTTAAATACTTCATGTTGATGGATTACTGTTTTATAATAGATTAACATTAAAATGGCATTAATGACAACTAATATTTTTTTAGAAAGTATATCACTATTGTCCAGGCTGGTCTCAAACTCCTGAGCTCAAGCTATGCACCAGTTTCAGCATTTTGACTAGTCAGTGCTATAGGTGTGCACCACCGAGTCCAGTTTCAGCTAGTATTTTTGAGATTGTTAATTCCCAATACAATGAAAGACTTATTGATAGTGTCTCATTTACTACTCACGACACTGAAAGGACAGTACAATATTACTTTTACTTCATAGATTAGAAATCTGAGGTTTAAATAATTTAAATAAATTCCTGAATATCACGTCCTAAGTGACAAAACCAAGAAGTAGACTCAAGATATCAGTATTTAGAACATGAATTTAACTTTGTAGTTTGGAAAAAATAAATAAAACTCACAGAAAAGTTATAAAGGTAATGCAACTATCTCCTATAGATATTTCACCTAAATTCTCTAAGCATTAAAATTTTGTCACACTTATTATATCATTATCTCTTTTTTCACACATGTGCACACACACACACACACAGACAATAGTGGTATTTAATTTAATTGTTGAACCGTTTCATAGCAAGTCACAGAAATTATGTCCCTTTACTCCTAAATATTTTACTAGGTATTTTCTGAGAAAGACATTTTCTTTTCTCAAGTTCCAAAATCAAATTTGTATTTATTTTTAAAATTTGTGGCAAAAATATACAACATAAAATTTATCCTCAAAACAACCTTTTAAGTGCACAGCATGGCATAGTAAACTGTAAATAAAATGACAAACAATCTTTAAACTCTTCCATCTTGCATGACTGAAACTGTATACCCAGCACCTCTCCTCTTCCCAGCACCCAGAAACCACCATTCTACTTTCTGTTTCTATGAGTTCAACTATTTTAGATGCCCCATGTAAATGGAATCATATAGTATTTATCCATCTGTCGACGACTTATTTCACTTAGCACAGTGTCCTAAGGGTTGTTCTATGTTGTAGTATGTAAAATAATTTCCTTCTTTTTAATAGATGAGTAATATTCATTTGTGTTTATATACCACATTTTCTTTATCCATTCTAAAATGTTTTGTGTAGAGTCTACATATAAGGTCATGCCATCTGTGAACTGAGATAATTTTGCTTTTTTCTTTCCAATTTGGATGTTTTTTTCTCGCCCAATTACCCTGATTAGTACTTTGAGAACTATGTTTAATAAAAGCAGAAAAGTGGGCTTACTTGGTTTGTTCCTGATCTTAGAGGAATCTTTCAGCTTTTCACCATTGAATGTGATGTTAGCTTTGAACTTTTATATGTGGCCTTTGTTATGTTGAAATTATTTCCTTCTATTACTAATTTGTTGACTATTTTTATGAGAAGAGGATGTTGGATTTTGTCCAGTAATTTTATAAAGCCATAGAGATGGTCATATGATTAAAATTTTGTGTGTGTGTGTGTGTACAAAGTAGGTATATATATTAATGGGGTACATGGGATACCTTAATACAGGCATGCAATGTGTAATAATCCATCATGGAAAATGGGGTATTCATCTCCTGAAGCATTTATCCTTTTTGTTACAAACAACTCAATTATCCTTTTAGTTATTGTTAAATGTACAATTATTATTGACTACAGTCACTGTCATGCTATCAAATACTAGGTCTCATTTGTTTTAACAATTTTTATTTTACACTGATTAACCATTCTCACTTACTCCTAGTCCCCTCATCAACTACCCTTCCCAGCCTCTGGTAACCATCCTTCTACTCTCTGTCTACATGGGTTTAACTGTTTTGATGTTTAGATCTCATAAATAAATAACAACATGTAAAGTTTGTCCTTCTGTGCCTGGCTTATTTCCCTAACATAATGACCATACCACTGCAAATGACAGGATCTCATTCTTTTTTATGGTTGCGTATCACTCCATTGTGTATATGTACCACATTTTCTTTATCCAATCATCTGTTGATGAACACTTCAGTTACTTCCAAATCTTGGCAATTGCGAACAGTGCTTCAACAAACATAAGAGTTTAGATATTTCTTTGATATACTGATTTCCTTTCTTTTGGGTATATAGCCAGCAGTAGTATTGGTGAATCATATGGTAGCTTAATTTCAGTTTTTTGAGGAACCTCCAAACTATTTTCCATAGTGGTTGTACTAATTTACATTCCCACCAACAGTGTACAAAAGTTCCCTTTTCTCCACATCCTTTCCAGCATTTGTTATTGCCTCACTTTTGGATATAAGCCATTTTAACTGGGGTGAGAGAATATCTCATTGTAGTTTGATTTGAATTTCTCTGACGATCAATGATGTTGAGTTCTTTTTCATATACCTGTTTGGCATTTGTATGTGTTTTTTTTGAAAATCTCTACTCAAATCTTACGCCCATTTTTTAAATCAGGTTATTACATTGTTTCCTATTGAGTTGTTTGAGTGCCTTATATATTCTGGTTATTAATCCCTTGTCAGATGGATAGTTTACAAATGTTTTCTCCTATTCTGTAGGTTGTCTCTTCACTTTGTTGATTGCTTTCTTTGCTGTGCAGAAGCTTTTTAATTTGCTGTGATCCCATTTGTCCATTTTTGCTTTGGTCACCTGTGACTATGGGGTATGAAAGAAATTTTCACCTAGACCAATGTCCTGGAGAATTTCTCCTATGTTTTTTTGTAGTAGTTTTATAGTTTGAGGTCTTAGATTTAAATCTTTAATTCATTTTTATTTGACTTTCGTATATGGTGAGAGATAGGAGCCAAGTTTAGTTCTTCTGCATATGGATGGATATCCAGTTTTCCTAGTAACATTTATTGAAGAGACTATTCTTTCCCTAATGTATGTTATTGGTATCTTTGTCAATAATGAATGAATTCAGTGTAGGTATATGGTTTTGTTTCTGGGATCTCTATTCTGTTCCATTGGTCTATATGTCTGTTTTATGATTTTTCCTGTTTTTTGTTTGTTTGTTTTTTGGCATAGGATAGCTTTGGCTATTCTGGTTTTTTTTTTTTTTTTGGCTTCATGTAAATTTTAGGATTGTTTATTCTATTTGGGTGAAGACTATCATTGGTATTTTGATAGGGATTGCATTGTACCTGTAGATTGCTTTGGGGAGTATGGACATTTTAACAATATTCATTATTCCAATCCACGAACATGGAATATCTTTCCATTTTTTGGTGCCCTCTTCAATTTCTTTCATCAGTGTTTTACGGTTTTCATTACAGAGATTTTTTACTTCTTTAGTTAATTCCGAGGTATTTAATTTTATTTTTGGCTATTGTAAATGGTATTAGTTTTTAAATTTCTTTTTCAGATTGTTCACTGTTACATGTTACTGATTTTTGTTTGTTGATTTTGGTTATCTGATTTTTATCCTTCTTTCTGTTAATATAACAAAAAGTTTCACAGTTACTAATATTTCATATTTTGAACCATTATTCTGGACTCTCTCGTATAAATCTCACTTGTTCATGGAGTATGTTTCTTTTAATGAACCATTGAATTTGTTTTGTTGGTATTTTGTTGAATATTTTTATTCATCAAGGATATTGTCCTGTAGTTTTCATTTCTTGTAATATCTTTTTTCCAGTTTTGGTATCAGGGTCGTGTTAGCCTCATAAAATTGATTTAAATGTTTCTTTCTATTTACTTTTTTGGAAAAGTTTGAGAGACATTAGTGTTAATTCTTTAAATGCTTGGTAGAACCAGGGAAGTCATTTGATGTTTGGCTTTTTTGTTATTGTTGTTGGAAGGTTTTTATTATGAATTCAATCTCCTTACTAGTTATAGGTATGTTCAGATTTTCTATTTCTTCATGATTAATCTGGTATATTTATTTTTTCAGGAATTTGTCATTTTCTTCTACCATTATCTAATTTGTTAGTGTAAAATTCATAATATTCTCTTATATTTTTAATTTCTGTTGCATCAATTGTAATGTCTCTAGTTTTATTTTTATTTTATTTATTTGAGCCTTTTCTTATTTTTCTTAATCCATTGAACAGTTTATAAATTTTGTTGATATTTAAAAGAACAACTTAGTTTCAATGATTTTTAAAATTGCTTTTCTATGCTCTATTTTTTTTATTTCTGTTCTAACATGTACTTTTTTCCCCTTTTGCCCACACTGAGCTTAGCTTGTTTTTCTTTTTCTAGTTCTTTGAAGTGTAAAGTTAAGTTGTTTATTGAAATATTTCTTTTTTAATGCAGGCATTCGTCACCCTGAATTTCCCTTTTGGTACTGCTTTTGCTGCCTCCCATTAGTTTTTGTATGTTGTGTTTTCATTTTTACTCTTCTTAAGATATTTTCTAATTTGCCTTTTTATTCCTTTTTTGACCCAGCTGTTGTTCAAGGGTATCTTCTTTCATTTCTACATATTTGTGAATTTTCCCATTTTCCTTCTGCTATTTATTTAGTTTAATTCAATTTTTTGGTCAGAAATTATACTTGGTTTGATTTCAGTCTTCCTAAATTTTTTAATACTTGTTTTGTGAACTAACGTGATCTATCGTGGATAATGTTCCATGTGTGCTTGAGAAGAATATGTATTCTCCTGCTGTTGGATGGACTGGTCTGTGTATGTCTGTTAGTACATTTGGTATATAGTGCTGTTCAAGTCCTTTGTATTCTCATTAATTTTCTGCCTAGATAGACTGTCTATTACTGAAAGTAGGCATTGAAATTACCTACTATCATTGTGTTTCTGTTTATTTTTTCTTTAATGTTGTTAAAGTTTGCTTCATATAGATAGATTTTCTGATATTTGCTACACATACACACATACATATATAAATACACACACACATGTATTTGTTATATCTTCCTAGTGACTTGATCTTTTTATCATTATATAATATCCTTTGTGACCTTTGACAGTTTTCAACTTAAGTCTCTTTTGTCTGACATAAGCATGGCCATCCATGCTCTTTTGGGTATCAGTGTATGGAATATCTTTTTCCAACTTTTACTTGTAGCAAACAGTCCATCAGGCAGACCACTGAAGAGCCAGAATGCTGGATGTATACCCTACTTTTCTCCCTCCCTGTGGAGGCCTCGGATTGTCTGCTTTCCCCATTCATGCTGAGTTATACTGGTGACAGCAATCCACTTGCAAATTTCCTATGTTCTCAGCAGTATCGAGGTATCCAAACTATCAAACTATGTTGCTTCCCTCAGAGCTTTGTGTGAGGCAATACAGAAAGGACTACTTCAAGCTGCTCTCCAAAACTTGGAATATTGGAGGCATATTTCACTTTAACTTTCCCTTGAGAAACAAACCATATGCCAGGGCATTCTCTCTTGGTGCTGAGCTGGACTGGCTCAGGCAGGTAGCTGATGCAAGAAGAGCAAAGTGAATTGCTCCTTACCCTTTTCAATGGGTAAAGCTTTGGCTTTGGCCTCACCTCCGGTACTGCGATATTTTTGAATTTTCATAGAGGTACTTTGGTCCACATATTGTTCTTGAAACAGTGTTTCTGTGGGGGGTGAGGGCTGGGACTTCTCATTCCTCTATTTTGCAGACATCACTCTTCAAGAGGGACATTTTATGTGATCCACTGTACAATTATCAATTCAGTAATTTTAACATTGATATAATATTATTATCTAATACATAGTCTAAATTCAAATTTTGACAATTGTCCATGAAAATTCCTTTATAGCCTTCAGACTAATTCTTTATTCTGCCAGACTATTTTGGCCTTTCTGTTTCTTTTGTGACACTGACATTGTAGAGTACACAGACCAGTCATTTTTTTTTTAACAATATTCCTCAATTTGAGTTTAACTGATTGCTTTCTCATGATGCAATACAAGTTTTATGGTTTTTTCAGGAGTACTGAATGCTTACTAATTGTATCTTTCTTAGTGCCTCACATTAGGAGGCACATAAATGTCAGTTTGTACCATTACTGATGATGTCAATGTTGATCTTGGTTGAGTTGTTCGTCTGATTTCTCAATTGTAAAGTTAACATTTTTTTCTTTGAAACTAATAAGTAATACATGGGACATATCCTGAGATCATGTAAATATATCATCCCTTCTCAAACTTTATCCAGTGCATGCATTAGTAATTCTTCCTTGAATCAGTTTATTACTGTGATGGCTGTATAATTCTTTTTGAAAACCTACTGTATTAGTTTGTACAGGGTACCATAACAAAATACAACATACTGGATAGTTTAAACCACACAAGTTTATTTTTTCACAATTCTGGAGGCTAGTTCATTTTTTTCCGAGGCCTTGCCCATTGGCTTAAAGATGACTGCCCTCTCAGTGTCTTTACCTCACTTGGTCATTCCTCTATGTTGTTTGTGTCCTTATTTTCTCCTTTTATAAGGACACTGATTATTTTGGATTAAGGCCTACCCTCATTTTAACTTTGAAGTATCTCACTGAAGATCTTGTCTCTAAATACAGTCACATTCTGGGACCCTGGGTGTTATGGATTCAACATATGAGTTTTGGGGGAGACAATTCAACTGGTAACATCTGTCACTTCATATATATATATAGTAATATACTGTAAGAAAGCTCTTTTCCTTTCCCCTCATTTATATATCATACATGTATATATTTTCAGTATAGACTCATGGATTTTTTTAAATCAGTGGTTTTTGAAATCCATTACTGTAATTATTCACTTTTATGCTCAAATTGCTCCAAATTTGGCCTGTAGGAACCATTTCAAGCTGACTCTTGGATCTTTTTTTACATGACCCCCTAATTTGTCTCACCCTTCCTTATTTTCTAGAATAAAAATATATTATAGAATCATCTCATACTTTCTCTGCCCTAGTCCTAGAATTAGCCAGTTCTCCAAGGAATCTTGGTTCATTTTAGTGGATAATGGCATTTACAAACCAAGGTATGAACTAAGTCATATATTCTTAAGCACTATATGAAAACATTGTGAAAGCATACAAAATATGAATAAGCAAATATAATTAAATATTGATTAGATAAGTACATATCATAATAAGACAAAATTCATTAAAATGTGGAATTCAAGAGGGAAAATGATAGAAGATATCTGTCATATGAAAAAAGACTAAGAAAAAACTATATAAAATAACTTGGTGGTACTGATAAATATATTGTTTTAAATGTAAATATTAATATTTGCAGAATAACTCAAAATATTCACCCCATGTATCTAGGATACAGAACTAAACAGTAATCTCTTTCTAATTGCTACCCTATAAAGTCTTCAAAAAGATTCCTAATCTGCTTTCTCGGTAAATCAAGTTATAAAAGACCTTTGAGTAATGTTCAACATTGAGGACTGAAATGAGAGAACAAATTCAAATACCACTAGACGAGTAGGGAATATTGCTGACATAAGTTGTAAATAATGAAAATATTGACTAGCAAAGAAACTCACCCATCTAAGATCTGTCTGAAAGCGTATTGATTCTTGAGTACATTAATCCCTTATAGAGAAGAATTAATGTCAAAGAGTGAGTCATGGGCCAAAATATAAGGTACTTTTAAATGCGTTTTCAGAGCTTACAGTGTGCTCCTCTGCAGCAACTCCTGGTTGTTAATTCAAATGCTCTCTATAATCTGACCCCATGTTGCATCAAGGAGAAGAAAATACTTTTTAAAAACTCTTTATTACACTTCACCATTTCAAGACAGAAAAGTACAGATTAGTGCTCTGAGGAGTAATTTTAAAAGAGAAACATATATTTTAAAATTATAATAGCTCTAATTTATTGTATCAGGTACTGTTTATTTGTATTGTTGCACTGAATTTGTACAACCACCATATTAGGAAGCTATTATTATTTCTATTTTATAGTTGTGGAAAATTAGTTCTAGAAATGTTAACTAACTTTATGAATATTATATACCTCTTAAAATCCAGATCAGGATTCAAAGTAAAAGATGCTTAACTCAAAGGTCTCTGTATTTCACTATTATCCACCACTGTCCTTCATAACATCTAGTTATTTATCAATGGTATAAAATCATTAAAACAAACAATGATTCTGGAAAATTCAATTTGGTTGATCACCACTTTGATATGGTTTTAAAGTACTAGGTACTAAAATATTATCAGTGACTTCTGCTTCCAGGAAGATGGAGTAGATGTACTTTTACCTATTCCTCCCACAAAGAACAGCTAAAAAGCCTGGATGTTATGTAAAACAGAAACAAGAAGTCTCTGAAAGTTTAAAATAAGTATATAGGCTGCTTAGGAATCTTGAAACCTGTGCGACAACACAGAGGTGAGTTCAGTGGCTTTTCTTTTTCCTTTATATATCCTAGTTCGGGTGCCAGAAGAGCTGGAAACCCAGAAATGCCAACAGGAGTGGGAGGAGGGCGGGAAAGTCAGGAAAAGCCTGCTTTCCTTAAGAAAAGAGCAAGGAAAGGGCCAGCCCAAAAAGACAGGAAATTTTTAGATGGTAACTGCTCTACTCTAGCTAAACCACAGTAAATACATCAGTTCCATCCCTGCCGCGACCAGCAAAGGCCAAGTGGGGAAGCTAGACTTACACCTTTGCCAGGCTTTAACAAAATGCCCCCAACCCTCCATAGAATATTGTTAGAGACCTCTAAGTGGGGAGCTAGACTTTCATCCCAGCTAGCAGGTAATGAGGGCCTGTACTCCATGGTTTTAGTAAAGATCAAATGAGTAGTCTGGACTTCCATGACATCCAGTGATAATTAGGTATCCCGCACACTTCCTGCAGGGTGCTGTCAGAAAGGCCTAGCAGAAAGTCAGGACTTTTGCCACAACCCCCAGCAATAATGAGATTATCTTACCTTGGTGTCAGTAGACGCCATGCAAGATGCAGTGATGAAACCTTCCTACCCCTTCCAGACAGGTATATTAACGGATGACTAGTGAGGAACTTGAATGTCAACCCAAAAGCAGAAATGAGAAGCCTCTCTACCCCTGCATGTCAATGAAAGCCATGTGCGGAACCTGAACTTCCATCCCACCAGTCAGTAACAAGGCAGTACACCACTTCTTCTATAGTGACACTGTTAGAGGACACCTGCTCTAATGGAAGATTCAAATGAGATCCAGAGTTTCATACACCGAAATATCTACGTTTCAGTGAAAAATTACTTCTCATACCAAGTATCAGGAAAATCTCAGCTTGGATGATAAAATACAATGAACAAATGCTAATACCAAAATGACATAGATATTATAGTTATGTGACAAGGAGTTTAAAACAGCAATCCTAATAATGCTTCAATGACCATTTACAAACGTGTTTGAAACAAATGATAATAGAAAGTCTTGGCAAATAAATAAAAGACATAAAGACAAAAACAAACGGGAATTTTAGACCTGAAAAATGCAATAATCATAATCTATTTTTTTTTTTGAGGTGGAGTCTTGCTCTGTTGCCCAGGTTGGAGTGCAGTGGTGCCATCTCAGCTCACTGCAGCCTCCACCTCCCAGGTTCAAGCAATTCTTCTGCCTCAGCCTCCCAAGTGGCTGGGATTACAGGCACACAACACAACACCTAGCTGTTTTTTGTGTTTTTAGTAGAAATGGGGTTTCACCATTTTGGCCAGGCTGGCCTTGAACTCTTGACCTCAAGTGATCCACCCACCTTGGCCTCCCAAAGTGCTGGGATTAGAGGAGTGAGCTAGCAAGCCCAGCCAATAATCATAATCCTTTAAAAAATTAATGCATTGGCTCCACCATAGAAAGGAGAGGACAGAGAAAAGAAATCATGCAACCTTAAGCTAGAACAATAGAACTTACTATATATGAGCAACAGAAGTCAAATAGACAGAAAAAAAAATGAATAGAGCCTAAAGAACCTGGTGGGCTACAAGAAAAAAGTCTTAACATTCAGGTTATTGGAGTCATGAAAGAAGAAGAATACAGAGATGATGAAAAAGTACTAAAAAATGAAATAATGGCTCACAACTTCTCAAATTTAGCAAATGACACATAAACTTATAGATTCAAGAAGCTGATTAAACCCCAAACAAGATAAAACCAAATAAATTCATCCCAAGACATACCATAGTTAAACTTCTGAAAACTAAAAACAAAACAAAAATAATCTTAAAAGCAGCAGAAGAGAAATGACACCTTACCTGTAGAAGGAATAGAGTTTACATGACCATGAATTTCCCCTCAAGAACCAGGAAGGTCGGAAGCAAGCAACACAACATTTTCCAAATACTGAAATAAAAGAACTGTCAAACCAGAAATCTGTACCAGCAAAAACATTCTTTAGCAATAAAAGTGAAATTAGGCATTCTTAGATGAAAGAAAACTAACAGAATTTGTGGCCAGGAAAACTATTCTAAAAAGCAAAAAGAGCTAAAAGAAGTTATTTAAACAGAAATAAAAGAACAAAAGAAGAAATCTTGAAAAATCAGAAAGGAAAAACAATAGAAAGAGCAAAACTATGGGTAAATACAACAGAATTTCTTTTACCTCTTGAATTTTTGTAGATGATGTTTGATGGTTGAAGCAAAAATTGTAACACTGATAAGTTTCTCTATGAATAAATATTTAAGACAATTATAAGACAGGGAGGGTTTTAGAAATAAAAAGGAGTTAAAGTTTCTACACTTCATTTGAAACCATAAAATATTGATACTAGTAGACTGTAGTAAGTTATGTGTTTATAATGTACTACCTAGAGCAACTTCTATAAAAGGTATATGAAGAAATAAACTCAAAAACACTATAGATATATGAAAATGAAGTACTAAAGAATGTTCGAGTAGCCCACAGAAAGGCAGGAAAAACAAAACAGAGAAATAAAAGAGAACAAACAGAAAAAAAATATCATGGCAGACTTTACTTTAGCCTTAACAAATCAATAATTACATTAACTCTAAATGGTCTAAACACACCAATTAAAACCCAGAGATTGGCAGAGTGTATTAAAAACCAAACGAAACAAAAACAGGACCCAATTATATGCTCTTTCTAAGAAATTCATCTCAAACACAGGTTGAAAATCCCATGGACTCTTCTTTATAGGAATACGTAATTACTGCTAATGTATATAGAATGGAGAATTTTTTTTTTTTGGCAAGGAAATTAAATTGTCTCTTAAAACAATGCTCCATCTCATACTGAAAGAAACATTCACAAGGCTTTTCATTTGTTAGACTCATTTAGTTTCCAGAAATAAAGACTTGAAGCCAAAAAAATAATGTTAGCATTTAAAGCCCGCAATATTAGGTAAAATGTGAATACGGATGTTTACAGTGGGGAAAATGATATTTAAAACATTCTGAGTACCTAAGAATAAACTGCTGCTTCTATTTGCCAATTCAGGGCATTTGACATTACTCCTCAGAATGACTTTGCTATTGGAAAATTTCATTCTCACTTGCTGACAGGCAGGTATAATCTCATCCTAACAACTCCCTAGCATGTAGCTGTGTTCTAATATTTATGAAAGACAAATTTTATCCACATATAAATCAGTTATATAACAATATGTACTATCTTTAGGATGTTTAAAAGATTTACAAAATCAGCCTATTTCACTGTGTCAAATGGAGAAAGCAATACATCCCTATGATAAATAACTAGATATTCAAAGGCCTCCTGGAATAACTAAAAGCAGAGCTTTTAATAATTTTTTTACAAAAAATGCCTGAGATCTCAACATCTTTGAAATATAAAACAAAAATATATGAAATAATTAGAGTTCCTCTCACCTGTTTTTTTAAGTGTATATCACTGTGCTAACAAAAAGTACATTTTAATAATATAGATTCACATTCATATATGTAATTCAAGTAAGGCTATTATTTCTTTAGATAGAAATACAAAGAATTAAGTACTTTTTACCATAAATGTGTTGCTTGCTGTTCTTTTTCCATATTAGAAGATATAAATACAAGTTGCAAACGAAATAAGTACTTTGTAGCATATGTGTTGTGAGAGTATTTTATTTCCCATTGCTCTGAGATTTCTCTCCCTTGTTTTTATAGTGAGATTTTTTCATCTTGTACAAATTATACCTTTTTAATACTTCATTTTCTTTTTACATTATATGTATTAGTTTAAAGCTTTAATTTTTTTCTCAATTTAGATTTTTATTTTCGTGCTTTTGATTTTTTTTCTTATTTCTTTTTTTTTCTTTTCAAGAGTTAAAACCTGGCTGTAGTTTTTAATAGTAGATCTCTATGCTTCTATAAATGTAAAATAATTAAGTTTATCATGTGGAAGGCTAACTGGATGTCTCAGAAAATAACCTATTTCTGGCTACTCCTAGCTGCTAAAAGAGTCATTGCTGATACCTAGCTTAATGATTTTTTGTTGGTGCAAACTTACTAAATTGTTAGGATTTGGTGTCTGAAAGTGGCAATCTCTTGTAAGAACAAGTGTGTTATCCTGAAGCTTGGCAAAGACTGTCTAACTTGGTTGAAGTTAAGGCCTCACTAAATGCACTGTCATTTTTGTTTTTCTATAGGCAAAAGGACTTTTGAAAAATTCCTTGCAGCTCCATGAAATTGTTGTCAGAACAAATGCTTCTAAGAATAGGATAATTTTTCCAACTTTCTTAAATTTGCCGTTTGCCACATATGTGATTGAGAATGTAATGCTTTGCTACATTTTTTTTTTCCAACAAGTGTATTTGTTGGAGATAAGGTCCATACTTTGCAATTGGTTGGTACAGCTTTTAAGTTTCTTCTGTGCTACAGGTGTTCTATTTCCTTCCTTCTTTCGCTTCCTCATACTCCTTCACTCCCATCCCCCAGCAATTTAATTATTGTCTGTCATATGGAGTGGCCTATACCATCAGGATGTTGCTAACGCCATACAATTGTGCTGTTTAAGATGTTCTGTTTTCCCAAATCTTTCCTGTGAAATGCTTAGTCAAATTCAGGTTTGAGATTTATTTATTTATTGATTTTATTTTTGTTTTAAAAAGACGAAAAGTTTCATTTGTGGTAATGTGGGTTTTATCAGGAAGCCCACAGTTTTTGGCTGTTTCTCATTTTGTGAGGCTAGCAGCTACTGCAGATCATCAAATGAATCCTTTATTTTCATTAGGGGTTGCAAAATGGAGATTTCTAATTATAAAATTCCTTCTCTGTTTATTAGCTGGAATATTTCTATAAAAAGAAGCTTCACCTGGTCACCTGTGGGCAGAGTTTTTAATGGAAAAAGAAGGATAAATGCAAGATTCTGTCTCATATTTACCAAAAATCAAAGTTTACCTAATGGACATACCAGTGGACTCTCCTTAAATTGAGAAAAGAAAATATTGAATATGACTTTTCATCCAAATAAAAAATTAAAGTTTTCACCAAAATTCTAAAAACAGACCTCACAAAGTAAAACCAAGTGGATTTTAGACTTTTCTAAAAGAAAAAAATTGTTTTCATTCTCAATTATACCGTTGTTATTGATGATTCTGCTTTCTGAATGTGAGTCAGCCTTTTGTCTGGAGATAAAAGAGTGCTACAGTGCCTTCCACCAAATGCTTATCAAACTTTACATCAAGAACTGTAAGAAAACTAATATTTCTTTTTCTAAACCTTCTCATGTTCCAGTTTTTAAAATTTAGTTACAAATAATTTGTTCAGTTTAAAAATAGTTTGTTAGTATCCTCAGGCTTTTTGGTTAGATAGCAGTGTTGTTTATGCCTTAGATAAATGACAGTAGTTCTTTACTTGGGATAAGCCATAAATCTTAAATTGTTGATGCTACGTGAATATAATTGATCATTTGTAATTACTGTAATTTTGAGAAGACATATCAGCCCAAGTGCAGTGATAACAAATTTACAAACGCTTGCAAGTCTATCTTTGCTCTGTTCTGAAAATGTTTTAGAGAAGCAAAATTACACATTAAGAAATAGAAAGCTATCTGCTCAAGTTTTGCAGTAATTATGCGAAGAAGATTTTTCAACTTTCCACCTCAAAATACTTTGTATAATCTAAAATGTAGTGGTATTTTCTTTTTATATAATCTATGACCATCAATACTATTTAAAAAACCTGTTTGTATTCAGAACCTCAGTAGTCTGAAAATGGTGTATAGTTATTCGTCTTTTTTATTTACAAAGATTGGAACTAATCGGTATGTCAAGTTGGGGTATAGTGTACAAAGTCTCAGAGAGGTTTTCTATTTAAGCTTTATAATAAATTGTTACATCACTAGCAGCTATCACTTCAGAAAAATGCTTAGTATTCAAAAGTAGGCACTGCAATTTGAATATAAAAACTAGTTATTTTTATTCGTGTGTGTGTGTGTGTGTGTGTGTGCAAACACACAAAAGCCGTTGTAAAAATCAGAAGGCTTACACACCAACTGTACCCTTTAGCAGCAGGTCAAAAGAACTTTTAGCTCGGTCTCTGAGGATTTCTTTCTATTACAAATATGAAAGTAGAATGTTAAAAAAAGGTCTGAAATTTAATAATAAAAAAAAAGCTAACCAAGACGGTGTTCTGCTTGATGGCTCCAGAGAGTAGAAAGAGATTATGTTAAAGCATAAATGGAGCTTTAACATTTTTAAATCCAGAAGGTCTAATCTAATCTAATCCTTTTCAATCCAATTTTTTAAAATGCAGCCTAGACATCAGATTAAAGCATGTGCTTTGCTTTCTAGGCCATTTTAAACAGACTCAGCATCTGTGCTTCTGACCCTCCATGCAGCAGTTTCAAAAAAGGGATTTAAAAGAAACAAAAATAGAATCAATCATATGTATATGTGTGTGTGTGAATACGTGTGTATATATGTGTGTATATATATATGATTTTGTTAAAACTAATTAAAGAATTATCACTATATATATCTATATGAACAAAAATGGCCAATTAGATTAGAAGGGAGTTTGTAAAGATAATATTATTCTGCAGTGTGATTTAATAGCTCCTGCTTCACCGCCATGCCTAATGCCAGTTGCCGCTTCAATTCATCTCATGTCCACTTTCAACTGCAGCATTAGAGGCCTACACATAGTTTAGCAGAGCTGGCTCCTCTTTCAGCTATTTCTAGTTTGCTTGAATTACCCTTTATGTGAAAACTACTGCTGAGTTAATTACCTTTAATTGATTTTCTTGCAATTCCCCAGACAACACAGGCCCAGAGACCTGAGAGGCTCAGTCACCCGGCCTCCTTCTATGCTGCAGCCTGATCTTTAAAAACATAGCATATTGCTGTCTCCTTGCATCTTTCCTTGTTCATTACTGAGAAAAAAAAAAATAGAATTTTCACCATGGGTCAATTCTTAGGATTGTCCTAAAAACCTTTTTTCTCAACTTGGAATTAAGATCTATTTACTTGAGTAAAAATGCAGAACTTTTCTATCATCCTTTCTTGTGTTGTGCTTTATTACTAAATTTAAGCCCATTGTTTTTCATGACTTAGCACTAAAATAATTTACTTTATCAAAGTTTGCATTAAATGTTGTTACCTCCTCTTGCAGCAGACTGTGAGACTGCTCTTTTAAAAGGATATATTTACTCAAACTCAGACTTTTAAAGAGAACAGGGTGACTCTCTTGCTAAATATTTGAAACACTTTCTGAAAATAATTGAACAGCCTGTCAACAGCCATTCACTGGTTACAGAATAAGTGCAAATCTCCCATTTCAAAGTCCGAGTCTAGACCTATGAAATATAATCTGTAATTAGGGGCTTTCATAGTGCTTTGTTCATTCTGCTAATACTGACTTCATGTGGTATTGTGTTCAGTTAGATACACGTAGAGTTTCTCTAAAACTTTGCTATTCAAACTGTGACCTGCATATCAAGAGCTATGGCATCACCTAGGATCATAAGAGTGAAGCAGAATTTCAGACCCTGCCTTGGACTACTGAATAAGGAATCAACATCTTAATGAGATACCTAGGCAAATAATTTGCACAAGGTTTAAAAAACAGTGTTCTAAAATACTGTCAACTCTTTGAAGACAGCTAAACGTATACCCTCCATACATATGCATTGAACTGGATCTTAGTATCCAACCAAAGAGTTTCTGAAAAGTCATAACCCAGTTCCAATTTCTGGGTTAAAAATGAAATATTTGCTAATTATATATATATATGCATATATACGTATGTATGTATTATAAATGTATGTGTAATTTATAGATAATTTTAAATATAATTCATGGGAAATAATTCAGCAAAATGCTCAATATAAAAAATGTCAATAATATTTATATAAAATATAATAATACAGCAAATAAAATATAATAAAGATAACTGCAATGTTTCAACCGATTTCCTCCTTTACTTATTTCTGTGCAATTATGGAACATACTTCTTAGTCTGTACATGAGAATAGCATAGAAGGAGAATAATCGATGTGACAAAATTGTTAACAAAGAAACTCTAGACAGAGGGTTTGTCAAACTACCATCCTGATTCTTTCCAGACAGGTAATTGTTTCCCGAACAGATGTAATCTCAATCCTCCAACACATTGTCTGCTCTATTTGAAATTTAGATTCCCAAATTTGTCATTTTTTGTATTAAAATCGTTTCAACGTTTCCTTTTGCAAAGCATTTATTCTTAATGCACTGTCAGCACTTCATAGTACATCAGCATAGGCACATGAGTGCCACAGCTGCCTCCGCCTAAATTCACTGCAGATGCTCCATGTCTGAATCAAAGCTCTTCAGATCTCCCCTCTGTTGCACTTCCTATCTCCCTGAAAGGCACCACTGCTTTCCAGTGCTGCCCTCCCAGCCTCCATTCTCACATCTGGAGGTCAATTTAGAGTCATTACTCTCCCTTTTCCTTACTCCAACTATAAATTACTATCTATATTCTGCTATTCTCTGACTAATTTTTGCTGACAGAGTCATTGTTCAAGAGAGTGCCTCTAATCTTAATACTCCATGGCTTACCATGTTCCCTGGCTCTTCCTAGCTTGTGGATAGAATTCAATTTTCTGACCACGGCTATGGGACTTCTGAACTACCCTGGTCCTCTATGCTCATTCTCTTGGCTCCATTCCCTCACATATCCGAGTTTTACACTCATTTCAAATTACTTGGAATTCCCCCAGTACTCTCTGCTTTTCCTCTTCTCTGTGCTTTACTCATACTGACTCCTATGTAGAATTAAAAATAGTAGAGAGGTGCTTGAAAAAACCATCAGCCAGGCCTGGGTTCCCTCCAGCTGAACGCTGCCACTGACTAGTTTTATGGCTCAGGTCAGTTTATTCATTTCCATTATAAAATGAGAATAATAAATGTATCTCAGAGAGTGTGTAAAGATAGCATGTGAAGATATATATATTTTTATAATATATATACACAAATAAATATAATCTGTGTATTTATACACATTTCTTTGTATAATAAGCATTCAGTGTATTTTGGAAGCATTGTTATTATTATTATAGTCTAAAATTCATGTTTCACATCATATTTTTTGGGAACTTTTCTTTCCTCTTAATCTAAATTAGAATTCCCATAGCTTCCAGAACACATCTTTATCGTAATATTTATTACCATGCATTTTTATAACCTGCACTCTTTTATGTCTCCTTTTAAATAAACTAAACTATTTGAGAGGAATGTGCCTTTCACTTTTCAAGGTAAAAACTTAGTATAGTACTACCTGCAATAGAAATTCAATAAATATTGGTTACTCTACATTGTAATTTAGGTGTATAAGCTGTTGTATTATTCTATTCTCTCACTGCTATAAACAAATACCTGAGACTGGGTAATTTATAACAAAAGAGATTTAATTGGCACACAGTTCCACAGGTTGTATGGGAAGCATGGCTGGGGAGGCCTTAGGAAACTTACAATCATGGTGGAAGGCAAGGGGAAGCAGCATGTCTTCACATGGCCAGAGAAGGGGGAAGAGAGAGAGTGGCGAGGTGCTACACACTGCTAAATAACTAGTTCTCGAGATAACTCACTCTCACCACAACACCAAGGGGGATGGTGTAAATCGTGAGAAACCACCCCCACGATCCAATTACCTCCCATCGGGCCTTACTTCCAATATTGGGGAATAAAATTCAATGTGAGATTTGGGTAGGGACACAGACCCAAACTATATTAGCTGGACATCTCAAAAAATACTGTGAAGCCTCAAACATATGTTATGTAATGATTTAGTGAGTCACTGAATGAATTCTAAAACATAAAATACATAATTTCATTTGGAGATACATAAATATTTTCCCTAAAAATGTTTTATTTAAATTTCATAATGTTAGATACTCCTTTAGTACATGGAGTGAAAAATAAGAATATCAATAATAATCATAACATTATTTTATTTTTTAGTTTTAGTCATCTCTGTCTTGGAAAAAAAGAACATTAATTTAAACATTTGGAATAGTCAAATGCTTACATGATGCCAACCCATCATCTATACATAAAGTATTATTGAGAGACAATAGGGACTATTCTCTCTTAGTGTTTAATAGAGGAACTGTTGCAGTTCTAATGTAGATTTTACATCTCTGATAGAGGTACTGAAGAACACAGCCTTTTGTTTACTATGAATAGGCTCCCTATTGCCACTGTAGACAAATATCAAAATTAACTATGTGTATAAAAACACTTTACAGATTGTTGTCAAAATGGTTAATTTCTTCCAAAATGTTTTAATTTATTCACCAAGAGCAAGAAACCCTGGGAACCTTTGGTTCTGTCTATTAAATTTAACTAGCTATCTTCCTTTAGCTATCATCTATCTGTCTATCTATCCCACCTGAGGTAATTTGAAGGGGGATAAATAAGAACTAATGGGGAAATCATATCTAATAATACCTAATGGGAAAATCGTGTTGAAAGCCTAAGGAGGTAGGGGAGGGAGAAGGACTTCAAAGAGAAACAAAAAATCTGGACCACATAGGAAACTGTATTTCCTGGCTCAAAATGGTGACTGAAAGTAAGTAAGCAGATAAAGGATGTCCATTTCTCTCTTAAAAGATCTGTGGAATAATAGGAAAGTCTTTGAAGGAGTATATAATAAACTCTATTCCAACAAGTTCTCTCACATAAAAAAGTTGATAAGAAGACATTGAGAAATGTGAAAATGCCAGTCATCCATGACTAGAAATAACATCTGATTAACTTTAATACATTTCCCTAGGTATAGATGCCCAGATAAAAAAAAAAGTCAAAGTAATGTGAGAAATACAAATATTTTGACCCTTGCAGAACATCTTCGCATACTTGTATCCAAAGCACCTACATCCCCACTGGCAGTTTGACAGCACTCCAAACTACCATCTATTAATTAACTCAGCTGTCAAATTTCCCGTCCATTTGCCACCTTCACTGCCTGCTGCCAGGCAGATGACAATAAAATGTAAACTTAAACTCCTGAAGAAGATTTTAAAATGTTGCTGAACAGAGGAAAACACTATTATGTTGTTCAACTACAAAACACTCCTGGGTATCCTGAGGTAACTAACTGCACAGTTCACTTAAGGCAATCAAAGCCAAAGGCTGAAATCACTGTGGTTCCCTTGATTTTAGGATCACTTTTACCATATGAAAAGAAACAGGGACTTCTGATGAAAAAACATGGAAAAACAAAAGATCACATTCCGTTAGGTATAGTTTAGATATGATGCCTGAAGAAAAAAGTGCATAAACACACGCTGACACTTGTATGGTGTTTTACTGGACTTGTAATGTAGAAATGATGAATTGTTGAACATTCAGGACAGGAAGAAAAATTAAGTCTGCACTGTGACTGAACTTCCCTTAAAAACTCTCCAGGTAAATGTATAATCTTTTTCTCTGCAAGCAGATCTCATCAAACAACTAATCTTAGAGTGAAAACAATTCAAAGTGACTCTTATTTCCTTGGTCATATTTAAAGATGTTTACTTTTCACAATCAGGCACAAAGAAGGAAGATTTGGCCAAGCCTCAAAAATCACCTTAGCTTTCCTGAATCTAAAGGCTTAGATTGAGAAGAGAGGGCTTGAGAAATCAAAGAGTAAATAGAGATTACTCCTGCATCATGTGGTCAAGTTCTTAATTCTCTCCATCTAATGAGCAATGCAACCAACCACACCTGCAAGGCTTTGGCGGTGGAGAGGCGTTTGGCTCTGCAGTCAAGTGGAGAATGTGGTTTAAAAATAAGCCTTGGAAATTCGGGGACTTTCATGAGAAACGTAATGTAATTTATTGTTCTTTTGAATAGTTTCTTAATGAGTTTTGGAACCATTTGGTGAATGCTGTGGGCAGAAGATGTGTACAGATGGTTCCACATTGAGATTAAGCATGAGGTGGGAACCCATGAATGCCAGATAACAGAAGAGTTGCTACCATCACTGATTAAGCTAGCAGCTTTGGGGATAGGAAAGTTTGGGGAGGGAATATGCATGGAGCTGGTTTCAATCTGAAGAAGGATATTAAAGAATCATGGCCAGGACAAAGTCTTATTCCAGGAGGAATTATAGCTACACCCATTATGTCTGGGAGAGGAAAATAACAAGAGTGAAAGGTAAACCAAAATTTGAAGCACAATCTGTTACACTTTAGGTAGAGGCAAGCAGAAAGAAATTATTTCTCTAAGAAATGAAGTTTTGACAGAAATATGGATAAAATGGGATTTTTAACATCAAACAATAATGGCTATTTTGTTATATATATATATAAAATCCCATTTTATATAGGTATTGAGTGCTTGCTACATGCCAAATGCTAAACATTCTGCTAATTATTTTATTTTATTTATTTATTTTTAAAGGAGCAAGAGGGAAGCACTTTAAATTTTCTTTCATTGAGAATAACTGTTTTATGTAAGAATCTGTATTTATAACACCAGATATTAAGATAGGCTTCCTTTTTTTATTATTATACTTTAAGTTTTAGGGTGCAATTATTCACAGTAGCAAAGACTCAGAACCAACCCAAATGTCCAACAATGATAGACTGGATTAAGAAAATGTGGCACATATACACCATGGAATACTATGCAGCCATAAAAAATGATGAGTTCATGTCCTTTGTAGGGATATGGATGAAGCTAGAAACCATCATTCTCAGCAAACTATCACAAGAACAAAAAACCAAACACCGCATGTTCTCACTCATAGGTGGGAATTGAACAATGAGAACACTTGGACACAGGAAGGGGAACATCACACACCGGGGCCTGTTGTGGGGTGGGGGGAGGGGGGAGGGACAGCATTAGGAGATATACCTAATGTTAAATGAAGAGTTAATGGGTGCTGCTAATAATTTTAGATGCAGCAATTCAGTTAATCTTTCCAATAGCCTTTGAGGTAGTCATAATTTTGCCCATTTCAGAGATAAGAAAACTGAGGCTCAGAGAAACTTGTTAACTGCACTGGTATCACAACTCATTTGGTATAGCAGAGTCAGACCTGAAATATAAGTGGAATGAGGCCAGGTTTTTAACTACTATATTGTATTCCTACTCCAAAGCATGCTCCTCTTGTTTTACCAAAAATTATTTCTGTTTTTACTTTACTTGGTTTACCGTATGTTTAAAATATGAAAGATTTTAAATGATTACTCCATAAAGGGAAACAGTCATAAATCATCAATGAGAATATACTCCTAAGTGGGTGAAGCAGGCTCAGAAAAGATTTTGATAGGTCAGCCTATGGGTTAAGAGTCTGAACGGTGGAATTCCAACTTCTACATATAACTTATGAGCAATATTACTTTACTTTGATGATCCACTGTTTTCCCATTTTGAAATGTGAGTGATAGTGTTATAAATCCCATTGGATCTTGGTGCAAGTAATTATATTTATGCACATAAAGCACTTAGTTCAGTGTTTGTGAGCAGTGATTATAAGGGCCCAACAAATGAAAGTCATGAATGAACTCCAGATATGTTGGTCACCAGAGCTCTGCAAAATAGCTACGGGTTTGAGAAAATTATCTGAGGGCAGTGCCCTCAAACAGTGTTAAAAAACTGGAAATTTCCTGAGCAGAAAAATATTGGGATATGCTTTTTAAAACACAAAGAAGCAGACAATCTGTTTCTGGATATCGAAAGTTGGTCATGTGGTACAGAAGGTGTCTAGCATATTAAGAGTTCTGTCATTGCCTTTGCATAGGCACAGACACATAGAGAAGAGCCCACCTAGAACAAAAAGAAAAGATGGCAATGATAAGGTCTGCCCTGATATGAGATGTCTTTGATTGAGTTCCTTAGAAGCAGAGACTGAGACAGGGTTTTTGGTGCACATAATTTTTGGAGGGAGGGCTCTTTGGAGAAAATAACTGAAGCAAATAGGGAAGTAGAAAGACTCTAGGAAGGATGTGGCTTCAGGTAAAGTCTACTCTTTGGCTGATGTATAAATTGCACAGCAGACTTGTCCTGTCTTCAGACAGCGAGTTGGGATTTGGGACCTTTTGAAACCCTATATGCACCAGTCCTCGCATACTAGGGAAAGGAGTGGTTTATCCTCCCAGGTATCCTTGGGTGAGATGGTTCCTGTCAGGTGAGGGCAATGCTTCAGGGAAGGTATAGTGTAAGCATTCTAGTGGTGGGGGGGATGAGTAAACTGAGAAAGGAGATGTGGGGCAGGCCAAAAACAGCCTCTATCAGGGAGAGCTACTGAAATTTACTCAAGAAATTGCAATAGTAAATAGAGATCCCATGGGCAGAGAAAATGGCAGGAGTCTATGGATAGAGGTGATTACAATGTCATGGAAGGATCTCTTTAAATCTAAGGGAATTATCTTAGGAAAGCTGATATATCAATGGCCTCACCCAGATGATCCAGGACTCTGCAGATGTATAGGGCCAATAGTTGCTGAAGAAAGAGATGGAAAGTATGGTAGCCTGGTTTATATCTGGTATACGGAGGGCCGGGCAGGGTGATGGTGGATTGTGAAGTTCAGCAAGAAAGGCATAGCCAGAAAGAAAACAGGAACATCTTATAAATCACAGTTTGGGAGAATTTAAATTCCCAATTACCAGAATTTTGCCAAGTAAAATGATTTTTTTCAGAACCAAGATATTTGAACAGCAGCATATATTTAGAGCCTCGGGATTATAAGGTAGAGGAACTGGATAGACGATACCCCAAAATCTGTCACAGCCAAGGTAACTAATCTTTGGCTGGACATCAAGGCTGGAATCTCAACTATGCCCTTTTCAGTCTCCTTAATTCCTGAGTGCTGTGAATTTTACCACTATTACTTTTAGATTCTCTTCAGATTTTCTTTCTGAAAATCTCATCTTATTAGACTTTTCCATACTCTTTCCAAGCCTACATAGGTATATAGTGCCTGTTTGGGGGCATATAAATATGGTGGAGTTTATCTGATTAATTCTAGGACTTGGAAAAGTTAGTGGAGGAGTATCAGTCAGAATGTGGACATTGAGAGTAAAGAGAGTTGGGACATTTGAACATACAATATCCTTTTTTGCTTGGCTCTTTCCTTCACTGATTTTCTCTTCTTGTTCCAACTCAATACCAATATGAAAGATCCAGCAGGGCATTGCAAAATAGCCATTCCTATTTTTTTGGACTCTAGTAAATGTTACATACTATAAAGACTAGGTCACTTTAATTACTGTAATCGTTTCCTAACTCTCTGCTTTTGGTCTTGCCATCCCACTCATCTGAAATGTGCTTTCTGGAGCACACATTTGATTATGTCCTGTTTAAAGCATTTCAGTGGCTCCTCATGCCCTGGGTTCCCCTCTGACCTTATCTCTTGCTGTACTGGGTCTCATTCACACTCACTGTTAGCTACATTGAGTTCTCAGCTCTCCAGGCCATTGCACGTACTGTTCTCTCTGCCTGGGCTGCTCATATCCACTTCTTCACTTGGCTAACACTCAGTTTTTTTGGGTGACTTGGGTGTTCTGCCTTCTGGAAAGCCTTTTATCAATCCCTACCCCAAAGCAGAGAGGGAAGATTTAACCCCCTGGACTTCCCTGCCTTCTCACTTATAGCCTTGTCTTACAATTGCCTCCTTACCTGCCTGTCTCCCTAACTCTAATCAAAAATCCTTGAGTATATATTTCAGTAACACTTCAGTTCCAAGATTATAATACATGGTAGGCCTCAAATAAATGTTTGAATGAAGGACTGTATCATCACAATTGTATTCATAGAGCAACCTGCATAAATCAAACACATTTCTTAGGGTGTATTGTGGACAAGTTACATTAAACGATTTCATTTTTATTAATTAGTTTTCTGCTATGTGGGGCTTAACAATTGGAGAAACTCTCTTCTTAGCTGAAAGAATCCTTGTATTAAAGTCTCTTGTGAGAATACATAGCACTTGAAGAGAACAAGTACAAGTATATGGCTACTTATTTTCATCTTTACTAATGTAGTTATAGAAGGAAAAAGAATTCATTAGAAATATTAAGTGGAATTAAAATCTACCTTAGAATCTATGAGCTCCTTGCCACTTATTTAGTAAGTAATCCTGACAATATATCACTATCTAAATAAAAACATCATATTTACACTCTTCAAAGAGAGCTGTGATTTTTCTTGAAATATTTTTGATGACTCAGTTGAGTTGACTTGTTTCATGGTATGAATGAGGTCAACGATACAGTAGACAAATTAGCTTGATTCAGAATGGTTTTCCCCTTAGACTTATTTACTGTTTCTATAAATTAGCAGACACATATCATCAAATATCAGAAGTACAACAACTTAGAGTGCAGTCAGGAGGGGAAGGGAAGAAATTCTGAGAGGAGTACTGGCATGTAGTTATTCATGCAATTA
Source organism: Symphalangus syndactylus (assembly GCF_028878055.3). Taxonomy (NCBI): domain Eukaryota; kingdom Metazoa; phylum Chordata; class Mammalia; order Primates; family Hylobatidae; genus Symphalangus; species Symphalangus syndactylus. The sequence continues at coordinate 47,295,105 of NC_072440.2, forward strand.
TTTATAAGTCATATTGTTCCAAAAAAAGTATTCACAGTAGAATCAGTGGGGTAAGCATAGAACAAGATAAATTTAAGTAAGAAAAATGATCAAAGAGAAAAGTGCAGAGCAAGACGAAGCTAAGAATGAGATTCTTATGTAAGAAGCATTGATAAAGTCCAATAGCACACGTTGTACTCTTTTGCTTATATCAAGTATGAATTTTTTTTGAGTACAGGGTTATCAGAGCAAAAAGGATAAAACGGCTACACTTTCCTTAGTCTTTGTGTCTCCTTAAAGCTTATCAAAGAGGAGCCAGCCAGTGTGTTCAACTCTTCCCAAGCCTCATTCTATAAACCCTTCAAAGTTCTTTCATGCTAAATGGAGAGGTCAGCTCAGTAAAACAACAACACAGCTTGTTGAATTGCAGTCGTCAGAGTCACTTTGGGAGGATAACATGGCAGCCAAGTCCTGTTAGTGAAAAAGGAATGCAAGGTTTTAATGACAGTGTTTTTTACTACCTGAATTCCACACACTTTGAGGTCCACCTGAACTCCACTTTTAGACTCTGCCTGGCTACCATTCTTGGAATCACTATGGCTGTTTGCAGAAGGTCCAATACTTGTTTGTCTCCTCAAAACCTCTCCTTTCTCCATGTTTGCCTTTGCTAATGTGTGGTAAATGTGGCATAACAAAAGTACACACTGCCTGTAAAATCTATTTCCTTCTTGCCCTGCAAATTTATGCTTAAGAGGATTTAGACTTATCACCTCCTTACTGGAACCACACACATCATTGGCTGTCATTTCTTTTCTTGCTCTTAACAACTATCTGAAAAATATCACTCTCCCAGAATCCAAAATTTGTAGTTAATATAGTCCAGTCCTTAACAACCTTACCGGAAGTTAAGGGATGCACTAAATTGCTCAAATTAATCATGGTGCCCACACCTAGGGAAAAGTGTAGTTGAAACACTTGAGCCATAAAACCAGATGGTACACTATGTTGATAGAAGCTGTTTGCCTAGAAACTGAAGCAGATTTGTAAACACTAAATCAATATTTGAGAGTTAGGTGCCAGCTGTTTTTCAGGATGCCATTAAGTGACTGGAGCTCATCAGCAGGTCTCAAATAAGAGGCATCTTTCAGCCTGGCCACTGCACTTACATTCCTCTGTTTCACGGCAGCCAGGTGAACATTTCAGCCATTTCCATAGGACTCGACAAACCTAACACAGATTGTCACCACACTGCCATGAGTTTTTTCTTAAGAGTTTTATTCATTTAGTGCTGGCAATAACTAACTAATGGACTGACTGTTTATTTGCTTGGCATCCCTGCCTAAATGCTCATTGACGAGTGATTCACTTGACTTGCATGTGGTTTTGGTTTAATTTGTCATTTTACTGTTGCCAGGGACCCTGGTGGTTTACACTTGCCATGCACCAATAAACTTTTTTATAATTGGAGAGATCTGTTTTGCTCCTTGATGCCACATGGCAGAGGGACCTTAAAGGCAAATTAATAATAACAGCAGTTAAATGAGCATTTTATCAAATTATTTGTTTGGGAATAGCTGAAATCAATATGTTAGATTTAATTCCAACAAGCAATAAAAAGGTTGTTTCTATGATGCCTAACCTGTGAAGCCAAACATTTCAGCAAAAGCTGGTGTGGTTTTCAAGTTTTTATGTTTACTTCTGTTAAATTTGAATGCAGTTCCACCCAGATCTCATTGTATATATTTCCTGTCCTATTAAATGGAAACTCTATGGATAAAACAGGAAGTTAATGTTTATAGGAGAGTTTTGTTTGAAGTAGGGAGACAGACTTAGTAACTTTATATCTTTTTAGCACACTACATTCTATGGAAATGAAATTTGAAGTCAGAATTACTATGGGTTTTATTTTTGCCATTTAAAAAACATTGTTCATTATATCAGCAAGTCACTTAACCCCTCAGAGTACATCTCTCCATCTAAAATAGGGAAAAAAACTCCTATGGATTTAATGAAGAGTGATTAAAATAGCATATGCAAAAACACAGTAAACTATGGTGACTTACGCATAAATTATTATTACTATTACACATTCTATAATTGAAATATTTTAAATATGTAGTTTTTTAAAAAGTGCTAAGATCCTAACTTCAATAATATATACTAGATTTATGTTTGAAAAGCTGACTATATTTAGGAAGTCAGTTCATCTTAAAATAATTTAAAAATAAAGGGAAGTAAATGTATTAACTTTGGGTGTCTTCAGATTTAGCAATGTTTTGATTAAAATACCAGTTCTTTAGTGGATGGTTTGAGGGAAAGGCTGGGGTGATAATGTAGCTGTAAATTGATATGACTGTCTAAATTAGTAATACCGTTCCATATAAATTTGAAAATCAAGGCATTTTATGATAATATAAAAATATACTATAAACCTAAAATATTTAAAATAGTGTAGAACTGGCATTCGAATTAGCAGATACATCAGAAGAAAATAGAATAGCCTTGAACTAACAAACATGACCATCAAGTATGTAGTTACTCGGAGTGGAAAAAATCGGCTATTTAATAAATGGTGCTGAAACAACCAGCTACATAAAAAAACCATGACAAAAACAGGCCTGTAGATTCTCACCTCATACCATCTGAATTCTAGGCAGATTAAGGAACTATATATAAAGTGGATACAAGAAACAAAATTGGAAGAAAATACAAGTTATTAGCTAATGGTGGTAAAGAAAACTACTTTCTAAGCATAAAATTAAAACAAAAAGATTCGTTGGCCATATATAAATACAAATTAATATGATAAAAAATTAAACCAAATTTACGGGAAAATAAAGAACTTGACAATATTTACAATTAAGTCAAGTTTGAACAGCTTTAATTTATGAAGAACCCCTATATGCCAGTAATAAAAAAGATAGTATTCCAAAAGAAACTGAGCCTAGGAGAAAAACAAACAATTCACAGAAGATAAATACAGGAAACTTACAAATTCATCCAACAATTAAAATATACATTTAAAAGAGGCATTATTTTAAAAAGCATCATTATAACATATTCCACCTCCTAAGTTACCATATAATTTAAAATGTAATTTAAATTTTTTAAAAAATAAACAAATTGAGACGTAGCTAGCCAAACAATTAAATAGAGCTGTTTGATAAAAAAAGAGACTTCAAACAATATGATTTTCTCAGTGTGCCTTTTTGTAGTTGTCCATTTCTTGTGCATTAATTTTCTGGAGTAATCAAGTAGTATTTCAGGAAGAAAGAATAAAGGAAGTATCTGAAATTAAATGTGAGTAAAGTAAGCACCTTCCCAAATGGATATATAATAGCTTGCTGTTTAGAAAAATATACCTTTTAAGCCAGTTACATTCTCAGTAACTCTTTTAGAAAATTAGAAAAAAAAAATAGAGTCTACCTAGTCATATGTTCTCCTTTGGTTTTTCAGAAAACCAAGCTATTTTGTTGTTGTTTCTTTTGTTTTAATTTAACTGTGATTAGTTTCTCCACACAGGCAATAATCAATTATTCTTCATAGCCCAACTGATTAGAAGTGTGGTTTCCAAATACTTTGATATCAAGATCCCTTTATATACTTAAGAAATGTTGAAGACCCAAAGGACCTTTTGGTTGCTTGGGTTACATTGATTGATACATATTGAATTAGAAATTAAAGCTCAGAAGAATTATTTATTAATTCACTAAAGCGACAAAAATAATTACATGGTTACATAACCTAATTTTTATGAAGCATTACTACATTTTCAAAAAAAGAAAAATGATGTTTAAAAGCTGTTTAAAAATCTCTGTAATGTCTAACTTAATGGAAGAGTGCTGCATATTTGTATGTGCTTCAATTTGTTGGAAAAACTCCACTGTATTCTTGTGAAAGAATAAGAGTAAAAAATAAAAATAACATCTTAGCAGTATTATGAACTTTAATTTTGATATCATTGAACTGACTAAAGCATATCAAGGACCAGATAATACTTGGAGACTATTGGCTTAGAATTTGTTCAGTAACAGATGTAACTATGCTGAAAGAAAGAAAGAAACTGCATGTTTGCCAGCTAAGTTATATGATCCATTTGGAGAAATGTAGTCCACTGTGATACAGTGATTCTAAAAGAAAGATGAACTGAGATCCATATAAGTTAGACAGTGGGAAAGACATAACTGACATTACTTGAATATTTCTTCCAGGATCAATGTTACAGTTAATTTGAATAGTTTCTGCGTCTCCCTTTATTTCCAAGATTCCAGAAGGGATCATCCAGTGAGTAAAGTTAACTCACTTGCTGTGCCTTGACTTTCTGAAAGTTTTGGTCCCTTTGCTCTCCACAGTCAGAAGCAGTACCTTTCCTAAAATTAAAAAGGGATTTTGGATATGAGAGGAGGAGAACTGAGAGAACTGGGCACTGCTATTCCTGTTGGGGATTTCCCACTTATATTCTCTATTGTTCTAGACTAAAGGTAGCAAGGTACTAGTTCCTAATTGTAGTCTGTGTGTTGACCTTGAATCTAATTCACACATAGAGATGATCCTCAGCTACTAAGTTTATTGACAACTGTAGGGCAGGAGCTACTTTACAGAATAAAGACAAAAACTTAAGATTTGAGCAATGAACAAATCCTTTGACGTTATCCATATAACACTTTATAAATGGCTACCTTGCAAATCCTTTGGTAGTGTGCTGAATCTGAAGATATCATTAAACACCATTATGGGAAAATTAAAGTTAATTGTTGTGAGCCTGACCTCCAAGTCAACCTCCATACGAAGGAACCACTTTCCATTCTAAACATTTGTCAACTGTTTTGTTCTCTATTATCAGCCATCTTCTAATATAAATGTTATTTGATAGAAAGAAACCTGAAGTAAAAGATTCTTTGCTTGTATATCACTGTTCCAATTTGAAAGTTTAGAAATTTTCAACATATTTTTTGAGTGGCGTATTTGTTGGAATGTGGCAATCCTCTACTTTGCAAACTCTTTTTTAATGGTAAATCTCTGACAAGAAGGCATGCTTAATCGAAAAGAAGGTCATAGCCCCTTTCACTTGCACCAGAGAGGTCGTTCTAACACCAGCAATTTTGAAGAGAACCATAGAAGTAATTAAGCTGCCAATAATTATAGAAGAATCTTGCGGAATAAATTGCCCTTGCCCCCTATTTATTTTGGTCAAGAAACATCTTCCAGGATTTTATTTTTATCTGTGCCTGGTACTGCAAGTTACTCTTTTATTCTGGGCTAAATTAAAGTCAGGGCAGAAAAATGATATACTGAAAAAAGAACAATGAATAAAAAGAACAATCTGTAATATGTATTGAATTTTAAAATGTAGATCCACAAATAAACAGCCAAGAAATGTCAGTATTAGTTTGTCATATGACCTCTATACTCTTGGGGACCTGTTTCAGGTCACCCCTCCATGGACATTGGACAATGGTAATCATTAACATACTTATCTACTTGTGAAAGCTATGATTTTAAATCCCTGCTTTTATCCCCATTGGCTTTGTTCGGAGTTCTTAGAAGTCAGAATTTAAATATTTTAATTATTTTACAAAGAAGTTATTTAAAATAAATATTTAGACTAGTAATTCCGGGCCAGGCGTGGTGGCTCATGCCTGTAATCCCAGCACTTTGGGAGGCCAAGGCAGGCAGATCTTAAGGTCAGGAGTTTGAGACCAGCCTGGCCAACATAGTGAAACCCCATCTCTACTAAAAATACAAAAAATTAGCTGAGCGTGGTGGTTGTGCCTGTAATCCCAGCTACTCGGGAGGCTGAGGCAGGAGAATCGCTTGAACCCAGGAGGCAGAGGTTGCAGTGAGCTGAGACGGTGCCACTGCACCCCAGCCTGGGTGACAGTGTGAGACTCTGTCTCAAAAAAAAAAAAAAAAAAGAACAGTAATTCTGGACTGCAAGTAGGATTAGAGGGGAATGCTAATCAGGATAAATATAGAAATGAGGTGGGGGTCATTTGGGAAGGAGAATTATATATAATTTGGAACAGCATATATAATAATATAATCTTATTATAATTGTATATTAATTGTACATATGATTATAATATAATTATATATTAATTCAAACTTATTGAAATAGGTGAAAGTTTTTCAGTTAGGTGTTAAGGCAAATATAAGTTGATTTTATTTTATTTTTCCAAAATGGGCATGGGTTAAACATGGTTAAGAACTTTTAATTTACAGAATTACAGTTTTGTTTATCCAAAATGATGTCCTGGTCATCAAAAGGCTCTGTAATAAGGGCTTATTGTAATTAAGGTTCTTTCAGGCTCCAAAATTCTAGGGTGTCTAGCCAAATGTTAATAATCATTGGAGCTGGGTCACGAGTACATGAAAATTCATACAATTCACTCTTTGTTTTGAATTCTTTGCAATTTCTATAAGAAAAAGTTAGACAAATTTATGGTTATAAATGGCCTAGTAGCTTGAAACTGTCAATGATGAAAAAATTATGTCAGATGTATAAAATATTTTGGGGAGAGAGAGTAAAGTCACACATATGTTGCTTCTTTTTAAAAATTTTTAAAGAGTAATAACAAAACATTCTGTCACCAGTTTTGTGATTAAGGATGAGAGATATACACTGTCAATACCTACGATAGGATGGGCAAAACTTAATGGGGGCACATAGAGATACAGGAAGACTGGGTGTGAATATTAGCTCTGGAACAGGAAAGAGTATGTTTGAAGAGAGGGAAAGAAAGCAAAAGAAAATGGAAGCACGCAAGCATCGAACAGACCAGAGAGAAAATAAAGAATTGAGTTAACTTCACAGGAGGAGAAATCCTCCAACTCTAAGTAGATTTTAACTACCAATTACACACACACAAAAAAAACAACTGTTTTGAGACCTAGCACTGCTTATCCTCCAAGTGATCAAAATTTCCTCTTGCTAAATCCATGTCCTTGATCACTGGAAATCCTTTCTTCTCTGTAACTATTTACTTCTTCCATCTTCAGTATCATTTTCTGGAGACATTGGCAATTTCTGGATTATGAGAAAGCTAAAGCTGAATAACTTTACTGAAATGTGGACGGCCTTGCTTACAAATACAATTATGTATTTTTATGAGGGGATAGGAAATCCTCAGTTAGGGTAGGCAAGTTACAGAGATGTAAACATTTGAGAAAATTTTTCTTTAGATTGCATGAAGTTAAACATGCAGCTCTGTGTTTGGAGTAGGTTTTTGGTAGGTCATTGGACGAATTGAGGCTGTCATAGATGATGGGATGAAAAATAGACTTCTATAGCACTGAAAGGCTGGTCAGTGATTTGTTTTTGAGTTTTCAATGGAATTTTTTTAACAAAAATTTATTCTTTTGCAAATTTATTTACATAATTTAAAAAGTCTATTTTGTGAGTAATTACCACCAATCAATCTTTGAAGTAGTGGGTTACAAAGCAATTGTGCAACATGTTCTATTGATAAGCTTCTTTTTGACAAGAAACATATTCGATCATATGTCCTGCTTAGAGTTTCTCATGCTCTGGTAGTATGAACTTGGTTAAAAGTTTTGAGTTCTAATTATGATGCTCTTTTTTAGCAGAAATAAGTTGTGCCTGTATTTTCAATGATCTTTCCCCTTACCATTCTTGTGTTTTGCTACCTTTCTTTTCTGACTCAAGAGTTAATATACATTATTTAATAAAGATCTGCCCAAAATAAAGACAATTCTGCTCCTATTTTCCATTTTTTTAAAACAAGAATCCTATTCTTAATCTCTATTAAGTTGAACTATTCTCTCTGAGGAAGGCAAGACTAAATAAGATAGCAGAAGGATTCCATATTAACATCATTTGTGATAAAAGATGAAGAATGCCTGGTGTAAAGATGCCCCATGACAGGTTACTCTTTCTTCCTTCCCTTTCTTTGCCCCTCCCTTCCTTTCTCCCCTCCTTATTCTCTTTCTTCTTTTTCCTCTTTCCTTCCTTTCTCTCTCTGGATTCCCCCCTTTCTCCTTCCTTCTGGTCTCTCTTCCAGTTCTGTTTTTCTACTGCTGCATAGCAAGGTTCTCCAGAATTAGTGGTATAAAACAATGACCATTTTAATATGCTCATGGATTCTGTAGTTCAGAAATGCAAGAGGGCTATAATAGGGATGGCTTGTCTTGTGTTTGAAATCTTTAGGGGATCATCTGGAAAAATTCAAATGGCTGGAAGTGTGAATGGAAAATAAATTCTTGGGACCACAAACTCACCATGACAAAGGAAAAAGAGTTAAGCTTGGAAACTGAATTACTCAAACCTCTTCCCATTTTGTTCCTAAATAGATAGATGCAAAGATAGAAGGCTACATTCCTCCCCAGGGGGGTCTCCCTCACAATTTGCTCACAAGGAAATTTCATGTGGGCCCCTATATCTTTACTCTAAAACAGAATTCTGCTGAATTTCACCATGAAAGTGTAAATAAATCAACAGCTTGTCTCACAGGTACTGGACAAAGTCATCCCTCTGCTCATCTGAGCCAAATGCATATTTGACTGCTTCCTTTGTAATATGAATACTTTATTTTAAATAAAAATGCAGATTCACTGAGTGAGATGAGTGCATCATCAACTATTCCTCTATCCCCTCTTTTTCACATGTAAAATAGGAATTCAGTGGAGCTGATCAAAGCTTTTATCTACCCTCTTCCACCACATTTTCCCCTTTCCCCTACTGCCCACTCTTTTCTCTTTAAATATGGAAGACCCCAAACACTCTTTGGAAAAAGTACAGACCATAGATCTTACTGTGGCTTGTGTCTCTTTTTCCTGGGGACGTCGTCAACCTTGGCAAAGTAAACCTCTAAGTTGATTGAGACATGCCTCTGTTGTTTTTCTTTGGTTTTGTAGAAGCTAGAATGATCTGAAGACTTTATCACTCACTTTTTTGTTATCTGTCTGAGTATGATACAGAAGTTGGCCACAGGTGGACATGAACACCTACAATGTGGCTTCTCCATCTGGGTTGGGTTCACTCCCAACATTGAAACCTCAGAATGGTCAGACCTCTTAAATGATGGATCAGAATTGCAAGATTGAACATTCCTGCAATCCTGATAGAAGCTGCATGTTTTATTATCTTGCTGCAGAAGTCACAGAACATCAGATCTGCCATAATGTATTGGATGAGGCAGCCATATGCCCATCCAGATTCATGGAGAGAGGATAAAGACTCCACTTCTCCATGAGAGGAGTATCAGAAATCACACCCGGGTTTTATAACTGCTACACTTCCTTTCTTTAAAGGGATCTTGAAACTTCCTGTTTTTCTCTGCCTGTGCATATAACTGGCCTTGAAATACTTTCAATGAGGTTTGTATTGTATACCTGCAATAAAGAACTTTACCTCGTTTATCTTTGTGAAGTGAAAGGTCTCATTCAAGTGAAAGGTTAATAAACCTGTTGGTCTCAGAAGTACAGTAAAGTTTTATTTTTTTTCTTTTAAGTGCTCTGGAACAATAAGAGTGGAACAGGGTAGCACGAAAGAAGGGTGGCATTAATAAACCCTGCTCTGAACCTATGATATCTGTATCCTGGCTTCTCTGAAATAGTTTTGTTAATGGATCTCATGTCCCATAATCTGGGTTGGAAGGTGTACTGCCTTCAAGGAAGCTCATACACGACAATGGATCTCATGTCCCATAATCTGGGTTGGAAGGTGCACTGCCTTCAAGGAAGCTCATACCCGACAATGGATCTCATGTCCCATAATCTGGGTTGGAAGGTGCACTGCCTTCAAGGAAGCTCATACATGACAACGGAGCTCATGCAGTTGAGCCACTGTTCCTTTCTCTTCAATAATCATCAAGGAATAAACTGTAAGTTCATGAATTATATCTCATAACTAAAAAAATCCAGTATATGGACTAAATCAAAGACAGCATTACTAAAGAACTTAGTTTCTCTTCCTTTTTTCAACTGGGAATGACATGACTGGTATATTTCAGAGGATAGCCGCATGTGCTGTATCACTGAATAGAGACATAACAGCAAAAGTCCCAACATCATTTAGACACTGTAGATTTCTCTCAGTTCAGTGATTTTGATGTTGATAGAGACAGACTTCCCTTAAAATTAAGATTATCTACATGCCTTTTGATCAGGCTTGGTTCAGACAAATATTATTTTACATGAAACTATCAAGACTCAGTTTCTTGATTTTTATGGACTAATTTCACACATGTGGACTTTCAGAAGATTTAATGTGGGTCTTATTAATGAACTACAACTGCTTATTGGTACAGTGTCTGCCTGATGGATTATTGGGATGTATATATCCACAAGGGGAAGGTTTGTTTTCTGTAGCATTTCAAACAACTCTACTAGGTACTTAGGTGACATGTCTGTCCCTTCAAACGTATTAGTGGTGAAATTGTAGCACTTCACAATTGAAGTGTATTACACACTCGAGATACAGCAAACTACTGCATTTGAATTGAATCACACAATCATAGATATTAGAGCCAGAAAAGACCTATTAGGTTGTCATGTCCATCCATTGCCATTTGGCATTGTTATTTACAATACATTATTGCATCTAGAGTTAAATGCCTCAAACAATAGAACTTCTACTACTGTACCAAGATAATTTTCTTTTTATTGTATTGTCTAAAGCACTTGCTTATTGAAACAATTTTTTTCTGATATTCACCTGAAACTTATGTTTTGCTGAATTTCACTCCAATGTTGTAATACCCCAATTCTCATCCCTTAATCTTTTTTTTTCTCTTTTATCTCTTCTTATAGTAGCACTGTTTGGAAGACTGAGCCATTTAAAGGCCATATTTTAAGCTTCAAAATTGTGATTTCCTTTCTGCCCCAATTCTGTGAAACTTTTTTTAGGTTGGTTTCCCCTAGAAGTGGACATGAGACAATCATAAGGATTTTTTTGAAGATGATCCCAGGATATGCTGGGATGTGACTAAGAAAGAGAGATATGGAAGAAAAGAAAGCCAATATGGAGTGAGCGATCAAATCAGTTGCTATTGTAGGTAAATATATCTTAATCCTACTGCAAGTGTTGATGATTCACATAGAACACGTGTCTCAGAATTATTCCTCTGAGGGACAAGGAAGCAAGGGTTCTTACTCACCAACTCTTGTCAGCCATTGTTTGCAGTCTGTTCCCAGAAGGTCAGCAGCCTGTCCTCCACATGGCAGAATGCATTGTGGCCCATAGAGAAAGCCCTGAGACCATTGAGGTCTGAGCTTTGATGCAGTACAGTTGTAAGGCCTGAGAGGATCTGGGTAGAACACAGAGTCTACTAATGATTATGTCCAATTATCATTTGAAGTCTGTTTACTTTTATTTTGTTGTATAATGTTTATAATTTATTTCCAAGTAACTGTTTTCTGTGTATCAAAGGTATTTTATTAAATAATACTAAAAGTACATGAAAGATTTTTTTCTTTCTAGTGAAAGGCAATGTTTAATTCAGGAAGACATGTGATATAATTCCAGCTATGCTTGTTCACAAGTACAGCGACACTCTTTGGGCATTTATCTTTAAAAATATAGTCACTGAAAGTACACAGAAATACATTTTTAAACAGTAAAATGTAACTTTTGTAGAAAAAGCATGTTAATATGAACATGTATGTTGATCTGTCAATACAATGACTGAGTACATTTAACTAGTACACTAATCATCACAGTTTCTTTTTTCATTCATAAAGTCAATCATTTAAATAACCAGATTCTGTTTTGTTAACTTATTTCCAAAAGTCTTACATTTCATATATTGATGAAAAAAGCCAAACTCTGTAAAGCATTTAAAGAGGTTTACTCTGAGGCAAATATGAGTGACTATGGCCTGGATATAGTATCAAAAGGTCTTGAGAACATGTGTCTGAGATGGTCGGGTTACAGCCTGGTTTTACACATTTTAGGGAGATGGAAATTACAGGCAAAGACATAAATCAATACATGTAAGGTATACATTGGTTCAGATAGGTGGGACATCTCGAAGGAGAGGTGGGGGGCTTACAGTTCATAGGTGGATTCAAAGATTTTCTGATTGGCAATTGGTTGAAAGAGTTAAGCTTTGCCTAAAGAGTTGAAGTTAGTAGAAGGAAATGCTTGAGTTAAGGTAAGGGGAATAGTGGAAGCCAAGGTTCTTGTTATGTAGATGAAGCCTCTAAGTTACAGGCTTCAGAGGAATTTGATGATAAGTGTCCCTTCTGGGACCTTAAAATATGTCATACTTTTAGTTAAATCTCTTCTGGATTCTGGAAAATACCTAGGAAGGGAAAGAGATTCTCTACAGAATGCAAATTAACCCCCACACAAGATGGTTTTGCAGGGCCATTGCAAAATTTGTCAAAGAAATATATTTTGGGGTAAAATCCTTTGATTTCCTTGGGGCCTACTGTCTGTTTTGTGATGCTATACTGAGTTAAGTTAGAATTTGATGTCTTACTGCTGCAAAGAATCTGTGTTGTTAGTTTCATTATTTCTATTTTAATGTCAGTATTGGTCAGTTGTGCCTAAATTCCAATGGGCAGAGATATAACAGTGCATGTTCAGCTTCTCTTCCCGTCATGGCCTGAACTAGTTGTTCAGGTTTCTTTGGGATCCCCTTGGCTAAGAAGTGGGGTTTGTTCAGTTGGTTGTGGGGATTAGAATTTCATTTTTGGCTTACACATACAAGGAATGATACTGAATTGTTAGATTCATTCAATAACATGCTTTTCACAAAATAAGGCCTAACCAACATAACTTAGTCTCTTTAAGTATGATACTTAGAAACATAGTTTAAAGTTTACAACTTTGAAACTGCCTTTGCAAAAATTAGAACAGTAAAACAATCTATTATAGGAAAATTATGACAGCAAAAGAGATCTGATCTAACTGATTTCATGTTGCCTTCAACTTCCAAGCTGCCTTTGTTTATGCCTGGGTATAGGCCAAGCAAACTTTGGGAGAAATTTAGTTTATAGTTTAATTTTGTAGCAAAACTAATAACAGTCCCTTCCTGAACAAACCCACTCCTTGCTTAGGGACACAAGCTGCCTTTGTAGAAATAGCAAATTAGACTGAAGATTAGAAATTATGGCTCAGGACTTACGTGAGTCATAAGATTCCTAACCTCTCCAACTGTTCCTACAGATAGCATCATTACTGTAAAATCCAAGATTGGCTTTTGAGATATTTTTTAGATGGAATTCTGCTGGCAGCTGGTGCCACCCAGACAGGTAAACTGGCTCATCTAGTTTTGCAATCCCACACAGGAAATGAAGACAGAAAGAAGACAGCTTTTATCCCCTAGGATTTCATTTCTCATCTACCCAATCAGAATTCCCTTTCCCTAGCCTTATGCCCAAGAAATTGTCCTTAAAAAACCCTAATCTCCAAATTTTCAGAGAGAATGATTTGAGTAACACAATTTAATTATACACTTACTTGCCTCTGCATTTATTAAACTGTTTATTGCAATACCACTGTCTTAGTAAATTGGTTGTTTCTGTGCAGTGGGCAAGATAAACCAGTCAGACAATTACAACTTCTTTTCTGCTGTTGTAGTCATGAAATGTAACAAAATTGAACATATATATCCAATTATTTGTGGATCCAGCTGTAGTACCATATTTTCAAAATATTTGACAACTTTGGATAAAACTTTTCAGAATGGACTATTTATTAGGATAAAATGGTTAAAGGTTTTAAATCTTTGATAACATTTGAACATTTAAATAAATACATAACTATGTCTTCAGTTATATAATTGAGGATTCACTTTCTTTTTAAAAAATTAATTGCATAAAATTGAAAATTTCTGGAAAATCTAGATTGTAACACTTTTTAACCTCACCTCTTCAGTTTTACCTGGTCTTTATAAAATTTAATCCAATATACAAAACATTGTCTCAGAGTGACCTAACAGAAGCCTAAGAAACAAGTAAAATATTATTTAAAGTAGCTCATGTTGATAGTTAATGGCATATTTATTAAAGTTCATGAACTCCATTCTTACAAGAAACTTCTAGTTTTCACTCAGAGCCTTTGTGATCTTATATGGAAGATAGTTACAACTAGAGTAGACATATGATTTCCAATCTCAAATACATTATATCTCATAGTACATTATAAGCAGCAAAGAACAAAGTGCAGAGGTTCTATTACAAACAGACAACACTCACAGAGAATTGAATATATTCGATAGACCAGTGGTCCTGAGAATCTCCAGAAATATCAGAAACTCAAGACATCATCCCCAGGGTATCTGATTCAGCAAGGCTAAATTGCTTTCTGAGAATCTGTATTTTTTACAAGTTTCCATATGAATCTGGTGCTGTGTCCAGGGCCACAGTTTGAAAACCACTGGGACAGACAATAAATAAGAAGGAGAAATACAGAAACTATTGGAAGTTTTACTCATGTAGAAGTGCACAGAGGAAAGAAAATCCAATATAAATCACTAGGATGGGACAAATAATTGTAGGGAAAAATCAAACTCTCCACAACAATTGATTCTGTAATCATCACTATATTTTACAAAGTAAAATAATAGCTAAAGGAATAATTCCGACTTATCAAGAAGGATAAGTGCATGAAAATCATGAAATAGCTACTTGTGTTTCAAAAATACAGCAATTCAATATAATTTGGCTAATAAGAAATAAGTATAAAATTAGCTATCTAGGAAATATACCTATCCAAAATGATCCATTGCCCAAGTGTTCAGTGTGGAAGGCTGAATAATGGCCACCCCAAAGATGCCCATGTCCTATTCCCTGGAGACTGTGAATGTTATCATTTGTGGGTAAAAAGATCTTTGCAGATATGATTACATTTAGAATCTTAAAATTGGTAGATTATCCTGGAATATCTGGGTGGACCTTAGGATGGGCATTCACTGCAATTCAAGTAAATCATCCATACCTTTATGCTAAAACAAATATAGACATAGGCAAATACATAGACATGAATATGCCACCAACATGACAATTCACTACTGATTAGAGACTAAGTTTGTGTTGTTGAGTTCACTGGGTTATTTCGGATTTTACAAGTCACAGTTTATTACATGCCTTCTATGTGCATTTATACTCATTTCTCATGTAATCAAACAAACATTTTATCTGGATTAAAGAAGTTATTTTTTAAGGATTTAAAAGTCATTTATATTATTATTCAAAAGTTGGTAAATTGGTAAAAAAAATCACTATGGGGAAGTTGAAGTTTGTAGGGAGGGGATGAAAAGTACCTTTTTATAAGAAGCAAATTGAAATGGTTTGAACTAGGAAGAAATTTATCATTTTTCAAAAAAATTAATCTGGAGATAAGACATTACAGGGTTTTAAAATTCAGTGTCAAAACTATGTCACTAAGTGACCACATTATTTAACTCTTTCCTCTCTGCTATTCTCAGTTGGCTTTGATCTCAAGTTTGATCCTATGACCACAAGGTGACTATCATAGTTACAGATATCACTATTTCACATGGACCTATAATAATCAGAAGAAGGCAGTTTCTCATGTCTTACTCTGTTTTGCTTTTTAATTGAGAGGAAAACCTTTCCCATGTTTCCTAAAAACACAAATTTGTTTTTAAACTTAAAAGTATATCAGTAATTTAATATAATGGTGAATATTTGGTAGATCTTTACCATGTACACTGCATAAACACATTTTGTCTATGCGTTTACATTTGATCATAAGGCAACACTAGTCTACTGGAAGTAACTAGCAGCAGAGGAGAGGAGAAGATGGTAGAAGAACAAGGCAATAACCCTAGGAATACAGAGGGAACAGAAAAAAATTTGTACTGTCTTGTGAAAAGTTTTCTCTGTCCTGGCCTTCAAACTACATTCTATGCCTAAAATATTCCTTATATTTTAATTTGCTAAAATTTAAATTGGCTATTACCCAATAAAGCACTTTAGAATCCCATTTCCCACAAAAGATAATCGTATTCCAAAAGAAAAGTAAGAATTAATTTCTAATAAATCTTTGCCTAAATAGTCTCTTCTGCCTTCCTCTTTGCAAATCATCTACAAAATGCATTCAAATTTTGGTTTATAATGAAAAAGAAAATTTTTAAAAACTTAATTTATTTGGTTTGAGCTTTCTGTTTGGTGTCTGGCACAGAGACTACTACAATAGTTTTCTACCTACTTTTATTATTTCCATTATTACAATACCCAATTCACCCTGCATATATGTACTTAATTTATCTTTGTAAAAGATCATTATTTTTGTGCTGCTACTACTCAGATAGCTCCTAACTCTTAGTCTTTCTCCTGAAATCTGATTCTTCTTTCAATATTATGTATCTCAAGAAATGGAACTCAAATTAATACCTTGTCAGAAATCTGAGTCCTTTTCAAACCCCTCCATAAAACCTACCCAGTGTCCCTCCATGCCCAAGTCCTGATAACTTTATCTCCTAAGTATCTCTTCAATGTCACTTCACTTTGAATTCACTGTTCCTACGCTAATCCATCCTGCCATTTTCCCTGCTTCAGATTCTGTGACATCAGCTGACTGTCCCACCTCATCTACTCGTACTCTTAAATCTGCTCTTTTCACACAGCCAGAAGAATGTTTTCAAAAGTACCCATTTAATCGTATGCTATTTTCTTCATCACTCCTCATACTCCATGTATTAGTCCATTCCCATGCTGCTATGAAAAAATACCCGAGACTGGGTAATTTATAAAGAAAAGATGTTTAATTGATTCTGAGTTCCGCATGGCTGGGGAGCTTCAGGAAACTTACAATCGTGACAGAAGGCACCTCTTCACAGGGTGGCAGGAGAGAGAATGAGTGCAAGCAGGGGAAATGCCATATGCTTATAAAACCATCAGATATCATATCATGAGACTGACTCATTATCACAAGAACAGCATGGGATAAACTGTCCCCATGATTCAATTACCTCTACCTGGTCCCATCCTTGACACGTGGGAATTATTATGATTCAAGGTTATATTTGGATAGGGACACAGAGGCAAAACGTATCACTCCATCTGCTTCCCCCATTGCTTAAAGCTCTTCAAATGTTTCTGATAACTCGGGATAAACACCAAATTCCTGAACTTGCCTACCAGGCACTAGCTGTAAGACCTATACCATCTTTTTCCAAACTCAACTTGATTCATTTCTCACTCTCATCTATCTTCTTAAACCACATTGACCTTCTTTTGGGACCTTAGTCCCTAAACAGAGCAAGTCTCCTTAGTTCTTTTAGATAAATGTTGATTATCCTTCAGATACCAGGTCAAAGTGTCAATTCTTTAAGAATGCTTTTTTTAAAACCTTCTTATATAAGTCAAATTTCTATTATGGGCTCTCACATTACTATGTACCCCTCTTCTTCATTTGTCATAGTCACAATTTTAAATTTTAAATTTATTTATGTGATTTCTTTATCCAGATTGTAAGTTTCATGAAGGGAGTAATTACATCTCCTTTCGTGGTCTATATTAGATACACATTTTGGAATGAATGAGGAGAATTACATCTTTGTTCTAGATTGAATAAATTTTAATCATGTTAGCCAAACTTTTAGGGTCACCCACAATTTACTGCTCTTACCTTTATAATCCTAATTCTCATAACGTATAAAGTAACATTTGAGAGAGAGAGGAAGTTCAGCAGAGGAGTTTTTGTTTGCCCCTGAAGTTTCAAAATATAGCTCTTCCAGGCTGAAGAGAATGTATGAATACAAGCATATAAAAAGACAAGGTTGGAAAACTTATAATTCTGAGATTACCCTATGTTTTTCAGTAGTTTACAAATAATTTTGGAAGAAAAGGAGCACAGAATCAGAGTTTGCAATGCACAACAACTAAAATAATATTATGGACCCCAAAGTGCCCTGAGTGATATTAAAATGAAAATGTTCTTTGATCATCCTCAATAAAATTTCATTGGGTTTTTTTGGAAAATAATATGTTTCAGTTGGAAATATCAAGTATTAATATTTCTGCAACCAATTAAAATACTTATAAATTTTTGCATCCACATATGCTTAGATTTATCATATTGAGATTGTCTTCACGCTAAGTTGGGGAGGGTTGGGGGTAGACAAGATCCCTGTTATTCCATGAGACACAGCATGCAATAGAGACAGTCTGAGGAAAGACAGAAGACAAATACAGTATTTTGTACCTCACATTACGAAACTTCAAATCATTTAAGGCATCTGATACTGGGAAAGTCAGAGCTAGAACAAATTTCAGGAAGCATTAATATCAGAATGAAAATGTAAGTAAGAGAAAATTTTAGACTGAGAGACATCATTGGGTGTTCTTCCTAATTTCATATGAAAGCAATGCAATGTGACTATGTAAGAGATCAAGTGATAAATTTATATTTTGTATTATCATGGCCCCAGGTTAGCTCAACTAATTGACCACACTCTTTTAACTTGGAGAACACTGTGCTAAGTGAAATAAGCCCAGAACAGAAAGTTAAACACTGCATGTTCTCATTTATTTGTGGGAGCTTAGAAAAAGTAGATTTTATCAAAGTAAATAGTAGAACAGAGGATATTAGAGGGTAGGAAGGGAAGCGGAAAAAGGTAGGATGGGAGGAGATTTGTTAAAATTTACAGCAAGATAGGAGGAGTAAGTTATAGTGTTCTTTAGAACTGTAGGATGACTGTCATTAACAATAATATACTATATAGTTTCAGATAGCTAGAAGAAAGATATTGAATATTCTCAACACAAAGAAGTAATAAAGATTTGAGATGATAGATATCCTAATTACCCTGATCTGATCACTATACATTATATGTACTGCAACATCACTATGTATCCCATAAATACGCATAGTTATTGTGTGTCAATTAACACATTTTATTTAAAAAATTGCTAAAGTAGCATCACATTGCTCCTACTGGGCTAAAGATCTGACATGTATTTTCATTCTGGAGTTTGTTTTCTGGTCATCTTAGGAATACGCTATCCTTAAAGTCAGAAAGAATAAAAGGCGGCTCACACCTCAAAGTTGAGCAGTTATTTCTTTGGGAACGTTCTTTCTTCTCAAAGCAAAAGTTTGGATCATGATGAGTTTAAAACACAGGATTGTTTGTAGAAACCAGGCATGCTCAATAAAATAAGGAACAAATTGAGAGGGCTAAACTTTTTATACAATTATAGATTACAACTCTATATCTAACATTACAGCAACATGGCAATATATATGGTATATTGCTACCTGTTCTTAAGCTGAGATGTTCAAAATGGCTACATTGTTGTTATCTATTTATAAAATGGTGGGACACTGTCGAAAGAAAGCTTACATTTGGAGGAGCAGATCTCAGGAGAGAGTACCTGGAATATTCTGCTGATTGGTAGATAGGATCAATGTGGGTCCTATCATCACAGACAGTGAAAATCACATGTGAAAGAGTTTAGCCACTCTGTTCTTGTGAGAGGTACTGCCTATGTTTCCCTTGCTTGTCTTTAGTACAAAACTAGTAGAGGAGCCCAAATTAAATTCTAGTTAGCGTATGATTAGAGGTGACAAGAGGAAGTGTTGCTTTTAGCACTGCAAGCTACTATCTGATACAAATTTTACTCTTATTCCCTCTTGATGGTGGAAAGATTCCTAGCAAAGAGGAACCTAAGTATTAGGCCACATTCAACCATTTTAGGTAGGTTAAAATGATCAAGATAAGTAACATGTTTGTACTCTTAGCTTTAAAATTTTGATGTAGCCTTGAATTCCTTTTTATTTAATTTTGAAAGGGCATATAATAGGTACTTTGAAACTAGGGCTAAGCATAGTGTTCTCAAACAGAAGCAATATGTGCAAAATTCTATAAGGGATCTATCCAAAAATGCAAATGAAACTGGCAAGTTTAAGGAACTACATTTGCTTTGAAAAATAAAACACTAGAGAAATTGACTATAAAAGATGCTAGCATGTAGTTAAAATATGGCACAAATGATGTTCTCTACTGGAAAATCACGCAATTTAGTAGCATATGCATTATACCACACATAGCAAAACTGTGGAAAGTTGTTGCACTTTCTCCAGAAATTGCAGCATGTTTTACAAAGATTTCTCTATAGAAATGCAGTTTATATCAATTTCCTTATTCAAAAACCATTTTACCACGTGTCTACTATGTACGTGGCCCTGTGCAATGGTTGGTTGGAGATTTATTTAAAGAGGAATGAAGAGAAGGTGCTGAGAGCCTAGTGAAACAGACGGCCCAGTAAATAAATAAGCTCAAGAGGTCTTCTTAAGTGCCATAAGAAAGGCCTGAGGAGAGATCTGAAGAAGCACAAGGAGAGGGCCTTCCTGTAGCTTTGGAGGAAAGGCTTGACCCAGGAAAGGAATGGAGCTGGATATTGGGTGGCAGGTGAAAATTTACTAAAGAGACAAGAGACTTACATATCCAGTGAGGGTGGAGCCTAATAAATCTTCAATACTTCAGAAATGTGAAAATGTATAAAATGTTGACTAGCACAGAGGCAGTATTATTTAGTGTTATACGGGAGAATTAACTGTGAGGGCTGGATTCTCTCACAGAAAGTTTATGGGGGTGGGGAGTAAGGAGGGGGACGGGGATATAGGGGAGAATAGAAGAGACTGATCCCCCTAAGCCACGTATATGTAGAACACTTTAATGCAATGGATTTCCTTACAAATTCTTATTTGATCCTCATCACTGCCCTATGAGCTGAAAAAGGCAGGTGCAGGGTATTATTTCCCCCATTTCATGGTTGAGAAAACTGAGACACGAAGAGATTAGGTAACTCACCTAAGGTCAAACATTGCTTAGTGATAGACTGACACTAGTGCAACCCCTAATCTCAACCCCTTGGTGGAACTTAGCTCTGCTGGACCATACTCTCTGCAGGCTGGTACATACCCCTGGCCCTCCTTTTGTTTTGATATGAATTTTCATGAAAATCTTGAGGCAAATGATGTATCTTCTCTCTACAAAGAAACACGTGTACACACACACACACACATACACACACACACACACACACACACTTTGCCTGTAATGTATGTAACATCAGAGAATTCATAGAATCCATCCAAATTCTATAAAAGCCTGCCCTGGACAATTAAGTCCCACATTCCATAATTTCAGATGAAGATTCAAGGAGAGAGAAGATCTCTAGTTGTATAACTGGGCTATATGACTATGCAAAATCATTTTCTTATAAACCTATGCCTCCATGCCTCTGGTGCAAATCCCAGGGAAATTGTTTCCATGTTGCTGCTATTACAGTTCTGGCCCTGATATGGTTTAACTGTGTCCCCAACCAAATCTCTTCTTGAATTGCAGCTCCCATAATTCCCACGAGTTGTGGGATAGACCTGGTGGGAGATAATTGAATCGGGGGATGGTTTCCTCCATACAGTTCTCTTAGTAGTGAATAAGTCTCATGAGATCTGATGTTTTTATAAGGGGAAACCCCTTACCCTTGGCTCTCATTTTCTCTTGCCACCCACGATGTAAGACATGCCTTTTGCATTCTGCCATGTTTGTAAGGCCTTACCAGCCACATGGAACTGAGTCCATTAAAACTCTTTTTCTTTATAAATTACCCAATCTTAAGTATGTTTTCATCAGCAGCATGAAAATGGACTAATATAGGCCCTAACTGCCTATATGATGGCTCATTGCCTAGATCAATGGCCTATGCAGTATTCTTCATCTTGTTATAGTCTTAGTTTTGAAAATCAGGAATCTAGGTGTTATGATGTTACATAAATTGAATTATCTGTTGAAAATAATATTCTATAAATAAGATGATTTTGTCCTAAAAATTTAAAAATATATATTACCAGCTTGATAAAACCTCATTCTCATATTTATCAACTAAAGCAAACAGCAGTATCAGTCTTTAGATTCTAATTTATTAGGAGTCTTTTCCATATTTCTTTAATTATACTTCAAGTTCTGGGATACATGTGCAGAACGTGCAGGTTTGTTACATAGGTATACACATGTCATGGTGGTTTGCTGCACCCATCAACCCGTCATCTATATTAGGTATTTCTCCTAATGCTATCCTTCCCCTAGGGCCCGACCCCAGGCCCTGGTGTGTAATGTTCCCTTCCCTGTGTCCATGTGTTCTCATTGTTCAATTCCCACTTATGAGTGAGAACATGCAGTGTTTGGTTTTCTGTTCCTGTGTTAGTTTGCTGAGAATGATGGTTTCCATCTTCATCCATATTTTAAGTTTGGTCAAAAAATACTCCACAAAGTTTAAAAGGGTGAACTTTATTGATGTTTTCAGTTTTCAGTGTTTTAAAAGTATGAAAGTGAGGCTAACCAGCAATTTCTATTCCCTCGACTTTAGCTGTTTTACCAGTGCTAAAAAGTGGAAGCTGGCATACCTAGAAGTGTTTAAAACTTAATTTTGACTTGTGAAACCCAAAGCACCATCAACCGCATTTGAGAGAAAGAGGCTTTCTCAGAGGAGAGGAAGTTCCTCTCAGAGGAGAGTTTCTTCAAAAGAAGGAATTTGGAAATCTGAATCCTGGGTCCAAACCCAGCACTGAGACTCCCTGGGCTGGCAGTGTCCTGTGAGATTCACATTCAGTGTGTCCACTTCCCTACAACACCAGGAATTTCTCATTTTTCCCACTTTTAAAATAATTTTCACCCCTCCTTGAAAATTTAATGTAAGATAGAATGGAAAAATGCCTAAGCAGAGTTCTTTCTGAATTTTCTGTCCATCTAGAAACAGAAATTTTTCTTAGCATGTGAAAGGGGAAAATAATCTACATACTTTAATTTCATGGTATTACTTTCACTCATAGATTGTGAACCCTTGAACTTCTTAATATGTCATCAAATTGAACTTCTGAACTTTTTGTGAGAGCCTATAAACCTGAAAGTGAAAGCTGCATGAAATTGTTTTCCGAGGCCTCCCTCAGCGTCTGCATAGTAGTAGCAGGCTCTTGCTTACAGAACAACAGTGCAATGGCATGACAATACCATGTCAAATGTACAGTTCTAAAAGTGTTTCCTGGGGCTTTCAGTAAGATACTGATTATTATTAGTATTAGTTTTTTTTTTTTGGTTAGCATCATTTTTCTGTCTTTAAAAGTCAGAGTATAATCTATACTTTTGTAAGTTGGCAGAACACATTTGGGAATTGCACAAATCGATTCAGAATGAAATCCATAAAGGGCTTTGTGCTCCTCAGAGATCTCCATGTAAATGCAATTATCTCATGGTTTTGCTACAGGCACCCCACCATGTGTGTAGTGTCACCAATCTTATTGCATGCTATGGAGACTTGTATGGCATTTATAATGGCCTGTTGGAGTGAGTGTGCATTTGACATCCTTCAAATTCTTGCTTAAGTCCTGGCTCACAGAGACTCACAGGGTCATGAACAGTTTTATTCACACTTCTTTATATTTCCAGCTTCACAGTAAAGTGCTTCTTGCCCTGGGGTTGACCTTTAACTTCAAAGCTAAAATCATTATGTAACTCAAAACAGCTAAACTGATATTGCAATGAATAGAAATAAAACAGTCTTCAATTACCCTGGGAAGATTTAGAAACAACCTTACATAAAATACACACACACACACACATAAATATGAAATGAGTTACATATATACTAGTGACTATACAAAGAAAGGATTGTCAAGAAGCAAGAGTGTAGAGCATAGAGACAAGATATATAAATTGTTTTCTGTACTGGAGCTTATTAGCTAGTAAGTGACATTCTAAATAAAGGGAAACTAAAATAAGACTGTCTATATGCCTAGATGGTAAACTCATGAGCAGATGTTAATGTACTTCTTTGTATCCCTATAGTACTTATGAGAGATCTAGGCATAATTATTTCAATGGATTTCTTGCATTAAATGTAATATTGAATGACCATTTATGCGTCAGATTGTAACAAACTGTAACCAGTTTGTAACAGACTGTAACCAAATTGTAACTAGTCATACTGAGTCAGATAACTATTGAATTGGAAAGGGCAAAATAACCAGGTTGCTTAAAATTTACTAGTGACAATATAAATGTTTCACAATTGGATAGTCTAATTGGCCTTAAATCTAGCCACTATATTTACTAAACAATGAATGGTTATTGAGTGTTGACTCTCTGCAAGCACTCTTCTAGGGCGAGATATGCAGTGGTTTCGTAGAAGACCAAAGTTCCTGCCACCATAGGACTGGCTTTTTTTTTTTTCTATTCATGCTAATATGGGGGAATTAATGCATGGAAAAATGCATTGAAAGTTGTAAGTACTAAAAGATATCTCACACAGAGGTATTACTTATACTGAATTGTGAATATTATTTTTAATTTTACATCATAAAATGGAATCCACCAGGCTATTTCTCTATCATTTGATATCATCATGATGTAAAAATAATAATATAACCCATCTTACTCAACTTTAGCATGGTGAGTATGCAACATCAAAGTAATTTATAGCAGCATCGCTTCTTACGCACTCACTGAAGAAATAGATCAGAATACTCAAGAGAAGTAGTAGAGTGACTTAGTAGCATATTGTAGTGGCTTTCGTTGAACAGTGCTTGGTCAACTCAAGGTCAACAGGTAGTATTTCTTAGTGATTTTTACTTTCTTCATCTTGTGAAAATGTATCAATGCCTGCATTTGTATCCTGAAACTTCCCAAAATAAATAGAAATGAAGATAAGTATACTATCTAATGCTAGTCTTCTCTGAGTCTTTCTCTGCCAAATTTTAAATGATCCACTTACTTAGTTGACTGATTTGAATTCTGAGACTACAGGCCAGTTGAGAGGACAGAACATTACAGTAGACAGAAAGCTCATGTCTGCCCCCAAATATCAACTGTCACATTAACTGTGTATGTTGCTACTTGTCTACCACTCCTACTAGCTAGAAATTATCTCATTGTTATTATTTCATTGGGTTAAATGTTATGAGTAATTATATGTAATATTTGTATTGTATATAAAATATGTATATGTATACACACACACACATATTCTCCCCTAGGAGGAAAAAAGAAAAAATGCACAAATATTATTTTGGAGATCAGAAAAAATAGATCTTGGTCAGGACTAAAAAATTTAAAGGCCTATAGGAACCAGACAGGCACTATCAATGAGAGAGACGGATGTGAGTAATGAGATAAAGGGAATGAAATTCGGCTGTAGTGTCAAGGGCACTACAGAGAAGGGAAGATGTGCTGAACCTGCATCTCAACTCACACAGACAGCTTCTGATGTCTGTTGCCATGTGGGAAAGCATCTCAACTCACACAGACAGCTTCTGATGTCTGATGCCATGTGGGAAAGCTAGCCTAGTGCTGAAAGAATTTTGGAGTTTTCAAAAGCACCCAGAATTTATGAGGTTTGCATCTCGAATTTACGTGTTAAGCCAAACACAGTATATCTGTGGCTAAATGCAGGGCTACCGTACACCAACTTCTAGTCTAAAAGATCATTACTCCAAAGAGTTTTTCCTCTGGCCTCTCCTTTATCAAGTTAAGAGCTGGGAAATGATTCCGTTTGAAATCACTTGGGGTGATGGGCCTGGGAACTGGTACACATCAGAGAATAGGGATAGATAGCAGACATAGCCGGGAGGTGGGAGATGGGGAATAACAAAAGCACTTCTCTGAAGGAGAAGAGTCAATTTAACAAGGATTTAGGGAGCTATGGGACAGCAAAGGGTACCAAGTCCGGGAGGCCAGGTCCTGGCTGAAGAGTGCTCTGGAAAGGATCCAGAGAGAGAAAGAGAAAGAAGATGGTGCTGTGGGAAACGCAAGAAAAAAACAATCTTTTCTACTTCACAGTTTTGCTTAGGGCTGTCACCGAGCCTGTTAGTGTGAACGGAAGAACAGAAGTTAGATCTCCAAAAAGAATCCCTTTGGCCTAAAAACATAGAAGGATTACAGTAATGATATCCAATAATCCTACTTATGGCCACATTGAATTCCTCTAAGGATTGCAGATAATGGTTAAAGTTCTTTTCTTTTAATTCTAGGTTTTTCCTTTCTAAATAATAATTTAATAATACAATTTCTAGCCTAGGAATAATAAGACTTTAGTCATCGTTAGACAAAATCATGCTGAATATAAACACTGTCTATTTTCCTTCACATTTTTATATTTGTATGCAGCATTTGTCAGCATGGCAGCCATGGCCGATGATAAAGTGCATTTTTCTGCTCGGGTGGTTAGCCCTTTCATTTTTACAAGTGACAAAATAAAAATCTGCTGAAGAGTGAACATGCTGCTTTCACTGTGTCATCTCAGCCCTGCGGGTCATTTTATTATAAAAATGTAAAAATCCAGTCAATTTTATTTAATCAGCTGAAAAGGAAAAGTGTTTCCAGGTCATTAATCAAGTGCTCCTTCTCTGTGGGACTTGTCTCTTCAGAAACTGCCATATGAATCATTAATAAAGCTGAAAAGATTTTTTTTTATTTTGCCAGCAGGTTTTTGAGAAACCTAGATGTTATTAATATAACAGAAGTAAAGTAATTTTAGGTCAACAAAGCCTTCTGTAGCCATTGCCTACAGAACTGCACCTATCATATTAAAAGAAGCAAATTCTTTACTTTCTAAACATTTACTTGTTAGAAATGTTAGGAAATGTTCAGCCGTTTAGATTGTATATGATTATATATTCAATAATTACATGTTTTCTTTAATGTTACCTAACCTTATATTTACAGTAAACTTTTATTATGTGAATTGATCAACACATAATGAGACAGTAGGAAGAGATAATTACTACTGTATCTATAATAATAATAATGATAGTAATTAAACACAGCAAACTGCATTCACATAATGTCAAGCTTGTGCTTAAACCCATAAAAGCAAATAGTGAAATAGATCCTTGAAATTCCCTCCTGAAAGAATTTTGCCACTTACGTTGATATTAGTTCTTGGGCTTTCCTTTTTTTTTTTTTTTTTTTTTTTTTTTTTTGAGACGGAGTCTCGCTCTGTCGCCCAGGCTGGAGTACAGTGGCGCAATCTCGGCTCACTGCAAGCTCTGCCTCCCGGGTTCACGCCATTCTCCTGCCTCAGCCTCTCCAAGTAGCTGGGACTACAGGCGCCCGCCACTACGCCCGGCTAATTTTTTTTTTTTGTATTCTTAGTAGAGACAAGGTTTCACTGTAGTCTCGATCTCCTGACCTCGTGATCCGCCCGCCTCGGCCTCCCAAAGTGCTGGGATTACAAGCGTGAGCCACCGCGCCCGGCCGGGCTTTACTTTTAAAAGGTGGTATTGACTTAAGAACCTTGTAGTATTTGACCAATGGTTCCCACTGGCATCATAGATCAACTTCTGATTAAACCTAGTCTGTTTAGGAATCATACTTACAAGGAAGATAACTAAGTCAACAGATATGAGAGAAGGAAAAGGGAAGCCATATTCTGAAAGACTATGCATCACTGTTCCACAACCCTATAGGGAGTCAGGAATAGTGGACATCAAAAAATAGGCAATTGCACTAAACAGTCCCATACTCTTTCAGTTTGTAAATTACTTTTGTGGATTTAAAATCACAAGGACCACATTTCCACTTTTTTTTTTTCTCATTATCAGTGCAATACAAACATGCTAGAATTTATAGGAAATTTACTTCTGTGCTATGGATGTCCCTACCATTGGGTGATTGGGTGATACTTACTTTATATCAGTTTATAATACTAACTTTTGAGAGTTAAATTCAGTTATTTTTGCTCAAACTCCCAGAGATATCTCCTAAAAAGCAGTGAAGATGACTCGTTTATTCCATATCTAATATCTTCATTCAATATTTAATAAATGTACTCTTTACCCACATATAATCATGTATCAAACATATATGAGGCTGGGTGTGATGGCTCACACCTTTAATCCCAGCACTTTGGAAGGCCTAGGCCAGGAGTTTAAGATCAGCCTGGTCAACGTAGTGAGACCCTGTCTCTACAAAGAATTAAAACATTAGCCAAATATGGTGGCATATGCCTGTAGTCCCAGCTACTCAGGAGGCTGAAGCAGGAAGATTGCTTCAGCTCCAGAGTTTGAGGTTCAAGGCTGTGATGAGCTAAGTAGGTGCCACTGCACTCCAGCCTCATAAAAGAACAAAAAACATATATGAATACCCGTCTTTTACTCTCTTAAAATCAGGTTGGATGGGCTGTTTATGACACGTAGGAACTCTTTCAAAAAATTACAACACACACATATGTATACTTAAAACATACATAGACGCACACCTCCC
This sequence comes from Symphalangus syndactylus, assembly GCF_028878055.3. Taxonomy (NCBI): domain Eukaryota; kingdom Metazoa; phylum Chordata; class Mammalia; order Primates; family Hylobatidae; genus Symphalangus; species Symphalangus syndactylus. Next base: position 47,323,277 of record NC_072440.2, read on the forward strand.
TACATTTAAATATCCTTTATACAATCAAAGAAACTCTTGGCAATATTTTATAACAACACAAGCACATTAAGAAAAAACATACTGAAAGTTGTGTTTCTTTTTCTGTAAAATTTTGTTCTTGAATCTGAAAAGCAAAAATAATTTGTTTATTAAATATTTTTAGAAAATTGCACAATCTATTTGAAGGTCACCAAAACCAAATCATAACAATCTTCCTCAAATAAAATATAAAACAATGATTTAAAATGGAGATTTAAAAATCATACTTAGAATAGATTTATTAAGAACCTCTTCGGCCGGGCCCGGTGGCTTACGCCTGTAATCCCAGCACTTTGGGAAGCCGAGGCCGGCAGATCATGAGGTCAGGAGATCGAGATCATCCTGGCTAACACAGTGAAACCCCGTCTCTACTAAAAATACAAAATATTAGCCGGGCGTGGTGGCGGGCGCCTGTAGTCCCAGCTACTCGGGAGGCTGAGGCAGGAGAATGGCGTGAACCCGGGAGGCAGAGCTTGCAGTGAGCCGAGATTGAGCCACTGCACTCCAGCCTGGGCGGCAGTGCGAGACTCCATCTCAAAAAAAAAAAAAAAAAAAACCCTTTTCATGGACGGCACATGTCTGAATCCAACCCAAGCAAAGGGGGTAAAAAAACTTTATAAACATTTACTCCTGTCCTCACTTCTCTAATGAACTGACCAGTGCCACTGAGCAAGCACAATTTCAGTTTAGTTGAATGACTCAAGACCCTTTACCTCCATCAATTAAACCTGAACCACCAAATTTTATTAATGTCTAGTTTATGAGCCAGATATGGTGGTTTTATTGTTGATTTTATTTTATTATCTAGGCCGTCTATTAATATATAACATTATAAATATATTCTGAAATTAAGATGAGTAAATGAAAATAAATAAATGATTAGATGGATTGATGAATGGATGGACAGATAGATGGTTTGGATGGGGTTGAAGTTTTAATTTTGCTAAATCTTCTGGATTCAGGGACAGTCTCTAGACAGGCTGTCAGATTTACTACAGATCAAAAGGTAAAGTTTAAAATTCTTTAGCCGTGCCATCTCTTTATCGATGCCTGCCTCAGTTTATCTTCTAAACTCCTTGTTTTTCCTCTGTGTTGGCTGGCTCATTCCTCCAAAAAAAAATACTGAGTCCTTACCATTTGGCAGGTTTAAAGAAATTATCTTAATAGAATATTGAGACTGGTGTGTTTGAAGGGAAACTGAGAGATGATGTGCTTCTTTATTTGAAATAAGGCCTGCATGACTAGAAGAATCTTGTTAAGTGAATATTTGGAGGAAAAGCATTCCACACAGAGGCAATATCAAGTGTAAAGATGAGAAGTTTAAATATACCTGTCATTTGAGCAAAAGAAAGAAGGACAATGTTGCCATATCATAGTGAAAAGTAGTAAGAGTGGTGGGCAATATATTTGAAGAGGTAGGCAAGGGCTGGATCACAAAAAGCTTTATAGACTATGGCAAGGATTTTAAATGTTATGTTAAATGCCTTGGGAACACATTGGAGGATTACAAGCATAGAGTGATGTGATATGCCTATGTATTAAAAGAATCACTATAATCTCTGGGAATTGAATAGATGCTGTAAGAGTTAAAGTGGTCACAGTGAGACCAGCCAGTTAAAAGACTCTTGAAGTAATTTTTCCATGAGATAATAAGCTTTTTACTATAGTTTCAAGAGTGGAGTAGAAGAGAAGTTGTTGGGTTTGGAATATATTGTGGAGATAGAGATGTAAACATCATTGAAGGATGTTGAGTTTGAAGAAGGGAAATGTTAATGATATGACATCGGTTAGTTAATAGAACATAATAAGCACTCTTCTGCATAAAATAGTGAATAACAGTAACTACCCTGTTTCCCAAAACATGTTGGTATGTAATAAACTAGAAGCATTTGATCTTTGATTAATTATATCCTTTGCACAAAGTACGGTGCTAAATCCTGGGAACACATGAATTCTGCCTTTATGTATTTTAGTTTAGATATATTAACAAATAATCATATAAAACATGTTGCATTTGATTTATGTCATACCTGCATTTAGCAGGGGTACTGAAACCAATCTTGAAGAAGAGGGTTGTGGTCAGTCAGGCAATATATATATAACCTTATTGAATGAGGTTATAGTTGAACTGAGTCTTAAAAGACCAATAGGAGTTAACGAGCAGTTAACAGGGAGTTAACAAGAAGACCTGGTGTGAGAGTGGGAGAAGGCAACCCCATTTCAGACACAGGAAGCAGCACATTCCAAAGTCCGAATTATGAATAGCATGGCTATATGGCTATATCAGAGGGTTTAAGTGATTATAAAATAAAACAGTATATGAGGGAGCACTTGGTATATTCAGTGGTACACAACTAAAGGCTCAGCCATTATTATCCCTTTTTCAATTATCTGAACCCCTCAGTGACTCAATCAGGGTTAGAGAGAACATAAACTCCATGAGGCCAAGTATCTGTATTCCTCAATGTATCTCAAATACCTAAAACACTGTTTAGCATATATTATTGAGTACATGACACACAATTTTTTTGAATGAAGGAAGGAAAAATAAATAAATATAATTGGTGTATGGGAGTAAGAGAGATATATCTCGACCCATAAGCAGGGGCCAGATCACAAATGATAATGAACACCATGGTAATGGGTTTGGATTTAATTTTGAAAATAATGTTGAACAGTTTTAACATCTGAAAATACATTATTAGATTTTCATTTCAAAAAATCATCTTGGCAGTTCTGCAGGGAACGGAGGAAGGTTTGGTAACCGTAGTACATCGGGCTTGTAAATACAACCTATTATATAAGATGAACTTAGGTTTCCTTAAAAACCATGCAGTTCCCCAGCAACGTAGATAAAAGTAATGGAAGGAAAAACCAGGATCTAGGCAGATCCTGTTGCATTTCTTTGTATGCACTCTGCCTGTCTTTCCTCTTGGTGTCACAGACTTTTTTTTCTTTTTCTTTTTCAACTTCTAGGCTAATGGGATAGTGATATTATGTTTATAAATATATTTTTCCTTGCTTATAAATTTGACATTATGATAAATGAGAAATCATTTGAGGGAGCTTTCACTAAATATTTTCATAGTTGCTTATCTATTTGCAACTAATAATTGACTCAAGAAAAAAATTTCAATTACTGAACTGAACTAATTACCCCTAACAAGAGGTTGCATATATTATTAGTCATTTACTGAGCTATTTTGCCTTGGTTACCAATAAAATATACTTTCTATCATTTTTATTTTTTCCCATCTGTTTATGTAATGTACTTTTAATTACATTTAATTTTTATAATCATACAGAATATATATCATCATATACAAACATTTGAGCTCTTTTCCCCAATCTTATATACATCTTTCTAGAATACACAAATCCATAATTTACTATGACATTTGAACAATACCAGCTTATGTGTATATGTATTATTTGCATTAATTTTGTACTGGTTCTTACATAAATAGTATTCTCACCACTGGATTCAGTACGGTTTAAAAAGCCTAGAACCATGACTTCAATACTTGTGTAAATTTGAGAACTTTTTCTTCATTTTTCAATTGGAAAAGCTAGAACTCTACCAGCTCTAGTTTCTTCATTTGAAAAGTGGGGTTAACACCTGACAGACCTACCATTTTTGATGAAATTGGGTAATATGTGGCATAATACATAAGTAAGCAACTTGTAAGCTCAAAAGTATTCTTCAAAGGTCTGAAATTATTAACATATTAGTGTCTGAATCAATCATTACAAATAGCCAATCTGATGACCTGAATAAAACAACTTTTGGAAAGTTTGTTTCTTGGTGCTTAATGATAATAGATTAAATTCTGGGTCTTCTAGGGGGAAACGATGCCAGAAATGCTTTATCTACTTTAACCACTGTGTAAGTCTGTAGAAAATCATTCATAATGTTGACATTCTTATTTATTCTTACCAGATTCATCACGTAAATATCTGTTAGTTAATAGTATTAAGATATCAGTTTTTAAAGACTACTTTAAGTTGTGTAATCATTGTTTCACTTGTTAGAAACTACATTATTTAGTATTATGTACTACTAGTCTCCCTTTCTGCAGATGAACTGCTTGGAGAGAATATTAATTGTTTAATTCCTTCTATGGTAAAGGAAGAATTTGAACCCTGTTATTTTCATTCCCAAATCTGTATTCTTTCTGTTAGCCATCTTAATCCATGAGTTGAAAAGAAAGTTTAAACTCCTGGATTTTCTAGTAATAGTCTGAAACTGTAAAGGTGTGGCAGAAAGTCATTTGTCCTTTGATATTTATTCTCCTCTGCTTTATTGAAAACTAAACTCCCGGCTCCAGGCTGGGTAAGTGGCCTCCTGGAACGAAGATTACATTTGCAAGACTTCCTTCCCATTAGGTGTGGCTAAATTCTGGCCAATGGGATATGAATCCTGCAACCTTAAAAGTTGAGGGCAGGAGGACGCGTTACTTTTTCTTCTCTTTTTGTTTCCCGATGGCTGGATGTGGACTTTACCAGGATTCCAGTAGCCACCTTAGACCACAAAACTCAAGGTATAATTTGAAGATAGTAGAACAGCAATGGAGGATTCTGGGCCCATAATAACAACGAAGCTGTCTCATTTATTCTGAGTTGCTAGCTTCTGGACAGTGAGAAGAGAAACTTCTATCTTATCAAAAACATAAGCAAAGAGAAAAAACCCTTTAAGAACTATAATTTACTGCTTCTTCATGTCCTTCTAGCAAAGATTAACAGATTTGCTTTTTAAAATAATCATATTTCCAAGAAGACATTCAACACATATATTTAATATGGCAGCTATTTCTATTTGAGTTTAAATATTACGAATGAGTAATTCTACATGCAAATATATATTAATATTAAGATTGTTTCAAGAACAGCTTAATTATACCTAAACCAAAAGAAGAGTTCAATTTTAAAAGACCTTCTTTAATACCTGAATTTAACATATAGCAATTGGCACTGATGATAAAATAGCCAAACTCTGTTATCAAAATGACAAAATATAATGTGTGCTGTTGAGGATGTGGAGGAAAAAAAAACTTGTATACTGTTGATGGGAGTGCAAATTAGCACAGCCATTATAAAAAAACAGCATGCAAGTTTCTCAAATAACTAAAAACAGAACTACCATATGATTTAACAATTTTACTTTTGGTTATATATCCAAAGAAAATGAAATTAGTTTGTTGAAGAGGTGTCTACACTCCTATGTTCTTTACATCATTATTTGTAATAGCCTAAGTAAGGAATCAACCTAAGTGTCCATCAGTGGATGAATGGATAAGAAGAATATGGTATATATTCTCAATGAATTTCTATTCAGACTTAAAAAAGAAGGAAATTCTGTCATTTGTGACAACACAGATGAACTTGGAGGACATTATGCTAAGTGAAATAAGCCAGGTGCAGAAAGACAAATACTGTATGATCTAACTTACATATGGAATCTAAAGATGTCAAACTCATAGATGCAAGAGAGTAGACTGATGGTTACTAATGGCTAGGGATGGAGGGTAGGGGGAGGTTATTAGAAATGTTGGCCAAAGGGTACAAGATTTTAGTTAGATAGAAAGTTAAAGAGGTCTATTGTACAGCATGATTACTGCAGCTAATAATGTATTCTTGAAAATTGCTGAGAGTAGATTTTAAGTGTTCTCATCACACAAAAAAATAGTGAGGTAATATGTGTGTTAATTATCTTGACTGAGCCATTTCTCAGTGTATACATATTTCAAAACACTGCGAGGTACGCTATAAACATGTACAATTTTTATTTGTCAGTTAAAAAACTAGAATGTATAAAATAGTCAAATGTTTTGCTTTTTGCTTTTCAAGGGTATGGCTGTTTTGCTTAGTCAGGATGTTGATTTAAAAAATCTGTTGTTACCAATTAAATTGCCTTCTAATGTAAAAAGTACATTTTTTTTTGTTCTACCCCATTTAACTTTAGAGAATTACATTTACACATTTCTTGGGAATTACAGCTAGAAATCCTGAAGGTCTCACCACGCTCTATTCTATGAGGCACACTTTCTACTTGCAACCATATAGAGCAAGGCCCTAGAAATTCATTCAAGCAAGTAATTAAAAAGATAGTAGAATTAATAAATATAATTAGGTCTCCTGGCAAACTCTCTGCTTGTCATAAGCTACCCTAAGCATTATTCTAGTCTTTCGTATGCATTAGTACATGGTTAATGCATATGAGATCTGCCTCTCAAATAGATTCTGGAGTTTGAATAGAAATTCAGAGAGCATGAAATAAGAAAGTCTCTGCCTTTATAAAGTTAATATTACTGCATACATTCTTACAGTTTGTTAGGCAGGAATACAAAAATAAGCTATAAGAAGAGCAGAAAAACACTCTTAAATATTAACATTATAAATATAAATAAGAAAATAGTTTGAATCTTTGGGATAGGCTATGATGTGAGGGTTTGATTAGCCAAAAGAAGTATCATTATAACTGAGAAAGCTTTTGGTGGCTAATTAAAAAAAAATAAGGACAGGTGTCACTATGGTAATTAAGTACTGAATATGAAGAGCAAGAAGAAGTTGGGAAGTTAGCCTGCTTCCAGATCTGACTGTTGAACTGAGGAGAGCCCTATCTGCAGCAACAGGGAGTGTAGTAGCATGTTGGACAGTAACTGACTGCTGACTACAGCTGTGTGTAATCTAAAACTGTGCCAGACTTCTGCCTTCATAAATCTCTATGGCAAAACAAACATAAATGTATGTCTGCATAATCATAAAATTAATTTCATTATAAAAGCAATCTAATGTAGACAGATAGTAGGTATTTCACTAATTTCCTTAGAAGTAAAGTGATCATTTACAGTGTTTCAAATTGTTGAGAAAAACGGTATATTCTTTTCCTTCACTGAGATTTTTCATCCCTTAATTCTTATTAACCACTGGCCCTCTTACGACTCCCTTCTTTCTACTCAGTTTGCTCCATAGTCAACCACCCAATCATGTGTTTCTAGTCCTCATAACGTCTTGTTTTATTTTTTTTTCAAGTTTTAGAAGAAGAATTTTAATGAAGTGCAGTTCCCAGAACAGGAAAAGCTTTATGTTGAAACAATTCAGTCCGTGAGTCCTTGGCTAACAACAGATTGAACTACCTACCTGACTTGGAGCTTAAGTGTCCTGGAAGACATATTTTAAAAATTTTAACACTTTTCTCCCCTTGTAGAACACTTTAAATTTAAACTTAAAGTCTTGACTATACAGGTCAAATTAATGACTGTATGACCAAACTGTGGCAGATAGTGCAAAGGTGAAGAACTGAGGATTTACATACCAAAACAGAAACAGGACAGTCATTATTTAATTTTTAAAATTCTCATTTAAACTTGCAATGTTTTGGCCGGGCACAGTGGATGAAGCCTGTAATCCCAGCACTTTAGAAGGCCAAGGTGAGCCCATCTTTTGAGGTCAGGAGTTTGAGACCAGCCTGGCCAACATGGTGAAACCCTGTCTCTACTAAAAATACAAAAATTAGCCGGGTTTGGTGGTGCTCTCCTGTAATCCCAGCTACTCAGGAAGCTGAGGCAGGAGAATCGCTTGAACCCGGGAGGCGGAGGTTGCCGTGAGCCAAGATCACGCCACTGCACTTCAGCCTGGGCAATAGAGCGAGACTCCATCTCAAAAAGAAAAATAAATATATAAAACAAATTTGCAATGTTTTAAATGAATATCATGAATATCACTTACAGTAGTAGTAATCAACAGAAGTTAGGAGAACATAATATTCTTTCTCTTAGAAGGTGCAACAAAAATATAATTTTTTACAGCTTTACTCTCAAACTTTTCTCTATAGTAACGTGCCTTACTCACTTCTACAATAGGTCTGTTGTGAGAATCTTGTAACGTAAACCCTGGATGTTCTATGAAGCATTTTTAAACTTCTAGTTTATAGCCTACTGATCCTTATTCAAATGTTTTTTAAAAATATTTAAACAACTATTCTTTTTTTCTTGCCAATATTTTAATAATTTCCAAGAGGTTTGTAGTTATAGTGACAGCTTTCCATGTTGAGATTCTCATACCATCTTGTATCTTAAAGTTTCATGTGAGTTTTTACCGTTAGGACGATTAAGATTATATAGGACAAAATGTTAAGTCTTTACCCTCATTTGTTTTCTTTACTGGTAATAGTAGTAAATGCTTCTGAAATTAATGTTCTCTTAAGATCCTGTTTTTTATTTTGATCAATAAGCATAATTGCCTTGTTCCCCACACAGTCAGAGACATGCAATGCCATCCACTGAGTAGTGTTTTATAAGGCATTTAGCATGACTCATTGAAACATAAAAATGTAGTTTTGATTTCAACTAGATCTATTCTATTTTGCTAGATATTAAATTTACCTATAATTTCCTCCCAATCAATTATTGAAGGAAACTGCCTCAAATTCTTTTCTTATTTTTTCAAATAAAATAAACCAACTCACCTCACCCATTGTATTGCGCCATTCTTTATTGAAAAACCATTCAATATGGACTCTCTTAATTTCCAGTCTCTCCACTTGAAATTTTTCCTTGATTTGCTGTGATCCCGGTGTCTTCCATCTTTCTCCTAAGTGTCCAGAGTTTACGGCAGGGTATAAAGTATTTTCCCAGGTAATTTTCTTTCCAAATACAAGCTATGGGCAAGAAAAAATAGTACTTTATTAAACTAGTTGAGTAAATATTTGAAATTGAAGATGTGCTATGTGAAATTATACCATATGTGGTTGTGTATGTGTTCAAAATAATATGCATAAGTCTATGCATTGTGATCTGATAGCAAAGGCCTGAAAATAACCAAGTGTCCATAAAGAGAGCACTGGGTGACTATACTAAGGTAAATTCACAACATGAAACATATGTAACTGTAAAATGACCAAGGGATAGCTCTACATTCTCATAGGAAATGATCTTGAATGATCTCAAAGATGTGCTTTAGATAAAAATAAAAGTGAATACAGTTTTAAAAATTTGACCAAGCGAAGAAAGAATATTAATATGCACATGCTTTACTTATATTTTCAAATTGAAATAATGAAAGAATAAACTAAAATGTAGTACAAATTGTTAACTATAGTGGGGAGAGGGAGGGACACAGGGTGAAAGAGACAGAGATCGAATAAAGACCTTTGTGTATTCACCTTGCTGTGGTGTTTTTACTTTGGAATATTTTATGTTTTGCATAATTTTATATAGTTAAATCATCAAATAAAAATTTAAATACTGAAAATAAACAAATGTTGCATGTCAATTATCAAAAACACACAGTAAAAAATTATTTTAAACTATTTTAAATGCTTAGTATTTTAACTTAATAACCTGGTAAGATATAAGAACAAGCAGAACCAAAAAACCATCTTAAATTTCATTTAGGTAGGTAGACCTATTATTAATATGTTGATAAAACTGTCATAGGTAAAATGTAGGATAAAGTCAATATAAATTATGTTAATGTAGTTAGAAACCACTATTTTTGGTATAAAATAAAGAAGATACGGTAGTGAATCATTCCTTTTTCTCTGTCACAATTGATTATTATACGCTTTTGTCCAAATTAAACTCTAATATAAACTTTTAATTTTTATAAAATGGCTTGGATTTACTTAGAAATAAGAGAGTGTATGTGTGTGTATGTATATATCCCAAGATGTTAGAACACTTTAATCTTAAATTTGAATTTGGACTATCATTATCAACTTTTGATTTTTTTCCCATTTAAAAATGTGTATTTCTTATTTCTGTCCACTGAAAAAATATGGAAGTAACAAAAATTTAGTTGCAGTGAGCATTTTTTCATACTCAGATTGTGATATCAAAATATCATTTCTCACTCAAAGGAACAAGCTTGGCCGGGCGCGGTGGCTCACGCTTGTAATCCCAGCACTTTGGGAGGCCGAGGCGGGCGGATCACGAGGTCAGGAGATCGAGACCACGGTGAAACCCCGTCTCTACTAAAAATACAAAAAAATTAGCCGGGCGTGGTGGCGGGCGCCTGTAGTCCCAGCTACTCGGAGAGGCTGAGACAGGAGAATGGCGTGAACCCGGGAGGCGGAGCTTGCAGTGAGCCGAGACTGCGCCACTGCACTCCAGCCTGGGTGACAGAGCGAGACTCCGTCTCCAAAAAAAAAAAAAAAAAAAAAGGAACAAGCTTGTTGACTGATTCCAAATCTGGGGCAGACAATGAACAGAATTAGTTTGGAACATGTTGTTGAATGTTCCAATTTAGAAAACTAACAAGAACTAATAGACTAATGTTAAATGGACACAGGGTCACCTTGAATCTCTCAGTGGCCTAAAATAAGATAGTTTGAGCATCAAAAATAATGACTACAATGTATTTTACCATATATTTTTATTTATAATTATAAATCCGTAAGTTCACATGAGTTCATTATGATACTCAAAGGAAATAAAGCAACAAAACGTTTACCTCATTTTTCACCATTGGAGATTGCTAGGGCATCAATTCATTACTATAAGAATTTGAGAAAGAAAAAAATAAACATTTATCTGATCTTCCTATGATGTTGCATTTCAGGATAACCAAATAGTAGAGAAAGAAAGGTTTTTCTTTGTAGAAGAATAATAGCTAGTAAATAAAGGAAAAAATAATGTAATGAGGAAATCAATATTTACATCCCCTGATGAAACAAAGAATATTAGTAACAATAACCATATTAGGCTGATACTATCTGAATCCAGCTTAAAGACATAAAAGTCATTATGTACTTCCAATTGTAAAGTACAGAGTACCATCTATGAAGTATCACTGTTTTAAATAAAATGGAATCTAATTAAGTCCCTGGTTTATTTAAAAAAGAAGACCAAGAAGCAGCATCAACAATCTCATGAGGAAGAAATTAGTGAAATGTAGAGTTCAGAAGTCCTGTAAGACAAATGACCTAATTCTCCAAAATATAAAAGTGGTTATTATTATTTTTTAAGGAAGTGAAACTGATAAAATAGAGGAGATTGCAGGATATAAGAATCAAATGCAATGTTTGGTTTTGTTTGGATTATGATTTGGATAGGCTAGCTTTTGAGACAGTTAGGAAACTTTAACATTAACTAGAAATTAAATGATATTAAGGGATTATTATCTTCGTTAGAGGTGAAGATTGCATAATTGAGTGTTAAAATAGATATTATATAATTATATAGACATATAATTATATAGACATATATAATGTACATATTTTGTATATATTTCTTAACAATACATTTTTTTTTACTTCTGTCTTCCAAAAAGTCCTGAAAATGACAAGAAAGTAAAAAATCAAAGTAAATTAAAAAAAGACTTTAGTGAAATTATGTTTATACTGTTACTAATCTACATAATATTTCTCCTACTAAAAAATTTAGTCATATCTTCTTATAATCAAAATTAATGCCAAATGAACTTATTCCTGACTTTGCTGCATTTTGGAGGACCATTCCTGCTAAGAACTCTTTCACTGATTTCATGTCGCAGTTGGTATATTGCTGAAAGTCTCCTCCTAACACCCATGACCATTCTTATGTTGAGCGGTCCTTCTCTAATTCAATATGTAGATTTTATCGTGGTATCTTGTGTTAGAAAGTTGACCACAAAGAGATTTACATTTGGAGCTATGAGCTTATGTGTAGGATTTGAGATTAACTACAAGAGGAGCCTGGGCCAAAGCCTCCACTTGTTTATTATTCCTACACCTAAGAAAGGGCATTGCTTAGAATCTGTACCCAACAAATGGGAAATAAGGAGATATTGATTAACCACAAACATTTTTAATATAAATTTTATTACCAAGTTATGAGTTAGGCTTATCTTGTAATCATACCAAGTATATTAGTCAAGTACCAAAAGAAATTCTAAATCAGTGCAATTCTATATAAATATAATGCAAACCACAAGTACAAGCCACAGGTGTCATTTTAAATTTTTATGTAGCCACATTTCTTAAAAAAGTGGAAACAAAAAAGTAAAATTAATTTTAATAATACATTTGCTTTATATATACATTTTCACTATATCCAAAGTATTATTATTTCTACATGCATTCAGTATAAAAATATTAAGATTTTTACATTTTTTGCTTTATACTAAATCTCAAAACTCTATGTATTCTATGTTTATAGCACACTTCAATTCAGATTGGCTACAACTCATGTATTCAGTAGCCACATAAATTGTTGTGACTGTATTGGATGGCAGAAGTTTAAAGTGTAGATAAGATTGTGGTAAAACATAGTTCAACTCTGAGGTAACATTAATGAAACTCAAAAGTTTACACTGGTGGTGGAAAATAAACTTAGTAAAAGAGTATATTTTTAAATGATTATTTAGATTAGACAAATTATTGGGTAGAGTTATGAAAGCAACAATGAATCAAATTCTCTTGTCTCTATTTGTCCCTATTGATTATTACAAGCATTGGTCTGAATTAATGTGAAACAAGTAATAATGAATTTCCTTTAGTTCTTATAAAATTCCTTGCATTTATTTGGAGATACAAAGCCTATAAAATACTTCAAATGAAAATATTTCTATTACATCTATAGAAAAGAGAGAGAAAAACCTGAGCTGAATTGACTTAAAATAAGGCTTCTTAACCCTTAAGTGACTAGCTTAAATTCACATGCCGAGTCAAAGACATAGCAGGAGTTACCGTAACAACAGCTAGCATGTACTGAGTGAATGCCCACAGTATTCCGTAAATGAGTACTATTGCCATCTTTATTTTACCAAGGAGGACATTTATGGAGTAATTAAGTAATTTGCACAAGGTTATACAGTTAAAGCATTGCTTCTAAAGCTTGAATTCTAACCGCAATCACACTATACCACCTGAAAATTAGGTTGTAATGTAATTTGGGGTCTTTAACCCAAAATATATAAGAAACTCATACAACTTAGTTCCAAAAAAACAAACGAACAAAACCCCCTCAATTTAAAAGTGGGCGAAAGACCTGAATAAGCATTTTCCCAAAGAAGAAATAAAAATGGCCAACAGGTGTATGAGAAGGTTCTTAACATCATTAATTATTAGAGAAATGCAAATCAAAACCACATGAGATATCACCTCACACACGTTAGTATCGCTATAATTAAAAAGGTGGGAGGTTACAAGTATTGGTGAGGGTGTAGAGAAAAGGGAGCCTGTGTCTACTGCTGGTGGGGATGTAAATTGGTATAGCTATTATGGAATACAATACTAAAAACAGAGCTACCCTGGGAGCTAACAGACAAGCCTCTGGGTTTATATCCAAAGGAATTGAAATCAGTAAGCCAAAGAGATGTCTGCACTCCCATGTTCATTGCCATGTTATTCACAATAGCCAAGGTGGGGAAATGAAAGCAACCTAAGTATTTGTCAATGGATGAACTGATAAGGAAAATGTGGTATATGAATCTGGAGGACATTATGTAAAGTGAAATGAGGACAATTATTGTATAATCTGACTTGTACATGGAATCTAAAAGTCAAGCTTACAGAAGGAGAGAGTAAAACGGAGTAGGGGAAGGAGAAATGAGATGTTGATTAAAGGGAACAAACTTTCAGCTATACGATGAGTAAGTTCAGGAGATATACAGCATAGTGACTGTAATTAATAATACTGCATTGCATATTTGAAATTTGCTGAGAGGGTAGAACTTAAGTGTGCTCAACCACCAAGAAAAAAAGCAACTATGTGAGGTGATGGATATGTTAATTAGCTTGATTGTGATAGTCATTTTACATATATACATTTATTAAAACATCACATTATCTGCTTTGAATATATAATTTTCGTTGGTCAATGACACCTCAATAAAGCTGAAAAAAATCACTCTCTTGATATTTGTAACTTTGCCTTGCAACGAAGAAAGCAAATTGGATGTAACAATTGGCAACAGGACATTTCTTCCTAATTGAACTGCGGATCCTGATTATATTTCAGTTCACTTCAGTGGAGGTTTTTCTGTCTTTATCAGCCAAAATATCCTAATTGGTATGTTCATCTTTGTTTAATTGCTTTCTTGGTCAACAGTGCTGCACTTGTAAGGCCGTGAAGCCTTTGACTGGTAGCTGTCACCAGGGAAATCAAAGGGTAAGCCAGTTGAAGACATAGGGGAGCATCAGGAAAAAGCAGACTCCTGTGAGAATCATGGAATAGACATACAGAAATAACTAAGACCTAGGGATTATGTGGCTGCAGAGAGAAAAGGGGAGACATAAAGTAGCTGCCTGTGTTAACTCTTCAGATAGCATTTGTGTGTGTGTGTATGTGTGTGTATGCGTGTGTGGTATGTATGTATGTGTGAGTGTGGTGTATTTTAGGGGGAAGGTGGGGTAAAGTAGAATGAGGTTTACCTACGTAAATCATTCTTACTGTCCATTATTGTCTGTGTTTTCCAAAAAGTCATTTTCATGGATATGCATCAGAGAAATTAAACTAGAGTGTGTGATCTCAGGCAAGGCTTCAATCTCTAAAAGTGCATGTTTTCCCCAGTAACTGAGGTCAGGTTTTTTGTTTTGTTTTGTTTTTAAGAGGCAGGGTCAGGCTCTGTCACTCGGGCTGGATTGAAGTGGCATTATCATAACTCACTATTGCCTCAAACTCCTGGGCTCAAGTGATCCCCCTGCTTCACCTTCCCAAGTGGCTGGGACTTATAGTCATGCACCACGATGCCTGCCTAATTTTTAATTTTTTTGTAGAAGACAGTGTCTTGCTGCGTGGCACATGCTGACAGTCAGAACTTTGATGGTCTCCTCTCATCTAGTTTCTTGCAGTTTTTCCTAAAGTCCCAGAAATACCAGCAGGATAAAGAAGAATTTTCCCAGAACTTTCCATGTTTACCTCTTGGCCAGGAGCTGGAGTCTGAAAAGTCTCTGAGATCCTTCTACTGTGTGGACTCACACTGCAGGCCTTCAGTGGACCTCTTTCTTCTCCTGTGGTTGTATTACCTCCATGATCATTGGAGAATTCTTTCTCATCAGTGTCATAGAGTTGGACTGCTTTCCTCTTAGAGGGTGAGGAAAAGTTTGAAACCTTTTAAGGTTGCTGAGTTTTTTTCTCTGCATTTAACAGAAGAAGGAAATGACATCAACAGGCTTGTCCTTAAGTATGTCTGGTACAACCTGAAGCATATAAATTCTTTCTGAAACTCCCGTTATCTCACTGGAATACAAAGGAGTTTTTGTCACCAAGAGGTCCTTTATCCATCTGGAGCATAAGACTGGAAGCTGGCATTCCAGGAATTAATAACGTCCCGTTTTATGATTTCCTGCCTGTGTTATGGGACAATATGTAACCTGACCTCCATTTCCATTTTCAATCCACATAGCTTCCTACTCACCAAGGGAGTGGTGTATGGGATCGTTGGAGTCTGTCAGTCTGTACTTCTTTAGTGCTGTCTCATATTTCTAACGTCCTAAGAGAGCCTCTCTCCCAGTCACATGCAACACTGTGCACCACCTAACACATAAGAGCCATAGATGCTTAGATATTAACAAATTCCTATGATTTGTTATTATGAATGTGAGTGAAGAACAATGGTAGAGTAATATGTAATCTCATTAGCTTTTGGAAAATATACAGGAGAAAGATCACATTGAGGCTAGAATAATTGGGAAGGGTACACCTTGTACCTACAACCTTCTTTCCCAATACACACCTCAGCATGATAAATCCCAGCCAACTCTGAGAACTGCTGGGTAGATATCCCTGTTCTTTAGCATGCCAATGACTAATTCCATATCTCTGGTGTTTTCCAACTATCAAAAGAAGTGTTTTCACTCAACCATGGTATTTATTATTTAAGTAGTAAATGATACCTTTTCAAGTCTAATAAGTTTTGTAATTTATCCTGCTTGTCGTAATCTGTATTTACAGATTATTTAAACAACAGTCAACAATGAGTACTTCAGAGTATGAGCTTTTATTCTGCCTTTTAAAATAAATATATGTGTATGTACTCATTTGTGCAAATACCACTTGTTCCCCTCTGCTGCCATTTCTGTGACAGCAGTGTGCAGGACTGTTCTTTAAGTGATTATTTTCTGATGGGAAAACAGCCAAACAAAAACTGTCAGCTATTTCATATCCTTTCTGAAGCTATTTAGAAATATGAATTAACATCTAATGTGAAGATTTATAAATATGGGTGAGTAATGTGTTATAAATATGTGTTTTATTTCCTTAGCTTCCCTAAGCTGCTGACAAAACAGACTTGAACTTTCATGCTGTTTTTTTTTATTTTTTTATTTTTTTAGGTGGATGATGTGGTTTTATGGCATTGATAGGTGGATTGAGTCATAGTAGATTAAAATGTCCAGTATTTAAAATAAGCAAAGCAAAAGCTTAATGAAAGAAGCTAGATAACAGAGCCCCTGCGTTTTTATTCTCTGTTAGAAGAGTTACACTTTAATTAAGTTATTTCTTGGCTTATGAACTCAGAGATGATTTTCTCCTAAAAAGAAAACAGCCAGCTCACCACTCAGGGTCATGGAGGTGTCATAGCTTAGCTTCTGATGACCTTAATGTCAAAGGGAAAGTGTCTTGCCTTTGTTCTTTTTGGATGCGGAAGTGGCAAGTTTCTGACAGAGACAAGTTTCAATATTCTATTTATTTGTCATTTTAGCTTTTCAATGGGTGTAATTTATAAATAGCAAATCATTAATATGCTGAGTACTTTAAAGAGCTTTTAAAATCACTTGAGAATGGTATAAGGAAGCTGTTCTTGTTTTCTTGCTGTGACAAAAGAATGAAGAGAAAATATTAGTCACTTGCGTGTTGCAAGGGGCATTTTGCACTTTTTCACGTTCCCTTTGAATGAATGGGCTGTTCCATTGCAAAGAGGAATGAAAACTGTCATTCCTGGGTCGTGTAATAAAACACAGTTCTCTAGTTTCTAACAAACAATCCGTGAGTATTTTTCACAAAATTTAATGCTTTCAGAATAGCTGAAGTAACTAACATTTAATGAGTTTTATGATTTACAGGTGCTTTCACTTACATCTCTATCATCGTAGTAGTATATTCAGGTATATATTTCTACTAGAAAAAATCAATTATGTTTTGTTTTTGGCTCAATGTTAGATGATGAAACTGTGACTGAGTTAAATATGAGGAAGAAGCTGTTCTTTTCTACAGTGAAAATCACAGGTCTAACCTAGAGACACTATTAGAGATTACTTTCCCTCTCTCTCTGGGGAATAATTGTGTATTCTTGGGGACTCTGATTACTTTGTATAGTATGATTGTTGATCTATGTGACAATGAAAAATTTTTCAAGTTTCCTGGCTATCTGATTTTGAAATACAAGGAAACCCATAAAGCATATGAGAACACATATGAGCTCATGAAGTTACACTAAATTTTGTTAATTTTACCTCTCAGTTCCTTGGCATGTTTGTTTCCAGTGCTACTACTTTAGTTCAATATACCAATGTTTTACTTAACCAGTCTTCACACACTCACTCTCACGCCAATTTATACTCTAGTACATTAGCCAGAATGGGCTTACAGAATGCAAATCTGATCATGCTACCCTCCATTTCCCCATCCTCCACCCCTTTAAAACTTCGACTACTTTTATTGCGCTTGGGACAAATGCCAAAAACCCCACAAGTCCTGCCTGCCCTATGCCTGGTATGGCCCTGGTCTTCAGCTCTATGTATCACACACACTTCCTCTGCTTACACTTGCACTCCAGCCACACTGGGCTTCTGGTAGTTTTCCCTAGTGGAATTTGCATATCCAATTCTCTCTGTCTAGAACACTTTTCCTCCTACTCTTTGTTAACTACTGCTAATCATTCATCTCTTCACTGAAGTATCTCTTCTTCTTCTGTCAAGTGTTCCCTAATTCCAAGTTGAAGCCAGCTTCTCTCATTAAAATTGTCTTTCTTCAAAAGTATGTCCCTATTCGTTCAATCCTGCAACTATTTGATTCATGTCTATCTACCCAACTGAAATGCTGGAACATAAGCTCCATGGGAAAGAAACATGCTTGCACTCCATTTTACTCTTGAACTCAGCACTAAATCCTTTTCACAATAGTAGGACCTGAGTAAATGTTTATTGAATGAATGACTATGAATACGTAAGTGAACACCTGAACCCACAGGTCCACTTCTCAGAAGAAGGTGCCTCAACGAGTGACATGTTTTGGTATAATTTTGAAGTAAGTTGTGCCATGATACTCCGAGATTTCTGGGAAGTATTATGGCACACAGATGAAGAATTCAGCAGGTGTTGTATGAAGAGCTGTCCCAGCGTTAATGCTGAAAGAATGATACTAACTATTGCAGAGACCAAAAAAGGAAAAAGTGAAAAAAGAACACCAAAGGAATCTTTCAGCACCAATGTCTTTTATGAAAACCCTGAAAATTTGAAATGGATGGACAAAAATCTAGAGCCAAAACAATTTCTCTTGAAAAGAGAAACTGGAGTCAAATGTAGTGGGCTGAAAGTGACTGCCAGAATGGAGCGGTAGAAAATTTCAAGCAGAAGAATAAGGGGTGGTGCAGAGAATGTGTCTCTGAAATATCAAAAATTAGCATCTTTGTACAGTGGCAAGAGGAACTAAACAGGGAATCCTCATCCCTAATTGCTCTAGATGCATTAGACTAACCTCTCTTTGTCATTTGGGAAGTATAAGAAAAAAATGAAAGCTGTGGAGGATTATTTCTCCCCTTTGTTATTATAGCTAACTTTAATAATTAGTACAAATAGTAAGTTCTCACTAGGCACTGGATGGTGTTGGAAATCAGGATATTTGGAATTAGAATTAGAGTCTTTGCACTGCAAATAGGTCTTGGGTACATAACACTGGAAAAGAGAGTTAGGCAAGCAGAAAAGGTTATCTTATAAAGAAATAGCTATTTATAGGTCAGAAAATATGGTGCAGGTTATGGAGTGGTTAAGATCTATAATACATTTTTTCCCTCTGGGCCCCCTAAAGCATTATGCTGCAGAGCCAGTATGTTTGAAACCTTGATACTAAAGCCCACATTGAAGGGTTTCAGGACCTGAACACACCTCCTGTTTCAGTCTCCTTCAACTCGGCTATACCCTTATGTACTAACTGACTTGGTAAGACAAAAATGATACCAAGAATAAAACTGAGCAGTAGTCAGTTACGATTTTTGTTTGCTTTTTAGTTGTTTTGGTTTAAAATAATTTAAAATTTCAAGAACTATTTTGGTTAGTTACCTTACTTAATAGAGAAAATGGTTTGATTTGTGTTACCTAACAGTTTAATGTAGTTCATTAGAGAAAAATCCAAGTGTTTTTTTTTTTCTTCTATCCAGCTGTAGTACCTTAGAATGTTCCTCTCTCTGGAGAAAGTACAGTTGACTGGTACACCTTCAAATCTTCATGAAAGTGAGAAGCTATGTTAATAGTTATATTACTACGTTGCTGCACCAAAGAACACTCCAAATTGTGCATCCAAAAAGTAATTCCTCAGATTACTCAGAGAGAGAGAAAGGGGCCATTATATGCAAAGACCTGTCGTATTTTACCTAATTTAATTATTCAACAACTTCATGGTGGTGTTATAATCATCCCAATTTAAAAGATGAGTAAAATGATGCTTGGATATGTTAAATCACTTTTCTATTGATATACAGATTATAAATGATAGAATTGGAATTTGAACCTAATTTTGTCTCAGTCCATATTCACTATAGTGTATTCATTTTTTCTCGGTTTTCAAGCCAAGAATAGGGTCAGAGAATCAAGGATAGCAAAATAAAAATTCTAAATAGTAGAATCTTAAAATTCCCATACCTGATGAGATTTTCCTAACATTTTTTCCCATGATTAACCCTATATTAGCAGGAAGGTAGTCCTAGAATTAAGAATGATCCATCTATAGACATGAAGGCAGTGAAAGGACACAGTGTTGTGACCAGCATAGGGGTAAAGCCAAGTTAATAGTAGACATTTATCCCCAGAGGGAAAACGACGCATAAAAATGCCTACTCATGCCGAAAGAAGCCCCCGATACCCATGAAAAAATTAGAGCTTCATTGGGAACATTGGGATATAAGGAAGACTTCAAAGGAAGGGAAAGATAAATTTGTTGAGTGTGTAAAAGGAAAATCAGGAAAACATATTGTCACAGATATCAAAAGAGAGTGGTCATGAAGGTCAAAAGGCAGAGTGTGAGGAAATACGTTAAATGCAGCAGGAGTTCAGTAAGATGTAGACAGAGAAGGGTACCTGAATTTGTCAAAACCAATGTTAGTGATAATCTTGGAAAGTGCTGTTCTGGTTTACTGAAAAAAAAAAATAGCCACTAGAAATGAATAAGTATGATATCTTAGTCTGCTCTGGCTGCCATAACAAAATACCATAAACTGACTGGCTGAAACAGTAGAAATGGATTTCTTAGGTTTTGGAGGGTGTGAAATGCAAGACCAAAATTCCATCCAATTCATTTTCTGATGAAGTATCTCTTCCTAGTTCACACACACCTGCTTCCCCTTTGTATCCTCATATGGCCTTTCCTGGGTGCATGTATGTGGTGAGAGAGAAAAAAAGAGAGATCCTCATTGTGTAGGGTCTCTAATCCCATCAGGAAGGCCTAGACCCTAATTAATCTAATCCTAATTACCTTCATGATCTCATCTAACTCTAATTACCTTCCAAAGGACCTGTCTCTAAATACTAAAACATAGGGAGTTAGCACTTCAACATATGAGTTTGGCAGTGACCAAGAGTGGGAGTCAGGGCTGGAGGGGCAAGGGGTGCTAACATTTACTCCATAACAATGTACAACTCATTTGAGAAGTTTTACTATAGATGAAAACAGATAATTTAAATATTGAGTGGAGAGGAGATAGGAATCAAGACAGGTTTTTGTTTTGTCTAGTTTTGTTTGCGTGTGTGTGTTTTTAAGACAGAGAACAAGAGAATGATGACATGACAAAGGACTCAGCTCAGAAAAGGGATAGTAGTAGAAAATGCAGTAGAGATGGGGAATCTTTAAGAAAAATGGGATTTATCTCAGACAGTAGGAATTTTTACTCAAGAGTGTTATAGGATTTCTTGTAGTCCTGAATTTTCAGTTGAGATTCTAAATTGTCCCATTTGAGACACCAATTTAAAGTGAAACAAATCCGCAAGCCAGACTGCCTCAGTTTCACTGTCAGTTCTGCCACTTACTAGCCGACGGAACTGGAAAACTTACTTAATCTCAGTTTCCTCATCTCTAATATGGCAAGAATAATAATAAAAAATAGTAGCCTGCATCATACAAGCGTACTTCCTAGAGAGCATCCTAGTGCTTCTAATAATGAAGACTGAAGCTCATGTAATTGGGTGTCTATTCTTTCGACAATGCCCCCACTTGGCAATGGGCATCACTCTTGGCTAACTTGGTCTCCCTTATTTGTCACTCTCTAAACATCTGCCACATCCTCCATCCAGGGGCCTGGGCTAGTGATCTGCCCACAGCCTTTTCCCAGGTGTCAACTTGTTTTTCTGTGGTGGGCCTATCAGCCAGTCTCTCAACTCAGCATTCTTGTTCAATAAGAACTAACAGAGATTGTGCCATATTCCAGAGCAGGGCCTCCCTCTACCTGACAGTGCTGTATCTCTACCTCCATGCAGCAATGGTGAGGCAGGATAGATAGTCAAGAAAGTGACCTTGTCCACGGGACGCAGCAACTGTGGTGACCGTACAATCAACACAATAAGCTTCAGCATTTGCATTGTAATTGAGCTCATTCAAGCAAAGCTGTCTTCAGAGGGAAATTTTCCCTGTAGAGAACATGTGAACTTTGATTTTACCTGTCCTCAAACTGATTCTCTGCTCAATGTAATAGTAAAAAACACACCCCTGGGTGGACATTTAAGATGCTAATGAGACATGTGACATATGAACAAACATGTATAGCTACTGCACATGTGCACTCAGAAGACCACCCAGAACATGCTTGCTAGCAACACCTCTTTCCACCTTCTTATGAATAATGATGTAAGGCTCCCATAAAATAGTCTCCCTAGTGCCAGTCTTTGCTGTCTCATCCTTAGGAGCAGCACCCCCTGAATTCTTTCTCTCAGAGTATACTATTTTGCACCTAATTTAAAAAATATTACTTTCCTTTTGCAATGGATTATGCTACATCTCCTTTGCTGTGTGTCTCTTGTTTCAATTCTTCTAAACTAAGAAGACAAGAACTGAGGTCTCACATCAGCCATCAACAGCTGCTCTAATTGAAGCAGGGCTACTGGAGGCTGGACACTTCCTCAAGCCTCAAAGCAGTTAGCAGCACAGGAGACCCTTTCCTTCTGTATTTAGCTCAACTTACACAATATGTCTTTTCTTCTCAGCCAGAATTAATTCTTCACGTATTTTTCATACAATTTCTCTTGGTGTTGTAGCCCATTTAGGCTTCTATAACAAAATACCATCAACTGGGTGGCTTATAATTGGGAATTTATTTCTCCTGGTTCTGGAGGCTGGGAAGTCCAAGATCAAGGCACCGGTAGATCTATTGTCTGGTGAGGGCTCTTTTCCTCACAGAGGGTAATTTTTTGCTGTTTCCTCACATGGTGGAAGGGAAGAACTCTAGTCTCTTCAGCCCCTTATAAAGGCACTAATCCAGTCATGGGGGCTCCACCCTTATGACCTAATCACCTCCCAAAGGGTCCACTTCCTAATGCCATCACATTGGAGATTAGGTTTTAACATACAAATTTTGAGGAGGACACAAACGTTTAGACCATAGTACTTGGTAAAGATTCTCCACCCAACCTAGGGTGCTTTTATTTTGCTTTATTTCTCAACTCACCTGATAGCCTCCCTTTTCCTGACTATCCTAAGCTTTAATGGTAGGCTCTAGAGCTTGACCATGAGAGCCTGGTTATTGATATGATGGAGGAGGAGGGAACAGAATCAAAATGCCTATGCCAAAACAATAACCTAGATTGCAAAGTTATACTTGTACTGACTAATCTCCTTTTCAAGTGACAGTCCCTGAATATTTTCTCAGCTCTATCCCCAGTATCTTCTGTAACCTGGTCAAATCTCTATCTTGGCAAGTGGCTGCTTAAAGTAGACTCCAGTAAGGAGTTGGTGTGTACAGTATGTGGAAAAGTAAGAAAGGAAAACGCATTAAATTTTTTAACATCACTCTTGTTAATTCAACTAAAACTTATTTGTCACTCTATGTATTGAACAAAATGAAAGGTAATAGGGTATGAATATACATAAAATATTGTCCCTGCCCTGATGTAGTTTATATCCTAGAGGCAACGCAGGCACGTAAAGCCAGCAGAGCAGAGCTATGGTAGAGGAGTGCTCAGGGTGAATGCTGCTGGACCACTGCAGAAGGGGAATGTGCACATAGCAGAAAGAAAGGTTAGGCTATTGGGATACAGGTTCAAGCAATTTCTGGCTATAACCTAGATACTGGTAATTTAGGCCTGTCTATTTTCACCTAATTGGATATGTTTCTAATATCTGAATGTATATTTGAACAGAGATATCTAGATATATAAAATTTATCATGAATGTAGTATTCAGCAAAGTTGTATACATTTTCTAAGATCACAGTCATAAATAAATCAACCCAATTCTGGCCCATAACAAAGGTTTTTTTTTTTTTTTTTGAGATGGAGTCTTGCTCTGTGTCACCCAGGCTGGAGTGCAGTGATCTGGGCTCACTGTAACCTCTGCCTCCCGGGTGCAAGCAGTTCTCCTGCCTCAGCCTCCTGAGTGGCTGGGATTACAGGCGCCCGCCACCATGCCCAGCTAATTTTTGTATTTTTAGTAGAGATGGGGGTTTCACAATGTTGGTCAGGCTGGTCTCGAACCCCTGACCTCGTGAACCACCCGCCTCGGCCTTCCAAAGTGCTCGGATTGCAGGCGTGAGCCACTGTGCCTGGCCCAAAATTTCATAAAGTTTTTTTGTTTGTTTAAAGTGTTCTTATCGGAAGGATACATGTGTTCTTCTGATGTTTTTACTTTTGCTAACAATAGTCATATGCTGCATTATAATGTTTTGGTGAAAGATGGACCACATATATGATGGTGCTCTCATAAGATTATAATACCATATTTTTACTGTATCTTTTCTGTGTTTAGATATGCTTTGACACACAAATACCATTGTGTTACAACTTCCTACAGTATTTAATAGAGTGACATGCTGTACAGGTTTGTAGCCTAGCAGCAATAGGTTATACCATACAGCTATAGGTTATATCTATATAAACCTAGTAGGCTAAACCATGTAGGTTTGTGTAAGTACTTTCTATGATGTTTGTACCACAACAGCAAAATTGCCTAACAATGCATTTCTCAAAATGCATCCTCATCGTTAGTGACTGCATACGCTATTAGCCAAAGACCGGACGTTGTTTGTCAAATTTTAAACAGCTTATATTCACTACTAGTTGTAGCAAGCACATACACAAAGACATGGGCATACACATAATTACAGTATGCAAAGTGGACATGGGCCAAAATAGTTGTAAAATTAGACAATATCATTTACCAGCTGTGTTTTAAAAACTAATGTGATCTTAGTGTGTGTGTGTGTGTGTGTGTGCATCTGTCTGTGTATGTGTGTGTTTAACAAGCTAAGATTTTTTTAAAATTTTTGATTAACATTAGTCAGGATTTTAACATTAGCAGCTCTTAAGACTGATTATGCTTTGGACACCTTAGGATGTCAATCCTCTCCTCAGGCAGTCTGATGTATACCAGGGAGCCAAGAGGAAATACCTTGATTATAAACTTATCCAGGTTATTTTCAAATAATTGCAAGTAAACAGGAAGCAATGAACTGACATTCTCAAATATTAAAAAAATGTAGTCCTATTGTTTCTGTGATTTGCAAAGTTACTATAGCAATTACTGCTTGTTTATTCAAGGGCTGCTAATTTATACAAGCAAACTTTTCTTTCTGCTTGATGAGAGCTTTCTTCTACCTTTGGCCATATCAAGATATTTATAGTCAGGCTTTGCTATATACATGGATGTCATAAAATAGAGTGTATGCATATCATGTAGGGCTAGTCAATTCGCCGAATCCTGCACCTCTTGAAATAGGGTGCACCCGCTGTTAAGGTCAGATGGCTTAGATTTATAATGGAGGGAAAAAGCCTATGGAATGTAATCTAAGTGATGGCTCACCATCCCCCCTATGTTTAATGCCTATCTGTGAAATGATATTAACATTGCTGCCAGACGTGAAAGTTCCTATGACAGACAGATACAAAATACAAAACCACATTGAAATACTGTACGCAGTCTTGGCTATTTCATTACAAGAATAAAGTTTACAATAGTCAAAAATGCTTAGAAGATGAACGAGCATTATTAAGACCAAACTTGCAAGAATATACGTATTTAAGGTGTTTAATCACAAGATATAATAAACTGATCAAAACATCTTAAAAAGACAGGAGAAATAGAGATTCTAGTGCCCATCCTACACACACAGTATTTGACAAGCTGCTGTACTCTTTAAGAATGCCAAATTTCAGACTCATTCCTGCCCCATTCTAGAGCTAATATCAGTCACCCTAAACAAATTTTGGGATTTCCATTTATACTGGTGAGTAGTCATCTGGATTCATAAGACCTGTTGAGCCAGGGGGAGTTCAGAGCTTCTTCAGCCTGCTTCCCACTCTATTGTAAAATGGAGGTGATCATGATAATAATACTTATCATCTCATGTATTGTGAGACATAAATGCAATAAAACATGTGATTTGCATAATGTAGTGCTTGCCATATAGTAATTAATTAATACCTAATGACAATTATCCTGTATCTGTAATGACCTGACTAATATGACTCCCACTGAGGGCCTAACCCAGCCTCATCACAGCACTCAAAGGAAGGAGCTGTTGGGTAACTGGGAGGTGTGCATTATTCAAAGAGAGTGGAGTCATTTCAGATTGACAATGAGAGTTTCACAGCTTTTGTACTATCATTCTTCCAGGGCGTGATGCAAATACAAATAAATATCTTAGTTACCTTTGACAGTGGAATCTAGGTCTCTTTTATTTTATATTCCTCTTTTCATATTAATTCTGGAATAGCAGGAAACATAAAGATCACACTCTTTGTTGAGAACAAGATATAATGGTGTATGTACAGCTTAAATGTAAGTACTGATACTGTGGATCTACATGATTTAAACTTAGGATAATATTGCATTCAAAGAGCCACATTTCAACAGCCACTCTCTTCTGCCACTATCTCCAAATTACAAATTATTTCTTAATTACATATCTTGGGAATCCTAGTGGTAACCTATAATGATACTTTCCTACTTTCTGTTCTGTCCTCCCCAATTTTTTTTTTTTTTTGCACCTTTTCCAGACTCTCCAGAGCTCAATTTGCTAGAGTTCCCCAGGAATGCCTTGCCTTCACTCTTTCCTGCCTCTTGTTTTATCTCTCCTCTTCTTTACCTATATAACTCACTTTTGCTTAGTTATTTCTCTCATCTTCTGCTACCTGGGTTCTGCCTATCTCTGTCCATTCTTTACTCTTCAACCTCAAAGTCTAGTATCTGCTCTAAAAATGACAAAATCTCCCTGAAGTCACAGGGCAGGGTACGTGCAAGTAGGCATGACCAGGCTATTATCCTCAGTATTAATTAACCTACTCTAGGAGAGAATGAGGAACAGAGATTTTCGGGATGGGGGGAAATGGGAAGAAAAGGAGATGGGGAGGTGTGACATCCATGTCAATACCATGTTAATAATGCTTAGTCCTTCTATTGTCACAAAAATTGTTAAGTCTATAGGGTAGGTATTAATATTCTGTTTTTACAGATGAAGACACTATGGTGTAGAAAATTAACATTCTTAATCTATGCAAACACAGTATTTTACCAATTCAAGTCTGTCTAATTTTCTGTTTTGAGTCTTCTATGCTAGATAGAGATGTCCCTCTGAGTAAGTGTAAACAAGTTTTCCTTAAAAAAAAAGTATGGACAGAAACAAAATGAGAAGTCTTATACAATAGTGAAGGAAAGAAGAAGGACATTTATAAGGAGCCAGGTGTCCCTATGGTCTAAGTGAACAACTAATTTCAATTTGGGCTATTTTAGTTGCCTGGCTAAGTACATGAGGCTTTAATAGCTGGATTCTAATAAAAGTTTATTATGATAGTACCTTCTTGATCACTGAATATGAGAATGTCTTAAATTTAATTGTTTTCAATAACTTATCAATGGAATTCAATGATACAAAATGTTGAGAAAGATAGTTTATATTATTTTCAGGTGTTGTTATTGTCGAGACAGTGAAGAATCTAAAATCCTACACTACTTGAAATCATCTAGTTAGCCTGCCATAATTTTATGGATGGTGACAGAAGGCATGAGATCCCTGGGTCAGAGATAAAGAACTTTGCTTCTTAGAGTAATAGTGGTAACCAGAGTATCAGCATTTGTAAAGGTTTTCTGAGACTCAATCCCAAAGGGCAATGCAAGCAGGATATGTGACACCTGTTCATGCAATAGGCAGTGCTGTTGGGGAGGAATTCTGAGCATTATAAAAGAACCTAACTCTTTTATAATGGGCAGTAAGCTTACCTGACAGTAAGCCCCAGAGGAAGATACTACCTTCATTGTGCTTGGCAGAAACAAACTTGCCCTTTCCTCAGAGAGAAGTATTATATTTATCTTCCAAGTCTATTTTCTTTGCAAACATTCTTAGAGGATGATTTAGGGAAAAAAAGGCAATATTTATTTATTTATTTTTGAGACAGATTCTCACACTGTCACCTGGGCTGGAGTGCAGTAGCATGAGCTTAGCTCACTACAAACTCCACCTCCCGGATTCAAGCAATTCTCCTGCCTCAGCCTCCCGATTACAAGCGCCTGCCACCGTGTACATCTAATTATTTGTATTTTTAGTAGAGACTGGGTTTCACCATGTTGGCTAGGCTGGTCTCGAACTCCTGACCTTGTGATTCACCTGCCTCGGCCTCCCAAAGTGCTGGGATTACAGGCGTGAGCCACCAGGCCCTGCCAAAAAAGGTAATTTATGTCTCTGTTTACAAAACATGCAGTACCAGGAGAAACCTACATAGATTTGTCTCCCAACAGTTATAAGACTATCATTTTTGAAAGAATCAATATAATCCTCAGAAATGTGCAAACTCATATGAAAGAACGGACAGAAAACTTTAAATCATAAGAAATAAATTCATAGTAGTTTTTGCTTAATTAATTCTAAGATTTTCTTCCTAGTCACTGAAGGCTTTAGAAAAGGATATCATGAGGAAATCTATTATTCTGTGGTTAAATTTGATCAAATTAATCTTGAGAGAAGTTCATACGCCATTTACAAATCAACTATTTTTTCTCACTGATTTTTAACTCCTTCACAAGAAAAAAACTTTATGAGAGATAGGTAGCTTTACTGGTTTTTTCAAGTGTCATGGGAGTTTAAGCTATTACCAGGTTGCGCTTAATCTTTTAAAATTGGAGTTCATCTTAGTTTCTGATTCAGAAATCTGTTATAAATTAGTCAGAATTTATATAATGAAAAGACAATAATTTCTTTCATGATTATTTCACACAGAATTTATTAAATGTGTTCACAGTATTTAGAACATCCCAAGGGCTTGAGATATAGGCAGAGCAGGCATTCTGAGATTGACTTGAGGCTTGGGGAAGGAAGCAGAGTATTAAGTGGGCCACCTACCCATGACTAATTAGAGACCTAGATCCCAAGTCTGCTTACTTCCAGTCCAGTTCTCTTTCCTCTTTCTACTACTTTGCAGTGACTTTTTCTCAAAAACAGAACGGAAGCAGAAGCTAAATTATGCACAGGAACAAAGAGAATGTTCCTGTGGTCAGGGACTGAAATACATTTCTACAGCAGCATGTTGAAAACTTGGTTGAATTCATGGGCACTTTACTTGAAGAGGTTCAAGGATATACTCTCCTTCCCTAATAGAAAACCTACTGAGGAAGTCATTCTTTTTTTTTAACAATATAATCTATCTTGATTTATTTTCCTTCATTTTAGTATGAATTTCTACTTTTTTATTATTATTATTATACTTTAAGTTTTAGGGTACATGTGCACAATGTGCAGGTTTGTTACATACGTATCCATGTGCCATGTTGGTGTGCTGCATCCATTAACTCATCATTTAGCATTAGGTATATCTCCTAATGCTATCCCTCCTCCCTCCCCCCACCCCACAACAGTCCCTGGAGTGTGACGTTCCCCTTCCTGTGTCCATGTGTTCTCACTGTTCAATTCCCACCTATGAGTGAGAACATGCTGTGTTTGGTTTTTTGTCCTTGCGATAGTTTACTGAGAATGATGGTTTCCAGTTTCATCCATGTCCCTACAAAGGACATGAACTCATCATTTTTTATGGCTGCATAGTATTCCACGGTGTACAAAAGAAGACATTTATGCAGCCAAAAACCACATGAAAAATTGCTCATCATCACTGGCCATCAGAGAAATGCAAATCAAAACCACAATGAGATACCATCTCACACCAGTTAGAATGGCCATCATTAAAAAGAAATTTTTGAAAAATAAGTTAGAGATCAGAATTATTTTAGATAACATCTGAATGCCTGGGAGAGAAAATAAAAGCACAGTTATCTCTCTGCATTTGTCTCCATCTCTTGGTGTCCTGAAATATCCATCTCATTATAAAGAAAAGAATCAAATTAAGGAATAAACACAAGAAGAGTCATCATTTCTAATATTGCCAAGTCTTAAGACAGCAATATGCTCTACTAAATTATATATTTTAATTTAATTTCTTTAAAAATAAAATTTGCTATTTTGATGTCAAAATACAAAACAAATACAAAAATGTTTGTTACAAGGATGTCTCATTCAAGTTGTAAATAGAGGTGGACAAACTGTGTTTTTTCCTTTCAATCACATTGATTATTTTCTTCTACTTTATCTTTACTAAATTGAATGCCTTGATCTTGAGTGTTTCTTAAAATTCATCTTAAAAATGAAACAATTTTGTTTTTATTCCTTTGCACAGTCAGAAAGTTTTTAGAGGGAGAAAAAGTATAAAATCTGGCATTGAAGGGTAGCCTCCCTCAAAGACATGAAT
This sequence comes from Symphalangus syndactylus, assembly GCF_028878055.3. Taxonomy (NCBI): domain Eukaryota; kingdom Metazoa; phylum Chordata; class Mammalia; order Primates; family Hylobatidae; genus Symphalangus; species Symphalangus syndactylus. The sequence continues at coordinate 47,353,380 of NC_072440.2, forward strand.
AATGTTGTATTTTAAACAGGATGATCTAGATGTGAAAAGGCCTTAAAGGGTAGAGGGATGCCCCAAATCAGAAGGCTTTTGGGGGGTCTCCCAAGAAGGTCAGAAGCATTGAGTGTGTAATAAGCGGGGGCCACTACAGCAACCATTATCTTCCCTCTGACAGAGCGGCTCACTGACCTGGCATGCTGGCAAATGGAGAGGAAAACTCTCCACCGAGATGTAAATTCCCCATACTGGTCCCTCATGAATATCTTGTCTCCAGGATTCAAGCCAGTGACCTGGAAAACAAGGTTCCTCCCCAATCAAAATGACAGGCAGAGCTGGTTTCTTGTTAGGAAGACTACGAGGTGTGTAAAAAAATTATGATTTCTGAGGGGAAAAAAATGAGATGTCACACAGAGCAAAATATTACTTTCAAATGGTCCTCTGCAGTTCTTTTGAATGGCAGCTGTTAAGAATTCAATTGTGTGTATGACACACTGGAATCCAGAATGGAGGTTCTGTTGGGGGGCAGGAATGAATAGAAATTTTCGCTTTAAATACTCATTTGAGATTATTTGAATATCTGTCATTCTTTTTAGCCTAAAGGTTAATTCTTGAAGAAATAATTTCCATTAGTAACACAAATTCTAACCTTGTCAAGTCCTCTTATGTAATGCATCAGTGCTGAAAGGCATACCCTTGCAAAACTGAACCTTCATATATGTAATCTTGGTTTGTAGACAATGTTTTCCTACAGAAGTTTCATTGATTTATCAGTTGTTTATAGAGAATTCATTAAGGTATGTTTACTTTTATTGCTAATGTAAAAAATCATGAATCAAGTATTAAAATGTAGAAACTATTGAAATTATAAAAAATACCCAGTATTATACATTTCAATAAACGAGATGTCTAAAAATTTAAAGCATTTTATTATACACTATGTATAGCAAAATAATGCCTTAGGTTTGGGTTATATTTTGGAAAGCATGTTTCTTTAAAACATTCTATTTATTTCTAGCAATTATTCTTCTTTCTTTGAAATAATAATTCACAAAACTGCAACTCAATTAAGACAAATGAATTATTCTGCCACACCATAACCAACTTGAAGCAATTAATCGTATATCAAATAAAGCATGCAACGTCTGTGCAGCAATCATAGCAGAACCTCTTCTGCCTGCCCAAGAGACGTATTTACACATATGCTCAGTAAGATAAAATTTAAAGAGGGGATTTGGGGATTTCAGTTCATACGGATAAACAAAACTTTTCTTAGAAAAATAGTATTTAAATATTCTTTATTTTAAGAAGTTTTTGTGAATGTGGTGATACATACATCATTTTTTTTTGGCAATCTACCTTTTCCTCCCTAAAATGTTTTTTAACTTATTCATTTATTTATTTTTAGATGGAGTTTCACTCTTGTTGCCCAGGCTGGAGTACAATGGTGCAATCTTGGCTCGCTGCAACCTCCGCCTCCCGGGTTCAAGTGATTCTCCTGCCTCAGCCTCCCATGTATCTGGGATTACAGGCATGCGCCACCATGCCTGGCTAATTAGTAGAGATGGGGTTTCTCCATGTTGGTCAAGCTGGTCTCGAACTCACGGCCTCAGGTGATCTGCCCGCCTCGGCCTCCCAAAGTGCTGGGATTACAGGCGTGAGTCATTGCACCTGGCTTATTTTTTAATTGAAAAAATAAAATTGTAAATATTTACAGTATAGCGTGTTTTTTTGATAAACATATACATTGTAGAATGGCTAACTCAAGCTATTTACAATATGCATTACGTCACAAACATCATGCTTTTGTAGTGAAAACACTCAAAGTTTATTCTCACCAATTTTCCAGTGTACATAAAAATCTACTTTAAAAGAATATGAATGATACATAATCATTGTACATATTTGTGGGATATAATGTGATGTTTCCCTACATATGTATAAATTGTGTAATGATCAAACAAGAGTAATTAGTATATCCATCAACCTTAAACATTTATTGGTTCTTTGTGATGAGGACATTTCAAAACCTATCTTGTAGTTGTTTTGAAACATACACTACCATGTTGTTAACTCTAGTCATACTACTATGCAATAGACCACCAGAACTTCTGTCTTCTAATTGTAGCTTGTACTCATCTTCCAATCTCTCATCGCCCCCTTCAGCCTCTGGTAATTATGATTCTACTCCCCACTTATACAAGAACAAATTTTTAGATTCCATATATGAGTGAGATCATGTGGTATTTGTCTTCCTGCGCCTGGCTTTAAAAATCTACTTTTGAAGTCACAGAATCACAATAGGAAAGACAAAACAAAAATGAAAACAAATATTTTGGAGATGTCACTAGAAATTTTGTACACACACATGCACTCACATAGACACACACATACTTTCCCCCTTGTTATTTCCATATGAAATTTTTGTTTTATATATTGCAGTTTTCTTTTTTTAATTTTGTATTAAGTATAATCTGAATGCAAATTATATTCATATTGTTATAATTTTTTGAGAGTTGGAAATTGTCTTCCAAAATATTTGCTCAACACGTGGAAGTCTTTGGGCTTCATCATCGATAGTAAGAATGAGTGGTTTTGATGTTTTGGAGTTATTATGAGCCATTTTTTGGAAAACTACTATTTAAATTTGCACACAGAGCTTATATAGAATGAATATGTTAATGAACTCCAGCCATGGATTGCACACTCATATTATCATCAATTGTGCATGAAATTTTTCCAGACTATTTGTTCAGAAAATAAGTACTAAATTATGCATTCAACTTAGATTCAGGCATAAAAATAGGTTTCCACAAATATTTTCAAGTTTTTGTGTGTGCAAATACTATACAACCTTTTTATATGGTATTTTCACTTTATTAGATTAAAATCAACATTGAAAAAACTAGTTCATGACGTGTCACAAAAGTATAGGTTTATTTTTCCCACTCTTAAGTCATACCCTAGAATATTACAATTTACTATTGTTTATAAAACTATCATAAGCCTAGCTTCTATTTGTTTCAGTGTCATGAAAAATCTACCTTCAGTCTAAGAAAACCATAGTTAAGCATTCATTCAGTAAGCATTATAGTACTAACCTAGAGTTTCCATGGATTTTATGTTTGAGTTTTCAAAGGATTTTAAAATGTCAGACTACATTCATCTTCTTGACATCCACATAAAAATAACCAATAGCGTCAGATCAAAGGATAATTTGTCATTATAATTTAGCGAAATTTAATATTGGAAGAATAAAAAGTCAAATAAATGTCCTCTTTTCCCTGGCTAGAACTAAAAATGTTCTGATCCAAGATTGTTAATTTCACTGATGAGTTCCTCGTTTCATCATAGCCAAATAATAAAAAGTCTAAGTTAGCTGATGGTCAGGTGATTCTTCATTCTTCACCACATGGGTCAGAGATAGAGAAAATGTTTTCATGAAGTGGGGTTCAGGATCCTAAGCCTAAGCCTGAAGGGATCCTTCCTCTTCCTCATTGTTGCTTCAATTGTGCATTTAATAAAAGATAATAAACTTCAAAGCAGATGTGGATGAACCAAGACCTCTGTTTTTACATGAAGAAAGGATGGGAGGCCTGTAGTAACGGTTGAACAGCGGGGTATTTTCTTAAGCCCAGAGCTTCAGATCCCACATACTCACTCTAAGGGTGTATGAATTGGCTTCCATTGCAGCTTAGACACCTGCTATCAGGAAATGTTTGAGCTGGAGCAGCAGTCCCCAACCTCTTTGGCACCAGCAACCAAGTTCGTGGAAGACAATTTTTCCACAGACGTGGATGTGGTGGGGGTGGGTGGTAGGGAGATACTAAATTCTCATAAGGAGCTCACAACCTAGATCCCTCGTATGCACAGTTCACAATAGGGTTCGCACTCCTATGAGAATCTAATGTTCTGATAGGAGGCGGAGCTCAGGCAGTAATGCGCGCTCGCCTGGCCTGCTGTAAGGCCCACTTCTTAACAGGCCACAGACTGGTACCAGTCTGTGGCCCAGGGGATGGGGAGCCCTAAGCTAGACAGAACCATAAGGAGCACAGTCTGATCTTACCATGCTTACTGATAGCTGTGGAAGCTCTGAGGTGGCTGTAGAGCGGTTCAGACTCACACATATGGCTTCAGTGGTGTCCCAATAAACTTGTTTATACTTCAGATCATACGTCAAAGTTTACTGTAGCTGAAATTGCAAAAATGCAACTATTCTTTTTTATAATAAAAACAAATAAGAAAATACAGTCTTTGAAGTGGTCTGATTCAGTTAAAATGTCTGCTAATTAATTTAGTGAATGGAAATACCCTAAACAGCCTTGGTGTTTACAGCTTTGGTGTAGAGATGGCCTTAAAAAGATATTTCACAGGCTCAGGGACAGTGTGTGTTAAAATTATGAAGTAGGTAAAATTTGTCATTGGTGTCATCACTTTCATAAGCTGCACTCTCCTCCCCCCACATTTTCTTTCCATGGGAATGAATCTTCCCTTTGACTTTCCCAATTCACTAAACTCCCTGCCAAATGTCTACTGCTTCCAAATCCTCCTAGTGACTCCATTATCTATGGTATGCACTCTCTGGGCTGACGTCTGATGCCAGCCTGTTCTGTGCTATCCCTATCCTTCTTTCAGATTAAAGTTTATCCCTAGGTGGCTGTCTTTGCCAAGGATTGTTTGATTGTAAGAAAGTAACTGAAACCCACTATAACTTATCTAAGCAAATGAGAATGGCCATCTGTCCAAAGCCAGGAGCAGACATTGTAGCCATGCCTTATGTGGAACTTGAAAAAAAAAAAAAAACCTGGGAAGCCATCTATTAAATATAATAAAAGCAATTATCCTCTCCATCTGCTTTTCTCTGAGGAAGCATGTGTATACATTTCTTCTCTCCAATACATCTTTTTTCCTTTATCTCAGACAGTATCTTCTTCTTATTTACAAAGGATGACTCACCTTAACTTGCTTTGCAAGTGACCTTGATATTTGGGGCACCTCACTTTACAGATCTGGTGCCTGAATTTGATTGACATGATCTCTAAGTAAACCAGTTGCAATTTTCTCAGAGAAAGAATCTGATGGGCCCAATGTAGCCCTTGGGATAAGTGTCCAGCTCTCTACGAGTCAGCTATGTCTAGAAAGAAAGAGGTATGTGGTACAATGTTGAGGAATAAAAAGGGAAGAAAGGTAGTTTCGCTATGAAAGGCACTCTAAGACTTTTTTTGTTCCTACGCATGTTTGTTGCCTTTTTTTTTATTTTTTGATTAAGAGATTGTTAGGCAAATTGATTAATCTGTGTTAATGTGTTCATATGGTGCTAGCAAGTTACGTTCTGGTAGAGTGTTTTTGCTTTTCTGTGGCTCTATGGAACTTAGACCATAAGCTCAAATGTTCCCAAGGGGCTGGATCGAAGTATATAAATGAAAGTGTCCAGGTATAAGACAATTTTCTGTGGAGGAGCTTTTGGCCAATTGTGGAAGGCATGCTCAATGTAAAGTCATTACAAATCATTAAAAAATTATGTGTAAAGTAATTGAAATTGCCTGGTGTTCAGAAGTAGCCTACAGCCTGCTATTTTTTGATTCTTGATCTGAAAGCTCTTCTGTAATTCAAAAGGATCACTCTAACGGTTGCTCTAATTGGCATCCTAAAAAGCAGGTGAAAAGATGGTACTGTCCTCTGGGTTTTCTACAGTCTAACAGGAAAAGTTCTGCTATTAGGAGTTAGAATAACTGAATTCTAATCCTAACTTTGACACTTTCTGATTTTAAGATTTCTTATAAGGATTTCCTTTTTGGGGCTCATGGGGAAAGGGGTGACTGCTGAATGGTTTACTGATGAGTTAGTAGCTTATCAGAATCTCATGGTGGTGGTGGGAAGGGGAGGTGAGTGACAAGCAAAGTTCAACAATCTTAAAGTATCTGGAAGGGGTTTCTAGGAAGGTGTATTTTTAAAACTCCCTGGATGCTTTTAATGCAATTGTGACTATGACTGCCCTTTAGGAAACTGACTTAGCTGATCTCTTAGTTCTGACAACCTAAGAGACAGAATTCTAAGACCGACCTTTTCTCATGGGCTATTCTGCTTGAAAAGAAATCTGGGATTGCCATATTGAGTAAAAACAGATTTCTCTTGGGACAAATGAACATATCTGCCATTATTTTCTCCAACAGAGGCTAATATTAGGGATTTCTGTTTTCCTGCATGTTAAAGCTTGCCTCAGCTAGGGATCAATCAGCTCTTCCTTTCAACCATTAATTCTTGATTCCTGGCTTATCATGCTGTTTTCATTTGACTATTTTATATCTTTACACTGTGTACTCTTCACAAAGTTAACTTCTTATTTGTTAGTCCAAAAAGACTTTATACAATGCAACCTTTCTCAGCTAGATGTCTCTAAAGGCTCAGTCTCACTCATACAATTATCTTGTAGGTTTTTATCAGATCTTACTTGTAGTTATACATATTTCCAATATTAAAATTAAGAACTTGATTTATTTTTCTGGGGTTTTTCTTTCCCAGTAAATTTTATTTTCATGGGGCAGAAACTGTACATTCTTTATTTCTCTACTACTGATACCTAACATATTGACTGAAAAAATATGCATTTCTGAGTAATAGGTGAATTAGTGACCTGAAAACTGCTGCTACCAATGCTAACACCATCGTCATCACCACCAGCACCACCACTGCCACTACCATCACTATATACATAAAGGAGTTTTTATATGTATATTTCACTTATTTTTCAAAAGAATACAGTAAGAGATAGTGGCCTATTTCTATATCCTTTTTTTCAAATGCGAAATTTGGGTACTGTATAGCATAAAATAAATGGACCAAGGTGAATATGTCAATAGCAGCAGAGTCAGAGTCTGAATCTAGTCTGACTTTGGAGCCCGAGGTCTTAACCACAAAGATATACTCCCTGCAACATTTATTACAGTTGCTCTGCAGTCTGGAGTAAAGATTTGTTAGGCTGCTTTAAGGTCAGGGTCAACAAATTATTCACAAAAAGAAGAGAAATAGAGACATTTGTTGCTTCCCAGTCACCATTCACACAACCCTAGATTCTATGTCCTTGTCTCCTTTTTTACTTCATGGCTGCAACTATGTGCAAGCTATGGTCAAGGCAAAGTCACAGTGATTCTGGCTTGTGTTGTGAAAGCCAGGAAGAAAATACACTATTCTGCCAATAATATATCAACAAACCTATTAAAACAGCAAAGCAAACAAACAAAATGCTCCAGTTGCACATAACCATCATAGTGAGCTAGATGATCAAGGAAAAAAATAATGTAGTTAATTCAAAATACTTAGCATTGTTGTATCACAAATGTATAAATTAACACATCCACTGCTAACTGAAATTTCTGATAAGTGTTGGTCAGCTTTCTTTAAAATAGTCTGAAATGCCCTTTATGACGGAGGCGGGTCTGTATGTCTGATCTCTCTATCATACCTCCCTCTCTCAGGTCTTTTCTATCTAGCTGAAGTCCCAGAACAGTAACAGCAACAGCAGCAGCAGTTGACATGTTTTGAAAATTTACTTTGTATCAGATACTTTACATGCATTGTTTTATTTCATCCCAAAATAACTCTGTCAATAACAAATTAATACTATTTTCTCTTCACAAACGAGGACCCTGTGGCCTAGAGAGATCAAGTAAATCTGCATTAATATGTAACTAGTACATGGAAGAAATGGCATTCAAATAAAAAGTCTGTCTGATTTCAAAGCCCATGATATTGACCATAGCTCTGTCCTCTCATCACTCTGCCAAGGGCTCCATATTTTCATGCCTTTGCATAGGCTGCTGCCATTGCCATGGTTGCCTTCCCCACTCGTCTATCTGGCTTTCTTCTGCTCATCCTTCAAAGATCATCCCAGGCATCACCCATCTGGAAAGCCTTCCTTGCCCACCCTTCCATCATCTCTTCTAATGTGTTAACTGACTTTTTTTTGTCTTCTTATTCAGCAACGCTCTATTGTTGCATTGTAAAATCATATTTAACTTGTCCTACAGTGCCCTGTGAACTCTTCAAAGACAAGAATGATGGGCCCTTATGCTCCCAATGCCAAGCAAAGTGACTGACTTACTGTGAACATATAGGGCACATTAAATGGATAAATTTTCACTGCTGTGCTGTTCTCAGAAAGGTAACCAGGAATATGGACGCTTTAGTTACTTTCTTCCAAATCCAAAAACCAGCTCAATTGCTGATTTTTAAAAATAATTTTCTTTTACTTCAACTTCAAACTAACAAAACAATTGCAAAAATAAGGTAAAGAATTACAATCTCCTCTTCACCTAAGTTAATCAAAGATTGACTAAATTTGCTTCACCATTCTGTCTGTCTCTTTCTGTCTTTGTCTCTCTATGTTTATATATATGCATTTTTCTTATATATCTCTCATACATATATAAGAAAGAATGGTATCTAAATCTATGTACACATTATATATATGAGAGAGAAAGAACAAGATGCAGATCTCATGTCCTTTTAACTCTTGAATACTTCAATGTATACTAAGAAAAAGGACATTCTCTTTATAACTACAACGCAATTATCAAAATAAAGAAAATTAACAAGGATTTTTATATGATGCATGGATAACCTAATTCACAGTCAGTATTTCAAATGTCATCACTTGTCTCAATACTGTCCTTTTCTAGCTATTTTCAGTCTAAGATCACTCATTGTCTTGAGTTGTCATCTCTCTTTTAGACTTGTTTAATCAGAAATAGTTCCTTGGTGTTCTTTTTCCCTCTCATTCTTATTACTTTAGCATATTTTAGAGTATATGCAACTTATATTGTAGCATAACTGATGACTTTGATATTTTGTCTGATGTTTTCTCATAATTAGATTCAATGTATGCATTTTTGGCAAAAATTCCACAGAAATCAAATATTGCATCCTTCATCACACCTGGGAGCACATCTTGTTTTATTTTGTTCTCATTGTTTGTTTGTTTGTTTTGTTTTTATCCATATTATCGGTGATCGTTAACTTTTGATCATTCCTTTAAGGCAGTATCTCCCATTTCTTCACTTTAAAGAAGTGGGTAATTTTCTCCAGGTAATTAATATGTTATATGTGAAAAGATATTTTGAATACACATAAATTTTTTTGTCTACAAATGTTTTATTCTTGCCCTAGTCAATTACTGTTTATTGCACAATGATGGTTTTCTAATTCATCATTCGTTGAACATTTACTAGTTGGGTTTCTATATTAAGGAATAGTTTTCCCTGGTCCCTCATTTATTTATTTGTTTAAATATGTACTCATGGATTTTTATTTTATTCAATGGTGTATAACTTATACAAGCATTTTTTAAAAGCAAAAATTGTCTTATGTTTAGTCAGTGGGATGCTCTTAGACTTGTGTTTTTTTGCACATCCTATTAACATTTTATACAAATTTCTTTTTGTTACTTCTCCTCATATGAGAATTTTAAGAGTTAACAAGAGTTTACTGTTAAGAGATAAGGAACTCTGGCATGGAGATGAATGATTTCCTGAACTTTAAGACCTATATGCAGTGGTGTGCTGCAGCTGGTTGAGACAATTGCTTGCATCTCTTCCTAGCTTCCTGACCTCGTTATGTCGGTACGTTGAAATTAGCCATACCAGAGAAATTGCCATGCCTTTTCTGGGAGGGATGGTTGTTAAACATTTTATTATTACCAGCACATTTCTGGCTATATCCAACCTCAAATCTGCTATCAGTTTCTTGTGATCAAGTCAGCATCCTGAGCAGAAGGTAGTAGCTTTCTTGAAACCCTGAGTGTCACAAATGTGCCTCCTGACTTAGAACAGAGTCCTTGGGAGCAGGATGTCAGAATGAATGAGAGAGTAACAGTAGCCGGGAGTGAATTACCCCACTGGTCATCCCTCCCAAACATGTAAAAGAGGAATCATAACCCTAGAGTCATCTGGTAAAAAGAGGTCATTCCAATTCTATGAGCTTGGCTCTGGGGTCTCAAAGGGCTATGTGCCTGGAGCTGAGGAGGTCCCTTCTGAATGGGCAAATACAATTACCCAGCTTCAATGGAGGTAGCTGCCATTTGAGGTTCACTGATTTCTCTTCCCTTCAACTTTGAAGGCCCCACACCATGTCTTTGTCTCACTGCAGTCCATCACAGAGAACTGCCCCAGATAACTACAAGTTAAAAATGCTTGGGTGAATTTGTTCTGGAAAGTGGGGTCTCTATCAAATTCTTATTTAAAACGTGTGTGCCCAACTGGAACATTTATTTATCTCAGATTGATAAGCAAGCCTAGGCTTGTTTTCATCAGCTCCAAATTTGCCTTGACACAGGAATGTTGACTCTACAACCTGGGCTCAAATTTGATCACGTGCTTTTATAGAAAGGATGGCCAGCAGTCTAGGATTTCTCTAATGTGACAGTACTTGAATGTACTATACAGCTGTAAATGTAATAACATTTGAAAGGTTTGCTGTAACACTAAGAGGGATTGTAACATCTTAAAACAGATGCAGTTTTAAGTGATGTGCTGTTCTCAGAAAGGTAACCAGGAATATGGAAGCTTTAGTTACTCTCTCACAAATTCACAAAAACCCACTCAATCTGCTGCTTTCAAAGGAATATAGAGAGTGTGAAGAGTTTATGGAAAACATTTTTCCTCTTTCCCTTTCGTCTTGTCATATAAGCTGTATTTGATTTATAACTTGTAAAACAATTTAAAATGGAAAAGTAAAATTTTATTCAATTTGTTTTATTATTTCTGTAGGATTGTTTTCTGACAAGCCTGATTGTAACAACTAGAGGAATATTAAAGGCTGACACCTGCTATTAAGTCAGAATTTTTGATGAGGTTCAAAGATGGATCTTCATGACCTGGAAAAATAAATCAAGGTCACCAATTGACTGAGGCAAAGTCTTTTCAGCCATTTATACTACGATGTAATTATAGCAAGCTGGTGTACAATCCTGGAAAAGCTGTAACCTAGTCACATTGATACATATGCATTGTATGATGAATAAATGAAAAGAGAAAAAACAATATGCAAAGGAAATTGCCCATATAATTCATTATGCAGAGATTCCAAATACTGCAGAGCCACCTTAAACATTAGTTTCTGGATCCCTGTCCTTCAGGGGTATTCAAATTATCTTGATTTACTTTAATTTTGCAAGTGTTCACACTTTATTATCAATATTTGCACATGAAATGCAGTTCTGTTATTTTACCATTCTTGGGTATAAGCGTTATTTCAGAATTGAAGCATTCTCTCTGATAATAATATTGAAAAAATCTAAATGTGTATTTGTACACATTGAAAAAATCACTGAATCTTCTGCAGAGTGTCTGTTGAGGTTTCCCATGCTGCAATGACTTTGGAAAATTGTGGAAGGAGAGAAATCTTATATTTCAAGAAGCTTCTTTCTCACTTATCTCAGGTTTAGACTCAGTCCGGTTAAATCAGCTTTTAGCTCCCTGGTCTATGAGGGGTAGTATAAACTGAGAAAGAAAAACACTATCTGGACTTATGTGAGCCAGGAATGCAATTTCTTGTTTGTAATATTTTCTTTTTTGGATGAAAATAAATGCGTTGATTAATAGGCAGTTCGCCTAAAATATGAAAAAGAATAAAGATTTTATTGGTTAAAAGAACATAACAGGGCAGCCAATTAATCTTTTCCTTGGTCCTAATCCAAAGCAATTCCTTCGCTGGAGGAAAGAAAACAAAAACCAAAACAAGCAAACAAGAAAAAGATTAACAGCATGACTATGGCTAAAGGGTATTGTGCCAACATTTTTACACCTAAGAAAATGAGAAATAGAGGATGCAGGTGGATGGGGGATTTTCTTCCTTCCTGATTCCAAGAGATTCCCGTATACTGTTACACTTCATTTATTCAATAGCTAAATTCAATTCTTAAACATTGTGTGCATATCTGAGTCTCAATAAATCAAATTTACTTTTATAGGCACCAGTAAAATATATGATCGAAAGATAAGTTTCAGTATTACTTAAAAGGTATTTTTCCTTTCAATACACGTGAATCTTTCAATCTCAGCATTTTCTACTATGCTCTTTGGGCTGTGCCCCCTCAAAGTGTTACATAGCAGTACCTTCATCCAAGATTGTGTCAAGCTTTCCTGTATTGAGATAGTATTATGAAAACTATTATATATGTGTGTGTATATATATATATGTTTTTACTACAATATAATGCTGGAAATGCCCTAGCATGCCCTCTTTCTTCTAGAATATATTACTTGTCATTGTAGGAAAATTCTTTTATATCTTCTCCAAAACTTCCATTGAGAATCTGTGAACTAAGATTATCTTCTTATGGCCTCCTTTGCAAAGTCATTTTAAAAAATTGTCATTTAATTTATGATGTAAATAAACATTTTCAAAGAGAAGTTGAGACTTTTAAGATCAGTGCTGGAAATTGCTATTACACAGAAATTAAACTTACTTTCTATGGTGCATAATACCCAATCTCAGAAGTTACAAAATGAGAAAAGTAATTTATCTTTTATTTGCTGCTGATTAAATTTTGACATCATGTCAACCTTAATTGCAGACTATAATCTGAAATCTGTATTTTTATCTCAAGAAGGCTGCTAGTGACTCTGTGTGTCAACAAGATGATCCAGCCATACTTGACTGGATAAAGGAAGCAACCTATTTATTTATTTATTTTCTCAAGAAAATTCATAATTCAGTGGACACCCACTGAATTATCCCAATGTATTATACATTGGGATAAAAGAAATGTATAAGGCAGTGAGATGAAATGAATTCTCTTTTCTATAAATATTTACATTTTCAAAATATATAATGTAGGGTGTTCTAAAGTTTGGCTTAAAGGAGCATCCCTCTCCAGGTAAGTGGGAGGAGGTATAGCAGCACATTTAAAAAGCTGAAGAGATTGCAAAACTAAATCACATCAAACGCTGAGGAGTAGCATAAATAGGATTGTATCTCTGTGCATTTTCAGTAGTTACTATGCAGATAGAGCACTTTTGTGGAATTAGTTTGGCTCATGTTCAGCTCCCAGCAATATCAATATTAAATCTCTAGTACAGTTGAATAAGTAGGGGATTAACATATTTCCAGATTCATTTTACTATGTACCGTGATGGTTTATTTCTCATATTAAAAAAAATAACTTCTGAAGTTACACCACAGATAAATGATTTCACTGTAACAACATGGGAAACTGTAGACATTTTAGGTATTAAAAAAATCTAGTAGCTTTAAGAAAACTTAAAAAGGAAACGATTCCTTTCTGCATATTTTAACATGTTGATATTTTTGTACAAATGACATTTTCTGAATATAGTGGATGAACATTACCCTTGGGCTAATTTACTAAAATATCACATTTAAAATGTTATCATTTTATCCTTCTTTCTTTATTCCTTTTCTTTTACGCAAGTAGGCATAACAAAAAGTGCATAGCTTCTGTCCAGAACATCGTCTTATAGCAAGTTCTATTTTGTTTGTCCTTCGTCTACAATTCTGCTTTTGAAGAATTGTACAATACACACAAAAAACAGAATATCTGCCACTAGTAGTACTTTAGATTCTGCCAGATAGAACCGTCAATATAAAAAAGAAGAAAAAACACACAACAAAAAACAAACACTGCCTTTCTTAGATTACCCTTCAGCCATCACAGTGACAAAATAATTGTAGGACCAGTAAGATTAGTCAGACCACATGGGTACAGGACACTGAGTCTGTGACTGAAGCAAACGTGCTATTAAGAAGGTAGCCAACTAAGGGCATGCTGTTCTGACACCTCTTGTGCTGCCTGGGAATACAGAATGCCCTCTTTGAGTGACTGTCAGGGCTCAATGATTACCATAATTAAAACATACATATATGGTGCATTTGTAACAGTTTAAAGTTCCAGCAAGTAAAGATTAGTCACAGGTGGAAACTGGCATGGTGACTGGCTTAAAGGTAATGCTGAGTTCAGGTATTAGAGGTAACAAACACTCTTCTAAGAAAAGCACAACTCTAAACTCAAGGGCTCTGTTTGCCTCAGAAAATGTGCTACCAGAATCTAGGTATTCGTGGTATGGTCTGGAATAAAAAAAAAACTCATTGGCTTTGATTCATTCTATTTTTCTTTCTTTTTCCTTTCTTTCTTTCTCTCTCTCTTTCTCTTTCTTTCTTTCTCTCTTTCTTTCTTTCTCTCTTTCTTTCTTTCTCTCTCTCTCTCTTTCTTTCTTTCCTCTCTTTCTGTTTTTTTTTTTTTGAGATGGGGTTTCACTCTTGTTGCTCAGGCTGGAGTGCAGTGGCACGATCTCAGCTCACCGCAAATTCCATCTCCCCAGTTAAAGCGATTCCCCTGCCTCAACCTCCCAAGTAGCTGGGATTACAGGTGCCCACCATCACACCCAGCTAATTTTTGTATTTTTAATACAGACTGGTTTTCACCACGTTGGCCAGGCTGCTCTCGAATTCCTGACCTCAGGTGATCCACCTGCCTAGGCCTCCCAAAGTGTTGGGATTACAGGCATGAGCCACTGCACCTGGCCTCGTTCTATTTTTCTAACCAGGCAACAGAAACTGAGAAGCTTTGGGTCTTACGTTTTATAGGGAAGCCAGAAAACGTTTCTCCCTCTGTAAGAGCCAAGTGATAAAACATTCTGGAAAGTCACATGAATTATTATCTACTGAGGATTGAATTGACAAGCATCATGTCGATTACTGCCTGGGCCTACTCTAACTTTTCAAATCCACCACCAGCCCGAATGGCTATACAAGGTTACGTGTACCCTGTAAATTACAGGGTTTTATATTATATGTTTCTAGCATCTGGTAGATTTATTTCTTTAAAAAAACCACTGTGTATCTCACTGCTAAGCCTCTAAAATTAGCTTTTTGGCACAAAGCAAAAATTGTGTTTGTGACTTTTAAAATTAGTAGCCTAATTTAATATGAAATGATGGTAGTATAATGTTTCGATTCATTTAATACACCAGGTAAAGATACAGATTTAGTTTCCAGGAATGATAATTGCTGAGGATTACTTCTAGTCTGTTTTTAAACAAATTAAATCTGAGGAAAAATTGTGGACTCTAAATTCAAGCAGTTACCTGCTTTGAGAAAATCTCCTTCAAACGATTGTTCATTGAAAATATAAAGTAACTTCAGTCCCTAAACTCGTACATCTTATACTATAATTGTAAAAGATTTAGGGGAGAAAAAATTCATATTTATACTAATTAGGTAACTTATTCCACAAATTATTTATTAAATGCATGTGCAAGTGGTTATCTGAGGAGGTGACAACTTAGGATGTATTTTAAAAATTTGTGGGCATCTTTCTTGAAGTCATAATGAATTGGAGATACCACTGGCGTTTAGTATCTAGGTCCATCCTGAGTTATTTTGCAACGCATATATTATCTTCCCCTTCCCAAAGTAGGCAGTTTCCCCCTCAAACGTCCCCATGTTTCTTCTGTCTGGCTGAGAGTTTTCTCCAGCTTCACAGGAGCTTACTCAGCCACAGCAGGGGCAACTCAGTGGTGAGAAGTAGTTAAAGCCTCCAGTGGGTCAAGGGAATCCACGGATAAATGCCGGAGCCTTTGCATCCTCAGGTAAGAGACTTCTGAGTTGCTCCACGTGGTTTGTCAGATGACGCCCAGCTGGCTGGGCCCCGTTTACCCACAGCGATAACCCACACATTAGCTCACCTTTTATTCCTTTCTTTCTTTTCTACACCCATGTCCTTGTGATATAAATTGATGTTGAATATAAATCAAAAAATGGAGGGAGAAGGTCTCTGAAGCCATCTTTGCTCCTTCTCTATGTAATACTTATTGTCAGCTGTTTTGAACCCACTAGTGTAAGCTGTTCCATTTTGAAGGCATAGATTAAGTTATTTTTGTTTTTGTTTTTGAAACAGGCTCTTGCTTTGTTGCCCAGGAAGGAGTGCTGTGGTGCAACTGCAGCTCACTGCAGCCTCAGCCTCCAGGGCCCACACAATCCACCCACCTCAGACTCTGAAGTAGCTAGGACCACAGGTGCACATCGCCATGCCTGGCTAATTTATAATTTTTTTTGTAGAGATGGGATCTCACTTTGCTGTCCAGGCTTGAAGGTTCTTAATGTCAACCAGAAATGGTAGTCAGCAAATTTGCCTGGCTTTACTATATTGATTTACTATATCTGCATAATAAATATGCATATAGAAACTACTCATCACCCCAAACTTAAGCCATTTTACAAAACAGGTAATGGCAACATAGAATAAAGGAGCAAACTGGAAATTATATGGGAGCAGAAGGAGGAGATTATTAGACAAAAGCATCCTGACCACAACTCTAAAGAAGACATTACAGATATTACAAAAAAAAAAAAAAAAAAAAAAAAAAAGTCACAGTAATTTAGGCAAAACATTAGGAGGGAACTATTTAACTATTTAGGGAAGAGAGACATATCTATGCGTAGGCTTCATTGGTTCCAAAAAAGCATTTATAAATTATAGGATAGTAAAATTAATGCAAAGATCAAATATTCCCTTTTTAAACAATATGTTAAACTATAAAGGCCTATAACCTAGGGACTTGACTTCTACAGAGGGCTCAGGGAAGAGTACACGAGGAAGTGACATTTGGGCTGAGATCTGAAAGTTGAAGTGCATTTAATACACTGCTTAAGAAGGTAAGGAAGTATGTAATATATATTAGGCAAAAAATATCTAAATTGTTAATTGGTTTTAATGCAGTACTCATAGGGGTAGCATCTGAAAAATGCTTGAATGTAGATTACGTTATTTCCTGATGATGTTCAACAAATGTAGTTTAACTGTAATTTTTTTAGCATACTTAGATTAAAAAAGTTTATGCCACTAAACTATTGAAAATTGAAGATAATTAGTAAACTAGCATCAATATGAGTCTTAGGTAAAGTTGAGAAAATACTCATTCATTTTGTCAACAAAGGCTTATTGAGTATCGACTGTCAGTCACCATGCTAGAGACGCAATGATGTGACAACAGATATAACCTTTGCTTTCATAGACATACACTCTAGTATGCAATAATGACACTGATAAAAAGATCATGAAAATACTTGTAAAATTACACTGGTTCATTAAACTATAAAGGCATATAACATGGAGACTTGAACTATTTAGAGGGCTTAGGGAAGAGTATGTGAAGAAGTAACATTTGGGCTATCTGAAAGATTAGTAGAGAAAGATTTTTAACTGAGAAAGCACAGATGAAAGAATTACTAATTGACCAAATTCATTTTTTTGAAGAGATGATTGTGGTTGCAATGTAGAGAACAGAAGGAAAAGGCCACAGTTAATGCTATAAAACAATTAGGAAATTTTAGCAATGACTATTCAAAGGAAAATAATGGTAGCTTGGACTAGAGAAATAGTCATGGATCTGAACATAAAGATGCAGTTTCAAGAGAGAGACAGGAGTTAGAACTAATGAATACAGGTTGAGAGAAACTGAAGCAGGTAGAGAATGACTGCTGGTTTTGTGGCTGGTGTAACTGGATAGATGGTGGTAGTAACATATACTGAGGCAGGGAAACCAGAGGATAACTATCATTTCAGGTGAATCTTAAGTTTGGTTTTAGGCACACTGAGTTTCCTTATTTTTATTTTTTATTTTTTGAGACAATCTTGCTCTGGAATCTTGCTCTGTTGCCCAGGCTGGAGTGCAATGGCTCAATCTCGGCTCACTACCACCTCCGCCTCCCAGGTTCAAGTGATTCTCCTGCCTCAGCCTCCCTAGTAGCTGGGATTACAGGTGTGTGCTACCACGCCCAGCTAATTTTGGTATTTTTAGTAGAGACTGGGTTTCACCATATTGGCCAGGCTGGTCTCGAACTCCTGACCTCAAGTTATTTACCCACCTCGACCTCCCAAAGTGCTGGGATTATAGGCGTGAGCCACCGCACACAGCCAAGAGCACACTGAGTTTCAATTGTGATTGAGATGCCCAAAGAGAAATGCCAGGTAAGCACCTGAATATTTATGAGCCTAGGTATTGAAGAATAGGTAGGGTTTAGAGATATAAATCTCATATATCATTGTGATGCAGATTGTAATTGATTTTGATGGCATAGCTGAGAATGTGCAGTAGGGTGAGACAGGAAGAGGCCTGAATGGGAGACAGTTTATTTTGAACATTATCCAAATCTTAAACTGTAATGGAGAAGCTGGCGAGGTAGGAGGAAACAAGAAAAGATGTAATCACAACAGCCAAGGGAACAGAGTGCCTCAAAAAAATGTAATGTCAAATTCTGCTAAAGGAGCAAGAGAAGTAAAAATCATGTACTAGCTTTGAATGCAAATCTTGGCTCTACGTTTGTATACTACACTGCAGCTGGGCAAGTTATTTAAAATCCCCCTACCCATATAGTCTAGAGAACATTACCGACTTCACAGGTCTAATTTAAATAAGACAGTGTTTGCCTAGTGCTTAGCATACACATGTTCAATTATGGACATTTCAGCAAGGGCAGAGGAGGACTCTGGTTGGGTTTACAATGTCTCTGTAACCTCCTTGACATTCACGGTAATCAAGAAAAAATGAGTTTCCGATTCCTAACTTAAAATGAAGGTGGCAAATCTAGGTAGCATAAAGTTATTCCTAAAGCAATTCAAGTAGCTAAAGACTCAGAGAGCTGTGGTTATTACCTAATCTAATTACCACCTTCATTGAGCATCATCAGGGAATGATGGGTCTACGTTAGGGCATTTTCCCACTATCATCTTCTATGTTCCTTAATTTATTGGGTCTGTTTCTTGAGTGTTTCCTCTCATCTTCTCTCCCTGGTAGCCCATGTTGATTGCAAGTTGCAGTCAGGATGTTTGTGACTAACAATTATTCCCTTCGGCCCCAAACAATGGCTAATTCGTTGTTTTAATCTGTTATGAGGCCACTGCCTTTTCTTTTTCTTATGATACGGCTTAAGTTTGGGATTACAGGTAGCTTCTTTACGCAAACTTTTAATACAGCTATATATTAAATATATTTAGTGGAAGCCAGGCAAATCTGCTAATTGCCACTTCTGGTTGATGTTAAGAATATTCACCTGTACCTTCAAAATAATAGCTTACATTAGCCAGTCTGTGCACCTTTAGTGTGCGTAAGAATCATTTGGGGAGCTTAATAAGCACTGTAATCTCAGCCTTTGCTGTCAGTTTCTGATTCCGTATGTCTTGTTTGGCACTCAGTTATCTTAATTATTAAGAAGCCACCAACATAATTCTAACAATATGGAACACTTAGTGTAGGAGGTGTAGTGACTTAAAATTATGAAGTAACTGGGTATACAGGATCTGAATCCTAGCTTTGTCACTTTTTAGCTGTGAAACCTTAGGAAATGTACTTAATCTTAAGTTTCCATATGTATAAAATAAGACTCAAAATAGTGGCTACATCTTAGTTTTATTGTGAGGGCAAATGTGTTAATCATATAAAGTACTTAGAACAGTATCTGGCACATGCTAAGTACTTGTCTTAGGTTGAGTTACTTAGAAGGTAAAGCCTAGGAATCTGGCTGTATTTGCTTATTTGAGAGATGATCTTAGAAAACCAAAGAAAAGAATGAAGAAGGAGAGAGGGAAGGGAGAAAAGCCAGTAGAGAGTGAATTAATAAAATGTTTGCTACTATGAGCAACTGATAATACCAGGTGGCCTTCTAAGAGGTACTTCAGAATTGTCCCACCAGCGCAGGGGTCCCCCACCTCCAGGCCGTGGACTGATACTTGTCCAAGTCTTGTTAGGAACCGGGCTGGGCTTCACAGCAGGAGGTGAGCAGCCGCCAGGCCAGTGAAGCTTCATCTGGATTTACAGTCGCTCTCCATCACTCCCATTGCTACCTGAGCTCCACCTCCTGTCAGATCAGCGGCGTCATTAGATTCTATAGGAGCTCGAACTCTATTATTAACTGCACATGCCAGGGACCTCAGTTGTGAGCTCCTTATGAGAATCTAATGCCCGATGATCTGTCACTATTTCCCATCACCCCCAGATGGGACTGTCTAGTTGCAGGAAACAAACTCAGGGCTCCCACTGATTCTACATTATGGTGAGTTGTAGAATTATTTCATTGTATGTTATAATGTAGTAACGATAGAAGTAAAGTACATAATAAATGTAATGCACTTGAATCATCCCAAAACCATCTCCCGCTGACCTCGTCCATGGAAAAAATTGCCTTCCACAAAACCAGTCTTTGGTGCCAAAATGGTTGGGGACCACTGCACCAGAGAAAGTGGAGGCTGGAGATTTCATCCAGTAAGTTATGTTTCTCATTGGTTGAAAGTTTTCCCAGGGAGGTAACTTTCCCTCACATCTGGGCTCTGCCTCTAAATGGCTGATCTGTCTTCCTGGGCTCTAGGGAAAGCCTCGTGGTGCAAAGCAAAAACATCATGGCAACTTGATAGGGGTCCTGGCAGTGTGTATGGAACTGTCAGTTGAAAGCTGAGCTAAAATCAAGGGGCCATCCTAGGCATCTGCTACAATTGGTAAATCCAAATGACACAGTATGTGCTCAATAAACATTAGTCATTAATACCAGGTTTTAGGCATTGCTCCAGGTTCTTTACATGCTTATTTCATTAACTTTCATAAAAACCCTTTGAAGTATTACTATGCCCATTTTACAGAAATTGATAACTGAAGAGATTAATTAAAATTAAGATGCACAGTATCACACCAAGAGGCAGTCTTATTTTAAAACTAAGTGTTCTTTTGCTATAGCTATCTTTACCTCAATGGAGATAAATCTGAATGGTGGTAAGAAAGAAGATATATATCCCCAGAGTTTAAGTTTTTGAGTTTAAATACTTTATAGGAACAGTGGCAGGTTTGTATACTTTCAAATACTAAGAATTAAAAATTTCCATATTTATTTATTAAAAATTGTAAGAAATGCCAATTTAGACTTCTACTCTTTAGAGTCAACCCAGTTATTTGTGGATTAGGCTATGTGTAGCTGACCTAAGCCTTTTTAAAAAATATCCTTTCTATTGCCATATCACCATCAAATAGTTCCTCTATCTGAGATTGGTGGTGAAATTCATGTCTAGGTGAGTTTTTTAACTTATGAATAGCTACTATCTCATTTTGATGGGAAAAATACTTGAAGATTATATGGGATGAGTTATTTAATTAAATAATCTTTGAATCATAACATTTCAGAATAAATATTGCCTTAAACATCATCTAATTGGCTTAGTTCCTAATGGGTAAGTTGTTTATTGTCAAAATGTTTAAGAACACAGCTAAAGTGAACAATAAAATTATTTTTGAAGCTAATAAAAGCCAGAAGAGTAGATAAATAAGCAGTCATTAGCATCTAATGATTTTGGGGGGGTAAATTTTGGTAAAAAAATTATTATGTTCATTTTGCAAAGAAGAAAATTGATACAATAAAAGAAATCCTATTATAAGCTTGAACTTACTGACTAATCATCTTGAATTAAAAACAGTTAGTTGAAAATTTCAGCTTGTTGTTTAATTCATATTGTGAAATGAGATAAGTCGTTATATTTCTTATAAGACCCTTCCATATTCCAGCACAGAGTTGAAACAATACCTTAAAAGGAACACTTTTCTTAAAAGACTATTTTGCTAAGCTTGAAATGTGAAATCGCTGATATGCTGAGGAGTGATTTTGAAGTGGGACCCGGTGCTGTGTCTGCACTTGGGCTGAGCAGACCAGCTGTGCTAGTTGTTCTGTTGGAAGGAATACCTGCTGAGAGTGTAGCTGGCATGCATTCCTTAATTTCCTGAATTATCATATCTTTATAATCAGTTTCTGAGCCGTGACACCATTATAAAGACTGAAATACCAGGTTCCAGGAGAGTTTCTAGGAGATATACTTTGAAGTGGAATATTTAATTTAGCCTTTATCATTCAATGTGTGGTGTTCACATATATGTGTGTGTGTGTATGAATTTATACATATATGTACATACACACAGATTTTTATGTTTGCCTTACCTAAGCCATGAGCCACTTATGTTAATTTATCATAATGAGTTTTCAGACCCCCAGAAGGTCTTCAAGTAGTTAAGTAAGAAATATTATCTCACTTAAGAAGGCTGAATCAGACAAAATATATTTGGATCGTGCACACACTCAGAGAAAAATAAAATTACATCTTACAGACACTGCAGGGTCCAAAATAATGGATACACTTTTAATTGAAAATGACAATGATATTATTTTCATAGCTTAATGATTAACAACTCTTTGCATGGGAGTGGATAGATGAAGTCAATTGGCTCATGTTTTATAATCATGCTTTTATGAGGCTCCAGTATTCCTTGTTTATACATTCAATATTCTTTAGCCATTAGCTGTCATTTTGTCCCATGCAGTTTAACATTTCATAGAGTCATTATGGACTTTCGCAATCAGTGAAAACTGGTGAAATTTTGAATTCAGAGAACAACAGTATTATTAGAAATGCTCTTTCATATTTTATAGAACATTTTGATAGGGCTAAACAAAATAATCTGCCATCCTTGCTCCATACTTTTTAATTGCAATTATTGATTAGACTAAGCTTTATTGTCCAAAACTCAAAGGCTTCAAGTATGGGTGAGACAGAGGATAGCATGATAATATAAACAGAGATAAGGCATCCAGAAGAGGACCCTGTGTTTAGGAAAAATTATACACTTAGATGAGGAGCATGTTGGGTCTGAAGTGGTGAAGAGACATTCACATAAAAGAATCAGCAGGTCAGTTTTACATGCTTTTCTGAGTCAAATGCTAAGATTCCCTTAAGAAAATTAACAATGGTTACTTCCTTCTTAGGAATTCATAAAAAAGCTTGCATTAATTTGGTGATAAGAATCCAATTGAGCAAGGGTAAGTAGCAAAACAAAAGGTCTCAAATATTTGTGCATCTAGTTTGGAGTGGACATAAGACATAGCTTGGACTAAGCATGAAGGTGGCAGGATTAAGTTTTCTGGCCGAAAATTGCCATCTATATTCTGGTGACTCACATACCTATGTTTCCAGACCAGATTTCTATCTAAAGCCTAGTGGACAAGTTTACTTAAATGCTCGTAGAGCATTTATGCTAAGTAATTGTATTTATGAAAATACATGTTTTTCATGTATCCAAAATCTGCTCCTTTTTTATTCTCTGTCAGTGAAAATCACCTCAAGCCTATAAAATTAACATCCTACAGAGGGTATATTTTAAATTTACAGAATGTTCTTTTTAAAAATAGGATATGAATGGCATATGCCTTTATCTCTCTCCTTTTGGCTTAAGTTGAAAGTAGTCCCCAAACACGACTACAGTTTATAATTTGTCTTTTTTTTCTTAACCACTCGTGGTTATTATGACCGTGTTCTTAGATTTAGAAACAGATCAGCAAAGCATCTTATGTTTCGCTTTCATTCTAAACTATCTTGCAAGCAAACAAATCAAAACATAATAGAAAACTGGATTAAGTTGCTCTCAACTGGTCAGTGGTTCAGGGTAAAATATATGATAACCATATATTTTTCCAGATAGATTCCATCACTTTGCCTTCACCATATTCAATGAATGAAATATTTCATTTCGTACATGATGATATTGGCCATGTGATTTTCTGTGAAAGAGACAGAAAAAAATCCTCCCAAATCTTGTTTGGCTTGTTTACTTATTTAATTTTGGGTTCTACTCCCATTATTCCCTCTGAGTGTGTTCAAGTGTCTTGGTAAATTATGTGCCAGGTTACTACAGACCCAAGTCAACTTCTGAAGGCTGCCATAACAAAATGACAAATGACAATAGGTCTGTTACTTTCCACCATTCCGCTAGAATTTTGCTACCACATCTTTTTAGCCCTTTGAAGTTTGAGTTTAGGCCTTTAAAATTTGAGGCATTTTTTTTTTTTTTTTTTTTTTTTTTTTTTTGCAGTTGTCTCTCTTTCAACCTTCTACCTCATCTGGGCTCTAGGTCTTCTCTAATCCCCCTACATGGCATTTAAAATGCAAGATCCTAGATTCTCAAAATTTACAGGGGCACTTACAGCACCTTCAGTTGCTATTTTTGTTGTCTTGCTCTGTCTTCATTTTCAGCCCCTGAGAATATCTTTCAATACGTTTTGCTTTCAGCTATGCATCCAAAAATCTTTGTAACAATTTATACAGCACCTCTTAACATGTTTTAGAGCTGGAAGATTTTACAGATTGTGTAGCCCGCCATAGTGGTGGGAATGAGATCTCCCATCACAAGTTCATCTCAGGCTTTCCCCCATCCCTGGATTTGGGGTTCTTGTTTTTGTTTAGATTTACTGTTTCATATAACTTTTGTCATGTTATTTTGTACCTTCATCTTTTTTTTTCTTTTTTCTAATAGAATGTTCTTTAAGATTTCAAGATACTGACTCATTTCCTTTAAGTCTCACTTAAAGAAATTGAAATTAGTATTATGTTGATTGGGAGTAACAAAAGTGTAAAATAACAGTACTTTAAATGAGATAATGTTTCTCACTTCTGTTAAGGTGTAAAGTGGTTAGTCTAGGCTTGCAGCGTATAATATGTCTCTTCCAAGAGCCTTTGTTTCTGGCAGTTCATCACTTCTGGCATATGATAGTAGCTACTGCTTCAGCTACCAATTCCAGTTTTAGGTTATAGGACAGAATAAGGGACAAATAACTTTTATAATGTAGAAAGGACATTGTATTAGTCCGTACTCATGCTGCTAATAAAGATACACCCGAGACGGGGTAATTTATAAAGGAAAGAGGTTAAATTGACTCACAGTTCCACATGGCTGGGGAGGCCTCAGGAAACTTACAATCATGGAGGAAGGTGAAGAAAACATGTCCTTTTTCACATGGCATCAGGGAGAAGAAGAATGAGTGCCCAGTGAAGGGGTAAGCCCCTTATAAAACCATCAGGTGTGACAACTAACTCACTATCATGAGAACAGGATGGGGTAAACAGTCCCCATGTCTCAATTATCTCCACCTGATCTCTCCCATGATTAATGGGGATTATGGGAACTACAACTGAAGATGAGATTTGGGTGGGGACACAGCCAAACCATTTCAGGCATACACCAGTAATTTTATAAGAGAAGTTCACAAAAGTGGCCAGATAACACTTTGATCTATGTATTATTGACTAGAATTTGTTCGTACTTGCTGCAGAAAAGACAAATGCTCTTGATTCATTCTCTAGGTAAATATTGGAGTCCTATTACCAGAGCAAAAGTAAAAAACAGGCTTTAAAATAAACAGCTTTCTATGTCACATTATTTTTATAAGAATGAATGTCGTCCAAGAGAAAGAGTAAAGGACTACCCATCATCCCAACCCTTGCCATTCAGAAAAATTACTTTCTAAGAAGACATAATTAATGTCTTCAAACTACAGGCCCAGTTTTTATGATCTAGGTGGCATTTGTTAAGATGACCCAAACAAGGTGTACAGGACTGCGATAATCAGTGAACAATTCCACAAGAGGTTTTTCTAAATCCACCAATGGTGTTTGAGTTATATGAGCAATATCTCCAAAATTTAGTGGGAACTCGATAGTACTTCTTCCTCCCTGCCCTCTAGCCCCTATAGTTCTTGCCCTGGTATTACTGCGTTCCAAAATGACTGACTATATTTAGAGGAGCTTCTAAAAACAGGTCCAGGACAGTTAAGGAACAACTCTTTCATACTTTGTTGCCTCACTGAGTCAAGAAAATAGCCTTCCCTAAGAACTATAGATTTACTTCAATTCAGAATGGAGAAAAATATAAGCACATATAAGCCACAAATGGAGATTCTCAACTTACAGCTGCACATCTTGTTAGTGAGAAATTCTCTATAGTACAGTCGAAACTCTTTTCCCATGTTTTAGGGAGGTGAAGCTTTGATGTACTTTATTGGATGTGTACCAGGAAGTAAGAAGAGACTAGTGGTTAAGTCAGACACCATGTAATAAAGAGGTCCTCAATTATTTATTATTTTTTAAAATAGCAAATCTGTTAATGCCTCTTGGAGGCACTAGTGTGTCCGGAATTGGTTCCTTCTGGTGGGTTCTTGGTCTCACGGACTTCAAGAATGAAGCCGCAGACCCTCGCAGTGAGTGTTACAGTTCTTAAAGGTGGTGTGTCCGGAGTTTATTCCTTCAGATGTCCAGATGTGTGCAGAGTTTCATCCTTCCAGTGGGTTCGTGGTCTTGCTGACTTCAGGAGTGAAGCCGCAGACCTTCGCGGTGAGTGGTATAGCTCATAAAGGTAGTGTGGACCCAAAGAGTGAGCAGCAGCAAGATTTATTGTGAAGAGCGAAAGAACAAAGCTTCCACAGCATAGAAGGAGACCCAAGCAGGTTGCTGCTGCTGGCTCGGGTGGCCAGCTTCTATTCCCTTATTTGGCCCTGCTGACATCCTGCTGATTGGTCCATTTTACAGAGCACTGATTGGTGCGTTTTTACAGAGTGCTGATTGGTGTGTTTACAATCCTTTAGCCAGACACAGAGCACTGATTGGTGTGTTTACAATCCTTTAGCCAGACACAGAGCACTGATTGGTGCATTTACGATCCTTTAGCTAGAAACAAAAGTTCTCCAAGTCCCCACCCGACCCAGAAGTCCAGCTGGCTTCACCTCTCAATCCCTGCTCTAAACAGGACACCCCAGCTGCTGTTGGGAATTAGGCAATGACTGCTCTAGCTACTTCCTGATGGATAGGGGTGAAGAAGGGTCCTGCAGTGGTAGTGTCCTCCAGAGGGGAACACTTAGGGCAGTGAAAGGGCCAGCAGGTAGGTCTAGGGGTCCTCAATAGAAGTTGATAGTTGAGCTTATTTGGGGTTCCATTTGTAAGGCCATCTGTAGCTTGATGGCCTCGATCCTAGAAGAAACAAATTTGACAAGGAGGTTAAAATACAGGGCCCAAAGGCGAGTAATAGCAAGATGGCTGCCATGGGACCTAGAAAGGGAAGAAGCCATGTTGCCCAACTCCAGAGGTTGGTATAAGAATTTGAAAGGTGTTGTCTGATTTCAGAAGCCTTTTCCTGTAAATGCTGGGCAACATCTCGTACTATCCCCGCCTGGTTAGTGTAAAGACAACACTCTTTCCCTAAGAAGGTGCAGAGTCCTCCTTTCTCGGCAATGAGGAGGTCTAGGCCTCAGTGGTTTTTGAGAGTCACTGCTGCCAAAGAGTCTTTTTGGGATTGTAGAGTAAGGATAGATATCATTATTTCTTGCAAACTGTCTGAGAAATCCTTTGAGAGTGTGTGGTAGTAGGATAATCCATGTTACGCTGTTAACTTTTAGCAACTTTTACTTTTGTTGAAAACTTCGTAAGTTTGAGATTTTAATTTTTCTTTGCTATTAATAAAACCTCTTTCAGTCCATATTCACTTAGAATTGGTATAGATGGCTCCTTTCTGATTCTGCAAGTACTTCAAGGTTTGGCTGAGTGCAAACAACCCTTGAGCAAACCAATTATTAGGCAATTTTCCTAACTTTGCTTCTACAAGAGTTCCCTTGCCACTTACTGAATACTCATTGTGTCTTTTTCCCTTAATCACCTGGGAGGAAGCATCTATCTTCCTGTCCTGAAGGGAATTCCTCCTAGGTCTGGTCAGACCATTGTATGGTAATTAATTAAGATTTAGATCCCCTGTTAGGAAACCTGCTGGGTTAAGGATTTTTGATAGGAAGGCTATAGGTTGTTAGTGGCCTCAGTGCTTTTGGGCTATGCCCTTGTTTACACTGACAACAAGGTGGTATTGGAGTGTTATAGGGTTACAGAGAAGACCTTCAATTATCAATTATAGGTTTTAAATTTACCCTGGCTTTTAAAGGAAAAGGGTACACTGTTTTTCCTTTACTACTTCCATCTCTCTTTCTTTCTTTTTGACTTCTTCTTTGTCTCTCTGTTTCTGACTCCCTCCTTTTCTCTTTCTCTTCCTCTCTCTCTCTTTGACTTTCTGTTTCTCTATTTGACTCCTTCTTTGTCTCTTCCTCTCTCTCTTTGATGTTCTCTCTCTCTCTCTCTCTGACTCCCTCTTTGTCTCTGTCTCTTCCTCTCTCTCTCTCCCTGACTTTCTGTCTCTTTCTCTCTTTCCTTTCTGCTGGTCTTTCCTTGCCTCTGCTAGCCACTTATGCTGCTGTTCTCCCCTCTTCTTCCCTTTTTTGATGGCTTCGGCAGTGTAAGACTTCCACCTCCTTGAGTTTTTGCACTGTGTGCAATAACTCCATGATTTACTTGTGGTATTTAACGGGGGTTCCCCCAGAGGTTAGGAACTCCCTTTCTTTCCATATTGCAGCATGGGCATGTAGGATTAGATAAGCATACTTGCTATCTGTATACACATTTATTCTTTTTCCCTTTCCCAGTTCTAAGGCTCGGGTAAGTGCCACTAGTTCTGCTAACTGGGTGCTAGTCCCTAGGGGAAGAGGCTTGCTTTCAAGTATGGTTACATCACTAAATATGGCATAACCTGCCCTTCATATCCCATTCTCCACAAATGAACTTCCATCTGTATATAGGTTAAGGTCAGGATTAGCTAAGGGGACTTCCAAGAGATCATCGTGGGTGGCATAAGTCTGGACTATAATTTGTTGGCAGTCATGCTCGATTGGTTTCCCATTCTCTGGGAGAAAAGTGGCAGGGTTGAAAGCCATGCATGCATGTATTTGAAGCACTGGCCCCTCAAGGAGTAGCGCCTGGTAGCTAAGTAGGTGGTTGTCTGATAGCCATAAGCTTCCTTTGGCACCTAGTATGCCATTTACATCATGAGTAGTCCAGACAGTGAGATCCTTTACTTGTATTTTTTTATTTTATTATTATTATACTTTTTGATAGCCTCTGACACTAAGATGGCCACTGCCACAACTATTTGTAAAAGTGAGGCCAGCCTTTTGCTACTACATCAATTTCCTTACTTAGATATGCCACTGGTTGTGGGGTTGTCCCACGAGTCTGAATAAGGACTCCAAGAGCTATTCCTGCGCTCTCTGTGATAAAGAGAAGTTTTGTCCTTTGGGAAGGGTTAAGGGTAGAGCTTGAGTTTCTTCCTTCCAACATCCAGACTTCAGGGTTGATTCCCTCCTCAAGCAGGGGACAACAAATGGGTAATTTGTTCCCCATATTCATGTAGATAAAGGCTCCAGCTTTGGCTAATATGTCCCTCCCTAACAAGGGTATGGGGCTTTCAGGCATAACAAGAAAGGCATGTGAAAAGAGCAAAGTCTCCCAATTACAGCTGAGGAGATGGGAGAAATACCTGGTAACAGGCTGTACCAGGATTTCTCGGATGGTAATGGACCTTGAGGACAGCTGCCTGGGACAGGAGATTAACACCGAGAAGCCCACCCCAGTGTCCAGGAGGAAGTCAATTTCCTGGCCCTCAATGGTTAAATGTACCCTAGGCTCAGTGAGGGTGATGGCATGAGCTGGCGCTTGCCCCAGGCACCCTCAGTCCTGTTGTTGTATCATCTGGTTGGGGGCTTCTGGCCCAGAGAACCTTTGTCCTCTGGGGCAGTGCACCTTCCAGTGATTGCCTCAGCATAGTGGACATGGGTGAGGGTGCAGCTTGTTTCTCATTGGACAATCTTTTTTAAGGTGTCCTTGTAAACCACATAGGTAACAAACCCTACTGGGTGATTGGCCTGCTCCATTTTCTGTCCTCTCTGAACCACCAAGGTTTGTTTGTCTGAGGGCCATGTCTAAGGCTGTGGCCTTTCTCTGATCTCACTCTTCCTTTTTGGCCTGTTCCTCTTGGTCCCTATTATAGAACACTGAAGTTACCAGGTTTAATAACGCCTCGAGATTTTGTTCAGGGCCCAGGGCTCACTTTTGGAGCTTTCTTCTGATATCTGCAGCTGATTGGGTAATAAACTCATCTTTTAGGATCAATTGACCCTCTAGTGAGTTGGGTGACAGGGAAGTATACATTCTTAAGGCCTCCCATAGCTGCTTGAGGAAGGCAGAAGGATTTTCTTCCTTTCCCTGTTATAGTGGACATCATTGAATAATTCATGGGTTTTTTCCTAAATCTCCTTAGTCCTTCTAGAACACAGGTTAACATATATTTATGACTCCAGTCCCCATGATCTGAGTCGAGTTCCCAGTGGAGATCCATAATGGGGATGGCTTGCTGACCAGTAGAGAATTTGTCCCTTTCTTCAGCTGTCATTCTATCACTTACTTGACTAAGACACCAGGTATCTCCACTCTTAGGCTGCAGCTAAAGCTGCATTCTTTTCATTAAAGGCCAGGGTTTGATCTAACAATAGCATGACATCTCTCCAAGTGAGATAGAAGGTTTGCCCTAGACCCTGTAGGACATCTATATACCTATCAGGATCATCTGAAAACTTCCCCAGATCTACCTTGATCTGCTTTAAATCAGAGAGGGAGAAGGGGACATGTACCTGGGTTGGGCCAAATTCCCCTCCCCCTACAGCTTAAGTGGACATAACTGATAGCACAGGGGTTTTTGTGGTCCTTTGGAGATTTCTTTGCTTGTTTCCTTCTGGGTTGGGGAGATTAGAGGGGGCTTATCATTAACAGGGAGGGGAGCTATAGGGAGACTAGAATATGGGGGTAAACTGAGAGGTCCTCCTGTGGGATGTAAATTGCAAGCTTTGCATGATTGTGGATTCACCTGCAATGAAAAGAAAGCTTGGACATAAGGTACTTCACTCCATTTGCCTTCCCTCTTACAGAAAAGGTCAAGCTGCAGGATAGTATTGTAATTTATACTTCCCTCAGCTGGCTATTTTTCCCCATTATAGAGAGAACAGTGGGGCCAGGCCATAGTGCAGAAAAAAATGAGCCATCTCTTTTTCAGAGTTTGTGGGTCAAATTGGTCCCAATGGCTTAGGATGCATTTCAAGGGTGAGCCTGTTGATGCCTGAATGTTTCCCATCTGAATGACAAAACCACCCATTGTTTTGGTTTGTTTGTTTCTCCCCCTGCCCAAGAACCCACAACAGTCCCTGGACCCTGCTGATCAGAATAGTTGCGCTCACCAACGCAGCAGCAGAAACACTAGTTTCTCTCCACAAAGAGGACCGAGGAATGTCAGATTTAGTGGCCTTTACCGACACATTCTTGAAAACCTGCACTCCTGTCTGTCCTCCTAGACCACAAAGGGGACCAAGAAAAATCAGATTTAGTGGCCCTTACTGATGCATTCTTGAAAACCTGCACTCTTGCCTGTCCTAGACCACAAAGGGGACTGAGAAAAATCGGATTTAGTGGCCCTTACTGACGCATTCTCGATAACCTGTTAGAGTCCTAAGTGTTCTCTTGTTAGTATTGTGACCTTACCACTGTCCTATAAAGATGTTATGCCCCAAAAATGAAGTGGAGGGCCATACCCTGAGGGAGGGAAGGGATCTCCAGGGTTGGAAGTATGATGCCTTTTGTCCTCACTTGAATAGGAAGGATATCATTTCTGAAGCTCCCCATATCCTACCTTCAGGAATAGCTTTTGTTAGGCCTGCTAGTCTTAGGAGGGATCCTAAAATTCCAGATAATCACCCCTCAATGGGGCTTTGGGCAAATATTATGTCTTTCTAATTGGTGAGCCCAGGTGCCTAAATAAGGGAATAGAGTCCTGGAGTTTATACTAGAAATCATTCTTATAGGAGAAGCTAGAAAAGCACCAGAGACACAGAGTGGTTTTTAGAAGCGGGAGTAGCCTTGGAGAAGAGAGGCAAGAAGAAGTTTGTCTGACAGGCATTAGGACCCGGAAGGCAAGGGTCAGGTTAGATAGGTTAGACGGGTGAGTCTAGCTTGGGCGGCATGACTTTGAGAGTTCCACTCATGGCTGCAGGGTCAACGAACTTGTTGTCGGGACCCCGGAGCTGAATGGCTTTCCTCTCTGTCAACCCTTGGCTCATTCTAGAAGTACAGGAAAAGTGGAAGCTGGTTCCAGGCAAATCAACGCTTCCAACTCCAAAGAGTCAGGGGCTGTTAGAAGCCCTTCTGGTGGGTTCTTGGTCTCACTGACTTCAAGAATGAAGCTGCGCACCCTCGCAGTGAGTGTTACAGTTCTTAACAATGGTATGTCTGGAGTTTGTTCCTTCAGATATTCAGATGTGTCTGGAGATTCTTCCTTCTGGTGGGTTCATGGTCTCTCTGACTTCAGGAGTGAAGCCACAGACCTTCACAGTTGAGTGTTACAGCTCTTAAAGGTGGCATGTCTGGAGTTGTTTGTGCTCCTGGTGGGTTTGTGGTCTTGCTGACTTCAGGAGTGAAGCTTTAGACCCTGGCGGTGAGTGTTACAGCTCGTAAAGGTAGTGTGGACCCAAAGAGTGAGCAGCAGCAAGATTTATTGTTAAGAGCAAAATAACAAGGTTTCCACAGCAGGAAGGGGACCTGAGCGGGTTGCTGCCACTGGCTCAGGTGGCCAGCTTTTTTTTCCTTATTTGGCCCTGCCCACGTCCTGCTAATGGGTCCATTTTACAGAGTGCTGCTTGGTCCATTTTACAGAGTGCTGATTGGTGCGTTTGTATAGAGTGCTGATCGGTGCATTTACAATCTTTTATCTAGACCCAGAAGCCCAGCTGGCTTCACCTCTCACTAGGATAAGTGCTTTATGTAGATGATTCTTTGTAAGCCTTACACAATCTTCTGTGGTATCATCCTAATATCATCCTCATGTTCCAGATGAAGAAACTAAGATCTAGAGAGATTATCTTGCTGAAAATAACAGAGCTAATAAAGGACCCAACTGGCACTTGTTCTAAGCCTTACTCTAGAGCTCAGGCTTTAAAATTCACATGATCCTCCCTCCTTTTGTTGAACATGACTATTCCAAGATCTACAAAATAATAAATATAGTTCTTCATACATTTGTCCATACTGGGTTTCAGAACTCTGAAGATAAATATGTCATCATTTTCTTCTTTTCTTTTTTATTTTTCAGAATTCTCAAGATTAAAAATGTCATTATTTTCTTTTTTTTTCTTTTTTTTTTTTTTTGAGACAGGGTCTCACTCTGTTACCCAGGCTGCAGTGCAGGGGCATGATTTTGGCTCACTGCAGCCTCAGCTTCCTGGGTCAAGCTATTCACCCTCCTCAGCCTCCAAGCAGCTAGGATTACAGGCACACACCATCATGTGCCACTAATTTTTAAAATGTTTCTGTAGAAACAGAGTTTCACTATTGCCCAGGCTTTTCTCAAACTCCTGACTTCAAGTGATCACTTTGACCTCTCAAAGTGTTAGGATTACAACACTTCCAAAGTGAGCCACTGTGCCCAGCCCATGTCATTATTTTCTAACTTTATATAATAATATGTGAGAAACCTGATGTTTACTCAGCTTCCTGACTCTAAGCAAAAAACAAAACAACAACAAAACAACAATAAATGACTTTCAGTTTTGATTAGTCAACTAGAGGCAGCTTAAAGAGAACATCTACTCAGGGGGCATTTTTAAATGTACCATCTTCAGATGATTTAATATGCTATCCATGATTACCTTTGACATTTTGAATAACTAACAAAGATGTTTATAATTTTTGAAAAGGCTGGGATACTCTCTTTCCTAGACGATGAGAAAATTTGAAAGGCTTGAAATCATGACCATCATCTGACTGGTTAATATCCATTAAATCACCATTTGATAGGAGGAAAAAAAATTCACCAAAGTATTTCTTCACATATTTGATTGACAAAGATTATGCAAAACTTTTTTACTTATAAGGTGAACATATTTAGAAATGTTATTAATCCCTTAAAATAACCAAGATGTTGCTTATCAATAGGTATTAACTATATTATATACAATATATGAATATTTTATTATATAAAACATATTTATATAAATATAATTTATATAATATATAAAATAAGCTTTGGTAGTGAATAATAATGGTTAGCTTAATCAATATAGTAATGATAATTTTTTGCTCTCCTGTGCAAATGACAATAGGATGTTCTTATAACTTTTATGTGCTCATCTATAATTTCGTCTGTCTTTATAGAATCAGGAAACTTACTATCTTGTTCTCCATTCTACTTTTTGCACTTAGTCTCCGTCATGTAGTAAGAATTCAGTAATCACTGTTAATTATTTTAGTTATAAAACCAAAGACTTGCAAGAAATACATATTTATGCTTATTCCATATTTGTAGAATTTACATGGATTGTTTTTTGAAAAGATAATATTTTCATATGGTTATAATTTATAACGGAATATCATGAAGTATCTCTATTTCCAACTCCCAACTTCCATTCCTGGTCTCAATCAATGTTATCAATTCTTATGTGTCCTTCCAGAGATATTTTATGCATGCACAAAAACTATCTTTACAGGTACCTTTTAAAATACATTTTTAAAACAAAAATAGTAGCATGTTCTATATGTCAGCAAGATGAGCTATAGATCATGGAATTTAGCTAGGCAATTTAAGGAAAAATGTACTTATTAAAAGATATAAATAGCTTGCAGAAACATTAGCATATCTAAAGAAGCAGACTTGAGGCTGAAATTCCAGAGATACCCTTTAAGTCACACCTCACTTAGACTTGGAACTGCCAGGGAAAGCTCTATTAGTTGCAATTATGAAGTTACATCCATAGTCACTGAGACCACAGCGCAGCACCTCTGCCTGGATTCACACCACATAATGGATGCATCCTATCTCTCCCAGTCTCTAGGTAATTTTGAGCTATATTCATGTTTCACAAGATTATTTCTTTCACCATGTAGATAGCTTCTGACTGGGGTGCTGGGGAATACACCTCATTAGTAGGACCCCAATCATATTTAGATCTCTAGCCCTCACATATCAAGAAAAGATATTTTTCTTAGGTTTATAAATTATGTTCCTTGTTTTTGTTTTTTTCTTTTACACTTAACATATCTTGAAGCTTAATCTATGTAGTGTATAAAGATAGAATCACTCTTTTCGGTGGATACACAGTAGCCCATAATATGACTTTACCATGATTCATTTAATCTGCTCCAGTTGAATAATTGAGTTGTTCCTAATCTCTTGGAATTCCAAACAAAGCTGAAGTAAATATCTTTGTATTTACGTTACTTATGTTTATTGTTTGCCTTTAAATTGTTTTGATAAATTGCTAAAAGTGACATTCCTGGGGTAAAGTGCAGGCTTGTATATGCCTATGCATCCTTAACTGAGGATTACAGAACAATTAAAATTCTGTGGGACGAATCTTTTATCAATGGGAGGAGAAAGCCAACGGAAAAAGAGTTTTTTCTCTCTGCATGGGCTAATCTGAGAAGCAGCTGTTAAGATGGCCTTTTGTGAGATGGTCTCAAGAGACCGTCAACAGACAGACAATCAGTTTTGTTTGATACCAGTTGCATGCTGGCCTGGTAACTGATCCGATATTGACTGTTCTTCAGTTCTCAGTTCTTTTTCCCTTGAACCCAAGTTTGTTACCTAGTATCGACTCTTTAAGAAAGCATATATGCCTTTACCTCAGATTCTTCTTTTTTTGGGTAACCCAGTGTAATCTAGGAGACATAAACAAAGTATACAAATAAAATATCTAACACATTAGTTGATGATAAGTTTAATAAACAAAAATGGGAAGTATAGAGCTGCCATTTTTCAGGTACAAATGGTACTATCACAGTGAAATAAATGCTGTGGTTTGCTGTCCAAACCCCTCCTTCAGAGCTGAGGACTCTTTTTCCCAACCGATGGGAGAGTTAACAGTTGTTGGGGCTCAGCTGAATTTTATTCCAAGATTTCGCCTCAAAAAGAGCCACCTCTGATGGTCACACTCCTTTCCCCAGAGCATCCTGTATCTAATAAATGGTCAATGTAGGGTATAAAAACCTTACCCCCTCACGGCAGTTGTGGAAAATTCTGAAGGACTGCCCCAGCTCTAAAGTTTCCAATGGGATAGGCTAACACCTTTGTTGAAACTGCTTTACAGTTCAGTACATTCCTTTGCTCAATCCTCTTTTATTTATTTTCCCATAGGTATTGCTCCTGGGGCTACTGCCTAATCTTTCCCTGCATGTTAATATCTGTCCCAGATTCTCTTTCCCTGGGAACCCTACATTAAATATATGCCATATGATTTGCTAGAATGTTGAAATGCAGATGATTCTCATACCATCTGCTTGGTGCTGCCACTCCAAATGTTCTTTTCTGCCCTGGTGTGCCAGGTTCTCCCCAGAATTCCCAACTTCTCTTATTCTCCAGAAGTCCCAAAATTATGAAAGAGCTTGAAATAGTGAATTTTTTACAGTCTCAACCAAGATTTGAATGTAAGTTTTGATTTTCAAATTCTAAATTGTTAAAAACATGTCATGTTTAGGTGGTAGTACCTCCAGTGCCACACCCATCTATGATTATGTGTCAATGAGAAAGTAAACCAGTGAGTGAGCGCATTCTCTTATATTTCTGCAGTTTGCAGAATGAAAAGAGAAAATGTTTTATAAAGACTGCTGCGGAAACAGTCAGATCCTCTTTACTAAGTGTTTTAGTCTATTTGATCTGCTAAAACAAAATACTATAGACCGGGTGTCTTATAAACAATAGAAAGTTATTTCCTACAGTCCTGGAGGCCGGGAAGTCCAAGATTAAGGTGCTGGCAAATTTGGTGTCTGGTGCAAGTAGCTGTGTGGGATTCAAATTCCTTAAAAATATGTGAAGTGACTTCAAAAATCTATTTCAATTAAGACTGCTAATTTACTCAATTTTAAGGATTGTCCTTTATCCTAAGACATTGTCTGTCCCTATTTCAGTGTTAAAATTAAAACCAAAGAAGTATAGAAGCATTTGAAACATATTAATACTTGGCAAAATAAAAGTTGGCACTACTATGTCTGGCCTATGATTATGATTGTGGTGGTGGGTTTTTTTGTTGATATTTACTTTTTTTTCCCCTGAAATGTTAGAAGTCTAGGCATTTAGA
Source organism: Symphalangus syndactylus (assembly GCF_028878055.3). Lineage (NCBI taxonomy): Eukaryota > Metazoa > Chordata > Mammalia > Primates > Hylobatidae > Symphalangus > Symphalangus syndactylus. The sequence continues at coordinate 47,390,220 of NC_072440.2, forward strand.
GTGACAAAATTTTGTATCTTCCTTGGATGAAAATTCAACCACAAGGAGCATAATAATCATATTATTATAAGCTTGTAAATTATTTAAAATATGTAAAGGAAAAGATGTATAAATTGTGGCAAATATGAGATTTTCAAACATGAATATTCTACCCCACAGCTTCACAGGACTAATTTGAAATTCATTGAGTTTAGAGTTTGTGTTTTCTGCATCAGTGCTTCTGAAGATTTTAAGTTAAGAGAGAGAAAGCCCTGAACGTATGGTACAATAAGCACAAATAGGAAGAGAAACATGTACTAACAGTCAGAAATGGAGCAGGGTAGTTGTGTTTTTGTAATCTTGATAGTGTCTTCAGGAGACTTCATCGAGTTAAACTCCTCTGGAATCAGCTTTCACCTATGGGACCTGGTGACAGATTGTGGCAAAGTTTGACAAGGTTCCCTGGAGGCCATGATGCTTTTGGTCACCATATGGTCTGAAAGAGCTCTTCATATGTTGCAATATTTGACAGTAGGGACTCTTGGCTGATCTTCAGAGTACATTCTTAATCTCATGAGCCTAATTATCTGTGAAGGACAGTTTAAGAAATCCTCCTTAAAATTATTCATACTAGTCCTTGTACTTGTATCATGAGACATGTATAACTCTCATTATGCCGTGATTACAATTTTGCTTGAGGAATGTATTCTAAGATGGATTAAAAAGATTATTCATCTCCATGGTGATCTCTGCTCCCATTGTTGATCGTAAATACAAATGTATCCAACTCATTCACATTTGTAGACAACTGTAGCTTTCCCATGCATGATCGATGTTCATGTTTCACCTACATAAAGAAGAAGCCATAGGGGAACACTGAGTTTTCTGGAAAAGACCAATATAACATAAGTGTTTTTTGAATTTTATGAAAAGTTTTGTCCTCAAGTTGTATTTTACCACATAGTTGAGAGAGTCATTGACTGTTTTAATCTCTTCTTCACAACTCTGCTGTATATACTCTTTCTCTATATAAGCATGGGCTTTGAGGTGATTGTCTCTTTTCGATTTTCATAGCTGATGCTGTAATTCTAGTTTAGCTATCATAAAATGTGATATGTAAATGAAGACAAATTAAGATAACATGTTACCCAGTTCTTTTGATAAGGGTGTTTTGTACCTCATCATGAGTATTTACATAGTACGATAATTCAAAACAACAACACAATGATAAATGACCCTATTCTTTAACATGCAAATATTCAAATGGTAAAAAGAAGACCCAAATCCCACATCTATGAAATGTCTTATTTAAATTCATGAAAATAAGATGTATAATTAAAATTGCATTAATCTCTTACCTTAACACGTATGAACACAATATACTATTTCTGATAAACTTTATTTGCTAAAAGTAAGTTCCTATTCTTGTGATAATATATTGGGCTAAGATGATAATTTGAGTAAAAAATATGTATCAAAAAATAAAGTAAAATATTTCAAAATAAATTTAAAATAAAAAATCAAATATGCTAAATTCCTCTACTAGCATTAAGACTGAATTAAGCAACTAGTGTTAACTTTTTGCTTGTAATAGCTTATCAGAAAACAACACTCTGAGAAAAATGTTGTATCAAGAATTAAAGTCTCAAGTATTGGGGCTAAGAAATATATTATATTTGAAGAAAAAGCGTGTAATAAATTGATTAGTGCAACAAGTAAACTCAAAATATCATCTTAATAGCTGAGCAGGCATAAGCAGAATAGTTACATCAGGGATTCCACCAGATGAAATATAGAATTTAGACAGGAGAGCAGTCGGTAACAGTTCTGGAACTAAATCACTCCAGACATCGCTTAGATAGACACTTTGTTCCACCTCTACTCTTTTAAATGAACCTTTAATAGGTTCATTTGGTAATGGGCTGAAAAGGGGAAAAAGTCGTGAACCCCAGCTGCACTGCTCATTCACCTGCACAAACAACTTGACTTCTCTCCCAATGGTTTCCTAGTAATCTTCCCAATGTAAAACTGCTATATATAAAATATGAATTATAGTAGAGACGGTCCTGCTGTGTTGTGAATCACAGAACACTCGACCACACTTTAGCAGGTTGTGGGATGAAAAGAATAAAATGTCTGCAAATGCTTGTTCTGTCTCCTTTTCCAGCCAGCATGCTGAATTCTGTGTCCAGCTATACTAGATGTGGCCTGCCCCATTCCCTTGTCGTCCTTTAGTACAAATAAATAGTAAGAACATCTTGCCTTTCTTGAGACACTGGGGGCCAAATCAATTGCCTAATCAAATGAAAACAAAGCATCTGTGACGTATAAAAGAAAGGGTGGCTTTCTCTGAAGATTTTTATAAACTGATTAAGTCTGGGCACTGCTAATCCTGTATCTTGCACTTCAGCTGTTACATTGACAAGGAAGATTAGAATGAAAAGATAATGTTATGTCACCAGTATGCAATAAACAATTTGTAAAGAGCCAGCAGAGGTTCTGAAATGTTCCCATTACAGATGTAAATGTGAACTTTAGCTCCTGAGCTGGAGAATGCTGTGAGAGACACCAGCCTCTGTGTCAAGAAGATAGAAAGAGGAGAGCAAAACAGTACGCGAGGTTATTCTAATAACAGATGACACCCATTCCCACATGCTTATCATATTAAATTTAGGATATGTGAGTCTTGGCCCAATAACATCTGTGCAAGTTAATCAGAGAGTTATTCTAGAAGTTAATTTGATGATATTTTGAGAGTGTTTTTTAAAATTCAAAGGAGCCCTAAATAAATGGTAGGTTTAAATCGGCAGGATAGTACCAAGTTTTAGAGAAAGCAATCTTCAGAGAGAATGAATTTTCCTTTACAGTGGCTCATGGGATGAAGGTTATGCATTAGGAAGAATCAAGGAGTAACTGAGTCATGAGGGTTTTGCTTCATACAGTCTGTTCAACTAGACCAAAGCACATAATGCTCTATATACAAATTCCTCCAGTAACAAAATTCTTTTAAATGTTACTTCTATATTTGAAGTTATTTTCAATCTTGAAATTACTTTTATCTTTTAATCCTACACAGCAGATATGTATGAAAGGTATTAAGATTTGGAAACGTATTTTAATCTTGTAGCAAGAAGGATATATAATAAAAATAAAATGACATTATGATAAAAAAGATTGGTTGAAATGATTGTGCCCATTCTGGTAAACGGGATAATTAAATGTCAACCTATTTTATTTTTATCCTTTTTTAATTCGTCAACTTTTCTGATATTTCAATAGTGAAGGAATTAGAAAAACTGGAATTTCTAACATGACACTATGAATAAACACTAAGATTCATATGATGGAAAATGAAAAATGTGGAGAACTATGGATATTTTGCTCAGGAGAAAAGACAATGATTTACTGAGTATCGACTTGTGGAGATAGAAGCATTAATAAGTTGTTTTTCATGTGTCTGAGAAATTTACAACCAGTACATAAGGAAGCAGTAAGTATATAATAACACAATGTGAAAAATGCCCAAGACATAGGATGCTATGGGAGAATATACAAGAAACAAAATAACTAATTTAGGGGGCCAGGAAAGGAAGAGATAATGTTTTATGTTAGTTTTGAAATATAAAGCAAAGTTACTGGAAGAAAGAAAGTTGGCAGCATTTCACACAGAGAAAATAGCAACTGCCAATCCATGGACATGTGAGACGCCCTGGCTCCTTCAGTAGTTCAGGGTGACTGGCTTCTACAGAATGTGAAATAATAAGGCTGGATACCTGAGCAACGGTCAAACCATGAAGATCTGTGCTTCCTTGCTCTGGACTTTAGACTTTTGCTTGAGAATGTAGGTGTTATAAAGTGTCATTCATATAGTAAGTGGTTAAAATATTTGTTATGAATAAGTGAGATTGTTGGTAACATCTGGTTAGATGAGCATTTTAGAAGGACTACTCTGTTAACAGTGCAAATATTTTGTAGAAGGGTTGATGCTCTACACAAAAGAAGACCATTTAGGAGTGAGCTGCATAATCTAGGCAAGGAATGATCACTTGAACAAAGGAGGAGGACTTGGGGCAAAAGTGTAGGTTGTTTATTTAAGCTGCAGAGGAGGTGGAATCATCAGGTTTGGTGGAAGATTAGATCGGGGAGCTCAGGGTTCAATGCAGTTTTGCAAATTTTAACAAAATGGTTATTCTAGACAGATGTAGCTCCTCTGAGCTGGAAAATGGGAGACAGCACTGGAAAAATGAAGGGTGCCCTTTCTCTCTGCCCAATGGAGCCCATATACTCATGGCATAGGGCTTTAGGGAAAAGATTAGATTTCAACTCCTACTTGTCATCCCGGTGGGATACCTTCGTGCAGTGCCCTAACTGCACAACCTTACACAGCAGTTGTAGTGAGTGAGACCATTCTTAGATTTCTGATGTAAATAACTTCATTATTGAGATGCAATTCACTCTGACAAGAAAATCAGCTGGAAGGGTAGATGTTGTAAGAAAAAATGTTTGCTTTAGACTTAGTGAATTTGATATGTTTGGTGATATGACAATGAAGACATCCGGATTTCCATTTAAAATATGGGTCTGCAGTTTAGGAAAATAATTTGAAATTTAAGAATTGTGATGTTTTAAGTGGCAGGGAAATACCTAGGTGAGATGGCTCCAAGTTTGCTATTCATAACCATCTTTGGAATGACAATGTAGTGGGAAGTGGAGGGAATGGATATTTATAGAGATTATGGAAATTGGAATGGTCAGAAACAAAAATGAAACAATTAGCACCATAACCTGGGATCAAGGAAGGTCAGGCTCAAAAGGTGTTTAGGGAAATGTACCACCTAAGAAATAATCTTGACCTGCCTAGGTTCTATCTTCTAAATGTTATATCCTCCAAAATTCCTGCGTTGAACTCCTAACTTCCGAGGTGATGTTATTAAGACGTGGGGCTTCTGGGATTAGGTCACAAAATTAGCAGCCTTCTAAAAGGGATCCCAAAGACACCCTTCTCTTTCAAGCAGGTAAGGACAAAATAAGAGACTATGTGAGCCAAAACCCAGGCCTCACCAGAAAACAAATCTGCCTTGATCTTAGACTTCCCAGCTTCCAGGATTGTGAAATAAATTTCTGTTGTTTATAAACAATCAGTCTATAGTATTTTGTTATAGCAGCCTGCATGCACTAAGACACTAAGCAAAGAAATATTTAGGTGGATGATAGAAGCAGCAGGAATGTGGGAGTGGGTGATTTTGGTTTTAAGCTGCAGCATTCAGATTACTCTGAACAAAAGAGAAGTTTGTTTGGTCTTGTTTTTAAATGGGACAGTTCAGACTATGAGCTAAAAGTTTATTTTTGTCCTTCCTTCGTATTAGTGATGCATAAGAAAACAATGTTAACTGTTGCGTATTCATAGAATTTTCTCTTCAGTTTTGTCTTTTGTGTGTTTCAATTCTAGTTAAATGATAGAAAATGGCTTTCATTTCAGGAAATACTGTAATAAAATAATAAAATACTGTAGGGAAATTTGATATTAAACGTTTCTTCATAAATTCATGATTCATTAAACTATTTTTTCTACTCATTTATTTTTATATGATATAGGGAGAAAACAAGTGTGTAATGATCATGTGGTAGCCAGCCTCCAAGATGGCTTCCAATGAACCCTGGGTCCTAATATTCACTTCCTTATGCAGTCCTCTTTCATACTGCTCCAGGGGGTTCTGTAAAACAAAAGTGGTGGTATGTCACTTCTGAGATTAGATTGTGAAAGACTGTGACTTCCATCATGGTGCCCTCTCTCTTTTGAATCACTCCATCTGGGGAAAGGTAGCTACCATGTTATGAGTAGCCCTGTGATGAAGAACTGAAGATTTTCAACAAACACCATAGGAGTTTGTTGAAACTCACTCATAGGTGAGTTTGTCTGTGGATGTGCCATACCTAGTTGAACTTTCCAATGACTGCAGCCAGGGCTGACAACATCATGAGAGACTTTGACCTAGAACCATCCAGCAGAGCTGCTTCTGGGTTTTCAACCTTGAGAGATTATTTTAAATAACAAATATTTGTTATTTTAAACTGTGAAGTTTCAAAGTAATTTTTTATATGGCATTTGACATTTTATACATATTTGCATCATCAAGTTTGGTATGGTTATAAATTTTCCTCTTGAAGAAACAAAATCTGCTAGATACATATAATGTAGATATAGTGTATGTAATTCATTTTACTCAATTTATTCTTTTTTTCTTAAAGTAACATTTGTTTATATAGGCAGCACACATTAGCTGTCGCTTTCTACTTTTGTTTTCAATTCCAATTTTTATTTTTAATACGTGAGTAATAATTATATGTTTATAAAGTTCATTGTGATGTCTTGAAGTATGTACATATTGTGAAATGATTATATCGAGCTAATTTACATGTTATCGCCTCACATACTTATCATTTTTTTGGTAGTGAGAACATTTAAAATCTAGTCTTTTAGTAATTTGAAATGTACGATACTTTATTATTAGCTATGCTCACCATGCTGTGCAATAGATCTCAAAAAATGATTCCTCCTGTCTAACTACAACTTTGTACCCTTTGATCAACATCTTTCCTTTCCTTCCCCCTCCCAGCCCCTCAGCTTCTAGTAACTACCTCTCTACTCTATTTCTGTGAAGTTTGAGTTTGTTAGATTCCACATGTAAGTGAGATCATGTGGTATTTTTCTTTCTGTAACTGGCTTATTTTGCTTAGCATAATGCCAATTTGTGCTTTAAGACTGAAATAAATTATTTTTTCTTCAATTCTAAGTGAAAGGATTCAGGTTGGTCTACCTGCAGCTTCTTAATCTCCTTCAGTTAGTTTATTAATTCACGCTTTGACAATGATCCAGAAATTTGGATTCTAAAGGTCTTTTTCTCCCACATTAGATATGAGTGATTTTCTCCCTGCTATTCTCCTTCTTTCCAGGTTTGCCATGGATTACGACTTCAGGATAGCTGGGGGGCAAGAAGACCGGAGGTCGATTTAAAATGATTGAAACACAGGAAAGCGGAATTCCTTCTTCATTCTTTCTCCCTCCTACTCACCCCTATCTCTAGACTGTCTTTCCTTTTCTCATCTTTCTCTCCTTTTTCCTCCCTGCTGCCTTTTCTGGTGTCCTGCTTCTCCTTTCAAAGTATACAGTTTTTTGGAGTGAATTCGGGAGGACTCTACCCTTGCAGTTTTTGTGGTTTCTCAGAAGGTAGTTGAACAGACCATGGAAAAGCATGCAGTCATCCTCTCCCTGGTCTTTTTAGTGAAGACAGCTACTAAAATGAAAGAAAAGTTTTATAATTTCTTCCAGGGTGTGGAAGCTTGTGTTCCATCATCTTGGACTTGAGTAGGAAGACAGCTACTCCCCTCACTGTTAGAGAGGAGATCCACAAACTTGAGCAATTTGCTTGGTAGTAAAACACACACACACACACACACACACACATATATACATATATATATATATACACACCCATATGTATAATACTAATATCTAATAATATGGGTTCATATATATAATACTGATATAGATATATACACTCCCCCCCACACACAGGCACATATCTATATCTCTGTCTCTATTAGCTTTCAGAATGATTTTCACAAAAATATGAAACTATCCAAAAATTACATGACTTGATGTCATAAATAAATGTACCATTCCATTGCATTCAAATTTATAGGATAATATGGACAACCTAAGGTTTTTATCAAGATCATTATATTTTGCCAAAAAAATTCTTTTTGATTGGTGACTTGGGTTAAGTATAGTTTTAAATGCAAATCAATGCAAGTGTATCGTGTGCATAGTAATTCTCAATTGTTATAAAAATTATGTCCATTATGCTACTTGCTGGGATTCTAGTAATCATCTAAATTCCATAAAACTTAAATTTTCAAATCATCCTTAGTAATTTAAATGTTTTATTAGACTTTTCATGAAGCATTTTTCTGCTTTGAAGAAAACAAGCTAAGTTTTTCAAAAGCACTGCAGGATAAGTTATAAGTGACTTTCACTTGTAATTTGCAGATGCTGTAATAGGAATTTTCCTTTTACCTCCATCTAAGTCCAACTACATTGCATTCTAATTTGCAACTAAAACATTGCTTTAAAACTTGCTATAAAAGTTTGTGGGGACTTTAAAAGATTTAAAATATATTTTTGCAAAAGAGTCAGCAATTGGGCATGAAAATAAAGATGTGATTTCTGAAAAAAAGAAAACTATATAGAGAGGAATAAATGAGGGTGTGAAAATATCTTTTATTTGGCATTTTGTATTTTAGAAGTAGAAAATGATATCCATATTGGTTTGTACATTTCAGGTAAAACATGCATGTTTTAGGCTCCAAACTTACATTTATAAGAGATATGATAAAATGTCAATAGACGCCCAGTGGAGGGAAAAAATAATCCAGATTTCTACCTCCTGTAATATTGGAAGTTCAGATGTAACATTTGAGACAGGGAGTATTCTAGTGTTGCCAAAAGGATGCTACATGAGACAACATTGTCATCCTAATAAGGCATACACAAATAAAGGTCCATGGCAGTAGTGCTGAACCCTAGGAAAACTGATTTTCTTCACTGGGAATCACAGAGATCCATACACAAAAGCTGAATAAAAGAACAAAACTGCTACTTTAGTGTAAGAAATGTCAGAATTTAAGAGTCTTTTTGCCATGTAGAAAATAGACTATAGGTCATATTAGTGATGTTTAACATTAGCAACTCTCCAATAAACATTGGATTAAGAATGAATATAGTTTTGAGTTATTAACACTTATCAAGCAATGATTTCAAGTACTGTAATGGATTATCTCAAATGCCTTATATTTCAATGAGTGCTGAGAAGTTAATAAAAATCATAAATACCAGAGTTGGAAAGTACATTATGCATTCTCGGATCTAGCCTCATCATTCAGGTGCGGTAAATAAATCTGAGAGATGAAATGAATACAACAAGAACATATAGCTGAGAGATTATCCTAAATGACTCTCCAGGTTTTGTGTCACCTGGAGACAGCCTCAGTTTTTTGGAAGAACAAAAACCAAAGAAAAGTCTATGGAATGGTTGAATACATTGAATTTTTCCTTAATTAATTATGTCGTTAGTTTATTGAATTTGACAAATATCAAGTTTATTGTGTTGCAAGAAAGATAGTAAAATGTAATGGTAGAGGATTCAGGATCTAGAATGAGAGCTTCAGAGTTCAAGTCCAAGATGGTGGAACACAAGCTTCTACACCCTGGAGGAAGTTATGAAACCTTTTCTCTCATTTAATCTTCTCTACGATGGGGCAAGTAGTGGTGCTTGACTCATAGAGCTGTTGGGAAAAGTAAGAATCAGATGTACAAGGAGAGTGCTTAGCACATAGTAAGGAATCAACAAATTGGTAGTTTTATTATTCATAGGAATCCTTATAATCATTAACACAAACATCACATTTAAAGAGGAGGAAAGTTTACCTTATTTCTATACTGAGTCACAATATTTAAAATAGTTTTCTGCAGCTTGAAAATATGCATGATTTTAGAAAGAGGTATTTATCAGGAATAGGTCGTTTTAATTTTCATAAAATGTAATTCATAACACAATAAGAAATTTATGTATTATGTATATACACACATGTGTCTATGTGTGTATATGAACAAACATAAACACATATACGTATTTCCATATAGTGGAGAAAGATTTGTCATATTCTTTCCCTGGAATGCTTTGCTTTTAAAGATAAACTTTAAATTCAAATGCAAGAAATTTTTCAAAAGTATGGGCCATTTTATATTAAAAGAAAAATAAATATGAATGTGGGCTGAAAAACCCTCCCATGATAACTGCCATGTTAATAATGACTATCTATGGCTATCACATGCAATATTTAGTAGCTGTGATTTGGTAGATAAACAAAAGAAAGCTCTAAATGAATCAATTAGGTTTCTAACAAAGGAAATGTGTTTCTGCATTTTGCACCATAGCAATTTCCATAGATGGTAGCAATCTACAATAAGGATTAATGATACAAATTTGAGTTTCCTGGAAGGAGTCCACAGGCAGAGTGTTTCTTTGCCACACAGTTCTCACAAAAAATAGGCATTACTTTTACTGTGTATTATTATTACTTCGGCTTAAGATGGGGACAGCAAGATCCTCCAAATTGAATAAAGTCTAAGAGGCTTGAAAGAACAATGCTTCCAAATGATCTTTATTGTATATCAGAAGTCGTGGTATGTCCCAGGCGAATGAGAACCTGAGGGGGTCTGGTAAAGAGCCCCAGGAGAACCCTCAGCATCATATCGCCCACTGACATACAATTACAAGGCTTTGAATCTGGTCCGTGACAAAATCCATGATGATTACACTACTCAGAGAAGCCAAAAGACAGATAAAAGTGCTTAATTTGCTTATTCTCAAATGTGGCAATTTGCCTAATGAATGAAATTGACTTTATGAAGTGTCAAGGTTATCTTTTAGTTTCAAATCCAGAATACAAGCATAGCCTTACCACGCATCCAGGGCTCACAGCTATAATGGATTGAAAGTGAAGTACATGGAGTGCCACATGGCTCCAGTTCTACAGGAACAGGTAGCAATAAACAGAAGAGTTGGTCAGCACAGAGGATAACAAGAAATAAGAGACCATCTCAAATCCTGGTCAACCATGATTGTCTCTAACCGTCTGCATAAGAAGATATAGAACCGTAGTTTGTCCAACCACTTTCTTTCATTTCAGCATCTTTCAACAACACGTTATATTGCCTGAGTGTCCCATGAATCCTATGAGGTTAAGTATAAAAACAATAATTAATGTGTCTATTTGTCATGACAGAAAGCCCCAGAATGGAGATGGGAAAATTTGCAGACTCTCTAGGTGGTGGTTGTGTTAGCGTATCTGGAGAAGGCAGGAATTTTGCAGGTCACCCCAGGGGATTATTTCCAGAATACAGAGCTGAAGATAGAGCACTAAATGCCCAAGTTTACATATTTCATCAGCAGCAGAGTCAGAGCCTGAACTGGACCTTTAGATGTCTATTCCAGTGTTCCCTGTAGAACACTGAGGTCTTAAAATATTTAACTTTGGGCTCTTTGCAATGTGTTTTCCAGTGTTAGCTGCCATTGTTGGATCTGGCTGGAAAATGTCTTTTCTACTGAGATTCATCCATATGGTTATTAGGGTCCTCAGAAAGATGTCTGGGAAGTGTTTGTACTGTAAGACTGCATGAAATTAATCTATTATATTATTTTAGAATACCTTTTGCAAAAAGTTCAACACACAGTAAATGAGACATAGGACACTCTTAGTAAAATCTATTGATTTAGACAGAAATGAAAAGCACTATTAGAAATTGCTGCTTACGGCTTTGTGAACTCAAAAATATCTGAGACAGGTCTCGGTCAATTTAGAAAGTTTATTTTGCCAAGGTGAAGGATGCACCCATGACACAGCCTCAGGAGGTCCTGATGGCATGTGCCCAAGGTGGTAGGGGCACTGTTTAGTTTTATACATTTCAGGGAGACATGAGACATCAATTGATGCTTGTAAGATGTACACATTGGTTTGATCCAGAAAGGCAGGACAACTCGGGCTTCCGGACTATAGGAAATAGGAGACAAAAGGTTGCATTCTTTTGAGTTTTAGATGACACTTTCACTGAATACACAATTTACATGTAGAGGGGATAGAGGAATAGTCACTTATGCATTAGTTTGACTCAGTGAGTGTATCTTCATTTTTACATAGACAATAGGGCAGAGGAAGCAATTGGTGAGCAGAGGGATGACTTTAGGTTCTGTCTGTCATTTGCCTGTGAAGATAAGCTATCAGTTAAGATTGCCAGGGTGGAAGTCAATAGAACTGTTTTAGGGTGAAGATCTTGAGGTCCACAAGGAATTTGCTTATGGGCAATCGTGAGGAAGAGATGTAGCTTTCTTTTTAATCTTTGTAGCTATCTTATTTAGGAATAAAATGGGAGGCAGGTCTGCCTGATGCAGTTTCCAGCTTGACTTTTCCCTTTGGTTTAGTGATTTGGGGTTCCTGAGAATTATTTTTCTTTTACAGCTTCAAGATGGCTGACTAGAGGTACTTGCCTACTCCACAAAGAAGAACTAAAATAGTGAGTAGACAAAAAAACTTTGAATAAATTGCCTAAAAGAGAACTCTGGAATTCAATAGAGAAGTGATGGGAAACACTTAAGGCCAGGAAGAAGGGGGAGGGTGGGAGCCTCTATGGCAGAGATCCACTGGGAACTTGGAGAGGCACCCCAATGCAGAAAAAGGGTCATTGAATGATCACCAGAGGTCCACATATCTGCTGTAGACTCCTGCACTTCTAGCTATGGGAGAGCCCCTTGACCATGTGGGCCCCAAGACTAAGATAAGGAGCCACCTGGAGACCATATGATGGCATTGCTCCAGAGAGGTTGCTCAGACTGGGCCTGATTTATAGACAGACAGAGTAGAATAGTGGTTACCAGAGACCTTGGAAGGTTAGGAGGAGGAGAAGGGAAAGATGTCAGTCAAAGGACATATAATTACAGTTAGATAGGAGCCTGAAAAAATCCAGAACAGGCAAATAAATAGACAGTAGGTAAGTGATTGCTCAGGGCCAGGAGGTCTGGGGAGAGGCTAGGTGAGGATGGGAAGAGAAATTGGGAATGATTGATAATTGTTATGGAGTTTCTTTCTGGGGTGATGAAAATGCAATAAAATTGATTGTGTTTATAGTTGCACAACTCTGTGAACATACTAAAAACCACGAGATTGTACACTTTAAATGGGTGAATTCTATGATATGTAAATTGTCTCTGAAAACTGTATAAAAAAGAAGGTATTAGAAATACTGTTGGAAAAGTATACACTTATAATATCAGCAACTCAAATCATTTCTCTCTAGATATGTGTGAGGATTTCTGAAACCACACATACTTCATTTTTCTGAATATTTGGTAGGGAATTAATATCATCCAGTCTTTATAAAAACTTGCAATTCTTCATCATGCTTAGAAAATGAAATGATAATTCCAAACCAAGGCTATAAAAATACTAGAAATAATTTTGTTCTTACTTTATGAAATTAAACTATGAAAAGTCAGGAAACAACAGGTGCTGGAGAGGATGTGGAGAAATAGGAACACTTTTAAACTGTTGGTAGGACCGTAAACTAGTTCAACCATTGTGGAAGACAGTGTGGCAATTCCTCAAGGATCTAGAACTAGAAATACCATTTGACCCAGCCATCCCATTACTGGGTATATACCCAAAGGATTATAAATCATGCTGCTATAAAGACACACGCACACGTGTGTTTATTGCAGCACTATTCACAATAGCAAAGACTTGGAACCAACTCAAAAGTCCATCAATGATAGACTGGATTAAGAAAATGAGGGACATATACACCATGGAAAACTATGCGTCATAAAAACGGATGAGTTCATGTCCTTTGTATGGACATGGATGAAGCTGGAAACCATCATTCTCAGCAAACTATCGCAAGGACAAAAAACCAAACACCACATGTTCTCACTCATAGGTGGGAATTGAACAATGAGAACACATGGACACAGGAAGGGGAACATCACACACCGGGGCCTGTTGTGGGGTGGGGGGATCGGGGAGGGACAGTATTAGGAGATATACCTAATGTTAAATGACGAGTTACTGGGTGCAGCACACCAACATGGCAAATGTATATATATGTAACAAACCCGCACATTGTGCACATGTACCCTAGAACTTAAAGTATAATAGTAATAAAAATAAATAAAAATACATAAATAAATAGTATGAATAAATGATAAATGCCTCAGCATTGTTTTTCTAATAAACAAAGAAATCAGTCTCCTCATCAGTCCCCCACAACACATCTATGTATATGAATATTCATATGTTCATGTGTTCATGTATCATTTTCTGTGCAAATATACTCAAACTCAGATATGCATAGCAATAAACTAGGTAGACAGGTGGCAATTCCATGACAACTTTCTTTTCCTACCTGATTACTCAAAGGTGTTGCTAAACATTTTATTTTAAAATTTACGTGTGTTTTCTGAATTTAGAACAGCAAAAGCAAAACAAAAAAAATCACCAATCATCTTTAATCAAAATGTGCTACAGATATGATTCTGGTATTACATAGTAGGAAAAGCAAGAAGCAAAGACTGAAGGCCTATTTTTCAAAGCATAAGAAGCTTATTACTCTATGTCTGTTTTCTCTCAAATGCTTCCCTACTTATTCTCATCTATTTTTCAATTTGGTGTTTCCTTATATTGTCAAAGCAGGTGCCTTGCTCACACTAACAGGAGTATGTGTTTTAAAAGGTCCCACAGGGAATAATTTACCATACAAGATTACTTCATGACTAATGATGTTCTCTATAAACATTGAGGTGCTATTTGACTGCCTGGTTGGTGGTGGTCCAAACTGGTGACAGTTGGCATGTGTTTTATCTCATCTCGCCTTCCACATTCTTGACATAGTCTAATATATGTTGGAAAGAAGCTTTGGGATGTTATAAGGAATAAAATGATGAATAGAAGCTATTAAATAACATTACCACAAATAAAACATTGAACACAGGTCTTTATCATCTTTAGTTTTGTCGGTGACACAGAGGTCTTTCTGAAGCTCTATTTCTAACCTAAAATATTAGCTGCTGAATACTATAAAATAACAAGATCTCATTCCATCCAAGCTTATGATTGGGAATGTGGGTAGAGAGGAGGAAACTTTTTAAATTAATTTGTTACACTGGCTCAAATTTTAAAACTACAGATAATGCATATGAAATGCTGTGTAAAGTGTAAACACTGTATGACTATAAGGTGGTTTTAATATTACTGTAATATTTAAACCGTCTAGATCAACTTTCTGTTTTTTAGATAGAGTCTCGTTCTGTTGCCCAGGCTGGGGCACGGTGGCGTGATCTTGGCTCACTGAAACCTCCAGCTAGCTGTTTCAAGCGATTCTCCTGCCTCAGCCTCCCAAGTAGATAGGATTACAAGCACCTGCCACCACACCTGGCTAATTTTTTGTATTTTTTTTTTTTGTAGAGACGGGACTTCACTGTGTTTGCCAGGCTGGTCTTGGTCTTGAACTCCTGACCTCAGGTGATCCACCCGCCTCGCCCACCCAGAGTGCTGGGATTACGGGCGTGAGCCACTGCACCAGGCCTAGATAAACATTTTTAAACAACCTAAGCTTATCTTTTTAAACTTTTAATGTCTGGCCTTAGTCATTTTGAGTTCGTTCAGCACCTGCAGCAAGCGAACAAACACAAAAGGCAAATATGTTTCTAACCTCAAAGACACAAAGTATATTTTTATGTTAACCTGTACAAGAAAATACAACTTATACAAATGTTCTTAAACTGATAAATAATTTTAATTCTGAGCTTATTTAAAATAAAACTAACATTTTAATATTAACAATTCAAGTTCTACGTAATTTTTAGAAATATATCTAAAGCTATTATAAGTTTTAGATTGCAATAAATCACCAATATGGAAATATTTTAATCAATACTCACACATTCCCTACTCTCATCTTCCATGACACCCAGCATAATCTGGCAACCTATGCAAGCAAGTGAAACTTTTCTTTCAGTTTTCTATTTTTCTGGGGGATGGGGGTGGATGATTACCAATTCCTCTGCTTTCTTCTGCTTGACTAAAATGTACAAGCTCTTTCTTTTCTCTTTCCTTATAAACATTGAAATTACAAAGCTTTTTCAAAATTCATAATGAATGAAAGAACTGCTGTTAAGAACATTGAGTTAAGAGCTCAAAGACCTGGCTTAGGATCCTAACTCTCCGACATCAGCTGCATTATCTTGAACAAATGACTCAGTGTTTGTCTTCCAAATGCTTCAACTGTAAAGAGGTGTAATCATAGTGCCCCCTTTATGGGATTATTGGGAGGATTAGAAGTAATGCAAGTAAAATATTTGTGACAATCTTTGACACATAAGATATGCTCAACAGTTGTTAGATATTGTTAATATTACTTTTCTTTACTTATTTTTTAAAAATATATGCAAATTTAGGAAAAAATAAAGTCCTTATGTGGCAACTGTGATGAGCTCATGTGTTGCTCAGTCTTTAAGCTCCACACAGACTTGAGTTGCGTCTGCCTCGCTCACCATGGCAACCCCAGGATCCAGCACAGTGTTCAACATGCAGGGTGCACTCAATAACTGTCGAATTCATGAGCAAATGAATGTATTAGTAAATCTGACCGCAAGGCCAAGGGAAGACACTGGGCTATTTCCTACTTGTCCAAGAGAGGACGAGGAAGCTTCTATAAACTAAGGTAGCTTTGTCTCAGTTGCTTTCTATCACTGTCCCATCTGGTCTAGCCTTATGGGTTTTGCCCTCATATTAACTAACTGATCTTGCTTGGCATTCCACCAATCCCCAATCTTGTTTACAAACTTCTGTGTTGATTTTCGCAGTCAAGGGTGATGCCCAGGAATAAGTAAGACATGGTTTAAGATATGTTTAAACCTTTCAAGTACTAATGCTAATTCTAACAGCACCTATAGTATTTGCTACTATATGCTAGGTATACAAATAAATACTCCCACTTAATCCTCATATAAACTGAAAAGTTATTATCTACATTATACATAGAAGAAAAAAGTGAACACAAAGAAAGACTAAATGAATTTGCTGAGATTCTACAGTTCAGTTAGGTATCAATCACCACTAACAGCTAAGATTTATTGAATGCTAATTAAGTGCCAGACGCTCTTCTATGTGCGTATTCATTGCAACACTCTGAGGTAAGTACTAAGATAGTCAGAGAAACTGAGAGTGAGAGAGAGTAAGTAATTGGATCCAGGTCAAACACTTAAGTCATAAACCAGTATTCACATCTAGGCAATTTCACTAGAGTCCACATACTTAACTATCATGATGCAAGGACCATCACTGTAGGGTTAGTCTTAAGACCACATTTCTTTCTTATTTTGAAGTGCATTCTTTTGTGGTGAAGTTTAACCTTGATCTTATTTATGAATATGTTATGGACTTTAAACTCTATCAATTCACCTATTGTTGGTATGGAATGTTTGCAAAGGCAACTTAGAAGTTGACTGATGAAGTTGCGGTGTTATTTTCTTCATACGTTATTACATTTATCACTTTAAAATTTAGGTGGACATTAAATCCTAATGGCTAAAAATGTCACCATGATAAGCATGATGACATTTCTATATACTACTTCCAGCAATATCACGTTTAAAGTTAGAACTGATGGTATTTTTGAGAGACTGTTTTTGCAAAGAAACTAAATGAAATGAGTATATGCATAAGATTGCACATAAGGCCGGGCGCGGTGGCTCACGCTTGTAATCCCAGCACTTTGGGAGGCCGAGGCGGGCGGATCACGAGGTCAGGAGATCGAGACCACGGTGAAACCCCGTCTCTACTAAAAATACAAAAAATTAGCCGGGCGCGGTGGCGGGCGCCTGTAGTCCCAGCTACTCGGAGAGGCTGAGGCAGGAGAATGGCGTGAACCCGGGAGGCGGAGCTTGCAGTGAGCCGAGATCGCGCCACTGCACTCTAGCCTGGGCGACAGAGCGAGACTCCGTCTCAAAAAAAAAAAAAAAAAAAAAAAAAGATTGCACATAAATTGCACCTTTTATTTTAACCATCGTACTTGGTAGAAAACTATGCTCTGTCTGCACATATCACCTTGCATGGTTGACACATAACAGCCTTTTTATTTACAACAGTAGAGTTCTGCAAACAAAATACTCTTTAGGTGAGAATGCTTAATATCATTCATATTTCTTAGAGTTTAAGTTAAGCAATAATTTGTTTCATTTGAGACTAATATCATTGTCGGAGATCACAAGGAACCAAAAAAAAAAAAAAAACAAAATAAAGTAAAATGGTGCTTTTCAAAATAATCAAAATCAAATTTAAAATCTAGCATCCTAGATTTAGAAAAGAAATTTATACTTAGTTAAAATTTTACATTGTTTTAATATTAAATTATTAAATTATAATTTCTTTTGACAATAAAATACATTTTAATAAATTTTAATTCATGGGGATCCCATTAGAAGGAGGAAAAACTTTGTTAGCTAGAAAATTAATGTTAAATGTATTTTAAATTATCATTTAAAAATATATTGTAGTATGATATGGGACCTGATATCTTTTTCCCCAGTATTGTCACTGGGTATGTTAAGATTGATGAGAGCAGGCTGGGAAAATCCTAAGGTACCAACAATCAATAATAGTCTCCAAAGGCAGGACTACACAACACAAGGTAGAAATTTGACATAAGTTGCATACTTACATTAAACTGTACAACTTGGTAAGCATTATTATTTCTATTGTATAAATGAGGAAATTAAGGCTTTGAGATATTGTGTAACTTGCAAATGGGCCCACAGTTATGAGTGGAGAAGATGGTGTCTAATTCTGGGCTTTCTTTATTCAATACCCTGAACTGTTTATACTTCATTATATTGCTTCTATGTAACAAACAGCGGCATTCATTATTTCAATATAAAGCATAATTGAGCATTAATCGAATCTTTCTTTATTCAATACCCTGAACTCTTTATACTGCATTATATTGCCCCTATGGGACAAACAGCTGCATTCATTAATTATTTCAGTATAAAGCATAATTGAGCATTAATCGTATGGTGTATGTCATGGTGTGTTCTTGAGATGAGAAAATAAAATGAAACATTCTGGTTTCTGCCCTCAGAGAGTTCAAATCTAAGAAAAGAGAAAGAATGCTAAACAGACACTTAGGGTCAGTGTAACAATAGAGGCTACTGTATGGAGGAGTGAAAGGGTGGATGATGAATAAACTGTCTTAAATGATGGGTTGAAATTTTTTCAGCTAGACAACCAGGAGGAAGATATTCCAGTAAGAAAAATAATTTAAGGAAAATTATGAAACATGGAATCACATGGCGTATTAGGAGAACAACAAGTGAGGTTTCATTGTCTAGTATACAGCCAGTAAAGTGGATAAAGTCATCGGTTCTTCACAGTTACAAAGGCAATATTTGAAAATCATACTTATGAGCTTTTCGTCTTTGATTTTACAAGAGAATAATGTACAATTGTTTTAGAGCAACGATAAAAGCTTTTCATCTTTGGCTTTGCCTACATATCCTAAGTCATTGCCTCTACTACTGTCTTTAGAGATAAAGACCCATCCTTTATCAAGAATAAAGATCTTATGGAGTTCTTACTATGAGTCAATCATTCTTCTAAGTTGCTTAATATCTACTGACTCACTTTTTGTTTTATTTTGAAATAATTTCAAACTTACAAAAAAGTTGTATGAATAATATAAACTAAACCAACCAAACTCCTGTTTATTCCTAATCCAGAGGCCCCATGCAAATTTTGGCAATCATCCCAACTATGCTTTTTATAGCCATATGTATGGCTGTAAGATATATATGTTTTCTATATGTATATATATGTGATAAGATATGTCATCACATATAAGACATATATGAATATATATAGCCATATAAAATTATATTTTTATAGCTATATGTATTTATGTATACAAATATATATAGCTATAAAAATATATATAGCTATTTCATTGTCTAGTGTAGAGCCAGTAAAATGAAGTGGATAATCAGTTCTTCACTATATATATATATATATTCATATATATGCAAATAGCTATATATATAAATATACACATTTTATAGCTATACATATTTTTATATAACTATTTACATATATATGAATATATATAGGAATACTTGATAGATGGGACAGAGTAACAGGTGAAGCTTGATCATGAATTGAATATACATATATATCTATATGCATTTTCATATATATATAAGAATATATATTCATATAAATATATATGATTGATATATATTTGTATATAGCTATATAACAGCTAAATATATATGTTATAGATATATTATATATACATAACTATTTCATTGTCTAGTATAGAGCCAGTAAAATGAAGTATATAAAATGATCAGTTTATATATAATAGCTATATATGAATCATATATATTTCAATTACTTTCATGGACTTCATATGTGTGGATACTACAGGGCCCTATTTTATAAAATATCCCTTAATTTGGGTTTTTCTAAAATTTTCTCATGATGAAATCCATGTTATTCATTTTGGCCAGAATATCATAGTGACACCGTACTTTTTATCATTGTATTCTTTTGGGGATCAAATGACATTAGTTTGTCCCATTACAGGCAGTAGTGACTTTGATTTGCCTGTGATGATGTCCTCTGAGTTTCTAGACTATAAAGTTACTTTTTCTTTTCTCCATAATTAATAAGGATTTTGTGAGGGTAGAATATGTAAATCTTGTTCTTCCTCCTACACTCATCTAATAGTTTTGGCAGCCATGCTATTTCTTGGAAGAATTATCAGTATGATAATTTTTAAATACTATAGTGACTTTTCTAATTCCATCATTCCTTCTATGTATTTAATAGTCACTCTACTCTAAAGGAAAGCTTTTTCTTTTCTTCATTTGTTAATTAATTTATATCAATGTGTACTCATGGATTTCAAATTTCATGTAATGAATTATAATCTATTATTTTTGTGACTTATTTTGGTGTTCAAATTTTTCCGGATTTGACCAGTTAAAACCTGTTCAAACTGCTTTCATGTGCTTTTTTTAGCACTTCATTTTGTTGTGCCCGGTCTGGTTTTCCTTTATCCTCAATACATTTCACTCGATTTCTTTGTATGTGATCCATTCTCCAACCTCACTGGGCCACCACCATGCTCTGCTCCCATTGTGCTCCCTTCTACTTTGCTCTAGTGCCATATTTATATAGGTCCCGGCTACCACCAGGCTGTTTTCTTAACTCACTGGGACATGCTAATGGCTATTTTACTGAATTGGAAGGGAGGAAGGATGAAAGGAAAAAAGAAAAATTATTTATTTTAGTTTTTTTCATCATCAAAGCACAATGAGATAGGTACTCATAATCAGATTATTATTTCTATTTTGTATGCAAGGAAAATGAAATACACAATGGACAGGTAAATTTTCTAGGCTTATACATTTAAATAGGGCAGGATTTAAATTCAGTTATTGTGACTGCAGAGTGCATACTTGGATCCATTACATTCTGCCGTCTCTTAGGTAGTAGATAGATGAAAACAAGCGTGTGTCTGTGACACAGAAAAAGTCTAAGCTACAGATACCAGATTTTGGCAAGACAGATACTAACTTCTATGCTGTATTCATGGCACTAAAGTTAGATGCCAATGAGGAAGGGGATATGGAGAGGGGAGAGTAAAGATCTAACTATGGCATACAACACATATTAGCAAGGAAAGGACCAGTAAAGAGGTATCATAGACTGAAACAGACAGAAAAGAATGAATGGTCAGAAAGGTAGAAAAAACTAATAATGATAGGATAATGTATAGGAAACAAGAAGTTAACCTAAATTTTTTCACTTGATTTCATGATTAGGTGACTATTGGTGATTTGATTCTGCACGTCACATGATTTATTCACAGTCTGTCATTATAGCTGAAAAATGGTGAAAACACTTCCACAGTAATAGCATATAATCAACCTGCCTAGAAACCTCATATAATTCTCTGTATAAAGCAAACACTCAATATGAAGTTATCACATTTATCAAAAGAAATTAAGATGAACTTAAGTGATTAGATAATTTTCCAAAACAGTAATTCTAGAAGAGAATAGCAAAGAATATAAATTAAAGCAGAAAAGTTTTAGCAGCATGGATTTAAAAGAAAATCCATGGTTTTAGTCTTCTGACAATGTCTTAGGGAAGCGTAAAGAAGGAGCCGCCATTATTTGTTTTTAGAGAGAAAGCAAAGTTTTTCTTGTTGTTGTTTTGTTTTGTTTTGTTTTGTTTTGTTTTGTTTTGTTTTGTTTTGTTTGAGACAGAGTCTCTCTCTGTCGCCCAGGCTGGAGTGCAGTAGTGTGATCTCGGCTCACTGCAAGCTCCGCCTCCAGGGTTCAAGCCATTCTCCTGCCTCAGCCTCCTGAGTATCTGGGACTATAGGCACCTGCCACCACGCCAGGCTAATTTTTTGTATTTTTAGTACAGACGGGGTTTCACCATGTTAGCCAGGATGGTCTCGATCTCTTGACCTCATGATCTGCCCGCCTCGGCCTCCCAAAGTGCTGGGATTACAGGCAAAGTTTTGTTTTATCAGTAAATTGGTAGCAGTGATGGATGGTGCCTACTATGCACTATGCATTAATTTACACTGTATATATCAAGTTATATCACTTTATATATTAGTGTAAATTAATATATTTATATACCAACACTTTATATATAATTATATAAATGTATTAAGTATCATATAGTTTAAATATATAATTTAACAGTTTATATATAGTATAACACACACACACATATATAAAACCTATATATATAATATTGATTTATACATTTTCTTTTATGGTAGGAATTCCTATCTTTTTATCTGGTACCTCTTTTAACTACTAATTATTTTAGTGCAGGCCTGACATTTGAGATAAGATGGACATGAAAATTTTTTCTCTTTCTTGTCCAAATCCTCCCACGAAATGACATTTAGGGCTGTAGTTCAGTTTTAATGGCAGGGAGGATATAGATGCTTTTATCCGTTTCAAACATCCATGGATTGTTATTGTTCTGTCTCTCCATTATCATTTAGACAATCAATATGTATTTAGCTTCTTTAGTAAATAAGTCAATGATTGCAAAGCCCTGGCAATTATTTGGACTCCCTCTAGTTTGTGTCTTTCTGGTAATGAGAGGATGAAAAACAATCCTATGTTTGTCTAGAAACAGCGTCATTAATTGTGTAAGAGAAGAATGATCTCCTTCTTTCTCATGGTGCAATAGCTTTTTGAATTCTACTCAAATAGCAAAATTTTATTTAAATGCACTGTGCAGGTGCATATTACAACTTTATCTCTTACTTGTCATTTCTTTGGTTTTCTCCATGTGTGTCTCTTTTTGCACCCACCCCCCACCCCACTTCTATATCAGAGATGGGGGAAAGGCAGCTATTAGCATAGGCTAAATATAATGTTTTCTTTTTCTTTTTTTTGAGATGGAGTCTTGCTCTGTCGCCCAGGCTGAAGTGCAGTGGCACGATCTCGGCTCACTGCAACCTCCGCCTCCCAGGTTCAAACAATTCTCCTACCTCAGCCTCCATATAAAACCTCAAGTCAGGCCAGGTGCAGTGGCTCACACCTGTAGTCCTAGCACTTTGGGAGGCCAAGGCGGATCACCTGAGGTCAGGCATTTGCGACCAGCCTGGTCAACACATTGAAACCCTGTCTCTACTAAAAATACAAAATTTAGCTGGGCATGGTGGCGGGTGCCTGTAATCTCAGCTACTCAGGAGGCTGAGGCACGAGAATTGCTTGAACCTGGGAGGTGGAGGTTGCAGTGAGCTGAGATTGTGCCACTGCACTCCAGCCTGGGCAACAGAGTGAGACTCCATCTCAAAACAAAAACAAAAACAAACAAACAAACAAAAAACCCTCAAGTCAAAATGTCAAAGTGTGCATTTGTCTTTCAAGTTGCCTGCTGGGCCTTCTTCCAAGTGTCCTTTCCTTCCTTCTTTTCCTTCCTGCTCTAAAGCTTTTTAATAAACTTTCACTCCTGCTCTAAAACCTGCCCTTTGCCTCTCCTTCTGCCTTATGCCCCTCAGTCAAATTCTTGCTTCTGAGGAGGGAAGAATTGAGGTGGTTGAAGATCCATAGGGATACGGGTTTGCGGCCATTACCAAAACCACATTTTATCCAAATCCACAAACTGAAGAGTGATTTTTCAAAAAGTCTTGTTATCTTGTAGGGACTCTCTAACTATTTGGGACCACATAGGATGTTCTAAGAAATGTGAAGAATCTAAATGAATTATAAGACCTTAGCTTGAAGAAATGCATGGCCTTTTGGGAACAATGAGAACTATATACCTAGGCAAGTGTGAAAATTTATGGGAAAAATGAGTAATGAAACATCTTGTTAACTAATTTGAAAATATTGTAATGTAAATATGTTGAGGAAAATGATATGCTTTCCCTTGCTTCCTTTCCAAATACATGGCATTGTTTCTATTTGACCTCATATATCTATGTCAATCATGATCCAGGCAAGACAATACATAATTTTAGGAAATTTAATACAAGAGAGACGGAAGTTAAACAGGGAAGAGTTAAGCAATATTCGATTAACAAATTATACCACCCAGGGTTACAAGTACAAAAACTGGAGATAGTGTTATCTTAATCTAGAAGCCTGGGTGTTCGGGTAAGACTTAAAGCTATAGTAGGGTCTGCCCAGCAAAATCTAAAACCATGCATGAAGGAGAGGCAGAAGGGGGGAGGAGAAACCAAGAATAGCATCCCCCAAAGGAAAGAAAAAAACTGAGAACTACCCCGGCTTTTCCCAGATGCTTGTATCCACCAGGGCTTCTATTTGACTCAACTTAGCCAAATGTGGCAACGGAGCTCAGGAAACATAGTTTGTAAAAAAAAAAAGGGAGAAGGAATCAAGGTAAGAACAATTAGGCAATGACAGGAATAGTATTCATCTACCTGGAGTGCAGCAGGAGTAAGGGAATGTGCATTAAGTGGTTCTTAACATTGGTATAAAGAAATACCTGAGACTTGGTAATTTATAAAGAAAAGAAGTTTAATTGGCTCACAGTTCTTCAGGCTGGACAAGCATGGCACAGCATCTGATCAGCTTCTGGTGAGGGCCCCAGGAAGCTTACAGTCATGATGAATGGTAAAAGGGAAGCAAGTATGTCACGTGGTGAAGGCAGGAGCAAAAGGGAGAATGGGGAGGAAGGTGCCACACACTTTTAAATGACTAGATCTTGTGAGAACTCACTATCACAAGACAGTATTAAGCCATGCGGGATCTGCCCCCATGACCCAAACACTTCCCACCAGGCTCCACCTCCAGCACTGAGGATTACAATTCAACATGAGCTTTGGGAGGGGACAAATATATAAACTATATCAGAATTAAAATAGAATTTTGTTACAGAAGAAATACAAGGAATAAAAAAATGTATTTTCAACCCCTGGCATACAAAATAGACTTATGCAGCAAGACAGAATTCTTATCAGCCAGGCCAAAGTATTGAGAGGTATTCTAGGTTCTGTTTTCTTTTCCTTTAACATATTGAAGGTTAAGTCTTGAGAATGCACTCCTGGAATTCTCTAGCAGTGTAGAGAAAATTAGTCCTGTTGTCTATTTTGATTTCACTGTGGTATTGCAATTGGAAATAAACAGGATAAATCAGAGAGGAAGTATCACTAAGACAAAAGCCCATCTCATTCTTGCTCTGGGATATAGCAGGAAAGAGAAAATATATATATAAGGGAGATTTAGTTGGATTTGAAGTATGCTTACAAGACTGGAAGATAAATCAGATAAGTGACACTTACAACTTAATAACACTGACAAATTGGGACTTGCTTTGTTCTGTACTGGAGACTCTGGGAGAAGGCCCAGAAAATGGGGAGTTATATGTACAGACAGTAAGATGCCTTAGTTTATCAATATTGAGCAATATTGAGGGGATTCCTCATCCCCCTCAAGCCCTAGGGATTGCCAGGTCAGGGCCTAGAAGTGGCTGAGAGTCTGTCTGCACATCTTGCCAGAGGAGGCACTGCAGTGGGAGTAAAATCTGTGGACTATTCCCTCTAAGCTGAGGCCAAAATGAGTCAAAAGAGACCCAAGAACTATCTTAGTCATCAATGAGGACCAATGTGAGAAGCTTCCACAGGGGCATCGCACTGTGTTGAACACACTCTAGAGAGACACACCCTTGATACATACCCAAAACAGACTTACAGCAAACCAACAGGCAGACAACACTCAGATAAAGAATAGGTTTCATCCATCCACAGTAGGAACCAGGAGACTACAAATCTTTCTCTCTTATAGGAGGGAAAAGAAGAAAAGATTTTGAAATCTGAGATGGTTATAGGTATTTTTTCTCAAGAGAATAAGCAAAAATTAAAGGCAGTATTTAATTTTTCAGATGAGACAATTTCAATCTGAATTAAACCTGTGGTTCTTTCCTCCACTTTAACCATGACCTGTAAAGAACATGGAAGTATGTATAAAAATAAATACTTTTTTTTGTTTGTTAACTTGTGATATGAGTTAAGATTGGGACCCTGAGATACATCACCGTTTTATGGTTTTTAAAGTATTATACTTACCTATTCCTTTAACTATCATTTGCCCGCACTTTCTTTAACATTTCTTTTACAAATGAGATGCCTATGGCACAACATACAAAAACTACCTTTAAAGGATTATTCCATGCATTTCTTAGAGATTTATATAAGTAATAGCTACATTTCTGGCTTGAGTAAACTAGATAAATGGCAGTACCCTTTACTGAGAAAGAAAAGCGGAGTGGGTAATACTTGTATGGTATATATTGACAATTCAGTTTTAGACATTTTGAGTTTGAGGGGCTTAAGTCATACGGTAGGCAACATCATCTAGGCTATTTGATTTATAGTGCTAAACTGTTAAGATATGGTTCTAATTCACAGAATTAAAAACTAATTTCTGTTCAAGACTTGCATTTACTTAAAGTGTTTTCTTTACCAAAAAAAAATGAAAATCTCAAGGTTGTTCAGTTGCTGGGGGTAATCTAGCACCAATTTAGTGCTTTGAACATTTGTTATCTGCTGATAAAGTGTGTATCCTATTGGTAGCATGTGTGTACAATTAAACTCTTGTTGATGTCTCTTCCTGGTTGCCCTGTGCCCTCTGACCACAGGTCCTTGGATTAGCTGAAATGTTCCTCTCTGTCCATTCTCCCTACTCATTCTTCCAAATCTTCCCCTTCATTCCTATCATCATGCATAGTTAGTTTCTAGGTATCTGTACAAATTATTTTCTACTTTCCTAATGTAGCTGACATTCCTTATCAAATGCTCAGAATACGATATACTCTCTTGGATGTCACTTAGTAGTAGTGTTACTCCGTTTGTATTTCCTGGTTAATATCTTACTTCTTTAAGAGATTGTGTTCACCTTGGCATAGCTCAAAATGGAAGTCAAAGTTGGACGCACGATAATGCTCAATAAATGTCTGTGGAAGAAGAACTAAGTGATTGAATTAGAGAATGATTATTAAGGTATAAATTATTTAAGTAAAATACTTCATTAATCTATTTTATTAATGCATAAACATTTCTACATATGAGAACTGCTTGTTGCCCTAAATGTCTCCTTCAAGAACCAAGGCTTTAAAAGATATTCTTTTCTTTCCTTCTTTTTTTTTTTTCTAGATGAAGTCTTGCTCTATTGTGCCCAGGCTGGAGTGCAGTGGTGCCATCTCGGCTCACTGCAACTTCCACCTCCCGGGTTCAAGCGATTCTCCTGCCTCAGCCTCCCAAGTAGCTGGGATTACACGTGCCCACCACTACGTCAGGCTAATTTTTTGTATTTTTAGTAGAGATGGGATTTCACAGTATTGGCCAGGCTGGTCTCAAACTCTCAACCTCAGATTATCCGCCCGCCTCGGCCTCCCAAAGTGTTGGGATTAGAGGTATGAGCCACCTCATGCAGCCAAAAGATTATTTTTAAGAGCTCTTTCCAGAATTATTGTTTAATTTCATGACTTTATGGACAATTCTAAGTTAATTTAACCTTTTCTTGTTGACTTGGAGTCATTATGAGCATAAGTATTATACTGTATATTATTAGAGTTGGTGTTTACTTTTAGTTTTTTTCTGCTTCATCCTTCAAAATGAGAGTATCATTCTTCTGCATTTCAAATTCCACCTCTTCTCTTAGTTTCTTTAACACTAACCAACCTTTCTTCCCACCCCTTAAATTACTGCCTCTCATCTGCTGTTGTCAAGGAAACAAGATAACCAAGATTTTAAATGAGCTAGTTAAAATATGAGTCAAAAACGAACTGAGTATAAATTTTAGGATTGAAGTAGAAAACATTAAAGCAGAGGCTTATTGAGAGTTATTTCAGACATACAAAAGACTTTTTCACCTATTTTTGAGTTTATACGTTTATTAAAGGCATTGCTTTTTCTCAAATTCAAACCCTGGAGAAGTAAGATCTTCTCAAAAGTGAAATGATGCAGAGGTCGTTAGGTGAAACTTGCTATTGAAAGTCTGTTTGGACAATGAGAATGTAATCAAGACACCACTTCATATCCAGCATAATGAATGAATCCAAATTGAAGGCAGCAGATCTGTCATGAAACAAACAACTTCATGAGTACTGTAAGCTAGTGGAACACAAAACTATAAAGATACATTAACTCGGATGCCTTCAGGCTTTTGTCTAGAATCCGTGTTCTAGAACCAAGAGTATAAAACCTCAATTCAGGCCATGTATCATAATCTCTTACAGAGCTTTCTATAATGTTCACAGTCTTACTTTCAGGGAATTGCAGCATTCAGACACCAGTAGATCTGGAGTGGCATCTCTTATCTCTTTGTGCATATGAAGCTCCACAAGTGATCAGAAGCTGCTGAATTTCTGTTTACAGTGTGATTTCACTCAGAATTTTCAATCTTGGCTCTGAAATATGTAGCACTACTGTACTGTGGTGAAATTCTCTCTTTACTTCTACTATGGAGGTTGGGTTAATATTTCTGAAAAGTAAATGCAGAGGACTGTTCCATATATGAATAAGATGGTGCTCAGTGCACGAGAGTCAAACTTTTGTATTCTTGCCATTTTTCCTTATTTTATATTTTAGAACGTCAGCCAATTTTATGGATACAATGTAATGTGTCACAGTAACCTTTTAAATTGGGTATACTAATATTTTATTTTATTTTATTAATTTTTATTTCAGTATTCTTGGGATAGAAGTGGTTTTTTGTTACATGGGTGGGTTACACAGTGGTGAATTTTGAGATTTTAGTGCACCCATCACCCAAGTAGCGTACATTGTACCTAATGTGTAGTTTTCCCCCCAGCTCTCCTCCAGCCTCCCACTATGAGCCTCTAAAGTCCATTATATCACTCTGTATGCCAGAATCTACAAGGAACTCAAACAAATCAGCAAGAAAAAATAATCTCATACAAGGGGCTAATGAATATGAATAGATATTTCTCAAAGGAAGATATACAAACATATGAAAAAAAGTCCATCACTAATAATCACAGAAATGCAAATTAAAACCACAATGAGATACCACCTTACTCCTGCAATACTGACAAATGTTAAAAAGTGAAATATGCTAATATTTTAAACTTCTCAATTCTAGCCTTCATGAAGTAAACAGATTAATGTACAATAAGAATGTTGAGAATTTGGAGGAAAATTATAGCTAAACTAGAGTGTTCTCTGCTAATTAATAGATGTAACACTAGACTAGAGGAAACTCTTAAAGCATTATGGAAATGGGTGTCTATGATTGGGACAATACCGGTTAACATCTATATTTTTATCTGAAGAACTTCAGATCAATCTATGCTCTTGATTAATTTAAGCACAATTATGTGAGATGCTACTGATTCATGATAGCATGAATCAGTTTAGTGTGGAGGAGGGCAATGTTTTGATTCTTTTTAACTTCCTAATAATTTAATATTTAAATGTAACTAAATCATTATTTTTTCTATTTTTATTTGCTATAATTTAATGTAATGTAAACACAATGCACATCTCAAAAGGACATTAGTAAATATATGAGGGAGGATGGTATGCTCCAGGAAGAATAACCCTGACTTTGGCATCATATTTCCATCTTATATTCCACTGCTCAGAAACTGACAATCTATCAATCACTTAGCTCAGTAAATAGTTACCTTTCCTCTGCAGTTATTATGTGTTTATAATAATCATTGAAGTGAATCATAGTTTGAACTCTGTATTCAAATTCTGGGCTCTGTATTCAAATTCTGACTTTCTACCTACTTGTTTTGTGATCGTGAGCAAGTTACCTAATAGTTCTTTGTCTTAGCTCCTCATATGTAAAATAAGTACAAAAATAACCATATCTTAAAGGGTTGTTATGTGGATTCAGTAAGTTTCTACACATAAAATACTTAACATTTAATAAACAATGAATAAATGTTCATTCATGTAAGTAGTTGTAGTAGCAGTTCTTGTACTAATGTCAGTGCTTTAATTGAAAGGAAGAATCCACTTCTTTAATTCTATGATGGATATAAAAAACACTGAATGAATTTAATTAAATTTTTTCTTCAGGCTAAAATCAAGTGAGGACATTTTTGTGAAAAGTGAATATCAATATGACGATACAGTATGAGAAAAAGAAATCTAGTTGGACTTTTCTCATCACTGATTTTTGGGGATACCTCAAGACTGGATTAAAAAGGCAATCTATGGCCGGGCGCGGTGGCTCACGCTTGTAATCCCAGCACATTGGGAGGCCGAGGCGAGCGGATCACGAGGTCAGGAGATCGAGACCACGGTGAAACCCCGTCTCTACTAAAAAATACAAAAAATTAGCCGGGCGCGGTGGCGGGCGCCTGTAGTCCCAGCTACTCGGAGGCTGAGGCAGGAGAATGGCGTGAACCCGGGAGGCGGAGCTTGCAGTGAGCCGAGATTGCGCCACTGCACTCCAGCCCGGGCGACAGAGCGAGACTCTGTCTCAAAAAAAAAAAAAAAAAAAGGCAATCTATGTCCATTACCAGATGAAAAATACATTTTTGTACATCAAAGCAGAGTGTGAAAAATACTATATAACCAGTTGAAGTTAAAAGAAAACTAAGAAAATAAAGCTATTTTGTATGTGATTTAAGAAGTCTTTTGGAAAGTTCTTTTAGTTTCCAGGATGGGGGCATTATGAGTACTTGAAAGAATTATTGAAAAACTCTTCCATTGAATCATGTCTGAGAGAAAGAAATATCAATATAAGGGGACTGCTTTACAGCCTCTGTCAATTAACAGGCTGAAAAAGACTATAGTGGACCACATTAGAAGTCCTTCATAAAGCTGAAGATTTCCAGTGTATAGACTAGGTCAAAAGCTAATCTGTTTGATATTCAGTAGTATGCTAAATGACAATAAAAATCCTTGATCATGTTTAGAGAGAACAAGAAGGCACCAAATACTGCCAATTTATAATTTAACTATAGCACTGAAATCTGATTGTTGACCTTCTGTGAATATTACTTTATTTCAACACTATGTCAAAGCAAATGGAAAATTTAGAAATTGTATAAAGAGGAGGCATATTAGTTTTCAACATCTTTTAAGGTGAATCTTCATAAGTATGTAATAAGTTACATTTACAGAATGCTTACTATGTGTTAGGCTCTATTCTAAATATTTTACAAAGATAAAGTCATTTAATGCTCATAAGAACCTTATTAAGTAGATACTACCCTTTGAATTTACAGATGAGAATACTGAGGCACAGACAGGTCAGTCAGAATCCAATGACTTGCTTCCAGCTAGCAATTAAATAAATGAATTTGTGTTGTATCTGCTTATTTTGATGTCACACAAATATGAAAAGAAAAACAGATAATAGTAACAAGTAACAAACCCATTTTCTGATTATTTGCAAAATATTTCTTGTCATTTGTTAGTTTTTCAAACATTCTCAGAGAATTCTAGGAGGAATTACCAGTAGGAACCTTAAATGTGAGTAAAGGCTACAGATGCATGTGAAATTTTATTAGAGTCAAGAATGAGTAAGGCAATAAACACAAGAAATACGAAATTTCACATATTAAAAGGACAATTTACACCCATACACATATTTATGTTCCAGATTGGGCAGAGCTCTGAGTAACTATTTTCAAAGTAGAAGAAATTGAAAGCAAGGGCTTATAATTTCATCACAGGGTACAGTCATTTTACAAAGTGAAGATACAATCTAGAAAATTATGTTTTGAAATTTTAAATCTGTTTACATCCGTTTTGCTGGTACTTTTATAGAATAAAATAAATTTCCTCCCTGATCAAGTATGGGTGAAAATCCTCTATTTTAAAAGGAAAAAAGTACAAAATTGTCACTATTGTTCTACATTGTGGGGATCAGTCTGGGACATCAACAACTTTGCCCAACTAAGAAGCTGAGCTAAGTGTCTGCAATTGTGTGATTCGCTAACGGTGCCACTGAGGAGAAAATCTTGATGGCTTGATTAGTCTTATCTTATTTCCTTTCCTCTTACCTCCTTTGTGGTGGTTCTATCTAGTTTTACTGAACTATTTATAAAGTCAGGATTTTACTGAAATTTCACAATGATCAATGTCACCACATGTAACAATGACACTAACTGTCCACTTTGAAACCCATAGTCCACCATTTCTGAAAACTAGTCCTGTGGATTTATTTCAGGTTGGTAGCCTAATCTAAATATTAATTAAATTGAAACTTTATCTAAACAGATCAGATCTTTTCACTTAGAAGTGTTATTTTTACTTTAAGTCCTCAGTCATATCTTGTGCCTCTGCCATAAACTTCTTTAAGCCCAATTCAAATACAGAATTTCGAATCATTCCCTTACAGTATCTTTCCACATCATCAACACCAGGTCATTCTAGCTCACATTCTATTCCTGTCTCATTCACACTTCTGGATCCAGCTGAGTGTCTATTAGTTTACTCTGGCTCTCGTGTACATGCTAACATTGCCCGTGTCCTTTCACCTGCATGAAAGGCTTAAAAATGTTCTCTTCGCTGCCCCCACACTGCCCTTACAGACTCCTTTGGTTACAAAAAGTACTCAAGGGAATTACTAGATGTAATTCCCTTATGTGTCCATTTTCTGTTTCTCTCTGTTAAATACAGTGTGCAATTTGTTTCTTTCATTTATTGAGTAGCTACTGATTACCAGACATCATGATAGAATCCAGACATACAACGGAGAGCTTCCATTCCAGTGAAGGAGACACGTGATAAATAAGAAAATAATATGATAAATGAGCAAATTAAAGATTTTGGAGCGTGATAGAAAGCAAACAGGGTGTTGTGGTAATAGAGTTTTGAAAGAAAGTACTCGCAGGTGGCAAGAGTTTACTTGGCATGGGTCAGCCTCAGGTAAGGAATATCCTTTATTTGAAAGAATAGTAGAGGCCAGCTAAGTGAAGAGCTTGGCAAGGACACTGTGAACAGAGGGAACAGCAGGTATAACGGGAAGCCTCAAAGGATTCTTTGATGATATGTTGAAGAGATGGACACACTAGATGAGGTTGAAGAGGTTGGAAGCCTCGTATATATCATAGAGAACTATGCAGAGAATGATACAGAAGAATTTCTGTTCTTTTTAAAAGTTATGATAATAAGCTTTGATAAAATATTAACACTCTCTTGGGCACTTAGGTAATAAGAGGCCTACAAAGGTAAAATATTTTACTTGGGCCAAAGTCTGTGGCCAAAGAATAATATATTTGTGTAAATCCAACTGGCTGTTAAGACGATCATTTGATAATAAATATTGATTTAGTGTTATTATGTCTATTTATAGCCTTTACTTTTATGAGAAAGAGAATTACATTTGTTAAAATATATACAGTTGACTAGATGTAAATATACCTTTCGCAAACAGAGAATCTGTCTCTTGCTGTAATCTTGTTTAGGCCTTTAGTGTGAACAGTGCTGCAAACATAGTCCCTGTCTATAAGATGAGGAAAATATAACAGGGCTTTGAAAATCAAGTTGAATTACATTTTGCCAAAAGATCATGAACATATATCAAGACTTATCTGTGCAGGTGG
The DNA here is from genome assembly GCF_028878055.3 of Symphalangus syndactylus. Lineage (NCBI taxonomy): Eukaryota > Metazoa > Chordata > Mammalia > Primates > Hylobatidae > Symphalangus > Symphalangus syndactylus. The sequence continues at coordinate 47,423,904 of NC_072440.2, forward strand.
TTCTTGCACAGGAAACAGCATTATACACAGTTTGACTAAGGGTCACAAAGGAGTAAATACAGTTCTGTTTGAACTTGACAATAATTTATTGGAATTTAGCTTACTTTAAATAACAAAGTGGCAGGCTAAGCCTCAAAATTCTCTATTGTATACACTCATTTCTCTGACTTGACTCATTCTGAGAATAAACTGGCTCTGAGGGAAAGAGGAGTTTGTGTTGAAAGACGTATTATTAAGCCTTTGCTAATACTAAGGTAAGATGCTTTTCCAAGAATCTTGGTCTAAATGTTTTCTTATATTTTGGAAATTGACTGTAATTCCACAGTCAGGATTTTGGAAATGGGGAGTTGTTGATCAAAAGGTACAAACTTTAAGTAATAAGATGAATAAATTCTGGAAATACAATTTACAGTATGGTGACTATAGCTAATAATAATGCATTGTATACTTGCGATTTGCTAACACAGTAGATTGTGTTTTTATCACTCACATACACACAAAAGGTAACTATATAAGGTGATGTATATACTAATTAGCTTGATTTTGGTAATCATTTGACAATGTAGATGTATATTAAATCATCACATTGTACACTTTAAATATACATAATTTTTATTTGTTAATCATACCCCAGTAATGCTGGAAAAAAGAGTCTATCTACAGTTTTTAAAATTAAGTGTAATGTAGAATTTGGGTAAGACTTCAGAATTATTATAAAATGTGTAAGCACATAAATGTCCAATTACACCTTAAAATTAGAGAGATAGCATTCTTGAGTTGCTTGAATTCTAATATGGTCTTTTGTTCAATGTTGTTTTGTTTTTGCTTCTTGTGTTGATTGTTTTTCTTACCGTTACTCATGATAGGATGAGCAGGGTAGCAAGATGTTAAAGAACAACAACAACAACAAAAAAAAAACGGGCGCAGTGGTTCACGCCTGTAATCCCAGCACTTTGGGAGGCTGAGGCAGGTGGATTGCCAGAGCTCAGGAGCTCGAGACCATCCTGGGCAATGCGGTGAAACCCCGTCTCTACTAAAATACAAAAAATCACCTGGGCATGGTGACATGTGCCTGTAATCCCAGCTACTTGAGAGGCTGAGGCACGGGAATTGCTTGAACCTGGGAGGCAAAAGTTGCAGCGAGCTGAGGCTGTGCCACTGCACTCCAGCCTGGGTGACAGAGCGAGACTCTGTCTTCAAAAATACAAAACAAAATAAAACAAAACAAGAAAAAAGAAAAAAAAAAGACTTTCAATGTTTCAATGGCATTTTCTTTTATGTGTGGATAGAAAAATATATTCACAAATGTAAATATAGTGAACTCAATATTATTCTAACTATATTCTCAAAGCTAATTTTTTAATTGAAAATTACATACTAAACAAATAATTCATGCAAAATCAGAACCTTGCATTAGGAATTGCCTATGTAATTCATTTCATGTGTTTTCCAGGATTTATCTAACCAGTTCCTCTATTCCCCTACGGATGAACCACAGGCTATTTCAGTTTGTTTATTAACTGTAATGCTCCCATGAACATCCTTCTATGCATGTTTTTTTTTTTAAGCACATGCTCTGAAGTACTGTAATATATGCTCTAAAACTGATTAATTGTTTTTTCAACATACAGATGTTACATTCAGCAGAGAATAAACAATGGCTTAGCCCCAAACAGAGAGGTGTCAGCATGGAGAACAGGATTGATGTTTGGAATATTGTTCTTAAGAGGCTAAGCACATCATCCAACGCTGTCCTGGATTCAGGCCCCATGTCGTTAATGACAGATTCCCCAGGCCACATCTACATTGATCTTTGTGGAACTTATAACAATAGGGAAAATGAGATAGGCAACCACTCGGTGAGGTTTGCGTTGGCGCATCTATCAATTTTTTCACCCATTTAACTATTATCTCTCTTCTTATAGCGATTGCTTTCTTTTTTTCATACAACAACACTATTAGTCGAGATTTCCAAAGTGCTCTCAATTGAATCCTTAATATTCTACCTGTGGGAACAAAAGACATTATAAACTGACACTCACAACATTGAATTTTGGGTTTTTGTCTCTGCTACTTGTAGCCATATCTCTTCAGAGTTTCAATAATGACTGAGATGTCAATTGTCAATTTTGAGGTAAAGTAATAGGGATTTATTGCCCTTTAGGTTGATCGAAAGCTGAAGTATATAACACACTATCTTTGATTTTTAAAGGTATTTTGCTTAAAAATAAATCAGTTCAAAATGTGTTCTCTTTCTTGCAGCTGAGTGTAACAAAGTCTGGTGAAAAAGAAATGTAGTAATTAAGTAAGTGGAACACGTCAAACCCCTTAACCATTAGTAGGTGGTATTTCTTTGTTAATTTTTGAATTTAATCTAAATTTAAACATATATAATTGCCTTATATATTTATCTTTAGTTTACAAGTATAAAATCCATATGGATAGCTATAAATCTACCACCCAAAGTGTATAATTATCACATCCAAATAAGTATTGAAATGAAGATAAATGTGTTTTAAACATATAGGTGCATAGTTTTGAAAATTCTCTTCTTTTTAAAAAATGCATCAATTGCAGTCACCTGGAATGAATGAGTTTCTTATTTTATAAATAAATTATGCATTTCTAATTCTAAATAAAAAATTGTTCTCTAATGCATGACAAAATAATAATTGAGAGACAAGCTTTGTTAAGAGAAAACATAGTTTTTAAAGCATATGATTTTGTAAAGTAGTCATGGATGGGAACATAAAATAGTTATTCACATTTTAAATGGAGGAATGCACTTTTTTTACTGAATAAATACAGTATTCCTTCACTCTAAGAAGGATTGGTAAAATAACATACATTCTTTCTAAGTTTTATAGTTTAAATTATTCAAATATGTCAGCAATTAGCTCTTTTAGTAAATAATTCGACTGAAGCAATTGAAAATAGTTTAATGACTGTGATGAGTATTACAGGAAAGAACTTCGGTCTTTGTGATCCATCATCTACAAAGAGTTCTCTGGTATAGCCACAATTTGAGAGATTGAAACAAAAAGTTTCCTTATAAACAGCTTATCAGAATTGGACAGTAGGGGACGATATTTCCCTAGTTTGTGTAAAATAAGTCAGCAGTTAAAAGACAAAATTAATCTTAATGGGCGATATAGCTAGCCAAAAGCAAAGGCAAATCTGAAAGAAATGATGAAATTAAACTCACATTTGTTAAAATGCGTTTCTTTGTGCTTGTTTATCAAAATCAGCTTTTGTTCCTTGTGGAATATTTGGCTATACTGTCATCAGCATTTTTTGTATTTAGATTCTATAAACACTTCTCACTTTCCACTATATCTTCCCAATTAGAATTTTCCGTAGGGGAATAATATACATTAAAAAGGGTTTGGTTTGAATTAAACACATTTATCTTTTAGTTTTGCCAAGAGAAAAGAAAAATCAAGAGGTAAAACCATACCAGAAGAAGTGATATAACTGGTGATGCTTCCATAGAATTAATATAAGTGCTTTCAATTCTATTCTATGTAGTAACCTGGGGAAAAAGAATCTTATCAAACTTATACATGTTTAATTGTGCTTGTAGTAAGATATATAATTCTGTCAAGGAATAGTTCTAGAGAGTTTTTATTGGATAGGCCCAATTTCACAAAAATTAATGGCTGAAAATACATCCATATTTATGAGGAGAAAAATAAAGTATGAAATAGTAAACTATTCCAGAGTAGTTTTTGGTATGGTTTTGAGGTTGATTTTTATCCTGACATTGCCATGAAAATCGAAAGCAGCAGTTTTACATATAATTTTAAGTAACTGGTATTTTATTAGTGAAATCATGTTTTTTCTGGTATCAAACATTTTTGCCATATGTTAATGAACTATTAAAATTAATACATGATTTTGGCTAGAAATTTCATAATTTTTATTTCTGTGCTTTTTCCAGAAACTGGATTTCTATTTACCATTTCAATATATAATATTGAAATACTTGTGAGTATAATAGCCTGATATACATCTCAAACTTTCATAGATTTACTTATTGTGAAATAGAATCAAATTTATAAAACTTACAAGAGGTAAAAGACATTGAGATACTTTATCAAGGCAAAGTCTGTGGATAATTGTTAAAACAATTTTTCTGATAGCTCAGTTAATCATGGAATCATAAACAAATCATGTAATCGCTATACATTCTAATTTCTGTGATTGTTTGTTAGAGGCCCAGGAAACCAAACCCAAATTTTACCCACTTTATAAGTTTCCCACTGGATGCATTTTTTTTTTTTCTGTTTGTTTTTTTGGAAAGTATTTTCTTAGAAAACCTGATTTGGCTAAAATTACTGAAGCAAATCATAACGCAATGCAAAGATAATTTACTGTACAAAAGTACAACCATGGTTTAAGACAAATTTCTTATTGTGATCCAAACTTAGCTGGAAAATATATACAATTAATGGCACTTACATATGACATATATGTGACAGATCAATAACGTTAAAAGGTTATTAAACAAGGAAGTATGAATATCCAAATTAAGCAGATAGGCTAAGAGCAGCCCTCAAATGGCATGCTTATCAACTAACTTCTCTCATTCCTGAGGAGTTCACAAACCAAGAATAAATATTCTAGAGTAAAGTATGAAGTATAAGATTGATTATAACTTGGACCTCGTCAGGACAAAAATATTGTATATACACCACAATATGTTGTGTTCAACCTTTGAAAGCCCTTTCAACTTTGTGAATACATAAAATATAAGCTACCTGTAATTATGAATTAATAGTGTTACTGAACACCTATCAGAGTCAAGGTTTTTGTGTAGTTATAAGGAAACTCTTTGACTAAAAATAATGGCAAAATAGAATCCCTTCACTACCTTTTTAGGACCGTGTGTCCTTTGTTTTCTGAGCTACTTCAGGATATTTGCATGAAAGTTTAAAGGCACTTGAATAGAGCTTTGAAATTGGTCTAACTAAAAAATAAGTAATAGGTTTAGAGAAGTTTCTTTCTATAAGAACAACTGTTTTTGCCCTTTAGGGAGTATTTGGCAATGTCTGAAGATAGTTTTAGTTGTCACAGCTTGGGGTGGCAGGAGAGGTTACTACTAGGAACTAGTAGGACAAGGCCAGGGATGCTACTAAATCCTTTCCTTTCCTCCTTAACAAAGTATTGCCAGTCTAACATGCCAATAGTGCTAAGGAAACAGAATATTAAGAAGAAAAGAGAATTCCTTCTGCTACCTTTGAAGTCAAGTGGAACATAGCAGTGAGAATTAGGAAAGATTTGTTCACCAGAAGCAGACTGGAGACCCCCTCGGAAGAGTCCTATGAATATTTTTTAAATAAAGTATTATGTGCTAAGATATGCTATCCCTCCTTGTGAGTTACAAATCTTCACTAAAAGTACAATATGCTGGTTGATGTTGATTTCCCTCCACAGTCCTTTGAAGGGACTGAGTTTTGTAATTAATGGTAGTTAATCCATGAAGACACAAGAGGACAAATGCAATTTGATTTGATACTTAGTGCATTCCAGTTCACTGACAGTGCAAGTATTGTAATATTTTCATGTCAGCTGATAAATAATTGCTAACTCAGACCTCTAAGTGATCTTGTCCTGACTGCCCCATACCTCTCAAAATCTAGCAGATGAAGAGATGATGTCTGATATAACTGGGGGCCAGAAGCGGATTCCAACCCTGCAGTCAATGTCCTCTAAGATGGTTTGCGCCTCTACTATATTTTGGTTAAGTATTTTGAATGTTACTCCTAGCTAAACTCTTAATAAAATCGAACCCCAATTCTCAAAATTTGGCAACTGAAGGTCAATCTGCATATGAGATCATGTAGATGGTAGTGAAAACCTTCATCTTGTGAAGGTTGGAGATTCACAAATTGAGATTGTTCATTCTATTGACAGACTTGAAAGTATAGTTTTACATTTATTAACTAACATGGCAGGTTTTTTGATGAGAGATTCAGTGTGTGAACAATTGCTTACATGTCAGTATGCTAGTTTTCTAAGTAAAGCTAAGAATATTTCAAGTAGCATAATATTTATTTGCTTGGTTTAGAATCCTTGGCATGAAAATGGTTTGAAAACACTGGCTTAGTTTCAAAATAATAAACATGTCAAGGAATAGAAATCTCCTTAAAAACAAAATGAAGATAAGACTGGGAATGTCAGAATTGGGCTGTACAAGTTCTCAAATCAATTATCTCAAATGCATTTTCATTATCCAAATTTACTTGTGATATTTATTTGTAAGAATTGTTTATTGTTGCTATAAAATTCATGGCACAGCACCTTGGATTGGTTTGCATTTTTCTCTACAGGGAGATATCTGAAATTGTGACAGTGAATTAGCGAAGGTAAGACAGAGGTCCTGGATGCAGAAAGGCTGTGAAATTTGTCTATCATGTTTAGGAAGACAAGGCCAAAATGGAACCTGGACCACAAGATTGTATGTAGTAGGTACCTTACTGTGGTGTTTGAACACTTATTTTTCTTAAAGGAGTAGAAATTATTATTATAATTATCTGCATGAGATAGTATTCCTGCTTTATTTTGTTGTAGAGCTAAATGGATTTTCAATGGAATACCAACCTACATAGCATATGAATTTAAAGAGTGTCAAATTCTGTTACAGAAGTTGGGTAAAGAAATAGAAATCTCCTTTAACAAATGGATATTTAGATGATGAGCCTGATAACTTAGAAAATAGCAATGTAGCAAAACCTCAGAAGAGATCAGGTGGTTTTGATAATGAATGTTTGAATTAAAATGATTTTCTATTGCTTGCTTTGCTAAAAAAAACTAAATAAACTTTGCTTTTGGCCCACATTATACCCAGCTCTACACCCATGCCTCTTCAAATTGCTCTGACAAAAACACTTACTTATACACACACATGCATGTCACCATGATTGTTTTCAGAGATCTAGAAAACCCCAATAACGATGTAAAGTTAAATCTTCAAGTAGTTATTCGATAATCAAAATCAAGGCAGAAATCGGCAAATTTCTCAGTTTCTGTGGGTCAGGAATCTGTGTGTGGCTTAGCTGGGTTCTCGCTCACAGTATCTCACAAGGCTCCAATCGTGGCTGCAGTCATCTCAAGACTGAAGGAAGATTCACTTCCAATCTCATAGACATGGTTTCTGGCCAGATTCAATTCCTTGCAGGTTGATTGAGGGCCTCATGTTTCCCCTGGCTGTTTGGCAGAGGCCACCATCAGTTCCTTGCCACGTGAATCTGTCCATAAGGAAGCAGCCACTCACGTGTTTTATTACATCAAATAAATGGAGAGAGAGAGAGAACTTGACACAATGAAAGCCATGATCTTTGTAATCTAACATTGGAAGTAACATCCCATCATTTTGATTTGCCTAGAGAGCCCACTAATAAACCCATGCACATATATTCACTGACCTTTAACAAGAATGCCAAGATTTCATAATGAGGAAAGGATAGTCTAATCAACAAATGGTGGTAGGAAAACTGGATATTAACATGCCAAAGGATAAAATTGAACACTTATTTTACATCATACACAAAAATCAACTCAAGATATATTAAAAACGTAAACCTAAGATGTGAAACCATAAAACCTCAAGAAATCATAGGAGAAAACTTTATAACATTAGTCTCAGCAGTTATTTCTTGGATATGACACCAAAATCACAGGCAACCAAAGCACCAAAGCAAAAATAGACCATGGTACTACATCAAAGTTAAAAAGATTTTGCATAGAAAAGCAAATAATCAACAGAGTGAATGGCAACCTACAGAATGGCAGAAAATATCTTCAAAGCATATATCTGATAAGAGATTAATACCCAAAGTATATAAGGAACTCCTACAACTCTACAGCAATAAGGCACAACCAGATTAAAAAATGAGCAACAGATTTGAACAGACATTTCTCCAAAAAAACCATATACATGGCCAACCAGTATATTAAAAGGTGTTCAGCATCACTAATCACCAGGGAAATGCAAATAAAAACAACAATAAGGTATCATTTACAACTGTTAGGATGGCAAAAACAAAACAAATCAAAACAAAACAGAAAATGGCAAGTGTTGGAAGTTAAATAGCACAGCCTCTATGGAAAACCATATGGAAGTTCCTTAAAATATTAAAAAAGAACCACAGTATGACCCAGCAATTCTGTTTGAGTATTTTTCAAAAAATTCAAATCAAGATCTCAGATATTTAATTGCACTGTTATTGACAATAGGCAAGAAATAGAAACATTCTAAATATCCATCAAAGGATGAATAAAAAACATGTAGTATATACATCCAATAGACTATTATTCAGCTATAAAAAAGAAGGAAATTCTTTTGTATGCTGCAACATGGACGAACCTCAAGGATATTATGCTAAGTGAAATAAACCAATCACAGAAGGACAAGGGCCGTCTGATTCCATTCATGTGTTGTCTAAAATAGTCAAACTCACAGAAACAGAGAGTAGTATGATGGCCGCTAGATTCTGGGGATAGAAAGAAATGGCACATTGTCTTTCAATGGGTATAGAGCTTCAGTCATGAAAGAAGAAAAATTCTAGAGGTCCACTGTACAACATTTTGCTTTTAGTTAACAATACTGTAATATACACTTGATTTTTGTTTTTTCAATGGAGTCTCACTCTATTGCCCAGGCTGGAGTGTGGTTGTACAATCTCAGCTCACTGCAAACTCTGCCTCCCAGATTCAAGTGATTTTCCTGCCTCAGCCTCCCAAGTAGCTGGGATTACAGGCGTGCACCACCACGCCCAGCTAATTTTTGTATTTTTAGTCGAGATGGGGTTTCACCATGTTGGCCAGGCTAGTATGAGACTCCTGACTTCAGGTGATCTGCCCACCTCGGCCTCCCAAAGTGCTGGGATTACAATATTACAGGCATGAGCCACTGCACCTGCCTTGGTGTTTTTTTTTTTTTTTTTTTTTTTTTTTTTTTGAAACAGGGTCTCCCTCTGTTGCCCAGGCTGGAGTGCAGTGGTGTAAACCCAGCCCATTGCAGCCTTGACCTCCTGGGCTAAAATGGTCCTCCCATCTTGGCCTCCAAAAGTGCTGAGATTACAGATGTGAGCCACCATGCCCAGCCCACTAAAAAATTTTTAAGAGGGTAGATTTAATGTTATATATTTTTTTAACCTCAGTATAAACAAAGAAAATGAAAATAAAAGATAATAGGCGTGAAGACCTAAAAGAGAGAAGCAGTGGAGTAAGAGGAGGTCTATCAGAGCAAGATTCAGTCATCTTGTTAACTGGTGTACTTCTAGATTGGTGCTGACACAGCTGTCACAATGTGGCTGTACTCAAGAAATATACAGATTAAAGGAGAGTTAAACTATGCTCTTTAACTTGGGAGGAAAAATGATAAAAGAAAAGGTAGACCCCAAAATGTTTACCCAAAAAATCCAGACACGGAAAAAATAACATGCTTAAAATATTCTTGAGGAAAGGAATAAAAACTTAAAAACTAAATATATGATGACAAAATATTTGAGTTAACCTGATAAAAGGGAGTAGAAACTGGAGAAACACTCCACGTTAAAGCAGAACAGAACATTAATACTTCCTGAAATATATCCTGTTGAAGAGTTATTGAATAGATATAATAAAACTATGATAAATGTAATACAAATATAAATCACAAAATGTAACACATAATAAAATACAAAACAGTATCAGCAAGGGGGAAAGTGTGAGAAACCACATGGAAAGCCCTGACCTGGCACTAAGTTAGCTTTTAGGGAGTTGAAGGTTATTATCCTCCGTTAATCTATAGTTTTAGGCTTAAAGACTAAATAAAAAAAGAACAAGGCCTTAAGATCAGGTGAAGTAAGGAATTTAAACTGAGATGCTTGCCTAAACTTGGGGCCTAAGGACTATGTTTCCAGGAAACATGGTAAAAGTTCTGTTTTCTTGCATCATAAATTAGACAATTAAATGTCTAGGGCCTATACTTGCCATAGGTTTACGATTTAAATTTACACTTCTTGCTTGGTCTCACAACCCCGGATGAAAAATTAACAACAAAAAAATTGATGTTTAGCTGATGATGCCATGGGGTACTTGGCAGAAACAAAGGCAAAGCCATTCTAGAAAGCACTCACACATATTTCTTAAAAACGTATACTTTTAAAGGAATGAAATAACGACATTTACATCAACCTGGATGGAATTACAGACTATTATTCTAGGTGAAGTAACTCATAAATAGAAAATCAAACATCATGTGTTCTTAAAATAAGTGGGAGCTGAGCTATGAGGATGTAAAGGCGTAAGAATGAAACAGACTTTGGGGACTCAGGAAAAAGGGTGTGGGGGGTGGTGAGGGATAAAAGACTACACATTGGGTACAGTGTACATTGCTCAGGTGACGGGTCCACCAAAATCTCAGAAATCACAGCTAAAGAACTTATTTGTGTAACCAAACACCACCTGTTCCCCAAAAAACTATTGAAATAAAAAAAAATAAAAATAAAAAAAATAAAGTTTGAGACACACTTTTTTAAAGCCCCCATAAAGATGAACTCACAAACATTCTTACATACCTGAGTGAATACATACATGAAAGTATATAAACAACATGTTAGCATCAGGTTCAAAAATGGAACGTAATGAGCTCTAAGAACTTGAGGTTCCACAACAACAATGTCCGATGAGTTTATGTATCATCTACACATGATGACAAATCATACATGTATATCTCCACTGGGCCTCATTTCTGAATTTTCATATATAAGTGATGATCATATATTAATAATCATAGTGCATGCCTATATATAAACATATACAATTATCACCAACTCAACATTTCCAATTGGATATCTAATGGCTATCCCTAAATTAGTATATCCAAAATTAAATTCCTGATTTCCCTTTTAAACTGCTCCTCTTCTGGTCTTCACCATCTCCAAAGAGGCATCCTTGATTTTTATTTTTTCTCACATCCTTTGTTCGACTCGTTAGTAAGTCCGTTAAGTCTACCTGTAAATTACATTTCAAATTTAATAACAAAGTAATTACTTTTTCTAGGACTCATTCCCTTTTCTGAATGGAAAAATAAATCCCTTTCATGTTCTTTTTTATCAAAAATCAGAATTTGAAACACACTTTAAGCTCAAACAAATGGTACCATGGTTATTGGCAAGAAAAGAAAGACTGGTGCAATGGTGTGCAGCAATAATAAAACACAAAATACTCAAAAGCATTTCAAGCAGGTGGTGCCACCTGTACCCATCTAATTCCTGCCCTGACAGTCTGCCACCCACTTGTGAAAAGGATGGAGAACTTGATACTGGTTCAATCCTGGTGGGGAAAGAAGGCTGTGGCTCTAGCTCAAGTACTAAGTCAGATATGGAGGAGGGGATTATTACTATTAGTGCCAGTGGATAATTTTCTTTCTGTGAAACAACTGTGGGGATCCCCTCAACAAATCCAGCTTTGATATTGGCAAGCTATCAAATGCGAGAATGGACACCTGTGGGCTAGAAATTCCCAGCTGTACTTGTTGCCCTGCTGTTCCAGCTGGCTGGCGTTTCCTTACAAAGGGTATAGAAAGGACCTGGATGAGGGGGAGCTAATCCATTAGAGAAGCCAGACCTGCTCTGAAATCAAGAAATACATTAGGAGATCATTTTAAGGAGTGTCATCTTCAGGGAACCAACAGCAGAAGAGTAAAACCAAATAAAGTTAGCATCTTTTAATAAACTCTTGGGTACTCCTTCTTTCAATGCCGCTATGGTAAAGATGCCATGTGATCAATTCTGGAAGCAAATAATATGAAGCATGTTGAATAAATAAATGAGTGAATAAATGAATCAATCAATCGGCATCACAGTTTGTTTTTTTCCAAATTTAAGCACCATAACTAGACTATGTATGCACATTTCACTTTTGAATCTTTTTATCAGAGATGTTGTGTTAAAGATGTTATTTTGTTTGCCTTGTGTTGGGAAATGCAACTTACCATAACTATTTTTGGCTGTGTGTTTCACAATTCTCTTTACAATGAGTCTTAGATTCCCCAGTATCTAATAATTTTTACATCATTAGAGAGGAATTGGATTAATAGTAGAAGAAATCACAGTAATAACTTTCCCAGTCATGGAAAAATCCATGTGTCTCTGGTACATAATTCTCACTTGAGGGTTTCCTTTTTGAAAAAGTGAAATCATGTGCACTTGAGTAGATCTGACTATAAACATAGTTCCTCATATGTGACTGATTATGTTGTTTTTAAAATTAGACTTCTTGAATAAGATCACCAACATGGGCCAAGTCTCAGTATAACCCTATCCCCTTCTGGGCATTGTTTACTCTCTGGCCAGTGATAGCAGAGGGAGAGAGCCATAACGGTTCTGATATCTTTAGATAGTATTATAATTTAGTCTTTTATTCATCCTTTTCCCAAACACAAGGGCATTTATTAACATGGGTATTTACGTCATATCCTCCATCTACCTAGGTATTGGCAACTGATGCCCATTATGGTTTGTGTGGTGGCCATAACTATCTAACGATAGCAGCTAATACATGGAATTACCTCATCTTCTGTACTAGGGAGAAGGGGCAGGCAAAGAATGTCTCTTGAAGAAACGAAAGTAGCTAGCATTACGACAGCAATTATTGAGAGCTAACATGAGTTCTCCAGGTTTGAAATAGTTAAAATTATCTTTTATAAGGTAATGTGTCCTTCCGCTATTAAGTCATTTTGTTATTACATGTATTCCAGTCTTAGAGAAAGAAGAGCCTGACAGCTCTGGTGGTGTGAGGTCCCAAGTAGGATCCTGTTACTGAATTCCTTTTAGAAGCCTAAAATTTCTTCAAGAAAATGAATGTCTTACGCGGCTATATCTTAATGGATCAAAGGGGCCTGTAATTTGTGTAAAACATCTATGTACGTGGCAATGTATCAGAGTTCCATGTAAAAAAAAATATTTCTGGTACCGAAATACAGAAACCAAAATCCTTGAAAAATAACAGTGGAAATTTCGTATTCTTTTTCTAGGCGACGTATTCAGATCGTCTGGTGTGAAACAGCATTCAGCACCAGACTTAAATCTCGCACCAAGCGGAGTAAGTAATCTCAATATAGTGGTGACAGGTGCAAGCCTTATGTCCTTTTACTGCAGGTTCACTGGGAAATGGCACCTAATAATGCCGCCCAGGTTTATATTGATTCAGAGAATCTGCTTTGCTTTCTTATAACTTCGAGTCAACGATTTTCTAATTCTTTAGAAGAATGCTAATTTTCTATCAGCTGTCATTCATTTTACTATTCATTAAGACAGGACTTGGTACAAATATTTCCACTTTTCTTTTTTTTCCAGCACACCCTGATGTAAAATTATTATTTTTGTTTATTTTTCTTTGACTTGTTAAAAAAATAAAATGGATTTAGATGAATGTGTGAAAATGATGAGATGTAAACCACTTTGGATTAGAAAATACTTCACATTTCCCTCAAAGAATATTGCTAACTAAAGCAAATGTTCATTTAACATTTAAAGTTAAATGTTAAAAGTTAAGAATTAAACATGCAGAGAAACGATCAGACGTATACCATGATGTGTCAGCAGAATCCAATTGAGTTCCTTATTAATGATTTTTTGTTTCATTTGTGTTATCCTGGCAAGGGTCTCGTAATTAATTCTCAAACCATCCCTGCTGTAGTTATAAGTTACTTGTATCTTTAAAAACATTAAACATGTAGAATGATGACATTTTTTGGCCATGTACAGACTTATAATCTCATTTTCTGACTGTCTTAATTCATAAATTTTTACACTTGATATTTTTGTAACTTGAAGAAGATAGAATATCATTTATAATTTTATTTTACTTCACAATACAATCAAGTGAATATCCACCCCATACCTACATATTTCCTAGTTAATGCATATTTTAACATTTGTTTATATGTGAGGTTGCAGGAGTTGGTGAAAGGGTTTAGGGGGAAGAAGTTGTGCTTAATTTGTCATGACTGCTGACCCCATGTCCAGCCTGAATTATTCTCCTATTAGACTCTTACCTTTAATTATTTATGTATTTATTTTTGAGATGGAATTTTTGCTTTTGTCACCTAGGCTATAGTGCAATGGCGTGATCTTGGCTCACCGCAACCTCAGCCTCCTGGGTTAAAGCGATTTTCCTGCCTCAGCCTCCCATGTAGCTGAGATTACAGGCATGCGCCACCATGCCCGGCTAATTTTGTATTTTTAGTAGAGGCAGTATTTCTCCATGTTGGTCAGGCTGGTCTCAAAACCCGACCTCAGGTAATCCACCTGCCTTGGTCTCCCAAAGTGCTGAAATTATAGGTGTGAGCCCCCGCGCCCGGCAAGTCTTACCCTTAATGTTTTCTCTCAAGAAAGGTTCTTCCTGATTTACTCCACTTCTTTATTTGAACAATTCTACTAATTCACCTGATTGTCAGTGACTATAGCCTACATGCCTACATGTGATCCACAGCATTTAAAGTGAGCATTAAAAAAATCAGTTTACTTGACAACTCACATATTTCTCAGCCCAGAGAACACTTTAGAATTAATTACCCTGGGATATTTAAAAGAATACTAACGTTTGGACTCTACACCAGCCTGAGTAAATAGCTGGCTGCCCAGGCTTTAGTATTAAAAAACAAAAACAAAAAACTACTCTAAGTTATTCTTAATTAAAGAGGGCTGAGAACCACAGCTCTAGAGGTAGAAAAAAAAAAGCACATGGATAAACCACATGAGCTCAATATTGCTCATGTTTTAATGTAGAAAGGAGCAGAGCAATGAGGGATAAAGTGATTTCTCATTAACACAATGCTAAGAAAATTGAATTTATCCTATATGGTAATTGCAAACCAATGAAAGATTCTAAGCCAGAAGTTGGTATTAACTTTCTGTTTAAGAATGATTACTTTCAGATAACTGGAAATTTTTAACCTGTATTCTCTAGTCCAACTAGGAGTTCTATGGATGGGCTTCAATTTGAAAGTAAAATTTTAGAAAATTTCCCACAGGCATAGATACGGTTTTCTTGAAAAATTATTTAGCTTTCACTTTCTCAAAGAAATATATAACTTGAAATAGTTTAAGATCACTAATTTTTAATGGGTGGATGGGGGACTGAAGGTAGAAAAACAAATTAGAACTATTGCATTTTCATATAGATTCATTTATCTGTTGCTATAGATCATTTAATGAGAGATGCTTGCATTCCTGTGGCTGTTACATTTAGCATCTAAATGTCCATGTAAAAAAGAAATATTTCTATCCAAGGAAAAGAAAATATACTATATTATTGCTCAGAAACACATTAGGAAGTTTACAAATGCATCTCTAATAGAAAGAATAATGTAAATCTCTTAAGATGTAGTCACATACACATATACATTGAAATATGATTGCTCCTAAATAACCTACACTAATATGTAATTGATGGTTTGAAGAAGGCTCAACAAGTCACTAATGCAGATACTATTATAAAGCTGCCAATTAATGAGTAGAGAGGTCAGGGAACTTCCTTTAGGGCCAGGGTTAGCTTCATGGGCATGAGGCCTGCACTTGTGCATGGTCCCATGCTCAAGGAGGCATATGTTTTAATTGGTGCTCTGCTTCTGCAGACTTAATAATTTTTGAAGGGCCTCTGATTTTTACTTTGTACTGGACCTGTCATATAGCTAATCCTGTTCAGGATATATAGCCATTAAGTGTCAGTTAGATTAACTACCCTTACAAAAACATGATTTGAACTCAGACTTTTAAAATGCAATATCTACTGTTAGTTGTTTTTACTGTTTCACTAAGTATAGGCGATATGGAACAGGAAATGCAAATGGGACATTTATTGGATCAAATAACAGGAAGTCCAAATGTAGGGTGAGTTTCAGGGCTAATTGATGCAATAACTCAATGACTTCATCTGCACCCACATTGTTTCTGTCTATCCTGTCATCTACTGTCTCATTCTACCCTGCTACTGGTTTCACTGAATTGCCATGAACAATCCTGGACTTCAGCCTTTCTTATTCATTTCCTCAGAGAGAGAAAGAGTCAAGTTTTTAAATTCTTCTCTGAGAAAGCAGGGATCTTATTTCCCAGAAGCCCCCAGTAACGATCCTTCATGTCTCATTGATCAGAACCAGGCCAAGGCCCATTTCTTAAACATTAAAAGCTCTGAATCAAGACAACTAGGACTGCTAAGTGGCAGCATCTCATCTCGACTTAGCTTTGTAACTGTAGATGAACCATCTTCTGTCAAGGCATGTGGATATGCCATGAATAAAATTCCTGTGCAAAATTAGAATCTGTGAAGAAAGGAGGGAAGAGATTCTGGATTGATAAACAACAATATTTACCCCTACCTCAACTGTAAATGTTTTACTTACTGGGTTTTAGTGCTTTTAATTGCTGTGATTATTTCAATCTATTATTTAGAGAAATGATTTCCTAAGAATAGTATCTATGGATCAGTCTCATCAGTCTGCTGTGGAATAAAAACAAATTAATTTGGTAAATTTTTAACAGTAATACACTTTTTAAATGTCGAGACTTACCTTTCTCTTAATATCTGTCCAAACTGTAGTGTTATAACATGTTTTCTTTATAAAAATGATAACAGATTATAGATAAAAACATTTACTTGGAAAGATTAAATTTAGTAATAACATGGCAATTATCTTGTTATTTCTCTTGTTACGATTATTGTGATTAGAGTTCTTATTTTCTAATTTTACTATTTATTGAAAACAAAATTTTAATTATAAAATTTAAAAGTGATAGGTGTTTTTGTTTTCAGTCAGACATAATTTGGGTCTCAAATGTTGCACTTAAATTAATAATAATAACAGCTAAAACTTCTTGAATCCTTAAATGCTTTCACTTTGCCTGGGACCTGAGTTTTACACATGGCATAGAACTCTGGACACTCAGTGGTGCGTTTTTGACCAAATGTTTGATAGGTGCCAAGCTTTTTATAAGTAGTGAGGTCAGCCTGAGTAGAGAAGAAGTAAGCATGTGGTTAAGAATGTAAGCTATCTGTATTCAAATCTTGCCAACACCACTTCCTAGCTGTGTAAACATTGGCAATTTTCCAAAATCTCTGCACATAGGCTTCTTCATGTATAAGTTGGGATAACACTATTAACTTTCCTAATACAGTTATTGTGAAGATGAACTGATTTAGTAAAGGTGAAGCACTTTGAAGGAAATCTGACATTTCATATTATAAAAATCATAAATATGTTAGTATTCAACCAGGGAAAGAGACACCACTCAGTGTGTCTCAAACAGAGGAAATTAAAGGCAAGAATTGATTACACTTAGTGCCAAGAAACCAACTGTAGCAGAGTGAGGCAACATAGAGATTATGAATAGCAGGTGCTGCTCTTAACCCAAGCCTTCAGGAACATGGGTAGGACGTGAGGCTAATGAAGTCCAGAGATAAGTCACCCAGGAGGCATTGTAATCAGACAGGAAACTGGTAGAATTTGAAGTCATGGAGGGGATGTGATTGCAACTGGAGTCACTTTCCAGAGAAGAAGGTGAATTACCCCTACCTTCTCCCTTTCTCACAATCTCCAGTTTCCATCTGTATGTCCTTTGAGCCAAACTTAGACAGATGCTTACAGAGGTTAGCCTTCCCACCACACAGAGCAGAGCAGCAGAAAGTTAAAAAATGGATCTGTAAGCAAGTAAGGCCATTGCTGACATAGATACTATTATCATCTCTCTATGTGTAAGAGACTTGGAGAAATCACAACCCCACTTGTGGTATATATTGGTGTAGTAAGAAGGTTAATAATATATTAATGGTTTTCAGTTTAGACGATTTCACATGTTAATTTATTTTTCCTTCATATTGCATTAAAACTTCCCCACTCCCAAAGGCATTCTTATCTATTATGTCTCATTAGGACTTGAGGTAAAGAAAATGCAATTATTATATTCATTTTACAACTGAAGAAGTTGTGTTCAAGTTTATATATCCAAATATATAGAAAAAAACAAATGAATTCTTTTTATTTATGTAAACTTAAGTCCATTTGTTGTGATGAAAGAACATAATAAATTATAATTTATTTGAGAATATGTATTGAAGTATTGTTTCTACAAAGTAACCTCTATTCTTACAGATGTCACCATCTTGAAGAGCTGTAACTCAGAGATATCCATATATCTATATCTCCAGCTACAGTCCTCACACTCTCTCTCTACCTCAAAGATATGATGGATTGTGTCAGATCACTGCAATAAAGTCAGTTACATATTTTTTTGGTTTCCTAGGGCATAGAAAACTTATATTTGTACTATACTGTAGTGTATTACATATGCAATAGCATTATGCCTAAAAAACACTTAATTTTAAAATACTTTATTGATAAAAGTGCTAATGATCATCTGAGGCTTTGAGGAGTCATAATCTGTTTGCTGGTGAAGGGTGTTGCTTTGGTATGATGGCTGCTGACTGATCAGGGTGGTGGTTGTAGCAATTTCTTGAAATAACACAACAATAAAGTTTGCTGCATTGATTAACTCTTCACAAAAGATTTCTCTGTAGCATATGATGCTGTTTGATAGCATTTTATCCAAAGTAGAACTTTCAGGATTGGAGTTGATCTTCTTAAAGACTGCCACAGCTTTATCAACTAAGTTTATATAATATTCTAAATTATTTGTTGGCATTTCAACAATGTTCACAGCAACTTTACAAGGTGTAGATTCCATCTCAAGAAACCACTTTCTTTGCCCTTACATAAGAAGCAACACTTCATCTATTCAAAGTTTATCATAAGTTTGCAGCAATTTAGCCACATCCTCAGGCTCTACTTATAATTCTAGTTCTCTTGCTATTTCTACCACACCTGAAATTATTTCTTCCACAGAAGTCTTGAATCCTGCAAAGTCATCCTTGAGGGTTAGCATCAACTTCTCCCAAATTCCTATTAATGTTGATATTTTGACCTCCTCCCATGAATCACAAATTACAAGTGTTCTTAGTAGTATCTAGAACAATGAATCATTTAAAGAAAATTTTCAATTGACTTTGCCCAGATGTATCAGAGTAATCACTATCTATAGTAGCTATAGTCTTCCAAAATGTACTTCTTAAATAAGACTAGAAGGTCTTAATTACTCGTTGATCCATGGGCTACAGAATGGATGTTGTGTTAGCAGGCATGAAAACATTAATCTCCTTGTACAACTCCAGCAGAGCTCCTGGATGACCAGGTGCATTGCCAAAAAGCAATACTATTTGGAAAGGAATCTTTTTTTTTCTGAGCAGTAGGTCTGAACAATGGGTTTTAAATGTACATTAAACCATGCTATAAAGAGGTGTGATGTTATCCAGGGTTAGCTGTTCTTTATACAACACAGACAGAGTGGATTTAGCATAATTTTAAAGGGCCGTAGGGTTTTCAGAATGATCAATGGGCATTGGCTTCAACTTGAAGTCACCAGCTTCATTTGCTCCTAACAAGAGTTAGCCTGTCATTTGAAGCTTTAAAGATAGGCATTGACTTATTCTCTCAAGCTATGAAAATCCTAGATGGCATCTTCTTCCAATAGAAGGCTATTTTATCTACATTGAAAATCTGTTATTCAGTGTAGCTACCTTCATCAATGATCTTAGCTAGATATTCTGGATAACCTGCTGCAGCTTCTCCATCAGCACTTGCTGCTTCATCTTGCACTATTTCGTTTTATGGAAACGGCTTTTTTTCCTGACACCTCATGAGCCAACTTCTGCTAGCTGTGAAATTTTCTTCTGCAGTTTCCTCACTGCTCTCACCCTTGAAAGAACTAAAGAGAATTAGAGCCTTTCTTTGGATTCAGTTTTGGCTGAAAGAAATGTTGTGGCTGGTTTGATCCTCTAACCAGACCACTAAAGCTCACTCCATCTCAGCAATGAGGCTGTTTTGCTTTCTAATCATTCTCATACTCACTGGTGCGGTGTTTTTAATGCCTTTCAAAAACTTTACCTTTGCATTCACAGCTTGACTGTTAGGTACGAGATGCCTAGCTTTTGGCCTATCTTGGCCTTTAACATGCCTTCCTCACTAAGCTTAATTATTTATAGCTTTTGGTTTAAAGTGAGAGATGTGCAATTCTTCGTTTCACTTTAGCATCTAAAGTCCATTGTGGGGTTATTAATTGACCTAATTTTAATATTGTATCTCAGAGAATACAGAGGCCTGAGGAGGAAAGAGATGAATGGCCAGTTGGTGGAGCAGTCAGAACACACATAACGTTTATCAATTAACTTTCCCATCTTATATTGGTTCAGTTTGTGCATGGCACCCCAAAACAATTACAATGGTTACAAAAACAAAAGGAATTGTGGTGATCACAGATCGCAGATCACCACAATAGATATAATGGAAAAATTTGGAATATTATGAGAATTACCAAAATATGACACATTGACACAAAATGAACACATGCTGTTGGGAAAATGGTGCCAATAGACTTGCTTGAAGCAGGGTTGATGCAAACCTTCAATTTGTACAAAGCACAGTATCTGCAAAGAGCAATAAAGCAAAGTGCAGTAAAATGAGGTATGCTTATATATACATGCACATATACCCAAATATACATTGACTATGCAGCCATTATTTTCCCTATGAATTCTAGCAGTACCATTTTAAAAATAATGTTTTATGTTTTGTTTTTCAAAATTAACTGACGAGGATAGGATGGGTTCTCTATATACTGACTTCCACAATTTTAGGTTTTTGTTTTTCCAATGCAAGTGATTTATCTTCAAGTAGCAACATTTCTGTCTTCTCACATTCTGTTGGAGTATTTTACTTCATTTATTGGTATAATGGCCCTTTATGATGTGAAGATTTTAAGAGAGTGATGATATAACTAATTTTTATGATCTTGTATAAGATTTTAAATGGTATACAAAAATAGGCTATGAAGTGTAACTTTATCTAAGATAATACCAGTTCAACTACTTTTGATTTTTTCCATTACTATTTCAAAAACTGGGGTTGAATAATAAGAACCCCAAGCCAAGATATCACTTTTAGGGACATCAGAAAGTTAGAATTTAACCTTTCATGTCTTCTTGGTCTTGCTTGAAAGAAAACAATGACCTCTACAAATTTGAAGGGTTCTCACTAGAATATGAATTTTTCTACCTATCCAGCCCCCGACCTGTGTCAATGCAAAATCTCCACTATCAATTTCAAGATTTCCTTTTCAACATAAATCACGTTGGTATATTTATGACATACTTTAGGTGTCAGATTCTTAAAACATTATCTTACCTAATGATTCTCTTGGTTACAATAGAGCCATGCCAATTCTAAGTTTATTTCAAAATAAGAAGAGGAAATATTCCTTCCACTCAATGTTACACACTGTTATAGGTGTCCCACAGCAGGATTGCCTGGGCACAAGTTATGAGAGTTGAACATGATGGTTTATTCACAACATGTCTGCAGTAACTCTTTCAGTCTCAGGATGCATAACATGCCCAGGGTATCTGGAGAGGATATAGAGAAATAGGAACGCTGTTACATTGTTGGTGGGAGTGTAAATTAGTTCAATCATTGTGGAAGACAGTGTGACGATTCCTCAAGGATCTAGAACCAGAAATACCATTTGACCCAGCAATCCCATTACTGTGTATATACCCAGAGGATTATAAATCATTCTATTATAAATCATTCTGGTTCAATAAGGCTTTAAATAGAAAATGTAGAAAACACAGAGAATCACAGCCTGCTAACTTTTACGCTTTGTTACTGAATCTTCCTTTTTTTTTTCCTGTTATGGCCTTATTTTAATATTAAATTTTCTCCCAGAGTCATAGATTCTCTAATAGTAGATTCTGTCATTACCTTTCCGGAGTTCTTTTTGCTAATTAGCTTAAAGCTAGTTCCTATCCCTTCCATCGCCAACCATGAACAAAGTGAGCTTTCTTTTTCTAGGAGAACCCATATAATTACTTATACCAAGAGATTAAAAATCATATGGAAAGGGAGGAAATTGCCTGTATAAAGTGGTTAGACCAGTGCTAACCACTTCCTAGGCACTATGTAAGTACTTGTTATTAAATGATTGGATGTATAAATTAATTCATCAATGAAGTGAATGCCATCAGAGATTTACCCAATTGAATCTCCACTCATCATTCAGCAAGTAACCGTAACGATAAAAAACAATCAGGCAAGAGAAATAAATAAAAGGCATTCAAATAGGAAGAGAGAAAATAAAATTGTCTCTGTCTGCAGATGACATGATTGTATACTTAGAAAACCCCATCGTCTCAGCCCAAAATCTCCTTAAGCTGATAAGTAACTTCAGCAAAGTCTCAGGATATAAAATCTATGTGCAAAAATCACAAACATTCCTATACACCAATAACAGACAAACAGAGAGCCAAATCATGAGTGAACTCCCATTCACAATTGCTACAAAAAGAATAAAATACCTAGGAATCCAACGGACAAGGGATGTGAAGGACCTCTTCAAGGAGAGCTACAAACCACTGCTCAAGGAAATAAAAGAGGACACAAACAAATGGAAAAATTTTCCATACTAAAGGATAGGAAGAATCAATATCATGAAAATGGCCACACTGCCCAAAGTAATTTACAGATTCAATGCCATCCCCATCAAGCTACTATTGACTTTCTTCACAGAATTAGAAAAAACTACTTTAAACTTCATATGGAACCAAAAAAGAGCCTATATAGCCAAGGCAATCCTAAGGCAAAAGAACAAAGCTGGAGGCATCATGCTACCTGACTTTAGACTATACTACAAGGCTACAGTAACCAAAACAGCATGGTACTGGTACCAAAACATATATATAGACCAATGGAACAGAACAGAGGCCTCAGAAATAACACCACACATCTACAACCAACTGATCTTTGACAAACCTGATCAAAAAAGCAATGGGGAAAGGATTCCCTGTTTAATAAATGGTGTTCAGAAAACAGGCTAGCCATATGCAGAAAACTGAAACTGGACCCCTTCCTTACACTCTGTACAAAAATTAACTCAAGATGGATTAAAGACTTAAAATGAGACCTAAAGCCATAAAAACCCTAGAAGAAAACCTAGGCAATACCATTCAGGATATAGGCATGGGCAAAGACTTCATGACTAAAACACCAAAAGTAATTGCAACAAAAGCCAAAATTGACAAATGGGATCTAATTAAACTAAAGAGCTTCTGCACAGGAAAAGAAATTATCATCAGAGTGAATAGGCAACCTACGGAATGGGAGAAAATTTTTGCAATCTATCCACCTGACAAAGGGATAATATCCAGAATCTACAAGGAACTTAAACAAATTTACAAGAAAAAAACAACCTCATCAAAAAGTGGGCAAAGGATATGAACAGACACTTCTCAAAAGAAGACATTTATGCAGCCAACAAACATATGAAGAAAAGCTCATCATCACTGGTCATTAGAGAAATGCAAATCAAAACCTCAATGAGATACCATCTCATGTCTGTTAGAATGGTGATCATTAAAAAGTCAGGAAAAAACAGATGCTGGAGAGGATATAGAGAAATAGGAATGCTGTTATGTTGTTGGTGGGAGTGTAAATTAGTTCAATCATTGTGGAAGACAGTGTGATGATTCCTCAAGGATCTAGAACCAGAAATACCATTTGACCCAGCAATCCCATTACTGTGTACATACCCAGAGGATTATAAATCATTCTAGTATAAAGACAAATGCACACATACGTTTATTGCGGCACTATTCTCAATAGCAAAGACTTGGAACCAAACCAAATGGCCATCAATGATAGACTGGTTAAAGAAAATATGGCACATATACACCATGGAATACTATGCAGACATGAGAAAGGATGAGTTCATGTTCTTTGCAGGGATGTGGATGTAGCTGGAGACCATCATTGTCAGCAAACTAATACAGGAACAAAAAACCAAACACTGCATGTTCTCACTCATAAGTAGAGTTGAACAATGAGAACACATGGACACAGGGAGGGGAACATCACACACTGGGGCCTCTCAGGGGATGGGGCACTAGAGGAGGGATAGCATTAGGAGAAATACCTAATGTAGATGACAGGTTGATGGGTGCAGCAGACCACCGTGGCATGTGTATACCTGTGTAACAAACCTGCTCATTCTGCACACATATCCCAGAACTTAAAGTATAATAAAAAAAAAACCCACCATTTTTATATTTTCTCTTAAAATAAAAAACAAATTCCTTGGCAAATCAATCTAGTTTGAATTTGATAAATGATTAACACCCCAAGCTCTCTCCCACCCATAGACCCAGACTGCGTTTTTGACATTTGCAACTCTCCTAGGGTAGAATAAAATACTGGCCCAATGGTTATTACCAGTACTGAAGTTTCAGCCTAGAAGCTGGTTAATTCTAGACATAGTCTTCAGTCCATAATTAATAGATCCTATTCATCATGGATATGTCTGATTAGCCAACTACACTGTAAATGCTTTACTGGGAGGGACTAATCGCTTTCCACCTCTTGACTACTAAACTAAATATGCATCACTATAGTTTGTGTATTATTAATAGTTAAAATGCTTTTCTAATTATACAGATAAAACAAAGAACGATAGCTCTTTATACTTAAAATTTGTGTGTTCTACATTTTCTAAGAAAAACCTAACATTAACAGAATATTTGGACTTCACATTTGCCAATGAAATGGTCATTGTATTGATAATGAAATAGTTCTGTTTTCTACCTGTATATTTAAATTCTCAATTATGAGACTTCATAACAAGAAAGTACACAAATCCTTGATGAAAT
The DNA here is from genome assembly GCF_028878055.3 of Symphalangus syndactylus. Classification (NCBI taxonomy): domain Eukaryota; kingdom Metazoa; phylum Chordata; class Mammalia; order Primates; family Hylobatidae; genus Symphalangus; species Symphalangus syndactylus. The sequence goes on from NC_072440.2 coordinate 47,448,699, forward strand.
TTACATGAACAAGTTCCACAAAATATAAATTTCTTTCAAGAAGCTTTAATAATTTCTTTATAATTAGAAATGTAAAAAGATGCATGATAAGAATTATAAATTAAAAGGAAAACCTGTATATAGTCTAAAATTTAGTGGTAAAAATGTTTCTATTTAAAGATGCTAATCTTCTTGCATGTATGTCTAAATAAACAGAAGGTGTTTTCCAGGTTTTTAAGATGGATTTCTCTTCAGTTAAAAAAAAAAAAAAAAAAAAAAAAAAGGAAATATCCTAAGCTTTCAGGAAGTAAAAAAAGAGTTTAGCCTCATAAAAAAAAGTCTTCGTAGTTCTGCTTAATGTTCATGTCATCAGTTAAATTAGATGTGACAGGACCAGTAAGTCTGGAGATTTTCACCACTAGTGTGATTGCCTTGAAGTATTCTGTCTCCTTCGAATCTCTTTGGCTCCATTTCCCAAGGAAGTCGACTCCATGTTAATCCTGTTGACTCTTGCACAGTGGTTTTAAATAGTCTGTGTCCAGCCCTAGGGAAGGGAATGATCTCTGAAAACTGCTAGCCCATTTAGCCACCCAGCCATCAGCCTTTTCCTAAGAAAGAATGCTAATTACAACAAGAGATTGCTTATATCTTAACACCACCATGAGAGTTGAAAGAGTCAATTACTTATTTCGGGATTGTGTATGAGGTTAAAGAGTATGCCCTCTCAAAGGTCTTTAAACTGATAATTGTCACATGCAAAGAAGACATGGTTTGAAATGTTGATGAAGCAAGGCAACATATTTTCATCACCCATAACACAATCACACTTTTAAGCAAGCTGGTGTTTGGTTAAATTATAGGGATCTGCACTCCTTATCATAATTCATTTGGTACTCAGAATTTAATTGGTTGATCTTGAGTATACTTCTTTATCTAATTTTTAAAATAACTTTATAATAGCATCTAAATGATTTGCCAGGCAAATACATATAGGTCAAGATTTAAAACTTTTCCCTGTTTTTGCTCCAATGATGAAAATATTGGTATTGGCTTGTATGTACGCTTCATTATTTATACAACTTTGACAGTTTTATTTTAAAACATATTTTAAGTAAAATATGTTTTATTTAAATAGAAAGTCCCACTTAAATAAAAGTCCTGAAAGAAATAAACATTATAAATGCATAATATTAAAATAAATTACTATTTAAAAATGTACATAAGTTTCATTAATAACCTAGATAAAAACTTTAGATGATGAATGACAACAAACTACAATTTAGTAGGAAAGAATTGGTTTTCAAAGATAGAACTCTTCCTTGAGATACATTCAGCTAGTATGAAAACTATACACTTTAAAGCAATACTCTTATTTACTTATGATTTAAATAAATTTAATTTTCATAGTATTACCATGATCATGATTCAGTTAACTGGTTTCTCCACTTAGACTTCCAGTATATATATGAAACAATTAAAGTAAAGAAAAATTATTACTATGTAGAATACTAATATGTTTATAGTGCTCTCATCATTGATAAAGCATCTGGTTTCTAACCACTTTCTAATCGAGATCATTATGTTTCTTATCTTTAATTGTTTTGCTTTCTAATCTAATGAAATAAAGTGAAAAAAAAAAAACCACATTGTCTTGGGATATATTCATAGAAGGCCTTTTAGTAAACAGTAATAATAGCAAGGTAGACTAAACTATTTGTAGGGAAAGGTAAAAGCTGATATTCCTTCCCAGAAGCTAGTTTTAAGCTAAGGAGCAATTTGAGATACCATCGGTACATTCCAGAACTCCCCTTGGTCTTAATTAGAACAATTGAAAGAAACTGTTAATTTTGATCAGCTGGTGAAAAGCCCTGCTGTTGCAGTCAGTCATTTCTATAAAGTTCAACTTTCAAGTTCATAAGCAAAAGGGTTAGATTAAAGGATTTTTCCTCCCAGTAAATCATTAGCACAAATGCATCATTTCAAAATTAATACTTTAAGATTGAGCTGTATTTTAAGGTTAGAGAGTTATTAGTTTAAAATGTGACACAGAGTGTATGAGTAATTCATTTCACAGTGGGTTGCATATTTTTAGTTTCCATATTTAGAGCTAAATCAAATATTTTAATTTGTGGAAAATCCATCTTTTGGAAACATATACTGGTGTTCGTACTACATATCTATATAATAATCAAAAATAGTGTTTTAGGGAAAAAGTAACGTAGGGAAGCTGGAGAATATGTTAGAAAAGGCTACAGTGAAAGGGGCAAATAAAGTAGGAATGTGGTGGGTGAGATGCTTTCAACAGCTTTTCTGTTTGTAACACAAAACCAAACCACGAGGCAGTGGGAAGAGAAAGCTAGCTAAGACAGGGGACACAGTTACCCACAACACAAGATTTCTCATTGACTGTCACATACAGCAGAGAGGGTGCAAATATGCTTATTTCAGAGATCTGTGATTGATGATGGATAAATTCCATTTCTGGTATTGTGTATTTGCTTTTCCTTTCTATGTGGATGTTGATTACTTTTGCTAGACTGATGATCCCCAGGTGCATGTACCTTATGGTACGCACCACATGCTCCTTTGAGATTCAGGAAGACAACATTGAAACGTTTTGGTATATTTTATGTTTTCTGTCATATTTTTTCTGTAGGATTAATAATATGCATATTGTATTAATACAGTAGTATGTGGATATTTACACACAAATACATGAATATAATAGTGCCCAATGTAAAAGATTTGGAGACTACATATCTATGTAATGATTGTTTCAATAATCAACAAAGTCCCTTCAAACCAAACATTTATGATTCTAAGTATGTGATGGTGTGACTCTACATATTTGTATTCAGAATAAATATTTAAATAGTTTCATATTTGCATCACATGGAGGGATTGCTTTCTATTTGCTATTTAGTAACGTCAATGAAATACAAATTTGTACTCATACACCTTCACTATCTTGCTGGCAATTTGGGTGCATAACTCATTTCAACCTTTGAACACTATGATTCTTGTTTAATCACTATTGAGAAGGAATGTTTCCTAAGGGGCTACAGGCATAGCTTTATTTGCATACGTAGCTCAGAAACTGTAGAATATTAGGGTAGTTGTTAAAAATCCGTTAGCACCTCTATGAGCATCCCTAAATGGTAGTAAGGAAGAGACAACATAAAAAGTGGCAGCTGCTGGATGAATCCACTTGCAGAGGCTGAGTGGAACCAGAGGCCACATATCAGAAGAAAGTGTGCAAAATGACCCAACTCTAAACTGCAGTAGCAAAGACTGTACCCATGGAAGCCAGCCCCAAATTTTACTTCAACCAATATACATACTTTATTTTTTCAGTCAGAGCCATACTGGTATAAATATAAGAATAGACTATCTCCTGTCTATTCCCTGATATGGTTTTGCTGTGCCCCCACCCAAATCTCATCTTGAATTGTAATCCTTGTAATCCCCAAGGGTCAAGGGCAGGACCCAGTGAGAGGTGATTGGATCATGGGTGTGGTTTCCCCCATGCTGTTCTCGTGGTAGTGAGTTTCCATGAGATCTCATGGTTTTATAAGGCAGTTTTCTCTGCTCCTGCAAGTTCTCTCTCTCCTGCCTCCATGTAAGATGTGCCTTTTCCACTTCAACAATGTTCATAAGTTTCCTGAGGCCTCCAAAACTGTGAGTCAATTAAACCTCTCTTCTTTTTTTTTTTTTTTTTTTTTTTTTTTTTTGAGACGGAGTCTCGCTCTGTCGCCCAGGCTGTAGCGCAGTGGCGCAATCTCAGCTCACTGCAAACTCCGCCTCCCGGGTTCACGCCATTCTCCTGCCTCAGCCTCTCCAAGTAGCTGGGACTACAGGCGCCCGCCACCACACCTGGCTAATTTTTTGTATTTTTAGTAGAGACGGGGTTTCACCGTGGTCTGGATCTCCTGACCTCGTGATCCACCCACCTCGGCCTCCCAAAGTGCTGGGATTACAAGCGTGAGCCACTGCGCTCGGCCAAACCTCTCTTCTTTATAAATTACCCAGTCTTAGGTATGTCTTTATAGCAGTGTGAAAATGGACTAATACATTCTTCAAGTGGAGACTTAGGAGAACTAGGCTTTTGTGTAGTAAATTAATGACTTTTTGGAATGGTCAGTTCACAGGTTCTCTATCTGCCCTTAAGGGAATAGCTGCTAAAGTATATGTAACCCATTTTGCTTTCTAGAGGATAAAAAGATTTAAAGCATAGCAACAGGGACAATCTGGGGAGATTATTTAATAATGCTGGGTACTAAATCATATTCGCAGACTCCGAGATCTCTACGTAGTACAAGAATCTGTCCTTGGAGAAACCAACTCAGAAAATGTGCACACAATTATTCAAAAAGTAGTAACAAAAATACTTTTCTCCAATTCCTTATTCAAACGTTTAGGAAGAGATAGATTTTGCAATTCTGAATTTTAGAAAGATAGGTTATGCATATACCATATATTTCATAATATACCCAGCAGATTCTAGGGGAGCATGCCAATATTAATCTTCAGTTGAGAAAAAGAAATCTCAGCTAAGTCAAAGAAGCCAGATACAGAAAGTCAAATACCACATGATCGCATTTGTATGTGGAATCTAAAATGGTCAATGGTGGTTGCTAGGAGAGGGGAACGGGGAAATGGAGAGATGTTGTCAAAGGGTACAACATTTCACTTACGCAAGATGAATAAATTCTGGGGATCTGATTTGCAGGATGCTAAGTACTGTGGTTTGAATGTGTTTCCTCCAAAATTCAGGTATTGAAACTTAATGGCCTGTGTCACAGTGTGAAGAGGTGGAGCCCTTAAAGGTGATTAGGTCATGAGGGTTCCTCTCTTCAGACCCTTATAAAAGATGTTTCACACACTGTTTGGCTTTCTTGCCATTCTGTCTTCCATCATGTAAGGACACAGCATTCCTGTCCTTCCAGGAATGCAGCAACAAAGTGCCATCTTGGAAGCAGAGAGCAACGCTCACCAAACAACTGAATCTACTGGCACCCTTATCTTGGGCTTTCCACTCTGGAATTATGAGAAATAAATTTCTATTCTTTATAAATTATCCTGTCTTAAGTATTTTCTTAGAATAGTATAAATAAACTAAGACAGTGACTATAGTTAACAATACTGTATTGTATGCTTAAAATTTGCTAAGAGGATAGATTTTAAATATTTTTACTGCACAAAATAAAAAAGACAATAGTAACTATGTGAGGTGACGGATATGTTCATTAACTTCATTGTGGTGATCATTTCGCAATGTGTGCAGATATCAAAACATCAAGTTGTATACCTTAAATGTGTACAATTTATATTTGCCACTTACACCTCAATAAAGCTGAAAAAAGAGAAATCTCACTGAAGAAAGTTTAACATAGAGTGGTTGCACAGATGTTGGCAATATGAAAGCATAAAGAAGAAAGCATTGAGAAACTCAGAGAAAATAATAGCAAGAAGAGTTTATCAGAATATAAAAGATTGGAAAAGGGTACTGCTCAACTGAAGTTATGATGCTGATTCTAGAGGTACCAAAACTACCTGGAAATGGAAATGAGCTGTTAAAATGTTTTTGTTAAGAAAATTAACAAATATAAAGAAGCAAGCCCCTCTTCCCTTCTCCTGCTTGCTTTTTGTGCCAGGTACTTGTACAAATATAACTGGAAACCAGTTGGCAGAGGAGAAATGTAGCTTGGATAAGTCTAAGCCCCAGCTTTTCAGAGCCAATAATGGAAGGACAGATCAGAATTATGAGACAACAGATTACCAACAGGTTAATATGTCAATAACAAAAATAATGAATATTGGCCCTAAGTAGAAACAGTAAATAAATAGTTTACATCTGTTCAGTTGAGGTTTTGCAGCCAAATGAGTTGCCTGCAAATTTTTAAGAATTGGAGCTTTTGGAATTTTGAAGTTATGAATAAACTGGTTATGAATAAACTTACACTGTACTGTATTTGAAGAAAACACCTTATATGCTCTCTGAGTGTTCTTGAAAGATTTTCTCCCTGTAAGCATTTTGCATGAATCACTGTGAACATAGAAAGATAGACTTCTCTGAGAATAAATAGGCACACGCAAATCTTATCTGTCCTCTTCCTCTTGAGTGCAAGCTTGCCTGCAGAAAGTTGAGTTACCTTCTGCTTTTGCAGATCATAAATAGAACCTGCACAGGCCCCTTCTATGTGGGAAGGCCTGTGCAAGGTCAGCTTTACCTATGACTGGAACTTAGTAGTGTAAGCCCATATAGCAAAGAGATTAAAAGCTACATCCTCTAATTTGGCCTTTAACAGTCATAAAGATAATATTTTGACTTCTTTCTTTATTCAGTGAAGGTAGAAAAGAGTGGCACAAATATTTGGGGATCCCTAGAATCACTTATTGTTTAATATCATGATGTAAATTTTAAAATTCATGAATAGAAAATGAACTTTTGCAAATACTGTCTACTTCTTAATGGCATCAGCCTATACTACCTTGGAACATTATTGATCCTTGGGAGATGTATGCAATAATGTTCTGTCCTATAAGTAAAATAGTTAAAGCATGAGGTGTGTTGAAATCCAATCTTGGTGGTCCTTACTCACTCTGGATTTTCTTTCAAAACTTGGAGCATAAAAAGCTCTTTCCATCTTCTCCTATATTTAGTATACGCTGTTATAATCAGCATTTATTGTGTTGCTGAAATCCTGAGATAATTTCTAGAGTAAATGACTCACACTTGAGAAATGTGCAAATGGAATAGGAGAGAGGGATTCAGGATGAGGCCCTAACCTGTGAGCAGGGTGAAATTTAATGCAAGAACATTTAGAAGCACTTGGGTGGCAGTGAAAATCTGAAAGCAAAGCAAGGTGATTAGGAACTAAAAGTACATGGGAAAAGTAATGCCTTTGTGGAGAGGAGCTTGACCTTTTACTTGGTAGTCCTTTGGACTCTGAACAAAATCTATGTATATTAACCTTGCACCTTTGACCAGATTTAGCTATTCACCATGTTTGCTAAAATTCTATTTATAAAGCTCCCTAAACCTTGAGTTTAAAAGCTGTGCATGTATTTGTGCAGCCAAGGTGGGTATCTTGGGTTAACTAAAGGAATGATTAATAATAAAGTAGTATAGCTTTTCACATCTATATTCCTTATCTGATGCCAGTGGAAAGTTAAGATCTTTTTGGAGTCTTGAGCTTGGGTTTCCAGGTGATGACCAGAAATACAACTAGTACTAACATATAATAAAATTGACTGTAATAGGTGGGATAAAAGCACAGATCAGTGAAGGAATGAAGATTGACAATTCAATTTTCCTATGCTAGAAGATGCTGACATAAGAACCAGGTAGGGTGGATTTCCCAATTAATGAAATCAGTTCTATAAAACCTGAGGCTGCTAAATACAAATGCACATTCTAAGTTCCCCAAAATCCTTGGACCTACACAGGGTTTTGTTTTGTTTTGTTTTGTTTTTTGTTTTGTTGTTTTTTGTTTTTGTTTTTTGAGACGGAGTTTCTCTCTTGTTGCCCAGGCTGGAGTGCAATGACGTAGTCTCGGCTCACTGCAATCTCCACCTCCCGGGTTCAAGTGGTTCTACTGCCTCAGCCTCCTGAGTAGTTGGGATTACAGGCACCCACCACCACGCCTGTCTAATTTTTGTATTTTTAGTAGATACGGGGTTTCACCATGTTGGCCAGGCTGGTCTTGAACTCCTGACCTCAGGTGATCTTCCCACCTCAGCCTCCCAAAGTGCTGAGATTACAGGAATGAGCCACCCTGCCCAGCCCTGCACAGGTATTTTTCAGGAGTACAGATACAGTGTATTGAGAGGATTTTGTTCAACCCATAGGTGATTTAAGAAACCTGAAGCTACTTTCTAATTATTAGAAAGACAGTCTCCAATTCAAATAGGTACACCTGCAACCAAACAGAAGAAGACAAAATTAAATGAAGGAGAAATTAAAGAGTAATACAAAGAGACCAGGGAGGCAGAGTTGAGGGAAAGAAAAAGTTTCCATAGAGTCCATATCCAAGGTGAACCAGAGCATATCCCTGAGCACTCCTTGCTCTTCTTGAGTTCCCTCATCTTCAAGTTTATTATGAAGTAATTGATCTGTTTGTTCACACATCTCTTTACTATCCTTTTGTTACAACCCACTTTCCCCGATAGGAAATTCAGTCTCAGAACCACTGCAAGAGGGAGGCTGAAATCTCATAATTAAAGAGTATCATGGTTAATGTCTATTTTTATGTTTGAAACAAATGTCATCAAAAATACATACTTTTAAATTTAATGCAATCTTCCTGTTTTTTAAAGCTCCTCAAGCCACTTAGAAGTCAAAACATTTATTATGTTATTGAATGAATAAGAATTTCTCACTTGATCATAAACTTATATCTGTTTCTATTTCTAATATAAGTAGCATTGTCAGTGTCCTTGGGTCTTCAGAAAGAAAAAGAAAGATAAAAGAAGATAGACCTTGAATCCAGAGAGTTGAAATATAAACTACAAAGATAAAAGCAGCAGTGTTGTCAGCTATTTGATTCAAAGTTATTGGAACAATATTCTTCTGTCAGTGTATAAATTCCAGAGTCACGTTTGTGTTATAAGAGTGGAAATAATATTGCACAAATTAAATTGTTTTGTATGTGTACATAAGATCATTGCCTACTATGGCTATCTCTGTAGGAGCTGGAGTGGCTGCTTTCCTATAGAGGAAAGAGATGCTCAAACACCTTATTTCATAAATATTTACAAATATGTATCAATCAAAACTTTTTAAAAATAATAAAAAATAAGTGAAAGTCTTTACCTCTGAATAGTGGCTACAACAAAAATATAAAGAATTGTGCTCTTGCTAGCCAATCTGCTTCAAGGTCCCTGTATATCACATCCCTACAAAAAAAGAAAAAAAGTAGAAGGAAAAAAAAAACAGTTGTTCTATTTCTTTCCATTACTTCCTGCTAAAGTAAACTGAATGCGAATTGGTTTGAATTTTGACTATCTAATACTAGTTAGATATTTTGAAAATCTAATACTAGCTAGATATTTTGAAAATCTAACACTAATTAGATATTTTGAATATCTAATATTTAAAATGGGGAGCAGGACACACTTATCAAAGAAAAATTTTTCTTCGGTGATTAGACTAATATTAGAAAATTATGCAGGCCCTTGTATATTTCTCTTGGAAAACTCATTTATTTTACTGTCTTTTGTACTCTACACTACTGACAAACTATACCACATGATGTTCTTCTACTTTTTTTTTTTTTGCACCTACATGTTTTGTGAGATTCTGTCTAAAAAATTCTTTCTGTGAATCTTCACATGGCTAATTTATCCGTGTGATCTAGCTGCAAAAGTTTTTTCTATCTCCTACATTGTTTTTACTTTCCTCATGTTGTGCTATAATAACCTGTGCTTCTTTATGTATAGCTATATAGCACTGACTTCTGGTTTGTGCCCTAATGTGGAAAGAGATTGGAATTTATCACTCCTTTTCTTACAACAAGAAAAAACTGGACAAAAGGAAAATCAATGACTTTTGTTGAATCTGTCAATGAGATGACATTATGAGGCAAATTGCTATCTCCAAATCCGGAGAGACAGGCTGATACAGAGAGTCACAGTTGATATGCTTGTGCATAGCATAAGTTGTTGAAGCCATATCCTGCTAGAAACACTGAAATGGTCATTTTGACAGACCGTTGGAGTCCAAATGTGTGTTTGTGTAGACTAGCATGACAGTATAAAATTTCTTTGGGCCACAGTTTTAAGGGAGCCACCATATTTTCATAGGTTTTACCTCTAGGAAAAACTTCTCCCCCTGCAAGTTCTCATGGGGAAAATCGGAAAAGATGCCCTCAGGATTCTGGCAGAGGGTGGGAGAAGTAATCATAAAACACACTCACGACCTTCTCCATAGAAAAGGCCTATATTCTAGCAGAAATGACTTTACGAAAATCTTATGCCATTTGGGGAAGGACATTCCTCTTGCCACTAGAACTTCTTGTTGCCTTGCTATCTCACCTAAGGAGTAAATAAACAAATATCAAACAACAACAACAACAACAAAATACTCAAAAAGGATTGGGGAATCAAGGAAATTGATTGGGGACACTGCAATAAGAGAAGGAGTAAAAGAAGTTGTATCACTAAAAATATACTTGTGAATGTCACAGCCCCAAGACATAAGTTCACCAAAGGTGGTAATATTCGATTGGAAAATTATAGAACTCTCTGTTCTTCACACATGAACAATGCTTGAGTATGACAGGCGATTAGAGATATAATAGCTCCAAAATATAAATGCTTTCTGAAGAACACACAGGGAAACTCAAACTCAAGAGAAAAGACAAAAATAAAGGAACTAGAGAATTTTGAAGCTTCTGGCACCTATAGCTAGAGTAAACATTAAATGCAGCCAAGTCTTAGCCCATACATCTTGCTAAACATCTCTTTATGCCCTCATATTATGTGATGCATATGTCCAATTTTCAACCAAAAGTGACAAAACATGCCAAAAGGCAAGTAAATAAAAGCAGTCTAAAGAGATAAAGTAATAATCAGAAATAGACTCAGACATAAATGTTCAAATTATTATATAGGAAATTTAAAATAACTATGACTAATACAAGCTATTTCCTATCCCAAATGCTTGATACCCAAAGTGTTTTGGAGCTTTTCAGATTTTAAAATATTTGCATTATACATAAGGAGATGCCTCGGGGGATGGGACCCAAGTCTAAACATGAAATTGATTTATGTTCCATATACATCTTATACACATTGCCTGAAGGTAATTTTTCATGATATTTTAAATAATTTTGTACATGAAAGTTTTTATGCCTTTTGACTGTGATCCAATACAGATAATTTTGGATTTTGGATTTTTGGATTAGGGTTCAACCTGTATGTTAAGGCTTTAATACAAATAACTAGAAAGCAAGCAAGAAGGATACTCAACGTAAGCAGAGACATGGAGACACTACAAAAAAACTCATGTTGTAACATGTATCAGTGCTTATTTTTGCTAACAAGTGATATTCCATTGTATGGAACTTTGTTAACCCATTCATCAGTTGATGGAAATTTGGGTTGTTTTCCAGTTTTAAGCTATTATGTGTAATGCTACTATAAACATTTTTGTACAAGTTTTTATGTAGATGTATGTTTATATTTCTTTTTGGTATGTGCTTAGGAGTAGAACTGCGAGATAATATGTCAACTTAATGTTTAACATTCTAAAAACTATTAAATCATTTTTCAAAGCAATTGCATCATTTTACATGCCTATCAGCAATGTATGAAAGTTCTATTTTTCCCCATCTTTGCCAATGCTTTTTATTATGTATATTTTTAAGTACAGCCAGCCATCCTATGGGTATGAAAGTGATATCTCATCATGGTTTTGATTTGCTAGATCATTTCTTTAGAGAAATGTCTATTAAAACTACTTGCCCATTTAAAACAAAAACATAAATAGGAAACATGAGAAACCAGACACTGTAACAGAAATGAAGAATGTCTTTAGACTCAACAACATACTTGACACAGCTGAGGGAGAACTTTATAAGCTTACAAGAAACGTTCCCAACTAAAAAACAAGAGAAAAAAAGGGAAAAACAAAACAGCACAGAACATGTAACCACTGCAGGATAATTTTAAAAGGCATAACAATGATGTAACTGGAATGTCAGAAGAAAAAAAAAGCAAAAGAAATATTTGAATAAATATAGATCAAAACTTTGTCAACATAATAAGAGACTTCAAGACCCTTCTAAGATCCAGAAAGCTTAGATAACCCCAAGAGTGGGATACCTACCAAAACAAACAAACAAACCCCACCACCAACAGCTATTATAACAACTACAACAACATCAAACATACACTTATCTATCACATAGGAACTGAAGAAAGCCAAAGACAGAAAAATCTTGATTAAAGCCCTGGGGGCTAGGAGTGTAGGAGGGAAATGACTTGTCTAAACTGGAACAAGGATACAAGTTAGAGTGAACTTTTTATCAGAAACCATCAAGCAAAAAGAGAGTAGAATGAAATATTTAAAGTATTCAAAGAAAGTCAACTGCCAACATAGACTTCTGTATCCAGTAAAATTATGCTTCAAAAGTGAAGGACTTTCTAAGACAACAAAAAACTAAGGTAATTCATTGCCTGCATACCTGCCCCAAAAGAAATGTTCAAAGAAGTTTTTCAAGCAGAAGCAAAATAATATAAATCAGCAGCTTGGATGTACATTAAAAAGAAGAAGAAGGCCGGGCGCGGTGGCTCACGCTTGTAATCCCAGCACTTTGGGAGGCCGAGGTGGGCGGATCACGAGGTCAGGAGATCGAGACCACGGTGAAACCCCGTCTCTACTAAAAATTACAAAAAATTAGCCGGGCGTGGTGGCGGGCGCCTGTAGTCCCAGCTACAAGGAGAGGCTGAGGCAGGAAAATGGCGTGAACCCAGGAGGCGGAGCTTGCAGTGAGCCGAGATTGCGCCACTGCACTCCAGCCTGGGCGACAGAGCGAGACTCCATCTCAAAAAAAAAAAAAAGAAGAAGAAGAAGAAGAAATAAATGAAAGCAAAGTGAAATATATTACTTTTCTTACTCTGACTTAATCTAAAATATAACTAGTTAAAGTCCTAGTAGTAATATTTTAGGTTATCATAGTATATGAATAAGTAGAAAGAATGACAGCAATGTCACCAGGAATGGGAGGAAAGAATTGAGAATACTCTTATAAGATACAGGTACTATGCATGAAGTGTCGTAGTATTATTTTAAGATGGACTTAGATTAGTTAAAAATGCACAGTGTAAACTCTAGGAAAACTGCTAATTTTTTTGAAAGAAGTATAACTGAAAAAGTAAGTGAGCTGATCAAATTGAATGACACAAAATTTTCAATTAAAACCAGAAGAGGAAGAGAAGGGAATAGCAAGGACAAAGAAGAAACACATCAATACCTAATTTATTGAGAGTTTTTAGCATGAAGCGTTGTTGAATTTTGTCAAAGGCCTTTTCTGCATCTATTGAGATAATCATGTGGTTTTTGTCTTTGGTTCTGTTTATATGCTGGATTACATTTATTGATTTGCATATGTTGAACCAGCCTTGCATCACAGGGATGAAGCCCACTTGATCATAGTGGATAAGCTTTTTGATGTGCTGCTGAATTCAGTTTGCCAGTATTTTATTGAGGATTTTTGCATCAATGTTCATCAAGGATATTGGTCTAAAATTCTCTTTTTTTATTGTGTCTCTGCCAGGCTTTGGTATCAGGATGATGCTGGCCTCATAAAATGAGTTAGGAACACATCGAGGTACCATCTCACACCACTTAGAATGGCGATCATTAAAAAGTCAGGAAACAACAGGTGCTGGAGAGGATGTGGAGAAATAGGAACACTTTTACACTGTTGGTGGGACTGTAAACTAGTTCAACCATTATGGAAGTCAGTGTGGCAATTCCTCAGGGATCTAGAACTAGAAATACCATTTGACCCAGCCATCCCATTACTGAGTATATACCCAAAGGACTATAAATCATGCTGCTATAAAGACACATGCACACGTATGTTTATTGCGGCACTATTCACAATAGCAAAGACTTGAAACCAACCCAAATGTCCAACAACGATAGACTGGATTAAGAAAATGTGGCACATATACACCATGGAATACTATGCAGCCATAAAAAATGATGAATTCATGTCCTTTGTAGGGACATGGATGAAACTGGAAACCATCATTCTCAGTAAACTATTGCAAGGACAAAAAAATAAACACTGTATGTTCTCACTCATAGGTGGGAATTGAACAATGAGAACACATGGACACAGGAAGGGGAACATCACACTCCGGGGACCGTTGTGGGTGGGAGGAGGGGGGAGGGACAGCATTAGGAGATATACCTAATGCTAAATGATGAGTTAATGGGTGCAGCACACCAACATGGCACATGGATACATATGTAACAAACCTGCACATTGTGCATATGTACCCTAAAACATAAAGTATAATAATAAAAAAAAAGAATGAGGGAATTCCAGTAAGAGGCTAGACGGAGAAAGAAGATAAAAGAAAATTGCATTGTCTCAACTTTCATTGTTGTATTAAATTTTTTGTGTTCTTTTAAATATATTTACATCACTAGTAAAAAAAAAGAAGAAACACAAGAAATAGAAAATATTTAAAACATGCTATGTAACAAACCTGCACATTGTGCACATGTACCCTAAAACCTAAAGTATAATAATAAAAAAAAACATGCTAAATACTAGTCCAACTATATCACTTTAAATGTAAATTGTCTAAATAACCAATTAATATATGATTGTCAGAGTGTATACAAAAATCAATACCCAGCTGTATGTTGTCCGCTGTGAAGATCAAATTGGGCCATGGCAAAAGAAAATCTCTTTGAAAAATGTGGTTGCTCTCTCCTTTTGTAACCTAGTAAAAATATGAAGAGATCAATTAATGGGAAATTACATGTGCACCTTTAAATTTATTATATTACTTTTCTTAGGAATTGCTTTGATTGCAGTTATTTATTTCAAGAATATCAGTAGAGAGCCACAGTTTCTAAAATGTGTGCTATGGTAAAAACAAAGCAAATCTCTAGTTATTTTCTGTTCATAAAGATTTGGTCATTAAATGCTATACTGTTTATCAATGGTAGTGATGAAAGGACATTAGCTTTCTGAGAAACAATTAAATAAAATGTTATTTACTTGGTTTCAAACTCACAGTTGATTTCTTAAGTGTCCTCAAATGCATACTTCTTCCAGCATTCCTGGATTTCGACAGCTCCTAGATATGTGCCCATCCATCTTGGTAAACGTTGCCTCCAGGTTATCAGTTAAAGGTGAGATCTTAGAATGTCTTCATTTTAAAGTTCTGTCTGCAGTGGGACACTCATACACAAGTTTAATCAACTGAATTACAGAGTGCGCCTAGGGAAGTCTACTCAATCTAGGTTAAATATATTAGATAATATCTGCTTCTTACCGCACAATCCCTTCCATTCCCAAGCCCCTACAGAATGAGAGCCATCTTTTACTCATTACTCATTTTCACCTTCAACACTCAATATTTTATCATATAATCATACAGTGGCAATCATGTTGTTTGTAGAAGGCACCTGTATTTCTTTGCTTGTCTTAATGCTTGTTTGCTTGTTGGATAGCACCAACAGTTTCTCTGAGCTCTGTTAACACCTGCTTCTTGACTGGATTATCTCCTGTAATGTAAGAAAATTACTAAAAATGCTCTTTTGATAAGAGAGAAGGTGCATACTATTTAACAAAGAATGGTGGGAGGGTAGCTAATATTAAATAAATTTTGTGTAAGCTTTGAGTGTTTATTGAAAAACAATCATTATTTTCTATTTGAATTTTTTAATCTACACTTTGTCTTAAAATATTCTATTGAAATATGTTTATCTTGGGAGACCTGCTATAAAATAAGGCTTATTAAGTAGATTGATTACTTTCCAGCAATAAAAGCAACACCATGACCATTTATATTTTCTCTTATCATTGATTTTTAAGCAGCAGAGCCTTATAGAGGAGTATTGTAACTCAGTTAATTGAATGAATTGTCATGGGAATTTCAAGTGCTCTCAAATAAACTAACTGTATTTTTACTAGTGTATGTAAAAATTTACTTTTCATAGCTACCACTATTTGTATTCACAGGACAGTATTAATAATAACCTGAGCCCATAAGACAATGTAGTTTCTTAAATATGTTCCCTTGAGCTAGACTAAAAGAAATATAATCTTCTGAATTACAATCCTAATTTGAATCTAATTTCTTTCTCAAGTAGAGTAATTTTATATAAACCCAGCCTAGTGAGTCACTGGAAATTGATATTTTTCCCTGTAATTAAGTAACAAAGAAAAATTCCTATTCAACATCAGGTCTCAGGCCAATAGAAAGTAAATAATATGAACCGCTGATCACTAACAGGCAATATTATGGGGTAATATCAAAGGCAAATTCTTTTGCAACTGACAGGTGACTGAAAAGGCTAGAAATACAGATTTATTTTGTATTTCTGCTTACATTATAATATTTACATGCCAAAGGATAGTGAAAAAAGTCATTGCACATGTAATGAAATTTAGGAGACTTACTGACATATATATTAAGAATTATCTTTAAATCAGAGAACTTGACATATGTGTTGTTTAAGACAAGGATGACTATAATGTAACAAAAATGGCAAACAAAGTTGTATCAATTAAATTTTGTCTCAAGTGGTGATTTTCAAATAAAATGTATCATATTTGTAGAGAATGAATTATTTAGTATTATTTTATCCAGTAAAGTAGTTTCTTTTTGCCAAAGCTAATTTATATTTCCAGAATAAAGTAGATAAATTAAAAGCTTACTTGCATAATATTTAGACAACAGCTTTTTGAAGCATTTCCTTATGAACGTTCTTGTAATGTAAGCATGTAGAGAAGTAGAGGGCAGCGAGGGAAAAACAGGAATCTTATATGTGGTCTAAAAGGCACTTCCATTTCCCACGTTTCCCCCTAGTAAATAAGGACAGGATGAACAGCTAAAATTACTAACTGGTTTACTGATCAGTTGTACTTTGTTCGATTGATTTGCAATTAATTCTGGTTTGTGGTGCGCTGAAGAAGAAGGTTGGCGCCAACCTTTGAGGCAGCTGATACGTAATACCCTGTTGGAGTCTGCAGGGCAGGGTATTCGTACTTGGTTTGGAGACGGCTCCTAGAGCCTCTCATGAAGAATTGCTCTGCTCCGTGATCTTTCTAGGGAGGCTGAGCTCATATTATTTGTTTCAAGAAATAGTAAAATGTAGTCTTCAGTTTGAGTTTTAATCTTGCATAATTAGGAATGCAAACACCACATACAAACAAAATTTGGAAGTATCAGTCCTTTCAGTTCTTAATTTGCTCATTTTCTTTTTCCCCTACTCATGCCCGAAACTCCACATATAGTCATATAGTCACACACATGCTCATGAGTGCTCATGAATGTATACACACACACACACACACACACACACATTCTTCCATTTGGCTAAAGAGATTTTGATAAACTTATTTATTTCTACTGAGAGAAAAGGATTCATTAAAACTTAAATATTAACCTTTCTAGGTTAATTTTAAATTAATATCCATTTTAAATAAAGTCAAAGGCTGAAGAAACAAAACTTTATTCTTAAAATTACCACTATCAGACAATCAATGGGTTAGGTGTGGAAGGCAAAAATATTTTCTTGGTCTTGATGACACTATGCGTTTGCTGACTCTGCTGCTGTTAGTCCCTGTTTACTCCCCTCACTAAGAAAATCGTGAGTTTCATGCCTTCTGGTCTTAAATAATTTCTTCTGTCTATATCAAATTCTTTATAGAACAGTTTATACTGTTACTTATCCACTGTATTTTCCTTAGTCAGAAGTATATTAATGCTAATATTATAAAACTATACGACCTCATTTAATAAAAATAAACTATTCTTAATATATTTTTTGACTCTAAAATCTAAACTCCTTTTACATAAATATAGAATGTAAAGTTTCACAAAAATATTTTTAAACCTTATTTGTATGTTTTCCTGCTCTTCCATAATGGTAAGATTTGTAGCACACTCACTACTGATTCTCTGAGGTATGTGAGCACAGTTTTCTTCCACTGATAGCTGAATAATCACTTTATCAGTTAGGACTGCATTAGGTGCACTTACCAGAAACCGTGATACAATTAGTGTTTGCTTGTTTGTTTTTCTTACCCTACATGAAGGGGATGGGGGTTAGGCAAGCCACAGCTGATACAACTCTTTAAGAACCAGGCTCTTTCTTCCTTACTTTGCCATTCTTAGGGAATGACTAATGTTCATGGTTGATAGTCATCCACCCGTTGCAACTCCTATCATCATCTGTTCCACTTTCCTGACAGGAGAATAGAAGAAAAGAAGTGAAAAATCAAAGACAGCCTCATGTGGACCATCCAGTGACTTACGCCCATTGATTAGGACTGCATCATGTGGGTACACCAAATTTCAAGAAATTCTGAGAGGTAAATATGTTGGATGGGGTACCTTGCCACATAAAAAAAAAAATGGAATTCTCTAAATAAGGAAAAAATGAGAATATTGAATGTAATATTTACTTATTAAATTTAATATTTATTAACATTAAATGAATATTAAATTTGATATCCACATTTAAGACTCTGAAGTTATATTTCCATTATTTTCTTTTCATTGAATAAATGAATGGATTTAATCATTCAGGAATTTATAACAAATTTATCCAGCATCTACATGGTATTTCAATGCCAATCAGAATGCCAAGTATTAAAAATATAAACTAAAGCAGTATTAGTTTGCTGTTTTAATAAAAATTTTCATTTTAGCTTTTGCGAGTACATTGCAAGTGTATGAAATGTTAGTTTTCTAACACCGAAGTGCATAGAGTTTATGGGGAAGTCAGTCATGGAAACAGGTGATTGGAATGATGTGTGATAAAGGCCCTTATCAAAGTATATGTAGGGAAGGATTCCAGGAGTCAGGATGTCTAAACCTAGGTTCAAAATGTAAGAGTCTATGAGCCAGAGGAAGTAGGGTGGGAATTGGGTAGAAAAGAAGGGAAGGAGGAGCTGGGCCAATCAACAGGACAGAAAAGCAATAATGTAAAGTCAAGAAATCCTGGTACTGTCAGGAAACTCTAAGAAGGTTAATATGACCAGACAAGAGCTTGTGTATGTGGAAGGTGTGGGAAGTTGGCAGAGGGGGGCCTCGTTGGTTATAAGGGGAAGGTTGGGGTTAGAAAATATGAAATCGGGAATAAAATAAAAGGCCCTATTATGAAGGGCTTGTTAGCCAAACTGAGAAATTTGATCTTGAGGGCAAATAGAAAATTTGACACAATATAATATGATTTGGTTTTCAGAAGTATACAGTTAATTAGAGATAAAGAAGAAGCTGGGAGCAAGAAGATAGTTTAAAACTATTAATAGTTGCAATACCTTAGGAGAGAAATTGCAAGAATATGAGTTAAGGTCCAGGGAATAAAGGGAGGAGGTAGATTCCAAAAGAAGAAAATGGTTACTGGGCAGAGAAGTGGTTTAGATAATGGCTGGTTGTGACGGAAGGAGGAGTCATGAATGGCTCATGGTTTCTTAACTGGTTAGACAGAAACACAGGAGGATTATAGCTTAGGGGGTAAGAAGTTAAGAGTTTAGTTTTTGATGAATTTAATTTCAGGACATTCAGACGTTATCTAGTCTATCAGAGTTTTGAAAAGAGAAATGAGTAAGAAATTTCTCTGTAGGACATGAATAAGTAACTGGTAAGTGATTCCATGGAAATGAATATTTTCCTCTTGGAAGAATGAGAAGCATAAGAAGAAAGAGCCCAGGATAGAACCCCAAAAAACACCAAGAGATTAGAGACTGATGAGTGAAGAGAACTTTATTAAAGACATTAGTAAGAAGTAACTACAACCTAAAAAGGAACCAGCAGAGAAATCTGTCCTTTAAATTAGAGGAGAATATTTTAAGAAAGCAGTAGTGGTCTGCATTAATTTCTTGAGAATCAGTCCATCATTACTAACACTATTTTTCCTGTGGAGGACATTGGCATTGTAAAAAAAAAAACACCTCACTGACATTTGTAACTAGGGAAAATCTAGGTCCTAGCAGTGGCTCTCAGTACTAAATCCTACATCTCCCAGAGCAGATATAAAGTTCTGGTCACATGATTGGTGCTAAGAAATTTTTTGTTACCCAATATCTTACCAATTAAAAATGAGAATGAAGGTTGGAAAACAGAATATCTATGATTTGGTGAAAATCACAATTGCAGAATTTATTTTTTAAAAAGTCTTACCTCAAAAGTCAGTATTTCATAAATTAAAATATAACTGACTAATAAATTGTTGTAAGTTAGGAAAAGTCACAGAAGGCCTAAATTAATATGTTACATAACCAAATGTAGGTTGGTGCAAGAGTAATTGAGATTTTTGCCATTGCCTTTAATGGTAAAATATTTGATAATATATTTTTTAGATCTTGGAATTTAAAAAACAACCTCCTTTATTTTATGTTATGTTATGTTATTTATTTTTTTACAGCTTTTGATGAACGGAACTCCCTTCATTTAGTTGTAAGAAAGTGATTAATTAGAGAACAGTTTTTCCCAAAACCATGCAGTCTTTCTTTAGATTATCAGAGACTAAATCCCAGGCCATGAGTTTTCTTTCATTGAGGAAGTTCCTTCTTCTGGTCAGAGTTAGAAACTCCCTTAAATTCAGTTCTAAATTCTGATTTTGGACAACCATCCTAATTCATTCCTGTTTTTAGACTGTCTAATGGAGAAAACAGTATTTACAATTCCACCTGTTTATATTAATTTCTGAGTATCGATGATTAGAGGTATTGGTATTGCTCATTATTAATTATATTTATAAAAATTTAGAGACTGAAATGCTTGTGAGGTCAGAAAGAGCAACAATGTAATACTTTTGAATAAAGGTGGAATAATTCTAAATAAAATTAATGAGATCAAGTACATGCAAACTTGCTCAATTTAACATAATTTTTTTCTGCTTTATGAATGGTCCAATTTCACCTAAATATACTAATAATAAATTAGGCCACACACTCCACTTTGTCAGATGAAAATGGATAGACAGGTAATTTGGGTCCCATATTATAATAAGAAAAATACAAAATATGCCAAGATAAGATGAGCTCTTTCAGATAACTTGTAAAGGCTGATTCAAGACCTCTGGGTGCCTAGCAATGTCTTCACACCAATACAGGACAATGTTAATGACTTGCAAGCATTTCTCCCATATAGCCAAGTTTGTTGTTGTTGTTGTTTGTTTACTTGGGTCAATACGGCTGACACAAAGCACAGAGCCTGATATTCAAACTTATGCCTATTTCACTTATTAATTAATTCAAGCAAGCTAGCGTTACAATTGGTTTACATTTTTTCAATCATGTTTTTCTTTTATTTTTTCTCTATCTTTCATGATGTCCTATAAAAGAATGCACTCCTGAGAGATTTGTAACACACTCTTAATACACACTTAGCAATACAAGAATCTTATCTTTTCAATTTAGATTTCACTGAGTTTTCTGTATACCTTGTTCCTTGTAGTAAAACAAAAAGCCTGAAGTAATTTGTGGAGTTAATTTTAAGTATAACATAACTTCTTTTTCTCTCGCATGTTATTTCAGGAAACTTATCCTGCTACAAAACAAGTTTTGTGACTAAAACAAAGAATTTATTCTGATTACCCCCATGTAAGTTTCACTTGGCACTGAGAACAGCCCCATCCCCACCTGGTACACTTTATAAAAGAGATACCTGTTTACATTACTATAGTTCTATGATGAGTTTTGATTTTCAATGATCTTAATCTTGAGTCTTACTCTTGTATAATTTATTAGCACCCAATAAAGGAGGCTCTTTTTCTAAATGGGCATCTGTTTTTTTTTTTTTTTTTTTTTTTCGTTAACAATGTGATGGCATACCATGGATATATAACCAAGAGAAAACAGAATAAGGGCAAATGATTTGCTCAGACTTACTAGAGCTAATAAATTAGATACTTGATTTGAGGTATTAAAGAACAGTGATAAGAAGATGAAACTCATAATCTGCTTTACTCTAGAGTGTGCTTTTCACTACTGTAGTGATCATGTTTCTGCTACTGAATGAGTTTTCAGCTCTGTTTTAAATCAGCTACCTTAAGGACACTATAGTCTTCATAGAACATTCCCGTGAGAGTGGTGAGAGGGTTTCTTGGCTCCAAGGTAAGAAAGCTGTCTGTCACTTTATCCAACTGAGCTCTCTTAACTGATGTCAAGTCTGCTTACATAAGGAGACTTTTTGCATCCATATCAGTGGAAGCTCGTGTGGCTAGCAAAGATGTGAGGCAAGATGGAGTTGGGGAGGGGAACAGCATTGCTAAATAAATAAAATGATTATTTTTACTCATCAGAAAGATGACTTTTTATCCCATCTACTCATTGTGATGCTTAGTTGTATGACATCAATTTGAAGATGTATGACATCAATTTGAAGATGTATGACATCGATTTGAAGAACAGAATTCCTTATGGGACAATTCCTAGCTTATGTCATAATTCAGTCAGCATGTCACATTACTTATGTGTCATGAACCAATAACCCAGATAGTAGGTCTTAGAAATCTATAGATTCACTGCTTGATAAAGAGGAAACTTCATGTTCTAAATATGTGAACTGCAAAAATCAATCATTTACTATTAAATCAGTCCTAGTCCAAGCACTGTAATCAGTGGGGAGGATGAAATATAACACATTTCTAAGTTTGAGGAGAAATAATTATCATACCACATGGCAATGATGAACAAACAAGGATCCAAAATGGAGAAAACCACCTTTAGGTGGAAGAAGGCATAGAGAGGAAAGAGAGGGAGGGGAGTGATGGGAGAGAGGGGAGAGAGAGCAGGGAGGGAGAGGCCACTATAGTCTCCATAGAGCTATAGTGGATGGAGAGAATCATAGACATGCAGGGGTTGAATTCAGTTTTGAGAAACAGTGGAAACAGTGCAGAAATGAATCATTGTTTCTTTATTTTGTGTATTTTTCTTTGTTTTTAATATTGGATCCTTTTCAAAGATACTGTTTTGAAAAATAGATGTGGTACTTTAAGATGATACTGTCTGCATAAGCCATACTACAGATCTATGGCCTCTTATAAACACTGATAACAAATGTTGTGCTTTTATAAACCACTGAAAGGAAGAGGAAAATCTTGAGTGGAGAAGCATTGATATAAATGTATTCTTAATGAAGAAGGCTTATGAGAAATGTAGCTGCTTAGTGCTGAAGGCAAAGCACAGGTGTCACTAGTGGCATAGTGATGCCACCATTAATTTTAGGTCAAGAATCAGGTAAAGCTGACAAGGGAAAGCCATGATATCCTCCACCTTTATCGATGGGGAAAAGAGTACGTTTTATGCAAGAAGTGGAAAGAAGGGGTGGGAAGAATAACTCAAACTGAAAGAAGTGGTGCTGAGACCAGCTTTGTCAGGGAGACCCTAACCCAGCAGCGCTAGAGGAATTAAAGACACACATACAGAAATTTAGAGGTGTGAAGTGGGAAATCAGGGGTCTCACAGCCTTCAGAGCTGAGAGCCCTGAACAGAGATTTACCCACGTATTTAGTAACAGCAAGCCAGTCATTATCATTGCTTCTATAGCTATTCAAGTAACTAAAAGTATCCCTTATGGGAAATGAAGGGATGGGCCTGAATTAAAGGAATAGGTTGGGCTAGTTAACTGCAGCAGGAGCATGTCCTTAAGGCACAGATCACTCATGCTATTGTTTGTGGCTTAAGAATGCCTTTAAGAGGTTTTCTGCCCTGGGCAGGCCAGGTGTTCCTTGCCCTCATTCCAGTAAACCCACAAACTTCCAGTGTGGGTGTTATGGCCATCATGAACATGTCACAGAGTGCTGCAGAGATTTTGTTTATGGCCAGTTTTGGGGCCAGTTTGTGGCCAGATTTTGGGGGGCTTGTTCCCAACAGATCTTATTAAGAGTTATTAAGAGTTTCCACAAATCCTTATGTTTAGCTCCTACAATGAGCCATATCATTTGAGGTTGAAGTGCCACTATACTGCCATGATTCCAGATAATAGGAACTCTTGACATACTTCTTAGCATTTCTACCATCTGACCATTTTGTTCAGACCAGTTGAACATAGTGTGGCCATGAAATGCAGACTAAGAGGTGCAATTCAACAGGGGACCAATCAATAATGATTCCATAGGAATCATGCAGCAGCTCTGCCTGTTCTGCAAACAATCTTCCTAAACAAGCACATTCATATTTTCTGGCCAGGTTCAATTTTGTTTACAAATAGGTTTTTGAAGATATGCCTCAATTATAGGAGTAGATTTATTATGATAAATACTGAGATCAGAAATCATGTGTAACTGTCATAGAGTGATTATATCCAGACATTGTTACCAGTCAGGATTGATAAATATGCCCAGGAAGTATAATTGTTCTCTGTATCAGCCTTTGTTGAAGGAATACTCATAGCAGTGGTGATAACTGCTATCATAGCTAACATTAAATTACTCATTGTGACTGGTTGTCCCGCTTTCCTCAGGTTTCCTTCCGCCATCTGTGACAGCTTCTAGATCTGTCCCTAGGTTGGTGGCTGTGTTCGACTGGTGTTGCTTGTGACAGTTGGGGTCCTCCTCAGTGTCAGTCTCGAAATGGCTGCAACTAGGAGGTCCTCGGGATCCTCCTGGCATCTCCTCCTCAGCATGTGGCTCATGATAAGATGTCAGGTGTCTTGATGGTATCCAAATCAGCTGTTGATTTTGGCCTGGAGAAACACATGCACAACCTCTACCCCAAGTTATTATTTTACCTATTTCTTAACTTTTTGTTATTGGATCTCTCCACCAAATCAGTTGTTCTGCTTCTGTCTTTGCAGCTGGTTTCTGTAGATGCTGTTCATCTGCTGATAACATCTGGCCTTTGGGCAGGAGCAAAAAATTTAATGTTAATAATGCTAGATTCAATTGCATCTGTGGGGTTCCATATTCTCTATTTTCCCCTTTGTGCTTTTGCAACTGCTGTTTTAGGGAAAGATTCATTCTTTCCACTATGGTTGTCCTTGAGAATTGTATGGGATACCAGTAATGTGTTTAATATTCCACATAGAGAAAAATGTAGCTAGAACTTGGCTAGTATAGCCTGGGGCATTATCTGTTTTAATAGAGGCTAGAATGCCCATCACTGCAAAACACTGCAAGAAGTGACATTTAACACAGGCAGAAGACACTCCTGATTGGCATGTAGCCCAGTCAAAGTGAGAAAAGGTGTCCACACATACATGTACATAAGATAGTCTCTCAAATGAGGGAAGATGTGTGACATCCATTTGCCAAAGAGAGTTAGATTCCAATCCTTGAGGATTAACTCCTCCTGTAAAAGATGAGGAATGTACCATTTGGCAAGTTGGGCATTGTTGGATAACAGCTTTAGCTTCTTTCCAGGTAATGCTGTATCTACGTTTGAGACCAGAGGCATTAACATGGGTTAAATTGTGAAAGTGTCTAGCATTAGATATTGCATTAGCAACTAGGTGATCAGCCATTTGATTCCCTTCTGTCAAAGGTCTTGGAAAAGGTGTATGAGCCCTAATGTGAGTGATGTAAAAAGGGTTCATTCTACTTCTAACTGCTGTTTGCAATTGGGTAAATAAAGTCGTCAGTTGTTCATCTGTATGAAATCATCACTGAGAATTTTCAATTAACTGTGTGGAATGAAACACATATGAAAAATCAGAAATCACATTAATAGGTATATCAAAAGCAGTCAATACCTCAATTACAGCTAGAAGCTCCCTTTTTGAGCTAAAGTATAAGGCATCTGGAAACATTTACCTTTTGATCCAGAATAAGAAGCTTTACCATTACTAGACCCATCTGTAAAACAATGAAAACGCTTAGCAGGCCGCAGGTTGTTTACCACAGGAACTGTAAATGCAAACCATTCACAGTCTTGCTCAGCTAAGGGGATAGTAAAGAAATAGTCTTAAATCTATGACTATTAAAGGCCAATTTTTTGGAATTATAGCAGTAGAAGGCAATTCTGGCTGTAATGCTCTCATAGGTTGTATAACTGAATTGATGGCTCTCAGGTCAGTTAATATTCTCCATATACCTGATTTTTTTCTTAATTATGAAAACTGGAGAATTCCAAGGGGAAAATGTTGGAGCGATGTGCCCATTTTCTAATTGTTCAGTAATTAATTTCTCTGAAGCCTCCAGTTTCTCTTTACTTAGCAGCCGTTGTTCTATCCAAATTGGCTTATCTGTTAACCATTTTAGAGGTTTAGGTTCTGGAGGCTTAACAATGGCCACCATCAAAAATGATATCCTAATCTTTGGTGGGAACTTTGTCTTTCCACTTGAAGTGGTTTTTTCAAACTTTGCAAATTTTTTTCTAGTCCCATACCAGGGATATAACCCATTTCATGCATTGTATGTTGACTTTGAGGGCTATGTAATTGTTCTGGAATTAGAACTTGTGCTCCCCATTGTTGTAATAAATCTCTTCCCCATAAATTTATAAGTACAGAAGTTATAATTGGTTGAATAGTCCCAGGTTGTCCATTGGGCCCCTCACATTGCAAAATATAACTACCTTGATATGCTTCAGGGGCTTTACCAACTCCAGCTATGTTAAATTGAGCGGGTTGAATTGGCCACGTGGACAGCCAGTGCTGTAGAGAAGTGACTGAAATGTCCGCTCCTGTATCTACCAAACACTTAAATTTCTTTCCCTGAATAGTTATTTCACAGGTAGGATGTTTATCAGTAATTTGATTTACCCAATAAGCTGCTTTGCCTTGTTTATTTGTGCTTCCAAATCTTCTTGTTCATTTAATTTCACTTTTTCCCATTCCCACATATGGCACAATCAGGAGCTGTGCTATGCGCTCTCCTGGTTCTGCTTTCCAGGGAACAATAGTAGATATAACAATTTGCATTTCCCCATTATAATCTGAATGAATGACTCCTGTATGTATTTGTACCCCTTCTAAACTTAAACTAGACCTTCCTAAAAGTAATCCTATTTTCCCCACTTGGCAAGGCTCCACAGACTCCTGTTGGGACCTTTTGTGCAGGTTCCCCAGGCAGAAGGCTCACAGCTTTTGTGCAGCATAAATCTACTGCAGCACTACCAGCTGTGGTGGGTGACAGACATTGTACAGGGGTGAGGGAATGGCCTGAGCTGGAAATGCCCCAGTTTAGAATGGGGCCCGGGATGGGCCCCTCATGGTGTTTCCTGAAATTGGATTCCCTTCTTTGTCAAACTTAGAGTGACACTGATTAGCCCAATGTTTTCCTTTTTTACATTTTGTACATATTTCAGGCTCAGCATTTTTCTTTTTTCTCCTATCTGGCAGCCTGACTTGCTGATTTTTTCTACATTATTTTTTAGTATGACCATGCTTCCCACAGTTAAAACAAGCTGCAGGAAATGGAGTATTTCCTTTATCTACTCTCAGTCCTGCCATTGCCTATGCCAACAAAGTAGCTTTATGCAGATTACCTCCGATACCATCACAGACCTTGATATAATCAACTAAATGTGCTTTCCCTCTGATAGATTGCAGAGCAGCCTGGCAATCAGATTAGCATTGTTGAAAGCTAATAACTGCAACACTATATCCTGAGCAGCTGAATCTGCAATAATCTTTTTAAGAGACTCCTGTAACTGAGCTATAAAATCAATGTATGGTTCTTTTGGTCACTGTTTTATAGCACTAAAGGAAGGGTATTGTTCTCCACATGAAGTGATTTTTTTCCCAAGCTCTAATGCGCACTCCTCTAAGCTGTTCTATGGGATCATCCTGTATGGACAGTTGTGTATCTAAACCAGCCCAGTTGCCAACCCCCAAAAGTTGGTCTGCAGTTATATTAATTTGAGGTTGGACCTGGGCATTGTGAGCAGCCTGAATGGAAGCTTCATCTGCCCACCAAGTTTTAAATTGTAAGAGCTGAGCAGGAGTTAGGCAAGCTTGAGTAAAAGCATCCCAGTCAGTAGGAATCATCTGACTAGAAACAGCAACATTCTTTAACAGTCCCATTACAAAAGAAGAACCTGATCCATACTGATTTATAGCTTGTTTAAATTCTTTGAGAAATTTAAAAGGAAAAGGCTCAAATGTAGCTATAATATTTCCCTGTTCATCTGGGGGGGTGTATTCTAAGAGGCAACTACTGCCAAGCCTCTAAATCACCCTCTCATCTAGCTTGCTGAATTCCTGCCTAAATAGAACTGAGAGTAGTCACTTGAGGTGCTGCTCAAACAGTCACTGGCACAACTAGTTTTCAGCCAGTGTCTTCCAGAAAAGAAAGATCTGGAGGGTCTTTTTCTTCAAAATAATAAGGAGGGGGTGCAGAAGGGTATGGATGAACCTCTCCTTCCTTTGCTGCTTTAGCCTTAGCTGGTAAATAAACCTGCTCTGTAACCTCTTCTGTTACTTCACTATACTCTCCTTCCTCCTCCTCATCAGTGTGAAAAAGTTCCAAGGTGGAAAGAACCAGATCCCACATTAGTCCCATTGTTACCCTGATGCTTCTGACTCACCACCCTTCTTACTCACCACGGGATTGTTTTAAGAGTATTTGGGTGTCCTCCAGCTAGTTCCGTGTTCTCCAATTGTCGCTCCAGCAACCCTTTGACCTAGATTTGAGCCCCACGTTGGGCGCCACTTGCAGAGACCAGCTCAGTTGGGGAGACCCTAACCCAGTGGCACTGGAGGAATTAAAGACACACACACAGAAATATAGAGGTGTAAAGTGGGAAATCAAGGGTCTCACAGCCTTCAGAGCTGAGAGCCCCAAACAGAGATTTACCCATGTATTTATTAACAGCAAGCCAGTCATTAGCATTGTTTCTATAGATATTAAATTAACTAAAAGTATCCCTTATGGGAAACAAATGGATGAGCTGAATTAAAGGAATAAGTTGGGCGAGTTAACTGCAGCAGGAGCATGTCCTTAAGGCACAGATCACTCATGCTATTGTTTGTGGCTTAAGAATGCCTTTAAGTGGTTTTCTACCCTGGGCAGGCCAGGTGTTCCTTACCCTCATTCCGGTAAACCCAAAACCTTCCAGCATGGGCGTTATGGCCATCATGAACATGTCACCGAGTGCTGCAGAGATTTTGTTTATGGCCAGTTTTGGGGCCAGTTTATGGCCAGATTTTGGGGGGCTTGTTCCCAACAAAGAGGGAAACTACTATAATGTTAATAAATTAAACATTATAGTAGGGCCAATGTTCAAATGACATACAATGGAATGTGCATTATGAGATAAAATGCTGCAATACCAGTATGTAGATGGTAAACAGTGAGTGTCCCAGATCTTCCAAATGATTGTGCTACTCTTATCTGGCTTCCTTCATTTAGCAAAGTATATTTGCAGTTCATGCATGTTATTCTGTGTGTCAATAGTTTACTTCTTATAGCTAATTAATATTCCATTTCAGGTATGTACCAGTTTGATTAGCCATTCATTGGTTGAAGGACATTTAAATTGTTTCCAGTTTTTGACAATTATGAGTAAAGCTGCTCTAAACATTTGCAAATGGGTTTTTGTGTGAACATAAGTTTTCATTTCTCTAAGGTAAATATCTAGAAGTGGAATTGTTCAGTTATATGGTGAGTGTGTGTGTGATTTTAAAAGAAACTATAAACGTGTGTTCCAAAGTGGCTGTACCATTTTGCATTTCCATCAGCAACTATATGTGGTTGTGAGAACTTACAACAACTGAAAATTCCAAGTTCCGTAGAATTCCTAGGAGTATTCTTAAATCTATCAATTAAGTGGGTAAACTTGGAGCAGCAGGGTCATTAGAACCCTGTCCCAAATCTAAAGTCCCCAGTCCCGGACCTTGCCCACCACCCCCCACCCCCTGACACACTGTTTTAACCAATTTCTTTTTTATTTTAAATTTGTCATATAATCTTTAAATTTAAGACTTAATACCAGATTTTCCTTCTGCCTGAAATTCTTTAATCTCCCCTACTCTCCTACAAGTAGCCAACTCTTACTGATTCTATAGACCTCAATTGTTTTATCTTGAATTACACCATTAATGCTTGTCTTCTCTATGAGCATACAGACTGTGCCTTGCTGAAGACGTAAGACTTATCACCATGTCTTGCACATAGATGTTTAATAAATATTAGTTAAATAAATACGTAAAGAATTCCCCTTGAATTCCCATCCTCCCTTTCAAATCAATTAATACAATGATTTTACTACATCATTTTCTCCTAAAGCAGAAATGTTCTTCCTGCTGTCAAAATATAATGCCTCTACAGAAATTCTGGTCCTTAAACCCCTTACACAAAACCATCTTTCCTCAATTATCCCTTCCTACTCAGGTATACTCAAGTTATTCCTACCTCCACCAGATTTTTTTTTTAAAATTATTATCTTAAATGTAGTCTACTTATTACAAATTTCCAAAATGCAAATCAAAACAAAATAGAATTCATTACTCTGTTTTCCTTTAAATTATCAGGAGTCTATGGTTGCTTTCAAGCATGTAACAGTATAGGACTAAATTGAGCACCAAATTAAACTACTCGAATTGCATTTATTTAAGTAATTTGAAATAGAGAGAGAAGCAGAAAAAAGAGATAGGGTATGTTTAAACCCTTAGAAGAGGGTGTAGTGGGATGAAATCATTACACTGTCAAAATTCTATGTTATTCAATGTTCATATTGAAGATAAATGAAACTAAGTACAGAAGCAAGTAGCTTGTGAGACATTTTAGACAAATATACAATAAAGTATATGTGTGCGGGTGATACATAGGAAGATATATAAGGACCAATTTAAGCAATAAACTTTAACGTGTCTGTCAGCCTTCCCCATTGACAGTGCAGATGTGAGGACTGGAGTTGAGGGCAAGCAAAGGTGATCAGAAGATAAAACTTTCTTGTAGCTAAACACACTTGCTTTATTAGAGAGATACAAGTCTACCACAGTCTATCTTCCCTCTTCAGCAGCACTCCTCAAGCTGCTTCTGTCTGAAAGGCCTGTCTCTGGGACAGAAATGTACTTAAACAGCTCCATTTCTCCTAAGCCTGCTTGCATTGCTGGGAGAATCTATCTAACTGCATTTCAAATTCCTGGTCAAGCTGTCTGTCTCAGAGGGTGTTTCTTAATCTATGTTTTGAGATTCTAGGTGCTAGTATAGTCGAAGTATTTCCTCTATTTTATTAAATAGGTAGAAAATGTCCTTATCATATGTCTTACACCTGTAATGTTTCCAGGTAGTTTGCGTTATTGTGAATCTGCTTTCTGAGGACCAGCTATCAAATGCTGCTTATTGTCAAGGATATATAGTTATCCAGGGCATTATTGCCAAATATTAATATTTGGATTTTAAAGAAAGCACTCCAGTTTTATTGCAGTAGTGTAAATGTAGATGCAATGCCTTATAATATAATTTTGTGTTAATATTACTTTATTTATAAATGTATTCATATGTTATAAATAATTGCCTTAATTATAAAAATTTGAAGTTTTTTGTTATACTCTTTGCTAAAATAGTTATTTTATAGTTCATAGTTATTTAACTCCAATTATGGTAGAATTAATTACTTATTAAAAAGAGAATCCAAAATAATAGGAGGGGAATCAAGGTTATTTTTCATATTTAAACATTCAATAAAGGTTCCTGAAGTGCAAGATTATTTACAAAATATCTTCTGTCTTAAAAAAAATCATCCAAGTATTTCATGTTTCTTTTTTATAAGTGAGTACTAAGTTACTCCCAAGGAAGCTTGTGAGTTACCAAAAATTGTACTTAGGGAATTAAAACCGTAGACAGTTAATTGCATTGTTGAATATAAGTCCCCAGAAACCTCTGAAAAAGCATGATCCTAATACTCATATAATATGTTCCTATTTTCCCAGTGTTTGCTTATCTGCTTTTTATCAACAGCAGTGTTACAAGTTCCTTATTTTTGCAGTCAATTTATAATGAGTTATTGCAAAGAAATCCCAGCAAAGCACTTTGATTTTCCAACATTCTAAGTTACATTCTCATTCCCATTTTTCACTGATTTTTACTTTCAAATAATTGGACAAAATTTATATTTAAGGGCTTCTTGATTTCCTTAAAAACAATCACCTGATACTTTACTTATGGCCACCTTATAATTGCTTCTGTAAGGAATAGAAAAATTTTACAGAAATAACTATATATATTGAATTAGACATATTTCAATTCTGTATCTGTTGCTTTTATGAATTCCTACAAACTGAATTTTATATCCAAATTTCTTTATAAATGTGTGTTCTACGTGTTGCATGCCAATTGCAAAATTTACGAAATGATTTTTAAAACTTTTTTATTTACTGTCAAATAAGTTATTTTGAATTTATATTAGACCAAAGTTGAGATTCTTTTCTGATGAAAATTAACAATCAGGGGAGGATCAAAGACCAGGAAGTGTGTGTGCTGTCCCTATTCAAAGATTGAATTAACATCTGTTAAAGTGAAAGGTCATTAAAAGAAAATATCTTTCTTTCTATTCAATTTCCCTAAAGGTAGGGGGTGGGCAGTGGGATTAGTAGTCTGGGGTTTCTTATATTTAATTGCCTCAATAGACCTGACATGCTATTTAGTGACGAATTTTACCTAAAATGAACAGCTTATCTCTTGCTCTGTAACTTGAAATGTAGAGCCAAGCTCACCAAGCTATTTGTATCTCTTACTCATTCTTTTATGTATTTAAAATATTGAGAATGCATGAATGATTCATGGATCTGAATCCTTGAAAAGTTGTTTTACACCCCAGCAAAACCGTCATTCATCTTAAAACACTAGCTCATAGGAGAGGGAGGTGGAAGGTTGAGGAGATGATATTCTTTAAATATCACAGATGTTTAAGAAGTGTCTGTATTTCTAACTAGTCATGTGACACAAGATGAGAGGGTTGCTTGTTACTGTTGTGTAAATTGGAACTGAGAGGCAGGTAAATATTTGAGTATTTGAGGAGCGAATAAGTAATTGTGGTTAAGAACTAAAACTATTACATATATTTAATTTTCTACTGCTAATAAAAAGTAAAATCTCCACTATTATTTAGATTATGGCAGGTAGACTATTTTTTTCCAACTGTTAATGAAGAATCCATTGATAAACAAATGTAACAAAACACCAACCATGCATCACTGATCTTGGGAAAATGATGGTAAAAGGAGAGGATAAAATTTTGGGTAACAGACAACTTCCCTTCCTACCTCTACTATTTACTATTAATTAACACTCTGTCAATTGATTCTCTCCTATGTGTTTAGAAGGATTAAATGAAAAATTGAATATAAGCAAATTATTTTTAATATTTATTTGAAAATATTTTCATTACCCCGACTGCCATTTTTCTTCTTTAGCCACATTTTTCCTTTACCTATGCCTACACACATACACACGCACACACGTGCACATACACACACACACACATGTATTTCTCCCCAAGATCCTTTTCTTATACTTCTTTTGTGTTTACACATTATCTTGTTCTTAGGTTTCGCCAACTCTAATGCCTTTAGCTTGCAAATGTACAAATGAGGCCCAAATTTCTCCAAATTTCCATCTTTTACACTGAAAATACTCCAAACCTTATGTTTTCTTACTTTTTAATTTTGCAAATTTTTCTCCATAAGAAATGTACCTTTGCATTTTACATAGAATCATTGAAGCACAACCTTTATCTTCGTCTCCCTTTGTAGATAATTTTTCTTCATCTTCTAAAATTATTTTCTTATCACAAAGCAGCCCTAGGTTCATTTCCCACTTCCTAGTGCTCATTATAATTTCTTTTCTTTGTCTTTGTAATTAAACAGGTAGGTATCTTTTTATGAATTTTACTTAGAACACCGTGAGCCCATTCCAAGTTTAATTTTAAATTTTTATTGTGAACAAACTATATTATTCAAAAATCTTCATAACAAATCCATACTGGTTTTTAGAACTCTCCGCTTCATTCAGGCTCAAATGTTTATATATCAAACATCTAGATGGTAATTCAAATAGCAAAAATAGTGTTAAATAAGATCCACTGATTAAATAAAAAGAAATTTAGAAAAAAACTGGGTGAAACCATACATTTTAACCTGGAAATTTTACAAGCTCTTGCTTCAAAGAAGCAGTATAATCCCTTGATTTTTGAAAAGTTTACAGCTTTGTGAATTTTGGCAAACATATTCAGTTTTATGAAGCCTAATATAGCCAAGATTTAGAAGGTTTTCATCATCCCTCCAAACTTTCCCCTACCCTTTTATAGTCACCTCCTCCTGCCACCACTACCCCCTGGCAATTGCTAACCACCGATTTGTTTTCTGTCCCTATAATATCGCTTTTTCCAGAATTTCCTATAAATGAAATCATAACAATGTATGTAGCCTTTTGGAACTGGCTTCCTTCACTTAGCAAAATATATTTGCAATTCGTGCATGTTGTTCCATGTGTCAATAGTTTACTTCTTATAGCTAATTAGTATTCCATTTCATGTATGTACCAGTTTGATTAGCCATTCATTGGTTAAAAGACATTGTAATTGTTTCCAGTTTTTGACAATTATGAGTAAAGCTGCTCTAACATTTGCAAATGGGTTTTTGTGTGAACATAAGTTTCCATTTCTCTAAGGTAAATATCTGGAAGTGGAATTGTTCAGTTATATGGTGAGTGTGTGTGTGATTTTAAAAGAAACTAGAAATGTGTGTTCCAAAGTGGCTGTACCATTTTGTATTTCCATCAGCAACTATATGCAGTTGCGAGAACTTGCAACAACTGGAAATTTCTCTCTTTCTTTTTTTAGTAGTCATTCTGTTAGATGTGTGGTCGTATCTTATTGTGGATTTAATTTGAATGTTCCTAAAGACAAATAATTAATGCTGCCTTAACTCAGATGCTTAGCCTCTCTGGGATGGATTACGGATTACCTCCATATGGACTTCCCTGACACCAGGTCAAATCTCTCTTGATCTATCCTTCAAACTCTCAAATGTATTCTTTAAAGCACTACTAAAACTTTGGCACATCCATATTTAAAAGGCTTTTATCATTTCTTAGCACAATGATTCATGCATTCATTCATAATACAGTCATGCCCTGCATAGTGACTTTCAGTCAATGGCAGACCACATATATGATGATGGTCCCATAAGATTATAATGGAGCTGCAAAATTCCTATCACCTGGTGACACTAGCTGTTGTAAGGTCCTAGTGCAACGCATTACTCACATATTCATGATGATGCTGATGTAAACATACCACTACATTGCCAAAGGCATAAATGTAAGCACATACAAGTATGTACAATACATAATACTTGATAATAAACAACTATGTTACTGGTTTATGTATTTGCTATTATATAATTTTTATCATTATTCTAAAGTGCACTGCTTCCACTTATTTAAAAAATGTTAGCTGTAAAACAGCCACAGGCAGGTCCCAACCATAGCTCGATGCATGTTACTGTCCCCTTCCAGTGGGACATCATATGGAGATGGAAGGCAGTTATATGGAGGATTCCAACATTCTGTAAGCTTAGGCTAATGTGTGTGTTTGTGTCTAAATTTTTAGCAAAATTTTAAAAAGCAAAAAAAAAGTAGAAATGAAAGTTTAGAATAAGGATATAAAAATATATATATTTAACAGCTGTAGAATGTGTTTGTGTTTTAAGCTAAGTGTTATGAGCCAATAAAGTTAGGAAAGAAAACTTTTATAAAGTAAAAAAGTTTAAGGTTAATAATAATTTCTTATTGAAGAAACAATTTTTTAACATTTGTGTGGTTCAATTATGCAGTGTTTATAAAGTCTAAAGCAGTGGACAGTAATGTACCAGGCCTTCACAGTCACTCCCCACTTACTCATGACTCAACCAAAGCAACTTCCAGTCCCGCAAGCTCCATTCATGGCAAAGTGTCCTATACAAACATAATCACTTTTTTTCTTTCATACTGTATTTTTACTTTATCTTTTCTATGTTCAGATATATTTTTGTACACAAATACTATTTTGTTAAAATTGCCTAGAGTATTCAGTACAGTAGGATAGTGTATAGGGTTGTAGCCTAGGAGTGATAAGAGGCTATATACCATATAACCTAGGTGTGTAGTAGGCCGTACCATCTAGGTTTGTAAAGGTACACTGTATGATGTTTGTGCAATAAGGAAATCACCTAGGAATGCATTTCTCAGAGAATATCCCCATCATTAAGTGATGCATGGCTTTAGTAACAAATGTTTTTTGAGCGTTTACTGTGTACTAGTAACTGCTTTAAGTGATTAAAATATATTAATTATATAAGTCATCACAACTGTATGAGGAAGATAAAATTATTTTAACTTTTAAGATGAGCAAACTATGATGCAGAAATATCAGGAAGATTTTCAAAAGATAGATTTTAAAGGTCAAGCTTCAAATTTTAGAGGCTTCATTTTCAAAGCTCATGCATTTAACCCCACCATATTATTCAGTCAGCAAATATCCACTGGGTACTAAGTGCTAGGAATTATGCTACATGTTAGGTTTTTTAAA
This sequence comes from Symphalangus syndactylus, assembly GCF_028878055.3. Classification (NCBI taxonomy): domain Eukaryota; kingdom Metazoa; phylum Chordata; class Mammalia; order Primates; family Hylobatidae; genus Symphalangus; species Symphalangus syndactylus. Next base: position 47,484,839 of record NC_072440.2, read on the forward strand.
AAAAGTACAGAGACAAAGTATTACCACAATACAATTTTAAGAGTAAAAGGACAGTAGGAAAGGAAAAGAAAGATGAAAGTGTTAGAAATATTACAAATAAAATTAAGAAAGAGTAAACAATTTTGAAGAAAAGGAGATATAAATCTTAAAAATTAATTCAAATCTTGAAAGGCTTCTGACCAGTATAAAGGTGGCATCATAAACTCAGATGAGGAAGTAAGAAATTATCAAGTCATATACTGATAAAAGTTAGGCCATTATGGTTGTCTATTTCTTCTTGAGTGAACTCCTGTTGTTTGTCTCTTGAGGCATTTGTCCATTTCATCTAAGTTTTCTAATTTATTGGCATAACGTTGTTCATTGTTTGCTTATTTTACAATTATCAATAGAATCTGTAGTGATATTACCTCTTTCATTTTCAGGTCGGGGATCACTTCACTGAGCTTTGTTGATTAATGTCCAGTGTCTTAAAAACATAACTTTCCACATATCGTGTTTATTTATTAGCTTCTTTAGGCAGGAGTTAAAGCAGGAGGTAAAGAATTACAATTTCTTTTAATTCATCTTGGAAGGAAGCAAAGGGGTCTAGTGTAAATTGAATTTGAAAAATTTCAAGAAATTAGTATCCAAATAATTTGATACTCAGTTGAAGAGGAGGAAATAAAATTTGAGGAACAATTCTAGATTAATATATAAACTTTTCATATGTCAATTGATGAATTCTTAAATAAAAAAGGACTAAGCTTTAGAGAATTCCTTCATTTAATAAGTAGAAAAGGAACAAAAGCCAGTAAGATGGAATTCACTGGTTCCTGTAGAATGTTGCATATTTTAAAACACAACATTTTCATTGAATTTAATTGGCCAAAGAAGCACAAGTAACAAGGAAAACGACTTGAAAAATTATCCAGGTATAACCAACGGTATAAATGCATAAATTATTTCCCTTAAATTTTTAACCATTTTGATCCAAAAAGATAAGAACTTTGAAAGGAGATGGAGGCCAAGCACAGTGGCTCATGCCTGTAATCCCAGCACTTTGGGAGTCTGAGGCAGGTGGATCACCTGAGGTCAGGAGTTCAAGTCAGCCTGGCTAACACAGTGAACCCGCGTCTCTACTAAAAATACAAAAAAAAAAACAAATTAGCTAGGCATGATTATAGGTACTTGTAATTCCAGCTACTTGGGAGACTGAGGCAGGAGAATCACCTCAACCCAGGAGGTGGAGATTGCAGTGAGCCAAGATTGCACCACTGCACTCCAGCTTGGGCAACAAGAGTGAAACCCCATCAAAAAAAGAAGAAAGGAGGGAAGGAAGGAAGGAAGGAAGGAAGGAAGGAAGGAAGGAAGGAAGGAAGGGAGGGAGGGAAAAGAAAGAGAGAGAAAGAAAGAAAGAAAGAAAGAAAGAAAGAAAGAAAGAAAGAAAGAAGGAAAAAGAGAAAGAAAAGAAAGAAGAGAGAGAAAGAGAAAGAAAGAAAGAAAAAGAAAAGAAAGAAGAGAGAGAAAGAGAAGAAAGAAAGAAAGAAAGAAAGGACGGAAGAAAGAGATGGACATTAGAGTTGTTTAAGTCAATGATTTTTGAGAAGAAAGGAAAAGAAGGCACCACTCTCACCTTAACTCCCAAAGAGTTATGGAAGAATCTCTTTGGGATGAGAAGGATTTTATTGGAAAACATAAAGTAGGATCTACCTAGCCTGCTCGCTTTACAGATGAAAAACAAAACAAAAAAAACTAAAGTTGAAATAAAATCATGTGTTTCATCCCACACATAAAGTTACTTGGCAACTGAAATAGTTGGAGCATAAAGAATTGTATTAAAGCAGCAAGTATTTCCTGGTTGCTAAGACTTCATTTTGGTTGACTGGGTTGAACCATGCCAACCTGCCAATTCATTATTTCTTCCAGTTTCTGAACCATTTGAAATGTGATTTTGTAGCTCCTCACTTCAAGAGTTGAAGATTTTTTACATACTCCTTTGAATCTAGGCTTGCTGTGTGAATTTCACTGGCTAATAGAATTTGTCAGAAGTAATGGTAAATGTGGTTCTGAGCCTAGCTTTTAAGAAGCTTTACATTCTTCTTAACACTCTTTATCTTTCTCTTTGCACCCTCCTCCAAAATGAGAATAAATTCAGACTAATCTTCTAGAAGATGGGAGAACATATGCAACAGAAATGAGGTCACCGTAAATGACCCAGCTGAGATCATCCTAAGTCAGCTTGTCCAAACCTGACCTGTCAGCTGACCCAAGAGTCAAGAGCAAGCCAAGCCAAGACCAAGACTGGTTCTTATCAGCAGACTTGCCCATCAAAACCTACAAAGTTATAAGTAAATACCTGTTTAAGCCATGCAGTTTTGAATGGTTTGTTACATAGCTATTACAAACTGATTCATCCATCGTTATGTGCTATAATACACAAAAAGTTCATTATAGCTTTGTTCATTTCTCTTAATAAAGACTTTCACATTATTTTCCTCCTCAGCATAATAATACATTGAGTTTATTGTTGAAGACTAAAGACTTTTCTGAATTAAGCGTGCAATTGGCAGTTTCACATGTAATCACACACACATGTTGCACATAGTGATCCATGCCCATCACTTTGTACCTCCACCATCATTGTGTACTTCTGAAGCAGATTGAGGAAATCAGATTAAACTTACTTCTCCCCCATAATTGAGATATGAACCTTAAAGGGTGGTATGATTTGGCTGTGTCTCCACCAAAAATCTCATCTTGAATTGTAATTCCCACGTGTCAAGGGCAGGACCAGGTAGAGGTGAATGGATCATGAAGACCATTTCCCCCGTGCTGTTCTCGTGGTAGTGAGTGAGTCTCAGGAGATCTGGTGGTTTTATAAGCATCTGGCATTTCCCTGGCTTGCACTCCATTCTGCAGCCCTGCCCAAAGAAGGTGTCTCTTTCTCCTTTGCTTCCACAATGATTGTAAGTTCCCTGACACCTTCCAAGCTATGCAGAACTGTGAGTCAATTAAACCTCATTCCAAGACTTTTTTACCCAATCTCAGGCAGTTCTTTACAGCAACATAAGAACGGACTAATATAGTAAGTTGGTACCAAGGTAGTGGGGAGCTGGTATAGGGATACCCAAAAATGTGGAAGCGACTTTGGAACTGGGTAATGGGCAGAATTGTTGAATGGCTTTGATCAAAATGCTGATAGTGATATAAACAATGAAGTCCAGGCTGAGGTGGTCTCAGGTGGAGATGAGGGACTTCTTGGGAATTGGAGCAAAGGTGACTCTTGTTATTCTTTAGCAAAGAGACTGGGGGCATTTGGGCCCTGCCCTAGAAATCTATGGAACGTTGAATTTGAGAGAGATGATTGAGCTATCAGCAGAAGAAATTTCTAAGTGGTAAAGCATTCAAGAGGAAGCAGAGCATAAAAGTTTAGAAAATTTGCAGCCTGACAATGCAATAGAAAAGAAAAACCCATTTTAGATATTATATCTAAAATCCAGAATAAAACGTCAATAAAAAAGAGCTAATAAAAAACAAGAAAGAGCTTTTGGAAATTAAAATTGTTCTCCCAAATATAATGCTAAATAGAAGGGTTACAAAGACAATTGCAGAGAATTCCTAAAGAAAAGCAAAAAGAAAACAGAATTCAAAGCTCAAACAAAAAGAATACAGATATTCAATATGGATGGCCAAAATCTGACCAATAGGAGTTTAATAAGACTCAATATGGAAAATGAAAAATAAAGATACTTTCACATAACCGAAGACAATTTATCAAGCTAAAGAGAGATATCTAAAAACTGAAATGGTCTACCAAATGCTAACAAGATTAGTGAACACTACCTTTGTAAACCTATCATTGTGAAATGGTAGAACAACAAATTACTAACAACAATCACAAAGAGCAAAAATTGAGTTTTGGCAGTACCATGCCATTTTACAAACATCCTCCCACTTTTTGCTCATCCCCGTACCTCTTTCCCTGACTTCATTGTCTTGGATCTTTCAACATTGCTTCTTTCAGCCCACCTGCTAAAACATTTGCCCCTGCGTATTATTCCAGTATATACTTACCTTAGGTCACTTTTCTCTTTCATGGGAAGATGATAAGTTTCACTCTCTGAAGCTATGCCCTTGGGAAGAATTTTCCCTTTCTGATAAGAGCCACCTTTGAGTGGGGCTGTGGTACGTGAGTGTTTATATTTGGCTCTCCCCCATGCCAAGTTGAACCATCTGAGAACAAACCTCATGCCATTTCCTCTTTGTTGGCATGTCTTGGCACTCTCCCATTAGGTCATCAATATGAGCCAAGAGAGTGGCATTTTTTCAATTGTGGCAGATGATAGTGTTTCTAGGCCATCTCTTGATGCAAGCTTACTTATACCATGTGAACCTACTGAAGCTTGATTCCAGATGTACCACCTGTACTTTGTAATAGATTGCTGTTGGACTTACCTAATATTATGACTTGGTAGATCTGATATTATTCAGCTCATGATGGAGGACTCTGATTGCATGGTCATTTGAAGTCTCCATGTTTGGGAACTTTCTTTCAGGACCCGTAGCATGCCTACAGTTGCTCTTTCAGTGATGTATAGTTCTCTGCTGCAGATAGTATGGCTTTGCTTCAGAACTTTAGGGTTCCTTGGAATGACACTCATATTGGCACTTGCCAGAGTGGTAACACTGAATCCTTCTCTATCAAGATATTCTCATAGCATTGGATCTGCTCTTCCTATGGCTCAGGTGTCAGGGCTGCTTGTACTGAAGTTTGAACCTATGGAAAAACCTTTTCTAGCTCTGGCCCATTCAAATCTAGCAGCCTTCCTTGTTGCCCAATAAATTAAGCGTAACAGTATTCAGTAGTACACACTATGCTACGTTCACATTCAAAATAACAACCTATTCAAGTCCTCTGAGAAAATAACGCCAAAATGAGGCTATATCTATTAGGAGAAATGCCTATGAAAGATAAAAGGAGGGAATAAAAAAAGATGGTGAGACCTTCAGATTGTTGTGAGAGATCTAACATTTGTGAAAGAGAGGGGAAAAGAAAATGGATTGGGTAGTGTATTACTATGCTGTTATTGCTGCAACAAGCTACCACAAACTTAGTGGCTTAACTCAATACAGCTTTGTGATGTCACAGTTTCATAGCTCAGAAGTCCAATGCAAGACTCATTTAAAATCAGGCTAAAATCAATCCATAGATTAATTCCTTTCTGGAAGTTCTAGAGGAAAATCAGTTTTCTTGCTTACTTGGGTTATTTACAAAATTTAGATCTTTCAGTTCTAGTAGCTCTCTTTTTCTTTTTTCCTAATAGGAAACTGAGGGACATTTCCAAATTTAAGCGGCCACCCCCATTCCTTGTCTCATGGATCTCTTCCACCATTTTCAAAGCTCGAAGTGTCATGCTAAATTCTTCTCACACTTTGTGTCTCTTCTGATTTTTCTTCTGTTATACCTTCTGCACTTTATCTGGGAAAGGTTCTGAGTTTTCAGTACTCTTGTGATTAAGTTTAGTCCATCCATACAATCCAGGGTCATTTCTCAATTTTAATCACATCTTCAAATCCCTTTTTCCAGGTAAGAACATATTCACAGGTACTGGGGGGTGGGATCAGATATCTTTAACAGGGTCATTATCCAGACAACAATACTGTTCCAAAATGTTTGGGCTAGGATTATAGATAGTATCAAGCTAGAGTTGTTAAGGGATCTTGAATCTTGTGGGAATTGGACTGTGTTAGTATCCATGCTGTCAGTCACTAGCTGGAGTAGTTTGCAGGAAGTGTGAACTCTCTGCAAATATGGTAGAAGACTCAAAGGAGGAATAGTCGGTGCCATTAGTTAACTATGGTCCCTGAAGCAAACCTGAAAGGAACATTTTTTATGGCTGCCAAAAAACCTATTAAATATTGTAACGCTTTCTTACCAGTTAGTTGGTTATGTTTTCAATTGCCTACTGTAATCTGCATTGATTCATGTGGTTTTTGCAGATTTCTGACTAGTGAATTTAACTGAAATATAATTAATAGATTTGCAGGGAGATGGGCTACCCAAAATCCCTTTCAGGGAAGATTTTCATGCAGTATGGTTAGTGGATAACCTCTAACTTCAAGCTTCTGCAGGGTCTGCCTTAGTTTCAGAGAACTGCTTTGCTGAGGTTATGCCCATCCAATAATTGGTCAAGACAGAATATAAAGTATCGATGATTTAATCCAATAGGAGAAAATTTCACAAACATACTAATTCCAGAATTCCCAGCTGACTTGGCCAAAGTTTCATGAGTCTTTACTGAATTTAGAGTTCCTCTTCTGTCCAGATACACTTTATCCTCTTTCTTTTCATAGGTACTGATATCCCATAAATATATTACATCAAACTTTATTTTAGCCAGGTTCTAGAAAACCCAACCTACCTCAGATAAAAACTATCAACTCTTCATTCTCTGTCTTTAAATGTGGCACTAATCACTGTTACCCCTTATCTAAGGAAAGGTATTATTTTTAAATTTACTATACTGGTTGCTGGAGATGGGAAGCCTTCCCTACTACAATACTTTTACTATACAAATGAAGAACAAATATGAGAGTTCTTTCAGCTATTAAGTACAGTAGGTCCTGAAACAACATTGTTTCATCCAATGTCAATGCATTATAGTGTTGATAAGAAAAAAATAATTGATTCCAAGTCAGGGCCATTGTCTGTGTGGAGTTGCATGTTCTCCTCATGTCTGCATGGGTTTTCTACATGTACTCTGGTTTCCTCCCACATCCCAAAGATGTACATGTTAGATGAATTCATGTGTCTATATGGATCTAGTCTGGGTAGGTAGAGGTGTAGGTGTGAATGTGCCTTGTGATGGGATGGGCCTGTCCAGGGCTGGTTCCTCTCTTGTTCCCTGAGCTGCTGGGAGAGGCTCTGGCCACCTACCTCCATGAAATGGAATAATTAGGTGAATAATTCTTTCGCTTGTTCTTGGTAATCTTTCTCAAATGTATGTATAAGTCACATTTACTTCAGCGTTTAATATTAGAAGTGTTTTGGTCTTTATTCAGCCATTTGGTGAATTTTTTGTGACCAGAAATATGCCATAGGAACTTAACTCTTATTTATATCGATTAACCTATGCTAAAATTGGTTTGTTTATACATTGTCATTGGGCTTAAAGTTGAGGTTTCCAAGAAGCTATCGATGATGTCAAGTGAAAGCTTATCGTATATCCATTTCAACTGTATATTTGTGATCTGGCAAAATGTCCAATGGACACAGCGGTGCACTGGAGCTGGCTTCTACTTGTTCACAGGAGCTAATCACACACATCTCCCAGCTCTATGCCCAGTGTTGTCATGTTGGTAGCTCGAATTAGCTATAGTGGGAGTGTTTACTCCTACATATTAGGATTTTGTGTTCTCAGAGAACTAACTGACAAACATGTACCAGCACACTACTTACCAGATGTATCTGTTGACCAAGTAGACCCTACTGTGAGATGGACCTGAGCACAGGCTTCATTTGTTACCTGACCTATATGTGCTACTACTAGAAGGAGGCATGATGGCACTGCTTCCTCCAATACCAGCATCAAATTGGATCTTTCACTAAACAACTCTTAAAGGACCTGGAGACTGTCCTTTCTTACTGTGTACTTACTCTTGGAAGAAGGACTTGGGGGAATCACCATGGTTTATATTTGCTGTAGTATTGCAGGATCTTTCTTCATGGAGATTCAACTTCTCGTAGGTTCTGGGTCTAAAACTTAGCTTAGGTTTGATAACTGGACAAGAGCTTGTGACATATTTAGAATTACAAATTTCATTATCTGTTTATCCCTTTTAAATGCTTTTTGATTATATTATATGGTCATTGATTATATTTATTTCTTAGCTATTTATCAATGTTCTGTGAGCAATCTAAATAAATTCTGGGTGTCATACACTCCTGAGTGTCCTTCAAACTTTGCTACTCATTACATTAATTATACCCACCTTGGTTCAGACAGTTAAATGCTGCAACCTGTCCTCTGATATTCCACAACGCATTACCGTCATTGCTACCAGAGATCTGGGTTATGCATCTCCTAACAGGAATCTCAGTAGACAGACCACAGGCACTAATAAGCTTAACTGATGCTTGTCCCATCCTCATTAGTGCAGTTCTCATTGCCTTGGTAAACACATTTTCCTCCAGGCTATCCAAAAGAACATAGTCAGTTGGTGAGTTTTCTAATTTTCTATTAGACATCTTTTATAGCATGCTCACTTTTCTGAGTCTTTTGTTCTCTTCCTACCTAGTCTGCCATAGCAGATCTAAGATTTCTGTTCCTTTTATTGTTGACCATCACTTTTTTCAAATTTCCAAAACCAGTCTCAGGAGTGTATTAAACCTGTCAGTTAGGGCCCTTGAAAATGTGTAAAATCATATGCCATTGGAGAGTACTTCCATATCACCAACTTCTCCTTTATCCAGCTTTATCTGGTAGTAGCCTTTGATCTATTACCCTCAGGAGACATTCTCAGCCATACTATTCTCATTCCTGCAGTTACATGTTAGCTGGGTCCTGCAAGTTCTTTGACATATGGAATTTTTCTTCTATTACCAAGCTCAGCACTTCCCCAGTTGGGTTATGCCGAGGTTTTACCATAATAATGGGTCTGAAGGATAAGAAGACAAAATATCGATGGCGTAAAGTTGGGGTAGACCATGAAGTGACAAGCCCTGTGTTATAAGACACCTGTTTAATTTGAAGACTCTACATAGTTTTTAATAAAAGGAGCCTCTTTTTAAAAAATAAGATTATTCTACAGGTCCAGAAGGTTTGAATGAATCTGGGAATTTAAATTCTCACATGCAACTACTCATATAATTCTATCTAAATTTCAGGGTTTAAATTTTTTTTTTTTGTCTAGTAGGACCTTGATATTTTGTAGGAGACTTGCCTAAGATGAACTTCTTTCACTTTTACTACTAAGTCCAGAATATACCTTTAACTATTCTAACTTTCTGTTGTAGGAATCAAATGTCTTTTTACATGCTGCCAAGTAGGCCCTCACCCTTATGTAAAAATTTTGTAGATTAATAGATTTGAGCCTATCATGTTTCTTCCACATGAATGAATAACAGTTAGCATCACCCATTCAATTACTCAGCCGTATAATTGTTATTTGGCCCCTACACCTTTAACACCTGAGATATTGGACCCTTATGGTATGTAATACAAGAGAGATTTTGATGTGTGATTTTTACTTTCAGGTGCAGCATTTGTGTAGTTTTGTTATGGTTGTCTTGACCTCTTAAGAATATTGGATAATGTTCCATTTTCCCCTATTTCGTTAAATTGTTTGAGATTTGTGTTATACCTTCGTAAAATGTTTGATAAAATTCATCAATGAGACCATCCTTGCCTGGAGTTTTTCTGATGGAAGGTCATTAATGACAAATTTAATTTTTTAATGGAAATAATACTATTCAAATGTTCTATTTTACCTTTTAGTTGGTTTTAGTAAATTGCTATTGTAATGGAATATTTTATTTTATCTTACCTGGTAATGATAAAGTTGTTTATAACATAACCTTATTAACTTCTTAAATATCTGTAGGATCTAAAATCATAGGTTTTTCATTACTGATATTAGCAGTGTGTGTTTTCTTTTTCCTTTACTTTTCTTTGTCCTGCCCTCTCTCTTTCCCTTTCCCTTTCCCTTCCCTTCCCTTCCTTCCTTCTTTCCTTCCTTCCTGTGATGGTTAATGCTGAGTGTCAACTTGATTGGATTGAGGGATACAGAGTTTTAATCCTGGGTGTGTCTGTGAGGGTGTTGCCCAAAAGAGATTAAGGTTTGAGTCAGTGGGCTGGGGAAGGCAGATCAACCCTTAATCTGGTGGGCACAATCTAATCAGCTTTCAGCAAATATAAAGCAGGCAGAAAAATGTGAAAAGGCAAGAGGGGCCTAGCCACCCAGCCTACATCTTTCTCCCTTGCTGGATGCTTCCTGCCCTCAAAAGTCTGACTCCAAGTCCTTCAGTTTTGGAACGTGCACTGACTGTCCTTCCTCCTCAGATTGCAGACAGCCTATTGTGGGACCCTGTGATCATGTAAGTTAATACTTAATAAACTTTTGTGTATATATATATATATGTATTTATGAATTAATGTTCTTAATCTTTGTTAGATTTGGTAAGTTTTCCCTGTATTTTGTTTACTTTCTTTTATATTGATTTCAACTTTTATATTTGTTGTTTCCTACTAAGTCTTGGCTTACTATATTTCTTTTTTTCTGAGTTCCTAACATAAAATCTTAGGTCATTAACTTTAGACTTTTTTTTCCCCCAAATATAAGCATTAAAAGCAATACAGTTTCCTCTAGTTACAACTTTGGCTGCACTTTACATATTTTAATATGTTGAGGTTTTTCTTTCATTTTGTTCAAAATATAGTTTTCTTTCAGTTTGTTCTTTTTGCCATGGAATATATATAAGTTTGTTTCATATTTGGAATGGCCATTGGGGTTTGCTGCATATAAGTATTTCCTTGTCCTCTCTCCTGAACCAGATTCTTCATGAATGAAGCCCATGAGTGAATTATTATTTGAAAACTTCTCCTAGTTTCATTTATGTAGCCAAATGGGCACTGGTCCATGGGCCAGACTTGAGAGTCACTGCTTTTCTCTCATGACTCATGAGGAGCTTGTTGATTTAGCTCCTGTTTATCTCTACCACTAACCAGCAACGGATATTACCTTCCATATGTCTCTCATTCAGCCTTTCAAGAAAACAATCAGATCACTTCAATCAAACACAAACTTTAATAAATAAGTAGTCATACATAAATTTATATTTCTATATGTATATATGTATGGAAACATATATGTGTGTGTTTCTATATGTATATATGTAAATACATATGTTCACATACAATTGCACACATACACCCATACAAATGCAATTATACATGAGAAAATATATATATTTTTTCCAATTTATCGTTTGGGTCCAGTTCTTGATCTTCCTTTTTCAGTGTTTCTACACTTTTTCTGTCCTTTTTGAATTCACATGTCCCCATCAACATTTATGATTCATTAAGCACAGTGGTTCTCCTTCACTCTTTGAAAAAAGAAGAGTTATGCTGGGTAAATATCATAAAAAGAGCTAAATTTACTGCTTGGTCTGGTGGTTTCAGTTTCGATTTTATTGAAAATATAACAGCATAGCAGAAAGATTCAAATAGCTCCAAGTGGTGTTTGAAAATTCATTCCAGCTATGTGCTGACTCACCTGCAGGATAAACAGACCACCAAATTCCAAAGTTTTGGCATTTTCTAAGTGTCAAGATTTATTTCATTGATCTTTTGATCCAGGGCTGACACCTCAGAAACATAACTATCTCCCTCTCCTTCTCCTCCTTCTGCAGCATAATGTAGATGCCTCTCATGGAGACTTTGAATCTACTTCATGAGATCCATGACTCAGTCTGCTATGTTGTTGCAGAGCTTCTTGCAAGGAATGATAGTGATGTACTTGCTCATGTGTAATTTCTCTAGTACTTCTCTATGAAGACCCAGTTACCTTTATGGCTTTGGGCCAACACTGTTGGTGCAAATGCTATTGGTGGGTACCTTGTAAAAGACCTCAGTCTACTTTTGTTAATTCACTTCCTATTACCTAATTTTTTGTAGCAGATACATTTTCCTATAAGGTATGCCAGCAGGTGAAAAAAATGTCTTCATCAGACAGAAAACAGAGATTGAGCTTGTCCACTAAAATCACATATGTGGAAGTGATAGATCTAATTGATGCTGTTGCAGTTTTTAGAGCAGCAAGACTACCTGCACGTTAGAAAAAAAAAAATTATTGAGAAGGGGAGTTTAGTGGGGCTCACTGGTGAAAACTGAAGTTAGTGTCAGCATTATGTTCATTGTTCTCAGCATGGAAGCCTTTGATTCTGATTAGAAGATTTATCCCGTGGCATAAGAAGATAATTTTAACTCAGCAATGTGTCATAAAGGGTGGATAATTCTTCAACAATATTAAAATAATACTGTACTACTTCTTTTTGCTACTGAACTAAGATAAAATCTCTGAAAATAAATTCATGGACATTCATTTACTACTTTTTCTCATCTGTCTATAGCTTGCAGAGAAGGAATAGTCTGAATCATTATACATATGCCTTGAGAATCACTGCTATAAAGAAAATCATGGTAGTCCTATTCCTTTGGAAATAAAACATGAAGGGTAATCAGCTAAGGGATTTATTTTCTTCTATCTTAGAAAGAAACAACAAAAATAAAGTCTCCTTGTTTTGTTTCTAGATGCTGCCATATCTGCATGAGAGCCACAGAATTGCAGCAACCACTCTAGTATCAGGAAGAGAATTAAAGAGCCATGCTCAAGATGGCAAAGAAGAAAAAGGAGCAATCGTTGTTCAATAACCCAAAGATATTGCCAATTCACTGAATTAATAAGAACCACACCTACTTCTTTTTCTTTTCTTTTCTTTTTTTTTCTTTTTTTTGTTATTATTATACTTTAAGTTTTAGGGTGCATGTGCACAACGTGCAGGTTTGTTAGATATGTATACATGTGCCATGTTGGTATGCTGCACCCATTAACTCGTCATTTGGTATTAGGTATATCTCCTAATGCTATCCCTCCCCCCTCCCCCCTCCCCCCACCCCACAACAGGCCCCAGAGTGTGATGTTCCCCTTTCTGTGTCCATGTGTTCTTATTGTTCAATTCCCACCTATAAGTGAGAACATGCGGTGTTTGGTTTTTTTGTCCTTGCCATAGTTTGCTGAGAATGATGGTTTCCAGCTTTATCCATGTCCCTACAAAGGACATGAACTAATCATTTTTTATGGCTGCATAGTATTCCATGGTGTATATGTGCCACATTTTCTTAATCCATTCTATCACTGTTGGACATTTGGGTTGGTTCCAAGTCTTTGCTATTGTGAATAGTGCCACAATAAACATAGGCGTGAATGTGTCTTTACAGCAGCATGATTTATCATCCTTTGGGTATATACCCAGTAATGGGATTGCTGGGTCAAATGGATCCAGCAGGATCCCTGAGGAATTGCCACACTGACTTCCAGAATGGTTGAACTAGTTTACAGTCCCACCAACAGTGTAAACGTGTTTCTATTTCTCCACATCCTCTCCAGCACGTGTTGTTTCTTGACTTTTTAATGATCACCATTCTAAGTGGTGTGAGATGGTATCTCATTGTGGTTTTGATTTGGATTTCTCTGATGGCCAGTGATGATGAACATTTTTTCATGTATTTTTTGGCTGCATAAATGTCTTCTTTTGAGAAGTGTCTGTTCATGCCCTTTGCCCACTTTTTGATGAGGGTGTTTGTTTTTTTCTTGTAAATTTGTTTGAGTTCATTGAAGATTCTGGATATTAGCCCTTTGTCAGATGAGTAGGTTGCAAAAATTTTCTCCCATTCTATAGGTTGCCTGTTCACTCCGATGGTGGTTTCTTTTGCTGTGCAGAAGCTCTTTAGTTTAATTAGATTCCTTTTGTCAATTTTGGCTTTTGTTGCCATTGCTTTTGGTGTTTTAGACATGAAGTCCTTGCCCATGCCTATGTCCTGAATGGTATTGCCTAGATTTTCCTCTAGGGTTTTTTGGTTTTAGGTCTAACGTGTAAGTCTTTAATCCATCTTGAATTAATTTTTGTATAAGGCATAAGGAAGGGATCAAGTTTCAGCTTTCTACATATGGCTAGCCAGTTTTCCCAGCACCATTTATTAAATAGGGAATCCTTTCCCCATTTCTTGTTTTTGTCAGGTTTGTCAAAGATCAGATAGCTGTAGATATGCAGCATTATTTCTGAGGATGCTGTTCTGTTCCATTCGTCTATATCTCTGTTTTGGTACCAGTACCATGCTGTTTTGGCTACTGTAGCCTTGTAGTATAGTTTGCAGTCAAGTAGTGTGATGCCTCCAGCTTTGTTCTTTTGGCTTAGGATTGACTTGGCAATGCGAGCTCTTTTTTAGTTCCATATGAACTTTAAAGTAGTTTTTTCCAATTCTGTGAAGAAAGTCATTGGTAGTTTCATGGGGATAGCATTGAATCTATAAATTACCTTGGGCAGTATGACCATTTTCATGATATTGATTCTTCCTACTGTTGAGCATGGAATGTTCTTCCATTTGTTTGTATCCTCTTTTATTTCATTGAGCAGTTTGTAGTTCTCCTTGAAGAGGTCCTTCACATCCCTTGTAAGTTGGATTCCTTTTTTTGTATTCCTTTTTTTGTATTCCACAATTGCTTCTCTTGGAAGCAATTGTGAATGGGAGTTCACTCATGATTTGGCTCTTTGTTTGTCTGTTATTGGTGTATAAGAATGCTTGTGATTTTTGCACATTGATATTGTATCCTGAGACTTTGCTGAAGTTGCTTATCAGCTTAAGGAGATTTTTGGCTGAGACAATGGGATTTTCTAGATATACAATCATGTCATCTGCAAACAGGGACAATTTGACTTCCTCTTTTCCTAATTGAATGCCCTTTATTTCCTTCTCCTGCCTGATTGCCCTGGCCAGAACTTCCAACACTATGTTGAATAGGAGTGGTGAGGGAGGGCATCCCTGTCTTGTGCCAGTTTTCAAACGGAATGCTTCCAGTTTTTGTCCATTCAGTATGATATTGGCTGTGGATTTGTCATAGATAGCTCTTATTATTTTGAGATACGTTCCATCAGTACCTAATTTATTGAGAATTTTTAGCATGAAGAGTTGTTGAATTTTGTCAAAGTCCTTTTCTGCATCTATTGAGATAATCATGTGGTTTTTGTCTTTGGTTCTGTTTATATGCTGGATTATGTTTATTGATTTGCGTATGTTGAATCAGCCTTGCATCCCAGGGATGAAGCCCACTTGATCATGGTGGATAAGCTTTTTGATGTGCTGCTGGATTCGGTTTGCTGGTATTTTATTGAGGATTTTTGCATCAATGTTCATCAAGGATATTGGTCTACAGTTCTCTTTTATTGTTGTGTCTCTGCCAGGCTTTCATATCAGGATGATGCTGGCCTCATAGGATGAGTTAGGGAGGATTCCCTCTTTTTCTATTGATTGGAATAGTTTCAGAAGGAATGGTACCAGCTCCTCCTTGTACCTCTGGTAGAATTTGGCTGTGAATCCATCTGGTCCTGGACTTTTTTTGATTGGTAAGCTATTAATTATTGCCTCAATTTCAGAGCCTGTTATTGGTCTATTCAGAGACTCAACTTCTTCCTGGTTTAGTCTTGGGAGAGTGTATGTGTCGAGGAATTTATCCATTTCTTCTAGATTTTCTAGTTTATTTGCATAGAAGTGTTTGTAGTATTCTCTGATGGTAGTTTGTATTTCTGTGGGATTGGCCACACCTACTCCTAACTCATTATTTGAGACAATAAATCTCAAATTTTTGAGAGAAATAGATTTTTCTTTTTTTTTTCTTTTTTTTGAGAGGGAGTTTTGCTCTTGTTGCCCAGGCTAGAGTGCAATGGGGTGGTCTTGGCCCATCGCAACCTCTGTCTCCTGGATTCAAGAGATTTTCCTGTCTCAGCCTCACAAGTAGCTTGCATTACAGGCGCACACCACCATGCCAGGCTAATTTTGTATTTTTAGTAGAGATGGGGTTTCACCATGTTGGTCAGGCTGGTCTCGAACCCCCGACCTCAGGTGATCCACCCATCTCCACCCCCCAAAGTGCTGGGATTACAGGTGGGAGCCACCACACCTGGCCTAAGAGATTTTTCTTAAATCTCTTGTTTAAGCTATTTTAAACTGCTTCTTCTATTACTTGCTGCCAAAATGCCTTGTAACTAATTTGCATGGATTAATATACCTTTCCTTGTCACAAAATCTTGACGTAAGCAAAGCAAACATTAATAGCTCCATTTTAAGAATGAGAATGAGAATTCTGCAGTTCAGAAAAATTGAATGAACTTCGTAATAAATGTTAGTAGAAAATCTATGTTACAGTTCTACTGATAAATCCTGAAGGTTAAGGGCTATTAATACAAAAGGTCACATGGCCTTTCGAAAAGAATACATGCAGAATCACTGAATGCTCATGATTTGACTTTTACTGTATAGTGCCCTTCTGCAGAAAGACATTTTGAAGAAGAATATTAACTACTCTCAGTAGGTAGCTAGATATAAAAAGTTGTATTTATGATATAATAATGATAATAGAATGATTATCATATAGAATGATAAGTAATGATTATCACAATAGAATGATAAGTAATGATAATAGAATGATTACCTAAGTAGGAAACACCACTTACAGTACATTTAGTGTTTCACTTGCTTATTTGTTCATTGTTTAATGTGTAAATATTAATTCATTCAACACACATGTATTGAGTGCCTTCTATGTCCCATGAACTGTACTAGGCAATGGTGTTGAAAAGATAAAGTACAGATGGCTTTGCCTGGAAAAATCTTACAGATATATAAAAAATAAGTGGGATATAATGTTTTCAGTCCTATAGATTTGATCCTGGATGCCACTCTTTCCTGACCCAGGGATCCAGAGGTGATTAGCAATGGGAGGACGAGCTAAAGAATCCAGGAGATAAATCTGAAAGGCAATAATATTAGTGAATAGGATCTATGTGTCAGGGAAGAACCTCAACCTCATAGTGGTTGGCAAGGAATATCAAGACTCTGAAGGCAATAACTAAGAAAACAAGCACATTGGCTTGCCACAACTTCGTAGGTGGTGAAAGTAGACAATGAGTCTCAGTGGTTCAGAATATGACAGTTTATTGCTTACAGCACAGCAAAGAGTACAAGCACCAACATTGTGGCAGTGGCTCCCTTAAGCACCACAAGTGAACAATGGGCCATATAATGGCCCACACTCAGTAAGTTATATTACAACAAAGGAACCCAGGGGCAAGGGCTCAATGCTTATTGCACCAATAGGTAAAGTTGTAAGCCAATCCATCTCCCTTAAAGAGCAAGCTCTCAAATGGCAGTCATGCTGTGGTTGCCTTGACCTACTTAATTTACTATGTAACTACCTACAGAAATGGTTCAGAATCAATGGATGGTGAGACTTGCAATATAGCATACTCAGCAAAGATGTGTTGAGAAACTTGGGGGCAATGGTAGTTTGCATCTCCTAAACAGTTTGCTTACAGCAAGAATTTCGGCATTCAAGAAAATCTGCCATTTACCTACACTGTTTACTGGTTTTACGGATTTGAGTAATTCATTCCACCTCTTTGGAATTGAAATCTGGGTCTCCTGCTAATGGGATTGCTTAAAATCAGTCCTGGCATATAGTAAGTGCTAAATACATGTTCACTTCTACTTCAGTGTGATAATGTTTTCAGGTTGCTGGAAGAGAATTAGCATGATTAAAATTTTTAAAATGGCAATTGTAGTTTTTCAGAGGTAAGCTAAAGTGTGCATGAAGAGTTATTTTGGAGAGCAGAAATCAAGGACCTAATGTTGAATAAGGAAGAGGAAGATGGCAAATATCCCCAAGTGGACACAAAGCTCAAAGAGTCTGTGTAAATGGATCATTTGTAGTTTCAATAAGCTTGTATATTTCAGTAAATAATCAATGCCTGTGTCCATCCAATTTCTTGTATATGAGGCTGTTCACTGTTTTTATTTACAAAATTGAGCATTTTCTTTTATGTGGTAACTCTGATTCTTTCTCAAAGATAAATACCTCTGATTTAAAAACTGATATATTGACGTGTAGAAATTTCAGTAAAAGACACAATCTGGTATAGGCCTGAAAAAAGATGTGTACATTTATGTCCCCTTTATTTTGTGAAATATTGCATATAATATTACTACTCTGGACATCTTACTATTAATAATAATGACAATAAAATAATGTTAAGGTGGTAGAATTATTGAGTGCCTACTCTGCGCCTGGAATTATTTTCGGTTGTAAGTACTGTGGACAGACTAATTCATTTAATTCTGAAAAATATCACATGAGTGAATGTTAGTGTTACCTCATTTTATAGATCAGGAAATTAAGGCATAGAGTAAGTACACTCTTCAATGTCACACTGCTAGTAAGTAGCTAAACTCTGACTCAGACAGCTGGACTTCAGAAAGCACAGACTTAACCAACATCTAAGAAGAAAGACAAAACCTGCTAGCACGTCAAGCAAGCAGATTATTTCTTCTAAAAATGTAATCCACTTTTGATATATATACCTTAGTAATTTATGCATGGGTTTTTCATGCTCAGTAGACCAACCCTTAATGAGCAAATCGTTTTGAATAGCCTTTCACAAATTTACTACTAGAACTCCAGTGACCTATTTGCTGACCTGGAAGTTTGGTGTCAAAAGTTCTTGCTGATCTTTAACCATGCATATCTTATAGATTCTCAGTCTAGTAAAGGGATTTGATAGATTTATGGATTTATTTATTGTAAGTTACTCACAAGACAGAGAGATTTCATTATAAAACACTCCCTGGTATTGATTCAGTAAAATGAGGGTGTCATCATTAAACAAATCTTTCTGAATATCCATGCTATTAAAACTAATTGAACATGTCTTTTCTTTAAGGAGGTTAGCTGTACATTTCATGTGCTTTCTAAGGAAGGTTTTAGCTGGCATTTCTACCCTATTCACATAGTATCTCAGGATGACACCTCTTACTTGAGGCTTCGTGGAGGTTTTCCCCATCTTTGGATAAAAGAAAATCATCTGGAAATGCTCAAAACAACTATGACTTTAAAAATTATTTTTCATTTCAATATATATTATTATCTATTTAAAATTGTAATGATCTGAACCACTAGAAATCTGTTTTTAGAAAAAATATTTTATTTATATTATTTTCTGTGAAATATTTTGAAATTTTCTTGTCAATGTTATAATTTTTCTCAGCTACTTTGTATCAGTTCCTCTCTTTGACTAACAACTTAGGGTTGTTGTCTTTGTTCTTTTTTTAAACTTTTAAATTTATTATTACTATTTAATATTTGTGGTTACATAAAAGAATATCCTTTTTTAAAATTTATTATCATTATTATTAAACTTATGTGAGTACATGAAAGAATGTCCTCTTTGTTCTTGATTGCTTCTTTGGACGATAATTCTCTCGCTCAATTATTTAAAATAAAGTAAACTAACTGTTCATCAGGGCTAGTACATTTAGTTAAATCATTCTCTCCCTCTTTATAATAAAAGTGTAAGCTTTGGCATATAACTCATGGTTTCCTCTATCAGCCGTGGAGATGTCAATATTCATATGACTGACTCATTGGATTTCCTGACTTCTAAGTTTTTTTATACCTTATCTCTACTTCCTTCATACTACTAAAGTTACACTTTTACCACCAGAAACTGCTCTGTCATTCCAAATCCTTGAAAAAAGCATGAGATTCTCTGACAAATTATTCCAGAACTCTACTCTTTCCATGAGAACTTTTTCTTGACTTCTTCTTGTGAATTTTCTTCTTTCTATCACTTAAGCCTCCTCTTCTAATTTTTATTAGTAACCTGCTTAGGCTCATGATGTATCATTTCAGTAACAATCTTGCTTCTTTATCTTATATTATCAATCTGGAAAAACCATCAGCCTTTCATGAGCAAAAATTTACTCTCTATTGTCTTGCAGTTGATTATTGCTCAAGAAAATTATGAATTAGTATAGATTGGTACCATTGTTAAACTGTGATTACCAAATTCAAATGTTCTTTAATGAGTACAGAAATTCTCTTACATTTTTCTAATTGACTCTTCAAGCATGCACTGCAAAAGCTATTTCAAAACTTCTTTACTCTTCAAAAAACTCCGATTTTGCCAATCCACCCCAGTTACTCTCAACAAATTAGCGTGTTTTCAAGATCATGGAAAAAATAGAAGACATGAAACAAAAACTCACTCTTTAATTTCGGGCACCTGTGCTTATTTTAGCCTCATTTTCCTTCTTTAAAGAGAGATTATCTTCCTCTCTCTTCCCAATCTTTTCACCATTGCCCTGGATTCTATACATTCTGAATTTCTACAAGATTAAGAAGGATGGTGATTTACAGACCTCTTTGCCCTCATTCTGTGTATGGAGACATTTTTAAGGCCAAAGGAGAAAGACCTGTTTATACTGTATAATGGTGCCTATATTGTGTTGCCCAAGAAAAAGCATAAATATTACTTTGCTAATAATTTTCACATAATTGACCCACAAAGGGCAAGATCAAAATCATGCTCAAATAGGAAATATAACTTACTAAAATGATATTAGACTCTGTTAGCCCTGGAATAACATTCATGTTTGCTTGGTCAAAAGGGGCTTGATTTTTAGATAAACAAGTGAAAACCTAGTCATAACTATCTCTGGTAGAGAAGGAAGCTAGAATGAGAGCATCTGCTCTTACTCTCACTTCTGGGCCTATAGGTCACATTTTCTATTTGGAATCACAAGCAGTATATAAAGAAAGCCTTCATGGATATCTGGACTAAGTTGAAATACTTTACTCTGTAAGACACAAAAGGAGACCAAGATTGTATAGGAGAATGGTAGTGGGGGAAGGGAAACACAATGCTCTTAAGCGGAAAACGGATTTCCTAAGGGCAGATGTGGGGCAGCAGATTTGGAAACCTGAAAAGGAGAAATGAGCTAGCAAGTGATGAGAACTACTCATATGAAGATTCAAGTTTGTGAATCAGGAGGAAATAGTAAAAAACCAAAAGAATCTTCACTACTTTCTCTATGCTGTATTATTCTATTGAGAACACTTGAGTCTCCATTGAACAGCTTGGTAACTTGGGCTGTGCTAGGTCTGGATAAATTAGTCTAACAAAGGTTCTCAAGAACAGAGATGTAATTAATTGATTCTTACCCTTCTTGAAGAAACTGGTAGAGACAGAGGCAAAGCTTGCTTGGCTGAGATTTTTTTTTTCATTTTTTTCTTTTAAAAAAGAATTACAAAAATAGAGATGTGTCATGCTTTGTCATTCGGGCTGAAGGGTGGTGGCATGATCACTCACTGCAGCCTCAAACTCCTGGGCTCAAGCGATCCTCTGAAGTAGCATTCAAAAGATTTCTCAATTTTTCAAAAACATCTTTCCCTGGGCATTGGCAATGACACGTTCTCCACCTTTCTCATGCTTTTTGGCTATTTCTCCTGAGCCTTCTTCCAATTCATTTTTTTCTACTTGATTCTTGTGTTTTCATTGTTCTTTCACGTTTTACTCTGTCTTTAGACTATCTCCTCCATACCTGTGGCTTCAATTACTGCCTCTAGGACAATGATTCTGAAATTCCTATCTTGAGCTTTGAGTTCTCCTTTGATTTCCAGACCTCTATCCAACTTGCTACCTACATCTTCACTTGGATATCTCAAAGTCACTTAAACTCTGCATGTGAGAATTGAACTCATGGCCTTCTTTCCAAAGTTTATCATCTTTCAATGTTACCTTGTATGGTAAAGTGGCATAATGATACTGAATTAATAGATTTAGAATTTGTGATAATAGAGATTTGATTTATCTTTAAGAGTTTCTTTTTCTCTCTCCTTCCCTTTCTTATTTCCTTCTTTTCTTTCCTTTTCAGTCAAGCTAATTGACATATTTTTCACCTAACCAACTTATAATTTTTTGTGATGAGAACATTAAAAATTATTTTCTAAATGATTTCTAAATGATTCTGAATAACTAAAACTTATTTCTCCAACGTAATAGACTTTGTACGCTTTGATGAACATCTTCCTTCCCTTTGCCCATTCTTCTCTCTCTCTCCCCAGGCTCTGGAAACCAATTTCCTACTGTCTCTTTCTGTAAGGTTGACCTTGTTAGATTCCACATATAAGTGAGATCATGTAGTATTTGTTTCTGAGCCTGGCTTAGTTTACTTAGCATAATGTCCTCCAGTACCATCCATATTGTTGTGAATGGCAGAATTACCTTCTTTTTAAAGGTTGTATAGGATTCCATTGTGTATATATACCATATTTTCTTTATTTATTTATCCATTGATGAACATTAGGTGCTTCCATACCTTGGCTATTACCAATAATGGTGAAATGAACATGAGAGTGTAGATATCTTTTGAACATACTGATTTTAATCCCTTTGGATATATACCCAGAAGTGGGATTTTACAGTTAATCACTTTTCAACAAAGGCACCAAGAACACACAGTGGAGAAAGGACAGTGTCTTTAATAAATAGTGTTGGAGAAACTGAATATACACATGTGGAAGAATAAAATTGGACCCATTTATCTCACATGTATTGATTATGTCTCTGCCTATAACTTCTGTCCTTCTAAAATGTATAAAATTGAGTTCTGACCCAACTACCTTGGGACATGTTTCAGAATCTCCTGAGGCTGTGTCATGGGTCATGATCCTCACATCTGGCTCAGAATAAACCACTTTAAATATTTTACAGTTTGGCTTTTTGCATCAACAAGACAAATGGGATTGCATCAAACTAAGAAGCTTTTGCATGACAAAGAAAGCAGTTAATCAAGTGAAAAGACAACCCATAGATTGGAAGCAAATGTTTCAAAACCATACATCTGATAAGAAGCTAATATGCAAAATGTATAAGGAACTCAAACAACTCAATAGCAAGAAAACAAATAACACAGTTAAAAAAATGCCAAAGGATTCAAACATTTCTCAAAAGAGATACAAATGACCAACAGATTTATAAAAAAATGCTCACATCTATAATCATCATGGAAGTGCAAATTAAAACCACAATGAGGTACCACATGACACCTGTTAGAATGGTTATGATCAAAAAGACAAAAGGTAACAATTTTTGTGAGGCTGTGAAGCAAAGAGAACCCTTGTATAGTGTTGCTGGAAATGTCAATTAGTGCAGCTATTTTGGAAAATAGTATAATCGTTCCTCAAAAAACGAAAAATAGAATTATCACAAGAAAGAATTTCTTAAAAGAGAAATTTGTAAATGAATACAGCTTCTAGAGTGAATCGTCACATTGCAGTAAGATAGCACCTTAACTCTTGTCGCAGGCTATTCTGGTCAGCTGAATAAAAATAAATTTTACTTTGCTCGTAATATGTTGCTGTAATGTTAGGCTTTTAAAATAACCTTTTTACTTATGTCATCAGAAAATCTTAAGGCATAATACCATACATTGATGTAAATATAGGACATTTTTCTTTTCCATGAAATTCTTTTTTTTTTTTTTTCTCTGCTGGGGAGCACTTCAGGCCTTGAGCTCCTCTGTATTCTCCTGTCCCAACAGGTGGACATTGCCCAGCCAATTCTCTATCCCTTGTGGATTTTCAGTGGCTCTGTGTCACAACTTACTCAGCACCCTCTGCTATCAAACACTGAACCATTTTCAATTTTTCAGGCTCATAGTAATGCTGGAAGAAACATCTGCATCCGTAAATCTCTATTTTTTTCTTTATCTTTTATTTTAGGTTTGGGGGTACATGTGAAGGTTTGTTATGTAGGTAAACTCATGTTACTGGGGTTTGTTGTACAGGTTATTTCATTACTCAGGCATTAAGCCTAGTACCCAATAGTTATTTTTTCTGATTCTCTCCCTCCTCCCACCCTCAAGTAGACCCCTGTGTCTGTTGTTCCCTTCTTTGTGTTCATGAATTCTCATTATTCTGCTCCCACTTATAAGTGAGAACATGTGCTCACAGAAAATCCTTCTGTTCCTTATAGTAGGAATTTTTATAATTGAAAAATAAAAGGGGGTGTTTTAAAAATATATATTGTCACGTTGTACCATGATGTTTTGTTTAAAAATAACTTTTAGAAAAATTAAAGGAAATGAAAAGTTGTGATCATTTTTAATATCACATTTTGGATCTGTCCTGCAGGATCATATTTATAATATAATCTCTACTGTTAGGATTAAGAAACATGGTCCAGTAATTTTAATTAAGTAAACCCACTTGCGGTTTGCCTTTTTAATAAAAAAAAGTACTTAAGGATGTTATATCCCCCTTCAAATTGCTGACACAAGACAAAGGTGTGAGGTCATTCCTTAGACTTTCTCCTCGCATCCAGAGTGAAAGGGAAATGGAAGCATGATGAGAATCACCCTCATTTGCCCATTTTGAGCTTAATAAGGCACTTTTACACAGATACTTAGGGCTCTCTTGTAGCTGCCCTAGTCCTAATTAATGCTCGCCACCTAACATCTCGGGCTTAAAAACGAAACCAGGAGAATCTCTTCAGGGGGAGGAAAATGAATAAAAAAAAAAAAAAAAGTCCCTTTGAAAGATTCAGTGATTCAATGTAGGGACTTTATGAAATAATATAAAATGATTGAAAAATGTTTACATGGTTTTCAATAATATGCTCAATTTATGTTATGTTTGCTGAATAATGAACAGAAATAAATGATGCCTTTTATGCATGATGCAAACATTATGGGCAAGTCACATTTTAATTTCATACTTGATGCTTCAGCTTGTGCTGTGTTTTTAGTTAGTGCTGGCCTATTAAGCTACTAATTTATCTACTGTTGTGAAGGCCTCTGGAAATGCTGCTCCATAAATAATAGAGCAGTGATCCATAACCACCTCCCATGTAACAGCATCAAGTCCACTGCAGCTAATAGGAATGAACTACTGGTTGCTAGGTGCCAAAATGCTGCTTGCCTATTTAGGAAGTGATATAGTTTTGTCTCCCTGCTAAGATGACAAAACTGTAATTAGAGATTAATCAAGAGCTACATTAGTGCCACAGTTTCCTGCAGTCTGACTTTTGTTGCCCACCAGCAGTTAAGTGCATCTGCCTGTATTTACCAGTTCTCTGGAGATTTAGAAATTTATTGTCATATTTACAGGAACAGCTGCCGTGCAAGTTGTCAAATCATAAAGAACTAACTCAAGAGAATGCATATAATTAACTACTCTGTCTTTAGTCTATTTATTTTTAAAATGAGGCTTCATTTAAAAAGATTAAATAACATATTACATAACCAGCTTTTTTTTGCTCTTGGATTTTGTTATTTTTCATTAAAACATTTCTACCAACCATTCAGTGATTTATACTGAATAAATAAAGATCAATTCAAATATTAAAAGAGAGACAAATACAAGCAGGTATCAAAGAAAACTTGAATCTAGTGATTATTCTGGGGCCTGGGATGGTGGTATACATTAACATCACATGAAGTTCTATACCACTACGGCTTTCTTAAGAAAAAATAATATGAGTTTTTATAGAATTCACCTTTATTTCAGTTTCACTTTCTATTCCCTGATAATCTTGGTTATATTTGCTTTGGGACAAATTATTCCTCCTTCATTATTTGCATCGGTTATACTTGAACGTCTTTCAAATGTGTTAGCATAGGGGACACATTAATTACTAGCATTTTTTCTCCTAGAAAACCTCATACCCTTAGAGAATGGCTTCTTTGATTTAGTTGATTACTGTAGCAAATGTACTGTCAAAATTAAGACCTGAAATATTTGAAATCTTAGACTGCAAAGTTATGAACAATACTAAATCATGAATGTCTTAGCTTTTCCCTTTTTATATTTAATATGCAATTTTCTTAAAACTTGAAGTGGAATTAAATGTAAAATTTGTTTTTATTGACTTTGTTGCAAAAAACAGTTATGAATAAAATCATTGGAAAATAATTTTCTTATGAGTACACTTGAGACTACTGCATACATGTCACACACATATACACATGTTTAAGCGTACTCATAGTATATATATTATTTTGAACTTGAAAGAAATACACTAGATCTCATTTTGATTCTTCTAGTTTGCAGCAGAATTTTGGAATAGTTGCAATTCATTCCAACACTAATATGTTCATATAAAGTTATTGCCATTAAAGGCCAGGTGTGGTGGCTCACACCTGTCATACTAACATTTTGGGAGACCAAGGTGGGAGGATTGCTTGAGTTCAAGAGTTCAAGGCCAGCCTGGGCAACAAAGCCAGACCCCCATCTCTACAAAAAAAATTTAAAAATTAGCCAGGCATGGTGGAGCATGTATCTAGTAGCAGCTACTAGGGTGGCTGAGGTGGGAGAGTCACTTAAGTCTAGGCGGTTGAGGTTCCAGTGAGCCATGGTTATGCCACTGAACTCCAGCCTGGGTGACAGGGTGAGATCCTGCCCTGCCCACCAAAAGCAAACCAACAACCAAAAAGATTTATTGCCATTAGAACTTGCAAAGCCTCTAATCACATTACAAAACAAAAGCTACTTTCAAAATGAATTGAGATTTTATGCTCATTTCAAATCATAACACCACATTTCAAATGTATAATACACTTAGACACCCAATTCACTAAGTTTGGGTTTCACAGGAAAAGTACATAATTTTTCAGAACACTTCATATTTCACTCATCCTTTCTAAAAGTGAGGAAAAACACTGTGTTGTTATTGATGTAATTATTGTTTCTAAAATTATTCTATTTTTGTATACGTATATACATATATCATATATGTTCAAATATTTGTCAAAAATCTTGTCAAAAGTCTTTAGACTTCTAATAAAAAATACCATAAGATCAGTTACAGGACTGTTGTGTTAAAGTACGTCAAAGTTTATTTTAGAGTTTCTGCTTTTGTTTTCTCTTCCATCTGTGACAAACTGCTGCATACCACAGAAAAATTTTCTTTATTTATAAATAAAAGATAAAATATAGAAAGGATTATTGCATCTGTTGCTGAAAGAGCACTGCAGAGACTGCACTGAGGGGTTTAATAGATCTGCTCTGTTCACTAAACTCTGGCATGCAATTAGGTAAAAATCTCTGCACTATAGTCAACTGTAACACTGGTAATAGATAAAAAATTTGCCATTAAAAAATCTGAAATCAGAGTTTTACTGAAAATTTATACATACTGAATAAACATACCATATTATTTACAAAAATATGGCATTTTTGTAGTCAGAGATTATTTTTAGAAATATCAGAGATATCATTGCAAATTTTATAATAATTTATTTAGCTAACAGAAAGCACTGGTTTCGAATAGAAAATGACAACATCCTTTTGTGTATAAGTACGTATAAATATTTTAAAAACACTAATAACATATATGGTCAAATAATTTCTTAAATTTTTATTAATACTACTACCGCCTATTGATCAGTATATATTTAAAAATGTAGAGCATAATAAATGAAAACTATTAACTAGAGTGCTATGGAAATAAAGCAAAACAACGCTGTTACAAGTAATTAATAGGAATTTTTTTCCTTTAAAATATATATGTTCCTTTCAGTTGGAAATATGGGTAGGATTTAGTTCTTCAATAATATTAAAAGAAACCCCAGAGCACCAAAGTTAATTTCAAGCAGACAAGTTGTAAGCTGAGGCTAAAAATTTATTTTCCATAACGTGTCATTATCAATGCAGAAAAGCATTTCTGGGCAATGAAAGAGGGAGTGCTTTATCAGCTAATCACTAGACTTAGCTTCATTATTATATTGTTTGTCCTCCAAATTACTTAAGATACATCAATAATAATAACAATACAACCTGTTATTTTTCTCTAAGGATGTAGTCTGACAGAAACATTAAAAATGGGGAAATATCCATGAGCTTTGAACTATCAAATTCCAATGTTTTAGGGTAGACTGAGGCTGAATATCTGATTACACTTTTATGTAAGTACTTCATTAATTCATTTATTAGTGTGATGTGCTAAGGAATTTATTTATTAGTTTTTTATCAACATTGTAAAACCTATAGAAAAACATTAACTACTGTAACTTAGTGGATTACAGTAAGTTTCTCAGAAACAAAAAGGCCTTGGATTGAGAGTGCCATATTCTGCCACATTTTTGTTTATGGTCTCAGGCAAATTATTATATGTGCCTTAGTTTCTCCATCTGAATGGAGAATATAAAATCTACCACAAGGGAGGTCTTGAGATTTATCTTACTTGAAACGTGTGAAATGCTTAAGATGCTTGGCACATATTACTGCCTCAAATGTCCATTTCAGGAAATCAGGCAAACATAAAAACGGATAGAGAAAACAATGAGATATGTTTTCACCACAAATACATTATTATTAATATAGTAATATATTTACTTTTGGAATACATATACACAAATGTAGAGTGAGTGTATTTGTTTACACAAAATTCAAATTATGCATTTAGACTTCTGTTCTGCTTGGTCCCTTTGTCCCATTTAATATATTCTGAGCATTTTTCATGTGGTTAAATTACTTTTAAAAATAATTTTAATGGATGACAGTTTAATTAGTGAACATATTACGCATTTAACTATTCTATCATTATAGATCATTAGATTGCTTACTATTATTATCATAAAAGCTCTATAACAATTTTTTTCTACATGTACTTTTGTTTCCCACCTCCTTGGGATAGAATGCTAGCAACAATTATTATTAGAAAAAAATTACCAGAAAAATGAGATCTATAGATTGGTGCAAAATTAATTGTGATTTTGGCATTAAAAACCGCTATTACTTTTGCACCAACCTAATTTTTTTTTCCAAATTGTTTTCCCAAAAGGCCATACCAATTTATACTTCTATGAGTACCTTATGAGACTCCCTGTCCTACTATACCAATATCTGTACTCAGAATTTTTTATGATTTTATGGTATTTTTTAAAATTGTGCATTAGTTAATCACTGGTGTTATAAAATCTTTATGTGCTGAGTAGCCATTTATCTTTCTTTCCTTCCTTTCTTTCTTTCTTTCTTTCTTTCTTTCTTTCTTTCTTTCTTTCTTTCTTTCTTTCTCTTTCTTCTTTCTTCTTTCTTTCTTTTTTTATTTTTTTGAGACAGAGTTTCACTCTGTTGCCCAGGCTGGAGCACAATGGTGCGATCTTGGCTCATTGCAACCTCCACCTCCCAGGTTCAAACGATTCTTCTGCCTCAGCCTCCTGGGTAGCTGGGACTACAGGCGCCCACCACCACGCTCGGCTAATTTTTTGTTTTTTTAGTAGAGACGGGGTTTCACCGTGTTAGCCAGGATGGTCTCGATCTCCTGACTTTGTGATCCACCCACCGCGGCCTCCCAAAGTGCTGAGATTACAGGCGTGAGCCGCTGCGCTTGGCCCATTTATGTTTCTTTATCTGTAAAGTGCTTAAAGAATTTTGGCCATTTTTCCTATTGCATAGCTAATAACTTGTCTACCTGACTTGAAAGTGATCTTTGTGTAATAGTTTTTGTTTTAAACATTGTATTTTATTTTATCATTTGTTTTATACATTCGGTTATAAAATTATTGATATGTTTAAAATATTTATTTACAACTCGACACCTTTCCCTTTAGAAATTCTACAATGATTCCATGCACCTAGAGACTCATCTTCCATTCCTAAATATATTGATATTCATCCGCGATTTCTTCTCATGTTTTGAATGAACCTAATTTTTACATCTGATGTTTTAACATATAAGTTCATTATTTCTAAAATTTTAATAAAGTCTAGTTTTTTGTTCCTGAGAAGTTAACCTAATACTTCTAAAATCATTTAGAGAGTAAGCATTTATTTCTCCACTGATTTGTTATATCATACCTTTATCATAGCCAAATGTTATGTGTGCTGAAGCCTATTTCTGATTAATCAGTCTATTGAGCCTCCTAGTAACTGTTGCAACATGACTATACTGTTTAGCTCTTTGTTAGTAAATCTTAAAAACTACAGAATTATTACATTATTTCTAAAATTATTTTTTAGTTATTGAATCCCACATATTGTTCCAAATTACCTCTGTCAGTTCCCAAATAAATCCCATTAGTAATTTGCTTGGAATTTTTTAAAAACCAAAATATAATTTGGGAAAAAATAACCTTCCTTACAAAATCTATACTTCCCATCAAACAATATGTTATGTCTTATCTCTCTATACATCTATTTTTTAATGTCACTGAATATTCTTTTTTTCTTTATGCTTTCTATAAGCATTTTCTATGCGTTTGCCACCTTGATAAGTCCTGTATATTATCTTTTTAAATTGTATAATATCCTAACCAGGTGAATATTATTATTATCACCATTGTATAGGTGAGCAAGCTGGGAATTACAGATGTTAACTTTATTCAATGTCCCATGCCAGTGAGTGACTGGGCAAGTTCTACCTAACTCTAAGCCTATAGACTAAACTACCATACCTGTTATTTTAGGAGGCAATCCTTATCAGTATTTATAGGTAATAACTTATGAAGGAAGTTTTAACCTGAAAATGTTACTCAATACAAAATAATGCTCATTGCATTAATAAGTGTAACAACTTGACAATCTGTCCCACTTGCCTTTTTGTATAAAAAATGAACAGTTTTCTGATAAAGTCACTATGTTTGTAATTATTTCAGTGGCTTATTATGTTCATCAGCCTTTTTACTTAGACCAGGATTATTCAACTTGA
This sequence comes from Symphalangus syndactylus, assembly GCF_028878055.3. Taxonomy (NCBI): domain Eukaryota; kingdom Metazoa; phylum Chordata; class Mammalia; order Primates; family Hylobatidae; genus Symphalangus; species Symphalangus syndactylus. The sequence continues at coordinate 47,515,134 of NC_072440.2, forward strand.
ATTTACTGTAATATTACACAGATAAGGGCAAGCAGGGAAAAAGGGGTATACACATTTTTAATCTCTATCATTTCAAAAGCATTCGAGCGTAGAGTATCAGATCCCCAGTCCGTCGCTATATCCAGAGGACATTTCAAAAGACCATAGAAAGTTAAACAATTTCTCATCACAGGCTTGGCAAAACTCCACAGTGTCTAAGTTACTAGAGTAGCCTGTGAGGGTGACTCTTAAACATCGCTCCTTACTTCAGTACAGTTGATTTTCAGCCATATAATTATTCCCATCAAGGCTTTAATTTTAATTTGGACAATTTTGCCCTTCAAATTTCCCAGGTTTCCAAATACGCACCATTTATTATTGTGTTCTTAAATTCAAAAATAATTTCTGACTACCATTCTTCAGGTTAAGGTTAAGTACAGTTCAGGATAAAGCAACCACAATAACACTGCCAGGTTTGCACTTTCAATTTTATTATTGTGTAAACTATACTAAGAAAATATTTTTTTTTTCTGACTTAGGCTTACAACTTGAATATGAGTTCCCAAATACTGTATTTTATTAATGGAGGAAAAAAATCCGTTAATGAATCTAGAATCAATGCATTGATTTAAATACATATTTCTTTCTATGGGGCAATTCACTTTTGCATCATTAATATACTATTTTTCAACTTCTCCACTGTCCAAGCAACTATTTGTTTTCTAGAATTTCACTTTGTGTAACTGAAATCCCAATGAGAAGTGACTTGCTTCTGAGTCTTTGTGTACATTGCTGAAGTGGTTTCGATTCTTTATATTTGAATCATGACACCGAGCTGCGTTTTCTACTTTTGATCACAGAGGAAAAGTGGTATCTATGGCAACAGAAAAATGGAAGTGTGGTTCCTGACAGGGTTTTTATGTGACAGAAATGACAGCCATCTTTGTTAAGTAATAGTATGTTAAGATGCTATCTTTTGTGTCAAATTTGCTGTGATATCCAAAATTGGGGAATTACAACTTGAAAGAAAAAGCTCACCAATTAAAGTGTGTATTAGAGAGTATTTAGACTGAGTTTCTGTGACCTGCCTTTCAGGCCATACTTCATTTATACAGCAGCACGGACTAGTGTTCCCAATTGATGATTAGGTAATTAAAAGATATCAGCCTTGAGTCATGACCCAGTCTATGTTTTATAAAAGTGACCAAAATTGCAATATGAGGGGAATTTTGGCTCTTTCTTATCCAATTTATTATAAAAACGAAAAGTTCATGTTATTCAAAAGTTGTGATTAGCAAAATCTAATTAATATTGTCAGTGGCCTCTTTTTTCCCCCTTTTTGAAAAAGAGTGACAACTCTCTTCCTGGACATCCTCCACTCACATACACAGAAAAACATCCCATAATATTTTATTAAAGTTTCTGTTAAGGTGGGTTTTATGTTGTAAAATTTACATGACTGTTTGGCAATATTACATTCACATTTTTGTGACACCATCACCACCATCCAGCCATAGGATGCTCTTTTCATCTTGTAAAACTTGAACTGTTTACCTGTTAAATAATACCTGCCCTTTCTCCTCTTTCCCCAGCCCCTTAGCAATCACCATTCATTTTTCTGTCTTTATGACTATTCTAGACATCTTACATAAATAGAACCATACAGTATTTGTTCTTTTGTGACTGACTTATTTCACCTAGCATAATGTCCGGAAGGTTCACCCATGTGTCAGAATATCCTCCCTTTATATGGCTGAAGAATATCTCATCGTGTGTATAAAGCACCATTTTTTTATCCATTCACCCAGTGACGGATACTTGGGCTTTGGCTATTGTGAATGATGCTGCTGTGGACATGGGTGTACAAGTGTCTCTTCAAGTCTCTGTGTTCAATTTTTTGGGTGTGTACCCAGAAGTGGAATTGCTGTATCATATGGTAATTCTATTTTTTCATATCTTGAGGAATTACCATACAGTTTTCCATAGATGCTGCACTGTAGGAATATCTTATATTCCTACAAACAATGCATAAGTGTTCCAATTTATCCATATCTTTGCCAATACTTGTTTTCCATAGGCACCACAGTTTAAAACGTATCTCAGTATTTGAGAATGACGTAATGGTTGATTAGGTGGCCTCTGGTATCAAAGTGCTTAGGTTCAAAACCCGGATCTGTATGACACTGGGCAATATTTAACTTCTTTGAATTTCGGGTTTGCTATGGAAAAATAAGGATAATAGCACATACTGTTTGAATATACTTTTATGAGAGAAAAATGGGATATTACACTACAAATACTTAGTACAATGATTGTAATTTATTTAGCCTTCAATATTGGTTATGTATAAGTGTCATTAATTACCCAATTACACAACTTGATAATATTATAATTATTTTAAAGATAGAGAGGTTGAGTAAGTAGCCCAGTGTCACGGACTCAATAATAGTGAAAAAAAAAAAAAAGATTCAAACTCTGTGGCCAAAGGCCATATCCTTGGTCTACTAGGCTTATAATTCTGTAAGTGAAGGTAAATAAGAATATTAATGTATGAAGATCTCAGTTTCACATAACAGGAAACCAGAAAGAATAATTATAGTTCATTTAACTCATTCAAATCCTTCCCTGTTTCAAAGCTCCAGCTCTTTCATCACCATTGCCATGAGGACTTAACAGTCAACCTCTCACTCATGGATTTCTTTCTCATTTTCTATATCATTCCTTGTATTCAAATCACTCATCAAACATTTGTTATTAATTTTTTTGTGTTTTCATCTTTTACTACCTTACTAGATTCTTAAGAAAAGAAATTATTGAGTATATTTTATTCTTTCGTGATTCTTTACTTTCTAAGTAACATTTTTAATGATTAAACTGTTTGTAATAGTTTTCTGATAATAATATTTGACCGATCCTAATAAAATCCTGCTGTTTTTATAATATTTGCATATAGTTTTTAAAAGATTACTTAGTAAAAGGAATGTTTATATTTAGAAAGAGACTTTTACTGTTTATCCTTTCTCTCCCTTAATTGACATTAGATGAGACAAGTATGATTATTTCACTTATATACAGAATTTCATACCTACAGAGGCCAAGTTACTTTAGTGACTTGAATAGGTATGAGACAAAAGTTTTGCTTTCCTAAGATCAATTTTTCAATGTTCCATTTACACTAAATTGCTCTTCATATTGAAACTGTGTCCATATTGCAAGTTTGAATGTTTTACCTTATTTAAAGGCATCTGTTCTGAAATAGTGTTTTTCAAGGCTTACTCTGTAGTGTGTGTGTGTGTGTGTGTGTGTGTGTTTGTGTGTGTATGTAAAAGATATTTTTTTTTCCACTGGAAGAAAAATATCAAAGTAAAGTAGAAAACATCTATAAACTGCCCTTTTAAAATGCTTGCAGATTAAGCTATGTCTCAAGTAGTTGTTATTCTGAAGAATAACGATTGAAAAATCATTTTGGCAATGGCAGCATTTTGCATCAATAATTATTTGAAATAATGGATTAAGAAGCAGAATTTACTCTTAAGTAATTGAGTCTCACCAATATAAGATACAGATAGACTCTGATAGATTATCCAGAATATTAACTAGGCAGACTTAACATAAGAAAAAAGGATTATTAATTTTTACAGACACAATCACACTAACAAATACAGAACTCAGAGTCATATTTTATAATCAATAATAACAACTCTGCTAACAAATTATCAAATTATATATCAAAAATTCATAAGAAACCTAATTGAACCACACATAAATATAAGATTTTTTTATAATATACAGAGATTCTTAACTAAGTGTTAAGAAAACAGAACCTTTAAAACTGAACTAGAGGCAGAGGCATAAGATATTTAAAATATTCACTGAAAACTAGTACAAATTATTCTCAGCATCAAATTAGCTTGCATTTCATTTAAGTGCCACAGGGTTTACAAGTTTTCTATTGAGATTTTGGCTCATGTATTATTCTACTGGCAAGAATGAAGAAGTCTAAATGAATTTTTTAAAAGTGAGTTTTAAAATAAAAAAGTTCCAATGGATTAAAGAACATTCATATAGTTGTAACTTCTTCGGTCACTTGAGATCAAGCACAAAATCCGAAAGGCAGCTGCACAGCACAGATGAACAATTTTGTTCTCCACAATTACGTTGATTGTAGATAATCTAATTTGGACTGCTCTTTCTCTCCTCTCTCTCTGACTCTCTCTCTCTCTCTCTCTCTCTCTCTCTTTCTGTGTGTGTGTGTGTGTGTACCTAATCTTATATAAGGGTTGATGCCTTTGGTGGCTGAATTAGGCCAAAATACAAAAGACAAAATAGCTAATAAGCAAGAAACATTATCAAGATTTTAAATCCACAATTGTACTCTATTTCTCCAAACCTAAGCTTTGATGAAAATTGTTTATTGCATGGCTAAATTCTTATCCTGAAGGCATCTTCTGGGCTTTGAAGATTTTACCATAGTCTTAGAAATAAAAAATTGAGCAAATTGCAGTGCTTTTCTGTAATTTTGTAAAACAGGGTGTTTCAAGATAAATTATACCAGTGGACTGTATCTGTTTTTTACCACAAAACACATGTAAAATACCTGTAATTTAGTCATTTCAAGGCATGCATGAAAAAGGTAATAAACACAAACACAGACATCCTAGTTTGCAGACATGCAGTCTTCACAAGTTAGAAAGATCTCAGGCTTACTAAATATCAAAGATGAAATCTGTACTGCACACCAAACTACCGAAAATTGCCTTCAAATTTAAGGTGCAATTTATTTCAAATGGGGTAAAGTTGTAGATGGAGGCATTGAAGCAGACAGAGCTACACATAGATTTATTATTTCACATTTACAGTACAAACCCACATACAATGTACATACAAACAATGTATGCCTCAAATCATGTTCATTATTATTTGTTTTTAATGGCTTGACAGTTTTAATATTTAATTTATATTAAAAATCTTTATTTCAAAACATATTTTGATCTTCAGAAGTTTTTGAATTTTATATTTCCTTAAAATATTTTGGGGTGTTTGTAAACATTTACTTAGAATACGTTTTGTTTATGCCATTAAATCATAAGGCTCTCTTATTCCTTGTAGTAAACTAAATTAAATGCTAATAGTTTTTATAAATTGGAAAATTTTTTTTCTCTTTCAATTGACTAATAGTGATTCTGGTCTCATTTTCTTAAGAAATATATGCAACCTCAGGCATAACAGACATGCAAAAAATGGATAACTTCAGTAAAGCTAAATAACTGCAATATTTAGGTTTCATTTACTTTCCTTATTACAAGAAATGTTCTATTTATTGGTTTAAAGAACACATGAAACAATTCTGTCATGCTCAGTTGCCTAAGTTGAGAACCAGAGATTCAGTATTGTCAATACTATTTTCTTATGTCAGCAACAGACATCTAAATATGTGAAAGGGTTCATGAACATAATACGTGTGCAGTGTCAATGCGGGAATCTTAATATGATAGAACATTGAACTGTATCTCAGGAAAGCAAACTTTTTGTCTTCTACCTATTCAAAAGACTAAATTAACTTGGCCGTTCCATTGACCTGTGTGAGTGTGAGAATTCGAAGTAACAATGTGAAAATAGCAATTGTCTTGCCTAAGCCAATTAAGGGAAAGACAGGATAATCAGTAAAACTCACTTGCGGGTGAGAATAAAGTTAAGAGTAATAACATACATACAAGAGTAGAAGAGCTTTTACTTACAAAGTGAAAATGATTGAGGGTGTAATTAGGGACTTCAGGTTAGAGTCAATTTTATGATACACATTCTGACATTCCTCTTGTGACCTTGTCTACTTCTGTTCAAAGGTTCTGCCTTTCCTTAACGGCCTTATGTTGATTGCCATGGTTCTCATGGTAGCCTCAGAAGAGCTTCTTTACATGGAATATACTTCCACAAGGCCAGCTTCATGGGCTTGTGACCTGTGATGTCAGACAGGGCCTGTCATTTAAAAGGGTTTGTGCTGGTTTAATGTTAGTACTGTTTGGAAATTTTTGATAATATACTTTTTAAACTTGTGTTTTGTAAGTGAAATTCAATGGGACAAAGGAATATGCAGATGAGCAGAAGAGATACACATATTGTGCATGTCTGGAGCAGTTCTTGATATGTCATTTGTACAGAGCATTTGCGATGCTTATAAGCACAGCCTTGTAGGGAACACATACTTGTGGGAGCTCAGTGAAGTTCAGAGTATGAAGTAAGCATGTTGCATTTTCACTGAGTACATGGGGGCACTAACAAGAGATCATCTTTTCTGTCTTTTGAACCAGAACTTCCTTTGAATGCAGAAAGAAACCCAAATGACACTATCATGTTCCTTTTCTTGTCTTACTTCCTTATATTTGCCAATTATGTTGAAAATGACATAGAAGGAATGAGAAAGATAGCGTAACACATAGTTTCTTTTCCTTTCAGTTATTTCTTACTCATTGATAGAATGAGTGTGTATCAAGTAGAATAAAACTAGTTTAGTTCTGTGCAACTATTTCTGCCGTTGTGTTTAGAATGAAGTACATAAGCAAGAACAAACTAAGAAATACAAATTGTGTGATTTTGGTAGTTCTACACATAAGTTGAAGGCTCTTATCTTTGCAGTTAAACTGGTGTTGCACAGTATGAAGATGAATGGTAAAGTCCACATTAATAATTTTGTTTTTAATTTTTCTTTACTTATAATAACATAAAACAGCAAAATACACTATGGCAAGTTGAGAGAAAGTCTGTGGAAGAAATAAAAACTTCACATTTAATACTTTAATAGTATTTTTCATGTTTTTTTGAACAGAAGACCCAAAATTTTAATGTGTCATTGGGTCCCACAAATGGGCCTTGCATTTCTAAGTTATAGAAAGCATGCTTTGAGTGCATACAAGGTGTCTACACATAGTTCCAAGCAGCCAGGGGAAGGGGGAACAATGTATTTTATAAACCCTCATTTTATCCTTATAATAAGATTCTTGGTAGAATCTTGGTAATATCCTTGTTTACCAGATGAAGAAAATGAGGTCGATGTCATGAAACAGGTAAGAGTCAAAGCCAGAATTTAATCTTAAATCTACCTGACTTAATTCCCTTACTTCTAATATCTACAGTCACCAAATTCTTGACCTTCCAAACTAGGACACTTTTGACAATGAAATAGGATGATATTAATAAATACTCCAGGACTATTAGCATAAACTGGCTGGATGGGGCAAACCACAATGTGTGACCATATAGACTGCCATTGATTTATCTTTGATAATTCCCATTATAACTGTAGGAGGGCAGATCCTGTCCAACACTTGATAGAGGATCCATAAATTATTTGTTGAAAAAACAATTTTTGCTAAAACATCCTAAAAATCATAAGGTGAAGGTTTTTCTAGATGTAAAATAATAATCAAATTAAATAAGTACATAAGTTGAAAAAATTAAATGGATTTGTAATATATGTGATTTTATTTCATTTTATGCCTGATAAACTTTAGATATTACTTCAAACTTAATATGATACCAGATTGCAAAACAAAATAAAAAAAAAGTTCTAGTTTTCAGGTGTTCACAAGTTTTAGAATATCATTGCCTGAAAAGTTTGCCATAGAATATTTTATTTGGTCTTATACAATACAGTACAAAGCCAAGTGCAGATCTGTCAATTAGTTGGGGGAATTTAATCTGCCATGCAGTCTGCATTAGACTGAAAGAAAAGAGTTTTGGAATACCTATTATACTTAAATCACTGAAGAGCAAATCACTTGCATCCCTGTCTTATTATGAATTTAGTTTTAATTTGATACTTTACTACTTTCAGACAGAACGTAGCTGGTCTAATGCACCATTGTATTCTATACAGTCAGTAATCAGTGAGGAGTTCAGGACAAAATCAGATCTCTATCAATATTTATTAATAATATTAGATAAATATCAGGACATTTAGGATAGCTATGAATACAGTTCTAAGCATCACTGTTAAAAGCCATCTCATAAAAATGGTAATGATTTTGGGAAAGAATTAAGATGCTTTGTTGATAATAAAGAATGTTATTCTCACATTCTAGAGGAATGAGACAGAAGTTTTATATCCTTCTAGATGAAGCTTACAGTTATTATAAAATTTGATGCATTTTTTAAAAATTGGATTTTCATAAAAGTTTCTTAAGACTTACAGTATTTAAAGCATGGTTCTCCCTTTTCATTCTATTTCTATCCCTTGCTTAAAAGTTACTGAATGAGAAAACTTTACGTCCTTCACTCCGCTGATTACCATTTCTGGGAACATTGCCTTTGAATACAGGACATGCAGAAGTGACATCTCACTGCTGGATGTGCTGATTCACTGGCACTAATTTGTCATTTTCAGAAGCGTTCACTCTCACAGATATTTCAGCATGGCAGATTCGTGGGTCGAAGGGTAAAAGCAGGTTACCTATGGATAGAAGCAGATAATGGGCATTTTATTACCCAGACATCTCTCATTTTAAAGCTGCTATTCTCAAGGATTAGACAGCTGACCTCCAGTCATGATTTTGATTCTATAAATTGAAATTGGTTGCAATACTATTCATTGCTCACATATGATTATGCATGAAGTTAATGTTATGTGATTTTTCCAACTGAGGTGATTTCTTAACCTTTTCACTGCCTTACTCCTCTTATGTCCACTGTATTTAAGTTCCCACAGAAATCTACTAAATTCCATAAAATTCTGAGTAATAAAGAGCACACTTAAGAACCTTGTTCAAGTCATTTCGTTATTTTTTGAATCCGGAATGCCCAATTTGTAATAATTTTATTTTTACAGTTAGGCACTTGGCTAGGTACTGAGCAGTACACATGGTCTCCACCTGGTAAAGAATAACTAATTATAATAACAAAGTTACAGCAGTTTTACAGCAGAAAACCCTTCCATAGTGTGAACTTTATACTCTCTACTTTACTGAGTATTTACATATATTAATTAGTTTGGGAGGCGCATGGTTTTTAGGGTAAAATAAAACAAGCACACATAATTACAACACAAGTAATTTTTCATTAAGTACATAAAAACATGTACAAAAGTGACATGCAAATTTAGAAGGATAAACCACTCCTAGCTGCTAAAATCAAGAAAGGTTTATTGGCTATTTTCTGTATGCTGCCTCTGTGGTACATATATTAGGGGCCTCCAAGAAGAACATGAGACTAATTTATTCCTCAAAGAAGTTCAGAAGGCAAAATTCATACAAAGCACATAATTAGAGAACTAAATATGACAATATATTATTTAAAATTTATTATATATGTGTGTATATCTACACATAAATATATATTATATTCCTAAATTATATATATATATTCCTTATCCCAATCTTATGGACTAGTCAGGTATGATTATTTTAACAGCACAAATTGAAACTAAAGAGCACATCTTCACGATATAAAGCACATTTCCATTTAAATAGGAGACCCAAAGCAACTAGTAAGTATAGTCAACATTTAAGTTAATATTTACTCTGCATCATGCCCTATACCCCAAATAGTGATATGATATAGGCATATAACAAGGAATCCAGGACTTAAAAAAATCAAGCAATTTGTCCAAAGTAATGTAACAGAACCGATATTCATTCTGGGCTGAAAAATTTGAGAGGTGAACCTTATGACAACTCTGCAATTTTCCACATGTTGATGTTGTCTGAATGTAAAATGGGGGCATAAAACAACGGTCTTGATTCACCCAATGAAAGTCATGACTGTTTGTTGTTAGGAACACAAAATGGAGAAAAGTCTATAGTTTCAAACAATAAAATAATTCCTAAAATTTTCTTTCACCTCTCCACCTCCATCATCTATTAGGTCCTCTCAGCTTAAATATCTCTTTCTTTCAGAAGCCTCATCTTATGTAACTATGACAGTTGTCACCATTCTGAACAAAGCACTTGAAATTTCTCTGTCTAAGCATTTGACATCTTTTAAAATATTGCAATTTTAAAAAATAAAAAGATTAGACATTTTGTGACATCTGCATCTACCTCCAAGTCTGGGATTTTTATTTATTAATCCCACAAAAAGGTGTAGAAAACAGCTCTGTACCATGGGGGCAAAATCCTTGTGTTCAGCTCTAGGTTCTTCCTTTAACCAGCTGTAATATAGGACCCTTATTCGGATCTGATTTAATCTGATTCATACAATGAATTATTTTTAAGTGTATAAAGTAATTTGGGGAATATGAACTGTAACTAGATATTTAATTATATGAACAAATTAGTGTCAATTTGTAGGTGAGATGATAGTCTGGTGGTTATTTTTGAGTATCTGTTTTTACAGATATGCATAAAAATATTTACCAGTAAAATGATGGGATGTCTAGACTTTGCTTCAAAGTAATCAAAAGTGATAAGAGGATAGGGTAAGGCCTGTGGATAAAATAAGAATATCTGGCCATGTGATGCTCAACTTCATACTGGGTCACATTTTTTTATCCAGCTAAATAATAACACTGATGAAAGTATGAATTTAGTGTGCTAGTTTTATATTTTCATTCAAGCATATATTAGAATAAATACATAACCATTAAAACAAAAATGTAATATGTACATGTACAATAAGAACATTAAAAAATTTTCATTTTCTTTTTATCTCTACTTTCATATTTGTTTGAAATATTGCATAATAAGACATTCAAATACATATAATAAAAATATTCAGGGAAAAATATCAGATACAAATGAGAAGACTGGCCTAAAGGTTATTAGCCAGTGATGGGTAGTAGAATGCCTAAATAATAATTCATGTGAGTTAAATTTAGCAGTAGGTTTTGCTTGTTTGTGGATATACGAAAATTACTAGGATTTTGCAGCTTTATCAACAATGTGATTTAAGTTGCCATTTTGAAGATCCATCAACAATGTTACGTAATTCCCCATCCAGTGCAGCAAAATATAGTAAAGCATAGTGGTGATAGGGACGTTATACAGGCTACTGAGTAGCAGAAAGAAAATTGATAATCCCCAAGAATAATTTCTTCTTATATGAAATGAGTACAATAACAATACTTACCTCATAGATTCATTGTGTTTATATTTTTACTAAATGAGATAGTTTGATTAAGGTAATTTGGTGCAGTTATTGATTCATAGTAAACATGTGACACATGAGAGTATACTATTACTACTATAATAAAGAAGTTTTATGTTTTTATGTGCTTTTATATGTGGCCTTTACATGGCAAACTTAGTAATTAATCTTGCACAGATGATAAAGTCTGAGAAAAATTATATAAAATCTCATGGCAAGGGAATTTGGTTTATAATTTATTAATTTACAGTGAGAAACGTTACGCCATACTAATTAGGCAATTTATGTTGATATGATTTGGCTCTGTATCTCCATCCAAATCTCATGTCAAATTGTAATGCCCATGTGTTGAAGGAGGGGCTTGGTTGGAGGTGATTGAATCATGACGGTGGACTTCCCCTTGCTGTTCTCATAATAGGGTTCTCAAGAGATCTGGTTATTTCAAAGAGTGTAGCACTTTCCCCTTCTTTCTCTCTCTCTCTCCTGCTCTGCCTTGGTAAGACGTGCCTCCTTCCCCATTGTTTTCTACCATAATTGTAAGTTTCCTGAAGCCTCCCAGCCATGCTTCCTGTCCAACCTGTGGAACTGTGAGTGAATTAAACCTCTTTTCTTCATAAATTACCCAGTTGTAGGCAGTTCTTTATAGCAATGTGAGAACAGACTAATATACACGTTTCCATGGTCTATGAATGATAATTGAAAGCAAATTTGTTAATGTAACATTAAATGATAAGCTATATTTGGGCAAGAATTAATTGTTCTCATATCCCCTAAAAGTTGCTCAGTGACTAGGTTCAATGCATATTTTCTGGAAGAAAGAAAGAATAAAATGGGTTTAATGTAACTCAAATAAAGATAAGCTAACATATTCAATGTGTCAGATCAATATTAACTTCAAAAGAAATACCAGTTTATTATCCAGAAAAATAATTTAAATCTCATGTAATATAGTATACTATCAAAATACCCTCATTTCTTTTGGTGATACTAAAAGAATGCTCTCTTTCTCCCTTTCGCATTGAAAATACTTGCTCAAACTTCTAATCTTCATGTTTTTTCTGTTATTCTCCCACTTTCTAATTCTTGTCCCATTTTCTACTTTTTAAGCTATAATTTTCTTTTAAAAGATTCTCTTTAATATTTCAAATAGGGAAGAATCCTAAAATGTTTATTTCTTGCCTCTTACAAATAACTGCTATCTTTGCAAATCAAAGAACAATATATTTTTTCTACAAAAAAGTCATTTATTCACATTCAAGCCGCTGCTACTCCTCTGCTACTCCTCCTCCTCTTTTTTCCTTCTCTTCCTTCAGAATGAAGTTTGGTTCTCCCAGATGTGAAAAGGAAGAGTACAAATTTCAGCTTGGTGGTTTCTATCCTGGTGTAATCCAGCCAAAGCAGATTTTGGGGATTTAAATTTAGAGAGCAGTAAATCCATCTGAAGCTCAGTTTACTACCTCGAAAACTGACTAGAGCTGATTTTTCTGCATGGAATAAAAAAGAATGAAATGAGTTCCTTTTCGTTATGGCTGTCTTAGTCAGTTTTGGGTTGCTCTAAAAGAATACCTGATACTGGGTAATTTATGAAGAATAAAGCTTTCGTTAGCTCACAGTTCTGATTCTTAGGAAGCTCAAGTTTGGCCAAATACATTTGGTGAGGGCCTCTGACTGCTTTTACTCATAGAGGAAGTGAAGGGATGCCAGAAGATACAGAGATCACATGGCAAGAAAGAAAGCAAATGAGTCAGAGAAAGAGACAGAGAGACAGAGAGAAGGTAGATCGAGGCTCCATTGGCTCTCATGGGAATGAATAAAGTGAGAACTCAATCACTTCTGAGGATATTAATCTATTCTATGGGAGACCCATCCCTATTACCTGAATACGTCCTCTCCTCCAGCAACAGAAATCAAATTTCAACATGTAGTTTGGAGGGGACAAACATTTAACCATAGCTATGGCTGAAGTTAGCTACTAATTATCCTTCTTTTTATAACTGAAGAAAGCAGGGACTTGTACATTGTAACCCACAAAATTCCCAGGAAGTCCTGGTTTGTGACTCAGTTATTCTTACATTATCTCAAAGTTTTCTGAAGCATCATGATATTAGCATCTCATTAGCTAAAATTATTCTTTTGTGAACAATGTTTTCTTTCAATAAAAACAAATAAACAAATCAGAGGATGCAATTCCTAACTCAGATTGGTTCTGAGCTTATCTTCTGTTTGATTTTGTTATACAACTCATTCTTCTCCATTCAGATCTTTACTTTTGATATCTGATATATTAGAGTCGGATCTGCATTCATTCCGAGTCAATGAGTATTTGGGCATTTCAAGTCCATGTTTCGGTCTGGCCTTATTCTTTGGCAGTGTCCACAAGGACAACTTTCTTTTTTCCCTTTTTAATTGGTTTCAGTAATTCTTGAAATGTAGATGTCCCCTCTACTACAGTAAGTTATAAGCCTCAATTAAAAAATGACTCTTTACCTAACTCTCTTACTTGACTGGATCATGCAGACTTTTGTTGTTGTTATCATTTTGATTTTCATTTTCAAAACACTGCCCTCATCCTAACAGCTGACCTGCTACAAAATCCATGAAGTATGAATCATGTAGAACTCCATTTGTTACCTTGAAATGCAATTCTGAATGTCATCTAGAAATTCCAGCTACTCTTCACATGAACCACACTATTTTTGGATGGTCAAGCTATCCAAAAAAGAAACAGAGGTTTCTTGGGAACTTGAATAAACAATGGATATTCTTTTTTTTTTTTATACTTTAAGTTTCAGGGTAAATGTGCACCACGTGCAGTTTAGTTACATATGTATACATGTGTCATGTTGGTGTGTTGCACCCATTAACTCGACATTTAACATTAGGTATATCTCCTAATGCTATCCCTCCCCCCTCCCCCACCCCACAACAGTCCCCGAAGTGTGATGTTCCCCTTCCTGTGTCCATGTGTTCTCATTGTTCAATTCCCACCTATGAGTGAGAACAGGCGGTGTTTGTTTTTTTGTCCTTGTGATAGTTTGCTGAGAATGATGGTTTCCAGCTTCATCCATGTCCCTCCAAAGACATGAACTCATCATTTTTTATGGCTGCATAGTATTCCATGGTGTATATGTGCCACATTTTCTTAATCCAGTCTATCATTCTTGGACATTTGGCTTGGTTCCAAGTCTTTGCTATTGTGAATAGTGCCGCAATAAACATATGTGTGCATGTGTCTTTATAGCAGCATGATTTATAATCCTTTGGGTATATACCCAGTAATGGGATTGCTGGGTCAAATGGTATTTCTACTTCTAGATCCCTGAGGAATCGCCACACTGACTTCCACAATGGTTGAACTAGTTTACAGTCCCACCAACGGTGTAAAAGTGTTCCTATTTCTCCACATCCTCTCCAGCACCTGTTGTTTCCTGACTTTTTAATGATGGCCATTCTAACTGGTGTGAGATGGTAACTCATTGTGATTTTGATTTGCATTTCTCTGATGGCCAGTGATGATGGGAAAATAATACATATTCTAATGCTAGAAGTACAGAGTGTCACTTATTCTTCCACATATTTCCAACTCTGACACCTGCTCCTTTAAGCATTTCAGTAGCATTTTCCAAGCAGATACAAAATCCTCCCTTTTCATCCATGAAAGTTTTATTATTTCATTTTCACGTTACTATAAAGAAATACTCAAGACCGGGTAAATTATAAAGGAAAGAGGTTTAATGGATTCACAGTACCAAATGGCTGGGGAGGCCTGAGGAAACTTACAATCATGGCAGAAAGCAAACGAGAAATAAAGGCACGTCTTACATGATGGCAGGTAACAGGGAAAGCGAGCAGGGGAAATGTCAGGCACTTATAAAAAGATCAGATCTCATGAGAACTCACTATCACAAGAACAGCATAGGGGAAACTGCCTCCATGATACAATCACCTTCCTCTTGGTCCCTCCCTGGACACATAGGGATTGTGGGGATGATAATTCAAAATGAGATTTGGGTGGGGACACAGAGCCAAATCATATCAGAAGTGTTCTTCATTAATTTTCTTTCTTTGGTCTTGGAACAAGGGGTCTTTACCTATGATTGTAAAAGCTACATAATCAATGATTTCCCAGTGACAATTTACTTTTTAGTGGTTTTAGAATCATTCAGGAAAGATGAATGAAGTGATTTGAACTAGTCTTAACTTTTCTTTTTAAGGAAATGAGGGAAAGGTGCAGTGGTTCATGCCATATGATTTCAAAAATCCCTCTTTTAAAGTACGCGAGAAAAATCAATATAAAAGACAGAAATAGGAAGGGATAAAACCATTGAAAGAGGATAAAGCTACTGAGTGAATTCCACATTTATTTAAGTTCTTTGGTAAGGGCAATTATCACTTATCTCTTGCATGGAGAATTAAACTCAAATACAAAATAAATGTTTTATATTTTTAGGTCAGAGTTTGGGACTTCCAAAGCCAATATAAATAAGCATAGGAATCCTGAAAAGCCAGCCTGGCAACATGGTGAAACCCTGTCTCTACAAAAAATACAAAAATTAGTTGGGCATGGTGGTGCATGCCTGCAGTCTTAGCTACTGGGGAGGCTGAGGTGGGAGGATTACCTGATCGGGGGAGACGGAGCTTGCAGTGAGCTGAGATGGCACCACTGAACTCCAGCAGCCTGGGTGACAGCAATATGCTGTCTGAAAAAAAAAAGAAGAAAAAAGAAAGAAAGAAAGAAATCTTGGAAAGGGAGGGAGACACAAAGAAAGGAAGATCCCAAACCTGCGAACAAACATCTGCAAATTCCTGGTTGATTACTGGATTTTATAAATGTGGAGTGAGACTCACAGTTTGAAAGTAACAGTGGGAAAGATGACAAACTGAACACAAATTTGAGCAATGGATCAGCACTTGGGAATATGAGTTTGGGGTTCAGATTATGCCAAATTAAACAGTCTTGCTAAATGGTCAGCCTATCCATTGAAAGTCCAGAAGAATAACATTTAAAAATTAAGAACCTTAATGCTTAAGAATAATAGTTATACCTTAGTGTTAAGGGGAAATAACAAGGCATAGGTCCCAAAGACACCTAAAACCAAGCTTCCCATAATATCAAAGTGGCCAAGAATAATTTATCTGCCAGTAGAATACAATTCAATCTCAAATACACTACATAATCAAATCTTTCTCTCTGTCTTTTGTATATGAAAAACCCTGGAGGATGGTCAAAAATATGACCCGTAGTCAAGAGAAAAAATTAGTCAATAGAAAAAAATCTAGAGCAAACATGTTGTATTTAGCAGAAAAATAATTTAAATACCCATTGTAGATATGTTAAAACATTTATAGAAAATTGATGTAAGTAGTAAAGAGAAAAGAAAAAATCTGAATATATCAGAAAATGTTAAAAAGTTCATTTACAGATTTAAAATATAATTTAAAAATATTAAACTTTATTAATTATCAGAAAAATAAAAATTAAAACTACTATGAGATACCACCTTACTCCTGCAAGAATGGTCATAATTAAAAAGTCAAAAAGCAATAGAGGTTGATGTGAATGTGATGAAAAGGGAACACTTTTACACTGCTGGTGGGAATGCAAACTAGTACAACTTCTATGGAAAACAATATGGACATCCCTTAAAAGACTGAAAGTAGAACTACCATTCAATCCAGCAATTCCACTACTCGGTATCTACCCACAGGAAAATAAGCATTATATGATAAAGACACAGGCGCATTCATGTTTATAGCAGCACAATTCATAATTGCAAATATATAGAACCAACCTAAGTGCCCACGAACCAATGAGTGGGTAAAGGAAAAGTGGTGTGTGTATATATATATATATATATATATATATATATATATATGTATGTATATAAAATGTGGACTACTATTCCACCATAACAAGGAACATTTTTTTTTTTTTGCAGCAACTTAGATGCAGCTAGAGGCCATTATTCAAAGTAAAGTAACTCACGAATGGAAAACCAAATATTGTTTGTTCTCACTTATAAGTGAGAGCTAAGCTTTGAAGATGCAAAGGCATAAGAATGACGTAATGAACTTTGGGGACTCAGGAGGGAAAGCTGAAAAGGGGGATGAGAGATAAAAGACTACATATTGGGTACAGTGTACATTCCTTGGGTGATGAGCACACTAAAACCTCAGAAATCACCACTAAAGAACTTATCCATGTAACCAAAAACTACCATGACCCCAAAACTATTGAAATACAAATAAAAATTATTTTAAAAAAGAAAATTAGAACGTGTTCTGTGGTTCATAAAATATGTCTACATGGTATAGCATAAAGTTTAGAAGAAAGTATAAAAATTATGGTCTTTGAAGTTTCTCATATGTGTTGGCATAAAAAGAATTCATGGCTGACCGTAATGAATGAAGGATGAATATTCATGTTGGACTGTAATGACTGTTAGAGCAATCATTAAAAGAGTAAAAAGATCAGTTAAAAATTGAATAAAGGTGATATAATAAAACTAGTAAAATAGCTAATCAATCCAAATGGAGAACACACAGAAGGACCAAACAAACAAACATGCAAACACACAAGAAAGGAGACAAGTAGAAAACAAAGAGCAAGGTGGTAGGTGTTAACTCATTCACATCAAATAATCACATTAAATGTAAATGAAAGAAACATTGCAATAAAAAAGCAGAGATTGTAAAAGTGAACGGAAAGAAATACTAAGCATATAAACACTGGTGTGAATAAAATAGATCAAAGTAAACTTTAAGATAAGAGATCTTACCAGAGGCAAAAGAGAGTCATTTCACAATGATAGAAAGATTATCAATTTATCAAAAAGATAAAATAATCCTAAATATGTCCGTACAAAATAGCAGAGCTTCAAAAGTACACAGAGCAAAATCTGAGAGGACTAAAGGCATAAATAGACCAATCTACAATTATGGTTGAAAATATTAGCACTTTTCTTTCAGTAATTGATGGGAAAAAATAACTAAAAATATAGAAAATTGAAACAATGCTCTCAAGCAACTTGTCACAATTAGCACAATTAATATTTATAGAACACTCCACACAAAACATCAGAGTATTCATTCTCCTTGATACTATGCCATAATCAAATGTATGTGTATGTGTGTTTGTATATAAATATATACACACATGTTATATAAACTATAGTATAATCTATATATTGTACATGTTTATATATCAAAAACTTATCTAGAAATAGATTATGAAAAAATATATAGAGATATCTATCTATACCCATATATGCAGAGAAAATTTTCTCTGACCACATGGAATTTAATTGGAAAATTTTACTTAAATTACCTAGAAAACCTTAAATATCTGAAAAGCAAACAACTGCACTTCTAGATAACACATACAAAAGGTCAGTTTCAAAAACAATTGAACAATTGTTTAATATTTTTAAATACGTGATAATGAAAACTCAACATTTTAACATTTGGAAATGGGGTAAAGGGTTTCCTTTTTTAAGAAAAGAAGAAAATAAATTTTTCTTTAGAAATTTATTTAAAAGCTTTTATTGGAAAATTTTAAAATAAATTATGTGACCATTCACTTAGGAAAATTAAAAATAAATAAGAGAAATGTAAATTAAATGCAAAGTTGAGTAAAAAATGATAAAGATATACATACAAATTAATAAACTATGAAACAGAAAATAATAAATGTAATTAGCCAGACACCAATTCTTAAAAGATTAACAGACATAATAAATCTTTAGTCAGACTACTAGAAAAACAAAGAGAGAAAACACACAATACCAGAAATATCAGAAATAAGAGATCACACAAATTATTTTCAGTGATATTGGGTGGATTATAAGGGATTTTTACAGACAGCATAATGCTAACAATTTGATAATGCATAACACAGACAAATATCTTAAAAGACAGGAATTACTGAAACTCATATGAGATGGTACACAAAATCTGAATAGTGTTATCTCTAAAAATAAAATTAAATTTGTAATTAAAAATTTTCTTATAAAAAAATCTGCCACGCCAGATTGTTTCACTGCTGATATTCATCACATATTTCTGGAAAACAATAATGCCAATCTTATACAGATGGTTTTGGAAAATAATAGATGAGAAAACATTATGTAGTTGTTTTATAAGAATAGCAAAACCCTGATATCTAAACCAGACAGGAAATTGACAAGAGAAAATTACAGATGACATCCTTTATAAACAAACATAGATACAAAAACATCCTTAACAAAACATTCACAAACATATCTGACAACATAAATAAAGAATAGTAACTCCTGACAACTGGATTTTATCCCAGAAATATAAATTGGGTTTACCATGTGAAAAATTAATCAGTAAAAATCAACAATTAATATATTACCTGAAAAAATAGTCATCTCCATATATGTCAAAAAAGCATTTGAAAGAATTCAACACACATTTATAAAAATAATAAAACTTCTTAGCAAATAAGGAACAGGAGGGAATTTTCCTCCTCTACTAAAGTGCGTGTGTGAAAACCCTATAGAAAACATTATATTGAGATGAAGAAGTCATGAATATTTGATCTTATCACTTATACTTGACATAGTACTGGAAGCCTTGGCCAAATCTAAAGAGCAAGGAAAAGAAAAAGCCTAAAAACTGGAAATGAGTTAAACTCTTTCCTATGCTAATAAATCTACAAAACACAACTGCTATTGAAATTGATAAAATTGATTTAGGAAGGTCACAAGGTCATGATTAACATAGAAATACTAACTGCTTTCATATTAGCAACATACAATTAGAAAATGGATTTAAAATATTATTTATAATGGCATCAAAAACATACAGTACTTAGGGATTGATTTAGCAAATTATGTGCAGTACATCTACATTGAGAATCTACTATTAGATTACAGAAAGAATAAGAGAATAAGTAAATAATATTGACTAAGTCCTAAATAAATACAGAGAGATATAGTGTTAATGTATTGGAAGATTTAATACCGTCAAGATGTAAATTTCCCCCCAATTTATATACACATTCAGAGTAATCTGGATTAAAATTTTAGCAGGCTTTTATATTTTTGAAACTTGATTAGATAAATTTCTTATTTGTACAGGTCTGTATAAAAGATCAAACTTCCTGAAACAGCTAAAACACTATAAAAGAAACATATATTAGAACATACACAATCTGGTTTTATGATTTAATATAAAACTAAAGTAATCAAAACAGTATGCATTTGGCATAAGGATAGAAAAATAGGCCGTTAAAAAGGATAGGGTCCAGAAATAAACCTAAACACATATAATCAATTGATTTTTGAAAAAGTGCCAAGGTAATTCAATGTGTGAAAGAAAACTTTTTCATCAAAAGATGCTGAAATAACTGTATAATGTCTGGGAAAAGATAAACCCAGACTCCTACCTTATGCCATATGCAAAAGGTAGTTTGAGATGGATCATGGACCTAAACTTAAAAGGTACAAATATAATTTGTTTTACATAGAAAAATATCTGTGATACCTATTGTAAGAAAATATATATTACGCTAGACATAAAAACTAACAAAAAATGAAACAAAGTAATTGATGAATTAGACTTAAAATTAAAATTTTCTGCTCATTAAAAGGCCATCAAGAAAATGAAATATCAAGCCACAGACTAAAAAAATACCCCCAGTACTTATATCTTGCAAAGTTTTTTGTCCAAAATAGACTAATTTTTTAAGTCCAACAAATCTATAATAAAAGTCAAGATCTTCATATTGAAACGAGCAACAGCTACTTCACAAAATAAAATATATTAATAACCAATAAACACAGAAAAGGGTGTTCTCATCATGTTTGTCATCAGGTAAATACAAATTAAAATGATATTGATATATTATTATATACCCACTAAAATAGTCAAAATGTAAAAGATTGACAAAAATGAGTTTTGGCAAGGATAAGGAACTCTGGATCTCTCATACATGGTGAGAATTGATGTAAAATGTTTAGCAGTAATTAAATCACTCAGCATATCTTTATAAAAATGAACTTACAATTACTCCATGACCCAGCAATTGCACTCTCAGGTATTTTCCCCAAGAAGGGAAACATAGGTCTCCCAAAAATATATATATGAGAATATTCACAACAGTTCTATTCTAATTAAATACAAACTTGAAATGGTATATTCATATATGATGCAATGCCCTTGGCTATCAGAAGAAATGAACTGATATATAAAACAGAATGTATGAGAAAGGAAGTAGAATACCTACCGCATGATTGCATTTATATAAAATTCTGGAAAAGGCAAAACTTAGTTATAGAAATTAGAACTTGGATATTTCTGTAGGAGTTGGTAATTGGGCTTGATGATAATATTTGAGATAGTGAAAATTTTTAATATCTTGATTTGGGTAGTGGTTACAAGGGGGTGTACATTTGTCAAAACTAATTAAAATGTGCTTTTAAAATCTGTGCATTTTTGTGAATCATATTGCAATTAAAATATGATTAGGATTTTAAATTTCATAATTCTATATCCACATCTCAAGGGGATCCAAAGAATGCGATTGCATGGTGCAAAGAATAAAATGTCCCTAAACTCCTCAGAGCAGCTAGTGAAAGGAAGAAAAAAGAAAGAAAGAGAGAGAGGCAGAGACAGAGAGAGGAAGGAAGGAAGGAAGGAAGGAAGGAAGGAAGGAAGGAAGGAAGGAAGGAGGGAGGGAGGGAGGGAGGGAGGGAGGGAAGGAGGGAAGGAAGGAAGGAAGGAAAGAAATAGATAATATAAATCTTCTATATTTCCAGATTTTCTAAGTCAAAATTATTTCAGCTCTAAGCAGCTCCATAATTTTTCTCATGATAATTAACTTAGCCTTCTTTGAGTCTCCATTTCAAAATTATGTCCTTTAGCACAACAAAAGCCCATGCTTATACATTATACTTTTATTAAGCAGGCAATAATTATTTCTCCATGAAACATTGGGCCAGAAGAATGGCATGGATGCTCCATTCAAACACACATAGAATCGAAATTGTGCTTGCAAAATATTTTGTGAGAATAAAAGAGAGCTAATGCATTTAATGGTTATTATGGCAATTGCCTCAGAGCATTCATAAAAAAAGTTTTGCCAATAGCACTGAACAGATTCCAAGGTAGCAGCCAAAGCTTTCTCAAGGGTTGTTGGCTAGTTTCGGATGGGCACCACCAATATTTTTCTGTGTGACTTTCATTTTTCAAAATGCTATGGCTGGCACACCCTTTTGGGGATGACACTTTTATTTTGATTTTTTTTTGCCATTATTTGAGCTTTCGTTTTGCATATTTACCCCAGGTCTATAATTAGTCTATACAGTACTTTTGGGAAACGGAGAAAAAAGTGTCTGTCTGGTGGATGGCTGACCTACAAGGGAATAGTTTGGTGATCAGTGATATTGCAATAAGTAGAAATGTCACTTGGTAGATGCAGAACTGCACTGCACGGCTTGACATATGAATTATGGACCAAATTTTGCCCCACTTTACCTTTCCCGAGGCCCTCTGGGCAGTGCACAAAAGACATTCATGTCAACTCTGCCTTTATTTTTCAGCAAAATGTCTTTTACCATCTCAGTATTTAAGCTTAAGTTGGTTATCTCTATTTGTTCAAAGTAATGGCTACACTGCTGATTAAAAACATATATGTGCATGTGTCCTTTCTGCTAATTAATTTCCTTAGGACTAAATGAAATTCATGTCCATCTTCCAAATGTATCTTTCCCTTTACTACTTTCCCTTTATTGACTTTAAATAGTTGTTATTATCTTAAGAATGGGAGATCCAAGCTTCTCCCTTTCTCTGTGAAGATTTAGTAAGACTTTCATATCAGAAAATCTCTGCATCAGTTTTCTCTAAGACAATACTGTCTAACCTAACACAACACATTTTGATTCTAAATAGCATTGGAAATATTATGATTTAATTAGATCTAACTTTACTGTCTTGCTCTTAAATAATTTTTCTATGCAAAAGTTTTATTCTTTTTCTTTTGCCTAAAAAGACTGTGAACTTTCTCTTTGTCAGAGCTCAATGTTGCCTAACCATACCCACCTTTATTTTTTAATTAATGAGTCAGAAGAAGCTCTGTGCCATAAAGCCCAAGGTGGAGGGCTTGGAGGTGCCCAGACTGCTGGTGTGGGTCCCTCCCAGTCAGGCTTGCTGGCTCTTTCGACGTGGGGCAAAGGATGCCCCTCTGCAGGATTTTTTGCTTGTTTTGGTCTACACCTGGTGGTGCTTCCAGATCACAAGCCTCTTTGGTATCCACATTGGGATATTTGGGAGACAAAAAGAAAACCAAGAGCATTCGGGGCTGTGAAGTCATCTTTTGCTTTACACTGTTCAGAGTTCCAAGTCCATTTACGATTGTCTGTTGAGTAATTACTGGAACACTTAGCTGTATTTATAGGGGATGGACCAGGAAAAGGGAGTCTATGCCATATTGTAAAAAACAGCAATTTAAGTAAGATTCAGATGACAACATACTGTCAAGCAACCCCAAGGAATCTAGTGTCTTTCAATGTGACCACTGCTCATATTTTATCAGTGACTTATTTGTTAACAATTATTCCTGTTGAATCTTTGTTCATTAAAATATTGAAAACCTTTCAATCTAATTACATAAAATTTTGCTAGCATAATTTTATCCTTTTCTGCTACAGTTGTCCATATTTACACTAATATTTATGAAGGAATATTTTATTATTCATTTATGTGCCTCATAATTAAATGTCTTCTAATTCAAGCCCTAGCTGTTATACATTCATTCAGCTCAGTGAATGCCTCTGCAATGGGTAAATATATACAAGAAGACCATTTGGCTTTGTTTATTAATATATCGGATAGGCTGCCTTTTGACATCCTGATAGAGATAATATTTTTCTTTTGTTTTAAAAATGAATCACTTGACCTCCTACAGCACAAAAGTTTACATTGACCACAGACTGACCTAGGTAGCAAAAGGTGAAACTATTTGCTTTGTAAACTTGACCAAGTAGGAGGGCAAGTTTTACTGACAGTACAAATGGCCTCACTAATATTGAGACAAATGAGATTCACTTCTAAGCTTTGCCAAAGCTTTAAAGTCAACTTTTAAACAATGAGTTTTCTAATCATAAAATATTTTAGGATGCAAGTGTCAGGTGTAGGTAAACTACAGTTAACACATAAAAATTGGTGGGTAGTGTGCCAAAAGTTTTATTCATCTGAGCAAGAAGAATTGTGTACCAATCATCTTAAGATTAGTAAATAAGGTACTCTCTTTTCACAGCAAGCCAATAATGAAGTAAATTAGCTATAGTTGTTGACTATAGAGAGAATACCAGCATTAATATCAGAGTCCCCTTCCAAAGGCTGGGAGGCACCGCACAGAAACACACTTTCATTCAGTGTCCATAGGTTTGTAAGAATGTCTGCTTTGTTAGCCATAAGTGAATCTTTTAAAGAAAAGATTCAGTTTTGAGCTTCTTGATCACTGTTAATTTTTCCCTTTACAGTCTACTCAAAAACAAGATTACTGAGAAGGTATTTGTTGTGGTCTAAATAATGGTCCACCAAAGATGCCCATAGCTTAATCTTGGAAACTATGAATTTCTTACTTTACAAAGCAAAAGACATTGTGAGATGTAATTAATAAAATGAGGCTGAGATGGGGAAGATTATACAGCGTTATCCAGTTAGGAACAATGTAATTATGAGAATCCTTCTAAGAAGAAAACAGGAAGGTCAGAGACAGACAAAGGGAGATTGAAAGATGCTACACTGCTTGCATCGAAGATGAGAGATGGAGCTATGAGCCAACTAATGCAGGCTGTCTTTAGAAGCTGGAGAAGGCAAGAAAACAGACTTTCTCCTAGAGTCTCCAGAAGAAATGAAGCCCTGCTAACCCCCTTCAGATTTCTGAACTTCAGAATTGTAAGATAACAAATTTGTATTGTTTTCAGCCCCTAAGCTTGTGATAATTTGTTAAAACAGTACAAAACCAACAGTGCTACACAGCCAGGAGTGTTTGCTATCAAAGAAGGTTTAACCCAGTGATTCAATGCCAGGAATTAATATATAATCATTTTATTTATGTATATATTTACATATGTGGGTTTATATTTTTGTTTTTAATTTTTGTACCTTTCTATAACCTTCAGTATTTTTTACCTTGAATATAATATTTTCATGAATAAAAAAGTTATTTTTCCAATAAATTGAAAGACATTTCAGGCATATGGGAATATATCAGTATGGAAACATGAAATATTGAAATTATGAAAGCAGATATGGCTGGGCACTCCCTTACAAATGGAAAAGAGAACCTTATTACTTAATGGCATTGACATAATAATGATTTATTTTTGGAAAGAGTAACCGTAATATGAGAAGGTACTTCAAAAAAACCTCAGCAAAAAAGTTTAAAAATTACTTATCTTTGACTGGAATTCTTATGTAATAACTTAAGTTGAATTCTTTTTTTTTTTAGTGTACCAGGACACAGTACATGTTCTTAGTGGCACTGTTAACAAATGCAACTATCTGGACATTACCCAAATAACTATCAACGGAAAAATGGGTACACAAACTCTGGTATGGATTACTATGCAGCAGCAATAATGAATTAAATTAGATTAAACACAACATGATTTAATTTAGAACACGGTGACAGGTAAAAGGGCAAGTCAGGGATTTCATATGATTTTGTGTGTATAACAGTCAGTACATACACAACTAAACAAAGTATCATTTGGAATAAAATGGGTGTGGTCGAAATATTCAGAAGAGTCAGGGATGATAAACGAGACTTACAGTGGTTAACTCAGAGAGAAAAGAAATTAATTTTTGTACTTTTCTGTAAATTAGAAAAGATTACACAAGAGACTTTACATATAAAGTTAATTTTGTCCCTAAATTGATGTGCTTTACTGTATTATTAGACTTAATACTTCATACACCTGTTATAAATAATTTATATCTACTCAACATTTAATAAGCCACTTGTATAAAACCCATAATTAATTAAAACTACAGGATCTGCAGGCATGAACTGGTTTTGAGTGAAATGTGATAATCCCTAAACATTTTTTTTATTTTGACACAAAGTTTTGTTGTTATGGTCTTTTATTTTCTTTTAGGAAAAACTAATTTTTGGAAAATTTTAATGAATTTCTGAGTAATTTTTAATGTTTTGATAGTGACTTTGGGCTTTACATTCTGTTGTATTGTGGTACAAAGATGTAAACATATCTTCTCTTCAAAATTTATTCATATTTTCCTCTTAGGTTAACAGGTAGTAATTTATTTACATACTCTTGCAGGAGGCTTTTATGTTTGAATACAACTTACACTTTATAGATTTAAATGAAACTTTTAATTATATTTCACATGATCTGCACCTGTACTTAATTTCTACATTCAGTTGAAACTGAGTGAAATGTAAGATTTTACATAAATGATGCTTTTGTAAATTTCCAACACTTCGATTTTTTGATATCTCCACATGAACATGCCTGTTCTTCACCAAAGCACTGCTTCAAATTTCCCTTTCTTCATGAGTCCCTCCCAGTCATACTCTAACCATATCCAGTTATTGTTACGAAAGCAGCAAACCTTTTAGTTTTGTTTAATTTTGTCCCATTTCATTTGCTAATACTTGTTCTTTAGGCCTCCTACTGCTTTAGATTTTGTTGCGTGAATTCACAATCTACAAAGATAAGGACTACATCCTTCCTTCCCTGTAGTAGTTTACTAAATTGTGTTTTGAGTTATTGTGATGTGGATGTACTGAGGTAAGCATCATATCTGACAATGTGAATCAGATTTAAATTCTCTCTCTTGCTCTCTGTCTCTGTCCTATCTCATCTCTCGTATTTTCTTCTTTACCTCTGTCCAGTCTCAATTCCCATTAGACTCCGACTTCCATGCTGATTGATATGAAGTGTTCAAAGAAAGATCAAATATGGCTTATGAATACTTATCCAAAACAAAATCTAAACACTTCAGGAAGACAAGCCTGTCTCTTCAATTAAGATTCCATCTGTAAAAATGAGAAAGAGGGAGAAATTTTCATAACTTTTATGGTTTTGCCCTCTTCTCAGAAGTGATAAATAGCTGCCAGCTCAAGTGGAAAGCATTGTACAAAACAAATAGAATTTGGTTTTCTTTCTCTAAGGTAATATGTAGTATCTATAATCTATAAAAAGGGACCTTCTCATGCAGCAAGTTAAAGTAGATCTACTATAGTCATTTACACATCTGGTGTCATTTTTGAATTAAAGTTTAAAGTAAAAGACATTGTGAAAAGACATAATATCCTAAAACAAAAAAAAAATTAAACATAGCTAAACATAGACAATTGCTCACTTTTTATTTTAAAAAAGTGAAACCGTATATGCACATTCCATAGAAAAGCTATGCCCTCCTTTAGTGACATAAAACTCTGCAGAACTAATGTGTCCCACTTGATGTTTACAGCTTAAATATTGAGCACGAGAACATGCGGTGTTTGGTTTTTTGTCCTTGCGATAGTTTACTGAGAATGATGTTTTCCAGTTTCATCCATGTCCCTACAAAGGACACGAACTCATCATTTTTTATGGCTGCATAGTATTCCATGGTGTATATGTGCCACATTTTCTTAATCCAGTCTATCGTTGTTGGGAATTGAACAATGAGAACTCATGGACACAGGAAGGGGAACATCACACTCCGGGGACTGTTGTGGGGTGGGGGGAGGGGGGAGGGACAGCATTAGGAGATACACCTAATGCTAAATGACGAATTAATGGGTGCAGGAAATCAACATGGCACATGGATACATATGTAACAAACCTGCACATTGTGCACATGTACCCTAAAACCCTAAAGTATAATAAAAATAAATAAATAAATAAGTAAATAAATAAAAAAAAAAAAATATTGAGCACGAAATGTCCACGGTATATTGACAAGCTTGCCATTTGCTTCTCTGTTGAACAGCATATACAGCCTTTAACTAATCCTTCTTGGCTCAGAGGAACAAACTGCAAGAATCAGTCAATATTTTGTCATTTCAATATTACTACATTTGCCCACGAAATTCTGCATAGATGGAGATAAAAGCTCTACTACATGCAAAGAGGGCATTTTTTCCCCTTTACCGCAAAATATTGATGAAGTGCTTTATTGAGGTGGAGATCTCATTAATTATTTGATTTACAGAAAAAGAAGGCAGAGGGAAATGAGTGCCTGGCTAATACCATGATGTACCATCTTGAGACTTAAGATCTTTTTAATGTATTCATCAGGGGTACATCTGAAAGGGGAAAGAGTGAGCTGAATGGGTCCATTAATTTAATTGAAGCAGCTCAGACAAGAGATAAAACATCCTAGCCTGCTTCTTTTCATACAGCATGAGCGCTGTAAGTAAACAGGCAGAGATCCAAACACACCAAAAAGAAATAAAGGTACATGAAGACTCCAGAGACTTCAAGGCCATGGGACATCAACAGATGCAGAGGTGAATTAACCCTGAAGAGGCCCTCTCTTCATGCACCACCATGTCAGTGTTCCGCGGGCACTGCCTAGGCTTTATTGTGAAACTGAAGGACTCTGAGGTTACATGTAAGTAATTTAGACTTCCTAAGGGAAAGTTGCCTTTGTTCCTTTTATTCCTCAAACTTCTGAGATGCAGAGTCCGTCTCTTGCTCTTGAAAGGCATAGATGGAAGAGGGAAAATGGACTTCAGCTGATCTCAGAGCAACTTTAAATGACACTGCTCTCTTTCAGCTATCTGGTTTTGCAATGTAGTGGTCAGAAAATTGTTTTAGACCTGAAGAGGTTGGAGCCTGTCAGTGCACTCAACATTTTTGCGTTTGGTGGTCAGCATGATTGTACACAACACATTAAGTCAGTCCCTGACTGTGCACAAGAACACAAAACAAGCAGAGTGAGTCTCCCAACTCAACACATAAAACTTGTCTATGCACCTTATATAATCTGAAAGAACAAAACAATTAATGTGTGTGATCAAGATTGAATTACATGCAGGTAGCTATAAAGTCCTTGAATATCCTCCTTTAGAGGTAAAGCCATAATGTGTACATTAAAAACCGTTAGTGAGTATCAAACTAAATGTATACATTTCTATACAAACTTTTGAAAAAGGTCACATTTAAAAGTGTTGCCAAGTAATTTTCCGTGCATAAAAATAAATAAGCAATTTGTAGAAGAAAGATCTTTTAGTCAAATTGGATTCTATCCAATATTACAATTTTAATGGCAATAATAAGCATGGTGAATAAAAATGGTTCTGTGTTTTAGCATGTAAATTTATAGTGGATGACAAAATACAGATACCTTCATAACAACTAGGATGTATTTTTAGGGCTATCTATCATGAAAAAATTTAATATCAGTGTTCACAACTCATTAAAAATGCAGGAATCCTTAAAAAGTGATTTTAACAAGAGGCATATACTCCAGTGATCAAAGCAATTGAAATTTTTATATTATTCTTTATTAAAGTGTCTAGGAGACATTTCAGTTTTTCTTTTAATTTTCTTTTTTTTTTATTCCTCAAATAAAAACATTATTTCCATTCCCATACATGGAAAATTCTTCTATCTTGCCTTGACAATTATTTCATCAGTGGAACCTATTTTTTTCAAATATAATTTTAAGTGGATCACCATTATATAGAATGGTTGAAAATAATATTTACTAACTATATAAATTATTTTATGTGTTCAATGATATCACAAGGAATTTTTAGAGTTAATAATTTTTTATAGTTGAGTATATGAATTACTTTCCAAATCATCAAAATAAGTGGGGAGAAAAAGAAGTTACTAGAATGTTTGTAGACTCCCTGAGGTTGTGAAACAGAATCTTGTCCCACAAAAACAAGAGGAAAACAACAGTCATTCAATACCCTCCCAGAACAAGGGCAGGCTCACCTTCCAGATGACACCTCCGTGAACGAAGCAGCTTCGTTAGCACAGATTCAATCACTGAATAATTCTTGATTGATTTTATATCACCTCTTAATTTATCCAAATTGGTGGTTCCACCTAAGTTCAAGATTGTTCACGTCCCTTTATCTTGCCTTGAGTCCCTGGAAATCAAAAATTAGAGAACTTCTGTGCATTTATCTGTAAGTTGGGAAGTATTTAGCATTTGTCTAATGTTGCATTTAAGACTGAAGTACATGTAGTCTCATTAGCATGGCCTTTTGACTCATCAGTCTGTTATTCAATTTGATTTTACCAGATATAATAAACAGCTTAGTTTTGAATCATTAATCCAGGTTTTATGTTATATGAGGCAACAGGTAAAATTTATTCATCCCAGTAAATGTTTTCTCCATTAATAGTAATTTAAACAAATATTATGACTACTTCCATATTATATTTGAAAATAAATTTACATATCAGTTATCTGATGACACCTTATGAATATTATTGCCACAAATACATAAAACTATGACAACTTTAAGACTAGAAACAAGACTATAAATTATTTTCATTATTTGCACTATCAATCCAGTTTGGTGTATACAGTGATGGGACTACTGCAATTATTGTTGTCTGAATCAATGGCCAAAATGTAATTTGCTTTGGACTTACTCTCACGATATTTGGCAAAATCTTTCTGAGATCATCAGTGTAATCATCATAATCAGTAGCAGTATTAGTTATAGAAGAAAACAGTAATTTAATTTAATGCCTGAACATGTTATTATATTAGACATTGAATGAAAACAAACATAATGGTAAACAATATAAAAGAGTATAGGCCTTAGAATCAGCCAACCTACAGTGAAAATGTAGCCAAATCATGTAATATTTGAGTATCTCAATTTCCTCAAATATAAAATGGGAATTATAATATTAAGTATCATATAATATTAGTGTTATTAATAATAACCTATAAGATTATTGTAAGAATTAAATGAGGTGGAATACATGAAACATCCCAAGGACTGTTTAGTAAGTATTATTATTATTACATAATTATTACATGCAATGGAATGTTGTTAACATTCCATTAGAAAAATGTGGTCAACATGAAAATAACTGACCAAAAATGGGTTTATGATAACAGCATCATTTATTGAAACAAACTTTATTATTCACGTATGCAACTTCAGGTATTTCCTAAGTTTTTGTATGGAAAACAAAACAAAATTAAATCATATCAATTTAGGAAAGTATGTAGCTATAATCCGTAAGTCCTTTTTCCACCCCAACAAATTCCAATTTTGAGTATTTTTGTACTTTAACATGCTGTATTAGTCCGTTTTCATGATGCTGATAAAGACATACCAGGTCCCTCCCACAACATATGGGAATTCAAGATGAGATTTGGGTGGGGGCACAATCAAACTATATCACATGCTATGTATTTACTAATTTTTAATCAAGCATAACCTGAATGAAAATATTATTCGAAGGTAAGTAAAAGTTCTTCCTCTCATGGATTTTGTGATGCCTAGTTTTATTACCGCCATGATGATTTCTGTGTACATGTTACATTTCTTTCTAGATCAGAAGTTTATAGTGGACTCACACTTTTAAGTATCACCTACCCAATTTCTTGCCTCCATAAATTCTCATGAGTGTTTTTTGTAACCTAAATACTATCAGCTGAGGTCAACTATTCCTTTAAGATTTATAGGAAATTGCTTACAGGCATCTGTCTTCTTTCATGGAAAGAAGCCCTGTCCAAGGTATCTATGAATTCAAGGGACTTAGATTCTCTGAGTCATTTCTATTTACGGTTAATGTGCTTCCTGAAATTTTGATCTCTCTCACTTTTCTCCTCCTCTTTTCCTCTTTTTTTCTGTGTGCACCCAGATGGGGAATTTAGTCATTTCTCTTTATTTCTACATAACCTGACATTTCTTTTCCTCCCCCATATATATAAGGCTTTAGTTCTTGACTTTTTGAAGATTTGGAGGAGCAATTGTTTATTCCACAATTTATAACTCAGAAATGTGTTGCTTAAATTTTTTCAGCTTAAATTCTACAAGAATTGTTTTGGTCAGTTTCCTCTATTATAGACTTCAACTTTTGGGACCAAAGTTTCACCACTTCTAGTTTAAACCTGCTTTACGTCTATAAAAAATCATATAATTTCTCCATTCTCTGCCTTATTCCTCAAAGACTGACCTTTGTACATATAAGTAATCCTATAATCAATAAATAATATGAGTTTGAGCAAGATTGATAGAAGACTTCTAATTGCAAACTTTTTAAAATACCACTCATTTCCATAAACAAAAGAAATTTTGATGTACATTTTTGCCTCTCTCAAATGAATTATGTCACCTTTTCCGTGGAAGGTAGAATAGCTTTTCTAAAAACATAACTTTAAATGAACTTCGTGACACACATGAAAGTAGATAATTTATTTAATATTTGCATCCACTTTAACATCATTGAGGAAACCTGTCAAAGTATGTCTTAAATACATCCTATACTTATACTTGGAAAAAGATGCCACTAGTTGGAGGGTCTCTCATAGGTCCCCTAGATTGTCAATTAGATTATTAAATTTAAGTTTCCATGTGGAAATGGGATTTAAATATGTGTACATTGCTTTTCTTCTTATTTTTATAACTATTCTGCTTTTAAAATTAGTCCATTATGTGTGATCTGTGTTAGCCAGTTATGAATCCTACAAAACATGAGGTACTATAGAAAATGGTCAACAACCGAATACGTATTTCTCATCATGAAGGTTACAATTTGTTTCAGGGGATGAGACTAATATGTTATAAAATTGATTTAATAGAAAACAAATTATGGCTCATAAATCTAATAAAGTACAAAATTAGATGTAGGGATTTCAGGTAATAGAGCCAAAGAAGGTTTCTTTAGTAAAAAAAAGTAGGCTACAGAACAATATGTAAAATCTGGGAGAGGGCAGTCAACATGAATGAAACCATGACTTTGGCATAATGGGGGACATTGAGCAAGCTGGAGAGAAAAGAAGCTGTTTGCTATTATTCCAGTCAGACATGCTGGCTCTGCTTTTGAAGGCCTTAGGCTTTAAATATCCAGAGTACAGCTATTCTGTGCTTTTAGTGAGACTGTTTAATACAATTACACTCTTTCTTGTAAACATTATATATTTTAAAATAATGTAAAACTTTCATGACTCTTACTGAACACACACAAACGTATTCACTGTGGTTTTTTGAATTCCGATTGCATACTGAATGCTGATTTAAAAATTATTTTGTGTTGATAACTGTTTACAAGGATGCATTGACAAATATTTTTATTTGAGTACATTTTATTGCCTACCATGAAATAAGTTTCTTTGCTTTTGGGGACTGTAACCTAAATTTATAAAGAAATACTATTATACCTAGTTTAGAAATGATTTTAGTACAGTAGATATTCCATCAATATATGTACTTCTTATTAAAGTATCTGATCAATTTTATAACCATGTAGTTAATTTTACATGTAATGCTGTGTATGTGTAGTACAGAAGAATAGAGTATTAGAGTGGATAGGTGCATAAACTTTGAAGAAAATCACGGTTTACTAGCTATAGAACGTGTTGAGCTTAAGGTATCTATTATTTAAATAATAATACAAGTAGACAATTAGATTCACACTTCTAGAGCTTAGGGCTTAGGAGAAAGGCCTGGACTATAGATAAAAAATTGGGAGTCCTTTGCATAGAGATGGCATTTAGGATTATGAATTTGGATATGATCACCAGGGGAGTAAGAATAGAATTGAAGATTGAGCCCTTAGACATAGCAACGTCAAAAGTCTGGGAAGAATAAGAGGAATGAGGACAGAAGACTGAGGAGAAGAAAGTAGAAGAGAAAGAAAGGATGTTCTTCTACAAACCAAGTGAAGAAGTATAGCAAAGAGGACGTTAATGTGAAACCATCTAAATATTTTTGGTAGGTACAGAAGAAGAATGACGAGTGACCATTAGATTTAGCAATGGGAAATTACTGATTCACAAAACCAATTTGGGTAGAATGTTTCTGGCAAAAATTTGATTTGATTAAGTTTGAATGAGAGGGTGATAGTAACTATAGATAAATACTTCAAGGTAATAGAACTCTCTTTATCAAAGCCAAAGAAAAAAAACCACAGCAAATAATTACTCAAAAAGTAAAACTCTAAATTACCATAATTAAAAACAAGAAATGAAATAGTTACCCTTTCTTAGCATTAGCATTTGATATTGTCCTTCAGTTTTAGCAAATATAATAAGAAAAATGAAATATCTAGCAAAATATAAAGGAAGAATTATAAATTTATTTATCTGATGAATGATTGTATATATAAAAAACCCAAAAGTTGCTAGTTGAAAATTTACTAAATTAATGAGATAATAATGCAAATTAATTTGATGCAAGTATAAAAACTAAACATCTTTTCTACATTCTAGAAAAAAACCACAAATGTAAATGGGAATAATGTTATTCACAGTAATTTCTAAAATTATAAGGCGTATAGAAATAAATTTAATAAAAATTACAGAATGTATAATAAAAAGCTTTTTTAAAAGAATAAAATATATATAACAAATGGAAAGAGAGGTCATGCTTTTAGAAGGAAAGACATACAAATGACTAAACTCCAAATATTTTTCTGTAAGTTCAATTGAATTCATATTTGTATGGCAATATTTTTAATTGAATTCATATTTGTATGGCAATATTTTTAATTAGATATGTGTTTTTCCAGATCATGTTAAGAAAAGTTTTCTAATAATTTCCAAAGCAATAAAGAGAAAGCACAACTATGATGTCTTTGCCTTTTCAGATAGTACTATAAAGCTACTATAATTATTTAATTTGATACTGCCTTGGCTTCCAGGAATAGAGAAAGCATATAGGAATAGATCCCATTACATGTGAGAATGTAACTGGTAGTAAACTAATGCAAGAAAATTTAATATTTTCCTTTAAAATCTAAGGGTAAAGGAGATGTTTAGATGTTTATAACCAAGTCTGGAAGCACTGATGCTATAAAATGCATATACAACTAAAAGGTGTATATATATATAGTATATATAAATACGTATATATGTATGTGTATGTATATGTGTATATGTGTGTATTTATACATATATGTATGTATGTGTATATATGTATATATGTATGTATACATGTACATACATGTATGCATGTGTATATATGTATATACATATGTATACATGTACATATATGTATGTGTGCATATATGTATATATGTATGTATGTGTATATATGTATGTATACATATACATATATGTACACATATACAACATATACAAACATGTGTGTATACATACATACATACACATATATACATATATATATATATACACACAGAAGTCATACATAGAACTTATGCAGGGTAAAGAATAAGATTAACATATCCAGTACTTAGGTAATAGAAGTGAGGGAGAAAAGTGTAACATATGGAGAATTTCTGTAATAAACAAATAGCTCTTATAAATTGGAAAGAAAAGACAAGACCATCCAATAAACTATGAACAAATGAATAAGGAGGGATTTTACTAAAGGGTAAATCCAAATAGTCAACAAACATATTTAAAAGCTATTCAAATACAGTAGCAATCAGAGAAACACAAATTAAAGAAACATTAAGGGTTGATTTATAAAAGGTTTAGGAGAAATCAAAGAGTTTTACTGGCAGAGATGTGATGAAACTGGGTATTCTCATAAATTGCTGTAAGATGTGTGAATTGTTAGAGGTGAAAGCCAATTTGTTAACATCTATTGCAATTAAACACATAAATAATGCTTGACCTGTCAATCTTTCTCCTGGTACTCTATCCCTGAGAAATAAAAAGTTTTGGAACTCAAGGACAATTGGCAACGATATGTATGATAGTGTCACTTGTTATTTGTAGAGGTAAAAGTGGAATACACACACATCAAAAACAAAATTAAAAAGATTTACAAAATATACAGAACACTTACACTATAGAATAGAATGCTGTTCTTAAAAATAATAAATTGCAGAGATGCTATCTAATTTGCAATGATTTTCACTAGATATTGTTGAATGAGAAAAAACTCAGAATATATATTTAACATGTATGTATATATGATCCAATTATTTTGTAAATTGACAAAAACATTGTGTGTGTGTTTCTCGTTAAATAAGCATACAGAAAAATTATGAAGAGTATTAACATGAGATTACAAATGGTAGTGAGATAAAGGATGATTATTTGTTTTGTTCTGGAGGAATATAATTAAAAAGAAGGCAGAAATGTGACAAAATTTTATAATATGATCATATTGATCTAGTTTTGTAAAATTTTCTGCAGATGTCTAGATAAGAATTTTTTAAAAGAAAATCAATATTCCCAGGTTAATTGATGCAATTTGAGGAATAACTCAAATATCTAGATTAGATCTGAAATATACTGTTTCTAATGCTTTCAATATTTTAGAATTACCCACTCCCTCTTTATTTTCTTTATGAATCTGTTTGGCTCTTTTTTAAAGGTAATATTAAATTTGGTTTTCTGGAATTAAGCATCTTGAAATGTCTGATTTGTGACTATTATACTTTCCGATCATTTGTGAAATTCAGCACTGGGATTCCTTTGGCTATGAATTCTTTGGGTAGTCTCCTAGCAGTGCAAGTTTCTGAATTCTAGGACATTTATAAGTTAACAAATTTTTTTTTTTTTTTTTTTTTTTTTTTTTTTTTTTTTTTTTTTTTGAGACAGAGTCTCGCTCTGTCGCCCGGGCTGGAGTGCAGTGGCGCAATCTCGGCTCACTGCAAGCTCCGCCTCCCGGGTTCACGCCATTCCCCTGCCTCAGCCTCCGAGTAGCTGGGACTACAGGCGCCCGCCACCGCGCCCGGCTAATTTTTTGTATTTTTTAGTAGAGACGGGGTTTCACCGTGGTCTCGATCTCGTGACCTCGTGATCCGCTCGCCTCGGCCTCCCAAAGTGCTGGGATTACAAGCGTGAGCCACCGCGCCCGGCCAAGTTAACAAATTTTTAAGAAACACATAGAGCTATCATTAACAAATTAGTGCCCTGCTTTGCTTCTAGGACAAACAAACACATGAAAACAAATATTTTATATTATAGTTTTATTAACAGTTTTTATTTTGCTTTCATTTAAAATAGGCCTAAAACATGAAACAGTTGACTCATTCCAAGAATATGTATCAAGAGAAAGAGACCTGGATTCTAATTGCCCTTCTACACTACAAAGCTATACTATTTTGGTCCATTGAATTTTTGCACTTATATGACAGGATTGCTAATATTTGAGCTACATAATTCACAAAGTTTTGGAGGAGAATAGCATCTTTAAAAGGGAGAAAAAGTGCTATATTAGGTGTTTGGTATAATTAATCATAATTAAAATGGTCTTAATTAGTCACCAAAAAATGTAGAAAACACATTTTATGCTGTGAGAGACATGTATTTTCAAGTAGTTGATACTACAACATACTATCAAAAGTGATTTTATATATAACAAAGTGTAATCTACATCCATATTTCATAATGTATTGTGTATGATAAACAAATTCTGTGTGATGTTAATTAGCTATTATGTGGCAGAGGAAAAGTGGTTTGTAATCAAATTTATTATAGTAAATTCTGGGCAAATCCATATTAAAAAGCTGTCTTTCTCTTTGTAGAAATTCCTTGAATTTTTATTGTCCTGACACGTACTGTAACTTTCTCAGAGGGGAAAGAGGATATACCACTTTCCATACATGTTTGATGATCAAGTTTTTCCCCCAAAAATTTCCAGGGTAGGCATTTCTTTAATAACATAGGAGGAAATGTAAAGCAAGATGTCACATTTTAAAAGTAGAATTTAAAGTAAAAAAGAACAAGCAAACAAAGAAAAAACACACACAAAATACTGACTCCAATATAATCGCAAA
This sequence comes from Symphalangus syndactylus, assembly GCF_028878055.3. Lineage (NCBI taxonomy): Eukaryota > Metazoa > Chordata > Mammalia > Primates > Hylobatidae > Symphalangus > Symphalangus syndactylus. Next base: position 47,553,074 of record NC_072440.2, read on the forward strand.
TCTATTTTCTTATTTAAGAATAATTATTTCTGCTAAACTTCACATTTTAAAATTCAGTTTTTTATGAAAAATAAATTGGGATTTTTTCTTAACCTACAGTCTTGTCAACCATATATATAAATATAGCAAAGATAAGGTAGTAGTTATTTAACATGTTTTAAAATTAACTTTTTTTCAAATACCCTTCTATCAGAAACATTTTTCATAGTTTAATCAAAATACTTATAATTTATTAATTATTTCATATTTTTCTTGTTCTGCAGAAATATTCACTTTAGCAGATGTCATGATTCATGCCTCATTCATATTATAATCTAAGGTTCCACATAAAATTAAAATAATGAAAGTCTGAAATAGTATCAATATAATTCAAGATTTGGAAAATAGAATTAATTAATCTCTATGTTATTCTTATTACTGTAAACATATTATCTCTGCCTGCCTTTTTTATAAAATTAAGGTATATTCATATTTAAATATTATGGAATTGGTGAAAATTGAGACCAGACTAATTAAGAAATTTAAATCTATTTCTACACTATGAATATAAAGTAGATATTTTTTGGTTCAGAAATAAGATACAAACACCTAGGACCACAACTTCTTCAAAGCACTGCTTTGAAGTCATTCTAGAAAAAGAAATTGACAAATTAACCCAAATAATTTTTTCTTTATTTTGAAAAGTACTTTTCAAAGATTATGGGATGAAGCAAGAATTATAATATTGAAATAAAAAAGCAAGTGCATGCATGCTGAGAAATTCATCTCTTGGAGTTGTAATCACCCCCTAATTTTGACATTTTAGTTTCTGCTTTTCTATCTTCCATTGTCACAGTATCTTTATATTTTACTGTTCTAATGGCATGGTGGGTACTGAGGTCAGGGATAGCAGTGATAAGAAAGCTAATAATATATAATAGGTCTTTCTATAGGTTAAACTGTAAAAAGGAATATTGAAACTAATCAGAAATGAAATGAATCAGAATTGTGAAACCTTCAGTTTAAAAAGAGAAGAAATTTTAAACATAGCATGTTGAGTTGTTCAGGACTGAATAAAACTGCTCACGGGATGATGGTAGATGTTTGCTTTATAACATAGTCTATACTTAAGGTCATAACATTGGGCTCTTTTGTTACTAGACCAGGTATTAAAAGAAAATCTTGACAGAATTCTGGTGTATTCTAAAAAGAAAAAAATGGATTGCCATATGCAGAAAAATGAAACAAAACCCCTATCTTTGGTAGAGAGAGGTTCTCTTTTGTAGATCTACCATCTATAAAAATCAACTCAAGAGGCCATAAGACTTAAACGTAAGACCTAAAAACATAGAAATACTATGAGAAAACCTAGAGAAAATTCTTCTGGTCATTGGTCTAGGTTAAGAATTCATGACTAAGGCCTCAAAAGCACAAACAGCAAAAGGAAAAAATAGACAAATGGGATTAAATTAAATTAAAACATTTCCATACAACAAAAGAAATACTCAACAGAATGAACAGATATTCTGCAGACTGGGAGAAAATATTTAGCAAACTATGCATCCAACAAAGGACTAATTTCCAGTGTCTACAAGGAACTCAAACAACTCAACACAAAGAATAAAATCCCATGGCTGGATGTGGTGTTAGAGCCCCAGCTTCGAGAAGTGGTCAACTTGAGAGTTGGTAAAAAGAATTTACCGACAGCAGTATAGGTTTGAAAAAGGAGAGTTTTATTAGAAAGAAAGCTGCAGAAGAGTGCAGCCAGGCACCTCAGGGAGAGGACTGAGCGCATCGTGGTAGATTTTTCCTTCAGGGTATTTATGGACCTTAAAGAGGGCGCTTAAGGGTAATTTAGCCATGTAGATCATAATAAATGATTACATTTGTAATAATTTTGGTGCCTTAATGTCAGCAAGGGTTGCATAATGAGTTTCAGCATGGCATTCCAGAGATGTATAGAAATTCTAGTTACTTATAGATTTTTAGGTGGGGAAAGGAATCTGGAACCAGATGCCTGCTTTAGATAAGAGAGAAGTCTAATTACTTCTAACTTCTCCAGATAAGGAGTTTTGCCTCTGGATGTCCTGTTTAATGATCAACAGGTGGTCTTTGCTTCCTTCTAAATTCCTTAGATAGGGAGGTTTGGTATCCAGGGCCTGTTGAATGGTCATCAGGTGATTTTGGTCTCTTCATCCACAAACATTCCCATTAAAGAATAGAAAAAGAATATGAACAGACATTTTTTCAAAATAAGGCATGCAGGAAGAAGAAATGGCCAACAAGCATATGAAAAGATGCTCAACATCATTAATCATCAGAGAAATGCAAATTTAAACCACAATGAGATATTATCTTGCACCAGTGAGAATGGCTATTTAATAAAAAATAAAAAATAAAAATAAATAAATAAATAAAACAAACAGATGTTGATGAGGATGCAGAGAAAAGAGAATCCTTGTATGCTGTTGGTAGGAATGTAAATTACTACAAGATCTATGGAACACAGTATGGAGATTTTTCAAAAAACAAAAAAAAAAAAACTAAAAATAGAACTACCATCCCATCCAGCAATTCCACTCCTGGATATCTACCCAAAGGAAAATAAATCATGATATCAAAAAGACACTTGCACCTGTAAATTTATTTCAGGACTATTCACAATAGCAAAGAAATAGAATCAACCTAAATGTTCATCAATGGATGATTGGATAAAGAAAGGTGATACGCATACACACACACACAGCCATAGTAGAATGAAACCACATCTTCTGCAGCAATGTGGATGGAACTGGAGACCTTAAATTTATATAAATAAAATACATTTTACAATGTATAGAGTTATGGTTTTTTTTTTTTCAGACACTTCAGCTTAGCTAAATTGTTGTCTAGTAACATTTTCTCTTTGAGACATTGGTGGCTCTATATATGCACCAGAAAGGATTGAATAAAATTATCTCTTTGATTTCAATCCAAATTAAAAAACGAATACCTTATTATAGTATCTGTGTATATCTCCTTATGCCTTAGCCAAATTGCCTTTGTAAGAGAAATTTATCCAATATAGATAAAAATTTCTGCTGGAATGAGGTACATGTGTTGATTAAATAATTTGTAACTAAAATAAAATAAATTTTAGCAGGCAAAATTATGGAGAGAAAAAACTGCTAGCAACATTAACATCACACAGAAACTGCTAGCAACAAAAAACTACTTCTAGTGTAGAAGGGAGATTAGAATCCAGGTCCTTTTCTCTTGATACATATTCTTGGAATGAGTCAACAATAACAGAATAGAAAGGAAAGAATAATACAGAAAGAAAAAATATATTGAGAAAACATAATCAGCAAACAAAATTACAAGATCATGAAATAGCAATACATGCCACATTATTCTTTCATTAATAGTTATGTCATGTTGAGTGTAACAAGATAGGATAAAATTATAAGTGCTTAAATAATTACAGAGTAAGTTATTCTATCAATCATCAAAGATATTTTAGGTTACTGCTGAGAAACATATACACACAGGTACACATTTGGCTAACAATGGTTTTATGAGGTGCTCATGTAAATAAAATAATTTTCATATATTTCATGGTCTAGAATTGTTTTTAAAACAATGGAGACAGTGAAGATTTTACATTATATACTAATTATTAAATCAGTTTTTAAAAAGAGTTCAATTGTTTAGTCTGGAAGGTAAATTAACTCACAAATAAAAAGTATTGCCCTACAGATGGACCTTTTCAATGCAGCCATAGGTCTGAAGTTAGGGAAGATTACAGTTTTTGAAGGCTTTATATAAATTTAGACACATTGTCCTATTAAATTTCAACAATTTAACATTAGATATCTCAGCTCTTTTTTGATTGTACAAAGCAAATATTATCATGTTATATACACTGTGTGACACAATAAATCCATGCTAAATTAAAAGAAGAAAGCAAGCAAAGAATAAGATGACAAATAAAACAGGTTTACATTAGTAAAATCTAAACAGTCCTTTAAAAATGTACTTTATGAGACACAGTAAAGTAACTTTATATATGATATTTAAAATAATTTTAAAATGGAAACTAACATGCATGAAATGGTAGTATCTTTATTTTTGTTTCGTGTAACAAAATGGATGGTGCAGCTAATCTATAGAAAGTCATATTTTCATTATAAGTTATTCTGATAAAAGTTTTACAGTTGTCATAGTACCCAAGATCTACAAATTTGAAATAAAACATTTCTTAATCTCTATTATTATTAAAACAGGTAGCTATGGAATCATAGATTTCTGACACCTTATCATCAAGACACTTTCTTTGATATGATAAAAGACAATGTACCAGAATCTCTGGGACATATTTAAAGCAGTGCGTAGAGGGAAATTTATAGCACTAAATGCCCACAAGAGAAAGCAGAAAGATCCAAAATAGACACCCTAACATCGCAATTAAAAGAACTAGAGAAGCAAGAGCAAATACATTCAAAAGCTAGCAGAAGGCAAGAAATAACTAAGATCAGAGCAGAACTAAAGGAGATAGAGACACAAAAAACCATTCAAACAATTCAATCAATCCAAGAGCTGGTGTTTTTAAAAGATCAACTAAATAGATAGACCGCTAGCCACACTAATAAAGAAGAAAAGAGGGAAGAATCAAATAGATGCAATAAAAAATGATAAAGGGGATATCACCACTGATCCCACAGAATTACAAACTACCATCGGAGAATACTAAAAACACCTCTACGCAAATAAACTAGAAAATCTAGAAGAAATGGATAAATTCCTGGACACACACACCCTCACAAGTCTAAACCAGGAAGAAGTCAAATCCCTGAATAGACCAATTAAAAGCTCTGAAATTGAGGCAGTAATTAATAGCCTATCAAACAAAAAACTCCAGGCTCAGACGGATTCACAGCTGTACTCTATCAGAGATACAAAGAGGAGCTGGTACTATTCCAAACAACAGAAAAAGAGGGAATCCTCCCTAACTCATTTTATGAGGCCAACATCATCCTGATACCAAAACTTGCCAAAGACACAACAAAAAAGAAAATTTTAGGCCAATATCCCCGATGAACATCGATGTGAATATCCTCAATAAAATACTGGCAAACCAAATCCAGCAGCACATCAAAAACCTTATCCACCATGATCAAGTGGGCTTCATCCCTGGGATGCAAGGCTGGTTCAACATACACAAATCAGTAAATGTAATCCATCACATAAAGAGAACCAAAGTCAAAAACCACACAATTATCTCAATAGATGCAGAAAAGTCCTTTGACAAAATTCAACAACCCTTCATGCTAAAAATTCTCACTAAACTAGGTCTTGATGGAAAGTACCTCAAAATAATAGCTATTTATGACAAACCCACAGCCAATAACATAATGAATCGGCAAAAGCTGGAAGCATTCCCTTTGAAAGCCAGCAGAAGATGAGGATACCCTCTCTCACAACTCCTATTCAACATAGTATTGGAAGTTCTGACCAGGGCAATCAGGAAAGAGAAAGAAAGAAAGAGCATTCAAATAGGAAAAGAGCAAGTCAAATTGTCTCTGTCCGCAGATGACATAACTGTATATTTAGAAAACCCCATCGTCTCAGCCCAAAATATCCTTAAGCTGATAAGCAACTTCAGGAAAGTCGCAGGATAAAAATCAATGTACAAAAATCACAAGCATTCTTATACACCAATAACAGACAGAGAGCCAAATCATGAGTGAACTCCCATTCACAATTGCTACAAAGAGAATAAAATACCTGGGAATCTAACTTACAAGGGATGTGAAAGACCTCTTCAAGAAGAACTACAAACCACTGCTCAAGGAAATAAGAGAGGACACAAACAAATGGACAGGAAGAATCAATATCATGAAAATGACCATACTGCCCAAAGTAATTTATAGATTCAATGCCATTTCCATCAAGCTACCACTGACTTTCTTCACAAAATTGGAAAAAACTACTTTAAATTTCATATGGAACCAAAAAAGACCTTGCATAGCCAAGACAATCCTAACCAAAAAGAACAAAGCTGGAGGCATCACGCTACCTGACTTCAAACAATGCCACAAGGCTACAGTAACCAAAACAGCATGGTACTGGTACCAAAACAGATATATAGACCAATGGAACAGAACAGAGGCCTCAGAAATAACACCACACATCTACAACCATCTGATCTTTGACAAACCTGACAAAAACAAGCAATTGGAAAAGGAATCCTATTTAATAAATGGTGTTGGGAAAACTGGCTAGCCATATGCAGAAAGCTGAAACTGGACCCCTTCCTTACACTTTATACAAAAATTAACTCAAGATTGATTAAAGACTTAAATGTAGGGCCTAAAACCATAAAAACAATAGAAGAAAACCTAGGCAAAACCATTCACGACATAGGCATGGGCAAAGACTTCATGACTAAAACACCAAAAGCAACTGCAACAAAAGTCAAAATTGACAAATGGGATCTAATTAAACTAAAGAGCTTCTGCACAGCAAAAGAAACTATCATCAGAGTGAACAGGCAACCTACAGAATGGGAGAAAATTTTTGCAACACATCCATTCTGACAAAGGGCTAATATCCAGAATGTACAAAGAACTTAAACAAATTTACAAGAAAAAAACAAACAATCCCATCAAAAAGTTGGTGAAGGATATGAATAGATAGTTCTCAAAAGAAGACATTTATGCAGCCAACAAGCATTTGAAAAAAAGCTCATCATCACTGGTCATTAGAGAAATGCAAATCAAAACCACAATGAGATACCATTTCATGCCCGTTAAAATGGCGATCACTAAAAAGTCAGGAAACAACAGATGCTGGATAGGATGTGGAGAAATAGGAATGCTTTTGCACTGTTGGTGGGAATGTAAATTAGTTCAACCATTGTGGAACTAATTTTCCAACCATTGTGGAAGACAGTGTGGAGATTCCTCAAGGATCTAGAACCAGAAATACCATGTGACCCAGCAGTTCCATTACTGGGTATATACCCAAAGGATTATAAATCATTCTACTATAAAGACCCATGCACACGTATGTTCATTGAGGCACTATTCACAATAGCAAAGACTTGGAACCAAACCAAATGCCCATCAATGATAACTGGATAAAGAAAATGCGGCACATATGCACCATAGAATTCTATGCAGCCATAAGAAAGGATGGGTTCATGTTCTTTGTGGGGACATGAATGAAGCTGGAAACCATGATTCTCAGCAAACTAACACAAGAACAGAAAACCAAACACCACATGTTCTCACTCATAAGTGAGAGTTGAACAATGAGAACATGTGGACACAGGGAGGGGAACATCATATACTGGGGCCTGTCGGGGGATGGGGGGCTAGAGGAGGGATAGCATTAGGAGAAATACCTAATGTAGATGATGGGTTGAAGGGTGCAGCAAACCACCATGACACATGTATACCTGTGTAACAAAACTGCACATTCTGCACATGTGCCCCAGAACTTAAAGTATATATATACACAAAAAATACCTACTATTTGATAGCACAATAGGGTGACTATAGTCAATAGTAACTTAATTTTATGTTTTAAATAACTTAAAGAATGTAATTGGATTGTTTGTAACTCAAAGGATAAATGCTTGAGGAGATGGATGCCCCATTCACCATGATGTGCTTATTATGCATTGCATGCCTGTATCAAAACGTGTCACATATCCCATGAATATATACACCTACTATGTACCCACAAAAATGTTTTAATTAAAAAAACTAAAACATTATGCTAATTGAAAGAGATGAGACATAAAAGATCACATATTATGAGACTCCATTTTAGGAAAAGGGACACGTTCTGAGACATGCATCATTAGGCAATTTCCTTATTGTGCAAACATCACAGACTGTACTTACACAAACCTAGATGGTACAGCCTACTACACACGTAGGCTAAATGGTAGAAGCTATTGCTCCTAAGCTACAAACCTGTACAGCATGTTCCTGTACTGAATACTATAGGAAGTTGGAACACAATAGTAACTATTTGTGTATCTAAACACAATTAAATATAGAAAACAGCCTGGGAAATATAGTGAGACCTCCTCTCTACAAAAAAATTAAAAAAAATTAGCCAGGCATAGTGATACATGCCTGTAGTCCCAGCTACTGGGGAGGCTGAGGTGAGAGGATTGCTTGAGACTAGGAGGTCAAGGCTGCAGTGAGCCGAGATCCTGCCATTGCACTCCAGCCTAGGCAACAGAGTGAGACCCTGTCTCAGAAGAAAAAAAACATAAAAAAAGAAAAAAAAGAAAAGAGAAAGAAAAGGTAGAGTAAAAATATGGTATAAAAGATGAAAAATGTTTCACCTCTACAAGACCCTTACCATGAACGGAGCTTGCAGGACTGGAAGTTGCTCTGGGTAACTCAGAGAGTGAGTGGTGAGTGAATGTGAAGGCCTAGGACATTACCGTACACTACTGTAGGCTTTGTAAATACTGTACACTCAGGCTTCACTAAATTTACAACAAAAAAATTTCCTTTCGTCAATAATAAATTAACTTTAGGTTTACTGTAACTTTTTTACTTTATAAACTTTAAAATGTATTTTAACTTTCTTGACTCCTCTGTAATAACACCTGGCTTAAAACAAAAACACATTGTACAATTTTAAAATAAAGTGTGCAATTGAATTGTTTGCAACTTAATAGATAAATGCTTGAGGAAATGGCTACTCCATTCTCCATGATGTGCTTATTTCACATTGTGTGCCCGTATCAAAACATCTCATGTAGCCCATAAATATATACACTTATTATGTACCCACAAAAATTTAAAAATTAAAAAAAATTGTACAGCTTTAGAAAAATATTTTCTTTCTTTCTTTTTATCTTGATATCTGGAGGTGACTAGAAGGGGACAATAACCCGCAGGGAGCTGTGTCTCCTATGATGACAATGCCTTCTTCTGGAATACCTCCTGAAGTTCCTGCCTGAGGCTGTTTTACAGTTAACGTTTTATATATATATAAGTAAGAGTAGACTCTAAACCAACAATAAAAGTATAGCATAATAAAAGGCTGGGCATGGTGGCTCACACCTGTAATCCCAGCACTTTGGGAGGCTGAGCCGGGTGGATCAGAAGGCCAGGGGTTTGAGACCAGCCTGGCCAACATGGTGAAAACCCGGTTTCTACTAAAAATACAAAAATCAGTCGGGTGTGGTGGCAGGCATCTATAGTCCCAGCTACTCAGGAGGCTGAGGCAGGAGAATTGCTCAAACCCAGGAGGCAGAGGTTGCAGTGAGCATAGACTGCGCCATTGCACTCCAGCTTGAGCAACAGAGCAAGACTCCATCACAAAAAAAAAAAAAGTAGAGCATAATAAATACATAATAAGCTAGAATAGTCATTTATTATTAAGTATTATATACTGTACATAATCATATGTGCCAGGCTTTTATATGCCTGGCAGCACAGATTTGTTTATACCAGCATCATCACAAAAATGTGAGCACTGCCTTGTGCTACAACATCCTGATGGCTACAGCGTCACTAAGTGATGAATGGAACTGGAGTTTTGTAGCTCCATGATACTGTTATGGGACAGCCGTCACTGACTGACTAAAACATTTTATGCAGTAACTGTAGGTAAGAGAAAATCACTGGGGCTATGTGATGGGTACACAGAGGTTTGTTATACCAGCCAGTCTAGTTGCATCTACATCTGAAATTCTGCAAGATAAGAAAGTTAAAAGGAAAAAAAAAACATTTCTAACAAGTACCTGTTTGTATTTGGTTAAGTATCTGCATATGTCATGAAGAAACTCACTTGAGCATAGGAGTAAGGTTAGCAAGTGGTCAAATTGTGCAATATGGGTTGCTGCTTATTTTTCCTAACTCATGACTTCAAGATTAATTTGTTGTACCTGTACTATTCTGCTGCCAATAAAGCCATAAAGCCATTACCACCAGTTAAAAAAAATAAATAAAATTTCAGCATAAAAATAAAGACAATGTAAAATGAAAAAATCCAGGTAGACATTATTTAAAATATAATACTTAAAACATAATTTGCTATTAGGCTAGGAATGAACGTATTATGGTGTTTGACCCCCAAATGGAAAATTCTTGATGTGTAAGTGTATATAATGTTAAAGTGGACAACATAAACCAGAGGTACACATACAGTTTTCTTCTGTACTTAATTATAAGAAAGTTAAGTATGCTACTTTGGTTAAATTAAACATTTATGGCAATTTTTAAAAGTTATAAGCAAATAGCATTGGCCTTATGTGAATGCAACGAATCATTCTATTTGTAGAATTATAGATAAAAAGGAAAAATATACCTTGATATAGAAATTATAACAAGTCAGGGAAATGGATAAATTGAAGGTATGTTTGATTCAGTTAATTACATCTAACTAATATTCATCAAAAATTAGAATTTTATGTCTGCTTCAAAATATCAATTTTTAAAAAAACTAAATGTACTTTATGGAAGTTACTTAAGAAGTTTAGACCCCTTATCTTAAAGCTTATTCACATGGAATTTTGAAATATTCAAAAGAATGCATTGTGCTTTCATTTGTTTTTCCCTGAGTTAACACATTTAATTCCTTTACTAACAGTCCAATTAAGAAAAATAATTTAACTAAAATTAAATTTATGAAAATGAAACCTTATTTTATGAATTGTTCTAGCTGTAATTTTTGAGCCAAATATCTTTTATACATAATATATATTCTCTATTATATACTATTCACACTGTAAGGCTTTCTACTAGAAATAGCAAATGCAGACATATAAAGAGGTATTTTAGGCATATCCGTACTTTTTTTTTTTTTTTTTTTTGATACTGAGTCTCGCTCTGTCGCCCAGGCTGGAGTGCAGTGGTGCGATCTCGGCTCACTGCAAGCTCCGCCTCCTGGGTTCACACCATTCTCCTGCCTCAGCCTCCCGAGTAGCTGTGACTACAGGTGCCTGCCACCACGCCCAGCTAATTTTTTTTTTTTTGTATTTTTTTGTATTTTTAGTAGAGACGGGGTTTCACCATGTTGGCTAGGATGGTCTCAATTTCCTGACCTCTTGATCTGCTCGCCTCGGCCTCCCAAAGTGCAGGGATTACAGGCATGAGCCACCGCGCCAGGCCTGTACTCTTTAATACCTCCACGTATATCTTCTAAAAGACATTTATTGGAAAAAACGAGACTATATTAATATCAAATAAAGTAAACTTTAAAACAAATAAATTTACCAGAAACAGAAAGGGGACATTGCATAATGATTATCTAGTCAATCCACTAAAAGATACAGCCATCCTAGATGTGAATGAATCACAAAGCAGAGCTACGAAATATGTGAAGCAAAACTGATAGAACTAAAGGAGAAATGGACATATTCATAATTATAGTTGATTGCTTCAAAACCAGTCTCTAAAACACTGATAGAACAACTAGACACAACAAGGTTAGAGAAAATCTAAAAATCAAAAGAGAAAATTATCAACCATGAGGATCTAATAAGCATTTATAGAACACACCAAAAGAGCAGAATACACTGTTTTGAAATTGCCGCACAACATATATGAAGATAAATCATATTTGGGGAATGAAACAAACCTTAACAAATATATTAGTTGAATCAATACAGGGTCTGTTCCTATTTTTTTGTTGTTTTTTTTGTTTTGTTTATTTGTTTTGAGATGGAGTCTTGTTCTGTCGCCCAGGCTGGAGTGCAGTGGTATGATCTCAGCTCACTGCAGCCTCTGCCTCCTGGATTCAACCGATTATCCTAGCTCAACCTCCCGAGAAGCCAGGATTACACATGCCCACTACCACACTAGGCTAATTTTTGTATTTTTAGTAGAGACAGGGTTTCACCCTGTTGGCCAGGCTGGTCTCGAACTCCTGATCTCAAGGGATCCACCCACCTCAGCCTCCCAAAGTGCTGGGATTACAGGCATGAGCCATCAGGGCTGGCTGAGTGTGTTCTCTGATGACAATTGAATCACACTAGATTTAACAGAGAAAGATAACATGCGAATCTTCAAACACTTGAAATCTAATCAACAGTGTTCAAAGAGGAAGTCCTCAGAGAAATACAAACTACAGAGAACTGAAAGAAAAAAATATAACATGTTAACATATCAAAATTTGTGGAGACACAACTACAACAGTGTTGAGAGGGAAACTTATAGTACTGAAAGTTTATATTATAAAAGAGGATAGGTCTCAGGTAAATAATATAAGCTACTACCTCAAGAAATCAGAAAAAGAAGAGAAAAATAAAACCAAAGCAGTAAGGAAGAAGGAAACAATAGAGATATGGCATAAATAAACGAAATTGAAAATAGAAAAACAATAGAGAAGACAAAGCAAAATGTGGTTCTCTGAAAGACCAATAAAATCGAAAAAAACTGACATAAAAAAGGAAAAGACTCAAATGAACAATTATCAAGCATAAAATAAGTCATCACTGTAGTCCCAAAGAGAAAAAATGAGCTGACATGGGAATACTAGGAATAAATCTATACACATAAATTTAACAACTTAGATGAAATGGTCCAATTCCTCAAAATTTAGATTAAAGCATACATATTTTTTAAAATAGCCACATAAAATAATATAAGATTATCCTTTGTTTTCCAAGTTGTAGCCTCAGATGAAAAGAGGATAACTTGATGTTAGGTGTGATAATAACATTATCAGATTTGTTTAAAATTAATTTAACAATCTTCCTGCTACAATGTAGATGAATTGGATGGTTAAAAAAAAAAGTAAAACAGGTAAGGCCTAGGTGAACAATAATCAAGACATAAGTGAAGGCATTAGTAGTAGAAAATGTGGAGAATAAGACAGATTCATGAGATTCAAGGAATTCTTAATAGGCTGGATTGGTTGGTTTGGTGGCCAAAATGAACAATACTAAAGTCATTAGTGGCCTTTCTTATCTTTGGTGAGAATGGTCAGCATTTTGTCCACATACAATGTCATATTTTCCTTCCATGCAAAGGCTTTCCTTAGCAGAATGAAGTTAAAACTGGATGAGTACTGGTTCAGGGACATTATTTTTATCATTGATGCGGTTCTTCCTTTCTGGTTTATTAATTTTTCTTTCTTATAATAAAATCTCCTATACATTGTCGTTGGGTGACCAGCCATCTCAGTTAGTCCAGGACTGTCCTGATTTTAACACTGAAAGTCCCACATCCAGAGAAACCCCGAAGTCACGTGCAGTATGGCCTGATTGGTTACCATATCAGAATATAATATAACAGAAATAAGTTCCTTATGGCATAAAGTTTATTTTATATTATATAATTGTGCCTGGGCTAAGAGACACACATAAATATGTTCTATTAATGGCATAGTTACTATTTCTATTAACTAAGTAGATTTACAAGGGAAAACTCCAGTTCTAGGTAGTACAGACTTATTTAGTGAAGAAGGTAAAATATGCATGTTTTATTATTCTGCATGGGAATTTAAGCAATAAACTTCCTTAGAGAATACAGTAAGTATAAGTTTTTAAAATTTTCTTTATGATATACAAAACATTTTAGAGAAATGCTTATAACTAAGTACTTAAACATCATCTACAATTTTATCTGTGTGTAGTGTGGGTGTTACTGCTTTAGTTAATCAAAACTGTGAAGATGAAACATTATCTATTTCTTGAGTGAGCTGTTGGCGGTAGTGTGTATGACTTGTGGCTTGATATACAATTGTTTTCAAATCCCACTTGAAAGATTGTTTGCTTTTTACAAGAAAGAATGGCTTATTTTCAAATCAGCCTGACTGCTTGTCTCCATTTTTCTGACTTTACCAAAGCGCAATTGCAAACTCATCTCTGATGTGGAATTCTGTTTATTCTTCTTTGACAGGACTGCCTCATCCTTCTTTCATTGGCTAACACATGGACTTTGTCAAGTTCAACTGCCGATGTCATCCCATTGGCCAGAAAGTATTCATGGAAGGAGAGAAAATGCTCTCCTCTGGAACATGTGAGTGGGAGAACTCAGGAAAATGCAGGATCGGTTATATATGCATACATATGAATATTTCAGACATAACATATTGACTAATAATTGTAATGTCCTTTTATCAAACTGAAGATTCATGTACCTATATGTTTTGCTATTGATTTAACAATTATTCTGTATTTAATCTGTGAAATTATCGAGTTAGAATTGAAATACAGTTATAATTGCTTCATTAAAGAAAATGTTAAGCTTGCTATAGTTTTATTTAGCTCTACCTGTATATGCAATTGTACAATCAATATTACTTATATAATGCTTTAATATTTTGCAACCAGAAATTATTAAAAAGCAACTATTTAAAGAATAATCTTTATATCTGTGGTCATGTATCTATTTTCTAAATGAGAAGATAAACATGTGATTTATCTGTGAAATATATGGGCATTAATAACTAGAATGGCCAGAACATCACAAGCTTAGAAGATATTGTTTAGTTTAAATAAAAAAAAAGTTGCTGCTAAATATTTCTCTTATATATCTAAATTAAGTTAGCAAGTAAGCCAGATATAATCTTGACATTACAGAAACATGACTTCACTAAGTTTTTCTCTTCAGTAGCTCAGTTGTATATTCATTTATTCATCTAATACCAATTAAAGGTCTACTGTGTTTCATTCAGCACAAGGTTAAGCATTGGCAATAGCTTAGTTATCCATAGTATATCTCTATACAGATCTTAGAATTTATTACCCTTGAAATTAGAAATATCAAGAAGATACATCTTTTCTATTATATACCTATTTATATCTCTGTTACAGGCTTAAATGTGGCCCTGAAATTCATATGTTGAAGTCCTAACCCCAAATATCTCAGAATAGGACTGTATTTGGAGATGGAGCCTTTAAGAAGTGACTAAGGTAGAATTAGGTCAGATGTGTGAGCCCTAATCTAATTTGACTGGCATCCATATAAGAAAAGGAGATTAAGACATACATAACACATAGAGAGATGACCATGGGAAGACACAAGAAGGTGGCCATCTGCAAGCCAACTTGGGAGGCCTCAGAAGGAGCTAAACTTTCTCACACCTTGATTGTGGATGTCTAGCCTTCAACCACCCCCTCTGTGGTATTTTCTTATGGCCGTCCTAGCCCTAGGAGACTAACAGAATTATCTAATCTCTTTCTCTCTCTCTCTCTCTCTATCTAAAACCTTTACTTCATGAGGGCAGGAAAAGCCTAGAGAATAAATAGTTTAATACATAGTATTTCACATTTCCAGGGATGGTCACAGTAAGAGCATCCTACGGAATATTCTGCATTTTCCTGCACTGCCATTATAATTTAATTTCTTATAAAATAATAAGCTGTGATTTAGACATGAGAAAAATTATCCTCACATAAGCATGACTTTTTTAAGTAGAGTAGGAAACCTGATAAATCAAAGCATGTTATTTTTCCTTTGGATATTCCTAGTTCTGTGCCTTTATTAATCAATAAGTTTCTGTAGAAATATATTTTAAGAAACAAGTTTAAAAACATTTATAGTTAGTTTAGGGTTTTTGATTTTTTCTTAAGAGCTTAGTCAAATAATAATGGAATTTGTTGAAAGGATGGAGGAATTAAAATAATTACTAGAAGAATTAGAAATAAATGTAGCCCAACAAATGGCCTCTGATGTTCATCATCCTTTATATTGGCTACCACAGGTTTTTCCCTGTTGGTCCTCTGCCTCATTATTGTCCTGTTACAATTTGGTGGGAAAAGAAGTGGCAGGCATGGAGAGGGAGGCACAGATGCAACAAGATTGGCAAAATTTTGATAATTGTAACCTGAGTAACGGGTTGAAGGAGTTTAGTTTATTTTTCCATTTTGAGACTATTTGAATTTTTCACAATAAATAAATTTAAAGTATTAAGTACATGTAGCACATAGCTAAGATCTGAATAATCAAATATATTAAATAGACGTAGGAAAAAGTTTTCTATCCCACCAAACAACCAAAATATGAATTTCATGCAATTTGCATATAATTGCATGTATGTACTCAACTATATCATCCTCTTAAAATAATTACACAAAGAGAAACTTAGGGTACTTCTTTTCTGCACTTTGCCAGATACTTCTTTTTTGCTTTTTGCTTGTTTGGTTGTCCACACGTGTAGAGCTATCACTTTCTGTTAAATACAACTGCATCACTTTTTTGTGGATGTATCATGCTTTTAATTTAACCAAATCCCAATTACTTGTAGTGTTAATGTTGCAAGCTATGATGCAGTATCCATGTGAATATAAGTAAATGAATTTCTGTGAGTATATATGTTAGTTAAATTCATAGCAGAAAGATTGCTAGATATATACATTTTTAATTTTAATGGGTATTATCACCTTTTTCCACTGAAGTGTGGCACCTATTTACATGCTCAGTAAATGTAAAAGCCATTTCTTCAGTAAGAATATCATTAATTCAATTTAGTTTAGTTTACTTTATTGCCAAACTGAATGGAATTCTGTTGTTGTTTTGATTTGCACATCTTTTTTTCCATTTCCTTTTTAATAATAAATATATTTTGAGTATTTTCTTAATTAAAGAAATTTACCCTTTTTTACATTGGATATTTATTGTTTGTGTACTATTTTTAATGAATGATCTATTTTTGTGTATTAAATATAATCCTAACCCCAAATAGCTCAGAATAGGACTGTATTTGGAGATGGAGGCTTTAAAAAGTGTCTAGATTTTTATATTTTGAATTGCTTAGAAAGGCTATTTTCACTTTGAGATTATTAAAAATTTGGCCTGTGTTTTCTTAATCTAGAGTAAAACATGCTTTAAAATTTATGAATCTTGAAACTATTTATAATACATTTTTGTTTAAATATTAGAGTAGGGTTTTAGTTTTATTTTTAATTTTGTTATATACTTATTTCAATATGTATTCATTTTATTTATTCATTACTTTATTCATTTATACATGTATTAACTGTGTCATACCATTTCCTAGTACTGATGATGATATAGCAGTGAAAGGTAATCAGACAAATTATTTCTTCTTATGAAGTCTATATTCTGTTAGGGAGAACAAGTGCACAAATAAATAATAAAAATATTGTAAGTTAGATGATAGGCATGAATGTAGCAAGCTTGTGGAGATTAAGTGGAAGGGCATTCTCCATAAAGGCAAAAAGAGTGAAGGGTCCAATACATTCCAATGAAGGAATATTCTTTGTGTGTGTAGATTACAGATAAATCAATATTATAGAAGAAGAATTTTGGAGATGAGTTAGAGTGGTTGGGATAAAATATCTAAAATTGGCTTATTAAACTTTGCAAGGATTTGGGAGTGGTTGAAACCATTATAGAGTTTTAAAAAGGAAAGTGAGATAACTGAATTAGCCTTTAGGAAGGTTAAGTCGGCCTGTCACACTGAGAATATACTGGCGTGAGAAAAAATATCAGGAGGATTATTTAGGATCCTAGGGTAAAACTCCAGGAAAGAGATGACGGCAGTATTAAGAAGTGACTGGAATCCAGACATATTCTGAGGCTAGAGCCACAGGATTTGTTGTTAGTTATGTTATTGGAAATGAAATAAAGAGAGAAATCAAGTTATGTCTCAAAAATATTTACCCAGAGCATCTCAAAGTCTTATGTTTCCCTTTACAGACTCAGAAAAAAGTACTAACAGAATAGGCTTGCAGGAGCAAGAACCAGGGGTTTGGTTTGCACATGTTTAGTTAGATACTTAGCAGACATCTGAATTAAAATATAGGAAATTGAATAGAGAAGGCTAGAGATAAAAATTAGGGCCTCACTGGCCAAGAAATTAGATGACTTCACCAGGGAGAGAGTATGAATTCAGAACAGGTCTGGTCACATGTTGGTAGAGGAAGTGGTTGTCTGTGGCAAAACAATGGAAAAACAAAGCAAAGTAAAAATCAAAGCTTTTAAGAAGACAAGAACTGTGTCATCTCCTCACCTGTAAACAGCAGAAAATAATAAACTGTATCTTCAAAGAGTCCCTTAAAGAGTGCGTTAGATCAAACCAGTTGCTGTCTTTAGACTGTTCGGTTCAATTTTGAAAGTGGGGAGAAATTGTATGATTGACAGGACAGATTAGGGTACTTTGGTTTCCTCCAACTGTATTTAATGAGATTCTCCCAAAAGAAAGATCAAGGCTCTACTCATGAAAGAAGAGTGCAGGGAAGCTGGATAAACAAAAACTTCAGATGTACATTATAGCTTATTTTGGTATAAATTCAATTCATACACCTTAACGTAGCCTACAAGGCTCCAATAAACTAGATATGCCTTCCTTGACAATATTTTTCTCATATAACTCTAGCCCCTCACACTATACTCTAGCAACACTGCTCTTTTTAGGTTTATTGAGAGCTCCAAGCATTTTTAATTTCCACCTTGCTGAATTTCAACTCTCAACTAAAACATCATCCTTTTCTGTGAATCTTATCTAAAGTAGCTAGTCCTGTCTCAATTCCTGTTATCATACTATGCTTCTATTTCTTTTATAGCATTTACAAATGTTCTGGTTTATTCTCTTTCTTCTCATCTGTGTCAAATGCAAGTTACTAGTAGATGTGGGTATTTTTTTCTATCCAGTTCGCTGATCTAAGAATCTAGAAGTATAAAAACACATAGGAGTTGCTTAATAAATTTTGATTGAATACATAAAATTGTTAAGGCCTAGTTCCTTATCCGTCTTTTCCAACATTTCTCAAAGTGTAGCCTTCAAACCATTCACATCAAAGTTCTGGCATGTGGATTAAAAATACAGATTTCTTGGTCCTATTTTCGCTCTACAGCTAAGAATCTAGGATTGGGCCATAGCAAAATGCATTTATAACAGACCTCAGTGATTCTTACAGAATCTAAAATTTGTAATCATAGTTACTGAAAGTATATTTACTCATGATGTTACATAATACTACATTACTTATTATAAAAGACAAAAAGATTAGAAGGAATATTCCCTACGCCAAGTAGCTCACAATTAATGGCCAGTTCCAGGTGGCAAAAAAATGATAAATTGTGAACAAAATTGCTGAAAATAAATCTAGCTGATATTGTTTATATAAATGTAAACAATCATCTATTTTCCAACTTGTATGTTGTATCATATGCACTGGGTTGAACCACTTATTAGGCTTTTCATGAATGTTATCATATGTATGCCTGACATACATAAGTATTCAATAATTAAATATTAAAAATATTAATGTGAAAGTAAAATTGATATTAAAATATTTTTATTTAAATGAAATAAATTTAAAATATTGTCATTTAAGCATGCAATCATCCTTAAAATACTATTAAGGAGGTATTTCACATTCTTTTATTTTATAATAAGGTTTTGGACTCCAACATGATTTTTTTTTTTTTTAGCATAGTCTAGTTCTGTTGCCCAGGCTTGAGTGCAGTGGCCCCATCTCAGCTCACTGCAACCTCCACCTCCCGGATTCAAGCAATTCTCCTGCCCCCGCCTCCCAAGTAGCTAGGTCTACAGGCCTGCCGCCACCACACCCAGCTAACTTTTTATATTTTTAGTAGAGATGGGGTTTCACCATATCGGCCAGGCTGGTCTCCAACTCCTGACCTCGTGATCCGCCCACCATGGCCTTTCAAAGTACTGGGATCACAGGTGTGAGCCACCACATCCGCCCAACATCATTTTTTCACACTTACAGCACAGCTCAACTTGGACTAGCTGCATTTCAGGTGCTCCATAGCCACACGGCATAGCTACCATATTGGAAAGCATAGCTCTAGAGTCTCATCTCTCATTTTAAGATATTCTAATGTTGGATTTTTTCCATCATAAGCTACTTTGGGTAGCGCTTGCTTTCAAAAACAAGCAAAGAGTCGGCCAGGCGCGGTGGCTCACACCTGTAATCCAGGCACTTTGGGAGGCCAAGGCGGGCGGATCAAAAGGTCAGGAGATCGAGACCATCCTGCCTAACATGTGAAACCCCGTCTGTACTAAAAATACAAAAAAAAAAAAAAAAAAAAAATTAGCTAGGCGTGGTGGCAGGCACCTGTAGTCCCAGCTACTCGGGAGGCTGAGGCAGAAGAACGGCGTGAATCCGGGAGGCGGAGCTTGCAGTGAGCAGAGATGAAGCCACTGCCCTCCAGCCTGGGCGACAGAGGCCAGACTCCTTCTAAAAAAAAAAAAAAAAAAAAAACAAGCAAACAGTCAATAGAACCTAGATTGAATGAAGCACTAGGATATATGTGTGTTTTATACCCAGTATCACAACACACATAGATGGACATTATGAGGCTATTTTAATCCTCTTTTTAACAAAATAATAAAAATTATATTACTTTTGGCTGGGCACAGTGGCTCATGCCTGTAATCCCAGCACTTTGGGAGGCTGAGGCGGTTGGATCACCTGAGGTCAGGAGTTCGAGACCAGCCTGACCAACATGGAGAAACCACGTCTCTATTAAAAATACAAAATTAGTTGGGCGTGGTGGTGCATGCCTGTAATCCCAGCTACTGGGGAGGCTGAAGCAGGAGAATCGTTTGAACCCGGGAGACGGAGGTTGTGGTGAGCTGAGATCACACCATTGCACTCCAGCCTGGGCAATAAGAGGGAAACTCCGTCTCAAAAAAAAAAAAAAAAGAAAGAAAGAAAAAATTATATTGCTTTTAATTTTCTTCATTTTCTGCACATGATCTCAATTCACTCTCTAACCAACCTCTCATTGACATTGATAGCAAAAACACACCTGACCCACATAGGCACACACAACGTGCAACTTAAATCTGACATTGAAAAGAAATGTATTTCCCAATTCAAAATATTTTCTTCCGACTTAGCTGAACATTAATTCAATTTCTTCAAGGTTTCTTGTTTTACCCTCTTCCTTTTGCATCAGGGTCATATAAGGCTGCATGTATCTTACATGCTCATGGGAAAGAAAGTGAACTGCTCCTTTTGTGCTGTTCTTCGGTCTACACTGTAGCCACTAGTTCAGCGTCCTTGGCTCATTTACCTTCTGGTGCTTGATCACAGCGTGGTAGAGATCCACATGTTCTGCTTGCTTCCTTGTTTCTTGCTTTGGCTTTTGCTGGCACTCCTGATACTGTTAGGCCTGATGCAACTCCCATTTGATTATCAACTAAGTAGGTAAGCCTCACCCCTCTTTTTGGTGATTATCCTGCTGAAATGGTAGCAAACACCCCATAACTTCCACATCACTCCAGGGTATGGGAGCACCTCAGAATTCTACACAGGACACTCAAAGCAATGAGGCGCTGAAGCATTAGTTCAGGCTGTTCTGTAAAGGAAGCTCCTTCTGCCACTTCTCTACCATTCAGATGCACTGTTAAATGCAGAAATCCACTAACCATGGACTTTCATTGTAAAGGACTAAAAAGAGGGGAAATGAAAAGGAGGAAATATTTAGGATGGCATTTAAAATACTACCATGATAAAAATTAACTGCATTATCAAAAGAATTAGGTAGACACAAGTTCCATGAGCATAAAGAGAACATTTCTACAAAGTTATTGAGATGCATTTAAAAATATTTTGAAAACAACCATTTCACGTTATTTTTTCCAAAGTATTATGATTTTGTGGATGACTGAGTAGAGTTTTAAGAAAAAATAACATCAGATGGGGGAAGAAAGAGAAAAATCAGGAACTTTTTTTAATACATGCTCTTAAAGGTCTAATTAACCCCAAGTAATTTGGGACTAACATTTTTCTCAAAATGAAGATATTCTTCCATTTAAAATTCCTTTTAGTGCTGGGGGGCAAAAATAAATCAATTCTTAGCTATAACGATTTGAAGGCTTTGAACTTTTCCAACTGAATCAAATGTCATATGAGTTATCCTTCTGTCTTATAGCTATTATTCAGCACAGTTCACTTTAATGATGCTCTGTCCACAGAATCATCTGTTTTTGACCCTTTTAACTTAGAAGTTACTCAGTTCTTGCCAGAAAATTATTTCTCCTTTTGTTTCGTTTCGCCAGATCATTTAGAACGAATGTTTTTCCTTTCTTTAGTAATCTATCTTAAGGTTGTTTCCCTCCAACTCTTATAACTTTTAACTTTGTTATTATAACTCAAAACTATACCAAATCTAGACAGAGTTCTGATAATTTTATATGCAGAAAATATTAAGAATTAACTGACTGTAAAGTAAGTTGGAGATGGTTCTATTGGCTTTCACTGAGGCTATTTAAATAAATTACATCACTTTAATGCAGACCATTAAAAAACATACAACTGTTTCATAAATAAATTTCATGTAATAAAATATATTTAGGTTGATATCACTTATCATGTGATCACAAGCGAAATCTCCACCATAAAGTAAAAGTAATTGAGACACACACACACCCCTCTAGTACTAGTGTGTTTTCTAAACCACATTTAGTCATATGCCATTGTCGTTGCTGAAATGCCAAATAGCCTACTGATAAGATGATTTCACCAACATAGCATTGATACTGAAAATGATAGTAGAGTTTTCCTTATGCTTACGAAAAGGGGAGACCATAAGTAAGGCAGATCATTTGTCTTTACTCAACCTGTGAGGAGCTAACTACTCAGTAACATCTGTTGATGATAATAACCTGCCAGGGCTGAGTCAGGTGAAGCAGAGGAAAAAGCCAGATTTTGAGTTTCACTTGTTCTGTAAAACTGACACATAGAACCATTTCAATGTATGTGATACGTTTTATAATTAATTTAGATTTTTTTCAAATAGCTGATATATTTTCTTACATATCCAAGTTCAGACTAATGCCTTTAAGCTTCTGTAGAAGATTTTGATAAGCATAAGCAATTTTTAATTTATTTCTTTTTTGATTTTCATTATCTCCTATTTGGGCCTGTGACTAAATAATTCATGTTATGTCTTTGCTTCATCAGACTCTAACATTTAGTCTGTAAAAATATCTGTCTAGATTGTACCACATTCAACATGCAGTTATAATTAGTGTTTATATTTTAATACAATAAATTCAGGAGGCTACTGTTCTTAAACATAACACTTGAAAGTGAAACACTTTAAAAGAAAACACACTTTTAATTCTACAGTTGTTCAATTTCTTCAGGTTATAAATGAGTAAGTATTTACATACTGTTTAAAGAATCACTGCAAGGCACCCTGTAACTTCCTCATCACTCTCTGGGGCATGCAAGGTTTGATAGTGAAAAATTTAAGACTAGTCTTTTCAAGTTAAAGTTAATAATAAGGTAATTGATACCAACAAGAATTGTTTTGAAAGAATCAGATATGTATGTATGATCGTACAAATTTCCCATTCCTAGTCTACATTATCTTTAAGCCCTGATTTGTCAAATGCCAGCCTGCTTTTTGCAAAACTGTTTTGACCATTTTCAATATAAGAGTCAATCTGGTGAAGGTAGAGTTCCATTGACCCCTAAGTAATTAATTGCCTTTACCTTTCTTTATAATTCTTCTGATAAATGTTTTGCCACTCTCCTTAGTCTCTTTAACCTTTATTCAGACTTGAACATTAGCGATTAAGTGATTTTGGTGGCAATCTCTCTCTATATGTAATTTTATGACTTCTCAGGTATAGAAGTTATTGATACATTTGAGGGTGAAATTTAAAAAAATTTTATGGCCTCATACACAGAAATTTATTTATTATAAAATAGTACATACTTTCATCTATGTGTTTTTTTAATGAAATTACTGTAAGTACTTTTTAACTACAGTGATGTATTTTACCACCAGTTAAACAGATGTGATTTTTTGAGTGGAATATATCTAGAATTATTCCTTCTACTATTTTCCTACTTGTGTTAGATTTCCCACATTCTAATACAATGGACATGTAACATATTTTATCTACCTCTTTTTGTCAGTGTAAAATTTGCATTTCATGTCATCATATACTCTCATTGCCACCCAAATTCTCATTTTAATGCTTCTTAATAACAACAGCCAAAGATCAAATTGCTCAAATATGTATTAACCACATAGTTGAGATCATCCTCATTGCATACACAAGGAAAAATGTATGTATTTAGACTGATCATTGCTTTTAAATCTTGGATTTAAGCAGGTTGTGATACACTCAGATTTGCTGCTCAATTCCCCTTCAACGATCCATGAGTGTAGTCAGAAGCTTCTATCCATAGCAGAGAGCTGCTTTTTCTTAGGTGGCATTCCTTCTTGGGATAATTGGTATTCAATAACTCATAAATGGGTGAAATAAAGTTCCAGCTTTCCTTGTTCAACACAGTATAACTCCAAAGAACCATTTTATTTCCAGACCTCCTTGTGGAGTTGTCCAAGGCTGCCATCTATATTGCAGTTTGACTTCTCTGCTCAATCCTGTCTGCCCCTTTCCTTGCATAGCTGCAACATGTGGTAGAGCCCAGTTTTACGATTGTGGTACACAAACTGTGGGAGTAGGAGTAGAGTAGAGATTTACTTCACCAGAATTGTACAAAAAGGAGTCCAGATAATATTCAGATTAAATTTTCTATATGTTTCTCCTCTTGGAGAAATCTCAAGTTTAGGCATACAAAAATTAGTTAAAATTGGTTTTTCTATAGACATAGATCCAGATTGGAGAAGCTACCTTGGCAGATGGTATCTCTAAATGGCATATCTAAATAGTCCTAGAAGGGTAAAGAGATAGAATTATCTTTGAAAAGCCACTTTATAATACAAGAAGTTGGTTTCTCAGAAGTGATTTCAGTGACTATCAGCCACCAACAGAACTATAGTATTTTACAGTCTTATAATGATAAATTAGCATTCAAGGGCTTTTCCTCTCCAGGTTTCTATGGCAACCTCTGTACCACATACTCATTAGAAAGAAGTTCTGTTTAATTGATCTACTAATGTATTGCTTAATAGTAACTGTTAAGCAGTCTTTTGTTTCCAGGTCATATTTAGGGTTCACATATTTGCATAAAAGCATTTCGTTAGCTGAAACCAATCATTACTAGTAATTTCCTTTGTTTAGTTTAAAATAACTAAACCCTCATTGAGGTTTTCTGAATAGCAAATATTTATATCTTGGAGAATAGGCTTTCTGTATGAGCTTGGCTTGCTTTGTTTCTGTGAGCAGCAAGAAAATTACAGAGCTTGAAAATGTTAATCAGGAAAGACAAGAAGAAGGTGTCTTTTTCTCCAGTTGAAATGCAAATTTACAGTGATGCTAACTATAGGCCATATCCAATATTTGATGACAAAGTTGTAATGGATAAATATAATTTAGAATGCACAGTAGTTATCCACTGCATAACTTTCACTAATTAGAATTTTCATGTTTCATGCAATGCAATTGAGACACTTTTAGCTGAGCTGTTTCTTGTATTTCAAGTCCCTCTAAAGGCCCAAGCTTAAGAATGCATTTATCATAGGGTTTAAATTAGCCTAGAAATAAACGCTAATACAACTGATGGGTCCTTTTGTTAATTTGGACTATGGGACAAGGTAGCATTTTTTTGATATTTATTAAAATATATCACCAAGTTTATTCTATATAGTACACTGGGAACTTAAAATATTTTAAGCCACTCAGTCATGCAGGCCATTAAAAAAACATACAGCTGTTTCATGAATCAACTTCATGTAATTAAATATATTTAGTTTAATATCACTCATTGAAAATCAAAAATAAAAGTATTTCCATTGTCAAGATAAAGGTGTCTTTAAAAAATTTTAAATCTTCATCTATTCAGTTTACTCAATAAATATTAATTGGATACATACAATGTACCAACAAGTACTAAATATTTAACTACTAAAGAAGGCAAGCAAGAATTTTACACTCATAAAATACGCATATAACTCCTATTTCACTAAAGAGCATCATTAAACAAGTGTTTGTGTGCCTGTCATGTATGGAGCAATGTAACATAATGTGATATCTAACATGATTATGCCAATTAATTGTAGAACTGAGTTTTATACTGAAATTTTTTATTCCAACTCCTATTCTCCTTCCATTGTAGTTTCTATGGTAGAATGTGCACGTATCTAAAAAGAAGAGATGCTATTATCTCTAGCTTGTCTCAACTACTATCGGTGTTTGTTGTAGATCTAGTTCTTCCAGAGATCTTATTTGCCACAGTTCATATTCCTGCCATTCTTCAGAAGAATATTTTCCACACCATCAGCTCTATTGTTCACAATTTCCTGAGATGCTGAGTACAGTATAAAACAGCTAGTTATCCAGAGAAGAAAAATAGGGTGGGTGAAGACAGAAGTTTAGGGCATGGGCATTGAGGCTTAATACCCTGGAGCTCAAATGCCTGTGCAAACTGGAAGTCTCTCAACTCCTCTTATCTATAAAACTGCAGTAATGAATATGATTTATTAGAGTGCACAAAACAGCATAACCATCGCACAATCATATTTGTTTTTTAATTATTACTGCTATCATTATCCTTGACATTAGCTTAAGATACTGGGCAGGACACAGTGGCTCATGTCTGTAATCCCAGCACTTTGAGAGGCCAAGGCAGGCAGATTACTTGAGGTCAGGTGTTCGAGACCAGCCTGGCCACCTACATGGTGAAACCTCGGCCCTGCTAAAAATACAAAAATTAGCCGGGCGTGGTGGTGCACACCTATAATCCCAGCTACGCAGGAGGCTGTGGCAGGAAAATCGCTTGAACCTGGGAGACGGAGGCTGCTGTGAGCTGAGTTCACTCCACTGCACTCCTGGGTGACAGAGCGAGACCCTGTCTCAAATAAATAAATAAATAAATTAATTAATTTTTAAAAAGATACGGAAGAGCAGGAATAGAGTAGATACAGAAAGGAATTCAACATCTCTCCTTTCCCTTGGAAAAAAGAATACAAAGAAACATCAAGTCATGCATCTACAAAGACACTTAAAAACACAGATAAATTTGAAAGGTGACTGAAATATTTATGTATTACACTAAGTTTAGGTAACGAAGATGAGACAACATTAGGTGAGTTAGACAATATTTAGAGTTCCCTCATGAGACGTGAAGAACAATAGTAATGAACTTGCTTCTTTTGACACTTGGGTCTAGCAAATTGAGTTTTTCTTCCATCAGTTGAGGCAGAGACAAAGGACATCGTAGAATATTTAGTAAGCATCATGGGTGCTATTTTAAGAGGAGTAGGCAACTCTGCATGATGGAATCATTGAGGAAAATGCTTGTGGCAAAGTTTGTGTGCTGCAGCTAGCTGGACACAGCCTGCTTATATTTTGGGTGATAGGCAAGGATGCTGAGGAAGCCCTGTCTGAAGAGTAGTACGAAGACTTGTTAGATGTTAGGTTTATTTTGAAATATATTGAATGTATCTAAATTTTAAAATATGAAAGGGACCAAGAAACTGGTGTTATCGTCTTTTTCTATATGCCTGAAACTTCATATTCTTTCTGATTGTACAAAATACTCTTAGGATCACTGTCTAAATACTGTTCAAGCCACTGTCTTTCCAGCCACACAATCGTGTTGAATGTGTAGTCAGTTCCAGCTCTGCAATATCTGGTGTCTTGTTCAGTTATTCATTCATACATTACTCTCTATTGTAGGTTCCTACTGTCAATACCCTGGTCTGCAACAACTCCCTATTTCTTGAAAATTCTGACTCTAGATTATCATAATTTCAATTCATCCTTTAGGGATTTCAAAAGTGTGTTTCTTTCTTTTTGGGTGTTGTGATGGGTGGGTATACACACAAATATGTGAATGTACACATAGGTATTTACACATATATATGCATTATAAAGATAAATATTATAAATTATATACATATTATTACATACTATATATACTTTTCTGGTTTGATTTTCCACTATATATATATTTTTTGTTATTATATTTTATAATATATTCTTATGTTCTCTTGTTTTTGGATCATGACTAGAAAGGCTTCATTTCTTAAGTAATTATATATTACTAGAAAATATACACACAATTAGCAAGAAGCAATTATATAGTTTTAATATCAAAGAAAGTGCATACATTATATATTCCTAAATATGAAAGATAAAGTAGATTTCAAATAATGACTTAAAAATAGAAAAACATAAACTACTACAGAATTTAGTAATAATGTGATGCCATATACATATAAAAAAAGAAACCAGAAAATTAAATAAGGGAATATGTATTATTACGTATCATCATATCACATATAATTATATAGTACATATAATTGTATATTAGAAGGAATCTAATAAGTAATATAATTAATCATATAAATTGCTAAATGTATCTAAGTATAGGTGCATATATGAAATTATTTACATACATATTAAATATTTTGTTATATTTTATATAATTTATTTATTCATTTATTCTTTTATTAATGGAACTGCCTCTCAAATAATGATTTCCTAAAAGAGAGAGAGATGCCAGTAAATAGTAAATATGGGCTATGTGACTATGTTATGTCACAAACCATTAAAATTTGAAAACTAGATAAACAATGAAAATATAACATTATAATGATCTGTATGGAATGATTTCACATTGAAAGTCTTAATATAAAGTGTTATGTTCAAAATCAATTTTTGGAAACCAATTGTATGGTGTAAACTGGACATTACATACCTGTTTCTGGGTGAAGCAGTTCATTTGAATACATCCGTTTACTTTCTAATCTTACTGTTTTCTATATGCTTCTATTGGTTTCCTGTGCCTCTGCACATCATAGCGTTTCTGATATTTTACTGAAAGTATCCGTTTGTCTTTCTCCATTAATCTATTAGCTTCTTTAGGTTGCATTCTGTATTGCATCATAATTTTATCTGAATGGCCTAATATCTTGTCTGGCTTAGTATCTGTGTAGTTAATATGTGGAAAGGAGAGAGTTAATAACAACAACAAAAAAGCAAAGAAAAGCAAGAGATGGAAAATCTGAGATTGCTACGAGAAGTTATTCATCACTGTTTCCTTTCGCTTTAAATGACTTTTTGAATAGAAACCAGGTAAGCTTAAAATAAAAATTGTTTGAAAATGGTATTTTAGATAATTTTTGTATTCTCTTTTTCCTTTTAATAAGCTCTTTCTCAAACTTTCTGTCTCTCAGTACACACACACACACATGTTCACATCTTACCTGGGTTCAAAAGCCGTTTGAGTGAAAGCTTTTTTTTCCATATATATATATATATGAACATAAGTGTGTGTATGTGTGTATTGAGAGGGAGAGAGTTTGAGAGAGATCTTATTAAAAGACAAAAGACAAAAGAATACGTTAACATTTAATTTCTTGAATATTTAAAATGTTTATATATATTTCATACACATATATATAAATATATGTGGTCCAATGCTTTATTTACCATGCATATAAATTAGCTTTTTTATTCTATTCTGTGATATGAATGTACTGTTGCAGTTGGTCAAATTACTTCAATTTCTGAATATAAATGTATTTTTACATTTAAATTCAAATTCTTGTTGACTTCGTGATCCTTAACTTAAAAAGAAATTGAAATAAACACTTTAAATGTCTATCTTTCAATCTGCCCCTAAATAGAATGTTCTTTACTCCTGGAATTGAGTCATCTAACTATTCACAACTTCCAGATAATTATCCACATTTTAAAACCATTATTTTTGTAACTTCCTTACAGTAAAAAAATAGGAAACATCTTTTAACTTCATTTTCAGCATGCTTTCCAGTAAAGTATACTAAAAAACAAAGAACATGTTAACATTTAAATTTGCTTGAATATTCAAAAGCTTTTGCAAAATTGTTTTTAAAATTCTTTTATTACAACTTCACATAGTTATAGACTATCTACTATTTCAATTTTTGCTATAATTTTATCAAAGCTGTTTCAAGTCTGTCATTTAACATATTATTTACAATTTTAAGAAGATTTTATATTGGCCCTTGGTAAATTATTTCATAGCAGTATAAAATTAGTCCCATTTCAAATTATTAAAATTAGATATTATATAGTCAATATTAGATACTAATTATATGTATAATTATTTATCTAAATAGTGCTCAATTACTGTATTATTTTTTCGTTTGAAATCACAACCAATATATTTATAATGTTGATATATTTATATATATATACATTATATTGTTTTTTCCCCCTAAGCACAATAGATTACTTTTTTTACCTTTTACATCTCTTTGGAAATTTATCGTTCTTAATGAATATTTGTTTGGTTGGATTTATTTCAACATCACTTGCCACATATGCAAAAGGAGTTCAAACAAGTAGTTTAATTTTAAAAGTTGATTTTTTTTTTAACATTCAGGGAGTGAAGTTCCTTTCATTGTATTGGAAAACATAAGTCTTTGATATAAATAATTCCATTTAACTAACTAGTTGGACAAATTTACATAATTTACTCTCTTATTTTTCTACTTCTACTTATGTTTGAAGACCAAGATGCCCAGAATAAAACTCAACTTCTTAAGGTATTTTTAATATAAATAAAATACCTGATAGCTGTAAAAATATATAGCAATGAAGAACATCAACCAAAAAGCAAGCCTCCTTTTCCCTGTACTCCTCAATCCTGTTCTTCCTCGGTGAGTAATTATTTTTGTTTTTCTTTAAATTTATTCAAGCTATACTGAAGAATAAACCAAACCATCTCTGTTTCTAACCTCTAAATAAGAATTCCCAAAATACTTATTTTTGTAGCTTTGTTAAGAACAGATTTAAAACCTGGCTAATAGGAAACGGCAGAATTTGTGATTTCATGATATCCCCTTTCTTTGGGCTTTAGTGTCTCTGCCTAGTGTCTCAGCTTTTTGCAGGTCATTAAAAAAAATTATTGTCTGTATTGATCCCACTGGAAAATTTGAGGTACTGAGAAACGAGATTTGACTAACAATTTAGAAGTATGAGAATAGATTGAAGGGTCAAAGACAGAGGCGGCTAGATTACTTAGGAGACTATTGCAATAAGGCAATTAAGATATGATGGACAAAGTGTCAGCAGGGTGGTGTTGAAAACTGGTCATCTACTAGAAAGAACTCAGGGATGATTCCAAGGCCTTTGGTCTGACCTACTAAAAGACAGAGTTGCTGTTTACTGCCATGGGAAGGACTGGAAAATAATAGTTTGGAGGTAAACTAGGAGTTTGTAATATATAAAATTTGGTTTGGAACATGCGAAATTTTAGATGACCATTACACATTTATCTTCATTTTCTATTGCTAAGATGCTAATTAAATATTTATATTGATATCCTATTGCTACAGTAACAAATCACCAGAGACTTCCTGACTTAAAACCACATGCATTAATTATCTTCCATTTTCACAGTGTAGACATCTAAGCACATTGTGGCTCTCAGATGGCTCTTCTCTTCTGGGTCTCATAAGATCAAAATCAGGGTGCTGTCAGACAGGGCTTCGTTTTGTTCTAGAGGCTCCAAGTAGTAATCCACTTCCAAGCTCATTCAAATTATTGGGATAATTCAGCTTCTTATAGATGTAGAATTGAGGTCTCCATTTTCTTACTAGGTTTCAGCTGGAAGCCACCCTTAGCCTTTAGAGGCCTCGCTCTGGTCTTTGCCTATGGCCCACTACATTAGAATAGCAATGGAATGTCATGTCCTCTCAAACTTAAAATCTCTCAGCCTTCTGCTGCTACGTAACTCTGTCTACAGTCAGTAAAATGTCAATACTTTTAAAGGCTCAAGTCATTGGATTGGACTAACCCAGATAATTTGAGCCCTATCATATGATTTGTAATCTTTTTGAAACAATTAAATTTATTTACATTTAATTGACAAATAATTGTACATATTAATGGGCTACATTCATAATATTAGTTACATCTTTGGAGTCTCGTTTGCCAAGTCATAATATGTATTCACACAATTGGAAGATGAAGGGGTAGACATTTTGGGGAAGGATTCTGCCTATCACAATATTAAAGTGAATATTTTCAGTAAGTAGTAGACATATCATGTATGGTATTCACAGAGAATATCTGGAGCAAACCTAAAATAATTGAGGAGAGGGTCATCAGCCTATAAATGGTACGACTATAAAAATTCATGATACTGGATGAAGTCACCAAAAAAGGATCACTCAATAGAAAAGAGACCTAAGTACTGAAAAGAGGATTACTCCAGTGTTGACTGTTGGGAACAAGCAAAGGAGAATGAGATGAAACTGGAAATGAGGAAAGGTAGACTATATGAACACAGAGGCAAGGAGAAGAGAGGATGAGGAATGTCTCTTTTCACTGCTTCTACATTCTTGGTGAATTAGCTAAGTCATTGGCTAAATCGGTTGATGACATTTAGCTAGTTTTAATATTTTGCTTTGCTTCTAATTTATTTACTTATTCAGCAGAGTGCATGTATAATTGCCTTGCCTGTTTTTCCCCCGTTTTAGATTGTTTACATTTGGATTACTCTTCCAGAATTTCTCTCAACTAGGACACAAAGTGTATCTCTTCCAACTCCCTCTGTCCTTCAACTCTTGTTCAAATGTTATTTCTTTAATAAGACCTACCATTACTATCTTCGTCAGTCCTTCTGATTCCTAGGACCCTGCTCTAGTGTCCATTATATTTGTAACACTTATCTTTCGACATACTAGAAAATTTAGTTATTTATTTTATTCATTTTGTTTTACCATCTTCCAGCCTTATAACCCTTATAGGGCAGAGATCTTTCATCACTGGTGTATCTGAAATTCATAAAAGAATTAATACATGTATGTTGAATGAGAAGATTTTCCAATTGCCTAAGAAGACTCCAAGATGAGCTTAGATTAAGGTACTTGGATACATATTTACATATGTAATGTAAATATATGTAAACATATGTAAGACTGAAGTACATGAGAGTAATTTGGACGTCTATATTTTTAGAAGTAATCTATATTTTTAGAAGTAATCTATATTTTTAGAATTGTTATTACTTGAAGTAATTGGATTTATGGAAAAATCTTAAATGTAGAAAAATGATGAAGTCTAAGCATAAATGGGAAAAGTAAAGTGAAGTCTAGGCATGCAATTTTAGAATTCTGGTGAGTATAATAATTTGTGGATAAGAAGTGGAAGAGAAAACTGGTGAGTTTCCATAAGAGTATTGTGCTCCATCCTGTATGCTGTATTTCAAAAAGATATTGATGAAGCAGAGAAGTTCCAGCAGAGGATAAACCGAACAAGGAAGAGTTCAAGAAAATGTAAGCATTAATCCTGAAGGGAAAAAATACTCCAAGGAGACATGGAACTGGTTTAACATTTTAGATTGAAGAAAAATTCCTATTAGAACCAATGGGTGATGACTCATGAGATTCAGATATACAGTTAATAAAAGTAAGATCGTTACAGCAATTTGGAAATGCTCAAACATGGAACAGATTGCAAAATACAGTGTCCACTGTTACTAGCTGATTGATTTAGTGGCCAATTATTGGCTGGGTCAGGGGGATTCTTCGATTGGGAGGGGGCTCCGACTAAAGTACCTGTAAGATCCTTTGCACATTATAGTTTGACACTTATCTATCACAAAATTTATTTTATGTAAAGAATCAACCCCAGGCTAATTAAGCCAAAATAAAAATGGAGAAAATGGTGCCTTAAAACAGTATGCATTTCTTTATAAATAAAACATTTCATTAAACATTTAGTTTATACTTGAAAACATTTTTCATTGAGATATTTTCAAAGCAACCTAAACTGTGTAAACATACATTTATTAGAATTAAGATTTTATAAACACGAACTGAGATTTTCTTTCTTCCCATGAATTCTTAAAATTAAGAATATAAATTATTTCACTTCAGTATATTTATTAAGTTAGAAAACTGTTTCACTAATCATTTATCTGTGTGCATCTAATGGAAATTCTTATCTTTAAAATAGCATCTATATAACTGCTGTTAGCCGTGTTATTGATGACATTTGCAGACTATGTCTCTCATTATCTCATAGTCTCACAGAAGTGGCACATCTAATTCAAATCCTGGGTATCAAACCTCCATTTTAGTAAAAATCTCTTGTGGAATTTGTAATACTACTAAAATCAAAGGAAAACACACCCACACCCTGTAGTTCAGCTGAGGTAATTCTGGTTTTCTCTACGTTCCTATGCCTGTTAGCCATGAAGTCAAAACTCAATCTTAAACCTTCCTTTTGAAATTAAAGCAAAATGAATTAATATAATCTGCTTCTGGAAAAGCATCAAATGTGAGCATTTGATTAGAATAGTTTTAGAATCTTACCATTGCTCATAAATGTTGACGAACAAACATTCATTAGCATTTGAAACATTACTCAAGTATCCTAGGAAAAAAAGTTTTAAAAATTGTGTGTTTTCATTATATCTCTTACAAGTGATAGACTAGATGTAGGTTTTTTCCCTCCGTTTTTTAAATAAAAAAGATCAGCTACAGAAAACTAAGTGAAGGGAAATATCTGCGCATTTTTCACCTTGGTTCATTAATGAAAACCTTTTGAATCTCTATGTACCAGGCATTGTGGCGAACATCCAAGGTTGATTGAATGAGGAGTTAAACTTCAGTAATAAACTCAGTTATTGAGTCCCACATCCTCTCTCCAATTCATTTCATCTGTCTTTACCAATTCGTAGACAAGCAGCAGAAAATAAACTACGTTCCACTATATTTGCTTAGTGTTCCAAATATATTAATGGAAATTTTGAACAAAAGGGAATAAAAAAGGGGCAAAGTGGCTGGCATGGGATGAGATACAAGAGATGCAGATGTCAGTGAAATCACCGTGAAACCACAGTCCTCAGGCAGACGGGGATGGGAAAACCCTGTGCTGACTTCAGGATAAGCTGCAAGGAGAAGATGGTTGGCAGCCTTTATCCTTCTATTGCAAGATTTAAGATTTAAGTGTCCTTAAATTCATATAGAAACAGATGAAAACAATGATGATAGTGATGCTCCCTTTAGAAAGAGATATACATATCTCTTTCTAAACAGTAATTTTTCATTATACTATAACATTTAAGAAATCAGGCCACACATGGTGGCCCATGCCTGTAATCCTAGCACTTTGGGAGGCCAAGGCGGCCAGATCACTTGAGGTCAGGAGTTCGAGACCAGCCTGGCCAACATGGTGAAACCCCTTCTCTACTAAAAATACAAAAATCAGCCAGGTGTGATGGCAGATGCCTGTAATCCCAGCTTCTCTGGAGGCCGAAACATGAGAATTGCCTGAACCTGGGAGGTGGAGGTTGCAGTGAGCAGAGATCACATCTCACTGCCGAAAGAAATCAAATTCTGCTTGCCACTCATTCCAGGGATATCCTTTTTATGTGGCTCAAACTATATGGCCAGTTAATTCACTTGAGCATTAAACTCCATTACATAAGCATTTAGTCTTCACGTGGAATACATTTTTTTCTATTACTTTTTAAAGCATATGGTCCAATTGCAAGTTGAAGTCAAAGAGTTCTCATTTGCATTGTCACATCAGATGGTCTGTTTAAAACTACTAAACACTTAGTCTATTATAACTTCTGTTTTGCTGAAGCAATATATTGTGGTAGAATTAGTTAACTATAACTTTGCTTTTTAAATGAATTGAGGAAATACCTTTGTTAATAACAATAAGATTATTTAGAGTACAGAACAAGTTACATTAAATTCTGTCATTCCATTCATTACAGATTGGATCTAAATTGGGCAGCAGTCATTTGAAATATTCTTCTACTATCTTTAACTCCTTTCCATTTTCCCCCTTTGATGTTGTGCATAACTGGAGAGCTGGCAGACACCAATTGTGCAGCCTAAGCTAGCCTAATGATGCCCTCGTACATTTTCTCCGTCTCTTGCTTTTGCATAGCTTCAGCCCCCTTAGAGGCACAATTCAATAAGCACTACTGTTTTGATACAGTGCCATTTAATGAACTACTTAGAAACCCTTTCCTATTGCTTGTTTTTATCTCTGTTTCTTTCTTAACCATCGCACTTCCATTGTAAGATAAAAGTGAAATATGTTCAATAGCCACAGCTGAAAAAAAGGCTCTGCCAAGTGGGTTCTGGGTGTTGCACTCTGGTACTTTTAGAGGGTTTGGATAGAGAGGCTGTAACCCAATCAACAGTAAATTAGACCTCGGTCACAGTTTTGTCACTGCTGCTGGCACTAAGATATTGATTCTCTACTTGCATGGCTCTTTGATGTCACCTTGGAGTGGGGATGTAGAAAAAATGTATACTCACAGATTTTGCCAGGCATAAAATGCAAGGTGTATCTCTTGGTGGCAAAGATGTATAGAGACAGAATTTTCTTTTTATTTTATTTATCTATTCTTTTTTAAAATTTTTAATTATACCTTAACTTCTGGGATACATGTGCAGAACGTGCAGGTTGTTACATAGGTATACACATGACATGGTGATTTGCTGCATCCATCAATCCATCATCTACATTAGGTATTTCTCCTAATGCTGTTATCCCTCCTCTAGCCCCCCAACCCCTCGACAGGCCCTGGTGTCTGATGTTTACCTCCCTGTGTCCGTTTATTCTCATTGTTCAACTCCCACTTATGAGTGAGAACATGCAGTGTTTGGTTTTCTCATCCTCTGTTAGTTTGCTGAGAACGATGGCTTCCAGCTCCATCCATGTCCCTGCAAAGGACATGAACTCATCCTTTTTTATGGCTGCGTAGTATTACTGGTGTATATTTGCCACATTTTTTTTATCCAGTCTATAATCGATGAGCATTTGGGTTGGTTCCAAGTCTTTGCTATTGTGAATAGTGCCACAATAAACATACATGTGGATGTGTCTTTATAGTGGAATGATTTATAATCCTTTGGGTATATATCCAGTAATGGGATTGCTGGGTCAAATGGTATTTCTGGTTCTAGATCCTTAAGGAATCGCCACACTGTCTTTCACAATGGTTGAACTAATTTACACTCCCACCAAAAGTGTAAAGTGTTCCTATTTCCCCACATCCTCTCCAGCATCTGTTGTTTCCTGACTTTTTAATGATCGCCATTCTAACTGGTGTGAGATGGTATCTCACTGTGGTTTTGATTTGCATTTCTCTAAAGACCAGTTATGATGAGCTTTTTTTCATATGTTTGCTGGCTGCATAAATGTCTTCTTTTGAGAAGTTTCTGTTCCTATACTATGCCCACTTTTTGATGCAGCTGTTTGGTTGTTTTTTCTTGTAAATTTAAGTTCTTTGTAGATTCTGGATACTAGCCCTTTGTCAAATGGATAGATTATAAAAATTTTCTCCCATTCTATAGATTCACTCTCAAATTTTGTTTTTATTTCAGTATTGGAAAGTGAATTGTTCTCAGATGCTATATGGTTGTTATAAATTGATGTTCAAATTTTAAGAACTGTAAGAGTTTGTATATGATCTGTATAGAATTCACCCTTTCCTAGTAAGAAATTTAATTTCTCCTCACCTCCCAGGTCCCTAAATCCAGGATTAGATCATTCTTTTCCTTTTATTGAAATATCTAGGAGATATTTTGCTTCCATAAACGTTTCAATTTTTTAAGAGCAATTGTGGCATATTTGAGCAGAAGTTCCTAAAAGGTTTAAATTATACATGAGCTGATTCTCTTGTCTATACTTAAGTTGTGGCAGAGCCAATTTCTGTTAAAATGCATTGGATTTTTTATTTGTTTATGTTAATGAATTTTTTACTGCCTCTCTGATAAATTTTACTACCAGATACACATCTATAATGTACCAATTCTCAGAAAACGTTTTGTCAGAAGAGCCTGTGAATTTATTTATGAGCTACTTCCAACATATGGGTTAAACCTTACTGACTCGACCTTACTTTCAGGATGCCATTAACTCAGAGTCATATCACAACCTTTGTTAATCAAAATTGCTTTGGCTATCTTTTAGCAAAACAGAAGTAAATACTTTTCTCTTGAATTAACAAACAACTTATGAGACTTAAAATTTCTTTAGCCAACTCTTAAAATCACCATGAAGACTAAGAAATCCATAGAGAAGATCAGGAATATAAATAAACACGGATTTTAAAAAATATTGATTAGTTTCTGTCTTTTCCTGGCTCGAATTTCTACCTTGATAAATAATGAGCTCCTAAACTAGCCAATGTATGTTTAAAATGATCCCTCTGAAGCAGTGTGGTGTTTCACTTTCTTATTGCTCTACGACATTTTTAGTTCAATTGATACTTTGGCTTTAGAAATGTGTTTCAAAGACATTACATGACTTTTAGTTCTCACAACTATTTATCATTTAACCACAGGCAAATTTTCTGAATTATAGTTTGACTTTGTAGTTTATATTTGTTGTATTTTAATGCTAAAAATGTTTAATATTTACACTGTCTTCCTCATTTTTCTCCAGTTTTGTTGAGGTATTATCGACTCATAAAATTATATATATTTAAGTTGTACAGTGTTATGTTTTGATATACACATGCATTATTAAGTAATTACCACAATTATCACATTCATCACCTCATATAGTTACTACTTGTGTGTGTGTATGTGTGTGTTGAGAACAAAAGATCTACTATCTTAGCAGATTTCAAGTATACGATACATTATAATTAACTGCAGTTACCATGTTGTACATTAGATATCCAGAACTTACTTATAACTAAAATTTTGTACCCTTGGACTAAACTTTCTACATATCCTCTACTCCCAAGACCATGGAAACCACCTTTCTACACTCTGTTTCCATGAGTCTGACTTCTTTAGATTCCACATATAAATGGGATGAAGCAGTATTTGTATTTCTGTGTCTGGTTTATTTCACGTAGCATAATGTCCTCTAGGTTCATTTATGTTGTTGCAAATAGCAGGATTTCCTTCTTTTTAGGTGTGAATAATATTCTTCTGTGTGTGTATAACATTCTCTTTACTCATTAATTCATCAATGAACCCTTAGGTTGTTTCCATATCTTGGTATTTTGAATAATACTGCAATGAGCAATTTCTTCCTCTTTAATGAACATACCATGCCTGAAGCATCTGAAGTATATTTACATTATATGTTGAAAGGAATTAAATTACCTAGCAATAGAAAATAACTTGCAACACAGCACCATGTTAGAAACATGCTGAGTTGCAAATACTAAAGAGAAAATAAATATCACAATGAGCTACATTCTAGAATCCTCCAAATAGGATTATATTATATTAACTTAGGTTATTAGTTCTTATCTGAGTGATCATCTTAAGTGTTATTTGAATATTTGTTGGGGAGTAAAATTTTTAAAGAACTATAATGGGCCTTATGAGCCTAGATACCAGTAGACAAGCTACTTGAAATACTGTTTCTTAACTGGGTTTCGCTCTTTGTTTTTAATTATGATTACATTATCACTACCTGATTGCCAATTTTGAAAACCAATGTGCTAAGAAAATTCTCTGACTTTTCAAACTCCGTGTTTTTCTTTTAATAAAAGAAAAATGGTTATGGAGAGTTTATATTAATTGAAATTTATAATTCATGATTGGGTAGGTATTGGTTATAGTCACTTTAAGGGTTTTAAAAATATCAATGGATAGCAGAAAAGAATATTGTTTATTTCACAAATATAGAATAAACTGCTCTATTTGGCAGTAAAAGAGTTAACAATGATTCCCTAAGGGGCAATTTTGTTTTCTTACTTGGAGAAAAAAAAAAAGTCTATTATTTTATTTTTCATTGAAGCAGGATACAAGATACTTTTAAATGTTGATATAAATATGTGGTTCATCTAGTTTTATTAACCATAGTTATATAACCATGGCTGGAACATATTTGGAAATCTTATGAGCTCTGATTCATCCTTAGGGAAGATAATTTTTCTCCAACATACATATTTCTCAAGAATATAAGAAATATTCTAGTGTGTACCTAACAGAATTATATTCTATATTCTCTAATGAAGGTGCCAATACATGTTTCCTGGAGAACTTTGTTATCTTTGGTGAAGTTGTTTTATGTGTGTGTCCAGTTTGAACTATTTTGAATTGGCATATTCATATCACAAACCAGGGACTTAATTTTAAACATTTTGGTAACATCTTGACAGCTCATACAGTGACTAGACACTTGGCCCTAATTGTATAATTAAAACTAGTGTGTTTTCGAGGTCAGGAGATCGAGACCACGGTGAAACCCCGTCTCTACTAAAAATACAAAAAATTAGCTGGGCGTGGTGGCAGGCGCCTGTAGTCCCAGCTACTCGGAGAGGCTGAGGCAGGAGAATGGCATGAACCCGGGAGGCGGAGCTTGCAGTGAGCCGAGATTGTGCCACTGCACTCCAGCCTGGGTGACAGAGCAAGACTCCGTCTCAAAAAAAAAAAAAAAAAAAAAAAAAACTAGTGTGTTTTTAATTATTTACACTGTCTTATAAGGATGTAGAAAACAAATAAAGCAAAATTCTAAAATTACTGTAGAATTATAGAATATAGGTAAAAAACTGAATACATATAGAGACCAATAATGCATAAAGGCAACATGCTAAATAACCTGTAAATAAATATAAAATAATTAAGACAAAAGAAAAAAAGTTTAAATTTTGATATGATTTCCCAAACTACTGGTTATAGACTTTTACATGTTTATTGCAAAGTAGAATTCACTGTAAGAAAGTAAGAAAAAACAAATTTCCTTGAACACTGACAAAAGATTGAAACAAAATGGACAATGGCTAGGAACATTGAACTAAGCTTCATGAATTTTATTTTTGATTATGCCATTGGTTAGTTTCATCAACTAGGTAAATCTCTTAAATTTAATTATCTAAAAGGTGAACAGAAGTCAATATCCAAGTGGAAATTCTAATCTAAAAGAGGTTAATAACGTAATGTCTGCCTCATGATTAGAATTTGTAAAATTTAAATTTATATTGAAGGATCTCATTATGATTTGGATTAAAATATGCATGATAAAATTATATGAGATTAGTAACTTAAGATACATCTAAAATTATGTGTATTTTTAAAAAAACACTAAAACACTGAGTATACAATACAAGTTAATTACCAAAGGTAATTCTTCCTCTTTGTATTTTTTAACTAGTCAATACCTGGATCCCTGACAAAAGCAAAGTTAATATTATATTATTTAGATATTATAGATTCCAAAAAACTTAACAGAGAGTTTGTGGTGGTGTCTCAAGGATAACTAATTTTTAATGCTAATTCTCATTTAATCATTTTACACTTTCAATCTACTAAGGATGAAACATTTTGTAGCAGATTAAAAACAAGTCCAGGGCTATGATCAGAATGTCCACCAAAATTCATGTGCTGAAATTTAATTGCCAGTGTGACAGTACTAAGAGGTGGGGTGTTTAAGAGGTAATTAAGTCATGAGGACAGAGCCCACATGGATAAGATTTGGGCCGTGGTGGCGTGTGCCTGTAGTCCCAGCTACTTGGGAGGCTGAGGCAGGAGAATCTCTTGAACCCAGGAGGCAGATGTTGCAGCAAGCCTAGACTATGCCACTGCACTCCGGCCTGGGTGACAGAGCGAGACTCCATCTCAAAAAAAAAAAAAAAAAGATTTGATGAATGGGTTCTTTCTCTTCTACTCTTCTGCTTTGTGAGGACAAGAAGAAGGCACAATATTAAAAGCAGACAGTAGCTTTTATCACACACCAGACTTGCTGGCGTCTTGATCTTGGACTTCCCACCCTCCAGAACTGGGAGAAAGAAATTTCTCTTATTTAAAGCAATTCAGTCTCAGGTATTTTGTTATAGCAGCACAAACAGACGAAAAGACCCTAGAAATTAGACATTCTAAGCTTTAAACCTCCCCTCTTTGGTCTATTTTATACAGAAAAGCCCAAGTTTCCTAATTATGATATTAAACATACATTGTGAAGTTTTGTAATTGTTTAATTGGCTGCACTAAAGAGTACTTAATCGTTAACGGATTCCAAATTATTTAATTTTAAAAGTCATCTACTTTATTATAATTTATATGTAGTAAATTTTACCCTATTTAGGTATATAATTGTTGAGCTTTTGCAAATGTATAGTCATTTATCCACATTTCTATCACCCTAAACAATTAGCTCACCCTGACACCCTGGGCACAGCTAATCTATTTTCTGCTATTATAAATTTGCCTTTTCCAGAATATCCTGTACATGGAATAATGCAAATATGTAACTGTTTGGCCCTGGATTCTTTCATTTAGCTCAATATATACAAGATGCATCCATTTTGTTACACATGTTAGTTGTTTACTCCCTTTTATTGATGAATTGATTGGTTTTATTCTATCTTACGACTATCCAACATATGCTTTTAGACCAAAACTTGTGTTTTTTTTCTGATATAGACCTTGAATGTAAAATGCTGTTTTGAGAAATTAGCATGATGCTAGAAAGTTTTATTCTTAATTCACATGGTATGTTTTAAGAAGGCCTTTGAAATAGAAAAAAAATGTGCATGTTCACTCTCTAAAAACATGACATTGTCACTTTTGTAGAAAAGTTGTATAATAAGTAAAAAGTATATGGGATCTCTATTCAACATCAAAATTCTCTTTGAGTAAGTTTAACTTTGAGTCCATCAGAGATGACTTTCGCTTTGCCACTGCCAGGGAATTAAGTAATCTAATTAGGGACAAGCTGATTCAGCACAGATAACTCCAGAAAAGACTGTCCCAGGCCTTTATGTACCCTTGCAGGCATCATAAGTAAGATTTCTTGGCTCAGGACTCTGTATTTGTTTCCAGTACCAGTGTTTGTGATTCTTCCCTTTGGCATTACTCCATTTTGTAGACTTGTTAACGTCTCTGGCTTGAGAATTATTTTTCTCGAACTTCTTACTGTGTTTACAACCTGAAATGCTAAACACAGCTACCACTTAAATATTGTTAAAAGAACAGTCATCTATATAATGACCATTTTATACCATGAAAGGTCTGAAAAACACTATCAATCACTGCCAAGTTTGACTCTCCCCGTAGAGCCTATTGTGGGAATTACCAAGCTGAAGACTGCAGACTCCAAATTAAATTCTCTGGCTATATTATCCATGGTTAAAGAGACTCTATTTACCTATGTTCAGCTCTATACAGGTCTCTTTTATGTTTAAACAAACACAGACATAAGTCCTCCTCCTATAGTAGCCAAATTTTTAAAATAAAAAGGATTTTCCTGACTGTTGACACCATAACTATTACTATGTATTGAAACTTTGCAGGGCATTGGCCTTGATCTGCTGAGTGTTTTTTCACATCGTGTGGATTACTTTAAATGCTTATTTATATCATGGATGATAGGGGATATTTATCACCCAAATTGTTGTACCCCCAACCACAATATAACATTCTTCAATTTCAGATTAATCCTAAAAGACAAGTTACCTTTAAACACAATTATTCAAATTGTGGAATTAAAGGCACAATGGGTTTAGTAAAAGAAAAACATATAGAGTTTTCGGAATTTCTCACTGGGTTGTAGCCTTTAGTAATTGACAAATACTATAATCCCTTTTAGACCAAGAAATAAACCACGAGGAGGTTAATAATTTTAATAGGTTCTTCTAATGCTCTTTAAATTTAATATCCAATCTTTTTACCTACATAAAGATGGACCAGTTATATGACAAATTCACTAATATCAATTAATAACTTGCTAAATTTAAATTTTAAAACAGTGCTTGTATGTACCACCTTTAATTGGTGATATTCTCAATATTTGCAAAGGATTTCTTGATTTTACCACTGTGGCTTATTGCAATCCCTCTTTCCATGGATGATTCTATTTAAGTCGAGATTCATAATAGATAATTATTATTAGTTTCTGAAACAGAATTATTGCAAGACTGGTCAACATGATGAGAAGTAAGGGTGTCTCCAGAAGAGAAACATTAGAGGATCTTCCAAGTTGCCTTCATGGCAATCTACTCAGTGTTCTAAAACTCCCTTTCAAAATGGGGTGATCGAAAAAAGAAATCTAGTTTATGTTCACGGGTTAGACTCTCAAAGTTATTTCCAAAGCACTTCTGTGCTTTCTAAAAAGGTAGTCAAATACACAGGTATACGTGTTATGTTAAATACATTAGTGAACATAAAGAATAAAATAACACACTTTCAGAAGATCCCTCAGAGATAAAAGAGACAGAGAACAATAACTTCAATGGAAGTATTCAATTTTGTGTTTTTACATACACTAGAAAATAAAATCACCATGTATTTACATATATTATAACAACTTTCCCATAGCCACAAAATCAAATGGAGTGTACAGTTCCAAAAAATTGTTATAAATATAAAATAAATCACAGTTGTTAAAGAAAACTGACATGAGTATTTTTATCTAAAATATCTAGGTTGATAATAATGTTGGTAAATTCATTATACAATTGCTCAGTCTTCGTATCGTCAAGATTGCGTATTTTATTTATGCATTAACTATGAAGTATCTTACACGTGCATGCCCAGATAGAAAAATGTTCCAGAGAGGAGATGAAGAAGTCATCTTTTGAATAAGCTGATGCAACATATTTGCATCAAGAGATTTGACAAATCGCTGACAGAATAAACAGCAGACGAACGCAAATTTAGATCTAACTAAGGCCTACAAAATATACGAAGAGAGAAATCAAATG
Organism: Symphalangus syndactylus; assembly: GCF_028878055.3. Taxonomy (NCBI): domain Eukaryota; kingdom Metazoa; phylum Chordata; class Mammalia; order Primates; family Hylobatidae; genus Symphalangus; species Symphalangus syndactylus. The sequence continues at coordinate 47,597,511 of NC_072440.2, forward strand.
AGAAAGCATAGTTGTTATTCACAGGGGCATGATTATGCTAATACAATTTCAAGAACTACGTAGATAATACACAGAACATATCAACAGTGTTGATACGTCACGCTAAATGCTTTAGATATGATAGCAATGCCTTATATTTTTGTATTTTGGTCATATTAGTCCATGAACCACTTGTATACACATTGAATATATTACTGTTTAAGGTGAAGCAAAGTTTTTACAATATCCCAAACAGTCTCTAGTTTTTATCATTTATTATTTCTCTATCAAGACTATGAAGTTAAAATGACTTCGTAATTATTTTTAAAAAGAGAACATTTTAACTTTTAAACATTTAACTTTAACATTTAACATTTAACTTTGACATTAACTGCTTTGTTACTTATTCTGTACATTTTATATATTTTTAAAAAGTAAAATAATAAATGGCATTTATTAGGAAATACGTCAGTCAATAAAATAGGAGCAATACTGATTATTTAATTCAGTTTTATTACATAGGTATGCTAACTCAAATTAAGGCACTAATATGATCTAGTTTACTCCAAAGTAGTGTCCAACAAAATACTGATAGATGTTTCTTTAAAATAATTAGTTACAACAGTTTTCTTCTAAAATATACTCAAATATATAGTAAATATTGCATCCAGATCTTGATGTAAAATAATATTCTCCAAGTAAAAGAAGCAAAGTTCTTTGGAGAAATGCCTGATTCTAGGACTGAGATAGGAAATCCAAAAGATGAACCTGGAATGCATTGCAGGAACAGAAAATAAGAAAATGGCTAAACATAGGCATGCACATAGACATACTCAAGACTTCAGAGGAACCAAGGAAGGTAGGAGCCAACTGAAATAGCTGCAAAAGACCAAAGCTAGAAAAAGTAGAGCAACCAAATAAAGAGTATTGAGTTATAATCCAAGGTACAAAATAAATATTCATTATTTGATTCAAATATAAAAATGATTCAGTTAATGAATTAATGGATGAAATGGGAAAGACTAATCTCCCAGTTGAAGAATGTCAAATAATTTATAAAGATACTCTACCCTTGGGAGGTGAAGCATAATTTCTCATTCCTTATGTGTGGGCTAAATAAATTTCTGCCATATAGTACAATATGCCAAGAGAGGGAGAAAAACAGACAGGATAAACCTGACCAACAATATCTCAAGCCAGGTGTTCAAAGTAGCATCAATAATGTTAATAAATAATAAATAATAACCTATATATAAATAAATACCTATTTATAAATAGTAACCTATTTATAATAGGTGTTCTTCATACGACCTAATGAGAATAACACTTCATCTTTGGGGTCTTCCTCCCCAAAAATCTATAATCCAGTCTAATCATAGGAAAACACCAGGCAAACCCCAACTGAAAAGACATTTCACAAAATATCTAGTCAGTTCTCAGAACTGTCATGATCATACAAACAAAGTCTGTCACAGTCACAGGAAGCATGACCATTAAATGAAATTTGGTATCCTGGATGGAATCGTGGAACAGAAAAAGAACACTAGGAAAAAATGGAACATATATGAATAAAGTGTGAACTTTAGTAAGAAATAACATATCAGATTGACATGTTAGTTGTGGCACTGTATGTGCTCAGCTGGCCCTCCAATATGTAAGCAGCATTTACCACCTAGGCATTAAATTGACATATATCATTGAATTAATGCTCACACAAGTCTAAGTTGAGGATGTTATCTTATTATTGGTTGAATCTGTAAACAGTTCTCGAACCCATGACAATATTAAACGTGACATTCATATGAACATGATAAGAGTGTAACTCTAATACACTCAATCTTATTTGCAACAAAATGTACATTGATCAAAGTATGACAACCCTACACTCAAATTTTAGTCAAAACAAGTTGACCACACAAGTGTGTTTTTCTGTAAGTTTTTATATGTGAAAAACTTTCCCAGTTAAATATCAAACGTAAGCCAAATAATGACCCCCCAGGCTAATATAATTATAAAACAATGTAATTCCAATTTTTCTGACAAGACACATATGAAAATCTTCTAAAAGAGAAATACAGAATCATCATCAAAAGTATTTTTGTCAATGCACTTATTTTTTAATTGATAAAAAATGATTGTATATATTTATGGGGTACACGGTGATGTTTTAATCTATGAACACACTGCAGAAAGAGTCAATCAAGCTAATTAACATATCCATCATCTCACAAATTTATCCTTCTTCTTGTGGTAAGAACATAAAATTGATTCTTTTAGCAATTGTGAAATATACAACATATTATTATTAACCATGCAGTCCAACGGATCACTAAAACTTATTCTTCAAGTCTTCCTGAAACTTTGTACCATTTGATCAGTATTTCCCTTTACTCAGCACCACCATCAGCCTCTATCATCTCACACCTCTTAGAATAGCAATTGTAATACATTTTTTTCGACATATAAAAACAAAGATGTATGATACTAACTTTATTGGCTTAATTTAAAGCTATTGAAATTATTAAAATGTTTATAATATGAAAATTAGGCCAGGCATGGTAGCTCATGCCTGTAATTCCAGAACTCTGGGAGGCTGAGGCGAGACAGATTGCTTGATCTCAGGGGTTCAAGACCAGCCTGGGCAACATGGTGAAAGCCCAGTTCTAAGAAAAATACAAAAATTAGCTGGGCATGGTGATGTGCACCTGTGGTCCCAGCTACTTGGAGTCTGAGGCAGAAGGATCGCTTAAACCTAGGAGGGCAAGGCTGCAGTAAGCCGTGATTGTGCCACTGCACTCCAACCTGAGCAACAGAATGAAACCCTATCTCATAAAGAAAGTATATATATATACAAATTATAGATGAATAGAATGAAATATAAAGACTGAAATAATCTTATCTATGAATATAAAGCCATTTCAACTCAGTAGAGAAAACAATGATTTATTCAAGTAATGGTGCTAAAATAATTGGCTACACAGTCTAAAGCTAGATTAAAAATTCCAATTCCTTATTATAGACAAAAATATCGACATGAATTAAATAACTATAAAAAGTTAAAATAAAAATAAAAGCGCTAGAAGAATATACAAGTGTGCAAATAAAAATCCTGAGAGCGGAAATACCTTCCAAAACACACACCCCAGAAGTGATAAAGAAAATATGTATATTTCTTTGTATAAAAATGAAAAACTACCAACATATGAAAAAAGCAGCACTCTAAGCAAAGAGTTAAATAACAGAGTAATAGTTTTGTGATGTAACAATAGACAGATGACTTAAAATTTTAAATATAAAAATTACAGCTAAATATAGAAGTAAAGTATATTCTGAGGCAATTTTCAATTTCAGTATTATTTAGACAAATGAATTTTACAAAACAATTGTAAAAATCATTTCACCCATCAGATTCACACACACACACAAAATATTTTTATATACATAATACAAACAAGAACCTTGAAATAGGTAAAAAGCACCAATGAGTACAAAAATACCCTCTTACTCCTTTATGTACTTCACTATTTATTTAATCCAAAAACATAATCTTACATTAAACATGAAATTTTAATGATTCAGACAAGCAATTATAGTATATCTACCAAATTAGTGAATACCAAAATAACACAGGTTTAGATGTCCCACAAATTCACTTTGGGGGCAGATTAGAAACATTTATTAGTAGCTCATCTGCAATTACAATTTGTGACTTTTTACAATCAAGAGTCTTGGTAATGTTTTTAAGCAAATTATGAATGTACATGCATGATACGGAACATCCATCATCACTGTAGAGCCTTGTCAATGCACTCCATTTAAGAAAACAAATGATAAATATACATAGATTAAGAAAAGAGACATGTAAAAGACGTAAGTTACACCTTTCTTGCTTTACATTTTGATTTACTGACGCTTCTGCAGTATTGGCAGTGACCAAGATGGAAAATACACACTAAATTTAAAACATTGCTTGAAATTAAAAGCATAATGACAGAGACTAATAGATTTCATTCCTGTTTGATCTCTGCACTGACATCATATTTAGCTTGATAATTTTAGCAAGGAGCATTGAATCAATAACTCAATGATCTCAGCTTTGTTGATGTACAATTTTATCTTACATCATCTATAAAACATTTATCAGCAACAATTTATAATATGAACGTTTAAATATGATAGGTTTAGGTCGAATATCTATTGAAATGATAAACAGCTATTAGTTCATATATCTCTGTTAAGTGATGTTAAAAGTAAACTCCTAAATGGATGTTGCAAAATCATTCAACACAACATGCAGAGTCCATCACTTCATCACCTTTTTGGCAGACACAATTCAGGGCAACTCAGATTTAAGGCAAGTCGGCCACATACCTGTTCAAACTCATTTTAGAATTTAAAATAAAATACTGAGCTATTCTAGAGGAAGGAGGAAAAGGAGGAGGAAGAAAAGGAGAAAAAACCAGAAGCACTGTATACTTGTAATATCATAAATGCATTATATTCTGATTCTAATTTAGACATAACTTACTTTATAACCATGTATATGACCCCAAACTTCTAAGTACAATATCATTTCTTATTGTTTTATATCATCATTTCAGAAATGTATTTCACTTTTTATTTACTTCAATTATCAGTGCTTGTTAACACTTTTGTTATGAGACTCATTATCTCCCAAACCAGTTATCAATGTTATGCATTTTATAAATTTTCTAAGTATTGTACTTATTTCTCCTTAAATAGTAAAATAACAGAATTTGACATTTTAAAATTATATAGGTGAATTGTAAACTTACTTATAGTCAATTTATTTTAAAAGTAAATTTTCTTATTTGGATAAAAAATTATTTTTATTTGGTATACAAAAAGATAAAAACAGGCAAGCCCTTATTTCTCACTAATTTTGAAATTTCTAGAAAAAAAGTTAAAATGTTTACTTTCTAATGACAACGAGATTAAAAAATATTGCAAGGAATGAAACAAAAGAAATGAATAGAGGCCTGGATCCATGATATAAATAAAGGCTCTAATATTATAATACATAGTACATTGGAGAATTAATTTAAAGCCATATAGGAGTAAGACACAGTTTCCAAACATAAATAATTAACTTAGGTATAGGATATTTTAAAAATCATCCTACATGACGGCAGAATCAAAAAAGAACTATCAACTTTGTTCCATAAAAACTGTACATCCATTCATCTGTGTTCTCCTACGTGCTCCCAATACCTCACCAGTGCTGAAATGGTGACTTTCCAGGCTGGAGAGCAGTCTTGGACAAAGAAGAGACAGGTGCAGAAAGTCACCCACACAATATACGAACAAAGAGAAAAGTAACTTTAAGGTTATTATGCAAATGAATTATTAACCTTCAAAAATTAGAAATGAAAAGGTAAATAATTACTTGGAATATCAAAACAGCTCAATCCAGAATATAATATCCTAGAACAAAAAGAAATATCTCACAGTTCTTCCAGCTATTGAACAAATAAATAAGAATATACAGTTTTATTTTTTAAATGCAATACAAAGATGAAAAATACAGGAAACAAATATAGAACCAAACATAATAATTTACGGAATAAAACTATATTAGAAGCACTAAGGAAAAAATACAAGTGGACAGAATGAAGCATGAGTATGGAAGGAAATGGATGATACGAAAAAGAAGTTAAGATACAGCTAATTAATAGGGCAGGGCAGAGAAGGATGAACAATGGATCAGGAAGTTAAAGAGAAGATTCCAGCACTATGTGATAGCAGTAATTACTTGTAATGGCAAAAACTGCAAATAATATACATAATTGAAACCCTACATACAACAATTACAAGATGAGATGAGTATTATAGCAAGGCAATATTATCCTTACATTTTTACATTAGGAAATAAACAAGAATGAAATTAGTAAAATCATTTAAGAAATTAATGAAATCACAAGATATTTCCGAAAATGTTAATATGAAAAGTTAATAAGGATAAAAATAAATTTATTAAAAAGCAAATAAATGCAATGCATAAGATGAGTTTCTTCTGTGAAAATGCTAAGGAAACAAAGAAACTTCTAAAAAGGTTGTTTATTTAAAAAATAGAGAACATGAGTTAATGCCATTAGGGAAAAAATTAACCTTATATATAACACAGATTATCATGTCATAAAATGATGTTATGACAAAAAGTATGCCAGGACATTTAGAAACTTAAACAAAATGGCTACATTTAAATAAAAATGTTAACAAGCCAAACTAAAAAAAAAGCACAGAAATAGTTCTATAAATTAGAATGAATCCAGTTACAATTAATTCTACAAATAAAAGCATTTTTTAAAAACATCTATACCGTTTTTCATAATGACTGTACTAATATACTTCCTTTCTCACCAAAAGGGTACAAAGGTTCTCTTTTCTCCCTATTCTTCCAATGCTTGCCATCCTTCATCTTTTCTATAATAGCCAGTCTAACAGGTGTCAGATGATATCTCACTGTGTTTTTAACTTGCTTTCCCTGATGATTAGTGATGTTGAGCATTTTTTCTTGCACCTATGGGCCATTTGTATGACTTCTTTTGAGAAATGTCTGCTCAGAACCTTTGCTCATTTTTAAGTTGATTATTTATTTATTTACTATTGAGCTGTTATATATATTGGATATTATATATATCCAATGGTCCCACTACTGGATATATACCCAAAGGATATGGAATCAGTATGTCAAACAGATATCTGATCTCCATGTTCATTGCAGCATTATTCACAAGAGCCAAAATATGGAAACAACCTAACTGTCCATCAATGAATGAATGGATAAAGAAAATGTGATATATATCATATTTATATATCTGTAAACGCAAGAAAACAATATTCAGCCCTATAAAAAGGCAGCATTGTCACTTGCAACAAAATAGATGAACCTGGAGGACATTATGTTAAGTGAAAAAAAAACAGGAACAGAAAGACAAGTGCCATATGATCTCACTTATAGGTAGAATCTTAAAAAGTGAAACTCATAGAAAGAGAAGAAAATGGTGTTTATCAAAGACTTGAAGTCGGAGGGAGAGAGATTGGGGAGATGGTCAAAGAACAAAAAATTTCAGTTAGACAGGAGGAATAATTTCAAGAGATCTGTTGCACATCATGGTGACTGTAGTAAATAAGAATGTAACGTGTACTTGATAACTTTTGAGAGAGTAGATTTTAAATGTACTCACTACAAAAAAAAAAAAAAATGTGAGGTAGTGCATGTGTAAAGTAACTTGATTTAGCCATTCCACAGAGCATATGTCTATCCAAACATAATGTTGTATATCATAAACATACATTTTACTTGCCAAAGAAATATTAAAATAAAATAATTTTACACAAAACTACCACTCTATCATTTCAAAATTCTTTTCAATTTCAGAACAATTTCTGAGAAGAAAAATTAAGAGATAACTATTGGGTACCGGGCTTAATACCTGGGTAATAAAACAATCTGTGCAACAAGCCCCTAAGACTTGAGTTTACCTATGTAACAAATATTCACATGTATCTCTGAACTTAAAGTTAAAGAATGAATGAATGAATAAATAAATAAATAAATAAATAAATAAATAAATAAATCTGCACTCCCACCCCCGCTAAAAAAACTTAAGAAATAAATCCAAATTTATTTATAAGACCACTCTAACATGAATCAAAATTCAAAGTCAGAGTAATAAATAAAAATTATAATCCAATCTCATTAGTGAAAACAGATATCATAATTTTAAACAATATATCAGCAAAGCCATTTCAGCAATGTGAAAATACATACTAGGGCAGATTGTGAATATCAGAGGAATGAAATTTTTTAAGACATCAGTTATCATAACTAAAACAGTAAGTATTGAGAAAAATATAAATATTTTGAAAGTAGCAGAAATTCAACTTTCATTCATTTTGATAAAAATATCTTTTTGATACACTAGGAAAAATAAGAGAATTTTAAACAGACAAAATGTTTGAAAGCATTCTATTTAAAATTCTGATCAAGACCAAGATGCCTGCTATTTTAATTTATTGTCAATAACAATTTTAATTTCATATATTCAGAAATCACAGAACCCACTGCTAAATAACTTCATGAATCAAAAGACATCATCTAATAAATGTTGTAAGTACTTATTAGTGTAAACAATAATAAAAATAAGGTACTGGATGTCCTAGTAGGTATACAAAGATAAAAAAAAAAGTTTGCAAAAGAGTAAATGAAACTGATTATGAAAATGATATGATTAACTGCATAGAGAATACCAAATTTATGAACAACTTTTTACAAAAAAGAAAATTTAGTAGGGTTAGAGGATTTAAGATAATTTATAAAAATCATTTGCCTTTTTGTTCATCAGCTATAAATAATTAAGAAACATTTACAGCAACAATAACTAAAATATCAATTACCTACCCATAAAACATACAAACACTAAAAGGACTCTGTAAAACCACAAAAAACAAAAAACAAAACTTTATTGATACACATTAAAGGAAACACAAACAGGAAAACTTACCTTGAATATAAAGAGAAAGACTCTGTGTTGTACATGTTGTAAATGTCTTAATTCTGTTACAAACAAACAAGCAAACAAAGCATCTAAGGGTTCACAGTAATTGCAATAAAAATTCCAACAGAGTTTTGTGGTGGACATCAATAAACTGATTTAGAAACTTATGCTACCTGACTTCAAACTATACTACAAGGCTGCAGTAACCAAAACAGCATGGTATTGGCACCAAAACAGATATAGACCAATGGAACAGAACAGAGCCCTCAGAAATAATGCCGCATATCTACAACTATCTGATCTTTGACAAACCTGACAAAAACAAGCAATGGGGAAAGGATTCCCTATTTAATAAATGGTGCCGGGAAAACTGATTAGCCATATGTAGAAAGCTGAAACTGGATCCCTTCCTTACACCTTATACAAAAATTAATTCAAGATAGATTAAAGACTTACATGTTAGACCTAAAACCATAAAAACCCTAGAAGAAAACCTAGGCAATACCATTCAGGACATAGTCATGGGCAAGGACTTATGTCTAAAACATGAAAAGCAATGGCAACAAAAGCCAAAATTGACAAATGGGATCTAATTAAACTAAAGAGCTTCTGCACAGCAAAATAAACCACCATCAGAGTGAACAGGCAGCCTATAAAATGGGAGAAAATTTTTGCAACCTACTCATCTGACAAAGAGCTAATATCTAGAATCTACAATGAACTCAAACAAATTTGCAAGAAAAAAACAAACAACCCCATCAAAGAGTGGGCAAAGAATATGAACAGACATTTCTCAAAAGAAGACATTCATGCAGCCAAAAAACACATGAAAAAATGCTCATCATCACTGGCCATCAGAGAAATGCAAATCAAAACCACAGTGAGATACCATCTCACACCAGTTAGAATGGCCATCATTAAAAAGTCAGGAAACAACAGGTGCTGGAGAGGATGTGGAGATATAGGAACACTTTTACACTGTTGGTGGGACTGTAAACTAGTTGAACCATTATGGAAGTCGGTGTGGTGATTCCTCAGGAATCTAGGACTAGAAATACCATTTGACCCAGCCATCCCATTACTGGGTATATACCCAAAGGACTGTAAATCATGCTGCTATAAAGACACATGCACACGTATGTTTATTGCAGCACTATTCACAATAGCAAAGACTTGGAACCAACCCAAATGTCCAACAATGATAGACTGGATTAAGAAAATGTGGCACATATACACCATGGAATAATATGCAGCCATAAAAAATGATGAGTGCATGTCCTCTGTAGGGACATGGATGAAGCTGGAAACCATCATTCTCAGTAAACTATCACAAGGACAAAAAACCAAACACAACATGTTCTCACTCATAGGTGGGAATTGAACAATGAGAACACATGGACACAGGAAGGGGAACATCACACAGGGGACTGTTGTGGGGTGGGGAGAGGGGGGAGGGACAGCATTATGAGATATACCTAATGCTAAATGAAGAGTTAATGGGTGCAGCACACCAACATGGCACATGTATGCATATGTAACAAACCTGCACGTTGTGCACATGTACCCTAAAACTTAAAGTATAATAATAATAATAATAATAATAATAATAAAAAGATCTTTCCTCATCTTCCCACGAGAGTCAGAATAAAATTAAAATCCCTACCAAGCGAAAAAAAATAAAGAAAACACAAAGGTCCACCAATAGTGAAAACTGCCTGGAAAGCAAAAGGATAAGGTGAGGAAATGCACTACTAGATATCGACTTCTTATAAACCAATATTTACTAAGATAGAAATGTATTGGCTCACAAAGAAACAAGTAGAGATAAACAGAAAACACAAAAACACAGTTTCGAAAGAAAAAAAAAAATTTCAATAACTTTGTAGCCAGTTATCTATGTGGGAAAATAATTTGAGGTTATGTATATCATACTGCAGAACAGTAAGTGAACTCCAAATACATTCATGACTGAAGTATAAAAGACAAAAAGGTAAAAACAAAATTAGCAGAAAATTGGAAAAATATTTTAAATATTTATTAAATAAGACACAAAATGTATAACCCTTGAAAGAAAAACAGTGACAAGTTTCACCATGTTAAAATAGTTAATTTTATTTATCTGAAAAACAGTGTGATGGTTAATATTGATTGTCAACTTGATTGGATTGAAGTATGCAAAGTGTTGTTCCTGGGTGTGTCTGTGAGGGTATTGCCAAAGGAGATTAATATTTGAGTTAGTGGACTGGGAGAGGCAGACCCACCCTCAATCTGGGTGGGCACCATCTAATCAGCTGCCAGCAAGGTTAAGATAAAAGCAGGCAAAGGGCTAGACTGGCTAAATTTGCTGGCCTCCATGTTTCTCACATGCTGGATGCTCCCTGCCCTCGACATTCGGACTCCCAAGTTCTTCAGCTTTTGGACTCTTGGATCTACACCAGTGGTTTGCCAGGGTTCTCTAGCCTTCGGCCACAGACTGAAGGCTGAACTGTCAGCTTCCCTACTTTTGAGGTTTTGGGACTCGGACTGGCTTCCTTGCTTCTCAGCTTGCAGGCAGTCTATTATGGGACTTCATCTTGTGATCTTGTGAGTCAATACTCCTTAATAAACTCCCCTTCATATATACATCTATCCTTTAGTTCTGTCCTTCTAGAGAACCCTAATACAAATAATAAACAAATTTTTTATAAACAACATATTGCAAACCTCTCCTTCATTCTCTATTCACTTTCCCTGCTTTGTTTCTTCAAAGCAATGATCATTTTCTGATTACTATATAGTTCATGCATTTATTTTGTGTATTGTCTATATTCCTTCACAAAACTTAAATCTATGAAGGAGGCATATTTGTCTATTTTGTTTTATGTTGTGTTCCAGTAACTAGAAGAGTGTCTGGCAAGCAGGACACAATCAATAAATATTTGTTGAAAGAGTACATTAATGAATCAATAAAATAAAGAGACAAACATCTCAACAGGAAAGTGACCAAAATAAAAGAACAGCATTTTATAGAAGATGACAGGTACATGTCATATAAATCAACATATGGAAAATGCTTAAACCTATTAATAATAAGATAAATATGAATCAGGATGACAATAGTATAACACTTTGCATTCACTATATTACAGCTTATTATTACAGATATTGGTGAGGGTGTGTGCCAATGGAAATCTTATAAGCTACTCACTGCAATATAAATAAGTGCAACTCTTTGGGAATTTTACTGAAATACTGAACAGCCATATACTTTACAAATGAGCAATTCTTTTTTCAAGGCATGTATTATACCATGGACAACCTCTTACAAAATTACAATAAACCAAAGTACTCACATAGTCATAACATTGTTTAAAATAGTAAAACAATAAAGGAAAAAAGTCTAAATGTCCATTGACAAAAGAATAGATAAATTAGTTTTGTTATATTTACAGAATGGAATGCTAGACTACATTTGTAATTATTGAATCGTAGCTCTTCACAACACCATGAATTGATAATATACAAATATTGAGCGAGAACACAAATTGCAGAAGCCTGCTATATGAGGGATCTCCAGAGAAACAGAACCAGATTTCATATATATATATATACATACATATATATATAGAGAGAGAACAATGATTCAGCGCATGCATTTACGAGGCTGGCAAATCCAAAATCTGTAGAGCTGATGTTCCAGTTCAAGTTCAAAGGTCTAAGCTACTGTAGACACAGGAGGTGTCAAAGTTTCAGTCCAAAGGCCCTCAGGCAGGAAAATTCTCACCTACTTGGAGGAAGGGTGGCCTTTTTCTAGTCAGCCCTTCAATTAAATTCAAAAGGCCCACACACTGGGTGGGGAGAGAGGGGGCAACTGCCTTACTCAGTCTAACAATTTAAATGTTAATTTCAACCAAAAATATCTTCACAGAAACTCCCAGAATAATGTTTGACCAAATATCAGGGCACTCCATGGCCCAGTCAAGTGGACATACACATTAATCTTTATACCTATGTATAGTGCTCGTTTTTTATAAAGCATAAAATTAAGAAATACTAACCATTAAGCTATTTAGAAAGTGTTATAAACTATAAGTGTAAAAAACTGCAATAGTTAACAACAATAAACAATGAACGAATGCCTACACAAATCTGAAGGAAATAAATTTTGATCCAAGTTTAGAGAATGTGGAGGGGTGTCAAGGAGGGAAGACGGCACTGTGCAATGTCAGTAACTTTACTTTTTAAAGGATGGCATTGGTATAGAGGTACATAGAAACATAAAAAACTCAGAAAGGACTGATGGAAGCCACCAAATTGTACATATCACACACACACACACACACACACACATAATATACACAATAGTACATACATATATGTAAGCTTATATATATATAAATACACCCTCATGTATTTTACATTTACCTAATATTCCTGGGGAAAGAAAGATAATACAAGTCTACATCTGTTCTTTCAATTAAGTTTCTAATCTATAAAAACTGTGAATAAATAACAAACATCATTTAATAGATATTATGAGGAAAATAAATTATTACATGTAATTATATTCCAGAGTAATTAAGTAATGAAAACAGTTTGGGAGGAATTTGTAATGCTGAAAATTAAGTATAAAAGTCTAGTTGTAGTCACTTATGTAATTGAATGTAGAGGAATTGAATATCAATAAAAAAGGATATTTTTCTTGAAAAAATTATTTTTCTATTTTTTCTTCAGATCATTTGAAGAAATATGTTATTAATCATGTGGCCATTTATAGATCAGTGTTAAGTTCAAATTTCTACGCTAATGGTGAAAGAATGAGCACGAAGCCCTGATTGTACAGTTTGCTTTCCAGGATCACAATTACAACAACTGTGGTGGGGGGCAGCCAAGGTTTTGTCATTGATTAGTTAATGGTTTTGATGCCAGACTATGTCTGAGTAGAAAACAACTCCTATAATCTCTATTTATTTAAAATATTGCACTTAGAAGACATGGGTTTGGTTTTTTTTTTTTTTTTTTCAAATGGAGCCTTGTTTTGTTGCCCAGGCTGGAGTGCAGTAGCCCCATCTCAGCTCACTGCAACTTCCACCTCCTTGGTTCAAGTAATCCTCCTGCCTCAGCCCCTACCAGTAGCTGGGATTACAGGCACGGATCACCATACCTGGCTAATTTTTGTATTTTTAATTGAGACAAGGTTTTGCCATGTTGGCCAGGAAGGTCTCGAACTCCTGACCTCAGGTGATCCATGCGCCTTGGCCCTCCAAAGTGCTGGGATTACAGGTGTGAGCCACCACACACAGCCAATATTTATTTATTTATTTGTTTATTTATTTTCAAATTGTGAGAACTTTTATTTAGAGAGATATTACTCACTTGGAAACAGCGGCTTACAAAGTTGCCAAACCACATGGCCAGTAGGTAGGTGTTTATTTCTCATCCCTTGTTCATGAATATAAACCTAATATTTCTTTAAAAATAAAAAATAATTCATTACAATGAAGAAAAGAATCAAGATTCCCATGTCCGTCCATCCTTTTTTTTTTTTTTTTTTTTTTTTTTTTTTTAGAATTACTAGTTTTCTTACTTATGTACCTTTTTTTAAATTTTATTATACTTTAAATTCTGGGATACATGTGCAGAAAGTGAAGGTTTGTTACATAGGTATACATGTGCCATGGTGATTTGCTGCACCCATCAACCCATCATCTAGGTTTTAAGACCCGCATGCATTAGGTATTTCTCCTAATGCTCTCCCTCCCCTTTCCCCCCACCCCACAACAGGCTCCAGTGTGTGATGTTCCCTCCCAGTGTCCATATGTTCTCATTGTTCAATTCCACTTATGAGTGAGAAAATGCAGTGTTTGGTTTTCTTTTCATGTTAGTTTGCTGAGAATGATGGTTTCCAGCTTCATCCATGTCCCTGCAAAGGACATGAACTCATGAATTTTAATACCTGCATAGTATTCCATGGTGTATATGTGCCACATTTTCTTTATCCAGTCTATCATTGATGGGCATTTGGGCTTGTTCCAAGTCTTTGCTATTGTGAATAGTGCTGCAATAAATATATGTGTACATACGTCTTCATAGTATAATAATTTATAATCCTTTGGGTATATACCCAGTAATGAGATTGCTGGGTCAAATGGTATTTCTGGTTCTAGATACTTGAGGAATCACTACACTGTCTTCCACATGGTTGAACTAATTTACACTCCCACCAACACTGTAAAAGTGTTCCTATTTCTCCACATCCTCTCCAGCATCTGTTGTTTCCTGACTTTTTAATGACAATTAAACCATTCTAACTGGCATGAGATGGTATCTCATTGTGGTTTCGATTTGCATTTCTCTAATGACCAGTGAGGATGAGCTTTTTTTCATACGTTTGTTAGCTACATAGATGTCTTCTTTTGAGAAGTGTCTGTTCATACTCTTTATACACTTTTTGATGGGGTTCTTTGTTTTTTTCTTGTAAATTTGTTTAAGTTCCTTGTAGATTCTGGATATTAGCCCTTTGTCAGGTGGCTAGATTGCAAAAATTTTCTCCCATTCTGTAGGTTGCCTGTTCACTCTCATGATAGTTTCTTTTGCTGTGAAGAAACTCTTTATTTAATTAGATCCCATTTGTCAATTTTGGCTTTTGTTGCAATTGCTTTTGGTGTTTTAGTCATGAAGTCTTTGCCCATGCCTATGTCTGAATGGTATTGCCTAGGTTTTCTTCTAGGGTTTTTATGGTTTTAGGTCTTACATTTAAGTCTTTAATCCATCTTGAGTTAATTTTTGTAGAAGGTGTAAGGAAGGGGTCCAGTTTTAGTTTTCTGCATATGGCTAGCCAGTTTTCACCGTTTATTAAATAGGGACTCCTTTCCCCATTGCTTGTTTGTGTCAGATTTGTCAAAGATCAGATGGTTGTAGATGTATAGTGTTATTTCTGGGGCCTCTGTTCTGTTACATTGGTCTATATATCTGTTTTGATACCAGTCCCATGCTGTTTTCGTTACTGTAGCCTTGTAGTATAGTTTGAAGTCAGGTAGCATGATGCCTCCAGCTTTGTTCTTTTTGTTTAGGATTGTCTTGGCTATACAGGCTCTTTTTTGGTTCCATATGAAATTTGAAGTATTTTTTCTAATTCTGTGAAGAAAGTCAATGGTAGCTTGATGGGAATAGCATTGAATCTATAAATTACTTTGGACAGTATGGCCATTTTCACAATATGGATTCTTCCTATCCATGAGCATGGAATGTTTTACTATTTGTTTGTGTCTTCACTTATTTCCTTGAGCAGTGGTTTGTAGTTCTCCTTGAAGAGGTCCTTCACGTCCCTTGTAAGTTGTATTCTTAGATATTTTATTCTCTTTGTAGCAACTGTGAATGGGAGTTCACCCATGGTTTGACTCTCTGTTTGTCTATGATTGGTGTATAGGAATGCTTGTAATTTTTGCATATTGATTTTGTATCCTGAGACTTTGCTGAAGTTGCTTATCAGCTTAAGGAGATTTTGGTCTAAGACAATGGGGTTTTCTAAATATGCAATCATGTCATCTTCAGATAGAGACAATTTGACTTCCTCTCTTCCTATTTGAATACCTTTTATTTCTTTCTCTTTCCTGATTGTCCTGGCCAGAACTTACAGTACTATGTTGAATAGGAGTGGTGAGAGAGCACATCCTTGTTTTGGACCAGTTTTCAAAGGGAATGCTTCCAGCTCTTGCCCATCCAGTATGATATTGGCTGTCAGTTTGTCATAAATAGTTCTTATTATTTTGAGATATGTTCCATCAATACCTAATTTATTGTGTGTTTTTAGCATGAAGTGGTGTTAAATCGTACCAAAGGAATTTTCTGCATTTATTGAGATAATACCGTGTTTTTTGTCATTGGTTCTGTTTATGTGATGGATAACATTATTGACGTGTGTATGTTGAACAAGCCTTGCATCCCAGGAATGAAGCCGACTTGATTGTGGTTGATAAGCTTTTTTGACGTGCTGCTAGATTCAGCTTGCCAGTATTTTATTGAGGATTTTCACATCAATTTCTATCAAAGATATTGGCCTGAAATCTTTTGTTTTTCTTGTGTCTCTGCCAGGTTTTGGCATCAGGATGATGCTGGCCTCATAAAATGAGTTAGGGAGGAGCCCCTCTTTTTTTGTTGCTTGGAATAGTTTTAGAAGGAATGGTACCAGTTCTTCTTTGTACCTCTGGTAGAATTTGGCTGCAATTCTATCTGGTCCTGGGCTTTTTTTGGTTGTTAAGTTATTAATTACTGCCTCATTTTCATAACTTGTTATTGGTCTATTTAGGGAATTGACTTATTCCTTGTTTAGTCTTGGGAGGGTGCATGTGTCCAGGAATTTATCAATTTCTTGTAGATTTTCTAGTTTATTTACGTAGAAGTGTTTACAGTATTTTCTGGTGGTAGTTTGTATTTCTGTTGGATCAGCGGTGATATTCCTTTTATCATTTTTTATTTTATCTATTTGATTCTTCTCTCTTTTCTTCTTTATTATTCTGGCTAGGAGTCTATTCTTTTTGTTAATCTTTCCAAGACACCAGGTCCTGGATTCAGATTTTTTCGAAGGATTTTTTGTGTTTCTAACTCCTTCAGTTCTGCTCTGATCTTAGTTATTTCTTGTCTTCTGCCAGCTTTTGAATATGTTTGCTCTGGCTTCTCTAGTTCTTTTAATTGCAATGTTAGGGTATGGATTTTGTATCTTTCCCTCTTTCTGTGAGCATTTAGTGCTATAAATTTCCCTCTAAACACTGCATTAGTGGTGTCCCAGAGATTCTGGTACATTGTATCTTTGCTCTCACTGATTTCAAAGAACTTCTTTACTTCCGCCTTAATTTTGTTATTTATCCAGTAGTCATTCAGGAGCAGGTTGTTCAGTTTCCATGTAGTTGTGCGGTTTTGAACGTCTTTCTTAATCCTGAGTTCTAATTTGATTGCACTGTGGTCTGAGAGACTGTTTGTTATGATTTCCGTTCTATTGCATTTGCTGAGGAGTGCTTTACTTCCATTTATGTGGTCAATTTTAGAATAAGTGCTATGTGGTTCTGAGAAGAATGTATATTCTGTTGATTTGAGGTGGAGAGTTCTGTAGCTGTCTATTAGGTCTGCTTGGTGCAGAGCTGAGTTCAAGTTCTGAATATCCTTGTTAATCTTCTGTCTCATTCATCTGTCTAACATTGACAGTGGGGTGTTAAAGTCTCCCACTATTATTGTGTGGGAGTCTAGGTCTCTTTGTGGATCTCTGAAAACTTGCTTTATGAATCTGGGTGCTCCTGTATTGGGTGCAAATATATTTAGGATAGTTAGCTCTTCTTGTTGCATTGATCCCTTTACCATTACGTAATGCCCTTTTTTTTTTTTTTTTTTTTGATCTTTGTTTGTCTAAAGTCTGTTTTATCAGAAACTAGGATTGCAACTGCTGATTTTTTGCTTTTCATTTGTCTGGTAAATGTTCTTCCATCCCTTTATTTTAAGCCTATGTGTGTCTTTGCAGTGAGATGGGTCTCCTGAATACAGCACACTGATGGGCCTTGACTGTTTATCCAATTTACCAGTCTGTGTTTTTTAATTGAGGCATTTAGCCCATTTACATTTAAGGTTAATATTGTTATATGTGAATTTGATTCTGTCATCATGAGACTAGCTGGTTATTTTGCACATTAGTTGATGCAGTTTCTTCATAGTGTCATTGGTCTTTACATTTTGGTATGCTTTTGCAGTGGCTGGTGCTGGTTTTTCCTTTCCATACTTTAGTGCTTCCTTCAGGAGCTCTTGTAAGGCAGGCCTAATGGTGACAAAATCCCTCAGCATTTGCTTATCTGTAAAGGATTTTATTTATCCTTCACTTAGGAATCTTAGTTTGGCTGGATATGAAATTATGTTTTGAAAATTCTTTTAAGAATGTTGAATATTGGCCCCCACTCTCTTCTGGCTTGTAGGGTTTCTGCCAAGAGATCCGCTGTTAGTCTGATGGGCTTCCCTTTGTGGGTAACCCGACCTTTCTCTCTGGCTGCCCTTAACATGTTTTCCTTCATTTCAACCTTGGTGAATCTGACAATTATGTGTCTTGGGGTTGCTCTTCTCGAGGAGTATCTTAGTGGTGTTCTCTTAATTTCCCGAATTTCAATGTTG
The DNA here is from genome assembly GCF_028878055.3 of Symphalangus syndactylus. Taxonomy (NCBI): domain Eukaryota; kingdom Metazoa; phylum Chordata; class Mammalia; order Primates; family Hylobatidae; genus Symphalangus; species Symphalangus syndactylus. The sequence goes on from NC_072440.2 coordinate 47,616,140, forward strand.
GCCTGTCTTGCTAGGTTGGGGAAATTCTCCCAGATAATATCCTGAAGTGTGTTTTCCAACTTGGTTCCATCTCCCCATCACTTTCAGGTACATCAATCAATCATAGGTTTGGTCTTTTCACATAATTCCATATTTCTTGGAGGCTTTGTTTTTTTCCTTTTCATTCTTTTTTTTCTAATCTTATCTTTACAATTTATTAAGTTGTTCTTCAATCTCTGATATCCTTTCTCCTGCTTGATCAATTCAGCTGTTAATACTTGTGTATGCTTCACAAAGTTCTCATGCTGCATTCTTCAACTCCATTAGGTCATTTATGTTCTTCTCTAAACTGATTATTCTAGGTAACAGTTCCTGTAACCTTTTATCAAGGTTCTTAGCTTCCTTGCATTGGGTTAGAATATGCTCCTTTAGCTCGGAGGAGTTTGTTATTACCCATCTCCTGAAGCCTACTTCTGTCAATTTGTCAAACTGATTCTCCATCCAGTTTTGTTCCCTTGCTGGCGAGGAGTTGTGATCCTTTGGAGGAGAAGAAGTATTCTGCTTTTTGGCATTTTCAGCCTTTTTGCACTGGTTTTTCCTCATCTTGATGGATTTGTCCACCTTTGATCTTTGATGCTGATGACCTTTGAACGGAGTTTTTCGTGGGCATCCTTTTTGTTGATGTTGATGTTATTGTTTTTTGTTTGTTAGTTTTCCTTCTAACAGACAGGTCCTCTGCTGCAGGTCTACTGGAGTTTGCTGGAGGTCCGCTCTGGACCCTGTTTGCCTGGGTATCACCAGTGCAGGCTGCAGAACAGTAAAGATTGCTGCCAGCTCCTTCCTCTGGAAGCTTCTTCCCAGAGGGGTACCTGCCAGTTGCCAGCCAGAGCTCTCCTGTATGAGATGTCTGTCAACCCCTGATAGGAGATGTCTCCCAGTCAGGAGGCACAAGGGTCAGGGACCCACTTAAGGAGGCACTGTGTCCCTTAGCAGAGCTTGAGCGCTGTGCTGGGAGATCCATTGCTCTCTTCAGAGCTGGCAGGCAGGAATGTTTAAGTCTGCTGAAGCTGTGCCTATAGCCACCCCTTCTCCCAGGTGCTCTGTCCCAGGGAGATGGGAGTTTTATCTATAAGCCCCTGACTGGGGATGCTGCCTTTCTTTCAGAGATGCCCTGCCCAGAGAGGAGGAATCTAGAGAGGCAGTTTGGCTACAGCGGCTTTGCTGCAATGTAGTGGGTTCGAACTTCCTGGAGGCTTTGCTTACACTGTGAGGGGAAAACCACTTACTCTAGCCTCAGTAATGGCAGACACCCCTTCCCTCACTGAGCTCAATTGTCCTAGGTTGACTTCAGACTACTGTGCTGGCAGTGAGAACTTCAAGCCAGTGGATCTTAGCTTGCTGGGCTCTGTGGGTGTGGGACCTGCTGAGCAAGACTACTTGGTTCTCTGGCTTCAGCCCTCTTTCCAGGGGAGTAAATAGTTCTGTCTCACTGGGGCTCCAGTCACCACTGGGGTACAAAAAAAACTCCTGCAGCTAGCTCGATGTCTGCCCAAAACGCTGCACAGTTTTGTGCTTGAAACCCAGGGCCCTAGTGATGTAGGCACCCGAGGGAATCTCCTGGTCTGTGGGTTGCAAAGACTGTGGGAAAAGCATGGTATCTGGGCCGCATAGCACAGTCCCTCACGGCACAGTCCCTCACGGCACAGTCCCTCAAGCCTTCCCTTGGGAAAGGGAGGGAGTTCCCTAGCCCCTTGTGAGACAGAGCCCCACCCTGCTTCTGCTCGCCTTCTGTGGGCTGCACTCACTATATAACAAGTCTTGATGAGATGAACTGGGTACCTCAGTTGGAAGTGCAGAAGTCACCCACCTTCTGCATTGGTCTCCCTGGGAGCTGCAGACTGGAGCTGTTCCTATTTGGCCATGTTGCCAGATCCCCCAGGTTTAATATTTTAACTGTATGAGAAAATACTGTGTAGAAAATAATGAAACATAAGCAGTCACAGAAACATTGAAAATATTTAAGAGGAAATAAATGTAACCTAAGAACAAAATAAAATACTTTCTTACTTAGGATCCATTTATTTGCACATATACATGTGTAGAAAGCAATTATCAACCTTGTTTATTTAAAGTATTGAAGTTGTTTGGGGATGAATCAGGATTTTACATCTAGTTCTTCAATAATTCATTAAAATATTTTTCAATCAAGACTTTTCTTATTTTCACTTAATCTATACATCATTAATATGAATGTTTCATGATTTTTTTTGCCATTTGAAATGTATAAAAATGTACTTGGCCTTAGATTATTTTTGCAAAAATTACCTACATTTTAATGTACAATAAAATTGCAAGCAGGGATTTAAAAATAATCTTAATTCAATGAGCATATGTAGGTGAAGACACAAATACACACACATATGTGTTCGTGTTTCCATAAGAAAGCATTTAGTGAGTTCTTACATCTGCCAAAGGATATTAAGGAGAGTTTATTGGAAATGATAATTGTGAACCAAATTAAGATTGCTGTTTATGCATCAGATTCAATTAACTTAATATTATGATAAATCCTCTGAATGATTTTCTAGAGGCAGTGTATTGAAATTGTGAAATATCTGACCAAACTGTATCCAATCTGAATTAAAAGAAAAAAAAAAAGCATGTAAAAAGGCATTAAGAGAAGGAACAATTGGCAATAATAGTTTTATTGCTTAAATATAGGAATATGACAGGGTCAAGACAGTTGACAAGGAGGATGGTGGTCCTTGCAGGTGGTCCATGAGAAAACAAAGTACCCTCAAAGAGTGACTTAAGGGTGAATAATTTTTCCTTTCTTTGACCCCCAAGGCATGTGTCTAAGCATATACTTATTCACTAGTTGGTCCTAGTGGCTTTAAATATAGTCATTCCTTATTTAGCCAACATTCCTTATCCAAGACCTTACCATTGGAATGAACAATAGGAAATTATTTATTAATGAAATAAACTTATGAAAGTAGCTCTCCTGCAAATATGTGTCTTGGTTAAAAATAACATTTATGCATACTCATCATGTTAATTTTTATCATTCATTTGCTAATGATTAATACTGTAAATACCTGACAACACAATACCCAAATACCCCAAATCAGTCTCTCCTTCATTTATGCCAGTCTTAGTAATTAAAGTCATTACTAACACAACGATCCTGTCAGAAATCCAATAGTCCTCTGAACACTTCTGTTTCTGTTTCAGACCCCACATCACAAAGCTTTGCCTAATTGTTAACACATTTCAAATATATTACTTCCATTGCCATCACCATAGTGCTAATCTAGGTTATCATTACCATTACCCTTCTCTGGGTACCTGCAATAGCCTTATATCTTGTATCTCTGGATACCTGCAACAGCCACTCTGAATCCTTCTACTTCAAACATTCTCAACACAACGTGACATAGTGATAACACATTCTGATTGTGTAGAGCCCATCCTGTCACTACCATCTTTTCAGAAGCTACAATTGCTCTAGGATAAAATATAAACACCAAATATGAATGGCAAAGCTCTTCATTGAACCCTTAAACTGAATCTTCCTTCTCCTCTTCCTCTTTTTTCTTTTGAAGCTGGCACCAGGGCCTTCTTATAGTACCTCCTAAGAGCCATGCTCTTTACTACTTGAGAGCTCTCTCACATGAAATCTCTTGCCCCTTCCCTATAAAATATCCACACATACACAGCACCTGCATAGTTCCTATTCTGGTCTGATCTTTAATACAGTCATGTGTCCATTAACAACTGGGATGGGTTTTGGGGAATGTGTCCTTAGGCAATTTTGTTGTGCAAACATCATAGAGTGTACTTACACCAACCTAGATGGTATAATCTATTACAGACCTATGCTCTATGGTATAGACTATTACTGCTAGGCTACAAACCTGTATAGCATATTACTATACTGAATACTGTAGGCAATTGTGACAAAATAGTAAGTGTTTGTGTTTCTAAAATATTTAAGCAGAAAAGGTTATGCTAGGACACTAAGGTGGCTACAATGTCACTTATCAATATGAGTTTTTCATATCCATTATAATTTTATTGAATTATGCTACCATTGTATATGCAGTCTGTCACTGACCAAAACATTATGTGGTATGTGACTATATACCTTTTCAGAGAAGAATTTTTCTGTTCTTCAGTATATATAAGACACTCCTGTTACAGGTAATTTCTTATTTCTCCATTTATTCTTTGTTGATGAAACTGACCATACCTTCTGGTTATATAATTGTTGTATAATGTAGTACTTAATTTTTTTCCTATTCAAAATAGAATATCTTCTAGAAGTGAATCAAAACATAACTTTTAGGGTTTCTTTAACAAGAGTCTAGAAGTTATTGGTCCTAAATGTGATTAGATAACACAGTGATATTGAGGCTCTGTATCAGCATTTCTGCAATTCCCTTGACTAATCCCAACAGTTTCCAATATGGCAATATAATTATAAACACTGTGGCCACATGTAAGGTGCCCATATGATACAAAAAAAGGGATACCTTTCGGGCTAGACTTTTCCTTACTAGGGAAGAAAATAACTCCCATATGCCTTCTCTATGTATATTAATGGTAGAACTGGTCACACATGCATCCATAGGCTAAACAATGACAAAAGAGAATGAGAATATTTTGAATGACATAATACCAAGCATTATAATAGCATCACACATGGAGTTATCACAGTGACTAGCTGGCCTTGGTCAACTCTGTCACTCTACAACTGCAAAAATTCCATGTGAGAAATTGCATAGAAGGAACTAATACAGGAAGAAATGGTGTGACATCAATTGCTTGACATATTAAATTTGAGAAGGTTGCCATGGGTTAAATACGTGAAAACAATAGATGGCAACTTGATATGATTTAATTCAACTACCAGTTTAGTAATTCATTCTATGGCATTCATGAATGACAACCATTTATTCTGCTTCAAAATGTTCAGAGATGGCAATACCATTATTTTTTATATCACTTATTTGACTTTTGGATTGAACTAATTGCTTTAAAATTATTCCTTAATTTTGTATGTTATATTTTCCATAAGAAGTAATGAAATTTCAACACAGATCCCTTAAGCAATGGTCATGTAATATACTTTACAGAGTTTATCTTCTTCATGCTTTTTTGGTGTACTTTACTAAATTAATGCCCATCTTGAAATGTGATTCCTAGAACGTAAACAAACAAGAAGAAATAACTTCTTTTATACTGCAACCTTTGCACCATACAGCCTTGGTCCTATATCTACAGCAGTTCTATTTTTTTTTTATTTTAGTAGAAGTTTTACACTGTTAACTTCCATTGAACTTGTATCCAGCTAAACACTTAGCCATCTTTTACTTAAACTACTTATAATCCAGGTAAGAGGGCTATATTTTGCTATTAGTTGTATTTATTTATAGCAGATATTCACATAGTTCTTGTATATTGAGGTTATTTTTCTATTTAACCCTTAGCTGTGTTTTACAGTATCCACTCATGCCAATTTTCTCATTATTAGTATTTTGCTGTTTCTGAGATTTTCAAGACACTCATGAACTTTATAACTATAAAATTCATCATCAAATATGTATGTAATCTAATTTTGAACAAAATCTGAATAAGCAGCAATTTTATAAATGCTATGAATATCATTGATTAGGTTATTGACACAGAAGGGCCAGTATCTTATGGTAAGACACCTTCCAAATTACAGTAATTCATTAATCAGTACAAAATGGACACTGCTTTTCAATATGCTTTGAATCCACACATATATATATTATTAGTCATCTAATATTGTCCTCAAATTTATACAATTATAAGTAATATTATGAAAAGCACTTGATCATTTGCTTTGTTGAAAGGAAAATCCACACACTTTAGACCATCTATTAGATATGCAAGATTGGTAAGGCTATTGTTAATAAAAGGAGAATGAGATGTGGCTTGACTTGATGCTAATAAATTCCTCTGTTAGAGATTTACTTTGCTAATTATTTCATATATTGGTGTTATATTACCTTAGCAATTTGCAGAATTTGCTTCTTCGATATTGAGAGAAACAGGTAGAGGATGGGGAGAGAGCATGAAGGTATATTGTTTATCTCAGTTCTCTGCTATAATTCCAAAACATTACCATTCTCAAAAATTGTTGATAATGGCTTCAGAATGACATCTGCAAATTCTTACAAAATTCTAGAGTTTGATTTCCCTGAGTTTGAAAAAACTAGTTCTTCTTGAATTTATTAAAAATATTTATTCTACCACTTGTAAAAGAAGCTGAAATATGTTGACAAACTCTCCTTTTTTTTAACAAAAGTGTTTCACTGTGAAAAATAAACCTTTCGACTCTGTCTGAAAATAGTGACCCCCTTTGTTTCTGTCCCCATACCCCAGTAAATACATGCAAGTCTAGTCTGCAAACTTCCACTAGTAAATGAGACATTTTAAAAACATTTACCCATTACACTAAAGTGCAAAGACATTGAAAATATTATTGAGCTCTGATTTAGAGAAATATAGAAAAGACATTCAAATACAGTAAAACATAGTAACATACTTTGAAAAACAGATAATAAAAAATATAGCTTACAAGTACTTTACTTGACTGTGACCAAACTTGATCACTGCTGAAACAATATATGGCTGAAAGCACAGCACACTATTTTATGAGTGACTAGCACTTCTAGGACACCAGCAAAATATAGAATTGAACTGCAATGAATTAAGTGGAAGCGATGTGAGAGTGCGTCACGATTTGTTGCTCTGTTGATCAATAGCAATTATAGAGTTTGGGATGATAAATTAAGCTCCAAAGGGACAGGACAGGAGAGAAGGAAATTACGCTAAACTAGAATCAAAGCATGTGTTCCTAACGCCGACTACCACTGCAGCATAAAGCCAAATCCATCACTTCAAGACCTTTGTTACTTCATCTTCAAAATGAGACTTGTATAAAAATAAATTTGAAGTTTTTTTTGCTTTCAAAATGCGTTAACTCTAAGTTCTCAATCTCAACACACTTAGGTTTCTGATCCGCTTACTGCATTTTATTCTCTGAATTTAAAAAATACTAATTAAATATCATGTATAAAACATTAATACATCCTGTTCCTGACTTTTTTTTTCCATATTTGAGCACTACATATCTGAACTGATGAACTGAGTTTAATCTTCAGTGCCTAACACATTCTTGCAATGATTACTCTTTATCAATCACCAAAGTTTGTTGTGCTAACTTTGAAATAGCTGTTGATAGTGTAGTTATTTCATCCAATTGTAACAAAAAGAATTTAATGAGTGTTTGAAGTGTGTGTGATTATATTATTTAAATATTATACATTTTCCAAGATAAGGATTAAACACAACTCAAAAGAAGTCAACATTTCATTATGAATGGAAGTGATTATATATTATCGGGAAACTTTGAAGCTTTCTACACTGGCATTCTGAATAATCAACTCTGTTGTTTTGTCATTATCAGTGGGGGTGCACTTTTGTAGCTTTTGAAATTTCTGCTGTTTGCATAGTTAGAGGTAGAGAGGAAAGTTTGTTTTCCCACTAGCATTTCATTGATTGTTTGCTCTTCACTGATAGTTTGTGACACTTTGTCTCCCTGGCAGCTGGACTTTTTACCTGGCTTATATGGAGTGGATTCATTAGAATCTAATTGATTTTGCAATTGAAGAACTCGCTGCTATTATGTGTCTCTTATAAAGTATTTTCTACCTATTTCTTCTTTTTTCTAGTGATATCAGAATAATTGGTTCACTACTTAAATTACAGCTTATTGAAACGGTAAAACGTTATTTTAAATCAGTTATGATGTGGTATTTATTTCTTATCAAAATAAAGATATTTCCATCATCACTTCCTGCCAAGTTTGGGCTCACAAAAGTTGATTATTAAAAGAAATGATAAAAATGAATGTAATTCATTTTAGATGTCAGACAATGGCTTTATAAAATGAGAGACAATCTTATAACATGCAAGCTAAATATAGTCTTATGATTAATTTGATGAGTTTTAGTTTAATGAATTCTTTCACAGGTAAATTGTAAAGTTTGTTTCTATGTATCTAATACTTGCCTCTGAATATTCTTTTCCGTGTGTGTGTGCGCATGAGCATGTGTGTTTATTTTTTTGTGCCTGGGCTTTTCCATGGTGGCTTTTTAGCATTTAGACAATATTTTTGGCTCTTTTCTTTATGAAAAATGTTTTTTAAGTCAAAATTACAACTTGATATATGTGGTAGTTCTTTTATCAAACTCAGTATACCTACTGCCCTATTGTAAGAAAAATACAGCATGTTTGACTTTCCATAAGAAAACCCCAAGACTTAATGAGCTAAAGAAAGTCCTAAGTGAAATCCACTAGCCTATTATTTTGTTGTCCTTGGGATTTAATAACCATGCGGAAAGCATTGTTCAGTGAACTAGAGGGTGGCCCCTTCAGGTGAGATCTTAAATGTACCAGCAAAGCAGGATGGAAACCTCCTCTCTCTATTCAGTCTCAATCTCTTTCTTTCAGGGACACTAAATTCATAGCTTCAAGTTGATTAAATTAAAATTCAATTAAATACATATTTTTAAGTGGACATACTTGCTTTGAATAGGACAGCAGCTTTTGAATTACAATCAGTTTTCAGAAGTAATATTCATCAGATACAGGCATTGCCATTTTCTGTAGGAAGTTATTTAGCATGTTTTAAATTAGAAAATTTAATATGCACTCCAAAGATCAAAGGACAAATAGCAAAAAGCTGGATATGAATATCGTCATGTAATTTTCTATTATTCTCTTTCATTGAGTATAAAAGACTATCCAGAATGTTGTATCCAAAGAAATATCCTTTCATTGTTTCTTTATTTTTAAATTTTTCCCCTGCGTTAATCATCCTGTAATGCTTGGCCCTTATTATTTATTTTAAATCAAAGTATGTGATAAGCAATTCTTTCACAAAATTCTTTATTATAGAAAAATTCCCTGCACTTCTAACATCAAGAATTGTGTTAAAACTAGCTGTGTATTATTAGTAGTAGTCATTATCATGTCTGGAGTATATATATATAGAGAGAGAGAGAAGAAAAAATACTTGATTAAAAAAGTGTTAAGTCTACTTTTTAGTGTCTTAGAGATGAAGTGGCTTTTAATAGAATATTGTATTATATTTGAGACTGTATGTGGAAGTGTGTTTTTCAAACATAAAAATCAAGTGTAGTATTCCCATAATTAAGTATAAAGCAAACTCAGAAAATGTGTTAGCATTGAACTTGTTTCAGGGCTATATTCTCAGTGCTCATAATATTAGGTTAAAGTAAGGTTTTCAGGTACATGGATGAACAAAGAGAATTCTGAAATACATCCTTGATCAATCACCTCCACTGGGGAGATGGAAAGCCCCAGCTTTCATCATGTCCTGTCAAGTGGCTTGGTTTATTGAAAAGGCTAAATTAGATATACAACAAAGCTAACACCCTGAAACTCATGGTAGAATTTAGTCATTGAGATGATAAAAAATTACAATTGGACTTTGAATGTTTTAAGAAAAAGGGTTTTCTCCTACATTGTGTTTGAATTTATAGCACTTACTGTATCCCTTAGGATTTGCTGTATGGTAAATGGTCAGTAAATATTTATTATGCTTGCTTGTTTTTTGTTGAATTAGTAGCTGATTACCACCAAGTAATACTGAAACAGACAAAATAAAAAGAGAAAGAGATGGCATGCATTAAATTTCTTAGAGCTTGTGACTGATTTTATTAGTTACAGCATGCTATACTTTAAGACTCAGCTAAGTGACCAATGCATATTTATTTGTTTATTCTACTTCCTGAGAGTCTCAAAAATTTATCACATTTCTGAAAAGTATCGAGGGAGTTCCCTTGCTAAAGTTTTAGCTACAGACGGATCCATATATCTCATGGATTAGTTTTCAGTGGCTTCAAATCCAATCATAAGCTTCTCTTCTAAAAAGTGGCTGAAATTCAGAGTGTGTTACCTACCTACAAGATAACTTCTTGATTTTTGAGTATTTGGACACCCCAAAAAGATAAGGATATTTTTTTATCTTTCCTTACTTCATCCAAGAGGCAATAGATATGATACTTTAGCTAGGAAGAAAGAGTACTACAAAGATTTCTCAGGCATAAGTAATTTGAAAATGGTTAAAACGTAAGATTTTATAATTAATACTTACAGTTTTTCAATTCATATTCTGATAATGGATCAGAATCATTCCAACAATTAGCTCACTAAAAAATAATGGCAAAATGCTATTTTTAGAACAATTTTTGAATATCCTTTCCTAGCATGATTTCTACCAACAAACCCCTGCTGATACTTTGTTGAATTTCTTTGCAATTCTCCTGATGGAAAAAAAAATTCAATAAATAATTTACTTTCTTTTCTCTTTTTATTTCTTTTCACATGTTCTCAGAGAAGACAAATTTTTTTTTATTCCTTCAAAAGGAATATTTTTAACAGGACTGGCTTTATCTTAATTCTTAAAAAAATATTTTACAGAAATTCTTAAATATATAATTGAAGAAATGATATATTATTTTTAGCTTCCTTAAATTTGATTAACTTTTAAGAATTGTTAACTCCTACATATTTAAAATATGATTTACTTTAAACAATAAACTTTTTTTTCTAAGGAATCATGCATTATTACACTTTACTTATGAAGATGAATCTACATTTTATGTTCATGTAAGAAAAACAATTTTAAAACTTCCATGTGTGCAAAGAATATTTCTCTCACTCTCTTGCTATCCCTCTCTCCTACAAAATATTCATAATAATACATGAAGTATTCAAGACTTAATTTCACCCCAAAATGCAAACCAAAAATTAATAGACCCTAAATTTTTGAAAATTCTCTCTGTATCTTCCACATGGTATTAACTCATTAAATATTTGTTGAATAAAATTATTGAAAGTATTTCAAAGTCTTTCTTATACTTAAATGAATTTTCAATAAAGAATAAATAAACTATTTAGTAAACATAGTAAATTTATAAGCTGGAATACCTTAGATATATAGGTGTAATAAAACATATTCTAACTGCATTATGCATTTGTGAACATACAAAAAATATCTTTATTGGAAGCGCAGAGACAATCAACTGCCTTCAGTTTGCATGGGAGGACATTTTTAGTGAGTACTATTGTAACACTTTCCATACTTTAAATCAGAGTTTTGTAATGATAAAATTTAATTAGTACTAGATAATTTTGGGACTTAAAAATATAGTATAATAGGCCGGGCGCGGTGGCTCACGCTTGTAATCCCAGCACTTTGGGAGGCTGAGGAGGGCGGATCACGAGGTCAGGAGATCGAGACCACGGTGAAACCCCGTCTCTACTAAAAAATACAAAAACTAGCCGGGCGTGGTGGTGGGCGCCTGCAGTCCCAGCTACTTGTAAAGGCTGAGGCAGGAGAATGGCGTGAACCCGGGAGGCGGAGCTTGCAGTGAGCCGAGATTGCGCCACTGCACTCCAGCCTGGGCGACAGAGCGAGACTCCGTCTCAAAAAAATATATACATATATAGTATAATAGAAAATGCCATCCTTGAACTTCTCTATATTTATGTTGTATGAGATATATCTAGAAAACCCAAAGAAATAAATATTTTTAGTTAAGAATTTATTTTTTAAATCCTCTCCCCAAAACACTAATAATATATGGTCAATTGCACAGTCATAGTAAAAGCACTGAGAGCAATGCATAGCGCCTTGCTTAATCTTGCTTATTCTTTACTAAGATATAAAGTATTGATAGCAGAGCAAAGCTCTCAAATATGACACATATGAGTTTGTATGTTGGCTTATTTTTAATAGTTTGATACTTGTGATCCATTTCTAATTGTATCTTAGAATTTTGAGGACTATTGTAGATGATGAGCTAATGTTAGGTTTTCCAACTTCCAACTTTTATCTTTAAGAATTTAACATATTCTCTTAGATATTTGATCAGGAGAGGTAAATTTTTTTTCCTTGAAAGGATATAATTTCAAACCTGGGAGAGATCTTAGTCCACCTCTTGAGTAACTTTTCCAGATAACAGAGAAGGGAAATTAGTCTAGAAAAGTTGGTGAATTTTAAGGATGATGCAGTAACACAGTCAAATACCTTGAAATAGGACAACAGTTACCACATCTAGATTAATTTTTTTCCACGATGTCAAACCTCTATCCAGAGCTTTATTAGATATTTAAATCATATGTCTTATGAAGGGTTAAGATGAAAATTTGATTTCAACTAACAACCTTTCCCTTTGCTACCTGCCTTTTCACTTATCCTTCTTGTTTTCCTGCATATCAAATTCTGCCAGCTGAGAAAACAGTGTCTTGGGGCTCTCCTCCCAAAGATAGTATAATTTTGATGTCAGATTTTATCTAAACTCCTATTGAATAGTTCATAGGCGTAAGTTTTTATTCATAATTTAGATGAGTTTTTAATACCAATCATCTTTTAAGATAAAAATTTATAAACTTATAACAGTAAGATTGAGCAATCAAATTTTTTCTGATTAGTGAACTTTATTTCATAGAGAAATTTTAGGTTTCCAGAAAACTGAGTAAGAAGGTGCAAACACATACTTTCCACTCCGTTCCACCCCGGTACACAGCTTCCTCTTACAAACATCTTGAATTGATATAGTACATTTTTTATAATTAATGAACCAATATTGATACCTTATTGTTAATAGAAGTTCATTGTTCACATTAGAGTTTACGTTTTGCGTTGTGCAGTTGTGTGGATGTTTCCAAATGCACAATGCTGTATATCTACCATTATAGTATCATACAAGAGTTTCACTGCCTTGTCTTCCACAATACCCCGAACCAACCTCTGGCAACTACTGATCTTTTTTACTGTCTCTATTGTTTTGTCTTTTCTAGGATGTCATACAGTTGGACTGGCTTCTAACAACTAACAATATGCATTTAAACTTCCTCCATATCTTTTTGTAGCTTGATGGCTCATTTTTAGGTTGCTGAATAATTTTTCATTTTATGGGCATACAACAGTTCGCATACCATTCAACCGTTAAGGACATCCTCATTATTTCCGATTTTGTTATGAATAAAGCTGCTATACACATTCATGTGCAGGTTTTTGTATGCACATAAGTTTTTAACTACTTTGGATAAATACATAGAAACACAATTGCCAGATAGAGTGGAAAGACCATGCTAGTATTATTAAGAAACTGCCAAACTGCTTTCCAAAGTGTCTGTATCAGTTTAGATTCTCATTAGCAGTGAATGAGGGTTTCTGTTGTTCCACAGCCTCCAAAGCATTTGTTGTCAGTGGTTTGGATTTTAATCCTTCTAATAGGTATGTATTGATGCCTTTGATTTCATTTTGCAGTTCCCTAATGACATATAATGTTAAGCAACTTTTCATATTTATTTGCTATCTGTATATCTTCTTTGATGGAATACCTACTGAGGCACATCAAGAAAACTATGCCCAAAGAAAAATTTGATAAGTTGGATTTCATTAAAATTAAAACTTCTGCTCAGTGAAAAACTATTAAGAGAATGAAAAGACAAGCCCTAGACTTGGATTAAAAAAATGCTAACACGTATCCAATAAAGAACTTGTATCGAAAATGTACAAAAAATTCTTAAAACTCATAATAAGGAAACTGAACAATCCAATTAAAATATGGACAAAACATCTGAGTAACCAATTTTTTAAACAGCAACAAGCATTCTATACTCATAAATTTAACTATAGCACTCTATAAAAACCAAAGAACTACTTAGTTTGTATAATTTTGATGTTTATCAGTCTTTAATTTTTAAAAGACTGTTTTCACACTAATAGGGAATTAAATGGAGCACTCAAAGTCCATTAACTGGGAAAAGCAACTCTAACACATCATTAACAAAAATGAGAAAAATGCCTTAGTATATATTATATTGATCAGTATAGATAAATAAAATAAAGACCAAAAGAATAATGCTGCTTTATTATTATTTTTAAATAACAGATTTATTGAGATATCACTTGCCTACCATAAAATTCATGATTTTTTTTTTGGGGGGGGGGGTTGGAGTCTCACTCTGTTGCCCAGGCTGGAGTGCAGTGGTGTAATCTCCACTCACTGCAACCTTCACCTCCAGGATTCAAGTGATTCTTATGCCTCAGTCTCCTGAGTAGATGCACACCACCATGCCCAGCTGATTTTTGTATTTTTAGTAGGGACGGGGTTTCACCATGTTGGCCAGGCTGGTCTCGAACTCCTGATGTGAAGTGATCTGCCTATCTTGGCCTCCCAAAGTGCTGGGATTACAGGCGTGAGCCACTGCGCCCAGCCACATTCATAATTTAAAAGTGTATAATTTAGTGTTTTTTGAGTATAATCACAGAGTTGTGCAATCATCACCATCTAATTTTAGAACACTCACTTATCACAATGCTTTCGATATCTGTCCATGTTGAAACATGTATCAGCACTTCATCCTTTCTATTGCCCAATGATATTCTATTGACATCATTTATTATTGGCTTGGAAAACATTTTATGGTATCTCATGCAAGATATCTACTGAATGTTGACTATGTAACTAAAGATTTTCTTCTAGCAGTTGGTAATCAATTTTAAAAATGGCAAACAGTTTCAGCAGGGCCAAAGATGACTTTGATAGGATTAAAAAAAAAAAAAAAAGTCTTCTCAATTTTTCAGTATGTATTTAAGGATACAGCAGATACAATTCAAGAATATAATCAAGCCTTGTGCAATATAACTTAAAGAAAAACCAAAGACCTCTTCTACTGACTTTCAAAATGTATAAGTATCAATGGCTGAGTGAAAATAAAGCTAATTATTACAAAAAGAATTAGAATTTTAAAAAATAAAAATGTTGTGGGAAAGTGAAATTATTCAAAATAAATGTTTAAATGTTTTTGTAAAGTATTGAATGTTTTATAATTAATAAATTTAAATGTTATAACGTGATACATACATATTTTAACATGAACAATTCTAAGTTTCCTCTATTTAGAGAAAACCTGTTAGGAAATCTTACAAACTCACTAGGTAACTTGCTTAGGTAGTATGAGTGCTATTATTCTGAAATACCAACATGATTTTATTGTGGTAGATATATAATTATTTTAACAGATTAAAGACTCATTTATTCACTGAACCAATTATAATAAAATAATTTGTTCAATGTATTTAATATGCAAGGATTACATTTTCCTCAAACTAAATATAACATTAAACATGTTACATGTTTAAGAAAAATAAAGTCCTTTTACATTTAATTAAAATTATAAATTGCAAAGGTTATCAAATTGATGTGAAATCTACACTAAAACCTTTTTAGAGATTCATAAGAATGCCGGGCGCGGTGGCTCATGCCTGTAATCCTAGCACTTTGGGAGGCCGAGGCGGGCGGATCATGAGGTCAGGAGATCGAGACCATCCTGGCTAACATGGTGAAACCCCATTTCTACTAAAAAGTACAAAGAATGAGCTGGGCATGGTGGCGGGTGCCTGTAGTCCCAGCTACTCGGGAGGCTGAAGCAGGAGAATAGCCTGAACCTGGGAGGCAGGGCTTGCAGTGAGCCGAGATTGCGCCACTGCACTCCAGCCTGAGCTACAGAGCAAGACTCCATCTCAAAAAAAAAAAAAAAAAAAAAAAAAAGAATGCCTGAAATGCACAAAAATAGGTTTTGTTGAGAACAAACTAGTCAAAAACTACATTAGTTCTTTGCCCTGCCTTGAATGACTTGAACATTGTGCTAGTTTGACATCTTTAACAGTTTTAACAGATTTCCATCTGAGCTTTCTGGCTTACTTTAGAAAATGTAGCATTGAGAAATCTTATGACCACTGTTACTAGCTCCCTTGGTGTGATCTGACCTCAACAGGTACACCTTATAAAAATGGATCATTCTAAATCAATAAATAGCAGATTAACCTTTAAAATTTACATCGCTGTCTAGAATTTATAAATTATTTTGATAATCACAAGCCTATTTCTTGTGATCCAGAGTTTACTATTCATCTTATTTATAGTTATCTATAATTTTAGCATTAGAAAAAAGTAAAACAACAAGTGGAAGTACACAACAGTGTTACCATTGAGACCGTGATGAAATAGTACACATCAGGTGATCTCATTCAACACATTTGTATAGATAATATAAAGAATGATGAATATAAGAACTTTATAATGTAATATATGCAAAGTTGCATATCCTATATGTCACTTATAATACAGATTTGTCTCAAGAATAATTTAATCTACTGATGCATTATTGTTTGATTAGAAAAACAATTTTCCTGCAAGTAGTTTTATGTAGAAAGTTTTGAACTAAATAGACAAAGTTCTTTAAGAAAAATATTATAAATAACATATTGAAAATCAGTTATAATGTTCCACATAAATCAAAATAGTTCTGAAAATAATAGCAGAAAATAGCCATCGATGATGAAGTTTAAGGACAAGAAGTTTGATGGGTAGGAAGGAGAAATACTTAACATTTTATATCAAAAAAATCTTTGATTCACCCATGGATTTTCAGAAAATTTAGTTCAGTCAGCAATGACTCCTGGCAATACATAGATGTGGTAAAACACACATCTAAAAAAATATGTTAGAAGCCAAAAGTCTTCAATGGATTCAGAATTCTGTCTAAACATTTCTTTATATTTCTGTTTAGGTTTTTAATTACACTGATACATTTGTAGTACTGCGTTAACTTGAAATGATTTTATAAACTTGCATTTCTAGTATAATTATGTTGATGATATTTAATTTAATTTATATATAGATTCAAACTGTCAATTAAATGCTGGTAATTATTGACTTCCACAAAGGAAACTCTTTTTCGATAATAACTGCCAATCAAGTATCTTTCTATATCTCTGCTATTTCCTAGGCTGAATTCCACCAAACAGAAATGATGTTATTTGAATAAGGGTTGCAGATTATTTATCATATTATTTGAATACACTTAGAATTACTCTATAAATTGAGGGGATTGCTTTGGATTTTAATGCCTTTGCTAGGTACTCTTCTAAGCACAAGCAAAAACAGTCATGGATTTGTTTTCATTCGCCAGCTCAGCTAATTTTGTAAGTGCTTACAAATTTATATCTGTAGCACTGATACACATATAGTACATTCCAAATTGGATAGACAAAATGAACTTGCCATTTTAAGCATGACCCTTGCCAAGACTTTTTGGCGTTAGGTCTCAGCTAACGGATCATTATCATTAGATCAAGTGTCTTACTTAATCCCTCATTGTAAATTAATCTCTCTCAAATGGTCACTCTCCATGACATCATTCTATTTGTATTTTATTCATAACTTTTACCACTGTCATATTTGTTTATGTATTTGTTTTCCTAGGTATTGTCTATCTCCTCCATTAGAAAGTGACTTTTCCCCAAGGGCAACGTCTTCTCTGCCTTGTTCAACTTCATATCCCTAGCACCTAGAACAATGTCTGGCATAGAGAAAGTGCTCACAATTATTTGTGGCATGAGTAATTCTCCCATCTCACATGTCTATAAACCACAATACTCAGATCATTTAGTTCAATGGAGATGCCCACACCTAATTTTTAATCTGACCCACCCAATATAGTCTCAGCACTATTGACATTTTGCATTGGATGAATTGTTGTTGTGAGGCACTGTCCTGTGCATTGTCCTATGTTTAGCAGCATCCTTAGCCTCTACCTATTATATGCCAGTGACACTCCCTTCCCTTGCCATGGGGACAAAAAATTGCCAGATGTAGCTCCAGGAATGCAAAATTTCTTGTTTCAAACCAATGAAATACAAAGATGTCTGTCTTGCAGACCAATCACATTTAATCTTTGTTATCAACTTGATCTCATAAGCATTTTCTATATTGTTTATTGAGAACTTAGTTCACCTAATCAAGACACTCGAAAACACAAATTTCTCCATATACTCTTATTCCCACCTTTAAACCACCACCAAATTCTTTTCATAGTTCATTCATAATATCTTTTCATTCTCATTGAGAGTTATGTTTCAAGCTTTTTTCAACATTTCCTTGAATGACTGTATTTCCTTGGTATGACTGACTAATTTTCCCAATGAAAACTTGCAACAGTTTCATGCCTTAATCCTGTGTCTTAGTCCATTTGTGTCACTATAAAGGAACACCTAAGTATCAGCAATTTATAAAGAAAAGAGGTTTCTTGGCTCATGGTTCTGCAGGCCATACAAGAATCATGACACCAGCATCTGTTTCTGGTGAGGGCTTCAGGATACTCCACTCAAAACAGAAGGCAAAGAGGAAGGAGTGTGTGCAGAGATCACATGGCAAAAGAACAGAACAAGAGAGGGGGGAGGTACCAGGTTCTTTTAAACAATCAGCTGTGAAGGGAGCTAATAAAGCGAGAACTTACTGATTACCACTAGGATGGCATCAAGCCAATCATGAAGGATCCACTGCCAAGATACAAACACCTCCCACCAGACCCCACCTCCAACAGTGGGGATTAAATTTAACATGAGACTTGGCAGACCAAATAAACCATATGCAAACCATAGCACCTTGTCTCAGAAAGCTTGGGTAACATGGTTACCAGAAGAATCTGGTACAGCTGATATAGCTATGCAGCCTGTCATTTCCATTGTTTCCTGTTCTCTTTTCTAACAAAAAGCTAATAATTTTTCTCCTTGTCTCTGGGACTGTGCTACACTTTAGTCATTTCTTCATAGGAATGGACTTTATGCCATTTTATTGTGAGTGACTTTCACACCACCCATAGGCCTCTGATTATTCATTAGTCATTTTAGGTTTTATGCTTGCCACTGTTGAGATTTGCCACATTTCTTGAAGCCAGAGAATCAAGTACAATTAACTTTATTTTTTTGAAAGCAAGTTATTTACACTTTACTCTTTAAATTCCATCCCATGACAATAGATGTTACATTACTGATTGATTGGAAATCAATGATATTTGGGAAATATCCTGAGATGATTTAAGAGAAGTATGTTGAAAGTCTCCTACTTTCTGCCTCAACAGAAGAAAAAAAAAGTCAGTTTATAATCGTTTGCAACTTTCAGAATATTCTTAGTTGTACAAAAAGGTGACATTTTTAAATTCTTAATATGAATGCCTTCATGCACATGTGCCTACACACACAGAGACACTACATTTTTATACACCAAAATAATTAAAATGCATACTTAAATGGTTTTCTTCAACTCTAAGAAAAAAAGAAATGGTTGCAACAAATCATCTGTACTAATAAGGAACAAAGTAAAATTGTTTTGTTGCCCAGTAGTAATAGATTGATTTAGCAGCTGTTTCTTAAGCTTTATTTTTGACATTTTCTGGCTGGACGTACTATTTTTTTTTTTTGATACAGAGTCTTGCTCTCTTGCCCAGGCTGGAGTGCAGTGACATGATCTCGACTCACTGCAACCTCTGCCTCTGAATTCAAGTGATTCTTCTGCCTCAGCCTTCCAAGTAGCTGGGACTACAGGCGTGCGCCACCATGCCCAACTAATTTTTTTATTTTTGGTAGAGATGGAGTTTAATCATATTGGCCAGGCTGGTCTCGAGATCCTGACCTCATGATCTGACTCCCTCGGCCTGCCAAACTGTTGAGATTACAGGTGTAAGCCAGAGTGCACACGGAATGGATGTACTACTTTATAGTCATTTTGTAACTTGAAAACTACATTTTTTAAATTCTTCACTTGTATGTATTCACTGGGTTACAGAATAAAAATTAACTTATTAATTTACCAAAGAGGAAACATAAGTAAAATTATATTGTCCATTTTGAGACACTTCCTAGGTAGAAAGTAAAATCTCCTAAAATTTTATAAACATAATGAAATGACCAACAAAAACAAAAACTTCAAAATACATTTGAAAGTTAGGTTTACAAAATTTATCTTTATATTTTATATCAGTAAAATATGTTAATCTGAATCATTCCATTAAAATAAGACTTAGAGGTAGGTTTTTCCAATTTCTGTGATCACTTCTATTATACTGTCAAGAGTCAGTGATTAAGTTAATTAGCTTGATTGACTCTTTCTACAATGTACACATTAATCAAAACTACACATTGTACCCCATAAATATACACAATTATTATTTTTCAACTAATAATAAATTAATTTTAAGAATTTTTTCTAAAAGAGTCAATGATTGTATTTTTATGAGATTTAAAATACTTTTAAATTTATGTGCTCATTTTAAAATTTAGATTCAACTATAATATTTTAAATTAAAGAATAAAACTAAGTTCTGATTCCAAAAAAGATGAGAAAATAACTAATATTTTTAAATGGAAAAATTACATTTCTAATTCAATAAGGTAATTTAAGTGCATGATAAATTATACAAATTTGATATTTTAGAGCATAATTTATCAAATTCAGATTCTGTCTATAGTATCAATAATATATCATGTCTGATTTATTGTTCATTTATATAATATGTTACTTTAATTACATTCAATAGCTTTACATATATAGGCTGATATACATTTCTTATTTTTATTTACATACCCGTTTACAAACTAAAATTTTATTCCAAAGCCTTGAGTTCTATCAAATAGATATTTTTCTGATGATGGATAATATAATAGGTTATTTATATGTCAAAATAAAATTAGACCCGTTCCACTCAAGCCCACCATGTTATAACTTTATCAAAACATTTATCCAATAGGAAAATGTTTCAATTTTTAACATTTGAGGTAATCCAATAAATGTATTACTATTCTAAGGCTAAATTTTAAGTTGAAGAACTTTTCATTTCTTGAATCTCTAACTCATTTTTCTTTCTTTTCAGTTTCCCCTTACAGAGGGCACTAAAATTTTTATCTTTTGATTTAACATAAACATAGAATTTCATAGAAAGAAATGATTTAAACAGCAATTATATAACTAAAAAGATAAACTGCTTTTCTTTTCCACAAATAAAAAGGGTTATAAAAATGACCTACATAATAATCTCTTTCCAGATTAAATTTCTCATTTTACTTTATTCAAATTTAGGAAAATCAACCATTTTTTACCTGGTATTTCCAATCCCATTTTTATTTATAATTTAAGTATTCTTTATGATTTCTTTAATACACAAACATGAGTGTAATTAATAAAGTTCTTTGAAAATAGTTTTTTGGCAGGTACATGCAGACCTTCAATTACAAAAACACACTTGAACAGTAATTATAAATAATGGTTCAGTGTCCCAGAGGGTCTTGTCAGTGCAATCATTTATCTGTGTAAAAGTCTGTCTTAAATTTTGAATGAAAACCAAGGCACTAAATGTCTGGATTAAATGCTGACTTCTCTGAAGCTAAAAAAGGCATGTCTACTGATTTTAGTTGCTTTTCTTTTATTTGGCATTCATACACTGTTTCCCCTTAATGTGACAGTCTAAAGCAGACAAAGAAAAAGAGGCACTACACTTTTAGAGAGCACAAGTGACTGACATTAGGACCTCTTGACTGTGTGTCTTGCAGTCAGGGACATCCAGAGTGGTGCAGGTGGGGCCTGCACAAGGCCAAGGAACATCTGCTTTGCCACGCTGAGAGTCAGTGATAGTGCTCTGTGTTATGCTGCAACAAGCTTGAAGGTTAGGGAAAAAAAAAAAAAAACAGAAGGAAAAAAGAAGGTTGTAGAAATTTCTATCACAAACAGAGCTAGTGCCAGCAGGTGAGACTGTAGCCCATTTGTGCATGAAGAGCTCCCTTAACAAATAAAATCATATTTTCTTTTCAATGTAATCCACAAAGATGAAGGGCAGAAAGTATTATCTTGGATCAGAGAACAAAAAAGATAAAAATAAAGCAAATCTGATACATCCTAAGTAGCACCACTCTATCACTTCTCAGAATATGTATTAAATACCTCATTTCAGCCAAGCCCTGACTGAGCTACCGTGAGAGAGCTGCTGTAAAGAGCTGCTGGTTTGTTGCAAATGTTATGCCTCACAAATAGATTGATGGTTGAGACTTAGCTCAGATATTTAAAATAATATGTTGTTTTTCTGAACATTTTCACATCTTGGCATATCACTCTTACACTTTGCCTGGATTCTTCTACTGTGACCCGTGGAGATGTTCCTTTCTAGAGAGTCTATGGGCACCTTCAAGGATGGGAGGGTATTTTTGACATCTCTGGTCATTAGCAATTATGCCTGGCAATAAGTGTTTGTTAAATGAACCTAACAATCTTACAAGAATGTGCTCATACTTCTAATTTGATTTTACTTGCCATCAAAAAGTCAATACAGATCATTAAAATATAAATCTTAAAATGTTTTATTTTGTTTTACTGGAAAACACAATGCAAAAATCAATTAAATATTTAATTTTACTTAAACATGGTTATTTTGTAGTGTTCTTGTTAAAACTAATTTGGGCTTCTATGAGGAGACAAGGAGCATGGTATTCCAACTTAGAATGCACTAATAATCTATGTTGTAGCTTCCAAAAATATGAGAAATGTTCTCCTCAAAAATGATCTTGCAGGGCCGGGCACGGTGACTCACGCCTGTAATCCCAGCAGTTTGGGAGGCCGAGGCGGGTGGATCACCAGGTCAGGAGATCGAGACCATCCTGGCTAACAAGGTAAAACCCCGTCTCTACTAAAAAAAAAAAAAACACAAAAAATTAGCCAGGCGTGGTGGTGGGTACCTGTAGTTCCAGCTACTCGGGAGGCTGAGGCGGAGCTTGCAGTGAGCCAAGACCACGCAACTGCACTCCAGCCTGGGTGACAGAGCGAGACTCTGTCTCAAAAAAAAACAAAATGATCTTGAAGGAGTGTGTTCCATAGGTTTTCAAGACACATATGAAATTCCCATGAACATCAGCAAGTCCCATTTCAATGATCTTACATAATGACATAGACGCTAAAACAAAGATGATTTCTTCTAGATTGCTGAAAACATCTAAAAATTCACTATGTATTTTCAGTCTCTATATTTTTTATGGTCTGAATGTTTGTATCTCCCCCAAATTTACATGTTGAAACCTAATCACCAGTATGATGGCATTGGGATGTGGGGCCTTTGGGAGGTGATGAGGTCATGAGAGCAGAGCCCACATGAATGGTATCTAGCCTTTAAAAAGAGGCCCCAGGGAGCTGTCTTTTATATTTCACTAAGTGAGGATGCAGAGAAACGTCCCCTTATATGAACTAGGAAGTGGGCCTTCACCAGACACCAAGTCCACTGGCACTTTGACCTTGGACATTCCACCCTTCAGAACGGAGAGAAACCAATTTATGTTGTTTATAAACTACCTAGTCCATGGGACTTTGTTATAGCAATCCAACTGGACTAAAACAATTTTTTTTTTTTTTTGAGACCCAGCCTCACTCTGTCTCCCAGGCTGGAGTGCAGTGGCGCAATCTCGGCTCACTGCAAGCTCTGCCTCCCAGGTTCACGCCATTCTCCTGCCTCAGCCTCCCGAGTAGCTGGGACTACAGGCGCCTGCCACCACGCCCGGCTAATTTTTTGTATTTTTAGTAGAGACAGGGTTTCACTGTGTTAGCCAGGATGATCTCGATCCCCTGAACTCGTGATCTCCCTGCCTCCACCTCCCAAAGTGCTGGGATTACAGGCGTGAGCCACCGCACCAAGCCTAAAACAACATTTTAATCCTCAACACAGAATATTTAAGGATATCAAATTGGGGTAGAATAGCAGCATCTGAATTTCTACACTGACCAAATATATTTTTTTCATATTAAAGCTTCATAAAGAGATTGTACATTTATTATTTCAACACTACTGTTGAATTATTTTAAACCCTTCTGGGCTGCCAATAAGCAAAACCCAACACACAATAAATGAGAAACCCACATACCATTCCCATGATAAACTCAAAGAAAATTTTCTCCAAGACAAATAAAGGATAAGATTATATTTTATTTAAATATTATTGTATGTATTTTGATAAGTGCACCATAAAGAACTACTTATATTGAGCTGATATTTTTATACATTATAGATTTTAAGAATTATTTTAACTCATAAACATCTTTTTTTTAAATTACTCAATTTAATATTTTAAACCAAAGTTCAAAAAAGGGTATCTTTTTGTTGTTGTCGTTGGGGTGTGCTGATTCCGGGTATTTCTGTAGCCTTTGTACATATTACAATTACAACCCTACTGAAATGCACTGTCTGAGCTTTCTAAGCCAATTATGAATCTTGGAAGTGCAGCTCTGCTTCCTGACCAAAAGGAAGCCACCCAAGCACAATATTATAACTCCTTAGAGAGTAATTTTTCCATAATGGGTTTTACTTGAGTGACTCATACTGATTATATAAGATGCAACACAATTAAATACGCTTCTGTGTGGCTTTGCACATGTGCAGTTGCTTCCTCAAATAGCCTTAAAAAAGGAACAACTAACGGCATACAGATTACCAATAGCCACTTCAATGGAGAAGCGTAGGAGAGGCTAGATAGGACAAGAAGAACTTTAGCAGAGGGAAACAGCAAGCCTCAGGAAAAAGAGGTTGATTGTTTCTTTAAGGTTAGGAGTCATAAGGCTGGTGGAGAGATGGGGGTTAGAGATATGATTTGAAAAGAGTCAATTAAGTCCAGAGAGGCAGGGAAGTGGTTCCAGATGGCAGGTAAAACACAGGAGAAAGGGAAAGTGGTGGAGTGGATAGAGGTGAAGAGGGTGAAGAGGGGGCCTTGAGAAAGAAACTAGGGAGGCTTTTAAATCTGAATTTAATGACAGAATAAAACAAGTACAAAAAAGCCAATGTTCTGAAACAATTTTCAATAACAATCTAATGTAATTCAAGTTCAGAATTTTAAGTATATTTGCAGCTGAGAGGTCCAACAGCATAATCCTTCACAAGAAGCTTCTTTTTCCTGCCCTAGCCTCACTCCATCACCACCAAAACCTATGACATATACACAAAAAAAATCACATGACTTATAGCCCACATTTTGAAAGAGGCTGGTAGATTTTTCAAAGTTGTTTAACTCTGTAATCGTGAGATTTACATGTATTACAGGAAAATAAAAATGAATTTATAAACCCATGTTTTCCAGACTTGGGTTGAATTTCCCGTGCCAACATACCAATTTTCCTTATGGGGTTTAAGAGGTAAGGGAGGAAGAAACTTCATGTAAAAATGCCCTTGATCTCTACCCTTTGTTCAGACAATAGAGATGGCCCTTCTAAGAACAGCAAAGATTTCCCCAGTACAGCGCTCAATCTGTTTTCCCAAATGACAGCCCTCTTTGAGTATTAACTACCAGTGGTGGAGAGCAAATACTTTTTTGTTTCTGCTCTTGTATGGGATGGCATTCTCAACAGTAGAAGGCAATGGCGCTGAGTAAACCTGGTTCCATTGAGAGCATAAGTATTTATTAAATATGTACTGGTTTAACTTTTTATTGGGTATCTATTACGGAGTAAGCCCTGTGCTGTGTAATACGGAAGCAGTGACCAATTAGGCAAAGTATTCTTCAGAAGCGTATAAACAAGTGAGGGCATAGAATTCAGAAGACAGGTACAAAGCCAAATAAGAGAAATGGTAAGGGTAAATATAAGGGTAACACATAAAACGAATGCTTATTCCTTGATGAGACATCAAGAACAGTTTCCATGATAAGTGGATCCCAGTAGCTTTCAGAATCCATACCATGCAATAGAACCCATGGACAGAAACAACAGTTTCCAGGAGTTAACAGTAGCTGTTCAAGTTGCCTGGTCTCACAACAGTATATTTTAGCTCTTTTTAAAAGCTTTGGAAGCTTTGGCTACTGGTCAGTGTATCTTATTAAGCCACTCTCAGAATCACTTTCTCCGTATTGCCTCTACAGAGAAAGAGTCTGGCTGAGAAACCCTGAGTGTCAAATATACTAGTGCAACTAGCATAACAAAAATGTCCCCAGAGACATAATCTGGTGTAAGGCAGAGTAATATCAAAGTTTTAAAAAGCTTTATTGACTCTTTTTCTAAAATATTCCAGATCAGTGGTTCCCAAACTTGGCTTCATAGTAGAATTGTCTGGGGAGATTTTTGTAAAAAGACAGACACTTGCACACACAATTCCAGCCAGCACCCAGAGACCTGTTACATAGCAGTGGTCAATGAAGCAATTCTATGAATGTACATATATAAGCTAGATTTCACATACGTTAAACTCCCTTTTCAAAAATGCAGGTTTAGGTTTTGGCAAATACTGGTTC
The DNA here is from genome assembly GCF_028878055.3 of Symphalangus syndactylus. Taxonomy (NCBI): domain Eukaryota; kingdom Metazoa; phylum Chordata; class Mammalia; order Primates; family Hylobatidae; genus Symphalangus; species Symphalangus syndactylus. The sequence continues at coordinate 47,642,346 of NC_072440.2, forward strand.
AGGGAAAAAAATAATTGGCATTTGGAGCCAGCAGTAAATTCTCCATTTGCCACTAAGTTACTGTTTTCTTCTCTAAGACTCAGGATCCAACATTCAGGCACAGGACAACATTAACCAGAGACATCTACTCTCCTCACTAATGAGGTACAGACTCCAGGGCAATGCTTCACCACAACTCTTACCTGATGTACTCAAAGATGACTGCATCCAGATGCCATCAACAAAAGTCTGAGTTTTGCCCTTGCCAGTACCAGAGATGGATAATGCTTCAGTGCGTAGGGAGGATTTGAATGGCGAAGAGCCTGGATAGGAGAAAAGACAAGTTAATTAACCTGTCAAATCATTCCGTTCAGAGAACATAAATTCAAAGGAAACTGCATAATGAAATAACATTTCCATTTTCTTGTATTTTTTTTTTGTATTCTGATTCATTGTTCAAGAGGTACCTACAAATTAGTGTGGTTTTTGCAAAGATCACATATAATGTCTGAGGAATTTTGCAATGTAAAACAAGTTATATTATTCTTAAATTTGTATGTGCATAGGACTAACAGGAAATGTAATTCTGATCCTTTACAATGGTTACTAGATAGATATCAAATACTAGAGCATATATGAAAAATGTTTTCATATATGAAATAATAGGTGTAATAATATGAAATAATAGGTGTAAAAAATTAAAGATCTCTGTAATGTAAAAGAAGATATTTAAAAAGTTATCTACATTTACTACATTACACTCTTAATAACAAGGCAGAATTTATTTTAAATATAATTATGTTTCAAATTTCTAATCCTTTAGCTAAAGGATTAGCAAGCTATGGTCCACTGCCTGTTTTTGTAAATAGTTTTATTGAAACACAACTTCCCTCTTTGTTTACTTGTTGTTGACGGCTGCTTCTGTGCAACAACAGCAAGTCTGAGTAGTTGTAATACACTGCATGTTTCTGAAAGCATAAAATATATATTTCCCACATCTTTACAGAAAATATTTGCTGACCCCTGCTTTAGACCATTATTTGAATCAGATATAAAATATGTCAAAATCTCCATAAAGCATCATAGCAAAATTAACACTGAAAAATCGCCAAAATTAAGTAAATGTTTTATGAAATAAAATAAAGTTAATAATTTATTAACTATGTGTCTGTATTTCAATTTCATTTCTAAACATTGCAAATAAAACCAAAAGCCTTTCACACACATGAACAAGAATAATTAACTCAAAACCTCTTTAATACTTTGCTGAATCATATAAACATTTTACATTTTTTTGGTTGTTTCCTAAGTTTAACAAGTTGGGATGATGGACTGACTGCATTTTATTTAACAATTTGTTAGTTTGATTCCTAACTTTTAAATATTTAGAAATATGCTATGTAGCCTCATTTGTACTCTTAACTAGGCTCCACCAAAGTTTCCACCTGGCCTCTAGGCTATATTTCATGCCTCAGTCATACCAGAGAGTTCACCATTGTGCAAGAAATGTACTCCGGAAGATCCAGTTGTAAACTCTGGTCAAGCCCAGAAAGCAAGATTTCTAAATTGTCATGGCATTATCAATGAAGTACGAACCGTCCTCCTTCCATGCTCTGTCTGTACGGACCTTGAAATCAATCTAACTGAAGTGAGAATAGAAGGGCGTGATAGAAGGAATGGTCCCCTCCCACAACAAGAGATAGCCAGCCTGCAAGATAGCCAGGCCTGGATACATAGAAGGAGGAAGTGTCAATTTAAATCAAATCTGACTTTTGCTTTTATCTAGGTGTGTCTATGATGCAACTTAAAGTAAGTTAACATTTCTTGTTACTCAAGAGTGACTAGGTAAGTAATGAGACCCCACTGTATAAAATTAATGGGAGGCATAAATAAAGGTGCTTTGTGAGTACAACCCATGAGTCACATTCACAAAACCTAACAGTTTATATATATGTATGTGTGTATGTGTATATATATATATATTTGTGTGTGCATATATATATATATATATATGCCTCAAGGACTTACATAAATGTTTCACTCATGAGTCACATTCATAAAACCTAACTCTGTGTGTATATATATATGTGTGTGTATGTGTATAAATATGCATGTGTGTATATACATGCATGTTTGTATATATACGTGTGTGTGTGTGTATGTGTGTGTGTGCATGTGTATATAAATATCCCAAAGACTTACTCTAAAATAGGTCATAGGATAGTGCTTAAGATTCCAGAATCGGACAATCTTGCCTAGAGTTGAGCTCCAGGTTCATTACTTAACCTTGTGGGCTTGGGCACGTTATGTATCTTCTCTGTGCCTCAAAAAGGCAAAAAAGAAAAAACAAAACAAAACACAAAAAAACAGGGAAGAACATAAGCAAATGAACTGTAGCAAATAAGTGTTGTGAATACTGAATGAGTTAATAAATGCCCAGTGTTTAGAGTAATACCAACACAGCAAAGTGAGCTGGAAATGTTTGCCATTTTTATTTCTTAGTTTTTACTATTTATTGCAATATAAATATAACCATCATAGAATGAGAGAACAAATCTCAAGCGCAGAAGTCAGTGAGTTTTTACAGATGTATACACCCATCTAAGTACTGAGATCCATATAAAAATATTTCTTGCCTTCCAGAAAGCTCTTTAATCCCCTTTGTAGTTGATACTCCACTACCACAAAGGTAATCACTATTCTGATATTTTATCCCTATAGTTAGCCTGTTTTTTATCTTCATGTTAATTAAATCTTCCAGCAAGCATTCTGTGGTTCTGCTAATTTGGTTCATTTTCTTTTTTTCTCTGTAAGATTCATCCTTTCAAGGAGAGTACTCATTCATTTTCATTGTTTCATAGCTTTCTAATGTTGATGGACCTTTACGTTGTTTTCTAGTTTTCAGCAATAATGAATAAAGTTGCTATAAACATTCTTTTACATGTCTTTTGAGGCCGTAAACATTAGATTTTGCCCAGTTTGTACACAATTTGTTGAGCCGGCTGTGTCAGAGCGTGTATGTATTCACTTTGACAGAAACTGTCTATTAGTTTGCCTAAGTCATTGTACCAATTTACACTCCCAGAAGCAATTTATGGGAGTTTTAGTTGTTTCGCAGTATCGTCAAAACTTGATGTTGATATTCTCTTTAATTTTAGTCATTCTAGTGTGAATGTGGTAATATCAAAAGAAAGTTGATTTTACATTTCGATTAGAAATGAAGACTGAAGACTTGTGATGTTTAGAGTCAAATATGTTTATTGTCCATCTGGATATCCTTGTTGGTGAAGTGTCTGATCAAACTTGTGCCCATTTGAGTTTTGAATGTTCTGTTCTGTTCTTTTTGTTTTTAAGTGTTGTTTACACTGGATATGAATGCATTTTGCATATATGCGTTGCACATATATCCTCTCAATCAGTGGCTTACCTTTACAGCCTTTTAAAAAAATCTTTTTTAATGGAGAAAAACTATCCTAAATATTAACAAAGTCGAACGTATTATTTTTTAGTTATATAGTTGGTTGTTTTGTCTCTTGTAAGAAATATTTTTCTATTCCAAGGTTGTGAAAATATTTCCCTTTGTTTTCTTCTAGACATTTTTTTTGTTTTACCTTTCTGATTTAAATTTATGATCTTTCTTAAATAATGTGACTGGTGAGATGGGGTCAAAGTTTATAGTTTTAAAGTAATAAACTTTCTATTTCAGATAAGTTTTAGGTTCACAGCAAAATAGAATGGAAAATACAGAGTCCCACATACCCACTATCCTCACACATAAACAACCTCTCCCACTATCAAGATCTCACACCAGAGATGTACATTTGTTACAGTGGATAAATGTACATTGATACATCATTATCACCCAGAATCCAGTTTACATTAGGGTTCACTTATGATGTTGTACATTCTATGGGTTTTGACAAAGATGTAATGACATGTTTCTGCTTGTATGGAATAGTTGTATTGTCTAAAAATCCTCTGTTCTGCCTATTCATACCTTCTTCCCTGCAAACCCTTGGAAATAATTAATATTTTGTACTGTATCCACATTTCTGTCTTTTCCAGAATATCAAATAGTGTAAATAATAGAGCATGTAGCCTTTCAAACAGGTTTTTTTTAACCTAGTATATATGTATTCAGATTTTCTCATATCTTTACATGGCTTGATAGCTCATATATTATTTTAACACTGAATACTATTTTATTATCTTGCTGTGCCGGTTTATTTATCCACTCCCATACTGAATGACATCTTTGTTGATTCCAAGATCTGACAGTTATGAATAAAACTGCTATAAAGATCTCTATGCAAGTTTGTATAGTGAATATAAGTTTTCAAGTCATTTGGATAAATATCAAAGAGCATGCTTGCTGGGTCATATGGTAAGAGTATGTTGAATTTTGTAAGAAACTTCTAAACTGTCTTCCAAAGTGGCTCTACCATTTTTCATTCCCACCAGCAATGAATGTGAATTCCTGTTGCTCCACATCCTTGACAGCATTTGTTGCTGTCAGTATTTTGCATTTTTGCCATTTTGGAAAATGTCTAAATTCATTTTTAGCATGAATATCCAGCTGTCTCTGTACCATTGCTTCAAAAACAATATTTTCTTCCTTGTATTTTATTTCCTTCTTTCTCAAAGGTAAGATGAATATATTTATGTTTGTCTTTTTCTTGACTGTGTATTCTATTCCACTGAAAAATTGGTCTATTCTTTCACTAATACTACACTATCTTGATTATTCTAGCTTTATCATAACTTTTGAAGTCAGGTCGTATCAGTCCTCCAAATTTGTTATTCTCTTTCAATGTTGTGTTAGCTATTTTGGAGATTTGCCCCCCCATATAAATTTTGGAGTCAGTTGTACAATATCTCCACAAAATAACTTTCTGGGATTCTGATTGTGATTGGATTGAATCTATAGATCAAGTTGGGTAGAACTAGTATCTTGACAATATCAAGTCTTCCTATCCATGAATATGGAATCCTTTTTATTTACTTAGTTCTTGATTTTTTTCATGAGACTTTTATAATTTTCCTTGAATAGATCTTCCACATATTTTTTTAGATTTACATCTAAGCATTTGTTGGGATACTAATGTAAATGGTATTGGTTTTTCATTTTAAATTCTAAGTTTTCAATGTTTATGTAGGAAAGTGATTCACTTTTGTATATTATTCTTGTATCCTTCAACCTTGCTGTAATCACTTATTAGTTTCAGGAGTTTTTTCAGCAATTCTTTTAGATTTTCTACATAGACAGTCATATCATCTGCAAAGAAGGGAGTTTTGTTTCTTTCTTCTTGGTATGTAGGCTTTCTATTTCCTTTTCTTATGTTATTGCATTAGCTAGAATTTCCAGTAGGATATTGAAAAGCAGTGGTAAAGGGGAACATCCTTTGTTTTTGATCTCAGTGGAAAAGCTTCAGGTTTCTCACTGTTAATTATGATGATAGCTGTAGATTTTTTGTAGACATTCTTTATTAAGTTAATGGAGTTACCCCTTTATTTTTAGTTTACTGCTAGTTTCTGTCATAATGTGGTGTTGGATTTTATCAAATGATTTTCTGTATTTATTGATATAATAATGTGCTTTTTCTCCTTCAGCCTGTTGATGTAATGCATTGCCTTAAGTCACTTTTGAATGTTGAAATATTCTTGCATGTCTGAGATGAATCTCATTTGGCCAAGGTGTATAATTCTTTTTACACATTATTGAATTTACTTGCTAATATTTAGTTGAAAATTTTTTTCATGTCTATACAAATATTGAACTGTATCCTTTTTTTTGCTTGTAATGTCTTTGTCTCATTTTGTTTTAGTGTAATATTAGTCTTATAGAATGAAGCAGAAAATCTTCCCTCTGAATCCATATTCTAGAAGAGATTGTAGAGAATTGGCAACATTTTTTTTCTTAAATGTTTGGTGTAAGTTATGAGAATTCTGGTTCTGGTGCTTTGTGCTTTGGAATACTATTAATTTTTGATTTAGCTTTTAAGTAGACACAGGCCTATTTAGATAATCTGTTTCTTCTTTTGTGAGTTTTGGCATATCGTGTCTTTCAAGAAATTAATTTATTCCATCTATGTTATCAAATTTTGGGGCATAGAGTTGATCATAATATTCCTTTATTATTATTATTTTATTAGATGTGGTCTATTTAGGTCTTGCTTTGTTGCCCTTTTTTAGTGCAAGGACATGATCACTGCAACCTTGACTTTCTGGGCGATCCTCCCAACTCAACCTCCCAAGTTGCTGCAACTACAGGGGTCTGCAAACATGTCTGGTTAACTTTTTATTTTTTAGAGACAGGGTGTCACTGTGTTGCCCAGGCTGGTCTCAAGCTCCTGAACCGAAGTGATCCTACTACCTCAGCCTCTAAAAGTGCTGGGATTATGGGCATAAGCCACGACACCCAGCCCCTTTATTATTATTTTAATGTCCATGGGATCTAAACTCATGTCTCTTACTTTTTTTCTGATACTAGTAATTGATATCCTCTGTCTTTTTTTCTCAGTCTAACTAGAAGCTTATTGCTTTTATTGATCTTTTCAAAGGACCAACATTTTATTTTATTGATTGACTCTATGCATTTTCTATATTCAATTTTATTGATTTCTGCTCTAATTTTTATCACTTCTTTTATTCTGCTTACTTTGGATTTAACTTATTCTTCTTTTTCCTAAGGTAGAAGTTTAGTGTCCTGAGGTAGAAGTTTAGATGATTGATTTTTAGCCCTTTCTTCTTTTTTATTACATGCATTCAATGCTACAAATCACTCTCTAAGCATTGCTTTCACAATGACATGATTGTCTATGTAGAAAACCTGAAAGAACTGATGAATAAACTCCTGAAACTAAGTGATTACAAGAATAACATACAAAAGTTAATCACTTTCCTGTACACAGCATTAAAAACGTAGAATTTAAAATTAAAAACAAATACCACTTACATTAGTATCCTAACAAATGCTTAGATATAAATCTAACATGCTTTCATCCTACAAATTTTAATGAGCTGGGTTTTATCGTTATTTAATTCAAAATATTTTAAAAATTTTATTGAAATGTCTTATTTGACTTATTGGCTATTTAGAAGTGTGTTGTTTAGACTCCAAGTATTTTGGTATTTTTCAGCTATTGAATTCTAGTTTAATTTCATTGTGATCTGAAAGCAGACATTATACAACATTCTTTTAAATTTGTTAAGGTGTGTTTTAAGACCCAGAATGCGGTCTATGTGAATGTTCCATGTGATCTTGAGAAAAAATTAGTATTCTGCTATTGTTGGATGAAGTAGTGCATAGATCTTGGTTATATACAGTTGATTGATGGTGCTACGGAATCCAACTATGCCCTTACTGATTTTCTGCCTGCTGGACCCGCTCATTTCTAGCAAAGAGGTATTGAAATCTCCCACTATGAAAATAGATTCATGTATTTATCCTTATAGTTTGTCAGTTTTCGCTTAGCATTTTTGACACTCTGTTTTTGGGTTCATATACATTACAGTATGTCCTCTCAGAGTATTGACCTTTTATTATTATGTAATGCCATTCCTTATCTCTGGTAACTTTCCTTGCTCTGAAATCTGTTCTAACTGAAATAATACAGCTACACTCACTTTATTTTGATTAAATGTTAGTATTGTATATTTTTCTCTATTGATTTGCCTTTAATCTTTTCTGTGCCCTTATATTAAAAGTGGGTTTCTTGTAGACCACATATAGTTGAGTCTTGTTTTTTGATCCACTCTGAAAATCTCTATCAATTGGTGTGTTTGGATTATTTATGTTTAAGTGATTATTGATATACTTGTGCTAATAGCCATGTTCTTTGTGACTGCTTTTATTTGTTGTACTTATTTTTTGTTTTCATTTTTTTTTTTTTTTTTTTTTGAGATGGAGTCTCGCTCTGTCGCCCGGGCTAGAGTGCAGTGGCGCGATCTCGGCTCACTGTAAGCTCCGCCTCCCGGGTTCACACTATTCTCCTGCCTCAGCCTCCCGAGTAGCTGGGAATACAGGCGCCCGCCACCACGCCCGGCTAATTTTTTGTATTTTTAGTAGAGACGGGGTTTCACCGTGTTAGCCAGGATGGTCTCGATCTCCTGACCTCGTGATCCACCCACCTCGGCCTCCTAAAGTGCTGGGATTACAAGTGTGAGCCACCGCGCCCAGCCTGTTTTCATTTTTATCCTCTATAATTTTTCTGTCTTCTATAGTTTTAATTGAGCATCTTATAAAACTCAATTTTCTCTCCTTTTATAGCATAGCCATTATGCTTCTTTTTTTATATTTTTTAGTGGTTGCTCTAGAGCTTACAATACATACAAAACTAATCCATGTCCAGTTTTAAATACCAATATAATACTTCATGGGTAGAGTGTGTACTTTATTGTAACAAAGTATTACAAAGGCCTTCCTTTTGTTCTTTGTGTCACAGTTGTCATTAATTTCACTTATATATAAACACACACACATAGATATAAGCATACATCACTGAATACACTGTTACTATTGTTATTTTGGACAAATTTATCCGTTAGATTATTTAAGAATAAGAAAAGCAAAGCTCTTTATTTTATGTTCATTTACTCATTCTCTGGGGCTCTTTCTTTATGTAGATCTGAGTTTCTGACTCACATAATTTTCTTTATCTCTGAAGAACATTCAACACTTCTTAAAGACAGATTCTATTTTCATTTGTCTGAGAAGGCATAGTTTTCTTCTTCACTTCGAAGGATAATTTCACACTGTACACAATTATGGGTTGGTGGTGTTTTTGTCTCAGCAATCTAAATATTTCACCCTTCTTTCTTGCATGGTTTCTGAGGAGATGTGGGATGCAATTTTTATTTTTAATCATTTATAAGTAACATTTTAAATCTGATTTCTTTTAATTTTTTGTATTTGATTTTCTGAATTTTAAATATGATATTCTAAGTTTAGTTTTTTGACATTTATTCTTCTTAGTGGTCTCTGAACTTTATGGATATGTGGTTTTGTGTCTGACATTAATCTGGAAGAAATTTTCAATCATTATTTCTTCAGGTACTGCTTCTGCTTTTATCTTTCTTTTTTTTTTCTGGTATTCTCATTACACATAGGTTACACATTTTACAATTGTTCCACAATTCTTGATTATTCTGCTCTGCTTTTTTTCCCCCAGGCTTTTTTTCCCTTTGTTTTCAGTTTTGGGTTTACACTGTCACATCCTCAGGGATAGAGCTTCTTTCCTCAGCTTTGTCCAGTCTACTAATAAGCTCATTACAGGCATTCTTCATTTCTGTTACTTTGTTTTTGATCTGTAGTGTTTATTTTTGATTCATTCCTAGAATGTTCATCTCTCTGCTTCCATTACCTGTCTGTTTTTGCATGGTGTCTACTTTTTCCACTAGGGCCTTTAGCCTAATAATCATAATTTTATATATTCCTGGTCTAATAATTCCAACATTTCTGCCATTTCTGCTGCTAGTTCTGATGCTTGTTTAGTATCTTTGAACTTCACTTTTTGCCTTTTAGTATTCTTTTCCTGAAAGGTGGACACTATATATTGATTAAAACAAACTGTGGTAAATAGGCCGTTAGTGACGTAATTATAAGGTGTTGAGGCAGAGGAATCATTCTGTAGTCATATTATTAGGTCTCAGGATTTTAGTGAACCTAATGTCTCTGGACTGTGAACTTTACCAGTGGTTCTCAGTTCCCTACCCCAGGTGGGACAGAATGGCTGGAGAAGGGCTGAAATTTTGTATTTTCCTTCCCCTACATGGAAGGCTAGAGCTGGCTACAGTTGGATATTTTCCTTGGTCCAGGTAGGTTAAGCTGTTGTAAAATAGTTTCCCCTGAGGGCAGACCTTCTTAAGAAGAAGAGTGTATTTTAAAATGGTTCCTTTTTCTCTTCTTCTGCCATAAATAAGAGAGGCTTTTACTCCAACATTTACTGTGAACATCTTGGAGAATTCCTGAAAGTAAAATTCACAAAAGTGTGGGAGCTCCCTGTGACTGGTCCTGCTAGAGTTTTGTTTCGTAATTTTTTAATAGACTTCATTGTCTAGAGTAGTTTTAGGGCCACGACAAAATTGAGCAAAGATAGACAGATTTCCCATATACCACCTCTTCACGTACAGAGCCTCCCCACTATCAAAATCCTACACCAGACACTTGCAGCTTTTCTCTCTCAGGTTTGCCCACATTGATTCTCTAGCAATTCACCAATCATAGTTCAGGGGTTCTATCCTGGTATTGGTTCCCGTGGAGGTTCTGCTTGTGGGTTTCTGCTCTGAAAAGTTGTGATTCTCTCCATCTCTCTGTCTCTCCAATTTTTAGAGCAGCATTTTATTTATGACCTCACTTCTCTGATGAACTAAGAAGAGTTGATAATTCTTTTAGTTTATTCACATTGTTACCTCTTGATAAGATACAGCGAAGACTTCTAAGCTCTTCACATGCCAGACTGGAAGCCAGAAGCTCAACACTTAGATAAAAGTTAATATAAAAATGAAACATGCTCTTTTTTTATTTGAAAGTTACATTTTTACATTAATTTTTATCTAAGTGATTTACTAATTATACGTTGTCTTCTTTGCCAAAATTCAGATGACCATGAAGGTGTGGTCCTCTTTCTGTACTACTTTGAAATTAGAATACTTGTATTACACACTTGATTACTGTACTGTAAGTCTTCCATCTTTGTTCTCCTTCAAGGTTTCTTAATGTATGGCTAGTCTTAGCCATTTGCATTTCTATAGAAACATCAGAAACTGTTTGTCAGTGTTCACATGCGCACGCAGTTTTATTGGTATTGGATTTAATTCATATACCTACTTTAATTTGCAGTGAATCAATATGTTAAAAATATTGAATCCTCTGACATAGGTTTCCACTGATTAGACTTTCTTTTATTGCTTTCACCTATGTTGCCTAGCTTTTAGTGTTAATGCATTGCACAAAATTCCACAAAATTAATATACAATTAATATACATTTATGAACTCTTGTAACCTATACAGTTTTTACAATGTTTTGCTTACTTTTTTTTTTTACTTTTTATTTTTTTGAGATGGAGTCTCACTCTGTCACCCAGGCTGGAGTGAAGTGGCGTGGTCTCGGCTCACTGCAAACTCTGCCTCCCAGGTTCAAGCAATTCTCTGCCTCAGCCTCCCAAGGAGCTGGGATTACAGGTGCCCGCCATCAGGCCTCGCTAATTTTTTTGTATTTTTAGTAGAGACAGGGTTTCACCATGTTGGCCGGGCTGGTCTTGAACTCCTGATCTCATGATCCACCTGCCTTGGCCTCCCAAAGTGCTGGGAATACAGGTGTGAGCCACTGCAGCCAGCCGGCTTACATTTTTTATTATAGAAAGACAGTATGTCTTTCTATAATAATACCCAGTAACCTTGCTAACATTACCTCTCAATTAAAATAGATTACAGACTTTTTTGGATTTTCTGCAATGTGCAGTCATATCTTCTACAAATAATAAAAACTTTACACCCCCTTTATAATATGTATGCCTTTTTTTCTTGCTTTTTTAGAAGGTCTACAGTCTCTAGAAGTATATTCAAAAGAGATATTTATGGTAAATATTATGGTATTTATTTTTCAACCTTATGGGGGAAAATTCCAGTAGTTCTTCATTAAAAATGGGATAATTTGTAGGTGTTTTGCAGATATCTTTTTATCAGATTAAAAATATTTATTTTAATTATAGTTTGAAGAGACTAGTTGCTAGTTTCCTTGTAAACATATGATAAATTTTATTGATTTTTGAAAATATTTTGAGATGGTCATGTATATTTTTCCTTATATAGCACATATATCTGTAAATTTTCATTTAATCACCATTAATGATGATTTAAAATTTTTGGTATTAAATTCTTATCAACTGCAATTTACTGATCAGTTCAACACCAGCCTGGGCAATATAGTAAAACCCTGTCTCTACAAAGCACACACACACACACACACACACACTGATTAGAGAAATGACATAAAAACCTTTAATAACTTTTTTGGACTATAACGTTCAGCAAAAATCTGGTTGAATTCCAAAACCTTTGTTGTAATTACAATTCTGTGTGAGTATGTGTGTGTTTCATGAATAATTTAGAGCTTTATATTATAATTACATTTGTCTGGTGAGTAAGCAGATCCTTAGAATATTAAAAGTCACTCATATCTCAACCTATACCACATTTCCTTTTTTATCTTATGGAAGATAACACAGGGAATGGTTTAAATACGTGTCGGCATACTAAAAAAGCAAAACCAGAACTTCCAGGTAGCAGAGATACTGATTAAAGCAAGCAGCTACTGCCTGTAGGATTGGGGAGGTAGACACAAAGGAATGAAGTTAGGGTTTTCGCAACTTACAAACTTGAAGAAAAGGCCGCGCGCAGTGACTCACGCCTGTTATCCTAGGATATTCGGAGGCTGAGGCAGTGGATGGTTTGAGCCCAGGAGTTCAACACCAGCCTGGGCAATATGGTGAAACCCCGTCTCTACAACACACACACACACACACACACACGCACACACACACACACACACTAGCCAGGCATGGTGGTATGCACCTGTAATCCCAGCTATTCGGAAGGCTGAGGCAGGAGAATTGTCTGAACCCCGGGAGGCGGAGGCTGCAGTGAGCCAATCGTACCACTGTATTCCAGCCTGGGCAACATAGTCAGACTAGGTCTGAAAAAAAAAGAAAGAAGAAAGGAAAAGGAAGGAAAGAAGGAAGGAAGGGAGGGAGGGAGGGAGGGAGGAAACTAAAGGAAGGAAGTTAGTTGGAGAAAAGATCTGCCGAGCTGAGTTCCAGAAAGCACATGGCTAAATTGGTGTTCATATCTCAAGGATGTCACAGATGGGGTCCTGTGGAACTGTATCTTAGAACTCTGAGGAAGGAGTGTTGTCCATTGTTGCTAGCATATAAAATGTGCTTAACTTAAAGCTCTTGAGACAGAGAGATTACCCTGGATTATCCTGGTGGAACTTAAATGGAATCTCCAGTGTCTTTTTAAGAAAGACATAGAGGGATATTCACACACAGACAGAAGATGAAGAAGGCTATGTGAGGATGGAAGCAGTAAGAGATTTTGAAGATGTCATGCTGCTAGCTTTGAATATAAATGAAAGGGCCATGAACCAAGAAATAAAAAAACATATATAGCTGTAGAAATTGGAATAGGCAAGGAAACAACTTCTTCCTACAGCCTCTAGAGGGAGTATATCCCTGCCAGCATTTTGGTATGAGCTGACACCATTTCAGACTTCGGACCTCCAGAACGTTTGTGGTAATGTGTTACAGCAACTACAGAAAGCTAATACATAATTTGTTTTAAAAGTATTATGACTCATATTGTAATTGTAACTAAATCATTTTCTACTTTTGGATTCAACAGATTAATAAATCAATTTTCTGAAAATTGTGCAATTCAAAATTGACACCATGAAAATGTAAAGATGTGAAGACATGGTAAGATTTTGATTTTTAGCCACTGCAAATCACTTTCAAAATCAAAGGGGAGTGTTCTTCTGGCTGGTAAGGAAAGTTTGGCAATCGTGGATTAATAAACACAGTAATTTGTGTTTTTTAAGTTAGAGTTTGTTTTGGTCGGTTTAAGCTACTATAACAAAATGCCATTAACTGGGAGGCTAATAAATAACAGAAACTTACTTCTCACAATTCTGAGGCTGTGAAGTCTAAGATCATGGCACCAGCAAATTTAGCGTTTGTTGAGGGCCCATTTACTGGTTAACAGGTGGGTCTTTTTATTGTAACGTCACAGAGTAAGAGGGGTGAGGAATCTCTCTTGGGTCTCTTTTATTAGGGCATTAATGACATTCATGAGAGCTCTACCCTCATGACATAATCCCAAGTCCCCACTTCCTAATACCATCACATTGAGGGTAAGAATCCTAACATATGACTTTTGGGGGCAACATAAACATTCAGATTATAGCAAAGGGTTAATATCCAAAAAAAATAAGAAACTTCTACAACTCAATTTTAACAAACTGAAAAATTGGCAGAGTACTCGAATAGCAATTTCTCCAAAAAAGCCGTACAAATGGCCACCAGTTGTACGAATAAGTGCTCAGCATCATTAGTCATCAGGGAAAAGCAAATCACAACCACATTGAGATATCACTGTATACATGTTAGGATAGAAATAGTCATAGTAATAATAATAATACAAAAAGGCAAGTGCTGACAAGAGTGTGGTATAATCAGAACGCTTGCACACTGCTAGTGGGAATGCAGAATGGTGCACCTACTATGAAAAACACTATGGAGCCTTCTCAAAAAATTAAATAGAGAACTTCCATGTAATCCAGCTACCCCAATTCTGGTATTTATCAAAAAAAATAGAAATCTAGATCTCAAAGAGATATTAGCACTCCCGTGTTCATTGAAGCACTATTCATAATAGCCAAGATGTAGTAACAACTTAATTGTCTGTCAATGGATAAATGGATAAAGCAAATGTGGTATATATATTAGAATATTTTTCAGCCTTTAAAAAGAAGGAAATCTTGCAATATGCGATACATAGATGAACCTTGAAAACATTATGCTAAGTGAAATAAGCCAGCAACAGAAGGACAAATACTGCATGATTCCACCGATATATGAAATCTAAAATAGCCAAATCCATAGAATCAGAGAGTTAAATGGTGCTTACCAGAGGCTGAGAGAAGGAAGCAACAGGACATTGCTAATTGATAGGGACAAAGTTTATTTATACAAGATGAATAAATTGTAGACTATTGTACAACATTGTGCCTATATTTTGCAACAGTGTATTGTGAACTAAAAAATTTGCTGGCCGGTTGCAGTGGCTCACGCCCGTAATCCCAACATTTTGGGAGGCTGAGGTGGGCAGATCACCTGAGGTCAGGAGTTCAAGACCAGCCTGGCCAACATGGTGAAACCCCGTCTCTACTAAAATACAAAAATTAGCTGGGCGTGGTGGCATTTGCTTGTAATCCCAGCTAATCGAGAGGCTGATGCAGGAGAATTGCTTGAGCCCAGGAAGCAGAGGTTGCAGTGAGCTGAGATCACACCACTGCACTCCAGACTGGGTGACCTCCATCTCCAAAAAATAAAAAATAAAAATAAAAATAACAATATTGCTAAGAGGGTAGATCTTGTGTTAAGCATTCTTACCACAATAAAATTTTTTAAAAAATAGAGGAAATGCCATGACAAATAATGTTAAATAGACTGTTTTAATCAGTAATCAGCACAGTATTCTATTTGAAAGCAGCAACCAAGAAAGTATTATTGGCCTAGAAATTATCCACCCTATTACCACCCCAAAAGGTTATGCCCTATAAAAACTTAAAAGTTCATAAATAACCTATTACATAGCTGTTTTTCATAAGTTTATCCATGTTTTTGTCAGTCATTTGTATTTTCATCCTGTATCAATTTGTTAGTCCAAAAGGCATAGTTTCGATGTTACATTATCTTCTCATTGGCTTGATGTATGTTATGTCATCAAAGAATAATCCTGTTATGATGATATTTGGTAAATTCTGCCCTCACTCTACATATTTAAAACACCTCATTTACCATTATCCATTTTTCCACAATAATGCCAAATTTTTTCCTAATAATACTTGTGCTATTGTTTTTCCATTAGAAAGGGATTTTTGTTTACTTGCTTGCTTGTGTCAAGATCTACCCCACCACTATGTGCACACTTGCATTTTCTATACCTGAAAAATTCCTGCTACATGTCATCTTTTTTTCTTGACATTTAGTGAAATATTGTGTTATAGTCCTGTCGTGGACTTGTCACAAGTATTTATAATATCCCTTTTACTCTCATCTATTTATATTTTACTTGGGGGACATTTGATTGGTTCAAGATAAAATATCTGATTAGAAGTATGAATTATCCTAATTATTGATTATTTGATAAACTCAAAAGAAGCCCAGGAAGCTCTGAGTACATCTTACAATTGCAAGTCATGTCTGAAGAGGTCTACAGTTGTTCTTCAGGTATCACTAATATGCTCCATGTTTATTAACCTGCAGCCCTAGACAAAGTGGCCAGGACTGAACCAGGAATTTATAACAATAGGCAGCCAACTAGAAACTGGACAACTGGACATGAAAGGTGCCAGTTGTCTGCAAACAGTTCTGTCTTGCAAACTCCGACTACCAGGGATTCTCTCGTGTGGTTGGTAAATCACCAATGTGGACAAAACCTTTTTGGATATTCTTAATATAAATCACACAGAGAAGGGATAATCTGGAAGTAATGTAGAAAATCTACATTAAATTAGAACAGAAGGTATAGCATGCATAGGAGCCCACAAACATAAGCCTTCTGGAAGAAATATTCGTGGAAATAGTACTAACAAATTGTAGTGGAAGTGGAAGCAGAGACAAAAAAAAAAAAAAAAAGCTGGCTCATGTCAGTGGTGGACCGCATGGGGTTGGCTGGGGGAACACAACCACTGCTGAAATGTCTTGATTTCTTTATGCCCCATGTGTTCCAAATCTATCCCACAGTAAGTTGGACATCTATGTTTTTCCCGAAATCTGCAATAGTCCTACTGAACACTGGAAATATAATTACCATCTTTTACTCTGAAATCATCTACAATATTTTAAGCTATTGAAATAATTTAAGAAAGAATTACATAACCTGGCCTCTGTCCATCAGCTAATTTTTTACAGCTCTTTGTTCATCCTTAAGGGACAGTTGGAAAATAATCTCAGCCTTATGAATGGCCAAACTCAATTTTGGCATATTTTAAATTAGTATTTAAAGAGGCCTTAAATTTTCAAAATAAGGATGTTTCTAATGGATCTGATTAACTACATTGCATTGATCCTTTCAGATGTTAAAGAAGGCACAGCAGGATAATTGCTAGCACTGTAATAAATGGTGTGTTTTTATTATATTCATTCTTTGGGAATCATAGTGTCAAATCTAATCTTATAGTGACAATTATAATGCTGTTAGGAGTAGAGAACGACTTCTGAAAGAATCAGGCTGCCACTACATTGGTTAGTGTTCTGATGTATAGTAATTTTGTTGCTCTTACCTTAGAATTTCTTTGTCATCATATTTGTGACTTGACCCTAAGGATGTAGATTTGGACTGAACTCCAAATGATGTAAAAAGATGTTAAAAGATTTTGCTCTAAACATGGTCAGGAGGCATCATATTTCTTGAATTAAGGTCTCCTTTTTAATCACAGGGGATTTTCTTTGTAAAACATTTACTAGAAGAAAAAAATGTTAATCAAATCTTCTCATTTACACCTTCCATCTGTTTTCATTCCAGCTGTGTCTCCTTAGATACTTGAGAAGCTAGTAAGATTTGCATTTAATGGTTTTAACTGACAGCAATTGTAATTTAATGAACTGTTACAAATTAAAGGAAAATGTAAAAAAACATAAATACTATATATTTTATAGAATCTACATACTTTGGACTAATTCAATATGAAAAAATTTAACCCAGCACATCAACCTTCTCTTCATTAGGTTATTTGATTATATGTTGCACACACATAATAGAGCATTTATATTTAGTTCATGTAAGTCAGGGTTACCTAATCTTTTGCTATTGATATTTTAAACCAAATATGGGGTTTTATTGTGCGTATTTTGAGATAGCAGTGTTCCTGGCTTCTATTAAGTTGGAGCAAATAACACTCACCCCATCCCTCATTAATGACAATCATAAATGTCTTCAGATTGTGCCATACGTCTTCTGAAAGGCAAAGTCACTCTGTTTGAGAATCATTAATGGAAATAAAAAAAAATGAAGTCTTTTTTCTTTCTAGAACAGAAGGGTGTTCTAGATGCCACAAACATTGCAAATAATTTGGTAATATTTTGTGAGTCAGGCAACTAGAAATCCACCAAATGTATTTTTTTCTCTCAAATTCTTAGTATACTAAAAGTGACTAAATCTGTTTTATAGCCCTAGTTGCACTAAAGTATAAACATTTTACTAACTCCAAAATGTACTCATATTTGTTTATAATTTTGAGTATATAAAAGAGGAGATAATAATATTTCATCAAGAAAGACTGAATCACTGCTTGGTCCAATACTTTCCATACAGTAGAAATTTCATAAATATTTGTTGAACATGAATGAAGGACCATACTTCTTACCAGACATTTTAATAATTAATATCCATTAAATATAATGGAAAAAAATCAAAGAGAGTACAGCTTCTTTTTAAAAATATGACTAAAATCTAAGGATCAAAAGATTAACAAGAAAATAAGATTGAATAAAAACTTTTCACCCCAGATGCTCAGAAAGGAAAAATTTTGACAGCTTTGGCTTTGAGCAAAATAAAAAACACATAGGAATTCCCAGAAGATGTGCAGACGACATCAAGTTGGTGCAGGTAAAACAGAAGAGAAGAACATAACTGCCTTAAACTCCCAGTAAAAGAGGGGTGAATATGCTGCACAAAGGTTTGTCTTCTAGAATAACAGAACCCACAACTAGAATGGTATCATATTATAAAGGTTTTTTATGAATATATTTGCCTTATAAAATAGCAGTGGTAAAATTTTATAAATCTTTCAACTTGCTTATTTTGGGGATGGGCCTCGGGGACAGAAGGACAGGAGAAGTGAAGGAGACTCAGTAGCCAAAAACTGTACTAGTAAAATTCTGATAAAGTATTCTTTGTATAAACTCTGTAGAAGATTAAGAAAATACCTAAATCATTCAAATAAGCAATTGTAAAGAATTGTTTCATGCAACAAATATTCATTAAGTCCTCAAATGTTCAAAAATGAAAATTTTTGATGACATAATTTAAGGAACTTTGTTATTAAATTTCTCAGTTCCCGTAGGCAGGTAGGTACTCTCTAGGATGTAATTTTGTAAGTAAGGTGATGTCAGCATTATCTGGCAACACCTTACAAGGTCACTATCATAAAATCTATTTATGACCTCTCAGTCTATCTCTAAATAAAAAGTGACAGGAAACTTGGGCTTTGGGACTACAGTAGTACCTTCTTATTTATGGTTTTGATTTCCAAGGCTTTAGTTACCAGCGGTCAACTGCAGCCTGGGCATATTAAATGAAAAATTCTGGAAATAAAAAATTTATAAATTTGAAATTGCCTATCATTTTGAGTTGCATTTTGAAATCTTGAGATGTTCCTCTTTATCCCACCCAAGATGTGAAATTTCAATTCAATTCTCTTTGTCCAGTGTTTTCATGCTGTATACACTACCTGCCTATTAGTTAGCTAGCAGCAATCTGGGTTATCAGATCAACTGTCACAGTATCCACAGTTTTTGTTCAAGGCATCCTTATTATAATTATTAATGGCCCCAAAGTGCAAGAGTAGTGATTCAAGCAATTGGGCAATGCCAAAGAGAAACAATAAACTGCTTCCTTTAAGTAAGAAGGTGAAAGTTTTTCACTTAATAAGGAAAGAAAAAAAATTATAGGCTGCAGTTGCGAAGAGCTATGGTAAGAATGAATCTTCTATTTGAAAAACTGAACAAGAAAGAAAACTTATGCCTATTTTGCTACCGCATCTCAAGCTGCAATAGTGATGGCCACAGAGCATGATAAATACTTAGTTAAGATGAAAAAGACAACAAATTTGTGTGTGAAATGAACAGAAATGTGTTTGGAGGATTAGCATTTGGGTTATACACAGTCTGCAGTTTCTGGGGTCTTGGAACATATACCTCACAGATGGGTGGGACTACTATATTCAGAAATGGCTCATGTCGGTTTGCTGTTCTCTTGATATATTAAAATCATACTAAAGGCACTTATCTACCTTTAATAGGTGAGAAGTGTGTGTTGCTTTTCTAGGAAATGGGCAGGTCTGTCTTCTGTGTCTTCAGCTCAGTTCGTCCCTCACGACCTCTGACTTTGTGTCTTCTTTGTTGTAGAAAGGATGATGGGAGTGGGCTCCTGTGT
This sequence comes from Symphalangus syndactylus, assembly GCF_028878055.3. Taxonomy (NCBI): domain Eukaryota; kingdom Metazoa; phylum Chordata; class Mammalia; order Primates; family Hylobatidae; genus Symphalangus; species Symphalangus syndactylus. Next base: position 47,662,265 of record NC_072440.2, read on the forward strand.
CAGGGGATGAGGTACTTCCTGGGAAGTGCTTCATCTGAGGCCTGCACATGCAAAGCATGCAACAGGGATTGTCCTGTCTCCTTTGATGTCAGGAATGAGTGTTAATGTGATTTACTTTATTTATTCAGTAAATAAATAAATAAAGTAAACTGAACCTGTAAGAATAGGTTCAATTATTGATGAAATAACAATAATTTTCTATTTTTCCTAAGAATAATAATGATTTTTAAAAAGACTAAGTTTCACAAAATTTAGTGTAGTACATAAACTGAAGAGAACAGGCACATCTACACGGCGTTTAGCAAATAACAGATATTAGCACAGGTAAACACAGGTTTTCTGAAATCACAATTCTAACTTTACATTGTCGAGGATTTTGCAAGACTATCAATGAATGTTAAAGGTTGAGTTGAGGAGGAGGAGTGGAGCAAGATGGCAGAAAAGAAGCCTCCACTGATTGTACCCCGACAAGGAAAGCAATTTAACCACTATCTACATTTTTTTAAGAAAGCACCTTTGTAAAAACCAAATACCAGGTGAGCACTCTCAGTACCTGGTTTTAACTTTATATCACTGAAAGTAGCACTGAAGAGGTAGGAAAAAACAGTCTTGAGTTTCCAACACCACCCTTCTTCCATACCCCAGCAGCAGCAGCATGCAGAGAGTGTTTCCATGCCCTGGGGAGAGGAGATCCAGCAATTGTGAGGTATTGAACTCAGTGCTGCCCATGTTATAGCAGAAAGCAAAATGGCATCAAACTCAACTAACGTCCCCCCATGGAGGGAGTATTTAAACCAGCCCTAGCCAGTGGGAAATCTCTGATCCTAGTGGTAGGAAACTGAGTTTCTGCAAGCCTCATCACCACAGGCTAAAGGGCTCTGGGGCCCCAAATCCTTGAAAGGCAGTCTAGGCCACAATAATTGCAACACCTTGGTGAGTCCTACGGCTGAACTGGGCCCAGAGACAGTGACTGGGAGAGCCCACAACCTACTGAGACACCAGTTGGGGAAGCTAAGGGAGTCCTGGCATCAGTCATCCCCTAACCCCAGGCTGCACAACTCACAGCTCCTAAAGAGATTCTTTCCTTCTGCTTGAGAGGATGAGAGGCAAGAGTGGGGAGGACTTTACCTTGCACCTTGGATGCCAACTCAGCCGTAGCAGGATAGGGTATTGGTCAGAGTTGTGAGGCCCCCTTTCTAGGCCCTAGCTCATGGACATTTCTAGATATATCTTGGGTTAGAAGGCCATCTACTCCACAGAGGGAAAGGCTCAGTCCTGGTAGGATTCAACACCTGCTAACTGAGGAGCAAGCCCTTGGGCCCTGAATAACCAGCATTGATACCCAGGTACTACATCAATGGCCTTGGATGAGACTCTGAGACTTGCAGGATTCAGGTGAGACTCAACACACAGCCAGCTGTGGTGGGTATGGGGCAAGACTACTTCTGCCTGAGAAAGGTGGAGGGAAAAGTACTTAGGCACCAGTTTGGCCATAAGGGCTAGAGCACTAAGTGGGGTCTTGGGGTCCCCAGTTCCAGGACTTGGCTCCTAGATGACATTTCTGGACCTGTTCTGGGCCGGGGGGAGCCCACTTCCCTGAAGGGGGAGTCCCAGGCCAGGCAGCATTCACCGCAAGCCGACTGTAGAGCCCTTGGGCCTTAGGGGAATGTTAGTGGCAGTCTGGCAATACTCCTAGTGGGCCTGAGATGTTGATGGCCACAGAGTGAGGCTCCTCTGCTTTTGGAAAGGGGAAGGAAATGTGGCAAGGACTACATCTTGTGGTTTGAGTGTCAGTTCAGCCACAGTGCAATAGAAAACCAGGCAGACTTCTAAGGTATTTGACTCTAGCCCTGGCTCCAGGCTGGTAACTTTGGACACCCTCTCCTGCTATAGGAAGTCACCTCCCTGAAGGGAAGGACACAGGTCTAGCTGGCTTTGACACCTGCTGATTGTAGAGCTCCAGGGCTTTGAGTTGACATAGGCAGTACCCAAGGAGTGGTTAAAGCAGGCCTTGGGCGAAACCTACTACTATGCTGTCTTCAGGTCTGACCCAATGCAGTCGTAGGGGTGGTGGCCACAGGAGTGCTTATGTAATGCCACCCCGAATTCCAGGTGGTTCAAAACAAAGAGACAAACTCCATTTGTTTGAGAGAATGTAAAGGAGGAGAACAAGAGTCTCTGCCTGCTAACCCAGTGAATTTTTCCTCATCTTGTCCAAGATGATCAAGGCGGTACCACCACAAGCATCAATGCATTATTGGACTTGGGGGTTCCCCTAAAATAGATAGAGCTTAGATCACAAAACCCAACTCATTTTGGGCATCTAGAAAGCCTTCCCAAGAAGGATGGTTATAAACAAGCACAGACTGGAAAGATACCACAAAATATCTAACTTTTCAATGCCTAGACACAGACGAATATCTGTAAGTATCAACACCATCCAGAAAACATGACCTCGCCAAGTGAACTAAATAAGGCATCAGGGACCAATCCTGGAGAAACAGAAATATGTGACCTTTCAGACACAGAATTCAAAATAGCTGTTTTGAGGAATCTCAAAGAAATTCAAGTTAACACAGAAAAGGAATTCAGAATTCTATGAGACAAATTTAAAAAAGAGATCGAAATAATTTGAAAGAATCAAGCGGAAATTCTGGAGCTGAAAAAATGCAATTAGCATACTGAAGAATTCATCAGAGTTTTAACAACAGAATTGATCAAGCAGAAGAAAGAATTAGGGAGCTTGACAATAAGCTATTTGAAAATACAGTGTCAGAGAAGATAAAACAAAAAAAGAATATAAAACAATAAAGAATGCCTATAGGGTCTGAAAAATAGCCTCAAAGGGGCAAATCTAAGAGTTACTGGCCTTACAGGAGGAGATAGAGAAAGAGATAGAGGTAGAAAGTCTGTTCAAAGGGATAATAACAGAGAACATCTAAAACCTAGAGAAAGATATCAACTTTCAAGTATAAGAAGGTTATAGACCACCAAGCAGATTTAACCCAAAGAGGAACACCTGAAGGCATTTAATAATCAACCTCTCAAAAACTAAGGAAAAAAAACAGAACCTAAAAGGAACACAGATAAAAGAAACAACTACAATGCAACTTCAATACATCTGGCATCAGACTTTTCAGTGGAAAATGTACAGGCCTATGCCTCACCTAGACACAGGCCAGGTGAGAGTGGCATGATATATTTAAATTGATAAAGGAGGCCGGGCGCGGTGGCTCACGCTTGTAATCCCAGCACTTTGGGAGGCCGAGGCAGGCGGATAACGAGGTCAGGAGATCGAGACCACGGTGGAACCCCGTCTCTACTAAAAATACAAAAAATTAGCCGGGCGTGGTGGTGGGCGCCTGTAGTCCCAGCTACTCGGAGAGGCTGAGGCAGGAGAATGGCATGAACCCGGGAGGCGGAGCTTGCAGTGAGCCGAGATCGCACCACTGCACTCCAGCCTGGGTGACTGAGCGAGACTCCGTCTCAAAAAAAAAAAAAAAAAGAATGCATGAGCTATGGGCTGAGCTGGAAGAAAGGCCATTCCACCATCAAAGCAAAGCAAAACAAAACAACACACAGGAGGCCTCTTTTTGTTTCTTACATGTTAAGCAAGGAGGTACACGGTAAAATGATGAATAAAGAAGTAGAAAAAAATGAAAGAGTGACATATATTATACTAGGAAAGAATCAAGAGGCTTCTCTAGGGAGATAAGGCAATAGTGAATAATTGCATGTCCTAAAAACCAGGATGCTCAGAAACATCTTATTTGAAAAGATAGTATTTAATTTGAACCTGAAGAAGGAAAAGTAGCCAGATACAGGAATGGGTAAAAAAGAAAAAAATAAAATAACTTTGGGTGCAAGCGCCCAAAGTGATAATGTATCTGACATGATCATATAACTGTGGCCTGCAGAAAAGCAGGGTGCTGCTTGTGGCTGGCTGGAAATACGTCGTCTAAGAGGAAATGGGGTCTCAGAACCGAATCCTGAATGAACTTTAGGATATTACACAGAAAGTATTTGTATGTTATTCTGGAAGAGTTGCAAAAGTTTCAGAATTTATTTAAGCATAGAAGTTACTTGATGTCTATATACTGTGATAGCTCTGATTATACATTGTTAGATATTTGCATCTACTTTTCTCTCTCTCTAGAGCTTTCTTCTGCGAAGTGTTTTCACAGCTCATGCCTGAACCTCCGCAAATATTTACTCAAGTACCATGTTCCCAGTAGTCTTCTCTTTCTACTCTATTAAAAAAAAGACCCCATAATTTCTTATTCTCCTTTATCCTTCTTTGCTTCCTTTTCCTTCTTACCACTGTAACCATCAAAATTATACGTATTTTACTTACAATTCTTATTTACTGTGTGTTTCCCTCATTAGGATATAAGCTCCATGAAGGCAGGAATTTTTGTCTGTTCTGTTTAATGCCATGTTCCCTATATGTAGAAAAATGACAGGCACATAACATACGTGCCCAATAACTATTGCTTGAATTAATGAATGATATGCAAAATTCAAACCAGGAAAAACAGGTAGGATTTCTATCACTCCATGAGATGGATTTGACTGACTTGGATTATGAAATGTTCACAGAACCTAAGAACTAACAATGAATTGAAGGGGAGGGAAGAAGAAAAGGGTAGATGGGTGGGATCAAGGATAATTGCCTGATTTGACTGGTGGTGTATGGAAGAAGAGAAGGAAGGGAGGAAGGAAGGAAGGAAGGAAGGAAGGAAGGAAGGAAGGAAGGAAGCGAGGGAGGGAGGAAGGAAAGAAAGAAAGAAAAGAAAGAAAGAAAAGAAAGAAGAAAGAAAAAGAAAGAAAGAAAGAAAGAAAGAAAGAAAGAAAGAAAGAAAAAGAGAAAGAAAGAAAGAAAGAAAGAAAGAAAGAAAGAAAGAAAGAAAGAAAGAAGAAGAAAGAAAGAAAGAAAGAGAATTGAAACGTTTATTGCCTCAGTCAGGCACTGTTTGGCCAAAGTCATTACACTTCCCCGAAGGCATTCTATTAATGTATGCCTTGAAAGATTCTCCCACTGTTTTGAGAAGTTGTATATATGAAAAACCATCCTCTGGTCTCTTAAATATCTGTTGTTCATGTTGATTGTACCTGTCAACACCGGGAAGGTAAGTTGTTACCTTTCCATCTTTTAAACCCCAATAAAAGATGCTTATTTTCAAAGTGTTATAGCACTGGGCATTTCATGTATCATTACTCATTACCATCGGGCCTAATGAAGGGATTTACCACAAAGGAAAAAACAATTTCAGACAAAAGAGCTATTTTTTTTTTCAAGTTTAAATTCATTGTGAATATGGGAAAGTTTGCCTTGGGAAAATACATGGGCTTCTCTATTCAATTCCATTTTAGACAGCAGATGACATTTAGTTACAGGCATTACCATAATAAGTTTGCATTCAGTCACAGGCATTACCATAAGCCTGTTTCATGCAAGTTCTAAGTCATCAAATTTTTTTTCATTTTATAGTTTTATTTCTTTTCATACTTACAGATTTCAATGGAACCATAAAATTTTTTTTTATACTTCAAGTTTTAGGGCACATGTGCAAGATGTGCAGGTTTGTTACATATGTATACATGTGCCATGTTGGTGTGCTGCACCCATTAACTCGTCATTTAGCATTAGGTATATCTCCTAATGATATCCCTCACCTCTCCCCAGACCCCACAACAGGCCCCGGTGTGTAATGTTCTCCTTCCTGTGTCCATGTGTTCTCATTGTTCAGTTCCCACCTATGAGTAAGAACATGCAGTGTTTGGTTTTTTGTCCTTGTGATAGTTTGCTGAGAATGATGGTTTCCAGCTTCATCCATGTCAATTTTTTAAAGTGCATTTTTTGTTAGGTGAAGTAAGGGTGTGTCTGTTGGCGTACAAGAAATAATTAATTAACATATTTACAGAATAGCCAACTGTTTCCCCTCTCTGAGGTCTATTCTTACTCATTCTTATTTCTATCACAAGTGGCATACTGGAATAAAGCTCATGAACCCTCTGTTATGAAAAGAACAATACCGTAAATGGTCAGGTCAGTTGGAGATACTGCTCCATTAATGACTTCTGGGCTTCAATTCAATAAACCCTCTCATACTAGGGTACTGCACCTGATGTGGTTTGGATCTGTGTAGCCACCAAATCTCAAGTTGAATTATAATCCCCAGTGTTGGCGATAGGGCCTGGTGGAAGGTGACTGGATCATGGGGGTGGATCTTTCATGAATAGTTCAGCACTATCCCCATGGTGCTGTTCTCATGACAGAGATTTCAGGAGATCTGGTTGTTTAAGAATGTGTAGCACCTTCTTCTTCTTCTCTCTCTCTCTCTCTGTCTTACTCTTGCTTATGTCATCTAAGATGCTTCACTCCCCCTCTCCCTTTTGTCATGATTGGAAGCTTCCTGAGGTCTCCCTAGAAGCAGATGCTGCCATGTGTTTTGTACAGCCTGCAGAACCATGAGCCGATTAAACTTCTTTTGTCTTATAAATTACTCCCTTGCAGATATTTATTTGTAGCAATGCGAGAATGGACTAATATAGTACCCAATAACCTCCTAGAAAATTGTTGCTACTTTCTCGTTGTTCATCTGATATTCTGACACATTCCAATAAAATCTATACTTTTATACTTTCCCCATGATTGGTTTCTCCTTTTACTCTCCAATTTTTTATTTTTAAATGTAAACCTGTTGGTGTTTTAGAATGTCTTAACACTGAACATCTCATTCTTCTTATCATTTTTATACTGTTTTATTTCATTTTATTTATTTATTTATTTTATTTTAAAACCTTGCTTTTAACTCCCACGTCATTTCAAGTTAGAGATGTATTTCAATAAATACATCTTTGGATTTATCAATATATTTACCACTCTCTTTACTCTCCGTTACTTTTTTCCCACTTCTTCATTCAGAGTTCAATTTCATTTTGGCCAAAGTGCATCGTTTGGTAATTCATTAAGCAGGAATGAATAAGTAGCAAACTATTGCATGTCAGAAAATGTATTTATTTACCCTCAATATTGAAAGATACTATTCCCAGGGATATTATCCTAGTTTAAATATTTCTCTGCTCTATTTTAACAATATTAAAATATTGTTTAGACAATTGTTTGTTTCTGCTATTATTACTAACAAGAGATTGGCTGTGAGTATAATTATTGCTTCGTTGTTCATGTGTTTATTTTCTAGTAGATCTTTAAGAATTTCTCATTTTGTCTTTAGATTTTTGTAATTTCAGTGTGCTAAGTCTAAATCAGAATGTGTTTTATATTTCCATTCTAGGCATGGTATGCTCCTTCAAAATTCTCATCTATTATCACTCGTAACATTCATGCTGCTCTGTTCTTTCTATTCTAACCTAGAATTCATGCTATTCATATGCTGATAGTACTGAAAACCATTTTGCAATTCAGTAATTTTCTATGCTTGTCTGGATCTTTCTGCTGTAAATTTTCAAGTCTGTCTTTTTTTATTTTGGGGACTTCTATGTGTTTGTTGTTTTGAAATCTACCTATATTTTTATATATGGTGGTCTTATAATATGCAAGGGGGATTGGTTCCAGAACCTTCACAGACAACAAAATCTGCGAATACTCAGGTCACTTATAGAAAATAGCATAATAATTTCACATAAACTATGCACATCCTCTTGCATACTTTAAATCATCTCTAGATTATTTATAATCCCTAATGCAGTGTAAATGCTAGATAAATAATTGTTAGACTATATTTTAAAATTTGTATTATATTTATTATATTTATTTTTGAGAGAGGGTCTCACTCTGTTGCCCAGGCTGGAGTGCAGCGGTACAAACAAAGCTCACTGCACCATCACACCTGGCTGAGTTTTTAAATTTATTTTTGTAGAGAATGGGATTCCCCAGGCTGGTCTTGAACACCTGAGCTCAAGTGGTCCTCCTACCCCAGCCTACCAAAGTACTGGGATTATAGGCATGGGACACAGCACCCAGCCTATTTCTTATTGTATTGATATTTTTATTGTTTTATTTTCAAATATTTTTGAGCCATGGTTGGTTGAATCCCTTTGCAGAACCTGCTGTTACTGAGGGCTAACTGTAGTATATCATACTTTTTCTGGTCTCTAAATATTTTCCATGATTTTTTGCAATTTTTTTTTCAAATAATTTCACTATCTTGAGTTCTTTATAAATATATTTTGGTTTTGTTGCTGCTATTCTCTCACTGCTTCATTGTTTTTATATATATATATAGATAGACTATATATATATAGAGAGAGAGACTTTAAAAAATGTTTACTGTGAGTTCATCTTCATCTAAGCTGTTTCCTTTGAGGGCTCTTTTTCCATGGAAAATTGAATCCTACCACTCTAATGAATCCTTCATCTTTAACACCATTCTCCACTATTAATTTTAATTCAGATTTTTCTTGACTTTCTTTAAACTTTACACTTTGTTTGTTTATATATATATATATACTTTTCACCATTTTCCTATTGGGAGATACTACTTTTGCTGCTTCTGAGGCTCCACAAATATTTCTGGTTCAGGAACAGTATTTTTTTTTTTTCTTGAGACGGAGTCTCGCTCTCACCCAGGCTAGAGTGCAGTGGCGCAATCTCGGCTCACTGCAAGCTCCGCCTCTCGGGTTCACGCCATTCTCCTGCCTCAGCCTCTCCGAGTAGCTGGGACTACAGGCGCCCGCCACCACGCCCAGCTAATTTTTTTGTATTTTTAGTAGAGACGGGGTTTCACCGTGGTCTCGATCTCCTGACCTCGTGATCCGCCCGCCTCGGCCTCCCAAAGTGCTGGGATTACAAGCGTGAGCCACCGTGCCCGGCCAGGAACCGTATTATAATGGGCTACTGATTTGGGGTTTTTCTTTCTTCATAACTAGTATGAATTTTAAGGTTATACCAGTGATGACACCCACTTAGGTTTCTGATTTTCATTTCCTGGTCCAGGTAGACTTTCTAGATTGTCTCTAAACTGAGAAATCGAGGTTTTCTAGTCAATGTTGCTTTGCTTGTTTGTTTGTTTTTGCTTTTGTTTTTTTTGGTTCGACAAATCTTTTAGCTCTTGGATTTACGCATGTAGCAAAGTTCCAAGTCCCCAATCTCTCAAAGGTATAGTCCTCATCTCAATTTTTACTTGGGCTTTAAAATTCCAGTTCCCAGAGCTCTCAAGCACAATGTATTATGAATTGTTTATCATTAATTTCAATACTTACATCAAACTCAATTTCTTTATTTTTTCTGGTTTCTGGAGTATTCTCTTTCTTTCTGTTGAATATGTTCAGTCTCATCATTATATTCTGCCAAGTATGTCTATGCATTTAACACGTCAAGCAACATAGGAAATCTGTACTTCACATATTTACCACTCTTATTCTCAGATTACCCCCAAATAAGTCTTACCACCATTTATGAGTCCTCTCTGTTTAATACTATTTTTTCTATTACAAGATACATTAAACTTCATAGTTTGATCTCTACTTCACCTCCACTATGGCAAAAACAGAATGCAAATTTATTTTAAATTTCCTAATTTTCTATTTTGTTCTGTTTCTGGATGTGATATTTCCACATGGAGAGATCAATCAGTGCATAATTTTGATTATTTTGGATATATGATAATTATACCTACTAACACAGAGTTTCTGTCTTTCAGGATGAATCCTGTCTCTACAGTCCTTTCATAGCCAAACTTCTTTTCTCAAAACCAAAATTTAAAACCTTTATCTGTTGTGTCTAGCTCTCTTTATTACTTGTTTGAACCCACTCGTTTACCAAATCGCTTTGTACTAAGTGCCATATCCTTAGCACATAACTTTATTTGCATTTTCTACTTTACACTGCCTGTTTCCTTCTTCTCTGCAGCTTTAGTGCTATGTCTTTTCTGTAAAGTACATTAACTCTGTTCTCTGTATAGAATACTGACAATGTTGAGGTTAGGCTTATTTGATCTGCACATAGATCTAAAGCATCTTGAGAGGAGTTTCTTGAATCTACATGAAAAATATGGTCATGGATCATGATGTACGATGAAGAATTCAAACACAAATAGAGGTATTGATTTTAAAAATTCATTTCAGAGAACTTTTGAGAAGTGAAGAGTCTTATAATTAGGAGAATGTTCTGAACTAGATCTGAAGAGATTCTTTGACTTATTTCTACAAAGTGGACCGTCTTTCACCCCACTTTGCATTTGAATTTGCTGCATCATGAAATTGAAGGCTTCACACCAAATCTCTATTAACTCACTAGATAGAATTCCATATGCAAAGCTGTTGTTTCAAAGGGCGTTATTTGCCTCCAATAATGACTGAAAAATTATATATATATTTTTCTGACAAAGTGTGAAAATTATAATATTACTATACTTATTTTATTGGAAAGATTATCTGGTTTTGATAAAGATAAAAATAATCTTTTGTTAAAATATGATTGCCCCCAGAAATGCCACAGATAGTACAGTCAAGAGCTTACCGCAAGGGCAATAGCTCAGGATATGTGGCTTTTAGTTACGTTATGCTTGATGTATATATTTTATACCAGGAGTTTATATAAGTTTTTTTAAAGAATACATTGCCAGTTTGCTGGCATGGGCTTATAAGCTCAAACAATTTTTATTTACTAACAGTAGTTTTTTCTATTTTTAAGATTTTTGTAAATAATTAAGGTGAATTGATAGCAGATTTACATGAAATCTTAGTTTGAATAAGTATCCATATTTGTTCTATTTATCCAACCAAAAGCATTTAATTGAACAACTACTTTGCCCAAGCCACTGTGTAAAGTTGGTGAAAGAAGATGATGAAAGCAGTGGCCAATGAATAAATAAGTTGTTTTCTTGCAAGAAGTTCACTATTAAGAGTTTTATATATCTTTAAAATAATAACATTGAAGTGACTCATGTTAGGAGAAAAATAGCTGTTACTTTGGAGTGGAAAGTATTACCCATATGGTTACTTTTGCACAACAACCTAGAAATACATGGAGAATATTTATTATTTGGGAAGTACTGTGCCAAGTGTTTCCAATAGGCTGTATCATTTAATACCCATGCCACATCCATGTGTAGATGAAGAAACTATGGAATTAAGTTAACTCATTCACCCAGCTAATAAGTGGCAAAGTGTTGTATCATTCACAGTATAGCCCTATTTCAAATACATAATAAAAGAAGTCAATTACCCAAGATATGATGCATGCCAGGTTTGCCAACCAGCTCTAACACTTACTAAATGTATTGCACAGGTGACTTGACCTCTATTTGCCTTTGTTTTACCATCTATCTACATATAGAAATAATAATAATAGTCCTACTTTCTTAGGGTTCCTGAAGGAATCAAGTGAATCACGTATGTTAAATAGTTTACCATTGTAAATATCTAATAATTTTTAGTCATTTTGTTTTCTTTTTTTTTGCTACTACAACTATTAACCTATAGCAAGACAGATTTGAGGTACAGGAGGTTTAATTTCAGAATTTTCTGACAAGTAGAGTTCTACACTGATACGATTTGCTGCCTCAAAATATACTGTGCTGCTTATCACTAGACACAGGTACTGCTAATATTCCATAAGACTGTTATTTCACTGTGTGACTGGAGAGAGAGCACTAAGATATCTATTTATTCACTCATAAACCTTTAATGAGTTTCCATTTGTGCTAGTTACTGAGACAAATGCAGTAAAACAAAACGACAAGTAAGTCACGCCCTACATTTTCAAGAAGGTTACTATCTACTAGGGGAGAGGAAAAAGAAACTGATAATTAAAATATAATAGAGTTCAGTATTATGTTAAAGGTATACTAACACCTTTATTTCAGGATGCAAGAATCATAAGTGCAGAAACTTTGTCTTGTTCTCTGCTGAAACTCCAATGCTTTTCGAAGTGCCTTGCATGTAACAGGGTCTCAATAAATATTTGGCACATAAAGAATGAGAGGAAACAAGGGGAGTCTTATTGAAGGTGGCGACAAGTAGGGATCAACTCAAGAAAAGAAAAAAAAAATGTATTCCGGAATGTAGTTATCACTTCTAGAAAATCTTAGAATTGAATAGTCATATGTAGTTTCAGGAAAATGTGAGCAGTTCATCATGACTGAAGGTTAGGTAAAGAAGGGGGGAAATGAAAGGAAGATCTTGAAGACTCCTGGTAAGGAATCTATGGGTCCATGGGGGATATGTGCAAGCAAGTCAGCCCCAAAGTGCTATCATCAGATTTGCCTGTTAGAAAAAGAATTATAGTCACAGTTGCAGAGTGAATAACGGTTGAGATGGACAAAAGGAGAAATGAAACAAAATTAAACGTTAAATATCATTTTTAAATATTACAGTCTTCACATAAGGCCGGGCTCAGTGGCTCACACCTGTAATCCCAGCACATTGGGAGGCTGTGGCAGGCGGATCACCTGTAGTCAGGTGTTCGAGACCACCGGCCAGGTGCGGTGGCTCACGCTTGTAATCCCAGCACTTTGGGAGGCCGAGGCGTGCGGCTCACGAGGTCAGGAGATCGAGACCATGGTGAAACCCCATCTCTACTAAAAAAAAAAATACAAAAAAATTAGCCGGGCGTGGTGGCAGGCGCCTGTAGTCCCAGCTACTCGGAGAGGCTGAGGCAGAAGAATGGCGTCAACCCGGGAGGCGGAGCTTGCAGTGAGCCGAGATCGTGCCACTGCACTCCAGCCTGGGTGACAGAGCGAGACTCCGTCTCAAAAAAAAAAAAAAAAAAGGAGTTCGAGACCACCTTGGCCAACATGGCGAAACCCCATGTCTGGTAGAAATACAAAAATTAGCCAGGTGTGGTGGTGCCTGTAATCCCAGCTACTCAGGAGGCTGAAGTAGCAGAATCACTTGAACCCAGGAGGCAGAGGTTATAGTGAGCTGACATAACACCACTGCACTACACCCCGGGCAACAGAGTGAGATTCTGTCTCAAAATAAATAAAATAAAATAAAATAAAATCTTTATATAGATGATTTGAGCATACTTTTAGATTAAACCTAAATTTCATACATTAGGAAGCCACTCATGATGTACTCATAGTCTCTGAAACTGTCAGCTGAGCATAAGGTTAGAAAGTAGACATGGAGAAATAGAAGGTAAAAATCAAGTTATTGATGTTTAATTCTGTTGATACACGACAGAAAGCACAGTTATGAGAATTCATAGTCTGACTGAAAAGCACTCAATATTTAATTAGAGGGAAGCAACACATCCTTATTATTGAAAAGCAATACTATGAAACAAATCACTCTAAGAATTCACTAAAATGACTTTCTTGATTACCACTTTTTACAGAAATTGAGCTGGAAATTTTGAAAATGTCTTTGAAGGAAAAGCATTTTCCATTTTAGTGACAAACAGCAGAATTTCATGAGGTTTTTCTTTTTTATAACAATTTTAGCTTTAATGATTAATTATTTATATTTTCATAAAATTAAATCTCCACTCTGAATTTCAACATTTGAAATGTAGGTCCCTCTTAAGTTAATCTTAAGATAGAAATCTTTATCAGGTGGAGCCAAGATGGCCGAATAAGAACAGCTCCAGTCTACAGCTCCCAGCATGAGCGATGCAGAAGACGGGTGATTTCTGCATTTGAAACTGAGATACTGGGTTCATCTCACTGCGGAGTGTCAGAAAGTGGGGGCAGGACATTAGGTGTAGCGCACCCAACACGAGCCGAAGAAGGGTGAGGCATTGCCTCACCCGGGAAGCGCAAGGGGTCAGGGAATTCCCTTTCCTAGTCAAAGAAAGCGGTGACAGACAGCACCTGGAAAATCGGGTCGCTCCCACCCTAATACTGTGTTTTTCCAAGGGTCTTACCAAATGGCACACCAGGAGATTATATCCCGTGCCTGGCTTGGAGGGTCCTAAGCCCATGGAGCACCGCTCATTGCTAGCACAGCAGTCTGAGATCAAGCTGCATGGTGGCAGCGAGGATGGGGGAGGGGCACCCACCATTGCTGAGGCTTGAGTAGGTAAACAAAGCGGTTGGGCAGCTAGAACTGGTGGAGCCCACCGCAGCTCAAGGAGGCCTGCCTGCCTTTGTAGACTCCACCTCTGGGGGCAGGACATAGCCAAACAAAAGGCAGCAGAATCTGCTGCAGACTTAAATGTCCCTGTCTGATAGCTTTGAAGAGAGTAGTGGTTCTCCCAGCATGCAGCTGGAGATCTGAGAATGGACAGACTGCCTCTTCAAGTGGGTCCCTGACCCCAGAGTAGCCTAACTGGGAGGCATTCCCCAGTAGGGGCAGACTGATACCTCACACGGCCGGGTACTCCTCTGAGACAAAACTTCCAGAGGAACGATCAGGCAACAACATTTGCTGCTCACCAATATCCGTTGTTCTACAGCCTCCACTGCTGATACCCAGGCAAACAGGGTCTGAAGTAGACCTCCAGCAAACTCCAACAGACCTGCAGCTGAGGGTCCTGACTGTTGGAAGGAAAACTAACAAACAGAAAGGATATCCACACCAAAACCCCACCTGTACATCACCATTATCAAAGATCAAAAGTAGATAAAACCACAAAGATGGGGAAAAAACAGAGCAGAAAAACTGGAAGCTCTAAAAATCAGAGCACCTTTCCTCCTCCAAAGGAACGCAGCTCCTCACCAGCAACGGAACAAAGCTGGGCAGAGAATGACTTTGACAAGTTAACAGAAGAAAGCTTCAGGAGATCAAACTACTCCGAGCTAAAGAAGGAAGTTTGAACCCATGGCAAAGAAGTTAAAAACCTTGAAAAAAAATTAGACGAATGACTAACTAGAATAAACAATGGAGAGAAGTTCTTAAATAACCTAATGGAGCTGAAAACAAAGGCATAAGAACTACGTGACAAATGCACAAGCCTCAGTAGCTGACTCAATCAACTGGAAGAAAGGGTATCAGTGATGGAAGACCAAATGAATGAAATGAAGCGAGAAGTTTAGAGAAAAAAGAATAAAAAACAGTGAACAAAGCCTCCAATAAATATGGGACTATATGAAAAGATCAAATCTACGTCTGATTGGTATACCTGAAAGTGACAGGGAGAATGGAACCAAGTTGGAAATCACTCTGCAGGATATCATCCAGAAGAACTTCCCCAATCTAGAAAGGCAGGCCAAGATTTAGATTCAGGAAATACAGAGAATGCCGCAAATATACTCCTCAAGAAGAGTAACTCCAAGACAAATAATTTTCAGATTCACCAAAGTTGATATGAAGGAAAAAAGGTTAAGAGCAGCCAGAGAGAAAGGTCGGGTTACCCACAAAGGGAAGCCCATCAGACTAATAGCGGATCTCTTGGCAGAAACTCTACAAGCCAGAAGAGAGTGGGGGGCCAATATTCAACATTCTTAAAGAAAAGAATTTTCAACCCAGAATTTCATATCCGGTCAAACTAAGCTTCATAAGTGAAGGAGAAATAAAATACTTTATAGACAAGCAAATGCTGAGAGATTTTGTCACCACCAGGCCTGCCCTGAAAGAGATCCTGAAGGAAGCACTAAACATGGAAAGGAAAAACCAGTACCAACCACTGCAAAATCATGCCAAATTGTAAAGACCATCAAGGCTAGGAAGAAACTGCATCAACTAAAGAGCAAAACAACCAGCTAACATCACAATGACAGGATCAAATTCACACATAACAATATTAACTTTAAATGTCAATGTGCTAAATGCTCCAATTAAAAGACACAGACTGGCAAATTGGATAAAGAGTCAAGACCCATCAGTGTGCTGTATTCAGGAAACCCATCTCACTTGCAGAGACACACATAGGCTCAAAATAAAGGGATGGAGGAAGATCTACCAAGCAAATGGAAAACAAAAAAAGGCAGGGGTTGCAATCCTATTCTCTGATAAAACAGACTTTAAACCAACAAAGATCAAAAGAGACAAAGAAGGCCATTACATCATGGTAAAGGGATCAATTCAACAAGAATAGCTAACTATCCTAAAAATATATGCACCCAACACAGGAGCACCCAGATTCATAAAGCAAGTCCTTGGAGACCTACAAAGAGACTTAGACTCCCACACAATAATATTGGGAGATTTTAACACCCCACTGTCAACATTAGACAAATCAACCAGACAGAAAGTTAACAAGGATATCCAGGAATTGAACTCAGCTCTGCACCAAGAGGACCTAATAGACATGTGCAGAACTCTCCACCCCAAATCAACAGAATATACATTTTTCTTCAGCACCACACCACACCTATTCCAAAACTGACCACATAGTTGGAAGTCAAGTTCTCCTCAGCAAATGTAAAAGAACAGAAATTATAACAAACTGTATCTCAGAACATGGTACAATCAAACTAGAACTCAGGATTAAGAAACTCACTCAAAACTGCTCAACTACATGGAAACTGAACAACCTGCTCCTGAATGACTATTGGGTACATAACGAAATGAAGGCAGAAATAAAGATGTTCTTTGAAACCAATGAGAACAAAGACACAACATACCAGAACCTCTGGAACACATTCAAAGCAGTGTGTAGAGGGAAATTTGTAGCACTAAATGCCCACAAGAGAAAGCAGGAAAGATCTAAGATTGACACCCTAACAACACAATTAAAAGAACTAGAGAGGCAAGAGCAAACACATTCAAAAGCTAGCAGAAGAAAAGAAATAACTAAGATCGGAGCAGAACTGAAGGAAATACAGATACAAAAAACCCTTCAAAACATTAATGAATCTAGGAGCTGGTTTTTTGAAAAGATCAACAAAATTGATAGGCCACTAGCAAGACTAATAAAGAAGAAAAGAGAGAAGAATCAAATAGACGCAATAAAAAATGATAAAGGGGATATCACCACTGATCCCACAGAAACACAAACTACCATCAGAGAATACTACAAACACCTCTATGCAAATAAACTAGAAAATCTAGAAGAAAGGGAAAAATTCCTCGACCCACACACACCCAAGACTAAACCAGGAAGAAGTTGAATCTCTGAATAGACCAATAACAGGCTCTGAAATTGAGGCAATAATTAATAGTTTACCAACCAAAAAAAGTCCAAGACCAGATGGATTCACAGCCGAATTCAACCAGAGATACAAGGAGGAGCTAGTACCATTCTTTCTGAAAATATTCCAATCAATAGAAAAAGAGAGGATCCTCTCTAACTCATTTTATGAAGCCAGCATCATCCTGATACCAAAGCCTGGCAGAGACAAAACAAAAAAAGAGAATTTTAGACCAATATCTCTGATAATATCAATGCAAAAATCCTCAATAAAATGCTGGCAAACTGAATCCAGCAGTACATCAAAAAGCTTATCCACCATGATCAAGTGGGCTTCATCCCTGGGATGTAAGGCTGGTTCAACATACGCAAATCAATAAAGGTAATCTAGCACATAAACAGAACCAATGACAAAAACCATATGATTTTCTCAATAGATGCAGAAAAGACCTTTGACAAAATTCAACAATGCTTCATGCTAAAAACTCTCAATAAATTAGGTATTGACGGGATGTATCTCAAAATAATAAGTGCTATCTGTGACAAACCCACAGCCAATATCATACTGAATGGGCAAAAACTGAAAGCATTCCCTTTGAAAACGGGTACAAGACAGGGATGACCTCTCTCACCACTCCTGTTCAACATAGTGTTGGAAGTTCTGGCCAGGGCAATCAGGCAGGAGAAGGAAATAAAGGGTATTCAATTAGGAAAACAGGAAGTCAAGTTGTCCCTGTTTGCAGATGACATGATTGTATATCTAGAAAACCCCATCGTCTCAGCCCAAAATCTCTTTAAGCTGATAGGCAACTTCAGCGAACTCTCAGGATACAAAATCAATGTACAAAAATCATAAGCATTCTTGTACACGAATCACAGACAAACAGAGAGCCAAATCATGAGTGAACTCCCATTCACAATTGCTTCAAAGAGAATAAAATACCTAGGAATCCAACTTACAAGGGACATGAAGGACCTCTTCAAGGAGAACTACAAACCA
Organism: Symphalangus syndactylus; assembly: GCF_028878055.3. Classification (NCBI taxonomy): domain Eukaryota; kingdom Metazoa; phylum Chordata; class Mammalia; order Primates; family Hylobatidae; genus Symphalangus; species Symphalangus syndactylus. Next base: position 47,680,246 of record NC_072440.2, read on the forward strand.
CTGTTCAATGAAATAAAAGAGGATACAAACAAATGGAAGAACATTCCATGCTCATGGGTAGGAAGAATCAATATCATGAAAATGGCCATACTGCCCAGGGTAATTTATAGATTCAATGCCATCCCCATGAAACTACCAATGACTTTCTTCACAGAATTGGAAAAAACTACTTTAAAGTTCATATGGAACCAAAAAAGAGTCCACATTGCCAAGTCAACCCTAAGCCAAAAGAACAAAGCTGGAGGCCTCACACTACCTGACTTCAAACTATACTACAAGGCTATAGTAACCAAAACAGCATGGTACTGGTACCAAAACAGAGATACAGATCAATGGAACAGAACAGAGCCCTCAGAAATGATGCCGCATATCTACATCCATCTGATCTTTGACAAACCTGACAAAAACAAACAATGGGGAAAGGATTCCCTATTTAATAAATGGTGCTGGGAAAACTGGCTAGCCATATGTAGAAAGCTGAAACTGGATCCCTTCCTTACACCTTATACAAAAATTAATTCAAGATGGATTAAAGACTTACATGTGAGATCTAAAACCATAAAAACCCTAGAAGAAAACCTAGGTGATAACATTCAGGACATAGGAATGAGCAAAGACTTCATGTCTAAAACACCAAAAGCAATGGCAACAAAAGCCAAAATTAACAAATGTGATCTAATTAAACTAAAGAGCTTCTGCACAGCAAAAGAAACTACCATCAGAGTGAACAGGCAACCTACAGAGTGGGAGAAAATTTTTGTAATCTACTCATCTGACAAAGGGCTAATATCCAGAATCTACAATGAACTCAAACAAATTTACAAGAAAAATACAAACAACCCCATCAATAAGTGGACAAAGGGTATGAACAGACACTTCTCAAAAAAAGACATTTATGCAGCCAAAAGACCCATGAAAAATGCTCATCATCACTGGCCATCAGAGAAACGCAAATCAAAACCACAATGAGATACCATCTCACACCAGTTAGAATGACGATCATTAAAAAGTCAAGAAACAACAGGTGCTGGAGAGGATGTGGAGAAATAGGAACACTTTTACATGATTGGTGGGACTGTAAACTAGTTCAACCATTGTGGAAGTCATTGTGGCGATTCTTCAGGCATCTAGAACTAGAAATGCCATTTGACCCAGCAATCCCATTACTGGGTATATACCCAAAGGATTATAAATCATGCTGCTATAAAGACACATGCGCACATATGTTTATTGCAGCACTATTCACAATAGCAAAGACTTGGAACCAACCCAAATGTCCAACAATGATAGACTGGATTAAGAAAATGTGGCAAATATACACCATGGAATACTATGCAGCCATAAAAAAGGATGAGTCCATGTCCTTTGTAGGGATATGGATGAAACTGGAAACCATCATTCTCAGCAAACTATGGCAAGGACAAAAAACCAAACACCACATGTTCTCACTCATAGGTGGGAATTGAACAATGAGAGCACGTGGACACAGGAAGGGAAACATCACACACCAGGGCCTGTTGTGGGGTGGGGGGAGGGGGAGGGATAGCATTAAGAGATATACCTAATGTTAAATGATGAGTTAATGGGTGCAGCACACCAACATGGCACATGGATACATTTGTAACTAACCTGCACGTTGTGCACATGTACCCTAAAACTTAAAGTATAATTTAAAAGAATAAATAAATAAATAAATAAATAAATAAATAAATAAAAGGTAGAAATCTTTGTGTCATAGATTTTGTACCACCACTCAGTGTAAAGCATATACTGTCTCTTGGTATTTTTATTTAATTTTTGATACCTCAAGGTTTAGCTGATTGAAATGCTTCCAATCTGGGAAAATAAAAAAATACATTTCGAGGCTTCAGTTATTGTGCTGATTTCTTGGTTCCTAAAGTTCTATTTCCTAAATTGGAGGATTTCTAAATGTTACTAAAAAAAGTGGAAAATGCTGCAACTTCAAACTGAATAGAGAAGGTTCACAAAGAATCTTTCTCAGTGGAATATATATATATATATATGTAAGAAATATATATATATATGCTAATACATCAGCTTACTTTTGCCTTAAATCTGAAACAAGGAATTTGGGACATGTGTATATTACATGCCACTTTCTATGCTATTACCATGTCCTAGCAGAACATTTCTGATACCTGAATAAAAGTAAATGCTCCCTCTATGGTAAAATACTTATAAATAATACAATTCTAGCAACTTTTTCTTATCTCAACTAGCAGGGTTATGTTATTATCACCCGAACACATAGGAAAATGAGAATGTGCATTTTCATATTTTGCATAGATGAGTAGTTTAGTTGAGTGGTTTTGCAGTATAGTAATTATAATAAGCTCTTGGGCATTAAGGAAATGTTACATTCTAGAAAACATCACAGAATTGTACAGTCCAAACTTGTAATAAAGTGCTTTAAAGTGTAAGAAAGCATATCCACTCATGTGCTTTCTTAGTTAATTGTATTTGTAAATAATTAAGAAAAAGGAAACATTCAAAATATGTATTCCATATTTCTTCATATGTTCACTACTTTCCCCAAAGGAAAAAGAAATCTACTGGTTGGAATCCAGAGTATGTACTGAGTTACGTTTATTGAAATCACTGTCTAGGAGGTTGAAAATACTTTTCCTTGAATGATTAGAATAAAACAAAAGTGAGAGAAGGAGGCTAAGAGAGTTTGCGAATGCCATGGTTTGTTTAAAAAGGAAATTTTACCTTTTATTTTAGTCATAATTGATCAAAAGTATGTATACATCTATAGAAATGTAATTATAATACTTGTCAAATGTCTTTATTTAGGATTTTTAAAACTCACCCAGTCATCTTGATTGATTTATGTTGCTATAGTTTAATCAGTTTAAAACTGTAGGAAATTTTATTGAAAAAAAAAAGTGCCATAACTTATTGTAGGTTTTTCATCTTTTTACATTTTAAAGAACTTGTTCTGTTGCTGACATAGAATTTCTCTGATACTGTATCATCTGTCATGGAGGGCAACTTCCTCAACTTTATAGAGAATATCTACAAAGATTCTAGAGCTACCATCATACCTAAAAGTAAGAAACTAGCACCTTTCCTCATGTGTTTTTTGGCTGCATAAATGTCTTCTTTTGAGAAGTGTCTGTTCATGTCCTCTGCCCACTTTTTGATGGGGTTGTTTGTTTTTTTCTTGTAAATTTGTTTGAGTTCATTGTAGATTCTGGATATTAGCCCTTTGTCAGATGAGTAGGTTGCAAAAATTTTCTCCCATTCTGTAGGTTGTCTGTTCACTCTGGTGATAGTTTCTTTTGCTGTGCAGAAGCTCTTTAGTTTAATGAGATCCCATTTGTCGATTTTGGCTTTTGTTGCCATTGCTTTTGGTGTTTTAGACATGAAGTCCTTGCCCACGCCTATGTCCTGAATGGTATTGCCTAGGTTTTCTTGTAGGATTTTAATGGTTTTAGGTCTAACATATAAGTCTTTAATCCATCTTGAATTAATTTTTGTATAAGGTGTAAGGAAGGGATCCAGTTTCAGCTTTCTACATATGGGTAGCCAGTTTTCCCAGCACCATTTATTAAATAGGGAATCCTTTCCCCATTTCTTGTTTTTGTCAGGTTTGTCAAAGATCAGATAGTTGTAGCTATGCGGCATCATTTCTGAGGGCTCTGTTCTGTTCCGTTGATCTATGTCTCTGTTATGGTACCAGTACCATGCTGTTTTGGCTACTGTAGCCTTGTAGTATAGTTTAAAGTCAGGTAGCGTGATGCCTCCAGCTTTGTTCTTTTGGCTTAGGATTGACTTGGCAATGCAGGCTCTTTTTTGGTTCCATATGAACTTTAAAGTAGTTTTTTCCAATTCTGTGAAGTCACTGGTAGCTTGATGGGGATGGCATTGAATCTATAAATTACCTTGGGCGGTATGGCCATTTTCACGATATTGATTCTTCCAACACATGAGCATGGAATGTTCTTCCATTTGTTTGTATCCTCTTTTATTTCATTGAGCAGTGGTTTGTAGTTCTCCTTGTAGAGGTCCTTCACATCCCTTGTAAGTTGGATTCCTAGATATTTTATTCTCTTTGAAGCAATTGTGAATGGGAGTTCACTCATGATTTGGCTCTCTGTTTGTATGAAGAAATGCTCATCATCACTGGCCATCAGAGAAATGCAAATCAAAACCACAGTGAGATACCATCTCACACCAGTTAGAATGGCCATCACTAAAAAATCTGGAAACAACAGGTGCTGGAGAGGATGTGGAGAAATAGGAACACTTTTACACTGTTGGTGGGACTGTAAACTAGTTCAACCATTGTGGAAGTCAGTGTGGCGATTCCTCAGGGATCTCGAACTAGAAATACCATTTGACCCAGCCATCCCATTACTGGCTATATACCCAAAGGACTATAAATCATGCTGCTATAAAGACACATGCACACGTATGTTTATTGCGGCACTATTCACAATAGCAAAGAGTTGGAACCAACCCAAATGTCCAACAACGATAGACTGGATTAAGAAAATGTGGCACATATACACCATGGAATACTATGCAGCCATAAAAAATGATGAGTTCGTGTCCTTTGTAGGGACATGGATGAAACTGGAAAACATCATTCTCAGTAAACTATCGCAAGGACAAAAAGCCAAACACCGCATGTTCTCACTCATAGGTGGGAATTGAACAATGAGAACTCATGGACACAGGAAGGGGAACATCACACTCCGAGGACTGTTGTGGGGTGGGGGGAGGGGGGAGGGACAGCATTAGGAAATACACCTAATGCTAAATGACGAGTTAATGGGTGCAGGAAATCAACATGGCACATGGATACATATGTAACAAATCTGCACATTGTGCACATGTACCCTAAAGTATAATAAAAAAAAAAAAAAAAGAAACTAGCACCTTTCCTACTAAGATTAGAAACAAGACAAGGATATCTCCTCTCAACATTCCTTTTCAGTGTTCTACTGGAAGTACTAACTAATGCAAAGGAAAGAAATAAAGGGTATGCAGATTGGGTAGAAAAAAAAAAACTGTCCTTTTTCCCACAGTGGACATGACTGTCTGGTAGAAAATCTATAAGAATAAACAATCAAAAAAATCTTGGAACTAGTATTTATAGTAAGGCTGTAGAATACAGGATTAATATACAAAAGTCAATCCATTTTCTGTATACTAGCAATGAAAGTGTGGGATTTGAAATTAAAGAGATAATATTATTTACATTAACTGCCCTCGAAAGGAAATACTCAGGTATAAATCTAACAAAATATGCACAAGATTTATACAAGGAAAGTTACAAAACTTGAGTACAAAAAGTCAAAGAACTAAACATATGAAGAGATATCCCATGTTCATGGATTGGAAGACTCAATATTGTCAAGATGCAGTTCTCCTCAACATGATATACAGATTCAATGCAATCCTAATCAAAATGCCCCCTCCAAAATATTTGGAGGTATAAATTGATATGAATCTTAAATATAGAGACAAAAGACCCCGAATAGCCAATACATTACTGAAGGAAAAGAACAGAGTAAGAAGACTGATTCTACCTGACTCCAAGATTACAATAAAGCTTAATAATCAAGACAGTGTGCTATTGATAAAGGAATAGACAAATAGATAAGTAGAACAGAATAGAAATCCAAGAAATAGGTCCACCCAAATATAGTCAACTGGTCTTTGACAAAGGAGTAAAGTCAATACAATATAGAGAAGATAGCCTTCAACAAATGGTGCTGGAAAAACTGAATATCCTTATTAAAAAAAAGTCAATCTGAAAAGATACCTTACACCATTCACAAAAGTTAATTCTGAATGGATCACAGACATGAATGGAAAAATCAAAACTGTAAAATTTCTAGAATATAACAGGAGAAAACCTAGATGACCCTGGGCATGGTGATGACTTTTAGACACAACACAATGCATGAAAGAACAAATTGACAAGCTGGACGTTGTTAAAATTGAAAATCTGTGCTCTGCAAAAGACACTGTTAAGAGAATAGAAAGACAAGACACAGACTGGGAGAAAATATTTGCAGACATATCTGACAGAGAACTGCTATCCAAAATGAACAGAGAACACTGAAATCTCAATAGTAAGAAAATGAACAACCTGATTTAAAAATAGGCAAAAGACCTGAACAGATACTTTATCAAGGAATATATAGAGACGACAAATAAACATAATAAAAGATGGTCCACAACATATGTCTTCAGATAAATACAAATTAAATATCAGTATTAAAATGGCCAAAATCCAGAACACTGGAAACAAAAAATGCCAGCCAGTATGCAGGAACACTTATTTACTGCTGGTAGGATTGCAAAGTAGCACACTAGCTTCAGAAGACACTACTGCACTTCCTTACAAAAGTAAATATAGTCTTACCATATGATCCAACAATCTCATTCCTTTACCCAAAGGAGCTGTAAACTGTGTCCATATAAAAACCTGCACAACACAGGTGTTTATAGCAGCTTCATCAATAAGACAGAGAGAAATTAAATGCATATTACTAAGTGAAAAAACTCAATCTGAAACGGCTACATACTGTATGATTCCAACTATGTAACATTCTGGAAGAGGCGAAACTATGGAGACAGTGAAAAGATGAGTGGTTCACAGGGGTTATGAGAGCAGAAAGAACAAATAGGCTGAGCACAGAGGATTTTTAGGGCACTGAAAAATAAATGATACTATATTGGTGAATATATGTCATTATGCATTTGTCCAACTCCATAGGATGTACACCAGGTGTGAGCCCCTATATAAAATGTGGACTGTGAGTGGTATTGATATGTCGATGTGGGTTAATCAACTGTAGTAAATGTACTAGTTTGGTAGGGGATATTGACAATGAGAGAGGCTATGTGTGCATGGGGTCAGGGATTATGTGGAATATCTCTGTACCTCCCTCTCAGTTTTGGTGTGAACCAGACACTGCTTTACAAAAAATAAAGTTTGAAAGAAACATCAGCTCTCATTCTTATCATTGGGTTTCTCTGTATAACGTATCTTTTTCCTGACCATTTCAGTATTTTTTCTCTGTGATTTTCTAAATTTCAATGAGATATGATTCATATATTATAAAACTAAATACATGAAAGTGTGCAATTCTGTTGTTTTTACTATATTTGCAGTGAGGCAATCAGTACGACTATCTAATTTTAGGATGTTTTTATCACTCCCCAAAAGAACCTCGTACCCATTAGCAGACACTCCCATTTCACCCTAAGCCCACCAGTTAGAGTTAACGAGTAACCTACTTTCTACTTATACAGATTGGTCTGCTTTGGACATTTGACATGAAGTAAATCATACAGTGATATGATTTGGCTCTGCATCCCCACCCAAGTCTCATTTTATAGCTCCTATAATTCCCATACAATACAGTAAATTGGTACCAGTAGAGTGGGGTGCTGCTGAAAAGCTACCCGAAAATGTGGAGGCGACTTTGGAACTGGGTGACAGGCAGAAGTGGGAACAATTTGGAGGGCTCAGAAGACAGGAAAATGTGGGAAACTTTGAAACTCCCTGGAGACTTGTTGAATGGCTTTGACCAAAATGCTGATAATAATATGGACAATGAAATCCGGGATGAGGTGATGTCAGACGGAGATAAGGAACGTGTTGGGAACTGGACCAAAGCTGACTCCTGTTATTTTTTAGCATGGCTGGGAAGGCACCAGAAAACACAATCATGGCAGAAGGCAAAAGAAGGTAAAGCACCTTCTTCACAAGGCAGTAGGAAGGAGAAGTGCCGAGCAAAACTGAGGAAGAGCCCCTTTTAAAACCATCAGATCTCATAAGAACTCACTCACTATCACAAGAACAGCATGGAGGAAACTGCCCCCATGATTCAATTACCTCCACCTGGTCCTGCCCTTAACACGTGGGGATTATGCGGATTACAATTCAAGATGAGATTTTGTGTGGGGACACAGGCAAACCATATCAGGGCATTTGAGTCTTTTTTTTTTATTTTTCATCAGTCTAGGTAAAGTTTTTTCAATTATATTGATCTTTCAAAAAGCCTGGGCTCAAGTGATCCACTCACCTCAGCTTCCTGAAGTGCTAGGATTACAGGCATGAGCTACTGTGCCAGGCCTGAATTCTTTAATTGTCTCTTCAGTCTTTTATTTCATATATTTTGAAGCTCTATTGTCAGGCACATATATAATTGTTATAGCTTCCTAATGGATTGACCCTTTATCATAACAAAATGTTCATTTTAATCTCTAATAACTTTTTTTTTTTTTTACCATTTAAAGATGTTTTTTCTATAGAAACTCCAGCTCTCTTGATGTTTGATTTCAATCTTTTTTCTATGATGTGCCTTAGTATAATTTTTTTTTAATTTGTCTCACTTGAGATTCACTTAATTGATCGGATCTCTGAGTTGCTATTTTTGAAGAAATCAGAAAAAATGGAGAAAATTTTCTTGACATTTTTTTCTTCCCCATTCACTCTCTTCACCCCATTCGGAACTGTAATTAGAGGTTGTGTTATTATATTCAAATAATATTCTATTGTTTTCATTTTGCTTCAATTCACATTTCTTTTGGCTTGTCTTCAAGTTCACTTATCCTTTCTTCTGAGGTACCTAAAGATTTATTCTTTTAAATCATTTTGTAATCTATTCATAGAGAATTTGTGAAAAATGATATAATAATCAGCCTTAAAACAAATTTTGCTGAGGGCTGGGTGCGGTAGCTCGTGTCTGTAATCCCAGCACTTTGGAAGGCCGAGGTGGGCGGATCATGAGGTCAGGAGTTCAAGACCAGCCTAGCCAATATGGTGAAACCCCATCTCTACTATAAATACAAAAATTAGCCAGGTGTGGTGGTGTGTGCCTGTAGTCCCAGCTACCCAGGAGGCTGAGGCAGGAGAATCGCTTGAACCCAGAAGGCAGAGGTTGCAGTGAGCCGAGATCACACCACTGCATTCTAGCTGGGGCAACAGAGTGAGATGCTGTCTCAAAAAAAAAAAAAAAAAAATTTGCTGAATCTTATCTATGTATTTCTATGAAATGTTATATACTTTTCTCCTTATATATTAAATATTGTTTATATTTTTTGGAACATCTTATATTTGTTACTGTCGGACATGACATATATGCGTGTGTGTGTGTGTATAATATACATACATATTCCAATTATATTTCCAGTTGTTGTTGATATTTTAAAAAGTCATTTTAAAATTGATTTTATAGCCAGAATAATTTTATACTTTCATTTTAGTTTTCATTGTTTGCATGTATATTCTTTTATAAAAAAATTTTTCCCCCCTCAATTTTCTGTTTTAGGGAAGATGTCAAGGACACAGCACAACACAAGCTGTTAAGGTAGGCTTCCTTGATATTAAAGGCAATACCACAAATGATTTACAACTAGGTATCACATTTTTTACAGCTTTTTAGTGGATACCCTATCAAATTATTAAAGTTTTTTAAATTTCAGTTTCTTAGAGACAACAATTTGTATGCTTTTACTGAATCTACCAAGATGGCTATCTATTTTTCTCCAATAATTTCTTAATGTAGTAAATTAATTATTAAATTTGTAAATATTAAAATATTTTCTGTCATTGAATAACCTTTGCATATTGGGAAAAATTTAATTTGTTTGTAGTACATTAGTTTTCAAAGCTCTACTGGATTTTTAAAAATCTTAGGATTGTAAAAACCACTTTTATAAGATATTGGCTTAAAATGTTTCAATAATATACATTTCTTAACTATTTTTGACACCATGATTATAATTAGTCTAAAAAATAAGTCAGCGTGTATACCAAAATGTTTCTCTTTTACAAAAAGAAGATTGTATAACATTGAAATTTAATTTGAATATTTCATCAAAACTCACTTGTAATGCCATTTAAACATCAGCACTTTTGTGAGCTTAGGTTTTTTAAAACACAAATTCAGTTTCCCTAATGTTTATTTTTAATTCAAGTTTCTTATTACACTTTGAGAAATAATTGATGGGTTTTCCTTTAAAAACTTGAATTCCTTTTACTTTTCAAATGTATTAGTATATGGAATTCACAATAATGTATTTGCATTTTATTCTCTATAATATATATGTATTCACATCTCTATTTCTTATTATTGTCACTTACTATTGTGCCATTACTCACTCTTTGTTTTTAGTCTAACCAATGTCTGTCTACCTTATTACTCAAAGAACAAACATTTGGTTTACTTTGATACTATATGTTTTTGTTTGGTTTGTTCCTATTACACCAATTTTGGTTACTATATTTTATCATTTCATTCAGTATAGAAACTAACATATTAAAGGAAGCCAGTAATTACCTTTTTGGTGAATAAATATCTAAAAGACTCAATGCAACCCAAGCCCAGGCTTGATAACAACAGTAATAAACCCAGGAATCTATGAAGGTTTTAGGCTATTCTATACCTTAACATAGCAAACTATATAAGCATCACTAAATGAGCATGAAAATATAATTTAATTCCTATCAAAATATTAGTGAGAGATTTGATTGACTCATTCGTATGTATTTATAATATATTACATGTAAAAATATTATAGATTAATTTTATATAGTAAGAATAATTAGGAATTTTTAGGAAAAATAAAGTGGCTTATGTTTTTCTTACTAGGTATGTAATACTTTTAAAAAATACTTTTAAAACAGCAAATTTATGCATGCATTGTCATAGGAATGGAATGAAAGTTCAATGAAACAGAAAAGTTTATCCAAAAATGAATGTAGGCATATACAAGTGTTTAATATGAGATAACGTTGATGTTAATAAGCAGTGGGATGAATATTTTTTGAATAAATTGTTGGGTCAACTGACCCTTCATGTAGGTAGGGGTGTGTATGTGTGTGTGTGTGTATGTGTATATATATATATATATATACACATACATATATACACACATACACATACCTATCTACATGAAGGGTCAGTTGTCTCAACCTATATATATGGTTGAATTTATCTCTCTTAAACCCAATTTGTAAGATTTGAATGAAAGAATATAAACATGAAAATAAAATCACAAAAGTACCAGAAAGTATAAATGGAAATATTTTTACATTTTTTATAAATTATGTGATACAATAAGAAATCAGATAGCAAATTGCTAAAACATTTTACTATTATCAGATCTATACTTTAAAAAGCTTGCATAAGAAAGCAACTTAAAACACATTTTAAGATGGGGATAAAAATTTAATTTACATGGCTAGCAAATGATTAATATTCCTTGAATATTTACAAATATTAATTCTCCATCCTGGTTTTATGTTTTAATAACACGCATGTCTTAATAATTGATATATTTGTATTTCATCATCTCTCTTCATTTGAGAAAATGTGAGTCCTAAGAAGGCAATTATTTTTGTCCGTTTTATTTAATGATGCATTTCCAGTACCCGGAATATGGCTTGGCTCAATATAGATTTTAGTAAATGACATCAATAAATGTCCACTTCCATAGTATAAAAATGACATAATATAAGAAAAAATTGTCAAAGAAGAAACATAAAGTATCAATAATGTTGTGAAATATGCTCAATTTTGACATCTACAAGTTGAAGCATTTACATTATTTTCATGTAATACTGGCAAGCTTTTAATTGCTTAACCTTAGCAATTGTTTGTAAGAATATGAAGTATATAATGATATAATATGCTGATAGTACTACACACTGAGGAGTAATATAACAGTAAAAAGTATAGATACATTGTGGTGCAGACATTTTATTTCTGGACACATTCTAAAAATACAATGAAACAACCATGCAAAAACGTTTGGTGATGAATGTGTGTGTGTGTGTGTGTGTGTGTGTACTTTTATATGTGCTAGATACATATTACATATATATCAGGTAGCAATTTATATTTAAATTACACACACTTTACATATTCTTTCTGTAAAAAATATTCTCATCCCTATCTCTACGTATTTTTATAATTCTAAATGTATCTTGAGGGTATAGATATATAACTATAGATATAGAAGTCTGGTTTAAAGCTGATGTGGTTTGGCTGTGTTCCCACCCAAATCTCAACTGGAATTGTGTCTCCCAGAATTCCCACTTGTTGTGGGAAGGACCTATGGGGAGGTAATTGAATCATGGGGGCCAGTCTTTCCCTTGTTATTCTCATGATAGTTAATAGGCCTCATGAGATCTGATGGGTTTATCAGGGGTTTCTGCTTTTGCTTCCTCCTCATTTTTCTCTTGCCACCAAAATGTAAGAAGTGCCTTTTGTCTCCCACCATGATTCTGAGGCCTCACAGGCATGTGGAACTGTAAGTCCGATTAAACTTCTTTTTCTTTCCAGTCTTGGGTATGTCTTTATCAGCAGCGTGAAAATGGACTAATACAGTAAATTGGTATCAGTAGAGTGGGACATTGCTGAAAAGATACCTGAAAATGTGAAAGCGACTTTGGAACTGGGTAATAGGCAGAGATTGAAACAGTTTGAAGGGCTCAGAAGAAGATGAGAAAGTCTGGAACTTCCTGGAGACTTGTTGAATGGCTTTGCCCAAAATGTGGATAGTGATACGGACAATAAGGTCCAGGCTGAGGTAGTCTCAGATGGAAATGAGGAACTTGTTGGGAACTGGAGTAAAGGTGACTCTTGTTATGTTTTAGCAAAGAGACTAGGGTCATTTTGTCCCTGCCCCAGAGATTTGTGGAACTTTGAACTTGAGAAAAATTATTTAGGGTATCTGGCAGAAGAAATTTCTAAGCAGCAGAGCATTCAAGAGGTGACTTGGGTTCTATTAAAGGCATTCGGTTTTATAAGGGAAACATGGCATAAAAGTTTAGAAAATTTGCAGCCTGACTATGCAATGGAAAAGAAAAACCCATTTTCTGGAGAGAAATTCAAGCTGGCTGTAGAAATGTGCCCAGGCAGCAAGGAGCGTAATGTTAATCCCCAGGACCATGGGGAAAATGTCTCCAGGCCACGCCAGAGACCTTCATGGCAGCCCCTCCCATCACAAGCCCAGGAGGGAAAAATGGTTTCATGAGCCGGGCCCAGGATCCCTGTGCTGCGTGCAGCCTGGGGACTTCATGCCCTGTGTCCCAGCCACTCCAGCCATGGCTGAAAGGGGCCATTGTACAGCTCAGGCTGTGGCTTCAGAGGGTGGAAGCCCCAAACCTTGGCAACTTCCACAAGGTGTTGAGCCTGCAGGTGCACACAAGTCAAGAGAATTGAGGTTTGGGAACCCCCGCCTAGATTTCAGAGGGCGTACGGAAATGCCTGGATATGCCGCGGCTGGGGCAGGGCCCTCACGGAGAACCTCTGCTAGGGCAGTACTGAAGGGAAATGTGGGGTGAGAGCCCCCCACACAGAGCCCCTACTGGGGCACCGCCTAGTGGAGCTGTGAGAAGAGGGCCACCATCCTTCAGAATCCTGAGATCCACCATCTGAGATCCAACAACAGCTTGCACTGTGTGCCTGGAAAAGCCACAAACACTCAACGCCAACCCGTGAAAGCAGCTGGGAGGGAGGCTGTACCCTGTAAAGCCACAGGGGTGGAGCTGCCCAAGACCATGGGAACCCACCTCTTGCATCAGCGTGACCTGGATGTGAGACCTGGAGTCAAAAGAGATCACTTTGGAGATTTAAAGTTTGACTGTGCCACTGGATTTCTGGTTTGCATGGGCCCTGTAACCCCTTTGTTTTGGCCAATTTCTCCCATTTAGAGTGGCTGTATTTACCTGTACCTCCATCGTATCTAGGAAGTAACAAGCTTGCTTTGGATTTTACAGGCTCATAGACGGAAGGGACTTGCCTTTTAAAAGATGAAACTTCGGACTGTGGACTTTTGGGTTAATGCTGAAATGAGTTAAGACTTTGGGAGACTGTAGGGAAGGCATGATGGGCTTTGAAATGTGAGGACATGAGATTTGAGATTTGGAGGGTCCAGGGACAGAAATGATACAGTTTCGCTGTGTCCCCACCCAAATCTCAACTTGAATTGTGTCTTTCAGAATTCTCACGTGTTGTCGGAGTGACCCAAGGGGAGGTAATTGAATGAATCATGGGGGCAGGTCTTTCCCGTGCTATTCTTGTGATAGTGAATTAGTTTCATGAGATCTTATGGGTTTATCAGGGGTTTCCACTTTTGCGTCCTCTCATTTTTCTCTTGTCACCGCCATGTAAGAAGTGCCTTTTTCCTCCCACCATGGTTCTGAGACCTCCACAGCCATGTGGAACTGTAAGTCCAATTAAACCTCTCTTTCTTCTCAGTCTTGGGTATGTCTTTATCAGCAGTGTGAAAACGGACTAATACAAGTACTCATGCAAACTCACAGTGTTACTATTTAGAACTACTTTCTTCTTATTTTTAGCTATTTTGTTTTAAATATTTACATTGTCCAAGTGTCAAACTTCCATAATCTAAAGACAAAAGAATCAATGGCATTTTTAAGGGGACCACGAAAACCTCTGGTAAAAATAGCATGCTTTATTTTTGTAAGGGAGGATTTATGTCTTATTTACTATTGTGCTCCTGTTAGCAAGTGAAGTGCTTGGCAACTAGTAAGCGGTCAATAGTGATGCACAAATGAATGAGTAAATAGGAAGAGGATTCTCGTAATTTCTCATCCCTACCCTACTTTATTATCTTCAATGAGAAATGAATGAAGGCTCAATCTGTTATTAATGGTAAAAATTAATATTCATTTTTGTCTAACAGATTTTTAATGTATTTTTTTCTTTACTGTTGAACACAGTCTTAAGATTTTGATTCTCTATACTTGGAATACTCTCGGAGTAGTCCAAAAACTCCCTGTTGCTAGTTGGAAGGTAGACGAAACTAGGGCCAGCCAACAGTCTATCTGAAAATAGAGAGAAACCATCCACCTGGGGTCAATGACCCACTCTATTTCATGAAGCCATCTCATTTCCACGCTGAAGTGCTCTGGATCGGTGAAAATGGCAACACTTATTGGCTCAGGTAACCAAGGTCACAGAAGGGGTTCACTTTTCAATTAGATTCACTCAGAGAAGTCTGTAAAGCATCCTGCTGAGGAGAATTAAGACTCCAACTTGCTCATGATCCATCTGAGTGAACTGATTGGTAATCTATGCTATAGCATCCTCCCTCTCTGCCTCCAGAATAGCTCAACCTATCAGAACCAAATATTCACAGATAATTTTTTAAATGCAGAGCATAAAATAAGATTTAATCAGAATCAATTGCCTAGTTTTTTTTAATTTAAACATCTGGATAAAAGAAGAGTCATTTCTAAAAGATAATTTTGAACCCCCAAATAACATACCTAAATAAACCCAATTTTGATTGATTAATTCAGGTTAAATATTAGTGTGAAGGTTTATTCAACCCTATTTCTAAAGATTCACTCATTTATGATGCAGTCACATTTAACATTCACCACAGGAGACTCACCTACACACATACACATTACCAACACGCCTCACACACCTGCAAAGAAAAGTCTTCAGGTATTTAATTCACTGAAAAGTAGTAGAAATCTTGACAATGTCCACAGACTTTTAAAAGGTCCATTCTGATGCCAGAGAGCTGAGCTAAAACAGAAATCCGAAACTGGTTAATGTATTATCACTTCTGAAAAAAGCAATGAAACATTTGTTTCCTTAACTTTGACACAGATTATTCTGCAAACAGCATCACAGCCAACAACAGAGATTCTCTGGGATAAAGCAGGAATCTAGTTGAGAAGAAAAGAGGAGGCAGAAAGAAAACAGCCTAAGCAGTGGGTATGAAACCATGTAGCAGTTTAGATGGAATTTGATAGTTACCTTCCCCAGGCTGGCACATGAAAGAATGTAACACGTAGTGCATGGCTTCAGCAATCACCCCCAGATCCCTTCCCAAACACTCTCACCTACTTACAAGTTCCTATAACCCAATTTTAGAATTCCTATCTCCAGAGACCTTGCTTCAGTCTACTTCTAGATCATTCCCCTGACTTTTCTTTTGGGCTTCATACATGGCCCTGGACTTTTATTATTTTATTTGAAGTACATCTTTCTGCCTACACTTCAGTTTCGTCATAGGGTCTCTATAAGGTGGGGAGGCCCAAGGATGTAGCAAAAGAGGTTGTGTTTCAGATGGCAGATATTTTTAAAGACCTCCCTCTGTGAGCCTGGGTCCCTGAAAAAGTTTATTCAGCTTTTGACATTAAGCAAAATTTAGCCAACATTTTTGAAGCATTTTTATGATGGTGAAATTTTATTCCATTAAATTATAAAGCACATGAAACATAGTTCAAGTAGACTATGAACTCTTTACATCAAGCACCTTGTCTCATCATTTATCACACTATTCAGTATACTAGAAGAAGTCAATGAATACCAAATGAAAGAATTCAAGAATGAAAAATGGCAAACAAAACATATCTTATTTTTTAAATAAGTTTAAGACATAAATTTAGGTAACATAAATTGATGAAATTTTTAGTCAGTTTTTATGCAACTTTAGAAACTTCATCTATTACCAAAGTCTTTTTGATGAGTTTTCCCTTAGATTCAAGCAGCAGCAATGAATGGAAAATCCTATATAAAAATTGCTTCTAAAATTTAAATTCAAGTTTCCAACATTCAAAAACTTTTAAAGCCATTTTAAAATTAAACTTAGTTTACTTTAACTTTTATAAACTTGTACCAATGTCACATTTTTATCACAGGCTTTGCATTTTCTCACAGCTTTTCCTTCTTTTAAGAAGTCCTAAGTACCAAAGCTTCCCTGATTTATTTCAGTCATTCTTGACTCTACCATATTACTGCAGCTAGTTGACTTTCTTATATTTTTCCATGCAGGTATTTTTTATTTGACATGTTAGCAAGAATAATCTTGAGTAAAACACAAAAATACTAAAATCTTTTTCTCTGTTTTTAATATCATGGTAACCTCTCTTCTTTATTGTGGCATTTGATTAATTGTATATGTTCAGGCAAATTAATTTTCTTTAAACTTTATCTTTCAATTGCTTTCCAGTCTGACAATTGACAGGTAATAAATGTTTCGATTAGCACTTTTGTACAAACTTATACAAAGTTGAACTTGATGTCAAGCTCTCTCAGAATTATTTAATCACTATGATTGGAAGAGAAGATGGATTTTGATTAACACTAGCTGAACCAATCAATAAAGACCTTGAACTTAAAAAAGTTGCTACTGGCTATTTCAAATAACAGTGATAATCTAAAAGTCAACCTTTAAGCCATTAGCACAAAATGGTCAATGATAACTCGATAAAAGGAACTTTTTATGTCAAGTTCGTATTCTGTGCCAGTATTCTAGAAATTCAAATTGTGCTATTCTTACTGTTACTACTGGTTTTGCTCTAGAATTTTTTTCTCCAGCTTATCATTTAGGTAACTTTATTCCCAAAGCTCCATTCGAAGTACAAATCAGAGAAATATCACGGAAAAAATAACCAACAGGCTACCTTTTCTGCCCACCTGTTTTGCAGATCCCAATTTTGATGTAGTAGTTGAAGTCAAAAGGTAGGTAAGGTCAAGGTGAAGGCGTGCCACTTCAAAATTCTCAAGATCCATTGGATATGAGACTTAAACAAACAAGAAATTACTTTCATTGATTAAATGTAGATTGAATTAGGAGGGAAAAATGACAGGCACTGCTAAGGTTATGTCCTCTACTCATTGTTTAACTCAGCATGACTGATTCAATCTGCTGAGCCCCAAGGAAGGCCAAAGATGTCACTCATGGACTCCACACAATGCAGAATCCTTAGAAGAGCAAAATCGAAAAGTTGCACTTTATCCACTCACAGCCTGGAGCCACTGTTCTCATTCCATCTTGTGTTAGCAGAACAATGAACTGCAGCAGGCACTGGGCTGCTCCGCATAATAATTATAGGTATCCCACAGGCAAAACTGTTGTTGCTTTTAAGACTTGACAGAATGTGTCTTGTAGGCATGACCTAGCAGATGGGGACTTTTTCCTTTCATCTTTTCCCAAAAGCCACCTAGGTGAAATATATAAAGCATCTTGATAAGGGATATATTTTCTCCTATAGGGGTAAGTTGATTACTATAAGCTGCTCTTCTTGTTCATTCACCTTAAAAATAATTGCCACTCTGGTGGAAGAAGTCAAGTATAGCCACAGAGGCAGGGATAGACCTTTTGCTCCATCCTGCTAATTTGTGTCACCTACTGCACTGCCTTATGTATTGATGGTAGAAAAAAAAATGAAGCAGAAAATTAAGTCTGAAAGGATTTTTTGTCCTGCTGTCACTTTGTACAACATTTAGTTCAGTTGACATGACACTGTGCCTTTTGTTACATAAAACTGTCACATTGTCCCCTTCTAGTTAGCTGCAGTTGCTGGCCAAATCAATAATATCTGTCAAAACTGTCAAATAATGAAAGGATCCTATGATATGTTGGCTACAGAGAATGATATTTTTTTACCATCTTTTAAAAATGTTACCAAATTAGGTTCAAATACATATTAGAAATAAAGAAGAGATAAGCTTTGTGAATGATGACAAAATTGAGATGAAGACATCACCTATGCACATTACATATACATTATTAGATATGCTGCTTGTAGCTTTAATAACAATTTTTAAAGTCAATTTTAGATGGCTCTTTTGTAGAATAAAAACTTGTAATGCATAAGCAAATGAGTAACTTAAAAACCCTGAGATTCTATTCATTTTTCTCTGTATGTAATGATAACATTTAGTTGGTTAGGCAGACAGAGAGAGAATTTATTCCACATTTAGTTATCTATGGAGGGACTACTAAGGTGTGCTTAGATCATGAGAGAGGACTGTCATTTACTGTTACAGCTTTTCATCTGAGAGACTCAGAAATTGCCCTGTAACGTCATTTGCAAACAGGAAACTAAGTCGCAGGCAACTATCACTAAAGCCAATGGTCTTAAATGTTCCTTATCAGTCTCTCTAATTGAAAACTACTGGGTAAAGCACAACAGCTGTCTTTTTAGGTGTTTCAGGTGAACCAAAGAATTGTATTGTATATTTTAATTAAACTGATCTCAATACACTTTGTTCCACTTAGAGAAAACATCTATGTCTTTATGTTTTTAGCCTCTAACCAAGCAAAGAGAACACATGCAAGATTATGCTACTATCTACCTGAACCACCTGCTCCATGATTTTTCGCATTTGAGTTTGGCATGCTCAACATCCCTCTTCTTCTAACTCCTTTAATCATCTTGTCCCACTCCTCAGGTTTTTCCACTTGTCAGAAATAATCAGAATGTATTTTTCTCTTTATACCTGCTATGATGACTTAGGGTATTGGGTTCATGATACCTACATAGTGTACCTGATTCCCCAGTTCTATGGCCTATAGAAATCTAACCCTCTGCCTCCATACAGAGTGCCGTGTACTCCCCCAGTGCTGTCTCTACTCAGCACTGAGTTGACTCAAACATATGACTCAACACCTGTGAATTCTCCAAAAAAATGTACTTACAGAAACATTAAGATACAGAATAGATTTTAACAAATATATTGTGGATTAAGGATGATGAGTTAACATATTGAACGTCTTCCAATGAATATTTCACATATATTGTCTCTAACATTGAATTATAACTAAATTATTGCACATAAAGGTAATGTGAACACATTACAACATGTTATTATTTAGTTCCAAGTATGCCTAATCTGTGCCATTTTTTAGGATTTTAATCAAAATTCTTTACAATTTTTAAGTAAATCTGAAATAAAGCTGACTACTATCCTTCATACATGAGTTTCAGTGATAGGTTTAAAGACAGAGAACATTTACGTCTTTCAGTAATGTACTAAGTCACATGCCTGTTCTGTACAATCCTATAAGACTTCATAAATACTAACCAGAAAAAAAAATGGCCTTAGGTACAAGAACAAATAAATAGATAAATTTATTTAAAATAAGTTAATCTTTATGATATTCATATAAGAGAATATGGTCACTTACACTGATAAATATAACGGTATCTAATACAATTGAATAATTTACTTTATTATAAAATAATTTTATCAAAATTCTTACTTTTTAAATTTATGAGAGTTCTAATATCGTGATCCATCTAAATTGGCTATCTTAAAAACATTCAGCAGTTGAAGTCTGAGTCTGAATCTAGAATTCAGGCATATGTAGGTCATTCTGAAGGACGCTGGGTTGTGTTCATTAAAATCTATTCCACGATTAATTAAGGACATTTCTGAGTAATCATTTATCATAAAAGTAGGGCTGAAATTGGGCTTAGGGACAATACACCATTATCTAAAATTTTATATCATTTACAGATTAAAACCATATCTGTTGCTGATTTCTCTCTGACTCAACTCTATCAAAATTGTGTCTAATCAGGAGCCTATAATAAATTTGCAGGGGAAAACAAAGAGTTAATCCGTACATGAGCAATGCAGTTGCAGCAGACATGTTAGCAGCTGCAACGGTGTTTGAACAAAATGACACTAAAAACAAAATTTGTGGGAGATAATGTTTAATTAGGGATTAATACTGTTAAGGTTAATAAAATTAACAAATCTACAGCTGTACTGATCAAGGTGGGGAAAGAAGCAAAGAATGCCACACGTTACCACTGCCACTATTTAACAAAGGGGCACAACCACAGATCCTAAAGATATTAAAATAAATTAAGAAACTGTTACAATTTACTTTATGTCAACATGTTTAACAATCTGGGTGAAAAGGACTAATTCTTGAGAAATACAAGTTATCAAAACTGACTCTAGAATATTGAAAATCTGAACAGTCCTACATCTGCTAAGTAAATTAACTTTGTAATTGAAAGCTTTCAACAAAGAAAAGTACAAGCCCACACAGTGTCACTAGTGAATTCTATCAAACATTTAATACAGAAATAATACCAATAATACACAAATGCTTTAAAAAAAGAGGAAGTGGGAACATTTCTGAAAGATTTTTTTTTTTTTTTTTTTTGAGACGGAGTCTCGCTCTGTCACCCAGGCTGGAGTGCAGTGGCGCGATCTCGGCTCACTGCAAGCTCAGCCTCCTGGGTTCATGCCATTCTCCTGCCTCAGCCTCTCCGAGTAGCTGGGACTACAGGCGCCCGCCACCATGCCCGGCCAATTTTTTTTTTTTTGTATTTTTAGTAGAGACGGGGTTTCACCGTGGTCTGGATCCGTTGACCTTGTGATCCACCTGCCTCAGCCTCCCAAAGTGCTGGGATTACAAGCGTGAGCCACCACGCCCGGCCTACATTTCTGAAAGATTTTTGAGCCAGAATTATTCTAACATCCAAACCAAAGGTATAATAAAAAAAAATTACAGACCAGTATCATTGCATGGATGCAAACAGTAAGAATATATTAGCAAGTAGAAATATATATATGAAAGATGCTACTTCACATCCAAGAGGAATGTATTCCAGGAAAGCAAAATTGACATTCAAAGGCAATCAGTGTAATTCAATGCATTTACAGAATAAATGAAAAAGCATATGGTCATATTTATAAATGTAGCAGAAGAGTTCAGCATTCATTCACAATATAACTCTCAAAATTTAAAAATAGAAGAGAACCCAAAAAATACATCTATGAAAACTTACGAAAGCAGTATATTTAATGGCAAAGCAAGGAATGCTTTGCTCTGAAGATTGAGAGCAGGGAAAATATTTTTATTCTCCCCACTTCTATTCAACTTTTAACCAACTTCTTATTAAACTTTTCTACCCAGTTTAATAAGGCAAGAAAAGAAAATGAAAGGCATACAAATTTGAAAGATAGAAGTGAAACTGCTTGTATTAATAGATAACATGATTGTGTATGTTGGAAATCCTAAAACATTTAATAAAATCATCTACTAGAAATAATAACTGAATTAAGCAAGTTTGATAATAAATTATATATTCCTATTTTGAGAGAAAATTTATATGTTTTTGTTTATTTGTAATGCAATTGATTCATGTTTTATAGAAGCATGTCTTCATTTCTATATTTTTCTCAATATTAAAGAAACAGAAGAAGGGTTTTGATATTAGCAGTCAAGGGATAGACTTTAGTAGGCACCTGTCATTTCTATATGCTCCAACATTTTGGAACCCTCCTTCAATGTTTGGAAAAATATTTCTGCATTGCAATTCCCTCATAATTTACATAGAGTTAAGATAATTACCATATGTAATTATTTGCTGCACAATATAGGCTTCACTTACCACATGAATCTGAATAAGAGTTTGATACAAATCTGTTGTGCAATCAAGTCGGAAATGTGATATCCATCTTGTGGCACTGGCAACAGTAGCCATGTGTTTTGGTGGGAGGAAACACGATGGGAAGGAAGGTTCCAGACACTGCCAAAAGCAGAATGGTTTTGGTGCTGGAGGTAGTGCCACATTCTTGGTCCTATCAGATTCTACATGGTTTTATGATTGAGGGAAATGTCACCTAAATTTACAGATGCAGTTTGAAGTATGATTCTGGAAATTATTCCTGAATCTTAATGAAACTCTTCCTCGCCTTCAGCTTGCTAAAGAAGGCTCAGTGATGGGAATGTGAGAATTGTGATGGATGTAACAAGATTTATGAAATGACATATTTACATGGGCTTTTCTTATTTCCCCAGTTAAAGTGACTCCTCTCACATCTATGCTGACAGCAGATTTTTTTCCCTGAAATGTATTATTTGCTCTTAATGCTTGCCTGTCGCCTGTACTTCTTGCATGTCATACATGTAGGAATTACTCATATTTCTTTCATTTTTGAAACTCCTCTAAGTCATATCAGAGTGTGCAATTAGTTTTTGTTCAGTGAATACATCTAGACATATATAAGTTATGTTTTGAAAAGTGTATTTACTTCAAAGTAAAAATGTACCCATAATAAAATAAAAGCTTTCTCTGCCATCAAGCAAGGACTGATGTACTTTGCTAATTTGGAACCAAATTTTGGTAGCTTCTTCCCTGCTTCAAATAATTGATCCGAAAGTCAGGCCTGTTTTGAGATAGCAATGGGAATCTGTAGAAATTAGGGACAAATTCAGGAAACAAGTGACCTTCGTAGTTATTGTCAGTGGCCTAGGCACATAAGGAAGAGAGGTGCTATGGTTTGAATGTTTGTGTCCCTCCAAAATTCATGTTGAAACTTAATCCTGAATGCAATAGTATCAAGGGGTGAGACCTTTAGAAGATAATTAGGAGGTGATACCACTGTGAAAATATGTCCTCATCAGACACCAAATATACTGTAGCTGTGATTTTGTACTTTTTAGCATCTAGAAATGTGAGAAATAATTTTTTCTTCTTTGTAAATTATTTAGTGTAGTATTTTTATAACAGCCCAAACAGATGAAGATAGGAGGGCTCAGTGGAAATATCTTTGACTTGATTGCTTTTTCCAGAAAAGATATTTGGGATATAATTCATTTGCTAGTTTTACTGTACCTTGACTATGCTCACATTAATGCATCAGTGTTTGCCATTACAATGGCCTCAGGAGGCGGATAAGAGAAACAGAGATGGATGAGACAAATAAGGAGTGTCCTCTCTATCCGGGTTCTGAGAAGGCAGGATACAAAGCAAATAGGTAACAACAGGCTTATAGATCCAAAATGCTGGTGAGTCTGTGAATTAATTCCTACTGAGAGTGATGTGATGGGCATAATGGCTGTTCACTAATTTCTGGTTTTCCCTTACTTTGGAAAACTTGGACCCTCATGACCTTTTAAAGTTAGGTATAAGAATGTGACTTTCTTTTGCCAATTAATTATGAATGAAAGTGACATGTGTCACTCCCAGAAAGAAGTATTTAATGTCTGGCTCTTGACTATCTATACCAGTTTGGATGAAACAGAGCAATTATTGAGGTGAACCCTCCGAAGTCTGAATCTTTAAGTGATGGTGATGAACAGATTCCTCTGGCGGACTGATTAGTAGCTTTAGCAAGAAACAAGCCTTCGTTCTTTGGATCCATTGAAATGGTTTAAAGAGTAAGATATAGGGTGCTTTTTGCCAAAGCATGGTGCAGCTTATTTTGACTGATGGGAGAAAAGAAAACAGTGGGAAAATGATGGCAAAAAAACTCACTAATCCCAGCATGAAGTGATATCAATGATTAAGAATAACTCTGTGAAGTCATCTCAGAATCTACATACAGGGCAAAGAACAGGGAAGGCTTTTTGTTCCAACCTCCCTTAAATAAAGCATATTTATGGCTCCCAGTCACTGATTTATTTACACCTCTAAACCATGCAGTTTCCTGTGTATACTTTAGTCTCATCCCACCTTCCCTACTTCTGTGGACAACAGAGGTAGGATCTCATTTCACTCTATAGACTAACATCAGGTGTATGAAATGCAAAAGTTGAACCTTTTCTATTTCTCATGTGTTTTTGCTATATAGCCCTGCCACAAGAGACTAAGTATACAACCTCTTGCTACTGCCCAACTGATGAACACAGGGTTCATGGAAACAAATTTGAAAAGAGAAAAATACAGTTTAAATTTCAAAATTTTACCCTGCCTATTTGCATATTTATACATGTGCTCAAATGTATGCAAATATTATACCCTTTTCTCAGCATTCATTAAATGCAAATACTTTTTTAGAAAATAGCCCCCCAAACCATAAATAAATTAGAAAGAGATAAATTATACAGGGTATATTTTATGCCTACAAGAGAAATAGTACAGAAATTAATTTTTCTAAACATCAATTGCTTAGTAATTTAAAAATATCAAATAACTTGTATCACAGCCAAAAATAAACTGATTACAGACCCTTGAAAATCAGTAACAATGAGAACTTGAAGTTTCTATGTTGCAGCCAAAACCATATTCACTATAATAGAACATTTTTCCCATTTTGGTGGACATTCCAAGTCTCAGTTGGACATCAATTTTTCTTTTCAAGCTTTTCATCACTTGCTTTCTTCTTTAAGGATATTATTCTTAATTTATATTTGTAGAAATTCTAATTCCACAAGTTACCTCCTGTGTTCATAAAAGACCTAAATTAGAATATAATTTGGCTTTTCTGCACTACTGCTTCTGAGCTGGCCATGAACAAGCCTTGTCACTCTGCTGCTCCCAGCTGTAATTAGATTATATTGAAAGGCACATCTCCATAATCCAGAATTTCCCTGAAGTAATCGAATTCTATATTTTTATCGGATGAACAGCCTTCCAATAGCTTCCTCATATCCTCAGACTTTCTCCTGGATAATGTTTGATCTATCTTTTATTAAAGCACAGCCACGAAAGTGCTGGGAAATCATCTCTCCAGTGTTCAAAGGTAGCTCTCTAATGGGCTCTGTGAACGAATGACTATATTCAAATGTGTATGTTTTCCAAACTCTTTTTCACCCCTCCATTATTTCCCATCCATCAGAAACTGAGCTGCTTTTCAGTAAAATGATGCAGAAACTGAACTAATTTAATGGCAGACCACAGACTGTCCTTTCTGCTGGTGATCAACCTGTATCAACAGCCACCTTGAAGCTTTCCAGCTAGTACTCCCTGATTCAATCAAAATGTATCAAACTGCGTTCTTGTTCTTTTCAGCCTTAT
Source organism: Symphalangus syndactylus (assembly GCF_028878055.3). Taxonomy (NCBI): domain Eukaryota; kingdom Metazoa; phylum Chordata; class Mammalia; order Primates; family Hylobatidae; genus Symphalangus; species Symphalangus syndactylus. The sequence continues at coordinate 47,705,780 of NC_072440.2, forward strand.
TATGTATGGAGGTGTTATCAGTTCTGGGACCCAGGCTTGATAGCCTTTTCCTTCCTGCTGCTATATACTATAGAAACCAGTCTGGTTCTCAAATAGTCAAGAAAATATGTCTTCCTAATGATATCTGACATTATAGAATAGGTAGCTTAAGGTGGCATGTGGCCAAATGGAAAGAGTAAACTTTTAGTTTTATGGGGGTTTCTCTTGAAAAAATATAAATTTTGCCTCTCTTACCCGTGTCTTAGAAACCAGTGTCCCATAAAGGGGGCATTATGAAAGATACCAGAAAAGTAAGATTGAAAGCTTTTGAACTGGAGATGTTTCTCCTGGAAATTTATTTTCAATAAGATCTTCTGATGGACACTTCAAATTTTGTGAAACAGTGTATGCACATGAATCCATCAAGACACTCTGGCCACCTTGGACATATATTGTACACTTCTTCAAGTTTTCTTCCACATCCAATATCCGCAAGCATGACAAAAAACAAAACAAACAAAAAAAACTCTTACATAAATCCTTCATATCAAGAAAGAAAAAAAATGCTCCATTACTTCAAAGGATTAAATGAAAATAAATATTGATAATAATAATGCCTGGTGTAAACGGAAATATATAACAGTAGATAAAAATGAAAAAAGACAAATATACAGATTTGAATCAGAATCTACTTTTATATTAACATAATTTCAAGAATATTATTACACTATTATTACTACATTAATAAAGTCTATTCATGTTACCTGCAAACCACCATTTTTATTATTTTTATTTATAATTGATACACAATAATTATACATATTTATGTGGCTCCATATAATGTTTCAGTGTTTCAATGCATGTGTACATTGTTTAATGTCAAATCAGGGTAATTACCATATCCATTCCATTAAACATTTCTCATTTCTTTTTGGTAATAGCACTGAAAATTTTCTCTTCTAGATAATCTGGAAATATGCACTACAGTGTTATTAGCTATAGTCATCCTACTGAGTCATAAGGTACCAGAACTTGTACTTCCTGATTAACTGTAACTTTGTGCCCATTGACCAACCTCGCCAGGTACTGCCCTCCCTTCTACTCTCCTCAACTTCTGGTAACCACCATTCTACTCTCTTCCTCTACGAAATCAACTTTTTCAGATGCTACATGTGGGTGTGATCATGTAGTGCTTGTCTTTTTGTGCCTAGCTTATTCCACAAAACATAATATCCTCCAGGTTCATCCATATTTCTGCAAATGACAGTATTTAATTGTTTTATGACTGAATGGTATTTCATTGTATATGTATAACACATTTGCTATATCCATTCATATGTAGATGAGCATGTAGGTTGATTCCATATATGGCTATTGTGAGTAGTGCTGCAGTAAACATGGGACTTTGGTTTAGGTTTGCATAGACCTGCCCACCTCAAAACAATATCTCTTTGACATACTGATTTCTATTCTTTGGATATATATTCATACATGAAATTGCTGGAGTATGTGGTATTTTGAATTTTTGAGGAAACGCCATATGGTTTTTTATATGGTTTTTTAAAGTGGCTATACTAATTTACATTCCCACAAACAATGCATAAGAGTTTCCCTTTCTTCACATCTTCACCAGCATTTGTTATTTTCTTTATGGTAGCCATTCTAGTTGTTGTGAGGTGATATCTTGCTGTGCTTTTAATTTGCATTTTCTTGATGATTAGTGATGTTGAACATTTTATATATGTTGATCATTTGTATGTCTTCTTTGGAGAAATGTCTATTCAAGTCTTTTGTCCATTGTTCAATTGGATTTTTTGGTTTCATGCTATTGAGTTCTTTGAATTCCTTACATATTCTGGATATTGTCCTTTTGCCAATTGGATAAGATACAAACAAATATCTTTTTCCATTCTGTAAGTTATCACTCCTCTCTATTAATTGTTTCCTTTGCTGTGAAGAAGCTTTTAAGTTTTATGTAATCCCATTTTGTCTATTCTGCTTTTGTTTCCTGTGCTTTTGTGGTCTTATTCAAAAAAAATTATTGTCCAGGCCAATTTTATAAATCATTTTCTCTATGACTTTTTCTAGTGATTTTATAGCTTTGGGCCTTACATTTAAATTTTTAATTAATTTTGAGTTGATTTTTGTTTATAGTGAAAGAAAAGGGTCTAGTTTCATTCTTCTGAATGTGGACACTAAGTTTTGCCAGTATCATTTATTGAAGAGACTATACTTTCCCCAACGTGTGATCTTGGCATTCCATTAAAAATCATTTGACTGTAATATATGCATTTATTTTTGAGTTCTCTCTTCTGTTCTATTAATCTATTTGTGTGTTTATATGCCAGTACCATGCTGTTTTTGGTAACTATAGCTTGGTAGTATATTTTTGAAGTCAGGTAGTGGGATACCTCCAGCTTTGTTCTTTTTTGCTCAAGATTGCTTTGGCTATCTGTAGTCTTTTGTATTTCATGTGAATTTTAATTTTTTTATATTTCTGTGAAAAATGTCACTGGTATTTTTATAGGAATTTCATTGACTCTAAAGATCACTTTGAGTAATGGGGACATTTTAATAATATTAATTATTCTAATCTATAAACATGGGATTTTTTCCATTTAATTGTGCCCCCTTCAATTTTTTTCATCAATGTTTCACTGTTTTCAGGGTAGAGATCATTTACCTCCATGGTTGACTTTATTTCCAGGTATTTTATTATTTTTTTGTAGCTATTGTAAACGGAATTGCTTTCTTGATTTCTTTATCTAGGAGTTCACTATTGGGATATTAAAAACACTATAGATTTTTGTATGTTGATTTTCTATCCTGCAACTTTACTGAATTCATTTATTATTTTTTGGTGGAGTTTTAAGTGTTTTTCTCTCTATATATATATGATCATAACATCTGAAAACATGGACAATTTGACTTGCTCCTTCTCAATTTGGATGCCTTTAATTTCCTCCTCTTGGCTAACTGCTCTGGTTAGAACTTTCAGTACTATGTTGAATAAAAGTGGTGAAAGTGGGCATCCTTTTCATATTCCATATCTTAGGGGAAAAGGTCTCAGTATTTCCCCATTTAGTATGGTGTTAGCTGTGTATTTTTCATATATGGCCTTTATTGTGTTGAGGTATGTTCCTAATATACTCAATTTGTTAAGGATTTTTATCATAAAGATTACTGAATTTTATTAAATGATTTCTTAGCATGTATTAGAATGACCATATGGTTCTTGTCCTTGATTCTGTTAACGTGATGTATCACATGTATTGATTTGTGTATGTTGAACCATCCTTGCATTCCTGAAAGGAATCCACATGATCATGGTGAATGATCTCTTTAATGTGTTGATGAATTTAATTTGCTGATATTTTGTTGGGGATTTTTGTGTCTATGTTTATCAACATTTATTTTTAAAATTATAAAATATATTCCATTGTTTAGAAATCCCTCATTACTAATAATTGTTTCTGTGGTCTATAAGTTATACTTACCATCATGAATACTTTCTTGTTTTTATAAAAATGGTGTTTAACTTTTTCATGTCTGATGGTTTTTGTGGGTTAAAACACATAGAAGGATTGAATAGACAATAATTTGTTTCATATTTCAGAAGCTTAAATCTCTTTTTGTAATTACAGATAGAAGCTGTCTGTATGCATACTTACAACTTTCTTCTGCTGCCTACTTACAACTTCTTTGCTTAATACATTTGTTTCCCCAATTATTGTTTCTTGTATACATTCTCCATGTAAATTAATTAAAGTTAACTCTTCTTGAGTCCCATAATTTTTGAAACTATTCCATACTTACTTGTTTCTGAATGTCATGCTGTGATTCCTTCTGACTACCTAACTTTAATTTAACAAGTTATAATTTTCTGACTAAAAGTTCTTTTGATAATTCATTGTCATCTATTACTTTACTCACTACAAAATGTCAACTTTCTCATAACTAATTTGCCGACATTTTCAATAGCTGCATTAATTTTTTGTTGACACATTTCAATCGATTTTGGAGAAAATTGTTTAAAATATATACTTTGTATCTTTGTCTATTTATCTCAGTTTTACTAATTTTGCTTTTTATATATTGTTAATTCTGTGTCTAGAGTCAGACAGATTGATTGATAGATGAATAGATAGATAGATGATAGAGAAAATGAACTATCCCTATTGTGAACATAAAAAAAGGTAAGAAAGGGTACCATTACATTTAACTGCACTACTTCTAAAATCAGAACACTTGGATTGGAATCAAGACTTTACCATCTATTAGCTGCATGATTGGGCATGCCCATTACACCCTTGGGGGCCTCAGTTCCCATCTCTGTAAAATGGGATGAATGTAATAACTGTTTATCTCATAGTTTTGTTATAGATATGGAAAGAGTTAATACTTAGAGCATTACCTGGTCTTACTAAGATCTCAGTAAATGGTAACAATATTATTATAGATTATTCTTCTTTGACACTTTTACAGCTTTGTACCCACAATTCTATTTTTGGTATAAGTACCACCTGTTTTCATCTTGTTAGCAATTGCATAGCACATTTTTTTCATTTTCTTTATATTCAATATTCCATTTTGGCTTCAGGCAAGTCTCTTATAGATAGCACAGTTCAGAATAATTTTGAAATTACATTTATTTTCTAGTTCTGTTATTTCTGTGGTTAACTATCATTATCATGGATACTTGAAATTATCTTTCTACCAGACTAGAAATAAAGTTTTCTAATCTGATAATAATCACCAGATAATTATTTGGTATTTTGGTTCCATGTTACCTTTATATAATTAGATTATTGGGAAATAACAATGTTTTACTATTTTTCCCCTTTCCATTTGTCCTTGAGTCTGACTTCTTACTCTAATTACATTTTGTTTGTACAATATATTCTCTGGTAAATTTTTCAGAAACAGTTCAGTAATTTTAAAGCATTCTGAGTTTTTGTAATGTCTAAAATGTTTACTTGCTTTTCATATGTAATTGGGTGTAGACACCTATATTCAAAATTATTTTTCTTCACAAGTGTGCAAGCATTTCTCCTCTATCTTTTAGTGTTCAATCCTGCTTTGTGAAGTTTGGTGTTAAACGGATCCTCATTCCTTTGTAAAAAATCTAGTTTAGGCTGGGCGTGGTGGCTCACGCTTGTAATCCCAGCACTTTGGGAGGCCGAGGCGGGCGGATCACGAGGTCAGGAGATCGAGACCACGGTGAAACCCCGTCTCTACCAAAAATACAAAAAAAAACTTAGCTGGGCGTGGTGGCGGGCGCCTGTAGTCCCAGCTACTGGGAGAGGCTGAGGCAGGAGAATGGCGTGAACCCAGGAGGCGGAGCTTGCAGTGAGCCGAGACTGTGCCACTGCACTCCAGCCTGGGCGACAGAGCGAGACTCCATCTCAAAAAAAAAAAAAAATCTAGTTTATTCTCTGGAGAAACTTTTAGTTTTCTATCTTTATTGTGGTGCCCTGAAACCTCACTATAAAGTCAGTTTCAGTGTGTGAATATTGAACGCTTCTGCACCACTGTGGTAGGCTGTATTTTAAGATGGTTTCCATTGTGATCCTTTCATGGCAAGAGAGATTTTGCAGATGTAATTAAAGTTATGAATCAAGCGATTTTCAAATAGAGAAATAATCTGGGGGGATGGAAAGTCTTATATGTTAGCAGAACTGGAAGTTAGAGATTTAAAGTATGAAAGATATTTGACAGTGGAGGCTCTTTATTGCTGCACTAGAGGTGACCATGTGGCAAATACCTGAGAGTGGATGCCAGGAGCTAAATCAATCCCCAACCAAGAGTGGACTTCAATCCTACAAGGATAATGAACTTAATTCTACCAAAAACTTGAATAATCTTAGAAGCAAATTCTTCCCCAGAAGCTGCAGATAAAAGCCCAGCTCGATTGTGGCACTGTAAGACCCTAAGCAAAGAACACGGTTAAGTCCACGTGTACTTCTTACCTACAGAACTATGAACTAATAAATAGATGATGTTTTAATTCACTGCATTTGTAGTCATGTGTTATACAACAATAAGAAATAACAAATGCATAATGCATCCTCTAGGTGCGTATGTTAGCTATCTCCTATGCCCTGTTCTTAGTCAATGTTTAGTCCTATCGTTGTTGTGGCAATCAGATTTGCATAGGCATAACCTCACAGCTCCTTTTCTCAACTACTTGCCTCACACTTTCAGAATCAGGCTGCCTCTGAAACTGGTGTTGCATGCTTATGGGAATAGGTTTAGTAGTCATTCATGTGCAACCTGGGGGTAAAAAGGACTTATAAAGTACCCTCGATTATTGGGGCAGGAGGCAGAAGTAAAATGTTCTTCAGCTTTTATTATCCAGTGATTAATCTATGACATGCTATGTGGCTTATTAAAAGGTCCCTAGAGGATGGTCTTAGTTGCACAGATTTGTGACCACTCAACAACGTATCCATTTATTGATTCATTATCAGTTACCTAGTCTAGATCTCTGGAACCATTGACCAAAATCATCAACCTTTAGGAACCCCCTACTTTCAGAGTCTAATTTCAGCTAAGGCAGTGGGAAATGAGCAATGACTCCTTTCCATGCCTCCTTTAGGCACTGGTTTCTTTCTTTTGGGAATCCAGAATAATCTCACTTTATTATATTCATTGACATTTTGGAACGGCCTTTATTTTTTATATTTCAATCATAGTCTTTGAGTATTTGAGTATTTAGTATTGGAAGCTGCTAAATATCTGTCAGCTCATATTTTTTGTACCCACAAGATTTGAACAAAATAAATTACATTACAGACTTCCTGATAGCATTTCATTTTTCTATTTTAGTATACTAAATATTCCTGAACACATAGCTTTATTTGAAGAATTTTTTGCATCAGTGTGTATGCATGTGAGTATAGACAAATGCATGTTGTTAATTGTTCCCTGATCAACCAAACTGAGTTTAAAAGTTTATATGCTATTTTATGAAAGCAGCCTTTTAGGTTCTGTGTTGATATGTCTTTACATGATTATCTAAAGAGTAAAAAAAATACCATTTATATGTTCTATTGTAACTTCTCTATTTTTATATCCTAATTTGCCAGTATGTTGGAACCCTATAGGGTTTAACTGTATTTCAAACACCCCAATTTTTAGCAGACACTGTTGGTTACCCACAAAACAGACATACCCCAGGGCCCCTTCTGAGATCCAGAGGGGAAATTCTGCTTAGCCAAAATCAACAATGGCATTTTCATTACCTTTGTCTATTAGTCTGTTCTCACACTGCCATAAAGAACTACCTGAGACTGGGTAATTTATGAAGAAAACAGGTTTAATTGACTCACAGCTCTACAAGCTCAAAAGGAATCATGACTGGAAGGCCTCAGGAGACTTAAGATTATGGCAGAAGGCAAAGGGGAAGTAAGCACGTCTTGCTATGGTGAAGCAGGAGAGGGAGAGAGAATGGGGAGGTGCCACATACTTTTAAACCATCAGATCTCGTGAGAACTCACTCAGTGTCATGAGAACGGCAAGGGGGAAATCTGCCCCCATGATCCAATCAACTTCCACCAGGCCCCTCCTCCGACACTTGGGGATTACAATTTGAGATGAGATTTGGGTGGGGAAACAGAGCCAAACCATATCACCTCGCCAGGTGTATAATTTGGTATTTGACACAAATTGTACCAGTAGAAGGTAAGAGCACATCAGCCAGGAAGCTTATAGGGAAATATCCTGCTCTTGAGCCCTGGATATAAGTAAAGGATTCCCCTTTTGCTATTTCTTTGAGTGGGATTGTTTAAAATTTTTAATTAAGAGACTTTATTTTTTAGACTACTTTTAGGTTTACAGAAAAATTGAGCGGAGAGTACAGAGAATTCCCATATACTCTTCTTTTCTCCTCTCCTGCATATTTACACTAAGGCTCACTCATTGTTTTATACATTCTATGTGTTTTGACAAATGTGTGGCATATATCCACCATTACAGGATCACCCAGAATAATTTCAGGGACTGAAAAATCTCCTGTGTTCCACCTGTTTGTCACGCCTTCACTTTCCTTTCCTGAGCCCCTTGCAACCACTGATGTTTCCGGTGTCTCCACAGTCTTGCCTTTCCCAGAATGTCATATAATTGGAATTATATAGGACATTGTTTTTCAAGCTTAGTAATAAGAATTTAAGGTTCCTTTATGTCCTTTGTGTGGCTTAATGACTCATTTCTTTTTATTATTGAATAACATTCCATTGTATAGATGTAATGCAGTTTATCCATTCACTTATTGATTGGCATCTTGGTTGCTTCCACGTTTGGCAGCTATGAATAAAACGGCTGTAAACACTGACATGAAGGTTTTTGTGTGAATATAAGTTTTCACCTCATTTGGGTAAATATCAAGGAACACGATTGCTAGACTGTATGGTAAAAGTATGTTTAGTTTTGTAAGAAACTTTCAAACTGTCTTACAATGTGATTGTACAATTTTGCATTCCCACCAGCAATGAATGAGAGTACCTGTTGCATAACATCCTCACCAACATTTAATATTGTCAGTGTTTTGGATTTTAGTCATTCAAATAGGAATGTAGTGGTATCTCATTCTTTTAACTTGCTCTTTCCTGGTGACATAAGATGAATGTCTTTTCATATGTTTATTTTGTGTATATATATATATAAAACATAGAAAATGTATAAAGTGTCTTATATATAAGGTGTCTGTTCTTATATTTAATAGTTTAATTTGGTTGTTCATTTTCTTATTGCTGAATTTTAATAGTTCTTTGTGCATAAGTCCTTTAGCAGATGTACATTTTGCAAAAACTTTCTCTCAGTCTCCTTTTATGGAACAGATTTTAATTTTAATAAATTCTAACTCATCATATTTTTTCTTTCATGGATCATGTTTGTTATGAGAATAACTTAGAATTGTAATGTCCCCTCCTTCCCCAAACTGGGAAGGTGCTGAGAGATCAAAGAATGACTTGGGTAAGTGCAGTTGGATGAGTAGATGAGTTTATTAGGACTTACATCTAGGGCACTCCTGGATAATGGTAGGAGTTCTCTAAACTGTTTTTGAGCTAATTTTCTGGCTCTTTGTTCACGGTGCTTGAACAATGAAACTGTTTTCCTTGGTAGGTTCTCAGATACTCTCCAGGATGTTTAGGTTCCAGGGACACCTGTCCACACCTGGGCACCATTGCCTTGGTTCACTGTATTCCCTTCAGGGTTCAGGCAGAGGACACACATCTGTAAGTAAGCTAGTCAGGGGCCCATCACACTACAGTGATTTTAGTTTTTCTCTAAATACTCATTGCCAAACCCAAGGCCACCTAGATTTTCTCCCATGTTGTCTTCTAGGAGTCTTGAAGTTAGGGAGTGCCAGTTCTCTAACTTTAATTTTCCCTTTCAATACCATGTTGGCTATTTTGGGTCTTCTGTCTTTTCATATAGACTTTCAAATCAGTTTGTTGATATTCACAAAATAAATTGCTGGAATTTTAATTGGGATTGTGTTGAACCTACAGATGAAGTTTAGAAGAACTGACATTTTAACAATATTTAGCATTCTCCTATTTTTAAACATGAAATATTGTCTATTTATTTATAATAAATCTTCTTTGATTTTAAAGTAGGTTTTTGAAAATACTTTTGCAGCTCCTTACTTTGTGAGCTATGTATTATTCATGCTAAGTGCAGGAATGTGTCACCCTGGACATTCTAAATTTAGCCCAGGCTTCTGGTTCCATGACTAGGATATAGACTGAATTTTTATTTTTATTTAATTCTTACATGTATCAGTGACATAACAGGGAGAGAGCTGATTGCACTAACCCTTTCTACTATACTCTCTAGTCCCAAGATCATACTTCCTCTGAACCCTTCACTTGACTGCATTTCGAGATTCATCAGGTCATTGATTGTGTTAAAATTCTTCACATTCATAGTTTTCTTGACAGTCTGATGGATTCACTTGTTCCTCACGTTAGCAGTCTCTGCTACAGTGAATGAGAAAAGGAGGAAGGGAGGAAGTGTGAAAGGGTAAGCTTGAGAGTCAAAGGTCTCTGGCACCTGTGTATGGGTTGTTATTTACATTCTGAGTACACTTCTGCAAGACTGGTAATATTCACCATTCTGCAGTGTGCCATAAAATTAACTAATGGAGAAACATTTTATGAGTATCCTCTTTGAGATTCACAGACTTAACCCAAAAAACAAATAAATAACAAGAACAACAACAACAACAAAAAACCACTAGAGACCATCAGCAATATCCCTAATAAAATAAAATAAAATAGTTTATGAAGGTTGAGAATCATTTTACTCTTACACAGGCATAAACTTTCTATTTCAAATATGTGATAAATAATTTTTTAAAAAGGCAATGTTCATAATGTTTTCGTGGGTTGGATTAGAATTCTATTTCATGTCAGCTCTGCTTGTGAATGATGTCATTTATTGGTAAACATGTCCAGGATATTGTTACATTGACAAGGAAAACAGGTCAGATGTGAGTTGTTTTCCTTGATACCAGTAACCATGTTTGAAATATATTAAAAATTTTCTCAGTTTGAGGTTTAATTTAAGATTATTTCTCTTTCTGTGTATCAAACGGGATTATTAGTTTTCAGGAGAACAATATATATATGTCCATATAACCAGGTGAATCTTCTGCGTTTGTTCCATGTACTGCAGAAAAACAAGATCCTTGACAAACTGTATAAAATGTGTAAACATGGACAATTTTGCCCAGTCTCACCTCCCTACTGGACCAATGAAATTCTCCTGGTTGCCAACTCTATATAAGCCCTGTCTGGGCAGAATCGTCCTTAATAATCCTTGCCAGAAATTAAGTACCCTGTGGACTGATCCTATATGATAAAACTTTCTAAAACCCAAGTACTAAAGTTCCTCCAGAATTTCATGTGAATACATTCATCTTATCAGTGACAGGTTTCTAACGAATTCAATTTGATATTTGACCCCTACAGATTTTCCAGCGGTCTTTGAGGAGAATGTGGCATTAATTATAAATATGACATTATATGATTTTTACACTACTTTAGCTTGCAGCTTTGTAGTTTTAAGAGGCTTAGAAAAATTTTATTGATGGTATAAGATTTTATATTTTAAAATTTTAATGCTACTCAGCATTCCATAATATTACTAGTATAATTTATTGACCAATTTCCCTACTGGGTTTGTCTATTTGCAGGCTAATGCCACTTTTTATAATATCTATACTTTATAAAATAGCTTGAGAACGGATAACTGTCATTTAAAAAATTGTTCCTTCAATTTTTTTCTTTTACTCTTCTGTGAAAAGCTTCTTAAATTTTAAGAAAATCTTGTCATGATTTGGATTCAGATTGTATTGCATTATAGATAAATTTAGGAAAAATAGATTTTTAAAGTTGAATCTTCCCATCTAGTAAAAAATTCATATTATCTTTATGCAATTCTACTTATGTATTTAGAGTGAGGCTTGAGAGAAAGAAAGTTATCAATACTATCAGTTTCAGTATTGAGTGAAAGATGTGGAAAATAAAAAAATTAGCAACAAAAGCCAAAATTGACAAATGGGATCTAATTAAACTAAAGAGCTTCTGCACAGCAAAAGAAACTACCATCAGAGTGAACAGGCAACCAACAAAATGGGAGAAAATTTTTACAATCTACCCATCTGACAAAGGGCTAATATCCAGAATCTACAATGAACTCAAACAAATTTACAAGAAAAAAACAAACAATCCCATCAAAAAGTGGGCAATGGACATGAACAGACACTTCTCGAAAGAAGACATTTATTCAGCCAACAGACACATGAAAAAATGCTCATCATCACTGGCCATCAGAGAAATGCAAATCAAAACCACAATGAGATACCATCTCACACCAGTTAGAATGGCCATCATTAAAAAGTCAGGAAACAACAGGTGGTGGAGAGGATGTGGAGAAATAGGAACACTTTTACACTGTTGGTGGGACTGTAAACTAGTTCAACCATTGTGGAAGTCAGTGTGGCGATTCCTCAGGCATCTAGAACTAGAAATACCATTTGACCCAGCAATCCCATTACTGGGTATATACCCAAAGATTATAAATCATGCTGCTATAAAGACACATGCACATGTATGTTTATTGTGGCACTATTCACAATAGCAAAGACTTGGAACCAACCCAAATGTCCAACAATGATAGACTGGATTAAGAAAATGTGGCACATATACACCATGGAATACTATGTAGCCACAAAAAATGAGTTCATGTCCTTTGTAGGGACATGGATGAAGCTAGAAACCATCATTCTCAGCAAACTATCGCAAGGACAAAAAACCAAACACCACATGTTCTCACTCATAGGTGGGAATTGAACAATGAGAACACATGGACACAGGGCGGGGGACATCACATACCGGGACCTGTTGTGGGGTGGGGGGAGGGGGAAGGGATAGCATTAGGAGATATACCTAATGTTAAATGATGAGTTAATGGGTGCAACACACCAACATGGCACATGTATACATTTGTAACTAACCTGCACGTTGTGCACATGTACCCTCAAACTTAAAGTATAATTAAAAAAAAAAAGGATGAGTTCATGTCCTTTGTAGGGACATGGATGAAGCTGGAAACCATCATTCTCAGCAAACTATCGCAAGGACAGAAAACCAAACACCGCATGTTCTCACTCATAGGTGGGAATTGAACAATGAGAACACTTGGACACAGGGTGGGTAACATCACACACCGGGGCCTGTTGTGGGGTGGGGGTAGGAGAGAGGGATAACATTAGGAGATATATCTAATGTAAACGATGAGTTGACCGGTGCAGCACACCAACATGGCACATGTATACATATGTAACAAACCTGCATGTTGTGCACATGTACCCTAGAACTTAAAAGTATAATAAAAAAAAGAAAATTTAAAAATCCAGAAAATAAATAAAGGCTATAAAATGTATTAATCTTTAAATAAAAAACATATGTATTTATTAAGAGTCTACTTGTTAAGTGTATTTTTGGATATATATAGAGACAGATACATGGATTTTACCAATATGTTCTTTAAAATTTATTTTTAGGTAGTGAAAGTTTAGGTTAATTTTTCTACTCCTTGTTTAAATTTTTGAAATCCTTGTAATTAGAATATTTTGTATAAAACAGAATCATAAAACTATCTTATTATACTCAATGTTAACAAATAATTTTTTATATTATCAAAATGGCCATATTGCCCAAAGCAATTTACAGATTCAATGCTGTTCCTATCAAACTGCTAATGACATTTTTCACAGAATTAGATAAAACTATTTTATAATTCATAGGGAACCAAAAAAGAGCTCAAATAGCCAAGGCAACCATAAGCAGAAAGAACAAAGCTAGAGGCATCACGTCACCCAAGTTCAAACTATACTGCAAGGATACAGCAACCAAAACAGCATGTTACTGGTACAAAAACATACACATAAACCAATGGAACAGAATAGAAAGCCCAGAAATAATGCCATATACCTACAACCACCTGATCTGTGACAAAGTTAACAAAAACAAGCAATGGGGATTGGACTCCATATTCAACAGGTGGTCCTTGGATAACTGGCTAGCCATATGTGGAAGAGGGAAGATGGACCCATTCCTTATACCATATATAAAAATCAATTCAACATGATCCAATTAGACTTAAATCTAAAACCAAATACTATACAAACTCTGGAAGATAGCATAGGAAATTCTGGACATAGGACCATTCTGGACATAGGACCCAGCAAAGACTTCATGACAAAGATGCCAAAAGCAATTTCAACAAAAACAAAAATCGACAAATGAGACCTAGTTAAACTAAAGGGGTTCTGCACAGTGAAAGAAATTATCAACAGAGTAAAGAGACAACCCACAGAATGTGAGAAAATATTTTCAAACTATGCATCTCACAAAGGTATTTTATCCAGAATCTATAAATAACTTAAAAAAATTTGCAAGCAAAGAACAAATAACCCCATTGAAAAGTGGGCAAAGGACATGAACAGATCCTTTTCAAAAGAAGACATACACGAGGCTAACAAGCATATGCAAAAATGCTCTACACCACTAATCATTAGAGAAATGCAATTTAAAATGACAATGAGGTACCATCTCACACCAGTCAGAATGGCTGTTATTAAAAAGTCAAAAAATAACAGATGCTGGAGAAGTTATGGAGAGAAGGGAATGGTAATGCACTGCTGGTGGGAATGTAAACTAGTTTAGCCATTGTAGAAAGTAGTTTGACAATTTCTCAAAGAACTTAAAACAGAACTACCATTCACCCCTGCAATCCCATTATTGGGTGTATACTCAAAGGACTATAAATTATTCTACCATAAAGACATAGGCATGCTTATATTTATCGCAGCACTATTCACAATGGCAAAGACAAGGAATCAACCTAAATCATCCGTCAATGGTAGACTGGATAAAGAAAATATGATACATATACACCATACAATACTATGCAGCCATAAAACAGAATGAGATCATGCCTTTTGCAGCAAAATGGATGGAGCTGAAGGCCATTATCCTAACCAAACTAATGCAGAAGCAGAAAAACAAATACCACATGTTCTCACTTAGAAGTGGAAGCTAAATATTGAGTACATACGGACACAAAGAAGGGAACAACAGATACCAGGGCCTAGTTAAGGGTGGACTTTGGGAGGAGGGACAGGATCGAAAAACTACCTATCAGGTACTATGCTTATTACCTAGGTGACAAAACAATTTGTACACCAAAACCCTGTGACATGGAATTTACCTATACAGAAAACCTGCACATGTACCCCTGAACCTAAAATAAAATTAAAATAAAAATTAACCAAGTATGTTTTATTCTGCTTGTTATTTTTCTTCACATAATTTTCAATAAGGAATATTTCATTTTATTTCAATTACATTTCAACATCAATTAAAATAATATTAAGCTGGGCACAGTGGCTCATGCCTATAATCCCAGCACTTTGGAAGATCAATGAGGGAGGATAACTTGACCCCGGAAGTTCCAGACCATCCAGGGCAAAATGAGAACATGTCTCTATAAAAAAAAAAAAAAAAGCATGGTGTGGTGACGCACACCTGTGTTCCCAGCTACTCTGGAGGCTGAGTTGGGAAGATTGCTTGAGCCCAAAATTTGGAGGCTACAGTAAGTTATGATCCCACCACTGCACTCCAGCCCGGGTGACAGAGCAAGATCCTGTCTCACATAATAATAATTATAACAATGATAACAAATTTTATTTTATTCAAATTTTAATAACAAAATTCATTCATATGTTTTTGAACATTTAAGTATGCCTGTATTTCTGAGATAAGCTGCATTTGGTTATTATATCTATTATTAGATATTAATATTTTACTTGCATTAATATTCATAATTTGCATTACTTTTTAAATTTTCATACTTACATATTTTGATTGGTAACCAGTCAAAACATATTTCCATCTTTTTCCTAGGATAGTAACATGGTCTGAATGTTTGTATTTCGCCAAAATTCACATGTTGGAACTTAATTCTCAGTATGATAGTATTAAGAGATGTGGCCTTTAGGAGTGATTAAGTCTTCAGCAGGGAACCCTCATGAATGGAATTAGTATTCTCATAAAGGAGATTTGAAGAGTCTCCTTTCTCCTTCTGATATCTCAGGATACAAAAAAGATGCCATCTAGGAAGAATGAGTCCTCATCAGACACCATATCAGCTGGCACCTCCATCTTAAACTTGCCAGATTCTAGAACTGTGAACAATAAATTTCTGTTGTTTATAAATTACACTGGTTAAGGCATTTTGTCTTAGCAGGCTGTGTAGACAAAGACAGATAGGTACTACTTCAACAACAAAGGAATTATCTCTTTCTTCAAAGTTGGCTAAAACTCACCTGTAAAATATCCTTCTCCTGGCACCTTTTTAAAAGGCATATACTAGACTTTTCTTTCAGTATCTTCAAAAAATTTAAGCCATTCACTTTTTTTTCATTTTTTGAGGGAACTTTGATCATTTAGTTTTTTGAAAAATAGATGACTACTCCAGGTTGATGGTTGTCAACTTGGGCAACCCACAGAGGATGTCTGAGAGTGTATGAGGGTATTTTTGACTTTTACAATAACTAGGTAGACTCACTAGATACCAGTAATGTATAGAAGGCCCAGTAAACATGATCCAATATATTGGACATCCTTTACACAAACAAACAAAAAAATCCTCAAAATTGCACCTATGAGAAACATAAACCTAATAATGGAGATTCACTGGTGTAATGTTGTACATAATATTCTTTCATACATTGAAATAGGTATCATTTAAATGCCTTTATTATTCCTTTTCAACATCTTAATAAGACTTGCAAAGTTTTTTTAGATCACCACTACAGTCAAGATACAGAGCAGTTTCATCACAAGTACAGACTCTTCTATTGCTCTACCGCTTTTTAACCAACCATTGGCATCCATTAAGCTGTTCTTTATCTGTATTATTTTCTCACTTCAAGATTTATGTAAGTAAAACCATACAGTCCGTACTTTTGTATTGGCTTTATGTTTCATTCAGCATAATTCCCTTACAATGCATTCAAATTGTTGTGTTCATTTTTTTACATCGCCAAGTATTACCTTTTGTTTAACCATTCACAAGTTGAAGAGCATTAGTTGTGCATAGTTTTGGCTATTATGAATGAAAACGCATGTAAAGATTATCGTGTTCTTATCTCCAGGACACCGCCATGAAAATGCATGTACAGATTATCGTGTTTTCTTATCTCTGGGATAAATTTTCAAGAACGCAGTTGCTGGATAGTATGATAAGGAAGTGTTTGGATTGTAAGAAGTCACATATTACTTTCCAGAGTGGCTGAATTATTTTACATTCCCGCCAGAATTGTTCAAGTGATCTGTTTTTTCTTCATTATTGCTAGCATTTGGTTTTGTCATTATTTTTAAAGTTACCTATATAGAAGCGCATTGGTGTATCATTGTGGTTCTAATTTGCATTTATCTAATGACTAATGATGTTGAAGTCTTTTAATGTATTTGTTTCTCATCTGTATATTCTCCTCAATGAAATTTCTGCTTATATCTTTTGACAAATATTGTCAAATAAATAAAAAATTTTGTCAAACAAATAAACATTTGTTTTTATTTTTAATACTCTAGATACAAGTCGTTTGTTGCATATAGGTTTTCATAAATATTTGCTCCCAGACTAAACTTGTCTTTTCAATCTATAAACAGACTATTTCACCAAGCAAAAGTTTTTAATTTGTCTGAGGTCCAGCTTATTAAGTTTCACTTTTATAAATTGTGCTTCAGTGTTAAGCCTAAACATTACACCTAGCCCCAGATTATGAATATTGCCTTCTGTATTTCTTAAACATTTTATAATTATACATTAAGTCATTGATCCATGGGAATTAATTTTGTATAAGGTGTGAGGTTTAGATAAATGCTTCTATTTTTGGCCTAGGTATGCCAATCTGTCCCAGCACCGTTTTCAGGAAAGGCTATTTTTTCCTCCACTGAATTGTTTTTGTACCATTGTAAAAAAATAATTGAACGTATTTTTGTGGTTCTATTTTTAAGATCTCTGTTACGTTCTATGGACCTATGTGTCTATCCCTTCTCCAATACTACACTGTCTTAACTACTGTAAATATGTAGCAAATGTTAACATCAGGGAAAGCAACTTCTCCCATTTTGTTCTGCTTTTAAGATTTATTTTATTTTATGCTGTATGTCTTTCCAAATTATTATAGGTTGTATAGTCTACAAAAAAACTGACATTTTGATAGACATTGCATTAAAACTAGAAAAAGAAATGAGTAGTAATTATTATTTTTCTATGTTGAGTCTTCCAATCCATAAACGTGATATGTTTCTCCATTTTTTTGATTTTTAAAAAATTTTCTTCAACATCATTTTGTGATTTTCAGGATGCACATGTACATGTTTTGTTAGATGTTCACCTATCATTTCATATTCTGTGGAGACACTGTAAATGGCATTCAAGTTTTTATTTGATTTCCACGTTTGTTAATATATAGAAGCGTGATTGATTTTTTGTGTTGATTCTGCATCCTGTGACCTTGATAAAGTCACCTTTTAGCTCTAGATGTATATTTAGCAGATTCCTTTGAATTTCCTATGTAGATAATCATGACATCTGTAAATATGAATGTTTTATTCCTTTTTATTATCTTTATGCTTTTTCTTTTCCTTGCCTTTTTGCACTGGCTAAAACATCCAGTACTATGTTAAATAAGAATGGCAAGATTGGACATCATTTCTTTGTTCATGATCTTAGAAGGAAAGCATTTGGTCTCTTACCACCAGGTATCAGGTAAGCTGTAGGCTTTTGTAGGTGCCTTTCATCAAACTGAGGAAATATCTTCTATTCTTAGTTTTTAAGAGATGTTATTGTATATGGGCAATGACAGTTAACATTTTTTCTCTCCTTTTTAACATGATTGTGTTGTATTTTTCTCTTTTTTAATCAATATGGTAAATTTTGTTGATTATTTTTCTATGTTAAATGAATATTCATTCCTGCAACAAACCCTAGGTGGTCATGATGTAAATTATTGTCTTATTTTGCTGGACTTGTGGATGTTGGTATATATTTTCATAAGACCTATATCTGCTGTTTCCTGATTTTTATAGTGCTTTTATCTGGTATGGTATGAGGGTAATGCTGCCTTATGACATTATTTAAGAAGTCTTCAATACCTTCTATTTTCTGTAAGAGTTCAGATTGGACTAATTTCATTTCTTGCTAAACAGTGTGATAAAATCCACCACTGAATATAGTCCAACATCTGGAACAAAAGTTTATTTTGTTGGAAGATTTTCGTTACAGGAACTATAATGATATTCTTTACCTCTGAACACTGATAATGTGATTTTTTTTCTTGATCAGTCTGGCTAATGTTTGATTATTGTATTGATCATTTCAAATAAACAGCTTTTGGTTTACTGTGCATTCTATAATGTTTGCTCATTTCCTATTTT
The DNA here is from genome assembly GCF_028878055.3 of Symphalangus syndactylus. Lineage (NCBI taxonomy): Eukaryota > Metazoa > Chordata > Mammalia > Primates > Hylobatidae > Symphalangus > Symphalangus syndactylus. Next base: position 47,724,778 of record NC_072440.2, read on the forward strand.
ATTAATGCTATGATCTGAATATGTCCCCCCAGATTCATGTGTTATAAACTTAATTCCCACTACAAAAGTGTTAGAAGATGTTTAGGTCATGAGCAATCCATCCTCACGAATGGATTTATGCCATTATAAAAAGGGGGCTGTGGGTGTGGGTTGGTTATCTCTTGACCTCCTTCCATGTGAGAACACAGCAAAAACAAACGAACAGACAAAATCCCTCATCAGATCTCGGACTTCACAGCCTTCAGAATTGTGGGAAAATAAGTTTATGTTTTGTGTAAATTATCCAGTTCCAGGTATTCTGTTATAGGAGCACAAAACAGACTAAAACAATTTCTAATCTTATTTTCAGTATTTTTTCTATTGAATTTAGGATTTTTCGCTTATATTTCTAGTGTCATAACATAGACTCAGATTTTGATTTTAGTCTATTTCATTCCAAGTGCTAGGTTAGTTACATCTCACAAAATTTAATGTTTTCTGTGGTAAATTTTATTTTAGTAGAAATATTTTCAAATTTTGATTATAATTTCATCTTTCACTATTAAGTATTTAGGAGAATATTGTTTAGACTCCAAATATTTGGGGATTTTTCTGGAAATTATTTTATTTTCGATGTCTAACATAATTTCATTTTAGCCATTTTGCTAAGAAAATATCCTTTTATGATTTTTAACTTAGTAAATATATCACAACTTGTTTTACGTACCAAAATCTTGTCCATTTTGGTGAATATTCCTGTGCACCTTGAACGAATGCCTACTCTGCTATTTTAGGGTATAGTGTTTTATAAACGCCAACCTGATTAAGATGGTTATGTTGTTCAAGTTCTCTAAGCACCTACTGATTTTATGTCTATTGATTCTATCAACTACTGAGATAAGAGTTGAAACATAAATTTCAACTCATATTTCAATTTCAAACATATTTGCTGACTATTTCTCTTATTGATTTAGTCCATGTTTGCTTCAGGTATTTTAGACATCTGTTACTAAGTTCATACATATTAAGGAACACCATATCATGTTGATGACTTTACTCTTTTTTTAATATATTTTTTTTGAGACAGAATCTCACTCTGTTGCTCAGGCTGGAGTGCAGTGGTGTATGAACATGGCTCACTGCAGTCTTAACCTCCTGAACTCAAGTGATCCTCCTGCCTTAGCCTCCCATGCAGCTGGGACCACAGGCATGCGATATATATATATATATATTCCATATATGTATGGAATATTACTGAGGAAAAAGAGAAACATATATATATATAAAGAAGGAAAATCATATATATATATCAATCTGTATATATATACATGATCTGTATATATAGTAATATATATCTATATACAACATATATGTATATATCCAGATTGATATATGTCAATATATATATATACTACATATATATATGCATATATACACAACATATATACATATATATATACACACATACACACACACACACACACATATATACAGATTGATACCACTTCACAAATGAGGGTTTGGGTCATCTTGCCAAGAAACAAAACATGACCAATGGAGGTGCATACCAAGTACAAAGGGAATACAACATGGGCAGTAGAAGATGATGATTAATAAATATCAGCTATGACCACATAACCAGTTCCAGAAATGAAGACTATAATTGTCACCAGTTTTTCTTCCAATTTTGTTATGAGTATGTTTGTATATGTATGTATAAGAAAAATTTGTTTTCTTTTATTGTCTTACCATGTAACATAAGATGCATTAACTTTACATCATAGTAATTAAGTTATTGGATGTCAAAGAAAAGAGTGAACATCACTCAAAGATTTTGCATCCTCACTTTGCTGGATTATGGTGCCTAGTTGTTTAGTCAAGCGTAAGTCTGGTGTTGATGTGAAGGTATTTTTCAAACGAGATTAACCTTTAAATAGCAGACTTTGAGTAAAGCAGTTTACCCTCTATAATGTGATGAACCTCATTCAATCAGCAGAAAGCCTGAGGTATCCCAAAATAAAAAGAATTTGCCTCCAGATTGTCTTCAAACTCAAGACTACAACATCAACTCCTAGTGGAATCTCTAGCCTGCTAATTTGCTCTGTAGATTTGACTTGTCAGCCTCCACGATTGCGTCTGCCAAAATCATATACACAGTCATGTGCCTCATAACAACGTTTCAGCCAGTGGTGGACCGCATATACGACTGTGGTCCCATAAGATTATAATACAGTATGTTTACAGTATCTTTTCTATGTTTAGATATGTTTAAGTTCACAAATTCTTACCATTATGTTACAATTGCCTATAGTATTTAGTAAACTAACCTACTGTACAGATTTGTGGTCTAAGGGCAATATCCATAACATATATCCTAGGTGTACAGTGGGCTATACCATCCAGGTTTGGGTAAGTACAGGCTATGATGGTCACACAATGACTAAATCACCTAACATCATATTTCTCAGAATATATCTCCATAGTTAAGTGATGCATAACTGTTTATCCAATAGGATTTGCGTGTGTGTGTATATATATACACACACACACATATATAAAATGTATATTATATATTACATATATTATATATAATTTATATATTACATAATATATATTCACTTGTTACCCCAAATTACAAAGATTATGCAAAAGTTTCTCAACGGTTTGTCAACGTATTTGACTAGGATAAAACCACCTGACAGGACTGTAGATCGAGCAGTTCAGAAAGAGCCCAGCTGGGAAACAGGAATCCAGTTTCCCATTCTTGTAGTCATGATAGCTTCTTTGCATGATTTTTTTTTTTGTCAGTCTCCCTGACCTATCCTGGCTTAGAGGTAGGGAATGCCTCAGAAATGCGGTATTCTTCACAAGCGCTGTTACTCTCAACTCTCTCTCACTCTCTAGTTAGGTGTTTGTTTATTTTATTTTATTATTTATTTATTTATTTATTTGAGACAGAGTCTCGCTCTGTTGCCCAGGCTGGAGTGCAGTGGCACGATCTTGGCTCACTGCAAGCTCCACCTCCCGGGCTCACGCCATTCTCCTGCCTCAGCCTCCCGAGTAGCTGGGACTACAGGCGCCCGCCACCACACCCGGCTAATTTTGTTTTTGTATTTTTAGTAGAGACGGGGTTTCACCGTGTTAGCCAAGATGGTCTCGATCTCCTGACCTCGCGATCCACCCGCCTCGACCTCCCAAAGTGCTGGGATTACAGGCATGAGCCACCGTGCCTGGCCATGACATGTCACTATATTGAATACTATGGGCAATTATAACATAATGGTATGTATTCGTGTATTTAAACATGTCTAAAGAGAGAAAAGGTGCAGTAGAGATACAGTGTAAAAGATTTAAAATGGCACACCTGTGTAGAGAATTTACTATGAACGAACCTTGGAGAAGTGCAAGTTGCTCTGGCCAAGGACATAACCGTACACTGCTTTAGACTATAAACACCGAATACTTATGCTGCACTATCTTTCTAAAAAAACATTTTTCTCTCTTCAGTAGTAAATTAACCTTAAATGGTTGAACACAGCTTAAAACACAAACACATTCTACAGCTGTACAAAAATATTTTCTTTCTTTACATTCTTATCCCACAAGCTTTTATCTATTGTAATTTTTTTATAGTTTTTAAACTTTTTTGTTAAGAACTGACATAAACACAATCACTAACCTAGGTCTTTACAAAGTCAGGATCATCCATACGACTGTCTTCCACATCCACATCTTGTCCCACTGGAAGGTCTTCAGGGCAATAACACCCACGAAGCTGTTGTCTTCTCTGATAACAATGTCTTCTTCTGGAATATCTCTTGAAGAACCTACCTGGGGCTGTTTTATAGTTAACTGTTTTTTTTTAATAAATAGAAGGAGTACACTCTAAAATAACAATAAAAAGCATAGTATAATAAATACATAAAACAGTGACATAGTAATTTATTATCAAGTATTATGTACCATACATAATTTTGTGTGCTATACTTTTATATGGCTGGCAGCACCATAGGTTTATTTACACCAGCATCACCACAGATATGTGAGCAATGCATTATGTTATGATGTTATCATAGTTACTATATCACCAAGCAATAAGAATTATTTGGCTTCATTATAATCTTATAGGACTACCACCATAAAGGCAGTCTGTCATTGACTGGCCTTTGTAAGGTGCATGACTGGATTTACATAGTTGATTAAAAATAAGACCATAACTGGCATTCTCATCTTTTTCTTTCTCATTTAATAATATATTTTGAATGTAATTTTAATTTAATTAATGGACTTTCAGAATATCATTATTTTATGGCTATACTATGCCTAGAAGTAACGGAGTAAACGTGTTCCACATCTGTTTTAAAGCATTTTGGTCATTGTTTTCTAGATATTAAAAATATATGTAAAAAAGCCTAGTTGTATCTACATTTTATGACATCTTTACTTGTGGTCACAGGGCAATTTCACAAAAAGACAAGTGTACAGTCAAATTTTATGTACATTATTCAAATTAATAAATTACGATTAATTTTGTTTTAACAATATTGCAGTTATTGTGAGCTAAGTAGATGTGGCCAAAAGAGCATTAAACATATACACTAAAGATCCCAAAATAAAGGCAAGATACACATGATAGACCACATGATTGTTGACGTGATAACTCAGGGAAGGCAAGGGAAGCGAAAGAACAGAGAGGAAGAAGGATAAAGAGAAAACTTTAGGGATAATCCACATTTAAGACAAGAAAAAGGAACTGGTAAGGTAAGTGAATGAGATGGTGTACTTTCCGTAAAGTAAAAAAGAGAGAGTTTCAGGAAGGATGTGAACAATAGTCTGAATGATGTATAAATATCAAGGAACTATGAGTAGGCCATACATTCAATCATTGAGAGTTTTTTTTTTATTCAACAAGTATTAATTGAATGCCAATTATATATTAAGCACCTAGAGAAAGGTGCAAAGATAAACCAGAAATGCACTCTTCTTTTCAAGAAGCTTAAAGTCTAATCATTCCTATTAAAACAAGAATGCAATTAACTCTAATACTAGAGAGAAAAGTAAATGTGGCAGAATAGTGACATTATTACATAGTCAAGGAATTCTGAGGTCACATAAAGGAAAAATATTTTAAATAACATTAATTCTTTTGAATAAATGTTTGGTATCCACTAAGTAAAATCCTCCCACTTAACCAGTCAAACCATAGCACTGTCTCACAATTTTATATTTCCCCAGTGACAAGCTTTCCAAAATACTGTTAACTGATTTATTAATTTATTGTATTAATTTACTGTATTATCAACAAATCTAATAGTAATGCATTCATTGAACAACTTTAAATGTTATTGAATTGTGAAAGGTCATGAGTTTACATAAAACAAACTGAACGTATTGGTAAATGAGCCAAAAGAAAGTCAGTGAAAAAAAGTCTAAGAAATAAATTGATAGCATAATTTTAGATTGATTTATCTTGTGTTACATTTATTAGATGAGTCCCAAATAGATTCCATATTATTTGTAGGTAGAATTTATATATATATATATGTGTATATATATATGTATGTATATTTTTTATATATATGTATGTACTTATTGAGAGAGGGTCTGCTCTCTCACCCAGGCTAGATTGCAGTGGCGAGGTCATGGCTCACAGGAACCTCTGCTTCCTGGGCTGAAGCCATTCTTCCACCTCAGCCTCCCAAGTAGCTGGGACTACAGGCATGCACCACCAGCTCCGGCTAATTTTTGTATTTTTTGTAGAGATGGGATTTCACTATCCTTCCCAGGCTGGTTTCAAACTTCTGGGCTCAAGTGATACACCACCTTTTTACGTATCTTGAAGTTTATTGTTCTTTGTGAAAGGCCTTTTGAGAGAACTATAAAAATGAGTGCTCAAAAACCAATAATAAATTAAAGAAAAGTAATTTCAGAAAACAATGCACCAAATCTTTGCTGTTTCTACTGTTTGGATCAAAATAATTCTCATTTGTCACTGCTTTTTTTTTAATATATGAGAAAATAATAAAAATAAACAAAATAAAAACCAAACCCCTCTAAAAACATTTGAAAAGATCCCCCAATATTTGTGATTTTTACATTCTCTTTGTTCTCTACCCTCAACATTTTAATTTATTTTTTAATGGAAATAGTTTTTGCAATGATATTTTATTCTTCCAGTTATATAGGCTCAGGCAAATAGATGCTTATATTTTCATTTTTCTTAAGTTATATAATTCTGATATTACTCCACAATTCAAAGCATTAAAAAATAAAATTTTGAGGACAAGTAATGCTAATTTTTAGGATTGAATTTTTTAAAAATACTCTTACTAACATTTTAGTTGCTTAAAACTTTACCAGTGAAGTGACTGATAAAGTTCCATGTCTCAAGTGACATGCTTTGGAGCTTAGCTGAGAAATTTCATAGGACTTACTATGTAACCTGTCAGCCTTTTGGTCTCGAAGCACAGTACTTATCAAATTGACAACAAAAGAAGAGGATGTTTAACATTCTGAGAATGAGGAAAATAAGAATTTTTTTACAAAGTGTGTTTTCGTTTTAGTAACTGTAAAATGGTTTTAGACTTAGATCCATAAACCTAATTTTGTGGTTCTTTGTTATACAATGTGTCATTTGTTGTGTGAAGGAAAAGGTAATGCTTTGGGCTTGATTTTAAATTTTGGACATGATGTAACTTCTATGAATACCGAAGTAAAGATATTTTAATAGAATTTCTATTTCCACAACAAAACTCTTAAAGAATAATTATCGGCCACTCGTTGACAATTTCCCTTGCCAGCATCTTCTCTCATGCTCTTTAATTAATGTGATAAAGAAAAAGAAAAATCAACATACACAATGATTTCCTGAAAACATCTGTATTCTCACACAACGCCTACTGAGAACTAAGGAGAGATTCCATCCCCAAAAGGAATTACAGCATCCCCAAGACAATATTTACCAGGAATTGCACACTTACAAAGTGGGGAAGGTAGTGTTTGAACCAAGCGATCTGGCTTTAGAGATGATATTATTAAGAAGAGTTCCACAAAACTCTCAGTAAAAATCTTTGTAGTTGATTCACTTGTCCTCGTTTATTCACAAATTATTTGTAAGGTTTTGAAAATGGAACTTGACCTTGTTTCTATACTCGTCATATGCTTTAAAGTGAAGTTTTTATTTTTGCCGTCTTGGAAAATTGAGGGAAGATGTCTTAGTGAAGGACTCTTCCACTGCATGTTGTACAGCTAAATGCTACTTCAATATCTCTAACAGAGGTGTAAGTGTCGAAAAGCTCATTCCTTGATGTTTAAATATGCACTTCCATTACTCTTCTTTTGACAGATTCTTATCTTTAAAGCTAGATTTTATTTCTGCTATATGTATTTTCACTTATGCTAATCTAACAGTGGGAGGGCTATCTTAAATCTTTAAGGTCAAAATACAATTCCAAACACCTATATCCAAGCTGCCTAAGAGACATGGTATTTTACCCCAGATACAGATATGTTTTTATATATTTAATGGCAAAGCACAAGTTTGAGAAAAAATGACCTATGTGTAACACATTGAAAAATAAAGAGAATGCTTGACATGTTGGTATAATGTTCCAAGAGCCTGAATGAATTGTAATTTCTAAAATTTAAATTAAATAAACATTTTTACATCCCCAAATTTTGATTTTAACAATATTATTGTGATTTGCTTATAAAGATGGCATTTCAGATTTGTATGGAGTGTACTTCCCTTGCCAATCAATAATGTGTTGACTATTCTGACAATGTAATACTGTTATAAACAGAAATGTGCTACACTCACTTATATCACTGTATCTAATATTGTTTGTAAAATGCATATTGCATATGTAAACAAGGCACTGTATATTGTAATAAGGGGCATATTTACCCACTTTTGACTTGGATCTTAAGTTCTAAAATCTAATTATTTGTCCAAATCACAAATTATTTTTACAAATGTGTAATTCTTAAAGTGTACTCTTTAAAGAACACATTTTAGACATCCATGTTAATAAGTAGAAACATATGCATATTGAATATGCATGGTTTTGAATAAAAAGGAAAGCACTCAACAAAAATAGATTTTGTACAATGCTGATTTATGCTACCTAAATACATGTGGGGGAATTAGCACAATATAGTCTTCTGGGTATAAATAGAAATTTAAGTAATTATATAATGGCTCACAATAGTTCACTTGTATTCTAGAAATATTTTGGAGAAAAGCTTTGACATGCTGCAGTAAGGTGTATAAACTATACTGCTGGTCAGGAATATTTAGAATATTTCAGATAGTAGAAATGGCATAGTCTTTGTGTATGGTGTGTCTTTAGTACAATTTAGACCACCATTTGTCCTCAAGTAGGTCTATTTAAAGTATAATTGACTGCCCTAGCAATTATTGTGAATAGCAGCTGTCTGCTGGTAAAAAGGCATATATATAATGAGGGAGAAAGGATCAAATACATGCAATAGAAAAGAAAAGCATAAAGAACATATCTATATGAGGTATTTTAGTCCAGATTTTATATTTGAAAGGGACAAGGCCTATTAGCCATTTCCAATTAGGGACTATAAAAAAAAGAATGAAAGTACTCATCTATTTATGAAAAGCAGCTGGGACTCCCTAAATCCAAAACTAGCAAAAGTTTATTTGTTCTAAAATTGTTGCAGCTTACAGCATTTCATTTATTTTCATTAGCTATGTTAGGGCTTGTGAAAACCTTTCTTGTATCATGTACCTTCTGCAACACACAAAAACACCTTGCTTTGTTTTTCTCCTAAATAGCTACATAATTAGGTAGATTATTTCATGTGTCTGTGCCTGTGTTTGCTGAAGAGAACAAGCCAGATAAATTAGCACTTAGCAGAACTCACAATAGCACATAATATGTCCTTGTGTTTCATATAAAGCTTTGTTTGTCATTCACGGCTGGTTGGCAAAACTGACTTTGCTTTTGAAAATGACAGGTGGTACTCTGGTGAGCTCTGTATGGAGAAAGAAACAACCTTCACCAAGAGAGTTTCTGTCAATAGCTTCCATGATTTCGTATTCAATCTGGGCCTGTGTTTCTTCTAAAGTTCTGTTTCATTTGCATCTCTTAGGTCTGGCATCGCCAAAGCTCTTTTAACAACTAGGATTCTATACCACAAGGCTACAATGGCAGGCTTCCTCTCTTCTCCACAGGCCTGATTAAAAGACAGGTGAAGTTCAGTATATTTCAATAAGCCTCAACATTCCATGTCAGGAATCAATAGCCCTCCTTCTTTTTTTAGGGGTTATTAAATTGCAGCTGTAACATTAGCCTTCTTTATCTAATTGATTGTCTTTTCACAGGGCTAAGAAAATCAATAGCAGTCAATGGGACTGCCCTGTTTTTACCTAATAGATGTTTTCTCCTAATTGGCTGCCTGGGTGGCTTCACCGAGCTCAGTATGTTTTCAGAAGTCCACAGTATGTTGCAACCCTAGTAAACTATTTTACCCTGTGCAACAGTTATTGATTTTATAATGAAATCTAGAAAAATCAATAGCAATCAGGAATATAGATCAGGATTCCTAGGTACGTTATGACAAAGGGCAAACTCACTTTGCTACCACTTCAAACTGTGATTCAATTAAACTTGTCCTTAAAACATTACATTTTCCAAAGATTTTGATCAAAGTCACTTGATTAGTTGTCCAAGACCTGGCTCAAAATCTAAGAATCAAAAGATGCTAATTTAAAAAATAACATACAAGTTTTTAACGGACTATTTCCTTACAAAGTGAGATAAGTCAAAATTATTAAGGGTAAATGATAAATTTTCTAGGGAAAATGTGACCTATCAAAAGTCATTGTCCACAATACAGTTAACTATATTAATTCCTGAGAATTAACAATAAAATGTATAACGTTAAGAAAAAAGATTTGGTTGACTTGCCAAATTCTTCACATTTATATGATCTCAGTAAGCAACACTGCCCCAATATGGGCGAAACACAGGTGTTTTCCAACTGGTCTGACATTACAGAATCTGGGTGGAATTTGCATTCCTTCTCTGAATATTATTAGATTTTTGCCTCTGAACCTATTTGGAACACTTACCTGTATAAGTAAGACAGTGTTATGAATCAGTCTGTGTTATAATCAGACTGCAAAGTTCCTAAGAACACAACTGTTTCTATTAAAAAAAAAAAACTTCACAAATTAAAACACATAAATATTAATGATGGCTTTAAAAATGTTCAATTTCCCTCTGGAGAGAATTAATGATCTCTACTCCTAACAGGCAAGGAGAATTGCTAACTTGTTATATTTTTTCCTGCACGTTTGCTTTGCAATTGTTGACTTCTATTGTTTCTTTCTCAGTTTTATACAACCCTGATTTTGGAATCTCATTTTTCTTGACATCTTGAACTAGGCTGGATATATCTTTCAGATATATTCTTAGTATTCATTTTTATTCCCACTCTGGATAAAATTTTCATGTCTATTCTTAAATCCTACTGTTTTTTATTCATATTTAATAATAAACCAAAGAGTAAAAAGGCAGACATTTCTATATAAGGCCTGCAATTTTGTAAACAATTCTCCTTTTTCTTTTGTCATAATAACAAACTAGACATTGTCATATCTCAAACTGGAATCCTTAGCTGCAAAGCAGTTTCATAATACTTTCCAGATTAGCATGCATGTAGCTTAGTCTTTATCATTCTTCACTGACTTGACATGCCCTGCTAAAGAGTCATGCCATTTAATAGGCCTAACCATGATGGGGATGACAGTTCCATAGTCAGTGACAGTCAACCCATATCTGTGGAGCTGTCTCCTGATCTAAAATCACACATTTATGGTATATTTTGATTTGACCTCAGCTCTACCAGTTGATCCTCCATTATCTGGCATATGAATAATTAATTAAATAAATAGCACCATAAACAAACACTCATACAAGAATAGGACTTTCACTCATACATACTATTCTGAAAGAATCCAGAATCAAGAAAATACCAAGGAAAAATCTCTTTATTTTATCAGGATTTATAGAAAGGGGGATAGGTGTTGAGGGTGGGGGAGAGCATTGACAATAATGATACCGTTCTCAAGCTTAACAGAGACAAATGTCAAAGAAAAGCACCAAAGTGTCAACCAGACATTGTCAATATCTTCTAACTGCCTCAGAAAATAAAGCTGGATTTTTTAGTTTAAGGAGTAAATCAGGGTCCTTCCTTACATTGCAGCGTGGACTAAATAACAGCAAAAATTGTGAAAAAAAAAAAAAGTTAATTTCCAATTTCCTTTCCCCTGCCCTACAGCAGTTTTTAATACCCCTGACATTATGCATTATGGTGTGCTTTTGCTCTCCTGTCTCCTTTTTTGTAGATTCTTGGGACACAGCATGATAAACTAATTCATGGTAAGTATGAATGACTGATAAATGTCATCTCTCCTAAGCACAGTAAGATTTAATAAAGATCAAAACCTAATGCCAAAAGTTGAATCATTAATACTGAAAGTTTAGATCTTTCATAGAGGGCTTGGTATTTTTCAGGCTCATTTTATATACAAACTATTAAGTTTTCATGGCATTTTTGAAGTAAGAACACAGTATAACTGTATTCAGAAGGTTACAACCAAACATAATAGAAATAAGTATACAGGAAACTAAAATATGTCAGTTTTTAATGGGTTTTTTATGTATACATATATATGAGGTTGTTGTTTTATTGATCAAAGCTGCTTACAAATGTGTGAAGTGCTTTTTGCCTAAAATAATTTCTGACTTGGTTTTTGTGCTAGTCAGGGCCTTACACATCATGAAATGTGTTAAAGTTTATGAGCCAGTAAATTAACTTTAATTACCCCAACATTCCTCCTCATTTTGATCAGTAAACAACAATGTGGATTCCTGAAGCAAAGAAAAGGCAAATTCTGCCAGATCCTATCATCAGTCTTTGCCATTAGAAGATTTTGGTTGGACCTCCTCTATTTCTTTCATTTATGCATGCACTATTCAATAAATCAAACTCATTCTTCTTTTATCCCCAGATTGATGGGAGCCCTTTTCAAACAAAAACACTATTTTTTTTTTTTATTATACTTTAGGGTTTTAGGGTACATGTGCACAATGTGCAGGTTTGTTACATATGTATCCATGTGCCATGTTGATTTCCTGCACCCATTAACTCATCATTTAGCATTAGGTGTATCTCCTAATGCTGTCCCTCCCCCCTCCCCCCACCCCACAACAGTCCCCGGAGCGTGATGTTCCCCTTCCTGTGTCCACGAGTTCTCATTGTTCAATTCCCACCTATGAGTGAGAACATGCGGTGTTTGGTTTTTTGTCCTTGCGATAGTTTACTGAGAATGATGTTTTCCAGTTTCATCCATGTCCCTACAAAGGACACGAACTCATCCTTTTTTATGGCTGCATAGTATTCCATGGTGTATATGTGCCACATTTTCTTAATCCAGTCTATCGTTATTGGACATTTGGGTTGGTTCCAACTCTTTGCTATTGTGAATAGTGCCGCAATAAACATACGTGTGCATGTGTCTTTATAGCAGCATGATTTATAGTCCTTTGGGTATATACCCAGTAATGGGATGGCTGGGTCAAATGGTATTTCTAGTTCTAGATCCCTGAGGAATCGCCACACTGACTTCCACAATGGTTGAACTAGTTTACAGTCCCACCAACAGTGTAAAAGTGTTCCTATTTCTCCACATCCTCTCCAGCACCTGTTGTTTCCTGATTTTTTAATGATGGCCATTCTAACTGGTGTGAGATGGTATCTCACTGTGGTTTTGATTTGCATTTCTCTGATGGCCAGTGATGAGGAGCATTTCTTCATGTGTTTCTTGGCCACATAAATGTCTTCTTTTGAGAAGTGTCTGTTCATGTCCTCTGCCCACTTTTTGATGGGGTTGTTTGTTTTTTTCTTGTAAATTTGTTTGAGTTCATTGTAGATTCTGGATATTATCCCTTTGTCAGATGAGTAGGTTGCAAACATTTTCTCCCATTGTGTAGGTTGCCTGTTCACTCTGATGATAGTTTCTTTTGCTGAAAAACACTATTTTTAAGCCTAAATAGAAATGGATTAAACATACATGGGGATGTGTTGTATGTATGTATACATATATGTGTATTTAGGTATATGTATATAGGTAAATATTTCACTAACTCATTGTATACACATGTACATGCATGTATTCATATAGTAGTTACTGTGACTATTTAGACAAGACTAATTTTAAGGAAAAGTTTATTCCCCCTACATTTATACTGAAAAGTTAATAGCAAATACAAAAATGATATGATCAAGTTATAAAATAATGTTCACACTACAGACACTACTTCTCTATCTCCTACCCCCACTCCATTAACACCATTACTCTCATAATTATTGTTACAAATTCAATGTGATTAAAGTTTTAATGATAAGGATGGTGATTTCATGGCTTATTTCATTTGAAGGACTGTAGTTACCTTTTTATGCATTTTCTCACATCTCAATTAACCCAACTCAAGAGGCCTCTTTAGATCCCAAAACATAAAATATTTGTGTCAGAGAGCAGGCATAAATGAAGGGAAACACTCATCCTTGTTCTTTTTTTCTTCTTTGAGTGCCCTTTTTGGGATTGGAAACAAGTAAACTGCATTGTAATCCAAATAACTGACACAATTTTAGTTGCTTTTTTAAAACTTCTCTACATACAAAAATGGATCATCACCCTTAAACTTTGATGGAATTGCATTTTCACATCGGAGAAGAGGAATAGTTTTAAACTAAGCAATTTTACCTGTAAGCTTAAATTGAAGTCTTATATTTCAGGTCTTTTGTGTCAGATCAGAAACACTATTTATCACTCAGCCATTTTATTTGTATTTCTAAAACAGTATGCTTATTATGCTTTCACCAGAAGCATATGAATTGGTGACTGTCACGCAGTTATTCACTAGTGCCTGCTTCACCATATAAAAGAGCAGGCTCCAGAGTAAACAAGGTCATAGGAGGTGGCTGTAAATGGACAAGGTGCACAGCCAAGGAAATGAATGAGGTGCCTTAAATGAAAGACCTTATTGCTCCTTCATAGAAGCTAAGTTAAAAACAGTGTATTCCATTTGGATTCTTTCCTCTTCTTCTGTTTCCTCCCTTCATATTCTTTGCTAGATGAAATCCACAGGCAATTTGAAGAATATAATCATTAGAAAAACATGTTTATTATGCTGAGAACTAAGAGGAGAACCCTTAAAGAATAAACAAGAATAAGGGATTTATCCGAGACCTCTGAAAAAAAAAAGCTGGATAATTTAGGAACTGAGACAAAATGATGACAGTGTCGTGGCTAAATTCTAACCTCTGCAAGCTGGATTGTCACAGGTTATTGAAAAGCCTGTTGGCAATAACACAGTCTGTCTTGAGTTGGAAATAGTTACTGAATACAGGTCTCTCTTTGACAACATAATGAGCCATAATTGTTACAACACTTGGACTTCACATGAAAATTAGAGTAACCTTATGCAGTATCAATCCGAAGTGGGTGTGCATGATTTTTAAATATTTCTTAGATTTTTGCATCCAAAAGAACTATAAATCATTTGTCTAGCTGGTGTATCAAAAGAGAACTTGTTGGATCTTGGCCCTTAAATGAACATAGGCAAGATATTAAAATAATAAAAATAATTTTTCCAATAAATTTATTTATAATCTGCTTATATCACAAAGGGAACATGATTTCAAATGAAATTAATAGCTCCATTGGGATACAAGCTGTGACAAAGACACTTTTTGACGCTATGTTGATGCCGTGTATATGTTGACACCTCCCAGAGAACTGACACTGACAGATGTATGAGAATAACTGAAGATGAAAATCCATCCCACCTTTCATGAAAAATCATTTATTATTTTAGGGATTTGCTTCCATGTACACTAGAAGGTTGGTGTGACATGTAAAGACAGAATTTCTCTTTAAATATGAAATAAAAATAAATTCTCTATAGAAATGAAAAAGAAAAGCCAACTCTGCTTCCAACAGGGAAAGTGACTGCTATGTAGGCTTAAATCCCCACCAGATCTATTGTTCCTTGGATCTCTGGGGATTAGGACAAAGTGAAAAGAAGTGGAAAGTGCAGGAATAGTGAAAAGTGAAATTCCCGATGTTCTCTTACTTCTGAAGGGCAATCATTTTTAAGGCAATCATTTTGCCTTAAAAACCTCAACAACTGATATTTTCCAGTGTATTATTATTATATCTTTTATTGTTTTAATATAATTATAATGTTTAATATGCGTGATGATTTGGTGAAATATTTGACGGGAGTTCACTAGCATTATATATTCGTTCATTTAATATATACTTATAGCATGCCTAAACCCCAGATACTCTTCCACATGCTAGGTAAAGATCACAGTCTCCACCCTCATAAATCTTACATTATAGAAGATTATTGTGAAAAAGCATATTGTCATTATTAACAAATACTCACTGTTCAATGACCATGAGCAAGTCAGTATGTCTCTTAGTCTCAGTTTTAGACTCTATGATATGTCAACTATTTTTCTACTCTATTTCAGCACATATAATTTAAATAAGTATGCATTAAGTATCTTTGATATATTAATGTAACTCTGTCTGGTAGTCAATCCCATAATCCACCACTTTGCCATAAGTCAGACCACTTTTCAGGTTGTTGTTACGGTATAAGTACTCTTCGGTAGTCATACTTGCAAATCTCAAATTATTTGAAATTGCTCTCCATTTTCAATACCCAGAAGTCCATCAATGATCAATAACTATTTCTGTAAAGTTATTTTTGTATTCCGTTTTTATGGCAAACAGCCTTTTCAAACATCATGAATAACTTCTTCAAAAGCCTCGAATTAGCGTCTTTAGAAATTTCAAATGACTTTTCAAGCAAATTTTCTTTCATACTAAGCAAAATCTACCAAGCAATTGAGATTTGCCTAATTACCTAAATTTTTTGTAACATGTCCTCTTTAAATAAATGAATATATTCTGTTTTGAATTTATTGATAACAGTTATTTTTATCTAATGGATATACAGATTCAGTAGAGGAAACTGGGAAAAAAATCCCCTGAAATCTAGCAGAATCAAAATTATCTATAAGAGTACTGTGAATTATAATAAATGTTCATTTTTAGTGAATGAATTCTCAGCTTAATTTTACACTTACAAAAACGGGGATTATGACATACATATGAAATGTTTAAAACGCACCCATTTAAGTAAGTAGATTGATGAGTATTGAAAATTCTATACCCTTATATAACCATCATTCTAATCAATATCTAGAACATTTATATAATTTCAGGAAGCCCCCTTCTGTCATTTTTAAGTTAACACCCACTCCCAGGTTCTACCCAAGACAACCACTGATTTCCGTCACTAGAAACTATGTTTGCTTTTTCTAGAGTTTATATAAATGAAATCATACAATATACACTCTTCTATGTCTGGCTATTTTAGCTTATCATAATATTTTGAGACGTATTCATATTGATGTGTTTATCAATAGCTTGTTCTTTTTATTGTTAATTAGTATTCTATTATATGAATAGAGCACAGTTGTTTATCCATTCACCTGTTGAAAAACATTTGCATTGAGCCAAGACTTGGTATATTTTATCTTCTAAGTTTTAGCTATTCTAGCACGTGTATGTTGTTAATATGCATTTTGCTGGGAACCAGCAGAGTATTTTTTGTGTTTATTGGACACTGATTCTTTTGTAAAGCACTTTTTACAGTCTTCTGCCAATTTTTATTGCATCATCTGATTAATTTTAAGTACTATACATATATTCTAGAAGGAAGTTATTCTTTCAGAATATATACTTTTTTCAATTTGTGGCTAATCATTTCATCTTCTTAGTGGTGTCTATTGAAGAGCAAAGGTTTTAATTTTGATGATATACAAAAATTTCCATTTTTTTATTATTAGTTCTTTTTGTTTCTAAGAAATGTTCTTCTACCTCATGGTTGTGCAGATTTTCTCCTATGTTTTCCTCTAGAAATTTTGTACTTTCTGCTTTATATTTAGTTATATGATTTATTTCAAAACTATTTACTTTTGCATATGATGTGAGGGAGGGGCTAAGGTTCATCATTGTATTCTATACTAATATCTAGTTGTTCCAGTATAATTTGTGAAGAAGACTTTCCTCATTGATTTTGACATGTCCCTTCAACAAAAATTAATCGACAACATGTCATATCCCTTGAATTCTCTACTCTGTCCCACCGATCTGTTTGTATTTTTTTTAAATAGTTGGTTATTTGCTGTCTTTTGAATCTCTATATATGTTTTAGAATCCACATGTCAATTTAGAAAATTTTATTTTTTTTTATTATACTTTAAGTTCTAGAGTACATGTGCACAACGTGAAGGTTTGTTATATATGTATACATGTGCCATGTTGGTGTGCTGCACCCAATTAACTCGTCATTTACATTATGTATTTCTCCTAATGCTATCCCTCCCCTTCCCCTCGCCCCACAATTTAGAAAATTTTTTAAAGCAACGTGGGAACTTGGTTGAGATTTATTTTATTTTGCATATCAATTTCCAGAAAATTTGTATTTTAATAATATGGAGTTTTTCTAATCCATGAACACAATGTATTCCTCCATTTATTTAGATCTTTATTTCTCCTACCAATATTTTCTATTTTTTAGTGTAGATGTTTGCACATAAATTTTTATATTAATTCCTACTTAATATTCTTAAAACTACTGTAAATTTTAAAATTTATCTTCAAAGTTTTCTTTTCAAGATATAGAAATGCAATTGATTTTTGTATATTGAGCTTATATCATTTGACATTGCCAAATACCCTTATTAAGTTTAGTAGTTTTTTAAATAGATTCCTTAAGATTTTCAACATAGACAATCGTTATCTACAAATAGGGACAAATTAGAACGCTAGTTTTTCAAACTTTAATTGTTTGCTTTTATCATTATTTTTCGATGACACACAATATTTATACACATTTATAGGGTACAGTGTGAGAGTTAGAAACATACATATAATATGCAATGATCAAATCAGGCTGATTAGCATATACGTCACCTCAAACTTCTATCATTTATTTGTGTTGGGAACATTTAAAATCCGCTCTTCTATTTGAAAATATACAATGAATTGTTAATTATAGTCACTCTTTAGTGAAGCAGAAGATTAGAACTTATTCCTCCTATCTTACTGTACTTTATTATCTGTTAACCACACTTCATCTTTCCCTCCTCCATCGCTTTCCCTGCCTCTAGTAACCACTAGTCTACTCTCTACTTCCACGAGATCAACTTTTTAGCTTCCACGTATGAATGAGAGCATGTGGTATTTACCTTTCTGTGCCTGGTTTATTTCACTTAGCATACTGCCTACCAAGCTCATCCATGTTGCCAAAAAGGATATAATTTTATTCTTGTATGGAATGATAGTATTCCATTGTGTAATATAACATGTTTTATTTATCCATTCATCCATTCATAGACACTTGGGTTGATTCCATAGCTTGGCTATTGCGAATAGTGTAGACACTGCTTCGATATACCGATCTCCTTTCCTCTGGATATGTACTCAGGAAGGAGATTGCAGGAATATATGGCAGTTCTATATTTACTTTTTTATTTTTCTTTATTGAAATAGTTTAAACCTTCAGAACAATATGTAATGGAAATGTGAACAAACATCCTTGCCTTGTTCCCAACTACTGGGGCAAGATTTATAATTTCAATGTTAATTATGTAGTTTTCATAGATTCTTTTTATCAGTTTGAAAAAAAAAACCCTTCTTTTTTTGATTTGCTGAGTTATAAATAAGTGTTCAAATTTGTCAAATAATTTTCATGCGTCTTTTGAAATGAACACATTCTTCAATAAATGTGATGGAGTATACTGATTGATCTTAAATGCTAAACAACTTTTGTATAATAAGTCTTACTTGCTTATGATCCATGATACTTTTCTATCTATGCTGGATTCCATTTGCTAATGTTTTCTTAAGGACTTTGTTTCTAGGATTATTAGAAATATTTGTCTCTATTTTTTTTTCCTGTTTTGGCTTTGCCAGATTTTGGTATCAAGGATATGGCAGAATCATAAAATTACTTTTGATTTTGATTTTCTTCTTAAATAGAATTCTCTGGTGAAGTTAGCTTAGTCTAGAGTTTTATGGGAAGACTTTGTATTATTAATTGTATTGTTTTAATAAATATCAAAGGTTTGGTTAAATTACCTAGTTTTTCTCTAATCAGTTTTGGAAAATTATACTTCTCAGGGATTTTGGCCTTTTCATCTTTGTTTGCAAAAATTGTTCATAACATTTTCTCATTACTCTTTTTGTGCCTGTCAGATCTCTAATGATATTTTCTAATTTATTTTTGATATAGGTAATTTATATTTTCTCTTGTTTTTCCCTTCATTGGTCTTTCTAGGGTCTTTATCAGCTTTCGCTTTGTTAATTTTATTTATTATCTGTTTTCTATTTCATTGCTTCCTGCCTTGTAAATATTTCTTTCCTTCTACTTACATTGGGTTTAATTTTAATTTTCCTTTTTGTGACTGTTCTTCCTTCCCCTCTTTTTAAAAATAATTTTCAGTTGTTTCTCCAGAGCTAATCATATGCATCCCTAACTTCCTAGAATTTATATAGAGTAAATCTTATCTTCCTTCACACTTCACTTCTGGCCCGTCTACCTGCCTGCTTCATGCTTCACAGTTCTCAATGCCAACTTGACATTGCCCATTGTCCAAATGTAACAAATTTAGTGTCAGTCTAATGACAACAATTTTTTTCTCAACATTTGTTCGTCAAAAAATGTTTTTTACTTTCTCATTTTGAAAGATATTTTCTCTACTTACAAGATTTTAGGTGACAATTTTAGCATGGTTTTTAGCAGTTAGACTAAGAATTGCTCAAGTATGGTTTCCTTTGTACTTTACGTTTTAGGGTTTTGCTGAAATCTTGAGTCAATCAGTAAATATTTTCGTCAAATTTGGGAAGAATTTGGGCTATTAATTATTCAAAATGTTTAGCTCAGTTTGTTTTTATTCTTTTCACTATTGAGACTTTTAAAAACATGTTTTGACTCTTTGTATCTTAACTGTCTATTTTTCTTCAATCTCTTTTATCTGTTTTTCAGATTGGAGTATTTCTACTGATTTTTGTAAAGTTTAGTGACTCTTCCATCTGCTTTCTTCAATATCCTCAAGCACTTTCAGGGATTTGTTTTTTCATTTCTGTCTTATAATTTTCAGTTCTGAAATTTCCTTTTGAGTCATTTTACACAATATCTTGCTGATATTCCCTGTTCCTCACTAAGACCATATATTCCTTTAATTTTCTGAACATTTTATCCCTTATTTCTTTAAACATATTTATAATAACCTCTGTAAAGACTTTCGTTGCTAAATCCAACGTCTGGGCTATCTCAATGTTGATTGCTACTGAATATTGCTATGAATATATTTTTTTTGATTCTAGGTCACATTTTCCTGTTTCTTTCCATGTGTTACTTACTTCGCATTATACTTTGTTAATGACGTGTTTAGAAATTCTAGTTCTATTTTGTTCATCTGAAGGAATTTTTTTTGCAATTGTCGCCATATCTACAACTGACTGATCATCTTGAACTGATTGCAGCCTAATTATTTTTTTAGGGCAATTCTATAGACATCTAAGTTTTCTCAAGTCCCTCTCACTTGAGGAACTAGATGTCCGGAATCTGTTTCCCCAAAGATTTTTCCACGATTTGATTTTAGACTTAGTTAGAGAAGAGGTAGACTAGGCCTTACTTGAACATATTGTCTTTACTCTTTAATTCATAGCCTTTCTGGTTCCGAAGCTGAATGCCCAGATTTTTCACAGTGTGTTAACCTAACAATGTCTGCACACTGCATGCATCTGAACTGCAAAGTTTCCTAGCATTATTTAATCTGTAATACCTCTGTGCCATTCTGTTCCCAAGCCCATAGGAGCCACTTTCTGTTAAGTCTTATGTAGTTTTGCTCTGCTTTTGGCCAACGACTCACAGAAATTTTCTGATGCTTTTCTCTGCACAGATCTCTACCATCTAGAGCCTTGGCCAGCCTCTTAAGCTACTTCAAACCCCTGAGGTGTGTTTAGACCCTACTTTGTTGTGACATGGCCAAGAAATTGTTCCCTGGAGGAGTCTTGAGGATCATAGTCTTGTTCTTTTTTGTCCAATATATTGAAGCAGATACCTCATGTAGTTAATCAACGTTATACTTTTCAATAGGAGAGCTAGTCCCACAATAGTTACTGTCATAGCTCAAAACAAAAGTCTGTATTTACTATTTGAACATTTTCTACTTGTCAAGAGATAATGACTATTTTATCCATGGCAACATGATTTTTTAAAGTTTGCATACTATTCTATTGCAAAAGTGAACTCATTTATATATTTCCTCTATGCTTGGGTATGTAGGTTAAATCTAGTAATTTTGACTGTTTTCTAAGTGCCATGCATTGAAACAAGTGTTTTACAGACACAAAAGCATGTAATCATCACAACAAACCTGTGAAGTAGAAGTATAATAGCATTCTTAACATTCCAGATGAGAAAACAAAAGCATGGAGAATTAAAATAATTTACTCAAAATCATCAAACTAG
Source organism: Symphalangus syndactylus (assembly GCF_028878055.3). Lineage (NCBI taxonomy): Eukaryota > Metazoa > Chordata > Mammalia > Primates > Hylobatidae > Symphalangus > Symphalangus syndactylus. Next base: position 47,746,419 of record NC_072440.2, read on the forward strand.
TAAAGTGAAGCTAACATTTAAGCTCAATTAAAATATGCAATTTAACTCTTATATGTTCAACTATTAAGCTCCACAATCATTTTGGTAGATAAAAATAATCTCTCACATTTAATTAGTAATTTATTAATGTTTAAAAATTTTTATAGTTTAACTGGCCCTAAGTGTTTCAAATTTTATGACTTTGATGTTTATCTCATTTGCTCGATGTTCATATTTTATTTGTTTCTGTGAGTTTTTTATGTGTAAAATATTCACCTACCAATCATTTCTTATTTGCTTGTATACTACCTCTTCTTTTGGGGAAAAAAATGATCATATGGTGAAATTACATAAATAGTCACCAGCATATTTTTAGGGTATTTTTGTTTGATTGATTTAATTTTTAATCTTTCTCCCTTCCCCCCCACCAATTTTTAGTTGATTTAATGTGATAACAATTGCATTTATAAACCATTTAAATATTTGTAGGTATGTTTCTAAGCTTTCTATTTTGTGTGATTGATCTGGCTATGTTAAGTCTTTAGTATATAGCAGCACATTTTTTGATTTTTGTATTAATACATCTTAATATCTGAAAGTAAATGTCCCTTTTCAGTAATTTTTGTCAAATCTTTGATTATTTTTGTCTTTTCCACATTTCATTTGAATCTGAGGATAAGTTTGTCAAAGTATCTGTATATATGTCTGGGCATTTCTTTATATGGTGTTTCATGTTTACATTTCTTGTTAAAGAATTAGCCTTTTAATTTCTCAGAGGAGAAAACATGCATTTCTTCATATACAGTATTCAATATGTTTTAAATTTTATTTATGCACATCTGCCATTTTTTATTAAGGTTATTCCCTAGTTTATATTTTTGATAGCTAAAATGAATGTGATTTTCTTCATTTTCACTTTTTACAGATAACTAATAGCGTGATGAAAAGTTATTTCATTTAGGATTTTAGTGATATAGCTAGTCAATTTACTGAGGACTCAATTTTTCTTTTAAATTTTAAGTTGATTGTCTTGAATATTATAAAATATATAATATTCCTAAATGAAACAGATTACATTTATAAATGTATTTTTAGCAGATACTTTATTTTTCTTACAAATGTGCAGTGGCTAAAACTTAGAAACATGTTTAATTACAATTGTGGTAGAAGGCATGATTGTCTAATACAGTCATGTGTCACATAACAACATTTTGGTAAAGGACAGACCCCATATACAATGATGATCCCTTAAGATTATAACGAAGCCAAACATTCCTATTGTCTAGTTATATCTTCATGATTAACTCTGTGTAGGCCTAGGCTAATTCGTGTGTTTAAGTCTTCATTTGTTTTACGTTTAAAAAGTAAAACAAAAAAAATAATTTGAAGCAGTTAAAAACTTTTATAATTAGGATATAAAGAAAAATATTATATTTGTACAGCTGACCAATGTGTTTGTTTTTAAGCTAAGTATTATTATTAAAAAGTTAAAAAATTAAAAATTTTATAATATAAAAAGTTACAGTAAGCTAAGATTAATTTAATATTGAAGAAAGAAAACTATTTTTATAAATTTAGTGTAGCCTAAGTATATAGCATTTATGAAGTCTACAATACTACACAGTAATGCCCTAGGCCTTCACATTCACTCACCACTTACTTACCCAGAGAAACTCACAGTCCTGTAAGCTTCATTCGTGGTAAATGCCCTACATAGACATACCATTTTTTAAAATCTTTTTTTGTTTGTTTGTTTTGAGAAGGAGTCTCACTCTGTCACCCAGGTTGGAGTGCAGTGGCACGATCTCAGCTCACTCTAACCTCTGCCTCCCAGGTTCAGGTGATTCTCCTGCCTCAGCCTCCCAAGTAGCTGGGACTACAGGCCCATGCCACCACACCTGGCTAATTTTTTGTATTTTTTTAGTACAGATGGGATTTCACCATGTTGGCCAAGCTGGCCTTGAACTTCTGACCTCAGGTGATCCGCCTGCCTCGGCCTCCCAAAGTGCTGGCATTATAGGCCTGAGCCACCACGCCTGGCCTTGAAAAATCTTTTGAGTCATATTTTTGCTGTACCGTTTCTATGTTTAAAATACTTACCATTGTATTACAACTGCCTACAGTATTCAGTACAGTAACATGTTGTACAGGTTTGTAACCTAGAATCAATAAGCTGTACCATATAGTTTGGGCATGTAGTAGGTTCTACCATCTAGGCTTGTGTAATACACTGTATGATAGTCACACAATAGCCAAATCCCATGATGACACATTTCTCAGACTGTATCCTTGTCATGAAGTGATGCATGACTGTATTTGATTTTAGTAAGCATGTTGTTAAAGTCATATTTATAAAGATAATGTTGGCTGGTAGTTTAAAACATAGTATTTGCCATGTTAAAAGTATACACCCAAAGGATTATAAATCATTCTATTGTAAAGACACATGCACAGGTATGTTTATTGCAGCACTATTCACAATAGCAAAGACCTGGAACCAACCCAAATGTCGACAATGATAGACTGGATAAAGAAAATGTGGCACATATACACCATGGAATACTATGCAGCCATAAAAAAGGATGAGTTCATGTCCTTTGCAGGGACAAGGATGAAGCTGGAAGCATCATTCTCAGCAAACTAACACAAGAACAGAAAACCAAACACCGCATGTTCTCACTCATAATTGGGAGCTGAACAATAAGAACACATGGACACAGGGAGGAAAGCATCACACAGCAGGGCCTGTCAGGGGGTGGGGGGTTAGGAGAGGGATAGCATTAGGAGAAATACCTAATGTAGGTGACAGGTTGATGGGTGCAGGAAACCACCATGGCACATGTATACCTATGTAACAAAATGGCAGAACTTGAAGTATAATAAAAAAAGTGTGTATATATATATATATATATATATAGAAACTAGATATAGAAGAATATATATAAAATATATAAATATATAAAGAATATATATAAATATATATATTTATATCTATATAAAATGAATTTGAGTAAATTTCATGTATCATTTTATATATATATATTCTTCTATATCTAGTTTCTATCATAATGATACATGAAATTTACTCAAATTCATTTTAGCATCTATTTGGGTGGTCTCATAGATTGACATCTTCTATTTTACGGTGTGGTTAATTTTATTAAAACATATGTTGGGCATTCCCAATGTAAACATTAAAGCTTAAAATGTCCAAAATTTTTAAACAAAAATAAAATAATTTTATTTTTATTAAACTATTGAGTGTAATATAATGAAATATTATAAATTAAATTACCTATTGAAAAAGTCCCCTTCATATTTTAAGTATATCACTCTATGTTGTAAGTATATTCTTTTACTCTTTGTCGTTTATATTTTCTTTGTTAATGTGTTTTTTATTATATGTTTTGTCTTTCACAATGTTTTACCTTTTACCAAAAATTATATGAAAGTGCATTTATCAATTTGTAGTATTGTCCTTAACCTGCTTTTTAATTTATACATCTTTTACTTCTGCTTCATTTAGGTTTATTTTGTTGCTCCCTTTCAAAGTTCTTTAGATGGATGTTTAATTATTACTTTATTTTCATGTATTTTTACTTGATAAAAAATCACATTTGTGTCTTACAGTAACTTTATATCTAGCTCATAGATTTTATGTGGCCTTATTAGTTTTCATGTGTATTTTTTATTTGATGAAAAATTCTTGAAAGTAGACCTAAATATGAGAAGTTTTCTCTTAAAATTCACATAACTTGCCATTTTTGTTCATCTCCTTAATTCTTAATTTTATGTCACTAGTGCCCACGTAAGTATTTTGTAAATTTTGCTATTTGATTTTTGTGGCTTATTACATGCTCAATTTCTATAAATGTGCGATGATCATTAGCAGCAAAATTATACTTTCTGCTTGAGGGACACTTCATTCAAGTCACATACCTGAAATTTCAGCATGTTAATTAAGTTAATTAAATCTATTATAATTTTTTTATTGTTTTACTACTTGATCTGTCAATAACTAAGAGAGCTCTAACGAAGTATTGAAGTATTACTGAGTTTCCATTATTTTCTTCATTAATTTTTTCTTTTGCTTTCTATACTTTGCTGCTAGATTATTTAGGAAGACTGTGTGGGTAGTACAGCTTTCTGTACTTGAATAGTACGAAATGTTATCTTCAAGTGGAAATGATTATTTGTCTTAGAGTAAGCTTATCAGATTACAAATTTCCAGTTTGCACATGACCAAAATTTGTAGTCTTCTGATCTTTGCTGTTTTAAGTAGTAATTGATTTATACATTAGGATGATAGATTACTCTTGTACTTTAATGTGTTTTTCACAGTATGGAGACATTTTAATATTTCTGTGAGTAGTGTAACCATATTTCCAATTTCACCTCCCTCCTCAACCATATAGACCTCAAACTGCTCTTCACCTGTGACCCTGCAGGAAAGCCCTGTATTTGTTGCTGTACTCAGAGCTGATCACAATTGCATGGAATTCCTAATGTAGCCAATCCATCTAAGTCAAAGTCGATCTCACTGTTAGCTATGCAACACATCAATGAGTACAAAGAAGAAGAAATGTAGTGTTTTTTCTTTTCTTTTTTTGTTTGATGGTTAACTTTTAGGTTCAGGGGTACCTGTGCACGTTTGTTATATGGGTAAATTGTGTTCACAGGGATTTGGTGTACAGATTATTTCATCTTGCAAGTAATAAGCCTAGTATCTGATAGGTAGTTTTTTGATCCTGAGCCTCCTACTAACCTCCACCCTCAACTATGCCCCTGTGTCTGTTGTTCCCTTCCTTGTGTCCATGTGTACTCAATGTTTAGCTCCCACTTATAAGTAAGAACATGTTGTATTTGTTTTTCTGTTCCTGTATTAGCTTGCTTAGGGTTACGGCCTCCAGTTCCATCCATGTTGCCGCAAAGAACAAGAGCTTTTTTTTTTATTGCTGTGTAGTATTCCATAGTGTATATGTACCACATTTTCCTTATCCGGTCTATCATCTGTGGGCATCTTGATTGATTTCAGGACTTTGCAATTATGAGAAGTGCTGTGATTAATTAACATAAGCATGCATGTGTTTTTATGGTAGAAAAATTATACTTCTTTGGTTATATAACCAGTAATGGGATTGCTGGGGTAAATGGTAGTTCTGTTTTAAGTTCTTTGAGAAGTTGCCAAATTGCTTTCCACAATGGCTGAACTAGTTTACATTTTCATCAGCAATGCATAAGCATTCCCTTTTCTCTGCAATCTCACCAGCATCTGTCATTTTTTTGACTTTTTAATGATAGCCATTCTGACAGGTGTGAGATGGGATCACACTGTGGTTTTGATTTGCATTTCTCTAATGATTGGTGATGTTGAGAATGTCTTTATGCTTGTTGGCCATGTGTAGGTCTTCTTTTAAAAAGTATCTTTTCATGTTCTTTGTACAATTTTTATGAGATTCTTTGGTTTTTGCTAGTTATTTTGTTCAAATTCCTTATAGATATTAGATCTTTGTCAGCTGCACAGTTTGCAAATTTTTTTTTCCTATTCTGTAGGTTGTCTCTGACTCTGTTGACAGTTTCTTTGGCTGTCCAGAAACCCTTTAGTTTACTTAGGTCCCATTTGTCAATTTTTTATTATTGTTGCAATTGCTTTTGGCATCTTTGTCATGAAATCTTTGCCAGGGCCTATGTCCAGAATAGTATTTCCTAAGTTATCTTCCAGGGTTTTTATAGTTTTTGGTTTTAGATTTTAGTCTAATTAACCCATATTGGGTTGATTTTTGTATATGGTGTAAGGAAAATTTCCATCTTTAATCTTCTGTATTTGGCTAGCCTGTTATCCCAGGACCAATTATTCAACAGGGAGTTCTTTCCCTGTTGTTTGTTTTTGTCCACTTTTTGAAGATCAAATGGTCATAGGTGTGTGGCTTTATATATGGGCTCTCTATTCTGTTCCACTAGTCTGTGTGTCTGTTTCTGTACCAGTACCATGTTGTTTGGCTTACTATAGTCTTGTAGTATATTTTGAGGTTGGGTAATGTGACGCTTCCAGCTTTTCTTTTTTTGCTTAAGATTGCCTTGGCTATTTGAGCATTTTTTTGTTCCATATGAATTTTCAGATATTTTTCTAATTCTGTGAAGAATGTCATTGATGATTTGATAGGAATAACATTGAATCTGTAAGTTGCATTGGGCAGTATGACCATTTTAACAATATTGATTCTTCATATCCGTGGGCATGAAATGTTTTTTCCATTTGTTTGTGTCATCTCTGGTTTCTTTGAGCAATGTTTTGTGATTCTCATTGTACAGATCTTTCATCTCCCTATTTAACTGTATTCCTAGGGATTTTATTATTTTTGTGGCTATTGTGAATGGGGTGTATTCTTGATTTGGCTCTCCACTTAGATGTTTTTGATGTTTAGAAATGCTGCTGATTTTTGTACAGTGATTTTTGTATGCTAACACTTTGCTGAAGTTGTTTAGCAGATCTAGGAGATTTTGGGCAGAAACTATGAGGTTTCCTAAGTACAGAGTCATAGTGTATGAAAACAGAGATATTTTGACCTCCTGTCTTCCTATTTGGATAATTTTTATTTCTTTCTCTTGCCTAATTGTTCTAGCCAGTACTTTGCTGAATAGGAGCGGTGAGAGTGGGCATCCTTTTCTTGTTCCGTTTCTCAACAGGAATGCTTTCAGTTTTTGCCCACTCAGTATGATGTTGGCTGTGAGTTTGTCATAGATGGCTCTTGTTATTTTGAGATGTTTCTTCAATGTCCAGTTTGTTGGGGGTTTTTAACATGAAGGGATGTTGAATTTTAGTGAAAGCCTTTTCTGCATCTATTGAGATGGCCATGTGAATTTTGGTTTAAGTTCTGTTTATGTGTTGAATCACATTTATTAATTTGCATATATAAACCAGTCTTGCATCCCAGGGATAAAGCCCACTTGACTGTGGTAGGTTAGCTTTTTCATGTGCTGCTGGATTTGGTTTACTAGTATTTTATTGAGGGTTTCTTTTCTATGTTCATTAAGGATATTGGCCTTAGACATGCACCACTGTGTTGATTAATTTTGTGTCAACTTGACTAGATTCAGTGATACCTGTTTAATTAGTAAAGCAGTACTTCTGGTTATGTCTGTAAGAGTGTCTCCAGAAGAGACTGGCATTTGAATCAGTGGACTGAATAAAAAAGATGTCCTCTCACTCAGTGTGGGTGGCCATCGTGAAACTGGCTGAGGACTCAAATAGAACAAAAGGACAGAGGAAAGACAAATTCACATTCTCTCTCTGTCTTCTGGAATTGACGCTCTTCTTCCCCCGCCCTCGGACATTAGAACTCCAGGTTCTCTGGCCTTTGGACTCCGGAACTCGCACCAGCATCCCCAGTTTCTCAGACTTTCAACTCAGACTGAAAGTAACCCCATCAGCGTCCCTGACTCTGAGGCCTTTGAACTTGGACTGAGTCATGCTTCTGACTTCCCTGGTTCTCCAGCTTGCAGACAGCCTATGATGGAACTCCTCAGCCTCTATAATAACATGAGCCAATTCCCCTAATAAATGCTTTCTCATAGATCTATTTCTCTCTATATATATCCTATTGGTTCTCTCTCTCTAGATAATTCTAATACAACCAGCAGAGATAAATAATATGCTAAATAATTAATTTTGTTGGGTCTCCACAACTGGGGACTTGTTGCTTTTGAATAAAGGAGTATATTATGTTTGGAAGTCACATTTACTATTCCCAGGAAGAACGATCTTGTTAGAATATAGTAAAACACTCCAAAAATAATTTATGCCCGCTTGGTACCAAAAGGCTGTATTAAGGACCAATTTTTTAAAATATATATGGTAGACAATAATAGGCCCTTAATGGGCCCAGTGAAAAATCAAACATGAAACAAACTAACAATGATATAAGTGGAAAGTAAAGATATTAGGAACCCCCTTTGAGTGATGACATTGTTCATTTTCCAACCTAAAGGTACAAAGGACAAAGATCGCTTTGATCTTTTCTTTCTGACTTGGAGAGTTTTTCTCTCCATTCAGGTTGCTTTCCCCATTTAACTTCAGGCTTGGCTTCATGAGGAACAAAGGAAGAAACAGAAAACTGCTGCTTCTCCCCAGTCTCCATGCCTGGTGTATTTTACATGCACCACTTTGACAGGACTTGATAACAAACCAAAGGAAAAATATCTTAATGAGAAACCTTGTGAATTTTAACAATTTTCAACGTAGGACCAGCCCATTATTGTTAGTCCTACATTAGAGCATTTTAAAATGTGATTTAGAATATTATTATTTTATATTTGCAATGTTTATAGATTTCTGATATGTACAAAACTATGTGACATGATTGGTGTTAGTTTTATTTCTGCTACCACAAAGAGAAGTTATTGCCTTCAGTTTTGTATCGCAACTCTGTAATTTCAAATATAATAGGCTGGCCATTTGCAAACCATGTTTTATGGAGCCTACTGAAGGTTTACTGTTTGAGGTTCACGACAAGTTTTACAAATTTTGAATGAAGATATTTCTAAAGGGAGGATTTAAAATACTTCTGGTATACTAATATTTAATCTATTTTTTCTCTTCTCTACAAATTACATTTTCATTTATTTTTACCAAGTAGCTGAACATGAAAGATTAAGCATAATATTCAACCTGAAGTAGACAAAATAATGCCTGCCCTCTCGCCACAAAAGACATCCACATCCTAATCCATGGAACCTGACAATATGTTACCTTACATGTCAGAAAGGATATGGCTAATGTAATTAAATTGAAGACTTAAAAAGGGAGGATTATCCTCGATTATCTGGTGGGCTCAGTATAATGATTTTAAGTCTTTAAAAGGAAGGAAACTTTCCCAGCTGTGGTAAGAGGAAGATGTGGCTATGGAAGAGTGGTTGGAGAGATACAGTAATGTTGCTGGCTTTGCAGAAAGAGGAAGTAGGACACGAGCCAAAGAATGTGGGGAGCTTCTATAAATTTGCAATGGAAAGTAAATGGATTCTCCTCCAGGATTTCCAGAAAGAAAGACAGTCCTGTGCACAACTTGAACTTAGCTTAGTGAGACCTATGTTGAACTTCTGACCTGGAAAACTATAAAAAAATAAACTTATAGTGCTTAAGCCAGTAAGTTTGGGGTAATTTGTTATAGCAGCAATGAAAACTAAATACATCACTATCAATAGAAAGTTTATCGCATTTATTTAATAATTGCTCAATTTGTATCTCTAATATTACCACATATTAAAATATTTTAATACTAAAATTTTAATCTCCTTTCAACACTAATTTTCTATATAAGGATAAAAGAGATTCTACATGTAAAGGACCCAGTTTGGTTCAGAAATAATTCAGGTGAAAACACAGGGTATTCAGGAGAAAGTATTTCCTTGGTTGATAAGTGCTGTGGCTGAAATATTGCTGATCATATTGATAGACATGAATCCCTGCATAATGCAACAGTAAATACTAGATGTAAAGGGAATTTTCAGTGCCTGGTAAGTAGGCACCGAGAATAATGACTTGAAACATGCATGCAATTGCCACTTTAGTACAACCTGCTACATGGCATAGGATAAGATTGTCAAGTTTAAAAAAAAAAGTAAATATAAAAATAAACCATCCATGTTTTAACCCAAATGACACTTCAGTAGGAAAGCCTTTCCCAATCCCTCCAACTAGATTAGGAATCCCTGTTACATATTTCTAAATCATTTGGTAACTATTAAGCATATTTCTCAAAACTTCTAATTATTTGATTACATTTACCTTCTGTGATAGAATGTAAGTCCCATGGAGGCAGAGATAGCATTTGCCTCACTTACAGTTGTATCCCCAGCATCTACTGTAGAATGGCATATAGAATACACTCATTAAAAGACTTTTGTCTAATAGATTGACTGAGTCAAAAGACAGGGTTTCTAGTGCTGGCTCTATCAAAACATACATACATGAACTTTGGAAATACAATTGATTTTCTAAGCCAGTTTTCTGGTCAAGAAAATTACAGGGATTTGAAATGTTGAACATATTAATTCTTACTTATATTTTATGTATAAATATGATATGTTGATCATGTAATTATATGATTATAATTTTAATATATAACTATGGCACTTACTTCATAAAACCAATAGTATAAAGGTAAACATATTGAGAACTCAGAAATTTTAGGGCCTGACTTTTATAATTTTTTTCTAAAGGCAAAGGTAATGCAGTTTGTTATAAAAATATTAACTGAATATAAAATGTGAAAATATTTCTCATTCTCCATCTTTACTTTTTAGAGATAAATATTATTAATTATAGTTTCTGTTACAGCCTTCGTGAACAATCTCTTTAGATGACATTCTCAGAGAAAAAGACTATAAGAAAATTCAAAAGACAATTTTTTCCTAGCAATTTGGAACTTTTTAAAAAGCTATAGATCATCTACCTTAAAGATTTATGATTTCTTGTGTTTTGTGGTAAACATTTTATGGTAAATTATGCAATTTTGGTAAGCTCTCTGTCACCAAATTTCTTTCTTCATAAATGTGCATAGTATATAATATTAAACATTTAAATAACTATCTTTAATTTTTCGAGATTACTGCAAGTATGATATATGCAAAGTATATTCAATCAGTGGATGAGAGCAATGTAAAGTAAATGTGGCCCTGGATGACTACCTTGATGCATCAAAAATGATGGCAGCTGAAAGCTGTCAGCTAAATTTGCTGTCTGCAGAAGGATTTTTTGAGGGGAATTCTGAGCATGGAACGTTTGTGGTTGCTTCATCCTAGGAGAATCCTTTTCAGAAATATATTGACTGACAACATTCTGGATTGAGAATATAAACATGTTTACTAACATTAACATGTAAGTTGTAAATAGTTCCTTTAAAATTCTATTTTAAGTATTTCAGTAATTTAAAACCATAATAAAGTCATGACACAAAAGTTGCAAAGAACATTTAAACATTGCCAACAATCTCCGATTTCATCTCAGGCAGAGAGCACCTTTTTCTCTCTGCCCAGCTACCAGTTCTTCTTTAGAGACTATTCTAAGTTCTATCTTTCCTCGAGTCTTCATCTAGCTACTCCATTTACCCTGAAAACACACTTTCCCAACCCTTCCACACTGACATGACCCCCCAGTGTTGTATCACTCTCTCCTCCTGTGAGTTAGCTTTCATTCTACAAAAAGTTACTACAAATGAAAAACAAAGTCAAATTCTAATACAATTCAAACATAAATACGAATGCAATAATGGAAAATGTTTTGCTGAAACCAATTACATAAGCACTTTGCAAGAGAATATTGTCACTGCAGTTTCCTTTCATCACTATTTTATAGTAAGTCCTATGCTGCTTTGATTCCTCCCACCCCTGACTTTGCTCTATTTGATTTTTTGTGAAACTTTCATTTGCAGTGTTGGGTTGTTGCTTAATCCCTCATGTATACCACTCACCTCAGGTCTTTACTTTAGAGCATGTGGTTATTAAAGAGTACTGATAAATTCCAATTTGATTAAAAATGAAATTGTTAATACATACACTGACATCTGTTATAAGGTCACTAGCTGAATGATCTAGAATATGTTTACATATTTTAGTATTATCATTAATATTAAATAGATACAATGATTATAAATATATAAATAAAAATCTATAGCTATCTAAACATAATAATACCATTACCTTACCTAGTTCCCTCATTTTTGCCTCTGTTACCTCAACAGCAGTAGCCCCATCATCTCTTTGATTTTAGAATTTGTTGCCTGCATAGTGTAGGCAACACGTGCATGGTATCTTTTTTTCCAAAGTATTACCAAAACCTGTACATTTAAATGTTTCTAATTCCTGAAAGTCATAAAATCCTAAACTTTATCCTGATTCTGTAACTTGTTTGGATTGCATCATTATTATTTGAAAAGTTTAGAGATTATATCCATTTAATGATAAAATAACGATCTTTAAAATTATCTATTCCTGCCATCTTGTTCTGCCACTGAGACAGGTACAATGATAAGCCTTTGAAGAGTCACAAAGTTAACCTTTGGAAAAGGAGAGGCCAATGTTCCTGTCTCCTATGACTCTTTTATTATACACGTGAGCCACAATGTGCAGTGAAATAATTCAAGGGAAGTAACAAACTTTTTATATGATTTCAAATTTTTTTTGAAACAAGTTCTCACTCTGTTGTCCGTTTGGAGCGCAGTGGTATCATCACTGCTCACTGCAGTCTCAGTCTCCTGGGCTCAAGCAATCCTCCTGCCACAGCTTCCCAAAGTGCTGGGGTTATAGGCATGAGCTGCTATGCCCAGATAACTTCAGATTTTAAAATTTTTATAAAGACCCTTTGTGTTCAAAAATGTGATGCCATTTGAGTTAATCTATTCACATTTTCTTAGTGCTTCCATTGTGATGAGAACTGCTGAGACCATACATGCCATTTAGATTCAAAACTCATTTTTAAATATTGTACATTATACTGGGTTTTAAGATCATAATTGCCATACCCAAAAGGACTGGCACGTATAAGATACATTTTTTTCTCTATTTTTATCATACTTCTGTTTGGTAGACGTGAGAGGAAAATCATATGATTAAGTTACTTCAAATCTAAAATATAAATATATAGATAATTGCAAAAATAAATTTAAAAGGAGGATACTTAAGAATGTTTGTTTGCCCTGCCAAACTCCAGATATGTACTTGTATGTAAAATATAACACCTTCAGGTTATTGCTTAGCTGATAACATTGACAGGCTGTTTTTTAATATCGTAAAAAAAATCAGATATCTGAAAGAGTTGAACAGCAAATAATTTATGCAAAATTGTATTTTATTCACTCTTAACATATTAATCTAGTTTCTAGAAAACTTCATGTAACTGATAAAATCTTACTGTACAGATTATATTTGTTATGAAATATGAATCTAGAATATCCATTTTTCCCCTCCTGTCTCTGTTTTTTTCTGTAACAAGGTCAACTGTAGAAGAACAGTAAGCTGCTAGTGTGCCTGCCAAGTTTTAATTGAAATGTTGTGATACATTTCACTGCCAGGTCAGATGTTATTTTCTGGTTAAGGAGGGTCAAGTTGGTCTCTTAAAGAACCACTTTTGATTTTTATAGTGTCCAGTGATTTGTTCCTGGAAGTTGATTTACCACAGAGTTGACCTCTGTCCTCTCAGTTGACCTTTGCCAGCATTGTCAAGTCTCCAGTTCACCTATGGCCACTGGTAGAAAAAAGTATTTTATTAAACGAGCCTTCCCATTTTATTAGTGTGAAAATAGGCCTTTCCTAATCGATAGGACAGGAAGCATTCACTTTATTGCTTTAGACTAGAGACTAAAGGTCATTTAACACAAATAGAATGAAGCACATAACAAAAACAGCAGTAAATATTTGATGAGTCAGCATAAATAACTTGGTTAGTGTAAAAAATGCCTGCCCTCTTCAATATATGTATTAAGCTAATAAAAATATTTAAAATTGTTGAAATTTAGAACAACTATATTTTAGATGATAATCTTTAAAAACAGTTTATGTTAAATCACAATTTTGGTTTGATTCTTGAATACATCGATCCCGAGTTCCTATTTATGATTTAAATGACGTCAATACTTATAAAGAAACTAGCTTCTATTCTACAATTTCCAAGTGCTTTATTATTATAAATACTATAAAACTTCCTTAAGGAGACAGCGTATTTTGGAGAACATGAGTAAACTGTATAGCGAGAGAAACAAAGACGAAAATGGCAATAGCTTTGCATTCACTGATGAAAATATTGTGGAGGTGACGTTAGGAAGCAAGGAATATGCCTTCATAATCTATGTCTTGGTGAAGTATTGCTCAAGGTTGGTGTGCTGGCTGTAATCACTCAGAGTCATCTACATCCATTTTACAGACTGGCTTTGCAAGACCTACAAGGTTCCATTGTTCTATTCCAAACATACATCTTAAGCATCTTTGCTTAGTAACATCTTATTAACATCTTAGTAACATTTTCAACTTTTCATTAACACTTGAAAAATCACTTACATTACCTGAATAACACCTTTACTTTCACCATTTTGAGACAAGTTATTTAGGTCCTCTGTATAATATATAAATGTATATAAATGCTAATATAATGACCACTTTAATATAAATTTACAGTGTATTATCAGTATTGTTTGGCACATGATTTATTGTAATATCATGTGTGCATACACACTGTAGCAAAAAGTTTCTACAGTAAAGGTTTTAATCAGCAAGACAACAAAAAAGGATGATAGAAAGTACATAGAAAAGCCCCTTTTTGAATAGTGGATGGAAGTTCCTGCTAAGAAATGTAGACATTTTAAACAACTTACTTAAAGCTTATGATTGTTCTTAAGCAAGTGATGATGGCAACTTCAGAATACATACCTTTTAGAATTTGAATTTGAATGATTACTTCTGAATTTAGAATTACATGAGCTAAGGGACACAAAAATATAAAGAACAATCTGTGTGTTTTTATTTTTATGATTTCTTGGTGGATTTTATTCAGGATGCTTACTTACCAAGCTAAATGTAATGGTTCTTTCATTCCCTAGAACTGCAGTGTGTGCACTTCAATGCTCTTGTTATTTATGTAAATTATTGGCAGTCATAAAAAGATCAGAAAAGTTTACTATTCGACAGTACAGTAGTGAATAGAGTGCTGTGTCAGACTAATTCTTTTATCACGAAAGGTAAGCAAGAAATTGGACTGTATAACAAACGAGTAGAATTTTACAGTCACTGGCATATGGTTCTTCAGAAATAATCAGTCTCTGAGGCTTCAAATATGCAAATTCAGTTTGATTAACTTCCATGAATTCCAAAATTAAAAAAAAATTACGCTGGTCTACATGAGAGGACACATAAGTAACAATAATAAATTTTTCATTTTTCACCCACTAAGCATGATGTCATTACAAGCCTGAAGCACGTGGTGGGGAGCCTGTGGCAGTGAACAGGATGACCTTGGGCTTTATTCCCTTCTGAGAGTGGGCTGGGCTGGAGGCCTAGGGAAGTCGGAGTTGGGAGCTGATTTCACAAGAGCTCTTACGGACATAAGGAGTTACAGATGACAAAGTGTGCCAGAGAATTAAGGAGGTATCCTTTTCTCCATGTCTGCTAGAAACCCACTACCAGAACAGGATGCTTGAATGGGCTTGAATGACAGACACTTGAGATCCTATAACAGCAGTGGCAACAGAGAAGCCTTTTCAAGTTACTTTGCCAAGACTTTCTATAAAATAGGGTGAGCCAAAGTAGAAGGGAAAGTACATGGAGAGTGTCATGTGGTAATTGTAGTGGGCATACTGGTGACCTTGTCTTGTAAGTAAATGTGAAGGTAAACTGCAAAGTCTCTCAGAAAAGCACATGGAGGATTGGGAGCATGCCACGTGGTGGCATCCATGCACAGGTGGGGATTACTACTAATAATATTTACTATCACAAGTAGGTAAGGTCTCAAATGGAGCTCAAAAATTCCTAAATAGCTGGTAATAAAAGCACATTATAGTACAGATTTCTTATGTTCCAAGCACCAATTTAAGGGCTAGTGAGTGACTCAGTTTTCCTAACAATCCTATAAAGTAGTAATAATATTTGTTCCCAGTATAAGGTGAGGATACTAAATCAGAGATATGATAAGTAACTAAGTAAATCGTGAAACTGTGATTCAAATTTGGGTAGTTCATGTTCTTAGACCTGTACATCTCACTTTTTAGGTGAAGAATATGAGTTAAGAAATTTAAGTCATCTTTCAAGGCACACAGAAATAGCAACCCACAAAGCATGGACTTGAATGTAGGTCATTCTGAAATCTAAATTCACTACTTTTAACCATCCCATTATCCTGTAAAGCGTGTAAGGAATGCCTGAAGCACTGAAGATTCTGGGCCTCAGAGCTTTTGAGTGTCCTTGCCTTAGCTGATAGGGTATCTACTGGTGGAGAGTATGACTTGCTTACCTTCCCATACTTACCAAATCAGCTATGATTCAGCCCACTCTGTGTTTCTTAGTTGTCTTAAATGGCCGGTTGCCTCAAACATGAGTAATTTATTCCAATTGGCTACCAAAACCACTATTTACTGAAAGCCTAGTATGCATTGGCCACTTTGTTAAATGAACATATACATTACATCTGTGACTCCTCACACCAACGCTGAGAGAAACGTATGATTAACTTTATTTTACATATGAAGAAATTGATTCTATAAGTCTAATTCACCTAAGGCCATGCCCCAGGTGATAAGAAGCTAACCAGATCTATCTGATGATACCATTAATGCTATGTCGCTCTCCCAAAGGCACCCAAATCCACTTGATTAACCCCATGTCCTGCAATCGTATGGACATAGGATTCTATGACACAATCTCATCTGAGCTTGACATAATCGTGTCTGCCACTCCACTCCATTTAACTATTTTTTTGGTTGATTTTCATGCATAATCAATGAAAATCAGAATAAAAAAGATAAAAACAAAATGAAAATACATATATACAGATACACATGTCATATATGAAATATAAATATCAATATATAAATAACATTCTTATTAAAATTTCTTTTGTGCTATTATATTTCAAGGTAGGTCACAAATAAATAACATTCTTATTAAAATATTTCTTTTGTGCTATTATATTTCAAGGTAGGTCACAAAAGCCAATGATTATTTTGAGAAATAGATCTCACATTTTATTTAATTCATAGTTATTTAATAAGGGACCTAAACAATGTACTTCCATATTTTTCACCTGCTTTCATGTACTTTGTCCTCTGGCTTATCAATTAATAAATTACCATTTGAGAGCATGTCTTTTTCTTTTCTATTTGATGTTTAGCAGATGCCACCTGTTTCCAGAGGACAGGTTGTTTGTTGTCAGTAGAGCACAATAGTGAGTACAGAGCGTATAAACACAGTTGTTGGAGTATAATTACTTGAGCTCTTTATGGAGGTGGATCATCTCACAGTACAATGCTCAACAGGACAAAGTAAGGCCAACTGTCTTTTTCAGTATCAGCTGCCACACTGAGTTTGGTGTTTTGCCACGACACCAAGTCCTTTTTGTTTATCGGGTAATTAACAGTAATGATGTCTTGCTGCTTGGCTTTGTTTCAGAACCAAGGCTCCTTCCTTGCAGATTTGGGTGGACTCTTAGGCTCAGGCCCATGGCCTGAATGTTACAAGCACCAGCAGGCAATTCTAGGTTTAATTATTTCCCTGTTTTGTTCTTTACATTGGGCAATAAACATCCAGTCTAAAGGCAATTTGTAGGAGAGAGGGGAGAGGAAAGGGAGGGGGTGCCTCCTCTCAGAGCAATGCATCCATCAAATAAACTAACTTAAAAACTGTTTTGACCTTGAGTTCTTAAACATTATTGTAATTCCCCATCTTATAAGGAAAAGCATTTTAAAGAAAGTTATTGAAATAAAACACAACCCTACAGATAGGCAGTCTGTTTATGAAATATGAGGGAATTCAATTACCCATGAATGGATGAATGGCTTTTTTTTTTCCCTCTCTTTGTCTGGTCATCATTGTTACTGTGGATTTCCTTAACAAAAGATATCAAAATAAACAGAAATGTCTCCGATGAACTGTGAGCCTGCAGTTAAGTGGCATATGTATGGGAGAGTGCCTCTCTTGGATGTATTTAGTACAAGTATTATTTTTTTAATGGTACATTATTGAATTTTTAGCAAAATCACACTAAAAAAAGAAATTACTACATAAGAATGAGCAAAGCTCTAGAAAAATACAACACGTAGATATTAATTTTTTTTTACACAAAGCAAGAACACATTTCATTAGAAGTAATATAAAATTTGAGATAATTTTGGTTAAATGCTGTTGATTATAGATAAATGTATATGGAAATTATATACATTTACTTTAGTACTTATAATTTTTGAATCTCATTGAGTACTGATTTATAGCTTTTGTGTTATGGAAACTTTATTTTTAAATAAACTTGAATATGCAGTATTTGTAAGTAATTTTCAGTGCTTGTTAGTGATACTTGGCACATTTTAAATGCCAAAATCCTAAAATTGTTGATGTAATTGTATTAATTATATAATATTTTGACCCATGTTATTTTTGCTAGATAGCTCTTTTGGATAAAATGATTGAATATTTAAAGTGAAGTTTGCCTATTCTGTATTTACAAAGCATTTAATTATTCAACAACGCATTCCACATTTTGGTCTCTTTTCTGCTTAATAAAATGTCTGAGTTACAAATACCAGATTAAAAGGTCCAATACATAGTTCAAATAGCAATAGTAATTTGAAGTATGTATTGGACCTTTATGATAATAATTTTCATTACATTTGAAGAATTTAAGCAAACCATATGGAAGGTTTCATATGGAAACGATGGGCATGGAAAGTAAGGAAAAGAAAAGAACGGGTATAAAAAGGTGATTTTTATGTTTTCTAAAGAAATTTTGCATTAAATGTATTCAGTCTTGTGAAATTCTTCCAGCACAGTTTTTTGGAAGTGTTCCCACTTTTTACAAATGTTCCTCAGATTTTTATGGATAGGATGTTCCACAGAGATGATGCATGGCCTTCTCTCCAATATAAAAGCAAAGAAACTACTGCTTTCCTTGGCATTCAAGTAGTCTTTTCCATTTGTAAGTACGTTTTGAAAAAATACATTTTACATGCTCTAGTAATTTTATTCCACTTTTATATGTGGATTGAAAAACAAATATTTAAAAAACTTTAACGGCACTCAATTTTTTAAATACAAAATATCAGAAATATCAGATTTTCACTGATTCTGTAATTTACCAGGTTATAGTAAGACCACTGGGCACATTTATATTTAAAAAGGGTTTAAATTATTTTTCCACTAAATTTGCTTATTACTGGGTTAGCATGTTTAAAATTGATTTTACTGAAAGAAGAAATGAATAGATTGATTTTTCAAGTGGAATAGTATGAGGAAGTATATAGTAGTAGTGATTTTGAGCGTTCCCATAAAGGTGACAGGATGTTGATAATCTACCAGAATTTGTCTACAGAACTCTTAAAATATAATGGTTCTCTTCCTCTTTTAATGGGAAAATTTTTCTAACCTCAAAGTTCGTAAAAGAACCAGCAAGCCCTTCGCACTATTTTTTCATGTTTCTCATGCATGTAACAAAGGGCCCAGACTAAACTGGCACTTAATAAATTATAGCTATTTTATTATTATTAATATCACAATGATTGTTATTATGTATTATTAGTTTCTTTGGGGAAAAAGAAGCATTATAATAATTATCATTGAAACTATATTTTCAACTGGATAAAATTGTTTTACATCTAAGAAGAATAGTTGTGACTCTTACCTCTTAGAAATAGCATCAACATCATTGTGGGTCTGGATGAAGGTTGGAAAGAGAAAAACGTAACTGTCCTTTCCCTAGGACCTATCAACTATTATGTCAACTGACATGATTCGAGCAGAGTTTAAAGCACAAAACAATACTAGGAATGGTAAAGGATGTGATAATTTTTAAACTAAGAACCTATAATACACTCTAAATGCAACAAACAGGTCCCTAAACTCACTTCTACCTTAAGCCACTTTTTCTGAGCAACAAAATGTCTTGGCAATCAAATAATTCACTGAAACAGTAACAGCAGTCTCGTCAGATGATGTTTCTTTGTTTAACCCAATTTTGCAGGATGAAACTGTTTAGACATGGACTTAGTGACTTCATTTGAACCTTTGTAGGTACATGCTCTGTTGTATTGGATGGTAAGAGGAGATTCATATGCACCAAAGCCCATATTCACACTCTTATTTCAATATTTTTTAACTGGAATTTAATTTTAAACTTGAATAGAAATCTGAGAAAATTAACATGTGGTCAAGATTTTAGGTGAACATAAAATTACCTAACTTGATGAAGACAGTGTACAAATTCTTGATAATCAGCAAATATTATGCAGAAAATTTGAGCACTGTTTTGGGTATCTTTTATCTTGTTCTTGCATTTCAACACCAAATTCCTTTAACATTTTTTTCACAAATCATGGAAGGAAAAGGAAATAATAATAATGATGGCAGTGATCCATTTTGACCAACTTATTATTTTCACCTTATTCATCTGGGAGCTACCGTGCAGTCTTAACCATCCCATAAATACTGATCTAGCCAAAGGAAACAGACTGTATTTTCCCTCGACTCTCTGCATTGATATATTGAAATAGCAGGGAAGAAAAAAAAAGGCCCATAATGCTTCATTAGTTAATTGTGCAGAGTACAGCTCTTTAGGGGTAAACAAGTGAAGG
The DNA here is from genome assembly GCF_028878055.3 of Symphalangus syndactylus. Classification (NCBI taxonomy): domain Eukaryota; kingdom Metazoa; phylum Chordata; class Mammalia; order Primates; family Hylobatidae; genus Symphalangus; species Symphalangus syndactylus. The sequence goes on from NC_072440.2 coordinate 47,766,716, forward strand.
ACATTTGCTGAATGGCCCGTCCTCGTCATGCATATTATGGCCTAATGATGCTAGTAATGGTAGGAGGCTCCTGGAGAGTCATCTGTCAAATTAGCACATTGAATTATTTATTGCCTCAGAGTAAAATTGTTGAAAGGTAGCAGCTGAGACATGGTTTTTATAAATCTAAAATTCAGAAAAAAATACTAAAAAACTCATACAGCTGCATTAAGGGTATATTCATTTTTAAACACTTGCATTTATGAAAACAATAGTCTTTACTGAGTAAACAGACTGAGTTTGTTTCTACCTTTAAATATGATTTTCTGTGTGTTTGTGTGTGTGTGTATGTATGAAGTCCTGAGTATTTTATGTCATTAGTGATATTGTAATAACCTAAAATTCAGGTTAATTGTTAAGTCTTCATAACTCATTTCATCTGTATCACCAATGATAACCGTAAGACAAAATGCCAATTTTTACTAGGCTCTGTGCCCAGAAACTAACATGGAGAGTATTGTTCTTGACTTCCATGTCTCAATTGTTCATGTTTTTGTTCTACCACAGTGTTGTCTAAGACAGAAAATCTGCCCTCCTGGGACTTCGGGAAAAAGGCAAACTTATGTTAAACTCTTAAAAAAAAAAAAAAAAAAAAGTAAATATAAGAAACATAAACTCAGAGGACTCTAAACATTAGAAAGCCTAATACAGTCAAGGTCTTTCAAAACATATTAATTATTTGTTCAGTATTTACTTAGTGGATACGGGCAGAAAGTGTTTTTTCTATTCATAAATATTATGTACAGAAATAAATTCACTTACTAATTTCTTCCACTGGCCAATGAAGTGTCACTGTTCTGAAAGAAATTTAAAAAGAAAAAAAACAGTTAACCAATTCTATGTGGTCCCTATTACCTCTTTATTTCCTTTCTTTTCTTTTTTTTTTTTTAATTCCTGCTCTAAACAGATAACTAACTTGGGAAGACTTAACATTTTGATTATAAAATAGATCACTAATTTCAAATAAGCAGAGTTACACTATGTATTATTTGGCCTCAAAGTAGCAATGTAATAAATTTCTTAATAACATTAAATTTAAATCACTATGAGTAATTGAGAATATATAGGTGTGTGTGTATGTATCCGTTTGGTCAGAAACAACTCCAGTTAATTCTACTAATGTTCTGAGTGGTGAAGAAACTGGCATCTTGGCAACTCCTGGGTGGCTGGCCTGCTACTGGGAAATGATCATAGAGAAAATAGCATCAAATCAGGGTCTTGAAATATGAATGGGCTTTCGATACACAGGGAGAAAGACATAACCAGTTATCTTGGAGAAAAAACAGGTTGGAACAGGATATTGGGAAGACATAAAGAAAATTAATCTAAAAACAAAGTTGTGTAAGATCATGGAAGGTCTTGACATGTTAAGAATTTAAGGAGAAAAATTCAAACAGATACAGAGAAATGGATTCAGCAGAACAATCTTTAGAAAAAGCTTAAATAATGTTGGATAAATTCTAAAATAATATATACATTCTAGTTTTCATCATTATCACTACCATAAATATGGTAGGTGGTTTTCCACATGGGAAAGGTGAAGAGAGAGAAAGAGGAAAAGTAGAAGTACTAAATTAAGTGGCCACTGTCCTGGGAGAATGGTGATGCTAATTATCAAGTAAAAGAATCAGGGAGAGAGGGTCAAATTTAATAATGAAGATAACAAAATTTCATTACTGACATTTGGAGTCGAAGATTTTGGTGAGGTATTTAAACCGAAACGTCCAGAAAGTTGTTGAAAAGTTAAAGTGTAGCTCGAGAGGTGAGTTAAAAATTTACAGCTGATAAATGGAAATTTCTTTCACGTGGATAGAAAGTCATGCGAATAGCTAAATTGTTTATTTGGTGTGGTTTGGCCAATGCAAATGTTGTCTGCCTGCATATTTTACTTTCTTTTGATAATATGGGCATCATGTTGAACAATTACTGTTGTTATTACCCCACCAATCTTCTCATCAAGATCTGATTTTTCTTATCGCTATTGCTATTTTAATTCTTTTCATCTCAGCTCTTCTTTCCGAAGTTCTTTTGTATTGACCTTTCTTTTCATCTTTATTAATTTTGTATTTTTCTTTTAAACTCTTTATTGAAATGAGAAATGTTTACTCTATGTTTCAAGAGCTTCAGTGTGTCATAGATACTGTCTAACTTAATAGAAGTAAAAAGTTTGGGGAAATTGTTATTCCCAGCTTGTAGCAGTTGAAGCAGACCTGCTGATGACCCAGGTCTGTGCAATTCCAAAGTTTTGATTTTGCTCTTTTGTTCATTCTATGTCACATTGCCTCCTCCATAGACACTATCTCAGCTTTTCACCTTCATTTCTAATAGCTATCCTTAATCCCTCACTCCTATCCCATTTTCTCTTATCAGGCACCTCTCTTATTATGGACCTACTCCTCCAGTTGGCACTCTTCTTCATGCTGCTGTTCTGTGTCTTTAAATCCTCTCCTCATCTTTCCTTATGCTCATCTGCTCAAACCATTAAGTTTTATCAACCCAATAACATTTATAACAATTTTACCTTTAAAATTGATGATGGAGTTGTAAGTGGTCTCAAATTCACCATTCGTTCAATACTCAAAAGATGGCATTGAAATCCCTTGCTATGTTACAAAAGTCCGCACCGTGACAACGGAATGGAAAAGTATAATTTTGGCTCTATGCCATTCGCCTAGACGAACCACCAACAGTTTTGCTGCTTATATGAATACATTTTAAATTGTAGTATTATTTTTCTTGTTCACAAACTTGTAATATGTGGTCAAAAATATATTTCAAAGGTGAACACTTTTTAGACAGTAGAACTGCTCCAAGCGTTCAAATGTTTTAAATATCATGCTACTTTTTTTTCTTTTAGAATGGTTATCTATTACGTAATAGCTGGGTTTGATTGCGGCAGGATATCAACTGACGCCTACCTGGCAACTAAGAAAACCAGAACTTCGTCTATCATACCCCCAAAGAACTGTAGGATTGATACCTGAAACAGGGAGGAGTAGCAGCTGACGGTTGGAGCAGGTCATATGGAGTTTACTTCGGAGGAATAATACACTAATTTCATATCTAGGAGTTTGTGTTGAAATAAATGTGGGAAGGTATGTTATTTTAAAGGAGCCATATTTACATCGACCATAAAAACTGAGGGAATGGTGCTGGTATTCCAGCAGGTGGCAATCTTCCCCCAGAATATGCAGCTAACCGAGGTCCTAGTGCAGGTTTGGGATGTGCGTCTTACCTAAATTAACAGCAAGGATTCTGTCTCTAAAAGTTCAAAACTTCAACAAAAGAACAAACCTCTTTGTATATTAGAACACTTTCCATGCTCTCAGTACACCAAATCTTAGTGGATTTACCTTGCATCACCAAACTAAATCAGGCATTCTTTGGGCCTTATCTTTCCTTTTCATGAGTTATATATGTACAGCCATGTAAGTATACCATCTCCACCATCCTTCTCAAATTATTCGTGTATATTAGAAACTGCTCTTTGCCAAACATCAATTTATAAGACTATCAAGACAGTTAATGAGAACCTGTAAAATGTTATCACCCTTGCAATATGTTTAAGGCAGAAAATTTAAATGATTCTGTGGACTACATGTGACTCTCCGCTATATCTATCCCATCAATTAAGGAATTGTAAGTTGAAAGTTTTGTAAAGGCTTTTGCAAAATAACAAGTGTTTCTCAGTGCGAAGTTTGAAAAATAGATTTTATGGGGAAATGCAAAACAATCAGAATGCCTTATCTGTGGAGAGAAAGTTTATAGGAATATTTGCTATGCTGTGATACTAGATTTTTGTTGTAAAATCTTCTAAGTGATGTGTAATATAATGGTTACTGCTGTCATTCTGGGATTTTAATGCCATTCTTCCAAACAACCACAGCATAGGCTAGGTGCAATCTTTGGTCTTCTCATTTTTTTTTGCTTGTTTTGTTTTTAAATAAATTTATTATTTTATTTTAAGTAATTATTTTCTAATTTGGCATATAGTCTCATAAATATGGACTAATATGGTAGCATTACTACTGTTAGGTAATATTAGGTTCTTCTTAACTTCTGAGTAAAAGAGAAATGTGTGTTTCCCTATTCCCTTGATGTCATATGTGTGTGTGACTTACTTTAGCAAAGAAACTTGTGTGGGAGTGATCCACGTCACTTCCAAGCAGAAACACGGAATTGTCAAAATGATAGTTTCCATACTGCGGCTTCTTCATCAGCCTCAATCATTTGGTGAAGTCAAAGTGGAAGAAAATCCCTAGTTTACCAGAACAGATATGAGGCATGGTCCAAAAATAGATCTTTATTGTTTTAGGCCACTGAGATTTGGGACTTGTTTGATAGCTTAATATAACTTAATCAATCCTAACACTATAAAAAGGAATTAAACTTAGTACTACAAAATAGATGATAAGTACTATTAAGTCATATATTCTGCTCAACTCTCCTCTGTTAGGACAGTAAATAAATGTAACACATGTATAGACAAAATATACTATGGAAGTATATACCTGGGCACTAAAATTATCTCAAACTAATAAAATGCTTTCCCAATATGGAGACAGCTTCTACATTCTCCTCCTCTGGGTGAAAGCTGGACTCCTCTATAATTGAGAATCTTCTAGTAAATCATTTTCTAGATCAATATTAGAAAATCAAAGGTTTAACTGAAAGCGTAGACAAGTTAAACTTCAGGACTTTCTTAGGTAAAAAATGATTATAATTGGTATGTAGCTAATACATATGCTTTTCAGATCCCTACCAAGCTGTATCTCAACTGCAAGACTTTTCAGATACTTCAACATTCATTGTGAATTTCCAAGAATGAAAGATAACATTACTAGCAAAGTCAAAGGCCTAGTAAATTCCAGGAAACATAATGCCACTCTGTCTTGTGCTTAAACAAAAATATTTCCTTATGTAAAAAACAGTAGTGCATTTAACCATTATAGAGACAATTTCCTTCATAATCATTTCCTTTTAGAAGCATACCTCTGAAGGAATTACAAAAAATTTAGAAATGATTTTCTTATTTTTAAAATACATTTTCATGGTTATTTCGAAAGATTGTAACTCTTACTCACCTGCATTGTGGTATGTTTCCTGATCAGAAGGGGTGAAAGAGAGAAGTTGGGGTTAGTACCATGCCATCCTGGGTACACTCTTGCTGTCTGTTGAGTATCTAAATCTCATCCTTCATTCATCAGGACATTAATCAAAGGTTTAAACCTACTTTGTTGGTGCATGGCTTCACAGCGCTCATTGATTTCTATATTTGGTTAATAGTTGGTGGTCTAATTTACTCATTTACTCAACAATCCGCTATTGCATTCCTAATAAAGACCAGGTTCTGTGTTATGCACCCGAGATAAAAAGTTGAAAGTAACATGATCCCCGTTCTGAAAAAGGTCATTATTTATCAGAGAATAAAAGTTATTTGAATGTGCTATAAATGTCAAAAATAAGATATTTGCAAATACTTTGAATACCAAAGCAATAGAGCAATTAATGACATACCAGGAAATATAAGCAGAATGATCAGAAGCACATTGTCAAAGTTTATGTCCTATTTGGAGAACTATGCGTGATGTGGTATAGTTCAAATGACCCAGGGGCATTTGGAATACAGGACTTAAAAAACAATATTTATTTATGTAAAATAGTCAAATATATAGCTTGCTTAAGATGAAACACTTTAAGCAATTAAAGGTAGAAAATAAGGATATTTGAAACTCACCAAGTAATATGTCTTGTAAAATAATGACCTCAAATGGTCCAAATAAGAGGCAGATTAGAAAAGTAAGGTGGAAGGGAAGGGGCTAGAGTGGAGATGAGGTGGAGAAATAAGTATCTATTGATCACCTAAATTTTCTAGACATTTTGGTGGTAGTTTTCACATATCATCACATATCTTATTCACAGCCAGCCAGTCAAGTAGGCATTACAATCCCTACTTCGTGAACACTCTTAAAAGCTCTTGGACATAAAAATGAAAAAAAAATTTATTTTCTTTAAACTAAGAATAAAGTCCTTTTTCATAAATTTTATATTAGTTAAGTAATCTTTTTTACTTATGATTCTTACACAACGATAATCATAAGTAAATGTAACTAGGGTATTGAACAATTTCAATGAAAAAAGTTAGCACTATATATATTTTCATAGAAATGCTGAAAATATATGTATCTCATATTTATGTTTCATTTAGTTCACCATACCTAAGAAATTCTTCTGGCCTTAAATTAGCCTAAACAAACTCTTAAGCACAGAAATAGCAGTTACGTTTTTAGAAGTGGAAAGGTGTGATACTTTTCGTCACCTATCATATGGGTCACAACTGATACTCCTATGACAAAAGATTAATAAGAGAAGAGGGTAACAAATGTATCTATTCAAAGTTTTACATGACATGGGAGCCTTCAGAAAAGAAAGACCCAAAGACCCAAAGAAAAACTGCCCTTTGTTATGTTTAGCTTCAATGACAAATGGATAGTCATGTAGAAATGTGATTGGACAATAGGAAATAATCGAATGGTAATAGACTGAGGGGGGAACCAGGCAAAGCCTGGCTATTCATGTTCTTCTTGGCCTCTCTGTGTAGCATTCCTTCCCCCGCCACATATGGTATGGAGCAGGATCCCTCTGGAACAAGGATCTTCAAGGGAGAAGAATGAAGGGAGGAAGTGACCTTTCTAGGTTTTATGGATTGCTTTGGGGAAAAAGACTTCTAGTTTCTATGATCCCCCTAAGGAAAGAGGAATTCTGGTTTCCATGACTCTCTTCTGATGGAAAAGAGAGACAGGAGACAAGAAGGCAGGAGAAGGTCAAGAGAACTTGCTTCTGAGGCCTTCTAATTCTCCTTTAGTTCAAAGTACTCAGCATGCCAAGACAACATACTTTGGGGTATCATGTTCTGAGCCCCACCACCTTCGTAGACATACTCCTTAATCCAAGATACGTTTTTTCATAAAAATCACTCAACTCTATTTTTTAATACATTCCATTTTTTTTCTGGCTAGTATGTCTTGTTATCACAGTCATTGAAGCAGAAGAAATTACTGTTACCTATCTTACATGATTTGATCCAATGTAAAAATGGTTCCCTAATAAATATCTACCCCCAAACTTCTGTTCAAGTTTTACAGAAACACATAGATATAAACCTTTCTGATATCAGACTAAGACTTTTAAGTTATCAGGCTTTTGGACTTTAACATTGGTAGATTGATAACTTCTCCTCCATGTCTTATTCTCATTTTCTTCTACTCTCATCCACTGACTCCAATTCCAACCTGAAGCACGAAACCTCCTATAGGCAACACATTCCTCATAGTCACGCAAACTTTGGCCATGGGTATCAATCCTTGTTGCACTGAAATGTCCTACCTTTGGTTAATGCATCACTAAAGCTGTCTTATCACAGCTTGCACACACTGCACAAAATCTCATGATATGTATAAATATAAAGTAATACCATTAGCTGATAGAACAGCCTACAGAAGAAGTAGTATCAAGTGGTGGTTATGGCTATTGACTGCCTCCACCATAAAATATGGCTTTATAGCAAAGGTGATAATAGAATTCAATAGTTCAGTTGGAGTAGCACCCTTCATACATAATCCATACACTGCCAAAGCAGCATAGCTCACGTGGGAAGAAGTAACTATTTCTCAAGTGCTGCCTCCATGACAGTGAACTCCCTCAACAGTCAATGAGCTCCTGGAGTCCAGATTCAGCCTCTATCTAGCTTCAGAGAAGATGCAACAAGATATTCCACATCAGGAACAGGTACTTAAAACCCTTAAAGTTGAAAAAAAAAAAAAAAAAAAGAAAAACAGCCCTTAAAGATCTGTTTGAGATTGCTGGAAGGTTTTGCTTGCACCAATAAATGTTTTTACAGGTGATACACAGGTGTTTGTGGTACCTGATAAATCCCTGGAGAATGATGCCAGCCCACTTCATGGGCAGACCTATGAAAAGAGAACAAAGGAGATTCATACAGACATTAAAATCATGCATTAAAAATACAAATTAAAAACCTGATAATTAAATAATTCCCTCTGATTTATTCTTTCACAGCAAATTTAACACAGATAATGATTACACAAACTCTCTCCCTTCAAACCAAAAAATAAACAGCAACCAAAAAATAATTTTATAACACATCACACTCAAATATCTAAATAAGTTATTGATAATAAGTACAAATTTGAACACTTCATTCAAACAAATTGAAAACAATTCAAGGAAATGATCGAACACAAGAATCTATGGCCTTGGGGGGCACTGCAGGCCCTAAAACAGATTTCATAATATTGCTCATGTGCTACACTATGCATTCCTCTGTGTTACTCAACTCTGCAAAACCAAATAACAAACTTCGGTGGAAAATAAATGCATAAACTGATTTATTTGTATAAGAAGGAAAACATAAAGTAAAAATTGCTGATCTTAGAACATTTAATCACCATTTACATTGCTAAAAATAAAAATTATCAATGGCATTAAATTAAGAATTTCTAACCACCAATATGCTGCAATAGCAAATTTAATTTCTACTTATTTTTAATAATCAAAAATATACTAGTTTCACTAGGGTTTATAGAATGGGTATGTCTAAAACCCCATTTTAGTAATCAGCTACATTAGCCCAACGTACTATAAGAGTATAAAGAGGAAGGTGTGATTATACTGTAATAGGCAATTCTCAGTGTATTTTCAACAAATGTATTTTGAGTCCTTATTAAATACTAGCCTCAATGGGACCTAAACTAACATGGACTAGTCCTCACTGGAAGCAGAGAATTATAGTTCAAATATGTATGAAATAAGTTTGATAAAGCTTATATTTGAGATTATAAACTGGCAGCCCACAGGCTACAATGGAGACTACAGATATTTGGTGGGGAGGAGGGGCCTATAAGGTTTTCAAACATTTGAATGAAATTTGAATAATGAATGATTTCACATGCTAATCTGGGTTTCTGGCTTCTTTTGAAATACCATAAGATGACCACAGATAGGTGGATCTGAATAGCAGGCCACGTGTTTTCCAGTTTTCCAGCCTCTACTTCTTGACAACAACCAGCTGATTTCACTCCTTTATATCACAGGCCTGGCCCCCCGACACACTTGAGTTTTAGTTCCTTGTCTTACATAGATTCTTTCACAAAAGATAAAATGAGTTATGCACCAAATATGTGTGTCTTCCTCTCAGGCATCTACCTCTGAAGGAATTTTTCCTATCTCTCCTCCTATCCCAATTCTCGTTCAAATATTCCCTAGATTAGAAGCAATATGTCTGTTAACAATATATTCAAAAGTCTTCATGTGCTACTCTATAATTAAAATGAATTAAAGGTATTATCTACAACTTAGTTGAATATATGCTAGAAACAAAATCAAAATAATGTAATCTAAAAGTTTCAAGAATTCAAAGTGATTTATCACTTTTTTTTTTTTTTTTTTTTTTTTTTGAGATGGAGTCTCGCTCTGTCACCCAGGCTGGAGTGCAGTGGCGCAATCTTGGCTCACTGCAAGCTCCGCCTCCCGGGTTCACGCCATTCTCCTGCCTCAGCCTCTCTGAGTAGCTGGGACTACAGGCACCCGCCACCACGCCTGGCTAATTTTTTGTATTTTTAGTAGAGATGGGGTTTCACCGTGGTCTCGATCTCCTGACCTCGTGATCCGCCCGCCTAGGCCTCCCAAAGTGCTGGGATTACAAGCGTGAGCCACCGCGCCTGGCCGATTTATCACTTTTTATTAATTATTTTTATCTCCATAAGTATTTTGTTGTAAAAATTTAACAGTTAGTTAAGAGTTGGATCAGGTTAAATTGTTTGCTGTATTGTCTAAAAATTTATCATTGCCCAGAGCTGATCCCAGAAGCAGAGGCTGCAACTTAAATCCTACAATATCAGGGGCAGTGGCAAGGTTGCAATTTCTCCTGAAATGTCCATCCCCAAACTTATTTGACATCTAAACCTATACAAACATAACTTCATGTGTAAAGTTTACTGAAAGCACAGCTTTTTTTTCATGCCAAAAGTTTAATGCTTCATAAGTTGTTAGAGTGACTAGTGATCAACAGTAGATACACACAGCAAGAAAGACTCAGACAGTGAACTTTGTTCTGGAAACAAAGTTAGTGGAGAAACTTTAAAAAACATATATATTTGTCATTATACAGACAAGTCTAGTCAGATGAGTAGGTAGAGCTATGTATAAGCAAAGTAATGGAATACAGATTTACTTGCTCAACAAAAAGGAAAAAACGTAGCCAGGTTGCGGTCGTTTATGCCTATAATCCCAGCACTTTGGGAGGCCAAGATGGGCTGATCACTTGAGTCCTGGAGGTCGATACAGAAATTAGCTGGGCATGGTGGCACACACCTGTAATCCCTGCTACTTGGGAAGCTGAGGTAGAAGGATCACTTGAGCCCAGGAGGTCAAGGCTGCAGTGAGCCATGATCGTGCTACCGCACTCCAGCTTGGGTGACACAGTGAGACTTTGTCTCTAAAAATAAAAAAGAAGAGAAAAAGAAAGAAAGAAAGAAAAAAAAAGCAAATGACAATGACCAATGACCAACAAAAAAAACAAAAAAACTGAGTGTTAGAACAAGTGAAGAAGGTGTTGCACATCTGTGACAACAAAGAACGGTGAGATTAACAACTGAAGGGAAAATTAGTCATACAGTCCAGGCTGATCATTTTTTTTTTGAGGCGGAGTCTGGCTCTGTCGCCCAGGCTGGAGTGCAGTGGTGCGATCTCGGCTCACTGCAAGCTCCACCTCCGGGGTTAATGCCATTCTCCCGAGCAGCTGGGACTACAGGCGCCCGCCACCACGCCCGGCTAATTTTTTGTATTTTTTGTAGAGACGGGGTTTCACCGTGTTAGCCAGGATGATCTCAATCTCCTGACCTCGCGATCTGCCTGCCTCGGCCTCCCAAAGTGTTGGGATTACAGGCGTGAGCCACCGCGCCCGGCCGATCGTTTTTTAATAAATGGAAGTAACAGCCAAATGGGATACTCAAAAGGCAATAGGAACTACAGGTATTCAGGTCACAGATACCACAATATAGAGATTCACAAAAGGTGGAGTTGAGTCCAAGGAAGCTGTGTAAGCAAAAGGGATTGTTGGATTTGAACACTATTTGGTATGTGTTTAATTCAATCTAACTAAACAGCAAAGTTACCACAACATCTGCCTATGTTCCTTTTCGTAACTTCTAAGCCAGTACAATGGATTTACTCCTGTGGAGGTCAAATAGCCACTTGCATTTGAGATTCATGGTAGGCATTCCAGATGCCAGAGCAAGGAAAGCAAAGAGTCTTCATTGTATCACAGGGTAATGATAGCAGCAGGTACACTGAGTACTAGGTTAACAGGGCTTTTATGATTACTCATTGATGTCTACTATGAGTTTGGGACAGTTTCATGAGACACAAATGTCTGCTGTTTCAACACTAACGGGTATTTCTTCCCCATTTGGAAATGACGACTCCAATCTGTGCCAAATGGAAGAGAAGTGTAACAGAACACTTTGAATCTCAAAAATTATTCCTGCAAGATAGAACTGTTCATCTGATTCTTCCCTAGGAGCCTAGGGATGGGCTTTACTGGCTGAGAAAGTCTGAGTATCTGGAGGCAACCTGGGAATGAACTTTTGAGTGGAGAATAGGGTACAATAGGGAAGACTTGGGACATGTAACTTTTGCTCCCCCTACTTCAGGCTCACCTGTCTCTGAAAGTACAAAAAGAAACATTGAGTCTGTCACCATATGTCTCCAGTTTTTAAGATTTTACCAATTGTATGTAGTTCTCTTTTGATACAGTGTAACCTTTTATCAGGAAAAATACTTACAGGAAAAACCTTTAAATTTAACATAAAATCTAATTTTTTTGCTCCTATTGAAGCTTGGAAGACTGGATCCTTATTAGAGTGCATTTCTACAAAGAGATAAACATTTTAAAAAATAAGCATGAATGGAATCCAGGATAAAATGCATCCATTTGTGCAGGAAAATAGCTTTTACTGAAGAAAATGGCACAAATTCATCATATGGAGAAAAATGTCATTTCAAAGCCTATTTCCAAGATCAAAATGCAGAACTTTTAATATACTATATTAGCTTTTTTCTCGTTCTAAATTTACAAATTATTAAAGCCAAAGAGTTTTTAAAATCTTTTGGAAATATCAGCAATTAATTATCCCTATTAATAGAGATTTGTCAAAACCAGTCTAAAACTGGTCAGGAATGTCACCAAAACTGGGTTCTTGAACATTGTTGCATATCATGGACCCTACTTTGAACAACAGTTTCATCAATATATTTTAATTAATCTCTGTATATACCTTAGTACTAAATGCAAATTGCAAACTCTATGAAACAAACTCTCATGTCTGTCCTGCTAGTTATAGTCTCACTCATGTTGAATCCGATTCAACATGCCGTGACATATAGCTAATAAAAGGGCATCTGTGACAAGGGACTAAGTACCAAAATCAACAATTTGCATAGTGAACAAGGTTTATATTGTGGTGACTCATGTAGCCTTGTACCAAACAATAGGATGAACACTCCCTTATGGCCTCTAGTAAGTACCAGACATGTGGCTTTAGAAAAAGAAATCCCCTCTCATCCCACTTTTTCCCAGTGGTGCTTTGTTAGATCACAGCAAGGGTTTGACTTCATGCCCTGGTCTCTGTCTGAGAGGAAGTCCAGCTCAATTCAATTTGCATCTCTCTGCCTTTTAGTAATGAAACAGCATCCATTTGAGCAGGCCCCATGATAATGCAGAGCAGATGGGCAGAGTTTTGTCTAATTAGATTGTGGGCAGCCTGTTTGCTATAGTAAATGTGCATGTATTTGCTTATTTCACACTTATTTCAGTAACAACAGGTTAGTGGAGACAAGACAGAAATAAATATAGGTAGATAGCCTCACTAAACAGATTCTTAATACAAATCAGTAATTTTAATTCAATTACTATTTGCTATACTCTAATGAGTAGGCTGATTGCAGGCTTTTTAATTTTTATTTTTTTATTGCAAGCTTTTTATTTTTTATTGTTTTTTAGATTGCAGAGTTTTTCATTTTTATTATTTTATAAAATATTTATATTATATTTATAAATTATTTAGAAATTCATTATTCATAAAATAATAAATTATTATGCTTTTCTCCTTCCTTCCTTCCTCCCTTCCTACCTTCCCTCCCTCCCTCTCTTCCTCCCTCCCTCCTTTCTTGCTTTTTCTTTCTTTTTGGTCCAAAGATTATTTGTAAGGTATTTGGGTCTGCAATGTTTATACTTAATTTTAAAATCCAATTAAATATCTATTTTTAAAAATCTAATACCAAAAGAGCCACCCTGTTCTTTCTACTTTTAGATTTCTCAAAAGACATGTATGGATATTACAAAGTATACCTACAGACTTATATTTTATACATCTATCCAACTGATACTTATCATCATCCCCATAATCATCACTTTCAGTTTCCCTCTGGTGTACCCGTTCACTATCCTGTCCAGTGAGAGAATCATCAAAGAGTGGACATTCAGGTTGTGACAGTTTTAGGAGTTTATAGTTTCAGAAACAGGATTTTCAAACCCCTGTTCTTGACCTTTTCCCATTAACCTTGCTGCATTTTTATATTTCCTAAACTCTTTATGCACAAACACACACACACACACAAAGTCTGGAGACTTAGACTGAGAGATAATAGAAATACTGAGACAGAAACAAAGTTTATATTTGGGAGATTATAGTCTTATTCTTACTCCAGTTATCTCGCCTGATTCATTGTCCCCTCAGGTATACATGGCCTAAGGACTTTGTCCTTCCACCTTTTCAATCAATTATGTCGTAATGTAAATTTAAATCATTATCTTCAAGGTAGAAAATTAAAGACTGTATCCTTGTGTTGCATAATAAGAGTTCACACCTAAAACAATTTTATGCTTTAAAAGGGTCATATATAAAGGTTTTAGGAAGAGAATCTTCTGGATAAAATCTTACCACATAGTAATGACTTGATATGTCTATGAAGAAATGACACATATATTCAAAAATACACATTGGAAAAGCCAGATGTTTAATTTGGATTATGGCTATTGAATCACAAGAGAAGATCTATTTCCTGAATACCTGAGGGCCTACAATACAAGTATGATCCTTCTGAGTTGCTTATCTGTGAATATTCTCAAATCCACTGAGCTGACAACATTAACCAGATCCTGAATTTCAAATGCTCAGCTCACCTCTCCTCCCTGTGGGCTCTTTCAACAGAGAACCGTAAATAACTAGCTCAATTCCAACAACACCACCGAAAGAACAATCAGTGGTACAAAAAAGTACACGACTAGTTCAGGAATCCAAATATTCCTTATGTAAATAAAAAAGATGAAGGGCCCTAAAGCAATTAAATTGCACTACTGACCCTGGTAAAAAAATGACTATTGGGTACATAATGAAATGAAGGCAGAAATAAAGATGTTCTTTGAAACCAACGAGAACAAAGACACAACATACCAGAATCTCTGGGACACGTTCAAAGCAGTGTGTAGAGGGAAATTTATAGCACTAAATGCCCACAAGAGAAAGCAGGAAAGATCCAAAATTGACACCCTAACATCACAATTAAAAGAACTAGAAAAGCAAGAGCAAACACATTCAAAAGCTAGCAGAAGGCTAGAAATAACTAAAATCAGAGCAGAACTGAAGGAAATAGAGACACAAAAAACCCTTCAAAAAATTAATGAATTCAGGAGCTGGTTTTTTGAAAAGATCAACAAAATTGATGGACCGCTAGCAAGACTAATAAAGAAGAAAAGAGAGAAGAATCAAATAGATGCAATAAAAAACGAAAAAGGGGATATCACCACCGATCCCACAGAAATACAAACTACCATCAGAGAATACTACAAACACCTCTATGCAAATAAACTAGAAAATCTAGAAGAAATGGATAAATTCCTCGACAAATACACCCTCCCAAGACTAAACCAGGAAGAAGTTGAATCTCTGAATAGACCAATAACAGGTTCTGAAATTGTGGCAATAATCAATAGCTTACCAACCAAAAAGAGTCCAGGACCTGATGGATTCACAGCTGAATTCTACCAGAGGTACAAGGAGGAACTGGTACCATTCCTTCTGAAACTATTCCAATCGATAGAAAAAGAGGGAATCCTCCCTAACACATTTTACGAAGCCAGCATCGTCCTGATACCAAAACCTGGCAGAGACATAACCAAAAAAGAGAATTTCAGACCAATATCCTTGATGAACATTGATGCAAAAATCCTCAATAAAATACTGGCAAACCGAATCCAGCAGCACATCAAAAAGCTTATCCACCATGATCAAGTGGGCTTCATCCCTGGGATGCAAGGCTGGTTCAACATACTCAAATCAATAAATGTAATCCAGCATATAAACAGAACTAAAGGAATCATATTCCCATGCTGCATCTTTGGATGCAGAGAAAAGTATAGACTAATTGCCTTTCCTTCATCAAGTTGAAGATGCAGAGCAGCCATGTCTCTGGAAATGTCCTATAGAGCTCAAAGTAGAGTGCTGTTTGCAACTCATTTTTAACATACACCAACATGAATTTATTGTCTGCCCCTCTTCCACCTGAGACCTGCTTCTCTTCCAGTCTTTCATATCTTCCCAAACGACACATCCATTTCATGTCACACAAACCAGAAACCTTCCAGTCTTCCTTGATAGCTTCCATTCCCTCTCACTTTCTCCCTCTATCACATCACTTCTTTCTGGTGATTTAACCTCTTAAACAGCTCCAAAATCTGTTTCTGTTTCTCCATGTCCTCAGCCAGCCTGAGGAGGTCCTCATCATCTCAGTCTCTCATCGAAAGAGAGCGAGATTCTAGGCAGCCTTCTCACCCCTTCACTCTCAGATCCTACCACAAAATTAACCTTTCTAGAACGTAAATATAATCCCGTTATTCCCCAGCTCTAGAGCCTTCACTGGCCCCTCATTACCTATGGAAGGAAATCTGAAGTTCATATTAACTTCAGCATCTTCCCTCATCTTCTTCCTCTCCAGTAGTTCCTTGGTACTGGGATCCTTGGATCTAATGTCACCAAATTTTTCATCATGACTCAGAATACTCCCTAATTTTGGCTTCCTCATGGCTGCAAACGCTGCTATGTTGCCTTTCAAATGTTGGTTTTTTTTTTTTTTTTTGGAATTTCTGGCATGGTGAGCTCCTATTTTTTTTTTTTTTTTTTTTTTTTGAGACGGAGTCTCGCTCTGTCGCCCAGGCTGGAGTGCAGTGGCACAATCTCGGCTCACTGCAAACTCCACCTCCCGGGTTCACGCCATTCTCCTGCCTCAGCCTCTCCAAGTAGCTGGGACTACAGGCGCCCACCACCACGCCCGGCTAATTTTTTGTATTCTTTAGTAGAGATGGGGTTTCACCGTGTTAGCGAGGATGGTCTTGATCTCCTGACCTTATGATCCATCTGCCTCAGCCCACCAAAGTTCTTGGATTACAGGCGTGAGCCACTGCGCCCGGCCTCTTATTAATTTTTAAATCCCATCTCGAATAGATTCTTTTCAGTGACAATTTCTCTGATTTATACTTCACCAACTTTGGCTTACTCACAGCTTTGTGCTTATAATATTGTATTTGCAGTTGTTTACAAGGACAGATAATCTCTCAGAGATCCCGAGCACCTGAACAGTGGAGATTATATTGTTTCCATCACTGTACTCTTGATGCTTGGCCAACTGCACAAGGTAAAGAAGAATATCTGAAAGTGTTTGATGAATCAATGGATACATGATATCAGTGTCTCCTTTCCAAAGTTTTCTTTCTTTGTTAATATTGCCACCATATTATTAGTCAGCCCAGCAGAGAATCGTGCAGTTGTTCTGTGGACGAACATTTTCTTCATGGCCCACATCTTTGCTGTCTCTCTTTATCATCTTAAATATTCTTTCTGACATCCAAGGCTGTCCACACTTCTGAATCAGCCACATTTAATGATTTCCTCAAACTTCCACTTAAATTCAACTTTTCTCTCCATTTTTACTGCCCCTGAGTTGATAAAAGGGCATTATTGCCTCTTGCTGGAATCACTCAATGTTCTGCCATATCAAATCATCTGCTGCAGATGCTGGAATTTCACTGGTACTTAGGCAGGTTCCTCACTATTCCTGTTCATCCAATAACACACTGAGTTCTTTCCTTGATGTGTCAGATATTTTTAAACTTATTTTTTTCTATAACATTTTTCTGCTAAAATATAGTCATTGCATTCTTCTGCCTGTCATGGAATCTACTTACCAAAAATACTTTGTTTCTATTTGCCTATCTATATTTTAATGCAAACTTAGCTTTCCTGGGCAAACATTCTCAGGAAATGCTCCATTCCTTGTCTTTTTTCTTTTCTGAAATATATGTGCAAAAAATTTATAATTTAATTGTCCGTTGTTCTATATGCAAATTCTTATAAATAATAATATATTCAGGACCAGCGAAATTCTGCAATATGTAGTGGACAACCTTGGATATCAGAGGACAATTTGCTGTGCCAGCTGGCCATTGATCCCAGCTAGAGACAATCGTGCCCTATGATCAGTTCTCTTTGGTTGTGCTCTGTCTATATCCTCTAAAGTCTTCCACAGATAAAATGAACTTACTTCCTTTCATCATTAAGGGGAAATTGCCCACCCAGCACATGAATTGAAATAGTCCTGTCCATGGATGCTTTCCACTTACTCTCAGATTTTTTTTTTTTTTTGAGACAGAGTCTTGCTGCATCACCCAGGCTGGAGTGCAGTGGCATGATCTCAGCTCACTGTAACCTCCGTCTGTGTTCAAGTGATTCTCTTGCCTCAGCTGCCTGAGTAGCTGGGACTACAGACACGCGCCACCACACCTGGCCAATTTTTGTATTTTTAGCAGAGATGGGGTTTCACCATGTTAGCCAGGATGGTCTTGATCTCCTGACCTCGTGATCCACCCGCCTCGGCCTCCCAAAGTGCTGGGATTACAGGCATGAGCCACCGCGCCCAGCCTACTCTAAGATTTATTGTAGCTTCTAGTTCCTTTAAAAATTTAACTAAATTCCTAACTCTCAGTAAGACTAAACTTCCTCACTGTTCATTAGTTTGTTTTCCTGTTAAAAAAAAAAAAATTTAAAGGCTTTGTTAAAATTATTAGCAAAACCTCAAGAAGAATTGTAATTGACATCTAATAACATTTCTGGAGTAAAGGATAAAATTCCTCTTTTTATACTTTTAAAAAGATACAGACTTCGTTTTATTTGGTATCCATGATAGAGACCAAGAGACATTTTCTTCTGGTCAGAGGGAAGTTCTTGGCTCAGGGAAGCTGTTTCTCTGAGTCCTTTCTGACTCCTTAGCCCACTCTCTTGACCCTCTCCCCACATTACCTCCCCCACCAGGTGTGACACTTTGTTATCTTTCAGAGCAACTGATGTTTATTGTGAGTAGATGATTTGCTCCTTCCAGCTTTTCCTCCTTGCAACTTAGATTAAAATAGCCCTACTACCAAATTAATTTGACTTCTTAATATCAACAAATAAATGCCAAACTCTTTAGCCTGTCCTGTGGAAACACTCCCTGATCTTTCCTTTATTTGACATTTTAGCATTACCATTTTATCTCTATCTGTCTATCTATCTATCTGCATAGCCATCCAAGACTACAATCAACAAGATTTCTTACCCTGTTCCAAATATATCTGAGTTCTCTTCACAGTTTCCCACCTTTGTTTATATATCCACTCACTTTACCCATGTGCCCTCTTGTATCCTATTTTTTTTTTTTAATTATTATACTTTAGGTTTTAGGGTACATGTGCACAATGTGCAGGTTTGTTACATATGTATACATGTGCCATGTTGATTTCCTGCACCCATTAACTCGTCATTTAGCATTAGGTATATCCCCTAATGCTGTCCCTCCCCCCTCCCCCCACCCCACAACAGTCCCCGGAGTGTGATGTTCCCCTTCCTGTGTCCATGAGTTCTCATTGTTCAATACCCACCTATGAGTGAGAACATGCGGTGTTTGGTTTTTTGTCCTTGCGATAGTTTACTGAGAATGATGTATCCTATTTTTTAAATTGCTATATAATTCACACACCATAAAATTAAACCTTTTAAATGTACAAGTGGTTATTAGCATATTCATAAAGTTGTGCAACCATCACCACTATCTAATTCCAGAATATATTTATCACCTCAAAAAGAAACCCTGTAACCATTAAAGTCACTCTCCACTTTTCCCTCCTCCAAGTCTCTGGAAAGTACGCATCTACTTTCTGTCTCTTTTTTTTTTTTTTTTTTTTTCCTTTCTTGAGACAGGGTCTCACTGTCTCCCAGGCTGGAGTACAGTGGTGTGATCTGGGCTCACTGAAAACCCCGCCTCTCAGGTTCAAGTGATCCTCCCACCTCAGCCTCCCATGTAGCTGGGACCACAGGTGAACACCACACCTTGCTAATTTTTGTATTTTTTAGTGAGACAGTTTCTCCCTGTTGCCCAGACTGGTCTTGAACTCCTGGGCTCAAGTGATCCGCCCACCTTGGCCTCCCAAAGTGCTGGGATTACAGGTGCAAGCCACCACACCCGGCCCTTTCTGTTTCTATGGATTTCTCAACTCTAGACCATTCAAATAAATGAGACTGTACAACATAGGGCCTTTGTGTCTGGCTTCTTTCATTTAGCATAACGTTTTTAAGGTTCATGCATGTTATAACATATATCAGTACTTCATTTCTATTTATGGCTGAATAATATTTCACTGTGTGGATATTGCACGCTTTGTTTATCTATTCATCACTTTATGGACATTGGAGTGATTTCTACTTTGGGGATATTTTAAATAATGCTAATATAAACATTTATGTGCAAGTTTTTGTGTGGGCAAATGTTTTCAATTCTCTTGCGCATATGCTTAGGAGCGAAATGCTGCGTCCTATGTTACTCTATTTTTAACTTCTCGAGGAACTGAAAAGCTGTTTTCCAAAGTGGCTACAACATTTGGTATTCCAGAAGCAATTTCCTCACATCAACACCAATGCTTTTCATTGTCTGCATTTTTTATTTTAGCCATCCTAGTAGGTGTGATGTGGTACTTCACTGTGGTTTTGATTTGCATTTACCAAATTACTAAGATGATAAGCATCTTTGTATGTGCTTGCTGGTTATTAGTATATATTCTTTTAGAGATACCAAGCCTTATTAGATAGAGATTTTGTTAATAGTTTTCCCTATTCTTTGGGTTGTCTTTTTATATTCCTTATACAGTCCTTTGAAGAACAAAACCTCCCAAATACCATATCAATTAAAATTCTGCTTATCCTTCAAGACTATTTCTAAACACCACATATTTCTTGATAGACTTTTTAGTTCTCACAAATTAATGCTATCTCTATATTTTTGAATGGGCAGAATACTTGATTAGTACCTGCTATTATATTTGTAAAATATTAACTTCTAGATGTGTTCATTTTCTTTATATTTGGATGCTCAAGATCAGTGACTATAGTTTATAGACTTTGCATTCTTCTTCATGGTATCTTTGCTTATAACAAGAGCCTTACAACAAATTTTGTTTATTTGTTAAAGAAGCAGGAGCCAGTAGAGCTAAGACAGGTAGTCTACATGTGGTGATATAAAGTTCATATAGGTCTGGGGAGCATGTTTAAACAGATGTCTCCACATGAATGAACTTTTATGAAAACTGCTTCTAGGGTGGGGACGTTAAGGGGAGAAAATTACATTTACATACTCTAAACAAAAATACCACCAGGAATTCTATTACCTGACATTATTTAGTTTATTTCTCAGCTGGACTTTTTTTTTTTAAGTAAACACAGTTAAGAATGTTCTATTTATCAGCACACAACACAAACTGCTTTTGGCATGTTTCTAATCACATGTTCCTATAATTGAATTTTCTTTTACTGTTCACAACTAGAAATTTGCCTTCTTTAAATGTGTGTTTTTAAAACCACGAGTTCTTGATTGCTCACTTCTCAGGGCTAAACTAGCATTGGTCTTCTTTCCCTTATGACTAGGCATGACTGTACTAATGAAAAACAGGGCCTCTTTATTTATAACGGCCTTGGGGTCAATTATGAATTTATCATCATGTCCTGCAGATTTAAAATAAAATATGCTGTGCAGTATAACCATTGTACAAAATTGACATTAAGTAGATTCTCTGGGTTTGGACTTAATAAAAAATACAAAGAGTGCTGCCTAAAAGGTTTCTCCAACTATAAATTCTATTAGGTAGCTTTTAATACAAGACAGTAGGAAACTGAACAACTAAATTAGAGGGATTTTTTTCACTGCTGTTTTGTGTCTCATGCATTTGAACAATCAGAGGAGGATAGTTGGCTAATTCACAGAAACAATATTTCATATCTCCATAACAGTAATTCAAAAGCTGCCTACATTTTAACTTATGTCAATTCTGTATGTCTTAAAATATTTACATCCAGTGTCAACTTATTTGCAGAAGATATTTGGTTAACCATAAGGAATATGTGCATGAAATATGAGGAACAATCTTTTTTTGTGTGTCAAAAATAACCTAATTCCTTTACATTTACAAGTTAATCCATGATCACTAGCCTCAGACCACTTTGAGACTAGCCACCTGGAAGGTGGTAAGATAACATAAAAGTTTCTGTTTTAACTCCTATTGCAGATAACACTGATTTTCACATAGCTATGTTACTACCCATGCTGAGACAAAGGTCTTTTTATGGGTCAGGAAGATCAATGTGTCCTCTCCATGCATGTGTCACTGTCTACACAACTTAAAGCCACAGACTCAATGAGAATGTAAAGAAAGGCAGACACAGACTTTAAGGTTAATTGTACATTTGAGAGTCTAAGACCTTTTTTCCAATTTCAAGGAAAGAATCAACCTGCTAAGTCCTACCTAGTGAAGACTGAGGATATTCTAGGTACCCTGTGTCCGACCCTCAGTAGCATTCATCCATTTCAAGTGCTCAGTAGGCACACATGGGTGTATTGGTTCCAGCATTAGACAGCAGAGTTATATAACACTTTCATCTTCACAGAAAGTTCTACTGGACAGTGCTGATCTGGAAAGCAGGGGATCAATTCCTTATAACTTAGGATCCATGATATCTTTAGTGGTCTTACTTTGGAGAGAGACTTAGTCTGGAACTGGAATTGTTAATTCTACCAATTTTACATCCCTGCTTGTACGTTGCAGTTAATACGCTTTGTGGGTAAGAGAAGAAATGGAATGTAAAAAAAAAAAAAACAAAAGGAAAATGAAGGGCAAGATATATTCAATATGTTAGCGATGCTGATGGACTTTGAACCTTGGTAATTTTTTGTTTTTTTATGAAAAAAAATAAACTCACTGAGCCCCAAAAGATCCAACTTAGAAGTAAAAAAAGTACATTGAATTATTGTGTTTGTTAGTTTTAAATGGCTGCCAAGGCAGATATATATTCTCTCAATAACTAGTTTCTTGTTAATTCTTCTTAATTTTCACATTAATTTAAATGCTAATATATAAAGCATAAGCAAATAAGTAGATACCTGTGTATATAGCCCTGCCGTAGGAATATAAATAAAATATCAGGTTTCCACACTGATATCTTATTTAATTGGAAACACTGAAAATATGTTAACATAATTTGGTTTTTAGATTCTTTCTAGAATTCAATTTCTAATAAGCCAAATTTTTTAAGTGTAGTAACATTGGAGTAAAACCAAGTCCTCTCCAGACCAAAAAAAAAAAAAAAAACTATTTCAAAGAACCACTTCCAAAAATCGATACATCATAATGAACATCTAGAATTTGTGAGGAATTGTCTAGAAAATGGGTTTAAATGTTAACTACACAGTTAAAGCTCTACTCTTCACTTTTCCAAAAGCAGCCTAGTTAGGAACTAGCTTTGGTTATAAATGTCTATTGCTTTTGAATGTCTTATTTCACCATGACTTTCAAAGTAAGTCTTTTAAAAATTATCATAATAATGTCTAACCTCCCCTGAAAGAAAGGCTTTATAGATTAATGGGGGTAGGAATTGGGAGGAGTCTTTCCTTGAAGGAAATACCCATTAATCAGTTTCAGTTGCCTTCTGGGTTCAAACTTTGGGTGTCGTTTTGCAAAAAGCACCAACAGGTTGTTCAGACAAGGAAGATTTTCTAGTAGCACCTTCTGCTGGGCCCGTCCACAGCAAGGCACGCCCCAGCTCCTGTCTGCACAATTGATGAATGTACTTCAGGCAGGGCTAGGACACAGCTCAGTACAGTTCTCTAAACGGTGATAAATGACCACCTTTGTGTGAAATGGGTTAGGTGGGAGGGCCACCCTTTGACAAGGCAGAAGATGAAATGATTACTATTGGATTCTATTGACCTGTCTGGTTAGAACAGTTGTGCCTCTTCGTAGAGGTTAATTGGACTTGAACTCAAGAAATTAAGAGGTCAGCTGGGGTCACAGTGACAGCAGGCCCACTTTTAACTTGCTGCTAATAACATTTGGCAGAAGGAGGATGAATCTGGGAATTTTAGCCTAGATACAGTTCAATCTCTTTAAGAGTAATGGTTTATACAAATTATTAAGTAAACCTTAACTTTGTATCACATATAAAAATCCAATGTGTTTTCAATTCCTATCAAGACCTTTTAAATAACTATGAATCTTCTTGAAATATAAACATTAGAATACATGTTGTCTTGGTTTACTTAAATATGCACACACATTTAGACTAGAAGTAGTGAAGACTCCATCAAAAAATTAAGAAATTTGGATTTAGAAAAGAGAGATACAGAAAGGCTTGAAAATAACATTCTAAATTACAAATGTAAGAAAAACAGAGAGAATTAATATTTTATAATATATACAGTAAGGCATATCCTAATACTGATTTCACAAGCATATTTGCAAGCTTCACACATCTTGAGAATTTAGTAAAACAATTGAATTGTTACTGCTTCCTGAGAAGATATCTAAATTTAGTGACACAAGACTTAACTTCAGCTTCGCTGTTATTATCGTGGTTACTTGACACTTCAGAGTCTTTTCTGGACAAGGACCCTGGCACTTTCCCTTGTGCCACCTGCTTAACCACTGAACCCCACAGCGAGTTCCAGTATGGGCAGGATCACAGAGCGCTTTGCAGGGATTGAGAGCATGGTACACAATGCCAGGAAGGAGAGCCACAAGGGAGACTTGGGCTGGGACTGGGCCGTGACATCCAGATGGTGGGGAACAAGGGACATCACCTAATTAGTGGTGCTGTTCCAGCAGCTGTGTAACTAGGGCAACAGAAGGAAGGGAAGGAGGAACACTTGGAAATCCACAGCCTTGAAACTACTCTCCAGTCCTCCAGCTTTTTGGAGATCAGTTTATGCCCATACCTGTAGCTTGTACCTAAGAAAGTTGGGCATAACAGAGAAATGGTTTTGCTTCTTTGTGCTGGGATCAACCTCAAAGAATAACACCTCATTTAAGATCATGTACACAGCCCCTTTTTCTAGTAAAATCATTTATTTTCTCTTTTATCTTAGGGTTGCCAAATAAGGGGAGTACTATAAATAAAGCTCTAGGAATACTATCATATCAGAGGAGCATGGTATGCTAACCAGACTCTTTTAACCACCTTAACACTAAATCTCATTACTAGTTAACTTAATAAATTACAAAATCTCTAAAACAATCATAGAAAATATGCCAGGTTTTGATTTATTTACTAGAGAAGAAAGTGCTCTGGGCTAGGAATCAGTAAGCTCCTGTTCCAGCACCACCTCTGCCACTTCCTAAAAGTGATCCTAGACAAATCATTACACTATGCTGGTCCTCATCCCCAGCTGTAAAATGTGGGCATTGGTTTAGCTGATTACTAAAAGCCCTGACAGATTGGAAAATCCGAGGGACTATGGCAGTGGGGCTCAACCTTGCCTGCACATTAGAATTACCTGGGGAGCTTTAAATTGAATTAATATCCGGGAGTGGACCTGGGCATTGGCATGTCTTAAAAGTTCCCTCGGTGATTCTAATGTGCAGGCAGCATTGTGACCCACAGCTGTATGATATCACCAAATCCAGGCCCCATGCCTATTATACTACTCACATTTATAGAGCACTTAGCACAGGCACTGTGCTTATCATCAATTATCTAAATTATGCAGGCATTGCAACCTGCTGTGGATTGGGTATTATCGGCCGTGCTTTACCCCATTTTACAAATAAAAAAACTGAGGCTTATATAGATGAAATAAACTGGTAAGAATGTCCAGCTAGAGTCTGGGAGATCTTGTCTGAATCCAAGCCTGGTTCAGACACCAGAGCCTGCGCTCTTAACCACTGCACTTTCACAGCCTAGGAATATTTCTCATCTGTTTCTCTACTACTTAGTACTGGAGAATCTGCAACTGAAAGTACAAATGTCTATGACTGGTGTCCTACATTTCTCCATGCTGATGTCTCCAGAGGCAACCTCCATCCTTTACTTAAACCACCCAACTTCACAGCACCCCATTTGAGCAAGAGGATTTTAGAAGCTGCACAAATGAACTGTGAGATTAAGGGGCTTTCCTCTGCAAAGGGATGTCATCCTGGTAAAATCCTTGGGATCCCTGGTTACATGGCTGGAGACACCTAGTGATGCTACATTCCTGATTCCAACTGCCCACCAATGACAGACTATGAAGCATCTAATTAACTTTTTAATTTCCTATTTAAAGCAGAAATGCATCAGATATAGTCAGAGTGTATCTTAACTAATTGTAAAAACTCCACATTTTCATCATGCCCATTCAGATATAGCTTCTGAAAATTAGATTAAATTAAAACATGTACAAATATAGGCACATTTTGCATTTAGAGGCCCAGTAGTCCAGTGAATGTAGCAATTAAATTCACATCACTGAAATATATTACTTGAAAAAAATTTCCAAAATTTTCTGAAAAACATATAATTAAATCACCCAATCCCTCTTTAGAAAGAATGTTTTGATGTGCCAGAAGCAGTTTGAGACTTTAAAAAAAAATCTTTAAAGTTTTTTGCTTAAACAGAAAAGTGAAATTACATCAAGAGTAAACAAACCTGAACTCAATATTTGCTAGCTTGTTCTCCAGGTATCACATGGAAAGAATGCTTGGAAATTTTCTTGCTGGCTGTTAAATAACATCAATCCTCAGCTGTGTTGTTGTTCTTTGTGCCAGAGGGTAACCCAACTGCTTTACTAAATCCTGACTCACTTTAGAGAGAACTGTGGGCTTGCCATCTACTCAGCTGGATGCAATTCAGAAAGAAAAGCACCAACTAATATTTGAAGTTAGGCCCAGGTGGGGACAAAGAGCTGTCGACACCCTTGCAAGGTGCAGATCTTCCACAAAGGAAAGTGCAGGTAGATTCCTTTCCTTTGAACCATAATTCCTCTAATTTATACTGTGGCCTGTCAACAAAGCATTAACATGTATTTTACCAGAAGGCCTGTTTGAAGGTAAGACAGCAGGCTACAGCCACCATACACACACACACACACACACACACACATACACACACTATATATATACATATATATGTAGAGTATGTATATATGTATACACACACACATATATACATATATACATACACACACATATGCATACACAGTCAAAAGCCACATAATGATGTCTCGGTCAATGATACATGATGGTAGTTCCATGAGAACATAATAGAGCTGAAAAATTCCTAACAATACGATGTTGCAGACATTGTAAGATCTTTTTGTGACATGTTTGTGATATCGCTGGTGTAAACAAACCTACTTTGCCTCTAGCCATATAGCACATGCAAGTATATACAGTACATACTATTTGATAAAAAATGGCTTTATGGTTTATATATTTACTATTCTGAACTTTTTATTATTATTTTGGAGCATACTTCTTCATATTAAAAAAAAAGTTAACTGTAAAACAACTTTAGTCAGGTCCTTCAGGAGATGTTCCTGACGAAAGCACTGTTATCACAGGAAATGACAGCTCCACGCATGTTATTGCCCCCACACACCTTCCAGTGGGACGAGATGTGGAGGTAGAAGACAGTGATGTTGATGATCCTGACCCTGTATTGGCTAGGATAATGTATGTGGGTGTCTTAGTTCTTAACAAAAGAGTTTAAAAACTAAAAGATAAATTTAAAATTCAAAAAACAGTAAAAAGCTTATAGACTAAGGATACAAAGAAAATACTTTTGTACATCTGTACAATGTGTTTGTTTTAAGCTGTTATGACAAGAGTCAAGAGTCAAAAAAATTTAAAAGTTTATAAACTAAAAAAATTACAGTAAGCTAAGGTTAATTTATTAATAAACATTTAAAAGAGAAATTTAGCGTAGCCTAAGTATACAGTGTTTAATGGATCTATAGGAGTGTACAGTAATGTCCGAGGTCTTCACATTCATTTGCTCCTCACTCACTCACTTGCCCAGAGTAACTTTGTTTTGCAAGCTCCATTCATGATAAGTGCCCTATTAAGGTGTAGCATTTTAAATCTTTTTACCATATTTTCATGGTACCTTTTCTGTGTTTAGATACACAAATACCATTGTATTACAATTGCCTATAGTGCTCTGTACAGGCACGTGCTGTACAGGTATGTACCTGGGATCAACACAGGCTCAACCAGCTAGGTTGATGTAAGTACACTGTATGATGCTCCCACAAAGATGAAATTGCCTAACAATGCGTTTTTCAGATCATATGTAATGTATAACTATATATAAACCTTAATTTTTTAAAAAATACAATTTACCACAATATAATGAATGCATACCTTCAGGGATTAGAATCACGCTTTAAGTGAGAAAATGAATTCATTCCACAATTGTTGTTTTAGTACCTACTATGTGCCTACTCCTCTGCTAGGCGCTGGGATAATTGCAAAATTAAAATGAAATCCAATGAAAAAATTCAGTCTGGTTCACTTAAATGTGCATTCATATTTGGCCACTGTACCAGTGATGTCTAGACTGCTATGCTTTGCATATTTATAGTACTGCTCTGAGAATTCACAATGCTTATACTCTTCTCTCATTGTGCCATCAAATCTTAGAAAATGAGAATGTTCTGGCAATAATACTTGTGTGCTTAAATTGGGAAATTTAATTGTAATGCTTTTTTATACTTTAAAGAGCTGATGCAACAGAAAAAAATACTATTTGCTGTATATTGATTTGTACTCTACAAAGAAAGTGGTAACTAACAATGGAAGGCTATCTATATTTCCTTCTGTTTCCCTCCTTTCATTTATTCCCCACCAGTTGAGAATTTGGAATGCAAGTTCAGAATTATAAGCTGGAAAATGTTGGGAAGAAAATATTGGGGTGTCAAAGTGCAGTATGAGAGTGAGAATTACAGCAAGAAAGAAAAAAGAAGGAAACGGAGAGAGAAATTAGAATAACAAAGAGTTACAGACTGAATTGTGCCCCCCACCCTAATTTATATGTTGAAGTCCTAACCTTTTATGTGACTATATTTGGAAATAGGGCCTTTAAGGAGGTAAATGAGGTTAAATGAGCTCATAAAGGTGGAACCTTAACCCAATAGGACATCAAACCAATTGGAAAAAAGAAGAGACAACAGAGAGTTCTGTCTCTGCATAGGTACAGAGGAAAGGCGTTTTGATGACACAGTGAAAAGGCACCTGTCTGCTAGTCAGGAAGAAAAGAATCACCAGAAAAAAACCATGCTGGCACTCCATTCTTGGCTTGTAGTTTGAAGAACTATGAGAAAATAAATTTCTGTTGTTTAAGCCACTAGTCTGTAGTATCTTTTACGGCAGCCTGTACTGACTGATACACAGAGGGAAGGCTAGGTGTAGATGGATGAAGGAAAAAAATCAGTGCTGTAGGGTGATGTGAGGTTCAACATGACTATTCTGAAAGGTGGCTTTCTGTGTGATGCACTATGAGATTCCTCCTCTCCACTCCCACATCTTCAGTAGAACCTGCTATGCTTATATATGTTCATCATTTACTCTTAATTTTGTTCCTGGCAATAAAATTTACCATTCTATTTTATTTGATACAGCATAGACAAAGAGGAGCTTTTGGCCAGCTGATGCCCATGAGAATACAAGACTGGGGGTGAAAGGCCAGCTTTTGCAGGAACTTGAGGAATATATTTAGACTTCTAGGGAGCATAAAATCTAAATTTTTAGGTAAAGTTATCTAGCCCGAGAGATATCTCTGCTAAAATAGAGGTTGAATGCTATTAGGAACCTCTGAAGTCATCTCTGTCCTTCAATTTAAAGGTAAAGGTATTAGGGCCGTTTGAGGTGAGGACTGAGGTATTCTTGCACTATATTCTTGTCCAGATGGCAAAGGGAACAGGTTTTGAAACTCAAAATTTGCGCTCTTTAAATTCCTTTGTTAACTATAATATTATTTATAATTTATTATAATTTATAATAATTTATTTATAATTATATATATTTATATATAATTTTATATATATTTATATATAATTTTATATATATTTATATATAAATTATATAGAAATATATATAATTATATATATTTATATAGAATTATATAAAAATTATATATAATTTATATAGAATTTATAATTAGTTATATGTAATTATATATAAATTATATATAATTATATTTATATATAATTATTTGTATATTTATATATAATTATAAGTAAATTATAAATAATATTATATATATTTATAATAATTTGTTAATAATATTTTTCACTTGCTTTGGACCATATAATACTTTTTTTAAACCCCTAGCCCTGTTCCATCTCTTTTTGAGACAGAATCGTGCTCTGTTGCTCAGGCTGGAGTGCAATGGTCTGATCATGGCTCACTGCAGCCTCGACCTCCTGTGCTCATGCAATCCTCCCATTTCTCAGCCTCTTGAGTAGCTGGCACTACAGGTATATGCCAACACGCCTGGATAATTTGTGTATTTTTTGTAGAGACGGAGTTTTGCCATGTTGCCCAGGCTAGTCTTGAAGTCCTGGGTTCAAGCAATCCACCCACCCGGCCTCTCAGAGTACTAGTATTACAGGTATGAGTTGTAACACCCAGCCTGTTCCTTCCCTTTAAGCTACCCTGTCTTACTGGTCATAATTTGCTTTGGGAATTCAAATAATAATTATACCCAGCTTTGTTTTGAAAAACAAATAACTGATGAGAAGGTGCCTTGCACACTGTAAAGTTCTACAAAATATGGAGTGTTATTATTACCTATTACTCAACTCTGTAACCATATAGCTTTTTTTCTTCTGATGAGAAAAATTAGATTTTATTTTAAATTTAGACACTGCTCAGACTACTCCTAACTAGTACACACATTATCGCCGATTATTGTCAGAATACATATATGCATTCCTACTAGAAATAGCCAACTGCTGAGGCAGGAAACGGAAAGGATACTGATTTTGTAGTTAAACAGGCCAAAGTTAAAATTCTGGTTACTCAATTAAGTAGTTGCTTATCCTGGAAGAAATTTCTGAATGTCTCCATGCCTTAGCTTCCCCCCATGAAACTGGACTGATGCCTTTTTCATGGGGTTGCTGTGGTGGAAAAGGAGATAAAACAGGTAAAGTGTGGTTTCACAGATAACATTTATAAAAATGCATATTTGTTCAATGCTTGTAAACATGATTCATGAATGAAACACGGATGGCAGACTATTAACATCACAGAACTGATGAAAGGAGAGGACTCATACAGCAAACATTAATGCCTTTTTGTCTTCTTTAAATCCAACCTTAGGTAGACTTTAATTCTGTGAAGTGAAAGCTCTTATTTTTTTTTTACATTCACAATTAAATTAAGACTTGAGTTCCTTTATGTTATTTAAAAAATAACAGATATGAGAGATAAATGAGGTAGGGTAATATATACAAATATATATATATATATATATACACACAAAAAATATATATATATTTATTTTGTCAAACGGGTTTCCAGTCAGCCCCTAAAGCTGTTTACTTCAGGAAAGAACTGGCTTACAATTGATCTGATTTTCTGTCAGGGGGATCGTGTTAATGTTAACACAGCTCCACGGGGTCTGGCACATGAAAGTGTGGCCTCGAAGGGTAAAGGCAGTTACTGAAAGGGAAAGAATAGAAGGGCTTTTAAACTCTCCAGTTTCTAGTACATGTGAGATCATATTGGATGTGGTACAGACATTGCTTTGCCCTGAACAGTGGGGCAATTCAAAGACTCATATTTTTGCATCACAAGTACCAAAGAAAATATTTACATTTTAATCTATTGCATTTTTAAGCTTTTTAGTGGACATTTAGAATATGGCAATTATGTCTCAACTTGAGTTAATATAAAGACAAAAATGTTAAAGGTAAATATTTATTTCAATAAATGTTTTTATTTCATCAGAGATTTAAACAAGAATATCCACAAGTGAGTGGAAAGGTAAACCAACTTTAAAACTGAAATAGTAAGAAAATAGAATTATAACAAAAGTATTTTGTTTCATATATTAATTGATGCTTAGAGCAATTTACTGCTTGACAAGCTTTTAGATACGTAGAAATTCCGTTCCCTGTACACTATTCAGCATTTGATAAAGATTCTGACACTTTGGACATAGTTTTTAATTGAGTATGATAAAGAGATTTTAAAGTATCCTAAACGTTTTGTCTGAAAAGAAATATTAAATTTTTCAGCATACAAATAAGATTGGAATGACTTTAAGGCACAAAAGGTCTGTAGAAATCTAACTAAAATTATGTAATTTTTTTAACTTTTATTTTAGGTTCAGGGGTACACATACAGATATGCTACACAGGTAAACTAGTGTCACAGGAGTTTAATGTACATATTATTTCATTATTTCCTTTTATCTGTATGACAATGAAAATGCTACTTTACTCACTAAAGTACCAGTTTGGAAAATAATATTGCTATATTTATTCCAAAGGGATTTTGAATTAAAAGCCAAAGCAAGAAAACTCAAATGTGCTATTTACTTACTTAATATTAGGAAAACACATCTTGTATCTCCAATATAACTCTAGTTATTAGCCAAGAAATTAATTAAAAATACTTTAGGAAAGTCTTAAATATGCTACTGTTGAGGGTACCCCCAAATTTTTTTAAAATCAAAGACCAATAAAGTAAAATGAGGAATCTCTTGAGGCCAAATATATTCTAAGAAATAGCAAAGCCACAGTTAGGACTCATAATAAATGGTTCTCAATTTTATCCAGCCCCCAAATCCCCTGATATCTCCCTTGTACTCCAATGCACACAATATTCCAATAACTCACTAACTAACTAAATGAATAAATAAATCCATCCATCAATCAGTCTAGGGTGGGCTAGGTAACTGTACATAGAAATAGACATAACTGTAATATTGCCCCTGAAGGGGATGTTAATTCCTTCTGTTGAAGTTATTACAAGGTTGGCTAAGTCTAGGCTGTCAGGATAGAAGGGACTTCTTCCTTCCACAAATATAGACTATGAAGGGTACAATGTGCTGTTCAATTGAAGCTTTTTATCCTGGAAAAAATAAACGGAACCTTATTATTGAAAGTGTTATTTAATCTAAAAGCAATATGTTGGTAGAGGTTCAGGAAAGAAGCTCTCCATCAGACTATCTGACCTGAAATTTTAATTGGTCTTTGACTAGCAAAGGGTCACCATGGTGGCTATGTATTGCTTTTAATTTACCTAGGACCAATGAATGACTCAAACACAATCAAATGGATTCTCTCTCAAGGGCTGAGGAATACAGATACCAGAGAGGGGAAAAATGGCTGTCATTTGTTTCTTCGTTTCAGCTATGGATGAGTCCCTACTTCTGAGTCTTCAGGAACTACCTGGTGCCTCAGTATCCCTTTGATATTCTGAGTGACCCCATATTCTTACAGCAATTTTCCTTTTGGCCAAGAGTAGATTTTTTTTTTTTTTTTCTAAGAACTAAAGAGCTATAAATACCAAGAGTCAACAACGTCATTCACCTAATTCTTCTCAATCCTTTATCCTCCCAGGCCAGCCATACATATAGGTAAGTTAAGGCACAGGCCAAGAGCTAAATTTGGCACAGAAGTAATCAAATATCACCCAATTTCTATTACATATGAGATCATGTGGCATATACAGATATTGTTTTGTCCTATTATATATTGAGTGTTTATCATGTGTCAGGCACTATGATGAGGACTGGACATGAATTATCTAATTCAGTTCTTATAACAAATGCATAGGGTAGTTTCAATTATAGTGACCATTTTACGTATGTAGAAATTAATCAATTTCTAGTCTCACAGGTATCAAGTGGCAGATCTAGATGATATAAGCACCCCAAAGAGGCACTAAAAAGTAATCAATGTGGCAAGACATATGGATAAAGTTCCCTCCAGAGTTTTCTCCTCTACTATTAGTAGCAGAAATGTTTATCCCCCATTCCTGCCATTTATTTCCATGAAGATGGGTCCCTCTCTGCCCCTCAATTTGTTACCTGGCTGGTTGATGACAACCCTTGGTCTAGATTTCTCAACTGAGTGGATCTAATTCATCAAACATCTGCCTTGAGTGATTTAGTCTTTTACTCCTTCGTTTTTTCTTGAGTGAGCATCTATTCTAAAGAACAGATTTACCAGGAAAAAAAAAAGCAGTAAATTCCTTTTGGTGTTTATTCCAGGTATATAGTTCATTCCACGTTTTATGAACACTCAAGACATTTTTGGATGATCTGATCTATAGATACACCAGTATTATTTTTTAGTTATTTCCGAATATAGGTGAGAGAGAAGTACAATTTGGTGCGTCACTTCAAGATCGTACATTTCACCATCTTCCAGTATCCCATTCTTTACATAAGTTAGAAGATTTTACTATTTAATATTAACTGTGATGAGAAGAATAAGATTTTACTATTTAATATTAATTGTGATGAGAAGAATGGCAGGTAAAAAAGCAATTCTCACATTCCTTAACTTTACAGAGAAGATACCATTGGATCCACTGCCATTCTCAGCATTTAGGTTTCCAAAATGATAAATGATCAACTTGCCAATTTCTTACACAGGAGAAAAACAAAAAGAGCAGACATCATATAGGAAGATTATGTGTTTAAATATCCCTTAAAAAGGCAGAAATCATATAAGAGGATTACGTGTTTAAATATCCCTGAAGTTGGCAAAAATGAGAGTGACTATCTTTTTCTTCCTTGACAGTCCATGCATATGTTAAATAATTCTGATATCTAAGTCTCATATGAACATGCAATATTAAATACATGAGAAAAGGTAAGCCCATATCAGGATAATTTAAGAGCTCATTGGGTAATGGTCCAAGGAAAAAATCTTAGTCATTGAAGGGTACATTGAAAGATTCTTCCAAGTCATTAGAAAAGAAAAAAAAAAAGGAAGAAATTTTCAACCTGTAAAATGTATTATAAGTCACTGCTCCTGTAGCCTATAAACTGTACTTACCTGCTCCAACATAGACTGTACTTAGTTAGTTCCTAGAAACAGAGAAATCTATAGATTTCTGAGCCTGGCCAACTGCATTCACTAGAAAATGGTTTGTAGTTTAATTTTCTCAAAAACTACTACTATGAGGAGTGGTGTCAAATATTGAATGGAGCACTCTCAGTTTTACAGTTAGAAAGTTGTTGGTAGTGTTCTTCTCTTCCTTTTTGAAAACAGGAAAGGGATCACCAAAAACTAGCATCAGCTGAGTGATATTACCTGAGGTGCTAGATAGGATCCAGGTCACCTTCTGGAGTTGAAATGACTTTTCCTTTCTCCTATGTTCTGATGAACTACATGAGTCGAGATCACTAAATAAAGAATACAAATTATTAAGGGATGCCAGAACAATGCCAGGACAATATCAGGACAAGCTGACATCTTTTTTTTTTTTTCCAAAAAAAAAAAAAAAAACATTGTTCAAAACAGCTTTCATTCTAGCCAACTAATTCCTAACTGTATATATAATATGTCAAGGGACCTACATAAGCTACTCATTGAGAAAATCGTCTTTTGACTTTTGTGTAAAATTGTAGACTAACTTGAGAATTAGTAAATTAAAATCAGACTCCTATAAATGTAATGGTATGAGTCACTGTCCTGGGGAAATACCTGTGTTCGTGTCAATGTATCAGAAAGATTAGTATCACCTAATGCATCACCATGTTAGGGGCAGTATATGGAGACTTTTTCCATAAGTATAACTTCTTAGACACTCTCTTCTATTTGAATTTTATTAGTACAATATGTCCAAAATCTAGTGATACTAATAACAGAATGGTTTATTATACATGATACAGTGTTCAACATACTTTCCTTAGAATTCGTACCCTGACTTGCTAGTTAAGGAATATATTGTTTTCAATTTTTCATTGGGAAAATGGGAATGCAATACTTATTAAATACATTGAATAAAAGCATTTGTATCCAATACTCAATAAATCATAACTAGAATTATATCACTATTTTCAATATCAGGAAGATGAGTTTTAGAAAGCTTATATAACGATTATGAGTTTTCAGTAGAACTGCAGAGATTTTATCCTTATGGAAGACTAAGGTATGTGTCTCCTGTGTGTCTTAAGCACAAGATTAAATAAATTGTATTTCTTCATCACAGATCCATTGAAACTAATGTTTTAGAAGTACATTTGTTACCATGGAAAGATGCTTCTAATTTGCTGTTAAATGAAAACTTAGGTAATATAAAATATATTTTACTAATAAAAATTAGCTTCTTTCTCCTCTTTCCTGTAAACTTTATCATATGAATTTTGCAGTTCCAGCATTTAAAGTATACTTTGAATGACATGAATTTTATCATATCATTTATAATTGATCTTTTTAAATAATCTTGTTTTATATTTTATTATTGCTCCTTAAAATCCTTATTCTAAATAGAAAAGAATGATAAAGTCATGCAAATTCACACAAAAATATCTAATATAGAAAGTGACCCATCATCCAATGTTAGCTACTGTCAAAAAGAAAAATTTGGCATTTTATCACAAAAGTAAAATATGTCAAAGTAAATTAAAACTGAATAGAAAATAGAAATAGAATTCACTCCTTTTTCTTACCAAATATAGATCTCAACCATAAATCTTTGCTGTGTTCAACGAATTAATATTCCATGTGTTTCTTCTAGATCTTATAAATTCCAAAAGAAAAACTCTTTATTTTCCATAATGGCACAATAATGATATTATAATATAATTACATTCATCTCAATATAAAAAAACTATTAAATACTTTCTACTTTCTAGTAGCATAAAATCTTATTGCAGTTTCTCTTGATTGACCAGTAAGAAGTTGGTCTCACGGAAAAGCAGCTCAAACACATTAAAGATGTTTTTGTTCTTTAAAA
Source organism: Symphalangus syndactylus (assembly GCF_028878055.3). NCBI lineage: Eukaryota > Metazoa > Chordata > Mammalia > Primates > Hylobatidae > Symphalangus > Symphalangus syndactylus. The sequence continues at coordinate 47,803,140 of NC_072440.2, forward strand.
TAAATTTTGTCTCTTTTTTTAACAATAGGAGTGTATGCTCTAGAGACCATAATACAATCATGATTTAGAAATAATATGAGGATTTTAGAAATCCACTTTAAAACAGGATATTTTCTATTAATTGAATAGTTTCATGACGCTGATAAATATTTATAAAATGGAAGGCTAAATTAAAAATACATCAATAAAAGGCTAAACTTGGTAATTAGCTATTTTCTATATATTTGTGGGTGACAAAAAACTTATCTATTTACCTTTATTAAATGGACTCTAAGCTTTAGTCTCAAATTGCCCTAACCTTGTCCCAGCATAGTCACTCATGCCTGTAATCCCAGCACTTTGAGAAGCTGAGGTGAGAAGATTGCTTGAGGCCAGTTGGTGGAGTCCAGCCTGGATAACAAAGCGAGACTCTGTCACTGAAAATAAAATAAAACACAGAAAAAAAAAGAAAGGGAATGCTCACACAGGTAAATAATATTTAATAATATATAAAATAATAAAATAAAATAGTTGTAGCCTTAGCTGTCTAAAGTTGCTTGCTTCTACAACATGGATAAAAATGATATTTTTAAACTTTTTTGTCATTCAATAGCAGAAAAGAGATGACTTGTTATTTTAATAGTTAATATTTGGGGTGTGATATTTGTATTTGCAGGAGAACAAGTCTCCGGATACCCTTGGACAGCCCAGCTCTCCCCCTTCTTGCTTGAATTTTTTAGGCAGAATATACTGAGACTGCAACATCCTAAAATAATGAAGAAATGTCAGAAACAATCTAGGCTATATCCTTATTCCTCCTAGAATGTAGATATTCTGCAATGCCTGAGGTCAGTGAGCTGGGTGGAGCTCAAGAGATAAACCCAGAGCAGATTGCTTTCAAGGTCTCTCAGCTGTGGTACAACATGGGCACATGCACACGAGACTCTGTCCGCCCTGGGCAATCCCCAGAGCCTTGGGAGACCAGCTTGCCACAGATGCCTGGCTTCGACTTATCCTTGCTGCCTATCTGTAAGTAATAAAGTAATACATCTGCTTTGCTTGACTTGTTATGCAAGAGTTCTATCTCACCAGACTCACTCAATTGCTATAGCACTTTTGCAATATTCATTCAAATAATATTCTTACTGAATGCAGAAATATAATGTCGAAGATTCAGAAACATTAACACAGCAGCAAGAGAAGGAAAAGTAGATTTTTATGGTTATTATTACCAGCATTAAAATTTTCTCATAATAGGCATTTACTTCTTTAAACATGTATCTCACGCTTTTTCACCTTATTCTTTTTTTGTGTGGTTCTACTACCACAGTATTCAATGAGTAGAAAACCAGAATTTAACATAACGAATGCTCTGGAAATGTTGCTACAAAATCTGAAAAGAAATCCTGAGTAGAATAAATGGGATTCTTGTACCTATTATCTCAGTGAAATATTCACATCTCAAAATAGTTGCTGTAAAATGCCTACATTGGTATGAAAAGAAAATGTGCCCCCTATTCCCTGTGAATATTTGCAGAATAAGCTAATACTGAAATTGTACGAAACTGCTGTTTCAGGGAGCAGATTCTGATTCCTCACATTCTTTTGTGAGTAGGTTGTGTTAAGGGAGGTTTTTTGCTATCATTCTCTTCTATTTTTAAGAGTTGGAGAAAAACTTGTTACTGCTTAAGGTGACCAACGAAGTCTGTTTGGGTCATGTAAGAAATGTGATCCTGTGGTTCTAAGAACAACAGTACAGGCAGAGAATGCCCTTTGGAAACAAGACCCATTGTTTTGACAATGGAGATTAAAATAACTTGGTGTAAAGGTAAGAATTGCTCTTTTAAAAAAAAAAAAAGAAAAGAAAAGGAAAGAAATCTCTCTTTAAATACATACATGGGCTATTCAGAGAGTTTTTTCCTCTAAGAAATCATTCCATTTTTCATTCAACCCACTTATTAGATGTTAAGCTCTGTGCTATATACTGAAAATGTAAATATAACTAAAATGTGGTCACCATCTTTCTAGAATCTCACAAAGGCAGGAGAGGCAGAGAGCTAAGTGAATGTTGGGTAGTACATTTTGATAAGTGACAGAAAAAAAGGCAAGGAAAATGTACAAAAGAGAAGCAATGGACTGAGATATATCTTTTTTTCAGGTGAAGGTTCAAATCTATTCAAAAAAGCAACAGAACTTACTTTGCAGGATAAATTGGATTTTGCCTAGAACATATGTATGGAAATATTATGATAAACCAAGCAGAAAAGAATACGCACAGAAACAACATAGGAAGCACCAGAGACCCTTTGGTACTCCAGTATGGAAGGAACATAACAGCCGTGTGGTGGACTGACTTTAAGGTCTCCCCTCCCATGATCTCTACCTGCTGGTCTTCATACCGGCATGTAATCCTCTCTCCTTGAGTGTTGGCAGGACCTGTGATTTGCTTTTAACCAACAGAATATGACAAAGGTATTCTCCCCTTAACTCTAATCCCAGACATTCAACCGACTAGCTGGCAATTCCACATGGGAAATCAAGCCTAATTCCTGCACTTAATAGTTCTACAGCGTATTACTTAGTTTAACAGCCTGCTGGGTAATTCATTATCCTAGTTGAGTCTCATGTTCTTCATCTCTTAAAGGGAGTAACAATAATACCCAGCTCATAGGAGTGTTTTAAGGATTAAGTGAGATGATACATGTGAAGCATTGGTAGTTGCATCTCACAAATTAAGTCTCAATTAATGCAAAGATGGTATGGAAATATGATGATGTTGTCCCAAAAACACTTCCAACAAAATATGCCCAAACCTAAAGTGTGTTCCTCCATATCTTCACTCATTCTGTGGCCACCTCCTAAAATACCCTTCTTTTTTGCCCTGTCCACTCCAGATGGAATATCATCTCTCAATATGCAATGAATTAACCTCCCAACACCCATGGATTACTTGATTCTGAACCACTAGAGTTACTAATACAAATGTGCGTTTCTGAACCCCACAAGCTTTGATAACCTGTGCTCTAGAATAGGGATTCAATGCTCAATTTTGTATGAAGGCATTTCAGACTTGCAGAGAGAGGCACCCCTCAACATAAACCTTGCAGAGACATGCTTTTTGATCAACACAAACCTTGAGGACAACATAAACCTTGCAGAGACACACTTTTTGATGAAAAGATGACCCACCCTAATTTTTTTTTTAATTTGCATCAAAAAGTACTATCACCAGAATAAGAAGGCCACACACAGAATCGGAGGAAATATTTGCAAATCATATATCTGATAAAGAACTAACTTTCAGAATATATAGAAAATACCTAAAATTCAACAACAAAAACAATCCAATTCAAAAATGGGCAAAGGAGTTGAAAAGACATTTCTCCAAAGATGATATATAAATAACCAATAAGCACATGAAAAGATACACAATGTAACCAACCACTAGGGAAATGCAAATCAAAGCTGCAATGAGATAGCACCCCACTATGATTAAAAGATACAGAAAATAAGTGTTAATAAGGATATGAAGAAATAAGAACTCTTGTTTACTGTGAGTGGGAATATAAAATGGTACAATCATTGTGGAAAAATAATGTCAGTTCTTCAATAAAGTAAAAGAAATAATATTAACATATGATCCAGCAAGTCCACTTCTGGATACACCATATACCCCCCAAAATTAAAAGCAGATTCTCAAAAAGATATTTGTACACCTATGTTCATAGCAGCATTATTCATAATAGCAAAATCACGGGAGCAACACGAACATCCATTGCATCAGCAGATGAATGGATAAGCAAAATGTTGCATATACATATAACAGAATATTATTAAGCCTTAAAAAGGAAGAAAATTCTGGCATATGCTACAACATAGATGGAACTTGATGACATTATGCTAAGCAAAGTAAGTCAGTCACAAAAAGAAAATACTATGATTCCACAAATATGAATTATTTAGAGTAGCCAAAATCTTAGAGACAGAAAATAGAATGGTTATTTCCAGGGGCTGGATGAAGCAAGTAATGGAGAGTTATTGTTTAATGGTTATAGAGTTTCAGTTTTACGAGATGAAAAGAGTTTTAGAGATGGATGGTGGTGATAGTTGTACAACATTATAAATGTATTTAAAACTACTGGAGAAAAAAAAGAAACATGGCCAAGGTGATGGATTGTTGCTATTTTAAATCCATTCTATTACATAAGATTACATTTTGCTAGCAGACATGTTAGGAGACTTTTTCTGCTGACTTAAGTAAGAAGCCATTTTACAAAAGCCCACATTTGCAAAGCATCATGGGAAGCATCTAAAAGTTGCAGAATTTCTCCAGCCAACACTAGAGAGAAGCTTGAATCCTTCAGTCCTGCAAATAAATTCTGCCAACAACTTGAGTGACCTTGAAAGTGGATCCCTTCATGTGCAGTTTTGAAATGAGAACCTATCTCTGGCCAATACCTTGATTGCAGCTTTATGAGATCCTGAGGAGAGGATGTAACTACTCCAGGCCAGGCTCCTAACTCATAGAAACTGAAATTTAAAATTTCTCTTATTTTTCAACTGCTACATTTGTGGCAATTTGTTATGCCACAATAGATAACTAATAAATGGTTAGGAGCAAGTAGAGAGAAAGACAAGGATATAAAGCATAGAGAGCCTTGCATGCCATGCTAATGATGGACTGGACAATGTATTAGTAGAATCAATAATACCAGATAAGGTCCTGTTGCAACAGCCTAGTGAAGAAAGGCTAATGCCTGAAGAGACATACCTTTCAGAATATGGTTGGGGAAGAAAAGGGAAGACTTTAAATATATTGCCCCCACACAAACAGAATACCTATCTGTACTAAAAACATAGAACAATTAAACAATCATTCATTTAACCTATGATATGGTTTGGCTGTGTCCCCACCCAAATCTCATCTTGAATTGTACTCCCATAACTCCCACACATGGTGAGAAGGATGCAGTGGGAGATAATTTGAATCGTGGGGGCAGTTCCCCCATACTGTTTTTATGGTAGTGAATAAGTCTCACGAGATCTAATGGTTTTATCAGGGTTTCCGCTTTTGCATCTTCCTCATTTCCTCTTGCTGCCAACATGTAAGAAGTGCCGGTGGGGTGCGGTGGCTCACGCCTGTAATCCCAGCACTTCGGGAGGCCAAGATGGGCAGATCACTAGGTAAGGAGATAGAGACCATCCTGGCCAACACTCTCTACTAAAAATACAAAAACTGGCTGGGTGTGGTGGGGGACACCTGTAATCCCAGCTACTTGGGAGGCTGAGGCAGGAGAATTGCTTGAACCCAGGAGACGGAGGTTGCAGCAGAGATCACGCCACTGCACTCCAGCCTGGAGACACAGCAAGACTCCATCTCAAAGAAAAAAAAAAAGAAGAAGTGCCTTTCACCTCCCACCATGATTGTGAGGCCTCCCCAGCCATGTAGAACTGTAAGTCCAATTAAACCTCTTTTTCTTCCCAGTCTCAGGTATGTCTTGAAGCAGCATGAAAACGGACTAATACAACCTATATTTGTTAAATGTTTACTACATTATAAATACTATATTTTTAACTACCTGGAAGTGGTAAGGAAAATGATTAATACCTTTTTTAAAAACACATTTATACAAGTCTGGATTTAATGAAAAATTTAGAAATGTCACCATGTGGTTGATCAAGTCTATTGTCTCTGGCACCAAGGGGCACCATGTGTGAATGTTTCTGGAATCCACTCGTTTTAATTAATAAATTACTATATTAATTAGATGAAAAGGACTCAATAAAAGAGATCCAGGAAATATTTTCACCCAGGAAGAGGGTAGATTCATCACGCCAAACCCAGTGAAGAGTTGCTATCTAGAAAATATAAGGGAAGCAACATTAATTAAAGAAGCTAAAAGGATATCAAGAGTGAAGAGAAAATTACAGCTTTAATTTTCTCCAGGGATGCTGTTTCCTCCTTTTAATTCTAGATTCCAGATTAATTGATATGTGCTTAGACAACTCATTTCCTTTCTTTTATATGATAATTAAGTTGTTTGATTACATTTAGAAGATATTTATATGTCTATCTTTAGTCTGTAGATTATCACCTCTTAGATAGAGCTTCCTGATTTTGTTCCCCACTGGTCAAGCCGAAGTAGTTACCAGATTTCAATAATAATTCCAACCACTCAGTGGTCAGTTTCTTCAAATTTAGCATATAGAAGCAAGTGGTAAAGAAATTTAAGAAAATAATTGTCCCAATATATAGTCAATATAAAATGGGTTATCTTCTTCTTTGGTTTTACACAATTTTGGAGGCCAGGCTCATTTAATCATAAAGATTGCCACATTATCTAATATTAGAACAGGCTGCTTTGTTTTTGACAACCTAACTCGACAATATCAACTCTGTTTAATAAAGATATAAATGTATTTTTCGTCTCCTTCCTGCACACTGATAATACAGATATTTACCAAGATTTTTTTCAAAGTTTCAGATTCATGGTACATGTGTTACTATCTATTACCCTTCTATTCTAGGAGCCCCATAAAACTATAAAGCAAGATTTTGTGATAGCTAATCTTCAAAGATCCTCCCAATACTCCATGCCTTCCGGTGTTTGTGCCTTGAGTAGGCCCCTCTCCTTGGATCTGGCTGATGCAGTTGAAACCATCTCTATAAACTTTATAAAATTAATCAGAAAAGAAGACGGGAAGCAATGAAAATAAACCAAGCTTGCAGCACATTCAGTGTTCATCACTGGGTCAGCTTGGCCTGTAAGCTGCTTCCTCATAGTTGTTTGCTGCCTATTGTCCTAGAGTTACACAGACCCTAAATTATAGCTTCCCTTTACTGTTCTATGAATAACAACTTGAACATAAGGGAATATAATTTTCCCTTTGGGATTTTCCTTCAGTTCCTGCATGCTGATGACTACTGACTCAGCTGTTCTGAAGGACCCCACCGAGGCCAGCAGGTCTAAAGGATCCCACGAGGAGCTGATTTGCCAAAGAATACTGTTTCTGCATTCTGATGACTTCATCTCCCTTATCCTGAACCAATCAACAACCCCAGTTTTTCAGCCCCTCCCACTCCATGGTTCCCTTAGAAACCCCAGACCGGCACTCCCTGGGGAGATGGATTTGAGGGTTTCCTCCCACCTCCTACTTTGGCACAACGATTAAAATCTTTCTCTGTGGCAAATCCTGCTGTCTCAATGTACCTGGTCTGGTACTTTGACAAGTTTACAGCCAGTTGAATTTAACAGAAATTAATTCTGTGTGATGGTCAAGGCTACAGTAGAAGAAACCTTGTAATTTGGGCCTTGGTGCCATGGCCAGTTACCATGTAAGATGTTGTAACACCGTTGAGACCACCAGATCATAAGGAAATATAAGCTGTTGATGTAAAGAGGCCATGTGGAAAGACACATCCCCAGCCAACTCTGAACTCTTCCAGCCAAACCAGCCCAACTGCCAGACTTGAGAGTGAAGAAGACACATTAGTCATCTAATAAGGTCCATCTAGCCACCCAAGTGTGCCAACATTTTATCTCAATCTCGTGAAAGGCTCCAACAACTGACCAGCTGAGAGAGAGAGAGGATAAACTGATATTTTAAGCCACTAAGTTTTGGGATACTTTATCATGCCGTAATAGATAAATAAAATATTTACTCACTGAAAAAATTGGTTTGTTACCTATGCTGGTATATTTGCCACCTGTAACTTCATGAGAAGGTTAAAACAGAAACCTGAATTTTGCATAAATCACATTTTTAAGAGTAAAATTTTTGTGAACCTGTATAAGCAAGAACTTTTCTGCCTTTCTGACTTTCAAATAGTTTTATTTCTCATTTGATGAGAAATTTTAGCACTGGCAGATGCTCACAAAAAATATTTCAAAAATTTCATTCTCTTATTTCTGAAAAAAATCACAATGTGGATTCATTCATATAATAGATGCAGGCCTCTGGCAAAATTGATTTCCACTCAAAATTTATCCAGACCTTCAGTTTTTACCAAGAAACATATCTTTCTTGGAACACTCAGTTTCTCTTACTTTGCATGCCTGCAGTAGTGGTTGGCTTACATATCACCACCATTTACGTCATTTGATTTATGGAATAGAAGAATTCAGCAAGTATATTTGTTTGGTAATGATATACCTAGCACTACAGTAGGTGCTGGGAATGGAACAGTAAACAAAGTTGACTTGGCCCTTAACCATTTAAAGCTTACAGATTAGTGGATGTGACCATCACTAGAGGATTCCAAATCTTCTTTTGACAGATCTCTTAGCTTCTAAATCATTTTTTTCATGATGCCCATAGACAAAATAAATACCTAACATTCCATTTAGTAAGTGAAGTCCACACATCTTAGTAAATATTTTTGTTCTAATTACTAGTAATTGCATAAAAAAATACATAAATTCAAGGAAAAATGATGCTACTTTGTTCTTGAATAACCACAATAAGTAATGAGACTTATGCAGTCATTGGGCACTGCACAAGTTCTCAGATGCTGGACTCAAACTGGATACCACTACCCTCAACTCCTATTCTACATTGATTTATATGTGGTACTTTCTTCTTATTACAAGAACCACTGAATACTCAGCTTTTCAAGGGTATAATGACATCAAAGGGAATGCAGCACCATCGAACAATATAGAAATGGTGAACTATTTTGTTCTTGTGGCTCATGTAGCTCCCACTGGTGGGTTATCACTGTTTTCCTTTCAAAAATTTAAAATATCCTGAGGCACCCCTGTGAGTTTACTGCAGCGTGCCAGTGCCTCTGCATGGGCACTTTGGGAATCAAGGAAAAGATGAAGAGTACATAATCACCAGCCTGGTTGAAATTGAGGAGTTGGATGATTGCATGGATTTCTCTCATAGGGTCAGCACACGTCTGCTACCAGATTAAAGTGTGATGCAAATTTGCTTCATCAAAATAACAACACAGCAAGGTTCATCAACTTTCTGAATTATTTGTGAGTAGGCAAAATCATATATATTAATTTCATAAAATCTAATGGTCAATTACATCAAATCAAAGTTTGTAATTAAATGATTAATTATTCATGCCAGAGGCTATAAACGCAGAAGAAAAAGTTACCTAAAATACAGAAAGTATAATTTCTCCTCTGGATACAACATTTAGTCTTTTAATATAAAAAAAATCTTCAGATTTCCAAGACTCAATAGGATTGGGGATATAAAAGTCCGGACTGACTAGATGGTTATACGTAGAGAAAGCAAGCTCCAACTCAGGACTTTTGTAACTCATTTATCATACAATATAGTATGCAATTTATGAAATATCTTATACCTGCTTGAAACAAATTGGTCTTTATTTTTCAAAAGTTAATCAGGTTTTATATACAAAATATCAGGCTTTTGTTATTATAGTAAAAAACAATTAGATGTACAAAAATTTCATGACAAGATACTTTAGGTAATTTTATATTGCATCACATGATAAAAAAGAGAAAGAACTTGAAAAAGAAGAAATTACTTCAGCTGTTTGTGAAATATCAAATTACATTAGCATATATTTTAAGAGTGCTTGTTTTATGTCAGGCTATTAACATGTATTCACAGCTAACAAGAAAATATTTGCTATTATAGCCAATTAACTTTTCCAGTGTAGAAATTTCACGCTGCCAACCCATGGGCCACCTTTACTTGGTAGTGGTGTTTTTGAGTTTACACCATTTATACATTTTTGAAGGTAAAATTAGCATTTCAAATTGAGTTATTTCACAAGGAATTCTGGATTACCAGCTTTCCTTATATACTTTGGAAGTTCTTGGAGACTTGGCCTTGAATGAATGAGCTGGGGTGTGTGAGACTGTGCCTTTAAGTGGAAGGTTCACTATGTAGTTTATCACATTCCCCATCACACTGTATTTTCTTACACCTGACTTATTTAACTTGTTCATAATTTATGCCTATCCCTGTAGGTATTTAAGTTTGTGAGTCCTGCTGCAAAATAGAATATTTATCCAGATGATGTCTAAATCCTCAGAATGACTGCAGGATGGTAGTAACATTTTTAACATACGGCAAGTCATAGAAATTCTTAGATTAACAATACATACCCATAAGTCAATATTTTTCCCACCTTTTTGGGAAAAGTACAAAAAGGGAATGACAATACTTAATTTAGCTCTTCAATCACAAGGAAGTTTTATAAACTCCATTTGCCATGTAAACTTCTTGGGTGGAAGATTTCTAGGAAAATGATTAATGAGAAGTAGTGATCATAGAGAAAACTTAATAAAATACCTGTATTCATTGTGTATATCCTAAGACAGCTAAAGGCAAATATTATTTTCCCAGGAAAACTGTTTTTAAATTACAGATTATATAAAATATATGAGGACAGAGAACTACAAATGAGTGAAAGAAAATAAAAATACTTCACCTCCTCCCTGCACAAACCTTACCATTCATTTTAGCCATACAACATACTTTAATCCTTATATTTACTGTTTCTTGCATTGTTATTCTAATTTAAAAAACAATTTGGAGTTGCAAAATAAAGTACTATGTGGAATAAGGTCATTAAAATGCAGAAAAACATAAACACAAGGGCACAGGCATCTTAGTTGATTCAATTGTATTTGTGCATTGAATTTAGAACTGTATTTTGTTGCATCTACAACAAAAAATGTGTATATAGGTGTAGAGACTTGATAACCAATTCAAGAATGTATGCAAATGTATCTAAACAAACATTTCTTCATAAAACTCAAAGGTGGGTATACCATGTGATACGTTATTGATAGTGAGTTTTGACAATATGTTAAAAAATAATAACAAAAATAAAATAATGAAAGCTGAAACAAGTGTAACAGGCAGAATTCTAAGATGGCCCCTATGATTCCCTCTCCCAGATGTATATTCTCTGTATAATCCTCTCCACTTGACTGTGAGTATAATGGATTTTAATCTCATGATTAAGTTATTCTATAGGGCAAAGGTGAAAGGATTTTGCAGATGCCATTAAAAAAACAAGACTATTGACTTTGAGTTAATCAAAAGGTTGTTCCAAGTGGGCCTGATCTAATCAGGTGAACCTTTAAAAGGGACTGGGCCCTTCCTAAAGGAAGAGGGTTGAGGCACCACCTCAGAATCTCCTGCTAGATTTGAGGAAGTAAAGTACCATGTTGTGAGAGGCCCTGCAGAGAGGACTATGCAGTAAAGAGTCTGCAAGACTTAAAGCATCAGCCCTGGCTGACGACTAGCAAGAAAATGTGGACTTCAGGCCTGTAACCACGATGAACTGAATTCTGCCAACAACCAGAGGGCTTGAAAGAAGACTCAGAGCATCATATGAGCTTGCAGCCCAACCAACACCTTGTTTACAGCTTGGTGTGACTCTGAGATGAGAGCATAGCTAACCCATTTCTGGAATCTTGACCTATGGAACCTGTGACATAATAAAGAGGTGTTGTTGTTTAAGGCTGTAAATGTGTGGTAAATTGTTATGCAGGAATAGAAAACAAATACAATAACAGAGAGTTTATTTCTCTTTCATGTAAAAGTAGCCTAGAGATGCGTAATCCAGGACTAATCTGTTGTCTGAGTCATCAGGATCCTTATCTTGCTGCTTCGCCATTCTTAGTATGTCACCTCATGGCACAAAATGGTGCCTCAAAATCTAGCCATTACATCTACCAGTAGACAGTAGGAAAAATGAGGGTAAAAAGTAGGCATATCCATTTTCCTCTGAGAATTCTAGGAATCACAAAACACTTGTGATATTATCTCCTTGGCCTTTATTTCACTACATGGCATGTGCAGTTGCGTAAAGGAATGATTTTGACAATCTGAAGAAACAGAAAATTAGCATGTAACTGGCATATCTATCTCTTTTAAATAAAAGCTATCTTAAGAGAATAGATTCTAACAAATTTGTGGTTATTCTATTATTTTGAAAGAGGAATTCCTACGCTTTACAAATTACATTCTATATGAAGCTCAGACTTCATATTAAATCACAGTTCCACAACTTAATATGTGGCTTGAGAGTCAAGTAAGTTTGTTTTTGTAATCTGTAAAATTGAGGCAATTATTCCAATGTGTAGGCACTCTTAGATTAAATGAAAATACATAGAGGTGTAGGAGGTGAAGGTGCCAATTATGCAATGTTACAATACAGTATGGTTGCTGCATTCATTTATTAATGAGTATGGGTCATCAGGTTGCCCTACTGAGTGAGGAATACTATTTTTCAGCATTTGGACAAATATATAATTAAACCCACAGATTACTACAATATGTAACATGAATAGGAAAAAAAAACTAAAGAGAAGGCGTTTTTAATCCACCACTTTGTCCATTATTTTCCTAATACTATAGGAAAATGAAATGGAATTCCAGTAGACTTGAGTATCAAAAGTATCACTACACAAATTAACAAAATAATCTATTCGATAAGGCCACTTAAGACAGCCAATTTAAATATTAAAGAATATCTCTTAAGAGTAATGAATTATGGTAAATGGATACTCTGTTGATTCTCATTCTCATTTTCCATATGGATTGTTTAACCAACTATTTCAACTGCAACTTAAGGTTGGTTGCTCTTGTTTGTATGTCATTCTGTTAACACTGAGAAGGCCTAAATTTCCTGTTTGCTAGTGCTGGTAGATATTTGCCTAATTCTCTAATACCTTATTAGATGGTATATATTTTGTTCACTGAGGTTAAAATGAAATTAGGGGGAGATGATTAAGACAGAGCTCCATTTTCTTTATGTGAAATATTTACATCAACTGTTTCATTTGTCAACAATCATTTCTCTGATTTTAGCTGTAGTATCAGGAAACAGTCTTTAAAAATGTATTAATGAACTGAAAATTATATCAGGCTTTGTGATTCAGATTTCAGATACTTCCTGTAAGTTGAATCAAATCTGACAAGAGGTTTATGAATGCTACAAATACATATGCCACCATGTAAGTATTCATTATTCTCAATTAATTGCTGTATAAGATGAAATAATGTACAGCTAACAATCAGAATTAGAGCCACCTTATACCAAACTTGGTTCTTTCTCACACAAAATATGAAATTAAGTGATCTAATATGGTGATTGATTTTAGAAGAAAGGTAATATGTTTTGAGGGGATTTACAGAGGACTAATTGATCACATATATTTTGAATTAGTAGGTATGTAAATTGATAGTATTTCTGTTGAATAATATATATACACATATATAGTTGTGCATATATATCTATATGCACATGTACTTATATATATGTACATGTATTTATATATGTGTATATGCATATACACATATATCTTATAGACATCTATATATGTACTTGTGTACTGCATGTGTTTTCATTTCAAGAACAATAGCAATAGCAAATTCTTTTGTAACAAAAGCAAAGAGAAATTTTAGGAAACGTACATCTATTCTTGTTTCATTCAATCTGTTTCTCAATTTATGCTTGTGTATAAGACATCTGGAAATTAAAGACCTATAGATAAAGGAAAGTAAACATTAAAAATAATGCAAATTCAGGCCAGGTATAGTGGCTCATGTCTGCAATTCTGGCACTTTGGGAGGCCAAAGTGGGTGGCTGGCTTGAGCCTAGGAGTTTGAAACCAGGCTGGACAACATGATGAAATCCCATCTCTACAAAAGATATAAAAATCAGCCAGGCATGGTGGTACACACCTGTAGTCCCAGCTACTAAGGAGGCTGAGGTGGGACAATCACCAGAACCTGGGTAGTCGAGTTTGCAGTGAACTGAAATCACACCACTGCACTCCAGCCCGGACAACACAGTGAGACTGTCTAAAAAAAATCATCATCATCATCATGCAAATACAACAACAAAAGAACTGTTCACTTTGTAACATAAAATGAGTTTCTACAAGTATGTAGAGGCCTATCTTGCTTAAGATTGATAAATCTATGAAGATCATATTTTAAACCCACAGATTTTGACTAAAAATATCAAGTAATTATGAAAAAATTAGGATAAAATGTCAAGCTCATTTTTACCATGTTTTTAATTATGACTTGTCTTTGTTACATTGGACATAACACAAACTATGATCACTGAAAATTTATACATTTCCTGATTATATTTTGTTAATAATCTGTTTCCTAATGATAATAATTTTGAGAGTTTCAAATACCAGTTTTATAGAAAATCCCTTTTTGAAAGGGAAAAAAAATCTGAATTATAAATAATTGAGCCCTATTATTGTCTGCACGTGGGCCGGCGAGTAGGAGAAAGTGGAGTAGTTAGCCTTAATTATCTGGATAATTTATTTCTGTCAACCCAGCCTTGGTGCCCTTTCCTTTCAAAACTGAAAAGTTATATTAGAAATTATAGTTCGTCTTAAAGGAACTATAACATTAGAGATGACATTTCAGCACATTTGTGGATAAGTTATTTTCACTATGTCACCTTTTCCTGTGATAGTTGTGCAGTGTTCCTGTCCTAGGCTAGAGATTGAAAGAGTAGATGACAGGAGGGTCAGGGGACTCTTCTCTCTCCCTTGGAGGCTCCTACCATTGCCGTCTGCAATCAGATTGTTAGCATGTCAGCTCGGTCTGTCAGAATCCCCTTAGTGCTGCTCAGCCAGCTGAGAGAAAATACCTTGTGTATTGGCTGTGGATGTCCTTTAACAACACCCAGCCACTCAGTCATGCAGCCTAAATGGGGCAGCAGACAGCACCTTCACACCAGTGTACGATAACTGAGCTTTCCATCGATGTGTCTTGACCTTATAAGAAGCGCTGCAAAGGGCCAGGGTGAAGAGCCCAGAAAGGCTTGATTGCTACTAACCTTCTCTTGTCTGTTAAAAATGGCAGCTTCTTTTACTCCAGTCACTCAGAAACAAATGTAATAAAACAATCTTTACTCAGAAAACCAATAAGGCATTTCTTTTATGCAGTGATGAAACACAACCACTAGATGACACCAAGAGATAGTTTGTATGTCTGATTAATATCCTGTACTCAGTTGTCTGTTCAAAGGTGACATTCTTGCTAAGATTTTCACTGAGCTCACAGATGCAGGCCAATTAAGTGATCTAAGTTTTTAAAGTTGTCATGCTTTGATATTATCAATTACCATCTAATCAAGAAGACAAAGTCAAACAGGAACAAAATAAAACAAAACACAAAGCAAAAAGCAGATGTGGGGTCATTTGGACACTCAGTCTTAAACATTTCCACTTCTGTTTCTTGCTGTCTGTACTATTAATAAAATACTCCAAGTGAGTCATTACTGTAATTTAGAAAAGTTCTGCCGAAAACCTCTATCATAAATCCTTCTTAGGGGCTTGAAATTCAATTGTAATATCCTCTCCACACTACATTTATAAGCCAAGCCCCAGCAATATACTAATATATTTTATATAGTTGTAAACAATTGGCCTGCTTATGCATCTCTGTCAGAAAGAGAAAAACTGTAAAGACTAATAAGATTTAACTTTCAAATGATTATCTGTATTTCTTTCAAAAATAACCAGTGTTTCATCTCAGATTTTGTATGCTGACGGTTCATTGCAAATTAACATAATTTGTATTTTGCGAGCAGTCTTAAATTTTAAAACATTAGTTTTTGTATATAGTAGAATACTGTTGTAATAGCAGGATATCTATACAATAAGAGTTGCACACAAATTTCAAAATCTACTGCCTGACCAGTAAAATTCTTCAGAAGTCCAAGAGATGGCATAAAGAAATAGTTACTATTAAATACATAATTCTAATAATTGTTGCTTGAAACTTCTTGGTAAAGTTTCTATGTGCAGCTTTGAAAATATAATGGATTTCATTATTTTAACAATTTCCATATGGTAAATAAAATTACATTTCTTCAAAAATTATATTTACTATTAGAAAAATTGTATATTGATTAAATAATGGGAAAACTCAATGCTCTTGAGTTTTTATGACTCAAATGTCATAAAAGCAACATTTGACGCATATGATTATCTCTAAAAGTAAAATGTGTGGAAATTAACAGAACACAAGATCATACTCATGTATTAAATATTAATTTAGTAAATCACATGTACATCCATTAATTACAAAGGTTAAATGACAAGAAACAACAAATACAACTTCAATCTGAAATAATTATTTTTTTGAAAACTGCTACATTCTGCTCTGATTATTTAGGACATCCTTTCTGTTTCCTTTGTGGTTTGCGGAACATTACATATGTGATTTTCCTGAGTTTTATGGGATTTTCTGAAATTATGGCAAGATTTTCTAATTTAAATAACACTTGTATCTTGGAGTCAATATAAAAAAGGCATATTTCACATTAATTCATTAAAAAGTCTTAGTTAGTTGGCATAAGAAATATGTATACCTAAATAGACCACATCTTTTTTTTTTCTTGTTTTCTCAAGTGAAAAACTTAGGATGGATCCACTAAAAAACGTGGTGTGTTTCCAACGGTAAAATGTAACTTTATTATAAATTGTGTGTGCCTATTTTTCATAAGAATTCCTCTGAAATTCCATAAGACTGTAGAAAATTAGCCACTCAAAAATATTTTACTTATAGGATAAATTTATGATTTTAAAAAATTAGCCATTTTATTTTATTGAAATATATAGGTGAGAGGAAGGTCTTACAGTTTTATACCAATCACTTATTCTCCCTGAGGTTCTATTGAGTTACTTCTCTGTTGAATTAACTGTATTAACTTTGGACTTCAGAGAAAAATATAGATTTCAAGTCTATAAAATGAAACACACACACACACACACACACGCACTCCTTATTCTGAAATACCATGCAGAGCACTACAGTTTTGTAGTGCCATGATGTGTTAACTCTTCCTTTGTGTTGAAGTCCTGGATCAGTAGGTGTTACCTTTGAAATTCCATTAATAGAAGTTATATAGAGACATGGCAATGGAAAAAAAAGTAGCCCTGATATATTGTAATGCACAGTTGAAATGAGTGTATTAAAGATAAAATATCAAGTTTAATTAGATATTTTTTGCTTGTTTTGCATCTTTTGTTTTTTTATGTCCTAACCTTTGCAGTCATTTAAACAGAGATATTTTGTCATTTGATTATATTTATGGAAAAGCTTCAATTACTAACCATCTTGAGTTTTAGACAGAGACCTCACAAAGCAGCTTAAAATAATTTGGCTAATTTATTTTTCTTCCTTTTTTTGATAGAGATATTTTCTTTATTTTTCCCTCCATTTACAGGTGCAGAATTAAAGAACATGTTCGCTCACTATATTATTGATGCACTTAAGTGGAGTGTTCCAAGGCATGTAATTACCATGTAGGCTTATGGCCCTGAAGTAGCCCAGGATAGTGGTGCTGCATATCCATGATTTGAAGGACATACAGTGATGATTATAGAGGCAGTACTCTACATCCATTCTAGCCCTTTTGTGTTTAGCTGGTTGTCATGGCAAATAATTGGATAGAATTTAAGCCACTTTCTTCCAAGTGGGAAATTCATAATTTTACCCTTCACCTAATTTTGTAGATACTTTTAAAGAATCTTAAAGTTTGTACAGGAATGACGTAGAGCAGTGTGGGAAAAATTTTCACTTTCAGCAGGCACATCAGAAATTAAACTTCTGTTTAGGGGGTAAATAAATCAATTTCCATTTTCATTAAATGGCTTCATTTTCCTATAACTAAGCCACAGACTTTTTGTTTCTTCACTAAAACAAGGCCAATGTGGTTTACTTTGACAGCTTCCGAGAGAAATGGAAAAACAGAGTAAAATATTGAAATCGTATTAAATTTTAGTGAAAATGACATTTTGCCTAGAGTCAGGTCTGCAAAAGCTTAAAACCTTTTCAAAACACAGCTGATGGAGGAAACTGTAACTAGAAATGGTTTATGCTAATAGCATAATAGGGTTTGTCATAGGGAGGGTATTAATTGACCCAAAGGATATGTAAGTCAGGTAATAATGATACATTTCATAATGACTTTCTGTTTTAGTTGTATAATATTGAAAGATAAATCTTTTATAATATATCATCCTTTTATTTGTAAAATACAGTTATAAAACCTGCAAAAATTTAGAATTGATGGATTTTAGTCATTATTCAGCCCAGTTATTCTCTGAGAGGTATCATTCAGCCAAATTTTATTTTATTTTATTTTTTATTATACCTTAAGTTTTAGGGTACATGTGCACAAAGTGCAGGTTTGTCACATATGTATATACATGTGCCATGTTAGTGTGCTGCACCCATTAACTCGTCACTTAGCATTAGGTATATCTCCTAATGCTTTCCCTCCCCCCTTCCCCCACCCCACAACAGACCCCAGCGTGTGATGTTCCCCTTGCTGTGGCCATGTGTTCTCATTGTTCAATTCCCACCTATGAGTGAGAACATGCGGTGTTTGGTTTTTTGTCCTTGCGATAGTTTGCGGAGAATGATGGTTTCCAGCTTCATCCATGTCCCTACGAAGGACGTGAACTCATCATTTTTTATGGCTGCATAGTATTCCATGGTGTATATGTGCCACATTTTCTTAATCCAGTCTATCTTTGTTGGATATTTGGGTTGGTTCCAAGTCTTTGCTATTGTGAATAGTGCCACAATAAACATATGTGTGCATGTGTCTTTATAGCAGCATGATTTATAATCCTTTGGGTATATGCCCAGTGATGGGATGGCTGGGTCAAATGGTATTTCTAGTTCTAGATCCCTAAGGAATCACCACACTGACTTCCACAATGGTTGAAATAGTTTACAGTCCCACCAACAGTGTAAAAAAGTGTTCCTATTTCTCCACATCCTCTCCAGCACTTGTTGTTTCCTGACTTTTTAATGATTGCCATTCTAACTGATGTGAGATGGTATCTCACTGTGGTTTTGATTTGCATTTCTCTGATGGCCAGTGATGATGAGCATTTTTTCATGTGTTTTTTGGCTACATAAATGTCTTCTTTTGAGAAGTGTCTGTTCATATCCTTTGCCCACTTTTTGATGGGGTTGTTTGTGTTTTTCTTGTAAATTTGTTTTGAGTTCATTGTAGATTCTGGATATTAGCCCTTGGTCTGATGAGTAGGTTGCAAAAATTTTCTCCCATTCTGTAGGTTGCCTGTTCACTCTGATGGTGGTTTCTTTTGCTGTGCAGAAGCTCTTTAGTTTAATTAGATCCCATTTGTCAATTTTGGCTTTTGTTGCCATTGCTTTTGGTGTTTTAGACATGAAGTCTTTGCCCATGCCTCTGTCCTGAATGGTATTGCCTAGGTTTTCTTCTAGGGTTTTTATGGTTTTAGGTCTAACATGTAAGTCTTTAATCCATCTTGAATTAATTTTTGTATAAGGTGTAAGGAAGGGATCCAGTTTCAGCTTTCTACATATGGCTAGCCAGTTTTCCCAGCACCATTTGTTAAATAGGGAATCCCTTCCCCATTGCTTGTTTTTGTCAGGTTTGTCAAAGATCAGATAGTTGTAGATATGCGGCATTATTTCTGAGGGCTCTGTTCTGTTCCATTGGTCTATATCTCTGTTTTGGTACCAGTACCATGCTGTTTTGGTTACTGTAGCCTTGTAGTATAATTCGAAGTCAGGTAGCGTGATGCCTCCTGCTTTGTTCTTTTGGCTTAGGATTGACTTGACAATGCAGTTTCTTCCTAGCCTTGATGGTCTTTACAATTTGGCATGTTTTTGCAGTGGCTGGTACCGGTTGTTCCTTTCCATATTTAGTGCTTCCTTCAGGAGCTCTTTTACGGCAGGCCTGGTGGTGACAAAATCTCTCAGCATTTGCTTGTTCTATAAAGTATTTTATTTCTCCTTCACTTATGAAGCTTAGTTTGGCTGGATATGAAATTCTGGGTTGAAAATTCTTTCCTTTAAGAATGTTGAATATTGGCCCCCCACTCTCTTCTGGCTTGTAGAGTTTCTGCTGCGAGATCCGCTGTCAGTCTGATGGGCTTCCCTTTGTGGGTAACCTGACCTTTCTCTCTGGCTGCCCTTAACATTTTTTCCTTCATTTCAACTTTGGTGAATGTGACAATCATGTGTCTTGGAGTTGCTCTTCTCGAGGAGTATCTTTGTGGCGTTCTCTGTATTTCCTGAATGTGAATGTTGGCCTGCCTTGCTAGATTGGGGAAGCTCTCCTGGATAATATCCTGCAGAGTGTTTTCCAACTTGGTTCCATTCTCCCCGTCACTTTCAGGTACACCAACCAGACGTAGATTTGGTCTTTTCACATAGTCCCATATTTCTTGGAGGCTTTGTTCATTTTTTTTTATTCTTTTTTCTCTACACTTCTCTTCTCACTTCATTTCATTCATTTCGTCTTCCATCACTGATACCCTTTCTTCCAGTTGATTGCATTGGCTACTGAGGCTTTAATTACATGGACTTTTTCTGTTGATCATCCTCTGAGTCCATATTCCCATGTATGCTACTAGCTTTACTGCTTTTACTTTCTATATTGGGTCGTGAAAAATATGGTTAATCTAAATTTGAAAGATAGTTTGCTTTACCTACTGGATATAATGTTACTCTACTTTGAAATATGTTAATTCTGTGCACTAAATATAAGCACTGTATAGGATAAAAGTTTTGCCTAGCTCATAAACTTGTTCTAAAATGTATCTGTCTATTTTAATACAAAAATTCTCTTACATTTATACATCCCACATTCTAATAAAGACTAACTGACATGAATTATGAGCAGTAAAGAAACATGTGTATGCATGTGTGTATACTTATGTATCTGTTCTAATGGAAATATCTATTTGGAGTCATAAAATCTATTTGGTCCCAGTTCTCACTAATAATATGATCTCATTAAAGATACTTAAACTCAATAACTTTACTTTCTCATTTATAAAACAGAGGTTATAATAACATTAAACACACTGTTGTGGACATGCATTAATTTCATAGCTCAACACGTAGTCCCACTGCTTCTGGTAATAACGTCTTTTGTTAGATTGCAAAGACAATGGCCACATTAATTCCAATCTCTGTATTCATCATGTTTGTGATATAACTTTGCAGGTGTAAGTACAGAACTTAAGAGAACTTGCATACTTTCTCTTCACTCTTTTGGAAGTCTAAAGGGCGAGCTGCCAGTTGAATTGTCCAAACTATCTTTCTGGAGAATGAGACATCACGTGGGGCAAAGACGTTCTCTCTCAACTAAGCCATTTCAGACTGGCCTGCTGCAAGCTGGATTGGCAGACACATTGAGTGAATGCAGTCAAGGTGGGAAGTTACATCAAGACGAGCTAATTCAAAATGCAGGCTCACAGGTTCATGAGATAAAGAATAATTGGTGTTTTACATCACAAAGTTTTCAGGTGTTTGTTGTATAACAAAGCCTATATGGGAAAAAAAATCCATGAATTTTCTAATCATTATCATTGCTTTAGTGAAGGGAACTGTGCCTCAGGTTGTTCTGATGATAATCCAAACCTCATTTCCAGATAAGTGTAATTTACTTATCTCTCTAGTACATGTCATAAAGAATTTGTTGTCGGTCAGAAAGAGATCTGGCCTTTGCCTCCCATTCTGGGAAGTAATCAACTTCATACACTTCTGTCATCAAAGGAGGGTTTGTTTAGACCAAGGGTTGGCCATACCAGATATTAGGATGGGATGAGGCTTGCAACACCTAAGTTTTAGGACATGAAATGATGAGGCCAGAAACATTAACCATGTGATTAAGAAGTTGGGGGGTGTCTTTGGGTTATATGATAATCTGTTGACTTCAATATTGAATTCAATCATGTGGATAATCACTCAATCATACATATATAATTAATCCCCCTCCACCCAAAATCTCCAAATACCATATCTCTGGTGAGATTCTCTGGCTGGCAGCACTACATGTATAATGTCATATTTTAGCTTTGGAAAGACAATATGTCTTGGAGACAACAGAATCTTCATATTTAGAACTCTTCCAGGCTTTGCCCTGAACAACTCTTTCTTTGGTTGATTTTAATTTGTATTTTTTCCTGATACTAAAGTAAAATCATGGCTAAAATAACTTTTAATGGGTTTTGTGAAGGCTTCTAGCAAATCATCAAAACTTAGGGTGGTTTTAGAAATTTTCCAAACCTACAGTTTGTGTCAGACATCTTGAATTGACCTAGCAATGCCCTCAAACTTTGAAGTTAGTCTAACTCTAGGTAGCTGGTACCAGGAGTGGAGTGGATGTTTCCAAGAATGACCCTGACTCATTGAAACATGTGGCTTGAAAAAAGAATGAATAAGTAGTAAGAGGATAAATAATTTTTCAATGGTCATGGGGTTACCAATAGTATGGAGCTGCAGATGTGCTGTGATCAATTAATGAAAGCAAAAATTACCAATAGAGTTAAGGAATAATGGGTCAAACCCTTGAAGAGTTTGAATGCATAATGGCATGCAAAGTAGTAAGAAATAAACTAAATCTACAATTTCTTGGTTATTGATATCTGTAATAGCTAAAATTAAAGAAAGGGAAAAAAATTGAAGTAGATACTGATACTGGGCCAAGCTTGGATTGTGGCTGGTTCAAGTTACAGCTTCTTGCCTCAACTCTCCTACCAATAAGTAAAGTTAAAATAAAAATAAAAACAAAAAATGTATTAAGGTAAATGCTGACTTTGCACCTGGTTTATATCTTTACCAATGTGAATCATAACCTACAGGCCCCTACCAAGGGGTAAAGTTAAAATAAAATCATATGAGTGAGTAAAATGATTAGAGGGTGGGAAAGAGACATTTCTGGGACTCCGTGGCATGGGAACCCTATGTACTATGATTCCAAAAGAAAATGAAAATGAATATTGTCTCAGAGACTAGGAAATACCATCAAACATATCTACATAAACATAATGTTAAACTCAAAGAACATGAAAGAGAAAGATCAAAAATATTTGAAGAAAGAATTGCTTAAATCTTTCTAAGTTTGATACAAGACATTAATCTACACATCTAAAAAATCTCACTAGATTCCAAGAGATCCACACCTAGATATGTCATAATAAAATGGTTAAAAGAAAAACAAAAAGACTAATTTCAAAGTTGCAAGAGAGAAGGGACCCATAACGTATAAAAAGTCCTCAGTAAGATCAACAATTGATTTATCATCAGAAACATTATAGGCCAGAAGGCAGTAGGATGACATATTCAAAGTGCTAGAAAATTAAAAAGCTATCAGCAAAGAATTCTATATTGACAAAGCTATCCTCCAAAAATAAAAATTTAAATAATTTTTAACATAATTAGCCTTAAAAACACATAAAATATGCTGTTAGCAAATAGACATACTAAAGAAAATCCTATCCTTCAGGGTGAAATGAAAGAACATTAAACAATAACTTGAACCTATTTGAAGAAATGAAGAGCATCAGTTAAAGTAACTACATCAGTTACACAAAAGATAGTATAAATATATTTATTTTTTGTAACATTCCTTTCTGATTTAAAAGACAACTTTAGAAAGCAATAATTAAAAGTTTGTGTTTGTTGGCACAAAATATATAAAGATATAACGTATGACAACTAGAGTAAAGATGGGCTGACACTATAAAACAGTATATAATGTTTTTGTACTTTATTGAAGTTAAACTGGAATTAATCTGAACTAGATTGTTCTAAGTTAAAATATAAATTATATTTACCAGGGCAAGCACAAAGAAACAACTAAAACATATAATGAAAACTATAATAAAGCATTAAAACGTAGAAAAATTATTTAACACACACAAAAAGGCAGCAATAGAATCAAGGAACAAAAAAAAATAAGACATACAGAAAACAAAAATAACAGGTAAATCCAATTTTATGAGCAATTACATTAAATGAAAGTGGATTCATTATTACAATTGAAAGCTAGAATATGGAAGAAATTTTTTTAAAAAAACTAACTACTGTCTAAAAGAGACAATTTAGATTCAAAGACGTAAGTAAATCTAAAGTAAAAGGATGAGAAAAAATATATTCTGCAAATAGTAAACAAAAATAACTAAAAAGCGAGCTAGAGTGGCTATAGAAAATAGGCTTTAAAGTGAAAATTGTTATTAGTAAATAAGGATATTTTGTAATAATGAATGGGCTAAACCACCAAACACTTATACAAATTATAAACATATATGCATCTGACAATAGATCCCCAAAATACATGAAAGAAAAATTTTTCAGAATCAAGGAGATATAGAATATTTAACAATAACAATGGGAGACTTCAGTACTCCACTTTCAATAATGGATAGAAAAAGGCAGATGATTAACACTACACAGAAAACTTGAACAGTACTACCAGCCAACTACACCTCCCAGATATTTATAGAACAATCCATCTAAAAACAGCAGGATATGCATTCTTCCCGAGTACACATGAAACATTTACACAGATAGGCCAAGTTTAGTTAAAAAAAATAAGCTTGACGATTTAAAAGAGTAGGTATCATATAAAATATGTTTTCGGATTACAATGGGATTAAATTAGTAATCAATAGTAGACAAAAATTGGGAAATTCACAAATATGTAAAAATTAAAACTCTTAAATAGCCAATGATTCAAAGAAAAAATCATAGATGAATTAAAAATACTTTGAGATAAGTGAAACAAAAACCTATCATATCATATCTTATGGAATATAATCTAAAAAATTGCCTTGAGGGAAATTTATATCTATAATGATATATATTTTAAAAAGAAAAAAACTCATATCAATGAACTAGCATTTTACCTTAAAAAATCAGAAAACAATTGAGCAAACTAAAGCCTTGACATGGTTTGGCTGTGTCCCCACCCAACATCTCATCTTCAATTGGAATCCCAATAATCCCAATAATTCCCATGTGTCAAGTGTGGGACCAGGTGGAGGTAATTAGATCATGGGAGTGGTTTCTCCTATGCTGTTCTTGTGATAGTGGGTGAGTCTCACAAGATCTGATGATCTTATACGCATCTGGCATTTCCCCTGCTTACACTCACTCTGTCCTGCATCCCTCTGAAGAAGGTGCCTGCTTCTCCTTTACCTTCTGCCATGATTATAAGTTTCCTGAGGACTCTCTAGCCATGTAGAATTGTGAGTCAGTTAAACCTCTTTTCTTTATAAATTACCCAGTCTCAGGTATTTCTTCATAGCAGTGTGAGAACAGACTAATACAATAAGTTGGTACCAAGTGGGGTGCTGTTATAAAGAAACCTGAAAATGTGGAAGCAACTTTGGAACTGGGTAACAGGTAGAGGTTCAATCAGCTTGGACAGCTCCAAAGAAGACAGGAAAATGTAGGAAAGTTTGGAACTTCCTAGAGACTTGTTGAATGGCTTTGACCAAAATGCAATAGTGATATAGACAATAAAGTCTAGGCTGAGGTGGTCTCATATGGAGATGTGGAGCTTGTTGGGAAATGGAGTAAAGGTCACTCTTGCTATGCTTTTACAAGAAGACTGGTTGCATTGTGCCCCTGACTTAGAGATCTGTGGAACTTTGAACTTGAGAGAGATGAAGTAGGGTGTCTGGTGGAAGAAATTTCTAAGCAGCAAAGCGTTTGAGAGTAATCATCACATAACAGTTTGGAAAATTTGCACCTGGTGATGTGGTAGAAAAAGAAAAACCCACTTTCTGGGAGAAATTCAAGCCCACTGCAGAAATGTGCATAATTAATGAGGAGCCAAATGTTAGTCACCAAGACAATGGGGAAAATATCTCCAGGGCATGTCAGAGATCTTCAAGGCAGCCTCTCCCATCACAGGCCTGGAGGCCTAGGAGGAAAAAATGGTTTCATGGGCTGGGTCCAGGCCCCCCATCCTCTCTGCAGCTTTGGGACATGGTGCCCTGTATCCCAGCTGCTTCAACTCCAGCCATGGTTAAAAGGAGCCAAGGTACAACTCAGGCCATTTCTTCAGAGTATGTAGGTCCCAAGTCTTGGTGGGTTCCACATGGTCTTGATCCTGTGTGTGCACAGAAGCCAAGAATTGAGGTTTGGGAACTTCAGGCTAGATCAGAGGATGTCCAGGCAGAAGGCTGCTACAGAGGCAGAGCCCTCATGGCGAACCTCTGTTAGGGCAGTTCAGAAGAGAAATGTGGAATTTTAGCCCCCACACAGAGTACACACTGTGACACTGCCTAGTGGAACTGTAAGAAGAGGGCCACTGTCCTCCAGATCTCAAAATTGTAGATCCGCTGACAGCTTGCACCATGCACCAGGAAAAGCCACAGACAATGCCAGCCCGTGAAAGCAGGTGGGAGGTTGGCTGTACCCTGCAAAGCCACAGGGGTGGAGCTGCCCATGCCATGGGAACCCACATCTTGCATCAGCATGACCTGGATGACATGGAGTCAAAGGAGATCATTTTGGAACTTCAAGGTTTAATGACTGCCCTGTTGGATATTGGACTTGCATGGGGCCTGTATTCCCTTTTTTTTTTTATTGTCCAATTTCTCCTATTTGGAATGGGTGTATTTATGCAATGCCTGGACCCCCATTGTATCTAGGAAGTAACTAACCTTCTTTTGATTTTACAGGCTCATAGGTGGAAGGGACTTGACTAGTCTCAGATGAGAATTTGGCCTTGGCCTTTTTGGTTAGTGCTGGAATGAGTTAAGACTTTGGGGGACTGATGGAAATGCATAATTGTGTTTTAAAATGTGAGGACATGAGATTTGGGAGGGGCCAGGGGCAGAATGAGATGGCTTAGTTGTGTCCCCACCCAAAATCTCATCTTGAATTGTAATCCTGATATTCCTAGTAATCCCCACATGTCAAGGGCAGGACCAGGTGGAGGTAACTGGATGATGGGAGTGGTTTCCTCCCTGCTGCTCTCATGATAGTGAGTGAGTCTTACAAAATCGGATGGTTTTGTAAGCATTTTGCATTTCCCCTGCTTGCATTCCCTCCATCCTACCACCCTCTGAATAAGATGCCTGCTTCTCCTTTGCCTTCTGCCATGACTGTAAGTTTCTTGAGGCCTCCCCAGCTATGTGGAACTGTGAGTCAATTAAAACTATTTTCTTTTTAAATTACCCGTTCCTGGCTATTTCTTTAGAGCAGGGTGAGAATGGACTAATATAAACTTGCATAAGCACAAGTAAGTACTTAATCACGATTACAGCAGAAACAAGTAAATAAGAGAAGAGAAAAACAATAAAGAAAAGCAACAAAACCCAAAGTTGGTTACTTAAAATGATCCACAAAATTGATAAAACTTTTGATAGAATAATCAAGAAAAAAATTAGAAGGTTCAAATTATTAAAAGCCAAACTGAAAGAAGAGATAGTACTACTAACCTTACACAAATAAAAAGGATTATAATGAAATACTATGAAAAACTATTTACTAGAAAATTAGTCAAATAAATCAGATGAAATAGAAAAAAAATACACAAAGATGTACACTACAAAAATTGACTTAAGAAGAAACAGAAGATCTGAATAGGCCTATAGCAAATAAATAAATGGGATTTTAGTATAAAAACTTCTCATAAAGAAAAATTCTGAAACAATGTGACTTCTCTGGTGAATTCTACCAAATATTTAAAGAAGTGCTAATACTAACCCTTCATAAACTCTTCCAAAAAATAGAAGAGTATGAATACTTTCTCACTCAGTATCTAAAGGCTTTATTATCCTGAAAACAAATCTTGGCAAAGACATCACAATAAAAGACAACTATAGACCAATTACTCTTATTAATATACATGCAAATTTCTTCAACAATATACTGGTAAAGTCAATCCAGCAATACAGAAAAAGTACCATACAACATAACCAAGTGCAATTAATTACAGCAATGTAAGATTGGTTCAACATACTAAAAATCAATCAGTGTAATACCTCATGTACTGTGTTAAAGAATAAAGGTCAAAACATTCACTATTTTCTCAAAAGGTGTGGAATAATCGCTTGACAAATCCAACACCCTTTCCTGATAAAACATTCAACAAACCATGAATATATGCGAACTTCTTCAATCTGATAAACATGTCTACAAAAAAATTCAGAGCTAACATCATATTTAATGATGAAAGACTCAAAGTATTTTACTTAAGATCAGGAAATAGACAATATCCACTGTTATTATTTCTATTCCACATTGTGATAGAGGTTTTATAAAGGACAATTGATGAAAAAAGGCATACAAATTGGAATGTGAAAAGTATAAAACTCTCTTTACTTGTAGACAATATTATTGTGTACAGAAAATCCTAAGAAATCAACAGCAGACTGTTGGTGCTAGTAAACAAGTTCAGCAAATTTTCAGGATTCAAGGTCTATATAGAAAAGTTGATTGTGTATTTATAGACCAGTAATGAATAATCTAAAAATGAAATTAAGACAATAATTTGTTTTAAAATAGTTTTAAAAATAAAACTGCTTAGGAATAATTTAACAAATGAAGTGAATAACTTATACACTGAAAATGACAAAACGTAGTTCAAGGAAGTTAAAGAAGACCTGAGTAAATGGAATTGCATCCCTTGCACAAGGATTAATAGACTTTATTATTTAAGGCACAAAACTCCTCAAGTTAATCTATATACATAATGTAATCCCAATCAAAATCCCAGCTGTATTTCTTTAGAAATTTACAAGCAGATCCTAAAATTTATATGGAAATGGAAGGGACCCAGAATAGCCAAAATAATTTTGAGAAAGTAAAACAAAGTTAGAATTCACAATTCTCCATTTCTAAACATAATACGAAAGCTTTACTAAGAAAGAATGTCTGTTATTAGTATTAAGATAGACATGTAGATTAATGGAATTGAATTGGGATTCCTGAAAAAAAAAACCCTTATGTTTACAGTCAATAAATTTTTAATAGGGTGCAAAAACAATTTACTATGGAAACATATTCTTTTCAACAAATGGTGCTAAGACAACTGGATGTTCACAAGCAAGAGAGTTAATCTGCACCCCCCTACATCAAACCATACACAAAGTTAATTCAAAATGAATGAAATCTAAATGTAAGAGCTAAAACTACAAAGCTCTAAGAAGAAAACAAATGTGTTAATCATCATGATCTTGGATTTAGACAATGATTTTAAAAAAATGACAGCTAAAATAAAAGTAACCAAGGCAACAAAGAACAGATGAATTGAACTCTATCAAAATTAAATATTTCTGTTTCAAAGGATACCTTGAAAAGATATTCTTTGATATCTTTTCAAAAGATATCTGGAAGATTCAAAAGCTATCTTTTTGAAAAAGATAGCTTGAAAAAGTGAAAAGATAATCCAAAGAATGGAAGACAATATTTAAAATCATGTATTTGATAAAAGACTATTATCAATAACGCATAAAATGCTCTTACAACTCAATAAATAAAATGGCTCAGTTTAAAAATGGACAAAGATTTATGTAGATATTTTTGCACAGATGATATATAAATATACAATAAGCATATAAGAAGATGGATCAGGAAAATGCAAATCAAAACCCTGATGAGATACAACTTCATACCCACTAAGATTGCTATAATCAAAAAGATGAACTATAAAAGTATTAGTGAGGATGCGAGGAAATTGAAATTCTCATAGATTCCTAATGAGAATGTAAAATGGTACAGATACTTTGGAAAACACTGACAATTTCTTAAAAATTTAAATATAGAGTTACCACATGACCCAGCAATTCTAATCCTAGAGATATACCCAGGAGAACTGACAACAATATTCACACAACAATGTGTATAAGGCCATTTGTTCGTAACAGCATTACTAATAATAACCAAAAAGTAAAAACAACCCAACTACCCATCAACTGATGAATAAAAATTAAAATGTGGTGTAGGTATACAGTGTAATATTATCCAGCTATAAAAGGGAATGAATTACTGATCCATGCACAGTAAGTGTCAGAAACCAGACACCAAGGACACATTGTGTGACTGCATTTATATGAAATGTGCAGAATAGGCAAATTCATATAAACAGAAAGTAGATCAGTAGTTATCTGGGTATGAGGTGAAAAGGTAATGAGGAGTAATAGCTAATAGATACGGCATTTCTTTTTGGGGTAATACAAATGTTTTGGAATAATCTTGATAGTTGCACAACATTGTAAAAATACTAAAAAGCACTGAATTGTGCACTTTTAAAGTGTGAATTTTATACTGCATAAATTAAATGCTAAGTTTAAAAAAACTTAAAAGAGTCCATGAGCTGTATTTGGCTCATGGTCTGTATTTGCCAATTCCATTTATGAAATAATAATGGTAATGATGATGATAATGGCACCTGAGGGAAAAATATTTTGTTGTTAAAATGTTTCTATAAATTATTTTTCCACCATGCATTTCATGTAAAAGTTGATGTCTATGTGCACCAAACAATGTTATTCATATTTCCTACTCTCCTATGTCAAACTCTTTTATTTTCTTGATTTTACTTAAAGTGGTTTACATGGAGCATCTAAACGAAGGGGGTTCAGGGAAGGCTGAACTCATGTTACATATTTAATTCAAAATGGATGAAATACAAATGTAAGATTTAAAACTATAAAATATAAACTTTTCAATATTTCACCAATTCAATACTTCGACTTGAAGTGAAGCTTCAAGTTTATTAAAGCTCTGATTTAGCAAGTCCTACATAGGGTTTTTCACAGCTAGGGGGTGAGAAATTATGAGTAAGCTTTGAATATTTTCTTATATAAACTAAAAGTTATGTATGAAATAAAAATTCTTTATTTAAAAATGAACATAAACCTTTGCCCCACTACCACTGTTTTGCAGCAAATGTAGTTTGTTTTTCTGGTTTCTGATCCATCCAGCCTTTATTTCTTTTATGTTCTGTCAAGATGATCTTTAAAATTCTGAATACATACTTATAAAGCAATAACATAATGATAATTTAAAAGTGTATATTTGGGGTAAATCTTTAAGGGAAACATATTCCATTACTGAAGATCACAAATGGCAAATGAGACCAAAATTATGTAAACAGACATTACCCATCAGTAAGAATAATTAAGTTAGATACATGTTATAGTAAAAAGATGCCAGTGTTTTAAAATTCGTGCTAAACAATTTTTTTTTCTTTGTTAATGAACTACAGTGTAGCTTCTTTGGCATGCAATTCAGTTACTATCAAAATCTACACGTTTTAGTTTCTACACTTAACCTTCAATTGTCCTAGGAAAAATGTCTTCCATACCAGCAAATTAGAATAATATGATACTTGCATAAATTTAGTTGGGCAATAATAATATTTTAGCTCACTTGGTGGTCATTTATAGACCTTTGCAAAGAAAAGACTTAACATTTTGAATAGTTTTTCTGTTTCTCCTTGTTGGACATATGTTTTACGTGTCTTTCCAAAGACATTTTTTTCTTTGCTGTGTTCCTTTACTAGTTTTTCATAGTTATGTCCTTTCTTATAATGTTTAATTTTAACACTGTGATAATGGATTATACTTTGCTTTTATTTAATGGATCTCAAAGAGCCCATATCTGATATGCTACTTTTGTTTTCATCACAATACTTAAGTCATGGCAAATAGAAACTCAAAATGCTAAGTAGGAGATAAAGAACACTTGGTTTTCCAATGAGTGAAAAATAACTAGCATATTGGTGGAAAAAGAGATTTCCTAGCTTGCAAGAACTCTGTTTCTACTTTGCCACACTACACTATGTATACAATGATGTCTGTTCTTATTAGGATTTGCAGAGTAAATAAATCTTTTAGTGACTGTACAATAAAACTTTTTGTAGCAATGACCTGGTATTACTCTTAGGCTGTAACAGGACCTCTGGGATCTAATTTTAATTGTATCTTGAATGGTGTTTTTCTGTTTCTTTTCCACATGTCACAGCACAATTAAGATTAGACATTCACAAATTGTACTACATCATATTAGTATTTTCCTGATGAATGATTTTATAATTTCTTTCAATATTGTGGGCTGTCAGCCGGGCGCGGTGGCTCACGCTTGTAATCCCAGCACTTTGGGAGGCTGAGGCTGGCAGATCACGAGGTCAGGAGATCGAGACCACGGTGAAACCCCGTCTCTACTAAAAATACAAAAAATTAGCCGGGCATGGTGGCAGGCACCTGTAGTCCCAGCTACTTGGAGAGGCTGAGGCAGGAGAATGGTGTGAACCCAGGAGGCGGAGCTTACAGTGAGCCGAGATTGCGCCAATGCACCCCAGACTGGGCGACAGAGCAAGACTCCATCTCAAAAAAAAAAAAAAATATTGTGGGCTGTCAGGCATGGAGTAGTAAGTCAAAACTTTAATTCAAATTTATAGATACAAACAGTAGGTATCCTAAGTATTGCTGTCAAGATCATCTGCTTTTTGATTCCATTTTTCTCTCCCTTTTTTTAACTTTTATGCCTTCTTTCCACTGTTTATATGTTTTCCCAATTGTTTATGAAAATTTTTCTTACCTTTACTCAGAAGTAAGTGATTCTGGGCATGAACAAGGATTCTAATCTTAGAGGAGCATATCATATCACTGAGGATTCCATACAATTTCTACCTTGTGTGCTCCACTATGTGATTTAGCATTCAGGTCCTGATAAATGTAAAAGGGATTATGCAACACTTTAATTAAACAGCAGCAAACCTTGACACAGGGGCCTTTTGTTCACAGAATGACAATTTTGGAAATATGAACTTGGATTCTGGTCTGTATTAAATGGCTACAATTGTCTTGGCCACAATCTTCCATATCTTGATATCTCTAGAATGCAAGCTTCTTGAAGGCAAGACTATTTTATTTTGTTTATTCATTTAAAAGATTGTTTATCTCATTATTCTCAATTGTTAACAGAGAACTGGTATTCAAAGGGTGTTCATTAAATAAAATTTGGGGCGGGGGGGTGGAGCCAAGATGACTGAATAGGAACAGCTCCAGTCTACAGCTCCCAGCATACGCAGAAGATGGGTGATTTCTGCATTTCCAACTGACGTACCAGGTTCATCTCACTGGGGAATGCCGGACAGTGGGTGCAGGACAGTGGGTGCAGCGCACCGTGCATGAGCCAAAGAAGGGTGAGGCATCACCTCACCCAGGAAGCACAAGGGGTCAGGGAATTCCCTTTACTAGTCAAAGAAAGGGGTGACAGATGGCACCTGGAAAATCGGGTCACTCCCACCCTAATACTGCGCTTTTCCATCGGGCTTAACAAATGGCACACCAGGAGATTATATGCTGCACCTGGCTCAGAGGGTTCTATGCCCACGGAGCCTCACTCATTCCTAGCACAGCAGTCTGAGGTCAAACTGCAAGGCAGCAGCAAGGCCGGGGCAGGGGCGCTCACCATT
Source organism: Symphalangus syndactylus (assembly GCF_028878055.3). Taxonomy (NCBI): domain Eukaryota; kingdom Metazoa; phylum Chordata; class Mammalia; order Primates; family Hylobatidae; genus Symphalangus; species Symphalangus syndactylus. The sequence continues at coordinate 47,836,333 of NC_072440.2, forward strand.
GCTCAGGCTTGAGTAGGTAAACAAAGCGGCTGGGAAGCTCGAACAGGGTGGAGCCCACCACAGCTCAAGGAGGCCTGCCCGCCTCTGTTCGCTCCACCTCTGGGGGCATGGCACAGACAAACAAAAGATAGCAAAAACCTCTGCAAACTTAAATGTCCCTGTCTGACAGCATTGACGAAAGTAGTGGTTCTCCCAGCATGCAGCTTGAGATCTGAGAACACGCAGACTGACTCCTCAAGTGGGTCCCTGACCCACGAGTAGCCTAACTGGGAGGCACCCCCCAGTAGGGGCGGACTGACACCTCACACAGCCGGGTACTCCTCTGAGACAAAACTTCAAGAGGAACGATCAGGCAGCAGCATTTGTGCTTCACCAATATCTGCTGTTCTGCAGGCACCACTGCTGATACCCAGGCAAACGGTCTGGAGTGGACCTCCAGTAAACTCCAACAGACCTGCAGCTGAGGGTCCTGACTGTTAGAAGGAAAACTAAAAAACAGAAAGGACATCCACGCCAAAAAACCCATCTGTACGTCACCATCATCAAAGACCAAAGGTAGATAAAACCACAAAGATGGGGAAAAAACAGAGCAGAAAAACCGGAAACTCTAAAAATCAGAGCACCTCTCCTCCTCCAAAGGAACGCAGCTCCTCACCTGCAACGGAACAAAGCTGGACAGAGAATGACTTTGACGCGTTGAGAGAGGAAGGCTTCAGAAGATGAAACTACTCCGAGCTGCAGGAGGAAGTTCGAACAAATGGCAAAGAAGTTAAGAACTTTGGAAAAAAAATTAGATGAATGGATAAATAGAATAACCAATGCAGGGAAGTCGTTAAAGGACCTGATGGAGCTGAAAACCATGGCATGAGAACTACGTGACGAATGTACAAGCCTCAGTAGCCGATTTGATCAACTGGAAGAAAGGGTTTCAGTGATGGAAGATGAAATGAATGAAATGAAGCATGAAGAGAAGTTTAGAGGAAAAAGAATAAAAAGAAATGAATAAAGCCTCCAAAAAATATGAGACTATGGGAAGAGACCAAATCTATGTCTCATTGGTGTACCAGAAAGTGACGCGGAGAATGGAACCAAGTTGGAAAACACTCTGCAGGATATTATCCAGGAGAACTTCCCCAATCTAGCAAGGCAGGCCAACATTCAGATTCAGGAAATACAGAGAACGCCACAAAGATACTCCTCGAGAAGAGCAACTCCAAGACACATAATTTTCAGACTCACCAAAGTTGAAATGAAGGAAAAAATGTTAAGGGCAGCCAGAGAGAAAGGTCAGGTTACCCACAAAGGGAAGCCCATCAGACTGACAGCGGATCTCGCAGCAGAAACTCTACAAGCCAGAAGAGAGTGGGGATCAATATTCAACATTCTTAAGGAAAAGAATTTTCAACCCAGAATTTCATATCCAGCCAAACTAAGCTTCATAAGTGAAGGAGAAATAAAATACTTTATAGACAAGCAAATGCTGAGAGATTTTGTCACCACCAGGCCTGCCCTAAAAGAGATCCTGAAGGAAGCACTAAACATGGAAAGGAACAACCGGTACCAGCCACTGCAAAAACATGCCAAATTGTAAAGACCATCAAGGCTAGGAAGAAACTGCATCAACTAAGGAGCAAAATAACCAGCTAACATCATAATGACAGGATCAAATTCACACATAACAATACTAACCTTAAATGTAAATGGGCTAAATGCTCCAATTAAAAGGCACAGACTGGCAAATTGGATAAAGAGTCAAGACCCATCAGTGTGCTGTATTCAGGAAACCCATCTCACATGCAGAGACACACATAGGCTCAAAATAAAGGGATCAAGGAAGATCTACCAAACAAATGGAAAACAAAAAAAAAGCAGGGGTTGCAATCCTAGTCTCTGATAAAACAGACTTTAAACCAACAAAGATCAAAAGAGACAAAGAAGGCCATTATATAATGGTAAAAGGATCAATTCAACAAGAAGAGCTAACTATCCTAAGTATATATGCACCCAACACAGGAGCACCCTGATTCATAAAGCAAGTCCTTAGTGCCTACAAAGAGACTTAGACTCCCACACAATAATAATGAGAGACTTTAACACCCCACTGTCAACATTAGACAGATCAACAAGACAGAAAGTTAACAAGGATATCCAGGAATTGAACTCAGCTCTGCACCAAGTGGACCTAATAGACATCTACAGAACTCTCCACCCCAAATCAACAGAATATACATTCCTCTCAGCACCACACCACACCTATTCCAAAACTGACCACATGGTTGGAAGTAAAGCACTCCTCAGCAAACGTAAAAGAACAGAAATTATGACAAACTGTCTCTCAGACCACAGTGGAATCAAATTAGAAATCGGGATTAAGAAACTCACTCTAAACCACTCAACTACATGGAAACTGAACAACCTGCTCCTGAATGACTACTGGGTACATAACATAATGAAGGCAGAAATAAAGATGTTCTTTGAAACCAACCAGAAGAAAGACACAACATACGAGAATCTCTGGGACACATTCAAAGCAGTGTGTAGAGGGAAATTGATAGCACTAAATGCCCACAAGAGAAAGCAGGAGAGATCTAAAATGGACACCCTAACATCACAATTAAAAGAACTAGAGAAGCAAGAGCAAACACATTCAAAAGCTAGCAGAAGACAAAAAATAACTAAGATCAGAGTAGAACTGAAGGAAATAGGGACACAAAAAACACTTCAAAAAATCGAAGAATCCAGGAGCTGGTTTTTTGAAAAGATCAACAAAATTGATAGACTGCTAGCAAGACTAATAAAGAAGAAATGAGAGAAGAATCAAATAGACGCAATAAAAAATGATGAAGGGGATATCACTACCGATCAAACAGAAATACAAACTATCATCAGAGAATACTATAAACACCTCTACACAAATAAACTAGAAAATCTAGAAGAAATGGATAAATTCCTTGACACATACACTCACCCAAGACTAAACCAGGAAGAAGTTGAATCTCTGAATAGACCAATAACAGGCTCTGAAATTGAGGCAATAATCAATAGCTTACCAACCAAAAATGTCCAAGACTAGATGGATTGACAGCCGAATTCTACCAGAGGTACAAAGAGGAGCTGGTACCATTCCTTCTGAAACTATTCCAATCAATAGAAAAAGAGGGAATCCTCCCTAACTCATTTTAGGAGGCCAGCGTCATCCTGATTCCAAAGGCTGGCAGAGACACAACCAAAAAAGAGAATTTTAGACGAATATCCTTGATGAACATCGATGCAAAAATCCTGAATAAAATACTGGCAAACCGAATTCAGCAGCACATCAAAAAGCTTACCCACCATGATCAAGTGGGCTTCATCCCTGGGATGCAAGGCTGGTTCAACATACGCAAATCAATAAATGTAATCCAGCATATAAACAGAACCAATTACAAAAACCACATGATTATGTCAATAGATGCACAAAAGGCCTTTGACAAAATTCAACAACCCTTCATGCTAAAAACTCTCAATACATTAGGTATTGATGGGACGTATCTCAAAATAATAAGAGCTATCTATGACAAACCCACAGCCAATATCATACTGAATGGACAAAAACTGGAAGCATTCCCTTTGAAAACTGGCACAAGACAGGGATGCCCTCCCTCACCACTCCTATTCAACATAGTGTTGGAAGTTCTGGCCAGGGCAATCAGGCAGGAGCAGGAAATAAAAGGCATTCAATTAGATAAAGAGGAAGTCAAATTGTCCCTATTTGCAGACAACATGATTGTGTATCTAGAAAACCCCATCATCTCAGACCAAAATCTTCTTACGCTGATAAGCAACTTCAGCAAAGTCTCAGGATACAAAATCAATGTGCAAAAATCACAAGCATTCTTATACACCAATAACAGACAGAGAGCCAAATCGTGAGTGAACTCCTATTCACAATTGCTTCAAAGAGAATAAAATACCTAGGAATCCAACTTAATGGATGTGAAGGACCTCTTCAAGGAGAACTACATACCACTGCTCAATGAAATAAAAGAGGATACAAACAAATGGAAGAACATTCCATGCTCATGGGTAGGAAGAATCAATATCGTGAAAATGGCCATACTGCCCAAGGTAATTTATAGATTCAATGTCATCCCCGTCCAGCTACCAATGACTTTCTTCACAGAACTGGAAAAAACTAGAGTTCATATGGAACCAAAAAAGAGGAGGACATTACAGATCATTCTGGGTGCTGGTAGTGTTCTATATTTTTACCTAGGCTGTAGGAAATCAGTGTCTAGATATGAAAAATTTAATAAAGCTTTACTTAATATTTTTGTACTTGATATAAATTATTTTTGTGGGGGAAAGTAAAATAATGTTGCAATGAATTCCCAAACTAATAATATATATGAGAAAGTACAGTGATTCAAAATACGTTTTCTAAAGTACAGTCTCAATCTTCATTGAACAATACCTTAACGTCTCAAAGCACTTATAACTGGCCAGTACTGCTGTAGCTCTAAACCTGAAGATTAGCCAGAGTCAGAATGGGCATAGAGCAATCAGTGTTTTGTTTTGTTTTGTTTTTGTTTTTGTTTTTTTTGAGACAGTCTTGCTCTGTCACCCAGGCTGGAGTGCAGTGGCAAGATCTCGGCTAGGTGCAAGCTCCGCCACCCGGGTTCACGCCATTCTCCTGCCTCAGCCTCCCGAATAGCTGGGACTACAGGCACGCGCCACCATGCCCAGCTAATTTTTGTATTTTTAATAGAGACGGGGTTTCACCGTGTTGGCCAGGATGATCTCGATCTCCTGACCTCGTGATCCACCTGACTCGGCCTCCCAAAGTGCTGGGATTACAGGCGTGAGCACCGTGCCTGGCCAATCAGTGGTCATTTGAGGAATACGTCATTCTGGTCATACAGCATTAGCGGCTTCTTTTTCTCCAAAGTGAGAAATGATTGAGAGGATTTGAATGGAAATCCATTGTCCTGTGGCGTCTCATCCGCCCCAGAGAAAACTGGGCACTTTACGTAAAGCAAATGTTTTAAATTCTTAACTGATATTCTGAAGTTTCATGGTTAGGGTCCAGACATTTGGTATTTAGAAGCTCCGTACAGGTTTTGATGAGCAACCAGGCTTGAACAACACTGTTCTAAGAAACACAAGTTAAAAGGAAGAACATATAAGACTTCTTGAGGGCAATGTCTTCACTCCATTTTATCCTTTCTATCACCATGTGAGAACGATGCTTATCTTCAGTTTAATGATGTGTATCTTCAGTTTACAAAAGAGGAAACTATACCTAGAAAAGTTTAGAAAACATGCCCAAATACATACACGGAGGACGTGGCCAGATAGGGATTCTACCTCATATCAATCATGCTCCAAACAGCTTATTTATTATACCATGCTGCCTCCCAAGAAAAATGGACATTTTGGGAAATTCATTATTATGAACCATCAACCCTACGAATTTACTCATAAATTTTTGTGAGTAAATATAAGAGACTGTAAATATAAGAGAATCTAATAATCATTTCTTATTTGGTGAAAGCGAGAAATGAATATTTGATTCTCTTTTATTTAGTCTGAATTCTATACTCTTCCTTCACAAGCACAAACAAAGTGATAAGATATCAGTCTTGTACCACACTGGCTGAACTCTCTCAAAAGATCAAAACTGTGCCAAGGGTTGCAAGGAGACAGTAGGTGGCAAACCCATTGCTTCAGTTTTAAAGGGCTGGCAATGAGCAATTTTCCTGTTTCTTATTTAAATTCATGAAGCAGAAGAAACATCATGGTAGTTAAGTACATGCACTCTGGAGCAGTCTGCCTCATTTGGGCTCCTGGCTCTCCTACTTCCTGTCTAAGTGATGTGGAACAAGCTTCTGAACTGTGTGGGCCTTAGTTTAACCATATATATGATGGGAATGGTGATAATAATAGCACCTACTTCAAGGCATTAAGCTCATATTTGTAAGGGATATATAACAATATCTTTCTCGTGGTCTGGAGGCCATTATTCTTAGCAAACTAACACAAGAACAGAAAACCAATTACCACATGTTCTCATAAGTGGGAGCTAAATGATGAGAACACATGGACACATAGAAGCAACAACACACACTGGGGTGGTTTGGAGGGTGGAGGGTGAAAGTAGGGAGAGGATCAAGAAAAACAGCTAATGGGTACCAGGCTTAATATCTGTGTGACGAAATAATCTACACAATGACACAAGTTTACCTATGTAACAAACCTGCACTTGCACCCTTGAACATAAAAGTATTTTAAGTCTATTTTTTTTAAAGTAAAGCCATGCCAAAATGAAGTTATAGAATTGTGGTATACATTTAGCAAAATTATGCTTTAATCATTTACAACACATTTATTCACAAGACCAAGGATTTATTTAAAAAGTCATAGTGCTGGGGGTCTAGTAATGGGATATAAATTTGAATGAACAGTGCTTTCATTTTTCAGTCATGTCATTGTATTTCTAATTATGTATAATTAATTTGGAGATTATAGTCTAAATGAGAATCTTTCTGAGTGTGAAGCCTGTATTAGTTTCCCATTCCTACTATAACAAATTGCCACAAACTTAGTAGCCTAAAACAACTTGAGTATATTATCTTACAGTTCTGCATATCAGAAGTCTGAAAGCGGGATGGTAGGGCAATGTTTTTTCTGGAAGCTTTAAGAGAAAAGCCTGTTTCTTTGCCTTTTCCAGCTTCTAGACGTTGCCTGCATTTCCATTCCTTCCTGCACTCTGACCACTGCTTCCGTCCTCATACCTCATTCTCTCTGACCTCTCTCTTACAAGGACCCTGGGAGTTACATAGGACCCACCTAGGTAATTCAGGCTACTCTCCCCATCACAAAATCTTTAACTTAACCGCATCTGAAAGCCTCTTTAGCATTGTAAGGTAACATACTTACAGGTTTTAGGCATAAGAACGTGAGCATCTTTGGGGAGCCATCATTCTGCCTGACGGAAGCCCAAAACAAAAGCCACTCCAAGAACCTTTCTGCTCTGCACTGTCTGCATCAGAATTCAGTTGGGGTTTATCTTTAGTTCTAAACTTTTCAGCTGAGATCCTAGAATGGTTATGACCAATGGGTCCCAGAGGGTTTCACTTCCCAGGGGATATACTTTCATATGCTTGATGCAGAGATGATATGCTTATAATGTGGCTGCTATAACTTGATGTTAAGTAACAAGGAAGCTACTTCTGTTACCCAAAGCATGCATGACATGGAACTAATTATATTTATATAAAAAAAACACAGAAAATAAATGTTGCTTTATATTGTATATAGGAATAACTACTATATTCTGACCTTTTTTTTTTTCACCACAAGTTGGTCTTCTAGACATTGTTAATATACTGTATGTAAGATCTAAGGATCTAAGAATTCATGTAAGATCTAAATTGATATATTTGCTCTATAAAGAAAACTAAATAAGATTCTGGTTAAAGAAAAACATCTGTCTCATGGTAAGTATTTGATAAATAAATTTATGATGATTATGATGATGATATGTGCAAACTTAGATTCTCACAGAAAACATTCATACAATGCAGGTGGCATTTTATTATTTTTATCATCTTTCATAATCCTGCATCACAAATATATCACTCTCTTCTCAAAACTCTGGGAGAAGAGTTAGCAATGTTTTGCAAAATTTTGTTAGAAGATCACGCAATTATTCTTCACAAAACAATTCTCATGCTGCTGCCCCTTATTGTTTTTGAATACACAATCTTTTATGGCATGAATAAGAGGAAGAAATAATTAAAATAAAAGCTACATCAAATCTCATACTACAAAGCCTCATTAAAAATCAATTACCACCTTCTGCTTCTCTAATTTCTCCTTATACCATTTTGTCAGTTTTATAACTGACTCATTTTTCTAATGAGAGAATTTTTCACTCCCACCTAAATAAGGTTAATAGAGTCAAAAGAAACAAATTTTATTTTCTACCTAATAAAATGCTATATATACATATAGCATTTTTTTTTAGATGGAGTCTCACTCCGTCACCCAGGCTGGAGTGCAGTGGCACCATCTCGGCTCACTGCAACCTCCACCTCCCGGGTTCAAGCGATTCTCCTGCCTCAGCCTGCTGAATTGCTGGGACTACAGGTGCATGCCACCACGCCCAGCTAATTTTTTGTGTTTTTGGTAAAGACGGGGTTTCACCATGTTAGCCAGGATTGTCTCAATCTCCTGACCTCGTGATCTGCCCGCCTTGGCCTCCCAAAGTGCTGGGATTACAGGCATGAGCCACCGTGCCTGGCCAAAATGCTATATTTTTACATAAATCAATATGATTCATCATATTATTTGCTTTTAAAAATGTATGTTTTTTTTTTTGTTTTGTTTTGTTTTTTTTTTTTTGAGACGGAGTCTGGCTCTGTCGCCCAGGCTGGAGTGCAGTGGCGCGATCTCGGCTCACTGCAAGCTCCGCCTCCTGGGTTCACGTCATTCTCCTGCCTCTGCCGCCCGAGTAGCTGGGATTATAGGCGGGGGCAACCATGCCCGGCTAATTTTTTTTGTATTTTTAGTAGAGACGGGGTTTCACCATGTTAGCCAGGATGGTCTTGATTTCCTGACCTCGTGATCCGCCCAGCTCGGCCTCCCAAAGTGCTGGGATTACAGGCGTGAGCCACCGTGCCTGGCCAAAAATGTATACTTTTTTTAATAAAATTTTGAGAAAAGTGGTTCATTAACATGTCCATCTCTGCTCAGCTATTTGAATAAAGATTCTTTAGCTTGGGGACATGTTTTACTTCTCAGCATGCCGGTTTCCTCAGAAATGATGGACACACCTATCAGTAGGATCTTCAGATTCGCTGAACTTTTGTTAGTCTCCCTAATCAAGAAATAAGCCATATTTCACAAAGAAATAGTCATTTATAAATTTATAAAGGTAACATAAAGTCAGTTATTATGGACTCAAATTACTGCACAAAGTTTCATATGCAAAAACAGGTGTGAATCTGATTTTAAATTAATAAGACCTGGCCCGGCGCAGTGGCTCAGGCCTGTAATCCCAGCACGTTGGGAGGCCGAGGCGGGCGGATCACGAGGTCAGGAGATCGAGACCATCCTGGCTAACACGGGGAAACCCCGTCTCTATTAAAAATACGAAAAATCAGCCTGGCGTGTGTTCCCAGCTACTCAGGAGGCTGAGGCAGGAGCATGGCGTGAACCTGGGAGGTGGCGCTTGCAGTGAGCCGAGATCACACCACTGCACTCTAGCCTGGGCAACAGAGGGAGACTCCGTCTCAAAAAATAAATAAATAAATAAATAAATAAGACCTTCAGTGTGCTTGCATAATTGAATCTTATAATTTATGGAATAATGAGCAGGTAATGGTCTTTGAGGTCTAAGATAAATTTAAATTATCAACTAAAATATTTGTGAGCCAAGATTTGGTATGTATATTAAAAGATATATCTCTGCTTATATGTCACATGTATTAAATTTGTTCTTTTGTGCTATGAAGAAAATCATTTCAAAATATGGTAGCAAGTAATAGAAATGGTTTAATTCTTTCTGAACTCTTCTACCAAAGTAACAACAAAGTTTGAAAGTTTAGAAAATGAGACTCTTGGGAAAACAAACTCAGAATATAAGAAGTTCCTGGGGTGCCAGGGATAATAAGGTTGTGTAATCATCAAAATTTTATTATTATTGATGTAAATTTCTACAAGTAGTTATTACACTATCTTCCTGTGCCCAAAAGCTCCTGGTCCATCTTCTATCAGGCATCTCTCAAGCAGTTGCTCATAGGCCACCCAATATTTTGTATGTAATACTCCTAGAGCAAGCGCATGTGCCTCTTGCTGCAGAGTGGTATAGAAATATTTATAGCACAATTTTAATTTATTGTTGCTTTTCCCATTCTTCTGTATTTATCTGGGCCTGAAAATTATCACCCCTTACCATAATTGGAAACACACACACAACACTCAAATTCTGTAGTTTCAGAGGAAAATAAAATGAAATTTCATGAGTTGGCATATGCCTGTTTTGGCCTCTCACCTTCTTTGCTTGCCTCCAATAGCAGGGGTAATTATAAGTTCACTATATTTTATCACTTGACTTTATCTCTCAAAATGTTGTTTTAAAATGCATATGCTTGCTGTTGTTAAGTCCTTCTGCATCCCAGCTGAGGCCTTTGTGCAGAAAATGTTACAGTTGTGCCTTTTTTTCCTTGCTATCTGGGACAGAAGGAGAGTGTAGGTAACTGTTGGTGAGCTAACCAAGAACTTCAATAACTCCCACAGGAAGAGCCAGTAGGGAGTTTGTATTTTTGGCCATGAATCCAGGGCTTTCATTTTAAGTTCCAGGGTGCGTTATGCAGTTGAGCACTGATTGAATGGGGGCACTGGAGGCTCTAGGGATCAAGCTGTGACATTTTTCTGAGCCTGAAGGCTGCTCACAATCATTACTGCACAGGCCTTGCTGACTGCTACTTCAGGGAAACACGGGGAGAAGGAGGTTGTGCTTCCGAGTGTGGGTGGTCGAATAAACTCTTTTAGCAGCAGCAGTTGGTCTATTTAGCCTGAAAAAGAGACCACCAGCAGCCCCCAAAGTGCTAAAAAAATTACAATCAATTTTAAAAATATATATTATATTACATAAAAGACTGTAAGAGTGAGTGCTGAGCATTGCTTTACAGTATTCCCAGCTGCTCAATGAGGCAGTCGCATGCAGCCAAGAGGGATTTATCCTGTAACCCAGAGAATTTCCAGCTCTCCCACCATGCTATCCTTCTCTCAGGAGGAAGAGAGAAAAAAAAAAAAGTCAAACAAAACAAAAAAATAGCAGCAGAAAGCAAAAAACACAAGGTAGTTTAGAGAAAGCGTATTGACGGAAACTACTGAAATTAAGTAGTCTTTAGGCATACGCTTTGGTTGTGAGTGGTTTAAGGTTAGTTTTTATGTAAAGCGATTTTTAAGGCTCATATATTGGCCTTACATTTAGGTAGTGATTAGGGACCAGCTTATGTCTTCAAATTCATTTAGGATATTACTTATTAGTATTTTTCTTTAATATTGGTGTTAACAAGGTTTTAAAGGATTGTCTCAAAGTTTTAAAAGACATAAATGAAGCCAGGCGTGGTGGCCCATTCCTATAATCCCAGCACTTTGGGAGGCCAAGCCGGGCAAATCACGAGGTTAGGAGTTCGAGGCCAGCCTGACCAACATGTTGAAACCCCGACTCTACTGAAAATACAAAAATAGCCGAGTGTGGGGGCGCATGCCTATAATCCCAGCTACTCAGGAGGCTGAGGCAGGAGAATCGCTTGAACCTGGGAGGTGGAGGTTGCAGTGAGCTGAGAATGTGCCACTGGACTCCAGCCTAGGCAACAGAGCAAGACTCCATCTCAAAAAAAAAAAAAAAGATATAAACAATGTCATTTTACTTAATATTAGTTTAAGAAATTCTTGGCTGCTAGATTTTTTCTAAATGCTAATTTATAATCATAGGTGATACATAAAATATATTGATACTTAAACCATCATATTAAAATAAAGATTTTTTTAAAATCTATACCATCAGAAATTCAAATATCAAGCAACCTCTACATAGATGGATTGACTAATGACATCTTAATTTCAAATGTACAGAATACAACTCCTTCCATACTTTGAGAGTCTCATCAAACTCCAAACTTAAAGTGCAGTGTGTGAAAGAAATAACCTTTCTAAGACTGTCATTATGAAAAACTCTCACATTTTGAAGAATTCAGAGACAGACCTTGTCTCATAATTCTTCCAGCAATAGGAAACAGGTAGTCTCATACTTTTAAAGAACTTTACTTATTGGAACATGTACAGTTAAATTAAACTGAATTATGCACTAACCCCTCCAGGAATTATGTTGCTTTAAGAACCCATACCTGATGTACAAAGGTATTAATGAAATGGGAGAGTTCCCTGATCCGCCTCACAGGATGTACAACAGTGGTGTGGCTCGTCTGTTCAGCGGCCACACACTCAAACCGCTTATGAGAGGGAGAGCACACAGACATGATGATTCTAGCAAAAAGGTCAGATATTTTCAAGTTTTAAAAATGGTATGGAGTATGTTTCAACAACACTCCACATGAATATAAACCCCTAATTTAAGTTAATGATTTTATCATGCCAGAAGCATAGTTGGTTTTAATTTTTTAAAACAGATACTGGTATCATAGGCATTTCACATGCACAGTATCTCAGTATGGACAAAAATATTTAAGATTGATTTTTGCCATTATGTTTTAAACTTTCATTTTTTAAATACAAAAAGATAGTCACATGTATTTGTTTTTTCAATAAAACACAGTCTTCAAAAAGTTACTGATGATTGCTCTTTAGGGTTCCTAGCCATACGCCCTCTCTTAGTTTTTCACACAATAGAAATTATATTTTTATGCAGGATTGTATTAAGCTCCAGTAGTTCTTAAACAATGTTAGCAAATAACTATATAAATCCCAAATGCAGCAAGGCCAACATTTTCCATAGTGTACTTTCATCTCCTTAAAGTTGAAGCTGCTTCTTTTGGGTATTTTTTCACTTCTCTGTGAAGTAGATTGTTATGGTTTCATTAGTGGTTTTATTATGTGGCTTTTTAAAAGAAAAAATGGTTTTAATTTCTTCCACAGTTCAGAGCTCTCAGAAGAAATCTTTTTTTTTCTTGAAGTTATATAGTCCAGGGATGTTTTGAATAAACAAATACTCTTTAGTAGATTAAATCTCTCACTGGTAATAAAGAAGCATCTACTTCCTTAGCTATATTACCAGTGTATGCTGGAACCAAAGTAAGATGGTTTTCCTGTTCCCATAATCCATTTAACTGTTGTTTTAAAATCTGAATGTTTCCGTTATTTATAATTTCTGTTTTGGACAATAGTTCTGACCACCACCTTTTAATGATTGCTTGAAGCCAGTTTAAACCAACTGTTATGTATTTTTCAAATTTGCTTTTACATAGTGAGTTTACTAGAGACAACGAGCCTACCCAGCCTTCAAGTAAGATATATTGTTTTTCTCCCTGTAAACTACTGGTGAGCACAGGAAGGCAATCTACCTCAATGCCAAGATCTTCTCTTCTCACCAAACAAGCTGCAAATTCACGTATACTTCTTTCTCCAGAAAGTTAAAGATACATTCAATTTCAAATTCCTGCTGAGCAAAACTTGGGCCATTTGTTTCATGATCCTGAGAAACTTGAGAAAAATACTGACTGTATTGTGATGATGGGCTTTATATCTGTGAAAAATTGGAATCACTGGGGTTAAGCAAATATATTTGACTACTCTGCTATAACTTTTCAGGCAGGTAGCCTGCACAAACCAGTTCATTTTCTTTATTTGCCATGTCACAGCCCCACTTCTAGGGGACTGTGTTTTTTGGTTTTTCCTATAACAACAGAGATTTGGAAAGGGATAATGAACTTTCTTTTTTATTTTTATTTTTATTTTTTTTGAGATGGAGTCTCGCTCTGTCACCCAGGCTGGAGTGCAATGGCGCAATCTCGGCTCACTGCAAGCTCCGCCTCCCGGGTTCACGCCATTCTCCTGTCTCAGCCTCCCCAGTAGCTGGGACTACAGGCGCCCGCCACCACGCCCAGCTAATTTTTTGTATTTTTATTAGAGATGGGGTTTCACCGTGGTCTCGATCTCCTGACCTCGTGATCCACCTGCCTCGGCCTCCCAAAGTGCTGGGATTACAAGCGTGAGCCACCGCGCCCGGCCAATGAACTAACTTTCTATGAAAGATTACTTTACATAGTTTTTTGTTTGTTTTTTTTTTTGTTTTGAGATAGAGTCTCACTCTGTGTCCAGACTGGAGTACAGTGGTGCGATCTCGGCTCGCTGCAAGCTCTGCCTCCTGGGTTCACGCCAATCTCCTGCCTCAGCCTCCCTGGCTGACTACAGATGCCAGCCACCACACCTGGCTAATTTTTTGTATTTTTAGTAGAGACGGGGTTTCACCGTGTTAGCCAGGATGGTCTCGATCTCCTGACCTCCTGATCCACCTGCCTTGGCCTCCCAAAGTGCTGGGATTACAGGCGTGATGAGCCACTGCGCCTGGCCAGATTACCTTACATAGTTTTATCTGGACTTTTCACAGTTTGTCTAACTGTTCTATTTATATAAGCAGCTAACTGTTGAGATTTCTTAACTTCCTTCTTGTTCTTATTAATGAAATTAGAAATTCCTTTTCCTAGGTCCATCAATTAAATGATCCTGAATATTATTTCAAAAGTTCTGCTTTTTAACATTGTGGGTTTCAGATGCCATCATCTCTTAAATACTGGTGTTTCTTGGTTTCTTAGCCCAGCCCTGGCACTGACCAACCATGCCAGGCAGCCTAGGGTTCCCCTTGGCTGCAGGCTAGGCCCCACTCAGGGCCATGTCTACGTTGAGTGTTTCTTAAATCACATCTCTACAAATTCAGTCTTATTCACTGCAATTCCAGATTGAAAAATCGAGATTGAAAAATCTTTTAGATCTATAATCCCTTATTCAATATATTGAGTATATCTCCAACAGCATCCAAAATTTGGAAAATGTGACATATATACCCTACAAAATTTCTATCAAGATTCATAAATATTTGTTAAGGGTCTATTGTGTTTATTTGAATACAATTAAATAAGACCTATTTTCTGCCTTGAAAGACTTTATAAAACCATAAATTCCATGACAGAGGGACTATACCTGGCCAATTTTGCACTGTGACACTCAGTATCAGCACTGTGCCTGGCACAATTCAAGTCCATGATGCCTTGGGAATTAATGAGTGGATGTTGGAGAGGAAGCAGGAATATGAACAACTAATATGATGTGTTGTAACAAATGCCAATCCAATTTCTACCAAAGTTGGGTAAGGGTACAATTACCAAATCTGTAACTTGCTGCTAGAACTTTTATACTACATTTACTTTACTCTAATTGGACACTTCCAGCAAGTTACATTTAATCCAGCTATCCTACCAAGGGTATCAAGCACCCTGGTAAATTCAAGATACACTGTGTACAAAATACTATGCTCAAAACAGACTCTTGATATCCAAGTATAGACCACCTATTAAAAATAAAAATTTGATATATTAAACATCACCTGAAGACCTCCTCTTATAGCTCAGCCAGTGAAGATTTTGTAGGACTGTTAAAAGGAAAACTTCAGCTGAATTAAATTTAAAGGAGTTTAATTGAACAATGGACAATTCGCGAAGCAGGCAGTCTCCAGAATCACAGCAGATTCAGAGAGACTCCAGGGGTGACTCATGGTCAGAACAAATTCATAGACAAAAAAAGTAAAGTGACATACAGAAATTGGAAGTGAGGTACAAAAACAGTTAGATTGGTTACAGGTTGATGTTTGCCTTATTTGAATACAGTTTGAACACTCAGCAGTGTATGAATGGTTGAAGTATGGCTGCTGGGATTGGCCAAGACTCAACTGTTGTTACAGGCACATACTCCTAAGTTTGGTTTCTAATCTTGTCTACTTATTAAGTTAGGTTGCACTTTGTCCACAAGGACTCAAATACAGAATTGTGGAGCCCTTCTCAGGCTATATTTAGTTCACTTTAACAATTCTCCCCTTTTGGTCGTTTTCTCAATTTTGAGAGATTGACCAAAACTTTAGTCACACTATCACCATTGCAAATATACTTATTTGATCTTGAAACCTGCTGAGAAACAGTACAACAGTGAGTTTTTCAAAGGCAGGAACAAGGACTTGAGTAGAGGGTATCCCTTATACTGGAACATCTTGTTTACAGGAGCAAAACAAAACCTTGTCTGCTCTAGGATCTAGGTGTTTCCTTAATGTCTTAGTTTGATTATGTCACATTTAGCATGAGTGACTCCATTTTGGTTTGGTTTGGTCTGTTGGGGCCTAGTGCATGAGCTCAGTCCAAAACAATGGCCTCCTATAATTTTGTTTAAAAAATTTTACCCCTTTCAGCCAGGTTTTCATTTAGGTGAGAGTGTGACCAAAACTTAGGGCCTTAGCACCACTCTCAGTTACCATCATTTTAGGTTTCCAGTCTCAGCATGTCATTCATAGGTTATGGTGTCCTCATTGTTGCACGTTTCTTTCAGCTCTGCATGGTATCTGAAGAGATACCATTTGACATCCTAGAGATGGCTGCATGCAAACATTTAAAACCTTTGAGAAAATACAGAACATCGGGGAGACTATTACAACTATTGGGAGGATAATACCAAAAGTTTGGAGAATGTTCCTTATCCAGGGTCCCCATAAACCAAACCACCTAAAACTAAATAGATAAAACAATGAGCTAAAGAGTCGACTTGCTTAACTAAGTGGTCTTTTCATTAATTCCCTGCAACTGAATCTCTGCAATACCTGATGTCTTCTCCATAGGCCATAAGTGCCAGCAGCTACACAGATACTTCTCTGTTTAGCCAATTCTATCATTTAGCATGACTTTCCCAAGAGAATTTAAAGTCTGTTGTGTAAGTATAATCTTTACAGCAGAATCTGCTATAGAGTCTATTATGAGGGATACATTTCTATTCATTGCCTCTTTTATTCCAAACCATGGAAAAAGGACCTAATAAATGATGCCCTTCTAGGAGAATGAAGGCCCCCTTGACAATATTCTCTTTAACTGATGAGGTGGGTTAAGAGGAGTGAACAAATGTTCTGTTTCTGACTGATTATGAGGCAACATATGTACCATTAAAGTTTCTCACATACACTGGCCCTTCACCTCTATCAAAGTATAAGGTTATCCATGTATAAGGGCAGCTGCAAAATCCTTCACAAATGAAAGTATACTCCATAAGTGCACACAACAGACCCCCTTTTCACTTCTATTGTTCATAAAGGCATAAGCAAGGAAAAAATATTCAAATATGAGTCTCATGATAGTAGAAATCTTGATCTGTGATCTTGTGAAAATCTGTTTACATAAAGGATGCCATCTTCCCTGGTTAGCTTTACCTTAAGTGTTCCAGTGGGTATACAATTGCAAGAGTTTAGAGGGACCCTGTTCTCAGTTGTGAGATTATAAACCCAGGTCCAAAGTCCCAAAGTTTTTGCTGTAGTGTGCATAGCAAGGACAGTCTTTTTCTGATGTTCTCAGAAGATCCAATCTTCAGGTTCTAAATTGTGAAGGGGTTGATTATCACCAGTCAGTGAACCATGAAAAGCTTGCTTTACCCAATGAAAATACACTGTAGAATGATAATTTAGTGCTATAACATCAGCTCTTTTGCATGGGAAAGCTTTTATATGACCAGAAAAAATATGTATTGAAAATGACAATTGAATGAAATCCCTCTATAAATGTTTAAATGGTCCATCAGGTAGCCAGATGTGCCTGAAGTTTTTATTGTCTTCCCAGGAATATGGGTTTGACAAACTAAACATTGTCATAAACTATTTTAGCAATTTAGAAGTCACTACACCAATATATATTTAATTTGGATAATTTTATCCTTTCCATGATGACTCATGGAATGCAGAACCTTTAATAACAAAAGCTTTAAGGACTCAGGAAGGAAAAGGCAGCTGTCCTGATTCTCCATGAATCCATGCTTAACACTGGACTTATGTCCTCTTAAATATCAGTTGTTTCTCCAATTTAGGTACATAGCACTGATAGCTAATGGGTTATTATAGGTAATTTGACTTGGACCATGGAGTTTATTCAGATATCAAACAAGAAAGTACTTATTCCCTAAGCGGGGAATTGAACCCTGAACCTGGGCTGCCATTGTGATGATGGAGACCAAAAGAAAGTACTGCCACATGGTTACAAGTTCAACCTCCCAAGGACATAACAGACCAGTTTGCTGGGCCATCTTGAACAGTGGGCTTATGGGGTTCTAAGCCCATGTTCTATCCTAAGGTACCCCTGTTTATGACAGAACAATACAGAAAGACACTCAAAGCATACCAGATTCACTAAGCTTAAGATTAGCCTAACAAATCTTTTTTCCCATTAATCAAAACATATTGATGACCTACATTAAAATATAACCCGAAGAAGGTTAAACATTATTTTTTATTTTGACAATGCTTCCCATGTAACTTAGCATGTCAGATAGTCCTGTTTACCTCTCTTTTGGATGCTTCAGGGGCCCTCCATAGCATCCCAAAGTTAGAGGTCAGGAAAGACAATTCTGAAGCTGAAATTTGATTTGGGGAAGACTATCAAACATGTTAAAGGTCTAAAACACTTGATATTATGAAACAGAATTCCAGGTCACCATAAGTCAAATGATGACTCAAGAATTTTAAAAAGGCAAAAACCTTCACTCATTCATAAAGGGAAGACTTAGCTTTCCAAACAATCTGTCTTTTGTCTTTCCCTTCTCTTTTTGGTAGTCTATTAAAAAAGGCAAACAAAAATCTTTCATTGTCTTGTAATATTACATGAAAATCTTGTTCAAGAGAGAACATCAAATTTCACCTTTGCTTTAGTCTACTATTAATGTCAACTGCAATTTTTAATAAAACTTTGTAAGACAAATTGATTCAATCTTAATCAGTTTGACCATAAGGTGAAATTCTTATAAGCCTTTTATAACCCTTTATAATTTTTGTGAAAGAGCAGATCAGCACTTTAAGAAAGTCTTCTTGTGCTTTTATTTTAATGTTCAATTTACAGTAAAACTGAGTAATATCACTTTAACTTTAGCCAGTATTCACAGGATTTCTTTTACAATTAATTTTATAAACCTTTCACAACTTGTTCAAATGTTTAAATTTTTCCTATGTCACTTAAAACAATCATTTAACCCTCTAAACTTAGGCAAGAAAATACACATTTTCATGCCTTTATATAATCTTTTACTAAAAACACATTTTACTTTCCTTAAATACCTTGCAGGTAAAGCTGTTTTTTCAGTAGTCTAAATTACATGTTATAATGGTAACTCTTAGCAATTTTTAATTTTGGTGAAAAACCTTGGTAACTAACAGATTTTAATTATGTACTCAGTATGGAGCCTAAGACATCAGATAAGGTCTGACTTTTTCCAGCATAGCTGGGGGCTGGGCTTTCCACATGTCCCCAGGCTTTATCTAGAATCTAACGCTCCAAAATAGGTAAACTGAACAATTTTGAAAAGTCAAAGAAGCAGTTTATGACCTTAAAGCATTTAGTAAACTTGATATCCAGCCTGCCTAATTTAGACCAAATGTCTTTATTTTTGCCAATAATCTTTAAAACTTTTTATTTCCCAGAGATTACCGAAGTCATGTGAACTAAAAGGCATTACAGTTTTTATATTTCTTTCAAAATATTCTATCTAAACACTTACTTTTCTTTAAGCCAATTAATTAGCCCTCTTTTATACAAGCATTACACACACAACACATATATCACTACACAGACAGACAGACAGACAGAAGATCCAGTAGTTATAAGACTTTTCATTTGCCAGTTTCTAAGTTTCTTTTTAAAGCATGCAGTTTTTATGGGCTAATGGTCAGGCACAGCTAGAAGACAAAAACAGATCTCCAAAATTAACGGTCCCATTTTTAGATACATCTGGGATCCCCCAAAAGAAAGAGGTGCTATGGGAGAAGACAGTGCAATGCTTTTACCGGGCATTTTATTGCATGGCAACCCAAAGCCAATCAGCCCATTTTGGAATTAGCCCATCTCTAAAAGTATATTTCCTACCTCGTTACTGCACACCAAAGCCCTTTCATAATGCAAATCGATCTCTGATACTCCCCAAAGTCAAAAATGTCAGATAACACAGTGCAAAACAGAAAAGAGCCTTAGCCTTTGAGGGGGGTCTATTCACTTTCAGTTCCTGGGGTTTCATGAGGAAAACAAGGGTTTTTCCCCAAATGGGGTCTGTGGTGCCTCCTCTGTTTTCCCTGAGGAATACCAGGTTAGGGCCTCTTGTGTGCATTAAGAGTGGCAAGATAAAATGGAGAAAAATAATTCAGTTGACTGAGAAGCAAAACCCTTTTTCCAGAAAAACAAGATCCAAGAAGTAAAAACAAAGGCCTTTTAAATATATCTACAGCTTGGAGATCCACTTTTAATTAAGCTGACTTTTAACCATAGCACTTTAGAAGTCCTTTTAAATATCTTATTACCTGAATGTAGCCAGACCAAACAGCCAATATTTCTGGCTTTTGAACATTACCAAAAGTAACCTCACAAATGCTCAGAGAAAGGAAAATTCAAGATGGTTCATGAAGTGGAAGAAAATCAAAAAAAGTCATGCAGATATCAAACAAGAAAGTACTCATTCCCTAAGCGGGGAATTGAACCCTGAACCTGGGCTGCAATTGTGATGATGGAGACCAAAAGAAAGTGCTGCCACGTGGTTACAAGGTCAACCTCCCAAGGGCATAACAGACCAGTTTGCTGGGCCATCTTGAAAAGTGGGCTTATGGGGTTCTAAGCCCATGTTCTATCCTAAGGTACCCCTGTTTATGACAGAACAATACAGAAAGACACTCAAAGCATACCAGATTCACTACAGCTTAAGATTAGCCTCACAAATCTTTTTGCCCATGAATCAAAACTTTACAGAAGATATTAAGAGTGAATTTTACCATTCATTCAACTGGTTTGCACAGAGAGAGACTGACCAGAAGTCTAACTGGTAAGAAATTCTTACCCTTTTTGCCGGCATGGCAGGCTTCTGGGTTCTCTTTCCCTGAGCAACCCTAGAGACCTGGCATGCCACACCACTGCCCTGGGGGCCAAGCTACAACACAAAGGAAAATCATGGAACCACAGGCAAAATCCTCTCAGTTTTACAAGTTGCCACCCCCGCAGCTGCATGGGGGTACCTAAATTCTAATATTTTCCATTCCAGCCAGAGCAAAGTATGTGTTTTAAATAAAAATATTGGCATCTTTTTAGAACCTTCTGCATATCAGTTGGCATCCCTAGATGAGACTAATTTGGGAGCCCTCATTTTTTGTTAAGTGCACTTTAATGTGTTGTGGTTCATTTGAAATGTTCCACTATAAGTCAACTTTAGTAACATTTTGCCATTTCTGTAGGACTTTGCGGCCTCTGGGCCTAATGTATAAGCTAAAAGGAAGGCAGTTTTCCAGAAATTAAGGATCCCATTTTTACTTAAAATATCGGCTTTACTTTCAGGTTCCCTTGATTAACTTAGCCAAGGATTTCTTTTTCCTACTTAAGCATACAAGAAAAAGGCAACAAAGAGGTAGAACAAAAAAATCCCTGTGAATTTTCAAAAGCCAAATTTTACAACTCCTGCAATATTACCACTTACTAACAGTTTCTTTCTGACCCAGTCAGATGTGAGAGACCTCTATCTGGATCCAAGCCAGTTAATTACTGGGTCAAATCTAATCCTGGACTCAGTCTACTTTCTGTTGTGACTTCCAAACACAGTTTGGAACAGAAATTTTCTAAAAGAATCTTGGAGGGCTCAAAACACAAATCCATGGAGCTCTGAAATCTGAGAAAAAAGTTACCACGACCCCCAGCCACTCTGAGAGATCAAAGGACACAAGTGAATCCAGCAGGTACCTTGCTTGTTCACTCAGAGCTCCTGGGGGTCGTTAGAAGCGCTACTTCACATCCCACTTCTGACACCATCCGTTAAAAGAAAAACTTCAGCCCAATTAAATTTAAAGGAGTTTAACTGAGCAATGAACGATTTGCAAATCAGGCAGCCCCCAAAATCACAGCAGATTCAGAGAGACTCCAAGGGTGCCTCATGGTCAGACCAAATTTATAGACAAAAAGAGTAAAGTGACATATAGAAATTGGAAGTGAAGTACAGAAACAGCTGGATTGGTTACAGGTTGGCATTTGCTTTCTGTAAACACAGTTTGAACACTCAGCACTGTGTGAGTGGTTGAAGTATGGCTGCTGGGATTGGCCAAGACTCAGCTGTTGTTATAGGCACATACTCCTAAGTTAGGTTTTCTTTTTTTTTTTTTTTGAGACAGAGTCTCGCTGTCGTCCAGGCTGGAGTGCAGTGGCACGATCTCGGCTCACTGCAGGCTCCGCCCCCCGGGGTTCACGCCATTCTCCTGCCTCAGCCTCCAGAGTAGCTGGGACTACAGTCGCCCGCCATCTCGCCCGGCTAATTTTTTGTATTTTTCGTAGAGACGGGGTTTCACTGTGTTAGCCAGGATGGTCTTGATCTCCTGACCTCGTGATCCGCCCGCCTCGGCCTCCCAAAGTGCTGGGATTACAGGCGTGAGCCACCGCGCCTGGCCTAAGTTAGGTTTTCAATCTTGCCTACCTATTAAGTTAGACTGTAGTTCCTCCACAAGGACTCAAATAGAGAAGTATGGAGTCCTTCTTAGGCCATATTTAGCTCACTTTAACAGGACCAAACTAGTGAAGAGATATTTTCTTTAATCATAACTGTAACACTGAACTCAAGAATGAAGACAGAGAGAGACCAGTTTCCCTAATGTGATTATTACACATTGTATGCTTGTACCAGAACACCATGTGTACCCAATGATTATATGTACCTATTATGTGCCAGTAATAATTAAAAATGTTTTTTAAAAACAGAAAATACAGAGCCATGTTGAGTAGAAAGCCAAAGTAATATACTAGATTTAGGAAGAGGTCAGAACTTGGTTTAAATATCTGACATCCCTATGAGAGCTCTTCTTGCTTAGAAGTATATCAAGGCATGTTAGAAAAAGTATGTTCCACTCTATGGAAACTGTGCTGGCTTCCAAATAATCATGCATTTGATTCACATATACTTGGAATTTAAGAATATTATTAGGGATTAATTGCAAGTCATTCTTCATGAGTATACCCAATTAATCTACCTCACCTTTTGGTAAAACAGGCCAATACTTACTATATATACTCTTTGGTTAGTAAGTCTATTCTACAGGATATTTTTTAGAGATGGTCTTCAGTATTTTTTTAACTGTAATACACGTTTTCATACCCAGAGTAATATTTAAGTGAAGCATTTTATGAAAATCATAAATTTAAATAATTATATTATTTCAGGAGAAAATAACAATGATTTGTATTTCTGAAATTATATATGGTATGTAGTACATGCTGCCTAATTTTTTTTTTTTTTTTTTTTTGAGACAGAGTCTCGCTCTGTCGCCCGGGCTGGAGTGCAGTGGCGCAATCTCTGCTCACTGCAAGCTCCGCCTCCCGGGTTCACGCCATTCTCCTGCCTCAGCCTCCGAGTAGCTGGGACTACAGGCGCCCGCCACTGTGCCCGGCTAATTTTTTGTATTTTTTAGTAGAGACGGGGTTTCACCGTGGTCTCGATCTCCTGACCTCGTGATCCGCCCGCCTCGGCCTCCCAAAGTGCTGTTATTACAAGCGTGAGCCACCGTGCCCGGCCCCTAATTTTTAAAATCAACCTTTGAAGATATATTTTGTTTTCAAAGTTACCTTTTTGTGTCAAACAACCTTCTAATATAAAAAACTTACTTAGCATATAACCATGTGAAATGTTGAGACAGTCTCAGTAATGGACTTATTTCTTTATTACGGTGGCTTTTTAGTCTTTTTTTTTGTGGTTGATCTCTTTCTTCAAGATTTTGAGATTTGGAAATCTTACAAATGATCCAATTTTAAACAAGAACAGCAATAATAATACAAGTAATGAACATCATAAAGTTTCTGTGATTGAATCAGGATGGGATTTAAGACAGGAAATTCTCATCCATCCAAAGGCGTCAATTTCACATTCTTTCTCTAGTTCTAAAACAGATTTAACAATGCTCCTGTAGAAGACTTGGGTTAAATACAAAACACTGGCCAAAGGAGAGTTGCTTCAATATTTACTGTCTCTGGGCTTGTTAACTATTCCTTGTGTCTTGTTGAACATGAGATTTCATAGGTAGCTCAGGTGAAAGTGACCTCTGCACAGATCAGTGCTAGAACACCTAGACAGCATTTTGGTAGTATTCTCCCAAACCACTTGATGATTCAATAACAGCCATTTTATTGTGTTGACCCCTCACCACACAGAGAATAGACTTATTCAGATGTCAAGTGCATGCTGACAAAGGCCAGCTTAGTGGTGAGTGGTTGTACTTTAAACCCCTTTAAACAGATTTATCCTCCATCAGATGTGAATGCTTAAGTATTTTTGAATGTGTATTATAAAAACAACTATTGTAACAATATTTTAATCTTGCAAAACTTGTTTAAGGGTTGATCTAACTAGCCAATATTTTTCATTAAATGTAAAGTGCAATAATGTTTTGAATTATTTCTCATTTTCAAGATGACTGTACAGTGATACAGGATAAAATTCATTGAGTACTAGCCATATCAGACAGGAGCAGTTCAGCTCCTTTCAGAGCTTAGTTTCACAAAAGAAACATTTATTACTGCTTACCATTTAGTTCTTTAGATAATTTCCTAGAAAAAATGTTGTCGTGATATTTTATTTTTGTGAGTTAATGACTAGATAAAAAGGGATTCTCATACAATGAATTATGAAGAAAGGTTCATAAATTAAAATTAATTAGGTACATTTAAAGGTGAGATAATTTTACATGTTTGGAATAGTTCAGGTGCATTCTTGCCAACAGGAAGAAAAATTGATAAACTAGAGAATTCTCAAGATGTCTTACTGAAATTCACATCTTACATAATGATTCCCCAACTATTTTACTTATTATTAAATAATGTAACTTACTCTAAAATTAGAAAGAGGGTCACTTTTCCAAGCTGATCTAAGTATTATGCCAATTAATAATAATGTCTGAATAATATAATTTCTTTTAAGTTTTAGGGTTTTTTTCAGTGATCGCTTATTTTCTGTAGCTTAGTACATTTGTTCTTTCTCATTTGATTTTCTTGGCCATCATCAAAGTAAATTCAATTCCGTTATCTATTACTATAGGTTTGCTCATTTTTCTATCTATGTATGCCTCCATTTGAAAATTGCATGTAAAGTAAAATTATTTTATTTGTAACATTTGCTAGGAAGATTTGTGATGAAAAAATTTGAAATGCCCCATTTCTTTCTCAAAAAAAATAATTCTTCACTATCTGGAAAATATTTAATATCATTTTCAATTTCAATTCCATGTTACACAAGGGCCAAAGTATCACCAATCTTTTCCTCCTACTTTGCCACATTCAAGTGCTCTTTTAATGTTTTCATCAAATTGCTAAGCACTAGAAAGTAAGAGCTATAGGATATCTCCCTATATTCGATGAAAATCTCTTGTTGAATTGTTAATGTCTTACCTTGCTTACATTAAAGCTTTATGATAATATGGGAAAACAAGAGAAACAGGCAGTGGCTCAGGCCTGTAATCCCAGCCCTCTGAGAGGCCGAGGTTGAGAGGATCGCTTGACATCAGGAGTTCAAGGCCAGCCAGAACGAGAGGGCTAGATACTGTCTCTACAAAAAAATTTGAAAAATTGGCCAGGCATGACGGCACACACCCGTAATGATAGATACTTGAGCTAAGGCGGGAGGACCTCTGAAGTACAGGAGTTAGGGGTTACAGTGAACTATGATCAGGCCACTCCACTTCAGCCAGGGTGACAGAGCGAAACCCTGCCTCTAAAAAAAAGGAGAAAAAGAGAGAGAGAGTGGTCCTTTCAAGGGAGTAATAGTGTTCATTGAATGGTAAAGCAGAGTTATTGGCCAACAGATGTACGCTGACGCCTCATAGCCTACTGATTTTCCAGCCGGCCTGGGTTCCAGTTCCATTTCTGCCTCCCATTTAGTGTGTTACTTTGGTTAAAATATTTAAACTCTGTGCCTAAATTTCCTCATTACCCAAAAGTGTATAATGATGATGACACTTCTCTCCAAAGGCTTGTGGTGAAGATTAAATACATTAATATAAGCACCATATTTTGGACTATGATTGGCACTTAGTAAGTGCTATACATGTTTTCTATTATCATTTTAAAATATTATTTAAAATTAATAAGTCTTAAAATGTGTTGGTTATCTCTGAAAGTCATTCAAATGTAAATATTATTCAGGGCCTTTAAAAAATGCTCCTCAAATGAAAACTAAAGCCCATCTAATTAGTCATTAAATAATAAGAAGGTAGTTAGAGCTAGGTATTTTCTAGGGAGAAAGAAAATTTTTAAAAAATACTGGGAGGAAGTTACATGGAGTAAGATTTACAATGATCAAGCTACTTTATGACAATAAATCAGGAGTCATAAAACTCCTATGAATGACCAAATAGTAAATATTTTTGGCTTTGCAGACAGAAGGTCTCTGTCCCATTGACACAGTTCTGCCCTTGTGGTGAGGAAGCAGCCATTGGCAATATGTAAATGAATGAGTATGGCTAAGTCTCCATTAAACTTTATTTACAAAAACAAAAGCCTATGTTTGTCCTTGGGAGCGGTAGTTTTCTAACCCCTGCAGTAGATCATTGAGTGCCATAAACAGGGGTTGAGGCTTTTCTTTTATCACTGCCCTTTATCATGTGTTTTGAATACCCATAGGAGTTCTTAGGGCTTTGAATATGAGAAATTCAAGCAAGTAATCACAAGAGACAAAGAACCCTAAGAAGGAAATCAAACAGATGCAAATATGTCTAAGAATGTGTCAGATTATTAACAAAAAAAATCTGCCGTATAAATGTTGTCCTCTATAACTCACTGAAGTTTAACAATGATAGCAATGGTAATTTAAGATAAATTCTCTTAGAAGACTGTGAAAGAACTTGACACAACTTCACAAAACATCAAATAAATTGATTTTATAATTATACACATAATTTAGGAAACTTTTATTCTATTATAATTATATGCATACTATACAACCAATTTGTTTTTATGTATATAAGTTCCAAGTGTAATTTGCAAAAGCATAAACTTACTCTCGTATTCCTATTATTCCATGTTATTGCTTTAATTTTGTCACTAATTAATTTTTTGTATATCATGTATTCAATTTCTTAGATGCCTATTTAACAATCATTAGAGCTAATTTTATAAAAAGTAAAAAATTGCCAATGAATATATATTGTCATATGTTTAATATATATTCATTTAGGTAATAATCTTACTTCATATAATTTGTCTGGCTCCATCTCTCTCTTAGCAATCTGAAATTAGCCTCATAATTGAATGTATCAAATACTCCATCTAACATCAAGGATTGTAGAAAATGTCATAAAAAACTAGTTACATTACACACTATGAGTAAAATGTTTTGAGAACCTATAGCATTTCTCTCCATGAATACAACTCGAGTGACTCTAATCTGGCCTATTTTTTATCTTCCTGAATGCAGCAGAAGCATTCACCACAGTAGTGCTACCCTCATACTAATGGAAAAATGTTCACAGAACATCAGATAAAAAAGGGCCGGGAAGACATTTTCTTCTTTGAAGAAGACAAAAATATATAAAGCCCAATTTTATTCCTTAAACTGCATGCTATCTGTGATATTATTACTACTATTAAGCATTTACTGAATGCCAACAACATGGATAGTCAGAGCACCTCATCAGTACTGATGGAACATTTTGTCATAGAAAATAACCCCTGCTTAATGCAGGTATATATAGTGTTTTCCTTGACAAAAAAAAAAAAAAAAAAAAAAAAGATGATGTAAGAAGATCTGTCATAGCATACTTGTATGCATGTTGCTAATGAATGTCTTATAGGATAAAAGTGACAACAAGTGTAATACCAGCAATAAACATTCAGTGGCTGCATCTTTCATATTGTTTCTCCTCAGCATCTCTCAGTTCCTTCAGTCAATGTGGGCACAGATGCTCCCTCGCTCTCTTTCCTCTCCACCACCATCTTTCATGTATTATTTCTGACTTGCTTCAAAGGAACTCTTAAACCTTTATCTTGCCTACATTTACCTTTTTCATGCTCTTCTTTTAGGTCATAAATTTGTCAATACAAAATGAAAAAAAATTTATGTGATCAATATGGGGTTATCTGTCCTGCAGGTGTATGTTTATTATCCTATTCCAAATTTTTGACCACCCTATCGAGTATGCAGTAGTAAACATCGCTGAAAATAGCATAGTATTTATATCATATGCTTTTATAGATGTATATTCTTATACTATTGTTCTTTCCTTTATGTAAAGCTATG
The DNA here is from genome assembly GCF_028878055.3 of Symphalangus syndactylus. Classification (NCBI taxonomy): domain Eukaryota; kingdom Metazoa; phylum Chordata; class Mammalia; order Primates; family Hylobatidae; genus Symphalangus; species Symphalangus syndactylus. Next base: position 47,864,368 of record NC_072440.2, read on the forward strand.
AATATAGCACATAGCTATATTAGTACAAAGAATATTAGTTTATAATTTTAGAGTCAGAATGACAAATTTATTACTTAAGTGGTGCTTGGTTGCACACATTAGAAACAAAGAACTGGCTTTCGGCTCTACCTGGTGACTTACTGCATGCCATCATAATCAAATAGTGATCAAATTGTGTGCTGTTGCCTTTCTTCAAACACACATTGCAAGAATTATTTTTTACATCAGTTTCCTTTAACCGAACAATCCTAGTAGTATTCAAAATTTACTTTCATTTTTTCCTTTTGACCTTTAAGTTACGTTTTAAGATCTTCATTTGTGTGACCTCTATCAATCCTTCCGTCAGTGACAGACTTGTCACAGAATTCACCATAGTTGATCTCTTTCCTCTAAGGACACAGCTGTTCACTTCTTACAATCTTTTGCCCTAAGCACTAACAACTAGAAAACTTGCTTCTAATGTTGTTAGAAATCTTGATCCAGCTGGTGACTCCTTTTCAACAATGAAGGTTACTATGAGCCCCACGGTACCACTTAGGATGAAAAGCTCTACAGTACTTCAGGCTCCATATGGTAGGCGTTTAACTCTTATCCTAGGCCCAGTGCTGGCCCTCAAGCATATGCCTGCTACCAAGTGTAGTGCATGTATATTCTTGGGTATGTTTATCTCTTTGTCTTGCTCTCTCAGTCTGTCTCAACTATACCAAGGCATAAAATTTTTTAAAAAAATTTAATTGACAGTGTTATCTTGAAAAAAAGTCTAATACTTCTCTAACTACATAGTTGCACAGAGTTTAAACTCTTAGAAGAACAGCGTTTATTTTAGGCTTCAGCCTATCCTGTTTCACGCTGGAAATCCACAGCATTTTAGCAAATCCCAATTCTCTTGAACACTGTAAGGAATTTGTTTGCTGTAGCAGTCAGCATAAACTTATTAACTTGCAAGAAAATGAGTGAATGGCAATTGAAAACATAATTGTACAATTAAGGTTTTAACAAGTTTTTAACATTGCACAATAAAAGATGTTTGTCTTATAAAACATTAACGAAAGTTAATGACCATAACATTTAGCTTCATCTTCTATTTTAATGGGTCAATTTTTATTTTTTAATAATTTACCTACATTAAAAAAGCAATTGATTCATTTTTACATGTTTACCATCTTCTATTTTTCAGTTCGTAATTCATCAAAATTGTAACATTTTTAATTTCTTAGAAAAACATACTTTATTCCCAGCTGAATTTTTTAATGTCAGTAGTAGAATTATACAGCTGGTTGGAATGAACTTTATTTTATATTTATTTGCAAAGTATTAAAATTACTAAACTCATTTTCACTGAAAGAGCTAAAAGACACTAACTTGCTTTATTTTGTTCTGTATCATGTTTAATAGAATTGAAAAATGACATATTTTTCATATAAACATATCTGAAGTTGAAATAAAAGCTATTGAAAAATTGCTTTAAAGTTCAAATTCACAAAACTAAATATAATAGACTGCATAAATGAATCTTGTTCTTTATTCATCAGACAGGTTGGGGTCAGAAATATCAGTGCTTATTCATAATCATGCATTCCACTTTTAGATAATTCCTAAATATTAATTACCTTACAAATGAAGACAATCTAGATTCTGTTTATACACATATATGAAACCAAAGTATATTAATTTTATTTTAACTTTCAATGTTCATATTGAGGAAAAGACTGACAATAATTTGTTACTCTTAAAGCATTTGGAAAAAAACACAAACTAATTGAAATTTCTACCTATATATGTAGTGGAAAGAGGAAAAGTAGTGGACGAGGAAAACAAATTGGTTTTAATGTTGTAATAGCAAACGATGCTTCAACAGAACTATTTAATTTTTCCATTAGAAAATTTTAATTTATATGTGTTTCTTCCTATCACATTCTTTTTTTTTTTTTTTTTTTTTTTTTTTTTTTTTTTGGAGACGGAGTCTCGCTCTGTCACCCAGGCTGGAGTGAGTGGTGCAAAGAGAGACCTTGTCTCAAAAAATTAAAAAAAAAAAAAGACTACTACTATGAAATGTTTAGGAGTTTCTGCCTGCACAGGGAGTAATCATTCAATTCTGCAGCAGACACCAGTGTCCTTCAATTCAATACAATTCTGATGCTGTCTACCAGGAGATAGGCTCACAAACTACACATTGAAGGCTCAGTCCCACAAGAAGGCCCCCTCTTTCCCACCAGTCACATGTCTGAGCCTCTGGAACATTTGATCAATCAATTTCAAGTTCAGATTCCTTTAACCTTCTCATTGGGGTTTGATTAATTTGCTAGAGTGGTTCACAGAACTCAGAGAAACATGTTTACTAATTTATTCCAAGGGATATTTTAAAGGATATAGAAAAACAGCCAGAACGCACGCTGAGCTCCGGGGCTTCTGTCGATGTGAAGTGTGATTGAGTTCTAGTTCACTGTCCTGTCCTGTCAGCCTCCATGTGTTCAGCTCTCAAGAAGCTCTCTGAACCCTGTCCTTTTGAGCTTTTACGGAGGTCTCATTACATAGGCATAATTGACTAAACTATTGGCCATTGGTGATCACCCTAACCTTCAACCTCTCTGCCCTCCTGGGAGCTTGAGGGGTGGGGCTGAAAGTCCCACCTGCCTTGGTCTTTCTGGTGACCAACCCCATCCTGAAGCTACCTAGCCTCTGCCAGCCATCAGTCAATCATAACTTTTGAGATTCTAAGGATTTTAAGAGTTGCATGTGGGAGGGAAGCAGGAGGTAAGTGTTGAAGCCTAGTATCTATTTTATAATATCACAGATGGATTTATGGAGCATTATGTTGTATTATCTTTTTGTATAATAGACCAGATTTTTTTCAGATGGTCAAAGGGATATTTTTTGAAAATATTAGTATCAAATTTTCTGTTTTTAAATGTTATAATTATATAGTTGTTTATGAGGTTGTCAAAATTTAAAATGTGCATTGTTAATTTTATTGACATTTGCTTTTTAATATGTAGTATGGTTAGCATCACTGATAAAACAAAATTAAAATTTTAATATTTTCATTGCTCATATATAAATTATAAAATATAATAATATCACTCTAAAATATTCTTCTGAAGAAAAACAGTCTTTAAAAAAATTTTTTTAAGCTGTGTTTCTCTCTCATATCCCAAAAGACTACCTTTCTGGAGTATATTTGAAAATGAATAGAAGACAACAGCTCACAGTTATTAGGTACCACCAGTAGTTACCATACTTTTCTGGCACTGTACTGTAAACAATACTAAGATTAAATTCTGTCTGCTTTCACTTAGGCAGCTCTAAAGAGATTACTTGTGAACCAATGACAGCAAAGTTTAATTAGCTCACAATACTTTTTGTTTTTGTTTTTTTTTTGTTTTTTTTTTTTAAAGAGACAGGGTGTCTGTCACCCAAGCTTCAAAGCAGTGGTGAGATTGTAGATTACTGCAGCCACAAACTCCTGGATGCAATGAATCCTCCTTAACCTCCCAAGTAGCTGAAACTACAGGTGTGTGCCACCACACCAAGCTAACTATTTTTTGTAGAGACGAGATCTTGTTTTGTTGCCCAGACTGGTGTCAAACTTCTGGCCTCAAAGGATCCTCCCAACTTGACCTCCCAAAGAGCTAGGATTACAGGTGTGAGCCACTGTTTCCAGCAATGTTTTATGTTGGATGAATAAAATTTATTTACTTCCATGTTTAAAGTACAGAAAATTATAGAAGGTGTATTCAGAAATTTATCTTGCTGTCTTATACAAATATGATTGTTGTTTCTGAATGAGCCTGGACCCTTTTGCTGCTCAGCCCAGGCCACTTTGACAAGAACAGAGCATACAAGAGGTCATTGACCTTTTCCCTTTCTTCTGGCCTCTTCTATTGCTTTGACTTCCATTGCCTGCACACCACCTTTTGCTTTTTCTCCTTGTTCTGACCCTTCTCAAAACCCTCTTCCTTTCTCTCCACCAGTCTTTCCCACACACAGTCCAGGTCAACACCCACTCACAATGTCTTACAACATAGTTGCAGGCAATGACCAGCCTTGCTGGCTTTATGGTTTTAAGTCTTAATCAAAATTAAGTTGCTCTATTTCGTTAAAGACTTTCCTAACTTTCAAAAGTAAAGACAAAGTTTCACTGAGAATTTAGTACAGCCATTGAGACATTTAGTCCTGAAGTATCCTCTTGGAGCCAGAGGATGCTCAAACTTGCTTGGAAAAATGAGAGTGAATTGGTTACCAAAATGGTATCAAAATTTTGATATGATTTGAAATTTGGCCAAGGATGCATATGCAAAGAATATAGAAATAGAACAAGACCTCTTAGAAGTTGTCACCAAGGTATTTCCTGTAAAAACTGATTGGCCAATAATCCAGCCTATAAGCAAGGGGGAAAAGTGTGCACCTGGTATTAGGGACTATCTAACACTTTCAGAAAATATTCTTGTTCCAATTAGGAAGATGTTACCACTGTCCTATTCACCTTTGTTGTTCATTATCTTAAATCTGAGGTGGAGGATTTAGTAAGAAATACAAAAGTAGGATGGTAGACTTCCCCTTCTCTAATATACAAAAACTCCTTTAGCATCTTGAAGAATAACCCTTCCGATTAAGCATTAGATAAACCAAAGAACAAGGACATCTCTAAGACTACTCTTGAAAAGCAAAACAAAACAAAACAACAACAAAGCACATACCTGTCAATATGGATAGTGCAAAAGACATTGAAAGAGCAATTCCTCTGCCTTAGTTTGAAAAATAAAATCTAAATCTAAAAAGAAAAAAAAAAAACAAAAAACAAAAAAACCTTTGTCTGACAAATGATACCGCTTCCTTGACCCAAATTTTCTTTTACAAAATAAGGAGAAATTACCATACAGGGGTGGAAACAGAATGTTTTATTTCTAATTGATGCTGGGGTTCCTAAACCCTGTCAGAAGCTATAGACAGGAGAGAAAATGCCAATGCCAATAGCAGTTCTCTTTTTGGGCTCTAATGGTTTTGGTCCTTTGGAAGCAACACAGGTTCTCACTGGAATTGGTACAACAGGTAAGCATGACAACCGTTTCAAAACCCAGCTAAGTGTTTTGCTTCTTATAAAGGAATACATTACAACTAAGTTTGACACACATACTAAAAGCATGCTTTAGCAAAATCAAGTAAGGAACAATGCTTTAGCAGATTCAAATGCCAAATAAATTCCTGTAAAAAACATCCAGACTGGCTAACTAGTTCAAAAATCAAAACCAAAACTAATCCTGACTGTGGTCATCAAGTCTTGACTCAATGCTAGTTTTAGGTACTTCGTTATGGGGGGAAAAATACAACTTTGGTAAAAATCACATTCTTTGTTCCACCTAGTGGCAATAAGATAGTCTTCCCAAATAGGTTGAAATAAAGTCTATGAAAATTGGTATATGGTTTAATCCACTGTGTACAGGAAAATCTCATAAACATCCTAAATGGGTTTTGCTGGCAGAAAATTCAGTGAGATTGCACAGAATGTTTATTTTTTTATCTTTCAATCCCACAATCCCAAGAAAATTTTAAAATGAGATAAACACATAGGTTAAGAAAAAATAGACTCATGTGAAAACCTACAAATAATGCCTATTCCAGCCCTTCTCCTCTTATGGTTAGGAATATGTTCTTAATATTGTCTGCCCGTTTTCTGGTTGACCAGAAGCCTTTCCTTGCTCCTTCTGTCTTTTGCCTAGAATCCCTAATAATAAAATAACTGCTCTGACTAAAGCAAAGCAATATTAGACCTCACATTTCACACTTGGGGAAGACTCTCCTATAGGCCTAATAATAGGGGTGGCCATTTCACTGGAAGGGTAATTAAGGAATTCTATAGTCCAGGAGCATCACTGCCTTTACCATTCTCAGTCCTCAGATAAAACAGAAGGAATGACTGACTCATCAAAACTGAAGCTGTCAAAATTATCTGAGAAACTTTAGTTATAATCATGGCCAAAGGCTTTTTTTTTAAGATGGAGTTTCGCTCTTTTTGCCCAGGCTGGAGTACAATGGTGCAATCTCGGCTCACCGCAACCTCCACCTCCGGGTTCAAATGATTCTCCTGCCTCAGCCTCCCAAGTAGCTGGGATTACAGGCATGTGCCACCACCCTGGCTAATTTTGTATTTTTAGTAAAGATGGGGTTTCTCCATGTTGGTCAGACTGGTCTTGAACTCCCAACCTCAGGTGATCTACCCGCCTCAGCCTCCCAAAGTGCTGGGATTACAGGCGTGAGCCACCGTGTCCGGCCCAAAGGCTTTTCTATTAGCTTTCATGGCCACTGGGTCAACTCCAATAGGAATTCATAAACAATATCCACATGAACTGAGCTCCAGATAGCCCATGAGTCTGGGGACCTAACTCCTCTTCTTGATGTTGCTGTTTAAGAGACTGATATGACCTAACATTGTAGAAATTTAATGTGTTTTACCCACACTTACCATTAATAGGTTCAGGTGGCTTTTCCAAAGTATAAACTACAGGTGGCTTGGTTTTCTTGAAGTATCCTCATCCATAACATGAAGGAAATTCCTCTGCAGCCAGGAGACCTGATGACAGAAAATGATACCAACATAAAATTACTCTTAGACCACACTGAATGTTATAGCTCATTAGAACATCAAAGTTACAAGATTGGGTATTATTAATCACAAACACTGCAGGAAAAATTTTGGGAATTGACAAATGCCAACACATACATATAATCTTTCATTCATTATTTTGTATCTCAAAAAATTAAAAAGGAATTTCAAGTTATGACTTTTTTCAGCCTTAAAAACAGGAAATTCTGACACATATGGAAGATTCATTCATATGGATGAATCTTGAGGACATTATGCTAAGTAAAATAAGTAAATCACAAAAAGACAAATATTGTACGATATCACTTAAATGAAGTATCTAAAGGAGTCAAATCTGTAAATACTGAAAGACTCAAGATTCATCCATGTTGTAGTATGTGTCAGAATTCCCTTCCTTTTTAAGGCTGAATACTATGCCATTTTACGTATATATCACATTTTGTTTAGCCATTTATCCATCAGTGGATGAGGATAGCCAGTGTCAACCAAAACTGTCCCAAGAAAACCAGGCCCTGTGTCTACATACTGAAAAAATCCTGGTATCTTTAGTACCTAACATAATGCCTGATCCATAATAATCATCCATTTGTTGAATACATTGATAAGAAAATGACTCAATGAAAGCTCTTTTTCACTATTCTCTTTTTTATTATCATTTTTCTCCTAGATGCTGGAGACATCAAACTAATAATTATCTCAAACTTAACCTTCTAAATGTCCTTCCCTTTTGCTCTCCTTCCCTATGCTCACTAGAGCTCAGTTTGGACTTCTATTATCCCTCAAATGGACTGGCTGAATATAGACCAGCTCTTCCTGCCTCCAGTGCCTCCTGTCCATAATACATCATTCACGTCTTTGCCACTGTGATTTTCCTGAAACAGAAATCTCATCAGAGCCTCTCCCTCCTAAGTACTCTTCAAGTCACAATTCCTAAGAGTTGAAGATGAGCTTTGTTCTAAAACAAAAACCTTTGCATTGTCTTCTGTCAGCTAAGCTCTTCAGCATGCCATCTCCTACCATCCTTTCCATGTATATTTCTTGATCATACCCAAATTATGCCCCATTACCAAAATGTCTAACACTCTCTTTGACACTTCCCTGCCTTTAAACTGCTATCTTTTTGTCTGGAATGCCATTCTCTCAACTGTTCCACCTTCCCTCCTCCTCTCCACTCCGCAACCCTGGCCCCTTCTTCCAGACTCACCTTGGTCCAAATCACCTCAACTTCCATTTCAATCCTACAGTCCTAAGACAAATGAGTTAGAGGTAAGGCTAGAAATGTGGCAATGATTTAGTAGACTATTAATACTTAACTCTGGATTTCAGTGAAATTTAAGGCTAGAAAGACCCCTTCTAGGTCATCAGAGCCATTTCTCTTCTTCATCAAAGACTGCACCTTTGCAGCTAACTAAAATAAATACGTAAATAAATTATACAACTTCAAGGAGCACATGCATTTTGTAGACCACTCAGGAGACTTTAATGATGTGTAACAAACCTGCTTGTTAAATTATTGTTTAAATTCCATAAATTCTCTATTCTGAGATTTAAATTTATTTCCTTCTTTTAATTCACGAAGAAGCATGAGATGAGATCGTATATTTTTAACTGGAAGATTTAAATAACCTCTAAGTTCTTGCCTCCAAATTGAATAATTCCAGATCTTTTCACCTTTTCTTGTAGGTCTTACTTTACAACCAATTCATTATCTTTGTTGCTGTCCTCTGAACCCTCTTCAAGTTTTCACATTCCTCTTAAGATTAGGAGTCTTTGCCATGCTGCAGAATTCCAGGAAGGGTTTGACAAGTTGTCTGTTCATTAAGAAGATTACCTCATAGTCCGTACACATTATGTTCTTCGTTTTATACCCCAGCCTTAACTTCACCTTTCAAACCATGATGCCTACACTGCCAGTCCACTGCACTTTGGCTTCCTTTTTGTATGCTGATTTTTTTTTCCCATTGCTTCCAAATATAATCCGTTAATGCCTCCTCCTTCTTTCACTTCTATTGTCTTCAACTGTTCTAATTTCACTTTATCCTGATGAAGCCATAATCTGTTTATACCTGACTGCCCCTCATATTTACTGAACTAATATTGAACTGGAAATTTGTCTTCCAAAGCTGCCATTTGCAAATTGAGATAGTTACTCTTTAATATAACAATAATAATTATTATGCCAAATACTCTAAAGAGATTATCACTATTAAGAGTAATATTATTAGTAGTGGTAATAAACATGAAACTATGGTGCTTATATTAACTCATTTATCTTTGCAACTACACTGTGAATTACTCACATCACAAGGTTACAAAAAGGGGAACTGAGGTACTGAGACCTAAGTAATTTACCCATTGCTTTGTATAAAAGTGAATTCAGGAATGATTCAAGCATGTTTTATGACTTACCCCAGAATCTATATTCCAGCACAGACATTGAGAAAACCAAAATTTACTTAGATCAATGTTTTGGGGAAAAATATACTTTTTTGGACCTTTAGAATCTTAAAAATCCAGGGAAGAAATGAATTTGGATCTCTTGCTGCCCTGGGAAAAAAAACTACAACTAAATAGAGAGATAAGTGAGGGGAGAGCCAACAGACTGAACACTTCTGTCTGCAAAAGGAATTACTAAATTGCTAGAGGAAAGCTCTGCTCCAGACCTTGTTAGCAGAAGGAAGCAAAAGTGATGCCTTACTTGATAAGATAAGCAGAAGCTTACAAGGATAAGCTGATAACCAAGACAGCTTTGAAATTCTCTCAAGCTTCTACTTGCCTTTTTTGTTTTTGAGGCTAAAAACTACATTAAAGTTGCATTAAAATAAGTATTTTATAAAGTTTGCTAGTGAATTACAAATGTAATTTATTTTTTCTTCAATTATATTTCTGTTAATATACAGATGGTAAGTTCTTATTTGATTTTTTAAGTTATATTTTATATAAAAATTTAATAGAACAATAATATAATCTCTGCAATATTAATGGGATAACCTAGGAGTGAATATAAATGTTAGAAAATGTTACCAAATCAGTCCTGAATTTCCCTTGTTGCACAGCAGAAAATGCATGCTTAGACTTTCAGTACAAAACAATAAGCCTTTAAATTCAACTGACTTCAAACAAATTCTACCTGAATAGTTATTAAATGAAAGATAGTCTATTTAAATTTAGCGTTATTCAGGGGCAGAAATTATCAAAAGTTTTTTAATTCTAGCAATTCAACATTTGATGGCAGGAACCACAAAGGGAATGAAATGCTGCTCTTTTGTTCTGCTGATAAATACAAAATAATTAAGTGCACAACTTCAGAATGTTTATAGATATAAAAATGACTCTAGTATACTGTAATTTTCTGATACATTCTTTTTTTTTTTTAAATAAATGCTACATTCAACATTTTAAAATTACCTAACATCTCTAGGCCTTTGGAAATCTTCAAATAGTAGGTATAATGACACTGTCATTTTGTCAACAAGTTCCCTCACCACTTAACTTTTCCTATCTTTACGTCCTCTGTTTTTGGAACTTACATGTTATCAATTTCTCAGAACCTCATTGACCAAGTACAAATAATCAGGCCAATATCTAAACACAATTTGTAAAATTGAAATCATATTTTTGAATAACTCAAGGTGGCTGTGTGTGGTCTGCATCATGAAAGTTTGTCTTGACACCTGGTGTCATGGGTCCTTAATTGTGTACAGCCTAATTCCTTCTGTATTTTTTTTTTTAAAGCTGGGGAGTCACAATCTTAATTTTAGACTTATATATAGTAGATAGCAATTTGTGGTTATTTCTTAAAAGTATGTACTACAGAAATTGCCCCATATTCTTGTTTATTAATAAAATAGCAAGAAAATCTGAAACTGTCTCATTAATTTCCTTGTATTCCCAACGAATCCCTTTTTGGCCTAAAAAATGGTGACTAAACCTGATTAATTTATCTCATAATTTTAATTCTTTAGTTAAAAAAACAATTTCTAAAGCTAATTTTTATTTGTTTGAATTTTAATACAAAGAAGAAGAAAAATATTTTGCCTTATCGTTTTATACTTTTATTGGCAGTGTTTTATTTGGATGTTTTGTGTAAGTGGAAAGAATAATCATATTTTGTATACTGACATTTCAAAAAGATAACAAATAATTTCTGTCTCTTCAAATTCTATGGAAAAACATTTTCACTCTTAGTAATTAAAGGAATATAAATTTAAACAATAAAAACATAATGGTTATTTCCTATTATATTTTAAAATATGTAAAACATAATACCCAGCATTAATGACAAAAATGAGCAATGCAATGGGTACAGGCTTTCCTTAGGGCAGCTTCAAGAGTCTTGAAAATGCCTTTACCTGTTGTAGAATTTATCACAAAGAAATTATCATAGACGTTTCCAGTGATTTTTATACAAGTATGCTCCCCATATTACTATGAAAATTTTCAAAATATCAAAATGAGTTTAATGCACAACTAGAAATTGGTTATTTAAATGCTTTAATGCCCAGGAACACAATGTCCTATGCATTTGTAAACCAAATATATGTGGAAATATACCAAATTGGAAATAGTGGTTAGTTATTTTATTAGTCCATTCTCATGCTGCTAATAAAGATATACCCAAACCTGGGTAATTTATAAAGGAAAGAAGTTTAATGGACTCACAGTTCCACATGGCTGGGGAGGCCTCACAGTCATGGCCGAAGACAAACCAAGAGCAAAGAGACGTCTTACAGGGCAGCAGGCAACACAGCCAGTGCAGGGAACCTCCTCTTTATGAAACCATCAGCTCTCCTGAGGCTTATTTAGTTTCACGAGAACAGCACAGGAAAAACTTGCCCCATGATTCAATTACCTCCCACCTGGTCCCTCCCACATGTGGGGATCATTACAGTTCAAGGTAAGAGCTGGGTGTGGACACAGAGCCAAACCATATCAGTTATCTATGATTAGATACAGAAAATTTTTATTTTTTATATGACTTCCTTTAATTGATATTCAAATATTTCCTAGAAAACTAAGTTTCTTTTATAATTAGAAACTTTTTAAATTAAAGTATAGTTAGCTAGCTAATTAAGAAAATTAGACCAAATGCAGGTACTTATATTTTTACTGCTTAAACTGAAGAAAATCATAGGCTGTTTTAAACATTAGTGTCATTTTTATTCTTCTAATTGTGAAGACATGAGTGGAAGAAAGAATCAAGATTTTAAATATTGATACTGGCAAATTGAAATGAAACACCTTTTCTCTCCTAATTGAATTCACTTCGCAGTCTTTAAAAGTATCTTTGCTGTCCCTTATATAAATATAGGCCCCTGGCTTTTTCTGCAGTTTATGTCCTTAGCTTTTGTCTTTCATTGTCCAAACCACCTTCAGTCTTTTTTTTTTTTTTTCTATGTGAAAATTTGACTATGGCTAAACTCATAACTGACTCTCCATCACCTTCAAGGAAAAGAAAATTCAAATTCTTAACACGGCAGATTTGGCCCTATGTTTCTTCTCAACCCCATCTTATCAAATATTGCAATACCACATTGAAGAAATTTCCTCAAAAGGTCAAATAATTTCATACATTTTGGCTTTTGATGGGAAAGACCCTCTTGCTCTATCACCGGCCCATTCACTTATATTTTTCTTTTAACTCTATTCTTATTTGTTAATTTCTCTTTCAGGTGCTTACATCCTGAATAGTCCTTCCTATATGTGACAGTGACAAATGTTTGCTCAATCCTTGATACTTTCTTCTCTTTATGGGCACTTTCCATATTCCAGTAATTTTTTATACGCATTTTTTTAAAATAGATTCACTATGGCTTTTTACAATGAAGACTTTTTCATTTTTGCATCTCCATCACTTCGCATGGTGTCTGTCATTGTTCTTGTGCTTTGTGGCCACTATGGAGTACAACAAGGGTTACTTGAACACGAGTACTGCAAAACAATGACAGTCAAACTAATAACTGAGAAGGCTACTAAGTGAATACCAGGTAAAGAGCATAGACAGTGTGGATACACTGGACAAAGGGAAGAGTCACATCCCTGGCAGGACAGAGCAGGACGACAGCATGAGATTTTCATCACGTACACAGAATGGTGGGCAATTTAAAACTTATGAATTATTTCTGAAATTTTCCATTTACTGTGCTTGGACTACGGTTGACTATGGGTAACTGATACTATGGAAAGTAAAACCCTGCATAGTGAAAACGTGGATAAGGAAAGACAACTTTAATAATTTTTAATATATTAAAAGTAAAGATTTTGTTAACAGGTTTCTAAATCTTACAACTGAAAATGTCAAATAACAAAATACAAATTTGTTAATAATTAGAAAATGTACCTTTAAAGCTAGTACGAAAGAGAAAATGTGTTAAAGCTTACATAATTCAAGATAAGAGAAAAACTATACTTCTGTGTTTTTAAAACTCAAACCATGTAACTGATAAACTCCTCATATTACTTCCATTATATACATTTAATTGTAAATTATATGGATAATACCACATATATAGGATTATTAGAAGGGAAGACAATGTGCTCCAGTATCAAACTGTAGAAATTAATTTTATTCTCCAACCTAAAATCACTCCATAATTTTAAGACAAATGCCCTATGACTTTCATATTACAGTACACTATATGGAAATTCATATGCTCTAATAGTAAATAATACTTTAGTAAATGTCCATAAATCACTCTATTTTCTTCTTTGTAATTTGTATTTTTTATTTATTTAATTTCTTTAGAGATAGCGTATTGCTCTGTAACCCAGGCTGGAGTGCAGTAGCATGATCCCACCTCACTGCAGCCTCAACCTCTGGGGCTCAAGCAATCCTACCTCAGCCTCCCCAGCAGCCGGGACCACAGATGCACACCACCACATGCAGTTAATTTTTTTTATTTTTTGTAGAATGAGGTCTCACCATGTTACCCAGGCTAGTCTCAAACTCCTGGGCACCAGTAATCCTCCTGCCTCGGCCTCCCAAAGTGCTAGGATTATAAGTGTAATTTTTAAGTAAGTGCCATGTACAATTTCACAGAGTGCCCCAGTTTTGTAACAGGCAGTTAGGCATGAGCGGGGCAGGAGAGGGCTCTCCCCCGACCCACTAGAAATGTCAGGTGATTTCTTTCTCTTTCTTAAAAATGATAATTCGCCTACCAGGGAGAAATCTCCTGATGGTCCACACCTGTTAACATTAAACGTGTTAACTGAATGCAGATCTCAGGGAGAAACAGCTTCTGGGCATGCTTGTTAAGAGACAAAAATGGTGAAGTATGATATTGCAGGTACACTCCACTGGAAGAAGGAAGAAAGCCTCAGATGGGCGTATGTATCACTCCGTGAACACACTATGTTTGCTCGCTTTCCAAGGGTAAGGAGGGCTCTAAGCATGCGGGAAGCTCACTCTAAGGAAAGAATCACGGGAAACAGGCAAGCTTATTAAGTCCTAGGATCAAGGTTAAAGGCTCTTTTTTTTTTTTTTTCTGTTATATTTTGTCCTTTTTTTCTCTCTTGGACCTACAGGCGTCTGTTTGGGTCTCCTTTAAGCGAATTTTCCTTTCCCTCCTGTTGTAAAGCCTTTTTAAATGAACTTCCACTCCTGCTCTGGAACTTGCCTCTCTTTGCTTTATGCCCTCAGTCAAGTTCTTTCTTCTGAGGACGCAAGGACTGAAGTTGGGAGGGACGCATATGGATACACCGCTGGTAACTTGGGATAACTCAGATCTCTGGTAACAGTTTCAAGGCATTGGTAGAATACTTTACATTCGGAAATCCAAATAATTTTTGTTTTAGGTCATCAAATTTGTGGCCCAACATAATAAAAGATACTGTTGTTTCTCTCCCTTTCAGTTTGAGAATTCCTACAGGAAACCTATGTATTAAAGAAATACGATTATTACTGTTAATGATTACATAATTATTAGTTATTGTTTTTTCATTGTGGAAAATGAATTTCAACTCAGATTTACCAACAAATATTTACTTATTCTATTCTAATGGCATTTAGTTTAGTTCGTTTGTTTGTTGGGGGGACTGGTAACATGAAAAAACTAAAAGGCTTCTGTGATAGTATTCTAAAATATTTACATATATTTCTACTTCAAGCAATAATCATTTTCTCTGTTCATATCAAATACAGACTGGGTGAAACACACTAAAGAGGACTTATTTCCTGTTAATAGATATTACTTGACATTTAGCTTTAATGCTGGAAAATAAAAGCAGTTTATAATGTCCAGAAGTGCTTTTTCTTTTTTGCTTACAGAGCACTTAAGTGTCATGTTAAGCCTGAGGCAGGTCTGTCTAGAATTGTGTTTAGTGTATTCTTTTCAAATGCAGCACAGAATCTTATCACTTATCAGTGCATAAAGTCTAACAGATTGCAGACTCAAATTTCCCCTTCCAGGCAATGCTGGGTTTCACTATTGTTTGCCATGATAAAGGTTTTCGTGAATTCTACAGCTTAGATTTCTGTCTTGTTTTCCTTAGCATAACCCTCTAGGCAACCAATCAGCATTTTTCACTGGCTAGAAATTGCTCAAAATGTTACTACAAAAGCTGTACTTAAAAATTCCACGCCTTGCTTTGACTCTTTCTTTCTTTTTAAAGTTATACTAGGTAGTTTCAACTAGATTGAAAATAAGCAATTAAATATTTTCCACAGATGTTGCTACTGTAAATGAGGTCGCCTGAATGTGGTGAAACAAATTGTCCATAATTCACATTTGGTTTGCCATTTAAAAAGTGTTGCAGGAGAAAACTATCTTGGCTAGGTGAAAAGTTGGCTATGCAGTATGCTAAGTTTGGCATATTGTATGGCCTCTTTCAGATAATTTAGAAAATTGTACAAATGTATTAGCTAAAGACTTAAAGAGTACCTTAGGGCTTGGGTGAATAATTATTCTTTTCACCATAAAATCAACAATTCCAATTTTTAGATGCCATCCAAATTGAATAAGCAATTTACATGGGCCGAATACTTCTAGTTGACTCAACTGTTATTTTCAGTCCATTCACATACTCCAGATTTTGCAAGCCCTGTGGATTTGGCCACCTAGTTATTTCTGTAATCTTTCTCCTCCACACTGGCCTGCTTTTAAAACCTGAGATGAGGGCCTTCCGATTTCTTGCCAGGCAGTTAAATAGTCTTTTTTTTTTTAACCTCCAAATCATCTTCACGTTGCTTGAAACACATGCCTTATAAATCCCTAATTTGATCATATCATTTCCCTTTTTAAATCCTTTAATGACATGGTGTCTCCTACACAATAAAATCCAAACCTCTTAGGATGACACAACATGACTTTCATGATCTGACTCTGCCAATGTTTTAAATTTTACCTCCCACAATGCCTTCTTAGGTCATCTCTCACCCCAAAACAAACATGCAATTCTCCAGTGTATTTACTTCTTTCTTCCTCATTCAACTGTTTTGCCTTTGCATTTGCTATTGCATACATAGCCTGAAATGGTTTTTCCTTATTGACTGTTACCTGAATATCAGCTTTATGTTCATCCATTATGTTTCAGTTCAAATGCAATTGCCTATAGGAAGCCTTTACTAATATTATCTGAGAAGGTCAAGGATATTTTTATTCTGTTTCTACAATGACTGCTACACCCCTGGGTTTTAGAATGCATGTATCATATTGGTGGAATTATGATTCAACAAACATGCACACACAAACATGCATTGCACTAGATTGTAAACTTTTGAAGATTAATAATGCTTTGGCAGATAAAAAGAATTTAATGGATCTATTTTTTTCATTAAATAGTGAGAGTAATTGTTCCACCATAAACAAAAATTAGGAAAATTTTGATGTCTTATACTCCACACAGCAGTGTACAATATCCTGGACATCTTCATTCATAATCATTCATTGAAGAACTATTTATTGAGCACCCCCAAGAATAAATCCTTAAAACTATAAGAACACTGTGTTTCTCTGAGTATTTGTGTTTCTCCGGGTAATACAACTGAAGAATGAAATGAACTATAAGATGCTATTCTACACAAAGACTAAGAATGTGCCATTCTAAGAACCTTGTCAATGCCTGAGAAAACAATTCACAAAATACAATTTTTCTAAAAAAATCCATTTTTATGCCTGGCACGGTGGCTCACACCTGTAATCCCAGCACTTTGGGAGGCCGAGGTGGGCAGATCATCTGAGGTCAGGAGTTTGAGACCAGCCTGGCCAACATGGTGAAAACCCATCTCTACTAAAAAAATACAAAAATTAGCCAGGTGTGGTGGCGTGCACCTGTAATCCCACCTACTCAGGAGGCTGAGGCAGGAGAATCACTTGAACCCAAGAGGCAGAGGTTGCAGTGAGCTGAGATTGCTCCACTGCACTCCAGCCTGGGCAACAAGAGTGAAAATCCGTCTCAAAAAAAAAGAAGAATCCATTTTTAAATTATAATGCATATTTTGCAAATTTAATCATATCTCTTCATTTTATTAGTGATCTCATATAGATATAATATACTTATTTTATAAAAAGGCAAATACCAAGTACATGTAGGAAATATAAAATCTTCAGGCTTATAATGAAGATAAGGGAATATGATTTAATTAGTATTTTTAATCCCTCAATGTTGAAAGAGGAGAGACATTTTAATTTTATTTTAAGAATTACTGTATAATTAAAATTGACTTTATTTTGGTGTACAACTTTATGAATTTTAACACATATATAGATTCATGTAACTAACCCTACAATTAAAATACAGAAAAATTCCATCATCCAAAAAACTCCTTTATTCTCTTCCTTTGTAGTCACACTCTACCTCCACACATAAAGCCTGGAAACTGTTAATCTGTTATCTATCAATGTTGTTTTCCCTTTAAAGTATATCATATACATGTAATCATATGTATACCATTGACTCAAACAACAAGGGTTTGAAATGTGTGGGTCTACTTTTATGCATATCTTTTTAAATAAAATTACATCTGTAACAGAGTACCCCTAAGAAAAAGAGAATGTTACTATTATTATTATTTTCTCTTTACTTTTCTGTTTTCCCCTGCTGCCCACTTCCTACTTAGCCCTTTAGAAAGGCAATTATAACCTTTTTACTCCCCTTCACTGACACTTTTACAGGGCACTGAAGCAAGTGGGTGGACCCCACCTGCTCATTTCTTCCCTTGCAGGCCATTCATGCCAGCCACCCCCCACCCTTACCTTTAAAAGCGCCTGCTTTCTTCTCCAAAAGTGAAGTGGTACCCTTAGGTCTAGAAGCCTTTACTCCTTTTAACATGGACAGGAGGCAGAGAAATACTGGGTAAAAAAGGGCAGGGTCCCTGGCACTGTTCCACCCTCAAGCCTGGGCCCACAACCCTAAATGAGAACTTCACACGCCTGTTTTCCCACCCGAATGTCGCCTTTTGCTATGCCATGACCCTCACCCTGTACCCTTCTCAGCACAGCAGAGAAGGAGAGAGGAGAAGCATCTGAACATCAAGAGGAGTTTGGCCTGGGATGGTCAGAGAGGAGGTCAGCCAGGGACAGCCAAACTCCATGGGAAGATTATCTTCCCACTCCATCCTCTTTCCAGTTCCCCATCTCAGTAAAAGTCACTTCCATCACCCAATAAAATCCTCTGCATACACCACCCTTCCATCTGTTCATGTGACCTGATTCTTCCTGGTCACCAGACAAGAATTCGGGACGCACTGGGTGCGGGAACCCAAAAAGGCTGTCACACTGACTCTTCTCTGAGCTCTGTAACACTTAAGCCATCCACGGGCAGCAAAGCTAAAAACAACATTGTAACACACACCCTCTGGGGCTCCAGAGGTCATGGGCAACCCCCAGACACTGCTGCAAGCTGGTACAGGGTTCATTCCTGCTGGCACCTATAGGCACTTGCTGCAGCTCCTGTACCCACTCACCTGTGTGTTCCCCCACCCACAAAGGTTTTAAGCACACATGCCTGTCGCAAGCCCCGCGAAGGGGTCAAGGGAACTCTCCTGTCTCACTCGCCCTAAGCCAGCTTTGGAATAAAATAACACATTCTTTATACCAGACCTTGCTCTTGTTAATTGGATTCTGCAAGCAGTGACCTACTGAACCTGTATTTCAGTTACACACCACGTGTGCTGGCCTCATTCACTTCCCCTTCCACCTTCTCCACTTCTTCCACCTCTGCCACTCCTGAGACAGCAAGACCAATCCCTACTCTTCCTCCTCTTTCTCAGTCTACTCAACATGAAATTGACAAAAATGAAGACGTTTATGAGGATCCACTTCCACTTAATGTTAATAGTAAATATATTTTCTCTTCCTTATGATTTTCTTAGTAACATTTCTTTCTTTAGCTTACTTTGTTATGAAAATACAGTACATAATATCAATAACATATAAAATATGTGTTAATTGGCTATTTATGTTATAGGCAAAGCTTCCAGTCAACAGTAGAGTATTAGAAGTTAAGTTTTGGGGAAGTCCAAAGTTATCCACTGATTTTTGAATTTGTGGAGGGTTGGCACATTGTTCAAGGGTCAACTGTATAAACTTTTGTTATTAGCTTATTTTACCCAGATTTGTTCAAACTGTTGCATGTATCAGTAGTTCTTTTTTTTTTTTTTTTGAAACGGAGTCTCACTCACAGGCTGGAGTGCAGTGGCATGATCTCCGCTCACTCAAACCTCTGCCTCCTGGTTTCAAGCAATTCTCCTGCCTCAGCCTGCTGAGTAGCTGGGATTACAGGCACCCACTACCATGCCTGGCTAATTTTATTTTATTTATTTATTTATTTATTTTTAGTAGAGATGGGGTTTCACCATCTTGGCCAGGATGGTCTCGAGCTCCTGACCTCGTGATCCACCTGCCTCAGCCTCCCAAAGCGCTGGGATTACAGGGGTGACAGTAGTTCTTTTTTTAAAACTAAGGAATATTATTACATTGTATGGAAGAATCATAGTTTGCTTATTCATTCACCTATTGAAGAACATTTGGGTTTTTTCCAGTTTTTTATTATTATAGATAAAACTACTGTGAACATTTTTGTACAGATATTTGTGTGAACATGAGTGTTGTTTCTTCTGAGGTAAATACGCAGGAGTTGGAGTTCTAGCTCATATGGTAAGTGTATATTTAATGTTACCAGAAACAGCCAAACTATTTCCCAGAGTGGCTACAAAATTTCTCATTCTCATCTGCAATGTGTGAGACTTTCAGTTGGGATTATCAGTATTTTAAAATCTTAATCATCCCAGTAGTTGAGTCATGGTAACCTATGGTGGATTTAATGTACATTTCCTTAGATTTCACTTTTCATTCTCTTGGGTTTTCATTTTCTTTCAGTTTTATGGGAACACAAGCCTTCCAAAAGCTCATAATTTGTTGGTATAGTCAGACAGGAAGTATTATTCATGCTATAAGTTGAATAAAACACAAAAATATTTATTCGTTATAATAAAGGATTTAGGAAAGTCCATACAAGTGTAGCATTTGGGCTGACCTATCTAAGAAATTGGCATTCCATGTCCTCTTAAGTCATATCACAGGTCACTTATGCAACTGCCTTCCTTGGCAGAGAAGTAAGCTCCCTGGCTCTAAGACTAATAAATGACTATTATTTATCTACCAAATAATTATCTACCGAATGCATAACTATCTACTGCATGTATCATACTTCACATAAGAAGAAGTGCCCTGTTGTGTGAAGGCCATAGGCTTTGGAATTAGTCATACCTGTGTTTGAACTTCCAGCTTCTTTGCCCATTTACTAAAGCAACTCTGGCAAGTATTATGGGTTGAATTGTGGCCCCCATCCCCCATTCCTATGTTGACCTTATAACTTCTAGTATCTCAGAATGTGACCTTATTTGAAGATAGGGTCTCCACAGGGGTAATCAAATTAAAATGAGGTCATTTGGGTGTCTAATATGACTGGTGTCTTTATAAGAAGAGGAAATTTGGACACAAACATGAACAGAGGGGAGATATGAGGACCCAGGGAAGAGATGGCTATTTACAAGCCAAGGAGAAGGCCTGGAACACATCTTCCTCACAGCCCTTGGAAGGAGCCAATCCTGCAGATACCTTGCATTATAGACTGAATGTCTGTGTTCTTCCAAACTTCAAACGTGGAAATATAACCACAAATTAGACAGTATTTGGGGAAGTGGGACTTTTGGGAGGTAATTAGGTAATGAGGTGTCTCATTAAAAGATTTAATGTCTTATTAAAAGAAGACAGAGAGCTAGCTCTTTTGGGCCCTGGGAGGATATAAGGAGAAGTCAGCAGTTTGCAACCTGGAAGTGGGGTCTCACCAAAACCCAATCATGCTGGCACCTTCACATCAGATTTTCAGCTTCCAGAATGGGGATAAATCAGTCCTATTGCTGAAAAGCCATCTGCTCTATGGCACTTTGTTATAGCAGCATGAACTAAGACACCTTGATTTTGGACTTCCAGCCTTCAGAACTGTGAGACAGTAAATTTCTGTTGTTTAATCCACCCCGTTTGTAGTGCTTTGTTACAGCAGCCCTAGAAAACTAATGCAGCAAGTGACTGACTTTTCCCTGTCAGTTTTCTCATCTATAAAAAGGGAATACCGACTCTTCCCTCACCATGTTGCCAGAAAGCATGAAACAAGAATAGTGAGATTACCTGGATCTCAGCGGTAATGAGGGCTTTACTCCTTTCATGGTATTCCCAAGTACGTTTGTTTTCGTGTTGTTAGAAAGTTTGCAGTAAGCTAAAAAAGGCATTCCTTGATTTCCTTAGGTCTATGTATTTAAGAATTTCAAAGTGTTCATAAAAGCCATCTGGCATCATGGCTGAATTTTTTGGTAATACACTTATGATCTCTGAAATCTTAGTTAAAAGACGTTCGAACTAATGTTTTAATATGGTGACCTTAATATTTAATATGATAACCTTACCATACTTGTTGAACATCTTTTTTAGCTTATTTTGCAAACCAAGTGAGTGATTTGTCAGAAGAAAGGCTCAGTTTGCCCTGCTCCAACACGAGACAAAGAGGAAGTGTGAGCATTTGGAGTCTGGTCAGATTCTCATTTCATCTAGCCATGCCTTTGGAAAAGATATCAAGTCAAAACTAAACAACATAAACAAATAGCAATATAATAGTTTTGACTTCCTATGTTTCAAATTCCTATTTTCACTAATTGTTTCAATTCTTAGAAATTCAGGTTTTCTTTGAGAATGCATTGAAAGCCTCCTCAAAGAACATAAAATTATACAGATATTCACTTTGGTTTTTATTCAAACATTTACTGAACAGACTTTCTAGATGTTTAGAATTACCAAATAGCAGGAAAGACACGTTCAACCGGAGACTAAAATTTAGAATGAAAACAGTATTTGATCTTCCTTGCATCTTACCACTCATTTCTTTCTTTCATTTGCTGTTTGAAAGCCCCATGTAATCCTATTTTATAGTAGATTCTTGCCTTACAGAGTACTTTCAGATGCTATTAAGAGTCAGAGGTTAAAAAGAAGTCTTAAATCATCAGACACATAAGCCTAGATTTCTGAGGTTGAACAAATATACAAATGTTTACATGCTGTTCTAGGTCTGAATAATTATATAGTCTGTACCTCTAGGTTGATGTCATGAAAAAGACATTCTGTATCCCTACATTTTCCTCATATATATTAGGAGCATTATATAAACATGTATGCGGTACTATATGTTAAATATTTCAAGAATAAATAATAGCCAATATAAACATTTTTTGCCAGCAAACTATTTGAAAATAGTTTTATAAATGGAATTCTATTCACTTTATTTTTAGTAAACATTTTATATATATTACATGTATGGCAATTACTGCTAAAACGTGTTTAATAGAGAAGGTATACACGTGAAAATGTTTGTAAAAGTACAAAAAGTAGGAAAATATGTAATTCCTTTAAAGAAAAAACAACATGTGTTTTGCTTTTGACAACCTCCTGTGTATCAAAGGTTAAAATTGTTGAAACAATTGATTGTATTAGAACTTACTTCCCACCTGTGGTTTGCTCTCTTAGCTTCTGCCAAGTGTTACTCCTGTGTCACCTCTTCAGAAGGCCTTCCCTGACCACCACCTTTTAGACTGGTCCCTCCTCGCTGCTCCATCTTTAGACTGGGCTACTATTGATACAAACCACCTGAATGCAGTACTGTTGTTCTCCACACAGTTTCTTTTAGATAGATAGTACACCAGTAAGTACTGGTACTGAGAAATGAATTTGGTACTGACAAAATGAATTTGAAACTGTATTACTTAAAAATTGTATTTTAAAAACATTTCTTTAGGAAGCTTGATCTACATTCTGAAATATATTTCATACACATTACAACAAATTACTAAAATCTATCTTTTCAAACCGAATAAAGCAAAGAGAGAATTTGTTTTTGTCTTCAAACACAGAGATCCAGCATTTATTAAATTAAATCCCACTGCTAAAATCTAGGGCATTTAAATCTTTATAAGAAAACTAGGATCGAAGTCACATCCTTAAATGCAATTTTAAAAAACAGGTAAAGTAAATGCTAAACATGCAATTGTACCCAAATTTCATATTGAATTTGAAATATAAAGAGGCAGTTTATACATTTTGCTATATTACCTATAATTAGACCAATGTTGAAGAAACTCAACTAATGAATTATGTTAACAAATCTAAGGAATATACTGGCATTAATATAGAGACTTTTAAATTATGGGTTGAATACGTTCTTAAAGACTTGGATACAAATTAACTTTTGTGACATGAGTATTGCTGGACCCCCATTTCAAAGCAGATTGCAGCATTAACACTGTTCAAAATTTTATCGTTAGTACTTCAAGGGCTGAAGGTACCGCAGATGATCTTCCTTATGGATCAACTGTCTCATAAAATGTCTTCTGTAATAACATTTTTTATTTTGATTAATAACTTTGTGAGTTGATTCAATAAGCTAACCATTGCAGTTGACATAAAAATATTAAAAATTAATTATAATTTAATCTTATTCCTTTAGGCTAGTAATAGGAAAGTTTTTACTCAAAGATCAAAGACTATCTATCTATCTATCTATCTATCTATCTATCTATCTATTTTTTTCTCACTCTATTGCCCAGGCTGGAGTGCAGTGGCATGATCTCAGCTCACTGCAATCTCTGCCTCCTGGGTTCAAGTGATTCTCCTGCCTGAGCTTCCTGAGTTGCTGGGATTACAGGTGCACGCCACCATGCCCAGCTAATTTTTGTATTTTTAGTAGAGACGGGGTTTCACCATGTTGGTCAGGCTGTTCTCAAACTCCTGACTTCAGGTGATCTACCCACCTCAGCCTCCCTAAGTGCTGAGATTACAGATATGAGCCACCGTGCCCGGGCTATATTTTTCATTTTGTTGAAACAAGTTTGTCTTACTCTCTTTCCCAGGCTGGAGTGCAGTGGCACGATCATAGCTCACGGTTTCCTCAAACTCCTGGGCTCAAATGATCCTCATGCCTCGGCCTTCTAAGTAACTAGGACTACCAGTAGGCACCACCTTACCCAGTTAATTTTTTTGTTTGTTTTGTTAGGGATGGGATCTTGCCATGTTGCCCAGACTGGTTACAAACTCCCGGCCTCAAGCAATTCTCCGGCCTTGACCTTCCAAGGTGGTGGGCATGCACCACTATGCCTGGGCAGTGTAATCTTTTTTTTTTTTTTTGAGACGGAGTCTCGCTCTGTCACCCAGGCTGAAGTGCAGTGGCGCGATCTCGGCTCACTGCAAGCTCCGCCTCCCGGGTTCACGCCATTCTCCTGCCTCAGCCTCTCCGAGTAGCTGGGACTACAGGCGCCCGCCACCACGCCCGGCTAATTTTTTTTTTGTATTTTTAGTAGAGACGGGGTTTCACCGTGGTCTCAATCTCCTGACCTTGTGATCCGCCCGCCTCAGCCTCCCAAAGTGCTGGGATTACAAGCATGAGCCACCACGCCCGGCCTGGGCAGTGTAATCTTTTACAAATGTTCAGGATTCTAAAAGATGACAGCACTGGCCAACTAAAAATACGGGATACTTTACCTTTATTTTTGAAAACAAAAGTAAAATGTGTGAGATATTTGAAAGCTTTTGTTTTGTTGTTGTTGTTGTTTGTTTGTTTTTTGAGACAGAGTCTTGCTCTGTCACCAGGCTGGAGTGCAGTGGCCATCTTGGCTCACTGCAACCTCTGACTCCCGGGTTCAAGCAATTCTCCTGCCTCAGCCTCCTGAGGAGCTGGGATTACAGGCGTGCGCCACCACGCCAAGCTAATTTTTGTATTTTTAGTAGAGACAGGGTTTCACCATGTTGGCCAGGATGGTCTCGATCTCCTAACCTTGTGATCCGCCTGCCTCAGCCTTCCAAAGTGCTGGGATTACAGGTGTGAGCCACCGCTCCTGGCCCAGCTTTTGGTCTTTAACATTTTCTAATTGGTTTTAATTTATGTGGGACACTGGTATTAGCACACACTATTTGCACACACTAAATAATAGTAATAATAAGCAAATAATAAAAGTTATGCTCTGATCTTGCTTCAACCTAGCATTACTTGATTTACCATCAACTGCCAGGCTGGAAATTGGAAAGCCGTATCCTTATCCTCAAATTTAGTTATGGTAACTTAGTAAACTATTTTAGATGAGAGATTTGCACAGAAATTATTTGTCTGCTAAAGTTACAAAACAATTTTACAGGCACACATCTTTTTAACTGTGAATCACTAACTATATGTACATATATGATGCTATGTCAACATCAAATAGCAAACCTTCATTATCTGAGTATGTTAATAAATATCTTAGCTTTTTGAGCTATCTTGATCAGAAGAAAGCTTAAATATAATGGAATTAGCACAGACTATGAAGTCAGACTTTAGTTTGAATTTTGACTTAGTTACTTCCTAGCTACCTCACTTGGGCAAATTACTGTATCACTGAATTTCAGTTTCCACATTTTTAAAAAGGAGACCATAATAGCTATATTGCTAAGAAAATTTAAAGAATGAAGCATGTTTGGGAGAATACTAGGCATTTATTAGGACCCAATAATTAAGAGCTGTCATTATCGTAGACAAGCATTATGACATATTACACAAGTGCTTTAGTAAAGTCACAGAACTATATAGATTTACTCCTTGTCAACAAATTACTCAACCTGTGGGTTTCATAAACTTCCCACTTAGAGCCTGTGTATCACACGAGACAAAGACTATACTGAGTCATTGTTTTTTATGTTACTCTTTAAGTTGAAAGGCTTTAAGAACATAATAGTATGGTCTATATATTTCTGATTGTGGCTGGAAGACATGGAATATTAATCAAGATTGTGAAAAAAATACCACAACCGGATGAAAATTCAGGAACAGTAACTGCTTAGCAAGGACCTTCCAGATTGCAGCTTGTCCTGGTGGGCTAAACTTCAAAGCAGGGCAGGGACTTGTCCTCTCTTCACAGCATCCCCTATGGCTTCACAGAGTCCCTGGCACCGAGTGCTCAATAAACATTTGTTGAATGAGTTAATTAAACATACTGTATATTCTTTTTTTTTTTTTTTTGAGATGGAATCTCACTCTGTTGCCAGGCTGGAGTGCAGTGGCACGATCTAGGCTCACTGCAACCCGCATCTCCTGAGTTCAAGCGATTCTCTTGCCTCAGCCTCCAGGGTAGCTGGGATTACAGGCACATGCCACCACACCCGGCTGATTTTTGTATTTTTAATAGAGATGGGGTTTTACCATGTTGGTCAGTATGGTCTCAATCTCTTGACCTCGGGATCCACCCACCTCGGCCTGCCAAAGTGCTGGGGTTACAGGCATGAGCCACCACGCCCAGCCACATACTGTATATTCTAATAATGGTCCATAAGGTGGTGCCCAGGTGTCCCTTACATACATAGGAAAGAAAAAAGAAAGATTTGTTTTTTGCTGACACGACAAATTCAGGGTTAGGCCTGGGTTGTACATTCTTCCAAAGAAGATACAGATTGGTATGAATTAAGTCAAGGGCAGGGAGTCGTGGGGAGCTCACCACACTTCTGCCACCATCACAAGGCAGAAACTGAAGCCTTCTCTTTCTCTTTAGTTTTCTCTCACTCTCTGGACTTTTCCTTCTCATTTTATCTACCAATGCCTCTTTTTCCACGCATTCTCACAGTGCTGTAGCTCTTTGATCTCTTCCCTTTCCTGCTTTCTTTCTACACTTGGCTTTTCATTTTCTCATCTATTCTCTCTCCCCCAGCTTCTCCAGCTTCTTGGTTCATTCACACACTCACTGAGTGAACACACACTGACTCACCCATGCCTCACATAACATACTCCCCTTATACTTCCACCCACTCACTCACCTATTGGCTTAGCTTTTTTAAGTCAACGATTAGAATGCTCCATACTCACTGATGAATAAGGTGAGTTTTTTTTTAGTATTTGACTTATCTCAACTGTTTTTTTTTCTCTTTTTTTCCTAAGCATATGGGACTGTTTCTTTGCTTTCTTCTTTTTCTCCTTCCCTCCTTTTTAGGAAATTATTTTTAAAAAAATCTGCTGGTAAATTTGCGAATCATCAGGGAGAAGAGATGAAGTAGGTAGTATTGTCTTACGAGTGCCTCTAACTTTACAGATGATTGTCACTTAATGCAAAGCAGCCAACAGAGACAAGTGTACTCATTTAAAAATAGCTGATAAAATGTCCTTGTTACCTCTGTCTTTAATAATTTCAATTTTGAGTGCCTACTCTTATTTTTCCTTTTTTATTTTTTATGTTTTCGCTTCATTTTTAAAAATTTCATGAATATATAATAGTTGTGCGTATTTATGGGCTATATTTGATATCTTGACACATGTATGCAATGTGCAATGACCAAATCAGGGTAATTGGGATATCCATCATCTCAAGCATTTATCACTTATTTGTGTTAGGAATATTCCAATTTCACTCTTCTGATTTTTTTGAAATATATTATCATTAACTATAGTTACCTAATGTGCTACAAAACAGTAGATCTTATTCCTTCTAACTGTATATTTGTGCCCATTAACCATCTCCTCCTTATCCCCCTCCCCACTACCTTCCCCATTCTCTGGTAACCATCATTCTACTCTCTATCTCCATGAGATCAATTTTTTTTTTTTGTTTTAGCTCCCACATATGAGTGACCACATGTGATATTTGTCTTTCTGTGTCTGGCTTATTTCAGTTATATGTGTTTTTTTCTTCTTCACTCTGCTACTACTCCAAAATTTCAGCGTTGAGATCAGGTCTTTACATTTCTTAAGTATTCCAAAGTGAAAGTGGTTTATAAGTTTTAGTCTGAGGCCAAGAATACTTCGTTATCAATGGCTGGGCTTGTGTAAAAATATTATTTCATTCAAATGCTGATTCTGTGAGGCTGGAGAGAACCCAGGAATCTGCATTCTTCATAATTATCCAGTTGATTCTGGCATGCAGCCAAGTTCGGGAATCACTTTTAAGATGTCTGAATCTACCCAGTCCTGGAGAGAGTGTGAAATTAATAACATACTCCCAGAGAAAATAGGACCAGTATTTTTATTCTTCAGATAAGTACCCTAAAACTCAGAAGTGAAATGACTTATTACTGACTAGAATAACTTCTTCATTATCTTAGAGAGGCAGGAAATGCCTCTCTTGTTTTTGCTTAAATTAACACCACTATCTTTAATAGAAAAATATTGCAAGATGTTTTATAGAATAAATTGAGTTTACATATTTTTCTTAGTAAAATTAAAAAATAATCTATTTTTTAATGTAGAATGAATGTTTTATATTATTAACCACAGAAATTACTATTTGGCTTTTCTGTGAAGGAAAATCAGACTGATTTGTAAATTATTTATATTTTAATTTTTATAATACATGTAATATGCTATTATCCATGTTACCCAGATTGTGTCGGGGGAGATGATTTTCTGAAGATAATTAACAAATAAGGGTGAAAGTATCTTTTTATAAGATTACAACAAAATTCTTCTTTTGTAATTTGAAATGTGAGGTGTCCTCTTCCTGTATTTATCAAAGGTGGCTGCATAACACCCCAGCCCCTTTGTTTCCTTTCTCTTGATTGCTCTGTGTTCTGCATGTCAGCTTCTATGATGATTAATCATCTCAGCCTATTAGAGTCAGGATGGATTTGGAAGTGTAAGATGGGATGATAGATAAGGAGACAAACACGTGGAAGGAAAAACAATTTCCTGGCTTAATAAAATTAAAAATACCCCACCTGCAAAACCTGACAGGTGTCTCTTGAGTTCTAAATAATGGCACGTTTCTAATATCACATTCAATGTGAAACAAACTTCTTACATTAATAATAAAAGATTAATATAAACTGGAAATAGATTGTGTTAGAATGAATATATATATTAAAAGTATACACAAGAGTATCATATATATGTATATTCTTACATATGTATATACACAAATATGTATATATAAAAGGATATAATTACACTCAGCCTGACAAGATTTATGCTTTAATCATCATAGGAAAAAAATATATTGATGGTCTTTCTACAATGTACAAAAATAATGTGAACATGCAGCTAAATTTTAAAATACAGTTCATTTATTCAAAGTTGCACTTAGACCACAGTGACTAAATACAAACAAGTCCTCAGGGTGTAGGGGAGGGCATATAACTTAGTAAAGTCTTTTAATTAGAAAATTGATTTACATCATCCTCAGGTGGGTATAATATTCAGCAGTGACCCTTGATAGTGATCTAATGTTTGTGGAAGCAAAATCATAAAAATGTGCTTATACAGGAGACTGGAAAAAAAGAGCTTTGAGTCTGCGAGTTAAATAAGAATGAGAATCTAATCTGGTGTAAGATAGTTACAGAGGGGGTTCTGTGGGAGACAGAACTGAGCACTGGGCTTAAAGTTCTGGTTCAGGTTCATTTAAATGTTCAGGTTCATTTAAAATAAATTAAAAAGAATTAAAATCCACCCTAAGCTCAAACCAAAAATAATCATTGGGTCACTAATTCAAGATTTAGTTTCTTGTCTTTATTTTTCCTCTAAATACGTTGAGTTGTAACTTATTTACATAAAATTCACCCATTTTAAGTACAGTTTGATGAGTTTTGTTCATCTTGTAACATTAGCTATCCACCACCACGACTGAAATACAGAACATCTTCCTCCAAAAAGTTCCCTCAAATTGCTTCCATTTTAAAAGTGAGCAAATCAAAATGCAGGGGTTAACTGTCAAAACAGGCTTATGACAGAGTCTGGCTTAAAGTGTATTTAATTTATAATGTTGTATTTGAAGGTCTGATATGCTCCAATGTTTTATTAAGAATAAAAAAAAGGAGTTGAGAGAGACAGAGACTGAGAGAGTCTCTCTACTTTCAAGGACAAACAGAAAAAGTGGTTAAAAACTGGTTAAAATAAGATGCACCAAAAGAAAATATCAGAACAAGGAATGCCAAAAAGGTAGACAATGAGACACATAAAACATCCTGAAAAAAAGGAGGAAGCCAGAGAAGACTTTATTTGGGAAGTGACCCTTGAGCTTAGTGACTCCCAAAATAGTGAGTAAACACTTGAGGGAGGATTCGTTCATTCATTCATTCATTCATTCATTCAAGCAACATTTATTATAGGCTCAATATGCGTCAAGTACTCTGATAGAATCTGAAGATTTAAGCATCAACCAAAACAAGGCACAGTCTCCTATGATTAGCAATTAGCAGGGGGTCAGCTATTGGTAGATTTAAGAATCCCCAAAGCAAATCCTAATAAAAAGTACATGGAAATATTAGAACACAGAATAAAGAAGGGTATGGATTCATGGTGGAGGAAGATTCCCATGAGGAAGTAACATTTATGTTGTAAGCTAAATTAGGAGTAAAATTTAATAAAACAAAAGGAGAAAAATATTATTTCCAGCAAAGGGAAAATATGGTGAATACTTGAAATAAAAGAGAATATTTACCTGTAAGAAAACCAGTATCATTGGAGAACAGTGATCAACAAGAAAGCAAGCCGAATCGAAGCCAGAAAAAAAGACTGGGCATTCAGTTCATTCAAGATCCTGCTCAATGCTTCTGCAACTTCAACGTCAATTCTGATTCAGTGGGTCTGTGCTAGGGCTCTACAACTGGCATTTCTAATTAGGCCTCAGATGATGTTGTTGCTGTCCCTTCTTGTATAGCACTTTAAGTAGCTAGGCTGCAAGCTGTCTTAAGCATTTGCAAATAAAAGTGGCTAAAGGATTGTACACAAAAATCATATTTGTGGTTTAAAAAGATCATCCTGGTTACAGTATAAAAATTTTTTCCTAAAACAGAGAAAAATCAAATTATTCAAATACAAAATAAGTTATCCCTATTATGGAACCCAAATGAAAAAATTAAAAAAGCCTAAATAAAACTATTAACTTAGGAATCCTTAGGTCTTCCATATTGATTTCACAAAAGTGACCAAAGAAATAATGGATCAGTTCTAGGCAAAAAAAAAAAAAAAAAAAAAAAAAAGTGTGTATATATATATATATATATAAAACAACAGTCATAGGGTTTTAATTAAATATATACATGCCCATGTGGGATATTTTGAATTGGAAGCCTCAACTTCATTTGTAACTATTGTTAGGGGAAAGAAGTGACTGAGAATACCACCAAGATTTTTTTTTAATTAAAGGATAAGTAGTATATAAAGAGCTCTGACAAATTACTAAGAATTCAAAGATAAAAATCTTAAAGGGAAAAAAGAGGCAACGGATTTGAATGGGTTAGAAAAACAGGAAAATAAGAAAGATAAAAAGGCAGGGGGCTATTATTAATACATTAATGAACAGATATTTGATATAACTAATAATAAAATAGATAATAAACTTATTTTCATTTCATTGTACCAGAGGTACAAGGAGGAACTGGTACCATTCCTTCTGAAAGTATTTCAATTGATAGAAAAAGAGGGAATCCTCCTTAACATATTTTATGAAGCCAGCATTGTCCTGATACCAAAGCCTGGCAGAGACATAACCAAAAAAGAGAATTTCAGACCAATATACTTGATGAACATTGATGCAAAAATCCTCAATAAAATACTGGCAAACCGAATCCAGCAGCACATCAAAAAGCTTACACACCATGATCAAGTGGGCTTCATCTGTGGGATGCAAGGCTGGTTCAACATACACAAATCAATAATTGTACTCCAGCATATAAACAGAACCAAAGACAAAAACCACATGATTATCTCAATAGATGCAGAAAAGGCCTTTGACAAAATTCAACAACCCTTCATGCTAAAAACTCTCAATAAATTAGGTATTGATGGGACGTATCTCAAAATAATAAGAGCTATCTATGACAAACCCACAGCCAATATCATACTGAATGGGCAAAAACTGGAAGCATTCCATTCGAAAACTGGCACAAGACAGGTATGCCCTCTCTCACCACTCCTATTCAACATAGTGCTGGAAGTTCTGGCCAGGGCAATCAGGCAGGAGAAGGAAATAAAGGGTATTCAATTAGGAAAAGAGGAAGTCAAATTGTCCCTGTTTGCAGATGACATGATTGTATATCTAGAAAACCCCATTGTCTCAGCCCAAAATCTCCTTAAGCTGATAAGCAACTTCAGCAAAGTCTCAGGATACAAAATCAATGTACAAAAATCACAAGCATTCTTGTACACCAATCACAGACAAACACAGAGCCAAATCATGAGTGAACTCCCATTCACAATTGCTTCAAAGAGAATAAAATTCCTAGGAATCCAACTTACAAGGGATGTGAAGGACCTCTTCAAGGAAAACTACAAACCACTGATCAATGAAATAAAAGAGGATACAAACAAATGGAAGAACATTCCATGCTCATGGGTTGGAAGAATCAATATCGTGAAAATGGCCATACTGCCCAAGGTAATTTATAGATTCAATGCCATCCCCATCAAGCTACCAATGACTTTCTTCACAGAATTGGAAAAAACTACTTTAAAGTTCATATGGAACCAAAAAAGAGCCCGCATTGCCAAGTCAATCCTAAGCCAAAAGAACAAAGCTGGAGGCATCACGCTACCTGACTTCAAACTATACTACAAGGCTACAGTAACCAAAACAGCATGGTACTGGTACCACAACAGAGACATAGATCAATGGAACAGAACAGAGCCCTCAGAAATGCCGCATATCTACAACTATCTGATCTTTGACAAACCTGACAAAATCAAGAAATGGGGAAAGGATTCCCTATTTAATAAATGGTGCTGGGAAAACTAGCTAGCATATGTAGAAAGCTGAAACTGGATCGCTTCCTTACACCTTATACAAAAATTAATTCAAGATGGATTAAAGACTTAAATGTTAGACCTAAAACCATTAAAATCCTACAAGAAAACCTAGGCAATACCATTCAGGACATAGGCATGGGCAAGGACTTCATGTCTAAAACACCAAAAGCAATGGCAACAAAAGCCAAAATTGACAAATGGGATCTAATTAAACTAAAGAGCTTCTGCACAGCAAAAGAAACTACCATCAGAGT
Source organism: Symphalangus syndactylus (assembly GCF_028878055.3). NCBI lineage: Eukaryota > Metazoa > Chordata > Mammalia > Primates > Hylobatidae > Symphalangus > Symphalangus syndactylus. The sequence goes on from NC_072440.2 coordinate 47,897,455, forward strand.
GAACAGGCAACCTACACAATGGGAGAAAATTTTTGCAACCTACTCATCAGACCAAGGGCTAATATCCAGAATCTACAATGAACTCAAACAAATTTACAAGAAAAACACAAACAACCCCATCAAAAAGTGGGTGAAGGACATGAACAGACACTTCTCAAAAGAAGACATTTATGCAGCCAAAAAATACATGAAAAAATGCTCATCATCACTGGCCATCAGAGAAATGCAAATCAAAACCACAGTGAGATACCATCTCACACCAGTTAGAATGGCCATCATTAAAAAGTCAGGAAACAACAGGTGCTGGAGAGGATGTGGAGAAATAGGAACACTTTTACACTGTTGGTGGGACTGTAAACTAGTTCAACCATTGTGGAAGTCAGTGTGGTGATTCCTCAGGGATCTAGAACTAGAAATACCATTTGACCCAGCCATCCCATTACTGGATATATACCCAAAGGACTATAAATCATGCTGCTATAAAGACACATGCACACGTATGTTTACTGTGGCACTATTCACAATAGCAAAGAGTTGGAACCAACCCAAATGTCCAACAACGATCGACTGGATTAAGAAAATGTGGCACATATACACCATGGAATACTATGCAGCCATAAAAAATGATGAGTTCGTGTCCTTTGTAGGGACATGGATGAAACTGGAAAACATCATTCACAGTAAACTATCGCAAGGACAAAAAACCAAACACCGCATATTCTCACTCATAGGTGGGAATTGAACAATGAGAACTCATGGACACAGGATGGGGAACATCACACTCTGGGGACTGTTGTGGGGTGGGGGGATGGGGGAGGGACAGCATTAGGAGATATACCTAATGCTAAATGATGAGTTAATGGGTGCAGCACACCAACATGGCACATGGATACATATGTAACAAACCTGCACATTGTGCACATGTACCCTAAAACCTAAAGTATAATAATAAAAAAATAAATAAAATAAAAAATAAAATAAAAAATAAAAAAAGAAAAACAGGAAAATAAGAAAGATAAAAAGGCAGTTGGCTATTATTAATTCATTCATGAACAGATATTTGATATAACTAATAATAAAATAGATAATAAACTTATTTTCATTTCATTGAATATATTTATAAATATTAAAATTATTATTATTATTTATTTATTTATTTTATTTTTTTTTTTGAGACAGAGTCTCGCTGTTGCCCAGGCTGGAGTGCAGTGGCGCGATCTTGGCTCACTGCAGGCTCTGTCCCCGTGGTTCACGCCATTCTCCTGCCTCAGCCTCCGGAGTAGCTGGGACTACAGGCGGCCGCCACCACGCCCGGCTAATTTTTTGTATTTTTAGTAGAGACGGGGTTTCACCATGTTAGCCAGGACGGTGTCGATCTCCTGACCTCCTGATCCGCCCTCCTTGGCCTCCCAAAGTGCTGGGATTACAGGCATGAGCCACCGCGCCTGGCCAAATATTAAAATTATTGACATTAGCTAGAGTTGTGGATAATTTGGGCAAATAGATATTCTATACTGTTTCCGGCATTGTAAAACAGTATGTTTTGGAAGGATAATTCAACAATATCTTTCAAAATTGTAAATGTGCATGTTGTTTAATTTACCAGTTCTACTTCTAGTAAATTGTTATAAATGGACACATTTACTGTAACATGCAAATAATTACCTTCAAGTTAGTTAATTAAAGGAGTTCAGAGCACACTGCCCCAATGTGCCCCACTTTGGCATAAGAATAATTTTGAACTAAAGGCACTTTATAAACAGCAGGTGAAGGAAGAGCTCTCTGACCTTTCTCCTGTTTCTTGAAAGCAGGAGATGAGACTTTCATGTGGAAGACGCCCTCTGTCATCCAAGTACTAACCAGGCCCAACTCTGCTTAGCTTCTGAGATCAGGCCCAGCAACAGTGGTATGGTCACAGACAAGATGCCCTTTCTGTACCAGAAGGAAAGCAACATTCTTATCATCAAGGGTAGGAAGCTGAGACAGAGATAATTTTGTATATATCTTGTTAAAAAAAATTTGTATATATCTTTTCTTATAGCCTCCTGTGATGGTTAATATTGAGTGTCAACTTGATTGGATTGGAGGATGTGACGCATTGATCCTGGGTGTGTCTATGAGGGGGTTGCCAAACGAGATTAAAATTTGAGTCAGTGGACTGGGAGAGGCAGACCCACGCTTAGTCTGGGTGGGCATCATCTAATCAGCTGCCAGCGTGCCTAGAATAAAGCAGGCAGAAGAACATGGAAGGACTAGACTTGCTATGTATTCTGGTCTTCATCTTTCTCCTGTGCTGGATGCTTCCTGCCCTTGAACATCAGACTCCAAATTCTTAAGCTTTTGGACTCTTGGACTTACACCAGTGGTTTGCCAGGGGCTCCCGGGCCTTTGGCCACAGACTGAAGGCTGCACTGTCTGCTTCCCTACTTTTGAGGTTTTGGGACTAGGACTGATCCACCACTAGCTTCCTTACTCCTCAACTTGCAGACAGCCTATCATGGGACTTCACCTTGTGATCGCGTGAGTCAATTATCCTTAATAAACTCCCTCTCATAGATACGTATATCCTATTTGTTTTGTCCTCCTAGAGAACCCTGGCTAATATACTTCCCCACATCATTTTGTTGCTTTTTCATAACTTACTATCGTTTATCCCCTTCCGTGTATAAGTGTTCAACTCTGTGTCTATGGATATTCATTTCCTTATGAAGGCTCCCATGCCACATAAAAGTTGTATCAAATAAATATATGTTTTTCTTCTGCCAATCCATCTTATATCAATTTAATTCCCAGTCCTAGACAGAAAATGAATGCCAAAAAAGTGGAGGTAAAATTTTGCCTTACCTACGTCATTATTACTTTCTTTTTTTTTTCTGAGACAAAGTCTTGCTCTGTCACCCAGGCTGGAGTGCAGTAGCACTATCTTGGCTCACTGAAACCTCCGTCTCCCGGGTTCAAGTGATTCTACTGCCTCAGCCTCCCAAGTAGCTGGGACTACAGGCACGTGCCACTATACCCAGCTAATTTTTTGTATTTTTAGTAGAGACAGGGTTTCACCGTGTTAGCCAGGATGGTCTCAATCTCCTGACCTCGTGATCTGCCCGCCTCGGCCTCCCACAGTGCTGGGATTACAGGCATGAGCCACCACGCCTGGCCTACTTTCTTTATAATAACAAAAAATGAATCAAATACAAAAGCCCATCAGGAGAAGTATGGATAAATAAATATGGTATAACTATTCAGTACTATGCAGCTTAAAAATAACAAAAACTAAGAGTGAAATTGGACTGTTCCTAACACAAAGAAATTATTAGTGCTTGAGATGATAGATATCCCAATTACTCTGATTGGGATAAGGGTACATGTGACATTTTGATACAAGAATACAATGTGTAATTGTGTACACTGTGTGCTTGTGTCCAAATATCACATGTGTGGCATAAATATGTACAACTACTATATATACAATAAATATATTAAAAAGGTAAATCTGAAAGCAAACTTCTTTCAGAAAGCTATATATACTAATATGAAATAATAATAATAGCTAATATTACTAAGCAGACATATGCTAGAAACTTTACATTACCCTAGGAAATTTCTCATTATCATACCATTATAACGTGTGTAAACCAAAACACAAAGAGGTTGAGTAACTTACCTGAAATCACAAGGAGAATCCCAGATTTCAACCCAGCCCCTTATTTATATTAAATGACCAAAATTTTGTAATACTGTAAAGTTCTATAATAGTTCTGTATGTATACACCCATGTGCACACCTCCATATGTGCATATACATACATACAGAAACATATGTAATCATAAATTTGCATGAAATACTTAAGAATATATATTTTTATGTGCACCTAAAACACTGAGAGATAAATATTACATACTATCTTATAATACTTATCCGAGGAAAGTAGGGTTGGAAGTTATAGGACTCTCACTTTCTATTTTCTGCACCTCTATAATGTCTTTATAAACTTTTATTACAACCGTGCCCTACTTTTAGGTTGGAAATGCAAAAATAGACAAAAAGTAAAAGAACTTTTGGTATCTAATGAAGTTATGTATCAAATGGAGTTTGGAAAACCTTGATAGGATGTAACTTTTTTTCTTTAAAACAAATACAAATCTTTTAAAAATCTTCTCTGTAGGTCTCTCAAGAGAATCAGAAAATTATTGATCCGTTTTGGTTGTCACAAGTATATGCCTTCACTGCTGCTCCTAAACTGCATTTGCAGTGGTTTGCACAGATTAAGATGGTGAGATGAACTGTGATGGCAGTCCTGGGTTCATTCATTCTATCACTGTGGATACAGCCACACTACCTCATATCACAGCAACAGGAAAAAATGTTCACGGTCTACCAGCCAATAAATTAAATTGTATTAATAAATTAAATTATAACTAAGCTACAGATTGATGGATAATACAAAATTAAAATTATGTTCACTCAATTCAATGTTACCTAGAAAATGAACTACTGAAAAAGATGAGATTACAAACTTGGAAAACATTCACAACATTTTGACTTGAAGTCTTTAACTCCTTTTTTGGTAAAGCCATCTATCTATATGAATGCTTTGTATGAAAAAAGAAACTAATATTTGTGGAACAAACATGTAGCATACATTTTATATATGTGAAATAATTTGATCCTTTACAACAATGCTATATGGTAGAAATTATTTTCTATACCTTCTCTACCCCAGCTCACCAACTTGTGGGGAATGTGCAGAAAGATTATGTAACTTCTCCAAGGTCACAGGGTCATGAAAGGTAACAGTGGTGTTTAAATAAAGGTGTGTTTGGCTGCCCACTAAACTCTTATCATATATGTTTCTCTATTGATACATTATTTTTAAAATTCTTAAACCAATTCTATTTAACTCATGCTTTGTGTAAAATATGACTTTTGGTTCAAAAAGCTACTGAAGCATTTACTCTTCATAATTTAGTGGAATAATTCGCGTGAAAGTTTTTATTTAAGAATACATAAGAGCCAAATTTACTTTTTTGAATCAAACTTGCTATACATATTTTAGTGTCTGGTTTTAATGTTACTATGAAAATCAATATTTCTCTTGTCATAATTTTCCATTAAAATCACATTAAATAATTATATATCTTCAGTGCTAATGCATTACCTTATTTTGCTGTAGTTCTAAAATCTGAAATCTCCTACAATGAGTAGTATTTATTTCTACTTTAAAATGTGTCTTATAAAATTAAACAGCATAGATGTTTCGATTTTGCATTTTAGCTGTAAATACAAAATTTCCTTTTTATAAAAATCTATAAACCTATTTGTGTTTCACAGTATGATACTGGCATTTAAGTTTAAATTTGAGTCTATTATTGATAACTATGTTTTTAAATTAAAAGCTGCTTTTAAAACTGTATCTTCAATTTTAGTATATAGATATTTTAATTGATAAATCAATTCTTGCAATTTCAATGGTTTTTTAAACCATCCAATAAATTACTCACTTTTAATACTTTACTTCCTAGATTAAGATATAAACAAATCCTGGATCATGAAAAGATTTTTATTTGATCAGATATGCTGTCTGAGTTTAGTATAGCCTTTTATCATTAGTGAAGACTACATCTGTTTGTGCAAAACAGCATCTCTGAGGAGTGAAGTTCTTTGTTCTGGTGAAGAATAGTCCTGATTACCGGCAATGGCAGTACCTTCCTGCCCTATTATTGACCTCGACTTTGACCTGGCTGGACCACCCTCACAGGAATGGAGGGTAATAAAGTCCCTGGCTGACTCAACCCTGAGTTTAAGCTAAGCAGAGATAATCAATCACTGAAAATTAAGGGTTGTGGTTTTGTGATGTGGACATTTACTGCAGACTGAGCTGAGATTGCCAAACACCACTCATTTAAGTTTTCAGGACTGTCTCAGAGCAGGATCAAGGGTATTTTAACTAGTACTTCAGGAACTGCTTACCAGATTCAGAGTACAGAGATATGATCTTATGGGCAGAGGGAAAAAAAGAAAATGAGCATTCCAAATAACAATGATAGACTGATTGTAAACAAAGGGTTAAGCAGAATTAACTAAAATAGCCTTCGGGAAATATTACTTTTCTTATTTATCTCAAACTTTGATTGAATGAAACTCATTAACATCTCACATTTCTCAACTGATAAGCTGTGTCTTTGCTAGCCCAAATATTTTGCTTCCCAAAATCAATTCTAGAATATTAGACCAACGATGGTGCTAGGCTTAGATCTTCTTTTCAAGATATTATTCCTAAAGTCTTGCATCTTCTTCCTCCACTCATATTTTCCAAAGTATGTTAGTGCTTCTGAAGATCAAGATCCTCTTGCTCTGTTTTAAATGACCCGGGCTCCTAAATTCCAATCCCACTCTGACCTTTCCCTTTTTAACTTTACCCCTGAAGCTCACATACCTTTGTTAACATAAAAAAAGGAACTCCTTTACCCAGGCAAAGAAGAACTGCTTGTAGCATTTGAATACACTTAGCAGGAGGCAGGGCTGTTTCTTGTGTATAAAGGCTTGAAATATCCCATGAGATGAGTTGTCACTGATGAATGTACAGACTACCTTGGAGAATAAAACCAAAACACTAGCCTGTTTCTCTCAGACACAAGTTCCACATGCTTCACTAGCAAACCATCGAGCTGGAGACCCTGTGTTAAGATATTTTTAGAGCTGGTTGTGTATACATGGTTACTGAGATTGCATGTCCTTTTGTCTTGTCAAAAGTAGGTAAGTGCCTTTTTAGAGCTGGTTGTGTATACATGGTTACTGAGATTGCATGTCCTTTTGTCTTGTCAAAAGTAGGTAAATGCCTTTAGAGATTTATCTTGGATGTTTTGCAATATCCCACAAAACCTGTAATAATGCTATATATATACTCTCTAGGCACTTGGTAGATATGAGTTAATGAGTTGATGAGATTTATTCTTTTAACTGATACTTTCAATAAACAGCTTTATTCTTAAAGTCAGAGATTCTACCTGCATGATTTAGAGGTACTTGAAAAGCTCCTTGTCATGTGGGTGTTTTAAATCAAATACTATGCCATCTAGAAGAGAACAAATATCTGGGTGCTATAATAGAATATCAGTAGGTTTCCAAATGACATCCTCAGAAGTTGTATTACTAGACTATAAGAATTCTGATTTAGGAAAATCAGGAATTCAAGCTAGCAGGAGTAATCGGTTGTTGGTGACAATTGAATCAGAATTTTTAAATGAGCCTTGGTAGATTTCTCTGTGAAGAATATGTTATTTCTCTGAGAAGACTTTCAGCATCTCACTTATCCAAAGTTGGTGGATTTCATGGAATGCTTCTAGTAGAGACTGCGCAAAATTTGAGCCACCTGTTCATAATGTCTCTGAAGTGAATATGGCTATAACCAACATTTCTATAATCCTGAAACTTGCTTTTACATGTCACCTCAAAGTATCCAACTGGGGTATGCCATTCAGTTATGCTCCTCGGGAAGTATAACCTCCTACCACAAATAATCCTCACCCCTACATTTATAATTCAATTTCCAAGCTGTCACTCACACACCAAGGGAGGTTAGCTTCTAGGCAAACAAAATAAATCCATTAAAAAAAGATTTCTTTCACACAGACATTGATGATTGGTTTATCATTCCTATAGCTATTGTAATTTTAAATGAGTAGATCATCAATTTCATTAATTTAAAGGACTTGGGCTTTTTTATTTTGCTTTGTTTTGGCAAAAAGACATTTCTCAGATCATTTTCTATTTTAGACCCTGTCTTTCTCTCTCTACCCTAACACAGAGCAAACAATTATAAAAAGGTCTGTGGAAAGAGTCAACAAATTATTTTGATAAATACATAGTTTCAGGTCATTTTATTTGTGTTTGTCACATTAAAAGAAAAAATACTCTGGAAGTGTGTATTGATTTATACTTTCCACTGAACAAAAATCCCTTCTATATTGTGTATTTTATCATCTATCTAGCTTTGCAGTTATTCTTTAAATAAAATTTGTGCTGTAGAATATATTCCACAAGTATAATTTAGTAAAGTAGAAGAGCTGAGTGAAATCAGAAGATTCTAGCTAGCAGTGTAGTTTTGAACAGGTTATGAAACACTCTGCACCTCAGTCACTTCATTTTAAAACATATTTTACGGGGTAAAACTAAGAAATCTCGACAGTCCTTTCCAGGCTTCTTACTTTCTTGGTCTAGATGGAATTCATAAAATTAGACCAAGGTGATGAAACACGAAGTAGCCTTTAGTAATTTCAGTTCTGCTTTTGGGTGCTTTATCATGTCCTGATATTAATTTATCTTTGATTAATATGAGATAGGTTTTTATAACTTTGAAAATATGTAATCCCCTTTTGTAAATGCCAATAATTCTAGTTATGAAATCAGTACACCTGCATATTAAATATGATGATTTTTCTTTCACATAGCTATTCCCATTGAGGGCCTTTTTTTCTTTTAGCTTTTTCTCCTTTAATATTTCATATTTACATAGTATTTCAGAAAATAACCAGTTAAATCAGCATCGATTTAACAGTAGTGTAATATGAACCTTCTCTCACCTATTTAATTGGAAATAGCTTTTAATGAAGGCACTGAGCAGTTTTACATACACACACACACATGCATCTGTAGATTGTATGTATTTATATACATATAAACCCATGATCTTAAAATTAGCCATATGCAGTTAAGAGATAATTCTGCTTTCTAAAATTAGCACAGGCCGGGCGCAGTGGCTCATGCCTGTAATCCCAGCACTTTGGGAGGCCGAGGCAGGCGGATCACAAGGTCAGGGGATCAAGACCATCCTGGCTAACATGGTAGAACCCCGTCTTTACTAAAAAATACAAAAAATTAGCCGGGCATCGTGGCGGGCACCTGTAGTCCAAGCTACTCGGGAGGCTGAGGCTAGAGAATGGTGTGAACCCAGGAGGCAGAGCTTGCAGTGAGCCGAGATCGCACCACCACTGCACTACAGCCTGGGTGACAGAGTGAGACTCTGTCTCAAAAAAAAAAAAAAGAAAAAAGAGTAGCACGGAGATAATGTTTAATTTAATCTAGACTGGAATAGCAGATATAGAGGTTATTAAAACGTGCTTCCAACTTATTATTAAGTGTAAGCTATGAAAAGTAGTTTGGAATGACATTTGCTATATTTAAAATTTTTACTCAGGTTTCCACAAACCATTGAAGTTTTTATTTTTTTATTTAAAAATTTATTCTTTTTTTTTTTTTTTTTTTGAGATGGAGTTTCGCTCTTGTTGCCCAAGCTGGAGTGCAATGGCGTGATCTCCACTCACTGCAACCTCCGCCATCCAGGTTCAAGTGATTCTCCTGCCTCAGCCTCCCGAGTAGCTGGGATTACAGGCATGTGCCACCACACCCAGCTAATTTTGTATTTTTAGTAGAAACGGGGTTTCTCCATGTTGGTCAAGTTGGTCTCGAACTCCCAACCTCAGGTTATCCACCCACCTCAGCCTCCAAAAGTGCTGGGATTACAGGCGTGAGCCACCGTGCCTGGCCAAAAATTTATTTTTTTAATAAAACCCTTCAGAAATAGAAATTAAAACAGATAAAATATATCTATAAAAATTGACAAATATAGTAATGCATTTGCACATTCATTCATTATTGAATACCTACCAAGTGCCAAGCATTGGGAAAGGTACTAAGAATATAGCTGCTGACTAAACATATGAAACCTCTATTTTTATAAATTTACTTTTAAGTGAGGGGAGAAAGACCATAAATATTGAAAACATTTTATACAGACACACCCACAATTTTATGTATGTATAAAATAAGTGTGAGAAAGAGCATAGAGTGTACTCCACCATATTATTTTACATTGATAGGTCAGGATGTCATTTGAATCAATATATATTTATGTGGGTGTTAAGTATATATTTGTACATAGAGCAGGTATTTATGTTAAAATAGAACAAAGATTCCCATCCTTGGCACTATTATTAATTTGGACTGGATAATTCTTTCTTGCAAGGGACTCTGTTCCGTACTATACAACATTTAACAGCTTTCCTGGCCTCCACCCATTAGACACCAGTATAACTTCCTCAGTTGCAACAACTAAAAATATCTCCAACCATTGTTAAGTGTCTCCTGGGGGAAAAATCACCCCTTTTGAGAATTGCTCAGGTAGAGTATTTGCATATGTTAAAATTTAATAAATAATTGTTTAGTCTTTTACATTATATAAACATCATGCTATCTCTTGGAAGATATCATGATGAATAAGACAAAGTCTTTGATGTAATTTAATATGTGAAACTACTTGATTGTCTTTCTTTTACTTCTTCACTCTGTATTTCTCTTTATCTATGTCTCTTTCTTAAAATCTATATCTATACATTTAAATTTGTATGCCTATAAGTATCATGAGTATCTATAGACATATACAATAAGTTCTCATGTAACATCATTGATAGATTCTTGAATACTGTAATTTATAATGAAGCCAGTTTTTTTTTTTTTCTTGTCAATGTTATGACAAAACAGTGTTGAAGAAAATGATTTTATTCGAGGACCAGCTGTATGTTATTGTCCTTAAAGACAGTTTCTAAGAAACTACTGATGACATTAAGTGAGGAATTAGTGTATATGAAAATGAAACAAGGTTATATTAGAACTGCAACTATAATAAACCCCCTCCTCCAGCACCTCAGGCACTCAGTTGACACTACAGAAAGACTCCTTTAATGGTAAAATTTATGTCCTAAATTAAGGGACAAGACTTAGATAAAGGCGACAAAAGGGGAAATGCATAAAATTAGTCTAACAAAGAATAAACCAAGCCTTAACAAAGCTCCATACATTTTAAAGTAACATAATTGAAGCTTTTATGTTATTTAATCCACATTTTCACACATACCACAAAAGATTACTGGACATTAGAAAAAATGAAAACTGACTACATCAGTTTTCATCAGAGGGATGTCTCAAAAGCAAGTAGAAGAAAAGGACATTTTATGTGCAGAAGATCAACACCACAAATGAGTGTTGACTTCTAATCTGAAAAAATGACAGCCTAATATCAGTAGTTGTAATGATTAATCAGGTTTATTTAACTCAACACCAGTGACTAAAACTAAGAACCAGAGGAACTACTACTTACGAGCATAAGGAAGTTGAAAGAATGAGTATGTCTATTGCTGAAGTAGTGATGAATATGTCCTTGCAAGAATGAATGGAGAGAATTCTACTTTCGATGTGAGATAGTGAGAGGTGCTAGACTCACTCTCAGGGTATATACAACTATAAAATATGTGAAGACAATAAATATATAGTTACTATTTTCAGACATTGGAAAACAATCATCTTAGAACTTGGGTGCCTGACAGAAGGGAAACACAACGCATAAGCTACACCTTAGCTCCAATTTCCTGTCTAAAGATCCTTTCTGAAATGCAGTACAGATCAATGGAGCCCAGCAGAATAGACAGACTCACTGCACTGAAGAGGGAAATATGAAGCTTGATGCTTCTGAGGCAGATGGAATTTGAAAAACAGAGGAAAAATTTACACAGAGAGGGGATTCAAATATTGGGGGTGGAGTGTAGTGCTCTGGTCTTGGCTTAGGGCTGAGCTGCACATGTGCAAAGGTATACTGAGAAATAGAAAGACTAGAGATAGTATAGGGCTAGGAGACATTAGCATATGTAGACCCCACCCCCTCCTCCAGCACCTCAGGCACTCAGTTGACCCCACAGAAGGACTGCTTTAATGGTAAAACTCATGTCCTGAATTAAGGAACAAGACCTCGATAAAGGTGACGAAAGGGGAAATGCATAATATTAGTCTAACAAAGAATAAACCAAGCCTTAACAAAACTCCACACATTTTAAAGTAACATAATCAAAGCTTCTATGTTATTTAAACCACATTTTCACAAATACAACAAAAGATTACTAGACATTGGAAAAAATGAAAACTGACCACATCAAGAAACAAATAGTAGTTCATTGAAACAAGACTTCGATGTGACCTGTGTAAATGTATTTAAGGCATTCAAGAAAAATATATTGAGTGGCTTATTAAGGAACCTCTACAGTGAAATGGCAAAAATAAATAACATTCTAAAACTAAAAAATGTAATATCTTAAATAAAAAATTCACTTGGTAGGCTTAATAGTAAATTAAACAGCATGAAAAAAGACTCAGTGAACTTGAAGATAAATTTAATAAAAGGGTAGTAAGATTGAAAAAAAATCAACAGAGGCTTATAGCCAATGTACAATACAAACAGTTGCAACATCCTTAATTGGCATATAAGCTGGGTATAATTGGAGTCCAAGAAGAAAAAAGAGAATGGTACAGAAAACAATATTTGTATAAATAATTGTTAAAAAGAATCCAACTTACATATCCAAGAAACTGAGTAAGCTTAAAGTAATATAAATTTTTTAAAAAACAATCCAGGCATAGCATAATCAAATGGATGAAAACTAGAAAAAAGGAGAGATGTCTCAAAAGCAATTAGAAGAAAAGGACATATTATGTGCAGAAGATTAACAACACAAATGAGTGTTTACTTCTCATCTGAAAAATGACAGCCTAAAAATAATGCTGCAAGTTCTTTGAAGTGCTTTATAGAAAATAAACACACAAATTAATAAACCATCAGCCCACAATTAGAAATCAGACAATGCTAAATAATACATAGGTCAAAGAGGAAAACTCAAGAGAAATTTTTAAAAATTTTGTATTAATTAAAAATGAAATTAAATTGAACTTATTAAAATTTGTGGGATGCAGTGAAAGCAGTGCTAGAGGGAAATTTATAGCATTAGATGCATTATATTAGAAAAGAAGGGAGATCTAAATTTAATAATCTAAGCTTCCATCTTAGGAAACTATAAAAAGAAGAGCAAATTCAAAGTAAGTAGAAGGAATGAAATAATAAAAATTAGAATAGAAATCAATGAAATTGATAACAGAAAAACCAATAAAGAAAATCAATAAAACCAAAAGCTAGTTATTAGAAAAGATAACTAAAATAGGTCAGCCTCTAGCCAGGCTAAGAAAAAAGAGAAAGGACAAAAATTATTAATATTAGAAATGAAAGAAGGGACATCACTACATATCCTATAGACATTAAAAGGATGAGATAATATTATAAATAATTTTATATCCACAAATGTGATTACTTAGATGAAATAAACTAATCCCTTGAAAGACACAATCTACCAAAACTCACACAAGAATAAATAGATAATCTGAATAGACCTATAGCTATTAAAGAAACTTAATCAGTATTTAGTAATCTTCCAAACCAGAAAGTACTAGGCCCAGATAGGTTTCCTGGTGAATTCTACCAAGCATATAAGTACGAAATTATTTATAGTTTCTACAATTTTCTTTTAGAAGATAGAAGTAGAGGAAATACTTATTTTGAGGCCAGCATTACCCTACTACCAAAACCAAAGGCATTACAAGGAAATAAAAATGTAGAACAATATCACCCATAAAATGATGCAAAAATCCTCAACAAAATATCAGTAAATCAAATCCAATAGTATAAAAAAGAATTATATACCACAGCTAAATGAGATTTATTTGAGATATGCAAGCATGGTTCATTGATTATGTCAGTAGACACAAAAAAGCATTTGACAAAATCTAACACCCATTCATGATTTTTAAAAAATTTTTCAGTAAACTAGAAATAGAAGGAGAACTTCTCTGCCAGGCACGGTGGCTCATGCCTGTAATCCCAGCACTTTGGGAGGCCTAGGCAGGTGGATCACGAGGTCAGGAGTTCGAGACCAGCCTGACCAACATGGTCAAACCCTGTCTCTACTAAATAAATAAATAAATACAAAAAAAAATTAGCTGGGCATGGTGGCACATGCCTGTAATCCCAGCTACTTGGGAGACTGAGGTAGGAGAATCACTTGGACCTGGGAGGCAGAGGTTGCAGTGAGCCAAGATTGCGCCATTGCACTCCAGCCTGGCAATAGAGTGAGACTCTGTCTCAAAAAAAAGGTAACTTCTCCATCTTGGTAAAGAATACGTAGGGAAAAACCTTTTGCTAACATCATACATAACTGTGAGAAACTAAAAATTTTCCCACTAAGATCAAGTACAAGGCAAGCATGTTCCCTCTCACCACAACATCATCCTGGAGGTCCTAGCATTAAGCAATCAGACAAGCAAAGAAAATAAAAAGTATATAGACTGGAAAGAAAGAAATAAAACTATCTTTGTTCTAGGATGACATGATTATTATGATTAAAAACCTGAATAATTGAGGAAAAAAACTCTCCAAACTGGAACTAATAAGCAATTATATTAATAGCAAGATTACAGGTTAAAAGGTTAATATTAAAAATTCAGTTGCTTTCCTATATACCAGTGTATTAGTCCATTTTCATGCTGCTGATAAATACATACCTGAAACTGGGTAATTTACAAAGAATAAGAGGGTTAATGAACTCACACATTGTTGGGAGGCCTCACAATCACAGCAGAAGGCAAAAGGCACATTTTACATGTTAGCAGACGAGTGAATGAGAGGGAAGAGAGAAGTGGAAACCACTTATAAAACCATTAGATCTCATGAGACTTATTCACTACTACAAGAACAGTATGGGGGAAACCACCCCCACGATTCAATTATCTCCCACCAGGTCCCTCTCACAACATGTAGGAATTCCAGGAGCTACAATTGGAGATGAGGTTTTGAGGGAGACACACAGCTGAACCATAGCATTCTGCCCCTGGCCCCTCCCAAATCTCATGTCCTCACGTTTCAACAGCAATCATGCCTTCCCAAAAGTCCTCTACATTCTTAACTCATTCCAGAATTAACTTAAAAGTCCACAGTCTAAAGTCTCATCTGAGATAGGGCAAGTCCTTTCTGCCTATGAGCCTGTAAAACGAAAAGCAAGGTAGTTACTTCCTAGATACTATGGGGGTACAGGCATTGGATAAATACACCCATTCCAGATGGCAGAAACTGGCCAAAATGAAGGGGCTAAAGGCCCCATGCAAGTGTGAAATCCAGCGGGCAGTCAAAACTCAAAGCTCCAAAGTGATCTCCTTTGACTCCATGTCTCACATCCAGGTAATGCTGATGCAAGAGGTGGGTTCCCATGCTCTTGGGCAGCTCTGCCCCTGTGACTTAGCAGGTACCACCTCCCTCCTGGCTGCTTTCACAGGCTGGCATTGAGTGCCTGCAGCTTTTCCAGGTGCATGGTGCAAGCTGTCAGTGAATCTACCATTCTGAGGTCTGGAGGATGGTAACACCCTTCTCACAGCTCTACTAGGCAGTGTCCCAGTCGGGACACTGTGTGGGGGCTTCAACCCCACAGTTCCTTTCTGCACTGCCCTAGTAGAGGTTCTCCATGAGGGCCTTGCCCCTGTGGCAAACTTCTACCTGGGCATCCAGGCATTTCTATATATGCTCTGAAATCTAGATGGAGGTTCCTAAACTTCAATTGTTAACTTCTGTGCACCTGCAGGCTCAACACCACATGGAAGCTGTCATGGCTTTGAAGCCATGGCCCAAACTGTGCCTTGGCCCATTTTAGCCATGGCTAGAGTGACAGGCATTTAGGGCACCTAGTCCCTAGGCTGCACACAGAAGGGGGGCCCGGGGCCCAGCCTCAAAACCATTTCTTTCTCCTAGGCCTCCAGAACTGTGGTGGGAGGGGCTGCTGCAAAGTTCTCTGACATGCCCTGGAGATATTTTTCCCATTGTCTTGGCAATTAACATTTGACTTCTCATTACTTATGCAAGTTTCTGCAGCTGGCTTGAATTTCTCCTGAGAAAATATGTTTTTCTTTTCTATTGCATCATCACGCTGCAAATTTTACAAACTTCTATGCTCTGTTTCCCTTTTACAACTGAATTCTTTTAACAGAACCCAAGTCATCTCTTGAATGCTTTGCCGCTTAGACATTTGTTCCACCACATACCCTAAATCATCTCCTTCAAGTTCAAGGTTCCACAAATCTCTAGGGCAGGGGCAAAATGCAACCACATCTCTTTGCTAAAACATAGCAAGAGTCACCTTTACTCCAGTTACCAATGAGTTCCTCATCTCCATCTTACACCACCTCAACCTAGACTTCATTGTCCATATCACTATCAGCATTTTGGTCATAGTCTTTAAACAAGTCTCTAGGAAGGTCCAAACTTTCTCACATCTTCGTCTTCTCTTCTGAGCCCCCCAAACTGTTCCAACCTATGCTGGTTACCCAGATCTAAAGTTGCTTCCACATTTTTGGGTATCTTTACAGCAGCACCCCACTCCTGGTACCAAACGACTATATTAGTCCATTTTCATGCTGCTAATACAGACATACCTGAGACTGGGTGATTTATACAGAAAAAGAGCTTTAATTAGTTCACAGTTCCACGTGGCTGGGGAGGCCATACAATCATGGCGGAAGGCAAAAGTCACATCTTACATGGTGGTAGACAAGAACAAATGAGAGAGAAGTGAGAAAGCCAAAACCCCCTATAAAACCATCAGAACTTGTGAGATGTACTCACTATCACGAGAACAGTCTGAGGGAAATAGCCCCCATGCTTCAATTATCTCCCACTGTGTCCCTTCCACAACATGTAGGAATTATGGGAGCTACAATTCAATATGAGATTTTGGTTGGGACACACAGCCAAACCATATCAACCAGCTATGAGCAAGTGGAATTTGGAATTTAAAATACAACACCGTTGACTTTAGCATGCTCAAAAATGAAAAGGGAAGTATAAGTCTAACAAAATAAGTACAAAGTCTAAATGAGGAAAACTACAACACTCTGGTAAATCATAGAATTAATTAAATGAAGCAATTCCATGTTCATAGATAGGATGACTCAATATTGTCATGATGTCAGTTCTTTCCAACTTGATCTATAGATTCAATGTAATCCCAGCAATTTACATTGTGCATATTAACAAATTGTTTTTAAAGTTTATAGAAGAGGCAAAAGATCTCAAATAGTCAATACAATATTCAATGGGGAAAAACAAAGTCAGAAGATTGACACTATCTGCCATTGAGATTGACTATAAAGCTATGGTAATCAAGGCAGTGTGGTATTGGAGATAAAACAAAGTATCTTTCAAAATTAACAGTATATTTTGATAAGCAAGAACTGTGGGAGTCTAGCCACAGAAGATATGGAACTATAAAAAATGCTTAAGTTTTACAAGCTAAAGAAAATAAATAGCACAAAAAATTAGAAAAAAAAAGGAGCACTGAAATAGTAAATATGTCAGTAAATATAAAACCAAAGTTTATCTTTTCTTAATTTATTTAAGGAACAAACTGAATATGTAAGAAAAGAAATAATAACAATGTGTTATGTGGTCATTAATGTATGTTGAAGTAAAAGATAACAAAGATGGCACAATGGATGGAATCATAAATGGAAGACTTTTTAAATTTAGCTCTAATTACACTTGATAGGTAATGTTAAGGACTTATCTGGTAATCCCTTAATCTCAATAAAACTACAAAGTAGTATGGCTAAATACCAATAGAGGAAATGAAATGAAAATAAATAACATTAACTCTATCACCCCTGTACACACACACACACACACACACACACACCACATGGACGCATGGACACACAAATAAAGGAAAACAGAAAGCCCCAAAAGGAGGAATTTAAAACCAAAACAGAAAGGTTGGGGGGAAAATAAAACAAATATTAAGTTGGTAGACTTATATTCAATTATATCAAAAATTGCATTAAATGTAAGTGGTTAAGTATTCTAATTAATGTCAGAGATTGTCAGACTAAATATGAAAGCAAGACCCAGGTATATGCTATTAATAAGAGATAAACTTTAAATAAAAAGACACAGGTTGAAAGTTTAAAACTATTAAAATATAAACATTATCATATGTAAGTAGTAAGTATAAGGAAGCTACTATGGCTATTTTAATATCAGACAAAATAGACATTAGTAGACTAAGACTTAGTAGACATAAGGAATTACATTTCTTAATAAAAATGATAATTTCTCTGGAAGACATCTTTTTTGTGTGTCTACTAACAAAGCTTCAAAATAATAAAATAGAAGTTGAAGGAACTAAAGGAAGAAATAATGAAATTAATGTCCATAGATAGAGATCTTTACATCTTTCTCTTACTAAATAGATAGGTCCTTTTTAACAAAATAATCAAGAGGAATATAAAAAATTTGAACTACAATATCAACCAACCTAATATAATCAATGTTTCAAAAAATTACACCTTTAAATGCAGAATATGCTTTCTTTTAAAGTACAAATGTAATTACTAAGAGCATATGACAGCTCATTTAAGAATTGGCAGTAAATTGTGAGTGTTTAATATATTATTCAATATGTCTATGAGTAAAATTTTAATCAATAACAATAAGAAGTCTATAAAATCCTCAAATATTTGGCTATGATACATATATCCAGAGAAAGACTCATGCTCATAATATATAAAGAATTCAAATAAATAATAAAACAGCAAACAACCCAATAAAAATAGATGAGGGACTAGACCAAGTGTTGGTAAACTACAACCCACAGGCCAAATATGATGTGCAGTCTGTTTTTATATGATTGAAGAACTAAGAATAATTTTTACATTTTTAATGTGTTTAAAAAATTTAAAAAGGATATGTTACATAGATCCTCTTTGGCTTTCCAAGACTAAAATATTTCCTATCTGTCCCTTTATGGAAAAAGCTGTACTAAACAATTAAAAGCAAATACAGGAATAGGTCAACAAGCACATGTAAAGGTATTCAATATTATCAGTCTTCAGATAAATGAAAATGGAAAACACTATACAGCAGTAAATGGCTAAAATTTAAAAATAAAAAAGATGGACAACATTAAATGGTGGCAAGTATGTGGAACAACTGGAAGTCTTATACATTGCTTGTGGTCATGCAAAACGATACAGCCATTTTGGAGAAGTTCTTTGGCAGTTTCTTACAAAGTTTAGCATACATTTATTCAATTGCTAAGCAATTCTACTATTTGTATACCAAGAAAAATTAAAATATATCCATTTATTTATGAAAACATTTGTACAAAAATATTTATAACAGTTTTATTATGAATAGCCAAAAATAGAAAGAACTCAAGTGTCTGTAGGAGAAGCCAAATGCCAGTGATAGCAAAATGAATAGACAAATTTTGGTGTATTAATATAATGGAATATTATTCAACAATGTAAAAGAATGAACTACTGATAAACTAGATTATAATACATCCAGCTAGATGATAGGTTACTTTCATGATTTCAAAGCTAAATGAAGGCACCTAGAATAGTGACGTTTGAACAGGAAATTGACATGGGAAGTAATATTTTAGGAAGATCATTTGAACTACAAGTACTAGAGCATGGAGAAATTAACTGCCAAGGAGAGATGAAGAAGAGCAGAATTGCTGCAAAATTTTGTGAATAAGGTTTCTGACTATTGCCATGAAGAATATGGGTTGTCTATTATCAGAATGAAATCATTCAGTGGAAATTTTTGGAAATTTACCCATGCATCAGGCAGATACTGGAAAGAGTGCCTTGATACATGCTCAGAATTGCCTTGATATTTGCAGTTTCCACCTGGATGTAGTACTGGTGAAAACCTGCTAATCTTAAACTCAGATTCTGGTCTTATTATGTGAATGGACAGATGGTTAGATGAAAGGATAATCTTCTCCTCTATGGTTTATCAGTGTATCCTGTACGAATTATTGACCTTTCTGAATCCCATCACTCTTGACATACTTCTTTGCTAGAGATGGTGAGAAACTGTCACTAGGTAATTCTACAGAGAAATAAATAAACGTACTGAATTTTAAGAAAATTCTAGTTATATCTCATTCAGAAATAATTGTAATCTATAACTCTCTTATAAATAGAAATAAGATTTCTAATATTTCTATGCTTCACAGGAATGACTTGCAAATTAACTCATTAAGAACTCTAAAGTGTACTTAGAATTAAAATTACTATATTGGTCTGACTAAAACATTATTATAAACTTTAAAATCTGCCACTTTCATTAAACTTTGTAAACCTGAAAAGAAACTCCATTTTACTATTAAAATAAATTATTTTCATTTTGTTCTTTTAAACTGTGCTGCCTATTATGCCATATCTATAGATCATTATTTAAGTAATTGCAGGAGATGGATGCTTATAGAGGCTTAAGATACACAATATAATACTTGCTTCAAAATGTGTGGAGGCCAGTTAAGTTTGTAGCCTACAAATGCTTTGTCAAGCGTCAGAAGCACTGAAAGTGCTTTATAATTGGTTAATAAAAGTAACTAGACTTAGTGTTGCCATACACTTTTATTGGCTCTCCAACAGCAGCAGGCAGGAACACAGAATAATTTATACATTCAACAGTTGGAAATATTTTCCCTGACATTTTGGACACCCGGATTAGTGACTTACAGACTTGTGAAAGACAACAAAACTTTGTTAATTATTTTAATGCATTCATGTCGATGTGAGACTAAATCAGTAAATAAATGTACAAAATAAATGCGTCATTAATTTATTAACTAATGTAACAACATTTTGATCTATCCTTTCATAGCACAGGCTACTGTAGAGTATTTTATAGTTGTAATATTATTGTCATACCACAGCTTCCTGTATATAGGGAAACCGTATATAGGCATGTTAGCTTGTAGGACTATGCAAAATCGTAAAATGGGTGAACAGAGTCATTAGGTACCCACCTTGCCTTTCTACTTTTTTCTCTTCTTAGGTATAAATATCTTTTTCCTCTGCATATTTCATAGACATGAAATGTGCCCTTACTGCACACTCATATTGTGTAAACATCGTTCTTCTCACCCTTTTAACTTCTCCTCTTTCCCATTCTTTCTGCTATCCACCATATGAGACCGTAGTTATTAAATTACCCAATCTGAAGCAAGATGATAGCCCAGGAGGGTGTCGCCATCATTTCTTGCTCTTGCATTTGTATCATTTGTAATAGAAAACAATGTAGAATGTATACCAACCTAAAGCAATGACAAATACTAGAAAGTGTATGCAAGTTGGGGAAAGATTTTTAAATTTTGAAAATCTACCACAAATATTTGCATTTAAAAATAAAAGTCAGCAATACAGTATTCCTAGGAAGAAAGAAGAAAATGTGCTAGATACAGCAGATGGGTTGATTAACATATAACTTTTTAGAAAGCTTTTCTATACCAAGATTTTAAATTAATGACAACTATGATTTCACTATTGGAAAATAAAAAAACTTATGAGCTAAAATGTAGAACTCTCTAAGGTGATGGATATGTCAAGTACACTGATTTGATCTATGCAAATTATATAAATATATTAAATTAGCAATGTACCTTGAAAATATGTACATCTATTATGCATCAATAAAATATATTTATGTATAAAGAATAACCTTCCTAAAAGCTCAATAAAATAAAATAAAATGTTGAACTCATTAAAGAAAAAAATTTTAAAGAATAAAAGGTACATCAAAATAAAAGTAGAGTAGGAAGGTGGGGAGGGGAGAAATTGGTGAAATAAATTAATACAAACAAAATCAATACATATATTGGAAGATTGTTGCATAACAGATAAAAATATAGGTAAGTAGAAAGAAATACACACACACAGAAGTACAGATAGAGAAAACTGCAACTAACAAATTTAAAATGCAATTGTATATGAAAGAAAATGTATGGTTTATAACGCAATCATTAAAATTAAAGAACCCTGTACAACTGGCAAAATTATATACTGATAAATCTGAAAACTTCAATGATCTTATAAAAATAAATGAATTCCATTATAGCAATGAAAGTAAAAATAAAAACATGGAAAAATATATTTGCAAGTTATTTCTAAATAGATTAACTTGTGCAGCCTAAGAACAGATAATTATGCTTAAAAATCATTCCAGTCAATGTAAAATTAACGAAAACTAACTGATTCATTTAATGGAGCAAATATTGCCTTGAGCATATAAAAGTTCTAAGATGGTAAATTCATAGAGGAAAAAGTAATAAATGGAAAATAATAATTAAAATACTAACAAATATGATATGAACTATATCAAAAGCGTGAATTATCATGAGTTGGGAATACCTTGTCTATATTTTTAAGGATATCTTATTATTTGGAAATATTAAATCTTTAATAATGAAATTAATATACCATATTACCACCTTAGATTACAATGATAATTTATTTTAAGTTAATCTTCCTACTCTTCTGTGATGGAACATATTTCAAACTTACTTTCAACATTTTATTTAATGGTAAATATTGAGTGTAAGTTTTTTACCTGTGGTCTATGACTGAATGTCATAGCATCTGTGAACTGCATGTAAAAAATAAAAGTATTTTTCCCTCAAATATACTTCTTGTTACTTAGAAAATTATCTTTTAAAAATAATTCATACCACATTATGCAAATAAGTTATTACTATTTCTCTTCGAAAAAATAAGAGATGGTATGAGACTCGATTATACATAGCCAGGTAACTACCAATCACAATCTCTTTTCTTTGATGTTTAGAATACTTTTCTATTATAAGAACAAAGGAAAACGTATTCTGCCAATAATTATTGACCTCTAGTATTTGTTTAAAGCAGCCTAACTTAGTCGGCAAATGTCAAGGTAAAGGTAAGATTTACATTTGTGTGTCCTTTACTTGCATTACAAAACACAGAAGAACACAAAATTATCAATACTGCTTATAAGCAAGTAATATTACAAAATTCCACAGGGGCCAGGCACAGTGGCTCATACCTGTAATCCCAGCATTTTGGGATGCCAAGGCAGGAGGATCACTGAGGACAGGAGTTTGAGACCAGCCTGGGCAACACACCAAGACCCATGTCTGGGAAAAAAGAAAACGAAAAATAGCCAGGTATGGTGGCACACGCCTGTAGACCTAACTACTCAGTAGGCTGAAGTGGGAAAATTGCTTGAACACAGGATTTTGAGGCTGCAGTGAGCTATGATCATGACAATTCACTTCAGCCTGGGTGACAGAGACTCTGTCTCTAAATAAATAAATAACAAATAGAAAATTCAATAGGAAGAACAATCTAACTGTGTCCATGAGAAAGTGTAGATTATTTTTATGATAGAGAAGATCTTACTAAAGAGGATGAGATGAGATTTATCTCATTAAGAGAAGCTTGTCCTAGAGTTTTGTGCAAGGTTGTTTATTCACTACTTGAGCAAAAAAAGTCTCTTGTGATTGAAAAGTCTTTCCAGGTCCACTTGAAATGGTCTCTGTGTTGTTTTATTTCTTAGTGCAGAGGATGAATTCTATCAGTTATCTGAAAACATACAACAAACCACCCAAAATTTAGTGGCTTTAAATCTCTGATATTTATCATTACTCATCAATCTACAGGACAACTGAGTGATTCTCTCAACTGGACTGGACCCAGCTCAAATCAGCTGGCTTTTTCATGTGTTTGCAATCCTCTGGTGGCTCAGCGGGGACTTGGATATTGTAAAATGGCCTTACTTAAATGTCTGAGAGTGGTCCAGCTGTTGACTGGAGCAACAGGGGTAACTGGGCCAATTATCTCACATTAACTCTGTCTAGTAGGCTCTACCGAGCTCACTCACATAGCAGTGGTAGGGTTTGAAGAGCAAAAAGGAAATTCCCAATGGGTAAGTCTTTTCAAACCTCTCTTTACTTGGCTAATTCCCTTAGTCAAAACAAGTCGCATGGCTAACTCAGATTCAAGGGATGAGGAAATAGGTATTTTTTTTAATGAGAGGTGGGGGGAATTATAGATATTTTTAATGTAATTGGAAAAAACACCAAAGCAAAGCCTCTGTCAAATAACACCATCTACTCTAGCATTTCTGACACCCTTTAATATTTTGAAGCAAGAACTTTATGGAGTAATTGATAATTATTCAATTTTTCATCAATTCCTCAGTTTGGCCAGCTCCTCATTTATTTAGGTTGTATATATATGTTAGGTCAAGTGAATGATAATTTCAATTTTTTACAACTATTTTATATTAACAGAAGATCATTTTCTTTATTAAAAAAATCCTAAAATTACTTAGATTACAGTTGAAGCATTTGTTTTTAAATTGAGAATGTACAGTTGAAGCATTTGTTTTAAAATTGAGAATGAATTCATGGATAGGGAGAAATTTATTCAAATTGGCTTACTTGGCAGATATTTTTGACTACACAGATGAGACTTATTTCCGGACCTCATAAGGCATTATGGACATTGCTTATAAACTACAAGTTATTTGGCAAAGCTTCTCTTAAACTTTCAATGTAGAATAAAGAATTTCTGAAGTAGTACACCCTATCCATTTATTGACAAGCAAAAATGTCATGTAAGTACTAACACCACAAAATTATTTTGAAGATTACTTTGACTTAGACAACCTAAAATTGAACTTTGAATTTGAATTTTATTTCCTATGACTTGCCAGTGTGGTGGAACTTACCAATAACTACTTATCAATCTGAGACTGAAAAACTAAGTATATGAATTTAACTTGGAGAAATGCAGTGATTCTTAACATAAGGTGTTGACTGGAAGTAGACATCCTTTATGCTGTGGGTCCTACATCCATTCCTTATTAGACCTCTCCCAAATCTAAGGATTGGATGATCTGCCTTACAGGGATAGGCACTTTCAGTCAGGCTTCCCAGGAGGGGTACTTTCCTATAAGACAAAATCATCACTACAGGGTGGCCTCTGTGGCTTAGAAATAAAACAAGAGATTACACCCCAGAGGATATACAAGAGCTGGAGTTTAACCTGTTTAAAATGTTGGATTCAGTCATTAATTCATTAATCCCTTTAGACTTTCCACGTATATGAGCTAAAATTAATTGTTAAAAATTTTAAGCAACACTGAGTTGATTATAAACTACATTAGAACTAAAACTATTGATTTTATTCCAAATTTGGGTTCTTTGCTTGCCATCACATTAATAACAAAGATTAAATACAATGATTATTTTTATATCAAAGAAATTTGGAAACTATAGAATTTTAGCCAATTCAAGAGTTTAAAAACTCATTTTTATTTTTACTCACAGTAAAAAATTAAAATAAATATATGATTGAGGAAACACGGAAAATGGAATTGCATATTTATCACATTTTTTGGCGGATATAACATAGCTTGTTTAAAAGAATGGTGAACATATTTGTAAATGCAAAAACAAATGTATCTATATAAAATAAAAAGGAAGACATTGTAGAAAATATGAATAATTATTATAATGTAATAGTTAATAGCTTGATTATATAAATAACTAAATAAAATACATAACATAAATACATAGAAGACCTAAAATAAAACTACTGAATCATAGGTGAGTAAATGAATGCCACATATATTTTACAAATGAAGAAATGCAACCAACAACATAAACTGAGCAAAAAATTATAACCATCATTAGTACATGAAGAAAAGCAAAAAAACAATCATGACGTTTCACCTATCCAATCAACCTGAAAAGGGAGGAAAAAAACAGAACAAATACAGTGAAATTGATATTTTCTTACATTGGTGATGGTATTTTCAATATATATTTAATATAATATTTTACAGGGACATTTTGTGAATATCTTTCAAATCCTAAAAAAAGTTTGTATACTTTATTTTTATTATACCACCTCTGGAAAGCTAGCATATAAATCTGATACAAACTGAGAAAAAAGTGCATGTAGAAATTTGTTAATTTCAACAATTTTTATAATGTTGGAAAACTGAAAGCAATGTAAATGGCCAGACATATGAGTCTATTAAATTGTGTTATATCCTTTATAGGTATAACGAACACCTTATAGACATTAAAAATGATGGTTTTGAAATAATAGGAAATGAAAAAGTGTATTCATATGATGTGCAAACTATGGACATCGCTATGTTAGAACAAAGCTAGCTGTAATATTTTTATTTAAAATTAGCACTAGGAAATTGGTTAGCTCTTTGAATATCCAAAGAAGATTGATTCCATATCTCATATAATACAAAAAAAAAATCTGAAATAACATCATATGATGTAATTGGGGAAAAAAATAGAGCATAAAAGCTAGAAAAATATGGCACCATATCAATTGGGTTTTGGATGAAAAAATACTCACTTAGCTTTAAAGTGTTAAAGGAAAATATATTGTTCATAAATATATTGATATTTAAACTTCTAATTGTCAAACAAAAAGATGACTAAAATTAATAGTAAACATTAAAATATGAAATATTTGAAACAGAATAAAATTAAAATTCTTAAAATAAGAGTAACAAGAAACTTATAACTACATATGAGATTCCAGTAGATAACTAAAGTAATTCACATAAAGGAGAAAAAATAATCTAATGACATTATGAAAATATACAAATATTGAGCTTAATATTAGTGAAAGAAATGTTAACTTGAAAATAAAACACTTCCCTTTGTTTTTCAAATTAGGAAAGCTTAAATGATAATGTACGACACAGGGAAATGTAGGGCAAAATGGGCATTCATAAAAGGCTGAAGATATTAACAACTGATGTAACTTTTCTTGGAAAAAAATTTGACAAAATATACATCAAAATATATACTCTTTAGTTCAGTAATTTCATTTCTAAAAATCTATGCCAAGGTAAAAACTTGAAATGTAGTTAAATACAGATTTTGACATGACAAAGTTTATGGTAGCAGTATTTAACTGGAAATAATCATTGTGTCCAACATAAGGTTAATGATAAAATAAATTCTAGTGTCCATATGATAGAATAATATAGAACTTCTAAGAATCTGTATGTTTAAAGAAGTAAATGTAAACTGAAAATTCAAATAAATATTTAATATTTAATTTTTAAATTTCATAGGAAATTAACAGAAATTCAACTGTTAAATTTCTAATGGTAGTTTTTTTCTGAATTTTACAATTACAGTAAAATTACACTGTATCCTCTCTGTTTTTTCCTCCCTTCTTAGGTGGCTTAGATGAGTGAAACCTCATGATTACTTTTATTGCCTTCCTTCAATTGCTAATGAATAAACTTCTAACTTGCATAGTTTTTGCTGTTGGTTGCATTTCCTCATTTGTAAATATTTTCTTTTTATTATACACCATGCAATAATAGCTACTGCTTTATAATCATGTTTTTATAATTTTTTAATGTAGAATTATAATTTTTAGAGTGCATTAATAGAGTCATAAAATGCCATTCAAATATGTCTGTTGCTATTTTTACAGTCCATTGTATCTTTGAACTACCATCATTTCTGCGTTTGCGTCTTTTGAATTTTTAGTTCCAGCTCCAATAGGAAAAGTGTCTTTTACAGGGCAAGTGATAATCTGTCAATATTACTTAGTTGAGTCTCAATTTTTACATCACTTTCTTCCATCTTTGTGATAAAATATCAATTGGAACAGAAGGAATAATATTATAGGGAGTAACTAAAAGTAGCCAAGGCATATTATTAGCCTTTTATTCTCTTGAACATGGTTTTTAAAAATCAATATTACAAAGGCAACCCAACATAAACCTCTTCTCTGTTGTTCTTGACACAACCCTGAAAGGAAAAAAAAAGTACATGCAGGCATTGTTCAATCAGAATAAATAATTCATTCAAAAAGAATGCTATGCTATGCACCAAACGCCTCTATAAATATAGGTACCTGGACAAGCAATATATTCTATGACAGTAGAAAATATACTACATTGCTTCCAAATGGGTGGTAACCGTGATCTCTAGTAAAATAAATATCTGTGGCAAATGACACATACCTATTTAATGACACTTTGAGTTCATGTGAAGTTTGGCAGTGTAATAAAAGTCTTATCTCTTGCTTTCACTGTTATTGCACAGATTTAAACTGCTGTCTCAGAGGCAGTTTTACTATCTTTTTCAATCTACCCCATAAAAGTGAGACTTGATTTGCTTAGCATGAGAACAGATCAATAAAAGCTAAGTTATACAGCAGATTAGATCACTAACTCAGAGATCAAAGATGTTAAATACAACTTGTGTAGAGAAGCTAGATCAAAAGTTGAGCTCAGACACACGGTACATATTTGCAGAACTCAAAATAGCCTTCACTCTATACCAACAATTTACCTTCAGTCTTGTCGTGATCATTTTATGTTGAAGTAGTTTACAAATGGCTGACATTTTAAATATACATAATGTATGCATATTTTAAAAAGGCTTTTTGTATTGAATTTCTGAATTATTCCTCTAAAACAAAAGATGGAAGGAGTGTTCTCAAAAGCACTAAAAGTTCATTTTATAAATAACTTATTAATATTAAATTTGTAAAGTTAGATTTTTTTCACTGAAAGCTAAATAACATAGTATAGAAACACAAGTCATTAAAATTATTATCTTCTAATTTTTAATTTATAGTAAATGTATACAGAATTGTTGAAATAAGAAAACTTGGCCTGTATTTCACAACTATGATCTTGTCAAATTGGTATCAAATACACAATTGTTTAAATAACATAAGAAATGAAAAATTATGTTTTACTTTGCCATTCTCTCCTCACCATGTTTAAGCCCCATTAAGAATATGTATAGATACAAGTATAATGTATTCATTCATAAGCTTTTTACCACATTAGGAGGAAAACAAATTAAAGCAGGAGAAAAAAAAACACAACAACCACAGCAACAAAATCCTCAAATTTTCACCTCCCAATGTGGAAGTGCAATGGTCTTAAGCATTTTTTCCCCCAGGATATTCATAGTGCCTTAAATTCAACCCTGCTATGTATGCTCATTCAAGTAAAACCTCAAAGCTTTTCTCATGGGAGGCCATTCGCCACCTCACTTTCTTCTTTTAAGCATCCCTTGATTCTGTCTTTGCTTCAGCATTGTGGTGCAATGTAAATACTGAAGTTCATGGCAAAACGAGGCCCAGCTGCCCCAGAAAGATCACCTTTCCCTCATTCATACATTGTCAAGTTCTCCACTGCCTTTAAACGCTAATTCAGCATCCTGATCTGCTGTGCCTTCCAATGTCTCTCCAAGAAAATCTGCCTCCAAAATGTAAGAAACATTAATATTGAAATACAAAGAAGAAAAAATGATAACAAATATTACCCATAATCACAAAGACCCACAATAATGATGCTTAACATTTCAGTGTTTTTCTTTTTGTACATATCTTCCCTTTTAATTACAATACACATCGTCTGTAATTTGACAAAAATGGCAAGATAATTAACATTGCCTATATTTATAGCATGCATATGTATGTATTTGTAAAGTTGTTTACACATTTTAAACATGCACAGGTATTTTAACATTGTTAAATATACACTGTTATTTTTGGAAAAGTTTGTAAAACATACTAAATTCCCACATATATTCATTACTCACCAGAAAGACTTTCTTTTTACAAAAATTGCCAAATTGTGTCCAAACATATTTAAAAGCAAGTTATATTACAGTTAAATGATTATTATTAATAAAGAAAATAACTATCCTTTTAAAATGAGAAAACTTTAATGATGCTTTACTTTAAGAAAAAAATGAGAATGCCAGTGTTTTGAAATTTTTTTTAAAAAAACTGAAATTTTAAATTGCAATGAGCCAATTGCTTTGTAGCACATTAATGCTTTGTGGTCTTTGTAGGTGGAAAATATGATAGAATGTTAATAATATTCATTCAATAGAGAACATAATCAAAATTCTGATAACCAGTGATTATGTTTACTTTTATATTTTAACACAATTGTCAGTTGTTTGCACTATCATTAACTTCTTAAAAGTACCTTTGGTATTTTTATGTGAAATATGTAGATATTTTCTGTAAGCAGACTATTGGACTTGTGTTGTTGCTTCTTGCACATAGGTTTCATAAATATGGGTGATTTCTTGGGAAAAATGGTCATGCAGAAATGTGAGGAAATTGTTATGTGATAGTTATTAAAAATAAAAGAGCCTTAGGTTTTTAGTTTTCTCTTAACAAAATTTTGTTTTACAAATTATCATCAGATGGCATTTGTTATTTGTAACTGTATTTTGAGTTTCTCAGACTTGCATTAAAATCTGAGGCTCACTAAATATCCATTGTTTCAATAAAGTCAATCTATGTACTGAGAAGATTCATTTTTAGAAAAAGGAAACACAATACCAAAGAAAGAAACACCCGAGATGAATCTTTTTTCTCTTATGTAAACTGAGTAAGTAGCTGATGTTGGAATTGAATCTGACAGGCAGTGATCATGATGCCAAATTATGGTTGTTTCACACATACCTTTTAGACTAAATCCTGCCATGGAGATGGGATATGAAATTCTAAGAATTGTCAGTTACGTTTTCATTATTTCTTTTAACTCTTAAACTCTTTTCATAAGGCAAACACTTAATTGATATAATCAAAATCCTTTTTTCTCAATTACATTTAAATATTTTCTTCTTTTTTTCATCACTACAACCAGTTCTCATTATTGTCCATAAAAATAGTTAGTTTGATAATATAATTCATTTTTCACCTTGTCTGCTTACTAACAACCCTGTTAGTTGTTACTATTTTCTTTTAGTATTTTGGTAAAAATAACTATACATAAGTATGTACATGTATTTTTTGTGATAAAAAGTTTTACATTCTAAGTTAGAAATGTTATTCCTTCTGTTTACTAATGATTGACATGGACATAATGAATACATTTCCTGGGCACAATCTATCATTCTAAATCTAAAGGCTTTCAAAGTGGTCGTAGAGGGTAGTCATCCTGATATGATTGCAGAAAGGAGATGGTTTCACAAAAAGATTGAATTTTTAAGTATGAAGAGGTCAGGAACAAATACAATATGCAAAAGTTTTTCCAGATACTTTGTTTTGTACAGAAAATTAAAGCTAAATTTCGATTTCTGCATTTTTGTTACAATCCATGCCAAGTAATTTTGAAATTGCCCTTCTATTTGAAATTGGATTGAAAAATATAAATGACATCAATCTACATTGTATTAGAGGTATTTAAATATTTAATTAAAAACTAATATGCCATATTTTAGTTATTCTGAGGTTATAAAATATGGAATAAAAATATATACATGAAACTTCTTTATCTGGAAACTTTTATTGCTAATTCTGAAAGATAGCTTTTTCCTACTGTTTCTCTTTAAACAGATTAGATAAGGATACTATGTAATCTAAAAGTGAAGAACTCATATTTAAGATCATTAAATAAAATTTACCATCTAATTTATAAACTATGTTTGACACACTGTTGCAGAATCCTGTCCATCCTCAATTTTGCTTCTCTACCAATGTGAAGGGTGAGAATTTGTAAAGCAGTGATAAGAATATTTTTGTTTTTGTAGATAGATAAATAATATAGACTCGAAGCTCAAAAACCTAAGTAATTAAATGGTTGATTTGAAAAATTTAGAGAGAAAAGGAATAGTGTTTCCAGCACACAAGACCAATGATGGCTAGAGAGAATAAGCTGGGTCCTTAGAACTCTCAATTATGTCATAACAGTCAAGATATTACTCTTAAGTTCTTCTCTGTCTTTTCATAAGAAACAAAAATCAGCTTCAAATTTGAAAAGTAATCTCTTTATTCTTTATGCTGATGATGAAATTCCCAAATTGAAAACTATGAGAGAGCAATGTCTACATTCCTTTTATATGTGAGATATAGCTACATTAGACAATTAAAGCTAAATTGAATGAGAGAAATGAGTAAGAGTCTGAGAGGAGTTGGTAGGGTGAGATTCAAATCTAGCACACACACAAAGGACAGAAATTAGAAGATCAAAGGAGGTACACAGAAACTTGTGCTTAGCAAGTATACTGTGAATATCCCAGGGGATTTCTTGAAAAAACTATAAGAAATTTTTATAAAATTTGTGATTACATGATAAAGATCTCGATAACAAACCCAATAACTAACAATCAATTGCATTTAATTTAAACAAAAAATTGTCAGAGGTGTTTGAACCAGAACAACTCCACCTTGAATAGGGGCTGGATAAAGTAAAGCTGAGACCTACTGGGTTGCATTCCCAGATGGTTAGGCATTCTAAGTCACAGGATGAGATAGGTCAGCACAAGATACAGGTCATAAAGATCTTGCCTATAAAATAGGTTGCAGTTAAGAAGCCGGCCAAAAGCCACCAAAACCAAGATGGCGATGAGAGTGTCCTCTGGTCCTCTTCACTATTACACTTCCACCAGCGCCATGACAGCTTACAAATGCCATGGCAACATCAGGAAGGCACCCTATATGGTCTAAAATGGGGAGGCATGAATAATCCGCCCCTTGTTTAGCATACAATCAAGAAATAATTATGAAGATGAGCAACCAGCAGCCCTTGGGGCTGTTCTGCCTATGGAGTAACCATCCTTTTATTCCTTTGCTTTCTTAAGAAACTTGCTTTCACTTTATGCACGTGCCCTGAATTCTTTCTTGTGCGAGATCCAAGAACCCTCTCTTGGGGTTTAGATCAAGACCACTTTCCAGTAACGAAATAATATTTCATAAAGATAATTTTGAATAAACCCTAAATTGGCACAGAAAACTAAAGAAAAATAATAATATGTTACATATTGAAATAAAAATGGGAATGAAACATAAATGTTTACAAATCTAAGTTTTGATAACTGAATTCACAGATATAGCCTTGGGATATTAAACCAATATCTTTCAGCATTAAATTCATCCCAAATGTGATATTTTACAAACGTAGAAAATTTAGTTATCTAATTAGGAGTGACAGCAAGTGACTGAACTCATTAAGCAGGAACTCCATAAGCAATTTGCCTCATTAAAGGTTTTCAGTTTTATATCTGCAACAAATTTATTCAGTACCTATTTTAAATAATAAAGAATGAAAATCAAGTTTAGTTGACATTTTAATAGAAAGCATATCAATTAAAATTATCTACAAAAAGGGCTCTTCCTAAAACAATTACTGTTAGAAGTCTTTCATTGTCAACTTGAAGGAACAAGATGGAACTGAATTTGATAGCAACATAGGGTTTGGGAAATTTAGCATAGGCCCTCAATCTTCATCAGCTACACAGAGCATTTGGAGTAATTCACTGCTATTATTATCAATGTTATGATTTACTTATTTCATTAATTTTATATGTTAATAGTTTTGCAATGTGCTATGTTATTTCACAATTTTTTCCATTGTCCTGTGCTATAAAATGAAAAAATGTATTAAACATGGAACTAAATAATCTAGTTGAAATCATAGTGCTGCAGATGGCCATCTTTTCCCTGTATCTTCAAATTGTCTTGCTTCTGTGTGTCTCTGTGTCCTAATCCCTCTTCTTATAAAGACAGCAATCATTTGGATTAGGGCCCACCCATAAGACTGACCTCATTTTACCTTATTTACCACTTCAAAGGTCCTATCTTCAAATACAGTTACATTCTGAGATACTAAGGGTTAAGACTTCAACATACAAATTTTGGGGAACACAATTGAGTCTATAATAGAAATAGGTATAGAAACAGAGAATGTCTAGATTTTTCTCTTGTATTTTTTTTTCAAAAGTCTTAAAGAAATATTCCTCGTCTCAAGCATTTCACCTTTGTGTGAAATATATGATAATAAAACACTAAACACCAACGTTTAAAAAATCTGTATGCTGTGCCCCTCTTCCTCAGTCATTGAGGATGATTATTAGGTAATATGCTAAGAGAGGTGACATATTACCCTGCAGTTAGAAAGAGAATTATCCCTTTCTTCATCCAGAGCAAGCCTAATTCTGTCAACGGAGCCATATAGATTGGCAAAATATGAGAGCGCACGTGAACCAAATAAGAAAATCAATGCATTTCTTTTAAATCCTGAGTATGGCTTCGACTATTAATGTTCCAGAAATATATTATTTGCCTTTTCATCAATTCACACTTGTCTTTGTCCCTGCATAATTTATACATATAAAAGGATAAGAGTGTAGCTATTTTCCTAAAGCTGTGTTGTCCAAGTGTGTACCACAGGTACAAAATGTTTCCTTTTTTCTCCTCCTGTTGTTTCAACGCTACTTAATGACAAAAACTGAATACCAAGGACAATCATGAGCACTTAAGGCCCAATTCATAAAAAAATGATTCAAGGCATTTATGCACAAATGTTGCTACTTTCATATGGAAACAAGGTACATAAAGAATTCTCCTTTGTGATTCATAAACCCTCTTTAAGGTAATTTTGTTGCTCAGTTTTGTACCTCAGGAGAGCAAAACCCCAAAAGAGAGAGGTAGGAAAGAAAAGAAAACCTACAGATATACTTATGGTCCTCTTTGCATAAAAAACCACAGCAAACCTTTTATGCAATATTAATTAAACATGTATTAGACAGTGGTGTGTGGATTGTATAGTCATTACCCACTTTAGTCAAGATTATAAAATATCCACAGTAAACATTTTAAAACACACACACAGCTCTTTCTCTCTTCTGTCTCTCTGTCTCTCTCTCACATTCAGGCAGGTCTAGCATTTTTATCATTCTCAGTTGACTGGCCCACATATATTCCAAGAGGATGAAGTGCTGGTATAAATACCCAGATTAGATGTCCATTCTTTTTATTGTTTATCCTGGAAAGTCAGAGGCTGCAAAATTTCCCCATAATTTGCTTAGAATATGTCCGAATATAAAGGTTATTGAGTCTGATGTTTGCCTTCTATGAATGCTAATGCTTTAGATGCATTCAAGGAGATTAGAAACAGAAGTGATATGACTGACAGAAAGGATTTTGCATGTCAGATGTGAATACATTATTACTGACCATGACTGGATTCAATATTATTATTCGAGAGCCTGAAAAACAAGGTCAGTATTATTTTGATGTCTTCAAATTCAAAATAAACATGAACTTTTTATTGGTACCTCTCAATGTGGCCAGTGTCACTGTTTACTGACATCTTAACTCTCCGTTCTTCATAGTTCCAAAATAACAGAGCACATCATGCCCTGAGTCAGAGTCATATAAATGAAAATTATGAGGAAGAGTTGAAAACTGCAGTGGAAACACAGTATATTTTAAGCATTGTGCTTGTGCACCTGTTCTGCTTCTTTCCCACTTCATGCCCCATCTCCACCCCTTTACACTGTCGGAACCATGCTCAGCCTTAGCAGTTCTGTCCTATGCCCTAGGAGAATAACCTTGCTGGTTGACTCCCCATTAGGTTAAGCCAATGGAAAAGACTGGAAAAAAAATGAGGGGCAGAAGGAGAAAGAGATTGGAATCCTTCTTCCCCATTACTTCCTGCTTCAACACTGTGACTCTGCCTCTGTCTCTCCATGACCACTTCTCCTGTTGGGTGACACGCCTCTGTGGCTCAGCTGTCTCTGAGCTCTGGGAACACCGCTTTCTTCCCATGTCCTCCTGAACCTTGAGAGTGGAGACAGCTCTTTTTCTGCTGCCAACTTGGGAGTGTCTCGTCATCTCTTCCTTGTTCCCTCAATCTTGTCACTTTAGAAATAGTCCTCTCGGCCAGGCGTGGTGGCTCACGCCTGTAATCTCAGCACTTTGGGAGGCCAAGGTGGGCAGATAATGAGGTCAGGAGTTCAAGACCAGCCTGGCCAACATGGTGAAACCTTGTCTCTACTAAAAACACAAAAATTAGGCTGGTGTGGTGGCGCACTCCTGTGGTCCCAGCCACTCCAGAGGCTGAGGCAGGAGAATCACTTGAACCCGGGAGGTGGAGGCTGCAGCAAGCCGAGATTGCCCCCCTGCATACCCGACTGGGCGACAGTGTGAGACTTTGTCTCAAAAAAAAAAAAAAAATAGTCCTCTCTCAGGGTTTTCTGTGGAAACTGTAAATAATAGACATCGAAGATGTTATGTTTCTAATTACTAGTGCATGATTAGTGCATAATTGCCTCTATTGTTTTAATTTTGTATGGTTTAGATGATCAACTTTAAATCATCTATAAGAGGTCCTCATTCTATAGCACTTGAGTCACAATTATATAGTACTTAGGTTAGGGGCTATCAATCTCTGAGTAACCAATGAAGAGTTTGATAATGATAATGTTCAATGTGCTATACTTGACAATTAGATGGTGCAACAATTTATTCAAATAACAAAACCGTATTGATTGACTACAGTTGTAAAGCATTTAATAAGGACAACAGATGAATAAGATGCTATACTTGGATATTAATAGAAATACTATTAATAATAGTAATGATAACAACCTCAACAACTACTATCATAAGAACCATAGCTAACACCAGCAAAAGTTTTATTTTGGCCGGGCACTGAGACTTTATTTTATTTAAACATAACATATCCATATGAGGTAAGTAGAATAGTATAATTTTCATCCTTTTGCAGTGATGAATTAATTGAAGCTTAAAGAAGTTATAAAAGTTGCCCAAGTTTACTCAGTAGATAAGTAGCAGATTGGTACTTATGCCTACAACAGTTTCAATTTCAAAACCAAGTTCTTCTTTTCTTTTTTTTTTTAGACGGAGTCTTGTTCTGTCACCAAGGCTGGACGAAACCAAGTTCTTAACCACCACACATACCATCATGACTACACTTAAAAAACTTAATCGTTTTTGGAATTTTTGTTGAACTTTTTATAAATGATTTTTCCTAGGAGGACTTTTATTTTCTTTGATTTATAAAAGTCTTATACACTTTATGGTTATTAAGCCATTGCCCTATCTGAGGTAAATATTAGTTCTAGGTTTTTCAGTCTTCTTCTTCTTCTTCATTTCCTTCTTCTTCATATTATTTTTACTATTTTAGAGATGGGATCTTTCTCTGTCACTCAGGCTGGGAGGCGCTGGTGCAATCATAGCTCACTATAGCCTCAAACTCCTAGGCTCGAGCGATCCTCCTACCTCAGCCTCCGGAATAGCTGGGACACAGGCTTGCACCACCACATCTGGCTCATTTTATTTTATTCTTTTTTTTAGAGACAGGAGGCTTGCTATGTTGCAAAGGCTGGTCTCGCACTCCTGGCCTCAAGAGATCTTCTTGTCTCAGCCTCCTGAGTAGTTGAGATTACAGGCGTGAGCCACTGTGCCTGGTATTAGTCATATTAATTTTTTCTGAGTAGTTATTTCTATTGCTTTTGTGATAGGAAAATTCTTAGTTTTGCTCTTGTTGCCCAGTTGCCCAGGTTGGCGTGCAGTGGTGCGATCTTGGCTCTCCGCAACTCCGCCTCTTGGGTTCACGCAATTCTCCTGCCTCAGCCTCCCAAGTAGCTCGGATAACAGGCATGCACCACCACCCCTGGCTAATTTTGTATTTTTAGTGGAGACGGGGTTTCTCCATGTTGGTCAGGCTGGTCGTGAACTCCTGACCTCAGGTGATCTGCCCACCTTGGCCTCCCAAAGTGCTGGGATTACAGGCGTGAGCCACTGTGCCCAGCCATGAAAAATTCTTAACCATTTGAAAATTGCTTAAATAGTAACCCATATTTATATGCTATGGAATTTTTACATTTAATCGTTTTATTTCTGTGGAATTGATTTGCCTGTGTAGTAAGACAGATACCTGACTAGATTTCTTTTCAGTAGTCAATGTTTTCAAACTTCAACTATTCTGTCTCTTTCATAAACATCCTTTCACCTTTTTACTCAAGGGAAATGTGGCTATTCCCTGAGGACACTTCTCCTGAAAACCTATTAAGTAATGGATGTTTTCTTCCCAAACATCTCATGGGGTTTAGATGTCCTTGACCCTAAATATTACTTTTAGATCATTCTTCTTATCTCCTTAAAGGCATCCAGCTCACATCTTTTTTATTTTTATTATTATACTTTAGGTTTTAGGGTACATGTGCACAATGTGCAGGTTTGTTACATATGTATCCATGTGCCATGTTGATTTCCTGCACCCATTAACTCGTCCTTTAGCATTAGGTATATCGCCTAATGCTGTCCCTCCCCCCTCCCCCAACCCCACAACAGTCCCCGGAGTGTGATGTTCCCCTTCCTGTGTCCATGAGTTCTCATTGTTCAATTCCCACCTATGAGTGAGAACATGCGGCGTTTGGTTTTTTGTCCTTGCAATAGTTTACTGAGAATGATGTTTTCCAACTTCATCCATGTCCCTACAAAGGACAATGAACTCATCATTTTTTATGGCTGCATAGTATTCCATGGTGTATATGTGCCACATTTTCTTAATCCAGTCTATTGTTGTTGGACATTTGGGTTGGTTCCAACTCTTTGCTATTGTGAATAGTGCCGCAATAAACATACGTGTCCATGTGTCTTTATAGCAGCATGATTTATAGTCCTTTGGGTATATACTCAGTAATGGGATGGCTGGGTCAAATGGTATTTCTAGTTCTAGATCCCTGAGGAATCGCCACACTGACTTTCACAATGGTTGAACTAGTTTACAGTCCCACCAACAGTGTAAAAGTGTTCCTATTTCTCCACATCCTCTCCAGCACCTGTTGTTTCCTGATTTTTTAATGATGGCCATTCTAACTGGTGTGAGACGGTATCTCACTGTGGTTTTGATTTGCATTTCTCTGATGGCCAGTGATGATGAGCATTTCTTCATGTGTTTTTTGGCTGCATAAATGTCTTTTGAGAAGTGTCTGTTCATGTCCTTTGCCCACTTTTTGATGGGGTTGTTTGTTCTTTTCTTGTAAATTTGTTTGAGTTCATTGTAGATTCTGGATATTAGTCCTTTGTCAGATGAGTAGGTTGCAAAAATTTTCTCCCATTCTGTAGGTTGCCTGTTCACTCTGATGGTAGTTTCTTTTGCTGTGCAGAAGCTCTTTAGTTTAATTAGATCCCATTTGTCAATTTTGGCTTTTGTTGCCATTGCTTTTGGTGTTTTAGACATGAAGTCCTTGCCCACGCCTATGTCCTGAATGGTATTGCCTAGGTTTTCTTGTAGGATTTTAATGGTTTTAGGTCTAACGTTTAAGTCTTTAATCCATCTTGAATTAATATTTCTATAAGGTTTAAGGAAGGGATCCAGTTTCAGCTTTCTACATATGGCTAGCCAGTTTTCCCAGCACCATTTATTAAATAGGGAATCCTCTCCCCATTTCTTGTTTTTGTCAGGTTTGTCAAAGATCAAATAGTTGTAGATATGCGGCATCATTTCTGAGGGCTCTGTTCTGTTCTCTTGTACACCAATCACAGACAAACAGAGAGCCAAATCATGAGTGAACTCCCATTCACAATTGCTTCAAAGAGAATAAAATACCTAGGAATCCAACTTACAAGGGATGTGAAGGACCTCTTCAAGGAGAACTACAAACCACTGCTCAATGAAATAAAAGAGGATACAAACAAATGGAAGAACATTCCATGCTCATGGGTTGGAAGAATCAATATCGTGAAAATGGCCATACTGCCCAAGGTAATTTATAGATTCAATGCCATCCCCATCAAGCTACCAATGACTTTCTTCACAGAATTGGAAAAAACTACTTTAAAGTTCATATGGAACCAAAAAAGAGCCCGCATCACCAAGTCAATCCTAAGCCAAAAGAACAAAGCTGGAGGCATCATGCTACCTGACTTCAAAATATACTACAAGGCTACAGTAACCAAAACAGCACGGTACTGGTACCACAACAGAGACATAGATCAATGGAACAGCTCACATCTTATGTCATAAAATTACTTCACCCACAATCCTTTCTTTTGCAGTTACCTACAGAATTCTGGGTCACTCCCTTTAATTGCTTAAGGCAATTGTTTCTACTTGCTCTTCTCTCTTCAGACCTCAAATATCTTCTCCACAAAGTGATGCTTAACTCTTTACCTTGCATCTCAAGTCACTTAGAAAATTAAATCAATTAGAAGCCAATTGTACATACTGTCATGACTATCTACCCACTCTCCTGCAACTGTATCTTCTTACTTATTAAAGATGAATCATCCAAGAGCCTAGTAAAAGCCAATCCTGCCATTATATCTTATCCCCTCTTACTTCTCAGGGACATTTTCTAGAAAAACTCCTTTCCATTTTTTGCATCATCATCATTTTTTCCTTTTTATTAGAATTTTCCCCAAAACCCTGCAAAGTTACTGTTATTTATCTCTGATTAAAACAACAACAAAACAACATCTCATCACCCTACTTTTTTCTCCAGTTACTATTCTTGCCTTCCTTTTAGAACAAGCCTTCTATTACAAAGGTCCATATTCACTATCTTCAATTTTTCTAGTCCTATGAACCCTTATACCAACTCCAGTCATGTTTTCGTCTCTACCACAATATTTCAGCAGCTTTTACCTAGACTGCCAAAGATCAAAGCAATGTTAAATGTTAAATCTAGTGGTCAATCCTTTGTTCTTAATTTATTTGATCCATTGTCAGCACTTGATTCAACTGACACACTATACACTCCCCGTTGATCTTTTGTGCCTTATAAGCTTTCTTACCATTT
Source organism: Symphalangus syndactylus (assembly GCF_028878055.3). NCBI lineage: Eukaryota > Metazoa > Chordata > Mammalia > Primates > Hylobatidae > Symphalangus > Symphalangus syndactylus. The sequence goes on from NC_072440.2 coordinate 47,937,786, forward strand.
CCACCTGATCTTCCAGTCCTGTAAACATTAAGATATTCTCAGGGCTTAGCCTACTGATGCTTTCTTTTTCTTCCCCTAAATCTAGTTTTAAATACCATCCATACACTGATGGATTACAAACTAAGTCAAAATTGGATTTTCCCCTTTGTATTCCAAATCTGAATACCTATGTATTTAACTGCCTTTAAGACATCTCCACATATGTATCTAAAAATAATTCAAACTTAAAGAACCCAGAATTTATCTTCCAACCATCCCCCCAAATACTCATTTCAGCATCCTTCCTAAGTACTTTGAAACTTTAACCAATTTAAACTTCATAACAACTCTATAAAATAAGCATGACTATGCCTCAACTTTATGGATAAAGAAATGGAGGCATTAAGAGATAACTAACTTGCCCAAGGCCACACAAGTGACTGAGTAAGAATTGCAAAGCCAATGAGTCTGGCTCCAGAGATTATGAGCTTAATCACCACACTGTGCCACCTCCTATGTTTTGTGGCTTCCAAACCTGGGAATTCTCCTTTACTCATCTTGACCATTTATGTAAAATTCTTCAGCAAATCCTGCTAGCTGTAATTTGAAATGTCTGGATATAGTCAGAATCTGATTGTTTTCTCAACACTTCTCCTGAAACCACCTTTGTCCCAGCCACAATCATGTCTGCTCTGGATTATTGAAAGAGCCCCCAATTGGTCTTCCTGCTTCTTCTGTTACCCTTCTGCTATAGATACTAATACTCCTTTGCTTGGACCTCTGCAATAGCTTCATTGTCAGGGTAGATATCCACATTTTTACAGCAGTCTAAAATGGCACTGCATATTGTCCGTATACCTAACCCACTCACTCTCATTTCCTCTGACCTCTTTTGAAACCTCTCTCCTTGCTCGCTCTATTCTAGCTACACTGGCTTCTTTATTTTCTTCAGACACTCCAGAAATGCTTACATCTTTGGTTTTCTAACTTGCCATTCTCAAATATTCTCATGGCTAATTTTCCAGACACCCTTAGACATTTCTCAAGTTTCACCATTTTTAAGGATTTCTCCGGCCATTTATTTACAATATCCCCTCCTCTAACAATCTTCATTTTTTTCCTGCTTTTTTTTCCCTCTATACCATAACACATGGTATCTTTTACTTATTAATTTCATTTATGAGAATGAAATTCTCCCCTCCCCCTCCATTGAAATGTACGTTAAATGAAGACATTTTCCGCTTAGTTCACTGCTGGGTCTCAGCTCTTACAATGGTACTTAGCACGTAGTGAGTGCTAAATCAGTCTTTCTTGAAAGTATGACAAATAGGCTTTCTCACTATTATTTCTTGTTTCTTCTAGAGTATTGTAAATCCTTTTATGTAATTAAGATACATTTCAAGAAAAATTAATATCTTGGGTCTGTGCCACACAATTTTCATTGCAATTTTTCTAATCTATTTCATTATTGCAAGTCCTCTCTGATGTCCTTCACTAAGGCTTTTCTTGCCTGGGACTCCCATGCTTCTGTTGGAACCACAAGCTCTCTATTATTTCTTCTCTCTTTAAAATCATGGGCTCACTACATCTTTTAAATTCTATTATTTAAAAATTATTTCCCCCTATCAATTTGCTTGAGTTGTCTACTTATTTTCTTACTATCTACTTACTGCTAAAATCACTTAAATTTTAAATTTTACTTGTATCCCTAGCATTCTACCAAAAGCGAATTTTCTTTTTTTGTTGTTTTTTGGTTTTTTTTTTTTTTTGAGACAGAGTCTCGCACTGTCGCCAGGGCTGGAGTACAATGGCCTATCTCAGCTCACTACAACCTCCGCCTCCTAGGTTCACAGGATTCTCCTGCCTCAGCCTTCCAAGTAGCTAGGATTATAGGTGCATATCACCACACCCGGCTAATTTTTTGTATTTTTAGTAGAGACAGGGTTTCACTATTTTGGTCACACCGGTCTCGAACTTTTGACCTCGTGATTCCTCCATCTCGCCCTCCCAAAGGGCTGGGATTAGAGGCGTGAGCCACCGCTCCTGGACAGAAGGGAACTTTCTTAATCAACCTATCAATGACCTATAGGCTACAATGTGTAATGAACTGTTTTAATTTCCAGCCTTAATTCAGCAATAATCCTCAGAATTTGGTTTTCTGTCTTTCTTCTGAAACATTCTCAACTCTGAGCATCTGCAAGGACGTGTGTTTACGGTTTTCCTCTGACCTCACTGGTTCTCCAATTTTGGGCTCTTTTTCCAATTTTTCTTCTTCTCCTTCATAGGGTTGCTGAGGATTTGATTAATTGGGGCACTTTTCTCCTTAATTGCATTATACAAATAGGTGATCAAAGATACTTTCACGAATTCAAATATTATTATTTTGTTGTTGTTGTTTATGTTTGGTGGGAGTGGGCATTGCAGTGGGGGTCAGGGGAGTGGAAACAAGGTCTCGCTTTGTCACCCAAGCTGGAATGCAGTGGTGTGATCAGGGCTCACTGAAGGTTCAGCCTCCCAGGCTCAAGCAATCCTCCCACCCTAACCTTTCAAGTAGCTGTGACTACAGGTGCCTGCCACTACACCCAGCTAATTGGTTTATTTTGTGGAGACAAGTCTACAACTGCTGGGCTCATGCTGGGCCCGAACTGCTGGGCTTGAATTCCTGGGCTTAAGTAATTCTCCCACCTCATTCTCTCATAGTGCTGGGATCACAGGCATGAGCCACCATGCCCAGCCAATTCTTAATTCTGAAATTTATATTTCTGGCTGGACTACTAAAACAAATATATCTAATTGCACACTCAACTCTCCAATGGGATATTTCACAAATACCCAAGCCCAGTATATCCAAAACTTAACTCAGTTTTTTTCTTTCCTTAAATTTTGCCCCCAAGGTTTCTTATTTTATGAATGGAGACACTCCATTCATATTTGTTTTTTCGGCCAGAATAATAGAAGTAATTCTTATAAAGCCCCTTTCTCACACCAAGCAACGGCCAAATTCCTGTAGATTCTACTCTCTAACTATTTTATAGACGCTTTTTTCTCAGCATCCATAATCAAACACCTAGCCCAAATCTTCATCATTTTTCTTTAACAATTGAAAGAACATCCTAATTGATCACTCTGCCTCCATTTGTTACTTCTCAATACATTCTTTATAGAAGAAGAGTAATAATTTTTAAAACTGACACTTGATCCGTGTTGCCACTGCTTTAAATTCCTGCATGAGAATTATAGCTCATGGAATATAGAAAATTTTCATCATAGTCACCACCTACCTCTCCAGCATTATTTTAAGCCACTCTTCATGACTAAGGATTAAGAAATATTGCCTCGGCCGGGCACGGTGGCTCATGTCTGTAATCCCAGCACTTTGGGAGGCCGAGGCGGGCAGATCACGAGGTCAGGAGATCGAGACCATCCTGACTAACACAGTGAAACCCCGTCTCTACTAAAAATACAAAAAATTAGCCGGGCGTGGTGGTGGGTGCCTGTAGTCCCAGCTACTCGGGAGGCTGAGGCAGGAGAATGGCTTGAACCCAGGAGGCGGAGCTTGCAGTGAGCCGAGATTGTGCCACTGCACTCCAGCCTGGGTGACAGAGCAAGACTCTGTCTCAAAAAAAAAAAAAAAAAGAAATATTGCCTCATTTTTCTATTCTGTCCCTGAGTGTGCTGTTTCTGAAGATGAGGCACATTTGCTTTTGCTGTTCATGCTCTCTGGAATACTTGTACTATCACCTCAAGGTATTTCTACACCTAGTCTAATGCACATTTATAACTCACATTTTAATTTTGTATTTTTTACATATAGGTTCCACATATTTCCATTTGAATGATTTTTGGTATTTTTGGACACTTTGTTGCTTTCAATGTATTATATTTTTCTTATAAAATGTATAAACTGATTGTTTCTGGTACATAGGAAACCCTATCAAATTGGATTCATCTTATATTTAATAATTTTTTAAATTCTTGATAGGTTTTCTGAAATTTTTTAATATACAGTCATGCATGGCATAATGACATTGTGATCTACAAACAGAACTCATATATGATGGTGGTCCCATAAGACTACAGTGGAACCAAAAAATTCCTATCGTCTCTCTAGTGATGTAGCTGTCATAACATTATTGCATAACACATAACTCATGTGTTTGTGGTGATGGTGATGTAAACAAACCTACTGTGCTGCCCCTCCTATAAAAGTATACTACATACAAATATGTACAGTACATACTCGACATTGATTATAAACTATGTTACTGGCTTATGTATTGACTGTACTGTGTTTTTTATTGTTATTTTAGGGTGTACTGCTTCTGCTTTTTTTTTTTTTTTAAATGAGTGAACTGTAAAACAGTCTCAGGCAGGTCCTGCAGGAGGTATTCCAGAAGGCATTGTTATCACAGGAGGTGACAGCTCCATGCGTGTTATTGCCTTCCAGTGGGACACCTTCAAGTGGGACAAGCTGTGGAGATGAAGGCTAATATTGATGATCCTAGACAAAGGTGTGCACCTGTGTCTTGGATTTCTGTTTGTTTTGTAGATGGGGTCTTCTTATGTTGCTCAGGCTGCTCTCGAGCTCCTGAGCTCAAAAGATCCTCCTACCTCTGTTTCCTGAGAAGCTTGAATTGATCATGGGTGCAGACCACTGTGCCTCACTGTCTCAGTTTTTAACAAAGGTTTAAAAAGTAAAAAAAATTAAAATTAAAATTAAAAATAGAAAAAGCGTATAAAAAGGATATAAAGAAAGAAAACATTTTTGTACAACTGTGCAATGTATGTTTTAACCTAAATATTATGAGTCAAAAACTTTGAAAAATTAAAAAGTTTATAAAGCTAAAAAAGTACAGTAAGCTAAGGAACATTTATTTTTTAAGAAATAAAAGTATTTTTAAATAAATTTAGTGTAGCTTAAATGTACAGTGTTCATAAAGACTAGAGTACTAGTGTACAGTAGTGTCCTAGGACATCACATTCATGCACCACTCACTCACTGTTCCATCCAGAGCAACTTCCAGTCCTGGAAACAACATTCCTGGTAAGTGCCCTATAGACATACACCATTTTTTATCTTTTATACCATATTTTAGCTGTACCTTTTCTATGTTGAGATATATTTAGATATGCGAATACTGTTGCGTTACAATTGCCTACAGTATTCAATACAGTAACATTCTGCACAGGTTTGTAACCTAGGTGCAAACAGGCTACACAATATGGTCTAGGTGTGTAGTAGGCTATATCATCTTATTTTGTGTACACACTATGATGTTCACCCAGTGACAAAATCACCTAATGAAACTGATATGGTTTGTCTGTGTCTTCAGCGAAATCTCATCTTGAATTCCCACGTGTTGCAGGAGGGACCCAGTGGGAGGTAACTGAATCATGGCGGGAGGTCTTTCTTGTGCTGTTCTTGTGATAGTGAATACGGTTCATGAGATCTGATGGTTGTGAAATGGGGAGTTTCCCTGCAAAAGCTCTCTTCTCTTCTCTGCTGCCATGTGAGACGTGCCTTACATCTTCAATCTGATTGTGAGGCCTCTCCAACCACATGGAACCGTAAGTCCATCAAACCTCTTTCTTTTGTAAATTGCCCAGTCTCAGGTATGTCTTTATCAGCAGCATGAAAATGGACTAATACAGTAAATTGGTACCAGTAGAGTGGGGCGCTGCTGAAAAGATACTCGAAAATGTGGAAGCGACTTTGGAACTGGGTAAGGCAGAGGTTGGAACAGTTTGGAGGGCTCAGAAGAAGACAGGTATTGTGGGAAAGTTTGAAACTCCCTACAGACTTGTTGAACGGCTTTGCCCAAAATGCCAATAGGGATATAGGCAATAAAGTCCGGCTGAGGTGGTCTCAGATGGAGATGAGGAACTTGTTGGGAACTGGAGTAAAGGTGACTATTGTTATGTTTTAGCAAAGAAACTGGCAGCGTTTTGCCCCTGCCCTAGAGATTTGTGGAACTTTGAACTTGAGAGAGATGATTTAGGGTATCTGGCAGAAGGAATTTCTAGGCAACAAAGCGTGCAAGAGGTTACTTGGGTTCTTTTAAAGATTTTCACTTTTATAAGGAGAGCATCACATAAAAGTTTGAAAAATTTGCAACCTGACAATGGGATGAAAAAGAAAAATCCATTTTCTGGGGAGAAATTCAAGCCGGCTGAGGAAATCTGTGTAAGTAGCAAGGAGCCTAATGTTAATCTCCAAGGCTATGGGGACAATATCTCTAGAGCATGTCAAAGGCCTTCACAGCAGCCCCTCCCATCACAGACCTGGAGGCCCAGGAGGAAAAGTGGTTTTGTGGGCCGGGCGCAGGGTCCCTGTGCTGTGTGCAGCCTAGGAATATGGCGCCCTGTGTCCTAGCCACTCTAGCCGTGGCTGAAGGGGGCCAACATAAAGCTCAGGCTGTGGCTTCTGAGGGTGGAACCCCCAACCTTGGCAGCTTCCACGTGGTGTCCAGCCTGTGGTTGCACAGAAGTCAAGAATTGATGTTTGGGAATCTCTGCCTAGATTTCGGATGTATGGAAATGCCTAGAAGCTTAGGCAAAAGTTTACTGCAGGGGCGGGACCCTCATGGAGAACCTCTGCTAGGGCAGTGCAGAAGGGAAATGTGGGGTCAGACCCCTCACAGAGAGTCCCTACTGGCGCATTGCCTAATGAAGCTGTGAGAAGAGGGCCACCGTCCTCCAGACCCCAGAATGGTAGCTTCATTGACAGCTTGCACTGTGTGTCTGGAAAAGCCACTCAATGCCAGCCCATGAAAGCAGCCAGGAGGGAGGCTGTACCCTGCAAAGTCACAGGGGCGGAGCTGTCCAAGAACATGGGAACCCACCTCTTGCATCAGCGTGACCTGGAGTCAAAGGAGTGTCATTTTGGAGCTTTAAGATTTGACTGCCTCATTGGATTTTGACCTTGCATGGGCGCCTGTAGTCCCAGCTACTCGGGAGGCTGAGACAGGGGAATTGCTTGAACCCGCGTGGCGAAGGTTGTAATGAGCCAAGATCGATCACACCACTGCACTCCAGCCTGTGCAAGGGAGCGAGACTCCGTCTCACAAAAAAAAAAAAAAAAAAAAAAAGGTAGCACTGGGAAATGGTAATGAATATAGCATGCAGCTAATTGCTTCTCCACCAGCTGTAGCATTTGGAATGGCTGTATTTATCCAATACCTGTACTCTCATTGTATCTGTGAAATAACTAGCTTGCTTTTGATTTTACAGGCTCATAGGCAGAAGGGACTTGCCTTGTCTCAGATGAGACTTTGGACTATGGACTTTTGGGTTAATGCTGAAATGAATTAAGACTTTGGGGGACTGTTGGGAAGGCATGATTGCTTTTGAAATGAGAGCACCTGAGATTTGGGAAGGGCCAGGGGTACAAAGATCTGATTTGGCTGTGTCCCTACCCAAACCTCAACTTCAATTGTATCTCCCAGAATTCCCGTGTTGTGGGAAGAACCCAGGGGGAGGTAATTGAATCACGGGGACCTGTCTTTCCAGTGTTATTCTTGTGATAGTGAATAAGTCTCCCAAGATCTGATGGGTTTATCAGGGGTTTCCACTTTTCCTTCCTCATTTTCTCTTGCTGCCACCATGTAAGCAGTGCCTTTCTCCTCCCGCCATGATTCTGAGGCCTCTCTGTGGAACTGTAAGTCCAATCGAACCTCTTTTTCTTCTCAGTCCTGGGTAGGTCTTTATCAGCAGCATGAAAATGAACTAATACAGTACTATCCCAGACTTACTCTTTACTTTAATATTTTAATGTAACTAGCCAAAGTTAACAAAAATTAAAATGCCCTTGACAGTTTAGAAAGGTACATTTACCATATACACGATATGTAAGAATTTTGTTTCATTTTGCTTTTAAAATTCAGTAATGGTAATACATTTATTGAATGCCTTTCAGGTAGCTTTAAGTGATTTTTGCTTTTCTACTCTCTTTGACTACTTAAACTATTATGTTTTAGTGATGTGTTTCCCAAAATCAAACTAGCTTTGAATTCCTTGAAGAGCACTTCATTTGTTAATGATGTACTTTAGGTTTCGTATCTACATTTACAAATACAACTAATCTTTAGTTCTCTTTTTTGTTTTTTCGTTACATGTTTTGACACATGAATTTTAGTAACTTTGTAAGGTGGATTATTATTCCTACTGATATTTATTCTCTACAAGTATCACTGAAAATTTAGAAGTCAAATTTTGTACCAATCACTGATGCTGTGATAAATATCCTCCATATTAGTTTTCCTAATTATAAAAACAGTAACACTGGGCTGGGTGTGGTGGCTCATGCCTGTAATCCCTGAGTTTTAGGAGGCCAAGGTGGGTGGATCACCTGAGGTCAGGAGTTCGAGACCATCCTGACCAACAAGGTGAAACCCTGTCTCTACTAAAAATACAAAAATTAGCCAGGCATGCTGGCAGGTGCCTATAGTCCCAGCTACTCGGGAGGCTGAGACAGGGGAATTGCTTGAACCCGGGTGGCGGAAGTCGTAGTGAGCCAAGATCCATTGCACCACTGCACTTCAGCCCGCGCCAAGGGAGCAAGACTCCGTCTCAAAAAAAAAAAAAAAAGTAACACTGGGAAATGGTAATGAATATAGCATGCATCTAATTGCTTCTCCACCAACTGTAGCAATGTTTTATTTAAGGCAATTAAGAAATTGTGCTTTGACAGGTTTCAAATTTCACCCATCTGCTTACATATGATTTTCTGGATGGATATATGAATATTAATAGCAACTCTGTAAACAGGTGCTACAATTCTCTTGGTGAAACAATTTTGTCACATATGCACAAGTCCTGGTCAGTAATGACCTAATTTTATTACTGTTTACTATCTAATAGCTCAAATGGCAGTGACATCATTTATCCTATGGGTGGCATCTGCTCCCCATGTCATTGATATGTGTGTGTGTGTGTGTTTGTGTGTACATATGTATATATTCTTAGCAACCATTTTTGTAACAAACAGCAACTGTAGTTGAGGGTGGGGAATTCAGAATCTGAGAAATGGTAATTATTTTTTTGTGACATATATATGAGTATAATAAAACCGCATTTGTATTTATACAGATATTATACATTGGTTTAATTTTCTCTTTTTAATTAATTGTTTATTATAAACAGGATTGGTGATACTCTTCTTGAAATGTTGAGTGCACTGACTCATAGATGAGATGAAAGCTCATATATTTCATGCATTTTGCTCTCAATAAGAATAGTATAAATATTCCAAGTGTTTGAATGTACAAATTTGACATTCCTGACCTGCATTTCTTGCTTTCCACTTTTATGTTTAAAGTTCATCATAAAATTTTTAAAATGTTTATTTCAATCTTAATGTTACTGTGAACTTGATCTATTTCATTAAATATATTATTTGGAATTATGTTCTACTTATTTGTTTACGGGTTCTTAGATCTTTAGGTATTATTTCGATTTGGCATTAGCAAGTCTAAGAAAATACTGCCTTATGACAAAATTATGTCACAAGAACAGAATTTAGTATTACAAATAATACAGAATAATCAAACAGAGGCTGAAATATTAGTGAAAGTAATAATTCATTCACATGGAGAAAGAGAATACTGTATTTTAATGCTTCTACTACTATTTTAGGACCAGAGGTCTTTCATGTGTAATCTCTTCATTTGCTCCAACCAGTGCCCTCACATCCTCTGACATTTAAGGAACTGACACTACTAAACTGTGAGAAATTAAATGAAACATTATGGATAATAAATTCAGACATCTTCAGAAATAAGTGGCAATGAAGGAGATGCTTACCTACCGTAGAAGTTTTATTCTTCCACTATGCAGCATAATGCCAAAATATCTGGAATATCTAGGGTTGTCATTGCAAAAAATATATAATTCAGGTTCCTGCCTTTAAGAAGCTTACAATCTGCTCATTCACAAAGCTTAACAAGTATATAATAGGTAATAAATGTTTTTATACAAACTGCCTACGTAATAGCTTTTATTACATATAAACATAAAATAATAAAAATGAAATTGAACATCAAGAGCTCTTTATATGAAATTGAACATCAAGAGCAGAAGCTTACAATCTGCTCATTCACAAAGCTTAATGAGTATATAATAGGTAATAAATGTTTTTATACAAACTGCATACGTAATAGCTTTTATTACATATAAACAGAAAGAAAATAATAAAAATGAAATTGAACATCAAGAGCTCTTTATAAGTCACAAGTTTTATGATGCAGTATAGGCTTTCTATAGTTCTTTAAAAGAGAATAGAACAAATACAACAGATTAAAGTAAAACTAGTTTTCAGTCAAAAGTGTTTAACATTTGTCAAAGTATTAAGCACCAAGTAGAAAAAAAAAAGAAGCACTTTTTAAAAAATTACCTTTGCAAATACTTTGAAAAACCTATGATTTCAACAATTACTTTCTAAAATTTGGTATAAATATGACAATTTTCATTGCAATTTATAAATTCTGAGCGAAGAGAAAGAAGGAAGTAAAGATGTAAGATGATTGACAACTTTGGATCAATGTGATGATTGTATCAATTTCAGATTCTCTGCTAACAATAGGTGTCTGATTGGATACCACTGACTTTATTGGGAAGTGGATGGAATATAATATGCCTTGCAGTGCATTAGTTGTTTGCGTTGATTGAATGAAAGACAAATCTCACGTGGAGGAGAGTCTGAATCCCATCACTGTTGCAATTACACTGAACACCAGTGGGAAAATGCCCTGTTGCTTCTGCAGTCGGCTACAAATTAGTAGACTTTTCTGGGCCACTGGCTTCCGGAATTCCAGATGATTTATTTTTCAATAAATTGATATGTATTTACCTACATATACTTAATAGGAAATTAAATGATTGAATTTAGAAAGCACTCTGTTTTAAAATAGGCATCTTCATCTCTCTTTTCAATTGTAAGCATTCAATAGTGTGTAACAGCAGATGGGCCTACTGACACTGAAATACACAAACTGTGTAATATTTTATAACTTTTTTTCTTCTGTATTAAGTGATGACATAAATGAAAAATATGGCAGGAAAGCAAATCATTAGTGTCTCTTCCTGGGAGTAAAATAAAAACTTTGAACTGTTGAGAGTTGAAACCCATATTTTCTTTGTGAACAATTTATAACATCTTTGCCACCTGTTCCATGTAAGTGCTCTTTCTAAGCGTAAAATAAACTAAATACACCATTGATTGAATTAATTTAGCATAGTATGCCACATAAATGCCTTGTAAACAAATAAAGACATGTGTTTTTTAAAGCTTTTATTTTACTCACCAACTTGGTGCCATTGATGTTTACCTACTAGATGCTGGTGGACTACTGGGATTCTGAAAACAAACAACAGAAAACTAATCTGATTGAAGTGGCTTTCTAAGTAACATTTTTAAAAACTATTTATCAAACGTCTTTGCTCTGTTAGCCTTCACAAATGACAAGGCTATTTTAGAGTCATAAACCTCCATGCCCTGTGCAGTTGTGGCATGCAACCAAAGACGACTCGAGAGAAAATGAAGCTCTAATTGACTACAGCTGCCCACGCCTAACATTCCCAACAGCATCCCAAGATTCTTAGATTGGTGTTTCTTCTTCCCTCCCAAACGCAGAACGATGTGAACCTCCTATGATCTATCAACTGGGGAAACTGAGGAATCCTTACGGTGATCCCTGGGGTCCCTACATGGCCTAACGCATGAGTGATTCTGCACCCAAAAAGCCAATGATTGATATGTGTTTGATTGCTATTCACTTGTTACATTCAGCACTCAGAAGGAGAGTAAAATGACAGTAATTTTCTTTGCTCACATATCATTTTTAACCTGGTACAAGGCTTTGCCTTCAATCATAGGGAAGTGTTCTGTCCTTTGGAAGTTGCTATTAAAATATAGAATAGAACCATTACATTTTATTGGCTTAGCCTTTCCCTGCACTGCCTATAAAAACAGACACCGCTTTAAAATCTCTCCCTAATGTCCACTTTCTTGAGGGTGGAGCTGACCTCAAGAAGTTTACTACTTGTCTGTTAGTTAAGACTAATTAACTTTGACTTTGTTGTTAGGGTATCCTAATCTGGGGGTTCATCTTAAATAAACTGAAGAAAAACTGAATTCAGACCAAGAACTGGACAGTGACTGTTTATAACTTTATGTATTGAGACTTCTTTTTCTTTACTTCATGGCACTTACTTGTAAGGAAATTTTGTAAATGTGTAATCAATTTACCATTCTTTGATAACTACTCTTTACTGCTAAACCTTTTTTTATGATTGTGTTGCTTGCCCCTTTTCAATAAGAAATTCATCTTCAATAAAACCCGCCTTGAAATATAGAAAATAATTATTTTGCTAATTATTATGTTGTTTTGACATTAAAATACTAGCACTCTCCCTGGATGTGAAATGATTTGCTCACATTGATTTTTAATGGTAGCATTAATCTATAGCCATTAGTGGGATCTTCTGAAGAAGTAGGTCACTTAATTTTTTATTTCCTAAATGAGAATCTGGGTTACATTTTAGTTTTTTAACATAATTTATATATGAAATTAATACATGCAAATATAGTATCATTTTATTAAAATTACTATAATAATTTTATACTGATTTATATAGAGTTTTTTTGCATTACACAAGGGTTTCATAACAAAACATTTTAATATAAACCCTATCATGTTCAAATTTGAATAATAACTCTAAAAAGTAGTGTTTATACAATACCTTATATTTACATGTCAATTATATCAATATAACTGAATAGCATTTTAACTTAACTAATGGTCAAAATAATCTTAAACAATAAAGTTATTATATAGCCAGTTTTTTAAATCTTAATTTTTTATTTTATTTTGATCCACTTATATTTAAAAGTATTTACCGTAAGAAAAATTTATTTATAGTCTTTCTCGGTATAAAAGAAAAATAAAAACATTCCAGAAATGCATCTTTGATAAGAAAAACTTTGTTTTCCCAAACACTACAAATGACAACGCTGAATCTCATTGATCAATGGCCAAATCAAAATGTGCTATTGGTCAAAACGGAATCAGTGCTCTGAGATCTAACAAAAGCTAAAGTTTTAGACAGAATCTTTTGAATATAACCATTGGATAAGATTCACAGATAATGGCAGGTGCTGTGAGATAGACTTATCTGCTCTTGGCTGTGTCCTTGGCATATGCTGTTTTTGATGAACATCAAGGCCATTACAGTTTAGAATGATTGAAATAAACACTTCTTGCAGTCAGGTACTAATATATGTATATTAGAGGTATGGATACAATATGGGTTGTCATCTATCTATCATCTATCTATCTATCATCTATCTGTCTATCTATCTGAATTATTTATTTTAAGGCATTGGCTCACATTGTGGGATCTGGCATATCAAAAACATGTGGGGCAATCCACCAGGTTGGAAGTATATGGGAGTTGATGTTGGAATCCTGAGACTGAATTTTTCGTTATCCAGGAAACCTAAATTTTTTCTGTTAAAGGCCTTCATCTGCTTCTATGAGGTTCGCCCACATATTCAAGGGTAATCTCCTTTACTTAAAGTCAACTCACTACAGATGTTAACCACATGATAAAATACCTTCAAAACACCTAGATTTATTTTTGATTAAATAACTGGGCACTATAACCTAGCCAAGTTGATATATAAAATTAACCATTACAACATTTTTTTTTACTTTGATGCTTATGGCCCCTGCTGCAGAGCTTTTGGGTCCATGAACATCTCCTTACTTATGTTTGCTGTCTCTATCTCCCCTCACCTGTAAGAATTAGTACCCTAGATAACCTGTGTTGAGTCTTTTTAGAATCTCTCCGTCTCCCATTATTTTTCTTTCTATGAATCCAGAGTATTTTCTTAAGTAAATCTTTTATAGTAGTGGTTACACAAAAACAGAACACCATCATTTGGGCCAAAAGATTGTTTCTAACTTGAGTTACACATAATTTTACTGATCACAAAGGAAAAACAACATTTCAGTAGATATTACACTATGATTTTGTTACTATCTGGTCACAGAAAGTGTAATGGAATATTGAGATAACTGCCTGTATCACTGGTACTCATACTAGTAGAAGAAAATGTACTAACCAACTGCTTAAGCCTTCCTTCCTATGTGTTCATGCCCCAAATTTTAATTTCACTTACAAACATTCTGCAGGCCCTCACTTATGTCTTCCTTGAGTTTAATCACAGCTCCAGCACCATGTAACAATATTAAATTATGGCAAGTGATCTAACCATTCTATGCCTCAGGTGTTTCTTTTTTTTTTCATCTTAAAATGGTGAAAATAATACTGGGCTGTTGAGACGATTGAATAATACATTTGAAAAATATTTTCACTGTCTCTGGTATATAATATACATACAACAAATATCAGTTTTTATAATACAATATTACCTTCCTAATATTGCTGCATATTTACCTTGATGTTGAATTAATTTCAGTGTGACACATTGGAATAAATACAGATTTGCAAATCATACAACCTTGCTATCAATACTAGCTCTGCCATTTACTAGCTGTCTGACATTGGGCAATTTATTTAACACGTCTGGACCAAAAGTTCACTATGTGTATATTGAGAAAAATTAATCACATAAGTTGCTTAAGAGGATTAAGTAAGATAATGTAAAACTTTCAGTACTTGCTTCCTGGCATATGGTAAGTGTGCAAAACAGCCTCATAATTGCATTATTTTCATTAATAACTAAATGATTATATAAATAAAAAAGACTATGGATTTTATGTTGCACATTAAGTGTGGTAACTTACAAAAATTTTTATCCCACAATTCAAATATAATTGAACTGTCTCTAAAGAATTTCATTACTTAATATCAACAAGGGAATGCACTTATAGTAAGTTCACTCAGCTCCTAAAAGTGGTAAACAATGTTGTAGGTAGAGATATTTATCTTACTGGCACATAATTTTTCTCTTACCCTAAATTCCTTACCTGCTCCTGACTTGCTTTTCCACTAGTTCCTTCAGGAAAACTTTTCTTGACATAGGAGTTTTGTCATAGCAGATGATTTCTTTAGAGAAAGTCCCGGCAATTAAAATAATCATTTTTCAAGTCTACTTTCACTTTATTGGTAAGTACTGAACTTTATTACAGAGGAAACATTTTTGGGAAAAGTGATCAAGTATTTTGTTGGGTGCTATTAAAGCTATTTCATTGGTGGTGATTTTATGCAAGAAACAATTTATAATATGAAAATATTAAAAGCATCCTTTTTGAAGTGTGTGCTCCCTCTCTTCCTTTCTCTCCTTTCTCTTTTTCTCTTTCTGTACAGGAACCAGAGCTTAGACCTTTCATTAGCTGGGATGAATGCATGTCATTCTAACCCAGAAATTATGCTTCATTATTGAAAAGAAGAATTTAAATAGGTTTCACTCACTAGGTTTCTGTGCCTTCTGGAATTAGGCAGTGCTCGTCATAAATGAATTTAATCAACTTGCAGAAATAACCAACAGATTTTCTCTTCTTATTGTATATTGCTCCATGTGAAGCTAAAAATATTATGTTAGAATAAAGAATTGTATTCTTATAAAACCATTCTTTGTCCTATAAACAACTTTTTAAATGATTAACATATAAGAAAATAAAGGCCTTTATACCTTCTCTCTTTCTGGGTTTCTCATGGATAAGAAACATGTAGTGTTATAAAATAAAATATCCTGCTAATTGCATATCTATTTGTATAATATAAAAATAAGTTATATGTGTAACAATATCTCAATGTTAGAACATAATGAAGTACATGCATAATGAACATTGAGATATAGTTAAAAATATAACTTGTTTATATTTACATATAACCATTTAACTTTATTAATAATAAAATTATATATTTATACGTTTTAATTATTTCTATAGGTAATAAGAAATGATAAACTTGCAACTTGACGTTTCCGGTTATTTTTGGATCACCTTAATCACAAAAAAATGATTAGTAAAGATTGATTTTACTCTGTCATTATATAATACGTACTGAGATACTGCCTATTTGAAGAAATCATATTACAAACATCTAAACTCTCAGAAAATCAGTCTTCTTGAAAGTTTTTTTATTTTGTTTTGTTTTTTATAAAAGCTACATCATGTTTGCATTTTTTTGGAAGATGACTGATATAACCAGAAGTTTTGTCTAAAATGTGAGATAACTTTATTTTAAAATATGCTGAGTAATAGTTGATTAGCATTTAATTATATAATCTTCTGCTCTTAAATTACTTGAAATATGGGTCTTATCTTCCTGAAATCTTTGTAAATTCATCGGAAACAGGGGCTTTTCAAGCCACCGCTCATATATCAATCTAATGTACATAAGCAACTTGCTCAGTTCCTAGAACTAAAACAGTGTTTGCTGTGACCATAATTTTGTAATAGTTTACATAAAGAACTTAATGAACTTGTGAAAATAAAAGCAACTATTTATAAAGTCATCTAGCACTTATATGAAACTTCAATAGATGAAAATTATTTAGCAAAGTAAAATGGTAAAATTATAGCCTCAGATGAGAAAGTTAAGCAGTGTTTTATTGTAAACTATTTCATTTACTAGATGTGATTCTGAAAACATGTATAAAAGGTTTCTTGAAAATTACACTTATTTGTTTGTTTTTGATATAGTTCAAAATACAAGGAATTCAAAATATAATAATTCAGAATACAGAAAATACAATAAGAGAAAAAGAGAAATGCTATGCCAATTAACCTTGATTACGAACAGAATCATTTATCTAAATTGAGAACAATTTTTGCAAAAGACATACATTTGCCCGAAAGTTTCCCTCATTTTTATATGAACATTTTACTCAAATTATAAAGTGAGAATTTCTCCATATTATTTAAGAAGTGTATCAATTATTTTCTATGAAATATTTTATATACAATCAAAATATAATATATACAATATAATCTTATTATTATAAAAATCTACCAATCAAGGAGAACAGTGTAATTCCATTTTGATTGTAAAAGTGTCCTATATTTGTATGTATATGTTTGCATTTTTTTTCCCGAGTGTGAACCAAAATGTGGAAAGATACACATCAAACTAATTCTATGAGAACTCAAAATGGAGGTAAATTGATGCATCAGGTAGGTTAAATTATACTCAGGTGACAAGCGGCCCCCGAAGCTCAACGTTTAAAAACAATAAAGACATTTCTCACTCCTGCTGCTCTTCCATGAAGGACTACCGAAGAGTTCTGCTCATGATGACAGGCAGGATCATGGAGCATAATGATGGAGCATACACCATCTCATATGCTGCCAGTTTCTGAGGCAGACGAAAAGACAAGTTGTACTCTTACTGACAATTAAATACTGTGGCCAGGGTGTAACACATTTACTCACAACCCACAGGCCAGTGCTGTCACTTTTTCCAACCACAAAAAAGCCAGCAAATGCAACCCTGTCACATTCTTAAAAAGTGCAGAGCCAGAAATAATAGTGACCAGCACTAATGACTACCATAGGTAGAAAGCAATTGCTAGTATGTTCTTCATTCTTTTTGGTATTGCTTGTGTAGAACGTAGAAGATACTTCAAATACTTACAAATTAGAGGTAATTCTACTCTCATCATCTCCTCCTCTTTATCACTGTCGCTTTAATTATACATAGAAAAGGAAGGTAGAAACACATAGGGAAAACCAGGCTTCGTTAAGCATCGCCTATATTCTTACACTTCGGTTAGGAAAGTTCTATGATGCAAAATACATGACATGGATACTTTCTCGGGTGGCTCTTACTCCAGGTGGCAAAACCGGTGATGGAAGAGCATAACATAAATGCAACAAACCTAAGAAAGGCTGGGAAGTCTCGCTGGAAAAGAAATGTTTTTTTTTTTTTTTAATATAAGACTTGATTAACACCACAGATCCTGGTCCATTATTTTCTGAGAGTATTTTTGGCAAAAAAAAAAAAAAAAAGTTAGAAATGATGAGGCTTATTCTAATGGAGGGGAATGGTGCAGGTAGAACAGTTTGAGTGAGATGGAGGACTCAGAAAATCTATTAATAACAAACAAATTTAGAAAGATTGAGGGGCAGCTGGGCTGGGCGCGGTGGCTCAGGCCTGTAATCCCAGCACTTTGGGAGGCCGAGACGGGCGGATCACGAGGTCAGGAGATCGAGACCATCCTGGAAACTCCGACTCTACTAAAAATACAAAAAATTACCCGTGAGTGGTGGCAGGCGCCTGTAGTCCCAGCTACTCGGGAGGCTGAGGCAGGAGAATGGCATGAACCCGGGAGGCGGAGCTTGCAGTGAGCCGAGATCGCCCACTGCACTCCAGCCTGGGTGAGATAGCGAGACTCCATCCCCCAAAAAAAGATTGAGGGGTGGCCAATAAAACACAAACCTATGCTAAGAATGGTGGGCTCCATAAATCTAGAAAGTATGAAAGAAAATTATTACAAGTATATATAATTTAACATGAGAGATATTGTTAATATGAGGCCGTATTCCCTAAATATGAAATGAGTAATAAAAACTGGGCATTACATCAATTTTCCTCCCCAAACTTAAATTCTACGCAGTGATTTTATAGCCCCAGTGTTATCAGGAGTAAAATGCTATGGGGGAAAGCCCTCTTCCTACTTACATCTCAAATGAACATGGCTCCTTCTGTGGAAGTGGGAGTAAATTCAGGTCATTCCTAAAGAGGCTCCGTTTCCATATCACTGACCATTTTCTGCCATAATTTACAAATTCACTATCCTGTCATTATTACAGAATGAAGTAGTGAATTCTTTTATAACATGTTGAAGCAGTAAGTTAGGGAAATGAACACTCCCTACATTTGTTATTGGATCTATGTTCATAGTTACAAGGAATGTATATTTGGAATACGATTTGTAATATCTGAGTGGCAAGTAGCCATTATTATTCCTAATATAAGGGGATGTGGTCAAACTTTGCTTATTTAGAGACTACTTAATCAATTGAGAAAATTTAAGGTATAAATAATGAAAATGTTATATTCAAAGACTCTATTTCTTTTTCTTTTTGAGATGGAGTCTCACTCTGTAGCACAAGCTGAACTGCACTGGTGTGATCTCGGCTCACTGCAACCTCCACCTCTGGGGCTCAAGCCATTCTCCTGCATCAGCCTCTCAAGTAGCTGAGGCTACAGATACACCACTACACCTGGCTAACTTTTTTTTTTTTTTGTATTTTTAGTAGAGATGGGGTTTCACAATGTTTCCCTGTGTGGCTGGTCTCGAACTCATGACCTCAGGTGATCCGCCTGCCTCAGCCTCCCAAAGTGCTGGGATTATAGGCGTGAGCCACAGCACCTGGCCCAAAGACTCTATTTCTATGTTAGAAAATAAACTAAGAGCCCATAATTTACCATTATTTGTGTGTATCTGGGGGGAGATAGCAACTTATTTTGTCATAAAGTTTTTAAAATTGCCCTTAAAACCAGCTTATATATGTTCCTAACTCTTCAGGATGTTCAAATTCATACAAATTATCTTATTCTTATTTTGTCAAATTATTCTCATTTTGTCAAAGTTTTGGTTTATTTGCTTATTTGTTTTTACTGAATAGGGAGGAAATTAATTAACATAAAAAGGGCTTGCATATTTTATAAATACATTTCAATTATGGTCTTTGGTTATATAACATATGATTTAAATAAGACACACTGTCTATATGTTAGCAATTTATTATGAAGGATTTGCATATGCTCCAATTACCACTATGAATAATTGTTATTTAAAGTCTCATAAAATACTTAATTATCCAAATGTATGTGCTTTAAGGAATTTAGATATAATATGAAACAGAAAATCGTACTTGGCTAGTTTTAACTTTCTTCAGCTACAAAATGTCATGATGGCAAGTTACCTAATTAAAGGCAAGTACCCAGGATTCACGAAAACCAGTAAGTTGGTAATGGTTGACTCCCTCAGTTAAGGTCCCTTTATACAGCTATGGATTCTATAGAATGAATCTGTGATTATGTAAGAAGCTTCTTGGATGCAGCTCTGATTTTAGAAATTTAGGAAAGAAGAAATTCTTTATTCAGGCTCTACTGGTAGAGTTTGTAGTCTCTCTTCATGTCTGATAGTTATAGCAGCTAATGAAAACTTAGGACATTGCAAGTAAAAACAATGAAGTATTAGGTTGTTGTCTCATTTTATGAAATTAACTCTCAACTGTCATTATCAAGTTTTATGCTCAGAATTTCACTCTTTGTTCTGATTTGATTTTTTATAACATGTTAAGATCGCATTGTAAGACTTTTCATTGGCCTTTAGCCAAAAATAATAAAATTCTGACCTGATATAACTCTCTTTTGAAAAGTAGAAAAGATCCCAAGAGAATGCAATTTTAGATCTCACACATAATTTCCCGTTCTCCTCCCATAAATCAGACTTCTGTAAAATACTGTTATACCATTCACATTTCTGCAGATACTAAAATTCACCATTTATTTTCCAGTCTGCATTCTTCAAGAAAAGGGATGTTAGCAGAGGTTGTAAAGAGCTGTGGTAGTCAAAAAGAAAGGGCAGGATTCCAGTTTGTAGAACTTGTTGACATTCTGCCAATTCCTTTATTAATACATGTTGCTAAGCAGAGCTCATACTCAGTGTGTTCCAGCACAGCCAAATTGATTGTTAACATTTTGAAATATTAACATTTCAGTAGGTAAATGGCCACCATTCTGTTCTTCCCAGTGTCTCCTTCCTTATCCCAGTTTGATAGTCAATCACCTCCCACAGCACCCCAGCCAAATGTACTGTTTTGCATCTACAAAATAACGTGTAGCACCAGAAGTGGCGTTTAGGAGCTTGCCTTAGCTAGCATACGAATTTTTTCTGGTTTGTTTGGTTAGTGCCCAATCTCTAGCAGTAGTTGAATACTTCGAATATAATTCTTGCACCAAAGTATGTTTCTAGGTATAGGTGACAGAAATAGAAATATGGGAAAGATGGCCATAATGATTCAATGCTGAAGTGCTGAGATATCTCATTCAGAGTTGAAATATTGCCTGAAGCCTGTGTGTCATCATGAAAAATTTTCTTTCCTGCAATTGTGGGGTGTTGCCCTGTCATTCATTGAACACTTCTTGATGGCTATTTCCCAAATACTGTGAATGCAAGAATAATACAATGAGTTTTTTTTCAAAAAGCTGAATCAAGAAAAATAAAATACAATTTACATAAAAAAGTTTATGGTGAGGGGCAGAGTATATGAAGTGCACATTGATGTGGGGATGAGAGGGAGAAAGTAGGAATGGGTGTTCAGTTCTCTCTGGACAAACTTTTAGGTGGCCTGCTTGAATCACGTATTCATTTGTCCAACATATAATCATTGAGCATGGGTTCACATAGGACTAGAGATACAGAGGCAAACAAGAGAGGTATTCCCCTACCCTCCTTACCCATTGTATTATTTGCTATCCAGGAAGAAAGACTCTAAAACTAAGTACATTATTACTAAATGTATAGCACCATTTTGAGAACTTACCTAAAATTTTAATGCACTTTTTTATTTTTTCCTATAAAAGCAATGACTTTGATGATTGTGTTATTATTGCTTGGGACAAAGTATTTTGTAGACAACTATTTTCTATTGATTGTCATTGTCTTTCTGGTAATTCTATAGAAATAGGATACTTGGCCACCTTGAAATAAAATGTAAAATTTATTGAGTGAAACTAGCAGTTCATTATACCATTAATATTTATCTTGTGGTTTTCTCCTACTTGGTTAAGAACACTTGCCTCATTTGTCCTGTATGGAGAGGTAAGAGTTTAAAGACTTGCTCAAGGTGACAGAAATAGTGGCAGTCCTTATTTTACCAAATCCTTATTGCCTGGCTTTTGGTTGTTTCTTATAGCCCATCTATAGGTTGATGATTGCTGTTAGTCTCAACCAATTATGAGCATTTCTTCTCAAATCTCATTTTGCTACAGTATCAGTACTGCACTCCAGTTACTATTATAGGAAATAGAATGAAAGACAAGAAAATGTCATAATTTGTTCTTTTCTGGGCAGTAGCAAGAGAGAAATAATTATTTACTGAGTGACCGTATGTATTGAGTGACTACAGTGTACTAGATTCTGTACCACATGCAGGACATCAACTCTCCATGACTCCATGAGGTGAGATCACTTATAATTTACTCTGTTTCTTGAGGTTAGATTAAAAATTATCTAAGAGTTCAAGGGTGCTAAGTGACACAGCTGGGATTCGAAGCCTGTCCTGTCTCTCAAGAACTTTCTACTACTCTGTGAAGATATACTGATGTATAAAAGTCCATTTTTTCTCTACTCAATAATATCTATAGGTACAATAATTATATTTATTTGGAAACATTCTAAATCATGACATTTTTTCTAGAATAGATTCCATTGCAGTGGTAGAGACCACATTAGGTATTTAAATCTTGAATAAAAGGACCTTAAAAAATTGTTGGTGCTGATTTAGCCATTGAAACCCTTCCAGTGATAATGAACTCACTAAGAAGGTTACTGATTCCACGTTTGAACAACCTTTTGAGGGTCATTGTTAGTGCTACTTCTACTATTGTGAGCCATGCCAAAAAATGATAATTTATAGAAAATTTAAAATGTGCCACATGATTAACTAGTGGTACTTTCAATCATCACAACAACCATATAATGTAAGCTTACCTATTTTTATTTTTGATATTGAGAAACTAAGGGTTCAGGGACCAAAACCACACAGGTGGTCCATGTCTGTGCTAGAACTGAAGTCAGCTCTGTTTGACTAGAATGCATGTGTTCTCTCCATTATGCCAGCCACTACTATATCGGAACAGTGTAAGCCCTTAAGCAAAATGATCATACAAATATTGGAAAGCAGCAATTATATTTTCCCCTACTTCTTTTCCTTTTTAGACCAAGCACACTTAGTTTGTTCAGTATCTATATGACTTTTTTTCCAGACCATTCAGACTGCTGTCAACTTTTGACATGAGAAGTCGGCACAGTTCCTTAAATGTTGTCTGCCAGTACATACTATAATGGGAATGGCAAGTCCTAGTTCTGTGCTAAGAAGACAACATTGTCACTTATTTTGACAAGCCCTTGGCCTATTATATATTTGCAATAAACGAACTATCCTACATCTTGTTTTCCATTAATTGCTATTAGGCAAAGTCTTCCCTGTCATATATATATATATGAATTTATATATATGAATTTATATATATATAATTTATATATATGAATTTATATATATGAATTTATATATATATAATTTATATATATGAATTTATATATATAATTTATATATATGAATTTATATATATAATTTATATATATGAATTTATATATATAATTTATATATATGAATTTATATATATAATTTATATATATGAATTTATATATATAATTTATATATATGAATTTATATATATAATTTATATATATAATTTATATATATGAATTTATATATATAATTTATATATATGAATTTATATATATATATATATATATTAGTTTGACCATGAGTGTAGGAATTTAAACTTACCGCCTTTAAATTCCATCTTACTGCTCCTGGCTTGTGGTTTCCCACTTGACTGAGGTATTTCTCTTCATTTTTGTAACACCTGGAAAACTGTTATGCATGCGCTTTATTATTTATTCTTCCGAACTTTAGCAGTGCTTTAAATTGAGAAGGTACATGTTAAGTCCTATCCTCTAGGACAACAGAAGAGCCTGAAGGAGTAAACATTTTGGCCATTTGGCAAGAGTAATGTATAATTGGAGAACTTTGATAATTCATTCTTTCAACAAATATTTATTGAGGATTTACTATGTACTAAGCAGTGCTCTAGGTATTGGGGCAGAAGCGGTAAAGCAAATGACAGAAGTCCCTTTTTTTCTGTGAGCTTACATTCTAGTAAGAATATGCAGGTAATAAACAAATACACAACAAAAATATGTGGAAAATAGGGGGGTGGAGCCAAGATGGCCGAATAGGAACAGCTCCCATCTACAGCTCCCAGTGTGAGCGGCACAGAAGACGGGTGATTTCTGCATTTCTGTTTGAGGTACCGGGTTCATCTCACTACAGAGTGCCAAACAGTGGGTGCAGGACAGTTGGTGAAGCGCACTGTGCACGAGCCGAAGCAGGGTGAGGCATTGCCTCACTCAGGAAGTGCAAGGGGTCTGGGAGTTCCCTTTCCTAGTCAAAGAAAGGGGTAACAGACGGCACCTGGAAAATCGGGTCAGTCCCACCCTAATACTGCACTTTTCCAACAGGCCTGGAAAACGGCACACCAGGAGATTGTGTCCTGCACCTGGCTCGGAAGGTCCTATGCCCACGGAGTCTCGATGACTGCTAGCACAGCAGTCTGTGATCAAACTGCAAGGTGGCAGCGAGGCTGGGGGAGGGGTGCCCGCCATTGCCCAGGCTTGCTTAGGTAAACAAAGCAGCCAGGAAGCTCGAACTGGGTGGAGCCCACCACAGCTCAAGGAGGCCTGCCTGCCTCTGTAGGCTCCACCTCTGGGGGAAGGGCACAGACAAACAAAAATTCAGCAGGAACAACTGCAGACTTAAATATCCCTCTCTGACAGCTTTGAAGAGAGTAGTGGTTCTCCCAGCATGCAGCTGGATATCTGAGAATGGACAGACTGCCTCCTAAAGTGGGTCCCTGACCCCCGAGCAGCCTAACTAGGAGGCACCCCCCAGTAGGGACAGACTGACACCTCACTCGGCCAGGTACTCCTCTGAGACAAAACTTCCAGAGGAACTATCAGACAGCTGAATTTGTGGTCTCACGAAAATCCACTATTCTGCAGCCACCACTGCTGACACTCAGCCCAACAGGGTCTGGAGTGGACCTCTAGCAAACTCCAACAGACCTGAAGCTGAGGGTCCTGTCTGGTAGAAGGAAAATTAACAAACAGAAAGGACATCCACACCAAAAACCCATCTGTACATCACCATCATCAGAAACCAAAAGTAGATAAAACCACAAAGATGGGGAAAAAACAGAGCAGAAAAACTGGAAACTCTAAAAAGCAGAGCACCTCTCCTCCTCCAAAGGAACACAGTTCCTCACCAGCGACGGAACAAAGCTGGATGGAGAATGACTTCGACGAGTTGAGAGAAGAAGGTTTCAGATGATCAAACTACTCCAGCTACGGGAGGAAATTCAAAACAATAGCAAAGAAGTTAAAAACTTTGAAAAAAAATTAAGACAAATGGATAACTAGAATAACCAATGGAGAGAAGGGCTTAAAGGAGCTGATGGAGCTGAAAACCAAGTTTCGAGAACTACGCGAAGATTGCAGAAGCCTCAGGAGCCGATGTGATCAACTAGAAGAAAGGGTATGAGTGATGGAAGATGAAATGAATGAAATGAAGCGAGAAGGGAAGTTTAGAGAAAAAAGAATACAAATAAATGAACAAAGCCTCCAAGAAATTTGGGACTATGTGAAAAGACCAAATCTACGTCTGATTGGTGTAACTGAAAGTGATAGGGAGAATGGAACCAAGTTGGGAAACACTCTGCAAGATATTATCCAGGAGAACTTCCCCAATCTAGCAAGGCAGGCCAACATTCAGATTCAGGAAATACAGAGAACGCCACAAAGATATTCCTTGAGAAGAGCAACTCCAAGACACAAAATTGTCAGATTCATAAAAGTTGAAATGAAGGAAAAACTGTTAAGGGCGGCCAGAGAGAAAGGTCGGGTTACCCACAAAGGGAAGCCCATCAGACTAACAGCGGATCTCTTGGCAGAAACTCTACAAGCCAGGAGACAGTGGGGGCCAATATTCAACATTCTTAAGGAAAAGAATTTTCAACCCAGAATTTCATATCCAGCCAAACTAAGCTTCCTAAGTGAAGGAGAAATAAAAGACTTAACAGACAAGCAAATGCTGAGTGATTTTGTCACCACCAGGCCTGCCCTAAAAGAGATCCTGAAGGAAGTACTAAACATGGAAAGGAACAACTGGTACCAGCCACTGCAAAAACATGCCAAATTGTAAAGACCATTGAGGCTAGGAAGAAACTGCATCAAGTAACGAGCAAAATAACCAATTAACATCATAATGACAGGATCAAATTCACACAAAACAATATTAAATTTAAATGTAAATGGGCTAAATGCTCCAATTAAAAGACACAGAATGGCAAACTGGATAAGGAGTCAAGACCCATAAGTGTGTTGTATTCAGGAAACCCATCTCATGTGCAGAGACACACATAGACTCAAAATAAAGAGATGGAGGAAGATCTATCAAGCAAATGGAAAACAAAAAAAGGCAGGGGTTGCAATCCTAGTCTCTGATAAAATAGACATTAAACCAAAAAAGATCAAAAGAGACAAAGAAGGCCATTACATAATGGTAAAGGGATCAATTCAACAAGAAGAGCTAACTATCCTAAATATATATGCACCCCACACATGAGCACTCAGATTCATAAAGCAAGTCCTGAGTGACCTACAAAGGGACTTAAACTCCCACACAATAATAATGGGAGATTTTAACACCCCACTGTCAACATTAGACAGATCAATGAGACAGAAAGTTAACAAGGATATCCAGGAATTGAACTCAGCTCTGCATAAAGTGGACCTAATAGACATCTACAGAACTCCCCACCCCAAATCAACAGAATATACATTTTTTTCGGCACCACACCACACCTATTCCAAAATTGACCACATAGTTGGAAGTAAAGCACTCCTCAGCAAATGTAAAAGAACAGAAATTATAACAAACTGTCTCTCAGACCACAGTGCAATCAAACTAGAACTCAGGATTAGGAAACTCACTCAAAACCGCACAATTACATGGAAACTGAACAACCTGCTCCTGAATGACTACTGGGTACATAATGAAAGGAAGGCAGAAATAAAGATGTTCTTTGAAACCAACGAGAACAAAGATACAACATACCAGAATCTCTGGGACACATTCAAAGCAGTGTGTAGAGGGAAATTTATAGCACTAAATGCCCACAAGAGAAAGCAGGAAAGATCCAAAATTGACAACCTAACAACACAATTAAAAGAACTAGAAAAGCAAGAGCAAACACATTCAAAAGCTAGCAGAAGGCTAGAAATAACTAAAATCAGAGCAGAACTGAAGGAAATAGAGACACAAAAAACCCTTCAAAAAAATTAATGAATCCAGGAGCTGGTTTTTTGAAAAGATCAACAAAATTGATAGACCGCTAGCAAGACTAATAAAGAAGAAAAGAGAGAAGAATCAAATAGATGCAATAAAAAATGAAAAAGGGGTTATCACCACCGATCCCACAGAAATATAATATACCATCAGAGAATACTACAAACACCTCTACGCAAATAAACTGGAAAATCTAGAAGAAATGGATAAATTCCTCGACAAATACACCCTCCCAAGACTAAACCAGGAAGAAGTTGAATCTCTGAATAGACCAACAACAGGCTCTGAAATTGTGGCAATAATCAATAGCTTACCAACCAAAAAGAGTCCAGGACCTGATGGATTCACAGCCGAATTCTACCAGAGGTACAAGGAGGAACTGGTACCATTCCTTCTGAAACTATTCCAATCGATAGAAAAAGAGGGAATCCTCCCTAACACATTTTATGAGGCCAGCATTGTCCTGATACCAAAGCCGGGCAGAAACATAACCAAAAAAGAGAATTTCAGACCAATATCCTTGATGAACATTGATGCAAAAATCCTCAATAAAATACTGGCAAACCGAATCCAGCAGCACATCAAAAAGCTTATACACCATGATCAAGTTGGCTTCATCCCTGGGATGCAAGGCTGGTTCAACATACGCAAATCAATAAATGTAATCCAGCATATAAACAGAACCAAAGACAAAAAAACCACATGATTATCTCAACAGATGCAGAAAAGGCCTTTGACAAAATTCAACAACCCTTCATGCTAAAAACTCAATAAATTAGGTATTGATAGGATGTATCTCGAAATAATAAGAGCTATCTATGACAAACCCACAGCCAATATCATAATGAATGGACAAAAATTGGAAGCATTCCCTTTGAAAACTGGCACAAGACAGGGATGCCCTCCCTCACCACTCCTATTCAACATAGTGCTGGAAGTTCTGGCCAGGGCAATCAGGCAGGAGAAGGAAATAAAGGGTATTCAATTAGGAAAACAGGAAGTCAAATTGTCCCTGTTTGCAGATGATATGATTGTATATCTAGAAAACCCCATTGTCTCAGCCCAAAATCGCCTTAAGCTGATAGGCAACTTCAGCAAAGTCTCAGGATACAAAATCAATGTACAAAAAATCACAAGCATTCTTGTACACCAATCACAGACAAACAGAGAGCCAAATCATGAGTGAACTCCCATTCACAATTGCTTCAAAGAGAATAAAATACCTAGGAATCCAACTTACAAGGGATGTGAAGGACCTCTTCAAGGAGAACTACAAACCACTGCTCAATGAAATAAAAGAGGATACAAACAAATGGAAGAACATTCCATGCTCATGGGTTGGAAGAATCAATATCGTGAAAATGGCCATACTGCCCAAGGTAATTGATAGATTCAATGCCATCCCCATCAAGCTACCAATGACTTTCTTCACAGAATTGGAAAAAACTACTTTAAAGTTCATATGGAACCAAAAAAGAGCCCGCATCGCCAAGTCAATCCTAAGCCAAAAGAACAAAGCTGGAGGCATCACGTTACCTGACTACAAGGCTACAGTAACCAAAACAGCATGGTACTGGTACCACAACAGAGACATAGATCAATGGAACAGAACAGAGTCCTCAGAAATGATGCCGCATATCTACAACTATCTGATCTTTGATGAAGCTGACAAAATCAAGAAATGGGGAAAGGATTCCCTATTTAATAAATGGTTCTGGGAAACCTGGCTAGCCATATGTAGAAAGCTGAAACTGGATCCCTTCCTTACACCTTAACAAAAATTAATTCAAGATGGATTAAAGACTTACAGGTTAGACCTAAAACCATTAAAATCCTACAAGAAAACCTAGGCAATATCATTGAGGACATATGCGTGGGCAAGGACTTCATGTCTAAAACACCAAAAGCAATGGCAACAAAAGCCAAAATTGACAAATGGGATCTAATTAAACTAAAGAGCTTCTGCACAGCAAAAGAAACTACCATCAGAGTGAACAGGCAACCTACAAAATAGGAGAAAATTTTTGCAACCTACTCATCTGACAAAGGGCTAACATCCAGAATCTACAATGAACTCAAACAAATTTACAAGAAAAAAACAAACAACCCCATCAACAAGTGGGCGATAGATATGAACAGACATTTCTCAAAAGAAGACATTTCTGCAGCCAAAAAACACATGAAAAAATGCTCATCATCACTGGCCATAAGAGAAATGCAAATCAAAACCACAATGAGATACCATCTCACACCAGTTAGAATGGCCATCATTAAAAAGTCAAGAAACAACAGGTACTGGAGAGGATGTGGAGAAATAGGAACACTTTTACACTGTTGGTGGGACTGTAAACTAGTTCAACCATTGTGGAAGTCAGTGTGGCGATTCCTCAGGGATCTAGAATTAGAAATGCCATTTGACCCAGCCATCCCATTACTGGGTATTTACCCAAAGGACTATAAATCATGCTGCTATAAAGACACATGCACACATATGTTTATTGTGGCACTATTCACAATAGCAAAGACTTGGAACCAACCCAAATGCCCAATGATGATAGACTGGATTAAGAAAATGTGGCACATATACACCATGGAATACTATGCAGCCATAAAAAAGGATGAGTTCATATCCTTTGTAGGGACATGGATGAAAGTGGAAAACATCATTCTCAGCAAACTATCGCAAGGACAAAAAACCAAACACCACATGTTCTCACTCATACGTGGGAATTGAACAATGAGAACTCATGTACGCAGGAAGGGGAACATCACACTCCAGGGACTGTTGTGGGTTGGGGGCAGGGGGAGGGACAGCATTAGGAGATATACCTAATGCTAAATGATGAGTTAACGGGTGCAGCAAACCAACACAGCACATGGATACATATGTAACAAACCTGCACATTGTGCACATGTACCCTAAAACCTAAAGTATAATAAAAAAAAAAAATTTGAAAATAACGTGTTGATGAGAAAGTGGAAAAAAAACCAAAAATATGTAACACGTTAATAATGATGTTATGAAGAGAAATAAACAAGGAAGCTATATAGGGAGTATCATATTGAGAGTATGTAGTACAGAGAGGTCACCTCCTAAGTTCTTCACATTAACTGCTATCATAGATATATGGTGTACTGTAATTATTTTAGCATTATCTGACTCCTCTTTTAGACAAATTATTTTCCCAGGAAATGTCCTGTGTCTTATTCATGCAGACACTTTTAGCACCAAGCCTAATGCCTGGCATACAATGTTTCAATAAAAGATTAGTGAATCAGGACAGGGCATGGTGGCTCACGCCTGTAATCCCAGCACTTTGGAAGGCTGAAGCCGGTGGATCACAAGGTCAAGAGATCGTAGACCATCCTGGCTAACAAGGTGAAACCTCGTCTCTACTAAAAATACAAAACATTAGCCAGGTGTCGTGGCACGCCCCTGTAGCCCCAGGTATTCGGAAGGCTGAGGCAGGAGAATCGCTTGAATCTGGGTGGCGGAGGTTGCAGTGAGCCGAGATCACATCACTGCACTCCAGCCTGGGCAAAAGAGTGAGGCTCCATCTCAAAAAAAAAAAGATGAGTGAATCAGTAAAAGCCCTTCGTATCAATAACTAAAGTAATAGTTAACATATATTGACTGCTCACCATGTGCTGTACATTGTGCTCATCTCATTGAATTCTCGCAACTTTATGAAAACATTTTCTATATATACTATTATTCTCATTTTACCAATGAGAAAACAGAGCTACAGAGATGTGAACTAATTTAAATGAAATCATGTAGAAACAGAAATTCAAACCCAGATTTTCTGTCTCCAGATCCCTTGTTTTACAAATTTTCGCCACATAGGGCAGAAACCAATACCTTGTCAACAACCATTCCCCTAAAGATTTTATAAGGCACTATCAGAAATTATAATCTCTATAATATTAAAATAAGAATTTAGCTCAGGTAGAAGGTAGAACAAGGTAAGATAAAGTCTACCAAGCAAACAAATTTATTTCATTCACTTAAAATAGCTTAATATCCAAATGATTGTTTCTAAATTATAGCTTTCATTATGGTGGATTTGAGAAGAGAGAAATGAGAATCAGGAGAGAAAGAATGACGGAACATTTCCATTCTATATTAGAACGTGAAGTATGTGCTTTTTTCTAAGAAGGTATAAAGGTGGGGGATGGGAGACACCAGGCAGAAGCGACATTAGCAATTGATAAAATGTATAAATCCAAACAGGGATCACGGAATCATCAGGGTCTTATTCATTGGTCAAGCAGCAATGGGGCTGATTTTAGTGATAATTCTACTACCCTGGCCAAGCTGCATGCAGGTTCTTAAGGGAAATAAAGAGTAAGCGAGGGCAGTGATAAGCAAAAGCAGCAGGAGACAGATGACACTATAGAAGTGAACAGCACCTTGCCCAGTTATCTTTGCTCATTGCCGCATTCTTCTATCCCAGAATCAAGCAAAGTGGTGGATTATGAGGGCCACTGTCGCAATCGTGACACTGAGAAAATGGTTGAATGGTATCTTTATACTCTAATTTTAAAATTAAAACTTTGAGAAGTCTATGTGGGATAAAAGAACATTTGTTTAAGCATTCCATAATCACACATTTTGTATATGATTTTTGCTTTTAAGATTAACATTGCTTTTTGTGAGAGACATTTAAGCTATTTTATAGCTACATTCCAGCCACATCCTCTATATTTTAAATTAAATGTCTAGTGCTTCCATAATAAAGAAAACTGAAATCTTGATGGAGACAGCACAATTCATGGGACTCATGTAGTTACAAATCAGAATTTCTATTATAAATATTATATATGTCATAATATTTTTAAATGTTTGCAGTTCTTTATTTTAGGGACAAAGGTAAAATCTACTCAAGTTTAAAGATAATCCATGGTCATATTTCATACTTACTTTCCCACTAGGATGGTATGTGATTCAAAAGATGGATTGGTCTGTAATCACGTTTTGGTTTGTTTTGTGTTTTTGAAATAATACTATGATATTTTTAAAGGCATAAAGACAAGATGCTTACAGAACATCAGATGAGGACTTACTAACAAAGTGCTTCTAAAACACACTTGTAAGGGATTGGGGGAAACAGGAGAGGAATGAGGGGATGCCAAGAAAGGATGCAGATCAGGACCAACCTCATCCCCAGCCTGATCGTGTTGTGAGCTCGGGAGTGTGAAATATGACTCAAGTTTGTTCCAACTTAGGAAGGAAAACTGGCTACTGTGCTTTTTGCACCACCAGCCATTGCCTTTAAAAAGGCGATGATGCCTAAAGCCTCATATATCTCTTAGCTTCTGCATATGCAGTCAAAGCTGGCCTAATAACCACTTACACAGTTCTCCAGACAGAGTTTCAAGTGTGAGGCATTAGAAGCAATAAACACAAAGTGAATTAACTAAAATAGGATCCTAGAGTTCTGAACAAGACATGGACTATGTCTACTCTAACAAGTCATGTAGGAGTTACAAGGAAAGTGTCATTTACTATTTGCCTAGTCATCTTAAGATTAATTCAAAATGTATACATTCTGGAACGTTATGATACTTTTTTGAATTTTTAGAATGATGGCTTATTTTTTGTAACAATACTACATATTATGCAATAGAGAAAGGTACAAATAAGAAGTAAAAAAGCATCGAATATCTCACTTCTCAAAATGT
This sequence comes from Symphalangus syndactylus, assembly GCF_028878055.3. NCBI lineage: Eukaryota > Metazoa > Chordata > Mammalia > Primates > Hylobatidae > Symphalangus > Symphalangus syndactylus. The sequence goes on from NC_072440.2 coordinate 47,970,623, forward strand.
AACCATTAATATTTTTGTATGTCAATAGATTGCTGGATAGGTATAAATATATTAAAATGGGATCATAATATATGCTTTGAAAGGTGTCAGTTATCCTCAGAGCAAGCTATAAATTCAGTAGAATTCTACTCAAAATTTCCACTGTTTTATTCCTAAAACTCAACACATTTATTTGAAAAGTATATGGAAGAATATATGTCTGACAATATCTAAGACAATTCTCAAAAATGTTGATAATGAAGGGTACCTGCCATACTAAAAATGAAAGCTATTTTATAAAGTTACAGTAATTAACATAATGTTACATTTATAAATAAATTGAAATCTATGCTGGTGGGGCAGAACAAAGAGCTGACATATCCAAGTACATGTAAAATCTCAGTATATAATAGTAAAAGCATGTAATAAATTCATGTAAAATGTGGATTACTTGCGTTTAGATGGATTAAAAATCTGTAAGTAATAAACACAACATAATATTATTAGAATAAAATAGGATTTAACAAGAATTTCTTAGCTAAATACTAATTTCATAAATCACTAAGACAAAGATCAATAAATGTGACTACATCAGAATTTTAAGTGTCTGGAAAAAATACTTAAAGGAAAAAATATATATAGTAGGTAAAGTGTTAGCATCTAATTAATCTGAGACTACTTCACATCAATAAGACAAAAAGCCAGTTAAAAGTTAGAAAAAGGATATACACAGAATTCACAAAAGAAAAAATCCAAATGGCCAATATACTTAGAAAAAGATCCATGTTCTTATTTTTTTTTTTCTTTCTTTTTTTTTTTTTTTTTTGAGATGGAGTCTTGCTCTGTCGCCCAGGCTGGAGTGCAGTGGTGCAATCTCGGCTCACTGCAAGCTCCGCCTCCCAGGTTCACGCCATTCTCCTGCCTCAGCCTCCCGAGTAGCTGCGACTACAGGCACCCGCCACCACGCCCGGCTAATTTTTTTGTATTTTTAGTACAGACGGGGTTTCACTGTGTTAGCCAGGATGGTCTCGATTTCCTGACCTCTTGATCCACCCACCCGCCTCGGCCTCCCAAAGTGCTGGGATTACAGGCTTGAGCCACCACACCCGGCCTTCTTGTTTTATATTTAAATTTTACTAAAGTTGTAAATGATTTTGAATTGATATGAATGAAAAATGCATTTTCGTCCCCATCCAATTGGTTAAACAAAAAAGACATGATTGTCAGTATCAAGTGTTGGTGAAAAGGTGTTGACAAGGAAGTTCTTATAAACTTTAAAGATTAATTTGACATTAAAGTTGAAGTTACTTGTAGCCTGCAAATTGTCAATTGTATTTCAGTAGTAGTTCATCTAACAGCTATTTTGAACACAAGAACTGGGCCGAATGTATTCACTGTAGCCTTATGTGTAATAATAAAAATTTGGAGCAACTCAAATGATCATAATCAGGGACATAAATTAACTCACTTATTAGAAAAAATCTGAATGTCTACTATTTGCCAAACTCTTTAACAGACATTCATAAATCACTGAACTGCAGGCAAAAATTCACAACCTCAATAAATACATTGTGTGGTACATTCGTAGACTATCATACTATAAAATATTTTTATGCATGAACTAGATTAATATATAACAAAGTAATTAGAATTTCAAAAACAATGTTGAGTGAAAAAGTTACAGAATGTTACATATTATTTGAAATATTAGAGGAACATTTAAAGGCAAACACAACCAATATGGAATCCTATATGGTTTGTGGATATATTAATATTTAATAAATATATGTTATATTTTTGACAAACAAATTTTATGATAATAATAACCTTTTGAGAGAAACGAGGGAAAGATACTGGTAAGGCATGCATAGGACATATCAATTTTATCTTTAAGATTTTATGTATTCAAGATGTGTCAAAGCAATTACAAAATAATGCTACTATTTACTTATTTGTTGATGTATTTGTATGTTCTATACATTTGGATACCATAAGAGGCATATAAAAATGAGAGGGTCATAGTCAATCTCTGGGCTGGTAGAGTGGCTTTACACAGTGTCAAGAGGGTGAAGCTCTTTCTATTTAACTTCTCTGCCATTCTCGGATGCCATCTTGTGCCAAGATAAATACTTCAGTTTCCATATCATATTTGAATTCCAACCAGCAGGAGGAAGAAAGGAAAACTGAGGGAACGTTTATTCTTATTAAAAGCACAATCTAGAAAAAACACACCTCCCCTCTATTTGTATCTTACTTGCCAGAACTTAGGCTCATGATTACCCTAGCCATAAAAGATACTGGAAAATGTCTTTACGTGAGTGACCATGTGCCTAGTCTAACAATTTTGTTATTATGCAAAAGACAGAGAACAATTACTGGAGGAAAACTACCAATTTCTGCCATAGGTATTTGTAAATGATTAACTGCTGTTTTTTCATTACTTTATGTGATTCTGCTAGGTAGAAAATCATACTGTTTGAAAATAAGTACAGGTGGCATCTTCCTTTCCAGTCCTTATATGTATCTTCCCTTTACTGGTTTTATCAATTGGTTATGACTCAATTACAATGTTCAGTAGGAGTAGCAGTGGTGAACAACTTGTCTTTCACCTTTCTTTCACAGCAACACATACAATTTTACCATTGGCTTCTTTTCAAAGATTGCTCAATCTATGTGAAGAATACATCTCAAAAAGATGGGCGAAGAGTATATGCAGAAGACCAGTTGATTCGTTATTGCAGAACTCCAGGCAAGAGACAGGGTTTGGATCAGAGAGGGATTAGCAATGTGAATGGATAAAATTGCTTAGATTCCAAAAAAGAAAAAAAAAATGATCAGAGAAGAAAGGAGTGCTTGAATTCAAGATATATTTTGAAGATAGAATCAATAGTATTTGGTGGTAGATTATACTATAATATGCATGTGACAAATATAAGGAGAAAATAAGAATAAACAATGATTCTTTGGCTTCTGACTTGAGCACTTGTGTAAGCTGTCGTACTATTATTCAAGGTGGGAAGAACCTGGGAAGAATCAGAAAGTAGGGAGGGATGCAGGAATTAAGAATTGTGTTTTGACCTAGTTATTTAATACATTTGAGATAATTATTAGAAATTAAAATAGAGATGTCCAATCAGCATTTGGAAAATGCAGCCTGGCATTTAGGGGCAAGGTCTTGGTTAGTTACATAAATGTTCCGTTTTCAGTATGTAGATGATATTTAAATTTATATACCTGGATATATGCATCACTAGAGTGAGCATAGAGACAAGTAAAGAGTCAGAGGACTAAAATACTGCGGACCCCAGAATGTAGAGGTCCAGATATAAATGAAAGACCCAATGTGGGAAAGTAATACTCATAGAGCTACAGTCAGGAAGGAAAAACAACGATGGAGGCAGTACTCTGAAAGCTTCATCAGAAATGGCAAATACTGCTTAGAGCATAAAATAAAACAAAAACTGAGAGTAGACTTTCGGAATGGGCTTTATGGGGATTTTCACTACCTTTGTTAAGTACGTTTTCAGTAGAATAAAAGAAATGATAGCTTGATTAGATTGAGTGGAGGAGAAGAGAGAGGAGTTGGAAAATGGAGACAGAATACTTTTTGGATTAGAATGAAACAGAGTCAAAGAGAGTTATAGGATGAAGGCAGAGGTTGAGGTTTTCTTTTTTGTTTTAATGAAAGAGAGACTTTCAGTATGTTTCTATCATGATGGGAGTGATCCAGCACAGAAAAATCGATACGGTAGCTGAGAAAACAGAAAAGACCAAAGTAATAATCTTCAAACGATAAGCAGGAATTAAAATCAATATTTATGGAAGGCTTGGCTTTAGAGAAAGGCAGAACAGTTTCTTTTCTTGCAGCAAGAAAGGCATGATATATGAGCACCAATACAGATTGATAGATTCAGAGGTGAGAAAATGAGGACTTTCTCATCTACTTGTCTTGGTTTTTCCAGGGAAATCAGGTCCTCAGCTAAAAGGGAAGAGAAAAAGAATGTTGAGGTGTGAGAAGATAGGGGAAAGTATAAAATACTCACCAAAGACTAAGGGAGGGTGAATTGAATGTGGAAATGTGGAAGGATTACTGGACAGCCCTGGAGAATCACTTGGGTTTATGGTCATAAATATAAAATGGATGGTTAAAGTTTTCCTTGGGTAGTTTCTGCTACTCCCATACAGGTATAGAGCCGACTGAGTAAGAATTCATCAGGAATGAATTATTCTGATAATCAGTCAGAAGTAGAGAGGGTCAAAGGAGTAAGCGACGTATGCAAGAGAATAGTTATTTGCAGGAGACAATGTCATGTGTCCCTGATAACATTTTCTCTTTTTTCTCCCTAAAGGTGATCTTTACCTTTTCATTTTTAGTAATCATTTCCTTGCTTTTCTTTATAGTGGTATCACCCATGTACCCTTCAACAGGATAATTTAGTTTTGCCTGTTTCTGACATTTATATAAAAAGGATTAATGGTATTTTTTGCTTCCTTAAACTAACATGAAATTTTGGTTTTTATTATTATTATTATTATTATTATTATTATTATTTTGAGATAGAGTCTCGCTCTGTCGCCCAGGCTGGAGTGCAGAGGCGTGATCTCAGCTCACTGCAACCTCCGCCTCCCAGATTCAAGCAATTCTCCTGCCTCAGCCTCCTGAGTGGCTGGGATTACAGGCACCCGCCACCACGACCAGCTAATTTTTTGTATTTTTAGTAGAGACGGGGTTTCACCATGTTGGTCAGGCTGGTATTGCACTCCTGACCTCGTGGTCCACCCACCTCAGCCTCCCAAAGTGCTGGGATTACAGGCGGGAGCCACCGTGCCCGGCCTAAACTTTGTTTTTTAAAATATTCTTGTTTCCAATAGCTATAGTTTATTTATTACCACTGAGATGTAGCAGCTTGCAACTAAATGAAAATAACACAATGCATTCTTATACGGATTGATATTTTTTAAAAATAACTTTTTCTAATTTTTCAACAATAATAAAACAGAGTCTACCTACAAAAATTTCATAGCCTTCCAATAAAAGCTCAAAGAATATCACTAGTCCCATAAAAATATAAATACACGCAGAATATTCCGTATATTAGAAGTGTAGAATGAGTACTTAAATATGTGCTATTTCTTCTTTCCCATCAGTGACTGTTTCTAATGGCAATAGTATTTGTTTTCCAAATATATTTGAAATGACTAGAAAAGAATTTCTGAATACAGTGAGCTGTTTCGGTTAAGTCTCACATCAAAGACCTCACATTATAAAAAACTAGGTCAATGTTTTTAATAGTGTCTGATTAGAAACAATTGACCAAAATTTCCAACGTAATAAGATGATGATAAAGGTAAGTGAAAGGCAGAGCAAGCTTCTGCCTGATTGCTTGGCACTTTATTTGTGTGAATTCAAATATAGCACTGATTCTGTTTCTTCCCAAAATAAGTGCATTGATTCCATTTCTTCCCAAAATAAGTCCATTTAGTGACAATAAAACTAATGCTACAAGTACATTGCTGGGAAGCACTTGCCTGCTCAGCCAAAATTTTTCCTCTTGAAACTTTCCAGAATGGAGTGATGTAATTTGCAAGTGAAAGCCATGTTATAAACCTAGAAAATTAAATAATATTCACTTTCTAGGAAACACAACATCCTCTTTTACCAGCACACTTTTTCCTTTAAATTCTGAAAAAATATATATGGTGACAGTAGGTGCACTGAAAATTCAGTAGACTTCCTAGGTTGTTATTTTTATTAGCTTTTTTCCTAGTTAGGGGCTGAATTTGGAATTGAGGAGGAGAGTCAAAATTCAAATACATCAATGGAGTCTTCATACCTGAATCATATAGAATGCCTATATTTACTACTAACCAATAGAATAATGATAAAAGTATTAAGAATATAATAATTATAGATTATCTAGTAAGATGCTGCCAGGTAGCAACAATGTGTAATACATGATAAATGTGTCACATATATGATACAATTTAAGAGTCATACAAAATTGGGGGTTGATTTTATCATCCTTAATTAATACAGATTTGGAAATGGAGGTTTATGTACAGTAGCCAGGGCCCAGTGATATTCCAAGGCAGACATAAAGACTCCGAGCCTGTGTTCTTGGCCATATCCTACACTGCTTTTCTGCACTCTATGATCTAGTGACTTTATACCCTGTCTCCAGGACACACGAAGCTGCTCACTCCTTTAGCATATCCACATGCTGTTCTCACTTCTTTGCAGATTCTTTAGACAGGCTTCTTCCTGCCCAGGCTTCAATGCTTACCAGGTCTCATTTCTTCCATAATCTGCCAAAACGAATCTAGCAAATATGATGTCTTCCCTTTCCCCCTCAGCACTTAGTCAGAAACTTAGCACACATCTCAGCTCTCTGATTCTTGTTCCTGTGCTAATTCTTTCCTCCCAGCTGGACAATAATGCACTTGACAGAGAAGATGTTTATTGCTCATCACCCTTTACAGCCTGGGGATTTAAGCACTGGCTATTTAAAATACATTCATCAATTATTAATTATGTTCCAATTTTCAGGCTGTACACTTTGACCGTCTAGGAATATACAGCTTATTGAAGCATGATCCCTACCACAGGAGTTTAGAATCTACTAAAGGAAACTTATATAACTTACATAAGTTACATAAATGCCAAGTGGGACACTTTATGATCTGAGATCCCTTCATACATGTGCATCACACTCTCTGATCTCATATGAACCCCGTGAGGAAGGAGACTTCGCAAAGGAGGAAGGTGAAGCCCAGAGCCCCAAGTCAGAGGAACAGTAAATAGTAGTGTGAGAACTAGACACTGGGTCCTCTGGCTTTGGGCCCAAGACTTTCAGCAAAAACTGGACACCTGATCAAGAGCCTATAATCTGAGAATGGACCACTCATTTGTTGAACAATTAACTGCCAGACACAAAGTTACTGGACATACAGTGGTTGTTTTAGTTTGGATTCTCCCAAAAGGAGATCCAGAGACAAGGAATTGGTTGCAGGTAATTTATTTAGAAGGTGACCACAGGAAGCACAAGTGAAAAAGTACAGAAAGGGAGACAGGAAACATTAGAATATCTATAAGGGGGCAACTGGGGCTCAATTCTGTTGGAGACACACTGAGGAACCCTTGAAGCTTGGAGATGGTGGGTGGGGGGGACCATATGAACACCACCTCTTATCTGCCATGGGAGAAGGATTGCTGGAGGGGAGGGAGTGTCCTCTTCCAGCTGTTTTTAGTTGCTCTCTGGCAGGGAGGTACAGAAAAACAGGCACTTGAAGTGGGAAGATGTCAGCCTTCCAGGAAACTCTACACAGCTGTAGATGAACTCAGAGGTGGACAGAAGAGATATGAGGCAGGCCATCAGCAATATCTTCTATGGTGATGAATAACATGAACGTGTTTAAACATCAGCTTTGCCTTTTTGGAACTGATACACTCAAATAAGAGGTTTATAGCAAAATGTAATGGGGGCTCAGGGAAGAGAGAGTAATCCAGATGTTGTGTAGTGTTGAAGCAGGGCATGAATTTACCATCCTCCACCCTCACTGTCAGGCGTAGCACATGCAGATACATTGCTTCATAATACCTCTATGAATAATTTAAATGTTTCATGTTCGTTTAACACACATTTGCTTCAGCACCCAAGTATTGGTAAACGTGCTGGCCCACCTTGAGAAGCAACAGTTTATGCTCTGTACATCCACGTTTTTGGCCACAAACACTATCAACTTAAAAATCACTCATACGAACATCAATACCAGAGAGAGTTTGCAAATAAGTTGGACTGGCTATGAAGCAATCTAGGCAAACAGTCATTTTTCTCTTGTAGGGAAGTTACTGGCCATGTATCTTAGTCTTTGGGAAGTGTGGTGAAGGTTGAAATAGAGATGCACTGGCCAGATTTCTCTTCAAGAAAGGACTTGGAAAGCATCACCGTGTGTGTAGCTGGCGGACAACTCCCAGCTGTCACCTCCTTCAAGAGGAGGAGGGAGGTCGTTTCTGCTATAGAGAGCCACCTTGTTTGGGATCAAGTTCCTATCAGGATAGCCTGCATCATGTGACTTAGCAAAGTCGGGAGGTGTGGTGTGTGAAGGCTCAGTCAGTTCAGTCCCCATGGGAAAACACTGACAGGTAAAACTCAGTCCAGGCTGCTGAATTTGTTGAGCCTGAGAGCAGTTTGACTTCTTCTGCCCCAGATTGATTTGTTTGTTTGTTTGTTTGTTTTGAGACGGAGTCTCACTTTGTTGCCTAGGCTGGAGTGCAGTAGCACGATCTTGGCTCACTGCAATCTCTGCCGCCCCAGTTCAAGCAATTCTCTTGCCTCAGCCTTCTGAGTAGCTGGGATTACAGGCACCTACCACCACGTCCGGATAATTTTTGTAGGTTTCAGTAGACGGCATTTCATCATCTTGGCCAGGCTGGTCTTGAACTCTTGACCTCATGAATCCATCTGCCTCGGCCTCCCAAAGTGTTGGGATTACAGGAATGAACTACAGTACCTGGCCCCCAGATTGTTTTTAACTCTCTCCTTCCATAGTTGTTAATTTCCAATAAATATCTTGTACCCCAAACTCCATATCAGCATCTGCTCTAGAGAATACAAACTACACAAGGAAATGGGGGGCTAATTGTGTGCAATTTAATATTTTTTAAAAAACAAAATCAGGCCTGGCATGGTGGCTCATGCCTGTAATCCCAGCATTTTGGGAGGCCGTGGTGGGTGGATCAAGAGGTCAGGAGATGGAGACCATCCTGGCTAACATGGTGAAACCCTGTCTCTATTAAAAATACAAAAAATTAGCTGGGCCTGGTGGCACGCACCTGTAGTCCCAGCTACCTAGGAGGCTGAGGCAGGAGAATCACTTGAATCGGGAGGCGGAGGTTGCAGTGAGCTGAGATCACACCACTGCACTCTAGCCCGGGCAGCAGAGCTAGACTCCGTCTCAAAAAAAAAAAAAAGGAAAAAAAAAATGAAATGACTCATAGAATGTCATAGCTATAAGGAACTTAAATAATCCTAACCCATTGTTTTCATTTAATACAAAACAAAAAATATCTGAAGACGTCAGGTGAACTGTCCTAAGTGACAGAAACTTTAAGTTGAATTAGTATTCCATCTCAAGTAGGTCAATAATTTAAATTATTTTAATTCCTAAATATGGGTTTTGGTGTACACATAGTTTGAAGGAAGGTGAAAGACAACCAAAAAATTAAGAGTTTAATTGTAGAAACACTTGAATTTCTGACTAATATACTTGTTGTGTTGTATTGTATTATTTGCAGGTGTTGAAACTGGGGCTTAGAGAAGTTAAGTGTTGTTTTGTACCTCACAGAGCTAATACATGGTATTGCCAGGGGTTTAATCCAGTCTTTCAAAAACTAGATGAGAGTTCTTTCATTGTGCCATCCTGTTACCTTAAAAGAGCATGGTGGTCTATCAGATATAAGTTAGAAAAAATATTGACTATGAACCTTATATGTGGTAATATTCTTTGGAATAGAATTTTAACTGAGTGTTCTGTAGAATAATTCTCTCAGTATATGATCCATATGAACCACCAGCATAAAGATCCCTGGAAATGGGTTTGGTAAGCCAGGTTGTTATCAAGTGCCCTAGGGTGATTTTAATACACACACTTAAGTTGGGTAGCTATTGTAGAAATCGATTTATTTAGTTTTACTCAGAGTAAAATCAATTCATATGATGGATTATAGACACATTAATATAGGCAAAGCAAAATTGCTTTAGTGAGTATGAGTATCTTAATGAAGTTACTAAAATGTATGTATAGAATAGAGAGAAAAATTAGAGGGACTAATGTATTAATATATTCATAATTGTAGCAACAAGTCCACACCCTCTCGTTTCCACTTTAGTGCACGGTGACTGGACTTCCAACTGCCAATAACTGATGAGTGTGATGCATCACACAGGTTACCTTAGATAACTTTGAGACACACTTTTTACACCAGCCCACAGACTTTTTCCAGCTCTCCAGAGTGGTGGCTAACTTGATAACCCAACCTGTATTCTCCCTGTTCCTTTCTCCCTCAGTTCTACAATTTCTTTAACTCCCAAACAAACGACTTGCAGGACTTCTCTTAAAACATCCAAGACATAAACATCTATATAAATGGAATCCATAGACAACACAAAAGTTTAATTTAATTTGTAAAAATGCTTCTTATATTTTACGTATATATGCTGTAGTATTTTCTATTAATTTCTTCCTAATCAGTCATCCAGGGACAGACAGTGATTAAGTTATCTTCTCCCTGTGTAAAGCAATGTCTTTAATCAACTAAATTTTTGAGCAAATTTCCTTCTCTATGTTGAAAAACTTTTTTTAAGTTTATAGATATTTTGTTAAACTCCTATTTTATTGTTCTTTGGAAAGGAGCCATGTCATGAATGTCCATGGTTCTAGTTCACTCTGATATCTGGGAAGAAACTCAACAGATCTGACTCTGTAGACCTGTCAAAACAAAACATTGAAGTGAAATGGAATTTTTAATCAGATTACTTAGATAATTTGATACTAAAATAATTGAATTCCAGGAAAAATTAAAAAATGTGAATATGAGTTGTCTCCTATATTTCCAAAACTGTTCCTCCTGTACATGTCAAAAATGCAAACATACCAAATAGATACTCACATTCACATGAAACATACACACACACAGAATGACAAAGGGTCATATCATCCTGGAAATACAAATAAATAGCATTTTATCGCTGATTAATCCTAAATTTAGGTGATTTGTATGGGCTTTGAATTTGAACTGCAGTACAACAACGTAGCCCAAAATACATGTTGGATTCAATTTGGTAATTCCTTGTCTTGCTAATTAGCAGTAAGATTTAAAATTCCTGTTTAAAAATCGGGCTTTGTAAATGCCTAAGCCTCAATTGTATATGCAAATTCCACACATTTTTATACTGCTTGGAATAACTGCATATGCAAACAGGTAATTTGACAGTTAATGATTCATTTACACGTGCAAACCCACAATTTAAACATACAGATGCCAATCGGTGCATGTAAATAATATTCCATGTGGACCCTATTTGCCAGATTTCTTTTTTCTCTTCCTAAAGAAAATGACCCTTTAAATAGTTTTCCTTTTTTCATTTTCAGTACAGAAAATGTATTAATATTTAGGCAGGAAAAATATTTTAAAATTTTAAATATATTTGAAAAAATACTCCTCTTTGCCTATTTGATATTCATGAAAGCAAAGTTTATTCATTTGGTCCCAAATTTATAGGATATACAGTATATATTCATGCAATGCCTGTATATGTTTGATTAGAAATATAAAATCATGACACAGCTGACTTTGTGTTTATCATCTTAACACTTTTCAACCTGAAATAACATAAAAGCTTTTTTCTTCAAAAGACCAATATTTAAAGGGTGTTGATTTATGTAAATCAATAATTTATCAACTTGCTGTCTTTCCTTGCTGCTAGCCAGATGCTTCTCGCTTTGCTCGGCCAGACAATGTCAGCTGCAACACATAATGGCCTCTGCTTCATGTAGAAATAAGAGCATAAATATTTTAAAAATCCGGCTACAGGAAGTTAGGAGGGTTGGGGTGGGGGTGAGAGATTTTACTGGTTTATTGTGAGAGTGGAACAAGTCTACATATTTTATGGGTTGGTTTTATCAGAAGTGGAGGCAGGGACGTCTCTTAGCCTGATTTTTATCTCCTAACAAGGCTGACAGACCAAAGTCTTTTCATAGCAATTTGTTGAAGACATCTGGTGAAGCTTTCTAGGGGATGAACACACTGCAGAGTGTTCCTCTGGTATCAGTTGGCATGGCAACCAGTAAAAGACTATTCAACATCAGTAGGTTTCGAAAAGGTTGAGGCCTAGTTGAAAATCCATTTGGGCTTCTACCTGCAAAATTCTTTTGAAAATGCACTAAATCTTTTCTTAGGGCTCTAGAGACTGAACCAATATGTACAACTGTGGCACCTTCAATCTTAAATAATTTTCAAAACATGGGATTAATGATTCCAGTCACTGGAGGTATTACAGAAGATAGGGAATTACTGGCACTGCGTTGGAGAGGATATTAATAGAAACATGGCTGTTGTTTCTCTGTGTGTCTTACCACACAGGAAACAAAGTGTTACTTTCAAATTTCTATAAATTTTAAGTTAATAGGATCAAATGAATGAAAGAAAATCTTTACAGGCATTTTAAAAATATGTGTATTTGTCCCAAAGAGCTAAATATGATTTTCAATGCTGAAAGTGAATAATTTATTTTAAAATATTTATGTTACTATAAAGAGTCTTTTCAAAAGATTGCTACTATTTTATGCTAGAATATTCTAGTTCCAGGACATTTTTCATAATGTTATTATCTGTTTAAGCATTATGTTTTGCTATCAATAAAGTTATAACTCTTTGAAAGACAAATAAACACTGTGACATTAACACAATTTTTATAAGTTATAACTAAACTAATATTAACTTTAACTAAAATGAAAAGTTCTTGTGATGTTTCATCCAAATACATGTTGCATTGCATTGCTGATTTATAGCCAGGATCCTAGAATGAAAAGACAAAAAAAGGAAATAACTTTCTAAAAACATATTCTAAAAATTTATAACATGAGAAAAATAAATAATAGCACATGACATCTTTGCCCTGATCATGAGTTAAGATATAAATATTTCATTTAAGCGAAATATTCCATTCAACAGAGGGTAGTCATCAAACTTAATTTTAAATTAAGAATTTACTTAAAATTTAAATGACAACGTTATTCTTGAGTGATTTTCACTGGCTCATGAAACTTGTGCAATGGAGTCCAGCAATACCATCAGCATCCCTACAATATTTAGAGTCGATTTGTATCAGTGTCATACAATACTAGTGCTGTTATGCCCCTCACCTCAGAGGCATGTGAGAGTGAATGAGATGGCACAGGATGTCTGTGAGCTGCTTGAAATCATGCCACGAGGCATATCCAAACAGGAATTTATTTGTATTATGGAAGAGTAATTCTGGTTATACTTTATTACATTCTATTGCCTCAGAGGCCATAACAATATTGGCAAGTGATGATTCAGCCTACCACAGGGCCCAGGAAGCCAAACGATTTGGGTGCTGTTCCTGGTCCTAATACTGATCTGAGTAAGAGGGAGGCCTTCCCTTCTTGCAGCCTCTTAAATTCTTTCTCAGGAGAATGAGGACAGAAGGCAGCCCTTGCTGTTCCCACAGAATTGTGGTAAAGAGGGTAATTTTGCATGATAGCGTTTTGAAAATTATAGAGTTCTGAATTATAAACTGTTTTTGTTGCTGATAAAGGAATGAATTGAATTAAAAATATTCCACATAATCAAATAATACCATTAAATTTTGAAGGCATTTAGAAATTCAGTATTTTTATAGCTTCCCAGGAAGAACTAAACAGCAACTTTTCTTCTTGAGTCTGGAAGTTGCAACTCGCTCTTGCTTCCTTTCATTCTCTGCTTTCCTTGAAAATGGACCGAGGACTACTGGCTGCTTTTCTGTGACCGTGAAGCAGCTACAAAGGAAGACCTCTTTGCTCGCTCTCCAAGTTACACTGATGTGAAGCTCCTTCTTTTACAGTGTACTAGGGCAAAGGCCAATATATCGCTTAATAATTGCAACAATTTATAAAGCATTTATGAAATGCCAGGCACTATGTCAGGAGCTCAACACATATTATTTCATTTATTCATCGTGACCTCCCCCAGAATATATTATTATGCCTTTTATACAGATGAAAAAACTGAGGCTGAGACCAGTTAAGCAGAATCATTATGAAAAGCCTTAAATCTAGTTCTCTCTTTCCCCAAAGGTGCACATATTTGGACAAATCAGAAAGGCCAGAGAAAGGATTTTTTTTCACATTTACTCAAATCAAAAAGTAAACACATCTGTGGATAAGTGAATAATTCACAGGTGAAAGTCATAAGAAGGAATCTATTCTGACTTCCTGCTCTTGGTTCCCAAGCTACCCACACAAAGCAAGTCTTAAAAGCTCCCAGAATTTTAGACTCCTCTTCAGGCATTTATAGATGATGGGTCATTGCTGCTAGAAAGAGTACAAAACTCTCCACCCAGTCTTATATGGCTACGTGGGGATCATTTGGTCCCTGCACTTTCACGGTGAGTACTCAAAGCAACAAATGCTGACAATAAATGACATACAAAGCTTCTATTCCCCTCTTCTGTTCCATTTCTCATTTGTCAGCCCTTGGTAAATGCCACATCCCCCAACCCTAGAAGATGTATTTGTGTCCAATCTTTTGACACAGGACCTTCAGGTCAGTGGATTGAAGGACAAAGAATAGGAAGAAAGAGACAATCAGGATGACTAAGAACTAAATTTAAATAGACAAAAATTAATTTTTAATTAGAACATATGTTGACTACATGGCCCCAGGGAATTTATAGTTGAGCTTTGTGTCTTGTTAAACTTGTTTCAGTGTTTGCTACAAGGATTGAGACTTTCACCAAAATGGAAAAGTTCCATAAGCCAAGAGGCTTCAGCTAAACATTTTTTAAAAAATTAATTTCCAGAATGCCAGGAACATCCTGCTGCAAAACCACAGGTGTAGCTCACTAGTGAACGTTTGAGTGGGAGATAAATTCATTACACAGCCTAATATCTACTAAGTCACATGATGAGACAGAAGATGTGTTGTTCCATCATGGCTTCAACCACCATATGCACAGAACTAGCCAGTACTCCAAACCAGAGATGAAAATGAATCTTGCAACCAAACATGCTGCACTCCTCCCACCAATAGTCTCATTCTGGAAAACAACATGATCTACTTCAATATTTAGCAATTTACTACCCATAAAATGATGACAGCCCATTTAGCTAAAAAATAGAGGGGAGAAAAACAGTATCAGCATGGGTCAAGAGCACACCAATAGATCAACAGATCAACTATAAAAAGGTGGAATATTGTATTATAATAGTTTCAGCAGGAATCAGGTATCCACACGAAACTAATTGATGACAAGGTCACATAAAGAATATGGCAATTTCCTAGGTTGCCATGTGAATAGGTATGCATTATCCAGTTTGAGAGATTTCAGGGAGACTGGGGGATGGGCACTTAATCACGTGGATGCCCACCAGATACGTGAAAATACAGAGACAGCATGTATAGTGCTTGTGATGTGCATAATGACAGCACATAAGCTTTAGGGGTCTTGAATATTTTCCTGGAGAAGTTTTCATCTGAGATAGAGATTCAAGAATGGGTAACTTTTACCCAGGGAAGTGGGAAGCACCACCAAGAGGGGCTGGTGTTTCACAAACATAAAAGATGACATGGTAGTGAGACAGTTTGCTCTTGTGGGAACAAAACCATTTTATTGTGAATTTGATGAGATTTTATCATTTCTGAAACAGGCAAAGGTATGTGCTAAAGTACATATTCAAAGAAATGTTCTTAGATAATTCGTCATATTGGACTTAATGGAACTACAACAATGAACTCAAGTAGCTGATCTGCAATGAAAATAGAATTGCAGGATAAAGCTTTACACTTACACAAAGCACCCACTATACTGAGAACTAGCTGTGAGATCCTGGGCGACTCGGTTGATGGTCCTAAGACTTAGTTTCCCTATTTATAGAAGTATCTCCAAGATCCTGCCCATCTCTCTCAATTTCTACATTTGTGGTGGTGGTGTTGATGTTTTTATTTAATGGAGCTCTTTTGCACAAAATCAGGGCAATGCTCCATTTGCTTTTCAATTAATTATTTCTCAACTAAATAATCATCATTTTAAATCAGATTACTCTAACTTTGAAATAACTCTAATGAAGTAATTTGCTGCTTTAGTGGCATTTTAATCTATATTTATAAAAGAAGCTGGGCACCTGAGAATAACTCATTTTCTACTTATTCCTTAAGTTCAAAATTTGATAGATTTGACATATTTTTTCTCCAATATCCATGGATTAATTTCCTCTGCCGGTGAAATTACACACACACACACAAATTGATTAGAAACCTCAATGTTTCTGTTATTAAAATGAGGGAAGACCATAGTGGCCAGAATTCGAAGTTAGATCCTGGATGGACATTAAAATCTAACATCAGGCCAGGCGTGGTGGCTGATGCCTGTAATCCCAGCACTGTGGGAGGCCGAGGCAGGTGGATCATTTGAGGTCAGGAGTTCGAGACCAGCTTGGCCAACATGGTGAAACCCCCACCTCTACTAAAAATACGAAAAAAAAAAAAAGTAGCCAGGTATGGCACATGCCTGTAGTCCCAGCTACTTGGGAGGTTGAGACAGAGAATAGCTTGAACCTGGGAGGCAGAGGCTGCAGTGAGCTAAGATCACACCACTGCACTCCAGCCCCAGTGACAGAGCAAGACTCTGTCTCAAAAAAAAAAAAAAAAAAAAAAGAAAAAAAGAAAAAGAAAAAAAGGAAAAAGGAAAAAACATCTAACATCAAAGAATGCATCGGTTTCACACTATTATAAACTAGGAACCACTGTTAACCTGTTTAGAAATTCATTAAAACTGGAGACCCAGAATTTTGCCACTATATTGAAGGTCTTAAATTTCAGTTAATAGTATCAAGATTGAGTTTCAAAGTATAGTTCTTTGGTTTGTTGCTAATTTATCATTGGAGTTTGGTTCTTTATATAGTTATATTTAAACCCAAAGAACACCTAAGAAAAAATTCACAAGTTTTACCCGCTTCAACCAACAAACATTTATTAAGTACCAAGTATATTATCATTGTTCCAACTTCTGGGGATATAAAATAAATAAAGCTATGGAGTCTTCTCCTCCCAGAGGTAATACACAGGGCTGTCTGGAGGAGGGGCGCCTACTGATTGCCTCCCATCCACTGCAGCACAATGTCCCGAGTGCTAAGAGAGCATGAAATAGGAAGTGATCTGTTCTGTCTGAGAGGTCAGGGAAAGGTCACACAGAGGAAATGATATTTGAGCTGCAATTTAAAGGATGGATGGGTCTTAGTTGGATAAAAAAGGGCCAGGGGGAAGAGAATTCCAGGGAGAGGGAAAAGCAACTGACTTAAGAGCATAAGCCTTTTTTGAAAGAAATATGAAATCATCTGAAGATGTATTCTAGAGAATAAGTTTAGAAAGATAGTGACTTTATTGTTAAGAACATTAGATTCCATGTATGGAATTTGAGATTTTATTCTCTAGAAAGTGAGAAGAGTGGGCAAAGGAGCTAGCCAGTCAACAATGGCCTTGAGTGATTCTAAAGAAGATTTGAACTGAGAATTTCTCCCTGCCCTTCAAATTTGAAGTCATCATCTGGAGAATAGGGATATAGGAGGAGACCATGGGAAAAACACTAAAATAAAACTTCAGGAACAGGGATAGTTTGCATTTATTCCTTTTTAAAAATTATTTATTTTTAAGACGGAGTCTCGCTCTGTTGCCCAGGCCAGAGAGCAAGAATGCAATCTCGGCTCACTGCAACCTCCGCCTCCCAGGTTCAAGCGATTCTCCTGCCTCAGCCTCCTGAGTAGCTGGGATTACAGGCATGCACCACCACCACACCCGGCTAATTTTGTATTTTTAGTACAGTCAGGGTTTCTCCATGTTGGTCTCAAACTCCTGACCTCAAGTGATCCGCCTACCTTGGCCTCCCAAAGTTCTGGGATTACAGGCATGAGCCACTGTGCTCGGCCTATTACTCTTTTATTTCATAAATGTTTACTGAGCACTGTACTGTTTTTTTGGGAAAAACAAGACTTAAAAAATGTTGTGCCTCCACCCTTAAAGAACTATCCCAATAGCGAGGAAGAAGACAGAGTAGAGGCAGCATCTGCCAAGACAGTGCAGGATATTATGGGAAGCATATCTGCCTTTGACTCACTGGAGAAGTACTTTTTAGAAAAAGACAATCAGAGAACTAAATCTGAATTGATGAGAAAAAAAAAACACTTAAAATCTGCATGGTCCGGAGCCACATTTAATTTCTCTAGGTCTCAATTTCCTCATTTGTAAAGAGTGAGTGTTAGGTTAGATCAGCGGTTCTCAACCTTGGCTACACATTAGAATTACCTGGGGAGATTTTAAAACTACCAATGCCCGGTACCTACTGCAGACCAATATGAAATCAGTGTCTTTGGGGTGGGCCAGGCTTTGGTAGTTATTTAAGGCTCCCCAGGTGATTCTCATGTGCAGCCAGCATTCAAGATTGCTGAATGAGATGATCGCTGAGGTCATTCTTGTTTGTAAAATAAGATATTCAAGACTAGCTTAAGTAGAAACCACAGAAAGCAGATAATCTGTTCAACAATGTCTTCCACGCTATTAGCACTTCGCATCCCTGTACCTCAATTCTATGGCTCTCATGCCGCTCAGGCTCAGGAAGCACCACAAAGAAGCTTACTTATACCCTGGACATGCCCAGTACTAAAGATTTTTCTTCATCTTCAATCCAAAATATGCCCGTGTCACATCCAGTTCTCTAACAGAATGGTCTCTGCTGAGAAGTTTTCTTTTTTGATTAGTTTTTAACAAGTCTTTCCCAATTTACCTTTTACCATTTCCTGCCTTTAAAATGTTTAATTTTAGGCAAACGACTCTCTTACTTGGTCTCCTAATTGCTCCTTCCTATCTCTGAGCTTTCTTGCTTGTAAAATTATGCATGTACTTAGTTCCCTTCTAACATCTTAACCCCTATCTAAATGTTATCCAATTTTCCTAACCCAATTCACCTCTTACTCTTTTTCCAAAATCTGTCCAGATTTCACTTTCCTAAATTTATGTCAATATTCTCCAAGCTATAATTAATATCTGTATAACTCATTTATTTTATAATAAATAATTATCTTCCATGTATAATTTTTTATTCTTGTGGATAACACATATGTATTACTTGAATATTCTTTCTATGATTACTTTGCTTGGGCAGAACTAAAAATAGGAAGAAAAATTAAACAACAAAATAAACAAAAAATATATATATAGGAAATTTAATTTAAAAGGCAGAGTGGATACAAGAATTTTTAAGCTGAAAGGAGCTATAGAAATGTAATTTATTTACTTATTCATTCCTTCATTCATTCATTCGTTATATACTTGTAAATGCCTTAGCATGTGTGGGCCCTATTTTAGATGCTGTAGATTTGGAGTGAAATCCCTGGGAACATGAATTGTTGCATTCTATTGCAGACACCAAACACTACATAACTAAATAAAACATGCCATGTCATAATAAACTTAATGAAAACCAATAAAATGAACCAATGAAAAGCTGAGTGAGGCCCTAGATAAGGATGAATGGCAGTTGCCTTCTCAGGGAGGGAAGACTGAGAAAGTCTTCTTTGAATCATGTGGATATCCTGATAGGTTTGTTGCAATATTTGGATAGACTTAGACTAATTCATGTAGCCTGTTTTCCATTCTGAGAAATAATAAGAATATCTCATTCTTTTTCAGAGAAAAGCTAAATTGTCCTATGATTATAGAAGAGTATGAAGAAATCAGGGTAACTATTGTACTGGCCTTCAAACAGAACATTCCTATTCTTTATCAGATATTTGTAACTTCCCCAACCTGTGCAGGGAACAAATGCTTTTACATTTGATTAGTATTGTTCCATGGATATTAAATTTATTTTTGAAAGAGAAGTAGCTTTAGTGGCTTGAAATTTCTGGTGGTTTTCGTACACACACAAATATATACCTTGAATTTATTAGCATTGAAAAAAATTTCTTAGTGACAATCTCCCACAAATATTTTATAAAAACTACAAATATTTCAGTTACTAAATAAAATAAAAATGTTATTCAAGTTGAATAAAACATCAAACAAAATGAAAACACCTTCTTGCAGCTGTAATAGAACAGAAATTCCACAGTAAAACAGGTAATTCAATTATTTGTTCTTATTTGTTGATGATATCCAGTGGTGTCAGACAGTATAATTGAGTTGAAAATGTAAAATAAAAAGTTCTGTAACTTCCTTCCACACACTAGAGCATAGTATGGTTTAAATTTGATGGAAAACCACAAACCAGTTCTCATAAAATCAAACCTGGTTCGCCATTTCTGCTGCTGACAGGAAATGTTATTGCTAGGAAATAAGACAGTTAGCTGCCGTCTCCAAAGTATCAGCACCTCAGAGACAGATGAGGAGAAGGGGCTCATGTGTAAACAAGAGTGACCTGTGCCCTCGATGAATATGTGTGACTTCCCGGAGCTTGTTTGTGTCATTTTTGGCTAGAAGGGAATTGAAAGAATCTTAGGGGAAAGTCTTCTGCTCCTAAAGACTGTGTAGCAGATTATTAGAAAATAAGCAGTAATAACGGGAAAAAAATTATAAGGGAAGGAAAAATGGTCAAGGGAGTATGCTGTTTGAGTTCTGGGGTGATCATTTTCAAATTCACGGGCAGTTAAAGAGTAGCCATGAGACATTTTTGTACAGTTTGTGATATTGAAATACACTTGAAAAAAATGTATGTAAGATAGGCAAATAAACATTTACATACTATATATATAAAACACTTAAGAGTACTCTAGTCAGAAACAATTGGGGTATATTTTGTGAAAAGAAATATTGTAATTTTCCTTCCTCTGTGTGTGTGTATGTGTGACGAATACGTGCTATGTGAATTGGAGTAATTCATATAATATACAGCTATAAACACTATAAACTATTAGAAATGTAGGCTGGAAAATCTCAGGTATTTGTATATATTCAGTCTGTATTAGAGCACATATCTGTGATCAATTTATATTTCATGTATCTTACCCAGGGATTTGTACTTTGGCAAAAAGGGTTACAGAGTCCATTAGCTGATCTGAATTTATGACAATAAATCCCTTGATGTTTGGCTATGACAGGAATTAGTCTCCTCTAATGAGTAATAAATGTGGATAAGTCATGTGTCCCATTGGATTACTTGGCTAAAATCACATTTAGAAGATGGCTAATTGTCTAAAATTTATCCAAATTCAATACAAATTTTATTGTCACTAATTGCCTTTGCAGGTTTTGGAACATCAAGCATATTTAAACGTATTTGTCATAGCACTTCTGTGCATATGTAATACATGAATAGCATAGTCACTGCTATCCAATTTAAGCTTTTCAGGTATTTTGGTAATTTAACTTTAGATCTTTATGACTTGAAATATAATTTTCCATTTTTAGAACCATGACATATTGTATTTTTAAATTAAATGTTTTTGTCATGAGTAATCTATTACTGTTTTGAAGTTTTCACGTGACTTAATTGTAGTATCAGTGTTGCCAATAAGTATGAACTTACTGTAACATCTGTTAGTACCATTGCAGATTCAGTCGCATTGCCATCCTGGGTCAACTAAACTAATTCACCAGTGCCTGCATGCTAAACAATTGCTTCCAAAACTTTTGTATATCTTAAACATAATCTTTATTTGAAACTTCACATAAGGAGATGTTAACTAAACAAATTTAAAAATCATAGAAAATCTATACATATTTAGAAAAATAAATGAGATAGCATAACTATGTAAGAAAACATATTCTTTAACAAGATTTCTAAAGAAATTTTAGAGTTTTTTCTGTGTTAAACAAGCTTATAAAATAATATAGTAATAGTTATTCAAAGGGTTTTGGGGTGAGATGATTTTAAACTGACATATTTTCCATAGTGGAAAAGCCCCAGGTAGAATTGTTTAGATTGAAAGCAGAAAAAAAGAGAATAAAATGAGATGAGTACTTCTTCTCTTCTAGCTAGTTTGAAATGTAATGCTTTTAACATAAGAAGAGATAAATGTTTGAAATGATGGCTATCCTAACTACCCTTATTTGATCATTTTATATTGTATACATATATCAAAATATCACACGTACCCCCCAAATATGTACAACTATTGTATATTTTTAAATGAGATGAATAAATATATGTTTTCTTTACTAAAAATTCAAAGAGATAGCAATTATAAGTCAAATGACAGTATGATCGCATATTCCTACTCCAAAAAAATAGGAATAATGGACAGAATATAAAATTATTTAATACATAGATAGGTTATACTATACTATAAAGGGAAATCTCTGTGAACCAGAAATGGAGAGGGAATTCATGGAAGAAATAAGAACTGTAGCTTCTCTGTTAATTGGAGCCAGGGCTTGAAATAAGTCATCTCAGTTCTGGTCCCAAAGCCTATATGAAGATGAGACTAAAAATACATTTGATATGCTGATGGTCAGAACTACAGACCCCCACCTATAGCCTATGGCCTCAGTCTGTTTGTTCATAAATCAACCCAGAATACCTCCTACTAAGGCTGGGGAAGAGGTAGTATCACCTAAAGGAAATGAAAATTCATGCCAGGCTGTCCCCAGTGTGGAGCCTGATCTGTACAGGTGATAGATGTAAGCTCTAGATGACTTAAAAACCTTCTAGATGAGGAACAATTTGGAGGAATCTCCCTGGGAAAGTGAAATTACCAAAATGAATTACCACATGAGGAAATCCATTAGCAAAAAAGAGAGATTATAGACCCAACAATCTTAAGAAGTTTATATCCAAAAAAATAATAATAATGAAACAATTTGGAAATGACTTTAATATTGAATGTTTAAAATTTCTAAGCTATAATAGAGGGAATAGCCCCCATGAAATAAGAGTTTTTTCCCATTAAAATATTTTAAAATGATTTTAACATAAGCCATTAAGATTGAGAATATATTATTTAAAACATATAATCCTCTATGAAAAATGACCTATTTGAAATATATAAATAAAAAGTATAATCCAAATGTCAAAAATTAATAGATGAGCTTAAAGTCACCAGAAAGCAACTAAAGAACTAGTGACTGAATTAAAAGACAGAACATAGAAAACGTGCAATAATGTATCACAAGGAGATGGAAAATCTGAAAGAAAAATTAAGATATATGTAAGATTAATTAAGAAACTCCATTTTATAGCTAATATTCCAGAAGAATAAAATGGGGATAGTGTTGAGTAGACAATATTCAAGGGGTTTATGGCTAAGAATTGTCCATATTGAAATATCAGTTGCATTGAGAAAGCCCAGAAATAGGATAATTATGTTTAATCCACATCTGGTCACATAATAAAATTGCAGGACATTAGAGATAAAATAAATCCTAGAGCCACAAGAAAAGAAAATTAGATCACTTACAAAGAATGGTAGAACACCAACAGCCAACTTGTCATCAGCAACTAGAATACCAGAATACAGTAGAGTGATAGTTTTCAAACATTATGGGAACATAAAACCCATAAACTGAGAATTTTAATTCAGCCAAATCGTGATTTGATAATCAAGAGTAGTGGGTAGTATTTTCTGAATACTGTAGTGGGTTAAGTTTTCTGAATACTCCTTTTCCTGTATTAACATGAAGTGAGAAAAAAAATGAAAGTAGATAGAAATGTGAGGAGGCAGGCAACAATGAGAAAAACGTACTAGTAAATTCAGACAATAAATCTAAATGAATATAAACAAAAATAACTAAGATAATAAAACATACAAATTCAATAATAAATTAAAAAATACATGATTGGCATTCAGAGGAAAGCTAAGGCATGCTATATTTATAAAACCAGTAGCTTTATCTCCTTCTTTATTTAACAAATATTTTCAAAGTTGGGGTAATTCTAAAGTAATTCAAGCATAACGTGTATTAGTCTTTTCAAATAGCTTTTGGTAGTTTTAGTATTCTCTATATTTTGAGTGTTTTGATCTGTTTTGTTTCTTCACTTAGTTTAAGTATTTCTTTCCTTTTTGAGTTTGCTCTATTACTGATCTTGATTTGAATAAGCTTACTTATCTTTTTTATTTTCTCTAGAATGTATTTAAAGATTTTCAATACTATGTATTATTTCGTTGTATGAATAGTTTTAGCCATTAGGAATACTGTTGCTATGAATTGCTGAGTTGTAAGATTTGCACATACTTAGCTTTATTAGGTATTACTAGATATTTTTCTGTAATAGCTATGCTAATTAACTTCCACCAGAAGAGTATGGAAGTTCTAATTGCTCCAGATTCTCACCAATACTTGGTATTGTCTTTTTTCCTTTTAGCTGCTGGTGTGTCAGTAATAATCTTAGATTAAAATTGCTCTCTCTAATGACCTTTTTTTTTTTTTTTACCGTTTAGATATATGCTTTTGTGAATGGCCTGAAAAATGAATTTGTCCATTTTTCCAATGAGGTGTCTGCTTTGTTTCTTGTTAATTGGTAGACATACTGTTTATACTCCGGTCATAAGTACTTCAACATATAAATGTATTGCATACCTATTCTCCCATCTAGAGGCTTGACTTTTTACTTCCTGATATTGCTTTTTGATGAACTGAAATTTTAAAACTGAAATAGTCCAATGTAGTCCAATTTAGCATTTTTTAAAATGTATGGATAATTGCTTTTTACATCTTAAGAAATCTTTGTCTACCCCCAAGACCAAAAACTATTTTTTACCAACACTATTGTTTTACCATTCAATTTTAGATCTCTAATCTGTTTAGTTTTTATTTTAGTGTATTGTATGAGTTAGAGGTATTATACATACACACATATGCACACATACATGGTATACATGTAGATATCCATTTAACCAGCACAATTTATTGAAAAGTTTACTCTTTTCCCTACTACAATCCAGTATCACTATTCTCATAGATCGGGAAACATATATGGATCTGTTTCTAGAATCTACCTGCTGTATTGATCTATTTGTCTATCCTTGAAAGATGGTGCAAAAGTAATTGCAGTTTTGCCATTAAAAGGCCAATACTTTTGCACTGACCTAATATCATCATACTGCTATAGCTTTTTGTCTTTATAACTGGTAATATAAGTTCTGTAGATTTGTTCATCTACTTGGCCTTTTCCATTTCAGTGTGAATTTTTGAATCAGTTCACTTTGTACACACACACACACACACACACACACACACAGAGCTGTGATTTTAAATAAAATTTTATTGAATTTATCTATTGACTAAAAACAATTGACAGATTTAAAATAAATATAGTTTTATACTCCATGAACTTCATATATTTGTTTATCTAAATATTTTAAATAACTCTCAGTAGAATTCTATGCACTTTATGTTATTTAGTATAAAGGTCTTATATAGCTTCCCCTAAATTTCCTTCTAGGCAAAAGAAATAATCAACAGAATGAACAGGCCACCTGCAGATTTAGACAAAATTTTGGCAAACTAGGCATCCAACAGGACACTAACATCCAGAATATACAAAGAAGTCAACTCAAAAACAACAACAAAATACAAAATTCCATTAAAAAGTGGGCAGAGGACATGAATAGACATTTTTCAAAAGAGGCACACAAATGGCCAACAGGTATATGACAAATGCTCAACATCACTAAGCATCAAATAACGCAAATTGAAACCACAATGTGATATCATCTTATACCAGTTAGAATGGCTATTAGTACAAAGACAAAAAAAATAAGAACAGATGTCAGCAAGGATATGAAGCAAAGGGAACTAACTCTTACACACTGTTGATGAGAATGTAAATTAGTACAACCTCTATGGAAAACAGTATGGAGATTTCGCAAGGAATTAAAAATAGAACTACCATTTGATCCAACAGTCCCAATGCTGGGTATCTACTCAAAGAATAATAAATCAATATATTAAAATTATACCCACACTCCTATGTTTATCACAGTGCTATTGACAAAGGCAAAGATATGGAATCAACCTAAGTTTCCATCACTGGATAACTGGATAAGGAAAATATGGTGTATATATACACAGTGGAATACTATTCAGCCATGAAAAAGAATAAAATAGTGTCTTTTGAAGTAACATGGATGGAGCTAGAGGTCATATTAATTGAAACAAGCCAGACACAGAAAGTCAAATATTACATGTTCTCACTTAGAAGTGGGTGCTAAAAAATGCATATACATGGACATAGAGAGTAGAATGATATACAATGAATATTCAGAATGGTGATGGGTTGAGGGGGCTTGGATGATGAGAAATTAGTTAATGGGTAATATATACATTATTTGGGTGATGGATACCCAGAAATCCTGACATGACCACTACCCAATCTATGCATGGAACAAAATGTACTACTTGTACCCAGCAAATTTAAACAAATAAAAAGATTTCTCCTAGATATTTGATAGTTTTTGTTGACTATAAATTGTATCTTATAGGTTTTTTGTTGTTGTTGTTGTTCAGATCTGGTTATTTTCTCTATTTCTGCTTTTCTGATAAAGTCTTTTTCCACTTTACTTTTAAAAGATATTTTTTACTGCAAAGAGAATTATAAGTTACAATTATTTCCTTTTAGCAATTTGAAAATGTTATTTCTAATATGACTTCCACTGTTTCTGT
The DNA here is from genome assembly GCF_028878055.3 of Symphalangus syndactylus. Classification (NCBI taxonomy): domain Eukaryota; kingdom Metazoa; phylum Chordata; class Mammalia; order Primates; family Hylobatidae; genus Symphalangus; species Symphalangus syndactylus. Next base: position 47,996,973 of record NC_072440.2, read on the forward strand.
TGAAAAGTCATCTGTAAGAATTGTTGCTCACTGGAAGACAAACTTACTTTTCTGGCTACTTCTAAGCTTTTATCCATGTCTTTAGTAATTAGTGGTGTTTCATAAAATATCTTAGTGTAGTTTTGTTTTTGTGTATTTCAGTTGGGATTCATAGTCTTTCTCCTCTTTGTGGCTTCATGTATTTGACAAGTTTGCAAAATCTATTGGCTTCTACTCCATTTCTTCTTTTCCTTTTTTGATATTACATCATGTACATATTAGACCTTTTCACTAACACCTACACATATGTAATATATTTCCTGTATTTTCTTTTATTCTCTTTCTGCGTTTGAGTATTTTATTGTTGACCTACCTTCTATAACATTAATCTTTTTTTTTTTTTTTTTTTTTGAGACAGAGTCTCACTCTGTCACCCAGGCTGGAGTGCAATGGTGCAATCTGGGCTCCCTGCAACCTCCGTCTCCTGGGTTCAAGCAATTATCCCACCTCAGCCTCCTGAGTAGCTGGGACTACAGGTACATGCCACCACATCTGGCTAATTTTTTGTATTTTAGTAGAGATGGGGTTTTGCCGTGTTAGCCAGGATGGTCTCGAACTCCTTGACCTTGTGATCCTCCCACCTTGGTCTCCCAAGTGCTGGGATTACAGGCGTAAGCCACGGTGCCCAGCCCTAGACATTAATCTTATCTCCTGCTGTGTCAAATCTATTGTTAAGTTAATCCTGTTTAGTTAATTTTCATTCTTTGTTTTTCATCTTTAGAATGATTACTTGATTCTTTTCTTAAATAGTTTCCATTCTCTGGTAAAACTTCATATTTTTGTTTATTTTTGACTATTTTCTACATTCATTATCTTGAACATATTACACAGTTATTGTAAGGCTTTTTCTGGCTAATCCAAATATCCTGAACATATTTGGATATGTTCCTATTTTTTTCTCTTTTTTTTAAGTTGTTTTGTTATATATTTGCGTGGCATAATATTTTTGTAAATAAATGCTAGGAGTTGTATATTAAAAATTTTGCAGTATCCAAATGATGGCTTCTCTAAATAGTAAGAGTTCCTCCTTCTATTCTTGCAGTAAGCCAATATTATCTCTGAACACCTTAACCAAGTAAGGTTCTGTGCTGAGATATGTGCTAAGTCTGTGTTAAGTTTTAATGCTAGTAAGGCTTATTCTAGTTCTGGTTTGCTACTGAACCTGCAGTTTTCTATTGCTTTATTTGAGACAGTTCCTACCAGTAAGACCCAAATTCACTGAATCACAACTGCCAAAATAAATTACTCAGCTTTTCAAAAACTTTCTGCTTTGGTTTTTAACCTCCCACCTGCCCCTATCTCTGTGTTTGGCAAATGGCTCAACAGAGAAACTTGTTGTGGGCTTGTTCCCCCACCCCAGATCTCTTTCAAAAGCTTTGCTTAATTCTGACCCCAATATCCTACCTCTACCAGAATTTGTACCTGGCTTATTATAGAATTTTCAGCCTTCTGCCCGTGACATCAGCTCTCCAGGTTTATCAATGAAAGCCTATTTTACCTTCTGGCCTTTCCTCCTGTACGCTTTTGAAATTTAATCTTCACTCCACAGTCTACTGAAAATAAATGCTCTCCTTTATAGAGACTTTAAATTGCTTATATTCTGAAAAAAAAGTGATAGCTTAGTAACAGTTTTTAATTATATATAGTAACTGGGATCTTTGTTATTTTCATAGTTTTCTATACATTTTTTCCCATTTTTAAAACATTTCATAACTGAATTTAAAATTAACACATTAATAATAAGCAAAACTACAATAAATTGAAACAGAACATTAACAACAGAAAACTAAAGAAAATCAGGGAATACGGTAAAAAAAATAGAACTTCAAAATGGTGTGTAAGAAAAAAATTTAAGCAATAACAAAAATAATAATACAGAAGACATTCATAAAGTTGATGTTCCTAAATTAGAGATAAAAAATAGAATAAAGCCATGAGACAAAAAATTTTACTAAGACCCAAGTCTTCAATTTATTCAAACACAATTAAGTCATACATATACCAGTTATATTTTTTGAAATTCAATAATTAAAAATTTATAAAGAAGCAAAAAGTTACCTTTAAAATAATAAAAATTAAACTTGCTTGAGACTTATATTAAATATCAGAAGACAATGGATTAAAGGAGAAAATTATATCACTCAATTTTTGATACTGTGCATTATTTTTGTTACAGGATAAAGCAATTGAAAGGTACCTTGAATTCTATAAGGATTCAGAAAGTATTTCACCTAAATGCCTTTCCTGAATAAAGTTCCAAAGAGTCGGTGTAACTGACTGGAAAAGGAATCATTTATAAATTAAAAGCAGGAAAACTATATTGTAAAAGGACTACCAGTGAATGTGGAAAAAGCTGTATTTCCTCTTAAGATTCATTTTGTATATGTAATTTTAGAACAAAATTTTGATACTAAAATAGAAAAACTTGAATATAAAAGTAAAACAAAATATTCTTCTGGGTCTTAAATTTCTAAGTGAAATAAACCACATCAGAAAAAAGATGAGAAAAATTAAAGCAGCTCTCATAAAAAGTATTCCAAAAGGCAATATTTCATGAATAACTTACTAAGTAGAGAACTACTGTTTACATTTTTTTTTCAGTTTTTATTTTACATTCAGGGGTACATGTGCAGGTTTTTTGTCTGAGTATATTGTGTGATGTTGAGGTTTGGGGTACAAATGATCTCATCACCCAAGCACCAAGCATAGTGTTCAACAGTTTTTCAACCCTTGACTCCCTCACTCTTCCCCCCTAATAGTTCTCAGCATTTACTGTTACCATCGTTATGTCCATGAGTGCACAATGTTTAGTTTCCACTTACAAATCAGAACATGCAGTATATATTTTTTTCTGTCCCTATGTTAATTCACTGGGGATAATGGCCTCCAGCTGCATCTAGGTTGCAGCAAAGGAAATAATTTAATCATTTTTATGACTGCATAGTATTCGTGGTGTATATGCACCATATTTTATTTATCCAGTCCACCATTGATGGGAACCTAGATTGATTCCATGTCTTTGCTATTGTGAATAATGCTGTGATGAACATGTGAGTGCATGTGTCTTTTTGGTAAAAAAAATTTGTTTTCTTTTGGATACATACCCAATAATGGAATTGCCAGGTTGAATGGTAGCTGTGTTTTAAGTTAAGAAACGGTCAAACTACTTTCTAGAGTGGTTGAACTAATTTACATTCCCACCAACAGGGTGGAAGTGTTCCTTTTACTATGCAACCTTGCCAACATCTGTTGTTTCTAGACAATAATAACCATTCTGGCAGATGTGAGATGGTATCTCATTGTGGTCTTGATTTGCATTTCTCTAATGATTAGTGATATGGAACATTTTTAAAATATGTTTATTGCCCCCTTGTATGTCTTCTTTTGAGAAATGTCTGTTCATATTCTTTGCCCATTTTTAATGGGATTTTTTTTTGCTTAATTAATTTCTTTATGAATTCCAGATATTAGGCCTTTGACAGATGCACAGTTTGCAAATATTTTCTCCCATTCTGTAAATTTTTGCTTACTCCATTGATAATTTCTTCTGCTGTGCATAAGTTCTTTAGCTTAATTAGGTCCCACTTGTCAATTTTGGTTTTTGTTGTAATTGCTTTTGATGACTTAGTTATAAATTCCTTCCCAATACTGAAATACAAGAATAGTATTTCCTAGGTCTTCTTCTAGGTTTCTTACAGCTTAAGGTATTACACTTAAGTCTTTAATTTATCTTGTTAATTTTTGTATATGGTGAAAAGTTGGGGTCCAGTTTTATTCTTCTGCATCTGGCTATACAGCTTTCCCAGCACTATTTATTACAGAGCTCTTTCTCCATTGCTTATTTTTGTCAACGTTGTCAAATATGGCTGTAGGTGTGCAGCTTTATTTCTGGGTTATTTATCCTGTTCCATTGGTCTATGTATCTGTTTTTGTACTGGTATCATGCTGTTTTGATTACTATAGCCTTATAGTATAGTTTGAAGTCAGGTAATGTGAAGCCTCCAGCTTTGTTATTTTTGCTTGGAATTGCTTTAACTATTCAGGCTCTTTTTTGGTTCCATATGAATCTTAGAGTAGTTTTTTTCCAATTCTGTGAAAATTGACATTGGCAGTGTAATAGGGATAACACTGAATCTCTGGATTTCTTTGAACTGTATGGCCATTTTAATTACATTTATTCTTCCTATCCATGACCATGAAATGTTTTTCCATTTGTTTGTTTCATGTGATTTATTTCAGTTGTGTTTTATCATTCCCCTTGTGGAGATCTTTTACCTCCTTGGTTAGATGTTTTCCTAGGTATTTTGTGTGTGTATGTCTATTATAAAAGGGATTGCACTCTTGATTTGATTCTCAGCTTGTACTTTATTGTTATGTAGCAATACTACTGATATTTGTACACTGATTTTGTATTCTGAAACTGTATTGAAATTTACTTTTGTGTTCTGAAACTCAACTGTCATGAAGTTGTTTGCTGTTTTTTAGCTTCAGGAACCTTTAGGTGGAGTCTTTATGGTTTTCTAAGTGTAAAATCATATCATCTGCAAAGACAGATAGATTTACTTTATCTTTCCCTATCTGATGCCTTTTATTCATTTATCTTGACTGACTGCTCTGGCTATCACTTCCAGTACTACACTGAATACAAGTGGTGAGAGTGTGCATATTTGTCCTTTTCCAGTTACCAAGGAGAATGCTTCCTTCCAGTTTTTGCCCATTCAGTATGATGTCAACTATCGGTTTGTCATAGATGGCTCTTATTATTGTGAGATATGTTCCTTTGATGCCTAGATTCCTGAGAGTTTTTATCGTAAAGAAATGCTGGATTTTATTCAAAGATTTTTCTGTTTCTATTGAAATGATCATATAGTTATTGTTTTTAATTCTGCTTATATGGTGAATCATAATTATTGATTTGTGTATGTTGAAACAACCCTTCATCCCAGGAATGAAGCATACTTGATCATGATGAATTAACTTATTTATGTGCTGTTGAATTCAGTTTTCTAGTATTTTCTTGAGAATTTTTGCATCTAAGTTTATCAGGGATGTATGCCTGTAGTTTTCCATTACCATTGTGTCTTTGCCAGGTTTTGGTGTCAGATTGATACTGGCTTCATAAAATGAGTTAGCAAGGAGTCTCTCTACCTCAATTTTTTGGAATAGTTTCAGTAGAATTGGTACTAGCTCTTCTTTGTACTTCTGGTAGAATTTGGCTGTAAGTCTTTCCGGTTCAGGGATTTCTCTGGTTGGTGTAGGTTCTTTTTTTTTTTTTTTTTTTTTGAGATGGAGTTTCACCCTTGTTGCCCAGGCTGGAATGCAATGGCATGATCTCGGCTTACCTCAACCTCTGCCTCCCGGGTTCAAGTGATTCTCCCGCCTCACTCTCCCGAGGGTTGGTAGGTTCTTTTATTACTGATTCAATTTTGGAACTCAATATTGGTCTGTTTAGTGTTTCAATTTCTTCTTAACTCAATATTGGGAAGTGGTGTATTTCTAGGAATTTATCAGATTTCTCTAGGTTTTCTAGCTTGTGTGTGTAGAGACATTTATAATTATCTCTGAGTTTTTTTTGTATTTTGTGTGATCGGTTATAATGTCACCATTGTCACTTCTAATTGTGCTTCTTTGGATCTTCTTTTTTTCTTTGTCAGTAGAGCTAGTGGTCTATTAATCTTGTTTTTACTCTTTCAAATAATCAACTTTTGATTTAGTTAATTCTTTATATGGATTTTTGGGTCTCAATTTTGTTCAGTTTCTCTCTGATTTTAGTTATTTATTTTCTTCTGTTAGTTTTGGATTAGTTTGTTTTTATTTTTCTAGTTCCACTAGATGTGATGTTAGATCATCTTAATTTTTGAGGTAGGGATTTAGTCCTATAAACTTTCTTCTTAACACTGATTTTGCTGCATTGAAGATACTTTCGGATGTTGTGTCTCTATTTCCACTTATGTCAAAGAATTTTTAAAATTTCTACCTTGATTGGCCAGGCGCAGTGGCTCACGCTTGTAATCCCAGCACTTTGGGAGGCCGAGGTGGGCAGATCACGAGGTCAGGAGATCGAGACCTTGGTGAAACCCCGTCTCTACTAAAAATACAAAAAAATTAGCTGGGCATGATGGCTGGCGCCTGTAGTCCCAGCTACTTGGAGAGGCTGAGGCAGGAGAATGTCATGAACCCAGCAGGTGGAGCTAGCAGTGAGCCGAGATCGCACCACTGCATTCCAGCCGGGGTGACAGAGTGAGACTCCGTCTCAAAAAAAAAAAAAAAAAAAATTTCTACCTTGATTTTATTGTTCACCCAAAAGTCAATCAAGAGTAAATCATTTAGAGAGGGTGGAGCCAAGATGGCCAAATAGGAATAACTCCAGTCTATAGCTCCCAGCATGAGCGATGCAGAAGACAGGTGATTTCTGCATTTCCAACTGAGGTACCAGGTTCATCTCACTGGGGAGTGTCAGACAGTGGGTGCAGGACAGTGGGTGCAATGCACCGAGCATGAGCCAAAGCAGGGTGAGGCATCGCCTCACCCGGGAAGTGCAAGGGGTCAGGGAATTCCCTTTCCTAGTCAAAGAAAGGGGTGACAGATGGCACCTGGAAAATCAGGTCACTCCCACCCTAATACTGCACTTTTCCAATGGTCTTAGCAAAGGGCACACCAGGAGATTACGTCCTGCGCCTAGCTCAGAGGGTCCTACGCCCACAGAGCCTCACTCATTGCTAGCACAGCAGTCTGAGATCAGACTGCAAGGTGGCAGCGAGGCTGGGGTAGGGGCATCCGCCATTGCCGAGGCTTGAGTAGGTAAACTAAGCAGTTGGGAATCTCGAACTGGGTGGCACTGACCGCAGCTCAAGGAGGCCTGTCTGCCTTTGTAGACTCCAACTCTGGGGGCAGGGCATAGCCAAACAAAAGGCAGCAGAATCCTCTGCAGACGTAAATGTCCCTGTCTGACAGCTTTGAAGAGAGGAGTGGTTCTCCCAGCACAGAGCTTGAGATCTGAGAATGGACAGACTGCCTCCTCAAGTGGGTCTCTGTCCCCCAAGTAGCCTAACTGGGAGGCACCCCCCAGTAGGGGCAGACTGACGCCTCACACGGCTGGGTACTCCTCTGAAACAAAACTTCCAGAGGAACGATCAGGAAGCAATATTTGCTGTTCACCAATATCCGCTGTTCTGCAGCCTCCGCTGCTGATACCCACGCAAACAGCGTCTGGAGTGGACCTCCAGCAAACTCCAACAGGCAGCTGAGGGTCCTGACTGTTAGAAGGAAAACTAACAAACAGAAACGACATCCACACCAAAACCCCAGCTGTACGTCACCATCATCAAAGACCAAAGGTAGATAAAACCACAAAGATGGGGAAAAAACAGGGCAGAAAAACTGGAAACTCTAAAAATCACAGTGCCTCTCCTCCTCCAGAGGAACACAGCACCTCATCAGCAATGGAACAAAGCTAGATGGAGAATGACTTTGATGAGTTGAGAGAAGAAGGCTTCAGATGATCAAACTACTCTGAGCTCAAGGAGGAAGTTCGAACCCATGGCAAAGAAGTTAAAAACCTTGAAAAAAAAATAGACGAATGGCTAACTAAAATGACCAATGCAGAGAAGTCATAAAGGATCTGATGCAGCTGCAAATCACAGCATGAGAACTACATGAAGAATGCACAAGCCTCAGGCTGGAGTGCAATGGTGCGATCTCAGCTCATTGCGACCTCTACCTCCTGGATTCAAGCGATTCTTCTGCTTCAGCCTCCTGAGTAACTGGGATTACAAGCCCGTACCACCATGCCCAGCTATTTTTGAGATGAGGTTTCACTATATTGGTCAGGCTAGTCTTTAACCCCTGACCTAGTGATCTGCCCGCCTCGGCCTCCAAAGTGCTGGGATTATAGGCATGAGGCATCATGCCCAGACGATAGGTAGAGTATTCTGTAAATGTCTATTAGGTCCAATTGGTCAAGGGTCTAGTAGGTCTAGAATACTTGTCTTATGAATCTGGGTACTTCAATGTTAGGTGTGTATTCATTTAGGATAATTAAATCTTCTTCTTGGGCTGAATCCTTTATCATAATATAATGCCTTTCATTGTCCTTTTTTACTGTTGGTTGAAAGTCTGTTTGATGCCAGAATATTTTTGTTTTTGATTTGTGTGGCAGATCTTACTTCAACTCTTTACTTTGAGTCTATGGGTTTCATTATGTGTGAGATGGGTCTCTTGTGAACAGGAGACAAATAGATCTTGTTTTTTCTTCTCCCCTTTTTTTTTTTTTTTGAGATGGAGTCTCACTCTGTCACCTGGGCTGGAGTGCAGTGGCGTGATCTCAGCTCACTATAACCTCCGCTTCCCAGGTTCAAGCAATACTCCTGCCTCAGCATCCTGAGTAGCTGGGACTACAGGCGAAGGCCACCACACCCAGCTAATGCTTTATATTTTAATATTGACAGGGTTTTGCCATGTTGCTCAGTCTGCTCTCGAACTCCTGAGCTCAGGCAATCCACCCACCTCAGCCTCCCAAAGTGCTAGGAGTACAGGCATGAGCCACTGCACCCGGCAATTCTTGTTTTTTTATCCAACTTACCACTCTGTGCCTTTTAAGTGAGACATTTCAACCATTTACATTCAAGGTTAATATTGACATATGCAGTTTTAATCTTATCATGAAATTGTTGGCTGGTGGCTTTGTAGTTTCTATTGTTTGAAAATTTTAATGAAAGGTTAATCACTAAGAGAATGAGTCAGGATCTATTTCAATCAAATCAGTATAACAAATAAAGAAATATTTGAGCTCAGTTATGATTTCTGAAAATAAATTATGCAAAATAGAATTGCGCATAATTTATGATATGCATTACATGCAAAATATTGGTTGTGAAAATAAATATGAAAGGATTAACTCATTCATTATAAATTAAATATTTCAACTTCACTCAAAACCCTAAATACACCTATATGCTATTTATAGAAAATACATTTGAAATAAAATGACATAAAGGTTAAAAGAATGAGAATGAGCAATAATGTATCATGAGGCTAAATAAATAAATAGACTGGCTGTTGTGGCTCACGTGTGTAATCCCAACACTTTGGAAGGTCAAGGCAGGTGGATCACCTTAGGCCAGGAGTTCGAGACCAGCCTGGCCCACATGGTGAAACCCCATCTCTACTAAAAATAGATAAAATTAGCTGGGTGTGGTGGCAGGCTCCTGTAATCCCAGCTACTTGGGCAGTCAAGGCAAGAGAATCTTTTGAATTGGGAGGCACAGGTGAGCCAAGGTGAACCAGTGAGCCGAGATCATGACATTGTACTCCAGCCTGGGTAGCAGGAGTGAAACTCTGTCTCAAAAAAAAAAAGAAGAAGAAGAAGAAAGAAAGAAATAGAAGTGGTTGGGGACTTATTACAATACACCCTAGGTCTCATTTTGCTTATGCTAGCTCTGATAGGCTTGGGGGATGGGGAGATATTATTAATTTTTGTAAACAAAAGATAATATAACCATGGAAAGGTAAGAAGCATTATAGATTGATTATCCAAAAAAACCCAGATAAGAAATTATCAAAACAAATTTTTTTAAAAAGTAATGAATTTAGTAAGTTAGATGTTTCAGACATCAATGAGTTCCTAAGTATCAGTACAATACAATGTATGAGACAAACATAGCATGACGGCATCACAAATTATTTTTCAATTTTCAAGTTTTTGTGAGGATGTTTCAAATCAATCTGGAAATTGCTGACAATGGTACCCACAGGGTTAATGTGTTAGGAAAATGTAATAGAAATATGTTATTATCTGACTTTGAATTTGCAATTCATGAATAGATTCTTATGCACTACAGTTTAGGCAAAATGAAACAAATTACATAGACTGATACCAATTTTTTCTAAGTTCTTTGTCTAAAAGACAGTTCTCAAATTATAATCTTCATATTTCTTTGACAACTAACAATATTAATTTGTATATCCTAAAACCTTGATAAATGTACAGAAATTAAGATGATACAACACCGAGGTAACAGAGACTTAGGGCCAATTGAGATTGATCAATTAGTAAAAACATATTAAATTCACATGTGCACACACACACACACACAAAGTGGCAATAGTAGATGGAAAACCATAAATAGAAACATAATAGATTTAAATGAGTTTCAAAATAGAAAAATTAATGAAGGACTTTAGCTAGTACCTAAATGTATCTTTCTTTCTAATATTTATTATTACTTAGTTATAGAATGATAATTTCATTTGTAGTATTTTATGTAAAATGATATATTGATTTACTTTCCCCTTGCTATTTACACATGCCATTAAAAAGGGACAGTGATCAGGACACTGCCTATGGAATAGCCATTCTTTATTCCTTTATTTGTTAATAAACTTGCTTTCACTTTGCCCTACGGATTCACCTCAAATCCTTTCTTGGATGAGATCTAAGAACCCTCTCTCTAGGTCTGGATGAGGACCCCTTTCCTTTCCAGTAATATCTTCCTGGTGAACCCTGAAGAGATGATACTGAGGCGACCCCTGACCCAGAGGAAGCAGACTGCAGCACAAATCGGCTGACTTTGGGTAAGTGGTGATGGGATTTCATTAGAGGCCCAACTTGGACGAGTTAGAGTCTCTCCTAAGACAGAGAGTTTTAAAGGTCCCTCTTGAAAAAAGATGGGTTTGAGGCTCAAATTAGGAAGGTTAGAGTCCTTCCTCAGATTGAGGGGGTTAGAGCCCACCTGCCCTGAGTAAAGTCCTTGCTCCTAAGAACAGGTTTGACACTATGGGATGTTAACTGCTATTCTCTTTGGATTAACCTGCCTTGCACTCTTTGCTGATGACTGTGGGTGACAGAATTAGGTATTTACAGGATTGTGGGACATGGGGAGCTTTTTCCTCCCTAAAAGGGGAAACTTGAGAGCTGACAGGACTGCTTGAAAATGTCCCTTCACAGCTAACAAGCAGCCACCTGAACTTTCGATTCAGTGTCACTATAATGGGTGGGTCATTCTCTGGCCTGCCTGGGCTCTTCACCTTTCGCACCCTGCTGAGGCAATGCTTTTCTTTCTTTCTCTACTTTACCTTTCCTATCTTGTCTGTTACTCAGGGTGATTGTCTTGCCCAGAGACCACATGTTGCAAAACGCCTGTGGGAGACTGATCTTGTAATCATGTGGTGGTACTCTCTCTCGGTTTCCTCTATCCCGTGGACAAGGATTTGGGGGTTCATGTCATAGTTGCCCTAAAAATTACCTTGAGCATTTGAAAGCCTTCACAAGCTCAAAATTGGCTGATCTAGGCTCCTTCTGAAAATGGCACTGGAAACTGCCCAATGCTGTAGCTCAGCAGCTAAGCCTTTGCCATTTTAAAATGGCCGCCCAGGGTTCAAACCAGGCTTAAGGAATAAGTATCTTCTGGTTGATATCTGTGTGAACCATTTGTTGATTCTCCTCCACTGCATGAACTATCTTCAATTTTCCTTTCTCTGACCTACCTTCAGGTCTTGTAAACACTGCTTACCACCTCTTTGAAAATATCTCATACACTTGCGATTAAGTCATAAACTTAGTCAAGGCTCATTGGTGAGGTTGCTTTTGATAGAGTTCAAATGTCAGAAATACCAGCCATGTAGCCGGGCTAACATCAGGTAGTAAGAAATTTAAAGAACTTTTTAAAAGACTGCTATGGTTAAAAGTCAGCTTAATTAAAAGCTGATATTCAAGCTTTAACTGCCTGGGACTCTTTGGGAAAAACAAGTTTTTCCACAGATCTTGTTTTGGGAAAATCCTGTTTTCCTCATAAAATCCAGCAATTGGAAGTGGATAGATCCTTCTCAAACTCTAAGGTTCTATTCTGTTTTGCATTGCTTATCTGACGTTTTTGACTTTCAGAAGTATCAGAAATTATTTTGCATTATGAGAGAGCTTTGGTGGGTAATATCTAGGTAGGAAATATACTTTTGGGCACAGATAATGGCAGTTATGGAGGGATACTCAGCTCTTGCTGCACGTGAAGATCAGAGAAGCATGCTCTTGGTCACCTGGAAGGTATGGAGATGTCCCCACCCCACACTGAGAGATAAGACTCCTATGGGGGATAGGCTGATCACCGAGTGGGCTGATTGGCTTTAGGTTGCTTTGCAATGAATTGTACAGTAAAATCATTGTACTGTCTTGTTACATAGCATTTCTCTGTTTGACATCCATGATCTGGTACAAAAATGGGACCCTTAACTTTTGGGGATCTGTTTTGCCTTCTAGCTGTGCCTGCTTATTAGGCTGTAGAAACTGCATGCTTTCCTGGCCCTGTTCCTCCAAGGGATCCACCCTGAAGCCAGTAATCCAATTAAGAAACTGGCAAATGAAAAAATCTTACAACTACTGGATCTTCTTCTGTGTGTCTGTGTATTTATATGTATTGTGTGTGTGATATGAAAGAGCATTGATTAATTGGATTAATTGGCTTAAAAATAATAAGAGATTAACTCAAATATTTTATCAGAAAAATAATTGTAATGCTTTTTGGTTCACATTAATTAAGTAATCTCTATGACACAGAAACTGTTTTACATGCAAATTGTATAAGGAACATGAAATGTGTTTTTGTTAAAAGATTATAAGAAGTCATGGTAATGTGAATTTTTTCTATCTAGATTAAAGGGTTAAATGATCATTTTACATTAGAGAAGATAAAGCTGAAGGTTTGAACAAGTTGTGGAAGGTTCATGAAAAATTAATCTTGTAAAAGAAATTCTATGTGTGAACATATTGCCTAAAATTAAAGGGGTATTATTCAGTGTATTTGTAACTTGAGCACTGGAATAAAAGTATAACAGGGTTTCCTGAGAGCAATGATCCACTCTTTAACAAACATTGTAAAGGGTTATAAAATGTTTGTGAAAATCTTACCTCATAGTCAGACATTAAAATTGGATAGATTTGCCTATAAGGTATTACTAAGAATTAGGTTTGACATCAATAATGCACTAAAGCAAAGGGTGAGATTGGCTATCTTTCTTGAACAGGATTTTCATGTTATCTTAAAAAAAAAGATTTTTGTTTGCCTTTTGAATAAACTATAGAAAAAAAGGGAAAGAAAAAAGACAGATTATTTGGAAAGCTAATTCTTCCCTTTATCTATGAGTAAAGGTTTCTGCCTTTTTAAAATTTTTGAGTTGTCATTTTGGCTAAGTAAATGATTTATAGTGACCTGGGATTTGATTTTATAATATCAAATGTTTTAAACTTTGCAAAATCAAATTATAAATTATATCTTTTCTGACCTAATTAATATTTTAGATATTAGATCCCATAAAGTCCAAAAATGACATATTTGTATTATTTGGTATAAACATCATACAGGTAGCACTGTCAAATATGAAATGATATTTGGCTTTCTTTGGGCTGTATTTGCATAAATATGTTATTGGTATAGTTCTGAAATTATGAGAAACTCCTGTAATCCTGATATGACTTAGTGTATGTTATTAATAGTTATAATTGTTATATAAAATTATTGCATGTCACAGAAGTAATCAAAATTTCTTTGTCAATTATGGCTTTAATAGTGGCTGTCCTAACTTGGATTGTTTTCATTCATTAATGATTGTCTTGTTTTGATTCTTTTCCAAAGGTGGTTTATAATAAGCTATAGGACTTTGACAGGTGCTCTTGAATGCAGGTTTCTGATAACTTTGGAGAGTGTCACATTAGATTAGACGAATAAGCTTTCAGTACTCATGGAGCACTGAAATATCATGAATATCAATAGAACAGGAGTTAACTGCATGAACTGAACTAATAGAAGACTGAAGTAACCTTTTTTGACTTTTTTTGCTTAAAACATTGTTGATCCTTTGTTTTGTTTTTCAAAAACAAGAAAACTGTTGAGCTATTTACAGCTTTTAACATTTCAGTAAATTATACTCTCGTGAACAAAATTTGGAGCATATTTGTTTCTCTCTACATGCTTTCCCCAGAATTTGGAAACTATTTGTGACTATTCTTATTTCAACATAGTTATTTGCATAAGTGCAATAAGAATATTTTGTTTTGCAACAGGACACAATTGGAGAAACTGATTATTTTACCAAGACTTTGACTGCAATGGTGCTTCACACATCATGCTCTCCTTTAAGGAATCAAACTTGACTTGTAGAGCCAATAAAAGCCCCCGGGGACAACTGGCCTCATCTCTTGTCTACATAGTCCCTGTACAGGGTTCCTAAGCTGTGCTAAAGAATGTTATTTCTGATAGGTCCAAGAGCCCCAGGTTATCTCAGGACCTCAAGAGGAGAGGAATTGACCCAACTCATACAGGTATTTGAGGGTATAAATCCATGGCTGGACTTGGCTTTAACAAAGTCTTGTCTGAGATTCCTTATGGAATAAACTTCCATCAAAGCCAATTTTAAAAGCCCATGGTAAAAATAATTATTTTTGCTGCACTTTATACATATAAATAATCAGGCCAAATAAATAAAGCTAATCAATCTTACCATGATTTGTCTTTAGTAAAAATGGGAGACTAGAGGGAGATAAAATATTGTTTCAAGAACTATGGTACACCTGTTATTAGACTCCAGTCTCATCAATTGTTTTTGAGATTTTTCCTGCAATTTAGACTAACCTTGCTTATTCCTGTGAGCCAGCCAGTGACCTCCGACTGCTGCTCAGAAGAAACAAGAGGGATTGGTAATGTAAAAAAAAAAAAAAAATGAAATCAATATTCTAATTCTGGGCACATACTGGGATTGGCTAGCAACCTCATACCAGCTTGGTTCCAACCATTACCGAGTTCATGGAAAGCCTTCTAATTTAGTTTTTTTTTGGAGATAATTTTGCTTTACTGTTGTGGACTATATTGCAGTTATACTCTTTTGTATGAATGCAGCATAAGCTTACTCAACATTTTCTTATATTGAATACTTATTAATCTTCCATATATAATCTTTTGTCAGAGTTACGAATGGCCATTGACATACTGATGCTTTGTTTTTTCTTTTCCTTTTCTTTCTTTTCTTTTTTTTTTTTTTTTTTTTGAGACAGAGTTTCGCTCTTTCACCCAGGATGGAGTGCAATGGCAGGATCTTGGCTCAGTGCAACCTACACCTCCTAGGTTCAAGTGATTCTCCTGCCTCAGTCTCCCAAGTACTTAAGTAGCTGGGATTATAGCCACCTGCCATCATGCCTCACTAATTTTGTATTTTTAGTAGAGACGGTGTTTCACCATGTTGGCCAGGCTGGTCTCAAACTCCTTATCACAAATGATCAGTTCACCTTGGCCTCCCAAAATGCTGAGATTACAGGTGTGAGCCACCATGCCCAGCCCATACCAACACTTTCTGACTGAGCTCCTTTCTGCCCCAAATACCAGGGACCCTAATAGTTAGGCAGGAATATCATCACCCCTATTCAGCCCAAGGAAGTTACAGAAGATGAATCTTCATCCCTCTTCAAACCTTAGGATTAAGGGTTCTCTTATAAAAGACAGGGGGAAAATAGCTCAGAGGTGTTTGAGCCAGAGCCACTCCATCTTGAATAAGGGCTGGATAAAATAAGGCTGAGACCTATTGGGTTGCATGCCCAGGAGGTTGAGCAATCTAAGTCACAGGGTGAGATAGGAGGTCAACACAAGATACAGCCCATAAAGACCTTGCTAATAAAACAGGTTGCAGTAAAGAAGCCAGCCAAAACCCATGAAAACCAAGATGACAACAAGAGTGACCTCTAGCTGTCCTCTTGACTCATTTTATGCTAGTTATAATACATTTGCATGCTAAACGACACTCCCAGCAGCTCCAGGACAGTTTACAAATGCCATGGCAATTTTAGGAAGTTACCCTATATGGTATTAAAAGGGGAGGAAGCCTCAGTTCCAGGAATTGCCCACCCCTTTCCTGGAAAATTCATGAATAATCCATGCCTTGTTTAGCATATAATCAATAAATAACAGTAAGTATCCTTAGTCAAGCAGCTCAAGCAGCTGCTCTGGCTATAGAGTAGCCATTCTTTATTGCTTTACTTTTTAATAAACTTGCTTTCACTTAAAAAGGATCCGTGATCAAAAGGGTTATTGGGATTTCTACTTTTTACAGTCAATTTTGAGACATCTCTGTCAAAGCATTAAGAAAAAGAGAAAAAACAGAAAATTCTAAATTTGGAGATAGCTCACTATAATTGAATATATGATTTGATATGGCAATAAATATAATGAAGTATAAAGGTTGGGGATAAAAAGAAGGAAAGAGTAGAAAACAGTAGATTAGCTGGGCGTGGTGGCTCACACCTGTAATCCCAGCACTTTGGGAGGCTGAGACAGGTAGATCACAAGATCAGGAGATCAAGACCAGTCTGGTCAAGATGGTAAAACCTTGTCTCTACTAAAAATACAAAATTAGCCAGGCCTGTCATCCCAGCTACTCAGGAGGCTGAGGCAGAGAATTGCTTGAACCCAGGAGGTGGAGGTTGCAGTGAGTCAAGATCATGCCACTGCACTCAGCCTGGGCAACAGAGCAAGACTCCATCTCAAAAAAATTTAAAAAACAAAAAACAAAACAAACAAAAAGCAAAACAAACAAAAAAACAGTAGCTTAAAAAAGAAGCTTTTCTTTTGCAATCAGTCGAAACAGGTTGAGTTGCCTAAAGGAGTTCTGAGTGGTTATTTTAGAAGTGAAAAGTCAGGTACAATGTGATAAAAGCTTTTTGAAATACACACATGAATTTCCCATACTGTGAACCAAAATGCCATATATTGGCCAATATAAATCATGTAATTGCTTAAAGAAATTTTGGTCAACAATGTGGTTATCAATCCCAAATGGTGAACAAACTTGAAAACCATGTGTTTCATGTATAAAATAATAAAGAGGTATAATCAGAAGATGAAAAATGGGAGAGGTGGGCTTTTTTGATAGGGAGAAATAGAACATTTACAAATAGACATTTGCAAAAAGTGGTACAATGAAGTGGCAAATATCAATGCAAAAGAAAAATTTTCTTCCTGGGAAGAGAAATGCCCTAAGCACTATTAGAAAAACACACACACACACACACACACACACACCCCATACAAAATAAGCAGCAATTGGCTCAAGCAGTTAAATGTTAAAAGAAAAAGCAAAAACGTAAATATCTAATAAGAATATAGACACATGATATTTTCTCAGATAGTTAAACACGTTTTAAAGAATATGAGATTACTATGAAGATAAAAATAATGGGTCAAGAAGACCAAAATTACAAAATATTAAATACTACAATAAAAGGCATAAAATACAATAAGAAAATAATTTGCATTGTACATAGCACAGTTACAGTTTCAGTTCATTTTGTGTTGCTATACCTGAGACTGAGTAACTGATAAAGAGTGTTTTGTTTTTTTTTGTTTTTTTTTTTTTTGAGATGGAGTTTCGCTCTTGTTGCCCAGGCTGGAGTGCAATGGCGTGATCTCAGCTCACCGCAATCTCTGCCTCCTGGGTTCAAGCCATTCTCCTGCTTCAGCCTCCCTAGTAGCTGGGACTACAGGAAGAAAGTTTTATTTGGCTCACCGTTGTGCGGGTTGGCAAGTTCAATGGAACAGCTCTGGATTTTGGTAAGGGCTTTCCTGTTGCATCATAACATGGTGGAGAAGGTCAAAGGGGAAGTGGACACATGTGAAGAGACAAAACCCTAAGAGCGCTGTGGTTTTATAACAACCTTTTGTTAACTCATTTCTGTGAGAACTAATTCAGTCTCACCAGAATGAAAACTACCTCACAACTGCAAGAATAACACAAAACAACTTATGAAGGATCCATCTGCATGATCCAAATACCTCCAACTAGACTCAACCTCCCAACACTGCCACATTGGAGATCAAATTTCAACATGAATTGTGGTGAAGACAGACAAATTATATCTAAACCACAGCAGTTACCTTCCCCATATAGAGAACAGTTTTAATCATTAAAATCATTAAAACACATGTGTATATATATAGTTTGTATATATATTCATTATATATATACATTGTATATATATTCATTATATATATATATACATTGTATATATATTCATTATATATATATACATTGTATATATACTTTGTGTGTATATATACATTGCATATATACTTTGCGTATATACTTTGTATGTATATATACTTTGTATATATATACATTTATATATACTTTGTATATATATAAATGTATATGTGTATACTTTGACACACATGTATACACAAAGTAGAAATATGTTACATTGTTCCAAAGAAAAATTCAATTGCATAAACATTCTCATTATATTTAATATTACTTAAAGAAATAAAAAGCAAAATTCAACCAAATGATGTATTAATTTTATGTATCAATATGGCAATTTAAAATAATCAGCATCTAGCATTGGTCAAAATCCAGGGCAGGAAATATCCTCACACCTGTGGGGATGTATCTATTGATGCAATCTCCCAGAAGACAATATATAAGAATTTATATTAAAAGCAATTCTGTAACAGAAATATATTGTAAGGCAACCATAAGACCCATACAAAAATATTCATAACATCATTCACATCAGTCTTATGTAATAATAAAAGCAGAGAAACAACCTAAATATTTGCCAGTTAAAGATTAATTATAATATATATGTAAAAAGAAATATTCTATGTCTACAAAAATTTCAGAAATGTAATGAATTATATAATGAATATTTGTAATGCAGCCTTGAGTAAAAAATATAATTTTAAAAATATTAAAAAATTTATAGTAAAAATTGAGAATGGGTGAGTAGGAAATACTCATATGAGACATACAGGACCATCAACATCCAAGGTATTCACCTACCCAAAGAAGTAAAAATAAGTTGCATAAATGTGTTGTGTTTAGATGTGCCCTGCTGGGTTGTGTATGTTATATATAGATGTGTTCTGTTAAATTAGAAAGACACACTTAAAGTGAGTTATAAACTTAAAAAGGAAATAAAAGGCAACTTAGGAATAGGTAGGCAGCCCCTCAAACTTAATAGGGTCTATATATTTGATGAGATCCACTTCAGCAAGCCAATGGCAAGCAATGTCTTGTGAAATTCAAATGAATGAGTTGGTCAGCTGGACATTCTTTTTGATCCATCTTGCTCTTGTCTGTATGAACTAAGTACATTTTGCAACTATTATATGTGTGACAATATTCTCACCCAAGTGTGGTTTGATAGCCCTTACATGTTCACCAAGGGCTAGAAACCTCCTCACATACCACTGGATTGGGGAATCCCTTAGTAAATGAGACAGTACTCCTCACACTCTACTTACTCAAGTGCTAATTCCAGTCCAGGTGAGGCTTCCCCTCATGCTCAGGTATCTTGGGTGTCAACAGATACGTCAAAGCTAAGTATGCTGTGCAAACACATCTCTGCTGTGTTAACTCTATTATATTAAACACATACAACAATTACTAGTGTTTAGGAAATCTGATAGTAGTGACCCAACTTTAGGATATTTCATATATTAATGATGTACAAATTCAGAAATTTTTGGAACTACTCTGGTAATGAATGTTTCCCTCTCTAACACCTCTATCAAAACCATCATCTCTTTTTTTCCATCTTATACAGGCTCTACTTTTTTTTTTTTTTTTTTTTCTGACTGCATTGGAAGATCAGCCCTTCAAATTTAGCTGGCCACCTTCTTGAAGTTTACTAATTTGAGCCCCTCATTCCCCAAATGAAAGAGATTTACTGTGAAGCTCCTAAAATTAGAAACAATTAGAGCCTAGTGACCCACCAAAACTAAGCAACTTTTCTCCTGTGGCTTAGAAAGTTATGGCAGTAACATAAGTCAGAGGATTCCTGTCCAATCTGTGACAAGGGTTTGGAGGACCAGGCCGTCTTCACTCCTGCACCCAGCACAATGCTGTTAGTACTGCCTGGAGCATAATTCTGGTGAAGCATGGGCTCCAAAGACTGAAAAATCCGCTTTCTAGTAGTCCTGACAGATGAAGTATCCAGATCTCAAAGTGCAGGCATCTCTCTAGTACCTGGCCACTTTCTCTAGTTAGAGAGGCAACAATATCCACCACTAATAAAATCATCATAAAAACAAAAAACAGAGCACTTAAATCTAAAAAGGTAGAATTAAAAGGAAGAATTCAAAGTTTTCCCATTTTTAATTCGATTATTTGTTATTTTGCTTTTGAGTTGTTTGATTCCTTATAATTCTTAATATTAGCCCATTGTCAGATACACAGTTCACAAACACTATCTCCTATTGTGTAGGTTGTCTCTTTACTCTGTTGATTATTTTCTATGCTGTGCAAAAGCTTTTTAGTTGGATATAATCCCATTGTACTTTTCTTGCCTATGCTTTGGGGGTGTTATTTTAAAAATCATTGCCCAGACTAATGTCATGAAGCATTTCTCTTGTGTTTTTTTCTAGTAGGTTCAGTTTTGAGTCTTACATTTAAATATTTAATCCATTTTGAGTTTTTTTTCAAGTGGTAAGGGGTCTAGTTTTATTTTTGTGCACATAAATAAACATTTATCAAAAGAAGATATACAAATGGCCAATGGGTATATGAAAAAATGTTCAACATCACCAATCTCCAGAGAAATGCAAATTAAAACTATGAGCTATCTCACCCCAAATAAATTCCTACCATCAAAAAGACAACAAATTTAAAAAATTATGGCAAGGATGTAGAGGAAAAGAAAGTCACACTGTTGGTGAAAATGTAAATTAGTATAGCCATATGGACAACAATCTGAAAGTTCTTCAAAAAATTATAAACATAGCTACCATATGATCTAGCAATCCCATCACTGAGTTTGTAACCAAAATATATGAAATCAATACATCAAAGAGGTATCTACACCTCCATGTTTCTTGCAGCGCAACTCACAATTGCCAAGATATGTAATCAACCTAAGTGTTCATCAACAGATGAATGGCTAAACGAAAATGTGGGATACATAAACAGTGGAATACTATTAATCCATAAAAAAGAATAAAATCCTGTAATTTGCAACATCATTGAATCCAGAGGACGTTATGTTAAGTGAAATTAGTCAAGCAAAGAAAGACAAATACCACATTATCTCATGTGAAATCTAAAAATATTGATCTCATAGAAATAGAGAGGAGAACAGTAGTTACCAGTGGTTGGAGAAAGTAAGGAGAATGGGGAATTGGGAGAGGCTGTTCAGTAGGTACAAAGTTATAGTTAAATAGGGGGAACAAGTTCCAATGTTCTATCACCCAGTAGGATGACTATAGTCAATAATGTATTGCATATTTCAAAACAGCTAGAAGAGAGGATTTTGAATTATTCTCACCACAAAGAAATGACAAGTGTTTGAGGTGATGGGTATGTTAATTATCCAATGTGTACATGAATAAAAATATCAAACTGTGTACTCCATAATATGTAAAATTGTTATATGTCAATTAAACATAAAACAAAACTTCAAAAAAGAAGAATCAAAAAAATAATTTAAAAGGTAACTACTCCGAATATTGAAGAAATTATTGAGCATTTAGAGTGAAAGTAATATGAGTATAGCCAATTTGTAGACCCAATCAGCGTCTGACCATGTCTGAAAGGTACAGATTGGTTACTGGTAACCCACAATATTTTCAGAAAAACTGAGATCTGACATTTTACGTGAAATTAGACACAATAAGATAATATTTGTATTAAACTCTGAAGCCTTTCAAAGTACGCAGAAGCCCTTACACTCAAATGAGTTGCTATCTACTTCCTCCCAACCTAACAACAGTTTTTTACCTGTCAAATACTGATATTAAAGATAAATTAAAAACAAGTGTTCAACATACATAATTGTGTTTTTCAAAAGGCATATATGCATTCGATGCAACAAACATTTTTATTCTGAGAAATTGTGACAGATTCTGTGGAAGCTGGACAGACTCAGTAACTCCCCAAAAGAAACATATTGAAGGATTGCTGCCTTTGGGAAAAGTACTACAGACGAATTTGAGTGGGTTTGTTTGTTTGTTTGTTTGTTTTTTGAAACAGGGTCTCATTCCTTTGCCCAGGCTGGAGTGCAGTGGCACGATCTGGGCTCATTGCAAATTCCACTTCCCAGGTTCAAGTGATTCTCATGCCTCAGCCTCCCGAGAAGCTGGGACTACAGGCACGTGCCACCATGCATGGCTAATTTGGCTAATTTTTGTATTTTTTGGTAGAGATGGGGTTTCCCCATGTTGGCTAGGGTGGTCTCCAAATCCTGACCTCAAGTGATCCACCTGCCTGGGCCTCCCAAAGTGCTGGGATTACAGGAATGAGCCATCATGCCTGGCCAAGGGTTTTGATATCTATATATGTTCAGTAAATTTTTTAAAAAGTGCTCTGTGTTGTTCAAACAGATTTTGACAGACTAAATTGAGTACTTCACCAACATACATAACCCATTTCTATAACAAATTTTGAGCTTCAAACAAATAATTTAGTATCTTCCATTTGCATGGACATAGAATTTACCAAAAAAAACTCCACATTTATTTAACACTCATACATATAGTCTGCAATTTGAGAATTGTTATATTTATTTTACAAAGAAAAATTAACAATCAAAGACATTGTCTAACCCAAAGCCAGTGATGTAGGCCATGACCAATCTGACTTGACTAAGTCTTCTCCCTCGTTTAGGACTTTTTTTTTTTTTCATTACACTAGAGATGAACTTTTGGTCATACAACTGGTTTGTAACATAATGCATGCCGGTTTGATGAAAGGGAAAGTTAATGAAAAAGCGTTATAAATATGTTTTCTTTGATTCAGAGTACCCATAAAGATTTTACATGCTCTAGAACAGGAGTTTTTAAAGTTTAAGATCACTAGCGTTGCCATCAATGGAGAAATTGTTAGAAATGCAGATTCTTAAGCCTCGTCCCAAATCTAACAAATCGGAAACTCTGGTGATGGGGCTCTGAAATCTGTTTTAACACGCCCTCCAAGTAATTCTGATGCATGCTAAAGTTTGAGAATTATTGCTCTGGAACCTTCCGTGAGTGATTCACATCCTTCATAATGTCTTATTCAAGATGTCACAGTTAAGGGTGATTAAACTGAATATGTGCATCTCATATCATTAAAATGGTTTTATTATATAAATTCCTGTAAAATTTTTGAAACAAATATTGCTCATTATCATCAGTTTTTCTATCTTAAAAGTAGAGCACATTATAATTATGATATTTTACTTATTTTACCATTAAAGCAAAAAAATTCCAATGTCTTGCCATTTCAAAAATTGTTTTTATGTTTATTGGAGCAAATTAAGATAATACTATATTTTAAAGAATGCTTTAAGATGATGATTCTTCATAAAATAATGAAGATGCACACAGCTGTAATTAACCTGGTAGGAATATCTAGCAGGCTCCATGCCTAGCTAACACTTTTGAATATTTGCATTTTACGTTAAGCATTTTTATATTCTAAAATTATTGTTTCCACATTTCAAAAAGTGTAAGTGACAATAAAAACTATTAGCACTTATTAGTAATGTTATAGTAAAAATAACATTTCGAAACGACAAGAGTATTTTAAATTGCGAATGTGTTTTTGAATAATAGTTTAATCAAAATTTAACATAATTATACTTAAAAATACAGTAGAAATTACTGAGCCAAATCTTTTTTTGTATATTATGCATAATCAAGTTTTCTGATTTATATAAACACTGTCATAAGCACTAACACACATATTTTAATAGTTTGTAGCATGTACATATGCTACTATGTAATTTATAATTTGTAATATTTGTGAGACTTCAAAATAACACTTTTTTTTAACTCTTTCCATAAGACAAGACTTATATTAAAAATATTGGATCCAAGATTATTTATAAAACATACATTTTATGTTCTTTTTTAAATGATCAAGTTAAATTGAATTTAAAAACTGGTTGAAGCATACCATACCAGAGTAGAGAAAATAACTGATCACCCTGAAATAACCAATTGCTATGATTTTCACTATACTCAATCAAATTGAAACTCCCACTGTCTGATTCTGTTTTCATTTTAAAAGCCCATTTGACTGAAATTAATATTTTCTTTTTTTTTTTTTTTTGAGACGGAGTCTTGCTCTTTCACCCAGGCTGGAGTGCAGTGGCGCGATCTCGGCTCACTGCAGGCTCTGCCCCCCGGGGTTCACGCCATTCTCCTGCCTCAGCCTCCCTTGTAGCTGGGACTACAGGCGCCTGCCACCTCGCCCAGCTAATTTTTTGTATTTTTAGTAGAGACGGGGTTTCACCATGTTAGCCAGGATGGTCTCGATCTCCTGACCTTGTGATCCGCCCGCCTCGGCCTCCCAAAGTGCTGGGATTACAGGCGTGAGCCACCGCGCCCGGCCCGAAATTAATATTTTCTTGCCTATATGCATGTTTTCTGATTTGGCCAACGGCTTCTGCCAATTCACAGTGACAGTTTTGAATAATGTCACCACTTTAAAAAAATCATTTTTGAGTTTATTGCATTGAAAGTTGAAATATACAGTGAAAACATCATTATGAGAAGAATAAGACACAGCAAGACATTAACAAATACCACTTATAAGTTGTTTTTGCTGAACAACTGTAAACATTTTGCTCTATCTTCTCTATATATTTATATTTAAATCGAAACCAAGTAGAATAGTATGGCCCAATGAAGACCATGACTCATTACGTTTACTAACCATTTGCTTTTCATTTCATCCACTGCAAAAAAAGAAAGGAAAGAAAGGAATGATGGAAGGAAGGAAGGAAGGAAGGAAGGAAGGAAGGAAGGAAGGAAGGAAGGAAGGGAGAGAGGGAGGGAGGTGAAGGAAGGAAGGGAAAGAAAGAGAGAGAAGGGGGAAGCATCTCTAATTTGATTTTTAAAACCTCTATAATATGACCTAATTCTTTCTTGAATATAGCTTGAAAGCTCCCAACTGTTTTTAAACAGGTCATTTGCTTGATTAGAATGGCCTCTTCACCTATCAATATATACTTTTTACCCAATTCAAACCCTTCCCATCTGTCAAGATCCAACTTGAGTCACTTGCAGGATGACTTTTCAGTTCACTTTCATTGAAGGATTCCTTTATTCTTAGGACTCCTATACAGATATCACAAATGTCAGTCTGAAATGGCATTAATTGAATGATTCCTTATTTTATGTGTAATCTCCTAACTTGTCAACCCAAGTTTTAAGGGAATCAATAGGTTTTGAAAGTTAAGTTCACGGGTACTGGCATCACACTGTTTGACCTTGAATGCTTCTTTGGTCAATCTCTTTTGGACCAGTCCTCTTTGGTCAAGCTGTGTGATTTTAGCCAACAAATTATATGGGCATCAATGTCCTCATATATAAAATGATGATAAGGAAAATATCAGTATTTTGAGTGTTAATACATACAAATTGTTGATAAATGCAGCAATTTTTATAAGGGTATATAGGAAGGAACAATGGAATGAATTTTTCAAATCTGAAAAAAATCATATCTGAGTTGTTTTCCATTAACTAGCCTAAAAATCTCATAATATCCCTGAGTTTTGTTTTGTTTTTTCCTCCAACTGATTTTCTTCATCATAAAATAGAAATTCTGTCTTCACTTATCTCAAAAGTCCATCCTAAGTATGAAATTCTACTGCTACTAGAGTGGGAATATTATCAAACCAAGCCAGTCCTCTCTTTCTTCCTCCCAAAAGTGAATTTTTGGAAGAGAGATTTTAATGTTGATTTCTTTTGTCTGTTTTGTTTTGTTTTGTCCCATAGAAAACTTTGCATTGTCTATGTTCAGCACTTGTGTGAGTTAATCAACTGACAATTCTTCTGGTCTAAATCATGTTCAAAATAGATTAAGGTGAGTCTTTTACAAAGCTTTTTGGATCTGCTTTCATTTTACTCACTCCTTCCTTTCCTAAACGCATAAAAATAGGTCAAGTGAGCACCATGGCTACCCAATATTTTGCAAGTGGAGATCCTAATTTATGGTATTAAAAAAAATCACCTTTCTAGGTAGACATAGTCTTCAGGCTGTTCATTTGGTTAGCATTTGGTTGCTTCATGACCAAACAATGAAAGCAAACAAACAAAAAGGCCTTCCTTACACCAGGCTGAGGCAGTCCTGTACAAGGCCACATAGCTTGGCAAGTGAAAGCTGGTTAGGTATCAGGCCTCTCTCCTTTGTTGTGACAGAGACCTTTGTGAGGTGCAGAACTGCACATCTGTATTCACCATCCTCAGGATACCTTTTTTATATCTTTATGCATTTCTTCCCCTTCCATAAAGAAACTGACCCCTAACTACACGTACTTACTCCATTTCTATTTTCAAATATAGCTTTTCAAAAAGAATAAACTTAGGAGAAAGTTTTGTTGGAAATGAATGAGAACTTCTTGATCATCAGAATAACAAAATATTGAAATATTTGGGACCTTGGGAAATGTCTAACAAGAAAATAATTGACTAATCTAAACATTTAAGTTGAAGTATAGGTGCTAAATTAGATAACATGCCTAATCCTTTTTATGGTTCTGTTACTTAGATATATTTAAGTCTATAACAGTACCCCCAAAATGACTGAGATGCTGTTCAGTTATAAATGTGCTTGAACTAGCTCTGGGGACAGACATGTTGGCAGATAGGAGAGAAATTTTCAAAAATCTCCAGTTTTATGGTTTCTGGTATAATAGTAACATTTTATTTTCATAATGCCGATTGAATTAACTAAATTATTTGATTATGCAAAAATGAATTTTGGAGAGCTTTACACTTTACATTATTCCAATAAGAGAGAAAAGTTTGAATACAGCTACATGAGACTTGATAACTATATATTGGGTGATTTTCTGGTTATATTTTAAAAATATTGTTCCCATTTTCATGTACACATTTGGACAAAATAACTGCACATATTTTTATGTATATTTTAAACGGGAGAAACACCATTAAAGTTCATGGAGTAAATATATAGTCATTTTAAAAATTATTTATCCGGAAACCTCAAGAGCTTTTTGCTGCTGTTTCATCTGTCAGTTAAATTTGTTTCAGTGGTATAAATAATAGTTATGTGATATTATTATATAAAGTAGCTATGAAAATATGTACAATTTACTTGTAAGAATGATCAAATAAATAAATACATGAGGGTATATCCTGTCTTGATCAATGCATGTAACTCTATGAGTGCTAATCGGCTTTTTCCTTATACTTTTATAGGAAAATGTACACACTAATTTAACATGTGCTGTTTTATTCATTTCTAAAAAGTGATTCATGCGTCATATTTTTAACGTGTACAGATTCACACATTAACAGAGTTGGGTTTAAAGAATTTCGTAGATTCCTAAAACAATTTATTATTGAAACATTATAAAAAAGAATAAGGCAACCTAAAACTAATCCACCAATTTGTCTGAATACACCAGTCAAAATATGCAGAGATAATGCGCTAGTATTAATTTGTATTAAATGAATACCTTTTTGAATAATCACTGTGTTTTTTACTAATACCATGTAAGATTTTGCATTTTCTATCTTTTTTTTCCACAAAGATGATATAAAATGAGAGAGAGTTAAGTAATACTTCACAGGCTATTCTATGGAAAGCTTGTATAAGCATGTCCTTAAACAATTTAAATGTACAGCCTAGCACTTGGGCAAGTCTGTAGGAAATTTATTTTGGGGATTCCATTCTTAGAGTTGTTTCTTTCTTACCAAATCACCTGATTTCCAGAAAAACAGCTTGAACATATCCAGAAACATCCCCATTCTAAACATACCAAAATAACAAAATAGACATGCTTTAAAACTTTAAAAATTATGAAAAAGAAATAATCTCCCAATCCCTTAAACAAATGGTGACACCAATTCGGCAGCTTACTGTAAGAGCCGCTAGTTAAGGGGAAGAAGTTACAGGTACAGATTTAAGTTTGAGAAGCGACAATAGGTAGATGTTACTGTTTTTATGAAATAAGGTTAGACTCTAGAGAGAGAAAATGAAAATAGGGAGAATAACAACTGCCAGAATTGAGCTCCTTTCTTTAATATTTAATGCTTAGACAGAGGAAGAGGAGGAGGAGGAGGAAGAGCTAACAACAAAAACATAACTATAGAAATTGAAGAAAATATTAAAAGAGGGAAGCATCAACAATCAAACAAACATGGAGTGCTTTCATAGATGAAGCTTTACTGTGTCAAGCATTCCTGAGAGTTTAAGGTAGATAATTGAGGCAAAGAACTGACCATCAGATTTAGCAAAATGGAAACCAATGGTGAAATTGACAAGACAGTTTCATGAAAACAAAGAGCATAGTAAGAAATGCAATATGACTGGCTAATGATAAATATACATTAGGCACACATAATTATAAATTGAAGTGATACCAGTTGACCTAATTATATAATTTCCTATAGATATATATATACAATTAATATTCTCTACCTATTTTTCCCCTGCTTGGGTGAAGCCACATGTATTAGTTTGCCAAGGCTGCCATAACAAAATGCTACAGACTGTGTGGCTTAAACAGCAGAAATGTATTTCACACAGTTCTTAAGGTAGAAATTCAAGGTCAAGCTGATGGCAAGTTTGGTTTCTCCCGAGGCCTCTCTTTTAGGCTAGTAGAGGACTACCTTCTTGCCTTCTCTGTATGCTCTCTCTCTCTCTCTCTCTCTCCCTGTCTCCCTCTCTTTCTTTTCATAAGGATACCAGTCATAATAAAGGGCCCCACCCTTGTGACCTTATTTAACTTTAATTGCCTCCGTAAAGGCCCTGCTTCCAAATTTAGTCGCACTGGGGGTTAGAAATTCAACAGATGGGCCTGACGCGGTGGCTCACACCTGTAATCTCAACACTTTGGGAGGCCGAGGTGGGTAGATCACGAGGTCAGGAATTCAAGACCAGCCTGGCCAACTTGGTGAAACCCCGTCTCTACTAAAAATACAAAAAAAAAAAAAAAAAAATTAGCCAGTTGTGGCGGCGGGTGTCTGTAATCCCAGCTACTCAGGAGGCTGAGGCAGAGAATTGCTTGAACCCGGGAGGCGGAGGTTGCAGGGAGCTGAGATCATGCCACTGCACTCCAGCCTGGGTGACAGAGTGAGACACCGTCTCAAAAAGAAAAAAAAAAAAAAAAAATTCAACAGGTGGCTTTTGAGGAGGAACAAATTCAGCCTACAATAAAATAAATAAATAGTGGAATTTAACTAGGATTGGGTATACAAAAAAATGTGGCAAAGATAAAGGAGTAAGGCTATTTTTAATGAGGTTGGACTATAGGATCTAAGTTTAGAAGTGGGGAAGATATAAGATGTAGACTTACACTGTATTTCTTAATGAAGGAGAAAAATTATCGCATAGGTAGTATTACTGTGATCATAACAGGTAACAATTACTGAGCACCTACTATGTGTCAACTGGGCTCATAACAATGCCATAACAAAGGACTGGTATTGATCCCATTTTACAGATGAAGATACTGAGTCATAACATAGTTCAGAAACGTTCAAAGGTCACATATTCAGAGAGCAGATGACACAAATTGTGAAGAATGTCAGCCTGAGTCTAGAGGAGGAAAAAGAAGAGAAGTCCACAGAAAATAATTATCAAAATCAGTTTTCCTGAAGTGGCAGCTCTATTGGGCATGGCAAGCTACAATGCTGATCATAAAAACGGTTGGCTGAATTCAGAATGAGGAAATAAAAGTGGTTTGAGAAGAAAAGTTGCTGAGGGTCTAGGGTGATGGGTGGGGATGGATCATCTACATGAAAGAGCAGTCACAACAATGATGATAGAAGAGAGTGTTAATGCTTCATAAGTCAATAAACAAGCCCACTCAGACAAGTATGTAGAGGACATGGCAGACAATTTAAGAAGAAAATACATATAACCAGCAAGATTGAAAATATTTCATCTCTGCAGTGATCAAAATGTCCAAATTAAAACTTATATTTAAAAATAGATGAATTCCACAACTTGTAAGAAAGACATTCTCAAGTATGGCTTATGGGAGGAGGGCTTGGTATGTAGATCTATTATTCCAGTAATTCCACTCTTAGGAACTCACCATATATAAAGCATCAAAGATTGAGAAAAAGACTTATGTACAAGAATATTTACAATATTACTTATGTTATAAATAATAAAAAATTAATGTCCAAAAACAAAAGAAAAATTAAATAAAATAATATCCCATTTCAAACCTGTAATTTTGAGGAATTTTAATATGGATGAAAACATATCTTAAAGAGTAAAGTGCTAAATTATGTATATTCTTCAATACAGAATTTTGAGGGGAGATATATATATATATGAACTCATAGAAAATAAATAAATGAAACACACCAAAATGATCTTTGCGTAAGGTATTATTGGGATTTTTTCTTTACTCTTTATATTTTTCTGTATTTTTCAAATTTTGTACAATGAGCATATACTATTTCAACCTAAAATGTACATATTTTAAAATAATTCTTCAAAAATACTGGCTAGAAATATGAAAATTATTAATTTATCTATTGAATTACATTTGAGAATAGACTGAAGCAATAAATATGAAGAATAGTAGTAGAAAAAGGATAAGTAGCCAAGAAAGAATAATGTTAAAAGCATAAAAAATATCAAAGTATCAAAAATTAGCAACACCCTCTTAATCACAGCATATTCATTATAAGTATGTTTGTAGACAGCAAAAATCATAGATTATATCACATTTAGTTCTAAAAGCTGTAAAAGGCCAATTAAGAGGTACGTAAGTCCCAGTTGAGTGCTACTATGTGTTGGCTCACAGATTTAGTTTATATAGGGAATTTACATTAATTATTTCAGGAATGAGTAGCCTTTGTTGCATTTACCCCAGTCTTTCTTTTTTGCATATGAAAAAATTTCTCTCTCTTTGTGTGTGTGTGTGTTGTGTATGAGTGTGTGTGCATCTATGTGTGTGTGTCAATCTAACCAGCCCCTCAGGTCTTCTCAACTTCGTAAGTAGACTTGCATATGTAAAGTTGAGAGGATGAGTGTGCTTCACTCTCTTACATTCAGAATCAGCAGCTCTGCATTTCCTTCTTTTCATTCCATTCTATTTTGTATATTGAGATATTAGAGGAGGAAGAAAACCTAGGTCTTCTGGTTTGCATTGTCAAGCTACATAACAAAAACAGAGAGAATCACTAAAAAATACATTTATTTGGGATAGGGCATGGCAATGAGAATATGCATGCCACAGTAAACTATGTGCATATTCAGGAAGGTTAAGAAAGACAAAAGTTTTCAAAGGAAAAATGAGGAGGATTACATAATTGTTCTGAGAATATTATCTTTGGGTACAAAGATCAGTAACAAGGGTGATGGTAGTTTGAGGTTAGATACAGTTGCCTTAGAAAAATATTTTGTGTGTAAGCTGGTTGTGATGACCTTTGTGCCAATCTGTGGGTTGCGCAGTCTTTGATGATAGCTCTTGTTATTAGTCATTTATGCATAAAAACTCTCTTTTCATAGCCTTCCCTAGTTCTATTTATCAAGTGTTTTGTTTTCAACACGTGACTCCATTTTGACTCTGACAGCTTTCACATTTTTCCCTTTTGATCAAGATATTTCTTCAAAAGCATCACTGATAAATCATCCTATAGATAGGTTTTGATGTTCCTCAGTGCCCAGATGAACTTGTCCAGGGTTACTGGTCTGGTTCCATGTTGGAGGGAGTAAAGGGCACTAGTAGTGTCAAAACCCTTTTAGCCACATTTGAGCAACAAGGGAAGTTTGAAGAGAATGCCTCTGAAGCTAAATCTAACCAGAGTCCATCATTAAGGTTAATTTTTTCTGTTTCCTAGTGTTTTGCTATCATCTTTAAGTTTTGTTATCATCTTTAATGCTGGACCAGCATTAAACTGTTAGGAGTTGTATTTCTATAAAAAATTAACAAGTAACAGATATAAGGTTTTAAAAAAGAAAATATAAAGTAGAACTAGTAGTATTATAACAATCCCAGTTTACAAATGCTTTTGAGCCATGAACTTCAGTTTAAAGGCAACCAATTGAATAAATCAAATAACTGTTATCCTGTCAGGTGAAAAAGGTACATGTGTTTAGAGGGTGAGTCTCCCTGTGATATGAAGTCTTGTTCTGATATCTTGGGGAAACCTATCTACATGTAAAAACATCAACTTTTCATCCTGGTTTGCAGTTTGAATGTCTATGGTTATGGTCGTGGGCATCTTGGTGAACTTTCTGTGTGGCCCATACATCAGGCACAAGACATGTTTCTTACAATGTATCTAGTTGTAGCACATAATATTTTAGGAAGAGTGCAGTTCCTAATTTTAGTAATTTCATGGAAAAA
Organism: Symphalangus syndactylus; assembly: GCF_028878055.3. NCBI lineage: Eukaryota > Metazoa > Chordata > Mammalia > Primates > Hylobatidae > Symphalangus > Symphalangus syndactylus. Next base: position 48,029,302 of record NC_072440.2, read on the forward strand.
ATTTGGATTGTAGGAATCTAGAAGAATTCAGTATCTAGTTTTGTCTATATGTACATAACAAAAACTTGAAAGCAATGTACAGAGCTGCAATTTAATAACATGTTTTATAGCTTTCTTTAGAAACATAACTTTTCCTCTCTTCATTGGCCACATATGATTCTCAGATATAAAATTTCTTGAGTCTAGGAAGCCAAACTAACGTAGGCTCTAGATTATACCTAGAGTCAAGGTTCCTCAGCCTGTCAGCAAATGACAGTTTTTATCTACTCACTATAAGGCAGAGAAATCTTGAAGCCAAGCATTCTATACATTTCCAAAATGCTATTTTAGTGAAAGCCTTGGTAATACAATCAGTGTTATATTTTATCTTGCCGTAAGGAGAGAGCAGACTTTTATTGGACTTATGTGAATACCCATATTGTCATAAGAATACTCATGAATAGTTTTTGAATTTTCAAGGAATGAAGTAGGGAGAAAAAGTAAATTATTTCATTTTTGTTAACAAAGTATCAAATTGTTGTGAAGTATAGAAAGCTAAAGAGAAGTTTTGTTATATCTGGAAAATAAAACATTTAAGTAAAGAATGAACAGTGTTTTAAATACAAATCACAAAAGCACTATCTTCATCACTATTCAATCTCATGTAATTAGTTTTTGTTTTGCTTTAGCTTGATTAATAGCTTCATGAATCCATCAGTTTCTTCATTAGAGTTTTGAAAAAAACTATTTAGTTCATTGACTTTAAAGTTATTAGAAATCTGTGCTCAAGAGTATTTGTTAGAGTCTTTTCCATTAAAAAAACATTTTGAACTGATTGCAGATGCTTTTAAAGAAAAATCAAAACAATAACTGTAGATGACAAAACTTAGAATAGCCAAGGTTAACATCTGATTAAAGTTTGTTATAATTAGCAATAGACAAGAAACTTTAGTTATTTTGTGGCATATAACATAATATCCAGAATTTCAACTAATGAAAGATTTCTGAGAGTTTTGTACAATTTTGGAACATTCCTATTAATACTATACTCATAAATGTATATAAAAGAAGATATACTATCACTTATCTTTTGACAATGTTTCTTATACAATTTACAAAACAAGTCTAACGATTTAATACATATATAAGATTATATGAGAGATACATCTTTGAGACTGTTAAACGTCCCAACTGATAAATCTCAAAGTTAATTTTAGTCAAAAAGACATAATATAGAACTTTGGTACTGAGAGGCCAGCCAAAGAAGTCAAAAGCTTCAAAACATTTGATCAAAACAGGATTCCAGGTAACTGTGAAACAATATTCATTTAATCAGGGCAATAATTAAAAGACTTTATAAGAAATACAGAAAGTTATGTGAATTAAAAAAAAATTCGTAACACATTTAAAGTTCAGTTTTCCTCAGTAATCAAAAACCTAATAACAACCACACAGAAAATTATCTTGATAAAAGATAAAACCTTTGTTTATAGGCTAGTTACTAAAAAGGGAAAGGAAAACCTCCTGTAGTATGATTGCTTCTGCCTATGGGAAGTTCATTTAGATAATCTGGAAGTTGAACCTGTTGAAAAGGGTCCTTTAATTTAACCAGACACAAGAAGAATATGTGTCCTAGGTAATGAGCATACACTATATTACAGAGGCGTGTAAATGAGAAAACTAGTACCCTATGTAGGAAAATGCATGCCTTCTAGTACACATGAGAAGGTTTGGGTTATATGGAACAACTCTGACATACCAAGAAAAGTCAAGAGTACACAGTCAAGTTATACTAGAGAAACCAATGGTAGTGTATAAACCATGATAAGCATTCCCACATCTGGTCAGAACAGTGGAGTTAGAAAAAAGTTCCAGAGCCGGGAGCGGTGACTCACGCTTGTAATCCCAGCACTTTGGCAGGCCGAGGCGGGCGGATCACAAGGTCAGGAGATCGAGACCACGGTGAAACCCTGTCTCTACTAAAAATACAAAAAATTAGCCGGGCGTGGTGGCGGGCGCCTGTAGTCCCAGCTACTCGGAGAGGCTGAGGCAGGAGAATGGCGTGAACTCGGGAGGTGGAGCTTGCAGTGAGCCGAGATTGAGCCACTGCACTCCAGCCTGGGTGAAAAAGCGAGACTCCGTCTCAAAAAAAAAAAAAAAAAAAAAGTTCCAGGAACTGACTGAAAAATTTATAGCACTAAATGCCCACAAGGGAAAGCAGGAAAGATCTAAAACTGACACCCTAACATCACAATTAAAAGAACTAGAGAAGCAAGAGCAAATGCATTCAAAAGCTAGCAGAAAGCAAGAAATAACTAAGATAAGAGCAGAACTGAAGGAAATAGAGACACAAAAAACCCTTCAAAAAATCAATGAATCCAGGAGTTGGTTTTTTGAAAAGATCAGCAAAACTGATAGACCACTAGCAAGACTAATAAAGAAGAAAAGAGAGAAGAATCAAATAGATGCAATAAACAGTGATAAAAGGGATATAACCACTGATCTCACAGAAATACAAACTACCATCAGAGAATACTATAAACACCTCTATGCAAATAAACTAGAAAATCTAGAAGAAATGGATAAATTCCTGGACACATACACCCTCCCGAGACTAAACCAGGAAGAAGTTGAATCTCTGAATAGACCAATAACAGGCTCTGAAATTGAAGCAATAATTAATAGCTTACCAAGCAAAAAAAGTCCAAGACCAGACGGATTCACAGCCGAATTCTACCAGAGGTATAAGGAGGAGCTGGTACCATTCCTTCTGAAACTATTCCAATCAATAGAAAAAGAGGGAATCCTCCCTAACTCATTTTATGAGGCCAGCATAATCCTGATAGCAAAGCGTGGCAGAGACACAACATAAAAAGAGAGTTTTAGACCAAAATCCCTGATGAACATCGATGCAAACATCCTCAATAAAATACTGGCAAACCGAATCCAGGAGCACATCAAAAAGCTTATCCACCATGATCAAGTGGGCTTCATCCCTGGGATGCAAAGCTGGTTAAACATACAAAAATCAGTAAACGTAATCCAGGATATAAACAGAACCAATGACAAAAACCATATGATTATCTCAATAGATGCAGAAAAGGCCTTTGACAAAATTCAACAATGCTTCACGCTAAAAACTCTCAATAAATTAGGATTGATGGGACGTATCTCAAAATAATAAGAGCTATCTATGACAAACCCACAGCCAATATCATACTGAATGGGCAAAATCTGGAAGCATTCCCTTTGAAAACTGACACAAGACAGGGATGCCCTCTCTCATCACTCCTATTCAGCATAATGTTGGAAGTTCTGGCCAGGGCAATCATGCAGGAGAAGGAAATAAAGGGTATTCAATTAGGAAAAGAGGAAGTCAAATTGCCCCTGCTTGAAGATCACATGATTGTATATCTAGAAAACCCCAGTGTCTCAGCCCAAAATCTCCTTAAGCTGATAGGCAACTTCAGCAAAGTCTCAGGATACAAAATCAATGTACAAAAATCACAAGCATTCTTATACACCAATAACAGATAAACAGAGAGCCAAATCATAAGTGAACTCCCATTCACAATTGCTTCAAAGAGAATAAAATATCTAGGAATCCAACTTACAAGGGATGTGAAGCACCTCTTCAAGGAGAACAACAAACCACTGCTTAATGAAATAAAAGAGGATACAAACAAATGGAAGAACATTCCATGCTCATGGGTAGGAAGAATCAATATTGTGAAAATGGCCATACTGCCCAAGGTAATTTATAGATTCAATGCCATCCCCATCAAGCTACCAATGACTTTCTTCACAGAATTGGAAAAAACTACTTTAAAGTTCATATGGAATCAAAAAAGAGCCTGCATTGCCAAGTCAATCCTAAGCCAGAAGAACAAAGCTGGAGACATCATGTTACCTGACTTCAAACTATACTACAAGGCTAAGTAACCAAACAGCATGGTACTGGTACCAAAACAGAGATATAGACAAATGGAACAGAACAGAGCCCTCAGAAATAATGCCACATATCTACAACCATCTGAACTTTGACAAACCCGACAGAAACAAGAAATGGGGAAATGATTCCCTGTTTAATAAATGGTGCTGGGAAAACTGGCTAGCCATATGTAGAAAGCTGAAACTGGATCCTTTCCTTACACCTTACACAAAAATTAATTCAAGATGGATTAAAGACTTACATGTTAGACCTAAAACCATAAAAACCCTAGAAGAAAACCTAGGCAATACCATTCAGGACACAGGCATGGGCAAGGACTTCATGTCTAAAACACCAAAAGCAATGGCAACAAAAGCCAAAGTTGACAAATGGGCTCTAATTAAACTCAAGAGCTTCTGCACAGCAAAAGAAACTACCATCAGAGTGAACAGGTAACCTACAGAATGGGAGAAAACTTTTGCAATCCACTCATCTGACAAAGGGCTAATATCCAGAATCTACAATGAACCCAAACAAATTTACAAGAAAAAAACAAACAACCCCATCAAAAAGTGGGCAAAGGATATGAACAGACACTTCTCAAAAGAAGACATTTATGCAGCCAAAAGACACATGAAAAAATGGTCCTCATCACTGGCCATCAGAGAAATGCAAATCAAAACCACAATGAGATACCATCTCACACCAGTTAGAATGGTGATCATTAAAAAGTCAGGAAACAACAGGTGCTGGAGAGGATGTGGAGAAATAGGAACACTTTTACACTGTTGGTGGGACTGTAAACTAGTTCAATCATTGTGGAAGTCAGTGTGGCAATTCCTCAAGGATCTAGAACTAGAAATACCATTTGACCCAGCCATCCCATTACTGGGTATATACCCAAAGGACTATAAATCATGCTGCTATAAAGACACATGCACACGTATGTTCATTGCGGCACTATTCACAATAGGAAAGACTTGGAACCTAGCCAAATATCCAACAACAATAGATTGGATTAAGAAAATGTGGCACATATACGCCATGGAATACTATGCAGCCATTAAAATTGATGAGTTCCTGTCCTTTGTAGGGACTTAAATGAAGCTGGAAACCTTCATTCTCAGCAAACTATGGCAAGGACAAAAAAAACAAACACCGCATGTTCTCACTCATAGGTGGGAATTGAACAATGAGAACACATGGACACAGGAAGGGGAACATCACACAGCAGGGCCTGTTGTGGGGTGGGGAGAAGGGAGAGGGATAGCATTAGGTGACACACCTAATGTTAAATGACCAGTTAATGGGTACAGCACACCAACATGGCACATGTATATATATGTAACAAACCTTCACATAGTGCACATGTACCCTAAAACTTAAAGTATAATAAAAAAATTTTTTTGTAACCTTAAACCATAAAAAAAAGAAATGCTGAAAGAAAGAGTTATCATCTTATACCTTCTCAAGGGAAGAAAGAGCTGAGGCAATGATGCATGACCTAAAAATCATGTGTTGCAACATACAAAAAAAAACCGAACTTTTGAGATACAAATCTGAGTAGCTTTAAGATGAAAACTACCTCAAGAAACAAAATCATTATTTTGGGTAAAAAACATCGCATTTGCAATCTGAAAATAATGAAATTAAATGAAGACTGTAAACCAAAAGCCTCTTGTAATTTTTAATAAGAATGGATTATTATTTTAAGGAAACATTGATGTTTTAACAGTGCGGGCAAATTTTTTAGTTTTGTATTAGTGTATGTTTAATATTAAAGCTCAATCTTTATACTTCAAAAAGGTAGTATAAATGTTTCTAAAGATTGAGCTTTAATATTAAACATACACTAACCTGTGTGCTATCCATGCCAAACGTGTAACAATTATGCCAAAAGACATCCAGCTAGCACGCCGCATACGTGGAGAACGTGCTTAAGAATCCACTATGATGGGAAACATTTCATTCTCAAAAAAAAAAAAAAATTCTCTTCTTCCTGTTATTGGTAGTTCTGAACGTTAGATATTTTTTTTCCATGGGGTCAAAAGGTACCTAAGTATATGATTGAGAGTGGAAAAATAGGGGACAGAAATCAGGTATTGGCAGTTTTTCCATTTTCATTTGTGTGTGAATTTTTAATATAAATGCGGAGACGTAAAGCATTAATGCAAGTTAAAATGTTTCAGTGAACAAGTTTCAGCGGTTCAACTTTATAATAATTATAAATAAACCTGTTAAATTTTTCTGGACAATGCCAGCATTTGGATTTTTTTAAAACAAGTAAATTTCTTATTGACGGCAATTAAATGGTGTTTGTAGCATTTTTATCATACAGTAGATTCCATCCATTCACTATACTTTTCTAACTGAGTTGTCCTACATGCAAGTACATGTTTTTAATGTTGTCTGTCTTCTGTGCTGTTCCTGTAAGTTTGCTATTAAAATACATTAAACTATAAAAAAAAGAAACACTTATAATTTTTTCTAATGATAGCCAACTTGATTACACAAATTCCATTTATCCTTCATGAAGTTTAATAGCTAGAACTTTGACAACATGGTTAAACGTTTTGCTTTGTCCTCTACTTTTTATTTCTTAAATAACTAATCATTGTACATTAGGTCAAAATTTACCACACAAGGTTATTTTTATATAAAACAATTTTTCAAACTTTTTTTTATACAAAAAATACAACTTTAGACCTGTAACTATTTTTTACATTTCTCTCTCTCTCTTTACCTACTGGTTTCTTTTTTACTTTGTTTCTATTGCTCTTCCAAATTTACTTTTTGAAACAGCTTCAAACAACTCCATCAAAAAGTGGGCAAAGGACATGAACAGACACTTCTCAAAAGAAGATATTTACGCAGCCAAAAAACACATGAAAAAATGCTCATCATCACTGGCCATCAGAGAAATGCAAATCAAAACCACAATGAGATACCATCTCACACCAGTTAGAATGGCCATCATTAAAAAATCAGGAAACAACAGGTGCTGGAGAGGATGTGGAGAAATAGGAACACTTTTACACTGTTGGTGAGACTGTAAACTAGTTCAACCATTGTGGAAGTCAGTGTGGCGATTCCTGAGGGATCTAGAACTAGAAATACCATTTGACCCAGCCATCCCATTACTGGGTATATACCCAAAGGATTATAAAACATGCTGCTATAAAGACACATGCACACGTATGTTTATTGCAGCACTATTCACAATAGCAAAGACTTGGAACCAACCCAAATGTCCAACAACGATAGACCGGATTAAGAAAATGTGGCACATATACACCATGGAATGCTATGCAGCCATAAAAAATGATGAGTTCATGTCCTTTGTAGGGACATGGATGAAACTGGAAATCATCATTCTCAGTAAACTATCACAAGGACAAAAAACCAAATACCGCATGTTCTCAGTCATAGGTGGGAATTGAACAATGAGAACACATGGATACAGGAAGGGGAACATCACACTCTGGGGACTGTTGTGGGGTAGGGGGAGGGGGGAGGGATAGCATTAGGAGATACACCTAATGCTAAATGACGAGTTAACGGGTGCAGCACACCAACATGGCACGTGGATACGTATGTAACAAACCTGCACATTGTGCACATGTACCCTAAAACTTAAAGTACAACAATAAAAAAATAAATAAAAAAATAAATAAAAAAATAAAAAAAGAAACAGCTTCAATAACCTTTGAATTTAAACAAAATTTATAAAAATAAGAAAACATTTTAGTATCTTTTTTATACCTTTCAAATCAAAATATCTATGGGGTACACTTTGTATATAGAATTATATATATTAGTGGCCGGGCATGGTGGCTCACGCTTGTAATCCCAGCACTTTGGGAGGCCGAGGCGGGCGGATCACGAGGTCAGGAGATCGAGACCACGGTGAAACCCCGTCTCTACTAAAAATACAAAAAAAAAAATTAGTTGGGTGTGGTGGCGGGCGCCTGTAGTCCCAGCTACTTGGAGAGGCTGAGGCAGGAGAACGGCGTAAACCCGGGAAGCGGAGCTTGCAGTGAGCCGAGATTGAGCCACTGCACTCCAGCCTGGGCGACAGAGTGAGACTCTGTCTCAAAAAAAAAAAATAAAAATAAAAATAAAAATAAAATAAATAAATAAAAAAATTAAAAAATTAAAAAAAAGAATTATATATATTAGTGCTAGTTTTAACACTTGGTAATCTTGATTTTTAGGAAGCAGTTTGAAACTGTCACGTATAAGAATTTTATAGATGAGAATCCTTTTATAATTCTCAGAAACATGTTTTCCAATAACAAAATTCAAAGATGTGCAATAACAGTCTCGCTTATTAACAGTCTCATATAAATGTACATTTATAGCCCTATTTACTCTTGGGACTCTATATGGTGTAGTCTATTGCTCCTAGGCTACAAACCTGTACAGCACATTACTGAACTGAATACTGCAGGTCATTGTAATAGACTGATAAGTATTTATATATCAAAACACAGGTAAACATGGAAAAGGTACTATAAAAATATGATATAAAATATTGAATATGGTACATTAATATAGGGCACTTACATAACTGGAATTTGTAGAACTTGAAGTTTCTCTGGATAAGTTAGTGAGTGGTGAATGAATGTGAAGACCTAGAACATTACTGTGCACTACTGTGGTCTTTATAAACCTGTATTTTTTGTCAATAATAAATTAAAATTAGTGTACTGTAACTTTTTACCATATAAATATCTTAATTTTTTAAACTTTTGATTCTTTTGTAATAACATTAGCTTAAAATACAAACACATTGTATAGCTGTACCAAAATATATTTTTTAATATTTTTATTCTGTAAGCTTTTTTCTATAATTTTTTTTAACTTTTCAAACTTTTTTGTTAAAAACTAAGACATGAACACATACACTAGCCTAAGCCTACACAGGGTCAGCATCATCCATATCACTGTCTTCCACCTTCATATCTCGTCTCTCTGGTAAATTTTCATAGGTGACAGCATGCATGGAGCTGTCATCTCCCATGGTAACTATGTCTTCTTATGGAATACCTCCCACTGTTGTTTTTTACAGTTAACTATATTTTAAAATATGTAGTACAGTCTAAAATAAAGGTAAAAATTATAGCATAGTAGATACATAAACCAGTAACATAGTCATATATTATCAAGTATTATGTACTATACACAATTGTATGTAAAATTTGATTAGATATGTGTATATCCTCATGACACCATTACTGCAAAGTAATAAACACATCCGTCATCTCTATAAGTTTTCTTGTGATCCAATGTGTTGTGTGTGTGTGTGTGTGTTATTGTGTTAAGAATACCTATGAGATCTACTTTTTTTTTTTTTTTTTTGAGGGACAAGGTCTCACTCTGTCACCCAGGCTGGAGAGTGGTGGCAGAATCATAGCTTACTGTAACCTCAAGCTACTGGGCTCAAGCAATCCTCCTGTTTCAGCCTCAGTAGCTGGGACTACAGGCACAGGCCACCATGCCCAGCTAATTTTTTTCATTTCTTGAAGAGACAAGGTCTTACTGTGTGCTCCAGGCTATTCTAAAACCCCTGGCCTCAAGCTGTTTTCCTACCTCAGCCTGCAAAAAGTTCTGGTATTACAAGTGCAAGCCACCTCTCATGGCCATTATTTTCTTAACAAATAAAAGTGCACAATACTATATTGTCAACTATGGGCACTATGTTGTATTCTTAATCATCTTGCATAACTGAAACTTTGGACCTACTGAAAAGCAACTTCCTGTTATTTCCCCTTCCCCAAACCTCTGGTAACCAATATTTTATTCTCTGCTTCTATGAGTTTGACTATTTCAGGTACTTCATATAAGTGGAATCGTGCAGTGTTTGCTTATTTGTGACAGACTTATTTCAATTAGCATAATGTCCTCCAGCCTCATCCATGGTGTTGCAAATGGTAGGATTTCTCCTTTATTTTTAAGATTGGGTAATATTCGTGTGTGTGTGTGTGTGTGTGTGTGTGCATGTGTATCACATTCTTCTTATTCATTCATCTATCAATGGGACATTTGGATTTTTTCTATATCTTGGCTATTGTGAATAAAGTTGCAATGAACACTGGGGTGCAGTTTTCTCTTTGAGATCCTGATTTCAATTTTTTTGGATAGTTGCCCATAAATGGGACTGATGGATCATATGGTAGTTTTATTTTTAATTTTCTGAGGAACCACTATACTGTTTTCCATAGTGGCTGTACCATTTTACATTCTCACCAATGCACAAGGGTTCCTTCCAATTCCTCCACATCATCACAAACAATTGTTATCTCTTTCCTTTTTGATAATAGTTATCCTCAAAAGTAAGTTATCTTTAAAGGTTATCCATAAAACTCATTGTGGTTTTCATTTGCATTTCTCTGATAATTGATGATGTTGTATACCTTTTCACACAACTGGTGGCCATAGGTATGCCCTCTTTGAAGGGATATGTATTCAAATCCTTGCCCATTTTTAAATTGGATTAATTTTGGGGTGTTTTGCTTGTTTTTGCTATTTAGTTGTAGGAGTTTTATATATTTTGGATCTTAAGCCCTTATCAGGTAAATGGTTTACAACGATTTTCTCTCATTCCATTGGTTGCTTTTTTACTCTGTTGATTGGATCCTTTACTGTGCTGAAGCTTTTTAGTTTGTTGTAGTCCCACTCACCGATTTGTATTGCCTGTGCTTTTGGTGTCATATCCAAGAAATCATTGCCAAGACCAGTGACAAGAAGCTTTTCTTCTATATTTTCTATATTCATTAATCCATTTTGAGTTGACTTTTTGTGTGTAATGTAAAATAGAGGTTCGCTTTTATTATTTTGCCTGTGGATGTACAGTTTTCTTAATACTAGTTGTTGAAGAGCGTATCCTTACTCCATTTTGTATACTTGGAAACTTTGTCAAAGATCAGTTGATCATGTATGTGAGGGTTTATTTCTGAGTTCTCTATTCTGTTCCATTGGTTGTTACGTTTTCCTTTATGTTAGTACCATAATGTTTCGATTACTATAGTTTCAATAATATATTTTGAAATGAGGAAGTGTAATGCCTCCAGCTTTGTTCTTTTTTCTCAATATCGCATTGACTAATTTGTGTATTTTCTGGTTCCATATGAATTTTAAGATTGTTGTTTCTATTTCTATAAAAAATGCCATTGAGATTTTAATGGAGATACCAATGAATCTGCATATTGATTTGGGCAACACAGATTTTTTTTTTTTTTTTTTTTTTTTGAGACGGAGTCTCGCTCTGTCACCCAGGCTGGAGTGCAGTGGCGCAATCTCGGCTCACTGCAAGCTCCGCCTCCCGGGTTCACGCCATTCTCCTGCCTCAGCCTCTCCGAGTAGCTGGGACTACAGGCGCCCGCCACCGCGCCCGGCTAATTTTTTGTATTTTTAGTAGAGACAGGGTTTCACCGTGGTCTCGATCTCCTGACCTCGTGATCCGCCCGCCTCGGCCTCCCAAAGTGCTGGGATTACAAGCGTGAGCCACCGTGCCCGGCCCAATACAGATATTTTAACAAATTAATTGTTCTAGTCCATGGACACAGTATGTATTAAATACCTAGGAACAAACAGCCCAGTAAGTGTAATACTAATAAACTGAAAGCTTTGAAACATTGAGAAAACAAATTAAAGACACAAATAAATGTTCTTTTTTCCCTACAATGTAGAGACTAGTTTTCTGGTCTATAGGTGGATAGGCTTCTATTATTCATGATCTTCTCCTTAAAATTTCAAATTAAAATCATTAAAATTTTCAAATTCAAAGGGTAGGAAGAGATATTCTCTTTTCTACTACTTTCTGAACCACATCTTTTCCCCAAAGAATAGACAATGCTACTTGGTGCCTGAGTAGAGGTGGAAAAAAAATCGGGGGAAGGAAAGAGAACATTGGGAAACAAATCAAGTTAGTATTTCAATTACAATAACCTGCCACTCTCGCAATAACCCGCCACCCTCCCCAGGATACCATAAATTGAGAGAACTTTGCTTATTACCTTGGGGCTAGATGGATCTCTAAAGGAATTAGGAACTTGGTAATATCCACATGAATTGCTTCTCTGAGCCTAGCTGCATTTCTAATTGGAAGGAGGTCTTGATCTTTGTATCTTTTATTTGATCTTATCTGGAGGCTCTAATCCATTCCGGGAAGTTTCTAGAGGGTTTAGATTAAATTCAGGTTTTCTAGAGCTTCTCAAAGATATTATCAATCGTATCCTCTATTTACATACAAGTCAACTGGACATTTAGGTGTAACTAGAATGCTTTATAGACTTGTGAGAACCTCATGGGAGAGGCCATGACTCAGGAAAAGCTTCCTGTTCAATAATGAATCTGCTCAAGTAACGGTCTTACTACCTTCCCTGGGAGCAGAACCTGCCCACTATGTTTTGATATCCTCAGCATCTAGCAGAGTTCCTGGAACATATTAAATCTCAATATATGTTTGTTGAATTGTTTTATAAATAAATTTAATTATTCATGTATTCTCTAAATCAAACCTTTACTCTCAGTGCAGCTACGCAGTCATTTTTAGAGAAGTTCTTTTTACAATTGAGCTATGGAATCTTGGTGCTTTTGGATTTTATCGGCATAGTCAACCCAGTGTAAGTTTGCTGGTTCATATGCTAGGATACCTCCTGATTCCCACAGGGGAGCAAAGTGATTCCCAGAACATAGAATTGTGCTATTATTCTTACTCCCTTTACTTATTCTGAGAGCAGCTCAGAATCTAAGCATTAAAGGAAAGCCCCAAATTTCAAACACAAAAGCGACAAGAACTTTCATTTTCTTGACATTCTCCTGGGGGAACAGTGGCTGTTATTAGGGTGAATTTGACAGCATTGATTGATTGTCAATTTTATTTAGAGAGCACAATAGCCCCCACTTTCATTTTATTCTTACCAAGGACCCTTTACAATTTGACTATATTTTACCCACTCTTCATTTCACCCACCCCCATGTATCCCTCCTTCCATCCTCCAAATAGTTGACAGATTTGGAAAGGGGATAGTTTAATCATATGCCAATTTGAGTGGAAGTCAATTTTTATTTCATTTCTTCTGTGCTTCACTGCTGGCCAGGCTTTTTAAAAATTCTTTTCTCTTGCTCTGTAAATAGTAGCCAATTCAGCTCTTTCTGACTTAAAGGAAAACCTATTCTTTGCAATGCCTTTGTTTTATTCAAAACCCTAGTGATGTTCTGACCCATACATTTTATTTGATTTAGGGCCTGTAGATTTCCAGTTAGACAAAGGCACCCTAGAACCCAGGTGAATCTCCAGAAGTCTTTGAACTCAATCCAAAGCAAGCATAAAAGCTCAGCTCTAGACGATGCAGTACCTGTCCTTTAAAAGTTTAAGAAGATCCAAAGTTATGTTTATAGGAAGCACTGTTTTTCCCAGTCTTTTATTGGAAAAAATTAAATCTACAAGGTGAAAAAAACAGTAAAATGAATACTGTATAACCTTCACTTCACCATTTGTCAAAATCTTGCATATTTGTTTGCTATCATGTTCGTCCTCTCTCACTGTGTAAGTTATCTATCTATCTATCTATCATCTATCTATATCATCTTTCTATCATCTATCTCTCTATCATTTTTCTATCATCAATCAATCTATCATCTATCTATCTATCTGCTTGTCTATCTTGGTGAGCAATTTAAAAAGTCGTTACAAATGTGATACTTCACCCCAGAAAAACTTATACAAAACACTGTAGACACATAGGTTGGTTGTCATGTACCTGACAAACTTATTTAAAGCAAACAGAAAAACATGTACATATGGGTTAATGTAGCTGGAAAGTAAAATACTTGACAAAATTAAGTCTGTTAAAAATGTTAAGTTTTCATTTGGTGAATCACTCATGTGTTTGTGTATCTGTGTGTGTGTGTGTGTGTGTGCGTGTGTGCACGTGTAGACCAATAGTCTCTTTTTATTGATTTGGCACTATATGGAAATAGACAACACTTGCATGAGATATATACATGTATATAAAAATATTTGACAGGTTAACTTAAAGCACATATAAAAGTTAAAAAAGTGAAAGCACAAAAGAAATGTGTTTCTGGATTTTGAAATGCATCCCTTGCCAATTGCTTCTAAACCCAAGAGAACTGAGTTAAAGCTAAACTGGCACTTTGCCATGACATGAAGAAAACTAGGGCTCTGATGAAGTTTGACATGGCAGCACTTGCATCTCCTGAGGGATTTCCATATACTGCTTTTCCTTCCTGAGGTAATATGCACAAGGCTGCATTAAATTATATTTTCTGTCTCCATCCTCCATACTGAAGAAGTGTAGTTAAACACATTGCAGCACAGAAGGGAGGAGAGTAGCAAAAGTCAGTTTGCTGAGTAAGAGATGTGTGTGCAAGGGAAATAGAATATCATTATTAGAAAGGCAGCTACAGCTCCTTGGAAATGAATGAATATCTTTTCTTTCTGAGGATCTGCTGGTTGCACAGTTTCTTTTCCAATAATTAATGTGCGGCTAGAATTGTTTAATCCCCATAGCAGCCTGATATTCCTCACCTTTCTAAATCTGGAGCAATGACCCTAAGAATAAATGAGAGGCCAGTGAAATAAGGGAAAAGTAAATTAATACAGATCTACACTAGGAATATGAATTAGGAAACTACTCAAGAGAGGTCAAGCGCATGTCTGACCTGATGTAGCTGATAGGCACCGTCTCAGTGACAGCCTTAGCTTCCTTCTTCACCAGCTGGGCTTTCTAGCCACCTCCTAGGGGAAATCTCTGGCTCACAAAGTAGACTTTGAAATGGATGACTAGGGATGTATTTGACGGAGATAAAGGAACATGCAGCAGTAGCCTGACACCTTAGATGGCGTCTTCCTCCAGGTTTGTCTGGAGGAGTTCCCCAGTCTGCAGTCTACATAATGGAGTGCTTAGTTATTGCTCTCTCTCTCTCCCCTCTTCTCCTCCACCCTCTTGTTCCCTCTCCCTCTCATCACTCTCTTCCTCAGCCTTTGTATTGTTCATTTTAAAGTAAACTAAAAGGAAGGTCCAAATAGAAATTTTGTATATTATCATCTCAAAAGCAAAAGCACACACAAGAGACACCATGTCCTTTTGTTTAAGCACAGTAAAGCCGGAAAGCACAGAACTTCATAGATGATAAGTATTTATTTCGATTAGTAAAAAACATATCATTGTTATCTACCACAATCAATGTTATTATGTGTAGCCCCAACCTTGAATGAACTTAGAACATATTTTAATATACATTTACATAGATACACAAAGTAGATATGGTACACAAAAAACATGGCACAATGAATAATAGCAACTAGATTACTTGCCTATGCCACTCTTCTTTGCACATCAAAAGTAATTTCCTAAAGGGCAGACATGGTGTGTTATTCACATTTATTCTTTGTGTAATGTATGTTTTATTAACCCCCTAATAAAGTGATATAGTTTGGATATTTGTCCCTTCCAAATTTCATGTTAAAGTGTGTGGAAAGTGGGCCTAGTGGGAAGTGTTTGGGTCATGGGGGCAGATCCCTCATGAATGAGTTGGTGCTGTCCTGCAGTAACGAGTGACTTCTATTCTATTAGTTTACAGGAGAACTGGGAGAGCTGGTTGTGGGAAAGAGCCTGGCACCCCCCTACACCGCGTCTCTATTTTGCTCCTCATCTTGCCATGTAACACAGTGCTCCCCTTGCATTCTGCCATGAGTAAAAACTTCCTGAGGTCATCACCAGCAGCTGAGCAGATGCCAGGACTATGCTTTTTGTACAGCCTGAAGAACCATAAGCCAAATAAACCTCTTTTCTTTATAAATTACGAAGCCTCAGGTATTTCTTTAGAGCCATGCAAAACAGACTAATACATAAAGATTGTTTGATTAAAAATAAAGTATATTATAGGTATCATATGAGTAGTATCAACCAAATAGTCTATTGAAATTCAAAGGAGGGGCCCAGCATGGTGGCTCATGCCTGTAATCCCAATACTTTGGGAGGCCGAGGTGGGCAGATCACATGAGGCCAGGAGTTCGAGACCAGCCTGACCAACACGGTGAAACCCCGTCTCTACTAAAAATACAAAAATTAGCCGGGCGTGGTGGTGCACATCTGTGATCCCAGCTATTTAGGAAGCTGAGGCAGGAGAATCGCTTGAACCCAGGTGGAGGTTGCTGTGAGCACTGCACTCCAGCCTGGGTGACAGAGCGAGACTCCGTCTCAAAAAAAAAAAAAAAAAAAAAGAAATTCGAAGGAAGAAGACAATATTATGGATGCAAATGCTTGGGAAATACTTCACAAAGAAATAATAGACCTTAAACAGGAAATAAAAAGAGCAAGAAAACTTGAAAGTTGTTCCATAGAAAGGTCTCTCCTAGGCAAAAGTCCAAACAGATTGGAGTAAATGGTTTGGAAGTTTCATAAGATAGATTTTTTTCATAGTAAAGTAAATGTTTTGTTTTGTTTGTTTAATGTCACCTAAGAGAAGTTCTTGAGAGGGAGAGAAACATGTTAGAACCGTGTTCTAGGAGCAAGAGAAAAAGGGTCTAAAATAATGCAGAGACTTCAGGCTTTGACGACTAGGAAGTATGATGACATCATTAAGCCCTACAGGAGAATATAGTTAGAGCAAGCTGGTAAAGAATACAAATTTGGGTTGATTCATACTGGACTCTTCACTAGAAAATAAAGGATTCGAGACTGTTTGACATAGAAGTCAATGCTGGAATAGAGTTCTTAGAAACAGTTATATAGAGTCGATGGTCTATGTGCATTACATTATCATAGTAGGTTCTTTTCTCTCTTCTCTCCTTCAGTCTATTCACCTCTAATGGTCTCCATTAGTACCATGTTGGCTTCCGGTCTGCACAAATCACAAGACAAATTAGTTTCTTCTGCAGATCCACCTGCTTGTTCTGAAATGTGCAGCTGGATATTAAAATAAATGAACATTCACAGCTTCTTTTGTAGTCCTGTCATACTCATATATTTTATTACTTTAGTACAAATATCACTGTGTAAGCTTTTCAGAACAAGTGCTTTCACTATTAAGAACATCTGTCTTGTGACCTTGTCATTTTTACTTATTCAACTTTAAACCTCACTGTTTTGGCCACCCTGCTTTGCCAGTTTAATATTTGGTGTTATGAATATTTTCTTGCTTAATTATAAACAGAAGATTTTTTGCTCCTCTTACTGTTGTCTGTTTTAAGTGAGGCAAGTGAATAAAAATATTGGGTGAAATACATTACTAAGGGGATATTAAACACTGGCATAAAACTGAGACATAAGAGGAAATTCTAGACCCTACCTTGTAGGTTTTAGTATTAAGAAATTGGTCTCTCTGAAGGCGCTAAAGCCTTTTGATATACCCAACTATATGATGCTTTCTACTTATTCCTTATTTGTACCTAAATGAACACATGTAACAGAAGAGTGTTGAAGGAACCTCTGCTATGTAGAAAAAGTCAGGAAACTATCACAGCTATCATGGTGGTGGCAGCATTTCTTTCTTTTCTGCAATGTGTAGCTGGTCATATTAGATTCTTGAGAAGAGGAGCAGATATACTGTTGCATTTTAGCAAAACACAATTTCTCTGTCTCAGGCTGCCAATGTTCATAGTACCGTAGCTGGACTATTGAAGTGACTCACTTGAAATGCATTATTTAAAGGCTAAGAGGGTTAAATATATTTAGGGTGAATTGTAAACTCTTTCCTGCGTTTGTGGTTTTTTTTTTTTTTAGAGGTTGAATAAAATTTGTAATGATGGAGATGTTCTTTGAAAATCTGAAACGATTTTTCTCTACTTAGGTCAAGTTAAAACTTAATAATCCAAAGGAAACAGAAAGTTTTATAGTAAAAGCTTGATAAACAAAAGAATGAGAAAATCGGCTGTTATTATCAAAAAATAACCTGGACTTTAATTTTTTTTTCATAGACTGAGGTTATCATGTTCCCTGAGGACTTACCTTTTTCACGGTTTCATCTTAGCTCCATGGTTTCCTATTCATGTTAAATGGAGAAACACTATAGCTCTTTTTTTTCTTTTTGCAAAGGCTACTTATTCTTTAATAAGGATACGGTAGTGGTTTCTTTGTGAAGCTAATTGACTTTCTTGCTGTGCACATAGAACCTTAAAGCTAAAGTAATAATTTTAGATAAATAATGGAAGTTCCTTAACTTTATCAAAGTATACTTTCAAAAGACATTGGTATTTCATCTGATATAGGACTAGTAAAGAAAATTCTTTACCTATTAAAATATCATAGAGCCAACATTATTTGTAAATATGTTGTTTAAAACTCTAAACACACTTCCTGCAAATAATATAAACATAAGTAAAAGCATACCTCATTGTATTGCACTTCGCTTTATTGTACTTCACTGATTTTGAATTTGTTACATATTGAAGGTTGGTGGTAACCTTGAATCAAGCAAGTCTCTTGGCACCATTTTTCTAACATCATGTGCTCACTTCATGTCTCTGTGTCACATTTTAACAATTCCCACAATATTTAAAACTTTTTTCATTATGATTATATCTGTTATGGTGATCTGTGATCAGTGATCTGTGATGTCACTATTGTATTGGTTTGGGGCACCACAAACCACTCCCATATGCCATGAGGACCTTAATTGATAAATGTATTGTATTGTATTGGTTTGGGGCACCACAAACCACACCTATATGACATGAGGAACTTAATTGATAAATGTGAGTGTTCTGACTGCTCTGCTGATCGACTATCTGTCCACCTCTCTTCCTTTCCTTGGACCTCCTTGTTCATTGAGACACAACAATATTGAAATAAGACGAATTAATATCTCTACCATGGCTTCCAAGTGTTTAAGTGAAAGGAAGAGTTGCACATCTTTCATTTTCATTCAAAATGCTACAAATGATGAAGCTTGCTGAGGAAAGCATGTTGAATGTCAGGCCAAAAGCTAGCCCTCTTGCAACAAACAGTTGCCCAAGTTGTGAATGCAAAGAAATATTTCTTAAAGAAAATTAAAAGCACTACTCCAGTGAACACATGAATGATAAGACAGGGTAACGGCCTTATTGCTAATACTAAGAAAGTTTGAGTGGTCTGGATAGGTGATCATACCAGCTACAACATTCCCTTCAGCCAAATGCTAATCCAGAACAAGGCTCTTTTCTATTCTATGAAGGCTTAGAGAGGTGAAGAGACTGCTAAAGAGAAGCTAGGAGAGTTTGTTGGTTTATGAGGTTTAGAAAAGAAGCCATCTCCATAATAAAAATGTACCAGGTGAAGCAGCAAATGCAAATGTGCAAGCTGTGGCAAGTTACCTAGAAGATCAAGCTAATATAATTGATGAAGGTGGCTACACTGAACAGATTTTCAATGTGGATGAAACACCCTTATATTGGAAGAAGATGCCATCTAGGACTCATAGCTAGAAAGGAAAAGTCAATGCCTGGCTTCGAAGAACAGGCTGACTCTTTTGTTAGGGGCTAATGTATCAGGTGACTTTAAGTTGAAGCTAATGTTTATTTATCATTTCAGAAATTCTGGAAGCCTTAAAAATGTTGCAATATTTACTCTGCCTATGTTCTAAAATGATCCATCAAAGCCTGGATAACAGCACGTCTGTTTACAGCAAGTTTTACTATTTTATGCCTTCTGTTGAGACCTACTGCTCAGATGAAAAGATTCTTTTCAAAATATTACTGCTCATTGACAATGCACCCAAAAGCTCTGATGGAGACGGACAAGAAGATGAATGTTGTTTGTATACCTGCTAACACAACGTCCATTTTGTAGCACATGAATTAATGAGTAATTTTGACTATCAAATTCAGTTATTCAGAAATGCATTTTGCAAGGATACAGCTGCCGTAGATAGTGAGTCCTCTGATGGATCTGGGCAAAGTAAATTAAAAGCCTTCTGAAAAGAAGTCACCATTCCAAATGCCATTAAGAACATTCATGATTCATGGGAGAAGGTCAAGATATCAACATTAACTGGAGTTTGGAAGAAGTCGGTCTCATCCCTTATACGTGACTTTAAAAGGTTCAAGATTTCACTAGGGGATATCACAGCAGATGTGATAGCAATAGCAAGATAACTAGAATTAGAAGTGGTACCTGAAGATGTAACTGAATTGCTCCAATCTCATGATATAACTTCAACAGTTGAAGAGTTTCTTCTTATGAGTGAGCAAATAAATGGATTTCTTGAGATGAAATTTATTCCTGGTGAAGATGCTGTGAACATCACTGAAATTACAACAAATGATTTAGTTTATAAAGCAGCAGCAGGGTTTGAGAGGATTGACTCCAATTTTAAAAGAAGTTCTACTGTGAATAAAATGCTGTCAAACAGCATTGTATGCTATAGAGAAATCTTTGGCTATAAATGAGCCAGTTGATGTGGCAAGCATCATTGTACTATCTTAAGAAATTGCCACAATCAATGCAGACTCCAGCAACCACTACCCTGTTCAGTCAGCAGCCATTAAGACAAGATTTTCAATCAGAAAGATTATGACTTGGCTAAAGGCTTGGATGATTTAAAGCATTTTTAGCAATAAAATATTTCTAATTAAGGTATGTACTTTTTTTAGAGATAATGCTATTGCATGCTTAAGAGACTATGGTACAGTGTAAACATAGCTTTTTTATGCACCAGGAAACCAAAAAATTTGTGTAATTACCTTTATAGCAATCTTAACTTTACTGCTGTGATCTAAAGCCAACCCACCAAATCACTGAGGTACACCTGTAAGTCTTAGGGGCACATTAGCACATGAAGGGACCCCATATGAAACTGAAAATGGATTAGTAATATTCATCGTAGTTTTGGATCCTGTAAAGAAGACCCATGGTCCAGGAAACAGTAATTCTATATGGTGGGTACAATTAGTGCAACGAAGCATAGAAATGTTAACTTGTCCAACATCACAAAACTAGTAAGGTTTTTAGTGTATAAAGGAAGAACGAGGAATAATGTAGTTGGTTGAGTATAGGAGCATAAGTTACAAAGGAAAATACGGGTTTTATATGAAACTGGAAAATAAAGAGTCCGAAATCTAGAAGTTGCTTTGGACAAGTGAAGAATGTTAATACACTATATTGGGAGCAAGAATGTCTTTTTCTTTCTTTTTTTGGTTTTGTTTTTTGTTTTTTGTTTTTTGTTTTGTTTTGTTTTAGTTTTGTTTGAGATACAGTTTCACTCTTGTTATCCAGGCTGGAGTGCAATGGCATGAACTCAGCTCACCACAACCTCTGCCTCCCGAGTTCAAGCGATTCTCTTCCCTCAGTCTCCTAAGTAGCTGGGATTACAGGCATGCAGGCGTGTGCCACCATGCCCAATTCATTTTGTATTTTTAATAGAGACGGGGTTTCTCCATGTTGGTCAGGCTGGTCTCAAACTCCCGACCTCAGGTGATCCGCCTGCCTCAGCCCTCAAAGTGCTGAGATTGCAGGTGTGAGCCACCATGCCCGGCCTCAAGAACGTCTTTTTCATCTACCTTAGAAATTAGACTTAACAGCAAGTTAAACTGAAATATTTAATAAATCAATCATCAAAAGAAAAATAGTCACTACTGATGAGAACATTTAACACAAATGCCCTGTGGATTTTAAGTGCAACATCTACACACTCCAACAGGAAAAAATTGGGACAAATATTCATTGCATGGATATGTTACAAAAATATTTTGCTGAATTACAACTCTACAAAAATCCATTGCTGCCGAGCACGGTGGCTCATGCTTGTAATCCCAGCACTTTGGGAGGCTGAGGCGGGCGGATCACGAGGTCAGGAGATCGAGACCACGGTGAAACCCCGTCTCTACTAAAAAATACAAAAAAATTAGCCGGGCGCGGTGGCGGGTGCCTGTAGTCCCAGCTACTCGGGAAGCTGAGGCAGGAGAATGGCGTGAACCCAGGAGGCGGAGCTTGCAGTGAGCCGAGATTGCGCCACTGCACTCCAGCCTGGGCGACAGAGCAAGACTCCGTCTTAAAAAAAAAAAAAAAAAAAAAAAAAAAAAATCCATTGCTTAATGGCAATGTTAGTAAAGATAACTCTTTAGACATCCTAGATAACTTTTTGAAGAAGATTCACTCAAATACAAAAATCCTAATTTGTTTACAACAAATTCACTGATTTTATGTATATAGACCTTATACTTTTTGGTAATGTTGAATAATTTCAGAGCCATTTAATATATTTTAGACTGTTATTAATTTTGTATTTCTTGTGCAAACTACAGCTAAATGTGAGAAGGAAAGAAGCCACAGAAAATGGCTTTACCGAACATAAGATGCTGTGTGGGTAGAGAAATTATCATGCATAGTAATTGAGACTTACATATAACTTACCTAGAGTTAATTTTTGTTTCCTATGTGTGCCAGCCATGAATACAAGTTATGAAAGTTTTTGTAATTTTCTGTGTAAAAATTTTAAAAAACATGATTTATTTATATTTGCTGACATTTTTTGTTAGCTTTTGAAGTTGTTCTAGTTGAAATTACACCAGGTAACTTTGGCTTTTACAAAATATGCTTGGGTACCACTATTACATATTTTTTCCTGTATATAAACCTCAGTTGTGTGCTTGGCAGTGACAATTCAATCCACATAGTTCTTGATCTTCATAGTTCTGTGTTCAAAGCTTTAAGGAGATAACACTTTTTTATTGTTAACATCCAACATGTAAAATGGCATTAATGGGGGACCTACACTCAGAGACTTTCCTGTACCGTGGTCCTGGTATATAAATGACAACATATAGGCTTTGTATCTGTGCATTTGCCAATATGTCTTTCTATTGCTTATTCCAAGCCCTTACTGCACATGAGGAAACATCCAAGTATTCTCAAGTGTTACATTTATCTCCTACTGAGAAAATACTATATTACACTCCTTGTGATGAGAGTGGTTAATCATGAAATAAAGTGAGGTTTCTATATAAGTAAAATGCAGTGCAGGGAATAGAAGCAAATAAAGACACTGGGTTTTTAATGACTTTCTAGAAAAGAATTATATCCATATTCTTCTGAAAATAGTACTCCAATACAATTATTGAATGATTACCTTCTTCCTCAAGGATTTTAAAAATTACTTTCCTTAAATATATTTGTAGTAGGCAGAATTTTTAAAATGCCCTCACTTCTACCCCCACCCCAAATGATGTGCCACCCTAATCCCTGGAACTGGTGAGTTTGATGAGGTGTTGTTATGCTATTTGGCCTAGCTGACCTTAAGATAGGGAGATTCTCTGTGCAGGCTTGACCTAATCACTCGGGCCCATAAAGACAGAAGAGGAAGGCAGGAAAGAAAGACTTTAAGCGTGAGAAGGACTCAATATGCTGTTGCTGGCCAAATGGCAAGAAATATGAGCATCCTCCTAGGGAAAAGAATGGCCTTCCCCAACAGCAGGAAAGGAAACCATGACCTAGGACTTAAAAGTCACAAGGAACTGGATTCTTCCAAAAAACTTAATGAGCCTGGAAGTGAGTTATTTTCCACAGCCTCCAGATATGAGCCTGGCCTGGCCAACACCTTGATTTCTGTGATATCCTTAAAGAAATCCAGCCACGTGTACCTAGACTTGTAACCTACAGAACTGTGGCCTAATAAATGGCGTTTTTTTTTAAGCTGCAAAATTTGTGGTAACAGCTATCATGTGATATGGTTATCTGTGTCCCCACCCAAATCTTAAACTGTAGCTCTCATAATTCCCATGTGTTGTGGGAGGGATCTAGTGGGAGGTAATTGAATCATGAGGGTTGGTCTTTCCCATGCTGTTCTTGTGTTAGTGAATAAGTCTCGAGATCTGACAGTTTCAGAAAGGGGGGTTCTCCTGCACATGCTTTCTCTCTTGCCTGCCTCCATGTGACTTTGCTCCTCCTTTGCCTTCCCCCATGATTGTGAGGCCTCCCAGTCATGGGAAACTATGAGTCCATTAAACCTCTTTTTCTTTGTAAATTACCCAGTCTCTGGTATGTCTGTATTAGCAGCATCAGAATGGACTTATACAGTCTTTATGTAGCAACAGAAAACTAATACAATATCATTGCTTTTATTCATTTTGTGGAGATGAAAGTGGTTTATTCATTGAGACCCTCAACAAGTCTTTAAACATAACGGTTGCACTTTGAAACAAAATTATCATAACTTTGAAAAAAATCCAGGTTGATTGAACTACACTTGATGAATGCATCTTCGAATGTCCTCTGAAACTTCACACCAATGAAGGACTTAAAACATTGTCTTGGGATGGAGTAAAGTTAATTAAAATGACAAACTGAGTTCTTCCTATCTTAAAAATAATGATTCATATTTATATCACTACACATCTCATTTTTCTTCTTACTTTTATTTTGTGATTATTTACAGAAATAATCAGTAAATATATTATTTACAGAAATAACCTGTAAATATATTATTTACAGAAATAATCACAAAATAACAAACATTAGTTAGGAGCTTACAAATGTAATTCCAATTCCTGGGCACCCTAGAAGGCTATGTTTTCCTGCAGCCAGGTTGGGGGCCACAGGCTATGTTTTCCTGCAGCCAGGTTGGGGGCCACATGACTAAGTTCTTGGCAATATATTATGCATAGGAATGATGTAACTGATACCCATATGCAGCCCTGGAAATATATCTAGTTCAAACCTCTAATATGTTTTCTTCTTCTCTGGTGACATCTGTGGTGACCATATTTTTAAGATGGTAGCAATACGAACTAAAGAAGTTTGGAGGCCTGAATTATTTCATCCAGGAATGAAACTCCTCAGACCCACACCAGAAGTAAGCCTTTATAATATTAATCTCCTGGACTGGAAGGTATAGGTATATATCTATAAATCTCCTGAATTGGAAGGTATAGTTATATGCCTATATATGTATAGAGACTAGAAATAACGTATTTCCCTTTGTATTTCCTCTTAAAACTATCATGTGGCTACAAGATAGTCTCACAAATTATCAGTAGGTAAATTTCGTAAGTACCAAGAAGATTGAGACCTCATCTTGTCATCTTACTAGACCTTGTTTTATCCCAGGGTCTGGCTTAAAGCCCGTAAATAATTAGTCAATAAATTATTATGACTTTATTAATGAAGTCATATATTGACTTTAATTAATGAAGTGAATAAATAATTATCTAGTGAATGAAAGAATGAATGAATGAATGCCTTGTTCATCTAGCTACAACCTACTCTTACAATAAGGAAGATCATCTATTCTATTTAACATCCTATTAGGATTACCTCTGGCCCACATGTCTTGTCAAACAGCCTAGGCTTATTACAAATGTAAGTAACTGACTGTAGCTTACTACCCACATTCCTCAAGCCCTTTATTCCAGAAGATGAAGTTAAATTCCTATTAGAGATCAAAAGTACTTTTATGTCCTCCAGTAATAAGCCAGGCTTGATGCAGCAAAACTAGACACTCAGAAAAAGCCTCCCATTGTAATTGACACCCAATACAGCCTGTGGTCAATATCTGGCACTCTGATGTGCAACTGACTACAGGTACTTGACTTGGGAAAAAGAAGGAAGGAAAAATAGCCTGAAAACGTTAACTTGGGAAAAATACCTAATGGATTTGCAGGATACACAAAGAAGCACAGACCCCAATTGCCAATATGTTACCTAGTCTCAAATAACAGGTACCTGAGGAGGACAGATGGAGACAACAGGTAATTGCTGTGTCCAGGAGGACAAGTTCAGGTAGGAGAAGAAAAAGTTGTTGAAACCCAGAAACAAGTACTAATCAATTCAAACCTGAAAACCACAAGAAAAAAAAATGTAGGCAAACAATCCAACAAATGAGATAATTCACTCCCAGGAAATGACAATAGTAGGGCTATGTTAAATAGTGTAGCGTTTTTGTATAAGGTAAAATCTGAAATTATCTAAATATCAACAGGTTTATGGACAAATAAAATGTGTCGAGTTCAGAAATACTATGTTAGAATGACCTTGTTTGATTTCATTGTTTAAACATAAAAAGAGTTTAAAACAACAAAACATAGTATGACATCCAGATATAGCATAACATATATGGCAATCGAAACATTCCCTGTGTTACTTATGAGTTCTTTTCTGTGGAACTTTTGTTTCCAATTGTTACAAGCCAAATTCAAGATCACAGCTACCTGCTGGCACAGAAGAATGATTAAGCCTCCGAATGATAAAAGGAATTTAAGTATGTGATGGTTTGTTTATTTCTCATATGAAAGGAAAGATCTAAAGCAAATACGACAAAAGTTAACATTTATTTATTTTGGTTATTTGGCAAATGGCTATTTTCATGTAATAAATTTTTCTCATATTAAAAGAGTAATAACACTTGCAGTAATCTGTGCTGCTGTTGTTGTTCAGTAAAATGTACTTAATGTGAACTGTGTCAAAAAATTTATTTCCTTCAGAATTTTGAAAAATTAATTCCCAATTTTTAATACCTAGAAGGATCAGGTAATTCATATTTAATGATTATTATCAAAATAGTGCCAGTTTCCAATCAAATGTTTAGACAGTGGAGCCTGAATAAATATAGGGGCAGGAAGAAAATGTGGACCTCTTAACAGTAGCACGTGGGACATGTAATTTTCTTCCTAGGTACCAGGACAAGATTCTGGAGAAATATGATTTTCCTTAAGGAATGTATCATTATAAAGTACATTTCTAATAATAATTATTTGAAGCAGCAAACACATTGACCACCTTTATGTTATTGACATGAAATCAACAATATGAAATGATACTCTAGTAATTAACTCAAGTTGAACGAATTGGGAGGGATACAGAAAGGTTTTTCACTCTTCGCCAATCAGGAAGCAGCCAGGCCTACAGTACAGGGAGATTCACATTCTGTCAGATTTGTAGGTTCCTGAGACAGGATACAAACCTTATGTCCTTGGACAATGCCAAGCTCTTTATCTTATCTTTGCTTTCACTGACACAGGAATGTTGTCTTTGTCCCAACTGCTATCTCACTAATTATGAATGAAATTTGGTACAAAATGGTTGGGGAATTTCTGATTTATTAGATTCTAAAAGAATCCAATACTCTGTCATAATAGTGAATAGGAAAGAAATTAATTCTTTGATGAATAGAATTGCTATTTCGCTGCTTTGTTTCTCTTTAAAGTATAACCTAAATTGGAGTAATTATCATTGGATGTCAAGAAACTAAAGTGGCCCAAATTATTTTTCTTGTTCAATTCAGTAATTGTACTTGCATTAATAACAGTATTTGTCTATAGAGCTCCAGACATTTCAGTTTATTAGGAATTGTTTAAGCCAAATCAAATATTATTAATGCATGCACCAAAACAAAGGGGTAAAAGAGGTTTCAAACAAGAGAATTAGAGGGAAAAAAGTAAAGGAGAAAAAAGGCTTATACAGATTATGTCTTCTGGTGAAAATGTTACATATGTGATGAATTTAATTTTTTTTTTGTTTTTAACCCTGTCTTAGCTTCATTTTCACTCTGAAAAAATAACCTACATGGATTTTTCACTAATACTTAATACTACATGATTTTAGACATAATTACTTCCAAACCCTGAAAGCAGAATGTTTCTTATATCAGCTAATGCGTGTGAGTGTGACTCATAATGTTTGGCAGTTTCTTGGCTGATCTGCATAATGAAAAAAATAATGTAATACTTTGAATTCTGAATTGTGTCCTTTCTCTTGTGCTGTGAAATTCTTTGCAACACCCTTTTATTACTTCACTGATCATACAAATTTCAAGGTGTATGTTTACAAACATTTTGTTGTGTTTCTCATGTTATTAGCATTCTGAAGCTTTCTCTTTCCAGGTTACTATGGCAACGAGGGTACAGCACATTCATTAAAAAGAAGTTCTGTTTAATTGATCTACTAATGTATTGCTTAATAGTAACTGTTAAGCAGCCTTTTGTTTCCAGGTCATATTTAGGGTCCACCTATTTGCATAAAAACATTTCATTAGCTGAAACCAATTATTAATAGTAATTTTCTTTCTTTAGTTTTAAATAACTAAACCCTCATTGGGGTTTTCTGAATAGCAAATATTTATAGCCTTCAGAGTACACTTGCTGTATGAGATCGGCATGCTTTGTCTCTGAGAGCAGCAAGAAAATTATAGCTCTTGAAATTTTTGATAAAAGAAGGCAAAAATAAGGTATCTCTTCATTAAAATTGAAAGTTAGATATTCAGGAAAGCTAACTCTAGGCCATATCATGTATTTGATACTGTTATCTGTTACTTTCAATATTAAAACACACAAGCTATCAATACAAAATTTATATCAGAGCCTTTTAATAGTACTCAAGGCAAATCCTGACACTGCATCTGTATTTAAAAATCTGTGAACACATTTTAGAATTACTGTTTGTAAGTTGAAAGATTTTTAAGTGAAAGGGAAGTGTTTTTTCATTTAGGTTTAAATAATAAATTATCTGAAAATGCTAACCAGAACACTTGTAATCGATGCTTCTCTTTGAGTAATGTTAATATGTGCCTGTACATGGCCACATGCATGTGTATACATTTTTGAGGGATAGTCAGTGATTTTAATATATAGCTATATAGAGATATATATAATACTCCCACATCAAATGTTAATTCTAATCACTTTGATAAATACACTCATATTCAATTACGTATATTATTGTTATACTATTTAAAAATTGGATTCTAAAAAATTAAATGATACAAAATTTGAATGCCAAATATGCAAATTATTGACTGAATTTCTTTAATATATCAATTCCATGTATTTATGTATACTTTTTTGTATTTTCATAAATATTAAGAAACATTAAGTCCTTTATACTTTACCTTTGACTTGCTCTTGTCTTGCCAATCTCTTGAATTCTTATATTCAAGGAATTATTTTAAAATGAGATCATACGCTTATAAATATAGTATTAATATAGTTTACTAAAGGCAGTCACATCATCTTACCAAACTCCCAGAAAATGTAATTAACACATTCTCTCCTTCTCTATTTCTCTCCCTGCATGCTTGACCTCTATGTGTCTTTGCAGAAACATTAATAGCATGAACATTAAGCTATGATTAAAAAGCTAGACAGCACAACAATGCTGCTTGACAAGATATTTTTACAATTCTTTTTGATGTCATTCAGTTAAGAATGGATATCCTTTGAACTCTTGCAAATTAAGTGGATTTTCAGTGAACGTATTCTCTATGGAAGTTCTCTTAGCTATCTGATAGATGTTTCTATTTTACAGGATGAAGCGTTAGTTTCAGTTTACACTACCAGCATCTATAATTTTGCTAAGTAATCATCATATACATATTGCAAAGTCTTCAAAACTAGTTTAAAAAGTGAATGGAAAATATCTCTGAAATGGATGAAAGTTTTGTTTGCAAGTTTTTGTGAGGTGAGCAAATAGATTAATGAAGAATGCAAAGGCTTTTTATTCTGATAATTAAAAATATTTTCATAAACAGCCATCAGAATAAACCTGAGTAAATAATTGATCAAAAATCTCAGTTACCATATATTAAATTAACCCAAAATAAGGACCCTCTGGAAAGATACCCTTTGGGGAGCATCACTGTGAGTGAAAACTATGTTAGCTTACAATGATATCATGGGCGTAACTTAATAGAGTGAGATGAGGACAGCATATCAGCATTGCTTTGGAATTTTCTTATTTATGGTAGATGAATGATACCCTTGATGAAATCCAAAATCTGAATTTGAACTATTACTTTTCCCGAATTTATCATAAAATGAAGAAGCAGACTTTAATTCCAAAATATTCAAAAGCGAAATAGCATCATTTAACTTCGTATAAAACAATTCAATGATTTGTGACTTTGAGATCTAAAACTGAATGATTTGTTAATGCTGGGATTTGAGTATTTCTTTTTTGTTTTTAAAAGCATCATTTAATTGAAATTAATGCACTTTTACTGTAAAAAAATGATTATGTAAAAAAAGTTAAGTAAACTTTAAATTTTAAAATTGTAAGGAAAATAGTAAGAGTAAAATTTAACAGGTTAATCTGAACAAATGCTAACCTTCAATAGATTTTCCTTCTAAAACTTTTTCTATATATTCACTCACATTTTAACAAAACTTTATAAGCCATGATATATGCCATGATATATGCCAAGCATTGTTACAGGCATTTGGGATGTAATGTCATACACATAATACACATACATACACACACACACACACACACACACACACACACACACATACTCTTCTCTTCATTGATATATTTTAGCAAGAAGAGATTGTAAATGAATAAAAGACATAACAAATGAATATGTTAGAAGGTGTAAAGGGCTACAAAAAGTAAGTAGAATGAAGAGAGTACAGTTGGGGATCAAGTATGTCGTGAACGAAGGAGGAATAGAGGGAGGAGGTTTAGAGTAGACCTCATTGAGGGGAGAGATTTTAACAAAATTACAAAAGACATGAAGGAGCTAGCCAAGTGAACCTGTGGAGGTAGTGGGTTCCAGGTAGAGAAAGCTCATGGAGAAAATGCCCTAGGGTAGGTATATCCAGGGAGAGGATATGCAAATATCGTGGAGGCCAGCACAGTTGTAAGCTGAGTAAGCAGGGCAGGACAGGAACTAATGAAGTCAGAAAATTGGGTCCATCTTGTAGGGCCACTTCATTGCAGGGTTTTTCACTGCAAGTGTATCACAGTTCCATTTAATTTGTCAAAGGATCACCCTGACTCCCATGTTGAGAATAAACTGCAGGCAGATTTTCTGGTTACTATTGTACAACAAATTGTTCCAAAGTTTAGTGGCTTAAAACAGTGATTTTAAATTGTCATGATTTTGTAGGTCAGAAATTCAGGAAGCTCTCCACTGGGTAGTTCTCATTTGGGATTTCTCATGGCAGCTGCACATCTATAATGGCTGGGGCTGCACTCATTTGAAAGCCTGACTGGGCAGGATAACAAGGATAGCTCACTCACATGGCTGGAAACCATGCTGACTACTGGCCGGGGGTCATCTTGAGCTGAGAACCAAAGCGCCCACATGTGACCTTTCCTGGGTGATATTCTACACTTTTTATATAACAGTAGCCCTTACTCAGAATAATGTCCCAAGAGAATAGGACTAGGTAGTAGTTGCACGGTTTTTATTATGTAGCTTCAGAACTCATATAGCATCTTTTGCTCTACATTGTATTGGTCAAAAAAATCAAAAGCCCATCAAGATTCAAAGAAGAAGTAACAAAGAATCTCTATGCATTATTTTAAAGTCTCCAGTTTATCCTGTACAAATTATTTATGTTTCTACCATTGTTAAAATATGTTCACCCCTCTGGACAACGCCACATCCCCAAATTCTCATCACATTACAGCATCAGGCTTGGGACTGAGAACTAGGATTTCATTACGTAAATCTGGTCTAGCTGTAGATGAGGTTCCCACTCCTCAGGTGTAATTCTCTAAATATAGTTCTTTTGGTATCCTTCAACTTGATTAAAACATGCCCCATTCCATATACCCAACCTACAATGTTGGGATACGTGTAGACTCAATACAGTATTGTCATTCAACTGTGGGAAAATGAGAGACACACTGCAGTCACTGAGAGAAGTTTGCTCCTTTTTTTTTCCAAGGGATAAAACTCAAAAACTCTTGCCATTCATAGCACTGAGCATGAAGTAAAGAATCTTGTGATAGTGTACATCTGGTGCAGATACAACTTCTCCCAGTCATGAAACCTATGAACACCAAAATCAAAAACAAATTATCAGCTTCACTAAGCATGTCCACTCACCTACACACACACACACACACACGCACACACAGCCAATATACAATTGTGGAATAGAAATGGAATGACTCAATCAACACTTTCAGAAACAGGAACAAGGAGAGAAACACATCAGTCATTAATTTAAAGGCATTCTAAATCCTCTCAGGCAAAAGTTAGGAGAATAGGGAATAAAGTCTTCCTTGAGTGGTTTAGCCCATTGGTCTCCATGGCCCATACTTCCAACCTTGGGTAAGCCCCTTATTTTTTATTATCTTCTTAGACTATACATGGAATGGGTATTGGGATATATGCACTTTTGGGGAAATGAACATTTTTCCTAGCATGTTTCCCTGTCATGAATTTTTCTTTTGACTATACCTCCTACATATTTATTCAGATGCTTATATATTTTATTTCAAACCATGTACTGATCACATCCACAATTTTTTTGAGACCAACCTCTTTTCATCCTTCTTTCCAACATTTTTCTCTCTCTCTCCTCTCTCTCTATCTCCCCACCCCCACTCTCTCTCTCACTTAGTTATGGTTACCTTGACTGAATAAGTTGTCAGGAGAGAGCTGAACCTTTTGCCACTTCCGCCTGAAAGGATTCACTGGGAAGCATCTTAGTCAGACATTGTAACGATCAGCATAACAGTTGTATCATTGATTTTATCATTGCCACAAAACTAAAGCCTAATTGGCCTTTGTTAGCCAAATATGTTATAACTTTTATAATTTACTGGGTAAGGATGATAATTCATTGTCACTTCCAACCCCACAATTCTGAACTCTTGCTATTTCCTTTCATACATCCTTGGAAACCAGCCAATTTTCCTTTACTTCCTCACTTCCTTGTAGTACTTTTTAAAATGGAGGCAATAATAATAAGCTATCAATATTTAACTTTCCAACATGTTTCCTAAAATTAAAGGATAAGTATCTTACCTGCCTTTTAATGTATCACAAGTAACAATGTTACCAAATGTTTTGACATAGGGTAATATAAATTGTTCAATTTACAAGCCTGATACATATTTCTCTCCATCTCATTCCCTATACTAAAGCCTTTGTAACATATCTTAATTTTTTTAATGCTAAAACCCCACTTCTGAACAAATTTCTGAGTTGGGATAGACTAGATTACACTACAACAGCAAGTAATTCAGAAAAAGAGGCTTAACAGAGCAAAGGCTTGTTCTACACTCATTGTACATGTCTTCTGACCATTGGCTGAGACGCTGCTCCATGTTGTCATGGCTGTCACTCGGACATGGACATCAGGATGGCCTTAGGGATTTGTTCATCGTCCTGGCTGCCTTTGCTTGATTGTATGAATAAAAGGAACATGCTGGGTCTCAAAGATTCTGCCTAAAAGTAACATGCCTCACTTCTCATATTAGTTTGGGCAAATCAAGTCACATTGCCACTCTGAGTTAAAATGGAGAAGTCCCCTGACTACTATGCACCCCGAATGAAAGACCCAGCTATTTTTGAACAGATTCAGGGACTAGTAAGAATTCTTTTTTTCTTCCTGATTTCCCCCTATGGAATTAATTCTTAATTGTCTGTTTTTGTTGTTGTTATTGTTTTTAGTCTTTTTTTTTTCAATTTTCTTAACACTATTTTAATGTTGAACTAAATTGTCAATTATCTAAACTTTTGAAGACATTCAGACACATCAGGCCTTATAACAAATTAATTTTCCTGTAAAAACCTCTAACTACTCCGAGCTACAGGAGGAAATTCAAGCCAAAGGCAAAGAAGTTAAAAACTTTGAAAAAGAATTAGACGAATGTATAACTAGAATAACCAATACAGAGAAGTGCTTAAAAGAGCTGATGGAGCTGAAAGCCAAGGCTCGAGAACTACGTGACGAATGCACAAGCCTCAGTAGCCAATGCGATCAACTGGAAGAAAGGGTATCAGCAATGGAAGATGAAATGAATGAAATTAAGCGAGAAGGGAAGTTTAGAGAAAAAAGAATAAAAAGAAACGAACAAAGCCTCCAAGAAATATGGGACTATGTGAGAAGACCAAATCTACATCTGATTGGTGTACCTGAAAGTGACGGGGAGAATGGAACCAAGATGGAAAACACTCTGCAGGATATTATCCAGGAGAACTTCCCCAATCTAGCAAGGCAGGTCAACATTCAGATTCAGGAAATACAGAGAACGCCACGAAGATACTCCTCGAGAAGAGCAACTCCAAGACACATAATTGTCAGATTCACCAAAGTTGAAATGAAGGAAAAAATGTTAAGGGCAGCCAGAGAGAAAGGTCGGGTTACCCACAAAGGGAAGCCCATCAGACTAACAGCAGATCTCTTGGCAGAAACTCTACAAGCCAGAAGAGAGTGGGGGCCAACATTCAACATTCTTAAAGAAAAGAATTTTCAACCCAGAATTTCATATCCAGCCAAACTAAGCTTCCTAAGTGAAGGAGAAATAAAAGACTTCACAGACAAGCAAATGCTGAGAGATTTTGTCACCACCAGGCCTGCCCTAAAAGAGCTCCTGAAGGAAGCACTAAACATAGAAAGGAACAACTGGTACCAGCCACTGCAAAAACATGCCAAATTGTAAAGACCATCAAGGCTAGGAAGAAACTGCATCAACTAACGAGCAAAATAACTAGTTAACATCATAATGACAGGATCAAATTCACACATAACAATATTAACTTTAAATGTAAATGGACTAAATGCTCCAATTAAAAGACACAGACTGGCAAATTGGATAGTCAAGACCCATCAGTGTGCTGTATTCAGGAAACCCATCTCACGTGCAGAGACACACATAGGCTCAAAATAAAAGGATGGAGAAAGATCTACCAAGCAAATGGAAAACAAAAAAAGGCAGGGGTTGCAATCCTAGTCTCTCATAAAACAAACTTTAAACCAACAAAGATCAAAACAGACAAAGAAGGCCATTACATCATGGTAAAGGGATCAATTCAAGAAGAAGAGCTAACTATCCTAAATATATATGCACCCAATACAGGAGCACCCAGATTCATAAAGTAAGTCCTGAGTGACCTACAGAGAGACTTAGACTCCTACCCAATAATAATGGGAGACTTTAACACCCCACTGTCAACATTAGACAGATCAAGGAGACAGAATGTTAACAAGGATACCCAGGAATTGAACTCAGCTCTGCACCAAGCGGACCTAATAGACATCTACAGAACTCTCCACCCCAAATCAACAGAATATACATTTTATTCAGCACCACACCACACCTATTCCAAAATTGACCACATAGTTGGAAATAAAGCTCTCCTCAGCAAATGTAAAAGAACAGAAATTATAACAAACTGTCTCTCAGACACACAGTGCAATCAAACTAGAACTCAGGATTAAGAAACTCACTCAAAACTGCTCAACTACATGGAAACTGAACAACCTGCTCCTGAATGACTACTGGATACATAAGGAAATGAAGGTGGAAATAAAGATGTTCTTTGAAACCAACCAGAAGAAAGATACAACATACCAGAATCTCTGGGACACATTCAAAGCAGTGTGTAGAGGCAAATTTATAGCACTAAATGCCCACAAGAGAAAGCAGGAAAGATCCAAAATTGACACCCAAACATCACAATTAAAAGAACTAGAAAAGCAGGAGCAAACACATTCAAAAGCCACCAGAAGGCAAGAAATAACTAAAATTAGAGCAGAACTGAAGGAAACAGAGACACAAAAAACCCTTCAAAAAATTAATGAGTTCAGGAGCTGATTTTTTGAAAAGATTAACAAAATTTATACACTGCTAGCAAGACTAATAAAGAAAAAAAGAGAGAAGAATCAAATAGATGCAATAAAAAATGAAAAAGGGGATATCACCACTGATCCCACAGAAATACAAACTACCATCAGAGAATACTACAAACACCTCTACGCAAATAAACTAGAAAATCTAGAAGAAATGGATAAATTCCTGGACACATACACCCTCTCAAGACTAAACCAGGAAGAAGTTGAATCTCTGAATAGACCAATAACAGGCTCTGAAATTGTGGCAATAATCAATAGCTTACCAACCAAAAAAAGTCCAGGACCAGATGGATTCACAGACGAATTCTACCAGAGGTACAAAGAGGAACTGGTACCATTCCTTCTGAAACTATTCCAATCCATAGAAAAAGAGGGAATCCTCCCTAACTCATTTTATGAGATCAGCATCATCCTGATACCAAAGCCGGGCACAGACACAACCAAAAAAGAGAATTGTAGACCAATATCCTTGATAAACATTGATGCAAAAATCCTTAATAAAATACTGGCAAACTGAATCCAGCAGCACATCAAAAAGTTTATCCACCATGATCAAGTGGGCTTCATCCCTGGGATGCAAGGCTGGTTCAACATATGCAAATCAATAAATGTAATCCAGCATATAAACAGAACCAATGACAAAAACCATATGATTATCTCAATAGATGCAGAAAAGGCCTTTGACAAAATTCAACAACCCTTCATGCTAAAAACTCTCAATAAATTAAGTATTGATGGGACGTATCTCAAAATAATAACAGCTATCTATGACAACCCCACAGCCAATATCATACTGAATGGGCAAAAACTGGAAGCGTTCTCTTTGAAAACTGGCACAAGACAGGGATGCCCTCTCTCACCACTCCTATTCAACATAGTGCTGGAAGTTTTGGCCAGGGCAATCAAGCAGGAGAAGTAAATAAAGGGTATTCAATTAGGAAAAGAGGAAGTCAAATTGTCCCTGTTTGCAGATGACATGATTGTATATCTAGAAAACCCCATTGTCTCAGCCCAAAATCTCCTTAAGCTGATAAGCAACTTCAGCAAAGTCTCAGGATACAAAATCAATGTACAAAAATCACAAGCATTCTTATACACCAATAACAGAGAAACAGAGAGCCAAATCATGAGTGAACTCCCATTCACAATTGCTTCAAAGAGAATAAAATACCTAGGAATCCAACTTACAAGGGATGTGAAGGACCTCTTCAAGGAGAACTACAAACCACTGCTCAATGAAATAAAAGAGGATACAAACAAATGGAAGAACATTCCATGCTTATGGGTAGGAAGAATCAATATTGTGAAAATGGCCATACTGCCCAAGGTAATTTATAGATTCAATGCCATCCACATCAAGCTACCAATGACTTTCTTCACAGAATTGGAAAAAACTACTTTAAAGTTCATATGGAACCAAAAAAGAGCCCGCATCGCCAAGACAATCCTAAGCCAAAAGAACAAAGCTGGAGGCATCATGCTACCTGACTTCAAGCTATACTACAAGGCTACAGTAACCAAAACAGCATGGTACTGGTACCAAAACAGAGACATAGATCAATGGAACAGAACAGAGCCCTCAGAAATAATGCCACATATCTACAACTATCTGATCTTTGACAAACCTGACAAAAACAAGCAATAGAGAAAGGATTCCCTATTTAATAAATGGTGCTGGGAAAACTGGCTAGCCATATGTAGAAAGCTGAAACTGGATCCCTTCCTTACACCTTATACAAAAATTAATTCAAGATGGATTAAAGAGTTACATGTTACACCTAAAACCATAAAAACCCTAGAAGAAAACCTAGGCATTACCATTCAGGACATAGGCATGAGCAAGGACTTCATGTCTAAAACACCAAAAGCAATGGCAACAAAAGCCAAAATTGACGAATGGGATCTAATTAAACTAAAGAGCTTCTGCACAGCAGAAGAAACTACCATCACAGTGTACAGGCAACCTACAAAATGGGAGAAAATTTTTGCAACCTACTCATCTGACAAAGGGCTAATATCCAGAATCTACAATGAACTCGAACAAATTTACAAGAGAAAAACAACTCCATCAAAAAGTGGGCAAAGGATATGAACAGACACTTCTCAAAAGAAGACATTTATGCAGCCAACAGGCACATGAAAAAATGCTCATCATCAGTGGCCATCAGAGAAATGCAAATCAAAACCACAATGAGATACCATCTCACACCAGTTAGAATGACGATCACTAAAAAGTAATGAAGCAACAGGTGCTGGAGAGGTTGTGGAGAAATAGGAACACTTTTACACTGTTGGTGGGACTCTAAACTAGTTCAACCATTGTGGAAGTCAGTGTGGCGATCCCTCTGGGATCTAGAACTAGAAATACCATTTGACCCAGCCATCCCATTACTGGGTATATACCCAAAGGACTATAAATCATGCTGGTATAAAGACACATGCACACGTATGTTTATTGTGGCACTATTCACAATAGCAAAGACTTGGAACCAACCCAAATGTCCAACAACGATAGACTGGATTAAGAAAATGTGGCACATACACAACATGGAATGCTATGCAGCCATAAAAAATGATGACTTCATGTTCTTTGTAGGGACATGGATGAAACTGGAAATCATCATTCTCAGTAAACTATCACAAGGACAAAAAACCAAACACTGCATGTTCTCACTCATAGGTGGGAATTGAACAATGAGAACACATGGACACAGGAAGGGGAACATCACACTCTGGGGTCTGTTGTGGGGTGGGGGGAGGTGGGAGGGATCGCATTAGGAGATACAACTAATGCTAAATGACGAGTTAATGGGTGCAGCACACCAACATGGCACATGGATACATATGTAACGAACCTGCACATTGTGCACATGTACCCTAAAGCTTAAAGTACAATAAAAAAAAAAAAAAAAACACCTCTCCGGGAACTTGCAAATATGATCCAATTTGCACTGACAATTATACTTTCTATATCAGATGAGCAGTTTTCATCTGAGAATCCCTCTATCTTTTTGCTACTTTGGATCTTCAATTTATTTTATCCATATGATTATTGTTTGTTGTTTACTTTCTTGGTGTGGTGGCTCTGTCCTCCAGCATGTTTATAGGGAAAATAATCCATGGAGAGGAAATATTTGTGCTCATAATTATATAAAAATATCTTTATTCTGCCATCACCTGTCATTGGTAATTTAATTGATGTCAAATTTTAGGCTGGAAATTATTAAATTCATTGTCCCAGTGTCCTTTTCCTTTCTATGTGACTCTGAAGTCTGAAGCCAATATGAGTTATTTTTCTTTGAAGGATTTTGTAATTGCTCCATGATGTGCTTTGATGCAGGTACTTTTTGTATACTTTCAATCTGTAATGCTAATACAAATCCTTCAGTTCTGGCAAATTTTCTATGAATTATTTCTTTGATCATTCCTTCCCCTCTGATTTCTTCTGATGTCTTTTCTTTCTGAAATTTTTATTATTTATATATTAGGTATCCTAAAGTAGTCTTTTAATTATATTTTATCTTCTATGTTTCTATCAATTTGTCTTTTTGATTAATTTGCCACAAAATTTCCTCACTTTTACTTTCAAGTCTTCTATTGAATCATTTTCTTTAATTTATACAATCTAGTATTCTTTAAAATTTTTAGTAACTTAAATGTTCCCTGTTATGGGACCCTATCCTTCATACATCATGACATGATACACTCATAATGCTGTAAGAGTATTTTTGATATGTGTTTTAAAGTTTGCTTCATTCTATAGGTGCTTTGTCCATGCTTGTTTTGTGTATGTTTAATATATTTGTTGATTTGCATTTGTTTATTGTGCTCATCTCTTGGTTTTGGTATCTGTCTTTCTGGCTATGGGTTTTCCTCAGTTGTCTAATAAGCCTCAGTTGTCTGTTAATATTTAAGAATAGAACACTAAAAAATCTGATTGATATCTCTGAGCACAAATATTGTTGATTGTGAACCTTACTATAACAACAATGCAATGAAAGTTTTCTTAAGGAATCCCCTTGAGGTTCAACGTGTTTCGGTCTTTATTCTAAGGCTGTCAAAATCACTCTGGAAAGACTGTTTTCTCTCCTGTCTAGAGGGAGAAGCCTGGCTTTCAGCTTTCCAGTAATGTAGTTGAGAATGTAAAGGGGAAAGGTGCTCAGCATCTAATATGCATATAGTCACATGATCTCCTACTTGTAAACATGGTGTATTTGCCCTGGAAAGTACACAGGGAAACCCAGGAAACTGATGTTCTTGGTTTTATGCTCTCACAAAAATAAACTTGTAGTTTTCTTCCGTGGTGAAGGAAACTACCTGGCTAGAAAAAGTGTTCAAGGGGAAGAAGGGATCTAATATTTGCTCAGTCAGACATTTAACTAATCAACATTATTCCTTCCTGACTTCTAATTACTAAAGGTAACCAGTTTTGCCAATCTCAGAGCCTTTTGGAAGTTCTGCAGACTTAACTGTATAGGTTGTTGACTTTTTCCTGCAGGTTTATGAGAATGAATGAAAAATCCTCAACAAAATATTAGCAAGTTAAATCCAACATGCATAAAAATAATTATACACCATTACCAAGTGAGATTTATTAAAAGTATGCAAGACTGGTTTAATATTTGAAAATCAAGTAATGTAATTCATCACATCAACAGATTAAAGAAGAAAATTAACAAGATAATATCAATATACACCAGAAAAGCGTTTGACAAAATCCAGCACCCATTCATCACAAAGTCTCTTGGCAAACTAAGAAAAAAGAGTATATTCCTCAAATAAATAAAGAATATCTACTGAATCTACAGGTAATATCATACTTAATGTTGAGAAACTAGAAACTTTCTCGCTAAGATCAGGAAGAAGGCAAAGATGTTCCCTCTTACCTCTTATTTTCAACATTGCATTGGAAGTCCTAGCTAATGCAATAAGAGGAAAAGAAGATAGAAGGTATACAGACTGGGATGGAAAAAATAAAAGTGTGTTTGTTTGCAGATGACATTATTTTAGAAAATCCAAAAGAATTTACAAAACAAACCTCTTGGAACTAATAAGAAATTAAAGCAAGGTTGTAGGATATAAGATTAATAAACAAAGTCAATCACTTTCTGGTATACCAGCAATAAACAGGTAAAATTTGAAATTTAAAACATAGCATCATTTACATTAGAATCCCACATGAAATGAAATATTTAGACATATATTTAACAAAATATGTATAAGGTCTATATGAGGAAAGCTACCAAGCTTTGATAAAGTAAATCAAACAAGAACAGAATAAATGGAGAGATATTTCATCTTCATGGTTAGAAAGACTCAATATTGTCAAAAATTTAGTTCTCTCTAATTTAATTTGTAGATTCAATCCAATTCTAATCAAAATCCCTGAAGTCATATTGTGAATATTAGTAAACTGATCGTGATGTTCATGCAGAGATGCAAAAGACATGGAATAGCCAATATTAAAAGAGAAGGACAACACTTACTATAAACCTAAAGTAATCAAGAAAGTATGATATTGGCAAGAGAACAGACGAATAAATTAATGGAACAGAAAAGACAGACCAAAAATAGGCACACATTAGTCAACTGATGTTTGACAAAGGAACAAAGGCAATAACAGTGGAGGAAGGATGGTCTTTTCAACTAACGGTGCTGGAAGAACTGGACGGCCAGATATAAAACAGCGAATTCAGTCATGGCCTAAGGGCCTTACATCCTTCACAAAAATTAATTCAAATGGATCATAGACCTAAATATAAAATGCAAAACCATAAGACTTCTAAAAGATAACAGAGGCAATAACATAGATTTCCTTGTGCATGGAGATATCTTTTTACATACAATCCCAAAGGCACAATCCATGAAATAATTGATAAACCGAACCTTGTAAAAATGAAAAACTTCTGCTCGCAAAACACATGTTGAGAAAATAAGACAAGCCATAGACTAGAAGACATTTGTAGAAGTTATATCTGATAAAGAAATGCTATCCAAAATATACCCAGAACTCTTAAAACTCAACAATACAAAAAACAATGATTTTTAAAAATGGGCCAAAGACCTGAACACACATTTCACCAAAAAATATATACATATGGCAAATAAGTATTTAAAAAGATGCTCTACAGCATATATCATTGGGGAAATACAAATTAAAACAACAATGAGCTACACACTTTTTGAAATGGCCCAAATCCAGAACATTGACAACATCAAATGCTGGCAAGGTTGTGAAGCAACAGGAACTCTCATTTATTGCTGGTGGGAATAAAAAATGGAATAGCTACTTTGGAATACAGTGTGTATATTTCTTACAAAACTGAATGAGACCTCACTGAGGGATCCAACTGCAAGCTTAGGATTCAGTTTTTGCTATTCTGATAATATACGGACCACTTGCCCCTCTGCTTGAGTCTTGACCCTCTTCCTCTTCTCTCTGGCCATGATTATATTAATTTATATTTTTGTTTTGTTTGGTTTTGCCTTTTTAGAAAATATACTTACTGTCATTTTAATGGTACTCTGGGAGAGGGCAAGTGTATTAGATAGTATCTTACAAATTTGCTTATTTTCATCATTTTTGAGCTACACAAAGAAAATCTTAATATTGAAAACTAAAATAATTTCTTCAATTTTCCATAGTGCAAAATTTCCAATTTAAAAAAATTTATAGTTTCTGCAAAATATCATCAGTTCCTGCTGGTGAAAATATAACGTTTTACATACTAATTAAGAAAGATATTTTAATTGCAACAAAACATGCATACTATAAGGGCATAATTCAAAACAAAAGTCAGTTAATTCATGTCCTTCTTTTCAGACTATATATTTGCACCTGATTTTTCAGAGGTACTATTTATTTGTTCAATTTGTTTAATTAGAATAATATATCTCCTGAGTATTTAAATAAGCTTCAAAGCTGATAGGTTTTGACTTGCCCAATCACAGACACAATTGAATCATGATATTTAGACATATATTTAACTCGCTTTGACTTGCTTTGACTCACATCTTTTGTTAATTACTCAGTAGAGAGACAAGTTTGAGCCTTTGTAGTCTAATCCAGCAATGGAACAGAAAAGCACAGTTTGAGAAGTGTTAAAAATGGCCTCTAGTCCTTTAAAATATAATTTGTTAATTTAATTACTATTCATTGATTAGTGTCTACTGTAGGCAGGACAAAGGTGCTAGGCATGGAGTACAATACACCACAGCAAACAAAGATTGAGTCCATATCTTCGGGGAGATAAACAACAACACATTCATTTTACAAATAATTATTTAACAACCGTAGGTTCTGCTCCACCTTCTTTATCATTCAAGGGAGAAATAATACATTTCATCACATTCACATTGCTTGACACACACAAAAAGGAAATCCTGCACAATGTCCACACAGTTCTTTCCTTTGAATGTGAGCTTCATATCCGTTCCATACACAATCATAAGTGGATGGAGATTCAAGTATTTGACTCTATTCAGTGACACCACATGCCTGC
The DNA here is from genome assembly GCF_028878055.3 of Symphalangus syndactylus. Taxonomy (NCBI): domain Eukaryota; kingdom Metazoa; phylum Chordata; class Mammalia; order Primates; family Hylobatidae; genus Symphalangus; species Symphalangus syndactylus. The sequence continues at coordinate 48,072,248 of NC_072440.2, forward strand.
TGCTCCTTCAATGGGCAGGTGGCCTTCATTCTTGACTCTGGGGATGCCCCAATACAACCAACACTCCATTGTTGCCAGAACAAAGAGTATCTTCCTTGGGCACTATCTACATTCATTTCTTATTTCTTAACTCCCACCTCTCCCACCACCTGCTTTTTTTTTCTTTTTTTTGCTCAGCTTCTTGTGTGAATTATGTTACTTATCTATTTCCACGTAGGGCCTCCCAGAATAGGAAATGGAAGTAAAAGGAGAGGAATCCTCAGTCATTTAGCCTCAAGATAAACCTTTCACACAGCCAAGATTAGCGTCTTCTTGGGTGGTTTCATGCTAACAAATTTATGCTTTGATTAGCCTTGCTTTACATTATCAAACCTTCTACTCTTATCATTGTAAATGTATGTGGTAGGAAGGTGTACAGAACTGTCAGAACGAAAGCAAAATGTATACAAGTTAGTTACAGAACACATTCCAGAGGGAAAAGAGGGGTGTCGAGGGTCTTTTACAAGGAGATCTAACCTAGTATAGGTGATTAGGGAAGAATCCTGTGGAAGTGACTTTTGTTCTCATACTTTTCAGGAAGAGGTAACCACATTTCTATCTATAATGATGGGGAGGAGGAGGGCTGGTACTACAGGAGCACAAACAACAAAAGAGAGCACTAAGTAAGATGAGTCTCAGGAATGACATGAGACACAAATGCAAATCCATCTCTAGGCATGTTAAAGGATTTGGTCTTTATTGTCTGAATGATCGTAAGCCATCAATGGGAATTTTTAAAAATTTTAATTTTAATATTGGTTGAGGCGTAATTTAAACACTATAAATTTACCAAATTTAAGTGTACAATTGAAAGAGCTTTGATGAAAGTATAAAGTCATGGAGCTATCCCTGAATCTTAACGTAGAACATTTTTCTCTCTCCAAAATTCCATCTACAGTTATTCCATTTTCACAATCTCACACAAGTAGGATCACACAGTATGTTGCCTTCTATGTCTGGCTTCATTCACTTATCAAAATGTTTTGGCAATTCTTCAGTTGTTACGTGTATTGTAATTCTATAATTTTAATGATATTAATACCTTGATTAATATAAATTTGCATTACTTTTTCTTACTGTTATGACTTCTTTAATTTTGAGTCCACAGTCTGGAATTCAAACTGAAATTATCAAATTACAAAATTGTTCCTACAGAAAATTCAATCCATTTTATTCTGCTCAATGTTAGTGATCTAGTTCCTAGAATAAATGGAATACAGCATGTGAGAAGTCAACTTCTCAAAACACAAATCTTCTACTACAACACTGAAAGAAAATCAATGTGGTTCCTCCACAAACAGTTCAAGTTGTTTTTCAGTTGAATGCAATAAATTGTTTTTCATGTATTTCCATTTTGCTATAACTTTTGTCTCCTAAATGTATTCTAAAAAAGATTTTCACAGTTATTCTTTAAGATATTTTAAGCAGCATGCAAATTGAACTGTTGAAGTCCAGATCCAAAGAGAAATTTGATTTGTTCCTATCTGCTGGATTTATAAGATACTTTGTAAAAAGTCATTGATATTCAATCTATTTTGTTATTCCAGGTTGTTAAAGCTGGAATATTTATAATTACATCTTTGTATAGATAGAAATAAATAGTTGTTGAATTGTGGTTTGACAATATAATGGCAACCATTTGTGGTGAAATGATACCCATTTGTACCCATTGATTGTGATTCTGCTGGTGAGGATGACTGTGCACAAAGGAGAAATGATAAGCTAAAATATTCTATCAGTTTACTTAATTGTAAATTAATATTATATAACAAACAGAAAATATAGAAATTAAAAATGTATATTTAGGTTACAAAAATTTGTCATATGTGTTTACTATTGGGTACATGTTTAAAAGAACACTCTGATGCGTTTCAAAGTTAAATCAGAATGTATTGCCTAATGATGCCTATTGAACGCAATTACTTATGGCTCCTACTCTTCCCAAACCCTGCTTATATGACAGGATAAATACGAAAATGAGAAGAAAACAACATATTTCTGGAAAGGCAAAAAAAAAGGTCAAAAGCAAACCAAAATATTTTGGAGTTTCTAGAAGATACAATGCAAGTGGGATCTGACTGGTGGTAAAACATCACAGAAAATAAGGATTTACAATCTTAAACAGGGAACAGATAAAGCTTTCAAATAAGTACATTTTCACAGGAAACCAAATACGAAAATATTCCAAGGAGTGATGCACAGGGGATAAGACAGTGATCAATGATGCAGCTATCAGGTCATACTGAGTTAAAGGGCAGTAGGACAGCCGCACTAGGATCCATTTTCATAGCAGTTGCTATGGCATTTGCCCCAGGACCATACTCAGCTAGAGTTGTACAAAGGCAGCGGGGCATATGCTGAAGGAGACTCAAAGGCCATAGACAAACAAAGAGGAAAGCAGAAAGAGCTCACACAATGAGAACTCAAGCTACTCATATACTCTTCTCATCTGCACAGACCCTAAAATCTGAGTACCTTTATTCAGAATCAGCATTTATTGGTTGTGCTTAGCTTGTGCTAAGGAAATACTCTCCAGTTAGCTAAAGTAATCACTTTATAATGGTATAATATTATATATATTATGTACATTATATATATATATAAACCTAGATTCTTACTTAGAAAAAGAAATAAATAACCAAGAATCAGTAAACATTAACACGTTTTCAATAGCATTTAACATTCTAAACAAAAGATATTTACTAGCCTGAACAAATAGAAGTATTCTCTAAACGATAGAGCTAATAGAAGACACCAATATAATGATTAAGAAATATAATACCCATAACATGAGAACAATAATTAAACAGTAGTTAAACTCATGATGACTGAAATCTCCATCATTACGAAATCTCATTATTTGATAAGTAATCCCCAAGGAAACAGAGATAAAAAAAGAGGTAAAATAATACGGCTGATAATAGAAATACCTAGTAAACTCATAGTCATACATTAGGGTATAACCTTTGTAGGATAAGAAAAATAGTTTCAAAATGATTGCTCAAATTAAAATCTCAATAGATAACACCGAATAGCAGAATGGACGTGGCTGAAGATAGTATTACTGAGCTGAAGGATGGAGCTGGAAAATTTTTCCCAGAATCCAATGAAAATTGAAAATAAAGAAAAAACTAAATATAAAAATATAGAAAATACTAAGGCCAGATACAGGAAGTCTAACAGCATCACTATATTTATTCTAGGATATGATTAAAAGACAATATAATCAGAAAAATAATAATAGAATATTTCCTGAAAGACTTGTTAAGGTAACAAGGACCCACCAACTTCTTTTGATAAATAATTTTAAAGTAAATAAATTCAATAAACGCATATGGATGTTTGAAAATACAGAAACATAAACAAAATTCTGAAAGCGAGAGAGAAGAGATTAAGGTTTTGTTGTTTTACCTTGCATCCCTTTCACTTGAGCACTGCGTTTCTACGTGTGTTTGTCAGTCCAGGATTCTGTGTTCTTGAATTTGAGCACACAAATCAATCTGGTTAGCAACAAAGCCCCGTTCCCTTAAATAGGACTACCCATAGGTGGGTATTTGACCCAGGTAGATTTCCCCAGTTACTCTTTAGAGATGAATGAGAGCTCTGGAAGAGAAAATGCCTCTCTTCTTTCATTATAAAGTACAAATAATTTTTTTTGGCAGAAGCCACAATTAGCATTCAGTTTCCTTGTCTGATTTTCCTGGACCCATTTCTTTGACTTTCCAGATTTGTCTGGCCATTCTTGCTATTTCATGCTTCTGATGTACCTTCAGGAAGATCACCTGGCCCCAACTACATTCTTGTAGTCATACACAAATAGTTTTGTTATTTATTAAGGGAGGCTCTTTTAGTCCTTTGGCCATTATGTAGGGTTCACAGTTAACATGGTATATATTCTGTCATGTCACTCTAGCCTTAGACACAACACATGATGCCTTATCTCCACCTTGTGGGGTGCACCTCTTGCCTTCTATCTCAGGGATTCCCACTGCTGCTGAAGTTCAAATGTCCTGTAATTCACTCAGCACCCATCCCTACACACTGGCCCTCCAGGTCTTGCCCCACTGCAGGCTGAGGGTGAGCCAGGGAAGACTGCCCCGGGTTTACTGGCTTCCTCGTGCTGCTGCTGCTGCTGCTACTATTTAAGCATCTTTCTTGTCATTTTCCAAAGGAGCTGGGGGTACCACCCAGGAAGGTGTTATTTGTTATTTATAATAACAAACATTGACTAAGGGGAGGCAATTGATACAAGTTCTGTCTTCATCTCTTAAAATAATGTTTCAAGATGCAATTTGTAAGGACTTTCTAGAGACGTCTGAAGAAACCAACTATGCTGTGAACCTTTGTACAGCTGTTTAGCATACTCCCTTTTCATCTGCTACCTTTTCTTCCTCTCTTTACTTTCTTTACTTTCCTTTTACTTTACTCTTGATTTCTTGATATTGAACTTCCTTCCCCGAAATAAATCACTATCACAGAGTTGGCCTCAGGCCCTGTGTTCTAGAGAACCCAGGTTAAGATCTCTTGAACTCCAGGGTTCACAATTAACAACCATAACAAAATCCAAACCAAAGTAGTAACACCAATAAAATAATAGTAGTAATAGTTAACATTTATTGAATTCTTACTATATACCAGACATTGTTCTAAGTACTTCACGTGTAAACTCAGTTCATTCTCATCCACAAGGTAGTAAGTGTATGACTACCCCTGCTTTGCAGATGAGGAACATGAGAAAGAGAGGAAGGTAAGGCCTGCAAAGCTACAATGGCAGGTCATATGTATGAAAATGGTAGAGATAATTTTTCGAAAAGCATTACAGAATATTAGAAGTTCTCAGTATATTCTGGTGGATGACATTGAAACTAACTACATGCAGTTAGCAGCGTTTACATACCCCAGAGAAGAAGGAATTGTGTGAGCAGATTCAAAACGCTGTTTCACTGAACACTGTGACAATGAGTGCTTAGGCATCCTTGCGGGGTATCCATTCCCCATTCTAACTACATGTAACTATGAAGACTATTGCCCTTTGACTTAACAAGGGAAATAAAGTTGATCGGGTATCTCGAGGTATAGTGGCAGGTGGCAACCTCCCAACAGTTCAGCACAGTTGAGGAGCAACTTCAGTTATCTACACATTTGGAGCAGAGCTTCAGCCTCATGTTCTCACTCATATGTAGGATCTAAAAAAAAAGTTGAGAGTATATAGAAGAGAAGTAGAAGTAGATAGTAGAATAGTAGTTCCCAGTGGCTGAGAAGGGGAAGGGAGAGAGGAGAACAAGGAGGAGCCATTAATGGATACAAAATGAGAGAGAATGACTTAGTTCTATAGTACAGTAGGGTGTTCTACAGTACAGTAGGATGACTATGTTTAACAATAATTTATGGTATATTTTTATGTTATTTATTTATTTATTTTTGAGACAGTCTTGCTCTGTGGCACAGGCTGGAGTGCAGTGATGCAATCTTGGCTCACTGTAACCTCCACCTTCTGGGTTCAAGCAATTCTCCTGCCTCAGCCTCCCGAATAGCTGGGACTACAGGTGCCCGCCACCACATCCAGCTAATTATTGTATTTTTATTAGAGACGGGGTTTCACCATAATGGCCAGGCTGGTCTCAAACTCCTGACCTCCTGATCCATCCACCTCGGCTTCCCAAAGTGCTGGGATTACAGGTGTGAGCCACTGTGCCCAGCTGGTGTATTTTTAAATAGCTAGAAGAGAGGATTTTGAATGTTCCCAACATAAAGAAATGGTAAATGTCTGAGGTGATGGATATCCCAATTAGCCCGATTTTATTATTACATATTGCATATACGTATCAAAATATCACAAGTAACCCATAAATGTGTTATTATTATGTATCAATTAAAATTAAACTAAAAATAAATATACAGGTTTAGGTGATTATATTTGGGTAACAATGTTAATGGCTCAAAGATTTAAAAGCCCAGGAATTTTTCTGGCTTCACACAAGCCTCGGGTAGTTGTTTTAATGTTTTGCTGGGAATCTCAAAATCTTTCTTTCTTTCTCTCTGTCTTTCTCATTTTTACTGTTTCCCTATCCCCACCCCATTCCTCTGTTATTGACTAGGTTTTCTCATCTCTGAAGTCTGCATTGCTCTATGTTGGGTTCGTTCTTCAAAACTCAAACTTTTCAAGATTCTAAAATAAAGTAAATAATTGGGCTGGGTGAGGTGGCTTACATCTGTAATCCCAGCGCTTTGGGAGGGAGTATTGCTTGAGCCCAGAAGTTTGAGACCAGCCTGGGCAACATTGGGAGACCGTTATCTCTACAAAAATTTAAAAAGTTAGGCAGGTATAGTGGTGTGCACCTATATTCCCAGATACTTGGGAGGCTGAGGTGGGAGGATCACTTGAGCCTGGGAGGTCAATGTTGCAGTGAGCCCTGATTGCACCATTGCACCCAAACCTGGGTGACAGAGTGAGACCCTGTGTCTAATAAATAAATATATAAATACCTAAATATAATTAAAAAGTAAATAATTGAATGCAATTACTAGAGTAATTAACCTCTTAAAAACTGAGATAGGAGAAAGGAGAGAAACCTACCAGGAAAAAATCTATTCCTATTCTTCCACCTGTAAATACACTCTAAGAAAATGAATTGACTTCAGAGTTATTTTAATTTTAACTTAATTTTATTGTGTCTACTTGTGTTTGCAAACATTTTTGATAATCTTTCCATAACTATTGCTTTCATTCAAATTCATTCATTTCACATCAGTGAAATTAGTGTGAAAACTGGAAGTATAGGTTCTGATTGAAGCAGCATATAGCAAGATAGCACTAATTGATTTGACTTCTGATTAAAGTCAGAACATTTTTTTGGTAACGTTGTATTATTATGCATGTAGACATAGCCTTAGTATTAACTGACACTATCTGTCAAGGTCCACCACACTTACACAATACAGTCTGATCATAAAGAGCAAGTGAGTTTTTGATAGATGAAACACCTAAATATATTCATGTTCTTTAAAACCAAACTCTCTAGATAGGTCATTAAAAACAATACTTCAAAATGGAAACTGACAAGCCAATGGAGGTAAGTGTGCCTCCATTGTTACAGCTCCCTATAGCTCCTATACCATTAAAAATGGGGTTTTAATCTGCTAACAAAAGTGACGTTTTGATTTTACTGTCTCTTCTCACATCATTCTCACACTGACAATTTGTAGTCAAAAAAAGAACAAATCATGCAGATAATTTGAATATTGGCTTTTGTCTTCCCTTCTATCTTTTCCAAATAGATGAACTGACAACTGATGCCTCGGTTTCTCTAATCTCAACAAATCTTTTTTTTCTGTTAAATAATATCACCCGACACTTTTCACAAGCTCATTTATGTTAGCATGCAGACTGTTTCTCTACATGGATTTTACATAAGATGAATAAATTATTTAATATGAAATTTAAACATATAATTAAAATTAAATAAAGTATTAGCTTCCACTAATCTTTAATAACTTCTGATCAAATATGCATCTTTGTAACATAATCATTTAAATAATATTTTTAAACTGTCCTGATTAACATTTCTATGATTTTTACCTATTAGATAACAGTTTTAATACAATCCTATGCAATGTCTTCCACTGGAATATAAAATTCTAAATCAGAATGTGTGCACACATGTGTGAGAACATATACAATATTTATAAAACATTTCTCTTTTTAAATTTTTTTTGTATTATACTTTAAGTTCTAGCGTACATGTGCACAATGTGCAGGTTTGTTACATATGTATACATGTGCCAAAAACATTTCTTTTTATATGGAATTAACAAAGTAAATTTTAAAGGTTAAAAAATATGTATGTGCATTTAAATTTCCAAATTACATGGTAATATATAAACTCCACTCTACAGAGAACCTTCCCCATAGAGTCAGCACAGTTCATTTTTTTTCTGGATATATATATTTTAAAAAGTATCTGTATCAGTATATATGTATCTTTCATCTTCCATATTTATCACAGTGTTCTGCACTTTGATTTTTTCCACTTTAGTAATGTTTTTTGAGTTATTTGTACTAACACTTGGATATCAAAATCTTTATCTTATTCCAGTGACTGAATTTCAGCTAACTAACTTAACTACAACCCTACAGTTAGACGTTTTAATTGCTTCTGGTTTTCTTTTTCTATTTCACAGTAATGTTACAATATCCATTCCTAAATGTGTGCGTCTGAGTGTGTGCGCCGGTTTATGCATAAAACTTACTTTCAGTTACTAATAAGGAGATTATATCACCAGGTGCTGACTTAATTTCCCCAGTCCAACCTAGAAATATCACAGAAGTAGGGAAAACGTATATTAATTTGAAGAACTGAGGTAAAGCCGTGAGAAATACTTGAGGAAGTGAACAGAGATAAATGCTGTTAAAGCCCAATAGAAGGGCAATGGAAGTCTGGAATGGAAGCAGGCCTAGGGCCATTCTCAGCGAGAAATAAGATGGGGTGCTTTAGAGTGCTCGTTTCTCTGCCATATTTCCTGTGGGAATCACTCACTGCTCAGTTATTATTTCAAAGTAGAGAAGTAGCAGGGCCAATGCAGCAGCCTTTGCCAAGGATATAGCTGGTGAGTGAAGACCAGCTGCTACTGATTCTTCTTTCCTCTTTCACTCTACTCCTATTCTGCAACTTGGAAACGAAAATCAGCTGAAAAAAATTCTTTCAACAAAGAGCAGTGTCAGGCATAGCTATGGAAGTTCTCAAACCCAGTTTATGATGTTACAGGAAGGTCTTCCTGGGGCCTGCCACACTTCCAAACCCATCAAAACATCTGAAGCTGGGGCTACCTCTTGGCCCTCATATTCTTTCTAAGAACAGTCAAGGTGGCTGAAATCTCAGGGGAAATATTCACACAGAAGAAATAGCCAGATATAGAAAAGCACAACCAATAAAAGAGGAATCACAAAATATAATATATATTATACTGGAAAAAACCAGCATTAATAGAGCAAGTAAATCAAGAATTTTTAAAAAGGGGAAAAAGACACAAAAAAACTCTACTGATGGAGCTACTGCTAATTGAAAAGGGAATGGTCACTAAGGACTATACCTTAAGAAGGTATACTGGTAATAGGCCAGGGACGGTTGCTCACACCTACAATCCTGGAATTTTGGGAGGCTGAGGTGGGTGGCACGCTTGAACCCAGGAGTTTGAGACCAGCCTGGGCAATGTGGTGAAACCCTGTCTCTACAAAAAAATTAAAAAATTAGATGAGCATGGTGGTGTGCACCTACAGTCCCAGCTAATCAGGAGGCTGAGGTGGGAGGATAACATGAGCCTGGGGAGGATGAGGCTGCAGTGCGCTGTGATCACACCACTGCATTCCAGTCTGGGTGACAGAGTGAAACCCCATCTCAAACAAAAAAACAAACAAAAAGCAACAAATAAAAAGAAGGTATACTGGTAATAACGATTACAATAGTTGAAATAAGGTACACTACACATGAGCTAAACAGAAACAAGCTAGAACTACTATACGAATGAATTTGGAAAATGGAAGAGCAATTGTAGGAAGCAGTTAGGAAAGGTAAGATGTAAAATATTTTAAAACGTTAATACACATTTTAGTATGAGAGTAGCTGTGGCAATAGTTACAGACCCAGAAAAATAGAAAAAATTGATCAGAAGAATATTTGAAAAAAACATGACTAAGAGTCTCAAAGAACTAAAGAAAAATAATGAATGCCTAACACATACATGATGCAGTGTCAAGATGAAAAAGCCCACTTCTAGATAGACTGGAGTGTAATATACACACAACAAAGACCAAGAGAAATTCTAGAAGTTTCTAGTAAAAAAGACAAGACCACCCACAAACAAAACATAATTAGATTGATGGCAACCTTCTCAACAGAGGCAATAGAAACAAGAAGACGAGGAATTTGTTATAAAGATTCTGAAGAAATGATCTTTGGAGCTAGAATTTTACCTATAGCCAAATTATATTTAAATGTGAGGGCTCAACCATGTGAAGGCAAGAAATACTTAAAGATTTACTATTTTAAAAGTCCTTTTTAAAAACACCTTTGCAGAAAGGACTGCCATTAAATGGGAACAATGTCTCAGAGGGTGTTCTGGGACAGATGACATATAAACAAAACAGATATATAGAGCAATGGAACAGAACAGAGCCCTCAGAAATAACACCACACATCTACAACCATCTGATCTTTGACAAACCTGACAAAAACAAGCAATGGGGAAAGGATTCCCTATTTAATAAATGGTGCTGGGAAAACTGGCTAGCCATATGCAGAAAGCTGAAACTGGAGCCCTTCCTTACACCTTATACAAAAATTAACTCAAGACGGATTAAAGACTTAAATGTTAGACCTAAAACCATAAGAACTCTAGAAGAAAACCTAGGCAATACCATTCAGGACATAGGCATGGGCAAGGACTTCATGTCTAAAACACCAAATGCAATGGCAACAGAAGCCAAAATTGACAAATGGGATCTAATTAAACTAAAGAGCTTCTGCACAGCAAAAGAAACTATCAGCAGAGCGAACAGGCAACCTACAGATTGGGAGAAAATTGTTGCAATCTATCCATCTGACAAAGTGCTAATATCCAGAATCCACAAACAACTTAAACAAATTTACAAGAAAAAAACAACCCCATCAAAAAATGGGCAAAGGATATGAACAGACACTTCTCAAAAGAAGACATTTATGCAGCCAACAAACTTATGAAAAAATGCTCATCATCACTGGTCATTACAGAAATGCAAATCAAAACCACAATGAGATACCATCTCATGCCAGTTAGAATGGTGATCATTAAAAAGTCAGGAAACAACAGATGCTGGAGAGGATATGGAGAATTAGGAACGTTTTACACTGTTGGTGGGAGTGTAAATTAGTTCAACTATTGTGGAAGACAGTGTGACAATTCCTCAAGGATTTTAAATCATTCTACTAAAAAGATCCATGCACACATATGTTTATTGCAACACTGTTCACAATAGCAGACATGGAAGCAACCTAAACGCCCATCAATGATAGACTGAATAAAGAAGACGTGGCACATTACACCATGGAATACTATGCAGCCATAATAAAGGATGATTTCATGTCCTTTGCAGGGACATGGATGAAACTGGAAACCATCATTCTCAGTAAAGTAACACAAGAAGAGAAAACCAAACACCACATGTTCTCATTCATAAGTGGGAGTTGAGCAATGAGAACAACATGGACAACAGGAGGGGAACATCACACACTGGCGCCTGTCGGGAGGTGGTTGTGCTGGGGAGGGATAGCATTAGGAAAAATTCCTAATGTAAATGATGAGTTGATGGGTGCAGCAAAGCAACATGGCACATGTATACCTATGTAACAAACCTGCACGTTGTGCACATGTACCCCAGAACTTAAAGTATCATAATAAAAAAAAATTCCATCATCTCGAAATAAGGAGGTCCTCCCAGTATACCTAATCTAGTCCATATGCAGAACAGCTCTAGCCTAGGTATACAGAGCTGAGCCTAGCTCACAGACAGTCGTAGTTCCTGATGGTCTGATGCACTCATCAACTGAACAAAATTCTGGGTAGGGTTTAGGTTCCAGAAACTTGAATCATTAAAGAGTTTTGAAGTCCTCCACACTCCGTCATTAATTATTTAGACATCCACTTCCCTAAAGGTGAAGATCAAGAGAAGATGATCTCTGGAGGGCCTTTCAGGCCTCGTGCTACTATCTCAGATACCCAAAAAGGAAGCTGTAAATGATAAATTTGTTCTCTGATATCTTTCTGTCTTACTCATTAGCCAGTACATATTATTGTTTACAAATTTTCATGCACTAGCTTAACCCTTTCTTTTCAGGATTCTCTTTTCTATTTCTTTTGGGCTTCAGAATTAACTGCTTCTTTCTTCATTGTTCATTCTCTTTGTGGCTTCCTTCAGTATCCTGAATATTGAAAAGAAATGAATAAAAAGAATGACCTCTTGAAAAGCTAAGACAGAGTCAATGGGTTCTCATATTAAAACCTCAGCCATTAAATAATATAATCACCTAGTCTAATGTAAAATAACCTTATGGTTCTTTTCTTTTCTACAGCAAGAATAGTAAGTGGACACTGAAATGTTTCAGTTACCGTGTTCATTCGCTGTACTCCAAGAAGAATCAGTTATAGCATACATCTGAAAATTACGGCCCTTGGGCCAAATTCAGCCTCTCTCTGTTTTTATAAAGAAAGTTTTACTGAAACACAGCCATCTCCTTTCATTTACATATTGTCTATGGCTTCTTTCTGCAGCAGGATAGAGAGCAGTTGCTTAGAGATCTTACAGCCCACAAAGCTGAAAATATTTTGTCAAGCCCCTTAATAAAAACTTTGCCAGCCTCTGAATTATATCATACCCTGTTTTAAGAAGACCTGTTGTGCCTTGTGCAAAGTAATAGTTTAATATGTTTGCGGAATTTAGGACACTTTTTTTCTTATAATTATTAAATAATTTAAGGTAACAATATTTCCAGTTATTATAATCAATACCACTTAATAAAGCCTCTGATTACATTTATATAGAGGCTTTTTATTTAAAGCAACTAATCGTGTTTTTAAATTAGTTCATGCAGTTAAATGTTTTACAGGGAACTGTTTTATATTACTATGTTTTCCTCAGCTTTCTCCTTGTTTTCAATATTGTTTACAGTTTTCTTTTTGGATCAGTAATATGTGGTGTGGTCAGTGGTGACTGAAATTGTTATCTAGAATGTGACATTTACATTACTTTAAAATTATTAAATAAACTAGACACTCAAATATTTATTCAACTTATAGAGATGAATTCCATTAATAGAAAAACAGTTATTTTCAGTCTATGCTACTACAACCCATTGTGAAGTATACTTTAAATTGTAACTTCTTAATTATTTTTTATATTAACCTTATAAATTGTTATTTTTTGTATTCCATGACTGTACATTCATGTGTGTTTGAAAAAGAAATATAACAATATACTCTTTTAAATACAAAAATAACGAGCACTTTGGGAGGCCAAGGCAGGTGGATCATGAGGTCAGGAGTTCGAGACCAGCCTGGCCAATATGGTGAAACTCCGTCTCTACTAAAAATACAAAAATTAGCCAGGCATGGTGGTGCTTGCCTGTAGTCTCAGCTACTCAGGAGGCTTAGGCAGGAGAATCGTTTGAACCCAGGAGGCAGGGGTAGCAGTGAGCCAAGATCGCACCACTGCATTCTAGCCTGGCGACAAAAAAAAAAAAAAAAGAAGATATATATATAACATCTCAAAAAAATATATATATATATAACATATATATATGTTATATATAACATATATATAACATATATATATGTTATATATAACATATATATAACATATATATATGTTATATATAACATATATATAACATATATATAACATATATAATATCTTTATATATATTATATATTATATATGTTATATATATTTTATATATATAATATATAAAATATATATACATATCAGTAGGTTAGAAACTTATTGATAAGCCAGACACTCGCCAGAGAAGACTTTTCTAAAGGTCATTGGATTCCTTTGAGAAAGACAATTTGCTTTATTTCCTTAAATGTGTTTCTAATCTAGGATGCCAGTTCCTGTCCTACGTATTTCTTTGTATTTTACTTTCATTTCTCTTTATATTTCTATTTGACAATAATTTCTTTGAGAGCCATCAATACATATGTGACTATTTTTGTTTCTTCCAGTTCCAAGAGACTTCCATTCTTAATAATTCTCAATATTAAATTAAGAGATATTTAGCAGTCACTATAATTATTATGCAAAACTTCCGGTCAGTTTTATAATTCTAAAAGTCATATATGTTCATTAATCCTGTTCAAAAATAATATGCACCCTGCAAGTACCTCTTCTATTAATTTGTGGTATATGGGCTAATAAAATGACAATAATTTAATAAAACATATTTAACACTTTATGGAACAAGAAATCTGTACTGTCTGCTTTATGTTTATGCTGTAAGTGTACTTTATTATTGTTGGTTCTCAAATCCTATTTAAATTAGATGTTATTTTCTTTATTTTACATTTGAAGAAAGAGTCTTAGAGAAGATGCTAGACCCAAGATTCAGATCCAGTTATTAGATAGATACCCATATATCTTCCCATGTTTCATTGGCAAAAAACAAACAACCCTGCAATAAAAGTTTTATGGCTAGAAGATTTTTCAGTTTAATTCATAGACACATGAAATGATGGAACTGGAAACTACCCCTTTGAAAGGATCCAGCTCAGTCCCTTTATTTTACAAATAAGGATATTGAAGTCCTGTTGAATTTTTAACCAAACAAACTTATCTTTGGTTAGGAAATTAATTTCTGGCACAGCTAAAACTAGAAGGCAGTTCACTTGCCTCCCAATGCTGAGGTCTTTTCGCTATACAGCAAGTGTTTATCTTCTTTCCCAAATGCCCTCTATATAATCCAAATTACGTAAACGCAAGTCGAAAAGGTGATTTTGGTCTTGTCCCTATTTGCTGATAAATTTTGGATGCATATGCGGATGTCACCAATATGTACTTACTTATGAACTTACTGGAAAAATAACTTGTATTGCCATATCCTTATTAGATTTCATATTTCTATGACTCATACAGTGAGAACAAATTGCCTGTTTTGAAAATCTTAAGCTAAGAAAAAATAAATATGGCCTAACATTTCTTCCGCGAATTAGAGAGTCAAGAAGATATTTCTCACATTTGGACTCTGAACTTTATACTCAAACTAAAGGACAAATATATTTCTAGACAAATGGAAACTTATAGAACACACGAAAACATTTTTGTGACTTTTTTCATTCTAAGACTAAGAATATACATTGTTTATATTGTATTCATTTTCAGAATTGTGAACTCTCATGATGATTTAGGAAACCTAAAAGATATATAAGATCTTTCATTTGGTAGCACTATTCCATTGCCATTGATGTTAACATTTGGCAAGTTGGTTAGGCTTTTGACAAGCTTTTTTAATTGTAAAGAAACAAACGAAGAATTAATTGATAGATAGTACAAGATTCCACATCAAGTTACGGTTTCCATGAAAGTTTTTACTTGAAAAAAATCATAATCACAAGTCTTTATGAAAATGGAAATAATATAAGCAACTCTCACCTCAGAACACTTCTTGCTAATGAGCCACTTAAAAACAATGTTGCAATATCTTCTTGGGGGGTGGAGCCAAGATGGCCGAATAGGAACAGCTCCGGTCTCCAGCTCCCAGCCCGAGACACAGAAGACGGGTGATTTCTGCATTTCTGCTTGAGGTACCAGTTTCATCTCACTAGGGAGTGCCAAACAGTGGGTGCAGGACAGTCGGTGAAGCGCACTGTGCGGGAGCCAAAGCAGGCGAGGCATTGCCTCACTCAGGAAGCTCAAGGGGTCAGGGAGTTCCCTTTCGTAGTCAAAGAAAGGGGTAACAGATGGCACCTGGAATATCGGGTCAGTCCCACCCTAATACTGCGCTTTTCCAACGGGCCTGGAAAACGGCACACTAGGAGATTGTGTCCCACACCTGGCTCGGAGGGTCCTATGCCCACGGAATCTCGCTGATTGCTAGCACAGCAGTCTGAGATCAAGCTGCAAGGCAGCAGCGAGGCTGGGGGAGGGGCGCCCGCCATTGCCCAGGCTTGCTTAGGTAAACAAAGCAGCCAGGAAGCTCGAACTGGGTGGAGCCCACCACAGCTCAAGGAGGCCTGCCTGCCTCTGTAGGCTCCACCTCTGGGGGCAGGGCACAGACAAACAAAAAGTCAGCAGGAACCTCCTCAGAATTAAATGTCCCTGTCTGACTGACAGCTTTGAAGAGAGTAGTGGTTCTCCCAGCACGCAGCTGGAGATCTGAGAACGGACAGACTGCCTCCTAAAGTGGGTCCCTCACCCCTGAGCAGCCTAACTGGGAGGCACCCCCCAGTAGGGACAGACTGACACCTCACTCGGCGGGTACTCCTCAGAGACAAAACTTCCAGAGGAACTATCAGACAGCTGAATTTGTGGTCTCACGAAAATCCGCTGTTCTGTAGCCACTGCTGTTGACACCCAGCCAAACAGGGTCTGGAGTGGACCTCTAGTAAACTCCAACAGACCTGCAGCTGAGGGTCCTGTCTGGTAGAAGGAAAACTAACAAACAGAAAGGACATCCACACCAAAAACCCATCTGTACATCACCATCATCAAAGACCAAAAGTAGATAAAACCACAAAGATGGGGAAAAAACAGAGCAGAAAAACTGGAAACTCTAAAAAGCAGAGCACCTCTCCTCCTCCAAAGGAACGCAGTTCCTCACCAGCAATGGAACAAAGCTGGATGGAGGATGACTTTGACGAGCTGACAGAAGAAGGCTTCAGACGATCAAACTACTCTGAGCTACGGGAGGAAATTCAAAACAATATCAAAGAAGTTTAAAAACTTTGAAAAAAAATTAGAAGAATGGATAACTAGAATAACCAATGGAGAGAAGGGCTTAAAGGAGCTGATGGAGCTGAAAGCCAAGTTTCGAGAACTACGCACAGATTGCAGAAGCCTCAGTAGCAGATGTGATCAACCGGAAGAAAGGGTATCACTGATGGAAGATGAGATGAATGAAATGAAGTGAGAAAGAAAGTTTAGAGAAAAAAGAATAAAAAGGAATGGACAAATCCTCCAAGAAATTTGGGACTATGTGAAAAGACCAAACCTACGTCTGATTGGTGTACCTGAAAATGACGGGGAGAATGGAACCAAGCTGGAAAACACTCTGCAAGATATTATCCAGGAGAACTTCCCCAATCTAGCAAGGCAGGCCAACATTCAGATTCAGGAAATACAGAGAATGCCACAAAGGTACTCCTCGAGAAGAGCAACTCCAAGACACATAATTGTCAGATTCACCACAGTTGAAATGAAGGAAAAAATGTTAAGGGCAGCCAGAGAGAAAGGTCGGGTTACCCACAAAGGGAAGCCCATCAGACTAACAGTTGATCTCTCAGCAGAAACTCTACAAGCCAGAAGAGAGTGGGGGCTGATATTCAACATTCTTAAAGAAAAGAATTTTCAACCCAGAATTTCATATCCAGCCAAACTAAGCTTCATAAGTGAAGGAGAAATAAAATACTTCACAGACAAGCAAACGCTGAGTGATTTTGTCACCACCAGGCCTACCCTAAAAGAGCTCCTGAAGGAAGCACTAAACATGGAAAGGAACAACCGGTACCAGCCACTGCAAAAACAGGCCAAATTGTAAAGACCATTGAGGCTAGGAAGAAACTGCATCAACTAATGAGCAAAATAACCAACTAATATCATAATGACAGGATCAAATTCACACATAACAATATTAACTTTAAATGTAAATGGGCTAAATGCTCCAATTAAAAGACACAGACTGGCAAACTGGATAAGGAGTCAGGACCCATCAGTGTGCTGTATTCAGGAAACCCATCTCACGTGCAGAGACACACATAGACGCAAAATAAAGGGATGGAGGAAGATCTATCAAGCAAATGGAAAACAAAAAAAGGCAGGGGTTGCAATCCTAGTCTCTGATAAAATACACTTTAACCCAGCAAAAATCAAAAGAGACAAAGAAGGCCATTATATAATGGTAAAGGGATCAATTCAACAAGAAGAGCTAACTATCCTAAATATATATGAACCCAACACAGGAGCACCCAGATTCATAAAGCAAGTCCTGAGTGACCTACAAAGGGACTTAAACTCCCACACAATAATAATGGGAGATTATAACACCCCACTGTCAACACTAGACAGATCAATGAGACAGAAAGTTAACAAGGATATCCAGGAATTGAACTCAGCTCTACACAAAGTGGACCTAATAGACATCTACAGAACTCTCCATCCCAAATGAACAGAATACACATTTTTTTCAGCACCACACCACACCTATTCCAAAATTGACCACATAGTTGGAAGTAAAGCTCTCCTCAGCAAATGTAAAAGAACAGAAATTATAACAAACTGTCTCTCAGACCACAGTGCAATCAAACTAGAACTCAGGATTAAGAAACTCACTCAAAACCGCTCAACTACATGGAAACTGAACAACCTGCTCCTGAATGACTATTGGGTACATAATGAAATGAAGGCAGAAATAAAGATGTTCTTTGAAACCAACGAGAACAAAGACACAACATACCAGAATCTCTGGGACACATTCAAAGCAGTGTGTAGAGGGAAATTTATAGCACTAAATGCCCACAAGAGAAAGCAGGAAAGATCCAAAATTGACACCCTAACATCACAATTAAAAGAACTAGAAAAGCAAGAGCAAACACATTCAAAAGCTAGCAGAAGGCTAGAAATAACTAAAATCCGAGCAGAACTGAAGGAAATAGAGACACAAAAAATCCTTCAAAAATTTAAGGAATCCAGGAGCTGGTTTTTTGAAAAGATCAACAAAATTGATAGACCGCTAGCAAGACTAATAAAGAAGAAAAGAGAGAAGAATCAAACAGACGCAATAAAAAATGAAAAAGGGGATATCACCACCGATCCCACAGAAATACAATCTACCATCAGAGAATACTACAAACACCTCTATGCAAATAAACTAGAAAATCTGGAAGAAATGGATAAATTCCTCGACAAATACACCCTCCCAAGACTAAATCAGGAAGAAGTTGAATCTCTGAATAGACCAATAACGGGTTCTGAAATTGTGGCAATAATCAATAGCTTACCAACCAAAAAGAGTCCAGGACCTGATGGATTCACAGCCGAATTCTACCAGAGGTACAAAGAGGAACTGGTACCATTCCTTCTGAAACTATTCCAATCGATAGAAAAAGAGGGAATCCTCCCTAACACATTTTATGAAGCCAGCATCGTCCTGATACCAAAGCCTGGCAGAGACATAACCAAAAAAGAGAATTTCAGACCAATATCCTTGATGAACATTGATGCAAAAATCCTCAATAAAATACTAGCAAACCAAATCCAGCAGCACATCAAAAAGCTTATCCACCATGATCAAGTGGGCTTCATCCCTGGGATGCAAGGCTGGTTCAACATATGCAAATCAAGAAATGTAATCCAGCATATAAACAGAACCAAAGACAAAAAACACATGATTATCTCAATAGATGCAGAAAAGGCCTTTGACAAAATTCAACAACTCTTCATGCTACAAACTCTCAATAAATTAGGAATTGATGGGCTGTATCTCAAAATAATAAGAGCTATCTATGACAACCCCACAGCCAATATCATACTGAATGGAAAAAAACTGGAAGCATTCCCTCTGAAAACTGGCACAAGACAGAGATGCCCTCTCTCACCACTCCTATTCAACATAGTGCTGGAAGTTCTGGCCAGAGCAATCAGGCAGGAGAAGGAAATAAAGGGTATTCAATTAGGAAAAGAGGAAGTCAAATTGTCCATGTTTGCAGATGACATGATTGTATATCTAGAAAACCCCATTGTCTCAGCCCAAAATCTCCTTAAGCTGATTAGCAACTTCAGCAAAGTCTCAGGATACAAAATCAATGTACAAAAATCACAAGCATTCTTGTACACCAATCACAGACAGAGAGCCAAATCATGAGTGAACTCCCATTCACAATTGCTTCAAAGAGAATAAAATTCCTAGGAATCCAACTTACAAGGGATGTGAAGGACGTCTTCAAGGAGAACTACAAACCACTGCTCAATGAAATAAAAGAGGATACAAACAAATGGAAGAACATTCCATGCTCATGGGTCGGAAGACTCAATATCGTGAAAATGGCAATACTGCCCAAGGTAATTGATAGATTCAATGCCATCCCCATCAAGCTACCAATGACTTTCTTCACAGAATTGGAAAAAACTACTTTAAAGTTCATATGGAAGCAAAAAAGAGCCCGCATCGCCAAGTCAATCCTAAGCCAAAAGAACAAAGCCTGAGGCATCACGCTACCTGACTTCAAACTATACTACAAGGCTACAGTAACCAAAACAGCATGGTACTGGTACCACAACAGAGACATAGATCAATGGAACAGAACAGAGCCCTCAGAAATGATGCCACATATCTACAACTATCTGATCTTTGACAAACCTGACAAACACAAGAAATGGGGAAAGGATTCCCTATTTAATAAATGGTGCTGGAAAAACTGGCTAGCCATATGTACAAAGCTGAAACTGGATCCCTTCCTTACACCTTATACAAAAATTAATTCAAGATGGATTAAAGACTTACATGTTAGACCTAAAACCATTAAAATCCTACAAGAAAACCTAGGCAATACCATTCAGGACATAGGCGTGGGCAAGGACTTCATGTCTAAAACACCAAAAGCAATGGCAACAAAAGTCAAAATTGACAAATGGGATCTAATTAAACTAAAGAGCTTCTGCACAGCAAAAGAAACTACCATCAGAGTGAAAAGGCAACATACAGAATGGGAGAAAATTTTTGCAACCTACTTATCTGACAAAGGGCTAATATCCAGAATCTACAATGAACTCAAACAAATTTACAAGAAAAAAACAAACAACCCCATCAAAAAGTGGGCAAAGGACATGAACAGACACTTCTCAAAAGAAGACATTTATGCAGCCAAAAAACACACGAAGAAATGCTCATCATCAGTGGCCATCAGAGAAATGCAAATCAAAACCACAGTGAGATACCATCTCACATCAGTTAGAATGGCCATCATTAAAAAATCAGGAAACAACAGGTGCTGGAGAGGATGTGGAGAAATAGGAACACTTTTCCACTGTTTGTGGGACTGTAAACTAGTTCAACCATTGTGGAAGTCAGTGTGGCGATTCCTCAGGGATCTAGAACTAGAAATACCATTTGACCCAGCCATCCCATTACTGGGTATATACCCAAAGGACTATAAATCATGCTGCTATAAAGACACATGCACACATATGTTTATTGCGGCACTTTTCACAATAGCAAAGACTTGGAACCAACCCAAATGTCCAACAACGATAGACTGGATTAAGAAAATGTGGCTCATATACACCATGGAATGCTATGCAGCCATAAAAAATGATGAGTTCATGTCCTTTGTGGGGACATGGATGAAACTGGAAAACATCATTCTCAGTAAACTATCACAAGCACAAAAAAACCAAACACCGCATGTTCTCACTCATAGGTGGGAATTGAACAATGAAAACTCATGGACACAGGAAGGGGAACATCACACTCCGGGGACTGTTGTGGGGTTGGGGGAGGGGGGAGGGACAGCATTAAGAGATATACCTAATGCTAAATGACGAGTTAATGGGTGCAGGAAATCAACATGGCACATGGATACATATGTAACAAACCTGCACATTGTGCACATGTACCCTAAAACCTAAAGTATAATAATAATAAAAAATAAAAATAAAAAAAAACAATGTTGCTTGTGCAATAGTGAATTACATAGTTTGATGCAGAAACAACATAAATTTGCTAGCTACACACATACATACACAAACAAATATACATATATATATATATATATACATATATAGGCATCAGGCACAAAAAATTGAGATAACTATTTTTCATTTTGTTTTCCTCATTGTTCAAAGTCCTTCTGTTTCACTTATATATGTTATCTTTTATCCACATCTTCATGCACACCCCTTCCATTCGTAAACAATGAATCTAACGTATTTAGTATAATGTCCTTGAAAAAAATGTTCATTTTAAATATATAGTATTGTAATGTTTTATTTACATACGTGGAATATATAGATATATATAAATATATTTACATAAGTATATGTACATATACATAAATATATATTTATATATCTCTATATATTTATGTAAATATATATTATATATTATACATATATGTATATCTCTATATATTTATGTAAATATATATATTATACATATATGTGGAACATATATGTGTATATATACACGTGGAATGTGTATACACACACATGTATGTGTATATATGTATACATACACATTCCACATATGTATATATGAATGAACATATAGATACACATCTGAATGAACAGTCTTGTGCAAAAGCTGTTGTCATTTCTTAACTTTTTATGATATCTTAATAAAATATGGCTAAAAGTAACATTTAATAAGGATATAGAATACATGCTTGAAGAAATAATACTTAAATATGCAGATAACATACCATATCCTTGAACAGAAAAACTGAAAATATAAAGATGCTAATTCTTCAAATTTCATGTGAAAGTGCCAGTATGAATACCCTGAAACTGCTCACTTTTACTTGAAACAAAATAAATAATGAAAGAACTATTGAAAATATTTAAAAATGTCTAGCCATTTTCGAAAACTAAGTGAAAAAACTTTGTAAACTCCAAATGGGGAGGAAATTCAAATAATGACATAAAGCTGACCACCCTGATTGGGGCAAGCTTTCAATCTGAGAAGGAACAGAGGGTTAAAAAGTGCCTCTGGCAGAAATGGGATCAAAGCTGGCCTTCTAATATGACCACCTTGTGTTTTCCAGGGGAATTAAATACAGATAGTGATTAACACCTGAATCTTGTTATAGAAATAAATGTGTATATTTTCTAGCAAAACCTGTATATATAATTGAAAACTGCGAGAGTATTTTCAATCAAACGAAAGGCAGGAATTGTTTAAAAAAAAAATAACAAATGGAAGAAAGTATGGCTAAAATAAAATGCAAAAGAATATGGCAGAAAATTTCAATATTTACCATAAATATAAATGGCTTAAAGTTAGCTATTGAAAGTTAAAGAAAATAAGCTTAGATTCTTAGAAAGTCAAATCTAAACACATCTATTAGTAAAACAGTGAGGTTTTTAGAGACACGGAAAGAAATGAAACCAACATTGCCCTTCAAAACTCTTCTAGGGATTTGACAAATTTTGAGAGAAACCTCAGAAGAACACACCTGAATTTAAGGCTCAGTGATTTGAAAAAGTTAGATTGTCATACGATCTAAATGTATTATCAGAAATGGCAAGCATGTTTGACAAGTGTGCAAAGGAGAACTGGATTGTGGTTGTCAGCTATTATTATGCTTTTATTAGGTTGTTTTACATCTTAATTTTTTTCTTAAAAAAGTAATTCCCTGTCCTTCAGTATAATAGATTTAAAATGTAATATCATTACTCCAACATTATACAGCTTGATTATAATATTTGCTAAGAAACTGCATTGCCATTTTTCTCCACTAACATACATTGACTTAATTGAAGGGAGATTAGTTTAAAATGTCTAAGACACTACTTTAAAACATTAAAACAAAAGTAAATGTCTATTATTAGCACCTAAGATTTTATTTCTTGTTGTGATATAGAAAGTAGATAGACAGTAAAAGGTGACTATATAATGGTCAAACACATGAAATGCTTCTTTGAATTTAGGTGACTATATGAACTACTGTCCAAATTGAGATAATAAATAATTACATCAAGAAACAGATTTAAACAACGCATGAATAAATGACCACCTGTCTTGAAGTGGAGGATGATTCCATACACGAGTGACAACGTACACAAGAGATGATTACTTGTTTAACAGTAAGTGGCTGAAAATGTAAAATTTGATTTTCTTCTAAATTTTATATACATATATAAAAATATACACATACATATATAATCACACCATTTAAAATAAATGAACATTGGTATTCCATTTATTACAGTTGTATGAAAAATATATTATCTATGTAAATAATTATCTAAAAACTTAAAACATTCATCTTACGCAAAAAAGTGTAATTAATGTTCAACATACAAGAATAAAAGATGTATTTGTACTACATTTCTACTAGTTAATTTGAAGTAGTCAGTCAGATAAGAATGTCATGAAAGAAATGTCTTTACTAAAAAGGGGAATGGACTAGAAGAATAAAAGTCACTTCATTGCTAAGATTTTCTGATAAGCCATCACATCTGTTGCCTATAAGATTCACAGTTCTGGTTACAATGACAGAGATTCTATGCCCCATGGGTTACCAGATGCGGTTCTGTGAACAGAATTCATAGTAGCACCATATCTCAGCCATATGCACACCTTATGGTAGGGCCACCTGTTGTTAGTTCTGGGGCAGGAACTTTAACCTTACACTCTGCTTGATGTTTTACATTTTTTCACGTTTATTCAATTCTTCTAGAAAGACATGTTGTCTACGTGTAGTTGTAAGATCCTTGCAAAGAGTACTAGCTTTAGGGACTGCGTTATTGTTGCTCAGTTTCTGAAATTTCTGGTCAGTGTATTCATCCTACACTTAATCCATAATAACAGGTTTTTAAAAGTAAAAAAAAGCATACAGGTGTTTATAGTATTCTCTGATGGTAGTTTGTATTTCTGTGGGTCAGTGGTGATATCCCCTTTATTATTTTTTATTGTGTTTATTTGATTTTTCTCTCTTTTCTTCCTTATTAGTCTAGTTAACAGTCTATCTATTCTGCTAATTTTTTTTTTTTTTTTTTTTTTTTTTTTTTTTTTTTTTTTTTTTTTTTTCAAAAAACCAACTCCTGCATTCATTGATTTTTGGAGAGTTTTTCCTGTCTCTATCTCCTTCAATCCTGCTCTGATCTTATTTCTTGTCTTCTGCTAGCTTTTGGATTAGTTTGCTCTTGCCTCTCTAGCTCTTTTAATTGTGATGTTAGGGTGTCGATTTGAGGTCTTTCTACTTTCTGATGTGGGCATTTAGTACTATAAATTTCCCTCTAACACTGCATTAGCTGTGTCCCAGAGATTCTGGTACATTGTCTCTTTGTTCTCAATGGTTTCAAAGAACTTCTTGATTTCTGCCTTAATTTCATTATTTACCCAGGAGCAGGTTGTTCAATTTCCATGTAATTGTGTGGCTTTAAGTAAGTTTATTTATTTATTTATTTATTATACTTTAAGTTCTAGGGTACATGTGCACAATGTGCAGGTTTTTTACATATGTATACATGTGCCATGTTGGTGCGCTGCACCCATTAACTTATCATTTACATTAGGTATTTCTCCTAATGCTGTCCCTCCCCCTTGCCCCCACCCCACAATAGGCCCCAGTGTGTGATGTTCCCCACCCTGTGTCCAAGTGTTCTCATTGTTCAATTCCCACCTATGAGTGAGAACATGTGGTGTTTGGTTTTCTGTCCTTGCAATAGTTTGCTGAGAATGACGGTTTCCAGCTTCATCCATGTCCCCACAAAGGACATAAACTCATTCTTTTTTATGGCTGCATAGTATTCCATGTTGTATATGTGCCACATTTTCTTAATCCAGTTTATCATTGATGGACATTTGGCTTGGTTCCAAGTCTTTGCTATTGTGAATAGTGCTGCAATAAACAAACGTGTGCATGTGTCTTTATAGCATGATGATTTATAATTCTTTGGGTATATACCCAGTAATGGGATGGCTGGGTCAAATGGTATTTCTAGTTCTAGATCCTCGAGGAATCACCACACTTTCTTCCACAATGGTTGAACTAGTTTACAGTCCCACCAACAGTGTAAAAGTAATTCCTATTTCTCCACATCCTCTCCAGCACCTGTTGTTTCCCGACTTTTTAATGGTTGCCATTCTAACTGGTGTGAGATGGTATCTCATTGTGGTTTTGATTTGCATTTCTCTGATGGCCAGTGATGACGAGCAGTTTTTCATGTGTCTGTTGGCTGCATAAATGTCTTCTTTTGAGAAGTGTCTGTTCATATCCTTAGCCAACTTTTTGATGGGGTTATTTGATTTTTTTCTTGTAAATTTAAGTTCTTTGTAGATTCTGGATATTAGCCCTTTGTCAGATGGGTAGGTTATAAAAATTTTCTCACATTCTGTAGGTTGAGTGAGTTTCTTAATCCTGAGTTCTAATTTGATTGCACTGTGGTCTGAGGGACTGTTTGTTATGATTTCAGTTCTTTTGCATTTGCTGAGGAGTGTTTTACTTCCAATCTTGTGGTCTATTTTAGAATAAGTGCCATGTGGCACTGAGAAGAAGGTATATTTTGTTGATTTGGGGTGGAGAGTTCTGTAGATGTCTATTAGGTTCACTTGATCCAGAGCTGAGTTCAAGTCCTGAATATCCTTGTTAATCCAGAATAAATGGATAAATTTCTGGAGACATACACCCTCCCAAGACTAAACCAGGAAGGAGTCAAATCCCTGAATGGACCAATAACAATTTCTGAAATTGAGGCAGTAATTAATAGCCTACCTACCAAAAAACATCCCAGGACCAGATTGATTCACAACCAAATTCTACCAGAGGTACAAAGATGAGCTGGGACCATTTCTTCTGAAACTATTCCAAACAATTGAAAAGGAGGGACTCCTTCCTCACTCATTTTATGAAGTCAGCATCATCCTGCTAACAAAACCAGCCAGAGACACAACAAAAAAGAAAACCTCAAGTCGATATCCCTGATGAATATCAATGCAAAAATTCCCAATAAAATACTGGCAAACCAAATCCGGCAGCACATCAAAAAATGTATCCACCTCAATCAAGTCAGCTTCATCCTTGGTATGCAAGGCTGGTTCAACATACACAAATCGATAAACATAATCCATCACATAAGCAGAACCAAAGACAAAAACCACACGATTATAGATGCAGAAAAGGCCTTTGAAAAATTCAACATCCCGAGCACGGTGGCTCGTGCCTGTAATCCCAGCATGTTGCGAGGCCTAAGCAGGCAGATCACGAAGTCAGGAGTTCGACATGGCCAACATGGTGAAACTCCATCTCTACTAAAAATATAAAAATTAGCTGGGTGTGGTGGCACGTGCCTGTAGTCTCAGCTACTAGAGAGGTTGAGGCAGGAGAATCATTTGAAGCCAGAGGCAGAGGTTGCAGTGAGCCAAGATGGCACACTAGCCTGGGCAACAGAGCGAGGCTCTATCTCAAAAACAGAAACAAAAACAAAAAAACTCAACTCTCAATAAACTAGGTATTGATGTAACCTAGCTCAAAATAAGAAGAGCTGTTTATGACAAACTCAAAGCCAATATCATATTGAATGGGCAAAAGCAGGAAGCACTCCCTTTGAAAATCAGTAAAGACAAGGTTGCCCTCTCTCACCACTCCTATTCAACATAGTTTTGGAAGTTCTGGCCAGGGCAATCAGGCAAGAGAAAGAAATAAAGCGTATTCAAACAGGAAGAGAGAAAGTCAAATTATCTCTGTTTGCAGATGACATGATTTATGGTTAGAAAACCTTATCATTTTAGCCCCAAAACTCATTAAGCTGATAAGCAACTTCAACAAAGTCTCAGGATACAAAATAAATGAGTAAAATCACAAGCATTCCTGTACACAAACAATAGACAAGCAGAGAGCCAAATCATGCATGAACTCCCATTCACAATGCTACAAAGAGAATAAAATACCTAGGAATACAGCTAACAAAGGATGTGAAGGACCTCTTCAAGGAGAACTGCAAACCACTGCTCAAGGAAATAAGAAAGGACACAGACAAATGGAAAAACATTCCATCCTCATGGATAGGAAGAATCAATATCATGAAAATGGCCATACTGCCCGAAGTAATTTATAGATTCAATACTATTATCATCAAACTACCATTGACTTTCTCCACAGAATTAGAAAAAACTACTATAAATTTCATGAAATGAAAGAAGACCCCCTACAGCCAAGACAATCCTAAGCAAAAAGAACAAAGCTGGAAGCATCACACTACCTGACTTCAAACTATATTACAAGCCTACAGTAACCAAAACAGAATGGTACTGGCACCAAAACAGACAAATAGACCAATGGAACAGAACAGAGACCTCAGTAATAACACCACACATCTACAACCATCTGATCTTTGACAAACCTGACAAAAACAAGCAATGGGGAATGGATCTATTCAATAAACTGTGCTGGAAAAACTGTCTAGCCATATGCAGAAAAATGAAACTGGATGTCTTTCCTATACCTTATACAAAAATTAATTCAAGATGGATTAAAGACTTAAATGTAAAACCCAAAACAATAAGAACCCTAAATGAAAACCTAGGCAATACCATTCAGGACATAGGTATGGGCAAAGACTTCATGATTAAAACACCAAAAGCAATTGCAACAAAAGCCAAAATTGACAAATGGGATCTAATTAAACTAAAGAGCTTCTGCATAGCAAAAGAAACTATCAGCAGTGAACAGGCAACCTACAGAGTGGGAGGAAATTTTTGCACTCTAGCTATCTGACAAAGGTCTAATATCCAGAATTTACAAGGAACTTAAACAAATTTACAAGAAAAAAACAAACAACCCCATCAAAAAGTGGGCAAATGTTATGAACAGACACTTCTCAAAAGAAGACATTTATGCAGCCAACAAATACGAAAAAAAAAAAAGCTCAGCATCACTGATCATTAGAGAAATGCAAATCAAAACCACAATGAGATACCATCTCACACCAGTCAGAATGGTGATTATTAAGAAGTCAAGAAACAATAGATGCTGGCGAGGCTGTGGAGAAATAGGAACGCTTTTACACCATTGGTGGGAAAGTAAATTAGTTCAACCATTGTGTAAGACAGTGTGGTGATTCTTCAAGGATCTAGAACCAGAAATACCATTTGACCCAGCAATCCCATTACTGGGTATATATCCAAAGGAATATAAATCACTGTACTGTAAAGACACATGCACATGTATGTTTATTGCAGCACTATTTACAATAGCAAAGACATGGAACCAACCCAAATGCCCATCAATAATAGACTGGATAAAGAAAGTATGGTACATATATACCATGGAATACTATGCATCCATAAATAGGAATGAGATCACGTTATTTGCAGGGACATGGATAAACCTGGAAGCCATCATCCTCAGCAAACTAACTCAGGAACAGAAAACCAAATATTGCATGTTCTCACTCATTAGTGGGAGTTGAACAATGAGAACACATGGACACGGGGAGGTGAACAACACACACCAGGGCCTGGTTGTGTTGGGGGTGGGGGGCAAGGGGAGGGAACTTAGAGGATGGGTCAATAGGTGCAGCAAACCACCATGGCACACATATACCTACGTGACAAAGCTGCCCATGACAAAGTTTACCCGTAGGGTAAATGCTCAAGTGTGAGAATAATTAGGAAGATTTGTGGAGAAGCAAGCACTGGGGCTAACCAGCTGGAGATGGTTCTGGATATGCAGAAAAGAGGGAAGGTCACATTTTTCGTTTCACCAGGAGCATGAGCTTTAATATAGTTAAGACTCACTAAATAGGGGATAATGGTAAGACCAGTCTGACTACAGAATCATATCAGAAACTGCAAGAAATAATACAGAGAAGTGCCAGGTTCTGAAGTGAGGTCTTCACCAGGCAGAGAAGCTTAGAATACAAACCGTAGAACATAATGAAATCGGTATGTGGGAAAATCAGGCCCATAGCTGTACGTAGGAGGGCTTGAGAACAGAAACCCCGGTGGGAGGGGCACAAACTGAGGCACTGTTTCAGGCGGAGAATGACAATGGCTTTGAGTATACAGGACCCACAAATGTAATTTGTGGGGCCTACTACAAAATGAAAATATGAGGCGTCTGTTTAAAACGTATAAGGAGTTTCATGACAGTAACTGCAGAGGGCTTTCCACATGTGTTGATATGGTTTGGCTCTGTGTCCCCATCCAAATCCTCATCTCGAATTGTAATCCCCATGTGTGGAGGAAGGGAGGTGATGGGATCATTGGAGCAGTTTCCCCCATGTTGTTCTCATGATAGTGAGCGAGTTCTGACAGGAGCTGATGGTTTCATAAGGGACACTTCTCCCTTCACTTTCTCCTCTCTCTCTCTCCTGCCACCATGTAAGACACATCTTGCTGCCCCTTTGCCTTCCACCATGATTGTAAGTTTCCTGAGGCCTCCCCAGCCATGCAGAACTGAGACGGTTAACCCTCTTTCCCTTATAAATTACTCAGTAGTATCCTTATGGCAGTGTGAAATGAACTAATACTGTGTGTGTGTGGTGTGTGTGTGTGTAACATGGGGGCACTATTTATCGGTACAGGTCACCTGTTCTTGAAGCTGGCCCTGAGAGTAGGGTGTAATACATTTTTGCCATAAAATGGAGGCCCTGGGAATGCTTTTCTGAAATATTTCAGCTTTCAAAACAATTTCACCTGTGAATAAAATTTGAAAATTTAACGTGAAAAAATACACATTTGTTTATTTGCATGGACTATATTATTGAATTACTGTGGTTGTCTGGCTACTAGGGGCATTTGAGAGTGCAATCTCAGAACAGTGGCAATTAATTGAATCTGGTAAATAAGGCAAAAATCAAAAGCTACTTTAAATAATAGTACATGTAGAGCTATCAGGAAAAGGAATTGGAAAAGATAAATGTAAACTTTTCTAATCTAAGTACTTTATCCAAAAAAATTATTTGGAAAGAAAGATTTCAAATTTGCTCTTATTCATTTTGGATTTGAAGGCAGAGAAGCATATTCATTTAAAATTTTTCTGCAGTTAGTGGGAGCTATAAGTTCAACACCTGTTAAAAGGTAAAGATTATATATGTAGATTTTAGGATCACATCTGATGAGAGTTAAAGGAAGACGGGAGAATTTTGTTTTCTACAAAACTGAAAACTTGGATGCTTCAATTCAAAAGGTTGAATCCACACACAAATTCAGAAGGAGGCTGATACTTACAAGCAAGGCCACACCTGAGCTAAATTGCAGAGGAGGTAAAAACTGTCTTGGCATCCTCCTGTGTTTCTTGTTCATATGCTATTCTTTCTCTGGTACTCTCTGGCTGCTACTGCATTTCTAAAAATGCTTACTGAAGCATTAACTGATAAAAGCAAAGACTGAAGTGTTAGCTGAAAAGGGATTCGTGTGTGAACCTCCTCACCGTACATTTTGGCAGGTCTCCCCAAAATCCAATAACCACTATCTGAACCCAAGAAATGGAGCTTTAATGCTGCAGGTGCTAATTGGGGGAATGGGGTCCTCTCTCTAATCATCTCACAGAAGGGTAATTTTCTTTGTTTACAAGGCCAGTAAAGTCTGGAAGAGTCAATACACACATATCCACCCTTGTCATGTTTGTCTTCTTAAGCCTGTAACCTAAATGCACAAGTTCTGTTAGCATTGAGAAGGCACGATTTAAGTGTTCATTCAACAAACATGTATTAGATGGTTACTATATGCCAGGCCTTACAGTATGTCCTGTGTCTCTAACAGAAAACAAGAGGCAAACCTATATGCACAGAGCTTACATGCTATTAGAAGAGACAAGTCAAGAAAGAGGATGTTTCTATACAAACTGAATAAATTCATAGGTTAGTCAGTGGCTACTGTGGGGGCATCAAGGAGGGAAACCTAATCCAGTCAGAGATGGAGATGAGGGGGAGGAGCCAATCAGGATAGGTTTCCAAAAGCAGGCATGGTTCAAACTGATGGAATCACAAAATTTTAAAACTTTCTTTAAAGTCCAGGATTACCTTAATTTTTTAGGTAAACTTGTGTCATGGGGCTCTGTTGTGCAGATTATTTTATCACCTCAGTATTAAGCCCAGGCCCTATTAGTTATTTTTCCTGATCCTCTCCCTCCTCTCACCCTCTGATGGGCCCCAGTGTCTGTGGTTCCCTTGTATGTGTCCATGTGTTCTCATCACTTAGCTCTCACCTATAGGTGAGAACATGCAGTGTTTGGTTTTCTCTTCCATGTTAATTTGCTAAGGATAATGGCCTCCAGCTCCATCCATACTCGTGCAAAAGACATGATTTCATTCTTTCTTATGGCTGCATAGTATTTCGTGGTGTATGCATACCACATTTTCTTTGTCCAGTCTACAATAGATGGGCATTTAGGTTGATTTCATGTCTTTGCTATCATGACTAGGGCTGCAATGAACACACAAGTGTATGTGTCATTATGACAGAATAATTTATATTCGTTTGGGTATATACCCAGTAATGAGATTGCTGGGTCAAATGATAGTTTTGTTTTTAAGTCTTTGAGGAACTACCACACTGTTTTCCACAATGGTTAAACTAATTTACACTCCCACCACCAGTGTATAAGTGTTCCTTTTTCTCCACAACCTCACCAGCACCTGGTATTTTTTGACTTTTTAGTAATAGCCATTTTGACTGGTGTGAGATGGTATCTCACTGTAGTTTTCATTTGCATTTCTCTAATGATCAGTAATATTAAGTTTTTTTCATATGTTTGTCAACCACATGTATTTCTTCTTTTGAAAAGTATCAAAAGAAAACTTCATATCCGTTGCCCGCTTTTTAACACAGTTGTTTGTTTTTTTCCTTGTAAGTTTAAGTTCCTCATAGGTGCTGGATATTAGACCTTTGCCAGATGCAAAAGTTTGCAAAAATTTTATCCCATCCTGTAGGTTATCTGATCTGTTGATAGTTTCTTTTGCTATGCAGAAGCTCTTTAGTTTAATTAGATCTCATTTGTCAATTTTTGCTTTTGTTGCAATTGCTTTTTGTGTCTTTTTAATACAATATTTGCCCATTCTGATACTACAGTATTTAGTTTTAAAATGAAATTGGTCTTCTACTGACATTTTTTAAAATTACCTCATGGTGATATGTTTTCCAAATGTCAAGTTATTCAATAAATTTTGCATCATTGTTAGAGTTACCACTTTCTGTGGGTTTACTACATGCCAGACACTACTCGAACCACATAATGGATATTATCTCATTTTTGTCCTCACATCAACTCTTATGAGGTTATCTCATTTATCCCCATTTTACAGATAAAGAGAGTGAGGCATAATGAGTTCAATCATTGCCATTTCCTGATACAGTAAATAGTGCTCTAGGATTTGAGTCCTAACAGTCTAGCTCCAGAGAATATGATGTTAATCACTACACTGCAGTCACTGAGAATCCACGTAAGTTACAGGAGAGGAACCTCATCTTAAGAAAGTATGTATGAATGAGCTAAAAACCTTAGATTCTTTTTCATTCAGAATGAATTAGTTATAAAAATACATTATTCCGCCGGGCGCGGTGGCTCACGCCTGTAATCCCAGCACTTTGGGAGGCCGAGGCGGGTGGATCACGAGGTCAGGAGATCGAGATCATCCTGGCTAACACGGTGAAACCCCGTCTCTACTAAAAATACAAAAAATTAGCCGGGCGCGGTGGCGGGCGCCTGTAATCCCAGCTACTTGGGAGGCTGAGGCAGGAGAATGGCGTGAACCTGGGAGGCGGAGCTTACAGTGAGCCGAGATCGTGCCACTGCACTCCAGCCTGGGCCACAGAGCAAAACTCCGTCTCAAAAAAAAACAAAAAAAAAAATACATTATTCCAATACAATGTTTATGACACATTAATCATAACTTCTAAAATGTGAATATCATATACAAATTGTCACACATGTTTTAGTGATGTTTCTGAGATAAAATATTTAAAATATAACTTTGGTGACTGTTTTTTTAACCAGGAAAAAATAATATAAAGCTCCAGTTCAAAGTGTCAAGTTGTGAGTGGCAATTATAACCTTCTACTTGTAATTAAGATTTCAAAGCAAAAGAAAGAGAAAAAGTGATCATATGACAGCAGTTTAAAAAAATCCTAAAGTGGCACAAAAAAGCAATATTAGGAGCATTTGAAGAGGCCTACACACAAATTTAATACAAATTAATGTGTACCTTTGTAGACAAATAAACCTCAGTAGACCTTCATATTCAGGAAAGGAATCATTTTCCAAAATTATTTTTAAATTATTGTTTGAATATTTACTGACAGAATATGGTATAAGAAATATCTTTGTAGAAGATTCTACCATAAAAAACCTCCCATAGCCCCAGATACTAAACTGCACTAAAAAATAAAGTCGTGGCTCTTATAAATCTGCTTGTATGTCTCTATATTGTGGTCATACTGTTTTATGCAAAACTACTTTATAGCACAGTTTTAAAATTACCAGACCCACATTCACCCAGGTAATATCCAAATATAGGTGTTTTTATCACAAATATTAAATCAACAAGACAAAAATACAAATAACACTTTTAGAGGAGCAGTGGGATAAAAATGAAAGTTACTCCTTTCACCCCTCTCGTCCTCACCTTGGCAGAGATGTGGAGGTGAGGCCTCAGACAAGGATTGAGACTGTGCTTGGCAGAGGTAACCCTATAGGAGCTCTCAGGCTGACTATTTAGGGATTTAGGAGTCTTCAAAAGCACACAATAATTTTGTCATAAACATTTCTTTCTCATACATATACATGCAAAGCTGTGTATGATTTTCCACAAGATTCATGTGACAGACTAAATGTTTACATCCCCCAATGTTCATATATTGAAGCCCTAATCCCCAACATGACAGTATCTGCAGGTGGGGCCTTTGGGAGGTGCAGTAATGTGGATGTTTATGTCCCTACAAAATGTTGAAATGTAATCCACGTTGTGTTGGTATTAAGAGGGAGGGCTTTGCGGGGAGTGATTAGAACATGAGGTCTCCATCTTCATGAATGGGATTAATGCCGTTATAAAAAAGGCTTCTAGGAGTTGCTCCATACCCTCATCCCTTTCGTTGTGTGAGGATATAGTATTCATCCCCTCTGCAAGATGTAGCAACAAGGCTCTATCGCCGAATTTGCCAGGACCTTGATCTTGTACTTTCCAGTCTCCAAAACTGTGAGAAATAAATTTTTATTATTCATAAATTGCCCAGTCTCAGATATTTTGTTATGGCAGCAGAAACAGACTAACACGGGAGGTAACTAAGTTTAGATGAGGTAAAGGGAATTAGTGTCCCTATAAGAGGAAAATGAGAACAGAGATCCTTCTCTTTCCATCATATGAGGATGCAGCAAGAAGGCAGCGACTTGCAAGCCAGAAAGGGGTCCCCAACAGACCCTGGAATTCTGATAGCTGACTTCCCAGCCTGCAGAACTGTGAGAAATACATTATCTATTATTTTAGACACCCAGTCTATAATAGTTTGTTATAACAGCCTGAGCAGTATTACAATTCACTTAAAATCATATTTTAGATTTACCTAATATTCTTCCAAAGATAATAGTCTCTTTATTCTTTTTTTTCTCTGTACTTCATTTTCTCTACCTTTAGAATGGGGACATTAAAATCTCCTTATTAGGATTTGATGTTAGTAGACAATAAATAAGTATGCGTAAACTGCTTAGAACTATCCCTGCTGCAGAATAAGTGCTCAACAACTGTTAGCTGTAATATAAGCATAATACAGAAAATCTTAGTAGTTCATATAAAAATTAGAGGTTCTGTTTTTGCAAAAAGCAACTAAAATACAGGCAAAGAGAATGCTTCAACTTCCTGCTTTGCATGGGCAAGGAAGCCCCAGGAATTAAGTTCATAATTATTCCATTAAGCCACATTGTCTTGGTAGTATTTTCAATGTTATGTTCACACCTTAATTTATAAGGGATTCTGAATATTTATAATTTGTTTCAGATCACAAAGTCTTAGAGGCTAGAGCTTTTACCTAAGCAGCTCTATGCAGAACTCTGAATAGACTCATGAATATGCAGTGTTTAAATACTACTTGAGAGCAATTGCATCAATGCTTGATGTACATCACAAGAAAGATACAATCTATAATACCTACTTTACAGTATTGAATTATGTTGACCTGGTAAAACAAACAGCAGGAAGAGTGACTAAATGAGATTGTCTGTAAACCAGAAACATTCCTTTCATTCTAAAGGCAAACTTTCCATAAAAAGCATTCTGTGGATTCAAGATCCTTTTACAGAGGTATGGCAAGTTTTATAACGCATTAAAATACTTGGAGAGCACTTCTTAGAAGGCATTCAGTTCAGCCTCGCCTGTGATCCCTATCGATTTGACCAGTGAAAAGGCCAACAGAGAAAGGACCCATCTGTGTGCATTATAATCTGATTATTTAAAATGTTTCATAGAATAATCTTTTAAAATCAAACCTTGTTGTTTTGATATGTAGATACATAAAGCCAAAGCTTAAAATGTTTTAAATCTTTTTATTTTGATTTGTTTTACCCCAATAATCTTGTTATATTGAAGTATAATTTACACGAAGTAAAATGCACAGATTTTAAGCGTGTTGTTTGATAAATTGTAGAGAATATGTACACCCATTTCACCATCACTCCAGTCACCCCAAATGTCCATTACTCTAGAAAGCTTCCTCCTGCTTTTTTGCCTCCTATCCCCTTTCTACCTACTCCAGGTAACCACTTCCTGATATCTGTTACTATAGATTGATTTTACACATTATAGAATTTCATATAGAGTCAACAAATTGCACTGTTTTGTATCTGGTTCTTTCACTCAGTACACAATTTTTGAGATTCACCCACATAATGTATATATGAGTACTTTGTTCCTCTTTATTGCTGAGTAGTATTCCATTGTATAAATAAACAACTACTTGCTGATAAATTCTGCTGGACACTTGAGTTTTATTCCAATGTTGGGCTATTTTGAATGAAGGCACTAGGAACATTCATGAACAAGTCTATGTGTGAACATATGTTTTAATTTTTAAAATTAAATATCCATGGAATTGCTGGGTCACAAGGGATCTGCTTATTTATATAAAATAAACAAGCAATTTTCCAAAGTAGTTGAATCAACACTTCTAATAGAAACGTATGAGAGTTTTAGGTGTTCCACATCCTGCCAACACATAGTATTTTCAGTTTTAAAATTACAGCCACTCTATTGGTTATGAAGTAGTATGTCATTATTGTTTTTCAAACTTTTGATAGAATAAAACATACAATCTTTCCTTTAAGTATTTTTCTCTTTTTTCTTCTTTAATTCTGCTGGATAAATCCCTATAGAATGCAATGAATTATAAACTCTATGATTGCAAACTAATACAAATTATAATTTTTATAGTATAAAAGTACTTGTATGGTCTCATTTACCTTTTGATAAGGTATTATGTTTCAACATTATTTTCAGGCATTATGTTTCAAAATAATTTTCATGTTTTGTGAAAGCTTATGGAACGTTTTTTTTTTTTTTTTTTGAGACAGAGTCTCGCTCAGTCACCCAGGCTGGAGTACAGTGGCATGATCTCGGCTCACTAAAAGCTCTGCCTCTCATGTTCATGCCATTCTCCTGCCTCAGCCTCCCGAGTAGCTGGGGCTACAGGTGCCCGCCACCACGCCTGGCTAAGTTTTTGTATTTTTAGTAGAGACGGGATTTCACCATATTAGCCAGGATGGTCTCGATCTCCTGACCTCATGATCTGCCTGCCTCGGCCTCCCAAAGTGCTGGCATTACAGGCATGAGCCACTGTGCTGGGCTGGAACATATTTTTTAATTATTAAACTACATTATCAATATCTTCTGCATGGTTTAATTTATCAAAATACTTTTTCAAAAGAAGTGGTTTTTTATAAAAAAAAGTATATATAGCAAACCGGAGTCTCTAAGTGTAGAGGTTATAATTTCAGGAAGCTATAACAAATAGCATAGGTACTATAATGGGGTTTGAGATCCATTCATTACAGAAAGATGATGGAAAAAAGAGAAATACCCTTAATTGAGAAAGGTCATTGTATTAGTCTGTTTTCATGCTGCTAAAGGAAGAGGTTTAATTGGACTTACAGTTCCACATAGCTGGGGAGGCCTCACAATCATGGCAGAAGGCAAGAGGGAGCAAGTTACATCCTATGTGAATGGTGGCAGGCAAAGAGAGAGCTTGTGCAGGGAAATGCTCCTTTTTAAACCCATCAGATCTTGTGAGACTAATTCGCTATCATGAGAATGGCACAGGAAAGACCCACCCCCATAATTCAATCACCTCCCACTGGGTTCTTCCCACGACAGGTCGGAATTGTGGTAGTTACAATTCAAGATGAGATTTCAATGGGGACACAGCCAAACTACATCAATCATAAATAAGTAAAAATCACAAAGAATTCATAAGTTCATCATTTACAAATATGACAGAAAACATGGTGGCCTGATTCAGTAAATAAAATATAGGATTCCTAATTAAATTTGAATTCTGGATAAAGAATAACTTTTTTTAGTACAAGCATGTTTCATGAATATTTGGGATATACTAAAAATGTTACTTGCTATTTATTCATGTTTATCTGGTCATCCTATATTGTATCTGGCAACCATACCAGTATAATGTGTGTATATAAATACACATATATACATGTATTTTTTTAGTCATTGTTGTTTCTGTATACAGAATCTGTATTTGGGGTTCTTTTAAAGCAACACATTCCAAATGCACACAATATGGTAGATGAACTATGAAGGTCTCGGGAACATATGTATTTATAAAAAAAAAACACAAAAATATCAGTTGGCATATGAGTTTGCTAGGGCTGTCATAACAAGATAACACAAACTGGGAGGCTTAAAAACAGCAATATATTTTCTCACAGTTCTGGAGGCTGGAAATCCAAGATCAAAGGGCTAGCAGGGTTGGTTTCTTCTGAAGACCTCATGGGAAGGATCTATTCTAGCCCTCTCTCCTTGGCTTGTAAATGGCTGTGTTCTTCCCGTGTCTTCACATTGTCTTCCTCTGTACGTGTCTATGTCCAAATTTTCTTTTCCCATAATAGGCACCAGTTATATTGGATTAGAACACACCTTCATGACCTCATTTTAACATAATTATCTCTGTAAAGAGCCTGACTTCAAATACAGTCACACTCTGAGGT
Organism: Symphalangus syndactylus; assembly: GCF_028878055.3. Taxonomy (NCBI): domain Eukaryota; kingdom Metazoa; phylum Chordata; class Mammalia; order Primates; family Hylobatidae; genus Symphalangus; species Symphalangus syndactylus. Next base: position 48,110,900 of record NC_072440.2, read on the forward strand.
ACTGAGGATGTGGTATATACCGAAATACTTCAGTATATAAAATTTGGCATGGGGAGGACACGATACAGCCTGTAAGTATTGAAAAAAAGATATGGAAAAGACTGAGGAGGACGAGACTGAGATACTGGCAATAAGAAAAATGAGAACCGATGTGGCATTTAGATTATGAATAAGAAATATTCCAACTTAAATGTGCTTTTATATTGCCAGTATGAGTTTTAAGAGGTAGTTACTTGAAACACTTAACAGCTACTCATAGATTTAGATATTGAAATCTCAGTAGAGCCAAGGTTCCTACTCCCAGTAAACTAAGTCTCAGTGTGACAAATAAAAGAAAGCATGTGAGTGAGATAGGTAAACTCCTAAAAGTGTTATTTCATCTCCCTCTCTAATATTTCAAATGTAGACCAAATAGGAAAAAAGAAGAGAATAAATTTGGAACCATATTTTAAAATGTTTTCCAATTCAGAATGCTTAATGGATGCATTGAAATTCACTTTGAATAATGAAAGTGATTTTTTTTTCCTAAAACGCTTGTTTAAAACCATGTTTTATTAACAAAGCTCTTAGGGGACTATTCTATACTCTCTCAGGAACAATCATGCTTGGTTAACACAGAACCCTGGTCCTGGTTATTAGGACACGTTAAGAATCGAATCACTTTTCTTCCCCTCATACTAGAAGAAAGCAAAAATGTTAAAACAATTTGATAAAGATTTAATCAAGTTTCAACATTACCTTGGACATACTTTATGTATGTGTAAATCTTAAAAGTTCCATCTTATACAATTTTCAGAAAAAATGGTATTCCTATGTCTGTAATTTTTAAAATTTCACACTAATTCAGCTACAGCAATTTTCGTTTAAAGAAAATGCTTCACCAGGCAGAATATACTTTATATCATGACCATGAGAATAACATTATGAGAGAAAGGCTATTGTTCATATATTTCACAGATTCTCATGTTTTAAGAAAGAGTGTTGTAAATTCAGCTTACTAGAATCTTTAGTAAAATATATTTATCAAATTCATCTGTTTGATAACACAAAACTTGAATTTTTTTCCTTTTAAGATTTTTCTAATCTAGCAGTGAACTGAATAAATCTGCAATGTCTATAGCTGATTTATTCATTATTCAACCTGAGGAAACCTACAGGATGGTAAACCATATAAGTATGCCACATATCATATCAGTGAGGCCTTCCTTGATGCTACCAGATGTTTTACTTTCTCTCCTGTGCCTGAATACAACTATCATAGTACTTACCATGTAACTAGAATTAATTGTTTGCATGTCTGTTGCCCCTCTCAAAACTATGAGCCCAAGGGCTCCTATTTACCAACACTTAGCACAAACATATGGTTAGTATTAACTAAATAAAAGTCTGTTGGATGAATAAAAGAATGTATGCAATTAAAATAATTACAGTAATTATAGTAGTAACAGTTCTAATTTACTGAGAACTTATTATGTGATAGGTAGCATGCTAGCCTGGTCATATAGATTGCTTTGCTTTCTTCTCACAACAACCTTGCATTACAGATGTTACCACTATCTATTTACTAGAAAACGATATCAGACTTGAAACCATTAACAGCAGTCTTGGAGTTTCAACTGAAGTCTTTCTGTTTTCAAATCTTGGGACTTAGTATGGTATAGCTGTTAAGAGTCTGGCCTGCAGAACACACTGCCTAGGTTATTAGACTCCTGGTTAAGCCTCTTATTAGCTGCATGGCCATAGGCAATTTATGGAATAGTTCTAAGCCTCAGTATCTTAACATTCCTATGCCTTAGTTTCCCATTTGTAAATTAGAGATAGTGAGAATTATCCATGTATGAGATTGTGTTGAGTTATAAATGACTTATTACACTCAAAGCACTTAGAATTATTCCCTGGCTCTGGTAAGTACTAGGTAAGTGTTAGCATTTTTATTAGCATAGATTGCATCCATATTATGCTATATATTTAGCATTGTAAATTTTTATTGCCTAATTTACCACTCTGCTTTCAGTTCTAGAATATACTGCAAACCCGCTATATGTTATTCACTCTGCAGTTTCACTGGCACAATGTTTACACAGGCCCTGGTCACTTTTTCTTACAATCAAATTCCTTTTATACAAAGCTCAGGTTAAAACTGAGCAAGACCCTGCAGGTGTAACTTTGTGCTACCTAAACAAAAGAGAGGAATAGATGAGGTGGCTGAGTATGTCTAGACAGAAACAGAATCAGAGAAACAAATGATCTGGGGCATCATATGTCATACTATTACAAGGCCAATTTGTCAGTATACTATACTTGGTGGAACATTGGATTTTGAGCAAAGAAAGGAAATGGTAAAGTAACATTGGTTAATTCACTACAAGTATTCCATGTATTAGGTTTAACACAGATTTAAATAATAATAGCATGAAAAAAGGAAATGGAGCTACATGTCAATGACATTGAATAGTAGCTCTGTTTTGGGAAGGTTATTTTATCTTTTAATGGTGCCAGGTGTAAGATACAAGGAAGACATTCCTTAAGGACATTGCAAGAAACAATAGAAATTCTTAAACAGAGAAACTCCTTGAACACTAGAAATAACCAGGATGATTTGTTGCCTTTCAGTATACAATATCCATTCGTTAACAGTGAGCAAGAATTAGTTCCACAAGTAATTAGTGCAATAACTTCCACTAATCTTGATCTGTTGCACCCTACAATTTGCTCTTAATATTAAATAAAATATTAAAACGTGACTGTTTTTATATCATCAACCTTAAAAATCTCACTAAGTTATTTTAATCAATATACTTGTTTTAAGTAAAAGCCATTTAATCTCCTGACTTATACATTAACCTTCCATTAAGTATTAGTGAAGAAGTTAAATGTACCTTAGTCAATAATGCTAATGCAGGAACTGTTGTATTACCTATGGAGAAATGCGTATTCATATTATGTTAAAGTGGCTATCCTTAACGATTAACCATTATGTGTTAGGAAACTGATAATAAATTTGAAATATTCCATGATAAAATGAATTATAATGTTGAAACTGAGTTCTCTGTACTGTAATAATTTTGAAATGAGGTCATCTGCTTCTTCTGGTCAGTGCCTTTTAAGGCAATGATATTGAAGTGATGAAGACACCCTCGGTGACACTTTAACCTCACCTTGCAGTTTCACATCTTGGTGGGTAATAAATGAGGCTGCTAATTGAAACTGAAATGTATGAATCTGTTGTATGGTAGTGTTCTAGCAAGCACTCTTTTTGTTTAAATAATGTGCCAATATCTGTAAGCTGCTTACAGTATGTAGACTTTCTTCTACCTCAAAACCATGTTACACAATTTGGTCCATTTCTTTATCAAGAAATCATATTCATTTTCAATCTCCCTTCCAGCACATTCTTCTATTTCTCTAACATTCTTCTGCAAATTTCCTCCCCACCAAAATCTTATTTTATGGTAAGAGTATTAACATAAATTCTAATGGGTTTGCAAGACCACACAAATGCATTTGCTTTCTCATTGAGGAAAATTTATGTACCTAGGTAAAAAGCTGTTTACTAGATAGGCAAGGAAAATATGTAGACTCTGAATTTTCCAGATATCTCCTTCCACTGTTGCAATTAAAAATGAAGATGCTTATTCATCATTAAAATTCGGTATCCATAAATTTTCTTCCATGTTTGTATTTGACATAACAAATATGATTTCATAACTTAAGCAAAAAAATAACTCAATGTCAGCAAGTTGTCAAAATCATCTCAAATTAAATGGCTTATTGCTCTTGTCTTTGCCACCTGTAGGTGTCCTTGCAGTACCTCAGGAGAAGAGACTAATATTTTGAAATATTTATATATATATGTGTGTGTGCGTTTCGTATACTTTCAGTTTATTAAGAAAAGTGCATAAAGTCGAAATAACCCACTAAAATTGTGTCTTAACTTCTTTAAGACAACAATAGCCTTTTAATTTATTGATATAAAGGAACAAAACAGAAATTAATGTCTAATCTGATCTTTAGTAAAATGTTAAGCCCCATGGTGCCATTTTTGCCTAATAATTTGTTTAAAACTATTCTGAGGCTGATGTTAACTCAATAGTTCCCTTATTCTTTATGCTAATTGCTTAAGATCTCAGTTCCTCCCTGTGGGAAAGTATTTTTCCCATACTTCTTGTATCATCAGTTAAATAAAAGTTATTACATTTAGAGTTACATGGTGTTTTAATCACTTATTTGTTATATATAGTAACATGCATAACTCCAAAATCACCACTAAGTTTTTACATTGCATTATTTTAGGAAAATCTTTGTTAATAAAGAATTCATTCTGGGCACTCATTTTTCATAACCATCACTACATAATTTTTATCCCATTTCAAGGTAGCCTATGTTACTTTTATTTCATTATACCCTTATCCATAAAAATACTCTGAAAACTTCTTGATTTCAAACTTGTAAATGTTTTTGACTTTAAGAAGAAAATAAGATAACCAACCAGGACATGAAAACTGTTATGTAGTATTTATAAACATGTTTCTTCTATAGAATTACTCTGCATTATTTCATCAACCTAGTAAGCGTCATATTTACATTGAACACTAACTATGAGGCAAACATAATTTTCAATTCATTTTAGCTTCACAATGCCCCTGGACATATCTACAATTTCTCCTCTTACAAATGGGAAAATACAGGTACAGAGAAGTTAAGTTTGTTCCCCACAAAAGACACGAGGATTTGGTCAGGATTCGGAGCTGGGCCATTTGACTCTTGAGTCGACGCCTATATAATACCCTGCATTCCCATGATGCACTGTAATGAAGTACTGTGGAGAAAGGTCTTATAATTACTGAAAGATTCTTCTTTAATATATATTTTTCTTTTATGGATGAACAGGTTTGATCAATGATAAAATTATATACATAGAGAATCATCGTGGGCTAACTCTTATAGAACTGCCTTTCTTCCACCAAATGGGAGAAGAAAAGCAGAGATTTCATTCTGTAACATTGTCTTTACCACAGGCTTTTATTCAACGTAACTCACTTTTTAAAAATTTTGAGAAAAATCAAGCTGATGGGGATTCTCTTTACTGCATCCATTCCTTAGAAGGCTCTGTAAGCTACAAGATAGTTGAAAATAAGATCAAGGTAGACAAATGTCAGCATACATATTTAGGGGAATAGAAACCAAACTTCATTTTAACCCAGTGGTAACCAAGTAATCAGTTACTGTCTAGGAAAAAATGCGGATGAAATAGGCTGCTCCCAGAGACATAAGGCTGTGTGAGTAAAAAGGGAACGCTGACTCCTGGGCGGCATCTGGAAGGATGACAGAAACTAAAGACAAGAGGTTGTCCTCCCCTGATGCATCAGTACTTTAAATAACCAAACATCGCCCAAAAAGAAGTAATATGATCAACAAATGAGAGCCATCCATAAAAGGATAGGCTCAGCACCCTGGGACAAGGTAGATACGGAGATAGGATATCACTGCAAACTATAATATTACGAAAGGAGATGCAGGAGACATTTGTATAGGCTGAAAACACTCAGGTGGAAAATAAAATGAAGTAACACCTCATCTTAAACAGGCGCATATATACAACTCTTTATAACTAAGAAATAATGAGGAAAATGTACATGGATAGAATGAGAGCTATCGACAGAAGGTAAGAGGACTTTAGTGATAGTCTTAATCGCTTTATGTCGTATATATCCTATCTGGCTTTCTACAAATCAGCTATGAGAGTTCCTTGCACAGACAGAATACCAAATTGGATGCACCATGTTTATACAGCATGATATTAATTATGCACCTTGCTCCACAAACTTTCCAGTCTTATCTCCATCCACAGTTACATGGGTTTAACCCCAGGAATTCTCTTAGATTTTAAACAAGCTTATGGTTGCTTTGATGAGGTGAATCACACATATGCAAAATAAATAAATAAATAAAATGATTAAATGGAGGTAATAGAAAGGCAGAGAATTACAAGGGGTGAAAATGACCTATCGATTAAGGAATATGCATCTTTTCTATAAGCAACATATTTTAAAAATTATATCTATTACAAATAAGGTGAGCAAACTGATATATGTGTTGATTTTCATTGGTTGCCATGCTTTGGAAAATGATGTAGTTTTCCTTTTTCTGTTTCTTCTATTAAATATTTTGTTGAGAACATGTGCCAGCAAATTCTAACTACCTGCTGGTTGTAAGTTAAATACTTTTGCAGACTATCTTGATTCTCTTTCAGGTCACTAGGGTACTACTTAACAAATGGAAACTAATTCTATAATAGTCCAGATGTATTCAAGCATTATACATTTGATTGTGATTTAAAGGTATGAAAAGAATAGTATTATGGGTATTTTATATATATATATATATATATATATATATATATATATATATATATATGTGTGTGTGTTCTCCATTAACATTCATCCACGTAAGAAGTATATCTGTTAATCGAGGAAGCTTCTACATACAAGTACATAAGGCAGATTTTTTGTATTGTCTGTGTAGACTACTAATACTGACACAGTCTTCTCATTAATGGCATTTAGTATGAAGCTACATTGCTCTACAATATTATGGAAATTATAAGACCATTAATGATGCAGTGCCCTCAGACTTATTCGCATCAGTTTCCTTCCCTTATTATTCCACTGCTTCTCTTTCTTTCCATGATGTTTTCTGAGCTCAGATTTAATTTAAAAATAATATTTTCTTGATTCCTACCCTCCTCTCAGATTACCCCCAGCACCTCCTTGTTTAGCTAAAGCCTGACTTGTCCTGAGGATCATCCATCTTGCCTAGAGTAGATACTGTATCTTCCCAGCTTCCCAGTATGGCACCACATATTTTATTCCTCTTCTCTATTGGAAACCTCCTCTTTTGCTTCACTGGATTTCTATTACTCTCAGCCACTTATTGTCATTCATATTAGACTGGAAACAAGCTCACTAGTCTTTCTCTTCGAGATCTAACATTATATGAAAACTTCTGATACAAAGGATTCGCCATATTGCAGGGAAGAGCTTTGGAGTTGGCTTCATAAATTGAAGTTCATTGGTAAATTGAGGGAACACTTGTCAGCCAACAGGACTTTGGAAGAAGATTGAATTTCCAGGTGTTCTCATCTTATGTACTCCCACTGGTTTTATCCAGAATTAGCTTTAGGTAATAAATCTTATGTTTTTTCTGGAAAACCACAGCACTTAGGAATACAAGACTGAGGTTAGGAATACAAGACTGAGGTTAAGCCAGTGTCCTTCATCCTGATGCTAAAGGGTTCTGCACCATCTAGCAGTTGAGATCCCATGCAGACTTTGTTGCTCTTCCTGCCATCACTGGGGAAGGCTTCTCCCAAGTCCTCTACTGCTCTTCATTCTGGCTGGACTTGTGCCTAAGTTTACTGACTTTCTGAACACTAGCATCCTTCCTTCCCCTCAATCCCACTTTTACCATAGTGTTACCTACTGATTTTCTTCACTTCACTTTCTTTTCAAGTCTTCTGTTCCAACTCCAGTCTCCAACAATTACCTCCCATCCTTTCTGGTCTCCAACACACTTACTCCCAGAATACCCTTTTATCTGTCCATTTTTGCTCCTGTAGGTATTTTTTTTTTTGAACCTACACTATATTTCCTTAAATATAAACACTAGTATATTTGTTATTCTGGTCCTTACATCATTCAACCGCACACATCAAAGTCTCAAGATTGGGTCAATTACTCCATTTGACATTCTACTTTTATAACCCAGCTGCTTGGCAGGTAGAGAAAAGAGTATTACAATCAAGGAAATGTTTACCAATTACTTATGGTTTGCCAAATCACAAACAGGAAAAATATGTGCCCTGCCCTAAAGGTATTTACAATTACCTAACCACACAAATCTTAACTGACCCTAAGTGTTATTTTACACGTCAGCAGCAAACCACCATGGCACTTGTATACCTATGCAACAAAACTGCACGTTCTGCACATATACCCTAGAACTTAAAGTATAATAACATCTTTCTTAAATCTTGGGACTATGTATGGGACAAGTCCTATGTATTATACGATATTATTATAATAAGTATAATAATATCTTTCTTAAACTCTTTCATTCCTCAGAGAATCATCACCACTTTTGAAGCCATCAAAGTCTCTCAGCAAATAACCCTTCACCATTTTTCACTGAGACAATTCAGGCCAACACATATGACCATATTCAACTTTTCTCCCATCTTTTTGTTCAGGATTAATCCTTTGAGTTGTGTTGCAAGTCTCTCTTCCCTTTACCACCCCCACTCCACCACTCACATTTACTGAATCATTATCTCGCTAGCTTCAACTTCTCTCAAAACAAACTTTTACTCATCAGCATATAGTTATCTTTATAAATTTCCTATCATAAAAATAATCCATTTTGTAGCTAATATCACTTGAGCACTTTAATGCATGCTAGGCATGTGACAATTCCTTTACATATCATTTCATTGCATACTCACAATTACTCCGAGATAGAAAATATTATCGCTACTTTATAGACGCTGAAGCTGGGTTTACAAAAGCAAGCCACACTCACAAAATAGTAAAACTGAAATTTGAGCTCAGGCCCCTTTTTGTTCCAAAGCCCAAGCTTTTAACCACCTTGATATTTACTCATTGCTTTCTCTATTTGAGGAGTTCATCTGTTGCTCCCATAGATTGGTGGTTAGTTTTTAATGTGTCAACTTGGCTAGCATGTGGTACACAGTTATGTAATCAAGCACTCATCTCAGTTTTATTGTGAAGGTAATTTGAAGATGTGGTTAACACCTTCAAACAGCTGATTTTAACTAAAGGAGTTACCTTTTACTAATGTGGGTGGGCCTCGTTCAATCAGCTGAAAGGCCTTAAGAGCAAAAACTGAGGTTTCTCAGAGAAATAGAAGTTCAGCCTCAAGACTATATATCAACTCCTTTCTTAGTTCCCAGATTGCCAGACTGTTCTAAAGATTTTGGACTTGCCAGCTCCCACAATTTTGTGAGCCAAGTCTTTAAAACAAATCTCACACACAAGCACGCGCGCACACGCACACACACACACACACACAGTTGGTTCTGTTTCTCTCTGGAGAACCCTGATTCATTTTATCCATAATTTTGGCTCTTAGCCAATCTCCTGGTTTGGCTCCATATGCAGATATTTATCTATCTATTGTGCTTGTCTATACAGATGACCAAAAAGAAAGAGACTCACATTTAAACTGTTTCCTTCTTCACTCCTTCCCAGCCTGTTTCTCCTCCTATTGTGTCCGGAATTGGTGGGTTCTCGGTCTCACTGAGTTCAAGAATGAAGCCGCCGACCCTCGCGGTGAGTGTTACAGTTCTTAAAGGTGGCGTGTCTGGAGTTTGTTCCTTCTGATGTTCGGATGTGTTCCGAGTTTCTTCCTTCTGGTGGGTTCGTGGTCTCGCTGGCTCAGGAGTGAAGCTGCAGACCTTCGCGGTGAGTGTTACACTTCTTAAGGCAGCGCGTCTGGAGTTGTTCCTTCCTCCCGGTGGGCTCGTGGTCTCGCTGGCTTCAGGAGTGAAGCTGCAGACCTTCACAGTGAGTGTTACAGCTCATAAAAGCGGTGTGGACCCCAAAAGTGAGCAGTAGCAAGATTTATTGCAAACAGCGAAAGAACAGAGCTTCCACAGTGAGGAAGGAGACCCGAGCGGGTTGCCGCTGCTCGCCAGGGCCGCCTTTTATTCTCTTATCTGGCCCCACCCACATCCTGCTGATTGGTAGAGCCCAGTGGTCTGTTTTGACAGGGCACTGATTGGTGCGTTTACCATCCCTTAGCTAGACATAAAAGTCCTCCACGTCCCCATCAGATCAGTTAGATACAGAGTATGGACACAAAGGTTCTCCAAGGCCCTACCAGAGCAGCTAGATACAGAGTGTGGATTGTTGCATTCACAGACCCTGAGCTAGACACAGGGTGCTAATTGGTGTATTTACAATCCCTGAGCTAGACATAAAGGTTCCCAACATCTCCACCAGACTCAGGAGCCCAGCTGGTTTCACCCAGTGGATCCTGCACCGGGGCTGCAGGTGGAGCTGCCCGCCCGTCCCGCGCCGTGCGCACTCACACTCCTCAGCCCTTGGGTGGTTGATGGGACTGGGCGCTGTGGAGCAGGGGGTGGCGCTTGTCGGGGAGGCTCCGGCCGCACAGGAGCCCATGGAGGGGGTGGGAGGCTCAGGCATGGCCGGCTGCAGGTCCCGAGCCCTGCCCCGCGGGAAGGCAGCTAAGGCTCAGTGAGAAATCGAGCGCAGCGCCGGTGGGCTGGCACTGCTGGGGGACCCAGTACACCCTCTGCAGCCGCTGGCCCGGGTGCTAAGCCCCTTATTGCCCGGGCCGGCAGGGCCTGCCGGCTGCTCTGAGTGAGGGGCCCGCCAAGCCCACGCCCACCCGGAACTCCAGCCGGCCCTCAACCGCCGTGCGCAGCCCTGGTTCCCGCTCGCGCCTCTCCCTCCACACTCCCTGCAAGCTGAGGGAGCCGGCTCCCGCCCTGGCCAGCCCAGAAAGGGGCTTCCACAGTGCAGCGGTGGGCTGAAGGGCTCCTCAAGTGCCGCCAAAGTGGGAGCCCAGGCAGAGGAGACGCCGAGAGCAAGCAAGGGCTGTGAATTATTGCCATGGCTCCTCCTTCCTTATAATGGTTTCTGTTTTCCTGATTGAATTCCAATTAGTACGCTTCTCTGATCATTCTCAGTTTAAGACATACGCTTCTCCTATATAACATATTGCTCATAATTACATCTCAAATAGTGATTGTCACACTGGCTCATAACTTTACAACATTAAAGTAAAAATTGTGGACTATTCAGAATGAGTAATTTATTGAAAAGATCATTTAACTTCCTCTGTCACATACTTTTCATATCTATAAAACATTAAAGGCAGAAAATAACATAAGCTATGTTAACCATGTCAACATAGTTTTTATATACAAGCGTTTTTATAAAAACCTGTGTGCACATATCATCCAATACTCATAAGTTGTCTTAATGATATATGGTTCCAATGAACATTCAAGCCAAATAAATGACTTAGGAAAAAATGTAAATTAATCAAAGACATTCTACTTTTTGTACAAAGACGTTGCATTATAATCCAGTCAGTACTCAGTGAATCATTCAATCTCATCTTTAGGTAAATTTTAAAAGAATGCCAAGAAAAATTAAAAATCTGGTTTCAGTATGTTTCTTTGAGCCAAAGATATTTTTTCCCCAAATAAAGATGGCCTGATTTCTACGGCAAAATGCAAGGTAGTTCTTAGTGGCGAGGCATTTAAAAATATTTTGTATATTTTGGCTAAAACTACACAAGATACATATTCAAGAAAAGTTCCTGATAAGGAAATAGCAGAAACTTATCATTCTATAAATATCTTACTTGTCTCTTAATCACTTTGTGGTAGAAGCCAGAGTGGCAGTCCTGACAGACATAGGCAGCTAACTAATGTATTGATGTAAGATAGTCCAGCGAGTCTGTGCTTTACCTCTTTTCTATTGAATTTAAAAGATATAATGGATGTAAATCCTTTAAAACTGTTTTAGCAGAGTAAGCATTCAATACTGGAAAAGGCCATATATCATAAGGTTTAAGTGCACACTCTCTGGAGCCAGACTGCCTGGGTGTGAATCCCAGTTCTACCACATCTTCGCATATGACTTTGGGCAAGTACTGAACCTCTTTGCATCTCAGCTTTGTTTGTTTGTTTGTTTGTTTTCATCTGAGAAGTGAGGATAATAATCAAGTGACTTCATAGAGTATTTGTGAGGATTAAAATAATAAATGCATGTTAACTGTTTAGAGCAGCACCTGTCCCATAATAAGAGCTCAATAGTTATTAGCGATTATTACTATGTACATGGTACTTAATACATGTTAGCCCTTTCCCTCTCCTTTTCCTTCTCTGCTTATCTAAAAGAGAGGTATTTGACTGATTATAAATGTGAATTCTTATTTTTTTAATACTTGTTAATACATTTAAATGTCATTTTTCTTTTAAACACTTGCCACCGGTCTTCTTTCTTCTCATAATTTGTTAATTAATTGTTATAAATTATTGTTATTTTTCTATACATGAAAGATTTCCAAAACTCTCCATGCATTTTAATGAAATCATTCCTATTCAGCAGCCTATGAAATACTTATTCAGATTTACTTTTAAAGTCACATTACATTTTTAAAGCAGATTATTTCTGCTCAAGGATGATATAGAGAATTCATTTTCAGCCTTTAAAGTATAAACAAAGACACTATTCAAAAAAATTCATAAATTTTTTTAACATGCCAGATGTAAAATCAATTAACTGTAGTAGAAATATGGCCTCATATTTTAAGGGCTGCAACATTCTAATTGCGTGGTCTGCAGTCTTGTGGGGTTTTTTTAAACAGTAATATGAGGGAATTTGGACTTAAACATTTTTCATTTCTAGAATGTTCCTGATTGACTTTGGAAAGTGCCCTAACATAAATGCACCGAGAATCTTCTCTGGAAATTTAAAAACACAAAAACACATTCCATTTTCAAAAGGACTTCTCAGAAACAGTCTTCACCCCACAATAAATAAAAGATCATAAACAGAGGTTTATCAAAGATCCCTAAATACTTGTTATTAGTGTTCATAATTGGAAGTGTTTGTTGTAGGGATGCTCTAGCATTACTGATTTAAAATGTTCGACCGGATTGTTCAGTTAGATTAGACCTCGCCTAAGAAAAGAGACAACAATAACTACAGAACATAAAGTCACAGGCAATAATGCTAATATAACAGACAAGAGCTCACTGAGTGGCAAGTTAATGACTTCAGACTGGAGAGGTCAGCAGAATTTATTGAACTTAGTTCCACATACCTAGTCTATTTAAACCCCAATCATTATCAGGAAAAATAAAGTAGTATAGACAAACTACCTGACTCAAATGGGTAGTTTACAACTAATACTATTAGCAAAGACTTTTTTAAATGAGAAAGTATGTTAACAGTAGCTTTTTATCAGCTCATTACTGTCTCTTTCCAGATCAACTATGTGCTGATTACTTGGGCAAAACTGGAAGTACTTCCTACCAAAGACACTTTTATCTACGTTTCTAATCTAGATCAGAAGCAAGACATTTATTTTCCTGCTAAAATTTGATATAATTTGACAATCATTTATCTGAAACCCTTGAAGCCAGCTATGTTTGGGAATTTTTGATTTTCTGTATTTTAGAAATAAATTGTGTTCCATATATAGTTATACTTCATAATACTCCCATCAGGGTGTGAGGTAAGATGTAATGAAAAATATTAATATGTCTTCAACATAAGTATATAGATATTTGTACCAACTGGAGCAAATTAACATATAAACTCACCAAATAAGTTAACTAAAAACATTTGCTTTAAAGAGCATTAGCGATTTCAGCCGGGCATAGTGGCTGACGCCTATAATCCCAGCACTTTGGGAGGCCGAAACAGGCAGACCCCCTGAGGTTGGGAGTTTGAGACCAGCCTGGCCAACATGGAGAAACCCTGTCTCCACTAAAAATACAAAATTATCTGGGCGTGGTGGCACATGCTGGTAATCCCAGCTACTCGGGGGGCTGAGGCAGGGCAGGAGAATCACTTGAACCTGGGAGGCGGAGGTTGCAGTGAGTGGAGTTCACACCATTGCCCTCCAGCCTGGGCAACAAAGAGCAAAACTCCATCTAAAAAAAAAGAAAAAAGAAAAAAAGCATTAGATATTTCAGAATTGTAAACAAGGTATTGTGATTAATAATATAAAAGTAATGAACTAAAAGTAACTCCTGATAAGTTACAATTGCTACAAATCACATATTTAATAAACCAGTAATAGGGTAATGTAAAAGTAGTCTGTATTATAGTAAACATTCCATTGAAAATATGAGAAACTTTGGCAAAATATGTTTAAAAAAAAACTCTTTAAAGGCACTGAAATTTAATCAACAGTAAACAGAAACTGGAGATAATGTGACCCTGGAAAAGGGGGAATAAGTTAGGTGAGATGCAGGCTTACACATTTTTTGGAGTCACAGGGCCACTACTAGTTCATATTGCATACAGAAGAAGTATGAGGAATCAGAAAGTGGAATTTAGGGTAGCTAGGATGGCAGGAAAATGAAAAGGGCAATGCCAGAAAAGAGATAGGCACAAAGAAGGAATAGATATGTGGGGAAAAAAAAAAAAAAGAAGGAAAGAAAAAAAATTCTCTTCAATTCAAAAGCTGGTTCCTGAATGATCCATGCATGGATGAGACTCCAAGCACCAAAGGATACAATAGCTGGAACGTTGAAAGAGCTGAGATGACATTTCAAAAATTGCCTGCTTCTGAGAAGACAGAATTTAGACTTAAAATTTCACTAAGTTAGAAGAGAATGATAAAGACGGTTTTACATTTAACTCTGAAAAGGCCATAAATAAAGAATAAAGACCAAATCCCCAAACTAAGGAAATTTGTCTAGAGGTAAGGGCACAACTCAAATAGACTCAACTGTAATAAAGCCTAAAGCAAGCCTTCATAATATTAAATTTATGTACCCAGTAATTTAATGTTCCCTGCTAAAACAAAATTTACTATTTTTCAAAGGAAGATAATAGAATTCAGTTTCTTCAGTCTATCATCCACAATACTCAGTATAAAATCCAAAAATACTACACTTAGGAACAAAACAGAAATTTACCTCACAGATCAGAGTAGGATAAGGGGAAGGGTGGAAAAAGGAGCAGACCCAGAAGTAACAATGTTGAAATTATAACCAAGACGTTGAGATTACCAGATAAGATTTTATAATACATATGATGAATCTATTAAATAATCTTCAGGAAAAGATGGATATAATGAGTGAAGAGATAGCAAACTTCAGGGAGATATGAAAACTGTAAGTAAGAAGCAAATGGAAATCCTAGAACCCTATATATAAAATACACATAATATAATATATCTAAACTTAAAAATTATTAGATGGGTTTAATAGCAGATGTACACACAAACACACAGAATTCATGATATTGTAAGACAGACATATAAATATGATACAAAAGAAAATGCAGATAGAAGACTGAAAAGGGAAACAAAACCTTAATGATCTGTGAGAATGTACCAGGAGATACAGTGTGTGTGGAAATGGAGTCCAAACCATGGCAATGCCAGTTGGAATGCCCAGGAAGGGAAAAATGAAAACTGCTATTAACCAATCAGAATGGTCAACAAAAAAATCATGCATTTATTAAAAAGTAAAATTTTGAGTACCTACTATGAGCCACTGCTTTAGGATTTGGAGACAGTGTCGAAGAAGACAGACAGGTTTCCAGTTTCATGACACTTATATTCTATCTATGGAAATTAGCACTGAACTAACAATTTTAAACATCTATCTTGTAAGTGTTCTGATGAAAACAAAATCAGGTAATATCTAAAGAAGGGAAAAATAGATACCGTGGCCTACTTGACAGCACAGTGTGGAAGGAAGATAATGATTAAAAAACTACCTATTGGGGAAAAAATTTCCATGCTCGTGAATAGGAAGAATCAATATCATGAAAATGGCCATACTGCCCAAAATAATTTATAGATTCAGTGCTATTCCTATCAAGCTACCATTGACTTTCTTCACAGAATTAGAAAAAACTACTTTAAATTTCATATGGAACCAAACAGCCCATATAGCCAAGACAATCCTAAGCAAAAAGAACAAAGCTGGAGGCATCACACTACCTGACTTCAAACTATACTACAAGGCTACAGTAACCAAAACAGCCTGGTACTGGTACCAAAAGGGATATATAGCCCAGTGGAACAGAACAGAGGCCTCAGAAAGGACACCACAAATCTACAACCATCTGATCTTTGACAAACCTGACAAAAACAAGCAATGGGGAAAGGATTCCCTATTTTAGAAATCATGCTGGGAAAACTGGTTAGCCATATGCAGAAAAATGAAACTGGACCCCTTCCATACACCTTATACAAAAATTACCCCAAGATGGATTAAAGACTTAAACATAAAATCCAAAACCGTGAAAACTCTAGAAGAAAACCTAGGCAATACCATTCAGGACATAGGCATGGGCAAAGACTTCATGATGTAATGCCAAGAGAATTGCAACAAAAGCCAAAATTGACAAACAGGATCTCATTAAACTGAAGAGCTCTGCACAGCAAAATAAACTGTCATCAGAGTGAACGGGTAACCTACTGAATGGGAGAAAATATTTGCAATCTAGCCATCTGACAAAGGTCTAATATCCAGAATCTACAAGGAACTTAAATAAATTTACAAGAAAAAAACAAACAACCCCATCAAAAAGTGGGCAAAGGATATGAACAGACACTTCTCAAAAGAAGACATTTATGCGGCCAACTAGAATATGAAAAAAAGTCCATCATCACTGGTCATTACAAAAATGCAAATCAAAACCACAATGAGATACCATCTCATGCCAATTAGAATGGTGATCACTAAAAAGTCAGGACACAACAGATGCTGGAGAGGATGTGGAGAAATAGTAACGTTTTACACTGCTGGTGGGAGTGTAAATTAGTTCAACCATTGTGTAAGACAGTGTGGCAATTCCTCAAGGATCTAGAACCAGAAATACTATTTGACCCAGCAATCCCATTACTGGGTATATACCCAAAGGATTATAAATCATGCTACTATAAAGACACATGCACATATATGTTTATTGCAGCACTACTTACAATAGAAAGACTTGGAACCAACCCAAATGCCCATCAGTGATAGACTGGATAAAGAAAATGTGTCATATAGACACCATGGAATACTATGCAGCCATAAAAAAGCATAAGTTCATGTCCTTTGGATGGATGAAGCTGGAAACCATCACTCTCAGCAAACTAACACAGGAACAGAAAACCAAACACTGCATACTCTCACTCATAAGTGGGAGTTGAACAATGAGAACACATGGACACAGGGAGGGGAACATCTCACACTGGGGCCTGTTGGGGTGTGGGGCAAAGGGAAGGAGAGCATTAGGACAAATACCTGATGCATGTGGGGCTTAAAACCTCGATGACAGGTTGACTGGTGTCACAAATCACCATGGCACATGTATACCTATGTAACAAACCTGCATGTCCTGCCCATGTATCCCAGAACTTATGTATAATTAAAAAAAAAAAGAAAAAAAGAAAAAACTACCTATTGGGTACTATGCTTATCACCTGAGTGACAAAATAATCTGTACAGAAAACCCTCATGCCATGGGATTTACCTATATAAAAAATCTGCACAAGTACACTTGAACTTAAAAACATAAAGAAAAATGAAATAAAATTCATGACATGAAAAAAGGGGGAAAAATAGGATGATCTCATTGAGACTGGCCAGTTGCTACTCTAAATAATCAGGAAAGGTCTCTCCAAGGAAGTGACACTTCAACTGAAATCTGAAAGACAATAGAATGTACCCTGTGACTATGAGAGTAGAGTGATTTAGGAAAAGAAAATAGCTGATGTAAAAGTCTTAATGTATAAAGAAGTTTTAAATGTCTGAGGAGTAGAAAGATGGCAAGTGTAGTTGGAGAGCAATGAGTTAGAGAGACTATGGTATAGAGTGAAGATACAGAGGCCAGGTTAGGTTGGGCCAGGGAGAGGAGCTTGGAATGGCTTTCTGTGTATAATAGGGGGACATTGAAGAGTTTTTAATGGGAGGGGTGGGTACCATGGCATGACATTCCATGATTTAAGTTTTTAAAAGATCACTGTTGGAGGAAAATATGTTAAAAGGGCAGGGGAAAGTATTAATGGGAAACTGCTGATGTTGACTGGGCAAGGCAAATAGGCATAAATTTTCTGATGAGAAACAAGAAAAATGGGAGAATCAAGAATGAGTTTATGTTTGGAGCTTGAGCAATGGAGGATATCAAGTATGAGATAGATAAAACTGGAATAAATAGGTTTGAGGTAGAAATTAAAAGTTCTATTTTTGATATGTTAAACTTTCTTCCAGATACCGAAGAGATGTCAAGTAGACAGCCACATATACGAGAGGAAAGCTCAGGGATAAGTCGAGACGGTATTTACAAATTAGGGAGTCCATTGAATAGAGATGGTTAAATCCATGAAACTGGAGAATAGTTAAGGAAAAACTATGGCTAAAAAAGAGAAATAGCTAAGAATTCAGTACTCGGGCCCTGTAAAATTTAGAAGTGACTAAGAGGCAAGGACAGAAAGGCAGAAGCAAAACCAATAGAATATAATGAAAACCAAAATAACAAGTGTTCAAAATGGAGTTCTTTAGCTTCTGATAAAACCTATTCTGTTAGAGGTCATGTTTAACTGAGGAACACAGACAATAATACAATAAACATAATAAAAAAGAAAAGCATATTATAGAGAGTGATTTTTTATCGAAAATATTTTTAAAGATGAAGCAAGTTAGCATGGATCTAGAGGGCTGGGAATCAGGGGGAATGATTTGCAATTTAAATAGTATGGGCAGAATAGGAAATGATCAACGCATGTGAAGGCAATTGAACCATTTCTTTTTTTTAAATGAGGGCAGAAAAGTGACTTCTGGATTTGAGTTAACAGAAGACATTACAAGAGCAGTTTCAGAGCATTGTACAGATGGAGTAGGTTCAGGATAAATTTTTTAAATGAGACATTAGAGATTGTTATTGTAGAGAAATATTTTCAAGGTTAGCTTTGAAAGAAAACAAAATCTCAAGACACTGTTGAAAGCCAAGGCAATTCATAGATTAAATACCATCCCCATCAAGCTACCAATGACTTTCTTAACAGAATTGGAAAAAACTGGTTTAAAGTTCATATGGAACCAAAAAAGAGCCCGCATTGCCAAGTCAATCCTAAATCAAAATAACAAAGCTGGAGGCATCATGCTACCTGACTTCAAACTATACTACAAGGCTACAGCAACCAAAACAGCATGGTACTGGTACCAAAACAGAGATATAGACCAATGGAACAGAACAGAGCTCTCAGAAATAATGCCACATATCTACAACCATCTGATCTTTGACAAACCTGACAAAATCAAGAAATGGAGAAAGGATTCCCTATTTAATAAATGGTGCTGGGAAAACTGGCTAGCCATATGTAGAAAGCTGAAACTGGATCCCTTCCTTACACCTTATACAAAAATTAATTCAAGATGGATTAAATACTTAAATGTTACACCTAAAACCATAAAAACACTAGAACAAAACCTAGGCAATACCATTCAGGACATAGGCGTGGGCAAGGACTTCATGTCTAAAACACCAAAAGCAATGGCAACAAAAGCCAAAATTGACAAATGGGATCTAATTAAACTAAAGATCTTCTGCACAGCCAAAGAAACTACCATCAGAGTGAACAGGCAACCTACAGAATGGGAGAAAATTTTTGCAATCTACTCATCTGACAAAAGGCTAACATTCAGAATCCACAATGAACGCAAACGAATTTACAAGAAAAAAACAAACAACCCCATCAAAAAATGGGTGAAGGATATGAACAGACACTTCTCAAAAGAAGATATTTATGCAGCCAAAAGACACATGAAAAAATGCTCATCATCACTGGCCATCAGAGAAATGCAAATCAAAACCACAATGAGATACCATCTCACACCAGTTAGAATGGCGATCATTAAAAGGTCAGGAAACAACAGGTGCTGGAGAGGATGTGGGGAGATAGGAACACTTTTACACTGTTGGTGGTACTGTAAACTAGTTCAACCACTGTGGAAGTCAGTGTGGCAATTCCTCAGAGATTTAGAACTAGAGATACCATATGACCCAGCCATCCCATTACTGGGTATATACTCAAAGGATTATAAAAGGTGCTGCTATAAAGACACATGCACATGTATGTTTATTGTGGCACTATTCACAATAGCAAAGACTTGGAACCAACCCAAATGTCCAACAATGATAGACTGGATTAAGAAAATGTGGCACATATACATCATGGAATACTATGCAGTCATAAAAAATGATGAGTTCATGTCCTTTGTAGGGACATGGATGAAGCTGGAAACCATCATTCTCAGCAAACTATCGCAAGGACAAAAAACCAAACGCTGCATGTTCTCACTCATAGGTAGGAATTGAACAACGAGAACACATGGACACAGGAAGAGGAACATCACACACCAGGGCCTGTTGTGGGGTAGGGGGAGTGGGGAAGGATAGCATTAGGAGATATACCTAATGTTAAATGACGAGTTAATGGGTGCAGCACACCAACATGACACATGGATACATATGTAACAAACCTGCACATTGTGCACATGTACCCTAAAACTTATAGTATAATAAAAAAATAAAAATAAAAAAATTTAAAAAAAGAAAAAAGATATGACGTCAAAGTCATGCTCTAAGGTTGGCAGGTACTAAAGAGGGTGGGTATGCTGATAGAAATAATGAAATGCGTATAAAGAGAAATTGATGATGCAGAAGAAAGGAAATATATGAAGGAGCAAAGCTATTGGAAAGGTGAGAACAGATGGCATCTCATAACATTGCTTTGCATAGGAGCTGATACAGGAGGTCCAGCTAACCATTGTAATCGGATGAAAGGTAGAGAATCTGGCAAATTGAGGTATTGTTAGGTATTGTAGGGTTGGAAAAGTAGAGGGGTTCATTTTATTATTTCTGCTGATTCTGTGGCCCAGGAATGCAAGCTTTTGATCTATATTCAAAATAATTTCCTGGTATGCTCATCAGGTGTTAGTCATACTTCCTCTCCTCTGGGTTCAAATCCAGAAAAAATAAGAATAGGGAGCCAAATGGGAAGAGAAGTATCAGCTTTATTCATTCAAGCAGTAAAAATTTGGTAAAACTGTACAGTATATACAGTTAAATATTTGGATCTCAAAGGAGAGCATGAGATAGAGTTCAAGATTTTATAGTCAGTGGTTAAAGCCTGGGATTTGAATGAGGTCATCCAGGGAGAGAATATGGTATGATAAAAGAAGAAAGCTGGAAATGAAACACCAAAGAAAATGCATATTTTAAGTGCGAGCCAAAAAAAAAAAGAAAAAAAGGCCTACTAACAAGTAACCAGAACATTGAGCATCTTGGAATCCAACATTCTGAGCTATAGTGTCAAATAACAAAGAAAAAGTCAGGCGAGAAGAGATGAAGACAGGGTAATAGGAGTATCATTACTAATCTTAACAGGGATAGTTTAGTGGAAGACATCTGAAGTTGGATTCTACTGGGTTGAGGACTGAAAGGAAGGAAGAAAATATGGTTATGCTGAGGTTGGTCTATTATTTCAAGACTCTTGACTGTAATTGGGCAGAGGGGGAAACGAGAGTAACTACAGAGAGTGGACATTTCATTGTGCAGGTTTTATATATTATTAATGGTAGAGACTTAGGTAAGTTTACTTACTAAGATCAAAGTAGCAAGTGGGAGCTTATAGACAGAGAGAGAGAGAGAGAGAGAGAGAGAATAATCAATGAAACAAGTACCTCAGAGAATAAGAAGCATGGTGACCATAGCAAAACATGGCGGAACGAGTCTTAGACAGGTATATGTATGTAACTTGGTAAGTGTTAGTATAGGAAATAGGGAGATCTCAGCTGAAACTCTGGCATCAGTGAGGAACAGAACAAATTAAGGGAAGGGAAATAAAATTAAATGAGTTCTTTACCCCAAGTGGTTTCTCCAATCATGATCAGAATCCAGGGTTAATAGAAAAATGAAATAAACATATGAACTTACGAAATGAGACACTAAACAGAAACGTGTTTCCTGAAATTAAGGAGGTTTTCAAGAAGAAAATTCTCACTCCACTTCTGAAAATTACTCCTCCACCTCCAATTCCCCATGAAGAGATCAATGCCTAAGAGTCTCTGAGATAAATTCAGATTTTTTAAAAAAGGCATGTGCAGGCAGTACAAATCACATGACTAACTAAAAGCAGACAGGAACTAATGGCTCATGTCTATACAAGTTTTACCTTGAATAAGATTTTAAAAATAAGAAACAAAAGTTTTAAAGCAATAAAAAAAAACCACCAAATTTGCCACACTCTCTAGTATGTCCTAAAGTGTTGATTAAGATAATGCCATCCATTAAGTATATGCAATACAGGCATCTGATAGAGGTTTTAATGAGATTCTTGTTGACAAGTTGAGGAAAGTGGACTTGATGACTATTTTATCCAGGGGAATTGGTTACTGACAGAAAGATGGCCAATTAACAGAATGATCGTGACCAGAAGGAAAGTCTTTAAGTGGAATGTTGAAGAGTGCAGTTTTCAACCTTACGTATTGCAAACATTTTATCAATGACTCGGATGTCATCATACATGGCATGTTTATGATAGGAAGAGAAAACTAACAAAAATATGCAGGAGTGCAAGTGACTATGAAAGAAAAGACGGAGGGAAGGAGAGAACGAAAAAGGGAGGGAGGAATGAAGAAAGAAAGAGAAAATATATTCATAGATTGGTATAAATATGAAATTTGCTCATCTTCAGACTTCATATCCACTGCTGCCATTTTGATCATGGCCATCATAGCTCTTGTCTGAACCACAGCACTACCTTAAGTACTTTCCTGCTTCTACTTTTATGGTTCCCCATTGTAGAGGAAAATAAATTCAGAAGGTAAACAGAAAAAAGAGAGTGGCACAAAAAGGACTAGTGACAGTGTGGAATCATGTACAGATGATAGCCCCGAACACCTGACAGATGTGAGCTTGAATTTTGATTTCCCAGTTACTGTGTGACTTAGTCAATTTACTTAAACTTTCTTTGCCTCACTTTCTTTTCTGAATAAAAGACATGTTAATCACAGATATTCTGATACAGGATTCAACGAGATTATGTAGATTAAACACCTAGGTGACTTGTTGTTGTTTTCGTGTTGTTTGTTTGATTTCAGACAGGGTCTCATTCTGCCACCCACACCATGCCACGCAGTGGCGCCATCATGGCTCACTGCAGCCTCAACCTTCTGGGCTCAAGCAGTCTTCACACCTCAGCCTCCTGAGTAGCTGGGACTATAGGCATATGCCACCACACCTGGCTAATTTTTGTATTTTTAGTAGAGACAGGGTTTCACTATGTTGCCCAGGCTGGTCTTGAACTCCTGGGCTCAAGTGATCACCCATCTAAGCCTTCCAAAGTGCTGGGATTACAAGTGTGAGCCACCATGCCCAGCCGGGGACTTGTTTTTATTAAACTGTTGCAATGACAGCAAGACGTGGTGGCGCTCACCTGTAGGCCTGGTTACTTGGGAGGATGAGGGAGGAGCACTGCCTGAGCCCAGGAGTTCAGAGCTGCAGTGCACTATGACTGCCTGTGAATAGCCACTGCACTCCAGCCTGGGAAACATAGCAAGACGCTGTCTCTCAAAAAAAAAAAAAAATTCTTGTAATGACTACATGAATTAGTGTTGTAGGAATTGGCAGTGATTAGCCTCCAAGAAAGAAGGTGGAGAGGACAAGAGAATTATCTCCAAAAAATTAATTGTCTCAATACTTGAATACTCATTGTTTCAAATCACACATTTTAAAATGTATATATTTAATGTTTTAGTTTATGTAAAAACAATAGTTTATAGATCAATGGTAATATATCACAGAATGAATATTTGGACTCAATGTTTGAACAAAATATTGTCTGATAAATAGAATTGTGTGAAAATACATAAACTGCCCTGGAATATAGCGAGATTCCAGTTTTTGAAGGCATTCTAGTGGAAGATGGAGAAACACCAGAGTTGTCGTTCAGGAACTGCTTATATAGGGTTAAAGATAAAAGAAGATGGTTGTGAAACTCCCTTTCATAGTTAGATTTTTTTTTTAATTCTGCAATTATGATAAAAAATGTTTCCTCTCATTTGGGGCAATTCATATTAGAGTTTGAAATTTAAATTTTATTTTTATCTTACAACAGTTGTAATATTACCACACACCTAAAACAGAAACTTTGGATGCATTTAATTAAAAAAATTTACTCAGCAAATACATTCATATACACTTACATATTAAAGCAATTGTTTTAACCTAATTGACACATCCACTTCTTTCTTTGAACAGATTATTATGTTGCTGATAATAAACAGCTTTTTGGCCCTGTTTTAGTTTTGGAAAATCTAAAAATAGAGGATTATCCAAACTACCTTATAGTTCAGTCTTTTAGTTTGAATTTGCAAAGAATGCATGAACTCAGAGTCCTATTTTTAAAGCTTGTAAACACGTATTTAGAGTAAAACAGAAATGAACAGATCTCTACTTCTTTCTTTTTTCTTTTTAAATTGCTGATCTGAGAGAAAAAAAACACTAGTATGCTTGGCATTTCTGCTTACTGATACATACAGGAAAATTGGGTTGAATTTTTTTCAGACTGAAGAATAGCAAATCTACGGTTGTTTTTCTTTTTTGTTTATATCTCTTTTGTGGCAAGAATGAAGATAATGACCCAAATATATGCAATACTTAAATATTGTCAGATATTCATCATATTTATATTCTCTACTGACTCCACTGTCCGTAGTGATTTAATACTACATTAAAGTCAAACCTGGGAGGACATCATAAACAGCTCTTGTTTAAAGGGCATTGTGAAGGAGAGCCTTTAATCTGATTGATGAAATAAATGGAAAGTAATCTATCCTCTATTCAACAGCTTGTTGATGATATGAAAGAATTCCTACTCAAGCAAGCAAGGCTTTAAAGAGAAAGACCTCTTTCATCCTGTCAGCCTCTCATTTTTAGAAAAAAGTTAAGTTTTTCATCATGGTTCAGGGGAGTCCTTGTAAAACGTTCATTGAAAATTTAAGAGCAATTACAGTGTCAGACAGCTAGAAAAATTGCTTTTACTGAGTGAGAGTTCTCTGACAGATGCATTGTGGGAGAATTGATTCTTTCTAAGGGATAAGTGAATTGTCATTGTTAGGCTCTTCTCATGACATCTAGCTAGATGTCATCTGCTTTGTAACAGAAGATTTGAATCAGACAACTGTACTCAACACTAGACAGTGTCGAGATTAGTTCTGCAAAGAAATAAGGCTTTGCTGTGCATGGCATCAACTGAGCTTTTAAAGATTACAGATGAGCAAGGGTTTCAAAAAAAAAAAGTTAGAAAAATCAAAAACAAAGCTTTATAGCCACTTCAGAAAGCCTGGATGTTTAACCTGTAAGGAAGTCTGTCAAATCCTTGTGGAAACCATATAGAGAAAAGATCAATAGGATACCTACTGGCTCCATTAGCTTGATGTAAAAAGGGGCGAGGGAAGCTGCTCTTCCACAAGAGAAGCTACATTATTCCAGGGATTATGCGGGATCAGTTCACTTTGCAGAGAAGAAGAAGAGAAAATGAATGAAGATTCTTGGTGGGCCAAGACTGCAGAGAAAGGGCTTGTCAGGTAATATAACTGGTGATAAGAAAGTGGCTTATTGACTGGGAGGTGTCTCTAATTAGATGTTCATTTGCATAGGGGAAAGTGCCAGTTCTAATCTGGAGTGAGGGTAGAGGAGACAGAGTCAGAAAAACGGCTGTCACTCAAATCTGCAACAAGCTAAGTCTAACATAATTAGTAAATTGAATACTAACTTGTTATTTACATTGACTTTTAAAGTGAAAGTATATATTTGCTGTGGAAAAATACGCATTTTAATCAATAAAATAACTGTCCACATCTTATAAATCTTCACAACCTGATGCACATTAACCAGTGGATTAGAACTGAAATAACTAAGCACACATGGATAAAAAGAATATACCTGATGTTTTAAGAGGATAAAAATTGAAAAAAGTTTTAATGGTTTTAGAAAGATTATTTCAAAGCAAATTATCTTAATTGTTATATTATTTTATATTATTTATTATAAAAATTATTTTAAGTAGTCTTCTAAAAATATTTTTCACAAAATTGGCTTTTGAACTTTTTCAGTTAAACTTAGTTCAACATGGGAAATCCTATTTGGTGGGTAAACCACAACTAATTTTTATCCGGGGGAGATTGTTAGCATTGAACAAAATATATCTGGTTATCCACAGAATTGTTCAAAAATTATTTAAATTTTTTATAATTGTTTTTCTAGTTCCCAACAACAATTATGCACTTAAAGTCCTATAACTTTAAGATCATATTTTTAAAAATACTATCTCAGCTGTGGCAGAATAAGCAAAAGAGTAACAGCCTTTCCTTTCTTTAACCTAGTTAATTTATCTGTATTTTTTTAATGCCATTAAATCATTTGTAAGAATCTATAGGAACACAAACTGTCAGCACAACATTTGCAAGAAAAGCTTTGTCTTCCCAAAACAGTGGCCTAAGTCTCTATTCCTGTTCTGAGCATTCTTGCCATTTATGTTTCCCTGGAGCCATTTATCAGTGTTTATATGAGTCCTCAAATGAATTGATAATGATTCAAAAGGGCAAACTTGAATTCCGCTAGTGGAGTGCAGTTAAAATTAAACAACACACAAATCTGACTGCTTTCATTTCTGGTATTTTCCTTTTAGTATCCCTACACATTTGTTTCACTCAGGTTGGCAAAGTGCATTTAAGTAGTTTACTAACAACTGAGTTATTTCATGTGTCTCCACCCTAAGCAGCAATACATTATTCAGTGAATTGCATGTGGAGAATGGTACATTATCTAGTCAAAGGTGTTACAATTCAAAATGTTTGGCATGATCAATATCACAATATACACTAAGTTTAAAAGAACTTACTTGATTGCATAGAATTTTATAAGTGTAAATCTGACAGTGAGATAATGTGGTTAAACTAAATGCCACAAGCACACAAAAGTTGCATCTATCAGATATTTAAAAACTAATAGGGAAAGAAATTTTTTTTTCAGGTTTCATAGAGAGCATTCCTATAGGGTACTTGTATAATAAGATCACTTACAGTTAGGAAATGGCAGAAACAAATAATATAATACAGTATTTTACAATATATTACAAAAGATAAAGCTGATTCAAAATTACATAAATAGATTCATACAATTCTTACACATGAAATTTGTTTATAACTTGTTAGAAAACATTGCAAAATATTTGTAGTCCCAAAGTAAAGGCACTTAAGGGATTAGAGAAATGCTTGGTCATGTCATCTGGGTGCTCCTTGACTAACAATGTGAAATATGGAACAGGCATAATCAAGAGGCATGTATTCATCAAGAATTGAGCAATTTAAGGCTGCTCAGGTGAAGGCAAATGAATATATTCACAAAATCTATTTTATCAATGAGCTTAGTAATTCATATGAAATATGTTGTGATCATGCATTGTGTTAAATAACAACAGTCTGTTTTCAAGTGGAAAATAAATTTCACCTCCATTTATCTTGTTAGGCTCATTTTACCCAAAATTAACTATTTCTGACCATAACTATTAACAAATAAAGAATATTATTATTCTCCTTTCAGATGCATTTAAACATACTTAAATGGTTAGAATTCTTAAGTTTTAAACGCTTTATGAAAAAAGCAAAAGTTGACTTAAGAAAATAATGAAACAATATAGTGATTTTAATAACTACATTTAAATTTTCAGAAAATAATGCTTATTTGTTTGCCTATCACCCTTCATACACAGAAAGAATCACTAAATATTAGTATTGATGGTGCCCATCCTTATAAGTCCAATGCCCTATATAACAACAGTTGCCACTGAGATCAGACATGTTGCATTTTACCCTCCCATTGCCATTGGCAACCCCTATCTTAGGGGAATGTTCTGCAATTTATAAAAGGCATGGCAGATTTTTAAAACTCTCTCAAATGTGAGATTTTTAAGGTGACTACATGTTTATTAAGACTCAAAATAAATGTTGTGTAATATTTATGGTGGGAATGAATGGCTTTCCTCCAGCATTCAACTGCTCTAGTTGATGTGAAATAAGTCATCTGTATCATGTTTGTGTAACTTTACCATCTCTGGCAAAGCATATTATCTGGAGTCACATTATGAAAGTCCCAGTAGAGCAGGCTCTTTTCTTCCCAATATGTATAGAAGAATTACTTTAATCTTTTTCTTCTATGAGAAAAGATAAATGTTATCTGCTGTATATACCTGATGAAACACTTATCTATTTTGATAATTAATGAATCCATTTTAAGCACACATTATACTATCCATCTTTTGTGGTTCAAATATGGATGACAGTGTGATTATGTCTTTGTGAGATAAGCAAATGTATGTATTCTTAGATCATCTGGCTTTTAAAATACCAGCAAAGTAAAACTGTGGCAAATTAGGTTGTTTTTGTTCATCTTGATGTTACATTTGGTAGTTCCTTCTGTCTCAATAAATGATGGTGTATTATATTAGAATTGATAATTTGTAAAAGATTAAATTACACCAAACTTAAATATATGAATTATTAATTATTATTTCATACAATTATTTTATAAAATGTATAACATAAAGCATATCTCTGGGTAGGGCTGATGTAGATATGAGGAAAAGATATAGTCAGCCTTATTTACTCATTTGGGAAAAGAGTGTTAAAAATGGAAGACACGTGGACCTCCAGAGAGTTCCACTCATGCCGATGAGCAATGAATGAGAACAGTTGACATTTTTACCACTGTAGCCCTCCACTGTGAGTAAGTACAACTAAAACTGTAGTGCTTGCTAGCACAGCCATGACCTCAGAGGCATGAAGAACACTAAAGTATGTTTAAGAGCCAGAGATTTTAAATTTTAAACTCAGAAAATTTTAATTATTTTATATTATTTTATTTTACCATACATATTCAGAAGTGTCTAAAAACCTAATTTTCATATTAATGGCAATAAAGTCCTAAAATGTATTTTTCTTTTTTTTTTGGATGGAGTCTCACTCTGTTGCCCAGGCTGGAGTGCAGTGGTGCAGTCTCAGCTCACGGCAACCTCTGCCTCAGGGGTTCAAGCAATTCTCCTGCCTCAGCCTCCTGAGTAGCTTGGATTACAGGCTCCTGCCATCATGTGCAGCTAATTTTGGTATTTTTAGTAGAGATGGGGTTTTGCCATGTTGGCCAGGCTGGTCTCGAACTCCTGACCTCAGGAGTTCCAACTGCCTCAGCCTCCCAAAGTGCTGGGATTACAGGCATAAGCCACCATGCCCAGCCTCTAAAAAGTATTTTTCTAGCATACTCTCTCCATCCCATCATTTAAGCATTGTCCTATTCTCTAAAGTTTCTCCCTATGTTCATAGAGACCTGTTGCTTATTTTCCTGTACTTGAAGTAAAAAAAAAAAAAAAATGCCATCTGCTGGAAACATTATAATAATGTTCCAGAATGTACTATAAGTAGAGAGTATAAGGGGTATAAGCAGTAAAAGTATGTCAAGCTAAAATTTGTATCAAGAACCAGACATCAAATTTTGAATTAAATATGCTCTTAAAAATACTTTTTTTCCTTTTTATCATATTTCCCACTATGTGTTCTGGAAATTTTTCTGTAGCCACACTCAGGATGTGATACGCCTGTCCATACCTACTGACAGAATAGCACTCACGTAATTCAGTTGAAATCAAAGACAAAAGGCAAATTATGCTAAATTATCTTTAATATATTATGGAAGCTGCAATGTCCTTTCATTAGAATATATTTTATATGGGGGAAAAAAGAGGGCTCTGAGACTTACTAAATGTCTCTTTTAAGCTACTTCTGCTGTGCACACACAATAACTTTGATTTTTAAACCATTTAACTAAAATAATGAATTTCTTCCCCTTGAATCAATCAGTTATTTTGGCCCCATTTTGGCAATGGAATGGGAAATGACTAGAGGAAAAGCAGTTTAAACTTTGAGCGTTTTCTACTTGAGTAGTTTTGTTATCATCTTTTGTCTTAATGGCATGCCACCATCGGGATTTGCTTTCCCAAAGTGATTAAAGAAATGGAGAGATAGAAGGAAGGGAGCTGGTTACACTGGTGATAACAGGCTATCTCTGTGGGTTATATTTAAAGTTGTGATGACACTAAGTTCCTCCCTCAAAAATACATTGTTCTTTGTGATATGGCTTACAGACTTGAAGATTGACCAAAAAATATACAATATGATGAATTTCTTATGTATTTGTAAATTAATCTTTTTCAATGAAAATCAGTCTCTTAAAAGGAGATTTGCTATAGTTTTAAGTTACACGTAATATCACATTAGAGAATATCAAATATTTTTAATGCTGATCAACAAAAACTTAGGCTATGAAGAATTTTCCAAAGTCATTTGGCTTATCAGCTTTATTCAAAGAAACTCTAATTGGACAATATTTCAATGAAACTCATGTTGGAAAATGCTATTCTATTTTAGTAGTAGGTAGAGACAAATTATGCATACGTAAATTAACTTGGGGTCGGGGAACCAAAACATTCAGTCACAGTGCAGATGGTTTTAAATTTCTTAAAAAGTGTAAAGCAAAAGAGTTTTCCCAAGGGCTAGACTTTGCTACAGAAAATGTTTTAGAAGTTAAAATTGTAACTGATAGGCATGGTTTAATTTCTATATTTCATGAACATCAGGGATTTGGAGAACTACCTTTTTTCTCGCTATTTCCATGTCTCTTTATCAGACACTTACCACCATATATTTCAAAGGAGTCTCTTTGCCTCCAATTGCTCCCTTATCAAAATCTACCATACATAGTATCATAGTAAACTTTGAGAGAGCACAGTTTTTTTTTTTTTTTTTGGTGACAGAGTATCACTCTGTTGCCAGGCTGGAGTGCAGTGGTGTAATCTCAACTCGCTGCAACCTCCGCCTCCTGGGTTCAAGCGATTCTCCTGCTTCAGTCTCCCAAGTAGCTGGGACTACAGGCATATGCCACTACACCCAGCTAATTTTTTATTTCTAGTAGAGACAGGGTTTCATCATGTTGGCCAGGCTGGTCTTGAACTCCTGATCTCAGGTAATCTGCCTGCCGTGGCCTCCCAAAGTGCTAGGATTACAGGCATAAGCCACCGTGCCCGGCCGATACCACATATTTTAAGACAATGTGTAATTAGAGAATAAGAAAAACAGAAATCACCATGTTCTAGAATGCTTATCAAAGCTCCTCAGGAAACTTGGACTTGAGTCAAGCCGACACACAAATGTTAAAGTAAAGATATACCTTGGTTAGGAACATGCATGAGAAAACGTCCTCTAAGGACAATAAATATATAAGCTAAAATGATGTGACAATGTGACCGCAGTGTGGTTTTTGGTGTGAATTTTTAATATTTGAAGTGTTGGTGAACGCCTGAGCTAAATATGAATGAGGAGAAGACTCTGCTGCTGCTGCCCTTCCCCCGGGCTCTTCTGCCTTCAACACTGGCTCTTCCTCAATTTTTTCTTTAACTAAGAAGATAATAATGAGATTCTCATCACTCTGATCCTTAACTTGTGTCAGAACAAGACATCCAATGAAAGGGATTCTTGTCTCTATATTTGGACTTGAACTATGTTTTCTCAATAGCCCTGCCTATTTCCGTCCCCAGAATTATGCGAGAGAGTCAGGGTAATGTGTACCTGGATCTAGTTATTAGGAAAGATTTATAGAGTGCCTTGGCTCTGAGGAGTAGAACACATCTGGGCTGGAACCTACAACATCAAGGACTTTCCCCCTATTAGTCAAAAGAGAGATGTCTCTGTCTATGTTCTGTGTCACACTTTCAAATGTTTTTCAACCTCCACTCAACCTAGCCATGAGTAGCTTGAGATTTAGGCGATGAACTAAATCAGGTTTACCTAAATATTGTTTTATAATCATAGTGTTGCTTTATAAACTAGTGACAATTAAGCTGTGTTTAAATGAGTAATATAAATTTAAGTGGTAGTTTCCTTAATCAGTTTAATTAATTAAAAGTTGAGTAGCTTTGGTTGTAAATCCCTGAATTTCCTCACTCCTCTAATGCTATGCCTTTCATTCACTACACACACACACACACACACACACACACAGCGCCCACACACACACTCACAAAGCACTTGCCATGTAGCCTTCAGAAACCCTCAGGTTTCCAGAACTAGCCTGTTATGACAACAGGCGAAGGAGAGTCTTCAAGGGTGAAGTGGCCCTAATATCCCCAGGAATTACAAATACAGTTCAAAACTGATGGAAAAAAACAGAGACTAAATTCTGACTTTTATTGTTAAGGAATAACGTGGAACTTTGCATTAGGTGACAATATCCACTACTCAGGTTCAATGTCCAAACAGTAGAAAGAAGTTTCAAGAAGGGAGAAAGTGCCCAATTGGTAGGGTAAGTGATAGAGATGAGAAACTGACGGTAGCTGTGACCACAAGGAAAAATGATTCACAATAGGGTTGGTGGCAACAAAAGCAACAAATGTTTCTTTTTCCAACCAGTGCCAGGCAGCAAATTACAGACACTCTGACAATGGAAAGTGTTAAAAAGATAAAAGATAGAGCAACTTGGCACTTAACTAGATAACTGGATGCTGGGGAGCAGCGGCCAATTGCACCTGATACATATTCCCTAAAGAGTTTTAATGTGTCATCTGCAGGCATGCCAATCACTGAGACTCAGGAGGCTTGAAGACACAGGACTGTGCAATGAAAGACGCACAGTGCTCAGTAACACAAACATGGGTTTGAAAATCGGCTCCATTACCTAACTAGCTCTGTGACTTTAAGCCAAAATCTCAAGCCTCAATTTCCAAATATGTAAATTAGGAATAATAAATGACATCTGCCTTATATGGTTATGACAAATAATAAATAAAACCACATATGTTTAGTAGAAAACCAAAAGCACATAGTGAGTGCTCAGAAAATAATGTTGTTCTTATGTTGTTTAGCTCTGGGTTCCCTGCCATTTATTAGAACTATTGATTTTTATTATGAAAAGTGTTTTGGAAAATGAAACAATAAATTACTGTTTAGTGAATATATTAATTAGAAATAATATAGAACATATACAATGTAAATGATCATTTAAGCACAAACTGCAGAATTTCATTTTTTTATTTTTATTTTTTGAGACTATTAATTCAGTATCTGGAAGTAGGCATTCAATGTGAGTGCTTTAGAAGATAACTGTAGGTTATCTTAATATTTATAAGATCTTTTGTCCATTTGGTATGAAAAATCCTTGTAAGAGTATAGTCTTCCACATTTTCATAGTAATAGAGTCAAAATAATGAATTGGAGTGACTGTTCTGGGGGAAAATATAGTAATGCTATAAATGCTACAGATTACTGCCATTTGAAAGTTTTTTGTCCGATTTCAGGATTTTTTCCTGTCTTTCATCCTTGCATCCCACCAATCATTAATACTGGTTCGTCTATCTGCCTCCAAAATTCAACTCAGTAAAACTCCAAAGCATATATACAATGGGCCTCTAGATACAAATGTGTTCTTTCACAACCATAACTGTCATTCATCAGCTACAGTCTAGAAAATCATAACCACCAAACTTCTTTGGATTTTCAGTAAAATACGAGTCCGTAGGACTTGGTGAATGTTTGTATGAAGACAAGTTTTGGGAAGCTACACAAACTTTGGTGTGGAGAGTGACAAGATTTATTTGTCGTGTCAGGAGACATTTTTTCCTTATCTGTAGGTACTTAGCTGTGTTCCAGATAGGTGAGTACACCAGATGAATGACCCCAGACAAGTGAATTATAACTACCTATTTGGTTTGATTTAACAACAACAACAAAAAATTGCTTGTCTGGAAAATATATCATTTTTTGTTTCTGAAAGCAAATCTATTTTCTACTATATTTGCAGAAGGGGCTAAATAACTCTGTAAACTGTTTTATACATCAGCTTACATATAAGTTTTCCAAAGTAGTTCTAGAGGGGAAAGAAATTGGCAAAAATTCATGGCATGTAGAGATCACTCAGACAGTTTGGAAATTTATATGATTCTTCACAATGGGTCAGTTGACTGTGTCAACATAGAATAGAACAAAAGATAAATCTTTAAAAACTCTGTCTATAGAGTACACATACATGATATAATATTCTGCTGAGCTTGTAGGTTTTACATCTGCTGCTTAGAAAATCCCTTGACCTTGAGTTTTGGCAGTCACTATGAATAAGTTTGTATAATATCCATATTGAGTCGTAGAAACCGAACCTGTGTGGGTGAAACAGGTCAGTGTCTTCTGCTTTCTCAGACACATTCCATACATCCTGAGTAATGTAGTGCAAATTTGTTGTTCCTAAAACACCCATCTGAACATGTCATTCTCCTTCTTAAAAGCTTATAAAGATGAAACATGGTAGAAGTTTCTTCATTATCAGGCCACAGATCACCATCTAGATCCATCTCTCACCATAAGCCCTGTTCACCCCAACTTGCCACACATCAAAAGGCCACCCTCCTCCCTGGCCATATCAAAGTGCTTAGTTTCCTGAACACTCTGATAGCCTTTTGCCACCATGCCTTTAACCATGTAGTTTCCTCTTCCTAGAATTCCCTTCCTCAGCCTCTTTGCTAATTCTGTTATGCTCTGCTTCTATGTTCCCAGGACCTCTGCAATTGCCTGGCTATTTTCTACTTGTCTTTTGAGTATTAATTTGGATGTTATATGTTCTAGGAAGGCTTTCTAGCCATTCCCAATTTGTAGTTTGATTCAGGAATCCTCCTATATTCTCCAATAATTTCTTATGCTTACACTCATGCTACCCTTAAATAATATAATACAGTCTACTCCTGTTTATTGTCATTTTCTCTATTAAATTATGAATGTGCTGCAGTCGAGATTATATTTTAGTTGTCTTTATTTTTCTAACACTATGTGCTGTATGGTAGATGCTCTATAAACTTCTGTTAATTTTGTGAGTGAATCTAGAAGAAAAGAGGTAATGTTAAATGCAGTTAAAGAAGTCTTTTATTTCTTCTTTCTTATTCCTAATATTTTTCTGAAACAAAGTAGCATATAAATTACTGTCTAAATTTTATATTTTATTTGGAAATGCTAATAGGCATCGACTCCCTTTGTGTTCTCTCTTTCTCATTTTAATAAGTATAAAAGAGTTTCAAAGATAGTATTTCCTTACTGCTACAGTGAGTTAGATGCTCATGATTCTGGAGAAACATAAATTATATTTACAGAGGAACCATAACAGAAATGGAAAAGGAAGAATGCAAAATACAATTATGCTAACCTCACAGCCAAAACCAGCGCCAAATGAAGTAGTAATTAATTTAGCCAGTTGTATGTATGTTTTCCTCTCTCTATTTTTCTATTATAAGAAAGTGAACTTTCAATGAGAAAGGGTAAAATTGTATTGATTTGAAGGCAGTAAAACAAAAGAAATATAGGTGATTTTTGCATACCAATGTTACTGAGAGTACTATTGAACTATTTTGGTGGTTATGGAGAGAACATAGGGTACATTTGTTTTCTGAGATTTAAGAAAAAAGGTTCCAATTTTAAAAATAGTGATACATTTCTTGAACCACAAATATGTGACTTCATTATCAATATTGAGAGAAAATTCTGGACTGGATTTTAAAACCATCTTTTTTGAGCACTGAGAGGGAGCTATGACTATTGGAGGTCAGCAAAGAGGAAACAAATGGATCAGGAGCACATTTCACTGTGTACAGTCACTATCCAGGTAGATAAGGAGACTTCTATAGATCTAGTGTATCAGAATTCTTGCAATACACTTGACAACATTTCTGATGATATTTTAGTGATCACAAGCCATATATGTGGTCTAGGTGGTAAAACGATAAGTTGAAAGTGAGACCATTCCCGAAGAGTGCTTATGTACAGTTACTTTTACTATAAAGGGAGATATTTTTCAGGACTCTACCCTCAATCTTGTCTGCTCAACATCTTAAAAATGGGTTAGATGAGAATGTACATTAACTTTGCTTTTTGGCCCAGCTATTAAGATTAAGTTAGAAAGGGTAACAACAACAAAAAAACTTTGCAAATTTGAAAGTGAAAAAAACATGGAGATTATAGTGTACTGTGAGCCTAATGTGAATCAATAATGTAAAGCACTTTTCAAATAGCTAAATAGACCTTGGTTTGCAATAAACAACCAGGGTTACTTATCAAGTCTTAAGCACCACATTCTTTAAGAGGATGTGGAGAAATAGGAACACTTTTACACTGTTGCTGGGACTGTAAACTAGTTCAACTATTGCGGAAGTCAGTGTGGCGATTCCTCAGGGATCTAGAACTAGAAATACCATTTGACCCAGCCATCCCATTACTGGGTATATACCCAAAGGACTATAAATCATGCTGCTATAAAGACACATGCACACGTATGTTTATTGCGGCACTATTCACAATAGCAAAGACTTGGAACCAACCCAAATGTCCAACAACGATAGACTGGATTAAGAAAATGTGGCACATATATACTGTGGAATACTATGCAGCCATAAAAAATGATGAGTTCATGTCCTTTGTAGGGACATGGATGAAACTGGAAACCACCATTCTCAGTAAACTATCGCAAGGACAAAAAACCAAACACCGCATGTTCTCACTCATAGGTGGGAATTGAACAATGAGAACACATGGACACAGGAAGGGGAACATCACACTCCAGGGACTGTTGTGGGGTGAGGGGAGGGGGGAGGGACAGCATTAGGAGATATACCTAATGCTAAATGACGAGTTAATGGGTGCAGCACACCAACGTGGCACATGGATACATATGTAACAAACCTGCACATTGTGCACATGTACCCTAAAACTTAGAGTATAATAATAATAATAAAAAGAAAAAGAAAAAAAATATTTCCATAAACTTACAAAAGAAAAAAAAAAGAAGTACTAGGGGCGGTGATCAGAATGGGGATAAAATCAGGTTTTTTTGTTTTTGTTTTTGTTTTTCTTTTTTTTCATTATTATACTTTAAGTTTTAGGGTACATGTGCACAATGTGCAGGTTTGTTACATATGTATCCATGTGCGATGTTGGTGTGCTGCACCCATTAACTCGTTAAATCAGTTTTGAAGACAGCAGAAAATAATTTCATGGAGCTAGAAGTAGAATGATTGTTCCCTTCCCATACATAAAAGATTGTCATAACAAAGAGGGATTGTAATTGTTCTGTGACACCCCCATTCAGCTGAACTGAACTCAAAGGGTGAAGGCCACAAAAGACATAAGCATAATGCACACACACATACACACATGCACACACACACATACTTTCTAACAATCAGAAATCAGAATTGCCCAAAGATAAAATGAACTTTCATGGGAATTAGAGTTCCCAGTTGGAGCAGGTTTCAAGTAAACTTAACGAGTAATGAAAACTATATTGGAAAATCACGTGCCAGGGATAACGCAGAAGAAATGTAAATATTTGCTGGAATGGAAAACAGAAGAGTTTACTTAGATGAACTCTAAGAGCTCTTCTACTGAGAAAGATGATGTTTCTTTATAAAATAACAAGTGTAGGAATAGTAAGAATAATAGTAGCAGTAGTGGAAGTATTATTAGTCATACATTTTTTTAATTGAATATTTTCTATTTTCCATATTCTGTGCTTGACTCTTTATAATCCTCACAACTAAGCTATTATGTCAGTGCTATTATTACGTTTAATTCATAGGAGGGAAAGTGGAGGTTTAGGGATGATATCTAACTTGCTCTAGAACACACTGAAAGAGTGAGTGAGGATTTAAACAAAGGTATGTGTGACTCCTGAGGCTGCCCTTTCACCCAGTACTCAGTGCCAAAGAGGTAAATTAGTGAGCCCGAACTTCACAGCACAGTAACACAAAATCAAAATCTGTGCGGGAGAGGAAGTCATCAATTGCCTACATCAAGGAAGGAATATTTGCCTCTAATTAGGATTACACACTGATCTGGACTCTCCTGCACATACTAGAGAACAGGGCAAATAATGTCAGAATGTGTGAAAGTGAACAAGTTATTCCCATGAGTCTGTTAAGGTTCTTAGAAGGTCCATTGATTAGCCCTAAGAGTCTTAAGGAAAAATTGTTAATGAATTATTACTGGAGTATACTAATAGGACCAATGTGGACTATGAAATTTAATTTTT
Source organism: Symphalangus syndactylus (assembly GCF_028878055.3). NCBI lineage: Eukaryota > Metazoa > Chordata > Mammalia > Primates > Hylobatidae > Symphalangus > Symphalangus syndactylus. The sequence continues at coordinate 48,148,858 of NC_072440.2, forward strand.
CTCCCAAAGAGCTTCACCTGTATTACAAAGTAATTGATAACAATGGAAGAGTCTGTAATTTTCCTCTCCAACCCCCATTTCTCCACACACACACACACACACACACACACACACACACACACACACACACACAGAGGAAACTATTATGTTATTAGGATAATCATTAATTTTTAACTGGAATGTAATTGGCCAATATTATTATTTTATGGGTGCAGAAACAGAAACAAGGAAAGATATATTAGTATTCTCTACTTCACCAAGCAAATAACTCACATATTTAGGACTAACATTCAAGTTTATATATGCATCCAATAAGATTTTATAAAATGTTTCCTGGGCTAAAGATGTACGAAAAAACAAAGAAATAGAATGTAGAATGTACTCCTTGCGCTCAACACACTCAGACACCCACGCACACAGGAGCAAAGCAAGAGAATATTAAGTACTAAGAAATCATTAAGTATACCTATACATTTGGAATTATTAACCAAAAGTAAGAGACATAAGAAAGACTCTTTGGAGAGCATGATTTTGATGCATATCTAAAGAACTAGAAAATGATTGTGCCTGGAAGAAAAACAACATTTTATAAGCCAAGGAAATTTAAATAGCAAATATTCTAAAAGGTCGAAGAAAGATGATACAAAAAGAGATGAAGAAGGTTGTTGTGTGTTTAAAAAAAAGGAAAGGGAATGAAATTCCTCATCTCTTACATTCCATTTCCATCCTTATAAAACTTCACTACTGTTCACCATATACACAATGCACATTCCAGTAGATTATCCAACTCTATGAGTCACTCTCAGCCCTGAAAAGGTTTGAGCAGTACTCTAGTATAGAGCTTAATGAGGAATATTATTCTAATAATGAAAGCAAAAAAAGAAGATAAATATCATATATCAGTATTGTTTTATCTTGAACAAAAACCATTTAGGTAACCTTAATAGCCAGAACATTAAAGGAAGTTGACTAACATACAGAAAATTTTTGACACAGCGAACATAAGTCTTACAAAAGCTGTTATACATATTCCCTATCCATTCTACCTCCAAATCACAGTCTTATTCAAAATTAAGTGGTTTGAATTTCTGCATTCTGAAACAATTCCACTCTATGTACTCCTGGAAGAGTGGAAAGTACCCTTAAACCATAAATTCTGGGAGCTCACTCCACCATGACAACAAACTGCCCGTGAGATTTTCCTGTCTATGTCTGATCAAACTGGTTTCAAGTGGCTGCTTTCCAGAAACTCCCTGCCAGGACAAGATCGTCTCTCACTCAGGTGAGGACACAGAACCACCAGACCCAAATTGTTTAAAAGAAATAGTTACTTGGTATCAGCCTGAGACAGATGAGATTGAGCAGTGTTTTTTAGGTAAAGAAAAGATCTGAAGACAGAGGCAGTCAAGTGTTTTAGAACCCAAATGATGCCACGAATTTGCCACTTGCAAAGAAGTAGGAGGGCAGAATGTGGGGCACAAGGAAATCCTCCAAAAGAGAAAACCTGATATTAAATAAGTCTCTGTGATGGTTCTGAAAAGAAAACAAAGTCACAAATTAAATGGCAGCCTTGGAAGCAAAGGGAAGACAGAGGTCCCTCCTCAGCCTGAGGACCCAGTCTTGCCTTATTTAATATGGATAAGCAACTCCTTACATTTCTAGAATCAAACCTTGCCAGCCCTGCTCTGTGCTTTTCTTTTCAGCTTTATTGAACTGCTTTTTGCTCCCAGAGCATGTACCTTTGTTTATCTCTGGGTATTCACCACTCCTGAGCCTGGAACACTGGCACTTTCTTCCCCTGCCCTTTGATTGGTCCACAACTTCCTGTGTTTCAGTTTAGGTATCACTGGCACCAGAGAGCTATTTTGACTCTCACTACCACTTTCAAAATCTAGGGTCAGTGTTCCATCATGGCACCCTGTGCATTCTCTATCAAAGCACCTTTCTTGGTCATTTAAGTATTTGTCTGTATCCCCTACTAGAATAAGACTCAGGAGGGCAGGGGCAGTGTCTATATAGTTTACTTTGGTAGCTTCACTGCTTAGCACCTGTGGTAAGCATTCAGCATGTGGTAGCTGTTTAGTAAATATTAAGTGAATGAATGAGTGAATGAAGAATTTATCTTAGCCTAGAAACTTCCCCAGGTGTCTCTGTGATAAAAGTTATAATGATAATTACAAAGATAACCAATACTCACTACACTTCTGTGGTGTACCTGACACTTGTTAAGCATATTAAAGTTATTTGATTTACAGTCACAACTATATGTTAAATACTACCATTATCCATAGATGAGAAAATTAAAAATCCTTAATATCACACAGCTAGAAGTTTAGAAGCTGGAATTTGGATTGAGGTCTATATGATTTCAGAGGCTGAACTGAACTTAATTTATAAGTATTAATAGTTTTGTTTATTTTTATTATTCACTGAGAGGTTACTGTGCTTGAATGAGTGTGCCCTAACTTTATTTCATCAACAACTACCTTTCTTTCCTTGGTTATTTAGAGTTACCATTGTACAATCAGGAACTGCTGTCATAAACCTGGCCATGAGATTGTCAGGGTGAAAAGTAAACAGTTCACAGCAGTGGATAAATTAAGGTACAAACTTTTATTCACTCAAGTTTAGTGTAAGATTAAGTGTGCACACTGCTGAATGTTTCTACTAATGAAGGGAAGACACCGGGTGGGGGTCAATTGATGACTAGGTCCTGAGCAGCACTCATGTGGTGTGTGTAGAAGGATGTACTAAAAGCGTGGAATTACAGCCAAACCTGAGTCAAGAAGAAGCAAGACAGCTAGAATCCATATGCAACCATTCATCCTGGTGTCAGAAAGGTGGCCTGCGTGCAGGGAGCAGGGTGGGTCGCAGCTGGCCCACTCCCAGCCCAGCTCAAGGCTGTGTCTTTCAATACTGTGTTGGAAGGGGAAGTGCAGTTTAATGGTTCATCTACCACCTGTTGCCAGGCAGGATAAGCGATAGCAAGAGCCTTCCAGACTCTGATTACTAACTTTCTTTAGTGGGAAGCATTGTGAACAAAACTTTTTTGTTGTCTTTACAAAGAGATCAGTTTTGCGGATTCTTATTGAAACAGAACAGAAGAGCTTGGGTAACAAACTTTCGAAGAAACAGAATCTTTAGGGCTGGATGAAATAGGTAGAGTAATAAAGAAGAAGTAGGGGGAAAAAAATCTCAGAAAGCAATTTATCTTATTCCAGTCCTAGAGTTGTAGGCACCCAGAAGGTTAATAGCTATGCTGTTCAATATAGTTGCCTCTGTTCACATACAGCTCTTGAAAACTTGAAATGTGGCTTGTCTGAATGGAGATGCACCTGAAATGTAAAATACACACTGGATTCTAAAGACTCAACATGAAAAAAGAATGTAAAGGATTTTATGAATGATGTTGATGGTGTTGAAATAATATTTTAGGCACCTTGAGTTAAATAAAATATACTATTAAAATTAATTTAACCTGTTTCTTTTCTACCTTTTAAAAATGTGACTACTACAAATTTTAAATTTATATATATGGCTTTTATTTGTGGGTCATTTTTATGTCTATTAGAGAGTGCTGGTTGATAAGATGGTTACATATATTATTTATATGTATATAAATATTTATATTATTATATTTAATATTACCACGATAGGATCTTTAATCCTCTTTAATTTCTAAGTTTTTGATTCAGAGAGTCTTTGAATTTTAAGTGAACTGCAAATAATGTTATCAATTCTCAAAAAATGTACTTTTGACACTTCAAAACATTACTTTTGAAGGATATTTCTATATTTCAATATCTTTGACTCAATTTAAATAATTAAGAATAAAATCCAACCTGAAAAAGGTGAAGAAATAATAGCAGCTCTTACAACCAGCAGCTATTTTTTCTGTGAAAAGAGATGTCTGAAATGGAGCCAAGGTGAAAGTGAAAACTAACTATTGATCCCTTGCTGTTATTTGCTCATAAGGTATACTTTGAGAAGCTACACATTATCAACATAAGTCAATACGAAACAGAGATTTAGTAGATATTTGCATATGACATTTAGCATGAAAATGTATACATAAACCACACAGTCATAAGATTTTTAAAATTAAAATTGCATTATTATAACTTTTAGCATTCTTGATTTTTTTTTTAACCTGCGTTAGTCTGAGGCCCTGTTGAAAGAATATTTCCTAGATGGTTCAAATAAGATTTAATGAAAGACAAGATTAAGAACAAAAACAAAGCAAGGAACAAAGACTAGGAGCAACACAATATCATTACCACTGCCAGGGCTGATAGAAAAAGGTTTGAAATGGTTTTAACAGAATGCAAAACAGGTAGAGCCAAGGAGTAGGAAGTCTTCAGAGCTACCTGTGGTCAGGAATGCAGTACCAGGCAGTGAAATAGTAGGCAAGAAGTATCCTGATACCTCTCTCTCCCCTTATCTTCTGACCTCCTCAACTGGTCCAGCCCAACTGGAAACACAACTTTATGTGCAATGACTCAGAGAAAGATGGACAATGAATTTGGAAAAAAAAAATAATAAAGTTAGCACACTTAGGAAACAATTTTTATCCAGGATTATTTTGTCTAATGTCTAAAGCAGTGTGAATAAGCATAGTGACCAATGGGAAAAATCAAATGATATGGGAAAGCACAACAGCAAGGTGGTTAATTAAATAAGACATGCTACCTCAGAATGAAGAGCATTAATATGGAATAAGCTCTGTGGTGGAAATAGACATCCAGAAGAGTCATAATGTTGTAGAAGGATAAAAGAATATGTGGTAGATATTGAAAGATTATAGTGCCTAAGTTTCTCTTTTGATTAATTTATGAATAAAAATTATAATTTATTGTAATGAATAAAATTTAAATTAAAAGGCAAAGAGTGCCTAATTATAGTTCTTGAAAACAAGAAATTGGATAATTTAGAGGAAATTGCCAAAAGACTAGAATTTTATAAGTAAAGAATGCTGTATTTTCAACTTTTGACATTTGACACTAGTTTTTATGAGAGCAGTGGTTTTTGGTTAGTTAAAACTCTCAAGAAAAATTTAAGACTCAGCTACAAAATATCACAGATTATTCTTTCAGTACTTTATTATATACCTGTCCCCTATATAGCTTCATTGGTATAGGCAAATAAAATGGGTTCAAAAAACTGGAATATATGCATGAGGTTGTATTTATTTCTAGGCTCTGAACATTTCTCATGCTGTGAGTGATATGACTTTACCTTGGCTATGGCCATTCTCTACCTTTCCTTGATCTCCTGGATAATATCTACTCAACCACCAAGAATAAACCTCCTCACAAAAATCAATGCTCCTTTCCGGGAAAGCTTTGCCAACTGTCCTCCCACTCCTAGCCCATTCCTACTCTTAGGTGGAGTTGAGTCCAGCCTCTTAGAATAATATGTGCCATCGAACTGTTGAACCAAAACAATACTCAGAGAAAGAGGATAATGTATTAGTCTATCCTCAACACTACTATGAAGATGCTACCTGAGACTAGGTAGTTTATAAACAAAAGAGGTTTAACTGACTGACAGCTTCACATGGCTAGGGAGGAACTTACAATCATGTCAGTAGGCTTGGGGAAGTAAGGCACGTCTTACATGGTGGCAGACAAGAGAGTGAGAGCATGAGGAAGTGCCACACTCTAAAATCATCAGCTCTTGTGAGAACTCACTCACTATCATGAGAACAACAGGAGGGAAACTGCCCCCATGATCCAATCACCTCCCACTATGTCCCTCCCTCCACATGTGGGGATTATAATTTGAGATGAGATTTGGCTAGGGACACAGAGAAAACCATATCAGATAGATAGCATTTTGTTTCTATTCATGTTTGGTTGAGACTTCAGTTATAGTTTTCCATCCAGGAATAGCAGCGCTAAAATTCTATATCATCAATTAAGAGAAAAACCATACCCTTATTTTGATATAAGCTTGGCAGTTGAGGAAGTCAAAATTCTATTTTGAAAGGAATAATTCTCACCCTTCTGGAAGGTCACAGTTATACTTGCTGACAAAGTTACCATTTTCATCAAGGTTTCTTTCAACTGCTCAGACAAGTACTTCATTGAGACCCCAAACTGTCATTCTATTAAGCATGGGTAGTATTTAACTTAGACAATTTTCAGAACATGCACTGACACCATCCTGTCACCTGTAGAAAACATCAGTTATGTTGTATGGAATATCTTGTTTAAAGCAACGACACAGACTTCTGATGGGCCTGCCAGCTTTGAAATGCGACCTGAATAACAGGACAAATTGACCTATTGAATGATGTTATTTAATATAAGAGTTCTTACCATTTCTGATACCTGTTTTAAAAAAACATTTACAATCATTAATTCATATCGATAGCCATATTATTTGGAAATATTTTCCATTCAATTTTCCCCAACTTTCCTAATCTTAAAACATTTTAGAAATACATAATACCCCGCTAAAAAGTAATAATCCTGTGACAAGTATCTCAATATTTTTGGCAAGTCTACAGGGGACTCTAGGACTCTATATTCTCAAGAAATTCATCTTGCCCCCAACCCAGAGGACTCCCATGATCAGGCAAGTCTGGAGAAAACTACTTCAGTTGAAAAACAGCTGGTAATATTTTAATTACAATGTTTTAAAGATGTACTCGGAACCACTTAATTTTACTGTCTTAAATAAAATTAATAACCCTAAAATAAAATTTATGGTGTATTTATTACACATGCAGAGAACTATTATGTGACTGGCAATTTTTTATTTTCAAAATAAGATTGCATATATGTGCTTTCAGATAGACATAATTCTTGATCTACAATTTTTGTGTTTATAAACAATCGTTCTTAGAAAATTTTTAAAAAATTTCTTGTATTTTATGGAAAAACCTCCAAGTATCTAAATCATTGAGAGTAGCTACCATTTATTGAATGCCTACTATTATATATGATATTCTTTACACATAATTGTATTATTCCCCACAAGAAGGTGAGCATTACTGTGCTTATTATTTTACAAATGAGGAAAGCAAAGATCAAAACTGCTAAGTAATATGTCCAAAATCCCACAGTTAATATCAGAACATTACTTTAAAATAGATCATTCCTGAATATTGCATTGCCTTCCAGAAAAATAATGTAATATACTAATTTACATGTAAAACCAAATCAATAAAATTTTTCATCTGTGCTGTTCTTGAAGCATTTACTTTCATTATCTAATTATAGTAAAGTTGTGACTTAAATTAGTTATATAAATATGTAGTTTATGTCTAGAAGTATGACAGCTTAAATAGCTTTTTTAATTTTTTAATTCAGCCATCAATAAAGAAGAAATGGTGATGATATCATTGGTTGTGAATGACTGTTAAGATGTACACACCATAGAGTAAAATTTATACTTGAATCGGTTCTTAGGGGAAAAATTTGACAATATCTTTCCAGATAAAATCAGAATGTCCCCAGGGTTTATAGCCAAATCAATGAACTTACAGTCATCTTTCGAGATGTTTAGAAATATAAGGAAGGAACCACACTGTTTAAATACTGTTGGTGTCAATTTTTAAAATTGCTGTGCTTTTCAGATCTTGCTTTTGCTAGTTATGTAACCATTTACTCCTCAATAAAGTAAACACAAAAATAGTCTTGATAAACTTTTAACTTGTCAGCAAAAATACTCCCAAAAGCATAGAATAACTAATATATTCAGGCTGATGCACACACGCAGAGAAAGAGGGGAGAGGGAAATTTTGACAAGCTCTAGCCTTTATGCACATACTTAAGTGAAGTTATTTGATTTAAAATGGTTCTTAAATTTATCAACCTACTTATTTTATTATTGACGTGAAAGAACATTCTTGGGAACAAGCACTAAAAAACGTATATTTGGCATGTAAACAACAAGCTAATTCTGTAACAGAAAAATTTCTGGCCAATTATAAAGAAAGTCTCCCTAAATTTACTTGCCCTCAATCTATTTTGATAACTAAATATAAAAGAAAATGTTATCCCACTGATTTATCCAAAACAATTGCATTCATTACCTGGGAAATTTCAATAATTTATTTATATCTGGTATTAAACGAAAAAGCCAAAAAGGAGAAAGGTTTATTATCTCATTTACTTAAGAAAAAAATAAGGTTTTTAATGATGTCCTAAGAGTATGTACATCATCAGCAGAATTATTAAATGAAAAAAAAATTTAACTATTTTTAAAAGATTTTAGAGATAGAATCAGAGAGCTTGGTTGCTGTGTAATAATCACCGGGAATTGATCATATGCCTATAATTGTCCATATGCATTTTTGTTCCATCAATAGATGTTTAAAATTTTTGCTCTAGTTCAGCAGTACTCACCCATGTGACCCCAAATGTCATTACTCTCTTTTACATCTTACGTTGAATTAAGATACTATATTTCAGTAGGTCTGTATTTCTTTTTCTATTTCTGAAAAATTGTCACATCCACAATTTTTCTATGCACCTTTTGTAGATAACTATTATTCCAGAAAATAATTGAGTTTACATGAGCAGAATGAGTAGGAGATAACACTTGCATCAGATATATGAGGTGCAACCAAAGTTATACGCAGAGTAAATGTTATTTTCACTACTTTTGAAATAAATGAAATATTTTATTAAGGACTTAATAAATAGGAAGAAAAATAAGCAAAATCTAAATAAGTCAGAAGGAAATAATGATGCTTTAAGCAGAAATAAGTATAAAACAAAACAAGGGATATGATCAATATGAGACATAAATAATTATACAGAACAAACTGATTAACCAAATTATTTTGAAAATGAGAAAAAGAATATTTTCAAAAATTATAGAATATGTTTTAAGGTAAGATTTTTCTGAGAAAAATTTATGCTAATATATTTAATTATCTCAAGAAAATACAATTTTCTAAAGAAAAATATACAAATAGCCAAAACCAATAAGAATTTAAGAAAAGAAAACTTACAGCAAAAAAAAAAAACAAAAAACAGATGTCAAAAACAGCACAGAAAAGCATCTTCAGAGACAGATGCTTTTACACTTGACTTATTTGAAGTTTTCAAGACACAGATGTCTATGCTTAAAGAAATGGTGCAAAACATAGATTTAAAAAGTGGAACGTTACCAAATTCACTTTATAAAGCAATAACTACTGTGACAATTAAAGCTGGCTGAGATATACAGAAAATAAATATGTGTATCCAATTATTTATAACTGTAGACATGTAAAATCCTAAACAGACTATTACAAAATGGTCTGTAGTCCAAGAATCAAACTATTCATCATTATGAAATCTACTAATAAAATTTGTCATATAGATTAGTTAAGTAAGAAAATAACATAATGTTTTCCACTGGATCCTCAAAAAGGCAACAACAAAAATCAAGGATGATTAGCTAGTATAAGATTTTAATATACGGAAGTAAAGATGCTTTCTCAACATGAAAAGTATCAACCTGAGACCAAGAGACAATGTGGCACTTAACCCAAAGCCACAGGAAGGCACCATTAGTATGGTATATTGTCCTAAGTCTAGCTAGTGAAACTTGGAAAGGAGAAAGTAAAATAATTATTTGCAGATGATATAATGTTAAATCTGGAAATCCCAAATGTGTATAGATGTAAAGCAATGTAACATTTGAACCTCACTGAAAATGAAACTTATATATAGAAAAAGACTAAAGAGTGTCTTTGGAAAGAAGAATTGTAGTATCTGGTTTTTTTCTACCTTTTGTTGATTTCCCAGATTTCTGAATACATATGTAATGTCTAAACAAGGTAAATGAAAACAGTAAAATTAGCTGGAAACAATAACATTAAACAAACTGGCAATAGGGGAGAAAAATCATTCCTGTGATGCTAAAGCCACAAACAGTTTTGTGTGTAGACTTGTACATGTATGTGATACACACACCTATTCAAACGTATCCATGTGTGTGAATTCATACTATACGTATTATTTTTTAATTTGTAATGATATTGGCTTCTTGTCGTTATTTCATAAAATACATGTATTTATTCTAATCATTTCAACAGCCAGACACATGGTAGTTTTTTATATGGGTTTGCTATAAATTTCTTAACTAGTCCCTTATAAATGGAATTTAAATTGTTCACAGACTTTACATCTTACAGATAATGTTTCAGTGAAGATTCCTGTGTATATGTCTTTTTCAACTTACGTATTGCTACAAAACATACTACCACAAAATGTAGTGACTTAAAACAATAATCTATTCTGTATCAAGATTTTGTGTGTCAGGAATTCATGGGTGATTCTTCTATTACATGTGCCGTGAATGGAAGTCACTAGGTGGTATTTAGGGTCCAGTGTCTAAGGTTGCTTCCCTCCTAGGACTGGCACCTAGACAGGACATCCTGGAAAGCTCGACTCAGCAGGCTCTGGATAGGAGTACCTCTGTGTAATCTCTTCAGCATGGTAGTATTAGTATTTCTGGGCTCCCCAGTTGGTAACTCTGAGTTCAAAAAAAGATATCCTAAGAGGTCCAGATGGAAGCTGCAAGGTGTTTTATGATCTAACCTTAGAAATCCCATAACAGGCCGGGCGCGGTGGCTCAAGCCTGTAATCCCAGCACTTTGGGAGGCCGAGGCGGGCGGATCACGAGGTCAGGAGATCGAGACCATCCTGGCTAACACAGTGAAACCCCATCTCTACTAAAAATACAAAAAATTAGCCGGACGTGTTGGCGGGCGCCTGTAGTCCCAGCTACTCGGGAGGCTGAGGCAGGAGAATGGCATGAACCCGGGAGGCGGAGCTTGCAGTGAGCCGAGATCGCGCCATTGCACTCCCGCCTGGGAGACAGAGCAAGACTCCGTCTCAAAAAAAAAAAAAAAAAAAAAAAAAAAAAAGAAATCCCATAACATCACTTTTGCTACTTTCTACTGGTCAAGAACTTCACTAACACCAGCCCAAAGTCAAAGAGAGGAGAATTAGATTCCACCTCTCCATAAACATAGTAAATAATTTGCAACCATCTTTTACTTAACATAAGTTGTAAGTCTAGAGTACCCTGAAGTGCAATTACGGGGTCAAAGGGTCTATGCATTCCTGTCACCCATTTGCACCCATGGCTCTGAGGGATGCAGCCTCAAGTCCTGCATTTCCTTTCCTTGTTTATTTTCTTTTTTTCTTTTTTTTTTTTTTTTGCCCTTGGAAGAGAGAAGAACAGAATCTTCAGTTCTGCTTGTTTGTTTTTACTTTGTGTGTGTGTGTGTGTCCTTGTGTTTTTTTGTTTTTGTTTTAATAGAATCTCCTCCCTCCTTTTTCCCCGCCCCCGCTCTCACTCCCCACCTCCTGCCTTTTGTTCCTTTTGATGCTGTTGTTTCAGTGTGAATCCACATTCCTGTTTGTACTCCTTGGTTCACCAAGTTTTAGGTTTGCAGTATAATTTCATTACACTAAAAGAAAACAAAATCGCTTTCCAAAAAGTTTGTATGAAACAAATTTTAAAGAAATCCCCAAGAGCACTTTTAAAGTAGATGTATGCATTGACAAGTTGATTGTCTCTGAGTGGCCCTCAAGGCCATCCAACATCTTCAGCAAGGGTCCATTTGTGATGGTACATGCAGCTGAGCACATGAAATGTGACTTTTGGTATAGACATTTTATGCATAATCAGGAAATTAAAAACAATATCAAGATAAACAAGTCAGAATTCTCCTTTATCTGTAAAGCTCACTGAAATCCTATCAGGTTGATTTTTATATGGTTTGCAATATATTCAAGGCTATCTCCTGAAGGTAGATCATCGAACTATTATACTGGGAGGTTAAATGGTGGTATTAACTGTATTAGAATGAGGCCTATGCTGAGGCAAGAAATCTTTTTGCTTTCCAAATCTTCTTTAGGTCATTTCCATGGATCGCTTTCCATATTTTCTTCCCTTCCCTGAAGCTGATGAGGTATGAGGAACTCAGAACCTTCCTCCACTTAGGTGGAGATGCTATACACATGCCTAACACTCCCAGTCTAAAAGTTTCGTTTACAAATATTACCTTTATCTGGCTACAAGCAAGAGAGAAACCAACTAACAGTGACTTAAAATATATCATTTATTTTCGCTTAACAAGCCTGGGAATAGGTAATCTCAAGATAGGTCAGCAACTCCATGACATTATCAAGGATTCAATTTCCACCCCACTGTTCTTATCTGTTGGCTGATTGTTCTCATTTTTATTGTCTTGTGGGGAAAAATGGCTGCCTTAGCTCCAGAAAGTATTTTCATGCTCAAAGCTTTTTAAAGAATGGGGAATGAGTTTTTTCCTCATCTTGTTCCCTTTTTTAAGATACTTAAAAGCTCCCCTACTTAGGCACCTCTTCAGCTGTTCTTGGTTACCCTTTGTCTTCAAGGAAGCTGAAAAAGAGATTACCTGACTTTCTGTTGTGAATAGATAAAGGAGAAAGAGATGGGTATGGCTTTCTGGTAGTGAACCAACAATTCTACTACGTAAGACAAAACAGAAAGCAGGTTGAGTCTTGAGATAAGGTGGAAGAATCACACTTAAGAATGCTTTTAGAATAGGAAAAATAAGTCTTTACAGGTTATATGTGGTCCAATCTAATTCCCCAATACAGATCTAGCAAATAATGAAACCCAAGATATTCTTATAGTCTTGGCTCTTATCCAAGACCACTTTTCTTGAAGAGCTAATGAAGGTAGATTTTAATGAGCTTGTGGCAATGTGAGAATTAAGAATATTCTCTCCCTCTCTCGCCGCTCTCTGTCTCTCTCTTTTTTCTTTCTTCTCTAAATTTGGCCTTAGTATCTGTTTTCCACTTGCTATGTTTGCTTTTTAAAAATGTTTGGAGCAAAGGATAAAAGAAGTTTTTCAGACAGAAATAACACAATATAGAGGAAAACACAAGAACTTCAGATACCTGGGTAAGGATTTGGGGTTTTGTTCTTGGCTCTGCTGCTAATTCTAAAGTCAGGGTCTCTCTCTTTAAGTATAAGTCTTAATTTCCTTACCTGTAAATGAGGAAGTGGCAAAAGATTTCATTCAGGGCTGCATTTTATTATTTCATTATGATTCTGCTACGTAGTGACCAAAGTATTCTTAAACACTGAGAGCGTTATATTGTTTTTTTAATTTTCCTACCTTTGCTTCTAACTGGAATCACTTAATTATCATCATCATCATCCTCATCATCATCATCCACATCGTCATCATGAAGCATGAAGAGCCAGGCAATGTGCTAAATACTGTTTGTAAATTGTATCATTAAATTGTACTTCTATCCCCATCTTTAGAGATGACACCGTTGAAATTAGGAGTGGTTATTTGCACACAGTTGCTTGGAAATTTATGGGGCCAGAAATTATACAAAATTACAATTGATTACAGAGACCAGGTACTTAATCATTACACCACTGATTAACTGAGTAATATCTCAAGGAAGCAATGAGATTAGTATAAATGTCCTGGGTTTCAAACAAAACTTGTTAAATAAAATATTATCAAAATAAGAAAATATGAGTTTTTTTTAAAAGTTTTCTATCATATTCTGACAAGACTGACCCAACTCTCAGATCTGTGTTCACTTCGAATGTTTGTAAGCGGACTACACAGATTTAGGAGAGGCAATGGACACTCAAGAACAGCCAGTTCAAGTGTGGTGGCATGCACCTGTAATAACAACTATTTTGGTGGCTGAGGCATGAGAATTGCTTGAACCCAGGAGGTGGAGGTGGCAGTGAGCTGAGATCCCACCACTGCTTTCCAGCCTGGGCGACAGAGCAAAAGAATGGCTAGTTACAAGGTTGCCTAAATATTGATGAGGAATAAGACATACTGATTTTTTGATAGTTTCTAACGCCAGTACCAGAAAGACGAACTGTAAAAACAGAGAAAGACTGGCAGAACAGCCTGGGATAAGATAAAGTAATTGAAGGATTTGTTACAGTCCCCTCACACACTAAGTAAATCCGAATGCCGCGGTGGTCAGGGCAGAATAAGCAACCTATTGGACAGAGCAGATGCAACACGAAGCTCATAAAAGCCCTAGGTTGAGAAAGAAACAGATCATTCCTTTGCCAAAGTGAACTCCTGCCAGTGCTAATTCTACACAAAATGGGTTGGCAGTCAGCCTGCGGTGTGATGTTTGGGGCCAGACTCCCATGAGGGGACAAGGTGGAACTGCTACTTGCATGCTCAGAAAGCAGAAAAGGAAGACTTTATTGTTCTTTTTTCTTTTGATGCTTTAACTGAACAGGAAAATATTTTTATTTTCTGCCACACTCTTTGAAGGGTGCTCCAGACAGCGATGCAGAGACATTTGCACCTGAACAAAAATAAAATCAATCTCAAAAAGGGAAGGGGTGCTGAAGTGAATAAAATTTCACTCCTAATTTAATGGCAATTTGATGGTAATGTCTATTTTCTGAGACATGGCCATCTGAAAAGCTTTAAAATCAGCTGTGGCTCAGAAGTATACACCTGAAGTCTAAGAAATAAAATAATAGTTTTTGAATAAAGGTTTTTCTTTGCTGCGTAAAGCTAGATTGGCAAATATTTGTATTTTCCATGAAAAAAACACATTCATTGAATGGTATCTTGAAACATACTGGATAGAATTACAAGTTTAAAAGCCATTTACACCCTTGTACATCAACAGAGCAATTCTTTTGTAGCAAGAATCACAAATTCTTAGTAAGTTTCAATTTGAGGATGAGAAAGCAAGCAGAGAATAAAAACTAACATCTCTATAGGCATAACCACAGTATAGCCTCTGCCAATGCCAGCAGTTCAGGGATATATCTAAGTAGTGATCTCACTTGTCAAGGGCTGGCTGGAATTAGATGTGTGAGGTTTGCCTCGAGCAACAATCAGATAGGCTATGGACAGTCAGGGGAGGAGAACAAAACAGAGAGAAAATCATAAAACAAGGGTGAAAATCAGTACTTTATCCGGTAGTTCTCTCTGTCAATGTTTTGTGTTCACTTACTTGGAATCCCATAGATGGAAAGAGAAATAAGAAATAAGTCAATGTTAATTAGCTTGACTTGGCTATTCCATGATGTATATATTTTATAACATCAGGTTGTGCAATATAAGTATATATAATTTTTGTCAATTAAATATTTAAAAGCAAATAACAAACCTAATTCAAAAAAAATTAAAGTGAGATGAAAAACCTCACTTTCTCTAAAGAAGAACAGCAACTGTCATCTTTAGATCATTACTGAGCTACTCTGACCACCACCACTTATTAGAGAGCCGTGGGGCAGAGCTGTGCTGGGGAGAATGGTGCCTGCATTGCATTCTGAGGTCTTGATATAGAGTTAAGTTACAGGAAAAATGGTATCAGTGACCCAAGGTGTAGTAATCTTAATAGGTATTTCCCTAAAATTGAAATCCTACAAACCAGGATTACATATGTTATTTCCAGTCCTACCTAATTTTTTACAACTTGCATTGACATTTTCTAGTACTTGTGTTTTATAACTCTATTGGAATACTGAGGTGACTTCTTTATCAAAAACTAAACCCATACATTTCAAAACAATTCTGTGTTCATTAGCTTTTTCCAATTATTAAAAGTACATTATTTATGTAGTAAAAATTACCCCATGTCTTCTTTTTATTGGAATGGCTCAATTAGAGAATCCTAACCTGGCTCAGACCTTTGCATCTATAAAACAAGTGATGACCTAAGAGTATGATTTGAGAGGTACCAGAAGACTCTCCCAGAATAAAAATGTTGCCTCCTACATTGTCTGAATATCCACTATTGGGTGATTCTGTGGCTTACACGATCTCACCGTCAAATGTCCTCTTTTGCAAGCAAACATTGCTTCTGAGATAAGTAAAGCCTTGAAATGAAAGAAGTTGTCTAGTTATTTTCTCCTTAAATTGTCAATACAGAAACAGACTATCCTTCTCCTGGCAACAGGCAAAGTAATTTTTACCCTTCAAAATCCACTTTAATTACATGATTTTGGTATTTCTTTATTTTATTTTATTTTACTTTAAGTTCTCAGATACATGTGAAGAACATTCAGGTTTGTTACATAGGTATACATGTGCCATGGTGGTTTGCTGCACCCATCAACCCATCATCTAGGTTTTAAGACCCGCATGCATTAGGTATTTGTCCTAATGCTCTCCCTCCCCTTCCCCCTGACCCACTGATAGGCCCCGATATGTGATGTTCCCCTCCCTGCGTCCATATGTTCTCATTGTTCAACTCCCACTTATGAGTGAGAACATGCGGTGTTTGGTTTTCTGTTCCTGTGTTAGTTTGCTGAGAATGATGGTTTCCATCTTCATCCATGTCCCTGCAAAGGACATGAAGTCATTTTTTTTAATGGCTGGATAGTATTCCATGGTGTATATGTGCCATGTTTTCTTTATCCAGTCTATCATTGATGGGCATTTGGGTTGGTTCCAAGTCTTTGTTATTTTAAGTAGCGCTGCAATAAACATACGTGTGCATGTGTCTTTATAGTAGAACGATTTATATATAATACTTTGGGTATGTACCCAGTAATGGGATTAGTGGGTCAAATGGTATTTCTGGTTCTAGGTCGTTGAGGAATTGCCACACTATCCTCCACAATGGTTGAACTAATTTACACTCCCACCAACAGTGTAAAAGCATTCTTATTTCTCCACATCTCCACAGCCTCTCCAGCATCTGTTGTTTCCTGAATTTTTTTTTTTTTTTTTTTTGAGACAGAGTCTCGCTCTGTCACCCAGGCTGAAGTGCAGTGGCACAGTCTTGGCTCACTACAACCTCCATCTCCCGGGTTCAAGTGATTTTCCTGCCTCAGCCTCCTGAGTAGCTGGGACTACAGGCATGTGCCACCACGCTTGGTTAATTTTTTTATATTTTTAATAGAGATGGGGTTTCACAATATTGACCAGGCTGGTCTCAAATTCCTGACCTTGTGATCCTCCCATCTCGACCTCCCAAAGTGCTAGGATTACAGGCATAAGCCACCGGCCGGCCTGTTGTTTCCTGACTTTTTAATGATCTTCATTTCAACTGGCATAAGATGGCATCACATTGTGGTTTTCATTTGCATTTCTCTAATGACCAGTGATGATGAGCTTTTTTTCATATGTTTGTCGGCTGCATAAATGTCTTCTTTTGAGAAGTGTCCGTTCATATCCTTTGCCCACTTTTTGATGGGGTTGTTCGTTTTTCTTGTAAATTTGTTTAAGTTCCTTGTAGATTCTGGACATGAGACATTTGTCAGATGGATAGATTGCAAAAATTTTCTCTCATTCTGTAGGTTGCCTGTTCACTCTGATGATAGTTTCTTTTGCTGTGCAGGAGCTGTTTAGTTTAATTAGATCCTGGTTGTCAATTTTTGCTTTTGTTGCCATTGGTTTTGGTGTTTTAGTCATGAAGTCTTTGCCCATGCCTATGTCCTAAATGGTATTGCCTAGGTTTTCTTCTAGGGTTTTTACAGTTTTAGGTCTTACATTTAAGTCTTTAATCCACCACGAGTTAATTTTTGTATAAGGTGTAAAGAAGGGGTCCAGTTTCAGCTTTCTGCATGTGGCTAGCCAGTATTCCCAGAACCATTTATTAAATAGGGAATCCTTTCCCCATTTCTTGTTTTTGTCAAGTTTGGCAAAGATCGGATGGTTGTAGATGTGTGGTTTTATTTCTGAGGTCTTTGTTCTGTTCCATTGGTCTATATATCCGTTTTGGTACTAGTACCATGCTGTTTTGGTTACTGTAGCCTTGTAGTATAGTTTGAAGACAGGTAGGGTGATGCCTCCAGCTTTATCTTTTCACCAGAAGCATATCAAAAAGTTTATCCACCACGATTAAGTCGGCTTCATCCTTGGGATGCAAGGCTGGTTCAACATACGCAAATCAGTAAACGTAGTCCATCACATAAACAGAACCAATGACAAAAACCACATAATTATCTCAATAGATACAGAGAAGGCTTTCAACAAAATTCAACACCCTTTCATGCTAAAAACTCTCAATAAACTAGGTACTGATGAAACATAACTCAAAATAATAAGAGCTATTTATGGCAAACCCTTAGCCAATATCATACTGAATGGTATTTCTACCTCAAGGGGAATCAACTACTCCTTTCTCCTGGCTACCATAGGCATTATATTCACTATTATCATAGCATGTTCCACTGTGCTTTATAATTAGTTGTTTACAGGTGTCTGTTCTCCCTACTGAATTGTGACCTCCTTTAGGCCAATGAGTAGGACTAAGTCTAATTTGTATTTATCTTCATATTCCCAGGATCTACAGTAGCACCTTAGTATAGTGGGTGTTCAAATATGTTTCTAAGAAAATTTAATGATGAAAGGAGTACCAAAAATAGCAAATCCTTCTTTACTATCTTACCTAGGGTATAAGTCAGCCCTGTGTCTAACCCCATGTGAATTCAGTCAGAATGGCTGACTCGCTCATTCCATGCATATTGACTGAGCACCTGCTGTGTGCTGCGCCCTGCTCTAGCACTGAGAAATCAGTGCATCAGGCAGTGGGGGAAATAAATGGGACCTGTACCATGGAGCCTACATCACCCTGTGTCAGCTAGATAGTGAGCAAATAAAGAAATAAAAAAATACTCTATAATGCCAAGTAGTGACAAATGGTATGAAGAGAAGTCAAGCATGGTGAGGAGAGAGAGAGTGATGGACAAGGAAGAAAGGGAAGAAGATGCTGGATCAATGGTTGAAACAATTTTGTGGGTTGGCAAGGCATTCATTTAGGAAAACACATACTCCAAATACTATGTGACCAAAAGACAGTGGTGTAGCAAAAGGGGAGAGATGGAAGCAGGCCACCTGGGATCTATACATTAAGGGGTTGCATTTTCTGTACTCGTGGAGAATTTTAAAATAATCATCTAAGCACAAATCTGTCCTTTATTAATACCATGTGCTATTAATATTAAACAATGTTAGTAATAAAATATTTCTCCCCACTAGGGAAGATATGCTTATGCCTCCTCCTCCTTGGTGCACTAAGGCAGAAGTATATTGTCATCTTTTACATTTATTCTTATGTTTCAAGGCCTACTCTAATTTCTCAGCTGCACCACCAACATAGTCATTTCAAGTTAGGCTTTTAGGTATTTAATTGGGTTTTCTGTTCCACTAAATACAAAATTTGATGGGTTATACTTTGCATTATGTTTTTGGTCTTAAAGTGATCTAAATAGGCCCTATTTTCTACTACAAATTGAATGAATCATACAATTAATTAGAAAATACAAGTTAAATCAGTTCTCACTTGCTTCTATTAAATTTACTTTCAGCCTGTCAGGGATTGTGAGTCCATTGTTTCTTCAGTGATATTTTTTCTTTATAATCTATCTTAATAATTTTTTATTTGGCAATAAAACTGTTTGAGACTTACTTATATTGGCAGGAAAAATCTATTAATTGAAAGAAATCAGTAGATTTGGGAAATGTTGGTCATTAGTAGCTCCCCAGCTGTCCCTCTTTTGTAGTCATTCTATTGGTAGACACTGTAGGAGAAAATATGCAAAATATCTTCAAGAACTTACATATATCTGGCCAGGCATGGTGGCTCACGCCTGTAATTCCAGCACTTTGGGAGGCCGAGGCGGGTGGATCACGAGGTCAGGACATCAAGACCATCCTGGCTAGCATGGTGAAACCCCATCTCTACTAAAAATACAAAAAATTAGCTGGGCGTGGTGGTGGGCGCCTGTAGTCCCAGCTACTTGGGAGGCTGAGGCAGGAGAATGGCATGAACCCAGGAGGAGGAGCTTGCAGTGAGCGGAGATTGCGCCACTGCACTCCAGCCTGGGCGACAGAGCGAGACTCCGTCTCAAAAAAAAAAAAAAAAAAAGAAAGAAACTACATATATCTGTCTCAAGATTATGTGCTTACAGAAGATGAAAGCAGACTGTGTGTTCTTTACGTTTAAGAAATGTACAGCCTCACCGTACAGATAAACAGCATGTATTTATCAAAAATCTTTCAAGACAAAATTTGAATGAAGAGAGTATGTTTGGCTCATAAGCACTGCCATATTGAAGCTATTCAGGCAATTATTTTGGTTTCCAAGTAGAAATATGTTACAAGAAAATGTTGGCATTCTCACTGATAAGAACCTAATAGGTTAGACGTCTCCTCTTTCTTTTTCAAGCCTTTCATGTATTTTTTTCTTAGAAAAGTAGTTCAAATACTGTTGCAGATTAATATTTTGATATATTAGCCAACAGGATTTCTGCCTGTAAGTGTGTGTATCTCGTGATCTTTCCAAAGCTCACAGAGCTGGCTCCTTCCAAGTTCATATCTCAGGGAAAGGATATATTAAGAGAATTACAGAGCCAACAAAGGAGTCAAATTACTGGCTTTTGAGGCAGCCTGATTTTACCGGTGGGAGTGAGAAGCATGAGCCCAGCAACCTTGTGGAAGTCAGAAACAGCAACTAGCTTGGTCCAGCTGACACAGAGGACTGTGCTCAAGGGTAATCAAAGTTGTAAGGTGAATATATAGTGAATCAGTGTTTGAAGGCTACTGCAGGTAGATTTGGATCCAGTAGGAATTGAGAAAGAGTGTCACATGCAAAGGTGAGTATAATTATTTAAGCAAATTATCTAGTTCTAAAAAAAATCCCGTGGTAGCTGAAGTGCTTTTTGTTGGTCAACTCTCCTTACCAAAAACCTTCTGGGAACATTCTATCACTAACATAACTGTCATCAAATGCTGGAATGTGGAGGAAAGTTCAGGTCTATCGGAAACAGAGTCCTAAGGAAGAAAACAGACAAGTTGAGTTTTATGGTTTACACCTGGAGGAAGGTTTGAGACTAGGTCACAGAGATAATACCTTACCTTAATGATGGCAAGCAACCTCTGCTGATGAAGGTGTCATGGAGGAAAGATCATGCTGGCTGAGGACAAGCTTTCTGTGTTTCAATCGGTCAACCACGTAGTCCTTCCTCCAGGGGCCTCAGCATAGAGCTACCATTTGTCAGCAGTCCACTTGTGAAAAAATCCTACTTAACAATCCAGTGGCTGTTGACCTACCATTCTCTAAGGAACCCAACAGCTTGAAAAGCACAGCCCTAGAGCAGCAATATTATTAATAACTCAAAGCCTCTAGAATCTGACTGCCATACTCAGAGTCCTAGCTCTTCCTTAGAATCATAGTGGAGTAATCAAAAGCAAGTTGATTAACCTGTCTGTGCCTCAATATTCTCATCTAGAGAATTCATAGTGCTGTTGTGAGCACTGGGAGAGTCCATAGGATTTTTGGAGACATAGGTGTGAGTTCCTGCTGTAAAATTTATCATTACATAGCCTTTGGCTGACATGAACTAATAATGAGACATCACGAGCCCTTTGCAGTAGACTGATTAATGCCCTCCAAATATATCTAGGTCACAATAATCAGAATCTGTGAATCTTACCTTATATGACAAAAGGGACTTTGTAGATATGATTAAATTAACGATCTTGAGATGGGGAGGTTATCCTGGAGTATCTGGATGGGTCAAGATAATCACAGTGGTCCTTATAAAAGGACACAGAAGTCAGATTCAGACAAGTATGCAATATGATGACAGAAGCAGAGATTAGAGTGATGTACCTTAAGGCTGAGGAGCAGGCCATGTGCCAAAGAATAGGGACTGCTACTAGAAGCTGAAAAAGCCATGATTATAAAAGTTCTAATTTTAATGCCCTGAATGCTCAAATAAAGTCAGGCAATGTTTTATTGTACTCATTCTATAGACAAGATAATGAAGTTAAAAAGCACTTGTAACTTGCCCAAGATTAAGCGTCTAGTAAATAGGCAGTGAGAACCACCTTCCATCTGTCTAACTCCAAACACTACACTTTCCATGATTCCAAGGTGTTTCTGTGGAGACTTCTATCTCAAGGTTCCATCTTAAGAAAAACCAGTTACTTTGTTAAAATATAACAACATATCTATACATGCAACATCATTCTAACTCACTTCCAAACTTTGTCTTATTCTTAGCAAAGTAAAAAAGGAATGATAGTAAGAGAAAGCTACTTATTAGTACATCTACAGCTATAACCTCAAGCAGTTATGAAGATCAGGGGCTAGAATTAAAATATTTGAAGTCCAAAGAGATTTCAATCCTGAGTCAGCCACACTTCTGCCATGTGACCAAGGATAATTCACTTAATTTACCTTAGTTTTAATTTCCCCTAGTTTTAATTTCCCCATTGTTAAAATAATTACCTGACAAAGTTCTGTGGAAGAGTAAATGATATAATCAATTTGAAACTCTTTATATGCCATGCACATAACTGTAATTATGTTTAACCTTTACTGAGATCTGCTTACATGTCCTAAATTATTCTAACCTCAAAATATGAATTATCTCATTTAATTTTCATATTATTCCTAACCTGTAAGTATGCCGGAAGCAGTATAATAATGGCTTAGAGCATAAACTCATAATCCAAACTGTGGTATTAAACAACACATTCAACCTCTCTATGCCTCTACTTCCTCACTTATAAAATGATAATGATAACTCTTTACTTATATATCTGATGTAAGAAATAAATGAGTGTGTACGTGTCTGTGTGTGTGTTCAGCTTTAAGAACTGTGTGCTTCCTACGTAAGTGTTTGTGGTTATCGTTCCCCACTTTACAGATGAGAAAAGTAGTTAATTGCTCATCCTAAATCCAAGAGCTTTTAGATGCTGGGGTGCTGGACACAAGATTAAAACTCAATCTTTCCATGTTGCTTCTCAGTATTAAAAAAATACTTAATCTATGTTCTATAACATAATAAAAATGATATCAAAACTGATATAAAGGAATTTGAAATGACTTATTTCCTACCAGTAGATGGTGTGAAGTCTTTGCATAAGATTTTTTTCACTAATTTTTAAAAATTCCATTAAATTCATTTATTTGCAACCATTGGAATTTTTAAAAAGAAAGGACTCTGCACTTATAAATGAATGTTTATAGCAGCTTTACTCATAATTGCCAAAACTTGGAAGCAACCAAGATGTCCTTTAGTAGGTGAACGAATAAGTAAACTGTGGCATATCCAAGAAATGGAATATTACTCAGCACTGAAAAGAAATAAGTTGTCAAGCCATGAAAAGGCATGAAAGAAACTTAAATGCATATTACTAAAAGAAATAAGCCAATTCGAAAAGGCTACATACTGTATGATTTCAACTATATGACATTCTGGAAAAGGTAAAACTGTGGAGACAGTAAAAAGATCAGTGGTTGTCAAGGATTAGCAGGGCAGGAAGGGTAAATAAGCAGAACGCAGAGGATTTTTAGGACAATGGAACTACTGTGTATGACACTACAATAGTGGAAACACGTCACTATGCATTTGGCAAAACCCATAGAACATACAATACCAAGAGTGAGTGAACTCAAAGGTAAGCTGTGGACTTCGGGTGATAATGATGTGCCAATATTGGCTCATTGCTAGTTGGGGACGCTGTGCATGTGTGCAGGGAGGGGAGTATGGGAACTCTACTTTTGCTCAATTTGCTATGAACCTGAAAATGTTCTTAAGAAAGAAAAAAGGCAAAAAAGAAGCCTTCATCCATCTGATATTTGCTAAACTTCTTATTTTAAAATTGGAATTGCCCTAATTTGTTGCCTTTTTATGGTATTTTATAATAATATCAAGCCAAATGTGTGTGATTCTCTTTTAATCATATTTTGGGTGTTTAAAAGTATAATTTACACAAAATTATTAAAAATTAAATCTTTGATTTTTTTCATCATTATCATTCTGGAATTTAAATAACTCAAATAAAACATTATTAATTATTTGAGAAGGCCTGCCCCAGAAATCTGACCTAATTTTACCTGAAATTAATGTTACAGTCTGAGTCCTGTCCCTAGAGTGTTACCTTAAAAACATCATAATTTTCACCAAATTTGACCAGGTACTTGCTGTTTAAATTCACTTGTTTCATGATATAACACATTCAGAAAACGGAAAACCCATCGGCAGTGAACTCTACACTTCACCATGATCGTCTCTTCTTCTGTTATCATGAGCTACAACCTTGAACACTCCCCAACACTCTCAGCACTCTCGACGCAAAGCTTTCCTTTACCTTCTCTTTCGTTGTCCCAGAATGATATCAGATCCCTTCGGGTTATTTTGTTATATTCTTCTTTATTATTTCTGTCAGTTTCTGAAGCTTCTAATCTATGCCCAATAATATTCTCACTGCTGATAAGCATTCTCATTATCCACTCATCTTTGCAATCATCCTCACCAAATTTGGGAGATTTATATAGAATTTGTTTTTGTTTGTTTTTAATTAACTTATTACTTACTGGTAAGACAAATGCCAAGAAATGTTTGGTTAATTTTTTCACACTAACTTCCATCACTATTTATTGCTTCCTCCTTTTTCTTTCTTTCCTTCCTTACATCTCGCTCTCACCTTGTTTCTCTGCCTCCCTTCTTTTCGTTCCTGTAGGTTCGTTTACAATCTAAGTATAGGAAACACTGGATTAAATAACTTTTTAATTACTAACTCCAGTGGGGGGCCGTTGATTGATTTCAAGGATGAAGCTCCCCAAGGAAACTTTTCTGTCGGTGTGGTAGTATGTATGCCCTTGCATGTCCCCTGAATGCCCAATAACAACTACAACAACAATAAAATCACATGCAGTTTATATAAGCCTTGATGCAGAACTTTGGAGAGCTCACACCTTATCCTATGTGGTAGCATTTCTCCAGTTTTTTCTCTTGAGTTCTGAAAAATATATAAAAAGATGCATAAAGTCATTTCAGCACAGAAAAAATAAAAGTTACCTTTTTTTTATAGATCCAAACAGGGAAATGTAGTTTCCTGAGGCTGAGATCAAGCTGTTTGGACCTGTGACTGGCAGCATTTCTCAAAATCCTATAATACCTCAAATTTTCTGAAGACTTAAAGAACAATTTGGGATGATGAGACATTTTAGTACCAATAACTATTTTCATTTAGGAAAAGTCAACACATTGTTACCATTTTTGACTCAGATGGGATGTTAAGTCTCTTGGTCATGTAGCTGACAACATGCATAAAAGGCTGAACAGATGCTTGGTTCAGTCAATTCACCTGTAGTAACACGTCTGAAAAGAGACACTTCTGACTGAAATAATCACTGAACCTGAAGCATTTAGTGGAAATGGAAGTTAAGTGGTTAACTCATGTATCTGCTAAGATCACCCACAAGTTTTTCTGTGGTTGTTTTGTAAACAAAGCCATAGTGACCACAGTAGAATAGGAATCCATGGAGTGTGTAGCATCAGTAAGCAAGTTAATAGAATTTAATAATAATGGCATTAACCGGAAATATATAGATCTCTTTTGAAAAAAAAAAAAAAACACTTAGTAAAAGCCATGCAAATTATCTCATTCTTTTTCTGCAATGAAACTATTATACAGAGCAGTAGAAATAAAGCAAATGATCAAAGAATTGGCCAATCTGTGAGCAAGAAAGAAAAATTCAAGTAGTACAGTAATGAATTAAACAGAAATTAGAAAAATATGTCTTCAAAGGTCAGCATCTAAGAAAATTCATAACAGAGGCCTTTCTAAATATAAAGGTATATAAATAGACTAAATGAGTGACATTAACAACTTTTGAAAAACAAATAGATAATCATCATCTGCTTGGATAGTCTTCAGTAAAAGAAGTGAACTATGTTACAATCTGAGTTTATTTACAATCTGACAATCTGCATACTCTGGTTCCTATGTAATGAGACAGCCAAAAAAATATTTGATCCAATTAACTAATTCATTCCCCATGATACTGTAATCTTATCAAAAGTATAAGAAATTGAATTGAGAAGTATGCAAATACATTTTTGAACTTTTCAAAAGATACAAATGCAAAAACAATATATAAACTTAGACCTCCTTTGGACTGCAAAAGCCTAAATTTTTTTAAAGGAATTTAAATAGGTGCAAACTATTTTCTTCCTAAAGCAGATTAACTAGTTGGGTATTTCTTTGAATAGTTTAAAAGGTTGAAGTTATATGTGGCAGAGTGAATAGGTAATGATATATGCCTCATTCACCAAGGAAACAAATGTTTTGTTTCCCAACTCTAATTCTGTATTTTGTAGTAAGCTAGAATGATATAATATACACTAGTATTATTGTAAAACAAGAGCTTATTACCTGGCTAAGTAAGTTGATCTTTGGAAAAGTGTACAAGTGCTTTGAAATAAAATAAAAACTACTTAATCCAATCTTCTCTCATACAATTTCTTTCAAGGAGAACAGACATAGTCTGTTAAAATAACAAAGAATGTAGAGTTTCCATTCATGGACAAAGTGTCCGCATTCAAACTCCCTAAAGCTACCTTGCCCCTCTTCTCAACTTTCTTTGCAGTAGGGAAATGTGATTCCATGAAACCACCGGGATTCTGTTTTATGTTAACTGGCAGAGCTTTTCACATCTCACAGACCTGGTGACACCTAAATGACACACACTTTGGATTGTCTTGTTGTGTGGAAAAGCTAGATAAAGGGAGGAGGAGAAACTTAAAACAGGTGCGCAACGGCAAGGTGGCATTCACAAATGTTCCTGAGATCTGGGCCAGGCTTAGGATCATTGGGGAGATAAAACAATCACTCTAGTGAAATGATTTCACAAGAAGTGTTAAGTTACAAACAGAGTCCTGAGAGTGCCCTAAAATCTGACAGCCCTAGAATGGAGTTTTGCAAAGGAAAAGGTAAAAATCTTCAGAATCTACAACCAGGATATGAGCAGAGACTAATACTATTTACATGTAATTAGTAGACTATGTCTGGCTTGCAAAGTGACTGTGGAATTGTGTTAGATGGGGACTGACTAGTATAAAATACTGGCATTTCCAGCTGTACTGGGGGATAAGATAGAATGTTTGGAATGGAATTCTATTTGGTCTCATATTTATATCACTTCTAGAATTCAGCTATCGATGTGTATTTAGTATATATATGTATTCAAATTCTTTATAAGAAATTATAAACAATGCATGTTTTCTAGTTTCAGAATGATTTAGTGATTTAGAACAAAAGATTTCAAACTAATTTGAACAAAATGTGCATATACCGTCTAAGTTTCTGACTTTATAGAAATACATCTTTAATGCATGCATTCTCAAAAGACTTTTTAAAAGTGTGTTCAATAAAAAAATCACAAAAGGTTGAAATGTGACTTCCACAAGATTACAAAATGTAAAACAAATGTCAAAGTAAATTTTTGCAATTGCTTTTGATTACAGCATTTTGAGATTCTAGAGCATTTAAGGAAATTCTTAAACCAGACTTTTTTTTTTTTTAACTAAACATAACCTCCCTTGAACCTAACCACATTTCTTTCCCCTCCTGTCAGTCAGTTCCTTGTACTTCTTTTGAATCGCTATTTGTAAGACAGGCCCCTAGGGCAGAAAGCATTTGTTGGGCCAGCTCCCATTATAAAAAGATCTTTCTGAGAGCTGGGATCCTCTTCAGTGCTGAGAAGGCAAGGCCTTTTCTGGAGGTCCATTTTATTAGACTCCTTGGTCCCACTGTCAATGTGAGTAACTCACAACTTCTTAGAAAAAGAATGAAATCAAGTGTGAACCCAGGGTACAAACCAGAGCTTTTATACAGTCAATGAGAATATTTATTTTCTTCTCTGAAAGTTCAGTAGTGGCTAGAGTTACTAATGGGACCAATCATTACCAAAACATATCTGTATCATTGGCTGTATTTTTTTCCAGTTCTGAACACAACTGTATTATCCTACCACAATAAAGTGCCTCCTTTCAGCTAATGAGTTCAAAACTGAATCTAATCTTGGTAGTTATATGAGTAAAGCAGCGGGGCTCATTCCCATTTAGGAGAGCGGTTCTGTGTGTCACAAAAGGAGGCCAGGTGGAAATAAAATGCACATCTACTGAATTCCTTTTCACCATTCCAGCTACTAGAAAGCACTAGCCTCATTGAGTTCCACTCAATCGCTTGCTTATTTGACATCATGATTATATACATAAAGTTATAACTTTCTGTTTATCAAACACCATAGATTTCACGAGGATTGTAATTTTGAACTTGGTCTATTTGTGCCAAATGGACTGAAAATAATAATTAGAGACAATTTAACATAATGAATACAGTAGTTTCAGATAAATTGCCCTTACAGAATATTAATTTTATTTGTTAAATAGAAAAGGATAAAATTCCAAGGCCAGATCTATTATGGTTTTATTTTTAGAACTCATCTTCAATTTCTCTTTTTAATTTAGAAGATGACAATTTAGACAAAATGAAGAGATATTTAGCTAGTAAAATTACTACATTAGGATGTTAGTTTAAATTAAAAATTTGACTTAAATTCACTCAAAATCACATTCTAGTTACGTTATGATTTTGTGTGTATGCATTACTGTGAGTTTAAAATCTCCTTAGTATCTAAGCCATAAAAGATTATTCAAGTTTGAATTTTTTCTAGTTTGTTAGTTTCATTAGCCTAAATGAATAAATATAAAAGTAGATATATTGAGAAAAGCATACTGAATTTTATATTGAGAAGTCTAGCTAAAACACTCTTTTGAATATCAATGATTGGTCAAATTTAAATAGAACAAATGTCCTTAGATGTCTTAATTTACTCTTTTTTATTGTTATGATTATTGATCCTGAAGGATTTACCAAAGGTTTATCAAGGACAGGGTTATGAACTTAATGATGGGATTGAAATGTGACTTATACAGATGTAATGCTTTGATCAAGCCAGGCTGAAGGATTTGTGTGTCTCCTTACTCACTATGTGATTTCAGTCCTATGTGAACCTCAGGAAGCATGACACCTGCCTCCACTGCCCTCCCCAGTCTGAGCTCTCCTGGCAAATAT
Organism: Symphalangus syndactylus; assembly: GCF_028878055.3. Lineage (NCBI taxonomy): Eukaryota > Metazoa > Chordata > Mammalia > Primates > Hylobatidae > Symphalangus > Symphalangus syndactylus. The sequence continues at coordinate 48,177,698 of NC_072440.2, forward strand.
CCACCAAGTTATGTTTTTGAAAGCTAATTCAGCAGACTTCTCACAAGTAAAATTATCATTCCTCTTTGTAGCTCTATAACCTATGTATAGTTTTCTCATAACTCCCAGAACTCTGTCCTTGTTTCTTACTGGTGCATCTCTTTCTACTAGGCTGTTAAGTTTCTTGATAGCAGAATCTATGTGCTCATCATCTTGGTGTCCTCCAGATCAAAAAGTACTTCACTCATTTCAAAAATAATTATTATGAAATATGTTCCGAGCATGAGTTTGGTGTCTTCCAGTGATAGAAGGAAAGCCAGTGTAGCTTGAGAAGGGATAACAAAGGGGAGACTGTAGGAGATGGGACAGACTAGGAATCAATCATATTGGGTATTGTAAGCACTAATACATTTCATTATTTTAAGTGAAGTGGGAAGGCATCAGAGGTTTCAAACAGGAGAGATATGATCTGATTGATGTTTTTTAAAGCTTACTCTAACTGATGCATGAAGAATAGGCATTAAAGGAGAATGAAAACAATGGAAAAAAAACAAAAAAATGAAAAACAAAACAAAAGAAGAGCATAAAGTTGGGAGGGCCATTAGGAAGCTTCAAGTAGGTTGAACTAGGGTATCAGTAGAGGAGATGGAGAGAGGTTGGTTTCATGTTATGGAAGTAATGTTCTGGATGGATATATGAGATGACAGAAAGAAAGCAACTGAGGCTCACGCAAGGGTTTTTGGTTTGAGTAACTGGGTGTATTGCATCATTTATGAAATGGCATGAGTAGAGAAAAGGTTGGACTGTGTGTATGGTATCAGAAGGTGTTTTTGTTTTGACGTGTTTTGTGTCCACATTTAATTTTAGATGCCTTTTAAACTTCTAAATGAAACCACCAAGTAAGCAGTTGAATATGCAAATGTAGATCTCAGTATTGATAAGTTAATTAATTAACCAATACCTCATGGAAGCTTCTCAAATTGTTCTTTGTCAGAACACCAAGATTATATGATTGTACAAATTACATAAATGGCCTTCATTCAATAAATGGGAGAAAGGTTTACACAAGAATCTTCTCAAATGTACATTTTATCCTAATATATTTTTTCTTACATTTTCACTTATCTACATGAGAGTCTGGCACTAGATAGATAATTATATATAAGAAACATATATATGCTATAAACACAAATCCATACACATAAATATCATTCAATATTTTTATTATGTGCTTAATATTTAGTTCTTTTATGACTTTCTATCTAGATGTCAATATCTTTCAAATGACTTAGCACTTGAAAACATTTGAGAATCACTCTCTAGGGGACCTGATGTGGTATCCCAAGAACCCAGCTGTGACAATCTCCAATATTCTGCTTTTCTCTTCTATAGGGACTCTGGGTACAAGTTACAGATGTAAACGTCTCTACAAAGGGTTAGAAGCTCCAAGATGGATAATTATCACCACCATTAAAACCAACTGTGTCCTAACTAATGATCCTAAAAGGGAAGTCATGGGTAGTTGGGCCAAAATTCAGAGTGTCTATAACTGAACTTGCTATTAGAAACTCATTGCTTCAATCAATGGGATATTAGCAACTGCATGTTACCATTAAGGTAGAAGAATTATACACAGCATTAGAGATGAAGAAATAATTTTAATAAAGAAAAGAAAAGTGTTACCCAAAGTAAATGTAGCAAAAAGAAGACAGTAGGTTGATTTTTTATTGGCTTATTTAACAGCACATTGTGAATTCTAAATGAAGCTGTTTTCTACCTCATAATGTTCACACCTGGTGCTGTAAAAAATTCATAGTGTTTTATGGGCTGTGGCTGTCAGTGCTTCAACAATACTGACTCATGAATTGTTTATGTTGTTGTTTTAATATAATTTAGAGGACACATATCTTCTTCAGCAAAAATTTATTTTTCAGATGAGTTTTCTTACATCTTTAGGCTATTTTTAATTTCTTTGTTAGGAGATTTCTAAACATTTCACCTTAAAAAAGAATTCTACAATTTCAAAAACTGATAGACATTGACACTGATTTCTTTGGCTTCAGTTTAGAAAAGATGACTCCAGTTAGTTTATTTTAAAATCTTAGGGAAACAATTTAAAAACTGTATTAACAAAAAAGGAAAAAAAACAGAAAAGTTACATATAAAGATTATCCTTCAAACTGACTCCTAGCTAAAATGTCCACATGAAAGAATACAAAGGAATGTAAAGAAGCTACCACTTCTTCATTTGCTGAACAGCAAAATGATATACTTCATTGCATTTGTTTTGTTTTGTTTTGTTTTGTTTGTTTTCAAAACAGTTTCACCCTGTCCCCCAGGCAGGAGTGCAGTGGCATGATCACAGCTCACTGCACCCTTGATTCCCAGGGTCAATAGATCTTCCTGCCTCAGCATCCCAAGTAGCTGGGACTACAGGATTGCACCACGGCACCCAGCTAATTTTTGTATTTCGTGTAGAGACAAGGTTATGCCATGTTGCCGAGGCTGGCCTTGAACTCCCAGCCTCAAGCAATCTGCTTACCTCAGCTTTCCAATTGCTGGAATTATAGGCAGGAGCCAATGTGCCCAGTCCTCATTCTTATATATGTTTTAAATTAAAAAACAGTTTAATGCATATGTATTTAAAAATTCAAACACTGAGGATTTATGTAGATAAATAGTAATATCACCTTTAATTTTTACCCCATCTCACTTCTCTCCCCACAAATAATCACTCAATATTTTTTTGAGTATTCTGCAAAATTGATTTTTATTATTTTAAATATCACCTTTATAATATAACATGTGTATGTATGTGTGAGTGTGTGTGTATATATATATATATGTATATTATATAAAGGGATTATATTATACATACTGGGCACCCTGCTTGCTTTTTCAGCTTAACAATACATCTGCAATCTTTTCCTACATAATTCACTTTTTGTATTTATTACACAGCTTAGATAATGGTGATGTGCAGTAAGCAATGCTACTACTATTTAAGTCCCTTTCTTTCTTGAACTACAGAGACAAATATAAAAAGATTGTTATGCTCTAACCAAACACATTTGAAAAAATGAACAGATAGATAGATAGATAAATAATCCGGCAGTGATTGAGATTTCATAGTCACCATGACTTTGTTATAAAATATTTCTGGAAAACTTGGGATTACACAAAAAGCCCCAAGTGGAGTTGAATTAATCACTCTTGGATAACCCATTAGATGTTTGCCAGCACAATCGTGTTGTTCTTACAGATGTTCACAAGAAAAAGTTATTAATTAATATTTGGGCTAAACATTTATACTTGTCACGAGAAGCTCAATTCTTAACCCTCTTAACAAAGGAGGCATCTGCCTTGCTTAAATGTCATGGTCAATAAATATCTACCTGGAAAAGTAGAATTTCTGTATATCATTCTACAATGTCAAACACATAGTGTATACTGATTAAGATAATGTACTATCTAAAAGGGGAATATGGGTAGGAAAAAGCCATGTAAGCTTATTCACCTAGGAAACTCCCTGATTCAATCTTACTCCCAGACCAGCACTCTGTAAATAAAATTTAATCCAGAAATTCTTAACAGATCATTCCCTACAAATTGTGTAAACATTTCTAACATGAGAAAAACAGGAATGATATAGAAGCACATCTTTTATCTCCTAATGGGGAACAAATCAGGTTTAAAACAAAAGATGAAACTTCGGGTTAAAAATAAGGAATAAAGCAAGCATTGTCATTTTGGAACCGTTTCTTTAGACAGAATATTTTATACTTCCTTCATATTTCTCACTTAAAAGTAGGTAGGAAGCCATTTAAGAATGCATTGGGGGTGAAATAATATGCCATCATGATGGGATGAATGTCCTTAGCTTGAAAATAATTCCTGTGGTTGTCCCATCATGATGTAGCAATCCTTGTCATGATATTAACATTGATGTAAGATTTCTCTGGACAAGAGCTGTAAAAACAATGTAGATGACAATGGTTTATGTGTATTTTGGATGGCAAAATAAATTAGGCCATCCATATTGAATGTGAGGTGACAGAAAAGGGAGACAGAAAACCACAGATTCAATAATTACTCAGTTCTATTTTTTCTATAAAAAATAGAAAATTTATTATAGGCTGCTATATGGATCACTGAGAGCATTAAAGATATAAAAACAGGAAATGGACTTCAATTGTCATAGAGGATTTATTTAAGACTGATGGCAGAGACTATTAAATTCTGAGTTTCTTTCCTGAAAAGTATTTAAGAATATAGAGGATAGCTGTTTGCAGTAAGTATTTTCCAACATCTTTGTCTGTGAATGCCATTTCCTACTTCGTCAGTTATATAATCCTGTGATTTCTCTGCTTGCTGTAGGTCCTCTCAACTTAGCAGCCAGTGCTCTTTTTATCTTGTTTTATTGCAAGCCAAGTTTACACAATTCTTAACTACCCAATAACGAAGACTGCTTGCAGTGTACATATGTGCTCATGGAAATGCTGAATGTTCAGACACTGAGTTCTTGCTGTTTTCCTAAATTGTTAGGAAGAGAAAAAGGAACTGTTTTATTGGAGAATGTTCAAAGTAAAAAGCCTGAATCAATATCATCGTGGGACTGTTCCTAGTATTAGAATTGACATATTATATTTCCCAGAAGTTGTGGCAATTAGTTGTCTTTGGACTCTTAAATAACATTTTCAGAATTTCCTTAAGAATCGCCCATCCATATATTGCCTTAATGCAATATCAGAAAAGATAACCTTACAAGATGAAATGGCTGTAAGTCAAATTATGTCAAATTATATTTTTTTGTGTCCTTGGAACCACAGACACATATCTGTTTCAGGAAATAAGAAGGTAGTTAAAATACTAAATGGTCTACAAATGCTAGGAACATCTTTAGAAGTATGTCTGTAAACACAGACTAGAATCATTTCAAATCCTTTACAGTCTCATCTTCTTTCACACCGTCATGCACATCTGCAGGTTGTTAATCATGAGTGTGTTTGTAATCTGGGAGGATTTCAGCCTCAGTGTGAATCAATGCTCTTTCATAAGTTTAATGCATTTATCATGAGGTTTAGGGGCAAGGGCCATCTCACTCTTGTTATGCTTCTAGTAACACATGGTATAGTATTCTATATATAGTTGATTTTAACAAATCCATGTTGAATTGAAAGGACTTCTGGTGAATTCATAAATATGAATACTATTAATCCCATTTTTTTAGCCCAGTCATTTTCGTCAGTGTTTCTTAAATGTCTAACGTATCCATTTGTCATAGGTGAGATTCCTTGGAGTGGACAGTCAAGTCCAGTTTACAAAGGGAGGTCTTCAGGAATAACATTAGTGGGAGAGTGGATACATTGGATAGAAGGAGAAGTAGTTGAATGGCAACACAGTCACAAGAAAGACCTAAGTGGATGTAATTGATGGCTCTAGGGCTGCTATGCCCTCCATCTCCAGAGTTGTCCCACTTTAAGGAAAGGAGGTTTGCCTTAATACTTCCTCATCGACCAGTCTTGAATGCAGTCTACCCACAGAGGAGGGGGCATGATTTTGGGTGAGCAAACTTTCTTCAGACAAGGGTAGTTCTAAGAGAAGGACTCAACTAAGAATTGTCAACCACCAACATTACCAGCAGCTGGAGGAATGTGAGATTCAGTCCCAAAGGGGATCTAAGTGTTACACTGCATCATCCACTACACTATTTTCATCTCAATCCTTTGTAATCTGATAATTCTTTCCTCACTACTAAAAAAAACATATCAGACATCGATTCCTTTATTTTTCAATATTCAACATTTTTGCCTATAACTGAGCAAAAATATCTTGAAAAATTCTCTACTCTTGTTTTGTATTCTTCAGAGATTTTTTCCTACTCCAAATGCTAGTTTTCTCCTGCCTTGTACTTGTTCTCCTTATTCTCTTTCTATCAGATGATTCATCCTCTTGCAGTTTAGTTCTCAGGGTATATGAAGAGTATACTGAATTGATATCTCCAGCTTGTCCACACTTCCAGGTGATTCTTTTATTTCCAAATTCATGTTGGATATTTTCACCTGAATATTTCTTTTTTTTTTTTTTCTTTTTGAGACGGAGTCTCGCTCTGTCGCCCAGGCTGGAGTGCAGTGGCTTTAACTTGAATATTTCTTTCCATTACACCAAAGGAAACATTTAAAAATAGTAAGACACTTCTAAAACAGCAAACCAATACTATTTTATTAGTGATAAAATGTGTTATTTTATTACTATTACTATATTATTATAAATGACTTACTATAAATAATGCCAGCCCCTGCTTTCACTTCTCCTTTCATGAGCTCTTTCACTAAATATCTTTGTTTATTCCAGTGGATCTTCTATCCCTAAATACCTAATTTCACACCAGAATTGTGATTTTTTTTCTTCCTCTTACCCAATAACCAGCCATAAAATGTTAATTCTAAGTAACTACTCTCTTCTTTGTTTTGTTCTATTTCATCTTGACCACAAGATATGTGGTAAATTTCCATAACATACTTCCAGAAGATGGGCTTCTTTTCTTAATCCTTTGCAGCTTTGGGGCATTCAAGTCATGATTATATATTCAAATCATAATTTTGGAAATTAATCTTACTATAATACCTCTTTGACATCACACTCTACTGTGAAAAAGATCCCACAGGTGTCTCAGAGCCAAGCAAATACAATTTTCAATCTTTAGCCTAATTCTCAGGACTTTGAAAACACAGTCAAAATTGAACAACCACTATGTGCCGTGTACTCTTCCAGGAACTGAAGTACGGTAGTGAGCAACATGGACACAAATTCTTGCTTACAACTATTGAAGAAGTGACACAATAATCTAGATAAATAATAAAATATTTAGGATGTAAATGGTATACTTATAAGTACTAAGGCGGAAAAACAAAACGGGAAAAGGGATATTAAGTACTGGGAGAAAGGGTTGTTATTTTATACAGAGTTGGTGCCTTAGTTGGTTTTGCATTACAAGTCTGATAGACTGGGTACCTTAAACAACTGACATTTATTTCTCGTCATTTTGGAGTCAGCAAAGTCCAAGATCAAGGTGCCAGCAGATCTGGCATTGGGTGAGAACTGTTTCCCTCGTGTTCAAATGGCCACCTTCTGTTATATCCTCACATGGTAGAGAGAGAGAGATCATCTCTCTCCTGTCTCTCTTAAAAAGGGCACTAATCCAATTCACGAGGGCTCTACCCTCATGACTGATTGCCTTCACAAAGCTCCATTTCCATATACGATCACGTTGGGGCTTAGGGCTTCAGCACATAAATTTTGGAAGGGCAAATATTCAGTTCATAGATGCAGAATTCACCAAAATTGTGACTGTTGAAGGAAATGAGAGCACATGTCACATAGATATCTGGAGGAAAAGGGAACAGTGACTTCAAATGTCCTGATAAAAGGACTTGTAAAGCAGATTCACTGTGCATTGGTTACCAACCTGTGTGAGTCTGGCAAGATAGAACACCCACATAAAACAATTTACATAAAGGATGTTTATTTCAAACACATAAACAACAAGGGATAACGGAAGCCTAAGATTCATTGTGAACCTGTCTCCCAAGGCCCAGGAAAGCTGCCTGGGTTAAATGGGATCTCATCTGCCTGTGTTCCACTTGTATTACAGCTGAGGGACCCCCAAAAGTAGCCTACTCTGTGTTTTCTACTCTAGGGTGAAAGAACTCTAAAGCACTGAGGGAAACTTTTTCCTGCAGGAACAAAGCCTGGGCTGTTCTGGTCAGCTCGCTCTTATTGCAAGATGTTGCATCCCCAGAACATTCTTGAAAACTGCAAGTAAGAAAGAAGGAAGAACTGGGTTAGTCTAAGGTCACTATTCTGCAGACCTTATCTGTATGTTTGAAAAGCAGTAAAAAGAACCATGTGACTGGAGTAGAATGAGTAGAATAGTACTAGGAGATGAGGTCAGAGAGGTGAAGAATGCTAAATCACTCAAAATGTTGGGGTTATTGTAAAGAACTTTTTCCAGTCATCTCTGAGTGAGATAGAAGCCATTAAAAGATGGTGAGCAGAGTTGTAAGATGATGTGGCCTTCATTTAACACGCTATTCTCTTGAGAATGTACTGAAGGAGGAAAAGTGAAGGGAAGAGCAGACTAGGAGGCTATAGTAATTCAGGTAAGAAATAATGATGGCTGGATCAGGGTGGTATTTGTTGAGGAGATGAGAAGTGGCTGCATTCTGAATATATTTTGAAATAGATTGAATAGGACTTACTGATGGATTGAATAAGTGGTAATAAGGGGAAATGAAAATGAAGGATAAATCTAGTTTACTGTGCAAGTGATATATATATATATATACACACACATACATATATATACATATACACACATATATATACATATACATATACACACACATACATATATATACATATACACACACATACATATATATACATATACATATACACACACATACATATATATATATATTAGAGTTATAACTTAACAAGACAGGGAACAACACTACAAGAGAAGGACACAGTGGTGAAGGGAAGTAAGGTAGATAGCAGAAGTTCAGTTTTGGATATGTTTCATTTAATATGTTTATTAAATATTCAAGAGATAATATGTTACAGACGATCAGGTAGATGGTTTTATAGCTGAATGTGAAGTTCAGGGAAGTAGAGGGTAGAGATATAAGTTAAGGAGAACATCAATTTATATATGGCATATAAAACTATGTGATTGAAACAATACCACCTCTGAAATAAGTACAGAAGAGTCAGTAAAGGAAACTAGAAGGTGTATCCAGAAAGGAAGAATAAAAGTAAGGCATGGATAATGTGTGGAAACCAAATGATGAGTTTGTTTCAAACAGGGGGGAGTGATCAGGTGTATCAATGCTGGTGTTTGGTCAGGTAAAATGATGACTGTGAACCAATTATTTAACTTGGACTGCGAATGTCATTGGAGACCATTAACGACAAACTCAATCTCTTCTTCCAAACAATTATATCATAAACATTTACATACATGCTTTTTTCCAGTTAGATTTGCCTCCTCAGTGTCTTATGAAAATGATATATTCGGTAATGCCTCCTTCTGTACTCTTAGACATACATTCTGCAACTAAAATAGTTACTTCTCTACCTATTCAAAAGCTATGCATCTTTAAAGTACTAATCTCATTATCCTGTAACCATTCCCTGCAGCATACTTTCTATTCAGTGTCCAGGACAACAGGTTTACTATCAAAACCACATATTTATCAATTGTCATAGAAAATACTGCTTGATGGAGTATACATTCATGGAGAATCTCAATTAGCAAACTTCAAGATTATTTAGACAGGATTCATGCATGCTATTGACCTTGGAGCCAGTTTTTTTTTTGTTTGTTTTTTTTTTTTTTTTTTTTTTTTTTTGGCTAAACTTGCATCTAAATTAGAAAACCTATTCCATTTTAGAATTTCTAAATTTTAAAAAGTTCTTCTTTTTGTAAGTCAAGCCCTGCCTCCTTTGAACTTAATCTACCACTACTAGTGAGACCTTTTGTGACCCCCCAAAACAAATCCTCTTTATTTTGTTGGTCCTGTAAATGTTTAAAAATAGATGGCTATCATGTTCCTCCACCAATCCATAGCCCCATCATTCTTTCCTTCTACAGACTAAACATTCCAGTTTTTTCTAAACATTTCTTATGTGACACCACGTCTAGCCCTTTTACTATCTTGGTTGCCCTATGTATTAGCTCCAATTTGTCAATGTCTCTCTTAAAGAATGGCAAATCAAACGGAACCCAGCACTCCAGAATGCCTCAAATCAGTGTATGCTGAAGTAGGAATTTTCATCTCTGTGTTCCAATCATTCAAATTGGTTAAGGTAATCTAAGATTTAGCTTACTATTGGCTGATAAATCACTTTCTATTGAATCTCTTCTCTGACTATAGTCAACGAAAATAATGATTATGTTCAATATAGATAAAATTAAATTTTTAGTATTGGTGAAGGAATCTACATTTGCACCCATTATTCAATGTCCCTTTATTTCATCTTTACTTTGTGGTGTTTAATAGCAGTTATTAGTTGTTTGCAAATTCAGTGAGCGTCAAAATATAAAAAAGTACTGTAAACAAATAAATTGAGCATCAAATTAAAGTAATATAATCATTTATAAATTTATAAAACTTAAGGTTAATACAAAAATAGTTTTTCTAATAAAAGATTACAAGCTTTCTAAATTATAGGATGCAAAACTCATTGTTTTGGTCCTGAATCACAATTCAAATCCAAATATTTTTAGCTAGTAAAGAGAGAAGCACAAAGACATAGAGACAGGCAAAACTCTTATCTTTGAATAAACAGCTCAATATTGTTGTTTATAAATATATTCAAATAAGTTTGAGTGTTGTTTTTAAGTGTAAAATGACAGGGATAATAATAGTCATATAACTCTAGAAATTAACTAAGATTCATTAAATTGTACTACACTAGGTATATTATACCACAATAAAGCTTAAAAAAATCACTTCTGACAAAGAACTTGTATCCAGAATATATAAATAACTCTCAAAATTTATAGGAAAGAATTCTATTAAAAATGAGTAAAATATTTTGAACATACTTTTCACTAAAGATATACATATGGAAAAATAAGCACATCAAATAATGCACAGAGTCATTAGTCATCATAAATCGAAATTCAAAAACCAAAAAGGTATCATTGCATAGCTACTAGAATGGCTAAAATAAAATAAATAACACTTGAAAGCCATCTTCTGGCAAAAAATGCAGAGCAATTGGAACAATCCGACATTGTTGATAGGAATACAACATGGTATAGAGCCGGAAAACAAGAAAGTCACAAAAAGAAAAAAAAAAAAAAAGAGGAAAAATGTAACAATAGGAGTATGTCAAAGGAACACAGAAGTCAGCTAAAAAGGCCCCCAATGGCTAACATTGGAGCAATATGAACATCAAGATAATGTAATATTAGCTTATAATACAAAGTATAAAATACGTATTTATGATTCTGCACTGACACAAATAAATAACTGAATAAATAAATGGGAGTGAATAGAAAAACTTCCTGTGCAAAATAATCTAAAAAATTTATGTAGACACTTCCCCATTAAATAGGCAGAGTAGACTACCCTAGCCATTACATGTGGGTTGTTCACAGTTACTTCTTTCTAAAGAATTCTATATGAAAAGTGGGAGAACAGGAAAACTTATAGTGAAAACGCTCAACAAACAATACATCAGCCAAGTGATTAGCAATGATCAGTTTCACTAATAATCTGCCCTTTTGATATGATATGAAGAGAAATGAAATTACCTCTGTGGTTTTCCTGCCCCAAATCCAATAACCCCATGAGAAAAACACTGGACAACTAAAATTGAAGGACATTCGACCTGATCGGTACTCTTCAAAACTACCAAAATCATCAAAAGCAAAGAGAGTCTCAAAAACTGTCATAGTCTGTAGGAACTTAAGAAGACATAACAATTAACTGCAATATGCTATTCTGGATAGGAGTATGGTCACCAAAAAAGGACATTAAGTAAAAAGTAAGAAAATCTGGATAAAATATAGACATTAATTAATAATAAGGTACAAATATTTATTAGTTGTAACGAATGTATCCTACTAATTTAACTTGTTAATAGAGGAAACTAGTGTGGAATATATGGAAACTGTACTAAATTAACTTTTTTGTAAATTTAAAACTTTTGAGAAATGAACTTTTACTTAAACGTCTCTATATGAATATTTATAGTAGCTTTATTCATTAATACTCCAAACCGGAAACAATCCAAATGTCCTTAAACTAGTAAATGGGTAAGCAAACCGCTACACCTCTGTCAATGGAATACTACTCATTAATTTTAAAAGGAACAAACTACTGATATATACTACAATATGCATAAAATCAAATGTATAAGGCTAAGTAAAAGAAGTTATACTTAAAAGGCTACTTCCTGTGTGTGTCAATTTACATGCCACTCTTGAAAGGCAAAACTATAGGAATGAAAATCAATTAATCATTACTGGGACTGGCAGCTTGGGAAAGTGACTAGATACAAAGGGGCAGCAAAAGGATTTTTTTTTTCAGATAATAGAACTATTTTTTGCTTTTTTTCAGATGATGGATTTTTTTGAGATGATGATATTTTTGGACTGTGGCTGTAGTTACATGCCTGTATGCATTTGTACAACCTCGTAGATCTATACTCCAAAAAAACTAAATTTTGCTGGATGTAAAATATACTTCAATTATTTAAAAAAAATGACTGTCAGAATTTATACTTTCCAAATAAACAGAGGAAAAAATAAAGAAAATGGAACACTTGGGCAAGACACAGAGGTTAAAAGAGAAGGAAACAAGAAGTAAACATAACCAAAAAAAAATTAAGATTAAAGATATAATACCAAAAATATTGATTACTATAATTAATATACATAGATTTAACTTTGGATTGAAACCTGCATATGTTGAGCATTATAAGACCTGGGTGCTTAACTAAAAGTGTGCTTATCCCACGCGGCTTCAGTAGGCAAAGGGGAACATTGCTTCATTATTGCCAAGTATGGGGTGGAAATCCAGGTTTTCCACCTCTCCTCTGTAGACATGAGGAGAAGGAATTATTTTGATGATTGTCATAGTAATGGCAATATCTATTCTTAACTTCTCCTAGACGGTTTAGAGTTACTATTATAATATTGTTATAAGATTTACAAAAATAAAATTCTTTTACCAATGCTTGCTACTAAGCTTTCTGATATTGTTTTCATATATATTACGTTTACATGCATTACAACCCCCCAAAAAGGTTATAATTTTTCTAGCAATTGTACTATGAATTTTAGAGATACTAATGGGTTATTATTTTGTATTTACCCAAATATTTATTTTCCATTTTTTTTTGCATTTATTCCTGAAAATCCAACTTTCCTTTTGCTATCTTTTCTATCCATTATGATTTCTTATAGCACAAGTCTGCTAGTAATAATTTGTCTGAAATTCTCTTGATTTGAAAATGCATTTGTTTTTATTTCATTCTTAAAGTTGGCTTGATATACAATTCTGAGTATACATTTTTAGTCTCTGCAATTTAAAAATGTTCTTCCACTGTTTTTTGCCTCTATAGTTTCTGATAAGTCTGTTATCATTGAAATTAATGTTTCCTTGTATCAAATGTATTTTTTTACGGTTATTTTCGAGACATTTTTTCTATATCTTTAGTTTTATACAGTTTGATTTTAAAGTATGTAGGAGTAGTTTTCTTTGATTTTTTTTCTTCTTGGTTGTTGATCTTATTGAACCAGGTATTTTGCCAAATTTACAGCCTTCGACCATTATTTCTTCTAATCATTTTTTTAGCTCCATTCTCTCTTTCTGAGACTCTGATTATGCAATGTTATACCTTTTGATGTTGTGTCACAAGTCTCTGAGGCGCTGTTTATTTTCTCTCTCTTTTTCAGAGTGGATAATTTTCATTTTCCCATGGTCAAGTTCACAGACCTCTTCTTGTGTCATTTTTATTTTGCTATTGACCACATCTGGTAAAATTTCCACTTCAAATATTGCATTTTTCAATTTCCAAATATCCATGAGCTCATGTTTTGTTCTTTACATAATCTGCCAAGCATAACTTTTTTTTCATTCATTTGGAGTCATTTCCTTTTACAGTATAGGTTTTTTTAATCTGCTGTTTAACTTTCTTACGGCTGCTAAAACAAAGTGCCACAAAAAGGGTGACTCAAACAGCAAAAATTTATTGTCTTACAATTCTGGAGGATAGGAGTCCAAAATCAGCATGTCTGTAAGACTGATTCATTCTGAGAACTCTGAGGGATAATCGCTTCCATTCCTCCCTCCTACCTCCTGATAGCCTCAGGTATCCCTTGTTTGGTAGATGGCATTCTTCCTGTGTGTTTACATCATGGTTCCTCTATATATATATCTATCTCTGTGTCTAAATTTTGCCTTTTTATAATTATGGAGTCCTGTTGGATTAAGGCCCACCCTGATGACTTCATCTCAACTTGACCATTTGGAAAGAGCATATTTGTAAATAAGGTCACATTCACAGGTACTGAGGGTTAGGACTTTAAAATCTTTTGGGGAGAAAAATTTCAACCGTAACAGTTGATTTAAATTTCTTCTTTGATAATTACAACATTGAATCATCTCATGATGTGAGTCTAATGACTGCATTTTCCCTTGGGAGTGTGTGTTATATTTCTGATTCTTTTTATGTCAGGTAATTTTGGATTATGTCCTATTATGCATGTTATGTTAGAGAGACTCTGTGTTCTATTATAGTCATCTGAAGAATGTTGGTGGTTTTGTTTTAGGGAGAAATTAACTTTGTTAGACTCAAATTTGAAGCTCTGTCTTGCTCCTCTGGTTTGTAGCTCAAATCTTTGTCAATTGTTGAAGTTCAATATTGAAACAGGCATTACTGATACATGCATGATTCAGTGGTCAGCCTGAGACCTGCACAGATTTCATACATAAAGTTAATGAACTTTTCTCTAGCTCTTTCTTCTCCAGGATTCACCGCTTACTCTCCAGTGCCCTTGGTTACTTGGGCTCCTTTCTCTGTTTTTTCTAGCCAGAAGAATATTAGGCTTTTTATTTATATTAGAATTTCACCTGTCCATGCTATAGTGCCCAGCAACTGCTGCCCACACTTAAGGCAAAGCTACCAAACTAAACAAAATGAGACAAAACCCAGGAAACGCACACACTGTCAGTTACTGTTCAAAGTTTTAACTCCACCTCATATTTTATCTGTATTCATTTTCTCCTTAGTCCCTTCAGGTAGAAGGGATTTAATTTAGAGTTTTTCCAGAGTTATCTTGTGGTGGGCTAGTTTGTGACGGATATACGCTGTCACATATAAAGCAGACAGCCGGTATTAGTCTGTTGTCACACTGCTCTAAAGAACTACCTGCACCTGGATAATTTATGAAGAAAAGAAGTTTAATTAACTCACAGTTCTGCAGGCTTAAGAGGGAAGCATGATTAGAAGGCCTCAGGAAACTTACAGTCATGGCAGAAGGTGAAGGGCAGGCAAGTACTTTCTTCACATGTCAGGCAGGTGACACACTCTGTTAAGCCATCAGTTCTCATGAGTACTCACTCACTGTCATGAGAACAGTATGGGGGAAATCCACCCCCATGATCCAATCACCTACCACCCGGTACTTTCCTCAATAATTGGAATTACAATTCAACATGAAAATTTGGGTGGGGACACACAGCCAAACCATATCACAGCCTTTACTTTCTTTTCTATCCACAATGATATTTCAACAATTTTCCCATTATTTACATGTGTTTTTAGTCTGTGTGTTAGTGTGTGGGAGTGGGTGTGTTTTGAGAGCAGGTGGTGTGTGTAAAACTCCTTAAGTATCAACTAGATCTGCAACATGGAAAAGTTGAAGTTGCAATGCACCATTACCTCATGAAAAATTAGCAAAACTAGAAATTAGTAAACGGTTTAAACACTCAAACACCTACTAATCTAAATCTTATTATATTATAACCTGTGACTTCCGTTAATAGGAAATAAAAGATTAATGTTTAGCCTAATTAGAAACTACTAATAATGAAGACAGGGTATATTAAAACATAGAGGATACTACCATAGTTATCACAGAGAAAATTTTACAGCTTTAACTGTTTTTATTACAAAATAAAAAGGATAAAAGTATTTGAACAAAAACCTCAGGAAAGCAGGAAAAGTGATAATAAAAGTAGACATGATTAAAGAACAGAAAAAGTAGAATTGATTTATTTAACAGAAAAAGGCAACAAACATCACTGTAGTTACTGTAACCCACCAAATAAGAGATAAAATGCAAACACATAAAATCGTGAATGAGAAATAGAATATAAACTTTCAGAATAAAACAAAATGATTTTACAGGTGACAGCTTTTAAATTTTAGGGAAAAAATGAGACAAAATCCATACTATTCATAATTTTCCAGAACAAAATAACAACTACAAGTACTTTTCAGCAGTTTTAAAAAATTCATTTACTGTGGATCCATAAGTCTGTTGTGTTGCCAGTTTAGCAATGGTTTTACCATTTTGTCTGACAACAATATGGCCCAAGAGAAGAAACAGAATAAAAATATATCATTGGACTAACTCCTGCTGGTAATTAGTTAGACAATGGCAGAGAACAAGGTTGCTGGACTTTGAACGAATGGGTTAGGAAATACATCTAATACTTGAAGATTGGAGATCTCAGTCATGGAAAAGAGATTCCGTGTGAATGAGGGCACATGGTTCAGAAAGAGAGGAATCAATAATTGAATTGGAAATGCTTAATTCAAGATTTTCAAGGAGCATACCTGAAAATCACAAGTTCCAAATAATGTCAAGATCAAGGCAAAAAAGCACAAATCAAAATAAGAATTAAGGTCATTGGTGCAGAAATATTTCAGAGGCTTATCAGAGGATTCATTCATGAGGATATTACAGATATCCACATTGATAACATGATTTGAAGTAAAAGATGACTTTTCAATTAGATGGCAATGTAATCCTTGAATACCAATTATTTGTCTTTAATTCTTTAAAGGACAAAATATAAATGAGAATCTAAAAACCAAAGCCCCGTGGCATAGACCATGAACGGAGCTTGTTTTTTCTTTGTGATGGTGAAAGACCAGTAGCCTAGCCCTGGCCAAATGCAGTGAGGACAATGCACTGTAATAGCTCTAAAAGAAAGGATCAATTGAAAGAATGAGCAGCCCCCATTTGAGAGGAATTTGTGGGTAACAGAGTTCTCCCATAAAAGCTTTTTGAAGTTTTTACCTCAGCGATAGTAGTAGTGTTATGGTTCCGTAGTAGGGAAAATGGTGATGGGTTCATTAGCCTTAGAGCTTCTCAAGCTTATGGTTATGACCAGTGTCTCTAGAATCATTTTACCTTTGTGGGGAGCACAGGGTGATCATCAGGAACTACAAGTCATTCCATGCCAGCAACTTTTTTTATAGCAAAGTTTCAGAAAGTAAACCCTATCCCTTAATAGAGTCTGTGTATATACCACTTAGACTTCAACTAATAAAACAGAAATGAATAAACAGTTGCTCAATTCTATTCTCAACCCTGTGTCCTAGCATTATTAAAAGTCAGAATATATCCTCAGATTAGACACTATTTCCTCCACATTTTCACGGTTTCACATGTGTTCTCCAGTTAGAATCCTTATGGTTTCAGAATGGAAACAGTGAACATTTTACAGGTGACTTGAAATGTGACAGGGTCCAAGATTTTTATTCTTCAACCTACATGTAAATCTACCCTAATCAGTACTTACAGGCTTTTAGTTGAGAAAAACAAAACCATTTCCATTTGACTACTGTGATAAATAAAAATTTATTTTAAAAGTTCTAGAATACTTATCCATGGTTATACAACTCAATATATAAAAAGTATTAGCTGGAAGAACAGATTCTTAAAAGGTTATTAGTTTCATTCTAATCACTATTCAAACTTGTTTTTGAATCACCTCCACAGCAAAATAGTGGAACCCCTGATTCCACTGTAGCTCATTCCTATGGTCTCCTGACTAAAAACGCACACTAGTCTACCCCTTTTACAATATTCTGTTCATCCAAGCTAATCAATACTTCATTTATAGAATGATCCCAGGCCAAATTGAACTTGAACAAGCTTTTAAGATCAAAAAGTATAGGTCTTTGTCTGGAATGTTTTAATTTGGCTTTCACTGTGATGAAGAGAAGTGGTATTCCTATAATAGCATGTGCCCTGGAATCAGTCCCACTGGCATGAGCAAGCAGAGACCCAAGTAGAACAAATGGGAAAAAAAAAGGCTGCTCTCCAAGCAGCAAATTTCCTTGAAACATACTCTCCTAGAGCATATCAAAAAGAACTAGAATGTCTGGTTAATGTTTAGATCACTTTATAAGATCTCACACGTAGGCTTCAGGTTGTGTACAATAGTGGCCATATAATAAATCCACTGGAGATTTTGGTTTTGTCTAGATTTATTGTTTTA
Source organism: Symphalangus syndactylus (assembly GCF_028878055.3). NCBI lineage: Eukaryota > Metazoa > Chordata > Mammalia > Primates > Hylobatidae > Symphalangus > Symphalangus syndactylus. Next base: position 48,195,715 of record NC_072440.2, read on the forward strand.
TCCATCATTCAAAAGATCTTACTTGATTTCATTCACAAGGCCGTTGTGAAACCTCCCCACTTCTAGAAGGCTTATAGGGAATGGGGTGTTTTAATTTAAAAGCCAACAAGCAGCAACGTATGCAGTAAGGATCTCTGTTCCAGAGCCTTAGAAAGCCTTTTACATACCTTGATCGTTAATTGTCAGATATCTGAAATCTTTTCAAATTTGATTCCTCCATAGTAATTTAAGTTAAATTTAGGAAATATTTTGTGAAACTTGGTCATTTTTAGATATGAATCACAAAATACTGTAATGTCAGTGTACATTTTAGAATAGCTGTGAATTGTTCTCACTACAATAAAAAGATAACCCTTCTAATATTTGTAAATTTAACCATTTCAATGGAGGAATATTTTGTCCAACTTCTGACAGTAGAAAATAATTCTCATTTCTGTCCAAATTAATTGTTAATAATTTTCTTGATCTTTAAGTGAGATTAGGTACAGAATTCTCATACAAGTTAGAATAAGCTATCAAAAAGAAACTGACCTCATGGGGATTTTATCCAAACCTACAAATCTTTAAAAGTGTATGCATCACCACTTTTTCACTTGAATTAGGAATTCCAGCCAGAAGCAGCAGAAGGACAGGAGCCAAGTGAATTATAATGCCTAATAGTTATTACACTAGGAAGAATTGGTTGAAAAACTGGGCCTGCAGCCAGGCAGCCTTTAGCTACTAACACTATACACACAAATCATGGTCCATATTCTCAGCATGGGTTAGAGGAGTAATAGTAGAGTGGAGCTTACAGACCACACCCCTAAATAACTAAATTAAAATTACCTTATCTCTAATTAAAAGTTGGCAGAAGTCACTCTATTTCATCTGTCAGTTCTCATAGTACAAGCATGCCTTGCTTAAAGAGGGGGATATATTCTGAGAAATGTGTCACTAGGTGATTTTGTCATTGTGTGATCATCTAAAGTATACTTACACAAACGTTAATGGTAGAGTCTACTATTCCCCTGGGTCACATGGTAAGGTCTATTTTCCTAGGCTACAAACCTATACAGCTTGTTACTGTTCTGAATACTGTGGGCAATTGTAACACGATGGTAAATATTTGTGTATATAAACATATCTAATCATAGAAAAGTTGCAGAAAAAATATGATATAAACTTAAAATGTGGTATACCCTTATTGGACACATAGCATGAATGGAGCTTGTAGAACTGAAAGTTACTGCGGGTGAGTCAGTGAGTGAGCCATAAATGAATGTGGAGATCTGGGGCATTACTGTACACTACTGTAGGCATTATAAGCACTGTACATATAGGCTATACTAAATTTATGTCAAAATAGTTTTCCTTCTTCATTAATAAATTAACCTTAGCTTACTGTGACTTTTTTATTAAAATTTTTTTTTTTTTTTTTAACATTTTGACTCTTTTGTGAAAACACTTTGGTTGGCCGAGTGCAGTGGCTCACGCCTGTAATCGCAGCACTTTGGGAGGCCGAGGCGGGTGGATCTCTTAAGGTCAGGAGTTCGAGACCAGCCTGGCCCACATGGTGAAACCCTGTCTCTACTAATAACACAAAATTAACTGGGCATGGTGGCACATGCTTGCAATCCCAGCTACTCAGAAGGCTGAGGCAGGAGAATTGCTTGAACCTGGGAGGCAAAGGTTGCAGTGAGCCAGGATCGCGCCATTGGACTCCAGCCTGGGCAACAAGATTGAAACTCTACCTCAAAACAAACAAACAAACAAACAAAAAAACACTTGGGTTAAATACAAACACATTGTACAACTGCACAAAAATATCATCTGTCTTTCTATCTTTATTGTATAAGCTTTTCTATTTTTAATTATTTTTACTGTTAAAACATTTTTCTTAAAAAGTAAGACACAAATACACACACTAGCCTAGGCCTACACAGGGTCAGGTTCATTAATATCAATGTCCGCCACCTCCACATCTTGTTGCACTGGAAGGTCTCAGGGGTAATAACATGCACGGAGTGATCATCGCCTATGACAATGCCTTCTTTTGGATACCTCATGAAGGACCTGCCTAAGGCTGTTTTACAGTTAACTTTTTTTATATGTAGAAAAAGTGCACTCTAAAATAAAGGTGAAAAGTACAGTATAGTAAATCCATAAGCCAGTAACATAATTGTTTAGTATCACTATCAAGCATTAATAACTGTTTGTAATTGTATGTGCTAGGCTCTTATGCAACTGGCATTGCCACAAATATGTGAGTAATGCCTTGCACTATGATGTTAAGATGGCTACAAAATCACTAGGCAATAGGTCTTTTTCAGCTGCATTATAATCTTATGGAACCACCATCATAAATGCAGCCTGTCATTGACTGAAATGTCATAATGCAGTGCATGACTATATTTTGAGAAAGCCTGTATTGATTATTGTTAGCTCTGAAGGGCCTAATGTCATGCCTAAGAAATGTTCATAATAACACAATTTCTGCTGGGCACGGTGGCTCACGCTTGTAATCCCATCACTTTGGGAGGCGGAGGCAGGCGGATCACTTGAGGTCAGTTTGAGACCAGCCTGGCCAACATGGTGAAACCCCATCTCTACTAAAAATACAAAAAATTAGCTGGGCGTGGTCATGCATCCTTGTAATCCCAGGTACTCGGGAGGCTGAGGCAGGATAATCACTTGAACCTGGAGAAAGAGGTGAGCCAAAATAACACCGCTGCACTCCAGCCTGGGTGAAGGAGTGAGACTATGTTAAAAAAAAAAAGAAAAAAAAAACACAAAAAAACCACATACACACATAGTTTCCAACCAAACTATTTATCAGCAATAAGAAATTATTTACATGTGAAACTTCTGGTTTTAAATATGTTTATGCTTTTGTGGACAGAGCTACTAGTTGAGTAGCATATGATTAAAAATTGGAATATTATAGGAAATTATAAATAAATAAAATATAGCATGAATGATTTACATAAAGACTTAATGATACAGTCAGATGTAAAGTACACGTTTTCTTTTGAATTATGAACTCATCGTGATGTTACTCAGGCCTAATAAGACATGTGAGTCCTTTGTTTTAAATTACATATATTCAGCTTCCCTTCTCATTCACTAATCATGCAATCACCAGTTTATATTTTTGTTATTGCTGCAACTCTTCTGGGGATAATATAAAAGGGTATAATTTACTTGAATTAGAAAGATGAAGAAAAAGAAGCATCTTTACCCTGAATTGAATAACCAGGGTTGCTCCTCATTGCAATGGAGGTAACAGTTGACGGTTTTCAGAGATCATCCCTTGAGTTTTACAGTTAGACTGTAAAACACTGTGAGAACACGGACTGCTCCCTAAAAGTAAAACTACAAAGAAAGATCACTCCATGGAGTGGGCACATTGATAATTGTATCAGTTGGCAGGCACAATAAATGTTTTCAATTATTCAGGAAAAAAATTCGTGTATATTAATATTAAAATAATAGAAATTATTTAGAACAAAGCATTTTAGATCACACTGAGTTTGGATTCCATTCAGTTTTCACCAAACAAAAATATTTAGTTTATTTTCTTTACCTTGCTACTGTGACAGGTAAGCTATATATATAAAGTAAAATCAAAAGTAAGAGATATTTAATTTTTAAAAATCTTGGATGGAAAGGCTTTTCCAAGAAGACTTAACGCAAACAATTCAAAATTTACTACGATTTCTTTTTTAATCCTATACAACAACAAAATGCCATAAAACAAGTCGGTAGCCAAACGATAATCAGTAAAAAATATTTTCAACTCACAGGAGTCAAAGTGCTGATAGCCTTAAAATGAAAAGAGCACTTACAACTCAATAGCAAACTGATGCCCAAATGAAATAGAGGGATGAAAAAAATGAAATAAGCAGATAACGAAAAAAGAAAGATAAAAAGGTAGTAAATATAGGAAAAGTGCTGATCAACTCTCATAATTTAAAAAGTGTACATCAAAATGTAGTACTATCTTTTATCTCTCATGTTGATTAAAATTTCACAAAGAAACAGAAAAATAGATCTTTTCATACTACTCTAGTAATTGGTCCAATCTCTATGGAAGATGTTTTGTCAATAACAAAATTTGAAATACTTAAAATTTTGACCCAGATTCCTATTCTAGGAATCTGTTCTATCAACATTTCCCCACTGCTACACAAAGGCACACATGCAAGGACCATCGAGATATGTTTCAATAATAGTAAGTTAAAAACAAACTAAATATTCACTCACAGGATACTAGTTAATTAAGCAATGGTACATCTATACAATGGGTTTCTAGGCAACAGATCAAAGTAATGTTGCAAGTGTTATTATGGAAAATAGTCATAATATATTATTAACTGTTAAGAATCAAGTTGAGAACAGTGTGTACTATAATTATATAATATAATCCAATCTGTAATAATATTTTAAGAACTGTGTATGTGTGTAGATATGGATAGCATCTTTTCCTCTGGTTATTAGCTTTTATTTTTCTTCTTTTTATCCATTTACTTCATTTTACTATAAAATTTTGTAGCAAATATTTTAATATTGCAATTACATAAGCATCATGGAATCTGTTCAAAATCATTCTTTGTCTTTGAGTTTTCTGTAGAGTATCTATATTCTTTAAAAACATAATTTCTCTACACAAGTGCTATATTTTATTATATACATATTCTGGTTTCCACTGTAATGTACAACTTAATCTACACATATGCACAAGTTGAGAACAGTATATACTGTAATTATATACCCCAATCCAATCGGTAATCATATTTTATGATGTGTATGAGTATGTAGATGTGGATACAGAAGAACCTATTAGCAGTAGTACCTATGTGAAGTAGAAAGGTGGGTATGAGGAGTTTTAATTTTTACTTACTTTCTTCAGTACAGTTTGAAACTTAAGCAACTCTTGTACAAAACTTTCATTTTATACCTATAATTTATTTAAGACCCCCCTTAAATTGAATCGTAATTTTTTCCACTCCATCTTTATTTTCAATTATATACAAATATTTTAATATTGTAAATACTTAAGCATCACAGAATCTGTTCAAAATAATTCCTTGTCTTTGAGTTTTCCATAGAATGTCTGCATTCCTTAGAACATAGTTTCTCTCTGCAAGCACTAATTTTATTACTTTTTTTCTGATTTCTATTATAAATTAAAACTCAATCCATACATACACACAATTTAGACATGACAGATAATTTTTCTGTATTAGTTGTTAACTTTGTAGTTGGTGATTTGGGGCACCTTTTTAATTCAGGGTAGCATCTCCTAATGATGAAACTAACCAATGTCTGCAATCGTATAGACCTAGTTGCACTAACTTTATTGTAGGTTATTGATTATGTTTTTGTATTGTCTTTGGCCTTCAGGCCAGGCAGTATCATTTTTGCACAGAATGGTCCCCTTGTTGATGGGGACCAATTCCCAGTTTAGTTATCATATGCCACTAGGTATGTTTCTTTAAATATCTACGTATGTTCTTAATGAATATAGTATTAGAAACTAAGGTGCATTAAAATAGCAAACAAAAGTTATTTTGAAAACACAGGATTAGAGCCATATTATAAATAATTAAAACACAATAAGAACCTCTTTGTAGCATGTGAATGACCTGATGGCTTGCTGGGAAATTTACCCACCAAAAGTGTAACAACAAAAGTACTGCATTTATTCGGTATGCAATTTAACATACTCTAATGAATACTGCATATTAATAATTGTATATGAATTGTAAGACCAATATATCAATATTCACAAGGGGTCTAATCTGTGTAATCTGTGTTTAAACTAAGAATTTATAAGTAGTACCTGTGGAAGAAAATTGTGCTTCTTTTGTGAAATATGATCTTTAGATAAAGAGATTGAAGAGTGAGTGAAATGTTTTGGAAACCCTAGTCAATATTCGTTTGGATTTCAGTTGTTTAAAAAGTGACTACCAATAATGAGGCTAATTTCCTAGAACAGTATGATAGTATTTCAGATCTTTCTCAGTATTCATATCACAAATAAATTTGTGGGATTCAGCTCCACACAAAACATGATAGTTAAAATGGCTTTTGATAACTTCTTTTTTTTTTTTTTTTTGAGACGGAGTCTCGCTCTGTCGCCCAGGCTGGAGTGCAGTGGCGCGATCTTGGCTCACTGCAAGTTCCGCCTCCCAGGTTCACGCCATTCTCCTGCCTCAGCCTCTCCGAGTAGCTGGGACTACAGGCACCCGACAACACGCCCGGCTAATTTTTTGTGTTTTTAGTAGAGACGGGGTTTCACCGTGGTCTCGATCTCCTGACCTCGTGATCCGCCCGCCTCGGCCTCCCAAAGTGCTGGGATTACTTCTTAATCTTTTCTTCATTTCCTAAGTACTCGGTGCTAACCATATATTACCAAATTATTATATACTTGCAGAATTTCAAACCCAACTTCTGGTGCCCATAGCTACAAGCACCAGAAGGAATTATGCAATATACAAAACACCATAATAAATGCTTCTGAATTTTAGTTTTAGAAACTGCTTCTTCTATTTATGTTTTCTCTTTAATACAATTACATGCACTTGGCAAGAATAAGATGTGCTTTTAAAAATTCTTTGAACTTTCTCGATCTTAAGACTTATTTGGTTGGGTGTGGTGGCTTATGCCTGTAATCTCAGCACTTTGGCAGACCGAGGCGGGCGGATCACTTGAGGCCAGGAGTTCGAGACCAGCCTGGCTAATACGGAGAAACTCCGTCTCTACTAAAAACACAAAAAAATTAGCAGGACATGTGGCACACGATTGTCATCCCAGCTACAATCCAGTGAGGCTGAGGTCGGATAATTGCTTGAACCCGGGAGGTGGAAGTTGCAGCCAGCCGAGATCGGCGCCACTGCACTCCAGCCTGAGTGACAGAGCATGACTCTGTCTCAAAAAAAAAAAAAAGAAAAAAAGAATTATTCATTCACAAATATGCATAAATCAACCTAAACATTCAACACAATGAGGTTAAACCATGCAACATCCAATGTTCTTACTCCAACAAGATGCTGAAAAAGAGAACACTGAGGATTAAAGAGCTTGGCTTTTTGGAATCAGACAATTTGAGTTAGAATGCCAGTTCCTCCAGCTGCTAGATGTATCACTGAGCCACAGTTTTCTCATCCGAGAAACAATTATTTATTGAATGCTACTATGTGCCAAGCATCAGATCATAATACTTTCCATGTAAATTCACTGGGGGAATTAATTCTTATAGGGATTCTTGATAAGGCAGTTTACACAGTATCTGAAACACAGACCATATTCTTTACATGGTAGCCACTGTAATTTTATTGTAGAAAGGGATTTCGTCCTTCTTGAAATCACCTTTAAATATTATATATGGCCCCCAAAACAACTTCATTTCCTTTACTGATAATCTGTCATGAGCATTTTGGGCTGAATATATTTAAACATTTTTTAAGTGATGCTGTCTGCAGTCCATAGTGCCTCTTTAAACTGTTTGATCCATTGCATGTTTTAATTCCCTATGCTCCACTGCAGAGTGTCACTGTGTGTTTAGAATAATTGAATTCAAGGTCAATAAGCAGTTCTTATTAACTAATGCTTGTCAAGTACAACGTGCTTATACATACATTGTGTTTTAGAGACTTGAAATTCTCTTTTTATGTGTGGCAAAACCTGAGATAACGAGACGTGTCCCGTGTGGGCACAAATATTATAATTTTGACAAGCTCTTTTACGTTGCTTCCAAAGTACAGTTTGCTACTCTTTGATCATAAACATAATCCCCAAGCCAAAGCAATGATGGTAAAACAAGCATTGCAGAGTGACAAATACTTGTGTTACTAGAAATAAACTCATGGCAGGGTCTTAACTAGGAGACCACGTAATCATGTTTAAAAAACAATTCAGTGTTTTTTATACACAAGACTGGACATCATGAGACCTGAATTCTAGTACTGGCTCTGGCACTGACCAGCTGTACCCCTCTCTACCTGATCCAGATATTTATTGTCTATATAAAGAAAATTCTGGGCCGGGCGCGGCGGCTCACGCCTGTAATCTCGGCACTTTGGGCGGCCGAGGCGGGTGGATCACGAGGTCAGGAGATCGAGACCATCCTGGCTAACACGATGAAGCCCCGTCTCTACTGAAAATACAAAAAAATTAGCCGGGCGTGGTGGCGGGCGCCTGTAGTCCCAGCTACTCGGGAGGCTGAGGCCGGAGAATGGCGTGAACCCGGGGGGCGGAGCTTGCAGTGAGCCGAGATTGCGCCACTGCACTCCAGCCTGGGGAACAGAGAGAGACTCCGTCTCAAAAAACAAAAACAAAAAACAAAACAAAAAAAGAATGTGAAGATCTCATTCAGATAAAAATTGTCGCATTCTCCTGGTGAGCAGAGCTTCTAAATGCTTTGGTGAGCAGCTAAAACAATCTTTGACCTGGATTCTTAAAACTGTATATCTACAGCTTCGAACAGATGCAGAACCACCGTTTGACTCTAAAACTATGGATAGAGCATAAAGCAATGATTAGAGATGGTGTATTTAATAAATAGGGAGCTCTTAATAGGTGCCATGCACACTCCTAAGTATTTTACAGTTGTTAATTTATTAAATCCTCATAACAACCTTAGGAGGTCATCACTACTGTAAATCCGTATTACAGATGAGAAAACTGAGGTAAGTAATTCACCTAAGGTAATACAAATAGTAACTGGCAGAGCAGAGCTTCAAATTAAGGCAGTCTAGTTCATATGGGCTCTTGACTGCTATGCAACTTGCATAATCATTTGATGTAATTAATTTATTTTAGGAATCATCTAGTCTTTGGTAAGGAAGGCAAGACTTTTCCCCCTTTTGATTAGTCATAAGTTTTAAGCACAGACTGGAACTGATAAATAATATTATCATGAGGCCTGAAATGTAGATGGTGGCGCTGATATGGGAAAATAAAACATGGTCACTTGGGAAGGCAATAGAGAGGTGATTGTTAATGTGGACTCCAAAGTGAGCAGCTTCAACAAGTGCTCGCAGTGTGCCTCTGAGCAAGTGAAAGTACCTCTCTAAAGTTCGGTTTTCTCATCTTGGGATAATTACTGTATCTCACAGAAGTGATGTGAAAATAAAGAAAATATTGCTTATAAAATGCTTACCACAATACTCACAAAAATAGCAAGTGCTCGATAAATGCCAGTTATTGTGATTCTAAGGTTATTGTGAAGTATACTCCAAAATGTTTATTTAAAAGCTTTTATGTAAATAAAATAAAAGTTCCATCTTTATTCACTTTTGACATGGCCCATTCTCAGCCATGTCACCATCAACTTCATCTGTGCTATGACAACCCACTTCTAAGTAGTTTTCTTGCTTCTACCCATGTCTTCTTCTCAAATCCATTCCCTATGTAGCGATCAACACGACTTTTAAAAACTCTCATGCCTTTTTACTGCTATTAGACCAAAATGCAAATTCCATACGCTAGCCTTTAAGCAACTTCATTGTTTCATGAAAAACCAGTCTGATTCCTGCCCTAGAGTCTTCACACTGGTTAGTTCCTCAGCCTAGAATATTCCACTTCCAGAACTGGTTCTTTCTGGTTACAAACCTCTCAGGAAAACGAATCCCCTCCTCATTCCTTCGCTTATCCAACTTCTTGTTTTATTTGCATCATAGAACCAGAGTATATCCTTAATTATTTAGCTGCTAGATTATTCTCTCTCGTGTCCTTCATAATAGTAGGGACTGTGCTCTCAAATTTTTCACTTCTTTAGGATTTTTCTCATCAGTCCATAACATAAAAATATGTTAATTTTTTCCATTAAATAATCCTTTCTTGGTTTCACTTACAACTTCAGCCACCACTCCTTTTCCTTTCATAACATATATATATGAAATTTATATTGAATGAATATATTCTGCCTAATGAGAGAATTTCAGGAAATCTAACGAGATTGTCAATTGCAATTACTCCCGGTTCATGTTGCATCCTAAAATCTCGTATTCAGTATGTAAGGCTATTTTTTCCTGACATCCCCTTCTTACTCCATTTTAGCGCACTCCCGTACTTGAAGTCAATAGGAGAGGGAGAAATATGCCTTCTCTATAAATACATTATAATTGCTAACTTTTACTCTTTTAGAGATGGGCAATGAATAGACTAATCTTCAAAATGATTTCACTCTAAAGAAGTATTTTAAGACCCTTTAAATATATTAATGACAAGCGAATCCTCTTATATATTAAGTACCCTCACACCACATGGCCAGACAGGAACTTCCATTTTAAAGTATTTAACAGGGAATCAAATATCACAAAACAAATAGAGTATCACTTTCATGGATTAGACAGTTATAATGCATACTCAGGTAAACTTGATTTACTACTTCAAGGCTCATGCCTGAAAGCTTTTAAAGGAGACTCATTTATTTTTTAAAAAATCAAAATGCTTAGGAAAAGGACATCTAAGTGATGTTCTCTTGAGCACAGAGCCAAGTTACACAATTAGAAATATATGACTCTATGACCACACAACTTCCTAGGCTAAAAAGATACTTCTCATGCTTAATACACTTGGCTGTCTTCTTGCTACATAAAGAATGAATCTGATTTTAAGCTTCCACATGAATTATTCTTTGTTGTGTTAAATTATAGTTCTTTTCTTATTTACAGTCTTCATAGAATATAAGAACTATTCTATAATATGCATTTCAAGCAATGAAGGAAACTTTCTAGAATCAATCAGATTTTTGGAGAAAACTACAAATAATATATAGCTTACAAATATTTGTGTAAATCTACAGATTAAGAAAATGTATTTTTATGCTTTCAACTTTTATAATAAACAGAAACTTTTATGTATAATGAGAGTATGCATTGACCATGTCAAATCTTTGTTCATTTGTTGATTCATACATTCAAAAATATTTAGGACTTACATCCTTCTCACCCCCACCATTGAATTTAGCTTAAGCTGTTTCAGAAGTAAGTAGAGAATAAATTTTATATTAATGAATTATCTATTCATCAGCAACCTCTGATAGCAGGATTTAAATATGTATACTTTTTTATGTTTTATGTAATAGTCAAAAAAGATATCATAGGTTTAAATTGCTCTCCCAAGTTAAACACAATGAATTAGTTAATTTATGAGACTAAAACCTATTATGGATTTTTGTGATATTGGAAGTTTCTCCTTCAGTATGAATTTGTTTCTATCAGAATGTATGCCAATGAACACCAGCAAAAACAAGACTGCCTTACTCACTATTACAGCAATAAATTGGGGGTGTTAGAATAACCATGACATTTAAACATCAAGTAATTAACATTGCTCTCTTATTCCTTTAAGTTTTCATCAATATACTTAGTCTCTACTAGCAAAAATAATGCAAGGTATTTGTAGCTATTGATTATAAATATAATAATTTTAAATTATAATGTAAATTATTGATATCCCTGGGACACGAGTTTACCTATATAACAAACTTGCACATGTATCCCTGAACTTCTATTTTAATGAAAGTTTAAACAATTTTTAAAAAGGAAAATGGGTGAAAAAATTTTTACACCTTTAAAATTTCTCTTATCAACATGCATGACTCTCTTTACCAATGCAAAAAAGTAATTAGAGTTTGCCCTTTACATAAGAAAGCGTATACTGCTTCATAATAGGACATGAAGTCCTATTTTTCCTGCATTATATGTTCTCCTCATTATTCTTAAGAAAAAATGGCTATTTTTATAATGTCAACACTGCCTAAGTAATCACATGAACTTATATAAATTAATAGACTCTTTAAGATACATTGCATGTTTATTTAAAAATGTCATCCTGCAGTAAGACAGAGAGGCCTGAATGGAGATCATCAAGTCACAGTGAAAAACTAGAGACCACTAACCAGAGTAATAAACAGGAAGGGCTCATCTAGGTTCTGCAATTAAAATCTTTGTGTGAGAACCGGAATGAGTAGTGCAGGGAAAGGAGACTGTGTCTGTCATCACTCTTGTAGATAAGTTTATTATAAAAGTGATCAATATCTAAGCCAGTAATCATTGACGCCGAGGTACCAAAGTACCAAAAGGAACAAAATATGAGACTTTTAATTATGTCTTGTTCCAATCAGGTAGATGATGAAGATATTATTTCAGAAACTCTGTGAAAATATTATTGCCTCTGCAATGAAATTATATTTATTTTTTAAATCCACTATTTGAGGTTTTGACTTAAATTGAAATAAAAATGCCAGCTGATTGATAGGTGCTTAATAAAACCTGTGCTGTGCACTGTGTGAAGAGATTAGAGAGGTATTAGACACAGTTTCTGCCCATAGAAATTTTACAATCTCTTTGGATATATAGTATGCATATTCAGAAAAATGTAACAAGCAATGACTCCTTGGGAATACTGCTACTACTGGATGTGTAAGAGCCAAGAATATAAATGAATCTTTAGAAGCGAAAGTATATGTGTTTCACTTATGTGTTCCATAGGGAATTAAATAAAAATTAACATGACCAATAATATTTCCTTTTTCCAAGCCCTGAATCATCTAAGTTTCTCTTTCCCTGTCAGATTCAATCACTACATTTTGTTCATCTTAATTCCTAGGCCTTTTTCCTATATTTATATCCATCCACAATTCTCCACCCTCTACCACCACTGCCCTGGGTCAGGCTTCTCTCTCTCTTATCAATAACTACCGAAATGAGTGTTCGTTTATTCAACAAAAATCTGTTGAGCACCTGCTCACTTTGCAGGTAATTGTGACAGTTGTGAATAGGAAAAACACCGTTTCTGCAATTCTGAAGCCTAGAGTCTTTGCACCATCACTCCCCAAGGACAGCAGAACAATGCAGCCAGAGACATCAGTTTAAAATACAAATACAGTTATGCCTTACCCCTACTGAAAACCATGTAATGCCTCCATTACCTGCAGTGTTAATTCCAAATTCCAGAAGGTGGCTATAAGCCCCCCTCTGACCTCATCAGTCCCTGTCTAGCTAAATAGCTTCAACTTTTATCAACCTTCAACTTCAGCCTCATCCAATTATTTCATACTTGATACGCTAAGAATTACAAACTTTGTGCTCCTGCTAGCACCACAGAAATCCTGTCTTTTAGGTAGTCTCTATCTACTGAAGGATATTCACTACTCATTCTTATAGACAGCTGAGCCCTACTTCCTCCAAGACGTCTTGCGCAATTCCTGGAAGATCCTGCTCTGTGTTCCCAGACATCCTGCATGGGCTGCTCCATTCTTACAATTTGGCACAATATTTTTGAATTATCTGCTTATTTGTCTACTTTGGAAGGCTATGAAAGTCTCAAGGGCAAGACGTGTGTCTTCTCTATGTGTGTACTCTGCCTTCCACCACTTACAAGTTATTTAATCCGTGTTTACTGAATCCATTTGAATCATGTTGTGTGCTCTCCCCCACATACTGATTGCATAGCTTTTGCCAACGATTTAGTTGATTTAGATTATCACACATATCTTTTATTTATACTGAATATAACACAAGAAAATAAGAGAACAAGGAATACAATGCTTTTACTTCTGAATGTTCAGTGCAACCAACATAAAGGCAGTGGTTTCTCTTTTCCTTTGAACTGTAATATCTATGCTTGAATGTTGGGAACCTCTGGAATAGTTGTTGCATGTAGTGGTATAATTTTGAAGGACACAAGACAATCGTAATGAAGAACACAGTGCTAGAGAAACTTCCTGGATTCTCTACCAATATTTTTAAAGTAAATAAACTAAGAAAAGCTCTTTGTAATCTAGCCCAAGCCTGATTCTTTTAATTACATCAAACTACTCTGTGCCCCATAAATATGCTAATCTCACTCCCTCCTTGGGACCTTGATTCCTACCCTCATCGTCTGGGATGTCTCCCATATGCACCCTTTTGGTCAACTTTCTACCTGGTGAACTTATAGTTATCTTCTAAGGCATATAGCTCAGATATTAACTTTGCTCAATTTTTAAAATTCTTGTACTGTGTTGTACACATTTCTACTATTCCCAATTCCATTATATCTTCATTATGAATTTCATTGCATGTCTTTCACATTAGGTAGGAAACTCTTCATACATGTTTTTAGCCCACAGTCTTAACACAAAGCTCATTCCCAAAAATGTTTGTTGAATCTAAGAATGAACAAATGTAGTGTCTTAATTTGTTAAAAGATCTACACTGTCTTTTTATATCAAAATATATTTTATTTACCCCAAAGGAGAGGAGATTATCAAAATAAACCAATCAGTCATCTATCTAATAAAATATCCTTAATATGTATGATTACTTTTTATTCAAACCAAAGCATCAGCATTAATAAAATTAGTTTAATTTTCCAAGGATTCTAAAAAAATTATGTGATTGTTTTTATTTGCATTTGATATGAGGATAGAGGTGAATGTGTCTGAACAATCACTGTTAGAGATGCAATTAAATATTTGAACAGTCTATTTTTATTACAAATAAACTTTTTTATTTTTCTTCAACAGTATAATAGGGTAGTTACATATTTTATATAAAGCTATTTATAAATTGTTGGTAATTGGAAATTGGCTGTTAGTAGAAATGAATGGAAACATGAGCTAAATGTAACTATGGTGTTCCTAATCTCAGCACCATATTGTTTCTTATTACTATATAACTTCTTGTATATAATTAGCTATGATTAGAAGGAAATTTAATTTTATATAACAATGTATTCCCCTGAAGATGGAAGGAGAATAACAGATTTATAAAGTCTAAAAAGTTTGATAATTGTTTCAAAATCTTATTTAATTAACAATAAAATAAATGTTTCTAGTATAAGTTAAAATAAATGGAAATTTTTGTGAAATAAATAATTTTAGATTGTGAAATTCAAAAGATATAAATTAATAACGAGTACACATCAACAATGAAATGATTTTTAAAGATAAAAATCTTTAAATGTGTACCTTATTAGAAAGGCTAATGTTTTGGCAGACAAAACTATTTATGGGAATTGCTAGAAGATTATTCCTCAAGGGAAAGTCACTTGCACATCACAAGAAAAGGACATGGAATCTGTCAAAGAGATTAATTAATTTTTTAAAAAACAGTCACTGGACTCTAAAATAGTGATCTGGGTTATTCCACTGTCTATTAGATTTGTAGGGCCAAATTCATACTCTATATACTCATACAACTCCCATGGAAGCCAGAGGAAGACAGAGGTTGATGTATGCTGTCTGACATTCACCTCAGACACCATTTAATAAAAGCAAAGCCATCCTGCTCTAACTGGGTCACAATTAGTCTGGCTCCTCAAAGTCCACAAAACCAGCCTTTTCTGGTCAGAATAAAACTAATTTAAAAATGGGATCTAGTTCATCAGAGTTGCTTGCAGTGAACACAGTACCAAATAGAAAGTTTTATTAAGAGTTATACTTTTAATTAGAATTCTAATATTTAAAAGAATATAGCCACAACAATCAAAATAACATCCTCTCTCTCTCCCTCTCCCTGGAAGTTGGAATGCATCCTAGACTAACAGAATCAAAGAAGATTTAGGGATCAATGAGACTCAAGAGAGGACTAAATCTACATGAAATTCGGATTTTTGTTTACCTGATTTCAAAAGTCCTCCCTGAAGGAGATTATACTTTTTGCTAACTCACATCACTATGTTAGCAAGATGTAAACGTGAGAGATCTTGATCATAGCTTTAATAATTAACACATATAAAAGCCTGAAAGAAGAGTGAAGAAAAACGTATTAAATTTGACTTATCTAATAGCACCAGAAATTTTTCATATGTAAACATCAACCTCAAGCAAATAAAGAGTGTGATCAAATATGGGCGAATCCTAAATAGAAATTCTCAGCTTTGATTCTTTAGGTCACATGAGGCTTAAAATTCCAAAAACACTGCCCTGCTCCCATGGGGCCCTTCTTGTCCTCTGCTCCTAGCTGATTTTTCTTCATAGCACTGGTGCTTGTCGGACACATTCTATTTTGTATTTCTTCTCTCTGCAGTGAATTTCCTATAGGGTAGAAATTTTTTCCTAGTTGTTCATTGTTCTAGCTCCAATGCCTAGCGCCATGCCTATCATAATATAGGCACAAAAATCATTAATAAATAGATTAATTTAATTTGTGAGACAATACATTGCGTATTGTTCACGAGACTGAAGTCATGGGACAGATGCATATTCAAAATACAAAAATTCATCCTATCTTTTGATTCCTAGCCTAGATTAAGATTTGGAAAATTTGAGAAAAAATATATGATACCTTATAAATTAACTGAACAAGAAGACCAAGAATATATATATATCCCTCTTACAAATATGTATCGTTATTTTATTCCTTCCTTTAAACAAGGGCCAGTTTTGGCCTATTATAAAGTCTGTACTGGGCATACCAGTTAGAGGAGTGATAGAGCCAGAAAATGATAGATTCTGGCCTTTGGGCAGCCTATTGGGTGTTCTGTATAAGTGTCCTTGTGATTACATGAATTACCTTCTATTTTTGTTAGTTGTTCTAATACCTGACCACTCA
The DNA here is from genome assembly GCF_028878055.3 of Symphalangus syndactylus. NCBI lineage: Eukaryota > Metazoa > Chordata > Mammalia > Primates > Hylobatidae > Symphalangus > Symphalangus syndactylus. The sequence continues at coordinate 48,212,244 of NC_072440.2, forward strand.
CCACTCAGCTTTCAAGAAAAAAGGAAAAGAGTGTACATTTAGTCCTATTTAACTAATCAAAGATAGTTTAAAATTATTTATTGCATTTAATTTCATTTTTCCTGGAATAAAATATTTATGTGCAAATCAAATCAGAGCATTCATCTGAGTATAGCCTGATTTAAGACTTAACTTTTATTTCTCTCTTTAGTAGAAAAGATTCAGTAGTTGCATAGGATTATTAGTAAATACGGCATATTAAATGGCACCAACCAATCAAAATGGATAGCAATGGATTATCTTAGTGAAAACAGCATAAAATGGTGGTTTTAGTGGCCTTTTGACAGGAATGCCAAAGGAAGCTTCTGACCACTTACAACAGAATGTTAATAGCTCATGCCACTTCAATACTGACAGCTCTGAAGTGAGAGGCTGCTAATCTCTGTTTGTAATATCCACAATTGAAAGGAAAAAAATAAGTATTTCTTCTTAAGCATGGGATAAGCATTAACTGTCTAAAAATTTTGGGAATGTTCTACATGTCTGAAAGTCAGAGAAAAAAGAAGGCAACAATAGCAAGGATTCAGTGTTTTTCACTCCTGAACCAAAATATATGATTAAAATGGAATGCAGTTTTCAAGACCAATCAATTCATCATTCAGTTCTTATTAAAATAGCTGTATATGTGCTATAGCAATTTACACATAATTTTAATGAAAAATTTAGCATCTATATGAAGACAGAGGTTGTGCTAAGAAGAGTCTCTATATTTTTATTTTTATTTATGTATTTTTTTAGTAAGCCAAATCAAACACACAGAAAAACCTTTGCTAGAGAGCTGATGCTTTCAGATCTAAAATGGAATCTGTTCATTAGCTCTACATTATTCAGGACTATAAAAAGGAGACATTTTAACAATCCCAGGCTCAATTAGGCATCAACTGTTATCCTGGCAGAAACCTGGCATGCATCTTGTTCTCAGGAATTTGGATGGCGTTATTTACAATTCGTTCCTTAGGGAATGCCCTAAAAAAGAAAAAAAAAAAAAAAAGAAGTCTGGTTGCCATCATAACTTATGTCTTAACCTCATAATTCTTTACCTGACAGCTCAATTGTACATCCTTCATTTAATTAGATGAGAATACACTCCTGCTTAAATGGCAGCCACTCGCCACTCAGCTTTCAAGAAACAAGGGCAAGTGTGTACATTTATGAAATTATCTTACCTAAGCATCAACTTTTGTGAATTTCAGTTTTACCCAAAGGTAAGCACTGAGTCAGAGTCAATAGTTCCTATTAATTAAACTGATTTAAACTTCAAATTTTCCCAAGTGTTCAATACATAGTTAAAATCCACTATAATCACTACATTGTTCTCTATATTCTTACCCACTATTTCACTTGAATGCTTGGAATCTGTACTTTTGTTTGCTGTAAAAAACCCAGTGATCTGACTTGCCCTTTAAGTCAGATGAAATTTTTTTAATATAGATATTGCATAAAATGGAAGTCAAGGGGTTTTTAAATAACACTTAAATGCAAAATAACAAAAAAATAAATTGCTAATTGTGTTTGATAAATTATATTTTAGAAAATGGATAGTAATGCATTTTCATCCTTAGATTTCATGGCAGAGTCATCTATGGGGTTAAATTTTAGAAACTAGTTAAATTCTTTTTATTTGTGTCAATTTTACTTATTATTCCTTTTCCTTTCCTTTTAGACTTACTTTAGTTCATTAGATGCCGTAATATCTCCCTTGTCTGTGACAATTTCCATTAATATCTCAAACGCAGCTATTAAGTCTCATTACAAGAAAAGATTACAGAAGGATACTGCACACAATAACAGTGAAGATAAAGACAATAGTCACATTTTCATTTATTTCTTTGTTCTTAAGATGCAAATCAAATGACTCTTTTTCTAGCCTGCTTTTCTCAGTTTATACTTTCAAAAGCTTTTGGAAAAGGAAAAACCTCCACAGCTAAATAAATTCTAGTATTTGGATTATTTCTTTCTCAAAATGCAACAAAGAAATGTACCTGCTGTCAGAAATTTGCCACACTTATTACTTTCAAAGTCTCATTGTCAGGAAATTCAGAAAAACTACTGGAGTTTCATCATTTACATAAGTTATTCACAAGAATTAGCTGTGGGCTATAATGAAGCTAATTAGTGGTTGTTGCAGAGACACTTTATAAAGCATTCATTATTACCAACAATAGTCCATCATTTCCTCAAAATACTTAAAACATCAATTCTTAGACAATTATCTAAACATATCCTTGTAAAAGTATGTCTGAGAAAAACTCAGTCAAACCCCCAAGAAATCAAATGTTCATCGGTTTTTAATCTAAATAGATTAATTTTAATAAATATATTAGTGGTTCTTAGGAAAGGTATGAAATCAAGCCCTGGGTTAATATTTTTTCTATTTAGAAGATATTAAAATATTAATCATAATTATAAAATATCAATACCAAATGCATTAATTTTTCACTTACAGAACTACAAAGTTGCAGAATGAGGAATATATACAGGTCAGGGGCTTAACCCCTAATGTCTAGACAAAAGCACAATTATCTTGCCATGTTTTCCTTTTGAACTGTATTCTAGATTACAGGCTTAATAAGGATGAAGATATAATTGGTCACTCTGTATAAATCTCATTGCTCAATACATAGATGTGGAATTCAATTGATAAAATTAATAAATGGTGAAAAGAAAACTTTAAATAAAATGTTATGCTTCGTATTCCATATTAGTGATAAGAAATTCTGCAGTAGGTGCTACCTTACCTGTGAAATTAAACGTTTATGAATTTCTATGCCACAAAAAGAGAAATAAAACTATCCTAAAATACTTTGGCCTGTATTTGTTGCTTCCTTTGTCAGCAGAATGGCTGTCCTTCTTCCTGGGCCCTCCACTTTTCTCTTCCGTCTCCCTCTCTGTCTCCTTTCATCTCCTCCATTTCCCTGCATTTGCAATAATGCTCACAACTTCCCTACTCCTATTTACCATCATCCTTCAGAGTGTAATTCCACTGAAAAAATAGTTGTAATTTGCTGCTCTTTCTTTCTTTCTTTCTTTCTTTCTTTCTTTCTTTCTTTCTTTCTTTCTTTCTTTCTTCTTTCTTTCTTTCTTTCTTTCTTTCTTCTTTTTCTTCCTTCCTTCCTTCCTTCTTTCTTCTTTCTTCTTTCTTCCTTTTTTTGAGACAGGGTCTCACTCTGTCACCAAGGCTGGAGTGCAGTGTGCAATGGTGTGATCTTGGCTCACTGCAGCCTTGAATTCCTGGGCTCAAGTGATCCTTATGCCTCATCCTTCCAAGGAGCTGAGACTACAGGCACGGGCCACCACACCCAGCGATGCTTGTTTGTTTGTTTATTTATTTATTTAGTGGAGACAGGTTTCCACATGTTGCCCAGGCTGATCTGGAACTCCTGGGCTCTAGAGATCTGCCCGCCCTATCCTCCTAAAGTGCTAAGATTACAGGCACGAGCCACAGCGCCTGGCCACTGTTTCTTCTTTCTAACTACAAATCCACCATTTGCTGCCTGGTCTCTTGTTTTCATCATTCGTTCAAAAGTACTCACTTGTGGATCAGCATCAGCAGCCTCATTACCAAATTCAAGAGCGTCTGTTCAATATGTTCCCCTCTTACCTGCCATGGTATAAACAGAGTTGACTAGCCTGTCTCTCTCCGGTGTGACACCAGTGCTCCCTTCTGTTCTGATTCTTCAGTATCTCTCACGGCTCCTCTTAGTCCCATGCATAAATTTGTTTATAGTTTTGTTTTCAGAGGTTTCAATGTTTATACTTCTTTTCCTGGCAATTCAGTCCACACTCCTCACTGACTCTGAATATCCCCAGACGTATTTCCGAACTGCCTGCCAAAAACACTGGTTTGAATACAGTAAACTGTTGTTCATAGAACCCTCTTTCACATAAGACATTAATAGATATTCAAGATTATAAATATATATATAATGTATAATTATTGATATGTGTGTATATATTCATACATATATAGTATATCAATGTATCTATATATCTATAAATATATAGATATCTATATCTATAGTATAGAAAACATGGGTAAAATGACACTTTTGTTTATTTTGATTTTGCAAGATATCTACTCACTACCATTGTAAAGACTTAATACTGGAAAATAGCATACAGAAATCTACTTGGCCATGAACAAAGGCACCCTTTCTTTCTCTCTGTCTCTCTCTCTGCCTTTCTTTGATATATATATATATATGTATATACATATCTATAGATATTTGGATATAGCTATAAATACACACACACACACACACACACATATATATATATATATATAGACAGAGAGAGAGAGAGAGAAATAGCTACGTAGTTATATCTGGCTATCTAGCTATTTCTTTCTATATGTGTGTGTGTGTGTGTGTGTGTATTTATAGCTATATCCAAATATCTATCTATCTATAGATATATACACATACATACCTATCTCTATAGCTATGTATATATCTATAGATAGAGATAGAGAGGAAGATAGTATATATAGAGAGAAATTCTATCACTTGGTCGATGGTCAAGTAAAATTTTGCATGCTATTTCCTACCCTTGTGTCTTTACAATGGGAATGAGAAGTCTTACAAAATCAAAATCAACAAAACTTTTCTTTTACTCACATTTTCTATAATTTATTTAATTATAGGGTGACTGTTTTGAAGGGGGGATAGCTTAACATCTTGTGCAACATAGTGTTAAGATGGGCATTGCTGTAAATCCTCAAACCTTACGCACTTTTTCCTTATTTAATATGTATATATATTTAAAGACCTCTTCTCCAAACATTCCAAGACCTCCATCTCCTCTTTTATTCTTCCTGGTCTCTCATCCCCAAGTTCAATCATGTAATAAATATGGTCACTTCTACTTTTACAGATTTACCTTGTCTCACTTAACCTTTGCTCTCTGTTTCTACATCTTAGCATGGGACTTCTAATGATTTTGGAGAAATATTTCAAAACTTTAAAATCAAACACACTACAATAAAAAGTTTTTGAATTATATAAATGTAATATTCTACTCATATGTTAAGTGTATTATAATATATGCATAATTAGAAATGTTTAAATATGAGATAAGCAGGAGATTAATAAGTAGCTCATGACTTGTTAACCCTGATGAATTTTTAATATCAGTGTATTTACAAGTGTATATATTGAGGCCAAGATTCATCATTAACATTAGTGGTGGCAAATCTAATTTCAAGTTGTCTTGATAATTTCATTTTTTTCCCTGACTTCTTATCACTCCAGTTAGGTCCTAAGTAAATTCATAATGTGGCTGAGAAGAGATGTCAGTCTGCTATCCTGTGGATTTTGCCTCGTACTTGCTTTGTCATAATATCTTTAATCTTCAGTTTTATTGCAAACATCTATTTAAGCCCCTTGTACATGATGTGCTAGTTTAAAAAGTATGTATATAATCTACCCATGCACTTACTTAGCTTTCTATACATTGTAGTAGATTGCAGTAAGTTTTACTCTAACAAGGGCGGGTGACTTTTCCAAACCCTCTTGGTTTGTGGAAGAGCCACCCTTCCCTAATCACAGCCAGCATAATAAGCCATCTCATAGAGAGTTACGCAGAGAAGACACCAGAGGCAGTCAACACATTAAATACTGAAAAGGCTAAGTTATTTCTTATATTTTAAATAAAAGTAAAATATAGAGACCAGTTCAAGTATTTCCTCTTGATCTCAACCCATCACTGTCTTCATCTCCGCCTAGACAACCACCAATTTACATTTCAGTATACCCTGATTAATTTGTCTAATTCTTACCCTTCTCTAATCTATTATATTAGAGTAAAAGCTCCCTGAAGACACGGATGATGTCTTCTTCACTTTTGTTTTGGATGACCATATCAATATTTGGCACATAAAGTTTTCTGAATATATATTTGTTACATTATAGAATAAATGAGATAAGCCACTAAGACTATTATAAAAATATTTTATTGTTGTATAATATTTGTATGTTTCTATGGGGTACATGTGGTATTTTATTACATTCATGTAATATGTAATGATCAAAGTCAGTGTATTTAGGGTATGCATCACCTCAAGTATTTATCATTTTTATGTGTTAGAAACATTTCAAGTCCTCTCTTCCAGCTACTTTGAAATGTACAATACATTGTTGTAAAAAATAGTCACCTACTCTGTTTGTTTGAACATTGGAACTTATTCTAACTGTATGTTTGCACCCATTAACCAACCTCTCTTCATCCCTCCAAAGAATCTTCCCAGTCTCTAGTATCTATCATTCTACTCTCAACCTCTATGAGATGAACCCTCTTAGCTCCCTCATAGGAGTGAGAACATGCCAAATTTGTCTTTCTGTGCCTGGCATATTTCACTTAACATAATGACGTCCAGTTCCCTTCATGTTGCTGCAAATGGTAGGATGTCATTATTTTTTATGGCTGAGTAGTATTCCTTTGTGTATGTATACCAGATTTTCTTTATCCACTCACTCACTGATGGACACTTAGGTTGATTCCATCTTTGCTATTGTCAATAGTGCTGGAGTAAATGTAGGGGTGCAGGCATCCCTTTGATATAATGGTTTCCTTTCCTTTGTATAAATACCAAATAGTGGGACTGCTGGATCATACAATAGTTCTATTTTTAACCTTTTGAGAACCCTCCGTACTGTTTTCCATAATGGCTTTACTAATTTACATTCCTGACAAAGGTGTGTAAGAGTTACCTCTTCACATCCTCACCAACAGCTGTCATTTTATTGTCTTTTTAGTGACAGGCATTCTAACTGGGGTAAAATGATATTTCATTGTGGTTTTGATTTGCATTTCCATGATAATTAGTGACATGAAAATGGAACAGTATATTTTTTCATATACCTGTTGGTCATTTGTATGCCTTTTGTTTTTTAAAGAAATGTCCATTCACACATTTTGTCCACTTTTTTTTTTTTTGAGACAGAGTCTTGCTGTGTTGCCCAGGCTGGAGTGCAGTGGCTCAGCTCACTGCAACCTCCACCTCCCAGGTTCAAGCAATTCTCCCACCTCAGCATCCCGAGTAGCTGGGATTACAGGCACACGCCACCATGCCTGGCTAATTTTTGTATTTTTTTAGTAGACATGGGGTTTCACCATGTTGGCCAGGCTGGTCTTGAACTCCTGACCTTGTGATCCACCCACCTCGGCCTCCCAAAGTGCTGGGATTACAGGGGTGAGCCACCTTGCCCGGCCTTGTCTACTTTTTAATTGGATTATTAGGTTTTGTGGTTTTGTTTGGTGGAGGCAGGGGGAGTTTGTTGCTGTTTTGCTGTTGAGTTGAATTCCTTATATATTCTGGGTATTATTCTCTTATTGGATAAATAATTCGCAAATATTTTCTCCCATTCAACAGGTTGTCTCTTCATTCTGCTGATTATTTCCTTTGCTGTACAGAAGCTTTTTAGTTTAATATTGTCCCATTTGTCTATTTTTTGTTTCATTGCCTACATTTTTGAGGTGTTAGATGTAAAACCTTTGCCTAGACTAATGTCCTTTAATGTTTCCCTCATGTTTTTTTAATGGTTTTATAATTTTGGTCTTACATTTAGGTCTTCAATCCATTTTGAGTTGATTTTTATATATGGTGACAGATATGGGTCTGGTTTCATCCTTCTACAGATGGATATCCAGTTTTCCTTGTGCCATGTAATTAAGAGGTGTCTAGAACAATGTATTTTCTTGGCAACTTTGTTGAAAATCCATTTTCTATAAATATGTGGATTTATTTTGGGTCCTCTATTCTGTTCCATTGGTCTATGTGTCTGTTTTTATACCAACACCATTCTGTTTTGGTTACTATAGCTTGGTAATATATTTTGAAGTCAAGTAATGTGATGCCTCCAGCTTTGCTTTTTTTGCTCAGTATTGCTTTGGCTATTTTGGCTTTTATTGGTTCCATACCAGATTTAAGATTTTTTTTTCTGCTGCTGTGAAACATGAAGTTGATATTTTGATAGAGATTGCATTCAATCTGTAGATTGTTTTCGGTAGTAGTATGGTCATTTTAACAGTATTAATTTTTCTGATACATAAGCATGAGATGTCTTTCCATGTGTTGGTGTCCTTTTCAATTTCTTTCTTCAGTGTTTTGTAGTTTTCATTTCAGAGGTCTTTCACCTCCTTGGTTAAATTTATTCCTAGGTATTTCAGTATTTTTTGTAGCTATTGTCAATGAGATTGCCTTATTGATTTCTTTTTTGGCTATTTTCTTACTGGTGTATAGAAACACAACTGATTTTTTCATGTTAGTTATGTATCCTGCAACTTTACTGGATTTGTTCATGATGTCTAGGAGTTGTTTTGATGGAGTCTTTAGGTTTTTCTAAATATAAGATCATGTCATCTGCAAAGAGAGACAATTGACTTCTTTTCTAATTTGGATGCCTTATATTTCTTTCTTTTGCCTGATTGCTCTGGCTAGGACTTACAGCATTATATTCAATAGGAATGGCAAAATTGGACAGCCTTGTCTTGTTCCAGTTCTTAGAATAAAGACTGTTGGCTTTTGCTCATTCAGTATGATGTTACCTGTGGTTTTGTCATATCTGGCTTTTATTATGTTTAGGTATATTCCTTCTGTGCCTAGTTTGTTGAAAGTTTTTATCATGAAGCATTGTTGGACTTCATCAAAAGCTTTTTCTTTGTCTGTTGAGGTGATCATATGATTTTTGTCTTTTATTCTGTTGATACAATCTATAATGTTTTTTGATTTGAATATGTTGAACCATCATTGCATCCCTGGACTAAATCTCATTTAATTTTATGTATTGTCTTTTTGATGTGCTGTTGGATTCAGCTTGCTGGCATTTTGTTGAATGTTTTTCTGTTTATCTTCATTAGGGATATCGTCTATAGTTTTTTGTTGTTGCTGTCTGTTTTTTCTGTGTCAGTTGAGATTTGTTGATAGTCTTTTAATTCTAGACATTAATTTTCGGAGAATAGGAAACAGAGATTATGATATAAGGTCATGTCTACCACCAACTTGGGTCTAACAGGACCAAATTGACATCTAAGTGCAAAGGGAGGAAAATTTCAGTGTTCAAAGTTGTAAATTTTAATAACATATATTTTAAATAAAGTATTTTATACCAGAAATAGAAATAATTAGTAGCTATTGATTATCATCTTCTCTAAAGGAGAGGCTATACTAATTTTGAGATGCCTACCTGAAATGTAATAGTAAGAAAATAATACACTAGCTCATCAGTATGAAATTGTTCATTAATATAACATAATATAAAATAAATCACACGTAAAATAAAATTATTATATTAGCTTAATTTTTTTATCATCCTGAACTGCTTTTCAAATGTCCATCATTGCATCCCTGGACTAAATCCCATTTAATTTTGGATTACTCATGTAAATAATCCAGTATTGCTATTTTTAATAACTGGCTTTCTCTATTTACACCTAGCTTTTAACCCAATAAATGTAGATCAGCTTCCAAGAATATTGTCTATAGGAATACCTATAAGAGTCATATTTGTAGCAATGACTACATTCATTCGAACATTTTAAAGCGACATCCATAGGCATTTTCTTTGATCAAATTCCTTCAAATTTCCATTGACTTGTTTCCCCAAAAGGATTTATTTTTATCAGAAATATTCAATCCTGATCCAAAGAGTTGAGTGCCCTCATGTACACATATTATTTCATGATGATTTTAAACAAATATAGAATATACTTCAGTCTGAAATTTCTGTGACAATTGGGTCAATAACGAAATCAAGTTTATCTAAGTCTTCTTTCTTTCTGTCCTCTCGTACTCTTTCTTATTCCTATTCTTCTACCTCCTATTTAAATTTCTAAAGGCAGCAAAAGTCACTTATCTCTCACTGATTGTCCCCCATTAGAGGACACTGAAAGAAAAAGAAGTAATGAGCATGAACATTTACAAGCACCTGGTTGGCACCGTTTAGTGAAAAATAGTAAAACTCTTATTAAACATCTGGAACTAAGACACCTTTTGCATAAAATTAAGACCTCTTTGCACAATAAGACTGATCTCAGCGTAAAACTAAGATCTCTTTGCACAATAAGACTAATCTCAAAAAACAGCAAACTCTCAAGAGAGCAGCCAAAGACCCAACACGGATTACTTTAGGAACAGGAAGTCAGACGAATGGCCAAAGGATTAGTGCTTTCTGTAATACAATAAGAGCGTAACAGTATGAGAACTCTGTTTAATATAGTATGATCTTTTTCAAGAAAGATTGTATTCCATCAAGGAGAATTATGAAGCTGTAAATTACATTGTGTCACAGCTAGTAGTATTAAATACCAAGTGTTTAATTAGCAGTTTTAATTTTATATTCTTACTTAGATATACCTCTACAATACTTGAAAGATGCTTTTTGGTGAAAACATTTTTAATCAGATAAAAATCAAAGAAGAAATGTCTAAGCACCACAAATATGACATATGACTTGGCAGTGAAGAAAAACTAAATTATTAGTAAGATAAAGTAATTTATATTTATATTGTACTTGCTTACAATGTATTATAATAAACCTAAAAGTAATAGCAATCTAAGATACTTCTGACACTGAGAATTCTTTCCAGAAATCTTAGAAAAGGCATTAAGAAAAATTAATCCAACAAATGTATGATGAGAGCATGTGCCACTTGTATACACATCTCCAATCTTCTGCTTGTCATAATACTTTTGGGTTGCTTAAGTTCACTTAAATTAAAAGGAATTAATTGCCTTGGAATCAGCTGTCTTCGAACTGTCTTGAAATCAGCTCCACCATTTGATTGACAAAATAGTTTTATCTCTTTGGTCTTGTGGTGCTACATAAGGGAATTTATACATCAACCTACGCCCTTGTAGTTCTTGAACAGGACACTACAAAGAGACACTGTATAAAAACCACATAACAAACTTGGGGAAGTTCTTTCTTCATCTCCCTATAATTAATCAGTCTTCTAACATTTATAATTATGATATCCTTGCTTCTCATTTTAGTTTTGCACCACACACATACACACATCTATGATATACATATACATATACATTATATATGTGTGTGTGCTACATATATATACATTATATATGTATGTGTGTGTGCTACAAAAAGACTAGTACAGAAGGATTACGCCTTTAGTGGAATACAATCTTTCTTTGCTTTCTTCTACAGAAAAATCATAACATATTAAACAGAGTTCTGATACTGTCATGCTCTTATATTACAGAAAGCACTAATCCATAGGCCAAATAAGCACACATATGTGGACATATTACAAACACATATGCATATATATGTGTGTGTATCATACATGTTTTGGTTTGAATGTCTGTGTTCCCTAAGAGTTAGTATGTCGAAATTCTAATCCCTAAAGTGATGACATTAGGAGCTAGGGCCCTTGGGAGGTGATTAGATCATGAGAGTAGAGGCCTCATGGGGAAATGTCCTTGTAAAAGAGGCCCAACGGGGCTGGGCGCCGTGGCTCACGCCTGTAATCCCAGCACTCTGGGAGGCCGGGGCAGGCGGATCACGAGGTCAGGAGATCGAGATCATCCTGGCTAACACGGTGAAACTTCGTTTCAACTAAAAATAGAAAAAAGTAGCCGGGCGTGGTGGTGGGCGCCTGTGGTCCCGGATACTCCGGAGGCTGAGGCAGGAGAATGGCGTGAACCCGAGGGGCGGAGCTTGCAGCAAGCCAAGATGGCACCACTGCACTCCAGCCTGGGCGACGGAGCGAGACTCCATCTCAAAAAATAATAAAAATAAAAAATAAAAAAATAAAATAAAGTTTTTTAAAGAAGCCCAAGGGAACTAGCTAGCCCCTTCCACCGTCGGAGGACACAGTGAGAAGGCATTGTCTTTGAACAAGAAAGAGCTTTCACTAGACACTAAATCTGTCAGTGTGTTGATCTTGGGCTCCCCGCCTCCAGAATGGTGAGAAAATATATCGCTGTTGTTTATAAGCTACACAGTCTATAGTATTTTGTTAAATCAGCCCAAAGATTAAGACAGTTCTTGTGTGTGTTTGTTTCTGAGTGATATAGAGTCGCTCTGTCTGAATTTGAACTATATGTAAATAATGTCATTTAATATGTTTGTACTTTGCTTCTTTTACATAACGTTTGTGGAATAGGAATTCACCTATGTTGTATGTACAGCTCTAGTTCTCACATTTAACATGTGCTACATAACATTCATTCCTCTTAATGTATCGTAAATTATGCATCAGTTCCACTTTTCTTTTTTTTTCAGTAAGTAGTTTTGTTGCCCAGGCTGGAGTGCAATGCCATGATCTCGGCTCACTGCAACCTTCGCCTCCCGGGTTCAAGTGATTCTCCTGCCTCAGCCTCCTGAGTAACTGGGATTACAGGCGACCACCACCACGCCCAGCTAATTTTTTTGAATTTTTGATAGAGACGGGGTTTCACCATGTTGGCCAGGATCGTCTGAAACTCCTGACCTCAAGTGATCCACCCTCCTCAGCCTCCCAAAGTGCTGGGATTACAGGCTTCAGCCACCGCGCCCTGCCCCATTCCACTATTAATGGACATTTTAGTTTTTCTGGGTTGGGGCTATCGTGAACAATGCTGCTATAAAAATTCATGCGCATGTCACCTGGTTCACACTGACAAGAGTTTCTCTGGGGTATAAAGCAAGAAGTAAAATTTTTAAATATTAGCAAAGCTTTTATATTATGTTTAAGAAATCCTTTACTGGCATGAGATGAAGGACCTATTGTCCCAAATTATTTTCCAAAGTCTGATAGCTTTGCCCTTCACATTTATGTTTTTTATTTATTAGCAATTGATTTTTTAGTATAGGGTGTGGTCAGGATATAATTTCATTTTTTAAGTTTGAATACTTATATGTTAGTAATTGTTGTATACACTAATTTTATATTAACCCTTTGATGAATTATTTATATTTTCAATTTTATTTAGGTATGTGCCACTTATTTATTTCACTTGTTATTTCTTCCATATGACAACTTTATTTGGATTTGTGTTTCTTATTAATGGAGTACATTCATGAAAGTTTTCTCCAGCTGGGTACATTGGTGGACTGATTTTTATTTTGCCTGCATTCTTAAAATATATGTTTGTTTATTGTGGAATTTGAGGTTGGCATTTATTTGTAATCTTCAGTGACAGAGAAGTCAGTTGTCTAACTTTTGCTTCTTTGTAGTTAATTTATCATCTCTGCGTCCAACATCTGTTTGTCTTTCATATTCTACGTTATATTTTTGATGTTTCTAAGTGTAGATTAATTTTTATATTTCTTGCTTTGGATGTGGAAATTTTTGAGTTTATATAGGGTAGAATATTCTGAGTTATTTGCCCTTCAAATATAAAAACTCTGTCACATTCTCTTTCTTCTCTCTGGAATTCTGATTAGATAGGTAGAATGTCTTGCCATATTTTCCTCATCTATTAACCTCTCTTTCATATTTTTTATTTTTCTGTGCTGCACTCTGACTGGTTTCCATTAACCCATCATCCAGGACACTCTAGTTGTATTTAACTTACTGTTAAATAGATCTTTACGCTTGTAATTTCAATCATCTCGTTCTTATAATTTCTAGAATTCTGTTGGACAATTTTTCAAATTTCTCAGTCACTTTTATAGTTTACTGTTCCCTGGGTGTATTTGCTGGTTTGTCTTTAAATTTTTTTAACAAAATAAACACAGTTATTTTATAATCTGCATCCGGTAGTTCCCATATCTGCAATCTTTGCAGGTTTGGTTTATGGCGTTCTTCTTTCTACTAGATCTGAGTTTAATCTGAGTTTAGAGCTGTTCTTTTTTTCTTTTAGCTACTCAGTTACTTTAAAAAATCAATTGGGCCTTATATATAGCTTCTTTCCTCCAGGAGAGACTAGAATTTGCTTATGCTTGGTTTTTGGAGCCACTACCAACAAAGGAACTCTTTTAAATATATGACTTGATATATTTTTGCTACATCCAGGTAATAGTAGTTTGTTGCATGTCTATACAAAGGTTGGCTAGTCATTACACCACCTTGTGAACTTTCCTTCTTTCCTGCTCTGTTCAGCATTCAATCAAATTTCCTGTAGAGTAAGGAGGAAGTGGAGAACTTTACCTCTCCTTCGCACTTAAACTGAGAAGGTAGGCTTTCAGGTCCTGCCTTAAGCAGGGAGACTTAGGGCCCCAACTTGAGTGGACCCAAGCTTTGGTTTTTGGTCATTTTCTCCCCACAGGACCTTGGAAAATGAAAGCCAGTTTCTGCTGGTTCTACGAATCCCCTTAGGACAGAAAAAGGTGCGGTGTTCTTCCTGTCTTTCAGATTCTCACCTCCATCAGGAGGAGAGATTTTGGCCTGATCATTTCCTACTGTTGTGTTTATTATTTGATACTTTTGAGAATATTTTCAAGGTAATGGTTGCCAGGACGTTTAATAGTTTTTAAAGAGAGAGTTTGCCCAGATACCTATAGAATTAAATATATATATATGTTTATATATACAGACATAGTTATATACACATACACGCAAGTACATGTATATGAAAAGCACTTATAAATTAATAAGGGCTTTATAAATAAAAGATAGTATCTGAAGTTTCACAAAAGAAAAAAGGAATAAAGAAAGAAAGAGAGACAAAGAGGGAGAGAGAATGGAAATTGAGAGAGAGAGAAAAAGAAAGCAAAATGCTAAATAAAATGTAAAATAAATGCTTAGCTCTGCTCATTATTAAAGCAGCACAACATAAAAAAATAATAGATATGTGTCAGATGGGAAAATATAGAAAGTGGGGAAATAGGCACCTTCCTGCTTCTTTCAGAGGTGTACATTAACACAAAGTTTCAGGAATAAAATATAAAATAACTATCAAACTGTTAAATATATTTAAAAGTTTATCTAGCTTATATTTTTAGAAATTTATCTTGCACACACTGGTACAAGAGCAAAACATACATGCATTTGAATAAATTTTGTAGCACTGTTAAATAGAAAAAGAAAACAGAAAGAACTTCAGTCATTATCTGAAATACAGATTGAGCATGCCTAAACTAGAAATTCAGCTAAAATATAAGTTTGAAATGCTCTGAAATCCAAAATTTTTTGAGTTCCCACATGACTCCAAAAATAGAAAATTCCACACCTAACCTCATTACAGTCAAAATGTGGTTACAGTCAAAATGTGGTTAAAACTTTGTTTCATGTACAATATTATATAAAATGCTTTATAAAATTACTTTCAGGCTAGATATTTAAGGTGGATATAAAACATGAATAAATTTTGTGTTAAACTTGAGTCCCATCCCCAAGATACCTCATTATGATATGTAAATATTCCAAAATCCAAAAAAAAAAATCCAAAATCTGAA
Source organism: Symphalangus syndactylus (assembly GCF_028878055.3). NCBI lineage: Eukaryota > Metazoa > Chordata > Mammalia > Primates > Hylobatidae > Symphalangus > Symphalangus syndactylus. The sequence continues at coordinate 48,227,621 of NC_072440.2, forward strand.
ACACTTCTGGTCTCAAGTATTTCAGATTAGGGATATTCAATCTGTAATTAAATATATTATGGCATTGCTTGTGCATAAAATGCAATATTATGTAAACATTAGAAATAAGTTATTTATTTATATTCAAATGTGGAAAATTCCCAAGATAGACTGAGATATTTTTTTTAAACAGCAAGATGCAACACATACAAAATGTTCTCATTTTTAAAATATTCTGAAAGAATACATAAAAAACTGTTAGTGGTAGAAATGTCTGCAAGTCAGATCAGGCATCTGATGGGAAGACAACACCTATTCATATTTAAACCTGTCTATACTTTGTGAATTTTTTCCCTATGAATATGTATTAATAAAAATCCATTAGAACAAAAATCAGTAATATACGCAATATTTTACAAACATGAACCCTCAGTATAATTGTAAAATAAAAATGTTGAAAAAGTCTAGTTTAAATAAATTATGATATTTCACCTCTTGTAATATCGTGCTCATTAGTGCATCTTCATTTTTTTCCGTAACATGGAAAATGCTCATGATGCGATGTGAAAAATGTAGGGTATGCACACATATAATATGACTTCAATATTATGAAAATAAGAGAGAAAATGCAAACATAGGCACCTTCATTGAAAAACTATGCCAAAATTATTAACTTTTTCTGGATGGAAACACTTGTTTATTTTAATTTCCTCTTTATTTTTTCTCTATTTTCAACGTTTTTATACTAAAATATTCATTATTTCAGTAATGTGTGGACAACGACACTGTTACACATGTGATTGTTTGTAAATGTTTAGAGCCATAATAGAGTGCCCAATAAAAAGTTACTTATCTTCCCTAGAAAGCATTATCTTTCTATTTTAACCTTTTTAAAAGCATACAAATAACAGTAAAACAAAAGGTGAAGTTACATAACAGGACAGTCATGTATTTACAGCTTCCAACAAGCAAACTCAAGTTGATGCAAAGGCTTGACCTAAGAACAGTGATGCTTATCTACTTGGAATTATGACTCACTTGCTGTTGCAACAGAAGCATCAGAAAGCTGTTCAGTGTTTGGAATGAACACACAAAGATATATGTGAGGTATTACTAAAGTGAGTGGAAAATAATAATGAGGGTCATTTAAAAAAATACTGGTGCATGTTTCTTTAACACAGCAATATGTTCTGGTGTACATAACTGTTTTCTGTCTGCTCAAGAAAAGGGATGATGGATTTGAAAACTATCAAATTAATACATTTGTTGTTTTTACCAAGATGAGTGTCATTTTACTATTTTTTTCAGCTATTAAAAATGAAGGAAAGTGAAATTAAAAAGGTATTGAAATATAAGCAACACACACACATACACACACACACACGTATATATATATATATGCAGTCACAATTAGGAAAGTCTCTACCTGATTCTACGATACGGCAAGTTCAAGGTTCATATGTATGTTCTCATTCTATTTGGAAACATCACAGTTCTGATTTCCTGGTTTGTAATTGTGCAATATGTTCTGTACAGAAGAAGCACAGCCAAGTCCCCTCGAAATATGTCTCAGTTCTATCTCTCTCTCTCCCTCTCTCTGTGAGTGATAGAAATCTCCTAACAAAAATAAACCTCTCATTTATTATCGTTTATCACAAGGCCTAATAAGTACCCTCAGGCAAAGTTAGATTTGTTAACCATAACTCATAACTCAACAAGTTGTCCAAAATATTTTATTTTAATCCTTGAGTAACAATAAGCATATGTAATTCTTCAAGTGTTCAAGAAAGAATGCTCTCATCTTTAGTATTTTTAATTGCATCTAGTTATTTTCCATTAATTTTCATATGAAATATCATTAATCATAGCTTTTCTGACAGTTGAATTGCTTGCATGCAGAGAAATTCTTTGAAGTTTAATGTTAGTACTCATTTACCTGCTTCAGGGAAGGTTTAAGACAATAAATGTATATTCACCTGAGGAAAAAAAAAGTCTATCTTCAATATGAAGACGACTCAAGAAGTATTTGAGAGTAGGGGCTCCTGAGAAAAACAGACCCAAAAGCTTCCTGACCGAGGTTGTTAAGTCTTTAGAGGTTGGTTTTGTTGCTCCCTGAGAAGGGAATTTTCTACTATCAGAAATGCCTGAGTACAAAATTCACAGTTCACAGTTGAATATTACTTCTTTATATAACTTCCTTGACAACATAAAAATAGCTTCTATTTCTTATATATTTCTCATTACATACACTGTAATGAGTCCGTAGTTTTGAACAAATAACCTCCAGCGTTGAATTAATTATTTAATTTGCCTTTTTGCATTATGTACTTTTTGCTACTCTCAAATATTTGGAATAATCCAAAATTGTGTATATTTATTTTTATCATATTTTATAGTCACGTTCACCAATTTAATAGCTTCCCATTGCCTCATATACTCATTAAAAGTTTTGTAATAAGTGAATTCATTACTAAATAAAAGTTTGTGTGATTAATGAATGAATTAATAATAAATGAATGAGATCTTTGAAATAATAGAAGACATCAATATTATCTTTCCTTCAGTGACTTTAAAAATAAGAAAAATACAGTAAGGCCTAGTTACTCTACTCTTTGAAAAAAAATGTATATATACTTTTAGACTTATACTTGAAATAAGAAAACAATATTATTATATTTATTGATAATTTATTCCTCTAAGAGTGAACTTTTGCAAATGATGCACTATTATAGGTCTGTATTTGAGGGGTTAGGGGAAGGAATGAGTTTTAGGAAAATTTTGAAACTGGTAAAAAAAAATCTTTATTAATATTTACATACCACTTAACTATTTAGCTGAACACTCTTAACCTAACTTAAAAGCCATTTGTCTATAGATGTATATATATGATTCTCCAAAAAAGTTTACTTTTAGATGAGGAAAACATGAAGAAAAATACTTGAAAATGTTAGTCAAAATATCATTCTAGAATCATGACACCTTCACCATAGGATAACTTAAAACAAATAGTTTGCATATATTCCCTCTTGCTCCTATTGTAGTTATTATATTTGGTTATTAAAAGAGTTTATTTAGAAATATTTCTATATCTAAAACTGACTTGCTGAAAATATATAAAATAAAATGTAATAAATATTGGATATCTAAGATTTATGTTGTCCTACATTGTAGGCAAAGATAAGGATGACATATAAGAAGATCTCCATAATTAAGTATAAAGGAGCATAATTATCCTTAGAAGAGAAGGAAATGTAACAAGTTAAAATAATTTAAAAGTGTTTACTAAGAAAACCTACCTATGATAATAATTTTTGAATTTTTAAAAGTCTTTCCTTTCTCTATAAAGCATATTCAATTAAGATCAAAGTTTAGAATTTTGTTTTAGGATTTAAAAACAGTACTATTTACAACTATTTTAGTCAACTAGTAGAAAAGAGGTAAGCTTATTTGGTAATTTGATGCCAGAGCAGATTGATTTTTATTTTTGAAAAGAGCTTCTTAATCAAATAGTTTTAAATTGTCACACGTTGGGGAGGGGGAGATTATTTTTCTTATCTTGGTATTATTGGGCTACTTTTCTTTTTGACATTCAGCAAAATTTCCCCATATACAAGAAAAGAAAATAGAGTTGCTAACATTCTGCAGCAAGATCCAATATTTTTCTTCCTTTGCAAAGAAACCACACTGGGACCCAGATGGTCAAATGGTCATTCTGCACATTGTACCTATTTTCTCAGGTATCTAAAACATATTCACAGCTGGTAATGCTAGACTTCTAGTATCTTGATAAACTAAAAATGTTTCATATATGTGTAACCAATACTTTAGAGAATATTAGGAAATAAAAGAAGCCAGTACCTTATCAGTCATGGAGACTTTTCAACATTTTTCGAAGTGAACAATTGATCAAGTTATAGCAGGTTCATTGTAAATAAAATATTATTCTCATATATTCCCATCAGTATTTTACTTTTAAGGTAAAGACAGAGACGATTTGCAGTTTTATTGTGAATATTTTGGTTTTATAGAAGGGTCTTTCTATAGAAGCACATTCAGGTGATTCTTTTCTTGACTATTACCTTTGAGAAAGAAGGCTGCTTTCTCAAGGCAGTGAAAGATCATGCTGATTAATGCATGCCCTATATGATAACAGTAAACCTAGCTAGATTTCATTTGAACATTTCAGTACAGGTGGGCCTTTGTTAATGTGACATGTACCAATTGTTTTTAAACTCTTGGAAGAAACAAAGACACAATCAGCTCCAATGCAGCAAAAACCTCGTGGGAATCTTTCAACTCATTAAAACTCAAAGGTAGTTGGATCTGTAGAAACAAAAAAAGTCTTTCAAATGAAAAAGCTGTGTTGTTTAATCTTAGGCAATAATTTCTTCAGCATCAGGGAAAAAAAAGAAAACAATTACTATTGAAAAATTACTGTTGAAAAATGCGAGAGGAAACGGCAGGAAAGGATTTCTTTGGCAACAAAAATTTTCTTGCATTTACAGTTTTAATAAAGCACTATACTTTGGTTTTTGCTCTTCCAAAATCACAATTTTTATTCATTTGATCATTTCAGGAGTTAATATTCAGTAATAATTATGTTAGTTTAGTACTATATAGCCAAAAGTTTAATCATACTTTTGCAACGTGCTTTGGCTTCTCAGGGCACTGTACACAGTACCTAGCACAAGTCTAAACCATGACTATTGTTACCAAGATGATAACTAGTAAAGCAAAGATATGCCAAAACTTGGACAATCCAGTTTAACAGCTTCTGTTCTTGATATCTAAGTCACTCTCAACTATTTAAAAATAAATGGGCCTAACAGCTAAGGCAAGAGAAGGAACGGTTATTACTCAGTACCAGATATATTAAGTGTTACACAGTAGTTTCAGATACTTTCAGAAAGTGGCTTAATATATAGGAGATAAAAATCCTCTGCGTTCAAGATACAAACATAGGGATCTATTGATCATTCCAACAGCAGGTAAGTCAGCCTCAGAATTTTTTCTAAAACTACAATTTATTTGGATCAAATTTTTCAGAAATTCAATGGTTATTATTATAGCCATGATTATAAATACCAAATTGCAAAGCCTCCACAGATACTAATATCCTGAGCATAGCTATTGCCTAACAAAGAACTCTAGGGTATCATACAGTTTTTATTATACAAAGTTTAGTGTTTTATTAAGCTCTTAAATCAGATGGTTAAAATGAAGTTCCATGATACAGAAAACTGCTTTTAAACCAACTAGTCAAAAAATCCGAGACCTAATTGTTCTTGTTTCTATGCTTTATTCAGTGCTCATTTGAATGCTGTCCAACATACTTACACCTGCAAATAAATTGTGTAATTTTGCTCAAATGTTAAGGGAAAGATCATCCTTTCTCATGCAATGAACTATGAATTCTCCTGCAAATAAATAACATTCTTGCTAACTTTACATTTATGACAAGAAGTGAAAATCTGAATCTTAATAATGCAAACATTTGAACATCTAAACAGAAGTGGAACTGCAATAATTATTAATGTATTTTTTAGTTTATTTTTTAGAGTAGCTTCTTTAGTTCATTATAGATTGAAAATCCAGATACATTTCTCATCAATTTACTCTCTTTTTTCTGATGCTTAAGATTTACTTTTATCTGGTAAAGTCATTTTTCTTTAGGTTTATGAATTTAAGTATCAGGAAAAATTGCCTGCTTATGAAATAACCAAGGAAGATTGTGCAGTTTTTTTTTTTCTGGTTTATCTCAACTCAATAAGTCCAGGCATCTATTACTACACTAAGTACCAGCTTTTATGTTTATATTTTGCATCGTAAGTGACATATTAACAGGAAACTATAGGTCATAGGCCAATCTTTTTCTTAGTAACCACAGAAAAGAACCAATGAACAAATGGCCACTTTTTTATGAGGGAAGTTTCCAGACTTGGGAAAGAAGTGTTCCCTGGCCCTAGCAAATGGTGAAGTTTATACTCAGCAAGACTATTCTCATTATGATTTGAGAGCTGTATATAACAGGGTGTTTATTTTCTTTGACAAAAGCAAGAAACTTGAAGAATAAAACTAGACCAGAAAATGATTTGATCCAAGCACTAAATAATTTTTTAAATTCTAAAACTCTTCAAGATTCTTCTCCTCTAAGTTTCAACTTAAATTGAGATATGTTTTTTCTCAGTATGGACGTATGAATGTAATACTTTCATACCTAGAAAAAAATTCCTTCACTATGATTTATAACTTATTATATATTAATGATTGAATTATCACCATGCATTTTACAGTGCAGTGACTTTTAAAATCCAGTGAATTAATGGTTGTAATTCTGTATATATTTTAAAGTTGCCTATATTATCTGTCAGTTCAAAATCTGAAAAATTATTTTCAAATTAGAATCTTATTGGGAATTCATACCATTAATTCAAATCTACTTCAAAATGTTTGGTATTTCAGTATAAAAATTATTTATTGTCTATCAAGTTTTTGCAACAAAATATTCAGGAATGTCAGTAACATGAAAAGTCACACAAATGACTAATCATTCTTTACTACTTTTAGATATGTATGTGTCTTACACAAGCCTTCTTAAATTTAACCTAAAATGTTAATGAGGAAAAAAAATCTCATCCTATCTGGAAACCAAGTTATTTTTCTTAATTAACAAAATCATAATAAAGCCTTCAACAGGCTGAAGCTGGTTTTAAGCTCATGTCTTATGAACTGGTGTATTTCTCCCCAACACACTTGTCATGTAGATGGAAACTTTGCTTTTTCTAATCCAGTTCCATACTTATTTTGCATTCCTTTTGATGTCTCCAGTTTGGCAAAGAATCTGATTCTGCCTATACAACTTTAAAGGATGTGATGTTTCCAAAGGTTTTTGTCAGCCTGAATCACCATAGTTCATGAACTATTGAAATCCGTGGGCTTTGAATCTCTTTACTTCCATCATCAAATTGTTTATATAAATGACTGAATTATAGAGTTTAAAAATATATCAATGACCATGTTTGATTATATTTTATAAAAACCCTTTCTCTGTTATTAGGATAGAAAGATAGAAAATGGACCATACATCATAAGTGTGTAATATACAAATGACAATTAGTGGTTTAAATCTCAATTATATACAATCACAATGGCAACTCTCGAATAGATACAAACATACCACTGTATATCATGTATACATACATACATAAAATCATATTTAAAAATACATATCCAAAAATTATTCATGGCATTGGGAAGAACATATTACAATTCACCCAGGCTATGGTTCAAACCTATGTTGATTCATTACTCATTTTATGGTCTTGAATTCTTTACTTAAACTATCTCACCTCAATCTTATACTTTATAAAATGGAAACAATAATACTTATATCTTTAGTTGTGTAGAAGAATTGAATAAAATATATATAAACACCAAACCCTGCATCTTCACATAGTAGGGGCTCAATAAAAGGGAGCTACTGTTATTTTACATGCATGTAATTTGTTCTAGGTAACACATAAAAATAATAATCAAGATTATTGTTTTATCGGCAATTAATACAGCAGCTGCCATTGGACACTCAAGTATAACATTTAATATTAACACATGAGAAGCACCTCAATATGTTTGCAAGCCAATAATTTCACTGTTTCATACATATACCCTTATCAAAATGTCCCAGGTTTCAATTATTTAATAGACTGCATCTGTTAAATTTTTTAAAATGCTAGTCAATTTATCAAATTAAAAATAAGTGACAGGGGAGGGAGACAATCAATACATTAAAGAAAAAAACCTCAAGTGATTGGCATTATTCTTATATTAAAATATAATACTTTGTCACTAAATTTTGCACTTTCTGTGTTTATAGAATCTATGTGTAGGACATCCTCAATGTCTTCAAATGTAATGTCAGCAATATGGCCAAATGTTTGCTCAGGAGGCCACGGCTTGATCCCACGACTTTATATAAGTAAAATTGTGTACATAATCCACACCTATCATAATCTCCACAAATTTTTAGTCTATTTTTGGCAATGATTGTAAATCTAAAAAGAGTAAAAGAGGCAAGTTAAGATAAAATGGCAGTAATGGTAAGGGTGTTACATAAAATCCTAAGTGCCTCTGCACTGTCCAGTGTAAACTATATCTGAGTTCTAAACTAACAGAGCAGATTCTAATTGTAAAAAAATTATGCAGCCTGCATAAATGATTGTTCGCAAATAGTTCTTGCAGTTCATACTTTCATAAGAAGTTGCTTTAGAACAGGTTAAATATAGTATCTAATTACTAACTGCAAAGCCTGTTTATAAAATATGATACTTAGTTTTTCCACTTGGACAGGCAAAGTGGTTATCTCTTTGTAAAATCACAGGGCTTGAGTTAGAACAGGCTCACTAGTTCTGTTGAAAATCAATGAAAACCAAATAAAGTATCTGAAAAAACTGTGGAAGTCTCCAAATAATACTGTGATTATATGAAATCTATCTTATTCTCTTGAATATTGATATAAACATCCTTTTTCTAAAGAAATTCTTTCCCTTTGAATATCTTTTGAAAAAATAAATTTTGTTTTATGAAACGTCAGTAACTCTAATTGTAAATTAATAGCTTTACATTTAGAATGTATCACAAGGAGACAATTTTCTCTACTGCATCTTAGCACTGGCCTCATTCAACCATGGATTCGCTGACTGGTGCTTTCTGTGATGACACACTTCAGCATGTCACTACTGCTTCATTTAATAGTTAACAAACAAAGTCTTCTGGGAGCTAGGAATGTCACAAACGTCTATTTTCTATATCATGCACAATATTTTCTTTCTTAAGAACTGACTGCTTTGTAATAATCTGTTTTGACAATAGGTCCACATACATAAATATTGTGTTAAATATTTTTAGCTATGATAGAGTATGGACATATGGGTAGAGTGTGGGCCTTGTCTAATTATATGCATTATACGATTTGCTATTATTGGGGACATCTTCCATTCATTTAATAAGGCTTTTGCAAATTGGCAGATAGCATTTGGGCTAAAATACACACAGGATATTTGCAATGAAAAAAGAAAAAAAAAACTCCTCTGCCTTTTCTCTTGTGTAGAGCAATTTGTCAAGTAATTAGCCAACCTAATTAAATTTTTGTAGCACTAATCAAACGAATATGCTAAAATTTTCTTTGCACAGCCAGTTTGCTGTCTGCTTGCATTTAACTTGATGGTTTGAAAGGGGCCCTACTCTGTCTGCCACTCCACTTAATAACCTAATTTGCATTTTATATTGGTAAATCAAATTAAGCACCAGTGGCTTTTAGTATGATTGACTGTGGTCAGGCCTGTTCAGATGGGACTTTTTCACAGAAAATTAGGCACATTTTAATATGACTAAGGCTGTGCTTTCTGTGTTCAACAAACTGCATTCACTCAGCTAATTAAAAGTGCTTGCTTCCCCTACTCCCCCCTGCACATGATAGATTTATCCAGCTGGTGTGTCCATTTTCTTTCTACAATTTCTTGATGGAAGTTTTTATTCTTAAATATAATAAGATTGTCTAAGCAACACTTCAAACCAATTTGCATGAAACATATAAACAATACTTTTTAGAAACTGATTAAGAGGTAGATGCATCTGTTTGTAAATACAGGTTCTTGTGAGGGCTTATAGGTTTTAGCTTATCTATTGAGCAACATCAAACTTGGAACATTTTCACTGATTGGTATATTAATAGCAGCCAATGTTGATGAATCATATATTATGCCAAATTAAAGAAGACTTCCTACTTTGTTTTTATTGTTGTTTTTGTAAAAAGCTATTTATATTTTAATGAGAAATGATAAAATAAATACAAGCTTAAAAACATCCCTCTTACCCAATAAAAGCAAGATTCATTCCTAGTAAGACTTAACAATATATTTCATCATAAATAGATATTATCTCCAGTCTGCAAATGAAATACAGAGGAAAATGAGACACAGAGAGATTAAGTGACTTGTCCATTAAAATGGGAAGAACTGAGATTTGATTCTAGCTTTCTTGACTTTCAGTCTGTGTTTTTCCCAATATCCCACCGTCCCTTTACCTGAACCCTAATACCAGCCACTTTGTTACCTAAATATTTACAATATCTCACTGAGAAAAATTACAAATTCCCTTAGAATTTTAGACTCTATAATACTGAATACAATTATTCTTTCCATGTACTTCTCATAACAGTTTTTATGTGCAGTAGTAGATTGTCAAGAGCTAGTTTTATATTTCTTTAGCAATACTGTATATACCCCATCATACTTTTAACAGCAGCAACAACAAAATTACCTTATCTGCTAAACTTATGCTTGTCATAAAAATAACACTTTAAAAATTGAGAAAACTAATGATCTAAAGGCCAAATTAACCTGAATCATCAGCAAGTGAGTCAGAAACGTCCTTCTCACACTGGTAGAGCAACATCTTTAGCTTGGGACTACTTTATAGTCAATTATACAGCCCTAGGTAGCTTTGGAGAGGGACGGAAGAATGTACACATTAAATGTCCTAAGAGTAAACAATAAAAATTATCCCTGGGAACATAAAGGAAAATATGCTGTGCTGTCTAACCATTATCTTAGACTCTGCCTTTCTCTAACAGAAGTTTGAGATAAATGCTCTAATACCATGCTCCAGCTATCTTAAAACTCATCATTAACATCAACTTTTAATTAGAAAGAGAACTAACATTATGGAAGAAATGGAGCCAAACATGGCAATCATCAGAAGCACTCTTGGATTTCCTGGTTTATTTTAATTAAGGTAATGATGCACATGTTCTGAAACCTCAGTTCAGTTCATTTTTTAAAGAAGGAGGGGTCATAATTCTGAAAGAAAACTCAAGAAATTGTCTGATGACAGCGCTTGTCCTAAAGAAAGGCCAAATTTCAAACTCCGAAGTCTCTCAGACCTCCAGAACTTGACACTGGTAAAATGTGTATGTATAGGTTTATGCCATTTTATTACATGCTTAGAGTCTTGTAACCACAGCTGTAATCAAGACACCAGACAATTTGATCACCATGAGCTCCCTCTTGACACCTTTTACATTCACAGCCAGTCCCGTGTGTTCATTTCCTTCCATCTCTAAACCTTGAAACCACTCATCTGTTCATCTCTATAATTTTGTCATTTCAAGAATGCTATGTAAATGGAATTCTGCAGCCTGTAACTTATCGAGATTGGCATTTTTTGCAATCAGATTAATGCTCTTGAGATCCAAGTTGTTGTACAGTAAGGATATACCACATTTTGTTTAAGCAATTAACCAGGGGAAACCATTTGGCTTTTTCTAATTTGGGGCAATTATGAATATAGCTTCAATGAATATTCATGTTCAAGTTGTTGTGTATTCATACATTTTCCTTTCTCTGGAAAGGAAAGTGTGTTGGTAAATGTATGTTTACATTTTAAGAAACTGCCATATTGTTTTCCAGAGTTTCGGTACCATTTTGCCTTCCCATCGTCGATGTCTGAGAGATTCAGTTTTTCCACATCCTCATCAGCATTTGATATTGTCACTTTTTAAAAATTTTTATGTTTTAACAAACATATAGTTCAGTAGTCCTGCTTATCCATGGTTTTGCTTTCCCTGGTTTCAGTTAACCACAGTAACTAAAACCATGGATAACTGAAACTGTCAATGGCGTTCCAAAAATATTACATGGAAAATTCCAGAAATAAACAATTCATAAATAAACAATTCATAAATTTTAAGTTGCATATCATTCCGAGATGTGTGATGAAATCTCATTCCATCTTACTCATCTCTTCCCAGGACATTAATCATCCCTTTCTCCAGCATATCCACACTATATATATCCACACTATATATGCTATCAGCCCATTAGCTATCTCAGCTATCAGCTAGCCTGTTCTGATTATTGCATTGCTTGTGTTCAAGTAACCCTTATTTTACTTAAAATACTCCCAAAGTGAGAGTGGTGATGCATACTGTTATACTTGTTCTATTTTTTATTAGTTATTGTTAATCTCTTACTGTGTTAAATTTATACATTAAACTTTATCATAGGTACATATATATATATGTACCTGTGATATATGTACCTATATAGACATTATACACACATACACACACACACACACACACACACACACACACATACATATGGTTTGGTATTATCTCTAGTTTCAGGCATCCACTGGGGATCCTGGAACATATCCCCCCATATATAAGGGGAAAGTACTGTCTATCTCATTGTGTCATTATTACACATTTTCCTAGATTTATTGTTAAACATATTTTCTCATGCTTATTTGCCATTCATATATTGCCTCTTTGGTGAAATGACTCTTTATGTCTCTTGAATATTTTCTAATTACGTTGTTTGCTTTTACTTTAAATTTTTGAGAATTTTTCATATATTCTAGATATGAGTCCTATGTTTCATATAAGGTTTTCAAAATTTTTCCCACCCTGGAATTTATCTTTTCATCCTCTTAACAGCATCTTGAAGAGCAAAAGTTTTAAATTTTGATGAAGTCGTATTTGTTGACTGTTTGTTCTTTATGAATAGTGCTTTTGATGTTATATCTGAGAAGTCTTCTCCATTAATCGTGGCAAAAACCTCAATTACTTTTGCACCAACCTAATATTTATTTATTCCTACACACAGAAATCTTGATTACTGTAATATATGATATCTTGAAATCAGAGTGATCCTTCCCACTTTATTCTGTTTTTACAATACTATTTTCACTGTTCTAGATACTTTGGGTTCATTTTTTAAAATTAGAAAAATTTTGTTCATTTCTACAACAAATCATGCTGGGATTGCGATACGAATTTTGTTGAATCTGTATATTAATTTATGGAGAATTGACGTAATTACTATATTGAGCTTTTGCAATCCACAAACACATTATATTCCTCCACTTATTTTGATCTTCTTTGATTTCTTTTATCAACATTTTATACTTTCCAGCATGTGACTCCTATATGTGCTTTGACATATTTTGGGATACTTACCCCTAAGTAGTTGTTTAGTGCTTAGAAATGCATTATATTTTTAATTTTGGTTTCCACATGTTCATTATTAGTGCGTAAAAACGCAGTTGATTTTTAAGCGTAGATCTTACATCATGTGACCTTGCTAAACTCACTTATTAATTCTATGAGGTTTTTGGGAATTCCTTGGAAATTTTTATAGACCACCATGGCATATATAAATAGGAATGGTTTTATTTCTTCTTTTCTGTTTTATATGCCTTTTATTTCCTTTCAATGCCTTATTGCATTGGCTAGAACTTCCAGTATAATGCTAAATATCAGCAATAAAAGTGAACATCCTTGCCTTGCTCTGAATCTTAGAAGGAAAGCATTCAGGCTTTTAGCATTGAGTACCACAATAGCTGTAGGGTTTTTATAGATGTTCTTCATCAAGTTGAGACAGTTCCACATTACACCTAGCTTTCTGAGAGATTTTATCATGAATGGATGTTAAATTATTTAAATATTTTTCTACATCAATTTATATCATCGTGATTTTTCTTATTTGGCATGTTAATATAATAGATTACATTGATTGATTTTCAAATATTGAGCCAGGTTTGCATCCTGGTATCAAACACAATTGGTTAGGGTATGTAATTCTTTCTATATATTACAGGATTCTAATTGCTAATATTTTGTGATGGATTATTACTCTATAAATTGGCAATAATAATAATCCAATAATTTGTAGGTTGTTTTTATCTTTTGTTTTCTTCTTTATCTTTTAGTACTATCTTTGGTTTGGGTATTAAGGTAATATTGGCTTTATAAAATACATTTGTAGTGTTATCTCTCACTTACATCTTTTGGAAAAGAATGTGTAGGATTGATGTTAATTCTTTACGTGTTTGGCAGAATTCTCCAGTGAAACGATCTAGGCTTAGAGATTTCTTTTTTTATGAATTTTTTAAATTAAGAAGTCAATAACCTTAATAGTTACAGGATTATTCAAATATAAATTATCTAATTCTCACTGGATAAGTTATGATAGTTTGTATGTCTTTAGGAATTATTTCATGTCATCTAATTTGTGAAATGTATATGTAGAGTTGTTCATAGTATTCTCTTGTCTTTTTGATGTAAAATAGTTCATAGTAACAGCCCTTGGTTATTTTTTGTTTGTTTATTTTTCCTGATATTGATAATGTGTGCCTTCTCCTTCTCTCTTTATCAGTTTTGCTAGATGTACATACAGTCAGAGTTCTCCAGAGAAACAGAACAAACAGGGTGTGTAAATATATACAGAAAAACATTTATTTGAAGGAATTGGTGCACACAGTAGTGGAGGCTGGTAAATCCAAAATCTGCAGGGCAGGCCAGCAGGCTAGAGACCCAGGCAAGAGTCCACATTGCTATCTCAAGTTCAGAGGTAGCCCGGAGGCAGAGTTCTTTCTCCTTGGGGACCTCAGTCTTTTCTCTAAAGACTTGCAACTGATTGAATGAGGCCCCACCATATTATGGAGAGTAATCTGCTTTACTCAAAGTCTACTGATTAAAAAGGTAATTACTTCTAAAAAATACCTTCATAGCAATATCTAGACTGGTGTTTTACCGAAAACTGGGTACCATGTCTTAGCCAAGTTGACACATAAAATTAACTATTACAGGAAAGATTTGCCAATTTCATTAATCTTTTTAAAGAATCAGTTTGGTTTTATTAATTTTCTGTCTTGTTTTCAACTTCACTGATTTCTGTTTGTGTCTTAACAATCTGATTCCCTCTTGTTTTGATTTATTTTGCTCTGATTTTTCTACTTTCTTGAGATGAGAGATTAGGTTATTTATTTGAGAATTTTCTTTAATATAAACATTTAGTGCTATAAATTTTCCTCTCAACACTCTTTAATTGGATCCAACAAATTTTGATATATTACATTTCACTGTCATTCATTTCAATGTGTTTTTGTTTAATTTCCCTTTGAACTTTCTCTTTGACCCATGGATTATTTTGAAGTTTATTGTTTACAAGTGTTTGTAGATACTCTCATCATGTCTCTGGTTCTGATTTCTATTTATATTTCATTGTGATTAAAGAACAAGCTTTGTATAATTTCAATCCTTCTAAATTTGTTATGGTTTTTATGGTTTTTTATGCTGTATCTTGGTATGATTTCTTCTGTATTTGAAAGGAATATGCATTTTGCTGTTGCTGGGTGGAAGGTTTTATAAATCTTCATTAGATCCTGACAGTGGTTGGTGTTACTTAGTTCTTCAATGTCCTTGCTAATTCTTTTCTCCAGCTGTATTATCAATTATTGAGAGAATCACGTCGAAGTATCCAGCTATAATTTTACATTGGTATGCCTCTCCTTTCAGTTCTAATAGGTTTTGCCTCTTATATTTTGCAGCATTGTAGTTTGGCTCATACAAAATTGAATGACTGTTTTCTTGGTGGATTGACACTTCTATTATGTAATGTTCATCTCTGTCTCTGGTAATTTTCTTTGCTTTGAAAGCTACATTAACTGATATTCATATAGCTGATCCTTCTTTCGTTGGTTGATATTTACATTGTAATATCTTTTTCTATCTTTTTTCCATCCTTTTACTTCCAACCTACCTATATCATTATACTTGAAGTGAGTTTCTTTTAGACACCATACAGTTGGGTGAGTTTCTTTTAGATAGCATACAGCGTGTGTGTGCGTATGTGCGCGCGCGTGTGTGTGTGTGTTTAAACTACTTACACTTAATAAAAATATTGATATGTGAGGGCTTAAGTCAGCTATGTCTTTTTTTGTTATCTGTTTCCTCTTGTTTCATCTTACTATTTCCTTTTTCATGCTTTCTTGTGAGGTACTTGAAAATTTATTAAATTCTATCTCGACTTTATCATATTTTTACTGTATCTTTGTATAATTTGTTAGTAATTTATACATGTGTGTATATAAACACACAAATCACACAAAAATATATTTGTATATGTATGAATATATTTGTATGCATATGTGTATGCATATGCATATTACATATATGTGGGTATGTATATATATATATAAAATAATATTTTACTGCTGTCAACGTTTCAGCAGGTTTTCTAAAGTATAAAAACCATATTTCCCTATTATCGCTCCATCCTCTATGTATGTTAAGAACCATGTCAGATAATGCTATAATTGTGTCCCAATGATTCAGAATAATTCTGAAAACTCAGGAAGAAAAAGATATTCTACTGTATTTATCTATCTTTTCACTATTTTCTTTCTTCTTTCTTTTTAATGTTCCAATGTTTTTTTCTTTGAACATTTCCTTTCAGTTTCATGAACCTTGTTTATCCATTCTTTTAGCCTAAATTTCATTTGCTGGCTACAAATTCTCTTCATTTTATTTCATCTGAGATTGTTTTGATTTCCTCTTAATTCCTGAAGAATATTTTCACTATATATAGAAATCTGGATTGACAGATTTCTTTTCCTTCAGCATTTGTAAAATGTCGTAGCATTATTTCCTTCTGGTCTCATAGTTTCTGATGAGAAATCTTCTGTCATTCAAAGCATTTTCCCCCGATAGGTAAAGGCTCAATTTTTTTCACCACTTTCAAGATATTTTATATTTCTTTCATTTTCAGAAGTTTATGATGTGTCTTGGCATAGATATTTTTTATCCTACTTGGTGTTTTCTCAGCTTATTGGATTTATAGATTGGTGTCTTTTGAAAAATTTGGTAAGTTTTAACCTATCATTTATTTGAATACTTTTCAGACCCACCCTCTTTTCTTCTCTCTCAGGACTCCAATATCAAGAATATTAATCTTGTAGAATAGTTCCACAGGTTCTCTTTTTTTTTTCAGCATATTTTCTCTCTGTTGTTTAGACTGAGTAATTCTATTATCCTATCTTCAGGCTCATTGCTTCTTTCCTCTGCACTTTCCATTCTGTTGTTGAGTTTTTTATTTTATTCATTATACTTTTTAGTTCTGCAATTTTATTTTGGTTCTTCTTCAGATTTTCAATTTTTATTTGCTGAGACTTTCTATTTTTGTATGTGTGTTTATTTCAGGCACATGCCTAAATACTTGGTGAACATTTTCATGATAGATGCTTTAAAATGCTTGTCAGACAAGTCTGCCATTTGTTTTGTCTCAGTGTTGACATCTGTTGATTGTTTTTTTCTCTTTTCATTTGAGATTTTCCCTGCTCATAGTATGATGGGTAATTTTTAACTGAAACTTGGACATATTGGGAGTGTCATGAATCTCTGGATCTTATTTAAATATTTTGCTTTAACAGATCTTTTTTTGACAATAATCTGAACATGGGAAGTGAGAAGTGACTGAGTTATTGCCACTTGGGTGTGGAAGTTCAAGTTCCCATCTCAGCTTCCTTCCATAACCAGAGAAGGCTGCTAATTATTGTTGGTCAGGAGTGAGCGTTCTGGCTCCCCACTAGGCCTCCACTGATACCACCCTCTGAGAAGGAGAGCGGCTCCTTCTTACTCTTCCCCAGGTGGCCTCCACTGACACCATGGAAAAGTGCCCTTATTACTGTGGGATGGTGATGAAAGTCCTCACTCTCCACTAGGCCTCATCTAACATGACATCAGCAAGGCAGGAGTGTGGTGCCCTGTTATCTTCTGTTGGGAGCAGAAGTCCAGAATCAATATGCAGCCTCCGCTGACACTGTCTTTCTCTCTCTCTCTCTGTCTCTCTCTCTCTCTCTGTCTCACACACACACATGCTTTTTTCAAGTTGAAGAGAAAGATCTAGCTTTGCACTAAAGAATTCTTCACACTGTGATATGACAACAGCCTATCTTATACAAAAAAAAATTGAAAATTTTATCCTTTTGCTCTGTCCTGTATTCCCTGATGCTCTTACTTGTTCTCTTGAGGCCCATTGCTCTCAACAGAGGTGAACTATATGACTAACTATGGAATGAAAAGCTAAATCCCATGTAAATAAACTGTAGGTAATACTGGGCACATGGGGAAAATATTTTGAAAGGAAGTGTCTTCCTGGGTCCCCCCCACCGTAGACAGTAAACAATTCAAGTAACGAACCATTCCACTTAGATACAATTCATGAATGATAATGGACTCACTGTGTATTGTTCAGTTAAAATATCTTTTTTTTTTAAATCTGAAAACCTTATAGGAATATTCCAAAGCTGTGAACTTGCAAATGTGTTTGTTACATTGAGTTTACTATCTAAACAACAAAATAAGTTGATTTTAAAGTGGTACAACAAAACAATAGACATTGAGTCAACAAGAGCCAGATAACACAAAGAAACAAACTGTGAGATAGATGAAGCAGAGGTCTGTCGGAGAAATGACAGAACTGAGAAGTATAAATGTCACTGGGTGAACTAACACAAAGACAGCATCATAGAGGAGAAGGCAAGAGTCTCTGATCTCACTAGGGATGAAGTACGAAGGCTTATTTTTGTTGTTGTTATTTACTTGAAACACAGAAACACAATCATCTTTAATCTATGTGAGGTTTCTCTTTTTTATGATTTTTTTCATTACCAAAAATCACTTCCATTCTACACATATTTCATTCTCATGTAATATAGTACTTGGAAATATTTATATTCCTGAATAATGTAATGCTGTTTTATATATGGATGTATTTTGATTCCAGATGTTATATCAGTCTGTAAATGTTGTATTTCTTGTATTTTTTTAGCCCGCCACTTTAAGATCTATCCATTTTGCTGTATATTTATCTAGTTTATTGATTGTAGCTCCTTCATGACATCATATTGTTTGTATGTACCTCTTTTTCACTTATTTATTCCCACATGATGGAAACCTAGTTTATTTCTATATCTTTGCTATCAGAAAACATATAACAACTAGCTATGCAAAGATTTATTTCAAGTAAATACCCAGCAGTGTAATATGACTGGATCATAGATTGGATCGTATATTACATGTATACTTAATTTCATCAAAACTTTTAAAATGTATCTCAGAAAGAATTATATCATCTTCTCTTGCCTCAGGCAGTACATAAAAAATTGTCTTTTCCAATATCCTGAACTGGCTTTCTTGGTACTGACTTTCTAATTTTCAGTCATTGGATGCTTATAAGTGTTTATTTATTGTTAACTTACATTTATCTGATTAGCTGTGTGATTAATCTTTTTTCATATATTTGTGAACCATTTGGATTTTGCTTCTCTTTTTTTGACAATTTTTCTACTCATTTTCTTTTTTTTCTTATTGATTTGTATGAGTCATATTTAGGTATTAAATTTTTGCCAGTTTTAGAAGAATGCAAATGTATTCTCACCACCTGCTGGTGGTATTCTCGATTCTGCTCTTTTTTGAATAAAAGTCCTTAATTTTGATGTGATCAGTCTCTCATATTTTCCTTATGGTATTTCTTTAGGTGTCTCATTTAAGAAATTCTTTACCACAAAATTGTAATTCTTTATTGTTTTATCCATTCACATTATATTTTTAATTTACCCTAATTATTCCTTTTTATTTATCAAAAATTTAGTTTTCTTTTACAATAAGGTAGCTGTCCCAAAATCATCATATCTGCAGCCTTAAATAAATATTTTAGTGGCACAATAGAAAAATATAAAAATATGGAATTATGGGAATTTTTAAGCAAAAAGGAAACTAACATCATTGGAAAATTATAGCAAATAAAGAGATGGAATATAATTGATAATTTTCTGGATTATTAGCAGATAATTTCTGTTCCAGAAAGCAAATATTTGTTGCTTGCCTACTCTATAACACTCTAGAAAAAATCATTGCATCTTAAAGTTTTAAATAGTAATAATTGGTATCAAAATGAGTGACAAATTTGAATGATTAAAGTAAAAAGTTTTTTAAAAAAACATATTATCTGTATATTTTGCATTTAAGAGAGAAATGTGGGATTTCATTTATTGAGACAATTACTTTGGTTCATTATTTTCTTTTACATATGTGGATCCGGGCTCTAAGGAAGAGATTTTTATATGTCTATTTGAGTAAACTTTCTAATGCCTTAAATTAATCAAGTGACTCCTAACATTTTACTTCTGACTCAATTCCCCAGACGTATTTTAGCCCTGCTAATGGAGTTATTTACCTATATGGACCAAGTCTCAAAGTCAGAAAGTTCACAAGAATTAGAAACTTTAAATAATATGATCTAACTAAATACATTATTTGAGAGGGAACTGGGGTAATTCTACATACTCAGGTTTAGAAAAAGAAGATTGTATCTGAAATATACAGTAATGAGAAAAAAAGTATTTTACTTCAATTATCTGAATAATTGGCTCCATTTTCCACTTCACTTTGCTAGTTTAGACTTGTCCTAACACAAGAGAATACATTTATGATAATAGAAAAAATTTTGAGCAAAGAGGTAGGATTTAAGAGATTTGAAAGAGTGTCATTAATTGAAATACTGCAGTCCCCAAAGAGCTAAATCTTTTCAGAGTCTGCATTTATTCTTCTTCCAAGACATAAGTATAACAAATTTATTTCACGGCTTCAGGTAAGAGAAAATCCTTTCTAAATTTCAAAGTAAACTCAACTTGGTACTTAATAAAGCCAAGGGGAGAGCTGTCAATTAATGAATGTATTTCCTTCATGAAACATATGGGAGAAGTCATAATATAAAATTTACCCTAGACACAAATAATTCACTTTCTTGACTTTGGCATTCACTAGGTGATTAATAACAATTTAAATGTATTAAGTAGCCTTATCTTAAAACTGCATTTTGTTGCTGCTTTACACTAATGGTTTTATGGTGATTAAATTGTATTATTTGTATTATTTTTATTTACAGAGGAGTATTTTAAAGCTATCCCAGTATTTACTAAGTGAATATAATGTACAAAGCACACCAAGGTGAGAGGGAAGGAGAGGAAAAGGATTCATTGCCCTCAAAAGAATTTACCATATAATGATGGAGACAAAATTAATATAAGAAAATGAGTAAAGATGATAGAGAAGGTAATTCCTAAAATTAATTGTGGAATTTGTCAACTTGGGAGTTATAAATTGAAACATTTGCATTACAGTGTGATTAATAAATCCTGTGACAGTTGGACTGTAGATGTTAGAAAGTCTATCTTTGGTTGAGGAATGAAAGAACAAAATTCCACTAAAAAGACCATCTTTAAATTTTGTTCCAGCAGTAAAGTTCATAGTTCACTGCCTCACTGCTTCTGGAAACAAACAAAAAAAATGATTGAGATAATGTATAAATTATCTGTGCCAAGGAAAAATGATCTACCCAATTCTGAAGGAAAACTTAATAGAGATGAGAAATACAAGGCCTTACGAAATGTATACTCATCAACGAGGCAGCTATTCATAATTGAATCCTAGAAGAGACGGTTGAATTGAATCTCCTTCATTTAATCCCTGGTAGCATTACAGGTCTCAGACATGAACTCTGATTTCACTTGCAGTCTCTTTAGATTTCAAGTCCTGTCTCTCACTACCAGTGGAAAATATAGTCTCATAATTGCATAATGGCTTTAAGTTATAGTTAAGGAAGTATCCCCTAAGATAGATAATTTCTTGAGATAAATAATTTCTACCTTGAGGGAAATATCCCTCAAGATAGAAATTTCCACACTGGGAACTACCAAACTGCATTTTGTAGATCAAGGGATGCATTTTAGATTTCACTCTAGTAATTCTAAGTCTAAACAGACTACAGTCCCATTTTATGTCTTTGGAGATTGCTTGTTCAAATAAGATTCATTGCATAGAAGCCACCTTGTTAAGCCAACAAATGTGAGCCTAGGGAAAGAGATGAAACCAACAACTATGGATTAAGGCACATGTATGTGCAAACTTGCTGAGAAAACTTGATCAGAATGTTACATCTGTCCCAAGAATTCATGCTAACTACATCTTTTAGATGTAATTTTTAATTTTGACCCCGAATGTTTATCATAGGGCTGTCTGATATTCCAAAGTCAAAATGTCTCTGACAATCTTAACATTCTTTCGAACATTTCTTCTACTACAGGTAGGAAGTACTCCCTAAAAGTTTTCTAAAGCCATGTTGAACTAGATCCTCCGCACTCACACCTGACCCCCTCTGTTAATTTCTAGTAATAAACTACCCTCCTCAAGGCAAATCCTTTCCTGAAAGCAAAGTATGCAAACTGACAACAATCTGCTAAGCTAAGTCATAGCTAACCCCGTTAGAGTCAACATCTTCCCAGGAGTTTTCCACTTTCCCCATTATTGTAAGACGAATTGTGTCTCCCACAAAAATATGTTCAAGTCCTAACTGCCAGTACTTGTGAATGTGACCTTATTTGAAAATATGGTATTTGCAGATGTAAATTGTTAGGCAATGAAAATACAAAAGATGTGTACACTGAGGTCACACTGAATTAGAGTAGGCTTTAAGTTTAATTACTGGTGTCCTCAAGAGGAGAAAGACATTTGAAGACATAGACACACACAAAGGGAAAAAGGCAATGTGACCACGGAGGCAGAGATTGGAGAAAGACAGCTGTAAGTCAAGGAGCACCAAGGATTGCCAACACCCAGAAGCTATGAAACAGCAAGGAATCCTTTCCTAGAACCTTCAATGGGGGCATGGCCCTGCTGACACCTTGATTTCGGACTTTCTGCCTGCAAAACTGTGACAGAATACATTTCTGTTGTGTTAATCCACCCAGTTTGTAGTAATTTGTTATGGTAGCCCCGGGAAGTTAAAACACTCACCATGCTTCAGACATCTACATCATTACCCTGACTTCTGTAAGTATGTGAGTTTGTGAGCTACGATTTAAAGCAACAAAGATAGAATTTTATCTTGTTTGTTAAGAACTTATTTCCTAACTCCAAAGGGATCCTGCTTCCTATGCATTCCCTGCATTTTAGATTTCACTCTTGCCTTGGGGCCTTTGCATTATCAATTGCTGCCTGTCTTTCAGATCTCTTGCCCCAGATAGCTGATGAATTTTCCCCTCACTTCCTTCATATCTTTATTCAATCTCATCTGCTCCTCTGGCCACTCTACCTAAAATGTCAACCCCTCCAACACTTAGCCTACTGCTCTTTCTGCCTTATTTTTCTCCTTAGCGTTCATCACTATTTAACATTTTGTGTACTTTATTTATTTAATTTTGTTTAATGATTGATTGACATTGAGTAATCTTCATTGGGACATTTACTCAAAGATCATCTCTAATCAGGATCTTGAAACAACCCAGAATTTTCAATTAAAAACATGCTTTTTCTTTTTTAGAAAATAAAAAACTTGTGCAAGTATTTACTCAGCTCCCTTTTCAGCTTGGTGCGTAGATTCTCACATGTGATTCAGATGAAAATTAGCCCCTGCTCTCCAAGCAACAACATAGATTAATTACAGTTTTATTTGATAACCATTAAGTTGGATCTGAACTTCTTAGACCTAATTTGTTTCAACACAGGAAAGCTAGGCAATGTACTCGACCATTTTCTAACATGGCTTCTGCTTAAATTTCAGTCTATTATGCCCTTTGTGAAGGCATTTGGGGCTTCCCCTTCTTCTTTGGCACTCCTGCAAAATTTCCTAATTGACTACAACCACACCAAAAACTCATATATTTCTCCTCCCACCTGTCTATAGACACTTAGAATGAGGCTCCTTTATCTGCATTGGTTTGTTTTACCTCATTATTTTCTTTCATTCATGAAGATATCTTTTGTTTACCTCATTATTTCTTCCCTAAAACTATTTCCATGCCTACCCATTTGGCCACTATTTTGAAATTTCTTATAAGAATCACATTTATAATATAAATATCATTATAAGTATCTCCAAAACCCATAACTTACATATAGAAGTTGTATCTACTACAAAAGCAGGTGTGAACATTAAAATAGGCCCGTGAATGGAGGAAGATAATATTTACACATCCAATTTTTAGCATAGATACTAGAGTCCAGAAAAAGATAACTTCTAATTAATGCTTATTCAAAATAATGAGCTTGTTAGTAATTTTAACTTGACTTTAAATGATTCTTTTAAGGAATCATTACTGTGTCTTTATCTGCTTCTGTTAGTCCTTTGAATATAGATTTGATATTCAAAGAAACATGATTTGATATTCAAAGAACCATGCAGGTAAAATTGGAAGAGAGTATGAAGATTGAGGCAAATTTAACATCCATATATTTTCATATGGACATATATGAGTTTAGTACACTCTACAGAGTCATTACTAAATGTCAGGCACTGTATCAGGCAAGAAGAAAATGATACCAACTTTGTCTTCCAGCTGCTCCATATATATTTGAAGAAAAACCTACAAAAATCATGTGTGTGCAGAGACTGAGATACAGATGAGTTTGGAAACATGTAAAACACCACCAAACAGCCTGTAGGGATAGCACAGGAGGGCACCAGAATGGGGTCTTAGACAAAGAGTCAGCGTAAGCCAAGTTAAAATCTATTTGCTTATAACTACACAAAGATATTCATTATAAGGATTCTGTTCCATGTGATTTGGGAAGGTAAGGAGTCCTAACATGTAATAGTTGACAAGCTGGAAACCCAGGAGAGGGAATAATTCCTGTCTGAGTCTAGAGTCCTGGGAATCAGGAGAACTGACGGTATAATTTCCAGTCTGTGTCAAAGTCCAAAGCCAAGAGAAGACTGATACCCCAGCTCAAAGGCAATTGAAAAGAGAGGAAACTCTGCCTTACTCAGACTTTTTCTTTCTATCCAGGTGTTCAGTAGATTGGATGAGGACCGCCTACACTGGGGAGGGCCCTCTGCTCTACTCTGTCTACTGATGCAAATGTTAATCTCATCCAGAACATCCTCACAGACACACACAGAATAATGTTTAATGAAATATCTGAGCACCCCATGGACCAGTCAAGTTGATACCTAAAATTAACCATCACATCTATGTTTTTCAAAAATCTCATTTCCAGCAATAACTTTATGGGCTACTTAGAGAGTAAGTCAACATAAGCTTCCATTTACAGAAAATATAAAATGTGGCTGACTTTTGCTATGTTAGTCATTACTGTAACAATAAGAATTCACAACAGACAAACTCAGCATTCATAATATATGCACTAAAAGTACAGAAAAATAATCTCACTGAAACTTCAAACAAGTTAAGCATTGCTGAAGGGGCATAAAGGGCAATAAAGTATTCTCCTTTCAATCAAAAAAAAAAAATACGTTATCCAGTGAAAAAGAGCTTTAGGTGAATTTTTACCTATATGTTGTTTTAACCTGTTATTTTAAATCATATTTTATAACTTTCAGTATCAGTTAGTTTGATAAATATCAGTTATTTTGATAAACTTCTAGCAACAAGGTCAAATACTGTTAAAATTTTATCAACTATTTATAATTGTTATGGCAATTAATAAACTTTATTTTATATGTACAGTACTGAACATTCTTTAAGTTAATCAGAAAGTAAATAATATTCTTTAATAGTATCCATTTTATGAAAAATTATTCATTTCTCCAATGAAAATTTTTTCTCTGAGGGAGAAAAACTTTACCAACTATCAGTTGCAATCTATTGTGTCGTGTTGAGAAACTTCCATGAATATGCTATTGAGAAGAGTTTGTTCTTCAGAGTAATAGCCACCAAGTCAAATAGTGATGAGCCTCTATTATTTGTTAATTACTATGCTAGATGCAATGAGGAAGTTTTATAAGTGTAATACATTTCTTTTCCTCCAGAAATTTTATTGTAATTAGAAACATAACATTATAAACAAAAATTAATATGATGATTTAAATTAAAAAATTGCTTAACAAAAAAGATGTAAAATATACAGGCAATGATAGATGGTTAAAAAAATTATACAAATAACCACAGCTAAGCCACTTCCTGCTAAGTGGTCAGGGAGAGTAGCTTTTGTAAGTTTGATAGGGGAAGTGGTTCTTGAATAAATAAACAAGGGGCAGTTTAGTAACAATAGAATGGGGTGTAGATAAATACAATGCGCTGGGAAGACTCAAAGTGTCTCTGAACTCTGGGGAACATGCAAGTGTAGTTAAGTAGCAGATCTTTAGGAATGTTAGAAATCAGAAATAAGTTATTTAAAACCAGGCTGAGAATGTAATTAATGTGACTGAAGATTTATCAGCAATAATGTAGCATCATCTTCAGAACATTCTGTCTCTTGCTGATTAAAATACATACCTGGTAAATTGGTAAGTGAGGAAGAAAGTGCACTAGAGCATGAATCTGCAAACTATAACCCATGACCAAATCCAGCCTATGCCTGGGTTTCATAAAGAAAGTTTGCTTGGAACCCAGCCAAAGTTATTTGCTTACGAATAGTTTTGGCTGCTTTTGTGCTATAATGGCAGAGTTGGGTAATTGCTACAGAGATGATATGGGCCAGAAAGCCTAAAATTTTACTTTCTGGACCTTTAAAGAAAAGTATCCCAAGCCCTGGACTAAAGAGAAAAAAAGCCAGTGTGGATATGGATTGTTGAATAGAGGGATGGATGTATAAATGAACATGGAGAAGACATTATGTGGTGATATGGTACGGTATTGCTGAAATGCATAGGTAATGGGGGCAAGTTTTGAATCTGAGTTCAATAAAACTGAGGTTTAGATAAGAGACTAACACAATAAAATGAGATTATGTATTTCTTAAGCATTGCCCCACACAGTCCTGGATCCTTGGGAAAAATATATTTAAAAAAATGAAACACACACAATTCTTTCCTTGGAGGAACTTCATTTCAAACAAGAAACACATCTTGATTTAATTAAAGACAATTGTATATAATAAAATAAAATAAAATTTTAAATGAAAACCTAAGTGCTGTTGAATGTTTGAAAAAGTATGTCATTAGGACTTAGGTCATCAAAGGAAACAAAATAGGAAGCCAGAAAAACCAACTGCTTTTAGCCTCAGATCCAGCATGGATATCATGTACTATGCAACCTAAACTGCTTGCTTGGACCTATTAGTATAATGCAAACTGCTTTTAGGTAGAGTAGCAAAGTCTAAATAACTTTTGAGGAAACTGCTCCAGGTGGGATATTTTGTTTCTTAAGTTTATATCATCAACATTTTTTAGTCTTTTATGTGTCCACAGGGGAAGAAGGCTTCTAGATACAGTAGTTTGCCAGTCTACATTGTTTAGTGCTTTATTTAATGCTTCTTTTAATAAGTCCAGTTTCTTCCTGTTCTGGTTTTTGAGTAATCATTACGAGTAATGGGTAAAATTATGAACTTTATTCAGAATTTCCCATAAATTTTCAACTCTATTCTATTTTCTTAAATTAAATTTTTCCCTACTGCCTCTATCCTGTGGTTAGTTACTAAAGGGACATTTGCCAATGCAATTTTTACAATTATAGAATGCATTTCACAGAACTCTGTAAAGATTACCTCATAATGATGATACAATTAAGTTTAGTTCCGAGGGTGTGCTATAAATAGCCTTGCCTTACCATATAGTACATTGCTTAATCCCCATCTTAATATGGCTTTTCATGGGGCAGACTGACAGAGCAGTGTCATTGTGTCCATTTGCTTGAAGATCACAATGGCATTGGCAAAACCAATGAATGGGATAAAGAGAGTGAGAACTCAATGATAGGTATTGATTAATCAGTTATTGTTGTTATTATAATTATTATTCAAATAATTAAGTTATATACTGGAGCCTCACCTCACACTGTATACTACGTATTTAAGAATCAAAAGTAAAAAGATAATGTATCTTTTAGTGACGTATTTTTATGATTGTAAATATAATGCATACTCATTATGTAGAATTTTAAAAGTTTTTACAATTTTAAAGAATACCATCACCCATAATATTAATGTTCATAAATACTGTTAACATTAACATGAATTTTCTTATGCTATTTTCATTTTAAAATACATAATTTTAAAGCTAGATTTGGAAATATATACACATAGAGATAAAAACATTTTATTTTATAATGTTCAAATTATGCTGTGCATCTAATTTTACCTTGAGTTTTTACTTACCTTGTAACATCTTTGGTAATGTAATTTTTAATGACTTCCTAAAACTTTGTAGTTTGGATATAATGCAATTTAGGATATTCCAATTTCCCCAAAGTACACATTATACAAAAATTCTGAAGTTTCCCCACCGTCAATATAATGTGTTCATCTATGTTTCGTTTTTTTATATACCAGCTTTGTTGAGATGTAATTCACACACCAAAAAAAAATCGTACCCCCTTAAAGCGTACAATTTACTGATTATTAGCACGTTCACAGAGTTGTGCAATCACTGCTATCTAATTTCAGGACATTTTAATCACCTCCCAAAAAGTCTTATACTCATTAGCCATCACTCCACTTCATTCTCACCCCAGAACCTGGCAATACCAATCTAGTTTCTCTTTCTGTGAATTTGACCTCATCAATAAGGTTCTTGTGTAATAAGAGGGATGACAGCTGAACAAATTGCAAGCTTGTGACACTATTGAAGGAGTTTCTAGAGAAACCAAAGACAAAAAGGAGACAAAAAACAAGAACAGTAATGGAAATTTTAACCTCCGATACCACAGCAATAGTGAATAGTAAATACAACCTAACTTTTAGCCAGATAAATGTATAACTTCACATTAAAGACCCATCTACCTCAGTTCCTTTTACCCAGTACATTATGTCTGGCTTTTAACAAAAAATTACAAGGTATCGTAAGAGACAAAAAACAATCAATTGGAAGATACAAAGCAAGCATCAGAACCAGACCCAGCTACAACAGAGGTTTTGGAATTATCAGATATTTGGGGATTTTAAAAAAATAAGTATGAATTATATGCCCAGGACTTTAATAGAAAACATAGACAACATGCAAGAATAAATTGGTTATGTAAGCAGAGAGAAGGAAACTCTAAGAAAAAAAAATAAAGAGGAAATACAAACCAAAAGCATTGCATATAAATAAATAATGTCTTTAATGGACTCATTAGTGGACTGGACATAGTCAAGGAAAAGAATCAGTAAGCTTGAAGATATGTCAATAGGTATTCCCAAAGTGAAAAAAGGGAAACATAATTTTTAAAAACGAGAATATCCAATTACACAGGTGTAAAATACACATAATGGGAATACCAGAAAAATAAAAAGAGAAAGGAACAAATATTTTTGAAGTAACAATAGCTGAGTATTTTTCAAAATTAATGGCAGACATCAAAACACAAATCCAGGAAGCTCAGAGGACACCAAGCAAGGTAAATACCGAAAATTCTACCCTTGGGCGTACCATTATAGTGTATTCAAACTGCAGAATGTCAAAGACAAAGAAAAATCTTGAAATAAACTACTGGGAAGAAAAACTTTACTTATAGAGTAATAAGAATTACATTTGGATATCTCTTTAGAAACCACACAAGCAATAAGAATTTGGATAGAACTTTTTAAAGTCTTGAAAGTAGAAGCTACCAACTAGACCTAGAATTATGCATCCAGGGAAGTTATCCATCAGGAATAAAGGAGAAATAACAACTTCCTCAGAAAAATAAAAGTTGAGGGAATTTGTCACCAAAGAACCTGACTTGCAAGAAATGTTAGAAAGTGCTTCAGAGAGAACAACAACGATAGAGATTCAGACCTAGAGAAGAGAAGAGCATGGCAGAAGGAATAAACAAAGGTAATATTTCTGATAGCACTGATTTTAATTAATCTGATAGATTTCGCTGAAATAATTTTAACAATAATATATTCATTTATACACTTGATGGGTAAGTGAAATGAATGACCACATTGCAGTAAAGAATGGGAGGGAAGAATTGGGAATACTCTACTATAACGTACCTACACTATCTATGAAGTGGTATAACATTTTTTGAGAGTGAACTTAAATTAGTTGTAAATGTGTACTGCAAACTCTAGAGTAACCACTGAAAAAAAAATCTTTAAAAGAAATTACTGACTTGGTATAAAAGACATAAAATAAAATTATATATAATGCTCAAATAAAACCAGAGAGCATAGAAAAAAGGTGGAAGACAAAAATGAAATGAAGAGCATGGGAAGTAAATAGGAAACAATTAAAAATATAATAGATATGAATCCAAATATATCAATCATCATTTTGCATATGAATTATCTAAATACACTAATTAAAAGAGAGAGACGGCCAGAGAGTATAATAAAACAAAACCCAACTATGTGTTGTCTACAAGAAACTCACTTTAAATAAATAATCAGGTAGATTAAAATGTAAATGATAAAGATATATCATGTTAACACTAATCAAAAGAAAGCTGAAGTACCTATAATATTTTTGACAAAGCAGACTTCAGAGAAGGGAAAATTACCAGGAATAAAGAAGACAATGGTATAAGAACTGAAAAAAGAAAGACAAATATCCTAATTTAGTTGGAGATTTCAACACACTCAATCAGTAATTGACAGACCCAGCAGACGGAAAATCAGTAGGTTATAGTTAAGTGAAATAGCACCATCAACCAACTGGATCTACTTGACAATTATAAAGTCAGGCAGAACAGTAGGATACACATATTCTTCTAAAGCTCACATGGAATATACACTAAGACAGAGTATATTCTAGATAATAAAACACCTTAACAGATATAAAAGAATAGAAATAACACAGTATATACTCTCAAACCACAATGGAATTAAACCAGAAATCAATAACAGAAAGAGAATTGGAAAATCCCAAAATGTTTTGGGATTAAACAACACACTTCTAAATAGTGAATGGAGTAAAAGAAGTCTCAAGCAAAAATTTTAACTGTCTTGGAATATTTTGAAATTTTTGCAAATGAAAATATAACTTATCAAAACTTATGGGATGGAGTTAAAGCTGTGCTTAAAGATAAATTTATAGCATTGGATATGTCTAAAAATGATAATATTAGCTTCCATCTTAGTAAATTAGAAGAGCAAATTAAATCTAAAGTGAGCAGAAGAGATGAGATAATAAAAATTCAAGCAGAATTCAATGAAATTGGAGAAAATAATTAGAGAAAAATCAGTAAAATCAAGAACTGATTCTTTGGAAAGAGAAACAAAATTGATAAAGTTAAAATGTTATCAGTCTAGCCAAGGAAAAAAAGAAAGAAGAAACAAATTACAAACATAAGAAATGATGTCATCATTATTGATCCTTGGACATTAAAAGAATAATAAAGAGATATTATTAACAATTCTATGCCCACAGATTTGATAACCTAGATGAAAGAACCAGTTCCTTGAAAGACATAATCTACCAAAATTCATTCAAGGAGAAATAGACAACATGTATAGGTCTATATCTATTAAGAAATTAAATAATTAATAAGCTTCCAAAATAGAAAAAAAAGTCCAGATAGTTTCCTAATGAATTCTACCAACTGTTTATGGAAAATCACACTAATTCCCTACAAAATATTTCAAAAAATAGAAGCAGAGGCAAGACTACTTAATTTATTCTATGAGGCAAACATTATCTTAATACCAAAACCAGACAAAGAACATGGGATAATTTTAAAATAGGAAAACTAAAGACCAATATGCCTTTTAAATATGGATGCAAAACCTCAACAAAATATTAGCAAATTGAATCCAACAATGTATAAAATTAATTGTACTCCATGACCAAGTGGGATGTATTACAGGTATTTGAAGACTATTTCAACATTTGAAAGCAATTAATGTAATAACATCAACATTCCAAGAAAGAAAAATAATATGATTATAACAATATATGTATAGAAAGCATTTGACAAATTCCAACACTCATTCATGATTAAGCAACTCTCTGTAAGCTAGAAATAGAGAACAACTTCCTTAACTTGATAAATAACACATACAGAGTGACAACAGCAAGAAGGCTGAACAGGCGCATGCTCCCATTGAAGGTTCTAGGAAAGGATTCCTTGCTGGTTCATAGGTTCTGGGTGTTGGCAATCCTTGGTGCTCCTTGACTTACAGCTGCATCTCTCCAATCCCTGCCTCTGTGGTCACATTGCCTTTTTCCCTTTGTGTGTGTCTATATCTTCAAATGTCTTTCTCCTCTTGAGGACACCAGTAATTTAACTTAAAGCCTACTCTAATTCAGTGTGACCTCAGTGTACACCTCTTTTGTATTTTCATTGCCTAAACATTTACATCTGCAAATACCCTATTTTCTAATAAGGCACAGCTTATCCCCCATGTTGTTCAACTGTATTTGATTGAGAGTCTGTAAAGGCAGACTTAACATACCATCTCTTCTGTGCTCATCTTTTCCCACCACCCTGGACTTTGGCATTTTGTGTGGAAATAGATACAGTAAATAAAGACACATGCACACATATGTTTATTGCACCACTGTTCACAGTAGCAAAGACTTGGAACCAACCCAAATGCCCACCAATGATAGACTGGATAAAGAAAATATGGCACATATACACATGGAATACTATGCAGCCATAAAAAGGATGAGTTCATGTTCTTTGCAGGGACATGGATGACGCTGGAAACCATCATTCTCAGCAAACTAACGCAAGAACAGAAAACCAAACACTGCATGTTCTCACTCATAAGTGGGAGTTGAACAATGAGAACACATGGACACAGGGAGGGGAACATCACACACTGGGGTCTGTCGGGGGGTTGGGGGATAGGGGAGGGATAGCATTATGAGAAATACTTAATGTAGATGACAGGTTGATGGGTGCAGCAAACCACCGTGGCACGTGTATACCTATGTAACAAACATTCACATTATGCACATGTACTCCAGAACTTAAAGTATAATAATAAAAAAAAGAATGAAGAAAGACTTCTGGAACTATTGGACACCATAAAGAGACCTAACATTTTGCATAATGGGATTTACCAAAGAAAAAAAAAAAGAGGAAAAAATCCAGAAAATATATTTAAAGAAATAATGACTGAAGATTTCCAAAATCTGGGGAAAGTTGCTGACCCAGATTCAGGAATCACAGAGTTCTTCAATTAAATTCAACCAAAAGAAGAGTTCACCAAGACACATTAATGACCACACTATAAAAAAATCAAAGACAAAAAAATTATAAAAGTAGCAAGAGTTAAGAAACATATCACACACAAAGGAGTCTCAACTTGGTTTAGCAGAAAACCTGCAGGCCAAGGCAGAAATAAATGATATATTCAAAGTGCTGAAGGAAAATAAGACCCAAAAAGACAAAAAACTCACCAACCAGGAATACTTTACCTAGCAAAACTATTCCTCAAAAGTGAGAAATGAAAAATTTCCCAGAAAAACAAAGCTAAGAGAGTTCCTCATCCCTAGGCCTACCTTAGAGGAATTACTAAAGGGAGTTGTCTGTGCTAAAACAAAAACCTGTTAATTAATTACATAAAATATACAAAAATACAAATCTCAATTGTCTAAGTAACATAGAGTCATATTCAGAATACTTCAAGATTGTAATTTTAGTGCTAAAAGCAATTTTAACTCTAGTATGATGATTAAAGGACACAATTATTAAAAAACTACAGCTAAAATAAATTGTAAAGGAACATAAATTACAAAATAATGTAAATTTTAATACCACAGACATAGAATGTGGGGGATGAGTAAAATTATAGAGCTGTATGCAATCAAAGTTAAGTTGTCATCTGTTCAAAATAGCGTGTTATAAGTATAAGGTATTTTATGTAAGCCTCATGGTAACCAGAAAGCAAAAATCTATAGTAGATCAACAAAAACAAAAATACAAAGGATTCAAGGCACATCACTACAGAAAACCATCAAGCCACAAAGGAAGGGAGCAACAGAGGAAGAAACAAAGCATACCTTTAAAAAACAGACAAAAATTACGAAATGGCAATAATATGTCTTTACCTATCAATAATCACATTGCATGTAAAAGGATTATGGATTAAACTTTTCAATAATTAGATATATGGTGGTTGAATAGTTTTTTAAAAAAAGGCCCAACTACACGCTGCCTACAATAGGCTCACCTCGCCTTTAAGGATGCACATAGACTGAAAGTGAAGGAATGAAAAAAAAGATAGTCTATACAAATGGAAAATAAAAGACAGCAGATGTAGCTATACTTATATCAGACAATATAAACTTTAAGTCAAAAATTGTAAAACGAAACAAAGAAGGTCATTATATATTGATAAAGAGGTCGATTTGTTGAGTATAATAATTGTAAATACAGAGGCACTACAAGTCAGAGAACCTAAGTATATAAAGCAAATGTTAATAGATCTGAAGAAGGAGACAGACTGTAATATAATAATAGTAGGGGACTTCAATACCCCCACTTTCAACAATAAACAGATCATCCAAACAGAAAATCTTTCTGGAAACATTAGACTTGAACTATACTTTAAACTAAAGGACCTAACAGACATATATATATATATATATATATACACACACATACACACACACACACACACACATATACACATATATATGATAGACTGATATATACATATATACATATATATGTATATGTATATATATGACATATATATACATGTCTGTTAGGTCCTTTAGTTTAAAGTACATATATATATATATATAACATGTTATCCAGCAGCAACAGAGTTCACATTCTTCTCAAGCACATACAGAAATTTCTTCAAAGATAGATAATAGTTTGGGCCACAAAACAAGTCTGAACAAATTTCAGAGGGTTGAAGTCATATCATGCATTTTTTATGATCTCAGTGATATAAAACTAGAAAAGGAGAAATGTTGGAAATTCACAAATATGTAAAAATTGAACAACCAACGGGTCAAAAGAAATCAAAAGGGAAATTTAGAATTATATTGAGACAAATGAAAATGGAAACACAACATACCAAAACCTATGGCATGCACCAAAAGCCATTCTAAGAGGAAAATTTATAGCAATAAATGCCTATATCAAAATAAAAATAAATATCTCAAATGAACAACTTAACATTATATCTCAACGAGCTAGAAAAAGAAAAACAAAACAAAACTAAGCCCAAAGTTAGTAGAAGGAAGAAAATATCAAAGATCAGAACAAAAATAAATACAATAGACACTTACAACACAATTAAATCAACAAAATCAAGAGT
This sequence comes from Symphalangus syndactylus, assembly GCF_028878055.3. Classification (NCBI taxonomy): domain Eukaryota; kingdom Metazoa; phylum Chordata; class Mammalia; order Primates; family Hylobatidae; genus Symphalangus; species Symphalangus syndactylus. The sequence continues at coordinate 48,262,587 of NC_072440.2, forward strand.
AAGTTTTCTGAAAAGATAAAGGAAATTGACAAACCCTTAGCTAGACTAAGAAAAAAGAGAGAAGACTAATAAATAAGATCATAAATGAAAGGGAAGACATTACCACTGATACCATAGAAATAAAAAGGATTATAAGAGATTGTTATGTAGAATTATATGCCAAACAAATAAGACAAGCTAGAAGAAATAAATAAATCCCTAGGCACATATAACCTACTAAAACTGAATCAATAAGAAATAGAAAATCTGAACCAATCAATATCGAGGAAGGAGACTGAATCAGTAATAAAATGTTTTTCATCAATAAATGGAATCCTATGGCTTCACAGGCGAATTCCACCAAACACTTAAAGTGGAACTAATACTAATCCTTCTCAACTTCATCCGAAACCTCAAAGTGGAAGGAATACCTTCAAACCATTTTTTTGAGGCCAGTATTACCTCGATACCAACAACAGATGATGACATTACAAAAAAATAAAATTACAGGCCAATATTTCTGATGAGTATAGATGGAAAAATCCTCACCAAAATACCAGCAAACCAGATTAAACAGTACATTGAAAAAATAATTCAGCAGCCATAAAAAAGGATGAGTTCATGTCCTTTGCAGGGACATGGATGAAGCTGGAAACCATCATTCTCAGCAAACTAACACAAGAACAGAAAACCAAACACCGCACGTACTCACTCATAAGTGGGAATTGAACAATGAGAACACATGGGCACAGGGAGGGGAACATCACACACCGGGTGGGGAACTAGGGGAGGGATAGCATTAGGAGAAATACCTAGGGTAGGTGACCGGTTGATGGGTGTAGCAAACCACCAATGCAGGTGTATACCTATGTAACAAAACTGTACGTTCTGCACATGTATCCCAGAATGTAAAGTAGAATAATAATAATAATAAATAAAAAACTAAGACATAAACACACACATTAGCCTAGGCCTACACAGGATCAGAATCATCAATATCCCTGTCTTCCACTTCCACATCTTGCCCCACTGGAAGGTCTTCAGTGCAATAACATGCATGGAGTTTTCATCTCCTGTGAAAACTATGCCTTCTTCTGGAACAGCTCCAGAAATATTCTTGGGAAGGACCTTCCTTACACTGCTTTACAATAACCTTTAAAAAAATAAGTAAGAGGACACTCTAAGATAACAACAGAAAGTATAATATAATACACACATAGATGTTTAACAGATTTGTTTATTATCATTATCAAGTCTTGTATACTGTATAATTGCATATGCTATACTCTTCATGTGACTGGCAATGCAGTAGGTCTGCTTACATACACCAGCATCGCCACAAGCGTGTGGGTCATGCATTGCATTACAGCGGTATACATAGCTGCAATGTCACTAGGCAACAAAAATCTTTCGGCTCCATTATAATCTTATGGGACCACTGTGGTATATGCCATCTGTCCTTGACTGAAACCTTGTGATGTGACACATGATTATATGTTATAGGTCAAATAGTACATTATATGCATATTATTTTATACAAATCATTTTAAAAGGGAGATAAGCATGCATTCCTACTGTTTTATAATTACATAATTATCTTTACTGGTGCTTTTTGTTTTGTAGGTGTGTCAATTTGAACTACCTTCTGGGATCACTTGCTTTCAGCCTAAAGAATTTCCTATAGTATTTCTTATATTGTGTTTCTGCTGAAAATAAGTTTTTTCATTCTTTGTTGAAATATTCATTTTGTCATTGCTTTTGAAAGATAGCTTTGATAGAGGATTCTTGCTTGACAGCTTTTGGTGTGTGTGTGTGTGTGTGTGTTTGTGTGTGTGTGTGTGTGTGTGTTTTCCTTAGAGCACTTGGAATATGTTATCTCGCTGTTTTCCCTCCCTCATTGTTTCTGCAGAGAAGTCAGCTTGTATTATTATTGGGGTTCTCTTTTAATGATTTGGCTCCATTTGACGTTTACTTTTTGTCTTTTGACTTTCAGAATTTTTGCTATAATGTCTCTATTTGTACACCTCTTTGCATTTACCCTTTGGGAGTTTGTTGAGATTTGCGGATGTATATTTCAATGTTTTTCAATTGATAGGAAAGATTTTTGCCATTAGTGTTTTGAACATTTTTATGCTCCTTTTCTCTCTCTCCTCTTTTGATAATCACATGGCACATGTGTGATTAATAGTAGCCCATGTTTCTCTAAGGCTCTGTTCATTTATCTTAATCATTTTTTATCTTTGTTCTTTGTATTGCATAATTTCTATAAATCTATCTTCAAGTTTAGTTCTTTCTTCTGCCAGTTTAAGACTGTGTAGCTCCCATAATAAATGCTTCATTTTAGTTTTGCATTTCTCAAATTTAAAATTTCCATTTGGTTATTATAATTTCTCATCATTGATATTTTCTATTTTATGTGACACTGACATCATACCTTCTTTTATTTAATCAAGAGCTAATTTATTTGAACATATTTATAATGGCTACTTTGAAGATTTTTTTTCTTTTAAATATAACGGCTGATTACTCTCAGAGATAGTTTCTATTACCTGTTTTTTTTCTGGTATATGGACATACTTTTCTGTTTCTTTCCATATTTCATGATTTTTTGGAGAATAGATATTTTAAATAATATATTGTTGTAATACTGAGTGCTGGTAACCACCACCTCCCCAAGGTCATTACGGTTATTTGATTATTTGTTTAGTTTATAATTTAATTTAGTTAATTATTTTAGTGGTGTCTACTTATCTCTGCAGTAGTAAGCCTCTGATATTCCTCAAAAGCTGCATTCTTGTATATGGCCACAGTCATCCTCGATGAAAGTGATTTTATCAGGCCTCTCGTTGATTCTTTCTTTCCCTGTTCAATCCCAGCTGTTAATATCCACTAATCACTGGTAGGTTGCACTCTACTGTTTTCAACAACCTATTGGTACATAAATTGCCCCACAAACTAAACCAATAAAATTCAGACTGCAGGTTGGTGTTTTAGATTTCTTTTTTTTGGGGGGGGACGGAGTCTCGCTCTGTCGCCCAGGCTGGAGTGCAAGGGCACAATCTCGGCTCACTGCAAGCCCTGCCTCCCGGGTTCACGCCATTCTCCTGCCTCAGCCTCTCCGAGTAGCTGGGACTACAGGCGCCCGCCACCACGCCTGGCTAATTTTTTTGTATTTTTTTAGTAGAGACGAGGTTTCACCGTGGTCTCGATCTCCTGACCTCGTGATCCGCCCGCCTCGGCCTCCCAAAGTGCTGGGATCACAAGCGTGAGCCACCGCGCCCGGCCTGGTGTTTTAGATTTCTTATGACCCCAAGCGGGTTCTTGCTGTGGTTCTCTCGTATAAACCAACCAGCTGCAGTTTAGCCTACGTGTCCAATGAGTCTACCAATTTCCTTTCAATTACCTTTCCCCGTAATCACCTGCATTGTTTTTGAGAGCGTCCTTAGGCTTGAACTTCTTCATGCTATATTGTAAATGAAATAAGACTGGGAGAAGAGTGATTTGGAGCTCTCTGTTCTTCAACCTGCTTCTTCTCCTGAGCCAAATTTCTGAGCTATGGCTCTGGTATTAGGATAGAAACAATAGCAGGCTTCTCTAAGACAGACATCCTTGCTTTAGGAGCCGCGTGCTAAAAGGAGGGGGGTGCAGTAGGCTCCGATCTTCTCAACTTCTCTCTCCCAGTGTGAAATCACTACCTTGAGCCAGGGCAAAGGCAAATGTTTCACAGTAGTCTCAGTGTTGCTGTGTCCAAGAAAGAGTCTGTGTCTTATCAGTTGGGGTTGGGTGGGAGAAAAGAACCCTTACCTCTTTACCACACTTGCCTGAAACTTAGCTTCAGCAAAGGGTAGCTGGAGGCAGGATAAGAAGTACTGATGTCCTGCCCAGCATAGTTGATATCTTGAATAGTTTTTTTTTTTTAACTTTTATTTTAGGTTCAGGGATACATGTGCAGGTTTGTTATATAGGTAAATTGCATGTCATGGGGGTTTGGTGTACAAATTATTTCGTTGTCAAGGTAATAAGCATAGTACCTGATAGGTAGTTTGTTGATCCTCTCTCTCCTCCCATTTACCACCCTCAAGTAGGCCCTATTGACTATTGTTCCCTCCTTTGTGTCCATGTGTTCTCACTGTTTAGCTCCCACTTATAAATGAGAACATGCAGTATTTGGTTTTCTGTTCTTGCATTACTTTGCTTAGGATAATGGCTTCCAGCTCCATCCACTACACAGTTATTTTTAACATCCAAGAATCACAATCGTACAGTTGAGAGATTTTTCCATTCATAATATAGTCACAATAATTCATATTGGGGAATATGTATTCAGTTCTGCTGCGTGCCAGAATATGTGCTGAAGATACAAAAGTGAGTAGGGCATAGTTGGTGCCCTCAAGGAGTTCTAAGTCAACTGTAATAGTTCTCAAACTATAGGAGGTAAAGTTGTCTCCTGGGCATCTTGTTTAAAAATGAGATGTCTGGATCCCATAAATAGCAACTTTGACGCTATAGGGCCAGCTAAGGCACTCTGAAGTTTTTATAAGCACTCCTATGTGGCTCTGATGCCTGGCATCTTCACAACACAATTCTAGAAACGCTGCTCCCAGGGAAGAGGGAGTGAAAATAAGTGAAAAGACAATAACAAAGTATGTAGTAAGTTAAAATTATGACCCAGATAGGGCCTCAGAGTGGTAGAAAATTCACACTTTATTCTAGATAAATGGCTTTTCACAGTGCAATATGAATAGACTAAAATGTAGACAGTGGCCCTGGAGTTGAGCAGCTAAGGAGTACTATGCATGCCTTTGCCTAAGGTGCTGTGGAAAAAGAAAGGGACACCAACAGCAGGGAAGGGAAGTTTTCACAAAAGAGGTAATATTGGAGAGACCTAAGGAATTATTTGTCCAAGCAAAAGAAACTATTGCTTACAAAGGCTGAGAGGAAGAGATGCTCTTATAGGAGTCAGGAATTCAACTTGACAATCAAACAGAATGGAGATCATGAGAAACAATACTGACCGTGAAACCAAAGAGTTAGTCAGGAGCCAATCATGAGAAGACTTGTACATGGTATGTTAAGGAGTTTGTACTTCATTATGATGGGGTAACTGAAGGAATTTTAAATAGAAGGATGTGAGTCTCAGATTTCTGAATTAAAGAGGTTGTCCTTTGGAAAACAGATTGGATAGATAGGTTGCAATTATGGCATGATGGATTTCTTAAACCTTCCTAAATTTTTGTAGGAAGAAAACAGTTTCTTACTTGGATGCCCATTAAAATTCCTTCCTATAGGGAAATTCATTACTTTAGTCCAGGTATCATCCTTTCAATGACCACTGTGGAGGTTGAACCTATCAATGTTTGTGTCACTTGAGGCTTGATGAGACTTGGGTCATTTCACTCCCTCTTACGGTCATGTGTATTACTCAATAGGATACAAGAATATGTCACCAACCAGTAAAAAATTAGGTGCTGTATTTGTTGCATCTAATAGAAGATATCATCACAACCACGTCAAGAGTATCGGGTTTGAATAAAGCACCTCACTGGGGATATGAAACCCCAGAAGATATGGATCCTTCCTTGCAGAATGTAAATCCCGATTGCAAATTTAGGGCCAACATTAAATAAAGATAAATTATTCATGGTAGCATGTTCTAATATTAATTGAGTGTACCATCAATAAGAGTCTTGTGAAGTTCCACATGCTCATTAAAGACTAGAGAAGAGGATGGCTGCGTGGAACAGGTTGTATGACCTGAATCTTGAAAGGAAGACAAGTAAAGAAAAGAAAGGGAGTTTCTATTTAGGGTGACAGTGAGGAGAGGCAGTCTGGAGACCAGTGATGCCTTTGAAATTATTTCTGTTAAAAATTACTTAATATGTCTATTCTATTCTCTTCCCCATCTCCCCACCTCCTGCTGCAAATGATGCATGTTTTAAAGAACGGATTTCATGAATCCACCAATTATTTTAGCATGATGTAGCTGAATTAGAGAGGAGAAGCACAATTCAACAAGATTTGCTGTTTCTGAGCATTGTCTTAGTTTTATTCATTTTTGTCACCCAAATCTTAGTACAGAGCCCAGAATAGCTGACATTTAGTAGAATGCCCATTGAATAATTGAATGAAGCTAAGAGTTATTTATAAGAACTCTTATAATAAAAGTGACTATATACTTAAATCTAAGTTTTAATCAAGCAAAGAAAATATCAGAATAGGCCGGGCGCGGTGGCTCACGCTTGTAATCCCAGCACTTTGGGAGGCCGAGGCGGGCGGATCACGAGGTCAGGAGATCGAGACCATAGTGAAACCCCGTCTCTACTAAAAATACAAAAAAAAATTAGCCGGGCGTGGTGGCGGGCGCCTGTAGTCCCAGCTACTCGGAGAGGCTGAGGCAGGAGAATGGCGTGAACCCGGGAGGCAGAGCTTGCAGTGAGCCGAGATCAGGCCACTGCACTCCAGCCTGGGTGACAGAGCGAGACTCCGTCTCAAAAAAAAAAAAAAAAAAAAAAAGAAAATATCAGAATAAGAACATGTTGCTTTCAAAACGATTTCAAATACAAATGTTCAAGAGAACTGAATGACAATTCCACTATTTTAAGAGTATTTTGCTACAGACTTTGAGATTGTTTGTGTTAAAAATAAAAAAGACTGAGCATTAAAAATATATGCTAAAAGATTACAGCAAAACTAACCAACAGAAAAGTGATCACAGGTGTCTATCGGATAACAAAATAACATCATGAAAATAATTACTGAAACCGTATTTGAAGAGCTAAACTCATTGTTCTTTAGCAGGTCAAATTCTCACACAAACCCAGCTGGCTTTGATGAAATTATCTCCCTCCCTGCTCCTCACCCCCTACTCCTTCTCCCGGCAACAACTTCACGGGAAGCTGGAGCCTCATGGTAACCAGAATCCCGATTTGCTCACACTGGAATGTACTGAAGTAGTTCGGGTCTTTCATCTTATTTAACTACGGAGCTTGGGTTTACATAAATTCATAATTGTGATTCCACACTTCATGAAAAACATAAACAAAATTAGACACTCTGGACAGCAAAGATAATAAATGTTCAAATGGTGCCCTATAGATAAATCATACAGATACAGATTTCAAACATCAGCCCAGTGTGTGGTTCCAAGCTCTTTGAAAAGAAATGCTTTCTCTGTGACAAGGTGATGTTAACATTTTAATTGATGAGAGGAAGTCAGATAAAAAGCTATCATTCTCTATTACATTTTTCTAAATTAAGCTACACTACTCTTGTGTTTAAGTTATATTTTCCATTAATAAATTTACTTTAAGCTAGATAGGTAGCTTTCAAAATGTTGATATTTACATCACTCACTAAGTATATTCTGAAAATTGCACTTTCTCTAAAGTGCACACTGCTGTAAGCTTTATGTTAACTGAAATATTTAAATACCACTTCAAGGTCATGAAGTTGATTCTCATAATAGAAAGTCTTTTTGTTCATTTTTACTTACAACTTTAGTTGAGCAAGTTGCTTATAGCATCCTGGTTCATTCCCTGAGAATCCCAGTGGCAAGAAGTAACTCTTGCTTGATGTATCTTTATTGTTTCTCTGCCACTGTTATGGCTACTAAAAGGTCAGCGAGAGCTTATGGCACCAAAAGGTCATTTTTGTTATTCTAAAGACAGAAGTTTTGACATATGATATATTATAAGAGAACAGAGGCACTAATTGATGCACCGTAATGCTAATCATCTACATCTTTTATTTCTTTAAAAGAAAGAAGAGGGAAATTTTTGTGTTCATCTCTGAAAATCTTTTAAAACGTTTAAAAAAGGAATGAGTGACATACTCTGTGGTGCACTTAACAAAATTTATAATTTTGGTACATATAAATTACTAATCTAAGCTACAGTATTTCAGCTCATTTGCAATCCTCATTTATTTTTTACACATACATGATACACACTTTTCTAATTTTTGTATCAGATCATAACTGAGGAAAGAAGTTTTGAAAAAGTACAGGTTTATTGCTGAAAGAAGGAGAGCCAGTTTCCATGTTCTTTTTTCACAGCTGTCTTCTCTATTTTAAGACAAGAAACAAAACTGACAGATACCTGAACTTGGAGCTCTGAATAGCCAATTTAATGGCCCTGAGAATGTTCTTTACAAACAACAAAACAAAAAGCCAATGAGCTGAGTTCTAAAATCTTGTGTAGTTGTGGTGATGGTTAAGTATGTATTGGAAATTTTAAAAGTCCAGGCTTATTTTATTGAATAACTGGTTGCATTACTGGTATCTCTAAAGAACAGACTTGAGGTAGGGATCTTAATCTGGAGTCTCTGGATAGACTCAACCCCTAGAAAACTGTGAACATCGTGGAAAAATACAAAAAGTGACATGAGTGGAAGCAGGCCCGTAGTTTCTGTCATATTCTCAGATGGAACTGTAATAAATTATATTAAGAAATTTTAGTGGCCGAGCTATGATACCAAGATCAGAAAAGCCAGAACTGTCCAGTGTGTTCTCAGTGAATTTTTTTCATTCATTCACAAGGCAGATACTTCCTAGAGTAATAATAATAACAGAATTTATGACATGATTATTTGAGGACACTTTGCTAAGTGCTTCAATATTGCCTCATAAATTCTCTGTAAACATTTCACATATTATCTTTAATTCTTACAACAATCTTGGAGATTAACTATTACAGTCATCATATTTTAAAGGAGAAATTAGAGATGTGTCTTGATACTTAATACTTGAATAGGACATCTAGAACATTATTTTCCAACACTTTTAGCAGATGACCTTCCTTTGCCAAATGAAAATTAACATACAACCACAAACAGTAAATAAAGTGCTAATTTATTTGTATGCATTTATTTCTTATTTATTAATATATAATAGCAGTGGCAATCAATGATAACCCAAAGGTTATTTTCAAAACAAAACTTTCTATGTAGAAATGGTAAATGCAAGTTAGTGTCTTATATCAGCTTCAGCATCCAAATTATTTCTGTTTTATTTTGGGTTGCATCACATAAAAACAATTCTGTATTACATAGAACAATTGCAAATGATAACAGTTTTTTAACAGCTCATCCTGCAATTTCATGATGCTCTTCAATTTAACTCATCTGGAAGACTAAAGGAGAAGCAGCAGAAAATTGTTTCAAAGTTGAATTACTAACATTATCTAACATCTGCTCTCAAACCTTAATTGTTAAATTTTCAAGTTGGAATTGGTTGATGAACAGTTCCTCAGCCATTTTAAATGATCATTCTTGGGAAAATAATTTTTGAATGTATCGTTTAGTCATTCTGTGTTCAACAATGTCAGTGTCTAAAATTAGCTAAATCACCCTATCTCTATCAAAGTTTCAAAACAGTAAATATATGTTACTTGCATTTCAAATCAAAACTTTAAAGCTCTGTTTTGATTGCTGACACTTCATCTGCAGTTTTAAGTTAGTAAAATGACATTGCGATAATACGTGACGACAAGGAGCTTCTTTGGCTTACTCCGAATATTAGCAAGATATGTATGGGGGAAAGCCATGTAATATCTGAGCCAATTTTAGTTAACGGAGTCTCTTTATTAAAACACAGGAGCATTTATTGTATCATTTGAAATATCTGTACTAACACCTTTCCTTGGAGCAGTCAACAAACTCTACCATAAAAACAATGGAAGTTTTTAAATTCATTGCTGTATCATTTCAAAAAGCTCTGAAAAAGCTGCAATTGAAAGATCAGACCCTAACAAAATATATAATTTGCATGACATTTATCTAACACTGGTGAAAGTTGATGCGTCGTAAAACTGCTACATTTATCTATGCAACATACAATAACAGAAAACTTGAACATGTTTTTCTGCAACAGCTTTTGGAAAAACCACTACTTCTACATTCTTTACCATTGCTCTCAGTTGTTACAACCATCATTAGATATTGACCAAATTATTTAATGATGTAATAAAATCTTTAAATTTTGTTTTAATGTTATATATTTTTCCAATGATTTACAAGTGCTAGACCTTCTTTTAATTGGACTGTAGAATGTATTGTACAAAAAAATATGAGAATATCTGTAACACCCTCCTCTTGCCTAGCTGAATTGTTAGACTTCACATGAGATAAGACTTTAATTTAATAACATCTAGGATGTGCACACTCAGACTATCTCTAGATTATATCATGAGACAATAGGAATAATTATATTTTCATCACTGCCCATCCATTTCACATTCTTGTTGCAATATCTATACAGGAAGGTTTAAAGCATTTTCCCTAATATTATGCAATTCTTCCTCACATCTAATGCATTTAGTTTTTTTTTTAAAATCTATAAATGCATTTCAATTGTCATATTTAAATTTTGTTGCATATATTTTTATGACACTATGTTGTTCCATTTATGCTGAAATAAATTGAGAATCTCGTTTTTATTCTTGTTTATTTGTGCTAAAAATGATTTGGCAGGAAACATAGAACAATTTTGAAAATTGTATTATGTAAGACTTATTGAGAAACTGCAGAAATTATATCCTCTAAAAAGTGAGCCCAGATGACCAATGGCTTCTGTGTGAGTTTTTGGAATATTACTTTCATTGGATATATGCTTATCAGTATGGATAATAACAGCTGCACTTAATTGATGAGTGTGAATATGATTCCACCAGTCGCTTCATTTTGAGCCTGAACAGTCTCAGTTTTATTGTTAAATTTATCCTTTTAAATGTTCCCTCTTTAAATATGCAGTTTCAAGAAATACTGTTTCAATTTACCTTGAACCCATGTAAAAATTTAAAAACTTAAAAGTGAGCACAGAAGTGCACCAAACTTAATCATGAACACAGAAAGAGAATAAACAATTATAAGTAAATCTTGTGCTATTGCTTACTGAGCTTATTGGAATTAAATATCATGGAATATAACCAGAATGTTAACCAACTTGTCATTGTAATGCCTTATAAAAATAAGTATTTATTGGATGGCTATAATGTTCAAGGACTATGCTTCATACTGGAGATACAATAGGGTACAAAAGCAGTCCAAGCTCTCATCATGATAAAATCAAACACTTGTTTTACCTCCAAACTATCTCTACAGATTATTAAACAAGATTTTCATATCACTCTTTAACAGCACAGCTCTTTCCTCAAAGAATGTCTTATTAATGCCAATATGTAAATTATATTCACTACCTAATATCTCTCCTTTAACCTCTTCACCTTTCGAGCAACATTCTAAAACCCACTAGGAATTCATGGAACACCGTTTAAAAAATCACTGCTTTGATTAATGGATATGAAAATACAGTTAACTAGAAGGAATAAGATATAGTGTTAAGTAGCACAATAGGGTGACTATAGTTAACAATAATTTATTGTATATTGTTAAATAAATAAAAGAGTGAAATTGGAATCTTCTTAACACAAAGAAATGATCAATGTTTAAGGTGATAGATATCCCAATTAATCTGATTTGATCTTTACACATTGTATGCTTGTATCAGAATATAATATGTACCCCATAAATAGGTACAACTATTATGTACCCATAAAAATTAAAACTAAAAAATTGAAATTAAATGTAAAAAAAGAAAACAAAATTACCACTTTGGATATCTTGTCTTAAACTTGATTTGGACTTTCTCATCTACTTTAGAAAACAGTATATCAAACTACATTCTAAGGAAGATACTAAATGTCTCTTTGATACAAATGCTTCTGCAGCATAATACATTTATTCATTTGTTCATTTTTAAATTATTTATTGAATACTTACTCTAGTACAACTACTAGGCTAACCAAAAGCAGATAAGCAATAATCTCTGACCTCAACTTGCTTAGAAGATGCAGAGAGAAAATAAAACTAGTGTGCAATAATAAAGATACAGTAAAATTTAGTATTCCAATCTGAACTGGACAAATAGTTTCAGTGCCATTTTAGAAAATGATAACAAGAATACAGATGTCATCGACATTCTCTGGTGAAAACTTTGGATCTTACCAGCATCAAATGTGATCAGAAGAAGTTACAAGGGTAGTAGTTGATGAATTACTAGAGAAAGAAATAAATTTTGATAAGTAATGTATTTCATTCATGTTGGAGCCACACATTTGTCTTAACTTCATAAGATGCAGTTCAAATTTTTTGTTACACGGACTCCCATTTTCATCATCATTTTTAAGGAACATAAATGGGGCTTTGGCTATGCTTAGACCACAATTAGTTAAATACAGTGAATTAATCCTGTTCTATAGAGGAGACAATACTTTGAAAGTTGTATCAGAGATCATTTTAATTTTATTAATCAATTATCTGCAATGAAGTGTATTCCTTTGCAAAACATTTGCAGTTTGAGCCACTAGAAAGATCGACATATTCACTTTATATATTATTTATTAATGTTCCTTTCATAAAACATTTTAATTTGGAAAGTTACATATGTCAACTTCACTTCCTTTTGCTGATCATATAAGATTTAATTTTTAAACTTCCATAACAAGTATATGTGGCAAATCTTCAATTAATATTTGTTGGATATTTCTTTTTATTTTATTTTATTTTATTATTATACTTTAGATTTTAGGGTACATGCGCACATGGAATAATTTAAAATGGAATTTAGAACTTTCAACCAAACCATATTTTAGATAATACTAATTTGAAAATATTAAATAATGAAATATCAATGCTTTTATATATTGCTCATATTTATATTATTTATGAATAATATTCTGGAAGACAGTTTTAAGAATACTATTACAATTTATACTCTTACAATCATTGGATATTGAACATTAAATAATAAAATATTTTCACAGTCAATAATATATAATTAGCCACCATTTGTTACAGCCGCAGTAGTCTTATTAGAATATAACGCATATTTTAAAGACTAAAAAAGAGAATAAAACATATATAAATCAATGATGTTAATATAAAACAAGCTTTGTGACCTAATATTTTTCAAGCACATAAAATAGAGCAGAGAAAATGATATGTTTACCTCCATGTTAACGTTTTCCTTTTTTACAGTACAGGCGATTAAAGCTTTTCCTTAAACATAAAAGTGGCTTCCTCCTCCACACTAAACTGATATTGAGAAAAAATAAGTCATATTAGTTTGAGTGACAAAGAAGACAATAGAGATAATTAAATGATGACACTTTAGAGACTTGACTATACCATTACACTGCATTATTTAACCTACACATACCAGTAGGACGGTATTAGGTAAATTCGCAAATGCAAAATCGTCCAAAAACAAAAGTTCTCTAACTAACATATTAAGTTTCGCTGATCCAGAAAGAACAACAGGTTTCTTTCCAGTGTTGTTCATTATAGAAGGGGAGAGGTGGTCAGACCTGTCAGGGGAGGACTTGTTTGGTCTCTTTGTGTGGTATTTATAGCCTGGTCTGGTTAATGTCAATCTTCACTTTATTGGTATTCTCTTAAATCCTGAAATTTTACCCAGATTTTTCCTTATAAGCCCAATCTTCGTGTGGACAATTCTATGTACATTTTCAGCAATATAAAAATCCTCTGCTTTTTCTTCACAAAATATTTTTCCTATCTGTCTCTGCATTTTGATGTCTAGTGTAAATTTCATCTAAGACCTCAAGTTCAACTGAAGTATTTGCTGTTTATATACATGCATGCTTTTTTCTACTCTTTAGTAACGAAAACAAACAAAAATCCTTTTGCTGGGTCTCAAAGACTGATTTTTTTTTTTTTTTTTTCTGACGGCCATTGTTCGTAATGGCAGTGGAAAAACCCAATCCATCAGCTACTAGGGAGACGAGAGCTTGTGAGCAACAGCTTCTGTATTAAAGAAAGTTATTCCATTCTCCCTTTGGATGTATAAAAATAAAATAATGCATAATATACAACATAGACAATATCACGTTTTCTCTTTGCCTATGCTTCTTTATTTAAAAATGAATCTTCATTTTTAAAAATGTAAGTACCTAGAATACTCTTTAACACCTAATGGGCTCCTTGACTCTAATTCCATAGTATTGTATCTTTTTCTTCTAATGGTCTTAATTTGGATTGCAACAGGATAAATTGAATAAATGAAGAAATCTAAACAGAGATTGTATCAATTTTAGGAAAACAAAAAAGGCAAATAAGCAATTTAACACAGAAACAGAACATACTATATTCTCTCATTGTCATTTATTTAATATTAACAATATATTGATATCCTTTTCCCGAAAACACAGAGACAGTGTTTTTTAGGAATATGGTAAATAGAAATGGAGGGCGATTTCTTCAAGTAACGCTGCTTCAGCCATCAAAGATAAACCTACATTAAGAGCAGCAGGGTTCTGCGGAGTTGCTTTATCTTGATTACCAACTGTAACAACAATACAAAAGACTGTTTTTTAATTTGCTGGCCAAGTGGTGGATGGAGGTTAAGAAGAGTGTTAATTTTAAAATGTCTCTTCATTAAATTGACTGTCATAATTAATAATGATAGGATCCTTAGAGGTATTTTTTACTTTAACTCTTGAGCATCTAAGAACTGTAATAACATTTTAAAAAATTAACACCAAGAAAGAAGGTCTTCATACTCTGAGCATAAATACAACATTTGGTTTAAAAAACAAATTATTATCTATTGAAAAATTATAGCTGTAAATATTTAAGGGCCACAAAGTGATGTTATGATTTTTAAATACAACACGGAATGATTAAATCAAGCTAATTATCCATCACCTCAAATATTTGGCGTTTTTTGGCATGTAACACACAACATTTTTTCTTCTCTCTGAGGTTTAAAGTCAATGATCTGTTAATTCTTAGCTTCTTGGCTGAGTTTTGATAGCTACTTTGATAGCTGTTTACATTTCTTTTGATGAATCAATTTTTTTCTAGAATAATTTTGAATAATTAAATTTTTATATCATATCATTTAATTTTTGTCAGACTTATTATATAATGTCATTGACTTAAGTAAAGAAACTTCCCATTGATAGATTCATAGCCTTTCTTAGATTTTAGGAGGACAGATCAAGATTCATCATTTTTATTCATACGTTGGATAGTATGGATCATTTTTACTGTAAATATCTTCAATGCCCCAAAAATATTTATCTTCCCACCGAATAATTTTAAAACTGAACCCTATGTACCCCCTTGTAAGTGACTCAGATGTACAAATGCTATGTCTGCCTCTCTTTTCCCATCCACCTTTTTAAGTTGTCAATATATTTCGTAATTTACTCTCTTCTGATTGAACCAGTTCTGTGATCCAGTTTCTACTTCTGATTCCCAGTCCTTTCTATTCCAAATACTAGGTTTTTTTTTTTCAAACTGGTACTTATAAGTGTGGTGAGAATATCTAAACTGGCATTTAATCTTTGATCATATTATCCTAAACTTATTACATTTACCCTCCTACCAGCCAGATAGTAAGTTGTTGCAGTACTGGTATTAAAGACCTTTCTCTCATATTCTCAGTGTCTATCTTTGTATGTGAACAAGTTCTTAAATAGGTACACAATATGGGAGATGCCAACCATGGGAAATATACATTATTCCCTTTATAAAATATTTCTTTATTTTCCAAAGATTTTACAAAAAAAAAATTTCTTTAAAGTAAACTATTGAATGCATTTAAACATAACTTGCTTTATAAAACCTCTCGTGAGAGACTTGTAAATGGAACCATATCCATAGTTGAAAATTCCAGATATCTAAGATTAAATGTAAAAGCCAATAAGAAAATTCTAGGAAACAAAGAGTAGGGTATTTTTTCCCATAATCTGTACCTCAAGCCTATTTCAAGATGTCCAAAGCTATAAGAAATGTTTAAATAAGCTATATTATCAACATGTATGTACCAAGTTCAAAGGACCATAAATATTCTCATGATTAATAAAACTGAAATTATTGAAGGTATTATACATTTTTAATAGCTTTAGTTTTTAAATAAATACCTTCCCAATCAATATGCATTGAGAGCTTCTTAGGATCAAATGGGATTTCTAAAAACATTTTTTAAGAGATCTTTTTATTTGGAAACTATCAGAATGATTCATTTTAGTTCTTATTGTTAATACTGCAAATGTACCTAAAAATACATTTTAACTGATAAGTAGAGCTATTATTGCTGATCTCCAAATTCAAAGACACTGCTGCAAGAAACCATATTCTGTTTGGAGAATCTGGTTAGCTGCAGAAAACACTGGATCTAGCAGCATATTTCATAATATCCATAGCACCTTCCTGGACCTATAGGCTCTGGTTACAGAACCTGGTGTACTTGGTGAGTGACTTTTCACCTCCAGTCTGAGAGACTCCTGAGATTCTTTTTTTCTAAGTCCCTCTCCCCATGATTGCAGCTTGTCTGTCTCAAGACTGTCCTGTCTGTTGTGGCTGCCTGCCTGTCTACAGCTCTGCCGTAACGTTTGAAGTGGTGTCTTGGTGTGTCAATGAGCAGAGCAGTCTGTAAAAAACAAATTTGTTTGTGAAAGACGTTTTTAAAATATTTCAAAGCACTTCAAAGAACACTTCAGTTTTCCAAAACCTTTGAACTAGCAACATTTCAGAGGAAGAATGAATTCTACATTATTAAAATTTCATATGAAAACACAAGCCTTTAAAGAAAATGCCCGCTTTAAAAATATACTCAATGTCTATTGAAATATTTTGTCATGTAAATTTCACATCTAGTAACATCTAAGTACTTATGGGGAGAGCTGAATAATACACAGATAAGGGAAATATTCTAAAATATTAGCTCTGTGTATGTGTATGTTGACTCATACTGTTAAGTATCACTGATTTTGATGACAAAAGAATTTCAAAATATCAAGTGTGATATTTTTGGATTAAATTTAACCTTTAGAAAAACAATGTGACAAAACCTGTCATAATTAATTGCATTTTATCATTGTTTCCAAGTCTGTCTTTCTTTAAAGTTAAGCTTCCCACATATAATTGTCTACATAAAAGCCTCTTATAAAATATATCTTAATATAATTGGAAGACTACCATCGTTCTTTTGACCTGAGATCTCTTGCCCTGTATCTCTTTTTCTGAGGTCTACTTTTCCCAAGAAACCAGCTGCTACCTTCAAATCTTTATTACATCTCTCTATCAGTGAGACTACAAACTTCACTGCACCCATCTAAATCCAGGCTCTGGAATATCTCTAAATTAAGGACATCTATGAGTTCTGTTTCTGCCAAGTACCAAAATTTAAGAGGAGAAATTACCAAATGTCATAACTTTTTAAAAAAGTAAAATGTAGCCTGGAATTTAAGCTTAAAAGTTATACTTGATATTTTCCAACAACTTTGTCCATTGAAAACATTTACTTTTTTCTAACTTTTATGGACACTGAACCTCTTTTCTCTCTGAAAAGTGTGACCTGATACTTCTGCCTGAAGTTTGTAGTATTTCCTGGAACTTCCTAAATGCTCCTGGAAACCTTTGTCATTCATTCCGACTCTCATAGGCTGGATGCATTTTAATTTTTAAAAGGTCTTTAAAATTGATTTATGTTTTCATTATGGAAATATTTCTTGTGGTTTGAATAGAAAATATAATAACTGGGATATGAAAAAGGGATAAGGAGTCCAAGAAAGGAGAATAAAAGTTAGTTTAATGTAACATCTTTCATTTCTACAGCCATTTATTTTGTGGTGTATGTTATTTGCATATACTTCCCAGAAAACAAGGTTCCATCCTCTACTGCTTTTATTTCTTAATTTCTATGGCCACCTGAGATAGGTGTGAGGGGTGGGATTCCCAGTAGAGGGAGCAACAATAAGCCTAAATTTAAAAAAATATGTATCATTGTTGTCTAGCTTTAATTTTTGAAATCCAAATTTTTATTGTCTAAATCCTTGTTAATATCTTAGATAAGAATAAAACTTTTTGGAATCCAAATGTAAAAATTCTTATATAAATACACTATTTCTAGCCATACCCTCTCTGTATTATGTTAAACTCTGTGACCAGGTGGATCATAAACAGCTTTCTGGTTATTCATCAGTTTGACTGCTTGAAGTTGGCTGAAGTGAAGGTAATAACTGAAGGCTTTGACGTCTTGTTAATAAACACTAAGACCTATCCCAAAAGTCTATCCCAAACTCTGAGAGGACAAAAACACTAAAAATGATTGTTTCCCTTAGTTGCTTTCCAGTGTAGGATGAGGAGGAAAACTGCAAGTTGAATCATAGTGTCACCATGTTTTAGACATGGAAAGAGTTTCTAAATAATCCAAACTCTGCATCATATAAATGGTGAAACAGTAGACATTACAGAACTGTTTAAATATTCTGATGCAACAAAACCGTGATATTCTTCTCCAACACAAGGCTTCTGTATTTGAGGCACTTCACCATTGCTCCAGATTATTAAAGTAGCTTCTCAACTAGTTTGCCTTTCCCTGGTCTTCCCTTTTCTATACTTCATTTTTACACATGACTTTCAGATCCATGACTTTTAGATCCTAAGCATTCATTTTATCATGACACTGTTTTATCCCACATCTTTCAATGATACACTAGTGCCAAAGAAGACAATCCTTCTAAGTAGGGTGGTCTATCTCAAAGGCTTATTCACATTCTTCTTCCTCTGTGATGCCTTCCTTGGCCTCAGCAGCTGAAAATGGCATGTCCTTAAGACTTATCATTCAACCCAAACCCTTGATAAATAGTTATACTATATCCTCAAATTATAATTCAGTAATGAATGGAAAAGAATGTTGTGTAAAGTATAACATACTCAATATATTATTGTGATTATCATTTTCCTTAGTATTCTCCGTGTCTTATATAGAAATGTAAGCAGAGTAATAGTCATTAAATATATGAAACATTAATCAACATATAGGATCTGTAATACTATATAGATTGTCCCTACAACATCATGATTATGATAATAATAATGATGACAATGATGATAGAGTAGAGGAGAGGGCACAAAACAAATATGAATTCACTATTGAATATGACATAAATACAACTGGAAAGTTGTTCTTGGTCATACCCCACTTGCTGTTTTGGTGCTGCTTCTCATTTTCCTCAGTTACTCTATGGTTCTCATTCTATTTTAGTAGCTCTCACAAGTTAGCTCTGCAAACTCACTAAACTAGACTGTTCACAGGAAAAGCATGGCTTCATGTTCCCACTGCTTATAATCCCTATCAAAATCAATTCAACCTTTCCTTTAGTTCTTGTCAGGGTGAGTTAATTGCTGTATTTTTCCTTGTTTACTTGTACGAGTTGTATAGAAAAAGTTCTGAAAGAAATTACCTAACCCAACTGTTCATAATTTTAGATGTAACTACTGAAATGTTCTTCCAGAGAAGAGCTTCCTATATTTATTTCTTTCACTTATCTTCTGAGTCTGTTCTCATTGATTTTCATCCAAAAGTACTTGCTAAAGTAAAACAAAACTAGAAAAAAATGGAAAAAGTGCTGAAGAATTATCTTCCTAAGAGACTTTTGCCAAAATAGTTTCGCAGGGGAATCTTTCCAAATTTCTGCAATTGAGCATATTTTGTGGTATCATAATAATTCTAGAGTACACACATACACACAGAATTAAAACTTTCAAGTTAATCATAGTTATAGATCCAAAATATTACACAGATAGAAAAATAATTAATACTACAGATACTCTCACTTCTTGCCTATGTATACAAACATTTCTAAAGTTAATGTAGGAGTGAATTTCTAAAGTTATTCAGAATAATGAGGTAGAATTTGGAAAAAGAATAGAAGAAACTTATATATGACATCAATAAGTTAAGGGGACAAAACTCAATAGAGATTAAAAGAAAAAAGCTGTCACTTTACCATAAATTTCTGCCCAAGAACAAAACCAAAACACAGAAACTTTTAGTAACCTTGGGAAAAATAACCATTTCTTCACCAAGATCAAGAATACCAAACCTAATCTGATAGCCAACTTCATGTTTAATGGAAAAACATTCAAGGTTTTTAAGAATAAATTTAGAAATAAGATTAGATATTACAAGTTTGGATATTTTAGTCAATTATTAAACATAAAACATAAAGAAGGAATATAGTTACTGGAAAAAAGAAACAAAAATTACAATTATTGCTGATACAAAATTGTCTAGAAAATCCTACAAATTCAACTGAAAAACTGTTAGAATTAATAAAGTTGACCAGCAAATTGACAAGACGCAATGAAAAAGTATAGATGCCATTTCTTGTATAGTAACAATTGTTAAATGTGTGAAAATATTCTATTCATAAGAGCAATTAAAATATAAAGCAAAACTTTAACAACAAATATATAAAACCTAAAAGAAGAAAATTTGTTGAAACTTTACTAACAGATATAAATGGAGATGTCAATAAAAGAAAGACTTTCCAAGTTTCTGGATGAGTAATGTAAAGATTCCTCATCTTTTGGAAATAATTTGAATTCGAATCCAAATTTCAGCACTAGCATTTTAGTATGCTATCAGTGATTCTAAATTTTATTAGGTGAAAACAAATGGCTATAAATAGGCCAGGAATTTTTTTAAAAAAACTAAAAGTTGCAGAAGGGAATATATACCATGTCAGAAATTAGATTGTACTATAAATGTGCAATTGTATTTATGTATCAGTAGTCTAATCAATAAAAGAAAAACATTACCCAGAAGCAGATTTACTTTTTATAATAATTGAGAAAAATCTTTAGAAATGAATGGAGAAAGAAAGGCATAGTAAAGAAATGATGTTGGAAAACTGGTTAAACACTCCATTAGAAAAATTAGGTATTCGTAAAATATATATGCCACCAGTGTGCAATTTTTGTCTGTTTTAGTCCCAGCTCTATTCTCAACACTTAAAGTAGTGCCTGGTATTAAAGAGTCACTGAATGAGTGAATAGATTAAACTAGATTCCCCCACACCATATAATATATTTAAATAAATTCCAAATGTATTAACTACTTTATAATATAAAGATAGCATTATTTTAGTTATAATTATTTTAGTTATATTGTTATCTTAAATGCATTATTAAAAGTTTACTTTAATCTCTGATATGGCACATATTTCCATTTTCAATCTTCCTTCCTTCTAAATATTTTCCTGTCTTATTCATAGCTATATTAAATATATATTGCATTTACATTAGGGAGTTTCTAAATATAAATCAATGGAAAAATTACAAAGACAAAAATCTGTTTAAATGTGATGTAATTTTTAGGTTTATGTTTAAAAACCTCCACTATGAAAGACATTAAAATCAAACCACAAACTCAGTTTTTTTCTATTTATTTATTTATTTATTATTATTTTTTCATTATACTTTAAGTTCTAGGGTACATGTGCACAATGTGCAGGTTTGTTACATATGTATACATGCGCCATGCTGGTGTGCTGCACCCAGTAACTCATCATTTACATTAGGTATATCTCCTAATGCTATCCCTCCCCCATTCCCCCACCCCATGACAGGCCCCAGTGTGTGATGTTCCCCTTCCTGTGTCCAAGTGTTGTCATTGTTCAGTTCCCACCTATGAGTGAGAACCTGTGGTGTTTGGTTTTTTGTCCTTGTAATAGTTTGCTGAGAATAATGGTTTCCAGCTTCATCCATGATGTCCCTACAAAGGACATGAACTCATTCTTTTTTATGGCTGCATAGTATTCCATGGTGTAAATGTGCCACATTTTCTTAATCTAGTCTATCATTGATGGACATTTGGGTTGGTTCCAAGTCTTTGCTATTGTGAATAGTGCCACAATAAACCTACATGTGCATGTGTCTTTATAGCAGCATGATTTATAATCCTTTGGGTATATACCCAGTAATGGGATGGCTGGGTCAAATGGTATTTCTAGTTCTAGATCCCTGAGGAATCGCCACACTGACTTCCACAATGGTTGAACTAGTTTACAGTCCCACCAACATTGTAAAAGTGTTCCTATTTCTCCACATCCTCTCCAGCACTTGTTGTTTCCTGACTTTTTAATGATCACCATTCTAACTGGTGTGAGATGATATCTCATTGTGGTTTTGATTTGCATTTCCATGATGGCCAGTGGTGATGAGCATTTTATCATGCGTCTGTTGGCTGAATAAATGTCTTCTTGTGAGAAGTGTCTGTTCATATCCTTCACCCACTTTTTGATGGGGTTGTTTGTTTTCTTCTTGTAAATTTGTTTGAGTTCTTTGTAGGTTCTGAGTATTAGCCCTTTGTCAGATGAGTAGGTTGCAAAAATTTTCTCCCATTCTATAGGTTGCCTGTTCACTCAGATGGTAGTTTCTTTTGCTGTGCAGAAGCTCTTTAGTTTAATTAGATCCCATTTGTCAATTTTGGCTTTTGTTGCCATTGCTTTTGTTGTTTTAGACATAAAGTCCTTGCCCATGCCTGTGTCCTGAATGGTATTGCCTAGGTTTTGCTCTAAAGTTTTTATGGTTTTAGGTCTAACATTTAAGTCTTTAATCCATCTTGAATTAGTTTTTGTATAAGGTGTAAGGAAGGGATCCAGTTTCAGCTTTCTACATGTGGCTAGCCAGTTTTCCCAGCACCGTTTATTAAATAGGGAATCCTTTCCCCACTTCTTGTTTTTGTCAGGCACAAGCTCAGTTTTAATACTGCTCCAAATATAACAAAGTTTGAACAGTCTAGAAGTGTAAAGAGATCTTATAAGTCCATTAAAAGACCAACAATTCTGTAAAAAAAAAAAAAATAGCAAAGACAAGAACATTTAAACGATTCACAGAGGTAACGATTAAATATACATAAAAATAGTAAAGTAATAATTATTGACTTTTTAAAAGGTGAATACTAAATTGATAATATTCAGCTCTCATAAAAGTAAGATGAAAGGAACACTTTCATACACTCTGGAGGTGTTTTAAATGCAGCAAAGTTTCTGGGAAACAATTGGGAAATATAGATCAAGACACTTCAAATAGTACAGTATTGGATACATTTAACTCATAGAAATTTTTCTCATGAACATTCCCAGAGGTTTCATCAGGAATTTATGTTTAAGAATGCTTAATTTTGTGTAGAGCTGCTCATAAGAGTGAGATAATGGAAGCAACCTTAATGTTCATGAATAGGGAAATGAATAAAATTTATCTACAAATTTGAAATATTATGGGGCCATTAATTGTTTAATATTTAATTATATTAGACAATTGTCAACAATACTGTATATATAGTATGATCTCAGCCATTAAATAATTAATATATAGCCTTTATATTTCCGTGAATATATATTTTTAAATAATGAGAAGGAATAGACTAAACTATGAACAAGCTTCTTTCTGGGTGCTGAAATTGCAAGTCTTCTTAAATTTTTTATATATTTGTGTATTTTTCCATTTCTTTACTACAGTTAATTCATATTACTGTTTTTGGAAGACTATAAATGAAAGATAAGTCAAACCCCAGGCTGTCATTATTTTAAGTGAATCCTCTGACTATCTTTATTTATACTGGCTGAAGCTTGTTATGCCTGCCCTTAATTTAAACACATTTAGGGAAACAGGAATTCCACAAGGAAATATTGCCTATTATAAGTTAAGTAAATGTTGAAATGTTGTTAACCAAATTTAAATATACTGAAAAACATAATCCGAATTTTAGCTTTCTCAGCGAAGAATCTCCCCTTTATCATCTTCCCTAAGATAATTATTTTAATAAACATTTAGTGTATTTTCTTTCTTGTTGCTATAGCCTAGATCAGGGGTGTCCAGTCTTTTGGCTTCCCTGGGCCACATTGGTGGAAGAATTGTCTTGGGCCACACATAAAATACACTAGCAATAATGAAAACTGATGAGCTAAAAATATAATAATAATAATAATACTAAGGTGCACACATAATATAAATCTCATAATGTTTTAAGAAAGTTCACAAATTTGTGTTTGGCTGCATTCAAAGCCATACTGGGCTGCATGCAGTCCATAGGCCAGGAGTTGGACAAGCTTGGTCTAGATCAAGAACTTAATACGAATTTGGTAATAAATCCAATTATATAATTTTTACAGTAACAACTCTTTAGGGTCAGCTTTAACAAACTTATTGGTATGATTTTCATTTGGTAAAATCTTACTTTATATGCATTAATACACCTATACTTCAGAACTCATTTTCTCTGGGTAGATCATTCTGACTCTATTTCTTTTTACTCCCTTCTAGGAAGAGTGATTGCCCCGGAATTTCTTCCTACAAGAAACTTCAGAATGTATTTTGAAAAAAAGAATATTTTTAAGATTTCATGTTTATTTGATCATCTAGTACAAAGAGGGACTCTGTCCCACTTTATGTGTCCTTGGCCTGTGGAAGTTAGAAAGAGGGCAGAATTCTGATGTGTTTAATTTATTTACCATTTCCTCAAGCTAGGAGAAATGAAAGTTATTGCCTACTTCACTAGTCTGCAACCACTGATACTGGACAGCAGTTACAAATGCCAATTCGTTTCACTGTAGTTCCAGGGGACAGAATGAGCTGGTAAAATGTTTATATGGGCTAGTAAGTATCCCTTATAGTGTTCCTGCTTTAATCACAAAGTTCTTGTTGTTCTGGTGGTTCTGGATACTACCTCATATAAAGTGAGCATTTATTAATGATACTGGTATTTTAATACACATGAAATTTGAAATACTCATAAATATCCAGAGAGCACTTTTGTATTGGATTTCCTAAATAGCATAGAAAAATGCAATGACAGATTTAAAAAAAAAAAAAGCAAAAAAACAAATGATTTACTTTGTATTTTCCTCCTCTTTGAGTTGTAAAATCAAACCCACACAACATATGCTGGGTGAGCCACAAGGGTGTAATCCCATGTCATAAGAATTGTAAAATGTTCAGTATTTGAACTGGCTTTCAGTATTGTGGCTGTGTTCATAAAAAAGCTACACTCTATATGTTGATATTTTACAGACTTAATCATGAAAAGCAAAATTGTATCCAGAATGGATTACTGTTGCCGGCTGTTTTTCTATTCAACCTTTTTTTTAAAATCATCTTTTCATTTCTCATTGAAGGATTTTGCCTATAAAATTGTAAGAAGTTACATTTAAAATAGGTGTATACAGCCAGGCGCAGTGGCTTACGCCTGTAATCCCAACACTTTGGGAGGCCGAGATGGGCGGATCACCTGAGGTCAGGAATTCAAGACTAGCCTGGCCAACGTGGTGAAACCCCATCTCTACTAAAAATACAAAAACTAGCTGGGCATGGTGGCAGCCACCTGTAATCCCAGCTACTTGGGAGGCTGAGGCAGGAGAATTGCTTGAACCTGGGAGGTTGCAGTGAGCTGAGATCACACCATTGCACTCCAGCCTGGGCCACAAGAGTGAAACTCTGTCTCAAAAAATAAAAAAAAAACCAAATAGGTGTATATACCAGAACTAGCTTCTTAAATAGGATTTAATGTAACTATTGATAGAATAATATAAAAAGTAAAATTCTTATTGCAGCACAAGCATATCTGAATCATTTTGTAGCCTATATATACTTTGTGTAAAATTTACTTACAAAAGCCATGAGTCAATTCTTTTTTACATAACTTAAGAATTACATTACAGTTAAAATATTATTCCAGATTTTCATCAATATTTTCAAATATCTATATTTAGTGTGTACTTACATCTGTTACTGAAAAATCTATTTTTCTTAGAACATATGTGAATACCACAAATAAAATATCTATTTAGAACTATAGTGACTTAACATGTTTTGAGCCAAGAATATAAAATTGATATTGTGTTCACAATTAATCCAGATGTCAAGTGAATGAACGAAGAATAGTACATGATATTATAGAATGTTTCCATTTAAAACATAGCAAGGTAGATACACTTCACCATATTGTGTTTTTTTTTTTTTCCAAAAAAACTTTTATTCACAATGATACTGTTTTGGTTTTAAGGCCTTCATCTAAATACATTTTTAGGACTTTTTTTTAAATGTGCAAATCAGTATGCTTAATTTGCAGCCCAATCCTAAAGCCAGATGTTTTTGTATTCAATCTATAATTTTTAGCTCATTTTTCACAGTCACATGCATGAAGTTATGTGATAGCACACCTAAGTATATTTCTCTTCTATTGAATCATTGTAATGCCAAATTCTGCCAGTTTGATCTGTGTAACTAGGGATAGATCTAACTTTTCAGGCTAGTTCTCTTTTTTCTCTTCAAACTTTCTCTAAGCTTTTATTGACTCATGATTAACAGGTATATATATATATAGCTCCTTTTGACAATGTAGCTGCTGCCCTTCCCCCTTTGAGAACATAGGATCTCTTCTTTTTAAAAAAAAAATCTCACCAGTCTTTAGAAAATTAGATCAAAATACACCACTAAAAGTTCAACAACTTTTTATGTAACCAAATTTGTCCTTGTCCTGAATTTCCATACTATGTTTAAAAATAAAGGGTTCAATTTAAGTAACTGGAAAGAATGAATAGGAACAATAAATATAAAATTAGAGTGGAAGTTGCAAACTCAAATTCCCAGAGAGAACGAGCAAGCAATAAAAGTGAATAAAGCAGGCTCTGTGTAGAACATCAGGGAGTGGTAGGGACTGTGGCTTACTGGAGAGCGTATGTTCTATCCAGAGTCCTGAAACGATTAACTCTGGCAATATCACTTCCAGACCACTATATGTACAGCCCTTACATGCTGAAACTAATTTTAATTACAAGAAAAATCTGTGCTGGCAACACAAAACATTTCTGAGAGCTCTGAATCAGAAGAACTTTATATTTTAAGGAAGTTCATAGCCTAGTCAATGATCTTACGAGTCTCTGAATGCTACTTGAAAATTTCAAATCAATTAATAATCCCTGAAAGGCATAATAGGTACTAATAACTTTAACGAGATAAGAAAACAATTCTTGAAGCCAGTAATTAAATCTGACATCTCAAATACAAACAGAACTGTAATGATGGCATTTTCTAATTAAATCAGACACTCAAAGTTGTATGGGCTCTTACAGGTCATCTAGTTAAATCTTACCCAACGCAAAATCTCCTTTCCTACATCCTCAGAGGAGAATATTCTTCCTTAAATACTTCCAGGAGCTGAGAGGTGATTTGCCCTTAAATATGCCCATGCCACACTACAGATTGTCAACATGAAATAATCTTTCTTACCCTGTTCTGAGATCCATTTCAGATCCACGCGGAAAAAACAATGATAATTTGGGGCATTCTGTATGCTGGACATTGTACTTAGCCCTTTACATATCATCTTATTTAATCTTCAAAATAACTCTCTGAGTTAGATATTATTATCCCCATTTCCCAGGTGAGAAAATGAAGGTGAGAAAAGTTAAGTAACCAACACCAGGATATATAGCGAAATTAAAGCACGAGTAAATTTTATTGCAAATCTTAGCACTTTAAAAAGTATGGAGCCCAAACCACTATACTTTTGATTCTGAATTTCTATCTAACTGCACATATGTTACTGATCTGCAACCAAAACAAAATCAGTGTCAACAAATTTGAAGCAAACTCAATTTTTGCAGCATCTGCATACACACAGTGTATACTGGTGAAGTTTGCTAGTTGGAATACTGAATTCACTAAAGTCATAAAGTACAGTAAAGACTGTGGTAACATGTACTTCAAGTGAAGGTATACGACAGCTTTATGTCAAGTTAATAATAAGGAGAGACGTGTTTACCAAAACTAAAGAAAATTTTTCCTTTTGATTATAAAAGAGATCAACATCAGAATCACTTGCTAGTTATTTATCTTTTGCAAAATTACTTAATTTGATTTCCAGTTTCCTGTCCAGCTTATAAGGAGCATAGAAGTTATAACTCTCATCCTTACAACAAGAAAAAAACTTGAACAAACTGAAAATCAACAACTTTTCTTAGGTCTATCAGATAACTGAAGTCACGGGGCAAACCACTGCCCTCAAAATTCATGAGACAGGTGGATACAAAGAATCATGATTTACTGGAGCAGAAGTCTGGAGAAAAACTGCTGCTAGAGCTGGCACAGGGGGCTGGGCGGGGGGAGTGGGGACTTAAACTACATAATTTGTAAATTACTGGGAGTTCAGTGTAGGCAAGTTTGAGAGTTTGAAATTCTTGTGGGGAAGGGGGTTGGAGGGTTAACGTTAGAAGCTGCTATAGTTTGAATGTTTTTGTCTCTTCCAAAATTCATGCTGAAACCTTATCTCCAGTACAATAAATATTGGGAGATTTGGCCTTTGAGAGGTGGTTGAATTATGAGGGTTCTGTCCTCAAGAATGGGATTAAGTGCCCTCAAACTTGCCTCACGGAGTTATAGTCCCCTTTGCCCTTCTGCTTTCTGGCATGTCAACACACGGTGTTCCTCTCTTCCAGAAGATGCAGCCGTTACTAGACAACTAAACTGGCCACTACCTTGATCTTGGACTTCTCGGGAATCCTACCAGGTTCTCATGAGGAAGATGAGAGAAAAATATCCTCATACTTCTGGCAGGGGAAGGGGAAAAGTAACCATTGTGAATAAGCTGAGAGCATTCTGTTCTTAATATGTCCTGTTCTTAAGGAAAACTATTTTAGCAGAGCCTAACTGACAGTTTTTGCCAGCACTTCACCAACCTAAGGGACAGGAAATACTCAACTCCAGCCCCTGCTGGCCTTCTTGTCTCACCTAAGGGTGAACAAAATAGGTGGCAAAAAAAAAAATCTACTTTCATAATGTATAAAGATCAGTATAGAATCATGGGTTTAACCACACTTGGAAAGCAAATAAAACTAAAAGTAGTCACATTATTACATATTATCATCATTAATATTATTCTGGAATTTAGGTGTTGATATGGTTTGGCTGCATCCCCACCCAAATCTTGCCTTGAATTGTAATAATTCCCACGTGTCAAGATTTGATGGATTTATAAATGGGAGTTCCCCTGCACGAGCTCTCTTGCCTGCTCTCATGTAAGACGTGCCTTTGCTGCTGCTTTACCTTCCACCGTGATTGTGAAGCCTCCCCAGCCATGTGGAACTGTGAGTCCATTAAACTTCTTTCCCTAGATTACCCAGTCTCAGGTATGTCTCTATTAGCAGCATGAGAACAGACCAATATGGGTGTATTCAATGAGGCTTGATAAGTATTTTTTCTTAAGGGAGAATCAGTTCTTCTCTACCACATGTTCTACCACAATATGCACACACACACACACACACACACACACACACCCCACATATATAGGCTACCTAATTCTTAGAAATGAAAAACTGAAACATCAATAATGTTAAATGAAGGAAAAGAAATAGCTGAAAGCAAATGAAGAAGCCCTACTGCTCATGATGAAAAAATTAGGAAGAACAACAATGGGTGTCTTCACAGCATTGATTCTACTCCTTCCCAATGGGATAACAACCATGCATTTTTATGACAGACTGACCTTTTTCCTCTACCACAGTGATTGTTTCGGAGATGGTCCAATCAAAGCAAACCTTAGTTCTTTTCTCAGACGACTGAGGGAAGAGTTCATCCCTCTCTCTCCTCTGATATGGGCAAGGAAGGATATATTCCCAGTGCTAGTAAAGATGTTGCAAAGCTAATTACTGTCTCATTTGAATAAAAACTTTAAAAAGTAAACTAATTTTCTAAGCTCACCTAGCTAGAAAGTAACAAAATAGGAATTTGAACAACTCTGTGTGTGGCCCCAAAATCTATGCTCTTCCTCTCAACATCAGATACTGATATGGTTAGGATTTGTGTCCCCATCCAAATCTCATATTGAATTGTAACCCCCAGGAACCTGGTGGGAGGTGATTGGATTGTGGGGGTGTTTCCCCCAGGCCGGTCTCATAATAGTGAGTTCTCATGAGATCTGATGGTTTTATAAGTGTTTGGCAAGTTCCTCCTTCACTCACCTCCCCTCTCTCCTTCCACCTTGTCAAGAAGGTGGCTGCTTCCCTTCCACCATGATTGTAAGTTCCTCTCCAGCCATGCAAAACTGTGAGTCAATTAAATCTCCTTTCTTTATAAATTTCCCAGTCTTGGGAAGTTGTTTGTAGCAGGGTGAAAATGAACTAATACACATACCATTACAATATTTTACTTGTCATGGTTTTTTTTCGCCATGTTATACATTCCAAGAAGCTTAAGACTGGAGTCTAATTTTAGTTCTCAGTCTAAGTATATGCCATAAACAGAGAAGATGTCTAATAAATGTGTGTTGAGTTAATGAACAAGTGAATGAATTATATGAGAACTTTACTACGCAACTTAGAGAAACAAAATGGAAGCCGCAAGTCTGGGGTTCAGTTCTACTTGATACTTGCTTATGACCATAAGTAGGTTCCCTCATGTAGTCTTTAGTTCCTTGATCAGTAAAAAAGAGACAATAATAATAACAGTAATGCCTAAATTTTCGGGTTTGTTATTATCAATGAGTTCTATATCTAAAAAGAACTGGTAAGTGTGTGAAGTGTTACACAGGCACTGCTAATAGGATTATACTACATAAAGACACAGAAACACATGCATAGCCACAGAGGACAGTGTTTAAGGAGCAGCAAGGATTCTCCACTGAGAGAATTGATTTAGATAGCACATTAATGCTGTTGTGGGAAAACCAGACACTGATACCATCGAATTTCTGCTACTTGAACCCTAAATGGGTGTTGGTCGGCAAAGTAAACTCTTGTCAATTCAAATATCAGCCCATACCCAAAGTACAAAGTGAAATTCATGGCTATTGGAAATAGATTTGGGAAAGTTAGGAGGCAATCTTTAATCATATTTATACTGTGGACTTTGAACCTCTCATTTTCAAAATCATTAACAATTAATTGTTCTGGTTCTAGCACAGTGATTTAGAGAGCTGGCCAGAGCACTGCCCCTACCTTTCCAACAAAGAAAGTGCTACACAAACTGCACAT
Source organism: Symphalangus syndactylus (assembly GCF_028878055.3). Classification (NCBI taxonomy): domain Eukaryota; kingdom Metazoa; phylum Chordata; class Mammalia; order Primates; family Hylobatidae; genus Symphalangus; species Symphalangus syndactylus. The sequence continues at coordinate 48,293,408 of NC_072440.2, forward strand.
TAGTAACTTCTTGAAACCACCAGAAAATTGAGGCTGCCCGGCAAAAATGTAGCCCCAAATCTGGGGAGAGATAGGTCTGTATAGGTGAAGACAGGATCTGACTACTTTCATGTCTGTGGAAGATGCTAACTTATGCTTTATATGGTAAGAACATAGAGTTAAATTTTCTAATGCTAAATACCAATTGTAGGCTATTGATAGATATACTGCACCTGGGGACCACAGATATAGGGTAATTTGCACCCTTTGTAAGCTTTTCTCCATAAACCTTACCAGGCACTCACAGGGAGGATCAGGGAGAATCCTGAAAAATATATTCTTTTAGTACTGACTAGGGGAGAGGACCAGTAACCACTGCAGAAACTAGAAGTAGACCCCTGTCCTTTATCTCCCCTGGGGAAGAAAAGCCTTGATGTGAGGAAGAGCAACAAAATTGTTGCTTTAGGGTACTAGAAAAAGCAGCTAGGGAAGGAAGCAAAGAGAAAATGCATTATGTATGGAGTAGAGGCAGGAGTATATCATAGGCCCAGCACTATGGGTGGAGGTGTGGCAAGAATACTTGTAACGGCCATACTCTGAAACAGGGTACAGCACCTACGAAAGATTGAGGCTTCACCAGAACATCTGAGATGCTCTCCTTCCTTCCCTGCCTTATAGCATCAGGCTAATCAGCATCAAGTGAAAATACTAATGGGAAGTAGCTGGGAGGGCTACAAAAGACAAATTCACTCTGGAGAGTGACAGTAAAAGAACATCCAAAAAGAAGGAGGAGATGGCAATGAGAAAATAGCAGCTAATGAACCAGTCGACACCTTAAACACACATTACCACTAGAAGAATGTAGACTGTGGTGTGCTAAGAGAAACTATAGCAACAGCAAATATTAAAGTCAGCCCAACTCCTGTCTAGATTAATAAAACTCCCACACTAATCCATGGCAGGAAAAAAAAGAGGTGTGCTCATCTTTTAGCATCAAAAACATATTTACCTCAGTATCTAATGTTTTGAGCAAGATGCCCAGATTTCAACAATAAAAGCACAAGGTATTGAAAAAGTCAATGGAAAAAAATCTCTGAAGAGGAAATGCAACCATCAGAATCAGACTCAGATACGGCACGGGTGACAAGGAACTTAAAATAATTATTATACATGTGTTTAAGTCTCTGATGGGAAAGATAAAAAACATAAACTATCAGATAGGTAATATAAACAATACTGACTCTGTAAGAAATAATCAAATAGCAACGCTATAAACTAAAAATATAGTAACAGAAATGAAGAATCCTTTTGATAGATTCATTAGTAAGTAGACGCAATGCAGTCAACAAAAGACAAAGTGAACACAAAGAAAGTTGATAGAAATCTCTCAAAATAAAACGCAAAGAGAAAAAAATGGAGCAGTAAAAAGAACAGAGTACCTAAGAGCTCTGGAAAAATATCAGACTAACATGGATCTTTGTAATTCTAGCAGAAGAAAGAAAAAAATGGGCAGAGAAATATATATGTATATACATAAAATATATATGGTTTTTTTTTTGAGACGGAGTCTTGCTGTGTTGTCCAGGCTGGAGTACACTGGTGCCATCTCAGCTCTTTGCAAACTCCACCTCCGGTATTCAAGCTATTCTTCTGCCTTAGCCTCCTGAGTAGCTGGAATTATAGGCGTGCACCACCACACCCAGCTAATTTTTATATTTTTAGTAGAGATAGGGTTTCACCATGTCGACCAGGCTGGTCTCAAACTCCTGGCCTCAAGTGATCCACCTGCCTCGGCCTCCCAGAGTACTAGGATTACTGGCGTGAGGCACCATGCCTGGCTGGGCAGAGAAATATTTGAAGAAATAATTTCCAAGAATTTCTCACAACAAGTGACAGACACCAAACCACAGATGCAAGAGCTTAGAAAAAAGCAAGTAGGATAAATATAGGGAATAAAAATGAACACCTAGGCATAATATTTAAACTGCTAAAAACCAAGGAGAAAGAGAATATCTTGAGGCTAGCCAGAGGAGAAAAATATACCTGCAGAGGAACAAATGTCAGGATGATAGCAGAATTCCTTGTAAGAAACCTAGGCATAACAGAAGACAATTGAGTGATATTCTTAAAGTGTTAAAAGAAAAAAAAAACTTGGCAATCTTGGACTCTGTATCTGGAAAAAATAACATTTTTAAATTAATGAAATTTTTTCACACAATGAAAAGTGGAGGGACTGCTTTGAGAACACACCTACATTGGTAAGTCTTCAGGAAGTTCTTCAGGCAAAGATGTGTGGTATCAATCAGAAACTTGGATCGACACAGAGATAAAGTATGTCAGGAATGGAATAAATCCTGGTAGTATAAAATCTGTATCTTTCCTTCTGATTAATTTGTTTTAACCTCTGACTGCCTAAAGCAAAATTAGGACCAATGTTCTATGTGTTTATGGCATGAGTAAAAAGAGAATTATGACAATAGCATAGACCATGGGAGCAAAAAATTGGAAATAAACTATTGTAAGTTCTGTACATTATACTTGATTCAGTATAATTAAGTTAAAATGTAAACTCAGATTAAATAAAACTTTATATTGCAACCATGGAAATCAGTAATTCTTTTAAAATGAAGTATAATTGAAGTATAAATGAAGTAATAGAGGAGATAAAACTAGTTTATAACATATACTCAGATCAAAAAAAGGCAGAAAAATAAAATGGAACAAATAAAAAGACTGCCAGCAAGATGGTAGAATTTGTTGTATTTATATCAGTGATAATTTTAAATGTGAATGGTCCAAACACACCAGTTAAGAAGAGAGGTTGTCAAATTGTATGTAAAAGTAAGACCCAATCATATGCTGTCTTCAAGAAATCTAATTTAATATGAAGGTAAAGTAAAAGAATGGCAAGAGGTATATCATACAAACACTAAGCAAAAGAAAGCTGGATTCGCTATATTAATACCAAACAATGCACATTTCAGAAGAAAGACTACTTAGGAGATAAAATAAGACATTATATACTGATAAAGAGGTTAATTTTCCAAGAAGACATAAAACTGCTAACTGTAAATTTACCTAAAATAAAACTTCAAAATATACGAGACAATACCCAATAGAATTAAAGAAAAATTTTAAAATAGATATTTAAAGTAAAAAGCAAACAGATACACAAGGACTAAATAATACCATTTCTAAGCAATCTCTTCCAAATAAATAGAAGATGAGGGAACACTTCTCAATGGCTTTTGTGAAGCCAGTATTACCCTTATACTAAAATCATGCAAAGCCATTATAAGAAAAGAAAACTACCAGACAATATACCTAATGAACATAATACAAAAATTCACAACAAACTATTATTCAACCAAATTCTGCAATATACTAATATATACATATATTAGTATATTATGGGCTTGTATATCATATATATTATATATATTATAGTTTTATACACACACACACACACACACACATACACATATATATATATAGAGAGAGAGAGAGAGAGGGTGGATGTGGTGGCTTACAGGCTTACACCTGTAATCCCAACACTTTAGGAGGCCAAGGCTGGAGGATTGCTTAAGGCCAGGAGTTTGAGACCAGCTTGGGCAAGATAGGAAGACCCCTTTTCTAAACATATTAGCTGAGCATAGTGGCATGCACCTGTAGTCCCAGCTGCTCAGGAGGATGAAGCAAGAACATCTCTTTAGCCCAAGAAGTTAAGGCTGCAGTGAACTGTGATTATGCCACTGCACTCCAGCCCAGGTGACAGAGACCCTGTCAAAAAAAAAAAAAGGAAAGAAAGAAAAGTATGCCATGAACAATTGATTGGAGGTTTTCTCAGGAATGTACAGTCAATTAATGTTAAAAAAATCAATGTAATTCACAATATTTACAAACAAAAGAAGAGCCATATGATTTTCTCCATAGTTGCAGAAAATTTGTTTTAAAAATTTAGTACACATTTATGATAAATACTCAGCAAACTTAGAACTGGAAGAAAGTTTTTTAACCTGATGAAGAGCATATACATAGACCTATGATGAACATCATACAGAATGGTGAGAAACTGAATACTTGGAAGGTCAGGAGCCGGAGCAAGGTAAAGTTGAACTCTCTCAACACTGCAATTCAACATACTTAAAGTTCTAGGTAGTTCAGTGAGGCAAGAAAAGAAAAAAGTCATATATATATAAAAGGAAGCCATGAAACTGTCTCTTTTTACAGACAGCATAACTGTTCATTTCGAAAATTTATAAGAAAATTAGATTTTGTTTTAGATTTTACTAAAAATTTTCTTTTTGATTTTACAAAAAATCTTTTAAACTTTAAATATCTTTAGCAAGGTTACAGAATACAAAATAAATAAGAATATAAATGTCAATTTTATTCTTATGATGCCAGCAATGAATATTTAATGTTTTAAATTTTAAAAAATTATAATATCACCCCCCCCAAAAAAACCAAAATACTAAGGTACAAATCTAACAAAATATATGAAGAATATTGCAATGAGAACCGATGGAATAAGTTGAAGACTTAAATAAGGAGAAGTATACTGGATAGAATTTAGATTGGAAGACTCAACGTTTTTAAGATGTCAGGTTTCCTAAGTTAATCTATAAGGTCAATGCAATCTCAAATGAAATGCAGGTATTTTTGCAGATACAGAATAGCTGGTTTAAAATTTTGTAGAGCAATGGGAAGGATCTAAAACAAAGAAAATAATTCTGAAAAAGATAAGTAAAATTGGAGAACTCACACTACACAATTTCAAGATGTAGTATGAAACTTTGGTAATCAAGATAGTGTGGCACTGGTGAAAGGATAGACTCATATATCAATGGGATATTATTGGGAACTTGAAAATGGACACATATAAATATAATTACATAATTTTTGACAAAAGTACAAAGGCAACTTATGGGGAAAGGACAATCAAAAACTTCTAGGACAATTGGACATACATATGAAAAAAAGATACCTACTACCTTATTTTTAAAACAACTCAAAATAAATTATAAACCTAAATGTAAAATGTAAAGCTGTAAAAATTTGAGAGGAAATCATAGAAGTTTGGCATGACCTTGGTTTTTGTAAAATTGTAGCTATAACACCAAAAACACAATTCATAAAAGAAGAAATTGGTAAATCAGACTCTTTCAAAATTAATTATTTCAATTATTTTTCTCTGCAAAAGACAAAGAATAAGAAGACAAGACAAAATTTGGAAAAAAATATCAACTGTCTGGTAAAGTAACTTGTACTCTGAATACATAAACACTCTTAAAAAACAAATAACAAAAACAATCAATCTAATTTTTTAAGTAGGCAAAAGATCTGAAAATACACTTCACCAAAGAAGATATATAAATGAGAAATAAGTTCAAGTAATAGAGAAATGAATGAATTAGTCCTTAGGGAAATGAATGAATTAGTCCTTAGGGAAATGAATGAATTAAAAGCACAATGATATACTACTCTATACCTATTATAATACATATGTATTAGAATGCCTCAAATTCAAACAAAAAAACTGACATGCAAAGCGATAACAAGGATTAAGAGCAACTATAATTCTTATACAGATGGTCCCCAAGTTATGATGGTTTGACTTATTATTTTTCAACTTTACAATGTGTTTTCATGGTATTAAATAAATTTTTGACTTAACAGTATTTTTGACTTATGAGAGATTTTTGGGGATGTAACCCCACCATAAGTCAAGAAGAATCTGAACATTCCTGGTGGAATTTGAAATAGAATAGCAACTTTAGAAAACAGTTTTGCAATTTATTTTCAAAAGAAATATACATTTATCGTATGACCTAGTATTCTCATTTTTAGATATTTATGCAAGCGCATTGAAAACTTATGTTTACATAAAAATCTAAACATTCATGTTTATAGCAGTTTTATTCATATTTAACAAAAACTGGATACAAGCCACATTTCCTTTAACCAGTGATTGAATACACAAACTGTGGTACATCCATACAATGGAATACTACTCAGCCATAAAAAGGAATAAATTATTAATTTATGCAATATAAATGAATTATAAACCTATGTTACATATTATATGATTCCATTTATATGACCTTCTGGAAATGATGAAACTGTAGACAAAAGACTTGAGTGATTACTGGGTATTTGGAGTGGGGATGCAGCGTGAGGAAATATTTGGGGAGATGGAATAGTTCTGTATGATTCTGTGATCATTCTGTATGACACATGACTTTATTCATTTGTGAAAACCCATAGAACTGTACATACACCACAAAAAACAAACATCATTGTAAAAAACATTAAACATAAAATCAATAAAATGAGGAAGCCAAATTTGATTACAGATAATGACAAGTGACTCTAAGTGTATTATACATGTATGATATCACCACAATAAGGGGAAAAGGAAAGGAAAGATAATAGCTGACCTACGTAACTTCGTTAAACAGTGTTTTGTTGTAAGGCTAGAAACAAAAAGATCTGCATACAAACACTGTACTCTAGTTGGTCAATTTCTGTCTTGTAAGGGTGGGATACTGTTAGCAATTCTGAAACTACTTGAGATTTATACTACAGGTGAACTTATAACTAAGTGTATTGTAGGGAAGAAATGCCAGAATGCCTAGTGTAAGAAAAGACATTACAAATAAGCAAAGGAGGAATGGCTAGAATGATGGATTGAAGTTGGAGATATTAGTGGGGTGTGTGTGTGTGTGTCTGGGTGTGTATTCCGATAGATAAATACAGCTGTGTGTGTTGACACCCCAGGAGCAGCAAATCTCACTGACACCCAGATCTTGGTTTCTAATATCGTACTCCAATTAAAGGAGCCAGGACTGCCTGCAGAAATGACTGGTTCTAGGGCTAGGGCACAAAAAGTACATGCTGAATGAATTCGGAGTATCTTGGGATACCAGAAAGTTAAAAAGTGCTCAGAAAAATTGTGGAGAGGGATGGGCAGGAAGGTGGCTTTTCAAAAATAAGTAGTGCCTAACCTGAAAGAAAGTGCTGTCAGTAGCAAAAGCTGGGACAATTTGAACAACAAAAGAAGTAATAATCCTATTGGATTATCACTTCTGCTCCAAAGAATAAAACAAATATTCATAAGTCCATACTGATGTACATATATATAGCTGATTGATTATATAGATAAAAGATAACTCATATAGAAGGCATGAGAGAATTACAAAATTTCACTCTCCCCTGAAATATTTACTAATTACTGTGATGGTTTTCAATGTATGACACTTAAGAAAGTGAAGCTTAATTCTTTGATATACCTCCTTGAGGAAAAGGAGCTTAATCGCCTCCCATTGAATGTGGGGAAACTTATTAGAAGAGTAGAGTATAGAAAGGGAAACGTAATAATGTGGTGGAGAAATCTGGCAGACACCTTCCTCAATAAATGATCAAGATTAGTATCACTAGTAATAAGACATACTGACATATTGTATCCCCAACATGCAATGAAATAAGAGCATGCTACCTCTATGGTTTCTTACAGAAAATACAAAACCTCATCAGAAATCACCAGACAAATCTAAAATGAGGCATATTCTGCAAACTACGTGGCTCTTCAAAAGAGTCAAAGTCTTAAAAGACAAGGAAGGACTGAGGAATTTGCACAGATTGGAGATCAAGGAAACAAGACAACTAAATTCACCGTGGACTGAATACTGAAACAGAAGAGGAACATAGCAGAAAAACTGATGACATCCAAACAAGATTTGTAGTTTAGTTTATAGTATTTTCCCAATGATAATTTCTTAGTTTTGATACATGTTCCATAGCATAAGATGAATACCAGGGGCAGCTAAGAGAAGGGTACAGACAATAAGGTATGGGATATATTAAGTAATGTTAAACAAATGGGGTCAGGATATTAAGGACATTCTTATCTGTGTGAAAATATCTAAAATCAGACAGAATAAAATTTCTCTTGAAGGCAGCAATGACACCTTACTGATTCAAATACGATACGTGAAATTAATTTGTAAATACTAACACAACTTTTTCTGAACAATTTAATACTTTTCTGGCATATAATATAAAATTATTCAAATAAGGAAGTTTATGGATCCATAAATACAATTATAGTAGTTGTGTTTTTAAAATGTTTTATTAGTTTTAATAAATTAAAATAAAGTTCACCAAAACCCATTATTCAATAATTACATAGATTGCCAGAGCTTTTTTTTCCTTTGCAGAATAAATTAAAATACAAATTTGTTTAAAATAATTTCAGTGAACACCTTAAGAAATAATGCTTTCCTAACTTTTTTTATTCTAGTAGGCAGGAACATAATTAGTGACTGAAGCTGCAGACACTCTTCAGATTGAAGGAATCTTCAACAGGAAGAGGGGTTAAGAAGTTAAACCACAGTAACAATGATGCATCAGTGAAAGGCGTGTTCCTTTTCATTCGTATGGTTTAAACTAGAAAACCTGTCATTTGAAAGAATAGATGTTCTTTGAGTCATGGGTGGCAACGTAAGTCACAAGCTAATCCTGACTTTTTTAGCCTGAAGCTGAAGTCCTTGATTCTCGTTCTGACAATTTCCCTGCAGCATTCTGGCGTACTCCAGTTATACATGCCATGGGGATTAACAGGCAGCAATTACAAACTTTCTTCTGTGTAGGTTCCTGATTATTAAGTTGACTGACTTATTTTAACTTTTTCCTATTGCTATCCTATCTTTAATCTTAGTTAAGATGGAATTCACAGTAGTCAAAATTGAAAACAAAACAAGACAGGTTTTGAACTATATTTGAAAAACATGTAGACTTGTTAAACACAAGGATTTTGGAGATTGTGAGGGTGAATAAACGTGCAGACATACAAAAAGTCTAACATTGTTCTTTGCTTTTCCACAACAACTACAATGTTGCAATTAATAGACAACAACTTAGTGGGGGCATGGGAAGACTTGTTAGAGGAGGATGGAGTCAAAGTGAAGTAATTTAGATTAGGTTCAAATATATTTGAACCTCTGCCTAAGTACCTGGAGACCCAGAGTAAAGGGCGCATAATTTGGTTCATGATATGGCCAAATGCAAACATGATAGAGCGAGAACATGTAATCGGGCCCTTATCACTGTTGCGTTCCAGCCAAAGTAAGCTTACATTCTGGGATTTACTCTTGTCTTCTTGGGAAATGTTTGAGAGCTGAAATATACCTCAGAGGAAAAGTACTTTGAAGTTGGAACCCTGTGTCCTCTGCTCAGACCACCTGCCAAGTTCAGTGCTTCGATCTCCTCTTCCGAGTTCCGTGGCTTTCCCAGCGCCTAGCTGCCTGCCTAGTGCAGGCCCAAGTTGTCTTGGCTCCACCTGAGACAGCTTACCTAACCTTGCCATGGAAACCAAATGCCTGGAACTCCACCAGCCCATACCCTCGGTGGCCTCTCCGTGAATCCCACGTGTTGCTTGGATCCCCCCACCCCAGCTTTTGCCCATGGTTCTGATTTCCAGGGAGGTCTCCGTATGTCTGTCTCTACAACCAGGCTGTAGGCACTGCGTTCACCTGACTGTGTCCCTAGAAAGAAAAGTAAACAAATATGGCAACTAGCTTGGGAGTATTGGTTGCAAACAAATAAACAATCAGATAGGGGTAGGTTTCTGCTAATTATGGAGACAATGACAGTACATTAATGTTACAGAGAGTGGCTGGGTTTCTATTCAGATGGTGTGGGAAAAACATCTTTGAGGAAATGACTTTTAAACTGACAGATTAAGAATGGGCTTGCCGGCCGGGCGCGGTGGCTCACGCCTGTAATCCCAGCACTTTGGGATGCCGAGGCGGGCGGATCACGAGGTCAGGAGATCGAGGCCATCCTGGCTAACACAGTGAAACCCCGTCTCTACTAAAAATACAAAAAATTAGCCGGGCGTGGTGGTGGGTGCCTGTAGTCCCAGCTACTCGGAGAGGCTGAGGCAGGAGAATGGCGTGAACCCGGGAGGCGGAGCTTGCAGTGAGCCGAGATCGCGCCACTGCACTCCAGCCTGGGCGACAGAGAGAGACTCCGTCTCAAAAAAAAAAAAAAAACAAAAAAAAGAATGAGCTTTCCCTGGAGGATCCTTCCAGGCAGGGAAGAAAGCGAGTACAAAGGCGCCTAGTAGTGAATATTGGTGGCAAGCTTGAGAAACACAAGAAGGCTGGAATGTCTGCAGGGGATACAGAAGTCAGAGACGTGGATGGAGAGATAGACAGGGAAAATATCCTAGGAGGCTTTGGAGGCCAGGGTGAGGAATTCTCAGCACAAGAGAAAGCTGTGTGAGTTTTAACATGGGCACAACCTAATTTTATTTTATTTTAAATGACCGCTCTGGATTTTAGGAGACACGACATTGGGTTCTAAAAGACAAATTTAAAGGGAGTGATGCTGCATGGACTCTTCTGAGAGGGGCAGAAGTTTGTCTGTGGAAATCCTCTTTTTTCTAACCTTACACAGGTGACCAGGCCCCCTCTGATTGGCTCATTCCTTCTTTAGATCTATTAATGTCTTTTATCAGGGTAAAGTCAGATCTTGCTGGGCTCCTTTTAAATATCTGTATTTGAAAATATCTGCTTTGATTCCTCATATCTTGATTTGTGGTTTAACTCTCAGAGAGCAAATTTATTTTCTAATTTTCAGAAGACACCTCTGTTACACCCTCTCCATATACTGCATATATGTGATCAACTCCAAGTATGAACGAACTTGCTAAAAAAATTTTAAGAAAGAATTCCTTTAATATATTTGTGGAAGTAGAGGAGTTAGAGATATTAAAAGAAAAAAAATAAACCTTTCCAGGTTCTTTCCACCAAAGTCCATAAAATACAATTAATAACAATAACAGTCTAAGAGCTATTGGAGAATTCAGAACTGTTAAAATAAATTTATGTAAAAACTTCCACAAGACCCAGAACGTTAAAGTTGATCATCACTTCCTGCTTCACTCAGTCCTCTTCTATCTAGATGCAGAAGTCTCCTCTACAATGTTTTATTAAGTTCTTGTATGTCTCTTATTGCCAGTTTCTAATGAGGAAGACAGACCTATATGCAATTAGAATACCACCAAATGATTTTGTGATCATTAGAAAAAAAAGTACCCCTTTGTCAAAACACTTTATTTCCACATGTCAGAATATTGTTGTTGTAATAGATGGATATTTTTTAGAACAAAACACTTTACTGCCATCTGCCTGAAGTTTGTTTAAATAAATATCCAGCAAAAATGGTGCTCCTTGAACTACACATATCACAAACAAGCACCCACAGTAGTCCTGGCTGGCACTCTGTAGAAAGAGGCTCTCCAATGATGAAGGCAGATCGGAAAGGAGGGGGGAGAAGGAGAAAGTCTGCTTGATAGGCCAAGGAGTATGCAGAGCTGTCTAACGTCCCTCAGTAGGAGCAAAACATCTTCAGTCCTTAAGATCACGTATATTCATAGCACTTCTTTGTGGCAGGTAAAAGAACAAAATCTCATTTTGCAAAGAGGAACAGCAGACTTGGTGAAATCCACTGAGTTTTGTAATATTACAGAGTTCAAGCCAGAATCCAGATGTTCTGACACTCTATCACGTACCTTCCCGCTAGGCTATGCTGTTTTCTAACTTTCTCATTCCTTTATAGTCTCAGAGTTAATGTTTTTCAAAATAAACATCAATTATTCCAACACAGATCATTCTTAACACTTAAGGCTGTGTCATTTTATAGTAGGAAAGTCAGAACACTCAGTGTTTTTCAGTCCATCAAGGCCAGTACAGTTTCTATCTCATAGTAACTCAAGACTCTTGAAATTAATGAATTGCTGTTCCCTTCGTAGCCAGTTTACTGGTGCCTGCAGTCTCCTGTCACCATTGTCCTTATGCTCACAGTATCCTTTATAGGCAAGAAAATAATGAGGTGAAAGCCTTGAAATACTTTTAGGTAAAGAGTTAAACATAAGCAGTTCTCAGAAGTACATGCTAGGTTTCTAGAATAACAGCAGCAAAATAGCAGTAGAAAGGAGTTAAAAAGAAAACATCAATGGAATCTGCTGCCATTTAATAATGAACTAAAATATACTTGCTCTCCCACTTTTCAATATACTTAAAGCAGACAGGGTTCCCATCTGGTCATGGGACTGTCATGATTTACACACTCCCATGAAGAGGGATAACTCTAGGACGTATCCGTGAATAGACCAAAAAGAGATACAGATCGCTGAAGAGGAACTAAAGGAGGACTGTCTGCTTGCTTGTTTATTCATTTTCTGGATTAGCATTCTGGATCATCTCAATTCAAAGACATCTGAATGTTTAAAATTGCTATTCACCAATAAGCAACTTCCATTTACACCTACTTAAAATTGTAATTCAGAAATGAGGGAAAACATTGTAGTTTCATAAGCCTGCTACACTATTCTAAAAATCTTGGAATATTCAAAAATTATTTTCTACTCTAACTTTTCTACAGGTATAATTAACTATTCTTATATTTATCTTACTTTTTGTTCTGGTTATAACTCTTACTTTAAAAAGATGAAACACAACACTTGCTATTTTGCCCATTCCCAGCACTTTCTCTGTCTCTCTCTCTCTCTCTCTCCACCTGCTATTCTTCTCTCACACACGTAAGAACAAATACACACTTAGCTGACTATCACAAGGGGAAACATGTCTGCAAAGTTTCAACACATAGGTTGTGGCATAGTGTCAATACCAGCTCCTGTGCCCTTTTTTTTAAATAATTTTCTATAAAACTATAGATTCACATGTCTCTGTCACCTTCCTTTTCTATATTGTATACAGAGCTTACCCCTCATTTTCTCATTATTTCATACTGGAAATTTCTGTTCTTGAATATTTGGGGGTTAGACAAACATAATGTCACTCAAAATAGCTATTCTCTTGTTTTCTTTTGATTATTCAGTATTGTTAATTGTATACCAATTGTTAAAAACTTTCTATGAAACATTTAATGAGGATATTTTATGGTTTAATTTCAAAAATTATTGCATGCCTGTGTTCAAGAGAAGTATATTGACCCTGGCTTCTCCCGTTCGTTTTTACATTTTCCAGAGTGACAAGATTATTTCCTGTGATGAGAGTAGGCGTAGAGGTGATGATGACTTTGTTCATTTTTGTTCATTTGCTGCATTGTATTCTTAACAGACAGTATGCTGTCAATTAGATTGTAAGACATTGGGGATCATGTAATTCAAAATGTAAACAAAACTGATGTTTGTTGGGTGGTTGGTCAATGAGAGGCTGAAAGTTGGCTTTGTCACAGATCACTGGCTTCTCTCATTTCTTTTTGAAGGACTGTGGCAATTTTAAGAGTAATTAAACTACATTATGCAAGTCAACTATCTTGGCCATGGCAGGTTAGAAAGTGAAATAATTTCATAACTTGTTTGATAATTAGTAAGCCTAAACATGTATCATATTTGGTCACTAAATCAGGAGTATTAACTTACCATGATTGAATTATCTAAACACAAAATATGTGCCATAGTAGAGATTGCTTTGAAGATAAACACACAACATAAGAATACAAAAATTCTGAAATGTAAAGCCTTATGAAGTTTCACTAATGTTAGATAAAATGTAAAATGTCAAAGAGATTGTGTAACTATGTACTTAAAAATTCTTTACCAAGAGAATGATTGGATTACAGTTGAATATGAATATAAAGACTTCTCAATTAAGTGAATTTGTTGATACACAATGGTACCATAATACTAATACTTAACATTTGTTTAGCTTTTTTAAGTTTTATAAGCACTTTCACATCTATTATATCATTTTATATGTAATTTTATTCAACATAAAATTGCCATTGTAGTGATTGTTAAACTGCAAATAATTTAAAGAAACAATCTGTATAGGTGCATTACAAGTAGTACATTTAAAGTTCTTTAGTATATGCAACACTGGAATGCTTGTATTAAAACTGATTTCTCAGAAAATAGTCTACTCCACACATAGACACACAAAAAAGTATTATAATTCAGGCTCTACTTCAGCAAAGTGGACAACTGAAGAAATTATCTGGGTAAAAAAATTGGAAAAAAAATTAAACCTATGATATTTACCCTCAAAATTTGTAATGAACTAGCCAGTTGAATTGTCACTATCCAGACAAAAAAAAAATTAGTTGGCATGTTTTGGTTTCTAAATAGTGTCAGGCAATATACCCGATCAATTAAATCACAATTTCATGGATTGGAATTAACCACATTATATTCTGAAGGTATCCAGGTGATTCCAATGAAGGCTGAGAACTGTGATGTGATCTGGTGATGTAACAGTATTCATATCATCTGTTTTAGTGTAAAACTATCAGTTACAGAATATTACACATATATTAATATTGTATTCAAAATACATACTCTCCATATCTAAAACTTCTCTATTTTTTAATCTAAAATATTACTTGTGTGAATACATAACATTACGTAGTATAGTTATGCTATAGCACAACAGAAATACAAAGTTTATAACCCACTATTCCTAACTATTAAAAGTTCACAATAGATACTGAATTTTGGAGGATTATTTAAGCGGTAATGTCTTACAAAACAAAAAGAAACAGCTACACATACAAATGATGTGAAATGCCTAAATTTGAAAAAATAAAGACAAAATTAATTTACACATGTTTTAATTTTTTAATATATTTTTGATTGTTACTAAGTACAAACATTAACATCTGTGGGAAAATATATCTGTTTTCAGTTATCTGGAGTTCGAGTTTTAATATGTAATAGTAACAAGCAGTGATTGTACATTTCTTTTTAAAATGACTACCTCATCCCTGATTTCTTTCATCCTCATTTTTGACCTGAGTCACATATTTTACTCTGTCCTTTACGCAGTCATAAACTCTAAAAGAACAGTGTGTTACTGGCGATCATTGGATCAGCAAAAGCAGACTCCAATGATGCTTGTCTTACTGAGATACATGACCTCAGCATCTCTGTGAGCCAATGAAAACATTAAAAGACTGACTTCTACAATCTTCCAGGAGTGAATGTCAACACCATGGAGTTCCATCACCTGCCAAACGTTTAACAGCCGCAGTAGATTATGGCCCACAAACTGTTGACTGGTACATTAAATTTTAGAGCCATTATGCTTTAGGCATGGATGTATATTTTTATTACAAACTATATTAACAATGACATTTAATCATATCTTCATTAACTTTCTAGCTCAGCTTCCAGGAATAAATGCCATCAGCTTTCATGATATTTTGAATATAATTGATTATTGACACCATTACCAATATAAATTGTGGCCAAAGGAAGTCAATCAGATGCACCTAATAAAGTTAAATGCACTAAAACATGAATATCCCAGATGGCTGAATCCTTGAACAGATAATTAAGGTACACTCTTATTTCATTTTTCATAAGAATAATCTATTCTGGACATCAGCCAGAAAACAAGGTAGGAGAGGTTTTTTCCCCATTGCTAGGAGAGAAGACTGTTTATTCACTGTGATTAGCCAAACAATTTATATGATTACTCCCATAAATATAATCATTTTGAAAAATTAATGAGAATTTTACATCTAGTCCAACAGAAGAGGCAGAATCATCTTTATGAAGTGTCTTCTATTTAAGGGATAATAGGTAAATATTCGTATAGCACATCACATAAATGCTAAATTCAAAAAGTTATTTTAGGTTTTTAATATATAATTTGTAAAGACAGTTTCATATATATTTCTGAGAGAAAGCTTGCATTTTAAAGTCTAAAGTAAATTAAATGGAAGAAAAGAAAATGGGTGCTAAAATTTGTTTACACAAAACTGGTGGATTCTTATTGATTACATTTATAACACTAAAAAATATACTTTCTTGCAGAGAACATGAACAACCAAGCATTTAGACTTTGTTCTCGGGGGTGGGAGAAATCTTTGGATCCGGTTACAAGCTGATTATCTGAAACAGTTAAAAAAAAAAAAAAAAAAAGTTAGTGACAAATACGGGTGCATCCTAATTGAATTGTCCACTTCATTTTGTCCATTCTGCAGTGTAAGCAATAGGCTAAATCCTGTTTTTAGCTATGCAGGATAAAAGTCTATTTGAAGTTGTAGTCTATAGCTGGCTTTTCACAGTAAATTGACCTTGTTCAGCACAGCCAATGTCATAATGCTCCGCTTTATCTAGGCTGAGAGAAAAAATCACAAATTGCTTCTGCATGATTAGTTCTGCCACTTCAAACGTGTTTCTTCCGAGTTTGCTTCTATACTTACTGCTAAAGATACGTGCCACTGGGAAATGCTGATTCAACGCTGAACTTCTTCAATTAAATAACCCTTTAATTGCCAGTTCGTGAAATTGTAACCTTTAGAAAATGTGACATAAAAGCATGTTCCATATGTTAGAAATATAAAACTTCTTTAAAAGATGAGCCATATCTTATACAATATATCAAAATCAAATTTAATGCTAAATTAGTTGACGTTATAAAAATAATTGAAAGTTGAATTTGAGAAGTTGGAAAATACATTTAATCACTATAAAAGATATACAGGGCTTTTTTTCTGAACTATCTAGACTACTCTAAATATTGCAATAACACACTGGAAATGTACTTTTCTTTATATGTAAAAGTTTGCATTCTGTTTTAGGAACTGTTACATTTGAGTTTGAAAGCATATGAATACAACTTAATTTTTACTTAGGAAAAAACCATTGCATGACCCATTGTTATAAAAATATTAAGAAGCAGTAATTCCCAAATATATAATTAACTGTCCATTTTACCAAAAAAAATAAAACCTAATGATTTACATACCCAATTAGAATAGTGACACAGTTTTCTAAATAAATAGCATGCCAATGAAATACGGTCCAAAAATACGTTTTCTTCCTGCTCCTGACTTCTTTTACCACTCAGTGCAGACTTCTAAAGCCATTGATTTATTAACTTTACATGTCATCAAAATAGAAGTATAGTGACTTTGATAATAAAAAGGAATGGTGTCAAATATTACCAATCCAAGAAAACACAATTAGGATTGAATTTATTGATAATACCCCAAAAAGGAATGATATCTAAAGAAATTACTTTTATTTTGAGTTCATGGATTCATTTTCTACTATCAAAACTGCACAATCATAAAAACGTTCAAGACAACGAAAATATAGCAAGTGAACATTGGAATTAGTGAAAAAATAGGGTTGTTTTGTTTTTTGTTCAATTGTTTGTTTAGATTGTCAAATGCTGTAGTTCTAAACTATCTTAAGGTCAGATACTTGTATAGAATAGAAAACTCTTGGCCGGGCACGATGGCTCACGCCTGTAATCCCAGCACTTTGGGAGTCTGAGGATCACGAGGTCAGGAGATCGAGACCATCCTGGCTAACACGGTGAAACCCCGTCTCTATTAAAAATACAAAACACTTAGCCGGGCATGGTGGCGGGTGCCTGTAGTCCCAGCTACTCCAGAGGCTGAGGCAGGAGAATGGCGTGAACCCGGGAGGTGGAGTTTGCCGTGAGCCAAGATCGCGCCACTGCACTCCAGCCTGGGCGATAGAGTGAGACTCCGTCTCAAAAAAAAAAAAAAAAAAAAAAAAAAAAGAGAATAGAAAACCCTTGGTAACATCACTTTGAGTCAGTTTTGAAATTTTAGATACTATATTTTATATCTAAATTGAAATATGAACTCGATAGCAAACTAAAATAATTATTCAAATAATTGAGATTAACTCCCCAAATGTTCAAGTTAGTCACTAGAACCTATCTTCTGTGCGTTTACTGCATTTGTGTTGTGCTACTGCTGAGAAAAGTATAATAGGTAATTGAAAAATAAGATTTGTTGAGTGTTTATAAGACAGGAGAATAAGTGAGGAACACAAAATTCGTGGGGCCGATTTGTGCTAAAGCTGTTCTATCGGATACAGATAGGAGTGACCCAAAGTAGATAGATGCACTTAAAGGTGAAGAGAGAACTAGAAATGTGTTACCTGACAAATAATTCTGCATATCAAAAGATTTTACTAACCAGCCTGACGCATAAATGGCACATGTTGTCAACTTCCATTAATCTCTTTATAAATGATGACAGCACCGAGAAAGAAAGAATTGAATATTTTCATGAAGTTATAGGGATTTTTCTGGATCAGAAATATGCATAAATTTCTAACTAATAAAAAATTTGTGATTTATTTACAATCTAATTTAACAATATGAAAGTATTACATATTAAGCATAAGAGTGTTTCATTATGTGATATCATGTTAACTTTTTCTGGGAAACAGCTTTAATCAGTCATAGGCATTTTATGCGTTTCAATCCTGGAACTCCAATATGTTTTACCTGTGGTAATCAGGTAAGTCGTAAAACAAAATTGTAATTTAAAAAAATGGTATTATTGGCAAAAACTGCAATTACTTTTGCACCAGCCTAACAAATAAATGTAAAGTCTGGAATGAATTTATTGAATTATTTTAAAAAATACACATTACTATATGTGGCAGGTTTTAAAATATTTTCTCCTAAATAAAGAATACCACATTGATACAGGAGTGCTGCCAGCTTGATGAAACACAGTAACACCAGTCAATTATCTGTTTTGTAAGGACATTTTCCACAGAAAAGTACATAACATTTATATCAATAAGTTGGTATTCACAAAGGCAACTTACAGTAAAATATAAATGTAATTCCTTTAACTTCTATGAAATATTTTAATTATTTTATTACACTTGATAATATCCCTATGGGATACACTGAAGCAAATACTAACTTCCTGTTCCCCCAAAAAATTGTTAGCAAAGAAAATGTTAAAATCATGATCGTAAATTGTATCTGCTATATGCATAACCAGCCTCTGAACTGTGAATCCCGTGTCTCCATTCATTGCTTTGGCCCATTTTCCTTAAAACCACAAAGTAAGGTATGTAAAGGTCAGAGGGAGGATTAGATCTCTACATGCTTGAACATTCCCAACTTAAGAAAGAAAAAAAAAATGCCTTAGAATCCTGGACTCAGGCCACCAAAGTAGTATTATGCCCTCGAGAAAAAACAATTTGCAGCTTGGTGTTATGAAGAGACTTACTGAACATCAATTGGGTGGGTTATGTTCAACTGAAAATCATTTTCCAAGCTAGCTATCCATTCCATTTGGTTCATACTCAATTGCCAATTTCCCCCTTCTCTTCTGTGCTACCTACTTTCTACCCATGAACATAATAGGTACTCCCTTCCCCACCCCACCCCACCTTCAAATAAAAGAAAGGAAAAGGAAGTTAAATTAATTTGACTTTGCTACTGCTAGAGTTACTGTTTCGTACACTTCTCCTTTCATTTTCTGCCACATTTCTTGAAATGTGCTTTATGTTTACTGCCTCATCTGTTTCTTCTTAATCACTCATTGCCTAACCCCTCCCCCTACCATTCGAGTGTAATTTTGTACTACATGGTTACTAAATCAAATGGGACAATCAATTCATGATGTTTTGTTTTGTTTTTTCTCTCCTCATTCAGGTTGAGCTTTAATTCCTTTCACTGGGATTCATCACTTCCTTATAAAATTTCATTTTCTTGGTTGTTCAATAGAAGAGTGAAGAGAGGACACCACTGTTATTCTCCAGGTTAGTCAAACCAAACAGACCCTTGTATTCTATCAGCTTTGATGTTTGTGACAGGACACTGGTCCAATTCAACAGTTGTCTCTGTAGCTTCTCCATAGTTGTCTAAACAAATCTGCAGGGACTTTTCCACTTGGGTATTAAATTTTGACCCCACACACAGTATATCTAAAATTAAAATTCCCCTACATTTCTCTATGTCTGTAATAGTACTGAGATGATGCTATCAACCATTCTTAAGCTTTGAGTCGTTTATTCTTTTCCCTGCATCCAAGTACTGACTGTACCACTCCCATTGTCAGCAAGTGTTCTCAGCCTTCTTCAAGTCCAGGGCAATATTTCCAAATGCAACCTGCAGCCCTCTGTCTGAATGCTTATCAATACATCAAACTTAAAAATATAAAAGCAAACCAAGAGTTTATGCTTCCTCCTTTCCTTGCTTAGTATTAATGACGTGGCCTTTCTCCCAATTACCAAGGCTCAAGCCTGCAAATCACCACACTGCATTATTCTGAATAAGTTGTTAATAATTCTTAATCTCTTTCCTCACCTTCATGCATTCATTTATAAACACCTTTATGCCTTCAACTAGTTAGGCAAAGTTCAACCACAAATTGAAGAAGCAATGGGTCTTTCATTCATTATCTAATTCGGGCTCTAAATACATAAATAAGATGATGGTAATTCAGATAATGTGAGATCACTAACTTGGGGACTGAATAAATGAGACTATCAACAAAGAAAGACAACTTTCTTTGTCTTTTTTTTCTATAGATTTTAGAGAAGAACAAATGAACTTTTTTTTTAACACAATGAAGAGACAGCACCAACATATCTTGAACTTGGCGGATAGAACTAGGCTACTGATACTCTTCTAGTAAGGTAAGGTAAAATACGGATGTGGAAGATAGTTTGAAAGAGAAAATATTATAGTGTTAGAAAAGAAGAATGTAGAATGCTGATATTTAAGGAGCAGGAAGAGGAGATAAATTAGTGAATGGATATGAAAGAAGGGATGTTAAAAACTTTTCCAAGCTGAGAAAATATCCTTTTATTCTCTTTCTACCATAACCTCTTCAGGTTTTTTGTTTTTTTTTTTTTGAGATGGAGTCTGGCTCTGTCACTTAGGCTGGAGTGCGGCAGCACAGTGCAGAGGCGCGATCTCGGCTCACTGCAACCTCTGCCTCCGGGATTCAAGCAATTCTCCTGCCTCAGCTTCCCGAATACCTGGGATTATAGGCATGCACCACCATGCCTGGATAATTTTTGTATTTTTAGTAGATAGGGGGTTTCACATGTTGGCCAAGCTAGTTTCAAACTTCTGACCTCAAGTGACCTGTCTGCCTGGGCTTCCCAAAGTGCTGGGATTATAGGCCTGAGCCACTGCGCCCGGCCCTCTTCAGGTTTTTTAATGCTCTGTTAAGCCATTTACATATTTTATTTTAAGTGTTGATTTTCTTGTCTCTCTCCCTTCACAGACCATCAGTTTTTTGAGGACAAAAAGTGTGTTTGGTTCATCTCTCTCTCCTTAGTGCCTAGTATTGCCTGTAATATAAAACATGCTCAAAAATTTTACAGGCTTAATTAATAAATGACAGTGTTATGAAAGAATTCAGAAAAGAAAAAATATTGGATAAAGATGCCTTGACAACATGGAAGGAAGGAGGGAAAATGAAATCAGAACATTTGATTTGAAAACTCAACTTGAAAGTTATTGATGATGATAGTAAGAATAGTTAGTAGAATGTTGAGAATAAAGCCAGATTGCAAGAGGTTGAAACATCAAACACAATTTTGTAGTAGGTCGTACGGGGAGACCACTCTGGAGATAGATTTCAGAGTATGTAAGAAAGGAGTCAGAGTGGCAGATAGTAAAGGAAAAATTGCTTGCATTCCAATCATACGGCTAGAGAATCCTCCAGCACAGTCTACTCTAAGATGGGTTGAGTCTGTATTTAGCCAAAAGCAGCAGATTTAAATGGAGACAATGCCAAGCTCGTGAGATAAAGAGCAAGATGAGGCTATAAATGGCAAATCGAGCATGTGATGAGAACTGGAGAAGTTTAGGAAGCATTTTGTGAGAAGAAGTAAGACAGACAAGTGGTTTAGGAATAGGCTGCCACTCTCCAGCACTGGGTCAGAGGTGGCAACTTTAAGTAACTATAAGAAGTTTTCGTGGAATCCACATCAAGGAAAAATCTGTTTTCTTCTTAGGAAGGGGTGGCTGAAGCTTTGGGTATCTTTGTTTGTTTGTTTCCCATTTTATTTTATAATTTTTTTTATTTTACTTTAAGTTCTGGGATACATGTGCTGAACATGCAGTTTTGTTACATAGGTATACATGTGCCATGGTGGTTTGCTGCACCCATCAACCCGTCATGTAGGTTTTAAGCCCTGCATGTATTAGGTATTTGTCCTAATGTTGTCCCTCCCCTTCCCCCTATGCCCCGACAGGCCCCGGTGTGTGATGTGGCTCTCCCTGTGTCCATGTGTTCTCATTGTTCAACTCCCACTTTGCAGGGGCATGAATGAAGCTGGAAACCATCATCCTCATCAAAGTAACACAGGAACACAAAACCAAACACCGCTTTGGGTATGTTTTTTAAGCAGCAACAAGAGATTCAATCACAAATGAGTGGGAGATGATGATTCCAAAGATAAAAGATAACCTAATGTTCAAACTCCCAGAAAGGGGTGAAATTCTGGGAGAATTAACTTTGTGAATGGGGGGACAAAGGGGAGCAATATTTTGTTCTGAGTAGGATGAGATACTATTAGCTTGGGAAAAGAAGTGAACAAGCATGGTTGTAAGACAGGGAATGCAAGATTTTTCTGTTAAATTAGGAATTGATAATGAAAAAGATAGAAAAAGAATTGATAGTTTGAGAAAAGAAGATACAGTTTAAAATGACTTCTGCAGGTATATGGAAACTTGGATAAAAAGTAAATGAGATAAATTCGTTTTTTAAATTAAGATTACTGTACAGTATCAAGGGTCCAACTTAGATCACACATTTACATTGAACTTAATCCACTTCTGTAATTTTCTCTAGCTCTATTCAAATTGCTTGTGAGCAGAATTAGAGAAAATTGATCATTTGGTTGAGCTAGGTTTGGGGAATTAACTGACGAACTGAAATAAATAAATAACTTTGCTAGAGTTAGGAAATGGAAAATGATAAGGAAGACAGAGGTGAAATAACTGAGCATGGCATCCATTATAGTTTGCATATGAAATGAAACAAGAAAAGAACTTGTAAAATCAAATTGGATTAAGAAACTGATGTTAAGTGTGAGGTCAAAAGCAATGTTTAGTAAACATGAGAGAGAGAGAATGGTAGCAAGCTGTAGTGTCAAGAAAATTTCAAAATATTACAGATATGGAATGCTTTGGGATGCTGATAAAGTCCATAAATTAAAAAGGAAAGTGGAATAATGAAAAGGAATTTGTAGAACAATCTCTTGAAAACATTGAAAGGCAGCCAAGAGAATCCTCATCCTGCCTGCTCTCTCAGGCTACAGAATGAAGGGTGAATGTTACCACTCTGGAATCAGACACAGCTAGGTACAAATCATGACTGTTTCTCCTTATGTAGGTAACCATAGGCAAACTAGTTTTCTGTGCCTCACTTTTCTCATCTGTAAAACAGGAATGTGCCTGCTTCCTAAGTTTGCTGGGAAGATTACATGAGATAAATGAGTTTAGTACAGTGTAAGCTGAGAGCTGGTGGTTTGGTTGGACTCTGGAGAAGCACTGCTTGTGTTTGAATCCCAGCTGTGCCACTTACTGGTTTTACAACCTTAGGCAAATATTAACCTCTCTATGCTTCAGTTTTCTTGCATGAAAATGGGGACAATAATAGTAACTAACTCATATGGTGGTTGGGAAGATTAAGTGAACCACATGAAATTGCTGCTCTTCAATCATTTTTGACCTGTAAGAATAGAAATTTTATGTAGTTCAACCTAATAATACATGCACATTGTTTAAGATAGAGCATGGCACATAGTAATTCATCGACAAAAGTTATCATGAAAGGATAGCTACTACTACTATTACTACTAGTACTTGTACAACTAATAAAATAAAAATTCTTAATGTGGCAGAGTCATAACAGTTTCAGAATTAACACAAGAAGACAGATCTCAATTAAGGCAAGGCAGTGAAGAGAATACAATAAAAACCACCAGGAAACACATAAACACATTCCATCAAATTCTTTGTCAATACAATAACGTTCTAAAATTCATACAGCCTGCCACTTTGTCTTGTTCAACTCGACATCCCTGCCTGCCTGGGTAACTGTAACTTTCCCACAGTTTAATTATTTCCCTTCAGTTTGTTTTCTCTAATCCCTGTCACATAATTCTCTCAAATTTATCTTTCTAAAAAGCCAATTTTCGTGTCCCCTTTTATCCTTAAAAAAATGAATAAAATTCATGCTCCTCATGTTTGTCTTCGAGAGCTGACATGATTTGGCCCAAAATTAGCCCCAAAGCCTGTATTCCCCATATACCCCACCCAAGCTTCAGTTAAACCAGGCTACTCGTAGCTTTGCAAATATGATATACATTCCCACCTTGTCCCCATCTGACTGAAATATATTTCCAGGCTCTTGGTTAGTGCCTATTCCTAACCTCAAGTTCCATTTCAATTTCCCATTGGCTAGTAGACTATTGAAATTTCAGTTCCCCATTTGACTCATATCTCCCTCACATCTGAGCTGCCCAAGTGCTGTGCAAAGATCTGTAACACTACTTTCATTTATATTCGTGTGTGTAGGTGTGTATTCTATTTTCTCATGAGTCTTCAGGCACCCTTAAAACAGAAAGCCTATTTGAAACCTCTTTGTATTCCTCATTGAACAACCACAATTGTATTACATTATTATAACATTTATAGATGTTTACAACAATTTTACAGTGACAAATATTGGGAGAACTGAAAACTAAGAAGATAAATTTTTGATAATCCCATAAGTGAAATACATATTCTCAATTCAGATGTGAAAATTGTTCATATAGCAAAATTTAGAAGAAAACAAAGAAAAGTTTACTTCCTACCATTCTTAGATCCATACTAGTGTAAAGCCTGTTAGATTGTCCTTACAGATAGATGAGAATCCAAAGAACAGAATTCAAAGGACCTTAATAAATTCTATTACCTGGAGTATAAATAAATTTTATTATTTAGAATATAAATAGAACCTTATATTCTATTACTTAGAATATAAATAAATTATTTAAAATATGGATAGAACCTTATATTCTATTATTACTTAGAATATAAGGCTACACGTCTGTAATTGACTGTGGAGGAAACATCTTAGAAAGCATGTAGATTGTTTTCTAATGAGCCCTGTGGTTAAGTTTGGAAATAGTTTAGCTATATGCAAAATCAATGGGAAATTACCTCACTGGAATTTTTTAAAATTTATATGACTACAACATTAAGAATGATTCCTAAAATTTCAAGATAAATAAAATTTTATTGCTTAAATCTTCAATTCTGAAAATGGGACCCACTAAGATTAAGTCCCAAGTTCAAAGTTAAGGCATAGACTTCCAACTCTTATTCTATAATAGTAATTTTGTAAGTCTAAAAACTGGTGAATTATGGCTGGGCACGGTGGCTCACGCTTGTAATCCCAGCACTTTGGGAGGCCGAGGCGGGCGGATCACGAGGTCAGGAGATCGAGACCACGGTGAAACCCCGTCTCTACTAAAAAATACAAAAAATTAGCCGGGCGTGGTGGCGGGCGCCTGTAGCCCCAGCTACTCGGAGAGGCTGAGGCAGGAGAATGGCGTGAACCCAGGAGGCGGAGCTTGCAGTGAGCCAAGATTGCGCCACTGCACTCCAGCCTGGGCAACAGAGCAAGACTCTGTCTCAAAATAATAAATAAAATAAAAAATAATAATAATAAAAAATAAAAACTGGTGAATTACTGCATAAGCATTGTGTGTTCACATATAAAGTGAATAATAGCAAAGGAGTTTTAAAAAAAATTTAATGAGATCACTCTCTTCCTCTCCCTTGTAATTCAACTCATACATAGGTGATTGCATAGTATACCATATACTTGTCTGCATATATTGGTAGAAGATATGTGAAGCTGTTATAACAAAGATTCTCAAATAAAATTGTTTAAATTAAATAGATAATTTTCCCTTTTGTTCCAGTTTGAGTAGTCCAGGCTGGAGCAGTGATTGTGCTACAAGTCATCACTCAGAGGTCCAAATTCCTCCATGTTCATGCTCTGTTATCTCACAGGGTGTTTTCTCCCTCTGCATATTTGGACCTAACTCACAATCAAGTTAGTGTTCCAGGTCATGGTGAGGGAAAAGAGTGGAAACCCAGGGCCGGCAGATTGTCTTCAGTTGGAAATCACAAAATTTGCAGACATCTTTTCTGATGATATCAGAATGGTCCAAACTTAGTGATATGATCAAAATTAGCTGCAAGAAAAATTGAAAATGGAAACTATCTGAGCAATTATGTGCTCCGCTTATACTTCGATGATTCTAGTAATAAAAAAAAGGATGGAAAAAGAAAAACCAGGGAGCAATTGATAGGTTTTACCACAGGTGTTTACACACATGTATTCATTTGTTTGTTAATTTATTCACTCAACAATTCCACAAATAATCAATGAGCATCATATACATGCTAGATACTGCCTGTGATGCAGACTTGTCCCAGCCATGAAACTGCTTAGAGTGTAATGGAAAAAATATGAAAATGTAATGAGTCTATGATGAGGGTAGTCATAATTGGTAAGAGAATATTAGGTCCAAACTTTAGTCCACAGAGGATTCATGATGCCTGCAACACTATATGTATTCATTTATCACCTGTCTACAAATATTCACATAAAAATTAAGTAAAGTGATTTTACTTAACCAAATAAGAGCTTATTACAAGATATTTGTATTTGTAACCAAATCTGGTTGGAAACATTCTAGGAAGAAGTCTTAATTCATAAATATTTTGAGAAACTCTTTAGTTTTTGTCTTAAATATTTACTTATTTGTCTTAAATATTTAGTACCATTGATGCAGGGTCTCATATATACCACTTCAAAATGACATTTGTAGTCCCTTCCCCTATACTGTCTTTAGGAAAGAGTTAAACACAATAGAAGGGAGTGTCTCTTCTCCGTTCCCATATTCTTCAGGGTTGTGTTCTGAACTGTGGGATACTCAACTCAGTGCCAACCTAAACTATTGCTGTGGGCTGCAAAGTAAGTAAGACAAGTCCCCAGTTGTACATTTCACCCTAAAATAAGTCATTTTCTCCAAACATTGTGATCGCTATCTGCCATCACCCCTCAACCAAAAAGAAGATTTGCCTATTTCTTTCACTATCTTTTTTTTTTTTTTTTGGTCTCTTTAGACTCCAAAATGACTTAAATGTTTTCTGAAAGCAATCAAACTAACTGGCAAAGAATTCTTCAGAAATCAAGGCATAATTCTTCCTTCAGCATGCTCCCCAAATCATTGAAAATACCTGTGACTCTATGGCACAGCACAGAGCATTGCAACTATCTTTAAAGGGCCAAGCTTCTCACTCTCACTCATTCCCACCACCACCTTCTTGAAGAAACAGAGGCCGAAAGTTTCAAATATTGTTATTTTTCTCACACATCTCCCAAAGTAAGCACATTGTTGTGCATCAGGTTATAGAAAGCCTCATATCCTCAAAATGAAATAGACAGGAAATCTCTTGATTCTCCCATGAGGACACATCAGAATCAAGCACAATATAAAGAGGTTGGGTTGCTACTTGTGATGTTGATCATCAGGTTAGTGCACTAAAATCCAACATGGGAAACTTATCATATAATGAGTAAACTAGGACAGTGTTAAAGGATATTTAGCAAAGCAGTTCTAATTAACTTTCAGCTATTTCCATTCGCTTTATATATTACATATTATATATATATAATATATTTTAAGTCAGTAATGCATAATGAAGACAGACTCAGTAGCTCATGCCTGTAATCTCAGCACTTTGGGAGGCCACGGCAGGAGGGTCACCTAAGCCCAATAGTTTGAGACCAACCTGGGTGACACAGTGAGGCCCCCATCTCTAAAAAAAAAGCATAATAACATTTTATATGCTAGTGATTACAATTTTAGGCATCAACTATTCCATTAATATTTATTGAGTATCTACTATTTGCCATAAATCAGACAAATCCCTGGGAATACAATGGTTAAAAAGGAAGGAATGCTTTTTTAATTCATATAGTCATTGTAAAATGAGTCAGTTATGGAATGGTTTATTGTTTATTACAAATAATTAATAGGGAGGAGAGAGGGAGCATGATGACAGGTTGATCAACAGGTATAAAGTTATTATCATCAGATAGGAGGAGTAAATTCTGATATATTGCACAGTAGGGTGACTATGGTTAACAGCAAAATATTGTATATTACAAAATAGCTAGAAAAGAGGTTTATGAATGTTCTCATCACAAAAAAATGATAAACCCATGAGGTGATGGACACACTAAATACCATGATTGGATCATTATATAACACAAATATGTATGGAAACATCAAATTGTACCCCACGGATAAGTACAATTGCAATATGTCCATTAGAAAATAAATATATTTTCAAAAAAAAATCTTAAAATGATTAATGTATTCTCTACTCAAAAAAGTTTATTCTTATAAGAATAACTAAAATTAGTATGCTCCTAATGACAGCAGCTTTCTTATTTTATCTAACAGCTCTTCATGCTTCAAGATTCCTAAACTTGCTTCTTATCAGCTCTATTGAGCTATAATTTACTTACAATAAAATTCACCTATTTCAAGTGTTAGATGAGTTTTGACAAATGTACATACCCCTGTAACCACCACCATAATCACTTTCGGTTTCTCTTAAAAGAACTCATATCTGGACTGCTTAATTGAAGGGTACACAGTCAGGACTATGGAGCACTTAGACATCAGCACTCCCTCCTAAGGTGCTAAGTAGAGTCATTATGCAAAGTGAATAACTCTAAGGGTGAGGATATCCTCAACGACCTCACTCCTACTTGTGGGTTGAAAATTAGGCATAAGAAGGCCAATTGCCAGATAATGCTGTTGCTCTGAGGTTTGTGTACAAACTGAAAGGTTGAAGTGTACCCTTTCAGCACCAGGATTCGTTTCCAGCAGATCCATTCTCCTCTCTGTGGCTTACACCAGCCAAAGCAACATTGCTACAAGCTCTTAGCATTCTTCTTCACGCTCACCCCGTAGACAAGCATATTGTCCTGTCTGGAGTGTCCTCTTCACCGACACATTCCAAGCTGCTTTGGCTTGGGAGAATCTAAACTTGGGCCTGATGACAGATAACTGGAGTCTTTTACGAGAACTCCAAAAAGGAAAAAAAAAAGAGGAAAGGAGCTAGAGCTGCACGTCAAGTCACACTGTGTTGTCAGCTACTTTAGCTGACTGAGAAATACAATTCTTTGGAATGGAAGAAGTTTCAGTGATAACCTTGTTGGGAAATGATATCAAAGGACAAAGGTGTCGTTTTTAAATGTGTAACTTAGTACTATCAGCACTGTTAATTTCTCTGGCCACTTTAACTCTTAAAACTGCTGCAGTGTGAGTATCACTTATGCACAAGACCATTTTATCAGTAAGGTACAAGATGACATATTCACAGAATAAGCACATTGCCTATATAGAAAATATGTAATATATTGTTTAGGCTTCAGCAATGTTGAGGTAAAAGTATTTATTAAAAGGACATACTAGCTTAGTTGCCTTAAATTAGGTATTAATCTTTGGTCCTCTTGGCCTGCCGTTTTCATTTGAGATGCCCAGTTTGTATCTGGAAGTTATAATCACTTACACGATATTTAGTGATAGTTGTAAAACAAGCAGGTGATTTTAATTTAGTAACTGTTTAATTTAGTAATTTAGTAACTGTGACACCACTAGCAGGCTTAGTGGAAGTCTGAAATAGTGTACAAAGCTAATGCTTATGAACAGGTAAAAAATGAATCATTAATGCCTAATATATCTAGATAATTGATCAAAGGGGTGTGTGTGTGTGTAGATTTTTATCCATCCAGTTGTTAATGTGTTTCTCTATTTTTCTTTATATACTGAAAATGTGTTTACTGCTTGGTGTTATTTCTTTAATATCTGAAAATTTAAGTGACAAAATGAACTATGTCATGTATCAAAATATTTTAATGCTTGATTTACATTTCAAGATTTTTATCCTCAAATGTTCCATCATAAATTATAGACCTTTACCCAACCTGTTCATCTCTTATGATTTTAAAACATAAATTGCTTGAATTTTTAATAAAAACTAACTTCATACATTCAATATATGAGGACTAAGTTTATTTTATAAGAATATATTTTTTCAAAAAAAACTAAAGTGTGCTGTAGTCATTTTATTGAAAAAATATTATGTGAATAAGTAGAGAGATAAAACATGTCAGTATTTCACCTTGTCTACTTTCATTAATGAATTAAAATATTTAAAACTCAATTAGAATTACTAAGAAAGCACATAAGCATTATTCACTTTTTCTGTATCAGTCACTTTTCTAAAATAGGCATATTCATTATTAAAATGATATTCATTTTTTTAAAAACAGTAATTTGACTCTATTCTTAATGGCTTCAACTTGAACCATAGTTTAACACAGATACCCTCTTTGGTATTTGAAGTTAGCTTTAGCAGGAAGTGTTAACACTTCCTGGTCTAATTTATGAGTACATCGGCAATTCACTATAGAAAGGATGGGTGGGGATTCTGAAAATTAACCCTTTATCAGAGGAGAAATAATGTAGAGTCCTGACATTCTTCTAAATTATCTACTTTTATTCAACATTCATGCAAGAGATATTTTCAAGTGTCTACAACTGAAAAGTTCTGTTTTTCAGAGATTCTGCCCAAAATATTAACATGACCAAGAAAAAAATTGGAGGAAAAGTTAAGCAGCCGTTTTAGATTCGCAGGCATCTTTTCATTACTTTTTCTAATAATATATCCTTCTGAGTTGGAAGTAAACCTTCTCTTGGCTTGCCCAGGAGTGAAGAAAACAATTCACCAGCACCATGCCCCTCTGCCACTGGCAGAGTAGACCTGGCACCATATTATTACCAACTGAAAAAAACTCTTTTCATTTTTAACCCTAACTCTGTTATTATAAATCTTAAAAAAGTGTTGTAACTTTTCTGTCTCTAATGAATACCCTAATGAGCTTATATTTACCATTATCTCTTGAATCATTTTGATATGTAGTCGTATTGAACAGATGTATAAAATGATTTCTCAAAGTATTTATTTTCCATATTCTTTTTTAAAACTTCACGCATAGTAACCAAAATTACTGTATGATTATACAAATTTTCTTTCGTAGCTGAATTACTGTTTCCAAAGAATAATTTTTAACTGTATTGAATGTTTGTTTTATATCTTGTTTAAAACTAGCATAGACCTTCTATTAGCTTCTTCAAAGATTAAATAAATTACAGATAGTCAAGAGCAACTATGATACCCCAAGTGTCTTATTCTAATGTCCACAAAGATGCACGACTTACATTCTATTTTTTAAAATTTAACTACAGTTACTAATATGACTTTCTGTTTATGATTGGAAGGAGAGAAATAGAACCAGAAAAGGTCCAAAGTAATACAAATATTTCAGAATTCTATCATCATTATGACAATGGTACATACCATACCAAATTATTATTATTGTAAGGAAACTTTTATCCTTTTTCCTCAGAAACATAATAATAAGGAAACACATCAAATTCTTAAAATTTTTACAATTTTTAAGTTACTAAGTGATGAGTAAAACCAACTACTTATAAAATAATGACAGCTAATAATTTAAGATTAGCTTATAATTTTGTTCATTTGTATAAGGTAAATACATAAAGATTCTTATTCTTAAAAGCTTAGAGACTAAAAATGTATCCTATGTAGAAATCAGCATGGAATAGAAGAACTTGTTTTGTTTATCTCTAGGTAAATATTGCCATTATTGCATACACTCTATGTCTGGATAAGTATCCGATTTAAAAAAACTCTATGCAACATAGCTAACATCTACATATGTCAATTCTAAAATCGTTATTTCTTAGGGAATTAAAAACTAAGTACTACTACTTCCAGGCATTTTGAAGAACATGGATTTGTTCAGACTACCATGCTGATCACATATTTTAAAACAATGAAAAAAGTGTATCAGTAATTAGTTAATGTCTAATTAATGATTAATATGTCCTGTTGTCATGTATTAATCAACTTTCTCAAAGTGCCTATGCTGTAAGTAGTCAATACTTTTTATGGCCAACACTGAACCTCATATAATCTATGTAAAAACCCAGTTACAGAGACGTCACTATCCATGTTTTGCAGATAAGGAAATTGGGGCTCAACTAAGATAAATAGCTTGCCAAGATCACTTCACTATTAAGTTGCAAAGATAGGATTTCAGCTACATTCTCCCTGATATCAAAAGCTATGCATTTTATACTATACCACATTACATCTTAGGATCTCCACAGGGCCAAAGTATATTTTTACTTTTAAATAAATTTTAAGGTATCAGGGAGAGTATCAATAACGTTGTGTATTATACTCTGGTTGATACAAAGAGCTAAAATGAATATTTTACGCCATATCACTTGTATGTGAATGCTTCACCTTTTTCAGATTCCATTTACAAATAATATTGCATATGTTTTCCAAATCTTATAACTTAGGGAAAGGCTTTTATTTGCATTGTTGGACACATGAAGAAAACCAAGATACAAAGAAACTAGGTGACCTGGGTAAAGTCCCACGTAGACTAAATTAATGAGAAGGTCAGACTGGGACTCCCTGTTGGCTTCCACTTAACATGGTATCTAACAGTTTTTAAAGACAAAATAATAGGTCTAAATAGTGTGACATATCATGAGATCTCAACATTATTCACAAAAGCAATGTTCATTGAGAACATTAAAATTCAACAAAAGTTGGAGCCAAGTGCCATGGCTCATGCTTGTAATCCCAGCACTTTGGGAAGCCCAGGCAGGAGGATGGCTTGAGCCCAGGAGTTGAAGATTACAGTGAGCACACCAGACCTGGGCAACAGATTAAGACTCTGTTTCTAAAAAATAAATGAATACATAAAACAAAAAATTATAAAACAGAAAATACTCAGCCAATGACATCATCCAAAATACTTGATTTCTGTGCTTATAATTTGGGAGTAGGCTGGTGGGATTTAAGCAAATATTGTTTCAAATGTTAGATTATTACCCTGGGCCTTATCAGCTAGCATGTAGGCAAAATATCTGAAGAATGAATCAAGGAGTAGAAATTTTAAGGAATATCAGTCTATAAAACTGTTGGCTGTAAAAATAAATGCAAGAAAAAAATCACACTCAACTGTCTACATTTAAACATACTTCCTTGTTTAACACCTTCATAAGTATTTTGTTTTCAGTCAAAACTGAAAGATAGGAATCTAATGGAAAAAATTATTTCAGCAAAACCGGCTTTTATTGTTTGTCCATGAACAGCAAGCTGAGACGCCTTGACCTGCATAACTTGTTACTGTCCATGTAAATAGTAGCTGTCCTGGGGCTTAGGAGATGTAGGTAAATTTTTTTCCCCTTTTCAAATCTTTTTCTCTTTAAAAACTTGACGACCTGATTAGCACATATCTCAGAACCTCTTGGCATAGATCAGTGTGACACCTGTGAGAATATATGCTGTAGGTCTGTTGTAGAATAAAATCCCTACTTTAAAAAGTATCACCTTGCATTACATGGAGGTGAGGTATTGCATTCTCCTTTTCTTTAAGGCTTTTCTAGAAGGGAATATGCATCCCTGTACAATTTACTTCAGGCACCCAGAGAGAAGAGAGAAGAAGTGGTGGAAGGATCAATTTTTCTACCCTAGCTCAAAAAATTCAGACTAAGGAATGTTCTTGCTTTAAAATCTGATGTGTTTAAATAATCTTTCATACTTATTTATAAATATTTATACGGACTTTTTCATATGGAAAATATCATCTACTTGGTTAAAAAAAATGTAATGGCATTCTAATTCCTGTCTTTTTCATTTCGCTAGTAATGAAATTTGAAGTTATAAAAGGGAATGCCTCTCCATAAACCCCTTCCACTGCTCAGAGACATCCACTTTTCGTGGTTTCTCTGCTATTATTTTATGATAAACTTCTAGTGACTCAAAGGTAGTCACCCAACACCTCTCCTACACATTCAGAAAGCAATATCTCCAGTATTAATAGCATTAACCTCACTGAGCTATAGTATTA
The DNA here is from genome assembly GCF_028878055.3 of Symphalangus syndactylus. Taxonomy (NCBI): domain Eukaryota; kingdom Metazoa; phylum Chordata; class Mammalia; order Primates; family Hylobatidae; genus Symphalangus; species Symphalangus syndactylus. The sequence continues at coordinate 48,327,272 of NC_072440.2, forward strand.
CTCCATATGACCTCAGAATTTATGACTGTAACTTGCACTGTATTATTTTACACTTTTTAATATGATGATCTATGTCTTTTACATATGTGGTTTCATTTACGCCCATACACTCTGCTAGTGACCAGTCTTTGTGGACAGAGGTCATGACATCCATAACATGAGCATCTCCCACAAACACCTAGAAATATTGTGTTTTGCCCAAAGTGGGAGAAAAATAAGTGGTTACTATTTATATGTTCGCTTTCTGCTTACTGACCAAAATCTTATCATGTCTTAGTCAAATTTGTCAAATTGCTTAATATCTATAGCCCAGTTTTGTCATCTATAAAATGAGGATATAATACCAGGCTCACAGAATTGCTACAAAGATTAAATGTGTGACTGCTCTTTATGAAACATGAAATGCTATACATGCTAGTTACTTTTGTGATTAAGCTATCTGCAGGAGTAAATAGAGCTTTGGAAAAGAGATGGCTTTTGTTCTTTTCCTAATTACTGTCCATTTTCTCATTTTTTATAGAAAATGCATCTATTTATGATTTTTTAAATAATAGAACTCAAGTGAGAAATAAAAACACCTTGGATACATTTATTATGTGCAAATGAATGTCCGGGCATCCCGAGACTACTTTGTGCTTATCTGGACAGCACTGTTTCCTGCTGTGTCCAGCACATCCCTCTCGTCCTCTCTCCCATTCAGGCTGAGCACCGTGGATTAAGGCTCTGATCTGCCAACAGTGGGGGAAAGTAGCACTTTGCAGCTCATTAATTTTGAAAGACTGCATCTTTGGCCAAATCTACTAGTTTTTATACTATATTGACAGTAGGAACTCTATTTTATTCACCTTCTGTTCTCTCCCAGAATTAAGCATAGGATCTTGAATACATTAAGAAATTGATAATATTTATTAAATAATTTAATCCAAAGTAATTTATCAATGTTCATTTTATGTTTCATGGTCAGATCAAAGAAAAGAGATTTAGGATTACAGTTCCAAATAAATTGCATTGCATATATACAGAATGTGCATTTCCCCACTTGCGCATGACAATTTAGGGTTCCAAAGCAAGTAATTGGCCTAGGGACTTGGAAAAATTAATATAGCTTCCAAAGGGTTAACTTATCTAACAAAACCTATAAAGGAATATTTGTAACCTGTTAGCTTTTTTATGTTTTAGCATTGCTTGCTTCTCCACATTTTTAAGGGCATATTATAAAAGTTAAATGAAACATGTGTTGCTATATTTCAAAATAGCCTGATGGAGAGATAAGAGAATAATGAAATGCAAATCTATTTGCATAAATTATAGCTCAATTAACATTTAGCTCCATGAGGGCAAAACCCATGTCCGGTTTTTGCTAACCATTTTTGTCCCATTACCTAGAATAATGCCAGATATATTTTAGGCCTTAGCAATATCTGTGAGTGTAATAAATAAGTGGATCTGTTGGGTATATGTACGACATCATACTAAGTTGCCACAGGATATGCAAGGGTAAAAAAAGATGTCCTTTCTGTGTGTATCTGTGCATCACACTGACAGCCATAACCTAAATCCTACCACTCTGCCTGGAGAAAGTGTGATCTTTGCTTTGGACCCCTCCAGGAGTCCTAAGTAGGCCAAATGGGGTCACTGGGGAGGGAGTTTCTCCAAGAGGATCCCTCTGCTCAGGCTTTTGCACTTGATCAGTCCTTCTGCACCCTGGACCTCAGCACTCTGCCACTAGCATTCTTCTGCCCAAGCTGATCTCCACGCTTCTAGTGACCAGAGTAAATTGCACAGGGACCTCAACAGAATACAGGCTGCATTCCAGATGTGCACTTCCGTCTTGAGCCTGACTTACTCTTTCAGGGTGACTTCCACAGCAAACTCTGTAGGTCCCTTGTGGTGCAAGTCTTTCTGTTTACAGATGGTAGTCTCCTTCCCAGGACGTAGCAGGGATGGCCAGGCATGGCCAAGTCAGGCACGGTCTCTTGATACAACAGTAGCCACTGGCTTCTCTATCATTTCACCCATATTAGTCAGTTTCTCTCAACTCACCAGTGATGTTCTCTTCGGGAGCTGTGATCTCCTCCAGTTGAATCTCTTTGGAGGAACTCACAGTACTGCAATCAGGTTTGTTTTATCCAGGACCTCAGTTACTATCAGGATTCATATCTTGTCACACAGGGCTCCTTGGGTTGATACAAATTACACAACTTAGCCAGGCAGCTGCTCCAGGGTCCTCTGCTTTTCATGACAAGTAAGAAGTTCCTAAAACATTCTATGCCATCTAGAGGCTGCTCTGCCCAGAGCATGCAAGACAGACCCCTAGGACACTTGCACAATCTGATTCTGGTCCAGCTGATGTCATTTCACATGCAGAGTGTGATAAATTCCATAAAGAAAGCACCCCAAAGGCAGGATAGGAATGCAGAGGATGAAGCTGAATTTGAGGTTCTGTTGAGAAAGGGGCCTATCAGCTGGGTCTTGTAGAGTGAACACGATTTCCAGATAGGCAGATAAAGGGGGAAAGGGCGTTCCATTTAGACAGGGCTGAACCAAAAAAGGCATGGAGGACTGAGAGTAAGGAGCCAAAATAGAAGACATTAGTCTAACAGAAAATGGAGAAAGAGGAAGACAAGAAACAAAAGGGATGATCTTAACACATTCTACATTCACACAACGCAGTATTTAAAAAGTAGAAACACATTTACAAATGTTAAGTATCATCCTTCTAGTGTATTTTAAATACTTGCAATACATATTGGTATGTTAAAATGGCTAAAAATGAGGCCGGGCGCAGTGGCTCACACCTGTAATCCCAGCACTCTGGGAGGCCGAGGTGGGCGGATCACAAGATCAGGAGATCGAGACCATCCTGGCTAACATGGTGAAACCCCGTCTCTACTAAAAATATAAAAAATTAGCCGGGCATGGTGGCAGGCGCCTGTAGTCCCAGCTACTCGGGAGGCTGAGGTAGGAGAATGGCATGAACCTGGGAGGCAGAGCTTGCAGTGAGCTGAGATTGCGCCACGGCACTCCAGACTGGGCACGCAACAGAGCAAGAGTCCGTCTCAAAAAAAAAAAAGGCTAAAAATGGCTATATACACTATTATCTCTCTTGTATAAAAATATGAAAATATTTGGATAGGAAAAAGTTGAAAGAAGATGTTAAGAATTTCTCTCTCTGAATGCCAGGCATATAATAAAATTTTATTCTTTTTTCTAATTTTTATTCTTTTTGTTTTTGTGGATCTTATAATATTAGCATGACAAATATTTAAAATAATTAAAATAATGCTAGCAGGAATATACTGCAAACAGGTGACAGAGTTTCCAGGCACAGATTTTCTGAATCTGGTGGATATCATCTTTGATTTTTACAAGGGTATGTTAGTAACACAGAAAACAATTATTTCAATATCTAGGTTTCATTGTTTAATGATAAGTATTTATTGGCATACAAGTAGTTATTTGACCTAGTTATTTTTTCCTACAGAGTATATACTGAAAATGATAAATGTAAAAAACAAATAGTAAATTTAGAAAATTGTAATGAATTTCTCTGAGTTTGAATTCAGAGAGATTTATATAAATTCTAGACCAAGAAGATAGGGCCAATCTTCAGTATAATACATTTTTATCATAATTGAGAGATTCTGAGAAAGTTTCTCTGATATAAAATACCTCTCCTCTTCATCTGTGTTCTGTACTGACAAAAGCCCTTACTACTTATTCCACTTTTGAAGGCCAAGAGTTAAAATTTAAATGCAGAGATGAGCAATACTTTAAAAGTTATCAGTTATTTTAGCTTGCATTCGTTCCTCAAGTTCCTGGTAGATAGAAGGAATGGAAAAATGGGAAGCTTCAGTTTGATTGGAGGCACAGTGTCAGAGAAAGTTTGGAAGCAGAGATTGCTTCTTTTCATGACTCCCTTGACACAAGGCTATGAGCTCCTCGAGAGGAGGAACTACATTGTACCCACCTCTTCTTTAATCCCCAGTCCATAAGACAGTGTCTAGTACATTGTAGGAAGAAGCAAGCAAGGAAGCAAGGGAGGGAGAAAGGAAGGGAGGGAGGGAGCAGAGAGGGAAGAACTGCTCATGAAAATTGCTAAGGATCTGTAAACTTCCAGAGGCTGCTGAGCACCTGGGAACAGGTGGTCAGGAGGACCTATCCACATCTTTCCAGGACAGAAGAAACAAAAGAGAGAAAGAAGAGCACTGAAGATATTTGGTAACACTAATGGCAGGTTGAAGAACAAACAAAAATAAGGAGAAAGGAAGGAAGAATGAAAGAAAAAAAAAACCTTATTTCCCACCAAAACAATTTAAAAATCAATATAGTTCACTACTTCCAAGGATAATACATTTTAGTATGTTTAGTGGCATCCAGTTAACTGAAATCTTGTGAAATTTCTTATTGTTTAGGCCTCTCTCATTTCTCAGAGGAAAAAGCAATATAAATGTAGGGTGAGTTGGGATAGGGATTAACATCCTAAAGGTATTTTCTCAGCTTTCTGAAGTTTTATGACAAGAAATAAGGGTAATAACAGCACATGTATGCAGCGTATTTGTCAGGTTAATGGGTAAGCTCTGAACGCCACTAATTTCCATAACTAGGCAAGTGTAGAGATTTGTCTTCTTGTATTAACTCAAAAATACCTACTACTATGGGATCAGAAGTTCAGAGATTAGTAAGCCTCTCAAATGTGGTCGGTTAAGACTCTTTATCCAGTTTCAACATCTGACTTTTCTTCAGCATGCTGCCATGCCGCCTATAAAGAACATTTGATACCAAAAAAGCATCTTAGGACTGACAGATTAAGGAGATCTTATCCACCTAATAAATGAGTTACCTTAGATTAAAAACAGTTTATATAGCACAGTTTAGATGATTTGTTTCACAGAAATTCAAACATTATAATGCTATGACAGCCTTTGTGTGTGCAAAGTGAGTTATATCTGTATAATTAAATAAACAAATATATTTTCCTTGTTAATATAATTGCTTCTCTTAAAAATCTAAATATCAGTGTTTTGTTTTTACAATAGATAGGTAGATAGAGAAAGAGAGAGAGAGAGTGGAATATGACCAAGATTAAATTATTATTTCAGTATTGAGGTATGAAGGAGTCAATAAAGTTTTTTGGTGAGAACAAATAAATACATAAATGTAAAGACATCTATTAAGTTAAGCTTCTTATCCAAAAAACAGAAGACAAAGGAAAGCACACGGACACTTCATTGATACTCTCACAAAATTAAAAAATAAATTTTCACCAGTTAGAAAAAAAAATGCACGTTGGGCACCTAACTTCTTAGATTAATAAAGAAACCACAAACATTTATGCCTACTCCAAAAGATGAAAAAACACTAAGCCATCCATAGCAAAATTTAACTTAGATATAGTCAGAATATTTCTGCTCAAAAACAAAACTAAATAAAATTGATTTTACACATTTTCAACATAATTTCTTTTTTTCTTTGATTATTTCAATTCTAAAGTCCTTCTTGAAACTATAAAACTGGGAATGTGTAAAGTTTGCTTGTGTCTGGTTTCAAAGATGGCCTTTTTTTTTTTCTTTTCTTTTCTTCTCTTTTTTATGCACAAAATGTCTGCCAAGCCTGAAAATGATGCAGATCATGTTTCCATGTCTGTTAGGTGGCGCTTACCAAGCAGTCTGGCTCTGGCCCGGGATTTTTCAACTGCTCTCTGTGGTGGAATTACAGTAGGGGGTTAGGAGTGGGGTGAATGGGAGGGAGTCTTTGTCCCTGCTGCATTTAAAATTACATCTAATCTTATCAAGGCGCTCGTCATTGTTTCTGGCGGCCAGGAGCAGGTACAGTACTGCTTTTGTTCAAGTCAGTAGCTTTGCTGAATAAAGTTGAGGGAAAAGCCAAGACTAAGTATTCTTTCAGAACCTCATGTGCTGATTGAAAAAAATGCTTTGAAAGAAAAAGGTGGGGGTGGAAGAGACAGGTAAAGTTGCAATAGAAAAGCATCAATGTAGTTTAAAAAAAAAAATAGTACCAACTTAAAGATTAGAGGAAAAAATCAATTGCAGGAAAAAAATTTGCTCAAAAATACTTTAATGCTTAACCACTAAGATGCATTGGCTCATTTTCTTTGGCATAGTATGAATATAAAATCCAGGGGACATATTCTGTCTATTTCTTCCATTTGAGAAAATTGAAACCTAAAGCAAGACTACTTTTTTTTTTTTAAGTGGCGCAGAGCCACAAAGCATATTTTCTCTTGCACAAATAAATATTCCTAAATTTTGTTTGTACCGAGAGTCCCCGTTGATGTTCCTGTCCTTTTAATTTGCTAAGGTATAAGTTGAAGAGTCTCTGTCACAACTTTTGAGGTTGTGGTAGACCTAAGACAAGTAAGTGGTAATAAATCCAAGTTCAGAAACTTGCCCTGACCAGCTTTGAACAAAGCACTGACACTATAATTCTAACAACCAGAACAATATAATTCTCAGCAAGGAAAGAAACCCCCCTCCCTTTCCATGTGTCAATAAAGATTACAATTTAATTCAGACAGAAATAACTGGCATTAAGATTTATTAGACATTCCATGATTATAATTTGAAAATTAAGATGAAAAGTAACTTGTTTAAACATATTCAGTTTAAAAGTACGGTGAATTAACAAAAGTTACTTATGGACAAAAGTTACTTATATACACTGGAAAATAAAGTTTCTACCAAAAATAACTAGTACAGGTTTTTATCATTTACAATTAAATTATAATATATGAAACTGGATTTAACAAATTTTCTGAAGCTCAAAATATATTTTTCAGTGTGTACTTTCAGCAGATTAAAAGCCAAAATAATTTAATATTTTGATCAATAACAATCTTATGGGAGCTTTATTGTTTATGATTCTCATATTTTTTAGCTTCTGTGTATACTGAACATACTACTTAATTTTAATACCATGATCAAGAAAATACCTCAAGGTATGTGTTATGGAGGGATGCAAATATAAATTCTGATTAAATACATTTTAGCAATATGCTTTTTCTCCACATTATACTTACTACTAAATAGACAACTAATTTGGCAATTTTCAAAACAGTGTAAGGAGAGAATGCAGGCACAAAAACTACAATTCAAGTGATTTTTAAAATTTGCAGAGGCACATTTTGTGATTTGATAGACCACTCTAAGTAATATATAACTGAAATTACAATTAACATAATTTTTGATAGATTAAAATCAAGTGTATATACTAGTTAATGTATTTTAAAGTTGTACTTCAAGGTCTTTAGCTATCACAGTTTTTTTTTTTATCTAATTGTGTAGTTCATCATAGAATCATTTGACTTACAGCTGCTGTGTAATCATTGTACTTAGTTGCTAAAGTGAATTCTAACCATGGTTTTTATGATTTTTCTTTAAATCAAATATATTTGGATACTGTATTTATATGTATATAATATCAAATGACAATCAAATGTATATATATATTTACATTTGTCATTTGATTGCAATTGAAGTCATCTGTTACAAATAATAAGACGTCTTTTGGTCAAATGGATTGTTCTTTTGTCTAAAATCGTGCATAAACTTCCTTTGTATATTTGCATCCACTTCAATTTTTCAGTTAGAAAACTTCATTTGATGATCACGTCCAAAATTATCTGCTGCTTATATTATCTTTTATCATTTGATTATAGAAATAAAGAAACAAGAATACACATCATATTTATAAAAGCCAAAACCATTAAATGATCAGTTTATAAATTTCAAATGGGGTTTCAAAAATTATTTAGTGGCCCCTTAAAATGTTATTTTCCTGTCTGACCTTGCTTCTAGATGTCTTTTTTTTTTTCTGCTTTTAAAAACTCTTACATATCCCTGTAGGACTGGAAAATTGCTTTAATATTCAACAATATTGTTGCAATTGTGGCAATTCACAGGAGATATGAAATCATGATTCTCACTCCTAGTCATGCTAAAGACTTCCTCACTGTAAATGTTTTTGTAGAAATGGGAAAAGTAGTTGGATATTAGTTTTTATTTGCTGGCCAAATTCCAAATTATGAAATTACTTTTACCTTCCTTAAATCATCTGTATAATTTTTGCTGAATAAATTATATTTCTCTTCCCCTGTTCTCCAAACTGATTTTACACTTAGTGTTGATGATAAGCTAGGGCTTAAGATGGAAGGCAGGAGTCAGGGAGGCGGAGTAGAAAGTGTTCCTAAAAAATAAGAGTCAGGGTAGAAAATTCCTTCTGGGTGTCGTTGTTTCTGCTCACTCACCAATTTGATGTACCCCTTTCTTCTTTGTACTTTTGTTCCTAAGATGTCCTTTTCTACTCTTCAATTATATATCATAAACCTAGATTCAGTGGAGGGTTCAAATGTTCGGGGAATTTGTTACAACCCAGGAAAAGCCAGGGAAATAATTTCACTTCATTTTTTTTCTACCTCTAGCTCTACCTATAGTTAGTTGTTCATGTATCATCAAATGTGTTACTATTAGGCTATGAATCATTTAGAGCCGGGCATGGTGGCTCATACCTGTAATCCCAGCACTTTGGGAGGCGAAGGCGGGTGGATCGCTTGAAATCAGGAGTTTGAGACCAGTCTGGCCAACATGGTGAAATCCTGTCTCTACAAAAAAAATACAAAAATTAGCCAGGAGTGGTGGCAGGCGCCTGTAATCCCAGCTACTGGGGAGGCTGAGGCAGGAGAATCATTTGAACCCAGAAGGCAGAGGTTGCAGTGAGTCGAGATCACACCATTGCACTCTAGCCTGGGTGACAGAGGGAGCAGAGGGAGACTCCATCTCAGGAAAAAAAAAAAAAAAATCATTTAAAGATAGTTATATCATTATAATTAATTTTTAAAATGAGAAAACTGACACACGAGAAGATGAACTGCATTTATTAAGAGCTAGAGACTATCAGTGACATCACTCTGAGTGCTAAATTAAAATTTAGGGTTTAAGAGATATGCTAATTATTTAACTGTCTTGTAGTTTGGAAAATAAACTTTCCATTTAAAAAAAAATCTTATTTTCTCTTCAAAGTCATTTAAATTATTTCTTTGAAAGAGTAACTTTGTTGTCTTCCTAGTTAAGATTCTCACTAAACTTTCATCTCCTTGAATAGGCCATATTTTCACTGAATAATGGGGTCTCTGTGCCATATACAGTGCCTCAAATATTGATATAGAAGTAAATCTGTCCTGTGCCTAGACACAACTGCCCACATTAACTATGCAGAAAATGTGCTGAAAGGATGTTCAAAATTATAGGTAACCTCTTAAGACATTTGTGCTTGGTTAGGGAAGACCTAGGGATTTTATTAAGATTTAATTCGTAAATAGCCAATGACAAATTTTTCCTGTCACATGCTACAAGTGTACTATAGAGCTGCTGATTTCCCTATGCAAATTCTTCTCCACCAGGGCCCTTTCCCAGCTCCTGAACTGGTAAAGACTTTTCTCTATGGTGACATTGAAGTTTCCCATGCCCAGCTACAAGCAACTTTTACCCTTTCTTCATCATCCTCTCTCACATTTGGCCTTCCTCAAATTCAAGGAGCTCAACAAGAAGAAAGCAAAATTTCGAGGGTAGGACTGTAGGCCCAGAACAAGCCAGCAGCTCTGCTGGTTTGACCTTTGTGTCTTGATTAATATTATTGCAGATACAACTGATGAAGTGTTTGAATAGTCTTTGGGAGATAGACTGGTCTAGGAATTCAGCCTCTTTGTCCCCTCCAGTCATGAAAAAAAAAAAAAAAAAAGTCTGAGTTTCTACCAATTGAGATTTCTTTTTTGTGACCAACACCATCTGTAAACCAAAAATACGCATTCCAAGGAAAATAACAAAATTGCAAGTTAAAAAAATGCAGTACTAATGTTAAAGAACACTATTAACAGCATAAATTAAAATTCAAACAGCCCACAGCACATCCAAAAAAGCAAGTAATAACTATGCCACTATAAAGGCTATTGTCTAAAACAATCATTCTGATATCAGAGCATGAAAGAGAAAGGCAAGAACTCAATACGTGACAGTCTGTGGTGTTAGACGGAAAGAGAGACAATGTTACATTCTTCATTAACACGATCTTTGATTAATTGGGAAATTTCTTAATCTGAAAAATATTCTCTTGGCCAACAAAAACGCCAGATAAATAAAGTATCACCAAACTCAGCGAATATTTAGTAACATAACCACTGTGTACGGTAGACTTTCTTGTTACATATTTCTAATTTCAGTTTATTTTATACTTTTTACCTATTCTCAAAAACAAGCCTTTATTTTCCAAGAAAATCAGCTTCCAAAATGATGCATCAGATTTAATAATAAATGTAAATTCTGGTGAGCTTAAAATATAAGCTGTGCATTTCTTGTCTTTTCTACAGACAGTATATGCCTTCTTACACAAATTTTGTTCATTTTTACCATACTAGCATGATCAAAGCACATGTAAGTTATCTGCTTTTAAAAGCACTGGAAGTTAAATTGTTTCTGCATTATTACGACATTGTATTTCTACATGGAAATGCTTCGGAGAGTGGTATGACACAGAGAGTTAGTTGGACCCAGCAAAACATGGTAAAACACACTGCGGAAGGCAGGCAGTTCTGACACTGTAGAAAGAGAAGATAGTGTGAAGGGATTCCATGCACAAATGGAAGACCCAACACTGCAAATATGCTACTGCTTCATAGCCTAGAAATCTGGGCATTACCAACCCTAAATTCTATTTTCAGCCACAGAACAACTAAGAGATAAAGAAGTACTGGTTAGTTGGGTAAATGTGAAATGAAGACATTGTGAAGGCTGGATTTATTTTGGTATATGTTTATCAATCCCTAGACAGCTTGATTCAAGGAAGAGTAGATTATGGTAGATACAAGATATCTTTTTCAAGGAGATTTATTTGCCTTTTCACTTCTTACATAAAAACCAATCTTGAGATGGCTCACTTTTATTCTTATTTTCCTCTGTTTTGCTTCCCATACTATTTTGCAAAATCTTTCACCTTACTGATCTTAAGTTGCTGATATATGGAAAGAAATTTTCTTTCTGATAATGTTTCCATGCGGGTTTTGCTCTGGAGCCAGATTTTAGGTTCCTACCCACACTCCAGATGAATTCAGGATGGCCTGAGATGAGTTAAAGTAGCCTGTTTAATGCTTTGGTTTTCACACTTCAGTAAGCAGTCCAGCCTCTTTGCTTCCTCTCACAAAACCATCTTTGCAGAAACTGAGGTAGAGAACCACCTGGTGAAGCTTCCCATGATCCAAAAGTTGTTCCATTGACTACTTTTTGAATCTCCTAATTTTCTGAAATTAGGCTCTTTTTGAAGGAAATCAATTCCCCTTTTATTGAACCTTAACTCCCAATATTATATCAAAATGTTTACTTCTAAGCTCCCGATGAAATATGTGTAAATGTTCAAGGTCATATAAACATTATCAAAATTATTTTCTGCAAAACAACTAGTTGACTGGACAAAAATAAAAAATGCTGTTCTCTCTCTGTCTCCCACACTAACATTCTTCATGGTGTTTAACACTCTATCAGTTGGAAGTTGAAGCATTCTGGAATTCAGTGTAAGTGCTTGAAGATTCTTCAGAAAAAAATAATAGAAATACATTTCAATTGTTATGATTTGCTAGAATGCATCTTTCCTCCCCTGAGGGCTTAATGAATGCTGAAACTTTTTCCCTGATTTTTAAAAATCCATTGACAGCGTTCCTAATGTTCCCTAATCAGCTTTAATTTCTCAGTGATTTTAGTTGATAAGAGTTACTGTATTTGGCAAAGATAAAAAAGAATCAATTAGGAGGTATTTTTTCTTCCATTCTTTCACTGGATCTTAAAAATATAAGGCATCGAGAGTGATAATGTACTAAATTCCAATAGCTTTTGATATTCACCATCAAATTGTTCATCAGAGAGAAATACTAAAAAGGAAAGAATAAAAAGTCTAGATTTTAACCATATTAAAACCGTATGATTTATTCCGTTTTGTTATGTAGGTAGTAACTAGGAATGTGCCACACGCGGTGAGGCTAGCTGAGGCCCTGAACACACTTTGCCATGTCATTTGCTCTAGGAATCCTAGGACGTTCCTGTCTTTCTGAGTAAGTGGCTGAAACAGATGAAACTGTGTCTATTTCACCTGAGAAAATAACCTTCAAATGAGACTGTTTGCCCCAGAAAGAGTGAACAACTGGGATCTGAAACACAGTGGTCCACCCGTAGGCAGCCATTCCTTGCACTACCCAGCTGCTCTGGCCATTTCTGAACAATGTGCCGTGGAAACACATGTAACTGATCTTAATGGTAAATGAGAAATGAGCCATTCTCCTGCTTGAAGAAGTTAAGGGGACCCAATAAATTCATTTATAATGTGTTTCTGTCCAGATGAAAACCAAGATGTCATAACACAGTGGATCAATATTATTTGGAAAAATTTTCTCAAATAACTGAAGTTGGCTAAGCTATATCTGATTTCAGATGATCTTAGGCAGATTTCCAAGAGAAAAAAACAAAATCTCAAGTAGTATCTGCTTCAGAGCCAAAGAGCTACTGCTACTGCACTGTATCAAATATACCATGTTTGAATTCTGGATCTGCCATTAATTTATTCAGCAAATACTTACTGAAAGCCTACTACCTTCCAGGCATTGTAGTTAGCACTGGCTAAAGGACAGTGAATGAAACAGTAATTGTCCTGTCCTGTGGGTTTTAGACTCTACTGAAAGGGCCAGATAAACGAATAGGCAATTATAATACAGGATGATTAAAAACCATGACAGGGAAGTGTAGACTATGGAAATTCCTGAAAAAAATACAGTAATAGTTTCTGCTGCTGTAACTAATTGGCACATAGAACAATACAAATATTTGCATCTCAATCTGAGACAAAAAAAAAAAAAAAACCAGAAAAAAACACAAATTTATTATATTAGAGTTCTGAAGGTCAAAAGTCATAAGTCCCACTGGGATAAAATCAAGTTTCAGTAGGACTGTGTTCCTGCTGGAGTCTCTAGGGGAGAATCTGTCCATTTCCTTGTCTTTGTCAGCTTCTAGAGGCCACTTGCGTTCCTTAGCTTGTGGTCCCTTCCTGTCTTCGAAGCCAGCAATGGCCAGTGGAATTTTCTCTGACACTGACCCTCCTGCCTCCCTATTTCACCCATAAGGACCCTTGTGATTACACTGGGCCCACCTAGATAGTCCAGAATCGTCCTCCATCTCAGGGTCGCCTGATTCACAATGTCAATTCCATATACAACATTTATTCTTCCTGGCCATGTAACCTAACATATTCACAAGTTCCAGGAATTAGAATGTAGACATATTTGAGGGCCCTTATTCTACCTAAGTACCTACCTAGACTGGGGGTAAGAAAGACAAAAAGTGAGGAGAGGCTTCTCAGAGGAATTGAAATGTAAAATAAAGCCTGAAGGGTAAGCAGAGTTTAGGTAGATAAAGGGAGGACTTAGCAGTGTAAGAGTGGGTTGCTCCTTTCTGACTGTAGGAACAGCATGTGTGAGGCCCTAGGGATGAAATAGACCATGGCCCACAGGAAGATGTAAGAAAAATAATCGAGAATGGCTGGAGCAGAGATTAGGAGGATAAGAAGACGGTGACAAAAGAAAAACCCAAATGATTAAGACCTTAGAAAAAAAATAGTAAAAGTTTAGGAGTATGTTATCAGAATCTCAACAGGTAGAGAATAGCGTGAAGGTATAGAGAGGAGATGAAGAGTGCTTGACAGTTTTGAGCAACATGGATAGGTCAACAGAGGGGAGGCATTGCTACCCTAAATTTGGAGGGGCAGTGGAGGGAGGGAGGCAGTAAACAAAACAGAAAAGGGAAACTTCATCATAGAAGCCTTAAGTAGAGGTACGCAGACAATCCTTGGCAACCCTGCCTGGAGTTGCCACAGCAACCTGATACCCTGCTTTCGAAATGAATAAATTAAGATTTTGATGAATGTTCAAAGGAGACGTACAGAATGCCAACGGAGACACACAGAAGCCCCAAACTTAAGAAACCTTTAAGCTGAGATCTGGAACATAACTAAGACATCTCTACATGGGCAGGGAGGATCTTTGAGGCAGAGAAATAACAGTCACAGAGAACCAGTGGGAGCAAGGAACATGCTCTGTTCCAGAAGCCAAAAGTCTCTGCACCTTGAGAGAAAGTAGAGAAAAGAGAGGCCTGCAAGTTAAGCCTAGTGTAAGGCAGGTGCTGGGGCAGGGGCCAGGGGCTCATAGAGCTCTGTCGGATCTGTTAGGGATTTGAAACTTAGTCCTGAGACCAGTGAGATGTTACTCATAGCTTAACCAAAAGAACAGCATGATCAAATTATCCCTTTAAAAGATCATTTGGCAGCAGTGCGGAGAATGTACTGAAGAGGGTAAAAAATAATGTGCCTACGAGACAGCACAGAGGCGTCCTTGGAGAGAAATGCCCCTATACATCACAAAAAGAGCAATGGCAACTGGAAGGAGAAACTACAGTTGATTCTGCCTTCCAGAAAAGGGATATAATTCACCCCTAAAAAAATGGACCTTTTTTTTTTTTTTTTTTTTTTTTTTTTTAGAAAAAAAATACCTTAATGGTGTATGCTGTTTCCTTTGGTTGAGAAAGGTCAGGTCCCTGGGCAGGGCTGGATGGGTAGCATGAGATAAAAAAAAAAACAGTGCTGAACTGCTACTCTGTTTTATTATTAAAGGGAGAAGAATTTGACTTTGCTACAGGCAACCTAAGAGAGGGGCCCAGTATTGAGAAGAAAGGGGAGTTGCAAGGAAGAGCTAGGAAAAAATGCAGGAGGGCTTCTGGCATGCATGTAGCTGGAGGCTAGAGCCCACAAGGACACCCAGAGAGGAAAAACTCCTTATGGAAGGGGATGGCTGACAAATTACTTGGAACATATCTGTACCTGACGTTAAAGCTGAAGTGTTTTCTGATCCCTAACTACTTTCTGCAACTCACAAATCCATAATAAAAAGTTGCCACTCATATGAACCTCAGTTTGGGGTTCTTTGCTTGAGTGGAATGAGAGGGGTAGCACTGCACTGGGCCAGCCCAGGCAGGGAGCACCCACAGAACAAATGGTGGTAGCTTGGAGTGTGCATCAGTACATAGGTGCACTTGCACTGAAGCTCATGCACGCCAGAAAATCCATAGATACTGGGGAGGTTTCGCAGCTTCCCGCAGTAGAGTTCGAGGCATTTAATTTAGTTACTAAGTTACGGATGACCATAGTAAATTTGCAGATATGAAAGTAGGAAACATCTTGATTGTATTGTTTATATTTGAGGTTAAAGCCAATGTTGTACTGCTCGGTGGTTATTACTATTTAATGTTCACTCTGATCCAAGCAAAGTCTTGACAATACTTTTCATAATTTTCTATCAGGGCTATTTTTGCAGACACAACGAATAGCTTACTGAATAAAGAAATATTCTAAAATTCCAGATGTTGTATAAGATACAAAAATGAAATCTAAATATTCTCTTCATCAGAAATATTCAGCTGTCAAAAATGCATTAATGTGCCACAAAAAGGCATGCTGTGATATCATTCCTGCTGCATTTCTTGTGATTCCTGGCTAAAATGATGAAAAAAAATCTGAAAAAAAAAAAGTCTGAACTTTGTTTACTAAGATTGTCACAGAAATGGCAATCGGAGTGAATATAACTGAGAAATAAGCCTCATATCATGTGGTTTTTATTAAAATACCAAAACACGGAAAACTTTTAACAAAACTCTTCTAATACTGAGGACTTGTACAGGCTCTTTTTTTAAATTTCTAGCTCACTTGAATTTACAGAAAAATTTCATCTGCTTTTGCAGACTCACTGGTCATGATGAGGACATTATGAAGCCAGCTGTTATCCAAGACATTTTGTGAGCGTCTGCAAGAAATACACAAATATAAAAGCAAAATGAAATCCAGAATGCTTTATATGAATCATTTTAATAAACCTATGTTGTCAAAATTATCCAGATAAATCACAGCAAAAGCTTTCAGTTTGTGTTTATCTAGGTAATTGTGAGAAAAGTAGAATCTCTTTCTTCCCTCCGTAGGGATAGGTATGGCTTGCTATGAAGTTCATATTCATGAAACATGTCAGCTCTTACATTCCTTGTGTTTTCTGTTCACTTGTGACTATTTGGGAACGTTTACACTCAGTATTAAACTCAAAGTCAAAGAAATGTAAATCAATATGCCTAAATCAACAATGATGAAGGTTTCCATAAGAAAGCAGGCTTCCATGACATCGGTTCTACGAAAGCACAAATAAATTATTTCACAAGGTAACACCGTGTCAGCCATTGTCATTCACATCAGTCCTGAAGGAGACTTGAAGTCCTGTCTGAAGCAGTCCTATCTGAAGTAGCGGTCATTAGCCGCTGACTGTTAAGCTGGCTGAGTGTGGCCCAATATATTCCATGTGCCCAAACATTCATAGAGAAAGGAGACAAGAAGCATTGAGTAGCAGGTGCCTTTGTTCTATAAATTTAAATTCCTATTTTGCTCTTTTAGCAAGAATATATTCTGCTATAATATTTATTACATCAAAACCTCTATTTCTATTATTTTCTAATTATTAACAGGCCAAAGGAAGTGTTAGCATTAAGGAGATTGTTTTCCAGGAAACTCATTTCCTGTCACATTGTTGAGACTTGATTTTTCTGAATTCTCATGTTTTATCAATCCAGTTAAAAGAAGATTCAAATGATCTACTTTTCATTTCTTTTGCAATTCCTTTTGGAATTCTTGCAAAAAACCTGTTTTACACAGTCACCGGTTTAAGAATAAGGGAAAATTTGATCAAAATTTAACCAATTTACTTCAGCTGTTATAAACAGCTAAAAGGTGTTAGGCACAGTTGAGGTGGTCAAACGTCAGGCTGGGCACCGGCAACTCATTATCTCATTAATTCTTACAAAAACTCAAAGCAGCTATGTCGCATTATCTACAGAGCTATGGTTCTTAAACTGTAACGTACATCAGAATCAACTGGAGAGCTTGTTAAAACCCTTGTTGCACCCCACCCTACAGTTTCTGATTTTTCCGTAAGTCTAGGATAAGGCCTAATAATTTGCATTTTGCAGGCTTTCACAGGCAATGTTGGTGTTGCTGGCACCACTGTGAAAGACACTATCTTAAATCAGGTTTCAGAAAACCATGGCCCAAAGGCCAAATCCATTCCACTGGCTTTTTTCTTGTTGGCAAGCTAAGATTGGGTTTTACTTTTAAATAATGGAAAGCATTTCACACAATAAGTTGTAACACATAAATATTATGTGAAAGTCAAAATTTAGTATCCATAAATAAGATTTTGTTGAAATACAGCATGCTTATTCATTTATTGCCTATGGCTGCTTTCATACACAATGGCAGGGTTGAGAGTTGCAAAAGAGACAGCACGGCCCAAAAAGCCTAACATATTTATTATATTTACTATATGGCATTTCACAGGAAAAAAAAAAGTCAACTCCTGTCATAGATGGAAGCAAGATCTAAGATATTATAATTACAAGTGGTAGCATTGGTGTTCATATCCACATCAAATTTTAAAGCCCATATTCTTTACCCTTTTCCTAAGATGATAGAATTCACTACTTCTTTTTTTTTACAGCTTTATTGAGGTATATTTGACTAACAATAAACTGCATATATTTAAAATAGACAATCTGGTAAGTTTTTCTTTTGCCATCTTAACCATTTTTTTAGAATTTTATTTTATAAAATTTACTATTTCTTGAATAATTTGCTTGAGTTGGTGATGTTAACAATCTCTAGCATTCTTTCATTAGTTTAGCAATTGTTTTCTTTCAAAAAAAAAATCTTTTGTCATTCTTACCAAACTCCATCTTCCTTCTTCACTGTGCTACCACTCTGGTTCTGTTAACATGTCTTTTTTTATCCAAAGGATTATCTGCATTGAAAGAAGCTATTTGATTCACCTGAAAATAATTTAGATTTGGTAAATCTGTTGCCCAGAAAATTAGTTCATTGCTTCAACTGCATACTTAGGACAAACAGAAGAGGATACATTTCATAAAAGATGTCTCAGGTTATTTCTATATTTCAGAGTAATAACTTCTGATGGGACAAGCAGAAAGCCTTCTGAAGTTCAGCCTGGATTAGGTAGGAATAAAAAAATGAAGTAATAATGATGACCTCATAGGTTCAGGCAAGAGAGGCTGACTGATGCGGTTAAGTTCTCTGCAGGCAGACCGGGGCAATGTATTTCACAGGGATATCATCATCCATAAGTGCAAGGGTAGTGTAAGCAATCAAAGCTCCTCAACTCTCACCCAGCCTGTCAGCACCAAGCTATTCAAACTGGCATCATTTAGCTTGAGAGAGAAAGTTTTTCTGCCTTTTTTCTACTGTACCATTACAGGTTTCTTTGTTTTGAGCAGGGGTGGGGAGGGAAGAAATTCAAAGCATTGTTTAATGTACATAAACAATATTTGGGAAAAAATGTATACCTGTAGAAAATATTTCAAAATTTTAGTTAAAAAATCTGTATGCCTAAAGTATACTACTATTTGGCATGATCAAATTTCTTCACTTTTTGTCAAAATGTCACCAGCTCTGCTAAATTCCATTATTGTAAATAAAACATTTTATCCACAGATCATTAAAATGAGATGAAATTAGTCAAGACAATCTATAAGTAAACAGACATTTGAACCTGTCTATATTTCTATTAACTAGTAAAGACTTAATAATAGAAATGGAGAATTTCTCTTTGCCAACTAAGTCATTGAAGGTCTTAATGAATTTCAAATAAAAACCTCACAGTTTAAGTCTAATTATATCACTTTCAGTTTCAAGCATAGTAATTATTAGCTCTTTTCTTAATTAATATTTTCAAGATTGCTACACTAATTATCTACAGATTTTTAAGGTGTTATTTAAGAATATAAGTCCAGAAGAAAAGATGTATCCCCACTGGTATTTAGGCTAGTTGCCAACTTGTCTCCCTTCTGATAATGTTGGCTTTGAACCAGGAATAGAGAAAAGAACAGCTGACATTTGGAAAACAAAACTTCCAACTCCACCAATATTTTCAGTGATATTTACAAAAAACAGAAATAGGAACTAATTTTTAAAATATAGCATATCTAGTTAGCATACTGTAATTCATAAATTCTACTTGTTAAAATAAAATTTACCAAAAATCATCGTTCTTTACAAACTAAGGATTATTACCAGCACTTTTAAAAATAGCACACAATCCTTCCTCTTAATATCCAGTAATCATTGTTATTAAAACATAAACATAAATGGCAAAATGTTGATGGTTGTTTAAGCCAGGGAATGGATACATGGGGGTTTATTGTACTTTCTACTTTGGGTTATGTTTGGAACGTTTCATAATAAAAAGTTTTTTCTAAAGAAAAATACATAAACATAAGAGCTCATGTTTCTATACTGATGGAGCTATTAAAGAGATTCAAATAATTTTAAGTTCAATAAATCTCCAGAAGACCTAACTAGTGACATAGCTCAAGAATTTACTTCTGAAGTTCTTATTCTGAAAATGTTAATAAAAGAATTATTGAGGTTCAAGCCCAGAGTACAGTTAGGCAAGTTAAAATAGAGCTTAGACAAACATGTCATAATTTTTGAAAAACTGAAAGCTCTGATTCAATGCTAGTCTGTTTTGGATAAGTCATAATACTAAAGAAGATTGAAACCTAATGAGAGAGAGAAAAAAATTACCTGGCCAAATTTTACTGCTGCACTAACAGCTTCCTTTTAAAAGTCTTCTAACCCTTGCCGCTGTTTTCCATTGTGAATGTTCTCTCTTAAAGAGTGTGCTGTAAAAGTAAATATGAAGGCTCCATCTGAGCTATACAGTCAGACTATGCCTAACCCATTAAAATAAGCCCTGGGAATTTTCAGAAGGGTTAGAGCTTTAATGTATTTTACCTGTGCTAAATTTGCTGCAAGTTCCCAGTATCAAAATTATAGATAGACCACCAAACCTATGTCAGCAAATGTTTTAAACTTCCTTCCCACACCAAACTTAACCAGCCAACTATCAAAATTGATTAATTTGAGGAATAGCTAATAGAGCTGTCAGTAAGCAATAAAATGACCAGGGCGTAACAATGCCAACTGGGGAGAGGAAAAGCAGAGATCCTAAATGTTGCTCAACTTTGTACATTAGCAATTGGTGGTGAAAAATGTGTATAGCCAAGAGAATGTTTCTTAAATGACAATAACACTAAGGCTATAGTGCTTTAAAAAACTGAAAATTGCATCATCTACAGGTAAATCAACTATGCATCAGAGCCACGTTTTGTTTCCAACATACAAAACCTTTCTCTAATATGGTAGCAAATTTTTCAAATGACTCTACAGATTAGGAGATAAAATTCATCAAAGCAGACAAAGGAGATATATGAAAGAAACAAAGGAGAGACAGGGCTTATGAGCATTAATGAGAAGAATCCTGGAAAGGGCAAGTTAAAATCCTAACCCATGACGTATTTCGTAAAGAAGCTGACTTGTAACTGACTTTTTGCCTTCCCTCTGATCCTTCACCAAAGCATCTTCATCATGTAACCCAAAGGTCTTCTCTGGATTCATGGACCTACCAGCAGTGAAGGGACTAAGAATCAGTGATTATACAAGCCTACAAGCAGGCACATAAAAAAGTAGCTGTATGTTATTCTCCATTTAATCAAATGCGTGAAGGTTCACATTTTTATTGTTGGTTCCTTATTTGAGAAAAAACGGTGAGCATAAAGAAAAATGTTTAAAATATACTTCCAAATGTATATGAACATACATATGAGGGTTTAACATACATGGATCATGATGTACATCAAAACATACAGCCTTAAATACAATAAAATTAATAAAAATGAAGGAGAAACATACTTAAAAGTACCTCAAACTGGTGTTTTCCTGAGAGAACTCCTACCCTTGAAGGTGGGAGAAGAGGGGTATAGATGGGTTGATGTGATGTAACCTTATCATCACGCTTCTCTGGAAGACTCTTCCCTCTGCAAACTTGCAATCATTTTTTTTCTATGAGAAAGAAGGAAATTTCCATAGTAATAGAAATTCTTGCCTGTTTCTCTTCAGTAATGTGTTCTTAAAACCTAACACAGTAGGTGCTTGACAAGAATCTGTTGAATGAAAGAATGAATTACTAACATCACTGAGATGATAAAGTGAGAATCATGTGAGAGGTTCCACACCATTTTATTATTCCATAGTTTGAGAGTTCAATCTCTATTCCATCCTTGAAAGGCTGGGCTTCTCATTTCAATTTCTGCTTCTAGAAATCTATGACTTAAAGAATAATTTAAGAAAATAAAATACTTATGAAGAACAAGGAAACCACTTACCCTTTGTGACTATAAAATGTAGCTGGAAAATAACTGAGGCAATGATCCTAGATTACAGTTTATTTGGGATGGTCCATTAGCACCTAATGATGGATGTTATTTTCTTTCTACATATCCCAGCTGGTTTTCTCAAACCAGCCTCCTCTGTGCTAGCTAGCATTCTTTTTTGTCAAGGTGAGGATGGGAAGAAGTGAAGGGGTTAAATTTTTGGAAATAGGGACTTGTTTCCAAGAACAACTACTTAGTAGCAAAATTACTTCAAATAGTTACATTCTTCCAGGATACCTTCCCCAGTGGCTGATTTTCTTCTTTATGGATTATAAACTTGTCCTCAACATAACTCTGGAATTCCTTTGATGATCTATGTTTAGCTGAATCTGCTACCTAACAGATGCCTGGATATTTAGAATCCCAAAGGACTACAATATCCTGTGGTTTCAAATTCCTGAGCAGTTGATCCAGCAATTCCTATTTTATTCTTCCTTTCCTACCATCTTAGGAGCCAGTAGCAGATGTTCATTAGTTTATTCTTCATGCTCATACAGTTAATCCAATTGGGAATCAAGAACAACTTTATTTTTTTCTCTCACTGGTTTGACATCCCTTGTACTTTTTTTCTATAGTTGAATTTTTTTCCTCTGTCTTTGTGAATATTCCAATTTCTAAAAAGAGAATTCTTTAAAAAGATACATTCAATAAATGTTTAAAATGGAAATATATATAATACGAATTTTTAGTTTCATTAGCTGCATTTATATTAATATATGCGTCCACTTACTAATTTAATTTGATACAAACGTAAAAATAAGATGGATTAAGAGTAGTATGGCATGAATAGCCAGATTCTTAATTGACTATAGTATTTACAGGGGCCCCAGAGATGCAGAGTATCTAGTGCAGACAATTAAATACCTGGAAAGAACTACTGCATATCAAATTACGAAAGAAAAACCCAGGTTCATAATCTATCTGAATTCAATTTGGCAAACAAGTTGGCTTAAATTTTATTGAAACTAAATTCTAAACTACAATTCCATTAACTTTTACTCAAAATATTTAACTCATTAAAAGTTCATTTTAATGCATTTTGATATTACAGAGAAACATCAAATCCACAGTTGGACTACAATACTCTTAGTAAAAGTGAATTCTGAGCCTGTATAAAAGATTATATAATCAATGGAATATATCTACGCAATTTTCAATAACACTGTCAAGAACCAAAACCTCAAATGACTAAAATTAATCAAATATTTTATAAAAATGAACAGATGAACCTTGGAAGAAGGTGGCCAGGAAGAGGCATTAACTAAAAAACAAAACCTGATTTATGCCTACAGCAGGGAAAAACAATTAGTCATATAATTAATTCCATTTTCAATTATTTAATAAAGTTATTTATTTAAGGGCAAGGTTCTACTTAGATTATATCCTTTAATATAAAGTGGTTGAACTGGCTGATCTCCAAGATCTTTGCATTTCTGTGGCTCTACAATAATATATACCGATGGTAACTGAAGGTGTGTAAATAACACACAATCCTATAGTTAGAAAACTTTTCCTTTCCTAATGAAGTCAAGGTCAACCAATATTTCCACATAGTACCAACTTTAATCTAGATGTAACACTCATTTTTTAAAAATAAACAGACTTACAAAGGTAAAAATTATTAATAGACAACATCCACTAATGAATGCATTAGTGAGTGTTTGAGCTTCAACTGAAATAGCAATACAACTTCGGTAGCCATTTATTCAGCCCTTACCATGTGCCAAGGTAGTGCTGGCCATTGGGCTTACAGCAGTGTTCAGGAGAACTAAACTTTAACTGTAAGATGTTTACAATATAGCGGGTAGGGGTAGGAGACACAGACAATAAAGAAACGCATAACTAAACAAGTTTCAGGTATTGATAAGTGCTCTATACAAATAAAATAAAATAACATGGCAGAGAGTGAGTTGGAGAATAGCTTTGATTAGGATACTTAAGACTGCCTTTGAAAGTCAGCCTTGCAATTAACACCTGAATGAATGAGAAAGCAGTCGTATCAGATCCGCGAACCAACTCGGAAGCCTGTGGTAAAAGCTCCTGAAAAGGAACAAACTCAGCATGTTTGGAAGACGGAACAAATACCAGAGTGCTAAAGCTGAAGGACAGAAAGCAGGGAGAGGAGGTCTGTCAGGTAGGCAGGGGCTGGATCCTGAGAAGCCTTGTGATGAGTTTGTGTACAAGTCTACTTGTAATGGTAAGTCACTCCAAGGCTTCGCGCAGAGTATAACGTGATATCTGATGCTTTCACCTTAGGCGTTACGTAGAAAATAGATTGCAACTGAGCTAATGTGAAGATAAAAGAACAAGTTAGAAGACTGTTGCAGTTTTACAGGAATATGACAAGGATACCTTGGAATAGGATTGTAGCAGTAAAATTAGAGAGAAAGGGACAGATCAAAGATGTATTTCGGAGGTCGAACTAACTGAACTTACAGACGTATGGGGTGGGAGAAAAAGAAAAAAATTATCAATGACTCCTAAGTTATTGGTCTGAGCAACTGGGTGAATAATTTACTGGAATGAAAAAGGCTTAGAGGGTTTATCAGTAGTTCTGACTTGGTCATGTTAAGGCGGTAACGTCTATTAGATATCCACATATGAGGCAGGGAGTTTGATATATGATTCTGGAACTTAAGAGAAACGTCTGGGCTGGTGATAGAAATCAGTCTTATCCACATACAGCCAACCTTGAGCTAACATGTGATGTTCTACAAGAGCTGATGAGACTGCTGGTACTAGAACAGGAGTTGGCTAGAGTAAGTGGCCAGTGAGACAGCAGGAAAGCCAAAATAAGGCACAAGCTAGCCCAGCACCTAAAGGGGAAGAAGCAAGGAGTGGTCAATTCCACCAAACACTGCTGAGGTATTGAGAAAAGTGAGGACCATACAAGTATAAGTTTTAGGTCGCTAATGACTTTGATAAAAAGTATTATTCCTCATTTTGAAAACTGTTGAAATATGAATTATTTCTAATTTTACAAATGGCAAAACTTAACTTTGGGGACATTAAAATGCCTAACTTCCCCATAATCTTGCTGACTTTAAAGACCATGTTTTTATCTGCTATATTACCTGCCACAAGTCATTTTTCGAAGTAGATAAAATTAAGTCATTTTTAGAAGTAAATATAATTAATATTTTAAATAGTATTTAAATACTGTTTTAAATCTAGCCTATACTTATAGACTTGAGTTTTTATTGTTAATTGGAATATGTATTAACTGGAAACATATTTACTGGGAAAGTATTTTTTAATAAGTATTGAATTATTTAGTCAGTAACTGCAGACATTAGAAAAGAATAATGTAACTATCATGCGTCCCTATTCTCTAAAGGAAGATAAAGCTCTAAGTACCTGGAAAATGTCAGTTGAGGGTCTCAAATGTCTAAAGAAAATCTTAAGACATTTAAAATAAAAAAAAAAACTTTAGAAGGAGGTCTCCAAAAATACAAAATCCATTGTATTTTTTTGAAAAAGAAAAGGATACTTTCTTTACCCCCTGATTGCTTTGTACATAGAGTAATACTGCTGAACTCTAAAGAATTCATCTGGAAGAGCATCTTTAAAGTATTCATTTCTATCCTACTGTTCACAGATATGTACTGAACAGTGGGAGGCTTGTCCATGCCTAGTGCTCTCTTAGCGTAAAAAGGGGAATTTGTTCCACTTTTCCATTTTCATGCTCATCTCTTTCCTAAAATCTCAGAAGCTAGTACACCACTAATAGAATGAAGTTATGAAAGTTGGATTTTTGCTTGAAAAGTCTTTACTGAATTTAAATGGATGACACATGATTACCGATCTGAGTCTATGAGCCCTATTTTGAGTATCTGGATATATTTAAGAATTAGAAAATTCAGAACATTTCGTTATATCTTCAGGTCATTTTCATCACATCATAAAAATAAACAATCTAAAATTCTACTTTGTAGAATTGTGAAAGGCTTATCTGATTCAAACCCTCACCCATGTTAATTCAAAATTGAAGAAAAAATGTATACATATATTAAAATGATGACATATTTTCAATCATTTATCATTTATCTACTCTCATAAGAGATGGTTAAATCATCAATATCCTTATTTACTAGATTCAGAAACTGACATCACTGTTTAAGAATTTTTCATGGAGTTTTGTTAGTTTTTGACAGTGGCTAACCAGAAACAAGGAATGCCCAGCTCCTTCCCCTTCCTCTCTTCCGGAGCTCCCTGAATAATATAAAATAATATAAATGGAACACGCAGTCATTTCATTCCTAATCAAAATCATGCCTATTATGCTCAGTGCAGAGCCCTCTGGCTCCCTGAGCCTAACCTCCTCTCTCCTTTTATTGAACCGAAAACTTCCCCATCAGCTTGCTGCTGGGAGCTAAAGAGATGAGTGTGGCTTAGCTTACTGGGGGAAGCAGAGAGAGGGTGGATGCCAGAGTGGACAGGGCAGCTCAGGGAGTGGACAGGGCAGCTCAGGGAGCAGACAGGGCAGCAGCTTTCTGCATCAGCTTCACGAAAGGAGTGTGGCATATGAGTGGCCGTTTCCCAGTGGTGATCTGGTTCCCTGCTAAATAGGACTCAATTAGAGGCCCTACATCAGAAAGAGATAGATGGGTAGTTCTTCTTTTTTGTATTGATGGAAGAAGAGGATAGGAGAAGGATTTTCCCTGGGCACCTCACCCACGATTACCCAGCAGTCATGCTCCTGCCTCTCCGCTCATTCTGTACCCTTCACCTAGAATTCCCAAACCCAATTCAATCTTCGGAAATTCCATCTGTGTTTCAACAACCAGGTTAATGCCTAGAACCTCTAAGGTCAGCACCGGAAGAATTCTGTTCCCGTGAATGGCACCCTCTTGGGATTCTCTCACTGCCCTCACCACTATCACCAGACACTTGACACTAGGGTTGTATCAATCTCCCCTTTTAGTTCTTTTCCAAGTGTTGACAAAACTCATCTTTTGACTACTACTAACAGACTGGCTGACATTTTCACAAGCATCTTACTGAATATTAGGAGAAAATAAAATAGAAGTAAAAATTGTAAAAGTAATAAACCTGTCTTGCTTACAAAATTTTTATAGATTTAGTATATCTTCATTGAGCACTGAAAAGCTGGCACAGATTTGCAGTCACCATAGACTGAACTTCATATTTCCCAGCGCTTTGTCTGCCTCTGTACGGCTTGTGCCATCTTAACCCTGATAATCAGGAAACAGCCCTCTAAGATATGTTAGCTTATATTAGGACTGAAACATTCAAATTCCTTTGTGTTTATCAGTCACCTAGGGATTCTCATTCGTGATATCTAGACTTATGTATGCCGCTGGTAACTGATACCTGAAATGACTGTCGATCCTTGAGACCTTAATTACATGCAGGACTTGTTCCCAGCACAGGGCTAATAGTATAATATGATAGCATATTAGTCAGGGAAGGCTAAGCTAAGCTGTGATAACAAACACCAAAATCTCTGTGGCTTAGCACATAAGAATTCAGTTTAATTTAATTCTCAGTTACTTCAAAGTCCTCTGTGGATCTGGAAGTTCTCCACAGGAGCTTCCATGCAGGAGCTAATCCCCGAGGATTTAGCATACTTCCATCCTATGTCCCCACATTCTCAACACATGGCTTCCAGGTAGGAAGACTACGAAGATTGTGCCAGGGGTCAGGGTGAGGGGGGGTGGTCCTTGTGTCATCACGGAAGTGTCACATGTGCAAATGTCCACTATCTGATTGCCAAAACTAGTTAGACAGCCCAGCTGTAAGGATTGCAAATAGGTGGTGGTGAGCATCAAACAACTCTGCTACAGCTAGACAAAGGGTTCCAAATGCAATGTTTTTCAGAGGCCAGAAAGGTTACATAAATATGTGAGATATCCCCATATAGTAAAAGCATATAGTTTTATTAATAGGAATTCAGTCATTTCAATGAACATTTTGTTGTCTTCATAAAATTCTAAGTTTAATGAACTTCTCCAAAAGACAGGCAGGGAATTCTGGGCCGAGATAAACTTGTTAACACAGCCACTCTCCTCTCCCAAATCTAACTCCACCCTCATCAGCCAAACTAAGCAGTTGCTGGAATGAGAAGAAAGGCAAGGCACGGGAGGAGGAGTCGGAGATCACGGAGGCAAAGTGGTGCTTCCTGACCTCTGAGCCCCTTGTGAAAATCAGCAAAATAAAGTCCACAAGAGAGATTCAAAAAGATCAGTTCCTGGGAAAAGTTTGTCAATCCATTAGATACAAAGTTATACCTTATTGTTATTTAATTTTCTTTCCTAGTGTTTTTGGAAAAGGAACATACTTGCAATATACTTCAAAATATTAATTTCCTGTGTCCAGTTTTCTGCTCTCTTGCTTTGCTTTTTTTTTTTTGGACATATTGCCAAAACCAAATACGAACAATAGAGGAATTTTTCAGAAAAGTATATTCTTACACGTTGTTGGTAAAATGCACATTTTCACAGACTTTGTGGAAAGTAGCCAAAGACTCCTAAAGTTAAAAATACAGACCCCCTTCCACCCAGCATCCCTACTTTTAAGAATATATCACAAAGGAGCTAAAGTACCAGTATGTAAATATATACAGAAAGGGTCATTTAAAAATTAATTGTTCAGTTTCAAAGTACTACCATGGAATAGTATGCAGTCCTAAAAAAGCACATTGACACTGCCTCAGTTGACCTGGAAATATTTCCACAAGATATTGATTAACATAGGCAATAAGAAAAGTGTTTATTTTATTATCTCATTTTTGGAAAGCCATGACCAGAAACCCTACATATATATATTGGTAGTGCAATTTGAACACTGAATCTTTATGTTTAAAAGTTTATTCCCATCTATGTGTACTTTAACCAATAATGCATCTTCCCAGTAGTTTTGAACCAAAGCACAGTGTAGGTGGGATGATAATATTAAAGATTTCCATTTGCATATGTTGGGCACTGTGATGGATACTTCACAATTTAAACTTTCACAATAATCTTTCAAGGTAGAGATTATGATCTATATTTAATAGGAAAATCCAGGGGTTAGAGAGGTTAAGTAACTTGCCCAAAACCATGAGATGGAACTGAGAGTCAAAGAAATTCTACATTCTCTGCTCCATAAGAAGCCCCCCATATAAATAGATATGTACCTTGGTATTAAGTAATTAACCATCCTATGATATGACTCTAAGACATATATAGGTAAATATGAAAAGCAGATTACAAAACAGTGATTGTAAACTTAAGAATTTGGAGTCAGATAGACATAGATTCAAATTCTGGCACCATTCCTCGGTAACTGTGTTACTTTGGCAAAGTTAGTCAGTTTCTGAAGCTTTGGCTTTTTCATTTGTAAAATGGTAATATTGGAATGAGCTTGGCTACTTCATAGCGCTATGGAGATAATTAAATGAGAAATGTGTATATAGGGAGAGAGAGAGAGAGCTCAGTACAGGACTCTGAATCTGCACACTCAATAAACATTAGGTATTATGTTTAGCATTTTTTTACCAAAATACAGATATATTAGTAATCACATCTGATCCAAATGTTTTTATTATCAGTATAACTTGTTAAATTTTTCATTTTTTTTTTTTTTTTGAGACAGAGTCTCACTCTGTCGCCAGGCTGGAGTGTAGTGGAACAATCTCGGCTCACTGCAACCTCCACCTCCTGGGTTCAAGCAATTCTCCTGCCTCAGCCTCCCAAGTAGCTGGGACTACAGGTGAGCACCACCATGCCCAGCTAATTTTTGTACTTTTAGTAGAGATGGGGTTTCACCGCGTTGGCCAGAATGAGCTCGATCTCTTGACCTCATGATGCGCCTGCCTTGGCCTCCCAAAGTGCTGGGATTACAGGCGTGAGCCACCGGGCCTGGCCAAATTTTTCATTTCTAACAAACATAGTTAAGAGATAGTCAGATAAAGGTTAACATTATCCTTAGTTTCTTCTCCACTGGATGTTAATACATTCTCTTCTGTCCCTTTCTCTTTCTTTTAGTATCAGACTTTGAGAACCATTCATCTCTCATCCCTCCCTTTTCTAGAGCTCCTAGAAAATATTTTGACTGCCTTCTCAAGGTGACCTTTTCTCAGATTAACAATTTACCTATTGCTCAAGAGGTAGGGTTGTCTCAATAATTCATGTTTACCAAAAAAAAAAAAGTTGCCCTGAATTTTTACTCTTCTTTCATTATTTTCCATGGGAATATACCTTAAAACAGGTCATGCACTACAAACTCTTTTAAAACTCTTAAATATGTTGCCAAAATGCTTTCCAGAGGTGAGAACGACACTCCTAAAGCAGTGTACAAGAGTGGCCCACTTATAGCATCACAGCCAGTATTACCTTAGAAGTAAAAATTGTTTTTAACCTGAAAAAATGGCATCTTGTTGTTTCAAGTTGTATTTTCTCGATATTAGTAAGGTTGATTTTTTTATTTGAATCTTTGGTCATTCAAATTTATTTGTGAATTATCTAATCAAGCTCTTTTGCCCTTTTCTACTTGGATTTTAGTGATTTTGTATTGAGAATTCTAAGAGTGCTTGATTTTTCTTTAACAGGTTGGTATTTTAAAAGCAGGCAAATATGTAGCATTGTGGTAGCTGTACAAAAAGCTTGAATAAATAAAAATTAGAAGTATCTGTACTAATGCACATAAATTCAGCAAACGGTTATTGAGTGTTTAGTACAAGAAAGGCGCTATTCATGGGTATGCAGTATAAAACATTCTCTGCTCCCAAGAAGCACGTGATCTTAGTTGAAGATCAAAATATAGAATAAAGAGACGCAATATGAAAAATGCTAAATGAATGGTCACGTAATTAAGGACTGCATCAGGGAAGGGAGTGGTCATTGTGAGTTTGCATGGTCAGGTAAGTCCTACTATATAGGTAAGGTAAAACTTCGGTGGTTTTGAATGAAGGGAAGAAATGTGAGTAAAGCAAATAAAAGGGTGTGTCATTTTGAAGAAGTCATGAGAAGGAAGCAGAGGTCAGAATCCATCTTACTTTTTCCTTTTTTCGGAAACTATGAATCGACCACCCCTGTATTGGAGGAGAGTCTGTCTTAAGAGTTTGAATTTTAATAAGCTTTCATCACAGCTGCAAATATGAAGCCTGGTTTTAGTGCTAACCCAGTATCAGTCTGAAGGAAGTTACAAATAAAATCTATGTTATTGTTTCACTGCTCTTTAGATCTTATGCTTAGATGAAAGATCTCCTGTCAATTCAATGGGACACTTGGGGGCCAAATGTAAAGCTGACTTCTATCACTGTATGCAGTGGTAATTGTATCAGTTTATTTTCAGCTTGTGAGAAAAGAAAGCCTGTCACAGAATGGCTTGAATAACTAGGGGTCTATTTTTCTCATAGGACAAAATTCCGGAGTTAGAAGGCAGTGGTTCAGAGGACCAGCTCTGTTAAGGCCAGTAAGTCTCCGATTCTCAAGCTTGTCACCTCATTGCCACAAGTTTGCTGTTGCAGCTCACAACATCATACCCACTTTCAAGATGGGAAGATAGGAGACAGGGTGATTCCAGCGCTGTATCTCCTTTGTATAAAGAAAGCAAAAATGTTTTAGAAACCCCATAACAGAAGTTCACTGATTTCTAATTAGCCAAAACTGTATCACACAACTTTCCTTTGATATAAGAGAAGCCTGGTAAACAAGTAGTTTAGTGGAACACATATAAAAATTCCCAGGGGAGTTGGAAATTGATGTTGAAACAGTCAGTCTCAGGGTCTGCCATAGTGATGCTACACAAAGATAAGGTGAAGAAATTATTTGGAAACACAGAAGCTTTAGAGTTAACACTGCAAGATCACAGGAAAGAATAATATGGATAAAAATGCTCACTAACTCATACTAACAGCATTCCAATTTAGGTTAAATAAAAGACAAGTTTAGGATTCAGATAATTCCTGTAATATAGTTAACTAGAATGAAAGTTCTAAAGTACCAAAGCATCAAATATTTAAAGTCTAAGGTACCAAAGACCAAAGAGATAGCTTGAAAGGATTTTATTCTTTGCATTTTTGAGTGAGTTCAGGGTTGGCAGAACCCCATCACTGCCTACATTGTTGATGGGGATATCTGAAAAGAAGCAGATGTTTTGCCAAGAAGCAGGAATATGAATCATTGTACCTAATAAGTTGAGAATCTTAGGAAACAATCTACACAGCTCATGAGTGAAACTAGCAATTAATCTTGACATGTTTTATAAAAGGTTGGGTTGCTTAACATTTCTCCCAAGTAATTTTTTTAAGTTTGCTGTAGGCAGGAAGGTAAAAAGACTGACAGTACAGGAAACTGAACTTTTCTTTCCTCCAAATGCCAACTGTGCCAGCTGGATATTGAAATATGAAGTGTGTCATGATAGGAGATTAGTCAAAGTCATTCACCAATGTGCCCTCAGTCCCAACTTGCTAGAGGAAGCAATGAAGTGACGCCATTGGGGACAAGGAGTCATGACCAATTTATTGTTCTATTCTGGATGCTGCATATGTATGCAAAGTTTTATTTATAAAGATAATTTATGTGGCAGCTGGGTTATGTGCTAATCAGCAAAACACAGTGTCTAAAACTACACCATGTCACGCTAGCATGTAGACGGAAATTCTTTTGTATTGATTTACATATGAGAGCTTCCCAAGAAGTATGCTGCAACCAAAATGCATCCATTGATTCTCCCTCCATTTGCTTCTTTGAGAAGAAAATGAAAACCTGATATTTTTAAAATTCATTGATGTTGCCATCCCCATTTGAGCCTACATTTGGCTACAAATAAATTGTTGAAATCTTATGCCAATAACTCAGTATGGCTCTCTTATTTTCCTTTAATTTTAAGCTTTTAGATTACCTTAAAATGTTGATATTATTATTTAATATCTGTTTAATTCATAATTAACAGAAATTCAAACAGAATAAGCTCAGTGTGATCAGTAATCTGGATCAAATGAAGTCAGAGTCACTCTGTCTATATCTGATATCAGAGCCAGTATATCTATTAGCAACTTTTCTATGACAATTTATATTTTCAAGAGAAGTAGGGAAAAATTTGATCCAGAAGTCTGCTCTTTCTCTCTTTCTTTCTTTCTTTCCTTTCCTTTTCTTTCTTTCTTTCTTTCTTTCTTTCTTTCTTTCTTTCTTTCTTTCTTTCTTTCTTCTTTGTCTTTCTTTTCTTTCTCTCTTTCTTATATCCATTTATATTCTTATAATAAATAACATGCACTGTTTAACTGCTTCCATTATATTGATATACACATTCTATATATGCACATATTTACACACACACACACCATGCATCTTTATACATTTATTCATACACACCCAAACACTAACATCTAGAACAATAACTGGATTTCCTAATACAAGAATAGGAAAACAAAAGACACGAATTCCATCAATAACTATTTTTTTTCTTTATTTTTTTTCACCATCTGCCCACCTCTTGCTCTCTCCTGGACTTCCTTCTCATTCAGCCTCCCATTATTTCCATCCGTTGCCTCTCAGTAAAGCATTTCACAGACATAGATACTACATATGACATCAAATTCAAAGAGATGAAGAGAACATTTGGCATCCTCGGTCATCAGGCACATGTAAATTCAAAACCATAATAAGATACCATCACACACCTGCTAAAGTAAAGAAGAAGCACTGACGGTACCCAGTGCTGGTGAAGCTGTGGAACAATTTGAACTCTCATACATGTCTGGTAAGAATGTAAGATGGTACAACAACTTTGGAAATGAGTTTGGCCGTTTATAATGGATTTAAACACACACTTTCAATGTGACCCGTTTGTTACTAGTTCAGGTTGTCTAAGAAGAATATGCTATGACTGGTATTAAAGATACAAAAGATCTGGGGGGCTGGAGGTGGAAATACCTTTGAAATACAGGGATGGGACCCAGAAAAAGTGAGGAGAGTCTTCAAACCATGATGCAGGTCTGACACTTGTGAGAGACGGGAAAGGAAGAATTAGTAGGAAGAGTCATAAAATTCCAAGAAAGATTCGGTCAGGAGACCTTAATCAAAACTCATCCACTGGATAAACGAAATGTGTTATGTATACACAAATGGAATACTATTCCACCATAAAAACTTAAAATAATGTCATTTGCAGCAACATGGATGGAGCTGGAGGTCATTAGCTTAAGTGAAATAAACCAGGCACGAAAAGACAAATACCACCTATTTTCAGTTCTAGGTGGGAGCTAAAACGTTTGAGCACATGGAGGTAGAGAGTGAAAAAATTAAACAAAGACTGAAAAGGACAAATGGTGGGTGGAGGGGAGAATGAAGAGAAGTGGATTAAAGGGTACAAACATACAGTAGGACAGAATGAATAAATCCAATGTTTGATCCAGAGTAAGGTGACTATACTTAAGAAAAACATATTTTACTTGGATGATGGACACCCTAAATAGCCTGACTTATTCAGTACACATTATATACATGTAAGAAAACTTCTCATGTACCCCACAAATTTGTACAAAAAAATCACCCACTGGAGGAATTCAATTCCACATCCTGCAGGCATGGACCAACTCTTGTTCCCTTGCTGTGCTAAATCATTGGCTGGGAAGCATGGAAAGATGGTGGCTAGCATGGCCTTTGTGCAGACTTGGCGGTGGATACATAGGGGCAAAAGCTACAGCTGTCTGTCACTATGCTCGCCATAGCAAGAAGTATGAGCAGCACTTTTTCAAGCAGCCACAACACAATAATTTCAATCATAGGTATACACCCAAAAGAAATGAAAACACATGTCCACACAAAGTCTTTGCTTGAATATCTTCCTACTCTGTTCTTGAACACTTTATTGATACCTCTGTTATAGAATTTACCAGTTTGTCTTATTGTCAGTTTTATTAATCTAGTTCCATTTCTTGAGTGTGAGGCTCTTACAAACATGATTTTAGTTTTGATCCTTTACTCTCTAGATGCAAACGTACATACACAGCATTCATAGAATATTTAATTCATATTAGTTAAGAACTAATATGTGAGTCCAACAACAGGTGAGTGAATACATAAAATGTGGTATATTTATAAAATGCAACACTACTCAGAAATAAAGCAAAATTAACTATAGGTACACACAACACCATGAATGAACACAAAACCATAGATTGAGTAATAGAAACCAGACTCGAGAGACTGTTTAAAATATGATTCTGTTTATGTGGAATTTTAGAAAATGCAAACCAACATATAGTGACAGAAAACCAGTCAGCAGTTGCTGCAAAGGGGCTGGAGAAACATTTTGGGATGATGATGTTTTACACCTGGATGTGGTAGTTGTTGTGAGGGTAAATACATTTTTCAAAACTCATTGAACTGTATTTTAAAAACTGATAACATTTTATTGTGTGTAAATTATATCTCAAGAGGTTGAATATTTTTTAAGCGAACCAGAATTTTATGAAATAATATTTTCCAAAGTTTTCTTTTTCATAAATATCAAAAATTCAAAAGATTTGTTGTTCAAAAATGTGGAAGATAAATAATATAAAAATAGATTATTCATTGATATTTGTTCATACATTAAACTGGGCAGTATATGATCATGCAGAATGTTTTATCGTATGTGATATGATTAACAATTAATGTTATATTCAAAGCAACAGTTGAAACCATCAATACTTACCTCTTAAAATTTAGAGAAAGTGGGGAAGGGAATGTCACAGAAATTCCTTAGGTAAAAAAGGTGAAAAAAGTTCACAATTATATCTATTTAAAATCCTAACGTATGAAAGAAACATTTAAGTCATTCTGTCTTTTCCATGAATGCAGGAACTCACACTTCCGTTTCAGGTGTTTAAAAAGGAACACCTTGTGCCAGGATGAGACACAGGATAAGAGGGATCTTGTGTGGATACCTGGCTTTAGAGAAGTTCATGAGAGGATATTAATAACAAAGTCAGTGCTATGGTTGAAAACACATTTATTTTCACAGAGAGAAAATTGCAGCCTCAACAGCCTTTGGTGGGAAGTTATCCCCAATGAACATCTTCCCTAAACATATCAAGGGGCAGATGGAAATCATAAAATAATGTTAATTCCTAACCCCTGCCTAAATAAAACTTGAAATCCATATCCCACTGATTTGGGGTCGGTAGGACATTTTTAGTTGAAACAGAACATGAAAATGCCTGACTGAAAAGTACTCTAGGTTAACTGAGTAAAATTTCCTTTACCCTCTACTAGGCAGAGTGTGAAATCATCAACGCAAAAGAGAAACTACAGTCAATGAAGAAAGTTATCTATGAATGTTGTCATTGGACTATTGAAATAATTCCTTAATCAATTCAAGCAAAAATTATTATTCTTATATAATTGATTTATATAATTGAAGAAAACTGGATTATAAAATATGTATGGTTATAAATTGCAGTTGAAGTGTTTATACCCTCAAAGTGCCTAAAATCATGGTATTGTTCATTACCTTCATAGCAAAAGACAAATAGAATAAAAATGGAATTTTTTTCTGAATCAGCCAAGTATTTGTTCTACTTTGCATTTCACTTTGTTCTGTCAGAATCAGTGTACTTTTTTATTCCTAAAAAAAAAGTTGGCATAATTGTATATAATGTTTTTCGTACCCCCAAAATAAAATAAAACATTTGTTTATTCAATATTTATTAAGCACCTACTATGTGCTGGGAAATATTGCTACTCATTGAAGACAAAACAATACACTATATATACATATTCTCTGTCCTCATAAAGCTTACATGATTGGAGCAAACACAAAGAAAATAAATTATAATAAGTGATAGGAAGGAAAATAAGCAAGGGTCTGAGGAAAAGGATGATGAAGGGTATTCAGAGAAGGCCTTCTAGAGATGACATCATTTAATTGGAGAACCTCCCAAAAGAAAAACTCAATTAGATATGCATTGGGATGAATTTTCCAGGCAGAGGTGAGGTCTGCAAAGGCTCTAGAGAGAAAGAGGTCAGGCTTCTTGAAAAAGCAAAAGAGCTGGCAGGGCTGGAGCCCAGCAAAGGAGGAAGATAGTGGTGTTAGGCAAGGGTCAGGTCACATAGGGATTTTTAGGCCTTGGGAAGAGGCTTTTAAGTTCATTCAAAGCACAGTGGGAAATCATTAAAGGGCCTTTACAAGGGAGGTGATGTGGTTCTGTTAACATTTTGGTAAGGCCATTTTTCCTGTAGTATGTAAATTGGGTTAGATGAGAGGAAAAGTTGGGTAGAAGTCTAGTATCAGAAGATTGTTGCAGTCATTCAGGAGAGAAGTAACGATGGCCTGGGTTAAGGTGATAGCGGTGGAACTAGAAGAGAGAATGGGGTTGTATCTATTTTGTAGACAGTATAAGCAGGATTGCTAATAGATAGAGTAGAGCATAGAAGAAGAAAAAAATCAGTGTTGGCTCCTAGGATCTGGTTTCCACAACAAAGTGGGTGATGGTACTATTTACTGAGTCAGAGGCAAGTAGGAGAAGCAATTGTGCTCGGTGGGGATAAAGAATCAATATTTCCATTCTTTGGAAATTTTGGAAAAAGAAGTTTATGTATAGTGTAGAAAAGTGGGCCCAGTAGTAAGCCTGGAAGAATGCCAACATTTGTAAGCATGGCAAAGAAGAAACCAGCCAAGGAGACCGATAGCAAGGGTTAGTTATGAAGAAGGAAAATTAGGGAAGAGGCATGTTCCCTGCTCCCACAGAGTATTTGAAGAATAAAGAGTATTAAATTGAGGACAAAGAGTTGGCTAGATATGACATGTGCAGGTTATTGGTGACCTTGACAAGAGCAGCGTACATGGTGTAGTGAAGCTACAACTGTGAGAAATGAATGAGAAGAAAGAAGATGAGGATGTGTGTAGACAGGTCTCTTGAGTTTTCTCAGATCAGGAAGAAGATTTTGATTTTTTTGAGATGGAAAGCAGCACAGCATGATTGATGATGCTAGTGGTAATAATCTAGAAGGAAGTGATAGAAAACGATGCAAGAAAAATACTGTCATCGAACGAATAAGGAACTTGAGAAGAAAGCCACAAATGGGATCCGATCTTTGGTGGGAAGAGAAAGGTTTTCTCCACTGTGACAGAAGTAAGGGAGGAAAACTTGGATATTAGCATAGCTAAGTTTTAGGTCTAGAGAAAGAAAGATTAGAAATTGGTGCCTATTTTTTTCTATATTATCAGTTCAATTCTTCCAAAAAGTTTCAAAGCATTAATATTTAACCCATCCTAACTTGGAAAGTTGCCTGAAGGAACAGATAAAACACACCTTAAATATAGCATTCATCCTCCACTATGGTCATTCCCTGGAAGACTGACTCTGAGAACAAAGGAACTATTATTTTTACAGGAAATAAATGTATGAGTCACAATCAATATTCTGAAAACATCTGAATTTTTTCTAAAGAAATTTATGGGCCTAACAGGGCACAACATACTTTTCCTTCCTTATGCAACAGACACTTGGAGCAGGTTAGGGCACAAACACGTATTATAGTTACCCCTGTCTCATATATTAATTGAAGAAAACACACATTTTTATTATTATCTAGTTGAATCCACCCAGATGACACAATACAGCAAATATCTGTGATGTTAGTAGTGTAGATAAGAGGTCATGTCAAAATAAAAAGCACATGTCTCATGTATAATTATCTTACCAATCAAGGACCGAACCAACCCACTTTTCAAAATGAACTTCTCTCAGTAATCTCCTGAAATCACCTCCAAAATCCAGGAACACTGAGCCAAGGAATAGGTTCCTAAATCCAGCAAAACGTTGAACTTAACATGATCAAACTAATATAGACTTTCCAGCTCATCTAATTCCATGATTTTCAATTTTCCCTGAAGACTTTTTATTTTCCAGTGAAATCTTATGTCAGACAGATTAGGATGGTGCCCAGCCCCTGATGCTAGGATTCCCTCGCATACTTCTGGTGGCTCTCATATACCATGCAAGCACTGTGCTTTGGTTCCGGGTACAGTGACATTGGTGGGATATTTTTTTTTTTTTGCACCTCTCATAGAAAATGGAAAGTATAATGAAATCGAAAGAACACAACAGTTTTGATTTTATGTGGCATAGATATTAAAATATATAAAACATTAAATATTAATACCCTACTTATGGAAAATGGTCTTTAAATCTGTTCACATTTGGAAAATAAAACTCACTTTAAACCTTTGGCATTAGGCAAAAGTATTGAATTTATAAAATTGCACTTTCTGTCAAAAAATGTTAGTTGAGGGAACTGATCCTACTGTTTGTGTCTGCCAGAAACAAATCTAACACAAGAATTGTGGTGGGTTTTTTCAGTATTAATGTAGATTTTGCTATGAATTGTGTCTGCATATAATATCTCTCTCTCCCGCTCTCTCTCTCTCTCTCACACACACACACACACACACATACGAACACACACACACACAATGTTTTTCTTCAGTTTGAGTGTGGTTTGTTTGCTGTGCTGCTTCTTAGCAACCAGGGACTCTATAGGCAAGGTGTGTTTCAAACACCTCATCCCTGTGCCTTACTGCTGCCTCTCTTCAGCTCCTCACTATTCAGAAAGAGGGTATATTTTACAGCACCTGTCATCCAGCATCATAAAATTATAACAACATGAAATAATGATAGTAAGAGGATGTTGACATAACCATATAAGGTGTTGTAAAAAGAAAGTATTAAAACACACGTGTCTTACTGAATCGTCTGTGCAACGCAGTCACACACCAAAGTAGAGATGGCATCTATACTGCCTGCATAACTGTCCAAACTTTCACTTTGTCTCTCTTACATGCAATTTGGCTCAAGATGTTTATTTCCTACTTGTCAGAAGTGAGATTTCCAATTATATTCATGGTAATTGTGCATCCAGCAGAAGAGAAGGAAGCCCCTGAGAATGTATTCTTTTCTATTACACATCGAATAAGAAACTTTGACTTTAACATAGCAGAGGGTCATCCTTGAAGGCTATGATTTACATATTCATATTACTTGGAGGCATAGCATTTACTTCAGTAAAATGATAGGCCACTAAATTTGGCAGAAATTAATACAAAAACATTATAATGTTTTCAAGGAATGTACTTCTTGAAATAATTATACAAAATTAATAAAATTAATTAAAAACCTGAACATCTGTTTTAACTTAAAATTATTAAATAAAAACCATATCATGTCATTGATTGTAATGCTGTTCCTATTTCAATGATATATGCTACACATTTACCAGCTATTAAACTCAATTATACAATTATTCTATGGTGCAAATGTTGAGACAATGATCTCAGAGAATATAAAACCAAATTTTCAAAAAGGAGAATTTCCACAAGTCGGTGTTCCTTTTTTATTTTTATTTTTATTTTTCCCAAGACGGAGTCTTGCTTTGTCACCCAGGCTGGAGTGCAGTGGCGCCATCTCAGCTCACTGCAACCTCCGCCTCCCGCGTTCAAGCAATTCTCCTGCCTCAGCCTCCTGAGTAGCTGGGATTACAGGCGCCCAACACCGCACCAAGCTAATTTTTGTATTTTTAATAGAGACAGGGTTTCATCATGTTGGCCAGGCTAGTCTCGAACTCCTGACCTCGTGATCCACTCACCTCGGCCTTCCAAAGTGCTGGGATTACAGGCGTGAGCCAGCGTGCCCAGCCAGGCTTCCTTTTTTGTACCTACTATCTTTCTCCATTCTGAAAAAATCGGAGCACATCACTATTTAAAAAAAAAAAATCATAGACTTTTTAATTCATTTTCTTATAAGGCTACTGTAAATATATGGGCTTTCTCATTCTTATTATAGGTTAAACACATTTGAATAAATAATTCAAATTAGTTAAGATCTTGTTATATAGTCTTCACTAAATTGTTGCTTAACCTTTCACAGACATTAAAAGCAAGTGAAGCAAAAGTTTCTTTCAGTGTGCTAAAGTTCCAACAATATGAAAGCTTTTCTAATATAGAAGTCAATTAACCATTATACAGTAGAGAATTTACTCTTCATTTTTCTTTAGTCATTTTCACCATTTGATGAAGAAAAGGTGTCATTATTCTTAAAATCAGGATTTTTAATAATAAGCATGCATTGGAAAAATATATGGCAATAGAATTTCAAAGGTTATTACATCATTGAACTCAGAAACAATTTATTATCTTAACAGACGCATTATAGTTTCTTCTACAAAGTGTTAGTGAATGTTAAAAATAACACCTATTTTGGGAGAAGATGCAGGACATTTGCTGATTATACGTGACTAGTACAACTAGAAATTAGTACATTTCTAGACGGCAGTTTGACAATATAGATCAAAGGATTTACAACTATACATATACTTTAACTCAGCAACTACACATCTGGAAAAGATTCCAAGAAAGTAAGAACAGCACTTTGCAGAAATTTATGTATAAAGATGTTCCAACAGTAAGAAACAGGTCGAGTAAATCAATGGCTAATCAGCGTGCGGAATACTATGTAACTATTAAAAATGATGAAAATCTGTACACGTAAGTAGGGAGGAAACAATGTAAACAGTATTTAAAGCTGTTGCAACTGGGTCCCACTCTCACCCTGAAAAGGCAGAACAGAGTTCTGGGCACACCATGGGCCCAGTAAATGATGCCTTAACTAGCAGTAACTCTAAACAGAAAGCCTTTGCTCAGTAATCCTACATCAAGGTTTGTCTCTGCAAGGATACCAAGGCAACTTCTTAGGAGGAGTTGTGCAAAGATCTGATTGACCTGAAGGGTTTAGAGCATGAACAGAGCAAAAGCTTTGTACTTTCAGAAGACCACTTTTTTTTCCCCCATTATCGTCATTGGAGATGAACACATGGAGATGCACAGAGCTTGGTATCAGGCCCTATTGAAAAGAACCATCAAGTCTTCATTCACCAGAAGAATGTCCTTCAGCAGCATGTTGTGTTATAGAAAATTCATGATCAGAAGTAGTAGTAATATTGCAAGTAAACTAAACTAGCCTAAGACAGCAGAGCAGGGTGAAGGGTAACCAGTATTATAATACTTAAAAATTGTCAATCAAGATAAATTGCTATGCCTTTGATGAAAATGTTTCCCTTTCAGGCGGTTATTATCCAATTCTTGGTACTTTGTGAAGTGACACTGTTATCCATATATGCATGTGAATGTGTATATATATAATTTAATTTTTCATGTACTTAATACCTTTGAAGAGTTAAACAAAAGATTCAAGCAGTGATTTGTGTGAGCTAAAGAGGACATTAAGAACTACGGTTCTGCAGTTTTATATGAACATGGATTTGATAGTGAGATGGCAGACAAAATAGATGCCTCAAAAGAGGTTGCAAGCCCCAAAAAGCTTTATTTACAGAGAACTTAATTTTTTTTAAAAGAGAAAATCTCACTTGGAAAGAGTATATGGTTATTTGGTGACTTACAGTCACCAGAGTTTCCCCTTAACTCCTTTCCCCTGACCTGTCCTTCTCTGTTAGACAGTTCAGATAAAGCCAACTTCATTTGATAAATATGCTAATTAATGCAATTTTTGTCAATGTGGGTACATTTTTCTCATTGTAATTTCAGATTGATCTTCCTTTTGGCAGAGGTTCCTAAACTAGAATTTTATATTTCTTAGTAACCACTCTGTCAAGGAGGTATAATTTAGTACACTTTAGGAAAATGGAGAATCCTATTGTGAAAAGAAGAAAATCCTTTATTTAAGTGTGTTTTCAATATATCATAATGAATCTTCTAAAAACCTATTTGAGGTCGAGTGTGGTGGCTCACGCCTATAATCGCAGCATTTTGGGAGGTGGAGGTGGGCGGATCACCTGAGGTCAGGAGTTTGAGACCAGTCTGGCCACCATGGTGAAACCCTGTCTCTACTAAAAATAAAAATAAAAAAAATTAGCTGAGCGTGGTGGCACACGCCTGTAATTCCAGCTACTCAGGAGGCTGAGACAGGAGAATTGCTTGAACCCAGAGGCAGAGGTTGCAGTGAGCCGAGATCGGGCCACTGCACTCCAGCCTGGGCAACAGAGCGAAACTCTGTCAAAACAAACAAACAAACAACAAGAAAAAACAACAACAAAAAAACACCTATTTGAGTAGCGCACAGACCACAGAGGTACAGTTTGCTTTTTGATCTTGGGTGCCTTTTGCAAGCCATGAGAGTAACTTTTATCTACGTTACTACGTGAGTCACAAGGATAAATTCGACCGTGAGTTCCTGGAGATTAAATTCCAACCAGACAAGAAACTGAGATGTACCAAGGACAGTAATTACAAGGATAATGTCATGATCAGAAAAGAGGCTTACATATATAAAAGTATGATGGAGGAACTGAAGAGAATAATTAATGGCAGTGAAATTACCAAACAGTGTGATGCTCTGTGGCCTCCTCCTGACCAGGAGGAACTTGAAATCGTCATTGGATATGAACGCGTTTCTTTTACAACATCTAAAATTGGTTCCCTTATTGATGTTAAGCAATCCAAGGATTCAGAAGCCTTAAGAATAGTTTATGATCTTGTTCATGACCAGGAAGTATCTGGTCTTCATTGTTACTGAATTACACTTCATGATTAAGCCAATCTAGATTAAACATTGACATGGACGCAAAGAAGGTGGATATAGCTGTTTTTAATGAACATTATCAGAAAATTTTTGTGTACATCAGAGTAATATTTTTTATAAACTATAAATGATTGTGTCTAATAAATAGTGACAAAAATGACAAGTAAACTTAAAAACCTATTTGTAATCCTAAGGGCCTCAAAGGTCATTTCTGAAGATACTGAAAAATGCATGTTATTTCAAATAAATAAAATCTGTCTAACTTTGATATATCACTAACAAATATTGGAATATATTCTAAATTCCATGGCAATAAGAATTCGCAAAAAATTCAGGCTCCAACAATCATTAATATTCTCAATAGACTAATTACTGTGTGGTCCAAGTATATAGCACAGATGACTGAAGTCTTCCACTGGAAGAATGCTATACCAGTATGGGCTAGTGTATAATTCTTTTTGCTTTTTATTGATTTTATTTAAGGAATTTGTATATTTTCTTCCTTCCAAAGAGCAACCTTTGTTCTTCATTAGAATCCTTGTAAATTAAAAGCAAAAAAAAAAAATCTTTGTTTTATATCTGGAGAACAAATGGATTTTCCTCCTTTATCCTCAGACAGGGTGATTGATAGCTTTGTTATCAAATTCTGAATGAAATAAATTTTGTCTCACTTTGAGAGTAAATAGTGATAATCTCTGCCAACCAACTTGGACATAACTCATTGCATTTCTATCGGTCAATGAATGTACCAGGAAATGGACTTGAAAAAATGACATTTAAGTACTACTTAAATAGTAATATAGACTATTGCATTCATCTGGATAGTTTTCATTTCATTATTTACATGTACTGTTCTTCTATTATTTTTGCTATTCATTCTCTTATTAGAAGATTGGAAAGCTGAAATCTATTTGGTAGTGTTTATTCACAAATAGATATATAGTAGGAGAATGTATAGCATAGGGGTTAAATATGGCCCTAGAGTCTGGAAAGTCTGAATTAGTATCTGTGGTAGACTATATTATTGTTCAGGGTATTCCCTGCTACTCTCTGGGGAAAGATCCAACTACTCCACCCTATGATAGCATGATTAGCCTTGATCTCACTAATGAAGTGTGAGCAAGTGACATTTTTCACATCGGGGTAGAATGTTTAAGAGCCAGTGCACCATGGTTTATCAGGATGTCTTCTTATCTCTGTCATATACCTGAAAATATTTTAGATAAAACATTAATTCTGTGAGCTTGGGTTCCCTAGTGAAGAGATCATGGAGCAAAATGATAGCCAGTGTGCCATAAACATGGAATAAGGGTAAGGAATGAACCCTAGTGATTGTAAACCACTGAGAAGTGGGAGAGTGTTTGTTAACTGCTAAATAACCAAGTCTCAACCCCTACTAGTTATGTAACCTTGTGAGCAGGCTTAGCACCTCTTTGGCTTAATT
This sequence comes from Symphalangus syndactylus, assembly GCF_028878055.3. NCBI lineage: Eukaryota > Metazoa > Chordata > Mammalia > Primates > Hylobatidae > Symphalangus > Symphalangus syndactylus. The sequence continues at coordinate 48,371,658 of NC_072440.2, forward strand.
TCCTCATTTTCAAAATGGAGATAATCTAAACTAGATAATTTAGGTAAAACAACACAGTGCCTACTATGTAATAAATATCTAGTAAGTGATGGCTTGTATTATTGCTATTGTTAATACTGCCAGGAATTTCACTAAATACTATAGATTATATGATTATCTCATGAAGTTGGAAGTTTGACAGGGGACACGTAAACCAATTCCTATAGCAATGAGATAAATGTCTCAAGACAATGAAGAGGTGCTTCCAAATCAGAAGCATTTAGCTTTAACAGGTTCTCTGCAAAGGCTGCCTGAATGTATGACATTTGAGTTAAGAACTAATGAGTAAGATTTTTCCAGGCAAAAAAGAAGCATAAAGGCATTCTAGGTGGAAGGGCCAGCATGTACAAAAAAAAAAAAAAAAAAAAAAGCATGGCCCCTTTTAAGAATTCCAAGCACTTTGTAACTCCAAGAAGGCTGGGTATGTGAGCTAAAGGGTTGAATTTTTATCCTCTAGATGACACAGCCCCACTGAAGGGTTTTAAGTCCAAGTGTGGCAACATATCATACCTCAGGTCAAGATGGAAAGAGTTACGCCATGTAAAGTAGACCCCTGCAGCACCTTTTATACGTAAGTACACTGCTAAAGTTTAAAATATGTTTCTCTTTATTTGAGCAAAATGGAGGTGGGCCACCTAACTCTAACATGGATTGGGTGGTCTGGCTTGGTGAAAAGAGAACGCTAGGCCTGTTTGCACCACATAAGTTGCCAATTTAGGCCTCTTATAACCATATTAGTTGCTCATTTTTCCTGCCTTGGCCTTGGTTTCATGAAATTACTGTTTGAAAATATGTATGGATTCTACAATACTATGACAGAAGAAATATATATGTAATGTTCACTAGTTTTTTACAATGAGTGGTTGTGGCTATCTAATGATTTAAGGTAGAAATTCCATAATGTTCAGAACATTTTTGAATACTTCAAATTAATAGTATACTTTGATAAAGAACAATTAATAACTTTGACAAATTAGAATAAAATTAAAAATGAATAAATAGTACTTTTTAGATTTTGTATTTAAGAATTTTGATTTGAAATTTTAAATATTAAGACATTTATAGTTTTTAAATGATTAATTCTTATTAGAAATAAGATTCCATCCATTTTGAGTGAGCCTAAGATTCTCTGATACTGACCAGGATTCATTTGAATTTTTCACTAATAATGACAGTTAATGTATATATGGAACTATATGTGTCATGAACAGACATAAGAATTTCATATGGAGGAATTCTTTTAATGTTTATGGCAATCCTAAATGTTAGGCTGTACTATTATTATGTTTTATACATAATAAAATTAAGATTTGAAGTGGGTAAGTGACTTGCCCAAGGTCAAACAGTATGAGGTGCACCTAAGATTTGAACTGGGCAGACTGGCTCCAGATTCCACGCTTTTAGCTACAACGGTATATTGCTTCCCGTTTTTACTGATCAGAGCACGTGTAAAAATTAGAGCAGTGCAAATATGTGAGTAATATGTATGCCTTTTTGTCTTGAAGGCAGAGGAGGAATGAGGATTACCAATAATATTCTCTCTTCAGCCAAGTACCAGATTAAACCCCAAGCCAAACATATTTGACTAAGTCTGGAAAATTGTTGGAAAAATAAGGGGGACCAACCATGAGGAACCGTAACTAGGAATCAGCTTGGCATACCCCAGACCCCACCACAGGTCTAGACCGGTGTGTGGTCAAAGCCAATGTGACAGAGAGGTGGGTGCACATGGTCTAGGACAGCCAGGGCAGTCAGAACAGAAAAATCAGCAAAAGCAGTCAAGATGATGTGTAGAATAAATCAATGATTCTTACAATTTAGATCTTGCATTTTAAGCCCTTTGATTTGACTTTCTGATCACAAGTACTGATTATGATACAAATAACTAAAATCATTTATGAATTGAGCGCCTGACTGAAGAAGACACAAATAAGTTCTCTAACCACCTCACAATGATTTTAACACATCCAGATAATCTTTCTTTGGCAGAATGAAACAGAGACAGTAAACAGTTGGAGCTGAATTATTGCACTGGTGATGGTAATTCCTACTTCCTTGGACCCTCAATTCTCCCCTAGTTCCTTCATTCCAAAGAACAGCTTTTTAAACTCTGCTTTCTGTTCTGACCTCTACTCAGTATCTCTGTTTAATTCTGGTTATCAAGAGTCAGATTTGTTTGTTGCCACAAAATATCTCCAACCAATACAATATTAGTCCCCTCTAAACTGAAAAAGTTATCTCTCATTCCACTCGCCTTTCTTTATCAAAACCCCTTTAAAAATGAGTAAATAGTACTTCTTAGATTATGTATTTAAGAATTTTTATTTGAAATTACCTTTACTAAGAATAAATTTGAAGTGACAGCCATTGGTACTACAGGTATGCATAGTAACTTTATTCTGTAATGTATAGTTATCCAAAATTTTAGTGCTTTTTGTCCAATTATATTTACATCTCCCCTAACTCTATCATATGATATAGTTCTGAGTGTAATAATAAGCATTCAACAAACTCATGTTGAAGTGAAGCATCACTATCACTATTCTACTATTGTGAGTTCTGTGTACTTTGCCCTATATAAACATTCTCATCATATTAGGAAACTTATTTTTTACTGCACTCGTAGTATCTTTAGCAAAGGAGTGGACACTTGTCTTCCAGCACGGAATACACACTCTCAGCCTGGCTATCATGCTATTGCATTAAATTCAACCTTATTTTAAAATACATAGATTTTCTTTATAGCTTGACACACATAACAAAAAGTTTGACCATATTCCCATCTTTGACATTCTCCAGGCAGGCCCTACCATTGAATGCTTTGATACAGTAACTCATAGGTTATTTTAAAGTTGCTTATCCTACAACCCAGCTGAAAATCAGCAGACAAAGAGTTCCAAACAGAAACCATAAACTCTATGAAACAGAATCTCGCGTAAGTTATTTATTTTTTTCAAACTTAAGTGCTATTAGTTGTAAAATGAAAATGAATAATAATTCTAATCTGTAGTATTGTACTAAGGACTAAATGAGATAAAGTCACTAAAATGCTTAGTGCAGATAGTGACACAAATACCGATATATCTGAGAGAAGCAGGTTGAAACAAAACAAATGCATGACTTTACTATAGAAAAGTCTCTCAGGCTTCTGTTCAAAAAATGTTTTACTCATTTTTTTTGTACATAGCTTTTAACAAACCTGTTATCTGTTTTCCATGCTACAATAGACTAAGATTAGCAAAGTGAAACATTGGTAGGGGAAAGCTCAGAGCACCCATCACTTTGGCTGGCACACAGTGGCTCTTCTATAAATGTGTATTTGTTATCATTGCCATTGTCAGCTAAGAACAGGCCATTTAGAGTCACCTTGCCTCAGCCAGGTGACTGAGGAGGCACATATAAAAAACAGATTTTAAAGAAGTAATAATGAACCTCAAAAGTCAGTATCATGCAAATATAGCCCTAAACATTTCTGTAGACATTGAGGGACTCAGAATATTTACACACAATGGGAGTGTGTTGAGTGTATAAAAAGCAATGGATCTAGGCTTAGTCTCCAATCAAGGTCTTCCTTGCATAAGCTGTGTGAGCCTCAGAAAATTGTTTGCTCACTCTGTAACCTCAGTGGCCCCAGCAGATAAGGAAGATAACAATAACTACTTCGCAACGTTGTTCTGAAGACCAAGTAAATGTGTGAAGTGCCTGGCCCATAAGCGTATTTAGTACATGTTGTGTAAGGTGGCAAAGAGATGGATAATACAATTTAGAATAACTTAATTTTTCACTTAAAAGTTTTCTCTCTTTGGCCGGGCACGGTGGTTCACGCCTGTAATCCCAGCACTTTGGGAGGCTGAGGCGGGTGGATCACGAAGTCGGGAGATCGAGACCATCCTGGCTAACGAGGTGAAACCCCGTCTCTACTAAAAATACGAAAAAGTTAGCCAGGCATGGTGGCGGGTGCCTGTAGTCCCAGCTACTGGGGAGGCTGAGGCAGGAAAATGGCGTGAACTTGAGAGGCGGAGCTTGCAGTGAGCCAAGATCACACCACAGCACTCGAGCCTGGACGACATAGCAAGACTCAGTCTCACAAAAAAAAAAAAAAAAAAAAAAAAGAGGTTTTTCTCTTTTTAAGGTTTTGCATTAAAAACTATAAGCCTCAATGATCCAGAGACTTTATTCGGATAGAATTCTTCATTCTTAGACAATGTTAGACAAATAAAGCACTACTACCTATGAATTAGAAACATGTACACCATTTTTAAAAGCATTATAAACACAAGTTAAAGGCAAATATTGGATTTTCGTGATTATTTCACTATATATATTATATATATATATATAAAATCATCAAGAGGTGCTCCTTAAATATATACAATTTTAATAGTCAATTCTACCTCAGTAAAGCTGGGCAAATTAAAACATAGAAAAACGTATATGATAAAGGATTCATAACCTTAATATGTAAAGCTACCCAAAGAGTTAATACAAAAAGATTGTGGAACAAAAGTAGAATGAATGACAACTGGTATATACATATATATATATACATATACATTGACTAGGACGTGGGGAAATAGGCATCTTTACACACTGCTAGTCTGCCTGTAAGGCAAGTTCCCAATTTATATCAAAAGCTTCAAAATGTTTATTCTTTCATCCAGTAATACTAAAGAACATATTCAAGAGTTAATACAAAAGAATATTCACCTCTTATAGATTGGAAATATCATTATGTTTGTGTTCAATTAATATGGAAATGGTTAAATAAATTGTAAATTATGGCTTATTCACATTAAGTAGTATATATTAATTTATGCAATTCAATAATGTACACACATGGTCCAAAAAACATGATCATAATATGACGTTAAGGGAAAAGCAACAAAACGTATTGAATACTGTACATCACAATAACAGCAGATAAAGAAGAAAGCATAGTTTAAAAAACCACATGCACGTATAAAAACTTAGATGCAAATTATATAGACATGTGATAATAATTATTTGGAATTACTTTGGGTGATTCTCGATTTCTTCTTTTTGCTTGTTTTAATTTTCTGCATTCTTTACCTTTACCATATAGTCCTTTTACAATAGAAAACATAATGGAAATGAATGTATATTGATTTGTATATAACCCTACTTATAAACAATACCATTTATTAGAAAATGTGTAAAGTATATCTTCAATAATCTTATATTTACATATTATTTGTAATTTTCCATACAATATTGTCTTAAGACCAAGTGACTTGAACTAAGTCATTTCATAAATAAGGGAGACAGCGCTATCATAAATGTAATTCTTCTTAAAGTCCATGGCCCTTTCTGCTATACTGAAAGTTGGCTTCCACTTAATCTTTGCATGGCAGTAAAAGAAGCCAACTTAATATTAAACTATACTGTCACTAGAATTCTATTCTGGATATTTTTAGAGCTATCCAGCATAAAATTATTTTTCATTTCATTGAGTTTTCTTCATGACAAGTTTGGACTGCAAATTCTTTTCAGAGTGGAAAGTTCAAATTAAAATGTCAGTTTTGATTCAATGAAGATGCTTTACTTTCAAAATATTTAAGACAAATATTTTCATTAAAACCAAGATGATCGGATGATAGAGTATGTAAATGTTGTGATAAGTTCTATCATTTAGTAAAAATATTTTAAGCCTTATTACACAAATTCTGAAATTTTATATTGCATAAAAACTTTAGTCTCCAAAATATACATGTGCACATGTATATTTATATAAATATTTAAAACATATATAACAAGTTCAAGGACCTTATGCTATAGTTTGTCAGCATCCATGATAAACAATCCAATCTGCTGACAAGCAATCTACAACAATTATTGACAAATATGGCATCCGTTACACTCTGTACTCTAATGCAGCTCTCAATGATGAATTGCTATGGATTTTGTTACATTTAATTTCTTTCCATATATATATGGAAATATATATATATATATATATATACATATATATATATAGTAACTCCTTTATGGTCCTTTTCCTCTACGGGAGATCAATGTAGACTTTTGGGGTTCACTTTAGTCTAGGTTGACAGCCTCCAGACACACAAAATGAACTTTCTATGTATCTTTCATTATTCAGAAAAATTGCACAATTTACAATACACCCACCACCCTACCCTCCAAATGGTTGAGCATTTAACAAATAACCTATGAAAGCCAGACCTCATAGGCAAGTTTCACTTGAATTTACTTCACCCCTAATTGTGTACGGATCTCTTCAATCATGGTGCAAAGAGCTCTAATGGTTTATGGGAAGAGTTTCACACAAATTGTATTTCACCTCCCCTTCTGCCTCTCCTTAGGACCTATAAAGATTTCTGACTCACCTCTCTCAGCAACATCTCCCCTTGCTTCACTCTTGTCTAAAATTTTCAGTAAGGATGAGAAGGAAAGGACTTCTTTAGTCCTTTCTCCTCTGAGAATTATTGAGTACTCTTTCCCAGACCACAGGAAACTAAATCAGAGCCACATATAAGTTGATAATGATGTCCTAAGCATTGCACTACTTTTCTCTCTTTTCTTCCTCGTTTTCTCTTTTTCTCTGAGCCTTCATCTTGATTCTCCACCTCACATAAACACCACCAACCTTTCTTGAGATCCACCCCCCCAATATGGCCTAGCCTTAAAAGAAATTAAAGGAAGGTTCTCCTAATAACACACACTCTAGTCATTACAGTCTCTGCTGCTTGTGTGTGTGTGTGTGTGTGTGTGTGCACGCCTTTTTTTAAAACCACTCTGGACCACTGCTAGAGCCCATCTCAGCCATACATGGCTTAGCAATGGTATTGCATATGTCTTACTTTTAATTGGTTTTATTACACACCAAAACACAATTATATATAACCAATCACAAGTATATTCTTTTTAACAGATTCAATCCAGTTGTCAAAATGCTTAAAATCAGGGATTCTACTGAATTCAACCAGATGTTTTTAACTTAGGCATGGCAAAATCAGAATTAGACACACCCAGGGAAAACCAAAGTAAAGACAGTTTTGGCAATATCCAATTTTAGAAGGATTATCTTAGTCAATCCCCAATTCAAGTAACAATCATTATATAGTACTTAGATTTTAGTACTAGTCTAACTTTATTGTGTGTTACAAGAGCAAAATAAGATGAATTGGGTGAGAACTCAGGAAACGCATACACAAAAAAATTAGAAAACTAGGGGAACATGTAAAACAGCACATAATAAAAAGAAAATTACCAAATGAAAAACCAGAAATACTAAATAAATGTTTAGTGAAATGTTCAAGTGAAAAATTAGTAAAAGAATGTTTTATGGAGGGTATGGAACTCAAAATGGACTATGTGGATGAGAAACATTTCAGGAAAGGACACAAGAAAGGACACAGAAGTAGAAATTAATAATCATGTAAGTTTCTTGCAACCAAAAGCTATGAGGAGTAACTGAGTTCATTCACATATCTGTTTCACACACATCCCACACGATGGGAAATTGAAAGTGGCTACAAATTCTTCCCTCTCCATCAAGAGCTAGTCTCTCTCTTTCTACATTTCATTCTTTTTAAATTTTTGTCAGTACATAGTAGGTGTATGTATTTACATGAGATGTTTTGATACAAGTATGCAATGTGAAATAAGCACATCATGGAGAATGAGGTATCCATCCCCTCAAGAATTTACCCTTTGAGTTACAAAGAATCCAATTGCACTCTTTAAGTTATTTTAAAATGTACAATTAAGTTATTATTGACTATAGTCACCTTATTGTGCTATCAAATAGTGGGTCTTATTCATTCTCCTAACTACTTTTTTTTGTACCCATTAATCATCCCTACCTACCCTCCAGCCCCATACTGCTTTTTCCAACCTCCAGTAACCATCTTTCTTCTCTCTATGTTCATGAGTTAAATTGTTTTAATTTTTAGATCCCACAAATAAGTGAGAACATATAATGTTTTTCTTTCTGTACCTGACTTATTTCACTTAACATAATGATTTCCAGTTCCATCCATGCATGTTGTTGCAAATGACTGGATCTCATTCTCATTTATGGGTGAATAGTACTCCATTGTATATAGGCACCACATTTTCTTTATCCATTCAACTGTTGATAGACACTTAGGTTGCTTCCAAATCTTAGCTATTGTAAACAGTGCTGCAACAAACACAGGAATGCAGATACCTCTTTGATATACTGATTTCCTTTCTTGTGGGCATATACCCAGTGGTGGGATTGATGGATCATAAGGTATCTCAATTTTTAGTCTTTTGATGAACCACCAAACTGTTCTGTAGAGTGGTTGTACTAATTTACATTCCCACCAACAGTAAACAAGAGTTCCCTTTTCTCCATATCCTTGTCAACATTTGTTACTGCCTGTCTTTTGGAGACAAGCCATTTTAACTGTGGTGATTTCTCTCTACCTTTCACATCAATGTTGTCACTGTGGTGGTCCTTGGGCCAATCACCAAACAGAGCACAATCAGAGGTCTGAAAAACACCTGCACCTTACCGGCCTTTTGCTATACCTGGTGTCCTGAGACCACCACCAATGGAGAAGAATCCAAGCTATCCGCTGGAAGATGAAAGATAAAAGACCTCAAGGGAGAGAACTGAGATTACACAGACAACCATCAGACAGCCCCCAGGCACAACCCTGCCAACTGCCCGTGATGCGAGGCCAGCACTTGCCACCTGACCAAGGACATCTGAGTGAACCCCACAGACATCTATGGAGCCAGCCTAGATAAAGAAATGCACCAATCCACAAAATTGTGAACCAAGTGAACGGTTGTTGTTTTAAGCATTTAGTTTTGTAGTGTTTTGTTTCACAGCAAAAGCACGCAAAACACACACACACACACACACTTCAACTTTTTGTTTCCTTATTCAAAATTACTGCCATCCAGTTAACTAAATAAGTCTCCAAACTGATCATCCACTTTTCAGTCTTTCTAACCCCCTTAACCACTGCTACAGATTAACTTGTCAAAAAAAAAAAAAATGGAATTTTGGTCCTCTCACTCTTCTGATTGCAAACTTCAAATAAGAATTCATCCACTCATTCAATATTTACTGATCACCTGAAAGGTACCAGCCACTAATCTAGATGTAGAAAATATAAATGGTGTAAAAAGTCCCTGCTCTATAAGACAAATATTCTAGCTCATCATTTTCTGCAGTAAGGAATCTCCGATCTGACTTCTTGTAAGAAGGGACAGATTCTTACAAGAAGCTGGGAGAGTTTTATAATTATTCACTGAAAATAAACTATAAAATGATAAACCATACATTGTTTAAATGGTGATCTATAGAGAGAGGAAGGATATGGGAAGAACAGGCTTGATTACTTTGACAATAATTTGTTTTGCAAATTTAAATTTGGAACCCTGTAAATATTCTATATGTTATTATAAAACAAAATTGAGTTTACAAACTCATCTCTAAAAATAAAAATAAAATAGATGAGCCTTAACATGTAATCAGTTGGTGTAATCAAACAGAGAAATGATTCAAAGTAACTTTAAAACAGAGCAAATTGGCTGTCTTCCTCTAGTGACATATGCACTAGAACAAAAAGAATTTTTTACAAATACTTTCCAGTGGTAAGATAATTAGAAAACACATTATTAATGTTGTTAATCTAAAACTTCCATTTGTGCATTGTAGGACAAAGCAAATGGTTCATTATATAATCTCATTCTGATATTCCTAGAGTCACTGAGAGCTGGGATTCTGGAGAAACCTGGAAAAAAGGAAATACCAAAATAAAACCCCATAGTGATGAATTTGAGTCAAAAGTATTGTATAAATTTTTAAATTAATTTTTAAAAATTTGTGGGTACATTGTGGGTGTTCATATTTATGGTGTACATGAGAGTTTTGATACAAGCATACACAAACCCACATTTATGAAAGAGTAAAATAATTAGAACACTGGGCACTTGACGATATTTAAAAATTATTGTTTTCTAATGTGTAGTAATGGTATTGTGGCACTTTAAAGTCCGTACTTAGAGATACATATTGAAATGTTATGGATGGAGTATTATAATCTGAGATTGGCTTCAAAATAATATAGAAGGTAGGGGGAGCTGTAGCGGTACAAATGAAACAAGACTGGCTGTGAGTGTGCAATTATTGAAGTTAGGTGATGGGTGCAGGAGCATTCACTATATTGTTCTGCCTACTTTTGTATATATTTAAAATTTTTCATAATAAAAAGTTTAAAAAACATGTATTGATACAAAGGCCCCACCTCCAGAGATTCTAACTTAATTGGTCTGGGACTCAGGTAGTGAAAGAAAGGATGGAAAGAAGGAAGGAAGGAAGAAAGAAAGAAAGAAGGAAGGAAGGAAGGAAGGAAGGAAGGAAGGAAGGAAGGAAGGAAGGAAGGAAGAGAGAGGAAAGAAGGGAGGGAAGGAGAAAAAGAGCAAGCAGGCTCTGTGTGTGACCCTACTGCACTGTTTGGGACTAGAACCATTTGCCTACCCTCCAGCCCTTCCATTTCTTCCAGCGACTCAGCAATGTTTGTACTTCTCAGTGGTTCTATCAAAATTAACTGGGCACCATGTTAAACATGCTGATTCCTGGGCCTCACCCCAGAGTGACTAAACAGACTCTTGGAAGGTTGGGGTGAATCCTGGGAATAGGTACATTTAATAAGCCCTGTGGGTGATTCTGCTATAAACTTAAGATGAAAAACACCCCTGTGCTCAATGCAGCGGGACTCCCATTGTTTCCTGCACACAGCACTGGTCCTGTCACTCCCATGCCTTTGTTCGTTTTATTCCTTCCTTCTCCACCTGAAATGTCTCCCCTTATCTTTATCTAAATCATGCCTGCTTTATAACCAAGTTCACAAATCACCCATCCATGAAGCCTATTCCCTTTAGGGAAGTGATTCCTTCCTCCTGTGAACTCAGTTTTTTCCCCTGTGCATAGGTTTATATCTGTTTATACATAATGCTTCAGCTCCTTTACTCAGCAAGAAGCTGCTTTAGCTCAACAGGCCTTTTTTTCATATTTTTGTAATTTAGGCATTGTTAAGACATATGCTGAATCTATGACTCAATGAGAATATAGCAGTGGATAGCATCCAGAATACAGTGCTTGCCCATTACGTGCTCTTCTCTTAAGGGCTAGTTAACATAACCCCATACTATCCTAAATATGCAAGAAAGTCCCTCTCAGGGAAAGACGGTAGTGCGAGGAAGACAACACAGGATAAACGACTACGAACATTTCTCAAGAATCAGCTAAATCAGCTATAAAACCTTAACTACTTTCTAAATCAAAATGCCACACTTACCATTTTTCCAAATGAAAGAAATTGGTTTAAAGAAAAATATTCCAAAGTACTATTTTACTTATAATAACTGTGTCCAAAAAGTGTTGCGCATCCTAAGAGGTTATGTTTTATAAAAAATGTAAATAAATATACCTTTATGTATAAGCGTACTTCAATTTTATAAGGCTTCTAAAGAAAAGTGATATATTTTTATAAACACCTCTACTTCAGATTCCTAAAGGAAAAAAAAAAAACTTTAAACTTTGACAGAGAGGTTTATCATTATAAATTAGTGGATAGCCCTCACTGAGTGCTGACTGTACACCAGGTGCTATGCTCAGCAGTTTACATCATTCTCTCACTTAGTCTTCTCAACAACATTCTTATGAGTTGGGCTTGTTTGTGGTTTATGGAGGAGAACAGGGAGATCTGGAGGGTTTGGGTAATTGCGCAGTCATTGAACTGGCAGAACTGGGATCAAGGTCCTGTATACCTGATTGCTTCTACAGACCCTTGCTTTCTTGGCACTCTGCTGTCTATCAAGAATAAAACTACCAAGAGCTGGGGAAGTGGGCAGGGAGAAGGAAGGAGGGTGGACTAGGGGATGAGGGACAGGATGAGCTGAGGGCTTGGCTGTCAGACAAATCTCGGTTCATATCTTACTCTTGTCCCTGTATGCACCTCTCTGATGTTCACCTCCCTTCTCTCTAACAATGTGGGCTATTTGCAGCTGTTGTAAGGAGCGGTGTAAGATGATGCATGTGAGGTCCCTAGCTTAACAAACTGGAGGTATTGGTAATAACAGCAAGTGTCATCAACTTTGGCATTGTCATGAGCCATGTGTCCTTACAGATTTCTTGTTACCAGATTATCATATAATTCAGTGAAATGCACTGACTGATTTTTCAGCCTGTGCAGATTCTGCTGAAGTCACACAGATATCATCTAATTTGTTGTTGTTCTTTGAGGAGATTTTGTATCAAATATTGTAAAGCATTAGGTATAAAAGAGAGTGTAATATTCAAAACGTTTCAAACTTTCATCTAATTCCAAACCCATGAGCTAAGCAGCTGTCAGTAACTGTACTTCTTCACACAATCTGTCATATAGGCCAAATGATCCACTGTGTGCACAAATCATGCCCCAAGGAACATGGCCCAGGAAGGGTCAATACAGTATACCTGTCACAATTAGCCTGTCTAGCAGTCCTTCTGCAGCCTGCTTTGCTTCACCCAGGGATAATGGTGGCCATTACTTACTTTCCTAGAGCAATCCTTCCAAAAGGCTCATGCCTGACAAGAGGGAATGGAACTGAGAGGGCAGTGGGACACTCGGCATGCCATTCCTCCCTCATTTCTCCCTCTCTAATTGGATTGATTTTTCCATAAGTGTGTCTGGGTAGGGACATACCTCTTAGGCTATCTAAGTTAGGGGGGGAAGATCTCTTCTGCAATCCATGTGTACCATCCATCCAGCAGGTACACATGGAGTTTTCTGGAGTGGTCTGAGTCCATGATTAAATTCTAGGAGAACCCAATACTTAGATATGCACACTTTTCTGCCTTCAAAATGGGGTGGAGTTTGAGTAACTGAGTTGGTGGTCAGAGGTGCCAAGAGAGAGACCAGCATTCTTGATAAACTATTACCTTGTTATTGGTCAATTACATAGCTATTACTTGTAGAAAGAAGTTTACAATATCTACATTGTTTGTGAGAAACATAAATTATTGACCCATATAAACAATTTTTCATTTGTTATATTTCTGTGTATAATATTTAGTCTGCAGGGGGGAAAAATGCTTCACTAGTACCTTCCTAGTGATATGAATTAAAGGGAAAAAGTAATAAAATTAATTGTCTATTTATAACTTAGAAATAACTACAAATATTTTGACAGAATGATTCAGAAATCCATAGTAATGAGCATACGTTTTTTCCAGGCAAACATGTGGTTCTCATACCTCCACAATGGCTGAAAATATTTTGCTCTCTGGGGGAATCTTGCACATGCTAATTCATGGAGAACTTTTATTCTCTTTTTATTCACAGAGAGCGAGGATTGAAGAGCCTATCTTTTTAATGTAGTGCGAACATTTCTTAAAACTTAAGATCATTTATGTTTTTCTAAAAGATGTGTTCAGATGTTTACACTTTAAATAATATAGCTATTTTTACATAAATACAGAAAAGACAGGATATAAATACAATATTAAATGTACAATCTTGTTGTGGAGCCAGCACTAAAATAGGATTTTTATTGTTAAAATCTTCCTAAGAGCACTCTGCATTGATGAGATGAAGCTGCTGTGAAGTCTGTTTTATCTATCCCTGAAATTATTTTGTCAGTCTCTTTAACTATCTAAGTATTTTTTACAGTTAGAATTAAGAACCCAAACCTATCATTAGTAGTTTTATAAATTCTTAGTAGAAAATCTGTACACCAAAGAAAGGAAACAAAATTTCTTCTTAAGTAGAGGATGTCCTACGACTTGAAACAATGAACAAATAATGTAAATAATACACCTGTCAAAATTTGTATTTTCTCTACTAGAATGACAGAGGGGAAACATTATAGCCAAATATGCAAAGAAACTTTTGTCATGCTTCCAGTACAAGGGCTTAAGCTTTCTTAGGTATTCCTGCACCATTCTATAATGGCTGCTGAGTAACATTAGCATAATCCTGAATTATTAAGAAAATTAGAGGTCAGATTTCCTTTACAAGAGAATTCAACCTATGTGAATCAGGCCTGAGAGGGTCATAGCATTCCAGATGTGTGCCTGGTGGTAGGTGTAAAGTGCACCACATGTAGAGAATGTGCACAGTAAGGAAAAAGACAAATTACCTGGAGCTATTACTGTCATTAGTTCCATCAGCCTGGGAAGCCCTCCCACGGCATTTTCAGTGTAGTGTGTGGAGCAGGCCTGGGGCTTATCACATCTCGCAGGGGGTCGTCTTCTGCCGGGCATAGTCACATAGTTTGACATTTCAGTTAAAAAAAAAAAAAAAAAAAATTCTGGGCCCTCATTCTCCATACAGGCATCTGTTTCCCAGCTCCACAACCAGTGGCGAAAATAAAGGGAGAGCCAGCCCACTGAAGGCTGCAATCATTTATCTGATGGCAGAATTGCTAGCCTTTCTAGAGGTGCACACTATTCTTTCGCATAATGTTTTAAGCCAGGGACAATAAGCCTCTGCTACTGCATTGTACCAGAAGCTCCTTTGGGGGTTGTTTGACTAACCTTTTGAATATTTCGCCATAATTAAAAGGTTAGGGATCTATCCCACAAGCAATGTGATGAAATAATGAAACATGCATAATATTAGACGAAATATTGCGTTTAGACTGTACCATGGGAACCAATGAGAAACACTTAAGGGACAACTGATGTAACAAAGCCATTTTCCCAAGATAGTTTTCAATGTAGAGGTGCACATGGACAATATTTATTCTGGGATATTAAGCAAAAAGAGCAAAACACTATAAATACATATAATAATCAAAACTATGTAGGAATCTGTGCCTGTGGCAAGTAATACACATAAAAGAAATGGGTTGTGGTAAGGTGCTATGATTTTTGTAAACTGTCCTTTAATTATTTGCTAAAATCTCTTTAATGTTGCATATTCTCCTCAGTTAAAGGAAACCACAAAAGTATTAATATATGTATACAAGCATTCTCATGAAGGAAACAGTGAAAAAAGAAAGAAATCAAGTGTAAAAACACAACGTATTTCCCACTTCATCTTTAGGGAAAAACATAAAGATTTAGCATCCATCTGAACAGAGAGAAAAAAGATGCAAAGAACACCAAGTAAATTCATTCAAGAGAATAAAGCTTTTCTCATACACTTCTTAATAACATTAATAACAATCCCACATATAGGGTTTATTGCCTAGTAGGTACACATGAGATTTATCCTGCAAGCATTTCTCCTGCATGTGGAAACTATGGTTCAGAGAAACTAAGTAACATGCCCAAGGTCAAGCAGCAAGTATTCATATCCCAGACTGCCTGACTCCATGCCCTTAACCTCTGTTACAGCCTCTCTTTCTTTCTCTCTCTCTCTCTCTCTCTTTCTCTCTCTTTCCTCTCTCTCTGTCTGTCTCTGTCTCTCTCCCTCGTTCTCTCTGCTGTTCAGAATCTTTAAGTCCCAGTCATCATTTTGAAGTAGCCCTCTTTTCTGTTTCTTCCCTTGACCATAGCCTCTAATAAAGCAGTACAGATTTCATCTGGCATTGGAAGGTCTGATATTCACTCATACTTCAGTTCATATCCAGTAAATAAATATTTAAGTATCTTCCATGCATTGTGATGGTACAAAGATTGTGAGATACAAAGCTGAAAAAAAAAATAAACACTTTGGGAACCTACAGACATGTCAGGAATACAACTCTGCAAACTGCCAAATGCAGGTCTGTTACAAGAGCACAAGACCTGTGCTTCTTGAGAAACTGGCAACTGAACTGAGAAATTAAAGGAAGAGATACGAAAGGCAGATGAATGCTGCATGGTAGGAAAAAAATCCCTGTAGAGGGTGAAAGGGAAAAAAAATAAAAAGAAGACAAAAACAAAAGCAAACAAAACCAAAAAAAAAAAAAAAACGACCATGGTACATTCCAGAAACTTGAAAGTGATCCATCTAGCCAGACTTAGAGTGCGATAATAACCATCAGAACTGTTGTAACTGGAACAGTCACATTTTTAAAGACCTGGAGGGTTTGCTTTTCCAGGAAAAAAATGATTAAAGATCTCAAAAGCAACACTCAACACTTTTTAGGGTTTGCCTTATTGCATGTCAACAGTAAAAACTGCTTTGTGAGACAGCCATTGCTATACATTGAGCTCTACAGAGTTAAGTGCTGGGACAAGTGAGAGCTGGACAACTCTTCTTCACTGAGAAAAAATAACTAAACATGGTCAAAGGAGAGCCTTAGAAGCCAAGAGGCAAAATGTCATCATATGCATTCTTCATGAAATCTTGCCAGGAACAGCACAAGAAGCAGCGCTCAGATGTTTCCGCCAACTTCTCAGAATTTTCTAAGAAATGCTCAGAGAGGTGAAAGACCATGGGTTCAAAACAGAAAGGGAAATCTGAAGATAGGGCAAAAGCAGACAAGGCCAGTTTATGAAAGAGAAATGAAAACAAATATCCCTCCTACAGGGGAAACAAAAAAGAAATCAAGGATCCCAGTGCACCCAATAGGCCTCCTTTGGCCTTCTTGTTCTGGTTGTCACCCCCGAATCAAAGAACATCCTGGCCTATGTGTAGGTGATGTTGCAAAGAAACTGGGAGAGGTGGAATAACACTGCTGCAGATGACAAGAAGCTTTATGAGAAGAAGGCTGCAAAGCTGAAGGAAAATTACAAAGAGTATATTGCTGTATACTAAGCTAAAGGAAAGGAAAGCCTGATGCAACAAAAAGGGGAGTTATTAAGTCTGAAAAAAGCCAGAAAAAGAAGGAAGAGGAGGAAAATGAAAATAAAAAAGAAGATGATGATGAATAAGATGGTTCTAACAGTTTTTCTCTTTTGTCTATAAAACATTTAACTGCCCTGTATACAACTCCCTCCTTTTAAGGAAAAAAAACCCTGAAATCTAAGACTAAGATTTGTTTTTAAACTATTCATTTTGTGCATAGTCAGCACACTGTTGAATGTGTCTTTAGATAGAACTGTCCTGGTAGTACTTTTAATAGCCATTAACTTTGCCTGGTACAGTGTGGGGGTTGTAAATTGGTGTGGAAATTTAAAGCATGTTCTTGGTGCACAGCACAAATTAATTTTATATGGGGATAATAGTGTTTTCATCTTCAGTTGTCTCTGATGCAGCTTATATTAGGAAATAATTGTTGTTCTGTTAACAGAATACTACACTGTAATTGCAAAAAAAAAAAAAAAAAGGTGCAGTTCTTTCAGTTCTTTTGTTGACATTCTGAATGCTCCTAAGTAAATGAGATTTTTTTTTTTTTTTTTTGAGATGGAGTCTCACTTTGTTGCCCAGGCTGGAATGCCGTGGCAAGATCTCTGCTCAGTGCAACCCCCACCTCCTGGGTTCAAGCGATTCTCCACTCATGTAGCTGGCATTACAGGCATGAGTCACTATGCCTGGCTAATTTTTGTATTTTCGTAGAGATGGGGTTTCACCATGTTGACCAGGCTGGTCTCAAACTCCTGGCCTTAAGTAATCTGCCTGCTTTGGCCTCCCAAAGTGCTGGGATTACAGGCATGCGCCATTGTGCCTAACCAACTATATATAATTTTTTATTAAAATAAATAAATAAAAACTGTTTTTTGAATAAACACATCTAAATTAAGTGTTGTTATGCAAATTACTGATTCAATTAACTTAAATAATTGCTGCTTGTATCCACAAATTCTGTGAGGACTTGGGCATGTTCTTTTGACTAGAGATTGTTTTCCTCTCCTGCAAAACGGAATACACCTATGTCTTAGTATGTTTCCTGCTGCTGGAACAGAGCACCACAGACGGGTCATTTATAAAGACAGGAAATTTATTTGGCTCACAGTTCCAGAGGTTGGTAAATCCAAGAGTACGGAGCTGTTATCTGGTGATGGTCATCCCGTATCAGAAGATATCACATGGTGAGACAGACAGAGGAAATTGGGCAGCATTCATTCTTTTTATCAGGAGCTCACTCTCGCTGTTACCAATCCTCTCTTGCAATAACACCATTAATCCATTCATGATGGTGGAGCCTTCACGACCTAATCGCCTCCTAAAGGTCCTGCCTCTCAACACTGTTACAATGGCAATTAAGTTTCTAACATATGAACTTTTGTGGGACACATTCAAACTATAGCAACCTATCTTACACGTTTGCAGATGATAATGAGAAACAATGTAAAATTATCACCTAGCCAGGGGTGGCACATAGATGATAACCATTAAGTAGTAGCTATAGTAGAAGAGTTTAGAAAGCTAAATGTCTTCAAATCTCAATTTAGTGACAAGAAGCAGAAAAAGTCATTTTCTCATCTGCTTCATACTTGGTCCTCAGTCCTGACTGGTTGTTCAAATACGTGAATATTCTACTAACAGCAGAGTTCAATTTTGCTAATGATTCCAAAGCCTTCCTGCCTTTCCCCTACTTCATGTCCATTTACGTTTTAATAAGAATATGTGCTATGGATCAACAGCTTCAAGTCAGAAGTCTTGACACATTCAAGATAAGGACTCTAGGAACAGTTAGGACGTTCTTAGGCTTAGCAAAAGGTGCCCCAAAAGTTCTTGTTCGCTGCCTCTGTCTTCTAGCTACCCATCTGGCTTATGAGTGGCTTACTGTAGAGCGAATCAGTTCAATGCCAAGAGGTCTGGGGAGTCCTGTAGAAAGCCTGGCTGTCATGAATTTATCTAGGCATGTATCTCTCTGAGACATTTAATTGTACTCTGCCTTGTAAAACCTAGACCTTTATTTAATTCTACAACTTTCCAAGATACGTTGTATATGTATTCTTGCTAAGCACAGTGAATAATTTGGACTGCCACCCTGAGATAGTGGGTGATGAGAAAGAAAATGATTCTCATTAACTCTCAAGTTTAAAAATATACTTTTTGTATCACTGATTTTGAAGAAATTTTTTTTTTCCTTTCTAGAAGAACACCAGTTTGGTGAAAACAAATGTAGTTCGAATTGTTATGGTTTTTTTTTCTTTCCCACATATGGACAATCAAGATTTGTCTTTGAAAACAGATAATTAATATCACAATATCAAATTAATACAGTTCGAAGAGGTAAACTATTTTTCCATTGTTAATATACTTTGTACATGATGTGCATTTTAGACATTGCATGGCTGAACACTGAATGATGACAGTTCATTCAGAAAAAAATCAAGATTTAGATTAGAAGACTTTTATATATCAAATTTGGATTCTTCAAGGAATGGAATAATTAAAATATTTATCATTATGGAAGTATTCTCACTTTTATTGCCTTGTATAATTTTAGCATAATCAAAATTAGAGCTCAAATGAAAAAAGATGGAATCCTTATCATTCCAGAAGGAAATGGCATTAAAGAAGTCACCATAACTAAACATTTTTAAAACTGAGTGTTTTCAATTAGACCCATCAAATTATTTTGCTTTATCTTGACACACTTATCTATACTACTCCTTATGCATTTTCTTACCCATCAGATGGGGTTTTCCTTTCTATGTGCTCTACACTGACCCTCAAAAATCTTCAAATCTGTTCTTCCTCTATTCATTTCCCCATTTACTAGCGACTTTATGATTTATCCTCTTGTATATACTCCAAAGTATTGGGTGGTGAGTCATTAACCTTTTAAAGTTATTTTGCATTACAAATAATAGCTAACCTAGTGTGATTATATGTGCTACTAGGTTTGGTCTTTCTTTCCCCCAATGAGCTTGCATTCTAGGGCACACCTATAATTGCATACGCCCTATCATTTTGCAAAAAGCAAAGTAAACCTAAGAGAAACTATAAACTCTGGGTGGGTATCCATCCCAGGAGAGGCAAATTATGGCAGATAGTATTACCGATTTTCTATTACCATGGACACCTCAGCAACGCAAAATGATACATTACCCTCTGATTGCCCAGTGTTATCAGGCTTGCAAAGTATCAGCTGGATGGTATGTCACAGTACAAAATATATAAAAACTGCTTCTTGCCACCTGAATTTCAAAGGCTCAACAGATTAAGAACTTATTGTGGTTTTTAAGTCTGTTGCTTGTTTTCAAATCTTTGCAGCTGAGTTTTTAACAGTATGGTAATATATAGTTCAAAGAATATTACCTTCTGATGAAACACCGCATATTTTAGCATAGTGGCAACGAAACCAAGCAAACTGCTAACTTCTTAAACAGTTTTACAACATGCCAGTAGACATTTCTCTTAGATTTTTGCCTAGACTCTTGTAATTACTGGATAATTACCTCTCCATACTCACTTTCTTTTGACAGCTTAGTTCTAGCCCCTGGGAGTTTAACATCTAATTGGTTTGTTTGCTTAGACTGCGGAATCTTGAGTCTTCTTGAACTCAGCAAAGTCAGACAGCCAAAGGAGTTAAAAATATTTCAGTTAGTTCTATCCTCTGGAACCCATCTAAAAGGGTTAATAGAAGTACGAGCCTCTGGTACTTCTTCAGTCATTCTTCACAAGCCTGGTAACTAGACTCAGTGAATGTTTGGTTATTAGAGTAGATCTCTATAGAATCACCACACTCAATAAATGTCCAATAACAATAGTGAAGAGTTAGAAGAACTATATTTAAAATATTTTCTCCCTAATTCCCCTCCTAAATCTGGCTTCCATCTTTGCCTCTTTATGGTATCCAATGACCTCCATTCAGCCAAGTTCAAAGGCATTTTCTCTGTCCTTATCTTCCTTGATCTTTCTGATGTATGGGGCACAGCTTTTCATACCTGCCCCTTTGAAGACTTCTGGCTTCAGTTCCGGAGACATTTCTATTGTCTTTTATTTTTCCTCATCACCACCCTGATCTCTTCACTTATTTCTCACATTTATGTCTTTCTTTTTTTTCTTATACCTTTCCAGTCACTTTTCTTCCAATGTATCTTTGATGAATTACTGTATTATTTGTGTCTTCCTGCTTTTTAAAACTCTTCACAGATTCTTTTATTTTCACTAAGTTATATAAGAGAATAACTTCCAGATACCTAACACTGATCTATTTCTTTATGTACAGTGTTAGATACAACAAGGGTATATCAAAACTCAAACACACAGCTTCAATATATTAATACAATTCATGCATACACAATTATCTCATTTTCACTTTTTTTGAGCATTCACCACCTTTTCAAAGGTCACCTCCTCAAGGAAGCATTACTTGATATCAATCTCTCCATCCCCTTTCTGTGGGTGATTTTTCTTTATAGTGTCCATCCGTGCCTTCATTATAGTATGTACTTACTTGTATGTTCTTTGAATGCACCACAAAAGTGTAAGCTCCATGAAGGCAGAACTCTTTGTTTTGTTCACTTCTACATAACTAGCACATAGAATAGTGCATGACACATAGTAAACACTAGAGAAAAATTTGAATGGATTAATGAAACAGTGAGTAAGTGAGTAAATGCACATTTCCTTCAGATGCTGTAATTCAGATTCGGAACCTCAGTCATCCTTGACTTCTTAATGCTGCCTTAATGCTCTAGTCTATATCTGGCTTAATCTAGGCTAGGGAATTGCAACAAATAAGACACAATAATTCAGTGGCTTAAAGAAACTAAAACATTTATTTCTCCTTTACAGTTTGAGCTGAATGTTTCAAGTTGCAGGCAGCTCCACTCCCTGATGTTACTTGGGACATTGGTTATTTCTGTCATGTTGCTCTTCTATATGTATACCTTTGTGAGTACCCGCTAGTTGGATGGAAAAAGACAGCATAAAGGAAGCATACTCACTATCTCAAGGTCTAAGCCTAGAAGGACCCACAGTACTTCTGTTGTATTAATGCTCTAGTGATACAGGTTTTTTTTTTTTTTTTACATCAAAAAACAAATCTGTTTAGATTCCTAACTATAAGGGAGCCTGGCATACGCAGCCTATCCATATGCTTATAAAGAAGGGAAAAACAAATTCTGATGCACAACTACCAGACTCCCCATATGAGTAAGTTCCTTGGAATTTGTCACAGATCAATTTCTTCCTTTCTCTTCATGCCACCCCCTGCCTGAACCACTAGGATCCTTGACTTGTTATTTTCCTGGCCTTCAGTCTTTCATCTTACCACCCTATCTCATTTCAAAAGCCAAATGACTTTTCCGAATTATAACTATGACTTTTAATTCCTGGTCTCAAAATCCTGTGGCTAGCAATTACTACCTATGACAAGTTCAAATTATTTGGGATGGATTTCAAAATTCTCTTCAGTGCTGATATCCTCCGCAACTTCACAAAGTTAGGCTCTAAAAATTCTTGAAGTCCAGCACATTTTACATACAATGTTCATGTGGCTTAATCTCCTAGAGTTTCTTAAAGTGGAGACTTAAATTTTCAGTTATATAACATCACCATATATTTTCCTTCAAGGCCCTGTATATAAGGGGCTTTTAGAACAGTGTTTGATAATGTAATTGAAAAGTCACAAAATAAAACCGCAACCTAGATTTGATGTAAAAAACAAATCTATATCACCAGAGCATTGATACAAGCAATTATTATAAATTTCCTCAAGCAATAGTTTCTCTAATCATTTTGCAAAAGCCCATTTTTTAAGGCAGTGGCTCTCAATATGTGCTCTGGGGAACTCTAAGAAGGTGTTCCCAAAATCTTTTCAGGGAGTCTGTGAGGTCAAAACTCTTTTCAGGATAATGTTGGGCCAGGCGTGGTGGCTCATGCCTGCAATCCCAGCACTTTGGAGGCCAAGGTGGGTGGATCACTTGAGGCCAGGAGTTCAAGATCAGCCTGGCTAACATAGTGAAACACTGTTTTTACTAAAATACAAAAATTAGTCAAGCATGGTGGTGGGCGTCTGTAATCCCGGCTACGTGGGAGACTGAGGCAGGAGAATAGCTTGAACCTGGGAGAGGTCAGTGAGCCGATATCACGTCACTGCACTCCAGCCTGGGTGACAGAGTGAGACACTGTCTCAAAGAAAAAGAAAAAAAGTTAAGACCTCATTTGCCTTTTTACTTTCATTCTTTCACAAGTGAACCTGCAGTTTCAGAGGCTACCTGATATCACTATAGTTTGAATGAGGAAGCAGATACAAGAATTCAGTTGTCTTCATTTGAGCCAGATATTTCAAAGATTTGCAAAAACAGATATAGTTCCATTCTTCACATTAAATTTTTTGTTTTGTTAAACTATGGTTATTTTTATTAAAAAGTTGTTTACATTAACATGTAGTGTTATTTTTAATGAATTAATATTTGTAAATTATTTTTAATATGTTATATGATACCTACTCATAGATATAACTCCCATAAATGAAACCTTTGAGGTCCTCAATAATTTATTTCTTTTTCTTTCTTTTTTTTTTTTTTTTTTTTTTGAGCAGTAGCAAGGTTTATTGTGAAGAGCAAAAGGACAACGCTCCCACAGCATGGAAGGGGACCCAAGAGGGTTGCCACTGCTGGCTGGGATGGCCAGCTTTTATTCCCTTGTTTGTCCCTTCTCATGTTCCGTTTTTGTCCTCAATAATTTCTAAGAGTGTAAAGCAGGTTTGGGAGCCACTGCTTCAGGGTTATAAATTATAGTTTTGCTACAGTTTTTGGCACCCATCCCTTTCCCTGTCATCTTCTTTCCTCACTTCCTAGAAGTAAGAAGACTGGAGATCGCTGAAAATGTTGGTAAAATAATTTTCATTATCTGATCTAAAATAGTCCTCCCTCGAGTCACCAAGGACTTCTTTGAAGTTCTGCTATTACACATATGAAGGAAAAACAAGGGAACTGAGAGTTGTTCTGAAAAACAGGTACAGAGGTCATTAGGAAAACGGGCTCTGGTGGCTCTCATGCATAACTGATGACTGTGAAGTGCTTTACAGATAGAAAAGTGTTATGCCATGGCAGAAACAACCACTATGCACCTCTCACCCTAGAAGAAACTGACTCCTTTCTTGATGTTCCCTATAAAGAAGAATTAAAACAGTCTATGTAGTGCTTCTAGAATATTTTAGCTTGAATAACCAAAACAATATTGAATGTGAACAACATTCATCATTTATACTCTTGGACTATCACTCAGTTCTATAATGTTAGAGAATCTAGTCTAATACCATAGACTTAGCTTTGCCCTAGAGAAAACTCTAGGCCACAGCCAAAGGCTGCCACCATACACATTAGGAATGCACATATTTATCCACAAGACTGATTTCATATAATTTATCACTACTACAAAATGAAAACATAAACAAAGCATCACTCAAATTCCAGTAAATAGTTCAATACAAACAACTTCCTATGTGGTAAGTAAGCAGCATAGAGCAACTTTGGTTCTAGATCTCAGTAGCAGAGAAGTTATATCACCTACCTAGCAGCAGTATTTCTGAACTATCAGTTAACTAAGGGATTACTCCTAAAATTCTAAAATGTGAGAAAAATATTTTCAGGCCTTTTTCTCCCCTTCTATAATGCATTTGTCTTTAAAGTCAATTCTAATCCTACCATTTCATATGCTTATTTTCATTTATTAGACTAACATATTTCCAGGGCCTAGATGGGATCAAAATTACTTCTTAGGTGGTTTTAGCCGTAGCATACTTGCTACAAAGAAATTGCTGGTTGAAATATCTCCAAGCCCTTTTTTCCACATGACAGACAAGGGCATTTTCCATTAACATTAATGAGACTTATGAGTCCATCCTGATGGGATAACAGACCTGAAAGGTAAGTTTTTATCGGCAGTAAAGCATCCTTCACCCAAGTGTTCAACTTCTAGTAAATAGATAGAAATTTGCCCATGTATAAACTGTTAACGAGACTAGTGCCTTTGAAGTTGCGAAGACTTTAAGAATACATCATCGTCTTAAAATATGAAATGTGCTTTGATACAAAAACAGAATTCTAAGTAGCAATCTCCAAAATATCTCCATAAGTTATGGAGGAAAGTAAATGAATTATTTCAGAATTTACTAAAAAGTTTTATTCTTCAGAAACTGCTAATCCATATTTTCCACATGTAATCTTTTTAGATATCAGCCATCCATGTTAGTGAAAGTAAAGTGCTGTATTTTGAAAACAAAATCACTCATTGTTTTTGTAAATGAAACACTGCTTTTTAGGCTGCCAGCCTATTTTTATTTCAACTATTTCTTTTTGAGAACTGATCTCCCATAACAAAAATTCTTGGACTACTGAAATAAAAATTCAAATAACCATCAGTTATACTTTTAGAGTTTAATATGAGATTTTTACTACTTGGGACCAAAAGTTTTTCCATACTTAAAATACACTGTTTCAAAGTATATATTCTTTTTATGAATCTCATTCATTTTTTTTTCTGTTTCCTCCTAATCCTTCCAAAAATCAGGGATAATTTTTTTTTGTTAAACCTATTTGTAGAGTAAACCTCCTGTTTATAATTAATAAACCAAATTAATGGTTGTTCTAATAAATAAGAATTGAAAATTTTAAGACAAAACATGTCTTTACCTAGGTGTGGGCAATTTTTTTTTTTATGGAGGGGAAGAAAACTTATTTAAAACTAATCAAGAATATGAGTAATTAAAAGTAGCAAAAAAAATCACAGAATAGAAACTGCACAAGTAACATTTTGCAAATCATAACTTTACTGTGCATTGAACAAGTTTACTGTTTTTTATTACAGAACTCTGAGAAAATAGATAATACTTTCTGAAGGAATATTAATTAAAAAGCTATTAGAAAAAAGTAAAATCTTTCATAGCCTTTAAAAGTTAATTCCCACCATATTTTACTTTATCATATTCAGTGGCCTGTCTAGTATTATCTCTACATACCTGCTAACTTTAACATGTTTCAAACAACACATTGTATTTGTGACAGGTCAAAATAAACAGCAAACTTTACCCATGAGAAGAAGAAAAGTCTGTGCCTGAGTTATTGCTAAGGATTGTTTTCTGGAGAAAGAAATAACAAAAAAAAACCTCCCTACAGAAATTCTTCAATTTCACAAAACTTGTGTTTTGCCTTGTGTCGTTTTTTTCTTGGTGACACACAGCTGTGACACAGAAAACAGGCAGGGAAAACACGAAGGTGTGGATTTTCGGTGTCACCAAACCTGGGAAATGTGGTGTTTGTATTAACACCACGTTAGGCACATAACCAAATTACTCTCACCTACATCTATAGGTAGTTTTCAGACAGAGGCAGTATTACCTATTCTATGCCAATCTCTCTCTTTCTATCTGGCGCGCGCACACACACACACACACACACACACACACACACACGTAAACTAGAATAGTCAATTCTAAGATGTAACTAGAAACCCCCTTTTCTTGAAACAAGAAAAAACAAATCCCATAGGGAAGGGCCAAAATTATAAACAACTTAATCTCAATTAATTTGGAATTCGAGCCACAAAATTCTTGGCTATAAATCTCCAAGCCCAGCTATTGGCTCCTCCAAAAAGGGCTTTACAAAATCTGTCCCAATAGTTCCCTTGCTCCCAAGTGGATAACACTGCCAGTCTCTTTGCGGTGGCAGCCGGTTAGGGAGGACCAAGGCTTCCATGACGTGTCCGTGAACTGGTCACGAAAACACTGGAAAGTCACGCCACTTGTTTATACTCTTGGGGAAAGGGCGATCGGCTGCGCAGGGACACCTTGTCCAAGATGGTGACACATCCTTCTCGGTACATTCGGGAAAAAAACTCGGCTTATTACTGAACTAAATGTTTTTATTGATTGCCCTTGAGTCAGAGCCCACTGACCCTGCGAACCATAAATGGCTTTGGCGCAGAACTGTCATTTCCAGGCAGCAAGAGGAGATACTGGATTAGTCAAAGACACCTCGCTTAAGCTTTCTTCCACTGTCCCTCCACCCTTCCGCCTCCGGGCTTTGGAAGCAAGAAAGGGGCTGCAGCTGGGTACCTCTCCAGGGGCCCGAGGGCGCACGGAGAGAGCGGCGCGCGCTGACACGCGCATGCCGAAGTGGAACGCCCGGCCCTGCCCAACCTGGGGAGCAGAACGGCCGGGCGCTGCGCACGCCCGGACCCGGCGTCTGCGGCTGCAAAGCGGCCAGGTCGCGGAACCAAGAAGACAAATGAATGTTATGCCGCCTTCTCCATTAAACAATAAAGCGAGCTGTAAAGCCTCAGGTGCTGTGTTTGTTGTGCCGTCTGCGTCGAGCGGTGGCTCCGGACCCGGGCGAGCGGAGCGGAGTGGGCCGGGGAGCGCCTCTTCGGCTGATTCCAGGGAAAGATAAGGAGCCGCCGAGCCACCAGCTCTGTCTAGACTCGCGACCTCACAAGTCAAGCGCCTTGTTTGGATTAGCCCTCCAGATCTGCCAACCTGATCAACTCCTGAAAGAGAAGGGCCCAGAAATACCCTTATTTTCCTCTCTCGGATCACGTCGATTGTCCCTGCTCTAAAGGATCAAGGGCTGACTTGCCCGCGGGAGTGGCGGGGCTGGTTAGACCAGTGTCCGGGTCCCCCATTCCCAGCACTTCCCACCCCTAACCTGAGTGCAGATAGGCGCTGCGCTGCCCTGCCCGCTGGACTTGGGCAACGCACCTGGGAGTAGAACCACTGGGACAACCCGCAAAATTAAGTAGCTAACTCGGTCAAATCCACAAATAACATCACTTCAAAATGA
The DNA here is from genome assembly GCF_028878055.3 of Symphalangus syndactylus. NCBI lineage: Eukaryota > Metazoa > Chordata > Mammalia > Primates > Hylobatidae > Symphalangus > Symphalangus syndactylus. The sequence goes on from NC_072440.2 coordinate 48,399,259, forward strand.
ACACTAACTTTTGATCAATGGAATGGAAAGAGGATCCCAGGCAAGGAATAAGCAGTTCTAAGGCTAAGCAGAGTCTTACATGGCTTCGGAAAGGGGGAGTCCATGTGTCTTTCCTTCCCACCTGGCAAAAAAGCAATCTTACCCTACATCTTTCTTCCAAATCCAGGTGGTCTCTTTTGGGGGCTGTGTGTGTGTATACATACACATATAAATGATAGAAAGAAAATTACATATAGGTATGTGTATATTATATATGTATGTATATATGTATGTATGCACACACACATACATATATATAATTTTCTTTTTAGAACCTTTTGCTTCTCAATGCTGAGCGCTCTTGCAGGCAGATAATTAAGCAGAAATATTTGCAAAATAAATTTTTAGAAATTAGAATCAAGGAGTCCTAAGCGCAGTTCCGGGAAGAGACAGGCTTCCTCGAGACAGAGAAACTGGCTTCTTGGAGCCAACAGCTTAAGTACCATAAAAATTAAAGGATATGATAGTAACAATGCTCACAGCAAACACTCAGCAGCCTTCCCTGCCGCCCCTCCCCCTCCTTCACTCCCTGTGAACCAACTTCTCTGTCTACACTTCAGAAGTCTCTGGGAGGTGTGGAGAGATCCTCCATCACGGCTTGGGACATTGTAAGCTGTGAAGTTTATGTTTGTGGCGCCTGGGCTCAAACAGCCATTCAGTGGCTTGCTCCATTATCAAGAAAACAACAAACAGCAAAGATCAGTAAACAAAATCGGCTGCCAGAGCCTTGAATTAACTACTTGCATTTTAGTTTAAAAATACCAACTCGCACTGTAAAAGTTACTTTTTATTTTAAATAGTTATTGAGAATTCAAGATGTGGGGCCGTTTTTTAAGAGAACACTTTTAAAATAAACACACAAAAATTGCTCCCTCCTTTTTCTTCTTCTGCCCCCCCAAAGAAAAACAATTTGCCCCGTTGTGATGTAAATCTTTAATTGTTGATTAGTGAAAAGGAAGGAAATATTCCTAAAGAAATAGAACTCGGGCATCATTTGGATGATGAATCTCATTTACAAAAGTTGACTAAACTTAACTTTACAAATAAGAAAAGAAGTACTTTCTGCTTAGACAGTACACTCGTATAGGTATGAGATTTAAAACCCAAAGTGGCTGGGTGCCATCCAAACTTAGCTCTTTAAACTTTTTTTTTTTTTTTTGAAAAAAGAAAAGGCTAAGTAAAGCCACATGGGATTTTACAACAGTTACATGTCATGAGATAGATCTTATGGCTTAAAATTCAAGGTGCTAGGGAAATACAAGGTACTTCCAAGGTAACCTGAAAGCACATTGTCTTTTTAGCTAGTCTCAAAAGGATAAGATACACCAGAAAAGAGGTCAACATTATGAGTTTAACAAGTTGATCAGGGTGAATAGCAGCCAAGCGTCACAAAGTCATCTATTTAATCTTGAACTCCAAGAAAGTTGTCAATGGGCAAGTGGGTACACATACACACACAGAATTACAAATAACCAGAAACCTTGTTTCAAAGGAGAAAAAAATCTTCAAACATGCTTCTAACTTAGAAAAGAACTTTTTTGATTTGTAAGAAAACCCAAGTTCATTTGATGAATGGGATAGAGGGAAAATAGGCTGAAATGGAAGATAGTATTGCGCTGAAACTACAGAGGAAACAATATCCTGTCTTTAAGGCTATGTATATTGGTATGAATTTTCCGATTTAAGGGGAGCATACTAGATGTTTTTAGCTGCATTAAATTTTAGCTTGCAGAAGCTGGAGGAAATGAGTCATAATGTCCAGAAGGAAGAATTCAGAGTAATAAGGGAGGGACGATCAAAGATAATAACAAGCAGGAGGAATTTCATTACAAGAGCAGAGCTCAAAACTCAGTCTCCAGAGGTGTGCAGAGAAAAGTATGCAAGAGATGATTTGCAAACAAAATGACATTTCAGCTACACATTTTAGAGTGCAGGCTGAGGAGTCTAAAAGGGGAAGACACACCTTCATATAAATAATAAAAGAACTAGAATGCTATTGACCCATCAATCCATTCTCAGCCATCAGGCAACAAATATCTTGAATCTAGCAAGTGAAACCAAATCATTCATCACCCCCTCCCTAAATTATTGTGCTTAAATTCAAGCGATGGACTTCAGAATACTGACATCTATATATGTAAACCATCACCGCCCCCCACCCAGACATGCAAACATATTCTTAATCTTAGAAATCAATTCAAGGAGGAAAAAGCTTCTCAAAGATGGATGCCTCACTTAAGTCTCTCTATTGCATTCAAATCCTAAATAAAGTGTTTTCCATCTCTAGTCCCTAACATTTTTGAGTCCACCAGAGGCTATGGCTAGGGAAGCGGGTCCAGTGTTTTCCAAGTAAGGAAGGATTGGACTCTCAGTCACTTTGCAGGCATGACACCAATATTCACGTTGAAACTGCCATCCTTACACATGCATATTAGTTGCCATTTCAGCTATAATGGTGAGGAAAAAGGAAAAAAGAGACCAATAGAAGTAGTGAATGGGAAGCTAAAAGAATGAAGTCCCTTGGCAAGAGATTAGAGGAGGGAGATCCGAGTGAAAAACAAAACAAAACAAAAAACAAACAAACAACAATAAGAAAACCTTTCCCAGAGAAGACCCGTGTGAGATAAGACATAACTTCTGTTTTTCTCAGCAGAAGACTGCAAGCCATTATTACCACCAGCCAAATTATTACCCCTCTGTCAAGAATTAGACACAACAATCAAAGTAATCAACGGGCATGTCTAATGCACTGTAACATTTTCAATGCGAAGTTTGTTTTCTCTCTGCCTCCACGTTAGAGCCTGTAATTAACCCGTTATGTAGAACCAAGCCAAACAAAAGCCTAATTGAGGCTGGCTTCCAGACTTGCTGCAGGTTTGGAGAGGGTGAAAGTGACTTGAGAGCTGGGGGGCACAGTCTCCACCTCACCCTATCGAGCCTGGAGGGGTACGCCACATGACACACGATTAGGGTACTTTAGCTTTCATATTTATTAAGAATTGTCAGGTACTGAAAATGGCATTACACTCGCGCATACAAATCAATGCAGTTTCCAGAGTCAAAGCATCATCCTGGGGTGGGGGTAAAGGGAGGAGAGGGAACAGGGTGGAGCCCCAAATCCTAATTCGACGCCAGCAAATGAAGAAGCACCAATAAGCCCGATTTCGGGCAGTGCCATTTATCTTTTCCAGGGTTCTGGCTCTTGCACTTGAACTATTGCTAAATGCCAGGGGAGGAATAGTCTGTCCCAGAGAGCATGCCCGTAACCCTGATAGCTGACGGGTCCAGCAAAGCACACGACCTGCTACCCCATCCCATAAAAGGTGGTTTCCCAACAGAATATATGCCGTGTTTCTCCCCACAGCCAGTCATCCTTCCCATGATTTTTGAAATTGGACTTGGGCAAGGGACGAAGCGGAGGTGGGAGAGGGGAGAAGAGGCAATAAAATGTACACACTGACTAGTCTGGGAATTGCAGAGCATACTCTCTTCTCTAGGCCTGTTCCTTCTGCACATATAGAGCAGCATTTCTCAATCGGCTGACAGCCCGCCACTGGTAAATAATGTTCATACCTCACTGGCTAGGCAGAAAGTCTCTCTTTCACCAAGAGCTTATATATTTGACATATGGGTCATTTCAACAATCTCAAGCAGGAGACTTTGGTATAAATCACTTATTCTAAGAAAATAAAATAGTGACTCTGAATCAAAAGCCATTTTAAGCAAGACCCTCTTCCTATTTGAGGTGGGTGGATGGGTGGGGTACGGCAAGAAAGAGACTGGGGGAAGGAAAGAGAGGCAGAGAACAGCATCTCATTTTCACAAAACCAGTAGCATTATCATAGCTGAGAGCTAAGGGGCTTCCAACCAACTTTGATCCAACTATTGAAACCCAAACTTGCAAACTCGACCTTAACTACTTACAATACAATATCACTCCTACTGTGTGTCAGTTTACCCCAATTCACATGCAATCCTTACTTTCAGACATTTGAATAGCTTGTTTGTAAACATAAAAGAGGGACCCTGGATCATTGTGTTTATTTATTTATCTATGCCAAATGTTTATTAGTGAAATAGTCCTGAAGATATAATTCTACATATGGCGCTTTGATTTCACATAATATTTAAGAAAAAGACAAAACACACAGCATTAGACATATAATTCAAAGACCACCATACAACCTTTATCTTTTTTTTTTTACTTCAGCAAACAAAAAATGTCAAATGACATGAAAAGTGGCAAGTCTTCCGACAATAAATAATAAATTACTTTATAATTTTTGCAATGCAAGAGCAAACAAAAAAAGTTTCCTTTTTTTTCCTTTTTATTTCCATAGAGAGAGAAAACAGTCATTTTAACCAATAACTATACACATCTTTGGGGGAAAAGTTCTTGGACAGACACAAGTCAAACACAATCCCGAGACGCTTGTGGCAAAATAGAGGTAACCTTGTTGCAATGCTTTATAAGTTGGTTTTTAAATCTGAATTCAAAAACCTTTAAAGTCGCTTCAGACTTCTTGATAAAGGATGGATCTCAAAAAAAGGGGGGAGGGGGCAAAGTAAAAAATAAACCAGCTACAGGACAGGCCAAGAGACCCAGGATTTCAATTAACCCCTTGTTAAAGTCAACTTTAAACACATCAAACCAACGCAGCTCCACCTTCCTGAAAGGACTCTTTCAGCCAAGGAGGCCAGTCTCTCTTCCTGCGCTTTTTTTGCTGGAGCTCCTGTTTGGCAAGGCAATGACCAATATAGAAACAGCACCATTCAGATTAGGATGGACTAGAAAATTTTCTATTTTTGTTTTTCTCTAGATGTGCAGTGAAATGAAAATGCTTTTTTTGAGATCCTTGAATATAAATCCTCTACGTTTTAAAAACGTCTTTTTTTTCAGTCCTTCTAAGATCATTGAATAGCATATACTGGGTTTTGCGTTTTGTTTGTTGTTTAATTCTAGTAAAATCCCATGATTGTCTTCACAGTGTTGCTACCATATCACCTTGTCATTAAAACAGACTTCGTGCATTTCATGGAGCATTCATTTCTTGATTCAGTTTTCATTGACTGGGTCATTAAATACTTTTGTTTCAGAGTTCAACATTATAATTTCCCACTTTCTCCAACAGGGAAAAAAAAATACAGAATGAATGTTCCTCATGCCTCAATAGGACTGGCTACCATGCTGTTAGGTGTATCTGGAAGCTGAGAGGACATTGATGCTACTTCACTGCCAGTGGAATTAGAACCCGGTCCTCCTTCTGAAAAATTGACCTGCATAGAAGGTTGAGAAATAAATAAAGGACGCTGGAATAGTATTCATAAAAAGATTACAAACTCATCATATTGTGTATGTAGAAATGTTTGTGTAGATAGATATGTAAAGATATTCACATAGATAACTGAATTTTAACAGGCTTAGAGAAAGCCTAGAGGAGAAAAACTTGAGAAGAAATCCTCTCACTTTCCCATCTTCCAAAAGATCTCTGTTTTAACCGAAACTGAAGTCCCAACATTATGTTGCATTAAATTATTTAAGAACAAATGTGTTTCCCACCGTAAAAGGGCATCACAACTCTACTATGCATGCTTGAAATAAAATTATCCTTCTGGCTACATGTTGCCCTGGGAGTAGGCGAGCTCTTGGTCTCTAGGCATCAAAGACTCTCTTCTTCAGTTGGAAAATCCGTAACAGGCTCAGATCCTTTGACAGGAGATTGAGAGGAGGCTCCACAGAACAAAGATTAACTCCTCAGCAGGCTCACAGCTTGGGCATTCTTCCTTGTTGGTCCTGCTGCCTCCTGGCCTTTCTCTCTTTCTCTCTTTAAATCAGGCTCTTCCTTCCAAAATGAGACCCATATATTATGACATCATCCCATTCTGACTCCTTCTTTTAACCCTAATATCTGACTCCTTCTTAAATATCTGACTCCTTCTTTTAACCTAAACGCATTGTACTGCTGTTGTAAACCTTCTCTAACCATGCCCACTCCTGCCTCAGCTTCCCTTCCACTGCTCTCACCTGACACTAAAGTTTCAGAAAGTGCAAACATTCGGCTGCCCTGAACCCTCCCCTTACATTCCTCCTGTGATTCAGGATTCGCTCAAACAACTCAACAGATTAATGATCTTAGAATAATTTTTTTTCCTAGTTATAGAGCCTACATTTCTTTCTACAGTAAATTTTTCCAATATGAGATTAAGGGACTTCTAGCCTCTGCACCCACTTAGCATTTGCAAACACAAGCCTGGGGCCAAGCCCTTTTAACCACTTGCCTCTGGCCAATTACCTAACTGTTGACATTGAGAAAGCAAATGCCCTCCAGGTAAATATGAGGGTAAAAAGCTAACCTCAACCGAAGCTTCATTTCCAAAAAAGGGAACAAGGTTTCAGGATAGATCTTTACATTTTATAAAACAAGATTCTATAAGGCTGATTACTCTATAAGAAAAAAAATCATCTATATAATTATAGCATATTACAAAGGACATATATTTATTGTTCTTATTTATCTTGACCCCTTAAGCCTTTTGTAGGCAAAAAGTGAATTAATTTTCTCCTCACTGGATGTGGAAAACATGTTAAGGTTTTCACAGATTAAACACTTTACTTCTGATTGGTAGAGCTCATGTCCCTTTTGCTATACATGGTACACACTGTGTGTCACTATGACATTTGAACTCATACACTTGAAAACGTTTAAACGGTCCTACATTTTAGATTAAGACATTCCCAGCAAGGGATACTGTAACAAAAAGTATTCATCTATTTGAATAATCTTTATTAATATATTTGAAAACTGTACCCAGACACATGCCTGCTGTTTATTGATAACAACACTGATTGTGTATTATAGCATTGATTATATACTACAATCACCTTGATTTGGGTCCTTATATATCCCATTCTCCAGATGCTCAGGAAGGATAAACTTACTAATTGCTGACTGAAATGCCAAGACGATTTCCTGAAGTCCTTGACAACTCTAAAATTCTAAGATGTATGATTCTCCAACACTGTACATCTTCTGGCACATGCTACCTAGAGTTAGGTGTTAGGTACCTTGAAATTAATCCTTCAAAGAAGGCCTGATTGATAGAAAATTCAACCTATATGGTCAAATTATGCAGTCTCATTACAAAAAAAAAAAAAAAAGATGCCAAGAGGTTCGTTTTCCTTGCATTTGTCTCCCTTCTCTTCATTACCCACCTCCTTGGTTTCTCCCCAACCCTGAGCCCAAGAAGGAACCCTCCCCACTGAATCTTTCAGTGTGTGACAGTTAAACCAGAGTCCCCTGTTGGGAATTCAGCCTCTTCCATCTGGGAGCTGACACTTACCAGTTGCTGAAAAGCAGGCTGATCTATGTCACTCTGCAAGGCGAAGTCGCTCAGTACTTTCCAAGGTGGCTGGTAACTTTGTACCTCCACTGGGTTAGCCTGTAAGCCACCGTCGTGTCTCTCTGGACTGGCAGCCACCATGGGAGTTCCTGTCATCCCCTGGATATTCTGTGAATAGGCCCCCCAACCAATCCCAACATGTTAATGAGCAAATGCCCTCCCTCCGTTGTCTGCACAGGCTAAGCAAATATACCCTGGTATTATCTTATCTATATAGTGGTCTTTATTGACTCAGTTAATCTGCCGTACCTATGGATATTAGCTAGCATTCAATTTGTTTTATTGTGTTTTGTTTTTCTGCCTCTGTGGGCTGGACTATTAGGGTCTGCATGGACCTTATTAAACCAAATTCTACTTTGATTTTCTTCTTCCCCCTTACCTTCACAGCTCAGCCCAGTTCCTCCCCACTGCCTTCTCAGGCCATAGCTTCCCAGAACTAAAAAGCTGAAGTAAGCAGGGCTTCCCTTCAGCCTCTAGACAGGGGGGTTTTCTGGGCAGTTTCAGTTAGCTGCAGATTTTTTCCAAGCCGTTCTCCTCAAGGAAGAGCCAGCCCCCCACTCCATCCCCCCAGAGCATTTGGGTCTGGTTCCTATTGTGCTATTATGCACTAACGAACTCAGAAAGTGCCCTGGCCCAGTCTTGACCAGCCTGCCAAGTTTAATGACAGCAGATTTTATGGCATTTAAAAATAGGGCCAAAGCAGTAAAAAAAAAAAAGAAAGAAAGAAAGAAAGAAAGAAAGAGAAAAAAAAGAAAGAAAAGAAACTCTAGCTTAACTTCACCAGGAGACCTGCAGAGTGGGTGCTTCCCTGGGCCCAAGCTAACAGTGGATACTGGTGCGAGGGGCCTGGTGCCTCTGTGGAGGCCTGGGCTTCACTTGGAGCAGAGGGTGATCTGGGCATGCGGGTCACCTTGGGGGAACTCGCCAGCCTGAAGGCTCAGCAACTTAGAAGTGCGGTGCGCCCTGGGGGCTCACAGGGTGATCTGCCCACGGAACCCCTGGATGTAGGCAGGAATCCAAGGTATTATCCCTCCCTCTTCTGTATGTGAGGAACTGATGATCTGAATGTTGGCAAAACCCGGGGCGAACCTCGTTGCCCCCTGCCCTCAGAGGGGAGGACGGCGTTTCTCCGTTTCACGGGTACAGGCGAGGTGGAAGGGCATGAGCCCACCCACGAGGTTGGGACCTGGATGTCGCTCCCCCGAGCACAGAGCCTCCAAGCTTCCCCGCCCTCGGCTGGCGGCCGGCGCCGTGTAGCCTCTCCCCCGGGGCATGGGTGGGGGTGGGGATGAGGGGCAGCCCCGGCCAAACTCCTGCCCAGGAGCAGGATCAAAAACCGCGTGCGATCCTGGGTACCAGGAACGCACCTCGCACACTGCGTCTCCTTCCCCCTTGCATTCCCTGCCCGGCCCCGGAGCCACTCACAGTTTTGTCATTGGGCTGCTGCTGCTGGAGTTGCTTCATCATGATGCTTCGCTTCTTGTCCTTGCACCGCTTGTTTTGAAACCAGACCCGGATCACACGGGGACTGAGGCCCGTCATCTCTACCAGTTGCTCCTTCATGAGCGCATCCGGCCGCGGGTTTGCGGCGTAGCAGGTCCGCAAGGTGTGCAGCTGCTTCTCATTCAGCACAGTCCGCACGCGGGTGGTCTTCTCCGGCTGCTTGTGGACGTGGGGCCGCAGGGCCGGCTGCCTGGCGGAGATGGGCTCCGCTGCGGGGCAAGGAGCGCCGTGAGAGCTGGGCTGGCGGCTCGTTTGCCGGCCCGCCCGCCCGCGCTCGCTCGCTCGCTCGCCCGCTCGCCCGCTCGCCCGCTCGCCAGCCCGCCCGCTCGCCAGCCCGCCCGCTCGCCAGCCCGCCCGCTCACTTGCTCACCCGCCCGCCCGAGACACTCAGGACAATGGCTAGGGTTTGCAGCCTCAGCACACAAAGCAGGGGGCGGCAGAGGTGGGGGTGAAGAGGGTGAAACGGAGAATAAAATCTTCCTCTCTAATCTGCAGAGGTCAATGCTGAGTAATCCCGGCCCGAAAGGCAGCACCCGCCCCTCCTCGTGTCAACAAAGTGTTAGCCAAGGGAAGCAGGTCTCAAAGTCTGTCCCCCTGTTCACAGCAGGGGTGGCATTTTTCAGCATGTTTCTCCTCCGTTCTCACCTTTCCTTGTGCCCAGACTGGGCCCCAGTTACACTGATTACCACCCTCTCCAGCATCAGAATTTTCTCTTGGGCCAAGGCCACAGAGGGTACCAGGGAAAGGAACGCAGAGCACTTCAGTGACAGCCATAAATACTACACCAGCAGGGACTTCTGCAAGGGGAAGGTCGAGAACTCTGCCAGAACGCCTTGAACTTCAGTCCGAGAGGACAATCATGTCAAGGGGCTGAAGAAATTCGCTATTTCTGCCATATCTCCAATCCCTGCTCTTTCTTAGTATTAAATCTAAGGTAATACATGGATGTTCCTGAGACGGGCTGACCCCAAGCAGTGGAAAACGGAAACTCTGTTGAACTGCCTAGGCTGTAGATAAACGGTGGCTGGGAGATGTCCCCTGCCTCCCTCCCGGTATTTTAGCTTCCTCTGTGCTTCCCCACAAGCAGAGTGCAGGCTCCACTGAAGAGGAGCACCACCCCTGGCCTTGCCCCAGTGCAAACTAGTCACAAATCCCGCTGAACAGAATTCTTAGAGCTGCCAGAAGGCAGAAGGGTAAGGGAGCGCTATAGTTTCCTCACCTTCAGTGTTTAGTGGGAATTAATACTTTAAAACTGCAAAGGGGTAGATCTATTCATGGCAGGAAGTCAGGTTTGGAAACACTGTCCATCTTCTTACCCACGGCTTTGGTCCTGGCCAACCTTGCTGTGTTTCCACTTCTCTTCCTTGGGAATGAGTCCTCTTATCTACATGATACAAATCCTGCACCTTCTACAACCCCCTAGGATCAGGTCAACACCTATGGGGTCAATTTAGAGCTACAACCATGGGCCTGAAGATGAAATTCTCACCAAATCATATAGAATGAATGATTTAAAGCAGCAGGCTCCCTTTAAAAAGCAATTACTGCAGATTAGCTTGTGGACAGTTTTATATTACAACTCTGTGCAATGGCCTGCAGTTTTTAAAATTGTATCTTTTCAGTCCTGTTCTCTCACAAAAAGATAAAAAATTAAAAAATTTTTTCGAGTGTGAAGCAACTCACAAGAAAAAAGGATTTGGGAGACTAAATGACTTCAGGCCACCTAAGCTTCCTTCATTGGGTTAAAGGATGAAGCTCCAGGGACCCGGGGCTCCGCCCCTTTAATTAGGCAGCAGGAGAATACCTGGCTGGGAGCTGAAGCCCGTTTTCAGCAAGCCAAGGTTTGGAGGCCAGAACGAACTGGAAGTAATATTTGGGCGTGTGTATACACGTGTACACAAGTGGTGTACATTTATGTGTAACCACATAGAGACACACAGACGGTGTAGATGTGCTCGGGGAATCAAGGGAGACAGTGAGTGCATTGAACCTTGCTGCAAAGGAGCAGAGCACAGCGCAAATTGCATACAGAACACTTAACTGCAGGCAAACACTACGACCACCCCTGTAGCTACCATGGTTGTTGTGGCCACTGGCACACAGGCTGGCTGAACCTGGCGCCTGCCTACCCGAGCCGGGCAGAGGAGTACCTGCCATTTGCAGTGGCCGCGCTGGATGCAGGGGACTAAGCGGGTCGCCAGCGCCCAGACTGGCCCTCTCCACCACATCGTGGTCTGCTCGGCAGAAGAGACCGTCCTCCCGAAGCGCAAATTCGTCCCCAGGGATGAGCTGGCGGCTGCAGGCCACACAGCGGAAACACTCGATGTGATACACCTTGGAGCGGGCACGCATCACGAAGTCGTTCTTGCTGAAGCCGATGCTGCACTTGGCGCATTTGATCCCGTACAACCTGTGCGGGGGAGGGGGGGCGGAGGCGGCCCAGAGCGGGTAGAGAAGTACAGGAAGAGGGGGTCACTTCAGGCGGGCACTTCCCTGGCCCAAGATCCCGGGCAAGACGCCCCAAGGAAACAGCATTTCCAAACAGAAGATGGGAACAGAAGGACAGAAACGAAACCCTGCTCTCTCCCTCCCTGTCTCTCTTCCTTCCCCCATCTCTCTTTTCCCCTTCCTCCCTCCTGCCTTTCTTTTACTCCCATTTCCTTTCCGATGAACCTCTGTCTCAGTCGGTAACTCTTAGTTCAAAACACCTAGCTTGTACCACAGAAAATGTATTGATGGATTCCAAACTCGGGCTGCTGCTCTAGCAATCAGTCCCAGTGTTGATCTTGCAGATCTTAGCAGGAAGGAATCCAGAAAGACTCTGGTGGCCACCGACACCCACACTTTCACTTCCCTATCCCCCAATTTCTGCTGCTAGAAATGTCTAAAACTGCAACAAAAAGTCCTCCTTCCAAGAAAAAAGGAGGTAGGAGAAGGGGATTGTCACCCCACTCGGTTTGCAAACACTCACAAATAAACAAGCAGAATAACAAAATGAAACCTCTGAGAGTTTCCACATCTCCTTTTGCACAAGTACTTTCCAGTCTTTCTCCAACTAAAGATTTTCTTCAGGCAGCAATGTTAACAGAAAATTTCCTCTCCATTCTTCTTTGTATTATTATTTTTTAAAAAAAATCTGCGTCTCGTTCCCTCAATCTTTTTCAAGTTGCTGAATCATCTACCTCTATTTCAATTTTCTTGAAAACCATGACCAGAATAAAAAAATGCAAAGACCCACTTCTAAGGTCTTTCTCACTGCTGGCCTTTCTTACCAAGGGACAATCTTTATAGGTTCCATCTAGGCTGCACTTCCCTGGCCCCTTCTCCATCTTTCAGGAATAACAGAAGCTGGGGCATTCCTACCAACAGAAAGAATGGGAGAGGAAAAGATCCACATAACAGGAGGATGCACCCTGCTTCTCCAAGGAGAGATGTGGAAATCTAAGTGTCCAGTCTGTTCTGCTTTTACAACTACAAGATTACACACACACACACACACACACACACACAGAGTTGAGAGAGAGTGAAGAGAAGGTAGAAATGATTAGGTACTTCTACAAATATGTGTATCCAGAATTAGGCACATGCAAGCCTGTGTGCAACTCAGCAAAACACTATTTCCATAGGAGTAAAGACACTCCTGAAGTGGGCTCTCCTTCTCCGGAATCTTGCGTTCACACACCGATCTAGTAAACAATGAAAGCGCTCACTTGTCAGAGGTTAGAAGGTGGATTCAAAAGTTTTCCTCCCTCCGCCTACTCAGTGTGAGATCTTCCATTTCATAGGGTGAAGACTTGACTTTGGCGGTGACCAAACAATTTAGAAAATCCCTCCCCCTTCCTGTACCCCGACTTCCCTTACTTCCTTTCACTCCCTCTCCAAAGTATTAACCTCCCCCAACCGGGTTAATTTTATCTACCACGATTACACTCTCTGTGTCATGATTTTTTAAAAAGAAGAAAAAACTGCTGGATACTAAGTGAGCCCGAGCAAACTGTGACTGTATATTAAATCTTAACTAAACTTTCATAAAAGTTCTCAAGCTCCAGAAATCATTTGCCTTACAACAGCTAATTAATTACTTGTTAATAGCCACCGGACATTTAAAAAGTGGTATTTTTCTATTATTTAACATAATAATGATGGTGATGTCTCTTCTGTTTGTTAATAAAACGAATACAATTTTCTTTAGAGACTCTACTGGCTTTCTAAGGCAGAAAACAAAGTTTCTGATATATACACACAAGTCAGAGAAAACGTGAGATTAGCAAAACGTGATGCGGAATAAATTGGAGGAAAAAAAAAAAAACTCTCCAAAACAACAAAACCAAACTGAGAAAGTTCCTGTGTTGTTTCAGTCTTGTCAATTTGGACAATTCGCTCATTTTATCAGTTACCAGATTTTAATGTGAGAAAGGAAGCTGTTCAATTATCTAAATATACCAATTGTTCGTAGACAGATGATGGGCAATTTGATCTGCTCTAATTCATCAGCTCAGATAAGAAAAGAAAGAAGAGACAGTTAGATGTCACCAAAGGGTTAATATTTAAAAAGATTAAGTTTCCGGTGTTTTTTTCAAGGAATATTTAGGTTGGTTTTAAATTTTTCTCAGAAGGAGGTCTTACCCAAAAAATAAAAGGAGCAATACCTGTACTCGCTCTTTCAAAGTACATCTCTAAACATGCTTTGGTCAAACTTTTATTTCACCTATTGCATTGATGCCACCAAAGAATTCGTAAGCTACTAATTTTAAAAAGGACTAAACAAACAGAACACTGCACCATACAATAAAAATCAACCCTCTTTTAAGGTTAAAAACTCAAACTTCTCCATCTTTTTAAAATTTTGTTTTGCAAGGGGGAGGGTGAAAGAGGAAAACAATTTGTGCATCATAAACTCCAAGAGTAATTAAACAAGCCTCAATACCCGGGAATTATGAATACCACTGTCAAGGGTTTTTGTTTTTCTCAACTAAAGAATGAAATGAACAGCATAGCTTGATTTTTGTAACACATGTACAGGGTAATTTTGGCTTGTATGACTCCACTGAGGCAAACTTCACAAAAAAGACAAAGCCACACCAAATAATACATAAAGAGTGGGGAGAGTCAGGGAAATCTCACCAAATTAAGGAAGAAGTGTAAATTCCATACCTGATATAATCTCTTTTACAGTAGGTTTTCCCATCCCTAACAAAGCATGTACAGCTCTCGTCCAAATACTGATTACACTCCGCACATTTCAAACATGCCGCATGCCATTCCAAATCCGGAGAAACCCTCAGAATATACTGATCGTGAATCTGATTGCCGCAACCAACACATAGGGAAATCAGACGTTTTTCTGAAATGAAAATAAATACATGATTGACTAACCGTTTACTTCCTACAGAGATAAACACACTTTTAGTGTCGTTCTCTTACAGGGCGTACTCTGGGAGGTTGTTTTTTTTTTTCTTTTTTTTTTTTTTAGAGTATTATTGCACTTTGGGATGGTAATTGAAATGTGCCATCAAAACCTTGACTCGTTTTTAAAAGGAGGTGGAATATATGTAAAATGCAGATTGGAACAGTCTACATTTGTACGCCTAGCACGCAATAAAACCGCTCATTTTGTATTTCTTTTTCCCCCCTCCTTCCTCTTTGCTATAATCATTGGGAAAGATTATGGATAAGTCAAGTCAAAGAAAAGGTTTTGACTAGAAGCGTTAAGTGAACGCAGGGATGTCTATATTTTCCATGAAGCACGCTCTTAAATAGCACACAGGACTGGATATTGTTAGCAAGAGCAGGCATAAATACAGTTGTCACTCGTTCTCTTTTGCAAGTCTAATGCTAATTCACATCTCTGGGTATTGACTGTGCAGGCAGACCTTTGCAACATAATAACCTTCTCGGAGAGCTCAGGCTTCCCCAGGAGGAAATCACCGCTTAGCATCAGAAAGCTAGGGTTTTGGAGGGTACATAGGCGAATTCAAACACAAGGTACAATCAGTTTCCCGAAGATAAGAACCGACAGTAAGCATGCAGGCGTGGCGGCAACAAGAAAAAGCCACCTTTTCTCTTTCTCCAGGCAATGACTCCAACTCCAAAGAGCCCTTGGCACCTCTGCCGGTGCCTGAGAGAGAACCCCGCACAAGAACAGCACACCGAGCCCCACAAGGTAAAATAGCCTCTTACTTTTTGGTGGATCTCCCATGTCTCCCATATCTGTGAGAGGGAGTAATGTCCACAGTGAAATGGTGGTTGTACAGTTGGTGAACAGCCCACAGAGAGGATGCTGGAGCTGTGGCTAAGTGGGAAATAGTGGCCCCTGGGGTTGCCAAAGCTGAAAGAGCCGCTGCTCGGCTGCGCCGCGCCCTCGCGGATCTGGGAGTCCAATTTAAGCCGGCGGAGTTGGCGGAGCGGAGGCCCTGCGGCGGCGGCGGACTCGACGCGGCTCGGGCACCTCTCTTCCTTATCTCTTACTCAAACTTCTCTGCTCCAACTCAGCTCCATCGCCATTGGTCTGACGCAGCGCGCGGGGACGTCAGGCGAGCGCCGCGCCCATTGGCTGCAGGGCGCGCGGCGCAGCTGTTCTGATTATCATATTTCAGCCTCGCCGCCGCTGTGCGCCACTGACCGCTCGGCGAGCCCGCGGGAGAGGATTAGGGCTCCCGAGGCAACTTGCTCCGGGCTCAGGCCGTTCTCCCCCGATGCTCAGGCTGCCGGGCTGCTCTGGCTCTGGCCTCCCTCTCCTCCTCCTCCTCCTCCTCCTGCCCCCTCCCGCGTTCCTTCCCGGCCGCGCCGCCTGCGCCCTCGCCTCCTGTGGCGCTGCTCCTCCGCCCTGCGCTCCTGGGGTCCCCGCAGTCCGGCTGGCCGCGTTGCGCGCGGGGCTCACTTTCTGCCGCCGGTGGCGAGTGGCTGGTGGGTAGGTCTACCTGTTGACGAGGTCCCTCCCGGGCTCTAGGAAAAGGGGGGAACTTGGAGCAGGCCGTTTAGCTTTGTTTGGTCCCCACGCCGTGGCGCACATCCCCCGGGCCTGGCCTGCCTTGGCGGCTCGGGAGGGCGAGTTCCCTCCAGAACTGGCTGCGCTCGGCGCGCTAGGGGAAGAAGAATCGGGAATGGGATGATTAAACCCAGAGGAAGTCTTTCCTGCCTGCTACACCATTACTTCGTCTCCCCCGACCTCAGATATCTGAAAACGTTGGGCGGGAGGAAAGGGGCGCTTCTTGCTGTTGGGACAATCAGGTTGGAACGCACCGGTAAAACGAAGCTGACTCCGCGGACTTTTTGTCTTTCAGACCCGCGAGGTCTGCTTTTCAGTTTAACTCTAGGATTGAAGCTCACTAACCCGAAGCCAAAGAGCGAAATGATCTTTCAGTAGTCTAAAAGTTTGTAAGGTTTTTATATACTGTTCAATTCTTCTCACTGCTGGTCTCCTGCCCTTTGTTTTTAAGCAACTTGTGCAACTAGCTGTGGTGTTTTGATAATTATAAGGACAAGTCTCCATGACTCTGGAGATTTCTAAAAAATGCATTAGTGTAAGGGCGCGAGTAGGGAGGGATTTATTACAGAACAGTGAAAGACCTATTTCACGTCCCCAGGCTTTGATATATAATAATTTTCTCTCGAGAAGCTACTTGGAGAGAGAAGACTGTTGGGTGCAACTCGCCGGTAACCTTCTTCAATCATTCTTACATGTTCCCATCATCTCTTAACAGTCTCCCAAAGACAGTCACAGGAAGGCCACGAAGAACCCCCTCGCTTCCCCCAAAGCTTGTAAAAAGCTATTTCTTATCTAATGGGACTGCCAGTTTTATCTAAAAAGGCCTACAGACACAAACCATAGAAGGCTTAATTTCGGTGTCTTGTTGCCGTGAGAAGACCCGGTGTGTTAGGAAACTCCTTTCTTTATATCTTTCGCAAAATCTAACCCTTGATAAGAGCTGTAAATCCTGGCCGGCCGTATTGGCTGGGCTTGAACGGGTAATGCCTCTCCAAAGCGGAAAGGGAATCTAAGATGCGTAAGTTTCCTCCTGACTTAGCTGAGGCTTTCTTCCCCAGGAACTAGTTTTGATTTTTTTTTCTCAAGGAGAATTTCAAATTAGATCTCTCTTCCCTTCCATTTTTATTATAAGTTGTTTTGGAGCGCGTGTATGAAAGCGAAAGTTGTATAGACGTAGGTTGATAAGTTTACCAGTTGTGTGGTGTTTTTTTTTTTTTTTTTTTGATATGTTTCTAGTCTCTGGTATTAGATGTATGGAGCCTTTTGTCAAGCTGCTTTTGCAAAGCTGATGCCGATAATCTCAACACCAAGCAAATCTTCCTAGTTTTCGGGTGTGTTTCCCACATAAATAAACATGTTGACCCTAGTAAAAAAAAAAAAAAAAAGATAACCACCACAATGCCAGAAAATAGAGTTTTACCCAGTTATATTCCATCATGCCACTTTTATAAGATGGAATTAAACACCAGAAGCTACCAGAAGCCTGATGACTTAATTTGAGATCCACAAAGCACCCTCACTATCCATCCTCCTTCAAACCAGCCCCCACCTCCCACCCACAGTGTGGTATTTTAACTCCCTAAACCAATAAGCTATTACAAAGAATTACTGCAGATGATAGCAATTCCAAGTAGAAAAGCTTGCATGTGGCTTAGGGGAAACCTTTAGTAATAATAGGCAATTTCACCTTAATGGTGAAGACAACATTTTCCTCTTTTCATTCTGCACCATTGTTGTAAACAAGTATTTTCTTAATAAGTTCCTAAACTGATAGAAGCAAGACGCATGGTGAAGATACCTGCGTTAAAAGGAGACGTTTGAGGGACCCCACCATGATGGACATGCTCTGAAGTTCAGTGCATGTATCATGACACATTTTGCATTAAAATCCAAGTTAGAATAGCAGGCTTTGTAGTTTTACTTTACCTTGAAGTTCTAAATTGATCATGGATTATTCTCATTTCCTCAGCTGATTGCTATATGTGGATTTACTGCATCAACTGTATCTGTAAAATTTTGTATACATAAAGCTGATTAGCAATTTATCCGTAATACTTGATCACAGGAGCGACCTCTTGTGTTCAAAGGGGGGATTAGACCCTCTCCTCTCAAAAATGGACTCGTTTTGACCTTTGTATATTGTTAGGTCAAAATTATATCCTTGAAAACGGCAATAGTGTGAATCTCTGGTTTGATTCCTTTACTGAGAAAATGAGGAGTATGAGTAGTTATTAAGTATAGTCCCCATCACCTCCAGGCTGCCTCAATATATCTGACAGTGTCTTTCAATATAAAAGGGATACTGAAATTAAGTTCCTTTGGAGTCTGTGGCATCTGCCCATGTGCCCTTGTATACACCTTCTAAAATGTGGCTGTTACACCCAACGTCCTGATGGGCTCTTAGACCTGTGTTTTTGTGTACTGTTGCTTTCTCTGCTTTAATTACCATTTAAACATTCCACATCAAACTTAATGTCAGATACAGATTCCTGAACAAACATCATGCTCTCAAGCTACATTTCAAAAATCTAAATAGGTTTTAATTGCAATTGAAAGGTAAAATTACACATTCAGCATTTATCTCCCAATAACCTCTGTCAGATATAAATGAATTTTAAGTTGGTTCTTTGGGAAATCACAAACAGTAAGACAGCTTATTCCTTCTCATCTAACCACGACTGGGAAGGGAAGAGGGGCTTTGATCAGCTTTCCAATGGAGGTAGAAATTTGGGAATTTATTCCCAGGGAGATGATGCTATATGTTTAGCTCACATCAGAATCAGGTTTGAAAGAGTAGAATAACAGTTACACTGCCAGTTTCACTGAGTAAGGTATTCAGATGAAAACATATGTATGGCTGAAGGATTTATATTTTCTGATGTCCACATCATGTAATTTGGGGGCCAAAATGCAACAGGAACATTTTATTTACGTCTAAAAATGGATGTTGAGTAGATGCGTATGTATCCCCTTTCCCCTGTTTTTATCTTTTCTGTGTAGTCTCTAATCACGTAGAATAAGGCTATATAAATCCTCAGTATCTTTAATCATGTCCAAGGGTCAGATAAAATTATGTGCGTTTAAAGGGAGTTACGATTAACCATTTATATT
This sequence comes from Symphalangus syndactylus, assembly GCF_028878055.3. Classification (NCBI taxonomy): domain Eukaryota; kingdom Metazoa; phylum Chordata; class Mammalia; order Primates; family Hylobatidae; genus Symphalangus; species Symphalangus syndactylus. Next base: position 48,418,301 of record NC_072440.2, read on the forward strand.
CCACCGCGAACGGGGTGTGGGTGTTTAGAACCAATTTGCCTGTCTTCCCGTTGGTGGTGGTGGCTTATTGAGGAACAATCAAGAGAATCTGTGCTCTAATTTCAGAGAAATGGAAGAGATACCACTGGGTATGAAATGATTCTCTTTTTCTTTCCTTTTACTTAAAAAAATACTAAGCAATGATAATAAAGGCAGCTGTTAACAACAACAACAAACCTTTAGTTGTAATTCTTATTCTGATGCCTAGGACGCCTGCTGCGATTGTGGTTTTGTTGACTGTCAATTGCTTTATTAACCAGTTAAAACAGTCTGGGTGAATTAGCAAGAATTTTCTCTGCACGCAGAGCTTCCTAGCCTTACTTTCTGAGTTCAGGTAGTTGTTTCTGACACCAGCTTTCCTGGTATTTCTTGGCAGACGACAGGCCAGAAGGCACCGTTCTTGTGCGGTCTGTTGCTCGGTTCTCAGCCGAGATAGAATTTCATGCTCCCGGCATCGAGGCAGCTCCGAAGCCACAAACCTCAGTTCAGTCCTGAGCATGCGAAGGTCCGCAGCTGATTGCAGGGAGGCGTTCGGCCAAGCGAGGACGGAAATTTGTATTCCCCCTTTAAAATTGTGCTTCTGAAAGTATTTACTGTGACTTACCAAAGCGGCTGGCAGTGTCAAGTGCAACCTTTTTCTTGCTTCCCCTTGCCCCCTAGAACTCCTAAGTGACCAGGAACAGACGATTTTTAACCGAGTTCTGCTGCGTGGAGCCCAGGTTGGTGCTAGTGAGTGCAGTGTGCTGACCCAAGTGGTGGTGGCCCAAGGACGCGCTGACCTGTACATTTGGCAAAGCTTTCATTAAATGTATCAGATTCTCGCAGAAGTGGTTGCAGTCCGGAGAGTGAAACAGCTATCTCTCAAGTCCTGACCGGTTCAGCTGAAATCTACATTTGCACTGAATCTAGCAAAACACCCACGGGTCCGCCCGAGATCTCGGGAAACCCGGAGCAAGTTACCTCCATCTATTGATCATTCTTTCTGAAAGGACGGACACCATTTCCCCCACTGCAATCCTGTCCAACGGGCAACTCTGAGTTTAGCTTTAGCGCCAAAGGGTCGATTTCCCCCACCCGCTGGAGATTTACTGGGGACGAGCGGGGGAGGGGAGGCGAAGGTACCTTGGAGGAGGTCAAGTGGGGGAGGAGGAGGAGCAGCAGAAAATTACCAGCCAAGCAGGGGAAGGAGTTGGAAGCCCGGAAATCTACCAGGATGCCTCAAGTAACCTTCCTTTAAGTCTCAGAATTCAGCCCTCGAAAAGCAGCCTCATAAGGTGTCCTGGGAAGGAGTCCTCCGGTGGGCTGCGGAGGTGATGTCAAGAGTTACAGCTACTTTATGAATTAAACTGACGGCTAAGGCACGTCGGGACAGTTTAGTGTAAGCTGAATGGTGCGTGGACGGGGGCTACTTTTAAAGAGAGGTGGGCAATCATTGGTGGCATCTACCAGTATATTCTGCACGTAACAGTAGTTTGGAAGCTGAAGAAAAACCCCTCAAATCCCAGTAAATGCCCAGTCAATTCGAGAGAGATTTTAGGGACAATTTGGAAGGTCGCTGTCTGCTCCAACTCCGCAGAGATGAACAAGAGTGTGAACTCTGGCGCGGGTGTGTTTAGAATTATCTACGACTTCAGCTCCATGCTGTTAAAACTCATCAATTCTTTGTGACTTCACGTGGAGAGAAGAATTTGCCCTGCCTCCCTACCTGCTAAATGCCGACTGAGAAAAGGGGCCCAGGAGACGACCCCTTTCAGAAAGAACGTCACTTCATCAACTCGACTGAGTTATTAACTTGCTCCCCGAAAGGTCAACAACGCCTTCCCTTCTCAGCCGCACCGCGCGGAGATCAGTCGCTTTACCCCAGGTAGCCTCTTGTTCAGGGCTCAGGAACTCCTGTCTTAAGGTCTTTCTGGGGCTCAGAAGCTCTGCTATATGTTCTTTCCAAGAACCCCACCTGTCTGCTTTCAAGCACACACGGCGCTAGAAATTTAGCCTAGTCCCTGAGTCCAGGGATGAGAGAAGAGCTAAACAATGAGACCCCAACCGTCCCCTTGGCCCCCTGCCCCGCCGTTTTGCAATTTGCCAACCTTCTAGCTAGACAGCCCCCTAAGTCTCAGTGTTGCAAATGAAAGGGAATTTTTCTATTTCATCTTCTCATTGACCGAAGCAGAAAAATTGAACCGAATCTACGCCCCTTGTCCTGATTCCTGCTAGAGGAAAACAGAAAATCATCCCACAGGTCTCTTTCAGTCCCTGGATGGCGAGCCCAGCCCCTGGGAGGCCACGCTTAGTTCTTTATTGTGAATCTCTCCCTACTCGCGTTGGTTCGGGACCAGGGCCCCGGATGGCCTCGGTTGGCCTCGGTTGCCGGTAGGGACGCGAAAGAAGAGGTGAATCCAATCGCTGGCCTAGAGGATAGCGATCAGAAAACCCGAGGATTACTAAACAAGGGGCGGCGGTGTCCCTGCCTCGTGAGGTTGGCGTGGGGCGGGGGGGTAGGCTGCAAGACCCTCCAGGCTCCTGGATGCAAAGAGTGAGAAAGAAAGCGCAGCCTCCGGCAGCCTGCTTGTAAATACAACCTTTCGGAAGATGAAACTTGCAGTCTTAGGGCGTCCTCCTTTATGTCCATGTTCCAAACCTCTGGGCTTTCCTCGAAATGAATAAAATTGTGGAAATGAATGAAGGAGAATATCACTTTAATTGTTTCAAACTCATTGTCAAGTCACCTTTTCTGCCTTCTGCCAGAGGTTCGATTTGCGCTTCGTGTCTACATTCCAGAAAATTGCAAGGACCTTTCCTCTGCATCTGTCTGCCTTGTTGGCAGCGTGCGGAAACGACAACTGCACAGTTATTGGTACAGAATATTTTCATGACTAGCTTAATTCTAAATATCACCCCAAAATACAGATACCCAACTTCTTAGTTGGCATTTTTCAGGTTTATTCACTTTGTGTTGCAAATGTTTGAATTAGAAAACAGGAGAGAACTCCCGTAGCAGAGATGCACTTCTGTGCTCTCGTGTCAGTCACAGAACCCACACTGGGTGATTAGCCAGAGGGGCGGGCTCCTTTGTTGACTTAAGAGTTCACCAGGCAAGATGGAACAATTATCTTGTTGCCTCTTCTTAACTGTCTATTGTTGACTTATTTCTGGTATGCTTCCATTGTACAAAATTCGATCCAAAAATGAAGAATAAATCGTAAGTTAAAAAGGTAATAATGATAATAGGTCTACTTTAATTTTACCTGGCTTTGTTAATAGACAGTCTATACCTGACACTCATATACATAAGAGATGTCGAAAGTATATAGCATATCATTTATGTATAATTATATATGTTATAATTATATGCTAATGATACCATCATTTAACGTTACAAGGTAATTCTATAAAAAACTTGAAGTTCTATTTTTGATACATTTAACACCCTCTTTCCAAGAAAATAATTGTCAGGCTTAAAAATGATATTCAAGGGTGCTTTTATCAAGAGAACAAAATCCGAAGCTTCATGAACTAAAACCTTATCAAGCAAGGTGGTCCATAACTAGATTGCTTTGGGTTAATGATAACTTAAAATACTCTTGTTTTTGTAACTTTTTGTGCACAAAATGCACATTTTAAAGTTGTGCATTTCAATGTGTGTTTTACCACTTGTTATTCTGAAATCTTCAGTCACATCATTTCAGCAGGAAATAAAACCTGAATAAGTCCTAGGCAATGTGTAGGGAATGACTATGATTTAACTTTTATAGCTTAACAATATTGTGCTGATCTTTAAACACAAATATTAATATATTGAAATCAATATAAGTAGATAATTTCATCACCTCCTAATTTATAAAAAATGGAAAAGCAAGTATAACAAGCTGCTTTAGTTTCTATAATGTCTATTTAAGGACCTATTACCAAAATATAGTAATAATAGGATTCATATATGTGTAACACACATGTAGCTATTGGAGAGTTCAGTCTGGTTATAAACACATTGAACTATCATATGATGTGTGCCATCACTTGAATGTTGCTAAATTGATGCTATGCTATATTTTAAGAATCTCCCTCCTCTTTCCAGATACATGTACTAGCCCAGGAAGATCCCTGCATTTTGAACAGTAATGCTAAATCAGAAACTATGTTGTTACCCATAAATAGAATCCTCCTGACTTTCACTTAAATATCAAGACCCAAATTATTTTATGTCTCACTTCAGAACGTAGCACAATGTGCTATTTTATCATCTTGGCCCAGTCTTTGGATTTATTCTATACTCTCCGTGTTACAAGCTGCACAAACCATTGGTGACAATGAGAACCGCTCTATATAGTTTCACTGACTTTGGATTCTCATATAATGTATGAACAAGTATAAGTCATATCTTTTAGGTCTTGACGATGTGTTTCTTCCAATTCTGAAGTGTTAGTATAGTTGTCCCTAATGTCACGTGGTACGTCTCTTCGTTGTCCTATACCCGAGCCATAGCAGATCTGATGTGACTTTGGATATACCACGTGAGGGCAAGTATTTTCTTTTGGGTTAGGCCATCAATGAGGAAGAAACATGAGTAGAGCTCTCAAAGCAGAGGAAAATGTAAGTGGATGGAAAAAATCACACTTTTGAATATAGTATTGGAGAAAGAATTGAGTGTGGGTGACTTTATTAGCTAGCAGAAGAAAGAGTGAAAAGAGGTGCTTGGCTAAGATGAGAAAAGTATTCAATTTTGAAAACAGAAAGAGAAAGCTTATTTAGAAAAAGAAAACATGGAGTAAATGTCAAGAGGAACATAAAGAAATGGGGCGTGGTGACCTAGTTCATTCTGATAGAATAGGTGTTTAAGGGCAAAACCCAGATCCAAAATAGGTAGTGGATGGAACTAGGGAACAGTAGATTCATAATTATTTTAACTTGGCATTTAAAACTTTAAAATCTGAGTTGAGGGTTTTTTTTAATGGTAGAAAAGCAGCTTATTTGGCAATAATTTTAAAAACTTTTGTCACATCTTTAGTCATACTAGACTGTTCACCTTTGTAAATTACTCACTATCAGTAAACTGTCAGTACAGAAAATACAAACTACAAGTACTAGAAATATCATAATACGGATTTCTCTTTTTAATGTAACTAGGTTTATCTAACAATAAGATTCAGGATTCAGAAAAGAAAAAAGACCAGATCTGAGAAGGAATTTTAAAAAATGGTTTCAAAGTTTTCTAGAGTTTTGTTAGCCTTTGCCCTTTCTGCAGATGTGGTTATATCAGAAAGTGTAATTCAAATATTTGCACTGCTTACTTAAACCACAATAAAAAGGGAAAGATGTTGTGAAAACACTGCCTCATGCTCAAATTTATGCAAAACAACTTGAAAGGCTGCCAGCAATACTGTTGTTATGTTAGCAGTTCTGATCTGGCTTCACATTCTCCTAGAGGAGTTCTTCTGATGTGAGAAGAATGTAAACCCAAACCACAAGGGAGTATTCATTGCACCTATGCACTTGGGAAGAGTTTGGGTGCCCAAAATGTCAGAAAAATCAGATACAGTTGTTCTCTTAGAATCTATTCTGGAGGTCACAAGGTCAGAATGCCTGCACATGTGCATAAACCAACATGCCCATAAAAGCCTGATAGGAGGCAGCAGTGCCCCATAAAAGGTCACACCCAGCCAGAATCCAGCAACTTTGGAACAGCGTCTGTTATGGAGAAGAAATATGAGTCTGACAGCAGCAACAGCAGCAACAGAGAAAGATGGATTGGGGATTAATCATGATAAGATACTGAGCAAAAGAGACAAATTCTGCCAAGCATGAATCCTTCTTTACTCACAGGTTTCACAAAATACACTCTTCAAAGTACAAGCTGGTTGGCCAAGGTCAGGTTGATCTTTGCTAGGCTAAAGAAGCAGCCGCTGAGTGTTTCCCACGGCAAATGGAGAACACCTAAGGATTTTTTACTGTTAAAAAAAAATAATAATTTGTGTTTCAACAGTAGAAATACTCCTGATAACACACGTGATCAAAACTGCATTCCCCTTCAGTTCTCATGACATCCACTTTGGGGTGATACCATTTAAAAAATATTATTGGTAGCTGGTAGCCTGTGGCTTTCCAGGACCTTACTTTTAATGTATTTCCCTTGTCTTTCTAGATTTAACATATTGCCTCATTTCATAATCTCCCCTCATTGAGATCATTTGCATAAGCAAAACATGTTACATGACAGTCTTTGGAAGACTGAATAGGCGCCACTAAATTGTGCAGTTTAGAGGGCTCTAGGCGAGGCCACCCAGACTGAAATAGTAGCCTCTCTATATCTGTCAAAGCATCTCAAATAACTCTAAGAAAGATTTACTACTTTGACAATCATAAAGACTCTTTAGTTTTCAGGAGATTTTGTTTAGTTTTGTTGGTTGGTTGTTTAATGCCAAAGCTTTCTGTAATTGATTTTTCCTGCTTCTTTACCCATTTGTACCATTATGAAGATTTCTATAATAAGCATGCCAATAATAAGAAAAAAGGAAAGGAATTGAAACAAAGATGATAAACCTAAAAATAAGTGATACACAATGGAATACTATTCAGCAATTAAAAGGGAAGAACAACTGATACATTAACATGGGTGAGTCTCAATATGCTGAGTAAAAAAAGCCAGAACAAAAATGGACACTCTATAATTCTACTTACATAAAACTCTAGGATATACAAACTAGTGCTTGACAAACTGATAGTGAAAGAAATCAGATGAGTAGTGGCTGTGGGATGGAGTAGGTGAAGGGTAGATGTAAAAGGCAGAGATTAAAAAGGGACTGGAGGAAATTTTTGGAAGTGATAGACATATTCCTTATTTTATATTCCTTATTTTGATTGTGGTGATAGTTTAATGGGGGTATGCTATGGCAAAGCTTACCAAATTATATATTTTAAATACGGGCAGTTCATTGTGTATCATTTATACTTCAATAAAGCTATTAAAAATAGAAAAGAAACTGCAATGTGTTGTCCTGTTCTTTGTTATTGTTATTAGTAGTATTATTACGCAATTTTTACAATAAAGGGGAAAGGGCAAATACGCAGCACTGTATTTATGAAATAAGGTACTTGAAGGGAGAAAAAAAGGAGTTTAGCTCAGCCTAATTGGTGTTTGGTCAGTGGGCACTCGGGAACACCAATCTGAATTTTCTATTGCCTAATACTACAATTTTAAGCACTTTCCCATCTTGTAATACTACTCTTCAGGATCCCAAGATAGGCTTCCCAGAAAACATCTCTATATTTTGCTTTCCCCAAAGTCAACTTAATTCTGTAATTCCTAGCACTCTGGGTTATTTTTTTCAGCACATCACTTTATAATGTATTTACATATAGGGTTTACCACCATCTTCCAAAACTCAAAAAAAAAAAAAAAAAAGTTTTTGAGGAGACAGTCCGTATCTGGACCATTACTGTAAACTATTGTCTCTACAAATTTTCGGTGAATTATCAAATGGTCCCCCAGCTGGATAGTTGGGCTCCTGATGCCTTTGGCTGATCTTTTTCAGACATCAACTGCTGGTTCACCCAAATGCTCGCCTGAACAAACATACCATTTCCTGGGTACCCTGTTCTCTTGGCCCACGGGACCCTGGAGTCAGCCTGATCCATATCTGAGTTCTTCATACCCGTTGGGCACTCCCTCTGAGACTTGGCTGCACCCCAAGGCTTTCCAGACAGGTTCGCCACCTTCTGTTTCTGACCCTTGTGAATGAGGCTCCAGCATGTCCATATCCCACTCCTTTTTCCTCATAAACTTAATTTGCTATGAGCTGACTTCAATATCTGATTTTCAAGTAGTCATATTGGCTCTATGGTAAATCAATCAGCCACAGACAGACTTTTCTGTGAGGCAGAGGGAACGAAGAAGGGAAATGATTTAACTGTGATGTGTTTAAATACAAGATTTATTTCTTTTCATGTTTTGGATTTGGGGTTTAAACATCACTGATCAGGGAAAAGATCGGTCAGTTTCTTTGTGGATCATATTTGTGAGTCTTTCCACAGGGCAGGACATGTACCCAGTGAGGGAGCAAATAGCTTCATTAAGGACAGGGATGGGTATGAAGCATTTAGGGGCAGAAGAGATGGAGCTAGATTAAGAGCATTAGTATTGACTAGAATCCTTCCTTTATACTCTGATCAGAGGCACACAGCTGACATGTCTTGTAATATATTTCTGTGTTTGCTAGAAGCATTCTGCTTTGAAAATTTTCTCTTATCAGAAACTTTTAAAACAAAAAATCACATTAAAAGATTGATGTGAGGAAAATTTTTCCTATTTTTTTCCTCTCTGAGGAAGAGATTACTATTTGTTTAAAAAAAGTCCGTGTTCCCTTGACTTCATTCTTCCTTTCTAATGTAATCCTGATATTTGCGTTTGTTTACCTATTGGCTATATTCCCAGCTAAAATACTCTGTTTTCTAGCCTCTCTTATAGCTAGGCGTGGCTGATAAGCAGAGGTTGCAATGTGAATCTTCGGAGAAAACTACTTACAAGGGGGACAGACAACTGGCACAAACTTCTCTGACATTTTTTTCTTTCCCTTCTTCTTGACTAGAACCTGGGTATTGTGGCTGGAATTCCATCACCCTCTTTTCACTTTGGGGTGACACCGAGGATGGAAGTCAGATGCAATGGGTGTTGCCTGGATCACTGATTGTTTTCAAGAACCATCATATTGCCTTTGGACTGTGGAGTTATATATTGCTGTATATAACAAGTTACCTCAACTTTGGCAGCTTAAAACGACATCTATTTGTTATCTCAGTTTCTTTGGGTCAGAAGTCTGAGCATGGCTTGACCAGTGCCTTTGCCCAAGGTCTAACGAGGCTATCATCAAGGTGTTAAGCAGGCAGCATTCTCATCTGGAGGCTTGACTAGGCAAAGAATCAGCTTCTGAAATCACTCAGATTGTTGGAAGAATTCATTTTTTTTTTTGCAGTTGTGTGACTGAGGTCTCCATTTTGTTTTCTTGTTGGCTGTTGGTCAGAGAGTACTTGTCAGCAACTAGTTTAGGACCTTGATCTCCCTAGCTCGTAACATGGCTGTTAGCATCTTTAGGGCCAACAGTAGAATCTTTCTCTCTTCAGGAATTTCTCTCCTCTTTTAAGGGATTTCACCTGATGAAGTCGGTTAACCCAGGATAATCTCCCTTTTTATTTACTACAAATCAACTGATTTGGGACCTTAATTACATCTGCAAAGTCCTTTCACTTTTGCCATATAATGTAACGTAATCATGAGAGTGACATCCTATCATATTCACAGGTCCTGTCCACACTCAAATGATGTATGTACAACAGGAAGTGAGACTGCTGGAGGCCATCTTAGAATTCTGCCTATCACAACTTTACCTGTGGGCTTCCTGCACATTAAGATGATAAGCCCTTCATTTCTTTCACCAAAGTAGACAGGCACATCTCTAATACTTGCAGCCAAACAATTCCTGTTACAAGCTCTGGAAATGTAAGGAAAATAATAAAGTATACTCAATTATTTCCCTTAATTTTACAAATTATTTCTTTTATTCTGGAAATGCAAAGGAATAATTGAGTAAAAAGAGATTGATTTCAGGCTGGGTGCAGTGGCTCATGCCTGTAATCCCAGCACTTTGGGAGGCTGAGGCGGGCGGATCATTTGAGGTCAGGAGTTTGAGACCAGCCTGGCCAACATAGTGAAACCCCATCTGTACTAAAAATAAAAAATTAGCCGGGGCATGGTGGTGGGCGCCTGTGGTCCCAGCTACTTGAGAAGCTGAGGCAGGAGAATCACTTCAACAGGGGAGGCGGAGGCTACAGTGAGTGGAGATCTCGCCACTGCACTCCAGCCTGGGTAACATAGTGAGACTTTGTCTAAAAAAAAAAAAAAAAGAAGTTGAGGCCAGGTGTAGTGGTTCACACCTGTAATCCCAGCACTTTGGGAGGATGAGGTGGGAGGATTGCTTGAGCCCAGGAATTTGAGACCAACCAGGGCAGCATAGTGAGACCCCCTGTATCTAAAAAAAAAAAGTAATTTAAAAAACTTAGCAGGGCATAGTGGCACATTCCTGTAGTCCCAGCTACTCGAGAGGCTGAAGTGGGAGGATCACTTGAGACTGGGAGGTTGAGTCTGCAGTGAGCTATGGTTGTGTCACTGCACTTCAGCCTGGGTAAACAGAGTGAGACCCTGTCTCAAAAAATAAAATTTCAAAAAGTAGAGTGAAAAGTGAAGGCTCTCTTTCAAATATAGCAATATGTCTTTACTCCCTAAGGGTAGGCACTGTTAGACACTTTTTGATTATCCTAGCCCCAAAAGGACAAAGTGTGGATTTACAATACAAATAGGTATGCATTATATATAATAACATACAAAATTGTATATTCATAAACCTCTACACATCTCTATGTACTGTAAATCAAATCATACAATACATAATATTCTGGAAAAGTTTTGTTAATGACTCCCAGCCAAATACCACCAGGAATTCACCTGCACTTGAACAAGCTGGGTTCCTTGTTCATTGCCACAAGGGAGACTACACATCATGGGGTATTGTGGAGTGTTTTAGTAAGAGGGTATTAGGATTTAGAGAATTTGCGCTTTGTTGGGTGATCTGGGGAGAGCTCAAGGAAATGGGTGTTTGCTCACTTTGGATTGGATGCTATCAGGAAATGGAGATAATTCTATCACTGAACACCTTAATACATCTTTTCTAGAAGGAGGAAAGACTAGAAGGAAAATAAAAATGTAACTGGTAAAGCAGAAGCAATCACTTAAATTAGCCAGGAGAGTGAGATGTTTGGTATTTCTGTGGTTTCTACAGTGACCTTGTTTTTGTCTTTTGCTTAGACAAAATTATGAATGGTCTCATTTTTTGTATCACTTCTTCACAGTCACAGAGTTACCTCGTCTCAGGCTGATATTCCCTGAGAATGTTTTGGTCCAAGAGGAGAACATTGAGCCCTGGCTATGAGAGCCAGGCCAACTCCTGACAATGCTGAGGCCCAGCTGTAGGTGTCAGACCAGTTCCCGTATGTCAGGGGCTGCTTTTATTTTCATCCCAAAGAACATCTCTGATGAGAAAGAAAAAGATACAAATTAGATTATCTATTGTATTGCATTGGGGATAGAAGAATTATAAATTGTCCATTACACATAGAATTCATATTATGTAGGGTCATACTGTGGTTGATAATTTCAGACTTTATTAGGTACATTTCAATGTTGTGCAAAAAATGTCCTTTGTTGGTGGGAGCTACATATATTCTCTTATCAACATAGGACATGTGTTTCATATATGCAAAAATGTACACACATATACATATATGAAATATATGTTTTCTATGTATTTTATATAACTATACTTTTAAAGAGAAAGCGTAACTCTGTGTCTAGAAAATGCATATAACATACATAATATATATACCTTTTAAAGAGAAAGCATCAACTCTCACATTCTGAATCAGTATCAAGTCAGAGTTTGTAGGATTTATCTTGATTAGTCTTTGTTTCAAAATTGTATAAAATAAACAACTAGCTGCTGCTGCTAATATCAACATTTTCTAAAAATATGTTGAGTATGTTGTGTTCTTCTAAATATTTATCTTTTAAAAATAATCTCAATAAGCTATACTTCGGGAATCTTTTTGGGTGGGCAAATAAATACTTCCAACAGAAACAAAATGAAGAACAGTTCTGCTCTCCTCTAGCATTTACAGAGAGATTCTCTTCTTATCTAGTATTCTAAACGTTCTTGGTCCAAAATACATTGTCTATAATGATTTTCTCTCTAAAGCTGGAGCAAGAGACATTCCACTCCAGCAGCTAGCCTTTTTTCTCATCTGTTGGAGAAAGAGGCCCCTTGCAAACTTATTCTGAAGTTCCCACTGGAAAATGTATGTATCTCACATTTCTAGTCTTTCAAGCAAGTGTTATAAATCTTGTCTACAAAGTAATTGGAGTTATCTGAAAGGGAATATGGGCTGCTTGTCTACATTAGTTAAGATAACTTGTAATTTCTTGGGAAGAAAATTCAGAAAATGAAAGTTATCTCTGTATGGAATTCCAGTATTCAAATGATGAAATCTCTCACAAAATTTTCCAGGTAATATGGTTCAAAAAGGTGTAATATAAGCACGCTACTGCACCTTCTTTCCCCTCTGTAACTCCTGGAAAGATGCCACAGAACACGCAGTTTACATCTAGTCCTTGCTTGACGTTAGTAAGAAATTACTGTTGATCAGCTTAGCAGACAATAGGGGACCAAATTCACCGTTCCGTCTTCTGGTCTTTGTTCTTGACAGGTGTTCTATCCACTTGCCTTCGACAGTCTGTAAACTGGAATACTGCTTCATGTCCAGTTCACATGGCAAATTGAAAGGAAAAGAATGACTCTTGAGAAGGCGGAGTGATGAAGCAAGTTGATTTTTAGCATCCTCCACTTCGTAACCTGTCCTCTATTGCTCAGTCAGGTACCATGGCCAGGATGCCTGAGGACCCTGCTGAGGCATCTTAACAGTCTCTAAACTCTGTGAGGAGAATTTGGATGCCCATGCTGGTTGCAACAGAGCTCAAGGGCCCGAAAAGTGGGTGGGTGGGGGGGTGGACAAGTTCTCCCAGCCCTGATTTGTCTATTTAAGGCTTGTTCCCAACACCTATCAGGCTGTTGAAGTGCATTTATTACTCTCAGGTAATGTCTCTGGTGGCTTGAGGCAGCCCCATATCATTTAAAGTTTGGTTAGTTTTCCAGCACCAAACCAGAAAAAGAATTTTTCAGGTAATTGCTTCATAAAGAAGCGATAAAGAAGCAGATTTCATAAAGGCAGAAATGGAAAGTCTACTCCTAAAGAAGGTTAAAGTGTAAGTCTTAGTTGCAATACAGATGAGACATAAACAAAGCAAATTTTCTTTTTCTACTACTGCAATAAGTTCCTCTACCATTAAATATTACATTTTAATATACATGGTTGATCTGAAACAATAAGAGAATTGATGTGAAAATAATTTGTAAGTACAAAGCAGATTAGTTCTATAAGCAGTATAGTTACAATAGTAGTGATAACATTATTACTATTATTTTACTCTTGTTACTATTACTGGTGGTAGTGATAGTCAATTCCTGTTCAAATGGCAGAAGACTTAAGACTGGGAAATACACTAGGGGTTTAATTGTTAATGACTTGCTGATGATTTATTCTAGCTCTGTAGAAATATATAGATTTATTATTTTCTCAGTGATCCTAGGAAAATAATATATTATATCATATTATATAATATGCAAATAAATACTAATGTGAGCACATATTCACTAATGTTGTACGTATATAAGTATCAGCCATGGTGTAATGCATAATATTATATTACAAAATTATAATGTAGACTCCACACACATTATAATAAAATACACATCAAGTTAAAATAGAGTTAAACCTCATATCAAAGACATCAATTATCATATATTTTAATTAGAAACCTATCTTTAGTTTCTTTGCTAAGCACAAATTATTTATTATAATATTGTGTAAAAATGTTAAATTGACCTTAGAAAGGCAAGCACTCGTGCTTAAGTGTACACTTCAAGCACGTTATATAATATTTTACTAATGAGTACCACCAGTACATCTAAGGAAAGCAGCTCAGGGTAGTTTAAACAAATGATTAGTGTAGACAATATGGGCATAAATCTTTTCTGCTCTTCATATGCCTGTAGAGATAGGAACCTATTTTATATGTAAATGCAAGTGCTAAAATTATAATCTTAATGTGCATATTTAATTGGCTTTATATGTCACAATACTTTGACTCGAGGCAGTTTAAAAATATGCCTTATCTAGAGAGTAAAGCCTGTTCTTGTACCTTCATTTCAGTGAGAATGTAGAATGACTCTATTGTGTCTCTATATGTAAGACTCTTTGTAGCATTTCCAGGAGCAATAATGTGTATTGAGTCACTGGCAAATCCTGTTATCTTTTGTGATATTCATTCATGAATAAGGTAGGAAGAGGCTAGTGGAGTTCCGAGTTGAGGTAGAAGCTATAGCAAAATGGTAACCTAAGACAATTTTAATTCATGTGAAAAATCTCAAGCCCACTTTGGTTGTATTTTCCAGAATCTTTCACCATATGCCTTAGAGCAGAAGTTAACCTCTAGGGTTTGGTATTGGGGAGAAGGAGAGATAACTCCGTGATTTGTATGAAATACCGTTATTCAACCAATTTGAGGGACTGGTGAAGAGTTTTAAGAATTATGATATATTATTACTTTACCTAACTTACCTAATTGAACAAAGTGTAAATGTTTGTCATTTAAATACATAATAAAATATATTTCCTTCTATTGGCAACTTTGACCCAGTTCTTAACAGGGCATAATTTGGTTGGTCTGTATATAGACAGACCAACCAATTTCAAAAGAGCCGGATGTAAAGTGACAGTCATTTTCAGTATTTATTTTCATACGAGAGAAAAATCTCTAGAAAATAGACATTTCATTTTAAGAGACAAGGTCTCATTCTGTCATCCAGGCTGGAGTGCAGTGGTGCATTCATAACTCACTTCAGCTTTGAATTCCTGAGCTTGAGCAATCCTCCCATCTCAGCCTCCTGAGTAGCTAGGATTACAGGTGCACACCACCATGCCTAGCTAATTTTAAAAAACTTTTTTTGTAGAGACAGGGTCTCACTATGTTGCTCAGGCTGGTCTCTAACATTCCTAGCCTCAAGCAATCCTCTCACCTTGGCCTCCCAAAGTAATGGGATTATAGGAATGAGCAACCATGCCCAGCTGACTAAATATTTTTGATCAATCCAGATAGTTGCATTGCATTGATATAGCTTTTAAAAGCAACTATAGTAATAGTTTTGATAGACTGCACACAAAATAAATGTGCAACTGATGGGCACATACATTTTAAAAATTATATTATTTACCTGGCTGACTAAATATTTTTGATCAATCCAGATAGCTGGCTTTGAATTGATATAGTTTTTAAAACTAACTATAGTAATAGTTTTGATAAACTGCACACAAAATAAATGTGCAACTGATAGGCACATACATTTAAAAAATCATATTCTATTTACTTTCCTGTAATGATCCATTTATCTGACCTTCATGTTGCAGTAAATTGTATAACTTCTTAAGTGTCTCTATTCTTCTTTATACCTTTGCTAATTAATAAAAAGTTACCTAAAACACATTTTTTTGTTCTTTGAAAACATTTTTGTAACTCTTTTATAAATGTTACTTTTATATGTAAATATGAACAACCATAATTTTTTTAAATGGTAAGATTCAATTTTTCTGAAGTGGGGGCAGCTATGGTTTATTTTATTTATTTTATTTTATTTTATTTTATTTTATTTTATTTTATTTTATTTCATTTTATTTTATTTATTTTATTTTATTTTATTTTATTTTATTTTATTTTATTTTATTTCATTTTATTTTTATTTTTTGAGACAGGGTCTTGTTCTGTCACCCAGGCTGGAGTGCAATGGCACAATCTTGGCTCACTGCAACCTCCACATCCTGGGCTCAAATGATCCTCCTGCCTCAGCCTCCCAAGCACCTGGGACTATAGGCATGTGCCACCATACCGGGCTAATTTTTGTATTTTTTGTAGAGACAGAGTTTCTCCATGTTCCCCAGGCTGGTCTCAAACTCCTGGACTCAAGGGATCCGCCCACCTCGGCCTCCCAAAGTGCTGAGATTACAGGCGTGAGACACCTCACCCAGCCAAAGGGCAGCTATGTTATAACTCAGTTTAAAAGATGAAAAAATTAAAAATTGAATTACTGATGAACAATTGTGCTGTCTTAAACTTCCTTAAGCTTGGTATTCTTTCAGAGTACCTTAGGGGAATTTTAAGACTCAACTCATTGAGTTTTAAATGGATAGTTATGAAAATATATTTTATGTTGAATCAGTGGACTGGCATCCAAGACACAACACACTCCAAAGGTTTAATTAGAGGACTATTAATGAAGGGATTATGTATGGAAATGTGGGCAAGGTTAAGGGATCCGGCAGGGCTAGGGAAGCACATGAGACTAGCAACAGTGGGGAGTTCTGAGTCCTGGCCTAGGATCCTGAAAGCTGGGGAAGAGAGGATGCTGTTATGAGTGGTGGCTGTAGGGAAACAATATCACTACCAAAACTGCAGTGATCTAAAGGTCACAAAAGGATAAATACTGTGGACTCTTTCTTTTGGCCTTCCCATTGCCTGCCAGTCTTATTCATTGATCTCAGCTAGAAGCCAGAGGTCAGCCTCCTGTGGCACAGACCAAGTCAGAGGAGGATGGAAGTGGATCTGCTAAATCAGAGGAAAACAATAAGTGTTAGTTTTTTATGTTTGTGTAACAAATTATCACAAGTTTAGAGGCTAATATAAACACAAGTTTATTATCATACAGTTCTGGAGATCAGAAGTCCTACATTCAAGGATTGCCAGGAGGCTGGGCGCAGTGGTTCATGCCTGTAATCCCAGCACTTTGGGAGGCCAAGGCGGGCAGATCACATGAGGTCAGGAGTTTGATACTAGCCTGGCCAAGATGGTAAAACCACATCTCTATTAAAAATATGAAAATTAGCTGGGTGTGGTGGCTCACGCCTGTAATCCCAGCTACTCAAGAGGCTGAGGCAGGAGAATCACTTAAACCCAGAGGCAGAGGTTGCAGTGAGTGGAGATCACACCACTGCACTCCAGCCTGGGTGACAGAGGAGACTCCATCTAAAAAAGAAAAAGAAAAAACGAGAGTGGCAGGGATGCCTTCCTTATGGAAGCTCAGGGGAGAATTGATTTATTTGTCTTTTCCAGATTCTAGAGGCTACATATTTTGCTTCACTTTTGACTCCTTCTTCCAATCACTTCAACCTCTGCTTCCATTGTCACATCCTCTTTCACTCTGACTTTCCTGCTTCCTCTCATAAGGACCCTTGTGATTCGTTGGGCCCACCTGGGTAATCTCTTCATTTTAAGATTCTTAACTTAATCCCATACATTGCAAAGCATGGTAATATATTCACAGGTTCTGAGGATTGGCAGGTATTCACCTTTAGGAAGCGAGTTTTCTGTGTACAGATCACAGATCCCAACTAGCTATAACTATGAAAGGAGTTGATGTCTCTGCTATAGGGAGAGTAAAACTAAACACTGTGTACACATTTTAAAGTGAAGAGGGAACTGCTTTTTATAGTTTGAAAATTATTTTCTTTTTTGAAGGATGCAAAAGTTATTGAACTAGTGTTGCATTGAATTTTAGCTGTTGTATATATTTAGTCCTTTATGTTTGAATGCTTTTCAAAGTAGCCACTTTCCAAGTTACCCTTTGAGATTTTTCATAAACTGACTTGGAAAAATAATAACAGCTAGGTTTTATTGAGTTACTATGATTTTCTAGCCACTTTCACATGCCATTTCTACAATATCCATAAAAATAAAATACTACTATTAGCAATAATTTATTTTATTTATTACCATTATTATTATTATTTAGAGACAAAGTCTTTCTCTGTCATTCAGGCTGGAGTGTAGTGACGCGATCATAGCTCACTGCAACCTCAAACTCCTGGGCTGAGGTAATCCTGCCACCTCAGCCTCCAGAGTAGCTTGGAACTACAAGTTCACACCACTGTGCTTGATTTTTTTTTTTTTTTAATTTTTTGTAGAGATGGCGGCGGGGGGTCTCACTATGTTGTGCAGGCTGGTTTTGAACTCCTGGCCTCAAGCCTTCTGTCTTGGCCTCCCAAAGCACTGGGAGTACAGGAATGCGCCACCATGCCTGGCCAGCAGTATTTTAAAGATGATGAGGCAGAAGCGTAGGTTAAGTAATATACTTCAGGTAGTGTAACTAATGTGTAATGCGTGGATATGTTATCATTTTCTATTTGTTTTCCCTAGATCAACTTTCCACCCTTCTCTGCCCTCCTGTGAGAGGCTGAACTATTCACACTGCCTCAACCACATTCTCTTTTCCCCTGGCTTCTGGTTGGCTTTAGCCAATGGGACATATTACAGGGTCTTAATGGTGAAAGAAGAAAGAAAAGGAGAGATTTTCCCCTATCCTACTGCCACTTGCTGTTCCTTTCCTGCCTTGCTAGGGAGGGTCTTCTTCCCTATACAGCCATAGCTCTTACTGGTGCCCATTCCATTTCCATACCACGTTCTGGTAACACTGTTTCTTGAGTTCTTGGTGGGTCATAATGGCTGCTTCCTTTTTTTTTTTTTTTTGAGACAGAGTTTTGCTCTTGTCACCCAGGCTGGAGTGCAATGGCATGATATCGGCTTGCTGCAACCTCCACCTCCTGGCTTTAAGCAGTTCTCTTGCCTCAGCCTCCCAAGTAGCTGGGATTACAGGCATCTCCTACATGCCCGGCTAATTTTTGTATTTTTAATAGAGATGGGGTTTTGCCATGTTGGCCAGGCTGCCCTGACCTCAGGTGATCTGCCTGCCTTGACCTCCTAAAGTGCTGGGTTTACAGGCATGAGCCACTGCACCTGGAATGGCTTCCCATTTTTGCTAGCCCCTTGTTTCTTCACCATCCCTTGTTGTTTTTCTCAGTCTTCCCAACACCTCTGCAAATAATTCCTTCCTTAAATTATTTCCAGTTTAACTACTCTGAACGAGCCATCTTTTTTTTTCTCCCTTTGGAAGTTAGTTGCAATTTGATTACAAGGATACTTGACTTTAGAACCTGAGCCCTTAATCGCTTAAATATATTGACTTGAACAAAGACATATCCCCCAAGTAAATGAATTTATAACTTGAAATAAATTAGTTGCATGTAGTCAATTGCTTATATACTTGATTTTAATTACTAATTTTTTCAAAACAATGACTAACTGAATTAAGCCAGTTTTACAATTTTCACTGTGTGAACATAGCATACTATATGTTGTGTATAATGGGTATATTAGTTAATAAACCTATCTGTAAATGTAAGGCCAGCTCACCCTTCTTATTATTCTGCCATCAGTGAGCACTGTTTATAGCATCTTATCTATCATTCTCTGATTTCATCCTTTGCAGTGAGTTTGGGTTTGATTCATTAACACTGGAATCTCGTCAAGTTGTCCCTCAGAGAAAGGGACTCTAACCCATCACAATATACAGTATACTTCTGTTGTTTTACAGGTTTCTTACCACTTTCTAAGTGGTGCTGATGTCTGTTTCCTTGGCAACGAGGTAGGGTGAGCACTGAAATGATACAGAGTGCATGTCAGGTGTATTCGCAAAGTGAGTTGTAGTTGTTCAGAAGAAATATATCAGAGCAACCTTGTCTTCTCTTGTGAGCAAAGATGCTAATGAAGGAGCTTCACATTGCAGGTGGTTTCTATGGAGCCAGAAGCCAGATACACATGACACTCAACACTGGCCTATTACATTTTTACATTTGTTTACTACTACTGTTCATTTCTTTTCCCCCAGTTATCTTAAGTACACTTCCTGACCAACTAGTTTACTACTTGGAAGCTAAGCAAACACTTAATCTATTCCTTTTTTTTTTTTTTTTTTTTTGAGACGGAGTCTCGCTCTGTCACCCAGGCTGGAGTGCAGTGGCGCAATCTCGGCTCACTGCAAGCTCCACCTCCCGGGTTCACGCCATTCTCCTGCCTCGGCCTCTCCGAGTAGCTGGGACTACAGGCACCCGCCACCACGCCCGGCTAATTTTTTTTGTATTTTTTAGTAGAGACAGGGTTTCACTGTGGTCTTGATTTCCTGACCTCATGATCCGCCCGCCTCGGCCTTCCAAAGTGCTGGGATTACAAGCGTGAGCCACCGCGCCTGGCCATCTATTCCTTTTTTATTGTGGGACACAATTAAGGTATAGCCTGAACATCTTCAGCGGTCTTTGTATCTAAAACATGTAGTTCAAAAATATTATAACAGTATAATTATTCTGGGATATAACAGCAGATCAATCAGAAGCCTTCCTTAGCAAGTCTAAATTACGATGTCTGTATTGATAAACCTCTGATGTAATAAGATCCTAAAACTACTTATGAATCATTAAAAAGCTATTAGATTGTTTTCATAGTCATTGGATATTAAATGTATATTGATGTGTTCTAATTATTTGAAAGTTGTTAATTCAAACGTGGTGAGTATGGAATATCTATTAAGGAGAATATGATTAGCTAACGCATTCCTTTTCCTGATCATGACAGATAGAGAGTTTACTCTGTTTGAGTAATGATCCTCTTGAAACTGAAACATCTGGGATGCTTTGGTTAAAAATTAAATGATATAACTGATGTAATCTTTGGCTACAATTATGGTATATGTGTATTAAAGATTTATAATTTTAATTCTCTTTAATAGTAAAGAGATTTTTTCCCAACATTTAAGGATGTTCTCTAAAGCATATAACTTTTGAAATATATGCTTCATGGGTTCATATACAAAACTGAACCATGAAGATAGGGAGTGCAATGATGGATGCTAGAGGCTGGGAAGCATAGTGGGAGAGAAGCATAGACGGAGAGAAAGTGGTGATGGTTAATGGTACAAAAATACAGTTAGAGCGAGTAAGATCTAGTGTTCAGTAACACAGTAGGGTGACTATAGTTAACAATAATTTATTGCATATTTAAAAGTAACTAAAGGAGTAAAATTGGAATGTTCTTAACACAAAGAAATGATAAAGGCCTGAGGTGATGGGTACCACAATACCCTGATTTAATCATCACACATCATATCCCTCTATCAAAAACTCACATATGTCTCGTGACTGTGTACAGTTATTTTGTATCCTTAATTAAAGATTAAAATTAAAACAAAAAATTAAAAGAGGCATGCCTACATTCCTATTGGAAAAAATGAGAATTGATTCAGGGAACTCACGCTTTTCTATCAGTTGAACACATTGAGGATATTACTAAGTACACATAATATAATATGAGTTTCTTTCACAGACCATGAAGACTGTGTCTCTTTTAGTTGTAAATAGGGCTTATATTATCCAGAGAAATATTGAATTCATTCGCTGTTAGTAGATGTCACAGTTTTTTTAGTTGCATAATTTAATTGCTATTTATTTTTAGAAACATGGGGTATTTCAAAGTGCTGAAAGATGCAGCACTAAATATATACGTTTTGAAGAACTTAAACACAGAACTTTTCATTTATCCAGTTCTATGCACCAAACATAAGCAAATACATTAACAGGAAGAAACAGGCCTAAGAAAAAGGCATATATATATACATATATATATATATATGTATGTATTTCTTTACAAAAATTTCTTAGTTCAAAAAATAAGAAAGTGATATCTACTCAAAACTTTCACAACTCATTTTCATATGAAAATGTAGGTATCAAATTTAGTTATGTATCAGCATCATACTAAGGTATACAGGCAGTGTAAGAATTAGCACAGTACATAACAGAGATTAACAATATATTTGTATACAAAGCATGCTCCTCAAACATTGAGGTAATATTACAGTTCTTAGGTATGAACTTCCAGTCTAATACTGGCTGCAAAAACCACCTCTCATTACCCAAAACGTACACAAAAGGCGGATGTGTCAATGGTATTTACAGAAATGTTCCCCAGGGGCATCAAATGGCAAACCCCTTACGTGCCATCTGCTGGAACTTAAGCATCATTATAAAAGAAGGAATGACTTTCTGTTGTTTGGAAACTTGGAACACACAAGGTGACTTCAACAGCCCAGAGGCTCCCAGCTGTCACACACTTCCACCGCTGTCATGGAGGTGAGGTGGAGGAGGCCGCAGGGCCACCCAGCATCTGGGGATGCAGGCTCTCTGAGGTCCCAGCAGAACCTCACACCGGTGGTCTTGCTCCCCAGAAGAACTCGACAGGGGACCTATTTGAAAGTAAACCAAAGATGTCACAGTTTGAGTCCCCTCTGAAGCAGACATTGAAATGGAAGATTAGTATGAAGGCATTTCGTTAGTGTCCTTTGGAAAGGAAAGGAGGCAGGATTGGGCAGGGAGAGAATTTGGGCAGTGTCTTTGTTGATACAAATGCAACAGAGGCCTCAGCCAACCTCTTGGTAGCTCTAAGCTGGAATGGTCCTTCTAGTTTTTCCCAAATTTCAAAGAGGGGTTCTAGCCTTTACAGCCCCATGTTTACTAGGGACTGGATTTGGGCTTTTGTGAGAGGTAAGGCAGTTCTCTTCAGCCAGTGGTAATTCTAAAAGGGGCTGAGCACATGTCTGAAAGCCTTCAACAAACTTCTCAGAAGCTGGACAATCATTTTCTCAGTCCTGAAGGGAGAATTTGGGCAGGACATCACAGTATCTCTGACAATCCAACCCTTCAGTTACTTGACTCCACTTGCTTCATATATGAGGCTAATTGGTTTCTTCATTGTGCACTCTAGGGGCCTCTTTTCTTCAGGGAAACCAATATTAGAAAGTTTAGTGGAGGATCCACAGCCTTTGCTGCTGCAGCTGGTCTCAGGGCTGCCACTGAAACAGCATCTCTCTTCCGTACTATCTATTCTAGAGTGCCTCATGTTCAGTTAGCAACCCTGCTAGTCTAGATGGTTATTTAGTTGGGTGACCAATATCCTCATCTCAGGGGGGTCCACGCTGCTGGTTACCATGCTCTTTTGAGGATACTGCGCTTGTCCATTTGCCATTGACATTGGACGAGGGGGTGCCAAGAAACATTCCAGTTGACCACCTGAGTGACATAATCCTTCTTGTGCCCATTGTGTAACAGCAGCCCTGCCTCCTCTTGATAATCTGAGTTAATTGCTTCCTCCAGGCTGAAAATTTTTCCTTTTGTTTGTTGGTACCTTGGTACAAGGAATACATACTGTCCAGGCAAGAGTTGTAGCTTAAAGTGCAATGAGACTGTTTCTGTGTTCCCCAGTGAAAGGATTGCAGAGCCAGGAAATGCGAATTTCTCAAGTGAGTCACTGAGAATGATGGTAAGTAAGCAGGGCTACTCCTGCTTCTAGCATTTCATTCCAGACCTGGGTATTCTATCTATTGGGATCTTTGCACTATATAATAGTAATTGATTTAGTGTGTATATGTGTCCTGAAACATAACACCTGTCTTTGGAGGGTATCATCACTAAGCTAACACCTCAGCTGTACCTGTAACAGGCCATTAAATTCTCTATGGGAGTATCAGCTACTGTGGTGATAGGATCAGTAGATTTTATGATCATGTGCTCACTGTCATACCAGCTTTGCTATAAAGTGGGCGCATAGGTCTGATGCAAAGTTATAGGAGATGATGTGCCAGCATATCAAACATTTTGTAAGTCCCTGGATAGCGGTGGCTAGTTGAGGCTCTGTGGATAAGAATGTCACACCCACAATTAGAATATGTGTCAGTTACTGACAAAATAAATCACTGCCCCTTCCTGGGATAAAAAGGATCAAATGTAGTAGACTTGTCACCAAGTGGCCAGCTTGTTTCCTCAAGGGACAGTGCCATATTAGATGCTTAGTATTGGTGTTTGTTGCCAGCAGGTTGGAATTTTGTAGCAGTAAGGGTTATTAGCATTGGTGAATGTGAAACTACCTTGCTTAGCCCCTGCTTAGCAACCATTCCTACCTCTCTGGCTATTCCATTTGTGCAGTCATTGTACCAGCACTGTGATGGCTGATGACAGATGTTGACTCATATCAGCTGGCTGAATAATTCTATGTGTCTGATTGTTCATTGTCCTTTCTATGGTGGTGGATGTTCTCAGTATCAACACTTCTGGGAAGAAGAAATGAAGCAGGATTGAGGTGAATTACAGTCACAATAGGGTCTTAGCTGACCCCAGGAGGGGCTTGAAGTTTTAAACCCATTTATGCCTAGTGTTCCATTATTGGAACCCTAAGCTTGTGGGAGTTATTTATATCCTACTGCTCAAAGTCATCTCCAAGTTCTGATTTTTCACACAAAAATATTTGCAACCTCCAGCATAAATGGGTTAATGGCTCTTCAGAATTTCCCAGAGTTGAGAAAAGAGAGCTTGACCTTTATAACACAGAATCAATGAGTCATTGGGTTTGGGCTGCTCTGGGAAGGGGAGCATAACTTTAGGTAAGGTGATTCTGTTAGCCCATTCCACTGAGCTCCCAATTAACCTGCATTATGTATCCCAATGCGTTTTAGATAGATGAGATTGGAATCACTTCCATTGAGGATTGGGATCTGACTAAACAGGCTTTAGACCTATGCTATCTGACAGACTATTTTTGGGAATTAGGTCCGTTTGACAAGTTCCTGGCCACAAGTTGTAAAAGAACTGACCATTCATTTCCTGAATGTTGATAATCATGTACACAGGGAACTCTCCCTGGTGCGGCTTAAACACTTCACCAAAGACTCCCTGCTTTATTTGATCTTGTGAATATGCTCGTCTGATCTGTTTCTAGTGTATCTTGCTTATGAGGTTATTTATCTTGCTTCATTCCAATCTCAGCAAATCTCTTGAAAAAGTCCTGTTGCAGTTGTGACCTGATGTGATTCTAAACATATGCTCACTTCTAGTTGTCACCTGGAACCACCACCCAATGACCAACTTATTCTATACTCTTTTGGTACAAAGAACTCATTTATTGAAAACTAAAATTATATGCATTATTCTTTGGAATATGATAAGATTCATTTTATTAAAGTACAAGGTTGATCAATAAGGAGATTTGGGCTAGTAAATAAAACTAGAAGATCAAAATGCCTGCTAAACTCAAAGTAGAATAATTGTTCAGGATTTTACACAGAAGGAACAAAAGTATATAGCAAACTAAATGAGTCAGAATTAACATATGTTAGGGTACACTCTCTTCCTTCACATGTCATGCCCTCCTTTCAGTTCTATAGGATAAAGACAAGTCTTGTAGGAAGGAGGGGTGATGATGAGCAGATACCATTTCCTACTCTTTGGATTTTGTTGAGAATTGAACTAAGTGTGGATACATAGTTATGTTTTGTTAGTATCTGTGAGGAGAAAATTCATAGCTTTTATATCATAGCAATTTAGATAAAAGAAAGCTGTATTCTATACAGTGCTTATACTCTTGAACTAGATATTAGAATAACTCACATCAGTGTAATTCAAAGTTACTATGAGAGTAAAGAGAAATGATCTATCTCTTCTGTTTAGGTACATAAGGAAAATCTTCACAAAGAACTTACTCTAATTCTTGGGAAAGACCCGATTTCTGCATTCAAGAATCATATGATTGCAACATTTTTTAATGTCATTCATTACCAATATGGATTTAGCTCCCCACTTTGTCAAGTGAACAGCCATTACACCATGTGTATATCTCTAACAACTAGATTGAAATATCTTTTCAGATTAAGAACCACTTTTCTTTTCTTTTTTTTTTTTATTATAAAGTTTTAGGGTATATGTGCACAATGTGCAAGTTAGTTACATATGTATCCATGTGCCATGTTGGTGTGCTGCACCCATTAACTCGTCATTTAACATCAGGTATATCTCCTAATGCTGTCCCTCCCTCCTCTCCCTACCCCACAACAGGCCCTGGTGTGTGATGTTCTCCTTCCTGTGTCCATGTGTTCTCATTGTTCAATTCCCACCTATGAGTGAGAACATGCGGTGTTTGGTTTTGTGTCCTTGTGATAGTTTGCTGAGAATGATGGTTTCCAGCTTCATCCATGTCCCTACAAAGGACATGAACTCATCATTTTTTATGGCTGCATAGTATTCCATGGTGTATATGTGCCACATTTTCTTCATCCAGTCTGTCATGGTTGGACATTTGGGTTGGTTCCAAGTCTTTGCTATTGTGAATAGTGCTGCAGTAAACATACGTGTGCATGTGTCTTTATAGCAGCGTGATTTATAATCCTTTGGGTATATACCCAGTAATGGGATTGCTGGGTCAAATGGTATTTCTAGTTCTAGATCCCTGAGGAATCACCACACTGACTTCTACAATGGTTGAACTAGTTTACAGTCCCACCAACAGTGTAAAAGTATTCCTATCTCCCCACATCCTCTCCAGCACATGTTGTTTCCTGACTTTTTAATGATCGTCATTCTAACTGGTGTCAGATGGTATCTCATTGTGGTTTTGATTTGCATTTCTCTGATGGCCAGTGATGATGAGCATTTTTTCATGTGTCTCTGGCTGCATAAATGTCTTCTTTTGAGAAGTGTCTGTTCATATCCTTTGCCCACTTTTTGATGGGGTTGTTTGTTTTTTTTCTTGTAAATTTGTTTGAGTTCATTGTAGATTCCGGATATTAGTTGTTTGTCAGATGAGTAGATTGCGAAAATTTTCTCCCATTTTGTAGGTTGCCTGTTCACTCTGATGGTAGTTTCTTTTGCTGTGCAGAAGCTCTTTAGTTTAATTAGATCCCATTTGTCAATTTTGGCTTTTGTTGCCATTGCTTTTGGTGTTTTAGACATGAAGTCCTTGCCCATGCCTATGTCCTGAATGGTACTGCCTAGGTTTTCTTCTAAGGTTTTTATGGTTTTAGGTCTAACATGTAAGTCTTTAATCCATCTTGAATTAATTTTTGTAAAAGGTGTAAGGAAGGGATCCAGTTTCAGCTTTCTACATATGGCTAGCCAGTTTTCCCAGCACCATTTATTAAATAGGGAATCATTTCCCCACTTCTTGTTTTTGTCAGGTTTGTCAAAGATCAGATGGATGTAGACATGCGGCATTATTTCTGAGGGCTCTGTTCTGTTCCATTGGTCTATATCTCTGTTTTGGTACCAGTACCATGCTGTTTTGGTTACTGTAGCCTTGTAGTATAGTTTGAAGTCAGGTAGCATGATGCCTCCATCTTTGTTCTTTTGGCTTAGGATTGACTTGGCAATGCGGGCTCTTTTGTGGTCCCCTATGAACTTCAAAGTAGTTTTTTCCAATTCTGTGAAGAAAGTCATTGGTAGCTTGATGGGGATGGCATTGAATCTATAAATTACCTTGGGCAGTATGGCCATTTTCACAATATTGATTCTTCCTACCCATGAGCATGGAATGTTCTTCCATTTGTTTGTATCCTCTTTTATTTCATTAAGGAGTGGTTTGTTGTTCTCCTTGAAGAGATCCTCCACGTCCCTTGTAAGTCGGGTTCCTAGGTATCTTATTCTCTTTGAAGCAATTGTGAATGGGAGTTCACTCATGATTTGGCTCTCTGTTTGTCTGTTATTGGTGTATAAGAATGCTTGTGATTTTTGCACATTGATTTTGTATCCTGAGATTTTGCTGAATTTGCTTATCAGCTTAAGGAGATTTTGGGCTGAGATGATGGGGTTTTCTAGATACACAATCATGTCATCTGCAAACAGGGGCAATTTGACTTCCTCTTTTCCTAATTGAATACCCTTTATTTCCTTCTCCTGCCTGATTGCCCTGGCCAGAATTTCCAACACTATGTTGAACAGGAGTGGTGAGAGAGGGCATCCCTCTCTTTTGCCAGTTTTCAAAGGGAATGCTTCCAGTTTTTGCCCATTCAGTATGATATTGGCTGTGGATTTGTCATAGATAGCTCTTATTATTTTGAGATACGTCCCATGAATACCTAATTTATTGAGAGTTTTTAGTATGAAGTGTTGTTGAATTTTGTCAAAGGACTTTTCTGCATCTATTGAGATAATCATGTGGTTTTTGTCTTTGGTTCTGTTTATATGCTGGATTACATTTATTGATTTGCATATGTTGAAACAGCCTTGCATCCTGGGGATGAAGCCCACTTGATCATGGTGGATAAGCTTTTGATGTGCTGCTGGATTCAGTTTGCCAGTATTATATTGAGGATTTTTGCATTGATGTTCTTTAGGGATGTTGGTCTAAAATTCTCTTTTTTTGTTGTGTCTCTGCCAGGCTTTGGGATCAGGATGATGCTGGCCTCATAAAATGAGTTAGGGAGGATTCCCTCTTTTTCTATTGATTGGAATAGTTTCAGAAGGAATGGTACGAGCTCCTCATTGTACCTCTGGTAGAATTCGGCTGTGAATCCATCTGGTCCTGGACTTTTTTTGGTTGGTAAGCTATTAAGTATTGCCTCAATTTCAGAGCCTGTTATTGGTCTATTCAGAGATTCAACTTCTTCCTGGTTTAGTCTTGGGAGGGTGTGTGTGTCGAGGAATTCATCCATTTCTTCCAGATTTCCTAGTTTATTTGCATAGAGGTGTTTATAGTATTCTCTGATGGTAGTTTGTATTTCTGTGGGATGGGTGGTGATATCCCCTTTATCAGTTTTTATTGCATCCATTTGATTCTTCTCTCTTCTTTATTAGTCTTGCTAGCAGTCTATCAATTTTGTTGATCTTTTCAAAAAACCAGCTCCTGGATTCATTGATTTTTTGAAGGGTTTTTTGTGTCTCTATTTCGTTCAGTTCTGCTCTGATTTTAGTTATTTCTTGCCTTCTGCTAGCTTTTGAATGTGTTTGCTCTGCTTCTCTAGTTCTTTTAATTGTGATGTTAGGGTGTCAATTTTAGATCTTTCCCACTTTCTCTTGTGGGCATTTAGTGCTATGAATTTCCCTCTACACACTACTTTGAATGTGTCCCAGAGATTCTGGTTGTGTCTTTGTTCTCATTGGTTTCAAAGAACATCTTTATTTCCACCTTCATTTCGTTATGTACCCAGTATTCATTCAGGAGCAGGTTGTTCTGTTTCCATGTAGTTGAGCAGTTTTGAGTGAGTTTCTTAATCCTGAGTTCTAGTTTGATTGCACTGTGGTCTGAGAGACAGTTTGTTATAATTTCTGTTCTTTTACATTTGTTGAGGAGTGCTTTACTTCCAACTATGTGGTCAATTTTGGAATAGGTGTGGTGTGGTGCTGAAAAGAATGTATATTCTGTTGATTTGGGGTGGAGAGTTCTGTAGATGTCTCTTAGGTCCACTTCATGCAGAGCTGAATGCAATTCCTGGATATCCTTGTTAACTTTCTGTCTTGTTGATGTGTCTAATATTGTGTGGGAGTCTAAGTCTCTTTGTAGGTCTCTAAGGACTTGCTGTATGAATCTGGGTGCTCCTGTATTGGGTGCTTATATATTTAGGATAGTTAGTTCTTCTTGTTGAATTGATCCCTTTACCATGATGTAATGGCCTTGTCTCTTTTGTTCTTTGTTGTTTTAAAGTCTGTTTTATCAGAGACTAGGATTGCAACCCCTGCCTTCTTGTGTTTTCCATTTGCTTGGTAGATCTTCCTCCATCCCTTTATTTTGAGCCTATGTGTGTCTCTGCATGTGAAATGGGTTTCCTGTATACAGCACACTGATGGGTCTTGACTCTTTATCCAATTGCCAGTCTGTGTCTTTTAGTTGAAGCATTTAGCCCATTTACATTTAAGGATAATATTGTTATGTGTGAATTTGATCCTGTCATTATGATGTTAGCTGGTCATTTTGCTCATTAGTTGA
This sequence comes from Symphalangus syndactylus, assembly GCF_028878055.3. Taxonomy (NCBI): domain Eukaryota; kingdom Metazoa; phylum Chordata; class Mammalia; order Primates; family Hylobatidae; genus Symphalangus; species Symphalangus syndactylus. The sequence continues at coordinate 48,447,672 of NC_072440.2, forward strand.
TGCAGTTTCTTCCTAGCCTCAATGCTCTTTACAATTTGGCATGTTTTTGCAGTGGCTGGTACCAGTTCTTCCTTTCCATGTTTAGTGCTTCCTTCAGGATCTCTTTTAGGGCAGGCCTGGTGGTGACAAAATCTCTCAGCATTTGCTTGTCTGTAAAGTATTTTATTTCTCCTTCACTTATGAAGGTTAGTTTGGCTGGATATGAAATTCTGGGTTGAAAATTCTTTTCTTTAAGAATGTTGAATATTGGCCCCCACTCTCTTCTGGCTTGTAGAGTTTCTGCTGAGAGATCAGCTGTTAGTCTGATGGGCTTCCTCTTTGTGGATAACCTGACCTTTCTCTGGCTGCCGCTAACATTTTTTCCTTCATTTCAACTTTGGTGAATCTGACAGTTATGTGTCTTGGAGTTGCTCTTCTCAAGGAGTATCTTTGTGGCATTCTCTGTATTTCCTGAATTTGAATGTTGGCCTGCCTTGCTAGATCGGGGAAGTTCTCCTGGATAATATCCTGCAGAGTGTTTTCCAACTTGGTTCCATTCTCCCCATCACTTTCAGGTACAACAATCAGGCGTAGATTTGGTCTTTTCACGTAGTCCCATATTTCTTGGAGGCTTTGTTCATTTCTTTTTATTATTTTTTCTCTAAACTTCTCTTCTCACTTCATTTCATTCATTTGATCTTCCATCACTGATACTCTTTCTTCCAGTTGATCCATTCAGCTACTGAGGCTTTTGCATTCGTCACGTAGTTCTTGTGCCTTGGTTTTCAGCTCCATCTGGTCCTTTAAGGACCTCTCTGCATTGGTTATTCTAGTTAACCATTCGTCTAATTGTTTTTCAAGGTTTTTAACTTCTTTGCCATGGGTTCAAACTTCCTCCTTTAGCTCGGAGTAGTTTGATCATCTGAAGCCTTCTTCTCTCAACTCGTCAAAGTCATTCTCCGTCCAGCTTTGTTCCATTGCTGGTGAGGAGCTACGTTCCTTTGGAGGAGGAGAGGCTCTCTGATTTTTAGAGTTCCCAGTTTTTCTGCTGTGTTTATTCCCCATCTTTGTGGTTTTATCTACCTTTCGTCTTTGATGATGTTGACGTACAGATGGAGTTTTGGTGTGGATGTCCCTTCTGTTTGTTAGTTTTCCTTCTGACAGTCAGGACCCTCAGCTGCAGGTCTGTTGGAGTTTGCTGGAAGTCCACTCCAGACCCTGTTTGCCTGGGTATCAGCAGCACAGGCTGAAGAACAGTGGATGTTGGTGAGCAGCAAATGTTGCTGCCTGATCGTTCCTCTGGAAGTTTTGTCTCAGAGGAGTACCTGGCCGTGTGAGGTGTCCATCTGCCCCTACTGGGGGATGCCTCCCAGTTAGGCTCCTCGGGGATCAGGGACCCACTTGAGGAGGCAGCCTGTCTGTTCTCAGATCTCCAGCTGCATGCTGGGAGAACCACTACTCTCTTCAAAGCTGTCAGACAGGGACAATTAAGTCTGCAGAGGATTCTACTGCCTTTTGTTTGGCTATGCCCTGCCCCCAGAGGTGGAGTCTACAGAGGCAGGCAGGCCTCCTTGAGCTGCGGTGGGCTCCACCCAGTTTGAGCTTCCAGGCGGCTTTGTCTTTGTTTACCTACTCAAGCCTCAGCAATGGCTGGTGCCCCTCCCCCAGCCTGGCTGCTGCCTTGCAGTTCGATCTCAGACTGCTGTGCTAGCAATGAGCAAGGCTCCGTGGGCATAGGACCCTCTGTGCAATGTGCAGGATATAATCTCCTGGTGTGCCATTTGCTAAGACCATTGGAAAAGCACAGTATTAGGGTGGGAGTGACCCGATTTTCCAGGTGCCATCTGTCACCCCTTTCTTTGACTAGGAAAGGGAATTCCCTGACCTCTTGCACTTCCCGGGTGAGGTGATGCCTCGCCCTGCTTCGGCTCATGCTTGGTGCACTGCACCCACTCTCCTGTATCCACTTTCTGACACTCCCCACTGAGATGAAACCGATACCTCAGTTGGAAATGGAGAAATCACCCGTCTTCTGCATCGCCCACACTAGGAGCTGTAGACTGGAGCTGTTCCTATTTGGTCATCTTGGCTCCACCCAAAAACCACTTTTCAAATCAAAGGTCTTTAAGTTCATGATATTTCACTGGAAGAGTGTTCAAACACTTTTCCCAAGAATTTTGGCATCCAGATATAATGGAAGAGCATACTAAAGAGAGGGGGTATGACCTTAAGAGCAGAGGTGAGAAGCCATCTGATAAAAGCATTGTAGGCCATAAAGCCTAAGGCAAATTTAAGCTAAACAAAATTTGTTAGATTCACACAGGGGAACAGTGGCAATGGTGGAAGGGGAGATGCTGGAAGTACAGGTTATAAGACGGTTGCAATAGTCTAGATATGCAATTAAAAGGCATAATCTAGTCTTGTTAGTAGCAATAAAATGGAGAGGATAAGTGGGAAAGAAAGGAATGAGAGCTAACAGAACTTGATGATTAATTTTAAGGTAAAGTGGATCTTCATGGGAAAATAAATCAAAGAAGATCAAAAATTTTAGTCTAGGTGACTGAACACTATATGGATGCCCACTAACTTAAATAGAACTATTAGGAAGAATTTGGTTTAGAAGTTATGACATTTTAAGTGGCAAGAGAGCATCAGTTGAGAAAGTAAACCAAGCAGTTGAAAATATAAGTCTAGAGTTAAAGTTAGGGCTAGTTTCAGAGACTAAGATTTAGTTGTGAGCTACAAGGAATAACAGCAAAATTAAAGTAAATGGAAATTAAATAGCTTGATCTGCTACTCTCTTCCAATCTGGATCTTGGGATCGTGTGTCTGTAGTTTGAAGGAATTTCCACAAGGTGGTGATGCATTCTTATTAGGTAGCGTAGACTTCAGGTTTCAAAATAAATTATTAACAGGAATCTAAAAACAACTATTTGCTCCTGTTTTGGAATCCTTCTGAAGTCATTATTTGATGTGTTATATGAAAATATTATTTACTAACAAAGTATAACTAAATCATTTATCTTGTTATTTTCAAGAGATGTCAAGAATACAAAGCTTACTTGGAGTAAAAATTACACTGCTCATGACAATTTAGGATAATTAAGAGCTATCCCAACTTTTCATGAGAAAATAAAACTAGACATTTTCTCAGATTTTTGGTATGATTTGTTATATAATCTCACTTCTGTTTGCTTTTATGACACGATGCTCATTTGGACTTTCTATTTTTCAGATCAATCTTTCTTTGTTCCACTTGTCTCATATTTTTAAGTGTAAATTGTATTTTCTTTCTGGTTTTGAAAGCATTGTTCTACCCACACTCTAGAAATTCAAATCCTCTTGACAGCCATATCCCACTCACACTTGCTTAAAGATCTAAATAAAAACATGTACTTTTCTCATGTCAATGAGTCATCAGCGAATCATATAATATTACAAATATACGTTTGTATATAAGTATCCAAAATCTGAACCACGTATTTTTATAACTGCTTGTGATATTTCTCCCACATTCATTATCTGTATTGAAAACACAGTTTAATGTATCAGTAAAAACTTATAAGTTGCTTAAGAGTCTGATTGAGAGGATCTAGATTGTGTTTCAGTCATATCTTACTCTTCTCCTAGTAGGATGGTTGTTTAAAATTATTGTGCATTATTCATTGTCTTCTTTACATGGTTAAGTGAAAATGTGGGTTTAAGAAATTAGGTTTACTTAAAGGTCCAGAAAAAAACCCATTCATTGGAAGAAAATGTGTAAATATCAACTTGAATTGAGAGAGGAGAACTCATAAAAGATATCTCCTTGATTATGTTCTTGTCTTCATTTACCAGGCTTGCAATGACTTTCCATAAGTGAGAAATTTTTTTAAAAAGTAAAAAAATATGAAAAGTGTTGTTGGTACCAGAATGCTTTTCCACACTATTTGAACACAAAGTATATTGAAAACCTCATTCATTGTGAAATGCCATGGAGAACCATGTTGATACAGCAGAAGGCATCAAACATCTTCAAAGATCTGAATAAAAAAGCAATGTAGGAGAGAGATGATTCAAGATAAGATCTCAGGTTGAGCAGGTCTGGGTTGCTTCAGAACATTTGAAAATCATGCAAGACCATGTAGTTTGAAGGTCATACATGAATCAGCTGCCACTGATACTGAGACTGAAGTGGTCTCCCTTAGTGAATGGCAGAAAATTATTGATGAGTGTGGTTATTGTGCAAAGCAAATTTCAATATTGATGAAATGAATATCTTTGGAGATGAAGTGCTGTCATGTAGGTTTATTTCAGATAATTAGCAAAAGCCTTGTCTTGGTCCATTTTCTGCTGCATTATGGTAGACTGGGTAATTTACAAAGAAAAGAGGGCTGGGCATGGTGGCACATGACTGTAATCCCAGCTACTTGGGAGTCTGAGGCAGGAGAATCACTTGAACCTGGGAGATGGAGGTTGCAGTGAGCAGAGATCGTGCCATTGCACTCCAGCCTGGTGACAGAGTGAGACTCCGTCTCAAAAAAAAAAAAAAAAAAAAAAAAAAAAAAAAAAAAAAAGACTCGTAAAGATGAAAGAGTAATAGATAGAATAGATAATGCAGGAGGGAGATAGTGAATTTCGGTTATGGTCCTAAGAACAACTGCATTGATGAGGGCTGTAATTTGTCTCACTCATCTCCATCTTTAAGAGGAAGACCTATAGAAAGTTCCTGAGGAGATCCTTTATTTAAAAGCTTATTCAGAGAAAGATGAGTCAACCCAGGAAATCAGGGAATGACTGGGGGAAAATGAATGATGTCTAGCACTATCAGAGCCAATAGAAGAGAACATTTTAAGAAGGAAGGCCCCTAGGAGGTGAAGTCCATGAGAAGTATGAAGTACCTGAATCTTAAAGACACGTGGAGAAGTAGATTCATGCATTAAAAGAGTAGACTGTGGCAGCCATGGAGAGAGTTAGTTACAGAGCATAGATGACTGATAGCCCCCAGCTGCCATACCGTCCAACCGACTGTGGTGTTCTTGCCAAGTTCGCCTTCTCCCAGAGTTCCTCACAGCCAATGAATGAACACTGCAAGAGAACTAGTGTCAGGTCATTTTTGCCTAATGATGGACTCCTCTACAGGCCCCTTTGCTTAGGGGCTTGCTATCAACCTGGCCAAGATTTTTTCCGAAATGCTATGTAGTCTGAAGCTCTTTACCCATCCTCATTTCTTCCTTGTCTCTTTTCAAAAGTGTCATACCTGCATTACAGTCTGAAGGTTCCTCCCTCCTCCTTATGCTTCTGTACTCTTTATACTTCACAAGCATTTTCAGCAACAAATCTCTTATCACTTGCTCCTCACAGATTTCAAACTGACACACTCACAGGTCTGAAATTTGGTGGAGATACACTTGGCCTCAGCTGGGGCTACTCAAACGCTAGGAACTAGAGTTATCTGAAGACTGATTCACATCTTTGGCATTTGAAATTGACCCTTGGCTAAGACCTTGGCTGGGGCTGTCAGCTAGAATGCCTACATGTGGCTTCTCCCTGTGGCTTGGATTTCCTCCCAACATATTTCCTTGACTCCAAGTCCTAAGAGAGAAATAGTCAGACAGAAGCCTTGTTACCTTTTTTGACCTAGCCTCAGAAGTCACACAACATCATATCTACTGCATCCTATTTGCCATACACAGGGCCAGCTCTGACTCATTGTGGGAGGCAGTCACATACGGACATGATTACCAAGCAGTGTAGATCATTGGCAGCCGTCTTAGATGCTAGTTATCTCATTCTAAATGTAACACAGAAAAATGGATATGTCTTGAAAATGTGTTAAAACGAAGAAGCAAAAGAAAATACTTTTATCAATGTCAAATATGTACATAAACACCAAACCACAATATGTACCTTATAAGAATACATACAACAAAAAGTTGTGAATCAAACATTTTAGAATGTCTGGTATAGGAAGAAAAGTAGGATGTAATGAGAAATAGGAATAACAATCTGAAAAATAAAATATATTTTGTTTTAACAAGTGTTTAATTCAAATGTAGTTTTCCATTTACATATAACCATTTATATTTCAAAATGATGTTCACATCATAATATGCAAACTACTATTGGAAAATGAAGGTAGACTACAACTCCATTACTTTCCTAAGAGCAAGAATTTCAGGCAATATGAAACTCTCCCAGTGGAAGCTTTACTTTGGTTTCTATTCAAACAGCTAATGGTGGTCTGCAATTTTTGTAAATGGTCTTTGATTAAAGTTTCTTATTTGTTGAAGACCAGCCAAGGTCTCTAGGCTCATAATCAATATTAGACCTTTAAGAATGATTATTTCCTGTGTTTCGAGTTCAATTACTTGTATTATGTACATGTAAAATTTGAAGGCAATGAATATAAATGACACATTTCACATGTCAGATATTTCTGCATTTAGCCTATAAATCAATTTAGATAATATTAATCATCATTTATGTAAGTATTTAATTTGTAGATTCATTATTTGTTTTTTGAATACACAAATATATATTTTAGAATAAATTAGAAAAGATTTGTGAGTTATAAAGACATGAATCTCTAAACTTGAATATTTTCTTGAAGTTACTACCCTTATAACAGAAAAAATGTGAACATTTATGTAAAATGATAATATATTTTTTCATCTTTAAAAGAATGAATACTTTCTGATTTTCAATGTGATTCTCTTTTATTATGAGTTACGGTTTCACAGAGAATTATTATGGGAGTTATGCTAATTATTCATAAGTGTATATATTATCCTATTTCCTTTAACTTTTTAAACCTTTGCATACAAGTCCTTTAAAAATTCTTTAGTTTGACGGTTGGCAACTAGTCAATGCTCAACCAACTTCCTGCAAAAGGACATTATTTTGCATGTCCTTGGAGACTGGATAATTAATGTATAATGTTTTACTTAAAACTGTAATTAAGTTTAAATTAAAATTCTTTGGGTTTTTAACAGAAGAGGAAGCATTTTGGTGCCTTTTTCACTTAAATGTTGTATTTGCCAGCCTGTCTGGGCGAAACTGCCTCCATTTATATATACTTAATATTGTTGTTTTAATGTTGGCATTGGGTCTGGAAACTTTAAGAAAACTTTGTTGTTTTTCTTCCTACCCTCCATCACAGTTTTAGTTTGTGTTAAACATATGATGAAACAAATAAGACACTCACTGCCATTTGCTATCTACCCCTTTCTAGAAATTAGAAAAGTTCTATTTAATCTTTTCTTGAAAACTCATTTTTAAACCCTATAGACTGATCTTCAAGAGCGTTTCTTTCTATTCTCCAAAGAGCAAAGTTAGACATATATTTAGATATTCCTTCTCAGTCATCCTTTCTACTTTCTCTTCCTTGGGCACTGGTTCTATTCTGAGGACCAGTCACATGGGTATGAAAACTCGTGAAGAAGTTTCATCAATAAACGTCAATTGGAAGACCACCCATCTTGTTTCCAGCTTGGATATACATCCCACCCCCTAATTTGAGGGATACCAGCATATTCTGAACTTGAGTGTTTTCGAATTAATCTTCACATTCAGTGAACTGTTAATTTCACCCACTCTGTACTTTTCCTCGTTTTCTTCTTCCAGTTCTCAGAATTACGAAATATTTTAAGTTATAATTCATCTGCTATTATTCTTACTCAAGAATTTTATTTAAAAATATCTAAACTAGTTGGTAATTTATAATATCTAAAGAATAGGACAGATCCATATAAAATCATAAACACAAGCAGTCACTGAACATGAACTGGGATGTTCAGTAAATCTCCAATCTGAATGATTTGTCATCGTTAGTGTGGTTGCGTTGTGATAATTTCTGGAAGAAACAGGTCAACTAGTTTATAGAAAAATAGTCATATTCAATTTTGGCTTCAGCATCTATATACTTTGAGCAAGTGGGATCTTTAAAAAATATATTAAATTTTGCCATTTTTTATTGTATTGTAGCCAAATGTCCAAAAGAAAATAAAAGAGAAGCTCCAAATTAATTGGGGTCTCTGTCAGGACTGAAAGAAGTATTTAAGAAGGTGAAATAAGCGATGTTATATTTAATGTACATAGCCATTGTTCCTCATGATTTGTGTTTTAAGTCTTTTGAAAAGCATTGCTGAGGCAGTAGGAAATTAAGGAATATCCTCAAAAATCAGACACAATGAGGAAGCTTAATTCAAAAGGACAGTTCCATTTGGGAGCCAGAGCATCTTGTGGGACTTCACTTGTAGAAGTGCCCACCATGAAATCTCTCCTAATCCTCTTTTCAGATACCGTGCCCCCAAACATATCCAAGCAAGTGACTCTTTTGGGCCCTTTTTCCTCTTGGTTTGGAAGACGAAAGCACTGCTCTTCTACAGGGATTTTAAAGGAGTAAATGACCTCTCTTCATGAACACCATATTTTATCAAGAAGTAACACATTCCTCTTATGTGGACAAAGGGTGGAGTGACGAGTGACGTTGGTATGGTGAAATGGCTCTCATTTCAGTGAGTCCTGTGGAGAGGTAGCTGGTGGTTCTGAATTTGTAGCTTAGGGCACTTAAAGCCTTATATTCTTAACTTCAATCCTTAGGGTCCAGTTCCATGCTTAGCATCTAATATCATCTTACATTTTATTTTATTTCTAACCTAGGCATAGTATTATCTCAGAAGTCTTCCCTAAAGCCTAGGTTTGGCTAAAAAGGTTCCTCCTCTCTGCTTTGACACTGCCTTTGATCTTGGCATTTACCTTATGTATTGGACAGTTCAATATTCTCTCACTCTGCCTTGTCGTTCAGACCATGTTCCAACAGGATTGAGAGAACCCAAGAAATGTTTATCTGGAGTCATGCATGTGCAACTGGACAGTACTTCACTTTAGGCCAGCGATTCTTCCCTCTCATTCACTAACCGTTTACTGCCCCTGGCTTCTGGGTTGCCTTAATGTGGGATAACTGTGAGAACCTGCCAGCACTCATGCACATGCAACCTGAATTTTTCTGAAATTAATGCCAGAGAAGTCACCTTTGATCGATGTGTAACTAGAGCTGACAGATAAATGCTTTTCCTTTTTGACTATTGGGGCTGAGTTGTGAAATGCGCTTTGTAAGGCTCGTCGGATAATCCCAGCATGTTTACTTTCCCCATTCTATACTTCTGCTTCCTGGGATCATATTCCCATATAAATTTCCAATATTCAGACCTCCACCCAAGGCTATATTTTTGGAGAAAACTTGACCGAGATACTGTAATATATTGGAATAATTTGATTTTGGAATTGTGTCCCCACCATTACACTGTAAGCTGCTTTCATATCTAGTACTGTCCCTGGCACATAGGTGCACTCCATCAATCTTTGGAATTAGCATCATTTACAACTTATTTTTTCCAAAATAGTTACACCAATATTGTTACCTTAACACCAATTTGAAGACCATATTCAAATTAGCATATGCATAGTCATTGAAAACCTAAATGACAGATTTTTACAAACATATTGAATATATTGAATGGAAACTATCTCTTGAAAATGCTTGAACTCTTCATGAATGAGAGAATATCTTATCAGTTGTCAAAGGTCTATTCATACAGATTTGCCTTACTTAACAAGAATTTATTTCCTACTGTGTTAAGAGCACAGAATTAAATACCTTGGGAATGAAGAGATGGATTCCTTAGTTTTGAAGGCCTTGAGGTCTATGGAGAGAGGAAAATCCTGCCCTCATTAAATTCCTGGGGAGCAATACAAATGAATATGTCAGAATATACAAAATAATGTAGCTTTAATTGAAAGCTGTGCATAAATTTTTCTAAGAGAATACCAAACCCTTTTAAGTTGATCTGGCATCATCCACTTTATGTTACAAGTAGTAGATTAATCCATTGATTTATCTGTTTATTTCTATCAACACTCCTGTAATGTGACTTTATAAACAGAAACTGTGCAGAACCTCCTCTGGTAACTTTTAAGCTAGAAATTATGCCTTTCTAAAATAAAAATCTCTTTTCTTTAGCACCAAATGATACAATTTCTGTATGGAAAATAAATGCATTAAAAACATGTCTCTAAAATCAGGCTTTCCCATATTCCTAGATAAGTTGAAACTGGACAAATTAAAAAGATTTAATAATTCGTCAGATCCAAATGATAAATGGCCCACTTGCCACATTGCTTTGCTCTCTTGATGAATGTGCTGTGCTTGATGTATAAATAAAATAATGAACCCACAAAATATAAATATTAAGCACATGCTGAACACTTATGTACATACACCAGAAAATTATTCTAAAAGAATCTTCTCTGAAAGTATGGATTTTAACAGCACAATTCATTCCCTTTATTTGTAAACTGGAAGATGTAGATTTAGTTGCATGGCAGGGCACACTGTAGTTTTGGAGCTAGTGCTAAGTCTCAAATAGGAATTCTGAAAATGGGAAAAACATTTTGTACTATTGTAGAGGGGAACTACTATTGTCATGTAAACAAAGGAAAACCCAATAGTAATTTAAAATGAGTTACATATTTGACAGCTCACTCCCTTGCCAGATTTTTCTATTCTTTCACTACAAAAATAAATAATGGATTTTGCTTAATTTGCTTTTCCAAGTAAGACATCTATTAAACATGGTCCCATGATTACAAATACATACATTTTATTACATACAAAAAATTTAAGTGTGATATTTTATAGCTAATTTAAAAAAGTGGTGTTCTAAATAAAGCAATTGAAGTATGATAATATAGTTTCAGGTTATATTTTGGCTGGTGTGCAAATATGTTACCCAGCCTATATTTACGGGTTTTGTGATTCAAATGAACAATTCGTACACAAGTGCCATGTTTTTGTGCCAAGAGAATCCATTTCACTCCTTTGAATTAAGTCTGTCTCATTTTTGTAATACATTCAAAAATCTTTGGAAAAATACATTGTAATCTTTTAATAATCATCTCTGGAATTGACAAAATTGTCTTATTAAAGGGCAAAAAGAAAATTAAGCTAGAAATACTAGGAAGGAATAATGAATTATAAGTAAGGAAAAAATTGTCTATCACAAAGGTGGTGTTCGAGGAAAGTATCTTTACTAAACTAGGTAATTTAGTGACTGTGTTTCCTCTAGTTTATTTCCTCTGGCTAACTAGAGCTCTATTTTAGGAAAACAAGAAGGAAGAAATTTCTCCTGGTTAAGAATCCTAAGTCAGTAGAAATGCATTAATTATACTGAATATGTAACTACTTCATGGAGATAAACTATATTTTCAGTAGCTTATACGTATCTTATACCAGATGTAATGGAAGTGGAATATATCATGGCCATATATGACAATAGAATCACCCAAAATAATGAGCCAACATTATTAATTTAGGAATCTTAAAGGACAGTATTATTCAAGCTCTAACACCTATTTTATCAGTCATGTTATTTAAATGTCACTATGTGATAGAATTATACAACTGGAAATGATTACCATTCTCAATTACCTCGCTTTTGAAGCTTACCAAAAGTGCATGCAATAGCATGTTTAATTCATCATAATTTGCTAGAAAGTACATGTAGACCAAGTTTAAATGGGAAGAAATTTATTGCATTCATAAGATCTACATATTCTGAATTTATTTTGGAGATGGAAGATGCACCCAGGAGAACTTGCTCCTATCTTGATTTTTAGGCATTGCAATTAAAGTATCTCCTGCCAAAATTTTGCATCAGCCATTAACTGACCATACGACACTACACAAGTTACTCAGCCTCTCTGTGCCTCAATTTCCTAGATTGTAAATGTAGACATGAAAATACTTTGGAGGATTAATAGGTCAATGCCCTAAAGTGCCTGACACATTTTCAACACTGAGTAAATGGTAACTATTTTTTAATTAACATCATAGTTATGCCCATGCCTTGTGTGCTACACTCTCTTAGATTTAGAAGGGACTGGAGCCTTCATTGTTCTCTGTCTTGTTTCCTGGAAAGAAGCCAGAATCATCAACACAGGCTTAAAATTAGTAATACTTTTCATGCTACTGACCAATGGCCAGGCTTCTGTATTTGTAAGCCTTGCTTACGGCTAGACATGGTGGCTCATGCCTGTAATTCCAGCACTTTGTGAGGTCAAGGCATGAGGATCACTTGAGCCCAAGAGTTTGAAACCAGCCTGGGCAACATGGCAAGACCCCATCTCAACAAAAAATAAGGACAATTAGCCAGGTATGGTAGCATGCATCTGTAGTCCTAGCTACTGGGAAGGTGGAGGTGGGAGGACCGCTTGAGCCCGGGAGGTCGAGGCTGCAGTGAGCTGTGTTTGTGCCACTGCACTCCTGCCTGGGCAACAGAGTGAGACTCTGTTCTCAAAACAAACAAAAAACGCTTTAAGAAACATAACCAAAATGTTGCTCCCAGGAGATAGCCCCTGCACTAGCCTTTTTGAGAGAAGCTGCATGTTTATTTTAGATTTTGAGATCTGTGGGAGCAGGGACAAGGACAGGCGTGAAATACGAACAATTAGTGAATTATATACAAATGTAGAGGTAGGCATACAGTGCAACTATACGTGCTTTTCTCCCCTCAAGGAATATCAATGAATAGAGAATTGCATGATGCCCTATTAGCTTTATGTCAGACTAGATATGTGAGTTGATCCTCAGTTCTTAGAGATCCATTCCCTGGAGGATATGAGGAGAGATTCTGGGACCTGTACAAAGGATCACGTTCCACTCCCAGTTATGGGGATGCATTTTCCATCTTCCTACATAACCACCTAAACCATTTTATTTCTCAACATCTACATGCCCACGACTGTCATGAATAGAAGATACTGTCTCTATCATTAAGTTGCTTAAAGTACAGTTGGGTAGCTAGCCCCCAATATAGCAAACACTAGAAACAAAAACAAGTGTGTAATCATGTGATAGATTGGGTGGAAATGTACCATCTGGGACATTGGAGTACAAAGAAAACAAACTCCAATATGTTCTGAACCTTAGGTTTCTCATCTGTAGAATCTATGTTAATGCTCACCTCACAGGATGGTTATGAAGGGTAAATGGTATAATTATTTGTTCTAACTAACAATCGGGAACATTATATGTCCTTAATATACATTAGTGGAAACATCATTCAGGCTTGATGTAATTTAAAAATATTTTTCCACACATTTATATGAAGATACTCTGTTACATGGAAATCGAGATATTGAGTGTACAATGGTGAACAAAACGAAAGTGGATTGTACGTTCATAGAGCTGAAATTCTAGCTGGAAAAGAGAGAAAATAATTACATAAGTAAACAGAAAGAAAATATCAAGCAGTGATATGTTATTGACAATTTTTAAAACCACAGTAATGTGTTGAAGAGAGAGAAAGAGTTACTTTAGACTGGGTGGTCAAGGGAGGCCTTCTGAAGGCATGATACCCGAAGGAGTGATATTAAAGCTGAAAGCTGAATAATAAGGAGCTAGCTACATTTTGATGGTGTATGTTCATCAAAGGACAATTTAAAGACTTCTGGAAGTTCCTAATGAGCATACATTAGTTATTTATATGCTACTTCAAGACCACTGATACTGACTTCTCAAACAACGTATATCTATCTCATGATCTCAAGAAACCCAAACACAAGCCTAATGCTTTCTTGGGGAATCTCATTTTTCTTGTGTGTGTGAGGGTATACTGCATGTGTGTATTACAAAATGCAATTATTGCAAACCTGCTTTATTTTCTACTTGAAATGATTATTCCATGCAATTGACCTGTCATCACAATGACACCTTTCAGAATGTTGAGACTTATTGACTATCACATTTTTTATTTTCAACAATTGGAAGCATGTTATCTGAAGAGTATCCTGGTGATTGTCACAGGAGTGAACACAGTTCCATGATTCTTTGCAGGACTACCCTTCCACTATTTGTGATTTCCTGCAGCACATTAATGAATTATTTGTGTGTGATGTTGCCTTGAATAGCAGTTCTGTCTGTGACCCCAAGTTGATTTGGGGACTTAAGAGATTGACAACAAAGAGAGTGTACTAAGACACATGTTATTACCTGACGAGGCAGCTGCATTTCCATGGGAGGTGACCAAGAAGGCTTCTTATGAATCCATGCTGACCTTATAGGACTCTTCCAGGTTTTGATACTGTCCTTTTACAGATGTTACAAAGAGGTTCTAGATTTGTCATTAACCTCTTCCATAAAAGCAAAACATATGGAGTACATAAATATACCATCAATTGCATTTAAGAAATTTATAAATAGGTCCCTTTTATAAACTTAAGTCCAGATTATAAAATTAATATGGATATATAAAGGTGCTTGAATAGGCTTGTTGGGACACAGCTGCCCAACAAGTTTGTAAGTAGGCTCTTTGTCATTCAACAGATCACTCTGTTGTCTAAATACCACTGTCATTCTGAATGAGGTAATATTTGAAGATATGACTTGGTAGCTCCTTCTAGACATAATTGGGGACTTATAATGCAAATGATAATGTAATATGAATGCTGTTCTATATGTCCTTTGTGGTAAATTTTTATTATAATGATTATGCATCTCTGTTACTGGCCCAAGGTCAATTCCAGATTCCAGGTTGCAAATGTTTTGTCCATTTTCACTCTTGACATGCTGCAAGATTGCTTTTCCACTGCGGACTGGATACCAGCAGAAATAATACAAAGCATTTTGGGAACATGCGTTTCTTTCTTCCAGTGGCATGAAACTTCAAAGTGAAGAGACCGATGAGTCTCTGAAGAATCCAACTGCTGAAGTAGAGGACGAAGAACTTCTGCTCCTACCTAAATATAAAGACATATTTATGAATGAATACACCCAGATATGTTAACAGATTATGCCAGTAGAAGAAGAGGTAACTTGTATTTGCTGGGCAGGTTTAGTTTTAGATCATGTATTCCCTTTGGACTCCTGTATTCATGTGACGTAATGGCTTAGAGTTAGACTAGTTCAAAAATATGTTGGCAGCAGTAAGTAATCATGCATGCATGATCTGCAATTTTTACCTCACATTACTTACTAATAAAAGGAAGCTTTTTAAAATAAAAATATTTATATTTTAGATCTGTGATAATGCAGTGGTTAAGAGTACTGAAAATTAATTCAAATAGGCCTGTGTTCAAGTTCCAATTCTGACATTTATTAACTGCATAAAGTTGGACATTTCTAAATTTAGTCCTTTTATTTACAAATCATAAAGAGATATAGCTATGTCAAAGTGGGTATTAAAATAATGAAATATAGCTAAAGGTTCCTGGTAAAATTCTGAGTTTATTTTGGTGTTCAATAAATGGTATTCATTATATGGTCATTGGCATTTAGAGAAGATTTTAGAAGGATTGCTGCTAAATTTAATTCCCATATAGCACCTCTTATAATAAAATTCTTCCTGCCATTTCCTCTTTCAAATTTTCTCTGTTTCTGTCTCTATACACACATACACGCATATACATGTAATTTTAAAATTTACATTCTAGCTTTCATCATGGCAGGATTGTTCTAACAATTTTCTAATGTCATCTTCAGCTTCTCCATCTTTCCTCCCTCTCAAATTCACTTTACACACTGACTCATTCAGTTTCCTAAAACACAATTCTCATGTTTTTTTTTTAAAACTTCACTAATTTGATTACCAAATGAAATTCACCTTTCTTTTGCTAACATTCAATGTTCTTAGTGGTAGTCACACCCTCCTACTGCCAGGGATCAGCTACATTCATCTGTGGTCTTTGTAACTTCAGTCACCTGTTTCTCCTGCTTCCTTTTGTACCACTCTCATTTTGAAAATCTTACCTTTCCTAGCTTCACCCATGCCATGCTCTGTCTTGCTGAGGACATTCCTATAAACTATACTGCCCAGAATTCTGTCTAGCATTCTAGGATTATTATGTCCTCTGAATCCTTGCTGTGCACTTAAGAAAAGTCACTCTACAAGTTTGTCTGTTTCACCCTATTTCACATAGGTCCTCCAAAGCCAATTTTAGCGTGAAGTTTAATGTGCAGGATGTATATTATGGAGTTTCCTGTAATCAATACTTGTAGAAGGCACGCTAAAGAAACAGCATTGGACGAAGGGAGAAGTCAAGGTGCAAAACAGGCCCAACAACAACTTCCGCTAACCCCAAAGGGAACTCTAGAGCTAAAATGAGTCATCACAATTTTCTTAAATGAGGCTGAAATGGCCTGGCCTTTATAATCTTGCTTCAATCTGTCAGTTAATATGGACCCCTCCTCTGAAGGGTGTGAACTTGACCAAGGTGGTTCTCTGAAGCTTAAGCAACTTCTGAAAGGCAAACGCATGCAGGCTGTGCTGACAGCACTCTCAATAGCTGGGACAAGTACTTTATTGAGGATCTGGGAAGTGCATTCCCCTATACGTCACATATCCAAAAAGCAAAGCTAGCTAACTGAGCCCAACAACATGATCTAAGTGTTTTGTATCTTCTACTGACCAGAACCAATTCACATTGTCAAAAACAGGGGTCTGTGTCCCATGCTGGAGAGCAAAGACCCCCAATTGTCAGCAATCTGTGTGATGAAGCATGAACAGGGGAATGAGTTTTATTCTAGAAAATGACCTTCTTTATATCCCGTGGAGAAGTAGAAGAAGCAGCAAGGTTATCACTGAAGAACAAAGGGCTCCTGTCCATAGCCATGTAGTTTAGTATTTATTTAAATGCCAGAACAAATCCTGCAAAGTTTAGGGACATAAATCAGAAGTGCATTTTTCTTATGAACTCTGCCTTTGCCCTAACAGACCCCTGATAAGACAACTTACCACCTCAAAATATCACACAATTACATTTTTCCCTCCAGAATACTATTACTAATGACAATTTCAAATAGCTTTTTGAGAGCCTTAACCTTTTCAAGGGTACTCATCACATTGATCTCTCAGTAGTTTGAACTTCTGAGTTGTAATATTTTATGGTGACATTTTCCATCAGACAATTAAGTGTATTTATCTGAAACTGAATTCATGCATATAGAACATCAGTCCTCTATTCAAAAACTCCACTGGCTGTTCAGTCATTTTAACATCTCTTTCAGTATGTATTTTCAAATGCTTAAAAAAAACCCTTCACATTAGATTTCTCATTCTGCACTCAAATAATACCAGATGGTTGTAGTCAGTATCAATGATTTATTGTTTTGTCATTATGATTTCTCAATCCAAAAATTTCAATAAATATTTGTGACAAGGCACTGTAGTGGACACACTGGGGTATACACATATAAACACAATACAGACTTTGGATATTTATTGGATTGATTTGTGGAAGCAATTTCCGAGTTTGTAAGAGAAATAAGACATGTATAACACATTTATGATTCAATGAGAATGCTAGTCCTGTTGACTGAGGGCTTGGTAAAGGCTTCATGTTGAAGATAGCATTAAAGTTTGGCCTTAAAGATTGGGTGGTGATTATATTTAAATTTTATAGGTAAATATAAATATAAATTTTATATTTACATTTTATAGGTAAATAACTTCATTATAGCAAAATTAGGAAATAGAAGCTGAAATAATAATAAAATAAAAATTATGCACCATCTCACTATTCCTACTTTGTTGAATCCTTTATCTATGCTTGTCTGTCAAAACTATCTCAAAATTTTTACTGAAATCAGAGGACCTTCATCATTTTTGTTGCTGATTTGGTACTCAGCAAAGACTCAGAGTTACAGCCATCTCTTCTTTCCTTTATTATGATCATAGCTTGTTTATGATCATAATTCTACTTTTCCTATTATGGTTCACATGTGTTTGGATTCTATGTGAAAGGTTACATTTTTATTTCTAGATGGCAACAGATTTAAGATTCAACCCAGGAGTGAATATCTTACTCAGTTGATTAATCTGTCTGCACAGGAAATTGGGTATGTGACTTTCTGTGATCCTGAACTCCGCTTGCGTGCAAATAGTTGTCTCCCTCCTGCAGTGTACTCTAAGATTTATCAGAAAATTGAGGTTTATCTGAAAAAAATGAAGTTTTCATATTATATTCTAAGTTGAAAGTCAACACTCGAGTAGAACATAAATAGCTAATTTCCCAAAATGCATCAATGGAATAAGAAATCAGGTGCCTAATCATTAATCACCAATAATTCTCTTTAGTCATCTTTCTTGATTTACAGATTTTAATTTTTTAAACTTCCAAGTTAGAATATGAATAACATCTGAAATATGCCCAAAATATGCTCAGTGCCTTCTAATTTTAGAGTGATTTCCCACATAATATCTGTTCAACCTCTCAATGAGCGGGTAAAAAGATGGTATTCTCTTAATTTTACATGTGAGAAAAGAGAGATGTTGAAAAGTCATGTGAAAATTCATTGTCAAATAGCAAGTTCAGTGTGAAGCATGGACTGGGAACCTGATCTGTAGCTTCATTTTCAATGTGCTTCAGTAGTTTTTAGATGCAAAAATCAACCAATTTTCTTCTCATTTTTGAATAACAATATCTGGTGAATCATCTCAGAAGAGGACCATTTTCGTAACTCTCACCTGAATGAACTATTGTTTAAATGCTGTTAGTTATTGGCAATGGGCCTGAACTGAAGTGCTGACATATGGGAATAGAAAACCTTTTTGCTCCTTGCAGAAAACATTTATTTTTCCTGGCAGCATATCTTCAAGGTAGCTGCTGGATGGTGTTAATAAGCTCAAAAGGAAGGATCTAGAAGGGTGACAAATGTAGGTGTGAAATCCAGCTGCTTCTGATGTGAAATAAGACCCGTAGGTACCAAAGAGGCTCTGAACCGAGAGAGAGCACTGTGACTCACGGCATTTACTAAAACACAGCTGAAGTTACCTTGGGGGTACTAGGTGAAACATGCCAGTTTAACTTCTGCAGTTTTCAATGTGACTTTTCTCATTTTAAAGTCAAAAGGACAAAAAGTCGGCAAGTTCATAGAAAAACTTTCAGGCCATATTTTTGACAATTCCACATGAAAAAATTATTAAATTCAAATCCAAAGTTATTATGAAGCCTTCACTGTCTCCATGAGAACTAAGTGGAGAAAATAAATTACAAAGGAAACAGGAGTTTAGGAAAAATGATATTGTGCATATAAATATTTTAGAGGTCTGAAGCAACCCAAAATTTATTTCTGAAAGGATAAATTGCAAGTTCCATCTTAGGATACAGTGGGTGGTAACAAAGATGATTGAAGAACTATAAAATAGGACTTATGCAGAAGATAAAAGTATTTGAATAATTTAATTGGAGAAAGACCTGGCTAAGGATGACAACAACTTTCAAGTAGGTTGAATATTTCTCAGATGATGGTAATCATTTGTTTCTCAATCTTCCTGAATCAAGAACAATTTATACAGTTTTAAACGATAGTGTGAGGGTTATAGTAGGATGTAAAAATGAACGTTTTAAAATTTAGCTAACATATATTGAATGCTTAGAATTTTGTATATTCTCTGATAAATATTGGGGTTATAATTATGAATGTTTGGGTTAAACTGTATCCCCAAAAAGGTATGTTGGAGGCTTAATTGTGAGTATCTGTGAATGTGACCTTATTTGGAAATAGAGTTTTTACAGATGTAGTCAAGTTAAGATGAAATCATTAGGGTGAGCCCTTATCCAATAGGAATGGTGTCCTTATAAGCAAAGGGAAATGTGGACACAGATGCACAGAGAGAGGAGAATGCCACGTGAAGGCACAGAGATGCTCATAGAGAGAAGACAATGTAGAGACATCACCTCATCCACAGGGAGGATAGCCATGGGATGATGGAAACAGAAACTGGAGTTATGCTGCAGTGAGCCTTGGCTGCCAGAAGCTGGGAGAAGCAGTGAAGATCCTCCTCTAGAGTCTTCACAGAATACATGGCCTGGCCAAAACCTTCAGTTTGGACTGCTCGCCTCAAGAACTGTGAGACAATAAGTGTCTATTGTTTTAAGCCATTCAGTTTGTAGTACCTTGCTACAGTAGCCCTAGCAAATGAACACAATGCACAAGACATTATTTTTGGCTCTGAGAAATGCAAAGCCTAGTGGGTAAATCGGAAATGGTGTATTTGTAGTCCAGTGTGTCTATAATGCCTCCACGCTACATGCAAAATCCTGACTTTCCTTCAGATTCATCTCACATGCTACTACTGCCTCTCTGTGATCCTTTTGATTCTCACATAATTTAAAATTGATTTATTAAAATAGTATGTATCCCTTTGAATTGCAAAGATGTGTTTTGATGTTTACTCCTCAAATATCTCCTGTGAGCCCAAACAGTATTTGGCACAATTCATTGAATAAGGAAGAAATGAATAAAGGTGAATTTAAATGTAGATCACATTCAGTGAAATGGAATTCCCTTACGCTCAGTATGAAAAACCATCTATAATGTGCAAACTACATGCTTGCTTACTTTTTATTAAATTCAGTGTGATAAGTGCTATAATTAGTACATGGACAAGATACTTAGGAACATAGAGGTTGAAATAATTAACTTGGACCAGAGGAGTCAATAGAGAGGGGCTTAAGATGCTTCTGAATTTCTGTTATGAGAAATATTATAAAGTGCTGTCCATACAAGTGACAGATGTAATACCACCCCAGCATTTCCCTTCTAGTTCAAGCAAGGTAAATTTTGTTAATGTGTCAGCTATGATTTTTGAGGCTAATATCAGAAAAATCTGCAGTTATTGTTGTTGTTGTTGTTGTTGAGATGAAGTCTGAATCTGTCACCCAAGCTGGAGTGCAGTAGCACGATCTTGGCTCAGTGTGACCTCCATCTCCCAGGTTCAAGCGATTCTCCTGCCTCAGCCTCCCCAGTAGATGGTATCGCAGGCATGTGCCACCAGGCAAGCTAATTTTTTTTTTGTATTTTTAGTAGAGATGGGGTTTCACCATGTTGGCCAGGCTGGTCTCGAACTTCTGATGTGTCCAACACATCAGATAATCACTCTCTAGTTTCCGGAGCTATGTTAGATGAACAGGTGACAACAGTAAAGATATGCGGGGCATTGCAGTGAATAATTTCTTCCTGACTGGCGGATTGCCAGCTCTTCTAAATATTAAGCAGGTTATAATCTTCTGAATCCTCCAAACCCTTCTGAATTTCTGAGCTCTAGCTAACTTTCTGCTATTTCGGTTTGTCCAATGCTTTCTATTAATTTAAAGAGTAATTTTATTTGGACTTATGCTTATATGCGATTTCACAGCCACTTTTCTTTCATCTTTTTTAAGAAATTTTAATTTGAGAAAGTAGTAATTGATGAAAATGGATGGAGGAGCAAATGTGGAAATCCAGAAACTGGCCCAGATGTATGACAGGTGGCAGAGAAAAGCCAGACTGAAATTGAAAAGAGGATACAGATAATCCACAGAGATAAATATGAAATTTTAGAATAAGAGAAAAAGTCTTTGAAACCATTCCAGGAATAATATTAATAATATTTTACTTGTATATAACTTATAAAATGTTTTGCATGGTTATATCATTTGACATCTATGATAATACTATAAGGCAGTCATTACTCTCATTTAAAAATGAAGAAATCAAGGATAAAAGAGTCTAAGTGATTTACCAAAATTCACAGGACTAAAATCGTCCCACGACAATGACTTGAACTCAAGTCATCTGATTTCAAGGATGTGCTTATATCATTACACCCCAACGATACAATAAGCACCATGTGATCATACCTATAATGTTGAAATTGAAGTGAAAACAATGCATTCTGGCTTCCTAATGACTTGCAGTGGGTAGCTTAGTTTTCAAAGCCGCATACCACCTACTCCGTGATACTACGTAAATGTGTCAGCTGTTTAAGCATCATAAATGGTTAAAAAAAATCCTAAAGCCCCATAAATGGAAAAGTCCCCTTTATCTAGGGCCCTCGTGTATTCTATGTTGTGCTAGACACATACATTTCAACAGCCATAGTTATGTTTAACCAAACCCTTAGAGAAGAGAAAGTCATGGCAAAGGTGACAGATTGGTGCTGGGAGTAGTTGGGCAGTACACCCCACTAGGCAACCATATCGGTGCTATTTATCTCATTTCTAATGGATTATTTTTATGCATGTTTGTATACGTGCCTGTGAGTTTATGCATATGTGAAGCTGAGGGAAACACTTTGTTCAAAAATGCATAATGATTGCATAGAATCTCTGAGATGGAGGAAACCTTAGAGATCGTGAAAGAATACAGATTATAAACTTGCCTCCTTTCAAAGACAAACCATTTTAAAAATAGTCTAATTATTGGAAATGGCGTCTGTGTACTAAGTTTAAAATCTATCTCTGTATAATCCAGTTGTCCCAGTTTGGCCCTAGAGGGCTTTACACTCTGTTGACAATTCTTCAAATATGTGAAGATTGTTATCATTCATTGTCCCTTATAAGCCTTGTCTACCTCAAGGAAAATATTTATAGTTCTTTCAATCACTCCACATATGAAATAACTGCCCTTATGTTTATGTACTCCATATTGTTGCAGACCCCTTCAAATGTGACATTTATCCCAATGACAACCACACCTATGTGTTCATTCTGACGCAGCATTTAGTGGAAGGATGACTTACCTTATTTAAATGGATTTAGCTCTTGGGAGAGCTATGCCTCAGTGCTAATGCTTATTGGATTCATTCTTAAAGGAATCTATATCCTTAGTATGTGAACTGCTAAGTCATTTTATACTTGTAGAGTACTTTTGAGCTTAAAGTCACTTTCCATTTAATAGTTTTAAATTTCCATCTTTATAATTTCAGCTCACGATTTTAGTTTGCCCAGATTTTCACTTCTGAAAATACATATATATATTTTCACTTCTATATATATATATATATATATATATATATATATATATATATATAATTTCGCTTCTCTTATCTTGTGAAGTCACTTCCCTGCTCACCTTTGTGTCATCCACAAAATTGATGAGGACACATTTTCTATCCTTGCTTTTTGTGGTACATGAGGTGGTACCCAAGTGAAGCTTTTGTTGGCCTTACCTGAAGAAAGAACCATGTAAGGTTGCAGTCAATATATGAATCAAAGCTTTACAGGTGATATCGTTTAAGCAACATCAAATCCACCTTATGGACTGTCTTCTGGACCAAATTCTCTATTCATTTTACCAATTAGTGTGCCAGTGCTTTTGTCTACCACTAACCACTCTTCTATTCTTCGATAATGTAATGGTCATATTCTTTTAAAGTGTGGCAGTTTCATTTAGCAATATGTTTTCTTAGCTAGAAAGTATATTTCCCAGCCTCCTTTTTAATTTGTGTGGCCATGTCACTATGTCTGGTCAATGGGATGAGAGTCAAATCATCTATATATTTTCCTTCTCTTTCCACTTACTGGGAGATGACAAGTGAAGCAGCTCCCTTGGACCTGATGGAAGCTGCTGTCAATTATGGAAGTCTCTGTTGCCTTCTACTGTCTATTTTCACATTTTTAGGCAACTTTAATACAGCTGCTTATATCACAGATAGCAGGTGAGAGAGAAGAATGATCAAGTGTTTGATATGTGTACTATTTCTTTATCTTCCAGTATAGCAATTTTATCATTCAATAATAATTTATGCCAATAGATACTTCTTTTTTTCCTACATTCACATCAGATGGATAATGCTTCAACCTCATAACAAGGTTGGAGGGAAGCACATCTCATAATAAATGTGAAAACCCTATCATCCTGTTTATGAACTACAAAAGGATCAATAGGTACTTCTCTTACATATGGATACTTTAGAAAGTGTTATCTATCAGTCATTCATAATCTGATGTATAGGAATATAATCATAGAACACAATAAACATATTGTTGACAATAACAGAGCTCAGAATAATCAGAATTTAGACTGTGGGTGAGTTGGACGAGCAGCAGATATTTAGTTCTGGAGAACAGAGTACTTGTTTAAGAGTGTCATTAGGTGAAATTAGTAGATTTGCGTAGCTATAAATAGGCCACTATCAGGGCCCTGTGTGATTGAATGAAAGATAAAAAGGCAAAAGTTCAGAAAAATAAAAATTAGCAGGATCAAAAGTTAACTCTGGCTCTTTTGCAGTTTTGATCAGAGATCTACTTGTATGCATTGCATTTTTGGATCACATTCTACATATAGGGAAACATAGGTCACCAAGGCCTAGTTTTTGGGTTTTTGCGGCACAAGGGGTAGTGCCTAATGAGAGCCATAAGGAAACTCTCGCAGGCTAGAGACATTAGTCAAACCCAACTCAGCCCAGGCCCTTTGTCTAGTAGGCATAGAGTGGTGTCTACTCTATACCAGAATTTACAGTTTGAATTTAAAGAAGGATAAGGAGAGAGAGGGAAAAACAAAAACAAAAACAGAATAACAACAGAAACAATGAACAGAGGGAAGGAATATTTACCAGACACTGCTATTGGAAGGAAATTCACATTATTTTGTTTATATGACTCTTCACCTTGATTCTACTTCTCCATTTCCTCTTCTCTATTTTAATAAAGATAGGCCTTTCAGGTTTCTCTTTTTAGTGACCTATGAAACTTATTCTGATGAATGTTAATGAAAAAGTTGTTGCTTGAAGTGTTGAAGTTATTTTAGTGCGCTTCTGACAATGAATGCTATTTTTCAATAGAAAGAGAATTCGCAATTATGAAATTAGAAAAAGCAAGCAGACAATGCCATTTTATCCTAATAGTGACATGTAATATATTATCATGCTAAAAGTCACCAGTATCAACACATCACTTTGAAAGAATGAAGGTGCATGGTTGAACTAGAAGCAAAATAAATTTTACATGAAATATAAGATTTTCCTCCCCTCATCCCCACTTGCTCTCTGTCTTTCCTGAAAGCATCTGCTGTTGAAAGAGCTTGCCAAAAATGTCACTGCCAGATTTTGCTGGACATGGGCTCTGATCATTTCCAAATGACAGAAAATCAGCTGTGGGATTTAGGCTCTAAGTAATCATTAACCATAGGCCCTGCATTGACTGGGTGGAAAATATAATGTTCTTAATCTGCCTGATCTGAAAGGTCAAGCTGTGCCACATGCTGCCTGCTCCCAAGGATTCAATACCAGCCACAATGACTAAAACAATAAGACAGCTTTGCCCTAAAAGATAACACATTCCATTCCCGGTGGTTAGAAGTACGAGCACCCAAGTGCATATTCTTCATGTTAGAGGTAAGGCATCAATAGTACTTTTTTCATAGAGAAGAAAACCATGGGGAAAGATTCAAACATTAGCTTTATGAAATAAAAGAAATGATGGTGCTGGCATCCGTCAGTACAATAGTCACAGCTTGCTTTTTTTCTTCTGTCTCTTGTAATTGAATGTCTGCCTTTGTAAGATAGTCATGTATTCTCCAGGTGAAAACGTTGCCCAAATTCTTCCCAATATATCCTTCAAACATTTATTAAACCAATGGTATTCAAAGACCAGAATTTACTTAAAACTTCTATTTCAATAGCTATTGCTGTCAAAGTATCTAAGTGCATGGTTCTTTTGTTGGAACTCAGGTATTTGTCATTATAGATGTAGTGAATCAGGACTTCTGGCTTGTAGTTCAGGATGTGAGAAGCTTAGGAGTCACAACCTCATCCTAACAAGAAGCAGAAAGCTGAACAAACTGAAAAATTAACAACTATTCTTAGATCTCTCAGGGGAGTGAGCCCACAGGGTGAACTGCTACCCCTAAAATGGAAGAAACAGAAAGGTGGCTGCAGAGAATCACAACTTTCCAGGGCGGAAGGCCATGAGTAGAATCCTCCACAGGAACCAAAGCCGGGGTAGGAAAACCTGAAATATAATTGAAAAATTACCCTGGAGGCTCAGTGTAGACAAATCTAAGAGACAAAAACACTAGGGGAACTCAGGGCTGTGTGTGTGTGTGTGTGTGTGTGTGTGTGAAAGAGAGAGAAAGAGAGGGAGAGAGAGAGACTTTGTGAGTTTTATTTCCAGGAGCTCTATCAGGTCCTCACAGTGAAGATCAGAGAAAAATTTCCTTGTGCTTCTGGCATGGGGAGTAGAAAAGAAACCATTTTGAAATACATCACAGCATCCTGTTCTTAACAAGTCCTGTCCTCGGGAGAAACTATTTTATCAGAGCCTAACATAGGGCAGGGAAATCCAACTTCCAGCCAGCCCCCTCTAGGCATTCTGTCCCACCTGAAGCGAGATGAAGACTGAGAATGGGTACAGGCTCCACAAAAAAAAACTGAGATCTAATCTTAGGACTATAGAATGCGTCTCCTTCCCTGACATCTTACCACTAAATTACTAAAGGCAATTTACTGCAGTTCCTTTTACCCAGTATTTCGTGTCCACCCTTGACAAAAGATTATAATGCATTATAAACACACAGAAGAAACTGAAAAAGCATCAGAATCTGAGTCAGATATGGCAGTCGTGTTGGAATTATTGGACCAGGAATTTTTTAAAAAAAAACTATGATTAAATATGCTAAGGACTTTAATGGAAAAAGTAGACAACATGCAAGAACATATAGATAATGTCAGCAGAGAGATGGAAATTCTAAGAAAGGATCACCTATAGATATACTCCTTGTATCTAAAATAAAAGTTGAAATTACAAAAAGAGAAGAAATGCTAGAGATAGAATAAAAATGTAACAAGATGAAGAATGCCTTTGACGGGCTCATTAGCATATTGGACATGGCTGACTCTCTGAGCTAAAGGATAGGACAACAGAAACCTCCAAAACTGAAAGGCAAAGTGAAAAACAGGAACAGAATAAGAACTGAAGAGAATATGAATGGAAACAAGAACTGCGGAACAACTACAAATGATGTAATGAGAGAAAACGAGAAAGGAAAGGAAACAATATTTGAGGCGATAATGACTGAGACTTTCCTCAATTTAATGTCAGGCACCAAACACAGATGCAGGAAGCTCAGAGAACACAAAGCATGATAAATCAAACAGACAAACAAACAAACAAACAAACAAAAAAACAAAATAAAACTCAAAGATCAAAAAACCTCAACCACCTAGACTTACTATATCCAAGCTTTAGAAAATCAAAGATAAATTAAAAAAAAAAAAACCTTGAAAGAAGCCAGGCAGAAAAATACCTTAACTACAGAGGAGCAAAGATAAGTATTATATCTGACTATGCATAAGCCATGCAAGTAAGAAGAGAGTGGAGTGAAACATTTAACGTGGTGAGAGAGAAGACTACCAACCTAAAGTTAGGTACTCTGAAAAATTACTCTTTAAAAGTGAAGGAGAAATAAGGATTATGTCAGACAAAGATTGAGGGAATTTTTTTTCCTGTAGACCTGCCTTGGAAGAAATATTAAACAGACTTATTCAAAGAGAAGGAAAATGGTATGTCAGAAATTTGTATCTATGTGAAGAAAGGAAGATCATCAAAGAATGAATAAGTGAAGGTAAATGAAAACTTTTATCTTCCTTTTCTTAACTAATCTAACAGAAAACAGCTTCAAATATAATACTGTATTTGATTATTCATGCAAACGTGTATGTAATATATAACATATATATTAAGTGAAATAAATACCAGCAATAATACAAGAGATAAGACTGATAAATGAAGAATATTTTATTATTGTAGGCTACTTGAACAACCCATGAAGTAGTATAGTGTTATTTGAAGCTGGACGTGGATTAGTTGTAAATGTGATAGGGAAATCACTAAAAAAAGTTTTTAAAAAGGGGACAATTTATATACTAAGACAGAAGAGAAAATAAAATCATATAAAATGCTCAATTAAAATAACAAAGGAGCCTGGGAAACCAACTGAGAACTTGTCTTTACACAAAATTTAAAAAATCAGCCAGGTATGGTGGTGTACACCTGTAGTCCCAGCTACCTGGGAAGCTGAAGTGGAAGGATCAATTGAGCCCAGGAGTTAAAGCCTGCAGTGAGCTGTGATCATGCCACTGTACTCCAGCCGAGGTCACCGAGTGAGGCCCTCTCTGGGAAAAAAAAAAAAGCAAAAGTTAGAAAAAGTGTAAATGACAAAAATAAGAGAAAAGAACAAGGGCAACAAATAGAAAACAGTAACAAATATAGTAGATATTAGTCCAACTATATCGATAATCTCTGTAAATATCAATGGCCTGAATAAGCCAATTAAATGACAGAGATTGTTAGATTAGATTAAAAAATAACAAGACCCAACTGTATGTTGTCTATAAGAAATCCACATTAAATATAAAGATACATATAGATTAAAAGTAAAAGCATAGAGAGAGAGAGAGATATTATGTTAACATTAATAAAGTGGTTGTAGCTATATTAACTATTAACTTCAGACAGCTGACTTCATGGAAACTTATCAAGGATAAAAAGGGCATTATATAATGATAAAGGGGTCAATACTTCAAGAAGACAAAACAATCCTTAACGTGTAGGTGCCTAACATAGAGCATCAACATATGTGAGACAAAAAATGAGAGAACTGCATGGAGAAATAGATTAATCCATTATTATAGATGGAGACTTTAAGACCTCTATCTGGGGGAGGCTGAGGTGGGCAAATCACGAGGTCAGGAGATCGAGACCATCCTGGCTAACACGGTGAAACCCCTACTCTACTAAAAAAATACAAAAAATTAGCTGGGCGTAGTGGCACACGCCTGTAGTCCCAGCTACTTGGGAGGCTGAAGCGGGAGAATCGCTTGAACCTGGGAGGCAGAGGTTGCAGTGAGCTGAGATTGTGCCACTGCACTCCAGCCTGGGCAACAGAGCGAGACTCTGTCTCAAAACAAACAAACAAACAAACAAACACCCTATGTGGCAGGCAAAAGAATCATTAAGGACATAGTTGAACTCAAAAGTACTAACAACCAACTGGATATAATTGACATCTATAGACAACATTATCAAACAACAGTAGAATACACATTCCTCTCAAATTCATAGGGAACAGTTACCAAGGCAGACAATTTTCTGGGTCATAAAACATGTTTAGCAAATGTAAAAGAATAGAAAACCTACAATATCTGCTCTCAGACCACGGTAAAGTTAAATTACAATTCACTAATAGAAAGATAGTTGGAAAATTCCAAAATTCTTGAAAATTAAACAATACACTTCTAAGTAACATGTGGGTCAAAAAAGAAATCTCAAGAGAAAGTAAAAATAAATGAAAACACGAATTATCAATATTTGTGAAATGTGGCAAAAGCAGTGCTTAGAGATAAATTTATAGCATGAAAGAAAGTTCTAAAATTAATAATCTAAACTTTCACCTTAGGAAAACTAGAAAAAGAAGAGCAAATTAAATTCAAAATAAGCAGAAGAAAAGAAATAATTTGAAAAATAGAGCACAAATCAATAAAATGGAAAACAGGAAATTAATACAGAAAATCAATAAGACTAAAAGCTGGTTCTTTGA
Source organism: Symphalangus syndactylus (assembly GCF_028878055.3). NCBI lineage: Eukaryota > Metazoa > Chordata > Mammalia > Primates > Hylobatidae > Symphalangus > Symphalangus syndactylus. The sequence goes on from NC_072440.2 coordinate 48,476,989, forward strand.
AAAGATCGATAAAATTAACAAGTTTATAGCCAGGATAACTAAGGAAAAAAGCAAGAAGACACAAATTACTAATATCAGAAATGAAAGAGGAGACATACAGATCCTATGGACATTAAAAGGATAATAAAGGCATATTATGAACAAAGCCCATGCCCACAAATTTGATAATCTAGGTGAAATTGATCAAGTTTTTGAAAGACACAACTTGCCAAAACTCACACAAGAATAAATAGACAATCTAAATAGACCTGAATATATTTGTTAAAGAAACTTAATCAATAATTAACTATCTTCCAAATGCAAGCACCAAGATGGGTTCACTGGTGAAAACTACCAAACATTTAAGGAAGAAATTATACCAATTCTCTGAAATCTCTTTCAGAAGATAAAAGCAAGGAAATACTTCCTATCTCATTCTATGAGCTAGCACTCCCCTATATCAAAATCAAACAAATACATTACAAGAAAATGAAACTATAGACCAATGTCTCTCATGAACATAGATGCAAAAATTCTCAAAAAATTATAAGCAAATCAAATCCAACAATGTAAAAAAACAAAAGAATTATACAACATGACCAAGTGGGATTTATTGCAGGAATGTAAGTCTATTTGAACATTTCAAAAATCAATTAATATAATTATCATATTAACAGGCTATAGAAAACAAAATCATATGAAGATATAAATAGATGCAGAATAAACACGTAACAAACACCAATACCCATTTATGATTAAAAATTCTCAGTAAACTAGGAGTAGAGGGGCATAGCCTCAACTTCTAAAAACAACATTTCTAAAAATCCTACAGCTAACGTTGTACCTAATGGTGAAAAATTTGAAGTTTTCCCTCCAAGAGCAGGAATACGGCAAAGATATCCTCTCTCGCCACTGCTTTTAAACATCATAATGAAAGTGCTAGTTAATGCAGTGAGACAAGATTTTAAAAGAGTATAGATTTAAAAGGAAGAAATCAAGCTGTCTTTGTTTGCAGGTAACATGACTGTATATAGAAAATTCAAAAGAGTCAACAAGAAAAAACTCTCCTAGAACTAATAAGCAATTTTGGCAACATTGCAGTATACAAGGTTAAAGTCAATTTTTTTCTTATATACCAGCAATGAACAAGTAGAATTTGAAATTAAAAACACATTAACATTTAGAGTAATATCTCCAAAATAAAATACTTAGATATAAACCTAATTAAATATGCATAAAGTTTGTAAAAGGAAAACTAAAAGTTCATTAAAGATATCAAAGAACTGAAAGGAGAGATATTCCATATTCATAGATAGGAAGACCCGGTATTGTTAAGATATCAGTTCTTCCCAACTTCATATATAGATACAATGTAATCTCAATCAAAATCTCAGAAAGCAATTTTGTGGGTATCAATAATCTGATTCTAAAATTTATGTGGAAATACTGCCCCAGAATAGCCAACTCAAAATAAGCAGAAGAAAAGAAATAATTTGAAAAATAGAGCACAAATCAATAAAATGGAAAACAGGAAATGTAACAAAAGAATAACAATGTCCGAGGAATAACAAAATCAGAGGGCTGACAATACACAGCTCTAAGAATAAAAAACTACAGCTATCAAGACAGTGTGGTATTGGCAAAAGAACAGACAAATAGATCAATGGCACAGAATAAAGAGTCCGGAAATAGACCCACATAAATATAGTCAACTGATCTTTGACAAAAGAACAAAGGCAATAAAGTGGAATAGATAGTATTTTCTTTTTATTTATTTATTTATTTATTTATTTATTTATTTATTTATTTTTTATTATACTTTAGGGTTTTAGGGTACATGTGCACAATGTGCAGGTTTGTTACATATGTATCCATGTGCCATGTTGATTTCCTGCACCCATTAACTCATCATTTAGCATTAGGTGTATCTCCTAATGCTGTCCCTCCCCCCTCCCCCCACCCCACAACAGTCCCCGGAGCGTGATGTTCCCCTTCCTGTGTCCATGAGTTCTCATTGTTCAATTCCCACCTATGAGTGAGAACATGCGGTGTTTGGTTTTTTGTCCTTGCGATAGTTTACTGAGAATGATGTTTTCCAGTTTCATCCATGTCCCTACAAAGGACACGAACTCATCATTTTTTATGGCTGCATAGTATTCCATGGTGTATATGTGCCACATTTTCTTAATCCAGTCTATCGTTGTTGGACATTTGGGTTGGTTCCAACTCTTTGCTATTGTGAATAGTGCCGCAATAAACATACGTGTGCATGTGTCTTTATAGCAGCATGATTTATAGTCCTTTGGGTATATACCCAGTAATGGGATGGCTGGGTCAAATGGTATTTCTAGTTCTAGATCCCTGAGGAATCGCCACACTGACTTCCACAATGGTTGAACTAGTTTACAGTCCCACCAGCAGTGTAAAAGTGTTCCTATTTCTCCACATCCTCTCCAGCACCTGTTGTTTCCTGATTTTTTAATGATGGCCATTCTAACTGGTGTGAGATGGTATCTCACTGTGGTTTTGATTTGCATTTCTCTGATGGCCAGTGATGAGGAGCATTTCTTCATGTGTTTTTTGGCTGCATAAATGTCTTCTTTTGAGAAGTGTCTGTTCATGTCCTCTGCCCACTTTTTGATGGGGTTGTTTGTTTTTTTCTTGTAAATTTGTTTGAGTTCATTGTAGATTCTGGATATTAGCCCTTTGTCAGATGAGTAGGTTGCAAAAATTTTCTCCCTTTCTGTAGGTTGTCTGTTCACTCTGATGATAGTTTCTTTTGCTGTGCAGAAGCTCTTTAGTTTAATGAGATCCCATTTGTCGATTTTGGCTTTAATAGATAGTATTTTCAACAAATGGTAATGAAATGACTGGGCATCCACATGTAAAACAATAAATCTCGACCTGACACCCTTCACAGAAATTAACTCAAAACAGTTCATAAACCAAAATATAAAACTCAGAGCTGTAAAATTTCTAGGAGACAACATGGGAGAAAACCTAGGTGACCTTGAATATGACAATGACTGTTTAGATACAACACCAAAGACACTATTCATCAATGAAAGAATTGATAAGTGGGACTTCATTAAAATTAAAAATTCCTGTCCTGGGAAAGACAAGCAAGTATGAAAAGTCACAGACTAAAAGAAAATATTTGCAAAAGGCACATCTGGTAAAGGACTGTTAGCCAAAATAAAGAAAGAGCATTTAAAACTCAAAAATAAGAAAGTGAACAATCTAATTTTTAAAATGGGCCAAAGATCTTGACAGATATCTAAACAAAGAAGACCTACAGATAGCAAGTAAGCATATGAAAAGATGTTCAACATCATATGTCATTAGGGAATTTCATATTAACATGACAGTGAGATACCACTACACACTTATTAGAATGATTAAAATTCCAAACTTTGACAACATTAAATGCTAATGAGGATGGGACAGGAACTCTCATTCACTGCTGATGGAAATGCAAAATGATATAGCCACTGTGGAAAAGTTTGACAGTTTCTTATGGAACTAACCGTATGATTCGGCAATTGTGATCTTTGGTTATCTACCCAAATGAGTTGAGAACTTATGTCTACACCAAACTCTGTATATAAATATTTATAGCAGCTCTATTTATAATTTTCAAAAACTTGGAAGCAACAAAGATGTCTTTTAGTAGTTGAGTGGATAAATAAACCTTGGTACAAGCAGACAATGGAGTATTATTCAGTGCTAAAAAGAAATGAGATAATCAAGCCACGAAAAGAGATCTAAGAAACGTAAATGCACATTACTAAGTGAAAAAGCCTGAATAATTAGATTGGCATTGTTTCAAGCAGCATGATGAACATGGTTTCTGGCACATCAAATGGCATTAAATACATCTTTATTGAACTAAATGATCATTTCAGGGAAATAGAGAGACAGTCCCAAGAAGGCTTATGGTTACTTTGACTCATAAATTTGAAGTTTTCTGAGCAGACCATCAAGTGACAAGCAAAAGATTAAAGCTCAGATGCACATGATGAAAAGTCTTCCTTTGAAAAATAAATTCAGTCACTGCTGGATCAAGTCAGTTCTCTCTTGTGCTAGCATATCATTTCCTTCATCAAAATGTTGCTGATAGGTTTTGTTCACCCAACAGATTATCAGGATACTTGGCCTTTTCAAATCATACACCGCCTATAATGTGATACTATTTTCCTTCTTTCTTTCTTTTTTTTTTTTTTTGACACCAGTCTCGCTCTGTCACCCAGGCTGGAGTGCAGTGGCGCAATCTCGGCTCACTGCAAGCTCTGCCTCCCAGGTTCACGCCATTCTTTTGCCTCAGCCTCCCGAGTAGCTGGGACTACAGGCGCCTGCCACCACGCCCGGCTAATTTTTTGTATTTTTAGTAGAAATGGGGTTTCACCGTGTTAGCCAGGATGGTCTTGATCTCCTGACCTCGTGATCCGCCTGCCTCGGTCTCCCAAAGTGCTGGGATTACAGGCGTGAGCCACCGCGCCAGGCCAATGTGATACTATTTTCAACATACTGAGGAAAATGGAGTGGCTGCTAAAGGAGATGACTCTTCTTTCTTTGTGGAGCACAACTTTACAGGTGTTCCTCATCTCCCTGAAGATGCCAGGTACATGTGGTATTTTTTTTGTGTATGTGCAGCTGGTGGGTTTTATCCTATCTTCCTTAACAACATCATTTTAGTTTCATTACATTCAAATAATAGCATTCACTTGGATGTGCCATGTATTCTGATAGGTGGTGGAGATAAAGAGAAGCAAGGCATTCTCCCTGGTATAAAGAGCTCACAATCTCATTAAGGAAATAGAACTGTAATCTACAATTAAAGTGCAGGAAATGAATTAAGAGACCCAGTTTCTTCAGGGGCCATTTCAATGTCTTATATATGTGAAAATATGCAGATGATGTTATCACTAAATGTCAATAGAAAGAAAAGACTGACCAGAAAAAGAACCAGAAAAACGATACCTCTTTGGTATATTAAACAAGATTTACTTGTCTAAAAGAAACATAAGGAAATCACAATTAAGATACAGTCATATATAGCATAGCAATGTTGTGATCAATGATAGACCAAATACATGACAGTGGTCCAATAAAATTATAATGGAGCTGCCCTATACAGGTGTATCATTTGAAATCTTTTTATACCATATTTTGACTGTACCTTTGCTTTGCTTTGTGTAGCTATGTTTCAATACACAAATACTTACCATCGTGTTACAATTGCCTACAAAATTCAGTAGAGTAACATGCTGAACAGGTTTGCAGTCTATAAACAACAGGCTATATCTTATAGCCTAGAAGTGTAGTAGGCTATACCATCTAGGTTTCTGTAAATACACTCTATGATATTTGCCCAGTGACAAAATTGCCTAATGGTCCATTTCTCAGAATGTATCCCTGTCAATAAAGGATGCATCACTGTATATAAGGGAGAGATCATAAATAGCCTAACTTATAGGTAGAGATTTAGGCATGATAACTTCTGCAGGATATTAAAGATAGAGCCTAATTCCCCTCCCTTGGAATGTGGGCTGGTTTTAATGACTTTCCTAGTTACTAATGCAATATGATAGGACAAGCTCATAAGAAGCCATGTACCTTCTGACCAAGCCTCTTAAACCTTTCTTCTTGGAGCTCAGCTTTCAATGCTATGAGGAAAACCCCCAGCCTGCAGCCCTGGCTGAATTCCCAGCTAACCGCCAACTGCAACTTGCCAACCATGTGCATTTTCGAAATGGATCCTTAAGTCCCAATCAAGCCATTTCAGCTGATGCTCATAGAGATGAGCCACCTTACCAAGTCCTGCCCTAATTACAGACTCATAAGCAAAATAAATGATTGATGTTGCTTTAAGCCACAAAGTTTTGGGATTTTTTTAATGTAGCATAAGTAGCTGGAATGACTTCTAAGCAAAGCTTATTGTAAACATAACTTTCTACTTTCAGGTTGACCCTCATTTACGTAAAATTGAAGTAGTCCAGTATACATCCTTGCCAGGACATAAGCTGGAGCATGCGCTAGACCAGGTTCACCAACTTATAAGAGGTGACAGTTATTAGATAACCTTGAAAGTCATGCTTTAGGGCTTATTCCACAGTTTCAGGTAAAAAAATCCCCCATTAATTGACATAATTTGGGGATCCTTCAAGTAAGACAGAGTTACCACTGCCAAAGACTTGGCTTCATTGAAGCCAAGCCCTAAAGCCTCTTTTGGGCCAGGTGCAGTGGCTCACACCTGTAATCCCAGGTCTTTGGGAGGCTGAGGCAGGAGGACCACTTGAGGCCAGGAGTTCAAGACCAGCCTGGGCAACATAGGGAGACCCTATCTCTATGAAAAGAAAAAAAATTAGCCAGTCATGGTGGCATGCACCTATAGTCCTAGCTACCTGGGAGGCTAAGGCAGGAGGATCTTCTGAGCCCAGGAATTTGGGGTTGCAGTGAGTTCTGATTGTACCACTGCATGACAGCCTGGGTGACACAGAAAAAAAAAGAATCATTTGCAGTGATCTTCAAGTCTGGAACTCCACCTTTAACCACCACTTTATGCACTTCTATAATCATTTTAAATATGGAGCAATAGATGACCTATTTTATTCACTGGCAGGCCTTTATGAGGGTAACCAAGAAATAGTACCAAGATGAAGCAACAGAAAACATCATTTTAGAACCAAGCTATTGCACCTAATAATTGTCTTTTCTTTCAACGTTATCCTGCTGTGTCTCATTTCTATTCTCATGTATCCAACATTAAATCCTCTCCTTAGATTTTCCAAACATAACATTTCAGAAGTTATTGTGCAAAGTTACATAAAATTCAGGTTGTGCAAGTTATACATAAAAAAATGTAAGGATTTATAAAGCTCTTCACAGCCCAAATACACTTATTTAGTTAAATTAGTTGCTCTTTCTTGGCCAACATCTTTTCCATTAAAGAAGTAAAGCCTGGTGATTCAGACTCCCTCAATCAAGAAGAGGATCTAGCTTTTCTAGTTAGATTCTTGCTTCTGCTATCATTGCCACTTCCCTAATGAGTTGAGATTGCATGTTTTGTAAATCTGAACTGATGACTGCTGAGAGAATGCTTTCGCTAAACCATTCCCCAAAGTAGTAACGATGAAAAATACTAATATACTACTTATTATGAGCCATTCTTTTAAATGCTTTATGTGATTATCTCAACAAAATATGAGATTACTTTCTATTTTTATCCCCATTTTATCAATAAAAAACTCAGGCACAGAGATACACATGACATTTTTATTTTCTCTCTCTCTCTTTTTTTTTTTTTTTTTGTGCAGACGGAGTTTCACTCTTGTCATCCAGGCTGGAGTGCAATGGTGTGATCTTGGCTCACTGCAGCCTCCTCCTCCCAGGTTCAGGCAATCCTGCCTCCCAAGTAGCTGGGATTATAGGCACCCGCCACCATGCCCTGCTAATTTTTGTATCTTTAGTAGAGATGGAGTTTCACCATGTTGACCAGGCTGGTCTCGATCTCCTGACTTCAGGTGATCCACCTGCCTCAGCCTCTCAAAGTGCTGGGATTACAGGTGTGAGCCACCGCGCCCGGCCTTGCATCCTCACATGACGTTTTTCACTGTCATGTAGGTATTAATTACAGGAGCTGGTATAGGATCTGAGGCAGTTTAGCTTCAGATTCTATGCTCTTGACCTCTACTGTTAGGATCCCATTGAAAGATGGGAGTGAAACTGTGATCTTGTATCTGTTTGTGTGTGTATGTGTGTGTGTGAGAGAGAAAGAGACAGAGAGAGGAGACAGAGAGGCAGAGAACAATAGGGTGTTTTGTGTAATTGTTGGAAAAGGAAGAGAAAGATAAAAATAATATACTTGTCAACTGTGGGCCACATATACAAATCTATTATTTTAACATTGTCTAGATATGACAGGATCTTATAATTTAAAAACTCTAGGCATCTCTTCCAGGGAAGAAGACAGGAAAACACTCCTATCATCAAACAATATTTTCAAGAACTTACTACAACCTAGGCACTGTAGGGATAAGGGAATTTTCAGGGCCCTGTTCTAAAGTGGCTTATAAACTCAGTAGAAGCCAAATCACAATGTGAATTTCAAAGCCATACAAACCCTGCTAAGTGCCAAGGAAAAAATAAAATTTAGGTGTTATAAGGCTGTGGCAATTTAGAAAACCTTCATAGAGAGTTGAGTCAATTTGGGATAACAAAGCCAACAGCTCATTTGGTGATGTAAATCCATCAAGGACTTTGCAGGGTGACCCCTTTTCTGTGTGTCTTGCTAAAAACAAAGCCCAGAGAAGCAAGCTCCTTGGAAGCAGCCAGCACCAAGGAGAGAGCCAGACAGGCCTGCCAGCCAAATGGGAGTATCTCAATCCCATGGCGTCTTGGCATGGTCCCATAAACAACACTTGAGTGTTGCCAGTAAAAAGCTCAGGAAACCCCACCAGACTCCTGGGAAAGACAAGTGGCTTCTTTCCAAAAAACCTAAGGATGTAGTTCTTATTTCACCCCTACATGAGAAACATGAATTCTCCCAGACAGTAATGGTCTCACCATGGTTTGTAATCTGCTTGTTTGCAACTTAAAATTGATAATGAAAAAGCAGTTATTTTGAACCTTTCTTTAAATGTAAAGAAATAGAAACATTAGCTCCACATAACATTTCTGTTGATTACAACATACCCATTAGGAGAAGGATTATGACTTTCTCAATCTTTATCCTTTTTGGTGGGGCTAGCTTTTTTTTTTTTTAATTCCTTTCTCATAAAACTAGTGAAAAACACAATATAAAAGTATAAAATAAAAATATATATTTTTAAAAATTAATGCTGAAGTAATATTTTCAAAAGATGAGCTAAAAGACAGAAGACAGAATCCTGAAACAAAGCCAGACACACAAACAACAGCATCTTGATTATCACATACCCAAGTAAAATCATGTATATTTATGTTAAGATATTTTGCTAGATTCGTGGATTTTCTCATAAGCATATAGTAGATAGAGTGAAAAAAAAGGTGTAAGATGAGTTCAGTGAGTTTGGTGAGAATTTACTTACCATCTTGAAAGAATAGTAACAAAGGTGGGAATGATGCAAAGGGAGGGAAACCAGCATTTGATCAGCTCATGTTCTCTCAGTCTCAATTGCACAAACTCCCTCATCTCTCCTGGCTGCTTTGTCAATCTTCGCTTACAAACCCTGCATATAACCTTCATTTAATTTTCACTAATGGAAGAGGATGGTGTGTGTAGAAGTGGTACAGCATTTCCCCCCACTAGTTAATAAATGGGCAATTTTTTTAAAAATTATATACTGTTCATTCATTTGCAGAGAATGAGACATAGTTCCCTGGAATACACTGGTGCTATTGTCAGTAACAAAACTGCAGTACTTTAACTGCTATTTGAACATTCATCTACTGATTTTCTCAGTGCCTAGGAGATGAAGTCTTTATATCAATGTAGACTCTGAAAAATATACTAAGAGCCAAGAAAAGAATTAAATTTAGTTATAGAAAGCGGTCTTTAAACCTAAGTTATTTTTGAACACTTTCTCTGCTTTTGAGCTGTATGTTTGGAGTACAGCAAGCAGGTAGGAAAATATGACAACTATTAAGCACTTCCTGCTTATATAACACACCATACTTGTACAAGAAAAATAATTGCTCTTTCAGGTTGATAAGCTATACCTAAACTCTGGAAGGGTAGAAAATTTTGGCTGGAAGTAGAAGGTGCATTCTCTCTTTCTATGTATATATACTAAGGCCTCTAGTGTAAGTGCTAAGAAGTATTGAATTAAATGTTTTAAAAGTTAATTCTTCAAACTTACATTTTTCTAACACTATGCATCTCACAGTCTGGAGTAAATGAATTGCATCTCAGTATTCTAGGCAGGCCTCTTAAGTCTTGGCCTGGGAATTACCCGGACCTTTTGTTCTCTCCAGTAGTTCCATGTTCACTCAGTTTGAGTGTGCACTCAGGGTTATGTGATACAAGAAGACAATACACATAGTAATTCCCTGTGTATTATTTAATCCATACTGTGATAAATAAAAACTCTTTATATGTCAGAGAAATTGAGTGGTATGCTGAAGTATATTTATGATATTTACTTATATATTTGTGACTTGCAAAACATCTTGAACTTTTTGAGGGTATTGACTTTATTTTCATCCTTGTATCCTTCATATTAAACACCCAATAATGTATTGTAAATGGTGAATGAGTAAGTACTGAGCTTGAAGTTAGAAAAACTGGGTTTGTATTTAGGCTCTATCTCTTGAATGGCCATCTTACATTGGACAATTGGGGTAATTTTATGGAAGCCATTTAATTTACCTCAATCTATTCTTTTCTAGTACATTGAAAGAATCATGCTGACTTATATATCTCATAAGCATGGTACAAAAAGATTACCATTTTCTTATAAGTATCTTTAAATTTCAGACAATTATCTTGAAAAATTGATAACCATTGTTGATATCATTATTGCCAACTATTTTTTTGTGTAATAATTGTTTATATAATAAGCCTGCAAAGAGATAATTTTGAAACTAGAAGAGATAAGATATACACATAAAGGCATACTTAATGATATATAGTTGGATAGGTTGAGGATCAAATAGTATAAAGGCAATAAGCGGTTTAGAATTTCAAAGAGGACCATTACCCAGTCCAGTGGCATTCAGGAGGAATCTTATGGGAGGGCTGGGAAGTACATTGGGCCTTGAAGTGAGAATAAGTCTGGAAAAATGAAGAGAGGAAAAGATAGTTTTGACAATCAAAGTGGTAGGAACACAGAAAGTTAGGGATTTGCACAGCGTGTGTCATAAACTATGAGGACATCTTGACTAGACTACGGATGATTTGCATATGGTATTATTAGAAAATGAAGTTGAGATGGTGAGTAGAGTCAGGAATACAGAACACCTTACATGCTGGGCTGAAGACCTACTAAACAGTATTAATGAGAATGCCAGGCTTTCAGGCTTGACAATATTTACCTTCTACAACTTAATATGGAGAAGAGAATGTAGCTGCGATACCAATTAAGAGAGTCCAGGAGTGAGATAATGTGAGTAGAGATAGAAGAAATGGAAATTGACATAATTAATAAATTTGGACCCAGACACATGATCTTTTTAATAGAGATGAATTTCCTGTGGTTTCACATTTAACTAGTGGAGTGGTGAGTTATAAGGTAATGGACAATTTCTCAATTTTGCTTTTTTCCTACTCATTCCCAATTCCCCCTGGTTCTGGAAAGTAACACACTGATTTTTATCCTGGCAACTATTCATGTCCTTCCTTCTTTCAGTCCATGTGGTTCAGGCCATGTTGATTTTACCCCTGGATGTAGAGTCTTGGATTAGTCGTCTCCACCACGTAATAATGGAGACAAGCCAGTGAGACATAGTCTTGGAACTTTGGTTAAAATTAGGGAGGAAAAGTTGGTATTGCTGAAAAGACAGTATGTCTAGCAGCAAGTGCTGGCAGCCATCTGGCCATGTGCAGTGAAGTACCTTTCTGAGAATGGAGCCAATACAGAAGGAAGCAGCCTGAAGAATGGAGAGAATACTAACTTGGAACCCTGGAAAAGTCGAGCTTCTTAGTTTTCTGCCACTTTCAATTGACATGATCCTAATGAATACATAGGCATTAGAATAATTAAATTTTATGTTTTACATCTATATCAGTTTCCCAGGGCAGCCATAACAAAATACCAAGATCTGGATGGCTTAACAACGGAAATTTATTGTTTCACAGTTTTGGAGGCTACAAGTCTGAGATCAAAGTTTCAGCAGGGTTGTTTCCTTTGAAGACCTTTGTGGGAGAATCTGTTCAATGTCTTTTTCCTAGCTTCTGGGGGTTTGCTGTCAGTATTTGGTGTTCCTTGGCTTAGAGATGCATCACCCTGATCTCTACCTTCATCCTATCATGGCATTCTACCATGTACAGTCTGTCTCTGTGTGCAAATTTCTCCTCTTTAGAAGGGCATAATCATACTGGATTAGGGCCTCCTTTAATGATCTTATCTTACCTTGATCATCTGCAAAGACCCTATTTCCAAATAAGGCCACATTCGTAGTTTTTGGGGTTAGGCCTCAACATCTTTTTGGGGAACAGAATTTAACACATAATGGCATCCAATTCCTTTCCATGTTTATAGAAACAGTTGGAAATTAATAACCTCTGATGCTCCCAAACTGTAATCAACAGATACAGATGAAACATTCAGCTTTCTTGCCTTCAACAAATCTTTCCTTCACTCAACTTCATTAGCATTCATTCTTAAACTGCGTCTTATCACCCAAATAGTTACTAAGGTAAAACACACAGAAAACACTCAGTGTAGTGCATTAAGCGTAGAACTATTCCATGGTTGAAAAGCATTTGCTTCCATAGGGTTAAAGGAAGAGCTTACAGGATGTGAAGGTATCTGATATTTTTATTTTGTAAGGCCAGCCACACACAATGCCATCCATTTGAGTTATACTGCTTTCAGTGTCAAAGATTGAGATGGATTACATGTTGTTGTGTCTGACCACAAAGAGCAAAATGGCTCTAGCTTCGTGGGCCACCCTTGCGTGGACATTCTTGATTTTTCTCACAGTTGTTACAGATAAACGATACATTACAACGGAATGTGCTTCCTGATAGCATGTGATAATAGGAATGTAATAAGTTAATCAGTCTTCAAAAGTCAGAAACGAACACCACATAAAAATAGTTAGCCAGGGTTATTATCTGACCAATCTAAGTAGTTATATGTGAACCATAGGGTATTGAGTATAATATCCCTCTCTAGGCTTGGTGCTTGCACAATGGTATATTGCTGGTTTTTTTGCATTAGCTGGTCGAGCAAGTTGTTGATGACTTCCTTAATGGGCATCACCAGGACATAAACAAAACCAGACAAATCTTGGGGTTCTTAAAATACAAGATTTGAGAAAACTTAGCCCTTTGAAGTAATTGAAATAGTATGGTTTGTATTTGCAAAGGGTAAGTTCTTTGATGAAAGTCATCGGATAAATACTGCCTCATAGTTTCCTGTCAGTGACGGAGGAAACTCAATAGTAAGTCAATGAACATAGGCATTTACTGTATTGCAGGATGTTCTTACAGAAGAACAACACAGAGATAAAGTAGAAAGATTATAAGCTTTAATGCCAGCTTATACCTGGTTTTAAATCCTGGTTCAGCTATTTGCTAAACTGTGTGATCTCAGAGCTACACTCCACTTGTGTGAAAAATAAAGAAAATGCCTCCATCACAGGGTTGTTGTGAAGACTAAATGGCATAAGATGCAAAAACACAAGGACAATGACAATCATAGGTAGTAATTCAACAAATGGCAGCTATTACTGCTATGAAAGGATAAATAACATATTAAATTTCTTATTTTAAGTTTGATGTAAAAATATTTTGGAAAGGTACATTTAAGAGTTCTTTATTGAATCTGTGACTAGTCATGCATTTCTCCAGTGGTCTAGTTGCTATTGTTATATTCATGGCTTGGTCTCTTGGAAGAAAATGACAAAGTGTTTTCAGTAAGCTGTATACTAGTTCCCGTTTGTTTTTTAGATTGCAGTGCCTTAGGTTGAGTTCCCCAAAATTAGGGTCTGAGAAGAGGATTCCTGTACAAGAGATTATTAAGTGCTCCTGGGAAAGAGTATCAAGGAACTGTGGGACGCAGAGCAAGGAAGGAGAAGAAGCTAGGGAGGGTACCATATTGGTGAAGTCCCAGGTAGGGTCATTAAAGACGTGTCCCACAGGGGAGCTTTATAAGTTGTGCTTCAGAATTGTTCCCACCTAAGGCAAGGGAGCTGGACTTTCCTAATCCAGCACTAACTAATCAATCTCTGGCTAAGGTCACAGTGCACAGTAATATATAGAATGCAGAATGCAAGGGCATCTGGAAGCATGCCTACAGTGTCCCCTGCAAATATATCATGCAAAATTTAGTAGAAATATTTTCTATGTATGTTTATACTGCACATACATTAAAGAATGGCAATAGTGCATATATAAATGCATATACAGATGAGAACTTCAATTCTTCAATTTCTCCAACTTCTCCAGCTTCTACAATTTCTGCAAGTTCTATTTCGACATCAGAAATTAGAAATGTGAAGCATATTTCCTAGTGTCGAGTCTGGGGAAAGGGGTAAGAATTCCTAACAGACAAATAACTCTCTAACTGCTCTTAAATGTTTACCTTCAACGGGCATATCATCCAATACTAGTTATAGAAAAAGAAATAACATAGACAATACCTAAAAATGCAAAGCAAACCAAGGCAATTTATTAAGTGTAGGTAGAGACAGTATTGAAGTGTTGTCATCATAATATTATTTCCCCCATAATTAGGTTTAAGTAGAAGTGACTTGCTCAACATCTACTGCTTATGTCATATAATTTATAGGCAATATTATATAAACCATTATTAATTCAACGTTAAAGTCAAGAAAAAGATTTACATCGGGCAAATTCTTATAACTCACTTTATTATTTTATTTTTGGCACAAATTTATGAGGTCCTTTGTTCAAATCCTTGTGAAAATTTCATGTGTTTGTAATATGGACCCTTAGATTGTAAAGGTAGCTGATTCTTATTTGTCTTACTTATTTTGTTCCAAAAATAGACGAACTTGGTAGGTAAGAAGTGAATCACTGTTACAATTGCCAAAGCTGATGTTTTATAATCTTGTAAAATTTCAGCTCTCCCCAAACAACAAAAAATAGAATGAAAGATAATAAAAACTGCACACACAAAGATACTGTTATTTTAGGCAAAATGTGTAAAACTTTATTATCTCTACAAATACATATATTTGTAGATATATTCCTATATTTTCCCTTTTCTGTGTATTATTTTCCCTTTAGTTCAGGATTTAAATACATGGCTTTCTCCCTAGATTACTATAATAAACTATTAAATATTCTAACTCCCATCATTCTCTTCTCCAATTTTTCTAATGTTGCTGCCAGGTTAATCTTTTCATTTGTTTTTTTGCTCTGTCACCCAGGCTAGAGTACAGTGGTGTGATCTTGGCTCACTGCAACCTCCACCTTCCAGGTTCAAGTGATTCTCCTGCCTCAGCCTCCTGAGTAGCTAGGATTACAGGCATTCACCACCATGCCTGGCTAATTTTTGTATTTTCAGTAGAGATGGGGTTTTACCATGTTGGCCAGGCTGGTCTTGAACTCCTGACCTCAGGTGATCCACCCATCTTGGCCTCCCAAAGTGCCGGGATTACAGGCAAACACCTCCTTTCCTTACACTAGAGCCTTCAATGGTTCCCCATTACTTATAGTCACCCTCACATTTAAGGCCATTTATGATTATAATCCTCTAATCTAATCTTTCAGATTTACTTTCCACTTCTTTTTGATCCAGTTAATTTAAATAGCTTACGTGAATACAATCCTATCTTTCTTAATTATCTGCCTTTGTTTTCCCAAAATTGCCTGCACTCTCATCCCTGCCGATTGAAATTTTACCTAGCTGATAATACCTAGAAATATAGTTATTTCTGAGTGTGGTAATTTTTATTGTAATTTTTATGATTTTCTGTGCTAAGTTTTCTATACTAAATTTTTAAAAATTCAGAATAAAACAATAAAGTGTATAATCTCAGTCTTTCAAGAATTGATTCCTGTATCACCATCTTTCTGAAGCCTTCACTCACTCTCAGTCTCTTCCTTCTCCAAAATCAGGGTAACTTTATTATATTTGCTGGTTATAAATATAATAAAAGCTCATTGTAAAAATAATTTAACAATACGAAAATGTATAAAGAAGTAATAAAAACATCCCATGACAAGCTAAGTGTATATCTATACATCTATTGGTATATACACACACACAAAATTGAAACAGTTCTAAACATATTTTTTCATAGCCATTCCCTATTTTTCTTTCCTTTTAATTAATTATATATCATTAACATCTTTCTCTGTCAACACAAATAGTTCTATCTCATTATTTTTAATGGCTGTATATTCATAAAATAAATGACCAATATTGTGTTGATGGGCATTTAGGACATTATCCAGCTGTTTACTGTTATAAACAATGCAATAAACATCCTTTCACTTAGACTTTTTTGGCACCCTTTCCAATTAATTCCTTGGGAAAGATTCTAGCATTGGACCTGGTGGCTCAAAGGGCATACACATTTAAAATGTTAATAGACAAGCTAAATTGCCTTCCAGAAAATTGGACCAATTTGCATCTATAGCAACAATGTATGGAAGTCTCCGTTTTCCCATTTTTTATAACACTGGATACTGTTATCCATTTAACAAATCTGATTATTAGATAATCTTCTATTTAAGTGGATCATCTATATTTTTTCTTTGGCAAAATGCCTAATAAAAACCTCTGCTTTTTTATCAAGACATCAACCCTGAAAGAACACAGATTGTATTTATTAATTTTTCTAGGTATTTGGTAATTATTTCTAAGTCCTACCTCTTAAAAACACAGATGCATTTAGTGCATATTTACATTTATTTGCCACTTAGTATTCTTAAAAATGTACCAGAGCACTCTTATATCTTTTTTCTATCCTGCAATACTATCCCTTAAGTCCCCCAATCTGTCAACATAATGATAGTCAATGATGGCAACAAAAGCCAAAGAATAAGGCATTTGCATCTCAGTTATAATATTGCTAATATAAAAGAACTATTTTCTTCTTTCATTAACAGCCTGGGGCATGTGAGCCCAGGATATTGCTAAGGAAATTCTCATTGACTCTAATATTTAGAGAATATTCCTGTTTCTATTTGTAATGAGTCACACAAACACAAATTATGTTGGGATACAAGCTTAAGGGGTTAGCAGTGTTTTAAAAACAAGTGTCAGACTCATGTGAAACACCTGGTGAGATGTGAATTTTTTTGCTTGAGTAGTTCTAACATTAGTACTGCACAAATATTAGGAAGTATAATCTTTTGTCTAAAAATTCATACTGTATCAATGCAAAATAATCATAAGTTATCTGCTATTAAATTTAAGACATACATTTCTAATTAATGTCTCTATATTTATTTCTTGAATGTGGGGGTACACTATTCATTATGGATGGAAACACAGGAGCTTGGAATTGTTTTAGTGGCTCTATTAGCTATTGGCCTTACTTAGGGTAGTAACAGAAACTTTCTGTGTCTCAGTTTTTTCATCTCCATGATGAAATAATTAAATTATATATTACTGAAGGCTTATTCCATTTTACCATGTTACTATATCATGGGCCATTATAATATGATGGCTTTGGAGTATGTATAGTGTCCAGGAGTGCAATTCATGTAATTTAAACTGAAAATAAAACTCTTGAACCAAGCAGAGAAGCTATAGCTTTATACAGGAGGTAAGCTTTTCTTAACCTTGAAACCTTTAAGGTTATAAACTAAAATTTTCCCTTTAAAGGTTTTAGGAATGGAGAGAAGAAGGTTTTCACATTCTTATTTTTTGCTTCTCTGAAGAGCTTTATTTTTTTCTAACTATGCATATCTATAACTTATTTTTAAAAAGGCAACTGAGATTATCTGGATGGTCAAATTATAGAGTTTTTTGTTGTATTCTTTATACATTTCTATATTCAAAAATGAATAAAACTTCTAAATTTCTTTTTTTTCTTTTCTAGTTTCCTCTTTTTTATTATTATTATTATACTTCAAGTTTTAGGGTACATGTGCACAACGTGCAGGTTTGTTACATATGTATACATGTGCCATGTTGGTGTGCTGCACCCATTAACTCGTCATTTAGCATTAGGTATATCACCTAATGCTATCCCTCCCCCCCTCCCCCGATCCCACAACAGTCCCGGGTGTGTGATGTTCCCCTTCCTGTGTCCAAGTGTTCTCATTGTTCAGTTCCTGAGATATTTATATGCATGTAAAAAGTATGGACATTAACTGGGGTGGTTTTGTGCCAGGACTCCTGGAATGAAATCCAAGAATCCAGGATTCTCATTCTGTCTTCTCCATTCATGCTCTGACCTCAGGAACATTCCATAACTTCCTTTATTCTTTAGCTCAGCAACATCTTTATTAAGCACCTCTACTGTGATGAAGCTTTAGAGGTTCATATTCTTATGGGGAATATCAGAAAACAGATTATTACAACAATGCAATAAACCACAGTTTACATTTTAGCAACTACTTTTTACTAAATCCTTGACCACAAATGACGTTACTAATATCTTTATTTTTTTTTGCTGTCTGATAGATGAAAAATATTTTCTTACTTTATTATATGTTTATTTGATGTTTAATGATGGTGAAGTTGCATATCTTTTTTATAAGTTTATGATCCATCGATCCTTTGTGTGTGTGTGTGTGATTCTTGTGATTATGTCTCTTGCTCCTAATCAGAACACACAAGAACAAAGAGAAGGGAGTACTTACCTAGCCCTATCTCTGGGGTCAGGAGAGGATCTTCTAGCTGAGGCTGGAGGGATGAGAAGAGATGACAGTTTGTAGATAAGATGAATACTATTACCTGTCGGCTTCAAGTTTGCCTTTCTATCCTCAGCTTTGTGATGCTGGGACTGCAACTATGAAAACAATCTTGTTCTCTTGCCACCTGGCCCCCTGTCAGGTTTTGCATTGGGGAAACTGGAGAGCAGGAGAAGGGGAGATAGGATTTCAGTCTTCCTGCACGCTTGCTGTTACTCCGTGTCTCCCCAAGGCAATCCCTTCACCTTGGCAGCAGTAGTTCGTTCCAGTGCCCATGCTGTTATATATTTATTTATTTTTCTCTTTTGATTTGTTTCTTGTCTGTTGTTTTTGCATTCCAAAAACTAGCCTCATTATAATCCCTCAGAGATGCCAGCAGCCACCTAGAATGCCCCTTCTTCAGAGGTCTGAGTCCCAACTTTTCCCCTTGCCCCCACTCTTCCACTCCTGGTATACCACAGATATCAGGCCAGCACGCCTCCTTGTAGATCTGAGTCTGTGGGATTCCCCCTACAAACCGCAGAGTTCTCTGAGCTCAGCTCAACTTCAGCCCCGTCCCTTGCTTCTTCCCAGGAAGTGGCTTACTTTGGCCACTATCTTTGTTTTACCCTCCAGCAACTATGTAACCATTTATACTAAATCCTTTCTGTTGAAACATATAGTGTGATTTGGTTTACCTATGGGAGCCTGACTGTTGGAGAATCACAGTAACTTCTGCAGAGAAATATGAGGTTCAGCATTTACCTGTTAAGGCTGAGGGGCTGTAGGGCAACTGGATTTTGAGTCCAACAGGCAGCTGGAAATTCCAGACTGGAGTTCAAAAAACACATTAAAAGCAGAAATATCAGAATCATCTGTTTCCTCATTTACATAAAACTGTGATTGGTAGAAACAATCACTTTTAGCTTTTAATGTTCTCTATTTAAACAGAGACATATAGACATGTGGAGTTCCTTGTTTTAAATGTACATATAGACATGTATAGTTCTTTGTTTTAAATAAAGATGTGCTTCACCATAAAAGTAGCTGAACAGCTGACTTACTTCTGGATATCTTAAGTTATAGAACAATCAGGAAAGTATTAAAATTTGGAGAAAAGTCTTCAAGCTTCATGCCGTCAATTACACCAGAAATTCTATGTGGTGGCAATGTGGCCTGTAAAATTTTGACAGTGGTAGTAGAAGTTCAAATGTCCTCATGATTTTGAGTGGCTTGAGTAAAATTGGAGTGAAGATGCTAAATGCGATAGTATCCCACAACACAAGAGCTTGGAGTGGATGAGCAGTTGTCCATTATTACTCCATGAGAGGCTGTCTCTTTCCTTCTACCAGTTTTCACAAAAGGAAATCTAAATACTACTGGAGAGTTCTAGACATTAGGCTAAAGTCTTTTTAGATTCTAAGAATGGAAGACCAAGAGAAAGGTTGAAAAAAACAAAACACTACAAAAATCATATCATGGAATGATTAAGTCATTAAAAACTTTCCAATATACTTGAGACTTCTATTCCCCATACATTGTCATCCGATTGAAGTGGTCATTGTAGCTAATAAGCTGATATGAGATGGTACTTTTGAAAAAGATGCTGCCTTTGGGAAAGACTCATATGTGACTTTCTAAGGTGATAAGTTCAAGGGAAACCTTACTGAGACACTCCAATGATTTCAAGGTAGTTTAAATAGGTTTGAAATGCTCTATTAAGTGCTCTTAAGTTAGACTTCCTCAGTCTGATATTTAGAGGCTTGAAGTCGAAAAACCTTTTATCAAATGCAACAAAACATGAGGCAAGATCAAGAGAAATGTTTATAAAACCAGTCTGAGCATCATTTTAAAGTTTAAAATGTGTTAGAATGATGAAGGAGCACATTATACAGTTATAACAGATTTTTCCATTTCCTGTTTTTTAGTTTGACTGTGACCTTCCTTCTTTCAGTCTCTTCCACTGTTTCATAGTCATTTATTTGGCAGGAAATATTTCAAGTATTTTATTTTATGATAAAAAGTCTGTCAGTTTACCTTTGAGATTTGGTATTAATATTTTATTTTTCATTAGTTCTATTTCTTAAAGTGTGGTTAATTCTATTACACTTAAGAATAAAAAATGTTCAGCTCTAGACCAAATCTATAAAGCAGATCTTATAGTGGTTTGGGCTTAAGTTCTAAGATATTATAAAATGTTTTCATTTTACACATTTTTTGTCTGAATTTTTAATTTGATGTTTATGAGCTTCTTTTATTTCTGTAATTAAAGTAAAAGTTATATACAAACTAAAAAATAGAAACTTCAGGAATAACATCCTTGTCATAAATATGAAGTTGTTATGGTCTGAATGTCTGTGTTTCTCCAAAATTCATATGTTGAAACCTAACCCTGAAGGAGATAGTAGTAAGAGGTGGGGTCTTTGGGAACCCCTCTTGGATAGGATTCGTGTCCTTTTAAAAGGTCTTGAGGGAGACTCTTCGCCCCCTTTGCCATGTGAGATCACCATGAGAAGGTGACATCTATGAAACAGGCCCTCACCAGACAGTGAATCTGCTGATGCCATGGTCTTGGACTTTCCAGCCTTCAAAACTGTAAGAAGTAAATTTCTATTGTTTACAAATTACCAGATCCAAGCTACCTTGTTATAGTTACAGGGATAGACTAAGACAAATTGATAACAAGAAGTGGGGTGGTGCTGTAACAAATACCCAAAAATGTACAGAAGTGGCTTTTGAACTGGGTAATGGGCAGAGGCTGGAGTGGGCTAGAAAAACACTATATTACTGTGAATGGACTAAGAAATGATTCAGTATCTGGTGAAATAAGGGCTTGTGGAGCCCTAAGCTATTTTTTTCAGTGCCCAATTACTGTTTCGCATTTTGAGTTCTTGGCTCAGAAGGAATGTTTTAAAAAGGACTCTCTTACTCATTTAAAAATATAAAATACATTTATTTTCTTTGATGTTCAATATTTGTTATCAGACTGGACACAGTTATGATGGAATAAGTGCCTAAGCAATGAACAGTTTGGCAGAGACAGATTATCCCAAAGCTATGGTAACCAGAAAACGTACTTGTATTACAGGTCACATCAGTGCATCAGTGTGGAGGCCTAGACAGAAGCAACTAACTGAATAAGCAAGGTTTAGCAGTGAAATAAATCACAAGAAAGAAGTAGTCGCATGTGGATCAAGCCCTAGTTTGGAAATGCAGGTCATATCCGTTCATTCTGCATGATTATTAATGGGCTTACCTGGACAATCAGAAGGAATAGCCTAGCTCTGAGAGATCTTCTTGCCATGCAGTTGTTGTTAAAGTGATGCTGTTTACCTTGATCCCAAAGTAAAGAATCTTGTCTAGAAAAAACTTCAAAGCGATGTTTAATGAAAGTAAAACAGGGCTGGGGATTAGCAGAACCTACCTAATTTGTTCTCAGCTACTAATCAGCTGCCAGCTGTATGATCAGAGGAAAGTCACTACCATTCTTTGTGATGCAATTTTCTTTTCTATATAAAATGGCAACTTAATTTCTAAAAAATCTGTGATTTTTGTAGTAAAATCTTATTGTGAAAAAGTATTAAGAAAAGTTTTGAAAAGTTAAAAGTTTTGTAGTAACCCAAATCATTACTTATCAAGCAATCAGCATTATTATTCAAATGACCATTAGCATTGTGTACTTTGATACCTTAGTAAGAAGAGTGAAAATTACCTGTCTTCCACTAAAGAGACATAATATAAACACAAAAACTTTAAAAGATAATGTGGCTATGTAAAAATATAAAGATATGTATCATAATGCATAATGATAACGCAATTTCTAAGAAAAAAACTCCTCTGTATATGCAAGGTAATTCTGATTACAAACTTGCACAGTAGTTAGGCATCTTTACCCATCTGTAAGGTGGTGACTGAAAACTGGGCATGCAAGTGCCAAGGTGGAGATTACCTAGGACTTTTTCCTGTACGGAAATTACATTTGGAAAACTCTGGCCAGGCTTTTGATATACTAAAGGAAAATAAAAGAAAATACTACTTTCCCTCCCTTTCACGATATATGATCTTCAAACCTAATGGCGTCTTAAAATTCTGTTTTGAATATTAGATGCTGAAAGTTAACTCTTTTTTTTCTTTGCACTTTTTTCAGGTTTCCTGACCTCACCACCTCTGTCATACATAGATGCCTTTAGCTGACTAGGTACATGGAAACATAAGAAAGGAAAATACATTATTTTTCAAACTATTAGCTGGATTTCCATTCATCTGTTATTTCTCTTCTCTCTGTGTATTCACTAATATTATCTATTCACCAATCTATCCTTATCTATTATCTACTTGTCTATGTTGCTGTACTATACAGCAATAATCTTTATTTGTATACATGCAAAGAGACAGATCTGGAATATTTTTCAGCAAACATTAATGACTTTTGTTTTTGGGTGGTGGGATTTTGGAGATAGTTTACTTTCTTCTTTGCAGTTTTATGGATTACTTCATTTCTTTTACATAAAAGGGGTATATGATTTTTTGGAAAAAGGTAGTTTTCTTAAAAGTAAAGTAAAAATAAGAGGTTTCCATTGGGAGCCTGAAATAATAACAATAGAATCTACCTCATGGTATTATAATGAGAATTAAATGAAATTATAGGTGCTTCCCAGTATCCACTTTGGGACACTGGTGACACTTAGGTGTATTATTAATTTAGTCTTTATCCCTAATCATATTTAATAATTTGGCAATTGTTCTGTTTTTGCTGATGTATACACTGAAAATACTAATGTATTTTCTGGGATTGGTGGCAAATATTGTCTTTCAGGAAAAAATTTTGACTATGATTTGAAGACTTGTAGATAAAATAATTTAGAGGTAACTTCAGCAATCAAAGTGAGACAAAAAGAGCAATGTAGTAGATGGATAAGGTAACATTTATACAGAATAAGAATAATTTACAGATTAGGAGAGAATTCAAAATGTTAAAATCTACTCATAAATGGAAAAAAAGTTAACATAACTACAAATATTTTTTCCTACTCTATCTGAAGCTGTACCAAAAAATCCATTATTATACTCATCTTGGCATGTATGTATTATAGCAACATCTAAAACAATAAGCATTTTCATGTACATTTGCCAGTAAAGCACACAAAACAAGACTGTGAGTGCTCAAGACTGAAGTGCAGCAATCTGATGGGATTCTGCTGGAAA
Organism: Symphalangus syndactylus; assembly: GCF_028878055.3. Taxonomy (NCBI): domain Eukaryota; kingdom Metazoa; phylum Chordata; class Mammalia; order Primates; family Hylobatidae; genus Symphalangus; species Symphalangus syndactylus. The sequence goes on from NC_072440.2 coordinate 48,500,633, forward strand.
AAGTCAACAGCAATTAGGAAAATAAGCACAAGTTCACTTTTGGTTTTCCCAAACAAAAGCTTTTTTCCTGTGTTTTTTTTTTTTTCGTTTGTTTGTTTTTTTCTTTTTGTAAATTACAGTAGTAATTCCCAAAGGGAAGTAACATTAATATTTGTAAACCTGTTGTAAACTGATTGTAAACCGATTCATTGTCTATAAGATTTTTGACTTTCAGAATTCCTGATACAATATTAATATTCTCATGCTTTTATTTGCTTCTTCTTACTGTTATTTTTGCGAAAATACTCTCATTCTCAATTTTTCATTTATTTTCACAATAGTTGGGTAATTTTTCCACCTTAAATGAAGTTCTCACCTTTAAAATTTTCCTTTAGTTATTACTTCCTTTTTACAATTAAAGACTGAGCTGCTTCAATATGAAGTGTTTATGAGCAGACTTGCAAATCTAAGTCAAGTATTAAAGATGCATTCTAACTAAGGCAGGGATCTGTGTCTCCTTCATTTGCCTTTAGATATAAGAAATGTAAACATAAAATACAATATTCTCTTGGAGGGAAATGGAGGTCTCAGTCAACTCAAAGTTCTCAGATCCATTGGCAATGGTCAAGTCTTAGGAATGGGGAGCTGGTGAAGCCTTATCCTGTGTGGACTTCCTTTTCAGTGTCTCGACTCCCTAGCCAGTTGTCAAGTCACTTGTAAGGAACACAGTAATTACTTGTCACAATAAACTGTATTGTTTTACAGTGGTTTTACTCTGACTCTTTTTACTCTGACTCTTTAGAGATATTCTATAATCCTTTAATGTGGAGACTGAGACTCTGGCTGTTTTATGAGATGACTTAGTAAAAGTGCCTTGAATATTCCCTGGACGTTGGAAATACTCAAGAGTTGTTAATTTTCTTACCTTTCTTTCTAGACTGAGAAGGTTAACATACATGGCTCACTTTGTTAATGCAAATCTAATGAATTTTCTGGGTCATGATATTGAAAAGAGCCAAATATATATGTATACTCAGTCATTCAGAGGAAAAAGGAAGTTTTCTCAGTCCTGAGTCATGAATTTCCCATTAACATTTTAATTCTTTAATCCATAGAGGAAGCCATGGCTGGCTAATAATATCATAGAAAGTTTACCTATAAATCTTCTGAAAAATACATTGCATATATAATAAAAGTATAGTCATATTTTAAAGTAAAATGAGAACTTGTTTTATGTATAACATCCTGTAGTGACATGAGACTTTTTAAATGCACAATTAATTTTATTACTCCCTTATTAATTTTAAGGTGGACTTCTGGGCTAAAATAGACAGATCTAGATGTTAGGACCATCATAAGAAAAACAAAAGAGTAGAGCTTATGTTTTCATCATTGCTATTTCAGGAACCACCAAGATCTCAAAGGTTTATTATTTAAATTTCCTTCCTTTTGTTTCCAGAAAGTAACAAATATGTATCTAAAAACAAATGAAAATGCCTATTTCTTTTTACCATTGTGTTCTGAATATAAATAATTGCAAGAATACTCTCTCTTTATCTTATTTCTAATACTTTTAGAATTAAGAAGGTACTAGCACATGGAAATGAAGAAAATACTATTGGAAAACTTCCTTAAAGAATGAAGTTTATTGAAATAACAAAATATAATAGAGAAAGAAGATTCTGTTAAAAACTGGTATAGCTGGTTTTAGGTAACATTGCTATTAAAGGGAAACCTTATTCATATTTCTCAGCCCACAGCATGTATAAAATTAACAGTTAAATGAAGAACATAGAATGAAAAAAGAAGTTAAAAATATATCTTGATAAAATGTTCCCTTTCCCCTGTAAAACTTGTAAATTAGCCATGGGAACCTCCCACTGGTGCCGAACTCTCTCTGAAAGTAGACCCTTCGTCTTCCCTAGAGCCTCCCACAGGTCTTATACCTCATTTAAATTCCATTACCCACACACATTTCTCCCTATCACTTCGTCTTAACTGCTCGGCTGACACAGAATATTATAAGAAACTAACAAAATAAACAAACAAATATGCATGAGAAATAATACAATAAATGCTTGACATAGGAAAAATAATTTCTGTTGAAATTCTAATTTTGAGTCTCTGCATTTTATAGTCAGGTGGACCTTATCTTCGAGCCCCTTGCTACTCAAAGTGTAGTAATTAGACCAGCAACCTTGCATCACCAGGGAGCTTGTGAGAAATGCAAAATCTCAGACTCCATCCAGATCTTCTAGATTAAAATCTGCATTTTGGCAAGATCTCCGGGTGTTTCATATGCCCATTACAATTTTCTAAAAATTTATTTGAAAATAACCTTTGCTCAGCCTACCCAGAAAATGATACCAAAACCTCTTACCCTTATGTTATTTGAGCATAAGACTGAAACTACACACAAGCTTCTTTTTTTAAAAAATTATTTTGTCAGCTTTTAATGTTTAAATGTAATAAAACTACCCTTTAGTGTTACTAAAATGATCCTAGATAATATAACCATTTGGGTGGAATCATTCAATTTTTAATATTTTTTAACTTTCCAGTTGTCCAATATGCTTTCCAGTCTCCTATTTCCACTAGATAGCAGCCACTAGAGTCTGAGGAAATTTGCACCACTAAACAGTCCCATTTATGTCACTTATACCGCTATGGTGGGGCTAGAAAAATCAGGTTTTCATGATATCCAAAGGCTTTTGCAGATGGTCTCTGATGCTCATTTTCTTTACATTTCTCTTGCCACCAGCCTGGTCTCCTCCTAACAATGTGCTTGGCCTCCATCCAGTCTCTCCCTCTTTCATGGAGCTTCCTAAAACAATATTTCCCAAAGTATGTTTACAGAATAACTAGTTCTATACTATATTAATAAGAGTGACTTTCCCAATATGTACTGTGACCAAATGTGTTAGTCAATGCTAGGCTTTCTAAAGCAAAACAGAATTCTTTACTAGCAAGTGGGTCACACATTATTTAGCAGTACACTGCATGGAGTACCCTCCTGAGTACAAGATTAGAAACTAGAAGTCTGGGCACAGTGGCTCATGCCTGCATTCTCAGCACTTTGGGAGGCTGGCTTAGGCTGGTGGATCACCTGAGATCAGGAGTTCAAGACCAGCCTGGCCAACATGGTGAAACCTCGTCTCTACTAAAAATACAAAAATTAGCCAGGTGTGATGGTGTGTGCCTGTAATCCCAGCTACTTGGGAGACTGAGACATGAGAATCGCTTGAACCCTGGAGGCAGAGGTTGCAGTGAGCCGAGATTGCTCCCTTGCACTCCAGCCTAGTTGACAGAAGGAGACTCTGTTTCAAAAACAAACAAAAAAATTAGAAACTGGAAGAACAAAATTAAAACTGCTCTTTGACCCCACCTTTCATAGGTATATGGTCATTTGATAATCATCCATGGGCTACAGGTAGGATGAAAAGTGTTCTCAAACTTTATTTGACCATAGAACTTTTTTTTCCACATAGCATCTACAGAGACTGGAGTTCCGTAGCTATGATTTGAGATTTGCCTGCTTTTCTCACGTTCTTCTCCCACTAGGAAATTCAACGTGATTTCACGCTCTTTATCACATTAAGTTCAAATCTCTTTTTTCGTGCCTTACCTGAAATGATTCTGCCCTATTGTCCTACCTACCATTATCAGTTCGTTTTCACACTGCTATAAAGAACTGCCCAAGACTAGGTAATTCATAAAGGAAAGAAGTTTGACTCACAGTTCAGCCTGGCTGGGGAGGCCTCAGGAAACTTACAATCATGGCGGAAGGTGAAGGGGAAGCAAGACACCTTCTTCACAAGGGGGCAGGAAGGAGAAATGAATGCAGGACTTACAAAACACTTATAAAACCAACAGATCTCATGAAACATTCAAAACCATCAGATCAAGCACTTATAAAACTGTCAGATCTCATGAAAACTCACTATCACAAGAACAGCAAGGGGGAAACTGCCCCCATGGTTCAATTACCTCTACCTGGTCTCTCCTTTGACACATGGGGATTATGGGGATTATGGAGATTATAATTCAAGATGAGATTTTGGGTGGGGACACAGCCAAACCATATCATTACCCAAGCTTATACTCCTGTCTCTACAACACCCATGTTAGTTGTCAGAAAGGCTTTTCCTCAACAACACCTACAGTTCCTCACACCCACATTAACAACACAAAACCTCCACGTATCCATGCCTTTGCTCATTACATTCTTCCTTCCCAGAATGAAATTTTTGGCACAACACTCAAATTTGAAGCTCAGTTTCAACCTTCTTTTTTTTAGATTGGGTTCCCCTAAAATATACCTAAAAAAGAGGATTTTTATGAAAGTGTTTTTTTAGGAAGGGTCAAGAAAAAAAATAAGGGAGGAGGGAAGTAGGGCCTGGGTAAGAACGGGGCCAAGTAAGGGTATGAGATGGAGTGAGGTCCCAGGAAGGGTCACTTTGGCTCAGTCTCAAAGGGGAGCTTTGGAGACAGGTTGGTTACATTCGATCAGCCTCATTCAGGGACAGAAGCCCAGGTATTACTAGGCATTGATTAAGGGCTATGCCTAGTCGGAAGGGACATACATTCACATGCATTTCCAGCTTCTCTCTGCCAAGGACACCTGAAGGCTAGCTGTTGGGAATGGGCGCACAGGGAGCCTGTGAGAGCAACACTGGTAAAGCGATACCAGGATAGGTGGATGAAGGACTGAAAGCATAACCTACAGCTTCCATGCACCCTTCTCTAGCAGGGCATTTCTCTGTTGAATGAAATCCTGATAAACTCATTGCTAGTATTATTTGGTTTTGCACTTACTTGCTATTTCCATGTATATATTTTCTAAATTCATCAATATTGTAAACTCTTTCTGAGCATTGTTCATGGATGATAACTCTCTTGTAACTAGAGCATTCCTGAGTATATTCATTCATTCATGTAAGAAACATATTTCCAAACAATATTAATTATATTTACCACTTAGTAGGAATTGAACTGGCTGAGATTAAGAAACAAGTTGAGTCCCATTGCTATTGGGTACTATATTCACTATTTGTGTGATGGGTTCACTAAAGGCCCAAATGTCAGTGTTACACAATATAGTCATATAACAGACCTGTACACGTACTCCTTGAACCTAAAAATAAATAAATAAAAGAAATAAGTTGATTTCCCTTCCTCCATATTTTGATCATTTTAACTTATGAAGCAGACTCTTTTGTATAAAAATCAACAAGATTTTTATATCACATATATATTTGATGTGAAGTGAGGTGACAATGCAATTTGGAATTAAAAGATCTGTCAGTAGTACAGCATCACTACTTACTTTGTGATCCTGGATGGACTGAAAACCTTATTTTATCTCTAACATGTATTGAGGGTAGTAATAATTTTTCTCTTGTTTATCTTTGCTTTGAAGATTAAATGAGACCATAATGTATAAAAAGACTTTATAGATCATAAAGCACTGTGATGATTTAGCTATATGTAGGGGCAAAGAGCTGCGATACCCTTCCACACCCATCATAAGGGAAAGGGATAGAGCCAGCACCTCTATCATAACAGACAGGTTACAAATAGAAAAGCACAACAAATTTATTTAATCAAAATTTTATGTGACACAGGAGCCTTCAAAAATGAAGACCCAAAGACCCAGGGAAAACTGTCCATTTCTATGCTTAGATTCAATGAAGAATGGACAGCCATGTAGAAATGTGCTTGAACAAAAGAGTATGCTCTAATGGCAATAGATTAAAGGGGAGCCCAGAAAGTGCTGTGTATTCAGATTCTCCTTGGCTTCTCTGTGTAGCATTCCTTCTCCCCAGTTGCAGGACAGGACCTGTCTGGGATGAGGGTCTTATGACTTACTTTCAGGCAAGGTGGGTACAGAATTTATGGTCAGATCTCACACAGAAAAATGGGAAGGTCAGAATGCCTTTCTTACTTCTGAGGCCCTCCAAAAGTACTTTGGGGTAGCGTTTTCTGAGCCATGACCTATATTATACAAGTAAATAGAAGATTGTTGTTTTTACTCAAGAGCAAATGATGTTAGAGTCCAGCTAAAACGATTTTCTTCAGAAGCCAAAAAGCTCTTAATGAACTCAAAATATTAAGCTGATTTTCACTGATTTACAATTTTTATAACCATAAAATATTAATAGCTAGCATGTAATGGCTGAGTAAAAGATAGGTTTCTGCTTAAAAGCTCACTGTTGGTAATCTATCTGTTGTTTCAGGCTGAATGTTTCAAATTCTTTTGCCTTCTCATATCATTTCTCTTTTTATCGTTAAGGTAGCTTTTAGCATGAGAGGCTCTAAATTGCTAATTAATTAAAATTGCTGCCCAGTTCCCTTCAGCTGCTTATATAGCCCACATTGAGCTTTGCAGCTGGGTGAGTGCAACCCTCGAATATCAATCTCATAATTGGCTGCACGATGTTACACCTCTCAAATATGCAGTCCACTGAACCAAATGAAAAACATAAAGCCTCATTTTTCTCTATACTAATTTGGCATATAGATTTATATCACACTTAACCTGTACAAGAACTCTTTGAAATCAATATTTGGGATATGTATTCTGGATTTTGACTTTCTCTGTTCTATGTAGGAAACATTCTTCTTCTCTTGATGCCCCAGAGAGGACAACAAAATAGTGCTGCTGGTAAGCCGGGCTTTCTGGCTCACTGCCAACAGAAAGAAAAGCAGCACAGACTGCTGAGCAGTGTCTGGCAGCCATGCACAAGTCCTTCAACACCTTCGCAGGGAGCTTGAATTCTATGGCCATCCGCAGTGCCGTGCCCTCTCAAGGGAAGCCAGCATTCTTGGGCTTCCTTAGTGGAAACATGGCCTCCCAAACTTGAGAAGGAAAAGCCCTGAATTTAATGCATCTTGAATGTCCTGTTCAATCTCTGCCAGAAAATCTGATAACAAGAATTACATTTTTGTAAGCATTCACATCAGGCGTGAAACTTTGACATGCGATGTGCTTTTTCTTATTTATTCCCTAAATTAATTCTAGAAGTAGATACAATTTTGATCCCATTTACAGTTATGGAAAATGGGGTTTAGAGATTATAATAATTTCTCATCTTTGGCCAGGTTTCCCTGAAATGGAAACAGAGGTGAGGATTCTGTTGCAAGTGCTTTATTAAGAAAGTGCTTCTGGGAGAAACCAGCAGGAAAATGAGAGAAGTGGGGCAGGGAGAAGAAACAGAGAATGAAAGGCAGAGAGATTGAGAAAATAAATGTTTCCAACCAGAATCAGATCCATCACCAAGAAAATATTGACAGCTATTTATTTCACTAAGGTAAACACAGAAGCTTTTAAACTGCAGACTCTGTTGAATTCTGTAAAAATCAACTCTGCACTTTCATTGTCTATCCTGAAGTGGCACTAAAAAATAAGAACTCATCCCATGAGTTGGTTAACTACCCTCAATGCATCTGTAAATTGACTATTTAGATAACACTGTTTTGGAACAAAGAGATCTTTCTCAAGATCTTCCATGTTTTTAAAGTAAATACATATAATTTGAATAATTTAAGAGCTTCAGTGTCAGTCTTTAAAAAACATAAAAGCATAAGTAAAAATATTTGCAGATAGCCTCCAAAACAGTTTTTTCTTATAAACTTGTCTGCACCAGATTATTTATTTTGGGTTGTTTTGACTCAATTTTGTAGTCATGTTCTCTTTCTGTGATATTCAGGTTTTTGTTTTGTTTTGTTTTTTGTTTGTTTGTTTTTTGGTTTTTTGTTTGTTTGTTTTTAACTCTATTTTTAAATGATGTAGCTTCAAGATCTCAGTGTAGTCTTAGTCTATCAGCACGGAGAAGTTCTGGTGTGGAGGTTGTCCCTTACTGAACACAGTGATTGTTAAGGCTCATTCTGGGGCATGTAAATTCCTAGGTACTTCCCATTCTTTGTATTGAAAGGCAAAGGAGGCTTCTGAAGTCTGAGGACACGCCTGGGGAGGAAATGATATAGATGCTGGCAATTCAAGGGGAAGTTCAGTGAAGGAGGCCTGGGGTGATCAACATCCCCCTAAGTAGCCATGGAGCTAAAATGTAGCAAAGCCGAGATTTCAGCCAAGCTCTCTCTGTCTCTACAGCTCAGGGATTTTAACCACCATCCTGAATGTGAGCCAAAAGTGGTCTGGCACACGGACAATCAGGGTAATGGAGGGTCTGTGTATTGTGTCCATGAGGTGCTGCTGACAAACGTTAACGATAAGCATCCTAGAGTAGGGAAGGCTAGAGACAGAAAATAAAGTAGCCATGAATTATTTTGAGGGCTGTCAAGACCTTAGAAGCAGGAGTTGTTCTGAAGTAGGTTTTTCCCAAGTACAGATTCTCACTCATAAGTGGGAGTTCAACAGTGAGAACATATGGACACAGGGAGGGGAATGTTATGCACCAGGGCCTGTTGCGGGGTGGTGGAGTAGGAGAGGGATAGCATTAGGAGAAATACCTAATGTGGATGACGGGTTGATGGGTGCAGCAAACCACTATGGCACCTGTATACCTATATAAAAAACCTGCACATTCTGCACATATATCCCAAAACTTAAAGTATAATGATAAAAAAAAACTAAAAAAAAAAGGATACAGGGAAATAAAATGAAGATTGCTAAAAGCAAGTGTTTTAGGGAAGTAAGACTTTTTCAGTTATTGAATCAAGAGTTTCTTAAAAAAAATGGCCATGCTTCACATTTTCAGTCTAGAATATACCTGTCAACAATGTCTGTTACATGGGAATTGAACTATGAGATAGACTTCTAAAGTCCTCTGATTTTCTAAAATGAGGACTTAGTTTGGAGGAGCCATTTGACTTGTTGCCTTGGCATTTCTAGACATAAATGTTACAGTATATTACAACTGTATCTTTTTTTTTTTTTTTTTGAGACGGAGTCTCACTCTGTCACCCAGCCTGGAGTGCAGTGGCGCAATCTCCGCTCACTGCAAGCTCCACCTCCTGGGCTCACGCCATTCTCCTGCCTCAGCCTCTGGAGTAGCTGGGACTACAGCCGCCCACCACCACGCATGGAGAATTTTTTGTATTTTTAGTGGAGACGGGGTTTCACTGTGTTAGCCAGGATGGTCTCGATCTCCTGACTTCGTGATCCACCCGCCTCGGCCTCCCAAAGTGCTGGGATTACAGGCGTGAGCCACCGGGCCCGGCCCATATCCCGTTATTTTAATGCAGAAATCAAATGTACTAACTTCTAGTTGAAATGTAAAACTTAAAAAGAGTCAATTGCACTGTTTACTCCCCATCACCTTTCCCATCACATCTGTTCCTTTGTAATAAGCAAATAAGCCAGGAGTCAAGATGACTGCTGCATTAGGGAACTGGGTATCTGCAAATGCCCTCTACATTGTGTAGAATAAATTTGGGCAAAATTGAAGCTACATCATTTAAAAATAGAGTTTAAAAAACTGACTATCACAGCAGAGAACATGGCTACAAAACTGAGTCAAAACAACCCAAAATAAATAATCAGGTACAGACAAGTTTAATAATTAATTATTCTTCTTAAGAAGAAACTGTTTTAGAGGCTCTCTGCAAGTATTTTTACTTATGCTTTTACGTTTTTTAAAGACTGACACTGAAGGTCTTAAATTATTCAAATTCTATGTATTTACTTTAAAAATATTAAAAATCTTGAGACAGATTTCTTTGTTCCAAAATAAAGTTAATCTAAATAGTCAATTAACAGGTACATTGAGGGTTGTTAACCAACTCATGGAATGAGTTCTTATTTTTTAGTGACACATCAGGATAGACAAGGAAAGTGTAGAGTTGATTTTTTACAGAATTCAACAGAGACTGCAGTTTAAAAGCTTCTATGATTTCCTTAATGAAAAAATAGTTGTCAATATTTTCTTGGTGATGGATCTGATTCTGGTTGGAGGCATTTATTTTCTCAATCTTTCTGCCATTCACTCTCTGTTTCTCTCTTGTTCTCTATGCTTCTTTCTCTCTTATCTTGCTTTCTAGATTACTTAAAGAAGAGAAACCCTCCTGTGAAAAGATATCAAATTTTCTATTCCCTGGCCAAAAACAAGGGTGCACAGTCAGATGAGGCAGTTAATATGAATAGAAATTCCCAAGAAGGTTGTTTTTTTTTCCTTCCCTAATAGAAATATGATACCTGTCAGCAAGTCCCCATTTAATAAATGGCAGCCTGGCTCATAGTAATATTCTTCTAGTTCTCATTGACAGGTAAGATTTTCTACATTTTGGTGAGTCATAGATTTACAATCAATTATCCTGGTTTGAATGTCCAGTGGAGAGCCATTTCTCTGTGTAAAGATGCTGCTGTTGTTTGATGTTGCAATAGAATCTCTTGGCATGCATTGGTGCATTATTGTGTCACCCTGCCTTCTTTCATTGCTCTGATGGAAAGACAATCTTCTTGCCTTTTACCTCCTCTTATCTATAAGGGTGGAAGGGGGTGAGCCATTACTACAGTTCATATATCACTGCACCATTCTACTAGCACAATTAAACTAGATTTGAGAAACAATCAGAACAATCGTTTTCTTCCAGCCACCCTTGCCTCTAATAGCAGCATTTTGCTAATTGGCTCCTAGAATGTTCTTAACTTTATCCTAGCATATCGACCCTTAGGGAGGGAACTAATTATGTTTTCATGTTGCTTGCTTTACAGTGATGTATATACATCTTTGCTGATATTCCTGTTGTGGTCTGCAGACGGTGCTAGCTCTATTTTCCATTTTGTTTCCCCTTTGACTCATGAGCCACTGTCTTGAATTGGTGTGACTTCTGCATTCTCACCCTTTTATCACTTGGGACTTTCCCAGTTCATCTTTTCTTTCAGATCTTGCCTATTTCTATGGATCTCATTCTCAAGCTCCCTCCTCCATCTTGTCCATCTTGTTCAGTTCCACTTCCTTTCTTTTCCTTCTGCCAGTCTTATTTCAACTTCAATAACTTTAACTCACCTTTTGTGAGTATATTGTTTTTCCTTTGGGCTTTTAAGTGTTTTTTTTTTTCTGTAAGTTTATTCAATGCAAAATAATCCTCTCCAATTTTACTGAGGTGGTTGACCACGTCCATGACCAAATCCACCTCTAAACTGGAATTCAGTTGTTGACCCAGCCCCAACCTGGGCTTTCTTGTAGGCACCAGGGGGCACAGCACTCCGTCTGCAGGTATCTCTGTCGGCTTGCCCTCTTGTGAGTCTTGCAGGTTGCTTACCCTCCACACCTTTAGGCCGAGGCCTGCCAGTCTCTGGATGGCTGCGCACAATCTCCGGGCGCAGGTGAAGGTAATCACAGAGATACTGGATACCCTCCTTGGTGAGGTGGCAGTAGAAATGTCTCCAGGCAAACTGTTCCTTCACGTAGCCTCGGGACTTCAGAGACTGCATGGCCTTCATGAGTGAACCTCTGCCAGTTCCGGGTGCTTAGTCAGGTGGACATCTTTTTTGGCCACCATGACTCCCTCCTTGAAAATGAGTTCGTAAGTGGCAATCTGATTCTTCTTAGGCATCGACATCTCGGTGGCTGTAGAGTCTGGGGCCAGGGCTGGAAATAAATGTTGTTGTTGTTGTTGTTGTTGTTTAAATAAGTATTTATTATTTCAATGTTTCAAACATACAGCAAGTACATTAAGGATATAACACTCTTGTGCATAACTACCTTAATATTATGAAATATTTTTTCTTGAAAATTTTGAAAGAATCAATTAAACATTACATATACATTTGTGAGCCTGTATTTTCCTCAATTTTATCCACTCCCTTTCTTCTATTCATGGAAGTAAGCACTATTATTAAATCAGGACTTATTTTCTCATATGCATTTGCTTTATAGTTATGCATATATAAATTTTATGGTGCTTTTTGCAATTTTAAACTATATATAAAGTGTGTTATACCTAACTTTTTCCACTCCACATTATGTTTTTAGATTTATTCATGTTGACAGATATAGCAGTAATTCATTTGTTTTGACTGCTGAGAAATATTCCCTTGTGTGAATATATCATGATGTATTTATCTGTTTTCAAGTTAATAAAACTTAAAGTTATGTCTAATTTGTTGCTTTTATTGACAAGGCTGCAAAGAACTTTCTTGTGTATGTCTTTTTATGCACATGTAGATTTCTCCAAGGCTTTGGATGTGATTATCTTCATCTATACTAGTGTCATTTTGCTCTCTTCTGTGGCTGCACTGACTTATGCTTCTACTCTTGAAGTACAGTAGGGAACAGAGACGAGTGTGTGAGCACTTTGTCCTTTATGAGTTACTCCTATAATGTACATAAGCCAAGGAGGTAACATGGAAGGATGGACTTCAAGAGATAAGACAAATGGCTGAAGTTCTGCTATGGATAATTGTATGAGTAGTGTAACTAAAGGTATAGCCTAATTGTAAAAACAACTTTGAACACCAATGTTGGTAGGCATAAAATACAGTAGAGACCATACAACTGATGATAATTCCATTTACCAAGTCTTAAAGACTTGGTAAATAGAAAGCTGGAAGCTTCATGTTGGTCTTTGTGAGTTGTACTATCTTCTTCCTATAAGTATTTCTCCCTTTTGCAGACAGGCCTATGGCATATTTGCTTTTGCACCTTTTAACATCTTTCTACATCAATACAGACCTTGCCTAATTCTTTACACTAAGGACTTAATTTTATAAGTTCTGTCAAGACTTTTGGATTATAGAACTTCATATTATCTGGTTAAAATCAACAACAGTTTTTCCATTCAACAGATATGGAGCTCCTGATAAGTGCTACTTTTCTAGGCCCTAAAGATTTGTCAGTGAACAAAACAGAAAGCCTCCTGGCACACATAGAGCTTACAATTTAGTGGGGAGAAAAATACAAAGAGGGGAACACAATAATTTCAGATAGTGTGAAAGTGTGAAGCATATCAAGGAAATAAAACGGATCTGAGAATGTCTGGGACTGGTTTATGCACATCTTCCATATTCCAATGACATGGCATCAATTTACCAATCTTGTACACAGTGCAAGGTGCTAGAGAATAGAGTCTTTATCTTTTGAACTTGATTTGAGATTACAACATATTACTCATATGAGGGATTTTGATGTCATCAGATTATCCTATGATGTAATTGTCACCATGGTAGTTAAATATTTATTTAAGTAAAAGACAAACAATCTAGAAGTTGCAAAAAAGAAATTGTAAAAGCTTCAACACAGGAGAGTTCACATATTACACAAGAAAAGTAACCAGGACACAAGGTAGGCTATGTTGGCTAATGAATGAGAAGTGAACCCTTGAGAACTAAAGGAGCCTAGAAGAAAACATGTCACTTTGGGGTTGTCGAGAAAGAATTTCAGAAGAAGCTATGATTTAGGCTTGAAGAATGATTGTTATTTGATATTGAGATTATAAACCTGGATAGGTGTGGCATCATACTTCTCTATAAAATTAATTCATTCACTCTGACAGCTTTTCTCTTCTTGCCCCAGATTCCATTCTGACTTAATTGAACTTCCAGTTAGCATCTGCTTATTAGGCCTGATCTCTTGCCTGGAAAGGTCTTCAATTGTTCTTTCCTTGTCTCTTCCTGGCCTTTTGGTTTCTTTGCTTCTATTATGGTGAGCGGATCTGGAATTCCTGTGTGCCCCAAATCACCTGCATGCTGCCAGGCGTGTCCTAAAATGGCCTTTCTCTTCCCTTCTGTTACTTGGCACAGCCATAATCAATGTGTAGAAAAGTACTCACACAAAGGAAAACAAAATCATAGTGATTTTCTCTGGCTTTAAAAACAATTCTCTTGGTAGCAATCTTCCTTTAGAGTTCTGTTTTCTATTCTCAATAGCGACCTTGACACATTTCCTTCCATTTCGTTGTTTGTTTGTTTAAAAGAATGCAGGAACAAAACAAAGGAACCAATATGTTTTATTGCACTGACAATTAAGAAGCACAGGTTCAAACGAAAGGTTAGTTTGGAAGACAGTTCGAGAAAAAATTAAAAAAAAAAAAGAATGGATATGTTAGGAATTCCATAAAAAGGAAAAACAACCAAAGGAAACTATGAAACTAGAATACACAGAATTCTAAATAATAGCAACTGGAAAACATGGAGCCTAATTTAGTAGCATCTACAATTTTTCTAAACATAACTCACAATGCCTTTCGGTATCAGATTATGTTTCAGGAACTTAATTTTTTTTTAAAAAAACTGTTTTTATTTACTCAACATATTTATGACCTTTAAGCAACACAGTAATCATTGCAAACCAGAGAATGAACTGAATTTCCGCCTTTGAACTTCTGACTTGTGGTCTAGAATACAGACAGACATTCAGACAAACCATCACTGGAATATGATCCTTAACTGAGGCAGCTCAGCTAGGGATCATAGGGGGCAGCTGGGAGGGAGTACAGTGAAATGGAACCTGCATATATTCTCTCTGGGGAATAACACCCTATTCCTAGGGTTGCTTCAGAAAATTTTGGCATCTTTTCGCTTTTACATTACAATTAAAATTTTAAAGCTAGAATTGTTAACTCTGAAACTTTTCAATATTCCTTCTTTAGAAAATGCAATCCGGTTTTCTTCTTCACTCTTCTTGCTTCATCTGCTCATTTTTTCTAGCTGCCTTCCGCCCAATTCTGATTTCTCATCAAGTACTCAAATCTCTCACTCCTTCTTCCTGGCTTTATGTTCTAGGCTGAGAGGGTGTAGACCATGTTTTCTATTTTACTGTATTCTCTATCCAGTGATATCATTTACTTAGCTCTGTGTTCCCACCCAAATCTCACCTTGAATTGTAATTCCTATAATCCCCACGTGTCAAGAGTGGGACCAGGTGAAGGTAATTGAATCATGGCAGCAGTTTTCCCATGCTGTTCTCGTGATAATGAGTGAGTCTCACGAGATCTGATGGTTTTATGAGCGTCTGGCATTTACCCTGCTTACACTCATTCTCTGTCCCGCCTCCCTGTGAACACGTGCTTTCCGCCATGATTGTAAGTTTCCTGAGGCCTCCCCAGCCACGCAGAACTGTGAGTCAATTAAATCTCTTTTCTTTAGAAATTACCCAGTCACAGGTAGTTCTTCACAGCAGCGTGAGAACAGACTAATACACACAGCTGTAGTGCCTAGTGCAGGGTTCTGCTAAGAGAAGGCTTGTTGACAAAATGCCCAAAGTTTCTAAAGCCACCACAGTGACAGGGTGTTATTGCAATGTTATCTTCTTACGGATTTCAGAAAGAAATCAAGGGAACTGATTAAACAGCGACTGTATTTTCACTGCGGAATCACCTCCGTGAGAATCAGTGGGAAGTAAATTACAGGAAAGAAACCTGCAGAGAAAGTTATTCTTGATTAGACATCACTTTCACTGACCGCTCCAAGGGAAGCCCAGTGCTCAGCAGTGGCACATTTTGACACAGAGCACAGGAACTGTGTGAGCTAGGGCTGAAAGAAAAATAACCGGTTACAGGAACTGCTTTGGGATTCTATTTTAGCATGAAGAGAAAACCTAAGGATTCATTCGCAGGTCGGTATTTTAGAAGGGAAATACAAACTTGTCATATGAGATAATACTGCTTTCCAAACAGAAGCCTCCTGTCAGTGTATTGATATCGTTTTTAAAAAACATATCATTTACTTTCTAATTGTTTTAAGTACAAAATTCCTACATAAATGATTATTGATGTAAGATACAAACAATGCAGAAGTGTACAAAGTAAAATGCTGTATTTCCCTTCTGTTCTCCTTGAAGGCAACCCCCATTAATTAACATATACCATTCTTGTCTTTCATTTCTCCATATATGCCATATACAATCAACTTAAAAAATATAAAGAGACTAGATACTAAATTTTTATTGCTCTATGTTGGGAGATAAGTATTGTTCCCATTTTGTAGAAAAAGAAAGCCTTTGACTGTAGTTGACCATCTCAAACCACTGAGCACAGAAAAGTGAAAAAAGCTGAGACTCAGACTTCCTTATGTCACATTCAAGGCTCCTCTGTATATTCTTTCTTCTTCAAATGTTACTGCCCATTACAGGACAGGCCCATTTTAAAATGTTGATTCACACCAGAAGAGCTATTTACATAAAGAGGGCAATAGAGTCTCTATTGGCGTAAAATAACAATTTAGTACCTTATAAGGACATATGTACACAAAATCAATAGTATATTCTACGCCAGTGGTTTTCAATATATAGTTTCTTGACAATTAGCATCGACACCCCCAGAAACTTAGAAAAGTAAATTCACGAGGAGCCTCGCCCAAGAGGCTCCTCTGGGGTTAGGATATCTGGGGTTAGGAAGCAGCAATCTGGCTGTAATAAACCCTTTGGGTTATTCTGATGTGCATTAAAACTTGAGAACCACAGTTTCATCCAGTAAACTGGCAAAAGATTAAAAAAATTGCTATTTAAATCTAAAGAACTACCTATTTGAACCTCCGTGCTGAAATATCTTCTTACTGAGGTCAAAATATATACCCGCTACAGAGATCAAAAGACAGCTTTCTCACTGAAATACTAGCAGCTGCTCTTCATCTGGTCTAGTCCTGGCTTATTGCTTCCAGGTATAGTAGTAGAATTTCATTTCCCTTAATGTATTCTTTATATTTCTTGCTATTGTGAAAATTAGTTTTTAAAATTATTCTCAATATGTTTGTCAATGATTCCTCATTTTCCACATAAGAACATGAAATAATTTTATACTTTCTACTGATTAATTTAACTCTGGAAGCTAAAAATAAAATAGATAACAAACAAACGAATTCAAAATAAAAATAGAATTTCCAAAATCCTAAATGCAAATAATGCCAAGCAAGATGGTTACCTTTTGGTGACTAACTGATAAAAGCCTACTTCACGTGAATGGAGGAGGAGCATAAATAACTAGAGTGAGAACACAGACTATTGTTCAAAAACTTCTCACAACATGTCATGGTTTGAACCAGCCTTGCTACTCTCTTCACAGAGGTGGAAGAGACCTGAGATTTCACTCACAATATCATTCTTTGGCTCAGCATCTATTTAAGGGATCTCAGAGCCTTGGGGGGCCTCTTGGATACTCTATCATCAGCCGGATGTGAAAAATGATGAGGGAGAGAGTCCATTAATAGCTGTTTCTGTTAAGTTAGAGGAATGTTGACTTGTTGAATGTGAATATTGTCATCCTCCCAAAAATTAGATGTTGAGCAATGAATGATCAAATCTACAAGAAACCCGGATAATGAACACCATATATCTTTCTTCTGTGGGAATAAACCAATCAAATATGTGTGGTCTGATAAACTTTGATATGCTTTCTTTTCAGGTGAATAAAATCCAAGATAATATTGAATTGTTGGCTTTTCCTTCACAGGGAGCAGTATTTCACTGAGGAAGCTGGTAACATAGAGCTATCCAAATGAAATTATAACAATAGAAAATCTGTACCATACAACATAGCATAATATAATCATGTTGCTGCTTTGGAAAAGATTAATCACTAATCACAGTACAATTTTTAATTAAAAAGAAGGTGGGAACTAGATGAAAAAAATTAGGGATGTTCAGTAAGCTAGTGATCAAAGCCAAACACTAAATTAAAATGTTTTCTATGGAAGTATGAATCTGCTTATGCAGATTATCCCACTGAATTATTCCACCATCTGCAGAATTCATGCCTTTTTGCTTGACTCATTTGTTACAAGTAGCTTATCAACAATAGCACCCAATATTAACATAAATACGTGATTCTTAGATGATGATAAAATGAGACAATTGGAAAGTCATACCCATTTTGAAAAATTAAACCAGCACTAGGTTTTCATGCCATGTATTACTGTATCAGTGAGACTGTTTCTTTTAAGAAATTCAGCAGTAGCCTTCACTCCTAAGCAAAAAACAAATGTCGATGGTATCACAGAGAATGTTGAAACATTTGAGGATGCTTATCTTTGTTGATCTAGTCATAATTTCAACGCAGAATATGAAGAAAGTTGGAAGCCTGTTGAATGAGAAATCTGTACTGCACTGCTAGTGGTGGTCACATGTACTAATACTAACAAAATTTTAGAAATCACATTTTTATTTAAAACATATTGTAAAACATAATTACAAAGGATGGATATTCACAATATGATGCCTGAATTGTGCATCATATGCACATATTAAAATGGTATAATGGTATAATATGTGCATGAATGATATATGTGCATGTATCAAATTATATATCTAAAAAGATATATCAAATTATATTATGATATATGCGCATGTATCAAATAATTATGATAGCAGACTTACTACTTCTTTAGCTTTTATTTATATGATAATTATTCAGAAAAGATTTGGGCAAGTTTTTATACATGGAATACATACTGTTGATCTCTATGACCTATGTTTCTCTAGTTTGGGGAAATAATTGGAGCAGATAAGTGGGATTAGGAAGATTTTTGTCTATATATCTATTTATCTCTCTCTTCACCTATTCAGCTTTCCAGCTATCTAACATCTATCTTTATATGTATATTTGAGATATTAATAATGAAAGTCCCTTTGTAAGATTTCAAATTTCCTTCTAAAAGTGCAGAATCTATAAGAGGTCATACTTTAATAAAAATTGCCTTTGGTGAAGTCAAAACTTAAATCCATATTGCAGACTTTGGATAGCCAGAATTCTACATGAAGCCATAGAAAACTAGAGGGCACATGTAGAAACAATGCAGAAAAAAATTTGGAGTATGTTAATAATGAAATTATTCTAACCTTGCATTTTTTTCAGGTCCCGAATAAAGCAAGTCTTTGAGAACACTAAAATTTCTACCGCGTGCTGCCTTAAGCATCACCCTTATTGAGAAATGGTGATATCTCTTCTATATCAACAGGAGTGATGGTGAACTGTAATTTCTAAAAGGCAAAATTGCATTGTAAAATTGCTAAATGTTGCAAATAAGGATTTTGGTCACGGTAGAATGGAGATTTCTGTTAATGTTCAATGGAAGGTTCACATTAGAGGTCATCTCAGAGAGATCAAGGTAATATTCTTTTAGAAACTTAGTATGACCCTCTACTGTAATTAGTGAGTCCAAGATACCTGAGGGAAATCTAAATTTGTGATAGTTCTGGTAGGCCTTTGTAGTCAGAAGTGGGGAGAAATTGAAAGTTTGGATGAGACTTATGTCTACTGATATTGACATATTTTGTCCATTAATGGTAATGAAATATTTTGTTCATTAATAGTGACAGATGGAGAAAACGTCACATAATGAAGACTTGTAGAACAGTTGTAAAGCATACACATAAAATCGTGTTCTATACAGCTCAATTCAGAAGAGTCTATTATATCAGAAAAAAATCAAACAATAAAAATTAAATACAATGAGGAACAAAAGGCAGGAAAACAACACATTAAGAATATCTGAACATGAATATCTCCAGGAATCCAATGACGTAGGGATCAAATCAAGTTATTTTTTTAATTTTGAGTTTAAAATGATACAATTAATTTCTTATTAAAAAATTTCCAAATATTTGATTGTTAATTCCAATTTAGTGTCTCTTTGAATTCTGAACTCTTCAGGAGAATGGTAGAGAAGAGCATATCCTGTTTAATGATAGGCTAGAAAATTCGGATAAGTAGAGCGACCTGGGCTTCAGTTCATATATGGGCATTTCAGACACAGTACCACACAGAAAAAGAGATTTATAAGCAGACAATGTCAGCAATCCTATTCTTGGATGCAAAGGATTATAAGCCTAACACAAAGTAAATAATCAGTATTTGCTTACATTTACAAAAGGCTACACAAAAGATTGTGGACAATATGGACAAAGAGCAAAATTAACTCCCTAACTCAAGACAAGAGGGTTCTGTATGTCGAGTGATAAAGGAGATTTTGGAACTCTGCACTTGAATTCTTCCAGAAATCAAGAACCACAGTGTGTTTGTGCACATACTGCTGATGTATACATTCATGGACCCTAACATGAAACTCCTTAGGGGACCTATACACAGAAAATAAAAAGCACTTGATTTGAAAGCACTCTTTCAAGTCTTTTAATATGCGAAGCCAATTTTTATTAATAGAGCATAGACAAGAGAACTTTTTTCCTTCTCTGATTTAGATTGTAAAACATTTAGGTTGTAAAACACTAATATTTAAGTAGTGCTATTTTCAGTTGTAATCATGAATTAATAATGTTTTTATCTTCTTCTTATTTTCTCTACATATCAAATGGCAGTTTTATTGCTTAATGTTTGAATGTGTGGAAGATCTTAAGAATCAATTGTAAGTCCAATACTTATTAAGTCTAGGTGAGAAAAACTACAATTTTCATAACTCGGTGTCTTGAACAGGTTGTAGTGATGCCGTTTGATTAGTTTAACACCTCGGAGGTATGGTTTGCTGAGAATATGATTTTGAAGAGTTTTAAGTTTAACAAAACCCTATAGTGAACTTCACCATATGATAAATTGCACATTAACGTGTACGTGAAATTTAATACTTGAGAATAATATTCTATCTGTAATTAAATAATACATTAAATCTCTCAGGTCAGAATCACTGTTATCAACTGTGAGATATATTTGCTGTTTTAGGCAACTGATGCATGGAGTAAATAGCAGTCATCTACTATGTAACCAAAAGAGTTAACAGTCTTCCTGGTAAGCCAATCATAAACATCCCAAAATTGATTATTTGTCTTGATGTTAAAGTGTGCTAAATGATATACCTTGATGTTAAAGTGTGCTAATTTTCAAAATGTAAATAGTTTCCTATGCAATAGTCTCTCCTTATTCATGAAGGGTATGTTCCAAGACCCCCAGTGGACTCCTGAAACCCTGGATAGTACCAAATGCTGTGTATACTATGTATTTTTCCTATACCAACACAGCTATGATAAAGTTTAATTTATAAATTAGGCCCAGTAAAAGGTTAACTAATAATAAAATAAAACAATTATAGCAATACACTGTAACAAAAATATGGGAATGTGGTCTCTCTCTCTCAAAATATCTTATTGTACTATACTGTACTGTACTGTGCTAAACAATTTTCTGACTGCTGTTGACCATGTGTAACTGAAACTGCAGAAAATAAAACAGCTCATAAGGGAGGACTACTGTGATGATATTTTTAATTAATGATAAAACAAACTTCTTGACAGATCATCAATTAGACAAGAAAATGGTGAAGAAATGTGTAAGAGTTAAATTAACATAGAAAAGCAAACGAATTATAAATGGATTACTGGAAATGCCTCAATAATCTGACTGATGCAACACATGAAGCGTTTTGTAATTTCCCAATTGGAGCTGGATTTTTATGTTCCTAATTAAAGTAAAACTTCTAAAAGTAAATAGCACAAGTAAATTTCAGTGCAGCTATTTACCGAAAGTGTTTAACTGCATATAGGGGCAACATCGAATGTCAAAGTGGACATAGATAGCTTCTATCCCTAATTGTGTACTAGAATTCCACACCCTTCTAGTACTGTCACATGGTGTGATGGTAGTTTTCCTAGGAATGTGAAGGTTAGTTTAGGAAGATAATTTAGGGAAGAAAGGACTATGGGCTTCTTGAGTTTCAGGATCATTTCTTATTTCATATTCATACTTAAAATTCTTAGTTAGCTATATGAGATTGACATCTCATATACACTTTATTCATTCATTCAACAAATATTTGTTGTGAGTATATGAAGTGTCTCTGAAACTGGTACTCAGAGCCAGAGCACATCAGTGAAGAAAATAAGCAAAAAGCTCTACTTGCTTTATGGATTTTATATTTTTATATTAATAAGTATTATTACACTTAATATATTTTGACGAATGATTATTGAATGAATGACCAAAAAATAGCCATTTGGGAAAACCAGGAAAGACTATTTTGAAATTCTGTAATTATGATAATTTGCCATTGTCATTGCAAGGAAATTATGGAGTGTCAGCAGAGCATACCAATTAGTTGAATAATACTTTTAAGAAATGTAGTTACTTAGCCATTTGAATTTAGGTTAAAAGCCATATTTCAAAAGACATCCAAACTGGAAAGGAAGAAGTAAAATGATCTCTATTGGCAGATGACATTATTTTATATGTAAAAAAACTGTTTTTGACCCAACAAAAAAACCCATTAGAACGAAAAAAAGAAAATCAATAAATTTGCAGGAAACAAAATCAACCTACAAAAATCAGTTCTGTTTCCATATACTAACATTGAAATAGCTACAACAGAAATTAAGAAAACAGTCCTATTTGCAATAGCATCAAAAAGAATTAAAAACATAGAAATAACCTTAATCAAGGAAGTAAAAGACATATACACTGAAAACTACAAATTATTGATGAAAGAAATTAAAGAAGACACAGTAAATTGAAAATGCTGTGTTTGTGGCTCAGAAGATTTAATATTGTTAAAATGACCATACTACCAAAAGTGATCAACATTTTAATTCAATCCCTATAAAATCCAAATGGTATTATTTATAGAACTTGAAAAGTAATGCTAACATTTGTATGGGACCACAGAAGACCCTGAAGGGCCAAAGGAGTTTTGAGCAAAAGAAAAAACTGAAGGCATCAACCTTCCAGTTTTCAAAATGTATTACAAAGCTACAGTAATCAAAACAGTATGGTACTGGCATAAAAACAGACACGTTGACCAATGGAACAGAACAGAAAAGCCAGAAATAAACCCATGCATATATTGATTTTTGACAAGGGTAACAAAAATACACATTAAGGAGAGAACAGTCTCCAATAAGTGGTGTTGAAAAAACTGTTTATCCACATGTAAAAGAATGAAATTGAATCCTTATCTTACACCATACACAAAAATAAACTAAAAATGGATTAGAGATTTAAATGTAAGACCAAAAAGTATAAACCCCTAGAAGAAAATATAGAGGAAAAACTTGATGACATTGGGCTTGATAGTGATTTCTTGGATATGACACCAAAAACACAAGCAACAAAAGAAAAATCAGACCAAAGAAAAATTAGATAAGTAGACTTGCATCAAACTAAATAATTTCTACATCACAAAGGAAACAATAGAATAAAAAGGCAACTTTAGAAGTGGGAGACAATCTTTGCTTACCATATATCTATTAAGGGATTAATCTCCAAAACATATAAGGAAGTCCTACAACTTAATAGCAAAGACTCTAATAACATGATTAAAAATATGCTTTCTTTAAAATAGACATACAAATGGTCAACTAGTATAGATACATAGATAGATGATAGATAGATAGATAGATGATAGATAGATAGATAGATAGATAGATAGATAGATAGATAGAATACTCAAGATCACTAGTTCAGGGAAATGCAAATCAAAACCTCAATGAAATATTATCTCTTAGGATGCCTGTTATGAAACAAAAAATGATAAGTCTTTATGAGGATGTGGACAAATTGGAACCCTTGTATACTGTAGGTGAGAAAGTAAAATGATGGCACCATTATAGAAAACAGTATGAAGGCTCTTAAAAACATTTAAAATAGAACTACCGTATCATTGAGCAATCCCACTTCTGTGTATATATCCTAAAGGATTGAAATCAGGATCTTGAAGAAATATCTGCACTCCTGTGCTCATTGCAACATTATCTACAATAGCCAAGTGTATTAGTCTCTTCTCACACTGCTAATAAAGACATACCTGAGACTGGGTAATTTATAAAGAAAAAGAAGTTTAATGGACTCACAGTTCCACATGGTTGGGGAAGCCTCACATGGTGGAAGATAAAAGGTGTGTCTTACATGGTAGCATGAAAGAGAGAACTTGTGCAGGGAAACTCTTCCTTATAAAACCATCAGATCTCTTGAGACTTGCTATCATGAAAACAGCATGGGAAAGACCCATCCCCATGATTCAATTACCTCCCACCAGGTCCCTCCCATGATACATAGGAATTGTGGGAGCTACAGTTTATAATGTGATTTGGGTGAGGACACAGCCAAACCGTATCATAGGTCTCAGGGGCAGCCTCAAAAAACAGAATCTCTCTGACTTTCTCCTGCCCTCTTTTCACCTGTCCCAAGGCAGGACACTAATCTTCCCCACTTTTCTGATTGTGGGTCATAAAACTCTCATTCCAGAGAGAGTCCTGCTCCATACCCAGGGGGAAGGAATGCTGACATCATGAAGCATCCATAAAAACCCAAGAGGATCGAGTTCAGAGAGCTTCGGGTAGCTGAACGCCTGGGGGTTCCTGGAGGGTGTGAGCCCAAGTAGAGAATGGAAGCTCTGTACCTATTCCCTCATGTCTCATCCTATGCATCTCTTCATCTGTAGCCTTTGTAATATCTCTCATTATACACCAGTAAATATGAAGAAAAGGAGAATAATATCTGTCATAGGGTTGTTGTGAGGATTAAATGAGATAATGCTTATAAAACACCTATCACAAACAGCATTCAATAAATATGAAATATTATTTACGTTAATACAAATAAGAGGACTGGTAGGTTACTAGAGCTTTTGAGAGAATGTATATCAACACATGACATTTTTTAAAAAAGAATTTCACACAGTATTAAAAGACCAATTGAGATTCAATAGCCTGTACTTGGAATGGTCCTATTCTATATAGTTCCACAATAGTTTACAGATGTACTTTTGTAAGAATATAACAGGAAAAAAGAACAAATTCCTCAACTGATACAAAGTTGGGGGCAGGCATAGCCAAGAACCTTCAAGAGTGATAATGAGGGCAGATTTTTTATCTACTATAAGGTACATCATCTATATAGAGGCAAGTGTAGTGGGCAGATGTTACATGAAAGTGAAGGTTTTAGGAAAAATGCAAGCATCCTTGAAGCTGAAGTGTGTATTAGGGTTCTCTAGAGGGACAGAACTAATAGGATAGATGTATATATAAAGGGGAGTTTATTAAGGAGTATTGACTCACACGATTACAAGGTGAGGTCCCACAGTAGGCCGTCTGCGCTGAGGAGCAAAAAAGCCAGTCCAAGTCCCGAAGAACTTGGAGTCCGATGTTTGAGGGAAAGAAGCATCCAGGATGGGAGAAAGATGAAGGCCAGAAGACTAAACCAGTCTAGTCTTTCCACATTCTTCTGCCTGCTTTTATTCTGGCCATGCTGACACCTGATTAGATTGTGCCCACCCAGACTGAGGGTGGGTCTGCCTTTCCCAGTCCACTGAGCCAAATGTTAATTTCCTTTGGCAACACCCTCACAGACACACCCAGGAACAATACTTTGCATACTTCAATCAAGTTTACACTCAATATTAACCATCATACCAAGATATAGAAACAACCCATATGTCCATTGACAAATGAATGGATAAAGAAAATATGGTATACACATTCAAAGGAAAATTATTTTACCTTACAAAAGAAGGAAATCTTAATATTTGTGATGACATGGATGATTCTGGAAGACATTATGCCAAGTGAAATAAATAAGCTGGTCACAGAAGGACAATTACAGGATGATTCCACTTATGTGAGATATCCTAAATAATCAGGCTCATAGAAGCAGAGAATGAAATGGTGGTTACCTGGGAGCAGGTGAAGGGGAAAATGGGGGTTGTTCAATGGGTATAGTTTCAGTTATACCAGATGAAAAATTCTAGACATCTGCTGTACAACATAGCACTTAGAGTTACCAATACTGTAATGTGCACATAAACATTTGTTAAGAGAGTAGGTCTTATATTAAGTGTTCTTACCACCTAAAAACCTAAAAGGATACGGGAAATTTTTAGATGTCTGTTACCTTGATTATGGTAATGACTTCATATGTCTGTGCATATATCTAACTTCATCAAATTGTACATATTGAATATGTGTATTTTTTTGCATCAAATAATAAAGTTGTTTTTGTGCATCGATCAATAAAGTTGTTTTTAAAAGGTTCAGCTTCACAGACAAAAAAGTCATTTAAACGTATTTTAATATTTTCTTTCTTAGGAAAATGTTCTTTAGTGAAATAAGAATCTGATAATTGTCACCCCTAATTTGGGAGCTAATATTATGTCTCTATACTCTGTAAGTAAATGTGTATTCGTTGGAGCAGATAGCTAAGAATAGTGGGAGGGAAGGTAAAAGAGTGTAATTGATTGTACACTAGCATCAAGTGTATTCTCAAGTTTAAAAGTTTAAAATCTTTCATTCATGGTGTTAGTAACTGTCATAGTTCATTCACTGTATCTATTGCAAAGAATAGCTAAGAAGTAAAGGAGTGATTTGACTGTCAGTATTTCTGAAGATGATCATTTCAATAGGTGGATAAAGTAATTTTGAGAAAACCAGGAATGTTTGGGTTATCAAGATTTTCAAATGGGAGAACTTTACAAATAATGCCCAACTCTTCTTCTCATCTTCCTCCTGACAGAAGCTGACACACAACAGTGAAAGGATCAGGCCATGACTTGTAAAGAGTTCCTCTGTAGAGCCATTCTGCAATGGAAAAATTTGCCTCAATATTGCAGCACACTAAATATTGCCTCTGAACCTGGCTCTCATATTGAAATGATATATTTTTCAGTTTTAGTATAAATACATTTTTATTTCTATGAAATATTGTCTTCAATGATCACCAATCACTGGAGATTTTTGAAATATTTCACACTTCTAGCCTATCCTCTGAGAACAATACATATACATATATTAAAAAAATACTTTTTCTATTCATCCTTTAGAGAGCTGAATGTGTATGTTTTATATAGGCAGTGTTTATTCTGTTCACCAAATATGAGTTTATGGAATTAAAATATATCACATTTTAATTTAAAAAATCAACATCTTCTACATTTACTTTTCTCCTTGGAATAACTAAAAGAAGAACTGTTTTTTTTTTTTTTTTTTTTTTTTTTTTGAGACAGAGTCTCGCTCTGTTGCCCAGGTTGGAGTGCAGTGGTGCGATCTCCTCTCACTGCAAGCTCTGCCTCCTTGGTTCACACCATTCTCCTGCCTCAGCCTCCCAAGTAGCTGGGACTACAGGCACCCGCCACCACGCCTGGCTAATTTTTTGTATTTTTAGTAGAGATGGGGTTTCACCGTGTTAGCCAGGATGGTCTCGATCTCCTGACCTCGTGATCCACCTGCCTCAGCCTCCCAAAGTGCTGGGATTACAGGCGTGAGCCACTGCGCCCGGTAAAGAAGAACTCTTAAATGATCTCAAATTTAGGAGTGAAAGGAATAGATCTTGTTTTAAATTGTTTGTTTGAAATGTCTTAATTATCCTCATTGGTAGTAATGACTAGGTGATAATGACTTTTAATCACCAGAAAAGAGACTATTACAAAAGTAATGACTATTGTATCCCAGATTTTATTACTAAAAATCTCAAGTCCTTAAATATTTAAGCAGTATCTTCACATCACACCAAAAAGAAGTAAAATGTTTTCTAATTTTCATATAAGAAGTTTCAGAGCATTAAACAAATGTAAGACAGGTATTTGGGTTTCAGCTATTTTCACATATCTAACTTTTATATTTGTAGATGCAAATTTTGGGCTTGGAATCAGAACACTGAATTTGAGTGCCCAAATATTGCTGACCACATCTGAGATTCAGCTGTTTATGAAACAGGACATATTTTACTTACCTCACACTGCTATTGTGAAAATTAAAAGAAAAACATGGAAAAACAACATGTAAGTTATAAGTCCTATGAAATAAAAAATAATATTTTGCAGTGTTCAAGTCAGCTGCAAATTTGAGTGTTCTCTGGAAATTTTAGGAAACTTAAAATATCAGTTCCCCAAGCTTTGAATTTCTAACTCAGTAGATCTGGGAATGGAGTCATCTACGTTTTTAAAAAGCTCCACAAGACTGAGATACCTGGCCAGAATTTCTGTATCGTTATGATGATAATTATTATCATATTATTATCATAATCTAAGATACTCTTCTATTCTACTTTCCACTCCACCACAGGCAGAGTCTGCAATTCCCTAAAATACTTGTTCTTCAGACCGTTGTTAATGCTCTTAAAGATAAGGAATTAAAAAATAAAACCAACACAGAAATGGTATTGCAAGGAACAAAAAATTAATCTCTATTTCTGTCATCTGAAAATAAAAGCCAAATATATAAAGCACAGAAAATCTTCAGATCTTTCTTGGAATATTTTTAGACCAAAAGCAGTTTAATGATAAAGAACACAGATGTTCAATATGGAGACGAGAAAGGACAGGAAAATTCTTGGCAAGATTAACTCAACTTTTTACTCCTGTCACATAGATGTGACTCCTCTCAAATGAATCATCACTTTTCGATTAGAGCTAAACAGTAATAAAGTGTCAATATGAAAATATGTTGAAATTTAAAAACTCATATCAGACTAATTATTTGTCATATAAATTCCACAAATCAAAAGCTTAATGGACATAAAATCACTCATGTTTACATGATGAGTTACTATTAGCAGAACCAGCATAGAGATTACTTTCTATTGATTTTCATCATGTCATGTTTTCAAAGTGAAGGTTCACTTCATTATGACAATGAAGTAAAACAAAATGTTCAAAATTTCAAGAGAATCACAGCATAAACACTGCATCAAATGTTGTCAATTAAGGTTTTTGAGGGGATGGATTATATTTTTGAGGGGAGAATTTTAATGGCTAAACATTTTAGGCACTAAATAACAAAGGTAAATGAGACACAGTCCCCCTTATCAAAACACATAGAGTCTATTGAGGGAGGCGGACAAATAAACAGATCATTATAAGTTGTTATCATAAGTGCCATAAACTAGAAAAGCATAGCATGCTATCGTAGGACATAAGAGTACCTCCTAAATTTTGCTAGTATTGATTTGGTCAGAACAAGCTCTTAGGAGGAGGCAGTTTTCAAATTTGATTCTTAAATGACAAAGAGTTGTTCAGATTCAAGGGGTGGAAAGAGGATAAAAGCAGCCCTAGAAGAGGAAGCTATGGAGGAAGAAAGAAAGCAAACTTGGTGATTTCAAAGATGGAGAGAATTTTAATGTAACTTGAGTATAAAGTGAAAAGAGAGGAATGTAGGCAAAGATGGAAACGGGTGTTATATGGCGTGCTTGGACTTGTTCCTAGAAGGTGTTTATAAGCCATTGAATGATTTAAAGATGTATGTCTTATTTATGCTGAAAAGAAACACATCCATTATTTGAGTTGCTTTTTTTAAATCATTAATCCTGTTAAGGGATGTTGCTGAATTTAATAAAGATTACCTGATGTCAGTAAAAGAGTGCTACATTAGGGGAAAAAAGACCATAGATCATTTGAATTCCTTACGTGTGGAGTGCTCCATCCCTCAGATGCATATGTAACTACAGTTAATGCAAATAGCTCATCACTGTAACATAAAAAGAAATATACTCTCTCCCCTACTAGCTACCCAACATACAAACACATCTCTTAGTTGCTCAGTTTAGGGTTTAGGTAGTGTAATCCATCTGTATTTCCAACAGTTGAAACTGCCATATAAGGCTTTGCATATTCCAGCTAAAAAGAAAAATCGTTGGAATTAACAAGTAAACTAGAAATCAACTCAAATCTTTGGTTCTATTGTAAGAAATGCAAGATTTAGTTGAACTTTGACTTTAAAAATTTATGAAGTCTTTAATTATAATGTATTTTTTTAATGCTGGGCTATAACAGTGGTTGGTAATGATATTCCCATTTGACTTTGTATGTCTAAATGTTCCTAATAAGTTTATTAATATGAAAAATTAGTATAGCATATCTTTATAGTATATCTTTAAACTGTAAGATTATGTCTTAGAATTCACATAAGTCTCTTTTACTTGCCTCATTTCCATTTTAATGTGATTAAAATAGAGGTGATATGTATACAGGAAAAAATTGGACAATTAAGAATAGATTATGCCATGTAATATTTCTTTAGAATAGTTCAGAACAATACAGACTCATAAAACATGCTATTTATGTTTTTCCTAGATAAATTACTTTGCATAATCTAGCTAATAAAAAACAAATAAAGTTAAAACTTAAGAAGACAGTGTAGAAAAGAACATATAGGTCAGTATGTTTAAGGGTAGAATCAGGGGAGGTGATGGTAATGGCTGGATTTCTGTTCATTCATGACACTAATACAAAAACATAGGTCCAAGATAAGATAAGGTAAAGATAATCATTAATAGAAAAGAAATAATATATGTAACTTCTAAATTGTTAGAGAATAAGGAGAATAAAGAAATTGGGTTGTGTAGCTGATGACAGAAAAGTGAGAAAAAGCAAACAGCAAGAACTCATAAAATACATAAAGCATAACTAATAGAAAAAATAGACCAAATATCAGTTATCACAATAAATATTAATGAGTTAAACAATTTTATTAAATTAAAAATATAAGATTGTATTTAAAATTGTAAATGGCTATGTGATTTAGAAGAGACACCTAAAATTAAATATACAGAAATGTAAAAATACAGAGATTAACAAGAAGACATAAAAGACAAGCAAAAGTTGTTTTTAAAGTCATAGATGGTTATTGATAAAATTGTAAGAGAAATAAAATTCAAAGCAAAATAAATCAATGAGACAAAGCTTCATACAATTTACATGCTAAATCTCAAGAAATTTTTAATCAAGATAGCAATTTTGATAAGTATGACTGCCTATAAAGTATACTCTTTCAAATAAAATTATTTCCTGAATATTTGTGATACATCAAACAATATGTGAGTACAGTGATACTCATAAATTATGAATTGTGCATTCTGATATCCTTTCTCCATTTTTTCATTTTTTGCTTTCAAAACAAATAAATTGTAGTTAAACATGCATTTAAGTGAAATAAATATGTTAAGTGCATAAATTATTAAATGTGGAAGAATGACAAAGAATAAAATAAGTTGAAAAAGAATTTAAAAACCATAGTAAAACAATAAACCGGTGAATAATATAAAAGCAATAAATCAGTGAATCTGAAAAGGCTTTAACAATTGGCTGATAAATAACTCCTTCCTAACTTATACCTTATGTCAAGTCTAAGTTTTAAAAACATTTGTATATAGGAAATGGGATATAACTACACTCAGATATTATGAAAAATATTATTCTAGTAATTCAGAAATTTCTGGACAAGGAAAATTTGGATTATCAAAGTTGTTTTTAAAAGAGTTAATATGAGTAGGTTAAAAACAATTAAAAATTGATAACAATTTTTAAAATAATGCTCACCAAAAACTATTGCATACAGATAGTTTGCAGGCAAGTTTTTAAATCTTTTAAAGAAAGTTAATTTTCAGGATACTAAACCATTTTTAGAGGTTGTAATGTAACCTGACATTTTTAATTTACTTTATGACACTTTCTTTACCCTGATGACAAGTTTCAATAACAAATATGCCCCACCCTTATCATTAATTTTTTTCTTAAGGACAGAGTCTCACTCTATTGCCCAGGCTCTGGAGTGATGCAATGGCACCATCGTGGCTCACTGCAGCCTTGACCTCTCCAGTAGCTGGGACTATAGGCACACACCTCCCAAAGGGCTGGGGTTACAGGTGTGAGCCACCACCCATGGCCTCATTTCTTACTCTGGTAAATTATGCTGTCTTCTATTCAGTTGACCATGCTCCACATGTTGGCGTCATTCTTGATTCCTCTTGCTGGTTCATCACATAATATTAATCACAAAGTCTCAAGAATTCTACCTTCTAAATGCCTCTAGAATTAGTCCATTTCTCTCCATCCTTATTGTCTTCCAGGATAGGCCATTGCCATCTTGCATTCTGGTACATTAAATAGTGTATAATTCATGACATTATAGGAGTGCTTGGCTGCTTCACATCCATTCTCCATGCTGTAATCTGGGAGCTCTTTCTAAAATGTAAATATGATTATGTCATTTCCATGCTTGTCAATGACTTCCTGTTGTCATTTGGATGCAGTACAATATCAAGCTCATTTTCAAAACTTACAAGGCTCTTTATAATCTGGTTTACATCTACATTTTATAATAGTGATTATCAGTCTATGCTGATTCACTGAGAACTCTGTGAACTTGAATTCCTAGCTTCTAGAATACTACCTAAACAAAGATAATTATTAAATCACTGGCTTTAGTGTTTATGTAGAGATATCTGTAGACCTCAGAACAGAATTAAAACATTGTGAAAATTATAGCTTGCTAAATGTGTACTGTAAAAATAAATCTAATTTGTTGACTACATATTTAAAAAAAAAAGAAGTCAATTTGGGAAATTTATAGTTGTGTCTTGTCCAGAAGAAAGGAGCCTGAACATCAAAAAATTTTCTAATACTTGAGGACATACTGAAATTCCATTTGTCTTTACTCTGACACTACTATTCACCCCAGAAGTTAGAAGAATGTGTGGCATATGCTGGACCATGAGAAAGTTTATAATGCATGAGTAAATGTATATCGTAATTATTCAAAGATTCATGAAAACCTGGAGTCCATATTGAACTCATTCCCCTGAGTTCAAGGACAGATATACTATGTACAAAAATCACAGAATCAAAGTCTGCTAGATCAACCAATACTACAAAAACATTACATTGTTTTATTTTTAAGATTTGTATCTATTATAATAGAATGTTGCAATAGGTTAAAATGTGTGGCTTATAAAAACTAATAATCTACATATTATTGAGTTGAAGAGTAATTTACTGAAGAGAACTCTGAGGCAGATTTTTGTGATCCTATCCAGCAAAATTCTATTTTCTAACTTTAGGAAGTTTGCATTTTGGGTCCATTCTGTGAAAGACTTTACACAAAGAATGTGTAAAGAGGTATATTGGGTATGAGTATCCAGATTTCAGAAAAGATTTTCAATACTTTCCATAGATTTCCTCTTATGGCCTTTTTTTTCAACTTTAAGTAATTAATTAAATGTGATATAATGACTCTGCCAGGTGGTTCCCATTTGGCATGACTTTGGGAGGTGTGTTGGAAATTTTCTGCTTGTCTCTCCAGCTCTATTCCCCACTCTGTTCTATGTCCTAGAGGTTGGCCTCTGTAACCTTCATCAGTTTGGGTCCTACTGGTCAAAGATGGAGGGTAGAAAGAGAGGTCAGGAAAGTTATTCTTCTAGCATCATCTTTGCTTATTTTCAACTTGGAAATGACCATATTCTTCTTCTATAGATCATAGCTCCTAAAATAACGGCCCTTTTTATTACAACCACTGCTATAGTTCTTGCCAGGTTACGATAACTGCTTTCTCTACTTGACCCTTCAAACCGAGAGATGGATAAGGCTCCCAAATATTACTACCTCTGCAGTGTGTCATTATTCCTTGTTGGTTTTCCTATAATTTTCCCCAAATATTTGCAAATATTCTATATGTTAAAAACCTCCTCAATGACACCTTTTGACTTTGCTGATCGACATACAGGGCTATTAAATTAAGAGAAATACCTTAAACCATCATGAAGTAAGCTATACTTCTCTGGTATGCCTTAGTAATTCCACACTATGAGCAAACAAAACCCCAAGCCAGTTTTGAATATAAAGAATAAACGAGCATTTTCCACTGAGATCTGCTGGAGTAAAATTTTGCTGTTCATGTAAATTGCTTATGAAAGGATTTAACTTTAAGCCCTTTCAAATATCTTTATAGATTCCTTAGAGTTCTGAAAAAGATTCTTGGAGGATTTTCTTGGCTTCCTATTTGTTTGTATCAAAATATGAATCAAGGACACAGCCCTTCATTGCTCAGCTGTGGGGATTCAGGGCGCATTCCAACACGTCTATGATCAGCTGTAGAATCAGAGTGAATGTCTCTGCCATGCTTTCTCTGCTTCAACTGCCTTAAAAATTGGTTTTCTCCATTCTATTTAACCTGACTCAGGGGCAGCAAAGCCGAAAGAGAGATTAAAGCATTTTAAACTTTTCCTAGGACAAGAGAGAGTGTCAGGTTATTATTAGCATGTAAGAATATTATAGGCATTCAATGCTTAAAGAAGGGAAGAGGGAGACAAGACTACCACCAGCTGAGTAGATCACAAAACCCTTTGTAAGATAGGTAACATTTGAGGTAAAACATTAAACATGTATATTTTATTTTTACTAGTAGTATTATTTTTGTTGTCATTGTTTTGTTAATTGTCAAAAAAAGTATATGATGATCTTAAATAAACAAGTCAAGTATTTTTTTCTCAAATAAAAAGGAGAGGGGATGTAAATATTTTGAGAACAAGAAGCCTATTTGATTAATTTTTTTGGTTCCCCCATTATACTGAACATGATACTATGAATACAATAGTTATTAAGAGTACTGGC
The DNA here is from genome assembly GCF_028878055.3 of Symphalangus syndactylus. Taxonomy (NCBI): domain Eukaryota; kingdom Metazoa; phylum Chordata; class Mammalia; order Primates; family Hylobatidae; genus Symphalangus; species Symphalangus syndactylus. Next base: position 48,534,816 of record NC_072440.2, read on the forward strand.
CACTTAGAGAGTAAAAGGCATGTTTCCTCTCTAAAATTAAAAGGGCGTTTATTAGAGTGAGCAAATATAAATAGAAAAAGTGTTCAGGGGTAGAAGTTGAGTAGAACAGTTTGAAGTAGAAGTTTATTTTCAAAGACTAGTAAAAAGTATTTAATAAGATAAACTTGAATCAAATAAATAGGTAAGTAATTGAATGTTTTTGAGTGGAGTGTGACAAGATCATTGGTGATGTGGGAGTTTACTCTGAAAGCATTGTGCAAGGCGGACTGAAGTGGCAAACAACAGGAGTGCTGTTGCAATGGTCTGCATGTGATATAACGTGGGTCTGAATTGGTGCAGTTGCAGTGGGAGGTTGAATGAGAAGAAATCACCAAATAAGAAACAGATTACTAAAGAATTAATAAAGCAGATGCATATATTTTCCATTTTAACCCTCTTAATACTCCCATTAAGCCATGCAGACTTTTCATTGCTGTGCTACTTCAGCATACATGATTTTACTCTTTCCTAAACTACATTTTGTGAATATCATATTCTGGAACCATTTCTGAATTCTGTAGGATATTAGAGAAAAATCAGCAAAAATGATTACATAATTTGTTTTGCCAGCAGTCTTCAACTTCTTTCAGGAAGTGTATAAGCTAATCACACAGGCCACGCAAATATCGACTGTTCAATTGTGTAGATAAAAGCTGCAGTTGCTGTGGGGCTTATAAAGAGCCAAAAAATTAGATCACCAAACCCAATGCGGTGATATGAGCTCACCTCCCTTTTAACCCTGTGACTTGCATATACTTACCTCATTAGGCTTTACAAAAAAAAAAGGCATAGCAAAAAAAAAAAAAGATGATTTTAAATAATAAATCGAATTATTTTTTCAAATAAAAAGTATAGGGGATGTAAATATTTTGAGAACAAGAAGCCTATAGTGTTTGATTTTGTTTGGTTCCCCAATTATACTGAACATAATACTATGAATATAATAGTTATTAATACATTTTTGTAAAATAACAAATAATTGAATTAAGGACTCAGTGGACTAACATCTACAAAAACCACACTGGATTAACATATTTTAATTTTTAATCAAGAATATTTCTCAAAAGTCAGTGAAGAGCTAAGCAATTATCTAATGGGATTATGTATCACAGATTATAAAATATTACTTTAGGATCAAAATAACACTGTCTTTATTTTAGGCCCCTGGTATAAGAACTCATTAGCCTAATTTACTCTGATTATAAAAATAATTAACCTTTTATATATATTTTTACTATTGGTAGTTGTGGTTGTTTTCTGGAATCTTCCAATAAAATATATTTTAAAATAATAGGAAATCTATATATTGAAACATAGTATACAGTACTTACATGACTGAATTTTGGCAAAGAAAATGATTGTCTGAGGTAGTTTTAGAATATTGTACTAGGAGTTAAAAATTTGCCTTGATAATATACCTAATTAGAAAGATCAAGTGCCTTAATTAGTTGCATTTTAGTTTGTCATCTACAAAATAAATTGATTTTTTTTTTTTTATTTTTTTTTATTTTTTTTATTATACTTTAGGGTTTTAGGGTACATGTGCACAATGTGCAGGTTTGTTACATATGTATCCATGTGCCATGTTGATTTCCTGCACCCATTAACTCGTCATTTAGCATTAGGTGTATCTCCTAATGCTGTCCCTCCCCCCTCCCCCCACCCCACAACAGTCCCCGGAGCGTGATGTTCCCCTTCCTGTGTCCATGAGTTCTCATTGTTCAATTCCCACCTATGAGTGAGAACATGCGGTGTTTGGTTTTTTGTCCTTGCGATAGTTTACTGAGAATGATGTTTTCCAGTTTCATCCATGTCCCTACAAAGGACACGAACTCATCATTTTTTATGGCTGCATAGTATTCCACGGTGTATATGTGCCACATTTTCTTAATCCAGTCTATCGATTGATTTAAACTGATTGTTATTCTTGTATTCATAAATTTATTCAACAAGTATTAATTGTGAATTACATAGAAGCATTTACTACTGCTTGCCAGAATTCAGTAATGAACAAACCACTACATCACCCAGTAGGAGTTGCAATATTCATTTATTCAGTCATACATTTACTCATTCATTTTTATCTACAGATATTTAATGGCCCCCGTACCTGCCAATCATACCCAAATAATACAAAAGTTACTCAAGAAAGTAACAGAGATTTCAAGAGTAATTCAGAGAATTCTGAATCCTTAATAAGTATACATTTTTATCACATTTTAGGGAATCTACAAAATTATATTATTAGACAACAGGAGCATAATATATGTATATACATCACGTGTATATACCTATACACATATACATACATATATACCAAGTAGAACAAACTAAAAAAATCTACTTTATAAAAAATGAATAAAATATTTGAAAAGATACAGTTACACCTTTATTAAATTACTTCCCGATCCATAGGCAGGACAATGTCACCATTAACAAATAATAGACATCAAGCTACAGAATAACTGTAAATGATAACTTCCTTATTGCAACCTTTAAAATGCGACAGTTTTCCTGAATCCAAAAATTCAAGGGCAAGTAATATGTTGGCTAGATATTGACCTCGTATCACTCACTGAGCTCCAGTAGTTTAGAAATATATCATCAGTTAGTAACACAGAACACATAAACTAAAAATTATAAGATTTTTAGAAACAAAACACATGATGGTGAAGGCAAATGCAATCCACTTGCAGCTATACATAGAGTGCACAATGCCAGAACCATCATAGCCCCCTAGTAAACCAACAAGCTTTTTGGTCTTGGTTCTGCCACTCCTCAATTCGACATTAAAATCTACAAGAACTGTTTACAAGTGTTGTGTGCATAAAATATGAATGAAATACACATTCTTCCCTGATACAACACATAGTATAGCAATGAAAATAAGTATTTATGCCAGGCGCGGTGGCTCACGTCTGTAATCCCAGCACTTTGGGAGGCTGAGGCAGGCGGATCACCTGAGGTCGGGAGTTCAAGACCAGCCTGAACAACATGGAGAAACCACGTCTCTACTAAAAATACAAAATTAGCTGGGCGTGGTGGCTCATGCCTGCAATCCCAGCTGCTCGGGAGGCTGAGGCAGGAGAATCGCTTGAAGCTGGGAGGCAGAGGTTGCGGTGAGCCGAGATCGTGCCATTACACTCCAGTCTGGGCAACAAGAGCAAAACTCTGTCTCAAAATAAATAAATAAATAAATAAACAAATAAATAAATAAATAAAAAGTATTTATATTATGGAAAACGTTATAATGGACATTAATAAGATACAAAGTCTAGAGGAGTTATCTGTGGCCATTGAAAAGTTATCTCTTCTCTGATAGCCTCATTTAACTCTATGTAAAAGGAAACTAAAGCACATGGTTCATAAGATTATTAAGATGATCAAAGATACCTGAAAATATTTTATAATAATCATTTTAATTTTTCAAAATTAATTAAATCATGTTTCCGGGTCAAGATGATGTGTTCAATATATCTAGAAACCGTACTATTAAGATAGTATAACTTTACAAATGATTTAGTTCAACACTCAACAACAGATAAAAATCTGAGGTTCAGAGAGGGTGAACTTTTCAACACTTCAGAGGTAATAAGTTGTTAATTCTAGACTAAAGCACAAAACCCTAATTTTTAACTTTTCATAATACCTAATAGTCCAGCTACACCATTGAAACTACCCAGGAAATTTCGAACAAATTATTAGATATATTGGATTTCTCAGAGTCAGATCCTGTACCTACTAATGCCTTCATTTTCCTAGAAACCTTTCATTTTATTTATTAATTAATTTATTATTATTATTATTATACTTTAAGTTTTAGGGTACATGTGCACAATGTGCAGGTTTGTTACATATGTATACATGTGCCATGTTGGTGTGCTGCACCCATTAACTCGTCATTTAGCATTAGATGTATCTCCCAATGCTATCCCTCCCCCTTTCCCCCACCCCACAACAGTCCCTGGAGTGTGATGTTCCCCTTCTTGTGTCCATGTGTTCTCATTGTTCAATTCCCACCTATGAGTGAGAACATGCAGTGTTTGGTTTTTTGTCCTTGCAATAGTTTTCTGAGAATGATGGTTTCCAGTTTCATCCATGTCCCTACAAAGGACGAGAACTCATCATTTTTTGTGGCTGCATAGTATTCCATGGTGTATATGTGCCACATTTTCTTAATCCAGTCTATCATTTTTGGACACTTGGTTTGGTTCCAAGTCTTTGCTATTGTGAATAGTGCTGCAATAAACATACATGTGCATGTGTCTTTATAGCAGCACGATTTATAATCCTTTGGGTATACAGCCAGTAATGGGATGGCTGGGTCAAATGGTATTTCTAGTTCTAGATCCCTGAGGAATCGCCACACTGACTTCCACAATGGTTGAACTAGTTTACAGTCCCACCAACAGTGTAAAAGTGTTCCTATTTCTCCACATCCTCTCCAGCACCTGTTGTTTCCTGACTTTTCAATGATGGCCATTCTAACGGGTGTGTGATGGTATCTCATTGTGGTTTTGATTTGCATTTCTCTGATGGCCAGTGATGATGAGCATTTTTTCATGTGTTTTTTGGCTACATAAATGTCTTCTTTTGAGAAGTGTCTGTTCATATCCTTTGCCCACTTTTTGATGGGGTTGTTTGTTTTTCTCTTGTAAATTTGTTTGTGTTCATTGTAGGTTCCGGATAATAGCCCCATGTCAGATGAGTAGGTTGCAAAAATTTGCTCCCGTTCTGTAGGTTGCCTGTTCACTCTGATGGCAGTTTCTTTTGCTATGCAGAAGCTCTTGAGTTTAATTAGATCCCATTTGTCAATTTTGGCTTTTGTTGCCATTGCTTTTGGTGTTTTAGACATGAAGTCCTTGCCCATGCCTATGTCCTGAATGGTACTGCCTAGGTTTTCTTCTAAGGTTTTTGTGGTTTTAGGTCTAACATGTAAGTCTTTAATCCATCTTGAATTAATTTTTGTAAAAGGTGTAAGGAAGGGATCCAGTTTCAGCTTTCTACATATGGCTAGCCAGTTTTCCCAGCACCATTCATTAAATAGGGAATCATTTCCCCATTGCTTGTTTTTGTCAGGTTTGTCAAACATCAGATGGATGTAGAAATGCGGCATTATTTCTGAGGGCTCTGTTCTGTTCCATTGGTCTATATCTCTGTTTTGGTACCAGTACCATGCTGTTTTGGTTACTGTAGCCTTGTAGTATAGTTTGAAGTCAGGTAGCTTGATGCCTCCAGCTTTGTTCTTTTGGCTTAGGATTGACTTGGCGATGCGGGCTCTTTTTTTGTTCCATATGAACTTTAAAGTAGTTTTTTCCAATTCTGTGAAGAAAGTCATTGGTAGCTTGATGGGGATGGCATTGAATCTATAAATTACCTTGGGCAGTATGGCCATTTTCACAATATTGATTCTTCCTACCTATGGGCATGGAATGTTCTTCCATTTGTTTGTATCCTCTTTTATTTCATTGAGCAGTGGTTTGTAGTTCTCCTTGAAGAGGTCCTTCACATCCCTTGTAAGTTGGATTCCTAGGTATTTTATTCTCTTTGAAGCAATTGTGAATGGGAGTTCACTCATGATTTGGCTCTCTGTTTGTCTGTCATAGGTGTATAAGAATGCTTGTGATTTTTGTACATTGATTTTGTATCCTGAGACTTTGCTGAAGTTGCTTATCAGCTTAAGGAGATTTTGGTTTGAGACAATGGGGTTTTCTAGATATACAATCATGTCATCTGCAAACAGGGACAATTTGACTTCCTCTTTTCCTATTTGAATACCCATTATTTCCTTCTCCTGCCTAATTGCCCTGGCCAGAACTTCCAACACTGTGTTGAATAGAAGTGGTGAGACAGTGCATCCCTGTCTTGTGCCACTTTTCAAAGGGAATGCTTCCAGTTTTTGCCCATTCAGTATGATATTGGCTGTGGGTTTGTCGTAGATAGCTCTTATTATTTTGAGATACGTCCCATCAATACCTAATTTATTGAGAGTTTTTAGCAAGAAGGGTTGTTGAATTTTGTCAAAGGCCTTTTCTGCATCTATTGAGATAATCATGTGGTTTTTGTCTTTGGTTCTGTTTATATGCTGGTTTACATTTTGCGTATGTTGAACCAGCCTTGCATCCCAGGGATGAAGCCCACTTGATCATGGTGGATAAGCTTTTTGATGTGCTGCTGGATTTGGTTTGCCAGTATTTTATTGAGGATTTTTGCATAAATGTTCGTCAAGGATATTGGTCTGAAATTCTCTTTTTTGGCTGTGTCTCTGCCAGGCTTTGGTATCAGGATGATCCTGGCCTCATAAAATGAGTTACGGAGGATTCCCTCTTTTTGTATTGATTGGAATAGTTTCAGAAGGAATGGTACCAGCTCCTCCTTGTAGCTCTGGTAGAATTCGGCTGTGAATCCATCTGGTACTGGACTTTTTTTGGTTGGTAAGCTATTGATTTTTTGCCACAATTTCAGAGCCTGTTACTGGTCTATTCAGAGATTCAACTTCTTCCTGGTTTAGTCTTGCGAGCGTGTTCGTGTCGAGGGATTTATCCATTTCTTCTAGATTTTCTAGTTTATTTGCATAGAGGTTTTTGTAGTATTCTCTGATGGTAGTTTGTATTTCTGTGGGATTGTTGGTGATATCTCCTTTATCATTTTTTATTGTGTCTATTTGATTCTTCTCTCTTTTCTTCTTTATTAATATTGCTAGCAGTCTATCAATTTTGTTGATCTTTTCAAAAAACCAGCTCCTGGATTCATTAATTTTTTGAAGGGTTTTTTGTGTCTCTATTTCCTTCAGTTCTGCTCTGATTTTAGTTATTTGTTGCCTTCTGCTAGCTTTTGAATGTGTTTGTTCTTGCTTTTCTAGTTCTTTTAATTGTGACGTTAGGGTGTCAATTTTTGATCCTTCCTGCTTCTCTTGTGGGCATTTAGTGCTATAAATTTCCCTCTACACACTGCTTTAAATGTGTCCCAGAGATTCTGGTATGTTATGTCTTTGTTCTTGTTGGAGAAACCTTTCATTTTATACTTGACAGAAGAACTATTAGCCTCCAGAGAAAATCAGTTCATTTGCATTGGACTCAGGTCATGTCTCAAATTTCAAATTTCAGATGTTCCATCACCTGCCATTACTCAAACCTTTCTGGATAGTTTTGGCAGTGCTCACTGAAACAACAGTGACAAACTAGAAGAACTGCTTCCTGTATCCTGGCAAGTGCTTCCTCCTTATACAGATGGTTTTGGAAGACTTCCCAGATTGTGCTTTTGCACTTTTAAGGATGAAGTCTATATGAGAGAGCTGGATGGGATAGCACAGTCTACTCACAGTAAGAGGAATAAGTATTCTTCTTCACCCTGCCTTTTCCCTCTCCCCTCTTGAGGCTTATAAGTCATTTTGTAAGCTGATTACTGTTGAATATTTCATTTTGAAGATAAATCAGGAATTTTACACAGTTGTTGATTCTCTAATTAAGTTTCTGAAGAAAACCAATGAGAAGCCATATTTATTTTAAAAATGGATCGCTTTCTTCATCATTTTCTAGAAAACATTTGCAAATAACATCCCTAGAAATGCAGTTTCTCTATGACAATTCACCTATTAAATGTAAAGTTCCTGTGATGTCATCGTGTGTCCAGATGACTGAAAAATTTTCAGATACTTACCACTGGCTTATTTAAGTAGATTGCTTATTTTGTTTTTGAGACAGGGTCTCACTGTCACCCAAAGTGGTGTGCAGCCTCGGCCCTCCCAAGTAGCTGGGACCATAGGCATTAGCCATCATGCCTAGCTAATTTTTGTATTTTTTGTAGAAACGAGGTTTTGCCCTGTTGCCCAGGCTGGTCTTGAACTCTTGAGCTCAAGTGATCCACCTGCCTCAACCTCCCAAAGTGTTGGGATTAGAGATGTGAGTCACTGTGCCTAGCATAGACTGCTTTAAAAATTTTATTTTTGCCGTATAATATATCTAATTTTAAGTTGTTAATTTTTTTTTGAGACAATGTCTCACTCCGTTGCCCAGGCTGGAGTGCAGTGGTGTGATCTTGTTTCACTGTAACTTCTGACTCCCGGGTTCAAGCGATTCTCCTGTTTCAGCCTCCCCAGTAAGTGGGACTACAGATGTGCGCCACTTCGCCCAGCTAATTTTTGCATTTTCAGTAAAGATGAGGTTTCACCATATTGGTCAGGCTGGTCTCAAACTCCTTACTTCAGGTGACCCACCTGCCTCGGCCTCCCAAAATGCTGGGATTACAGGCGTGAGCCACCATGTTCGGCCCTAAATTGTTAATTCTAAGTTGTCATAATATCCCTTTTTGTACCAACAGAAACAATAATGCACACTTTTCTTTTATCATCAAAACGACATCACTATGGAAGAAAGAGTATCACAGACACATTATTAGGTGTATTGCTTATTGTGCAGTGAGTGAATGAAAATATATCACTTTGCTACAATTCCTATGATATCCCAAGGATTGTCCCAGTAATCACTGCAGTTGCAGAGATTAGCACTGTGCCTAGCACAGAATAGTCATGCTACATCATTGAATAATATCATGAGTAAAAAGTGAAGATGAACTAAATAAAAATTTAGTCTGCCCTTCAACAAAAGGCATTGTCGACACTTCCAAACAGACGTTTGTCTTACCTAGGGCAAAGCTAGCCCTTCATTCTAGGCTTCTCCTTGGGAGTTGTTTGCAAGTTGTTTATAGCAATAGTTTATGGAACACAAAGGCATTTTATCTTTGTGGAGGTAAGAATGATAAACTCCTTCACTCTCCTCAACAGTGACAACACAATCAGTTGTTTCTGAGTGTCCTTCACTAAAGCTGCTGAAAAAACAGATTTCTCTTAGGTATTTATTTATTCATTTTCAATAGCATAAAAATACAGAAATATGTTCTCATAGTAAGCAATTAAAAATGTTAAGTATTTAAAGTTTTTAAAAAAATCTATGATTCATCTGTATTCTAAAAATAATAGTGTGATGTGGATAATTTTTCTTGCCAGTATATATAGATCTAGCTTTTTTTTCTTACTGTTGCCTAATAGTCTGTATTATGAACGGGCATTTGTATTGTTTCCAATATTGCTACAATGTACATCTTTATATATGCAAAATCATACACACAGGTAAGTATTTGGGTAAGTTGTGTGCACACAGAGTTGCATTTGAAATTCGGCACCTTCTTTGATGCTGCACTGTGTATTATTTAGCTCAAATTCTGTTTGCCTATGCCTTCCCTGTTGCTTTTTTTTGCTGGCTGATGTTGCTAGGATGCAGCCTTCCTATTATTTTTTTTACTTTACTAGCCTCTTCATCCCCACAGGTGTCACATCAGTGCAGTCTTGCGCAGGGCCCAGCAGCCTCTCCCATCTTTCATGAAATTGATCTTGTCCTGCCTGTCCAACATGAGCCACTGGGAAGCCTCCCTCACCTCTCCTGTATCCCAGGACTTTCTTCTACTGGCAAGAAAATCGTATAAAGCTACCCTCCCTGCCTGTATATCTTTCTTCTTCCTACAACCTTCCTGGGTAAGTTTCAGGGAAGCCAAGACTCGAACTCTGATTCTTCTGCTTACTACATTGCAGTCACATGCTACTATATTGGCCGAGGACACAGGATCCTCATTTATAACATGCCCTTTCTGGCAGGGTTTTATGAAGATAATAGGGAAAAAGCACCAAGAAAAATCTCCAGCACTTGGTTGATGAAAACATATGTTAGTTAATGTGGTTTCTGTGGGCCCCTGGCACAGACTTCAAGGCAATAACAGTAACAACCATGATGATGATAGCAATAACTATAAAATGGTCATTTACCATGCATGTTACATAATTGGTTCATTATTTCTTCGCAAGACCCTGAGTTAGGTAGGGGAAGTTGTGTACGGGAAAGCCATTCCTCCTCTTCATTCCTGGGTATTCTGTTGCCCTATTTGTGGAGTTTTGGGGTAAATTCTCAAGATTGAGTGAGGCTACTCCTTCCAAATGCTCTAGGCCTCCCCCACTCTCCTGTGTTCATCTCTTCAAGTTGTCCTCTGGACCAAGCCAGGGGATTCATTCCTTCTTATCTCAACTGGAGTTCTGGTGCTCTCTCTCTGTCTCTCTCTCTCTCTCTCTCTCTCTATATATATATATATATATATACGCAATTTTCCTAATTTTATTATCTAGGTTGTTTATCCACCAAAATTTTTAAAGAATTTCATGCTATTTTCTTGTCTATAAAAATAAAATCTGGCCAGGCACAGTGGCTCACACCTGTAATCCCAGCACTTTGGGAGGCTGAGGCAGGCAGATCATGAGGCCAGGAGCTTGAGACCAGCCTGGCCAGCATGGTGAAACTCCATCTCTACTAAAAATACAAAAGTCAGCCGGGCATGGTGGCACATGCCTGTAATCCCAGCTACTCGGGATGCTGAGGCTGGAGAATCTCTTGAACCCGGGAGCAGAGGTTGCAGTGAGATGAGATCGTGCCACTGCACTCCAGCCTGGGTGACAAAGCCAGACTCCATCTCAAAATAAATAAATAAACAAATAAAATAAAATCTACCAGAAGGCAGAAGTGTAGATGGAACATTCTTGGTATATATGTATACTGTACGTAACAAATATACATATATAAACAAGTATGCATATAAAACATAACATCTTAACATAAAAAGCACACACTTATTTCAAACATTTTGCTTATAAGCAAATTTTGCAGATAAAACATATAAAATAAAACAAGCTTAGGTTCTCACAAGATTTTTATAAAAGAATGACAGAATGAGTCTCAGAAAATGAAAATCGGTATTTCCGTGTCCGATTATGAGACTTAAGAAGCCACAATGCTTCAATTCCAAATTCCTAAATAGCTGTTGATAAAATATACCATAAAACAAAATGTTATTAAATCAGACTTAGTGATTTTATATTACTGAATGTCTATCTTGGATTATACTCATGAATTTGATAAGAAACTAAAATTGTGGAAGTTTATAAAGTTTATTTTTATTTATTCTTCTGTAATTACAAATAATGACTATGCACTCAGATTTATTAAAGAGAACTTAAGAAAACAAAGCCACGAAACATACAAAAAACGGGGGAGAAATGTGCTAAAAAGGAGCCTCTTTCTTGAAGGGGCTCAAAAATGTCACCTAAAAGAATAATGATGGTAATAGATTATATTACTTTAAATGTGAAGAATCTATATTGCTAGTGAAAAATAAAAAGATTGAAGAGGCAAGAAAACAGGAAAACTTTTTATTTCTTTTCTACAGATGAATTCTAGCTAATACATGTAGAAGAGATGACAGAATTCGAAAATCACTGTTTGGAAACCTCTCTTGTAATAAGTGATTCAGGCAGATCATAAATAGATGTCAAAATTAGGGGATAATATGTTGTTGGGGGAGACGATGGTCATATGGTCTTGAAAATATCACATCACAGATGACTTACCAACACATTGGAAAGAATATAACTTTAGAAATGGGGAGTTCCAACAGTCACTACATTAACAGAATTCCCAACAGAAAGACAAGACATTGCGTGTTCCTTATACTATGCAATAAGAAGTAGATGGCATCACTAGTATGTAGTGTTTTGCCAAAAATATTTAACCTAAATCTAATCATGAAGAAGCCATACGACTAATCTAGAATGTGGGGCATTCTAAAAGACTAATGTCCTAAATTCTAAGGAAAAAAACTCATAAAACAAAAAGCTTGAGCGTCTGTTCTCGACTTTAAATAATAAAAAGACATCGAACCAAATGCAATGTGAGTCAAAAAAATTGAATCTTGGTAATCCTATAAATGAGGAAAGCTATCAAAGACATCCTGGGGACACTTAGGGACATTTAAGTATGAAACTGATTATATGATATGATGCAATTATTATTAATTTTCTTAAGGTGTGATAATGGGGTACAGCACACCAACATGGCACATGTATACATATGTAAGAAACCTGCACGTTGTGCACGTGTACCATAAAACTTAAAGTATAATAATAATAAAATTAAAAAAAGAAAAGAAAAATCCTTGGTCAAAAAATAAAATAAAATAAAATGAAATAAAATAAAATATCACTGTAAAAAAATAAAAAAAAATCAGTTCTCACTACAAACATTTATTGCTATAGAATAAATATATTTTCAACGTTTCTTTTTTTAAAAAAAAAAAGATGTGATAATGATACTGTGATTTATGTAAGACAACAGGTTCCTACAAATGCATGCTGAAGTACTAAGGCAGGAAGCGGTGATGTCAACAATTACCTTAAATGGTTCTGCAATATCAAAATAGAAAATTTGAAAACTAAATAAAATTTTCCTAATGAATATCAGAGAAAGGCATGGAAAACAGGGTAAGGAAGACAGAGGGTAGAGACAGAACTTGGGGAGAACTAAGCCAAGTTCAGAGGCCCAGTATTCACAGAGAATAGTAATCTAAGACATAATGCACTCATTAAGTTATGAAATAGAGGTTTGTTAAACAACTACTCTGTACCAATTATACATTTTGGAGGGCTAAATCAGTGGGTGAGGCCTGGTGGTGAGAGTCATAATTGGGTACCCTAATTTGGAAAAATAAATAAGGGTTTGCTTACTAGAAGATATACCCATATTACTGTGGGGTCTTCCTGGCAAAAGATAGCTAATAGAATTCATCATGGGAGAGTATTGTAGGACCTGGTAAGGTTCAAAGACCCTAGTGAAGGGCAAGGTTCTGATCATGAAGAGAATGGAGGAATTCTGAAATTCTTCAGTCAATTACTGAAGATTAATATAGAGTGGGTCATAACACCCTGTGCCATGATTAAAAGGCCATTTGGACATGCTCAACCCCAGGTCTGGTTGGCAGTATCGTAGATTTATGGAAGTTAGAGAACCTAGGTCCTGGGGTTGAGGTAATATGACAAAAAGTCAAGCCAGAACACACTGTTCTTGTGAGTTTGCTGATATACCTTGTGAAAATCAGACCCAGCTTTGCCACTGAGGTCTCTTATAAGAACTAGCTACACAATATGCTAAAGAAAACAAAGATAGCAGAAAAATATAGATGGATCAACAAAATGAATACCCACTGTGTGAGGCCATAGCTTCTGCATTAGAGTAGCATCAAAATAATCATTAGAAGACATAACTTCCTTATATTAAAAACATTGTTGGGGGATACAACACCTATATAATCCAATACATATGAAGAGGTAAAAACATTTAAAATAATAATAACCAATTTTGCACATTAAAGACACATTTGAAGGGCAAAATTTAAAAATTGTGTTGAGAATGGCAGGGGATTATTCTTGTCATTGCCACTTTCAGCCTCAAAAACATGTGGCTCATAGGCTCCTACGGTAAAACAAAGAAGCAGACTTTAGAACACGTGCTAGGTTTAACCTTCTGCAAGTGCCTTGTTTGGTGAGAGTTTCAGAAACATTCTGGGCAAGGATGTGAGATGGATCTGCAAGAATATAAGAGTTAATTGCTATGCAGATGATCTAAACAAAGGAAATAACATTTGTAAAGTCCAAGATAGCTTTGTGACCCTTCTGTGAGGAAGACCGAAATGGTATTGGAGATACTGCATGAGAAGAATCTTTAATTAACTTTATCAGACCATAATAATTGCCAGTGAGTTTGTAAATCCCTATTTTCCAAGTTGATTAGTAATATGGTCAAAATTACAAATTGGACACATGTATACACTTTGGTTATGTTCTGTAGTCGTCACACTTCAATGCCACACTCTGTTCTTAGAAGAATATGTTGATAGAGAATTTTATAAGCACCATGATAAAATTATTAATTTATGTGGTTTTAAATTTGGAAATGAAGCTACATAAAAAAAATTAACTTGTTAGAGGGTCAAATGACAATGTCCAATTTCTGAACCATAAGCTTATCAGCTGACAACAATTGATAAGATATTAGAATTGTATCAAAGTTATAAAAATTTGATTTAAATATGTATTTGGTTTCAGCAAGTAATCTATCATTGAATCACAATGTCTTGGATTGACTATCCAAATTTTACAACTGGGATAAAATCTAAGAATATTCATCTAGCCCTTTTATATTACAAGCGAGAAAAGGAAGACCCAGAGAAGTGAGTCTCTGGAATTACTAGATGTAGAAAGCAACAGAATTAAGACTAAAATGTAGATCTTCTTATCCTTAGCCCTTTCTTCTCCGTCAACCACATCATTTCTCTTTTTTCTACCAAAAAGCATAATGCCCCAGAAAATGATATAACTATGTTTTCATTCATTGTTTCTATGAGTTGAAGGTCTTTGGCATGTTTGACTTCTACCTGATTTCTCATCAATGCTCATATCTTCTTAATTATTTCTTTGCTTTCTCAGACATAGGCTACTAATCAAAGCAAGTTACTCTCACGGCCACTGTCTACAGAGTAGGTGGCTTTTATAAATAGTATATAATTTTTTAGATTATAAAGATGAAAAAAATAGTAACCTTTCTTATGCCAAAGGACAAAGCAAGAAAAGGTTCCTAATTATTTTTAAAACATTTTTATTGTATTAAAATATACCTAACATAAAAACTGTCATTTTAACAATTTTAAGAGTACAATTCAGTGGCATTAATTATATTCACAATGTTGTGCAACCATTACCACTGTATTTCCAAAACCCTGTCATCACCACAAACAGAAATTCTATACCCATCAAGCAATAACTCCTCATTTCCTCCTTAATTCAGTCACTAGTTACCTGTAATCTATTTGCTATAAGGAAAAATTTGCCTACTATATATTTCACATAAGTGGAATCATACTATATGTGTGATTTGTTTCTGGCTTATTTCACTTTTTTCAAGATTCATCCATGTTGTAGCATGTGTCAAAGCTTTATTTCTTTTTATGGCTGATTAATATTTCATTTTAGCTGTATGCCATATTTTGTTTATCTAGTCATCTGCCGCTGGACTCTTGATTATGTTTAAATCTGGAAATGTCATTCTTTGATATTCCATCTGTCCAAAGCTCATACAAAATATATTGTCAATTTGGTGTAGCTTTATATTTGACCTTTGGAAAGACATCTGCAAAAAATTAAATTATTTCATGATTTACCACTATCAAATGATAGTAAGAATTATTCAGTAACATGCAATTGGAAACCACTTCACTGTTTCTATTATGTCACAAAACAGGGCTACTATTAATTCATTAATATTGTCTAAGCCTACCTATAGTCCCAGCTACTCAGGAAGCCGAAGTGGGGGGATCGCTTGAACCTCGGAGTTCAAGACTGTAGTGAGCTGTAACAGCACCTGTGAATAACTGTACTATGGGGCAACATCACGAGGTCCCATGTCTAAAAAAGAAAGTTGTCTAAATAGCTTTTATTTTAAAGTTAAAATTTCGGTGATATAAGTGATTTTTCACGCTGGTTTAGAATTACAATCGTAAAAAGATAACGCATACTGTGTAAACATGTAAACACAAATGTCACTAATCCTTAGGAAAAACACAAAGGTATGTGGTTCCGCAGATGGTATTGTGGTTCTTGGAACTCCTAAGCTCTTGTGTGGGCCTAGGAAACAGATTTTAATCTCGACTGATATTTAACCAAGAGTTCTGGGAGGTAGAAACAGAAGATGCAAATAACTCAGCTCCTTTTTCTTTATGCATGCTCTCACCCTTGTAGCTTCAACGGAGCTCTCTTATGCTTCATGATTTATAATGTTCTGACTAATTATCCTATGACCATAGGTTTTGTGTTCCCTCCTAAGTAGCAAATATATATGATTAACAGCTCTGACTTATATTTCTTCTAATTTTTTCATGGTCTCTAGCACATATTCAATTTTCAACAAAAATTCTTAGATATATTTTATTACATTTACTAGCAAGTTTAAAACAGAGATGTAATACCTCTTTTGAGTTTTTAGCAAATGCTTTTGTTCTTTTAACCATGATACTTATGCATAAAATTTATACATAAAAGATATTCCAGAATTAGTTGTTAGCTTGATTTGATTTTTGTTTTTGATTCTTTCTCCCTAACATTATATTTCTTGGTGTTGTGAATGGCTGGCTTCCTATAATTAAAAAAAGACTGGATAGGTTATATTTTTTGAAAGATTTACACTTGAACTATTGAGTGTAATTTAGCTGATTTTTTTCAATGTGGGTCCAGTAAATATTTCTAATATTGTTCAGCATTTTTAAGTACTTCCAAAGAGAGCAAGAAAGTAGTTTCAATACTTTCAGAGAAAAGTTAATTCACAAAGGAAGCTTGTGTTTTATGAGGCTTTCCTGAATTACAGAAATTAAAGATGGAAGGACCCATTAGGTCATTCAGTTCATTCCCTGAAGAGTGCAGAATTGCTCCCTGAAGAATATGCACTAGGGCTTTTCTGGAAAGGAAACATTAAGACTCAACTGCAATTGAGATAGAAAATTTGTAATTTATACATAATAAAGGTTTCTCTCCTCAGATATTAACACTACTGCATATTTTAAAATCTGGCTAACGCATTAATAAAGTGATTAGCAAAAGTCAAGAAAGCCATTTGTTAGTGTACTTCCTGATGATATAAAAAGCTTCTTAGGCAATTAGTTTGGAAGGAAATGAAAATGAACCCCTAATTCCTTCTTCTTATGCCACCCATCTAAGGCTTTTTCTCTTTGTCTCCCAAAATACAATTTCAGTGTCAACTTCTGATTAATACTTCCTGACTGGAACGCATCATGGGTAAAAATTTCTATTAATTCTTCTTGTTCAAGTATGGTGTTCATGAAGACCTTTTAGAAAGATACTATTCCAAATATTGATTTGACAAGTCCACATAGCCACTTTTGCAAGGACTGAAGTTATTAACTCTCTTAGTGTCTCAAAAATAATTTTTAGCCTCAGAAATACTTTTCCATCAAAATTTTGTGGTACCTGATAATTTAACCATAGAATTTTTTTCCTAGGTTAACTTTTCCCAGCTTATTTTTCATAGAACACTTGTCTTAGATGACAGTTCCATTCCACAAGCAAATTGGGGGAAAGATGCATATTTTATTCGCTCTCTTAGAGATGAAAGTACTCATTAATGTCAAGATTGAGAAACCCACAGGGAAGAAAGTTGCTTAGTTTTGAGAAGCCAAATATTTAGCTCAGAAAGTTTCTTATTTTGTGGCCATGATTATGGAATACACTTTTGGAAATGCTGCCTTACAGTTACCAAGCTTTTTCCTTTAAATAAATACGTTGGGTGGGGTAACACTTGTGGTTGTCTACAAGAGAGTTAATCCGCCGTATGAAGTAGTATCTCTTTGAGTTTTTTTATAGGTGATTTTCTAGAAGAAAGAATTGAAGAAATGCCAAGGTAATAAAATGAGTAGTTTAAGAGCATGAGCATTGTCCATAAATTCCTTATTCACTTGTTCAACTTCTACTTATCCTTAACATTTTCCATGTAATTAGCATGGTCCTATGCTTGAGGAGCTGTTGAGTAGGCCTGTTTCCCCAGGCTGATATCTGGTTTTCTGCTTTCAGTTTAGAACAGGTCAGGAACCAGACAAAGAAAACAACTGACAGTCAAACCAATTCTCTTTTGTTGCCCAGATACATAGTGGCCTCTGAGTTTCTCACACTATGATAACTTTTCTGGTTCTCAGTTTCATTATATAAAAATAACAATGACAATGTAACTAACTGTGTGTGATATTGTGAAAACTACTTAATGTCTTATACATTAATATTCACAACTGTACAATGAGGAGCTAGTAATTGGCAAGAGCATTTACAGTTTCTAGAATCTATGCATTTCTCTGTCTGGTTTAGAAATTTAATTTTGCCCCACTCTGGGCAAGATGGATAAATAGGGACTAGATTTACCTTCCAGACAAATACAACAAAAACAAAGACAGACATAGAAAATAAATCTGTTTTTTTTGTTTGTTTGTTTTTCCCAAGGCACTAGATACTATACTACAAAAGACAGTAATCCCCAAGAGACAAGGAGCAAGAGAGATAAACCTTCTGATTGTCCCAGATTTCCACCTTGAGAAAGTTTCCAGGCCAAACCATAGCAAGGGGCAACCCAGAAGGAGTCTGGGAATGTTTGTGAATTGAGGAGACAGAGCAGGGGATCTGGGAAGACCAAGGTGGTAAGTGCTCATAAGAGCACTGGAGAGGAGAACACTGAGGAAATGGGAAACTGAGATCTATGGAAAGCCATCGGAATATTCAGCAGTACTGACCAGCACACACCTGTGAACAAACTACCTGAATCTAGGGAAAGAACCAGTGAAACGACTCAAGAAACAGTGCCTACTGCTCACTTAGGGCCTGGGAAAGTGCTTGTTTCTGCTATCCAGCCTGGAAAAGCTCAGACTTCAAAAAGTATTGGGTAGAGTACTCAGTAAGACCTTGATCAGAAGTAAAAAACAATTAGCTCTGGAATGCGAATTTCTCAAAACCCATCTAAAAATCATAAATTACAACCAAAATGATTGAACTATTTCCAAGTAAGTTAACATCCAGAACAAAATTCAAGAATATTTGTTGGAGTATAAGATATCCCTCACCTAACAATGGAAAAATTCACAATGTCTGGCAGTCAGTCAAAGATATCCAGATGTGCAAAGAAACCGGAAAACATAACTCATAATGGGGAGACTAATCGATCAATTGAAACTAATGCAGAGCTGATAAAGATGCTACAATTAGCAGGCAAGGGCATTCAAACAGTTATTTTAACTGTATTCTACATGTTTCAAAAGTTAAATAGAGATATAGAAAATATAAATTTTTGAGATGAAAACTACAATGTTTGAGATAAAGAAAATACACTGGATGGGATTAATGGCAGATAGAGTACTGCAAAAGAAAAGATTAGTGAACTTGAAAATGTGGCAACAGAAACTATCCAAAATGAAACAAAAAGAAAAAGACAATAAAATTTTTAAATGAGCACAGCCTCAGTGCCTTGAAGGATAACTTGAAGTCACTTAATATAAACATACTTGACATCTCTGAGGATAGGGGGTACAGAAACAAATATTTGAAAAAACAATGGCCAAAATTATTCCAAATGTAATAAAAACAATAAAACCTTAGATCTAAGAAGCTCAATGAACTCAAAGCATACGAAGCATGAAGAAAACTACACCAAGGCACCTCATAATCAAGTTGATAAAAAACATTGGCAAAGAGAACATCGTAAAAGCAGACAGAAAAGAAAGATATTACATACAAAGGAACAAAAATAAGGATTACAGCAGACTTCCCATTCAAAATAATACAAATAATAGGATAGTGGAGCAACATCTTTAAGGTAAAGAAACATCTGTCAACCAAGAATTCTATACCCAGCAAAATACTATTCAAATACTAAGGAAAAAATAAAGACATATAAAAGCTGAAAGAATTAATCACTAGCAAACTTATACTGTAGTTCCCCCTTATCCACAGTTTCACTTTCTTCAGTTTCAGTTATTGGTAGTAAACCATGGTTCCAAAAATTAAGATATTTTCAGAGACAGAGAGAGAGAAAGATGTTTATATAACTTATTATGATATAATGTTATAATTGTTCTGTTATTATTATTAATCTCTTAATTGTTCTATTATTATTATTAATCTCTTACTGTAACAAATTTATTAAACTTGATCATAGGTATGTATGTATAGGAAAAAACATAGTCTATATAGGGTTTGGTATTATCTGCAGTTTCAGGCATCCACTGGGAGTTTGGAATGTATCCCACATGCATGAAGGGGAACTACTGTTTTACAAGGAATGTTCAAGGAAGTTATTCAAGCAGAAGAAAAATGATACTAGATGAAATATAAATGAACGACACTAGATGAAATCTTTTGTGAAACTACACAAAGGAATGAAGACCATTAGTAATGACGACTAGATGAGTATATGTTTTTTTATCATTTAAATTACCTTATTATGTAATTATTTAATCAACGATAATAAAATAGAGTTTATAATAGAAGTTTAAAATTTAAGTTTAAAATATAATGTACAACAGCAAGAACACAAAAGCTGGGAAAGGAGAAATGAGTGTATATTGTATATGGAGTAGAATAATATCATTTGAAGGTAGACTGTGTTGAGTTAAACATATAAACTACACAGCCTAACAAAATTAAATAAAAGAGTTATAATTAATAAACCAACAAAGGAGATAAAATGGCATGATAAAAATACTCCATCTGAAAGAAACCAGAAAAAGAGAAAAAAGGGAACAAAGGAGGGTTGAAATATATTAACAATGAAGAGGAATGCGGTACATGTAAAACTATATTAATAAACACATTAATTATAAATGGTCTCCACAAATGAAAGGCAGCTATTGTCAGACTGGATAAAAAATATGACCAGATTGGATAAAAAATAGGTATATGTTACCTATAAAAAATGCACTTTAAATATAATGATACAAATAGGATAAGAGTAAAAGGGTGGGGAAAAGGTATGCCCATGCCCACACTAATAAAAAGAGAGTATGGCTACATTAATATAGAACAAAGTAGATTTTAGGCCAAAATCATTACCAGGATTAAGATGGTCATTTCACAACAAAAGGATCAATTTATTATAATCCTAAACAATTATGTACTAGAAAGACTTTGAAATACATGCAGCAAAACTAATACAACTGCAAAAAGAAATAGATATGATAAATCTACAATTATAGAAATAGATTTCAATACCTGTCTCTCAATAATTGATAGAACAAGTAGACAGGATGTCAACAAGTTGATGGTAATGAGGAACAACACTATCATCCAACTTAACCTAATTAATATTTATAAAATACTCCGCCCAATAACAATGGAATACACATTTTTTTGAGTGCACATGAAACATTTACCATGAAATCGAATTTTTAAAAGTCTTAGGTATCATTTATTAAAATGTTTTAATCTTCACTTTTAAATCTTTATAGCTTTTCTTTAAAACATCAATTTATAAGCAATCTGCTTTATCATAGAAATAAACTACTCTAAACTACATTTTCTTTGGAAATTTTAAATTTAGCTTCAATAAAATACAGAAATATAACTCTTTATAGAGATATATTTGGTATTCTAAATATGAGTCTGGCCTAAAGAAAAAGGAAAATGTTTGTTGCCATATTGAAAACGTAGAGCGTAATTAATATACACTATTATCACCTGGTAAAATTACTCAGTATGTTTGGAGATTTCATATCTTTAGCAAACACTAAAGATATTAATAACTTGGGGATTAGAAGCACCATTAAACAGATGCCATTTTGGCAAATGTCCTTAATTTGTTAGTTTTAATCAATGTTTTTGGTTTAAAAAAAAAAAAAGCTGCTTAGAATATCTCTCCACATTCTTTTGTCAGATACTGAGTGCAGTTTCCAAGAGGCCTACTCAGTAGTCCAAGATTTAATAGTATCTTCTTATCTACCGCAAAGGTTAAACAGGGATAAAATTGGCCATAGCTTGAAAGAACCAAGCAGAGTGGGGGAGTGAACAAATTTAGGATCGGGTTGGCTTTAGCGTCACAAATCAACTTAAAAGGTAACTTGCAACCTCCTTGAAGGAGGTTCAGAGGCAATCTCCTTGAGTAAATTCTGCAAGAGCTGGCAGTTCAGCCAGGAGCCAGGGCATATCCTGTTTTTGATCCCTCTCTACCTCACCCATGTTTAAAACTGGATTGCTCTTGCGATGCAGTATGTGTATATTGGAACAGCACCCAGCTCAAGACTCAGAGAGAGACTCGGGTGTAAGGTTACAGAGCAGAGCTAACATTACTGTCAGCCACTACACATTGTCGGCACAGTTGTGTTCATTAGTGTTGTCTCACTTCATTCTTACACAAGCATCATCATGTAAGTTGTATATTCCTATTTAAAGACAAGGACACTGAGGCACACAGAGATGCTGCAAACTGTCAGTTTAAAAGTTAGGAAGTAGAAGTGGCATTTTTCAACACAGAGCTCCCGATAACAAGTCTAATGTTATTCTCATCCTTAGCTTTGTGCTATATTGTCTCCCACATTTAACACTGCTCCAAAAAAGGCTTTGAATCAACTGTCTTGGGTTTATGTCTGCATGTGTTACTCACTAGTTATTTGATATGGGCCTCAATTTTTTCATGCTAACACTGAGAATCATAAAAGTGTATAAATAAACTCACATACCTAAAGTACCTGTTAGAATACATGGACCACAGGAGACACTTATTCCTGTATCAGTATATAGACTTTTAAACCCTTGATGTTGGCATCTTTGTGTTAATAAACAAAACCCTAGAAGAAGGCGTTGCCAATTTACTAAAGGTGTCTAAATATGATAATGAACATAAATACCTGTGGAGAGGATATCAACATGTTAGAAACACTGAAGGTAATTGGAATCACGCCTCTCGAAATATTCCTGAGGTTAAATGTTATTTATTAGTTAATATATCTTAAGAATATTTTTAATGTGGGCTTTTGAGTTATGGTTGGAGTTTTATCACAATTGATAAAGTAAGAACAATTGTCCTATCTTTGTATAATTGTAGAATGTCTTGAAGATTGATCATTTTTAATCTATAGAACTTGACCTAGAAAATTCCTATGATCATACATTAAGTATAGAAACACTTTCATTTCCTTTACCCACTTTCCTAAGAGGTTTGTTGGTTGATCATCAGGAAAAGTGTATGACATGAATCATAATTATTTGATACTTCAGTCCTTGGGCCTTTTTCCTATTTATGTTGGCAATTCTGATTTCCTTCCTTTAATAAATTTATCATCAATTTATTACAATAATTAATGAAGATGTCCCAGAAACAAATGTCTCCCTTAAGTAGATGTTTTTTAAATACTAATAAACAACTTGCTGTTTTAAATTTTCATAACAAACTTATCACATGCAAAACTGTACCATAAATTATAGATACCCATCATTAGTAATGTATAGACTATCCAATGTCATACATATTAAATAGAGAGTAACTTAAAATAGCCCTGGTTTCTTTGACTGTATTGTGCATTCACTGTATTGCAGGCATATTAAATATCTCTGTTCATTAATATCTTACTCTGAGTATTTTTATACAATTAGCAAGCAACTTCTAATTACAACTTCTAATTAAATAACATTACAACGATAAGAAGCTATTAGTTTTGGTCAACTGGATTTCAATGGGTTAACTGGGATCTTTGGTCCTGAGACTGTTCATATCCTTAGACTTCACAACCCTAGCAGAGGCTGGCTCTGCAATAAGTCTCACATTACATGCGGATTAGATTTGTAGAAATCCTGTAACTCAATAGGTACCTGCCTATTCTCTCCTGGCGTCAGCCTGCCTGCACTGCTTTGCTCTGTAGACATACCTGGCATTCCACCCATGCCTCCCCACTTAGTAAAGTGAACTGGAGTCAGCCTACCAAAACATTGGGGTATTGTTGTGAAGGAGAAAGCCCCCTGACAGCCAAGAAAAGTGTGAAGTCAGGCTTGCAATGCCTTGTACCTTCCTCTGAAGCATACATGCTAATCTTCCTAATTTCTTTACATCCTTATTACAGCAAGGTTGGAGTACAGATATTTCCAGGTATTTGTCAGTACAGTGCAGTCATAGTCCAAAGGTAAGATGGAGTTCTGGCTGTTTTTCTTCCTCTCTTCTCTTCTCTTCTCTTCCTCCACCACCCTCACTTCCTTGACCACCAGGCTTTCCCTCCCTGCACCTCTCCGTCTCCCCTAACAGTGTACCTTGACAAACATGTTTACACTCAAAGGTGGGAAAACAACACCAAACACCAAGCACAACAAAAAACAGGCTTGGCACCAAATCCTAGAGCACTCAGTGGACTGATTTCTGGGAGCTGTGCCAAACGCGATAAGCACTGCTATTTTAACACATCTCTAGTGCTCAGCAGAAATCATTCATTAAATAATTAGCATGTTACCTTGTTAAGAATCTTTAAAACTAAGGTGAGATTTTCATTCAGGAAGCACATCAGATTGTTTAGCATCTTTTTCTAATTAAGCATTAATCCCTCCCAGGAAGAATGAGTCGCTCAAGCAAGTGAACTTTCAAAGATAAGGGATTTCTCTTTTGTAAACTGCAATTAACAGCTTTTAACAGCCAGCATTAATCCGGTTTTCCCAGCAGTTGAAATGATTCTGATGATTTTTACTTCTTGCTCCTTATGCAGCTGACCAAACTCAAGAAATAGAGACTTTTATGACAAATATGGAAATGAGATGAGCAGAAAAAAAAAAAACCCGAACAAAACAAAACAAAAAAACCCTCAAATTGCATTGCAATCCCATAGAGCATCCTTCTTATGGGAGATTTTTTCCAGTGCATCAATTAGCAGCACTCTCTGTGGAGACATTAGGTGGCATTCTGTGTGACAGTTTGGTTGCAATTCTGCCTTTCACAGGTGCAGAACTTATCCTGACAGTCAAACTGTGTCATGTGCCCTAATCATAATCACATTTTTTAAATTATACTTTAAGTTTTGGGATACATGTGCAGAATGTGCAGGTTTGTTACATAGATATATACATGCCATGGTGGTTTGCTGCACCCATCAATCCATCATCTACATTAGGTATTTCTCCTAATGCTATCCCTGCCCTAGACCCCCATCCCCCAACGGGCCTTGATGTGTGATGCCCCACCCCCGTGTCCATGTGTTCTCATTGTTAAACTCCCACTTATGAGTGAGAACATGCGGTGTTTGGTTTTCTGTTCCTGTGTTAGTTTGCTGTGAATGATGATTTCCAGCTTCTTCCATGTCCCTGCAGAGGACATAAACTCATTTTTTATGGCTGCATAGTATTCCACGGTGTATATGTGTCACATTTTCTTTATCCAGTCTGTCATTGATGGGCATTTGGGTTGGTTCCAAGTCTTTGCTATTGTGAACAGATGCACATTTTAAAAAAAATTTTTGTATTTTAAAATGAAAAATGCATTTTATGGTTGTATTGATAAGAAGCTCTGGAGAAGTCTTAATGTCCTACAGTTTTGTACCATTCAACTACTTACTTATAATTTTTTGTAGCAAAATCAAAGATTAAATCTTCATCCTTTCGTGTGAAGACGTAAGTTAAGGATTTACATTCTCTTGTAGCTGGTAATTCTAGAGAAATAAACAATCATCTTCTAAGTGAGTTCTTACACCAACATTCATTGTTATGGGGAAAAACCATAAGCTATTTCTTTCCTAGAAGTTATCAGGCTTCACCATTTTCAAAAAAGGATATGTGAAAATCAAAGATGAAAGGTGAGTCTTATGCAATTCTAAGAGGGACAGCAACTGATTTTTCCTTGAAGGCAATCTGATCCAATCTCCCTACTTTATGGAAAATTAAACTAAAACTAGCAAGGCAAAGTGACATATCCAAGGTCACACACTAATTGATGGTAAAGCCAGGAATAAAACCAAGTCTATTAGCTCCCAATGTAGGAAATTCTGTTCTTTTGATATACCAACTTGCTGACATCTCCACTTAAAAACTGCAGATGTAATTTAAAAAGAAAAGGGGAGACACTGACCTACAGAAGGTCCTTTTAAAAATGACTATTGCATAGATAGACTGAAAATAAACAAAATGATAAACCAGCAAACCCTAACTGAAAAAGTAGAACGTGATAGAAAAATATCAACTTTTCTGTTTAAACCTCATGAGTACAGCAGTTACTCAAATACTTTCAGCACACTTTGAAAGTAGAGAACTTTGTTGTGTGTTTTGAGGAATTACCTGTACATTGAAGACTAGTGTTTGTCCTCAATAACTTTCTACCTAATTATTGGGATAGGGTAAACACATTTAAAAACCACAGAATTCCAACCTGAAGGCAAATGAATACAATACAATACAATGCAGGAAGTGCAAATGAATACAATGGTGTTGGCATTGATTTAATAGTATTTAGCACTGCATATGTAAACCTGATGGTTTCCAAGTTACTCATGTTATATTAGTCAGGCTTTTATTTCTGCGTTTAAATTGTTGTTTAGAAACGACACTGAGGCCGGGAGTGGTGGCTCACAACTGTAATCCTAGCACTTTGGTAGGCCAAGATGGGCAGATGGCTTGAGCTCAGGAATTCGAGACCAGCCTGGGCAACACGGTGAAATGCCATCTCCACAAAAATTCAAAACTAGCCAGATGTGGTGGTGTGTGCCTGTAGTCCCAGCTACTCAGGGGGCTGAAGCAGGAGTATCACTTGAACCCAGGAGGTCGAGGTTGCAGTGAGCTGAGATCATGCCGCTGCATTGCAGCCTAAGTGAAAAAGTGAGACCCTGTCTCAAAAAAAAAAAAAAAAAAGAAACTACAATGGAAAAATATAAAATGTAACACACACATAACCCTACATTTAAATAGGCATACCAAACTTTTTGGTATAGTCAGAAAACAACCATGTTGGCTATGCTCACTTAGTCTGCCAGTTTTCAGTCTATTGCTGTGCTAGCTACCGTGCAGGGAACCCAAAACTAACGGATATAGTCACTTTTCCCCAGAAGTTTACAACTTATCTTGAAGAGATATATTGTACAACAATATAGTAATAGAACTAGTGAAATTATAAAGATGATGTGATGTTTGATACAACACCAAAATGAGAGCTTCAAACAATCAGGTACATTAAACATTTAGAGGAAAGGCAGCCAATTACAGCTTGCTTTAATTGGAAAAATTCTCACTAAGAAATTAATAATTGAGTTGGGCCTTGAAGGCTGGGTCTGATTAGATACTAGTTTTACTTTTTTGTTCAGAGATTTGAGGATAGCATATATTAACATATTGAAGTTATTACAGGCAAATCCCTATAAATTCACACAATATTTTATATACATGGTGCTATGGATAGACCACAATTATATAGACCACAACTATAATATGTGTTAACTCTCCTATCAGTAATCCACAAATATTTTAATCCTTCAGATCCTCTGAAGTTCAACTTAAGTACCAATTTCTTCATAAATTAATTCAAAACCACTTCAGTTAATAGTGTTCATTCCCTTTCCTAAGCACTCCTAGTACTTAGAGTGTAAACTAATTTTTATACAGGGACATATCAGAAGTACTATTTATTTAAATTTATTTTAGAGATGGCATCTTGCTTTGTGGCCCAGGTTGGAGTGCTGTAGCAGGATCATAGCTCACTGATAGTACAAATTCCCGAGCTCAAGTGACCCTCCTGCCTTAGCCTCTCAAGTAGGTGGGACCAACTGCAGGCAAGTGCCACATCACTCAGCTAATTTTTAAATTTTTTGTAGAGATGGGGTCTCACCACTTTGCCCAGACTTGTCTCGAATTCCTGGGCTTAAGTGATCCTCCTGCCTCAGCCTCCCAAAGTGCTGGGATCACAGGCCTGAGCCACCTGTCTGGCCCCAGAAGTATTCTTAAAAGAGAATTAATCTGGATCTCAGGTGGGTACTTTCCTAAGTATCTTGTAAAGTCTTTGAAGACAAGATAGAAATAGGACAGAGAAATAAATTCACAGTAGAATGATCCCTGGGATGAATATCGTCAGGTTGATGCCAGCCTGGAAAGAAGATACCAGCAGGTAACTATAGGACCTGTCTCAATTCTACCATTTATTGTTTATGAAATATGTACCTTGGTATCTTGTTTATCAGATTTTTAAATGATTGCAATCAGGAGTGAGGATGGATAGTACATATATGAGAAAAAAGAATAAGAATGTGAAGTGATTTTAATATATGCATATTTTAGCCTAAAACAAAGACCATCAAATGTAATATAGAAACATTTAAGGACTTGGATACAAAACTCCTTAAATTTTGTGTATGTTTTATATTTTATGACACTTTGATATAATGGTTGCAATATTTTCAAGAAAGACTCAGGTTAATGTGTGATATGATCATGAAAAAATTGATTATGACCTTGATATGCATTTGATGAATAGAAATATAGGTCTCTGGAAGCTGGGAAGTAATAGTGACTTTGCACCGGTTAGTCCATTTGTAGTTGTGTGCTCAAATTTGGATGGTGCACTTTTAAATATACATGTATAGACAAATAGGAATATGTCCAATGTGAACAACTAGGATACGAGGGATCTCAAAACCATGCCATTAAGGAAGACTTGAAGGAATTGGGTATATTTAGCTTGAAGAAACTAAAACTTGTGATTAGAGTATAAAAAGTCAGGAAACAACTGATGCTGGAGAGGATGTGGAGCAATATAAACACTTTTACACTGTTGGTGGGAGTGTAAATTAGTTCAACCATTGGGGAAGACAGTGTGCAGATTCCTCAATGATCTAGAACCAGAAATACCATTTGACCCAGCAATCCCATTACTGGGTATATACCCAAAGGATTATAAATCATTCTACTATAGAGACGCATGAACACATATGTTTATTGCAGCACTATTCACAATAGCAAAGACTTAGAACCAACCAAAATGCCCATCAATGATAGACTGGATAAAGAAAATGTGACACATATACACCATGGAATACTATGCAGCCATAAAAAAGGATGAGTTAATGTCCTTTGCAGGGACATGGATGAAGCTGCAAACCATTATTCTCAGCAAACTAACACAGGAACAGAAAACCAAACACCACATGTTCTCACTCATGAGTGGGAGTCGAGCAATGAGAGCACATGGACACAGGGAGGGGAACTTCACACACTGGGGCCTGTCAGGGGGTTGGGGGATAGGGGAGGGACAGAATTAGGAGAAATACCTAATGTAAATGACAGATCGATGGGTGCAGCAGACCACCATGGCACGTGTATACCTATGTAACAAACCTGCACGTTCTGCACATGTATCCCAAAACTTAAAGTATAACAAAAAAAAGAATATTCCTCAAATGTTTTAAATACTCTCTTAAAGAAAACCTTTAGCTATATATTTTCTACATGACTCCAAATTTCAGAATTTTTGTTCGAGAGAATGTGATTTTGGTTCAGTACAAGAAATAACTTTTAAAAATAATTAGAGCTTTTCAGAAATGAAATGGACCACTGTTTGGCGGAGGTAGGGATTCTTTTACGGGAGGTTTAGAAACACAGAGTTTATGATCATCCAGTAAGAATGTTGAGCAGGGAATTTGATTATGGTTGCCAGTATAGGATTTAAGGTCTAGAAGTTAGAGTTCAATCTTGAACTTCTATGCTTCCATAATTCCATGGCATTGGGCACTTGATTATATTAAATTTATATATGTATCACTTTGTCCTCTAGTCCAAGTCCCATCTCCTTAACAATAGTGACTCTCCAACATTATGTCATGTTGTAAACTTTTTCCTTTGCTCTTTTTCTTAGCACAGAGTAGTGTGTTTTACACAAAGCAGATACATAACACATATCTTGAGTTAATTGAATAGGATATTGAACCAAGCAAAAACTAGATAATGGTGAAAAACTGGCACTACCTAGTTCCATAGTTAGGAGCTTTATGCACCAACGGGCTCCAGCACGGAATTTTGTCCTACTCTTTTTGTAATGTAATAAATATACTGGCAACCAGAGAAAGCTACATACACATCATTCATGGAAGTGTGGGGTTCCCTTTCTCAGAAGCAGCTGTTCACATTGATTTATATTACAGGATTCGCGACACTTGCTTTTCAGAACTGATGCTGGAAGAGAGGACCACGGCCAGGTCATGCTAGAGAAAGAAGGCAGGAAGCACCAGCGCAGGTGCAATGGGATTTACCAAGACGTGATATCTGGAGCAATCTTCTACTTTTGACTTATACCTGAGCTAAAAACAAAGCAGTTTAGTCCATCATGAAAAACACAGCATTATACTCATTTATCTGTAGGAGAGGTAAACATTGATTTCAAATCACACAGTTTTTACCTTTTCTCAGCTCAAAAGAAGAGGTGGAAAAATAGAGGGAAATAAACATTTGATGCTTAATTTATAGATTAGCAGTACTGTGGAAAGTGTCCCTCTGGAAGAAAAACGGAGAAAAAAAAAAAACAAATGTTGCCAATTTATGTAAGAACTTGCCTTTGGCCAGTATAAAATGGGCCCTAATTTGGGAGAAGGGCCAAAAATGAATAATCCACTCATTTCAATCTCTCAAATACTTCTCACACCTTTATCTCCACCCTGATCTTTAATAGCATCCCATTACATGATGTTACTTATTTTTTTATATATATACTTTAAGTTCTGGGATACATGTGCAGAACGTGCAGGTTTGTTACATAGGTATACACGTGTCATGGTGGTTTGCTGCACCCATCAACCTGTCATCTACATTAGGTATTTCTCCTAATGCTATCCCTCCCCTAGCCTCCCACCCCCTGACAGGCCCCGGTGTGTGATATTCCCCTCCCTGTGTCCATGTGTTCTCATTGTTCAACTCCCATATTTTTTAAGAGAGCTTGTAGAACGAACGCCATAAATAACAGAAAATGTATTTTTTTTGTAATGACATGATTTTTCTTGCTTGTCCTTAGTTCTTATTTTCAAAACTGGAACATTTATAAACTCAAAAGATAAGGAAGCACATCATTATCCTACAATTAGACACGATATATTCACTGCATTTCAAGGCCTTATTATAAAAGTCAGGTGGAAAAATAAAATAATGCTTTAGGGACATCTTTAATGAGCTTTACTCAAAATGAGATGGTATATGCCACACTATCTTAACTAACTCTACCTTTCTTCTGTACTCAGAATATTCCATTATGGACAAGATATCAACCAATGACTTAAGATTGCTATCAAATTGAAATATGGAGGAGTAGCAAAGAATTTTAGAAGAATTCTATCACATGTGTAATGAAACAAGTAACAATGTTTAAAACAACTATATCCATGAGTTATTAATTTTGGCAATTATAATGTTACATGCTCTGACAATTCTTATTTTCTGTATCTACTGATCTTTGTTACAAACAAAAAATGGAAACAGATAAATGAAAATGATGCACTAGAAAGATAAGTCATCCTCTGTGGCTCTCATATATCACATGGCATATTTCAGTAGAAACATGTGAGAAGCAAGACATTACAGTGCTTTCATAACAGTTTACAGTGTATCTCAGAGAGGCAGTTTTTAAGCTGCATGTTTAGTTTAAATGTAAATCAGTTATTAATTTACTCCATAAAGAATTTCAAATAAGAGCTAATCTCAATGTATATTCAATCAAAGAGCATCTTAGTGTCTCTATATTTTAAAGTCGTTTATCAACGATCACCTCAAGTTTCTAAAACTTTTAAAACATTTATGCCAACCCTTTATCCACTCTACAACTCAAATATAAACTCACAAGTGGAAAGTTTTGTTGCCATCAAAATTTTTACCTTTGGAGAATGTACCACAACTTCAACACTGTTGACGTTGTTCAAAATATTTAGACATTAGTCTTTTAGATTATACTTCAGAACAGATTCTTATTCAGTTAGAAGGGATTTTATTTTTCAATTAATTAATTTTTAAATTTACAAATAAAAATTGTAGATATTTTATGGTGTATAGTGTATAACATGATGTTTTGAAATATGTGTACAAGCATTACCTTACATGCTTATTATAAAGTCTACTCTTAGCAAGTTTCAAATGTATAATACATTGTTGTTAAATATAGATATCATGTTGTACAATAGATCTCTTGAATTTATCCTACTGTCTAATTGAAATTTTGAATCCTTTGACCAATAATTCCCCAGTCAACGCCCCACGCCCCCCCGCCTTCTCTTGGTAACCAGCCATTGGTAACCACCATTCCACTCTGCATTGGACATTTTTAGATTCCATATATAAGTGAGAACATACAATATTTGTCTTTCTGTGGCCTGGCTTATTTCACTTAACATAATATCCTCTGGGTTAATCCAAGTTATCGTAAATGACAGGATTTCCTTTTTTATTCTTCATAGGTAAATTGGATTTTGGAAAATGGTTTTCAGAAAGGCTGCTAAAATAGAGAATTGTGCCCATAAAGTAACGGGATTTAATCGTTGCTGTTTCTTCTAAGATTCTACAAAAGCAACTCAAAGTGGAGCAATGTTTTGGGTGAAGGCAACACAATTTCAGCCGCCTCCCCAGGTGACTACTTTACAGGCAGTATTGAACTGCAGTAAAGAGCATTAACATTGGAGCTGGACATACCTGGGTTGCTTGATCTTAATGAACATGTTTCATCAACTTTCAGTAGGGGCGATAACTCCTACCTCAAAGTTATAGGTATTGTCAATTACAGTATTGAAGAAAAATGTTCACAAGATTTGGTAAAGTTTAAAATGTCCATTACTCTATAATGTCACCTCATTTTTGTTGTTGAACCTATCTACTTTTATGGGTGATCATCATAATTGAATCTTTAACATAGTTTAACAGATCTTAAAATTCAGCATATTTTATCAGGGTTTTGTTGTTACAGCAAACCTGTTATTAGAAAATGATAATAGCCTAATAAGTCATAGTTAACAAATGTCAGGTGATTCCTCTTGTGAAATCAAACTAAATTGCAGATATTAATGAAAAGTCTTCTATGGCCCCAAGGTCAGGAGAGTCTGTGGGAAGAGAGGAAAGATTTAACACAAAAAATTAAATAAAATTTTTCTTGGTGAGCAAATGATAATCTCCCACAGAGATATTAATTGGCCCACGGTCTGACTGAGGTTATAAGAAAACAGGTGGGAGATGCATGATTTAGAAAAAAAGGTAAATATATCATATGGACCATCAGTCAGTCAATATTTACAGAAGTTCCATTTCCTCATGCACAAATGGTTCACATCCTTTAATATTTTTCATCAGTAAAACTGAAAGGGGCTAATGATAACGTCCTTAAAAATCTGTGGACTAAAATAAATGCTTCTATAGTCCACCTAACACTTGAAATAGACTTCATGTCAGAAATTGAGGACTCTACTATAGGTTTAATTTCAATAAAACTCTTTGTACAATAATAGTCACACTTTATGTTTCTAATATGTCCCTAAAGATGGATTTTCTCTCCCAGTATTCTCTCATTAAAAAACTTTAAAATTTTTTGTAAATGCCTGGCATTTTCATCATTAAAGTAATGTCACAATATAGGATATTCAGAAAAAGTATTCATAATGCTATAACTCTAAAAGTGACCACTGTTACAATGTTTGTGTTTTATTTTTCTGGTTTTCATTTATATAAATATATAATTTTACCTAATTTTAATCAGAGTATAAATATACTTTTGTATCCTTTTTTCTGTCTTGGTAAAAACTATATTGTCTTCCCAACCGATTGTTATAATGCCTTTTTATGTTTCTATTAGATACAGAATTTAAAAATTATTCCTATCAAACTTGTAATATTAGCATATTTTATCTTCACATAGCATGAAGCTGATAGGCTAGCTAATGTGTAGGCCCACATTATATGTTAAGATATTCATGCATGGAGAAAGAATTCTGGTGGACTTGGCAGCATGAAATTAAATTCTGGCTTGGCCATTGTGTAAATTTGGGCAAGTTGTTTAAATTCTTTAACCCTCAGTGTCTTCTTTTGTAAATAGGGAAATATCTTCTTATAAAGTCATGGGAATTAAATAAAATAATTCACATAAAAGCACTTAGTACAATGTCTCAAATGTAGTAAGATCTCAATCACTATTAACAAACTAGCATTGAAGTGACCCATTGCCCAAACCAGTGCTTCTCTCTATATATCATGCTGAGAACCTGGGAGTCAACACAGTGATGAATATATGCCTTAATCTCCATAGCTCCTATACATCAGTCACTGGGCCGAGGATTATCACAATCAATTTTTCATGATTATTTTACAATTCACATTTCCTCAGAAATACATACGCAGCTTTCACTGTGCATTTTCCCAAATGTTAAACATGATTGACAGAGAAACATAATACTCAAATCTCAACACAAAGTGTTCACATTTGAAATGCTAAGATCTCCAAAATGCCAAGCCCGATCTTTTGCAGACATCCACGTAGATTCAAAATATATAATTTGCTTCCTAGCCCTTAAGAGGACCAAGTTGACATGCACACAGCTTCCAGCCCCTCCCCCACCACACACATATACCCACAAATGCTGGTATAAAATAATAATACCATAGGCTTCACATTTCTAAGGTGAGATGTGCTTTTGGAGGGTCTTCACAATTTCAGTTTGCCTGTATGTGAAATAGAGGATTGAATTTATAAAACGGAGTGACATTATGATGCATAAATCTTATTCCAAATGTTAATGTATGGGTTTCACAAGATCTACTTTGCTTTACAGCCAGAGAATGGCTTTTCTCAGTAGCTCAATGGCTCAATTTCCATGGCAGTGCCACTCCAAGAAAATTGAGTGGTTATCAGACTGAGAATTTTTGTTTCGGGAGTCTGAGTATAAATTTTATTCTGCCCCAGTATGAGCACTGTGATTTACACACACACACACACACACACACACACAAATATTATAAACATATAGTGTAACTGTGAAATGAAAACAAAAATCTCTATATAATCATCCCAAATTCTTTCATAAAGGAATACATTTGTGTTACCAACAGAGGACTTTGTAGATACATTGCAAATGTACATGTGAAAATAAATTCCAGCACATTGATTAGGTTAATATCATCTAAGAAAGGGACTTGACCATCATGATAAGAACAAACTGTAATGAATGGTGTATTGGGTTGGAAATTTAGTACTCTGGGCACGAGTTGGCCCCTCTCACTAATCCATCATGAAATTAGAGGTGAGGTGCAAGATTATTTGGCCTGGCGTTAAGGTTATCAACTGGAACTGTCCTAATTTTAAAACTGAAAGGCCTACATCTCAGAAACCCTTGCAGTTCCGGGCAAACAGTCCCAGGCAAACAGTTAGCTGAACATAAAGGGAGAAAACATTGAGAACACTGAGTGAAATCTATATGTTAGGCTAGCATGGGAAGTCGGGAAAGGAAGGGCAATGACTTAAAACAGTAATAAACTGCAAACCTGGGAACATTCAAGTCATTTGGAACTTTTGGAAGACTCGAGTTACCACAAAGAGGAAGTACTGGCCAGAAGTATTTTTGGACTAAAGACTGTACAACATCTACAGTTCCAGGACTGGACTTCCCCAACTCTTAGTTGATTTAAAACTATTCCAGAAGATGTTGGCTTGTTAAAAGATACAGATCTGCCAGGACAGACCTTTCTGCTTTTAGGATTACACAGTTATACATCCCTTTCTATGCCTCACCTGCTTCCTTTGCCTCTTCTGTTTCTTTTTTTTTTTTTTTTTTTTTTGAGACGGAGTCTCGCTCGGTCGCCCAGGCTGGAGTGCAGTGGCGCGAACTCGGCTCACTGCAAGCTCCGCCTCCCGGGTTCACGCCATTCTCCTGCCTCAGCCTCTCCGAGTAGCTGGGACTACAGGCACCCGACACTGCGCCCAGCTAATTTTTTGTATTTTTAGTAGAGACGGGATTTCACCATGGTCTCGATCTCCTGACCTCGTGATCCGCCCGCCTCGGCCTCCCAAAGTGCTAGTATTACAGACGTGAGCCACCGCGCCCGGCCGCCTCTTCTGTTTCAACTAAACTTGCCTTTGACTTTCTCCTGGTTGCTTTTCAGACAGCCTGAGTAAACTTTCCCTACGTGCATTCCAGCTGGCCTGACCACATTTTAACTTAGTTATTCACACTTGAACATTCTGTTTTAATAACTTCCTTCTGGAAAAAGCCTATATCATGGCATCTAATTGCTTTATCTGACATTTGCTTCTAGGATTTCCCAAGCTAAGGATAGAGGCTCTGACCCCACGCACGTTTTTAGAATGCAAGCAGCTTTATTGTAAAGGAGAACATGCAACCATTTTCCATTTTGCATCTTTTTTTCCTTCAGAAACTAAATTCCTGTAAATGGGTTAAATGATATGTCTTCATTAAGTATTGTTTTCCCAGTGCAGAAAAATTCTTCTCTGTATCATACAAAATGTCACTTATTAATCCAATTTGCAATGCTTTGGTTATATTCCTTATTCTTTTTGGCTTTGATGAACTCATGAATTTATGAAGTGTGAGGGTGCGTAGAAAAGCAGAAATCATTTTTAAAATTTTAATTCATTTCTAGATGACTTTTATTCTACAAATGTGTCTTGGTGTCTGTTACATGACAGACTCTCAAGGTGAAAAAGACCTCTGAAAAGATTGTAGGAAGCAAAGGTGAACCTGAGCTATTCCAAGGCCATAGCAGAGAGCCTGTCATGTCGCAGGTACCACAGTATGTGGCCAGCAATATAGGAGGTAGTTATTTAATAAAAATATTTTGTCGATTGTTTTTGTCATTTTTTTTGTACTCTGTAATTTGTTTTGATTTTTCATACTCTAATTACATATTCACTTTTATATCTAATTTTGAACTAGTAGATTTCCTAAATGGTGTCCCCCAAATTGTGTACACTTCCAGCACCACAAAGCTTGCATTCACCTATGTTCATTTTAAAAAATTATTAAAATATTTAGTTCTAAGCCTTGTGCTTCTGCTTCAAAAAAAAGTTTTATTGGATGTCCTCTGTTTTCTACAACAGAAGCTGCTAGCTGCACTAAGAATTAATCTGATTTCTAGAAAATTAGAAATGTAGTAGACATCAGCCATTATAAGGATTCATCGTACTTTCATGACATAAGAAATAAAGATTTGTG
Source organism: Symphalangus syndactylus (assembly GCF_028878055.3). Taxonomy (NCBI): domain Eukaryota; kingdom Metazoa; phylum Chordata; class Mammalia; order Primates; family Hylobatidae; genus Symphalangus; species Symphalangus syndactylus. The sequence continues at coordinate 48,571,455 of NC_072440.2, forward strand.
TGGCTTGAAAAAATTCTTGTTAGTTTCACAAGTATTTCTGCCTAACTGTTGGTATGGCTATTGCTTGGGAGAGAGCTTTCTTGTGGTCATGAAAAGTTTTTATACTTTCACCCATTCTTCTAACAGTGGTTTAAAGAAATTGGTGAAACCAAAGAGAAAAGAAGATAAAAGAGAGGGGTTTTAGCTAGTTCCCAACACTTCAAGTTATTAAGTTATAAACCATGTGCTCTATGCATGCTTCCTATGATCTCTTACTTAAGGTTTTGTGACAGGTTTAATATAGCAAAATTAGACATGCTGCTACAGTCCTTCTGACAACTACCTGGTTTCCATGCACTAATACCACTGGCTTCTTGCCTAACACAAATACGCTTGAAAAGAAGGCCATGAACACTCTGGGTGAAATCAGGAAGCCTGAAAATAAGAAGTTAGGTTTTAGCATGCAAAATACTAAATGCTCCCAAGGAAGCTTTAGACATCAGTCAGCACTGACTGGCTTGGAAGAAAGAGGAAAATGATCATGTACTTGTTACAGGTATTTAAAACTGTCCAATACAAGAGAAATCACCTAAAATAATATTAAACTAAAAATAAGATTGTGTAATTACTGTTTCACTTCTTATCCAGTTAGAGTCTTTGGAATACATTCAGATAAAATACTTTCACGATAAATGCATTTCTTTCTACACAAGTAAACTTGGAAAGGTACATGTGGAAGAAATATATAAAGTAGATTTCACTTTACCTGCATCAAAGTAGCTTCACCATTTTTGGGGGGTTAGACTAGACAATTCATGGGGCCTAATAACTCAAGAAGATGAATAACAGATTTAAAACCATTGCTTGCCCTTTGGTTAATAATCTTAGCAATAAACATATCTTCAAAGTATTGGTAAATGCTAAATATCAACATGGCATCACTGCTTTAGGGGCTGATAGGGAAAAGTGAGTATAAAATAAAGAATATTAGAAAAAAATTAAATTCCTGAAAATCCAATGCCATATTCTCATCAGACAAGCAATGGAGGAAAGGGAAAAATGGAACGGCAATCCAATAGATCCAATGTTCAGAGGGTTATGGTCCTAATTGATATAACTTTCTCCCTTTTGTTCACTTGTGTACATACTTACATTTTGTACTTACTTGCTCCATCATACACTCAGTGAATATTTTATATTCATACTGTGTGTTTGTTCTCTACTTGTATTTTCAAGGTAGCTTTGAGTAGTATTTGTGTTATGATTTTTGGTGTTACTTTACCCTCCAATGAACCATTTTTGAGCCATTTATTCATTTTGGTGAATCAAGGAAATAACACAACTAAATAACTTTAAAAAAAGGTGAAATTTAATAAAATGTATACAACCATAAATGAGCAACATAAAAGTGTACTAGTTTAAATGATTGTTACCTATTTATTTATGGATTCTCCAAGATGAACTTATCTATGCAGTTTTGAAACAGAAACATAATCATTAAAAGCATAAAAATTATTAAGAATATAAGATATTTGGGAAATTATAATAAAACCATAATACATATCAGATTAGAAACTTTAAAACTGTGACAATAGCAAATATTGCTGAGATTATGGAAAAGCGGGAAATGTTATATGCTTGATGGGGAGGTAAATTAATACAACCCCTTTGAAAAACGTGTCAGTTTCTAGGAAAAAGCTATAATGTGTATGATTTTTTTACCCAGCAATTTTACTGTACTCATACTCATTTTAAATGATACAAATGAGCACAAGAAAACATGCACAAAATGTTTATTGTGGAGTTGTTATTGTGAAAAAGTAGAAAAAAACCATTTATTGAGAAAAGGAGAAATAACCCAATGAAAAAATAAGTGAAAGACTTGCAGTCCAGATATTTGATGTTATGAAATATGGATTTAAAATAATTATAATTAACAGTTTTAAAAAACAGGCACCGAAATGGAAAATTTTGCCAGAGCCCTGGACCTGATACCAAAAAAGCATAGGCCGGGCACGGTGGCTCACACCTGTAATCTCAGCACTTTGGGAGGCCGAGGCTGGCGAATCACCTGAGCTCGGGAGTTCGTGACCAGCCTGACCAACACGGAGAAACCCCGTCTCTACTAAAACTACAAATTAGCCGGGCGAGGTGGTGCATGCCTGTAATCCCAGCTACTCAGGGGGCTGAGGCAGGAGAATTGCTTGAACCCAGGAGGCGAGATTGTAGCGAGTCAAGATGGCGCCATTGCATTCCAGCCTGGGGAAAAAGAGTGAAACTCTGTCTTGAATAAATAAATAAGTAAATAAAATAAATAAATAAAGCATAAATAGGAATCCTAGATAATTGAAAAAATAGCTTCTAAAATTAAGACTTTGATGGATGATGTAAGAGTAAATTAGATTGAGCAGGAAGAGAGGAGGCTTAATATATAGAAAGATAGGTCAGATAAAATGATACAGGATCATGCCAGAGAGAAAAAATGATGAAAAATGTACAAAAGAACATAAGAGGTAAGTGAAGTCAGGTGAAAAATTCTATTGGTGATATAATTGGAATCTCAGAAAGAGAGAAGAAAGAGAATGAAGTAAAACTTTCTAGGACTGATAAATTCATGAAGTCACATATTCAAGAAGCTCTAGAATCACAAGGCAGGAGATACGCAAAGAACACTATACTTAGGTGCATATACCACACTGCTGGAACTGAAAATCTAAGAGAAATCTTCTTAAAAACAGCCAGGCAACAGAGCACATTACCTTCAAAGGATCAATAAGATTGATAATGGGCTTCTCAACAGAGAAAAATGGAAACACATTTTTGGAAGAATATAATAGAATGACGTTTTTACGGTGCTGAAAGACAAAAGAAAACCCTGCCTAGGATTTTAAATCCAGTGAAGAAATGCCTCAAAAATTAAAGTGAAATAAAGACGGGTCTTAATAAAACAGAAACTGAAATAACATATTACCAATAGGTCCACATTAAATGAAACAATATGCTACCAATAGATCCACACTAAATAATATATTATCAATAGATCCACACTTTCCTTTCAGGTAGAAGGAAAATGATCAGAGCTGGGGACACAGGTATTAAAAAAATGAAATAAGGGGCATTAAAAGCAGTAAATATATAACTTGAATTTAATATTTATAATATAAAACAGTAGTAACAGTTTTTATTAGATTGAAATATACATATACACAGAATTAAAATGCATGACAATACTATCACAAGAACTGATGAGCCATAAATAGAATTAAAACGTTCTAAGTTCTTTGTATTGTCTGGGATGTGGTAAAAGTAATATATGGCATGAAAACCCAGCCCAGAGAAAATGTTTGTAGCTGTTCAAATAGCAAAGCAGTAGTTAAGGCCAGAAGAATTACTAGAGATAAAGGGTTAAAATAATCAATAACTACCAAGATAATAACAATTATGAATATGAATATACCTAATGAAATAGTCAACATATAAAGCATAAACATAGAAAACCAAAAGGAAAAATAGACTAATCCACAAATATTGCAGGAAATTTAACAAAAACAGACCTACATATGCATTATTAAATGATATATGGCAAAAGCACTTCTACAGCACTACCAAAAAAGGATGGACTTTTCAATAAATGATTCTTTTGATATCAAATGGAAGAAAAATTAATCACATGAACAATTCTAAGTGAACTATAGACCTAAATGTGAAGTGTAAAAGAATAGAGTCTCCTAAAGTTTAATAGCAGAATAGCTTCATTACTTTATGGCTAGCAAGTAGAATAAAAAAATTTTGATCATAAAGGAAAGATCAATTATTAGACTCCTTTAAAATTAAGAACAACTTTTTAACCAAAGACTCCATTAAGAGAGTTAAAGACAAGCCACAGAATGGGAAAAAGTATCTGTGATTCAGATATTTAATAAAGGACTTGAATCTAGAAGATACAAGGAATTCCTCAAATCCATGAACACACTACAGGACCACCCCCACCCTAATCCTCATGGGATGGGCACTTATCAAAGTGGATACTCAAGTAACTAATAAACATATGAATAAGTGCTCAACATTATTAGTAAATAGAAAAACACGAATTAAAACCACAATAAAATACCATCAAATTGACATGAAAATGACTATTTTTTTTTAAATTGACAATACTAAGTACTGACAAAATTATAGGGCATCTGGAGTTCTTATACGCTGCTGACAGAAATGTAAATTGGTACAATCAATTTAACAGTATCTAAAGCTAATAACACAAATACTGGGACCCAGCAATTCCATTCCTAGGTATATCCCCAGTAGGAATGCACAAAAATTTTCATAGCAGCATTACTCGTTTATAAACTAAAAAAGATCTAAATATTCATCAATAATAGAATGGATAAATAAATTATTGTATATTCACACAATGTAATACTAAAACAACATGAATGAATATCACAAACACAATTTTGGACAAAAGAAGCTAGAAACAAAAGGTGTATACTATATGATTCCAATTATATAGTCTTCAAAACAAAACTCATCTAAGGTTATAGAAATCAATAGAGTAGTTATCTTTCAGTAGGCAATGCTGCTAGTGTCTTCTTTCTTCCTCCTTTGGTAGATGGTTTCTCAGGTGTTTTCACTTTTTACAAATATATCGAGCTGCTCACTTTGGAAATACGTACTTTTCTCTATTATGATATATGCATACATATCTTAGTATAAAATGGTTTTAAAAAGAACAAAGTAAAAAGATGAGGTGCCTAGAAATCAAGCATATATGTCTTGAAGACAAAATATTGAAGGAGAGTGAGGCTGTTCATAGGGGACTAGAAAAAAAAGATGTAAAGAATAAGAAGAATGGTAAAGTCAAAGATCAAGAAATGTGATGGTCAATTCATTTTGAAGAACACATCTATAGACGTATCTCCAAAGGAAAAAAGATTAGAAGATTCAGTTCCAGATAGTACCTTCAAGTTCCTAGGTAGCAATGATTATTTCTGTATGTATTCCCAACATCTCAGTAGAGTGTCTTACACATAGAACCTGCTCAATAAATGTTCAATTACTTGCACAGGAGTTTTAGAGAAGCAGCTTTTGTTTGAAAAACAAACATGTAGCCAAGGAGTGGGGGGAGGAAGATAACTCCTAACCGCATCTTCCACATTCCTGGACCTTTACCTCAAACTTTAATATTTAAGCTATGATCCTGGACAGAGGATCATGTTTTGAGAGGCTAAACAAAATGCAGAATTTGAATCACTTTAGTTTTTTTCTCCTCTGAGTAATAGTTATGTTGTGGGTAATCAGTTTCATGTTTCAGATATCTGCTTAAAATACATTTAAATGTGTAAGATTAAGATAATGTGATTTATAAAGAAGAATTATGAACATTTGATTTCTATAGATACACCCTATTTTGAATGAGCAATGACCATATTTACATTTAAGTACAATGACTCAATGCTGTGAGTCTGAAGAAAATAAGTAATGGATACACAGCATTATACATTCTCTTACATAACTCTTTAAGCATTTGAATATAAACTTGTAACATGTTTCCACCCATGCAAACATTGAGAAAATATATTTAGTCAATCACTAGGTTATTCAGATGAGAGTTTTATTGATTGGATACATGGACCACACCAACTGCTTCTTCCATACAATTTATTGTTTGAGTGTAAGGTCATATTTTTCCCTTCTATGTTTGTGAAGGCACCATGGCCATTCTACTTTCGAATGAGAGTAGTTAGCATCCCTTGATTCAGTTTTCTGGAAGTGGCCTCAAACCAATAAATATTGACTCTCTTTTGTGTTATGCCCAATTTCTAATTTATTTTTAATCACAGAAGTTTATATAATTATTATAAAAATACAGAAGTAAGTAAAATAAGAATTGAGGTTTCCCATTTTTATCCTCTTATATCCCCCAGAGGTAAGAATTCCTTTCAACCTGGAGTGTGTTTCTATCAGGAATATTTTTGACAAATGCTAATCCCCAATATGAAAATAAGTGTGAAATTCTAAGATCTCACTTAAAACAATCTTAGATTATCAATGTCATACAGTATATTAAGACAAGAGATATGATGCTTCTGAAATTCAGACCTGATGCTTTTCCATAAAGATGAGTAATCAAAAATAGGAATCGGGAATAAGAACAATTTTAATATTATTGCTGTATTCATTCTGGCAGAAAGCCAGAAATAGTAGTCTCAAAATTATAACAATCTCTTAGCTTGCCAAATTCTGCATTTGAAAAAAACATCAAAAATAGCAAACAGAAAAGTAACGTTAATATTAATAAACTCTGTTGAAAGGCTTCAGTGGCCCAGGGTCTTTATTTTCTACAAACAACACTCTTTTTCCTATCTTCTAAACTTTAACAGAACTTACTTTCTTGATTGATTACTTCCTCAGGCAACTCTCATGTAAATCTTAAAGTTTGTATTTTCTTTTTCACTTGACTGTAAGATCCATAAAGCAAGGACTTTATCTACTTACTCATTTTTATCCACCGTCCTTAGCCTTTTGTATGGCATCTCATAGGGGCTGGATTAATAAATCTAGTCCCTGAAAAAAAAATGGGAAAGATAAGAAAGAAAGATTTTAGGATCCAGTTACAAATAATCTTGAGCTGTATGTAAGAGGAAAATAATCAAATCACCACTGTCCAGAATGCTAAGCGGCTGTTCACGCACTCATTTGTTCAACAAACATACTCAAGAGCCTTTATATGTAAAAGACTTGCCAAAGAGTAATCAGGCCTTATAAGAGACAGTTGGTTTCAGTTCAGCTAAATAACTATTATTCAATGTGATCAGACTATTTACACCTGTAAGATTCTTTGAATCTACCAGAATTCCTGACTGTGAATTATACGAATAATAGTTTTAGTTACATTTTAAGTTTAAACTTAATATAAAATTTTTAGTCTCTGTGAACAAGTCACGTCCGAGCACATCAGTGCAACTACTCAGATTTGACCTTCACACCAGACTTCTTGCTTTGTCAATCTTATTTTGAACATTTTTTAAATTACTGTTTTCTTTCATTTACTTATTTATTTTAGAACTCAAATTTGGAAAGAAGTATATTTGCCAGTGGCATTAATAAAATTACTAGTTTGATTAGAAGATGTGTGTGTGTGTGTGTGTGAGACTGTGTGGGTGTGAGTGTGTGTGCGTGACTGTGTGGGTGTGAGTGTGGGTGTGAGTGTGTGTGTGACTGTGTGGGTGTGAGTGTGGGTGTGTGTGTGTGACTGTGTGGGTGTGAGTGTGTGTGTGACTGTGTGGGTGTGAGTGTGGGTGTGTGTGTGACTGTGTAGGTGTGAGTGTGTGTGCGTGACTGTGTGGGTGTGAGTGTGGGTGTGTGTGTGTGACTGTGTGGGTGTGAGTGTGTGTGTGACTGTGTGGGTGTGAGTGTGGGTGTGTGAGTGTGGGTGTGAGAGTGTGTGTGTGTGACTGTGTGGATGTGAGTGTGGGGGTGTGTGTGTGTGTGACTGTGTGGGTGTGAGTGTGTGTGTGACTGTGTGGGTGTGAGTGTGCTGATTACCTCCAGTGTCCCAAGGCTTCATGAAAACGTCCTGCACAATTTCCCTATTTTATATTTGTTAATGGGAGTAAGAGGTCACTAAAGCAACTCTACCAAAGTGTGGAGTGACACACTAATAACTTGGCATGTTTTCATTCATTTTTGTTGTTGTTAGAGACAGGATCTTGCTCTGTCACCCAGACTAGAGTGCAGTGGTACAATCATAGCTCACCACAACCTCGAACTTCTGGGGTCAAGGGATCCTCCCACATCAGCCTCCCCAGTAGCTGGGATTGTGGGTGTGAGCCACCGCACCTGGGTTGGCATGTCTTTCTGACATAAGCTCATTAGTTGAAAAGTTAAATGAAGTCAATGAAGCCAAAAGTAAACTCTGCACTACTTTTTAAAAATACTAAACTTATTTTTATTTTAGCTTAGAGTCAGCTGATTATACATTTTTAGGGACTACAACAGTTCATCTTTTAGACTTGGAGAACAATTTATAGTGAATTTGTTGATTTCATTCAATTGTCAAATATTAATAGTTATTGAGAAATTACTTCAGTAGAATTTCAACAAGTCCATATGGCAGAGAGAGTAAAACATACTCAAAGGCAAGAAAATACTCAGAATACTTGAGAGCAGCCCACGGTCCAATTTGGCTCTAAATATTCGATGCTGTAGAATTCAGGGAGCAGGGAGCCTGGGCTGGATCACGGAGGGCCTTGAATACAATTGATAAGTGTTTGTCTTTAATTCCTAAGCAATAGAAAGCCATGTGAGGTTTTCATAAGAGAAGTGACACTTCTAAGTGACGACCTTAGAAAACCTGTTCAAGAAAATTAATCTGCGAATAGTATCAAGATTGCATAAAGTGACGAGAAGATTAGTAAGAAGCCATTAGAATACAACTCAATACCTATTCTTCAAATTCTATTGGATTTCTGCCTAACTGAATTTCTGATGAGCAAGGATAACATGCTTCTTAAAACAGAAATATTTCAGATTCATATTAAGCTCACATTTACTTAGCTCCCATTATGTTCACATACATTATCTCATTAAACCCTTATAAGAGATTTCACTGATGAGAAAACTGAAAATCAGGGAAGGTAACTTGTTCAAGATTGCACAGGTAATAAGCCATGAAAAAATCGAATGCTTAGAAGTAGAAGAGGGAATGAAATTAAACCGGCAGTTCCAGGGAAAATACATTGCATAAACTAGAGTTAGGGAAAGACTCAAACTAAAGAGGCCACTGCAATCATTTATATTTATTAAGAGCAGACATGCATTAATATGTATTTGCTGGTCTGCTTTGAGTACTGAACTAGACTCTCCACTTCCCTTGCAGTAAAGAACTACAACAAATTTCACATGCTTTTGACCAGTTTGTTTTCTGGGTTCTTGTTGCTGTTGCTGTTGTGTGTTTATTTGCTGGTTTATTTTGTGATATGGAGAGAAGGATGCCTATACGGAATCAGTTATCTAAGTTGCTGCCTAAGACCTGTTGCTTGTTTCAAGTGGTTTTTAGCCTAAAATATAGTGATGTCCTCTCCTCCCTTTTGTAAAGTGCAGAAATGCACATGGGCTATTTGCCTTTAATGTATAAATACCTTCTCTTTCTCTTAGAGTCATACCTTTAAAATAGTTTGCATAAATTAAAAACAAACTAACCCAGGTGAAATATTAGAAAGTAGCATATTCCTACCATGTTGAGAAGTCTTACATTACACCACTGGAAGTCAGTATTTGTCAATTAAGGTTTTACGTTTAAAAACAGAAGAATGGATTCTGAATTAATTGCCCTTCTAAATCAAGAGGTAAAGCTGAAACACCTTGCCATTTATTGTGTAGGTGATTTTTTTTTTCACCAAAGCCGATTGCAAGTTTTGATAAACTAAAACCTACAGATTTTTCTTACCTTGGTTTAAATCATACTTTTACTTTGCTATCAACAAGCATGCTTATTTATAAATCAGAGATAATCCAAGGAAAATGAGGACATTAATAAATGTGGGTGGGAGTGGGCTAATTGGGTATGTCACAGTATAGGAAATAATACTCTGAAAGCTGTAGCACTTTGGAATATGAAAGATGGAGTCAGTGCAACCTTTATACTTCAGCCCTTTTCTCCCCCTAAATTACATTTCTTGGGCAAGGGTGCCTATTGGCCAAAGGAAAGTTTAGTGAATCAGGCCTTAAATTACTGCACTCAGTAATTGTTGACATATGTGTACTTTACAACGCTAATTTATTTCACCATGAGCCCAGTGTTTATGAACACACAAAAGCAGATTTATAGTATGTGAGATTAAGAACATTTGTATTCTTTATTTCAGAGTTTGAGGTTAGATAGAATAAAAAATTTAAATCCATTTGAAAATGGTGTGAATCTTCCCAACACAAAGCACAGTGAACTGTAAAATGTTACTTCATGAATAATTGAGAAATAAAATAATTTGATTTAAAGGACAGTATAACATATGTTTGAAATCCTAAGATGATTTGAAGATCTTAGATCTAAGGTCATGTTAACAGATAAGATCTTGAGGGATCACAGGATTAAGTTATGTTTTTAGTAATGAGGCTATCCAACATTTACTGAGCTCTCGTTCTTTGCCTGACACTATTCTAAGCCCTTCACATTGATTATCTCATTTAGTCATCATCATGACCATCTGAACCAGCCACTGCTGATACTCCCATATGCCAGATGAAACATTTTGAGTCAGAAAACTTCCCCAAAGTCATACAGTCAATAAGCAGGTGACTCAAAGTCAAACCTTGGGTATATAGAATATATAGAAATAATAGTTTCTTAGTAGATTGGTATTTCTTAAGAAATAGTAACTTAATTTAATATCATAGATAAAGGTTGAGATAGAGCTAAACAAAAGTAAATTAAATTAAATCATAAGAGAGCTGAAACTCACATGAGCAAAGATCACTGAAAAAAAAGTACTAAACTTGGTACAGGACCTGTTCTTTACTTTCCTCCTTATCTTTCCTCCCTTTTTGTTTTCCTATCACTGTAAAGGAACAAGTGAATAAAATCATGAGAATTTAATAAATGCTTACTGTATTAGTTCATTTTCACATTGCTATAAATAACTACCTGAGACTGGGTAATTTATAAAGGAAAGAGGTTTAATTGATTAATGGTCCCACACGGCTGAGGAGGCCTCAGGAAACACAATCATGGCTGAAGGTAAAGGAGAAGCAAAGCACATCTTACACGGCAGCAGGTGAGAGAGAGATAGATAATGTGAAGGGGAAGTGCCACACTTTTAAACCATCAGATCTCGTGATAACTCACTCACTGTCACGAGAACATCATTGGGGAAACCACCCCCATAATCCAATCATCTCTGACCAAGTCCCTTCCTTGACATGTGGGGATTACAATTTGACATGAGATTTGGGTGGGGACACAGAGTCAAACGTATTATTTACTGTATATGCCCATCTGTGTAAGGTACTGAAAGAAGCATACTGATTACCAATGATGCCCAGTTATTAATAAAAAGCAAGACATGAAACAACAGAAGACAATGGGCAATGATTAATTACAAATTACATGGCAGAGATAATACATGCACAAAAGTCCAGTTTTATTTTTAATTATTTCACCCGATTTCCAGAAGATATGAAACATTCAAATAGAAAAGAAAGGTACAGGAAGAGATAGACTGTTGGAGGGTGAAAGAATAGAAATAATGCCATGCTTTGAAATACAACCATACCATATTTGTAAGATGCTAAAGAGACTCAGCGGACCAGAGTGAAGGTATATTTTGAGGGAGTTTTTGAAAACTATTCAAAAAGTGGGGTTGCATTGAAGAGGAATTTGAAAACTTTTTAAAAAGTGGTTTAACTTCGGCCAGGCGCGGTGGCTCACGCCTGTAATCCCAGCACTTTGAGAGGCCAAGGCGGGCGGATCACGAGGTCAGGAGATTGAGACCATCCTGGCTAACACGGTGAAACCCCGTCTCTACTAAAAAATACAAAAAATTAGCCAGGCGTGGTGGTGGGCGCCTGTAGTCCCAGCTACGCGGGAGGCCGAGGCAGGAGAATGGCGTGAACCCCAGGGGGCGGAGCCTGCAGTGAGCCGAGATCGCGCCACTGCGCTCCAGCCTGGGTGACAGAGCGAGACTCCTTCTCAAAAAAAAAAAAAAAGTAGTTTAACTTTATCTAAAATATACATGTGTTTGCAGAACAGCCTGATCTCTCATATTCCACACGTCCGTAAATTTTTTGGCTAATCTTTCCCTTGAGTGTTTGCCAGTTGTTTATGAGGACAAAACTGGATTTCTCAATCTTGGCACTACTGATATTTTGAATTGTATAATTCTTTGTTGTGGGGTTCTGTCTCATGCATTATCAGAATGTAGCAGCATCCTCAGCCTCTACACATCCTTCCTCCCAGTTGTGACAAGTAAAAACATGTCCAGACATTATCAATTGTACCCTAGGGGAGCAAAATCGCCTTGTCTTTTTGGACTCAAGTGCATGATACACTTCTATTTATAAAAGGAATTTTTAAAGTACATATGTGGCATTGTTTATGTTGACAAGGAAGAACCACGTTTAAATGTTCTTATTTGGATTTCAAAATGCAATTATTGATTCTATGCAGTTTGCCATGATAAACTGGATTTCTATTTTAAGGAAAGGAAAGACATTCAGTTTTTGCTGTTCTTGGAAATCTGTTATTAATCAAAAATCAGCTAATTGGGATACTCCCACTACTTCCTCATCATTTTAAACAAAATTTATTTTACTCTATATTAGTTTTCTCCTGTCCTGCCTCTTCAGAATGCGCTTTTGGTTGGGTCTTTTACCTGTGTTCTGTCTTCTCAACCAAACTGTAAGCCCTTAGAAAGCATTTATGCTTAGATACACATTTTCTAAAAGCATGCTTCAGCAAATATCAATAAATATTATTTGGTTAAAACAAAACTAAACTATCTTATAATAGCATTCCTATTGGTATCTATATGTTGCTTGTCTACAACTAAAATGTTCAAGAATATTAAATCTTTAAAACTTTTAATACGTGGAAATGTATTTTATACAATAATACTTTAATAATAACCTGTTTCTTTGAGAATTATTGTTAGTTAGAAAATAATTCCTTTCTGAATTTCTAAAAATGTTTAGATTTTCAGTTCAAACTGTTTCTTTTGTGAATATAGATAATTTAAGCACTAAATGAGATTTTGTTTCTTTTTTCCTTGGAAATTTTGTTTGAATTCTCTTAGATGCTCAAGTTAAAATATTATGTAATTCAAAAACATCTATAATCTAAAAAAATGAAGAATTATAATTTCTAAAAAAAATGTTGGACAAAAATATAATCTCTGCCATAGTTAAGTAAAACATCAGAGGTAAGTAGTATACACGTGTTGAGAATGAATGTTTTACGTATGAGATGGACTTTGCTCTCTATAATTTATGAGAGTAAATGAAACACATAAACTGCATCTTTTCATTTGTCAGCTGGTACTGCCATCTGCGATTCCAGGTACACGGAGAATGTGGGTAAAGGCCCAGGAGCGTCCTCTCAGAAACCCACCTGCCTGTTCGGCCATCTGCTGCGGAAACTGCAGTCAACACACACTCGATCTGCAACAATCCCGAGCTCTGGCACCTCACGGTGTTCCCTGGGGCACCTATTATCTGGACCAGAGCTGGTGTTCAGACTCGTCCTGGGTGCTGCTTTCTTCTGTCCTGCATGCCTAATTAGATGTCATTATTTTTCTCCTCCCCTACTGTATCCTAACTCTGCTCAGAGAACTTCTGTCCATGCCACAGGAGAGTAAAATCCCCAGGCTCAAATCTAAGACCACGGTTCTTCCTATTACTTCCATTGATTCCTTTAATAAAGAGATAGAGTTCTTGAACTCTAGCCTAACTATATGAATGAAGTTGGAGCTTTTTGTAACCTTTTGTGGATTTTTTTTCGGTAGATGAGAAAATGCAGTATCTCAAAAACAGAAAATCATGATTAAAGTGTCCTTCATATGGCAATTATGCACCTCATCTTTTAATGGGAATATAGTACCCAGGACTGAGGAAGGGTGTTTCATCATCAAAACACTATAATTGAACATTTTGAGCATTTGGGTTTCTTTTCACCCCATCCTGAAATGACAAACTGCAAAAGCCATTTAATCCAGTTATTTGGCTTCTTCTTTCTCATCAATACTGGAAGCAAATTGTTGGCATAAATGACTTTTCTTAACAGACATGTTACTGACCTTTTTGCCAAGAATATGTCCATTTAAAAAAGTTCATTGTATAGACACTTTAATGGATTTTCCTATAATTCACCAGGTTGTGGGAAAACCTGGTTCAATGTCTGCACACCTTTGGAATACTGAGACCTATTCAGTTTAACATCGTTATTGGTATTACTGCCATACCAAGTTACTGCTATGCAGTCATTATATCTTTTATGCTTCTGGAATGATCGATTCTCAGGCAAGCAGTGCAGAAAGCCTCCTACTCCCTTAAAAATAATGAGCTACAACAACATCTTCACCTGCCTGCAATTTTAGGCTTACTATTTCACTGACTCTGAGAAGCCCTTTAAACAATTAAGTGACTCAGTATCATTTCCTGAATCGTAACTGTATTTATCAGCAATGTATAAGGCAGAAGAAGACATAGTTCTTCCCCCAAATTCCCAATTATGTTATTTATGCACTTCTAGGACGGTTCCCTAAATAGTGTTATTGAATTGAAGCAACTGCTGTATGGCAAGTCATATGAACAAGGAAGGAAGAAAGAAACCCATCCTAGCACAATGGCATATGGGGTTCTGCAGCCTCTGTTTCCTGAAAGCAGAAGCAACTGTAAAAGCACAGAGAAATCTAAATGGCCACTAATAAGGAAACTAGGAAGTAAATTGTGATATACTCACATAATAACATTATGCAGTAATTTAAAATTATGTGTACAAAGATAATGGCGTAATGGCATGGGGCAATGCTTATGACAGAAAATTATTTTTTAAATGCAGAATATGATTTATTTGCCCAGTATGACCTTAACTGTGTAAAAATATATGCATAGAAAATAAATAGAAAGCAAATTGAAACAAAATGTTATCCGTGGTCATCTCTGGATATTGGAATTATGTGTAATCATTATTTAATTACATTTATCTTTCAAAGTTTCTACTAATGTTTATTAATTCAATGTTTAGAAAGGAAAAGAAAAACTTTATGAAGAGAAATATTTTGAGAAAAGGATGTTGTGAATAGGAAAATGTCCTGTAATGTTAAGTACAGAACAAATTATAGATTATCTTTCTATAGAAAGATTGTCATTTAAAAGCAGAAAATATCCTTAAGATTGAAAGAAGCTCAGTTATGAAACAGCAGACGTAAAAATCCTCAGTGACCATAGGCTGTTTGGCCATCTGTCTTAAGCTAACTCTTATAAGTAAAAAAATCAAAGCAAAACAGAAAATGAATTCCTTTACAGAGGAAAGGTATTGAGAAGTTAGAAAGATTTGAGCTCAAGTATTTGTCAACCTTTAGAAACCACACCCCCTCTTCACCAGAAAAAACGCCAACTCTCCTTTTTATCAAAATAAAAATCTCCATAGCTCCAATGGTGTATTTAAGTTTATTTAATCTGATTCAATTCAGTTCTTTTTAATTCAGTTGAACAAATATTTATTGAAAACATCGTATGCCTGACTCAGTACTAGCTACAGGAATATGAGGAAAACAGAGAGCAAAAAGATCTTAACAGAGCTTCCGTTCCAGGGATGCATGCAATCTCATTCCAGTGTGCTATCAGCAGAGAGGAAGAAGGGCAGGTATGGAGAGGAACAAAGAGAGGTGACCCTCACTTGGATGCCTGGATGCTCCTTGGAAAAGTTCTAGCAGGAAGTGACACCTGAGTCTGAATGTGAAATAGGAAACAGATAACAAATGCATGTGTATTTGTGTGAGTGCTTTATATGCTTGTTGGAGGCCAAGAGGCTTAGGAACTGGGTTGAGATTAAAGGGCATGTGCAAAAACAAGGAAGAGACAGTTTGAAGCATTTGAAAAGTGAAGCAAGTTTGGCTTGGTTCAAGCCAGCATTTAAATTAGGGACTAAAAAGAGTAAGAAAGGACCACTTGTGCGATTTAAGAATTGGAATTCATTTTCCAGGAAATAGGAAGACATTTAAGGGTTTACCATGTGAAGTAATTTGCTCGCATCTGATTTAAGAAGCATACTGTAATTGTGGGTGCTTCACTTTCTTTATTTTATTTTATGAAGTTTTTTTCTAAATATGCAATGATGTTAACAATTTCTTATGTTTTTCAAATTAACCTCCCCCACATTTCAACCTTCTTCCCTAGAAGTTGGGTTTACACTCTTAATTTGGAGCTGAGTATTATTGATCTTTAATGTGAAAACTCAAAGAATCCCCAAACGTTATAATATCTAAACATAGGGAATCAAAGTCAAAGTTTGGTGAATTTCAGAATCTCTGAGAAGGATTAGAGCCAATTGAAACACTTTTCATTTAAATAATCGTTAGGAAAACATTTTACTCCTGAAAAACATGAGAAGGAAGACATAAAGGGCTTTTTCTTCATCTCTGTCTCCCTCCTTTCATCCCTCCTTCCCTTCCTCGACCTCTTTTCTTCCTTTTTTTCTTCTTGTCTCTCTTGCTCCCTTTTTTCGTCCTTATCTTTTTTCCTTCATTCTTCCAACATTTACTAAACGTTTATCCTTAGAACAGATATTTATGATATGGTCTCTTCTCCTGAGGTTTGTAATCTAACTAGGAAGATACAAAATCAAATAAATTTGAATTAGTCAAGAAAAAAAGTGAGGCATTATACTATTAAGTGCCAGAATGAATAGTGAAAATTTTAAATTCTCTGAGTTCTGAGTAGAAAAGATGTTTGTGAGCAGGAATTGCTGAGAAAGGCTAGATTTAACTTAATTTGATTTGACTAGATTGGGACTAGATTTGAATTCAAAAAGATTTTGAAAGATTTGAAACATGAAACAGTCTTCTCAACTGAGGAGCCATTTACAAAGGCTACAATAATAAGACTGAAATGTTGAAATGGAAAGACTTGAAGTTAGAAGCCATATAAACTTCTCAAATTGGTTGTCTGTAATGATTAGAAGGAGAAGCCATTCTCTTTGGAGTTTATTTTCTGCTAAATAGAGGCTATGAATTATATAAGAGATAAGAAATTGGGCTTGAAAGTATGTTAGCTAATTAGAAAATATAATGGAAACTTTTTGCCTCATGCATAGATTTTGACTTCAGTCATGCATTCAATAAAGATATTTACCCCCTTTAACATGTGATTTTTTATAATCCTTTGCATGAAAAGGCTTATGAATTTCTTTTTTCAAGTACCATTCATAGTCTCAGCATTATTGAATGACATAAATTTTTTCTGGTACTTAATATGGTCTATATATATATATTTATACACACACACATACATGTACACACACACACATATACACACACACACACACACACATATATGATCTGATATGGTTTGTCTCTGTATCCCCACCAAAATCTCATCTTAAATTGTACTCTCATAATTCTCATGTGTTGTGGGAGGGACCCAGTGAGAGACAATTTGAATCATGGGGGTGGTTTCGCCCATACTGTTGTGATCGTGAATAAGTCTCACAAGATCTGATGGTTTTATCAGGGGTTTCCGCTTTTGCATCTTCCTCGTTTTCTCTTGTTGCCACCACGTAAGAAGTGCCTTTCACCTCCTGCCATGATTCTGAGGCCTCCTCAGCCATGTGGAACTGTAAGTCCAATTACATCTTTTTCTTCCCAGTCTCGGGTATGTCTTTATCAGCAGCGTAAAAACGGACTAATACATGGTCTTAGGAGTCTAAATACTCAAATTCAAAAGTTCTGCATGTAGAATATTAATTAATAAATTTATTCGATGATTCACTATTCATTTTCAGTGTCTCTTAGTATCTTGAGGCTGTGTTAGTGATGATGTGTGCTCACTTTTTTAGTTTTCAGGGTACTCTTGAATTCCTAAGTAGACGCTACTGCTTTTTGTGACAACTCATCAGCAAGTCTTAATTTTTATTTTTAGAGATGATTTTCAACATTAATAAGTTTGTTTGAAAAATTTAGATAAAATGATTTAAGTGTATTCTACCTAGGACAGGGCTTCTCAACCTGCATTATTGACATTTTAGGTTGCATAATTAATTCTGTTGTGGGAGGGCTGCCTTATAGATTGTAGGATGTTTATCAACATCCCTGGGCTCTACTCACTAGCAACCAGTAGTACATTCCTCCTTTGGACAAATAACTATGTCAATGAACATCGAAAAATGTGCCCTTGTGAAACAAAAATTATCCCAGTTGAGAATCACTGACATAGGGCTTCCCTTGCAGAACCATCAGATGCTCCAACCTGGCAAATGTAAAACAGCACCTTTGATCTGACATATTGGTTTCATGAGGCATGGTGTATCTATGGACATTAAAGCCTGATATCAAATTTCCATTTGCTGTGGGATTGAGAAATACAAATTTATGCACTTAGACTTGGTTAGTTTTACATTTCCTTTCTTTTCTACCATCATTAGAATGAAGAAAATCCACAACAAACAATGTTTGTTGAGTCATCAGAGAGGTAAAGACTCTTCTTTAGATTATCCAAATGTTTGCAACTGTCCTTATAGAAAGGAATTATCCTTTCTACACTGTTACTGTATAGTAAGTTTTTATACTACTCAAACTTACTATGCTATTAAAAATAGTTTTTACAAATATTTCCATCTTTTTAAAATTTGGTCTCAACGTATGGTAGAGTTACTTGATTAAGAATTTACCACCTGGTAGTTGGAGGATGAGGGTCGAAAATCTACTTATCTGGTACTATGCTCACTACCTGGGTGGCAAAATCATTGGTACACCCAACCCCAGCCACACGCAATCTACCCATGTAACACTCTAGCACATGTACCCAATGAAACTAAAATAAAAGTTGAAAAAGAATAAAAAAGAGTTTATTACTTGGTTCTATCTTTTGCTCCTAATTGAAAAACACATTTTTCCCAGAGCCCTTTAAACCATGTCTACATACAAGCTGTGTTTCCATGTATTTAACATAACACATCTAGAAAATGTGACTGGGATGGATCAAACACCACAAAAATAATTAAAGCTGAAGTCATATGATATATCTTATAATTGTTCTTGATACTTTAGGAAAGGCTCAATTTTAATTTTACATAGCTTTAAATACTGTACTGAAATAGCTCTATGAAGCTTTTTAATTTTGAGATTCAGATAACATATGATACTTCCTTTATATACACCAGAAGCAATTTATGTGCTAATATCCTCTCTTCTGATTAGGCACACTTCAGAATATTTCCAATTTAATTGCTTATATATCAAACGGTGTTTCTCCCCAAAGCAGAATCACTCTTTATTTCAGAATTCACTTCCACTAGGCAGCCTACACATTAATAATTTCTTAATGCAATTGGAATAGTTTTTGTTTGCAAAATAATTCTTATCTTCTCTTCATTCTGTAAGAAATCTATGTCTCTACGTATATAGTAAAGAGGAAAACTACATGCTCACTAAGCTTCCTTTCCATAATGGATACACTGTTTAACTCTGTTCTTACATGTTTATGTGCAATTTCTTTCTAATGCAAGGAATTTCAATATATCTAAATATTCAACACAATACATACAGCTATATTTATATATCAAATATAAACAAAGCTATCAAAAGATAATTAGGTGAAATGTGTATGTTTTGTCATAATTAATATTCTGTCAATAGGCTAGATAAGAAAACTCCAAGGGTTAATGTTTTGCTGGGCTGCCAGATACTGTTGCCAGTGAATTTTTCTAGCTCACTCCATTAATCCAGTCAGCACAATGGATCAGACTAGAGATGTGTCTCCATAAATCACTCTGAAGTGCTGGGGGGTAGGAGTATCTAATTAATCAGCACTGTCATTATGTTTGACTTGTAGCTGCCTTACTGCGTTTGGGATGGAGATTCAGTGTGTTTAACCCACATGCTCTTACACAGATCTCCAACAGTGGTGTAAATTTTAACCCTTTTGCAGAAAAAAAAGTCAACCAGTGTGATTCAATCATATTTTTCATAGTTTTTAAAGATGTCACCCCCACATTACTTTCAGTAATTTTCCCATTCACCAAAGATCTACTTTTGTACAAATAAAAATACATATTTCAGTATTAACATTTGTGTGACTAGTATGGTCAAGACAAAAATATGCCTTGAAATATTTTCTTAAATAACTAGTAGGAATAGCATACTAAAAATGGGAAGAACTTTTGGATTTTAGTTTATTCTCACCATCAATGAAAATTTATTTCTGTATCTTTTGTTTTGCTCTTAAACCTCACTCTTTTGGGATGATATATTTCCTTGTAGTTCTCTTCCTTCACGCGAGAGTATTCCCTAGTATAGCAATTATTTTATAGTCTAAAAATCATGTAAGTAGATGTAACCCATTTCCCAAATGAGTGAAATACCTCAAAAATTGCCCAAGGAGATATAGCTAATACAAGGTTGAAGTCAGTCTAGATCACGTTTCCCATCACTTAGATTTTCATGAACATATGAGGGATAGAGTATAAAACAAATCGGCCGGGCGCGATGGCTCACACCTGTAATCTCAGCACTTTCGGTGGCCAAGGCAGGCAGATCACCTGAGGTCGGGAGTTCAAGACCAGCCTGACCAATATGGAGAAACCCTGTCTCTACTAAAAATACAAAGTTAGCCGGGCATGGTGGTGCATGCCTGTAATTCCAGCTACTCAGGAGGCAGAGGCAGGAGAATCACTTGAATCCGGGAGGCGGAGGTTGCCGTGAGCCAAGATCACACCATTGCACTCCAGCCTGGTCAACAAGAGCAAAACTCTGTCTCAAAAAATAAAAGCATAAGATAAATAGATTTTTACATGTAGCTTGAGGAATCCGCCATTACTTTATATCAAAATCCAGTATTGTTTATGACAGCTAATTGCTAGATAATGCTATAAAACTAGAACTTTTCCCCACCAAAAAAAAAAAAACATGTAAAATAATAGCATATAGGCAGTATTATCAATCTTGTAAAAAATAAAGTAGTTTTGGATTTCTGCTATGAGTTCATAGACACACACACGCATATAGACATGTGACAGTCTTGGAGGAGAAACACTTATTCCAATAATGATGCCATTGGTTGTTAAATAATTTATCTCTTGACTGTTTACCATCATGGTTAATCTTAATTGTTAAGAATGAATTTTCTTGTAAATAACAGTCAAATATCCTCCAGAAGTAAATATAGTGACTAAGTGCATGAACTAACTAGACAATGCTGAATAGTATAAAATTGACAAGGGGAACTTGAGAACTAGAAATTTATTTATGTTAAAATTTTACTTATGAAAAAATTATATAGTACATTTGCCAGAAAGTTAAAGTTAAGTCTGATAATAAAAATGTATTGGTCTAAGTCCTCATACTTGGATTACATGTACTCTTACTTTCAGCCAAATAATGGAGAATTATCAGATAAACAGGCAGTTAGGTAGATTAGCTAGATATACATTCATATACATCGTATATATACATTTATATAACATAAATTTACACAAAAACAAATATACATAGATTATATATTTTACATTATATTATACATAAAACATAATATATAGTTATATATAGTATTATATGTAATAACTATCAGGTATTTTCATTTAAGGCATGTCTGATAAAGATCAGAATATAATTTTGTAATTTCTTTACTAAATTTATCAAATTTACTTTAAAAATAACTTGTTCTTACAATCAAAGATGGTGCCAGCACTCCTCATCATCAACGAATTGATCTACTTTTTCTTTTCTTGTGCTCAGGATACACTTACAAACTATCTTCCCTCCCATTATAATTGGAAGTACACATTTGCAAGTTAAATGAGATGACAAGTTTATTTGTGATTATGCAACGGAGTAAGTCTCTGTGATGAATTTGGGGGTGAGCGTCTCTCATTTTGGTCATACATTAATTAACTGGTCTAATGGAATTTGCAACGAGATTTTAGAAATTGAGGAGTAACTAAAAATATTTACCCAATAGTATCACAACTCCCCAATGACCAAAACACTAAACTCCATAAAACGCATTTGCTAAAGTAATGAAAGAGAAGGCACTATCTTAGAGTATCCCTTTTCCTGCAAATATGTTTTATATATAAAACTTAAATATAAATATAAGAATAAAGCTGCAAAATGAGAAACATATTTTAGACTTTTAAGAATTGTTAAAAATGTCGAGGCAAATACCCAGAAATATACACACTTTACTATGGCTGCAGAGTTTTCAGCAGAAAGAACTTTTGAAGATGAAGTTTTTTGTGGAGTGTTACAGACAAAAGTACATGTAATATTTAAATCTTTATATTTATTATAATTATTATGCTGTAATGGCTTTTATTTTTTTATTTTTTTTTCTGAGAAAAAAGCTACCTTTAATAAAGGCATGGATTTATTTTTAAACAGAAACCTTTAACAGAATACATTTATAATATTCTAGAGTCAATGCAATTATACATGTGTTTGTTCATACTGCTTACTCCCTATGTGACCCTGGGCAAATTTACTAATCTCCGTGTGCTATAGTGTTTTTATCTGTCAAATGGTTATAATAACAGTTTTTTTAAAATTATTATTATTATACTTTAAGTTTTAGGGTACATGTGCACAATGTGCTGGTTTGTTACATATGTATCCATGTGCCATGTTGGTGTGCTGCACCCATTAACTCATCATTTAGCATTAGGTATATCTCCTTATGCTGTCCCTCCCCCCTCCCCCAACCCCACGACAGTCCCCGGAGCGTGATGTTCCCCTTCCTGTGTCCACGTGTTCTCATCGTTCAATTCCCACCTATGAGTGAGACCATATGGTGTTTGGTTTTTGGTCCTTGCGATAGTTTACTGAGAGTGATGGTTTCCAGTTTCATCCATGTCCCTACAAAGGACATGAACTCATCATTTTTAATGGCTGCATAGTATTCCATGGTGTATATGTGCCACATTTTCTTATTCCAGTCTATCGTTGTTAGACATTTGGGTTGGTTCCAAGTCTCTGCTATTGTGAATAGTGCCACAATAAACATACGTGTGCATGTGTCTTTATAGCAGCATGATTTATAGTCCTTTGGGTATATATCCAGTAATGAGATGGCTGGGTCAAATGGTATTTCTAGTTCTAGATCCCTGAGGAATCGCCTCAGTGACCTCCACAATGGTAGAACTAGTTTACAGTCCCACCAACAGTGTAAAAGTGTTCCTATTTCTCCACATCCTCTCTAGCACCTGTTGTTTCCTGACTTTTTAATGGTTGCCATTCTAACTGGTGTGAGATGGTATCTCATTGTGGTTTGGATTTGCATTTCACTGATGGCCAGTGACAATGAGCATTTTTTCATGTGTTTTTTGCCTGCATAAATGTCTTCTTTTCAGAAGTGTCTGTTCATATCCTTTGCCCACTCTTTGATGGGTTTGTTTGTTTTTCTCTTGTAAATTTGTTTGAGTTCATTGTAGGTTCTGGATAATAGCCCCATGTCAGATGAGTAGGTTGTGAAAATTTTCTCCTATTCTGTAGGTTGCCTATTCACTCTGATGGTAGTTTCTTTTGCTGTGCAGAAGCTCTTTAGTTTAATTAGATCCCATTTGTCAATTTTGGCTTTTGTTGCCATTGCTTTTGGTGTTTTAGACATGAAGTCCTTGCCCACGCCTATGTCCTGAATGGTATTGCCTAGGTTTTCTTCTAGGGTTTTTATGGTTTTAGGTCTAACATGTAAGTCTTTAACCCATCTTGAATTAATTTTTGTATAAGGTGTAAGGAAGGGATCTAGTTTCAGCTTTCTACATATGACTAGCCAGTTTTCCCAGCACCATTTATTAAATAGGGAATCCTTTCCCCATTGCTTGTTTTTGTCAGGTTTGTCAAAGATCAGATAGTTGTAGATATGCAGCGTTATTTCTGAGGGCTCTGTTCTGTTCCATTGATCTATGTCTCTGTTTTGGTACCAGTACCATGCTGTTTTGGTTACTGTAGCCTTGTAGTATAGTTTGAAGTCAGGTAGCGTGATACCTCCAGCTTTGTTCTTTTGGCTTAGGATTGACTTGGCGATGCGGGCTCTTTTTTGGTTCCATATGAACTTTAAAGTAGATTTTTCCAATTCTGTGAAGAAAGTCATTGGTAGCTTGTTGGGGATGACATTGAATCTATAAATTACCTTGGGCAGTATGGCCATTTTCACGATATTGATTCTTCCAACCCATGAGCATGGAATGTTCTTCCATTTGTTTGTATCCTCTTTTATTTCATTGAGCAGTGGTTTGTAGTTCTCCTTGAAGAGGTCCTTCACGTCCCTTGTAAGTTGGATTCCTAGGTATTTTATTCTCTGAAGCAATTGTTAATGGGAGTTCACTCATGATTTGGCTCTCTGTTTGTCTGTGATTGGTGTACAAGAATGCTTGTGATTTTTGTACATTGATTTTGTATCCTGAGACTTTGCTGAAGTTGCTTATCAGCTTGAGGAGATTTTGGGCTGAGACAATGGGGTTTTCTAGATATACAATTATGTCATCTGCAAACAGGGACAGTTTGACTTCCTCTTTTCCTAATTGAATACACTTTATTTCCTTCTCCTGCCTGATTGCCCTGGCCAGAACTTCCAACACTATGTTGAATAGGAGTGGCGAGAGAGGGCATCCCTGTCTTGTGCCAGTTTTCAAAGGGAATGCTTCCAGGTTTTGCCCATTCAGTATGATATTGGCTATGGGTTTGTCATAGATAGCTCTTATTAATTTGAGATACGTCCCATCAATACCTGATTTATTGAGAGTTTTTAGCAGGAAGGGTTTTTGAATTTTGTCAAAGGCTTTTTCTGCATCTATTGAGATAATCACGTGGTTTTTGTCTTTGGTTCTGTTTATATGCTGGATTACGTTTATTGATTTGCGTATCTTGAACCAGCCTTGCATCCCAGGGATGAAGCCCACTTGATCATGGTGTATAAGCTTTTTGATGTGCTGCTGGATTTGGTTTGCCAGTATTTTATTGAGGATTTTTGCATCAATGTTCATCAATGATATTGGTCTGAAATTCTCTTTTTTGATTATGTCTCTGCCAGGCTTTGGTATCAGGACGATGCTGGCCTCATAAAATGTGTTAGGGAGGATTCCCTCTTTTTCTATTGATTGGAATAGTTTCAGAAGGAATGGTACCAGCTCTTCCTTGTACCTCTAGGAGAATTCGCCTGTGAATCCATCAGGTCCTGGACTCTTTTTGGTTGGTAAGCTATTGATTATTGCCACAATTTCAGAGCCTCTTATTGGTCTATTCAGAGATTCAACTTCTTCCTGGTTTAGTGTTGGGAGGGTGTATTTGTTGAGGAATTTATCCATTTCTTCTAGATTTTCTAGTTTATTTGCATAGAGGTGTTTGGAGTATTCTCTGATGGTAGATGGTATTTCTGTGGGATCAGTGGTGATATCCCCTTTATCTTTTTTATTGCATCTATTTGATTCTTCTTTCTTTTCTTCTTTATTAGTTTTGCTAGCGGTCTATCAATTTTGTTGATCTTTTCAAAAAACCAGCTCCTGGATTCATTGATTTTTTTAAGGGTTTTTTGTGTCTCTATTTCCTTCAGTTCTGCTCTGATTTTAGTTATTTCTTGCCTTCTGCTAGCTTTTGAATGTGTTTGTTCTTGCTTTTCTAGTTCTTTTAATTGTGATGTTAGGGTGTCAATTTTGGATCTTTCCTGCTTTCTCTTGTGGGCATTTAGTGCTATAAATTTCCCTCTATACACTGCTTTGAATGTGTCCCAGAGATTCTGGTATGTTGTGTCTTTGTTCTCGTTGGTTTCAAAGAACATCTTTATCTTTGCCTTCATTTCGTTATGTACCCAGTAGTCATACAGGAGTAGGTTGGTCAGTTTCTGTGTAGTTGAGTGGTTTTGAGTGAGTTTCTTAATCCTGAGTTCTAGTTGGATTGCACTGTGGTCTGAGAGACAGTTTGTTATAATTTCTGTTCTTTTACATTTGCTGAGGAGAACTTTACTTCCAACTGTGTGGTCAATTTTGGAATAGGTGTGGTGTGGTGATGAAAAACATGTATATTCTGTTGATTTGGGGTGGAGAGTTCTGTAGATGTCTATTAGGTCTGCTTGGTGCAGAGCTGAGTTCAATTCCTGGGTATCCTTGTTAATTTTCTGTCTCGTTGATCTGTCTAATGTTGACAGTGGGGTGTTAAAATCTCCCATTATTATTGTGTGGGGGTCTAAGTCTCTTTGTAGGTCACTCAGGACTTGCTTTATGAATCTGGGTGCTCCTGTATTGGGTGCATATACATTTTGGATAGTTAGCTCTTCTTGTTGAATTGATCCCTTTACCATTATGTAATGGCCTTCTTTGTCT
Organism: Symphalangus syndactylus; assembly: GCF_028878055.3. Lineage (NCBI taxonomy): Eukaryota > Metazoa > Chordata > Mammalia > Primates > Hylobatidae > Symphalangus > Symphalangus syndactylus. Next base: position 48,597,451 of record NC_072440.2, read on the forward strand.
CTTTTGATCTTTGTTGGTTTAAAGTCTATTTTATCAGAGACTAGGATTGCAACCTCTGCCTTTTTTTGTTTTCCATTTGCTTGGTAGATCTTCCTCCATCCCTTTATTTTGAGCCTATATGTGTCTCTGCACGTGAGATGGGTTTCCTGAATACAGCACACTGATGGGTCTTGACTCCTTATCCAATTTGCCAGCCTGTGTCTTTTAATTGGAGCATCTAGCCCATTTGCATTATAGTTAATATTCTTATGTGTGAATTTGATCCTGTCATTATGATGTTAGCTGGTTATTTTTCTCATTAATTGATGCAGTTTCTTCCTAGCCTCCATGGTCTTTACAATTTGGCATGATTTTGCAGTGGCTGGTACCGGTTGTTCCTTTCCATGTTTAGTGCTTCCTTCAGGAGCTCTTTTAGGGCAGGCCTGGTGGTGACAAAATCACTCAGCATTTGCTTGTCTGTAAAGTATTTTATTTCTCCTTCACTTATGAAGCTTAGTTTGGCTGGATATGAAATTCTGGGTTGAAAATTCTTTTCTTTAAGAATGTTGAATATTGGCCCCCACTCTCTTCTGGCTTGTAGAGTTTCTGCCGAGAGATCGGCTGTTAGTCTGATGGGCTTCCCTTTGTGGGTAACCCGACCTTTCTCTCTGGCTGCCCTTAACATTTTTTCCTTCATTTCAACTTTGGTGAATCTGACAATTTTGTGTCTTGGAGTTGCTCTTCTCAAGGAGTATCTTTGTTGCATTCTCTGTATTTCCTGAATCTGAATGTTGGCCTGCCTTGCTAGATTGGGGAAGTTCTCCTGGATAATATCTTGCAGAGTGTTTTCCAACTTCGTTCCATTCTCCCCGTCACTTTTAGGTACACCAATCAGACGTAGGTTTGGTTTTTTCACATAGTCTCATATTTCTTGGAGGCTTTGTTCGTTTCTTTTTATTCTTTTTTCTGTAAACTTCCCTTCTCGCTTCATTTCATCCATTTCATCTTCCATCACTGATACTCTTTCTTCCAGTTGATCGCATCGGCTACTGAGGCTTCTGCAGTCTTCACGTAGTTCTCGAAACTTGGCTTTCAGCTCCATCAGCTCCTTTAAGCACTTCTCTGCATTGGTTATTTTAGTTAAACATTCATCTAATTTTTTTTCAGTTTTTAACTTCTTTGCCATTGGTTTGAATTTCCTCCTGTAGCTCAGAGTAGTTTGATCGTCTGAAGCCTCCTTCTCTGAACTCGTCAAAGTCGTTCTCCATCCAGCTTTGTTCCGTTGCTGGTGAGGAATTGCATTCCTTTGGAGGAGGAGAGGTGCTCTGCTTTTTAGAGTTTCCATTTTTTCTGCTCTGTTTTCTCCCCATCTTTGTAGTTTTTTCTACTTTTGGTCTTTGATGATGGTGATGTACAGATGGGTTTTTGGTGTGGGTGTCCTTTCTGTTTGTTAGTTTTCCTTCTACCAGATAGGACCCTCAGCTGCAGGCCTGTTGGAGTTTGCTAGAGGTCCACTCCAGACCATGTTTGGCTGGGTGTCAGCAGTGGTGGCTGCAGAACATCGGATTTTCGTGAACTGCAAATTCAGCTGTCTGATCGTTCCTCTGGAAGTTTTGTCTCAGAGGAGTACCCAGCCAAGTGAGGTCAGTCTGTCCCTACTGGGGGGTGCCTCCCAGTTAGGCTGCTTGGGGGTCAGGGTCCCACTTTAGGAGGTAGTCTCCCTGTTCTCAGATCTCTAGCTGCGTGCTGGGAGAACCACTACTCTCTTCAAAGCTGTCAGACAGGGACATTTAAGTCCGCAGAGGTTACTGCTGACTTTTTGTTTTCTGTGCCCTGCCCCCAGAGGTGGAGTCTACAGAGGCAGGCAGGCCTCCTTGAGCTGTGGTGGGCTCCACCCAGTTCGAGCTTCCTGGCTGCTTTGTTTACCTAAGCAAGCCTGGACAATGGCGGGCGCCCCTCCCCCAGCCTTGCTGCCGCCTTGCAGTTTGATCACAGACTGCTGTGCTAGCAATCAGTAAGACTCTGTAGGCATAGTACCCTCCGAGCCAGGTGCAGGATACAATCTCCTGGTGTGCCGTTTTCGAAGCCCGTTAGAAAAAGCGCAGTATTAGGGTGGGAGTGACCAGATTTTCCAGGTGCCTTCTGTCACCCCTTTCGTTGACTAGGAAAGGGAACTCCCTGACCCCTTGTGCTTCTGGAGTGAGGCAATGCCTCACCCTGCTTCAGCTCGCACATGGTGCACTGCACCAACTGTCCTGCACCCACTGTTTGGCACTCCCTAGTGAGATGAACCCGGTACCTCAGATGAAAATGCAGAAATCACCCGTCTTCTGTGTTGCTCATGCTGGGAGCTGTAGACCAGAGCTGTTCCTATTCGGCTATCTTGGCTCCACCCCATCTCGGTAATGGCTTTTAAAATACTGTTATATTGAGGAGTGTTGAATTACCCATCCATCCTGAACTTTTGACTAGCTTCTGACTATAAATTTGTGAGATATTGGTCATTTATATTTTTATTTGTTTCCAGATATGTATTATTTTGAAACTATTTTATAAGTAGGACATTACAGAAGTCTCTGAATCAAATATAGAAAATTCACCTAGTCTAATTTCTTAACAATTTTCATATATATTCAAATATAACTTTTTATCTCTCTGCTGTTAAGTAACATTATTATTTATGAAAGACATAAATTTGGGCTTTCATTTTTTTAAAAAAAAGATCAATTTTGATTAGGGTTCAACTTCAGTTGTCCTAATTTTACTAAAGTTTCATATCTATAGTATCAAAGAAAATATAAGTAAATTTTGATATATGTTTAAGATGATCATTTTACCTTACTAATAGGCTAAAAAATGTTTGGTTTCATCAAGTAAATTGTTTTACACTTAAAATAGTTTAAACTTTGTGTGGAATTTCTCACTTATTCCACCAGTAAATGTTTTGGGGAATCTACCTCAATGATGAGCAATGCAGGGAAAGAGGAAATAAAGACCCCCTTTCTAAAGGCACGAAGACGAACTGGTAAAGCATCTGTAACACAATAATAATACAATGAAATATAGCACAAGGGCTAAGTGATCACTAAAAAGAAAGATAGAAGGGGTGAGAAAGACATTGAGTGCTAGGGAAATTAAAACGGCTGACTTTGGAGGCAGGGTTCCAAGGTGTTGAAAAGTGAGAAGGTCTTTTTAAGTGTGAGAAGTAATGATAGTATAGGCAGAGATAATGAAGTAGAAATAATCAGACCATTACAAGTAGAGCAATACAGCTCGAGTGACAAGTGGGAAATAATGATGAAAAGAGAGGTTGAAGCAAGATATCAAGAGCCCTAAATTCTAGCAAACCAGTTCAGAGTTACCCCATTAGCCACAGGCAGCTCCAGATACTTCCGATGAGAGTATAATTAATCTAGTATTTGTTCATGAAGATCTGCGTTTGGGAGATAGGAACCAAAAAGGATTTTTAGGAGGCTGCTGAAGGAGGAATCTAGATGAGATTGATAAATGATAAGGACCTGGAATAGAGTAGTGACAGTGAGAACTGCCGAGGAGGGAAAGGCCTGAGGAATTATCTTTCATGCTTCTAACTAATGGACCGTTACCAAGCCCTACAGCAGTTAGAAAGGAGGGAGCGCCCCAACTTAACTCTAGGCTCTTAGGATGATTGAAATTCTGACAGCAACAATATTGGACAAAATAAGAAAGTCAGAAGAGAACATTTTTTTTAAAAAAAGAAACAACAGTCTTTAAGTCTTTATTTTAGACATGATGGCTTAAGAGTAGTATTGGAGAATAGAGTAATTTTTCATCATAGTTATACTGATAAAACACATAAAGTAAGGCGAATCTGTGATAACTATTTCGTAATTTTGAGCAATGTGGAAATCTAATATGGATTCCAGTTTTCATTATAATTTTGGAATTGAATTATTTAATTTGTTGCTATAGCAGAAACTATGATTATCAGTTATTAATCTACCATTCTTTCCCATATAGAATCAACATGTGTGTGTATGTATAGAAAGTAAAACTTACTTTTATTCTCAATAAAAGTATTGAAAATATTTAAATATTTTAAAAGTATTTGCATTCAAAGTAAAAGTTTAATAGTCATAAATGTTTTAATTTTTAATAATTATGACTGAAAATAATCATAGTATGTAGTAAATATCATAAAACATCACTTCTGATGATATAGCACATTGTTTTCAATTTTGCAGAACATTTATTAGCTCAAGGCTAAAATCATTTTAAATTCAAACTTACAAGAAAAGACTAGTAGATAATATGTATTATCACAATAGCAAATTTAGAATCATAACCCTGGAGAGGTTCCTTCTCACATGCAGAGTAAGACAAATTGGCATGTACCAGTTGTATTGCTTTTTACAGGAAGATGACCATGATAAGCCACTGATGCATAAATAAATATTTTAGAGTGGAATACTTCAACACACAAACACACACAGGCATACACAGACAGAGACACATAGATTTATTGGCATCAAACATTTTTGATTAAAAGTCAGAAGCATCATACTGACCGTATTCAGAAAGCTTTCGAAACAATTTCATAACCATATGAACTACAGGACAGAGATCCCTTGTATTTCATAAGCACTATATGCTTTAGGCAAAAACACACTAGAACCATAGGCTGTTACCATTTGTAGCAAGGAAAGCTCTTGGGTGGCCCTCAGGGGACACCCTAGGCAAAAGGATATTACTGTAATCTAATCTGTATAGAAAATCATCATAGAACTGGGAAAACAGAGAAATGATGAAATTCTCCATTTTGGATCAAGATGTGGGGAAAAAAATCAAATCCATTATGAGGAACACTCTGTTTGAAAATACAGAAACTAGTGTATAACTCTATTTCACTATATTCACCTTATTAAAAAATGCCATGTTTTCTTGCATATTTTGAGAGGATAAATATTTTATAAAGGCCTATACTTAAAAGATATTCCAACCTAAGTGGCATTCTGTAGATACAGTGAAAGAGAGTAAGATATCAGAATCCCTCCTGAAGAGTGAAGTTATCCTAGGAATTATCTTATTTTGCTTTGTTGTTCAAAGAGATCACCTAAAGTGAGAGTTTCCTCTGAAGTTGGTGGGATTCAAAGCTTGGAACTGCATTAAAAGTTCTAAAGGAGATTGAAGGCTGTATGATATTCCAAACAGAGACAGCACTATGAGCCCACAGCAACATTTAGGATTATCTACATTCTTGTTGAGGTTCCTGTAAAAGGCTTCCATTTCAAGTGCTAAAAATTTTCCAGGAATTCCAGTTATTTTATATATTCCTTCATTCACTAATTCATTCATTGATTCATTCATTCATTCATTCATTCATTCGTATATTAAGTCTACCAATACTTGTGAAACTTACAATGAACTAGACGTTTTTTGTAAGGCACTGTGGATAAAAAAGGTGAGTAAAAAGAAGACATGATTCTTTCATAGAATTTACAATCATATGGGGGAAGACAGTAATTACTAAAATCATCTCAATAAAGAAAGCAAAATTTATAACTGAAATAATGAAAGTTCAGCTATAGAAAACACAGATGCATAATGACCTGTATACATCATTACCTGTATTTTTAAAACAAATACAGTTGGTTTAATTGCTGATGTATTTTTTGAGTTGCATGTGTATTGCATAAGTTAATTTTATTTTATATACATAAATTTTATTTACTAGGAGATATAACAATTGTATAAACATTTAATGTAATTTTTCTCAAATTACATTATGTATGTTTGTTTGTAGATGAACTTTAGTTTAATACAAATTTGACCTTTAAGAAGAAATCTTTTGTATAAAGTTATGGGAAAATAAATTTTATTTTCTCACCAAGATAACACTATTGCTATTAGTAAAAATTGGTATTATAAAAAATAGCCACTTGGGAGTAGTTTCTTTCCAAATCCTTATATATAACTTATTCATGTGAATAATTTTTCCTTAAACTTATTTTTATGAACTGTGAGGACAAGGTAGAGTATTTAAAGATCAAGGAAATCAGTGGAAAGAGGGAGGCAATCACATTTTATTTCCTATAGCATCACGATGATATAGCTGTATAAATATGCTTCGTGAGAATTCTGGGCTGGGTTTAAAGAAGAATGCACAAAGCCATCAAACACAGGAACACGATTTCTCTTAGACATCAGATTTTCTCATGTACTATTGAATTTCTTCCCACCAACCTGAAGCTCTTGCATGAAAATGGCAGCAGAAACATCATCTATTCTCTGACATCTGTGCACACACACACACACTACTGGCGGGCACACAAGCCATGAGGGCATAAAACTAGGCTACAGGTCTGGATGCATCATCTGGTACCTGTTATAAGTCAACAAAGATCCTGTGCTAAGTGGCTCCACAGATTGCACCAAGCAAGGAGCAAGCCCCAGGAGAAAAAGCCAAGGCAATATTGCTCTAAAGGGCTGTAGAATTGTGGCAGTGGTCTGGGTTAGTGACATTGATGATACAGACGACAATTAGGAGAAAGGGTTTAGAATGTGAATGGGGAGCAATTCAGCTGCTACAATATCCATCAACAGACTGTTGCCTGAGGGAAAAGGGACCCTGCTGTCCTTTGTTTTTCTGTTCAAACTAGAAGACTGGGGAGACGTGGGGGAGCGAAAGGGGAATGTATAAAATTCATCATAACTGAAATTTTTTGAGCTAAAAGTTGTTGTTGAATAATTTAAAGAGGCCATTTCTTAGAAATGGAGTTGGTTGTTCCCTCCAGCTTTAATAAATGTGAGATATCCTACAGCACTGAGATAGTTCTCAACTTAAAAAAATTTAAAGAAAAAAACCTTTAAAGAAAAAAGGTTTCTACTTGCTCAGCTTAACTACTAAGTGTTCACCTATGTCTTCCTTTTCTTAATAAGCCTTGTAATAATCTCCAGCAATATGGTGGCGTGTAGCCATTGTGTAAACCATCATTAGCGTTGTGGTTGTCACTTGAATGACATTGAACAAACTTTGTTTCAGGTTCTCCATATAGCCCTCCCACTTAGGCTTACTATATAGTTTAACATAAATCTATAAGCAGACTGCAGCTCACCAATTTTTTTAATTGAATGATTTTTTTTAAAGTTAAATAAGTTTTTTGAAAATTAAAATTTATATATGCTAAGGAATTTAATGTTGTGATTTTCATGAAAAATTAGCATTTTTCTGGGAGGAATCCTATGAGTCAATTTATCATATGGTTATAATAGCAATAAAACTGAAACTATCAAAAAGTCAAAAATTTTTGAACTCTAGGATGTAGAAAATCTAGAAGGTGTCAAAAGGCAAGATTTTACTCATGTGCTGTCTCTGAAATGAAAAATACAGAATAGTAGTAGCAGGTTAAACGTCTCGCCTTTATGTCCCAGAAAGAAGAAATACTACACAAGTCTAATAATAGTTTTTTCATCATATTTCATATATTTCTTATAACTAAATTCCATAGAAGTGCCGTAAGAAATATACTTCTAATGCTACTTGGATAATTTTGCTTTGGTTCTCAGAATAAAAGCAAGGATCCCAGAATATATAGAGAAAAATGTTCAGTATTTGATTTTTAAAAGTTCAACTTAGAAAAAATTGTCTTGAGTTCCAACAGATGTATAGTCTGTAAAATAAGAGCTATTTGATACATTCTTTTTAATACATCAGAAAATATAGTTTATTATGCTATTTATAAATGGAAGCTTAAGCAATTTATTTTCAAAAGATAGCCTAGCTCCAGTGCTTAATGACAAATTAGAGAATGACAAGCTTTTCATTTACACAATATATACTGAGTTAAAAATATTAAAATATATTTTGCAGAGAATACCTTTTATTTCAAACATATGACTTTATTATATTTTAGTTAATTCTTTATTTGATTAGCAGATAATCTCATTTGTAAGGAGCGTAAATATAATGCAACAGAAAAAAGAAAACAGGTCTAAATAAAGATTCTGTTAGATCCCAGTGACTTTTATTATTGTTTTTCTGTATTTATGGTTAATTATGTTTACAAGGGAAATACCAAAAACAACTTATCACCATGAATTCTAAAATCATCCAAACTTGTACCTGAGAAGAATTTTCAATGGGAAACAAAATCAGGCCAACCTCAATCATGGCTTATTAAATTACAGCTGGTCCAAAACTGTTTGATATTCAAGCAGCTAATTAGCAATGGAGATGGCTAATTCAAACTCTGGGCTTTGATCTCCAGTTCACCCAATATTTATTAGGTTTATTTTAAAAAGAATGAAAAGGGAAAGTATCCTGAAAGCTGGAGGAGACAGTCTGAACAGTAGTTTACTTATAATTTACAGACTTGTGGTACTTAATATATAATGCAATAATCTTCGTGGTGCCATTTGTCATTTGGACGCTGCTACAGATTATAGCTTAGGGCACTGCATCTGTGCACAGATCTGGCAGGAAATGGTCTAAAATCTTGAACAGCTGAGCATGATGTTTTGGTATAGTTGCAAAATTCAACCTCTGCTCCAGAGGTCACTGCATGCTTCTGTCCTGACAGCCCAAATTGTTAAGCATGTGACTAATATGCATACAGAACACAGGCTGCCTGACGTCTGCTACAAGCTTGATGGCTGGTTAGCGGCTAGTCTTAATTTTATGTGACAATCCTATGTAGGAAATGCTGTGGGGGTGACTAAATGGAGCATATTGATGTCCCACTGGGTGTAGCCCCTGTTGTTTTGACAAATTCTCCTTAGCATTTATCAATCAGGCCTACAATGGGGAGTGCGTTGAATATCTAATTCAGACATGCTAGTCAGGGCTAATAGAGCAAGATAGCATGTTACTCAATTTGTACTTGTTAGCGATGTCCCACTGTCACTGGGCAATTTACCTTCACACTTCACAAATGAAAAGAGAAATTTGCTGGGCTTCAAACACTTACATGAGTTACAAGCAAAATTTTAATTAGCATGTCATTACAGCAATAATTTATTGCTTCTTTGTAGTTTTCCTCGCATACAGATTATGCTTTTCCTATTTTAGAAGGGATGCCTTCAAGGCTTGTGAAGCAGGTAATAATAAGGACAGCTAACAATCATTACTAAAAGATACATATGAATATTTTCTTTCTGTGGAGTTTTAAATATTTACGTATGAAAATAAAATTGATCCATGAGACTTTTATTTTGGGGGATTCGCTCAATGTTTTACCAATTCTGTTCTAATACGGTGTTTGTTTATTTTAACAGGTTCTACCATGTTTGGATTTCCTCCTAAATGTCACACATGTGGGCAAACTAAAGAAAGTATGATACAATTGTTAAAAGCTCTTGATGTAAGCAAGGGAAACTTCTGTAGTTCTACCATAAGCACTTGTGAATATACAAGAGTTTCTCCAGAGTGTGAACAAAGCAGCATCCACTGTTTTCTACCAACTGTTTATGGAGAGTTGTCTAGAAAGCAAAATCTTAATTAGCTGGCAAATTGAACATCTTAAGAAAGGAAAGCGAAAAGGAGGAGCTGGTAGTCGCTCTCCATGTGTGGCCTCAATCTGGCATCCTTAGAGTACAAAAGTGAAAGAATGACCTATATATTATCTAAAGACAGAAACAAAGGAAATAGTGTGAATATACAAAAATGGCAATTATAAACAGATTAAAGTATAAATGGATAAACACTTTGATTATGGTATTGGCAGAGTTTGAAGAATTATGATTGCCAAAACCTCCTTGTGTGAAAGGTGCAGTCAGACCACTCAAAGAGACAATTAGTGGGTTTTCGCAGTAAGCAAATAACTCAACGTTATTTTGCATATATTTACCCAATCTATAGAAACATGGCTTAATGACTAAACTTCTTCATATGTGTCCACATTTAGAGAAATATGACTTTATCACTATGAATTCCAAACTGCCAATTTTACAAAATATGACTTTATGACCACCTTGCAACAAAGCTTGCTGTCAAACAGAATGGGGTCTTGGGCTGAACCTCTCCTACACTTAAAGTGACAGGATAGTGTCTTACTCACTTATTCATCTTTATATGTTATTTACTAACTAGCATGGTGCAGAGCACCTAGCAAGAGCTTGATACTAACTATTGAAAGCATGAACATTTGACCTTACATGTTTTTCAGAGAAGCAAGAGGCAAGAAAGGAGACATTAAAAATCTTGTGATAAAGAAACCAGATGGAAATCAAATGATAAAGAAACCATTTACTACTTCTTTTCCCTGACCCCCATGTCTAATCCATTAGCTCCTGTGGCTATTTATCTTCTAAATATTTCTCCCTATATTCCAAGTTGCTTGATAATAAACTCTACCTCCCGAATCCAAGATGCTAAACTTCTATTCTGGGTTATCATGAAGTATATTCTTTCAGACTTTAAACTTATTTTCTACAATGTAGCTGGAGTAACTTTTACAAAACACATATCTAGTCATGTCACCACTCAGTTTAGAACTCTTCAATGTCTACTGCTTTTAGAATACTGACAATTTCTTAACATGGTTCCACTGTATTTCCCTGCCCCGTATCCCACTCAGTCACCTGCATTGAACGGATCTCTTTTTCAATTTGTATCATTTGGTGTGCTTACCCCAGGACCCATGCACATATAGTTTTCTCCATTTGGAATGCTCTTCTCTTCCTCATGGTTTAGTCCATTCTTACTTATCCTTTCATAAGAAAGCTTTCCTGAGTTCTCAGAATAATCAAGTCTTCCTTTTCAACACAGAGTACCACATTTAATTTCATGTTTCTTTGTGTGATTATTTGATTAATTAATATCTGTCTTCTTTTAAAGTTGTAATTTCTACAAGGACAGAAGTCTTGTTTATTTTTGTGTCCCTGGCATATTGCTGAGTGACCAATAAATATTTTCTGAATAAATAATGAGAGTAAACATACTGTGTGCTCAGCACTGAGCCATCCTGAAACTAGCTATAAAAGAAGTATGAAGTCCTGTGGTCTCTCGTTTTTGCCTCCCTGCTCTTGGATATCCCTGCCCTCACTCCACACTATAATTTCCAGAAGGCACTTGTGCTGCTATCTTCTACCTCCAGGCTCCTGAAGTTGCTGTTCTCTTTCTGTGGAACATTCCCTCTGTGCTCAGTCTCCATCTTCCTGTCCCCACCCTGATTTCTACCAAATTTAAATCTCTGATGAAGATGCACTTTCTCCTTCCCTGCCCCCGATGTGTGGATTGGGAGCCCTATTATATTCTTCCACTCTGTGCCTGTACGCGACTGCATTTATCAGAGAATGTACCTGTCTAGTCAGCAGTAAGGCATGATTTGGAGGGGCAAGGGCTTTTTTTTTTTTTTTTGAGACGGATCTGGTGGCGACTCCCAGGCTGGAGTACAGTGGCACGATCCCGGCTCACTACAACCTTCGTTTCCCGGGTTCAAGCAATTCTCCTGCCTCAGCCTCCAGAGTAGCTGGGACTACAGGCGTGTGCCACCATGCCTGGCTAATTTTTCTATTTTAAGTAGAGATGGGGTTTCACCTTGTTGGCCAGGCTGGTCTCAAATTCCTGACCTCAAGTAATCTGCCTGCCTTGGCCTCCCAAAGTGCTGGAATTACAGGCATGAGGCAAGGTCTTTCAAACAGCCAAAATCTCTGTTAACTGCTTTCCAAAATCATTCTAAATAACATTAAAAATAAAAGCTAGATTCTAGTTATGATATAATTTTGAGATAGATCACTAAAGCATACCCTTTCCCAGACTCCCTCCCCAGCTCCACCTTTACCAACAGAGAAATTAGGAGCTAGGAGAAACACTAGGGGAAATAGAAAATCTACATATTGCAATAACTCGTATCTCAAAGTTGGCAGTGGTTCTGATAATCAAAGAGGCACTTACTGTTCTTGTCTCCAAGATTTTCCATAACACAAATATAAATGAAATTCTTTCATGAAGTGCTTCTATGTCTGCAGATGAATATCTCTGTGTACCAACAAGGTATGTGCCATAATGTGTATTACCAGCTTTTAAATATCATTAAACTTTCCAAATCAGACTTATATTGAAGTCAAAATACAAGCAGATTTATAAAAATAATTAAAACAAGAGTAAAAAGATTTTTAAGTGTAGATAGTCCAAATATCTATTCAGTTTTAAGATTTGTAGCTAGAAAAATTACTGTCAGAAAACTATAGAGGCAGAAAATGCTTATCATGCCTTAAATTTAAAAATTAGGCTAGAATACATTTCAATTAAATAAAGAGAAAAGAAAAAATCTACTAAAAAGAAACAACTTAGAATAGTGACATTATTAGTAATTGTTTTATTTTTAAATTTCCAAATAGTTTTACATAGTTAAGTATTTCTGTCATTCAAAAATAATATAAACAATTTGGAAGAATAAAGACGCAAACAAACAAGGATAATAAAAGGAAGCTTAAAACAAAATGTTTCTGCTATCAAAATGTGTTCATAAAACTAATCAGAGAGGAGTCGAGTTCTCAACAATTAAGATTTATCCTTTAATAAATTTTAGATGAGCTTCTTTATAAGTGAGTATGATACAAAATATACATGAAAATGAAATCTGTTGGGTGCTGGATAAGTAATAATTGTAAAAAACAAAAACAAACAAGCTGCATTTAGTTCTGCATTCATGGTAAAATGGCACCATTTGAAAGCCCCAAGCCAAAAACTTAATTTCCTGTTCCCTTCACTTGTTGTTCCTTTAACCAAGCAGGATTTGTTTACATTTCAGTTGCAGGTCAAGTCGTATACTCCTACAAATAACTTATTTTCATTAAAAGTTTAATTTTCTTTTTCTTCCTGTGCACTTTCAGAACAGCTCCAAAAAATAAGACTGTTAGCTGAATACAGTATCCAGCATGGCCTATATTGTTCTGTGGGTTTCCAAGTCCCTGTGGGATACATTTTATTATCTCCATTTTACAGATAAGGAAACTGAAACTCAGAGAGTTCCGGTTATTTACCTAAGGTCACTTGGGGAGTAAGTGGCAGGGTGAGAAAGGGAGCACAGGCCGCTGGGACTCCAGAGCTCTCTTTCTCTTGCACTAGTTGCCTCCCTGGAAAGTTAAATATTTGGTGATGGCAGCTGTTAGGCCTCTGAAGGAGATCATGATGCTCTTAGTTCAGATTTTTATTGCTAAAAAAACTGTGGTAAAGCCCTAAAAAAAGAGGTCAGTGGTATTATTCATGTCTTTGGTCTTCCAGTCACTGAAATGAATATTTCTACATACAAAGCACCACTCTTGTTGTTCTAGATGATGTAGACATTAATAATATATGGTTATTGCTCTCTAGGGTCTAATAAACACTTTGGGGAGAAAAGGCCTATGGTGTGTGAGAGAAACAGCCATTAGGGTTTTCTGGCAGCAAGCAACACAAACCAACGCAGGCCAATTTCAGCTAAAAACAATGTTCATTGGAAGGGAATGGGAATAACCCAGAAAGCTGAAGGAAAAACTGTACAGCCAGGCCACATAATGGACAAGAATATGGCAGCTTCAAAACTCGAATAGCTATATTACTTATTGATAACACTTATTTAGCACTTTTTCTGTACCTGGCCCTGTTCTAAGTGTTACATGTATTAGCATCCGTAATCCACACCACAATGCAATATGATAGGTATTATTAGTATTATTACCATAAGGAAATTGAGGCATAGAGAAGTTAAGTAACTTACCCCAAATCTCACCACTATCTTTCGGGCTCCACTGAATTCTGAAAGATTTTCATTTTTGTGACACTTTCCTCAAGATTAAGATTCGGGAAGTCTAATTTCGGTGATGTCCCTGACTTTAGCCAAGAGATGGGCAGTAGTCCTCCAAGATGATGGTGCTGGAAAAAATTGGGTAGGCAAAAATAACAGATGTCCTCAGTATCGCAGAGATATTAAAAGCAAGCTGTGGAGAATGAGGACATTTTTATGTACCAGTTGGGTTACAAGCTTTGAGGTTCAAAGATCTTTCCTCATTTTACAGGATTCTCACAACAGGGAGATTTGGAACCGGTCATTAGAGCACTAAGCTGGGGTGACTATGCTTCCCAGTGATTATAGGATGTCATGCGGGCACTTCTTTAGCAAAAGGAGAGGACAGAACTGAAACTCTAAGATGGGAAAAGCAGTCTGAGGATGCTGACAGTTTCTAAAGGGTATCTGGGAAATACTCTGTTTGTTAGGGTCCTGGCTGGCCTCCTTTAATGTCAGGGTTAAAATGGTCACAAATTGAGGATACGCTGATATTAATGTAGAATTTCTTAACTGAGTAGTATCTTTTTCAGCACCTCATCTTCTCGTCTCCAGCCTATCACCCTCACATGCTTCTGCCACTCACACCTTTCAATCTGGGCCTCCCTACCTGAAAAAGACAGCAGTCAACTTTAGCAAAGCATTCATTCATGTGTTCATTCAACTAGTACCTATAACTCTCATGCTACCTGAGCATGACAGAAACTCTTCTTACCCTGAGGTTTGAGCGAACAGTCTTGGTGGGGAATATAGAAGAGTAATCGGGCCATGATGGTACAGGGCGTCACCTGCGATAGAGGGGATTGTAGTGGGTGCTACGGAAGCACACAAAAGGGCCGTCTCACAGAGTCTGCAGGTAATTAAAAAAGGTTTACTGGGGGCCGGCGCAGTGGCTCACGCCTGTAATCCCAACACTTTGGGAGGCCCAGGCGGGCGGATTGCCTGAGCTCAGGAGTTCAAACCCACCCTGGCCAACATGGTGAAATCCCGTCTCTACTAAAATATCAAAAAATTAGCAGGGCATGGTGGCAGGCACCTGTAATCCCAGCTACTCGGCAGGCTGAGGCGGGAGAATCGCTTGAGCTCAGGTGGCAGAGGTTACAGTTAGCCAAGATAGTGCCATTGCGCTCCAGCTTGGGCGACAGAGTGAGACTCTGTTCTTAAAAAAAAAAAAAAAAAAAAGGCTTACTGGAAGAAGTTATTAAAGGAGAACTTGAAGGGGGAAAAAAAAGCCAAGGTTGGGGAAAGAAGTGTATCAGGCAGAGGGAATATTTAGATGTAAGGCCAACTGAGGGGACTGGGGCCTGTAGTGAGAGGAAGGGCCATGAGGAAGAGGCTGTCTAATGCTTCGATCTGCTTGAGACAGGGAATAAAACAGATCCAGAAGTAATCACACTGTCAACTGAGTTAAAATAAGAGCCAGAGAGGATTCTAGGAGGGTGAGAATCCAGAATCATCTCAGCAGTGAGAATCTCAAAGACCTTCTCAGGAGAGAGAGGATTTTGACTGAGTCTTGGGAGATGAATATTTTCAACCAGCAGAAATAAAGGAAAGGGCCTATCTGCAGAAAGAAAGGGTGCATTGCAGGAGGAAAGGCCTGAGGCAGACCAGGGTCGCCACTCTTTGTTTTGTTTCCTTTGTACAATCTTACATCTGCCTAGATGTTTGTCCACCAACTCTACATTTTGTGTGTTGCTTTCCTATTCTTTGCTCTAGATTCCTGTAAGTACATTCTCCACCAAGACGTCCAGGCCAGCAGAGGAAGAAATAGGTGTCTTTCTGTGCTATCAAAGTTATTGTTTCATTTCCTTTTGTATTCTCTAGGATTTAGCACAATTCCAAAAATATACTAAGTGTTTAATGGTTTTGATGAGTCCATTTATTAATTAACTAGTGAGCATATGGGCAGACAGGCTCGCACAAGAGTGTAGTTCTGGAGTCAGACTACTTGGATTCAAATTCCGGCTGTGCTACTTTCTAGATAAGTGATCTTATGCCAATTATGTCAACTTCAGCTTTTTTATTGGTAAGACGGAGATAATAATAAAATCTCTTCTAGGTTTCTCGGAAAATTCAACGTGAGGTACTTAGCACGTAACGTCTGTCAATTGTGTTGGTAGGTGCTGATATTATAATAGGATACCTTCTCTCTAAAGGGTATCTGGGAAATACTCTGTTTGTTAGGGTCCTGGCTGGCCTCCTTTAATGTCAGGGTTAAAATTTGGCCAGGGTGGGTTTAATTACCTTCTCTCTCATGCTGCGCACGTATATGGCAACAATATGGAAGAAATCCACTAAAATCTGGCAATTGTATGAAAAAGGCTTCAGACAAAGGGCAGAATGTTTCTTAATTTAAGAAGGGATGACAGTGAGGATAGAAAAATAAAGCCGAGCCTGGACAGCTCCGTTAGACGAGTCCACAGTTAACACCAGAAGTTAAGGTGCTCCCTGGAATTTATAATGAGATTGCCAGAAGTCTCCACCAAGGCTAGAAAACCGTCGCTAATAATAATAATAATGATAATAATAATAATAATTGGCATTCCCCTGTTGTCTTTTAAATTGTAGCTTCTTTCCTCCCTTATTGTGTGTTGACATGCTCCTTCACACTATGCTGAACTACCTACGTGATACTTCACTTGGCCTGCCTTTCCCCATGTTCCTGGTTCTATAAAATCCAAAAGAAACTCCATTCTGGCTTATTCCTTCAGAAGTGGTAAAGAAAAATGTAATTAAATTAAATATTTTGTTCCTTAAGTCACTACACATTTATTCAAACACTATGGAGAGTTTATATTTGTTGCAGGAATAGAAATACTTAAATAAAATTGAGATCCTTACTCTAATAGAAATAATAACTTATATTTCAAGAGAGGTAGCTGATTAATTTATGTTAGGTAGCATTTCAGACAGTGTGGGGCAGATACATTGGGAAGCTACTAAAACTATGGATAAGCATCTACTCCTCTTGTATCCAGGTGCTGACCTCAGTAATGATTTCCAGATTTCATGACTACTTCTAACAATGATTATAATAACTGAAAGAGAAGAAGAATTTTCAAATATATGAGTATAGTAAACACGTCATACAGTTATTACGTAGCATATGTTTAACTCTTGGCATTTGTGTTTTTGGTATAAATGTATGATATGCACATTAACAGCACCATCTCAGAATCCAGACATCTTTCAATTCAAACCCATTTTCACCCTTGTTAGCAATATGAGCTTGGGTAAATTACTTAGTTCTCTAAGTTCACTTTATTTATTTGTACAATGAAACTGCAGTAGTATTAATGATTACATAAATTTGTTTAAATGGTTATCAATGTACACTGTAGCATAATTAATAAATATGTAATTGAAATCTGGAGTTAATCTATTGGTGCTAATTTCTTCTTCTGCATCATGTGGATACATGTACATTTCTGACATACATGTGTACACAAAACATCTGCACTCTCCAGAGTGCCAAAGCCAATAAATGCACAATCCCACAAGCCTATACATTCCACTGTCTCATTCGTGTGAATTTATAACATCTCACTCTAATAAGACATTTATGTTTTATTCTTTTCCTTTATTCTTAATACAAAGAAACATTAGCATATTGAATAGTAGTTGCCTTCTGGTGCTAATTTCAAAATCTAATGTTATTTAAGAACATTTTTCCTGAGTGGAAGGTTGAACTAATAGGAATCTACAATTCATTTTAGGAACAAACAGGAAAATGCCCAGGAGGTTTCTTCTGAAAATTAAAATTTATCACTTACCCATCACTTTTCTCTTTCAACTAGCTAAGGTCATCAGGGTATCTAGGGTGGTAGAGAAATAAGAATAAACGATAGCTGTGAGATTAGTTCATCAGTCTTCTAGATTTCATACTGCAATTTTTATCTGTCTTTGGGTTAACGAGAAGTAGCTTGTCTTTATTCTTTAGTTTAGATAGCCATATATTACTTACTGCTTTTAGGTACTAGGCCGAACCAAACCATGTTGATCATAGCAACATAAATGTTAACACAACTTTGCCAAATGATGTTTAAATGGTGAATTCAAGAAGAAAGATTACAGAAACCACTCTTTGGCATTCTGCACACCGAACAAACTAGTTGACTCAATTTTTTACTTTTCCACTAAACCCAATGACATCATGTTGACATTTCTTGATATTAGAATTGACTGTGGCAAAATGAACACACAAAAATGTCTTTTGTATTCTCTAAACAAACTTTGCAAACAAAATGGGCAAGATGCATATTTAGGGTCAGAAAATTTAGTAAAGAGATAGTTTATTTTAATTCAAACTGCATTATTGGCTTAGAAACCTACACATATATCCTCATTCTGTGGCCATCAAGTGTGCTTGAAAATTTCATCGACAAGAAAGGGAGTTTTGCATGGGAAGGTCCTTGGTATACAGTGATAATTTTCTCCAAAGCACATTTTATTCTCAGGAGGCACCATTATGTTGGACAGGAATTGGATGTGAAGCTAAAATTATGTTTCACCACATGTGAAAATAACCAGTTTCTTGCTACCTGAGTATTTTCTTTATAAATCCTTAGGCAAGAGAGTTTTTACACATGATGAGTAAAATATCTAAAGTAGAGTAGATTTGTTATTGTTTATTATCTCTTCAAATTTCAGCTTTGAACATCTTTGGCGAATATTAGCCATTCGGTAACAGATTTCCAAAATTATTTAGTCCTCTGGTTTACTCAGCTATATTAAGTTTGGATTCTCAAATATATATACACATACATATATAGTCATAGTTATGGTTATTAGCTAATTACTATTTTAGTTTTTCTGAATTTTTTCATCAACATTTCCTTGAATAAAGTGTTTTCAGAAAGGAATATTTTCATGATTTTTATTGGAAAGTGAGAATTTAACATAAACATTATATAATTTCATTTTATTGTGTGATCTACTAATAAAAATATAATGGGTAATTGAATTTTAATAGACATTTATTTGGCATATAATAATGCAGTCATTTCATGAGGTTATTACAGATTACATTATTTCAAAAGCAATATGATATGTTTGAAATTTGGGAAAATAATTTACATTGTAAAATTCTAATAAAAGTATAGATTTCTATAATGAAACTAACTTCCTGTACTACTTTTCTTCTAAAATGTTTTAAAACCTTTGTTCTTACATTTATATCAAGAATGTTTAGATATTTTAATCTGAATTCCAGGATGCCGAAGTCCTTAAAAAATGAACTCAAATTTTTTTGTATCGTTATGTGGAGAGATACAAAGTGCAAACAGGTTATGTGATTCACATAGAATATTTTAAAACTAGGCACATATTATTGGCTATTTTTTACTTCAAAATTCTATATAAGGGGTTAAAAGTGGCTAAAGAAATATGTCTATATCTTAGCAATGATTTTTTAATGTAACAAATTCAGGTCATTTTTCTCATTCTTTTGATGACTTTTACAAGTTCGGTTGTTATTCCTGCTTCACAGAATATTGATAAGCTTATCAATGCATGTACATATGTGTATATATGTTATGTATATATATGTTAGAGTACATAGAGTGTTCATAGAGTGTACTCTACCATATATATGTACATATATTGATAAGCTTATATAATCTGTGCAATTTCCTGTATATATATGTTACAGTGCATCTCTAATATATACAGAAAATTGCACAGATGCGTAAAAATCATGAAGTTCATAAAAGAGTAATATGAAGTCTTCGTGATGTAATGGAAAGAACCCTCAATTAGAAATCAAAAGAATTTTCAGCTCTTAACCCTCAATTAGAAATCAAAAGAATTTTCAGCTCTTAACCCTCAATTAGAAATCAAAAGAATTTTGATTTCAATTATAAATCAAAAGAATTTAGCATCTATTTACCCTTAGTTTTCCTCATTGATAAATGCAATCCTATAGGGAAACACAAAGAAAATGGGCATAGAATTGCTGAGAAATACACATACATTAAATACACACACATGCATAGATGGGTAAAAATCATAAAGTTTATAAAATAGTCATACGAAGTCTTCATGGTGTAATGGAAAGAACCCTTAGAAATCAGAAGAATTTTGAGCTCTTAGGCAAGCCATTTAGCCTCTATTAATCCTTAGTTTTCTCATTTTTAAACTGCAATCCCATAGGGAAACACAAAGGAAATGGGCATAGAACTGCTGAGAGATACACATACGTTAAATTTACATGCATGTAAAAGTAGTTTTTTAAACACTTTTTATTTTGAGGATCAGATACAAATACTTTTATTTTTTCTTGCCAATTAAAGTGTCTTGGTCTCTTTCGAATGCTTCATATTTGTGGTTTTGATTCAGTAATTTAAAAGAGACGGGAACTTCCATACCAAAGACACATTGAAGTTGCCATGATGAAAATTGACACTTACTCACTTAATAACCTTGATAAGTAACCTAGCACTATTGTCCTTTCCTACTTGAGTGGAAAATAGACATTACCTAACAAAGAAGATTCTTCTCTCCCTTCTTTGAAGCCCCTTCAATTCTCATGATAAGTTATTTAATGATTTGGGGGAACATTGATTTGGAATGATCCATACTCTTAATACAAACACAGGACCTCTAGGGGGTAGGTTTGGTTGGCTATCACATTTCTATATTATTGCAATGTTGCATGCTATTTTAAGCATGCTTAAACGAGGCAGACTTTTCATTTAAGAAAAATATTATACAAAAATAATACAGCCCTTGACTTTGGGAAATCTATCTTTATTTTTTCATTGTCTATACATTACTATGAAAATACCAGGCATTAAACAATAACATGCACTGGTCCAATGTTATGGAAAGTTGAAAGTACCAAAATACAAAACAATATGAGCAGACTTGATATATTTAGTTTCCTTATATGGAACTTATATTAGAAATTTTCAAGCAACATAGCAGCACTGAACCTCACTCATATATACAGATATTCATATTTTGTGTCGGACACTTGAGGAAAATCCAAAATTTAAAATTTAATGTATGATCACTCTAAGAAATGCTTTTCTTTTTAAATAAAAAAATTGTAGAACAGAGCTAATAATTGTCATTTTCATTTATCATGTGTGTTTTTCTTTTTGTTTCTTCTTTTGAATTTTTAACAATCAAGTTTGGAGACTCTTTGTTGGTGTGTTGGAGAGTTTGAACATATACCTAATTAAAAAAAAAAAAAATCAGCAACACCTACAAAGCAGTGTCACCAAACAATAAATACCACTTCCCTCTAAAATATCACTTAAAGATGAATACATTTCGGGAGTTGAAAGGTGGCGGCGCACCTGCGGCACAACCTTAAATGAAAAATAAAGACAACTGGGTTGCAGGGTGCCTTTCCCTCTTCAAAATAAAATTCTTTACAATATGCAAGACAAATGGCACTAAAGTGAAAGGGCAGTGATGCAGATTGGATAGGCTTACAGCGTAATTGAATTAAGGCTTGTGTGCCACATATGACCACAAAGCAGGCCTATGGCTCCAGCCTGCTGAATGGAGGTGGCTGGCCTGTCAATAAAGACCCTTTAAACTGGTTAAATGCATCATAAGCGTGTGCAGAGAGCTTTCTAGCTAACAGGTGGCTGAGTAAACCTCAGCTGGTGCCACACAGGGCTGTCACATTGACCTTCTTTAGGATAATTTCAGTCCTCTTTTTTTAAAAAAAAATTTGTTACTGTACTCACTGTGGTGAAAACAATTTAGGGATGAATAATTTCTTTTGGTCCCTAGAGGCACCAGTGACGCTCTCTCTCACCCTTTCCCTTTTTTTCTTGTACTTTCTCTCTCACCCCCTCTTTTTCCCAGTCTTGCGTCTGAATTTACATAAAGGAACAGTGACAACAGCAAGCTGAAAGGCATAGCTGGTGGGAGGATTAAGTATATCATTGAAAGGAATTATGTTGTAAATGACTGGGAGGGGTAGGGGCTTCTGTTCCTTGCTCCCATCTGGTCCTTAAAGAATACCTTGTTGTAATTACCCCCAGATGGTTTGTGCTACACTGGGGTCTGGACAGCCAGGTGCCACTGTGCCCTGCTGGGTGTGATATTCATTGCTACATGCAGTGACAAAAATGGACTTCATTGAAACCTAATTTCTTCCAGGGTATTACACAAATATGAAATGAACCCAGTTCATCGAGAGAGAGCTTTGTTTGTTTCCAAGCCGAAACGGTCTCACCTAAGATAAGGCTGCCTGGTTATTTCACTTTTCACAACTATCCTAAAAGGAAGAAGCAAAAACAATTTACAATATGTGCTGGGTTTAATTCAGTATTTTAAATAATGGAAATAGCATCAATGGCAGGTTTTTATTCCTGACTGTTAGGTAGTTTTACATTAGTGTCTACCTAACATTTTCAAGACCGTGTTTCGAGTGTTTTCTTATTCGAATTAACAAGAAGTAAAGCAAATTATAGTATCCAGGCCATAAACACATTTTGATATTAGTGAGTGGATGCTTATATAACTTAAAATTTAATCACACATTATTTACTATAAAATATAGCTCATCAGCTAATTTTAAAAACAAATTTGAGCATTTGTGTTGTACTTTAGCAATGATATTAATATAGAAAAATAAGAAAATGAGAAATGGATATTAAAAGTTAGCTGTGTGTTGCACAAAAGTGGAATTTTACAAAATTGCACTTATATTAACTATCAGGATATTTAACGTTTAATGTTAATATTATTAATACATTTTAGAAGCATCAGTAATCTGAAAATAAAGGTAAACATCATAATTTTATGTTTTATTTATATTCAGTTTATTGTATGACATTTGCAATACATCTAATAATTCTTATGTGAGAATTGCATAACAGAATTTCTATCACATCTTGCCAAATTAAAAAACAAAATATTCCTACATTCCACATTTTTCTTATTATAATTTTGGCTATATTAACATTTTACAAAGTTACTCAAATTCATTACTTTATTAAATTTTCAATGTAGAATTTGGACAATTTTAATATGAAAGTAAAACTTGGGAATTAAAAGGAAGAGCAGAATATGGAAATTTTTATACTCTTTTTATTTTCCCCCTTAAGTTATAGTTATAAGTTTTTATACGGTATAAAGAAAACATACACAGGGTTAATCTTAATAAGAATTTTTTTTTTTTTGGCCTGGTGTGGTGGCTCACGCCTGTAATCCCAGCACTTTGGGAGGCCGAGGCGGGCAGATCATGAGGTCAGGAGATCGAGACCATCCTGGCTGACATGGTGAAACCCCGTCTCTACTAAAAATACAAAACATTAGCAGTGCGAGGTGGCGGGCACCTGTAGTCCCAGCTATGCGGGAGGCTGAGGCAGGAGAATGGCGTGGACCCCAGGGAGCAGAGCCTGCAGTGAGCTGAGATCGCGCCACTGCTCTCCAGCCTGGGCGACAGCGAGACTCCGTTTCCAAAAAAAAAAAAAAAAAGACTTTTTTTTAATATATTTAAGAAATGTGTTAAACTGTGTGTTGGCTAAAAACAAAATCAAAATGCTTCTTGATGCATATATAAGAGAGATTTAAATACATAGACAGTCAAATGGGGGAATGGTTTTAAATACTGGCAAGTTATGTGTTAGGAGCAATTGTTCTGCAATACAACTTTGTTGAACGGGTTTTATGTACTTTGTGAATAAAATTTTGAGCTGACAATCTTTCTGTCTATAAATGCAGTCCCAACATTCTATCCAAATTTTACTGTATTTTTGAGGTAAAATGATTCTATTAAAATCCATAATATACACACAATATCTAGGAAGACAGTGCCAGAGGTGAAATAATTCTGAAGGAGGAACTGGACTTGGGCTCTAGCTCTAGCCTGGTACTCGAGCCCCCTGAACTTGATCATCCACTTAAACTTCATCAAACTTCAATTTCCTCTTGCAAAATGATTGTAAATGAGCTTGATTTCAAGATCAGATTTGTGTTTTTAAAGACACATGTGTTTGGCATTATTGTGAAAGATACAAGAAGGAGTGTAAGACTACAGTAGCCCAAGTATTCATGATTAGGACTTAAATAATAACAGGTCGGATGGAATGGAGCAGAGAGCAGAAGACTTTTAACAATGGAAAGAAATAGAAGTGAGAAATTTTAAGTATTCCATCCATTTTTTTTCACTTTTGAAGCATTCTGGAAGACTTTTGAAGCACTTTTGTAAATATTGTATTAGGATATGTTTTTTAATGTAAGAGATTTCTGTCGCAGTTTTTTTTTTCCTTGTTTCTCTATTTCATTCTCTTCATTGAGCCAAGCATTTCCATGGAAGCTGGTTCCTTGATACTTGGTCACTTGGAAAAGGAAATTTGAGAAGATTAGCACAAAAGCATAAGAAATGCCTATGCTTTCTTTCCTAACATACTTAATGCTCAGGTTTCTGGATCATCTGGCTTAACCTTTGGACAATTTCTTGTGCAAAATAATGGTTTTGGGCTTCTGTGTTAAAACATTAGAAGACCAGGCCGGGCGCGGTGGCTCACGCTTGTAATCCCAGCACTTTGGGAGGCCGAGGCGGGCGGATCACAAGGTCAGGAGATCGAGACCACGGTGAAACCCCGTCTCTACTAAAAATACAAAAAATTAGCCGGGCATGGTGGCGGGCGCCTGTAGTCCCAGCTACTCGGAGAGGCTGAGGCAGGAGAATGGCGTGAACCCAGGAGGCGGAGCTTGCAGTAAGCCGAGATTGCGCCACTGCACTCCAGCCTGGGCGACAGAGCGAGACTCCGTCTCAAAAAAAAAAAACATTAGAAGACCAAATTACTCTGCAGCAACTTGGCACAGGTTATGATTCATTTAAGATCCTCCATTTATTGAGTAATGCCAATTTACCTGGAGTATCACTAGGATATTCTACACACACACACACACACACACACACACACACACACACGTTTAATAGGCTTACACGTCTTAGCAAATGAAAGTCATAGTTCATGATATTCGGAAAGTGAAGAATAATTTTTGTGAATAATTCTGTTAGAGTTTCAAAAGCATCTATTTTCAATAATACATTCAGCTTCAGACGTAATAATCCGTATTATCCTTACATGTATATAATGAGATGTTCTTATTATTCTTATATGAAATTAATAGATCTTGAATTAGAGTCGTTAAAATTGTCAACTCAAATTTTTCACCCCTTACAATGATTTCTTCTACATTAAACTTATACATTTGTACAGCTGGTTGTCTAGATTTTTAATATAATATAAAGCTCTTTATCTTTACAAAGCAACTAATTTTAATGTGGAGATGCTATGATTACTAGAAAACAGTTCTTACTTTAAGTTGAAATGGGCCTTTTTGTAATTTAGTTTCCTGTTATTTTAAGAACAATTCTTTTTTGCCACCTGAAGAAACACTATTGATAGCCAAATTTAGATATCACAAGGCATTTTTTAATTCTAGCCCTTTCCAGAATTCTTAAGACTCTAGAGGTGCCTTCTTAATTTTTCCCCAGGATGTGCTCTTCTTGTTCCAAAACATTTCTGAGGAATCTTCCACCTGCACTGAGATTTCTTGAATACAGAGATTATTTCTTATTCATTGGTGTATTTCTAATGCCTAACCAAGTAGTTGGAATCTAATAGGCCTGAAATTCAGAGATTATTTCTTATTCATTGGTGTATTTCTAATGCCTAACCAAGTAATTGGAATCTAATAGGCCTGAAACAGCTATTTATTGAATACATAAGCACTTATTATTCAACATTTATTATTTCCTATATGCAAATAAAGAATTCAGGTACAGTTATGAAATTATCTCTATTCTCAAATAATTTTAAAATAAAACTTTGAGGACTAAGATGGTGCTATGGAAAAGATTGAAACAAAATCCAACTAGACTTTAGAGCATGAAGATATTCTGTCCAGTATATTTTTTGGGGAAAGCTTTACAATTTTCTTCTTTGCATTGTTCTTAAAGAAGGTTATGATTTCACATATGCAAATAGGGTGAGGGAAAGCATCCCAGGTAGATACGTTGTCAGGAAAAGATCTCTCATTGGAGGTAACAGTGACTTCATACATGATTCCTTAGGCATTGGCTATTGAAATGTTTTGAGTGAGAGTGCTCCATGACAGCTGTGTGCCATAAGAACTAGAGGAAAAGGTGTTCCTTAAGGACCAATGGATGAGATAAAGAAGCAGCATTTAAGCCCAACACTGGTATAATCAAATCCTAGAGCCTCTGCCCTCATCCTAATTATTACTGGATCTATAGGGTGTATAAAGTCAGAAAGCTTGTTATGAAGGGAAAACACATTTCCTTCCATATTTAGTTTCCATTTTCTTAAGGATAATTGAATTGTAATAACAATGATTCACATAGGATTCCAGAAAAGCTATAAATTGATGATTTAGTACCTATCACTTGCTACACAAATGACGTGAGGTGGGGAATGAGGCAGGTCAGTTGGGAAAAATGCCACTTCAAAAGTGCTCTTCTGGATTAAAATGTGCATTTCAGACTTTGACTTCTCTGTATTCTTTGCTGAAATATAAGATTTTCTTTTTTTTTTTTTTTAACTTTTATTTTAGGTTCAGGGGTGTATGTGCAGGTTTGTTATGTAAGTAAATTGTATGACATGGGAATTCAGTATGCAAATTATTTTGTCATCCTGTTACTAAGCATAGTATCTGATAGCTAGTTTTTCTATTTTCCTCCTCCACCCTCCACCCTCAAGTAGGCCCTGGTGCCTGTTGTCACCACTTTTGTGTCCCTTTGTACTCAGTGTTTAGCTTGCACTTGTAAGTGAGAACATGTGGTGTCTGGTTTTCTGTTCCAGTGTTAGTTTTCTTAGGATTATGGCCTCCAGCTCTATTCATGTTGCTGCAAAGGGCATAATCTTGTTCTTTTTAATGGCTGCATAGTATTCCATGATGTATATGTATCACATTTTCTTTATCCAGTTTATCCTGTTGATGGACACTTGGGTTGATTCCATGTCTTTGCTATTGTGAGTAGTACCACAATGAACATATGCATGCATGTTTCTTTATGGCAGAACAATTTCTATTCCTTTGGGTATATATCCAATAATGAGATTGCTGGGTCCAGTGGTGTTTCTGTTTTAAGTCCTTTGTACAAAAGCATAAGAAATGCCTGTGCTTTCTTTCCTAACATACTTAATGCCACACTGATTTCCACAATAGCTGAACTAATTTACATTCCCACCAGCAGTGTATAAGCAATTCCTTTCTCCATAACCTCACCAGCAACTGTTGTTTTTTGAATTTTTAATAAAAGCCATTCTGACTAGTGTGAGAAGGTATCTCATTGTGGTTTTAAGTTGCATTTCTCAAATGATTAGACCATGTTGTGCATTTTTTCATATGGTTGTTGGCCACTTATGTATTTTCTTTAAAGAAGTGTCTATTCATGCCCTTTGCCCACTTTTTAGTGGTTTTTTTTTTTTTTTTTTTGCTTGTTAATGACATATAAGATTTTTTAAAGTTTCCTTCTAAGCTTGGAATAGAAGATTGAAAGCAAGGACATGAGAAGCACAGACACAAATTTCCCCATGTTCTGTACAGTTCTGAAATTCCTGCTCTAACAATACTGGTGAGCTGGGAAAAAAAAAAAAAAGAAGAAGGAAAACCTTGTTTAGATATTTGCCATTGCCCTCAAATTGGTCTTTCTTAGATTTTATCCTCTTCCAGGCCTCCTTTTTTTCCTGGAATTATTTTTCTTAAATACAAATTTTAATTCCCTATTCCATTCTTATTGTCTGTAAGTCCAAGCTCTTAATTAAACATGGTTTACAAAGCCCTTTAGAGTTTGGCTTCTTCCTGTCTCTTTAACCTCATCTCATTCAGTGTCCCTTCTTGTCCCAGTCTTCGGGTGGAAGGAAAATAGTATTACTATACCATCCTGCCTTCATGCGGGAGCTTTCCCCATTTTAAGTTTGATGAGCTCCTGTTCTTCTGTCCAAAACCAGCCAAAGTGATTGCTTGGGCAGTATATATACTAAAATTAGAACAACAGAGAGACAATTAGCATGGCCCCTGAGCAAGAATGTTGTGCAAATTCATGGAGTATTCTATATTTTTATGCTGTATGGTTCCACTTTTAGGAGGGTACCTAGAGTAGTCAAATTCATAGAGATAAATATTAAAGTGGTGGCTGGCAGGGGCTGAGGGAGGGAGGAAATGGGGAGTTATTGTATAATTGGCACAGAGATTCAGATTTGTAAGATAAAAAGAGTTCTGTGGGGTGGATTAGTAGTAAAACACTGTGAATGTATTTAATGCCACTGAACAGTACATTCAAAAATGGTCAAGATAAATTTCATGGTGTGTGTCTTTTACCACAATTTTTAAAAACAGTCCAAGTTCCGTGGTCCCTTTGCTCTGAACCCAGCCCAAGAGGGAGTGAAGCACTTCCATTATTTAATCAGTAGACTGAAATAGCTGCACCCTAAGTGATTGTTAAGGGCGATAACCTTGAACTCACTGTTGCTTAATACTCATCAAATGCTTGGTTGGGCAACATAAAGTTGCAAAGGATTGCCTGAGTGATATATAGTCCATGTGTTCCTATAGATACAAAAAAAAATCCTAAGAATAAGCTTCACAAGCAGAAATTTACACATCTGGACCATATGGTCTGTCCTCTTGTAAAACTGCTTTTATTGTATGTAATTTGGCATTATGTCATAATTGGTCCATGCTAGCAGCCACTATAAGAAATAGCCCTATGAAGTCGATTTAATATATGGATGTTGCTGAGGATGGCACGTTGTTTTTTTTTTTTTTTTTTTTTTGATCACCTACAAGGAAAAACTTTCATTTCAGCACTAGGAATAGGTTCATTTTCTTTTTCTTTGGAGATAATATAAATAGTGTAATTGATTATGTTCTCATTTTTCTTACCTTCCAAAAAGCTTAGAGGCCAAACGCTTATTCTGGCATTTTTCTAGACCTTAACTATGTATTCTGTACACCCATATATTGTTGAGTTCAAATTATCTATGCAAAGTTATTTTTTTCCTCTGGATTTACTACTCCAGTATTCATTTTTTCTTTTTATTTCATGTTGTGAGCCACTTTAAATACATTCTTGAATAAATAAACATAAACTAATAAATTCATTCTTTCCTCTATGCTCTTACTGGATATTGCATATATTTGTATCATTACTTTTATCACCATTAATTCGTATTTACATATGTGCCATTCACATTGGACAATAAGAACTTTTAAAAAAACTTTTATTTTAGGATCAGGGGTACATCTGCAGGTTTGTAATATAGGTAAACTCCTGTCATGGGGGTTTACTGTAGAGATTATTTTATCACCCAGGTATTAGGCCTAGTACCCATTAGTTATGTTTCCTGCTCCTCTTCCTCCTCCCACCGTCCATCCTCCAGTAGCCCTAGTGTCTGCTGTTCCCCTCTATGTGTCCATGGTTCTCATCATTTAGCTCCTACTTGTAAGTGACAACATGCAGTATTTAGTTTTCTGTTCCTGCTCTAGTTTGCTAAGGCTAACGGCCTCCAGCTCCATTCATGTTCCTGCAAAGGATGTGATCTGTTTTATGGCTCTTTTGTGGCTGCATAGTATTCCATGGTGTTATATGTACCACTTTTTCTTTATCCAGTCTACCATTGATGGGCATTTAGTTGATTTAATGTCTTTGCTATTGTGAATAGTGCTGCAATGAACATATACTTGCATGTGTCTTTTTTTTTTTTTTTTTTTAGCAGAGACAGGGTTTCACTGTGTTAGCTGGGATGGTCTTGATCTCCTGACCCCATGATCCACCCACCTTGGCCCCCCAAAGTGCTGGGATTACAGGAGTGAGCCACCGAGCCTGGCCTTGTGTGTGTCTTTATGATAGAACAATTTATACTCCTTTGGTACATACTCAGTAATGGCATTGCTGGGTCAAATTGTAGTTTTGTTTCTGGCTCTTTGAGGAATTGCCACACTGCTTTCCACAGGGGTGGAACTAGTTTACACCCACCAACAATGTGTAAGCATTCCTTTCTCTTCACAACCTGGCCAGCATGTGTTATTTTTTGACTTTTCCATAATAGCCATCCTGACTGGTGTGAGACGGTATCTCGTTGTGGTTTTGATTTGCTTTTTTCTAATGATCAGTGATATTGAGCTTTTTTTCACATTCTTGTTGGCCACATGCATATCTTTTTTTGAGAAGCGTCTGTTCATGTTCTTTGCCTACTTTTTAATGTTTTTTTTCTTAAAATTGTTGAAGTTCCATATAGATGCTAGATATTAGACTTTTGTTAATGCACAGTTTGCAAAAACTTTCTCTTATTCTGTAGGTTGTCTATTTACTCTGTCGACAGTTTCTTTTGCTGTGCAGAAGCCTAGGTTGTCTTCCAAGGTTTTAACATAGTTTTGGGTTTTACATTTGAGTCTTCAATCCATCTCAAGTTGATTTTTGTGTATGGTGTGATGAAGGGGTCCAGTTTCAATCTTCTGGATATGGCTAGCCAGTTATCCCAGCACTATTTATTGAATAGGGAGTCATTTCCCCATTACTTGCTTTTGTCAGCTTTGTTGAAGGTCAGATGGTTGTAAGTGTGCAGCCTTATTACTGGGCCTTCTGTTTTTTTCCATTGGTCTATGTGTCTGTTTTTGTACCAGTATCATTATGTTTTGGTTACTATAGCCCAGTAGTATAGTTTGAAGTTGTGTAGTATGATGCTGCCAGCTTTGTTCTTTTTGCTTAGGAATGCCTTGGCTTTTCTGACTCCTTCTCGGTTTCATATGAATTTTAAACTAGTTTTTTCTAGTTCTGTGAAGAATATCATTGATAGTTTGATAGGAATAGTGTTGAATCTATAAATTGCTTTGGGTAGTATGGCCGGGTTAATAATATTGATTCTTCCTATCCATGAGCATGGATACCTGTTTAGCTGTATTCCTAGGTATTTTATTCTTTTTGTGGCAATTGTGAATGAGAATGTATTCCTGATTGGTCTCTCACTTTGACTATTGTTAATGTATAGGAATGCTAGAGATTTTTGTATGTTGATTTTGTATCCTGAGATTCTGCTCAAGTTGTTTATCAGCTGAAGGAGTTTTGGACAGACTGTGAAGTTTTCTACATATAGAATTATGTCATCTGAAAACAGGGATTGTTTGACTTCCTCTCCTCCTATTTCAATGGCCTTTATTTCTTTCTCTTACCTGATTGCTCTGCTCAAGATTTCCAATACTATGTTGAATAGGTGTGATGAAAGACAGCATCCTTGTCTCATGCTTGTTTTCAAGGGGAATGCTTCCAGCTTTTGCCCAGTTATATGATGTTGGCTGTGGGTTTGTCATAGATGGCTCTTATTACTTTGAGGTACGTTCCTTCAATACTTAGTTTATTGAGAGTTTTTAATATAAAGGGGTGTTGAATTTTATTGAGAGATTTTTCTGAATCTACTGAAATAATCATATGGTTTTTGTCTTTAGTACTGTTTATGTGATGAATCACCTTTATTGATTTGCATATGTTGAAGCAACGATGCATCCCAGGGATAAAGCCCACTTGTCTGTGATGGAAAGCTTCTTGACATGCTGCTGGCTTTGGTTGGTCAGTATTTGTTGAGGATTTTTTGTATCAGTGTCCATCAAGAATATTGGTTTGAGTTTTCTTTTCTTGTTGTGTCTCTGCCAGGTTTTGGTATCAGGATGATGCTGGCCTATAGAATGAGTTAGAAAGGAGTCCCTCCTTCTCAACTTTTTTGGAATAGTTTTAGTACAAATGGTAACAGCTCCTCTTTGTATGTCTGGTAGAATTCAGCTGTGAATCTGTCTGCTCCTGGGATTTTTTTGTTGGTAGGCTATTTATTACTGATTCTATTTTGGAGCTTGTTATTTGTCTATTCAGGGATTCAATTTCTTCCTGGTTTAGTCTTTGCACGGTATATATGTCCAGAAATTTATCATTTCTTCTAAATTTTCTAGTTTGTATGCATAGAGGTGTTCACAGTATTCTCTGATGGTTATTTCTGTTTCTGTGGGGTCAGTGGTAATATCTCTTTGTCATTTTAATTGTGTTTATTTGGATCTTTTCTTTATTAATCTAGCTAGTGTTCTATCTATTTTATTAATTTTTTAAAAAGACAACTAGTAGATTTGTTGATCTTTTTAATGGTTTTTTTGTGTTTCAGTCTCCTTTGGTTCAGTTCTGGTTTTGGTGATTTCTTGTCTTCTGCTGATTTTAGAGTTAGTTTGCTCTTGATTTGCTAGTTCTCTTAGTTGTGATGTTAGGTTGTTAAATTGAGATCTTTCTACCTTTTTGATGTGGGTGTTTAGTGCTATAAATTTCCATCTTAACACTGCCTTAGCTGTGTCTCAGAGATTCTGGTATGTTATATCTTTGTTCTTATTAGTTTCGAATAACTTTTTGATTGCTGCCTTAATTTCATTATTTACCCAAATGTCATTCAGGAGCAGGTTATTTAATTTCCATGTAACTCTATGGTTTTGAGCAATTTTCTTAGACTTGATTATTAATTTTATTGTGTCGGGGTCTGGGAGAGTGGTTGGTATGATTTTAGTTCATTTGTATTTGCTAAGGATTATTTTATGTCTCATTGTGTGGTCAATTTTAGAGTATGTGCCATGTGGCAATGAGAAGAATGTATATTCTGTCGTTTTAGGGTGGAGAGCTCTGTAGATGACTAGCAGGTCCATTTGATTCAGTGCTGAGTTAAAGTCTTGAGTACCTTGGTTAATTTTCTGTCTTGATAAATGGTCTGTCAGCGTGGTGTTGAGGTCTCCCACTGTTATTAGGTGGGAGCCTAAGTCTGTCCGAAGGTCTCTAAGAACTTACTTTATGAATCTGGGTGCTCCTGTGTTGGATGCATATATACTTAGGATAGTTAGGTCTTCTTGTTGAATTGAACTCTTTACCATTATGTAATTTCCTTCTTTGTCTTTTTTGATCTTTGTCGGTTTAAAGCCTGTTTTGTCTGAAATTAGGGTTGCAACCACTGCTTCTTTGTGTTTTCCATTAACTTGGTAAATTTTTCTCCATCCCTTTATTTTGAGCCTATGGGTGTCATTGTCTGTGGATGGGTCTCTTGAAGACAGCATACCATTGGGTCTTGGTTCTTTATCCAGCTTGTCACACTATGCCTTTTAATTGGGGCATTTAGCCCATTTCAGGGTTAGTGCTGATGTGTATGGATTTGATCCTGTTATCATGATGTTAGCTGAATACTTTGCAGACTTTTTGTGTAATTGCTTTCCAGTGTCACTGGTCTGTGTACTTAAGTGTTTTTGTAGAGGCTGGTAAAGGTCTTTTTACCCACATTTAGTGCTTCCTTCAGGAACTCTCATAAGGTAGGTCTGGTGGTAATGAATTCCTTCACCACTTGCTTGTCTGAAAGTAATCCTATTTATCCTTCACTTATGAAGCTTAGTTTTGTAAGATATGAAATTCCTAGTTAGAATTTCTTTTCTTTGCCACGTGTGGTGGTTCATGCCTGTAATCTCAACACTTTGGGAGGCTGAGGTGGGCAGGTCACGAGGTCAGGAGTTTGAGATCAGCCTTGCCAACATAGTGAAACTGTCTCTATTAAAAATACAAAAAATTAGATGGGCGTGGTGTGGCACCTGCAAACCTAGCTACTTAGGAGGCTGAGGCAGGAGAATCACTTGAACCTGGAAGACAGAGGTGGCAGTGAGCTGAGATCATACCACTGCTCACCAACCCAGGCAACAGTGGGAGACTCTGTCTTAAAAAAAAAAAGAATATTTTTCTTTTCTTTAAAAATTGACTTTCTTTAAGAATTTATTTTCTTTAAGAATATTGAATACCAGCCCCCAGTCCTTCTGGCTTATAGGATTTCTGCTGAGAGATCCACTGTTAGTCTGATGGGCTTCCCTTTGTAGGTGACCTGACCTTTCTTACTAGCTGCCTTTAAAATGATTTTTTCATTTTGACCTTGGAGAATATGATGATTATGTGTCTTGGTGATTATCTTCTTGTGGAGTATCTTCCTGGGGTTATCTGCATTTCCTGAATTTGAATATTGGCCTCTCTAGCTAGATTGGAGTTCTCATGGATGATATCCTGTAATATGTTTTCCAAGTTGCTTCTATTCTCCCCATCTTTCTTGAGGTACACTATTGAGTCATAGATTTGGTCTCTTTACACAGTCCTGTATTTCTCAGATGTTTTATTCATTGCTTTTCATTATTTTTTCTCTATTCTTGCCTGTCTCTTATTTCAGAAAGCGAGTCTTCAAGCTCTGAGACTTCTTTCTCAGCTGACCTATTCTCCTATTAATATGACTGATTGCATTATAAAATTCTTATAGTGTGTTTTTCAGCTCCATCTGGTCAGCTTAAAGCTTTTCTATAATGAGTATTTTGTCTGTCAGCTTCTGTTTTATTTGATTGTGATTATTAGCTTCCTTGGATTGAGTCTCAATGTACTCCTCCATCTCCATGATTTTCATTCCTATCCATATTTTGATATCTATTTCTGTCATTGAAGCCATTTCAGCCCAGCTCTAGGAAGCCCTCCTTCCTAGAGGCCTAGTGCAGTCATTTGTCGGAAAGAAGGTACACTGGCTTTTTGAGTTGTCAGAGCTCTTGCACTTGTTCCTTTTCATCTTTGTGGGCTGATGTTTCTTCAATCTTTGAAGTTACTGTCATTTGGATAAGTTTTTTTTTTTCTTTTATCCAACTTGATGAACTTGAGGGTTTGATTGTGATATAAGTTGAGTTCAGCTGACTGGCTTCATTTCTGGAAGATTTTAGGGGGCCAAGACTCAGCTCACAACTCCTGGACTGTGCACTCTAACTCAGACACCTGGGACTGATTCTCTCATTATGTATCCTAGCATACTGTCCTTCCTAGTAACCAGTCTGTCTGTAACAACACCTCATCTTACCTCTGAAACATTTCTCAAACCCTCTCTTGTAAATCATTCCACCATGAATTATCTCCTGAAGGATCTTAGGTGAAAACCAGGATTATTCCAACAATCTCCAAAAATCCATCCTTGTTTGACTACTGATATTTAAATTGCAAATATTACTGTCACAGGATCATTGGGGTGTCATTTTTCTGGCCAGAAACCTCTATGGCCAGTGATGCCTTTGCCTGAGGTCTTGTCCTGCCTCCAGGAAGAATGAAGTATACAGACAAGTGGAGGGTGAGCAAGACAAAGAGAAACTTTATTGAGTGTTAGAACAACCTAGAGGAGACCAGCAGTGGGGAACTCCTCTCTGTAGGCAGGTTGTCCAGTTGAGTGTTCAACTTTCAGCAGAGAGGAGGCCTGGAGTGGGTGGATCCTCTCTGCAGGCAGGTCATTCTGACAAGTGTTTGCTCTCAGCAGAGAGGGTATCTCCTCTCTCTAGCTGGTCCTCCTGTTGTCTGCAGCTCTCAGCATGGAGGCCCTGCAGAGGGTAGCTTCTCTCTGCAGCTTGTCTTCCCAATGTCTGCCCTGCTCTGGCTGACTCTGGGATTTTCATGGTCTTCAGAGCAGGGAAAGTGCCTGCTGACTGGCCCATGAGCAGCCATGGTCAAGCCCAGGAAAAAGTACCATAGGTTCCCCCTCTAGTCTGTAGGACTGGTAGCCTGGCCTGAAGTTGAGGCTTCACCAGGGATCCACTCCCTCCCACCCAGGAGCCTGTCTGCCTTCTGCTGAGGTCCATGGTGCCAAGGCTGCCAGCACCAAGCTGCACCTTCAGGCCAGCACCCAGCCACCCTTAGCCCCTGCCTGGGCTTCCTCTCCCATGCTCCTCAGTGCCCAAAGTCCAAAGAGGGCCAAGGCAGCACAGGGCTGGTGTGTCATAGCAGCCTCAAGTGTGCACACACCCAGCCTGGCTGTGACAGTGCCCAGGCTTGGCCCCAACCCCACTCTGAGATCAGAACCAGTGCCAGGAACAGGGAGAGGCCAGGCAGCTGGAACATATACCCCTGAGCCTCTGGAGACAGGGGGTCTTCCTGGCTCCCGAGGGTGCAGACTGCACTCAGGTCCTGCACCTGGGAGGGCAGCTGCAGCTGCACCCAGGAAGCCTGTGAGAGAGTTGGGGAGTTTTCCCAGGCCCCCAAGAGCACAGAGAAGCTGGGGACCAGAGGATCCAGAGCCACGGCAGGGCTGCTGCAGGGCACCTGGGGAAGGCAGGCTCCTGTCTGCTCCATGGAGTAGGGAGGGTGGCTCCTGCCTTCTCTGTGGAATATTATAGCCCCATCAGCGCCTCCCCACTGCAGCCTGTGTCTTGGCAGCAGCTGCTCTAGATGGGCCCCTGCTGCCGTCAATCTACTGATATTTAAATTGCAAGTATTACCATGTATCTTATTTGCTTAACACACTTTATTGGTTCTGTACTGCTCACAAGATTCATTTTCTTCTCTTTAGCATGGCATGTGTGATTTCTGGCTGCTGTTCTACCTATGCCTGAGGAGTAAACCTCCAGCAATGCCTTACATACTTGTGGTTTCTTGCACACACTATGCTGTTTCTAGTCTCCAAGATGTTGCTGGCACCACTCTCTTTACTTGAGGAATCTCTTCTTTCCTTGTTCTACCATCAAGGTAATTGAAAGAACATAAGTGTTAAAGTCAAACAAATCCAAGGTTCAGGTTTTAGTCTCACCATGTGATGTTCCTAGAACGTGAATCATAGAGAATTGGTCAAAATGTTACTGATAGGACTTTGCATGTGAATTATTATCAAAACAGCCTATTTAATGAATTTGTAAAAATCAACTTCTTTGCTTTAGGTGAAATTTTAAACTCCACTAAGTATCTATTTATGATACTGAGTCTTCATTCACTAATCTTTCACAGGCAGTTAACACAGGTTTATATTCTAAATGAATTGAAGGATATATACAGATTATTACCCATGAGCTATTTCACAAAATTCAAAATAAATTGTAGGGGCTTGTCTTTTCTTTCATATTTTTAAAAATATGATGAAGGTAATTAAATACATTCTCTCAGCTTAGTGTATTAATTAATCAAATATTTTTATTCTAAGTCATGCAATTAAAGTGTTGGCTGTGTGTGTGTGTGTGTGTGTGTGTGTATTTAGTTGACTCTAGTGGCAGATGTATAAATATGTATCTTGCTTTTAAGTGTTTTCATTAAGAAGAAAATATAGTTTTATACTTACTGGCAGGTGTCTCCCAAACATCTTTTTATTCTAGAACTTGCAAACTGTGATGGCTTTTCTCTCATTCTGAAAATTGCAACCACGTGCTTCAACGAACAAAGGAATTATGACAGTAGAACAATCACTTCCAGTGAGATATAGTAGGTGAAAAGTGCTGTAGGTACCACTGTAGCAATAAAAGAATCATTAGCACAGAACACCCTAGAAAGAAATGTAGGAGAAGAAGAATCAGCATAGCAAAGTGAAATCCCAAAAGGTCCTCATTAGCCTCCTGTTGAAAGAAGAGCTCAGGCTCCAAGAATTCTCTTACTCCCTTTCAGTTGGAAAACTTGAGTTTCATAAGAGTAACAGTTCCCTTGACATCTTCTTTTGAAATTCTAGGTTCTTCTCAGAACCAGGAAGATAATGAGGTAGGCCCAGAAAGGTCGTCAGAAACAACCTTTAATAGCAGAAACAACCTTTAATAGCACGAAGGTCACGGTGAATTAAAATGTGGTGTTAACTCAGCTCTTCCTTTGGTTAGAAGCCATAGAATAAAATAAAATAAATTTGTTTAGACTTAACTTCTTGAACATTGGTAGGATTACAAATGATTTAAATTGAATTTGTTTTAATTACATATAAATTTTTTTCCTCAATAGCTATATTAAAAAGGAAAATTTTTAAAAGTATCTTCATAAATAAACACAACAAAAGCTTCTAAGTGAAAATATATTCTGTCACTTTTGACCATATATTGCTAGTGATTTTTAAAGTAAATTTTCAACACCTGAGGGATAGATACAGAAAAAAAAAAGTATGCCATTTTACATTTCAGAATAGGCAAATGTTAAACTTAGTACAGTATATGATATTTAAAGTTAGGGCAGTGCCTCCATTTTTTACTTGTAAACAATTTTTTTCTCAAATTTCACAGAAAGACTTTGCAGAGATCATGAAATGGTATTTCCTAGGCATAAAACCAAGTTTATTTTGCCTTAAAGTTTCATAGTTTTAGGAGGCACTCACGATATTTTCATCTGCTTTAGGCAAAAAGAGATAATAAGAGCAAATATGTTATTTTAGAAAGCACAAAAATCAAAACATAAAAGACAAATTTCTGTGTCACCTCCTCTCACACCTTAACTTCCATGTTCCTTCTGTTCCCTTAAAAGAAAAAGAGGAAAGGATGAAACGAGGAGGAGAGAGGAAGCGGGAGAGGGACTGGCCTAAAGAAAAATGTGCAGTGGTCTCCAAATAGACGTATTTTCTCTGTATTCAGCTCTTCAGGGTTTTGTTTGCTTTGCCTTGCTGACCTCCCCTGGCCTAGTGAAAATTCTCTTCTGCATTCTACTTTCTACTGAACCTCATTTCCCCGAAGTCCCTGGCTGCGGCTCTGCCTCAGCATCCTCAAAATACTTCCTCCACGAAAACACTCCGTTCTCTGAGCTGCAGTGTTAACTAGCAGCACAGCTGGAACCTGACGCTGCAATTTGACTTCCTTTTAGGGGCAGGTAAATTACCATTTTTGATGCATAGTGTTTTTCAGGCCTCCTTTTTAGAATTCTAATGCCTCGGTCAGTCTTGGCCTCAAATTATCATAACTCAGCATCTGAGTCACACTTAGGTTTTTATTTTTTTAATGCTAAAAAGTAGAAAAATGCAAATTTGTGTAAAAACACTCTCCCAAAATTACAAATGATAACTTTTTATAATTTTAACATATATTTAATATATTATATATTTAATATATATAGAAGACAAATACACACAGACGATGCACACACATTTACACAAATATACACATACTCTATTTCATGTAGAAAAATACAGAGTAAATGAAGATCTTCGTTCCTCAAATCCATTACCCACTCTTGGCCATCAGTGCCAAGATATTGTTTTGATTCCTTCCAGTCAATCTGTGTTCTAATCTTTTCACATACATATTTGTGTGTATCTCAACTGACAGTATATTGGATTGCTTTTTGTGTTTATAAAAGTTTATACAAATGCGGCCGGGCGCGGTGGCTCACGCTTGTAATCCCAGCACTTTGGGAGGCCGAGGCGGGCGGATCACGAGGTCAGGAGATCGAGACCACAGTGAAACCCCGTCTCTACTAAAAAATACAAAAAAAAATTAGCCGGGCGTGGTGGCGGGCGCCTGTAGTCTCAGCTACTCGGAGAGGCTGAGGCAGGAGAATGGCGTTAACCCGGGAGGCGGAGCTTGCAGTGAGCCGAGATTGCGCCACTGCACTCCAGCCTGGGTGAAAGAGCGAGACTCCGTCTCAAAAAAAAAAAAAAAAAAAAAAAAAAAAAAAAAAAAAAAAAAAAGTTTATACAAATGCTATTGTGTCATTCAGCATATTACCTGACAATACATTTTTTGTACCCTCCTTTATGTATATGTTTGTGTGTGTGTGTGTATGTGTGTCTATGTGTGTGTTTGTGTGTTAGGTTACAACTGCTGTTCATACCACAATTTATTCACCCCTTTTCCTATTGATGCTCAGTTTCTTTTCATTGTTTTTCATTACAAATAATATTAAAAGGAACATTCTTGTACACATACCTGAGAGGGTGTACTTGCTGGATCATAAGGTATGCACATATTCAGCCTCAATAGATATTACCAAGATATTTTCTAAAGTGGTTGTACCAATGTACATTTCACAGGATCAGAGGCAGAGTATACATGTTTCCATTGTTCCACACCTTTCCCAATGCTTCACTTTATAAGGCTTACATTTTTTTGGCAATATAATGGGTATAAAATGTCATCTCAGTGTAGTTTTAATTTGCAGCTCCTTGCTTGTTGTTAATAAGTTTCAGCATCTTTCATTTTCTTGTTGACCATTCAGATTTTTCTTTCCTAAATTACTGTTTCTGATATTTGACTTTTTTACTCTTGGGCTGCTTTATTTCTTCTTTTCTTTCTCTCCTTCTCCCTCCTTGATTTTTTTACTTGTCTCTTTGTTTTCTGTTTTTTATTTTTATCTTTTGATTATCAAAGATTATAGCCTCTATTAAAAATTCTCAGCCGGGCATGGTGGCTCCTCACACCTGTATTCCCAGTACTTTGGGAGGCCAAGGCTGGTGGATCACCTGAGGTCAGGAGTTTGAGACCAATCTGGCCAACATGGTGAAACCCCTTCTCTACTAAACATACAAATATTAGCTGGGCATGGTGGCGGGCACCTGTAATCCCAGCTGAGATCATGCCATTGCACTCCAACCTGGGAGACAAGAGCAAAACTCTGTCTCAAAAAAAAAAAAAAAAATTATCTCAGTGTGTGACTTTTATAATTTTGGGCTCATAGTATCACAGGTCGTATAGAAGTTTAAATTTTGAGGTAAGCAAATATATTAATCTATTTCTTTTCTTTTTCTTCTGATACAGAGTCTAGCTCTGTCACCCAGGCTGGAGTGCAATGGCACAATCTTGACTCACTGCAACCTCCGCCTCCCAGGTTCAAGCGATTCTCCTGCCTCAGCCTCCTGAGTAGCTGGGACAACAGGCATGCCCCACCATGCCCAGCTAATTTTTATATATTTAGTAGAGACGGGGTTTCACCAAGTTGGCCAGGCTGGTCTCGAACTCCTGACCTCAGGTTATCCACCTGCCTTGGCCTCCCAAAGTGCTGGGATTACAGGCATAAGCCACTGCGCCTGGCCTAATCTATTTATTTTCTTACGGGTCATCCTGTTGTGCATTTCTGAAAGAATCCTTTCTTAACCCATGTTTAAGAAGTTCTTTTTTTTTTTTTTTTTTTTTAACAGAGATGGGGTCTCACTATATTGCCCAGGCTGGTCTTGAACTCCTGGGCTCAAGCCATCCGCCTGCCTCAGTCTTGCAACTTGCTGGGATTACACGCATGAGCCATCAGTCCAAGCCAATATGTTGTTCTAAATATTCATCTTATATATGTATTTATTTATATGTAATACTTCTATACATTTATAGAGTACATGTGTTATTTTATTACATGCATAAGAAGTGTAATAATCAAGTCAGGGTATTTAGGATATCCATCATCTTGAGACTTTACCACTTCTATGTATCAGGAACTTTGAATTCCTCTCTTCCAGCTATTTTCAAATATACCATACATTATTATTAAGCTATAGTCATCCCACTCCGCTATTGAACATTAAAACCTACTCAGTCCATCTAACTGTGTGTTTCTGCCCATTAACCAGCTTCCCTTTATCACCCTCTCCCCACACACACTCTTTCCAGCCTCTGGTAACCATCATTCAACTATCTGCTTCCAAGAAATCAGCATTTCACCCCCACATATGAGGGAGAGCATGTGATATTTGTCTTTCTGCACCTGGCTTATTTGACTTAACATACTGACCTCCCGTTCCATCCATGTGGCTTCAAATGACATTGTTTCATTGTTTTATATGGCTGCATGGTATTCTATTGTGTATATATAACACATTTTCTTTATCATTCATCTGTTGATGAACACTTAGGTTGATTCAGTTTCTTTGCTATTGTAAATAGTGCAGTAATAAACATGGAGATGCAAGAATCTGTTACATAAACTGACTTCTTTTCATCTGGATAAATATCCAATTGTGGGATTACTAAACTCAATGGGAGTCCTATTTTTCATTTTTTGAAGATTCTCCATCTGTCTTTCATAATAGCTATACTAATTTACAATCCTACAAACAGTGTGTAAGAGCTCCCTTCTCTCTGCATCCTCACAAGTGTCCACTGTTTTTTGGTCTTTTTAATAATGCCATTCTAACTGGGGTAAGATGATATCTTACTACGGCTTTGATTTACATTCTCCTGATGATTAGTGATATTTAACTTATTTTTCATATGCCCGTTGGCCATTTGTATGTCTTCTTTTGAGAAATGTCTACTTATGTCATTTGCCCACTTTTTAATAGGATATTTTTAAAAAAACTATTGTTTGAGTTCCTTCTACATTCTGGATACTACTTTCTCGTCAGGTGAAAAGTTTTCAAATATTTTCTCCTACTTGTCAGATTGTCTCTTAACTCTGTTGATTATTTCCTTTGCTGTGCAGAAGCTTTCTAGTTTAACATAGTTTCCTTTGTCTATTTTTGGTTTATTTGCCTTGCTTTTGAGGCCTTAGCCATAAAATCTTCACCTACAACAATATGCTGAAGTTTCTCATATGTTTTCTTCTAGTGGTTTTATAGTTTTGGGTCTTAACATTTAAATCTTTATCTTGCATTGATGTTTGTATATTGTGAAAGATAGGGTTGCAGCTTCACTTTCTGCATATGAATATTCAAATTTCCCAGCACCATTTTATTGAAGAGGGTATCCCTTCCCTAATACATGTTCTCAGAGCTTTTGTCAAAAATCAGTTGGCTGTAAATAAGTGACTTTATTTCTGGGTTTTCTATTCTATTCCATTGGTCTACATGTCTATTTTTATGTAACCGTAAGATGTCATTTTGGTTATTATAGCCTAGCAATATATTTTAAAGTCAGGTACCATGATGTCTCCAGCTTTGTTCTTTTTGCTCAGGATCACTTTGACTATTTGGGCTCTTTTTTGGTTCCATCTGAATTGTAGGAATGTTTTCCCAATTTCTGTGAACATTGGTGTTTTGACAGTGATTGTATTGAATCTGTAGATTGCTTTAGGCAATGTTGCCATTTTTACAGTATTAATTCTTCTGATCCATAAGCATGGAACGTCTTTCTATTTGTGTCCTCTTCAATTTCTTTCTTCGGTGTTTTGTAGTTTTCCTTGTAGAGAGGCCTTTTATCCCCATGGTTAAATTTATTCCTAGGTATTTTATTTTCTCATAGGTATTGTAAAAGCAATTTCGTTATTGATTTATTTCTCAGTGAGATTGTTATTAGCGTAAAGAAATGCTACCTATATTTGTATGTTGATTTTGTATCCTGCAACTTTACTGACTTCATTTATAACATCTAAGAGTTTATTGATGGAGTCTTTAGGTTTTTCTAGATATAAGATCATGCCACCTGGAAAGAAGGACAATTTGACTTCCTTTTTATAATTTGAATGCCCTTTATTTATTTCTCTTGCCCGGTTGCTCTGGTTAGGACTTCCAGTACAATGTTGAAAAGAGTGGTGAAAATAAGCATCCTTGTCTTATTCAAGTTCATATAGAAAAGCTTTCAAATTTGCCCATTTATTATGATGTTAGCTGTGGGTTTGTCATATCTGAGCTTTATTATGTTGAGGAGATACAGTCTTTTTATGCCTAATTTGTTGAGAGCTTTTTTTTCCAAGAAGGAATGCTGAATTTTATCAAATGCTTTTCTCCATCTATTGGTTTTCTCCTTCATTTTATTGTGATGTATTATATTTATTGATTTGCATATGTTGAACCATCCTTGAAGCCCTGAGATAAATCTCACCAGATCGTGGTGTATTATCTTCTGGATATGCAGTTAAATTCAATTTTCTAGTATTTTGTTGTGGATTTTTGCATCTATGTTCATCAGGGGTATTGGCTGATAGTTTTCCTTTCTTGTTGCATCTATGTCTGGTTTTGGTGTCCGTGTAATACAGACCTTGTGGGATGAGTTAGGGAGAATTTCTTTCTCTTCAATTTTTTTAGAATAGTTGGAGGAGAATTTGGTGTTAGTTCTTTGCAAGTTTGTTAAAATTCAACAGTGAAGCCATCCAATCCTGGGCTTTTCTTTGTTAGGAGACCTTTTATTACTGATTCAAATTTATTACTCAGGATCGTCCTGCCCAGGTTTCTTATTTCTTACAGGATCAATCTTCTTAAGTTGTATGTGTCCAGCAATGTATTTATTTCCTCTAGATTCTCAAGTTTGTTAGTGTATAGTTATCCATAATAATCTCTGACGATATTTTTTACTTATTTGGAATCAGTTGTTAATGTCTCCTTTTTTCTTTCTGATTCGGTTTATTTGGGTTTTCTCTCTTTTTTTCTAGTGTAGCTAATGGTTTGTCAATTTTGTCTGTCCAAAAAAAAAAAAAAAAAAAACTTTTGGTTTTACTTATTCTTTGGAATTTTTTTTAGTCTCTATTTTGCTTAGTTCTGCTCTGATCTTTGTTATTTATTTCCTTCTACTAATTTTTAGTATTTTTGTTGTTGTTGCTGTTCCTATAATTTCAACTTTTATTTTAGATCCAGGGGATACATGTGCAGGTTTGTTACATGAGTATATTGCATGATACTGAGGTTTGGGGTATGATTACCCCCATCACCCAGGTAGTGGACACACTACCCAATAGTTTAACTCTTGTCCCCCTTCCTCCCTCCTCTAGTAGTCCCCAGTGTCTGTTGTTGCTATCTTTATGTCAATGTGTACCCAATATTTAGCTCTCACTTATAACTGAGAACATGCGGTATTTGGTTTTCTGTTCCTATGTTAATTCACTGAGGATAAGTCCTCCAGCTGCACCCATATTGTTGCGAAGGACATGATTCCATTCTTTTTTATAGCTGCATCGATTCCCTGATGTATATGTCCACATTTTCTTTGTCCAATTCACCACTGATGGTCGCCTAGATTGATTCTGTATCTTTGCTACTGTGAACAGTGCTGTAATTAACATACACATGCATGTGTCTTTTTGGTAGAGTGATTTATTTTCCTTTGGATATACACCCAGTGATAGGATTGTAGGGTTGAACGTACTTTTGTTTTAAGTTCTTTGAGAAGCTTCCCAACTGCTTTCTACAGTGCTTGAACTAATTTATATTCTCACCAATAGTATATAAGCATTCCCTTTTCTCTGCAGCTTCACCAGCATCTGTTGTTTTTTGACTTTTTAATAGTAGCAATTCAGACTGGTGTGAGATGGTATCTCATTGTGGTTTTGATGTTCATTTCTCTGATGATTAGTGATGTTAAGCATTTTTCATACCTTTGGTTGTTGCTTGTATGTTTTTTTTTTTTTTTTTACGAAGTGTCTATGTCCTCTTCCACTCTTTAATGGGGTTATTTGCTTTTCACTTGTTGAATTAAGTTCCTTATATATTCTGAATATTAGGCTTTTGACAGATGCATAGCTTGTAAGTATTTTCTCCCATTCTGTAGGTTGTTTACTCTGTTGATAGTTTCTTTTGCTGTGCAGAAGCTCTTTAGTTTATTTGGGTCCCACTTGCCAATTTTGGTTTTTGTTGCAATTACTTTTGAGGACC
Organism: Symphalangus syndactylus; assembly: GCF_028878055.3. Lineage (NCBI taxonomy): Eukaryota > Metazoa > Chordata > Mammalia > Primates > Hylobatidae > Symphalangus > Symphalangus syndactylus. The sequence continues at coordinate 48,642,416 of NC_072440.2, forward strand.
TAGTCATAAATTCTTCCCCAAGGCACATGTCCACAATAATGTTTCTTAGGTTTTCTACCAGAATTTTGAAGTTTGAGGTCTTACATTTAAATCTTTAATCTGTCTTGAGATAACTTTACTATATGATGAAAGATTGGGGTCTGGTTTCTTCTGCATATGGCTAGCCATCTATCCCAGAGCCATTTATTGAACAGGGAGTCATTTCCCCATAGCTTATTTTTGTCTGTTTTGTCAAAATTAGATGGCTGTGTGTTTGCAGCATTATTTCTGTGGTTTTCTATTCTGTTCCATTGGTCTATGGGTGTTTTTGTACCAGTATCATGCTGTTTTGTTACTGTGGCCTGATAGTATAGTTTGAAGTCAGGTAATGTGATGCCTCCAGATTTGTTCTTTTTGCTTATCATTGTTTTGGCTTTTGAAGCTCCTTTTTTGGTTCCATATGAATTGTAGAACTTTTTTTTTTCCTAGTTCTGTGAAAAATGACCTTGGAATTTGATAGGAATGGCATTGAATCTGTTGATTGCTTTGAGCAGTATGGCTATTTTAACAATCTTGATTCTTCTAATTCATGAGCATAGAATATTTTTCTATTTGTTTGTGTTATCTACGATTTATTTTAGCAGTGTTTTTCAGTTCTCTTTGCAGAGACCTTTCACCACTTTGGTTAGATGTATTCTTAGATATTTTATTTTATTTTCTATGGTTACTTTAAATGGAATTGCATATTTTAATAGAAATGCATTTTTGGATGCTGTTGGTGCATAGAAATTCTACTGATTTTTGTACATTGATTTTGTATCCTGAAACTTTGCCAAAATTGTTTACCAGTTCCAGTAGCATTTTGGTGGAGTCTTTAGGGCTTCCTACATACGGAATCACATTGTCAGTGAAGAAAAAATGCATTCATTTCTTCTTTTCCTATTTAGATGCCTTTTATTTCTTTCTCATGCCTGATTGCTCTGGCTTAGATTTCCAGTACTATGTTGCACAGGAGTGGGAGAGTAGGCATCCTTGTTTTGTTCTAGTTCTCAAGGGGGATGCTTCCAGCTTTTTCCCATTCAGTATGATGTTGGCTATGAGTTTGTCATAGATGGCTCTTATTATTTTGCGGTATGTTCCTTCTATGCCTAGTCTCTCGAGGGTTTTTATCATGAAAGGATCTTGAATTTTACAAAAGCTCTTGCTGCATCTACTGAGATGATCATATGGTTTTTGTTTTTAATTCTGTTTAGATGGTAAATCATATTTATTGATATGCATACCTTAAATCAACTTTGCATCCCACGAATGAAACCAAGTTGATCATGGTGAATTAACTGTTTGATGTGCTGTTTTATTTGGTTTGCTAGTATTTTGTTGAGGATTTTTGTGTCTCTGTTTATAAGGAATATTGACCTGTAGTTTTCTCTTTTTTGTGGTCTTTGCCAGGTTTTGGTATCAGCATGACGTTTGCCACATAAAATGAGTTAGGGAGGAGTCTCTTATCCTCAACTTTTTGGAATAGTTCCAGTAGAATTTGTACCAGCTCTTTTTGTATGTTTGGTAGAATTTGGCTCTGACTCTATTTGACCTAGGGCTTTTTTTTTTTTTTTTTGGTAGGGTTTTTTAAATTACTGATTCAATTTTGCAACTTGATATTGGTCTGTTTAGGATTTCAATTTCTTCATTTCTTCTTGATTGAAGCTTGGGAGATTGTGTGTTTCCAGAATTCATCCATTTCTTCTAGATTTTTTAGTTTGTGTGCATAGAGGGGTTCATGATAATCTGTGAAGATCTTTTGTATTTCTGTGAGATGGGTTGTAATGTTACCCTTGTCATTTCAGGTTGAGCTTATTTGAATCTTCTCTTTTTTTTCTGCTAATCTAGCAAATGGCCTACTGATCTTGTTTATTCTGCCAAAGAACAAACTTTGGTTTCATTGGTTCTTTGTGTGGACTTTTCCTTTCAATTTCATTCAGTTCTGCTCTGAGTTTAGTTATTTCTTTTCTTCTGCTAGCTTTGGGGTTAGTTGGTTCCTGTTTTTCTAGTTCCTCTAGTTTTGATGTGAGATTGTTAATTTGAGAGCTTTCTAACTTTTAGAGGTAGGTGTTTAGTGCTATAAATTTTCCTCTTAACACTGTTTTTGCTATATCCCAGAGATTCTTGTATGTCGTATCTCTGTTTTCATTTATTTCAAATGATTTATTGATTTGTTACTTAATTTTATTGTTTCCTCAAAAATCATTCAGGAGTAAGTTGTTTAATTTCTATGTTATTGTGTGATATTGAGGTAAGTTCTTGGTATTTATTTCTATTTTTATATGACTGTAGTCTGAGAGTATGGTTGATATGATTTCAAGTTTTTTGAGTTGACTGAGACTTGCTTCATAACCAAGCAGGTGATTGAGTATGTTATGCATGCAGATGAGAAGAAAGTATATTCTGTGTTTAATGAGTGGAGTATTCTGTAGATGTCTATTAGATCCAATTGGTCAAGAGTCAAATTTAAGTCCAGAACCTTTTTGTTAGTTTTCTATCTCCACGATGTGTCAAATGCTGTCAGTGAGTGTTGAAGTCCCCCACTATAATCATCTAAGTATTTTTGTAGGTCTAGAACTACTTGTTTTATTAATCTGGGTGCTCCATTTTTGCATGTGTATATATTTAGGATGGTTAAGTCTTGTTGAATTGAATGCTTTAATCATTATTTAGTGCCTTTCTTTTTTTTTTTTTATCAGAAAAGTATTTTATTATTATTAGAGTCACAATTAGCACTCTCCTCATCAGGAGAGTTTTATGTTTTTTTCTAGCCCTACTCTATACATTTTTTTTTTTTTTTTAACTACATAGCAGTATAAATTTATTGGCTTTTTTTTTTTTTATTATACTTTAGGGTTTTAGGGTACATGTGCACAATGTGCAGGTTTGTTACATATGTATCCATGTGCCATGTTGATTTCCTGCACCCATTAATTCGTCATTTAGCATTAGGTGTATCTCCTAATGCTGTCCCTCCCCCCTCCCCCCACCCCACAACAGTCCCCGGAGCGTGATGTTCCCCTTCCTGTGTCCATGAGTTCTCATTGTTCAATTTCCACCTATGAGTGAGAACATGCGGTGTTTGGTTTTTTGTCCTTGCGATAGTTTACTGAGAATGATGTTTTCCAGTTTCATCCATGTCCCTACAAAGGACACGAACTCATCATTTTTTATGGCTGCATAGTATTCCATGGTGTATATGTGCCACATTTTCTTAATCCAGTCTATCGTTGTTGGACATTTGGGTTGGTTCCAACTCTTTGCTATTGTGAATAGTGCCGCAATAAACATACGTGTGCATGTGTCTTTATAGCAGCATGATTTATAGTCCTTTGGGTATATACCCAGTAATGGGATGGCTGGGTCAAATGGTATTTCTAGTTCTAGATCCCTGAGGAATCGCCACACTGACTTCCACAATGGTTGAACTAGTTTACAGTCCCACCAACAGTGTAAAAGTGTTCCTATTTCTCCACATCCTCTCCAGCACCTGTTGTTTCCTGATTTTTTAATGATGGCCATTCTAACTGGTGTGAGATGGTATCTCACTGTGGTTTTGATTTGCATTTCTCTGATGGCCAGTAATGAGGAGCATTTCTTCATGTGTTTTTTGGCTGCATAAATGTCTTCTTTTGAGAAGTGTCTGTTCATGTCCTCTGCCCACTTTTTGATGGGGTTGTTTGTTTTTTTCTTGTAAATTTGTTTGAGTTCATTGTAGATTCTGGATATTAGCCCTTTGTCAGATGAGTAGGTTGCAAAAATTTTCTCCCATTGTGTAGGTTGCCTGTTCACTCTGATGATAGTTTCTTTTGCTGTGCAGAAGCTCTTTAGTTTAATGAGATCCCATTTGTCGATTTTGGCTTTTGTTGCCATTGCTTTTGGTGTTTTAGACATGAAGTCCTTGCCCACGCCTATGTCCTGAATGGTATTGCCTAGGTTTTCTTGTAGGATTTTAATGGTTTTAGGTCTAACATATAAGTCTTTAATCCATCTTGAATTAATTTTTGTATAAGGTGTAAGGAAGGGATCCAGTTGCAGCTTTCTACATATGGCTAGCCAGTTTTCCCAGCACCATTTATTAAATAGGGAATCCTTTCCCCATTTCTTGTTTTTGCCAGCATCGTCCTGATACCAAAACCTGGCAGAGACATAACCAAAAAAGAGAATTTCAGACCAATATCCTTGATGAACATTGATGCAAAAATCCTCAATAAAATACTGGCAAACCGAATCCAGCAACACATCAAAAAGCTTATCCACCATGATCAAGTGGGCTTCATCCCTGGGATGCAAGGCTGGTTCAACATATGCAAATCAATAAATGTAATCCAGCATATAAACAGAACCAAAGACAAAAACCACATGATTATCTCAATAGATGCAGAAAAGGCCTTTGACAAAATTCAACAACCCTTCATGCTAAAAACTCTCAATAAATTAGGTATTGATGGGACATATCTCAAAATAATAAGAGCTATCTACAACAAACCCACAGCCAATATCATACTGAATGGGCAAAAACTGGAAGCATTCCCTCTGAAAACTGGCACAAGACAGGGATGCCCTCTCTCACCGCTACTATTCAACATAGTGCTGGAAGTTCTGGCCAGAGCAATCAGGCAGGAGAAGGAAATAAAGGGTATTCAATTAGGAAAAGAGGAAGTCAAATTGTCCCTGTTTGCAGATGACATGATTGTATATCTAGAAAACCCCATTGTCTCAGCCCAAAATCTCCTTAAGCTGATTAGTAACTTCAGCAAAGTCTCAGGATACAAAATTAATGTACAAAAATCACAAGCATTCTTGTACACCAATAACAGACAAACAGAGAGCCAAATCATGAGTGAACTCCCATTCACAATTGCTTCAAAGAGAATAAAATACCTAGGAATCCAACTTACAAGGGATGTGAAGGACCTCTTCAAGGAGAACTACAAACCACTGCTCAATGAAATAAAAGAGGATACAAACAAATGGAAGAATATTCCATGCTTATGGGTTGGAAGAATCAATATCGTGAAAATGGCCATACTGCCCAAGGTAATTTATAGATTCAATGCCATCCCCATCAAGCTACCAATGACTTTCTTCACAGAATTGGAAAAAACTACTTTAAAGTTCATATGGAACCAAAAAAGAGCCCGCATCGCCAAGTCAATCCTAAGCCAAAAGAACAAAGCTGGAGGCATCACGCTACCTGACTTTAAACTATACTACAAGGCTACAGTAACCAAAACAGCATGGTACTGGTACCACAACAGAGACATAGATCAATGGAACAGAACAGAGCCCTCAGAAATGATGCCGCATAGCTACAACTATCTGATCTTTAGTGCCTTTCTTTGTCATTTTTTGCTGTTGCTGGCTTACTGTCTGTTTTATCTGATGTGAGAATAGGGACTCTTCCTCTTTTTTGTTTTCTGTTTGTGTGATAGATCTTTCTCCACCCCCTTACTTTAAGTCTGTGGGTGTCATTATATGTGAGATGGGTCTTTTGAAGACAGCAAAACGTAGGTTTTTTTTTTAAATCCAACTTATTACTCTGTATCTTTTAAGTAGGGAGTTCAGACTGTTTACATTCAAGGTTAATCTTGATATGTGAGGTTTTGATCCTATTGTGAAGTTATTAGTTGTTGCTTTGTACTTTCTATTGTGTGGTTATTTTATAGGTCCCGTGGGCTATGTAATTAAGTGGTTTTCTGGTAGCAGGTGTCATTCTTTTGTTTCCATATTTAGAACTCCCTTAAGGATTTCTTGTAAGACTCTTCCAGTGGTAATAAATGCCCTTAGTGCTTGCTTGTCTGGAAACGATTTTATTTCAGCTTTGCTTATGAAGCTTGGTTTGACACGATATAAAATTCTCACTTGAATTTTTTTCTATAAGAATGTTAAAAATACCTCTTGACCTTGTGATCTGCCCACTTTGGCTTCCCAAAGTGCTGGGATTACAAGTGTGAGCCACCATGCCCGGCCAATCTTGTTCCTTTTTATATCTGCATAGCATTCCCTGGGATATATGTACCACATTTTCTTTATTCAGTGTATACTGATGGGCACTTGTTTGATTTTATGTCTTTACTATAGTGAATAGTGATGCAAAGAACATATACTTGCACGTGTCTTTATGATAGAACAATTTATATTTCTTTAGGTACATACTCAGCAATGGGATTCCTAGGTTGAATGGTAGTTCTATTTCTGGATCTTTGAGGAATTGCCAAACTGCTTTCTACAGGGTTGAACTAATTTACACTCCCACCAACAATGTGTAAGCATTCTTTTTTCTTCACAACCGCACCAGCATGTGTTATTTTTTGACTTTTCAATAATGGCCATTCTGACTGGTGTAAGATGGTATCTCATTGTGGTTTTAATTTGCATTTCTCTAATGATCAGTGACAGTGAGCTTTTTAAAATGTTTGTTGGCTGCATGTATGTCTTCTTTTGAGAAGTGTCTGTCCATGTCCTTTGCCCATTTTTTAATGGGGTTGTTATTTTTTTCTTGTAAATTTGTTTGTTGCAGATGCTGAATATTAGACCTTTGTCAGATGGATAGATTGCAAAAGTTTTCTCCCATTCTGTGGGTTGTCTGCTCTGTTGATAGTTTCTTTTGCTGCGCAGAAGCTCTTTAGTTTAATTACGTCTTATTTGCAAAATTTTGCTTTTATTGCAATTGCTTTTGGCATCTTTGTCATGAAATCTTTGCCCATGCCAGACACATAGGCCAATGGAACAGAATAGAGAACCCAGAAATAAGACCACACACCTACAAACATCTGATCTTTGACAAACCTGACAAAAACAATCAATGGGGAAAGGATTCCCCACTTAATAAATGGTGCTGGGAGAACTGGCTAGTCGTATGCAGAAAATTGAAACTGGACCCCCTCCTTCCACCATATACAAAATTCAACTCATGATGGATTAGAGACTTAAATGTAAAACCCCAAACTATAAGAACCCTAGAAGAAAACCTTGATCTGATTCCTCTATAATCTCTCAAGCTACAACTCTAACACATTGCTCTATTAGTTCCCTCTTAATCTGGCACCTGAAGATTTTCTTTTCTTTTCCAAGTTCAAAAATGATTTTATTTGTGTGTTTTGTTTTATTGTTGTTTTATATTTTATCTAGAATTACATATTTTGTAAGTTAATTAGGTAAATTATAATTTTTTAAAACATTTTTGACATGTGAAAGACTTTGAAACCATGCACTGCCAACAGTTTTTATTGAACGCATTGTAATCATAAAATAGATAACCATGTATAACTAAGTATATATACTTCAGTTTGGCTGGAAAAGTATCAGATCTTCAGTAATAATTGGAATTGTGTAAGACATGTGTATCTAACTGTCCTTCTTTACTCAGCTGTCAAAAAGTTTGGTTCAGACATCATCAACTCCAAACTTCCTTTTGATTTTTCCAAATAGGTAGACCATAGATTCCCTCTATGGGTTATATGTGAAATAAGCCATCCTCTTTTTCTGTGTCTGTGTCTGTGAGTGTTCTGGGTTTCCACCAAAGGGTATTCTCTCCACCCTGGAGAAGGTGAAGATTGGCATGGAAGTGGTGTTGGAGAATATGTCTTCACCTGCTGGTTTGATGGCCTTCACCTCTAGTCAGGTAAGTATTTTATATTTTCTTTAACCATGTTCTAGAAGGAGATCTTTTGTTCTTGCTGTGCCTTTCTGAAAGCTGTAGATGCTGCTTTTGTAGTCCTAGCTACTTAGGAAGGGGGAAGGTAACTTGAGCCTAGGATTTTGAGACTGTAATAAGTTATGATTGCACCATTGCACTCCAGCCTGGACTATACAGTGAGAACCTGCATTCTTCAACGAATGGAAGTGACATCTGAATCCACTTTAAAGAATTTCACTAGGAAACTGGACACTGGAAAGTGACTTTTTGTTTTTTTTCTCATTCCTCTTTCAGTCCTGATAGGGAAGAGACATTCAAACCTTAGTCATTCTCATTTGAATTGGCTGTCATTGACTGAATTGTCTTCATTCATCTCTGCGGGCATTGTATGGCATGTATGTTTTCTGGACTGATTTGGTATTGGGTCCCCATTGGGTGCCCTTCTCACCTCTATTAGTCACTGCTCTTTTTCATGCCTTACCCAAGACTCTTTAGGGAGCTCTAGAAACCTAAGAATGCTGTCTCTGGGTACTTGGAGATTACAGACTAATGGTGGAAGGAGAAGAAAGGGTTGCTTCAGACCTATCACCCTAGACTGGTTTTGTTTTTGTTTTTAACCATATCTGTACTGTTCAAGGGGTTGGATTCATAAAATTATCGGACCTGGTCAGTTTCCTGACTACAACCTGGGAAGCAAGAGAGAAGTTCACCTTGGCTCTGGGATCTATCTGGTCCTCATCTGGGCCAAATTGTACATTTTTAAATTACATTAAAATAAATTAAAAATAAATTGAAAAGTATAGGCTGTTATTAATTAATTATGTTAATATGTAGTTTTACATATACATAGAAAACACACTTACTATGATCATTATACCAAATTTAAAAAGGTAATTTTTAAATTTGTAATTGCTTACATAAGCAATTGGTAATACTTTAAGCTAATATAAAACACGATACCAAATTTTCTGTATTTTAGTCTTTCCTACATAATATCCCTGAAGTTAGTATTACATTTCACTACAGCAACAATGTCAAATCACTAGAGTTAGATCAAAAAACCAGGCTAAGGTGATAAAATAGACCTCCATGTTCTTTATGATTTTGCTATTTCTGAGACAATATTTTTAGAGTTGTTTAGGCTGTGACGCTTTTAGTTGTAACCTCTGTGTCAGAGATTTTCATGCTCTTCACAATTCTCATAGATAACATCCTCAGCCAGAAACCTGAATAAATTTCTCTACTGCTCTGGGGACTGAGATTAACTTTCTAAAATGAGAGAATGCTGAATAAAATGGTAGTGAATTTTTTTTTTTTGCTTGAAAAATGGTAAGTTGAGAAGATTAAATTAGATAATGCATATAAAGTTGATATTATGCAACTAGCATAAAGTAAATGTTCAATAAGCAATAATGTTTGCTGTTACTGCATTAATGTCTTTCAAAAACTATTCCCCCAAAGTTTGCTGCTCCATCCTTAGAGTCATTTAACCACTGGCTACTGGTTTGGGAAACAAGAATAAAACAAATGTTACAATGTACATAACAAGATTCCTTATTTACCAACATGGAAATTATAGCAAGTAAACAGCAAATACAATTTCAACTAGGCATGTTTCTCCAATGGTAAAAGACAAGCTTTAGCAATAACCCTTTACTTATACACTATCCTCAGGCATATGTGATGTTTTATATAAATGAATTTTCCATATACCAAAATCTTACTGCTTAAATAATCATTTTTGATGAAAACCGTTCTAAATTATATTGCATTTCCCCCTCCTTCTTAATCAGCATTTCTAATTTCCTGTTACCTGGATGATAGGTTATCAGTAATTAGATCGGCCACTATCTTAAATGTATGGGTTTACCCATAGAACAATACAGGATTTGAGGGCAATTTTCTTTTCTTTTTTTTTTAGTTTATAAAGAAGAGCAATTTATTTTCTTATTGGTCTAGAGTGTAAGAAGTCCAAAATCATCAAGATTCTGACAGGTTCAGTGTCTGCTAAGGGCCTGGTCTCTGCTTTCAAGATGGCGCCTTGAGTGCTGCTTTCTCTGGATGGGATGCTTTGTCTGTACATGGTGGAAGGCAGAAGGAAAAACGAGCCTAGCTAGTTCCCTCCAGTCCTTTTATAAAGTTGCTTATCCCATTCATGAGGGCTCTGCCCTCATGACTTAATCACCTCCTAAAGGCCCCACCTCTTAATACTATTGCATTGGGGATTTAAGTTTTTTTCTTTTTTAATACTTTAAGTTCTAAGGTACATGTACACAACATGCAGGTTTGTTACATATGTATACATGGCACATGTTGGTGTGCTGCACCCATTAACTAGTAATTTATATTAGGTATATCTCCTAATACTGTCCCTTCCCCCTCCTTCCACCCCACGATAGGCCCTGGTGTGTGATGTTCCCCACTTTGTGTCCAAGTGTTCTCATTGTTCAATTCTTACCTATGAGTGAGAACATGTGGCATTTGGTTTTCTGCCCTTACAATAGTTTGCTGAGAATGATGATTTCTAGCTTCATCCATGTCGCTACAAAGGACATGAACTCATCCATTTTTATGACTAGATAATATTCCATGGTCTATATGTGCCACATTTTCTTAATCCAGTCTATCATTGATGGACATTTGGGTTGGTTCTAAGTCTTTGCTATTGTGAATAGTGCTGCAATAAACCTACATGTGGATGTGTCTTTATAGCAGCATGATTTATAATCCTTTGGGTATACAGCCAGTAATGGGATGGCTGGGTCAAATGGTATTTCTAGTTCTAGATCCTTGAGGAATCACCACACTGTCTTCCACAATGGTTGAACTAGTTTACAGTCCCACCAACAGTGTAAAAGTGTTCCTATTTCTCCACATCCTCTCCAGCACCTGTTGTTTCCTGACTTTTTAAAGATTGCCATTATAACTGGTGTGAGATGGTATCTCATTGTGGTTTTTGTTTGCATTTCTCTGATGGCCAGTGATGATGAGCATTTTTTCATGTGTCTTTTGGCTGCATAAATGTCTTCTTTTGAGAAGTGTCTGTTCATATCCTTTGCCCACTTTTTGATGGGGTTGTTTGATTTTTTTCTTGTAAATTTGTTTGGGTTCTTTGTAGATTCTGTATATTAGCCTTTTGTCAGATGGGTAGATTGTAAAAATTTTCTCCCATTCTGTAGGTTGCCCATTCACTCTAATGGTAGTTTCTTTTCCTGTGCAGAAGCTCTTTAGTTTAATTAGACCCCATTTGTCAATTTTGGCTTTTGTTGCCATTGCTTTTGGTGTTTTAGACATGAAGTCCTTGCCCACGCCTATGTCCTGAATGGTATTGCCTAGGTTTTCTTCTAGGGTTTTTATGGTTTTAGGTCTAACATTTAAGTCTTTAATCCATCTTGAATTAATTTTTGTATAAGGTGTAAGGAAGGGATCTAGTTTCAGCTTTCTACATATGGTTAGCCAGTTTTCCCAGCACCATTTATTAAATAGGGAATCCTTTCCCCATTGCTTGTTTTTGTCAGGTTTGTCAAAGATCAGATAGTTGTAGATGTGTGGTATTATTTCTGAGGGCTCTATTCTGTTCCATTGGTCTATATCTCTGTTTTGGTACCAGTACCATGCTGTTTTGTTTACTGTAGCCTTGTAGTATAGTTTGAAGTCAGGTAATGTGACGCCTCCAGCTTTGTTCTTTTGGCTTAGGATTATCTTGGCAATGTGGGCTCTTTTTTGGTTCCATATGAACTTTAAAGTAGTTGTTTCCAATTCTGTGAAGAAAGTCATTGATAGCTTGATGGGGATGGAATTGAATCTACAAATTACCTTGGGCAGTATGGCCATTTTCGCAATATTGATTCTTCTCATCCATAAATGTTCTTCCATTTGTTTGTGTCCTCTTTTATTTCATTGAGGAGTGGTTTGTAGTTCTCCTTGAAGAGGTACTTCATGTACCTGGTAAGTTGGATTCCTAGGTATTTTATTCTCTTTGAAGCAATTGTGAATGGGAGTTCACTCATGATTTGGTTCTCTGTTTGTCTGTCATTGGTGTATAAGAATGCTTGTGATTTTTGCACACTGATTTTGTATCCTGAGACTGCTGAAGTTGCTTATCAGCTTAAGGAGATTTTGAGCTGAGACGATGGGGTTTTCTAAATATACAATCATGTCATCTGCAAACAGGGACAATTTGACTTCCACTTTTCCTAATTGAATACCCTTTATTTCTTTCTCTTGCCTGATTGCCCTGGCCAGAACTTCCAACACTATGTTGAATAGGAGTGGTGAGAGATGGCACCCTGTCTTGTGCCAGTTTTCAAAGGGAATGCTTCCAGTTTTTGCCCATTCAGTATGATATTGGCTGTGGGTTTGTCATAAATAGCTCTTATTATTTTGAGATACATCCCGTCAATACCTAGTTTATTGAGAGTTTTTAGCATGAAGGGCTGTTGAATTTTGTTGAAGGCCTTTTCTGCATCTATTGAGATAATCATGTGGTTTTTGTCATTAGTTCTGTTTATATGATGGATTATGTTTATTGATTTGCATATGTTGAACCAGCCTTCCATCCCAGGGATGAAGCCCACTTGATCATGGTGGATAAGCTTTTTGATGTGCTGCTGGATTCGGTTTGCCAGTATTTTATTGAGGATTTTTGCATCAATGTTCATCAGGGATATTGGTCTAAAATTCTCTTTTTTGGTGTGTCTCTGCCAGGCTTTGGTATCAGGATGATGTTGGCCTCAAAAAATGAATTAAGGAGGATTCTCTCTTTTTCTATTGATTGGAATAGTTTCAGAAGGGATGGTACCAACTCCTCTTTGTACCTGTGGTAGAATTCGGCTGTGAATCCATCTGGTCCTGGACTTTTTTTGGTTGGTAGGCTATTAATTATGGTTGAGGGCAATTTTCATTCACAAAATGACTTCTTGTTTTTTTTCTTTTTTTTTTTTTAGACAGTCAGTCCAAGCTGTATTAAGAGTGCACAGGAAATAGAAATGAAATGAGTAGACATTTTTTTTGCATGTTGGAAAAATGTCCAGTAGAGAAAGCTCAATCAAAATTGCTGAAGACTGGTAATAACAGATGTTTCATCTTGAAAACTAGACAGCTCGTGAACTTTTCCAGTTTTTCCTTCTTCAAGGTGCAATTCCCAGAGATTCTGTGATTCTGTGTCAGTACTACATCTAAACAAATAACCTGAGTGATTCTGGTGTAAATGGTCTATGGAACACACTTCAGGCAACACTTTCTAGGCTTTCTGGGATAGGCACTAAAAAGATTCACAGCTAGTGTCTTCTCTCTCTCTCTCTCTCTCCCTCTGTGTATATGTGTGTGTGTGTGTGTGTGTGTGTGTGTGCTGAAGTCAAATGAACAGATAAGGTATCATGAAAAGAACAAAATGGATAAGGAATATATTCTAATCCTGGCTCAGCCAATAACTGATTGGATGATCTTGCATATTATTTCAAGATCAACAACATATACACAAGATCATCCAATATATAAAATCACATTGTATCTTATCTATTAGATGATTTTGTGTATTATTTCATCTATAGACCTTAACTTCCTCATCTGTAAAATAAAGTGTTGAAGAAACTAGAGATCACTCAAGTCCTCTTTCATCAAAATCTTGTTGATCTTCTCCAAATAGGCTACCATTGAATTGCATTTTATAGCCTTACAGCCAGTAGTAATAAGTAGTATCATGATCAATTACATTACTTATCTTGCACACACTATCCAGAATAATTTTTGTAAACTACAAGTCAGATCATACTTCTGATGAACCCTGCCATGACATCTCGTTGCACTAGCAATCAATCCCAACTCCTTACCCTATTCTGCAAGGCATGCTAACTAATTCCTAGACTCACCTTGCTTCATGCTCTTGCTTTCTTTTGCCTCAACTACACTGGCCTTCCGTTCACGTAGCTTGGCTTTTCATGGCCTTTACCTTTCTACGTCAAGCCTGGGAATTCGGTGAAGAATTAGAAGACAGTACTTTCGGAATTCCCCATGACTCTGATTCGTGCCAGTCAGGTGTCAGCTCAGATGTCCACTAGTCAAAGAGGACTTCCTAGACCAGGCTGACAAAGGTATTGCCATCCACCCCACATGCCCTCTGTACCCACATTTGCTACTTTTCATGAGATGATGTTGTACTTATTTACTTCTGTCCTTTCAGGTTTCCTTGTTTAAAGGATAAACTCCATGAAAGCAGAAACTTTGTCCATCTTGCTCAACAATAAACTTCGAGAACTTAAAACAATGCCTGGCACAAAATACAAGTTGAGCGAACAAAAAAAAGGCACCAAAACACTTAGTGTCTTGTTTGAAGTATGACATTTTCCAGGTTTCTATTGCACCAAATTTCTTGAAATAAATGAGTCCTTGATTTCTCTTGAACTTCTGACAAAATTAACAATGATTTTGAGGTGGATACAATCAATTACTTCAAATCTGGTTGCCAAGTATTTCTGGAACTTAACCAATGATAAAACATGTAAAGATAATATAGTGGCTAATTGCCAGTAACCTGAAACATTGGCATATATTCCTTCAAACTCCTTTCAATAATTAATGCTGCCTCATCTTAATTTCATAGTACGTTTTTATAGAATTATCTATCTCCCTGAGAAGAAATGAAATATAGGTCTTAAAAATATCAAATTGTATTCATTTTATTCTGAGCTTCCTCGAGTCCCTCAAGGAAAAGGCATCCTTCTAATGATAAAGTCCAGCTACTAAGCGTAATGCCTATACTTGCACTTAGATGTTCTCTATTTCTGAGCACTTGCCTCCCATGTGACATGTTTTTCTCACGTGTTCGCTGTTCCTTGCCACTGACTTTTTTTGCCATCACTTAAGTGGAAGAGCTTTCACTTGACTTTGCTGCCTGCTCTAGATACCATAAATTTCTCTTCTTTCTTTCTTTGTGAAAGTGTTCTGAGGAGTGGTCAGCTTTTATGATCTACAGTTGATCTACAGTTTCTCTTCAGTTCTTGCAGTCTGGCTTTGACTCCCACACACTTATGAAACTGCACTCTAGGAGGGATGCTGTGATTGATCTTCTTTTCTGCTAAAACAAGTGGTATTTGTTATTTCCAATTCTCCCAGGGACTTTCTGGCATTCAATATTATTGAACTACAAATCTATGTTATACAGTTGTCATTTCTTATCATCCACACAAAAACCTTTTAAGTAGGTATTATTAATCCCATTTTACAGTTGGGACAATCAAGGATCAGGAGCATTAAATAACAGCTCAGAAGAGGTGAAGGCGGATTCATATTAATTTCTTTCTACTAGATCATATTAATTTTCAAAAGCAAAGAAGCACAGGGTGAGAATGGGGGAGATTTAGTATGTTTACTGTGTTCTGATCATTTCATTTGTTTATTTGCTTATTTTTGAGCAGAGGCTGGAGTGCAGTGGTGCGGTCTCAGCTACTGCAACTTCCACCTTGCGGGTTCAAGTAGCTCCCCTGCCTCAGCCTCCTGAGTAGCTGGGATTACAGGCGTGCACCACCATGCCCAGATAAATTTTGCATTTTTAGTAGAGATGGGGTTTAACCATGTTGCCCAGGCTGGTCTCGAACTCCTTACCTCAGGTGATCCGCCTGTCTTGGCCTCCCAAAGTGCTGGGATTACAGGCGTGAGCCACCGTGCCCAGCCCTGATGGTTTTATTTTTATAAAGGCAGAAGTTAACCTAAACAGACTGGCTCTAAGTATTGATGAAAATCCTTGATAACATATTATATAATGTATTACAGCCTTAAGTTATCTATACCCAGAAAAAGTTGGAAAAAATATATGCCAACATACATTTTCACAAGTGAACAGCTTTGGAGGAGATAGGTCTATGAGTGGCCTTTCAGATTTTGTATATTTTCTGATTTCTTAATATTGTATTATATTCTGACAAATACACAAATAATGGAGTGAGAAAATAAAACTTATTCTTTTAGTCAAAATATATTATTGAAATTTTACTTGAATACTAGGTTCTAGGCTCTGGGTATACAATGAAGAATAAGACTCACTTGATGAAAGTTTGCATGGAGCTGTTGAAGACAGAAAGCATTTGATGTGGGGAGTACAAAGTGCTATGATACAACCAAGAAGAGAATGAAATCCAGACTTGATTCATGCAGGAAAGCTTCCTGGAAGAAGTCCTATCTAAATGTAAACTTGGTAACTTGGGGGGGGTTAGCTAGCTGAAAGGAAGCAGGAAATACTCTAGGCATAGAAAAATAAAACAAGACCAGTTCATATGGGTCTTAAAAGTTTTATCAATAACTTGGCTTGGACTTCAAAGGCAATTAAATAATTTAATCAGATGTAGGGGTGAGGATGGTTAAAGATCACAGTCAGATTGATTTTAGAAACAGCACGTAAACAGCACAGAATTGATAGGAACTTCAATTGCGCATTAGAAAGACTTGTGGAAGTTTCCTAATATATCAGTTCTGAGACCCATCCCAGACCAGTAAAACTTTGCAAATAAGGTCCATGTGCATGCATATGTGTGTGTGTGTGTGTATGTGTGCGTATACATAAACACATACATATATACAGCTCTCTGGGTTATTCCAGCATACAATTAGGATGGAAAAACACTCTATTAAAAAAAGTAGTGTGCTGAAACCAGCTCATAAGCCCAAAAAAGCCAGATGTTATCATCACTTCCCAACTCAATGTCAGTGATTGAAATCACATTGGGCAGCTCGAAATTAGTCATGCTGTATTTATCACACAAAAACTGGAAAATACTACAAATTGAAGCTTTTCTTTTATTCAGAGAAATAGTTGTTAAACATTTACACACTACCAATACAGGATATAAGCAAGACAGATGTAGAGAAACCAGTTGGCTCTGACAGTAAAAACCCAGAGAAGAGATTTATGAACTATTTAGGTTGGAGAAATACAGAATTTGGTAATCAATTGACTATTGGGTTAGGGGAGTAAATGTCCAACAACGATAGACTGGATTAAGAAAATGTGGCACATATACACCATGGAATACTATGCAGCCATAAAAAATGATGAGTTCATGTCCTTTGTAGGGACATGGATGAAGCTGGAAACCATCATTCTCAGCAAACTATCGCAAAGACAAAAAAATCAAACACCGCCTGTTTTCACTCATAGGTGGGAATTGAACAATGAGAACACATGGACACAGGAAGGGGAACATCACACACTGGGGACTCTTGTGGGGTGGGGGGAGGGAGGAGGGATAGCATTAGGAGATATACCTAATGTAAATGACGAGTTAATGGGTGCAGCACACCAACATGGCACATGTATACATATGTAACAAACCTGCACGTTGTGCACATGTACCCTAAAACTTAAAGTATAACAATAATAAAATAAAAAAAAATTACTGTCAAATTTCTGACTTGGATAACTGGGTTTATCCATCACTAAGGTAGCAAATGCATGAGAGGAGAAGCCCATTTAGGTGAGAGTAGAGGATCTAGACACAGAAATTTTGACATATTGAATCTAAGGTTTCATGGAACATCCACTTGGAAGTGTCCACCAGCCAACTGGATACACATCTCTAAAAGGTAAGAGAGAGTGGTCAGGACTAGAGGTAAAGATCTGAGCCTCATCCTCTTATAATTCTACTTGAAGCCTACGGAGGTAGCAGAGGTCACCTAGGGAGTGTGCACGAAGTAAAGCATGAAGGGGTCTTGGACAGAGCTATGAAAGAAAACCAATGTTATAGGACAATCAGTGGAGGAGGAGCCAACAGAGAGGTTTAATGGGGATGGTCAGAAAGAGAGGAGGGCAGGCAGAATTGAGCCGTGTCACAAAAACTAAGGAAAGAGAGTAACTCAAGAAAGGAATGGCAACTCGGTAAATGCTGCCGAGATGTAAGGTAAAGACTAGATGTTAGATTGCAGTGGATTGGGACTTGAAGGAATGATAAATTCTTTCAAGATTATTATGGAAAAAGAAAATCTTTAAGTGTTTATTATTGTTGTTTTAAAGTTGGAGAAATGAGCAATTTTTTAAAATGACAGATTTGGGTGATTAAGGAAGATATTGAAGGAAGGGGAGAGAAAAAGAGAAGTGAGGATGTTAAAGAGACAGAGGTGGTGGGATTCAGAGTGCAGAAGGATCAGCTTTAGGCTAGACAGACTGCTCCTTTTCTACACCAGCTAGAGAGGAGGAGGAAAGGAGCCAGGACAGCTGCTGGAAAATTGTGAAGGTTTTGTGAAAAGAACTTGAAGAAATCTGACAGCATCCATTTGCTTTGTGGAAGAGAAGGTAAACAAATTCTCCAAGAGGGATCTGTGAGGTTGTAGGGTCAGAGCTGTGAGAAGATTTAAGAACTTTGTAAATAGTTGCTGAGGATAAAAGGAAAGAGAGCTAAGAGGAGAAATAGAAGTATTTCCCGGCTACATTGAAGACCGAGGAAGATTGAACATGTTGTTTTTATAGCATTTCTAATCTCTGTGTTCATGTGTTTTTCTATAATAATAAAAATGATTTTAAAATAATTTTCTTTCATTATTGTTAATATAGTTTTATACTATGTCATATACCATTATACCACTCCGTTTTTTGTTGTTGTTGCTCCCAATTGTTGGAATTTTAGAGTGTATTCAGTTTGGGCTATTTTAAATAATACTGCTGTAAATAACTTTATTAATAACTCTTTTCTAAAAGTTTGAGTGGATCGTACTCTTCACAGATATTAACAATCTTGTAAAAAAATACAATCGCCCTTGATTCTTTCTAACAGATTTTCCTAGTCTTATATCAACATTAGAAAAGCTTATTTAAAATATGCTAACTTAATATGTAAGTCATTATATTATATAATGTTATTAGTCTTCTTTGACTACTACTGTAGCTGAATATTTTCCCCAATGCTTGTTGCACTACTAGAATAAATTCTCTCGAAATGTTTTTTCTTCCTTAGCTAGAAAATGAGCTTTTTCTTCTTTTCTTATCAGAAGTTCCTTCAGGACTTTTTCAGAGAAATTATCAATGTACCCAGAAATGTAGATATCACCTAAACCCCAGTTCTTAAATGTAGGCTCACATCTGTTGTCTTTTTATATTGGCAAATAGTTATGAATCATTGCTTCACTTATAATCTTCCTAGTTGCTGTATCACAATTCTTCATGAGTAGCCTTGCCTCTCACTTAAATTGTAATCTTGCATTTTGATTCAGGGTACCAGCCCCTCAGCTTGAATGCATTCTGGTGAGAGAAGGCAATTCTATTATAGGAGCAACAGCTTCATCCTTGAAAGAAGATAAAACTCCAAAAAGCATAAGACTAAGGAAAGGAGACATGAGGTGCTATAACCAAGGGGTTTTGGGAAGTGGGGAGGTATCATGAAGGTGCTCTCAGGGGGAAGGCAATGCCAAAAATGGGAGAGATGAATGGGATACTTAGTTAATTTAATAATAGATTGTGAATAAATGTGTTAACTAACATTAGCATTATTGTTGTGTTTACAATTCTACTATATAATCTTGTGTAATTTTTTTAAAAATAGTGATATTTTGTTCATCTTGGGACACCTATTTCACTCTTCTGTTTCTGAAAATATTAGAGATTATACATAGTGACTGATATTACATTTATAGATTATTTTATATCATTCTGGAATGTAAGCCTTTTGGTTTTCTTTTCAGACAGAATTTAAGGAAGATGATTGCAATTCATCTGAGAATTAACAATAATTCTAAATGTGGATGTCCTCTTACTGCCTCATTACTCAGCTTAGACTTTACTTGTCATTTGCTCCACAATATCTGTTGAACATTTGCATCCACACATCAGAAGGGATTAGCTCTAACACCCTACTTTGTGATTTGAACAAAGATTACTCATAAAATGGAAACATTTCCTTGAGTAACATCAATAAGCCATCTCTATAAATATAGTAAATATAAAATAATTTCTAATCCTGGAAATTGCATTGTGCCATGAGGAAAAGATGTAGGCAAAGCAATGAATGAAAATTAAAAGGACAAAGAATCCAGAAATGCAAGTGTTGGAGAGTACAAATAATACTTGCAAAAAGTGAGCTTGGATCTCAGACCATTAGATTCATTTACATAATAAAATTTCCAGAGTAAAAAAGGAAAGGATGCCAGATCATCATGACTTCATAAAAACAGACACTGAGGGCGGGGCCTGTAATCCCAGCACTTTGGGAGGCCGAGGCGGGCCGATCACCTGAGGTCAGGAGTTCAAGATCAGCCTGGCCAACATAGTGAAACCCCATCTCTACTAAAAATACAAAAATTAGCCAGGCGTGGTTGTGTGCGCCTGTAATCTCAGCTGCTCAGGAGGTTGAGGCAGGAGAATTGCTTGAACCCAGTAGGCGGAGGTTGCAGTGAGCTGAGATGATGCCATTGCACTCCAGCCTGGGTGACAAGAGTGAAACTCCATCTCAAAACAAAAAACAAACAAAAAATAGACACTGAGATGACCCAACTTTCTTTGCCCTGATTCCAGATTCACTATCATGCCTGGAAATTATAATTTGGATTGTGGCATGCACTGCAGCATGAGGAGAAATGCTCACTCTGCAGATGAGACAAATTTGGCTCATCTATAAATTAAGAGGTTGGCAGTTTGGGTTTATGGGTTAATCTCCTGTTATACTGGCTAATGTGCCTGCATATACACTGTTGATAAGAGCTGGCACTTACATAAAGAGGTATGATCTATTCTTCTTTTCTCTATACACACTTCCCTTGCAGACATTTTTCTAGATAAGAAGAACATTTGATTAGATAATTCACTTTACACTGGGTGCAGTGGCTCATGCCTATAATCCCAGAACTTTGGGAGGCCAAAACAGGAGGATCACTTGAGGTTGGGAGTTCAAGACCAGCCTGGCCAATATGGTGAAACCCCATCTCTACTAAACATACAACAATAATAATAATAACAATAATAATAATATCCAGGCATGGTGGCTCATGCTTGTAATCCTAGCTACTTGGGAGGCTGAGGCAGGAGGATTGCTTAAACCTGGGAGGCAGAGGTTGCAGTGAGCTGAGATTGTAGCACTTTGCACTACAGCCTGGGCTACAGAGCGAGACCTTGTCTCAAAAGAAAAAAAAAAGATAATTCGCTCTAAAATTATATATTTAGAAAATGTTGAGTTTGTGGATTTGCCACATGAATTTATTAATCAACATATCACAATGCAGTACAAAACTTTCACAAGAAGATGTTCTATGAAAAATGCTCTTACTTTAGAGCAGCTAAAAACTATGGCTTCAAAATTAATGTTCCAGAATGGTAGTATCCACACTTACAAAACTACATACTTTAATAAATAATGCTGTACCTTGTAATTGAAGACATAATATCAAATATAAAAAATTAAAACTTCCACTAATATGGCATACTATTTTAAAATACTTTAAAATCGATATACAGGGTCATAAAAATGAAAAAGATTAATTTTAATTTTGGAAAAGAAGATTAAATTTGTTTCTGAAAATAAAGTGATATATCACTCTTTGCTAAATATGGTTATGAATAATGTTTTTGTTATGTTTCTATTCTCTTTTGTATAGTAGAATCCATTTTTTAAGGAAGTCAGGAAAAGATAAATAATATTTTCCAAAATTATTATATACTTAATGTGTCTGTTTCAATTTTTGTTATCTTTTAATATAAAGATATTTTCATGGAAAAATGACTTTGGAAAAAATAAATAGAGAAACTTTTGCCCTTTAATGAATGTGACTAAACAAACACCAAAGAAATGATGACAGATACATTACTCATGTCTTTCCCTTAGACATAGATGGTCAAAAATCTGTTCTGGACTTCAGCTACCAAATATGTGACTAAATTTTCAATTAAATATATTTCTAGTCAATACTTAAATTTAAGTTAACATTTTATCATATGAAAAATCACTGATTTGATGGTATAAAACTTTTATTTCTAATCTTTTACCTCCTCTTTTAATTTTTCCTCCTTGAACCCTGCCATAGTAGGGAAAAGCTTTCTTAAATATAAATATTTTCTCTGAGCACCAAATCGTATTTCTTTACTTTCATTTAGAAATGGAATATGTAAGGGGGTGACTTACCTTGAATGTCTTACCAATGTGATTACATCATCACTGTTATTGATGGCACTCCCGCCAATGAGCCAAACCTGTGGATATTGCAATTGCTCACCGTACTTGTCCTAAATATACTTTCCTTTCTCTCATGTATGCTAGTGGTCTTGCCACTGTTGACCCGCCAAAAATATGTACTCTGTTTTGAAGATTTTGTTTTGCATTCAGAATGGCCTTAATTTTCATTTGGTTTGTTAAATCCTAATAATAATATACATTTTTTAAAGGTTTGGAAAGCCATGTTTATGTTCATTTTGCAGTCATTATTACCTGTGGTATTTTACAGTCTACCTCATTCACCTCAATATTTGGTTATTCTACCATACAAACTTCTTGAGTTTATCAATTATCTTCTCCTCTTATGCAGGTACACTAATTGTGCTATTTTATGGATTGATTCCCAAGTAATAATTACTAGGTTTGAAAGAAGGGATGAAATCTACTCAACCCATACCTAAACAAACAAAAACGAAAAATAGAGCAATAAATGACTGAGCTGTTTTTGAGGTAAGTACCTCATTAGGTCAGTGCTCCGTTGATTTGCATGTAACTGAAAATGATAGCATAATAATATCACAAATAAACTATGTTTTGACTAATAAAATGATATTCACATCATAGTATGAATGTTCAGGAAAGAGTATTGCTTTTAAAATTGTCTTCTAAATTAATGAAACAACTCTCCTCTGATACCTGACTTCAAGTTTATTTTCCAGATGTAAAAAAAGGTGGGAGGAGGGTTGATTCTTTAAGGGAAGAGACCGAAGCATCCAGTGGTTAGTAACAGTTAATGACCATACACCGAAAGACTCAAACCTTTTGCTGTTAAGAGAGGAAAATGTAATATACTAAAAACATGGTTTTAATTTTCCTTCACTGAACTCTTTAAGGGAATCATTTATGGAAGTCTTTTTTTTTAAAAAAATAGCATATTTGCAAATAAAAATCAGTGCTCAGATTCTCATAATACACTTCTGATTTTATTTTAAATTGTTTTCATATTTCTCTATTCGGTTATTTGCAATTAGTGAATAACATTTTTAGGAAGTATATATTGAATTGAATCACATTGTATAGACAATGTGAAGAAATCTGCTACTGCTGTATCATAAGAGGATGCTTATGTAAGGGGGAACATATCTGGCAATTATAAATATAACATGTTTTCATTTGTTAATTTATTTTTTCATTACTGCAGCTTTAATTCTTTAGGCCTAAAATAATCTAATTTTGTCCTGGTAAAAGTTTATTATTTTAAAGAAATTATTGCAACAAAAATAAGGAAATATGATTTATCTCTACCTCAAATAAAGGGCAAAAATCAGGAAATGTAAATTAACTCATATTCCCTGTTTCCTGAAATTCTTATCTTTTCTCCATGTATTAGTCCATTCTCAGATTGCTATAAAGAAATACCCGAGACTGGGTAATTCATAAACGAAAGAGGTTTAATTGACTCACAGTTCCACATGGCTGGGAAGGCTTCAGGAAACTTACAATCATGGCAGAAAGCAAAGGGGAAGCAAGACACCTTCTTCACAAGGCAGCAGGAGGGAGAAGCGCAAGCAGAGCAAATGCCAGACACCTACAAAACCACCAGATCTGATGAGAACTCACTCTCTATCACAAGAACAGCATGGGGGAAACTGCCCCCATGATCCAATCACTTCCCATGGGTCCCTCCCACAACACATGGGGATTATGGGAACTACAATTCAAAATGAGATTTGGGTGGGGACACAGCCAAATAATATCATTCCACCCCTGGTCCTTCCCAAATTTCATGTCCTTCTCACATTTCAAGACACAATCATGCCTTTCCAACAGTCCACCAAAGTTTTAACTCATTCCAGCATTAACCCAAAAGTCCAAATCCAAAATGTCATCTGAGACAAGGCAAGTCCCTTCTGCCTATGAGCCTATAAAATCAAAAGCAAGTTAGTTACTTCCTAGATACAATGGGGGTACAGGTATTGGGTAAATATACACAAATGAGAGAAATTGGCCAAAACAAAGAGGTTACAGGCCCCATGTGTGTTCAAAATCTAATAGGGCAGTCATTAGACCTTAGAATTCCAAAATATTCTCCTTTGACTCGGTCTCACATTCAGGTCATGCTGATGCAAGATGTGGGCTCCCATGGCCTTGGGTAGCTCCACTCCTGTAGCTTTGCAGGGTACAGCCCCCTCCCGGCTGCTTTCACTGGCTGGCATTGAGTGTCCACATCTTTTCCAGGCACAGAGTGTAAGCTGTCAGTGGGTCTACCATTCTGGGGTCTGGAGGATGGTGGCCTTCTTCTCATAGCTCCAGTAAGCAGTGCCCCAGTGGGGACTCTGTGTGAGGGCTCTGACTCCACATTTCCCTTCTGTACTGCCCAAGCAGAGGTTCTCCATGAGGGCTCTGCTTCTGCAGCCAAAGCTTCTGCCTGGACATCCAGGCATTTCCACATATTCTCTGAAATTTAGACAGAGGTTTCCAAGCCTCAATTCTTGTCTTCTGTGCACCCATAGGCTCAACACCACATGGAAGCTGCAAGACTTAGGGCTTGCGCCCTCTGAAGCAATGACCCGAGCTGTACCTTGTCCCTTTTAGTCATGGCTGGAGTTGAAGCAGCTGGGACACAGGGCACCATGTCTCAAGGCTGCACAGAGCAGGGGGGGGCCCTGGGCCCGGCCCACGAAACCATTTTTCCCTCCTAGGCTTTTGGGCTTGTGATGGGAGGGGCTGCTGTGAAGGTCTCTGACATTTCCTGGAGACATTTTCCCTATTGTCTTGGTGATTAACATTCAGCTCCTTGTTACTTATGCAAACTTCTGCTGCTGGCTTGAATTTCTCCCCACAAAAGGGTTTTTCTTTTTTACCACACCCTCGGGCTGCAAATTTTCCAAACTTTTATATTCTATCACCTCTTGAGCAATTTGGTTCTCAGAAATTTCTTCCACCAGTTACCCTAAATCATCTATCTCAAGTTCAAATTTCCTCAGGTCTCTAGGGTAGGGCAAAATGCCGCCAGTCTCTTCACTAAAGCAAAGCGTAGCAAGAGTCACCCTTATTCTAGCTCCCAACAAGTTCCTCATCTCCATTTGAGACATCCTCAGCCTGGACTTCATTGTCCATATCACTAACAGCATTTTGGTCAAAGCCATTTAACAAGTCTCTAGGAAGTTCCAAACTTTCCCACATCTTCCTGTCTTCTTCTGAGCCCTCTAAACTGTTCCAACCTCTGCCTGTTACTCAGTTCTAAAGTCACTGCTTTCACATTTTGGAGTATTCTTTTTTTTTTTTTTTTTTTGAGATGGAGTCTTGCTCCATCACCAGGCTGGAGTGCAGTGGCACAATCTCAGCTCACTGCAACTTCCACCTCCCAGGTTCAAGTGATTCCCCTGCATCAGCCTCCTGAGTAGCTGGGACTACAGGCACGTGCCACCATGCCAGGCTATTTTTTTGTATTTTAGTAGAGATGGAGTTTCACTATGTTGGCCAGGATGGTCTCAATCTCCTGACCTTATGATCCGTCCACCTTGGCCACCCAAAGTGCTGGGGTTACAGTTGTGAGCCACCTCACCTGGCCATTTTGGGGTATTCTTATAGCAGCACCCCACCCTTGGTGTCAATTTACTGTATTAGTCTGTTCTCACATTGCTCTAAGAAAATACCTGAGACTGGGTAATTTATAAAGGAAAGAGGTTTGACTGACTCATAGTCCCACATGGCTGGGAAGGCCTCAAGAAATTTACAATCATGGCAGAAGGCAAAGGGGAAAGAAGGCATCTTTTTTACAAGGTGGCAGGAGAGAGATGTGCCTGCAGAGGAAATGCGACACTTATAAAACCAGCAGATGTCATGAGAACTCACTCATTATCATGAGAACAGTATGGGGGAAACTGCTCCCATGATCCAATCACTTCCCATTGGGTCCCTCCCATAACACATATGGATTATGGGAACTACAATTCAACATGAGATTTGGGTGAGGACACAGACAAACCATATCATCCCAGAAAAGTACAGTTCAAAGCATAGATCTAAATGTCAGATTTTCTATTCTAGATTTGTAATAGTTCACACTGACCATTAAAGTTTCCAGTGTTTCTTCTATCTTCTCTTTGTTTGGCAAGGAACTTGATCATCTAATTATATCAGCTTAGTGTAATCATTAATTTAGCACATTACACTGAACTAAGAATACTGCACTAAAAGTGAGAAAAAAATAACAAATGTAGATGGGTCTTGATAATCTTGCTCCTGTTTTATTTCTCCGGTGCACAAATTTCCTTACGTGTGTCTTCATGATTATTGAACTCATTCCATTTGATTAAAATCTTCATCTATCTAAACGTACAAACCATTTCTTCTTTCTTATTTTGGCATTCGGATTACAATAGCCTCCAAATTCAGTCTCTAGGACCATCTAGAACCAGGCTTGATTACAGTGTTTCTTTGCCTTTAGAGTCATCAGCTCTTTCTAAATCTTGCTTCTTAGTCTTTCTAAGATTCAACTGATTTACCATTTCCTCAGCTGCCATTCTAATTCAAGAATAAGTTTTTGTACACTTGAACAGCAACTACAGACTCTGAGCCACTCTTCTTTCCTCTTTTTCTTACCCCAGTTATAAACTCAACATGGAATGTACAGATTTTGTTAATCAATCTCAAGACAGGTTATGCGACCTTCTCTTATTTTTATAAAACTCTCTGTGAGAGTTGGTTTAGCCAGTTTCTTACATTTTTCAACAAGGCATACTCATTCTCATCTCTCCAAAACTGATCATGTAGTTCTTCCATAGTTGCTTCCCCTTGCCTCCCCTTCATTGGTTGCTGTTCATAAATTTCAATGCAAACTCCTCTTCTCCTAAGTATTGCCATGACATCTTGGATCATGCTAAATTTTCTCATTATTTCATAGTTTGGGCTACACCTTTACATACTTGCTGCCCATAAACAAAATACTCCATTCATTTCTCCAATTTTAACTTTTTTTTGCACCAATTAAATTTTAAATTTTCTGAAGGCTGATAACGTATCTTCAATTTCTCTACTTCTATTATCAACAGAGCTTTGATCTAGTAAGACAGAGTTTAAGGGCTTTTAGTTCATCAAATCTAAGACCCTTTGATACTTGATCTTACCAGAAGGCATCAACAGAATATTTTTATACAACTGTATTATCATTTCTACATAGATTATAGGTATTGTAAGATGCTATAAAATATAAGCAGCTACAATTCAGAAAAATGTAGAAAGCTTTATCATAAATATAGAAAATAATTAGTGTTTTCTGAAAATCTGGAATATGTCAGGCATTGTACTAAGCAAATTCGTATTTTATTTAGTTTCCTCAATGTAAATCATAACATAGTAATGATAAATTCATTTTATAAATGCACATATTAAGGTTTGTTGAGGTTAAATAACTTGTTCAAGGTCATAGGCCTAGAAGGTATTAGAATAATCTTAGAATCTAGTCCAATAAGACAGTTATGTAACAGAGCTGGAAAACAGAGCTAGCCCTACTTCTATCATAAATGACGACCTATTGGGGTGCTATGTGAAGCACTTAAAGTCCACATGTACTCTCATATTTCTTCCTGTTCCCTATACAGGGAAAACAAAATTTAATTCATTTCCTTTATTGCAGTCTTCTTTAGAGGAGAAATCTAGACAAAGGATAAATTATAAACATTATTAACATGAAGATACATTTAAATTCCTGCAAATGGCTAACTATCTCCAAGGTAAATGTGTATAAAATTAATTAGAGGACTCAAGAATGAGCATGAAGGAATCTAGGCATTTGGAAGCAAAAATAATAATAATGAAGAAACCAGAGAGGAAGAAAAGAAGCAGCCGCTGAGTTGAGGCAAACCAGGAGAGTGCTGCTATGAATGTTAAGAGAGGACAGTATTTCAAGAAGGGAGTGGTTGACTTCTGAAGCGTATTCAAAGTTTCAGTAATAATTCAGAGTGCTCTTTGGAAATAGGTTCTTGGACATCCTTGTATTTTGATAAGGGCACTTCCAGTGGAATTATGGGGTGAAAATCACTCCGTTGTGGGTTGAGTTGTGGAAGGTGAAGACACACAAATAACTAATGTAGACAACTCTTTTAGAAGTTTAACTTTGAAGGGACACAGAGAAATGAGATTGTAGCTGAGGAAAAGGGATGCATTCTAATTTATGATGGGAGATTATAGACTATGTTTATGTGCTGATGAGAATGATACAGTAGAAGGGGAGAGAGAAGATAACTAAAAGAGGCAGAGCCCCAGGAACTTGGAGTATCGGAGAGGAATGAGATAAAGAAGGAGTGTAGGAATTTGCATTTGATGCTAGTGGAGGTGAATTATCCTCAGTTGAAATAAGAGGGAAAAAAGAAGATAGATTTCAGTATAGGTAGGATTTTAGATTTGGCAGAGAAAATGTAAAATATTTCCTATCATATGGCTTCCATTTTCTCAATAAAATATGAGATAAGGCCATCCCCTGATACTAATAGTGGGGTAGAGATGAGGACTGTTTGAGGAAAGGGAAGAATATCTAAAATAGTCTTTTTAGTAGTACGAAAAGTAAGCCTGCTATAGGAACATAAGATTTCAGGGCATTATTGAGTGTCTATTTAATCTTTGAATTTTAAAGTGAAATCAGTCAGCTTGTTATGGTAATTTTCTCCTGCATTCCTGGGCACATGGCTTCATCCACCTTCGAGCCAGAAATAGGGTATGAAATCTTTCTTATGCTTAGAGTCTCTGATTTGCTCTTCTGCTAGCATCCAGAGAAATTTCTCTGGTTTTAAAGGGTTTATTTAGGTAGGTTAGCTCCATTCAGATAACTTCTCTTTCTCATAGTTAACTGTGCCCTACAACATAACCCGATTACAGGAGAAACAATTCCTTGTATTTGCATTCCCAAGGATTAGGGTAGAAAATCTTAGGGACCATCTAGGAATTCCACCTACCTTTCTTGGTAAGCAGCAAGAAAGAGCAACATGACATGTGCCCTTGACACTGAGATGATGAATTGTCCTGGAAAAGGTATGTAGGTGAATCTGGTCTCTTAGGCATCCCATTATCCGTGGGAAGACATGAATCCTTTAACATGAAACACGAGGCCTTTCATGACTGACTCCTTAATACCTGTTCAGCCTCATCTCTCAAATTCCCCTCTCAATGGCCCTACACAGCAATATCCCAGAATGCTTCCATTTCCCCAATCATGCTATGTTCTCTCAGGCCACTTAGTAAAGAAACATATTTTAAAACACACCTCTGAATTCCTTTCAGCCAATTCCTAGTAAATAGTGGTAAATGACCATCCCACTGAGAGCTATGAAACTTAATGTCTTAAGATATGTGGACATTATAGGCTTTCAATAATGTAAACACTGAATAAATATGTAATGGACAAAATAATGCTATTAATTTCCAATTCACAACCAACAACTCAGCTTCTGTTTGTGTAAAATGAAGAGATTGAATTGAAGGCTCTATAATGCTTCTTCAGTCTTTATTATCTAAATTTTATAGCATTGATCACTATGCTAGTTAGTATGAACACATAAAAATTTGAAAGACATAATACATGCCTATAGAACACTAAAGTGTAAAGAGTATGATAACAGTCTCATATACAAATGAATTCCAAGGCATTAAGCCTGTCAACAGATTATATTAATAGCATAAGAATCTTGGTGTAATTACTTAAGTGTGAGAACAAAACAAAGATCTATAGTAACACGTAGAAAGAATAGGAGTTTATAAATAAGCCAGCATAGATTTGTTTCTGAAAGGAGGGGTAAAGAAATATGACCAATTTCAAGAAAGAATAAATAGCAGCATTTTGGTATAGGAAAGGAGCCCACACTCTTAGCTTGGTGGTAGGGATCAGAGAAGTACACATGAAAGATGATGGCGTCTTTACTTCATTCAGATTTATGAGAAAATTCTTCAAAAGTGAAGCTGGAGGAGAATGTCAAAAAGTTGACATTTTCCAGAGTCAAACTTGAGAATTCGGCAAGATAGTAAATTTGCCAGAGACTCTAAATAGAATGTGTCGTTTAGAAAGATACTAAGGTTAACTTGTTGAAATTAAGTGCCATCTGCAGAGAAATGGAACCTAAAGATGGAAAATGAGAGATCACAGAGATACAAGCCATGTCTATTCATTGTACAATATGGACAAGTAGTTCAGGAAGAAAAGAAGCCAGTTGTACTGAAGTTTTAAAAGTGTATTGGCCTTTCCTTTGTTTCATTGGATGTTTTCATAAATTAATGAACAGAAATTTGGAGAGGCTAAATAGTGGTTACTGGGAGGGATCTGGAAACTATAAGCACTGGGTAAAATACTTTACCTCTTGAGGACTCAGTTTTTATATCTATGAAAAATCAAAGGAGTTAAAATAGAAAAAACACTTAGGAGAGAGTACCTGGTACCCAACAGCATTGACCTAGCAGATTAATAAGTGAAAGAGAAAATTAGCTAATCAGGTAAAAGACTAAACAGAAAGAACAGAACATCAATCAACAATATTCTTTAAAATGGTATTGCTGTACTTGAAGATGGTAATGAAATACCAATTAATAGAAAAATCAGAGATATGAAAAAACCCAGAGTTTTCTTCCTTCTTCAAATTTTATTTTTGTCTTTAAATTTTATTAAATTGAATTCATTATGTAGGTTTAAAGGAGACTTAATATTACTCACCTCTAAAAAGATTTATTTTGTGCAAAATTTCAGCAATCTTTTATTCCAGTCTCCTCCTGCAAATACAGATTCTCAAGTTAATAAAGAAAATAAAAGAAACAAAGTATCAAGGACAATTTGAGACTAGTATTATTGATTTAACTTAGACTACATGCCAAATTATTTACACAACTCAAACAAATTTAAAGTCTGTGGTATGTGGAAAGTGTACATTTTTTCATTGCATATATTCCCAATTTTACTTACTTATCCTATAATATTGCTCTATTGGCAAATCAGATTGGCTATTACTTTTCTTGGAAATAATAACAGTCCAAGTAAGATATATCAGTTGCCACTACAGTCACTAATCAAATGTTTCTCTGGTCCTAATTAAAAACAAGCCAAGGCAACAAGAATCCATATGTAACAGTTTTGGTGTTGGCATAACTTAGCAAAAGATCACATGAAGAGTTGAATCTTCTAAATATCTGCTGAAATAACATATTGATTCTTTTTTAAAGTAACTTGGTAAAGAATAGGAAATTGTTCATGATTATTCAGTCTCTACTGAAAACCACATAAAATAGCCTTCAGTAAGTCAAAACAAATTTTAATTTACGCTATTTGATAAATAGCCTTGTGATAATTTTGAATGATACAATTGACTTGCAGACCTAGGAAGCCAATTCTTTTGAAGAGCAAAGCAAATTATTAAAGACATTTTTATCCTCTCTCTACTAGGATATTGATTCATTTCTATATAACAGAAAAAAAAAGAAAATTGTAATTATAGCAGCACTGTTCATTCTATTATAAGTAGAGGACTACCAACATTTCCATTATTAACCCCTATTGTCACTGGTTCATGATCTCAGCAGTAAACTTGGCATAGATGATACCTCCTTGGGAGTACATTTTTTCATCATGTTTCTTAAGCCATTTGTCTATTTATGAATTATACAATTGCCAGAAATGATGTGCATTCAATAGGCTTTTGATTTCCAATCACTCTGAATAAAGGTTTATATGTGAAATGAAAGCACTGGCTTCAAAATATTCTGGGTTTTTTTTGGCATTTTTGGTTTGTCCTTTTTATTTTCTTAATTCCTCAACATGTCTGTTTAAGGCTAAATTTTAATATAAATTAAGGAAACCTGGTCTCAAGCAATTGGCTCACTTCACCCGTGTTAACAATTGGCACAGATTGCTAGGTGGAAAAGTCAGCTGTGATGATTGGTATCAATTGCCAGCTGACTGAAATAATGCTCTTGGCTTTCTAACAATTCACTTAGTCTATCACGTGCCAACAGAGACCTATTTAACATGCATTTTGAAACTCCTGATTCATAAAAGTATCAACTCACATAGAATTGTTTCTTAGAGGGAAAGTGTTACATCATAAATGAAATTATACACTCTATCATATATGTATGACAATGTGTATATGTTGTATATATTATTTACAATATGTGTGTATAATGTACAGTTAAAGAAAGCTAAAAGAAATAACCATTTACCCACCACAAGCTTAACAGAATGTAACCAGGACCGTTAAATTCTCTAGACAACTTTTCATTACTGAATCTCCCTTCCTCCTCCAAGAGGTAACCTAATTTTAAATTTGTAGCCTAATAAAAAAAATAATTTCCACCCTTTTCTTCGATTTATTCATCTGTAAATAACATATTACTTAGTTCTCTAATTTTGGATGTTTAAATAACTAGAATTATGCTGAGTTTATTACTTAATCATTAAAAAATTCATTCAGTTAAATGTTTTGAGGATTCATCCAGATTATTACAAGTAGTTGTAGCCCATTTCCATTGCTATATAGCATTCCATGGTTCCACCCCTCATACATTTTTTGAACCCATCATAAATTATCCAATCTACTGTTGATGGACTTCGAGTTGCATCTAGTTTTTGCTACACACATCAATTTCATGAGTATATTCCCTGAGCTGAATTAGGAGTTAAAATTATTTAAAATAATTGTATAAATATCAAATTATACTATTTCAGCATTAGAGATTTAGACATAGTTTTTATCCAAAGCCTAATTAGCTTCTGAATTCTAAAGCCTAACAGACTTTGCAATGCAAACTGAGATGCTAATTTCTTACTATAAAGGTATTTTTAAGAACTCAGGATTGATATCTCCAGCACATGTTATATGTGTACGTAGCATTTCTCTCATTTGAATATGCTGTCTGTAAGTCTACAGAAGTATTGCCCAATAGATTCTCTCGGAAAAATCAGTTGTTCTCTTTATGCTTATATATTGTTCCTAGAAACAATATTACTATGGAAATGATTATTTGTGCCCACTCCCATTAACAGTTTTGTTTCAATATTTAATCTTCCCCTTCTGCTGCTCCTGCTTTCTCCTCCTTTAAGCCCTGGCTAGTGTTGGTCCTCTTGCCTGAACAACCCTCTTTGTGGTCAGGTCATCATTAAATCTGATTCAGTCTCCGTCTCCCATTCCAGTCCTGTTTTGAATCTCTCTCCTACACAAGCTAAATGTTTTTTTAAAAATTTCAACTTTCAGGCCAGGCGCAGTGGCTCATGCCTGTAATCCCAGCACTTTGGGAGGCCAAGGAGGGCGGATCACAAGGTCAAGAGATCGAGCCCATACTGGCCAACATGTTGAAACCCTGTCTCTACTAAAACTACAAAAAATAGCTGGGTGTGGTGGCATGTGCCTGTAATCCCAGGTACTCGGGAGGCTGAGGCAGGAGTATCGCTTGAACCAGGGAGTCAGAGGTTGCAGTGAGTTGAGATCACCCCACTGCACTCCAGACTGGTCACAGAGCAAGACTCCATCTCAAATTTAAAAAAAAAAATCAACTGTCATTTTAGATACAGGGGGTACATGTACAGGTTTGTTATATGGGAATATTGTGTGATGCTGAGGTTTGGGGTATGGATCCCATAACCCAGGTAGTGAGCATAGTACCCAATAGGCAGTTTTTCAACCCATGCACCTCTCCCTCCCTGCCTCTAGCAGTCCACAGTGTTTATTATTCTCATATTTATATCCATGTCTGCTCAATGTTTAGCTTCCACTACTAAGAACATGCAGTATTTCATTTTCTGTTCCTGCATTAATTTGCTTAGGATTATGGCATTCAATTGCATCCACGTTGCTGCAAAGAACGTGATTTCATTCTTCTTTGTGGCTGCATGATATTCCATGGTGTATATGTACCACATTTTCTTTATTCAATCTACCATTGATGAGCACCTGGGTTATTTCATGTCTTTGCTATTGTGTTAGCGCAGTGATGAAGATACGAGGGCAGGTATCTTTTTGGTAGAATGATTTATTTTCCTTTGGTGGATACCCAGTAATGGGATTACTGGGTCGAATGGTAACTCTGTTTTAAGTTATTTGAGGAATCTCCAGACTGCTTTCCACAGTGGCTGAACTAATTTACATTCTCACCAACAGTGTACAAGTGTTCCCTTGTTCCCTTTTCTCTTCAGGCTCACCAGCATCTGTTGTTTTTTAACTTTTTAATAAAAGTCATTCTGACTAGTATGAGATGGTGTCCACCTCAATGTGGTTTTGATTTGCATTTCTCTGATGATTAGTGATACTGAGCATTTTTTTTCATATGTTTGTTGGCCGCTTGTATGTCTTGTTTTGAGAAGATTCTGTTCACGACCTTTGCCTGTTTTTAATGGGGTTGTTTGATTTTCCCTTGTTTTCCCTTGTTGATTTGTTTAAGTTCCCTGTAGATTCCAGATATTAGGCCTATGTTGGATACATAGTATGCAAATTTCTTCTCCCACTCTGTAGGTTGTCTGTTTACTCTGTTGATAGTTTCTTTGCTGTGCAGAAGCGCTTTAGTTTAATTAGGTCCCACCTGTCTATTTTTGTTTTTGTTGCAGTTGCTTTTGGGGACTTAGCCAAAAATTTGTTGCCAAGGCCAGTGTCAAGAGGAGTATTTTCTGGGTTGTCTTCTAGGATTTTTATAGTTTAAGGTCTTACATTTAAAGCTTTAATCCATTTTGAGCTAATTTTAACCAAAATAGCATGGTATTGGTACAAAAACAGACACATAAACCAGTGGGACAGAATAGAAAACTCAGAAATAAAGCCACACAGCTACAGTCATCTGATCTTTGATAAGACCAACAAAAAACAGCAATGGGGAAGGCACTCCTTATTCAATAAATGATGCTGGGTTAACTGGCTAGCCATAAATACCTTTTGCATTTTGTTAAAGGTATTGCCTTGTATACAATGCTGTTCTCTAAATGATTCTACCTTTCGACTAATCACTTTGATATTTATTATCTTATTTGTAAAACACTTTCCTTTTAATTTTTGAATAAATGAGGGGGTTATCAATGGCTGGGCACCATAGCTTTTATTTCTCTTGCATTTGCTGCATGACTTTAGTATGCACTAAGTTATTTTGTCTCCGGGTTTTCAGGATTTTTAAATGCTTTCCTTCTCCTTGTTCTGCCCCCCTTGCACAATAGCCCCATATTTCAGAATTTTCTTCATGCCCAGATATAGACCCTTAGAATTTCATTCATTCATTTAACAAATATGCCTTGCATACCATACAGTATGGGCCAAGCAATGTGCTAAGCACTGAGTAGACAGAGCAAGAAATATGGTCCTCGCTCTCAAGCAGTTCACAGTAGGAGTAAAATATTTTAAATACATGTTAAATACTACAATATAATATGTAAACAGAGTGACAGAGATAAACAGTGGTCATTATGAGAGCTATAAAATTGTCACACATTTAATAGCACAGGGAAGATGGGGAGATCAGATTATCAGGCAGGTGAAGGGGTAGGGTCAACATCCTTCACAATGGACACAGCAGTAAGTGGTGAATATTAAACTATTAGCTTGACGTGGTATTTTCACCAGTGACAGAAAAGCAAGAGATGACGTTATGAGGCTGGAGGTAGAGACAGAAGCAAGATCATGGAGGGCTGGTATTCATTGTTAAGAAGCTAAGGCTATTCTTTTTTTTTTCTTTTTTTTTTTTGAGACGGAGTCTCGCTCTGTGGCCCAGGCTGGAGTGCAGTGGTGCAATCTCGGCTCACTGCAAGCTCCGCCTCCCGGGTTCACACCATTCTCCTGCCTCAGCCTCCCGAGTAGCTGGGACTACAGGCGCCCACTACCACGCCCGGCTAATTTTTTTTGTATCTTTAGTAGAGACGGGGTTTCACCGTGTTAGCCAGGATGGTCTCGATTTCCTGACCTCGTGATCTGCCCGCCTCGGCCTCCCAGAAGCTAAGGCTTTTCTTTGCGGTGAGGGGAAGCTTTGAAGAATTTAAGGAGAGAATTAAAAAGATCTGACAATGATATTAGATAGATTCTTTAAACACTAATGGAGTCGGATATGATGAAGTAGAAGACCGTTGCAATAGTCTTAGAGATGATGAGAAACTCTGAATCAAGGGGTAGAAAGAATGAGATGTAGAAATTCCATATTCTGGTCTAGATCTTGTTCATTTTTCTTCATAGTATCTTTCTCTACCTTGCATCTGGCCTATCTGTTTATTTTAACTGCTCTGACTGGAAGGCAAACTCTATGAGAAATAAAGACATTGCCTATTTTTATCACTACTCCAAATCCACCACCTGAACAGCACCTGACACAAACAGCACTCAATAAATGCTTGTAGGTCCAATGAATGATTTATGTGAGAGGTAAGAACTAGACATGACAGGGATGACATCTAGGTTTCTAACCTGAAGGTCTCCTGAGTGGACAACGATGCCTCCAACTGACAGACTATAAAAAATAAAACACAGTCAGGAAGAAAGACAGTAAATTGATATTTTGTAAGCTGTATTTGGTGAATAATTTTCTAATCTGATAAGGTGAATTGAATGGAAATGTTACTATCATATGATAATATTTGATTGGGATTTAAATGTCTTACTCCAAAAAAGGTAGTAATTATTTTCTTGTTTTTAACTTTAAACACACAGGGACAACTACCAAGAAATAATTTTGAGAGAACCTGTAATCATTTCTACTGACAGTGTAGTTTCTCCTCCACAAATAAGTCATTCATTTCTTCATTCACTCAGTTATCATTTTTTTGCTGTTGTTGTTGCTGCTTTTTATGAATATGGCTCAATGAAAAAGAAAGTATTCTGATTATTACCTTCACTGGGAACTACATGACGCTATATGCCAGGGTCAACTGCCAAGGTCAGGCTGCTCAAGGGATCTTTCTGACCTTCAGGATTCTAAGAACATTTGATTGATGAGTGTCAACTTGCCGACTCCATGGACAAATAAAATTACATAAAAGAAAGTTATTAATAAAATAGCAAATAAAAATTTAAAAACATTTTAATTATCGTTTGAATTTTTTCCTCTCAATGTGTTATCTCACAACTTAACTTGAGAACTGTGATGCATGATGAATGCTTTAATCTACTCTCACATGATTCTTAAAGGACAAGGCCGAAAGATTGTGTGAATCCATCTTTTTCAGAATTTGGGTAAAACTGATGCATTTAAGAGTAGAACTGAGGAAGCAAGTTGTATTAGTGTGTTACTAAAAGGTATACCAATATTTACCTAAAAATTATCAAGTTGATTGAATAGACCCTGAAAATGTTACATATTAAAGTCTTTATAATTATTAAAATGGAATGATGTGTCGAGAATGTCCAACAATTGGTTTATTTCCAAAATGAAAACAAGTTTTGAACTGAGTAATTTAAACCACTGGTAGGGAGAAAATGGTGGCACAACTGTGGCTTCTATTTGGCACACATAGCCCTGCCTCAGTTGGGATTCCTGGATTGTGAGCTGCTTGTCTTTTATTTGGTGTTTTAGAGTGCACCGGGGACTTTGCATAAATGTTTGCAGAATGGCAAGCTTCAAAAGAATAAAATTTATGTCACATATAGAAATTTAGTTTGAAACGCATTGCTTCTACTCTGAAATAATATAGACTTGACAACCAAATACCTTAGGATATATGCCCTTACAGCATTAATATACCTTATTAATTAAGAGTGACTTTATCTAAGTTTGTCATCTGGGCTGTAGTCATTTAAAATCAACACCCTGAACTGAACTGTTTTGCTACTGTAGTGGCTCTCTTACTCCCCTTTTCAAAGTCTTAATGAAAACTTCCATGTAGGCAAAATGTAAGTATTTTTTCGTTGATTTTTAAGTTTCACCTTTTATTACCCCTTAAAGTTATTTTAGTTCAAAATAAAGATGAAGATGAGCTCAAGGTATGGCCTCCTTTCTTTTCTAACACGTCATCAAAATGGTAGCAGCGTATTCAAAAGGAAGCATACTCAGAAAAAAAAATAGATGAAATGGGGATAGGAGTCATTATTAGAGAGGAGAGGCATAGGTAATATTGTTCTGGAAGAATCAAATGAATGAGAATGACTTGCTGAATAAAAGAAGTTGGGGAAATCTGAAGTCCAGAATACACAGAAGATAAGTCTTGCCACATGTGTGGGAATATATCTTTCAACAGAATCCCTGAGAAGACCTGCAGTTTCTCCTGGCAAATAGGGAGATCAGGAATGAGTGGAGGAGCAGAAAGCAGAGTGATTCACTAAAGGACTGTTTCCAGAGCAGCTGCTCTGGTCATCTCTCTATCCTTTCTCTCACCCCCTTCACCCAAACCAACTGGCTGTCTTCTGTTTACCCTGAGGCAGGAAATGGACAACTGTTCTCTACAGAAAATGAACCATCTGTCTCAGAAAAGCTAGGACTTCTGGTGAGGGTATTGAAGCCCCAGAGAGAAAACCTCTTTATTTTAGCATAAGAAGGGCTTTCTCCATATCCACACTAACTAAAGGTAAGTTTATTAAGTGCCATTTTCTGTTCACATACACAGAACCTCCAGGCAACCAACCCCTTCAATGGAGAGAACTTATAGGATCATAGAGCTGCTTATGTATTAGAAAGGGGAACTTGTACTAGATACCTTTATTAATTAGTCTATGTCTTTATTCTATATAATCACAGATAGTCAGTAATCACTAGACAAATAGTTATAACACATAAGAGAACTAAGATGAATTAAATTTGATGACATTGAACATTATGAAAAAGAAAATCCAAAATGAATAAATAAGGCCACTAACTCCAAAGGTTACAAATAGTTCAGGAAAGATATTTGAAAATTCTAACTAATATCCACAGAGAGATCCTAGAATGTATTATAACCACAAAAGAAGAAGAGAATGTTATTAAACAAAACACTATCCAAAACAATATAAGATCTTGGGAAATAAAAACAAGATTGACAATATAAGAAGGTCAATAAAGAGTCTGAAAGACAACGTTGAGGAAACTTTTTAGAACTTAGAGCTAAACAGGTAAAGAAAATGAGAAAAAATATAACAGACAAGTTGAGTACATTCATATAAAAAGTATTAAGCTAATAAGAATTTCAGGGAAAAATAAAGAAAATGAAAGGGTAACAATTACGAAAATAATGAAAGATTTTGCATCAAGCAAATTTCATAGGCCCTCTGAACCTTAGTTTTGTTCTCTGTAAAATGAGAATAACATTCCTTTTCATACAGTTTTATTGTTGAGTGTTGAATGTAATAATGTAGACAATATCAATTACAGTGCCTGCTTAATAAATGCTAGTTATGAATAAAATTTGTCTAGGTCTCATTTTCTTCATCTGTAAAAATGGAGACATTAATACCTCACAGTGTTGTTGTGAGAATTAAATGATATCTCTATCTATCTCTCTATTGTTATAAAGTTTACCTGTTATAAAACCAATTGTTAGGAAATAATATTTCTCTTTCTTTTACTCCTACTCATTTTCAAGGTTTAGGTTTTCTACTACTTCTTCCTAGTAAGATGTTTGAATTTTGATGCACAGTGCAAAAGCAAACACGTCTTTAATGATAGAGTGAATCTCATTTGTTTCACTAAGCAACTATATAACCTTAAGGATGTGACATACACTCTGTCTCAAGTATCTTAGCTATTATTAAACTGGCATAAAAATACCTGCCTTATTTAGACAACAGTATTCTGCATATCAAGTCAGCTTCATCTATAAGTGAATCGTACATTTAGGCAAGAGAGTAGTCTACCCTTGAGAGTGAAGAAAGATGGAGTGAAGTTGCTGTTGACAGTGCAGAACTTAAAGCAGAAACACCACAAGGTGGAAAAGGATGAAGCAAATGGAGAATTGAAGAATTGAGAAATGACATGGGCTAATTCCGAGCATCCATCAACCAAAGTATGATGAAACAAATTACTTAGCAGTGGGCATCACTGCTCAAGAAATGAAATGAGCAGCATGAAGCAACTGCAGCTGGGAAGTGTTTCTCGGTCTGCTGACCTCAGAGACAACTGCTGCATGTGTTTTGAGCACAACTTGAACAAACGAATGGTAGTTGTACAATCCTCCCAGCCATTGATCTGGAAATGTTTATGGTACTTGTCACCCTGTACCTTGTTTTAGAGTTATGAATAGATGATTCCTAATATTTGTGCTTAAAAATGGCTACAAGATTATAAGCTCTTAAAGACAAAATCTGCGTCTAATTTATTTTTACATTCCTTTCTGTCATTAGCATAGTATCTCTAAGCAGTATGTGGTTGAAGGTAATTGAATAAAATTATGAGTAAAAGGGAAAGCAAAATGAAACATAAAAGGTTAATAAAATATACGTGTTAAAAGAGAGGGGAAAGATGACTAAAACTTAGGACTGCTAATGTTACACTCTAAAAAGCATTGGGAATGGCTCTTATTGAAAGATTTAAAAGAATATCAATAGGTATAATAGACTAGAATGGTAAAACGAGTGGAAAACAAATGCTGTTTGGTAGACTATGTTCAAGACTAGAGGTGCGAGGATGTCAATTATATATCAATAAAGAAAGGATTTTGATTGGCCAGCCAAGATTTTTCCCCATGAGATCACTGACATATATAAAGATCGTGTACTAATATGACCAGTATCTTTTTGCTCAATGAGGGGTTGAGAAAGGAAATTTATATGCCAGAAGGAGAAAGGCACATTGGCTCTTTATGCAGATTTTTCTTATATGTGTGCTCAACAGACATGCCAACCTTAAAATAAGTCACTTAATATGTTTGGGGAAAGAATAATGATCATCAAAGGCTAATGATTTGTGGGCTAAGTTTAGGCACAGTTTCTGTGGATGACATACTTGATAAGGAAGAACTCTAAATCTGGAAAATATGGCAGGTATTATTAGAAGAACCAAGGCATTAATTGGACAAAACAAAAAATAAAAATGTATAAATGGGAGATACTATTGATGATAGAGAAGAGATGGATGACCCAGTGAGAAATGGCAAATATTTAGAAAGGAAGACAATGTAGCAATAATCCAGGAATGAAAAATAAGAGAAGTAGAATCAAAGGCAAACCTGTGGGAAATTTGTAAGTCAATATTAGAGGAAAAAGCAAGATTGGTCAAGCAGATTTTGTGCTAGTTTTTTCCTTAACGATTATGTATGGCTTGCACACATTTTGAAGACTAGTGAAAAAAAAAATTCTATTTGAAAAGAAAAGATTTCTGAAAATTAAAAGACAATGAAAAATAGAAATAAAATGGAAAGATATGGTGAAGAAGATAAAACAGAGGCCAAAGCTTGACAGCCAATGAAAGAAAATAGTAAAAAAAAAAAAAAAAATCAATAGGCAATAGAAAATAGAATTAGGACACCATTTTCCTATTTGACAAACTTCTAGTTGAAACCAACTAAAGTTTTAAGTCAGAAGAGCCTGCACTGCAGGCATGAAGATATGGTTGAGAATGGACACATGAGCAAAGAGCTAAATGTATTGGAACAACCCAAAGCTATG
Source organism: Symphalangus syndactylus (assembly GCF_028878055.3). NCBI lineage: Eukaryota > Metazoa > Chordata > Mammalia > Primates > Hylobatidae > Symphalangus > Symphalangus syndactylus. The sequence continues at coordinate 48,683,713 of NC_072440.2, forward strand.
GACTCTTTATAAAAAAAGGAAGGAGAAAGAAAGGGATTTTTAAGACAGGGAAATCAGAGAAGTTTCTAAATACATGAGGTCTTCAGAGAACGAACTGGGTATATGGATAAAAATACGATAAGAGGAGACCAAAACAAAAATTAAGAACAAGGACATTTTGAACTGTGGAGTGTTTAAGCAGTGTTGCTGGTTTTGTTTAATGACTATTGTTGGTTGGATAGAATTCAAGCCAGAAAGGTCAGAATTCAGCAGGTGTACTCTTACTAGGAGAGCCCAAATATGGAAGGATATGAAGACTTTTGGGCATGTATATTGCATTCTAATGGGGAGGGGGCTGAAAAGGGGAAATATCTGAATACATTAATTCTTCAATTTTGAAAGCAAGAGTAATATTTAAAGGGCATGTTTTACCACATGAGAAGGCAATCATTTCATACATACTTATCTGTATATGAAGATGTATGTATATGTGCATATATAGGTGTATATATATAATATGGATGTGTATATAATATATCTATATTAATATATAAAGATATAGATGTTATTCTTTAATTTTTGAGTATGGGGCACTGATATAGGTAATAATTAAACAATCTATAGACACGAGCTTGGAAACAGAAATTCTCCAGATAAAATACAACACAAATCTTGCTTTTTCCTTTGTGACTACCAAGAAATGTGTATAGCTTGTTGTGATTTTCATATTTTTGTTTGTTAACATCTTTGCCCACAATAATTCTTAGCAGTCACATTGCCAGATATGGTTATCTCTCCAGATTAAGACAAAGGGACATAGGCTTTAATAAACACTTAGTTTTAGAGTCAAAACTAATTGTTCACATGCATAGACTTTTAACAAATCTTTCATTACAAAACTATATTTCCTTTCTTCCTTTATAACTTGGGAAATAATATGGCAAGTAAAGCTTTCAAGGGGCCAAGAATTTATTGCTATCTCAGCAAAACAGCCAGTCACTAAATCAGTAACAAAGGACAATAGTGTCAGAGTCAAATCAGCTCCACAACCTTCTGACTAGATCCCTTAAGGCAATCCAACAGCCCCATGGTATATTCAACATTACAAGCAAGTACAAAGCTAGCCCTGGATCCATTCAAAGGACAAGTCACGGGCCCTGATGCTCTTGCTGGAAGCATGACCTGTATTTCAATTTCTGACAACCTTGTAGAGCGGCTGCCAAGTGTGACTGCAGATATGAGACAGATTGCTCAAGGACACAGAAGCTGAACAGAATAAAGGGAACCGTGCCAATGAGAATCAGAAAGAGAACTGACTGCTCAAGGTGCAGATCCATGTGAGCATCTTTAGTAGACACAGACATGCTGTTGGGTGGAGAAGAGTAAATGCATATTCAAATGAGAAGCATTCACTAACAAGATGTCTTTGGTCCTATGTAATTTGTCTTCTTCATTAAGGCTTTGAAAGCTCTGCTGGGACAGGTTACATATTAAATCATTGTCAATTGTTAACAACTTACTATAAAAAAAAGCTTAGAAAACAATTTCCCAGGATCTAACAGAATGCAGTGAGAGTTAACCATGAAGAAGAAGGCAGAGGAAGTCAAGGAGATTGCCAAAGAGAGAAAATAACCATAAAAGGGTGGTGAAGAGAGATTCCTCCAAGTGCACAATTTTGCTTAGACTAGGCTCTTTCTATTGCCACATTTAAGACTTTATGTATTTACATGCCCAAAAAAGTAGAAGGAACCTGCTGATAGTCATCTCTATTATTTTTCTGCAGAAAGGAGATATTTGAAGATTTCTGCCCTCTCTTTCTTCTCTCTCCTTATCCCCCACTTTAGAGTCTGCTTGGGCTCTCTACATGGAGATAATTTGAAGAGTAAGATATTTGTAGGCAGTGACCGTGTTAAAGGTTTTTTGCCGTATCTCAAGTGGTAGGGGTTAGGACAATGTTAAGGACCCTACAGAGGCTTAAAAAAATACTTGTCTGACACATTGATTGACTGATGAGCTTATTTCAATCCTTTAAGTCTGATGGAACAACTTTCTCAGGGTCAAAAGACCACAGCCTAGTTCTGGCTTTTCACTAACTAGTTCGGGTGGCCTGAGGCTAACCACTTAACCTAGAAAACTAACACTTTTTCATAAAGATAGAATACAGTGTCTTCTGGACTTTTGCCTTACAAATTACTACTTCTTGGACTTGGTTTAAAGACGTAGTAAGATAATTTATGTAAAGAACGCTTAAAGAAAGAATAATCATAATATGTTAGGCAGTACCATCACAAATGTAGCAAATAAAAAAGCTATCAGTATAAACACCACACTGAGGTATGCCCATTTTCCCTTTTAACAAACTATTTATACATCTCATGCCTTAATACAAAAACTTAGCAGTCAAGATACTCAGAATAATCCTCCTAAGGAGAAAAAAGTTGCACATATTATCAAACTTTGAGTGGTTAAGAGTAAAGAATGAGACACTTTCTTCTCCAGTATCTAGAGAATGCTGTAGCTAGCATAGTATTTGATTATTTTCTCCATCCTTTAGACGGGAAAGGGTCAAGGACATGAAAACATGGAAGAGACTAATCATAACACAGATCTATGAATCTTATTGATTACAACAAATATCCATTTCTCATCTACACAACCTGTGTAGGTTCCCATTGGTGACAGGAAACTGGCATAGCACTAGTCCTTGCGGTTATGAAGTGTATCATACATAGGATGGTATTTAAAAACTCCTTCTTTACCAAGAGCAGAACGAGAAAACAATAATTTAAGCGAATATATTTGCCAGAGTTCTTGGGATAAAGTAACAGAAACTATCTCTGGATGATTTAAACAGTACAGGAATCTCTTGAAAAAGTACTGGGTTACTAGGGAGGGTGTGGTAGTAGGAAAAATAGAGAACTAGAAGTTGGAAGGGACAAGGAAGCTATGGTCAGCCAGATGTAGAGACAAACCATGCTACAAAACTTGTACCATAGGCAGGGCACGGTTGCTTATGCCTGTAATCCCAGCACTTTGGGAGGCCGAGGCGGGCGGATCACAAGGTCAGGAGTTTGTGACCAGCCTGGCCAGTATGGTGAAACCCCGTCTCTACTAAGAATACAAAAATTAGCTGCGCTTGGGGGTGCACACCTGTAGTCCCAGCTACTCGGGAGGCTGAGGCAGAAGAATCGCTTGAACCCAGGAGGTAGAGGTTGCAGTGAGCCGAGATTGCGCCACTGCACTCCAGCCTGGGCGACAGAGGGTGATTCATTCTCAAAACAAACAAACAAACAAACAAAAAAACTTGTACCATAAAGACACAACTGTCATTGCTGCTGGTCACAGAATGCACGGTGTTCCCTGCCACCATCACTGGCTCCAGACCCTGACCACCACTCCTAGAGAGGCTTCCATGGCAGTCACTACTGTCACTGTCTCCAGAATGAATTCTCTACTATTCCTGCCTCCTCATGTCATGAATCCTTGACTCAAAATCTTGGGCTGGGGCATCTTATTGTCTGGGTCCACATCACACGCCTGAACCCTAGTTGCCAAAGAAGCTGGAATAATAAGGAAGGAAACTTTTAGCTTACATAGTGGGAGGTGAGCAAACAGCTCTGACCCAAAATAGAAAAGATAAGGGCGTTAGAGAAGCACAAAGAATGGAAGAAATCCAGAGGAGAAGGAGTTCATGTCAAAACCAGGATCTAGGTAGACTTTTTAGAAGACCTGTTCTTTGGGCTGGATGGATGAATTTTAACAGGTAGAGGAGAGGAGAGAAGGCATCCCAGTACTGTGGAGAGGGTGTGAAGCAGAGGCACGGAACTACAGAAGAGAGGACATGTATTGGATTTTGTGCTTCTATCCTATGCAACTATTTTCTGTTATTTATCTCTGTCACTTTTGAGAAATATGGGAAATGCATCCTTAGAAAATGAATCTTGAGATGTCCAGGGCCTTCTGGTGCCAATCAGTTTCAAGCAGTATTTATCACATTTCTTAGACACTGCTTATTCTGACATTGAAGAAAGGAGTCACTTTAGTTAATGTGTCTGAATGCCTGATCTTGGGCCCATTCATTCAAAGATGAAGTATGGGCACCTTTCACATGTAGATAGCCTACTGTAAATCACTTGGTATGATAATGTATTTAGCTATATAACGCATCATTTGGTATTGTTATTAAATATTTCCTGTTTGAATACTTTGACTCTCTCATTAGATTGAGAATTCTTTAAGGGCAAGTTTACAAGTTATACAGATTTTTAAATTTGCCAGTGCCACCTTGCCCTCCCATCCCTGTCAATCCAATTTCTGGGAAACTGTACAGCAGTAAAATTCTCCCTTGGGTATGGAATTGAGGTTACCTACCAACTTTTGTTTGCCTGTGTGCCAGTAGGACCAGGAAGAGGCTGTGAAGTCATGGGAATATTATTTAATTTTACTGTGCCTCAGTTTTCCCATCTGTAATATGGGTAAAATAATAGTATCTACCACAGAGAGCAATTGTGAAAGTCAAATGACATAGTAACAAATTAGTTCTGTGCCTAGAGTATAGCAAACACTCAATAAATGTGCTTATTATTATTATTATTGATTTCATAGTATGTAGCAGAATGGCTGTTACCATTAGCAGTTTCCCCATCCGTCCCTGTAATTGTGGGGTGGCTTTAAAGAAGAGGCATTGTTGTCCACACCACCTCCATGATCTTCCCATATTAACGGTAGGTCTCTCTCTTCTTACACTGCACTTGTAAACTCTGCTTGCAGAGGTATGTCTGATATATGCCATGGCTATAGTAATATCTTGTGCCTTCAGCTAAGATATGTTGAATAAATGTGCTATCAAAGAGAGGACAGCGCTTGTTCCTTGGAATTTAAAAGACTCCCTTTGTAGTTGTACATTAATAAACATGTAAACCTATGTTGGTTGCCAAGTTTGCCTGCCGGTAAAACTGAAACAGGGCATGCTGCTCTTGCAATTCTGCCCCGCTCTCCCAGATGCTCTTTTGTATCTTTTTTTTTTTTTTTTTTTTTTTTTATTATTATACTTTAGGTTTTAGGGTACATGTGCACAATGTGCAGGTTTGTTACATATGTAACCATGTGCCATGTTGATTTCCTGCACCCATTAACTCGTCATTTAGCATTAGGTATATCTCCTAATGCTGTCCCCCCCCTCCCCCCACCCCACAACAGTCCCCGGAATGTGATGTTCCCCTCCTGTGTCCAAGTGTTCTCATTGTTCAATTCCCACCTATGAGTGAGAACATGCGGTGTTTGGTTTTTTGTCCTTGCGATAGTTTACTGAGAATGATGTTTTCCAGTTTCATCCATGTCCCTACAAAGGACACGAACTCATCATTTTTTATGGCTGCATAGTATTCCATGGTGTATATGTGCCACATTTTCTTAATCCAGTCTATTGTTGTTGGACATTTGGGTTGGTTCCAACTCTTTGCTATTGTGAATAGTGCCGCAATAAACATACGTGTGCATGTGTCTTTATAGCAGCATGATTTATAGTCCTTTGGGTATATACCCAGTAATGGGATGGCTGGGTCAAATGGTATTTCTAGTTCTAGATCCCTGAGGAATCGCCACACTGACTTCCACAATGGTTGAACTAGTTTACAGTCCCACCCACAGTGTAAAAGTGTTCCTATTTCTCCACATCCTCTCCAGCACCTGTTGTTTCCTGATTTTTTAATGATGGCCATTCTAACTGGTGTGAGATGGTATCTTACTGTGGTTTTGATTTGCATTTCTCTGATGGCCAGTGATGATGAGCATTTCTTCATGTGTTTTTTGGCTGCATAAATGTCTTCTTTTGAGAAGTGTCTGTTCATGTCCTTTGCCCACTTTTTGATGGGGTTGTTTGTTTTTTTCTTGTAAATTTGTTTGAGTTCATTGTAGATTCTGGATATTAGCCCTTTGTCAGATGAGTAGGTTGCAAAAATTTTCTCCCATTCTGTAGGTTGCCTGTTCACTCTGATGGTAGTTTCTTTGGCTGTGCAGAAGCTCTTTAGTTTAATTAGATCCCATTTGTCAATTTTGGCTTTTGTTGCCATTGCTTTTGGTGTTTTAGACATGAAGTCCTTGCCCATGCCTATGTCCTGAATGGTATTGCCTAGGTTTTCTTGTAGGATTTTAATGGTTTTAGGTCTAACATTTAAGTCTTTAGAAGTCAAACTGTCCCTGTTTGCAGATGACATGATTGTATATCTAGAAAATCCCATTGTCTCAGCCCAAAATCTCCTTAAGCTGATTAGCAACTTCAGCAAAGTCTCAGGATACAAAATCAATGTACAAAAATCACAAGCATTCTTGTACACCAATCACAGACAAACAGAGAGCCAAATCATGAGTGAACTCCCATTCACAATTGCTTCAAAGAGAATAAAATACCCAGGAATCCAACTTACAAGGGATGTGAAGGACCTCTTCAAGGAGAACTACAAACCACTGCTCAATGAAATAAAAGAGGATACAAACAAATGGAAGAACATTCCATGCTCATGGGTTGGAAGAATCAATATTGTGAAAATGGCCATACTGCCCAAAGTAATTTATAGATTCAATGCCATCCCCATCAAGCTACCAATGACTTTCTTCACAGAATTGGAAAAAACTACTTTAAAGTTCATATGGAACCAAAAAAGAGCCCGCATCGCCAAGTCAATCCTAAGCCAAAAGAACAAAGCTGGAGGCATCACGCTACCTGACTTCAAACTATACTACAAGGCTACAGTAACCAAAACAGCATGGTACTGGTACCACAACAGAGATATAGATCAATGGAACAGAACAGAGCCCTCAGAAATGATGCCGCATACCTACAACTATCTGATCTTTGACAAACCTGACAAAAACAAGAAATGGGGAAAGGATTCCCTATTTAATAAATGGTGCTGGGAAAACTGGCTAGCCATATGTAGAAAGCTGAAACTGGATCCCTTCCTTACATCTTTTGTATCTTAGAGTTGAAAGCCTTTTCTCTGTTTTCCCTGTTAAAATGTCAATTCTTCATAGTTCCAGTTTGCCAGATATTGGGAGCCGTGGTAGCAGCGCAGATTTGCACTCTATAAAGAGGTAATTTAAACCATAAAGTTTTCAGATTTTCCTCTCTTGGTAGAAGTTGGGCATTGAGATGGGTACTGAAGGTAAGGGTAGTGAGTGAGATTAGCAAGAATATTCTATGTATATCTTTAGGACATGAATTCTATGCACCTTTGCATCAGTTAGGATATTTTCATCTGCAAAGCCTACGCTGACTAAACCAGTTGTAACAAGAAGAAAATGCATTCTGCCATGTGAACAGTAACCCAGAGGTTGGGTCGATGACTGAGCCAGCTACTTCAATCTGTCATTCAGGAGCAGAATGCCTCCATTCTCCCTCTCTGACATCTTTGGTTTTGTCTTTATCCTGAGGGAGACAGCAAGAGCAGTGGCAGGAATCTCATACAGTGGTGATGTCCTGAGGAAGAAGAAAGGCATCTTGTGCTTCTCTTTTCCTAAATTGAGGAATCTTCCCGCACACTCCTCTGCAGCCTCTCTCTCTGTCTCATCAACCAAAATGTTCACATTCTCGTTTCTCAGCCACTGTTAGCAAACAATAGGATAATCCTAAAACTCATTAGACCTGCCTCAGCACTGGGGGTAGAGAGTCAGATTTCCCTGAGACACATGGTTTTGGAGAAGAAGCAGTGCTTGGAAAAAATCAAAATTCTCTTTAGGAAAAAAAGAAAGTAGAGGGTAGTCTGTAGACAACCAACTATTTTCTACATACTTTTTTGATAATCTTATTTTTTATCAAAAAAACAGTAATTATATCTCAAAATGAAATAAGTACCTGGAAAAAAATCTTGGATACGGTAGTTTTCAATAGTGAGAAACAAAGCTTTTAAAACAGCACGGAGGCCGGGTGCGGTGGCTCACACCTGTAATCCTAATACTTTGGGAGGCTGAGGCGGGCAGATCACAAGCTCAGGAGCTCGAGACCAGCCTGATATGGTGAAACCTCATCTCTACGAAAAATACAACATTAGCCGGGCATGGTGGCATGGGCCTGTAATCCCAACTACTCAGGAGGCTGAGGCAGGAGAATCACTTGAACCTGAGGGGCGGAGGTTGCAGAGAGCCAAGATGGTGCCATTGCACTCCAGCCTGGACTACAGAGCGAGACTCTGTCTCGAAAAAAAATATTAATAATAAAATAAAATAGCAAGGAGATGAAGATTGTTGAGGAGTGGTATGAACATTTATCTGGACTAGAAAAGTGGCTCAAATCGGAGAAGAAAAATTAGGAATCAAATAAGCACTTGGCCAATTCTTCCTGCTGAGTCAGGCTTAACATGTAGCCACTGCTGGCTTTTCACTTGAACTTTACTCTCAGCTGCGGAATGTCCTGTAAAAGGCTGTGGGGTTTTATTTAGCTAAGATTCATGGCATTAGACAAAGTAGCACATTTCTATAAGCTTTTGGATAAGGTTTCAGTTTCACTGACTGAAGAGTAAGGTGTTACGGTTCTGCAATCAGGTTGTCCCTTATGTTTTAGTTTCTGAAAACAGTTTTTCACTGAGAAATTCTAACCTTTTAAACTAAAAAATTACACCAGACATAAACTAAGTTAATTTTTTTCCTGCAGCAAGTCATATGTTTTTCACCTAGACAAAATAAGCACTATAGGCAGGTGTCTGAAAGAAAAAGGAAATCCAAATGAATTACATTTTTAAACAGCCTTAATCCTATTTGGTCAGGAGTAAAGTTTCCTAAAAACTAAAGCTCTGGCTCCTGGTGCCTGTCATCAAATTACCACTGAATATTCTACCACACCTTGACTTATCCTGTAAGTAGAATCTAAGATTAAGTCTTTGTGGAGATAATATGTAGGAACTTAAAGAGAGAAATAAAAAATACTGGTATGGGTGTACTTTGTTCTAGTGAACGTTTTCTTAGAAACTGAAGAAAAACCAAAAGCCAGAGAAGTTCACAGGGAAGGATTCAGTAGATCTTTGGGAAATATGGCCCCAAAATTTAGTCGAAATTTAGCTTGGTTGACAAGAAAAGAAAATGGAGGACACGTTAATTGGAAGAGTACAACTGCACTCAGCAGAAAAAGCAAAAGAGGATGAGTTCTGCAAAAGACTTAGGGAGAGAAGGAATTATAAGAAATATAGAATTCAGCCTGTTTTCACAGATATGCTTCATTCAAGTTTTTCCTCTTTCTCAGGCTTAATGCCTCTAAGAGAACAATTCAAATGAGCAAACACTGTTGATGCCTATGCTATGTAATGCAAGACCAAGAATGACTTAAGGAGAAAGATATACTTAGTGTTAACACAAGGCAGAATGTTTTATAAAAAAAGGTTAGAATATTTCTAAATGTGGAAACTTTAAACTCTTTGAGGAGGAGATTGCATGAACTGAACTTTGAGAATAGGTAAGTCTTTGATAGTTGACTATGTGAATATAAAGCACCGTTGAGTAAGAGCACTAGAGCGTTGGAAGCAAGTATTGCAGAAGTAGCAAGCATCCTATCGTGGCTATGCATTCAGGCATTAGAGATAGGGGAGGACATTCACATAAAAACACTACAGGTAATAAAGTAGGATGAGATTAGATGACGAAGAGCTGTGCAAGCTTGATTCTTTGTCCTGTGAGCAGTTATTGAAGGTTTTTAGCAGGACAATAATACAATCAGAAAAGAACATAATTTTGATGTCAGTGTGGAAGACAGAGAGGACCAACCATGAGGAGACTGTTGAAATACTCAGTTGCTGGTAAGGAGAACACGAACAAAAACTGCGTTGCTAGAAATTGGGGTGGACAAACAGAAGTAAAAGATATGAAAGAGGTAATATAAGTAGACTTTTTTGATTCAACAGATAGAAGCATAAGGAAGAGAGAAGAGCTGATGATGACCCTGATATTTGGAGCCTGAGCAAAAGGGAACACATTGTTTCTGGCTTAAGGTGGTCGATTCAGTTTGGGATGTATTGAATTATGCAGCATGTGCTTAGACATTTGGGTCTAGATTCTTAGAATATAGATGTTCAAAACATTTGCATTGAGATGACCTTTAGAGTTGTCAGTGTTTAGAATCCAAAGAGGAAAACAAGAGAGAAGAAAAAGAACAGGAACTAAACCATAAGGATTAAGAAGAGCAAATAGAGGCCAGTAATAGTGAAAGCCACATTGTGAAATACGCAGTTTTTATGGGATTTCCTGCACTCACCTTTCTCAGCTTCAATCTTAAAAATATGAAATGTTAGTCAGTTAAATTGTATATTTTCAAGTTCTTCCATGGCACTGTAAAAAGTTAGATGACTTCACAGTTATACATCAATTAATCTAAGTGAGTACATTTTATACTGTAATAGTGCTCTATAATTTGATGTTATGTTAAAAAAACAAACAAACCCTGAACACTATAGGATTGTGATTTTAAACGGTGTAGTTGCAAGGAGTAAGGGTCTTTATCCAAGGAGAAAAAAGGATGGATTACAGATTCTAAAATAGAAATTAGTCTAATTTACTCACATATTTACTTCTGTGCTGCTTAAGGATGGAGAATGTTTGTTGAGAAAACCTGATGTAGTACTTCTTCGTGGAGCTGTAATAAATACTATTTCCATGGTATTGAATAGGTGTATGGACCTTAGATAAGCACACAAAAATAATTCAAACTTCTAATTTCAATCAATGCATTTGACCTCTTCTTCCCATTTTGCCCTCTCCATCTCTCAAACGCAAGGAAGCAAAGACTCATGCAGGTCCCTGAGTCTGGGAGTCAAGAGAGCACTGTTACTTAGTCTGTTTGTCTGACACCCAGAACAATGTACTCCACATTTGTGTCCTTCTGAGTGAAATGAAGAGATTGACTGCAAAATGCCCCCGATTAAGCTCCTTCTTTCAAGGTAGAAACACATGAATTAGAGTTGCCTGACATTTTCCTAAGGAGAAATTTGAGTGGGGCTCAGGCTACTTCACTTCATTCAGAAATTTTCTCTAGCATCTTCAAAGACCCTGGAGAATTCCCTCGCAGTGGCACTAGGAACCAGCAGGAAAATGAACCCTCTCACTCTTAGGGCACCTCTCACCAGGGGAATCCCTCCTCCTTTGTTTCCAAGACTTCAACTCTTCTTGTTGTCTGCATTGTACCTGCAAAAGACACAACACTATGGTTCTTCCAGCCAGGACCACCAAGCGCTGTGGCTTACCTGTCCACCTGACAGCCCACAGCCATTTCTAATCACAACGCTGGCTGGACCAGTTCCCCCTATGTCTCCACCACTGCTTGTGGTGGTGAAGAGACTTACATCCCTCCATATGCTTTTACTCACACAGTTCACAGAGTGTTTCCTAACTTTTTGGGGAGGCATCAGTGGGATTTTGCACCAGCTAATGGTGCTCCAGACAAATCAGACTTGTCTAATTTACATGATATAATAGCTCTGCATGCATGTTTTTGCCTTCCATATTTCTGAAGGATTCACTGAAGCTATAGTCAGAGGAATAATAAATTTGAGGGTAGCATTAAACATTGAACTTAGACTCTTGCCACATTACCCCAATTGGCTCAAAGCCATGAAGATACTAATGATATTTTCGTGGCATTTTCCCCAAATTTGTAATCACTGTAGAAGTTAAAGATATTTGCAGGAGAAAAGGTCCAAGATATTGTAAGGGATAATTGGAAGGACAGCTGAGAAAGGAATGAGGCCAGTAGACCCAAGTTCAGGCAAGCTGATTTATTGTCAGTCCTGCCGGGCTACCTCCTGACAAAAGCTTACAGACTACAGCAGGGCTTTATAGTGCGAGGAACCGGGTCAGGGTGGTGGAGCTGTGTCGGGTGTGCAGGAGGGCTGAGTCGGGGTGGGGGAGCTGAGTCTGGGGTGCAGGTGTCTTGACCGTATCCTGGAGATGTTTTTTGCCAGTTTTGTTATGCGAGGTGAACAGACATGTTACCTGCATCCTGTAACTGCCTGGACAGTTACTGGAGGGGTCAGTGCAGGGGAGGGTTGCCTTTTGCCCTGGGGTAGCTGTGTGGAGAGTGCAAGAGACCGTATTGTAAGGCCTGTGGGAGGTGAAGGGAATGGTCTGGACGGGGTGACCCTCACAGATATCAGGTCAAATAGGATAAAAATAAAACCACCATGTAGAAATCATTAGCAAATAGGTTATAATCTGTGTCAGTGTACAGCTTAGTGTCACCTTTATTCTACCTCTTTTGTTTAGCTTCTTTTTCCACCAATGGTAATTTATTGTTCCTTATGGATTGTTTTTCAATACTGAAAATTATGGTATCTCATAGTCATTACTTGAAAATCTCTGACAAGTCTTATTTGTGTCATATTAGGTTCATTCAGTCTTTTTATAAATTATGTAGTCATCTACCTTAATATTTCAATGTTTTAATTATACTGAAAACTGTAGAATAAAAGATGATCGTGAAAAAAATCGCTGCATAGATAACTGCCTTGAGTTACTTTTTTCTCTACCTTCACTTGTCTAGCATTGATGTAAAAACCTCGGAGGAAATGAAGTTGTGAGGAGGCAGGCAGTATTTCAAAAAATAAAAGGGGGGCTTAGCTAAAAAACAAATGGGTTAAATGTTGCTAAATTATCAGGAATTCATTGTGTAAGAACTTTGGTATGTACATTAATGTTGTGTATAAAGAAATAGTTCCAATATTTAACATTTATTCTTTCAAATCTCATGCCAGATTATAATGATTTATTTTTAGGAAAATAATGTTCATATCTTATCATGCTCTTCAGTTTTAGATAGATATTTTCTTCAGCAAAGACTATAGCTGATTCAAGAATTTTATGTTTGAACTTCTCTCTTATTTAAATAAGGAGAAGTGCCTCTAAAATTGTTACCAGAAAGGAGTCTTAATCCAGACCCCAAAAGAGGGTTCTTGGACCTTGGGCAAGAAAGAATTCAGGGCGAGTCCATAGAATAAAGTGAAAGCACGTTTATGAAGAAAGTAAAAGAATACAAAATACTCCATAGGTAGAACAGCAGCATGGGCTGCTCAACTGAGTACACTTATAGCTATGTCTTAATTATATGCTAAACAAGGGGTGAATTATTAATAAGTTTTCCAGGAAAGGGGAGGGTATTTCCTGGAACTGAGGGTTCCTTCCCTTTTTAGACCATATAGCGTAACTTCTGGACATTGCCATGGCATTTGTAAACTGTCCTGGTGCTAGAGGGAATGTCTTTCAGCATGCGAATGCATTAGAATTAATGCATAAAGAGTAATGAGGAGACCAGAGGTCACTTTTGTCACCATCTTTGTTTTGGCGGGTTTTGGCCAGCTTCTGGCTTCTTTACCATATCCTGTCTTATCAGCAAGGTCTTTGTGACCTGTATCTTGTGTCAAACTCCTATCTCATCCTGTGGCTAAGAATGCCTAAGCTCCTGGGAATATAGCCCAGTAGGTCTCAGACTTACTTTACTCAGCCCCTATTCAAGATGGAGTCACTGTTGTTCAAACACCTCTGACAAAATCATGTAAAAAATGATTTGTATAGATGGAAAAGAGACATAACTGTGACTGAAAAGGCTATTTTATAAAATAGAGATAATATCTCCTCTGACCTCAAGCCACCTCAAGGAGGTCACTGGGTTTTGTTGCAACATGAGGAGTTGTTTAGCCAAAAAATTGTGCAGGATGAATGAAGACACTGAAAGACAGGAGATCTGCCTGCCCAGGTAAATGACTCCTTTCCTGTGAGCTTAATGTTAATGTAAAATCAGTTACTTGAAGTATGTGAGTGATGTGTGAAGTTACATGAGGAAAACTTCAGGAACAAAAATAGATGAATTTGCAACAGATTATTTTCTAAAGAAAAAACTTTACAAGACAAAAGTTAGACTGGACTGGAAGTTTTCATAACTATCCACTAAGGCCTAAGACTTTAAATAAATAGTTTAAAGGCAGTAACAATGCAACAGACAAGAAAGCTAATCCAGAGAAAAAATCAGTTAGCACTAGCAAACAAAAATAATCTACTGCAAAGAAGAAAACAATAGCAAAACTGTAGGGATATTTGTTTATCATAATAGAGATTTGCTCTTTGGATCACAATTAAATATATATCCTTCCCATTTCTTTATATCTCTCTGTGTTGTCTAGCAGTCCTCTCTCTAGTAATTGGATTCCAACATCTAAAGTTAAAGTTTTCCCTTACCTGCAGTGGAATTTCATCATTTCCTCTAACGGCAGTGTTACAGTAGGTAGCTAGTCAGGTGTGAGCAGAGCAGGAGACGGCTCCCTCTATCCCCCACCAAGAATGTCAGGTGACCATCAGGTGATGGTCAGACCAGACGGTTGTTAACTGTTTCTCGAAAATAATAATTGGTGGCAGCCAGTGTCAGGGAAAGTCAGTCTCCTAATAGAAAAAACCTGAAACTGGTGATCAGCAGCTTCCTGATAAGATTTCAGGAGTTGTGTGAATGGGCTCAAGCATGCACAATGGTGGAGATTAACTGATACATTCTAGGGCCATTCGACTGGTAAGGGAAGAATGCCTCAAGTGAGCGTGTGTACAATTCCAGTACATGCTCCCCTCCCAAGCAGTAGCAGGACACTGCAACATGCAGACAGCCCACCCCTAGGGAACAATCGGGAGAACGGATGCAAGACCCGTAAGTATGCCAACATAAAACCCTAGGTCAAAGGTCAAACAGGGCACTTGATTTCTCAAGTTGCCTACTTGGACCTCTTCCACGTGTACTTAATTTCCTTTCATTCCTACTCTAAAGCTTCTTAATAAACTCACTCCTGTCCCAAAACTTGCCTCAGTCTCTCCTTCTGCCTTATGCCCCTCAGTGGAATTCTTTCTTCTGAGGAGGCAAGAATTGAGGTTGCTGCAGACCCACAGGGATTTGCTGCTGCTAACATACTTTGTTGCCGTGTTACTCAGATACATTCCACTATTAACAGCAGCACAGTTACAGTCTCTGTAGTCCGGTGGGTCACAGTGTGTGTGGTGTTTGTGTGTGTGCACGCGAATGTGTGTGCTGTGTATGTGTGCACATTGGATTGGGGAAGTCAAAATCCAAAAAGGCTATTAGAAGTGTTATTTGTTTGGACATGAAGCCACAAACATCCAAAAGAACTCAGTATTTTTTCTACTTCATTTATTTTTAAGAATTATTAATATTCTTGAAACAAAAAATGCAGAAAATTAAAAATGCCTGCATCTTGCAGACACAGCATTTTTGGAAAATTGTTTTTCTTTATCTATTACTTGGTTTCTTAACTAATAACCTAAACTAGAATAATAATAAAGATATTATTTATACCAGATGCTTATTCTCCAAAAGTCTGTATAGCTTGGATTATATAAAAGAAATTTTATTAAACAATAATTTATTTAAGTGTGAATACCATACATTTCCAGATTTGTATTGTCCTGCAAATATAGACTTCACAAAAAGATTTATATAATTAGTGCCATTACAATTGTGATATATCTTATGTCATATGACTGTGTGCCCTATATAGAAAGCTCATGAATCAGTATGTCCTGATATTAGTACTGATAAATCAAAAGAACACATACTATCCTAAAGCTGGCATGATTTGGAAACTATTTGATGTCCTAGCAATATTTCATTGAAAAAATGAACAAGGATTTGGAATTAGCTTGGGTAATTTTGCCACTGTGTCTCCAGAAGGGATTAACTGAAGTAGTCTTATATCTGAATTGAATCTGTAGAGTTGTTTTGAGATAACAAGGTTTCCGTCCTTGAAAGTGGTGAAGTGCCACATAGGTGGTGTACCTACTCCCTGGCAAACACTAGAAATCAACTGTGCACTTGTTTTAGGAGAGAGTTTCTTTGCAGAGGTAAAGCATTTTTTAAACCTGAGAATGTATCTATTTTTTATTATTTTTCTTTGGCTGATCTTTGGAACATTAACATATTAAGCGCTGAGAAACATCTTCAAATACTTCCTTGTGTTCTGTGATGACAATAAAAAAAAGAGACAGCAGATATTTCAACAGAGTTCATTTTTACAGCACGAGTTTTCTCACTTGCTATATAAAGAGCGAATAAAGATATATTATTTTAGTGAACTCATATTTATAATGTGTATAAGTATACCTTGAAGATAAAAATAAGATGAAGTCCCAATATCTGTTTTACCAGATGCATTTATATATTAAACTTAATAGAGGACCACTATTTATACTAAATATGTAAGTGTTTTTGTTTGATGAACAAACATTTGTGCTATCACATTGGGGATTAAGTAAAAAATAAGAAACATTTGGAGAGGTTATATCATACATGTGGGAAGTAGGATATAACACTGATATGCCTTACACTACAAATGAGGAAAATTAGAATTTCTGTACCAAAAATGCATGATATTAAAAAGTAAAATTTTATTTTGGTAAAGATTAATAAGGAAAGACCTTATATTTTTGTTAATAACTTTATTTTATTCTCCATAGTTATTTGAAGTTTACTTTCTAATGATTTTAACTTCAAACATTTAACAAAATTTTCTCTATTTTAAACTCGGGAGCCTTGATTAATACAACTAATGAGCAGCTTAAAATATAAAACATCCATGAGATTACATTATGTTTCATTTTAACAAGTTTTAGCATTTGAAGGCACCCAGTAACTAAGTATAACATAAAATGAAAACTATCGTGGCCTAATTAGACTATATTCTCCAATATACACAGCTATTCAAGATGTCTGATTATTTTCCTATTTTTCCCTTTCTTTTTGGTAGAAAGAAGGAAAATTTTTTTAAAGGCACTTGAATTTCGTCAACAGCTGCCTTTCTCTTTTATATTGTTATTAGGAATTTTAGTATATCCTACATGGTCTATGCATGCACATGTGTGTGCGTGTGTATCCATGCACATGTGTGTGCAAGGATGACTTTTCTAACATTATGTTTTTAAATCTGACAAGGTCATATAAGCTGGGGAAGAAAAGCAAAGGGTCATCAAAAGGGGAAAAATAACAGAACTACGGTGAAATGGCTCTCTGTCAGCCTTGGTATTGATTCAGAGTGTGTCAAAAGGGTCTTTTGTCGTGCCCCTACCACAGCATACTAATTTGCTAGATCAAGTCTGTCAGAATATCGACTGGAAGTAAAAAACTACAGTGGCAGCTTTTGTGTTTCCTACAGCAGGGAGCCTATGTGTGAAACAGGATTATCAGGGGGTCATGAAGAGAGTCAAAGGATGTCCATCACTTCCCTTCTGGTAATGTAATGGGGCGGACGCCTGGGTGTGATTAAGATGTAGGAGACGGGAGGCATTGCGGTGAACAAATCAGGAACACACACATGCAAATCAGGTTGGCTGCTGTTAACCACATATTTTTAATGAAAAATTCAATAGCAGACCAAACAAATATCTAAACAGCTGCATCCAGCTAACATATCAAATGGCCTATTCAACATCTTTTCTTGAAAACCAAATATACTAAACATGGAAATGCTTATCAAGTCTGCATTTTTCTTTAAATATCACTTTGCAATCTACAAGTGTTTCTTCTGCAGCCTGTGTGGCTGAGCTTTTGGCTCAGCTAACAGACTATTAAATATCGATTTTTTAAAATAAAATAAGATATACTACTTACCAAGTCCTGGATCAGCCTCACCATAGCCCTTGGTATTAGAGAGTTTGGGCTCAGTTCTTTTTACTGGCTTTGTTGCATTAGCAAAATAGCATCCTTTAGTGGAAAAAAAAGAATGTGTGATAGAAAATTCATAGATTTATAAGAATATTGATGCCTAGGTAGAGACTTTGGAATTTTGATAGTATAGTAAACATATCAATACTGTATATAGAACATAGACAAAAATGATGTAAGAATTTTTCATAATAGAAGCTGAGATTTTTTGTGTCATTTTATTTCTAGTTCTGTAGCACTCTGTATTGGGTATTTATTTATTCTCTCTTTTGAGAAATGCTGATTTAAGTTTCCACTCTCTACCTGGTACTGGTTATGTGCTGAAACTGCAGAAATGAATAAGATAAGTTCTCTGTCTTTAAGGCAAAGCAATCGTATGGGAGCATATTTCCATTTGTAATCTTGCTGATTCTCTATCTCAAGGTAGATGGAAAATATCAGAAGGGCTGGTATGTCACCAGATAGTTTTTGGGAGTTTGTTGATTGGCTATGCCTTTAATAAGCCATCAGAAAGTAGGAACAAAGGGTGAACTTAAAAAGTTCCAGGCTTGGCCGGGCGCGGTGGCTCACGCTTGTAATCCCAGCACTTTGGGAGGCCGAGGCGGGCGGATCACGAGGTCAGGAGATCGAGACCACAGTGAAACCCCGTCTCTACTAAAAAATACAAAAAATTAGCCGGGCGCGGTGGCGGGCGCCTGTAGTCCCAGCTACTCGGAGGCTGAGGCAGGAGAATGGCGTGAACCCGGGAGGCGGAGCTTGCAGTGAGCCGAGATTGTGCCACTGCACTCCAGCCCGGGCGACAGAGCGACACTCTGTCTCAAAAAAAAAAAAAAAAAAAAAAAAAGTTCCAGGCTGCATTGTTTTCAAAGACAGTTCTAGCTCAGTTTATGGTAGAGGTTCTACTCTAAGTTCTACTGGGAACAGTGATTTGTCTTTCATCCAAAACATGAGAACCAAGGAACCATAAATCAGAAGACCTCTGGATCTTATCGTGTCTTAACTTTTACCATTGAGGGGCTATGTTTAATTGGGAGCTATTATCTGAAATACATACTTCCTCGCTTTAAAGCTTCATGTTAATGAAACTCCTGGTTGTGACTAGGGTAAAGAGGTATTTGCTAGTTAATATTCAATAATACAAGAGGCACCGACTTGACTTAATGTGCTCTTCAGAGGTTAGCTCTTTTTATTGTTTTTATTTGTTTGTTTTCCTCTTAAGTCACCTCATCTTTGTTTTCCACAAGACACCAATTCTCAGCCTTCCCTTCTAGGGCTTTTTCCCCTTTCTCCTAATCTTGCAAAGTCGGAGGTCCTGGGTTCTTTTCTCCTCTCTTACTAAACCCTCTCTGTCTGTGATTGACTTCACTGTCATGGCTTTACATGTCCTTTACAACTCATTACATGCAGTTGTATGTCTCTGGTCCAGGTCCCTTGTTTGACATGTCATAGGTACCATTAACCTCATGGGTCCAGAACTCATTTCTTGCTCAATTGTCTCCATCTCAGTAAATGTGTCACCAAATCTTTCATTGTTAAAGCCAAAAATTTATTTAAAGGTTGGGGATGGGGGGAAGAATCATGCTTGATTCTGTATATTCCCTCATCTTCACAGGACATAGGTAATCCATCAAGTGCTGAAGGTTCTACTTCCAATACATATCTTCAATATGTCCATTTTTTCTCTAAACCCACTACTTCTACCCTAATTGCCATATTAGGGCTCAACTACAATAGTCTCCTAACTGGTCTTCCAGTACTGACTCTTGTCCCTTTACAATCTATTCCTTAATTATTTGTTTCAAAACATTTAAAAAGCGTTTGGATCTAATATCTTTGTGTTGCTGCCAAGCCATTAGGCCTCTTCAGTGAGCTTCTATGCCTAGGTTTCCATCAGTGTAGAGCCCAGTTTGATATAGTCAATATAGCATTTCACTACAATAACATATTTTCTGCATTGTTCTCAGGTTACTTTATACACCTCAGTCTCAACTGTAGATCATTTAAATAATAATAATAAAGCATTATGCTAGGGATAGTGGTAAGTGCTTTTCATATGTGAACTCACCTTATTGATAGTTATATTATTATCTCCACCTTATAAATGAGAGAGCTAGAGCACAGGGAAATTAAATAATAAGCTTAAGTTTATAAAACTGGTAAATGGTTTGTGATGAGTATGTCTCATATTTTAGGACCATACATAGCACAGGGCCACACACGGAATAGATTATTAAGTAATACTTACAGAATGAAATTGCAAGAGAAATAAGGCTAATCCAAAGATTTATGTTACACTTTCTGTTCCTATTCATTCTGCAGGTGTCCAGCAAGGCAAACATACTAAAAAGAAAAAAAAATCAATCATATGAAACCATATCAACATCCTTCTAATCAATTCACTTAAATAATTTTACTTTCTCACTTTAAGAATTATTAAATAGCCTAAATAGCTTTGAAATTTCCCTGACAAAAATGGAAGTTGGATGCCCTTAAGATAAACAAACTAGGTCCAGCTGGTATTCGAGGGAGAAATGGCTGATTATATGATCAGCAAAGGAAAATATGCTCCATAATGCTATTTGCTGTACAGAAGAAATCCAACTCAATCGAGGTGGGGTAAGCCTGGTTCTTCCTATACAGAAGAAATTCAACTCAGTCGAGGTGGGGTAAGCCTGGCCCTTCCAGCTGGGACACTGTGACTACTTCCTTCTATAGCATAGCTTCCCTCCACCAAATTAGAAGAATTATGGCTATTGGAGCCTATAAAAAATTTATAAACGTGTGTGTGTGTGTATGTATGTATATATATACATATATACACAAATATATATATAGAGAGAGAGAAAGTTAGAAAGACACACATATACACACGCATATACATGGTTACTTGAGAAAAATTAAAATTGTAGAAAAAAATAAGAATAAATTATACTAAATTAAATATATCTCACTCAATGCCTACAAACTGTTATTAATTTAGACTGAATAACAGTAATCAGAATCATGTTAGTTTTGTGCCATTTATAACCAGTATTTCAATGTGAGGTGAAGTCTAAAGAGGTATTTTATTTAAGAGGTGGAGGGTTTTTCCTTTTCTTTTTGATCACAGTGAATGAGATTGGAAGAGTTTTCTCATACATGTATAACCTTCATCACTTCATATGACCATGAATCATAACTATGATGAAATGTTCACAAAAATCTAATACATAATTGCTCAAACAAGAATATCTTCTAAGAGTTAGCCTCCAATTTTAAAGATTCCCTGAGCAGGTTTATGATTATCATTGAAAATCTTATTTATTAAAGTATGAAACTTTTTTCATCACACCACACTCCCAAGCTGACTTTTCAAATGTTCATCCGTATTCCCATGAGTTAACAGAAAATATTCGTGAAGATAAGGAAAATCCAGGCACACACTGACCTTCCATTTGTGAGAGCAGGTTAGGTCCTGAGAATCCAATCCCTTCTGAAAGGAGATCAAAGCCACACAACTCAACACATGTTTGTGATATCTAATTTATATCAGGACTGGATGAATCCAGATGCACATTGGGTCCTACATCTTGAACTATTTGCCAAATGTTTGAGACTTAATAAAATCTAAACTCCACCTGGCACCTTTAGGTTAATTTTAAAGCAATCATTATTCCCTAGAAAACTGAAAACATGTGTTTCTGATTTGTTCACACTTAAGTCATCAAAAGATTATTTTCCAAAGTGATTTCATATCCAAGAAACCTTCTGGATGTTCTTTTTCCTAGAAGTAAGAAATTTGGTTTTGCCTAAGGAATTTGACTACTACCTCTTTCATGATAGGTTTCTGTAGTTATGATGGGCAGACAGATGCTTTAAGTAACACCAGCCAGCATCAAACACCCACTCTCTACACCAGACCCCTCCACTTTAAAATCGAGAAACCAAAATGCTCATCTTCTTCAGTATTTTGTGTTGCCTTTAAGGAAAGATTTCCAATTGCTAGAGGAAAGAGATAAGCTTAGTTGTGATCTTCATTCATCCATCTAATAGCACTGAGATTTTTGAGAAGACTCAATCTCTTTGGGCCTTGTCTATCTTATCTGCAAAATTCTGATAAGAAATGTTATTACTTATTGCAGGAATTAGGTTAAAGACTTTCCTTGCAACTTGATTCCTAGAAAATATTTATAAACCACTCAGAGGACTCTAAAGCACAATTCCAGATGTGGTACGAAGAAGCCAAAGGGACAACAGATTTACCTGTTTTTAATTAAAATAAAAATATCAGAACAGAGGAAAACTTAGATTCCAAGGGATTCTGATTCCTAAGATGTTATTGGGTCTCCCTAACCCTACATCCACCCTTGCCCTGATCCCTTCATAGTCTAGTCTCGTCTCCAGGCAGCAACCTTTAAAAAGGAAATTACATTATGTCATACCTAAACAGAAATATCCTAATGGCTTCTCATTATACTCAGAGAAAAATTCCATGTGCTACCACAGCCTAGGACAAGGTTCTACCGCACCTGGGCTCTGGCCCCTGCCTGATCTCATCTGCCACCGTGCACTGCACGTTACACGAACAGGCTGCCTGTTCCCAAGTACACCCACGGTCATTGTTCTCACCACTCCCTCTGCCTGCAGTACTCTTCCAGAGAGCCCCAAGTCTCACTTTTTCCCTTCGTTGAGTCTACCCGCAAATAGTATCTACCCCGTAGGATGTTCCCCAACCACCACAAGTCAGAGAGCACCCCAAGGTATTATCTATTTCCCTATTTTGTTTTACTTTTCTTCAAGTCTTTGTACCCCTTGACATTATACCTACTTGGTATTTGGTAGACTTTGTTTGTTCTGTATTCCAGGCATCTATAAACGTTGGCTGATAATCGATACGCTTTTGAATAAATACAGAAAAGATACACTTTTTAAAAATAGACTTCATTTTTACAGCAGTGTCAGGTTCACAGCAAAGTTAAGTTGGGGGTACAGAGAGCTCCCATACATCCCATCCCCTACACGGGCATAGGCGCCCCCATTTTCAATATCCCCACCAGGGTGGTGCACTGGTTACAGGTGATAAACCTACACTGACACATAACTATCACCCAGAGCCCATAGTTTATATTAGTGTTCACTCTTGGTGTTGTACATTCTGAGGATCTGGACAAATGTATAATGAATGTACCCACCATTATAGTATCATACAGAGTTGATACTAATGATACTAATGATATAGTATCGTTATAGTATCATACGGATGCTAAAATTGCTTCAGTGAAGTAGATGATTTTCACTGCTCTAAAAATCCTTTATGCTGTACCAATTCATTCCCCTCCCTTTCCTAATTCTTGGAAACCACTGATCATTAATCTCTCAAAAGGTACACTTTTAAAATTCATGTTAAAAATTACTTCAAGTAAATTCTACCAATTAATATACCTCCAATAACATATGGAATGATTATTTTTTGCCACACCCTCTACCAGTTAATACACCCTCCACCAGTTAATATACCCTCCAGTAATATAACTGTTTTTTAATGCACTTTCAACAACACTGGGTTGTTACTATATCTAATTTGCTAGGGGATGTTTATATTTATTTCTTTGGGGAAAGCAAATGTTTATGGTTGTCTAAATGACTAATTTTTGGACATCAGTTTTTCTGCTTTTATTGGAACTATTCATGCCATTAGCCCACATTTTAATTTAGTTACACATCTTTTAAAAATTAATAACTATTTTACATAAAATATTGACTGTCATATATGTTGTATTATTTTCCAGTTTGTTTTGTGAATGCATTAATGTTATTTTAAAAAGTGCTTTTATTAATGAAGTCTAGTAATCTTATTTATATGAACCTTCTTTTGCTTGTAAATTAAGGTTCACCTATAGTTTCTTCTGCTCTCTTCTAGTACCACTCAAAGGTAAATATTTTAAAGCAATGGACTATTTTTATTTGTTTAGTTTTACTTTGCAACTGAATGCTAATTGATACTTTTGTGTATCAGAAATAACTATGGTGAATGTTCATGAAGTAACCTAAGAATAAATTATTTCTAATGTAGTAGGTTTATCTTAAAGGGTACTTTAAGGTATAAGAAATATACCTTTCTCTGTTTTTAAAGCTTCACAAAATATTTGACTCCAGAGGTTCTCCATATTTATTACTAGTCAAATTTAATTATTTAATGATTATGGGAAGGTATTTTCACCTCTCAAATTCATATTTAAAGTTTCAATTCATTCATCTTATCTTAGAAAGAGTTCACAACTCATTTTTGAATCTATTTAATTTTGTATTCTAGATTTCTTTCACTAATGGGATTATTTATTCATTCACTTATATTAAAATACTTATGGGACCCTTATCACAAGAGAAGTGCTATATTAGACACTCTAGAAGTTGTCTGGAAAAAAATGAATTGGATGCTGTCTCTGTCTATACAAAATTTACAACCTATTTGGCAATGGAAGCCACAATAATAATGATAACGGTAATACTAATACAAATTGAAAAATGAAGTTAGTGTTCCCTGTGAGTTGAAAAAATATTTGTTATCTCTAGATAGAGGATGAGAAAAGATGCCATGGAGGGAGGGAATTCTGGCTGAGATTCAAATGGGAGAATGCAAAAGAGAAGGGAATTCCAGGCAAAAGCAACAGCATGAACAAAAAACACAAAGTTGAAAAACACGCAGATGGTTATTGAATGCTTATAAAATATCAAGCACTGTGACAGGCACCAAAAACCAATGACTGTAGGGGCATGTTAGGAAATTACAGTATCATGTTAAGCCAAGTGTTTGGAATATTGACCTAAAATGTTAAGTCAATATTGGTTGAATACCTATGTTGTGGTAAGCAGGTATTGTCTCATTTCATCCTGACAACGCTATAAAATAGCGTTGATATCTCCATTTTATCACTGTGGAGCCCGGAGCACAGGAAGGTTAAGTAATTTGCCCAAGTTCACTCAGCTAATAAGTGGTGAAAGTAGAATTCAAACCCAGGAGGACTGGCTTTAAAGACCATGCCATTAATAATGATGCTAAAACTGCTTCAATCAAGTAGATGGTAAGAGGTGGAGAAGCTATCAAAGGTTTCTGGATAGTCGAGTAACATTGACCTAAACTAGAGTATACAAAACTTGTTCAAAAGCAGTGTTTAGGAAAGTTTAAAGAGTGAAAGAGATTAAAAGCGTAGAAACTATTTCAAAGGCTTTTGAAGTCATCTGGGAGTCTTAAATACCTTAGCAAACTTAGAGAGTAAGATTGATGATTGTTAGGAAACAGTTGGATATGGGGACAAGGAAAAAGAGTCAACAATAACTCTGAATTTAATCAAAGTGACAAAAGAAGATGTTTTTCTTGACAAAAATAGAGATCCCAGATAGAGGTACACACCTCAGAAGATCAATGCTTGATCAACATTTAATATCTCCCTGAGAGATATGACATAGCTAGCTGGAAATGTAAAATATGAACTGCAGAAATTGCATGGCTGAATATAAAGACTTGGGAGTGTTCCTCAAAACCTTGAGGTTCAATGTTCTTGCCAACTGATAAAACATAAAAGAAATTAATGTACAAAAATCACAAGCATTCTTGTACACCAATAACAGACAAACAGAGAGCCAAATCATGAGTGAACTCCCATTCACAATTGCTTCAAAGAGAATAAAATACCTAGGAATCCAACTTACAAGGGATGTGAAGGACCTCTTCAAGGAGAACTACAAACCACTGCTCAATGAAATAAAAGAGGATACAAACAAATGGAAGAACATTCCATGCTCATGGGTTGGAAGAATCAATATCGTGAAAATGGCCATACTGCCCAAGGTAATTTATACATTCAATGCCATCCCCATCAAGCTACCAATGACTTTCTTCACAGAATTGGAAAAAACTACTTTAAAGTTCATATGGAACCAAAAAAGAGCCCGCATCGCCAAGTCAATCCTAAGCCAAAAGAACAAAGCTGGAGGCATCACGCTACCTGACTTTAAACTATACTACAAGGCTACAGTAACCAAAACAGCATGGTACTGGTACCACAACAGAGACATAGATCAATGGAACAGAACAGAGCCCTCAGAAATGATGCTGCATATCTACAACTATCTGATCTTTGACAAACCTGACAAAAACAGGAAATGGGGAAAGGATTCCCTATTTAATAAATGGTGCTGGGAAAACTGGCTAGCCATATGTAGAAAGCTGCAACTGGATCCCTTCCTTACACCTTATACAAAAATTAATTCAAGATGGATTAAAGACTTATATGTTAGACCTAAAACCATTAAAATCCTACAAGAAAACCTAGGCAATACCATTCAGGACATAGGCGTGGGCAAGGACTTCATGTCTAAAACACCAAAAGCAATGGCAACAAAAGCCAAAATCGACAAATGGGATCTCATTAAACTAAAGAGCTTCTGCACAGCAAAAGAAACTATCATCAGAGTGAACAGGCAACCTACACAATGGGAGAAAATTTTTGCAACCTACTCATCTGACAAAGGGCTAATATCCAGAATCTATAATGAACTCAAACAAATTTACAAGAAAAAAACAAACAACCCCATCAAAAAGTGGGCAGAGGACATGAACAGACACTTCTCAAAAGAAGACATTTATGCAGCCAAAAAACACATGAAGAAATGCTCCTCATCACTGGCCATCAGAGAAATGCAAATCAAAACCACAGTGAGATACCATCTCACACCAGTTAGAATGGCCATCATTAAAAAATCAGGAAACAACAGGTGCTGGAGAGGATGTGGAGAAATAGGAACACTTTTACACTGTTGGTGGGACTGTAAACTAGTTCAACCATTGTGGAAGTCAGTGTGGCGATTCCTCAGGGATCTAGAACTAGAAATACCATTTGACCCAGCCATCCCATTACTGGGTATATACCCAAAGGACTATAAATCATGCTGCTATAAAGACACATGCACACGTATGTTTATTGCGGCACTATTCACAATAGCAAAGAGTTGGAACCAACCCAAATGTCCAACAACGATAGACTGGATTAAGAAAATGTGGCACATATACACCATGGAATACTATGCAGCCATAAAAAATGATGAGTTTGTGTCCTTTGTAGGGACATGGATGAAACTGGAAAACATCATTCTCAGTAAACTATCACAAGGACAAAAAACCAAACACCGCATGTTCTCACTCATAGGTGAGAATTGAACAATGAGAACTCATGGACACAGGAAGGGGAACATCACACTCCGGGGACTGTTGTGGGGTGGGGGGAGGGGGGAGGGACAGCATTAGGAGATACACCTAATGCTAAATGACGAGTTAATGGGTGCAGGAAATCAACATGGCACATGGATACATATGTAACAAACCTGCACATTGTGCACGTGTACCCTAAAACCCTAAAGTATAATTAAAAAAAAAAAAAAAAAACCATAAAAGAGAAAACAAAATGGCCAAAGAGCATGTGGAACACAGATGACAGACAAGAAGGATCATTTGAAGGGTGCAAAGAAATTGTGAAGAACTCAATCCCATTTAAAATAGCTACAAAAATTAAAAATAAAATAAAATACCTAGGAATACATTTAACCAAGGAGGTGAGAGATCTCCACAAGGAGAACTACACAACACTGATGAAAGAAATTATAGATGTCACAGACAAATGGAAAAACATACCATGCTCATTGACTGAAAGAATCATTATGGTTAAAATGACCATATTGCTCAAAGCAATCTACAGATTCAACACAATCCCTATCAAATTACCAACATCATTTTTCACATAATTAGAAAAATCAAACCTAAAATTCATATGAAATTTAAAAAAAAACCCGAATAGCCAAAACAATCCTAAGCAAAAAGAACAAGCTGGAGTCATCACATTACTTCTCTTCAGATTACACTACAAGACTATATTAACCAAAACAGCATGCTACTGGTATAAAAATAGACACATAGATCAACGGAACGGAAGAAAGAACCTGGAAATCAAGCCACATACCTATGAGCAACTAATCCTTGACAAATTCAACAAAAATATACACTGGGGAAAGGGCACCCTATTCAGCAAATTGTGCTGGGAAAATTGGATAGTCATATGCAGAAGAATGAAACTGAACTCATATTTTAACAATATAGAAAAATTAACTCAAGATGGATTAAAGACTTAAATGTAAGATATGAAACTGTAAATATCCTAGAAGAAAACTTAGGAAAAACTTTTCTAGACATTTGGCTAAGCAAAGAACTTAAGATCAAGTCCTCAAAAGCAAATAGAATTTTAAAAAATAGACAAATGGAACTTAATTAAACTAAAGAGCTTCTGCACAGTAAAAGAAACAGTCAACAGAGTAAATAGACAACCTACAGGATGGGAAAAAATATTTGCAAACTATGCATCTAAAAGGGCTAATATCCAGAATTCAAACAATATAAGAAACTCAAACAGCTCAATAAGAAAAAAATAAATAACTTCTTTTAAGAGTGGGCAAAGGATGTGAACAGATATTCTTCAAAAGAAGACAAACAAGCGACCAACAAACATGAAAAAACGGTCAACACTGTTAATCATCAGAGAAAAGCAAATGAAAAGGCAAATGAGATACCACCTTATACCAGTCAGAATGGCTATTACTAAAAAGTCAAAAAACAGCAGATGTTAGTGAGTATGTGGAAAAAAAGGAACACTTAGACACTGTTAGTGGAAATATAAATTAGTACAGCCTTTGTGGAAAACAGTATGGAGACTTCTCAAAGAAATAAAAATACCAATTCCCTTTCCAAAGGGAAAGAAATCATTATATCTATATCTATATCTATATCTATATATCAAAATGATACTTGCATTTGTAGGTTTATTGCAGTGCTATTCACAATAGCAAAATCAAGAAATCAACCTAAGTGTCCATCAATGGATAATTGGAGAAAGAGAAAGCAATATATGTGTGTATATATATACACACATACATGTGTATATTGCATATATTGTGTGTTGTATATAGACACAATATTGCATATATATACAATATTGCATATATATATACACATATGTGTGTGTGTGTGTATATATATATATATATATACACACACACACACACACACACACCATGGTATACTACTCAGCCACAGAGAAAATAATGAAATTTTGTCTCTTGCATCAACATGGATAGAATTAAAGGTCATTATCCTAAGTGAAATAACTCAGAAACAAAGTCAAATACTGCATGTTCTCATTTATAAGAAGGAGCTAAACAAAGGGTACTGTGATGGTTAATACTGAGTGTCAACTTGATTGGATTGAAGGATGTAAAGTATTGATCCTGGGTGTGTCTGTGAGGGTGTTGCCAAAGGAGATGAACATTTGAGTCAGTCGGCTGGGGATGGCAGACACACCCTTAATCTGGTGGGCACCATCTAATCAGCTGCCAGTGAATACAGAGCAGGCAGAAAAATGTGAAAGAGTGAGACTGGCCTAGGTTCCCAGCCTACATCTTTCTCCTGTGCTGGATGCTTCCTGCCCTCAAACATAGGACTACAGATTCTTCAGTTTTGAGACTCAGACTAGCTCTCCTTGCTCCTCAAGCTTGCAGACAGCTTATTGTGGGACCTTGTGATCATGAAAGTTAATATTTAATAAACTCATATATATATAAATGAACTCATACATATGTGTATATATATATATATATACACTAATAGGAGATTATATATATATATATCCTATTAGTTCTGTTTCTCTAGAGAACCCTGACTATTACAGGTATATATGGACATTTAGAGTTGAATAACAGACATTAAAGACAACAAAAGGTGGGAGAGTGAGAGGTGAGGGAGGGTTGAAAATTATCTAACAGGTACAAATGTTAACCATTCAGGTGATGGGTACAATAAAAGCCCTGACTCCATCACTATACAATACATGCATGTTTTGTCCTGGTATCCCCTAAATCTATAAAAATAATAAAAGAAAGAGAAAATTGTGAAGAAAATCAAGAGAAAAGAAAATTTCAAAAAGGATCAACACAAAGGTTCAAAATGCTGTAAAAAGTTTGCATAGCACTGAGGAACTGTCATTTTATTCGGTGACTACTTTAGGCCTTTAGAGAGTGTTATGTAGAACTTTTAGTAGAGTAATGCAGAGAAAAAGACTTAGATGGCAAAAGACAAAGGGCAACCTAGTTGTTAAAGGTAGTAGCAGTGTAGAAAGCAACTTACAACTCAAGAAATGTGGTAGCAGAGGAAAAATGAGTGAATAATAAATTGTGTGTGGCAAAGTCAATGGGAAAAGCATTTTAGTGATGGAGAGTTCGGAGAATTGTTAACAGGGGAGAGTAAAACTAGGAAAGGTTCAACAGTAGCGCCTGGCCACTGTTTTTTAAATATGAAAGTAACACGGCAAAAACTTTAAACCATAATAAGAGGTAGCAATAATTTTTATGTAGTTTTCAGACATCTGTGCATATATAAGTGATGTATGTGTGTATATATTTCTGTATCTTGATATTAAAATAACAAAAAATGTTTCAGAGTGTGTACAATTTCATCACTTAATTTTTCTGAGCGGCTTCACCATAGTTTCTTATATGTATGTACAACGACATATTTAATTAAAGCTTTATTTCTGTACATTTACCTTTTGATGACTTTTTTATTATTAAAAATCGTGACAATGAAATCTTTGTCCAATTGTATATTTCCTAGATTTGAAATTGCATTTTAAACTTGGACAGATATTGCCAAATTTATATTCATAGAGGTTGTACTGATTTCCATTCCTATTGACCCAAACTCTTGGCTAATTTATGTATTGACAAACTTTTAAATTTTTGATGGTCTGATATACATAAATTTGTGTCATTTTAACTTACACTTATACAATTATGTGGGAAGTTGAACATTTTTCATGCTTTTAGAAAAGCCATTGGATTTTAAGTATAGTAACAAAGATATAAATATGCTGGTCAAAAATAAGAGGGAGAAATAAAAACTTCTATGAGTTAAAAGAGGCCTAAGAATAAAATGAGTGGAAAAAGAAATGGCATGAGGAAAATTAACATTAACCTGTCGATGTAGAAATAGATGGACTAGCTTCAGAGAGGAAATACATTCCTTTTTCTGAGATAAGAAGAGGGGATGAGAAGACTGGATAGAACAAAAGAATGGCTGTGAAGTACAGAAGTAAAAAAATTGAGATAGTTGATGATAGATTACTTCAAGGTACTCAAGGTGAGAGACAGAGATAAGGTCATTAACTTATCTGATTTCAATTTCTTTATTTTTAGTATGGATCAGATCAGATGATCCTCCCAACTCTGATTAGCCCAGTATCTGGATTGAGAAAAGGCACCCATGGGAGTTTCCCAAAGTGTGTTTTGATAATTTGAACATAATAGGGTTAAAAAGAGGCAAGGTAACCGGAGTAGTGTGATAACCCTGGGAAGAGGCTGCCCACAGAGTTTCAGGTGAGAGAAGAGCCGGTGAGGACAGCAGAGGATGAATGGAGTTAGCACTGCGGAGAGCTGAGGGCAGGATACAGCAAGGGCTGACAGCAAATGTGAGAGTAATAAAGTGGAGAGAATGATCCCGACTCTTGGTACAGTCTTGTTTCTAGAATGACTATTTTCTAAGTTAATTCAAGAATTCAGAAAGAGTTTGATTAAATTACACCCTCAAGATACAATTGCATATTGTAAAACAGTCCCAATGTTAGGTGCAAACAGATCATGAATAATACATGATTTTTACTAAAGCAGTGAATTAAATTTTAATATAAAATTATATCTCAGAATATGTCTGTTTCTGATAATACCATGTTTCATTGAAACTAAGATGTCATTAATAGAAAAGTATATAATTACTTTACTCATCACTAAAAAAAATCTGCAATTAAACTAGCCCACAATTTCAGAGAACTTGCAATATTTTAAAGAATGTTAATATATGAAATATATTATATTTTATATGTATTATATATGTAAGTTCATTTAGCCATTGTCTTTAAAATAAAGCCACTGGCAAATAAATAGACCATAAAATTTTAAAAAGATATGTACATATTAATTTTATTGCTTTACTATACAGGAATGTACCTTTTAGGGTCACAAAATTAGGTTTAAAATTGTACTTTGTAAAAAAAAAAAAAAAAAGTGCTTACTAGTTGCTTATACCAGAAAAGGCACAAAGAATACCTAAGAGGAAGAGATTTGGAACAACCTAGTAACAGAACAAAACTAAAAACCATCTTTATCAACACTTTGTTCAACAAAGCAATTTGTTTAATTGCAGAGTACTTACAAAATAATAACAGGAAAAAAACACACACAAATTAGAACCCATGGGGTTTGGCCAACATTATTTTTAGAGAAAATCTATAGTCTTAAAATTCCTTGCAAGAAGAAATAAAAATAAAATTTAAGTATTCAATAGCAAGAAAAGATAAAATATATGAGAAGAATTGACTTAGAGTTAAAAGCAAATTCAATAAATATGAAAAGAAAGCAATCCAACAGTTACTTGTTTGCAGGGAAATCTGATGTAATAGAAAAGTTAATAACCACTTAATTTAAGTAAATGATGAGAAATCATAATATATGAAGTTAGAAGTATCATTAGGAAAGTAGCAAATTAAAAATGAGATAAAATTGTAAGTGCAGGCACAAAAACAATTCAATTAAAAGTAAGAAAATTATTTTGCACAGAGTAAAATAAAAATATACTGAAAATATAAATCTTACTCTTTAAAATAAATGATTTTCTATTAAAATATAAATGAGAAAGTAGCAACAAATTAACGAACCCATTGCTATAGAAGAAACTAAGAAAATCACAAGTCACTCCCATCACCAAAAACATTTGCCTCAGACAGTTTTACAAATCAGTTTATCAATTCTTTCAAATCTATAAAGAACATGTAGGTTATTTTAACAATTTTAGGTCATATATAGAAGAGAAAATCTCTTAGTCTTCCAAGGCCAATGCCAAATGTAACAAAGAGAGTACAAGAATATTTATAAATATTTATAAGAATAAATATAAAATATTTAATAGTAAAACATGCACACGTGCACACATACACACACACACACACACACACACACACACAATTCTTGCCCAAACCCAAGGCTTAAAACCTATTCCTTAGAGGTTAATAATTACTAACAACTCCCATATCTATATAACGTACTTAAAAAAATACAAGGATTTCACTATTCATACTTTTTTTGCAACTTGGCTTTTGTTTTGTTAAACAATATATATTTGAAGCCTTTCCATGTTGACACAAAAACTTATGTAATGTTTTTTCAGCTGCTTAGTTTTAAATCATATCTCTGACATAATTTTTAATAGTATGGATGAATATATAGTTTTTAAAAACTATCATATTACATATAGTATTCATGAATATGGATGCTAAAATCCTAAATTTCATGTTGGACAGGGAAAAATCATAAAATGTGATCAAGTTGAGTTCATCCCAGGAATGTAAAGATGGTTTGACCATAGAAATGCTATATGTCAAAGGTTAAAAGCATATGATCAAAGCATATGAACATACTACAAGATGGTGGGCCAGATATCCCTTGCATGCTGCCTTCCAGATCTAAATGAGTTGAGATTCATTTCAAATCGACAAGACAAAACAATCCAAGGAATGGGGCAACTCCCAGAGTAATAAATATAAAAGGTCAATAAACATGTAAAAAAAAGTATATTCTTTTCCATATTTAAAGAAACACACACTAAATATGGTATGGTTTGGCACTTATCCTTTCAACAAGATTGCATACTTTTATAATACCAGTGTTGTCAAGAGTGCTCTGAGAGTGATTAGGGAATGTGAACATGCACACATAATGCAAATTTTGCACTATCAGTTTAATTGTGAAACACATATAATTTTGACCCAGGCTTTCCATTTCAGGAATTTATCGAATAGAAAAACTAGACAAAATAAAGATGTAAATATATGCAGATTGAGCATTGTTTGCTTGTACTATTAAATATTTTTAAGTATATACATTCATTATTTTAATAAAATCTATTATATTAAAATCAATTTATTGGTAGAATAGGTCTATGAAGGTATTCTATTTACATGGACCATCTACATATTTGTTTATGAACCACAGTTGTCAGATTTTAGCTTTTATTTGTGCTACATTGTAGCTGTACACCTACCATTATGCCTTACACCTAGAAGGTACTCATTAATTATTTGCATATTGCATGAATGATTGAAAAATAAATGAATGAAGCCTATTCCTGTCCTCTTTTTTAGAATTCTAATGCCTGCACTGATGAGAGGACAAAGCATCCGTAGACTGTTTTTTTTTTCCCACTGCCTTACCAATGATTCATTTTTAAAACGAAGTGAAACATTATCTCCAATTATAACAGCAATCTGCTGCTCTGAGATTTTCAAGCCCTGTTTAAATACCAAGTTGGATTCCTCCAATGACTGTATTCTTTCATCCATCCCTCTAGTTTTTATTTCAAGACCATCAAATCCCTGAGTAATTGAGTCCATTTTTACATCGATCACATCCAGTCATTTTTTTTCAGTGCTTGGCTCTGAGATTTATACAATCTATGGAGTTTTCTCTGTGGCTCTAGATTCAGTTTTGAACTGCCCATTCACTGAAACAACTCTTAGCAAAGTTTCCAAATCCTCCCTTTACATATTGCAGCTCAGCCTTACCTTCTGCTTTGCCCTTTAACAATTAAAAATATAGATATAAATGATATAGGTTTAGGTATTGGTATAGGTATAAGTATACTTACATTTGGACTCTGGTCTAAAGGAGTGATTTGCATTTTGATTCCCTATAATGCCGTCTCAATTTCTGGCAAAGGAGGAAATGACTGTGGACAATTATCCCCAAATACGTCTTTCTCATTGGTCGTGGGTAGCCCTATGCCGTGTGTCCCTGTTAATGGCAGCGGGAATATGGTTCGCTTTTCAGGCTGATTCACAATCTGCTTACATTTGTTTAGTTGTAAGATTCTTCCTTTGGCCCTCCTGTGATCAGCTTACATTCTTATGAGGAGGTTGGATGTCCATCTCTTGGGAGTTTGGGTAGTGGCTCTGTTTAGAGGCAGAGTTTCATAGGTAAGTACCCTGGAGGCTGTGCACTTTTTGCCATTATCTTTTTGATATACAAAGGTAAGATTTAGCAATTGCCAGTAATAAGATTTCCTCATAATAATCTAAACATTTTACATCTACATAGTATTTCTTAGTGCTCAAAGTAGTTTTAGACTCATTATTCTCATTATATGTTCCTCTCTCTACTCATTATAATTCATTTAATCATCATAACAATCCTGTGATGAAGGCAAGTCAGGTATAATTATTTGCTTTTTTTAAAAAAGAAGTTACTAACTAGCTAGGGTGACTAACTAAAAGTCACATGATTCTCTCATGGCACTACAAATACTAAATCCCAGATTTTCTGACTTTTTTCATGGTATATGAATTCATTCATATTAATTAAGAATTCAAAAGATTTTAAAGTTTCTTGAGAAAATTAAAACTTAGTTTTATAGAACACTGGCTTTTGGAAAGTTTATGGATAAGTCTTATTTGCTCTAAATATGTTTCTATAACATAAATTAGCTCATATATGATGATAGACAGGGTAATGATGTCAGTATAAGGCAGATGTATTGCCTTTAACTCTGTAAATAAGGTGCATTAAGCTTTATTTACATTTCCTTTTAAGCTGCACTCTCCTTTTTAAGGTAAATAAATCTTACATTTACTCTAATCTTTCTTTAATAGGAAATTTAGCATGTCTGCTTAACTGTGCTAGTATTTTCATTAGAATTGTTATTGGTTTGTTAAGCTATAGTTGCAAGTTTAACAGAATCTAAATGACTGATGGTTGTTTAGCCAAAGGGGATACAAGGAGAGAAAGATAATGAATGGGTGCAAGATATGTTTTTGACATAGCACCAGTTGGACTTGTGGATGGATTAAATGGGCAAATGAACCATTGAATTGTAGCAATAAGGAAGAGTGATGCCGAGGTTCAGAGTGGAATGTCCAAACTCTAGATTTGTGTTGTGTTGACATTTTGATGGTACTATATAAATTAAGGTATGAGCAAGAGTGGGCAGCTCAAAGGGAAAAGAAGACCAGGAAATTAGAGAGGAGGACTTCAAAGAAGAGGAGATACTGAAGTCAAGAAGAATGAAGATAGTAGTAGAGATGGACAAGAAGGCTGTGTGTCAGTAGCTAAAGTTCTCTCACCTTTTAGAAGAGAAGCCAAAATCTCCTATACTGTTTGAAGGCCTCCTTAGTTACCAATAGGACAGAAAGTTGAATTTGTTGTTTAAGGAGCATGAAGATCTTGTTCTTCCATTTCTTGGCATGGAATAACATTACATGATACTGTTTGTATGTTTGTCCCCTCCAAATCTCATGTTGAAATGTAATCCCCAATGTCGAAGGTGGGCCCTGGTGAAAAGTGTTTGGATTATGGGAGTGGATCCCTCATGGATGTCTTGGTGCCATTCTCATGGCAATTAATGAGTTCTCACTCTGTGAGTTCACATGAGATCTGGTTGTTTAAAAGAGCCTAGAATTTCCTCCTCTTTCTCTTACTCTCTCTCGCCATATGACATGCTGGCCTCCGTTCTCCTTCCGCCATGCTTGTAAGCTTCCTGAGGCCTCGCCAGGAACAGATTCTGGCATCATACTTCCTATACAGTCTGCAGAGCCA
This sequence comes from Symphalangus syndactylus, assembly GCF_028878055.3. NCBI lineage: Eukaryota > Metazoa > Chordata > Mammalia > Primates > Hylobatidae > Symphalangus > Symphalangus syndactylus. Next base: position 48,720,089 of record NC_072440.2, read on the forward strand.
TGAGCCAAAATAAAACTATTTTCTTCCTAAATTTCCCAGCCTCCAGAATTCCTTTATAGAAACACAATGGATTAACACATTACCTAAGATTTAAAACTGCAAATGCATTAATACTGCGTGAATGCTCAAAGCTGTTAGTATGATCAGAGTTTTGTTCCAAGCACTGTCTAATTCTGGATTCAATTGAGCACCATATTTGGGATCAGGTACATAACTAAAAATGCCTCTAAATAAATATTTTATATTTATTTTCTCATTGCTCCATAGACCAGGTATGAGATGATTTTTCCTACTATCTCCTGATACTATATAGTACATTCTTAGATATTTAATGGAAATAGGCTTTCAATCTCTACATTCTTGTAATATCTATCACTTGAGTACTCACAAACTTGTGTGGCTCTACAGGTATTTTTCATAGAAGTAACTACTCAGATTTAGACAAGGTAGAGTGCTCTATCCATGAGTCTCCCACAGCACTTGTTCATGCTTTGTTATATTACTTGTCACATTGTATCACATTCATCTTATCTTTCTACATGTAAATCTCTCTCTGGACTGTTTGCTTGTCAATGGAATGGTCTGTTTCTAGTTTGCCTTTTTCCCCAGTCTAACAGAGTGCCTGTTGTTTAATATATTCTCAATAAATGTTTGAGGAAGGAAGAGAGATACTGTAGGGACCATGTCTTGCACTTTGATGTACCCCCAACATACCAAACACAATGTTGTTAGTTTAATCAAAGCCAGATGCTGGGATAAAATGGTAGCAAAGACAGACCCAGCCTCTGCTTCCATAAAGCTTACTGTCTTGTGTCAGATTTATCATAAGTGCTTAATAGATTCATTTTAGTGCTTAATAAATACAAATTAATTCACTTAGATACAATCACCTAAAGCTATTTGAAAAACATCACTATTTCTTCTTTATCATTTAATTCCATATATCTTGTTTGCATATTGGAGTCTTCAGAACTTCCACTTAAATTGTTTGAAGCAAAGCTGCTAAACCTTCACTGGTGCCTATATATTTGGCCCCATGGATCCTAGCTCAGCACCACCTCCTGATAATGACAAGGATAATAATTAACAGGTATACAACTTATTGTCGTTTACATGGTGCTTACAAAGTCATCATATTTCATAATCATGAGTGTATAAAGACGGTATGGTAGGTGCTACTGTCTCTCCAGTGTCACAGGTGAGAAAGTCGAGGTGGGGAGGGCAATTAATGATGCTGTCATGCTGTTTTTTTAAATGTTTTGTGAACTACAAAATACTAGGCATCTGTAAAGTTTTGCCTAAATTCACTTAGAGCCTGAATTTGTACCAAAGCTTTTTGGTCCTGAATAATGTGTACATTTCATCCTGATATACTGCCTCTCTATAATACCCAATAATAACCAATACTTATTTTTACCAAATATTTATAGAGCACATAATAAGTGCTAGACATTGTGGAAATAACTTAATATCTTCACCAATTATCTCCACCTCTACCCTACAGGAACCAAATCCTCTTTTTTTAAAAAAAAAAAAATTGGCCCACTGAAGGGTTGATTTACCTACAGTCTCACAACTGCAGTGATGTACTCACTGACCTCAACCTGGTGCCCACAGTTGTAGATGTGTTGTGATGAATTCAAATATTGTAATTTTATTCACAACATTCATTGCTCTCTAGTACATACAGCACAACAAATGCAAAGCATATCTCATGCCAAAATTCACAGTCACCCATGAATGCATGTGGCTCTATGTTGAACTTGAGTCATCAGCTTTCTTGTGGAGGACACCTTGAAATTCTTGGTGCTCCTTCCTGCCAAGAGACCTTAGCTAGGGCCACCTTGGCTAACCAAGCACACTGTCCTAACTGTTAATCTTGAGATGGCCAGGGTCTCATTAAGATTCTTTGCTTCCAAGAAACCTCAACTAACCCCACTCCCACCCTCCAATTCTGCAAACTAAAGTGGCAGGCAGTATTGCTAAGCTACAGGAAACTAAAAAAATAAAATGTGTTTTCATACCTTTTCTAAAGGACAAAGGATACATAAATTCAAACTACATTCACATAATTGATGGAAGTGAATTAAGTGGCTCTTAATAGAGCAGAAACTAACCCTAGGTAACTTTAAATTGTGGCCTAATTTAAAAATGTATTATATTACACACTCATCATCCTAATAGATAGAAAAATTATCAATGTCCTCCACAACCCTGCAATCATACTCCAGTTATAAAGGGGTTGGTACCTGTTTATTCTTCGCATGTCCCATGGCAATAGTAAAAGTCCCGGTCAAAACTGAATGGGAGAATCAAGTTTTGAAAGACTACTATAGCTGAAATAACATGCCAATTGTGGCAGAAAATTCTTTTTTTATTATTTGACTCTATTTTTACTAAAACAAGCCATACATATGTCCCTGATTTATTTGCACACATCCTTTTGCAATATATATCTATGTGCGTGTGTTTGTGTGTGTATGTAGGTATGTGTATGTATCCATCTAAAATGGTCCTTTTTATTCTATCAAAAATATTTTCATTTTTGAAAGTCTAAGTGAACAGCCGCCTTCAGCTGAGACACATTTAACTTTCTGACAGGTTCAAGGATTCTAATCCCCAAGGACTAGCACTTTTCTTTTCAGAGCCATCTCCTATCTTTGTGACCCTCTGGGAAGATCCAGCAGTACTCTGTGCATTTGTTATGAATAAAGTAACCCAGAAGTGTCTACTCATTTGCTTTCTAATAAAGTGGAGATGGACTGGTAATGAATGAAATATGCTTCTCTTTCTTTGGAAGTAGAATGTTGGTCAGTGACCTGAGAGGTATTCGAAGCCAGCCCTTATAAACTAGAGATAAAGAATTATGTCAGACATTTTAGGAGAAAAATATATTTTCCACTTTTTTACTTGATGTATAAGGGGTGTTTTCTTTTATAACTGTTAAAATAATTTAGTAAGTAAATATGTGTGCTCATAGTTTCTACATAAAAATAGAAAGTAATAAAAAATAATGAAATAATAAATATTACATTGATTTTATTTAAAAGAATTATATTCAGTTATATGATAGATACTAGGAAATATTTTGTCCGATCTATGTATAATAATATTGGAGGAGGAAAATCTATGAGCAAACTAAGAAATCATAAAGAACACAGATGTATTAAGTCAGTGTCAATTTTACTGTCTCAGAATTTTAAAGAAAAATATTCCTAATGGATTGGGAATTCAATAGGCACAATAAATTCATTGAAATGTTTAATATTAGCATATTGCATGAAGAAGTTTATTAAATATTCTTAACTGAAAGTAACAATTTAGTGAATGTTAAGTTTTAATTTGTGAGACAGTGTTACATTATTTATTTTAATAAGAAAACAGAATATTTTAGATTAGGGGGTGAAATCAGCAAGATATTAGAATAGGAATTTCCAGAGTGATATGGTTTGGCTGTGTCCCCACCCAAATCTCATCTTAAATTGTGGCTCCTGCAATTCCTACATGTCATGGGAGGGACCTGGTGGAAGGTAATTGAATCATGGGGGTGAGTCTTTCCCATGCTGTGCTCTTGATAGTGAATAAGCCTCATGAGATCTGATGGTTTTATACAGGGGAGTTTCCCTGCACAAGCTCTCTTCTCTTGTTTGCTGCCATGTGAAACATGCCTTTCACCTTCTGTCATGATTGTGAGGCCTCTCCAGACACATGGAACTGTGAGTCCATTAAACCTCTTTCTTTTGTAAATTGCCCAGTTTTAGGTATGAATTTATCAGCAGCATGAAAATGGACTAATACATAGAGCTTGTCTCCTCACAGAAACATCAATCTGAACAACCATCTATGCACAAAAAACCTTCACAAGAGTCAAATAATTCAGGTAGGAGCTCACAGCACCTAGATAGAGAATCAAAACAAGAAAAGATGCATTGAATAGGATAAGAAGGATGGTTTCACATTACCTATATCATCCCCCTCCCAAGCTCAGCATGAGGAGAGATACCTTCCACGTGAAGGAAAGAGAGGGAAGTGAGCACCAGACTTCACCCACCCTAGTGGACTCTGTTGCAAGGCCAGCCCTTGCAGCCTCAGGCTTTGAGCTTGTCCCTTGTTTTAGACTTCAGGACAACACCCACAGACACAGGCTCTAGGTCTGCTTAATGCCAGGCCAACTACTGAAACCGCCAGCCCCAGACCAGCCTACATGTACCAAGGCTCCAAGCTGGTCCCCACAGCCTTAAGACAGAGGCCAGGCTCCAGGGACCCAGGCTAACCCATATAGACTCAGTCTTCAGCCCACTGTAGTACAAGCCACGTCCATGGACCAAGGCTCCAGGCCCACTCCATGGTTCAAGGCACCAGGCTTGCTCTCATGAACCCAGATACCGGCCCTACCCAGTGAAAACAGGTGTCAGGCCAACCATCACAGTCTCAGGACCAGGCCCATCTCCACAGACTCAGGTATCAAGCCGTCATCAGTGCTAGGCCAGTCCCTGAAGACTTATGCTCAAGGCTCACCCAGAATCTCTGAGCAGGCTTACTGCTAGAGGGCTTTTCTGCCAAAACTAGTTTGTAAAGACAGGAAGGGGTAACTACTTCTTCAAAAGTACATACACAAATGTAAGGCCACAAGAATCACAAATAATCAGGGAAACATGAACCACCAAAGAAAATAAAGCACCACTAACTCACCCTAAAGAAATGGACATCTGTAAACAAAGAATCCAAATAGTCACCTTAAAGGAATACAGTGAACAAGAGAATACAGATGAACAACCAGACAAAATCAGGAAAACAATACATGAAAAAATGGGAATTTAAGAAAAAAGATAGAAAGTAAAAAAGAGCCAAATAGATATTTTGGAGCTGAAGAACACAATGACTGAATTGACAAATTCTATACAGACCTTCAATAGCACACTTAATTTAGCAGAAGAAAGAATCAGTGAGCTCAAAGACAAATCATATGAAATTGCCCAGTCAGGGGAATAAATAGATATAGTAATTTAAAAAAATGTGAAGGAAGCATATGTTACTTATGGGACACAATCAAGTGAACTAATTTGCACGCTATGGAAATTCCAGAAGTAGTAGAGGAGGAGAAATAGATAGAACGTTTATTTAAAGAAGTAATGACAGAAAGCTTCCCAAATTTTGAGATGGAAATGAATATCCAGATCCATGAAGCCCAAAGAACCTCAAATAGATTAAACATAAAAGAGATCTTCATCAAGTCACAATATAATTGAATTCTCAAAAGTCTAAGACAAAGAGACATTTTGAAAGTAGCAAGAGAAAAGTAACTCATCATATAACAAGGGAAGCTCTATGACACGATCAGTGGACTTCTCAGCAGAAACTTTGTAGGCCAGGAGATAGTGGAATAATATATTAAAAATAACGAGAAAAAAAAAGACTACCAAAAATACTATATCCATCAATGTGATCCTTCAGAAACAAAGTAGTGGTAAAGACCTTCCCAAACAAAAGTTGAGGAGTTCATCACCACAAGATTTGTCTTATAAGAAATGCTAAAGAGAGTTCATTAATTTGAAACAAAAGGACTCTATAAGACTCACTGTAAAGGTAAAATTACAGTCAAATTCAGCATAGGCTAAAACTGTAACTGTGGTGTACAAATTATGTTTAACTCTAGCATAAAAGTTAAAATACAAAAGTATTGAAAAGGGGTACAAACTTTCAGTTATAAAATGAATTTTGGGGGATCTAATGTTCAATATGGTTTCTATAGTTAATAATACTGTATTGTTTACCTAAAATTTGATAAGAAAGTAGATTTAAACTGTCCTCAATACACACACACACACACACACACAAATGGTAATAACTATGGGTATAATCATGTGTTAATTAATTTGATGGGATAATCTGTAGACAATGTATACATATATCAAGTTATCACATTGTACACCTTAAATATATAAAATATTTATTTGTCAATCAAATATTTTAAAATAAAAAATACCTAAAATAATATGTTAACGGATGTACAATCTAAAAAATGTGAATTGTGGCATCAATAACATAAAATGTAGGAGAAGGAGAAATTGAAGTTTACAGTTTTGTATAAAATTGAAGTTAGGTTGTTATCAGTTTAAAATAAGCAGTTATAAAATGTTTTATGTAAGCCTCTAGTATCAACAAAGGAAAACTCTGTTAGATATGCAATAGATAAAGCAAAAGAAATTAAAGTGTAAAATAACAAAACGTCATTTCACAAAGTAAGACAGTAAGAGAGAAACAGAGATACAACAGAACAGTTTGAAAACAATTAATATAATAGCAAACTAAATATTTACCTATTAATAATTGTTGTAAATGTAAATCAAAAGACATAAAGTGACTGAATAAACAAGAATAAAAAAACAGATCCAGGTATATGCTGCTTACAAGAAACTCACTTTAGCTTTAAAGATACATATAGCTAAAAATAAATGTATGGAAAGAAATATTCTGTGCAAATGATAACCAAAGGAGAGCAGGGGTGGCTATATTTATATCAGACAAAATAAACTTTAAGTCAGAAACTGCCACAAGAGACAATAAAAGGTCATTATATAATGATAAAAGGGTAAATTCATCAAGAAGAGATCGCATTTGTAAATAAATATGCAGCCATTATTGGCAAACACTTAAATGTAAAAATCAAATATTAAGAGAAATGAAGAAAGAAATAGTCAGCAAAAGAAAATGGTATGGGGGCTTTAATACCCTACTTTCAACAAAAAATAGATCATATGGATAGAAAATCAGTAAGGAAATGGTGCACTTGAACAAAACTATAGGCCAAATGGAAGCAACAGACATATATAAGCCATTCTTTCCAATCACAGCAGAATACACATTCTTCCCTAGCACCCATGGTGTATTTTCCAAAATATATGTTAGACCATAAAACATCATATAAAGTATATTTTCTCAGGATAAAGCTGGAAATCAATAAAAGGACAAAAATGAGAAAATTAACAAATATATGGAAATTTAACAACACACAACAACAAATGAGTCAAAGAAATCAAGTGAAGCTAAATAATGTCTTGAGGCAAATAAAAATAGAAACTCCATATGAAAACTTGTGGGATACAGCACAATTATTTCTAAGATGAAAATTTATAGAGATAAACAAGTGAATTAAGGAAAAGAAAGCTCTCTAGTAAACAGCCTGATTTTACAACTCAAAGAACTTGAAAAATGAGAACAAACTAAGCCCAATGTTAGCAGATAGAAGAAAATAATAGAGATCATCCCAGAAGTAAATGAAATGGAAACTAGAAAAAGATTGGAAAAGATAAATGAAACTAAGAGTTGAGAGAAGCCTCAAATAAATAAAATAAGAAATAAAAGAACACAATGAATATCACAAAGATACAAAGAATTACAAGAGACTGCAAATACAATTATATGCCAACAAATTGGAAAACATACAAAAATTTGACAAATTCCTGCAAACATACAACCTATCAAGACTTAATCATTAGAAATAGGAAATCTGAACAGACCAATAATGAGTAGAGATTTAATCATTAATCAAAAACCTCCCATCAAAGAAACCCCTTAATCTTGTGGCATCTTTGGCAAATTCTACACATATTCAAAGAAGAATTAATCCCAATCCTTCTCAAACTCTTCCAGAAGACTGAAAATGAGGAAACACTTCCAAACTCATTTTACAAACTAATTTTACACAATATCAAACTTAGATAAGGACAATATAAGAAAAAAAATTTGAGTCTAATATCCCTAATTAACACACATGCAAAAATCTCCAACAAGATACTAATAAACTGAATTCAACAGCACATTAAAAGATCATACATCATGATCAAATGGAATTTTCCCCTGGGATGCAAGAATAATTCAACATACATAAATCAATAAATGTTATACACCATATTAACAAAAATGAAGGGTAAAAACAATATGATCATCTCAATAGATGAAGAAAAAGCATGTGAAAAAATTCCTTTTTTTTTTTAGCTTTAAGTGCTGGGATACATATGCAGAACATGCAGGTTTGTTACATAGGTATATGTGTGCCATAGTGGTTTGCTGCACCTATCAACCTGTCACCTAAGTTTTAAGTCCGGCATGCATTAGCTATTTGTCCTGATGCTCTCTCTCCCCTCAACTTCCCCCCAATCCAACAATAGGACCCAGTGTGTTGCTCCCCTCCCTGTGTCTATGTGTTCTCATTGTTCCACTCCCACTTATGAATGAGAACATGCAGTGTTTGTGTTAGTTCGCTGAAGATGATGGCTTCCAGCTTCATCCATGTCCCTGCAAAGGACATGATCTCATTCCTTTTTGTGATTGCACAGTATTTCATGGTAAATATGTACCACATTTTCTTTATCCAGTCTATCATTGATGGGCATTTAGGTTGATTCCATGTATTGCTATTGTGAATAGTGCTGAAATAAACATGTGTGTGCATGTAGCTTTATAATAGAATTATTTATATTCCTTTGGGTATATACTCAGTAATGGGATTTTTGGTTCAAATGGTATTTCTGGTTCTAGATCATTGAGGAATCATCACAGTGTCTTCCACAATGGTTGAACTAATTTACATTCTCATCAACAATGTAAAATCTTTCCTATTTCTCCACAGCCTCACTAGCACCTGTTGTTTCTTGATTTTTTAATAATCATCATTCTGACTGGCATGAGATGGTATCTCATTGTGGTTTTGATTTGCATTTCTCTAGTGATAAGTGATGCTGAGCTTTTTCTTTCGTATTTTCTTGGCCACATGAACCTCTTGTTTTGAGAAGTGTTTGTTCATATTATTTGCCCACTTTTTGATGGGATTTTTTTTTGTTGTAAATTTAAGTTCCTTGTACATTCTAGATATTAGACCTTTGTCAGATGTGTAGATTGCAAAAATTTTCTCCCTTTCTATAGGTCACCTGTTTGGTCTGATGATAATTTCTTTTGTTGTGCAGAAGCTTTTTAGTTTAATTAGATCCCATTTGTCAATTTTAGCTTTTGTGGCAATTGCTTTTGCCGATTTAATCAAAAAATCTTTGCCCATGCCTATGTCCTAAATGGTATTGCCTAGGATTTTTTTTCTAGGGTTTTTAAGGTTTGGGGTTTTATATTGAAGTCTTTAGTCTATCTTGAGTTAATTTTTGTATAAGGCATAAGGAAGGTGTCCATTTGCAGTTTTCTGCATATGGCTAGCCAGTTTTCCTAGCACCATTTATTAAATAGAAAATCCTTTCCCTATTGCTTGTTTTTGTCAGGTTTGTAGAAAATCAGATGGTTGTAGATGTGTGAACTTAATTCTGAGGTCTCTATTCTGTTCTATTGATCTATATATCGGTTTTGGTACCAGTACCATGCTGTTTTGTTTATTGTAGACATGTAGTATAGTTTGAAGTCAGGTAGCATGATACCTCCAGCTTTTATTTTTTCCTTAGGATTGTCTTGGCTATATGGGTTCTTTTTTGGTTCCATATGAAATTTAAACTAGTTTTTCCCAATTCTGTGAAGAATGACATTGTAGTTTGATGGGAATAGCATTTAATCTATTAATTACTTTGGGCAAGTATGGCCATTTTCATGATATTGATTCTTTCTATCAAAGAGGATGGAATGTTTTTCCATTTGTCTATGTCCTCTATTATTTCCTTGAGCAGTGGTTTGTAGTTCTCTTTGAAGAGGTCCTTCACATCCCTTGTTAGCTGTATTCCTAGGTATTTTGTTCTGTTTGTAGCAATTGTGAATGGCTGCTTGTTTATTGTTGGTGTACAGGAATGTTTGTGATTTTTGCCCATTGATTTTGTATCCTGAGACATTGCAGAAGTTGCTTATCAGCTTAGTGAGTTTTCGACCTGAGACAATGAGGTTTTCTAAATACAGGATCTGCAGACAGAGACAATCTGACTTCCTCTCTTCCTATTTGAATAGTCTTTATTTCTTTCTCTTGCCTGATTGCCCTAGCCAGAACTTTCAATACTAAGTTGAATAGGAGTGGTGAGAGAGGGCATCCTTGTCTTGTGCTGGTTTTCAAAGGGAATGCTTCCAGCTTTTGCCCATTTAGTATGATATTGGCTGTGGGTTTGCCATAAATAGCTCTTATTATTTTGAGATAAGTTCCATCAATACCAAGTTTATTGAATTTTTATCATGAAGGGAGGTTGAATTTTATTGAAGGCCTTTTCTGTATCTATTGAGATAATCATGTGGTTTTTGTGATTGGTTCTCTATATGTGATGGATTATATTTATTGATTTGTGTATATTGAACAAGCCTTGCATCCCAGGGATGAAGCCGACTGGATCATGGTTGATAAGCTTTTTGATATGCTGCTGGATTCGTTTTTCCAGTGTTTTATTGAAGATTTTCCCATTGATGTTCATCAGGGATATTGGCCTGAAGTTATCTTTTTTTTGTTGTGTCTCTTCTAGGATTTGGTATCAGGATGATACTGGCCTCACGAAATGAATTAGGAAGGAGTCCCTCCTTTTCAATTGTTTGGAAAGGTTTCTGAAGGGATGGTACCAGTTCCTGTTTGTAGCTCTTGTAGAATTCGGCTGTGAATCTGTCTCATCTTGGGCTTTTTTGGTTGGTGGGCTATTTATTACTGTCTCAATTTCAGAACTTGAAACTGGTCTATTCAGAGATTTGACTACTTCCTGGTTTGTTCTTGGAAGGGTGTGTGCATGCATGAATTTATCCATTTCTTCTAGATTTTCTAGTTTATTTATGTAGAGGTGTTTATAGTGTTCTCTGATGGTTGTTTGAATTTCTGTGGGGTCAATGGTGATATCCCCTTTATCATTTTATTGTGTCTATTTGATTCTTCTTTCTTTTATTCTTTATTAGTCTAGCTAGTGGTCTATTTTATTAATTTTTTAAGAAAAACAACTCCTGGACTCATTGATTTTTTGAAGGGTTTTTCATGTTTCTATCTCCTTCAGTTCCACTCTGATCTTAGTGACTTCTTGTCTTCTGCCAGCTTTTGGATTTGTTTGCTCTCACTTCTCTAGTTCTTTTAATTGTGATGGTAGGGTGCTGATTTAAATCTTTCTAGCTTTCTGATGTGGGCATTTAATGCTATTAATTTCCATCTTAACACTGTTTTAGCTGCATCCCAGAAACTCTGGTACATTGTATCTTTGCTCTCATTGGTTTCAAAGAACTTCTAGATTACTGCCTTAATTTCATTATATACTCAGGAGTCATTCAAGAGCAGGTTGTTCAGGTTCCACCTAGTTGTGTGGTTTTGAGGAAGTTTCTTAATCCTGAGTTCTAATTTGATTGCACTGTGGTCTGAAAGACTGTTATGATTTCCATTCTTTTGCATTTGCTGAGGAGTGTTTTACTTCCAATTATGTGATCAGTTTTAAAGTAAGTGCCGTGTGGCACTAAGAATGTATAATCTGTTGCTTTGGTGTGGAGAGTTAGGTAGATATCTATTAGGTCCACTAGATCCAGAGCTGAGTTCAAGTCATGAATATCCTTGTTAATTTTCTGTCTCATTGATCTGTCTAATCTTGACAGTGGGGTGTTAAAGTCTCCCACTACTATTGTGTGGGAGTCTAAGTCCCTTTGTTGGTCTCTAAGGACTTGTTTCATGAATCTGGGTGCTCTTGTATTGAGTGCATATATATTTAGAACAGTTAGCTCTTCTTGTTGAATTGATCCCTTTACCATTATGTAATGTCTTTTTTGTCTTTTTCTTATCTTTACTGGTTTAAAGGCTGTTTTGTCAGAGACTAGGATTGTAACCCCTGCTTTTTTCTCCTCTCCATTTGCTTGGTAAATTTTCCTCCATCCCTTTGTTTTGAGCCTATGTGTGTCTTTGTATGTGAGATGGATTTCCTGCATACAGCACACCAATGGGTCTTGACTCTGTCCAATTTGCCAGTGTGTGTCTTTTAATAGGGGCAGTTAGCCCATTTAATTTAAGGTTAATATTGTCATGTGTGAATTTGATCCTGTTATTATGATGCTAGCTGGTTATTTTGTACACTCGTTGATGTCCTTTCTTCATTGTGTCATTGATCTTTTTATTTTCATGTTTTGTAGTGGCTTACAATGGTTCTTTCTTTCCATATTTAGTGCTTCCTTCAGGAGCTCTTGCAAGGCAGGACTGGTTGTGACAAATTCCCTCAGCATTTGCTTGTCTGAAAAGGATTTTATTTTTCCTTTGTTTATGAAGCTTAGTTTGGCTGGATATGGCATTCTGGGTTGAAAATTCTTTTCTTTAAGAGTGCTGAATATTGGCTCCCACTCTCTTCTGGCTTTTAGGGTTTCTGCTGAGAGATCCACTGTTAGTTTGATGGGCTTCTTTTTGTAGGTGACCTGGCCTTTCTCTCTGATTGCCCTTAACATTTTTTCCTTCATTTCAACCTTGGAGAATCTGTTGATTATGTGTCTTGGAGTTGAACTTATTGTGAAATATATTAGTGGGGTTCTCTGTATTTCCTGAATTTCAGTGTTGTCCTGTGTTGCTAGGTTGGGGAAGTTCTTTTGGATAATATCCTGAAGTGTGTTTTTCCAACTTGGGTCTATTCTCTTCATCTCTTTCAGGTACTCCAATCAGTATTAGGTTTGGTCTTTCTACATAGTCCCATATTTCTTGGAGGTTTTGTTCATTCCTTTTCACTCTTTTTTCTCTAATCTTGTCTGCCTGCCTTATTTCACCAAGATAGTCTTCCAGCTCTGACACTCTTTGTTTCTCTTGACTGATTTGACTGTTGATACTTGTGTATGCTTCAGAAAGTTCTTGTACAGCATTTTTCAGCTCCATCAGGTCATTTATGTTCCTATCTAAACTGATTATTCTAGTTAACAGCTCCAGTAACCTTTTATCATCATTCTTAGCTTCTTTGCATTGGGTTAGAACATGCTTTTTTTTACCTCAGCTAAGTTTATCATTACCCACCTTCTGAAATCTACTTCTGTCAATTCATCCATGTTATCCTCTGTCCAGTTCTGCACACTTGCTGGAGATGTGTTGTGATCATTTGAAGGGGAAGAGGCACTCTGACCTTTTGGGTTTTCAGCATTTTTTGGAGATTCTTTCCTATTTTCTTGAGTTTGTTTAGTTTTGATCTTTGAGCCTACTGACCCTTGGATGAGGTTTTTAGGGGAACTTTTTTTGTTGATGCTGTTGTTGTTGCTTTCAGTTTGTTTGTTTTTCTTTCAATAGTCAGGTCCTTCTTCTGTAGGGCTGCTGCAGTTTGCTGGGGGTTCACTTCTGGCCTTGTTCATCTGGTTCACTCCTGTACCTGGAGATGTCATTTGAGGAGGCTGGAGAACAACAAACATGGATGTCTGCTCCTTCATCCGGGATCTCTGACCTCAAGGGGCACCAATCTGATGCCAATAGGAATGCTCCTGTTTAGGATGTCTGATAACCCCTGTTGGGAGATCTCACCTACCTGGGTGACACAGGAAGCTGGACCCATTTAATGAGGCACTTTGGCTGTCCCTTGGTGAAGTGAATGCAATGCACTCAGGGAAAAGCCATTCATCTGGGCTGCCTGGATTCCTCAGAGCTAGCAGGAGGAAAGACCAAGTCTGCTGATTTGTGGAGACTATGGCCACCCCTCCCCCTATGGGCTCAGGCCCAGGGAGATCAGAATTCTGTCACTGAGCACTAGCTGGAGTTGGAGTTCCTACAGGGAGGCCCTGCAGCCATGGTGTTGGCTGTCACACCTCCCTCAAGGAGCTCAAACCTGTGGCTTACAACACAGGCAGCTGCAGCAGTGGTGATGGCGTCACCCCCAACCTCCAACCCCTGCCCCGCCAACCTTCCACATCCCCTCCCACAGGGAACTAGGCAGGCTTTGGCCAATTCTAGCCAAGAGGGTTTTGAGAATCTGCACAGCTCCATGGTTGGGGCCCAATGCCCGGGCAGTGTGGGCTCCGAAGTGGGATTTTCCAATCCATGGGTTACGCAGTTCCATGGAAAAAGCATGATTTCCCAGGTTGAGTAACACTCTCACTTGCTGATTCCTTTGGGTGGAAGTGGGGGCTCCCTTGCCCCTTGTGGCTCTCAGGTGGGTGCTGCACCACACTGCTCTTCTTACCTCTCTGTTGGTCATAACACCTGCCTAGTCAGTCCTAATGACAGAACCTGGATACCTCAGTTGCCAGTGCCAGATTCACACACTGTTTTGGGTCTTTGCAATGGGGGCCTCTGATCACCCTCCTTCTAGTTGGCCATCTTGGCCCTGCCTCCTATCATCCTATTTTAACCAACTACCAAGTCAAGATGATGCTGGCAAATTCAGGGGGATCTTGAAGGGTAAAAGTTATAAAACCCATTTCACATGGTTCAGTGGCTACCGGAGATTGGTGGGTGGCAAGAGTATTTGTTCACTGAGAGCTTTAAAAAGTAACCACACAATGCCTGAGTTCCTGGCTGGATTCCCCTGACAAAATTCTTTTCATGATAAAAATTCTCAAAAATTTTGTATAAAAGAAATGTATCTCAAAATCATAAAGGTCATTTATGACAAGCCCACAGTTATTAGCAGAGTCAACAATGAAAAGCTAAAAACTTTACTTCTGAGATCAGAAACAAGACAAGGAAGCCAATTCTTAATAATTCTATTCAACATAGTTCTGAAAGTTCAATTCAGAACAATTAGACAAGAAAAAAAAAAAAAAGAAGGCCTCCAAGCCAAAAAAGGAAGAAGTAAAATTATCTCTGCAGATGACGTGATCTTATATGTAGAAAACCCTGAAGGCTCTACCAAAAAAAACTATGAGAACTAATCAAATTCAGTAAAGTTGCAAGATCAAAATTAACATACAAAAATTGGTTGCATTTTAATACAATAACAATGAACTACCCAAAAAATAAATTAAGAAAGCAATTCTATTTACAATAACACTAAAATACCTAAGAATAAATCTAACCAAGAAAGTAAATGACCTATACACTGCAAACTATGAAATATTGATAAAAGAAATTAAAGAAGATACAAATTAATGAAAAGATATTTTATATGCATATATTAGAAGAATATTGTTAAAATCTCTATGGTACCCAAAGCAATCTACAGAATCAATGCAATTCCTATTGTAATTTCAATGACACTTTTCACAATAATAGAAAAAATAATCCTGGTCATTTCAAAGATGGCCGAATAGGAACAGCTCTGGTCTACAGCTCCCAGCATGAGCGATGCAGAAGATGAGTGATTTCTGCATTTCCATCTGAGGTACTGGCTGCATCTCACTAGGGAGTGCCAGACAGTGGGCACAGGACAGTGGATGCAGCACATCGTGCGTGAGCCAAAGCAGGGTGAGGCATTGCCTCACTCGGGGAGCACAAGGGGTCAGGGAGTTCCCTTTCCTAGTCAAAGAAAGGGGTGACAGATGGCACCTGGAAAATAAGGTCACTCCCACCCTAATACTGCGCTTTTCAGATGGGCTTAAAACACAGCACACCAGGAGATTGTGTCCTGCACCTGGCTCGGAGGGTCCTATGCCCATGGAGTCTCACTGATTGCTAGCACAGCAGTCTGAGATCAAACTGCAAGGTAGCAGCAAGGCTGGGGAAGGGGCGCCTGCCATTGCCCAGGCTTGCTTAGGTAAACAAAGCAGTCAGGAAGCTCGAACTGGGTGGAGCCCACTACAGCTCAAGGAGGCCTGCCTGCCTCTGTAGGCTCCACCTCTGGGGGCAGGGCACAGACAAACAAAAAGACAGCAGTAATCTCTGCAGACTTAAATGTCCCTGTCTGACAGCTTTGAAGAGAGTAGTGGTTCTACCAGCATGCAGCTAGAGATCTGAGAATGGGCAGACTGCCTCCTCAACTGGGTCCCTGACCACCGAGCAACGTAACTGGGAGACACCCCCCAGTAGGAGCAGACTGACACCTCACATGGCCAGGTACTCCTCTGAGACAAAACTTCCAGAGGAACGATCAGGCAGAAACATTCGCGGTTCATGAAAATCTGCTGTTCTGCAGCCACTGCTGCTGATACCCAGGCAAACAGCGTCCGGAGTGGACCTCCAGCAAACTCCAACAGACCTGCAGCCGAGAGTCCTGTCTGTTTGAAGGAAAACTAACAAACAGAAAGGACACCCACACCAAAAACCCATCTGTACATCACCATCATCAAAGACCAAAAGTAGATAAAACCACAAAGATGGGGAAAAAACAGAGCAGAAAAACTGGAAACTCTAAAAAGCAGAGCACCTCTCCTCCTCCAAAGGAGCACAGTTCCTCACCAGCAATGGAACAAAGCTGGACTGAGAATGACTTTGACGAGTTGACAGAAGACAGCTTCAGATGATCAAACTACTCTGAGCTACAGGAGGAAATTCAAACCAATGGCAAAGAAGTTAAAAACTTTGAAAAAAAATTAGATGAATGGATAACTAGAATAACCAATACAGAGAAGTGCTTAAAGGAAATGATGGAGCTGAAAGCCAAGACTCGAGAACTACATGAAGAATGCACAAGCCTGAGGAGCCCATGCGATCAACTGGAAGAAAAGGTATCAGTGATGGAAGATGAAATGAATGAAATGAAGCGAGAAGGGAAGTTTAGCGAAAAAGGAATAAAAAGACATGAACAAAGCCCCCAAGAAATATGGGACTATGTGAAAAGACCAAATCTACATCTAATCAGTGTACCTGAAAGTGATGGGGAGAATGGAACCAAGTTGGAAAACACTCTGCAGGATATTATCCAGAACTTCCCCAATTTAGCAAGGCAGGCCAACATTCAGATTCAGGAAATACAGAGAATGCCACAAAGATACTCCTTGAGAAGAGCAACTCCAAGACACGTAATTATCAGATTCACCAAAGTTGAAATGAAGGAAAAAATGTTAGCGGCAGCCAGAGAAAGGTCAGGTTACCCACAAAGGGGAAGCCCATCAGACTAACAGCTGATCTCTCAGCAGAAACTCTACAAGCCAGAAGAGAGTGGGGGCCAATATTCAACATTCTTAAAGAAAAGAATTTTCAACCCAGAATTTCATATCCAGCCAAACTAAGCTTCATAAGTGAAGGAGAAATAAAATACTTTACAGACAAACAAATGCTGAGAGATTTTGTCACCACCGGGCCTGCCCTAAAAGAGCTCCTGAAGGAAGCACTAAACATGGAAAGGAAAAATTGATACCAGCCACTGCAAAATCATGCCAAATTGTAAAGACCATTGAGGCTAGGAAGAAACTGCATCAACTAAAGAGCAAAATAACCAGCTAACATCATAGTGACAGGATCAAATTCACACATAACAATATTAACTTTAAATGTAAATGGGCTAAATGCTCAATTAAAAGACACAGACTGGCAAATTGAATAAAGAGTCAAGACCCATCAATGTGCTGTATTCAGGAAACCCATTTCATGAGCAGAGACACACATAGGCTCAAAATAAAAGGATGGAGGAAGATCTACCAAGCAAATGGAAAACAAAAAAAGGCAGGGGTTGCAATCCTAGTCTCTTATAAAACAGACTTTAAACCAACAAAGATCAAAAGAAACAAAGAAGGCCATTACATAATGGTAAAGGGATCAATTCAACAAGAAGAGCTAACTATCCTAAATATATATGCACTCAATACAGGAGCACCCAGATTCATAAAGCAAGTCCTTAGTGACCTACAAAGAGACTTAGACACCCACACAATAATAATGGGAGACTTTAACACCCCACTGTCAACATTAGACAGATCAACGAGACAGAAAGTTAACAAGGATACCCAGGAATTGAACTCAGCTCTGCACCAAGTGAACCTAATAGACATCTACAGAACTCTCCACCCCAAATCAACAGAATATACATTTTTTTCAGCACCACCCCACACCTATTCCAAAATTGACCACATAGTTGGAAGTAAAGCTCTCCTCAGCAAATGTAAAAGAACAGAAATTATAACAAACTGTCTCTCAGACCACAGTGCAATCAAACTAGAACTCAGGATTAAGAAAATCACTCAAAGCCACTCAACTACATGGAAACTGAACAACCTGCTCCTGAATGACTACTGGGTACATAATGAAATGAAGGCAGAAATAAAGATGTTCTTTGAAACCAACGAGAAGAAAGACACAACATACCAGAATCTCTGGGACACATCCAAAGCAGTGTGTAGAGGGAAATTTACAGCACTAAATGCCCACAAGAGAAAGCAGGAAAGATCCAAAATTGACACCCTAACATCACAATTAAAAGAACTAGAAAAGCAAGAGCAAACACATTCAAAAGCTAGGAGAAGGCTAGAAATAACTAAAATCAGAGCAGAACTGAAGGAAATAGAGACACAAAAAACCCTTCAGAAAATTAATGAATCCAGGAGCCGGTTATTTGAAAAGATCAACAAAATTGATAGACTGCTAGCAAGACTAATAAAGAATCAAACAGATGCAATAAAATCAAATACATTCAATAAAAAATGAAAAAGGGGATATGACCACCGATCCCACAGAAATACAATCTACCATCAGAGAATACTACAAACACCTCTACACAAATAAACTAGAAAATCTAGAAGAAATGTATAAATTCCTGGACAAAAACACCCTCCCAAGACTAAACCAGGAAGAAGTTGAATCTCTGAATAGACCAATAACAGGCTCTGAAATTGTGGCAATAATCAATAGCTTACCAACCAAAAAGAGTCCAGGACCAGATGAATTCACAGCCGAATTCTACCAGAGCTACAAGGAGGAGCTCGTACCATTCCTTCTGAAGTTATTCCAATCAATAGGAAAAGAGGGAATCCTCCCTAACTCATTTTATGAGGCCAGCATCATCCTAATCCCAAAGCCGGGCAGAGACACAACCAAAAAACAGAATTTCAGACCAATATCCTTGATGAATATTGATGCAAAAATCCTCAATAAAATACTGGCAAACCGAATCCAGCAGCACATCAAAAAACTTAACCACCATGATCATGTGGGCTTCATCCCTGGGATGAAAGCCTGGTTCAACATATGCAAATCAATAAATGTAATCCGGCATATAAACAGAACCAAAGACAAAAACCACATGATTATCTCAATAGATGCAGAAAAGGCCTTTGACAAAATTCAAAAACCCTTCATGCTAAAAACGCTCAATAAATTAGGTATTGATGGGACGTATCTCAAATTAATAAGAGCTATCTATGACAAACCCACAGCCAATATCATACTGAATGGACAAAAACTGGAAGCATTCCCTTTGAAAACTGGCACAAGACAGGGATGCCCTCTCTCACCACTCCTATTCAATACAGTGTTAGAAGTTCTGGCCAGGGCAATCAGGCAGGAGAAGGAAATAAAGGGTATTCAATTAGAAAAAGAGGGAGTCAAATTGTCCCTGTTTGCAGATGACATAATTGTATATCTAGAAAACCCCATCATCTCAGCCCAAAATCTCCTTAAGCTGATAAGCAACTTCAGCAAAGTCTCAGGATACAAAATCAGTGTACAAAAATCACATGCATTCTTATACACCAATAACAGACAGAGAGCCAAATCGTGAGTGAACTCCCATTCACAATTGCTTCAAAGAGAATAAAATACCTAGGAATCTAACTTACAAGGGATGTGAAGGACCTCTTCAAGGAGAACTACAAACCACTGCTCAATGAAATAAAAGAGGATGCAAACAAATGGAAGAACATTCCATGCTCATGGGTTGGAAGCATCAATATCGTGAAAATGGCTATACTGCCCAAGGTAATTTATAGATTCAATGCCATCCCCATCAAGCTACCAATGACTTTCTTCAAAGAATTGGAAAAAACTACTTTAAAGTCCATATGGAACCAAAAAAGAGCCTGCATCGCCAAGTCAATCCTAAGCCAAAAGAACAAAGCTGGAGGCATCACGCTACCTGACTTCAAACTATACTACAAGGCTACAGCAACCAAAACAGCATGGTATTGGTACCAAAACAGAGATAGAGATCAATGGAACAGAACAGAGCCCTCAGAAATAACGCTGTGTATCTACAACTACCTGATCTTTGACAAATCTGACAAAAACATGCAATGGGGAAAGGGTTCCCCATTTAATAAATGGTGCTGGGAAAACTTGCTAGGCATATATAGAAAGCTGAAACTGCATCCCTTCCTTACACCTTATACAAAAATTAATTCCAGGTGGATTAAAGACTTAAATGTTACACCTAAAACCATAAAAACCCTAGAAGAAAACCTAGGCAATACCATTCAGGACATAGGCATGGTCAAGGACTTCATGTCTAAAACACCAAAAGCAATGGCAACAGAAGCCAAAATTGACAAATGGGATCTAATTAAACTAAAGAGCTTCTGCACAGCAAAAGAAGCTACCATCAGAGTGAACAGGCAACTTACAGAATGGGAGAAAATTTTCTCAACCTACTCATCTGACAAAGGGCTAATATCCAGAATCTACAATGATCTCAAACAAATTTACAAGAAAAAAACAAACAATCCCATCAAAAAGTGGGCAAAGGACATGAACAGACACTTCTCAAAAGAAGACATTTATGCAGCCAAAAAACACATGAAAAAATGCTCATCATCACTGGCCATCAGAGAAATGCAAATCAAAACCACAATGAGATACCATCTCACATTAGAATGGCCATCATTAAAAAGTCAGGAAACGACAGGTGCTAGAGAGGATGTGGAGAAATAGGAACACTTTTACACTGTTGGTGGGACTGTAAACTAGTTCAATCATTGTGGAAGTCAGTGTGGCGATTCCTCAAGGATCTAGAACTAGAAATACCATTTGACCCAGCCATCCCATTACTGGGTATATACCCAAAGGATTATAAATCATGCTGCTATAAAGACACATGCACGCGTATGTTTATTGCGGCGCTATTCACAATAGCAAAGTCTTGGAACCAACCCAAATGTCCAACAATGATAGGCTGGATTAAGAAAATGTGGCACATATACACCATGGAATACTATGCAGCCATAAAAAATGATGAGTTCATGTCCTTTGTAGGGACATGGATGAAACTGGAAATCATCATTCTCAGTAAACTATCACAAGGACAGAAAACCAAACACTGCATGTTCTCACTCATAGGTGGGAGTTGAACAATGAGAACTCATGGACACAGGAAGGGGAGCATCACACTCCAGGGACTGTTGTGGGGTGGGGGAGGGGGGAGGGATAGCATTAGGAGATATACCTAATGCTATATGACTAGTTAATGGGTGCAGCACACCAACATGGCACATGTATACATATGCAACAAACCTGCACATTGTGCACATGTACCCTAAAACTTAAAGTATAATAATAATAAAATAAAAGAAAATAAATGAGAAAAAAAAAAGAAAAAAACGAAAAAAAAATCCTAAACTTCATACAGAAAAGACCCTAAATAAGCAATGCAATCTTGATCAAAATGCCTCAGGTGGAGGCATCACACCACCTTATTTCAAAATGTGCTACAAAGCCACAGTAATCAAAACAGTATGGTACTAGCATAAATACACACATATAGAGCAATAGAACTGAACAAGAAGTCCAAAAATAAGTCTTTACATTTACTATAAATTGATCTTCAACAAAGGTGCCAAGAAAGCACAATGGGGGAAGGATAGTGTCTTCAATAATTGGTGATAAGGAAACTTGGTATTTACATACAGGAGAATGAAATTGAACTCATTTCTCAAACCATATATAAAAATCAACTCAAAATGTATTAAATGTAAGACTTGAAATTGTGAAATTACTTGAAGAAAACAGCAGAAAAGCATCTTGGCATCCTTTATGTTGTTTATAATTATAAACTAAATCTACTCACAAAAGTGAACTGAAGTAGTACTGATATAATTTATTTTAGAAATCTCTTTTTAAAATAATTACCATGATATGTCATAATATAGATATGCATAAATTGGCATTTTTTCTCTATTTAGACATGGATATATTTAACATAATTTATAATTGCTTTCATTTTCCAGCTAATTTTTATTGTGTAGTCTAGCATTTTGATAACTACGATAAAGTTTACATAATAATAGTTTTAAAAATAACATTTCTGTGCTCTTTCTCTGAACATATACAAAATTAATATAAAAAAGTGAACTCTGATCTAGCCGCAAAATTAATCCATTTTATGAAATGTAAGCTTTAAAAAGATAGAATTTTTAAAATGATGAACCCTTACATCTCTGCCTTCCTCAATATCAATATGCTATTAGGTTGGTGCAAAAGTAGTTGTGGTTTTTGCTGTTACTTTTAATGGAAAACCTCAATTATTTTTGCACCAACCTAATAATATTCCCCTCTCCCCATTTCTTGGTTCATTCATAATATTAGACTATATAATTTACTAGGCTCATAATTTTAACACATTTAATTTTGTTTAAAAATCAGTCACAATATTCTATTTGCTATGCAACCATAAACATAGAAACTGCTTTTGAATAGGAAGAATGCAGACTAACAATATAGCAGTTGATATGGTTTGGCTGTTTTCCCACCCAAATCTCATCTTGAATTGTAATCTGAATTATAATCAGAATTGTAATCCCCAGGTGTCAAGGGAGGGACCTGGTGGGAGGTGATTGGATCATGGATGTGGTTTCTCCCATGCCGTTCTTATGATAGTGAGGGACTTCTCAGGAGAGCTGACGGTTTTAAAAGTGTTTGCAAGTTCCCCATCGAAGCACTTCTCTATCTCCTGCTGCCGTGTAAGAAGCTGCCTGCTTTCCTTTCATTTTGGAGCATGATTCTAGGTTTCCCAAGGCCTCCCCAGCCATGTGGAACTGTGAATCAATCAAACCTCTTTGTTTATAAATTACCCAGTCTCAGATAGTATCTTTATAGCAATGTAAAATCAGACTAATACAGCAATATATGAATTATCAACCACACAATCAGTTTTAATAATCTCTGAGTTTCAGAAAAGGCAGTAAAATCGTTAAATTTACTTTTAGTTCTCTGTGTGTGTGAGAAAAAGTGAGAGGAAGAGAGAGAAGAGACAGAGACTGAGAAATGTAACGTTAATGCACTCATAAATTTATACAGATTATTTAAAATATCTGTATCAGAAAAATGTGATGAACTCTCTTTATAAGTTATTATGTCACTAAGATTTTATTATTTTGATGAAATGCACTATGTTAATTCAAATGCAATATACTCATAAGTAACACTTGAGTATATGAACCACACTTGTCAAAGTAAATGAACAAAATATTATTTTGATGTAGGGCCCTTGAACTCCTTTATGGCATTGGTTTTGTTTACATTGTAATTTTCAAAATTAAGTAATCTACATGGTTCCCTAGTGTGAATTAACAAGTAGCTCTCAATCAATGTTTCACATTTTCTTCAGCAAGCCCATGGAGGAAAACAGTGCCTGTTTTCTTTCTTGTGGTATAAAATTATTGTAGACTATAAATATTCATACTTCAGTATGAAAATTATATTTTTATAATTTATATTATACCACAATTCCAGAGGTTTCTTTTCATGTATTCGACAAGCAAAAGCAAAACTACATTCAAAATAATTTCATAATCATGAACCACAAGTGTATATATTTCTAATGTATACATCCTAAGGTCTTTTGCTGAAACTATTTCAGACTATCTTCAATCAACTTCTTGCTAATATAGTCACATGAGCAAACTGAAGCTATTTCAATGGGCTGCCTGAAGTTCCCTTCTCACCCTCACCAGAAAATGAAAAAACAAACGCTATGTTGTCAGAAGTCTTCATCTTTCATACGTGACAGACCTAAAATATGTTCTTTTCATTTAAGGGTTCCTTTCATAATATAAGATTTGCCCCTTTAATTTCAGTAAAGGAAAGCAGGAGAATTAAGAATAACACCAATCCACAAAGGCAAACTATCTAGTAAATAAAACATTTTTTAAAAATATTAAAAGGTAGCGGTGATTTCAAAGACAAGTGTTTCATGGTTGGTTGTCACTATTTATTGGAAAAGCCAAATGTGTATCAATGTAACATTTCACTGGTTACTATGACTTCAGAGCATGTGAGAATAAACCAAGAGAGTAATCAGTAAAATATGTAAGAGTGGGAGCAGAGGACACCTGTTGCCATAGATTTAAAAAACCGTATCTTCAAAGACATGAAAGAACAAACACAAAAATACTACACTATAGCTTTAGTCTCAAAGTCACCAGAGAGAAGCTAGAACTAAAAAGAATGATGATCCTGAACTAATTGGATTTCAAATCAAGATCAAAATGCAGCATGCATTATCCAGAAATGGAACAGTCTAATTTAGTAATTACGGGATCCGCTGCCATTGATTCCATCACAGCTCTCATTGTTTCAGGCATCAGATCCACCCCCATTTCCCCTGGGATGGCACAGCCTTCTCATTTTTTGCTGTTAGGAAACTTCCATCAATGCTTTGTTTCAATTTCTTATTCTCTCTTATCTCCTTTGTATGATCCCCGTTGCTGAGTACAGTTCCAATCGATAGAATAAAATGGTATCCGTAAATACAATTTGGAAATTATTACACATATCTTCATTTCTGGTAAATTCTGTTTTGGGCCTGGGAGCTTTAACCCTTTTATTCTTCTCCATAAGCTAAATCACAGGAATAAATAAAATAAAAGGAAAACAATTTATCATTCATCACAACATGTACAGAGAAAGAAACAGAATGGAAGCAGACTGCCACTGGACTTCCAATATTGAATGGAACACTTGAACTGACACTAAGGAACTATAGCCAGGCAGGGTGGCTCATACCTGTAATCCCAGAACTTTGGGATTACAGGGGCATCACTTGAGCTCAGGAGTTGGAAGCCAGCCTGGGCAACATATTGAGACCTTGTCTCTACTAAAATTTTTTAAAAATTTAAAATTCATTGTTAGTTTTATATTTTAACTTCTGGAAGGATTTTCTATACTTTTCATATTGGTGAGCTCCTCTATATTTGGTCCCAGTGTACAGAGAGTCAGTATAGCTCTGTAGTTAAAACTGATGGCACTAGGACCAGACTGTAGATTCACAACCTTTATCTGCCACTACTTGCTCCATCACCATGCTCACGTTACTCATTATCCCTATTCCTTAATCTCCATAACTATAAAATGGGGCGGTAGTATTCATTTCATAGTTGATAAAGGATCAATGAGGTAAACATTAAAAGTGCATAGAACAGCATTTGGTGCATAGAAAGCACACAAGAATAATTCATTATCGTTATTCACCATCATGATTATTCATTATTTATTATTACTATATCATTATTGCATCATTATTTATTATTATTATTATTGCAGTCTCCAGAATTCTTGTGAGAATTATATCCATGTATCTGTCTGATGCTAAAATCAATGGCCTTAGACACTTTCTCAGAACTCAGGACTTCAAGGAAGTAAAAAGAAATGCCTTCCTTCTAAGAAATAATTTTTACTACATCGTAACACCTCACCTTTTCTTGTCATCTTTCTTTCATTCATCCAGTATTCAAGTAATATCTATTGGGGAACCTAATATGCTCTAGGCACTAGGATACTGCAACACTACAAACTACAGTTTCTATTTTGGCCCTTTCATACAATTTCTAAGGTTATTATTTAATGTTTAGTACCAGGAGATACTTGATATTCCAATGTAAGAACTCAAATCATTGGCTTACCAAGAAATATCATGTATAATAAAATTATTGCTAGTTTTCTAGATTAGGTTTGTGCTAGTTTCTTGATAATATATCTTAGTTTCTATTTGACTTCAAGACAAATATTTATAGAAATGAATATTTTTACTACGTATTGATGCTTCAGGAAAAAAAAATAAGTTGGTTGCCTTAGAAATGGTCTCTTTGCTTACATATCTTGACAATTACTTAGGTCAGCATATACTTTTCCCATTGGCTCCAGGAGTTACATTTCAGGAAATTGGAAGTACAGTATTTGGAGTTTCTCATGTTTATAGCTTTCTGTTCTCCCAGGGAAAAACAAGAAATCCATTTTGTTGACATTCAAGACATGATGCTTTGCCATGCTGGAAAACCAAGTATTTATAAAACAAGGGCTAAATTTAGATTTAGGAAACTTGAGTTTCCAGCCGTGAGGGAACAACAGGGTTTGAAATTAGCCTCCTGCCATAAACAACTAGAAAACTAGACAAAATGTAGGAAATAACTATTTTCATACTTTGAGCAGCAGACAGTACAGCACTGGGATCCTTGACAGAAAAGAACCAAAGAAATGAGACTTATTGCTGCCCAGGCTTTATGCCTAGAGAAAATTTCTAGACTGCAATGCAGGGATGGGAAATCCAAACAGATCCTGCTGGCCTCCCTGAGTGAGGAGGTGGGTAGAATTTGCAGGCCATTTACAGGAGGGAGCCATACAGGGGAAGAATTCCAAAAATATGCACAGCAGTCCTTTGAATCTTTGGCTTAATATCAACCTCTGCATGCATAGAGTGAATCCCCAGGAGGCTAGGCAACAACTTCTGAAGAAGTGACAGTTGCTGGAGAGCGGGCAATGAATAATATTCAGTTTACACAGGGTCAAGAATTGTTGAAATTTCCACTAGCCAGAAGAGAGAAACCTTCTTGACTCATCAAACCATTCAATAGAGGCCATGAAAGGAGGGTCATGCCTCAGAAACAGGGCTAAATGAGCATTAGGAAAAAAGGATACTCTAGTCCTATCCAAAAAGAACTTGAAATTAAGTCTCAAAAAGATAAAGCTTATCCACAAGTAACCTATTGCCTACCAGAATAAAGTCTTATTGGAAGACCACAAAATCCAGCAGTTGACAACATAAAACTTATAAAATCTAGCATTTATTAGATTTAATGTAGCCATGAGGTTATTTCAGGAGGTAAACATGGAGTCATTAGTGCTTTCACCAATATCTGTACTTTTTCAAGCACAAATTAAGCATATACTTCCAAATGCACTTCAAATTAGGTCACAGTAGCCTCTCTTTTTTATGCCAGACTGATGGATAATGCTTAGACTGTGGTGGTTTTGCTTATTGGAAAATGCAGTGAGAAAACTGTGGAACGAAGGCTAGAGCCAATCCTCAATGGACATGTCGCATAAGTAAGGAATAAGTTTTATTGTTTTAAGTATCTGAGATTTTTATGTGGTTGTCAGTCTCTGCATAATTAGGTCATCTTTACGGATACAGTAGAATGGAACTAACAATGAAAAAGAACACTTACTGTAAAAACATTAGCGTTGATGGTCTATTTCAGTGTTTCCCAAGTTTGTTCTATGTTTAGGAAATTTTGAGTTAAACAAAGTTAATCGTTAAATGGCTTCCTTTATTCACTACCTCCTCAGTTTCTTTAACCTGCTGAAATGCCTTTGGACTCCTCAGTAGGGGCCATCTGACATATGATGCTTCCAAATTTAATTGTCCACTCTTGATTTTCAAGTATCTCCAGCACAAGTGCTCCATGAAATGTTATGCTCCTTTTGGAAATATTGAAATAGTGTAATGCCCTCATTTCCCAAATGAACAAACTGAGGTTATTAATTAATA
Organism: Symphalangus syndactylus; assembly: GCF_028878055.3. Classification (NCBI taxonomy): domain Eukaryota; kingdom Metazoa; phylum Chordata; class Mammalia; order Primates; family Hylobatidae; genus Symphalangus; species Symphalangus syndactylus. The sequence continues at coordinate 48,747,538 of NC_072440.2, forward strand.
TATAAATCATACAACTAGAACCCAGTTTCTTAGTTCTCACTTTTATGCTTTCTGCCACACACTGCATTGCATTACAGTACAGGACAAAGATTACAGTTTTTCTTATGGGGTAAGTGCTTTCATAGAGAAGTGTAAAGATTTAAGAAAGTTAAATGCCTCAAGATCTTAGACTTGTGTCTTTCTTGGATAAAACATAAGACAAGATGGAATAAAGAGTGAATCTACATTGATAAAGGTAAAAATAATTTAAATTTAACTTTAAGTTTCATTGACAGTGGGCTCATCTGAGTTTCAAGTTGTGGCCTAAATGCTACCTTCTCAGAGCACCTATCTTAGAATTTTCTAGATAACATTGCACATCCCTATCCCATTGACCAGGCTTGGCGCTCCGTAGGCCCCCTTCCTGTTTTACTTTCCTCCATAAACTTACGATATTCTGACACAGTACATGTGTTCCATATTTACTATCTATCTCCTTCCCCAGTAGAAAAAGTTCAGGGCAATTCGCAGTTGTTCTCCAAGGTATACTCAGCACCTAGAATGGTACCTGGCATATTGTAGTCACTCAATAAATATGTTTAAATTTGTGGATGTATTTCTTACTTGTCTCATGTAGCTCATATGAATTTGAGTACAGTAGTTGACTTCCAAAGAAATGCAGCTTTACAATGTTGTTTGGGAAGCATCATATAACATGATAAGTAACTTGCTTGCTAAATCTAATCATATATCTGGTATTCAGAGAATACGCAATAAAAATAAGTCTGGTGCTTGCTTCGGCAGCACATATACTAAAATTGGAATGATATAGAGAAGATAAGCATGGCCCCTATGCAAGGATGACACATAAATTTGTGAAGCATTCCATATTTTTCTGCACATGTATCCCAGAACTTCAAGTAAAATAAATAATAATAATAATAATAAGTCTGGCTACTAAATAGAGTTTTCAGAGCATGATCTCAGAAGAGATGTGAAATAGGTAAATTGATCTCTAAGCTCTTTTTTACATAAAATATTCCCAGTAACCTCCTACTTCCTCCTAGTTGCATAATTCTCTTACTTCTAAAAGCGACTCCATATATCATCTTTGGAAGTATTCTATTTTTAGTAGATTTTAATACTCCAATCTGCTTCACATTTTGCCTAACTGGTCCTGGTCCTGGCCTTTTAGAGTCCTCTTTTCTCTTAAATAAAGCTAGAAAGCCTCCATCACCCTGATTACATGGTTTGCTCAGATGTGCTTGCTGAATTTCATGACCTCACTCCCCCTTGTAAACTGGTGAGGATGTATTCATGAGCATGGAGTACATTTTTATCCTTAAAACCACGTTCATGGCAGAGAACACACACCAAAGCAAGATTTTTCTTAATCTCTTGCTCAATTCAATATTTTAGAAAATGTTGTAAAAATAGTGGAAGGTGATTTCATTACAAGATTGGGGAAAACATCTCTATCTATGACCATCTTCTATCCCTAAATCTCATTTCTATTCAAATAAAAATCTGATTATCCCAAAGTGGCTGGACAGGAAAAGGTTTCTATTTCAAGTTAATTTAGACAGATATTCTGTTTACTCTCCCTGGTTCTAATAATATATGTTCTGTAAACACCTATCTATATCCAGCAAGCAGTGTACATACAAGTATAAACCTTGGAAATTCTGAGTGGAAGAAACTGGAGGCAAGGTGTAGACTCCTCAAGAATCTGCAGTTCTCCAGTGTAGTCTCAAAACTGTATCAGCCAGCTGTTGGATATGTGGCTGCAGTGATACGTCAAAAGTCCTGATTTCCTTTCTCTACATCTTTTGAAGATTTTCTCTTCCCAAGAGAACCTCTTGTCTTAAATTAGAGAAATTACTTACTGGATATAAATTTATGCTTCCAGTATCAAAGTGAGTGAGTTTTAATTAATTCATATTGCTTACTGCACCCTTCTGAGAAGAGCATTTCCTTTTTTTAATGTAAGCAGTAACCAAAAAGATGACACATTTTGTCTTCTTTCTACACCCAAATGTAAATAATTATGATAACCTCTTGCTATGTGGGAGGCTGCTGTCTAGTGTGATCATTAAATTACAGCTCCTGTATTGTATTCCCCTTGGTTAACTTGGTTAATGTTCATACAAATTCGATAGACTGAATTGCATGTGATGCAGAAAATTCCTATTTGTACTTACAAAATATAGTTCAGCAAATTGCTCTGTGACACTATTCATTTTATTTCCTGAACATTTGTGGTGGGAAATGACTACAGTCCTTATTATTACTATTATTATTATTACAGAGTTCTTCCTTACAAAGAGACTGAAACCTTTTATAAATATTAGTCTTATGAAGAAACACATACAACTGAGGGAAGTCGAGTGTTATTTCACTAGTTCACTGCGGAGAAGTTGATACATAAAGGTCGATAACCTTCTTCATCATCACTCATCTTGTAAAGTACAGAATCAATGACAGAAAGTACTTCCCTCAATTTCTTGACACCATTTTATCTGCTGGATCATACCTTGATCCAACTACAACTCTTCCAAATGGTAAATTTTTGAGCCATACTGGCTCTAAGACATAGAGAGGTTCTTTTATGTTATTTTCCCCACTCTATACTTCAATGTCTGCTCAGTCCTAGGTTAGTACATGCCTCCCCCCTAGAGAACACAACAATTATTAGTGTCATACACGGTGATGTGTACATTCTGGCAATTCTACTGATCCTGGGAACCATGATTCATATTTTATTGCCACCTTACCGGTTTGCTTTTATGGCTGGTTTTATTGCCCCCATATATTTATTCAGAAAGCATCATTTTGAAAATATAAACCTTAAAACAAGAAAGTAGTTGAGGAGAAAAACAGAATGTGTGCTTCTTTGGAATGAGTTTAGTTTAACAAACTGTGTATTTCAGAACACTTCTACCTTCTGAATTTATTTCTTTGAATGCCCGCCCACCCCAAGAAATAAAGATGTTCTAAATAGAAGCAGAGATCATGACAGCTAGAAGGAATCTTAGAATTAACCTTTCAAATACTATCACTTTGCAGATGAGCAAACGGAGGTCTAGAGCAGGTGGGAAGTGATATGACCAAATACATACTGCCAGTTAAGTTGTAAAGAAATGCCAGCTAGGCCAGGCGCGGTGGCTCACGCCTGTAATCTCAGCACTTTGGGAGGCTGAGGCGGGCGGATCACGAGGTCAGGAGATCAAGACCATCCTGGTTAACACGATGAAACCCCGTCTCTACTAAAAATACAAAAAAATTAGCCGGGCGTGGTGGCGGGTGCCTGTAATCCCAGCTACTCGGGAGGCTGAGGCAGGAGAATGGCGTGAACCTGGGAGGCGAAGCTTGCAGTGAGACGAGATCGCGCCACTGCACTCCAGCCTGGGCGACAGAGAAAGACTCCGTCTCAAAAAAAAAAAAAAAAAAAATGCCAGCTATTCTTCCCCCAGCCCGTCACAGTCCAGGACTGTTTTCCACATTTCTGTACCTCTTAGAAGAGACACTCCTTGATTGATAGCGAACCCATCGATTGTTTGCACTTCATTGAGCAGGGTGTCATGGGGACAGAGAAGGGGAGTTCAGAGGAAGAGAAAGATATTTTTACGTTGAGGAAGGTTTGCTGATACCATGATTGCTGGGCTCAACTCCTGGAAAGAGAAAAAGCACAGGAAGCTTTCAAAAAACAGGAGGTATTTATTCTGTTTTCTTAGATGCTATTGTAGGTATCTCACAGGACAAGAACCTTAATTTTTGATCAATCAATCAATCATGAAGTATATATTACGTGCATAATATACATGCAGCACTATACTCCAGAAAGTAGGTGAGTCAAGGAAAATAGTGATTGAAATAAATGGTTTTTGTTTTAGTATTCCCATTCACCATCATGTACACAGGATTCTTGTCTGCAAAATGGAACAATAACCTCACAGTGTGATTGAAAAAAACAATGAGAAAATTGAGGTTGTGTGAATTAAGTAAATATTAGAGTAATTGCTCAATATTATTAAAAATTTACCTAAAAAGAAATGTATATTTATACAAATGCAAAATATAAAAGTGCCTAAGGCAAAAGATATCGTTGATTATAATCTTATGTGCAATTGAATTGTTCTACCTACTTAATTGTGTCTGGGCTACCTTAGAAAGTGGCTTGTCCCAGACACTTTCTAGAGAAACTTTGCAATATTACAAACAACTCATATTCCACTTAGAAACTTTAGCTCCAAAATTTTTTTCTATACCTATCTAATCTTTCATGTCCTATAAAACCTACTAAAAATGTATGTGTACATTTTTGCCTTAGTTAAATAGGACCATTTTTGTTCATTGATCCTGATTTATTTATTCCATGATGCTTACTTAAAAAAAATAGTAACATTTACTTTTTAGTTCATTGTGAATTTCTACCTATGTTGTCTTAGGTAGAAATTATTTCCCATTTTAACAATAGATCACAAACATCAAGAAAACATTGAGGACTTTTAAAATAAAGTGCCTGTTTTTTATCATTGAGTTAAAAATCAATGGCATTGAAACAAAAACAGGCTCTGCTATTTTTGTACTAGAAAATTATTTTAAAAATCACTTGATACTGAGTATAAAGTTATTATCTTGGGTGAATTTTTATACATTGTTGATCAATTTAAGCATTTAAACCAGATAAAAATTAAATATTTTTATTTTTGAATTTTAAAGGTGAATTCTAACTTCTTTAAAAAAATCAATATAAAATATTTTGTATTTTTAAATTATCTTAAGACTTTTTTCCTTTCTTCAAAAGGTCCCATTTAGGAGATCATAAATGGTACATATACATTTATAAACACAGACAACCCTCAGAGGACCACCCGAATGCTAGAAAGAGATTGCAGAACACAACACCCGATGTTCACAGATAAAATGTAATTGAAGTCAGTTTTCATGCTGTAATTGCTATACAATCAGATTCCGTTATTACTTTAAAATTTCACTTAAAAAGATTGTATATTATGTATGTAAATATTTTCACTTTTTGTTGGTTTCATATTTGTCCTTTTTTTAAAGAACTGTACTTGTTTATTCCATTTCATTTAATTCAACAAGCAGTATATGATCTCTACTACATAGGGCAATCACCTGTATTTTATCTTGCAGCTAACAAACTCACTTTATGACGTTAATAAGAAAGCAATGTCTATTTTTTCTCATATCTAGTTTACACTCACACATACACACACACTTTGCCTTAGTTTACTTCTTCCTTATTTTCTTGTCACTTTGCCTCTTTAGGTCTACTGCCACTCTGCTTTGTTTGGAGATATGCTGTCTTCAGACCCTGCCCTGATGTTTCTGGATCTCACAGCCTCCAGTGCCATGTTCTTTTCATTCAGAATAGTTCACTAAACTGTAGCTGTATGGGAATTGATTGGGAGTGCATCTGTAGCTTGGCACTTTTGGGGAAGTACTGCCAACCAAGTCATCAGTATGTGCTCCCACACAGCTGGCTCCTCTTAAGTCCACTCTAAGATTCTGTATCAGAAACATCAGAGTGAGAATGTGTTTTCTGGAATTGAGAGATGTGCTCTCTGAGAATGCGCTCTCTACCTCCCTGATTTTTTTTCTTCTCTTTTGATGTTACTGAAACAAGACACACAAAAGATAAATTCGAATCATAAGCAAGAAGGCCAAAAAAATTAACTCATGTTCTATCATTGCCAGTTGATGTGCCTATAAAAATTTGGGACAATTACTCTGTTAATGACTTCACTGAGGGTAAGCCTCTCAGAAACTTTGGTCATAGGATCACAGTGGCTGCAGCTGCCTGAGGCTGGGTGGTTTCAACTTTCAGGCAACTCTTTGAATGTTGGATTTTTATTTCAGTTTATATCTCCCAAGTTTCAATATGAATAAGCTCTAAGACTCGAAGCAAATCCAGCATACTGAAGTTTAGTAATGTTTCCATCTAAAACCAGACATTAGCCATAGTGTGTGCAAGAGGTGACCCAGGTTGATGGAAAGATATTGAGACTTCCACAAGCCATTTAAGGAATCTGAGCTGCATATTGAACTGTTTTATTTTTTAAGAAAAAGTGGTGAGTTTTGCCTGGTTTTTGGTTTTGCTGTCATGATTGTGCACAAATGAAACTATGACTATATATTGTATTAAGGGAATATGTTTGCTGTTTGCCAGTTTTGATCATATCCATCTTATGGTTGAACTTAAGGGAATAAAAGGCCATCATGTCAAAAAAAAAAAAAAAACCTTGGGAACAAAGTCAGTTTATCTGTTAAGAAGAAAAAATGGTCTGGTGGCCTTTGCAGCAAATAAATTCGCTGAGGAAATCATGCACAAAAGTTGAAAAAGAGTCATGCAGCCTGGGTTTGTATTTCTGCACATAAAATATTAGATATTACAAGCAGAAATTAAGCCCTAAGTTTCCTCTCAATTTGAGTTCCTATTTATTTAAGAACATTAAAAAATCCAGATAAAAGGGTGAATTATGAGCTTATTACTAGGTATAGTCTAATGACATTATAAAAGTTACGTTTGAAGGAAAAAAGAGGAAGTTTTACTACTTAAATGTATTTCTCTAGGCTTTGTGATGTGGGTGTTATCTTGTTCACGCTCATGATGCCAGTTTCCAAAGTGCCGTATTGGAGCCTGGGATGTATAACCCGTGAGTCTTGCAAAACTCAGTGTTTATCCAAAGGCTTTGTAAGAGCATATTTATGAATCTTATTTTTATCCAAATCTCTGAATATTTTAAATTACTCTAGTTCTATTAGCTAAGAGATATTTAGCATAACACACAAATCAGTTTCACTGTATGCAACAAGGGAAATTGTTAAAATATGAAATAGATATTTATCTGATTTACAATATGAAATATTTTTAAAAGGAAATTATTGACTCCAACCCAAGTTTTTTCAAAGCCTATTGGCTCTTGAAAGCTGAAATATACATGGTTTAGTCTCAAATGTAGCAGTGAGCCATTAAATAAAGAAGATGAAATCACTAAATTAAAAATGATTGCTAATGCTTAAGCGTTACAGAAAGTGACGACTAAGGGGAAAAATGTAACTATTTTAGAGAATATTTACACTTAGTCTCACAAAACCGTATATCAACTGAAAGAATTATCTAAAACTAAGCATGTTGTTTTTGGACATAAACATATTTTGAAAATTTTAAGTATCTTATATGGAAGACAAACAAATTGATTCGGATTTGTAAAAGGAATATGTTTGCCGTGAGACTAAACAGTACACTGAAGGATGAAGGTAATTCATAAGGAAACACTTTGGAATATAAATACTATCTCCAGTTTTAAAACATGCATTATGCCCTGTACTTGCGATTCCATGATAATCATATTCACTTGCAGCTCTGATTCTTCCTTCACCTTCCACTCTCCTAATCACACTACCATAGAATGAGAGGAACATAGCCTAACCCCTTCACTTTACAGACAAGAAAATGGAGCTAAAATAAAATTTTAAGTACAATAGGGCAATCCAGTGGGAAAATTCCCTAAGCAGTTAAGAATAATCTGCTTAACGTGGAGACCTTGATTTCTGTCATTCTCTTTTGTGATGAAAGTAACTCTGCTCTGCTGGAGATAAATCTGAAAGTACACTCAGAAAGTACAAAGACAAGGAAATAAATAAGGAATTGTAAATCTAAAGGTGATGCAAAGATATGCAATAGTTATATTTTTGCTTGCATTACTTGAGACTGACACAGAATTAAAGAGCAACAAGTTTGGTTTTAGGAAACTAAAATTCCAGCCTCGGTTCTATTATATGTGTGTGCTTTCTTGGTATCTGCTTCCTTACATCTAAAATGGGCATATTAATAGCTATACTGCCTGTGTCACAGGGCCTATGTGAAGACCAGATAAGACAATTGATTTGAAAGGCTGTGTAAATTCTAAGGCACTACACAATGCATGTTTATGGAGTGCAGTGTCACTTATAAATCTTTATATTGCATTGTTTTAGGACAGATTTTATGCCAAATGACACCAAATTAAGGTTCTGAAGAGCAGCCAGTTAATAAACATTAAAACCAAGATATGCTTTCAACAAGTCATACCTGTAGCCATTTCTCACTATTCAACTAACAACCGGGCCCTGCTTCATTACTTGGCAAACTTGCATCTACAAAACCCTCTCCAGAATAAGGTAAGGCTGCCAAAGCTACTGTGCATCCTCAGCATCAATACCCATCTTCTATTGACCTTTCGGGTTTTTTGAGCTCTTTGCTTACTCATTTACATATTAGACTTTTAAAATTGTACTCAGCCTTACATCCTTGTGCTATACTGCCCTGAGATTTTTAAAACACATCAACAACAACAGAAGAGTAAAGGCAACAAGTTCGATACCAAAAGTGCTGCCACAGAATGAAGGGCAAGGACTGCAAGAGAAAAGCAGATAACCAATGCCTGTCAGAACGACAGGGAGGAGACACTAATATAACTGGACTTCTGACTTACAAAGGAGTTAAAAATGAAACAGCACCAGCTTAAAATCAATATGAAATTCTATAGGCAGCCTTTACAAAGAAATCAAGGGAGGCATAATATGATCTCAGCTGCTCACTCTGGGGAAGACAGGATCACTCCAATGTGCAGTACTAGCTAAATGCAGAAGCCAAGTCCTCCTGAAAGCCCCACTAAAATGGAATTACGGCAATCAGGCACTGTGGTCAGGAGGGCATGGATGAGATTGATGAGGTTATCAAGAGACAAACAGGCAGTGCTGGCCTATGCAAATTGCTAAGCAGAACAGGAAAACATGTTCACATCGCATATTATTAACCGTTTTCTTTCAAAGGACAGAATCAGATTTCTACTTAACCTATTGAGAGACTTTCAAATATGCATCCTCAATTAAACATGAGCAGGAAAGAGCACCAACATCCCACTCAGAACGTCTCCCATCAGCCAGATTTTGCCTTCTAAGTGATGGACATAAGCTGCCTTTCCTGTCTCACTTCATTACACTGCTATGGACTCTCACAGTTCTATTGGGCAGAGACCTCAGTATATAAAAGCAAGAAAAGAAAATACGCACTTCACCTAGTGGCATCTGCATGTTTTTTTTTTTTTTAAATACCTCAAGGTAAATCAGAAACACTGAGAAGTCAACGAATTACCAGGTTTATAATGTTTTATCAGAGTTTCCTTGTTGCAGAATCTTTTTGAATAGTTGAGACTGCTACTTTTGACAAGGCTTTCAAACATAGACTCTTAATGCTGGGAGGGACCCCAGAGAGTACTTTAGCTCTAACTCCTCATTTTACAGGTGGGGAAACTGAGGTCCAATGGGACTGTGTGACTGACTTCAAAAAATCAACATTGGAGTCCAGCCAGGAACTCATCTTTCCCAATTTTCTTGATTCTCAACCCAAAGTTTTCTTCCTCTCTTGCCTCTCGTCCACAGTTAATATATTCCTAGGCTGATAAAAGCAACAAATGACAACCAAAAGGGCTTTTAGGAATTAATGCATCTCTAGATAATATTCATAGAAGTTACTGACCAAAACCATATTTCCTATCAGTAAAATTTCTGAAATGACATCAAATATTGCTGTAATTTTTTCTGAGGAAAGATGGGTAGAAATTTTCCCATGTTAAAATTTATCTCTAGAGGAATAATTTTAAATTTATTTTAGAGGTGATCCAAGCTTTATTTCATTTCTTGAAAATGTATGTTCTCGTCAAATTTTTAACGTTTCAAAATATTTATTTGAGAACAGTCCTGGGATTTCAAGGCTGGACTGTCAGTACTGTGTATCTTTAGATACTCTTACAGATATAGACATCAAAAGGACCTAGATCTTTAGCTTATGTCTGAATTAAGAATGTAGTTTCTTTTGTTACTAATAGTTAGCCAAGAGGAATGCCATCACAAAGGAAATTGTAAGAGACAGATACCTTAGTCTGTTACATTTATAAGTTAGTTGGGGTCAAATTCACTATTTCTGCCACCCCTTTACTCCTGAAGAAAGGGGAAAGAAATGTGGTCAGCCCAATGTATTGTCTCTCTCCTTATCACAGAAGAACAAGAACAAAAAAATGATTTTCCTTTTCTTCTGAGTTTCTTTGTATGATAGTCGAGGCCTTTTGGAAAAGTAAGATGGGGAAGACTTGTCAAAAGAACAGATCACATATATGCTGAAACCAAATGAGCCTAGAAAGATAAACAGGATCCTACTTAATAAACCATCCCCCCAGTTAGACATTGGAGATTCATTTATAGGGGGCTTCCCATGCCCTCTCCTACTGTCTTTCTTCTTCCTTGCTTTACAACATCATTTTTACCCATACCACAAGTTCTGGGTATGGTGCCTCTACTACTTTGGGAGTGACATATTGCAATTTATCAGTGGAGTAAAAATGAAAATCAAATTAACTTAAATTGAAAAGGAAAGAGTATTTACTTTTACACAGTTTCTAGAACTGAAGACCATGTATTCATTTTAAGTCTTCATTCAAAAGGCTGTTTATATCATAGTTAACAATATTTACGATATATGACTTGGGAGAGATGAGCGTTTTTCTTTTTTTTTTAATTGCAGCTTCATTTTTTCCTGTAAAGATGATTTTGATAAGTGTTCTTCTTTGAAAGTTGGGAACCTAGGGAAAGATTAATCTTAGCCCAGCAGAGGAACTAAAGTGGCAAAAATTGATTAAGGCATTAAAATACCTGCAGTATGTCTAGAAAATATGAGCTGTCTCTAAATGGTCCCAGTAAATCACAAACCAAACTCGAAGGAAGCAGTTAAGAAGAGCTTCCCCAAGTAATAGAAAAGTTTTCGGGGTAAAGTATTTCGAAAGTGTCATTTTATTTTTATATACCGTGCAATCAGGGAGAAATATTTATACAGCTCAGCACAATCTTTTCTCTCTAGGTTTTTAGGAAAGAATAGGCCTAATGCACAGGTAATATTCATATATAATCATATAGATATTATATATACATATATACACACAAATATATTTTATATTAGCTATGGCCAGTTATATGATGTGATGTGATATAAGAAATCTTTCAAAACCCACTGCTTACATAGGTTGCCTTATAAATCCCCCCATATTGCCTGAAACTTTCCAACTTTGTCTTTCTCTTCTGGGGTATAGAATTATTTTCAAAATTACCCTATTGAAAAATAATGTCACTTAGGAGGGAATGACAAAAATCTTGTAGGGATAGGTGAAGTGATCATGATCCCTTATTACATTATACATTTACCACATTAGTTTGATATGGTTGGTGCAAGAAACAAATGAATTTTGTTTTTGGAAGTGAGAAAGGTTTAGAACGCGTTTTTTTCTTCATGAGACAACCAGGCCATGTAAGACCTTACCATGGTGGTCCAGGGACAAAGCAGAAAAGTTGTGACCATTTGGGAAGTTTCAAAGTAGGTCAAAGCAGCCTAAAGATAGAATCAAAATCAGAGTTTTCTCACTTGAACTGGGCTCACAGTGGTTCTTCCAGATCTCTTTAACTCTTTCTTGGTCTCATGAATCTTCTCTCATATTCTCCACAAAACCAATTCTAATTGTCTTAGCACGCATTCCTAATCCCCAGTCTACCCTCCTCTCTTTCGCATTGAACACAAAAACCCATCATTTACTTTCCTTAGAAGAACCAAACCACCCCAGTGAACTTCTCTAAACTCAGGGCCTAGCCCCACTGCAGGAAACCAGCTTTCTCTTTACACTGGTCCCTCTACTGCCTCTGGAAAATATGAACGTGAGAACTTCTCCCTTTTTCCGATTGCCCTCAGTACCACACTTTGGAAAAACATCTTGCTTTTACTCAATCCTGAAGTTACTCTTCTACCATCTTACCTTTCTCTCTCCTTTCACTGATAGACTTTAAAAATAGCTGTCTCCACTGCATCCACCTCCTATCCAGTTTTTTCAGTTTGGCTCTGAAGTCTTTCTCTACTTGCTAGCCCAAGAAATCTAAATAATATCTTTGATATATAAGCCAATATTGGATATTTAATAATTAGCCTTTATGTAAATAAATTTCTGCATAAAGTGAATATGCTAGAATTTTCTCATTAAATTTATTCTATAGCTTAACAATGGTACTCGGAATTCTAAACATTTAATTGGAATGGTGAACTCGGAGGTTCACTTAGGCTGAGATGGAATGAGTTTTTTCTCTAATACTATAAGTAATCTTCTATTATAGTGCAAAGAATTCAAAGCACTCTGCTTCAATTAAGCTTTCCCCCTAATGACACTTCAACAGATCTAGGCAGGCCCACACATGCCCTGGATGCTCTTTTTGTAGGGTTGAGATAGCAGACTGGTCATCCCTTCTCTTGATATTAGCTGCCAAGAAGCCAGAAATACCACAGTAAAGTAAGCAGAGTCAGAGTAGGCAGAAAAGGCATTGCATGTTTATATAATAATGTATTTTATTATGTAGATTGTAGCAAACTTCAGTGGAATGTCCTGGGATTCAAAATTATTCACCACAGTAATTGAGATGTGGGGCCATAGTTTACTAAGGAATAATTTCAAATACGAAGTATGGAGGATGTAGAGAGTCACAAATGTTCCTGGATGACTTAGTAACTGACTTGTCCTGAATCCACAGCCATATGACAACCTCTGTATTATTTTACAGATAAAAAATTATCCCTGATTGGAATCAGGGAGGCATGTGCTATTTAAAAAAGAAGAATTAAAAAAGACAGCCAAGAGAAAATCCTTTGGCTCCTGAACTATTTAAATTCTCTACTGATTGATAGACACCTATTCCAGCAATCATATTTGCATTGCTTCCCTAGGAATAATTTGTGACAATAGGAATTATACATAAACTGATCAATTAATAAAAAGGGAATTTTTCATATGCCATACTATATACATACGTATATACATACATAAGGGCTCCCTGGATTCAGCATCAAAGCGCTTTACCCACTTTCTTCCACTAACCTACAGGTCTGGGCTCTCAGACTGACCACCTGCATGAGCAGCAGGCTGGCTTCAGGCACAGATAACCTACTGACCGTTCCAACGCCTTACTCAGAAAATGTGTAATAGCAATAAGGATATTTATTTCTCCATCATCATTCTTTGTTTCTCTTTTTAAATCTATGTGTTAGCCAAAGAAGTGATAACATTCCCGTTGAATTGTTTTTCCTAATGTTTTCATCATAATATCAACATTGTAATTAAAATAGCTAGAAATTGGTTATCAAAATTAGGTTAAATTATTCTCTTGAATTATCTAATCAGAATATCTGTTGAACTTTTCTGTAAATAGCTTAGTAACATGTTTTTGAACAATTAGGCACAAGCTTCCCTATCATAACAAATATGAAGATCAATATTCTCTTCTGCATTGATAATAGCATAGAGGGATGGGATATATCTTATGATCTATCTCTCACAATTCAGAATCTCCTTTTAAAGTCAGTTCACTTGTGGGTTATTTATAGTGGGGAAGAAATTTTCAATATTAAAGGTGCCAAAGTTACACTAACTTTATCTTTCTAATCTCTACCTCTTTCGTCATCACTATCATCATTGTCATCATCTTTTCTTTTTTTTTTTTCTGTGACAGCACATTTGTTAAGAACATGATGCTATTTTGGTTTTGTTTACACTTTCAGTTTGACCCATTTACCAAACTCGTCTATTACTAACTTAGTTAAAATGGCCAAAGCAGAGTGTTTTCAGAACTGTAAAAGCACATACCATAATTTAGATAATGTAATCTTAAAAATTTGTTGTGATATTTTAATCATATTTCTTAATTATCTTAATGATAAAAGATGAAAGTCAATAGAATATTTCATAAAAATGGAAAAATATTTATAAAAATCAGTTCCATATTCCTCAAGTGGCTCTCACTTTTTATAGGAGAGTACACAGTAATCTTCAATTGTCATATGAGATAATTCTAGTAAGGATGTAGGAGGAAGTAGCAAGAGCTTCTTTAATGACGGTAATCTGAATTAACCTTCTTTATAAAAATAACCTACTTATTTTATTATACTCTATATTTTAGCCAGTGTTTCCTGATATGGATTCTAATTTAAATACCTTGAATTTTCAAGAAGTATTTTCTGTATTTCACCTCAAATACCTTTTAGATCAAGATATATAAGTAAATCAACATATAAATGATCTCTGTAGTATATGAAATATGTTCCAAACCACTTCTAGAAAGTTTAGAGATTCTTGAAAATAAATAAATATCTGATTTGGTATTAGACATTTATATAATAAATGTGAATAAAACAATTGCTTTTATAGCTGAAGCACTTATCTGTAGAATACATATGTGCTGCTCATTAGTAAATACTAAAAATTTCAATGGTAAGCTCTGATTTATTTGATTAAAACACAATTCTTTATTCCCTTGAGCATTCATAGTCTAATAACATTGATATGAAGTAGTTGATGCTGTCATTAGTGTATTTTAGCAGTGCCACATACTTTCAGAAGTTTTTTTTCTTGTTGAGGATGATAAATTGAAGGAATGCTCACTCCAAAAATGGTGCTTCATAGAAGTCTGTGATGCACATTGGGTGAGAGTGCCAATGGGGATTTTCCTTTATCTTTCCAGCATATTTTGTTTATTGTTAGAACACGTGTTTTATTACCACTCAGGGTCTTGATGCATCTCATCACGGACAAACAAATAAGCACTGTCACACTGTAAATTCCTAGAAAAAGGTGATTTTTCCCGGGCTTTCTCAAAAAGACTATCTAGTACTCAAGGACAAAATGCTTTACCAAAGGCTTTATACTTCCTACTAAGTCCGTACCTTTCATGGAGGCTAGCAAAGAGTGTGAGCTCACAGGGTCCTGCTGTTATATTTGGTTGTGTCTCCATCTCTGCCTCTGGGATGGCTCCAGAAGGGCACTGCACATGTCACCATATGTAGTGCATATCATATGTCATCAAAACAACTATTAGTAATGGTTGGCCAGAGAAAGAGACTTATTTAGATTGCTGAAGCTTTTTCATCTTTTTGTGTTGGGGTTTGGACTGGCCAGCATTTTATTATATGAGCAGAGTAATAAATAAGAAAGATCTGCTCCTCCACCCTCCCCACCCTCCTACAACCCACACCCCAACTCTATCTCCCTACCCAACCCCACCCCTTCTGCCAGTGACATGAATGACTTTGACTATTTTTCTGTAAGGAATCATTTGATTTTGGCCCCTCTCACAGCCAAAGGCTTTCACTTCTTAAATGTCTCTGCAAACAGCTAGTTTTATTAAAAACACATTAGACAAGATATCTGAAAAATAAGGACGTCACTCATGAGTGTTTTCATAGTGTTCACTTAGTAAGTTTGACTTAGATGAAAAATGTGTCTGCAATCCTATTTTTCCCAATTACTAAACCCCCAGAATGAATCAAAGAGGCTTTCTGGTTTAGAATGTTTAGTCCTTTATTTGTTTCACTAATGAAGAAGACATATTGAGATGTTGAGATTTGAGATATTTATTGGTTTTTTTCTGTTGTTTTTATTTTTGGTTTTGGTTTTGATTTTTCTTGTTGTCGTTTGTTTTTGGATTTGATTTGTTTTTTATTGTTGTTTTTGTTTTTGTTTTTGTTTCTGCCACCCAGCTGCCTGTACTATAAACAGCTGTAGCACAGAGGGTGGAAAAAAAAACACACACAATAAACCTTAGAGAGTGAAAATTGCCCAGTGCTTCACTAGAGGTTCAGGCTGGTAATGACAAGAAGACACCAACCAATTGTTTATTTTTTCCTGCCTCCAGCAATATTTTTAGCTTACCACATATCTTTTTCATATGGATGTGATTTTTCCCCAATGAAAACTATATGCTAAGAAGAAGAATGTCTGCAATTAACTAAAATAAAAGAGCATGTGCTCCATGGTATAATAAAGGCAAAAGGGCTCTTTGTGAAGAGACATCGCTCCAGGAAAATTCCTTTCTCTAACTGTGATGCATTTGCTTCTATTCTGCATTGTGAACCTCCCGAAAATAGAAACTTTATGTTTAATTGATTTATTTGTAATGAATCTGGCTCAGGGTAAAGAGTCTTTGAAGCTGATTGATTACTGCAACAAGCTTAAGATTTCATACCACAACAAACCTTTTTGTACTAATAAACAGTGGGACAATAAAGCTCTGGGGCATGGTGTTTCCCTTCACATTAAAGTGAGGATTTGCAACTTAAGTATGTGAGGGACATAGTTTATGTGCTCCCAAGAAGCAGACATAATGAACTATTTCTTTTAATGGCAGATTATCCCTGTTTCTATTTCCTGGAGTGAAGACCTCGCAAATTGATGTATCTGTCCTCTGAGGTTTTCAGAGAGGCATTATGGCATTTTAAAATATTAATATGAGAGTACATTTAGCTGAAAGTAGCTAGTCTAGGAGTCTCTTGTGGCTGCAATGCAGGTCACCAGAGACCTCCTGTCTCTCAAGGCAAATGATTTACTCTAAGTGTATCATTAAGATACACTTTTTGGGAATTTATGATGGTGCTTTTTCACCAAGTTATACCTTTTCCATAAAAATTTAAGTATTTTATGTTATTTTCCCTCACTCTCATTCCTTAAAAACCTGGTCAGTGTCACGGACAAATTGTAAGTACCACCCCCTTCACTGCCACTGTGGGTTTGGGCTGAACACTGATTAAGGAGGACTGGATGTCACATCTTGTTACAACTTTGCAGAGCGAAGACTATCCTAGGAGATTTGAAAAGAACAGCAATTATTTCTCCAATGGGGAAAGTGGGGAGGGGGTGGAAAGAAGCCCACATTCAATGCATGAGTTGGATAATAGTCACAGAAAAATACTTAATCAAATGGATGCCAAAGAAACTATTCAGGGAAT
Organism: Symphalangus syndactylus; assembly: GCF_028878055.3. Lineage (NCBI taxonomy): Eukaryota > Metazoa > Chordata > Mammalia > Primates > Hylobatidae > Symphalangus > Symphalangus syndactylus. The sequence goes on from NC_072440.2 coordinate 48,764,390, forward strand.
TTTTGGGACTATTAATTTAAAAAGTTACCTCCATATACTTTTAAAGTGTCCTTTTAAATAACAGGTGACTTGATGTAGCATCTGGCTTTTCAGATTTTAAGAAATCAGGAGATGACTAAGCATATCTGAAGTAGAAAAAGTGACTCAAGCCCAGGCTTTCCTGCGTTATTATTCCCAATGATCATTAGATATCAAGGCCTTAAAATTTGACTTGCTATCAGAGTTACCTTTTCTCTACTGCAGTGAAACAGATTAGGGCTGTAGTCTCTCTGTAGTTCAGTCACTCCTTAAATAATTTTTTAAGTCATCTAAATGGCTCAAGCAAATATGATGCCTTTGTTTGTGTGTTGGTAAAGGCTGTCCATGAATACATCCCGATTTCCTCCTTCAGTCTGACTCTGAAGTTACCGATTCAGCATAAAGACACCTCAGTTCTATCACACTGTTTCGCTAGGCTTTGTGATGTTGTAATGACAGGCTAGAACAGAAGCATCCATGGTGCGTTTGTCATTGTGTGATCACGGAGTTTAATTTTAAAACTTCTGTGTATGAAGACATGAGTTGATGTGTAAAGACTAGAACCAAAAGAAGAAATCTTTAAAATGGTAATGAAGACTCCAACTTACAATCAAAGTCTTGATTTTTTTTTCTTTCTGGCAGAGGACCAATCATTTAATTAATTAATTTAGGATGGAAATCCATTGTCAGTTTGAATAAAGCAAATATAACATCACAGGAATAAATGTGAAACTCCTTAAATGTCACTCCAGGATTCCTTGTGAGGAGATGATCATTTTGCTAATGATAACTATCAACAGCAGAGGAACTAGTGAAAGCAACAGCAAATTACTTTTCAAGCAAGATTTCTTAAAATAATCTGTGTGATTTTATTAAAGGTACTTTAAATGCTGTTTTCAAAGGAGTATTGCAAACTTCCTTGAGTAGGGAGATTATGACCACTGTATATGTATTCTGAAAATGTATTTTTACTTACTTGTTAATTGGTGCAAGATCGCAAGAATGATGAATGGAGAAGTAAATAATATCATTAAGTGACCACAACCTATCTGTTCTATCTGCAAGCTTAACCCAGCTGAGTCATTTTATGGGATATATCCAAGTCCCATCAAGGAAACATACAAAAAAATTAATTAAGAGATGCAATGCATTAAATGGCAATAGCCCTTTCTTTATACAGAAACTTTCTTTTATAACATACATATATAATATAATAATGAAAATCATGTTTTTAAGATGGGATTGTTAAACATAAACTTGCTCTGGATAGAGTGTTTAAAAGATTCATATTTAAAATTTTAATTCATGTTAGTACGATCTTAGGAAAACAAAAATTTATACTTTGAAATCCAAACTAGTAGTACGAAATCACCAGCATTATTTGCAAAAAGCTGTCAGCATCTATTTAACTACCCAAATTTTATTACTTTCTGTCTAGACTAGATTCACTTAATACTTTATTGATAAAAACATTTTGTATTTACATCTTAATTCTCATTTAGAAAACTCATAAGAATTCACAGACATCACCTCATTCAAATGTCCACAATGCATCTCTGAAGTAGAGAGGTGACAAGCTTTATAAATGTTAATGGTAATACTAATACCAACAATTATATAGTGCCTTTTTTTTTCTGTGACTTCCAGAGGATTTCTGTTATATATATTGCTTTATTCCATACAAAACCAAAATGATGTAGATTAAGAGCAAGCATTATTGACCTAACATGGATGTGATTTTCTTGATATATGTTCCTTCATGAAAATGGTAGGAAGTTACAAGGTACATTGAGCTTACAGAACTGACAAAATCAGCATTTAGCTGGATTTGTTTTGATAATATTTATAAATATCTTTATGAGTATTTCCCTAATATTTCCACTACTCACAGCAATTATTTGCTTAACGACCCCTTTGCCTGAATTAGTCAGCTTCCTTGAATGCCTGTTCTTTCCCTACCCAGCACTTTACATTAAGGCCAGACCACTCAACAGTGAGTACCTGCTACCCCTCATCTCAGTTTTTACCTTACTAAAATCATTGAAACTTCCTTAGCCTTAGTTTCCTCATAAAAAATAGGGAATACAAAATATCCTGTTTTGAATTCCTACCAACTGGTAAAGTAAGTGGTGAAGTAAAACATCCTCCAAATGAAAGTTGTGTAATATATGTGATATTGACCAACACAAAAAAAGTCTTACTTCTATAGGCAATAAACCTGTAATTTCCATCATTCATATTATCACAGTTGGTATGCCAAATTGAATTAACTGATTGAAAATGAATAATGAAAAAGCCTTTTAAAATATTTTTCATATTAAGATATAGTAATAGGGACCTCAATAGGTTATTGCATGAATCAACTGAGATAATACAGAAAAAAAGAAATCTGTATTTTGTAATTCTGGCTGTTATTATTTCTGTAGTGATCACATTGATTTACTTGGTTTCTTTTCCCAAAACACTATATTTTCCCCTGGTGGAAAATCATATCAAAACTTGTCTAGTTTTCTATTTCATAACCAACATTGAACTTTGTCAAAGTTCATTAATAAAAAGGGTAAACTTCAGGGGATTTGGAGAGGATTTGCTTGAAGATTTCTTACTACTTCCCATTATGATAGAAAACTTTAATACATTTTTTAAGACACAGAATCTCTCTGTTGCTCAGGCTAGAGTGCAGTGATCCAATCATAGCTCACTGTGACCTTGAACTCTTGGGCTCAAGTGATCCTCGTGCCTTGGCCTCTCAAAGTGCTGGGCATGAGCCACCATGCCTGGCCCTATAGAAAATTTTTAAAACGCTGTCAGCAAAAATGATTTTTTAAAATTGGTGTTCCCCTTGTTAGATAACTCAGTGAAAACGTAATGAAAATCAAAGGTAACAAGAAAAAAAATCTAAGGAAAAGTTACTTTCATAATTCCAATGTTTTGTCCAAAATGTTTAAAAAAGTAAGTGACCAATTTTAAAGTTGAATAAAATGTTCTTTCTCTTATATTCTTCCATGTTTTTCTAATAGGATATAGGAAACATCTTCAAGTCTCTGATTGTACTCAGCTTCACATCAGAAGGAGACACTGTGAAATAAATATAGTTTAAGGATGGTTTACTCTCCTGTATTTATTTTTGCTGCAGTGTAACAGCCCTTCAACTTTTGTTTTTTAATAAACTACATCTGATTACTTGGTGGATAAACCATCTAATCTCTTCCCTACAGTTTCTTTTTTTGCAAAAGAAGTATGTCATAAAGGGTAGATTCATTGTATCTTATCATTAATATGCTTATGTCATTTAGCTATTTATAGAATTACTCTTTATAAAGTTTAAAAAGTCCAAATATAAATATTATAGGCTTATAAGAAACTGTAAAATAATTTTAAATGATAGGTTTTTACAATAACTGTAAGCTCAAAGTTTTCTGCTTCACTTTTAATGACTTGAATACCAAAGTTTATTTAATTGTAACATTTTTGATGTTTCAATGAGCAGTTCCTTCATCATTGTAAAAATTATTAAATTGTTCAATTTCCTCCACTGTTAGCATATTTTTAATCATTATTAACTAACATATTCTACAAGAATAGAGTTCTTAAAGTAGTGAAGCGGGAGAATCTCAAAATTAAATCAACATATACAGTGTTACAATTACAAAAGGATGAAAATTTCTGATCTAGACTTGTATTTTAGCATATTAATATTTTCCATGATACTAAATGTCTATGGAATATTATGCCAGAAGTAGAATTTTGGTGTCCCTTATAGTGATTATTGACCTACAAAGCCAACGGTTGACTGTACAACCCCTACTGGGGGATTTAGAAATTGCTGTGTTTACGTATGAAACATCTAAATCTATTGCCTGTCTTCTGACCAAAAATCTACATGATTCATATCCTTTTTAGAGAGCAACCTAAAAGTAAAACAAAAAAGCAATTATAATCATTATTGGTAAATGGGTTCTCATGAATTAAACCTGAACTTTCTGGAATTAAATTGTTAAACAAGAATGATTTAAGATAATTCCCAATCAAGTGAGATAAATGGTGGATTCAACTGATGAATTTCTCACTAGGCTGCCACACCATGTAGCTACTCTGAGTGCAAATCAGAAAAGGCATATAGTAGTCATTTTTCTCATACTGAACAGAGAGCTCAGGTTATAAAAAGGTGTGGGGGGATTAGTAGCTTGTTTAGATCTGAACCAGCTAAATTAATGTTATCCAAAGTGTACCCTGGCCATGCCAATCTGTCATCCTGGTTTTAAAAAGAACACCAAAGACAAGTGTGCAAGTGGACAAAAATACCTTCCTCATTCATAAGAAAGGGTTGGGGGTGGGACCAGGCATCCACAGATCAAAGTGGAGTTGACATCCAGAGTTTATTAATAAATCTTATAATTTGGCAGAGAAATACTTTTTCACGAGGGCTCCAGACAGTAATTCCAGAATCATTACATGATAGATACAGGCACTTGGAAGTATGAGTAGCCAGAGAATAAATATAGAAGTAAGAGTGACAATACTTAAGTAATGTATTCATCAAATATTCTAAAATACCATTGGAAAAGGAAGTCCTATGGTACTAATTCTCCAATATCTACCCTTAGGCAGGTTGACTTGAGAGCACAGTAACTAGGTCACATTTTAATGTTTATTTTAGCAAATAGGATTGCATTAGCATAGGACAAAGTAAATATTGATTTGAGAACCTACAGCATACAATAAAGCAGCAACCTTCCTAACCCTTTTAAAGAAATCCAGTCATAAATAAAGTTCATCTCCACTATATTTCTTTTTCAAGGAAACAATTGATACATAATTCACTGATAAAGTATCTTCCTCATTATCTTTACTGATTGCTACCCAAATGTCCTAGTCATACTAACATTATAGCATACAGACTGCATTTGTCTAACCTTCTAAAAGGGTATGTTGCACCATATACTGCAACCCTGTTTTATTTATGGAACAATCTATAAGGGCAATTTTTAATAGTTCCACATGAGCTGAGTGCTAAAAGACAGAGATGACAAATGTTAGTATTATTCTAACCATGATAAAAATAAAATCAATAATTGCACTTTCGGAATCAGGAAAAATAACATTGAACTATTCCAGGTCATGTCTTGTTCATTTATCTCCTATATTTCTGTACCAGAAAAATGATAATCAGGCTAAGAATATTAATGTTTGGCAACCATAAATAATTAGCAAGTATTAAATTAAGTAATCTTTATTTAAGTGAATAAAATATATCACAATATTTGCAGTGGCAATACTTCAGATACATATGTGTATTAAAATGCCCTCAGCACTTTCTTTGAGGCCCTGCTATGCACCAGGCATTAAATAAGGTCCACAAAACTTAAGATAAATAAGACATGATGGCTGCTCTCTAGAAATTTACTGTCTTGTTCCCGGATGTGATACTTACACAACTATTTAAACTAATAGTCTACGATAGGTAACTTTGTTGTCCTTCTGGACTCATCTCTTCCTCTTATAAGCCACATCCAACTAGTCAGAAAATCCTGTTAGCTCCACCTTCAAAATATGTTCAGTTTCTTCTTACCACTTTTACTTCTACCATCTTGGTCCAAACTACCACCAAGTACTACCTTCATTATTACAATAGTCTCTGTCTTAGGCAAGGATATCTCTAATATCAGGTTAAAGGTCCCCATTGGCAGGGCCACTTGAAATGCAGCCTGAGCCTGTAGCAGAACCCTTTTCTTTTCTGGGTCCCACTCAAAATGTGTAGTTTTTCTTGTACCCAGGAAATCGACGGGAGCAATATTTTTGAGAATAAAATATGCTGTCTTGAGAACCTGTAGAGACCTGCTAGCTGTTGCGCTTCCTTCTGAGTGGTGGTGGGTGCAGTCTCAGTTGGAGATATTCCTAAAGGACCATGCCAGCTCCTGAGCTTCCTTTGCCATTGTATAATAATTTGGCTGCAGTCCATCTCTTCTGTGTGACCAGTGCTACAGCCCTTGCTCTCTCAAAGGTGATCTCACAATCACTTTCCCATAATCTTTCTGTAACACCCATCAGACTCTATTTACCAAGGAACCCAACTTAAGACAGTAATTCAATAAAGGACTATGCAGTCAAGGAAAGTGATGCTCTGTATTATTGACAAATTGAGATGTTACAACCTCTCGTTCCCTGGGAAAAGAAAGATATGGATAATGACATGTAGTTTATTTAATTTTATAAAGTATACCCATATTTTTGTGTGTTTAAAATATGAGCACACAGTCACGTATAACCATCCTCACAAGGAGATATCCGGAAGGGAATGAGCCCAAATATTATGTAGTGCTGTTCTCATGATGGCAGGAACCATGCTAACTTTGCTCTGTTTTGTCCACCGAACATAGATATCTGTTAGGTCAAAAATGTTATTAATTAATTAACATCTAGACCAGGGGATTTCAGATGATTATTTTTGTTTTCATATTTCTCAGAATCCCTTCAAGCTATTACATTGATTATGAAAAAACATCCATCAACATTTTGCAATATATATACACATATGTTTGTATGTATATATCTCAGCTTAGACATTTTAGTCTTCCTGATCAAAAAGAAAATGTCTTGAGGAATACATTAATGTCAAAGTATCATTTATTAACAAGGCATCGTGACTTCTAATGCACAACAAATGCCCTGAGAACCCACATACAGTCGTGCTGAATATTCTTCCAATGAGGCAAGAAGATAGTCAAAATAGATGTGAATAACCAGATGTTTTGGAGAATATGTTAGATTGTGTAATGGAAAATGACATCAATTAGTTATGTTTCAGCTATATTTGAGAATTTATCTAGTCTCTGCATCAGAGTTTCATGACATTCTACTTCTCTACCCCTGTCTCCCACAGTAACAGGTAGTGGTTGATGTTTAAAAGATACCCATCTGCTGTCACTAACTTAAGGTCAGAATTTTATTACCACAGACATTTAAATCATTTTATGACTGCATGTTGTTGTGCTCACAATGGGTGTTAGTCTTCCCTATGAAGTAATGCATTTTCATAAAGTTGTATTTCTTGAGAATGTTTGTCCTTCACATCTCAACAGGAGCTTGTATTGGGAATTTTACGATACAGTTTTTTACATAATCAGAACTAATGAAATGAGGAGGAATAGTCAAGCCAATATGAAGAGGTGTCAGCAATTTACCATTTTGAAGGAGTTCTTTTGTAATGATATAAAAATAACTGAAAAAAGCAGTTGGAAGATTATAAATAACCTTAGTACTCGGAACAAAAATAGAAACTGAATCATTATGAAATAACTTCAAAAACATTACTGAAAGATTTCCAACCTTCCAGTATCTCCTATAGAGAGATATTGGGAAATCACCTAATAAGAAAATGATTTGAATTTCAGCCCAAGCCACAGTCTGCATTATTTAAGCAATTTTCCTTTTTGCTGGACATGTCCTTCACCGGCATCCCTTGGGCTGAATTGAGCCCTTGCCTGCAGTTCCCCAAGAGACCAGACTGCCTGGTAAATGGTCATTATGCTCAACACGATAAAGGACATTTTTGGAAAACCTCTATGTCTGTCTTGCGCTATATTCCAGTGATGATAAGAAACATCTATAACTCACCCTTATAATCACTTTGAAGATTTCACTCAATATTTTAGTCAAACTTTTCTTGGCTAGAAAACAATCTAAATCAATCTCGTCAAGATTAAGCAAAATAATACTTATGAAAAGTTGGCTCTAAGCTGTCAGTTTGCAAATCAAGAATGGAAATTGGCATCCTTGTTCAACCTCAGAAACCCAGTATCTCACATCTCTCCTTCTTTCTCTTACTTTTTCTGAAAATACATGTGCCCCTCTCCTATCGAATGTTAATTCCTCTTCCTAACTCTAGATATTCATGGTTCCTTTGGTAACTCTATATGTCAGTTGTCTCCTCTGCTTCTTGTATCTTCTAATTCTCCCTCTCTATTAACTCTTTACCCTAAGTCTAGTCTGCTTAAGTCCCTTCCTCCTTAAGCAAAAAAAGTCGATGCAATCTTCTCACCCCTAAATAATCCTTTACCTGCCTCCATTCCCAGGCGACCAGGTATACTTGCTCTTTCTTATTTGTTAACTCTCATTTACTTCTTAGGCCAATAAGCTTGTCATTTTATCTCCATTATGACATTAAATTTAAATCAGTTGTTCCAATGGCTATCCAGTCATCGAAGCTAAAATGAAATGATACATTTAAACTCTCTTTCCATCTTAGGCAGTGGCTTTTCCCTTAGCTTCTCTGACACCATTCCAGTCCCTCTTCTATACTTCTGCCAGATCAATTGCATTAACTTACATATTTGATCACTTATAATGCTAAAAGGCTATGAGAAGCTGAAATTATTCACAGAATAAAGTGTACATTCCTTAACCCGTCACTTGTCTGAGTTCTTTATCCCTGGCTACTCTTGCAGCTGGTTCAATGGATGAACCTCTTTTGTATCTCATACTTCAGAGTGAGAGTACTGGCCTCTTGAATCTTCTCATGGGCACCAGTATATGAGGCTCATGGTAAAAGACTGATAAACTGTGATATTAGACCTTGCCTATTGTTGGTGTGGAGGCAGGAAAAACTCTCTCCTCTTGGATTAACTCTTCCATTTCTCCTGTCAACATTAGAGCTTGAGGTACCAGAGAACCAATATCAGGATTTGGGTTTGGGGAGACGATCAAAGGCATCACGTTGCAAGCTTTGAGCCTATTTTTTTTCAGAGTAATTATTATTCTTAATTTTACTTTTATTTGTGGTAAAGAACATAAAACATGAAATTTATCTCTACTATTTTCGAGTGTGTGTTTCAGTAGCATTAACTATATCACATTGTTGTGTAACAAATCTCTAGAATATTTTCATCTTACAAAACTGAAACTCTATACCCATGGAACAACTCTCCATTTTTCCTCTCCCCTAGCCCTTGGCAACTACCATTCTACTCTCTATTCTATGAGCTTGGCTACTTTAGATACCTCATGTAGGTGGAATCATTCAGTATTTGTTTTTTTTTTTAATGACTGCCTTATTTCAATTAGCATAATATTCTCAAGCTTCATCCATATTGCAGCATGTGACAGGATTTCCTCCTTTTTAGAGGCTGAATAATATCACATTATATGCACACACTACATTTTATTTATCCATTCATCCATATATAGGCATTTAAGTTGTTTCTAATTGTTGGCTATTGTGACTAATGCTGCAAGTAAATGTGGATGTGCTATCTAGTTCAATGTTTGATCCTCAATGGACAAAAGTTATTTTGGCTCACAGGTGATTCAATCAATTCCCTAAGTAGAACTGGGCTTGAAGATCAAAATGTGGACAACAATAAAAGTATGCATTCTACAGCTATTTCTCTATCTCCCAACAGACACACTGTCACCAACTTTTTTTTTTTTTTTTTTGGTATTTAGAGGGATAGTAGAGGAAACCAGTCTATCTTCACAAATATACAGTAATATACAACAGCCCATTTATCGTGCCTTCATTTTTTCTTAATCAAAATAAGTCTATTGCTTTACTAACTATTGTATATCGAGTTTATTAAGAATCCAAATTAATTGACCACATAGTAAAAAATATTCTATATTTTGCTATTTTTGTACATTATTTTATTCAAATGCATGTTCTGATTGCCTAGTCTATGCTTAAATACTAAAAATACAAAGAAGAATTAGATATAATTTTACCTTCAAAAATCCAGTAATAGAAATTGAGATATGAGTGAGATATATATATATATATAAAATATGAAATTATATATATATATATATATAATTACTTGTTCATGTCTCAATTTCTGTTACTGGATTTTTGAAGGTAAAATTTTGAGCATGGATAGAGTAACATATTGAATATTATAAGATTACCTAAGGCAGGCACTTTGCCCAGCCCAGGAGGTTGGGAGAGGGTGACATAAAGATTTATTGAAGGAGTTGACCCTTGAGCCAAAGATTATAGGATGAGTAAGAAATAGTGATGTGTAAAAGAACACCAGCAAACCAAATGCATCAGGGACTTCCAGTAATTTAAAGGCTAAAAAATGGACATTGAACAATTGATCAGCTTAGGAAGAGCCAGTTCTCAAGCATGAGAGTGAGACAAAAATGTGACTCCAAGAATTTAACTGGAAGTGAGTTACATGAAGACAACTAGGGAAAACCATCTATAAACCAGATTTTTAAAGATTTTTTTAGTATATAAAATTTTGATCAAAATTGTATCAGAGAGATGACCAGATCAATCTGACATATGGAGAACATTTTTTCAATGACAAGAAATTCCTACTCACTGCAAATTAGTGAATGTCATATTCACATTAACCAAAAATGATCCACTATTTGGAGTGCCACCTTGAAAATACGTTAAAAGAGAATTCATCCTTACATGTCTTTAGTAAAATATAATCATTTAAATCAAGATTTTATTGACTTGAGTGAAACAAAAGACAATTAAACCAAATATTAAGGTTTTTCTTAGAGACTGTCAGAATTCTTAGACTATTCTAAGTAGCTAAAGTCACGTTGCTTAAGTTATTTAAAATCGTGGTGGATAAAACACTCAGGAATATGTAAATGAAGATAATATTTTATTGATTGGGAATGGATTTGATAACCTAACATTTGGCAGTCAGCAAAGCTCCTACTCCCACTGTGGCCATGGTGAGGTGATTGTTGACTGGATGGGAAAATGGATAACATCATCCAACACCATGACAACAAGGTGATCTTTTTCCGTTATTCTAAGTGTTGCAAAATTTCTGCCTGATAATTATTCCCATGGGGTGAAGTAATCTCTGGAAGAGAACTGAGAGAGAAGACAGTATTACTCATGAAATGTGTTGGTCATGTGGCTAAAAAGCCCTGTATTAAACAGGGAATTTTAAATTTTCAGAATTTACAAAATAATGCCCATGGTCCAGAAATAAAACTAAACAAATAATAAGTCGGTAACAGAGTTGGAGGCCTGACATGTAAATCTGATCAAGAATTTTTCTACAGACTTCCAAAAAAGAACTTTCTTTATATTTTCTTTGACATTTTATTATTCAGAAAAAGAGAACTAACGACTGCTTTTTGATGGCATTAAATATGATAAAAGTACCTTAAATATATACATATATCTCACTTAAGAAAAATCTCCACTTGAGAGGATATTTTTGTTTGTTTTCCTTTAAATGTTTTTGTTCCAGTGCAATAAAATTTAAAGGAACTATTTGTTTCTTTTTATTCTCTCATCTTCCATCTTTCCACACAGCTAGTGCATGGCTGAATAGGATTTGAGGATGAAAACCAGGTTGTTAAGACTTTCATGCTAGGCCTTTCTAACCTCCACTATGTTCATTTTTCACCTTCCTTGAGGAATTTCACACTTGCCTCACAGATTGTCCAATCCCCCCCAGCTGGTTTCAACATTACAGATGAGAGCTTTTTCAACATCCTAGGCCTTCAATTACTTCTCTTTTCCCACTAGGATGACCTTTTTCTTTATTCTACTCTGTAAGCCACATGTAGGAAGCGTATATGACATCCTATCATCACCTGAACATTTTCTTTTTTGTCACCAGGTTCACAGATGCTGAAGACCCCTCTAAAAGTAATGTCCAGTCCCTCCACCATTTCAGCTCTTTCTCACACCTCCTCACATTCATTCATTGTCCTCTAGACTCAAGTTTGTCTCTAGACCCTTCCCTCCTCACTCCTCTCTTTTTTACCCTGGTCAGCTTCTGGCGTCAGTTGGATCATTTGTTTCTCTACCTTGCCTGAACACCCTGGGCACTCTCTCACTAGTAATCAAGATCCTTTAGCCCATCTCAAGCTTCCTCTGCAGCTGTCCTGCCAATCCCAATGTTGGGCAAATCCAAACACATGTTTCCTTTGCTCTTGTTATCCCACTGCCAAGAATTACTGGAGAAAGTCAAGAAGCTGCCAGTTGGCTCCACTGCAAATTGATGATATCTATCTCGTTTAGCCCCTCAGGACTGCTTGGAAATCCTCTTATTCATTTGACTCTCAATTGAATTCTCCACAGTGCCTCTTCCAAATTTCCCCCATTTTCCTCAAACCCTTGAGCACATTCCCTTCCCTTGCTGTTTGCAAATTACTTCACCTTTTGCTTCCCTGAGGAGACTGAAGTCATCCAACATGCACTTTTTAAAGTTATCTTTATAGATTAGTTCTATCTTACTACACTCCCTTAATGCAGAGCATAAGACCAGAGGAAGATCCAGCCAGTGTGTCCTATCAGGGATGGGAGAGGGAATAGAAGCAGTGCTTCTTACATGGGGCTGTGGGACACAGACACGAAGACCCAGTATGAAGAGTCTGTTCAAGGAGGGAGGGCAAACCCAAACAGACCCTCAGTACAAGGATGTCGAGGGACTGAGAATACTGAGAAGGAAGATGAGCCTCCCCCCTGGGAGGTGGTCTGGATGAATCCCACAGATGATGTAGCAAAGCCCTGAAACAGTTTTTTAATATCACTACAGTGATATGAAACACTCTCAGATGAATATTCTGAAATTATTTAAAACTTCATTTAAGTTCATTTAAATGGATTAGAGTAGGTCTTATAACTTCTAAAACATTCCTAATCTTTCCCAGAAGGATGTGTTCATCTTTCTTTTAAAAACCAACACTTTAATCTTTAATCTGTATACCAGAACCAGTCTCTGCCATCCAAAAAGTTATTCTATTTTTGCAATCTCTTTCTTTTGTGTCTTCATCTTCTTCACTATTTATAGCTCCTTGTTTGCCTACTCTGTCAATTGTCCCAACAACACTAAAAAAAAAACAACTTTAAACCTCCCTTAATTTCTCGTTCTCCCCAACTACTTACCCACCTTTCCTTCTAGCTGTTCAATGGGTATAAAGTTTTGGTTATGAAAATTTCTAGAAGTCTAAATTTTGGTTATTAAAATTTCTGTACAACATTATGCTTATAGTTAACAATATTATATTTTACACTTAAAATTTTTAAAGGATAGATCACATGTGTTTCTTACCACAAAAAAGCAAAGTCTGTGCTTACTACCTTCCTTCTTCACTTGCAAAAGATGACCCCACCCATTAATCTCTAGATTCTCCCCCTTCTCAAAAGATATAAACACCCTCAGATGCCAAATCTCATGGCAGTCTTTGACCATCTTGGTCTCAGTGCCGGGGAACACATCTTTCTTACTGGCAGTATCTCTCTCTTGAGTTCTAACACATCACTCATCTTCCTCTCCTCCTATGTCTCTGATCACAACTGAGTCTCACCTTGACGCACATACCACTTCCAAACACTGCTTAGAAACATTTTGTAAAGTTCAATCCTCAGTCCTTTCCCTTTTTCTATTTCCACTTTATCTATTACTCTATGTTGCTATTATTTTCACACCTCTACGTTTCACCTCTCTCCCACCCTTCAGAATTTCAACTCTCTACCAATAAAGAAAACTCCATATGTCTAAAGTCAGATACAAGGGTAGGCAAAAGTTATTTTAAAAACCATAAAGACTTGGAATCAACCCAAATGTCCATCAATGATAGACTGGATAAAGAAAATGTGGCACATTTTTTTCCACAGCGTGGAATACTTTCCACACCATGGAATACTATGCAGCCATAAAAAAGATGAGTTCATGCCCTTTGCAGGGACATGGATGAAGCTGGAAGCCATCATTCTCAGCAAACTAACACAGGAACAGAAAACCAAACACTGCATGTTCTCACTCATAAGTGGGAGTTGAACAATGAGAACACATGGACACAGGGAGGGGGACATCACACACTGGGGCCTGTTGGGGGATGGGACCTAGGGGAAGGATAGCATTAGGAGAAATCTCCAATGTAGATGACAGGTTGATGGGTACAACAAACCATCATGGCACCTGTATACGTATGTAACAAACCATCATGGCACCTGTATACGTATGTAACAAACCTGCACACTCTGCACATGTATCCCAGAACTTAAAGTATAATAATTAAAAATAAATAAATAAAATATTGTATAGGTTCAAATTGTGGCTCTGCATCTTACTAGTCGTGCAACCTTGGAGAAGTTAAACTCTGTACACGTGATTTCTTCATCTGTAAAATGGTGATCAGGAGAGTACTCATTTCGTATCACTTTTGTGTAGATTAAACAGTTACGTTAAACAAAGTACAGGAATGAGCCCACTACATAAATGCTCAGTAAATGTTAACCATTATGATGATCACTGACACTTTCTTGCATAAATCCTGTTCTTCAAGCTGAATATTCTTTCTCAACCAATGGCAATAGTGTCAGCTCAATCACCTATATTAAAACCTTCAGTCACCTTCTAACCTCTTTCCCCATTCAGTTCAGTTTGTTAATAGACAAACTGGGTAAATTAATCCAGATTCCACCAACAACATAAATGTTTAATCTTCTATTTTTCCCTTTGATAGTGCTCAAGTCCAGAGCTTCATTATCTTAAACGTGAATTATTGCAACAACGTTCTACTGAATTCTCTGCCTTCAATCTTTACCCCCAGTTCCACTTCAGCTCAATGTTACCTTTCTAAACACAGACATCTTTTAAAACCCTTTCATATTTTATGATCACCTTTAGAATAAATTGAAATGCTGAGCTCAATCTAGTTAATTTTCTTCCTTGCTTCCTACCAGGTTCTTCCGCTACCTTCCTGTTTGTTCAGGGACACTAGGAACACATCATGTACTTTAATATTTGTGTGTTTGCAAAAGCTCTCTCTGCCTCAATATCCCATCTACTCCATATTATTTATCAAACTTCTATTTATCTTTAAAGAACTCGTTCAAATGGCATGTTAGTGAGACATATCTTTCATATCTCTGTGCCCTGAGGAAAAAAAGATAGATAGATAGGTAGATAGATGATAGACAGATAGATAGATATAGATAGATAGATAGATAGATAGATAGATAGATAGATAGATAGATAGATGATAGACAGACAGATAGATGATGATAGATGATAGATAGATAGATAAATAGATGATAGATAGATAGACAGATAGATAGATGATAGATAGATAGATAGATCTTAATTACACTATGTGGTATTTGTTTATATTCCTATATTTGAATAGATTGTGAAGTTTTTCAATTCCAGACTATATTATTCATTTCTGTATTTCCAGCTCATAACAGAGTTCCTGACAAATATTGTGTCTTATGAAATCTTACTTAATAAATTAATATTCCTCCCAAATTCCCAATGCTTACCTTCTGTCCCTTTCCAACCTTACAGAATCTATTGTAGAAATGCCTTGCCTACTAACCCTTCCTTCCCTGTCTCACTGCTTTCTCTGGATCAGGTGTTCATTACCATTGGCATAGACCATACAACAACTGCCCATCTGACCACCAGTTTTAGTTTCTCCTTCTCTCAAAGCCGTCCAAGATTTGTATATTGCTGCCAGAGATATCCTCACTAAGCCCCGATTCTATCATTTTATTCCATAGCTCAGAACCTTCCAAAGTATCCCCTTGACTAGACAGCAAAATGCAAACCCTTTAGCACTGTTCCCTCTAACTATCCAGCCTTATCTCAGATTAGCTTCTCTCTACCCACCACAGACATACATGCTGCTCTCCAGCAAGCTGAACTATTGACTACTCCTTTAACCTAGAATGCCCATACTCTGATACATCAGAATCTTATCCATCAATCAAAGCCCAACTCACATGGCCCTGCTTCCATAAAGTCTTTCACAAAGACTTTCACAGAAATTTCATGGAAATAATTTTTTCTCATCTTGTTTTACCAAAACTTATGTAAAGACATTTGCATTAGCACGTCACATTCTCCTTTCTATATCAGTGTATGTTCTGCACACTATAGAGCTCTAGATAGGACTCTGTCTCCTTTAATAAACTGTACATCACAAGTCCCTCTGGCAGAAATTTTGCCTTACCCATAACATAATATAGTGAGTAATGGTAACAAAAATACATTGCTGGTTGATTTAAGAAGGTATGCCAAAATTAGTAGAGTTAGAATGTCCAGGAAGGCCAGAAGGGAGAAGGCATTGAAATGGAGGCAAAAAGATGAGGATATGTAAATATGGCTGGGCCTGTGGAATACCACCAAGAAGTAATGAGAAATAGAAAACGAATCTGTAAAGTTGTTCTTGGAGACCTTGAACGTCAACCTGAGAAGTTCGGGCTTTATCCTACTGTTACTTGAAATCTATTGTAGATTTTTAAACAGGATGTTAGGTATTAAAAGAACAGTTTTAAGATTAATCTGATAGTTGATTTCAGAATAAATTGAAAGGAAAAATACCTGAGGACAGAGATTCCAATTAGAAGCTTTTCTCATTGATCCAGTTTGAAGTGCCCTTAACTTCTAACTAAGAGGAGAAATACTCCAAAGATATATAAGGGTAGAAAATATAAGACTTGGTAAAAAATCAAATGCAAGAAACAAGGCAAAAGGGGTTTGTGTAGTTCAGACACTTGCTAGACACCTTCTTCAACTAAAAGAAGGATATCTAGCTGTTTCTCAGTGTGTCTTGGTGACAATTTAATATTCTAAGATGTAGAAGTGGCAGGAGATACAGCCACCACTTTGACTTACTAGAAGGACTGTAGTAGTGAAGCAAAAGGGACAGTAATCTTTGCTGAAAGGAGTCTTACTCTCAAATTTTTTAAAAAAGATAATGGTCAAACTGGATAAATTAAAAGCTCATAACAATGAAATGTCCATGTTTATTACCATTAGTAGCAGTATAACTTCAGAACTTGTGATAGACGAGAAGTCAGACATGCATTGTAGACTCTAGGAAATCAGATTTCGAAAGCTGCAATGGTAAAAATAATATCTGATCCTGAGAAGAATTGCTTATGTGAATCTTTTAAACAGCAACAATGATAATTCTGACTTACCTGAAAGAAGGTGGTGAACAAACACGTAAGAAGCCAGTGTAGGCCGGGCGTGGTGGCTCACGCCTGTAATCCCAACACTTTGGGAGGTCGAGGCAGGTGGGTCATGAGGTCAGGAGATCGAGACCATCCTGGTTAACATGGTGAAACTCCGTCTCTACTAAAAAAATATAAAAAATTAGCCGGGCGTGGTGGCACATGCCTGTCGTCCCAGCTACTCGGGAGGCTGAGGCAGGAGTGAACCCAGGCGGCAGAGGTTGTAGTGAGCCGAGATTGCGCCACTGCACTCCAGCCTGGGAGACAGAGCGAGACTCTGTCTCAAAACAAAACAAAACAAAACAAACAAACAAACAAAAAAGAAGCCAGTGTAGCAGGACAAGGAGCTCTTCATCAGGTGCAGACAGAAAAGGGCCTATATAAAGACAGAATAACAAGTATCTAACCACAGATGAGACTATAAGAGGGCAGGAATGCATAGGGAAGGGATCACAAAGAAGAAAATTGAGATATGGAAAAGGGAATGTGTTTCCTCCACATAAATAGACTTAAGCACAATTAACCCAGCCAGGATTCTCTTTTTATCTCCTCTGCTTTGCTGTTTGGTGCCTCTTGCCAGCATTTTCCCTTGGCTTTCTAATCTGAAGATTTTATCTTGGGTAGACAATGTGTGGACAGAGTCCATTCTTCTGTATCCATAAGGCCTAGCTTAATGTTCGTGTGGAGAATCAGTAAGTGAATGAGAAAGTGGACATTAAATAGAAATTTCTGCTTTTTCTTTCATCCAAAGTAGTGCATCTATCCTTTTCTTATACTCTTCCTAACTTAGCACATTCCAGGGTCGTGTTTGCGGAAGTGAATGGTATATATCACCTCATAAGTTCAAATTCAGGAATAGCAGAAGAGATGCTAGTAATAGGAGCATATATGCACAAGACTGCAGGGCAATTGTTTGTTCACTGTGTGCTATTTTGAGCCAATGATGTGGCATGGTTGATGCTAAAGTCAAGAAAAACCTACAATATCCTAACAGAACCGATGGTCTCAGTCCACTGTGATTTGTGCAGACCGTCCTTCCAGAGTATTGCAAGCATGCCATCCCTACCTTAAATACTGTTTAGACAAAGAAAAAGAAAACTTAGCTGAGGCCAAAGACTAAACAATGATGACCAAAGGGGTTGTATGGAGTAAAATAATCTAAAAGAATGCAGGGGACTGTCAGGGAGGAAGGGAAAAGGAGAGCTTTATGCCCTTTGGGAGGAAAAGGTAGAAGAGTTTTTAGGTGTGTGCAGTGTGAGCTCTTTTATACCAATTTTTTAAAAGCTGCCTCTGGCCAGACAAATTATAAGCAGGTGGCCTTTACAAATAGACTCTACCAGAGGTGCACCTGCCTTGCAAGTAGAAAATGATGCCCCTTCCTCTGAGTGGCTACAATCCTAAGGGCAAGCTCCACAGGAGCCAGAATTCAGCCTCCCACCCTTCCCTCAGCCAGGTGCCTTTGGCAAAAGAGCAAAGTGCTCACAATGTGTAGTCAACACTTCAGAGGAGTGCACGAAAAAGAGAGTAGAGGAAGGTAACCAACAGAGGTCTGGCATTTGTGTTGCTCAGTTACAGTTTCATTTCATTGGGTGTTAGGGTGATACTTCTTTCCACCCATTCTCCTGTAGAATTGCTTCCATTTGCAAATCACTTTAGGTCTCCTTCTGGCCCCTCACTTGCACCTCCAGGGTAAGGGTGGGAGTGATTTAGTTGATTGACTTGTTCCCCCCAAAATGAGTATGTTCAGCTTAGTTACTTGTAGATTATTTCTTGTCATTCGTCTACAGACAGTGCCCATCTGGTCTGCACAGCTAGGCTGCAAGCAATGTAGGATGTAGGATAGGTACTGTCACCTTCCCATGACACACGCATTCCTAAAGTCTGCATTCTGGGGGAGCAAGTTTATTTCAATATTACTATCAAGCTCAGTAAAGTTCCTAGGTAAGCATATACTCCAATCTATTTTTTTATTGATAAGACTGATAGTTTGATCTCCTTTACACTGATACCTATTTCTCTCCCTTAATTTGCACCAAATTTAAGGAAGGGGAGAGAAAGGAACTACTGGTTAGCTCTACAAAACACCAACAGAAGAAACTAAGAAGTGAATAGACTATCAAGAAATGAGGAACATGAGAATGAATAAATTTTCGAGATATTTTGGCTGTAAGAAGAAAAGAACACCTAAGAAGCCAGTGTAGGCCGTTCTTTTAAAACCACAGTAGGGCCCTTACCGTGCAGTGGCCTGTTAGAGAGATAAAATAAAAGACTTTGTCACTGAATGGACAAAGTTTTGAAAGTAGAGGTGAGAAACAGAGATTGATGGCACAGCATAGAGGAAATAAGCAGGAGAAAATAAATGGTTTCCAATGTCATTGAAAATAAGAATGAGAAAATGGAGAAAGACAATAATTATCAGCCCCATGAAGTACCAGGAAATTTCAATTAGCATAATTAAGCCCATTTTGCAGATGAGGAAACTGAGTCATATAGAGGGTAGGGAGCCTTCGTTGTTTTTAATAGTGCATCTGGAAGTGTATGTTAAGATGAAGAAGAGGGAGACGAGGGATCTCGTGATAGAGAGAGTAAATGAAATTACAGTATGAAAAACCCTGGGGAAAGCCTAGAAGTCATTATGATTGTGAAGTTAATCCATGCTCAATTTGCAAACCACTAAATCTGGCTTCATATTTAAATCTCCACAGGTGCTTGTTGAAAATAAAGATTCTTGGTCTCCCTACCAGTGATTCTGATTCAGTGGATCTGAAGCAGTAGCAGAAATCTGTATTTTTATCAAACACTTAAGGCAGTTTAATGCAGACCAGCTTTGAGGATTCAGCAACCTTAAATTACTGCTTTCACCATATCATTCCTTGCTTACCAAATTAGAATTGCTCCCATCTTCAAACTCCATAAGGTATAAAACCCTCTACTTATCTTAAAGACTTTTTAATAGTCTAGTTTCACATGACCTATCCAACTTTATCACACAGCACTTTCAACACAGCCTCGTTGTTGGGAGGAGATCTCTTCTGTATTCAGCTAGGGAACTTTACCCTCTTCTACAACTATCAAAATTCTGTGTATCCTTAAATTTTCAGTTTAATTAACACCTCTTGTCCAAAGGTACTTTTAGCTAGCATCACCTTGGTGGTCTCTGCCATCTTCAGTCTTAATACATTTATCATCTGGGTCTTTGCACTTAAGATTTAAATATCTTGTTTGCTGCTTTCTGTATCATGGACATTGGTCTCATCTATGAAACTAACTTGTAATGTACTTCTTTGTATTGCACCCCACTTCCTACTACACTTGTGGGTCCAGAGTGGGTACTCATAAGTTAATATAGGGAGAGAGATGAGGAAAGGGACGTATGTTTTGGCTAAGATAACTAAAAAGTCAGGCACATTAACTCTGCTTCCCTTGGTATTAGCTTCACTCTTGGGCACACCCTTCCAGGTTGTGGCCCTTTGCATCTTCAGGCGTACTTCTTCCGAGCTAAGTCACCCTAGTAGAAAGAAATAGCTTTTCTTTCCCTCAGGAGCAAATCTACAAATGTTCACAATTTTAGAATCCCCGTGGAGCTGGGATAATATTGGATAATAGTCATTTCTGAAAATGGATGAAGACCAAAAAACAATTCCAAAGAAGTATTCATCACCCTCTTGGGCTGTCTATTTTTAGCCTCAATTTTGCTCCCAGAGAAACAGGCAAATAACTTTGTTGTCCATTTCCCCCTTCTAAATGTGCATCTGACTTTCTCGCTTTACTTACTCATTGCATTGGCATTTTTGGTTTCTAATCCCTTTCAGCTGTTCTGACCACCTTAAAGAGTCTTAATAATTCAAGAACCCTTCCTCAATGAAATACTGTGTATGTACCTGTACCCACCTGCCTACAAAGAGGTTGTATTGAAAGTGCTGTGTGAGAAGGTTGGTCAAGCCATGTGAAACTAGACTAGGAACAGTCTTTAAGTAGAGGATTTTATACCTTATGGAGTGTGAAGATCAGAGTATCTGGGAGCAGAATTTTGCACTATACAATGCACGTTAAATAGAATAAGGCACAATGGTTAGTCGCTCTTGCATGGATTGTCTCTTTTGCAATGTTGTGGGAGTTTTTGTGAAGTAGACTGGGTATTTTTGTGGACTCTAAACTTCTATAACATGGTTTTATTTACTTGTCAATCCAAATTTTGTCTGACAAATGCCATGTCATGATTGAAGTTTTAAAAAAAGAAGAGAAAAAGGAAGAGAGCATTTCTTTCCCAATTGTTGCAGCTGAAGTTCCAGGTCACAATCTCATTGGCCAAGGTTGGGCACGTGTCCATTACTGGAGCAAGGGGTAAAAATAACCCCACCCAGATGATTGATGTGAAGAACGGTGATTGCTTAAACGGAAACTGATTGACTGTTACCAAGAGTGATGGGAGAAGAGTCACTGGGAAGGGAAAAATAACTGATATCCATGTCTCCAGATTAGACCTCTAGTGTTCCCTTAGGAAAGGTGAAATTGGAAGCAGATGAAGTTGGCATTTCAAAAGACAGTCAGTAGGAAGCAAAAGAAAATGAGGAAGTTGTAGAGAACTTCAGTTTGAAACCATAAATATTTGGTGAACAGTGTGAGTAGAGAAACATTTCTTAGGTATACTCCTTAAGTTAGTGAAAGGAGCATCTAGTTAAGAAAAATTTGGGAGGATGAATATGAAAAAGCTATCAAAAGTAGGCTGGAATTGCTAGAATTGTGCTCCACGTAAAAATAACTGTATACTTACCTTGTTCATAGAGGCAACTAGAAAGCTTCAAGACAGAGAAATTAGGAATAATTCAGATGTCGAAACTGAAAAGGAGCATAAAAACCCTGCTATGTTAATAAAATCTTAACTACAATGTGAAGCATGGCTTGACCAGAAAAATCTAACTTATTCACCTGAAATGACTTGGTAACAAAATCTCTAGGATGTTCTTAGCTCTTTTTTCTTTTTCTTTTTTAATTTTTAATTTTTGTAGGTACATAGTAGGTGTATATATTTATCTCATATACTCATAGAGTTTATGAGATGTTTTGATACGGACATGCAATGTGAAATAATCACATTATGGCAGATAGGGTATCCATTCCCTCAAGCATTTATCCATTGTGTTACAAAAAATACAATCACACCCCTTTAGTTATTTCTAAATGTACAACGAAATTATCGTTGACTATAGTCATGCTGTTGTGCTATTGTCTTAGCTCTTTCAAGAACATATACAATCTGGAAACAAAGCATAACACCTTACTCAAGACAATCATTTCCAAAATCCTGAAAAGGCAAAGTCATAGAAGTACACGTGTTTGTATAACTTCTTGACTTGGAGCAGGGAACATTATCTATAGGGAGCTGCATTTCAGTGAGAATATACTGGGGTCCACTCTCCAAATGTTTTATGAAGTACATTCAATGGTGTGGGCCACACCTAAGAAAATTGATGGATGGTTCCTCTTTTGCCTTGGTTTGTAACAAAAAGAAATTCTTTTAAAGTTATTGTCAACAATATCTTTCTTTAGCTAAAAACGGAAAAGGGGTCATTTATTTGATTTTCAGTTGTGTGACCATTCCGAACATTCTTTAGAAATGAAGTATTAAAATAGAAAGAAAAAGTAGTAAGGATTCCTTTTATTTAAAAAAAATCAAGAAAGCTCATTTGATCATGATAATTATGCTGAAAGACGAAATGCCTCTATGTAGAGTTTAATGGGTTGAACCACTAAAGTTTCTCCAATAAAATATTCTGGTTGGATGCAATTAACATTTGATCAGAGACTTGGACATAAAATTTACTGGTATTTAACTACATTGATAAATAGGTACTAGGGCCTGAGCACCAGAATTTTCTATGTTAACCAGTAGTACAATTTTCTCTTATGTTAACCAGTAGTATGTGCACGTGTGTGTGTGTGTGTTTATATATATATATATGTTGTACTACATGTATATAAGTTTATAGTATATATAGAGTTTAGTAACTAAACTAAATTTATGCTTTGAGCAATATATATACACACACATATATATACATTTATACACATATATACATATATACGTATGTATGTATAGATACACATACATACATATATACATATATATGTATATAGTATATGTAGTTTAGTAACTAAATTTATGCTTTGAGCAATATATTTACATATTGCTCAAATATATATACGTATTGCTTAAAGCATAAATTTAGTTTAGTTACTAGATAAAAAGTGAAGTCTAGATTTTTTTCCGTGGTTGGTTACTTCCATGTCAAGCAGGAATATCCAATATTTTGGCTTCCTTGGGCCACATTGGAAGAAGAATTGTCTTGGGCCACTTATAAAATACACTAACAGTAATGACAGCTGATTAGCAAAAAAAAAAAAAAAAACAACATAATGTTTTAAGAAAGTTTATGAGTTTGTATTGGATGCCACCCACATGTCCTGGGGTGCATGTGGTCCACTGGCCACAGGTTGGACAAGCTTGATGTAAAGCATTTTATAGGATGCTATAAATCTGTGAAATAATGAGCCTAATTCCCCAAAGTGGACTGGAGAATATCTTGTATACAGCGCCTATTCAAGGTGTCATAAAAGGCCCCAGATTTAGATTTGTGATGTTATTTTCACATGAGATTATGATAGACAAGTTGTTAAGATTGAAAAAAGTTGATATTCTTCATAACACTTTAAATATGCATGCCATTATTAAAACATACAACCCAACACATTATAAATTAATATATCTTATTTAATTTGTTGTTTGTTGAGTTGCCTGATTATGTTGTCTTGAATTTGGATGATTAAAAGCATTATTAAATGTGAATATTTACGATATACTTTAATTTTTGTAACCATGTGTTGGCTTTTCTTAATTTTTTTTTAATGTTTAGGATCTTCTGACCTAACCCTCTCCAATGACTTTGAAAAGGTCATACATACACAACAATGGAGAACAGCTCTTTGCAGATTTATTTGAAGAGGAGAGGGCAATGTGCCATCAGATCGTTGGCCCACAACACAACCAGACACATGTGTCATTGCTTTGGGGTCCCTTTGCTGTGTCTCCCTTGAGGCACCATGGTCTTTCCGGGAAGTAACGTTGAAACCTTACCATGAGGGAAAATGGACAGATGCCGAAGAGAAGTTAAGAAAGTTTGAGTACCAACACTTCTGGCTCTTCCTTACAGGCAATCATGATGCTAACAGCATACATTTCTTGGAAAACCCATGTATCTAAATCAAACACTTGCAATGGTCTTGTATCCTGCATTTTCTGAGACAATCTTAATTTGAAGTATCATTTTATGTTTCCTAATTTGAAATTCAAATATACATGTATGCATATATATGTGTATATATGTGTGTGTATATATGCCATCTTATGCAGAAATAAGAGGAATGTAGAAAAGGAAAAAGGTTTTTCTCCTTTCTACAGTTTCAGAGGACATCTGGAGGTGTGTTCTGGAGTGAGGCGGGGGAAATGGACAGATATATTATGTCCATTCCCTCTTACAGATCACAGTATGAAAGGTGGAACATCTCAGTGAACATCAAGGAGCCAGGGGCAGGGGAAATCTCTTATTTATACATATATGAGCTCAAATGGCTTGGCAGTATATACATAGTTTCACTTTGATAGCAGAATAACCTTTCAAGAATTCTGAAATATAAATAAGAAATCAAATAAAAATGATATAGCTCCCATTAAATAAAAGCAGAGTGTGCAGCAATGTAACACAAAGTGTTGCTTCTAAGGGCCTGATGACAAATCACTTGAGCCCTGCTCTTAAGAATTATCTCAGATCTGGAGCCCCACACCGGAATTATATATTATATTGCGCATTTATTTATCAGTTAGGATAATGCGGGGTTGATCTCTCCGAAACAGCTGTCCATTTTGTGCCTTCATATTTTAATGCATCTTCAAGATACAGCCAACAAACCAACCTCAATCTTCTGTTGCCAGGACAGTGTCATAACTTAGTTTAACATTTCCTCTAGTGATTTTTTTTTTCTTAGCAGTTGATGTGCATGTCAAATAAAGTCTGTCAAAGCTATTTCTCATAACATAAATTCCAGATGTTTTTGGCTTCTCAAAAGGAAGATGTAATAGGTTTGCTTTTACTAATACACTTAGATAATGAAAATAGAAGTATGGCTATAAAGTCCTTTTATATGCTTTTCATGTTGAAGTATGTAAGCCATAATATGTGTTCCTCTTCTTCCTAAATGAGGTCTATACGCAGAAAAAAAAGATTTAAAGTAGGAAGAAAATGGAGTTGGTATTAGGCCAAGCTAAAACATAGCTACTTTTGATTAATTAAAATCAAAAGGATAAAATATACTGTAGTTTACACTTTCCATTGTCTTCATTCATTCTATATTCAGGAGTCATTTATCAGGAATCTATTGTGTACTCAGCACTATGTGATAAGTGAAAGGCAGAGCAAATATTCTATAGGAGGAGACAAGGTCTTTACCATGAAAAAAATTAGTGACATATTCAGAGGCAATATATAAGCAAATAAGAGAAAGGCACAATAGCTAAAACGGAAGCAATAAAAAAATAGCTGAAAGAAATAATAACTTTGTGTAGGGTTAATTTAGGAAAATACTGAGGCAGATGCACCCAGCATGTGGCCCTAGACCACAGCATCAGCAGCATTACTTGGGAATTTGTTAGAAATGCACTTTTTCAGGTCCCACCCCAAATCTATGACTCAGAAGCCCTGGGTTGGTACCCAGCAAGCTTTACTTTAATAAAGCCTGCAGGTGATTCTGATGCACACTGGACTTTGAGAATGACCACAGAGAAAATAATGTCCCGGCACTCACGTACCTGTCCTGTATAATGTGCCTCCCTTAAGTATCTGAGTGTCTAAAAAGCAGGTTCTTCAACAAAATGATTCCCAGACTTAGCCTGCAGTGTCACAGTCCTGCCATTTAAATCCTCTGACCCCCAGCAAAGCTATGGAGAAAAACTGACTTCAAGCAAGGTCAGCACAGAATATTTGATTTTTCCCTCACCCGAAAGTCATCAGATTAAGGGACATGTTGCTTCCTACTGCTACAGGATTCTAATCAGTGACTGATGTAAGTATAAACTGGCCTAACTCTAATTTTTAGTCTTTCTGATAAGGTTTTCAGAGCAGCACATCATGTGTTTACTAAATTCATTTGGTCTGTTTCAAAGTTTGTCACAAATCGTGGACTTTGACCTAAATGGAGTCAGACATGCACTCTCTCTCTCTGTCAAACCTGTTATAACTACATTTGCAATTCTTTTACTCTCAGCTGTTACTTAAAACTCATTTACTTTCTCCATGCACTCTGTTTGGGTGTTTATTTTATTTTATTTTATTTTATTTTATTTTTTAGACGGAGTTTCACTCCTGTTGCTCAGGCTGAGGTGTAATGGTGCAATCTTGGCTCACGGCAACCTCTGCTTCCCAAGTTCAAGCGATCCTCCTGCCTCAGCCTCCCAAGTGGCTGGGACTACAGGGGTGTGCCACCACGCCTGGCTAATTTTGTATTTTTAGTAGAGACGGGTTTTCTCCATGTTGGTCAGGCTGGTCTCGAACTCCTGACCTCAGGTGATCCACCCACCTTGGCTTCCCAAAGTACTGGGATTATAGGCATGAGCCACCGCACCCGGCCCTATTTTGTTTTTTAAATAAATTTGGTCTAATACAAATGTATCTTAAGACCTGGAGTTTTTTTTCAATTTACCTGGACCACTTGGTGTTATATGCTATGAAATCTAAAAAGATTTTCATTTAGTTTATCTTTGTTCTTTGAGTGTCTGGCTGTATGAAACTACATTCCATTTAGATCAGTAGTTCTCAATCAGGGACAATTTGTGCCACCCTGGGACATTTGGCAATGTCTGACACACATTTAGTTATCACAACTGGAGGGTGTTGCCACTGGCATTTAGTGCGTAGAGACCAAGGGTGCTGCCAAACACCCTACAACACACAGGGCAGCAGTGCCTCCTCCTCATCACCGCCAAATAATTATCGGTTCAAAATGCAAATAATGTACAGGTAAAAAATCCTTGGTTCACGTGGATTCCACTCTCTCTCAAAGAGAAAGCTGAACAACTAAAAATGCAAAGTGTAGGATTTAGCAATGTGAACACTCCTGATTTCTTAGTTCGTTTATGAGATCAATGCTGGTTTTGCTGCAAGTAGCAACCTCACTTTTAAAAATGGAAATCCTCACAGCAATAATCCCAGCATTTTGGGGAGCTGAGGTGGGAGGATCCCTTGAGCCCAGGAGTTTGATACCAGCCTGAGCAACATAGTGAGACCCTATCTCTACAAAATTAAAAAAAAAAAAAAAAAGACCAGGTGCAGTGGCTCACACCTATCATCACAGCACTTTGGGAGGCTGAGACTGGAGGATCACTTGAGCCCAGGAGGTCAAGGCTGCAGTGAGCCTGGATCGCACCACTGCAGTCCAGGCTGGGTGTCCGAGTGAGACCCTGCCTCCAAAAAAAAAAAGAAAGAAAGCCTTTCTCTTATTAAACAAAAGGAAAAATTGATGGGTACTTGTAGAAAAAGTCATAGAGCCACAGGTTACAGAACTTTTGGATTTTAAGCTTGCTACTACTTCTAAATAGTTTAGCATCTACTTTGATTTTATCATTAGTGCATTGCCATTCTGTGTCAGTAGTAAGCTACGGTGTTTTTGTATTTACAAATTCAAGAATTTTGAATAAATGATTAAAGTGGAACGAGAATGAAAAAAGAAGAAAGAATTATAAACTCCTTAGAACTCCCCTTATCTATCACCACAACCACCATGACCATTATTTTATAGATAGAGAGCAGAGGTGAGGTGTCCAGTTAAACTCAACTGCTTGCCCTGGGGATGAGTCATTCATGTCTTTCCTTGACCTCTCTGCTTCTCTCCCTTCCCCGCCAATTTATCTCTTCTTGCCTTTATGCCCTTATCATTTCTCCTTTACACCACCTCAGTTGTCCTTCCCATTTCTTTGCCATCTCCTTTTTTCCCCTTTGTCAAGTTTCTGAAACAAGCTCAGCTCTCTTTCCTTCTACATTTCTTACTCTAAATACCACACATTTTTTGCCCATGTGCAGCTATCTGGATTTATGTACCATGAAAGAGGACTTTGTTTGTATACAGTAGCACACACCTATAATCACTCAGAAATAAAAATTACTTTCATCTAGATCTAGTCTTGAAAATTGTCTGTTTTCTCTCTTGCATCAAGTAGACCGCATGGTCTTACACAGAGGAGCAAAAACAATGGAACCTGCCATTAAAACAACCTTGTACTACCGTTTAGAAAAATGCTGCAGCAGGGTGAGTGCTTCTCACTATGTCCCCCTCATTCTAAGCCCCATGCCAAGAAAAATAAAGTTTTAGGTTAAAAGGAAATTAGTTACTCATTTGTTATCTGTCAGTAGCAATAAAGAGGGAGTTTGCCGAGCATCAGGCATCTAATGATAACAATCAGTTGAATGGTCTACAAAATAATTGACTTCCATTTATTTGGCTGTCTGATTTCTTCTTTATCACTTGTCCTAGCTAAGTTCTATCCAGTTTATTTTGTTTGTGCACTATCCTGTATACATATTTAGGATTATGCACAATAGAACACTGGCCGAAAGATCAATAATCAATTTCAATTATGCTATATTACATGTCACATGTTATGTTTGCATCGAGTCCTGTATTTGGATACACTACACTTTATATTCTCCATTGCTATACAGCATGCTGTTCACAGTGACAAAGAACCATCTGATCTGCCATGTTCTGAATATTAATATCAACTATACTGGGTTTTATTTGTTTGGGTCATGAAGATTTAATAATTTAACCACAGGTCACTGGAGTTCTGTTGTGTCATCAAATAATTATAGAATTTATGTTTTATCAGCAGCAAAACTACCCTAGTATTCTAAATTCCACTTATTGTTCTTTAGCTTAATGCTTACTGTTACCCTTTCTCAACATGTTTTCCCATCATGAAAATTAACCCACTCTATATCTTTCTGGAAAGAAAATAAACTGCTCCCTTGCCAAGCCTTTCATTATGCTGCTTCTTTCCTTCATGAATTGTGATCTAACAGTAGCCCAGCAAAAAGCCCAAGCCTTTGAAGTGTTGTGCTAATTTGATTAATACATAGTTACATCCTGTTATGATGCACTTTGCCTTATGCATTTTAAATGGAAAATGCAGAGTGGATTACATTTGTGTTAAAAACACAGCATACTAAATGAACAGCACTGAAAGCAGTCTATAATAACAAGCTCTGCAACCACTTTAAACATGCAGAAGGTTATTGTTTGTAGGTTAATGATAATTATATGAAAATATATGTTTTTGCAACAATTAACACGTCAATAAAAATACTGGTGAGGTTAATACAGCTATACTTAAAAAATATTTATTCCACCAGTAATTTAAAAATAATTCCATAAATATTCTAATATACTTGTCTAAGTTATATGTGCATGTATCCACACATGTACAGAAGTAGTTCATACATTCTTTGGAAAAAAGTACCTAAGTCAACCTAAGATATTATAGAATCAAGGGGTAAGAGCGTACTTTCCTAGAAAGAGGTACACGTTTTCATGCTTGTTACTGAAAGGAAACAAGCAAATTGCCAGGGTTACTTGAAATAACAGGGTTCATTTTGTGTGTATCTTATTAAGATTCAGGGTCTCAGGGTAGGTTGGTGAAAAGAAGAGACTGCGTCCTGCAACAAGATTTGTCCAAAGTTCTTCATATTGTCTCAACCTAAATTTTGTCTCTGGAGGCATTACAAAGTATTATGATACTGCATTCTTAATATACACCTCAAGTGGATGCTAATGACCTTAAAGATCATAAAAATATATCTTTGTAATATGGTAAAAAGTTAATGAATATATTACATCACCATTTTTGGAGACACATGCTCAACTATTTTTCCATTTGGAACATACATTTTTATGGTTACAAAACGTCTTTCCCTTCCATTTAGCTTTTTTCAATGACTAATGGCGGTTTACAATAGTTTACAATAGCTTAAAATGGCTTAATCTCTTTAAGTACTTCCATTCGGATTTTTTCTGTTCACACAACAATCATACTGAATCCTACACCCAAATCTATTGAATGAACCCTTTGGCAGCTGGTTAAAATTCATGATTGTGCTCTCTATTGGATCAGAAACTCCTAAGTAGCCAAAGAAAAGCAAAAAACACTTCCATGATAGCTCACCAAATTTGCTGTCTAGTAACCATGGTATAACTAATTGTATTTATCACCTAGAATTACGTCAGAAAAGAGAAAAATCAGCATCCACCCTTTTCTTTTCTTCTCTTTTTTCTTTTTTTTTTTTGTTTGTTTGTTTTTTGAGATGGAGTCTTGCTCTGTCGCCCAGGCTGGAGTGTGCAGGAGTGGTCTTGGCTTACTGCAAGCTCCACCTCCTGGGTTCAAGCAATTCTCCTTTCTCAGCCTCCCGAGTAGCTGGGATTAGAGGTGCCCTCCACCAGGCCTGGCTAATTTTTGTATTTTTAGTAGAGATGAGGTTTCTCATCTTGGCCAGGCTGGTCTCCATCTCCTAACCTCATGATCCACCTGCATCGGCCTCCAAGTGTTGGGATTACAGGCGTGAGCCACCACGCCCTGCCCATCTTTTTCTTAAATATGAAAACCATTGCTGTTACTTAAACCTAAAATAGAACTAGAAGAAAACTTTGTATCAGTACACTTTCACCTTATTTGTATAGTCTACAAAGTCATGTACAAAAGGATCTATGAAGTAATAAGGTTTTCAATTTTTATAAAAGCTGAAGCAGAATCTTCTCTCCATATTCAAATGTAGGATCTTTGAGATTAAAATGAAATACCAGCCTAGTGTGGTGAAGTTTATAGGGGGTCATTAAGTTTCTATGACTGTTTATTTTATTAAAATCAATACTCTTGATAGTACAATAGGGTGACTACAGTAAATAATAATTTAATTATACATTCAAAAATAACTAAAAGAGTATAATTGGATGATTTGTAACACAAAGGATAAATGCTTGAGGGAATGAATAACCCTTTTCGTGATGTGATTGTTATACATTGCATGCCTGTGTCAAAATACCTCATGTGCCCCATAAATATATATATACCTACTATAAGCACACAAACATTAAAAATTTAAAAAATAAACATAAACATAAAATCAGTTCTGTAGCTTTGGGGAAATACTTAATTTTCCTGGACCTCAGACTCATCATTTTCATAGTTATCCATTAAAATGTGTTTTATAATGCTCTTCAAATAATTTTGACCACTCATAATAAAGAGATATTTTACATGATGGTCCAGTACTCACAAACATGCACACACCTCCTGCACATATACACACGCAGACAACTAAAGCAAGATTTTTCATGAACCAGTACTTACCCTTACAACTTGTAACGAATATTGATATTTTGTATCTTTTTAAAAAATTCTAGTTACAACTCATTAGGTTTTGCTCTTGATGTTTGAAAAAGAAAAGGCCAAGATGTCTAAAGCATGGTCCATCTCTACCCTTCTCTCAATGGGTTATGTGAATATGTTGTTTCACATGGACTCTGATAGTACATTTGCTCACTTTTGCCATTAATGCTATTATACACTATCAATTCTCTTTTGGTTTGTGAGGTGTTTCCTTTTTTTTTTTTCATTTAGAATTGATTTGTTTCAGCATCATAACTTCTTTTATTATTTTATTTTATTATTATTATACTTTAAGTTTTAGGGTACATGTGCACAATGTGCAGGTTTGATACATATTTATATATGTGCCATGTTGTTGTGCTGCACCCATTAACTCATCATTTAGCATTAGGTATATCTCCTAATGCTATCCCTCCCCCCTCCCCCTACCCCACAACAGTCCCTGGAGTGTGATGTTCTCCTTCCTGTGTCCATGTGTTCTTATTGTTCAATTCCCACCTATGAGTGAGAACATGTGGTTTTGGTTTCTTGTCCTTGCGATAGTTTGCTGAGAATGATGATTTCCAGTTTCATCCATGTCCCTACAAAGGACATGAACTCACCATTTTTTATGGCTGTGTAGTATTCCATGGTGTATCTGTGCCACATTTTCTTAATCCAGTCTATCGTTGTTGGGCATTTGGATTGGTTCCAAGTCTTTGCTATTGTGAATAGTGCTGCAATAAACATACGTGTGCATGTGTCTTTATAGCAGCATGATTTATAATCCTTTGGGTATATACCCAGTAATGGGATGGCTGGGTCAAATGGTATTTCTAGTTCTAGATCCCTGAGGAATCGCCACACTGACTTCCACAGTGGTTGAACTAGTTTACAGTCCCACCAACTGTGTAAAAGTGTTCCTATTTCTCCACATCCTCTCCAGCACCTGTTGTTTCCTGACTTTTTAATGATGGCCACTCTAACTGGTGTGAGATGGTATCTCATTGTGGTTTTGATTTGCATTTCTCTGATGGCCAGGGATGATGAGCATTTTTTCATGTGTCTTTTGGCTGCATAAATGTCTTCTTTTGAGAAGTGTCTGTTCATATCCTTTGCCCACTTTTTGATGGGGTTGTCTGTTTTTTTTGTTGTAAATTTGTTTGAGTTCATTGCAGATTCTGGATATTAGCCCTTTGTCAGATGAGTAAGTTGCGAAAATTTTCTCCCATTTTGTAGGTTGCCTGTTCACTCTAATGGTAGTTTCTTTTGCTGTGCAGAAGCTCTTGAGTTTAATTAGATCCCATTTGTCAATTTTGGCTTTTCTTGCCACTGCTTTTGGTGTCAGAACTCTCCACCCCAAATCAACATAATATACATTTTTTTCAGCACCACACCACACCTATTCCAAAATTGACCACATAGTTGGAAGTAAAGCACTCCTCAGCAAATGGAAAAGAACAGAAATTATAACAAACCGTCTCTCAGACCACAGTGCAATCAAACTAGAACTCAGGATTAAGAAACTCACTCAAAACCACTCAACTACATGGAAACTGAACAACCTGCTCCTGAGTGACTACTGGGTACGCAATGAAATGAAGACAGAAATAAAGATGTTCTTTGAAACCAACGAAAACAAAGACACAACATACCAGAATCTCTGGGACACATCCAAAGCAGTGTGTAGAGGGAAATTTACAGCACTAAATGCCCACAAGAGAAAGCAGGAAAGATCCAAAATTGACACCCTAACATCACAATTAAAAAAACTAGAAAAGCAAGAGCAAACACATTCAAAAGCTAGCCAAAGGCAAGAAATAACTAAAATCAGAGCAGAACTGAAGGAAATAGAGACACAAAAAAAAACCTTCCAGGAGCTGGTTTTTTGAAAAGATCAACAAAATTGATAGACTGCTAGCAAGACTAAAAAAGAGGAAAAGAGAGAAGAATCAAATAGACGCAATAAAAAATGATAAAGGGGATACCACCACCGATCCCACAGAAATACAAACTACCATCAGAGAATACTCCAAACACCTCTATGCAAATAAACTAGAAAATCTAGAAGAAATGGATAAATTCCTCGACACATACACTCTCCCAAGACTAAACCAGGAAGAAGTTGAATCTCTGAATACATCAATAACAGGATCTGAAATTGTGGCAATAATCAATAACTTACCAACCAAAAAAAGTCCAGGACCAGATGGATTTGCAGCCAAATTCTACCAGAGATACAAGGAGGAACTGGTATTATTCCTTCTGAAACTATTCCAATCAATAGAAAAAGAGGGAATCCTCCCTAACACATTTTATGCGGCCAGCATCATCCTAATACCAAAGCCTGGCAGAGACATAACCAAAAAAGAATTTTAGACCAATATCCTTGATGAACATTGATGCAAAAATCCTCAATAAAATACTGGCAAACCGAATCCAGCAGCACATCAGAAAGCTTATTCACCATGGTCAAGTGGGCTTCATCCCTGGGATGCAAGGCTGGTTCAACATATGCACATCAATAAATGTAATCCAGCATATAAACAGAACCAAGGACAAAAACCACATGATTATCTCAATAGATGCAGAAAAGGCCTTTGACAAAATTCAACAACGCTTCATGCTAAAAACTCTCAATAAATTAGGTATTGATGAGACGTATCTCAAAATAATAAGAGCTATCTATGACAAACCCACAGCCAATATCATACTGAATGGGCAAAAACTGGAAGCGTTTCCTTTGAAAACTGGCACAAGACAGGGATGCCCTCTCTCACCACTCCTATTCAACATAGTGTTGGAAGTTCTGGCCAGGGCAATCAGGCAGGAGAAGGAAATAAAATGTATTCAATTAGGAAAAGAGGAAGTCAAATTGTCCCTGTTTGCAGATGACATGATTGTATATCTAGAAAACCCCATTGTCTCAGCCCAAAATCTCCTTAAGCTGATAAGCAACTTCAGCAAAGTCTCAGGATACAAAATCAATGTACAAAAATCACAAGCATTCTTATACACCAATAACAGACAGAGAGCCAAATCATGAGTGAACTCCTATTCACAATTGCTTCAAAGAGAATAAAATACTTAGGAATCCAACTTACAAGCGATGTGAAGGACCTCTTCAAGGAGAACTACAAACCACTGCTCAATGAAATAAAGAGGATACAAACAAATGGAAGAACGTTCCATGCTCATGGGTAGGAAGAATCAGTATCTTGAAAATGGCCATACTGCCCAAGGTAATTTATAGATTCAATGCCATCCCCATCAAGCTACCAATGACTTTCTTCACAGAATTGGAAAAAACTACTTTAAAGTTCATATGGAACGAAAAAAGAGCCCGCATCGCCAAGTCAATCCTAAGCCAAAAGAACAAAGCTGGAGAAATCACGCTACTTGACTTCAAACTATACTACAAGGCACAGTAACCAAAACAGCATGGTACTGGTACCAAAACAGCATGGTACTGGTACCAAAACAGAGATATAGATCAATGGAACAGAACAGAGCCCTCAGAAATAATGCCACATATCTACAACCATTTGATCTTTGACAAACCTGACAGAAACAAGCAATGGGGAAAGGATTCCCTATTTAATAAATGGTGCTGGGAAAACTGACTAGCTATATAGTAGAAAGCTGAAACTGGATCCCTTCCTTACACCTTATACAAAAATTAATTCAAGATGGATTAAAGACTTACATGTTAGACCTAAAACAATAAAAACCCTAGAAGAAAACCTAGGCAATACCATTCAGGACATAGGAGTCAGCATCATAACTTCTAAGTGAAGACTGATAATAATTGGTCTCTGTTCATATTGTGTCATTTCTTTACAAAGCATTGGTAGATTATATTGTGCTTTTAAATAGTTCTTTTTAAATGTCAAAGGAAAAGCTGTTATAGATATTGAAAGATATTGATATCATGAAAAAATATTACACTTGATGCACAGCTAAATAAATGACCTACCTGTGATATTCTAAGAATTTAATATTTGGCAACCACAGATTTATATAAGTCTAATTTCATCATCACATTCTTCCCTCAAGAAAGACTAAATATACCATATTTGTTGCGAGTATTGACAATTTATCTTTCCTAAGTAGTGAAATTTGACACAAAGTTAGCCTGATGCTTGGCCCACTGAAGCCCAAGAAAGAACATAGCTAATACTCAGTAATGTAGACAGAGAAAAGACAGCTAATACTCTCAGTAATGTAGAAAGAGTAAAGAAAACATGAGATGATTTTGAAGGCTGATGTGGAAGTGTCAATATGTTAAAAACAAACTGAATACAGATGTGGAGCATTCAGTCTGTCCGGTTCATAAAAGCACAACTTCCATAGTGTGATATAGTCTTAACATTGACCTACCTCTTTTGTTTGGAGATACTGGGCTAATAGACAGAATATTTTCATGCTTTCCTGTTTTCCATCTCCACTATAAAATATGAAATCCTTTCAGCATGAAGCATCACTTAGCACAGTGCCTTGCACATAGTAGATTCTATAAATATTTGCTATTTAGATAGGACTTATCTCCTGTATGTACTCTCAAACACTAAATGTCATCATTTTAACAGAGCATCTCCAAAATTTTCTCTGAACTTGTGAGAATCACCCTAAGACTCTTT
The DNA here is from genome assembly GCF_028878055.3 of Symphalangus syndactylus. Classification (NCBI taxonomy): domain Eukaryota; kingdom Metazoa; phylum Chordata; class Mammalia; order Primates; family Hylobatidae; genus Symphalangus; species Symphalangus syndactylus. The sequence continues at coordinate 48,800,463 of NC_072440.2, forward strand.
ATGAAGGCTTGCAAATTTTCTGGACAGCCTGGTGTAAAAGGACAAAAAATTACACTCAAACTAAATTAACTATGATTTGATGTTTCTGCCATTTCCTGCCGCTGCCCTAGCTACCCAAGACATAGCTTCTTCCTAAAACTATAGCTAAAGTCTATGAGACCCACTACTTCATTGTAAATTAGCTAAATCAGAGGGAGAGTGAATACCAACCTAGAGATTTAACTGCCTGGAAGGACAGCTCGGCTATTTTAGATTGGTGTGTCTAATAGAAATATAATGCAACACACATATGTAATTTTAAATTTTCTATTGTTCCATTTAAAAAATAAAAAGTAACAGGTGAAATTAATATTATTCATATTTGTATTTAGTCCAATATATCCAAATACTATGGTTTTAATAGGTAATCAACATAAAATTTTTACTCAGGTTATTTTGCATTCTGTTTTTATACAATCTTTCAAATGCAGTGTGTATTTCACTGATGCAGCACACCTCGATTTGGACTAACCATATTCCAAATGCTCAGGAGCCACCTGTGGCTAGTGGCTTAAGTTTGGACAGCACAGCTATAGACCATTCTGCTGCTGATGACTTTGGAAGTAAACCAGGACTGAGCTCCTCGGTCAGAGGTAGTGTTTCACACTTTCAAAGTTTAAAAGGAAACTTTGAGTTAGTTACTGAAAGACAGAGAGCCCTTGTCAACATTAGGAGATGATGTCCTCTTTCTCACACTCACATCCTTTCCAAATTTCCTATTGATTACTTCCCCAGCATGAAAGAGGCAGGAAACAGGAATATCCTTTCATGGATGTGGTTGCCATCTTGACTGGTGTGGTTAGCACTAAATCCATTAGCATTAATGCTCCCCATAAGAAGCTTTGGATAAGTAGCTTTAAAATTCAAGATGATCAACAAAGAAATAGATTTTCTTGGGGGAGGGTGAAATTGTTAGAAGACAGGAGGGAGGCGGAGGTGCTGAGTCACAGTACATCAAATTGATCCTGAAAAAAATATAGGGACCCAGGGCTAATTGGAGTAATTGCCTGGGTTGGGGGAGCTGTGCCTTCCTCTTGGCCCCAATTTCTTTCTCCTGCCCTCTGCCTCTCTTACACCCATTCAGCATGCCAGCAGCCATCAGAGTTTGATGGGCCATGTCTAATCCCGGTGTAGGGAATCTGCCCAAAGTAATACCAAACTAGAGTGTTAGCTTGTCACAGAGGTCCCCTAGGATGAAATCGTTATAGATCCCATAAAACAGTGCTTCTGAAACTTCATTGTACATATAAATAACCTGGAAATCCTGTTTAAAATAGAGACTGTGATTCAGAAAGTTTAGGGGTAAGATGGTGGGAGGAGATTTAATCTCCAAGATGATGCCCATGCTGGCTATCCTGGGACCACATATTGAGTAACCAAGTCCTGTATCAGTGGTTCTTAGCTCTCTGTGTACCTTAGAATTACCTACAAAACCTTTAGAAAATAATCAGTGCTCCATCCCAGATCAATTAAACCAAAATAAGAATAGGGGCGGTTGTTCAGAGGGTGGTAAATGAGTGAAACAAGTAATAATACTTTGCTAAAGCTCTCATAGGGTGGAAAAGTGCAACATGTTTGAGACCCACTGATCTGTTCTAATGCTAGTAAAATCAAATGGCGTTCATTTATCTGCCCCGTTCCACAAGCTGCCAAGTCTTCAGAGCAAGCTGCTGAAGTCCTCTTCTGACTCTCTGGTGTTCTGTCAGCTCAACATCCAACTTCTTACTCCATATTACATCATTCCTATCCCTCTACCTGTTTTTCAGTTTAGTTCAACACGTATTACTTAATTGCCTGATGAAATCAGGAAGGAGTCAGGAGAACCAAAATTTCCCCTACGTTCAAGGAAATTTAGATCTCATTGAAAGAATCTGGGAAATTATTGTAAAGGGCTGCAACTTATCATGCTCAATTCCCACAGAAAATAGTGTTGTTGATTTCCAGAAAGTAGAGGTCTTGATTAGGTTTACCAGGAAAAGCTTTTTAAAATCAGTGAAACCCAAGGTCAGAAAGTAGCATTGAGAACATTTAAAGTCTATTCTTCTAGCAATTTTGAAATATACAGTACATTACTATTAACTATAGTCACCATGCTGTGCAACAGATCTCTAAAACTTATTTCTCTTTGTCTAATTGAAACTTTGACTGTCCCCTATTACCACCTTTTACTACCTTCTTCTCCCAGCTTCTAGTAATTGCCATTCTACTCTCTACTTCCATGAGTTTGACTTTTTAGGTCCCACATATAAGTGACATCATGCAGCATTTGTCTTCCTGTGCCTAGCTTATTTCACTCAGCATAAGGTCATCCAGGTTCATCCGTGTTGTTGCAAATGACAGAATTTCCATCTTTGTTACAGCTAAATAGTATTGTTTTGTGTACATATGCCACATATGTTAATTAGCTTCATTTAATCATTTCACATGTAAACTTACAGCAAAACATCACATTATACCCTGTAAATATACATAATTATTATTTTGTTAGTTAAAAAATTTTTGGCTGGGCACAGTGGCCCACGTCTGTAATCCTAGCACTTTGAAAGGCCGAGGCAGGTGGATCACCTGAGGTCAGGAGTTCGAGACCAGCCTGGCCAACATGGTGAAACCCCATCTCTGCGAAAAATACAAAATTAGCAGGGCATGGTGGCACATGCCTGTAGTCCCAGCTACCTGGGAGGCTGAGGCAGGAGAATCGCTGGAACCCAGGAGGCGGAGGTTGCAGTGAGCTGAGATTGTGCCACTGCACTCAAGCCTGGGTGACAAAGCAAGACTCTGTCTCAAAAAAAATAAATAAATAAATAAATAATTTAAGAAAAAAATGGGCCAGGCACGGTGGCTCACGCTTGTAATCCCAGCACTTTGGGAGGCCGAGGCGGGTGGATCACGAGGTCAGGAGATGAGACCACGGTGAAACCCCGTCTCTACTAAAAATACAAAAAAATTCGCCGGGCGTGGTGGCGGGCGCCTGTAGTCCCAGCTACTCCGAGAGGCTGAGGCAGGAGAATGGCGTGAACCCGGGAGGCGGAGCTTGCGGTGAGCCGAGATTGCGCCACTGCACTCCAGCCCGAGTGACAGAGCGAGACTCCGTCTCAAAAAAAAAAAAAAAAAAAAGAAGAAGAAAATGTCATTGAGCCCCAGTAATGAGTACTGTAACTGAATTGACCTCAGGAGAACTCAACAAGTGAAGAAGGGGTTTTAATATCAGGTCTGGGAGACTGAAGTTTGCAGGGAGCTTGAAATGCAGTTGCTAGGAGGGAAAAGGAGGTGGGATTACAAACAGAAATGTAGAAGAGACTTAGAAAATATAGCTATGGTTCCATATACTCCAGAAGGCTTCAGATGGGAAGAATGATTGTCAAAAACAAACGCATAGTCATGAATTAAAAAGGACTGGACTAAGTAACATAAAGGTAAGTTTGGGAGGCATGAAAGGACTTTAAAAAACAAAGAGGTAGGTTTTGGATAGACTGAGAAAATATATGTATTATTCTGAGTATTAGATCTAAATTCTAATGTGAAATTAAAATTGTATATGCAAAGCTCAGGAAAGAATTAACCTAGTTGGAGCCAGAAGAGACTAATCTAAAACAAGAGAAGCCAAACTGAAGAGATCTTTGAAAACTAGACACAGGTGAATTTGGAACTAATTGTAAGTGTTATTACAACTTCTGAACATGAGCGTATTTTAGATATGTTAGTTGCATGACAATTTTAAGAATAGTGGTGGCTGGATCGCCTGGAAGAAGGTGGTCAGTTAAAAAAATAAATCTAAAATATTGAAGCCAAGGTAAGGTAGAAATCACAGTGGAATGTCGGGTCGATGACAGATTGAAAAGATGCCATCATCTTTTCAATAGAGTGGGAAATGTCAATAAAACTTACTGGGAATACTTCTCTGACTTAAAAAGCTAGTAACACCAATCATAGGAAGGACACACTGAGAAGGAGATTCACTTAAAGTGGAAACATAATAAGTTCTGATTTGAACATACCAAGTATAAAGTGACCTCCAGGAGAAAATAGCCTGAAGACTTTTGACTTAAGTGGGAATACATGGAAGATATCTGGGTGAAGATAAAGGATGCTCTGACTCAAGTAACTCCAAGCCAACAATGTGAACCATTTAAAAACATGGACAATGGAGACAATTCCAAAACACGAGGGAGAATCCTTGAATCCTGCGCCCTTTTCCTCTGCTACGATATAAAGGAACCCAGTCAATTGCTTACTGATTCATCTACCTTTTCAAAATCCAAAAGTGAAAGAATCCTATAATTTTTAGTTGACCTCTCCTAGACAGATACCAATGGTGAAATACCTGGTCAGTTTAGGCTAACATTGTTCATCCTAAGCGGGGCTGTTCAGCTAAGCCAGGAGTGTCCAGTGGCCTCGATTTTTAACTGAGTGAAATCAGCCTTGTAATTCCCATTTGTCAGCCTGTGGTTCCATACTCTTCAACCTTAAACAAAATGTCCATTATCCAGCAGGACATTTTGCTTGCTGAATAAATGTAGCCATATCAGCATTTTTCAATGCCAGAAGTGGTATGGTTTTTTATATATTCATACATTCTTTTATGTGATGTAGATAGAAAGAAAAAGAAAGAGAGAGGAAGGATTTCAATATTTGGGGCTGACATTTGTCATTTTCCTTTCCTCTTTTCTTTCCTAAGTGGGTGGAAGGATTTATAAGCAGGAAACATCTTCTTTAGTACAGATAAGTGAGATTTGGTGGTTGACAACATATAATCAAACCATTTCTCCTCCTAATATCTCTAGCTGAGTTATCTCCCCCTATTTTTCTTGGTGTCCATTATAGCATTTATCCATTCATATTTACCAGTAATAATTTGGATCAAAACCAAGAATTGCTTGCTGGAGAAGGGAAGTAAGATCTTTCTTTCCAGACAATTCAGTAGTTTGGTTCCACTAACACATCTATATAGTAATAGTAATATACAGTGTTTATTGGGCCAGATAGTGGCTAAAATTTCAAATAATCTTAATTTTCAATAATTAATAGTCCTCACTATATTTGAAACCAGGTCTATCAGCACTCTGTGTTAGTAGGAAATCAATGCATCCTGAGTATCTCTATTTTTCTGCTCCAAAAAATATCTACATGGTAGAATTGTTTATTCTTCAAAGAAGATAAATATAATTTTTAAGTATAAATATTGAAAAATATGAAAAATTAATGCAAGTAAAGCATCTTTAAGTGTATGATAGCAGCTGATACTGAATTTTTGCCTGTGACATAAAATTGCAGAAATTACACAAAGCAGTGTGGGAGAAGCACACTGTTAATCAAATATGTCAATGTATCTCCAGGGCTGATAGCTAACACGTAAGTACTGACCTAAATTTTACCAGGGAACATTTTAAAAGCATTAAGCATATGCTGTTTACTTAGTTGATGCAATAAATATAAACATGCTTTGAGTTCACAATAAATTCAAAGTACAGACCTTAAATAATTCTAACATTTTAAATCAAATTGATTAATCACTAAAATACATTAGAAGAAATCTTTTCAGCAAATTTTTTTGTGAAAAAGGTCTTTTAGTCAAATTCAGTTCCTCCATTTCTATCCACTGCATGTGTAATTCATGAACCTTTAAACAGTATGAGATTATAGATAGCTAAACTGACATTTGTACTTTCACTTAGCAGCCTGAATAATCGGCACACTCTAAGCTTTTTAAATGTTAAAGCAATCACTGCTTCGAATTCATCTTGTGATGTCATTGCCACTAACAACTGACATAATAAATTTGAGGCATATGAAATCTTGAAAAGAATATTAGATATATGTCTTATTTTAAATACATAACAATTAAATGATGTACAACAAGAAGTATGTTCTGATCCATCTATTAATGAAATGCTCTTTAAAAGTGTGATGTATCATTGCTATTTTTGTACTTCTGAGCTTGCAAAGATTCTCATTTAAATGTGTTGTGCTATTTGTTCAGAGTCAGAAATAGCAGTATTACTATACGTAGAATAAGAAAATTAATGAATGTGTATACAAATGATAGCTACATTTGCAACCCATAGAAGGGACACCAAGGGCATACACAATATTTGTACTAGGCTGGACCAAAATAAAAGTGATGTGTCTGTATGTGTATATGTATGTGTGTGTAATTTACCAACTGAATATTTTCATGACTGGGACTCCTTTTACCAGTTAAATGGGCCACCCATGTAGTCAGTCAGGGTTCTTTGAGCAAATCCATTTATCTCTGCTAAGAAAATGGGCAATAGCCAGGAAAATGGGAAATGGGAAATATAATAGACCCATTCCTGTTGTCATTGGAGATATTTGATAGAACAGCCATGGTTTACTTACTTCTTTCCCACTCACATGAACCTGAAGCCAGGCGTGTTTGCACAGTATTTTCTCTCCTGCTCCAGGTTCCTATTAACAAATAAGTAGATCACCAGACTTGTCCTATCTATGTTTTTGTATGTATCATAGTAACTGGAGTATTATGGGGGTCAGGAATAACATTCTTAAAGAGAAGTCTAAAGATGCTCTTGCATGATGAGAGGATCAATCTCTGGCATGTTCTGGTGTCCTATATTCCAAAGGTTTTAAACAAATTAGGCCAACTGGTAGAAGTATATAAACAATTGAGCCAAAATAGCCATACAAGATTGTAAAGTTTCCTCTAAGAAACAAACAACTTTACAGAGCTAAACATAGACACAGATGGTCCTTTATTGTCGAAAATCTTACTCCAGAAGTGACATTTCAAATCTTATACCAACTCTAAATTGAAAAGCTATTCTCCTATAATCCAGAAATCCCATCCATCCTCCCATTCCTAATCACACACTTTGACTTTCCAACCCTTTCACATAAAATTCAAAAGATGTAGAATTTGAACTTTGTTTTTAAATGGCATGAAAAAATAAACTCCCATCAAGCTGAAACTCATCCTAAAGTCCTAGCTACTTGGAGATCAAACTTGATTTACTTAGAAAGTCTCTTTAACATCAGATAAGAGAAATTTCTTGGTTCTGATTCCTGTTCAAAATTCTTCAGAATCATTCCATCTGGAGGGATGTCCAAATCTTCTTATCTCTTATCTCCCACCACTTCCTTCCACAGACCTCCATACACACACTTCATACATGCCCCACCTAACTTATTTAATTCCCTCTTTGTTGATGACCATTCTCCCAGAGCCTCTTCTACTCCGCTTTCACTGACCACAATTCTACTTCATTAAAACCTCAGCTCATTTATTTTCCTTCTGCCTGCCCTCTTGCCCCAAAAGAACCACGTTCATCAGTTTTGATCTTACTATTCATAGATCTGCATCATTCCATCTTGAATTATTATTATAAGATTATATTGTTATATGTTAAATTATATAAATATATGTGAGCACTTTGGGAGGCCAAGATGGGAGGATCACTTGAGCCAATGAGTTTGAGACCAGCCTGGGTAACATCAGGAGACTCCACCTCTACAAAAAAATTCAAAAATTAGCTGGGTGTGGTGGCACATGGCTGTGGTCCTAACTACTCGGGATGCTGGGATAGAACTTTTATTTTGGCATGGGAGATTGAGGCTGCAGTGAGCAGTGATCATGCTATTGCACTCTAGCCTGGGTGACAGAGTGAGAATGTCTCAACAAAATGCACACAAATAAACACACACACACACACACAGACAAACACACAGACACACACACACACACACTCTCTCTCTTTAAAGAGAGAGTAAACTTCTTAAAGACCGAAATTTAAAATTATTAAATGTCCCCAAATGCTCTAATATATTAGCTTTTATGTGATAAATGACAAATCAATGTTTGTTGTTGATGATGATGAGGATGATAGTAATAAAATAATCAAAGATGAAGAATGGGAACACAGATGGCTAAAGGTTTCTTGTTTTTTTGTTTTTTTTTCCTGGCCATATGAATGTTTACATTGTCCATGAGCACAAAGGAAATCTACTGGCTGTCGGGTCCCATTTAAATTAATCTGGCAGCCCAAATAAAAATGCAGGAAAGATCACTTGCATCACACTACATGTTTTACGAAATTAAAATTAAGAATACACTCATTTCGCTGAGGGAGAAAATGAAGTAGCTTATGGTTCAAATGACCTACCAACTAAGGCATGTGAGTATATATATATATCTTCTATGGAAATATATTTTAAAGATATGTAGTTCACTGTTCTATATAGAAAGAAAATATTTCATCTTCCCATTCACTTACAAGAGTTAACATTTATTAAACACCTCCCATGTGCCGGGCTCTGTGCTGTCAAATCTCTATATTTGTCTCATTTACTGCTGAAAACAACTTCATAAATAAAATTTCATCCAATTCAGACAATGAAGTTCTGGCACAGAGAATTACGTAATTGCCCAGGTTCACACAGCTGGATTAGGAGGCAGGATTCATCGACGTGTCTGGGACCGAAGCACGTTCCTCTCACCTCCAGAGGAATGGTGAAGTGTGATTTTTTAATCTCATCGCATTTTTGGAGGATATCTCTTACTATCTCTGTGGCAGTGAGCAAGTTCTTTAATCTCTCTGAACCTCAGTTTCCTAATATATAACATGAGAGATGGCGATATGTAAGCTTTGTTATAGTTATTCAAACAACCTGAATAAATCAGTTTCCATTCTCTTGCTACAATAGATCTGAAGTCAATTATCATAGATCAGAATGTGTATTATGTCATTGTTTTTCACAAAATCTCTCCATTCCCTCTTGTTTTGTTGATGTGTAAGCTGGCAGGATAATTTCAGGAACTTCTGCAAGTATAAATTGTAGTCAGATTAGTCAGCATGGTGATATAATGAGGAGAAGCAAAAGCATGTTAACTAAGAAAACACCCAAGCAGAGAAATATAAAGACAGACTGATTAGACTCAATGTTGCATTTAGAATTACTCTATGAAGCGTTCTCAGCACAAGCATAGACAAGTTTCTCCTTTATGTGTTTTCAATCTTATGCAAGTATGAATATACACATGGAAGTTTATTACTTGTTTGTGTCACCACTCATTCCACAGAGAATTTAAGGAAAATTACAACAAAACCATCTATAATAAAATTATGATAAAAGTGGAAACATCAAAGAAGTATTAAAGCTTATGTAAGCTTAGGCAAAAATTCAAAGACCATGTAAAATGAGAAGGCAAGAAATTAGAGTATAAGAACTAATGTAAACACAATAATAAAATTGCAAGTTTGGCCCTGTTCATTGCAGCTACTAAAGAGAGGTCAAGTATATAATGCACATCGTTTGTTAAAAAGAGGAAGGGCATCGCTTCTTGGTCTTTTGGCTAAGATCAAGTGAAGAGGAAGGGGAGGGGAGGGTGAGAACATTCCCAATTTCTTAGAAAAATAGGAATATGTCCTGGCACTAAATCTTATAAAAAATTAACATGAAAGTTTACAAAAGCAGTATTGACTGATATATTGGACAATGTCTTTGATAAGACTTCCACAGCTGCTTGGGTGAATAGCTGAACTTGTGTAGGTTTTGGATTTTAGCACGTTAATATCTTTATTTATATGTGAACACATGTTCATGAACTTATGACTGTCATGCATGAGTTTATATATACTAGAAAAACTATAGGGAAGTTCAGTATCATAGTCTTTATACAGTGAACCAAAGGTCTGTGTTTGATTCATATTTTGCCACTATTAACAGTTGAAACCATTTAACTGCATTGAAAAGGATCCCTATTTGGCAATCTAAACTAAAATTAAAGTATCTCCAAACTTATATAGTCATGAGGATTGGTTGAATGATTTTGCACAGAAAGATGTCAGAATTATAAAAGCCCTACTAAACAAGAATGAAAGTCAAAAGATGATTAAAACTGGCAACACTTCAAACTAGAACCAAAATTACTTACTAGTGGTCCTCTTTCTCCAGACAGGTTCCAGAGAGTTATCCCTGGTCTTCCCCAGCAGTAACACAAAGGTCAAATGCAAATTCTAGTTAGTTTAAGTGCAAGTAGACCTCATTATATATTTGAATTAATTGCTTATAGTAGACTAACTCAAACCTGAACTTTGGTTCTACTTTATTTGTTCAAACAACAAATATGTATTGAGTATGTACTATGTTCCAGGATGCATGTATAATAACAAATGAGATATAATACTTTCTATCAAGTCATATAACAGAAGACAGATAAGTAAACAGAAGATTACAACAGAGTGTAACTGTGCTTGGTATGAATAAGAGAGAATATAGGAGGACTCCTGACCCAGCCTCAGATGACACAGGAGGTTTCTGACCACTTCATTGGAATCCCTATGAATAAATATGAGTTACCCAGATGACAATGCAGAAAAAATTGTTCAAGACAGATAAAACAATATAGGCAAAGATACAAATAGCACTTTGAGCACTTCAAATGGTTTAAAGCAGCAAATGATGGAAGGAGAGTATTAAGAGACAAGAAAGTGTAGCTGGGCATGATGGTGCAAACCTATAGTCCTAGATAATTGGGAGTCTGAGGCAGGAGTATTGCTTGAGCCCAGGAGTTAGAGGCTGAAATGAGCTATGATTATGCTGCTGCACTCCAGCCCGGGTGACAGAGTGAGACCCTGTCTCTAAAAAATGAAATAAAATACATGAAATTTAAAAAGAAACAAGAAAGAAGAGGCCAGATCATAAAGGGATTCACATGTTATGCCAAGAAACTTGAATTTTTATCCTGTGTTGTGTTGTTAAAGCTAGTGAAAGATTTTTTTAAGAGAGAATTTAAAAAAAAATTCTCATTTTAAGTCAAATCACCATGGTTTCTTAATGAAGAACTGATTATAACAGATTGAGACAGACACTAACAGTTTCTTATCTAATATCTTTTCTCCCTCTGCTCTACTTTTTTTCTGTTAGCTTAAATAAACCAAGCCATAATACTTACCTTCCAAAACTCTTGCAGCTAGAAATGCCCATGTGACACAATTTTAACTGTTCAGTTACAGACAGGAGTTCCTTGGAAAGCGCTTCCCTTTCTAAATGAAAAAGCAAGGCTTCACAAGTGCAGTTATTTTGCCTTTCCTCTTTATTCTTTCCTCTTTTCTTCCTTTTTCCTGAACTGAAGACTGGATTCTGAGGACACCAGAGTCATTTTGCGTTTATAAGAATAAGAACACAAAGATTGTGAGGCATAAAGAGAAAAGGTGGGGACATAACATTTTGTATAATATCAATATCTTAGGAATTAATGGAGGAGGACCAATCTGTTATGCACATGGAGAAGAAGTTATCCTAGAGGTAGGAGAAGGCAGTGAAAGTCTGGTGCTACTGAGGCCAAGGGGAGAACGCATTCAAGGGAGCAGTGGCAAACCGCATGCAAAGCAGCAGACACCAGGAAAGGTGATGTTCCGGCATCCTCAGGATACAAAGAAAGAGTGGCTTCTTTATTTTTTACATCAGTTATCCAAACATCTCCACAAGTTCTCACCCTACTGAGAAATGGAGAAACCTAGGCTCTCCAGTTAATAACAACACAAGCTCTTCTAGTTTACAGTTTCTTAACACATTTGACAAAAGTCCCTTTCAAATAAATTCTTCTGTCTTTCAAATTAGTTTCCTCCCCAGCTTTATCCTTCCCTAGGATGTGGGAGTGTACACAAGCTCACTGAGTCCTCCTAGTGGAGGGGAAGAAATGACTTAGACCTTTACTCATACACTCTTGTCTCTGCAGTGGGGACCTACTTTATTCTGCACTAGCACTGTTCACTACCAAGCTATGCCTGCTTGCATATGGACCTTTGGCCAAATATAAACATTCACCACTGCTCAAAACCAGCCATGAAAACTGATTCTAGTCACCAAGGAATGTGCCCTCGGTTGCCTGTTCTTGTCCTTTGTGTTCACATGGTCTAGCATTCCAACTGTATTTGCAGCTCACCAAGGTGGGTTTGGGATTTAGGCATTGGCTGCAATGCATTTGTGGCCACAGCCTCTGCAGAGCCACAGTTTGTCATGATGCATGAATCTCCTCCAAGGGTTTTGCCTGGAGAAGCACCCAGCTCATCTATTACCCTTCCTTGTAATGTTCTAAGGATCTGTCATCACTCCTTGGTGGTTCTGCTATACCCCTCAGCCCTTGATGCCCCTTGTCCCCACCCTTCAGCCCCAGATGTTCCCCATTTGCACCATACCAGAGGGAATGGAACAAACATTCTGAAACCTAACAACCTTATTCTACCTCTACCTCTTGTCTTTGGTATTTTCTACTTTCTTTACCTTCCTGAAAAGAGCATTCTCTTCCTCAGTAGTTGTCAAACTTTAGCATACATCGGATAACCTGAATAAATTATTAAAGTCCAGATTGCTAGACTAGGGTACATTCTGAGTCTTGGCGTTTCTAATAAGCTTCTAGGTGATGGTGTTGCTGGTCCCAAAGCCTCACTTAGTGAATTACTGTTCTACAGCCTATTTGTGGTGAAAGTGGAAAGAGATGGGGTTGAATTAAGCCTCAAGGCATCTGTCTAAAATTTGGAAGATTCTCTCTAAACAGTAACATATTATTCACTACAGTATTTTTCTGAGTCCTCCAATTCTGTTTCTTCATATGAAAGCTAAGGGACAACTAGAAATCAGAGGTTTACATGTATATGTAAATGGATGCTGAGGATTCAGAATCTAGTGCAGTGAGCTGACTCCAGTGAGCTGAGAAGTGAATGGAAGGTGAGGATAAACAGTGTTTGCAAAATCTTGACTGTGAGTGGGAGGATGGAAGAGTGGGCCTTTTCTTCTTCTTTTTCTTCCTTTTTTTTTTTTTTTTGGAGGGAGGGAAAAATAGAGGAGACTTGAGCATGTTAAAATGTCGATGCCAATGACTAGTGGAAAGACTTAAGGACACAGAGGAGAGTTTCAAATGAATGATCTGAAGTTCTTAATGAAAGGAAAGGAAATGGAAACCAAAGCACAGGAAGGTAACTGCACTGGGAGGAGAGAGACATCCATGGTGACAGAAAGGACAAATGGGTTTGCATCGGGAGTGAAGAGTGTTAACAAGCTGAGTGTAGGAGGGGCACAGAGTGGAGTAGGGAGCTTTGACATCTGGAGAATATTTGCAGTAGCCATTGTGAAGAATAAGAGTGAACAGCTATGCAGGAAGCATGGTGCTGGAACCTGTTGCTGGTGAGGCCTTAGGAAACTTACAATCATGGTGGAAGGCAAATGGGGAGCTACCGTGATATATGGTGAGAAGGAGCAAGAGAGAGCTGGGGAGAGGTGCCACACTCTTTTAGACAACCAGATCTCGCATGAACTCAAAGAGGGAGCTCACTTATCACCAAGGCGATGTCACTAAGCGATTTATGTGGGATGTGCCCCCAGGACCCAATACTTCCCATTAGGCCCCAGCTCCAACACACTGGGGATCACATTTCAACATGAGATCTGGAGGGGACAGACATCCAATCTGTATCAACAGACTACAGAAGGACAGAAGGGTGGTTAAAGTTCCGGTTGCCATTACTTAATACTTTAATGCTTTTTGTGCCTATCCAAACTGTATTTAATGTCATATCTATCCTAGACATTCCCTTGTTCTGATAATAGCCCTCCTACCTTTGTCCCTGCAGCCTAGTGCAATGCGATTTCCTGTTCTTGCTCATCTATGAGTTTATTTGCAATTTCAGGCGGGTTTTTCAGTTCTAGCTAACCAATTCTCACATGAAATTACCTTGTTTTAAATACAGATATTGGTTTCTATTTTCTATCTGGACCGTGACTCACACAGCACCAAGCCCTTTGGTCGTGAGATCCACCAGTGGAGGTGGACAATTGAAATAGCCCCTAAGGTATTGCCATGAAGGAGTGATGGTGAGGCAAAGGGACAAGGGAAGTGATTAATGGCAAGACACTGATTACAGCAACGTATCTTGCATTTTCGGTCTAATTCAGTCATACAATACTAACGCTGTGTAGAATAAGAATAGAGTCATTGGCACCATGAAGCCACACAAAATAAATTCTACTTCATGTCTCAGTGATTTAAAACTCAGATATAAGTGGGTTTTTAAACATGTGTAGAAGTGACAGTTGCTTCAGACAGTAGATGCAGGGCTTATAGAATTATTTTTACATTGAACAGACTGAAACTTATGACACGAAAGGGTTTTCTCAGAACTGCACACACCAATATTCTTGGATTCATTAGTGATAAGAAAAAAGCTCATTTTTTTCTCTTACACTTTTAGTAAAGCTGCAAGAGTAGGTGATTTATTTTTATCCAACTTAACAACCCTAAAGCAGAAATTAGACATACTACTTTTGTTTTTATAAAGTATTAGGAATGTCTGGGACAATGACAACTCTAAACCTCATCACCATTTCTTTTGGCTTCTATTTTTTGTGTGATTCTATTTGCATGTGTGTGTGTGTGTGCGTGTGTGCATTTGTGTGTGATATTCCAGCTTTTTGGGCCAGGAAGTTGCATAATAAGTGAAGTAAGGTAGTATGTGTGAGATGATGAGATCAACATAATCTAGTTGGTTGTAAAATATGTAATCAGTTCAAACTGATAACATATACATACGAATGCATGCACATGAATTATCCCATACATTTGGAGGGAGAAAGAAAAACCCAAAAGGAGCCAAGAAAAATTCTTCACATGATTGTTTCCAAGAATAACAGTAGAAAAATAACAATGTCACTAGGTATTTAATATACAGTTTTTAAACGTGTAATCTAATGAACAAAAATAGAGGTGATTATTCTACTTTAGCTGTGCTAAAGAATAAGTATTTGCATCAATATTTTCTGTATTTTTCAGAGAATAATGTAGTTTTAACATGCCAAAGCTAATCCTTTCACAAAACTATCTTCCAGGGAAAGGGTCAAACAATTAAATAGAGTCCTAAGTCTAACTCTGTTAGTTGCCTTTAAGGGTACCAGGTACCATTTTTTTTTAAATTCAATTGGCCAAAATAATCTATTTGATATAAAGTATATCTAAATAAAATGTATGTTTTTTAAAAAAGCTTTCAACACAAAGGATAAATGCTTGACATGATAGATACACCATTTATACTGATGTGATTATTATCCTTGCATGATTGCATCAAAATACCTCATGGAACTCATAAATATACACACCTACCATGTACTCACAAAAATTAAAAATTAAAAAAAAATAAAAAGGTTTCAAGACAATGAACACCTTAAACAGACTCTGTGCCTTTCAAGTCAGAGACATTTTGAGAGTTGAAGTCACTTGCGTTTTGTTTTGTATTTATTTTCTACCATAATCCATTTCTGTCCCTTTATCCTATGATATTTATTTTTCCCACAAAAGCACATAGGAAGTGCACAATGGTAAAATGGGTTCTTTTATTGTTTGATCTCTTTACTTCCTAATTCAACAGATAATTCATCTGTAGTAAAAGTTTACCCGAGGTTTAAATCCATGGAAGTTACTTACATTTAGAGACATAGCAGGTGCACAACAAAGGCAACTATATCCACTCAATGTAAACTTAATTCCTAAATGCCCTTTTCTCAGAAAGCAAAACAAAATAATGGTTGATTTCTGGTTAATTGTCGTGACAGAAATTTAACAAAGTGATGGTCTGTCCATGATTGGTTATTTAGAAGTCTAAATTTAGAAGTTAAGAACTGCAATCAGGTGGAAATCATTAGTAATTGCATTTATATTTGCAATTCGTAAATATGTTTTAGTTTCTGAAGTCTTTCACATTGCACTGGGGAACCAGGTGCAGGCTATGTTTTTAGCTGCTTGTCTACAGATAAAGTTCAGAAATGCTATTTAAATAAGAGTTATTGTTGTTCTAGCTTGACTGCCCCTCAGATCCAGCCAGGTTGGCTATAGGTAGAGGTAGGCAACCCCAGCCCTCACACTGCTCCCCCATCTCCCTTTTTTATGTTTTTAGTGAACAAATTCCTATCATAAAGTATTTGGGATTCAAATAAATGCCCAATCACCTCCTTGGTTTGACTGAAGCCAGGAGCTCATGGGAAAGGACTAAGATATGTCTATCACTGAAATCTAGACCCACACAAACATGGCTGAATGTATTTCAGAGAGGAAAACTAAGCCTCTGAGGGGGGAACCCCTGTGAGTAGTGGCAGATGGGAGCTAGACTCAGCAGGTGGGCCTGGTTGCTTGTAGAAAGGCTTTCAGGCAGTCCCTGACCACCCCCGACCCCACCTTTTTGGAGAGCCTGTCACTCTGAGGAAGTCAACGGCTATGCCAAAAAGAGCCAGAATTCATCCCTAGAGGTCAATGAAGCGCTACTCTTCATCACCCCCTTTCTCCTGCCTCTCCCATCCGAAACAGAAAAAGATTTGTGCATGAAGGGGTAGACAGTTTCCCAGTGGCCAGAAACAGAAAGACAAGCTACAGAGACCCAGCGGCACATTGTGAGAGCTGAAGGAAGGGAGAGAAAGTACAGAGGCCACGGCCTGAGATCACAACCTGCGTGGTCTGCACACGATTCGGAGCAAGCAACAGACCGCACAGGGCCCCACGGGCAGTGGAAAAGGCAGGTGCCTGAAAGAAATTAACAACCGGTGCACATGGTCCAAGATCAGCAACACAAAGATGGGCATGGAATGAAGGAATGTGGCATTTCAGAAAGGTGCCCTGACACTCTGAGAGGGAAAGCCACCATGCTAATCACCCAACCACAGGATTACACGTACTCAGCCCTCACAACTGAGGGCATCCCAGAAACATTTGGGGAGAGACCCGCCTAGAAGATGTTGGATTTTCTTCCACTGATTAGATAGCGTTTCTGAGCAGAGCGATCAGTGTATTACTGAAAATGCCAAATACATTATTCCTGTTGGTTCCTGAAGCTTGGAGCATGACCAACATGTATCTAGATAAAAACGATTGCATGCTAGTGTATCAAACAACCCATCTAAAGAGTCAGTTATTGTTCTTTCTTGCTGTGGCCATGAGCTAAAATTAAATACAAATATGATACTAATTTTGTCACGTATTAGTTTTCTATTTCTGTGTAAGAAGATCCTACAAACTTAGCAGCTTACAGCAACATCCATTTATTAGCTCATAGTTTTGTAGGACAGAAGTGGTGGAGTTCTCTGCTCAGGGTACTGCAGGGCTGAAGATAAGGCCTTGGTCAGCCAGGCTGTTCTCATCTGATGGCTTCAGCAAAACATACACATCCGTGCTCATTTTTGTGGTTGACAGAATTAAGTTCCTAGCAATTGTAGGACTGAGATCCCTGTTTCTTTGATGGCTGCCACGCAGTGGCTGTTCTGGGCACCTGGATGCAGTCCTTGCCATGTGGCCACCCCCATCGTCAAGCCAGAAATGCTTTGGTTTCATGCTTCAAATCTCTGACGTCTCTAGTCTTTGAACTCTAAATCCAGATTTAAAGAGATCATGTGATTAGGTCAGGCCCACCTGGGTAATCCCCTTATGTTAAGGTAAACTTATTTGGGACCTAGATTATATCTGCAAATCCCCTCACAGTAGTACATAGATTGGTGTTGGAATAACTGGGAAAAGGTGTGTGTGTGTATGTGTATGCCCCAGGGGCCAGGAATCTTGGGGACTGTAGTAGAGTTCTGGCTATGGCATATTGATTACCCTTTCACCTCATTTCACCACAAAATGCAACTCTTTTACCAAAAATCCCATATAATCAAGTTCATAACTAACTCATAGCTAGGACAGAAAAGTGGTCTTGAAAACTAAAATTAGACCAAAACTAATTTTTCCTATAGCTCACTCATTTACTTATTGAATTATATTTATATAAATCACATCTATTCTAATTATATCTAATGAGAAAAGAATACTGGCGTTATTTGCCTCAAAGTATCTTTTCCACATTCGTCTTGTCCTAGAATTGAAAGAAATGTCAGTGACTCAGATTTCTTCAAATGAACATAATATCAGATTGTACCCTTAATTACATGGATCGCTAGGAAAGAAAAAATTTGGAACAGAAAAGGTGCCTGAGAAGTCTAGTTCTAACAGATAATCTTATACTTACTGACCTTATAGATAGCCTTAGAGCTGCCCATTTATTTGAAAATTTTTATAAACCAAAGACTAAAACATGAACTTGCACACCTCTTAAGAAGACTGGAATTTAGTGAACAGCCTAAAGTGAAACTGTCACTCCTCCTTAGAAAACAGCCACCAGCAAATTCCTCACAGGGAATTGCACACCCCTTTCTTTGAACAGTAATACGATTTCTGCTCAAGTAGGCACACAAATATTTTTGGTGTCCCCAAAATCTACTTGGATGAATAAGGTTTATTTTTTTTTTTACATTCCCCCAAAGCCAAATGTGGCCACTGTTGTTCTTCCACTTATCAAATCTTTCATCAAATTTCCATTTCAGTAGTGGAAGAGCAGAAAGAAGAAAGTGGGTAAAATTGGACACATTTCTATGATCAGAATATAAAGAAAACTAAGCACTACAGGACTCTATTGTCCAAGCTGAAACTTAGATGGCATCCAGTTCCTTTGTGGGAGGCCCTGTGGTGTGGCTTAGAGATATTATTTCCTTCAGTGGTATTCTTATCAAGATACTTTGCATTTATGTGACACTTCTATTTTCAAAGGGACTTACAAAAATGTATTCGCATACTCTATAAAAATCTGAGCTATTATTATTTCACTATGTAGATGAGAAAAAATTATCAAAAGTAAGAAATTCACCTCAGGCCATGAAATGAATAAAATATGACTGTTCATACTTCCAACTTTCTGCCCATGCTTAAACTTTTCTCCCAAGCTTTTTTTACTTTATCTTGCAATGTGTCATCCAAAATCCTTCAGAAAATGCTTGCTCTAATAACCAAAAAGAGAAGAAGAAAAGAGGAAGGAAGGGAGTGAGGAAGAAAAGGAAAGAGGGAGAGGTAAACAAAGAAGAAAGGACTACCAAGCCTTATTAGAATTCCATTTTTCCCTTCAACACTTCTCGTGTACTTATTTAGATACACCATTTAAATAATTGCCATTTATAAAATTCCGAGTCTCACTTCCTGAAAGGGTATGCCTGTCATCAGCTACAAAGAGAAAAGAGTAAATAGTCTCAATTTGTATGAAGAATATGTAATTCCTTTTTTGTTCCGGGGGCATCCACAAGTAGAAATATAGATAAATATAGAACTTATTCTATACAGACACAATAAATTCAGAGGCACTCAGGACCTTTGCAGGCCCCAAGAACTCTCACTTTGCAGACACATCCTACATTAAGTATAATTTTTATATAATCAGAAGAGCTTATTTAAGCCATAGTTAATTAGTGATATTCTGTAAACTTATATTAACTACTAATGTCTATTTTGTAATTTCTTTTCATTTGTTCAAGTTTAGCATGATGTAAAATTTTTATTTTCTAACTGCATTTCATTTGTTCATAATTTTTGGAATCTTTGTTTGTTTTAAATGTTTAAGTATTTTTATAGGCTTTTGAAAAGTATATAGGCCCTGACTGATAGCAATCTCATTACTAGAAGCATGACAGCAATGCACAAAGCAGAAAAACCAAGTTATACACTATGAATTTAGCAGCAGTTTACCTATTATAATTTTTGTTTGTTTGTGTTTTTGTTTTTTGAGACAGAGTCTGGATCTGTCACCCAGGCTGGAGTGCAGTGGGGGATCTCAGCTCACTGCAATCTCCTCCTCCCCGGTGCAAGGGGTTCTCCTGCCTCAGCCTCCCAAGTAGCTTGGTCCACAGGCATGCATGAGCACACCGGGCTAATTTTTGTATTTTTCCTAGAGACGGGATTTTACCATGTTGGCCAGGCTGGTCTCAAACTCCTGACTGCAGCTGATCTGCCTGCCTCAGCCTCCCGAAGTGCTGACATTACAGGTGTGAGACATTATGCCCAGCCTGCCTGTTACAATTTAAATACCCTTCTCTTCCTAAATTATGTTTTCTGCTGGCCTGCCACCAATAGAGTTATTCTCTACAGTTATTAATGCCCACAGGCTACTATTGGTAAAGGTGAAAAATATCCTCCACTTCCCCAGCCTTGCATGGGCACAAATAAATAAATAAATGAGTTTTTATTTTTTAGTTATCTATTGCTGCATTCACAAATTCCTCCAAAACTTGGAGATTTCAAACCATAGTAAACACTTCTTACCCGGTTTCTGTGGGTCAGGAATTCAGGAGCAGCTTAATCAGCTCTTTCATGAGGTTACAATTAACACATCCCCCAAGGCTACAGTCTCATCCGAAGGTTGACTGGGGCTGAAGGACATACTGACCTACATGTCTGGTGAGTTGTGCTATTTGTCAAGGAGACCTTAGTTTCCCTCAGTGTTGACCTCTTCACAGAATGCTTGCGTGTCCTCACAACATAGCAGCTGGGCTTCCCTCAGGTCAAATAGTCCAAGAGAGAGCAAGGCAGAAGTGACGATGTCTTTCAGGACTAGCCCCGGAAGTCATGCACAATCATGTCCCCCATATTCGATTCATTAAAAGTTGAGTGACCGAATGTAATAAATAGCCCACATTCAAGGGGAGGGAAATCAGTCTATACCTTTAAAGGGAAGAGCAACAAAGGATTTGCAGACGTGGACATATTTTAATTACTACAGAAAATTATGTAAGAATTCTAAAAGAATTGTCCCTAATGAAGTTGCTGAAAGAGACTCTGAGAATTATCATTTATTCTTATGAGCAAACACAAATCTGCCTTTGAAGGCTAGAAATTCCATTTAGAATAGAACCACTCATTCTTAAGTATGCCCATTTATTTTTAAGAATGGAAAGTCTTCCTTTTAAATAACACTAAGCTCAATTCCTTGGTGACCTTAGAGTTACACTATTTTTTAATAATTTATATTCATTGATCAGCCTAACATTCTGACACCATATTTATGGACTACCGTGATGGATCACATCTGTTCTCAAAGTAAAGTAAACAAATTCTCGGTTTAGATAATTAATGTGAAAGCCCAGGTTTTGATTATATTTTCTTTTATACTGCAGGAATATTTCAATTTTAGAAAGTATATTTGTTTTGTTATTGAAAAATTAAACATAAACTTTGAGTAGATTATGATACAGATCTTAAAAATCTAAAAGTCAATAATATTAGTAGATCCTTAAATATGTAGACCCAAAAATATAGAAATTGTTATTTGTATATATGTGTTTGAATGTTTTCGAATTTTTCCTAAAAGGTAGCAAAGATTTTTTCTTAACCTATGATTGTGACAATATCAAATATATAATGTTTGTATAAGACAGAAGAGAGTGGGTGTGTATGTGGAAAGAGGTTGTTGAGGGGGAGTTCTAACTAACTATGCTTTGGATGTTACCTGAAATTTATTTAACCCTACCAGCCTCTTGTAGTTGAACTTCTACCAAAGCTCATATATATCAGCAAAGCATGCTCAGATGGAAGTAAAATTCTTAGTGTCCACGCAAGTATTTCATACATGCAAAATGTAACCTTTTGCAAACATATTATTGAGTCTGATCTGGGTTGTATAAGAATCATAACTTACTAGCCTTTTGCTTATAAGGGAATGAATTCACCTTCACATATTCTTTGGTCAGTAAGCATTGCCACTTCATTTTCATAGTATTGTAGACCATGCCTGCCTATAAAAGCTCTCTAGCCCCTATGATGTTGTTTATGTATACATAATTTAAAGTCAGTTATTTCCCTACCAATCTTAACATTGAAACCTTTTAATCTTGGGGATTGAAAATTAGAGTGGTAGATACAGAAGATTTCTATGTTTCTTTTTTTTCTCATTTTTCTTCATCTTATAATCTATAGCTAGTAAAGGAGTAAGAGGATACACGATTGAGGTTTATATGCATGAACTGCACATATGTTTTTCCTCAAAAATTCTTTGTCAAATCACCTGTTATCTCTATATACATTGTTGTGCCAGGTTCCCGCAAGGACTCATTGAGAGCAAGTGCCAAATAATCTTTTGAAATGTTAATAATTAAGAGATTATATATTTATACACACATACATGATTACATATATTATATACAAGGAGATAAGGCAGGAAAGATCCCACAGACTCTTTAATATTATTTTTCATTCAAATCTGTCATTACCTGCTTCTTTACTGATGCGACACATTAAACTAATTTTATTCTGACTCAAGCAATTTAAATCAATGAACACTACCTCATGAAGTGCTGGGAAAGAAAGAGATAATAAAATGTGATTATTAAGCCAGTGGATCCTGCCACTATCTTTGACAGCAATAATTAACCCTTATCTTATATGAGCGGGCGCTCATCTGAACTCCATACATAAGCAAAGCTATAAATAATACTGTTTAATACACATGAAAACTGAGGTACAAAGGTCAGTGAGGTGTCTAAAGGTGATTAGGGAAGTTAAAAATAGGGCCTTCTTTTTTCGACACTTGCTTTTGAAGCTAGGGATCTAGACTTAGGCTTCTTCTTAGAACCACAAATCACATGTGGTAAATAACTTCGGACACCAAATACTAAATTTCCACCAACAAAACATAAGGAGGAACTGATTCAGAGAATGAAGCCATATGACTGCATATCGAGCCACATCCAATGCCAAGATTTTAAGTGAAAATTGGTGAGACACATAATAGATCTGCATGGACCCATAATATATATTTGGGGTAACAAAGAGTGGCACACTTGCCATAAGAAAGACACTCACCTTTTTCAAGAGAACCCCTTTCCGCAGTATACAGTCATGTCTGCTGAGGGAGATTAGGTCACTGGCAATGGTTTGGGCAGTCTGTCACCAATAAAAAATACTGTGCTCTGGAGTAGTTTAAGAGTAATAAACAGGATTAAAGGTAAAGTCTCAAAAGAAGGTAACTAAATACTTTTGAGCTTTTAATTGGGATTTTTTTTTCTTTTTTCTTTCTTTTTTTTTTTTCTTGCATCTACAAAGATTGAAATATTACAGACTGGGCCAAGTCCACCACTTGGTTTAAATTCTATTGGTGATCAGGGTAGAGGTTATATCAAGCCAAGTGCTTGCTGAGTTCAAGTAAACAAAAACAACCAGAACGCTTCCATTTCCAACCATTGTTGCCTTTGTGGTGGAATAACCTTAAACCATCTCATAGCTGTGGTTATATCTCCCCTAGCAAATTTTGGGCACAATTCAAACGAGGATGCAAGTAATTCTCTGAGAAAGACAATTCTTTCTTTTCCTAGGACAGCAAGCTCCTGGGAGGGTAGGGAGCTTGTCTGTCTTGTTGACTGACCTCTTTCCAAAGACTAAATTCAGCATAGAGTGATACTTTATAAGGGTTTGCTAAGGTTCCACCAAAATAACTTCTCACCAAATTCAAAGAAGGAAATAATGGGTTTCAGACTAAAGATTGGCTACACAAAAAGCAAAGTCAGTGGTTACTGACTTCAAGTTATTTAGGAAAACTTAAAAAAGATCCATTTCTTTAAAAACTTCATCTTCTATGACCAGCTATAAGGACTAAAATTGTATCATTATAAGCTCATAGTTATGGAAATTATAGTATATTTGGAAGAAATAAGACAGTGTGCTTAATAACCATTTGTATTTCCTTGTAAGTTGTCTTTCACATGCTTTTCTATCTCAATTCAAGAGAGAAACGGACAAAAAGGGCTCACTTCTATTTAAAACCCAGCTCTTCCAAGAGGAAAGTTTCTCCTACCACTATTCTATTCCATTCAAACACTATTCCACTGAATTATAACTGCGTTTTTATGTATCAGTCTGCCTTACCAGGCAGTAGTGCCTTGACAGCAGAGGCCATCTTGTTCATTGCAGTATTGCTAAGATTAAAAATTATGCCTGGTATATTTTTTATGATAATTAACTACTTAATAAATAAATGTTGAATACCTATTCTGGACAAAAAGTGATACCCGTAGCAAGTGAAGGGAGAAGGAAAGAAAAAGAGAGAAAATATTACAAAACTTACGGCAACATATTGGCCCACCTAGAAAAGGTGACACTGCAGTGAGGGCTCCTAGAATTCAGTAGCGTAGTATCTGATGGTCAAACCTTGGACAGTTCTTAGGCTGATTTTTAAAGAAACATCTGAATGAGCCTCTCTCCAAATGCAGATTAAGCTTTATCTGATGAGAAACAAATGTCACAGGCAACAGAAGCAGAGAGGAAGGGATTTTCGTGTGTAGATTTGGTCCCAGCCCTTGTCTGGTAGCATGCACTTTGTAGTATGGGTACAGAGATGAAAAAGACATTGTCACTGTTTCTGATGAATTTAGTAAACTGTGTCAGCATAATAGTGCACCTTTGAAGAATGCTTCTAGACAAGGGGAGAGGAAGGGTAAAGTGAAGCTCACTAATTCTCTGCAAACTTCTATTTTTTGGTAAGACATGCCCTAGTTAGGATTGCGAGGCTGAAAATGCTTCCAGCTAGTGCCTTTTTAGTTCTCCTTTGAGGATTTACTCTTCTAAAACCTGTCCTACCTTTTTAATTTGGGTTCTTCTAAGTGCCAGTGCTCTTCCAACTCATAGTTCAATTTGAGACATTTTAGCAACCCCAGGCAGTACCACTCAAATCTGCCTGCTGTACTTGTTCCATAGGTTTTTGTACTCTTCTGATGGCAATGGATGCTAATTACTAGTTGTCTTCGTTTCTAGGGCTGCCATAATGAAGTGTAGCAGATTGGATGGCTTAAGCAATATTAACGTATTCTCTCACATTTCCAGAGGCTAGAAGTCTAAAATCAAGATGTCCAATAGTTGCTGACAGTCTTGGTGTTTCTTGTCTTACAGTTGCATCACTCCAGTCTCTGCCTTCTCTTTACATGGCCTTCTCCTCTGTGTGCCAGTGTCTTTGTGTCTAAATTTTCCTCTACTTATAAGGACATCAATCACATTGGATTTAAGGCCCACCCTACTCCAGCATGACCTCATCTTAAAGTGCGTCTGCAAAGACCCTATTTCCAAATAAGTTTACATTCACAGGTTCTAGGTGGGCTTGAATTTTGGGAGGCAAACCAAGTACTCTACACTAGCTAAACAAACGTAAAAACTAATCTATGCTTGTTGCCATTCACAATTTACAGGATTTCCTGCTATATTCTACAGTCCTTTATCACCAAAGGAGGGGGAAAAAATGTGCATTTCAGGCAGTTGCCAACTTTAGAGCAGCGGTCCCCAAACTTTTCGATACCAGGGACTAGTTTCATGGAAGACTATTTTTCTACAGACCAGGGAGAGGGCATGGTTTGAGGTGACTCAGATGCATTACATTTATTGTGCACTTTATTTCTATTATTATTGCATTGTAATATATAATGAAATAATTATACAACTCACCATAATGTAGAATCAGTGGGAGCCCTGAGCTTGTTTTCCTGCAACTATATTGTCCCAGATGGGGGTGATGGGAGATAGTGACAGATCATCAGGCATTAGATTCTCATAGGGAGTGTGCAACCTAGATCCCTCACATGTGTAGTTCACAATAGGGTTTGCACTTCTATGAGAATCTAATGTTTCCACTGATCTAACAGGTGGCGGAGCTCAGGCGGTAACGCTTGCTCACCCGCTGCTCACCTCCTGCTGTGCAGCCCAGTTCCTAACAGGCCATAGCCAGGGGTTGGGGACCCCTGCTCAACTGCAAGTAAATGTTGGAGAATATACCTTTTAATATCTGTCTAATTATGCCACCAGAGATTTATGGAGGATTAAAACTGAGTTAAGGTTTTATCATTCAAAATAATATGTCTTCTTGTCCACAAAAAACCGACACAAATGTTCATGCAGGTTTGTGCTGTGGGGAAGCCCCGTGGTTTGTATCGTGAATATGGCAGACCACAGAGCCCAGGCTTCACCAGTTGCGTAGGGTCATTGACTCTCTGTGCTTCAGTGTCCTCATCTGTCAAATAGGGATAATAGAAAGAATCTCCTTTCATTGGTATAGGACTGACTGAGCTGATATATATAAAATGCTTAGAAAAATGTCTGGTAAACAAGCAGTACTCTCTGAAAGTCAGCAAAGATTATCAGACAGTTTCAGGAGAAAAATTTATGTTGAGATTACCACCACAACCATTAATACCTATGTGATACTTCTAAGTTATTTTATATCGAACTTTTTAAAATAAAAGATAATTTTGTTGCCAGTTTGAAGAAAGGAAGGATTTGCTCCTCTTATATTCAACTGCTGATTCCAGAAGTGCTATTTTAGATTGAGATGCTTAAACTTTTTTTGTTTCTATGGAGATTATCTACTGAATAGTTTACTTACTGCCCTGAGCTGTCAACGCATACTGTTTAATTTATAAAGCTGATCTAAACCTCTATGGGGGAAAAAGCCACCAATATTTCTCCAAACTTACTTGGATTTATTTTCAGTGTCAGACAAGACATAACATTTATTATGATTCACCTTAGCATGATGACATTTCATTTTTCTTGTTGAAGAAGATGTTCCAGAAAAAAGAAAAAAAAAAGTTCAAAATCTCTTTAGTCTTCTGGATGTCTCATAATAAATGAGGGGTTCTGCTTTTCTTCAGTGCTTCAATAGCAAGAAGTGTTTATATTTCAGGCCAAGCCCCCACCGAATATTTACAAAATTTGTTGTGAGGTGTTGAAATATAAATCTAAAGTTTGAAACCTACATCAAATATAAGAGAAAAGTCCATTTTTTTAAGAGTGTGAAACAAAAAGTCAGAAGTAAAAATGTAAATATTTTTAAGGCTTATTTAAATCCTTAAGTGTCTTCCTCATAAATAACACATAAAACTTGTTTTATCAAATGTTCTTTGGTTGTGTCATTCAGAATATTGAGTTATCTTAATGTATTATAAAAGATACAAAGTTTAGATTATTAAAACTTTAGAGATATTAGAAGACATATAGATAATATGCATGAAATTAATCTGTATGAACAAAGTTTTACAGTTTTGAAATTGAATCAGATCTTATATTTTAGGCTTTTATAGATGCACTCATAACTGAAAAAGTCTTTTATGAAGAGCAGAGGGAAAAAGCTTATTCTTTACTCTAATACCTAAATGAAGACTGGAGCTTGACTTAGTAGAACTAGTCACTGGATATTCAAATACAATGATGTTGCATCAAAATGTCAATGTTAAATTTGTTCTATAATGATGGTGTATTATATGCATCTCCTATGTTTCTCCCACCTTGAGATTGCATTTCTAAAAATCCATACCCTCCTACACACACAGAGAACAATCTAAATAACTTAGAATATTATTTACTAAGCATTTTGAGTTCTTAAATGTTGTGGCTCCTGGGAATATGCCAGGATTTCCACTTCTTCTGAACCCAGGAAAATTAGTAGCTTTGTAACAAATGCTTGTTGACAAAATAAACTGAGTAGCAGTACAGATTCCCTTAATTGACAAATAAATAATGAATGGGTAAGAATGAGTTGACATAAATGGAAACCTCATAAAAACTGTACATTCTACATCATGTTTTACATTTATTGAAAGGAAAAAGAGACAGAGAGGGAAAGGATGTGAAAAGCAAAACAAAACAACAACAAAAAAGGTGAACCAGTTCTGGAGAGGCTATTTAAAGCATGTTTGTACTGAGTCAATTAAGTGATGTTTTTTCCTTTCAAATTTGTTTGTTTCTGTAGAACAAAACAACAGATTTAAAAAAAAAAAGATAGTTTATTATACCACTGTCATTCCAAACTGGCCTGATAAGATGTCCTACCAAAAAATCTACATTAAAATGGTAAATTCTATGATTACATACAGACATGGCCTTCGTATCTTAGAACACTCTCCTGGAAGTCATTGAAAGTATGTTAATAAATTGTCATGCTATTTTAGGAACAATTTATACATAATTCATTTCCCAAACAATAGAGCATGAGAAATTACACTTATGCTTTACCTTCCTTTGGAAGTAGTGAGGTTCCTATCATAGGGACACATGCTTGTTTTCTAATTAAACATATTTATCTCTGAAATACATTTATCACTTTCTTTATGCTGTTTGTTCCTGAATCAACCCAATCTAACTTGCCTTTTAAGGGTCAAATTATATCAAAAGCTGAAAGTGAAACTTAAGCAATAGTTAGGTATTTTGAAATCACATCAGGAGGAACTCAGCTTTGAAGTCAGTAGAGAGAACTTGATTAGGAGCCAGAAGTAGGTTCTCGTTCCTGCTGTGTTTCCAGCCAACTAGGTGTGACCACGAATAACAGACTTTCCTATTTTGGTCTCAGTTTCCTCATCTCCAAAATAACATTTACCAATGGAACGTGCCGTTGTGCCTTGGCCAAATAAGAATATCACTGGTAGTGAGAAAGAATTGTCACTTGGGGAGACTAAGAAAGTATGCATGTGACAAAGAAAACAGATATGCAACAGAATGCAGAGAAAGATGAATCAAAATGTGCCTGTTTTGTAAAACGAGAGCAGTACTTCAATCATCTTTCATTTGCAACTGACTCACTTACTTTTCTTATTCAGATCCATATTTCTAGAAACGAAAATTACCTCAGAATAAGAAAACCAGGACTTTTCTTCCCTGTTCTCAGCAGTTATTTTTCTGCAATGCTGCAATGATAGGGACATGATTCTATTTGCTAAATAGTGAATCACAAGCTCAAACACAGCAAGGACCTCACCCCAGCATACTTCAACCTGCTGACAGCTATGAAGCATAGCAACAATGGGATTTCTTTACAAAGTAGTCTGTCATTTGTCTAATAACTACATTTTAAGTGAGAGATTTCTCATCCCCAAGTTCTAAGAAATCAAATATTTAAACAAGAAATGGAACATATGGAACTGAGCCTGCCAAACTGGGCTTATCATCAAGATTACTATCTCAGTTTGGGAACACTTCAGCTAGCATGATCTGGAAAATTTTGAACTTATTCGCGGATTTATATTTTTAGTTTGAAAGTGCATGACCAATCATATAAGCCAAACTAGGAAACTTATGTGTAAGTGTCCCTTAAGTAAATATATTCAAGTTTTCCGTCTCTAAACTACTTGTGGACCAAACTATGCTAACAAATTGAAAATTTTTCTTATCAGTCAAGATCCCCCACTAGTTTCAGAGCAATAGGTCAACAATCTGCCTTCCAACGAAGAGCGGAAATAGTGGAAATTGTAATCACACTATACATTTTTTAAAATTATTGTTTGAATTAGCATACAAACTTTGATTAGATCAACAAAATGCAGACTGAAGAACTCCAGGATATTCTCAAGCATTTTGTTTTTTTAAGTTTTCCACATTTCTTCTCACTGAAACTTTATGTAGACTATTATTCTAACTTGTATTGTTTGCTAATAATGGGTCAACTCAGAGAGGCTCCCATTTGAATTAATGCAAATTCCAACTTAGTGATGCCAATTTCTGTAATGGGTTTTACTATTCTCTTCTTTGCAAAATTTCTGGAACTCGATTTGGATTGTCAATATAAAAGGTTTGGAGTAATTCTATTGAGAGTTCTGAAGGTACTAAAGAGGGCTTTCATGTCATGGCCCTTTGGGATGTAGGGTTCTTATGAAGGGTCAGATTCTACCTGCCTAGTCAGTTGGATAGTTAGGAATGTAGGAGCTGAAGGATAAACCCAAAGAGACATAGCGTTGACTCCAGGCTAGCTCTTGATGTAGCTAAGGTTTACGCATCACTTCTATTGTTCATAAATCTACTTTTAGGATGCCTGGGTGCTACTCTTGTATTTGGGAGGCAGAGGCTTCACAGATCGTGGCTCCTTCATTAATCTCCTCATATGAAAATAATCACAAAACTTTTCTGTCATCCTGCTCACCCCTTAAAATTTACCTGTTCCATTGCCTCTGTGCTCAGGGTTCTCTCTGTTAAAGTTCATCTGGTAAACTAAACTAATAGGTTCCTATAAAACAATACATCATTAGTACCACTGGACAATTCACTGAGAAAAAGTGGAGCTGATTTCAGGCATTGCAGCAGCCTTAAGAGACATGGGGTTATAGCCAAGGGCAGGGACCAAGATATGTCCCAAGTTTTATCTCATCCACTGACATAAAACCAGAAAACTTCCAAATGGTATAGGTGATGACAACTCTGCCCCACGGCACTTGTGTCTTCTTGTACCTGTGGGTGGGTCAGGCTGTGTTTATGTGTGCAGACATGCCTGACAGTGCTGTGTGTGCATGTGTGTGTGTGTCTGTGTGTGTGTGTACATGCCCGTGTGTGAGTATGTTGACCAATAACCAGTTTGATTTAGAATTTTTAATCAATTATTTTATGTTGTGTAAACATAATTTCATTTGACCTTCCCACTACTATCTAGTCTGCAGAAGCGGAAATATAAGGTTGAAAAATTCCTGTGCTTTTTTTAGGCATAGTGCTAGCCAAATTGAGGGAATCCAGAAAGAAAAGTGATGAAGAGGTTATTTTTTTCTCCCACTTATTGCCCAAAAGAAACCTTCAGTGTTGCCCTAAGTCTAAAGGGGAGAACTATTTTATTAAAAAGCTCAATGCAGAAAAAGAGAGATGATTTCACAAAAGTTCTAAATTTTCAAATCAGATCATGAATCACGTTTCAACATTTATGAATACAAATATCTATTGGGCATATACCAGAGCAGTTGGTTGGGAAACCACAATGAAAAATGTTAAAGCCAGAGGTTCCCAAACCCTGTTTGTTTATACCACCCTTAGTGTCTTAGTAATTGTTTAAATCATGCCCTGGGGCTAAAAGAAATACCTAACAGTTCCATTTATTAAGTAATTAGGTACAACTTAATAAGTATTTGTGTCTTAAAAGCTTCGTAGCCACTTAAAAAGGTAATACATATGATTGAAAGAAAAATATTCATTCTTAAATAACCACAAATATTTACTAGTAGGATGTGTACACATCTTTTCGAATCTTGGAAGTTGACATTGTTGTCCTTATTTCTTGTTTCAAATTGACTTTCACATGATACTTTTTTAAATCACAGCAACCTCTTAAATATCAGCTTCACAAAAATATGGTATCATCCAAAGGAATGTAGCATGATCTAATGTTGAAACTGTGAGTTGATTGTTTCACTGGTAGTTCCTGCAGTGTCTGACAGATGGTGAATATCACTGTGTTTCTCTCGTATTGCTTAAATATCCCATGGTACCATGTGAATTTGCTGTGGCACCTGGGGCATTTGAGAACCATGTGGGTAAGCAGTCCAGAGAAGCACAGCTTAAAATTGTTGCAAATATTGAAAGCAGTTTCAGGTCTGCTCCAGTTTCAGAAATGAGAGAAGCAAGATTCAGGCAAACGATTTGGGGAAAGGAGTCTTCCTATTTTCTTTGTGGCAAGAGATGACAGCAGAAATATTTGTCACCAGTGCCTGTTGATGCTTGGGTTGGAAATCACAATGTTGCATCCTATTGACAGGTGATACTCAGACAAAACAGGAATATTTTGAGCTCAGAAAATGAGCTACTTACACACTCTACCCTCCCACATATCCTTAACCTTCCTTACAGCAAGTAAAGACAAGATATGTCCATACACAAATAGAAACACTTAAGAACAAAGGCAAGAACATGGCCAAAAAATAACAAACATTTTAGCACAGCCAAAACCTTAAAAGCAAGGTTCCCAATTCTAAAGTCAGGAGTATTATCATCTGTAGAAACGAAGTCTCTAGAGCAGATGGGGACTTCAAAATCTATATGTAATTGACATCCTACAAGAGATCAGAGAGGCTATCACATCCCTAAACCAAGAATAGGCTATTATGAAAAAGAACAGAATTGGCAAAACCTGATTGGCAAATACAGAATCAGATAGAGAAAAAAGTAGTGAACTACAAATTCGAACTGGATAGTTTTCCTAATAATGTTCTTTATGAACGTGAGTGATGATACTGTAAAATGGAATAATAGATGTAACATGCCCCAAACAAGGAATGCCCAGGGAAGGCGGTTAAAGTAATTTTCTTTTTTTCCCTTGGATGTATAAATTACAGGGTCTAACTTCAGCCTCTCACATGCACACGCACGCACACATACACACACAGAGCCATATGTGTGTCCCCAAAATTTCTTATGTAAAAATTCTAACCTCTCATGTGATGGTATTAGGAGGCAGGGCCTTTAGGAGGTAATTAGGTCATGAGAATAGAGCTCTCTGAATGAGATTACTTCCTTTATAGAAGCCCACAAGAAAGCTTACTTTCTCTTGCTGCTCTTCATCCTGTGAGGATACAAGGAAAAGATGGCCCTCCGCAAACCAGAAAGTGGGCCTCACCAGAAACCAGATCTGCCCACACCTTTATCTTGGACTTCCCAGCACCCAGCATCGTGAGAAATAAATTTCTATGTTTAAGCCACCCGGTCTATCATATTTTTGTTATAGCAGCCTGAACTGGCTAACACACCCACACACACATCACAAAACCTTTATAGTAAAAAGAGGTATTATCCTCATTTAACAAATGAATAAATAATAAAAAGAAACAACTTAGGGGGGCTTATTAGAGTCATACAGTAAATTATGATGATAGACCCTACCCCAAATACTCAGATTTTTGGTTTATGGCTCTTTTAAAATCATTTTACGTACATTCATTAATCTGTAAAAATTATACTCAAGGTGGAAAAAGCAATAATGATAAAACTAAGAACTTCTTTGCTCTGAAATTCATTGAAGACATGGGAAGGGGTTAAAGTTATCACAGTTACAGCAGTGCAGGGTACTCAAGACCTATTTAACAGGTAGGTCATAAACAAATCATCTGGATAATTTGTCCAGATATAATTTGTCCAAATAATTGTCATTCAAATATTGTTCGTAACACTTAAATGTGAAATCGAGATATTTTAAATAATGATGTATAACTTCTTATACAAACCCTCACTGGATTGTAGTTCTGATGGGTTGCAAAAACAAATCTATCTAAAAACAATTATCTAGCGATAACTAGGATATTTCACTTCAATTCATAGCAATTAGAGGAAATGTATTTAAATGCAAAGGATCAGTTTTTTTTAAAGGAAGCGTCAGATAATAGAGAAGAGCCAGTATGCAATATATAAGAAGAAATTATTACTTACTAACAGGAAAGCATTTTTAAGAGGACTGAAAAACCCTGTGAAGTAGAGGAAATTAGGAGATATAATTCAGGTATACTTTTAAAGGGAATTTTGTAAGAGCATTTAAAGAGAAAATAGCTTAGTTACCACAGATGAATAAAGAATTGGCTTAGGTTCTAGAAACCCGCTATATCTAAATTCATTTACAGTTGAAAATTCAATGGTTCTACAATTCTTTGATCTTCAGGGCTGTTTTCTAACTCCATGATTCAAAGAAATGGAAGAGGTGAGTAAAAATATCTGT
The DNA here is from genome assembly GCF_028878055.3 of Symphalangus syndactylus. Taxonomy (NCBI): domain Eukaryota; kingdom Metazoa; phylum Chordata; class Mammalia; order Primates; family Hylobatidae; genus Symphalangus; species Symphalangus syndactylus. Next base: position 48,833,792 of record NC_072440.2, read on the forward strand.
GAGCAGAGAAATGCAAAAAAATGAGGTCACCAAAAGATCAATGATGAATTATACCTTATGTTAACTTTGTTTAAAATAATTTGTAAAAAGAGTTACACAGCAAAAGCAACAATCTCCACATTTATGTTAAATCCTTGAACATAAACAACTTTAATGACATATTTTTAGAGAAAAATAATTCTAAATATGTGATTAAGAGGGAAGAATTTCAAGCAGTTAGCCACAGGCAAAGGAAACAGGTGTCAATATAGTCCATCCCTTAAAACTTTCAGCCAGGGGACATCTGTGCTAAAACTTGGAACAGTTAATACATTTTTACATACTAAGTGCCAGTCGTTGGCTAAATCCTTTACATGGGTTATCTAATTTAATCCTGCAACAGTCCTGAAGGTAGGTATTAAATTTTTACAAAATTCAGGTACATTCATCTTTGAAGTAGGGCATGTAATGTTGTCTGCCACACAAGAAAAAAACTAACATAAAAGTGATAAGCAAACTTTTATAATTGGGAGGTGAAGAGTTTTCTGTGGGGACAGCAGATAAATAAATTTGGTAGTACTTTTTTCTGAGGAAAGAAAAGGGTTAACCGAATTACAAACAAAGATAATAAAATAATAAAACATCTATACTCGCTAAAAGGCAGAATTCAGCACCTAGAGAACAGCCAATTAAATTACATTAAATGTTAAAGAACCTGATAGTTTACAGTGATAGGTATCAAACAATAAAACCAAGATTTGGTAAAGACCAAAGCTATAATTAATTTCAACAATAGTTTAGATAAGTTAATTTTTAATAAAAGCTGGGGACGTTTGTGAGATTTTGATTTGTTCATTTAGAAAACAGCAGGGCACGATGGCTGACTCCTGAAATCCCAGCACTCTGGGAGACCGAGGTGGGCGGATTGCCTGAGCTCAGAAGTTCGAGAACAGCCTGGCCAACAAGGTGAAACCCTGTCTCTAAATCAAACTAAACTAAACCAAAAATACAAAATTAGCTGGATGTGGTGTAATCCAGCTCTCAGGAGGGTGAGGCAGGAGAATCACTTGAAAGCGGAAGGTGGAGTTTGCAGTGAGCCGAGATCCCACCACTGCACTCCAGCCCAGGCAAAAGAGCTGAACTCTGTCTAAAAAATAATAATAATTCTCAAATACTTCTAAGTTTAAGGATTGAAAATACAGTGGCAAAGTTGCTGTCTGTTGAAGTATGGGCAGATGGCCAATAAGGTGGTATTTCTACTAGGAAGATGTAATTGGCCATTCCTGAAACGTTGGTTGGGTATCTTTCTGGGAAAGCTCCTCATAGTCTGCCATGCCTAATTCTAGATCTCACAGGCTTGGAAACCTGACTTTTATTTTATTTATTTATTTTTGAGATGGAGTTTCACTCTTGTCACCCAGGCTGGAGTACAATGGTGGGATCTCAGCTCAATGCAACCTCTGCCTCAATGCAACCTCTGCCTCCCGGGTTCAAATGATTCCCCTGCCTCAGCCTCCCAAGTAGCTGGGATTGCAGGTGCCTGCCACCACGCCTGGCTAATTTTTTTGTATTTTTAGTAGAGATGGGGTTTCATCATGTTGGGCAGGCTGGTCTTGAACCCCTGACGTCAGGTGATCCACCAGCCTCAGCCTCCCAAAGTGTTGTTGGGATTACAGGCGTGAGCCACACACCTAGCCGGAAACCTGACTTCTTAGCAAACTGTCTCTCAGAGCAAAATCACTTTAACCACAGTGATTAAGACCTGAATCCATTGATTAAAATGTTTTGTGTGTTTATAGTGTACATATGTATGTATATATGTGTATATATATATATATATATATACAAAAAAAACTCAGACCTAAATTCATTCCCATTAATTAGCAGATATAAACAGCATTTTCAATTACAATCTGAAAGTTTCTTGGTGAACATGGAATCTGAATAAAGAAAGTTGAGGTGGAATTTCCTTGGTCCACATCTCTTCTGCCTAGCTGGTGGTTGAATGAAAATACACCATCAACTGTGTCTATTACTCTTTTTGCCAATCCTTCAATCAGGTTATAATCTAATCCTCTATCAGCTCAGAAGACCAGGTGCCTCTTTTTTCTTTCCTCAAATCCATTAGATATTGAATTAGAGCTTAAGATTTGGAGGGCAAATATGTGTTGCTTATTTCAAATTCTGTTTATTGACTCACTCTGCCCACATCATAGCAAAGACAATATAGAAGACCAGCAGGGTTTTCTATTAATTGTCCTTTCATTCACAGGAAAAGGACTATCCTGGGCCAGCATTGTTCTGTCAGGGAACTTACTATAATCTTAAATAAGATCAAATTACGTTCAATAATGAAGACAAGAGTAGGAAGAAGCCACCCTGAATCCAGTGGAACTGCCGTGCTCTGAAGTAAGGTTAAGGTCACAGGGCTTTTCTGTTGTTTACCCATGAATGCTCTCCTAAGAATCTTAGCATCACCACCTCACCTTAATGTGTCCTCAGAGACAGCTGAAAGCTTGGTGTAATGACACACATCTAAGGATACCTTTATAAATGATAAGGCAAATTGGTCCAAACAAAAATTAAGTCTGACCTCAAAATATATCTTTTAACTAGTTATTTTTATAAAATTCAAATGCCATAGAATGTGCTATCTGCTTATATAGACAAAGCTCTTGATGCATTTTGAGATACCAGTTGTTTGGTGGGTGCATTGTAATGAAGATTCCTTTAAGATTATCTGCAGAAGCGGACAAGTGATCATTGAATTTAGTTTGCCATCCTATGGCCTAGGCTCCTGTTGTCATGAAAACCTGAAATTGATTGCCAAACACTTGCACAGTAATTTTGAGATTCTTATAATTTAAAGCTCAATCATTTCTTGACTGAAGGATACTTACTGAGGAAGCTTCCATCATCAACCTCCGTTTAAAAAATTTCTTACTGTGTGGATTTTAATCAGGGCAATAAAAGGATCATCCACAAGCTCCACATCACTCAGCCATATTAAATTATGATGTAATCTAGTAAATAAATCAATAAGTGAGACCCAGTAAGGAACCTGAGACTTTCCAAGACTCGAATGCAGGTAGGCACCATATGGCCAGAACTGAAGTGACTACGTATTATCTTCAACCAGGGATATTGGATTTACGCAGTTTCTTTGGGCTGGGCAAAAATGATCTTGTAATGCATTGAGTTATAGGCTAGCAGACATTAGGCACCACACTATCCCTTCAAGGTATGGTCTTTTTAACAAGTCCTAGGAAGGGCTGTTTGAATTAATTCAGAGCCTGCAGAAGGGCTCACAACAACCTCCTTGTTTTGTCCTAACGTGAGCTGACCCTTCTTGCATCAGGTGGCTCCTCTGCCTGTCCTGCCCTTTGGGTACTGGGCAATTAATCCACGAACGCAAAATCCTGAACCCTGGGCTAAGAAAATACGAACTGATTTGGTAAACAAATGATATGTAAAATCTATAAGCACAGAGTGGCAAGTGACAAAGGAAATTGCAAATGCCCCTAAATGCTCTTTCCCATCGATTGGCAGAGAGAATCTAACACATACATAGAAGAGATGGAGCATAAAATTGGGCGGACTGACTCAGAGATTTGTTTTGATTTTTAAGTCATTTATTAAAACTAAAAATGAGTGCGCGTACGCGTGGAGAGGGGGAACAAGGCTTCTCTAACCAGCAAAGGGGCTGTCGGCAGGCGACGTACAAATGAAAGCGCGCTTTCTAAATTTCCAAAGCACTAAATGGAGAGCAATGCACAATTATTGTGGGATTCGCCCAGAAGAGCAGCCTCAGGAGTTGACGGGATCCTGTCCCTCCCAGAGGAAAGCTCACGATTGGATTGGAGCTTCTAGCGACTGCCTGAGGTGAGATTCAGGTGGGGACCGGCCCCGCCAAGTCCGAAGCAGTCATCCACAAGGAAACATGCGCGTGCCCCGCTGCTCCTGCGGGGAGGCCGCCCGGGGACAGGCGCCCTGCAGGGCATCTAGGGGGCCCCAATGGCTCAGATGGGCCCGCGGCGCAACAGGCTGCGCAATAAATTAAAACAATAGTGAGAATCAGCAAATGGTCTGGAGGGCGGGCGGAACCGAAGCTCGCTCTTCGGAGCTGGAGTGCCGCGGGGAGGGGGTGTCAGCGCCCCCGGGATGAGACCTGCCCTTCCCCCTTCCGCGCCCCCGCGCCCCCCAGACCAGACGTCTCTTCCGTAGTCGCGTCCTCCGGGCCAGGGGGAAACAGAGGCAGAGACTCGGGAAGGAGAAACGGAGAACCCAGGGCAACGCGGTCGGTGCTGCAGCGCCATCCCTTTTGCACTAAGACCCCCCGGGCCCCGGGGCGGGAAGCCCTTCGCACACTCCAGCCCGGGGGAGTCCCGGCTGGGTCCCGCAGCGCCCGTGGCTCTGTGGCCGGGAGGCTCCTTGCTCTCGCCCGCGTGGTCCTGAGATCTGTCGCTCGCTCCCGCAGGCCCCGGGATTGGCTGCACCACGCAGCTGTCCTCCAGTTCCGGAGCTGCAGCGTTCAATCCGATTCCCTCTGATGCTTTCACTGATATTAAAATGTCCCTTTTCGAACTGGTCTTTTATTTATTTTTTTTTAACGCAGTCATTTTTGGGAGGCAACAACTCGGACATCCTGTATCCGTAATCAGATAATCTCACTCCTGCTTTTGTATTCCTGCAGCTTTAAACTCTGCAAATATTTGTGTCCTTCACAAAAAAAGGCGTTCCTCAGTCTACTTCCAACCTCGCCGGGCAACTGATCTTTCCCAAGTTCACAGGCTGACTCCGGGTCTCTTGGTCTCTTGTGATCTTGCAGCAATTCAGCAGAAAAGACTCGGTTTGGGTTTTGGTGTGGGATGGCTAGTAGTGGGGGTTTTACCCCCCTGATGTTTGTGGGATTTGTGCTTGTTGTATGATTACTATTTTTCTTGTTTCCTGCAGTCAAGGAAAACTGTCTGTTACAAGCAAACGTACTGTCCCCAGCCTCAGGGACGTGAGTTCCAGTCCTGGGCACTTTACTTTCTCTCTCTCCGGTCTTCCCTGGCCCAAGTTCAGTTTCTTAACTCTCCTTGTCCTTGATCTTTTCCCGAAATGCCTGGACCTTCGCCTTAGCCCCTCCTCCGATTTGCCCCTTTCTTTAATTTGTCTTGTGTGTTAGCGCTGGGTCAGCGCGCCCTTTGTGCTGAGGTCCTGGGCCGGTGTGTGTGTGCGTGTGTGTGTGCGTGCGTGTGTGTTGTAGTGTGTGTTTCTTTTGTTATTTTCTCCCTTAACACTGCAGAAATGAAACACACATGCAGCTCTGTCGCCTCATATTTTCAGATGTTTTTCACACTATTGTCTGCTCCAGCCCGTTGAAAGTGCAAAGTGAAAACAGATGCATCCAAAAAAATTTTTTTGAAAGGGACAATCCTAGGATGGAGACTAACCCCTCGAATACAGATAAGCAATAAATATTATATCAGATTTATAACGTGCATCGAGCAGTCTTGATTAGCACCAAGGTGAGGTTTGGTGAGATTTTTATCATTTCCATGTGTCTGGACTACAAGAAGAAATCACTGGGGGAAGAGCTCTATAAATCAGCGTCCATGTCAAGACAAATCAAAATAATGCCTCTATTATTTCAATCAATAAACCATTTTTATTCCCAACATCTGATACGCACAGTGTGTGTCCATCTGTTTGTATCTGGAATTGCCAGCGTTGCCTTATACCAAAACAAACCTTTCAAGAAGTGTCAATGAAATTAAAAATTTTAAAAGGAGAATTCAATATGACCCTCCTTCCCTTTCGAGCTACTCCATTCTCCCCTTTTTAAACCGCACACCCGAAGTCAGTAGGAGAGCTTTGCAAACTCTGCAAAGGATGAAATTGCTTTGAGAATTTCAGAGAAAATGGGTGGCGGGTGCTGTTCGGGAAGAGAAACCGAAAGCGGCGACAGGCAACGACTGGGGCTGAGGAAAGCCTCCCTGGCTCCTGGCTCCAAGATATTCCAGAGGACGGTCCTAGGGCGGTCGCAGGCGGGTGTGACAGGGTGCTCCCGCGCTCTGCTAAAAACCAAAACCACAACCTCCCACATCTGCCACCAAGATTTTTCCAGCAGGTGTAAGGCTGACTTGCTGTAGGGCGTTAATTGGGGCGAGGCTGGCTGGAGAAAGATGGGGGGCGGGGGCGGGAGACAAGGAAGAGGGGGGGAGAGGAGGGAAGAAAGGGAGAGAGAGAGAGAGAGAGACTGACTCTGGTTGACTGGCGGGTGGCTTTTGTTAGTTTCAGGCAGATTTCAAGACTTGTTTCTCAAAATGTCCTGCAATTTTAGCTTCCGCGGCAGTTTGTGAGATGGGGCCACAATTCTTGATTGATGAGAGGAAAGTAGAGAAGGAGAGTTGATTCATCTATGAGTCAACATTGTCGATAGCTCGAGTCTTGGTATCCCCATAGCTTCCTTGGTTATTTTGTTTGTTTCCAAATTTGCACACCCAGGAACCAAATCTCAATGATCCTTTTGTTGCTGAAGGTTCATCCTCTCCTGTTCCATCTGTCCGCCATAAACACATAATTCTGACTGCCCCATTCCTAATCCATTTCTTTCCATTGGAATGGGAAGAAGGAAGTGAAAAGTACTCCCAGATGGAAACCGAAACGGCGTCAGAGCCAGAATAGTCTTTGTTTGGATTCAACAGCTGTCTGCCCACCACGCCCTCAGTCCCCAAGTCCAAAGCGCATCCTCGGGGTTTCATTTGGGAAAGGGAGAAAAAAGACACACTTCAAAATCTGTATTTTTACAAGCAGGATTTCACAATCCTTGGGAACTTTGAGACTTGAATGGTTAATCTCTCAGGCGAAATTATCACCCCAACGACTGTTTACAAAGAAGTCGATGCCAATGTTAAAAAAGTGTTGGCAAGCTGGATGCGCAGGTTTGTATTTTACCCTGAAAAGCTTCAGGATTTCTCTCCCTGACTCGCTCCGTCTCTCCCCTCTCAGCCTCAGTGCATTGTATGTTAAAGGCGCGGGGGAGGGAGAGATGGGGAAAGCTTAAGCGATGGGAACCTTGAGGCCCAGGGATTTCAAGGAAAGCGAAATGAACCAGGCAGGGAGGTGCATGTTCTCTGTTCATTTCTAATGCGTCTCTCCTCCGGGTCAGAGCGCTAATCACGACCTCGTTCCTACGATTTAGGACGCGGGTGCTTTCACACGAAAGACACGAGGTCCTCTAGTTTTTCCTTCTTCGCTCCTCTAGCTTCTTTTTTACCCTCTTCCTTTCCTCCCTCCCTGGCCCCGAGCCCCCACCCCCTACACACACACACGCATACACACGCACACACACACTCACCCGTCTCCGAGCTCTGCCTCTCCTACCCCAGTTTCCAATCCCCTGGAGTTTCCCTCTCCTTCGCCTCCTGCTTTCCAGGAGGGATTTCTAATCCCATTCTATTGCTGCCTGAAGGCATGTTCCGATTTCCAGAGGCCTTTTTCTGTTCCCGTTCGGGTCTTGGATTCAGGAGCCCAGGAATAAACCTAAAGCTGTTTTTCCCAACTGTTCAGATGGAAGGACTTTCGAGGTCCTCCTAAATCCACTTTTGCACACCTTAAGCTGCCCCCGTCGACTTGGCAACGTGTCCTGCGGTTTTGTTCCTTTCGTATTTTCTATTTCTGAACAGGCACACGCACATAAGGGCCCCCAGATGCAGCGAATGAACAGGTTTTCCTGGTAAAAATTATGGAGGTGAAGGTGGGGATGGGGGTGCTCTCCTCACTCCGGAATCTGAAGCGGGGGAGAGCTGGATAAACCGCCGAGATGACCTGAGTGGTCTGAGGCGACCTGCAGCGCGTCCACAGTGGAGGACCCAAGCCTGGGCTCAGACGTGGCCTGCTCTGCTCTTTCCCTAGGCGCCTCTGCAGCATCAGGCCACCGAGGCCTGCGCTCTCCGTTTCCTGAGGAGACTCCCTGGAACCTTCAAGAACCCCCCGACAGCCCCCCTGATACCCGATCTGAATGGTTTCCTACCAAGAAAGACCCCGAAGACCTGCAGTTCTGTCCAGAAACGAGTTTTAAGGGTCACTTGAAATGGAGCCGCTGCGAGGGCGGTGCTTTAGGAAGCAGAGTTCAAAGAGGAATTCCTCAGCACCCTAGGCCACGTCCGCGTTAAAGGACGCCTTACAAACCTCCTCTCCCCACACTCCCCCGCAGCCCCTTCCCCAATGTTTAAGGCACTGGATCTTGAGAAGCAAATCCAGTGCCCAGCTTCAAACTCCCGCCTTGGAAAAGTACAAAGAGAAAATTGATTTTTCAAATCCCAAAACCCTTTCCTTTTAAACAACTTGGAAAAACTCAGCTATAAACGCTTTCTCCTCTTATGCTAAAATTGAAAACTTATAGATTTTAGATGGACTGAAGACATGATATATTCCTTTTCCCTTTAAATAGACACATTTCAAATTGTTCCAGGCAGCAATTTCTGCGAAAAAGGAGGGGCGGCTGGGATTGTTTGGGAGATGGAGTTTTATTTGTTCCCATTTATTTTGTTTTATTTTTGTTGTATTTTTTCTTTGAGTTTCTTTGTTATTTTGAGATTCATCTAAGAGACTCAGAATTCCACTCTGAATAAAGCACTTTTTGTTGTTTCAAAATTTCAAACTGACATAAGTGTTGGATCATCAGTTTTCCCTTTGTCTGCCCTAGTTGTAAATAATGGCTTTGAGATTAGCTAATTAAAGGGCATTAATCACTGATAGAAAGGGAATAAATCAAAGCCTTGTTCTAAATTTCAAACTTGCCTGTATAGATGTGCATAGCTACTCTATCTGGAGCAGATAGGTGCTGTTTGAATTACTGTTCTTCAGAGTAAACCAAATCCACTTCTCTTTTAAAAAATGAATATTGTATTTATACAGCCTGGTTGTGCTGTTAAATTAAGTCTCTCTCCCATTCTTATTCCGTTTCATAAACAAAGTGTAGAGACGACAGCGATTACCGGTTAAAAGAGCCCAGTCTTAGCTTTTGCCTGGCATTATGCTTACCTTTTTGAGGGTGGGGGGGTCAGAAAAGGGAGGAATAAACCCTAAGCAGATACACACGGAAGGAGGATAAATAGATTTGTATTGAGGCTTGTTTTTAATCAGAATACAGTTTCTGTAGAAAATTTTCAAATCTTGCAGTACTTCAGGTACAATTCGCTAGAATATGTTCCCTTAGCCCCCTGTGTAAGACATTAAAAGCATTAGGTTCTGGCTTGTGAAAAAGAAAAGCAAGCGTTCAGGGCGTGAGTGCGTTCGTGTGCGTGTGCGTGTGCGTATGTGTGTGTACTGGAAAGAATAAGGCCCCTCTCTTCACTGCCTTTTGCTGCTGCAATGATGCTCATTGCAGTTCGGCTGGTTCTACGCTCATAGCCCGGCACAGGATTTGGGAGCTTGGACCATTTCAACACAGACAAAAGAGGCTTTTAAATAAGTACATGCCATAAAACAACAAGCCGGTCCCTGGGAGCAAGTAAAAATTTATTCGTTTCACGTAAAGCCCTACGAAACAGTAAACACAGAGCAGATAATCCAGAGCCAGGCGGGGGATCTGCATCCTCTCGGCTTCGCGTCGGTGCCGGCGCGTGTGCGCGGCTGTACGCGCACCTCGGCCTCTGCGGGCACCGCTCCCTCAACCCCCTCCCCAACCTTTGCAAGTGAAGACTTGTGTGTTGGGGTTCCTCACACCCTCCTCCTCCTGTGGGGCCTTGTCTCGGCTCAGCAGAGACTGTCATCTGAGGGCTTGGTTCAAGACTCCTGCCTGGGAAATGTGCGAGTCTGGAAGGCGGAGTGGAGTCCCTGGTGCGAACTCGGAGGGCTGCCCCTTTCTGCCAGAAAAGCGCCCCAGCCACGGGTTTGCCCCCGCACCCCCCTACCCACCGCCTCCCAAGAGCTGCTGTGTGGAGAAAACGCCACCTCCCAGTCCCTAAGTCTCCCCACGTATTGGGTTCCGTCCTTAACTGGACGGTGCTGGCTGCCAAAGGCAGGTGCCAATTCCCCAGAGGCTAAATCCTTCTAATAGCCTCAGCTTGCGCACGTCTCTCCCCTCCTTCGGTTGCCGCTGCTTCTCCTTTTTCATCTTGTATTTTTAAAGTCAAGAAACTTATCACTGATTTTAAGGTACCGTGCCATTAAAAAGAGGCTCGCAGTCTGCTGCGCGCGACCGAGGAGCCCAGGGAGAAAGAGGCCCGGGCGGAGGAGGAGCCGAGGCCAGGGAAGCCACATTTGCATACAGCTTTGTCTTTCCTGCTTCTTAGGCTGCCGAGGGTTATAACGCTAATTACACAAGATTAATGTGGAGATTGTTCTCTATGGCTCACCAAGATTTATTTGAACAGTGAACTGCTCAAGATCCAAAGCCATAAACCATCCCACCCAGCCGCCGGCCCCCCGACTTTCTCCTTGCGGGAAGTGAAGTTTTTCCAAGTCCAAAGGAGAAAATGGGGAGCTGCCACTGGGTAGGAAGCTCCGAAGAGCTCATCTTGGGGGATATTGTTGTTTACACGAATTACCCGTCGGCCCTCGGATATACAAAGGCAATTCCCTGCCCTTTCTCTTTCTGCCGGCTTCCAAACGAAAGCCTTTTCTGTGGTGCAGTCTCTGAATTTGGGGTATGAGAGGCGGCCAATGGCAAACCCGGTGCAGGAGCGCCCCCTCGTGGCTTCAGGGGGGAAGAGACGCGGTTCGCGGCGTGCCCTCTGCGTTTGAGCGGTCTCATGCTGTCCCTCAGCGGACTGGAGTGGGATAGGGTTGAGGGCTGAGACTGGGAAAGCGGTTCTCAATCGCGGTTCACACTAGTGTTTTAACCGAAATAGTAAACACAGACACACACACACACACAGACACACACACACACACACACACACAACCACCTTCAGGGATTCTGATATTCTGATTATTGGTCTTAGGCAATTTTTTCTTTTCCCAGATAATATAATATGCTATCACTCTAGAGAACCAATATTTGAGAATTTCCTGGTTAGAGTGCAAGTGAAAAAGTTAACTGGCTTAATATTTAACTTTTATATATCATTTGATATTTACTTATTTTACCTAGAAAACCACAGGCTCACCATTATTTCCTAGGCAACTTGGGAGACATTATTTGAAAGATTTTTTTTTTCAGGTTATTGGAAAAGTGATTTGAGTTTCAGTATCTTGAAATTTTAAGATTTTTAAGACTAGGTTCTTGTTTCTTTCCTTCTTTCCTTGGGGTAAAATATGTGTAGTGTTATCAATAATGATAAAAATAGAATTAATATAAAATTATAATTGTGAGGAGGGCAAGTAATAGCAGTCCACCACTCTATGGCGGACACCAGATTCTTATTGCAGTAAGTTGTTGACTCACTTTGGACAATTCTTTTAATCAAGCTGTGCCTCAATTTCCTCTTTCACAAATGAAGTGATCCCATTGGATAATTTTAAGTTACCTTCTAGATTTACTGAATGTGTAAACCTAAAGCACTAGAGAAAACACGTTACTAAAAAGGTTGCAGATATATGTTTTATATGTTATATTCATCTTTTTAAAGAGGAATTATTATTATAAATCCAGATTTTTGAAATGTGGCCTTTTCTATAGTCAAGGCATATCCAGAAATTTTTGTCTGGTACCAAAAAAATCATATAAACATTAAGGAAATACAGCACAAACTCACACTAAAATAAAATTAAACAACCTATCATTACTGCTCCATTCACCCAACCAGTCCTGCAATCCAGGCATAGTATTTTTGATAGTTTTGCTACTGTCTCCACAAATGAATTGATATTTAAAAGGGAAGAAAACGCTGAATTTTTCTTCCACTGCACTCCAGCCTGGGCAAAAGAGCTGAACTCCGTCTCAAAAAAAAAAAAAAAAAGGAATATGAAATTGGAATTCAAATAAAGTTAGACCTTATTTGTGGTTAGAATGGAGAACTGTGCCCATCACCATCTTTACGTCATCTGCTTTACCACTCTGGCTAAGTGGTGAGCAGATACTTGTGATTGACTGCCCTTTGAGGGGCTTCAGCATGAAATATTTGAGACCCTTTCTGGGTTTCAGTTCTCAAGAATCAGATGTGCATCACCGAGACACTTTAGCAGAGGAGGCTGTGATTATCGGTATCAGCAGAAAATTGTGTTGGGAAGGCACCAATTAAAGGTGAAGTATCTCAAAGGAAACAGAAAATAATTGTAAACAGCAACAGAACATGATGTTTTCACTTTAATTCTCATCAAGAATCACAACACAATATAGCACTTAGACGCTCGGTGGTTACATCAACACTCATAGTAATATCTTTTAGTAAAATAAAGTATCAATCATATGAAAAATACAGTTTTTAATCATAAGAGGTAATTATTTTTAAGGTTACAGAGAGAATGAACATTTCAAAGACACAAGCACTGAAGCTGTTCGCATCCCATACCTCATTTATGACAGCAACTTCAGAACTGGCTTATCTGGGCTATGCGACCCAGCCTTTTGAATTTTTTCCTAGTAAATAAGCACTAGTTTGACTAAGGGACTTGCTTTGAAGTCTTGCTGGTATTTGAGATTTTCACAGTATTCTTGGCAACTTGGTTCCAAAAATGTTATGTTTTATGATTACTTAAAAAAAATTATCTGTGATGTTTAAGCAAAACAATAAGAGTTCATAAATAATTTGCTTTCATTTTATGGTAGTTTACATGATAATGTGACATAAAGAAGAGAATGTGCTTGAGTGTGTACAGGCGTGTGTACAGCAGCAGTAGTGGCGGTAGCACACACAGGTTGGGGTAACTGACCACTTCATGACACCTGCTATGAGAACTCTGCCTCCTGCCACAGACCTGAACCTGGGCAGCCAGATTTTTACTGTGCAACCAATCTAACCACCATTACCTCTGCCTTCTCCCTGCCCACAACTGACTGGAAAGGGATGAATCTTTTACAAGGATTCGGAGAAATCAAAGTCTCTCTCCCAGCACTTTGGGAGGCTGAGGTGGGCGGATCACCTGAGGTCAGGAGTTCGAGACCAGCCTGGCCAACATAGTGATACCCTGTCTCTACTAAGAATACAAAAATTAGTTGGGCATGGTGCCTGTAGTCCCAGCTACATGGAAGGCTGAGGCAGGAGAATCACTTGAACCTGGGAGGTGGGGGTTGCAGTGAGCCGAGATTCCCACCACTGTGCTCCAGCCTGGGCGAAAAACTGAACTCCATCAAAAAAAAAAAAAAAAGAGAAAGAAAGAATGAACGAAAGAAAGAGGAAGGAAGGAAGGAAAGAGGAAGGAAGGAAGGAAAGAAGGAAGGAAGGAAGGAAATATGAAATTGGAATTCAAATAAAGTTAGACCTTATTTGTGGTTAGAATGGAGAACTGTGCCCATCGCCATGTTTACATCATCTGCTGTGTGCTATTGTTTAGCATCAGTTCTTGGTCATACTGAGCTAATCCTCCTAGGCATTTTGTCTCCATCTAAAGGTAGAACTTTACAATTAGGAATTTCTGACACTTGCAGATATTAGTGAGGATGTTTTGGAGACATTTCTCAAAATATATCAATGCCTTTGGGAATGTTCTTGAAGAGAGAAAGAAAATAAGACGTATTAAGAAGCAATTTATATGGGGCAAGCATTTTGATACAGTGTCTTACTTAATCCTCTCATGGCTTGGTGCTAGGAGTAGTCATCCATGCCCACTTTGCAGTCAGGAAACTGGGAGTCAGAGGTTTCATGACTTAAACCACCACAAAGATTGTTATCCTAGGGCTGAAATGGCATTTGGAGACCAGTGGTTATAATTCCAGAATCTAAAATTATTCTGCTATGTGTGTTTCTTTCTATCAGTTAGTTATTTTGACTACGTCGGAGGAATATTCAACTCCATCTAATTACTCACTGATCTAGTTGGGCATCAAATAAAACAGATAATATCACAGCCAAGATGTACAGAAGTAAGTTGCAGTCTTTTTCAAAATCTGATTTACTAAGATCATTGCTTTGGTTTTCTCAGAAACCTAGAAGCTGGTCTTAATGTTGAATTATCTCTGTTATCTGCATATAGGTAGATTCCCCTGGATTATAATTACTCACGGGTACACATTTCCCCTTTTCCCAGAAACCCACCCCTCCAACAAATTAAGGCACATCCTTTTCCTTACAGTATTTTCATCCTTCTTATTTTGGGGTTTTTTAATCAAAAGATCCAGATGCTCTGTCCTGTCTCATTTGTCCCATGCTATTGTCTCATTCTCAAAGAGCCATTCATGATGAATGAGGCTTTAATGTTTTCTTTACATATATCCTTCTTTCTTTGACAGATGTTAATATTCTTCCATTAATATTTCTTCTGAGCCAAGAGACAGATAACATCCAACTGGCATATTTCCATACTGGACTGAATGATAATTTTATAATAAATACTGCATGTCATTTCTTATTATAAAAATCTCTTTTCAGCATTTTGTAAGAGGATTAGTTGGGCTTTGCTGTGGGATACTTGAACTTTTGGTAAGCTTTTTCAATCCTTTCATTTAGTGGAAAGGTGATTAAAATGACAGAAAAGCATTTAAACTTAGTTATCATGATCAACCTTCCCAATAGCTTTCTTTTTCTATCACGTGCTTTAGTCAGAGGTAAGAGAGCAATCATCTTTGAGTGCCTTCTCTACCTGCATCCTACGAAAAATGAGTTTTCTAGAATTTTCTCAGATATTCTAGTGGAAGTGTTTCTTACAGTGTCCTTTGCTGCCACCTGCTGTTCAGACTACATTTATGAAAGCTGTCAATGCTATCCACCGTTGATGGTGTATTTTCTAACGTAAGGGGTGGGTAAAGATAACACAACTGATGCATCGCTAGATCCTGTCACGCGATCACACTTAAACATGACCTTTGAACCAGTAGAACCATTTGTAGAAGTTTACTTCCTTTGTCACACTCTGTCTTTTAAATTAGTAGCATAATAACCTAAGAAATCCTATTTCTTTCTCCTTTCAAGAACAGCAGGCTGGTCATTGAGGAAATCAGTCTTTAAGTTGTTGAGGCCAGAATTGTAAGCTGGAGCCACCAGGTGTAACTGCAGTCCACTAATGAATTAATAGCATTGATTTGTACTGCATGCTTCCAGCTGCCCAACCTCCGCTTTGCTATCTTGGTTGCTTGTATACCACGCTCTCATCTTTCTGCCACACTTACTATCAGGAGAGTTGGGCTGCAGTAAATGTTGCTTCCTTGCTGTTTGTTTGCTCCCTTTGTGCTCCGTTATTACTGAGCAGGCTCAGTTCTCTAACTTTGGAGTTATAAACTGGGTTCACGATACAGACTAAATACATGTTGTTCCTCAATCCTTTATGTGAATGCTAGGTGTTTAAGTGCATAAAATGTTACCTTTTTCTTATAAGTGTGCCCATCTCAGTAATTCATTTAGCAGGGAGGTCTCTCCCTAACATTGCTGGACCATCTGCTAACATTTTAGTTCATTTTCTAGAGACAACACCTTAATGGCAGAAGTTGCATAGGCTAAATGACTTTTGTTTGTGACACTTTACAATTGTAACTAGAAAGAAATTCAATACAGCACTGGGTAAAAAAAGCACAGAGAATGATCTCTTGCTTTCTTCTTAAGCTCACCATCTTTCTCCATCAAACTCAGCAGCAGCAGCGGGAAGGTTACAGTTACTTTTGAGAACACTGCAGCTGATTCTTCTTGTACAAATGTTCACTTTCTTCATGACAGAATTCCTTTTCCAAATTTACATTCAGGCCCAGATAAGTAATCCAGCTCAACCATGCATTTCAAAACCACCTGGTATCCTTAAATGTTCTTGTGACCAGGCTTCTAAAATCCTGTAGGGCAAAAATCTGACAAAGAGAAGTCATCTGCAAAGGTCACTGCTTCCAAGTTCATCTTTGGCAGGATGTAGCTCTGTGCTGATATTTAAAAAAATGTGTCTAAAGTACAAGATATACTTCTCTTTTGTGCAACATTCCCAAATCTGATTTGGCTTTCAAATTTATTGCAACCTTTAAAGGGGTGGTTTTGGCAATGTTCTGGGGGTGGGGGTGATAACAGTCAAAAAGCTGTGGAAATGATTTAATGGTTCATGGCTTTGAAGTGCCTATGAAAGACATTTAACTAACTTCATATTTTTCCTGACATTTTCCCCAAAACGTGTATGTGTGGAAATTTTCCAAATTGCTTTTCCTTAAAGCACAGAGGACATCATTTTAGTGTTGGAGTGGAGAAATTTATTACTTTACAAGCTCCTTGCTTGCACATGTTTTTCTTCAGAGCTCACTGAAGTTACTTTTCCAACTTTTCTAACAAACTGAAAAACTTCTTCTAATTTCTTCTTTGATATGTTATGAAGGCAGCCCCCCCCCCCTTCCTCTATAAATCTTCCAGGTACTTTTAGTGCAGCAGCAGGATATATGAGTCTAACTCAGGGAGTTAGGAAGGGAGGGAGGGAGGAAGAATTACCATGTTAATCACTTATCTGATGCTAAGCACTAAGTGAGAGCCTTCATGTCATATATATTTGCTCATTGAAATCATGAATCCATTTGATAAATACTTATTAAGATTGTACTAAGGTGGCTCAAAACTGTAAACCGAGCACTTTGGGAGGCTGAGGCAGGAGCAATCGCTTGAGCACAGGAGTTTGAGACCAGCCTTGGCAATACAGGGAGATCTTATATTTACAAAAAAACTTAAAAATTAGCGAGGTGTAGTGTTGTGTGCCTTTGGTCCTAGCTACTAGAGAGGCTGAGGTGAGAGGACTGTTTGAGCCCGGGAGGTTGAGGCTGCAACGAGCTATGGTTGCGCCATTGTATTCCCGCCTGGGCAATAGAGCGAAACCCTCTCTCAGACCAAAAGGAAAAAAAAAATATATGTATATGTGTATACACACACACACACACACTAAGAGCTGGGCATTCTTGGGACTGAGCGCTAACCATAAACTAATTTACTGTCCAGTAGGAGAAACATACAAGTAAAAAGTCAAGGTTGATGCAATATTAAATGCTTTTGAGAGGCAGTTACAACACAGCACTTGGAAATATGGACTTTGAAGGCAGCCTGTTGGGGTTGAATACAAATTCTGCCACTTGCTAGCCCTGTAATCTTGTGCAAGTTACTTCAGCCTTGGACCTTTGTCATCTCATCTGTGAATTAGGAATAGGAAGAGCATTTACTTCAATACATTGTTGTGAGGATAAAATGAGTTAATACACTGGGAGTGCTTATAAAGGTGCCTGGTATTTAGATTATATACCTAGCTACTTCTCAATATCCAGATTTCAGCTCAAATGTCATGTCCTTGACTGGAATTTTCCCATCGGCCTTTTTAATATATTTATTTTGAGACTCATAGACCTTTTAAAACCAGGCTCTCCTCAAGAGTCACTCTCATTTCTACCATGTGCTTTAATTCCTTATGTGCCTGTCACTCTGTGGAATTACATTCATCTTATTTGCTTGCTTATTAATTGTCTCTTTTGCCTACTAGACAGTTCAAAACACAAGGGTAGAGACCTCTCCAATTTTATTCTTTGCTTTGTTTCCAGACCCTAGGACAGTGCCTGGCACACACTCATTTTTCTACTAGAATTCGTGAAATGAATTGCTGGATGTTAAGAGTTATGACAGGGGTAAGCACAGAGCTCTATTTGGAAGCACATAGGAGAGAGTTGACCCAGTCTTTGACAGCATGTCATGTGGTTTCCAGGAAGAAGTGACATCCTTCAGCACCGGCAGACTGTTCATCATTAGGGGCAGAGGTAGAAAGACAGGAATTCCAGGAAGCAAGAGGGAGGAAAAATATGCATTTAATCCTCATAATGGCGGTTTAAGATGGGCATTTTTATCCCCATTGTCTGAAGTGAGAAAAAGAAACTAAGAGTGAGCTATGTGAACTTGCCCAGAGTCCCAAAGTTAGTACATGTCAGAGATAAGATTAAATCATTCCACTGCACTTACCTGCAAAGAATAGGACTATACGAGCCTCAAAATCAGAAATGGTATCTAGTGCCTGAAATTGTTCTTCATAGACCCCATTCACTCAGAAATGTTGCTGTGATGTTTTTCCTGTGCTATGAAGAGTATCACAACGTGTCACTCTTCACTGCAGATCAAGAGGAGTCTTCTTGGTTTCCACCTCACTGTCTTTTCATGAGCTAATCTTATATCTAGCTTCCTTGGTACAAACACAGGTCATACGTTCCAAACTGCATGGAAAATAGAAAAGCAATTCTCTACACTTGAACATGCACATAGAAAAACCCAGCCATTTTGGTGAAGATGAGTTTGGTTAATTCTGTTGCTGTTGCCCTATCCTGGTCATGCTCACTAGGCAGACACCACCAAGCTGGCCCTGGCGGAGCAGCCTCATCTCTGAATGCTGTCTCCCGGCCAGTGGATCCACAGCTTACTCCTCCTTCAGAAACACTGGAAGGAGGCGTTCGTCAATAGATTTAACACAGTCTTTTTTTTTTTTAATATTTGAAGAGATTTATTCTGAGCCAAATATGAGTGACCATGGCCTGTGACACAGCCCTCAGGAGGTCCTAAGAACATGTGCCCAAGGTGGTCAGGGTGCAGCTTGGTTTAATACATTTTAGGGAGGCATGTGACTTCGATCAAATACATTTAAGAAATACGTTGGTTCTGTTCAGAAAGGTGGAACAACTTGAAGTGGGGCAGGGGACGGGAGGGGGATGGGTGGTGGGGGAGGTGGCTTCCAGGTTATAGGTGAATTTAAAATTTTTCTGGGCCAGGCGCAGTGGCTCACGCCTGTAATCCCAGCACTTTGGGAGGCCGAGGTGGGTGGATCACAAGGTCAAGAGATGGAGACCAGCCTGGCCAACATGGTGAAACCCCATTTCTAGTAAAAATACAAAAATTAGCTGGGTGTGGTGGCGTGTCTGTAGTCCCACCTACTCAGGAGGCTGAGGCAGGAGAATCGCTGGAAACCGGGAGCGGAGGTTGCAGTGAGCCGAGATCACGTCACGGCACTCCAGCCTGGCAACAGAGCGAGACGCCATCTCAAAATAAATAAATAAATAAATTAATTAATTAATTAACTTATTCTGGGTTGAGTTTATCTGAAGACCTCGGATCAATTGAAGGGAAGTGTCTGGGTTAAAGGATTGTGAAGATCAAAATTCTTATCGTGCAGAGGAAGGCTTCAAGCAGCAAGCTTCAGAGAGAATCGATTGTAAATGCTTCAAATTCTTCTTCTCAGACTTAAGGGCTGTGTTGATACTGATGCCAGAGAGGTATGAGGCATACCCGCCACCCACGGCCCCGTCATGGCCTCAACCAGTCTTCCAGTCTTTCAGGTTAAATTTTAAGAGCGCCTCGGCTGAGGAGGGAGTCCATTCAGATGGTTGGGGGGCCTTAGCATTTTGTTTTTGGTTTACAGTCTCAAGATTTAGACCCAATCCTGAAATCACACAGGTCAGCAACCATTATGATTACTCATATGGATTGTACTACAGGAGCTGAATTTGGAATCTGCAGGATATGCCCTGGCACCAGGTACAAGGTAGTAAAAAAGATTGTAATATTATTGTAACCAGTAGCCCTGGAGGGCCTCGCTCTTTCTTTCTGCACTGAGGTAGAGAATTGTCTCTCTGTGAGACTTGACACTGGAGGGTATCAGTTGATTGAATTTGTACCACCTGCTCCAGGAACTCCAAAAGCATTCTTTTGTTGTTGTTGTTGTTTTTGGAAAACTTGACCTGGATGAAGAGTTCTTTTTTATTTTTCTTCAACTTTTAAGTTCAGGGGTACGTGTGCAGGATGTGCAGGTTTGTTACACAGGTAAACGTGTGCCATGATGGTTTGCTGCACAGATCATCCCATCACCTAGGTATTAAGCCCAGCATCCATTAGCTATTCTTCCTGAAGCTATGCCTCCCCCTCCCCCTGACAGTCCCCAGTGTGTGTTGTTTGCCTCCATGTGTCCATGTAATACAGTCTTTTCTTAGTGTGCTTGAGGAATGGGGAAAATGGAAAGAAAGTTGAGTAAGACCATTCTTAGAAGATCATGATAAACCAGGGTTCGAAGTAAGACATGATCGGGCCACTGGACTCCAGCCAGGGTGACAGAGCGAGACCCTGACTCAAAAAGAAAGAAAGAAGAGAAGGGGAGAGGAAAGGAGAGGGGAGGGGAAGGGAGGGAAGGAGAGGGGAGGGGAGGAGAAGGGAAAAAAGAGAAGAGGAGAGGAGAGGAGAGGAGAGGAGAGAAGAGAAGAGAAGAGAAGAGAAGAGAAGAGAAGAGAAGAGAAGAGAAAGGAAGAGAAGAGAAGAGAAGAGAAGAGAAGAGAAGAGAAGAGAAGAGAAGAGAAGAGAAGAGAAAGGAAGAGAAGAGAAGAGAATCATGCTCTATATTGAGTACCATCACTGTGACTGTGGCAGTTTTTAAAAATGGCTGCAAATTCTTTGGGCATCCTCCATTGAAAGGAAGTGGTCTTTGTCCCCTCCTCTTGAATCTGGGTGGACTGGTAACTATTTTTATAAGTCACCATGTGACTTTCAGGGCTAGTCATAAAAGCCATGTAGCTTCTGCTTGGATCTGTTTGCATACTTGTTCTTCCAGTGTCTTGTCTCAGAATCCAGCCTCCTCCCTGATAGAAGCCTGAGAAAACCAAGTGTGGGTATCTGGTTGACAGCTCTAGCGGAGCTCAGCCTTCAAGTCATCCCAGCCCAGGAGCCTGACCTGTGAGTGAAGCAGCCTCCAGATAATTCCAGTGCCCCCCGTGATGAAAGTCACTCTCAGCCATGTGCACTATTGTATCAAATGAGGCCCCAGACACTGTGAGGCAGAGAAGCAGAGAGACAAGCTGTGCCCACTGTGCCCTTCTGAATTGCTGGACAACAGAATACAGGACCATAAGAAAAGTTACTGTTTTTGCCACTAAGTTTGGGGTGGTTTGTTACACAGCTAGAATAACCAAGTGGTTATCCTTTCCCTACCTTTCCTCAGAACCTGTGTTGTGAGGACCTCTCTAAGGGAAGGTGGAACTTCTTAAGTAGTATTATTGCAGATTCTGTTAAATTGACTCAACAACACCCATTCCAAACCACCCCCCCACACACAACTTTTATCATCTTTTACAATAAGGCTAAAAATTGAATTCTCAAGTTCCCAGCCTTTCTTGCAGTTGGAAATGGCTTTGTGATACAATTCTGGTCAATAAGATGGAGACAACAATTCCTGGACAGAGGTTTCATTCCCTAATGTAGGCTCAATGGGGAAAAATCTCTTCTCTCCCCACTTTCTCCTACCTGGAATGTGAATGTTTTACCTGGAAATGCAACAGCCATCTTGAGATGCTGTTGGAGCATGTTTGATTTTTTTCTTTATTCATACGTAATTATTCTAGTCTTTTGAGAATTACTGTTTTATGCTTCACATTTCAAGTCGCTTATTATATTACAAAAATTAATAACTGTCACAAAATAACCAGCAGTTATGTGCATTTACTATTTTATGAACCCAAAGAAATGGCAATTAACAGGTTTCAGAACATGCCACACCATGGCAGAGCATAAAGAAAGAAGCAGTCTGGGTCTCTCATCATTTTCTTGAGCAGCTACACTCACCCTATGTTGCCTTTCTCCAGAATGATTGTTACACAAGAAAATGAATTTAACTTTTTAGAAGCCATTGTTAGCCAAATGTATTAATTTGAACTAAAAGTAAGAAGAGGGACATTTATTTATTCTTCAACCAAAAGGGGAAAAAAAGGAAGAAGAGAGTATTCTTCAATTAAATATCTCTTTATCGTGGGACACCCTAAAATCCATACATATGGTTCACATGCAGAATGTTTGATGACTAAGCTTCATTTCCTATACCAGTGATACTGATGCTATTATGCTCATCCATAGGCAAGCAAGTTTCTTGTGTTAAGTAGCAACAGTCAAGTATTTTGTGGATTTAAATTCTCCAATATAATTTTCTCCCTTGAGCAAATCTTTATTTCATGTTACAATCATGGATAACATTTTATTCAGGTTCTTATTTTTGTTTTAAACAGGAGAAGACATCAATTTTTCTGATTCGCTTTGTATTAAAATGCTTAGTGGTGTTTGAGTTAAATTCCTCTTAAGCCTTCACTAAAGACAACTTTTACATTTGCTATTTATATTTTTTCACATATACATATGCATTTCTTAATTATCATGTTTCTTTCATCCAGCACAATTAAAACCACTACAACTGACTAATGTGATGATTTACATATAGTGATTAATATTAGGAAAATACATCTAAAATTAAAATCACCAGTGTTCTAAACCTGTTAATTGCCATCTCTTTGGCTTCATAAAATAGTAAATCCATGTAACTGCTGGTAATAAACAAACTGAAATATGAAGCATAAAACAATAATTCTAAAGACAAAAGACTAGAATAATTACATATGGATAAAGAAAAAAACATCAAAGAACAAAGAGCATTTTGAATCTCTCCATTCTCCCTAGAATACCATCTCAGATTGTAATTCATTTTAAGGGTACTGTGCTTCAAATGCATTTACTCTATCAAAGGCATTCAAATCATAATTCTTTAAAATCTGCAAGTAGATCTTGTAGTGCAACCATTCAGGCTTATATTAAGTAGCCTGAATTATACGTTGTGGGACAAGGCGATCTTCACAAGTCAGGAATGCTATAAATCCTCTCCCAAGTGAATAGTCTTTATTTTAAAACTTTTCTAGAAAAGCTAGCCCTAAAATCTTAACTGTTTTATGAGTACCTGCTCTTCTTTGTTATATTGCGTGTTCTCCAAGAGTCATATAAGGGTTTATTTATCTTTCTTCCCCCAGTATCCACTGTGCTTGACTCATTCATTCATTCATTCATTCATATGAGGCATTGTGTGCCTAATGTGTTAGGCACTGTGATGTGTAGTAAACAAAATATATTTGATCCTCACCCTTTGGAATATACATTTTTTAGCAAAAACACAATCATTAAAATGTAATTGCATAAGTAAATATTTCATGACAGTCTTGATAAATGCAACAAAGGGAGAATGTAGAGTAAAATGAAGAAGTATAATGGGGAACTAATTTGAGAACTTAAGGATGATGATCAAGGATAGTAAGACACAGTGGGCAGGAAAAAGAGGTAAACATTTCAGGTAAAGGGAATGTCATGAGGGTAGGCCCTAGGTTGGACAAATGCTGCTGCTTATTCAATACTTAGTTATTCCAGCAATGACGGAGACTGAGAGGTACGTTCACTTTCAATTTATTTTTAAAGACCCAGTTCAAGCTTCAGTCCATTCTTCATTGATCTTCTAACTTTTTTGCGGGGAATACTTACAACAATCCTAAATGTAAAACACAGCCTTAATATCAGTACAATCAAGCACCACATAACATTGTTTTGGTCAACAATGGACAGTTTATATAACCACGATCTCATAAGGTTACACTGGAGATGAAAAGATCCTATGGTTTAGTGACACTGTAGCAGTTGTAACATCATAGGACAACACAATACTCACAAGTTTGTGGTGCTGCTGATGTAAACAAACCTACGCTGACTGTCATATGAAGGTATAGTACATACAGATATGTATAACACATAATACTCAATAATGACAATAGATGACTATGTTACAGTTTACATTTATACTATACTTTTTATCATTGTTTTAGGCTGTACTTCTTCTACTATACAGGTGTACCATTTTTTATCTAATATGCTGTATTTTTACTGTACCTTTTCTGTATTTAGATATGTTTAGACACACAAATACTTCCCTTTCTGCTACAATTGCCTACAGTATTTAGTATAGTAACATACTATACAGATTTGTAGCCTAGAAGCAATAGACCATACGACATAGCCTAGGGGTGTAGCAGGCTACCCTATCTAAGTCTGTGTAAGCACACTCTATGATGTTCACCTGACAGTGAAATTGCCTAAGGATGTGTTTCTCAGATTGTAACCCCATTGGTAAGCAACATATTACCGTATATTGTTTTCAACCAGTTGTAATTGTTTTCATTAATTTTCAAATTGTGTGTTCTTTGACCATAAGAACCATGTTTTTAAATCATCTATGTACCAATCTAAGACCTAACACTTTGCTGAAAAATATGTATTTGTAAATTGGGCCTTTGATTGATATTTTCCTTTTATTTATTTATAGTTGTAATTTCTAATTACATTAATTCAAGACTATGTCTGCAAATTAAATAAATTGTAAAGTTTTATTTGTGAAACTATATAGTTTCCAAATATGAAGTATGATACTGTCTCACATATATGTGATAACTGAAAATGTCATCATGGAATATAAAATCAATTTTGAAGCCAGGACAAGGACTAGCTCGTTCCAAGCAGTCTACGCAAACACTGGGGCACAGCTTTGTTCAGAGGCCCTTGAGTGTGTTTTATCAATATTAACATTAGTGAAGCATAAATAAGGAGCTATATTCATGTGCACAGTGATAAAAAAAGTCAATACTTCTATTTTATTTAGTATAAAAACAGTTTAGATTGCATACATAGTTGGGCAAAATCAAAGATATTTCTTTCTGGCTAGTGTAAACATTAGTGATCTATAGTTGTATCATTTTTAAACAGTGTTTGATTTAAATGCAATTATTTTCCTTGTTAAAAGCAGATATCACAGTGAAATCTTTCCCAAATATATTAACTATTTACATTCTCAAGATAAGAAATAAAAATAACATGGTCATGAAAGGGCATTGATTGATACATTTTCAGAGACCAAATAACCTTAACAACCTATGCACATACTTGAAGTGATTCTTTCACTGACGGAAACAAATTCAAAATAATCATCATTGTCATAAAAATCGACTTCCATTAACTGAGCAACTATCATGTGCAGCATCTTTTCTTTAACCCTAAAAGTAAATTCAAGTAGCAACACATATGGGTTCTGCCCCCAAAGAACTTGTCCTCTTGGTCAAAATAGCAAGGACTCTGCATGACACAACTCCAAGGTGGTCATTTACATAGAATACAACACGAGTGGTGTCACCTAGAGCTATGCACCTCATAGCCCTAGATGGGATATAATCAGGAAAATGACAACTGTAAAAGCATATGTTAAGAAAAAAGATACTAATAAGTTATGCAGCACACATTAAGAACTCAGTAATCAAGCCGGGCGCGGTGGCTCACGCTTGTAATCCCAGCACTTTGGGAGGCCGAGGCGGGTGGATCACGAGGTCAGGAGATCGAGACCACGGTGAAACCCCGTCTCTACTAAAAATACAAAAAATTAGCCAGGAGTGGTGGCAGGCGCCTGTAGTCCCAGCTACTCGGAGAGGCTGAGGCAGGAGAATGGCGTGACCCCGGGAGGTGGAGCTTGCAGTGAGCCGAGATCGAGCCACTGCACTCCAGCCTGGGTGCCTGGGTGACAGAGTGAGACTCCGTCTCAAAAAAAAAAAAAAAAAAGAATTCAATAATCATCCATTAAATGAACTGTAGCAATTGTCAAAGAGACAAGTCATCATGAGTTTGTGAGTTGAGAAGAGCCTTGAGAGGAAAATGGACTTCTGTGTTCTTTAGCAAGGAGCCCTGTGACAAACAATGATGCAGTGAGAGATATTTGACTAAGACTTAGGTACCAAAGCCTGTGGCCAGAAAAGTATATCTTTTGCACTCTTATTCAGAACATCTTTCTGCAATTATGTCACTTCTCTTCTGTACCTTCTCAGAATGAAGCACATCTACAGACTGCATTAATTTTGGGGAGTTGCAGATCCTGGCGGTCAGTGAATCATTTTTGAAATCTAGATCTACTGCAAATGACAGATACTAAAAACAACACAGTGGCTGCTGGCGAATACCTGTTCCTAACAGCACACTTCAGCGCTCACACTCTGAGTTAGCTTGTATGTGTGTGTATTTCTCCCCACAAAAAGGACCTGAACTTTCATGAAACTAGGACCGCCAGCAGTGGGTCCAGCTCTAAAAGTGCCCAGGAGCCAAACCTTGACCTTTTTCCACAGCTTTCTCAGAAAAGTCTCCACATCCACCAACAGACTTCATCTTGTGCAGTTGCTTTATTTCTTCCTTCAATTTTCTCTCTTAGCAGGCTGGACTTGGCTGCCAGCCAGCCAGCCTGCAATGAGAGGCCAGCATGCTGATTTGGTGCTACTGCACTCTTGTATTTGTACAGAATTGTCCACAGAGGATGGGTTTCAGTTTGCTAACATAAAGGTGTGCTCCCCTACACCTAGGCTGTAGGTGTATTTGCACCAGTGCATACACGCTTGAGCTGCTCCTGAGTGAAATATTTCCCCAACTATACTAGTTTGGAGTCATTGGACTTCCACATGCTATCATTGTATCCCTTATCAACTGAGCTAAATAGATTTG
Organism: Symphalangus syndactylus; assembly: GCF_028878055.3. NCBI lineage: Eukaryota > Metazoa > Chordata > Mammalia > Primates > Hylobatidae > Symphalangus > Symphalangus syndactylus. The sequence goes on from NC_072440.2 coordinate 48,860,155, forward strand.
TCTCTATGAAAACTTTTATTTGAACTAATGTGCCATGGGCCTGCAAAAATCAAAATCTGTTCATAAGTGTACCATTTTCATATCCAATATCAATACATCAGCATCTTATTTTGAGGGAGAGTAGGGATAAAACAGGTACTGTTTGTATCTGTTTAAATATCAAATCATCTATATCTTTCAAAAATCAAAACAGTCTCTTGCTATAATATCAGATAATAATAATAACCGGCCTCCGTGGTTATTTGATATTAGTTGTATAGCCATATTTCCATTAGCACTTAGTTATGCTGAAATGACAAAAAATTAAGGATCTCCTGAATATTTAGGAACTTATCGTTGACTTAGTTATTTTGGATTTCTCTCTGAAGTGTGCATTGGTGGATCATCTAAGGTAACTAGTTTTGCTTTTCTATAATGACACTGTAAATAAAATATTAATCATTGACATAAAGGAAGTTGATTTCTCTCTGGCAGTCATGCTGCAGGATATCATCAGCCTGTTGGGTATTAAAGATACTCATCTCCACTGATAATTGAGATTGACTTAAGAGTATCCTGACTTGACAATACCTAGGGGAACAAGTAACTGTCCCACTGATAGACCACCCCACACAACATATAGGCAGTAGATGGGAGGTTCATACCCTAGTGATGGAGCAGGTAAGGAGACTCCTTCTCCCAGATGACCTGTGACTTTGCTCAAATGGAAAGGAAAAAGCTTGTTCTTAAAGTAAAAATCTCAGCATAGACTATGCTATAGTTGGAATGTGTCCCTCACAGTTTCCGTGTTGGAAACTGTGTTAGTCTGTTCTTGCATTGCTATGAAGGAATACTTGAGGATGAGTAATTTATAAAGAAAACAGGTTTTATTTTGGCTCACAGTTCTGCAGGGTGTATAGGAAGCATGGTGGCAGTATCTGCTTCTGGTGAGGGCCCCAGGAAACTTCCAGCCATGGCAGAAGGCAAAGGGGGAGCAGGCATGTCACAGGGCAAGAGCAGGACCGAGAGAGAGAGAAGGGTGAGGGCCCCAGTAAACTTCCAGCCATAGCAGAAGGCAAAGGGGGAGCAGGCATGTCACAGGGCAAGAGCAGGACCGAGAGAGAGAGAGAAGGGGGAGGTCCCAGACTCTTTTAAACAACCAGTTCTCACATGAACTGAGTGAGAGCTCACTCATCACCACAAGGATTGTGCTAAGCCATTCATGAGGGATTTGTCCTCATGATCCAATACATGGCCAATATTGGCCACTACTCCAAATCTCATTTGGGAATTACATTTCAACATGAGATTTGGAGGAGAAAAACACCCAAACCACATCATTCCACCCAACCCCCTAAATATAATGTCCTTTTTACATTGCAAAATACAATCAACCTTTCCCAATAGTCCCCCAAGGTATTAACTTGTTCCAGGATCAAGTCCAAAGTCCTAAGTCTCATCTCAGACTTAACTCTTTCCACTTATGAGCCTGTGAAATCAAGCACAGGTTATTTACTTCTAAGGTACAATGGTGATACAGGCATTCAGGAGATACTTTCATTCCAAAAAGAGATATTTTCATACAAAGGTGATACAGGCATTGAGGAGATATTTTCATTCCTAGAGGGAGAAATTGTACAAAAGAAAGGGCCAGTAGGCCCCATATAAGTCTGAAACCAGCAGGGTAGTTATTAAATCTTAAAGCTCCAAAATAATCCTTGACTTCATGTCCTGTGTCCAGGGAACACTGGTGTGAGGGATGAGCTCCCAAGGCCTTGGCAGCTCCATCCCTGTGGCTTTGAAGGGTGCAGCCCTTGTGGCAGCTCTGATGGGTTAGGGTTGAGTGTCTGCAGCTTTTCCAGGCTCAGGATTGCAGCTGCCACTGGCTCTACCATTCTCAGGTGTGAAGGGCAATGGGCCGTTTTCCACAGTTCTGCTAGGCAGTGACCTGGTAGGGACTGAGGACTCTCTGTGGGGGATACAAGCCCAAATTTTCCCTTAGTATTGTCCTAGTAGAGATTCCTTGTGAGGGTTCTGCCCTATGGCAGGCTTCTGCCTGGGGGCCCAGGCTTTCCCATACATCCTCTGAAATCTCAGTGGAAGTTTCCATATCTCCTTCAGTCTTGCATTGGTGACCCTGCAGACTTAATACCACATAGAAGCCACCAAGGCTTACAGCTTGCACCCCCCACCCCCAGAGTGGCAACCTGAGCTGTATCTGAGGCCCTATGAGCTGAGGCTGAAGCTAGAGCTGCTGAAGCTGACAGGATGCAGAGAGCAGTGTCCTGAGGATGAGCAGGGCAGCACACCCTGGCCCTGGTCCCTCAAACCATTCTTACCTCCTGGGCCTCTTGGCCTGTGATAGGAGGGGCTGCCTCAAAGATCTCTGAAATCCCTTTGAGGCCTTTTTCCCATTGTCTTGGATATTAGCACTTGGATCCCTTTTAGCCATGCTAATCCTTCTAGCAAGTAGTTGCTTCCCAGTCTGTTTAGATTCTTTCTCTATCACAGGGCCAGGCTGCCAATTTTCCAAACTTTTACACTCTTCCTCCCTTTTTAATCTTAGTTTAGATTTTAACTCATTTTTTTGCTTCTTTTATCTGATCATAGGTTGTTAGAAGCAGCCAAGCCACATCTTGAATGCCTTGCTGCTTAGAAATTTCTTCTACCAGATACCCTAAGTCATCACTCTTAAGTTCAACCTTCCACAGATTCCTAGAACATGGACACAATGAAGCCAAGCTCTTTACTAGGGAGTAACATGGGTGACTTTTACTCCAGTTCCCATAATTTCCTTATTTCCATCTGAGACCTTGTCAGCCTGACCTTCACTGTCCATATTTGCTTTTATTATTATTATTCTATTTCAATAGTTTCAGGGAACAAGTGGTTTTTGGTTACATGGATAAGTTCTTTAGTGGTGATTTCTGAGATTATGGCATGCCCATCACCTGAGCAGTGTACACGGTACTTAATATGTAGTCTTTCATCCCTCACTCCCTCCCACCTACCTACCCCCACGCCTAGTCCCCAAAGTCCATTCTATCATTTTTATGCTTTTGCATCCTCATAACTTGGCTCCCACTTATACATGAGAATATATGATATTTGATTTTCCATTCCTGAGTTACTTCATTTAGAATAATGGCCTCTAACTCTGTCTAAGTTGCTGTAAGGGCTGTTATTTCATTCTATTTTATGGCTGAGTAGTATTCCATGGTGTATATATATGACATTTCCTTTGTCCACCTGTTGGTTGATAGGCATTTAGGTTGGTTCCATATTTTTTCAATTGTGAATTGTGCTGTATAAACATATATGTGCATGTCTTTTTCATATAATAACATTTTCCTCTGGGTAGATACACAGTAGTAGGATTGCTGGATGAAATGGTAGTTCTACTTTTAGTTATTTAAGGAATCTCCATGCTGTTTTTCATAGTGCTTGTACCAGTTTACCTTCCCACCAGCAGTGTAAAAGTGTTCTCTTTTCATCACATCCACACCAACATCTATTGGTTTTTGATTTTTCAATTTTGGCCATTTTTGCAGAAGTAAAGTGGTATCTTATTGTGGTTTTAATTTGCATTTCCCTGATAACTAGTGATTTTGAGCATTTTTAAAATATATTTCTTGGCTGTGTGTATATCTTCTTTTGATAATTGTCTATTCATATCCTTTGCCTACTTTCTGATGGGATTATTTGTTCTCTTTCTTGCTGATTTGTTTGAGTTCCTTGTAGATTCTGGATATTAATTTTTTGTTGGCTGCATAGTTTGTGAATATTTTCTCTCACTCTGTGGGTAGTCTGTTTACCCTGCTGATTATTTCTTTTGCTGTGCAGGAGCTTTTTAGTTTCATTAGGTCCCATTTATTTATTTTTGCTTTTGTTGCATTTGTTTTGGGGGTCTTATTCATAATTTTGTTGCCTAAGCCAGTATCTAGAAGAGTTTTACTATTGTTATCTTCTAGAATTTTTATGGTTTCAGGTCTTAGATTTGAGTCTTTAATCCATCTTGAGTTGATGTTTGTATATGGTGAAAGATGAAGATCCAGTTTCATTCTTCTACATGTGGCTTGCCAGTTATTCCAGCACCATTTATTGAATAGGATGTCTTTTTTTGTTTGTTTGAGATGGAGTCTCACTCTTGTTGCCCAGTCTGCAGTGCAATGGCATGATCTTGGCTCACTGCAACCTCTGCCTCCTGGGTTCAAGTGATTTTTCTGCCTCAGCCTCCTAAGTAGCTGGGATTACAGGCACCCACCACCATGCCTGACTAATGTTTGTATTTTTAGTAGAGATGGGGTTTCACCAAAGTTTCACTATGTTGGCCAGGCTGGTCTTGAATGAGGCTGATCCACCCACCTCGACCTGTCAAAGTGCCAGGATTATAGGTGTGAGCCACCGCGCCAGGCCTGAATATGGTGTCCTTTCTCCAGTTTATGCTTTTGTATGCTTTGTTGAGTATCAGTTGGCTGTAAGTATTTGGCTTTATTTCTGGCTTCCCTATTCTGTTCCATTGGTCTACATGCTTATTTTTATACCAGTACCATGCTGTTTTGATAATTATAGCCTTGTAGTATAGTTTGAATTCAGGTAATGTGATGCCTCCAGATTTGTCCTTTTTGCTTAGTATTGCTTTGGCTATGCAGGCTCTTTTTTGGTTCCATATGAATTTTAGGATTTTTTTTTCTAGTTCTGTGAAGAATGATGATGGTATTTTGATTCTAAGTGTGTTGAATCTGTAGATTGCTTTTTCCAGTATGGTTATTTTCACTATATTGATTCTAACCATTCATGAGCACACGATGTGTTTCCATCTGTTTGTGTCATCTATGATTTCTTTCAGCAGTGTTTTGTAGTTTTCCTTGTAAAGATCTTTTACCTCCTTAGGATCCCAAAACACTCCCATCTCCAGGAATAGGGGAATCGTCAGATAAAACATGTAGATTAAAGTGCAAGTATTTTTTTTGGAATATAAAAATTCATTTCTGAGAGTAAGAGTGTTGCCAGATAATGCCCTGAAATATTTATCTATGCACTTTCTTTTTCCACTACCTAGTCAGAGTCATAGAGTGCCTCAAGGCAAAGAATAAATAAAAATAAATAATAAGCTAAATTTAAAATAAAACAATAAAAAAGCAAGACATAGCCTGTCTTAGTCCATTTTGTGTGGCTGTAATGGAATACCACAGATTGGGTAATTTATAAAGAGAAGCAGTTTGTTTGACTCATGGTATAGAGCTTGGGAAGTCCAAGATCAAGGGCAGGCCTCTAGTGAGGGCCTTCTAACTGCATCATCCCACAGCAGAAGGTGAGGAAGCAGGAGAAAGGGGACCAAACTTCATCCTTTTATTAGGAACCCATTTCCACAATAACAACATTAATCTTCATGAGGGCGAAGAACTTGGGACACGATAACCTTTTATTAGGCCCACTTCCCAACACTGTTGCATTGGGATTAAGTTTCTGATATGGTTTTGATACTTGTACCCTCCAAATGTCATGTTGAAATGTGATCCCCAGTGTTGGAGGTGGGGCCTAGTGGGAGTTATTGGATCATGGGGATGCATCCCTCATGAATGTCTTAGCACTATCCCCATGGTGATAAGTGAGTTCTTGCTCAGTTAGTTCATGTGGGATCTGGTTGTTTAGGAGTCTGGGACCTCTCTGTTCTCTCTCTCTTGCTCTCTGTCTCTCTTGCCATGTGGCATGCTGGCTCCCCTTCACCTTCCACCATGACTGTAAGCTTCCAGAGGCCCTCATCAGAAGCAGATGCCAATACCATGCTTCCTGTACAGCCTCCAGAACCATGAGCCAGAAAAGAACCTCTTTTCTCTATAGATTACCCAGCCTTGGATATTCCTTTATAACAATGCAAGAATAGACTAATCCAGAAAATTGATACTGAAGAGGGGGACATTGCTATAAAGATTCCCAAAGATGTGGAAGTGGCTTTAAAACTGAGTAATGGGCAGAGGTTGGAGAAGTCTGGAGGGCTCAGAAGAAGATAGAAAGTTCAGGGAAAGTTTAAAACTTCTTAGAGAGAGGTTAAATGGTTTTGGCCGAAGTGCTGATAGAAACATGGACACTGTGTTTTCTTTTTCCAAGATGGTGGATAGGAGGCAGTGCTAGAGTGCCTCTCCCACTTGGAAGGAGAGAAGCACGAAGAGATTCACACTGCGAACCTTTGTTCCAAGAACTACTGCAGGAATTTACCAGGAAAACTGAAAGAATTTCCATGTCCTTTAAAAGAAGTAGCATGCCAAGGCAAACTCTGTGAGACAGGCAGAAAGCTGTGAGTTCCCAGAGCGGAAGATGGGGAGAGCCTGCCCTTGAGCATGCATCCCCACTGAGGAATCTGAAAATCCAGATCACAGGAGAAGTTTTCAACCTCACCTACAGCTGGAATGAATTAGAGAGTGGCATGAAATATAAAACAGTAGAGGCATCAGTGGGAAGAATCTTGTAGGTATTCCCAGTCTCCTGCTGGAGCCCAGGGAAGCCATCCTTGACTATATATCACAGGGGTCCTTGGAGAAGGCAGCCAGTGAACTTAAGGAGGGGTTTCAGGGTGAAAGAAGCTCCCAACTAAATTTTGTGATAATTTTGAGTGGGCATGAATTCCCTTAAACAGAACCCAGGGAGCAAATGGAAACTGCTGCAGATACAAGTGTGGGAGCAGAATGCTGGCATTATGGGCAGACAAAGAGGGGCAGGGCCTGAAGGCCATGCTTGCTTTCTCATCACGGAGGCTTACGGCCTGGGGCAGGTCTGGGTTCTGTGTGAAGGCTGCCTGGATCTAAACTCGGCACTGTTAGCAGGGCACTGTTGGTGTGAGACTGGCCTTGCCAACTGCTTAGAAGCTGAGGAAGGCCTACAGCTACCATTTATTCCCCACTCCCCATGCGGACTCTACTACACAGTAGAGGCAGCCATACTCCCCTCTGTAACATAACCCCATTGGCCTGAGAACCACACCCCCACATCCACAATGGCTATGGTAAGCCCTGCCCAGGGAGAGTTTCAGCTCAGCCCTGCCTAACCCTGCCCCAACCCAGTGGTCTTTCTTTACCCACCCTGGTTGCTAAACACAAAAGACATAAACTCTTGTGAGCTTTATGGCCCTTCCTGTCACCTGAGAAACTAGAAACTTCCCATGGCCAATTTAGGGCAAGTTTAAATCCCACTGCTAATAACTCAGCTGATGCTGTCTTGAAAGCTCCACCTCCTGGCTGGAGGACAACCAATTCAGTCCATTACAGTAACTATTGGAAAAATAATATTTTATTTTTTCTTGCCCCCAGGAAAAAGAAAACAGCAGGTAAGACTGCTGCCTGCGGGGGTGGAGCCAAGATGACCGAATAGGAACAGCTCCGGTCTACAGCTCCCAGCGTGAATGACACAGAAGACGGGTATTTCTGCATTTCCATTTGAGGTACTGGGTTCATCTCACTAGGGAGTGCCAAACAGTGGGTGCGGGACAGTTGGTGTAGTGCACTGTGTGCAAGCCGAAGCAGGGCGAGGCATTGCCTCACTCAGGAAGTGCAAGGGGTCAGGGAGTTCCCTTTCCTAGTCAAAGAAAGGGGTAACAGACGGCACCTGGAAAATAGGGTAGTCCCACCCTAATACTGCACTTTTGCAACAGGCCTGGAAAACAGCACACCAGGAGATTGTGTCCCTCACCTGGCTTGGAGGGTCCTATGCCCACGGAGTCTCGCTGATTGCTAGCACAGCAGTCTGAGATCAAACTGCAAGGCGGCAGCAAGGCTGGGAGAGGGGCGCCCGCCATTGCTCAGGCTTGCTTAGGAAAACAAAGCAGCCAGGAAGCTCGAACTGGATGGAGCCCACCACAGCTCAAGGAGGCCTGCCTGCCTCTATAGGCTCCACCTCTGGGGGCAGGGCACAGACAAACAAAAAGTCAGCAGGAACCTCCACGGACTTAAATGTCCCTGTCTGAAAGCTTTGAAGAGAGTAGTGGTTCTCTCAGCACGCAGCTGGAGATCTGAGAATGGACAGACTGCCTCCTAAAGTGGGTCCATGACCACTGAGCGGCTTAACTGGGAGGCACCCCCCAGTAGGGACAGACTGACACCTCGCTCAGCCAGGTACTCCTCTGAGACAAAACTTCCAGAGGAACTATCAGACAGCTGAATTTGTGGTCTCACGAAAATCTGCTGTTCTGCAGCCACCACTGCTGACACCCAGCCAAACAAGGTCTGGAGTGGACCTCTAGCAAACTCCAACAGACATGCAGCTGAGGGTCCTGTCTGGTAGAAGGAAAACTAACAAACAGAAAGGACATCCACACCAAAAACCCATCTGTACATCACCATCATCAAAGACAAAAAGTAGATAAAACCACAAAGATGGAGAAAAAACAGAGCAGAAAAACTGGAAACTCTAAAAAGCAGAGCACCTCTCCTCCCACAGAACACAGTTCCTCACCAGCAATGGAACAAAGCTGGATAGAGAATGACTTTGACGAGTTGACAGAAGAAGGCTTCAGACGATCAAACTACTCTGAGCTACGGGAGGAAATTCAAAACAATAGCAAAGAAGTTAAAAACTTTGAAAAAAAATTAGAAGAATGGATAACTAGAATAACCAATGGAGAGAAGGGCTTAAAGGAGCTGATGGAGCTGAAAGCCAAGTTTCGAGAACTATGCGAAGATTGCAGAAGCCTCAGTAGCAGATGCGATCAACTGGAAGAAAGGGTTTCGCTGATGGAAGATGAAATGAATGAAATGAAGAGAGAAGGGAAGTTTAGAGAAAAAGAATAAAAAGAAATGACCAAAGCCTCCAAGAAATTTGGGACTATGTGAAAAGACCAAAGCTACGTCTGATTGGTGTACCTGAAAATGACGGGGAGAATGGAACCAAGTTGGAAAACACTCTGCAAGATAATATCCAGGAGAACTTCCCCAATATAGCAACGCAGGCCAACATTCAGATTCAGGAAATACAGAGAATGCCACAAAGATACTCCTTGAGAAGAGCACCTCCAAGACACATAATTGTCAGATTCACCAAACTTGAAATGAAGGAAAAAATGTTAAGGGCAGCTGGAGAGAAAGGTCGGTTTACCCACAAAGGGAAGCCCATCAGACTAACAGCCGATCTCTCGGCAGAAAATCTATGAGGCAGAAGAGAGTGGGGGCCGATATTCAACATTCTTAAAGAAAGGAATTTTCAATCCAGAATTTCATATCCAGCCAAACTAAGCTTCATAAGTGAAGGAGAAATAAAATACTTTACAGACAAGCAAATGCTGAGTGATTTTGTCACCACCGGGCCTGCCCTAAAAGAGCTCCTGAAGGAAGCACTAAACATGGAAAGGAAAAACCGGTACCAGCCACTGCAAAAATATGCCAAATTGTAAAGACTATCAAGGCGAGGAAGAAACTGCATCAACTAACGAGCAAAATAAGCAGCTAACATCATAATGACAGGATCCAATTCACACATAACAATATTAACTTTAGAGGTGGAGCCAAGATGGCCGAATAGGAACAGCTCCAGTCTCCAGCTCCCAGCCTGAGCGACACAGAAGACGGGTGATTTTGGCATTTCTGCTTGAGGTACCAGTTTCATCTCACTAGGGAGTACCAAACAGTGGGTGCAGGACAGTCGGTGAAGCGCACTGTGTGCAAGCCGAAGCAGGGCGAGGCATTTCCTCACTCAGGAAGTGCAAGGGGCCTGGGAATTCCCTTTCCTAGTCAAAGAAATGGGTAACAGACAGCACCTGGAATATTGGGTCAGTCCCATCCTAATACTGTGCTTTTCCAATGGGCCTGGAAAACGGCACACTAGGAGATTGTGTCCCGCACCTGGCTCGGAGGGTCCTATGCCCACTGAGTCTCGCTGATTGCTAGCACAGCAGTCTGAGATCAAGCTGCAAGGCAGCAGCGAGGCTGGGAGAGGGGTGCCCGCCATTGAACAGGCTTGCTTAGGTAAACAAAGCAGCCAGGAAGCTCGAACTGTGTGGAGCCCACCACAGCTCAAGGAGGCCTGCCTGCCTCTATAGGCTCCACCTCTGGGGGTAGGGCACAAACAAACAAAAAGTCAGCAGGAACCTCCACAGACTTAAATGTCCCTGTCTGACTGACAGCTTTGAAGAGAGTAGTGGTTCTCCCAGCACGCAGCTGGAGATCTGAGAATGGACAGACTGCCTCCTAAAGTGGGTCCCTCACCCCTGAGCAGCCTAACTGGGAGGCACCCTCCCAGTAGGGACAGACTGGCACCTCATTCAGCCGGGTACTCCTCTGAGACAAAACTTCCAGAGGAACTATCAGACAGCTGAATTTGTGGTCTCACGAAAATCCGCTGTTCTGCAGCCACCGCTGCTGACACCCAGCCAAACAGGGTCTGGAGTGGACCTCTAGTAAACTCCAACAGACCTGCAGCTGAGGGTCCTGTCTGGTAGAAGGAAAACTAACAAACAGAAAGGACATCCACACCAAAAACCCATCTGTACATCACCATCAACAAAGACAAAAAGTAGATAAGACCACAAAGATGGGGAAAAAACAGAGCAGAAAAACTGGAAACTCTAAAAAGCAGAGCACCTTTCCTCCTCCAAAGGAACACAGTTCCTCACCAGCAACGGAACAAAGCTGGATGGAGGATGACTTTGACGAGTTGAAAGAAGAAGGCTTCAGACAATCAAACTACTCTGAGCTACGAGAGGAAATTCAAAACAATAGCAAAGAAGTTAAAACTTTGAAAAAAAATTAGAAGAATGGATAACTAGAATAACCAATGGAGAGAAGGGCTTAAAAGAGCTGATGGAGCTGAAAGCCAAGTTTCGAGAACTATGCGAAGATTGCAGAAGCCTCAGTAGCAGATGCGATCAACTGGAAGAAAGGGTTTCACTGATGGAAGATGAAATGAATGAAATGAAGAGAGAAGGGAAGTTTAGAGAAAAAAGAATAAAAAGAAATGAACAAAGCCTCCAAGAAATTTGGGACTATGTGAAAAGACCAAACCTACATCTGATTGGTGTACCTGAAAATGATGGGGAGAATGGAACCAAGTTGGAAAACACTCTGCAAGATATTATCCAGGAGAACTTCCCCAATCTAGCAAGGCAGGCCAACATTCAGATTCAGGAAATACAGAGAACGCCACAAAGATACTCCTCGAGAAGAGCAACGCCAAGACACATAATTGTCAGATTCACCAAAGTTGAAATGAAGGAAAAAATGTTAAGGGCAGCCAGAGAGAAAAGTCAGGTTACCCACAAAGGGAAGCCCATCAGACTAACAGCTGATCTCTCGGCAGGAACTCTACAAGCCAGAAGAGAGTGGGGGCCGATATTCAACATTCTTAAAGAAAAGAATTTTCAACCCAGAATTTTATATCCAGCCAAACTAAGCTTCATAAGTTAAGGAGAAATAAAATACTTTACAGACAAGCAAACGCTGAGTGATTTTGTCACCACCAGGCCTGCCCTAAAAGAGCTCCTGAAGGAAGCACTAAACATGGAAAGGAACAACCGGTACCAGCCACTGCAAAAACACGCCAAATTGTAAAGACCATCGAGGCTAAGAAGAAACTGCAGCAACTAACGAGCAAAATAACCAACTAACATCATAAGGACATGATCAGATTCACACATAACAATATTAACGTTAAATGTAAATGGGCTAAATGCTCCAATTAAAAGACACAGACTGGCAAACTGCATAAGGAGTCAGGACCCATCAGTGTGCTGTATTCAGGAAACCCATCTCACGTGCAGAGACACACATAGACTCAAAATAAAGGGATGGAGGAAGATCTATCAAGCAAATGGAAAACAAAAAAAGGCAGGGGTTGCAATCCTAGTCTCTGATAAAATAGACTTTAAACCAACAAAGATCAAAAGAGACAAAGAAGGCCATTACCTAATGGGAAAGGGATCAATTCAACAAGAAGAGCTAACTATCCTAAATATATATGCACCCAACACAGGAGCACCCAGATTCATAAAGCAAGTCCTGAGTGACCTACAAAGGGACTTAAACTCCCACACAATAATAATGTGAGATTTTAACACCCCACTGTCAACATTAGACAGATCAACGAGACAGAAAATTAACAAGGATATCCAGGAATTCAACTCAGCTTTGCACAAAGTGGACCTAACAGACATCTAAAGAACTCTCCACCCCAGATCAACAGAATATACATTTTTTTCAGCACCATACCACACCTATTTCAAAATTGACCACATACTTGGAAGTAAAGCTCTCCTCAACGAATCTAAAAGAACAGAAATTATAACAAACTGTCTCTCAGACCACAGAGCAATCAAACTAGAACTCAGGATTAAGAAACTCACTCAAAACCGCTCAACTACATGGAAACTGAACAACCTGCTCCTGAATGACTACTGGGTACATAACGAAATGAAGGCAGAAATAAAGATGTTCTTTGAAACCAACGAGAACAAAGACACAACATACCAGAATCTCTGGGACACATTCAAAGCAGTGTGTAGAGGGAAATTTATAGCACTAAATGCCCACAAGAGAAAGCAGGAAAGATCCAAAACTGAAACCCTAACATCACAATTAAAAGAACTAGAAAAGCAAGAGCAAACACATTCAAAAGCTAGCAGAAGGCTAGAAATAACTAAAATCAGAGCAGAACTGAAGGAAATAGAGACACAAAAAACCCTTCAAAAAATTAATGAATCCAGGAGCTGGTTTTTTGAAAAGATCAACAAAATTGATAGACCGCTAGCAAGACTAATAATGAAGAAAAGAGAGAAGAATCAAAGAGATGCAATAAAAAATGAAAAAGGGGATATCACCACCGATCCCACAGAAGTACAATCTACCATCAGAGAATACTACAAATACCTCTATGCAAATAAACTAGAAAATCTAGAAGAAATGGATAAATTCCTCGACAAATACACCCTCCCAAGACTAAATCAGGAAGAAGTTGAATCTCTGAATAGACCAATAACAGGTTCTGAAATTGTGGCAATAATCAATAGCTTACCAACCAAAAAGAGTCCAGGACCTGATGGATTCACAGCCAAATTCTACCAGAGGTAGAAGGAAGAGCTGGTACCATTCCTTCTGAAACTATTCCAATCAATAGAAAAAGAGGGAATCCTCCCTAACACATTTTATGAGGCCAGCATCGTCCTGATACCAAAGCCTGGCAGAGACATAACCAAAAAAGAGAATTTCAGACCAATATCCTTGATGAACATTGATGCAAAAATCCTCAATACAATACTGGCAAACCGAATCCAGCAGCACATCAAAAAGCTTATCCAACATAATCAACTGGGCTTCATCCGTGGGATGCAAGGCTGGTTCAACATATGCAAATCAATAAATGTAATCCAGCATATAAACAGAACCAAAGACAAAAACCACATGATTATCTCAATAGATGCAGAAAAGGCCTTTGACAAAATTCAACAACCCTTCATGCTAAAAACTCTCAATAAATTAGGTATTGATGGGACGTATCTCAAAATAATAAGAGCTATCTATGACAAACCCACAGCCAATATCATACCGAATGGGCAAAAACGGGAAGCATTCCCTCTGAAAACTGGCACAAGACAGGGATGCCCTCTCTCACCACTCCTATTCAACATAGTGCTGGAAGTTCTGGCCAGAGCAATCAGGCAGGAGAAGGAAATAAAGGGTATTCAATTAGGAAAAGAGGAAGTCAAATTGTCCCTGTTTGCAGATGACATGATTGTATATCTAGAAAACCCCATTGTCTCAGCCCAAAATCTCCTTAAGCTGATTAGCAACCTCAGCAAAGTCTCAGGATACAAAATCAATGTACAAAAATCACAAGCATTCTTGTACACCAATCACAGACAAACAGAGAGCCAAATCATGAGTGAACTCCCATTCACAATTGCTTCAAAGAGAATAAAACACCTAGGAATCCAACTTACAAGGAATGTGAAGGACCTCTTCAAGGAGAACTACAAACCACTGCTCAATGAAATAAAAGAGGATACAAACAAATGGAAGAACATTCCACGCTCATGGGTGAAATCAATATCGTGAAAATGGCCATACTGACCAAGGTAATTTATAGATTCAATGCCATCCCGATCAAGCTACCAATGACTTTCTTCACAGAATTGGAAAAAACTACTTTAAAGTTCATATGGAACCAAAAAAGAGCCCCCATTGCCAAGTCAATCCTAAGTCAAAAGAACAAAGCTGGAGGCATCACGCTACCTGACTTTAAACTATACTACAAGGCTACAGTAACCAAAACAGCATGGTACTGGTACCACAACAGAGACATAGATCAATGGAACAGAACAGAGCCCTCAGAAATGATGCCGCATATCTACAACTATCTGATCTTTGACAAACCTGACAAAAACAAGAAATGGGGAAAGGATTTCCTATTTAATAAATGGTGCTGGGAAAACTGGCTAGCCATATGTAGAAAGCTGAAACTGGATCCCTTCCTGACACCTTATACAAAAATTAATTCAAGATGGATTAAAGACTTAAATATTAGACCTAAAACCATTAAAATCCTACAAGAAAACCTAGGCAATACCATTCAGGACATAGGCGTGGGCAAGGACTTCATGTCTAAAACACCAAAAACAATGGCAACAAAAGCCAACATTGACAAATGGGATCTAATTAAACTAAAGAGCTTCTGCACAGCAAAAGAAACTACCATCAGAGTGAATAGGCAACCTACAGAATGGGAGAAAATTTTTGCAACCTACTCATCTGACAAAGGGCTAATATCCAGAATCTACAATGAACTCAAACAAATTTACAAAAAAAAACAAACAACCCCAACAAAAATTGGGCAAAGGACTTGAACAGACACTTCTCAAAAGAAGACATTTATGCAGCCAAAAAACACATGAAGAAATGCTCATCATCGCTGGCCATCAGAGAAATGCAAATCAAAACCACAGTGAGATACCATCTCACACCAGTTAGAATGGCCATCATTAAAAAAACAGGAAACAACAGGTGCTGGAGAGGATGTGGAGAAATAGGAACACTTTTACACTATTGGTGGGACTGTAAACTAGTTCAACCATTGTGGAAGTCAGTGTGGCAATTCCTCAGGGATCTAGAACTAGAAATACCATTTGACCCAGCCATCCCATTACTGGGTATATACCCAAAGGACTATAAATCATGCTGCTATACAGACACATGCACACGTATGTTTATTGTGGCACTATTCACAATAGCAAAGAGTTGGAACCAACCCAAATGTCCAACAACAATAGACTGGATTAAGAAAATGTGGCACATATACACCATGGAATACTATGCAGCCATAAAAAATGATGAGTTCGTGTCCTTTGTAGGGACATGGATGAAACTGGAAAACATCTTTCTCAGTAAACTATCGCAAGGGCAAAAAACCAAACACCACATGTTCTCACTCATAGGAGGGAATTGAACAATGAGAACTCGTGGACACAGGAAGGGGAACATCACACTCTGGGCACTGTTGTGGGGTTGGCGGAGGCGGGAGGGACAGCATTAGGAGAGATGCCTAATGCTAAATGACGAGTTAATGGGTGCAGGAAATCAACATGGCACATGGATACATATGTAACAAACCTGCACGTTGTGCACATGTACCCTAAAACCTAAAGTATAATAAAAAAAAAAAGGTAAAAAAAAAAAAAAGAAAAGAAAAGATAATCAACATCTTTAGGAATCAAGAGAATGCAAATTTAAACCACAATAAGATATTATTTCATATACCTACAATGATTACTATAAAAACACTATAGATATCAAATATTAGTGAAGATGTGGAGCAACTGGGATACTTGTACACTGCTAAGACTATAAAATGATCCATCCACTTCTAAGAACTGGCAGTTAATTTAAATTGAATATATATCGACTCTATTCTACTCTTAGATACCCAAGAAAAATGAAAATATAGGTTGACAAAAAGATTTGTACAAGAATGTTTACAGCAACCTTATTTGTAACAGACAAAAACCCAAACATCCATCAATAGAAAAATGGATAAAATGTGGTAAATTCGTACAATGAAATATTACTCAGCAAAATTTAAAACAAACACAAACCTGATACCCACACAAGGATGACTCTCTGAAAACATGTTAAACAAAAGAAGCCAACCATGAAAGAATGCATATCGTGCACTCCATTTACATGAAATCCAAGAACAACAAAACTTGTGACAGAAATCAGAAGTGTGGTTGCATGGGGTAAGGGAGAAGGGACGGACTGGAAAGAGGCATGAACGAATTTTCCGGGGTGAAATGTTCATTATCTTAGGTGGTGATTACATGGTTGTATACAATTGTCAAAATTCATTGAGCTGAATAACTAAAATCTGTTCCTTTTAAAAATGTTAATTATACCTAAAAAACCAAATATATAAATATGTCATATTCATATACTTATTAAAAGAAGGAAGGAAAGAAAAAAAAAACAATATTAACTTTAAATGTAAATGGGCTAAATGCTCCAATTAAAAGACACAGACTGGCAAATTGGATAAGGAGTCAAGACCCATCAGTGTGCTGTATTCAGGAAACCCATCTCACATGCAGTAACACACATAGTCTCAAAATAAAGGGATGGAGGAAGATCTATCAAGCAAATGGAAAACAAAAAAAAGGCAGGGGTTGCAATCCTAGTCTCTGATACAATAGACTTTAAACCAACAAAGATCAAAAGAGACAAAGAAGGCCATTACATAATGGTAAAGGGATCAACTCAACCAGAAGAGCTGACTATCCTAAATATATATGCACCCAACACAGGAGCACCCAGATTCATAAAGCAAGTCCTGAGTGACCTACAAAGGGACTTAAACTCCCACACAATAATAATGTGAGATTTTAACACCCCACTGTCAACATTAGACAGATCAACGAGACAGAAAATTAACAAGGATATCCAGGAATTCAACTCAGCTCTGCACAAAGTGGACCTAACAGACATCTAAAGAACTCTCCACCCCAGATCAACAGAATATACATTTTTTTCAGCACCATACCACACCTATTTCAAAATTGACCACATACTTGGAAGTAAAGCTCTCCTCAACAAATGTAAAAGAACAGAAATTATAACAAACTGTCTCTCAGACCACAGAGCAATCAAACTAGAACTCAGGATTAAGAAACTCACTCAAAACCGCTCAACTACATGGAAACTGAACAACTTGCTCCTGAATGACTACTGGGTACATAATGAAATGAAGGCAGAAATAAAGATGTTCTTTGAAACCAACGAGAACAAAGACACAATGTACCAGAATCTCTGGGACACATTCAAAGCAGTGTGTAGAGGGAAATTTATAGCACTAAATGCCCACAAGAGAAAGCAGGAAAGATCCAAAATTGACACCCTAACATCACAATTAAAAGAACTAGAAAGGCAAGAGCAAACACATTCAAAAGCTAGTAGAAGGCTAGAAATAACTAAAATCAGAGCAGAACTGAAGGAAATAGAGACACAAAAAACCCTTCAAAAAATTAATGAATCCAGGAGCTGGTTATTTGAAAAGATCAACAAAATTGATAGACCGCTAGCAAGATGAATAAAGAAGAAAAGAGAGAAGAATCAAATAGATGCAATAACGAATGAAAAAGGGGATATGACCACCGATCCCACAGAAATACAATCTACCATCAGAGAATACTACAAATACCTCTATGCAAATAAACTAGAAAATCTAGAAGAAATGGATAAATTCCTCGACAAATACACCCTCCCAAGACTAAATCAGGAAGAAGTTGAATCTCTGAATAGACCAATAAGAGGCTCTGAAATTGTGGCAATAATCAATAGCTTACCAACCAAAAAGAGTCCAGGACCTGATGGATTCACAGCCAAATTCTACCAGAGGTAGAAGGAGGAACTAGTACCATTCCTTCTGAAATTATTCCAATCAATAGAAAAAGAGGGAATCCTCCCTAACACATTTTATGAGGCCAGCATCGTCCTGATACCAAAGCCTGGCAGAGACATAACCAAAAAAGAGAATTTCAGACCAATATCCTTGATGAACATTGATGCAAAAATCCTCAATAAAATACTGGCAAACCAAATCCAGCAGCACATCAAAACGCTTATACACCATGATCAAGTGGGCTTCATCCCTGGGATGCAAGGCTGGTTCAACATACACAAATCAATAAACATAATCCATCACATACATAGAACCAAAGACAAAAACCACATGATTATCTCAATAGATGCAGAAAAGGCCTTTGACAAAATTCAACAACCTTCATGCTAAAAACTCTCAATAAATTAGGTATTGATGGGACGTATCTCAAAATAATAAGAGCTATCTATGACAAACCCACAGCCAATATCATACTGAATGGGCAAAAACTGGAAGCATTCCCTTTGAAAACTGGCACAAGACAGGGATGCCCTCTCTCACCACTGCTATTCAACATAGTGCTGGAAGTTCTGGCCAGGGCAATCAGGCCAGAGAAGGAAATAAAGGGTATTCAATTAGAAAAAGAGGAAGTCAAATTGTCCTTTTTTGCAGATGACATGATTGTATATCTAGAAAACCCCATTGTCTCAGCCCAAAATCTCCTTAAGCTGATTAGCAACCTCAGCAAAGTCTCAGGATACAAAATCATGTATAAAAATCACAAGCATTCTTGTACACCAATCACAGACAAACAGAGAGCCAAATCATGAGTGAACTCCCATTCACAATTGCTTCAAAGAGAATAAAACACCTAGGAATCCAACTTACAAGGGACGTGAAGGACCTCTTCAAGGAGACCTACGAACCACTGCTCAATGAAATAAAAGAGGATTCAAACAAATGGAAGAACATTCCATGCTCATGGGTTGGAAGAATCAATATCGTGAAAATGGCCATACTGCCCAAGGTAATTTATAGATTCAATGCCATCCCCATCAAGCTACCAATGACTTTCTTCACAGAATTGGAAAAAAACTACTTTAAAGTTCATATGGAACCAAAAAAGAGCCCTCATCGCCAAGTCAATCCTAAGCCAAAAGAACAAAGCTGGAGGCATTACGCTACCTGACTTCAAACTATACTACAAGGCACAGTAACCAAAACAGCATGGTACTAGTACCACAACAGAGACATAGATCAATGGAACAGAACAGAGCCCTCAGAAATAATGCCGTATATCTACAACCATCTGATCTTTGACAAACCTGACAAAAACAAGCAATGGGGAAAGGATTCCCTATTTAATAAATGGTGCTGGGAAAACTGGCTAGCCATATGTAGAAAGCTAAAACTGGATCCCTTCCTGACACCTTATACAAAAATTAGTTCAAGATGGATTAAAGACTTACATGTTAGACCTAAAACCATAAAACCCCTAGAAGAAAACCTAGGCAATACCATTCAGGACATAGGTGTGGGCAAGGACTTCATTTCTAAAACACCAAAAGCAATGGCAACAAAAGCCAATATTGACAAATGGGATCTAATTAAACTAAAGAGCTTCTGCACAGCAAAAGAAACTACCATCAGAGTGAATAGGCAACCTACAGAATGGGAGAAAATTTTTGCAACCTACTCATCTGACAAAGGGCTAATATCCAGAATCTACAATGAACACAAACAAATTTACAAGAAAAAAACAAACAACCCCATCAAAAAGTGGGCAAAGGACATGAACAGACACTTCTCAGAAGAAGACATTTATGCAGCCAAAAACACATGAAAAAATGCTCATCATCACTGGCCATCAGAGAAACGCAAATCAAAACCACAGTGAGATACCATCTCACACCAGTTAGAATGGCCATCATTAAAAAGTCAGGAAACTACAGGTGCTGGAGAGGATGTGGAGAAATAGGAACACTTCTTACACTGTTGGTGGCACTGTAAACTAGTTCAACCATTGTGGAAGTCAGTGTGGCAATTCCTCAGGGATCTGGAACTAGAAATACCATTTGACCCAGCCATCCCATTACTGGGTATATACCCAAAGGACTATAAATCGTGCTGCTATAAAGACACATGCATGCGTATGTTTATTGTGGCACTATTCACAATAGCAAAGACTTGGAACCAACCCAAATGTCCAACAACGATAGACTGGATTAAGAAAATGTGGCACATATACACCATGGAAAACTATGCAGCCATAAAAAATGATGTGTTCATGTCCTTTGTAGGGACATGGATGAAACTGGAAAACATCTTTCTCAGTAAACTATCGCAAGGACAAAATCCAAACACCGCATGTTCTCACTCATAGGTGGGAATTGAACAATCAGAACTCATGGACACAGGAAGGGGAACATCACACTCCAGGGACTGTTGTGTGGTGGCGGGAGAGGGGAGGGACAGCATTAGGAGATATACCTAATGCTAAATAACGAGTTAATGCGTGCAGCAAACCAACATGGCACATGGATACATATGTAGCAAACCTGCACATTGTGCACATGTACCCTAAACCCTAAAGTATAATAATAAAATAAAATAAAATAAAATAAAATAAAATAAAATAAAATAAAATAAAATAAAATGACTGCTGCCTGCAACACCCTGGATAACCAGAGCTTCTGAGTCTGTCCATATGGCAATTTCACTGCTAGCATAACCATCATTTGAGAAAGCCAGCACACTAAACCTATCTACAACCAAGGAATCTCACAGAATCTGCATAATTCCCCTGCCACCTCCATCAGAGCAGGTGCTGATACCCATGGCTAGATGGCTAGGAGACCTGAAGACTAATCACATCATTGGACTCTTTACAGACATTCCCTGCACCAGCCTGGAGCCTGGCAGCCCCACTGGGTGGTTAGGCCCATAAGAGCAATAATAATCACTGCAGTCTACCTCTTGGTAAGCCCCATCCCTAGTGGAAGGAGAAGAGTACCACATCAAGGGATCACCCCAATGGGACAAAAGAATCTGAACAGCGGGCCTTGTGTTCCAGATCCTTCCACTGGTGGGAAGTTTCTTACAGCAGAGGCACAACTGCAGTGTTGGGCACAGTAGGGAAAGTCTGCACCTATACCCCAACAGGCAGGCAGCCTCTGGGATCATGAAGGAGCTTGGCAAAAGAGTCCTTGTTCACCCTTGGCACTCCACTTCAGACACATTTGGAGCTTTTCTCACAGGAGCACACTATAGAGGCACCTATAGGCAGCTTTCCTGGAACAATCTAGGGTGAGTGCAGCCCCACAAGAAGAGCACATCCCAGATTCAGGCCTGCATGAGAGGCACCATCACAATTTCTCCCTACTTGGAACATCAGTATTCCTACAGATGAAAAGAGATGCCTGTCTGACCTGAATCGCTGAAACTCTGGGAGAAGAGTAAGGATGCTAAGTGAACAGTTTTCCTCCTTGCCTGGTTGGGGAGCTGAGGTGTCTCCAACTCTTCACCCTATCAAACCTCAATACATCTAATTGAGAGCTCCCCCAGCCACCCTCATCAAGGCTGCGACCTCACTCCACCATTGGGTATTAAATCTACACACCTGCCTTAGCCACAACTGGTGCCTAGCCTGGAATACCTCCCTTATTTGCCTACAGCCTGAATTATCAACTCAAATAAAATACTGGGGGATAAAAGACAAAGAAGGACATTATATAATGATAAAAAGGTTAATCCAAAAGGAAGATATTACAATCCTAAATACATATGCACCTAACACTGAGCTCCCAAATTCATAAAACAATTACTACTAGATCTAAGAAATGAGATAGACAGCAACACAATAATAGCAGGGAACTTCAATACTTCTCTGACAGCACTAGACAGGTCATCAAGACAAAGTCAACAAAGAAACAATAGACTTACACTATACCCTAGAACAAATGAACTCAGCAGATATTTATAGATCATTCTACCCAACAACTGCAGAATATACATTCTATTCATCAGCACATAGAACATTCTCCAAGATAGATCATATGACAGGCCACAAAACAAGTCTCAATAAATTTTAGAAAATTGGAATCATATCAAGTATCTTTCCAGTTCACAGTGGAATAAAACTGGAAGTTAATTCCAAAAGGAAACCTCAAAACCACACAAATACATGGAAATTAAGTAATCTGCTCCTGAATGATCCTTGGGTCAACAATTAAATCAAGATGGAAGTTGAAAAATTCTTTAAACTGAATGGTAACAGTGACACAACTTATCCAAACTTCTGGGATAGAGCAAAAGTGGTGCAAAGAGGAAAGTTCATAGCATTAAATGCCTGCAACCAAAAGTCTGAAAGAGCACAAATAGGCAACCTGATGTCACATCACAAGGAACTAGAAAAACAATAAACTAAACCCATACCCAGCAGAAGAAAAGAAATAACAAAAATAAGAGCAGGAGTAAATGAAATTGAAACAGCAAAATACAAAAGACAAATAAAAAAAAACGTTGTTCTTTGAAAAGATAAAATTGATAGACCATTAGTGAGGTTAAACAAGAAAAGAAGAGAGATGATCCAAATAATCTCAATTAGAAATTAAGTGGGAGATATTACAACTGATGTTACAGAAATACGAAAGATCATTCAAGGCTACTATGAACACCCTTATGCACACAAACTAGAAAATCTAGAGGAGATGGATAAATTCCTGGAAATATGCAACCCTCCTGGATTAAATCAGGAAGAAATAGAAACTCTGAACCGACAAAGAACAAGCAGCGAGAATGAATTAGTAATTTAAAAACTGCCAACAAAAAAAGTTCAGGACCAGATGGATTCACAGCTGAATTCTATCAGACATTCAAAAAAGAACTGATACTAATCCTGCTAAAATTATTCCAAAAGATAGAGAAAGAGGGAATCCTCCCTAAGTCATTCTATGAAGCCAGTACTAGCCTAATACCAAAACCACGAAAAGGCATAACATAAAAAGAAACCTACAGGCAAATATCCCTGGTGAACATAGACGTAAAAATCCTCAATAAAATGTTAGCTAACTGAATCCAGCAGCATATCAAAAAGATCAAGTGGGTTTCTGCCGGGGATGCAGAGATGATTTAACATACACAAGTCAATAAATGTGATACATCACATAAACAAAATTGAAAACAAAAGTAATATGATCAGCCAGGCGCGGTGGCTCACGCTTGTAATCCCAGCA
This sequence comes from Symphalangus syndactylus, assembly GCF_028878055.3. Classification (NCBI taxonomy): domain Eukaryota; kingdom Metazoa; phylum Chordata; class Mammalia; order Primates; family Hylobatidae; genus Symphalangus; species Symphalangus syndactylus. The sequence continues at coordinate 48,883,212 of NC_072440.2, forward strand.
CTTTGGGAGGCCGAGGCGGGCGGATCATGAGGTCAGGAGATCGAGACAGCGGTGAAACCCCGTCTCTACTAAAAATACAAAAAATTAGCCGGGCGTGGTGGCGGGCGCCTGTAGTCCCAGCTACTCGGAGAGGCTGAGGCAGGAGAATGGCATGAACCCGGGAGGCGGAGCTTGCAGTGAGCCGAGACTGCACCACTGCACTCCAGCCTGGGCGACAGAGTGAGACTCCGTCTCAAAAAAAAAAAAAAAAAAAAAAAAAAAAATGATCATTTCAACAGATTCAGAAAAAGCATTTGACAAAATACAACATCCCTTTTTGATGAAAACCCTCAATAAAATTGGCATAGAAGGGACATACCTCAAAGTAAAAAAAAAGCCATCTGATATGGTTTTGTTCTGTGTCCCCTCCCAAATCTCATCTCTATTTGTAATCCCCACATGTCGAGGGAGGGACCTGTAATCCCCATATGTCAAGGGAGGGAGGTGATTGGATCATGGGGGCAGTTTCCCTCATGCTGTTCTCATGAAAGTGAGTGAGTTCTCACGAGATTTGACGGTTTTATAAATGTTCCTCCTTCACTCTTTCTACTTGCTGCCATGTAAGGCGTGCCTGCTTCCTCTTCTGCCATGATTGTAACTTTCCTGAGGCCTCCTCAGCCATGCAAAACTGTCAGTTAAACCTGTTTCCTTTATAAATTATTCTGTCTAGAGTAGTACTTTATAGCAGTGTGAAAATGGACGAATACACTATCTATTACAAACCCACAGCCAACATCCTACTGAATGGGGAAACATTGAAAGCATTCCCCCTGAGAACTGGAATAAGACAAGGATATCCACTTTCCTCACTTCTATTCAACATAGTATTGAAGTCCCAGCCAGAGTAGTAAGACAAGAGCAAAAAATAAAGAGCATCCAAATTGGAAAAGAGGAAGTCAAACAGTCGCTGTTCACAAATGATATAATTATATACCTAGAAAACTCTAAAGACTCACTCATAAAGCTCCTAAATGTGACAAACAAATTCAGTAAAGTTTAAGGATACAAAATCAATGTATATAAATCAGCAGCACTGCTATACACCAACAACACCAAGCTGAGAATCAAATCAAGAACTGAATCCCTTTTACAACAGATGCAAAGAAATAAAATACTTAGAATTATAGTTACCTAAGGAGATAAAAGGTCTTTACAAGGAAAACTAGAAAACACTGCTGAAAGAAATCATAGATGACACAAACAGATGGAAACACATTGTGTGCTCATGAATGGTTAGAATCAATATAGTGAAAATGACCATACTGGAAAAAGCAATCTACAGATTCAACACACTTAGAATCAAAATACCATCATCATTCTTCACAGAACTAGAAAAAAAATCCTAAAATTCATATGGAACCAAAAAAGAGCCTGCATAGCCAAAGCAATACTAAGCAAAAAGGACAAATCTGGAGGCATCACATTATCTGGTTTCCTAATGAGAATTCACTCAAGTCTAGGATAGAATTTTGAAAGCCACCTGCTGTTAAAATTATTTGCAAAAGTCTAAGTAGTTCCCTTACAGCAAAGTTTAACATAACTCCTAAAAATGCTGGGAAATTTTTCATTAATAGTTATGATGGAGAAAACTTGTAGCATTCCTAGTATATGCCTAATAAGGCCACCAGAAATGATGCAATGGCTTTTTCTCCTTATTTGTTGATGTTTGGGCAAGAATGCCATGGGTCTCAATTTGATTGAGTCAAAGAGGTGAGGTATAGAAAAACCTCACAGATTGTATAGTTAACCTTGAACCAAGTAATGACCCTCAGACCAAGTTAGTGAAAAGGTCATCTGATAGTCAGAACCCCACTTATTCTACATTTGGAGTACAGTAAAGTATGGCTCTCACAGCCAAATGTAGCTTGTGAATGAGAACAAATCATAGAAGACATAAATTCAGGACAGAGATCCAATTTCCTCCCCAGTATCCAAGTTCACTCCCTTTTTATCCAGACATGAAGTAATGAAGTCTCTCAATATGTGACCCTCTTCTCTTTTCATTCCATGGATTGTATCATTCATTCCCACTGCTATGGTTTGTCTATAAGATTTGAATCACAAGCATTATCTTTGGTTTGGATTACTTCTCTAAGCTCCAGATGAGTACAAACAAATCCCTGCTCTATAGCTCTTCTTTGAACCTTTGTAGGCACCTCAATACCAAGGTGTCTGGATCTAAACTCAAGATCTTCTTTCCCCATCCCCACCTTCAAACTTCATCTAACAGTCCCTCTTTGAAATCACAAGCACCTCTAATTTGCCCTTGAACTCTTCCCACACCCTTATATCAACTCCAGCTCCAAAGTCTGCTGATTTAAGCCCTAAGTATTTGTCAAATCTATCCCCTTCTCTCCATCTCTACTGCCACCAGCCTAGTCCAAGTAGGCAACATCTTCCTCCTTGATTATTACAATATCCCAAACACTCTTCCCCTATGTACGTTTGCTCCCTTTTAATGAATTACCTACCTCAGCATCAGCAGAGTTATCTTTCCAAAACCCAAATCTGACCCATATTCTTCCTTAAAACACAAACAAAAAACGTTAAACAATGTCCTAGTGTTCTTGGAATTAAAAAAAAAACAACAACTAAAACTAAATCTAAAACAAAAGCAAAATAATTCTTAACATAGCCTCTAGGTTTGTACAAAGCCTTGTCACTCATTATCTCTCTCATTTTGCACTCTGCTCCTCTCACTGCCATGAAGACTGGTTCTGTTACAGTCTTTTTTTTTTTTTTTAAGAGATGGGGTCTGTCTATTTTGTCCAGGCTGATTTCAAACTTCTGGGCTCAAGTGATCTTCCTGCCTCAGCCTCCCCAGTTGCTGGGATTACTGGCCTGAGCCTCTGCACCCAGCCAGAATGACTTCTTGCCAGTGGAAAATGTGGTATATCTGAGGAGTTGATCTGAGAAGATAAGGACCATTTTCTCTTTTGTGTGTTCCACTTATAAATAACACTTAGAAAATTACTGAGAAATAGTCTTGACTTAGTTTGCATACAAGCTGCTCCTCTGTAACAAAATTCCAGATAATTTAATTTCCCACTTAAAAAAAAATGGTGATGAAAACATATTCACGTTCTACCTTAAAAATCCCTTCTCTGCACTAAAAAAAAATTCTTATTCTAGAAGTTTACTCCCTTATTTCATGAATTTATTCCCAACATTGATTAGCATTTGGTAGATCTAGAAATTGTATGTTTACAATTAAAACATTCAAATGGACTTTTATGGTATCAGTCCTTTGTCTTCTTAAAACAATACCAAAAATCATATACTTAGAAAAAAACTAAAGAAAGCAAAATTTTGTTTTGTTAACTTCCTTCTCTCCTTTAACTGACTCCAAAATCTAACCCCCTTCCTCTCTACTTCCCACGTATTAAAACTCACACCAGGAGGGAATCATTAGACAAAAGCAGTAGAAATACTAACTTTGTATGCTTATCAGTTTGATTTAAATTAGAGTAAGATAATTCTCCATTTATGAAATGTGTGGTATTCGGGAATAGAGAAAGTTGTGTGTTTGCAGGTAGGGTTGGAAAAAAGATTTCCGGGGAGATACTGACCTGGAATAACACGATTTATCCTAATGTGTGCCAAGCATTGAGTTCTTAACAAGAAGATAAACTGCATTTAGCTTAACTTTAGACTTGCACTAGTTCAGAACATATAATTGGGACATTATCCTTTTTTCCCTATAACCTTTAGGAAACACACGTATTAATATTCTTGAGTACTAAGTATCCTTTTCTTTTAAAAATCTTATTCAACACATTTAAATTGCTAAGTATATAAGGAGGCTAGACTTACACCAAATAAACGCTATTGCTGAGGCAAGTCAAAGCTGCATCTGCTGTGTTCACATGTTTTAAAAAAAAACCAAATACCTTTTATGCTTCACTTTGAGCTGTGGTTATCATGGTCCTAATCATAGTGCTTATAATCAAGACTTTTTTTTCTTTCCCCCTAATTTTCTCTTTCCCTCAGGAAAGCACCCTCACTTCAAGTCATGTTCATTCCACAATCTCATATTTCAGATGTCATGGTTGCAGGATGAGTCGTGTTGTGTTGGAGCTGAGAAGAGGCAGTGCCCATCAATCAGCAGTTCCTGCGTGCTAATCCTCACCCCAGAGAGCTGATTGGGTCGTCTGGATTCTGACCACTGTGATGGTCAATCATACAGCTGCTCTATTCAGCCTCATCATCTCCCTATTCTTACAGATTATTGCATCATGGCCACCAAGACAAAAAGAAAGAGAAAGGGAATCAAAGTCATCAAAGCCACGTGTCCTGAAAGACATACTCAATGTGACAGGAATTTTTCATCAAATTGACTTGCTGTAAAAGACTATTTCTATCAAATAGCAATCACATGGTTATGATTATAAGTAATCAAAAGCTGGATGTTGCTGTAATGGTGGTGGTTTCTCCAGTTTCCCCTGGTTTCTATTCAGAATGCATATAAATCTCGCCTTTTAATTTTGAGGCCATTTCTCTAACTCTTACAATTCTATTATTTATTTAAACCTCATACTCAGAAAGCAATGACATCAGAAACAATCAATTGTTCTACTCATAGCAAGTCCATCACAATTTTTTTTACTCTGATTCTGACATTGATTCAATAACTTTGTAAAAATTATTTGTCACCTGCCAATTGACTTCTATGGTAATGAGAATCATCTGGCATTTTGCTACAGTTATCAAATAACAAAGAAATATAGTGAAAAATCACTTATTACAATTATCTTCACTACATTTGTGAAATATTTGTTAAACATTTTGATGCTTGTGACAGTGTCAGAAGTAATTATTGCAACTATATTACCAAACTGAGCTGGTGACAATCAATTCTTTTTACTTATAATGGTGTGAAACCGTATTTCCTGTAAAAGAGTGGTATAGCCTTTTGAAATTGGTTTCCATGAAGAATTTATTTTTCATCTCCTTATCTTGATAAAAATATTCCAGAGCTAAGCAAAGGTTTTGCTTAAATCTTTCTTTTTGTTGATAAACTGAAAACTTACCCTGTAAAGATAATTTTCTTTTTTTCTTACTCAGATTTCTTATTATTTTTTATTAACATGTAAATGACAAATAAAAATTGTACATATATGGTATATAACGTGATGTTTTGATATAATATACATTGTGAAATAGTTAAATCAAGCTAATTGATATATCCATCACCTCACATACTTTTGTTGTTGTAAGAACATGTAAGATCTAATCTCTTAGCGACTTTAAAGTATACAATATATTGTTATTAAATGTAGTCACCATGCTGTATAAGAGATCACTCTTATTTACCCTGTCTAACTGAAACTTTGTACCAGCATCTCCTCATTGCCCCACCCCCACCTTGGCTCCTGGCAACCACACTATGCTTCTGTGAGTTTGACTTTTTTAGATCCCTCAAATAAATGACATCATGCAGTATTTGTCTTTCTTTGTCTTTTTTTCCACTTAGTATAATGTCCTGTAGGTTCTTGTATGCTTTCCCAAATAATAAGATTTCTTTCTTTTTAAAGGCTGAATAGTATTTCATTGTACATATAGCTCATTCATCCATTGATGAACACTTAGGTTGTTTTCACAGCTTGACTATTTTCAATCATGCTTCAGCCAACATGGGAGTGCAGATATATCTTCAGCATACTGATTTCATTTCTTCTAGATACATATTCAAAAATAAGATAATTGGATCATATAGTAACTCTATTTTCAAATTTTTGAGGAACCTCGGTAGTATTTTCGATAATGGCTGTACTAATTTACATTTCCAACAGCAGTGTACAAGGATTCCCTTCTCTCTACATCCTTGCCAACACTTACCTTTTTCATAATAGTCATTCTAACAGGTGCGAGGTGATATCTCATTGTGGTTTTAATTCGCATTTCTCTGATAATTAGTGATGTTCAGCATTTCTTCATATACCTTTTGGCCATTTGTCTTCTTTTGAAAAATATCCGTTGTGATCCTTTACCAGTTTTTAAATCAAGTTACTTTTTTTCTTTCTATTGAGTCATTTGAATTTCTTATGTATTTTGCATATTATCCCCTTATCAGATGTATGGTTTGCAAATATTTTCATCCATCCCATAGGTGATCCCTTCAAACAGTTTATTGTTTCCTTTGCAGTGCAGAAGCTTGTTAGTTTGATGTAATCCCATTTGTCTACTTTTGCTTTTATTTCCTGTGCTTTTTGGGTCATATCCAAAAAAATCAGTGCCCATAAAAATGACGTGGAGCTATTCCCCTATGCTTTTTTTTTTTTTTTTTTTTTTCATAAAAATGATGTGGAGCTATTCTCCTATGTTTTTTTTTTTTTTGGTAGTTTTACAGTTTTCGGTTTTACATTTATGTCTTTCATTCATTTTGAGTTGATTTGTGTATGTATTGTGAAATACGGATCAATTTCATTCTTCTGCATGTGGATTTCCAGTTTTCCCATCACTATTTATTGAAGAGATTGCCCTTTCCCTCCTTGTGTATTCTTGTCAACTTTGCTGAAGATCATTTGACTGTAAATGCATGAATTTATTTCTGGGCTCTCTATTCTCTTGCTTTGGTCTACGAGTCTGTTTTTATGCCAATACTATGTAGTTTCGATGCTATTGCCTTGTAGTATGTTTTGAAATCAGGTAGGGTGATGCCTGCAGCTTTGCTCTTCTTGCTTAAGATTGCTTTGCCTATTTGGGATCTTTTGTGTTTCTATATGAATTTTGGATTTCTTTTTTATTTTTGTGGAAAAATCACTAGAATTTTGATAGGAATTACATTGAATCTGTAAATTGCTTTAGATAGTACAGGAATTTTTCTTTATTTTTTTAATTTTTAATTTTTGTGAGTACGCAGTAAGTGTATGCATTTTGGGGGTACATGAGATGTTTTGATACAGGCATGCAATGTGTAATAATCACTCTATGGAAAATGGGGTATTCATTTCCTTAAACAACTATCCTTTGTGTTACAAACAGCCCAGTTTGTAAGTAACTAAATAACTTTTAGCTATTTTAAAATGTGGAACTAAATTATTATTGACTATAGTCACCCTATTGTGCTATGAAATACTAGGTCTTCATTTTTTACAACTAATGTGTTGTACCCATTAACCGTATCCACTTACCCCCATCCACTACCCTTTCCAGCCTCTGGCAACCATCCTTCTATTCTCTCTCTGTGTGTATGCAATTGTTTTGATTTTTAGATCCCACAAATAAGTGAGAACATGCAACATTTGTCTTTCTGTACCTGGCAGTGCAGACATTTTAACAATATTAATTCATCCAATCTATGGATATAGGATATCTTTCCATTTATTTGTGTCTTCATCAATTTTTAATCAATGTTTTACAGTTTTCATTATACAGATATTTCTCTGCCTCAGTTAAATCCATTTGTATTTTTGTGAAGCTATTGGAAATAGCATTTTTTAAAAATTTCTCTTTTGGGTAGTTCATTGGTAGTATATAGAAACATTATAATCAAACACACTGTTGATTTTGTATTGTACAACTTCACTGAATTTGTTAATTAGTTCTAACCATTTTATTGGTGGAGCATTAAGGTTTTTATGTATAAGCTTATATCATCTGCAGAGACAACTTTACTTCTTTCCAATTTGTAGCATTTTGTTTCTTTTTCTTGCCTTCAGTACTTCGTTAAATAGAAGTGATAAGATTGGGCATCCTCATCTTGTTCCTTATCTTAGAGGAAAAGCTTTCAGCTTTTCGCTATTGAGTATACTGTTCACTGTGGGCTTGTCATATGTGGCCTCTGTTATGCTGAGGTACATTCCTTCTATACCTAATTTGTTAACAGTTTTTTTCATGAAAGGATGTTGAAGTGTGTCAAATGTTTTTTCTGCATCTATTGCAGAAAAAATCATTGGATTTTTTTCTTTATTCCATCCATATGATGTAATCATACTTATTGATTTGCATATATTAAAATATCCTTACATCCCAGAGAAAAATCCTACTTGATCATGGTGTATAATCCTTTTAACATGCTGTCGAATTCAGTTTGCTAATATTTTGTTGAGGATTTTTGCATCGATGATGTTCATCAGGAATATTGGTCTGTAATTTTCTTTTCTTGTAGTGTTTTTGTCTAGTTTTGATATCAGGGTGATGAAGGCCTAATATAATGAGTTTGGACATGTTCTCTTCTTTTTAATTTTTTGGATGAGTTTTAGAAGGATTGATGTTACTTCTTCTTTAGCTGTTTTGTAGAATTCACCAGTGAAGCCATGGATTATGGGGCTTTTCTTTTTTGGAGGTTTTTGATGACTTAATTCCCTTACTCATCATTGGTCTGTTAAGATTTTCTTTTTCTTCATGATTCAGTCTTGGTAGCCTGTGTTTTTAGAAATTTACCCATTTCTTTTAGATTATCCAATTTACAGCATATAATTTTTCATAGTTGATCATAGCCTCTTATGATCTTTTGTATTTCTGTGGAATCAGTTGGATTGTCTCTTCTTTAATTTTTTAGCTTATTTCTTTAAATCTTCTCTCCTCTTAATTTAGCTAAAGGTTTGCTAATTTTGTTTGTATTTTCAGAAAACACACTTAGTTTTCTTGATCTATTATTTTTCTAGTCTCCATTTAATTTATTTCTCCTCTAATATTTATGATTATTTTTTCTTTCTGGTGAATTTGGGCTTAGTTTTTTTTTCTAGTTCTTTAAGGCGTAAAGGTAGGTTGTTTATTTAAGATCTTTTTTCTCTGTTAATGTGGTCATTTATTGCTATAGACTTCCTTCTTAGATCTGCTTTTGCTGCACCCCTTGAGTTTTGATGTGCTGTGTTTCCATTTTCATTTGTCTCAAAAAATTTTTTGTTTCCTTTTTGGTTTCTTTTTTAATCCACCAGATATTAAAAAGTGTGTAATTTAATTTTCATAAAGGTAATTTTCAAACACAAAGAAAAATTTTATTCTCCATCTCTTGATTTCTCAGTGATGCATTTCATCATTGTTGCAAGTTCTGACGAGAAAACTTGGAAAATAACTTTCCTGTAAAGAATATTTAAAGAAAACAAATATTAATTAAGATTGTGATTTATTCATAGTCAGTCTGCTTTGTCTTCCCTTTATGTCTCTTTCTTTAGGAAGTTATTTTCATGATCCGAAAGGAGTTTGTAAAATATGAGATTTATAGAGCATACAGAATCTAAAAATAAAACGATTTTTTGGTTGCTTTTGTTTTACAGATTTAAAATAAGTAGCATTCTCTTAAGTTCAAGTTACTTGAGGGAATGCCACATAATTCTAGCTGTGTACTTCTTAGGAATGTGAAAAAGTAGGGAAGTATGCTTGGTCACAGTCCTGATGGTGACTTTCCTATGCCTTAATGGAAAAGAGCACGTCAGATCTCTCCTAAGGATAAGGTTTGAGAGTTAACAAGATGGCACAATCAAAAGGGCAGTAGACACTTGCAGGTCTAAGGAATACACTAAGAGAACATACAGATATGGAATGAGGTAGCTGTGGTTTCTAAAGTTTACATTTTTATACAAGATTAGCCATCCTAGATGTTCCTTGAAATTGACTAAATTCACATTTGAATTTGCAAGCCTCTCTTTCTGTGTTTTTCTCACCACTATAACTCTGCTGTGGAAGGTTGTGTGTATTTATAACATATTTTCTATGCCTACACATGTAGAAAAATATTTTCTCATTTTCCATAAAATGGACAGGGATACAGAGTTCCGATCAACAGAACGTGAATAGAGGTGATGCTCACCGTTCTTTGCCAGAGGCCATGAATGCCACCTTTTGTTTGTTTGTTTTCTGAGACAGAGTTTCACTCTTGTTGCCCAGGCTGGAGTGTAACGGTCTGATCCCTGCTCACTGCAACTTCTGCCTCCCAGGCTCAAGCTATTTCCTGTCTCAGCCTCCCGAGTAGCTGGGATTGCAGGCACCTGCCACCATGCCCGGCTAATTTTTGTATTTTTTGTAGAGATGGGGTTTCGCCATGTTGGTCTTGAACTCCTGACCTCAGGTGATCCAACTGTCTTGGCCTTCCAAAGTGCTGGGATTACAGGCGCGAGGACTGCACCCGACTGGAATGCCACCTTTTAAGAAGGCAAAACAAGGCCTGGCACGGTGGCTCACGCTGTAATCCCAGCACTTTGGAAGGCCGAGGTAGGTGGATCATGAGGTCAGGAGTTCAAGACCAGCCTTACCAGGAGGACAAAACCTCATCTCTGCTAAAAATACAAAAAATTAGCTGGGTGTGCTGGCAGACGCCTGTAATCCCAACTACTCGGGAGGCTGAGGCAGAAAATTGCTTAAACCTGGGAGGTGGAGGTTGCAGTGAGCCGAGATCGGGCCACTGCACTCTAGCCCGGGTGACAGAGCAAGACTCTGTCTCAAAACAAAGAAACAAAAAAGAGGCAAAACAATAAAACAATAAGGTAAAGACAACCTGGATCCCCATGTTAGTACATGGATAAAAAGTGTCTGTGGAGTCACCTACCCTACATCAGAAATTTCGCGAGCAAGAAACAAATGTTGCTATGAAAATCATTGGGATTTCAAGATTTTTTTTTTTTTGAGACAGAGTTTCGCTCTTGTCGCCCAAGCTGGAGTGCAGTGGCATGATCTTGGCTCACTGCAACCTCCACCTCCCAGGTTTAAGTGATTCTCTAGCCTCAGCCTCCTGAGTAGCTGGAATTACAGGCGCTCCCCACCATGCCAGGCTAATTTTTGTATTTTTAGTAGAGACAGGGTTTCACCATGTTGGCCAGGCTGGTCTCGAACTCCTGACCTCAGGTGATCCACCCACCTCAGCCTCCCAAAGTGCTAGGATTACAGGTGTGAGCCACCATGCCCGGCCAGGATTTCAAGATTTATTTATTACCACAACATAGCTTATCCTATCCTGACTAACATAATTGCTTTCTGTTTTCTACTTCCTTATCCAGAAACTCATGTTTTTTGTTGATAGAGCTTAATGGTTCACTCCTTCTGAGAAGTATTTGCATTTCAGCAAGGTATTCGTGAGGAGCAAAATATCACCAAACCCTAAAAGAAATGGATCTCTGATACTGAAAAAAAATTGAATACTGTGATAAAGACCAAGGGAAACTCAACGTATAGAGAGATGCTCTCTGAGAGCCTCTCTAGCTGTATCATTTACTCCAGTAGTATTTAAAAGTCCTATTTGTTCTCCATGTTTCTATTGTTGCTTTCTCTTAGTAAAATGCTATTTTAGCAGGGAACAATTGAAGGGGAAAAAAATACCTTTTTTTGTCTGAATCTTTTTGACAGTTGTAATTCTATCAAATGAAAGAATTATAAAGTGATTTATTCTAACAGGCACGTGTACCAAATAACTAAGTTTCTTAAAATAGTTCACATTCAAATTATTTAGATAATGGGCATTGTAAGTTTGGCATTATGCTAAGAATCCATTTGTGCTTCTCTTTATGACACATGGGTTCTTACAAACAGAATTTCTGACATCAAGTCACAGTCTTTGAATTTCATTCTCCATAGCTCCATCTATTTCAACTGCACCCGCAAATTACCAAGTCTGTTTATTTTGTCATTAGAGACTATAAGTGGCATTGACTATGCAAGTGCAACATTTTAGGAAGAGCATGGGTTTTGACACTAGACCTTGATTTAAATAACATTTCCAATGTTTACTAGCCATATAAGTTTCATGGAGTTGATATACAGAGTTCCAATTTCCTCCTATGTTAAAATAAGAAAAAATTATATACCCATTCCCATAAAGAACTAATAGGTTTATTTATAGATATCACTTTTAAAGGCATAAGCAGAATGTCTGGTATGCAATAGGAATCCAACATATGAGAATCCATTTGGGAATCATTTTATATTGATATATAATTAACATGTAAAAAATGCACAGATTTTAAGATTTTGGTTATTCTATCCATCCATGAAAGCATCACCTAAAACAAGATGTAGAACATTTCCATAGCTCCAGGAAGTTCCTTCAAACTCCTTCCCTGTCCATTTTACCATCCCTCTTCCCATACACCACCTTTCTACCACTTAGGCAAACACTTTGAAATTTGTATTATTATAAACTTGCCTGACTTTAGCAAATTGAGTCAGAGAGTATGTACTTTTTTGTGCCTCGCATTCTTTGCTGAACATAATGTTTGCTTATGAGATTTAATTTATGTTGTTGCATGTAGTAGGTAGTGCTTTTTTATTGCTGTATATTTTGCCATATGACTATACTACAATTTTTTTATCCTTTAATATTTTAAAGGACATTTGAGTGATCCGTTTTTGGTTATTATCAATAAAACTGCTACCAATATTCTTGTACAAGTCTTTTTGTGATTTTATGTTTTCTTTTTTTTTTTTTTTTTGAGACGGAGTCTTGCTCTGTCGCCCAGGCTGGAGTGCAGTGGCGCAGTCTCGGCTCACTGCAAGCTCCGCCTCCCGGGTTCACGCCATTCTCCTGCCTCAGCCTCTCCGAGTAGCTGGGACTACAGGCGCCCGCCACCACGCCCGGCTAATTTTTTTTTGTATTTTTAGTAGAGACGGGGTTTCACTGTGGTCTCGATCTCCTGACCTCGTGATCCGCCCGCCTCGGCCTCCCAAAGTGCTGGGATTACAAGCGTGAGCCACCGCGCCCGGCAGATTTTATGTTTTCATTTCTCTTTAATGAATACCTAGAAGTAGAATTACTGGATCATGGACTAGATGTATATTTAACTTTATAATAAACTACCAAACAGTTCTCTACAAAAACTGGACCTTTTTTTAAATTATTTTTATTTTTATTTCATTTTTATTATTTTATTATTTTTTTTTTTGAGACGGATTCTCGCTCCATTGCCAGGCTGGACTGCGATGGCGTGGTCTCGGCTCACTGCAACCTCCGCATCCCGAATTCAAGCAATTCTCCTGCCTCAGTCTCCTGGGTACCTGGGATTACAGGCAGGTGCCACCATGCCCAGCCAATTTTTGTATTTTTAGTAGAGACAGGGTTTCACCATGTTGGCCAGGATGGTCTCTATCTCTTGACCTCGTGGTCCGCCCACCTCGGCCTCCCAAAGTGCTGGGATGTCAGGCGTGAGCCACCGCACCTGGCCACGACTCGGCCATTTTCAACTCCTACAAGCAATGTATAAGAATTTCAGTTGCCCTATAGCCTAGCCCATATAGGCATTCTTCATTTCATTACACATCATTTTCTTGCACTTTGCAGACAGTGTGTGTTTTTTACAAATTGAAGATTTGTGGTAACGCTGTGCTGAGCAAGTCTTTTGGTGCCATTTTTCCAATGGCATGTGCTCACTTCATGTCTCTGTGTCGCATTTTAAGACTTCTTGTAATATTTCAAATGTTTCATCATTATTATATCTGTTATGTTTGTCTGTGACCAATGTTCTTTATTGTTACTACTGAAATTATTTTGGGGTGCTGCAAATAGCGCCCATATAAGATGGCGAACTTAATTGATAAATGTTGTGTTTTCTGACTGCTCCACTTATCAGCCATTTTCCCATTTCTGTTCCTCTTCTTGGGCCTCCCTATTCCCTGAGACACAGTAATACTGAAATTAAGCCATTTAGCAACCCTACAAAGACCTCTAAGTTTTCAAGTGAAAGCAAGAGCCACATGTCTCTTACTTTAAATCAAAAGACAGAAATAATTAAGCTTAGCAAGGAAGGCGTGTCAAAAGCCAAGATAGGCTGAAAGGTAGACTGCTTGCATGAAACAGCCAAGTTGTGAAAGCAAAGAAAATGTTCTTGAAGGAAATTAAAAGTGCCATTCCAGTGAACACACTAATGATGAGAAAACAAAAGAAGCTTATTGCTGATATGGAGAAAGTTTGAGTGGTCTGCATAAAAGATCTAACTAGCTACAACATTCCCTTGAGCCAAAGCTCAATCCAGAGCAAGGCCCTAACTCTCTTCAATTCTGTGAAGGCTAAGAGAGAGAAGCTGCAGAAGAAAAATTTGAAGCTAGTTGAGGTGGTTTCATGAGATTTAAGGAAAGAAGCCATCTTCATAACATAGAAGTGCAAGATGAAACAGCAAGTGTTAATGTACAACTCACAGCAAATTATCCAGAAGGTTTAGCTAAGATAATTGATGAAAATGGCTACACTGAACAACAGCTTTTCAATTTAGATAAAACAGGCTTATGTCATCTAGGGCTTTCACAGCTGGAGAAGAGACGTCAATGTCTGGCTCCAAAGCTATGCTGGATCTTTTGTTAGGGGCTAATGCAGCTGGTGACTAAGTCACTAATGAGCCAGTGCTCATTTAGCATTTTGAAAATCCAAGGACCTTTAAGAATTATTTTAAATCTACTTTTCTCTACTAATGAAATACAAAACCTAAATTACAACACATCTGTTTACAGCACAGTTTAGTGAATATGTTAAGCCCGATGTTGAGACTTGTTGCTCAGGAAAAAAAAAAATTTCTTTCAAAATATTACTGCCCATTGACAATGCTCCTGATCACCCAAGAGCGCTGATAGAGATGTACAAGGGGATTAATGTTGGTTTTATGCCTGCTAACACAACATTTATTCTGCAGCTCATGGATCAATGAATAAGTTTTACCTTGAAATCTTATTATTTAAGAAATAAGTTTTGTAAGGTGATAGCTGACAGACTGTGATTCTGCTGATGAATCTAAGAAAAGTAAATTGAAAATCTTCTGGAAAAGATTCACCATTCTAATGCCATCAAGAGCATTTGTGACTTATGGGAGAAGGTCAAAATAGCAACATTAACAAGAGTTTGGAAGAAGTTGATTTCAACCCTCATGGATGACTTTGAGTGTTTCAATACTTCAGTGGGGGAAGTAACTGCAGATGTGGTAGAAATAGCAAGAGAACTAGAATTAGAAGTGGATCCTGAAGATGTGACTGAATAGCTGCAAACTCACAGGAAAACTTGACTGGATGAGGAGTTGCTTCTTACAGAAGAGCAAAGAAAGTGGTTTATTGAGTTGAATCTATTCCTGGTGAAAATGGTGTGAACATTGCTGAAATGATAAACAAAAAAAAGAGGTTGAGAACATTGCATAAACTTAGTTGATAAAACAGTGGTAGGGATTAAGATGATTGACTCTAATTTTGAAAGAAATTCTACTTTGGGTAAAATGCAACCAAAGAAACAGCATCACATGCTACAGGGAAATCTTTCGTGGAAGAAAGAATTAATCAATGTGGGAAAACTTCATTATTGTCTTATTTTAAGAAATTGCCCCAACCTTCAGCAATCACCACTGATCCGTCAGCATCCATAAACATCAAGGCAAGACTTTCCACCAGTGAAAAGATTACAACTTTCTGAAGGCTGAGATGAATGTTAGCATTTTTTAGCAATAAAGTATTTTTAGTTAAGGTACATACATTTTTTAGGCATAATTCTATTGCACACTTAATAGACTACAGTAAAGTGTAAGCATAGCTTTTATATGTACTAGGAAACCAAAAAAATTGTGTGACTTGCTTCATTGGGATATTTGCTTTATTGCAAGTGGCCTGGAACTGAGCCTACAATATCTCTGAGTTACGCCTGTAGTAAGGATTACTGTTTTTTTTTTTTTTAATTTAGTCATTCTAGTAGGTGTGAAATGGTATCTAATTGTCATTTTATTTTGAATTTTCTTGGAAACTAATAGTGTTAAGCACCTTCTCATATGCTTATTGGTATTTTGTATATGTTCTTTCGTGAAGTATCTCTATTTCCATCCTTATATTGAATTGTTGACTTATAGGTTGGTTTTTTTATGTTTTAGACACAAGTCTTCTGCCATATATATGCCGCAAATAATTTTCCCGATCTATGGCTTGTCTATTTTCTTTGTGGTGACTTTTGATAAACCTATTCAGTTTTGATGAAATCCAATCTAATTTTTTTTTGCTTTTATAGTATTGCTCTTAGTGTTCTGTCCAAGAAATTTCTACCTACCAAAAGTTTCTTCTAAATGCATTACAGTACTGGCTGTTTTGTTTGTTTGTTTGTTTTTTCTGAGACAGAGTCTCACCCTATTGCCTAGGCTGGAGTGCAATGGTGCAATCTCAGCTCACTGCAACCTCCACCTCTCAGGTTCAAACGATTCTCCTGCCTCAGCCTCCCAAGTAGCTGGGATTACAGGTCCCCACCACCACGCCCAGCTAATCTTTGTATTTTTAGTAGAGATGAGGTTTCACCATGTGAAATACCATATGAAAGGTATTCACCATGGCCATGTTGGCCAGGCTGATCTCAAACTCCTGACCTCGTGATCTGCCTGCCTTGGCCTCCCAAAGTGCTAGGATTATAGGCGTGAGCCACCATGCCCAGCCACATTACAGTGCTGTTTTATATTTAGGTCCGTGATCCATCATGAATTAACTTTGGGGTGTAGATCCAGGTTTGGTGGCTCACACCTGTAAGTCCAGCCCATTAGGAGACTGAGGCAGGCAGATGGCTTGAGCTCAGCAGTTCAAGACCAGCCTGGGCAACATGGTGAAACCTGGTCTCTACCAAAAATACAAAATATTAGCCAGGCATGGTGGCATGAGCTTATGGTCCCAGCTACTTTGGAGGTGAAGCAAGAAGATCACCTGAGCCCAGAAAGCAGAAGTTGCAGTAAGTCGAGATCACACCACTGCCCTCCAGTCTAGGCAACAGAGCGAGATCCCATCTCAAAAAAACAAAACAAAACAAAACAAAACTTTGGGGTATGGAGTGAGATAGAAATCAAGTTGTTCTATTTTTTTTTCATACAGATACGGATGATGATGATGTAACTTGACTTACAAGTTTGGCTTTAACTTTTGTGTTCCAATACTAGAGATAACAAGAAATATTACGTGTGTGTTGACTTCCTAAGGTCATGTTAAATGATTTCAACGATATTTGAACTGGTGCTTAATTGTTTTAGTAAAATCCTTTACTGAAAATGTTGTAACAGAACTATGTTTAAGTAAAATTTTTAAGTCAGTGACAATTTCCATGGAACTTGCATCTACTTCCACCCAATCCCAGTTTGGTTTTCCATCCTCAACCATTAGAGTCTTAGAGAAGGTTGACTTCAATTTTGAAAGAAATTCTACTGTGCATAAAATGTGACCAAACATCATCACATGCTACAGAGAAATCTTTTGTGAAAGGAAGAGTCAATCAATGTGGCAAACTTCATTTCTGTCTTGTTTTAAGAAACTGCCACTCCAACCTTCACCCACCCCAAGGTCTCAAACAAGCACTGGGCACTCTTGTCCTGTATGATAATCTAAATCAGTTTTCCACTGGCAGGTCCTTATTCTATGTAATCAATATGTATTGATTACATATTTCATCACCTATAGTCACTTTTCTATAGGCTACAATCCTGCAAAATAAAGGTCCTGGTACAGTGGCTAAGCCTATAAAGTTAAACTGAATTCAAAAACTGTTATCTCCTGATTGATTATTATGTGTTTAATGTGAACACATGGAAAGTCAATCTTGATAATTTTGTACCTGTGCCAGAAAAAGAATTTCCAAGGTTAGTCAACTTCAAAAATTCTGTGTGACGGGACTATTTTCTTTAAAATGTTCATACTTGTTGTCTGTGTAATGTACATTCACTACATTGCTTATAACCAACCCTACATAAATTTGCTGCTGGGTAAAAGTCACTAAAACCAACAATGTCGTGCAAATATTAATATATTCCTGATGTGTTAATCCATTCTGCACTGCTATAAAAGAACACTTGAGATGGGGAAATTTCTAAATAAGAAAAGTTTATTTGGTTCACAGTTCTGCAGGGTGTACAAACATGGCACCAGCATCTGCTCAACTTTTGGTGAGGCCTCAGGAAGCTTTTAATCATGGAGGAAGGCAAAGGAGGACTGGGCACGTCACATAACAAGAGAGGGAGCAAGAGAGAGGGGATGAGGTGCCAGGCTCTTTTAAACAACCAGCTTTTGCATGAACTCAGAATGAGCACTCACTCATAACCACAAGGATGGCACCAAGCCACTCATGCAGGATCCACCCCATGACCCAAACATCTCCTATCTCCAACATTGGAGGTGACATTTCAACATGAAATTTGGAGGGGACAAACATCCAAACTATATAACCTTACTGAATTTCCAATTCCATCTTTCATTTTTTAGTTAGCAAATGACTTTATAACTTAGTGACTTTTGCTGAGAACATTTTCCCCTTCATAAGCCAAAACTTTTCAAATATTCCTTTTTATGCACATTTTCTATTACATTTTATTCCTCAAAAGAATAATCAGGCAGCCATTTCTTATCACCAGTCTCTTTTTCCCATTATGGAAGATTCGAATGAATGCATCCATTTGTTTCACTGTTTCTGAGGAAAGGCATTCTACATTGGGCTTGCCTCCTGCAGCGTTCTAAGGAAATTTTTCATAAATCATGCTTTGCCACTGATTCCCTACCCAAACCTTTTTGGAGTTACCTTTGCTTCAAGGGAAGAACAACAATGGCACTTTCAATATTTTCGGTCATTTGAATAAAATCCACTCAAATTTTAAAGTGACAGTGCTTATCTTTGTCAATTTCCACACGTTCTTTCTTTGCCTCTTGCTCTGATTTTATTCTGGCTACAGAACCTGCTTCAACACTCTGGGAATCTCATTGCTCTTGAATTTTACCATGTTCTTGCTACCAAGAAGGAAAATGACCTGATAAATTGATCCATATTATAATTTAATTTGGGTATTATTATTTCTGAAACTAGAATGTTTACATTTTGTAAACTCTCATTTTAAGGGAGGTCCTTTGGCGAAGAGACTTCTACATTCAGAGTCTCATGGTGAGCTTTTAGTCATTGGGAGTTCTCTAAGCAAGACATGTGTGGATTGAGGTGGAGTGGGAGGGAGATTTTTTCTAGCAGCCTCCAAATCATACCTATATAATGCTAGCTAGCCACCCTTAATATATGTCAATTATAAATGAACACAAGTAGAATCTAATTTTATTATTACATTAATAAATGACACTGCTGACAATAATGGTAATAACAATAATAATGGTGACTTACATTTACAGAACACTTAGGACATGTCAAACGCTGTTCTGAGTGCTTTAGATATAGTCTTTATTTTTTTGTCACAATAACTCTATGGAGCAGATAATATAATTATCCCATTTTACGGATAAGAAAACTGAGGCACAGATTGAGTAACTTATCTAAGGTCACACAGATAAACAATAACAGGCTGGGATCGGTGGCTCACACCTATAATCCGAGCACTTTGGGATTTTAATTACAAAAAATTAGCTGGGTGTGATAGTGCACACCTGTAATCCCAGCTACTAGAGAGGCTGAGGCAGGAGGATTGCTTGAACCCAAGGGTGGAGGTTGCAGTGAGCCGAGATCACGCCACTGCACTCCAGACTGGGCGACAGAGTGAGACCCCATCTCAAAAAAAAAAAAAAAGAGATAAACAATAACAATACTTTACTGTTATCATGCACTTTCTTTTTTTTATTTTATTTTATTATTATACTTTAGGTTTTAGGGTACATGTGCACAATGTGCAGGTTTGTTACATAGGTATCCATGTGCCGTGTTGGTTTGCTGCACACATTAACTCGTCATTTAGCATTAGGTATATCTCCTAATGCTGTCCCTCCCCCCTCCCCCCAACCCACAACAGTCCCCGGAGTGTGATGTTCCCCTTCCTGTGTCCATGAGTTCTCATTGTTCAATTCCCACCTATGAGTGAGAACATGCGGTGTTTGGTTTTTTGTCCTTGCGATAGTTTACTGAGAATGATGTTTTCCAGTTTCATCCATGTCCCTACAAAGGACATGAACACATCATTTTTTATGGCTGCATAGTATTCCATGGTGTATATGTGCCACATTTTCTTAATCCAGTCTATCGTTGTTGGACATTTGGGTTGGTTCTAAGCCTTTGCTATTGTGAATAGTGCCACAACAAACATACGTGTGCATGTGTCTGTATAGCAGCATGATTTATAGTCCTTTGGGTATATACCCAGTAATGGGATGGCTGGGTCAAATGGTATTTCTAGTTCTAGATCCCTGAGGAATCGCCACACTGACTTCCACAATGGTTGAACTGGTTTACAGTCCCACCACCAGTGTAAAAGTGTTCCTATTTCTCCACATCCTCTCCAACACCTGTTGTTTCCTGACTTTTTAATGGTTGCCATTCTAACTGGCGTGAGATGGTATCTCATTGTGGTTTTGATTTGCATTTCTCTGATGGCCTTTCTACAAGCACTGAAATTGGTGCTTTCCAAATATGATGTCCTTTGTTCTCACAAACCCTATCACCAGAGGAAATTTGGGCTTAGAGAGATTAAATCATTTGCCATGCATCACTTTAGAAAGTTGAAAAAACTGAAACTAGAAACCAGTTCTGTCTAGTACCTAAGTTTATCATCTTAATTACTATGCTGTTTGTTTCATAATAATGCATGAAATTATTACAAATAATTTTTGCTGTTAAAGAAGAAGAAATGACAGTTTTATCTTGGTTCATAAAAGACTATATGGCGGGACCACTGTATGAAGCACATTCTCCCTCATTTCTCAACATGAATAGGCTTTGTGGGTGCCATTGCAATATCTTCTTGAAAATGCCACTTGCCTCAGTGAGCACTTTTCTTTGGGATAAGACAGCAGAGGTACAAGGGAGGAAGTGGCTACAGATGAAAAAGACTGGAGTCAAAGAATAGTAACCACTCCTCCTCCACAGGAACGGTTCTCTCCAGCTGCTTCATCTTTTATCTTTCTCCCAACTGACAAAAAGATAGAGATGTCTGCCCTCCTAGGACAAGAAAGAACGAAATTTAGCTGAGGCTATGGCCAGGAACTTAGCCATATGACACTCATATAAATAGATCATTTTGAAGAATTGAACATAAGGAAATTTTTCCATCAAGGCTGAAGCCTGTTATCTGAAGAAAAATTTAGTGAAGAAAAATTCTTTTTCTTCACTAAACATTGATATGTGCGAGATTCATAAGATAATGCAAAAGGTCAATAAACTAGGCATTAAAACACATATACAGATACTGTATAGCAGCAGTCCCCAACCGTTTAGGCACCAAGGACAGGTTTTATGGAAGACAATTTTTCCAAGGACCGTGGTCGAGGGGTGGTTTCAGGATGAAACTGTTCTGCCTCAGGCATAATCAGGCATATAAGGAGCTCACAATCTAGGTCTTTTGCACGCGCAGTTCCCAACAGGGTTCGAACTCCTATGAGAATCCAATGCCGCAGCTGATCTGACAGGAGGCGAGCTCAAGCAGGAACGCTAGCTGTATTAGTCTGTTCTCACGCTGCTAATAAAGATATACCTGAGATGGGTCATTTATAAAGGAAAGAGGTTTAATAGACTCACAGTTCCACATGGCTGGGGAGGCCTCACAATCATGGCACAAGGCAAAGGAGAAGCAAAGGCACGTCTTGTCTTACATGGCAGCGGGCAAGAGGGAGTGTGTGCAGGGGAATTCCCATTTATAAAACCATCAGATCTCGTGAGACTTAGTCACTACCACGAGAATGGCATGGAGGAAACCAACCCCATGATTCAATTATTTGAACCTGGCCCTGCCACTGGCAAGTGGGGATTATTACAATTCAAGGTAAGATTTGGGTGGGGACACAGCCCAACCATATCACTAGCTCGCTCGCCCACCATTCACCTCTCGCTGTGTGGCCCGATTCCTAGCAGGCTACTGCCCCGGGGTTGGGGACTCCTGCTATATAGGACTGGTACATAGCCAAAAATACTCTGATTTTTCCACTAATTTTTTTAAGCAGAATATTTTCTCTTATAATTTTTTTTTTCATTTTCTTCAACACACAAACATCTGACTAAGTAACCAAAAGTCACAATACATTTTATATCTCTTTTATGTTTTAGGGCTCAATTATTTCCAGATTTTCTACTTAATAAGCTATTAAAATCATGTTTGTCTTACTCTTTGTTATTTATGTTCATTTATTCTGATTTTGTCACATTTTATGTTTTCTTACCTGAGGTGACACATTTTAATAAAGGTCTCTGTCAGGCTTTTCTGTTTTCTTTGGTTGTTTGGGGTTGAGGACCATTCATTTCTTTGAGCAATTGTTCTAGAAATTATGGTATCTGTTCTTAAAAAGTCTTATTTTTAGAGCCACATGATGTTTTCATACAGGTCATGCACCAATTCAATTCTTGTTTAATGGCTCTATAGATTAAATCTCTTTACCCTCATATAAAACATGAAGCAAAGTTCTTGTATTTTAAAAAATGAAGTGTGAGAAAATCATAAACATGCATTTTGTTAATAACAAAAAAATTATTAAACGAGTTTTAGGAACATATTTTCACACACATTGGTAGGTAACTTTGATAACTTTCTCATGTGCTATTTTCTTCTGTACTTTAATGGAAGGGAGATGTTTCATAGAAATTGTTCTGATCTGCCAGAATTCTATCTCACTCATTATTTTTACTCCCTTAAGCTTTGGTTTCCTCATCTATGAAATAGGAGCTATAATACATACACTGCAGATAGGATATTCTGGAGATTTGGGATGATGCAGGGAAAGAATCACGTAGTCTGTTCTTAATAATTGTATTTAATAACATAATAATACTGCTGGATTCTTCGGTTTATGTTGTTATCCATCCACGGCTGCCCAGTTGCTACATTGTTTTTGTTTTTCAGACTGAAACTCAAACTCTAAGCAAGGTTTTTTTCACTATATTTTCCTACATTTGGCAATAGATAGTGTATTTGTTTCGTAGGGCTGCCATAACAAAGTACCACAAACTGGGTGGCTTTTATAAACTGGGTGGGTTTTACAAACACGATTTTAATATCCTTATTATGTAGAAAATCTGGAAATAAAGAAGAAAACTTTATTTTCTCACAGTTCTGGAGAAGTCCAAAATCAAACTATCAGCAGGGCCATGCTTCCTTTGAAATCTGGAGGGGAGAGTGCTTCCTTGCCTCCCCTTAGCCTTGGTGGTTGCTGGCACTCCTTGGTGTTCCATGGCTGATGGCTGCAGTGCTGTAATCTCTGCCTCTGTCATCACACAGTGTTCTCCCCTTACATGTCTGCATCTCTGGGTCTCTTTTCCTCTTCTCGGGACACCAATCATACTGAGTTAAGGGCTCATCCTACTCCAGTGTGACCTCGTTTTTGTTTGTTTGTTTGTTTGTTTGTTTTGAGATGGAGTCTAGCTCTGTCGCCAGGCTGGCTGGAGTGCAGTGGCACGATCTCAGCTCACTGCAACCTCCACCTCCCGGGTTCAAGTGATTCTCCTGCCTCAGCCTCCCAAGGAGCTGGGACTACAGGCGTGTGTCACCACACACAGCTAATTTTCGTATTTTTAGTAGAGACGGGGTTTCACCATTTTGGCCAGGATGGTCTCGATCTCTTGACTTCGTGATCTGCCCACCTCGGCCTCCCAAAGTGCTGGAATTACAGGCGTGAGCCACAGCACCCAGCCGACCTCATTTTAACTCATTACATCTGTAGTCACCTTTCCAAATAAGGCCACATCCTGAGGTACTGAAGGTTAGGAGTCCAACATGTCTTTTAGGGACACACAATTTGACTCATAATACATAATAATAAATCCAGCATATAAAATATCTAAGTTTTATGATTCCCATTTCTTATTTCAAGAACACTTCTTCGCAAAGAATAAAGATTCATACATACATACAGTTTTTTGTAATTCCTTCTGGAAAGTCTTTCCTCCCATAGGAGCATTTTCCTCCAAAATCTTAATTCCAATTTAAGTGAAAAATGACATTATGACTTTGCAGTCTGTTGCCACTTCACCAAGGTCAAGGCTCTTTCTAATACAATGGCTTCTTGCTAGTTGATTTTCTTATAAAGTGTGTAGCAAATCACTTGACGTTTCTGAAGCCTATCAGTTCATCGTAATCATAATACAACTGTAAAAATCATGTTCATTGGCAGGTGAGCCTCTTAGGCATAAAGTCTCTTCAGTCATTGATTGCCCATTTTCTGCATTTGAATCAGAATATGATCTCTTATTTTTTTTTTAATTCTCGGTTATAATGTGACTTGTATGAGATGCTATAATCAAAATGCAGTAATAAAAGATTCAAAAACATACTTTCAAACATTATGTATAGCCATATATTTTATATCTTGACTTCATTTCCACCTCCAGCTACTATTCCTTCTTTTCTTTTCTTTTCTTTTCTTTTCTTTTCTTTTCTTTTCTTTTCTTTTTTTTCTTTTAGATATAACTCCTTGGCAGAGTTGTCCATGCTGTACTCAACACCTGCAATTTCTCTCAATTTCTCTTCCCCTCCACCCCATTCTCTTGAATACACTCCAAGTTTTATCCCCATCAGTCCAGTAAAACTGTTCTCATCAAGGTCATTTAAAAAAAAAAAAAAACCCTGAATTTTGCTAAATCTAGTGTTTATGTCTCAGTCCTAACAGTACTTTATCTAGTGTTATTTGGCCTGGTTGATTACTCTCGCTTCCTTGAAGTACTTTTTCTCTTGGCTTCCAAGGCAAAATATGTACCTGGATTACCTCCTACACTTCTGGTGACTCCTTCTCTGTCTCATTTGCTGGGATTCCTTATTTCTCCAAACTCTAAATATTGGAGTACCCAAGGCTTAGTCCTTGGAAGTCTTCTCTTTTCCATCTATACTAACTCCTTAAATGAAGTTATTTCATTTTATGGCATTAAATGGAATATGATGTTCAATCATTTTACCAGCCTGGATCTTTCGCCATATATCCAGATATCTCCACTTGAACGTCCAAAGGCGTCCAAATTTAACACATGCAAAACTGAATTACTAAACACCACTCTTGGGTGTGGGGCTACAGAGGGGAATCTTCCACTGCTACCATTTTTTCCCATTTCAGTTAAATGGTAGACACTTACTTGAAGACAATCAGCCCAACATCTTAGAGTCATTTTTTTCCTTTCTGTCATCCTTTGTATAAAGATTGTCACAGTATTTATATAGAGTTGTCTCCATAGAGTTGTCTCCATATAAATGCTGAAGTTGGATCCACCTTCAAAATACTTCTAGGTGTCTACCAACTTACCACCACAATCAAAGCCAACATCATCTCCAAACTCAATAATTAAGGTGGCCTCCCAACTAGTCTTCTTGCTTTTTCCTTGCTACACTGCCATACATTTTGAAGGCAACAGACAAATTTATACTGTTGAAACAGAAGTCAAAATGATCCTGTTGAAACATAAGTCATGTCATCTCCTTGCTTAAAAAAATTCCAATGACTCATTTCTCTTAGTGTAAAAGCTCAAATCCTTACAATGACCTATAAGATCATATACAATCTGTTACAAAGGTAACCAATTTGCATTGCACCTCTAACCTTATTTCCTATCCACTCCATCTTGCTCTCTTCACGGTGACCATCTTACCTCCTGGCTCTTCCTGGAACATTTCGTTCACAGTCTTTCCTCGGGGCTTTTGCCACCTCTATTGCCTTTGCCTAGGATTCTCTTCGACTAGATACCAGGTAATCTCCCAGATAGAGCTCTGCCTGCTTCTTTCAAGTGCTTATTAAAGAAATCATGCTCTCAATTAGTTTTATCCTGACACCCTATCTAAAATTTCACACATATACACACACACACACACACACACACACACACACACTCAACTTTGCTTTATTTATGTTACCTTTGAGTACTTATCACTGTCAAACATACTGTCTGTTTTACTCATTTATCTTTCATATTTTTGAATGTATGAGTTAGAAGGTAAGTTCCATGAGAACAGACAATTTTTTCTTTTCTTTTTTTTTTTTTTTTTTTTTTGAGGCGGAGTCTCACTCCCAGGCCGGACTGCAGTGGCGCGATCTCGGCTCACTGCAAGCTCCGCCTCCCGGGTTCACGCCATTTTCCAGCCTCAGCCTCTCCGAGTAGTTGGGACTACAGGGGCCTGCCGCCGCGCCCGGCCAATTTTTTGTATTTTTAGTAGAGACGGGGTTTCACCGTGTTAGCCAGGGTAGTCTCGATCTCCTGATGTCGTGATCCGCCCGCCTCGGCCTCCCAAAGTGCTGGGATTACAGGCGTGAGCCACCGGGGCCAGAATTTTTTCTTTTTAATTCATTACTATACCCCAGTACCAAGCATAGTGTCTGGAATATAATGGTTGTCAAACATTTTTTTTGATGGTTTATTTGCCACTGTGTTACCAGAATTTAGAATAGAACTTGATACATAGTAGATGTGCTTAGTAAATATTTTTGAATGAATGAATGAATGTATGTCCTAAAATACCTGTATCATTGTCTCATTCTTGGAATCACTTGATAAATATTAATCAGATTATGAAAAAATACTTTTAAGGTATTTAAAAATAATTATTTTCAATTGTTTTTAAATAATAATAGTATCTTTAAAAGTTGTCTGAATATCTTTAAATATGATTTTAAGGTTTCCTCCCTGTTATTTTGATTTGTCTCCCAAACTAGGGTGACTTTTTTCTAATTAATTGATACATTTAGAATTCAGCTATCAAAAAAATTATTATAAAAGCTAAAATTGCCATATTCAAAGTCACTTGGAGATTGCAATATTACTTTGTGACATTAAAAGAATAAAAAGTCACATAATTATAGCTTAAAAAATCAGATGTTTCAAGACCATCATCTAAAACCAGATAAAAGAGTTTTCCAACTGAAGAATGTACCGGAAATAACATCTCAATTTCTTCAGCAACATCCACTTCACCATTTCCAGCCTTTCATTCAGTGCAATGGTATTTTAGACATGAATTTATAGCAGCTGATGTAAAGTTATAAAATGGTGAAAAACTATGATTAAATTAAAATAAGTAGCTATGTATTTTCTTCCTTAATTAAAAATCTTATTTATATAAAGCAGTGAGTGCCTCAGGCCATTTATATTCTACTTTCTTGTATTTCTTATTATGGGAATAATAAAAAGTACAATAAGCTTTGATTGGATTTGTCACTCCCTATAGGCAACATGAATGCACAATATAGTCCATTGCTGAAATTCTTATTCTGGAAACATATCACACCAAATGTTTACTAAACCAAAATCCACTTACTCTACCAAAGTAAGATTATTTGGAGATGATTTATAAATAAGATACATATACTCTGTAATTAATGGATACTACTGAATTTCTATCTTGAGAATTTAGTGCCATTATTGATTCTTACTTAACCCCAATGTTCTAGTGTTCTCATTTTACAAATATTTTTAGTAGGAAAAAGAGGAAAATAATAAAAGCATTCTCTATTCAGGGAGGCATCTCTTTTGGTGTATTTTATATGTAAAATGGGAACAGTGATACCTAGAAAAAGGAAAAAATGCATGTGCAAAAAATGCCACATGAGTTTCTCAAAGCACACACGTTCTCAGTTGCAAAGCTAATAGCAGATCATTGTTTAACAATCAAAAAGAGCAGTGTAGAAATATATACAGTAACAATTAAAATTCTGTCTTCTCAGCCTTTGCCACCATTTTCATCGCTGCTATTCAACTTTCTCCTACAAAGCTATTGTAAACATTTTATTCTATACCTTTCTAGAACTTTTTCTACGTAGATATTTCACATATTTCTTAGTAAATGATTTTACACTATTTCACATGAAAGGTATTCTCAAACAATTCCTAAGTCAAAAACAGAAAGTCTTTGATAGACCTCAAAAACCAAGTCAGCCATATAATTAAGCAACTTCCACGTCATAAACATCACTTTTCAAAAGAAGGCAGCAATGAAACAGGGCAATTTTACCTGATAGCATCAAATTGTCAAAGATGACTTTTTTGACATAAACAGTAATACTCATGCTGAAGAACTGCATTGAGCAATCCACTAGAATCCCTGTAAAATACTCATTACTTCAACAACCATGGAAGGCCAGGAGGCTCCACATTTATACCAGCTGCTTTAAAGATGCCATTGATCTTATCCTCTGTGATGGTCACCTTCTCATTGTGCAGAACGAGGGCTTAGTAGATGCAAAAGCTTGGAGATGGAGGCCATGGTTCTGGCAAGTCCGGGGTTGGTGCTGCCAGGCAGGTGAGGTGTTAGTTATCTACTAAAGTGAAGGTCTCACTCCAAGGCGGCCTTAGTGTCCTCAGATGGACAGAGCACATTGGTGTCAGCTGAGAAAAGCCTATTTCTTGAGCTCTTGTTATTAACCAGCCTCTACACTCAATCTTTACAAATATTATCTTGTTTAATTTTAACAACAATCCTAAAAAATAAGTACTGTTATTAATCCTGCGTTAGAAATAATGAGATAGGCTTACAGAGGTTAAACAACTTGCTCAAAGCAAAATAACAAGTGAAAAAGCTGAAACTCAAAAGTAGGTCTTTCTATTTCTAGAGTCTATTATTTTACTAGGATTTTTTTTTGGCACTTGACTATAATATTCTGCTCCCAAAACTTCTCAGTTAATTATAGATATTTATTTCAATTAAATTATTTTAGATGACTCATTTATTTTGAATGAAACCATTCATTAACACCAAGTTTCCTCAACGTATTCTAAGAATTATATTAATTCCAATTAGCTTGTTGTAGCTTCCTGTGTACTGGCTACATAAACCCATGTAGAACCAGGTAAAATATATATAAATGATCTGTGGAAAAACAGAAAAAATTCACCACACTGTGTTCTGGGCATAGAGCTCACTCTAATTCTGATTGATCTTAGCAAAGTATAATGGTTAATTTTTTGTGTCAACTTGACAATGCTATAGAGTGCGCAGTTAAACATGATTTCTGGGTATATCTATGAGGGTATTTTCAGACGACATTCACATTTGAGTCAGTGGACTCAGCAGACTGCTCTTCCCAGTGTGGGTGGACATTGAGGACCTGAATAGAACAAAAAGGTGGAGGAAGGAGGAATTTGCCCTTTTGTGCTTCCTGCCTACCTACTTGAGCTGGAACATTGGTCTTTTCTTGCCTTTGGATTAAAATTTACCCCTTTGACTCCTTTGATTTTTTTCAAGGTTTTTGGACTTGAACTGGAATTACACTGCCAACTTTCCTGGGTCACCAGCTTGGAGACAGCAGATCATGGTACTTCTCGGCCTCCATAATCACATAAGACAATTCCTCTAATAAATCTCTTCCTGTACGTATATCCTATTAGTTCTGTTTCTCTGGAGAACCCTGACTAATATACCAAGCATAGATTATACATGAGGGCAAGGGTTGGGAGAATGAGACCTTTCCAAACCACCAGGTCTATAGAGGTCTAAAGCGCTCAGTGGTAGTTGCTAAAAATTGTCATGTGTTATATAGCTATCTAGCCAAAAGAAATGATAACATATGTTTACACAGAAACATGTACAAAAGTGTTCATAGCAGCAATATTTATAATAGCCAGAAAGTAGAAACAACACAAATGTGCAGCAACTGATGCAGTGTTTATGTGTACAACGGAACATTATATCGTACATGAAACATAATAAAAGAAATGAAGTACTGATAAATGCTAAAGCATGGATGAACTCTGTGAAAAAAGCCAGTCACAAATGACCATATGTATTAGTCCACTTTCACACTGCTGATAACGACATACCCATACCTGAGACTGGGCAATTTACAAAAGAAAGGGGTTTATTGGACTTACAGTTCCACATGGCTGGGGAGGCCTCACAATCATGGCAGAAGGCAAAAGGCACGTCTCACATGGTGGCAGACAAGAAAAGAGCACTTTTGCAGGAAAACTCCCCCTTATAATAACCATCATATTTCATGAGACTTACTAATTCTCACAAGAACAGCACGGGAAGGACCTCCCACCATGATTCAGTTACTTCCCAGTGGGTCCCTTCCACAACAGATTCAAGATGAGATTTGGGTGGGACACAGCCAAACCATATTGCCATGTATTCTATGATACAATTTACATGAAATGTCCAGAAAAGAAAAATCTAGAGACAGAAAATAGATTGGTGGTTGCCAAGGGCTAAGGGGAGTGACTACTAATGGGTACAAGGTTTCTTTGGGGGTGATGAAAATATTCTAAAATTAGATTATGGGGATGGTGGCACAACTCCGCAAACACACTAAAAATTACTGACTTGTGTACTTGTCTGTCTCCCCTCCTAGACGATCAATAGACTGTGTGCTAGATGCTAACCATGAAACAACTTTTCAGGGTACCCACAGGAAGGTTTGCCCAGCACAGCCAGTGCTCAGAAAACACATTCATGAATAGTCACTGAGTGACCTTAGAAGCCAATTTGACTCTCACTTGGCTTCTAGAATTGGCAAAGATGGTACTTGATATGGTATGAGTTAGGCAGCCTAACAGAGCTGACTGGGGACCTTCAGTTCTCTTCATCTATTATTATTCTCCTATGATGTAAACTTTGGATTTGGTATCAAAATATCCAGGTTTATTTATTTCAAAGCTGTATTTTATTCTGCTGTACTTGTCAAGTTTATTTTGAAACACAAAGTAAGTGATGACTCAGCAGTTTTACAATATCAAGCAGACCCTGAGGGTAGGACATACAGAAAAGTCCTGGCTGCTGCCTGAATGATAATAGGAATTTCAGGAGGAAAAATAGAAACTTGAGAGGGTGAAGATTGCAGTTATCCTATTGGAACAAAAAAGTTTGTCTGCTAGACTGACTTCATACATAAAGTTTACTAATCAATGAACAAATGACTATCATGCTTTCTTAAAAAGATTTCTGTGTGTGTGGCATGGATACAGCCCAATTTTAAGGGTGGTAATAATAGAATTTCTTGGCTTTATTTCTCATATATGTCATGAAAAAAAGATTGTATAAACTTCTTAGGACAAGGATTTAGTTTTTAAAGTGAGATTTAATGATACTACAGGAAAGATAAATTATCCTTCAGTTTTTCTTCCCATTAGTATTTCACAAACCTTTCAGTACTTTTATTCATCACTTCATCCATTCAATTTTGAACTCCTGGGGAGCAACAATCCTTTCTTTTAGAGCCTGAACAATTATCACAAATGCCTAGACAGTATTCAGAAGAAAACGGCTCCTATTAAAGGTTACTGCCTTGTTAACTGATTATCTCATGCCATGGAATACCTATAATAACAAATACTGTGAGCTCCAAATGAGTTTCTGTATTTGCTTATTTATTGCAAAAATACCTTCTTGGGAGTTATTTGTGATTCAAGTTTAAGACAGGGTATTAAAAAATAAAGTAAAAGAAGAATAGCTCGAATGCCTTTGAAGACTATGCTGTTAAATAAAAACTTTTTCATTTTCCATGGGATAAATAGTCACACTAAGCAATAAAAACACAGCAATAATGGGTTACTTAATGGTTCATTCTTTAACTGGATCTCTTTATTTACATATTTTCTATTTTTAAACAAACAAGCAAAAAACAAACAAAAAATCTCATTGACCTCTCTTCTCTCTAAGCTAGAGTCTCTCCATCCTCTTTTCCACAAACTTTCCCAAATGCTGGCCAAATTACAGTGTTCCCGTTTTTCTCATCACCCTCATTATCACACCAAAGCAGTTCTTTCTAAGAGCTTCAGAATACAACTGACATCTTCAAATCTCATATTATTTGACTTTTCAGCATTTATTTTTACCGTGGATCATTTCATTTTCAAAATCCTCTTTTCAAAATACTCTTCTTTTGGCTTCCTTAACACTTTCTTACCTTGTATATCTTTGGTTACTGAAAGTCTCCTTTGCAAGATTATTTTGCAGACACTAAGTGTTGAAACATTCAGTATCTTAGATTATTTCATACACGCCTGCAGCTTTGGTTACCCTCTACAGGCCAATGAGTCTTTCTCCAGTGTGGGCTTACCTTTTTAGTTTTGAATCAGTACTTCCATCCCTACCAAAGAGATCTATTCATACAGGGCTTTACACCAAATGGCACCTTGAACTCAAAATAAGGGATGCCACGAAGCTTTGCTGAAGATGCCAGGGAAATTAAATTCAATTCAGTAACCAAAGATATACAAGGTAAGAAAGTGGTAAGGAAGCCAAAAGAAGCGTATTTTGAAAAGAGTATTTTGAATCAGTACATGCAACTCTCTACCCAATACACCCATGTGGCTGGTTGTCTCCAAAGTTCTTCCTAAATATTTCGCAAATTTGTTCACTTCTAGCTTCCACTGTTACTACCCAAATTCATACTGCCAACTTCTTTCCCTGGGACTGCAGCACTGCATTTCTTACTGGTTTCCATATTCACTGTTGCCCTCTCCAAGTAAGTCTCATCATGTTAACTCACTCCACCCTCTCCTCCACCCCCAAACACCCATTAAAAACCATTCCTGAGGTCTCAATGCTCAAAAAAAAAAAATTTACAGGGTCTGACTACATCTCTAGCCTCATCGTAGTTCCTTCTCCTTTTGAGTAGCTGCATTCTAGCCAGAGCATTCTTGCGGTTCCCTTGAATACTCTGTGTTCCCTTCTACTTCTGGATGTCGGAGCAGGCTATTGCCTCTGTCCTAGTGTCACCTTGGAGAAGTCTACTCCTTCATGTGTTCCTTCCTCATGGCAGCATTTCTTGACTTCTGCTGCATAACAAATCACAAAAGACATAGAGCATTACAACAAGACACATTTATTATCTCACAGTTCCCATGAATTGGGACTCTGGTTAACTGAGGTTAACTGAGTTCTCTGCTTAGAGTCTCACCAGACTGAAAAAAAGGTGTTGATATGTGCAAACTTATCTAAGGCTCAAGATTTCTAGTTCAAGCTCATTCAGGTTGTTAATGGAATTTATTTCCTTGTGGTTGTAGGGCTAAGGTGCTCATTTTCTTTCTGGCTTTCATCAATAGGTAAATGAATAAACAAATCATGGTATATCCATAGAGTTGAATGTGATTCAGCAATAAAAGCACTCTTAATGCACTCAATAACATGAGTGAAATTCAAGCTAATTATTCTGAGTGACAAAAGCCAAACAAAAAGGAATATGTACTGTATGATTCCATTTTTATCGTCAGGGATAAAAGGTAACATCTTTTCCTCATGCATCACGAAGTTCATGGCTGAGGCTCCTATAGCAAAAATGCAGGTTAGCAAGAGAAAAATCATACAAATTTATTTAATAATGTGGCGTGGGAGCCTTGAGAAATGAAGATTCAAAGAAATAGGGAAATGTGTGTATTTTTTAGGCTTAGGTTTGAGGAACAGTGGACAATTGTGCGGAAGTATGATTGGGCAAAGGGGTATGACCTAATGGTGATCAACTAGGGGGATCTTGGGCCTGTTTGTTCAGATTCTTCTTGGTATCTCTGTATTTTCAAGGATAAGGATGTATCTTTCCTCTGGATATGAAATATAGGAGTTGCATCTCTAGAATGAGAGTTTCATGACCTACTTTAGGAAAAGATCATCTGAGTTTTATGGGCTACTTCAGGAGAGGAAGAGAGAGGGGAAGTTGAGAGTGACTTTCTTGCTTTTGCTATTTTTTCAAATGCCAACATACCATATTTGGGGGTGGCATGCCCTGAGCCCCATCAATATAAACTTTGAGAAAATTTGATCTATCATGGCAGAAAGCAAATTGTTGGTTTCCTGGGAATGGGGCAGGTAGAGAATTGGGAGGGAGAATGACAGACAGGCATGAGGAATCTTTTGGGAATAACGGGTGGGCTTCTGATCAAATTGTAAGTTTCAAATACATGCAGGCATATGCAATGGCTCATGCCTGTAATATCAGTGCTTCTGGAAGCCAAGGTGAGATAATTTCTTAAGGCCAGGAGTTCAAGACCAGCCTGGGCAACAAAGTGAGACCCCATCTCTACAAAAAATGTACAAAATTAGCCAGGCTCAGTGGCATGCACCTGTAATCCCAGCTCCTCAGGAGGCTAAGGTGGGAGGATCTCTTGAGTTCAAGGCTGTAATGAGTGATGATCATACCACTGCACTCCAGCCTGGGCAACAGAGCAAGACCTCAACTCAAAAAAATATGTTTTAATTGAAAATAAATAAATCATTTCATGCAATATATTATAGATCCAGTATAAAGCAGAAAAGAAGAAGAAGAAGAACCGTAGGTTGTCCCATATGTCTGAAATCACTGTGTTCTCTCACCTGACCTTGGTCAGGACCCCTGGGCTGCTTTTGAGTGGTTTCTCTCAGCTGCCAGGACGTGGTCTTGGAAGTATACTTTGTCAGATGACCAACCTTTAAATGAAATCCTAGGAAAAGCACTGGCAATTATTTAGTCCAAGGACAATTTTGAGAATTAATGAACAAGATTTAATCTTGTCTGGTAAACTTTCATCCCTGCCAAAGAGATCTATTCACACAGGGCTTTACACCAAATGGCACTTTGAACTCAAAACAAGGGATGCCACGAAACTTTGCTGAAGGTACCAGGGAAATTAAATTCAATTTATAAAATCTCTTTTTTAGTGACCAAGAAGTCAGTTCAAACTAAGCTAAGGGTTTTTCAAGTATGTGCCCAAGAAATTAATTTTAACTGAAACCAGTTATATGTTTTCTGAAACGATTGAGAGGAGCAGAACTAGAAATGTTCAAACATCACCACAATATTGAACCAGAACCCATTTATTTGATTCAAGTGGTTCAAGTTTTTGTTCCTGACTTTGTCCCCAGTGTTACAGGCAAAACAATGTCCATGGTTTGTAGGCATCTCAGTGTAGCACTCACTGGATGATATCTTAGTATAGAAAAATTATTATAATTCCTCAAGTTGCATGGAACAATTCTCTAATAAATGCAACTGATTAACTTCTAGTTAGAGTCACACTAGGCTTCCAAGTACCACAATTAGAGTTTCACCTCCCAAATCTGAAGAAAATACCTATATGAAAGAAAACTCTAGTTAAAGTCAACCACATAAATGAAAGTACTTGAATACCACAGCATGTATACAATTAGCTAATAAACTTAAACTCAATAATTACCTGAAATTAGGAAAGCATAAAAGAAAGAAAGGAATTTGCTGCATATCAACTCCACATTTTTCCCTAAAAGCCTTTCTCCCCAGTGGTGACTGTCACAACATGTTTGGGAAAATGTTATTGGACCTCTTGCAGTTAACAATATAGTGTGGCTTTCAGCTGGAAAGAGGGCTTTAAAGCACTCATAAGAATATGGTGGTAATTGTGCTCCACACCAGGGAAAAGAAGTAAAACAGCAAGATGTTGAAAATAATACATTTTAATGGAAAGAAACATAAAACAAACTTCACAATGGTGCCCTTTTAATGTACTCATGATAGCTGTTAATTTTGAAAATGTAAGTGGACTGTTTATAACATATTCAGAGGTAGAAGGTAAAGGTTAAGAACAAACTATTTTGGGATAATAGAAAGTATGGTACTAAATCTTAAAGCAGTAGCTACTTAAAATCTTGTAATTTTCCAAATTTAGTCCATGATCTAGAAAACTTTTAAATTAATTGTACTGCAAAGACTCCATCTCAAATAAAGTCACATTTGAGGTACTGGGAGTTAGGACTCCACCCTATGATTTTGGAGGGACATGATTTAACCCATAGCACATGGATTATATAAAAACTAAGATTTAGTTATTGTTGTTTATTCACTTGAATGGTACCAGTAAAATTTGTCAACTGGCTATGAGATAACATCTTTTCTTTTGGAACTAGATACTGCATTGTTTTAATGGTTTGAGTGGGGAAGTAACCTGTACCTCCTGCAAACTTACTAATCTGTAACTCACCATTGACTCTGTACCTAATAAAGTAGCTTCCTGTTGTTCATGAAAAAAAAACAAAAACCATTTAAATAAACAATGTCAAGTGAGTCTTTTGATTTAAATTTCTGCTTGTTTCACAAGATCTTGGATTTATATAAATGGCAAAGAAATATCTTTATTCTATGGTTAACATTTTCATTTGTGTTTAAATGGCAGGGCACTTTTTTTTTTTTTTTTTTTCAACAGTGAGAATGTTGCTCAGAAGAAAAAAGAGTTTGGCAGCATTTTACAGAATTTCCCAGTCAGGTCAGGCTGCTATAACAAATTACCATAGTCTGGGTGGCTTATAAATAGCAGAAATTTAATTTTTTACAGTTCTGGAGGCTGAAAGCCTGAGAAGAGGGTGCCAGCATGGTCAGGTTCTGTGAGGGCTCTCTTCCTGGCTGCAGACTATGGACTTGTTGTGTCCTCACGTAATGGACAGCAGAGAGAAGCAAACACTCTAGGGACTCTTATAAGGATACTAAACCCATTCACGACGTCTCTTCCCTCATGGCCTCATCTAAGTCTAATCACCTCCCAAAGGCCCTACCTCCTGACACTATCACAACGGGCGGTGTTTCAACATGTACATTTGAGGAGAACGTGAACATTCAGTCCATAAGACAGTGACTAGAAAAAGGAGAAAGTTGTAGCACATTTACTGGAACATTTATGGAGAAATAAAAGCAGGGTAATACCATGGTTAACAGGATGGCTGTGAAGTCTGATGGTTCCAGGTTAAAAAATCTGTCATTAGCTAATTTTATGATCTTGAACAATTATCCAAGCTCACTTTGCTTCATTTTACTCCTCAATATATTGGTGATAATACTATATTCATATAGATATGAGAATCAAATTGGAAAATGTTCCTAAAAGAGCTCATGATAAGCCTCTACATGTAATAGCTTTTATTAATAAACAATGGATGAGGGTTAGGAAACTAAATTACTACATAAGTATGAGCCCAATATTATATTAATAAGAACTATAAGATTCAAAACTTGTAATGATACCCAAAAGGAAAACAATTTGGAAGTAGATCTCTTTCATTTCACTTTTTTTTTTTTTTTTTTTTTTGAGACAGAGTCT
The DNA here is from genome assembly GCF_028878055.3 of Symphalangus syndactylus. NCBI lineage: Eukaryota > Metazoa > Chordata > Mammalia > Primates > Hylobatidae > Symphalangus > Symphalangus syndactylus. The sequence goes on from NC_072440.2 coordinate 48,920,023, forward strand.
CGCTCTGTCACCAGGCTGGAGTACAGTGATGCGATCTCGGCTCACTTCAACCTCTGCCTCCTGGCTTCAAGTGATTCTCCTGCCTCAGCCTCCGAGTAGCTGGGACTACAAGCATGCGCCACCACACCCAGCTAATTTTTGTATTTTTAGTAGAGACGGGATTTCACCATGTTGGCCAGGATAGTCTCGATCTCTCGACCTCATGATCCGCCTGCCTCAGCCTCCCAAAGTGCTGGGATTACAGGCATGAGCCACCTGGCCAGCCATACTTTTTTCTTAATCATAATAATTTCCTCAGGCAACACATCAATCATTTTTACCTTGATGATGAATTTGAGGCCAGTCACTTGTATTCACTTTTCAAGTAAGACTTTTTAACTTTCTTATTTTTATCACTTTTTTTCAATCATAAGAATAGAAAGTGTAAAATCAGGTATTTCTAGAAATTCGTCTTAGAGATAATTCTGTCTAACCCTTTCGTTTTACTGCTAAGAACTTGATATCTAGAAAAGTTAAATGATTTTCTTAATATTACATATTGAGTTTCTAACCAAAGAAGGCTTTTTGACTCTGAGTTCAACAGTTACTGAAGGGTGGTAACTCTTTAAAATAATACTAACATATATTATATTGAGCCACACAGTATTGAACTTCCAATTGTTTTTTAACTTAATTTTCTGCCAAGGAAGAAGATTCCATTGTATTTACTAATAGAAAATTAATTGCAACACCAACACCTGATATCATTTAAAATCACCCCATCTAGCAAAAGCTAAAAAGTACCTACCTCACTGGCACATAAACAGGTATAAATTATCCAAAATTGAAACTTAAAACTGAACCATACTATATTTATTTAAAAAGTAAAGACATCCCGAAATTGACAGTATAACAAAATGAAATTAAGTTGATGCTGCAGCCCTCGGTTAAATTCATCTAATCGATCAACATGACAAACTCACTAAAGATAAAGTAAGAGACAGGATGGTTTTTAAGGTAATCAGATCTGTCTACATTAAGTCCTCTTGAAGACAGCCAAACCCACAATTCCTTGCATTATTTGTTTGTTTTTTCACTGATCAAGAGATTAAAAAGAAACTGATGTAATTTCTATTGACAAAGTTTCTAATCATTCTCACAACTCTATTTTCCCAAGAGTTTTGAGAATAACAGTCAGAGGAACTCTTGAAATGATGAAATTTAAGTAGTAGCACCAATTTTTGGAAGGATCTGTCTTCTCTTGGGTGAAGAAGAGGGTAGGAGGGAATAGTCTGATTCTTGTCAAAGATGTGCTCCTGGGATGTGTAAATTGTTGACATTCCAGACACTTTTCCTGGTGTTAGAGGAATTGCAGAGGGCAGGTATTAGCAGAGGGAGAAATCTGTAGACACTAATAGGAGTGTCTTGAATTAATTTTTGTATAAGATGTAAGGAAGGGATCCAGTTTCAGCTTTCTACATAAGGCTAGCCAGTTTTCCCAACACCATTTATTAAATAGGGAATCCTTTTCCCATTGCTTGTTTTTGTCAGGTTTGTCAAAGACCAGATAGTTGTAGATATGCAGCATTATTTCTGAGGGCTCTGTTCTGTTCCATTGATTTATGTCTCTGTTTTGGTACCAGTACCATGCTGTTTTGGTTACTGTAGCCTTGTAGTATAGTTTGAAGTCAGGTAGCGTGATGCCGCCAGCTTTGTTCTTTTGGCTTAGGATTGACTTGGTGATGGGGGCTCTTTTTTGGTTCCATATCAACTTTAAAGTAGATTTTTCCAATTCTGTGAAGAAAGTCATTGGTAGCTTGATGGGGATGGCATTGAATCTATAAATTACCTTGGGCAGTATGGCCATTTTCACGATATTGATTCTTCCAACCCATGAGCATGGAATGTTCTTCCATTTGTTTGTATCCTCTTTTATTTCATTGAGCAGTGGTTTGTAGTTCTCCTTGAAGAGGTCCTTCACGTCCCTTGTAAGTTGGATTCTTAAGTATTTTATTCTCTTTGAAGCAATTGTGAATGGGAGTTCACTCATGATTTGGCTCTCTGTTTGTCTGTTATTGGTGTATAAGAATGCTTGTGATTTTTGCACATTGATTTTTTATCCTGAGACTTTGCTGAAGTTGCTTATCAGCTTAAGGAGATTTTGGGCTGAGACGATGGGGTTTTCTAGATATACAATTATGAGATCTGCAAACAGGGACAATTTGACTTCCTCTTTTCCTAATTGAATACCCTTTATTTCCTTCTCCTGACTGATTGCCCTGGTCAGAACTTCCAACACTATGTTGAATAGGAGTGGCGAGAGAGGGCATCCCTGTCTTGTGCCAGTTTTCAAAGGGAATGCTTCCAGTTTGTGCCCATTCAGTATGATATTGGCTGTGGGTTTGTCATGGATAGCTCTTATTAATTTGAGATACATCCCATCAATACCTAATTTATTGAGAGTTTTTAGCATGAAGGGTTGTTGAATTTTGTCAAAGGCCTTTTCTGCATCTATTGAGATAATCATGTGGTTTTTGTCTTTGGTTCTGTTTATATGCTGGATTACATTTATTGATTTGCGTATGTTGAACGAGCCCTGCATCCCAGGGATGAAGCCCACTGGACCATGGTGGATATGCTTTTTGTTGTGCTGCTGGATTCCGTTTGCAAGTATTTTATTGAGGATTTTTGCATAAATGTTCATCAAAGATATTGGTGTGAAATTCTCTTTTTTGGTTATGTCTCTGCCAGGCTTTGGTATCAGGATGATGCTGGCCTCATAAAATGTGTTAGGGAGGATTCCCTCTTTTTCTATTGATTGGAATAGTTTCAGAAGGAATGGTACCAGCTCCTCCTTGTACCTCTTGGAGAATTCGCCTGTGAATCCATCAGGTCCTGGACTCTTTTTGGTTGGTAAGCTATTGATTATTGCCACAATTTCAGAGCCTGTTATTGGTCTATTCAGAGATTCAATTTCTTCCTGGTTTAGTCTTGGGAGGGTGTATTTGTCAAGGAATTTATCCATTTCTTCTAGATTTTCTAGTTTATTTGCTTAGAGGTGTTTGTAGTATTCTCTGATGGTAGATTGTATTTCTGTGGAATCGGTGGTGATATCCCCTTTATCATTTTTTATTGCATCTATATGATTCTTCTCTCTTTTCTTCTTTATTAGTCTTGCTAGCGGTCTATCAATTTTGTTGATCTTTTCAAAAAAACCAGCTCCTGGATTCATTAATTTTTGAAGGGTTTTTTGTGTCTCTATTTCCTTCAGTTCTGCTCTGATTTTAGTTATTTCTTGCCTTCTGCTAGCTTTTGAATGTGTTTGCTGTTGCTTCTGTAGTTCTTTTAATTGTGATGTTAGGGTGTCAATTTTGGATCTTTCCTGCTTTCTCTTGTGGGCATGTAGTGCTATAAATTTCCCTCTACACACTGCTTTGAATGTGCCCCAGAGATTCTGGTATGTTGTGTCTTTGTTCTCGTTGGTTTCAAAGAACATCTTCATTTCTGCCTTCATTTTGTTATGTACCCAGTAGTCATTCAGGAGCAGGTTGTTCAGTTTCCACGTAGTTGAGCAGTTTTGAGTGAATTTCTTAATCCTGAGTTCTAGTTTGATTGCACTGTGGTCTGACAGACAGTTTGTTATAATTTCTGTTCTTTTACATTTGCTGAGGAGAGCTTTACTTCCAATTATGTGGTCAGTTTTGGAATAGGTGTGCTGTGGTGCTGAAAAAAATGTATATTCTGTTGACTTGGGGTGGAGAGTTCTGTAGATGTCTATTAGGTCCGCTAGGTGCAGAGCTGAGTTCAATTCCTGGGTATCCTTGTTAACTTTCTGTCTCGTTGATCTGTCTAATGTTGACAGTGGGGTGTTAAAATCTCCCATTATTATTGTGTGGGAGTCTAAGTCTCTTTGTAGGTCACTAAGGACTTGCTTTATGAATCTGGGTGCTCCTGTATTGGGTGCATATATATTTAGGATAGTTAGCTCTTCTTGCTGAATTGATCCCTTTACCATTATGTAATGGCCTTCTTTGTCTCTTTTGATCTTTGTTGGTTTAAAGTCTATTTTATCAGAGAATAGGATTGCAACCCCTGCCTTTTTTTGTTTTCCATTTGCTTGGTAGATCTTCCTGCATCCCTCTATTTTGAGTCTATGTGTGTCTCTGCACATGAGATGGGTTTCCTGAATACAGCACACTGATGGGTCTTGACTCCTTATCCAATTTGCCACTCTGTGTCTTTTAATTGGAGCATTTAGCCCATTTACATTTAAAGTTAATATTCTTATGTGTGAATTTGTTCCTGTCATTATGATGTTAGCTGGCTAATTTGCCTGTTAGTTGATGCAGTTTCTTCCTAGCCTCAATGGTCTTTACAATTTGGCATGTTTTTGCAGTGGCCGGTGCCGGTTGTTCCTTTCCATGTTTAGTGCTTCCTTCAGGAGCTCTTTTAGGGCAGGCCTGGTGGTGATAAAATCTCTCAGCATTTGCTTGTCTGTAAAGTATTTTATTTCTCCTTCACTTATGAAGCTTAGTTTGGCTGGATATGAAATTCTGGTTTGAAAATTCTTTTCTTTAAGAATGTTGAATATTGGCCCCCCACTCTCTTCTGGCTTGTAGAGTTTCTGCTGAGAGATCAGCTGTTAGTCTGATGGGCTTCCCTTTGTGGGTAACCCTACCTTTCTCTCTGGCTGCCCTTAACATTTTTTCCTTCATTTCAACTTTGGTGAATCTGATAATTATGTGTCTTGGAGTTGCTCTTCTCGAGGAGTATCTTTGTGGCGTTCTCTGTATTTCCTGAATCTGAATGTTGGCCTGCCTTGCTAGATTGGGGAAGTTCTCCTGGATAATATCTTGCCGAGTGTTTTCCAACTTGGTTCCATTCTCTCCATCACTTTCAGGTACACCAATCAGATGTAGGTTTGGTCTTTTCACATAGTCCCATATTTCTTGGAGGCTTTGTTCGTTTCTTTTTATTCTTTTTTCTCTAAACTTCCCTTCTCGCTTCATTTCATTCATTTGATCTTCTATCACTGATACCTTTTCTTCCAGTTGATCGCAATGGCTACTGAGGCTTCTGCATTCTTCATGTAATTCTCAAAACTTGGCTTTCAGCTCCATCAGCTCCTTCAAGCACTTCTCTGCATTGGTTATTTTAGTTATACATTCGTCTAATTTTTTTTCAAAGTTTTTAACTTCTTTGCCATTGGTTTGAATTTCCTCCTGTAGCTCAGAGTAGTTTGATCATATGAAGCCTTCTTCTCTCAACTCATCAAAATCATTCTCCGTCCAGCTTTGTTCCGTTGCTGGTGAGGAACTGTGTTCCTTTGGAGGAGGAGAGGTGCTCTGCTTTTTAGAGTTTCCAATTTTTCTGCTCTGTTTTCTCCCCATCTTTGTAGTTTTTTCTACTTTTTGTCTTCAATGATGGTGATGTACAGATGGGTTTTTGGTGTGGATGTCCTTTCTGTTTGTTAGTTTTCCTTCTAACAGACAGGACGCTCAGCTGCAGGTCTGTTGGAGTTTGCTAGAAGTCCACTACAGACACTGTTTGGCTGGGTGTCAGCAGCGGTGGCTGCAGAACAGCGGACTTTCGTGAACTGCAAATTCAGCTGTCTGATCGTTTCTCTGGAAGTTTTGTCTCAGAGGAGTACCCGGCCAAGTGAGGTGTCAGTCTGTCCCTACTGGAGGGTGCCTCCCAGTTAGGCTGCTCAGGGGTCAGGAACCCACTTTAGGAGGCAGTCTGCCCATTCTCTGATCTCCAGCTGCGTGCTGGGAGAACCACTACTCTCTTCAAAGCTGTCAGACAGGGATATTTAAGTCTGCAGAGGTTACTGCTGACTTTTTGTTGTCTGTGCCCTGCCCCCAGAGGTGGAGCCTACAGAGGCAGGCAGGCCTCCTTGAGCTGTGGTGGGCTCCACCCAGTTCAAGCTTCCTGGCTGCTTTGTTTACCTAAGCAAGCCTGGGCAATGGCGGGCGCCCCTCCCCCAGCCTTGCTGCCGCCTTGCAGTTTGATCTCAGACTGCTGTGCTAGCAATCAGCAAGACTCCGTGGGCATAGGACCCTCCGAGCCCAGTGTGGGACACAATCTCCTGGTGTGCCGTTTTCCAAGCCCGTTGGAAAAGCGCAGTATTAGGGTGGAAGTGACCTGATATTCCAAGTGCCATCTGTGACCCCTTTCTTTGACTAGGAAAGGGAACTCCCTGACCCCTTGCACTTCCCGAGTGAGGCAATGCCTCGCCCTGCTTCAGCTCACACATGGTGCGCTGCACCGACTGTCCTGCACCCACTGTTTGGCACTCCCTAGTGAGATGAACTCAGTACCTCAGATGGAAATGCAGAAATTACCCGTCTTCTGCATCACTCAAGCTGGGAGCTGTAGACTGGAGCTGTTCCTATTCAGTCATCTTGGCTCCACCGCTCATATTGTTGAATATAACAGAAGTTTCTTGTTTTTTGAGGCTGAATAGTATTCCATTCTATTTATATGCTACATTTTCTTTATCCAGTCATCTGTCAATAGACATTCAGATTGTTTTCACATCTTTAATATTGTGTAAGGCAATGAACAAAAGAGTGCTAATATTCTTTGAGCTCATTTCTATTCTTCTGGGTAAATACACAGAAGCAGGATTGCTGGATCATATGGTAGTTCTATTTTTATTTTTTTGAGAAATCTCATACTGTTTTCCACAGCAGCTGCACGATTTTGCATTCCCACCAACAATATTCAAAAGTTCAAATTTCTTCATCTCATCACCATTACTTGTTTTCTTTTGGTTTTTTGATAATAGCCATATTGACAGGTGTTAGGAGATATCTCATCATGGTTTTGATTTGCCTTTCCCTGATGATTAATAATGTTAATGACTTTTCACATACCTCTTGGCTATTTGTATATCTTCTGATATGGTTTGGTTCTGTGTCCCCATCCAAATCTCATCTCGAATTGTAATCCCCACAATCCCCATGTTTCAAGGGAGAGACATGGTGGGAGGTGATTGGATCATAGGAGCAGTTTCTCCCATATGGTTCTTGTGATAGTGAGTGGGCTCTCACGTGATCTGATAGTTTTATAAGTGTTCAACTGTTCCTCCTTCACACACTCTCTCTCACCTGCCACCATGTAAGACGTGTCTGCTTTCCTTTCTACCATCATTGTACATGATCTCAGGCCTCCCCAGCCATGCAGAAGTGTGAGTCAATGAAACCTCTTTCCTTTATAAATTACCCAGCATCAGTAAGTTCTTTATATCAGTGTGAAAATGGACTAACGTATCTTCTTTAGACATGTCTATTCATGACCTTAGCTCATTAGAGGCGTCACACATAATGATTGCAAAATATATTACAATTCTACAGTAATCAAAATAGTATGGTACTGGCATTAAGACATGTGTATAGACCAAAGGAAATGAATAGAAAGCCCAAAATAAACTATTGCATATATGGTCAATTGGTCTTTGACAAGGGTACCAAGAATATGCAATGAGGAAAGCATAGTCTCATCAACAAATGGTGCTGAGGAAACTGCAAAAGAATATACATATAAAATAATGCACACGCAAAATAATAAAACTGAACCCTTATACAAAAATCAACTCGAAATGGATGAAAGACTTAAACATAAAACCTAAAACCTTCACGACATGGCTTTTGACAATGATTTCATAGACAGGACACTGAAAGCACAGAAGACAAAAACAAAAATAACTAAGTGGGACAATATAAAACTAATAAGATTCTGCACAGCAAAGGAACCAGCTGACATGTGGAATGGGAGAAAACATTTGCAAACCATATATATGACAAGGAGTTAATTTTCAAAGTATATAAGAAACTCCTACAACTGAATTACTTAAAAAATCAATAACTCAATTTTAAAAAGGAGTAAATCTTCAAATAGCTACTCATGAGTACATGGAAAGTTAGGTGTTTTTTAGACCATTGTGGTCTCTACAGTTAACCCTTGAACAACACAGGTTTGAATGGCATGAATCCCCTTATACACATTTTTTTACATAAATATATTGGAAATTTTTTGGAGATTTGTGACAATTTGAAAAAACTTGCAAACAAACTGCATTGGCTAAAAGTACAGAAAAAAAAACAAGAAAACCTTATGTGTGACATCAATGTGTAAATTATACATAGATATTAGTCTACTTTATCATTTACTACAATAAAACATGCACAGATCCATTGCAAAAGTTAAAATTTATTAAAACTTATGCACACAGACTGTACATGATGCCATTCACAGTCAAGAGAAATGTAAAGAAACATAAAGATGGAGTATTATTAAATCATAACTGTATAAAATTAACTGTAGTACATACTGTACTACTGTAATAATTTTGTTGCCACCTCCTGTTGCTTTTGCCATGAGCTCAAGTGTTCCCAAGTATCCTCTTAAAATGCCATGTGATGCTCATCATCTCCCTGTGAGCCGTTCATCTCTCCAGTAAAATGCGAATCACAGTGAAAAGTGATCTCTTGTGATTCTGGTGTATTTTTCATGTATAGTGTAATACCACAAACCTTGAATAACACCATAGGACCCATACGAAGTACCTCTAGTGATGCTAGAAGTGCTCCCAAGAAGCAGAGAAAAGTAATGACTTTACTAGGAAAAGTTGGATTGCTTGATAGGTACCATAGATAAGATTTACAGCTGTGGTTGCCTGCCATTGCAAATAGACAATTTATCCTGTATATAAGCAACATAAACTTACAGTATGGATAAATACAATACAGTAATGTAAAAATGTGTTTTCTCTTCCTTATGATATTCTAAATAACACTTTCTTTTTTCTAGCCTATTTTAAGAATACAGTATGTAATACATATAACATACAAAATGTGTTAATAGACTGTTCATGTTATGGCTAAGCCTTCCAGTCAACAGTAGGCTATTAGTAGTTAAGTTTTGGGGTAGTACAAAGTTATATGTGGATTTTCAACTGCACAGGGGGTAAGCCTCCCAATCTCCTACATTGTTCAAGGGTCAACTATATTTTTTCTAGTTTCTTTTTTTAAAACTTTATTGAGGTATAATTGATATACAAAACCCCACTGCACATATAAAGTATTACATCTATTGAATAACATAAATTTATACAAAAGAAATAAGCAAATCACAAGACAAAATAACTCTTGAAAAACAAAAAATGAGATACCTGTTAAAAAATTGTATATAATTTTTGAAGACAATATTGAAGATATATTTCAAAAAGTAAAACCAAAAACAGGTAGGTTGAAAATAGAAGAGTCCAAATACATGATTTAGAGGATCATTGTAAGATGTCCAGTATCCAAATAGCAGGACTTTCAGAATAAAAATAGAATATAGAAAATTTAGTAATGATTATAATAATAACAAAAATAATAAATATCTCTGAAGCAAAAGGCACAAGTTTCCATCTTGAATGGGCTTTCTCAGAGCCTAGCATCATAAGTGAGAAATGACTCATATCAAGTCATGATATGATGACATTTCGGCTAATGGGAAAACAGATCTTAAAGCGTCCAAAGAGAATAAAAGTATGTCCTGTATAAATGATCGAGAATCAAAATGACATTAGACTTCCCAGAAGTAAAACTAGAAGCTAGAACATGGTAGAGTAAAGCCTTCAAAATTTTGAAAGAAAATGAATCAAACTTGGAATTCTGAAAGTAACTGAGTTATCAGCTGGGTATAAAGTTAAAGAAATAAAATGTAAGATATTAATGGTCTTACAGGATAAATAACTTCTAGATATCTGCTGTAGTGTCTATAGTTAACAATACAGTGGTATGCACTTAAAAGTTGTTAAGAGAGCAGACCTCATGTTAAGTGCTCTTACAAGGTAAATAAAGTTAAGTTAAAAAGCAAAGAGACACAAGGAAATTTTGGAAGTGATAGATGTGCTTATTGCCTTGATTATGGTGATGGTATCCAGGTGTATACATATGTCCAAATATACATTAAATATGTGAAGTGAGTTTTTATTTGAAGTAGTGAAATGAAGGGAAAGAGAACATTGCATGGAGGGACATATTATTCATTAATTCATGTAGCTGAAATGAATATGAGTTATATGTATGTGTTGGGAGTGCGAGGGGCAGATGCAATGGGAAAACCAGACTGATGAAAGAATAAGAGTTCCTTTGAGGCACTGTAGAAGATGGTTCAATGGGAGCCAGTTAACTGGGGGGCTTTGAAGTCTGAGTTGCAGAATTTGAAACAAGTACAAAAGGCAGGGGGGAACCATTAACAACTATGACTCAGGGTGAACTTTGCATGTGATTGAGCAGGGAAGTAGGAACGCCAATGAAGCATCTTTTCCACATGGCAGATGAGAGGTGGTGAGAGTGATAGTGAGGCTGGGAAATCTCAAACGAAGTGGAAATGAAGGATGAAAGAAAGATATTGGGAAAAGCTCTTAGGAACTCTAGATGATAACTGCTAGGTGCTAGGCATCAGCCTATCACAGTAAGGTCACTTTCAAGTAAAGAGTAATATCAAAGAGCCCAGGGCTTGTCTTTATGATTCTGGAATGTCTTCATGAAAAGTAGAGTGTTATTCAATTGTTCAAATATTTCTGTGGACAAGCATTTAAGGAAGATTTGGAAACTGGGCAACGTCACACACTTCTGATAATTGGTAGATTTATAATACTTATGTCAAAGGCCACCAGAAGAGAGAATACTTCATAGCTATAGAAGAGAAAGTCCTTCCACGTGCAGACAGAATCACCAAATATGTCCTATGTTACCTAGCAAAGAAGTGATGCTGCAATTATTTCACTAGAAAAGTAGATGGGCAAGGTCAATTCTTAAAAAGCTATCAGGTGGAAGAGGATTGGCAGTTAGTACAGTTTTAGACATGGTTATTTTTCAATAATGCTTATTTTATTATGAATAAGGTAAAATTGATAATAATTATGGACCCATGCTGGTTTGACAACAACAAAGCAGATTTTAGGTTAGGCATATTCAAGTACAAAAATGGTGAACAACTAAAGCCAGATTTTTTTTTCTGGATTTTGTGAATTCCTAGATGTTCAGCCACAAAATCTAATTCAGGTATAAACTAGTGCTTCTTAAAGTACACTTTTTGCTCTGGCCAAACCAAAGCTTTTCTCCTGAAATTACAATGGTAATTCAATCAGACACAGTGTAATGACTACATTAACATTTGGTGGGAACGTTAGGACCAGCATCTGAGTCCCCAGGGAAAATAACCCTCAGTTATTTATGGACCTAAGAGCAGGTGCTCAATTTTATCTCCTCTGAAAGTCTGCCATTTCAGCAGTTTAGCATCTCTCATCATCACAGCCACAGGGAGTTGATTAGTGTGATACTGAGAAAAAAAAAAAAAGATACCATCTATAGAATAATCAGTTCTATTTCTTTACTGGTGGGCAAGAGGGTAACTGCTACTTGTCCAGCTTCATGAAGGTGAGAGGACCAAGTCACAATCTTTCTTTCTACCTTCCCGTTGTCACACTTTTCTCTCCATGAGAATCAGAGAGTCTGGCTGGGTAAACTGTAGCAGTCTTCTGCCTCAGCAGGAGTCTTCCTTACCTTGAGAAGTTTACAGCAGGAAGTTTACAGCAGGAACTTGGAACTTTACAGCAGGAATTTACTTGGGAACTTTACAGCAGGAATGAACCTGAGAGTGGGCCACTGTAAAGGCCAGCTCTGGTAGACATGTTTAATGGGGGAAGTCAGATATTCCTATTGCCCCAACTTTCTCTCCTATGAATCCCTCTTTTGTTAAAGAATGCATCTAGTTTACTTTTTACATCACCCCAAAACCTTTCTTCTTGGGATTTATCTTTTTAAAAAAACCTCAATATGATTATAGCATTCCTTAAAATTAGGCATGTGTATCACCTCACTTTTAGGATTAAAATCAAAATTATGTCATGGCCTAAAAGACCTCCACGATCCAGCCACTGGCTGCTAGTATGTGCAGCCGCATCCCCATCACTCCGTTTGTAGATCACCCTGTTCTGTCCAGACAGCTTCTTTCTGTTACCCCAGTCCCCATGCTCCTTCCCACCCCAGTACCCTGCAGGGGCTCTTTTCTCACTGGGCAATGGTCTCATCTCATTTCTACCTGGCTAATTCTTCCTCACCTTTTCAATCTGAGATCATGCCACTTTCCATAGAGGACACATTTTACTGCCAAATTCAGATTCGATTCTACTTAATATACCCTCTGATACACTATAGTTTTCCTCCATGACACTTAACAAAATTGTTGTGACATAACAGTTATTTGGTAGGTGGGGTTTTTTGTTTGCTTTTAATATCCCTCTCTCCTACACAGATGTAAGATCCATGGGACAGAAACAGCATCTTCTCTGTTACCACCAAATCTCAGCATGGTGCTGATACATAATTAATGCTCACTAGGTATTTGGTGAGTGTAGGATTTCACCAAATCCTTTCATCCCCCACCAGGACCCGAAGGAGTAGTAATATTGTTAGTATCCAACATTTTGCCACAAGTGATATGTATTTTAGTAGGACTTCTAGAAAAATGAGTTCAAGATATTATTTAAACAGTAAGATTTGCAAAGACTGTACTAGGACTGAGTACTGACTTCAAAAGTCAGCTCTGGTCAGTTGCAGTATGCTCATGCCTATAATCCCAACAATTTAATAGGCCAAGGGGGGAGGATCCCTTAAGGCCGGGAGTTCAAGACCATCCTGGGCTATGTAGTGAGACCCTGTCTCACCAACAGTTTTTTTAAAATATTAGCCAGGCACAGTGACATGTGTCTGTAGTTCCAGCTACTCAGCAGGCTGAGGCAGGAGGATTTCTTGAGCCCAGGAGTTGGAAGCTACAGTGAGCTATGATCACACCCCTGCACCCCAGCCTGGGTGACAGCGTAAGACACTGTCTCAAGCAAACAAACAAACAAACAAACAGTTCTGACAGCATTTCAGTGTTATATGTAGAATGCAAGGAATAAAATTACTGCTGTTGAGAGAAAAGGCTACTGAGTTTCAGTGAGGGGGTCAGGAAAGGCTTCTTGGAGAAGGTGAGGTTTTGATTAAAGCTTGAAAGATGACAAAGCTTAAAAAGGTATAAAAGGGATGGTAGAGTAGAGGTTACTCTAAGCAGGAAGGATGTCTGAAGTTAAGAAAGAAATTTTGCCTCGAGCACAAAGTTCCCATGGGGAGAACTAGGCAACGCAGCTGGAGCAGATTGGGATCAGACTGCCGAGGACTTTAGATAGCATCCCAGGACTTCAGCATTGTGACTGCAGCCACCATAGGAAGAAGAATCAGGGTGCCGGTGGTCATATGGACTGAGTAGCAGAGTTGATGCAAAGGAAATGGATACTCAAGAAGGAACTGATTGACAGTTGGAGGCAGCGGCTGCACCGGATCAGGTGGGCAATTCTTCATTGGAGAACAGATGTGGGAAGACAATGGGAAGGGATTAGAAGCCCACACTGATCTGACAGATCATTGGCAGCCTCTCGTGGAAGTGTCTGAAGAAATAGGAGTGGAAAAAAGGGAGTACGAAGGACTTGTTTGTCCACAGTTGAGGATGACAGAGCTGGCAAATGTTGAGTCTAACTGGTCTCTATGACCTTGTCAGTAACCAGATGTGTTAGTCCATTTTTACACTGCTGATAAAGACATACCGGAGACTGGGTAATTTATAAAGAAAAAGAGGTTTAATAGACTAACAGCTCCACGTGGTTGGGAGGCCTCCAATTACGGCGGAAGGCGAAAGGCACTTCTTACATGGTTGCAGGCAGGAGAGAGAATGAGAGCCAAGTGAAAGGGATTTCCCTTTATAAAACCATCAGATCTCATGAGACTTATTCACTACCACAAGGACAGTATGGGAGAAACCACCCACATTATTCAATTGTCTCCCATTGGGTCCCTCCCACAACACATGGGAATTATGGGAGCTACAATTCAAGGTGAGATATGGGTGGGGACACAGCCAAACCATATCACCTGGCTTGTGACGTTTTGGGTTTTTCAGATTACCTTCATCAAGAATGGGAGCCATAGAAGGTTTTAAAATAGGGAAGTGGCAAGCTAAGAGTTGTTCTTTAAGAATAATCATGCAGAAAGGCTAGTGAGTGACGTATCTGTTCTGGATAAATGAGATCTGCCACCACAAACCCCACAGATGTTGAAGGTATTTTATATCTAGGTACAATGCACGGGTGGGGGTGAGGGTGATCCTCACAACAGTCTGATAAAATAATTAGAATCAATATGATTCTTCCCTTTTGGCCAAGGGGGAAAATGTAAAATTGGCAGTGTAAGTAGCTTGTCTAAAGTAGTAAGTCAAATTAGTGTCAGAACAGGGAGTAAAGCTCTCTAGTTCTGAATCCATTTTTCTTAACCTGTAATTATTATAAGTGTCTAAACACTTATGTAGTCTGATGCCTGTCAGTTTAGGGGATATTTCACAGGCCAGTGGTGGGGCCTTTGGCCCTTGGTCCTTCCCTGCTGTGGAGCCCAAAGTCACCCCCTCCAACTTGCAGAGACCTGAAACTTCAGTAAAGACCAGAGATTGCAGCAACAGCCTAGTCTACCCACCTGCCATAACAATTAAAATTAATATATTTCTAGGAGAGGGGGCCCAGAAGCTCAAGGTTCCAGCTAAAAGAAACATAGGTATATAATTTCTCACACATTATGCTTCATTTATTTTAGATAAAAGAATACTAGGATTCAGAGAGGTCAAGTGACTCATCTAAGACTGTACAACTACTTATGAGTGGATCAAACACTAGAATATACGTGTTATGTTTTAAGTTATGGTTTCAGTGACGAGCCTTTTAAAATTCTGCTTGTTCTGTCTGTTAGCAGGTTTGGAAGGCTAGAAAGCAAATTCAAACTCATTCTTTATTGATGCCTTATATTTTCCTCTGTTTAATAGCATTCTGTGTTGCTGCAATATCTACAATTTGCTTGAATCAGTTCTATAGGTTAAAAACTAGTTGAAAGAGAGCAACAAGCAGTCATTATGGTTGGAAATAATCAATTCACCCCCTACCCTCCACCCCAACCTTCATTTGGGAACTCTATATAAAGTCCTTTATCTCAAGATAATGGCTTCTTAATGTTTTTCTGGTACCTTAATGATGAGTTTATAGGGGATAATAAATACTAATTGACTGAGGAGGAGAAAACCACTCTGAAAACCCAGTGCTGGAAAACAGTTATAAATAGGAGTCCAGCCTGGCCCAAAGGCCTGCTTCCCAGGCTCACGTGCCTCAAGCAGATAATAGCAGCAGCAAATATGGTGTCAGTTAACTATGCCTCTTGATTGACTGTGTGGGTTGAAGAATAACCTTGTGTGTGGAAAATAAGGAGCAAAGCTTGGGAGATTTCAAGAACTTCTGAATTTATTTTGAATCATTGCCATGGCCTGAGATGAGGCTATTATTATAGGATAGTGTTGTGACATGAAGTCCCACCTCCGGTTTGCCACAATAGACAGCACATGCTCAGGGACTAGCTCACAGGTCAATTTGAATGGAGTGGCAAGAAGAGGAAGGCCTCACTCAAGGGCCTCTATTTCCTGACATAATACTACCAGCTCCGAGAGGACACCTGGGCCCTGAAGAACATGGCAGTGGCATGCCACTTTCATTCTGCCTGTTTTTGTTCTGACTTCTCTGGTCAAAATCCCAGGTAAGTCAAGGTGCTCTAGACTTGGAGTCATAAAACCTGGGTTTCCTGCCACTGGCCAGCTGTTACTTTTAGCAAGAGGTGCCTCTTCGGCAAAATGGGCATAACAATATCTACCCCAGATGTCAATTGTAAGGATAAAATGAGATAATGGATAAAGAATGCTTACTCTGGGACCAGCAGCCTATAAAAACTAGATGTCACTAGGGTCACTTTGATGACAACGAAACTGATGCTTTGAGTGACTAGCAAGTGCAGCATCTTGAATTCAAACCCACACCTCCCAGACACCTACATCCATGGCCTTCACTGATACGCTATATTGCCTCCCCTGACATTTAATAACATTGTTTAAAAACCTCCACTCTTCTCCCAAAGAAATAACATTTATTCCATTTTATTATCAGCATTCAATGTAGTCTTTTTTAATGGGAAAAAAATTAAATAACATTTATAAATGTTTCCAGCAGCATTCCTGATGCCTTTTTAGTATTCTAAAATTTTCCTTCTTTCCCCTTCTCTTTCCTTTCTCTGTCTCCCTGTCTTCCATCACCTACTAACCTAGTACACTTAGTGCTTAAGCTGTCATTACGTCTCCATATTTCTACAGAATGTATAGAGATTGTGGTGCTAGCAAAAAGAGTAATTCAAAAATATTGAACAACTCTGATTCTATAGTAGAGGTTGTAATTTCACAATTCATTTTCAAGCCTCATTCATGCCTTCAGATGGCACTCTAATACGCACAAATTATATCGCAGAAAATAAGTTGTCTAGTTTTTAAAGCATAATGGAGATAATCTCAAACACACTTTGTCTCCTTCAAGGTTTTCCTAGGGCTAGTCCTAGACTGTCCTCCTAATGCCTTATAGGATAGCCTATAAGGAATTTTGTTTCTCCAGTAGAAATCTTGTGTCTGCATTTCTGTGCGTCCACTTTTTTTCTTTCGACTCCTCTACCACACTCAGATTTATGAAAACATAATGTTCCATTACCTGTCAAAGATTTAGGTGCATTAATTATCCTCCTTCTTCCACTGCTCTCACCAGCTTTTCACTTTCCAGGCCTCTATCGGTGCAATGCTGCTGCTGGTCAGAGCTTCAGGAAGGTTTCCATACACGGGGCACCTGGAATACTTCAACAAACACAAATCAGATTTTTGACAATAGCTAAATTGCTTCTTTCCAATGCTGAGCCACTGACGTGTACCAGAGACATGTTTATAATGACTTTTGGGTCCCATACTTCATAGGGGAAAGATTCATTTCAGCACACTTCTTTTTAAATTCTTGCAAAAAAAAACAAAAAAAACCCTGCTCTTTTGAAATTTTGTCTTAAGAAAGTTGCTCATTTGTACTTCAGGTTATAAGAAAGATTGAAACAAATGTTGATTTATAATAAAATACATATAGACAAAAACTCTAAGCATAGGGAAAAACGAAATGAATTATCTACTCCAAAATATTGTTTGGGAATGTTTTTGAAGGAGGAGGAGAACAAATGAAACATAGTCATAGCTTAACAAAATACTGATTTCAGACCAAGAAAAAAAATCACATGAATCAAATCAACTTGCTCAGATGCTTCACTTTATAAATGAGCAAATGAGGTCCCAAGAAGGTGACTAATTTAGCCAAGGCCACCTGGCCATTGAGTGACACTTATTTCTTTTTTTTTTAATTTTTATTTTTATTTATTATTATTATTATTATACTTTAGGTTTTAGGGTACATGTGCACAATGTGCAGGTTTGTTACATATGTATCCATGTGCCATGTTGATTTCCTGCACCCATTAACTCGTCATTTAGCATTAGGTATATCTCCTAATGCTGTCCCTCCCCCCTCCCCCAACCCCACAACAGTCCCCGGAGTGTGATGTTCCCCTTCCTGTGTCCATGAGTTCTCATTGTTCAATTCCCACCTATGAGTGAGAACATGCGGTGTTTGGTTTTTTGTCCTTGCGATAGTTTACTGAGAATGATGTTTTCCAGTTTCATCCATGGCCCCACAAAGGACATGAACTCATCATTTTTTATGGCTGCATAGTATTCCATGGCATATATGTGCCACATTTTCTTAATCTAGTCTATCGTTGTTGGACGTTTGGGTTGGTTCCAAGTCTTTGCTATTGTGAATAGTGCTGCAATAAACATACGTGTGCATGTGTCTTTACAGCAGCATGATTTATAGTCCTTTGGGTATATACCCCTTCATGTCTAAAACACCAAAACCAATGGCAACGAAAGCCAAAACTGACAAATGGGATCTAATTAAACTAAAGAGCTTCTGCACAGCAAAAGAAACTACCATCAGAGTGAACAAGCAACCTACAGAATGGGAGAAAATTTTTGCAACCTACTCATCTGACAAAGGGCTAATATCCAGAATCTACAATGAACTCAAACAAATTTACAAGAAAAAAAACAAACAACCCCATCAAAAAGTGGGCAAAGGACATGAACAGACACTTCTCAAAAGAAGACATTTATGCAGCCAAAAAACACATGAAGAAATACTCATCATCACTGGCCATCAGAGAAATGCAAATCAAAACCACAGTGAGATACCATCTCACACCAGTTAGAATGGCGATCATTAAAAAATCAGAAAACAACAGGTGCTGGAGAGAATGTGGAGAAATAGGAACACTTTTACACTGTTGGTGGGACTGTAAACTAGTTCAACCATTGTGGAAGTCAGTGTGGCGATTCCTCAGGGATCTAGAACTAGCAATACCATTTGACCCAGACACTTATTTCAGAATAGTGCATCTGAATGTAAAGCTACCACTGTGCTGTATTCTTTTGCTACTATTTGAAAGCAATTGCCCTGGAATACAGTCCTTTTCTCTTACATGACTGCAAGGTTCCTTAAGCCTAACTAATTATTAGTACTAAAGGGATCACTATAATACTGTAAGAGTTAGCTAATGTTCAGGGGCTCACTACCATCCTCATCTCGTGGATGCAAATCTTTTTGTTTGTTTTTGTTTTTGTTTTTGAGACAGAGTTTCATTCTTGTTGCACAGGCTGGAGTGCAGTGGTGCAATTTTGGCTCACTGCAACCTCTGCCTTCTGGTTTCAAGTGACCCTCCTGCCTCAGCCTCCTGAGTAGCTGGGACTACAGGTGCCTGCCACCACACCTGGCTAATTTTTGTATTTTTAGTAGAGACGGGGTTTCATCATGTTGGCCAGGCTGGTCTCAAACTCCTGACCTCGTGATCCACCTGCCTTGGCCTCCCCAAGTGCAGGGATTACAGGTGTGAGCCACCGCACCCGGCCGGATCCAAATCTTATCCAGTTGTATCTTGAGGTCTCTAGGTGATACTCATCCATCAGTCTGTCAGCACCATTTTCCTTTTGTTATCTACTGACCTGATCCTCAGTCACTTCCAGGTGTTCTTGAACAGTGCCACCACTCACTGTGCCCTCCGTTAGAGTACTGGTGTCTCCTCATGGTGGTTCCACATTAAATACAAAACTACCTTCCTCCTCTCTAGGTTACCCTTTGTCACCGGCAACCATAGGTGTACCTCCTGTGACCTCAGGTTTCTAGTGTATCAGTATCACTCTTCTTTATCCCTCTCCTGACCCAGCTTTTCCTGCTTTCCTTTTACTTGGCAGACTCTATTGCTGTGACTACAGTGTAACTGTTTATATGATTGAGTTCCATGCAGAGACTTCCTGAGTGTTCTGGAATTTCTTCAATTCCAGATTAACAGGAAAGAAAATCAAAATGACCCATCTTAAGTAGGATGTCTACTCCAGGTTCAAAGGGATTCTATTATACAAAATATCTACAGGACATCTACCTCCAGGGGAAGAGTAGATTTCAAAGAAGGGGAAATGGACAGTGCGACTTGTTATCCGTGGCAACCTCAATTCTGCGGCAACCTCAATTCTTGCCTCCTCAGAAGAAAGAATTTGACTGAAAGGCATACGGCAGAAGGAGAGATCAAGGCAAGTTTTAGAGCAGGAATGAAAGTTTATTAAAAAAAAACTTTAGGTCAGGAAGGAAAGTACACTTGGAAGAGGGCCAAGTGGGCAACTTGAAAGACAAGTGCGCAGTTGGACCTTTTAACTTGGGGTTTTGTACCTCGGCATACTTCCGGGGTCTTGCTTTACTTCTCCCCTGATTCTTCCTTTGGGGCGGGCCATCTGTATGCACATACTTGAGCACACTTTCCCAACTCCTGAGATCTTATCAGGAAGGTGCTGATCACCGGTTTCAGGTGTTTCATCTGTTAGGAGCCTGCCTTTCCCTAGAACCAGCTGTGACCAATTATTATCTTACAGAGACAGTTAACAACAGCCTGACCATCACCTGATAGTCGCCCGACATTCCTGATGTGTGCCTGTGGGCCGGGGGCAGCCCTCTTCTGCCCTGCTCATGTCTGACCTGCTACTTAACCGTAACAGACTCATTGTGAGACACATATCTGGGTCAGATATTATGATGCCCATCCCAATTCCCTCCCTTTCTTTTTTGCTGCACAAAAACTTGCTCCTGTGATAATCAACAAATGTAAATGAATAGATGCCACCCATTTTTTCAACTTGTCAGATAATCCTGAATATCCACCAATGAGCTGAACATGAGTTCAAGCTCACACGCATAAATTAGCCTCTCAATATTTAAAATAATAATTGTACAGTTCACCCAGAAAACCTCATCCATTTAATAATTTGAATTTATAATAATAGAATAGTTTGATGGTTTAGATCTCTTGCATATCAGAGAAAATACCGCAAGCCCATACTGACTGAAAGTCAGGTAATAAAAGTGTCTTCTGCCACACCTTCTCCACTGTGCAAAACCTACCTTAGAATTCTTGTCTTTGAACAACACATTTGAGCCATAGCTCTTCTTCCTGTCCAAATACTTCAAATATCCAAGTGTAATTTTATACACCAATGTGTAATTTCCTATAAATTAATTCTCTCATTTATTTACTGACAAAACACGGTAACTCATTTTCATAGTTCTAGAAAAGAGAAAATCTTCCCTTGATCTCCAAATTAGTTATTCATATAAATGGCATATTCCATTTATTAATCGAATCAGACCTCTTTCGGTCCCCCCAACCCAGAAGACACATGCAGGGCCGTGCTGCTACAGAACAGCAAAGCTCTCATCTGAGGTGCCTGGCTCTGGCCTTGGGGATAGGCTTTCTCAAGCCAAGTAGTTTCTCCAAGAGAAGAACAATTTGGAGAGAAATTCAACTCATTTGTTGTAAAACATGAAAATGCAATTATGTAATTTGCAATGAAAATGAGGCTTTCAATCTTTAAATTTAAATTGCTGAATCTCTTAACTTGGTGCTTACATCTGGCCTTATATATTTTGTATTTCCTGAGATTATATCTCCTTTTCCAAGTGATGGCAGAGACCATGCATTAAACTCTTTACATCCTCCACAGCTATTTTTATGTTACCTTCTGCATAATGACATCAATTGCCTATTGACTTAAACTGGGCATAAAGCACTTACATTTTAATTGCATTTTTTAGATTAAATTGAATCCTCCAACTGAACACTGAAGGGCATAAACACAATGCTATTTACCATTCTTTATTTTGTGGAGAGTCTATTTTGAATTTTGGATGATCTTTATAAAATATTAAACCTTCAGCTTTCTACTAAATCTAAAGTATTTTAAGTAAAATAGAAGACAAAATTGTATCAGACCTAAAGTAAAAGTTGCAATCAGCAGTCCTAGGTTCTGTTGCCAGCTTCACTTGAATTTATCCCTTCCTCTGAAACAATTTTCCCTAATCGGAACAATCTTCTCAAAGGATAAGTGGGAGTACCCACCAAAAGATGCTGATCCAAGATTCTTCTGGGTAAAGCTGTTAAGGTAAACACTTGGTCGATACTGTGTCCCTGAAACTCTGGTTATCTGCTCAGGGACATTCTCTTCCTGGGACTTTACTCATCACAGAGCAACCTGGACCAGGCCAATAGTCTATCAGCAAGAGGCAGAGGGAAAAGCCAATGTCTTCCCTACTGAATCTTTTATGTCGAAGAAGTTATTAAGATGCATCCATTTGCTCCTTTTATTCTGAGTGGGAGAGTGTCAGATAAGGGCTCAGTGTTGTTCTGCTGAGCAGGAGTGGGAAAAATGAGGGGGCCATGACCACCAGGGCATCATTACACCAAATGTATCCCTGATGTTTGAGGTGGATGTCAGTTGCAGATAAAGGGTCATTATTTGGACCATCCTCCAGCTTAGGCCACTAATAGAGACCTCTAAAATTTGCTTCTTGTCTTCATCCATTTGTAATATTTTCCAAGGATAGCTCTGATTCTTGGCACATTCCTTCTCTATAGAATACTTTTTTTTTTTTAATTCTACGTATCGAGAAATCTACTCTTCAATGACTAGTAAGCATCCCATATTTTCCGTGGCATTTTCATTAATTAAAAGAATTAAAAGACCTTCCTTCCTTCCTTCCTTCCTTCCTTCCTTCCTTCCCTCCTTCCTTCCTTCCCTCCCTCCCTCCCTCCTTCCTTCCCTCCCTCCCTCCTTCCTTCCTTTCTTTCTTTTCCCTCCGTGGCCCAGGCTGCAATCTACTCGGCTCCCTGCTGCCCCGCACCACGGACTGCCTGGGACTGCCCGCGCGCGCCACCACCGCTGCCTGCTTTTTCTCTGCCTGCTTTTTCTCCTTTGGCTGCAGGCGCGGTTTTGCCATGTTGGCCACGCTGGTCTCCAGCTCCTGACCCCGAGTGCTCTGCCTGCCTCAGCCTCCCGAGGTGCTGGGACTGCAGACGGAGTCTCGCTCACTCGGTGCTCGGTGTTGCCCGGGCTGGAGTGCGGTGGCGTGGTCTTGGCTCGCAGCAGTCTCCGCCTCCCAGCCGCCTGCCTTGGCCTACCAGGGTGCTGGGATTGCAGCCCCTGCCCGGCCGCCACCCCGTCTGGGAGGTGGGGAGCGTCTCTGCTCGGCCTCCCTTCTGCCCGGCCTCCCCATCTGGGAAGTGAGGAGCGCCTCTGCCCGGCCGCCCCGTCCGGGAAGAAGTGAGGAGCGCCTCTGCCCGGCCGCCCCGTCCGGGAAGAAGTGAGGAGCGCCTCTGCCCGGCCGCCCTGTCTGGAAAGTGAGGAGCGCCTCTGCCCGGCCACCCATCGTCTGGGAAGTGAGGAGCGCCTCTGCCCGGCCACCCATCGTCTGGGAAGTGAGGAGCGCCTCTGCCCGGCCACCCATCGTCTGGGAAGTGAGGAGCGCCTCTGCCCGGCCACCCATCGTCTGGGATGTGAGGAGCGCCTCTGCCCGGCCGCCCCGTCTGGGAAGTTAGGAGCGCCTCTGCCCGGCCGCCCCGTCTGGGAAGAAGTTAGGAGTGCCTCTGCCCGGCCATCCTGTCTGGGAAGAAGTGAGGAGCGCCTCTGCCCGGCCGCCCCGTCTGGGATGTGGGGAGCGCCTCTGCCCGACCGCCCCATCTGGGAGGTCTACCACGGAGGCCAGAAGCAATGTGGGGGCTGGACGTGGTGGCTCACGCCTGTGGTCCCGGCACTCTGGGAGGCCCAGGCGGGTTGATCACTTCGGGCTAGGAGTTCGAGACCAGTCTGGCCAACATGGCGAAACATGAAAAATACAACGGACAAACCAACCAACCAACTCAGTGACGACAAAACAGGTCTACCATGGAGTCATACTCTAATTTTTTCTATTTTCCTCCCTTTCTGATCCTTTATCCCACTTTCTTTTTCTTCCTCTTCCTTCTCCTTCTTCTTTGTCAAATAGAGGATTGAGTTATTATCACTGATCCATATAAAGTCCCTCTCTCATTTATTTTAATTCCCACCCCCCATTTCTATTCCCCGACTTCCCATGTGCAACCTTCCTAATATGTTTGATACGCATCTCTTTGTTTGTATGTATTTTTAGAAAATGTTTATTGTTTTTGTGTGCAAAAAAAAAAATTAATAAAACCTCCTACATGGAAAAAAAGAAAAAAAAAGAATTAAAAGAAACCCCTCCTATCTCAGCATTGCTTATTATGTGTTCTGTGAGAATAAATTATATTCCAAAGGACATCATAGTATAGCTGTGTATATACATGTCTAACCTTCCCAGTTAGAGTGTAAACTCTCAGCAGGTGGGAACCAGGTCTTAGGTGGTTTTGGTTTTTTTTTGGTGTTTACTATAGAGTCTGACCCCCTTGTATTTAATAAATAAATATTTCGTACTTGCAAAATGTTAAACTGATGTAACATACACAAATTTCACTAAGATTTTTAAAAATTAAAAGGAATAACAAACATGCAGGGCAAATTAGTGTTCTTTCAAAATTCCTTTCTGACTGTTAAAATGCATTTATGTACAAATTTCTTATTTTCAGGAACCAAATACAGTTCTTTCCCTGGATTTTGAACCATAATAACATTTTTAATAGAGTAGATGGTTGGAAGATAAGATTTATTTTCAGAAAACTGAAATATTGCTTTGCAACATCTTCCATGCTGTATGTAGCAGATAGCATGAGAAATCTTGCTCTTATTTCATTCACGTGAACATTATTGCCACAAATTCTATAAATAGAAAGGCCAGGATATAATTTTTAACATAGGAAAAAGAGTTGCTCAGGAAATCTTATATAAAAGGTAAATATTCAAATCATTTAGGAAGTATTAAAATAGCCATATTCTTAGGACAGGAAAAAGAGTAATCCAAGGAAAACAATCTGAAACCTTAACGTATTATGTACTCAAAAAGTTAGGGGATTTGGAGAGTTATTCAGAGGGGGAAGAAAAAGTACTGTGCTTCCTTATCTGTGTCCTTAAATTCAACTTAATCTTACAGCCATATTGGGTTACTTTAAAATTCTATTCTGCTGACAAAGGGCTAATATCCAGAATCTACAATGAACTCAAACAAATTTACAAGAAAAAAACAACTCCATCAACAAGTGGGTGAAGGATATGAACAGACACTTCTCAAAAGAAGACATTTATGCAGCCAAAAGACACATGAAAAAATGCTCATCATCACTGGTCATCAGAGAAATGCAAATCAAAACCACAATGAGATACCATCTCACACCAGTTAGAATGGCAATCATTAAAAAGTCAAGAAACAACAGGTGCTGGAGAGGATGTGGAAAAACAGGAACACTTTTACACTGTTGGTGGAACTGTAAACTACTTCAACCATTGTGGAAGTCAGTGTGGCGATTCCTCGGGGATCTAGAAGTAGAAATACCATTTGACCCAGCCATCCCATTACTGGGTATATACACAAAGGATTATAAATCATGCTATTATAAAGACACATGCACACGTATGTTTATTGCAGCACTATTCACAATAGCAAAGAGTTGGAACCAACCCAAATGTCCAACAACGATAGACTGGATTAAGAAAATATGGCACATATACACCATAGAATACTATGCAGCCATAAAAAAGGATGAGTTCATGTCCTTTGTAGGGACATGGATGAAGCTGGAAACCATTCTCAGCAAACTGTCGCAAGGACAAAAAACCAAACACCACACGTTCTCACTCATAGGTGGGAATTGAACAATGAGAACACATGGACACAGGAAGGGGAACATCACACTCCGGGGCCTGTTGTGGGGTGGGCGGATGGGGGAGGGATAGCATTAGGAGATATACCTAATGTTAAATGATGAGTTACTGGGTGCAGCACACCAACATGACACATGTATACATATGTAACTAACCTGCACGTTGTGCACATGAACCCTAAAACTTAAAGTATAATAAAAATAAAATAAAATAAAAAATAAAATAAAATAAAATTCCATTCTGCAGGTGATCTGGGGGCAAAGACCAGGAACCCAGGCTAGATAAAATAGCCAGTATATATCAAATGGGTATATATCAAGTGACAACTCCTACACCCCAACCCACACATCTGATGGAGGAGGTGCCTCTCCCATTTCCTCATTCATTTATAATGCCAGAGATACTGTGAAAGACACTGCTAGATACTGGGTATACACTGCTGAATGCAAAGACCCACCACCTACCTTAGTAGAGCATTCCAGTTTTAGTGGAGCCAGACAAGCAATAAAAAAGCAAATGAACAACTATAAATAAAAACTGTGACTAGTTCAGGCCAGGAGAGTATTTCTGCTTAAGAATATATGGAGGGGTTCTATGTAAGGCAGTGTGGTCAGAGGGAGTTTTGTTGAGGAAGGCACAGTTAAGTTGCTGCCTGAAGAATTAAAGAAGTCAGACACATTGATGATGATGGTTAGATGTGTTCCAGAAAGAGGTATAAAAACTGGGAGACGAGCACAGTGTCTTTGAGAAACTGAAAGAAGACAGTGGGCTGATGCATGGAATCTGAGGATGTGATGCAGATCTAGGTGAAGTCACAGAGATAGAGAAGAAGAAATTACGTAGGATTTGTCTAAGCCATGGTAAGTAGCTTAGATTTTCTTTTTTTTAGCATAAGATGAAATGAGAAGTTACCAAAGATTTCAAGTAAGGGAATAACCTGATTGTTTATATTTTCAAAAGATTATTTGAGGCTGTTTTGCTGAGAACAGAAAGAGGGGAAGGAAGGATGCAGAAAGACATGTGGGAGGCTGTTGAGGTCGTCAAGGTCTAGGGGAGGAAGGAGGGTGGTTTGGGCAAAGAGCCATGGGGTCAGAGAAAAATGGATGAACTTGAGATATATGTTGAAGGCAGAAGCAACAAGACTTAGTGGTAAGTTCACTGTGAAGGGTAACAAAGAGATAAGAATAAAGGATTATGCTTAGGTTTCTGATTTGATAGCAAAATCATTTCTACCAGGGTAGGACAAACTAGATAAGGAAAGAGAAGGAGATTTTGAAGTGAGATTAAATGTCACTATGCTTTTAAAACTTAAATGTTCTTTTTTTTAAATAGGAATGTTATACAGTCAAAATGCATGCAAAACTCCTATTTCTCTCTCTTTCATGCATTCACTTTCTCTTTCCTACACAGACACTTGAAACAACTACAGATTTAGCACATTTTGAAACTCATTCTTCAACTGGTAGCAGGTAGTAAATGCAGTCATGATCTCTTGGATAGAAATTTGCACACTTTCTCAGTTCATGGTTTCTGCTATGTTCTGAATGTTTGAGTCTCCCCAAAATGTATATATTGAAACCCTTATTGTAAAAGTGATGGTATGGGAGACAAGTGATTATTCTGTGAGGGAAGAGCTGTCAGGAATGGGATTAGTGCCCTCACAAAGCAAGCCCCAGAGAGTTTGTTCCCCCTTCTATCATATGAGCACACAGGAAGAAGGTGCCATCTATGAACTAGAAAGCACACCCTCACCAGGTACTTGATCTGCTGGTGCCTTCTTGATCTTGGACTTCTCAGTTTTCAGAACTGTGAGAAATAAAGTTCTGTTGTTTAGAAGCCACCCAATCTATGTTATTTTGTTATAGCAGCCCAAACAGACTAAGATGGTACCCTTTGGTGTCTCAAAAAATATTTTCATATGTGTGCACACATATACTGGAGACAATTTTACTTTATTTCATCCTTAACCAATACCATTTACTAATGGGTTGCATGTGTGCACCTCTTGGGCACTTCACAGCTTCTCAAACCTTGTAAGCAGATTGGACACCGCCACCTTTATTTCCTCTTTTAAATTGAATTCTGCATGCTGCTTGCTTTTTATCACAATGTCCTTAAGAAAAGTCAACTTTTCGAAGATATGATATTAAGAGGAATATAGTACAATTCAGTGATGCAACTGTGAATGTTTTTAAGCTAATAATTTGCTTGCATCTGATAGATATGGTCTTGCTTCCCTTGAAAATTTAAAGTATTCGCTGTTCCCCTGTGAATTTCCTGAGACGCCCTGGGACCCCTTGGTGATGGTACGGGAAATGCACCTCACTGAGCTGCTAGGAAAGCATGTAAACCTTAACCTGTGTTCTTCGGCAAACAGCATTCGGGGACAACATTAGCATAGTCCAAATCTTTCCTCATATCAACTTCTCCTCACTCTATGGTACCAACTTTCCAAAATTATTTATTTCTCCCGAGTCATTTCCATTATAAACTTCTCATACTCATGAGCCTCCAGTGGATTCCATTCGTCCTATTGGATTTCAGTGTCAAGTTTGGACTCTTGACTGGAGATCCTGCCTCAACTGACCGTCTCTATCATCATTCTCCCAACTCCTTGCTGTAACGCCCTATGAACACCTCAATTCAGCCCAGGAAGTCTTTTCTCCACTCTTTCTCGCACCTTTCTCCTTGAGGGCTTTTGCTATTTCTCATTGTGTAATCCTTCTTACCTTTCTACAACCTGTCCATGCTCCCTCAGTGACTAAGAACCATTTCATCCACAGGCTTCACTGAGAAAACATGGGGTGCAGCATACTCCATGCCATCGAGTGCCTGAGCATGGAGTTTCTTGCCAGACTGGCTGCATGTTCATCCTGTCTCTCCATGTATCAGCAATACAGTCTTAAACTACCAAACTTCCTATGCTTCTGTTTCTTGAGCTGCAAAATGGGGAAGAATATTATGTACCTCAGAGGGTTGTGGGAGGGTTAAATAATTCATTACTGTGAAATACTTAGATCAGTCCCTGACCCAGAGGAAGCACTTGGTAACTGTTAAATAATGACTATTATAGTTGTTGTCTTCTTTATTT
Source organism: Symphalangus syndactylus (assembly GCF_028878055.3). Taxonomy (NCBI): domain Eukaryota; kingdom Metazoa; phylum Chordata; class Mammalia; order Primates; family Hylobatidae; genus Symphalangus; species Symphalangus syndactylus. The sequence continues at coordinate 48,948,281 of NC_072440.2, forward strand.
TAGTTACAAATTAAATGTGCTTGTTTTTCTGTAACTACAGTAAAAGGTCCTCCTCAAAGATGAACAGCACAGTGTTTCAAGTTCTGAAATTGAACTTGACTGGAAAAATAAATCATTCTTCTAGATGATTGTAAAATGATCATGTAAATAAGTGCATTATTTATATGTACTTGTTTTTCCATAACCACAATAAAAGGTCCCCTGAAAAATAAACATCACAGTGTTTCAAGTTCTGAAATTGAGCTTGAACTGGAAAAATAAATCATTTTTCGAGATGATCGTAAAATGATCACATAAATAAGTGCATTATTTAATTAGCAATTTGAGTTTTATGTAAATGAAGTTTTCTCAAACTGACTTTTGCCCGTACTGTACACTAAAAACTTTTTTTTAAAATGTTAACTCATCTACTTGGAAGCTTTCTAGTATACTCCTTTGCTCTCTTAAAGAGAGGCTACTGACTGTAAATTAAACTAGTTTTGAGTCATTATTTTCAACACAAACAACCATCACCATGCAGTGACTCTGTCTAGTGAACTCCCCACCTGTGTCTCCTCTGCCATTTCTCTTCTCATCATGTTTCCCTGAAACTATCGCTTCCTTTTAGTCAGAGAGTGGAAGACCCAAGAGGCTACTTCATTTGTAGCCTTACTTTCCAAGTAAGAGGTTTGTTTACCACCACAACATGTGATGGCCTGAGAAGGCACCTAATTGGGCTTGGTGAAGGATAGAAGAATAAATTGTGACCAGTGAGGCCACACATGATGGCTGAAACAATGACGTGTGGGTTTATAAAGCAGTTTTACAATAATGGTTTCAAATTATCAGAGAAAAGTTTGCTTTTTTGTGTATGGTTTGGTTCTGAAGATTTGATATTGCCAATATGTGAAGTACAGGAAAACAAGGTCTTTCCCTGTTTTTACAGTATGGTGTTTTAAAATGGTGGGGAGGTAGGCCCAGTTGTGAAGAATCCACTTGCACCAGGGCATGGTTGGTGCTCCATTTCATTGCTATACTTCCAAACATTTCATTTGAAGGAAGGGTTCAGAAGCCCCCTATTTTGAAAATGTGAATCCACTACTTTAAAATGATGATGTGGCAGAAATCACGTCTTCAGTGATACACAATGGATTCAAAAAGCCAGACTAATGCAGGAGGCTGTGTTGTGTGGTTCTGTGCCTACAAGAAGCGAGCATTTAGTATGCATATCCATTCTTTGTGTATCCTTCCTGGATGCATTATGTAGCTAGTGCATGTAGAAGAGATCATTATGGTACCAATTATTTCCACATTAACATGTCAGACAACAGATTGTCTGACATTGCTACCTTTATTAGATGCTTAGCAGTGGTTAACTTACAGCAAGAACATGAGTGATGCCCTTGGACAGAGTGTCACAATGAGTTGCCACCACTGTATTGTAAAATCCACTTTTGATGGCTAATGTTATATTTATGTCAACTTGGCTAGGCTATGACGCCCAGTCGTTTGGTCAAATGCCAGTCTAGATGTTGCTGTGAAGGTATATTTTAGACGTGCCTAAAATTTACATCAGTAGACTTTCAGTAAAGTCCTCCAATCAATTGAAGGCCTTAAGAGGTCCTTTGAAGAGAGAAGGATTTCTGCCTCAGTCTGTCTTTGGACTCAGGACTACAATATCAGTTCTTCTTGAGGTCTCCAGCCTGCCAGCCTGCCAGCCTGCCTCGTACGTTTTGGACTTGCCAGCCCTCACATTCATGTGAGCCAATTTCTTAAAAGAAATCAATCTCTCTCTCTCCCTTTCTGTACACACACACACACACACACACACACCCCTTATTGATTCTGTTTCTCTGTAAAGCCCTGACTTATATAACACCAAACCTAACGGATAGCTACTTTTGATCTAGCTTCTTCCTCTGATTAAGAGTGAATGTTTCTTTCCAAATATAGAAGCCAATAAGCTGATGTGTTGTCAATGGCTTCCACTTGAGTTACTTCATTCCAAAATATTATTATTATTATTACATAAATCAAAACAAATCAGAACAGTAGCACAGAATACACGGTGCCCTCCAGGATACAGAAAAGTGCTACTTCATCCTAGGACAAAGGGAAAAGCTCTTCCAGGTTCCTGTGATAACACCACTCTTGCTACATCCCAGATTTAACATCCCAGTGTTTATATGGAGAGAAAAATGAGACCCCACTGGACAACATCCATTGTTGCTACCAAGTGAAGATTTCACCAAAAACATAGGAAAGCAAAAGTCTTATTTAAAACTCTACTTCTCTAAAGCAAGAAACATTTTTCTTGTGACCTTTTCAACTGATGGAATATTCAGTTGGATGCACCTCATCTTTTCATTCTCTAGACTGCATTTCCTTAGAACAATGAGGAAGAGGAGCAATGTGGAAAGAAAGGGTGATGCCTGACATAAAGCAGCAGATTGGCCAAAGGAAGGTAGGAATTTTGTGAAGGAGAGGAGTGAAAAGAGAAAATAAAACTGGGAAATCAAGATAAAGCTGTAAAAGGGAAGCAGTAATTCATTTCCATCCCAAATCTAGACACTTCTAAGAATTTGCAACACTTGAAGTAGTTTTGTTTTGTTTTGTGTCCGATCAGCAATTGAGACCATATTTTTTCCTTTCAAAATAGAACCATCAGTGTTGTTATAATCTCCAAACTATGCAAATAAATGGTTGGATGAATTTCATTTCACCAAGTAAGGGTTTATGCTGAAATTTACTTCAGGAAGAGAAGTTAGATGCATAAAGATATGTCAAATTCTCCAGGGGCTTGTGATGAATTCTTAGAGTGTGAAACTGCTCCCCACTGTTGTTTGTAGATAAGGACTTTTCAAAGTGGTCTGTGGATTTGAGAAATAAAGTAAATGGAAAATTTCTCCAAGTAGGGCATATTTCTGATGACTAAGATGAGTACATTATATCTGTTCCAAGCTAAGTGAATAATGAATTGTTCCCAGATAAGCATACAAAAATGGATTATATGTAACTTAGAGCAGAAAGAGCTGACATTAATTAATTAATTTAGTTCACTATAGAACTGGTCCAAAGAAACAAACAAAAAACTCCCAAAATACCTTCAAAATAACTGACTGTGGTAACATGAGTTTCATCAAGTGATTTCATTAAGGTCATCAGTAAATGCAGGACATGACAAACTCATTCCAGTTTCTGTGGAACAGCAAACAGTGTGGATTCTGAATTCCATAGTGCTGTTGCTCTTTCATGTTTTCTTGTTTTCATGATCCAAGTGAAAAAACTGAGCACTCATTGAATGATAGGAGAATCAGACTATAGAGTAGGTCATAAATTTGGACAGAACTGGATTAGAAAGCACATTTTGAAAGAGGCATCACTGTGACTGATGAGAAAAATCTTTTAAAATCTTTGTAAATCATTTTCCATTGAAGATTTTTAAACCTTATGATTTTGTTTTTAACAAAATAGTGACTTGTTTTAAAAGGGTCTCAAAAGCTAGGTGTTTAAATGATAGCTTTCCTAATTCCAGAGAAATTGAATTCAAACAATAATTTACGTGGAATTGAAATCAGCATAGAATGTCCCTGTTTTGCCTCCTTCCATGGTAAACTTATGACAATAGGATCACGCATTTTTCTTTACATTTTAAAATTATAAATATTTGAAAATGCTAGAGCTTTTCAAAGTATAATCAAACCTATAAAATTGAAGTGAAAATGGATAGCTTTTCTCTCATGAAAATGGTAATTATAGCTTACTTGAAGCTTATTTCACATGGAATATATAAAATGCTTATACAAGAAAAGAGAGGGAGGAGGGAGATAGATTCCTGGAGAAGAAGATGAAAAGTGGGCCAGAGATGAAAACTGACATGTTCTACCTAAGAGAATTGTTTCTCCAGGAAATACTTCCTTTTGTAAAAATATATTCCTAGAACACTTCCTAGAAGTGGAAAGAAATCCACTCTCCTGACTGTAAAACAAGGAACCCAGGTGGTGAGTCAAAATCCTTGCATTAGGACTTCATGTCTAAAACACCAAAAGCAACGGCAACAAAAGCCAACATTGACAAATGGGATCTAATTAAACTCAAGAGCTTCTGCACAGCAAAAGAAACTACCATCAGAGTGAACAGGCAACCTACAGAATGGGAGAAAATTTTTGCAACCTACTCATCTGACAAAGGGCTAATATCCAGAATCTACAATGAACTCAAACAAATTTACAAGAAAAAAACAACCCCATCAAAAAGTGGGTGAAGGACATGAACAGACACTTCTCAAAAGAAGACATTTATGCAGCCAAAAAACACATGAAAAAATGCTCATCATCACTGGCCATCAGAGAAATGCAAATCAAAACCACAGTGAGATACCATCTCACACCAGTTAGAATGGCCATCATTAAAAAGTCAGGAAACAACAGGTGCTGGAGAGGATGTGGAGAAATAGGAACACTTTTACACTGTTGGTGGGACTGTAAACTAGTTCAACCACTGTGGAAGTCAGTGTGGCAATTCCTCAGGGATCTAGAACTAGAAATACCATTTGACCCAGCCATCCCACTACTGGGTATATACCCAAAGGACTATAAATCATGCTGCTATAAAGACACATGCACACGTATGTTTATTGCGGCACTATTCACAATAGCAAAGACTTGGAACCAACCCAAATGTCCAACAACGATAGACTGGATTAAGAAAATGTGGCACATATACACCATGGAATACTATGCAGCCATAAAAAATGATGAGTTCATGTCCTTTGTAGGGACATGGATGAAACTGGAAAACATCATTCTCAGTAAACTATCGCAAGGACAAAAAACCAAACACCCCGCATGTTCTCACTCATAGGTGGGAATTGAACAATGAGAACTCATGGACACAGGAAGGGGAACATCACACTCGGGGGACTGTTGTGGGGTGGGGGGAGGGGGGAGGGACAGCATTCGGAGATATACCTAATGCTAAATGACGAGTTAATGGGTGCAGCAAAACAACATGGCACATGGATACATATGTAACAAACCTGCACATTGTGCACATGTACCCTAAAACCTAAAGTATAATAATAAAAAATAAAAAAAGTCCTTGCAATATGGCTCTTTATTGCTAGTGAATCTACACGGGTTGTTCCACATCTCTATGCCTCAGTTTTTTAAGTTGTCAAATGGAGAGAACATCTTGTCTAAATATTTTATTGAGTCGAGGAAAAGAAAACTGAAATGCTATACACGAAAGACTCCTTAAAGTAAAAATAAAAAAACTGCTTGACTGCAATATTTTATTGCTTTGATTCCTCTACTTCAATAGCTTTTTTAGATCTTACAGTTTTCTTTTTTTCATTCCCAATCTCAACAGCAAAGCAAACGTTTCATAAACTCCAGTGGAGAAAAGAAACCACTTCTGACAAGCTCCTGAATTTGTTACTCAATCATGTTCTATCACATCAAAGTAAAATTGCTTTTGGAAATTAGTGGTCCCATTAAAGAGAGTACAGCCAAGTGCTGGAGAGAGATTCAGGTTAGAGGGCTGTATTCAAATGTTGAAGAAACACTGATCACAAATAGAGCACAAGAAAATTCTCTCTGAGTCCTTTTCACATAAGATCTGTGCATGGCTTCCATCTCAAATTCATTTGAGGTCCTTCCTTAACTCACAAAGTACAGAACAGCAACAAAAAAAAATCACATTGTCTTAGTAGGAATAACACATTTTCTTATGAGGAGCCAATGCTCTCTGTCAAGTTATGGCCGAAAGGGCCCTCAGGAATCACCTGAACAGGTGGTTTCCAAACTTTTTAATGCAAACTTTCTTTCATCAAATGAGGTCTTACTCTGAACACAGGTACATAAGATGGCATAGAAGTGGCTCTGCTTAGTTGAATTGGGGGAGGATGGAGTTACCCACTCAGTCACTTCACTTACCCACTGGAATGTCACATTTTCAGAGTCCTAAAGCTCTGTGGTATGCAGTTTTAAAATAACTCATCTTTTCTCTCATTTTACAGAAAAGGGACATTAATTTGTGTCTCTGGTGGAGGGACCAGAGCCCACACTTGCTAACTACGTCTAGTGCTCTTTCTATTACACTAGCCCTTTTCCTTCATTTTCTTCCAGTGTCATATTCTGCTGAGCATAAATGAGTTGGTTAAACCCCTGTGGGTGCGCTCTATGAGGGAGCCTGTGGGTGGTGGTGGGGGGGGACGTATCTGGGTCTGTGAACAAAACAAAAGAAAAAGACATAACGTGTGCCTCATAAATAAGATTCAGTCACTCAGAGGCAAAATAGAGAAATAAGGAATTAAATGAGGGTAGAGGAAACAGCAACAGTTCACCAACTTTTGGTTGCACTTTAACGTGTTCCAAATTATTGATGATTCAAAAAAGCTTTGGCTCTTGTGGGTTTTATTTTTTTATGTTTACCTAAGAAGAACATGACTGAAAATTGTAAAATATTTATTAATTTATTCATTTAAAAATCATGTCAATAAACTGTTATATATTAACATAAATAAGATAGTTTAAAGAAAAATAGCTATTTTCCAAATAAAAGATAGTGAGAAGAGTGGCATTGTTTTACCTATTTGCAAATTTCTTTAATGCCTGACTGAGAAGAACACAGCTGGATTTTCATATCTGCTCTGCTTTTGAGCTGATATGAATGAAATCAGTTGATCTGAGTTATCACACACCTTTCAGCCTCTGGGCAATGCCACAGTAGGTTCAAAAGAGCATGAGAGTACAAAAGGCAAATGACACCTTAGTAGTATTATGTAAATAATTTTGACCCTACAGACTCCTGAAAGGTGTTCAGGGACCCAGACGGGTGCTTGGATCACACTTTGAGGACTGTTGGTTTAGAGAGACCAGATATATCATGGAGATAAGCCAAATTAGATAAGAAAGAAGACAAAGATAGCACTTTTCAGTTGATCTTTCAGCAGTGATGTCTCTACTTGGAAACTGATAAGAAGTATGAATCAAAGCCAACAACAACAAACACTAAAGTGGTATTCGAAACCCAAGGTAGCCCAGTTGATTTGCTCTGGGAACTAAAAATATGTAAGTTGGACATTTACTTTTAGACTGTGTAAGGAGAGTGAGGAGTAAATATAAACATTGTTTCAATTAATTAAACAGAAACTAAACAAAGGGCAGAGTTTATTGCCACCACTCTACATGAAATGTAGAAAGAACCTGCAGTTCTAAGACAGGCAAAATTTCTAGAATTTCAACATGCAGTTTCTGGGTACAATATTGTAAGAAATGTATTCTATGTGGAGAGAAACTAAACTCTTTAAGAACCTTTGTAATTTGTTATAATATCTGGTCATTTTTATGTACTCCGTGCCAAGCTTGTAGAGTTTAAGATCATCTTTAGAGTGACTTGTAAGTGTTTCCATAGGGACGCTCTGAACTGAATGTTAAACCTTCTACCACTGTTCTCTTTCCTTTCAAATATTTGCTGCATGCTGAGCCAATCCACTTGTCACCATTATCTCAAGTTTCTTTTGTATGCTCCCCACATCCAAATTCTCAAAACTGTACAAAGCCATGTGCCCACGAGACAATCTGAGGAAGTCCCCACAGGGGCACATGTTGTGAATGACTCAACCTGAAAGTGCTGGCTCCACCCTTAAGCTGCTCCAGGCTTGGCCTCAGGCTCTTGATTCAGGAGAACACCTATGAGGCATTTTTAAATCTGAAAATGTAGCCTTTATTTCTCTTTTTTTCTGAGCGAATGGCCGAGAGAATGATAAGAGGAACGGTGCTGCGTTAGAAATTCAACTCATGGAAGCCTAGGCAAGAAAAAAATCAATCTTACGAAAGCAAACATATTTGTCAACTTTGCCTTTTCAATATACTGCAAATGATACATTCAAAGTATTACAAATAATACCTTGTTGAGAGAAAATTGATAAAAAGAAATAAAAAGGAAAGAAGAATGAAATAAAAGTAGAAATTGGAGAAACTGCATGGACAAAAACTTCCCTAAATGCAATCATTTCTTTTGCTTCTATCCACTCTCTGTGAAACTCACTTCAGGCCAAAAGAAATATGAATGTATTTGAAGGGGAAAACAGATTATAATAGAAGTATCTCTTTGATTACTTTTAGAGCTTCAAGCCTCCACTATTTATTTTTATTATTTGAATGTTATTGTAGCAGATACAACATTAACACTTGCAGAATCTGATAGAGACACCAACAGTGGAATAATGCAATTGCATGCAAATAGAACGTCCCAACAAGAAGAAAGTGTCAGGTGAATAATGACACATACTAGAATCCTGCTGGCATTTAGGGATTACTTTAATATGGAAAAATAATGAGGCAAGCAGAAAAAAAAATACATAGGTGAATGTTTCCTAGATAAATACTGGTCTGGAAAATTTATGTCAGCCTTTTCATTTTTCTAAACTAAAAATACATTGTGTAGCCTTACTGGAAAAAATTGTGTGCATATTTTTAATAAGAGCCTCTGGTTTGCCATGTAAATTACCCATCAGGGAACATAAGAAGAAAGGACTGGCTATAGAATTAAAATGACCTCAGTGGAAGCTGACACAACACAGAGGTGAGAATTTGTTGTGTTCTGTCATTGGTGTCCAATGATCGGTACCAGAGGACTGTCCCCCTTTGGGGTAGAGACTGGAGCAATGAAACCAGAGTGGTTTTTCCGTATGGTATTTATGCAACTAAGTGTAAATACATTAAACCTTACTTGAGCTCAAGGAAGCAGAGAACTTGTGTTCTAATTCCTAGCTCAGTTGTTTTAGCCTGTGGCCTTGGGCAAGTCTGTGTGACTCCTTATCTTAACAGTGACATATGATGACAATAATAATGCACTCAGGAGCACCAAGTAAGACACGGGGATGTGAAGTCTTTCTTTTTGAGTTGCTGCCAATCTTTTGTCTTCTCTTTCTTCTGGAAGGATCGGGTGTTCTGTAGGCATCAGTTCAGTGCCATCAGTTCACACACCAATATTCACAAGTCTTTTTAAAGAACTTCAAGACTTTTGCCTAACAAAGACTTGTAACAAATAGGGTATTTGCTCGATAAATACTAAATAAACATATAGCCTTCATATTTAAGATTCTGTCCACATATACATACAGATTCTTCAAGAGGTACTAGAAAAGTCTGCATTAGTTGATTTTCAGAGAGAGTGGATCAATGTCTATCCAGAGACCTGGGGACATGACTGGGACTTTATGTCAAACATTTTTTCTCCCATTCCTTCACCTCTACTCTTTCAGCTTCTGTTCTTTTTTTATACATTGTTTAACCTTCCTTTGGTTCCAGGAGGCTTTTCCCTTCTGTTTGCCAAATATGTTTATAACCCCCACCCACCCTGCCTTGAGGGTGTGTGTGTATGTGTGTGTGTGTGTGTGTGTGTTGTGTGTGTGTGTGTTGGGGCAGCACCTGTGTTCATCTTCATTTTTATGTACTACTTATGAAGTTTCTTTATTTCTTTTGCAACTATTTATATAGTTTCTGTTTCCAACTTGCAAACAATACTTGTGCTTGCTGTTTCTTCTGTGAAGCATGAAACTCTCTTGCCCCGGAGATACACAGTGGCCATAGATTTGCCTTTGGTCTGCACCAAAATTTGCCTTCTAGAGAATAGAATCCTTCTGGAGTTTTCTTCCCAACTAATTCTTGGCATGGTTGAAGGCCAAGAAATTGGCCCCAAAGAAATTCTGTCTACTGAGTTTCCTGGCAATTGCCTCTGTGAAAAGGACACCCCAAGGAAACAAATCTCCCCTGCTGATACTTTCTTTTTTTTTTTTTTTAAGAGACAAATATTTAATGTTGTAAAAAACTTAAACAACATGATTTGCAAACTTGACCTTATTGAGTTATTTGAACGCTGTATACAGATATACATATATACTTAGCTGTATCTGTATATACATACATACTTATCTGTATATACATACAAACTTTTTTTTTTTTTGAGACGGAGTCTTACTCACTCTGTTGCCCAGGCTGGAGTGCAGTGACGCAATCACGGCTCACTGCAACCTCCACCTCCTGGGTTCAAGCGATTCTTCTGCCTCAGCCTCCCGAGTAGTTGGGACTACAGGCATGCGCCACGATGCTTGGCTAATTTTGTTTTTTGTAATTTTAGTAGAGATGGGATTTCACCATATTGGCCAGGCTGCTCTCGAACTCCTGACCTCATGATCGCCTGCCTCAGCCTCCCAAAGTGCCGGGATTACAGGTGTGAGCCACCAAGCCCGGCCTACATTCTTATCTGTATATACGCACATATATACATTCTTTTTTTTTTTTTTTTATGCTTTAGGTTTTAGGGTACATGTGCACAATATGGATACTTTCTTGTTTCATTGGTTTTAAACATCTTTCACACAGCTCAGAGACAGCAGCAGAGGGGCTGCTTTGGGAAGTAGCCGAAGCTCTTTTATCTTGTAGTCTCCTCAATCTGGGCTTTGCTTATAAAATAACACTGAAATTTATAAAGCCGTATAACATTTGATTTATTTTTAATCCACTCTTGGGTTGTGTAGCGATAAAAATCCAGGCAATGATGAGGCAACCTTCAATAAAACAATATTTTATTGCCAGAGAACTAGCTCACGTAAGCCCTGCTCTAAAATCAGCTGGTGTGTAACTCCGGGGAACAACAACAAAGAACAGACACCGAGGTAACTCTCTCCTTTGTAACATTCCCCTTCCTTAATTAATAAAAATTGTAAAAATGAAATTTTAGGATATCTTCTAAATACTCAATATTACATAAGGTATAGAAACAAATAGAAACAAAAATCACTTGCAAGTTACTACTACCATACTTTGAGTTTATTTCCTAATATGGTGAGCACATTATTTTGCATCTTGATTTTTTTTTACATATTGTATCCCAGAAATCTCTTCCATATTTCTACGAAGTCTTTATATCTGTCATAATTAATATTAATATAGCTTTTTATCTTACTTCAACAATGAGATTTCCTTTTGTGACTCCATTTCTGAGTTACTCTAGTTGATACAGAGTTATGAGTTCTCTCTTCTTTACTTGATGCATTAAGCACAGAAGAATTGCTGTTTTACTCAGTCTGTGGCTTTAGTGAAGGCTTAGAAGCACAAAAGGTGGGGTGAGGCCTGTAATCCCAGCACTTCGGGAGGCCGAAGCGGGCAGATCACAAGGTCGGGAGATCGAGACCATCCTGGCTAACTCGGTGAAATCCTGTCTCTACTAAAAGTACATAAAATTAGCCAGGCGTGGTGGCGGGCGCCTGTAGTTCCAGCTACTCGGGAGGCTGAGGCAGGAGAATGGCATGAACCCAGGAGGCAGAGCTTGCAGTGAGCCGAGATCATGCCACTGCACCCCAGCCTGGGCAACAGTGCAAGACTCTGTCTCAGAAAAAAAAAAAAAAAAAAAAAAGGGTGGGGTGAGGGGCCAGGGAAGAAGCCATGGCAGGGAGCTCTAAAAGGTTTATTTCAGTGCTATGCCTGCTACTAGGAATCTCTTCCTGGTGTTTCAAGATGACAGCACCACACTAGTCCATTGGCATCTGGGAAATGGTCATAGAGTCCCCTGGCTTCCAAATAAGTGGCAATGACCTTGGTTCAGGCCCAATACAGACTAATACAGACTACTGTTCTTAATACAGACTAACACTTGTCAGAGAAACCAAAGGAGCCATAATATGCACCTGTCTTCCAAATCTTGCTTGAAATTGAATCAAGGTGCTTGAAACAAACCACTTTGTTAATATTTCAGCAGAGCTAACTTCTGTTGATGAGCTTGGAATGGCATGTCGAATAACAGGTGATGTGGCACGATGCCTTAACCAATATCCTCAAATGGTCCAGATCACAACATCACTCATCATTTACCATTCACACAGGCTTCTCAGCTTGCCCATTTTCCTATGGTGCTAAAGCACATTATTGAAAGCTCAGGCAAGTCTACTTCCCTATCATCCCCATCATGATCTGAGGTGAATGCAGATGCATGTTTAGAAAGTACTGATGTTAGTCCATGTGGGAAGTAAATGTCATGGTCTCTTGTTATTGCATCAAGATCTTGTACTGGATTTAGGATATTGGGAAACATTGTCAAGTCTTTAATGCAGTCAGGAATTCCTTTCCTAAAATCATAGTCAAAAAATTTTCACTCCTGAGACGACATGCCAAAATTAATTTTAGATAGATGAAATGGTGAAGAGTAAAAGAAAATGATAAAGTCATTTTTAAAATCTAGAAGAAAATGTGGACAACTGTTTATCTGATATTTGGAGGAGAGACTTTTGAAGCTTTATGTAAGGGAAAAATCACAAAGGATTTGACTACATAAATATTAAAACTTTTATATATCAACATTATAATTGAAATTCAGGTGCATCAAAAAGCTGGTAAAATATTTGCACCAATATGGCATTGTTAATAGTCTTAAACAATAAATAGGTAATGAAATAAAAAATAGCAATGATAATTCAATAGTTAGAAACATAAAGATCTTAAGGAGAACATTCATGAAAGAATAAACACAAAAATCTTTTTTGTTTTTTTGAGACGGAGTCTCGCTCTGTCGCCCAGGCTGGAGTGCAGTGGCGTGATCTCGGCTCACTGCAAGCTCCACCTCCCAGGTTCACGCCATTCTCCTGCCTCAGCCTCTCCGAGTAGGTGGGACTACAGGCGCCCACCACTACGCCCGGCTAATTTTTTTGTATTTTTAGTAGAGACGGGGTTTCACCGTGGTCTCGATCTCCTGACCTCGTGATCTGCCAGCCTCGGCCTCCCAAAGTGCTGGGATTACAAGCGTGAGCCACCGCGCCCGGCCCAAAAATCTTAAAAAAATGAGAAATCAGTGGACTTCCACTTCTAGGAAGATGAAGTAGAACTATTTTTCCTATTTCTCTGCTAAGTACAGCTAAAAACCATTATCCATAAAACAAACATAAGAAGTCTATGAAAGGTGGACAAAAGATGGCAGACTGGCTAGTGACCTGGGAACTCAAGTGACAAAATAGTGGTGAGTTCTCTAGGATTTGTTTTTTTCTTGTCTATTCTGGTTTGGGAGCTGAAAAAGCTAGTAACCTGGAAACATCAACAGACACAGACAAATGAAGCCCAAACAAAAGCCTGTTCTCTGTAGTCAAAGGACCAAGAAAAAGGCAGCTTAGCATGAAAGAGAAGTTTTAGATAATAATCACTCTATCCTTGACAGGCACATGCCACAGACCTTGTGGGGAGCCTATACTTCATTCTCATCTGGCAGACATGAAGTACCCTTTCTACTTCATGTCTGAAAGGGTACTTTCAGACATGAGTGGCATCCAAGGACACATAGTAGAGTCAGGGCTTCCATTATGGCCCAGTAATGGTGAGGAAAACACCCCTCCATGGTGGTTTCACTGAAGGTTATATGGAAAGCAGTAGCAAGGCACTATTGTCCCTCTCAGCCAGGGAGGCATCTGTGGAGGCCTAGTGAGAGCCAGAACTACCTGCCTATCCAACAGTAGCTAGAAGTCCAGCTGCTCAAGTCTCTATGGAGACTGAGTGGGCAACCTGAATTTCTATCAGACCTGGCACTAAATAGGTAGCACCCCTCATTCTCCAGCCAAAGATGTGGTGGTGGGGGGGTAGGGGGAGGGGCAGAAACAGCTAAAAGTAAAATAGAAGCTTTAGCTAAATCCAGAACCTTATGACTTAACACCCAAAATATCTATGTTTCAATTAAAAATCATTTCTCATACAAGAACCAGGAATATCTCAAACTGAATGAAAAAAGACAGATGTCAACATCTAGACGGCAGAGAGAGTAGAATTTTAAATAAGCAATTATAAAAATGCTTCACTGAGTACTTATGAACATGTTTGAAACAAATGAAGAAGTAGAAACTGTCACAAAGAAATAGAAAGTCTTAGCACAGAAATAGAAGATATTTAAAAAAGAACCAAAAGGAAATTTTAGACCTGAAATACAAAACTGAAATAAAAATCTTAACAGCAGAATGGAGGGCACAGAGGAAAGGATCAGTGAACTGAAAGATAGAACAATAGGAAAGATCCAATCTGAATAACAGAGAAAATAAAATGGAAAAATGAACAGTGCCTCAGGGACCCAAGAGACTATAAAAAAGATTTCACGTTCATGTCATTGTGGGTCTCTGAAGAGAGAAAGAAGATGGCAGGGTTGAAAAAGTACTCAAAGAAATAATGGCTGAAAATCTCTCAAATTTGGCAAATGACATAAACCTATATAGACATCAGAAGTGAAGTAAACCCAAAGAAATCAGTACAAGATATATCACAATTGAACTTCCGAAAAGCAAAGGCAAAAAGTCTTAAAAGTAGCTCAAGAGAAATGACACCGGATCTGTAGGGAAAAGCAATTTGAACGACAATGGACTTCTTATCAGGAGTCGTGAAGCCACATGGAAGTAGCAAACATTTTCAAGTGCTGAAAAAAGGGAACTCTTAACCCAGAATCCTTAGATATCCACTGGAAACAATTCATGAACGACATTCTCAGATAAAGGAATACTAAGAGAGTTTGTCACCAGCAAACGTATCCTTCATTTTGTATTAATGCTTTTGCGCAAGCATTTCCAGATAGCATAGCAACCAAGTGGGGTTAGGGTGATGGTGGACACTCCTTCTGGAGTAGCAGTGCAAGTTTCCTATCCAACATGGATCCATGGACCTCACAAAGTTGGTTTATGGTTGGACTTTAGAAAGGTCCATAACTTCCCAATATTGTATGCACAATTTGTTCCCCATGTGGATTTCTTTGAAGTGACAGTCAAATGCTTTCATCAGATTCTCAAGAGATCCAGGACCTAAAGATATTTAAACCATGGTAATATCCCCAATGATACAGTGACTTACGTTGATGCCATATGCTGAATTAACTCCTTTGAGAAGTTTTGTCCTCATTTAAGATGGGACATGGTAGATAAGCTAGAATAAAGATACATTCATTTAAGAAGCTGGAAGTTGTATTATTTAAATTCCTTATTAAGTATTCTAATGAGGAAGCTGAAATATAGTGGCATGTATAGCTGATCAGGAGCCAGTGAGGAGACCCCAGGGACAGGTGGCTGAAAGGATTTAACAGCACAGAAATTGTATACATCAGGGTCCAGGAGGTGAAGGAGATCTCTTTACATGAACAGTCTACAGAAGTCTTGAGTAAGGCTTTGGATTTCCACAACGCATTGACCTAGGCATTTAAGCCAATCATATCTAAAATTCAAATGGTAATAAAGTATTTTTAAAAATCTTTCGAAGTAGGTAGTGCTACAATCTCTGTGCTTCACAAATCCAAGTTACCATTATTGGCTGCCACTCCTCCATATGCACAGGCAATAAGTCAGGTATTCCTTCCAGTAATTGGGGCTATAAGGTAAACTTAACAAAGCTTCCAGATTAACACAGTTGTAAAAACAAGGCTTCCTAATAACCTGTCATCTGCTTTCCCAATTTCTCTATAATTTTAGTCTGTAGATGACATTCTTGTGGAGTTTTAGGTGACCGTCATATTGCAGCCATCTGGCAGCCTGCTTAAGAAGCACAACTCTGACATTATAAGATGATGCATCAGTGGTTAAAAACAAAACAAAAGGTGGTTGATGTTTATTGTAATAGAACCTTATAAAATCTGAGAGTATTAACTAATTAGTATTTATAAAAGCATCTTCAAACTGAAATATCCATTACCATTGAAAATCGTTTTAACTAGATAAGATATTTCCCCAAGTTGTTTTTTTGTGACACAAAATAAAATAGTGGACATTCAATGATTATAAAATGCTTGTTTTGCTTTTAGAATGGGCATATGATGGATATCAGGGTTTTTTGTGTGTGCTTATGTAATTTCCTTGTTAGTAATTTTTCAATAATTCTGCATGATAAATCTAAACTCCTTAGGTTGACATGAATTCTTTTGTAGTCTAAACCTGATCAACTTTTAATTTAACTCCCATAATACTCAGACAGTAATTATATATCCTACTTGTGAGGAAATACTGAGTAGGGTCCCGAGCTCTCATACCTTTCTCTTTTTTGTCTTTTTGCTCTGATTCATGTTTTCTGATACTTGAAAAGCATTGCTTGTTGTTCACCTGAAAATTTCTTCTTCAAAATTCAGATTTTCCTAAGTTCTCAAACACACCAAGAATTTTTTTCTTCTGTGTTCCTGTAGTGCCTATCCATTTAATCATGTATAATGTATATATATTATAATAATCTGTACAACTATTTCACCCCATTTATCTATTTGTTCATTTAAATATGTGTTAGGGCAGGGTGTGGTGGCTCACACCTGTAATCCTAGCACTTTGGGAGGCAGAGGCAGATGGATCACTTGAGGTCAGGAGTTTGAGACCAGCCTGGCCAACATGGCAAATCCCCATCTCTAATAAAAATACAAAAATTAGCCGGGCATGGTTGGCTGCACCTGTAATCCCAGCTACTCGAGAGACTGAGGCAGGAGACTCGCTTGAACCTGGGAGGCAGAGGTTGCAGTGAGCCAAGATTGCACCCCTGCACTCCAGCCTGGGTGACAGAGTGAGACTGTCTCAAAAAGAAAAAAAAATTATATATGTGTGTGTGTGTGGTAGACTCACAAAAAAACATGTGGTAGACTCTGTTCTAGGCACAGGAAATACAGCAGTTATCTTAATCAGGGTCTAAAATAGAAAGTATTTTGAATATTTACAACAGAGGGGGTTTAAAGTGGAGTATTGGTAATTCAGGTGATGGAGGAGACTAGAATCCAAACAGGGCCCATGGAAGCAGCCAGAAGTTAATAATAGGAAACCAGCAGCATTCCAACTGGAGAAGCTGAAAGAGGTGATGCTGCGAGAACCCAGGAACTGTGGTCGCCCTTCATAAACTGGAACCATGACTACCTGCCTGTGAAGGCTACTAGCCCTTGAAAGCCACCTGAAACCATGTGGGAGAAAGAGCTTCTATCGGAGAGGCCATCACAGGAGCAAACTGAGGGAGAAACACGCTGGCTGCTCCTTTCTCCTGTTCTTCAATCAATTAGTCCTTTCTATTGTTATTAGTTAATTTGGAAGCCTGCAATTAAAAAAGCCTGAGAAGTGTCATCTGTAGGTTTGTATCTCGCAGTGGCACAGAGCACAGCAGAGGAAGAGTGCAGAATGGATTTTAAGGCAAAAATGCCCAGGATTGGAACCGTGGTGAAAAATCAGAAACATTTTCTCGGCCTTCACAAAACAGTCTGAGCATTTCATTCTATCTCATTTCTGTATTCCTAACTCCTTTTGTGGCAATTGCACATGATAAGTGGCCAGTATACATCTTATTACCTTAATAGAGAAATGAAACAGGTAGAAAATAAATAATCATTTTGATCTCACGGTTCTTTCCACAACTCTGACAAACTGCTTCACAGGAAGACACTTTGAATGGCAGTTTTATCACATGATATCAAATAAGCAGAACATAGCTTTCACTTCCCTCGTGGGCATTTGAGTTCTCTATACATATTGAATTTTCTCTGGTGTTTTGCTTTAGGCCCCATAAATCTGATATCATTCCAAAGCTTCAAAGTCTTGAGGATTATCAGTGTCACTGTATTCCAGGTGATGTAAATTGTTGTGACAATTTCCAGGTTTCATTCTGTTGTATTTTGCAGGACAGAGCCTGTCCCAACAGCCCTTCTTGCAGATGTTGCATTCAACATTCTGTGAGAAGATCATTGGATTTCCCTTGTGCAATCTGGGCATGAGATGGGCATTGGAATTGATCGCAACCTTTTCTGGAGCAGACATTTCCAAGATTCTGTTGAACTTGTTGGCAAACTCTCTAAGTGTTATGAGTAGCATTTAGATTAGCAGCTGTTTCTCTTACTCCTATAAGGATTTTCTCCCCGGCCAATGTCTTTTTCTGAGCCATTCTAAATGCCGAAATTAGTTCAAAAAACATGGATGGGGAGATTGTATGAACACTGCATACAAAATGATTCAGTTCAGTAAACATTTTGGCATGTGGATTCTGTGCTTGGAACTGTGCTGAGCAGAGGGTGAGGGAGACAAAATCACAGAGCAGTTAAAAATGTGAGCTAGAATTAGATGGCTTTGATTCCACTGTTCACTGAATATGTAACCTAGGGCAAATTGCTGTCTTTTTGCATTGGTCTTCTAATACATAAAAAGGGGATAATAATGGTATACACCTAAAAGATCATTTTAAATATTAAATGAACTAAGGCATGTGGAATGGTGAGAACAATGCCTTGTACATAGTGTTGGTCATCATCATCATCATCCTTATTTAAAAGCACTGCAGAGTTTGCACACTGCTGAAGGGCAAGGATTGAGGCGCCTCCACCTTTGCATCCCCCCAGTGCCTAGCGCAGTACCTGGGCCACAGTAGCTATTCCCATTTTTAAAAATTATTCAGATGCAGTGAAATGCTTCAAATTGCTTATTATATCCTATTAGAACATGCCCTAATTTTCATCCCTGATTCATTCAGTCAGGAGAAATGAGCCTTTCGCCCAGCATCCTGGCCTTTAGGCTGACTCTCATTCTCTGTCCACCTTCAGTTTGCATTTCGAGATAATTGGAGTTCAAGAAGAGAGTGGAGACAACAAGGGAAGCCACCAGTGATGAGAAAGGCAAATACAAAGTAAACACAGTGCACTACAGTAAGATGACACAAATCCTGGCACCAAAAAGGAATAGAATGAATGGAAACTATACCCTTTCCAAAAGCTTGCGCACTTTAAAGGTTTCCACTCTCTTGAAGGCTTTCAGGTAGGTCTCATTACTTAGAACACCTGCCCCCTCCTTCCTCCAAGCATCCACATCCTAACTATCCTTTTTAGTCCAAGGATGTATTTCTCCTGGGGCCCACAGGAGTAATTTCAATACATGACATAACCTCCTTATAGACGTGAGTAGGTATTGCTTAGAGGCCTCCAAATTTGATCTTGTTTTCACTTAATTTATTTTTTCACTGGGTAACTAGCTCATTTATCAAGGTATATTGAGTGCCTTGTCTGTATCAGGCCCTGGGCTAAAGCACAAGACACAGGTGAATAACTCCAGTGCTTTGATCTCACAAAACACAAAGAGACATCATTGTATGAACAGTTACATTTGTGAGAAAACTTTAAGCAGAAGTATACATGAGTGCTGTGTGGGCAGAGAAGTAGGAATGACTAAATGTTTTTATTATAGACATTTTTTGGCTACATATCCAGTCTTCCTCAAATCCTAACTTTCTCATTCTCTTAACATTCAATTAGCTGGTCAATTCAGTTTGCTCATTCAATAATTATTTATTGAGTTCTTGCTGTATGCTGACCTTTGCAGAAATCTAAACTATAAATGATATTTCTTTCCATGTAGGACTTTATAAAATATTAGGGAGAGAAAATAAAAACTCACAATGCCTCTCTAAACAATAGAGGTTATAGTTTAAAAAGAATACACGGAGGGGGCGGACCTTAGCTTGGGCCTGCAGGTATTTACAGAAACCTGGTACCTGGAGGACAGAGGAAGAGGACCCTCTAAGCAAGGAAGATGACTCGGAAGCCTCCTGAGAGTGAATGGGCCCATGTTGTGTTGAGAAGACATATAGAAAAAAGGAAAATGATTCAATTCAGGGAGTTGAGAGGGAGAGGTGATAGGAGATAAGGTTGGATTGATGAGAGGGATCAAATCATGTAGGGCTGAAAAATCTTAGAAAAAAACTGTATAATTAATTAGAGTATCTCATGCATACTCTGTGCCCAGCACCCCATTCTACACCTTCCAGGAAAACAGAAGGCGAATAAATGAATTACAAGTTTTCTTTGACAAACTGAATACACTAGATAGTTCCATTGTGAAGAGAAGTTGCTGTCTTGTAGCCTGAACTTAATATTTAACTTCTTGTCTTTGCCACCTTTATTAAACGTCAGCCGCCGTCACTGCCTTTAAACCTTTTCACTTTGATTTCTCGGCTGTTGTGGGGTCTATTGGTGGTCACGTAGAAAATCACGCTGGTTGCTAGATTCCTAAGCTGTGCTCACACTGCTTGCCTTTTGTCTGCAACTCCTGAGATGGTGACACCTTGTCAACAGTGTCACAATCCAATATGGGCCAACCTTTTACCTTGTCACCTTCCAGACTGATGTTTTTGAAAATGTGTCAACAACACAGATGCTTGCAGGGCAGTTGTGGAGGTGAGGGTGTGGGTAGATGTGTGGTTATAGTCATGCTGAGGAAAAAGCTTATTTATACAGATAAATAAAATGAAACATCACAGAAAAATAAATATGTAATTTTTTTTGACTTGAATAACTAGACAATTTCAAAGGAATAAAAGCAGCAGAGCTTTGAAGACAACCAAGCAAGTTACTAAGCATTTAAACAAAAATTGAATATTTATACAAAGTAGCATGAAAAATAAGCATGGAATAGAGTCAGGGTTCCTATGGGGCTTCTAAGTAGAGGGCTGAGAAATGAATTTCTCTTGATACTCTTCTTGGTTTCAAAGGGTGCCCAGATTATCCCAGAGGCCTCCATGTGCTCCGTCTCTGTCCCTCTCACTGCTGTTTTTGACCTGGGCTTTCCTCCTCTGTTGCCTGTGTGACGAATAAAATTCAGGCTTCTACCCTCCCTCAGCTTCTCCCCTCACATCAGCAAAGGAAAATACATGGCTGCTCTTCTAGGGATTTCCAAGGGCTTCTCCAATCATGCCCTCAGAAAACTCCAAAAGTTTTATTCTCCAAGAAAACTTCAGCCTCTTGGGTTGGGGACCCCATCACAAGACTCTTTCTTTATTCACCTGCAGAAGAAAAAGTAGCCACACACGGACTGAAATATCCATTTTGGTGAGTCTCTTGAGGCTTTCATAAAGGAAGCTAAAACAGGAAGTTTGTGCCAGTGCAGATGAGGACAGGAGTCAGCAGAGACTGCAGGCCATACAGCTCTCCAGAAAAGGAGTCTCAGGGTTTAGCTTCTCCTTTTGACTCTCACTTTCTGTAGCCAACAAACATGTTAATTTCAACCAGGCCAGGCCAAGCTTTGCTGTGAGGAAGGCATCAGACAGCTGTATGTCCAAGGCAAAATAGGAAACATGAAGAACAATCAGGATCTCGGGTTGAGGTTCGACGTTTTTCCTTTTTTCTGTACAAAAGGCAGCCATTTTCCTGTATTCAATTTGTAAAACAGAGTTTAGATATATTATCTGTCCTCAGATTAGTTTGGTACCGTTGGTGTGGAAGGGCAGAAACCACATAAGAATGTGATGATGGCATGCAATAATACTACTTTGCCTACAGAGTTTTCAGATTACGTTTTTAAAGTTTATTCACTCCAACATACTTGCTGATAACATACTACTTATCTGGGGTGGTGGAGGACACCAGGAAAACAAAAATATACAGTTTCTTACCCATAGGAGCTTACAGGCTTGTGGAAGAAATGCTGGTGCTGTTACTCACAGCAGATGTCCCCCAGACCCAAGATACATTTGCATTAATAGCTATGAGATTGCAAGGAAGAAAGATTGTGCCTGGTGAGGGGCTTCAGACAGGAAGTTGGATTTCCTTTGAGATTTTAAGGAAGGAGAAGTAAAATCAACTCTTCTGACAGTGAGAATGGGTAGAATGATTCAAATAAAAGGGAAACGGAGTGAGGAAAGGCGTAGAATTAAGAGAGTCTATAGTTTGTAGATTTGGAATTAGTGGGAACTCTGGCTTGACTGAAAATAAAAGGTATATGAAGTGATTTTGTCACACATTTTAAAAAAGATGGAGAACAGTTTAGTTTCTTCATAAAGGGCTTACATACAAGGATGTGTAGTCTTTATAGCAGTGACAGCCACAGGATTTATTGCACAGGATGGTACCTTGACAAGGTCTTTAAGGCTCAGTGAGAGGTTTCCTTCCATGTACCTACCCTACAACATCATGCATCATACTGGATTGTAACTGCTTCTCATATATATACTCTTTTATAGACTAAAGATTCTTTTTAAGGCAAGAACTACTTTTTGAAAGATGAGCTTTTAGAGAATACTAGTTAGAGCTTCGTACATATCATGGACTAAAAAAGTCTTTTGAATAAATAACTGAGGAATATCAGAGCTGACAAATATTGTACCAGTCCAGGGAAGTCAGGGGTATCTTGGATAAATACTTCACAGTTCCTGGGGGCTGAGTGGATGGGGAAGGCAAGGAAATGGTTTTCAACCTTGTGACTTTGGATGGTGGTCCTTGGACAGAAATAAAATAGTAAGAAATTGTCACTGCTATTTTGATGGGAAAATGTGCTGGCACACTCTTCCAAACCCTCAAAATACAAGCTAAAATAGCATGCCCAATCTCTATAAATGGATGACATCAATTATAAAACTAAATCAATATGCTTATGAAATTTAATGTTTGCTTGCACATATATTTTTTAAACTTCCATATATTAAAAGGTAACCTGTGCATCTGTCAGATGTTTTCTGAGTGTCAATATGCAACTTAATATCTTGCCTCAGGTCCAATGAGAAACCAGACGATTTTACCCCCCAAAATTTAAGAAAACTCCCATAGAAAGGATGAAACAAAAGTGGTGGATCTGTTATTCATTAAATTGTTATAGTATGGGGCTCAATGGTAGCTCTGCCCTGTTACTCCGTACAAATCATCCTGGTGGTGTAGAAGTGGAGATATTATCAAAGAAGTGAAGAGACTGTGGTTGCCTTCAGTTCAGTGTCTGGACTCACTGTGTCACTTCCTTCAATACTACTAACTGAAATGTAAAATGCTATTTAATTACAAGGTTTTAAAAAGTTAAACGCTGAATATTTAACAGGTTAAACTTACAGAATTAAGCATAACATTAACAGAGAGAAATTGTTAGTGGTGGTAGGGCGTTATGTTCAGGAACGCAATTTTTTACAAAAAGAGCCCTAGAAATAGTGATAGCTATAAATCAGTGCTCCAGGAGAGCTACAAAATGTTTCAGGTATTTGGAGCAGAGAGAGATCTTTTATAGCTAGATGAAAAGTACAAGGATTCATGTACTCAGGAGTACATGAACTTGACCTTGAATTATGGGTAGATTTGCAACAGGCAGCAACTCGAAGAAAAAGAATCCAAATAATACACTACAGAAAACTATTCCACTCCTGAGCTGCTGTTATTAGAACTAGAAAATTGACTATGCTGTAAGCCTACAACTATTAAGAAATGTGTATCCCAGAAGTTAACCAGGAAACACATAAAGAATAGAAATGTTCCCAATTTCAGGGCTGCAAAAATTAAGTTGGATGTTGACAGAGAAAAATGTGTAATAAAATTCAGATTAGTTACAATTTATACTATGTTAGAAGAATGCAATTCCCTTGGAAGAAACTTTATTTTCCCATTGACTTATAGTTATAGATGTGATTAATTCCATCACTGATTTATTATTACTGGTAATGAATACTAGTACTATAGCTTAAAGTAGCTCTCTTTCTTGTACGTCAAGTAGTTAATGACCTGTAAATGAACTCAAGTATGTTAGGGAAGCTCATTATTTAAGGTAATTATTTAGCAAAGCAATGATCCTTTGGTTATGCAAATTACTGACATTAAATTATAAATTTGTAAGTATCTAGTTTTATGTTTCATTCTGGGCCCTCAAAGCGACCTTCCAATCCAGGTATTGCTTGCTCTAAAGTTAAAATGAAAATATATACTTCAAGAGTAAGAGAGAGTGTAGATGTTGCCAACATTATGAGATTCCTACATTTTCCTGCAGGTGATACAGCTGGAAATGATGCCCAGGATGATAGTGATGATGGTGATCAGAACAGTGATGGCCTTGGCTTGACATGTACCCACCACAGGTATTTATTTAGATGTATGAATCTAGTATATACCAATAGAAGACATATCTAAGATTTTCAGCTTTAATGCCACTTTATTTGAAGACTGTTTTTCTCAGATAGACATTTGTAATATTGTGTATGTGTACACCCACTTAAGTCCCAAACATTTAGTTGCTACTGGAAATAATCTGTGCATGGTGGCATGGAGGAAGGGTAGCCGGGGGGGAAAAAGCAGGCAAATCAATAAACCTTTTCAACACTGTGTGCTAAGTGAAATAGATGAACTATGGCCAGATACTTGGAAAAGATCCAGAAGGACCATTTGGTCTAGACTGGGAATAAGTTGAGAGTCAAAAGAAGTATAAATTGGAAATGGTGACTGGGGCAGAAAGAAAAAGCAAGTGAGAGGTGGGAGGCAATGGGCTGTTCTTGGAACTGCCAAGAATTCAGTGGGGTTGCAATGCTGAGTATAAGGTGGTGGTGGAAAATGAGGCTGGAGAGGGATGAGAGGGAAGCAGGGGCTTGACCATGAAGGGTCATGTGTGAAAGGTTTGGTAAGAAATTTTTACTGAGTGAGAAATTGGGAGATATTGAAGGGATTTTAAGCAAAGGAATTATAAAATTGGATTTTCATTTCAGTAAGATCACTTTAGCTTCAGCATTAAGAGAGGGCGAAGGGTCAGGAAGGAGGTAGAGCCAGTCATAGCCTATTTAGCAGGGGGCAAAGTACAGGAGAAAGGTCCTCTGTGTGTTAAGCTAACATTTTTGTTGCTGCATCTGGGCAATATGGGACTGGATGTCTATTTACTAACATACAGAGGCATTCAGTATTTTACCAATCATAAGTGTACTATGTGCTAGCTGAATTTGTTGCCAGTAAAGGGTACTGGATTCAGTCAAGGAAAGCTGCCTGAAGGATATTGCTATAACCTACATGAATGTTAGCAAAAGAAGTCACAGGAGAGAACGAGATTGTCGAACACAAGACACTCAACAAGAAAAATTAACAAGGCTTAGCTATTTATTGGAGGATGGGACTGGGTGAAAGGGAGGGGGATAGGGGATAATTTATCTTCTCACTTGGCCAAACCGGTGGAAGGTGTGGCCATTCTTTGGTTCAATGATAACAGTGCAAGAAGAGGAGTAGAATGGTGGGGGGTGGGGACATTGGTTAGAGTTTGTTTGAGGTGTCCTGGGAACATTGAGGAAGAGATGTTTGTTTGGAGGTATTTGATCATGTAATTTTGAAGCTCAAGGGAAAGATACAAACGAGCTGCAGATTTAAATGTCATCAGACTCATCAGACTACGGGTCGGATTTGGAGCCATTCACAGTGGGTTGTGTCTTTCAAGTTGAGTGTAAAGAATAGGATGCCACCATTCTGGGTGGTGAGTCCTAAGTGTTCCCCAGGCTAAAACGCATCTCTCTCTCTCTCTCACACAGACACACACACACACACACACACACACACACGGATAGATCTTGGAAATAATAAAGCACATTAAAACAGACATGAGATTTACTGCACTACTGCAACCATTCTCTTACAGATCTCAGTATTTAGTAAGCCTGGTTTTACAGGTGTAGGGGAGATTTGTTCTCAAACATGTCTCCATGTGATTCAGAATACTCCTCTCTTCTTTCCCTTCACATGGCTGAATATGTGCTCACAGACTTCTTAGTGTAGAGCCAGCATAGCCAAGTCATTTGTCTTCAGTCAGTCCTTCTTAGAATACTAAATGCTATGGGAGAATCTTAATCGATCTCCAATAAAAAATTAAGAAGGAAATTATTCTCAATTTATATTATAAATTGGATCTCTTGTTTCCTACAGCTTTTTCCTATTCTTAGTTTCTTATATCCATCCTTTTTCTCAGTTCTTCTCTAAGCCTTCATTCCTGTCAGAATTACTACAAGAGATATATAATATTTCTTCTTGCTTTCTGTCTCCCTCTCAGAAATCCTTTCTGCATACAGATGCCAACATGCTTCTAAACCCCCCCTTTCATGTCACTCACCCAAGGGCTGACAATGATTTTTCCATTGCCAATTACATCCAGTGCAGACTTCTTTCCTTCCAAGCTCTCCAGAATAAAATCCCACCCAGCCTATACAATGGTATTTCAGGTTTCCCTGATACAGCTTTTGAAGGCAGTCAGCACTCTCTCTTCATTGACTCTTCTCACTAGTCTCCTATAATTCTTACCTTTGCTATGAGTTTCGCCATGATGGGATCTCAGCAGTAACAAACCTGGTTTATTAGAAAGCTCAGGGATGAGACTCAGAATCCCTGACGCTAGCTTTGGAGCGTAGTGACCTCTTTGGAAAGTGATTAGCTTCTCATCCGTGATACCAGGATACCTACTAAGGACATTCTACATTGTCTTATTTTTGAAGAGAAAATAAGACAATCTATGTGAAAGTGTTTTCTAAATTATAAAGTGCTATATAAAGTAAAAACTGTTTAATCAAAACTTTTAACTATCTGAAAATGAAGAATACACGATTTTTTAAACTATATATATGTTGGATATCTTTGAAAAGATCAGTCTTATTAGATCCATATTACAAGTCACCGTTATTTGAAATAATTAAAAAGAGCGACCCAGAAGTTGGGAACAGAAAGAGAGGCCAAATAAATTCAGACACTTTAAGTAATTCTTAACATTGGCTTTCCAATAAAGCAGCCTGTATGGTTTTTAAAAGCACAGGTGATTTTATCAGGCTAGCTAGTGGTCATTAAAAGTGGGGGGACTAGGAAAGGTAAATTAAGTTAACTGGAGAGTTAGAACTGTGCTCTGGCCAGCTTCCATGAGGAGGACAGATAAGTGTCACAGGAGTAACAAACATCATTAAAAATTTAAAAAATCAACAAAAAATTAAGTGCTAATATATGTATTATCAACAACAAAGTATATGTCTTGATTCCAATCACTCTAGAAATACTTGTTAAGAGCCTAGGATGCATCTTGACAGTCAGTACAAGGGCCAAGAGAATATTAGATTTTGTTTTAGAGTTGTGAAGTGTCTGGTGAATAAGTAAATGAAAATTAATAATATTAACAACATTACTCATTAGTACTAATTTAAAGATTCAAGATATTAAGGGTGCAGTTTTCATTTCAGTGAATGCAATGGTTTGTTCTTTCCCCCAAGTTTTGCTTGCATTTGTCTTTTCCATTCTGCGTTGTTCATCTTGTACTATTCTAGAATTATTTCCAAATGTGTTTGCTTTCTTTTCACAAAAAAATTGAAGGTTCCTTAAGGGCAAGACAAAATCTAATGTTCTCTACTCCTTATACTTACTGTCAAAAATGCATACTAGACTCCCAACAAGTATTTCTAGAGTAACTGAAATCAAGTCTAACAAAAGAAGTTTGCTATCTAAAACTTCTCAGTTATGAATATATCATGAATAAAAAATTATTTTACTTATTGTAAGAATATACAGTAAGCTCATAATTTTTTACTATTAATGGGTTTACTATTTATTTATGGACTAAGATCTTATTCAGTTAATAAGATGTATTTTATTGGTGCTTTAAAAATCATTTTCTGATTACTTATCAGGTCAAAAATGCTTAGACAATTCAGGACATTTCATTTGAAATACTCCTTTAGATATTATGGCCAGATGTTACAAACTGACACACGTACAAACATACAAGAATCTTTTGTTTCAATGCTATACTTCTTGACAGAATTTGAAATTAAAACGGCACTCATACAATCAATTTAAATCTGTTGAAAGTACATGGGGGAATACTGAAAAGACTTTCTTTTTTTCCCTCACTTTAAAAACAAAAAAGGCAACATCATTTTTAGAGTTTCTTGAGACCTTCAAATACATAGTCCCTAGAAGCAAGATTCATCAAGAGGAGAATCTAAAGCCTAACTGAGTTTTCAAAATACTGCCCACATATACCGTACTTGTTGAACAAATTCAGATTTATTGAAAGTAAACATTTACATTGGCTACAATGTTGGAACTATTACAAAGCTGGATAAAAGAGGCTTGAGTAGCAATAGAAAGCAGGAGCAATAAAAAGTGAATAGAGAAAATATTTGGCCTTACTCATCTCTTGGCAGTATTTACATTATGTACATATTGTTAAATATTTATAATAATTCTAAGGCACCAAAGGCTAAATAGCAGGTTGCAATACTATTCTGTGCACAAAAATCAAGAAATGTATTGTAAAGAGGCTGTATAGTTAAAGAAACATAGGCATATCTTAATGTTTACATAAAGGAGTGGCTGCATTTTTAAAAATCTCAAATGATACATTAAATATTGGGCAGATCAAAGATATTATTTTTAGAACATCAAATTATATTGACTATGTAAATAAGCACTATTTTTTACTGACTTGCTGGTAAATGTGAAATGTAATCTATTCGTCAACACAGCTTTTTTCACACTCATGGATATGTTTTGTCTAAAAACTACTTGAAATTCTTCTGACCTACAAAAACTTATCCTAATATTCCATAATGTATACAAAATTCCCAAGAAGAATTTACTGGGTAATAATATACATCAAATCTATATATAATCACACAAAAATTTAGCAGGCATTAAATGCCAAAATGCTTGAATATTCAGTCTGCCATTCCAGTGTAGCAGTTGGGTGGTTTCATCCAGTTGGGTGGCTTTAGGTAATGGACATAAAATTGGCCCATGTAGAAAATCGATCTCAAAATAGACTAATTAATTTCAAATTTTGCAACCTAAATTGTTTCAAATAACTCATTGGGTGTTAATCCTGACATTGTTACCAGTGACTGAAATATCCATGTTACCACATTGTCCAGAAGTAACTGACAACATCTGTGTCCAGTATGGTCTTCCTGTTGAATTATTTCATGACTTCTATTTGCAAAATTTTATTTGTTCCTGACATTGAGAACCCAATTTACCTTACCAACAGTTTATCATTTGTCTTGAGGTAGTGTTATAATAAAGAATACAGCAAGACAATAGAACATCATAATGTTTGCAAAATGTGCTTCAAATGCCACCATGAAATCCATATTTATTTAGATGGTAGATGACCCAATGCTGAGTGGCCCCTTCATGACATATTAAATTACCATCTGATGAAGTTATCCAGACTCTTTAATGAGGATGATGAGTTTTTCGTTAAAACTTTCTGAAACCCCATGCTCTAAGGCAAGTTATGGTTTAAAAAATATTTTTATTATACAAAGTACTGCTAAAATTCTTTCAGTTATTTAAAGATTCATAGACTTACATACTATAGATTTTCTTTCTTTTAGCAAAGGGGAGAAAAATGAAGGAATTTCTTCTCTAAACTGAAATATTCAAAGAAAAACATTCAGAGCATTAACAATAGCTTGGGTTGGTTTTTTACATAGTACTTAACAGTAACTTTTACAATGTGGCACTTTTAAAATTAAACTTTAAATAAAAAAAAAAAAAAACAGCTTTAAACCCAACGTATGACTGAGATTTACTGAGCAACAAGTATAAAATTTATTCCAACATAGTGCACTCAAAGACACCAAAAGTGTCTTACTATAATGCATTTTATAGCACTAGATTATTTGTATATTATTACTTTTTTCTGTTCTCAAATGTTCGTTTTCTTCTCCTTTTAATACAGTGAAAGAGAACAGATTATTCATAGTAAAATGTTTATAAAATCAGCAATGCAGGAAAAAGTAGAACTAATAAATTAATAATTTTCTTCCCCTACTTCAAGGATGAAAATAAATGACTGCCTTTGCTCGATGGGTTACTATCTAAGTAGCAATGGCTACACAATTAATAAAACCATTACAAAGCATTGGTGAACAGATTTCAAATAATTATAAAAACACAATACAATATCAAATGTTTGGAATCATCAAATAAGTGAATAGATAATATTTTAATGAATGACTGAATTAAAGCATGATAACAGTGTTCAAATCTCCAAATTGTATGGACCTGCTTGGATTTTGGAAGCACATTTATATGTTAATGGTAGTAATTGAAATTAGATTCTTTAGAAATACAGAAAATCATCTTTATCAGTTATTATAGTATCCCGATTTCAAAAAGTTCAATTAAAAAATAAGATTGATTCTCCTTAGAATATTTGCTTACAAAGGTTCTGACGCAATTGTTTGAAACAAAATCTGTCATTCTACATCATGATACAACTCAATTAACTGTCATAAGAAGACATCTTACTTTATTATCATAAAAGATGCCTAGCATTAAACTATCAACTACTTAATTTCCTCAGATAGGTGAACCTACTCTTAAGTCACCAGAAACAGTTTTTTTATGCCAACTTTCCTTAAACAGTCTTTCTTGAGTCCTACCAGTTACTGTTCCAGTTCAGACTCCAATACTATATTCTTTACAGATCACTCCAATATTAAGTAAAGCCATAATGGATTAGGTCGGTGGCTTTTAAATTATGCTGGAGGCACTCTACAGAGTTTATTGGAGGTGCCTCAGTGGTCCTAGTTGTCAAACAGATGGAGTTCCAAGATCCCGTCTCCCAAATCTTGGTATTAGATCTTCATGTTTGTCATGTATAGACTGTCTAATGTATAGATTAATTTCAAAAAAATAATTATGTTGCTTAAAAATGTTTTAAAAACACAGTTAAAGTGATTTGGGAGACTGCGATGTCTTGGCAAAAAAATAGCAAGGTCCTCATGTCCCACACTAATCTCCAAATAAGTGGTCATAAAACACTGGATAGGATATTATATCTTTGCCCTAGCCCAGAGTTCAGAGCCACAAGTCAAAACAGATCAATGCTTTAAGTAGATACTATCAAAATGATTAATATCCCAACCACTTCAAGCCTGTTTTTTCTTGCAGAAATAAGTGGCATATCAATTATTTGCAATATAACAAAACAAATGATTAGAAAATACTTCCTAAACTGCAACCCTTAACAACATGTATGACCTTTTTCTCACCTTTTATGCCAGACAAAGGAAATAAACACAGCAGTTAATCACATTATACTTGCAAATGACTATACATTTTTATTTTTTTTTTACATAAATTAAAATCAGATAGAGCTTTGATTCAGGGTTTGAATAGAGTGGCAGACTCACTAATTAAACTGCTTTCATGAATGGCCTTGTTCCAAAGACAACATGTGGGAAAATAAACACTGTCAATTAAAACTTGATGAATAAGAACTCTAGGACTCAAAGAATAAGAAGTAATTTTGATGAAATATGACTCTTGAAAAGGAAATGCTGAGAGCTGGTGTTACTGTTCTCTATAAACTTATTTGTGGTCTTTTAATATAAAAGAAGCATCAAAGTTTGTGTTCTTTCTCAATATGAAAAAAATAAGCAGAGGTATTAGATGAACAAATATAAAAATGCTGGTGTGGCATAAATAAAATTGTATAATGTTTTCTTGTAGTAAATAAAAAATATATATGGTTCCTTTAAATTCCGAGGTCTTTCTTTTAAATACATAATCATTTGAATATAGATTCGGTCTACCAGGCCATGTATGTTCCCCAAATTGTGACTTTTAGATAACATTTTAAAAGAGCTGAATTTCTTCAGACAAACAGAAAAATTGTCTGCAAATATTTTCAGTGAATGAATGGTGGTAAATCTGGCTCGCATCTTGATTTATGTCCAAATTTATTGCTTACTAAATATTATTATCTTCCTTCCATTAAATGAGGATAGAATTGTGAAGCTAAGCCATCTTTCTGGTCAAAACATACGTATGAATATACACAAATATATTCACAACCACACATTTTGATGCATGAATGTATAGATGTGTGTATTACATACTTTCCGGCAAAGCACTGCTTCTAAGACCTACTTGTTTTTTTATGAAGAAAAATAGAAGAATAGGGAACATCCCTTCCAAAACATTAGAATGCCCATACTACTAATGATATAGCACATCAGAATGTGCAAACAGTATACTTATTGCAAAGTATCTGATAGATTTAGATGCCATTATAAAATGTTCTCAATTCTATTTTGGTAACCTAAAATGTCGGTATATAATACCAAATATCGAGTTAAAGAGTTTAGTATAAAAATATCAGCACAAAACAGTTTTTTCAATCTGTTTATTGTGTGAGCAACCCAAACTTCAGTTTAAGTGCTGTTGAAATTTTATTACTAGATTCCATAACCCTACAATTGATAAATCTTATACCATTTTAGGTATTTAATGAGATACTTAGAAATACTAAGAAAAAAAATCAGTATTCAAAGGGTTAATTTTGTTTATAATAACAATAAATAATTTTATAATCTTCTTCAGTTCAAAATCCAGCTTTGAACCCGAGGAAGGCTTTCAAATCATGTTAATTAAATGGTGGTCCTTTAACCAGTAGCAGTTTGATTACCAATTACTCGGAGGATCTCTTTGTGAATGCCTCCTTCTTGTGTATTAATATTTGCATCTCCCACTTGGCCATCTTCATAGCTGAAATACAAAATATAAAAAGATAAAAACATTTTAAAAGATGGCAGCATTTAAAACAGCTTAGAAATGCTATTTGATACCTAAAATATAGCCCAAGAGAATCAAAAGCAAGTTATGTGGTTGTTTTTCAGGTGTATTTAACAATGTGTTCCCATTGCAAAACACAGAACAGCCCATTCTATGTCATGCCTAAATTTTCCCCTTTCTTCAATTTTTTTTTTCATCCCCGCATAAAAGACTGTCTGAGCTGCAAGAAGCTTCTCAGTGTCTTTGGCCTTGCAGGCATTTCCCATAGCAGCTGCTATGAAGTCTACTATAAAAAAATATAACAGCTTCAACTTTATGTTGCTAAGATTCCAGACTTCTTAACTCTATTCCTACTTCGATCATTTCTTTATTTTCTGACTGATGACACTTCACTTTCTACCACTGCTTCTTTGCCATGCCTGCCTTCTAATAATTATTCAGCCATAATCAGTGCTGCCCTTTTTCTTATCACTGGTTGCACTATTTAATCTGACTGTAACATATTCTTATTTATGCTGGCACTTCACAAAAGAATGCAAGCCTGCTAAGTTTACTTTAGGAGTAGAAGGGAAAATATAATATTAAAGAACAGCAATTACTAAGTTCTTTAAAAAGAAATAATTACATTGTAGATGGTAATTCATTTTTCTTAAATAAAGTTACTTGGGCAATAAGAATTTCCTAAGAATGAATTTTCAAGCTTTCATGATCATATTCAGAGGGGAACAAGTGACAAATTAATTTTACTTCATAAAAATGGCTTCAAGACAGAAGCTTTAGAAAAGTGGTAATTACTTGAAAACAGATAACCAAGGATATAAGCACAGCGTCTCAAAGATTAATACTAGCCACTATCTTTTCCTGAAATAGCAAAATACAGGAAAATGAAAAGATGACATACAGCAGAGAGAACTTGGCTCCTTATGTAATCCACTGCTTAACCATCAACTGATAACTGCATTTGTACCAAGTCTAAATTCTTAACTAAATGACCCAAGGTTGTCTATTTGGCTAATTCTTATCACTGTTTTAGATATACTTAGCAAGTTTCAACTTACATATACATGGAAATGACACCTCACGGTGAAACATTACCCTAAGAAAAAGAATGGGATATGTGGTACACAGCCCAATTACAGATATTTTCTCAGGACAGTAAGCGCTCTGTTACTGAGATTAATTCTCCATCACTTTTATTGCATCCTCTTCCTTGGCCTCTCATTTCAATGATGATTTTATATATGAATCACACCTCAGTTTTCTCTCTTCTCATGATATGCAAAATCAATGATTTCAGCCCCTTTCAAGTTTTAACTATCACCTACATGCTAATTCCTAAAGCTCTACCTCCGATTCTTAAATTTTTCTCTCTATATAACTTTCCTACAGATAACACAAATCCAGTATATTCAAAGCCCTTATTTTTTGACCCTAGGACTGCTACTTTTTACGCTATCCATATCTCAATTTGATGTACCGTCATCCAGCAACACAAAATCTTTAGTCATTCTTGGCTGTTCTTTGTGCCTAAACCCAATTAATCACCAAGCTGTCTTGCTTCCATTTTCTTAAATCTTCTCTCTACCTTTGTTTAGGCCTCCATTGTCATTCATCTAAATGAGTGGTTTTCAAGTTGCAGATTGTGTATAACTAGTGGGTTTTTAAATTAATTTAGGTTGTCTAGAACAGCATTTTAAGTGACTAAGATAGAATCGAATTGAATCGAATCAAATAGAGAACATTGACTTTACTACAGATAGAAGGAATTATTTTTTTCTAAGTCACAATGTCAAACACATTTCTTTTTGTGGTAAGAAAAACTGACCTAGAATGTTGTTATAACATTATAACTGATCTCTCTGTCTCTACACTTATCCCCATCATCTGTCCTACAAGATCTACTCTCCACCCTGCAAAAGTGATAGAAAAATGGCCTTTATCTCACTTACAGAACAAAATCCCAGTTATTGGCAATACGAGTTCCTTCGTCATTCAAATACAGACTTCCTCTCCAGTCTTGCCCCATCACTCCCCCATCACTCTTTTCAGTCAGATAGAAGGGTTTGTCTACCCAAATATTATATGTACCCTGACACTTAAAAAGCATTAGAAGTTAGTGGAGAAGATATGAGACTCAAATTCTTTGAATAAACTATAATAATTTAAGACTGAAAGAGCACAGAGGAAGAGAGAGCAGAGAGCAAAAGTGGGAGTGAAGGCAAGAGTGAGAACTACAGAGAGAGAGAGAGAAAGAGAGAGACAGTATGCTTAAAAGTATTAAATAAAATGCATATTTTTCTACTGTCTAGGAAACCCACAGGAAGCACAACAGTTGTGTGTTGAAGGACAAAGTTGACCAAAGGCATTCAGGCGTTTTAAATTTGATGCATATATAATAATCCAGAGAAATCAAACATCCATTTAATTTGGGCAACTGGCAAGGCTTAGATACATAAGTTGCTAGTGGCATTAGAGTAGTTATTACAATAGGGTATACAGAACATGTCACAGCTATTTATGATTTAAGAGTAAAGTTCTTTTATGTCTGGAAAGCAACAGAATTTAAAAGAAATAGAACATGAATGATACCACTAGGGAGATGATACATTTGACTGGGTTTTGGTAGAATGAAAAATGAAAACGTCTAAAAGGAGACAAGACTTATTCATATTCTCAGGAGTGTAAAAAGATTACTAAAATTTTAACGAAAAATTAACCAATTTGCTTTAAAATAATAGAAACTAGGATATTAGATGAAACTTAGCTGCCTGGAAATTTCTTAGGTATGTCAGGACATTTCATAAATAAAAACTTTTGAAATTATTGACAATTTGGTGGGAGGATCACTTGAGTCCAGGAGTTTGAGATCCACCTGAGTAACACAGCCAAGACCTCATCTCTACAAATTAGAAAAAGGACAAGGCAGCCTGAGCTGTCCAAACATAGGGTGAGCAGAATTCAGAGAAAAGACAGAATCATTTCAGACTGGGAGGTCAGGGAAGGTGCCAAGGAAAAGAGCATGTTTGAATGAGCCTTGAAAAATAGGCTAATGGTCTAGCTGGTAAGAAGGCCAAGGCATTTGGATTGACTGAGCAAAGGCACAATAGTGGGAAATGCAACTCCAAGTTGTTTTTAAGAAACAGCTTGGACAAGAATTTCACTTAATCAGTGGTTTGTGCATGTAACTGAAGTAAGGTAGAAGCGACTCTGTATGTTGGAGAATGCCATGCTTCTATTTAACTATCAGCCTGTCTGGGCAGTGACTAATCAAAACACTGCTTTAGGGAAATGAATATTGTACAAATAGTATGATCTTAGAATTTTAGATGCATAGGAATGTAGGCTGTACACCAAAAGATTAATCCTAGTTAACTCTAAATGGGGATAATATGGAAAATTTTCTCCTTTTTTTGGCTTATCTTCAATTTCTGAATACTAAAGAGGTATATCACTAGTGTAATAATGGGAATGTTTAATGAGTCTTGCATTGCACAAAGGAGGCTAAGAGTGATGAAGAAAGTAGAAGCAGGGAGAACTAATAACCTTTTGATATACTCTAGGGGAGAGAATAATATATCCATGGGAATAAAGGCATTGGGACAAAATTGTGAAGAGATAAACTTGGGAACTGATGACTACAGTGAGCAAGGAAAAAGAAATGGAAAACTTCAGCTCAAGTTTCGAGTCTCTTTGATGTATAAAATTACTGCACAGATTGGAGAAGGTGAGATGTTGGCCGGGGAATTTAAATAATGGGTTCCTATTTGTATATTGATTTTGAGGTATTAGCCCTTTTTGACGGCAAATACTCATCAAACAGTTATAACGTGAGCATTTTATTCACTCCTACATTCACATCTCCAGCCCTTTTGAAAACAGCTTCCTAATTTCTACATATGGGTCTTAATGTCCTAGTACACATGCGTTTCAAGGTTAGTCATGTAATCAAGCTTTACTCAGTTTCTAGAAACTAGGAATTGGCTTGGATCTGTTCATAACATCTGAACTATTACATTTTGCCTGGAGCACTTATATTTAATTAAGTTTCTTCATTTTGGAATTTTCCAACAAAAATTTTTTGAACTTCTAATTCTCTTTTTCTTTTTTTTAATTGATATCTTCCTTTAAATTTTTACTTCCATTTTTTTTCCGATATACCAGCCTGTTCCCTAAAATTTCCCTCCAATTTTTCTCTCATTCTGTGCTGCTTACTTGCTGGAAAACATGTGATTAGCATACTATGTGACTGTTTTATCAACTCAACTGTGGGAATCAGATTAGCATGGGAGTTATTTTAATTTTTAATATTGTTACCTGATAATAGATTTTTAAAAAAGGTAACCATGTTAACTCATATCCTAGTCCTTAGGCAAAGCTCCTAACATCCAGGATCACATAATGTATCAAAAAATTAAAATAAAAAGAACAGAAATTAAGTTTTTGTCTTATCTTCATTCTCATCGATTTATTCTTCTTCTAGGTGTTACCACGCATTAGGGAGGCTCACTACTAGTAGAACTCTGTGATCATTTTATACAGAAAGGAACTGATGGTTGTAATTAGAATGTACATTAATGAAACAGATTCCCCTTTTGATGTGTTTTGAATTTATCAATTTTCCTTAATGAGTCTCTTCTCTCCTGAGGGTGCAGAAAGGATGAAATCTCATTTGTGTTCATAAAGCAATGAAAATTATCTTAATATGATAATATGAAATTTTTCCTTGTATTATTTAGGAAGTATCTGAGTGTACTTCTCTTTTCTTCACATGATTTATCCTCAATTTTTGCTTATGAAATACAGAAATTCTTTTCTCCAGTAAACACCCCCTGCAACATGTATATCCCTACAGATAGGCTTTATGTATAATTTATCTAAAAGTTCAAAAGAAATAATACTAAAAATGGTACTGCCTATTTAAATATCTAAGGCTGTTTATTTGGCTCAATTAATTTGAATTTTAGCAAGATGCAGAAGGAGCAGATGAACTAATTAGATGACAGGCTAAGGAAAGTACTCGGGAGTTACTTTTCAGCCAAAATCCCAAGATTTCTCAGTGAAATAACTTGGTGACTGAAGGCTTCTTTTTGGAAGGCCAAGCATTTAATAGTGGATAACAATCAAGATAGTCAACAAAGAAGAGAGAAAAAAATATTTAGTAAGCCTTTCAGTGGCCAAGACATGCATTGTGCTAAATTAATCCTCATAATAAACTTTACAGGCACTGTGTGCAGTTAGCTTCTCTAGGAACCCCCAGGATCGTCTTGGAGTCTTTCTCTGCCTTCGTTCTGCCCCAGGAGCCTGACCTGTAAGGACTTTCTCCATAAGCTTCATTGTTCTCTAGCTTCTGGCAGGGTTTGGCCAATGGGGCTTCCCAGCAGGACTGCTTCCTATCTGTGTCCTTTTGTACCTGGGAATGTATAACAGCTCTGGTGCTAACAGATCCAGGTTACCACACTGGACCTGTGGTTTCCTTATAATCATACCCTTGTAAATAATCTAATTGTGGATGACCCAAACATATTTTTCATGGGTCATCTGTTTCCGTTTGGATTCTGACTGATACAGGTATATTATTATCATTTTACTGATGAAGCTTAGATGTGTTATACAACCAGGCAATATCACCTTACTAATTACCATTCAGCCAGGATTCAAACTATCTGATCAAAAGCGGGCTCTTTCTCCTATACTCACTGCTACCTCACTGTTAAGAAAGAAATCTATAGCCAGTAAATATCTATCGTAAGAACGATCACAGTTTTCAAAACATCCAAAAGAAAACCAGGAAGCTCCTAAGTTTCACTGTGAATAGTCTGTCAACAAGCCAACAGATCCAATGCTAAATGCACAGGGTACTAAGGATATACAGTATACTGAAGCAACCTTAACAGTTCCATTTTTCAGTTTCTTTTAAGAAAACTACATAAAGTACAAAACAGATATACTCAACTCTTCTCTGAAATCCTTTCTGTGACAAGATCATGGATAAGGTGGGAACAGCATGGGAAACAGGTTGGAAGCCAAGGGTAGAGTGAAAATTAGACTGGTCTACTGCACACATTATTTAGGAATGAAAAATAATGCTTTTATATTTTAGTGCAACTCTTACGATACAGCCGTGCCAAAAAAAACCCCACATCGACATGTACTGCATTTCCAGCCTGTATTATATGGAATGTAGATCAATCTTTTATAGCACAGACCTTTTCATTATCGTATTCTTCATCCCAGTTCTAAATTTTTAAAATTAACAAAAGTATATGTGTGTATGGAGGTGTATAAACACATGTATACATATATACACACAGAGAGATGGCTAGAGAGACAGAGATGATGATTTTCTTTTTTCTTTTTCTTTTTTTTTTTTTTTTTTTTTGAGACAGATTCTCCCTCTGTCACCCAGGCTGGAGTGCAGTGGTGCTATCTTGGCTCACTGTAACTTCCACCTTTCGGGTTCAAGCGATTCTCCTGCCTCAGCCCCAGTAGCTGGGACTACAGGCATGCACCACCACGCCCAGCTAATTTTTGTATTTT
Organism: Symphalangus syndactylus; assembly: GCF_028878055.3. Lineage (NCBI taxonomy): Eukaryota > Metazoa > Chordata > Mammalia > Primates > Hylobatidae > Symphalangus > Symphalangus syndactylus. The sequence continues at coordinate 48,987,086 of NC_072440.2, forward strand.
TAGTAGAGATAGGGTTTCACCATGTTAGCCAGGCTGGTCTCAAACTCCTGACCTTAGGTGACCCACCTGCCTCGGCTTCTCAAAGTGTTGGGATTACAGGTGTGGGCCACCGAGCCCGACTAAGATGATGTTTTTTTAGTTGTAAGTTAAACAGCATTTAAAAATTATTTAGATTTTTTAATGGCTTATTGAAAATAAAACAAAAACATTAGTTGATGTTAAACTCAATTACCTGTTATATTTTGGCAGCTAAAGAGACCAAACGATAATTCAGTCACCACTAACCCATTTGTGGCAAAGACAGTAATATACAAATTTGAGCATTTCCACTTACACAAAAAAGAATCGTGTGCAGACATGGTCAGTATTGGGGACAACCCATATCTCTCCATGTTTGTGCAGGTCCGGTGAGGTGATCACTGTAAGTGGAAAATAAAATTAAAGAACTACTTTATTCTAAAGGAATCCTAGTCCATTCCGAATCGATATATCTCTTCTCTTTGAAATCTAAAGCAAAAAGACAAGCACTAATGAACACATAAAAATTGTTTAGCCTGTCTATGAAGAAATATAGATAAAAACAGTGAAAGGCCATGTAACAACTTTATAATTTCAATAACAATGGGAATAACAATAAAAAGGGACCCATCTAAGTATTATCAAAAGCAGACAGGTCCTGACTTAAGAACTATGTAGACAGCAAGTTCATGTCCTATACAACTACCGTGTGTTGAAAACTTAAAAGACAGTAAAAACTCCTAACACAAGAAGAAAAAATGAATTTTTAGCCAAAGTCATATTTTAAAGCAAGAACAAAGAAAAGTATATCATCTTGCAAATCACCCATCAATTTTTCTGTCCTGAGTACAGAATAATATAATAATTTCAGTGTAGGAACAGAAAGACCTAATAGGTTATCTTCTCAGTGCTTGGTTCATCTTTCACATTTTTCATCGTATCACGTATTATACATTCAAATACCAACTTTAAGAGGAAGGTAGCACATTAACTAAAGAGATAAGCATTACTTGATCAGAAAGATATAATTACCATTCTAGAAATATCTGCCAGAAATAAAATATATCACTGTCTGAATTCTTGCCAATTCTGCAATTTGGCTTGAACCTTTATGATCTCTACGGTACCCGTTTTTGCATTTGTGCCCTTTGAGATGATCATAAGGAATAATGCTTTCCCTATTCCACCATAAGCACTCTGTAAACATACTTATATTTTTAATTATAGATGAGCTAGGAACTAACACTATGAGGTTCGTAAAACTTTCAACTTACCTTCACATAAGGCTATGCATTTTAAGTTACGGCTTTGCAGGAATTGGGATTGCTGTCCTTTTTTCTGTGACTAAATTCCAAAAACAATTAAAACTTAGAGTTAGAATGCAACACTTTGTGAAAAAAGCTGTTCATCATTAAAAAGTAATAGTCACTAAGATGGCTCCAGGTAAAAAAAAAAAAAAGCTTATCTAGACTAGCATCAATTTCCTTGCACTCTCTTAATATTGTTTTTATTTAATTTCTGTACATCATCATTGCTAAATTATTCTTGAGATAAGTGAACTGAAAAATGCTAAATTAGGGTTCAATAACCTCACAACATGGAATTAGAACTCAAATTTATCTTTACTAAAAGCTTGGCCTCTTTATTTCAAGGTAAACAAAATTAAATTTGCATGATCTTTTCAAATATCAAAATCAATTATTTCAGATCATCTACTCCAAAACCAACCCATTTTTTAATAGCATCATTTACTAGGTCACAGAGGTTACAGAAACATTTCATGTAGAAAAACTGGGATGTTTTTGGTTTTTTGTTTTCAGATATTAGATTAGCTATACTCTTTTTTTTTTTAATTTAAAGTCACACTACTTATCAGATGAATTTTTAATTTTCCCAGAATATACTTGTTTTCTCTGAAACAACATGGGATTGATGGTCATTATACTCTCTGCCCAGAATGTTCTTTCTCCTAGAGTCACATGGCTCATGCACTCATCATCTGGAGGTCTTGACTCAAATGTCACCTTCTCAGAGTATCCTTTCCTGACCATCCCATTTAACATTCATACCAGATCCCTCTTCCACCTGACAGCATTAAACGTCTTATTTCTCTGATTTATTTTTCTTCATAATATCTAGCATTCTATCTATCTAAATATGTATTTAATTTATTTATACCCCTCAGTAGGATGTTGGCTCCAAGACACGGAGTATGTGTCTACTTTTGGCCATCACTACACTCTACTGCCTAGGAGTATCTGGTGTTATAGTGGGAGATAAATAAATATCTGTTATTAATTATTGTATAGAGGCAATTCAGTTACTGCATTTCAGAGTGAGTTTTATTCCTTTGTAAGTAATGACCACATTAAATAATTTTTCAGACTTAAAAAGCCTATTTTTCCATGCTCTGTTGGCTAATGAGTCCACAGTTCACTATCATAAGCAGTCACTAAAGTCACTACAACACCTGTGTTGCATTGCTGCTTTTACTGCTTGAAGCTGGCTCGTCCTTGGGTGACACCTTCTGTTTCTTGTTCATCCCTGAAAACATCAGCAAAATAGTAATTTAGGGACAAAGCTGTCTGATGCAGCTCAAAGTACAATTCACCTACTATGCAAAGTTCCATTCTAGGTAAAGGTTTGATCACATTAGGCTAGAGACAGTAACAGAGGGCTGTGCCCTTAGCACCTGAGGTGGAAGATCAGTGGGTTTGGGAAGTCCTGGGAAAGTTATTTTTTTGCATTGAAAGCAAGAATCGAAAATTCTTCTGCATAAAATTAATATAATTTAAAAATTCTTAAAACTTGATTTTAAAAGGCTTTTAGCACCTAACTTTCATTCCTACTATCTGTCTAGGAGAAGGAGAAAATAAAGGGTGGGAAATGTGAACAATGTCAGAAAAATATTTTTACTTTACAACTGAACTTCTGTTGTTATTTGTTCTTAAATTCTATGCAGAGTTTAACATTTCTTCTAATTAAGACAAATTATATAAGTTTTTTTGTCTGTAATATTCACAAATTTTAGCTTACTCTGTAAATGCCATAATTTCTTACTGTGAATAATTTAGAAAAGCAGGACTAAAATACAAATCTGTTTTAGAATAGGTAGATTTGTATCTACACTTTATTAGAAAGTGTTCATCTACTGTTACACCAGAAGTTGAGATAGGTGTTGATTTTTGTAGTTGTGTCAGCAAATGGCTTAATAAGAAAGGGAAAAGCCTGTTTACAAACTTGCAAAGTACATTTATCCAACTTTTCCAGGCCTTCCAAAAAGGTGCAGGGGTGGATGGGGACAGGTTGAGGAGAAGGCCTTGGATTTCAAATACCAATTCTGAACAAAAAGCAAAGGGTATATATGCAGAGAAGCTGTCCTATTCTCTTACCCCTACACTTTCAGCCCTCAAAATCAACTACAGATGCTACGTCATCTTACTGTAGTGATTCTTACATTTGTTTTAGATCAAGAGCCCTTCAAGAATTTGAGGAAAGGTATGTACTCCCTCTCCAGACAAAAGCACATATACACAGACAAATTTTTACATCCATTCACATGGTTTGTACCTTTCCACAATTCTTTCCATGTACCCATCGAAGGAGTCTATATACCAGTATAAAAAAAACAGAAAATCACAGTACTTGATGATTTGCTGTGTTTTTTCTTTATGCTGAGAATGTATTTATTTATTTCAGCTGGTTTCTTAGTTTTTTATTTTGTACTGTTTTAGCAAGATTTAGAGTCTGATTGTAATAGATTTCTTCTTTGTAACTCCATTTCCTATCTCTACAGTATCCTACACTTCCTGGTATTTATTTTCTTAGTGTTATTTTGGCATATTGTATTTTCAGAGATCACTGAAACAGTATTTCTTTGCTAACAAGAGATGGAGTCTAATTCCCCAACTCTTGAATATGAGTCAGGCTGTCTCAGGCCTGCCAGCGCAGCCCATCCATCAGCTGAGTGGCATTCAGCGGATACTTCAAGGGGCTAAAGAATCACTTAGCCAGGTTCCATCCTAGATTCCTGCCCCAAAGAATCTATGAGCATAATGAAGCTGTTATTTTGCCCTAAGGTTAAGGTGCTTTGTTGAACAGCAATAGTTACTTGAATAATTATGTTTTAATTTTTCATATATTTCTAATTTTTCTTTTTTTGTTAACATGCAACCTTCTCATTTTTTAAAGTTTTCTTTTCATCAGCATTTTACCATTTATCAATGTTGCTGTTTTCTTTTATTATTTCTAATTATAAACCTGGTTTCAAGCGTTCCAAGTTTCCTAACATTGAGAAACAACTTGTTATAGCTGGAAGAACATGAACTTTGGTAAATAAATTAGGTAGTTCTCTTTAATGTTCACCTAGTTATCAGACCTCTCTAAGTATCCTTTCCTATAATATGAGGATATTAAGACTCACCATTCAGGCACCATGTGAATGACATCTCCTAAAACGTGTAATGTGATCACATAATCACACACACACACACACACACACACGCATGAGCACACAAGCAAAACTAATTACATATGCAGTTATATGTATATAAAACCACTTGAAAGTGTGAAGGAACATACACAGAACACAGAAGCTGCAGTAAAGGAGAGAAAATTTTCATCTGCTACTTCAAAAATTCTGTGTAGCTTGAATTTATACAATGAGCATAATTATTTTATATTTAAACCAGAATAGGTTAGTTGTTATATGAATCATACTGATCATTGTAAAATATTCCAAACATTTTTTAAGTGCAAAGAAGAAAACATCACCAATTCCACCAAGGATAAGTAATGCTAACAATTTGGTGATCGTTCTTTCTACATTTTGAATTCACCAGGCTCCTGCACAGGAGCCAATTTATTCCAAAGTATTTTTTCCCACAATCTCACCAAATTTACAAAAAGTTGTTAACAAGAAAGATGATTTTGAGGGTGTTTTTCTACTTCTGATGTTTCCATAATGTTCAAAGCTTCTTTATGAATAAAATAATAATACAAAGATAGGAAATTAGCATGATAGAGAATTACACTTAAAGATATTATGTATGTGTACTTCTCAGTGCCCTACATAGTGCTTTCCCTGTACTATAGTCTCAATATTCATTTGTGGAAGGAATAAATGTAAGGAATATTAAATATTTTTTTAAATTGATGAAACATATATTCCATCTTGTACACTAGGGAGAGTATTATAAATTCATCTTGACACTGGGCTTTGTTTTTGCTTTCAACATTTAGCAAATAAATTTAATAAAAATATATCTAATAAGGCACAATAGAAAGCTGTGAATAGAGTATAAACAATAAGAAAATTAAAACCTAATAAATTTGACTTTAGAAATGACATACAGGATTACCTGAGTAACCAAATGATATGCTTGACATTGGACTAAGATAGATTCCACTTCCATACATTGCACCATGGAGCTTAGATGGGAAGAGTGGGAGAGAGAGAGAGAGGTCTGTTTATGGTTTAAATGTTAATATTTGACAAAGCAATCAGTTTCATGTCAGAACATTCAGTCTTACAAAAAAATGACAGAGCTTCTATTCCAAGGTCTAATTTGAAAACAGTACTAATATCCTCGTGCTTAAAACTCAGTTTATGTAAGAATAATGATATCCAGAGGAAAAAGATTCTTGATAAGTATTTTCCATCCTACCATTAATAAAGGCAATCACTTATTATAAAGTACACTAGTAGGCCTTTATTTTAATAGATCTAAAATTTTAGAAACTAAACTTGCCATTCTGGTTAGGATTTATATGTTAGTGTATAAACAAAGCATTCTGCTCAGATTTTCATTAAATAACACTATCTGTCATCCTGTTCTTATCCTTTGTTACATTTTTCAGGTTACATAAGTTTCATTAACTGAAACTATACTCAGCTCAACTAAACTTCTTTCTTATTATCTCTGTGTTCTGGTCCCTCACACACTATTAGTATAAATTGAATACTAAACACATATAACATTTAATTGAATCATCTAAAATGTCACCATAATATGAGATCTAGCTCAAGTGTCTGGGTTAAGCATCTCATTTCCTTATGTCTTTATGCTGTCAGATGAAAAAAAATTCAGCTGCATGAGAGTGAAGTGAAATGTACAGGATGAAAGGCATAAATAAAGATGAAGATAACAGCCATGATATCCTGCTAACACCAAGTATTGTCCTGGAGGCGGAAAATCAGGTATCAGACAGCTCTCTGGCATGCAATCTCCACTTATTTCTACATTTTATTCTCTAAAAGCATTCATATTGAGGCCCAGTACTCTAGAAATGTACACTGAATTAACAGAATGCCTGTATGATTTTACTTTGTGCATGATAATGTTTTTCTACTTAAGTAAAAAGTGGATTTGTTTTACTGTTTTCTCAGAGGGAATTAAACCCTCTTTTCTTTTCCTTTTTTTTTTTTCTTTTTTTGTTGTTGAGACCGTCTTGCTCTGTCAGCCAGGCTGAGGTACAGTGGTGTGATCTCAGCTCACTGCCACCTTCACCTTCATCTCCCGGGTTCAAATTATTCTCTTGCCTCAGCCTCCAAATTAGCTTCGATTGTAGGTGTGTGCTACCGCGCCTGGATAAATTTTTTTTTTTTTTTTGTATTTTTAATAGAGACAGGGTTTTGCCATGTTGGCCAGGCTGGTCTCAAACTACTGGCCTCAAGCGATCTGCCCGCCTCAGCTTCCCAAAGTGCTGGGGTTACAGGTGTGAGCCACTGCACCCATCCTTTCTTTTTCTTTTCATTGTGTGATCCATTTTATGTTTACATCATTGTGTACAGATCAGTTCTGCTTCAGTTCTACTATGCCTACTAGAAATTCCATATAATGTTTGACTCACATGCTTCCTCTTTTGCAAGTTAAACCTAACAACAGGGTTGCTTACTGAATCTCAGTTCTGAAGAAGAATGAAGTCTTGTTAAAGCATTCAGAAAATTTACCTGCAATCGTGTATTAGAAGCAACAACCAGGCCATTCCTCAGGATGGAGTGCCAGTTTTCAATGTGTGAGCCACTAAAGAAACAGATGGAAAGGAAAAAGCAAAACCAGAAAATTAATTATCTTCAAAGTGGTCAAAACATAATAAGTCATGGTGCCTTCTGAAGGTTCTGGATTGCCAAATCAAGTATTATGTAGTTGACTACATGACCATCTATTGAATGACCATTTACTGAAAGACAGTGATATCTCCCCCATATATTTCTGGAAAACTGGGTGGGGCACACCCCCATTAACATTAAGCCTTACTCACTGAAATGCAAAGGTGCTTCCAAAGAGTTTTTTAGCAGCTCTAAAATTGGATTCTTTGGCTGGTGGACTGCTGAGAAGAAGGAACTGATGTGGAGTATGCATAAACTTCAATTGCTGCCGTTTAAAATAAAGACAAACAAAAACATGTAAAACAACATATATTCAGGCTGATCACAATTTCAAATTTTATTGGTTTAAGAATTCCCACTTCCAAACTATAGTAATTTTACACTAACCACATTAGCAAGCTAATTTGTATAATGTTTTTAAAAGTCTACATAAGTGATAAGTCACATGGAATTGCAAATATGAAGAACAATTCTTTGGGCAAATGGGAAAGGAACAGGAAACAGACAATCCAAAGCTTTGGAATACAGTATGCAATCATGTTTAAGCAGATCTGCCTTCTTAATTACATTTCTTTTAACACTTATATTATTGAGTCCCTAAGTATATACTAGCTGCTCAACTGGGGAAATATTCTGGAGTTTGCTAAGCAGAAAAGAAAAGTTTATAAAACTGCAAAAATTATTATGATACTTTATTTGCATATATTTATAAAATTGAGAATTTTTGCCTACATTCAAATATAGTCTCCTCCTTGGTCAGGGAGAGAAATGAAAGCAGAATCTTTTGGATTAATAGCTTGATAACATCTTCTAAGTGTTTCCCTTTCTCTTAGGAATATAGTTATACAGGAATATAATGCACAGGAATCTACATTTAGAGATTCACAGATGGCAAAAATGAGATTTTTAGGTACAGCTCTTAGGTGATGATCACAACTGAAATCCAGAGTCTATTAGCTTTTTACAAATTACTATTTTTTAAGCTTTCTAGGCTGATAAATAAGTTGTCTGAGGTCAATAGCTTCTCAGCTGTAGAAAAGTGAGAATGTGCCAACATGAAACTGACAATGATTACAAAGCACATTAACTTCTTTCTGGTCAATCTCCATATAATATTTTTCAATTGCTTGTGGAATAACTAAATGATTTCATATTGATGTTTTTATTCACTTAAAAAGTCAGGACAGCAGACTGAATTTGAATTTGTTATCTTGGAAAGGTTTGGAGCCAGTGAACAATGGCTATTTCAAACTAAAGAATTAGATTTAACCTGGGTTTACTTCAATTCTTGGAGAGGCTGGCTAAAAATTACAAGGTAGGTTCTCCCAACTGATAAGTACTCCTCCCATTTCTGTATGCATATGTAAAAAAAAAAAACCAACTTACCCTGTTAACTGGCAGTTTCACAATATGTGATCTATTACTTGATATAACCCTGAAATTAAAATGATCCATTAGTCACAAACATATGCCAAATATATTTAAAGTTCTTTTTCTTAGTTGGCAAGTGATTAAAACTTATTTTTGCTGTGCCATAAACTAAACTTGGAAATAATTTCATTTAGTTGCATAATCTAGGTTTGTTTCCTGAAACAATTTAAAGAGCTTATGTAATAAAAAAGGTAATATTTTAATCTGAGAAAACACACTAGGAAGTTGTTCCCTAAAACTTAAGATGTAGTTTTTAATAAGCACAACCTCAAGCATCAGCAAAATGAACATTTGAACATTTCTGAATGTACTTTCAAATAATGATAATCCAAATACAAATATGAGCAGTGAGTCATGGATCTGCTTCTTTTATTCCTCTCTTACATTGCTTAAATTAAGGATAAGTTCTTATGAAGATTTTTTTTCTCTAAATATTTGAGGATCTCTTTGAGCTGATATATATACAACGGTTTACATACAAAATCCAACATACGTAGACACTGCAGTTGAAAAAAATTAAATTCAAGCATCTGAAAGGAACTGCTCTATAAGCACACAAAATAATAAGTTTGGGTAGACTCTCTTCATCTTGAAAGAAGAGTGACTAACAAGCTGAAGGAAATGATCACAAGAATTAAAAGTTAACCATCTGACTACAAGGAAAAAAAGAAAGCAACTAGATATATGCAATTTTTACCTTCAATCTGAATATAATAATGAGAAAAATTTAAAGGTTACAATGGAAATTTAGTATTATTGTACTTAATTGTGTCAGAATTTAGTAACAGATGATAACAGATACAAAGAAGGAAGGCTTCCATACCTAATTTTTGTTATAATCTTGTTAGACTAAATTAAATGTGTATTATAAAATTTTAATGAAGTGAAAGTTAAGTAATCAGAATCTTGAGGAAGCCAGATTCTTTTGCATCTGCCCACCTTTACATATTTTTTTAAAACTTCCTGGTCATAGCACAGTATAAGTGCTCATTCATCTCAATCTCTTATAAGCCTTACATTTGTATTACTGTATGGTAAATCTCACGGAGTTGGAGTTTTCAAAGTTAATTCAAAGAGATGTGTATAAAACCCTTATAGGGGATGCTGAGTAGAAACTAGTGTCTTCATTTTGCAAATGAGAAACAAGAGAGGAAATTATTAGAAGTAGAAGAGGGCAAATTATTTGAAATGGGCATCACAGCAAGGTGACTTCTCTCCTCTTCATAGTCTAGCCCTCCTTCTAGAATTCATGCTGGGATAACACTACCTCCCTCACCAGGCTCACTCTGAAACTGTGCATCTTCTGCACTGAGCAAGCAAAGAGTTAATCATATTTATACTGCCCTTGTTAAGGGAGCAAAATATAAAACATTTATTTTATATTAGAAAGATTTCAATAATAAAGGTTGAAACACTGAGTTTGATCACTTAGTCCTCACTGAACTAGAAAATTAAATGAACCAAAATGCTTCTGCCACATAATCTAGTTAATCACATCTTTTAAAACTATAGGCAAACTGCTGTCAAATGCACTATTTATCCCTGGTAGTGCATGTGACAGCATTCTCTACCCCTTGTGATGTACAAGTTTTAATTAAAGTGAGAGTCATTAAGGACTCTTAGGTTGTAAAATCACCAGGTCTCATAAGCTTGTAGAACGGTGGCATTGCAGGGCTTGTAAGACAGGTTTTTTTTTTTTTTTTTTTTTTTCCTTAAAGCAAGCAGTAGAAAAGGATACTGATTTAATTAAGAGGAAAACTAAAATTTTATACCATTGCAGTAAGGGATGAGCAAGGGGGTCCTGTTTATCCATCTGCTTCTTGATTTCCAGATACGGTGCCTGAAAAAAAGTCATTATACTTCTTGATTTTTCATAAAAATTCATTTTTCCGTTTTCACAAAAGGAAAATCAGACCAAACAATATGCCTAATCTAGTAAGACTTAAAAATTTGTGGACTTAACATGGGAACAACAACAATTGCCCTAGTCTTTTCTCCCAAGATGATGGGAACTGTGAACTTTCTTGCCCAAACACTGTGTTAAAAGACTTGTCCAGATTTTAGCCTGGCTTCCATTTACACTAGGCTATGTCCCTAAAGATGACCACTCTCCAGCTCCCTGTTGAGTTTCTGCTCAAGAAAACGTGATGCTGCCATACCACAAAATGTATATGGTACCAACCCACTTTGCCAAACCATTTTTGGTAATTCTCCACTTATCCCCTTCTGTAGCTTTCCATTTTTACATAACTCCCCTAGTCCCATCTTCTTTTCCTTGCCTTTTCACTTACTTGTAGTGCCTTTTGCTTCCTCTCCTCTGCCTTTAAAAACCTGGATCACCTTTGTTTTAGTTGAAGTTGAGCTCAGTTTATGCTGCAGTCTCTCTCCCCCACTACAGTGCTCTGAATAAATCTGTCTTGCCACCTTTACAAGTGTCCTGTAAAGTTTCTCTTTCACAATGACCATTTTAACCAATAACTAATATGAAAGCAAAGCTTGTGAGGGCCACTACTAATGCTCATATCTCAGAGTCCAGACTTAGGTATAGATCTTTACATTGAAAAATTGGACACAATTTACGTAAGATGAAGCCTTCTCTAAAAAGTATTTAATGGGATTTACCCAGACAATCATTTCACAGAACGAAGAGCAATCTCTCTGTGACGATTTAGGGCTATGTATAGGACAGTACATTCTAGAAAACAGCACAGTATAATGTTGTATTTATTCAGAAAGGTTTAAAGAATTTGACACAATAAAACCTAAAAGCTTCCCTATGAAGTACACACCAAAAGAGGGTGCAGCATTACTACTTCCACCTTGACAGTGAAGCACCAAGCAATTAAGCAACTTGCCCAAGGTCACAGGCCACATTCATTGATGAGCCAGTTATACGATTTTGGCCTCTTAACTTCCTAGGCTGACGCTCAGTCGTCTACGTTCCCTTCTATTAAAATAGCTTACACATGACCCAGAATAAAGAAAGCAATTTTTGGCAGAGAGCTGATTCCAGAGTCAGAGTTTGTAGCTATTTTTAAATCCAAAAATAATCAAGGTCTAGGGTATAGTATAAATACCTTATACCAAAATCTTTTTCATGACTAAAAATGTTTATATGACTTTGTATAAGATATTCCAATATGTTCTTTTTTCCCCTAGGTGGAAATACATTTTATTGTTTTCTTTCCCTATACAAATAAGGAGTGCTTGTCTGAGAAAGAATTCGGATAATATAGAAAGGTACTGGCATAGAAAAACAACCCGAAGGGATGGTGATTTTTTAAGCAAATAATAACATTTGTGAATTAAAGGATCTCTTGTTTACTCTTTGCCAGACACACACTATTTATTGAGTGAATGAATGAATATTTGACTACATGAATAAATGATGATCAGAAGAATCAAGAATCAAAATGGAAATGCAAAAATGTACTTTTTGAGTACTGTCTTCCTACAGAGGAGTAGAGATAACTCTGGGGGTTGGTGGGGGCAGGGAGAAAGCAGCATAGCAGCTTAGTGGGCCCTGGGACAGGAGGGTTCCCCTATTCCCTCCCCAGAGAAAATAAAGGACCCAGGGTAATACTCATTATAAGCCTGCAAGGGTCTCTAGGGTAGTGCAATCCTTGAAACCACTACATGCAAGCTGCACACATAATGTGTGTTGTCAATCTCGGATTATTAATTTCTACTTACAATGATGAGTTTTAAACCTCTCTCCAAGCTTTGGCAGTGGAAAGGTCTCAATAATTCAACAGTGTGTGCTTTTCCAAGTGCTGGACTATAGCCCAGGGATGTGTTCGATTCTCCTAACAAACCCTGATCCGTGCTCATCAAACTATTTCCACCAAAGCCTCCCTTAATGACCAAAAACATAAACCCATACTCTCAGGGAGGCTGGCATCTTCCAAAGTGGTTCTGGGATTTTGCATTATATAAAATATTTATGGAAAATTTCCATTTTAAAGAACATTTCTGTTTTTATTTTAATACTCAAATAATGTTTTGAAATTGCTACCATCAATTAAAATTGACAGTCTAGGAAGATGGTACCAGATTTAACCTTTGCCTTAAAATACCCCGACATACCTACATGTACCCAAGCTCTTGCCCGAGTTTGAGGGCAGAGTATTAGGAGTAAATTATCTTATAATTATCCACTTTCCTGAAGTCACAGTGTTACATGCTAGTACACTGATGTGATTTAATTAAAACATCTTAATACCGCACAAATTTTTAAATGATTTTAATTATACCCTGTATAATAGAGAAGTCTACATTTCACTACATAGCTAGAACTCTCAGACATTTAAAAAATACACTGCACAAGATCAGATGACATACTTACTTGTGTCATTTCTCTGATAGAAGTTATGCTATCGAGTGCTTTCATTACTCGATCATAGTTCTTTTTCTGTTTAATGAAAAAGTGATGTTAAAAAACAGCATTTGCTTATAAGCTGTTGCAAGTCTGTATATCACTAGAGAAATATATTATTTCCATATGTGAATTTTCCATTGGGGTCAATTTGAAAGCAATGACTGTTTTGTGTACATAAAAGGGAAGACTATAATAAGATGGCTCCAGGACTTCAGTCAGAGAAAAGAAACAAAGAAAACCATGGCAATCCTTCTATAAGCCATGGGGGAAAAAATCTAGAAACACAAAAAAGTTATGGGGCTCCTGATTCAGGCTTTCACCACTAAAACACTAAGCCATAATGAATAAAGTCAACATAGAATCCTTCTAAAATACAAAAACCCACTTCAAATCTCACAATTGCTTTTATTTTATTTTGAGTTGAATATTGTTAACAAGAGTATGGCTGACAGTATGCAAATGATAGCATACAGTCACGTAGCTGACAATTCATTTTCAAGCAAGATCTAAATATGTGCGCTGTTGCCATTTATGAAGAAATAAAGTTCTTCCAAGAAAATTGTATACAGTTGTTTCTATAAAATTATTTCAAGCTTAGTAGTAATAGAAACTGAGACAATTTCAGCTCTTATGCAATTTGAAAGTTTTGTACTTTCAAAAGGATTCTGCCTTATCTTCAGGAACATTTATAAAACTGCTTCCTTAAGAAAGGCAGGTCCATTAACAGTATGAACTAAACTTTCACTAACCTTCAGACAGCTGGGGAGGAAGAAGGGAAAGAGGAAAGGAGGGTTGAAGTGAAAATGCAGAAAAGAAAGGAAAACTTGTCCCTTCACCCATGATCTTTAAAATCAAAATGAGGTTACATAAGTCAGAATCCCCAAAAATACATGATGAAATTAAAATACTCATGGATATGCTTGATGAGATAGAGATTTAGATAGAAAGAGGAAAGCTAACGAGACTACAATCTCAATGTTGGTGTTATTGTTAAAGAAAACTTTGTGATTGGTGTGCCAGGATAACAACTTACCCTGGGGTTGAAGGCCAGCATCTGAGGGTCATTAGGGTCTACCACAGAAGGATATGGCTCGAAAATCACAACTTTTCTAGGAGATTCCAACGCAGACCTACACATGGATACTAGTAGATCTACCACCTTGAAATATACACATAAGATAGTTACTACCCTCCAGGTTTTATCCAGTGCTTTGCCATTGTTTCTCCCTCTCAAGGTAGCATAAGTTAATGAGGAAGATCAGGACTGCTACCAATCTCTCAAATGCGTAATTCAAGACTTGAGACCACATTTGACCAAACTTTACCATCAATTCAAAATAACAAACGTGTGCTGCCTCTCATTACTTACAACTTAATATCTCTTTTTCAAGGGCACACATTATATGCTAGTATTGTTCTAGACCCTATGGTACGACAAGGCACAAGACAGACAAGTCCCTGCTCTGGTGCAGCTGACAGTCTAAGGGAGAAGACACAAAATAAAATATCAGTTAAGCAAATAGATGCTTCAATAGAATTTCTGATACTGTTAAATGTTACAAAAAATAAAGTAGGCACTAGAGAATAATGCAGAAAGGGACACTGTTTTAGAGTGGCTAGGAATGGTGGTGAATCTCAACAGAGACCTGTATGGGGTCAGGAAGGAGACATGCGACCATCTGGGGAGAAGCTGTTCCAGGGGAAGAAAGCCCCATGTGCAGGAAAAGACTTTGGCATGCTCCAGGAATAGCTAATTGCCTGACAACATCTTGCCTCTTCCTATTCTCCTCTATCCAAGTCCACTAATGACCTTTGATTGGCTAAAGACAATGGCTTTATTCCTGTTATCCTATGATTCTTCTGCACAATCTACCAAGAGGCAGTACTATATAGCAGTTTGATAGCATGGCTCCCCTTTCCAGTCCCCAAAACAATATATTCTGGCCACTGAATAAAGAAAACTGATACTGTCTAAATGGTCGGAGTTCACCTGAACAGACATATCTACAGTGTGAACACAAATTACTTAATAAGGAAGCATATATATATATATATCTTTATAGGGAAAGCTATTTCTAGAAAGTCTTTAGACAGGCATTTAAAAAATGCACAGTAAGAGGGGGCCAATTTTTGATTCTCCTGCTTTTAAGACAGGAGTATTGTGACCTAATGACAGCAGAGCTCACTATGTTGTGTGGGTACTCACAAAACACACCCACCCAATTTCAAGTGACCTAAAATAATCAGCAACGCTCAAGACACCAGACATAACATGCCCCGAGTACATAGACATGCATATCCACAAGACACACTCAGAAGACATTAGAATGGAAACAGCTAATGTTCCTGACACACTATTTCACTTATGTGTGCGTATGTAAATACATGCATACATATATATAGATATATGCAAGAAGTTATAGTCCAAGCAATAAACATAATAAGGACATAATAAAACCCTCCTTTTTGCCTTCCTCTTCCACCCTCACATTCCTTCTACCCTAGAGATGCACGTTAACCCTGATACAGATTGTTTTCAGCATTATCTGGTCTCTAATGAAAACCCAAACAAGAACTGACAAAGAAGAATCAGTAAGATAAAATAGCCTTGTTGGGCGCAGTGGCTCACGCCTGTAATCCTAGCACTTTGGGAGGCCAAGGAGGGAGGATTGCCTGAGGTCAGGGGTTCGAGACCAGCCTGGCCAATGTGGTGAAACCCCATCTCTACTAAAAATACAAAAAATTAGCTGGGCATGGTGGCAGGTGCCTGCAGTGCCAGCTACTCGGGTGGCTGAGGCAGGAGAACTGCTTGAACCCAGGAGTTGGAGGTTGCAGTGAGCCAAGATTGCACCACTGCACTCCAGCCTGGGTGACGAGCAAAACTTCGTCTCAAAAAAAAAAAAAGAAAAAAAAAAAAGATAAAAAATGGCCTTTTCTGAGACCTTGTAGGGAGGAGGGGAATGACACAGATGGATATGCTCTCATTAAAACCCTTTAAAAATTATGTCCTACTATGTAATTGAAGTTTTATAAAAGTCCATGCATTTTTGACCAATATTTTTACTAGTATATTTAAGTAAATTGTAATAATGGGTAGCAAACTTAATTGGTAGAATATTTCTGTTAATATATGTCCTAGCCTAACTTCAAAAAAAAGTGTAACTACTGTGACTCAATTACATGGGATGCACCAAAGTTTCCAACTCCTTGCTCACTTCCAGGACACAGTGCTAATACCTGGAAGCAGCTGCTCAGCAAGGGACATTTTCACCTTCTCGTCTGAATAAGGTCTTACCACTAGCTTTCACCAGATCATCAGTGGAAAGGGGCTGAGCTGATGCCAAGAAAGGTACGCCTTCCTCGCTTTCTCTATTACATGGCATACAGTAAAGACAGCAGGGCCACACGATCGGAGGGGTCCAGTGCCCCCAGTGATGCAAAGAAAGGTACGCCTTCCTCACTTTCTCTACTACATGGCATACAGTAAAGACAGCAGGGCCACACGATCGGAGGGGTCCAGTCCCCCCAGTCACCACACAGAAAGTGGCCCATCAAACATTCTAATTGGAGTGCGTGAATGACAAAGTGCTACCATGTTAAGCTGCCGTGATTTTATGGTTTATCTGTTATAGAAGCTAGCATTAGACTTTTTAAGAAGAAAAGCATTTATAATACAATTTGGATTTATATTCCTTTGCATATCTTAATTTTTCTAGGTATCTCATGGACTAAAACATCCACTTTAAAAAATAAAAGGCTGGGTGTGGTGGCTCACGCCTGTAATCCCAGCATTTTGGGAGGCGGGGGTGGGAGGATCACTTGAGCCCAGGAGTTCAAGACCAGCCTGGACAACACAGTAAGACCTTGTCTCCAAGAAATAAATAAAAATAAAAATGTAAGAGAGGCTGGGCATGGTGGCTCATGCCTGTAATCCAAGCACTTCAGGAGGCTGAGGTGGGAGGATCCCTTGAGGTCAGGAGTTCGAGACCAGCGTGGCCAAGATGGCCAAATCCTGTCTCCACAAAAAAATACAAAAATTAGCTGGGTGCAGTGGCGTGGACCTGTTATCCCAGTTACTAGACAGGCTGAGGCAGGAGAATCGCTTGAACCCATGAGGCAGAGGTTACAATGACTGAGACTGCACCAATGCACTCTGGCCTGGGTGACAGAAAGACGCTCTCTCGCGGGGGGCGGGGGTTGGGGGGGGAGAAAAGAAAGAAAACAAAATAAAAAATAAAAGAGAGCACACAACTATGACTTCTTTTTTTTTTATTATTTTGTCTTAAATGATATATTTCCCCACTCCCAACATTTAAAATTAAAGATTCTAAATAGAATCTTAGTATATATGATGCGTGCTATGGACAACAAGTTACACACATACATCTGCCTTCTTTGACTGAATGATATAATTGAAGAAGCAATTTGGCAGTTGACTAAGATACTTAGGATGGAAATGCAAAGAAATATTAGGTTTAAGCAAGAAAAATTAGGACATTTGATAAGTGAAAATAAAAAGGTCTGTGAATTTACAGAATCAGGTGCCTCCAAAGGACGCTACATCACACAATTCAACTGGCAGAGCAACCCTCCCCACACACACCCCCTTCAGGCATGAAAGAAAGGCCTCCAAGCTCTTGCAAATGAGACAAATTAGGTCATTAGTCTTTAGTCATTAGTCTTTTACTAACTGGAAGTCCATGTGACTAAGAAAGGCACCTACAGGAATAGCCTATGGGTATACAGTGTAGTCTAAAAAAGGAAGCAGATTCAGAATCATAAACCAATCATTGTCCAATGTTGCAATAGTAATTTAAAAAAAGTCTTAGATGTGAGCCCAATATCTAAACAAATAAAATGGAACTATTCTGTTGAAGTAGTATTTGGGGCGCTGGAACAGCAGCTGCTCGGACCACGGGGCACTGTTGGTCCAGGCGAGTCCCCTGCAGTGGTCCTGAGGAATGTCTTTGCAGCCCCCAGAGCACCATTTAAAATGCGGGGGTAAACTGAGGCAATGACACCCTGAGGTGGTTTCTTTTTGTTTAGAAAAAGAAGTGATTTCCCTGTAATCGTTAGGATTATGACAGAATACTGGGGCACCTGTTTTGAGAAATAGAGTATGAAAAAAATGCTGTCTTTGGGGTAGAATTACTAAACTTTCTGATCTTTTGATATTGATTTTTAGAATTACATCACTAAATTGAGCTGATCAAATACATGTGCTTCGTATCAATCATTATATAATTTGAAATTCATTTCTATTCAAAACCATTAATTTTAAGATGTAACAATGATTTTAAAAGGCTATTATTCTATCAACATACCATACTGTTAGCATATTACTTTTCCTTCTAATTTATAATTTACTATTTCTAGCCTTTAATTTCTTTTTTAAAGGGAAACTTGCATACGGTAAAATGTATGAATTTTAAGTATACTACTTGAAGAATTTTTAACATATATGCACATACATAAATCAATATAAATATACATGTGAGCATATTCATACAACATACCCCTTTAAGATTTTAATTATTTTTACATAGCTATAAATACCATACATATTAAAGTGCCTTTTTTTTTCCTTTTAGCAATATTATTTCCAAGGGACAAGAAAAACTTTCACATTTAAAAAAGAAGGATGGAAAAGAAAAAGGCTCTCCATAGTCAGATATATTTTAGTAACCCTCTAAGTATAGGCTTGCTATTTCCTTAGTTTTAGGGATGCTCAGAACCGTTAATATGCAAATATGTGCATGTTGTGTGTGGGGGAAATACGAAGCTATAGTTTGGAAATTTATTTTAATCATGGAATCATTTTTTTCATATCATATAAGACCGACAACATTCTACTGTTTGTATTATTTGTTTCATTTATAATTCAATTATATGAAAAATACTGCCCTAAATATTTCATCAGGTGGATGCAAAATAGTTTTAGTTAATTAAAACGACTAGGCTAAGGGGTGTGTACATTCCTAAGCTCTAGGCTACTATCTGTATTATTTAACTGTTGTGCCTTCATAAGCCTGATAAACTGCCTCAGGTCGTGCATGTTCAATTTTACTCACCCATAGTTTGCATTATTAAATAAGTTTTTAAAATTAGGTATTTGTCAAGCTATCTGAAATTTGTTTTTGCACACAGTGTAAGGTAAAGCACTAAACCAATTTTTCCCCGTTACAGGCCATTTGTTTCTACTTCACTTACTAAATAACTCTTCAGTAAGTGAGGAGATGAAACCTACTTTAACATACATTAAATTTATTCATAATTTGATTCATTTGGGGGATAATCTGCCACTGATCTGCCATGCTATTCTTTGCCAATACTATATTTTGTTAAAACGTTATAGCACTGCATATGTTTCTGTATGTGGTTGGTCTAACCTCTCTTAACTAATGTTCATTAATTTTTTAGAGTTTTCTTTGATTTTTTTTCTTATAGATGAATTAGTAGTTTAGTCAGGTTCTTTAAGTGGGAAAAAAAAAAAAAAAACCTTGAAATTTTGATGGAATTGCTTTTCTTCCCATCTCCTAAACACTGCTCTGTGAAACTGAATGTTCTCTTTCTACTACATACTCTGCCTATCATCTTTCCACCTAAGTTGTAAAAATAAATTGGCTTCCATTTTATGGCAGTTATCTTTATAAATACATTTTACATAAAGCATGCACGAGGGTTTCAGTTTCTCCACTTCACCGTGTAAGAAGAAATTAGAATTATTTTTCATGCAATGGAAAGTTGGTTTAATTTCTCTCCTTGGCAATCACAAAATGATAAAACACACATTAGATGGAGAGATAACATTTAGTTTACATATAAAAAAAATCAAATGCCAATTTGCCACTTAACTAGAAGTTATCAAATATTTTCCCCAAAGAATAGCAGAATGAAGATAACCAGTGGACTGGAACAAATTTTTTAAAGCAAAATAAGAAATAATTAGTATCCTGTGTTATACCTGAGCTCCAGTTGCGATTTCATCAGCAGCTTCATTCATTACTCCCAGGGTTTGAAAAGCAAACACACACAGCTCCCGTTCACACACAGTAGGCTACAAAAGAAAAGGGAATCAGTCACAAAACTTTTTTCCGACTGTCAATATCAAAATTAAATTCATGACATTTCACATAATAAATAGAAAATGCAAAGTTTTAGTGTTTTTTAAAAAGGAAATCATACCACTTTAATAAGAAATAAATTCTTAAATTTAGGTAACAGTAAAGAGTCATTTACTAATACAGAGTAAAAAATATTATAAAAAAGGTTCTTTTCAGTTAGTTTTAGACACACTCAGAACAATTTAGTGGTAAAAATATCCTTAAATAGGAAAATTTATCTCTCACGCTTTCATATACATTTGCACAAGAGATGCACAGAAAATGTAAATACCTAAGCTGGTGACACAACAATAATGAGCTTAAATATGAAAGCGGTATAAAACAAACATACAAAGGAGAATTCCACTTTTTCCTAGGAAATTTTGTTTGAAAAAAAAAATAGCATGATTCTGTTCTTGAAAGAATCGTTTCGTTGCAAACACTTTTGATTTCAATAACCTCATGAAGTCAACAGCACTGAAATATACACTCTACAATTACTTTGGAAGAGCTCTCATCTTTCAAATCTAATATAGTGTCATCCCTCTGATTTATCTTATCTCCCAAGTTACATTGCATTAGGTAGCTGATGAAGCCTAACACGATGCAATCCACGGTGCCTCTGCACAGCAGACAAAAGGCATTTGTTAGTGCCACTGCTCGTATGCTCACTTCTTTCAGAGGCCAACTTGGTCTACTGCTTAACCAGTGGGGATGTATGGCCCCATTCCGAACATCATTTATGTTCAGAATGGGCCCATATGCGTGGCTTTATAGATAGAAAGCCTGACCAATTACAAAGCTTTCTGGTTGACTTTGCTCCAAAAAGAATTTTAGGGAAAAAAATGAATCTATATATTTCCTTTGTCAGACTTAAAAGTGCATTTGATTCCATTTTCAGAAACTTCAGAACCATGAGAGGAAGTAGAGAAAGTTCTTCATCCAGACTCAAGCTATACACTCTGCAATATATATTTAGATATACATAGAGCAAACTGTTCAATTTCAACAACTTTTCCTTTAACTTGAGTGTTTATTTTTAATCTTCTCCAATTTTTTTGTGTAACTATATGTGTATATGCTTTACCCTCAGTTTTCCCCATGGATATTATGTTGCTTCTTTTGTTCATTTTCTGGGGCTTAGAGCATGGTATGATCTGAAATAAGAGTGGCAACCACTTACTGCATATTTACGATAGTGTCAAATGCTATTCTGGTGCTTCAGTACAATGAAACAGTACACAAACAAGAATCCAAGGAGAAGACAAATCTTAGATATCATGAAAAGCCTTGGGAATTTATTCTTGTATCAACTACTGAGGAAGTAAACAGTGACACAAAGGGCCCTTTGTTTTTAACAATATTCTTTTACAACAACCATCACATTTATATGATTAAAATCCATCAATCCCAAAGGCTCATTTACTGACATGAGTTATGACTAGTTTTTATCTGAACCTTGAACTATGCTTACTTTGTGAGGATCTAAATATGTATATTTGTGTGTTTGTGTGTGTGCATGTACATATACACACACATTCCAGGGAATATAACAATAGACATTACTTTTTCAGTACCAAATTGTGTATCTCAAAATAATAAGAGCTATTCATAACAAACCCACAGCAAGTATCATACTGAATGGGCAAAAACTGGAAGCATTCCCTTTGAAAACTGGCACAAGACAGGGATGGCCTCTCTCACCACTCCTATTCAACACAGTGTTGGAAGTTCTGGCCAGGGCAATCAAGCAGGAGAAAGAAATAACGGGTATCCAATTAGGAAAAGAGGAAGTCAAATAGTCCCTGTTTGCAGATGACATTATTGTATATTTAGAAAACCCCATCGTCTCAGCCCAAAATCTCCTTAAGCTGATGAGCAACTTCAGCAAAGTCTCAGGATACAAATTCAATGTGCAAAAATCACAAGCATTCTTATACACCAATAACACACAAACAGAGAGCCAAATTATGAGTGAACTCTCATTCACAATTGCTTCAAAGAGAATAAAATATCTAGAAATCCAACTTACAAGGGATGTGAAGAACCTCTTCAAGGAGAACTACAAACCACTGCTCAATGAAATAAAAAAGGACACAAATGCAAGAACATTCCATGCTCATGGATAGGAAGAATCAATATCGTGAAAATAGCCATACTGCCCAAGATAATTTATAGATTCAATGCCATCCTCATCAAGCTACCAATGCCTTTCTTCACAGAATTGGAAAAAAGTACTTTAAAGTTCATATGGAACCAAAAAAGAGCCCGCATTGCCAAGACAATCCTAAGCCAAAAGAACAAAGCTGGAGGCATCACACTACCTGACTTCAAACTATACTACAAGGCTACAGTAACCAAAACAGCATGGTAGTGGTACCAAAACAGAGATATAGACCAATGGAACAGAACAGAGCCCTCAGAAATAATACCACACATCTACAACCATCTGATCTTTGACAAACCTGACAAAAACAAGAAATGGGGAAAGGATTCCTTATTTAATAAATAGTGCTAGGAAAACTGGGTAGCCGTATGTAGAAAGCTGAAACTGGATCCCTTCCTTACACCTTATACAAAAATTAATTCAAGATGGATTAAAGACTTCAATGTTACACCTAAAACCATAAAAACCCTAGAAGAAAACCTAGGCAATACCATTCAGGACATAGGCATGGGCAAGGACTTCATGACTAAAACACCAAAAGCAATGGCAACAAAAGCCAAAATTGACAAATGGGATCTAATTAAACTAAAGAGCTTCTGTACAGCAAAAGAAACTACCATCAGAGTAGAATAGGCAACCTACAGAATGGGAGAAAATTTTTGCAATCTACCCATCTGACAAAGGGCTAATATCCAGAATCTACAAAGAACTTAAACAAACTTACAAGAAAAAATCAAACAACCCTATCAAAAAGTGGGCAAAGGATATGAATAGACACTTTTCAAAAGAAGACATTTATGCAGCCAACAGACACATGAAAAAATGCTCATCATCACTGGTCATCAGAGAAATGCAAATCTAAACCACAATGAGGAGATACCATCTCATACCAGTTAGAAAGGCAATCATTAAAAAGTCAGGAAACAAAAGGTGCTGGAGAGGATGTGGAGAAACTGGAATGTTTTTACACTGTTGGTGGGAGTGTAAACTAGTTCAAACACTGTGGAAGACAGTGTGGCGATTCCTCAAGGATCTAGAACTAGAAATACCATTTGACTCAGCGATCCCATTACTGGGCATAAACCCAAATGATTATAAATCATGCGACTATAGAGACAAATGCACATGTATGTTTACTGCGGCGCTATTCACAATAGGAAAGACTTGGAACCAACCCAAATGTCCATCAATGACAGACTGGATTAAGAAAATGTGACACAGCATAGAGGTGGAGCCAAGATGGCCGAATAGGAACAGCTCCGGTCTACAGCTCCCGGCATGAGCGACGCAGAAGATGGGTGATTTCTGCATTTCCATCCGAGGTACTGGGTTCACCTCACTAGGGAGTGCCAGACAGTGGGTGCAGGACAGTGTGTGCAGCCCACCATGCGCGAGCCCAAGCAGGGCGAGGCATTGCCTCACTTGGGAAGTGCAAGGGGTCAGGGAGTTCCCTTTCCTAGTCAAAGAAAGGGGTGAGAGACGGCACCTGGAAAATCGGGTCACTCCCACCCTAATACTATGCTTTTCCAATGGGCTTAAAAAACGGCACACCAGGAGATTATATCCTGCACCTGGCTCGGAGGGTCCTACGCCCATGGAGTCTTGCTGATCCCTAGCACAGCAGTCTGGGATCAAACTGTAAGGCAGCAGCGAGGCTGGGGGAGGGGCGCCTGCCATTGCCCAGGCTTGCTTAGGTAAACAAAGTAGCTGGGAAGCTGGAACTGGGTGGAGCCCACCACAGCTCAAGGAGGCCTGCCTGCCTCTGTAGGCTCCACCTCTGGGTGCAAGGCACAAACAAAAAAGTCAGCAGTAACCTCTGCAGACTTAAATGTCCCTGTCTGACAGCTTTGAAGAGAGTAGTGGTTCTCCCAGCACAGAGCTGGAGATCTGAGAATGGGCAGACTGCCTCCTCAGGTGGGTCCTTGACCCCTGAGCAGCCTAACTGGTAGGCATCCCCCATTAGGGGCAGACTGACACCTCACATGGCCAGGTACTCCTCTGAGACAAAACTTCCAGAGGAACGATCAGACAGCAGCATTCGCGGTTCAAGAAAATCCGCTGTTCTGCGGCCACCGCTGTTGATACCCAGGCAAACAGTGTCTGGAGTGGACCTCTAGCAAACTCCAACAGACTTGCAGCTGAGGGTCCTGTCTGTTAGAAGGAAAACTAACAGAAAGGACATCCCCACCAAAAATCCATCTGTACATCACCATCATCAAAGACCAAAAGTAGATAAAACCACAAAGATGGGGAAAAAACAGAGCAGAAAAATTGGAAACTCTAAAAAGCAGAGTGCCTCTCCTCCTCCAAAGGAACACAGTTCCTTGCCAGCAAGGGAACAAAGCTGGACGGAGAATGACTTTGACGAGTTGAAAGAAGAAGGCTTAAGATGATCAAACTACTCCGAGCTACAGGAGGAAATTCAAACCAATGGCAAAGAAGTTAAAAACTTTGAAAAAAAAATTAGATGAATGTATAACTAGAATAACCAGTACAGAGAAGTGCTTAAAGGAGCTGATAGAGCTGAAAGCCAAGGCTTGAGAACTACATGAAGAATGCAGAAGCCTCAGGAGCCAATGTGATCAACTGGAAGAAAGGGTATCAGTGATGGAAGATGAAATGAATGAAATGAAGCGAGAAGGGAAGTTTAGAGAAAAAAGAATAAAAAGAAATGAACAAAGCCTCCAAGAAATATGGGACTATGTGAAAAGACCAAATCTACGTCTCATTGGTGTAACTGAAAGTGACGGGGAGAAAGGAACCAAGTTGGAAAACACTCTGCAGGATATTATCCAGAAGAACTTCCCCAATCTAGCAAGGCAGGCCAACATTCAGATTCAGGAAATACAGAGAACGCCACAAAGATACTCCTCGAGAAGAGCAACTCCAAGGCACATAATTATCAGATTCACCAAAGTTGAAATGAAGGAAAAAATGTTAACGCCAGCCAGAGAAAAACGTCGGGTTACCCACAAAGGGAAGCCCGTCAGACTGACAGCAGATCTCTCAGCAGAAACTCTACAAGCCAGAAGAGAGTGAGGGGCCAATATTCAACATTCTTAAAGGAAAGAATTTTCAACCCAGAATTTCATATCCAGCCAAACTAAACTTCATAAGTGAAGGAGAAATAAAATACTTTACAGATAAGCAAATGCTGAGAGATGTTGTCACCACCAGGCCTGCCCTAAAAGAGCTCCTGAAGGAAGCACTAAACATGGAAAGGAACAACCGGTACCAGCCACTGCAAAATCATGCCAAATTGTAAAGACCATCAAGGCTAGGAAGAAACTGCATCAACTAACGAGCAAAATAACCAGCTAACATCATAATGACATGATCCAATTCACACATAACAATATTAACTTTAAATGTAAATGGACTAAACGCTCCAATTAAAAGACACAGACTGGCAAATTGGATAAAGAGTCAAGACCCATCAGTGTGCTGTATTCCGGAAACTCATCTCACGAGCAGAGACACACATAGGCTCAAAATAAAAGGATGGAGGAAGATCTACCAGGCAAATGGAAAACTAAAAAAGGCAGAGGTTGCAATCCTAGTCTCTAATAAAATAGACGTTAAACCAACAAAGATCAGAAGAGACAAAGAAGGCCATTACATCATGGTAAAGGGATCAATTCAACAACAAGAGATAACTATCCTAAATATATATGCACCCAATACAGGAGCACCCAGATTCATAAAGCAAGTCCTGAGTGACCTACAAAGAGACTTAGACTCCCACACAATAATAATGGGAGACTTTAACACCCCACTGTCAACATTAGACAGATCAACGAGACAGAAAGTTAACAAGGATACCCAGGAATTCAACTCAGCTCTGCACCAATCGGACCTAATAGACATCTACAGAACTCTCCACTCCAAATCAACAGAATATACGTTCTTTTCAGCACCACACCACACCTATTCCAAAATTGACCACATAGTTGGAAGTAAAGCACTCCTCAGCAAATGTAAAAGAACAGAAATCACAACAAACTGTCTCGCAGACCACAATGCAATCAAACTAGAACTCAGGATTAACAAACTCACTCAAACTGCTCAACTACATGGAAAATGAACAACCTGCTCCTGAATGACTACTGGGTACATAATGAAATGAAGGTGGAAATAAAGATGTTCTTTGAAACCAACGAGAACAAAGACACAACATACCAGAATCTCTGGGACACATTCAAAGCAATGTGTAGAGGGAAATTTATAGCACTAAATGCCCACAAGAGAAAGCAGGAAAGATCCAAAATTGACACCCTAACATCACAATTAAAAGAACTAGAAAAGCAAGAGCAAACACATTCAAAAGCTAGCAGAAGGCAAGAAATAAATCAGAGCAGAACTGAAGGAAATAGAGACACAAAAAAACCCTCAAAAAATTAATGAATCCAGGAGCTGGTTTTTTGAAAAGATTAACAAAATTGATAGACCACTAGCAAGACTAATAAAAAGAAAAGAGAGAAGAATCAAATAGATGCAATAAAAAATGATAAAGGGGATATCACCACCCATCCCACAGAAATACAAACTACCATCAGAGAATACCACAAACACCTCTACGCAAATAAACTAGAAAATCTAGAAGAAATGGATAAATTCCTCGACAAATACACCCTCCCAAGACTAAACCAGGAAGAAGTTGAATCTCTGAATAGACCAATAACAGGCTCTGAAATTTTGGCAATAATCAATAGCTTACCAACCAAAAAGAGTCCAGGACCTGATGGATTCACAGCTGAATTCCACCAGAGGTACAAGAAGGAACTGGTACCATTCCTTCTGAAACTATTCCAATCAACAGAAAAAGAGGGAATCCTCCCTAACTCATTTTATGAGGCCAGCATCATCCTGATACCAAAGCCGGGCAGAGACACGATAAAAAAAGAGAATTTTAGACCAATATCCTTGATGTACATTGATGCAAAAATCCTCAATAAAATACTGGCAAACCGAATCCAGCAGCACATCAAAAAGCTTATCCACCATGATCAAGTGGGCTTCATCCCTGGGATGCAAGGCTGGTTCAACATACGCAAATCAGTAAATGTAATCCAGCATATAAACAGAACCAAAGACAAAAACCACATGATTATCTCAATAGATGCAGAAAAGGCCTTTGACAAAATTCAACAACCCTTCATGCTAAAAACTCTCAATAAATTAGGTATTGATGGGATGTATCTCAAAATAATAAGAGCTATCTATGACAAACCCACAGCCAATATCATACTGAATGGGCAAAAACTGGAAGCATTCCCTTTGAAAACTGGCACAAGACAGGGATGCCCTCTCTCACCACTCCTATTCAACATGGCGTTGGAAGTTCTGGCCAGGGCAATTAGGCAGGAAAAGGAAATAAAGGGTATTCAATTAGGAAAAGAGGAAGTTAAATTGTCCCTGTTTGCAGATGACATGATTGTATATCTAGAAAACCCCATTGTCTCAGCCCAAAATCTCCTTAAGCTGATAAGCAACTTCAGCAAAGTCTCAGGATACAAAATCAATGTACAAAAGTCACAAGCATTCTTATACACCAATAACAGACAAACAGAGAGCCAAATCACGAGTGAACTCCCATTCATAATTGCTTCAAAGAGAATAAAATACCTAGGAATCCAACTTATAAGGGATGTGAAGTACCTCTTCAAGGGGAACTACAAACCACTGCTCAATGAAATAAAAGAGGATACAAACAAATGGAAGAACATTCCATGCTCATGGGTTTGAAGAATCAATATCGTGAAAATGGCCATACTGACCAAGGTAATTTATAGATTCAATGCCATCCCCATCAAGCTACCAATGACTTTCTTCACAGAATTGGAAAAAACTACTTTAAAGTTCATATGGAACCAAAAAGAGCCCACATCCCCAAGACAATCCTAAGCCAAAAGAACAAAGCTGGAGGCATAATGCTACCTGACTTCAAACTATACTACAAGGCTACAGTAACCAAAACAGCATGGTACTGGTACCAAAACAGAGATATAGATCAATGGACTAGAACAGAGCCCTCAGAAATAACGCCACATATCTACAACCATCTGATCTTTGACAAACCTGACAAAAACAAGTAATGGGGAAAGGATTCCCTATTTAATAAATTGTGCTGGAAAAACTGGCTAGCCATATGTAGAAAGCTGAAACTGGATCCCTTCCTTACATCTTATGCAAAAATTAATTCAAGATGGATTAAAGACTTACATGTTAGACCTAAAACCATAAAAACCCTAGAAGAAAATCTAGGCGTTACCATTCAGTATATAGGCATGGGCAAGGACTTCTTGTCTAAAACACCAAAAGCAATGGCAACAAAAGCCAAAATTGACAAATGAGATCTAATTATACTAAAGAGCTTCTGCACAGCAAAAGAAACTACCATCGGAGTGAACAGGCAACCTAAACAATGGGAGAAAATTTTCACAACCTACTCATCTGACAAAGGGCTAATATCCAGAATCTACAATGAACTCAAACAAATTTACAAGAAAAAAACCAACAACCCCATCAAAAAGTGGGCAAAGGACATGAACAGACACTTCTCAAAAGAAGACATTTATGCAGCCAAAAAACACATGAAGAAATGCTCATTATCACTGGCCATAAGAGACGTGCAAATCAAAACCACAATGACATACCATCTCACACCAGTTAGAATGTCGATCATTAAAAAGTCAAGAAACAACAGGTGCTGAAGAGGATGTGGAGAAATAGGAACACTTTTACACTGTTGGTGGGACTGTAAACTAGTTCAACCATTGTGGAAGTCAGTGTGGTGATTCCTCAAGGATCTAGAACTAGAAATACCATTTGACCCAGCCATCCCATTACTGGGTATATACCCAAAGGACTATAAATCATGCTGCTATAAAGACACATGCACACATATGTTTATTGTGGCACTATTCACAATAGCAAAGACTTGTAAAGAACCCAAATGTCCAACAATGATAGACTGGATTAAGAAAATGTGGCACAGATACACCATGGAATACTATGCAGCCATAAAAAAGGATGAGTTCATGTCCTTTGTAGAGACATGGATGAATCTGGAAATCATCATTCTGGGCAAACTATCGCAAAGACAGAAAACCAAACACCGTAGGTTCTCACTCGTAGGTGGGAATTGAACAATGAGAACACATGGACACAGGGTGGGGAACATCACACCCTGGGGCTTGTCACAGGGTGTGGGCATGGGGGAGGGATAGCATTAGGAGATATACCTAATGTAGATGATGAGTTAATGGGTGCAGCAAACCAACACGGCACATGTATACATAGGTAACAACCCTGCACTTCGTGCACATGTACCCTAGAACTTAAAGTATAAGAATAATAAAAAACACCCAATGGAAATAAAATGAAATAAAATATCTTACTACACGAGATTGAAATTTCAAGTAATTTTCAACCCAGGAAAAGTTTCAAAGAAAAGGAAAAGTTTCAAAGAAAAGGAAAAACGCGATAGACACAGTTATTATTATAAATCTCTATCAACACACTTTATCACCAATCCTAGGTATTCATGTGTCATTCTGGCTTTGTCGCAAGTGATTTTTGGCAATTTCACCAAGACCTCTCTATTTCCTATCACGAATAACAAACAAGCAAAATTTCAGTGCTTATTATAAAGCCTTTTTCTGCATTTCTGTTTCAATGTCCCCCAACCCCGGTCTGTTTATATTCCAATCTTGAAAGTTCTAAATCAACTTTATTGACTTGTCAACTGACTCATTATTTTAAATAATACACCTGCATTCCTCAGGATGAAGCTATGATTTTATTACTTTATGGAAACACTTTTCTTTCCTGCATGTTTTTGGTTTAAAAGTAACCCTCTTCCATACTCAAGTGAATAAGGCAGATTTCTAGGTATATTCTGCTACTCCAGTAGTTTGAAGAGGGAAATCAGACAGAAATCAGGCACCCTAGAAAATCTGCTTTTTGGAAACAAAAACCAAAACACTTTGACATCATACTAAAAAACAAGAAGTAAAAGTAAGGAATATGTTCTTATAAAAATAATTTTATCTTTCCTTTTTAACACAGAAACTACAAACGTCATAATGTGATTAATTTATATACCATGCACCATACTAAGTAAATGCTAGTAAATTTTTAAAACAACAATTCTGTATCTCTTGTTCATTTTTACTAGAAGGTTCAAGTAGTATTTAAGATGCAAGACGTAAATGACTTTAGTTTTGAGGTGTTTGTATATTTATTTTTTGTAGAGTAGTAATTCTCCCTTTTCCTTGTTTATTCACACTTTATTTCCGAGAAGTTCAAAGTGTCAACACAAGATGCTGCACTAACAGAAAGTTCTCAAATTACACGAAGTGATTAGATGTCTCTTTTGCTCACAGAAGAAACATCTTATTCAAGGAAGAGAAACTGAATCACTCCCTTAAAGACACACAAGTAGTTACATTGTGGGCTAGCCTTATCCTATTCCCACCCAATCCTCCACCCTGACAAATTCTATGACTATGTTATTTACACAGAAAATGCTAGCATCAATTCAAAATGCACATAGTCATTTTAAGAGCTATTACCAGTTAAATGTATTGCTATGTTTTATTGTACATAATTTAATACAAAGTATGTATGCCTAAATAAAACCAAGGGTTATATTACTTATTAATTCATTCTGAGTTTACAAAAAGACTATTGGTCCCAATTTGTAAAATACTACCTATTCTTAATATTATATTATATTGCCCGGAAGCAATTAACCACTCTAATTTAGACTGTAAAACCATAGCAATTCCCTCTATTATCAACATGTACATATTTGCTATAAAATATTCATTAGGCACGATTTAAAAGCATGAGGAACATATTTATATATGTTCCTAAAATAAGATATATTTTAGAAGTTTTCAACAAAAATGAATACATTTTTTACTTTATTTGAATCAAAGCAATTTAAATGTGATCAATAAAAACATGTTTCAAAAAATGTTTTAAGCCCTGAAGAATATTTTAGAACCTAACTGTATTTTAAGAAATTTATGTTTTCCATGCATTTAAATTACCCTCTACTGGTAATAGAAATAATACAACTCTAAAGAATCTAGCTATGTATTTATGTAGCGAAAAGCATGGTGTAGATCCGTGGTTTTCAAATATTTTTGCCATGGTCTTTTTGTTTCAACAAAATATTTCACATAAGTCCAATATATAAAACAGATAAAAGTGGAGCTTGTTCCTGTTGGAGCACATGTGTACAGTTCAGTTCTCCTATCTATAAAATGGGAATAAAAATAATATCTAGCTCTCAAGTTGATAAAAATACCAAGTGAGATAAGGTTTAAAAAATACCCTTGAGGTATGGAAAGCTGTTTAAGTATTAACAGTATAAGGGAACCGGGAGAAGCTAGCTCCACTGCCTTAACTCAATGTGTATACAAAGATAAGTATTTAATAAAAAATAGCTTTCTTTGAAGCATATTATGAAGTAGCATTTTTATTTGTATATCCACTGTTTAAAACTATTGCTGCAATTTGTCTTACTAAAAATGAAATAAGCAGAGTAAACATAAATTCCTATTTAAAAACCAGTATTGAAAAAATGCAAGAATAATTAGATGAATATCTTCTAGAACTACAAACTTAGAAGCCTTTCTCTGTATTTACAGTTTTATAGTCAATGCTTTGGGTTCTGTTTGTGGTCAAGCTACACATTCAGGGTGAGGAAAGGTGTACTGTCCATTACGGGAGAGAGAATCCCACAGCAATTAAGGCAGATCCACAGTAAGATACAGGATCAGGTCTAATTAGGCTTAAACACGCAGTAGTCTCTGTTTGTCTCATAAAACTAAACATGTTATTTGAGTATTAAAACTAATTTCTATTCAGTTTGGATTTTTTTTTAAACCATATTTTTGAACTAAAAGTTTTTTGGCATAATTATTATTTTAGTTAGTATTTCAGAAGCTGATATCTGAACTTCCATGTTGAAGGTTAGGGGAGGGTTTTAGTAGGTTGTGCTTTTTCATCCATTCTTCAAATATTAAAGTCAGGTCTAAATACAAGCAGACCTACCTGTTTTACTCTTAGAAAGTAAAATGGGACAGACCTAGGTTTATCCTCATGCTCAGTTTCTCATCTTCAAATATTAAAGTCAGGTCTAAATACAAGCAGACCTACCTGTTTTACTCTTAGAAAGTAAAATGGGACAGACCTAGGTTTATCCTCACGCTCAGTTTCTCATGAATTTTCATGGGAATGTCTTTGTGAAAGAAAACAGAATCAAATCTTGGGACTCCCAAGCTCACTATGCCAAAAGGAAAGTTACATTTGGGAACTGAGTCAGGCCACACTGCTTTCCTTTTGTTTCCAAACTGATAGCTGTAATTTCACAGCTCCCTGTCATAGCCTCACCCATGAGACAGGTTTCCACAACAACAGAAGGTCACACATCTCCCCAGATATCCTCCCTCACAAGGAAATTCCTTGAAGCCCCCAAATCTTTCAGGAGACATACCCACTATAAACTAGCCCTAAAACCAAGTTCTGCTGAATCTCGTCCTGACAATGTCAATTATTAGCTTATCTTCACAGGGCGAGAGCAAGGACCAAGACCAGAGACATCCTTGTGCCTACCCTGTGATTAATACATAACTTTTTCCTCTACTCTCTCTTTTCACATATAAAATGTAGATTTACTAAGGCTAATCAGAGCCTCATAAGAATGCAACCATTTGCCTCACTGCCTGCCCTTCCTCTTCTTCCCTCCTGCTTGCTCTTTCCCCTTTAAATACTGAAGTTCCCAAAATCCCCTTTGGAAAAGAGTCACAGACATGTTTTTGATCTCCCTGGATCTCCCATCCTCAACCGTGGCTAAATAAATCTTTATTGACTGAGACCTGCCTCAGTCATTTTTTGGTTAACACCTAAAACTGTACCAAGTTATAACTGGGTGTTGTTAATTTCACTTGGAAAATAAGAACCTTAGTTACAAACATCTGTTTAATGCTGGATACACAAAAATATAGATTCTCAGGTTTCTCAGTGGGCTTTCCTTCAGTAAGAATGAGCATTACTCTAAGTGAGTGACAGACATGGCAAACATATTTGGGAATCAGCAGACTAGAATCTCATGCCTCATCAAACCACTCAGAGCAAGTAATCCAGGACATTTCACATGATAGGAGAAGAGAATGAGATCATAATTCTCATATCACATGTTGATGTGGGAAATGAGAAAGTCTATTAATCAAGGACACATAGAATGATTGCCAAGTATGAAAGACAGAAGCCCAGCTTTGCAGGAACTGTTATTCACATAACCATACGGTTTTCTCTAGCAGAGTTCAGCAGTTCACACCATTATACCAATCCCCGATTGAGGTGATTAAGGTGAGTATAACAGAAAAGGGCATTCGGAATTTAGAGGCTGATAAAACTGGCATTTCTGACAATAAGTCCTTGTTTTACTATTTTTCAAAAACAACCTGAAGACACAAACTACATTTAAAAAGCATCTCTAAAACACTTTGCTACATTAACACTCTAGTTGATTCCACAATGGAGAGAACTATGCATTTGGTTTTGGTTTGGTTTTGTGATGAGAGTATAAATGACACTTTTAAATTGAAAATCCAGGGCTTCCTGAACAATTCTTGTGATGTTAATGTGAGCGTTATGCAGATGCAAAATGTTATGTGTCAGGACTCAAATCTGAGAGTGACATTTATAATTTTTGTAAACAAAAGCAAAGAAGGAGCAGCAGGGAGTTTCTAAGTAAGTAGTTTAGTTCCCTGTATTGCAGAGAGTGTGACATGCTAACCTAGACCTCTGAATGGAGTGACAGATAGTATAAAAGCAGTGACTAAAATTTTAGGACTTTTGGAGAATAAAGGTTAAAGAGGATTTATGTCATCTAAAAAACAATCAGGCTTAAAGAAAAAAAAAAACATGGGACAGTCTAAGTTTGGAAAGCGAGATCTAACAAATGTAAATGTAATAAAATAGAACGGGCATAGAATTCTATAGAAACCTGAGTTTTATTTAACCTGTTTAATCACCAGTGGGTTATAACTTACACTCTTTATGTCTCTGGGACTTACTACAGACTGTAATGTGTCAGATGAGCTCAATAATGGTCAATGAATCAGTTAATTGGTTAATATCCCATAAGAAATTATATATTATTTTTATACATTACTCTTGAATTTACAGCAAAATATATTGCAGTGTAAATACAAGTAAGATATAGAAAAAAATGAGTGGGACCAACTTAGGTAAAATATCTGTTTCACAAAATCAAGAGGTAGTTCTTCCCGTGTCTATCTCTCTTCCTTTCAACATGAAAAGTTTCTTTAATTTTCATTTCCTGATCTGATTTCCTATGTCACTTATCTTACTATTTAAGAAAGTTTTCTGATTTCCTTAGGTATCAGTCTGCATCACAGCAACAATAAACCATCTGATAATCATCTGTATTTATTTAGAAAATGTTTTCTCTCTTGCTTATAAAAAAGCACAGCCACTTTTAGAAAAATTACAGCAAAATTCATTGTTGCAGATATAAAGTCAAACAAAATTTGGAGTGAGGCACCAAGAATACTAATAGTAACTATAGTATTTCCACTACTTACTATAGGAATGAACTGCCCACAATTAAACCACAAACAGTGAATTCCCAACAATGTGTGTGGTACATTTCCAGAACATAAATGTAGTCAATTCAAGTCCACAAATCAAGAGTAAGAACCTCTGCCTAGTGCCATTCTGTCAGTATTAGAATACTATCTCTATTACTTACTAGCACAGTCACACTGAACAAATTACTATTTTCCTCACCATAAAGTGAGAATAGTAATAATATATACCTCAGAGAGTTATTAAGAGGATTACACTTGAAAATCCACATAAAGAACTTTGAACACCCAGATCACATAAAAAACATGCAAAAAGCATTTACTTTTGATGACATTACTATTATCTTTTGTGGTAGAAATGGCAATGCAATTGCCGAACAAGCAATAGATCAATATCAACAGGTGAGCACCGACAAAGTGAAAACACAGCATCTAAGTGGGGCAGGTTGAGATGACCAGAGAAATCCCCCTATTCTCATCGTAAGGACACATTTCCCTGTAACAAATGGAAATGACAAAATTGCAGTTATTTCATAATTAAATGCTGATTTAGTTGATTTTGGTTTCAGAATAACATATCTCTGAGAGAAAAGTTGACTGGCAAAAAAATAGTACACGGATTGTTTCCCTTAAGCAAATAAAATATCTGACAGATGATTGTGTTCTTAAATGGCTACAAGACACGTTTTTATGAAAGTATAAATCTTGAAATACAGAAAAGTTCTAAGAAAATTATTGCTTTCCAAGTTTTGTGTTTTATCTTTTCAAACATATATTCCAAAAGGCAAGACAGGTTTCTTTTAAAAAGTGTAACAGAATCTAGCATGGTGCCTTCTACTTATCAAATACTAAATTAAATGTTTGTGATGCAGTCTTAAAGTCAGAGAGAATTAGGTTCAAAGTCAAACTTCTACCTATATTTTCTGGGTGGTGTTTAACAAACTGCTTAACCTCTATAAATCTTAGTCTCCCTATTTGCAGTATGAAAGCAAAAGTACCCAAACCACAAGAGTTGTGTGATGATCAAATAAAAAAAAATATGCCAAATATCTACCCACAGTGCCTGGCACACAACCCTTAATAATCTTTCTTCTGTTAACTATGATAGATATTAGCTCAATCATTATTTTCATATTTATCTATATTTTATTATTTCTTAACTCAAAAGCTGGACCTTACTATGCAGATATGGTACAAGGAACTTGCTTGTTTAAAACTTTGAAATAAGGAATGATATCAGCAAAAAAGCTGAGTGAGGAACCCAAACTTCCTCCTTTCTATAAAATCTTTAAAAGAAACTGGCAAAAACGGCCTGAGTCAACTCTTTTGGTATTCTGGAAATTAATTTTAAAACTTGCAGCAACCCAAGGAGTACTTACTCAGGATCAACAGCTGAATCTTGGTAAGAACCGTAAAACTTGTGACATTTAACCTTTTTTCCGTTTTGGAAAAAAAAAAGAAAAGGTGCAGCTCGTTGCCAGCACTTATTTAATTCTACATAAACGCACTCTTTGAGGCTGAAGCAAATCTGATTTTCTTTTTTTTTTTTTTGAGACGGAGTCTTGCTCTTTCGCCCAGGCTGGAGTGCAGTGGCACAATCTCGGCTCACTGCAAGCTCCGCGTCCCGGGTTCACGCCATTCTCCTGCCTCAGCCTCTCCGAGTAGCTGGGACTACAGGCGCCCGCCACCACGCCCGGCTAATTTTTTGTATTTTTTAGTAGAGACGGGGTTTCACCGTGGTCTCGATCCCTGACCTTGTGATCCGCCCGCCTCGGCCTCCCAAAGTGCTGGGATTACAAGCGTGAGCCACCGCGCCCGGCCACAAATCTTTCAATCAATGTGAAAATAAAATATAAAAACTGTTCTCGGAGCTATTTCTAAACAGAACTAACATCAGAATCGTCTGAACCATTAGAATCGTC
The DNA here is from genome assembly GCF_028878055.3 of Symphalangus syndactylus. Classification (NCBI taxonomy): domain Eukaryota; kingdom Metazoa; phylum Chordata; class Mammalia; order Primates; family Hylobatidae; genus Symphalangus; species Symphalangus syndactylus. Next base: position 49,023,845 of record NC_072440.2, read on the forward strand.
TATTTCTGAAAAATCAGATTCATCAAATGAATCCTCAGCCAACAGAGTTCCAGAACAATGTTAACATTACGCATACAAATGCTGTATTTTCTAGGATCTGACATTTTCAGTGATCAGGAATTACTACTATATTTTGTAAATGGAAATACCACTACTAAAACCAAAATGCTATAAGTAGAATGATGCATTTTGTTTCCAAAGTAGATATACTAGAGCCATGCAGAAATAATAATAAAAGCGACAGATTTCATGGCAAAGTTATCTCCGGGTAAACACTGTAGCTGCAAGTGCTGCTGGCAAGTATTGTTGGGGCAAATGGGAAAAGAGTTAAATTTACCCTAATCCAATCTTCCATTCGCCAGCTCAGTGGTAGCCTTAAAAACAATACCCTGTAGGCCGGGCGCAGTGGCTCACGCTTGTAATCCCAGCACTTTGGGAGGCCGAGGCGGGTGGATCACGACGTCAGGAGATCGAGACCACGGTGAAACCCCGTCTCTATTAAAAATACAAAAAAATTAGCCGGGCGTGGTGGCGGGCGCCTGTAGTCCCAGCTACTCGGAGAGGCTGAGGCAGGAGAATGGCGTGAACCCAGGAGGCGGAGCTTGCAGTGATCCGAGATCGCGCCACTGCACTCCAGCCTGGGCGACAGAGCGAGACTCCGTCTCAAAAAACAAAAAAAACAAAAAAAAAACAATACCCTGTATTTCCAATAATAGAGGGAGCAGAATGGAACAGATTCACAAAGAGCTGTCTGATAGTTCTCTGGAAGACACGCTGAAAACACTTGTCTTTATTTCTGCCTGACTTGGAACTCACCCAGTACTAAACCATTACCTGGAGTGGGAATTGAAAACATTTACAGTAAGTGTTTTAGTTGTGTGAGGCAACAGATAACAACTGAGGCAAACAACAGAATAATCAAAAAGCTTAGAAGAAAGGATTGGGAAAAGAGATGTTCATAAGGACTACGAAAAACTCACATATATTCCTGGAAATCCAGAAGGCCATATGCTTGCCCATGACTGTGTGCATGCTCAAGAAAGACTTTAGAAGGCCTTAAATCTCACCTCTGGCTGATCTTAACACTCTGTACAAGCAGGAATGAAGGCTAAGGCCTGCCAAAACAGTTTGGCGGAGATCTAAATCCCAGAGTTCCAGCATTATTATACTTAAAATGTCCAGTTTTCAATAAAAAAAATAAGGCATGCAAAGAAATAAGAAAGTAAGACCTATTCACAGGGTAAAAAGCAACTAATAGGAAAGGGCCCAAGGAAAGCACAGACGTAAAATTTACTAGACACAAACTTTAAACTGTCTATACTTAAAACGTTCAAGAGCTAAAGAATACCATATCTAAATAAATGAAGAAAAGACAATGTCAACAAACAGAGAGTATCAATTTATAGAATTTATAAAAATAAAACAAACTCTGGAGTTGAAAAGTACAATTACTGAAATAAAAAATCAGATGTGAGCAAGCAGAAAAAAGAATCCGTGAACTTGAAGATAGGTCCATTGAGATTAACTAATCTAACGACGAGGAAGAATAATAAAATGAAAAAAAATAAACAAAGTGTAAGAGATCTATGGGGCACCATCAAGCATACATACAGATAATGGAAATTCCAGAGAAAACAATTAATCTACACTTCCAAGAAACCCAATTAACTCCAAATAGGACAAATTTAAAGAGGCACTTAGACACATCAAAATCCAGATGCCAAAAACCAAAGACAAAGAATAAATCTCAAAATCAGTGAGAGAAGCAATTCATCACATAATAAGGAATCCTCAACAAGAAAACAGGTCATTTTTCATGGGAAACCACAAATACACAAAGGCAGCAGGATGCCATACTCAAAATGCTGAAAACAGCACAAATCCTCCTCCACCACACACAGAAATTTTCAACCATGAATTCTATATCCAGCATAACTATCCTTTAAACAATAAAGGAGAAATTAAAACACTCCCATGTAAAAACCAACAGAGTTCATCATTTGCAGAGATTTCCCACAGGAATTAATGAAGGGAGTTCTTCAGATTAAAATGGAAAGGACACTATATAGTCCACACAAAGAGATAAAGAGCTTGGGTAACGGTAACCATACATACAGGTAAATACAAAGGACTGCACACAAATATATATTTTTTTAAATTTTAAACATAGATATAATACATTGATACATTTGACTTTGATTTTTTTTTCCTGATTTTTTCTGGTTTGGAAAACAACTGCATAAAGCAATAATCATAAATTTATGTTGATGAGCACATAACATAAAGCTATAACTTACATATTTATATATAACAGCATTTACAGGTACTTCCACTTTGGGAGTGGAGTTGAAACTATGTAGGAGCAAAGTTTTTATTTATTATTAAGGCTGGGTACAGCGGCTCATGCCTATAATCTCAGTACTTTGGGAGGAGGGAGAATCACCTGAGGCCAGGACTTCAAGACTAGCCTGCTCAACATAGTGAAATACCATCTCTACAAAAAACTTTTTTAAAGATTAGCCAGGCATAGTGGCTTGTGCCTCCAGTCCTGGTTACTTGCGAGGTGACGCAAGCAGGAAGATCACTGAAGCCCAGAAGTTGGAGGCTTCAGTGAGCTATGATCAGCCCCACTGTACTCCAGTCTAGAGGGCAGAGCAAGATCTGTCTCTTATTCAAAAAAAATCAAGTTGGTATTAATCCAAACTAGATTTTTAGAAATTAGGATGTTAATTGTAATCCCTAGAGCAATCACTAAGAAAACGAACTGAAAAGCTACAACATGGGAATTAAAATGGTACACTAGAAAATACCTATTAAACACACAAAAGAAGGCAGTAAGGGAGAAGCAGAGGAACAAAATAGATATAATACAAATAGAAAATGAATAGCAAAATAGCAGAAGTCTTTCCTTATTAGTAATTATGTTTAAGTAAAAAGATTAGCAAGGATTTAAAACCAAGATCAACAATTTGCTATCAACAAGAGATTCACTTTAGTTTTAAAGACATTAATAGGATAAAAACATAAGCATGAAAAAAGATATTCCATGCAAATAATAACCAATAGAGAGCTGCAGTGGTTACACTAATCAGACAAAATAGACTTGAAGACAAAAATTGCTATAAGAGACAAAGAAGAACACGAAAAAAGAGTCAAAACATCAAGAGGATAAAACACTTATAAACATATATGTATCCAGCAATAGATTTCCCAAAATACATGAATCAAATATTGAAAGAACTGCAGGTAAAAACAATTCAACAATAATAGTCAGAGCCTTCAATAACCCCACTTTCATAATGGTAACAAAGAATAAATGAATCTGAAAGATAAAATAGAGAAATTCAATGAAACGAAGAACCTGTTCTTTGAAAAGGTAACTAAAATCCACAAGCCTGTAGCAGGACTGACAGAGAGATGATACAAATGTTCAACATCAGGAATGAAATAAAGAGTATCACTAAAACTCTGCAGACATCAAAAGGATAATAAGAGAATACTAATAAATTACTGACACAAATTTGACATCTGAGACAAAATGGACCAATTCCTCTAAAAGCACAAACTATCACATTTCATCCAAAATAAAATAGATAATTTGAGGCTGAGCATGGTGGCTCACGCCTGTAATCCCATTACTTTGGAAGGCTGAGGCAGGCGGATCACCTGAGGTCAGGAGTTTGAGACCAGACTGACCAACACGGAGAAACCCCGTCTCTAATAAAAATACAAAATTAGCCGGGTGTGGTGGTGCATGCCTGTAATCCCAGCTACTCAGAGGCTGAGGCTTGAACCTGGGAGGCAGAGGTTGCAGTGAGCCGAGATCATGCCAGGGCAACAAAAGCAAAACTCCATCTCAAAAAAAAAAAAAAAAAAAAAAAAAAGATAATTTGGATAGCCCTATAACTAATAAAGAAATTGAATTCATAAATTAAAAATTTTTCACCAGGTGTGATGGCTCACACCTGTAATCCTAACACTTTGAGAGGCTAAGGCAGGAGGATTCCTTGAGCCCAGGAGTTCAAGACCAGCCTGGGCAACATGGTGACATCCCATTTCTACAAAAAATTTTAAAAATTAGCTGGGCATGGTGGCATGTACCTGTAGTCCCAGCTACTCAGGAGGCTGAGGTGGGAGGATCACTTAAGACCAGAAGGTTGAGGTTGCAGTGAGCCATGTTTGCACCACTGCACTCCAACATGAGTGACAGAGTAAGACCCCTGTCTCAAAAAAAAAAAAAAAAAAAAAATCTAAAACAGAAATCTCCAGGCCCAGATAGTTGTTAGTGCTTATCAAAAAATCAGTGTAATACACCATATTAATAGAATAAAAGAAAAATATAGTAATATCAAGAGACACAGAAAAACAAAAACCGACAAAAATGCTTTCATGATTATAAAACCACCTAACAACTAGGACTAGAAGGGGATTATTCTCAACCTGGTAAGTGGCATCTATGAAAAATCCCCAACTAACAGTGAAAGGCTGAACACCTTCCCCCTAAATCACAAGATAAAAATTTCTTTTCTTGACACTTCTAATCAGTCTTGTATTGAAGGTTCTAGTCAAGCACATTAGATAAGGAAAAGTAATAAAAGTCATCCTGATTAAAAAGGAAACAGTGAAACTCTATTTGCAAGAGACATAATTTTATATAGAGAAACAAAGAATCCAAAAATAACTTAATAGAGCTAATAAATAAGTTCAGCAATGTTGCAGTATAAAAGATTAACATGGAAAAATAACTCCTATTTCTTTATAATAGCAAAGAACTTTCTGAAAATGGAATAAAGCAACTTAATTTACAGTAACATCAAAAATAATAAAATGCTTAAAAACAAACTTGTCCAAGGAAGTGTAAGACTTGAATGCTGAAAACTACAAAATAGCATTGAAATAAAATTTTAAAAGCCTAAATAAATAAAACGATCTGGTGTACATGAATCGGAAAGGTTATTATTGTTAAGATAATGTCTTGGTCTATTCCGGCTGCTGTAATCGAATACCATAGGCTGGATGTCTTATAACAACAAATATTTATTTCTCACAGTTTTGAAGGCTGGGAAGATAAAGATGTCAGGAGATTCAGTGCCTGATGAGGGCCCATCTGCTGATTCATAGACCAGAGTGACAGTAAGGCCACAAATTGATCTTCTTGCTGTGTCCTTTCATGGTAGAGGAGTGAGAGAGCTCTTTGTGCTCTATTATAAAGGCACTATTCCTGTTCGTGAGGGCACCACCCTCATGACCTAATCGCCTTCCAAACAACCCATCTCCTAACACCATCACATGGGAGTTAGGATTTCAATGTATGAATTTCAGGGGGAACACATCCAGTCTATAGCCAATGGCAATAGTCTTCAAACCAATTTACAATTCCAATGCAACCCTATCAAAATTCCAGCTGCCTTTTTGCAGAAATGGACAAATGAACCACAGAACTGATAGAGAAATGCAAGAGACCCCAAACAGTCAACAATCTTATAAAACACAAACAAAGAGGATTTGTGCCTCTTGACTTCAAACTTACTATAAAGCAACATTAATCAAGACAATGTGGTACTGGCCTAAGGACAGACATGCAGATCAGTGGAAAAAGACTTGAGAGTCCAGAAATAAACCAAAACATCTATCGTCAAATAATTTTCAACAAGGGTGCCAAGATCATTCAGTAGAAAAAAAAACAGCCTTTTCAAAGAATGGTGCTGAGACAACTGGGTATCTACATGCAAAAGAATGACTTTGGACCCCAACCTAACACCATATACAAAAATTAACTCAAAAAGTATTGTGACTTAAATGTAAGACATAAATCATGAAATTCTTAGAGGGAAACATAAGCGCACTGTGTGACTTTGAATTAGGCAATTACTTTTTAGATGCAACATCAAAAACACAAGTAACAAAAGAAAAAATTGATAAATAAGACCGTCAAAATTAAAAATGTGTGTGTCAAAGATTACTATTAAAAAATGAAATGACAAACTACAAAATAGAAGAAAATAACTGCAAATCATATATGTGGTGAGGATAAAGTATTCAGAATACATGAAGAACTCTTACAACTCATGAATAAGAATACAAATAACCCAATTTAAAAACATGAAAAGGGTTTAAACAGGCATTTCTCCAAAGACATGCAAATGGCCAATAAGCACATGAAAAGCTGCTCAAAATTTTTTAGCAGAAAATCAAAATATTTTAGTATCTTTTAGTCAGTCATCAGGGAAGTGCATAAGAAAACCACAATAAGAAACTAACTACTTTGGCCGGGCGCGGTGGCTCACACCTGTAATTCTAACACTTTGGGAGGCCGAGGCTGGTGGATCACAAGATCAGGAGATCAAGACCAACCTGGACAAAACAGTGAAACTCTGTCTCTACTAAAAAAATACAAAAAATCAGCCGGGCCTGGTGGCGGGCACCTGTAGTCCCAGCTACTTGGGAGGCTGAGGCAGGAGAATGGCATGAACCCAGAAGGCGAAGCTTGCAGTGAGCCGAGATCGCGCCACTGCACTCCAGCCTGGGTGAGAGAGCGAGACTCAGTCTCAAAAGAAAAAAAAAAAACAAAAAACAAAAACAAAACCAAAAAAACAACAAAAAAAAACCGCTTCACACATACTAGCATGGCTATAATTATTAAAAATAATAATAAATAGAGAATAATACGTGGGGAAGATGTATAGAGACTGGAACTGTCATACATTGCCAGTGGAAATGTAAAATTATGCAGCCACTGTTGAAACAGGTTTGGCTGTTCCTCAAAAAGTTAAACAGAGTTAACATATGTTCTAGCAATTCTATCGACTGATTAATGGATAAATAAATGTGGTATATGCATAAAATGTATATTAGTCTGCCATAAAAAGAAATAAAAGTACTGACATATGCTATATGGATGGGCCTTGAAAACATTATGATAAGTGAAAGAAGTCAGAAACAAAAGCCCACATACTGTACAATTCCATTCATATCAAATATCCAGAATGACCAAATCCATAGAAACAGAAAACAGGTTCATAATTGCCAGGGGACGATAGGAGGCGGAAATTGGGAGTGACTGGTAACAGAATATTTCTTTTGGGGATAATGGAAATTCCATTTTCTGGAATTAAATAGCGGTAATGGTTATATAATATTGTGAATATATGAAAAACCACTGATTGTATACTTTAAGTAGTGATTTATATGTTATATTTTAGCAATAAAAATTGCAAAAAAAATCATTTTAAAATCAAATCGTTCTCTCCAAAATGCACATATACAACGATTCTTATTTTCATACTCTTTTGATAATGTCCCAAATGTGTCAGGATGTTAGCATCTTTGGAAATCTTTATTCTGATCCTCTCTCTACTACTGTGTACCTCTGTACCTCTTTTAACTGGCATAGGACCAAGTCTCTCCTCTCACATATTCAGCATCTTAAATTGTGGAGTTTTGAAGGGACACTGCCTAAGCATCCTTGTCACATAACCTTGTAAACACCGGTTCTTCAAAATTCCACAATTTAAGATGCTTAATGTTGATATAGGGGTAGATGGATAAATAGCTGTTAGATAAACACATGTAAAAATATAATAAGAAACATTTTCCTAATATTAAACTAACTGCTCTTTCACAGGCTACTTTAGAAGTAATACTAATTCATTTTGTCAAAATTATATGTAAATAATTTGCTCAATAAAGAGTATTTGCTTTAAACTGCATTTATTTACTTCTTTTTATATTTCAAACCTTTTCTATATTTCTATATTCTAAACCAACACTAACATTCTATCAGCAAGAACTTACCCTAAGCATAGGGCCATTTTGAAACACATGTGGCTCATCACAAACCACACAGTATTCATTTAATACAGGGATCCGCTGCTCAGCAAACTCAATTGTCTGAATAAAACAGTAAGGAAAAATAATTAAGACAAGCTCATAAATGATTAAAAAACCCAGTAAGAACTAAAATATTTCTACAATGGATAGAGTTTTGGCTCATACCTGCACCAGGAAGCCACGGTCTCGTATTGGAATGCATTTTGCACCATTTGGCTATAAAAAGCAAAGTAAAAAAAAAAATAATAATTTTTATAAATTTAAAAATGTATAAATTACAGCCTTTTACTCTTTGCAATAGTGAATACAAAAGTGATCTAAGATCACATGAAATATGAATTGAGTCACTGATGACCTCAAAATTAAAAACTTTTTTATTCACTCTATTATAAACACCCTTTCTACCATTACTAATGCAATTTTTGCCTACAGTAAATGAACAGCACTGTTAGCTGCTGATCCTCTAGCAAAAATTACTGGCATCTTTACATGATCACAAAAACTCATTTGTCTGTTACTAATCAGCAAATGCTCATACCTCTTCATTAGGGGACTTCAGTCTTATTTGACAATCAGATACAATTATTCCTCCAAAGAAATATTAGCTACTGAAAGTGTCATAACAGAAAACTATGTATTATGCTTAGCCATATCGGAGGTTATTAAGGCATTTTCTTTTACAGAATGTCTGAAATGATCTTTCTTGGATGAAGCTAACATGGGAAACATTCCACCGTGCAGTTATTCTACATTATTTGCTCTGTGTCCTTAAAACGTATGTTTGAGTAGGAATGGACTTCTAGGATGCTCACGTGAAATTGACAACATGCTCAACTTTTCAGAAAATAAATATACAGTATAGTTTATAATTTAATTTTAGAAGTAAACCTATATAAGAATAACATTACTTTCCTGAAACAGATCTTATTTTTTTCAATTTCATCTCTTGCTGAGTGTTTACACATTAATGGTTAGAGCTAAACACACACCCCCAACATACACACATATATATTTAGCAAAAGGAAACAAAACTTTTCATCAACTATTTTGAATATGTTAATAATATACATAAGATAGGTCTATGAATTTATCACTAGCATGTACTTGGCTATCATGCCAATCATGCTAGTGATAAATTTTGTGTAAGAGTTACTCTTGATAAATAGCATCAAAAGGACTTAAATTATTAAAGTCATCTCCTGGTCCCATGTCCCCGAAAAACGGCTCCAGCATAAAGTGACTTCAGTATAAAATGGACACGAAGAACAACTTTAAGTGAGGCTCTTAAAGTGGTAAATGTTGCCTCTCTCCACAGGTAAAAACATGCATGGGCAAAGTGCTCTTATATATAATTGAAAGGGAATTATTCTTAATTTAACCACAAGAAAAATGTGGTCCTCCACCATTCATGTGAGAAGACCAGAGATTACATACACCTACTTAATGAAACATTAAAATTATATGCTTATTTAATAAGTAAGGGCTTTGTGAATCCAATGCATTTCCTTCTGTTTTTAGTAGCATTTGTTACCATGACAAGAATTTGAACTGGACTTCAAATGAATAGCTATATTTATTTTTTTTTTCAGAACCAAAGCTTACATTTCAGTGGCCAGTTGCAAATGTATGGCATGCAAAACAATATCCAAAAAGATTTAAAAAAAGGTAAATTAAAACAAAGTTTTGCTTCTTTTCTCCACCAGATCTTATAAGAAAAAAAAATTCTACTGCACCTCAGCTAACATTTAAGAACTCAAAATGAAAATATTTACGCACAGCAAGCTGAGAAGATGAAGATGAAGATGGTGTTAGGATACCAATAAGCCCTGAGGTAAGAGAGAGCCTCCTGCCCTCTGCGTTAGGTTCCTTGAAAAGCTCCGTTTTGGATGACTTGGGGGCACTGGAGTAGGACTTGCTGAGCAATTTGTGATTTTTCAGTCCATACAATTCTTCCACTCTGAGATTACTAGAGTAAGACCTGCTTAACAGTTTGTGGGGCTTCAAGTTTGTGTTGTGCTCACATCGCGGATCTCCAGAACAAGATCGAGTCAATAGTTTATGCGACTTTAGGGTGAGGCATTCCTCTGACTTCACAGCTGCAGGGCAAGGACGATTCAAAAGTTTGTGCGATTTAATTGCTGTCATAGTCTGCTCAGCCCTGGGATCGCTGGACAAGGAGCGGCCAAAGGTCCTGTGTGACTTTGTGACACACACATCATCACTCTTGACCGTGCTGGAACAAGTCCTCCGCAGCAGCTTATGCGTTTTGGAGATTCCGTCCTGCTCAGATTTCAGTTTGGATTTGCTTTTGCCACAACCAGGGGGAGGATAACTTGGCGACCTTCAAAATTGAACAACAATTAATACAGGGCAAATCACAGGTATGGCAGACCACGAAGAAAGCTTGTCACGCTCAAACTCAACTTGACTGCGCTAATAAATATTCTACCACCTCATTTTAATATAGCCTACCCAGTTAAAACTGAAATCAAAGGGACTTGAATCCCACTTTTCCTGAAAAGCAAAAAAAAAGGTTCTAAGATATTTTTTCCCTCCTATCTATCCCAAAGCCCTATAATGAAACTAATTTTGGTAGGAAAAACTCTAGGTGATTAGAAAGCAAAGAATGTAATTTTAGCAAATGTAACCAATGTTAAATAAATATTAATAAATCTCTAAACATAGAAATGAATATGTTTTTGATGGAATGCATCTAACTCAGTCTTTTCTTAGAGGTTACAAAGAAAATAAACAGATGCCAACACTATAGAAAGAATGCCTTAAGCATGAACTACATCACACACTCAGCATTTAGTAAGACAATAACGAAGTTGCCTGTCACCAACCTGCGCAAAGTAGAAAATAAATGCAGGGGAGACTTCACTTTCTTCTCTGACAACTTTTTATTGTGCAGGCAACTGGATTTTTCCTTGCTCTGTTTCCACTGCTGCGTAACAAATGTCTGCATGATTCTGTCAATCCAAAGGTAATTCTGTTATCACCATTCCAAGGCAATTTCAATTAATGTTACTGTATTTATTATGTAGAAAATGCATTTATCAAATAAAAGCAAACACACAGAAATCAGTGAGATGCTAATTTAGAATCATACAAGATTTTTCATATGTAGGAAAGCATCATATAGCGAATTACCAGAACTTTACTGTGACTAGTTATATCACAGTAAATGATAATGATTACTATTTAAATAATTAAATTACAATATTACCAGGATATGATAATTCAAATGATAGAAGAATAAAGATATAAACAGAATTATAAAGATGGCCTTCAGGATCAACAACTTGAGCTGAAGTGGCAAAAAAATCTAAATTTTTTTTTGGTGCTAGAAAATCAATTTTTAAGAAAATTTTTGTTACTAATTATAATGCTATTTATTAAGATAGAAGTAAAGCCATTTTCTTTTTACTTGACTTGCTTCGATATCTTCTTCATGAAAAGGAAAGCAAAGCTATAAAATCATACATAAAAAGAAAACACGCAGAACTGGCTCTATGTAGAAATATGTGGTCAGCAAATTATATCTTCAACACAGCCTGTTCACCTTTGAATATACTATACTAAATTTTAAAAACTGGGTATCCTTAAATTTGTTTAGTTAGTATCATAAGGCAGAATGTTGGTAACTCCTAATCTCGATATTTTCTATGTCAAAATCACTCCATCAGTGCTTTATGGTAAAGAATTCCGGAATGTCAACTGCGGACTTGGACACAGTGTTCTTATCTGGGAAAGGTCCTGGGCTTGGATGGCTTCTCTGTATCTCCATTTTCCACATGGCAGTGGCCCTCAACACTAATACTTAAGCAGACATGAAATTTTACAATTAAACATCAAGCATGCAATAAATTAAATGTGTTTTTTTTTCTTCAAAAATAACTTCAGGATTGTCTGTTTTTCATGCTCTTTTCAGTTATTTCTAGCACATTGCTTTGGGATCAGGAAAATGATACCAATATTTGTTTCCCACTTACAATATGTCACGGAGTAAAACAGAAATGTTATATGCACATTTTTCCCTCTAATTTTCAGAGTACCTCCAGCAAGTAGCTGTTATTCCACACATTTCACAAATAAGAAAATGAAATCTGCCCAAGTTAGCATAGATACAAGTGACAGAGTAGTAGTACGTATATTATCAAATATGGGTTTTGATATGTATAACACATGTTATTCAAAAGGGACAGATGTGACTCTTAGCACAACGCCAGTTACTAAGTTCTCAGGATCCTTCAAGTCTTAACAAACTAACTCAGATCGCCAGAAAGTATATCACTTAGGCTTTTTTCTGCTAGTTTTGATAAATTCAGAAGAATAAACAGTTACATACTCAATTATTTTGGGGTCCTTTTAGCAGTGGAAGTGGTGAGAATAGGGGAATAAAACTGCAATAAGTGATGCCATGATTCCAAATTCACAGTAAATTCGCTCAGTCAGCACGAGAAACATTTTATTCATGTGTGAATTTTTTTTTACCCAAAATTTCAGCAGGATTTAAATGTAATAATAAGATCATCATCTCTCCCTCTACCTAATCTGAAATTTCCACTGACACAACCCTTTGTATTAAGCAGATTTTCTTCCCATAAAAAATTGCTACTCCTGTGCACCATTCTCTAAGAAAGATGGCAAGTGCTTGCCTAATCTTGATAAGCTAAGTGGAACAAAAAAACAAACAGGTCAAAATGGCTAAAAATTTTCCCACTTATATATTACATTAGGTTTCAAAGTGTGATTCAACATCTAAAATCAGTAATTCTTAAACTTGAATACCCAGGTACCTGGTTGTTCTTGGATGCAAAAGAAATTGTTTTCTAAAAGACGTTCAATGTTGTGTTTAATTTCAGGGGTAATCTGGAGTTTACATATGAGCACATTTGGTATAACAACCACCTCCTCATAATAGAGAGCCATGAAGAGACTTCAGTATTTACATCTGAGTTTGTGTTTACTATTGTGCTGGCACCAAAAGGAACTACTACCATTGCCAGTGATTGGCTGATGGTAGGGAAAAAAAGAAAAAAATTTCAAGGTAAAGTATACATTTGCATTGCGTCAAGAGCAGATGATGTCACGGCCAACTATGTGAACAAAGGTTCCGGGGCAGTGGACAAAAGCAAGTACATAGGGATGACATCACACTGTTTTACATGTTGATTTCAAAAAACTTGCACTAGAGCAGTCAGTATTATATTCTAATTGTGGCGGTGAAACAGCTTTAGCAAAATAATATCATAAACCAAATTAATGGTATTAATTTGAATTTCAAGTATTTTATTTTGATTTGCACTTTTAAGTTGTAAATTGAATTTCATTTTACAAATGTGGAGCTCTACATACGAAAAATTTATACCTAATTTTATGTTGCACATAAATTTAAGGGAAAACTGAAGATCTGCAATATTTTCCCCCCTTAAACACAACTAAGGTTTGATCAGTGCCGACTCAACATAAAGTCATACAAAAGTCGAAGATTATTTCCATTGTCTGTGATATGCAGAGCCTTTGAATGATAGGATGCCCTATACAAGACCAACCACTATATCTGTGATATCTGTGTCAGGTCAGCCATGAGAAAATACGTAAATATTTTTTCTTTTAGGCTATTTTGACTTCACATTCTCTCAATATTCATTCAATGCCAAACACATATTCCATGTCTCATCTCAAGCAAAGGAATATCTAGGATTATATGAGACGCAGATTAGTTTATGGGTCGTAAGGACTGGTTTGGAGTCAAATTCTGACTCTATCACTTTCTCGCTGTGTGACCGTGAACAGGCTGCTCAACCTCTCTGGGCTTCAGTTACATCATCTAGGAAATATGAGAGTAACAAGGCCTGTTTCACAGAGTTGTTGTAAAGATTAAATGTCTTATTATATGTTAAACACTTAGAATAGTGCATGACATATAATAAGTACTGCATAAGCCTTTGCTGTTGCTATTGTTGATAAGATTATTCTGCTGTCTGAAACCACCAGAAAAAAATTTTCCTGTGAAAAAGTTATTCAGTAAATAAGAGTGTCTTTTATTTACTGAAAACCAACTGATAACAAGGGGCCTAGATTTTAAATTTGCCTTCCTAACTTGATGTATGTTTCTAAGAAAATAACCTCTTTATATTTAGTTTCTTTTTATAAATTATTGTGAGGATGAAATTAGATTGTTAAAATTATGGGATTTTAGGCTGGCAGTGACCTTAAGGATCATAGCCAGATCTACTTATTTATAATTAGGGAAACAAACATATCAGACCAAAATTTCTCAAGGATCATAAAAAAATTCTAATCTATATTAACAAACTTTCCACATAGCTAATATTTATCCCTAAAAGCAAGTAACTCTTTGAAAACATTAATCACTTGGATAGGGATATTAATTAAATATGTTATATATGTTACTAGGTACTTAAACAGTGAAAAAGGCACATAGCTTTCTTTAATTTCTCAGAGTTGAGATTATATCCACAATTTCTTTTGCTGAGCCTATGTAATGTACCCAGAAGCCATTTATTCCTAGACCTGTGTACTTTTGTAAATCTTATCTTATTTTGATCAGCTCCATGCCACTTAAAAATAAAAGTTCGTAAGTGGCTTGCAAAAGTACACAAAGTAGAACAGTATAAAAACAAGGGAGGAAATTGAGTGAGGAAAAAAGCCATAGTATAAAAACATGTGTCAAGGTGAAATGGTACCCAACTTGGATAATGCCATCCATGCACATCATGGAGGTAGGCTCCAGGCTCATCTCCAAGACATGCAAGATCTGGGCACAATGCAGGAAACAAAATCCAATCACAAAACACAAGCAAGTGTCCTGGGAAAGCACACCTAACCCTAGAATGGAAAACTGAGAAAATTTATCCTGTGTGTCCTCATAAGAGAACACTACATTATACAATGTGCTAAACACACATTGTAAATTGAATTTAGTCTTAGAGAGGCAGAATTCTAAACATTAAGGGTTTATTATCTAATTTTTTTTTTTTTAATTATACTTTAGGGTTTTAGGGTACATGTGCACAATGTGCAGGTTTGTTACATATGTATCCATGTGCCATGTTGATTTCCTGTACCCATTAACTCATCATTTAGCATTAGGTGAATCTCCTAATGCTGTCCCTCCCCCCTCCCCCCACCCCACAACAGTCCCAGGAGCGTGATGTTCCCCATCCTGTGTCCATGAGTTCTCATTGTTCAATTCCCACCTATGAGTGAGAACATGCGGTGTTTGGTTTTTTGTCCTTGCGATAGTTTACTGAGAATGATGTTTTCCAGTTTCATCCATGTCCCTACAAAGGACACGAACTCATCATTTTTTATGGCTGCATAGTATTCCATGGTGTATATGTGCCACATTTTCTTAATCCAGTCTATCGTTGTTGGACATTTGGGTTGGTTCCAACTCTTTGTTATTGTGAATAGTGCAGCAATAAACATACATGTGCATGTGTCTTTATAGCAGCATGATTTATAGTCCTTTGGGTATATACCCAGTAATGGGATGGCTGGGTCAAATGGTATTTCTAGTTCTAGATCCCTGAGGAATCGCCACACTGACTTCCACAATGGTTGAACTAGTTTACAGTCCCACCAACAGTGTAAAAGTGTTCCTATTTCTCCACATCCTCTCCAGCACCTGTTGTTTCCTGATTTTTTAATGATGGCCATTCTAACTGGTGTGAGATGGTATCTCACTGTGGTTTTGATTTGCATTTCTCTGATGGCCAGTGATGAGGAGCATTTCTTCATGTGTTTTTTGGCTGCATAAACGTCTTCTTTTGAGAAGTGTCTGTTCATGTCCTCTGCCCACTTTTTGATGGGGTTGACCTAAAACCATTAAAATCCTACAAGAGAACCTAGGCAATACCATTCAGGACACAGGCGTGGGCAAGGACTTCATGTCTAAAACACCAAAAGCAATGGCAACAAAAGCCAAAATCGACAAATGGGATCTCATTAAACTAAAGAGCTTCTGCACAGCAAAAGAAACTATCATCAGAGTGAACAGGCAACCTACACAATGGGAGAAAATTTTTGCAACCTACTCATCTGACAAAGGGCTAATATCCAGAATCTATAATGAACTCAAACAAATTTACAAGATATCTAATTTTATATTTGCATATCTTTGAACTCAACACTGGGAATTTATAGGAATGTTTTTCCTTTCAAATGTGGTAGGCACACAACTCACATTTGAGTAGTGCTGCCTCAATTTAAGTCATAAAAACTTGAGAAAATTCTAGAGCTCTGTAATACGTACAAAATCCTAGATATCATATATGTGGCTTCCTACATCAGGCAAAATGACCTCAGTAAGTTCTCTATTTCATATATCAAATATAGTTTCAATATGTTTTCTCTTAGAATATTGCTCAGTATGAAGCCCACATGTGATGCCAAATTTAAATCCATTAAAATAAAAGTGATCATATAGACTGCATCATTATGAAAGGCCTAAACCAGGCTTTAAGCATACAATTATCTAATGGTCTTTCTTGACAAATTTACGTTTAAGCTAAATTTGCAGATTTGGAAGAATAATCCTCTGGGAATTCTCCATAAACACAAATTCTTAAAGCTGATATTAAGTATAGAAGTTATTGTTTATATTCTGACCACGGCAAACTGAGGTACGTGCCTAAATTTTAAAATTCAGTTCAAATGGGGTGGCTTTATGTCTTCTTATGAAATCAAGGCTCATCTAGACTCTATGTCTAAAGAGAAAGCTGTATTCCCTCTATGTGGAAGGCTGGTGAAGGAGACCATGTGGATGGTGTCGTTATTTTCTTCAGGGAAAACCACAACAAGCCCTCTGGATGTATACCAAAACACAGGCCAGTGGGTCCCAAAGGTCTGTGCCTTAGATCACATCAGCGATCATCTGATTTTAGAAAAATCTGAGAACCAATTCTTGTGTCTGTAATTTATCAGTGTTCTCTATTTACTTCTAAGATGCAATTTTTTTCTTTCTGGTGCCACTGTATCCTGGCTTTATCAGTGTTTTCTTTTTCTGTTTTTTTAAAAATAGATTTTTATATAAAATAGACTTAAAGATCATAAAACAAAATCAAGGTCCACACAGGAAATAAAGTGTTTAGTTAAAAAACCAGTGTTTCAAAGCGGTAGGAATGGCAAGCGGGATAGTGCAGGAGTCCAGGGCCGGTGGCTGCTAAACTGATACCACCTCTGGGCCCCAAGGAATGAGCAGTGGCAGCCCTCAATAGAGCCCAGTAAGAGAGAAAGTCATGTACACGTTGCAGCCTGGAGCCGAGCAGCAGGCTTCGGTGGAAGGACTGGTCGGCTCAGGATGACCTCCTAGGAAGGAAACCAGAGCGGTAAGTACTTCCATCTTACTCTCCCTCCTCCCTCTACTGGTCACGTTCGGGACTCAGAGCCTGTGTCCACACAGGTCAGCCTCCCCAGGTAGAGTGCAGGGTGCTGGAGGAAAGAGAGTGGACTGGCAAAGCAGTAGGACTAGCCCAGGTGGAAAAGTGAGCCTTGCTAATAAATGATCAACGCAGCTCTTAGCATCATGATGACTTCCTCTCTTGAGGGGCTTGCTTCAAAAAGTTCTTATTGAATAGAAGGTTTTTGTTTGCTTTAATGAACAAAATGAGAACTCAGTTCTCTTTGGTAGAAATTTATTTTTTGCACTTTAGCAAACTTACTTTTTCAGCTGATGTCCCAATCCAAATCGCTCTTTTGTGGAAATCTGAAAGACATCAACAGTGGGCACTGGAAAGGAAAAAGGATCACAGTTACATATTGACTTGAAACTGGAACTCAACCATCAGCCAGAAAAAGGCTGAAACTGCATTATATATGTGCATATACACATTTAAAAACAGTGTACATGCAGTCCTAAACAATGCTATTTATGCTATATGCACATAGGAGATCATTATTGGCCATTATATATTAATGTATAATATATATTATACATTATAATAATATAATGTATAATATATATCATACACTAATATTGTATAATAATATACAGTATAATGTATAATATATGTAAATGTAAGAAAGAATGATCTCCAAATAAGCAACAGCTGAACTGGCCACATGTAGGACAGTTAGTGCATTATTTTTTAAGTGGAAGAAAGACAACATGTTTGCATCTACATACATCATTTTCAGAATAAAACAATGGGAGATGAGAAGGCACAGGAGATTTCCTTTTCACGTGGTTTGTACTTTTACCAGGTATATATATATATGTTTGTATATATATATATGTACATATAACATACATACATATATACAAATATATATATGTTTAAATCGGTAACTAAATGTATAAAAATACTAAACTAAATATATAACTAAATATATAAAAATATATGTTTAAATCGGTAACTAAATATATAAAAACACATATATACATATATTTCTTTAAATCAGTAATTATGCTAATTAAATTAATAACTTCTCTCAGAAAAGTCGCTCATTTTTCATCATTCACTGGTTTAAGAGTATCTCTTGCACTCATTGCTCTAGTCATTTCGGACGCAAGAGTAAAAACACACCCATGAAGATCCCTGCACCCATGAAGTCTGAAGTCCAGTGGGAGAAGGAAGATGAAAAACAGATAGAAAAGTAGATACAATGCTAGATGGCAATAAAGGCTCTGGAGAAAATATGGGGAAAAATATATGGGCTGCAGCCTATGTGGGCTGAGGTTTAAATGTTAGATAAGAACAACCAGGAAGAAAATGTCCCAGCCAGAGCAAAGAACAAAGGCAAAGCCTCTGAAGAGAAAATATGCTGAAATATCCTAGGAACAGCTGGAGAACAGTGTGGGGAGAGGACTGAACAAGGTCTCATGTCAGGAGATGAGAGCAGGGAAGGAACGTGGCGGAGCTGTGCAGGATCAACTGGTCAAAGAGCAAAGGGGAAAACAGGAAAACCAGTCAGGAACTTACTGCAACAAGTGAGGCAAGATATATAGAACTTGCGTCCATGGAGGTGAAGAACATTTTGGATTCACACTTCTAGGAGAGTGGACAGATTTTGCGGGTGGACTGGATTTGAGGTGTGAAAAAAAGAAGAGTTAAGGATGAATCCAAAGATTATGGTCTGAGCAACCAGAGGGATGAAATTTACCAATTCCTACAATGTGAAAGACTGCAGGAGAAACAGGTTTGAAAAGGCAGATAAGACTAGTTATTTGACCAAATACTTTAAATTTGAGATGCTTATTTCATACTAAAATGGAAACGTTAAGAAGGCAAATGGAGAAGCCCAGCATTTAGGCATTAAAGGTGAGAGGAATGTACTAAAGATATAAATTTGGAACAGTCAGAGTATATATATATATATATATATATATTTAAAGGCATGAGGCTGGATGAGAAACCACTCAGTGAGTCTATGTAGGTGGAGGAGAGAGAAAGTCTGAGGATTAGGCCCCGAGCCCAGCTCAGCAAAGAAGGCTGGGGAGGAATGGCCAAGCGGATGGAAGATTCCAGAGTGCTGCTATCTAGACACAAATTCAAAGAAGTTTTTCAGGCCAGGCATGGTGGCTCATGACTGTAACCCCAATACTTTGGGAGGCTCAGGCAGGTGAATTGCTTGAGCCCAGGAGTTCAGGACCAGTCTTGAAAACATAGGGAGACTCCATCTCTATTTGAAAAAAAAATTAGCCAGGCATGGTGGCATATGCCTGTAGTCCCAGCTACTTAGAAGGCTGAGGTGGGAGGTTGAGGCTGCAGTGAGCTGTGATAATGCACTGTACTACAGCCTGGGTAATAGAGCAACAACCTATCCGAAAAAAAAAAAAAGATTTTCAAGGAGGAGGTAAACAACTGTTGTGAAATACTGCTAAGTCAATTAAGATGAGTACTCAAATAGGTTATGAGTCATTTGGCAAGAATGAAGTTACTGATGACATTGACAAGAGCAGTGTTTGAGAAATGATGGGACCAAAACCTGACTTGAGTGGATTCAAAGAGAGAAAAGAAAAAAGAAAATGAAGTAAGCTAATAGAGACAACTCTAATCAAGGAAATTAACAGTCAAAAGAAGCAGAGTATTAGGATCCCAACTGAAGAGGGATTTGAAGTCAAGAGAGTTTTTTTTTTTTTTAAGACAAGAGAAATATTTGCTGATGTGAATCTTCTAAGAGAAAAAGAGAAATGAATAGTACAGGAAGGAGGAGGAGAACTGAATTGCTGAGATGGTGTCCTAATTATGTGAAAGGGAACAGAAACTAGTGTGCAAATGAAAAGATGACACGTAGGAGCTTAGATAGTGCCATTCACAGCAAGAGGTAGGGCAGCAGATAATTAGAGCAAAGACTGTGTTGCTCATAGGAACTTCTCAGATCACACATGCTCTACATTGTAAGCCAAATGGTATCCCCTGTTGGCCACTACTCTGGGACACAAATGCTCCATCAATCAAGGAAAGTGGGTGTTTGTATCACCAAAAAATTAGTTCCTTTTCTAAGAGCTCCCTAATTCTTGTACAAAGAGTAAGGTATAGAGTAAACACCACTCCAATCCCACTTATCCTAAACCCAAGGCTATCAAAATTCAAAAGTGAATAAAAACATTCTAACATCTTGAAAACCTCAGTGGAATTAAATGAGAAAGCACTGTATTTTCTCTAAGAAGATTTAAGAAGATACAGTCTCTTCAGAGGCAGACAGAAGAAGTGGGAAGATGAGGGCAGAGAAACAAAAGAGATCTAGCTATAAAAATGTAGAAAAATCCGAAATGCACTAGAACTAATGCCTTTACCAGAGAAAACTGGGTATGATACATAACGTAGAAAGAGAGAAAGAAGGATTATATAATACTAGACACAAATGTTTATTCAGAACATACAAATTATTCCTATAAATTAATACAAACACCAAAACTTAATCATACTATGCATGACTAGAAAGTGTTAATATTTATCAAAATAAATTTTCTAGAAAAATATAAATTTCAAACATTGACTCAATAGCATAAAATCTAAATGACCTATAATTTTGGAATACACTAAAAGAGTTCATAAAATTCTAAAATTTCCAGAATTCATAATTTGTAATTCATAAAATATTCCAAAATTCAAGTTCTAAAACACATATTATTATTAAAATAAATGTAATTAATTATATTCAATATACTAATGAAAGATGTTAATAACAGAGAAACAGGGGTTTGGAGTGTATGGGACCTCTGTACTAGCTGCAATTTTTCTGTAAATTTAAAACTTTTTAAGTTGATTTTTAACAATATTTTAAAAAATTAATACTTTCTTGATAATCAATAATGAGTTAGAAAATAAAATGAACTACAAAAGTTTAATTATGCAAATAAGTACTCAGGAATAAACACAGCTAAAATTAGTGACCTAAGCAAAAAGAGCAAACAAAAAACAACAACAACAAAAATCCCCAGAACTGTACTGATACATAAAACTAGGAACTACAAATAAATGTTCTTTTATAAGAAAAGTAAGAACTTGACAGAAAGTACTAGTGATATATTTTCATGTTTTAAAAAAAGGTCAAAGTTATTCAATGTTTTCTTATCTCTCATATAACTGCAGTTAGGAAGTGAGGGCTGCCCAAGATATGTGGAAATTATTCTAATGCACTGATCATGCAAGCACAGAGGTACCAATAATGAGATGATATGCACAGAAATCATTTTAAAGTAAGGTTAGTTGTTTATCATTTTCAACTAAAAACAGCTTTGTCCTTGAGATGAAAAACTGCATCTCTATATCAGTAATTCCAGAAAATACACATTATCATAAAAGTGATAAATTATAACATATCTTTAAAGTATATTTCCCCATATATAATACAAATAATCCTTATCTTTAGTTTCAAAGTGGATAAGGAGGTATATGTCTTCAATTCGTATCACTCCTGTTCTCTCACAGATATACTGTCAGATTAGCTGTAGCCAAATACTGATGTTTAAATAGCTGTTATTTATACATTTCCAAAATGTAGGAATAAATCCTTTTCAAAAAGAACTGTTAAGTAGGTCAGTCTAAATCTTGAATTAGCCATACATTTTTGCAACTTCATTTTACTATAAATGCTGATACCTTCCAAAGACACATTGCAAACACTCTTTTTAAATCACTGATTTTTTAAATCACTGAATTTTGTTATTTCAAAAAGTTTTCATAAAAGCATGAAATATCAACTTTTCATAAATATCACTGTAAAAGACTTTTGCATGAATTGAACCCACTAGCTATCAACAGCTAACATACTAAAGGGATTTGTAAGATAAACAATAATAAAATTCAAAGACAAGAAACACATTCGAAAAATAAAGGTTTGACAAAGCAACATAGAGAAGGAAAATTCTAAATGGTTAACAGATATTTGGAGAAATTCTGATGAGTAAGTAGAGCCATGCAATTGAAATGATGATGAGTATGTGCTCTCAGCTCAGATTAGACCAGCCCATGAAAATTCCACTCTTCATAAGTTAACTGTCATAAAGTCCATGAAATAAGTTCTTTAAGGACATTCTTTGCAGCACTGATTATGGCATCAGGGATCTGAACACAATGTAGGTGGCCATCACTAAGAAAGCAAATATGTAAATTGTAGTGGATCTATACTGTAGTATATATTAGTATACATACAGCAACAGGGCCAACAATTCTGTTGCTGTCTTAGCAACAGAAGTGGTTAAGAGAATAAAATCTAGAGCACGATAGCATTTATGTAAATTAAAAAATGTCTAACAGCACTATGCATTTGACAAGGATATACACATAGGCCATTGTGTTTTGTTTGCTCTCAAGTCCACCTTTAGGCTTCATTTCCACAGGTCCCTTGCCAACTACCTTCCGGTTAGGTTTGACCAATGGAAGCACCGGTTGGACTTGAGGAAGAGAAAGAGAAAGAAAGAGAATCAAGGTATTATTTCCCTTCTTCTTTCCTCCCTTCTACCCCATCTCCCTTCCCCATCTCCCCTTCCCTCTTCTCTCTTTTCCCTCCTATTCCCTTATCTCTCTTTGTTTCTCCTCTCCTCTCTGTCTTATGTGGGCATCTTTTAGCAGTTGCCATATCTTCTCCATGGTTGCAGCTCTTTACCAGACATGTCCTATTTCTGTGGCCCTAACTCCTACAGAGCAACTCCTGACATGGTTCCAGAACCTGTAAGATTTCCCTGATATTTGGATTCTGCCGCATACCATCCCTTTCCCAGTGTCATTCCAGCCCCAAGCGACTGTAGTGATCTCTTGCTGTCATCTTCCCTAGTGGTCTCCTGCTACCACTCTCTGATGAGCTTCACCATCCTGTTTTCCTTCCCAACTTTTTAGCCACTGGATTAACTAACTCCTTATGTTTATTTTTTTTACCTGAGATACTAGAGTGATTTGTTTTCTGATTGGATTCTAACTGATGTAGTATCAGATATTGGGAGTGGTCCCAGGCAACACACCGTAAAATGGGATACTGAGATTGGGCGGTTCATCTGCTTAACCTTAATAAGGTGGTAACTTCTTTACAGATGGAAGCTGAAATAATGGTATTCTGTGACAGGCAGAGGCATTATGGGCACAGCACAAACACTCTTCATAAATAATTTCTTTTTTATTTGCTAGCAATAATCCTAATCATAGGCTAGAATAAAACCTAATTATTCTCCTGGAATAATAAGTTAAAGATTCCTTTTTAGTAACACTGTCTCCAGTTCTATTCATATATTATACATTACTGCACATTTTCAATCATATTTTCCTCAAATTTTCAACAAGAAAAAAAATCTCTTAGGGAGTTTACTAGTAAAATGGTAATGTGAGTGAATACTTTTGCACAAACACAATCATAACCAGTGCCTAACAGAAATAGGAGAAAACCAGTGAAAAGACCAGAAACTTGGAGTAATGCCATCCCCACGTGAGAAATGCCCAGCAAATTTTGCACAAACAGAGCAAATGGAATCAATCTTAAGGGGCCCTACAGGATGGATGCAAAACTCTCCATTCTATGAAAGAGATAGATGCTATAATACAAGTCAACCACTGCTGACACCTCTCAAAATAGGGAGCAAATGAACCCTAAGGCACAGAGGACACGCCGGATTGGTCTGGCAGGGCTTCCTCCCTCAGCAGATGCTGCCTTCTTCTTGACCCTGGACCCACCATCCTTAGGTCAAGTTCTCTCAGAAGCAGACCCTGAGTGCAGACAAGGGGCAAATAATGTATTCGGAACTGTTCTCAGGAGGAAGCAATAAGAACAAGTGAGAGGGGGGTAGATAGGAAAAGAGAAAAAGCCAAGCAAGGGTACAAATCCAGGGAAAGTTCTAGTTTCCACCCCATCTTGTAGGTAAAACTGGAGCATGCATTACAACTTAGAATTTGTACAGAGTTGAAACAGAGTAGCTAGGCCACTGTACCCTCACACTAGTGACACCTAAAGAGTGAAGGGAAGATAAAAAAACTGCCAAGTACTTACCTGCACTCCCCAGGAAAGAGAAAGCTTATTTGTCTAAGGACAAGCTACTGAGGGTGTCAAGTGGAGCTGTTAGCAGCCAAGGGTGCAGAAATGGGGATGGGAGCAAGACCTGGGAAAGGGGACCCAGGGGAACAGGGTGGAGCACTAGCAGAGCTCGCAGCCCTCCCCTCCAGCGGGCAGATCTCAGAGCTGCCGACTCTAAAGTAGGGTCAGTGTGGAATTCTCTTTCTTTCCTCTTCTTAATGGGAGAAATTGTTCACACATCACACTAATTTCCAAAAGAAGAACAATTTCCACTCTTGCTTGTATATAATATTGAGGAAAACAAAACTCCATCTATAGGAATAAAATAATAAATCTTTGACAATTACTGATTTATATTCACAACAAAATTCAAAACAACACCAAACAAATAAAACGAAAGTGACTGGTGATAAAGAGGAAATAATACGGAATCAGTAAAGAATGCGGCCAAATTAAAAATACAATGGGAACATTAAATTTAAGATGAAATGACTAAAACAATTCACTCAGTGGAGCAGAAGATAGATTGGAAAAAACATATAAGGTTTTCAGATATGAAGGATTAAAGAATTAGAGAAATGAAAAACATGGAGGACAAAAGAGTTAGATCCAACCAGCATATTGGGATTAGCAGGTAAAGAAGGAATAATCAATAATTACATAAAATGTACGTGAGGTGAATTAAGACTCAGGTATACCATATAGAAATAAATATAGAAAAAATAGTATCAAGGAGAAGAAGAAAAAAACAGTCCAAAAAGTACACAGCAAAACACAAACAAATCAAAACAGATTTCTTGCAAATAAAAAAAAGTTAAAATACTTCAGGCACAAATTGAGAAGTTTCTAAAGCATTTTTGTTTTTTGTAGGAGGAGAACTATCATGACCTCGCTAATTTTACTTGGACAAGTTTGTCTCATTCACAAAACAAAAAGTCATTATCAGGTATGAAAAAAGAAAACATAACCCTCGGGTTTCCTTGGTTTCCAAATTGTTAAATATATAAATCAACCAATACAGATGAAAGAAAGAGCAGATGAGTTGTGACGCTAAAGGAGTTGTACTGAACATTAAAATAATATAACCATGAGTTAAAGTGAGTGTTAAAATATTTATAAAACCATGCCAATGTAAAAAATCTTTAAAGAGATATTGTGAAGGAAAAATATCTCCCTTACATTCAAGGTTATATCAAAAAATAAGTATCAGAGGTAAGATTACATAAAAGCATGCTTCAGTATCATCTTACACAGATAGGGTTTGGGTGAGTAGAGATTAACCAGCCCAATTTCATTCCTAATCCTAAACAAAGTTCAGACATAAGGATTTCCTTTTCTTTTAACCACCATTAAAATAAAATCAAATTAGTACATTTCAAATCACTAAAATGAGAAAAAAGTTAGCCATATGGCAGAATATGTGGGGAAGGAGCAAGAACACATACAACTATAGGCTGAAATATTCTCCATACATTACAAATTATTCCCTTATGGCTTATTTAATGACTTGAAGACAGTCTCATGACTTAACATTAAGGTGCATAGCTATTTATAAAACTCATTGTCAACTTTATAAAAATAAATCATATACACATAGAAAACAGAAAAAACACCATGCCATTTAGCTTTCTCATTACAAGAATTGAGAAATTCCTTTTCTTATTACATATTTATATGTCTGAAATTATCAGAATAAAAATATTTTAAGCATTTATTTTTTCTTGTCCAGCATTAAATCAGTTAGAATATGTAATTTATATTATGCATTAATTAATTTAAATAGAATGTATTATGCAAAGACAGAAAACAAGTGACTAACTTTAAAAATGAAAGATTTTCCTGTATTTTATAAATTTGAAAGAACAACTATGTTTCCTATGTGAAAACAAACAGTAAATGTATATTCCCTGATATGCCTAAAGGAAAAACATGCAGACATCATAGTAACATGTGTGTCAGATTAAAGATGCCCATGATTTCACAAGGTGCTGTCTATGTTCCTGTCCCTTGATTCTGGGTGGGCTCTTCAACTGCTGTGATCAACAGAATACAATGAAAGACTCACTATGTCTTTTCCCAGTAGCTTCTACATCCTGTCTCTTGCAACGCTTGCATTTGCATCCCAGTCACCATGGTACAAGAAGTCCAAACCACATGAAGAAGCTATGTGTCGGACAGGCACTCTAGCCAAAAGCTTCAAGTGAGTCCCGAGATGACACCTGCATCAACTGCTAGCCATTTGAATGTCCAGCATCGTGTGTATCCAACCCAGTGAGGCCTTGATTTGGCCCCAGACCCACCCACACATGACTGCAAATCATGGGAGACTGCAAGCAAGAAGTGCCCAAAGAATAGTGAGAGATAAGTTTTTTTAAGCCACTAAGTTTTAAGATTTTTTTTTAAGTTAACACTACATAACTGGAACAATATAAGTAGATACAATTGTGTGTGTGTGCATGCGTGTGTGTGCATGCATGCGTGTGTGTCTCTGTGTGTGTGTGTGTGTGTGTGTGTGTGTGGTAGTAGGTAGGAAAAACCATTTTACCAAGTAAATTTTGGCAAGACTTATGATAGGGTCCTTTGTTGTAAACAGCTATCAGCTGAAATATGATAGCAACACTGTTCCTTAAAGATTCAGCAAACAAATACACTATTATAATCTCCATGTTCAAAGATAGAAATATATTGCATTAAAATTGAATCTCAGAATCAAAGAGAGAAATAATTATATCTAAGGAAAACCGAAAATATATATATTTACTGGGTTTCTACTACATGCCAAGTACTCTTTTGGGTTTTTTAAATGTTTGTGTCTCAGAAACTTGTCAGTTTCTTAAAATCTATAAAACGAAATGTTATGTTTCTGTTTCCATAAGTTATATTGGCAATAAACCGTCTTTCTTAGAATGCAAGCTTCTTTAAATACCATTATCAAGATATTTAGCACTTTTGCTCAGAACTGACAAATGAACACGCATTTTGCTTAAGGCATAGTGCACAGCTAATTAATATTCAAAATAATAAATAAAGAAATAAAACTAACCTGGGCCATTTAAATACTGTGTAAGTGAACAATGTAGTCGAACAATTATAGGTTCTGTTCGAATTACTTCCCAAGCCACAGCAATCTCCTCCTGCACAAATATATTTAAAAGATGAATTAATCATCTTTTAGAGTTCAAAATGAAAAAACAACACACAAACTTTTAAAACTTGTGTTCACAAAATGCATATAACATGAAGGCCTATAAGTTATCTCAAAACCCACTGTTGTGTGAAAATATTGGCCTTCTATGTATGAGAACTAAAAATGAACACTTAAAATATAACGTATTGCAAAAGCCCATAAATTTCAGAGACCATTAGAAAAACCAATGCAAATATATATGTTTATAAAATCGCCGCTTCTTTGACAAGTCACAGCAATTCTTCACAAAGCACCTTAACAGTCAATATGTAACTAATAGTATTATAAGACAACTGAAAATTAAATTTCCTCAAAAAATAAAATAAATGTATTTTAAATGCACCATTCATATTACATAAAATTGATACTTACATCAAGAAAGCTAACATCAATATGCAGATCAATATCTACATCATCAATGGCTCCATATTCCCTGAAAGCAAAAATTAACATTTTTTTTTTCATTTTAATGATGCTTAAAAGATGGTGTGTGTTAGGTTATTTTATTTAAAATTTTAAATCACTAATTCTCATCCTTGATTTTGACAAATAGCTCACATCAACTGTGGATATGAAATAATTAATAATCTAGTTGGCCTGTCATTTTTCTGTTTATACCACAGATATCTTTCTATTGTCTTGTACACGCACATGCATACATAAAATCAAGAGTTGCTTGGTTCACAGTTTTAAATATTCCCTGTTTTCTGTGGCAAATAGTCAATCTTCCCATATGACCGCTTTGTTTTCACTACACTCTCTGAGGATAAGGAGCTGCTTCTGAAGACAAGAAAGGAGTTTATGACACGAGGAAGGAGTATAGGGAAGACACACAATAATGCGCCCATAATTTTTCCTTCTAGTTAGGCATCAGCGGTTCAGAAACCAATCCAAGTGTTCTGCCACTTAAATGTCAGTGTTTTGATGGGCAGCTCTAAAAGTCTGATATTAAAAAAAAAAAAAAGGAACTGTAGTATATTCTACAGGAAGGAATTATGAAGAACAACTTTTGTACAGCACAGGTACTGTCACAAACCAGCATACTTCTTAAGCAAATTAAAGAATATAAAAACAAGTTTGAATATTCTCCATATATACACATCTGTATTTTTGATATTCTTATAAAATTCTGAAGTTACAAATGCTATGCATAGTGAGAGATAAAAACCACAGAAATAACTGAAATGATAAAAGTTAATGACCAATATTTACTCAGCACTGATATGCCAGAAATTGTTCCAAAGATCTTACATACATGTAATAATTTAATACAGTACTCACAAAACACCTAAGGTACTACTGCCATCTCCGCTTTACAGATGCATAAATTGAGGCCCAGAGTACTGAAGTAACTTATCAATCATCACTCTATAGCAGAGCTGAGACTTGAATACATGTATTTTAGTTAATATTCAAGAAACTAGCATTTTGTGTTGGAAACCAGGTCAAGCATTAATGGATGATCTCATTAGGTCCTCATCACAGCCTTGTGAGGTGGATAATATTACAACATTCATTTTGCAGATGAGAAAACTAAGATTTAAAGATGGGAAAAAAGTTGCCAAATGAAAAATAAGTTAGTGGGGAAGTCAGGAAGTGAATATATGTCCAACTCTAAAACTGTGTAAAGTATGGTATCTGGCATATAGTTAAGTACTCACTAAAAATTTATGTCTATTATGTATTCAAGTAATAGAATTATAATACATAATTGTGGCATTTTATAGAGTTCAGAGAAGAAACTTTTAATGATTGAAAAATTTTATGTGATTTAATGAATAAAGGAATCTACGGGATCTTTTTCTTTCTAATATAAATGACAAAAAACCAAAGCATATTAGAATATAAAGTAGCCTCTGTGCTTTCTCCATTCTCTCCTTTAAAAATACATTAAAACATTGAGCACATTTTCAACTTTTATGAAATTATACTCTTATTCTTTCGTGGTAATATCTTTAAATGTTACATAAAGAAAGGGATAAAAATGATTCGCATAGGTATTCCTTTTTAAAGACCATCAAAGCATCATAACATCTGTGCTTTGCAAACTATTTTCAAACTATTCTAAAAATCTGAAGAGGAAGGAATTCTTCCAAACTTGTTTTACGAGGCCAGCACTACCCTGATACCAAAACCAGACAAGGAAACAACAACAAAAAAGAAAACTACAAGCCAATATTCTTGATGAACACAGATGCAAAAATCCTCAACAAAATACTAGCAAACTGAATTCAATAGCCCGTTAAAAAAATCATACACCATGAGCAAGTAGGATTCATCCTAGAGAGTGCAAGATGATTCAACATATGCAAATCAATAAACGTGATACATCACATTAATGGAATCATGAAGAAAATGTTATGATCATTTCAACAGACAAAAAGCATTTGATAAAATTCAACATCACTTCATGATGAAAACTTTCAACAAATTAGCTATAGAAGGAACATAACACAATAGAAGCCAAATTTATAAACCTACAGCTGACATCATATTGAATAAGGAAAAGCTCAATGCTTTTCCTCAAAAATATGGAACAAGACAAGGATGCCCACCTTCACCACTCTTATTCAACCCAGTACCGGATGTCCTAGCCAGAGCAATCAGGCAAGAGAAAGAAATAAAGGATATCCAATTAAAAAAGAGGACGTCAAATTGTTCCTGTTTGTGGATGACATGATCATATATATATAAAACTCTAAAGGCTCCACCAAAAAAACTGTAAAACTAATAAACAAATTTAGTAAAATTGTGGGATACAAAATCAACACACAAAAAAATCAGTAGTTTCTGTACACCGATAATGAACTATCTGAAAAATAAATGAAAAATCCTATTTACAACAGCTATGAAAAATAAAATATATAGGAATAAATTAAACCAAGGAGGTGAAAGATTTCTACAACAAATAATAAAAAATTAATGAAATAAACTCAACAGGACACAAAAAATAAAAAGATAATTGCTTGTTTATGGATGGAAGAATATTATTAAAACATCCATACTCCAGCCAAAGCAACCTACAGATTCAATGCAATCCCTGTCAAAATATCAATGACATCCTTTACAGGAACAGAAAAAAAATTCTAAAATTCACATGAAAGCACAAAAGATTCCAAATAGCCAAGGCACTGAGCAAAAAGAACAAAGCTGGAGATATCACACTACCTTACAAAGCTATAGTAACCAAAACAGCATGGGACCAGTGCAAAAATAGACATGGAGACCAGTAAAACAGAACAGAGAACACAGAAATACATCCATACACTTAGAACCAACTGATTTTTGAACAAAGGCTCCGAGAACACACCTTGAGGAAAGGGCAGTGCTAGGAAAACTGTCCCTGCACATGCAAAAAAGTGAAACTAGACCCCTATCTTCATATACAAAAATCAACTTAAAGTGGATTAAAGATTTAAATGTAAGACCCAAAAATATAAAATTACTGGAAGAAAACAGGGAAAATGCTTCATGGCATTTGTCTGGCCATGGATTTCCTGAATAAGAATTCAAAAGCACTAATAACGCAAGCAAAAATGGACAAATGGGATTACATCAAACTGAAAAGGAAACAATCAACACAGTGAAGAGACAACCTACAGAATGGGTGAAAATATAACTGCAAGACATGCATCCCACGAGGGGTTTATATCAAGAATATATAAGGAACTCCAACAGTTCAAGAACAAAGACAAACAAACAAAGAATCTGATTTTAAAAGTGGCAAAAGTCCAGGTGTGGTGGCTCATGCCTGTAATCCCAGCATTTTGGGAGGTCAAGCCGGGCAGGTCTACTGGGTCAGGAGTTCGAGACCAGCCCAGCCAACATGGCGAAACCCTGTCTCTAATAAAAATTCAAAAAAATTAGCCAGGTATGGTGGCACACGCCTGTAGTCCCAGCTACTCGGGAGGCTGAGGCATGAGAATCGCTTGAACCCAGTCGGCAGAGGTTGCAGTGAGCCAAGATCGCATTATTGCACTCCAGCCTGGGTGACAGAGTAAGACTCTGTCCCAAAAATAAAAATAAAAATAAAAGGCAAAAGACCCGAATGTGCATTTCTCAAAAGACATACAAATGGCCAACGGGTACATGAAAAAATGTTCAACATCACTAATCATCAGGGCAATGCAAATCAAAACCACAGTGAGATACCACTTCACTCCAGTTAGAACGGCTGTTAGCAAAAAGATTAAAAAATAAAAAATGCTGATGTGGATGTGGAGAAAAGGGAATCCTTTTGCACTGCTGGTGGGAATGTAAAGTGGTATAGCCATTATGGAAAACATATGAAGGTTCCTCAAAAAATTAAAAATAGAACCACCATGTGACCCAGCAGTTCCACGATTGGACATTGAACCAAAGGAAATGAAATCAGTCTGTCCAAGAGATATCTGTGTCCCCATGTATACTGCAACACTATTCGCAATAGCCAAGATGCAGAATTAACCTAAGTGTCCATTAACAGATGAATGGATAATGAAATGTGGCACACATACACAATAAAATACTGCTCAGCCATAAAAAATGAAGGAAATCCTGTCATTTGCAGCAACTGGATGAACCTGGAGGACACTGTGGTAAGTAAAGTAAGCCAGGAAAAGAAAGACAAACACTGCATGATGTAAATCATTTGCAGAATCTAAAAAAAGCTGATCTCATTGTAGTACAGGGTAGATTACCAGAGGTTGGGAAGCATAAAGGGAAAGATGATGAGGAGGAGAAATTGGTCAACGGGTACAAAATTACAGTTCAATAGGAGAAATAAGTTATAGCACAGTAGAATGACTATGGTAAACACTAGTATAATATATATTTCAAATTAACCAGAAGAAGGGATTCTTGATGTTCTCACCTTCTCACCACAAAAAGATCAATGTTTGTGGTGATGGATATACTAAACACCATCATTTGACCATTACACAGTGTATATATGTATTGAAACATCACACTGTAAACCACGAATCTGTACAATTATTATGTGTCAATTAAAAATAAAATTTTAAAAATTGTGTAAAGCATAGTATCTGGCACTAAATAAAAATTTCTATCTATCCACTACTCAAGTAATAGAATATAATCCCTTTTATAGGGTTCAGAGAAGAAATTTGTACTGATTAAATGGTTTTATGTAATTTAATGAGAAAAGGAATGTGGGAGATTTGTTTGCTTTTTGATATCTATGACCAAAATAATGTCAGCATATCCAAATATAAGGTAGCCTGTGTGCTTTCTCAGTCCTCTCCTTAAAAATATATTAAAACATTGGTCGGGCGCAGTGGCTCACGCCTGTAATCCCAGCACTTTGGGAGGCGGAGGTGGGTGGATCACTTGAGGTCAGGAGTTTGAGACCAGCCTGCCCAACATGGTGTAACCCCATCTCTACTGAAAATACAAAATTAGCCAGGCATGGTGGCAAATGCCTGTAGTCTCAGCTACTCGGGAGGCTGAGGAAGGAGAATTGCTTGAACCCAGGAGGTGGAGGTTGCAGTGAGCCAAGATCGTGCCATTGCACTCCAGCTTGGGCAACAAGAGCAAAACTCCATCTCAAAAAATAAATAAATGAATACATTTATTATATATATGTGTGTATATATGTGTGTGTATATATATATAGAGAGAGAGAGAGAGCACATTTCCATTTTTAAGGAAATTGCACTTTTTATTCATGGTAATATTTTTATAGATTACATAAATAAATGAATAAATATTTACATAGGAATTAATTTTTAAAAACCGTCAAAGCATCAATAATGTCTGTACTACATGATAAACATTAATCTGAAAGGATAAGATTATGTGCAAATTTCGATAAGAAAGTATACAGAAACTATGACAAGAATAAGGGCCAAGCAAATGAACACTTTCATGTCTGCCTCTAGTTCAGGGTACAGCAAGCATTTTCTGTGAAGGTGAAGACAGCAAATATTTTAGGATTTTCAGGCCACATACAGTCTCTGCTGCATTCAGCTTTTCTTTTCTTTTCTTTCTTTCTCTTTCTTTCCTTCTTTCGTTTTCTTTCTCCTTTCTTTCCTCTTTCTTTCTTTCTTTCCTCTTCCTCCCTTCCTTCCTCCCTCTCTCCTTTCTTCCTTTCCTTTTCTTTCTTTCTTTCTCTTTCTTTTTCTTTCTTTCTCTTTCTTTCTTTCTTTCTTTTTCTTTCTTTCCTTCTTTCCTTCTCTCTTTCTTTCTCCAACCCTTTTAAAAAGCAAAACCGTTTATAGTTCACAGATCTGTTCAAAACCAACCTCACAGCCCAGTGGTCATAATTTGAATGACCCTGAACACTGGCAAATATTTAATAAATAAAACTGTGAGGCATGTAAAAAGAAAGAGCCACTAAACTGAATGATGAGGAAAGATGATGAATGATGTTCAAGAAAAGTTTCAGGAGTGTGAAGGGGCCCTGTCTACAACCACACTTCGCTCACAGAAGTTAATCCTAAGAGAATAATAACAAATATATTCAAAGTCTTACCTACAGCCATGTGTGTAAGAGCAGAAATTGAGAAAATAGATATAGAATAATAAGGAAACAGTTAAGTAAACTATAGCATGTTGACAGGAGAAAAAATTGCCCATTAGTGAAGGAGTCGATACAAAAATATTCATATCCTGGGGGAAATGTTGCAAATATACTGACAAGCAGATTACCAAAAAAGCACGGAAGCTAAAATGATATTTTTAAGAAAATAGAAACAGGAAAATCAAGAGTAAAAACAGTACTTATATATCAACTCTAAATTGTGTGTAAACTTATTTTATGAAAAATGTTATGTATTTTCTAAAAACATATGCCTACTTTTTCTGATTAAAAAGGTAATACAGGCTCATTATATAAAATGTGACAAATTTTTAAATGCACAAAAATAATCTGTCTTATCACCATACAGAGATGATTCTTTTTGCTTATATCTCATTCCAGTCTCTTCCATGTATACAAGAATTATACAGTGTAATATATAAAGATTGTGGTTCTGTTCTTTCACTTCTTCTATCATCAGCTGTTTTTCCCATATTGCATTATATTTTATATAATACAATACATAATTTTATAATATAAAATATAATATAAAATTATGGATTTTGTATAATATAAAATTTTATAATGTAAAATTTTACAATTTTATACTTAATTGTATAATAAAATACTTCCTTTTTATTTTTTTACACTATAAATATTGGTAAACAGCAACTGGGTAAAAAAAATCTATGTGCATCTGTCTTCTCTTAGAATAACTTCTTGAATTACTGGGTTAAATAAACATTGTAACCATATTTGGGATTCTTGATGTATGTTGTTTAATTACTGTTTTAAATGGTTATAGCAACTTCTAATTACACCAGCCAGGTTATCACAGTGACCTTTTCCTACATTCTCATCATCATCAGATATTTTTTTTCTCCCATCTTTGCCAACTTTATGGGAGGAAAACAACTTTTTTTTTTCTTTTGAACTTATTTACATTGGCAAAACACTGGTATGTTTACAGGCAGGAAGATTAAAAAAAAATCAGTGCGATCCTTATCTACAACTGTTTTCTCCATAAATAGTTTTTCAGATTACTTCAACAGAATTTACCATAAAGGAATAATCAGAATGTGCATAACCTCTTGTGAATTTCTAAGTATTTTGTATATGATTTCTTAAATGACGTTTTGGTTAAAAGTATCTTCCCAATTTCTAACACTCCAAAAAAAGGAAATAAAAGGTTGCAAGTGTTCCTCTTCTTCACCATAGCAGAGCATGAATAAAGAATTTTAAGGAGGCAGAGGCCCTAAAGGTTTGCAATTAACTGGATTCTGCAGGTGTAGATCTATAAATAGTTATACTTTTGTCTTTGTATGCCAGATTTCAAAGAACTCACAAATGACGCTGTGTATATGCAAACCCATTTCCGTTGTGATGCCCTTTTTATATAATGCCAGTAATTTCATATTTCCCACTGAGAGATTACAAAGCATGATTACAGTTTGTCCAGATGCAGCGACCCAGTCATCAGGATTGCTTCTATATCTGAATAACTTTCAGTGGCCCAGGATCTCATGAATAGCAAATGCAGAATCAAGTTGAATGCTTGAAATATGACTACAACTTGAATTGTGAAGCTAGATATCTGATTGTGTCCTGAATGCAGTATTCGGTATATAATAACTCAAAATAATTTCACATGCTGCCTATATTTATTCACCGTGAAAAGATCACATCAAATTGATGAATTCGAATAACATGAGGGAAACAATATAAAAATGATCTAATGAAATTGCTTCATCCTGGTGTGAAAAGAATGCCTCCACAAATGTTCTTTCCCGACATGTAGTGACACTTAAATTCAGGGTGAGCTACTCTTTTAATCTACATTTCCTGAAATCTGGTAATTTGATTTTGGATATTTAAATGTGACTTAGTTCATTTAAACATATACGTATAAAGTTTTTTTTCTCAATGAATATGGACTTTTGAGCCACTGTGTTAGAATTCTTAGCAATTTGTTCTCCTATTTTTAATGGAACTACTCAAGACAATATCCTCACTCATGAGACACTCACATACACACTTACAATAGATTAAATGTTGGAGCATCTACGTTGGTCCTCTTTTATCTATAAAACTTTAGCTTATTCTTTACACTGTTATGATGTTTTATAATGCAACCTGATCAAAATCAGCAGTCACTGTGTTGGTTATGAAAATATATTTCAGATATCTAGCCTTCCCTTATTAACTGTGAGGGAACACACACACACACACACACACATATATATATATATATTATGTATATACACATACATGCATGCATGCAACTCTACCACATGTTCCTAGGAAGTAAGCCTCTATTGCTACTTGCTTATTTCTTCTTTCAACAACTGGATGGTTATATTTTGAGAAGACAGATATTTTGTGAAGATACATACACCTTCCCATGTCATCTGAAACTCAACAGCTTGCATGTCTATCTCCGCATGCCTACTCAATGTGTGGTTTTTGCCCAGCGTGGGAGAGATGTTTGTGAATGGGCCAAGAAATATGCAAACTCAGTAATCAGGAAGAAATTCTGGCAGATTAAAGCATTTGCAAGACTGTGTCCAAGGTAGCTATAAATTTCTCTAAAGAACAACAGGGCTGAGAAAAATTTAAAAATTAGATCCAGATAAGAAAGGAAGCTCATGTAAAATTGTGCATAAGAGGTACAGTATAAACAACTGCTACAACTCTGCAGTCAGCTTAAAAATCCTCAGTTGTGCTAGGAGAAAGCCCTTGCGTTGGGAGTAGTGGTTAGCATCTAGGATCTAAGCACCTGAAGCTTACACCTAGATTATGTCCCCATGTTTTGGGAAAATGCTCTCTCCTTCCTTTCCCCTCTGTGCCTCCTGTCATCACTTCCCTGATTTTCAGAGTCAGACTGTTTTTATTCTTTGGCTTGGAGGCAGAGTGTGAAGACTCAATATGATAGAAAGGAGATTACAAAACATTCAATCCAAGATCTTTTTTTGATGAATGATATACATCTATGTAGGCTAAGGTATGTTGTGGTAATAAGCATTCTCAAAATCTCAGTGGCTCAAAACGAAAAAAGATTTATATCTCACTCCTACCTTATTGTTAATATAGAATTGGGGGTTAGGGAAGGGCAGCTCACTGTCGTCACTAAGGGGCCCAAGGAAGCAGAGCTGAGGGGACATGGGAACTAACACACTAGCACTTAGCTCACATATGACTGGCCAAAATTAGTGATATATCCATGCCTAACATTAAAGAGTGCGAGGAAATACAATCCTACCATAAGACAGAACAGGAGAACCAGAAGATATGTAAGCAGTCCTACTGGCCACTACAAATGAGAATCCAGAAATCCAGAGAATTTAAAGCAGTGCATTCTGAGGTATGCACTTTTTTCTTTCCTTTCATTTACCATTTTTGTTTTTTAAAGGAGATATATGTTTGGTGGATATGAGTAACGTGATACAGGTTCCTCAAGCCACCCCAAATCCTCAGAATGCTCGTTTCCCAAACGTTACCCTCAAAAGGCCCAATTACAATTGTCTGTACACAAAAAGTGATCGAAATAGTCACAACAGTTGACTATTCACAATAGAACAGTCACAATAGAACAGTCACAATTTTAGAAGCTTCCAGCCTACATCAAGCATTAGTCACAATAAAAAGGTTAGACTATTACTCATACGACTTAAATTTTCTAAATGAAAGATGGCATGATCATAAGGCAAAGAATATTTTATATTAAATGGAAGTTTTAAATTTCACAAAGAAACTATCAGAATCATTTCTTTCCTAAACAAATATGAATTTTCTGATCTGTAATTCCCTTTCTAAAAATACCAATTTCAATTTATTTTCCAATGACACTGATCAATTTTATTTTCATAAATATATAGGGAGGTGCATTTACAATGAAAAACATAAAATGTGTTTTGTTGAATGATTCAAGATGAGACTTATTCAGACTGATCATAAAGTTCATGTTGCCCCAAGACCTAACTCACTTCCTATACAAAAGACTATAAATCAGAATTATCATCAATGTTTACATGTATGATTCAACAGCCAGTAGTAGGCTTTTGGATAGTATGGCGAGGTAGAATTGTCATTACCTACTTCAGTAATATATCTATCATCACTCACTTTTTCTACACCTTCTTTCAGCCTTCTTTAAGAGAATTTTGCCTCAACAATCTCAGGATTTTGCCTAGGCAATCTCAGTTACTTCTATCTCTTACAGAGAACGTAGATGTGGTTAGCTGCCTTTCTCATTAGACGTTGCTTTAAAAAAAAAAATTATTCCTAATAGCCTGTTGTGCATATTGAGTTACTTTTGCTCTTCAAACTTCATTAAGTTCTTGTAAGCCCCAATTAAGTAAAAGAACAGCTAATTAGAACAGTCTGTTTTCAACACACTTAGAACTTTGCAAGGAAGATGATTTCAAGACCTTCTGCCTAACTACCCACCTCTTTTCCCTTGAATCCAAGCCTAAAGTATTTGAGACTAGACAGTAAATTCATTCCCATTTAAGTAAATCAAACTAGTCCTGCTCTGATTCACCTTTGTACCATGAAGACTATAGGAAGTTATTTATTTTGGAAATATCCTCTACAGCTAGAGAAAATCTAGAGTAGGCAGGAACGTGGCATACATTCATTAAGATTTAAACTGGATCAAAACTATTACAAGTGAAAAAGGTAAGGGGAAAAAATTCAAAACACTGATACGACTTTAGATACTTCATTTGACTGAATTTCCAAATATTTTTTAATCTAATTTCAGCAGCTAACAATTATCACTAACTTAATTAATAATAGAAAATACTAATACAGACTGTCATAGGTACTTAACAAATGCTTGGTGAAGAAACAAAAAAAGACCTTCATCTATACATGGCAATATGACTGGGGCCTAGACAGCATGGAAAGATGTTTTAGAAAAATATTTAACTATAGAAGAAATCAACATGTGCTAAAGTTGTCCACTAAACAAAAATATTTTTTTCTTTCTTTCTTTCTTTCTTTCTTTATTTATTTATTTTGAGACAGAGTTTCGCTCTTGTTGCCCAGGCTGGAGTGCAATGCCACGATCTCGGCTCACTGCAACCTCCGCCTCCTGATTTCAAGTGATTGTTCTGCCTCAGCCTTCTCGAGTAGCTGGGTTTACAGGCACCTGCCACCATGCCCGGCTAATTTTGTATTGTTAGTAGAGAGGGGGTTTCTCCATGTTGGTCAGGCTGGTCTCAAACTCCCAACCTCAGGGGATCTGCCTGCCTTGGCCTCCCAAAGTGCTAGGATTACAGGCGTGAGCCACTGCGCCCAGCAAGCAAAATATATATTTCAAATAAAAAGAAGTTGAAGTCTATGTTGTATTATGATTGTTAGTTATATCCCATAGACATATTTTGGTGTATATAGAGATGTAGATTATTGTGCTTAAAATTAAAGTTTTAAGCTTTCAAGCAAAGTTCAATTACTGTTAAAAAAAAAATAAAGAAAAAAAGACAGCCATTGTTTTGGACTATGTATTGATAGTCCCAATTGCCTTCTTCATATATTCATTCTATAACACTTATAAATATGCATATTACCTAATCTGGAGCCATAACAGAGATCAATGTGAAATTATTGCAGCTAATTTGCTAAAACTTTGAAGTTTGCAAAGACTTGCTTTTCCAAATATAATCCCAACACTTTCACTCAATTGTAGCCTAATATACCTACATGAATAGAACAGAGACAGTCTGGGTACACAATCCCAGTTTATCTTAGGCTGCAGATGGTAGGGAGTTTCTGTTTCTGCAGTTAAAATAAAATGTTTGGCAATTATAAATTACAGCTGTGCTGTACTTCCCAATTAAAATTATTTGTTTGCCCTCTCAAAATATGCATATGTCCATTGAAGAAGTTACAACCAGATAATATGAATGTCTTTTTTCAGATGGTGCCACTGAAAACCATCAGGAAGCCGGCAGCCTATATTTCATGCATGTCCCATGCTACACTAGGTACCAGAATACATGAAGAATTAAAAACCAAACCAAAACAAAATGAACGAGAAAAAGCACTGCCCAACCATTCACTGAATTCAGTCTAGAGGGAGAGACGTAAGCCAAATAATTAAAAGACATGAGACGAATAATAAGCAAGGTTAAGAGCCAAATGTGATGGGAGTCCAGAGAACAGAGTAACTTATCTGCACTGGAGATTCCAAGAAGGCTCAGAGAGAAGCTGACCCATGGACTGGGGCTTAAATAGAGACAGCAGTGGGATTTGAAGAGACGCATTCCTTGATCAAAGAATTGCTTATGCAAATGCCCAACGTGAAGAGGGAATATGACATATCTGGGTAGTCTGGGTGCATAAAGGGGCCATACTGAGGTCAGGCTACGAAAGGGGTCTGGAATTCCATGGAGACTTCGAGACTACACTGTAGGCAAAGAATGGAAATCTGAAGTAACCAGAGCTGACTCCTGGAAACTATTATGGTGGCAGAAAAAGCTTTTTCTTACATTAAGGAGAAAAAAGAAAAGTAAGGATGGTGGGGTCTTCTGAATTATTAAAAGCAATAAAAATGATGTGTAAATTTATCACCAAATAATATATTAGGTAACTACAGAATAAAATACATTATCATTCAAACAAGTACTGTGCAAAGTCACATCTTTTTTTTTTTTTTTTTAGGGACCAGATGACAATGTAATTTGGATACCAGTGGGTAGGCATCATTTACTTTTATCCTTCACAAGCATGTGGCCATGATTTACGATAACAACATGGGCCCACCTGGCCAAATCTATTCTAGGAATTAATTATGACACTACTTAAGATTGATATGTCTTCAAACTAACTCTCCAAAATAATTTTTAATGCAATCAATGTAATCTTAAACCACATGTATCAAAAAATAGCCATAAATATGTCATTTTGTATAAGGATAAACAGTAGACTCTTTCTAAAACACTTTAAAATACAATTAAAACCCCAAATTTTTCCTTTAATTTAAATTACTCCAAAAGTAAATTTCAATGACTTACCATAAAACTTTAATTTTATTCACCAGTGATACTTATTTACCTGAGAGAAACTGCATGTGGCCCATATAGCTCTCTAACTGCTGACAAATCAGCTTCCAGTTGTGGGTGCTTGTACAATTCCCCATCATAGTTCACCTGATGAAAAGGGATAATTTAAAAGTGTCTCAGAAGTGAAGAGAATCAAAAACTTAAGCAACCTTTTGAGACAGGTCTCCCTGTGCGTTTTGCCATGGGCATTTTTAGCTTCATTAAAGTAATATATTCACTAATATCCTTAGGTTCACATATGACTAGAAAAATTGATTACGGTTGGAACTTAAAGTTAGTTTATATTAATACAAAGAAAAAGCAAATGTAAAAAACTAGTGAAGTGTCTGGCAGATAATCTAAAAAACTTCTAGAATGAACATCAAGACTTAAGAAAAGCATTTACTTCCCCTCTGTAAGAATTAGTTGTGCAAACAAAAATCAAACAGGAATGATTTTGCGTAATGTTAAAATGTTATACTGGTAAAGGAATCATTTCGTTGGGAAAACTATCTCATTGCTGGAAAAGCATTCCTGGAGACAGGAAAACCC
The DNA here is from genome assembly GCF_028878055.3 of Symphalangus syndactylus. Lineage (NCBI taxonomy): Eukaryota > Metazoa > Chordata > Mammalia > Primates > Hylobatidae > Symphalangus > Symphalangus syndactylus. The sequence goes on from NC_072440.2 coordinate 49,065,453, forward strand.
GTTTTATTACATCCATCTCTCTGTAGCCTTGCACATGCTTGACTGACAAATTACTGATTTTTCATTCTGAATAAATAAATTCACTTGCATTCTTTTACATAATTTTGGCTTTAATGTCCTTCTTTAACATATTACCCTTCCATTATACTATCCAACTCATAAAGCACATTTGCTTAAGGAGTTTATAGAAACAGAACCACATATTATACAGCCACACCCTAAAATCAATTGCTCAGTTTTAAATTTTAACGTTATCCTGAAAAATTCTGATGAGTTCTTTTATATATGTGGCTAGGCTATTCTCATATATTTAAATTATGATGATTCTTCATAACAATTTTTCAACACCAAGAATTCAATGGCAGTGAATACAAATAAACAAATGATGAAGATGCTCAGTAATTTGGGCCCATCAAATTTAATAAAGGTTAACCAGCTTCTATTTAAAACTAACAATATACACTTTTATTACAAGTGTCATTATCTCAGAATAGTGACCGAACACAACATGCTTAAGAAATTCACGTCAAAAGCATAATAAAATACTATCTGCAAAATTTCTGTAATGAATTAAGATGACTTCAATGTAAATAAATGATTACAATTAAAAGGACTGCAGGGGAACCTTAATTTCTAAAAATAGGTAGAAAATGTACAAAGATAAATTATATAGATTTTCTAGTTAGTTACAGAACCCTGAACAACACACAAGTCCCTTAACTCTCAGGCACAGATTACCACTAGGACAACATGGCTATTAGAACTTTAGGACTAGGTATTTGGAAGACCAGGTTTCCTTACCTGCCCTCCGTAATAAAATTCTTCAGAATCATTGTCACCTTCAGAATCTTCCTCCACTGTACTATTCTGTCTTGACTCCTTAAAATAATAAAGAAAACAATTTAATGGTCAAATTATTTTACCCTTCTAAAATAGCAAGTGACTATAATAGGCAGGTCTTGAGCATATATTATGGATTTTATATATAAAACATTCTTGGTGCAGTAAAATCCCAAAACAAAAGGTAGTGGGAGACAAATGGCTTTGTAAGTGTATTCAGCAGCACATCTGTTTTAAAAGTTCTCTTTCACTGATTTTATAGGAAATGCACAATTCAATATTTGATGTATATTAAAAACTTATGTATAATCAATTATACCTTCAGTTTTGCTCTGATAAAACATTTGGCAAGCTTATACTAATTCAATTTTATTAAAAACCTCCTCAGCATTATTTGTCCCAGGCTGTTCTCACTTCCCCTGCCAACTCTAAACAATGGTATGAAAAAAAGAAACTTTAAATGCACTAATATATAATCAAATTATGAAAATAAATGTGAAACATATTATGAGAATTTTGATATACAGAAATTATTTGTTTCAGAATTCAGATTTCAAAAGGGTATTTAATTTAATATGCTTCAACTTGAAGTTTGAGTTTCTAATTAACTGAGCCACATCTGCCATGTGTCTGAAGTACAAACAATGAAAATTCATGGGGGTATTCCTATCACTGGCCCTATTAACACAGGAGAAATGTAGGTATTTGGACACAGGAATCCATTCATCCAGTGTTTTGTAACCATCCCGAAACTTCTACACTGAATTTCAAGTTCTTAAGGAAAACAAACAAACAAAAAAATATGCAAAAGGAAATTTGGGTTTTATAAGATTCTAACCATTTCTAGTTTCAGCAATCCTTTTGTTCAACCAATAATTCTCAATGTGGATAAAGAAGGGAACAATGAATGGGGCAACACTAACAGGAAGAGGCAGGTTGGATCAAATGCGTAATTTTGAAAGCAAAGAATTGCTGGTCCCATTGCACTCATTTTGTTTGTTTAATATCCTGATATTTATTTATAGATTCAAGTAAAGTCTTTGGAAACGGAGAGAAAAGATGAGTTTGTGTTTTTAAATACTGACAGAAAATAAGACTATGTACAACCTCAGTGTTACTTTGGCTAAAGAAATCATCTTTTAAAATTTTAAGGATCTCATCAAAATTACGTATAGCCATGTGCTATATATATATCAGTTACATAATGTTCCTCAGCTAATTACAGTGCTTGATGAAAGAATACAGAATAAATTAAGCTTTATATACATTTTATTTAGATTTAAACCAGACATTTCTTTCTTTGATTTTAAACGGAACTTTCTTCTCAGAGTTAATTTTAGGCCACTTCCTACCATACCAAACACCCCTGAGCCATTAGCTTGAGTTTCATTCACCATATACCATTTTAGTCTCACTAATGATGCTATTAACTACAAATACCCAGTAAATTTTAAATATATCTATACTGTTCCAAGAAAATAAAAAATATAATTTACATACCTCCCCATTTTCCTTTTGTAATTTGGATTTTATTGATAAGCAACAGTTAATGTCATTCGTTTTTCTTAATTCTGAAAGAAAGTTATAATTAAAAAAATATTATGGTACTTAGTATGCTATTTACCAAGCATTCATAAGTTTTGGTATAAAACCACCCTTTAGGTGATTCCATCTTCTTTGAAAAAGAATTAAGGGATATTTTGAAATCATGTCATGTTGAAGAGTTACACAATACGCAAGCTATTCTGATTTTTCACTGTGCAGAAAGATGTGATTAAACTAAACCACCACTTTACAAATTCCTTCAGCTCTCACTCTATATTTCATGGTATCTTCATTGCTGTAAGTGTGGTTTTAAAATGTTCAGTCTGTCACTATGAAGGAAAATATTTTTACAACAGCAATGTCAGCATAATACATTTACACAGAATTTTTTTACAACTACTTTAAATTTATGCATTTACAAAATTGTTAAAAAATATACTTTAGACAGAAAATTTGTATGGAGACTGGATTTATAGATACGGAAGACAAATACCTGTTACTGGCTAAATGAAACAAGCAAACAAACAAACAAGGATAATGCAATTTAAAAAATTAACCTAGTATAAAAAATACTACTACTATTACCTGTTGCTATTCTATGAAAAATTACTGGTATTGGCTCTGTGGTAACTAGCACATCTTCATCATTCTCTGAACTTGACACATATGTATTATCTGCAAAAAAAAAAAAAAGATAATTAAACGCATAAGTTTAAAAAATACATCCTTTACAAAAATAATAGCTAATTTATATGCATATCACTTTAGTTCCAACTCTCATAAAGCACACACTACTGTTTGATTAAACTCAAAAAATATGATAAAGTAAATTGCAAATTTATGTGTGAAATAATTGTAAATAGTCTCTTTAAAGACATTTGTATCTCCTGGTGAAATACAGATTTTGAATAGACTATCCAGGTACATCTCTAATATCCCTTATGGCAATGAATCGTTTGGATGCAACTGGGTGCCTTAACTCACTGGACAGGGTCCTTCCCAATATCAGCGTCTACTATAGGAAGCAGGGTTAGTGAGTGCAGAGAGAAAACTAAAGAACAGCATTTGTTGCAATAAAAAAAAATTTATTAGTGGGCCAGGCGCAGTGGCTCACACCTGTAGTCCCAGCTCTTTGGGAGGCCTAGGCAGGCGGGTCACTCAAGGTCAGGAGTTTGACACCAGCCTGGCCAACATGGTGAAACCCCCATTTCTAAAATAAAAAATAAAAATAAGGAAAGATTCATTATCAAATCATTCAAAAATTTGTGCTGAAGACTTTGTTGTAAATCATACCTTCCATATTGCTCTAATACATATTTTTAAATTGATAAAGTCTCATAATTATCATTCTTCCATGAATTAAATTAGCTACATGCATTATACAAGTTGAGTGCACAAAACACTAAATTAGTCCACAGGGTCCTTAAATTTCTTATTCACTATTTGTTTCCTCTTTAAAAAAATAACACTTTTATGAGTTTAGCACTCTTTCCCTAATGAATACAGGTCTCCAAGTCTATGGTAATACAATTCTTAGGTATTTATTTTTCTTTGCTCATTGATGATTGCAAGGCATCTCTCAGAAGAGCTTTTTCACCCACACTTCATCAATTCATTAATAATGGTCCTATAATGCACCCATCAATGACCTACTAAATAGTATAAAATAACATGAACACATAATAGAAGAATGGATCAATTTCTGCTAGGAGAAATTAGTTGTTCTTATGACACAGGGAATGCACATTAAAAGATATTTTTGAGTCCAGTTTTCATAATATTGTGTCGGTACAATGAGAACACAATTTTTAATTAATACATCTCTAAGTCATTATTTCCAAAGAAACATCTGTAGCATTCTTAGCCTCGAGTAATGAGTGAATGATAGTGATCTGTATGTACAGGTTAGCTGCAAAAGATTCTCAACAGACCTGAGGCTTTAACAGTCAGGGAGCTAAGCAAGAGTGGATATGAATTAGATTTGAGACAAAAGATGTTTGCCTCATTATTTGGATTAGTGCAATCACAAATTTTGCTTTATTTAGTTTTCCAATATTTTCATGGAGGATGTGAGGTTTTCATGCTTATCGAGTGGGACCACAGATTAAGAAACTGGTTTAATATAAACTTAATTATTATCTCATTAGATGAGACTTTGATCACTTATCTAGAGTCTCTTCTGCCAGTAACCTCACACTTTCAGTAAGTATCAAAAATGCCTATTAGAGTCAATTTCTTTTTATTATGTCTTAAACCCTCACTCAGAGTCTCACTGATTTGAAGTCGGTTGCTACTTAATATAAAACCTAATTATCTGTTTTCCCTGTGCACAATAGATTCCCTGGAGCTAATATTTAGGAGAAAAAGAGTATTCGAAGGCAGCATTAGAACAACAGAAGCAAAAGCTGGCCACCAAGTAGAAGGGAAGATCCAGAAGAATCCATCAGATGGATAGCATCATGCAATTTCACAGTATCATGGAATGACGAAGATTTTACTAAAACACCAAGAGGCAAGTAAATTAAGACATTATGTTTAAGAAAACAGGGGAGTGAATAACTAAATAGAAAGGATTTTCTATCAAAACGGCTTACATAAAGTGTCAACATTGGGAGACAGTGAGATTTGATTCAAGAGAATATAATTTGGTAACTATAAGTTGCACAGGCTAGACAGCATTATGCCTTCAAACATATTTTCTGAAAGATTTTGTATAGTTTGTATTTTGATTAGTGTTCTGGCATTAGAACACATGTAATTTCTTATTTTGGCTTAATTTGCCCCAAATAAAAAGGTTTCCAGGTTTTATGACATTATTTATTAAATTGCCATTGTTACATAATAGGCTGGATCAGATCACAGAGATAGACCCAATTCATGATCAGAAACATAGAACAGGAAAGAAAGCACATCAAATCTAGAAACTGGTTCAATTATTTGAAAGAATTCACTTCACTCTGAATTCAAAGCACTCTGTTCTCTTTTTGGAAGATTTTTGATTGTTAATTTGATCTCCTTACTGATTATTGGCCTGTTTTTTTTTTTTTTTATGATTCAGTCTTGATAGGTTGCATGTCTCTAGGAATTTATCTATTTCTTCTACTTTACCCATTTTAGCAATCCTTTTGAGATCCAGAGGAAATGGAACCAGTATCTTGAAGCGGTATCTCCACCACCATGTTCATTGTGGCATTATTCACAATAGCTAAGAAGTGGAAACAACTTAAGTGTTCATCAATGGATGGTTGCATAAAGAAACTGAGGTACACACATACAACAGAATATTACATTCAGCAACTGAAAAAGAATGAAATCCTGCCATCTGAAACAACATGGATGAACATGGAGGACGTTATGCCAAGCGAAATAAGCCAGACAACACAGAAAGATAAATACTGCATGATTTCACTTCTATATGGAATCTAAATAAGTTCAACTAGTATAAGCAGAGAATAAGAACAATGGTGGCCAGGGTTTGGGGGACACAGCGAGATGTTAGCTAAAGGGTACAAACTTTCAGTTAAAGCTATAAAATGAACAAGTTCTGGGGCCTAATGTATAACATGGGTGGTGATGGATATGTTAATTAATTTGATCATGGCAATCACTACACATGTATACATATATCAAATAATCACGTTGTATACCTTGAATATATTCAATCTTTATTTGACAATTAAATATTTTAAGATTTAGAAAAATCTAGACACTACTGCCAACTAGCTATTGATCTCCTTTAGCCTAAGCCACAGTTTTAGCTATAAAATGAGAGGTTTCATCATGATCTTTGATGATCACCCCATCTGTATGAATCCATTCTGTTGGCTCTTTGTTGTTGCTTAATTACTTCTAAATCTTCCTCAAATTATTTTGATATTTGTAAAAATAGCATATTTGTTTAGAGGAGAATGAGGAGCGTAAAAAGGGTTAAAGAAAGGACTTAAAGTAACAGAATGAGTCAGTGGCAGAATAAGAATGGGATGTATCTCAAAATAATAAGAGCTATTTATGACAAACCCATAGCCAATATCATACTGAATGGACAAAAACAGGAAGCATTCCCTTTGAAAACTGGCACAAGACAGGGATGCCCTCTCTCACCACTCCTATTCAACATAGCATTGGAAGCTCTGGCCAGGGCAATCAAGCAGGAGAAAGAAATAAAGGGTATTCAACTAGGAAAAGAGGAAGTCAAATTGCCCCTGTTTGAAGATGACATGATCGTATATCTAGAAAACCCCATCGTCTCAGCCCAAAATCTCCTTAAGCTGATAAGCAACTTCAGCAAAGTCTCAGGATACAAAATCAATGTGCAAAAATCACAAGCATTCTTTTTTTTTTTTTTTTTTGAGACGGTGTCTTTCTCTGTCCCCCAGGCTGGGGTGCACTGGCGCGATCTCGGCTCACTGCAAGCTCCGCCTCCCAGGTTCACGCCATTCTCCTGCCTCAGCCTCCCGAGTAGCTGGGATTACAGGCGCCCGCCACCACGCCCGGCTAATTTTTTGTATTTTTAGTAGAGACGGGGTTTCACCGTGTTAGCCAGGATGGTCTCGATCTCCTGAACTCGTGATCCGCCCTCCTCGGCCTCCCAAAGTGCTGGGATTACAGGCTTGAGCCACCGCGCCCGGCCAAAAATCACAAGCATTCTTATACACCAATAACAGACAAACACAGAGCCAAATCATGAGTGAATTCCCATTCACAATTGCTTCAAAGAGAATAAAATACCTAGGAATCCAACTTACAAGGGATGTGAAGGACCTATTCAGGGAGAACTACAAACCACTGCGGAACAAAATAAAAGAGGATACAAACAAATGGAAGAACATTCCATGCTCGTGGATAGGAAGAATCAATATCGTGAAAATAGCCATACTGCCCAAGGTAGTTTATAGATTCAATGCCATCCCCATCAAGCTATCAATGACTTTCTTCACAGAATTGGAAAAAACTACTTTAAAGTTCATATGGAACCAAAAAAGAACCTGCATTGCCAAGTCAATCCTAAGCAAAAAGAACAAAGCTGGAGGCATCAAAACTACCTGACTTCAAACTATACTATAAGGCTACAGCAACCAAAACAGTATGGTACTGGTACCAAAACAGAGATATAGACCAATGGAACAGAACGGAGCCCTCAGAAATAATACCACACATCTACAACCATCTGATCTTTGACAAACCTGACAAAAATGAAAAATGGGGAAAGGATTCCCTATTTAACAAATGGTGCTGGGAAAACTGGCTAGCCATATGTAGAATGGATCCCTTCCTTACACCTTATGCAAAAATTAATTCAAGATGGATTAAAGACTTACATATTAGACCTAACATCATAAAAACCATAGAAGAAAACCTAGGCAATACCATTCAGGACATAGGCATGGGCAAGGACTTCATGTCTAAAACACCAAAAGCAATGGCAACAAAAGCCAAAATTGACAAATGGGATCTAATTAAACTAAAGAGCTACTGCACAGCAAAAGAAACTACCATCAGAGTGAACAGGCAACCTACAGAATGGGAGAAAGTGTTTGCAATCTACTCATCTGACAAAGGGCTAATATTCAGAATCTACAAAGAACTCAAACAAATTTACAAGAAAAAAACAACCCCATCAACAAATGGGCAAAGGATATGAACAGACACTTCTCAAAAGAAGACATTTATGCAGCCAAAAAACACATGAAAAAATGCTCATCATCACTGGCCATCAGAGAAATGCAAATCAAAACCACAATGAGATACCATCTCACACCAGTTAGAATGGCGATCATTAAAAAGTCAGGAAACATCAAGTGCTGCAGAGGATGTGGAAAAATAGGAACACTTTTACACTGTCGATGGGACTGTAAACTAATTCAACCACTGTGGAAGATAGTGTGGCAATTCCTCAGGGATCTAGATCTAGAAATACCACCTGACCCAGCCATCCCATTACTGGGTATATACCCAAAGGATTATAAATCATGCTGCTATAAAGACACATGCATACGTATGTTTATTGCGGCACTATTCACAATAGCAAAGACTTGGAACCAACCCAAATGTCCATCAATGATAGACTGGATTAAGAAAATGTGGCACATATACACCATGGAATACTATGTAGCCATAACAATGATGAGTTCATGTCCTTTGCAGGGACATGGATGAAGCTGGAAACCATCATTCTCAGCAAACTATCGCAAGGACAAAAAACCAAACACCACATGTTCTTACTCATAGGTGGGAATTGAACAATGAGAACACGTGGACACAGGAAGGGGAACATCAGACACTGGGGCCTGTTGTGGGGTGGCAGGGGGAGCGGGGAGGGACAGCATTAGGAGATATACCTAATGCTAAATGACGAGGTAATGGGTGCAGCACACCAACATGGCACATGCATACATATGTAACGAACCTGCACGTTGTGCACATGTACCCTAGAACTTAAAGTATAATAAAATATATGTATGTATGTATGTGTGTGTGTATATATATATATATATATACATATACATACATATATGAATGTTTTCAAACTCAAATTCCTTCACTGGAATTCTCCATCTTGACTTCTAAGCTCCCTTTTTTTTTTTTTTTTTTTTTTTTTCTGAAAACCTCTGAGGACAGTTAGATTTTTAATGTGTATGTTTTATAGAGGACCTACAGATCTTTGTTAAAGCTGTTAACAGCAACATATTTTCTCTTCACTTCTCTAACACTATGCAAAGCATTACCAGAACTTTCATGAACACTTGGGACTTGGGGAGAGATGAATAGAACTGTGGAAAAGTATTTGTTAAACGGTTGCTTTTATTCTGCTCCAAATACAGCATCATTTAAGTCAAGTCATTCCATCCCTCACTGATGTAACTTAAGATAAATAATAATTATAACTCTAAAAAATAATTATATTGATTTCATGTTACATTCTGGATATTTTTGCTGAATTTTCTACATAATTTCACCTCATCCCCTATAGCAGTCAATTATTATCCCTATTTTAAATACTAGGAAACTAAGGCTCAGAGAAATTAAATACTATTAACTAACTATATACTAGTGAGTGGTAAAACTTGAATCTGCCTGAATCCAAAAATCAATGCTTTGTCACTATACCATGTGCTTTTTTAAATATGGAAAGTATTGTCACTAAAAAGTTGCAATATCTTATAAAATATAAATGCTTATTAGGTACAAAAACAATTATGTTTTTGGGGCTATAATTTGATATAGACTGTATAGGATTCTAATTCTCACTTAAGAGGTTTATTCACAAGCTATACCTAATGCTCAAGTATATCATGTAGGTCAAGACTCTTTGGACTCACAGGTGCTAGAGGATCCAGAAAGTATCCCTTCATTCCTCTACTAGGGATAAGACAGTCCACTCCCAACAGTAGGTAAGCCTTCCTAATTAAAAGTGGAAAGAGAAAATTAAAGAACTCTGCCATTATAGCAGAGCCAACCTGTGACTTGTAATATACACAACTATTGTGTAATTCATTCTCTGACATTAAAAAAAAACTGTCTTCAGTATAAAATCCACAAAGAAGTACAAGTAAATCAGAAGGCCTCTCTATTTCTTCACTTAATCATGAACAGTCAACATATCATTTAGTATTTCATTTATATACATGCTATTATGTATGCTGACTCAACAAAGGCCCTCTAAATTTTCATTTCACTAAAACTATGAAATAAATTTCAATAGATGGCACAAGTTAATTAATAGATCACAATTATAAAAGGACAAATCTGTTCCCAGGGACATAAGCTAGAATGATGTAATCTTGACTTTGGAGGATAATACTGATATATTTTCATAGAGCAAAGAAAATTTCATATGTTCAAACTTAGATGATTACTTAATAACTGATCCAAATAATCCAAGAAAAGTAGGCGGAGGGAAAGCCTAAGGTATATTATTAGAAGGAATTCATAAATGTAGTATCGAGATTACTGCATTTAGAAATTGAATGCAACATTAAAGAGAGCTATTTGTTTGAAAGAATCTTTTAAATGGGCAAACTATTTGGAAGACAAACCAGTGGAGGGAAGAACAAGAACAAATATGAACAATAAAAATGGGCCAGGAGAAATAACCAGAGACATGGAAGATTTTTACAATTACGGACCAAATACTATACTTTTGCTAAAAAATTTGGACATTTCACCAACATAGAAACTTTCAGTAAGAAGACATATTTTAAAATGACTAAGAAATAGGAAAACAGAAGAGATAATAATCACGACAGAAAAATAAGACAACTGCCCCAGAACCATCCCTAAAAAGCTCAGACAGATTTGTTTGCAAGTTCTAGTAAATGCTCAAAGAGTTGTTTAATTCCTTCAGCAACTTAAGGTCTTTAATATTAAAGTATATGACAAAACACATAATTCTCATAGATCAACATTGAGTTATTTGCTAATATAATTTGCTACTTTATTGTTTAAAGGAAAAAGTATATATGACACCTCAACAGATGCCAAACAATAGTTTGATAAAGATTTAATATTCATTTTTTTAAAAAAAGCTTGGTAAATGAGAAAAAGAGTAATTTCCTTTCTGAAAACAACTGGAAGCATGCTCACTAATTTTGAGAAAAGGGACAAAGCTGCCAACTTTCATATCTATTATTAAAAATTATTCCAATGCCAATAAGAGCAGGTATAAATGTTGGAAAGGAAGAATAAACACGTAAGTTATAAAACAAGATGTCTACCTAAAAAGTCAAGCATATTAACCAACAACTCTTAGTACAAATAAATGTGGATTAAAATTTAATAACAGGGAAAACATTATTATATTAATGTTCACTGTGAAGAAAGCTCCATAAAAATACTAACACTACTTCCCCAGAGGCAACGGGAATCAGAACTGAATTACAGACTTGATTTTATCACCAAACTACATGTTTTAGGAAAATGTTATTTAACACTTACCATCTCTCAGCACACTTCTCTAAGTATGAATTTACTTATAAACTGCCCTGTTCTGCCTTTCATACAGACTGGCATTGAGAATCAAATGAAATTATGTATGTGCAAATACTTGGTATACTGTGCACTGGACAGTGTATTTTGATATACTGGTTACATCAGCCAACTGAAAATTCTGCCCCAGTATTTAAACCAGAATGTACTAATCTCTGTCTTCTGTGATCGTTATTTTATTGCAGCATAACAACCTACTTTCACCAAACAGATTAAATATATATACTTACACTCCTTCCTTTTGGAAATGAAGTTATATTGAAAATTCATTGCAAACTTGCTCCAGTTAGAGAATTCAGTAAAAGGAGCACAAATGATAATCAATACTTTTTTTTAGAATTTCAGTGTTTGTATATTGGCATTTCCAGATGGGGCTCCCGTAAAGTGAAAAAAAGCCCAAGTAATACCTCTTGGCCACAAGAGGGAGCTAAACACTTGGCCCAATTGATTAACTGAGGGCATCTTCTACCACACATCCTGTGCTACAGATTAATTCACTTAGTGTCTTCACCTTGGGCTTTAATTTGTACTATTATTTCTATTACCTTGACTTAAAGTCCTGTACCTCTCATGGTTGACATCTCTATGATCTGCCTCAGATGAAAAGCACATTAATTTTTATATTTACAATAAATAGTGGGGCTTTTATTTTCATAACATACTTGGCAAACATAGCATTAAAAACATGCTACACTATCAGACACAGCTGATTGCACAACCATCTACAAAAAGTATTTTTCTTATAAATACTTCTTGTATGGGTTCTTCCAGTAAAATTTCTCTAGAACACTTTTTGTATTACTATTAAAAATAGGCATAGCCTTAATGAATAACTTTATTGTATAACTGTACAATAGTTTTATAGAATACTATGCTTAAAACATATGGAGAGCATAGCAAAATAATTGTAAGGAAGTTTGTGATTTAAGAAAGTATTTTCAAATGTAACGATCTTATAAAATGGTTAAATGCTTAATGCAAACTGCCGCAGAAAATACTTAAATGCTCAACAAGTAAGTTTCACATTATCTCCATGCCAAACTATGAACTAATTACTATTTTTTAATACTAAAAAGAAAAAATAGATACACACACACACTTAGAAAACTGACTGAAACAAATAAGTGTTACCTATTATTTTTACATTATGAAAGGCCAAATGATGTTCAAAACTAACAATTAGACCATTGATCTCTTTATTTTAATTGTAATGATGTAAATGTACAGGCTGGAATTATCACAGGGATCTTTAAAGAACTTTTCATTGGGAAATTATTTTGATTCTGCACTGTGTCTCAGAGTAAGACATGTACTTCTTACAGTACATGTAAGCAGAATTCTTCTATAGCTTTAAGAATTCTGTGGGAAGCAGAATTCTTCTATAGCTTTAAGGCTTCCTCTACCAATGTTTCACCACTCGATATATTTATATGCGTTTTACATCTCCAGAAGAAAAAAATATTCAAAGGAACCCTGATATGAATATCTGTAATAAAACGAGAAAAGCATACCTGGGTAATCTTCAGATACATGTACTGAGTAGGATACACTGTTAAAACAAAACAAAAAGGCTCAAGTTACTGCTAAGGTAGGCTTTTATAAAAGACAAACCAAACCCATGTTACCCATTCAGTTATACGATATAAGTATAAACAGGAAACTTCCAAAACAGATTAGAAAACCACTTTTATATCCGCCATAAGAAACTTACAGGTTTTTAAAACATACTTTCCATTAGTCTAAATAGGTCTTAGTCTAGTAGTTTTGAAATATCTTTCTTCCAGCAGGGATATTTCTTTTAGTATAGACAGGTCTTTTATTTCAGCAAGGTCTATTTTTCCTATTACATGATCATTTGTTTTCTTTGCTCAGATTTCATCAAATCATCTTTTCTTACCAAAAAAGTATTTCTCTTATTTAGTACAGCACCCAAGAATTTAAACATTTTTAATAGTTTCCCCAAAATATGAAGTACTTTTGATAATGTTGATTTTTTTCTAAAAGTATTAACAAAATATAATGGAAGTATAAGTAATATTATCAATCGTTCATCATGCACACACACACACGTATATATAAACTTTTTTTCTATTTTCATAAGGATTGAGTTGTTTCAAAATAATTTTTAAATTATATTTTAACAACTGCACAACTCCCTTCTCAGTAACCCTGCTGCCTCTATGTACTTATCTCATATGACACATGAAAATTGAACATATTTATCTGTTCATTTTTCTATCTCTGTCAACTAGATAGCAAGCCCTATGGGGTTAAGATCTACGTCTATTTATATTTGCAGTGTCATCATTTACTTTGGTGCATGACACACAGCCCATGTTTAACATTCGCTATCTGACTGCATCAGTGAAGCTGCCACCTGCCACAGAAAGGTCAAATTTTAGTTTGCGTTCAGCCAATTATCTGCCTGTTAAGACAAAAAAAAACTAATTATCTTTAAAGGAACATACAGAAGACAGAATCTACTCAAAGCATCATTCATAGGGTGAATCCAATATAATCAGAAATCACTTAATATATGTACAAATAGAAAAATGTAACCTATTTTCAAGAGAAAAGAAGGTCCAAGTTAGCCCACCATAATGTTAAAACAGTTATCATAAGTATACTTAAGGATGTAAAGGAAAAACCAATCTGAAGAAGACAGAAACAAACAAAAACTGACTATCAGGGACTTATGGGGCACTAGCAAAAGAGCAAACATTTGTATATTAGAGTTTTAGAAGGCTGAAGAAAGATGCAGAAAATATCAAGAAGAGCTGAAAATTTCCCAATTTGAGTGAAAGACAAAGATGTGTTGAATAAAGCAGCTCAGAAAATCTGAAACAGGAAAGCACAAAGCAATTACACCCAGGTACATGCAGTCAAACTGCTTAAAACCAAATGTAAGGAAACATTCTAAAAGAAGTCAGGGAAAAATAAAACGACACATTACACACAAAGAAACAGTGATAAGAACCAATGTTGACTTTTGGGGAGGGGAAGAGACAATTGTCCAGCCAGAATTCTCTATTCAGCCCATATATTATATACACGTATCCACCAAAAACAAAGGAAAAATAAAACAACTTTCAGATAAAAGAAAATTGGAAAATTGGTCCCCAGCAGACCTGCAGTATAAGAAGTCCTAAACAAAGCTCTTCTGGATGAATAATACCAGACGGAAAGTCAAAAGAATGAAAAGCACCGAAAACAGTAAATATAAAACACTATTTTTTTTAATGTTTTAAAAATACATTTGACTGTTAAAAAGTAAAATTATAGCACTTCACATACATATGATTACAGCATTGTAACAGGGAGGGGTAGGATGGTCTTAAACAGTTGCAAGGTCCTTGCATATTACGTAAAATGAAGTTGCAAAATCCTTACATATGATGTAAAATGATATATTAACCCTAAATAATAACTATCAGAAAAGTTAAGGAAATATCCCTATAGCATGTACACATACACACACACAAACTGCTTAAAAAGCTAACAGATATATTACACAATAATTCTAAAAATCATTTTGGATCATTTAATCCAAAAGAAAGCAGGAAAGGAGGAACAAAAAACAGAAGGAACAAATAGAAAACAAAAAGTAAATAGAGCCTGAATCTAATCATATCAATAACTGCATTGAATGTTAATGGAATAAGACACACTGAATAAAAGGAAAAGATTACCAGAATAGATAAAAAACAAGGTCTATGCTATCTTTAAGAAATCCATATTTAATATAGAGACACATACAGATTTAAAGTAAAGAATGGAAAAGATATACCATGCAAACAATAAGCATCAGAAGACTGAGGACTAAAGATATAAAGAGATCATTCGTAATGATAAATGTGTCAGTTCATCAGGAAGAAGGCATACCAATCATAAATGTGTATGTACCTAATAACAAAGCTTCATAATATATGAAGCAAAACCTGACAGAAATAGAGGAAAAACGAACAACTCAACAATCATAATTTGAGTAATTAACAGAACCAGACCAAAAAGAAAAAAAAATTAAAGACACAGAATATTTGAAACTGATTTTCATAGAACACTATAACTGCAGAATATCAAGATAGATCATATACTGAGCTATAACACAAATCTCAATAAATTTGAATGAATGGATGAACATGAGTCAGCATAGCTTATACTCTGGGTTCCCTGGCTTATCTTGCCCTTATGACATTTGAGTCTTAAGTCCTTGAAAAGAGTTCCTAACTCCACCAGTCAAATCCCTGGCATGCTGCTCAGTCCTTGGAAAGAGATTAGGCAGAGACAAAAAAAAAAAAAAAAAGAAAAAGAAAAACCACAACTGAATAAGTAGACGAGTAGAAAAGAAGTATGATTAGTAATCAGACCAAGTTTGATACATTTTTATTTCATAGAGCAAATTTTTTCAATTTAAAAAAAAATTTTTTTAGAGATGAGGTCTTGCTCTGTTGCCCAGGCTGGAGTACAATGGCATAATCATAGCTCACTGTAACCTCAAACTCCTGGGGTCAAGCAACTGCCCCCTGCAGCCTCCTGGGTAGATTGGACAACAGATTTGCACCACCACATACAGCTAATTTATTTTATTTTTGATAGAGACAGAGGTCTCGCTATATTGCCCAGGCTGGTCTCAAACATCTGGCCTCAAGTGATCTTCCTGCCTCAGCCTTCTAAAGCACTGGGATTAAAACCATTAATCCCAGTATTAATTTAAGGAGCACTTTTTGGTAACCTGGTATGAGCCAAACATTGTGTTAACGCCAAGTAAGATTTAAACAGAAAAAAATATATGTATCAGAGGCAACACCTTTGGATGGTTTAGAGGGAACCAGAGAATATGATACATAAATATGACAGACAAAGGAACTTGAACATTTTAAAGCACAGTAGTATTTTTTTTAACTTTTTATATAATATAGACTCACATAAAGTTGAAAAAACTGTACAAAAGTGTCATGTATATTACCCAGTTTCCTCCATTGCTTACATGTTATGTACCTACAGTAGAATATCAAATCCTAGAAATTGACATTAGTGCAAAGTTTGAGTACAGTTCTATTTTATTTTATCACATGTGCATCACATACCCATTACAGCAAACAAAATACAGAATTATTTGATCACACAAAAATTTCCCTTGTGCTACCTTTTTTAGAGACATATCCATCTCCCTTCACCTAAGCATCCTTAAGTCCAACAGCCACTAACCAGTTCCCTAGCTCTAAATTTTTTATCATTTCAAGAATAATATATAAATGGAATCAGAGAGTATGAAACATAATAGTATTTCCAGGTAGATTAGTATTTTGAACAATGTACTCTGATAGCTAATATTTAGGACAGACTGAAGAAAAGAGAGATCAGATTAAGAAGCTATCATAGTAGTAAAATATGAGCAAATATCAGTGAAAACGTATGTATTGGGAATAAGAATGCAGGAACAAATGGCAGATGCTGGACCCCAGCCAATAGAGCAGCTTTGGAAATCATGGCCCTGAATCAACATGCCAAACATTAGAAAATAAAATATCCATGACAATGGTGCCCCAAACAAGCTGGGGGAAATGTACACTATGACCCCATATGAATTCATTTTCCTGTGATCCATTCCTTTATACTGTCGAATGGTACTATGTAGAAATAAAACTGATGATCAAGGCACCCTTCTGATCTGGCAGTGCTATGTGACAGAAGCTTGGCAATGCCAGAGATTATACAATGCCAGAGATTATACTCAGTACTAAGCTGAATTAATTCCCAACAGCCTACCATCTCAACCAGTGGCGACTGGCTTCATTTTTCATCTAAATCAATGTCTGAATCCAAAATGAGGCCTTAATTCATTCCTTTGTCTACCTTCAGTTAGAGGGCCTGTTGTAGTTCGAGACAGACAAATAGAAGTCCAATGCAGCTTTGAGGCTTACTAGCTGGGAGGCGTAAGAAAAGTTAGTTAAACACTCACAGACTCAATCTCTATTTAGTAAAATGGAAGAATCCATACCTACCTTAAGAGCCTGCTGTGATGATTTAATGGCTTAACAGGTGCAAGGACCCCAGGACAATGCCAGACACATAACAGCAGGTGCTGAGTAATTTTAGTCAGCTTCCAGTACAAGCAATTAAAATTTATAGGAGTGAAATTTACATGAATGAGTGTTCTCTGGGGAACTCAATTTGCTAAAAAGTACAATATATTACATTTATCTGAGACCCAAACCAACACTGATTATTTTATTTTATGGTCGTATTGTCCTCATGATATTAGGAAACATTCCCATGTTCGTGAACATACCTAATTTTTCAAATAGAAAATAGCAAACAGAAATCCTGCAAAATGATTCATCAGCCCCTTGTGCGACAGCATTTTCTCAGTGGTATACCAGAAGGAAAATCACCAGGACTGTAAAATCCTAATCAGTTTCACTTTGTGGCTTACAGAGGTCTAAGGGAAACAATCTAGTACAAACAGACATGGATGATTGGCTCAAGGATCTAATGGGTAGTACCAAAAAGATGTGGAAAGAGCAAAGCTTAAGTAGATTGCAGAATACTGTTAGTACGTGCTGTACATAATAAATACCATGTAGCAGGCAGAAAATATGTCAAGAAGCGTAAGTGAAAGTGAAAGAAGGTGGACATGAGAAGAAAGCAAAATCTAGAGCAAGTTCTGAATTCCTTTTAAAAGTCATACTCATCTTTTGTCCTCACATCCCTGGAGCAAGCTCTGAATTCCTATTCAGAGAAAAAAAAAGCCTTCAGAATTTGGGGATATGCTGACTTAACAATTAATTACATTGAGGTGCTTTGCCAGAGAAACTCAGGTCAGTCAAATATGTGTTTGGTATATATTATATGAACAAGTGTGATGCATGGTTCTTAAAGTCACAACTTTGAAACCAGAATCTAAAAATTATTTTATTGCATCTCAATAATTTTCTAACAAAATGGTTACTTTCACCTCTTTTTCCTCTGAAAGCATCTGGCCCAACCAAAGACATCTCCCAATAGCCAACAACTTCTAAAGGAGTTCCCAGAGCAGCCGTCAGTTGTTCCATATCTACCTAATCCTGTATTCTGTTCATATATTTGTTTAGTCCTATAATTGAAACCATTTAATAAGGTCATTCTTGTATCTACACTCCATTACCATCCTTTTCCTTCTGAAATGTCTGCAATGAGCTGAGAACAGATAGAGTTTGGTCTGAACTCCCAAGTTCATGGATCTAAGAAGAGTCTTTCAAAAGCAGTGGAAGATGGTAGTTCTTATGTAATAAAGATTGGAACTTAGGCTTGAACATGAAAGAATTTTAGACTTAAAAGACTTTTTCGATGCACCAATTCATTATCTGATTTTACAAGCAGGGCCCATAACTGCCATCTGTAACGTAAAACTCCGGATCCTCAGTTCATGCTTTTTCAACAACACCCAGAGGTTTTGACAGAACAAGTAAAAACCAGTATTTTATTGCACATTACCTTTTTACTTACCCACTAATATTTAAAACAATTTATCCAATAAACTACATCCTCGTATCATTTATCCCTTCCAGCTAGATCACACTTTAAGAATTTAAATAAGAAAAAGCAAAAGGCAGAAACAAAAAATTGCACGTGACAAACAATCCTCTACCCTAGCTAAGATGCTTAGGAGTACAGAGCTCAATTTTATTTAATCAATTAATTTTTAATTTTATTTATTTATTTGTGTTTTGGAGACAAGGTTTCACTTTGTCACCTAGGCTGGAATGCAATGGCCTCAAGCCTCCCAAAGCTCTGGGATTACAGATGTGAGCCATCGTGCCTGGTTAGGTCTCAGTCTTTGTTCACTTGCAAGTCAGCAGTTGAAACCTGAGACCACATCTCACCCTCAGACATACTGGAGCTTTCTAGAAGACAATTCACTACAGCACCTATTAATTCTGTCTTCCTTACTCTTCAAGTGCTGCAGAGCGAAAGAGATGCTGTCCCACTACCCACCTCCAGACCCAACTCTAGTGTCTCAAGCTAGAAGGTAATTTGGGGCATGCTAGAAGCTCACCTTTGCTACTTTAATGCCATTCAGTTCCCAAAACATTCACTTTCATGTTCATCATCATTTCACCCTCCAAAAACATTTTCAAATTGTGCAGGTCAATCAGCTACAGCATCCTCATTCTTCACCACTATGAGCTACAATCTTTTTGTCATTCATCCAGGGTTGGGGAGCTCTAGGACCTTCTTTTCCTCTTTACCAAAAATCTTGACATCACTCCCATCCATTTGGACAACGTTAAGCTGCATGTAGTTCCATGGCCTCGTTTCTCTTACCTCTAGCTCACCAAAGCTCCAAATGGCTATACCTTGAAGCTTGATTTGGAGTGAATGGCTCCCCTTCTAAAATCTCAAACCCCCATGTCCCACTTTCTAACCACAATTTTATAATTTTCCAGCTCTCACTCCTTTCCTCCTACTTCTAACATCCTTAAACAATGCATTCACTCTTTGTGTCTTTACCAGTCCCTCTGAGCTTCATTTTCATCTTCCCATGATTTTAGATACCTAACTGCTCTCTCCACAGCATCTTCAACTCCTTCAATGTGCAGCCCCTATCTTGCCCCTGCAGACTACCTGATCCTACCAGCTCCAAACTGCAGATTAGGTCCTATTTGCCATGCTCAGCTCCTGGACCTGGGCTCTGAATGCTGCTGGAAAGGACAATGAAACTAAGGGGCCTGGTGCCCTACAGACACGTGGTTCTCAGTATCATCTATTAACAACTCTGCTCAGTAACCTGAGAAACCCATTCTTAACAAACCCCCTTACTTTTTCTTCTTAGTTGTTTTTGCAAATTTTCATAGATTTCCAACACCCTATAACAATCTACCCTTTCACTCTCATCAAAATGCTTTCTTTCCACATTAAGAGAGATTATCATATGGTTACTTCCTCAAGGCATTCCCTCTATTCTGTCTCCCACCCACCACCCACAAGCTCATACTCCTCTCCTTGTACCCAGGAAGAAGGAACTATCTGTCCTTGTAATCTAAGATTAATCCATCTACTTGCTGCACAGAACTCATAAACCCACACTCCATTTGGGGCTTTGTTCTATTAATTTAATCTAACAATTTCACAATTTGAAATCTATCAAACATATGTAACTATGTGAGTGGGGAAAAGAAAACTAGCCACAAAGGTATTAATGGTAGCATTATTTAAAATAAATAAATGTATTTGTTTTTAAGCCAAATTGCCAAAAATAGGATTATGTGAACTACTGCACACAATATCTGCCCCCTCCCTTCTTCGGAACCACTCAACATGAAGACAAGAACACTAAGTTCTCATTCTAGAAAATAAAACGCAGACAAGGGCGGTGGCTCACGTCTGTAATCCCGGCACTTTGGGAGGCCAAGGCGGGCGGATCACCTGAGTTCTAGAGCTCGAGACCAGCCTGGCCAATATGGCAAAACCCTGTCTCGACTAAAAACAGAAAAAATTAGCCAGGCGTGGTTGTGTGCACCTGTAATGTCAGCTACTAGAAGGCTGAGGCAGGAGAATCACTTGAACCCAGGAGGCGGAGGTTGCAGTGAGCTGAGATCACACTATTGCACCCAGCCTGGGCAACAAGAAGAAATTCCACCTCAAAAAAAAAGAAAAGAAAAGAAACACATCTTTCTCACCTATGAAATAAATTACGTATTACCCTTTCCTAAGGTAAAAGGATGAAGACTCTTGCCCAACAAACATTAAGTCAGTTTCTCAATAATATATTTTCCTATTTTCAAAACTTATTTTGTAATTTTTTAAGTTATACTTTCAGCAAGTGAAAAGTAATGTTTTTGTTTGTTTGATTTTTAGGGAAGTGGCCAAGTCAGCAACTTCTATGCTTAAATATTACACTATAAGTTAAATGTTTGGACTTCTAAGTAAGCTATTTTCTCAACAGGGAGGAACCTGAGAGAACTAAGTCTGACATTGATTAGTAACATTGATGCATGCTTTATTAATGATATTTTAAAAAGCAAGTGAGAAAAATGGTTTTTTACACCACCTTAGTTCCATGCAAAAGACAACAACATATTTAAATAAAGCTGTGCTTCTTTTTCTTTACTCACGACTACAAATAAAAGGACAAAAATACAATGCCAATAAAATATGAATAGTAGATAGAGCATGTCAAGTCATCAAACACTAACACCTCGATTAAATTAATTATATAAATATTATTTCCATATTGCATCCCGAAAGTTTAATATCTGAGCTTTTCTTTACTGAACACTTTGTAACTATAACTAATTCAGTATTCTTTTGATAAATATTCACTAACATGTAGATGTTTTACCTTCACTGTTTTATATCTAAGTTCAAGTTTTAAGTGGTCATAAAAAGTTTAAAGAGGCTATAAATGATCTGCACAGCATACCAAAAGGGAAAAACTAAATATGACTGAATAACTCTATAGCTGAATTAAGGCTTTGTCAAGGAAAGGGAACAAACACTATAAATACTTAGCGAGAACTTCGATAGTATGATACAACCGTCAGCATCTTAAATATTTCAGGCAAATAAAATAAGTTCTTTCCAAGTTAATTTCTTGTGGAATATCAAATATGTAATCTTATTTTTTTCTTTTTTTTTTGAGAAAAGGTCTCACTCTATCACCCAGGCTGGAGAGCAGTGGCGCAATCACGGTTCACTGCAGCCTCGACTATCTGGGAACAAGTAATCCTCCCACCTCAGCCTCCCAAGTAGCTAGAACTACAGACCCAAGTCATCATGCCTGGCTAAGTTTTAAAAAAATTTAGTGTAGAGATGAGGTCTCAGTATGTTGCCCAGGCTGGTCCCAAACTCTTGGCCTCAGGCACCTCCTAAAATGCTGGGATTACAGAAATGAGCTGCCATGCCATGCTCAAACACAATTTTAATAGCACCTAAAGCCCCCGCAAGACCTTCCCTATCTATGCGTCTCATCTTTGTCTTGCCTCACTGTTCTGTGTTCTCTCTATGCTCCAACAAAAAAGACTCCTTTCAGTTCTTGAGCATGTTGTGTTCCCTCTGCCTGGAATTCTCTCTTCCCTCCTCCTCCTTTTGACCTGGTTAACTCAATCTCATCCTTCAGTTCTCAATTCAGATGTCATCTCCTAAGAAAAAACTTTGATGACCTTTCCCAGACTTGATCAGATCTTACTACGGAGCAGTTACACAGTTTGCAAATATGGCTGATTGCATGACTTATTAATATTTGCTTCCCCTGCTAAATCCATAGAGTAGAAGGCACCTGTTTTCTTCTCGTTGTATTTCCAGCACCTACCATCTACCTAGCACATAGTGGGAACATTATAAATACATGTAGAATGAATGCTTACTAAAAATATATAAACCCAGGCCAGGCACAGTAGCTCACGCCTGTAATCCCAGCACTTTGGGAGGCCAAGGCGGGTGGATCACAAGGTCAGGATTTCAAGACCAGCCTGGCCAAGATGGTGAAACCCCGTCTCTACTAAAAATACAAAAAAATTAGCCAGGCGTGGTGGCGGGTGCCTGTAATCCCAGCTACTCGGGAGACTGAGGCAGAGAATTGCTTGAACCTGGGAGGTGGAGGTTGCAGTGAGCCGAGATCCGAGATCATGCCACCTCACTCCAGCCTGGGCGACAGAGCAAGACTCTGTTTCAAAAAAAAAAAAAATATATATATATATATATATATATATACCCATTGATCTTCCAAGTCTAAATAACCTTCCTTACAAAATTATTGTGTAAATAAGAATTATTTTACAACCAGGAGAAAGAGCACAGACTTTAGTATACGATAAGCTTGAATTAAATTTTGCCTTTACTACAATATAAACCTCAGAAAATTAAATTGGCTAACTCCTTTCTGCTTATTTGGATTGATAATATCTACTCCCCTGGTGTTGTGAAGAGGATTACAAGGAAGATGATATATGGAAGAATGCAGCTTATGTAGCGAGGAGATGATCAACAAAAATGATTTCTCAACTCCCTCCCCACCCCCACCCCCCCACAAAAAAAATTAAGGAATGAGTAAGAGCAGAATAAATCTGTAATGGACATCCAAAGGCCTCCTCAATATCCATTCCACTCTTTCCTCTCCCTCTTCATATGGAAGCCCTAAGGTTTTCATGAGGAGAGTCCCTTCTCCCAGGTGGAGAGGAAGACTGAATGACTGGATAAGCCATTAGGATAACAGATCCCCCTGCAATGGAAGGAAAGAGGAGTTACCTAGCCTGTGTCCTATACTTTGGCCTCAATGGTTGTTGGTTCAGGGTGCTCCATTCAGAGTAGAGCTTGGGATTTTGATTCAATACCTGTGGGAAGTCTCTTGCTCCTCCTAGATGTGAATGAGGAAGCAGACAGCTCTGGTCTCTGCTGGTTAGCCTTCTCACACCCACAAGCAAGCCAGTCTAGGAATGTGCTTGATACAGAAAAATGTGGAGCTTAGAAAATGTCAGAGACAGAGGGAGAGCCCTGATGTAAACTAAGCCTACGTCTCATTATCAATAATAAATTTTTTATTACATGAACAAATAACTATCCTTTTTACTGTTTAAGCCAAGCTCATCCAAGCCGTGGCCCACATGCGTCCAGGATGGCTTTGAATGCAACTCAACACAAATTCGTAAACTTTCTTAAAACATTATGAGGTTTTTTCGCTATTTTCTGTTTTTTGTTTTTAGCTTATCAGCTATCTTTAGCATTAGTGTATTTTATATGTGGCACAAGACAATCCTTCTTCTTCCACTGTGGCCCAGGGAAGCCAAAAGATTAGACACCATTGGTTTAAGCCAAAACAAATATTTTTGTTTCTTACAACTGAAATCATCCTAATTTTAGGCAGACCTATTAAAGTGCTTGAGATGTTTCAATGTAAGCATCTATAAGCTATTTGCATTAAAAACTGAATGTAAACATATAGCTTTTATTTAATCTTATGATTTTTACCTGATTATTTTAATGTAGTGAATACACACTAGTGATTTGTTTAGCGTTTCAAGTAATATTCATAAATTTTATAGAATAAATTTTAGGTCATGACCTAAAAACAATTGTAATAAATTAGAAATTTATACATTACACAAGAAAAAACTGCAAGCGCACAGGTTTTAGTTTTTTTCTGCTCGCCGAAGATAAAGTCATTTTCTTCATGATTTAACAATTTTTCCCCTAGTGGTTACATGCTATTTCAGGCCTTCACAGGCACTGATTCATTACTTTGTTTAAATACTATATGTATGTAAAGCTGCATTTGGAAAGCCCTAGTCCTACCCACTGCTTTTCTTGTTTCTTTTTGGATGCAGCCTTTTGGGAGAACGGCAACTAAAGAGGGCAATAGTAATACTTTTATAGACTCCAGAATGGTATCTCTAAATGGTTCCTAAAATCTATTAGCCTTTCACTATTCATGAAGCTTTCAGAAAATGTTTTGTTCTCACAAGATTGTGTAAAGTATAATTATTTGAATTATAAGGGCACTGTGCTTAAATCTGACATATTTTAATGACATATTTTGATTAGTAAGTATTTAGTTAGCAAATGCAACTCATTCTTAAGCCAATGAATACGTAACTAAAAGCCTCAGTTACAAAAATCTAAGACAGCTGTGTGTATGGTTTTACCAAAGTAAAGGTGGCAGTTTAACAAGACAGTTATGATTACAATGCCAATTTTGAATATATGCCCAAACTAAGCTCTAAATGTAGATTTTTCATATGGAAGCAGAAGACAGAATGTTGACCCAAGATCCAATGAAACAGGAACTACATAAGATTTAAATAACCGGTGAGGGACATTCAATTGTGGCTATTTGTCTAGATACTGTCGATATTGTTTTAATATTCTATTTTCTAACATATATATGAAGAAGTTCTTTTTAAGCTATATTTAATTCTGAATTTTGTGGACACTGCTTTTCTAAACTAAAATAAACATTTTAAAACAGCATATGATTCTCACTAATCACTCCAGAATTCAGAAACTCCTAATCAGTGCCCTTATTCTCACGGCAAATATAGTTATTTTCACAGGTTGAATAAGAATCTCGCTTCTTTTATTACCAGAATGTCATTGGATAACTCTATTTGATAACCAAGGCTATCCTTGGAGTATCATATTTAAAATAATTTTCATTTAATCAGGAATAGCAAGCAACTATTAAGGAACAAGGAATGACTTTATATGTAGAATAAATGCCTACACACCCCTCCCAAGAAAACTGGCCTAAGAACTAGCTGATAGGTTCCCAGACTTATAGATGGTGAGGAAGGTCACTTTCTGGCAAATGGGAATCTTAGCAAATTTTGAGAGCCTCAACCAGAAAGAAATTCGCCAATTATATACATAAGTACTGAAGATAAAAATCAGGTGGAGAGTGTTTCTTCATTTTGCTTTTCTAGCCTCAGGAAAGCACTTTTTAAAGTCAAATCCCATCTTTCTTATGAAAATTTCAGAGGAAAAGTTAATTTTATTACCTTGATCAGTAGCTGCTCAAAAGATCATGGTTCTAGATTTGCAAACTCCAGGAAGCCTATATGGTTAATGAATACTCTCACTGCAGGTTTTTTGTTTGGTTGGTTTTGGATGAAGAATTACCTTTGGAAATTATTTATGATCACAGGAGAGAAACTCTAAAGGAAAAACTGTAAAAACCTTGAAAATGGGCAAAAAAGATCTTGGGTGTTTTTCCATTGGAATGATGGGCATAAGTTATAGAAAACTGGTAATAATGTAAGTGATTCTTGTTCATGGCATTACAAATAAATTTTGTCTGCTAAAGAATATGTATCTCAGGCCAGGCGCGGTGGCTCACCAGCACTTTGGGAGGCCGAGGCGGGCAGATCATGAGGTCAGGAGATCGAGACCACAGTGAAACTCCGTCTCTACTAAAAATACAAAAAAAAATTAGCCGGGCGTGGTGGTGGGTGCCTGTAGTCCCAGCTACTCGGAGAGGCTGAGGCAGGAGAATGGCGTGAACCCGGGAGGCGGTGCTTGCAGTGAGCCGAGATTGCGCCACTGCACTCCAGCCTGGGCGACAGAGCGAGACTCCGTCTCAAAAAAAAAAAAGAATATGTATCTCAGTAAGTTAAATGCCTGTACCTCCAATGCTCATTTGAACCATCTTTATTTAGTATGCAAACATAAGCAAAGAATCTTTGGAATCCATAAATAAATGTCTCCTTATTTCAGATTAATTTAGGTGCTGAACTGATTAGGTCAACTTTGTAAACACAGTAGACTTTGCTTAAAATACTTCTGGGTTTTGAAAAGTTAGAGGTAACTAAAATGTTCACAAATAGGCATTGGTTAAGTAATAGCATATCCATTACAAAGATGCTGCACCATTACAAAGATGCTGCAGCCACTAAAAGAGATATAAAACTGGCTTAATGAGGCTATAACCCCATCTCTGTTAAGAACAATGCATACTCAAATGCATACAGATGCACAAAAAAGTGTCTCTAAGGACATAAATCAATGTGTCACAAATTACTCTCTATATGGATTTATAATTTTAACTTTTTTTGCAGGGTATGCTTTCAGTGGGTGGGGGGAGGTTTCTAGGTTCATTGATTGTTGTTATTGTTGATGGTGTTTGCCTTCCTTTTCTTTCTAATTTTTTGGGAATTAATTTTATTAATAGTGATCAAACATATTTACAGGGGGAACCACTAGATTTAATTCAAAACATAAATTCCATCTTTCAAATAGGAATACATTCACTAATAAAAGCGGGGGGGGAATCCCCTAGATCTCCTGGCTTGATCCTACTCATCCTTCAGGTATTAGTTTACATTTTTACTTTCTTAAGCCCTCCCCCAGCTTCCACCCCCACTGCCCTACTTGACCTAGATAAGGTTAAATCCCCTTCATAGAGCCCTATACCACCCCACCTCTAAAATTTTTCTTAGTTGTAATTTGGATGAATATCAGATTAATACTTCTTTCTCCCACTAGATTGTATTTCTCTATGTATCTTATTCACTGTTGTGTCCCAGATGCTCAATATTATGCAGGTTGCATCCTAAGAGATGTTCAAAATATATGTATAGCTCCCTTGTCAGGGACATTGAGTGACTCTTAAAAATGACAGAATAAAAAGTATTTTATGTCTTATCAAAGATAAACAACCTGAATCCAATTAACTTAAGTCTGTTTATAAGTCTGATTTTAGGAGAGATGGATAAACTTGTCTTTCACTCACAGAAACAGATTTTCAGCATATATAATATTTTAAGGGTTAGAATTTGGCCTATGATGTGTCTGCATGAAACAAATCATTCTAAGAGAATTTGATTGTACCATATAACGTAAAATTAGAACAAAGGAATCACATTGTCCATGTATACATTATGTGCAGAGCATTCAAGTGCATTTATCTATAATTCAACAAGCCCAAAATCATGAAAATATTACACTTGATATTTGCAACATTGATTATAAAATCTGAACAAGCAGCAAAGGGCACTTCAAAGTCTTGAAATGTCAATATTTGTAGGCCATGCGAATGTGTTTAAAATATGTTCTGTTGGGGGAGCCACCCAGAAGCCAAACAAAAGTACACCAGAATCCTATTATAGTACAGTACTAATACACAAGAGAAGCAAGCATCAATCTATCTTACAAAAATGTTATTCCAGTCACTACATATCCTACATTGCCCACGATGAATTTCTATTATAGTAATGTTATTACTAGATATTATAACTATGTATTATTCTGCATATTTTAATATTAATTGTTATGATTTGAATTTTAGGATGGGCATAAATATTCCACCGTCTCAGCTTCCCTTTCTAGGTACCGCAGGTTAAAGAGTAAATCCATGTCTTGGCCTCCTTGATTTTGGCACTATGAATTCACTGAAGAAAATGAGAAAACTCCAAAACTCATGAAAAATTCACTTCTCTATCTCTAAAAATAAACATACCTTTGGCTGCAGATAAGTCAATGAAGAAATTTCTCAGTGTATAGACTTCAGGGAAAAGCAGACAGCAAGAGAGAGCACTAAATATTTATTTGATCAATCAATTTGAGATAGAAAATATATATTAGCCATCCTGGAGACATCTGCAATTTAGATGAGAATTATATAGCTCTAAAGACATAAAAAAGGAAAAGAGACTCAATTTTATATACCAGTAAATATATTACTAACAAATTAATTTGTTTGAAATGATTATGTCTTTTCCAGCAAAGCATTCACCTACATCCTGCCCTTTGTTATCATGAAGGAATAATATATGATTATCATGACTTTAATCTTCACGACTTTAGTCCTCCAGAGACAGCCCAAAGCAAATGAAGAACTGGACACTCCTACACCATCACACAAACCTTTCCTTCTCCTTTTCCCCTTTCTTTTTCTGAAAAGGGCTGGGGAATCATGAAGAGAAGGAAAAGATAAAATTTCCTTCATCAGATTTCCCAACGCTCATCCTACCCCCAAAAAAGAGATCCATAATAAAATACAGATTTCACATATACTGACAAGAAGATAAACATCCAAATGGGATCTGAAATAAAACCTCCATAAAAAAGGAAGATGGAGCTCAATGTTAAAAGCCTTTTTATCACTCTTTCAATATGTTTATATTTAACAACACTAAATCATAGGATTTTCTAAATGCTTCCAAAAGTATTTTTCATAACAAAGTATGTCACTTAAATTCATCTTCCTCATTAGTAAAGTTATCAGTTACTGTTCACAGTATGAAGAAAATAAGGAAATGCTATACATAAGACAAGACAACTTAAGTTATGCTTTTGGAGGGAAATGTGCAGTATTTGAGAACATACCAGAAACAAGTAAGTACTACAGATTAAAGGAAAAGATGGACAAGTGGGGAAACCAGATCTGTAAGAAACTGTAAGGAATCTGGCTTGGTAAGAAAGAAAGAATCATATTAAATACTAAAATGAAGCCTCACATGACAAAAAAAAAAAAGTTTGAATATGATGTAAAAACATTAGATTCTACCATATATATAGAAAAATTGCCCTTTTATACAATTTAATACAACAAATTGTGAGGTTGTGAGTCAATAACTGAATAACTATTTTCTAAATTATTCAACCACGATTTCTGTCCCTGAGTATAGTTTAGTTGACATAAATACTGCTATCTATAGCTTCATGTAGTTTTTCAAATTTGATAATTTAAAGGTATTTAGCTAAAGTCAATAGATCAAGAAATCATTTAGGAGGCTTTAAAAAACTACTTCATCAAGAATTCTAAAATGAAAAAGATTTTTTAAGAGAAAAAAGTATTTTTAAAAAACTATTGGTACTAACAGTTTGAATTTTCAGTTTTTAAAAGTCAAGCTGCCCATCAGAGACTCGAATAGGCACCATCTGTTAGGTCAGAGCAAGTTTTTCGCCCACTTTTTTTTTTGTTTTGGTTTTTTTGTTTTTTTGAGCCTGTCGCCCAGGCTGGAGTGCGGTGTGGCGTGATCTCGGCTCACTGCAACTACCACCTCCCTGGTTCAAGTAATTCCCTTGGCGAGTAGCTGGTATTATAGGCACAGGACACCATGCCCGGCTAATTTTTTTGTATTTTTAGTAAAGACTGGGTTTCACCACGTTGGCCAGACTGTTCTCAAACTCCTGACCTCAGGCAATCCACCCGCTTTGGCCTTTCAAAGTGCTGGGATTACAGGCATGAGCCACCGCGCCCGGCCTTTCACCCATTTTTAAAGTCATCTATGACCACAGATGAGAAATAAAAAAGCACTGTTACGTGAAAACTATTCACAGTTTCATTTCCTACAGTTAAAAGATACGGCTGCACGCAGTGGCTCACGCCTGTAACCCCTGCACTTTGGGAGGCCAAGGCTAGCGGATCATGAGGTCAGGAGATGGAGACCATCCTGGCCAACACAGTGAAACCCTGTCTCTAATAAAAATACAAAAAATTAGCCGAGCATGGTGGCGGGCGCCTGTAGTTCCAGCCACTTGGGAGGCTGAGGCAGGAAAATGGCGTGAACCCGGGTGGAGGAGCTTGCAGTGAGACGAGATCGCGCCACTGCACTCCAGCTTGGACCACAGAGCGCGACTCCATCTCAGAAAAAAAAAAAAAAAAAAAAAGGAAAAAAGGAAAAAAATACAATCTGCTCAGTCAAAGCTATTGCATGTCATTTACATTATCATTAAAATAACAACTTTTACTACTTTGTTCTCAAAGCCAAATTAGTCAACTGTATACTAAATGTTTCCAAAGAAGTGCTTTAATTAGTTTTGTATGCAAATATCAGTCGGTATATCTACTATTTCTATTCAGACTTTCATTGAACATTTTTAGCAAATATTACAAAATGTTGTTTGCATTTATAACTTAAACAGAAAACTGGTTTTAAAAATTACAAGTAATATACAGTAATTTCTACAGATAATACTATCATATATTTTGTGCTTGTTAAGGTTCCCTTCCATATTGTATGTAGTTCATTTTTCCAGATTCTAATTCCAACCTTTCTTAGAACCACTCACTAAATTACTATGTATTGTATTGTATTTCTACTGCCAGTGATAATGAGAAAGAAACCAATGTTCTCATGTTCACATACTAATTCTTTGGGAAAATTTATGATGATGAAGATTGTCATTATCTGAATCTTTAATTACCATCAGTTTGTGATATGAAACCCTGGTGCCCAAATGTACTTCAAATTTCAGAAATTTCCTTTTTTAAGAAAAGTAATCGAGGGCATATTTTACACAAAACCCTCAGTGAGAAACCGTGTCATTAAAAACAATAACATATCCGTAGGGAGATGCATGAACACTCCCACTATGTGGCAAATGTATGGGATATTTATAGAGAGGGCAAACTTTATATAATCTCATGTCTGTTCAAATAGGTTTACTGCTAAATATGTTTGGAGCAAATTTACAAAATAACCTGGCTTGAATTTTCAGAGCTTTTAAGAATCAGAAATTCTGGATAAAGAACTGTATCCAACCTATATATTTCAAGTTTTAATACCTAAGAAGATTACTCATGAGACTAAGTTCTGTAATTAAGCAAATGCATGACTGAGTATAGTAAGAAATCTATAAATATATACTTAAGTGTTGAGTCCTATATCTCATGCTTTCCCAAGGACTGCATCCAAAAAAATAACATTTCCCATCATACTATGATCAGGATGAAAATATCTTTACAATGGAAATAACAAAAAGCTGTTTAGCGACCCTTTACTCAGGGTACAAGCACATCTTTCTTCTTTAGCATATAAATAAATTTAAACTCTACCATATTTCCCAGATTTAGATGAGCCAGACCTATACAAGCAAATGCACACTGCCATGAATTTCCTATTTTACATTTTCATTTGACTCAAGTCCAACAGACCAACACACTCATTCTTTTGGGCAGAAGAGCTAAAGAGAACTCAATTGAAAAAAAGAAATTCAAAATTGAGAGATGTTTGATTTCACTCTCTAAAGGCCAAAGAATAAAAATTTTGGAAATTTGGAAAAAAAATGTACACGTGATCTTGATTTCACAGAATGTTAGGTTGGAACAGAAGTCAGAAATCACCCAGTTGCACATCCCTTATTTTACAGATGAACAAACATAAATTTAAAGAGACTCATTCAATTCCATGTGGAACCAGAAGCAGAGCCAGGTTTTCTGACATTTTCCTCTACGTCACTCAGCCTCTTGTGATTTTTCGCACTGACCTTTTTTGCTTATGGCAAGAAACTTCCGATTAGTTTGTGACAAGATCTAATCTTTCTTGCTCAAAGTATTCCTGAACATACAGTCAACAGTGTAAAGTTACTGCCCTGTGTGAGCCAAACTTCACTGGGTAATCTGCCCTTGTACATTACTTCCTTGTCTTCTGATTAATATGCCTAAGTTTATGCAGTAATTTCTTCATCTATTAACCCCTACCTTTGATCATTATTAACAAAACAACTTATTCTTATTCAAAAAGTATAAAATTATTTTCAAAGGAAATCACTTAAAATATAACAAAAATATCTCAATAATCTCTGGTTTTCAATAAATATTCCATCAACTAATGTACTGGTTCATATTAGCACATAATACATTCAGTTGCATCATATCAGCTCTTTTTAAGAAATAAGAATTGGTTTGTGAAATGGTTTGGCTGTGTCCACATCCAAATCTCATCTTGAATGCAGTTCCCATAATCCCCACGTGTCATAGGAGGGACCCAGTGGGAGGTAATTTAATCATGGAGGTGGTTAACCCGATGCTGCTGTTCTCATAATAGTGAGTGAGTTCTCTTGAGATCTGATGGTTTTACAAAGGGCTTTTCCCCCTTTTGCTCAGCACTTTTCCCTCCTACTATCATGTGAAGAAGGACATGGTTGCTTCCCCTTCTGCCATAATTGTAAATTTCCTGAGGCCTTCCCAGGCCTGTTGAACTTTGAGCCAATTAAACCTCTTTCCTTTATAAATTATCCTGTCTTAGGTATTTCTTCATAGCAGCATGAAAACGGACTAATACAGTTTGACACTTATAAAATTACAGATTAACAAAAAAAATTGACAAAATTTAGACAAAACCAAATCCTGTTAAAATTCTCCTACAATCTGAACTGAGAGCTCAATTAAATTACATGGTTTTTTTAAAATCTACTTCAATTTTAGAAGAGGAACTATACAAGGTGCTTCCTAATTAGTAGTACACAAGCAAAAACACTTTCTAATATCTTAATGTATTTCTGTACGTGCTCACTTTAAGAAAGCATTTAAAATGTTTATTTGACAATGCTTGCATTCTCAAATGCATATACCGCCCTTCTTTTCTCATTCTGCATTGCAAAATGAATTCTGTTCAGCTAACCGACATTTAATAAAAGATAGAAAATGTTTCAAGGCCAAGCTTCATAGTCCTAATGTATACTTTTTTTCCTTTTAGAACCAATGAGTATTTTTATGTTTAAAGTCTGCAAGGTGACAAGAAGGATACTGAAGCTGTCATCAGTGTCAAGAAGGAGTCCAAATTTATCAGTAAAGAAGAGAAGGAAAAACATTTGAGACAGCTAATCTTGAAGAGATGGATGGAAGATGCCTGAGGGGATATTCACACCTAACTGAAAAGAAATAACTCAGAAAGAGTAAGCTTTCTGAACGGCAAGAAAAACAAAATTTATTCCCAGAACACTCACAGACCTAGAGTTACAAAATGGACCATCTATCTGTTCCTTTTATTTTACAGGCAAGAATATTAAGGCCCAGAGAGGTCTATCAATTTGTCCTAGTTACACAGCACTTGGTCCAGAATGTAGTTCTCCTTTGGTCCAAATACCTTTCATTACATTTTATCATTTCAACAATTGCTCAATTCAATTTGTACAGCATATTTAGCAACTCGTCAGAAATCCACTTAAAACAATTATGCAATGTATTAAACAGCCAAGTGTGAAGAAAAAGTTTTTTCCCCTGTATGCTCTTTCCTTAGCAAAGCAACTTCTGTGAAAGGAGGCATATCTCACTCCATGTGGCATTACTTTTGCAAATTGATTAGTTATCCAGAGTTCCTATAACAATGAGATGACCCTATTAAAAACTACTTTTACTTAGTTCATAGTCATCAAAGCAGTATGACAGCAAAAATTTATCTAGTTTTATTTTGTTAGGTAAATGAGATTTTCAATTTAGAAGAGGAGCAATTTTGAACAACTGCACACTAATATGTTCCATAAGACTGGACCATAAAATTATCACATATCTAAGTAAATTTATGAGAAAAAATGTTTAACTCTCAGTCAGTTCCAATAAAAATGAGCTAATAAGTTGCCTTTTTCAACATCAACAAACATCTTTGATTTGTCTCATCACATTTTTAAGTATTTTTCAGGTACATATATATATATACTCCAATATAAAATATGGAAAAACTTAGTCTAAAATATTTAATATACAATTTCATTTTAAGAGTGACATCAAAATTATACTTTATAAATTATGCAACATTTTAAACTTTGATGGAGAAGCTATCAATTCAAAAACAGCGAACTTCCTTGATATTAAAATACTTTAAATATTAAAATATTAGTTTCGCTTTCTCTTTGGGAAGTATTTCTAATATCAAGTAGTCTCAAAAAAGGAAAGGAAAGACAACGAATTCTGGGAGAGCAGTAACTGACTTATTCGGGTGCCAAAAAAAAAAAAAATTCTGTGTAGTTCTTTAGGAACTGAGGAAACTATGGGACTTTAATTTAAAAGTGTGGATTCCTGTGAAAACAAGGGCCCACCATAACAATAGATAGATTGATAGATAAACTGCAAATTAAGTTGCACTCCGAATGTCATAGAGACAAAAAAATGAAAATGATATCAATTTTAAAAGACTGCCAAGGTAGCGCCACTGCACTCCGGCCTAGGCGAAAGAGCGAGACTCCTTCTCAAAAAAAAAAAAAAAAAAAAAAGACTGTATAAAAATAAATCAAAATGCTATTAAAACCTTCTCAAAACTCAAAATGTTAAGATCAACAGAATCATTTTTATGAGCTAATCACAGATAAATTCAAGTCAGTCTAATTGCAATAGCATTAATTCATCACTTATACCTAACTCTAAAATTACAATATCAATGAAGCTTCTGCATTGGATGTTGTCAATTAATAAAGGGAAGAGGGTAACGCCTTAGAAATATTCATTAGAATTGATAGGAAATACTTAAGCCATCATTTACTTCTACCTAGAAAAATGACACAGAAGTAATCAGTGCTGGCACTCCCAAGGTCTTGGCACTGGCAAGAATTCTGAATTCAAAAATTAACTCTCACCAATCATTAGTAGTTGGAACTCACACATTCATTCAACCAATTATGGAGTAAATGATTATTGAAGACCCACTCTGTGCCAACACAGGTTGAAAGTAAAAATAGACAGGGGCCTTGAATTCAGAAGTTTCTAGTCCAGCAAGAGAAAACACAATGAAAATATCACCCAAATAAATGAAAATTATAGTTGTAATTTTCAACTCTGAAGTCGGACAACACCATGTACTGTGGCATCACATAAGGGCCCATAACTTGCCAAAGGGTACCAGGAAAGTTTCCTGCAGGATGCGATGATAGGAAAAAAATATGTGGATGAGTAAAAGAAAATAATTGGGGAATTTGCATATACCATCCTCATTCTTCAAAATTTTCACTTTTTCAGCCTTATAGCTCCAAATTAAATGTAGAATCCAAACCTCCCTTTTGCAGTTATTGTATTTTATTTCTCTATGTAGCCCCTGGCACAGTGGAAAGTATAGACCATAACTGACCTTCACACATTCTGTCAAAATTAACTAAAAACAAGCCTACAACCCATGTACATTAACAGAAGTATTTTACTTTTGAACAATATAGTCCACACGTACTCTGGCCAAAAGCTGGATCAAAGCAGTTGACATAGTACTTAAATAAAGAACAAAAATATGAAAACAGGCACAAAGTTTGAGTGGATCCATGTCCATCTTTTCAAAAGAACACCAAGTCCGGGTGGGAAGTGGGAGCAGGAACGGGGACTGGGTACACTCCAACAACAGAAGGGAGTAGTTGGCACGCAAAAGCCAGGTCTGACTCACAACGTGTCTAAATGTGCCTGCAGTTCTTAGTACAAGGAAGTATCTGAAATGTTCATCTAAAGAAGGGTGAAGGAAATCATAAAAATACTATAGCCCACTGATAGGTAGAAAACTAAAGATAAAATGATTACCAAAAACTATTATCAGAGCTATGCCCTGTCCCTCACAAAATACTACTATACAAAGGAATTGCCTGTGTTTTTCTCACAACCTTCAAAAAGACCCTGGAAAATCTCAGATGGCTTTGATTTATGACTATAAATGTCATCTTTACCAGATAGCACGAGATGGCCTAGTCCTCAAACGAGAGAGTAGTTTCTAATGACACAATCTTTGGGTTATTTCCACAAAAAGAATTAATATAGGAAACAGAGAGATGTGTTATTCTAAAATACAATTTCCTCTACGGTATTTCCACCCAACCTACCAAATAAAGGAGTCTTCCTTTAGAGGCAAGCAGAATGGCCTGTAGCATGAGAAGAGAGATGATCCACAGTTGACAGGCCCTAGGCAGTCTCCTTTGTACTTGCATATGACCAGCCTGCACAATTCCCAGTGGTTTTGCCCTTCTCAGAGAATATTCAGGAGCCAGCAAGTCTACATGAGACCAGTGTGCAAAACAGCTCCCTTGTGGGATTTCCCACACTGGAGTAAAGGAATTTCCTCAATCATCGCTGTGCTGAAGCCAACTTTGTTAAATGGGGCTTTGTTCCCAGTGGATTTTTAATTGAGACATCATTGGCAATATACAATATGCTTTACAGTGGTTAGCGATGCTAATCATGTGGCTAAGCAAGAAAAAGCAGCTTCCCCTCTTAGAGTTCGTGATCAGATCTGAGGTCCCCCTACCAATAAAAACATATTTGTAAAATGGGGGAAAAAAAGTAAAGCTTGAAAAGTAGCTAATGAACTAGATTACACATACATCCTCCATTGGATAGATTTTTACTGAACATCTTTTTTGTACTAAGCACTTAATGACGTCATTAAATAAAATACCATAAATTCACTGTTACTGTATAGTAGAGGAAACAGACTCCCAAGTTTAGAAATGCTCCCAAAGTCACTGTGCTACTAAGGGAATTAAAGTGAAGCTTCAAACCCAGGTCTGTTTGACACACAGCTAAAATTAATAAAATAAAAAAACAAAAAAAAATAAGTAGGGAGGAGGACGACTTGTAACAACATGGCATAAGCTGTGGAATAACCACATATAAAGCAATCAAGTTGTCAGCTTTCAAAAATGAGGCACCACAATACCATAGGAGTAGGTAGCATAACCATAAACAGCTCAGGCTCTACAGGATGTGTCTCCGGACACGATTTGAAGGAAATCTTGTGTATATGCATAAAATTAGAAAAACGAACTTTGTATACTATCTAAGCAGTATTGCTTACAAGCTGATAATGCCAACATTAGCAGTGTCATTTCGAAACACAAAAACCAACAGAGAAGAACATACTGATTATATTTTAGAAAGACTATCTTAAGATCCAGCAGATCTACTTCTATTGCAATTTAACTAAACTACAGACAGTTGCCTGAGCACAAGTGTTGTATACTGTATAAATAATGGAAACTGTTTGCCATGAAAAAAAAATCAGCAAATTTAAAAAAAAAATCTTTTAACCTCTGTTAGCTAGCCCACTAATTTTGCTTTAATTAACAGCCATATTAGCAGTGAACACATGAAATATGTTTGAATTTCACAGATACCCTGACCAAACATGCATTCATGTCAGGGAGCAATATTTAGCCAATATTTTCCTAGATTAAAAGTGAGGATTTAAACATAAGATTTTTATTTGAACCTGTGTATAACTAAGTATCTTGCTAAAAGTACAGATGAATAATTCACTAATTGCCTTTTCTTACTTTAGACATTAGCCGTCATTTGATGCAACACAAACATGTAAGATGGTTCATGAAAAATAATGAAATTTATTTTACTGGTATTAAACTATTACATCGACAAAAATTAAAAGGCATTTAAGTACTTTAAAACAATACAAATGTTAAATAAAATATATTAAAGAGTATCATAATATATTGTGCAACCAATCTAAGTGCCCATCGACTAATGAGAGCATAAAGAATATGTGTTATATATATATAGATACATACATATATATATACATATATAGTATACATACATATATATATACATATATAGTATACATACATATATATACATATATAGTATACATACATATATGTGTATATATGTATATACACATACACACACAATGGAATACTACTCAGCCACTAAAAAGGGACAAAATAATGTGCTCTACAGCAACATATATGGCACTGGAGGCCATATTCTAAGTGAAGTAACTCAGGAGTGGAAAACCAAAAACCATACATTTTCACTTAGAAGTGGGAGCTAAGCTATGAGTACGCAAAGGCAAACAGAGTGATATAATGGATTTTTGAGACTCAGAGTGGGAGGGAGGAAGGGATCTAGGGATAAAAAACTACACAGTAGGTACAATGTAGACTACTCAGGTGACAGGTGCACTAAAATCTCAGAATTCACCGCTGTGTAATTCATCCATGCAAAAAAAAAACCACTTGTACCCCCAAAGCTACTGAAACAAAAACCAATAAAAAGAGAGCATCATAATATAGTCAAAATTGTAATACGTATTGCTTTTACCAAAAAAAAAAACCAAATAACATAATTATAATACATTCCTTAATAAAAGAATAAATTGTAGACAGATGGCAGAAGAGGAAAGAATTATCTTACATTTCACCATACATCATAAGCAGCCATTTCTGACAAATTGTGGAAACTCATCTACATATCAATTCATGTAGCTGCAATTTTTTTCCCTGAACCAATCAACTTCTGCTTTCAGTAAAGAATAACCAAACTGATTTTTTTTTCTTTTGCTGTGCTGGCACATACACTGTGTCATTTAAAAGAAATAAAGCAACACATTTGATTAGCTATAATTTATTTTAAATGCATCTACTGAAAACTTAGCAATTTGCATGCTTAATGAGGTAGGTAAAAGTAAAGAATCAATTTTCACATATATAATATAATTTCACTGAGCTATATTTATTTGTTCATTCCAAAAGCAGAAAGGAAAGGCATATCATGTAAACAGACAATCGTATTTTCAAGAATTTCTACAGCTGGTCCTGAAGAATATTTATAGGCATGTCATTTTACAGTTAGATGTTTGAAGGAGGGGATGCCTGTAGTCCCAACTACTCAGGAGGCCTAGTAGGGTGGACCACTTAAGCCCAGGAGTTTGAGTCAAGCCTGGGGAATGTAGCAAGACCCTCTTTGTGAAAACGATTTTTTTTTAATTTAAAAATGAATGTTTGCCTAAAGAGAATAATTTCTCCTGGAGGATTTCAAATTCTCTACTTAATATTTAAAAGGAAAACTAAATTTCTCATCAACAAATTTTAGAAAATAATTTCAATGACTCACGAATTTAAAACTTTGACCAAGTAGAAAACTTTTTAATAATTCTCACCTTCCTCCTAAAAGAATTTTTTTAAATCTAATAAAGAATAGTAAAAAGCCTGTTTGGCGAAATCTGAAAATATTCCCCACTAATACATACTTTTTTCTTATGTTTCCTTTTTTGTCACTTAGTTTTGTCTTTTGATGTTCTTTCTACATACCTGCAAGAACTTAGTTTTTCCTCTAATTGTAAAAAGAGGTTAAGAGGTTTATCTAATGTCACACAACAAGGTGACACAATTAGCACAAAAATCTGTATTCATCCAGAACCAAACCTACCTAAATGAAATTAAATACAAATCAACCACACACACAAAAAAATCACTTCTTTTAGAAAAGAAAGGCCTCTTCTCATCTTTGACATCCAAACACTCAGTCATATTAATACTGTAATTGCCATCATCATAATCATCATCACCAAAGTCTTGAGAAGGCAACTGTTTGATTTAGAAACTGAGAGACAACAATCTAGACCTAGTAGAGAATACAATGAATTAAACGCTTGAGAGATATTTAATACCTTTCCATTGCTTCCTAAGAAAGACAGGACTTCACTCTGGAATTCTGGAGTGAGTTTTGTAAAACATGAGACTTTTGATGTACACAATTATAAATATTTTTTAATTTATCAAAAATTTATCATTCAAGTCATCTAAAAGTTGATTCTCAACAGAAGAAATGTTTAGCTTACTACTAATATTTGCATGTAAAGGAAAAGCTATTATCATATGTAAGAGGCAAGAATACATTTTAACATTCACCAAGTGAAAAGGCTGGGCAAGATTTAATAACTCTCATCTTTAATCAGCAAATCATTTCAAATGGCATCTGATAACTGTTCACTGCTGCCAAGCTACATTACAGATCATTCCAGTAAGCAGGCTATAAAACAACACAATTAGAGAAGTTAATTATCTGCTGCAGAAAGATTCATAATGTAGAGTGAACTGAAGTATCTTCTTGATGCTGGACTATCCCAAACACTCCTAGTGAGTACACAACTCGCATCACATTACAGGGTGAGGAGACAGCTGGAATCATACCAGATGCATAGAATCTTTAAGTACATATAACATCCACACATGAACATTTTAACAAAGTATCTGTCAGAGACAACACTCTATCTTCACCAAATCCCATTTCTATTTCCTCCAGGGCACACAGTTGGATTCCACGGCCCAACGGTCTGAGAAGCAGATAGTTTTTTGGAACAATTCTTACATGACATTAGGTAAATACTATAATAAACCTAGATTTCAAAAACTTAACACAATACAGGCTGACTTCTTGTACACATCATATTATATGAGGAAGAGTGGGGGACTCAGCTCCATACAGTCACTGAGGGACCCAGGCTGACTGACTGTTGTGTCCCACTATCGGCTAAGGCTTCATCCTCCTCTGCAAACTACTAGGGAAGCTGGGAAGTGGAACACAGCTGTGCCCAAGGGGAGAGGGATTAGTAAACACTTAGAAGTATATACCATATCTTTTGCCTTAGTCATACATTTGGCTTATTATAAAATGCCTGAATATTTACTTGGAAAACTCTTTCCTTAACTATCGAACTTCGGTTTTCAGCGGCAGTGACACAAATGAGAAATGAATGGCAAAGAAAAACAACTATATATAATTTTAAAGCAGATCTCCATAAGCCTTAAAACTTTCTCAAAAACAACTGTTCAGTCCAGCTGTCCCTCATCCTTCAAATATTATAATAAAACATTCACTAAGAAAACTGTAACATATTTTAATTGGACACACAAAAAAAGGGAACAGCTTGGGCACACAAAATAAAATTTGGTTCATCTACTTAGTCATGTTTCTTAATATTATTACAAAGCTACAACATTTTTAGGGCATGATATAGATACAGGAGAACATAAAATATAAAAAGAAGAACAGAGTATCTTACAAGAATTACCTGTAAAAAGAAGACAGAAAAAATCAGAATTGCTTTAGCAGTTTTTTTAATCATTACGTTTTGCGTACAAAGGCATGAGTTCTTACCAACCAAAAAGAACTTTTTCCTACTAATGAGAAAGCTCTTTTATTAATTCACTCACCTTTTCTAGCTAAATAAGACATTAGTATGTTTAAAAATAAAATATAAAGAGTTACCAAAAGGGAGACAGGTTCAGCCACAGAACATCATCAATCTCATTCTGACAGTTGAGGCTGTTGCAGCTATACTCCATCCACTTGAATTAATCAGCCACAGAAATGAAAGGCACAGAACAATACAATCGGTTATTTAGTAAGTCACAGGTCCTTGACTTTTGGAATTAAGAAAAAAATGGGAGGGGAAGATTCACTGAATTGAATATTCTCTCTCTCAACTCTGTCAGTTCTGAACTCTGAGATAAATTACAGAATACATGGACTACAACAGAAGGCACAATAACTTAATGCTTCTTAAATAGCTGGCTAATTTTTATATGCCAATAAATCATCTCAAATATGGTAGCATTACAAACTCTACCTGGGGTGATGGGGGATGAAACTGTAGTCTCCTGCACCCATTGGTGTTTAAATGACATGTTTTCTCAGAGGAAGCACTCACAGCTGCAGCCTCGTAATGAAAGCTATACGCAGGTGAGACAGACTTTTCTTAAGATCAGAAATGTTGCCATTGGAAAGTTTCACACTGAAGGCTATAAGATGACTGGAAATACTTTATCCCATCTCAGAAATATTTCATACACACCCCCTAAGGAAGGTTAAAAAAAAAAAAACACACACACAATTATTTTAATTAGATCATTAGATGACTCTTCTCCTGACATGTAGCAGAGGACACATGAGATGTATCAGAACAAAGAAATAGGCCTGTCATGTATGGCCCTGCAGACTTGGAGCACAAGGGCTCCAAGCTGAAGGTTTCCCAGGAAGTGGCTATCTAAGTTGTGTTCTGCTCAATAAGACTTGCAACCTAGCACAGGTTGGTCTGAAAGAAGAGAGGCCACTTTCCCATTTTCAAAGATTCCATGTCAAACAGTTATGGTGAGGGGAAGAGGAGGAGCAAAGGTCAGCTCAAAAGCATGGTGTACTTCATGGAAATGCAGGCTTTTGTGGCGTCAGGAGTTGGATGGTATGGCAGATACTGTTAGTTGACCCCAATATTTATTTACATCTTTTTCTATAGAAACCTGATGTTTAGCTTAGAATATGGTGCACTGAATCAGGACTGTATATCCCAGACTCCTCTGCTTTAAAGAATTATGATATAATTAAGTTCTGGCCAGTATGGTACAAGCAAAAGTATTCTGCAACAGCTTCTGAGATCTTCCTTTCAGAGGCAGCTGGCAGATGTCTCTGCCACCTTCTTCTTCCATTCTTCCCTTTTGTCAGAAACAGGATCATAAGAAAGAGGTGAGCTGAAAGGGGACTGAGGGTCGCTGAACAGAGTGATCAAACCAGGCCTGAAAAACCTAAAGCAGAAGGTAAACACTTCTTATTCAGGGTGATGTTATCACCAGCTTTTTGTTGTTATAATTGCCAACAAACTGTGATGTGCAGCTTTAAGAACTGAGAACACACATAAGGAGGTAAGGGGCCCAAAACGTACTACTTCCCAAATCCCCACTGAATGCAAACTGCTGCCATGAGTTAGATCTTGACAGTGATAAAACAAATGTCTCTTTTCATGTAAGCAATGCAACAACAATATAAGGATGCTTTCATTATATAAGAAGAAATAAAGGAAGATTTCCTAAACATATTGCTTTTGAAAGGTTCTCCACCAATGAAAATTAATATATTGTGGTTGGTGGGACTCAGAACAAGGATAGAAGCATGTCAGACTTTTTTTTTAATTTTGCCTGAGGATTTTATGCTTTATAACAATTATACCTGACAAGATACTACAGGTTCTCTTAAGTCTTTTAGAAGTTCAACTAACAGCATAAAACTAATCTAGGATAGGCTTTGACTTGTCATAATGAAAATCATTTCTGAAGATGTACTGTGTGTTTTGTTACCAACGGGTATTCTTTCTCTGGAGAAGCTGTGAAAATATTTCTTTTTATAATTTCTCTCTTTATTCTTTTAAACTACCAAACTTCTAACAGAAAAAGGAAGCCACACATTTTAACATGATTCCTCTTAAAATCTACAACACAGGAGCCAAAAACACCGCCAATATTTGGATGGAATAGGGAACCCAGAAATAAATCCATGCATTAACAGTCAACTTATTTTTGACAAAGGTGCCAAGAACATACATTGAGTTAAGGACAGTCTCTTCAATAAATGTTGCTGAGAAAACTGGGTATCTATATGCAGAAAAATAAAACTAGATCCCTATCTCTTGCCATACACAAAAATCTAAACGAAATGAATTAAAGACTTAAATCTAAGACCTGAAAC
Organism: Symphalangus syndactylus; assembly: GCF_028878055.3. Classification (NCBI taxonomy): domain Eukaryota; kingdom Metazoa; phylum Chordata; class Mammalia; order Primates; family Hylobatidae; genus Symphalangus; species Symphalangus syndactylus. The sequence continues at coordinate 49,109,239 of NC_072440.2, forward strand.
TATGAAACTACTAGAAGAAAACACTGAGAAACACTCGAGAACATTGTTCTGGGCAAAGATTTCTTAAGCATAGGTAACCAAAAGCATAGGTAACCAAAGCAAAAGTGAATAAATGGGATTATATCAAGCTAAAAAGTGTCTGTACAACAAAACAAACAATCAACAAAGTGAAGAGACAACCAACAGAATGGGAGAAAATATTTGCAAGAAAATATCTGCAAACTACCCATCTGACAAGGGATTAATATCCAGAATATATAAGGAGCTTAAACAACTCAATAAAAAAAGTCAAATAATCCAATTTAAAAATGGGTAAAAGGTCTGAATAGACATTTCTGAAAAGACAACATACAAATGGCCAAAAGGTATGTAAAAAAATGCTCAACATCCCTAATAATCAGAGAAATGCAACCCAAAACTACAATGAATTACCATCTCACCCCATTTAAAATGGCTTCTATTGAAAAGACAGGCAATAATTAATGCTAGTGAGCATGCGGAGAAAGGGGACCCGTGGTACATTGTTGGTGGGAATTAGTACAGCCACCATGGAAGAGTACAGAGGTTCCTCAGAAAACTAAAAATACAAATACCATATGATCCAGCAATTCCACTGCTGGGTATATACTCAAAAGAAAGAACATCAGTATGTCAAAAAGCTATCTGCACTCCCATGCTTACTGAAGCACTATTCGCAATAGCCAAGATATGGAAGCAACCTAAGTGTCCATCAATAGACAAATGCATAAAGAAAATGTGGTACAGATACACAATGGGAAACTATTCAGCCATAAAATAGAAGGAAATCATGTCATTTGCAATAACATGGATGGAACTGGAGGACATTATGCTAAGTAAAATAAGCCAGACACAGAAACGCAAAGACTACATATTCTCACTCATATGTGGGAGCTGAAAAAAAACTGAACCAAATTACTGTTGGCATATTTTCAGGGGGAAAAAAATTACATATATAATTCTATATATATATACACACACATGTATACACACATACATACACACACATGTGTGTATACATATGCTTTCTCCATGGTTTTAAAAGCAGTTTCTATTTAGTCAATAAGACATTTACAATTTTTATCAAGAAGTCATTATGCAAGATTGCTTCTTAGAAAGAAGTTATAAGGTTAATTTACCTGTATTGTTTAATAATTTCACGCTAAAATTGTTTTATCAAAGCTCTTACCTAATGTCAAACTCCCAGAATATGAATTTTCAACTGGTCACAAGTGTGTAATTCCTTGATGATTATATTCTCACCTCTTCAACTTCACTTGTGAAATTTTTAAAAATTCCCCTTATTTCTTAGATCATTTCCATTAGCTTCCAAACATACTCTAGTATAATCAGCACTCCAGTATAATCTATTTTCTGATATAACCTAGTATAATTTTTCCAAGCTACCAACCTATTTCTCTGTTCTACTTCCTACGAACGTTTCTTGAAAGAGTCCCCATACTCGCTACTTCCATTTTTTTAGTTTCCATTTTCCTTTTAAACCAATCAAACTGGGCTTCTGCTTGTGAGGATAATCAACAACCTCCATGATCCTAAATCCATCAGTCACTTCTGTCTCCCTGTCACAGCTGAACTCTCAGTAGCATTGAGTAGTTAATGATTATGCAAAATTGCTTCATGAAGAGAAGGAAGTAATGAGGTCAACTTACCTGTATTACTTTCAAAATTTAACGGGCAAAGATTCGTTGTTTTATCAAAACACTTTTGTTGGCTTCTATGACACCATCATCTCTCTTAGTTTCTGTGCCTATGGTCCTTCCTTAGTTTCAACTGCAGAACCCATCTTCTTGCTTAGCCTCTAAATTATGGGAATATTCCAGGGTTCCGTCCTGGGACCTTTTTCTCTACTTGCACAGATATTGTATCATCTACTCTTGGGCTTTAAATGCCATCTCTATTGCAGTGAAACCCAAATCTACCTTCCCTATACACTAACCTCACACTTGAACTCCAGACTAGAAATCTAACTTCCGATTTGACCTGCTGATTCCCCACTCCTGAAATCTGTTCTTCCCATACTTCTCTATCTTTGGCATCTGCATACTTGCTCAGGCCAAAAACATTATTCTCATGATTGGTTCCTTTCTTTTCTTTACCCCGTATATCTGTCCATTCCATCGTAAGTCTCATGGACACTACTTTCTGAGGCTGCAGCTTTGCATTTCCCCTTTTTTAACCCCAACTCAAGCCACCATCATCTTTCCCCTGGACTCCTTTAATAGCCTCCCCCCAGACTGTTAACTTCCTTTGTTTCTCCAAATAATCCATTGCATGCAGAGAATACAGAGTCTTCTATTTACAAATTATATAATTCAGTATATATTTATAAATTATGTAACTTTCCTATATTAAATCTTCCAATGGCTTCCTTCATAGTTAGAATAAAATCCAAATTATTTAATATGCTCTACAGATTCTTTCCCCTGCCTACCTTGACTTGTTCATTGCTGTAAACACAGCATTGTAAACACACTGAACAGTGGCTGATACATAATCGGTGTGCAATCAGCATTTGTTAAATGAATGGACAGAATACATATAAAACACATACTAAACTTACAGTATGTTTATTCAAACACAGCTTACATTCACTAGTAGGAAGAAACTAAATATTTTACCACTCTTTTAATCTGAGACTCTTAATGTTATGTAGGCATTAGCTCATTTAATCATCAAACCCTTTGATGAGCAGATTAAAGATAATATTCACTGTATTGACACAGGTATTAAACCATGTTAAAGAAATTTCCTACCACAGGCCACTGTTTTGGACTAAGCTCCTGCACTAAGCCCAAAGACCAGACAAAACCAGAATGGAGTCATTCATGCTAGCTGTCACATAAGCTGAATTTTAAAATGGGCCAGTTTTCAAAATAAAATAGAAGATTCCAACAGAAAAGGGCCTAGTCTACCTGAGCCAGCATGATAAAGAAATCCCCTCTGTTTTTACCCTGTAGGGAAAGTAACTTTGAAACAATCAATCTGCTTTTTGTTCTTAATTCAGTCCTTTTCTGCCTGTAAAGCCAGCTCCCTCTGCTCAGCTCAGCAGAGCACCTTCCTATTTCACAGAGGAGAAGCCACCCAATCCATGAATCAGTAATAAAAGCCAATTAGATCATTAAACTCAATTTGTTGGAACTTTGTTCTCTGACAATCAGAACTACCCTATATCATATAATTATCTCACTTGTAAAACTGTACGCCACATCATAGTCATCTTCCTTTGTAATTTAACTTCCTTTGTATTCTAATGTAAGGAATAACCAGCCTCTTCCCTTCTCCATAGAAGGTTCCAAGTTAACAATTCTCAGCCTCTATGTGGAAACATGGGGATATAACATGATCATTTGAATCACAGCAAGTTTTTGGAAAGAATTACTCATTTCGATAAAGCATAGTAAATTTGGGATTCTTGCTACAACATCAGTTTTATTCATTCATATGTACTTTGTTCAAGTGGGAGTTAAAGAGGAATGGAATTACAATGAGAAAGCTGGGAACTGAACACTTCAAATAAGGATCCAATATAGTGTTTATCTTTACCCATTATGCACGAAGAAGGTAGTATTTAAAAACAAAGGTTATATTATTCTTGAGACTGAACAAGGAGACAGAAGCTCTGGACATAAGTGTTTGTAAAAAATATAATAGTTTCTGGTCAGGCGCGGTGGCTCACGCTTGTAATCCCAGCACTTTGGGAGGCCGAGGCGGGCGGATCACGAGGTCAGGAGATCGAGACCATGGTGAAACCCTGTCTCTACTAAAAATACAAAAAATTAGCCGGGCGTGGTGGCGGGCGCCTGTAGTCCCAGCTACTCGGAGAGGCTGAGGCAGGAGAATGGCGTGAACCCGGGAGGCGGAGCTTGCAATGAGCCGAGATTGCGCCACTGCACTCCAGCCTGGGTGACAGAGCAAGATTCCGTCTCAAAAAAAAAAAAAAAAAAAAAAAAAAAAAAAATATATATATATATATATATATATAATAGTTTCAGCTGCCAATTTCATACAAGCATAGAAATTTGCTAACATAAGTTAAAAAGTAAATATACTATGTATTATAATTTAAACACTAAAGTTTTTTATATTCTCTCAATATTTACCTGTTCCCCTTGTTACTACTGTCTGTGGTGTAGAGGTCTGAAAAATAATTGTTTAAAAACACAAATTTTAAAATTTTGATTAATCATGTTATCTGTTAGTTATTAAATGACCAATTTTGGTCATCTTTATGTGCAGTAATCACAAGCTTTTATAGTAGATCCTCATGAATACCATGACACTCTGACATACACAACCCCCCACAAAAAGTATGCACTACAATTTCCCTTCTCTCCTCAAATATGAGGAAGGAGCTCATGAAAGTATAAATAAATTCCTACAACAGTTATAAAAATATAGGTGAATTCATAGGAACTTATCCAAAATATGAAACATATCCATCATACATATTTTGACAGAGTGTGGAGGAGCATTTTGCCTCCTACCTACTGTTCTACTGTATGGAAAGGTTACTAAAGAGCGATAACTGTGGGTGCTTTCATAAAGACCACGTGAGACGCTTTTGCACTGCGGTCATGTTGGGTCAATTTATGTCACTGTTTGCAGCAGTCTTCTGAGAGTGCTGAAGTGAGAGGAGGCACTGCCATCGGTCAAAAATTGATAAGTTGCTTGAGTTGGGAATAGTTAGCTGGCCACTGATGACTGTTTCCTGATGAACTCTTACTAAAATTACAGAAAATGAAGGGGGAAAAAAAGCATAAATTCACAAAGACAGCAAGAATGAAAGAGGAATCCACGGAAGACAGATTTCTACCATTTTTAGAAAAAGACAAGTGGCTAGAAAAACGTGAAGTGATCTAACAGTGTGGAAAAGCTAGTGGTGGGCTTCTTATAGGAATGACAGCCAAGGATAACAGAAGCAGTGGCTGCCTTAAAGACCCTGGAAAAGCCCCAGTCTTGTACACACAGTCAGCTGCAGGAGGGAGGCTAAAATCAGGGGCTGCTTGGAAGGCTGCACATAGAGTTGTAAGGCCCTGCTTCCTTCTCTGGGTGACTGCTTCCATCATAAAGCCTATCAGTCCACAGCCCTGTGCACACCCCACAGTTTCCAATAATCTTGGCGATAACTTAATCCCCCAGAACACATGCCTTCCTTTGTGACATGGAAATAATGCCTATTTGCATTTGTTTTCTATTGATACTGTGAAAAATCAGTGGCTACCTAATGCATGTGGGGCTTAAAACCTAGATGATGGGTTGATAGGCGCAGCAAACCACCATGGCACATGTATACCTATGTAACAAACCTGCATGTTCAGCACATGTATCCCAGAACTTAAAGTAAAATAAAACAGAAAATTAAATAAATAAATGGTTAAAAAAATAGAAAAGAAAAACTGTAATTCTGTTCTAAGAGGATTATGGAAAGACAGTGATAGAATTTCAATGTCTTATTTCCTATCCCTTCTCCCTAGCTTGAATTTATTTGTCTATGTTGAGCCAAGCAGCAATCGGTGTTGGTGAGCTGTTGTGTGTAAGGTATTGAGTTCCAAAAAGTCTTGACAGAGAAGAAAATGTGGGCTCTTTCCAACACGGGTTAGGCATTGTTCTGAAAACCAGACTCAGATACCCTCAAAATAAACTTTGTGCTTGATGAATTCTGGGAAAAAAAAAAAAAAGAAAAAGAAAGAAAGAAAAGAAAAGAAAAATCGCCAGTGGCTTAAAATGCCACAAATGTATCATCTTACAGATCTACAGGTCAGAATTCCAATTAAATGGGTTCAACCAGACAAGAATCAAGATGTCAGGGGGGCCACATTCCTGCCAGGAGCTCCAGGAGAAAATCCATTTCCTTTTGTTTCCAGGCTCGAGAATCTGCCCACATTCCTTGCCTCATGGTTCCTTCCACCTTGCTAGGCTGCAGCACAGCATCTTCAGATCTCTGACTCTATCCCTCTGCTTCCTTCATCCCATCTCCTTCTCTGACTCACCTGCCTCTTCTAAGGATCCATGTGATGACACTGGGCTCAACATAATTATCAAGGTAATCCCCCCATCTCAAAATCTTAATTTAATCATATTGGCAAATTCCTTTTGGCCATGTAAGGTAATATGTTCACAAGTTCCAGGATTAGGATGTGGACATCTTGGTGGCCATTATTCTGTCTACCACATTATATTATCAGATTAATGAAAAAATTAAATGAGATTATCCAAATAATAATAATAGCTGGGTGTGATGGTTCATGCCTGTAATCCCAGCACTATGGGAGGCACAGGGGAGCAGATCACATGAGCCCAGGAGTTCAAGGTCAGTATGGGCAACAAGGCAAAACTCCATCTCTACAAAAAATACCAAAATTAGCCAGGCATAGTGGCACATGCCTGTAGTCCTAACTACTTGGAGGGCTGAGGTGGGAGGACTGCTTGAGCCCAGGAGGCCAAGGTTGTGATGAACCAAGATCGCACCACTGCACTCCAGCCTGGGCAACAGAGTGAGACCCTGTCTCAAAATAATAATAATAATAATAATAATAGCTAATGTTTATTGAGCACTCAATATGAGCAAGCACTCTTGTAAGTCCTTTGGATAATTAACTTATTGAAACATCACCACAGATCTATGACATATAGATGACTCTCACAGCCATTTTATAAATGTGGAAAACAAAGCACAATTAATATACCGAAACCTAATAACACAGCAAATATCTGACATGAGTGGTTTTGAAAGTCAAGCCATGTGGCACTTATACTCACTCTTTTAATTGCCACAGAAACACTGAATAAATTTTAGTTGTTATTATTACATCTCTGCATTGAGTTTATTATAATACTTTACCTCATGCCACTAACATAAATAATTAAAAAAAATCTACTAAACACAATAAAATCAAGCCTAATATTAGCAACAAAACTTAAAAAAAAAAAAGACCTTGTTCCTCCTTCTTTCCTGTTGTAAACAGTCGTTATACCAAAATATCTTTCTCCTTCTCCCCACCAGATCCATACTTGTCTCTTTCTCATCCTACATGCTCCGTGGCTCCCTGCACTTATCTTGTCACTTATGACATTATATTAGAATGTTTGCTGCCTTATCTCATCCCTGCTCTGTGAATGCCTTCAGGACAGGGACTCTTCTATATTCAGGGTGGCCTGCAGAGCCTGGTCCTCAGTGCTTACTGAATGAGTGAATGAGGAAATCATGAACTACAATAATTTAAAAATCTGGTCACTTGTTTTGCCAAGAATCTTTGCAACTTTTACTATTTTGTACATTTCTTACAATAAAATGTTGTCTGATATTAACATAAAAACAACATGAAGTTGAATAGATTCTAAAAAGCTCCTGTTAGTTTCTGCCATCAACAGTACAATAATCGAAGCATGAAAAACAGGAACAATTCATTTTGTTGTATTATAGGTGCTCCACAAAACAGTACATATTCATTGTAGAGAAACAGAAGATTTCCCAGAAGTTGGGTTTTTTAAAGTATAAAATGCCAAATATCTATTTCTAAATATATAATCCTGGGAGAAACCTACAAAATGGTAACCAACAGCCAAAGGTCAGCATATGCTGTTCTTATTATTTTGGACATAACATAATTTAGTTTCTGCCATTTCACTTTGTAATCTATTTCAAATCACTTTGAATAAAGTGAAGATTAATAAAACTTACTACTCTTAAAATTGATACAGAAGAAAATTATATTGCACCATAAATATCTGTCAGAAATGGAAGAAGTAATGAGGTCCTTCAGGATGCAGATAAATCAACTTTGCAGAAAAATCATTTAGATTTTTGTTTCTCAGAAGACTTATTATTACCACAGTAATGCTAGATAAATAGCCTGGCCTATGATTTACTCTACTAGCTTAAAAGAGAAAAGAGAAGTTAACAGATGTTAATAATCACTATGGAAAACAGAAATAAAAGGTAAAGCAGTGATGTGTCCCAGCAATAATGCTTTTGGCTGCAACTGTCAAAAACCTACACTGAATTGACTTTAAAAATAAGGACCTTGATTTTCTTATATAAGTGCAGAAATGTATATTGGATTATGGGCAGGAGGGTTGGGGCTAACTTCCTGTGTGGCCCACATGATGGGTGCTGCAGTCCCAACATCGCATCCAGACATGAGAATGAAAGTCGGCCCCAGAAGCCACAGAGCAAACTCCTCACATTTCAGAGGCCAGAGAGAAGTTCCTAGACAGCCCTGAATCAATCAGTTAGGGGAGGAGGGAGAAGGCAGGCCAGAGGGACAAGTCACATGACTGAATTAAACTAATAGGCTTTTATTCCCGAGCTGGAGAGAGGGCCATGCATTTTCACTAAGGTATGATTTCTTGAACAACACTGGTGTTCCCTTTGCATGGAAAAAGGTAGTAATGCATGGCTGATAGACAACAATATTTAAAACAGCAAGACTGTCAGAAGACTTAGCTCTACAATTGGCCTAATTCCCAAGCTCTGAGGAGGTAAAACGAGAGAGGAAAGTTCCATAATAACGTAATTGCGTTTATCACAGGAGGAATCAAGATGCCATTTTACAGACGACTAGTAGCAACAAACAATTCAACACAAGGTAGTTAAACACACTAATATATGCTGAGGCTAGGAAAGCATTCAAATATACACATTTGATTGTATGCACAGGCACATATGTATATGTGTTTATATACAGATAGAGACATAGATATGGATAAATGATTGACAGTTATATAGCTACAGATAGAAACAGACACACTGCGGCTAGGTAACAGGTCATCAAAAGCAGAACCTGTTAGATATAAAAATTTTCAATCATATATGTAGGTTGCAGACACAGAAACAAAAATTGTGTTCTTTTTCAAAAGTCTACACCAGAGTTACACTGCTAAATCTGTTATATTTAAATATTGATACTTTGAAAACGGAGAATGAAGTCCAAGAAAATTCACACAACAAAAGAGCATCCATACAAAAACAAGCTGATCCTTATTTCTCTCTAAAAAGGTTCCTACCAGACCAGAAATGAGAATTAGCAGGACCCAGTAAGATCTAAGTACCATGATACTATCAGGTGTTGAACCCATTCTAATCTCTGATTCTTCTAAATAAAAAAGGTTTATTTAATTAAAAAAAAAAATTTTAAAGATTTCCTTCTAAATAAAAAAAGATATAAATAAGAAGCATGAAGCATGTGAATACTTCATTACTATTGCTGATAAAGTTCTAAGGCAAAAGCAACCATTGCCTCAAAACTTACCTCAAAATACAGATAAAAGTCAGTGGGAGATGGATTCTAAGAAAAGATCCATGAAAGTACAAAAAAAATCAATTTATATTTCAGATTAAACCAGACATGCAAATGGATCTCCCTATGATAACGGTAGCAGAAATGTGCATTAAGTAATGAACTAATGGAAGGTGCTTGTTTCATCACCTTTAAATAACTGAGAAAATACATCAGGAGCACAAAGATGTAATAAAGTGAAAGCACAATAACTAGCCCCAGAAAAAAATTATTAATATGAGTTTTCCCTGTCCAAAATCTAAACAAAGTTTCTCTTTATTAAAGGGTCATTAAGCACATTTCACAAACATCTCAAACATACATATATATGTGTGTGTATATATACTCTTTCTACCTCATATTCTCAGTCTCTCCCCCCAACACACACACACACCCCCCAACACACACACACATACACACACACGTACACCACGTACACTCAGTCCATCCATCCATTTGTCTATTTATCTCTCTTTTGGTTCCTTGGTCTTTTTCTTTTCTCCTTTTTATATTTTTGCAACAGTACCAGGGCTTAATAACACTGGTATTTTTTTGTGGAACGAGCAAATTTCATCTCTGGATGAGTCAGAGTGAAGACACTGTAAGCCTGTGGCTACTGCACTCAAGAATTTTACTGATTATCTCCTACCATGATGCTTACATTATTATTAAAATATGTTTCCCACTACCTTACTCTTAAATGTGAATAGACAGTTGAAAGATCAGTAGACATTTGAGAATTGAGAAAAGCCTACAACATGAATATGAAAGACAAGAACAAATACAAAAATGACACTTGGAGGAAACAGAAGCAATGAAAGGAACAGAAGAAACTTAAATTTACTTAAAAGAAATATAGCCGGGCGCGGTGGCTCACGCCTGTAATCCCAGCATTTTGAGAGGCCGAGGCGGGCAGATCATGAGGTCAGGAAATCGAGACCATCCTGGCTAACACGGTGAAACCCCGTCTCTACTAAAAATACAAAAAATTAGCCGGGCGTGGTGGCGGGCGCCTGTAGTCCCAGCTACTCGGAGAGGCTGAGGCTGGAGAATGGCGTGAACCCGGGAGGCGGAGCTTGCAGTGAGCCGAGATCGCGCCACTGCACTCCAGCCTGGGTGACAGGGCGAGACTCCGTCTCAAAAAAAAAGAGAAATATAGATAACCAGAATATACTTGGCACATGAAACAAGAACAAAATGCTCTGAAAAGCATTTTCAAAAGAAAAAGAAAAAAATGAAAATTTAAAAAGAGCCTTTGGAAATTTAAAATATGATGTCAAAACAAAAATGCAACAAAATGGTTGGAACATAAAAATGAAGAAATCTCGAAAAAGCAGAATAAAGAGATGAAGAGGTGGAAAATACGAAAGTAAACATAAGAAACTGAGTATCACTACAGGAGTTTCAATGGTAGACCCCAAAAAAGGAGTAGAAGGAGGTAAGAGAATATTATCAAAGACGTAATACAAGAAAATGTCCTGGCCTGGCATGGTGGCTAATACTGGTATTCTTAGCAATTTAGGAGGCTGAGGTGGGAAGATTGCTTGAAGCCAGGAGTTCAAGACCAGCCTGGACAACATATTGAGACTCCCGTCTCTACAAAATAACAAATAAAAAATCAGCCAGGCATGGTGGCAAGTGCCTATAGTCCTGGCTACTTGGGAGGCTTGAAGCAGGAGAATTGCTTGAGCCCAGGAGTTTGAAGCTGCAGTGAGCTATGATTACGCCACTGCACTCCAGCCTGGTTGATGGAGTAAGACACTGTCTCTAAAAAATAATAATAATTTTTTAAAAATTTCCTAAGACAGGAGTCTCCACAGTGAAGGGCTTTGCAGTAAACACCAAGCCTGATAGATATTTTTTATAAGTCTACATCAAGCTATATCAATGTGAAATTTCAGAACTTCAGGGATGAAAAAGAGATATGATAAACTTCAAAGATATACAAAGGCAAGTTACATACAAAGAAATTAGAAAAACACTAGATTAACCAGCAACACTGCACAGTAGTAGGATATTGAGCAATCTTCAAAATTATGAGGGACAATGAGTTCTAACACAGAATTCCATACCCTCTCACTCTCTTAATTAAAATGAGGGTAAAATAAAGGTATTTTAGACATGCAGAGATTAAAAAAAAGAAAAATGACCTTTGATACAACTTTTCTTTACAAAGAATAGTTTTCTTTACAAAGAGTGTTATGTTTCAAGAAAACAAGAAGAATACGGCATCCAGAAAAGAGAATATGACACACGACAACAGATGTGCATCATACTCTCAAAGAATATGGTTCAGACTCAAGAACAAAGGAGAGCTCTGGGAAGGTCTCTAGGGTGGAGGAGAAGGCAAAACTAATTCGTTATTGATAATTTATTTGATGTGTTAGACTATTTAGGAAAATTATTGAGAACCATGACTAATGTTCTTAAATTATTAGGGAAAAAACAATAATGGATACACAGCAAAATACAAGCTAATGGAAAAAATCATAAGCAATTTTTAACTCTAGGAAAAATAAAAAGTAGAAGGAAAAAATATACACTTACGGTGTAACAGTACAGTCATTGTAATATGCCGATTAGTGATGCAACCAAAAATTCTGAAGTGGCTATGGTGAGACACTGTGTGGTAAGAAAATCTAAGAAGGATAAATACTCACTAATATAACAGGCATTCAATAGAAACTGTCTAAAACTTATGTCAATAAAGTGCAACTCAAGCATATTGTTTTAAAATACGTTAAATACGGTTGATATAAGACTCTTAGTACTCTTTGGTTTTGTAATCAAATATGTGCTTACTTGAAGAAATACATAAATTTTTGCCTAACTCCCCATAGAAAACAAGAGGAGATCAGGCAACTGTATGCCAATAGAAGCAAGATAATACTGGCATTTTCTCTCTCTCTCTCTCTCTCTCTCTTTCTCTCTCTCTCTGTCTCCCCTATCTCTATCTCTCTATCTCATATCTCCTTGGAATATCTTCCAAAGGGTAAATCTTCAAATCATTCAATTAATTACATTCAGATTTTAAAAGGTTAGCTTTAATGACTTAAGAATTTTAATCAAACCTTCACAAATTTCCCACTGTTTTTGAGAAAAAAATTATGAATTCTAGGTAGCTGTCAAGTCTACTTAATTGTTGCTGTGAAATGAGTATAAAAAATAAAAAATCTAAATTTAAAGCTCTACAGAATGCAAAAGCACTTTAGGAAAATCATTAAACGTTTTAATTTCTATGTATCAAAGGGAGTTTCTTTCCTGCAGGAGTTGAACCTTGGGAGATAAACTACTGACTGCATATATATTTATGTTAATTAAATGACGAATTATATACTCTATCTAAAGAATTATGCTTACGTTATATATAAACAACAATTTACACTGATGCACGTCTGAAAAGCGTCTGATTTATTAAATCAGTAAATGTTCTTATGTGCACAAAAAAGGTTTTATATCAGTTTACAAAGAACATATTGATTTAGTAAGCTACATAAATATATGCAAATCTAACACTTAAACAAGACTACCCAATAAAAAGGCAGCTATATAGATTTTTGTGTAAATTGTGAAACCCTTGAGTAATGATTTCATAAGCAAGATATATGCATGCCAGTATATGAAAATTACAGAAATAAATCACTGTATGCTAGCATCATAATGCACTATTACAATCTGAATTAGGTAATGCTCAAATTAACCAAGTTTTACTTAAGTAAAAGCACTTTGGTAAAAGGTATCTGTTTTCAAAAAATGAACATACTTGGTGCTATTCTCTTTCTTCTTATTATTACTTCAAACTATTGTGGATACTGTCCCAAGCTCTGTGGTGTTTGTACATGTGAGTGTGTGCTTATGTGTATTATAACATACTGTTATTCCTATTCAGAAATTGGAAAGACTACATAACTACTCAATTACAGGTATAATTTGCTGCGAAAATAGTCTTAAATGCAAAAACAAAAAATAAAATAAATAACTACCCAAAATGATGAAGATCTTGAACTCAAATCCAAACTTTTGAGCTCTTAAAATCTTAATCACTAAAATTACTGTTAAGTAGGCTTGTTTCTGACATTAACAATCCTAAGAAGCTTACAATCAAAAGGCTCCAGCTATAGTCAAATGGGACAGGAAGAGAATTAAATAATTTTTCAGGCTAGAAAAGTTGATACCAGACATGAAAATTTCTACATCCCAAAAACCAACCATCTGAAAAACATAAAGGTTTCCTAAAAATTACTCAGAAAAAAATATTTAAAACTCAATAAAATATACATAAAAGCATACGAAACGTCACAGAAATAAAATTCCAAACTTTCAATAAACTGAAAAAACCCAAACTCACTAATAATCAGTAGGTACAAATTAAAATAACAATGGGATATGATTTAACATATAACACTGATACCAATTTTAAAATATAACATCAGTTATTGGCAAGAATGGGGGAAACAGTACCTTTCTGCCTCGAGTATAATTTGATAGAACCAATTTAGAAAGCAATTGTTAAGCATGAGTATATCTTAATCCAACGAGTCCATTTTAAAACCTACCCTCAGGAGAGTCTAGCACAAGTACACAAGGAGACACAAAGATTCTTACTGAAGGACTGTGCATGATAAATGGGTGAAAACCTAACTGACCCTCCATATGGAGAATGGATACATAAAAGTAGCAAATTGAATGAACTAGATCTACATGAAAGTCTTAGACAAATCTCAAAAAAGTAGTAAAAATGCAATTTGCAAGAAAATATACAATGCAAAAGGGTTGATGTAAAAATTAAAATGCACACTCAAGGCAATATTACGTGTTGTTTATGAATACATGTGTAATCAAAGCATAAAAATGTACTCAGAAATGGTCTTTAACAACTTCAGGACAGGGATATCCTGAAGAGAGAAAGGGAGCTGAAGTGATGAGGGCGTGGGTTTTACTATCTGTAACACTTCTTAAAGAAAAAGACATCTAAAACATGAAAAAAAAACCTACTTAATCTCAAAAGTGAGGATATTATTTTCAATACATTATTTTTCTGTATGCTTGAATTTTTTGAGAATAAACAAAATAAAAAGAAACTATCTCAAAGAGTTGTAGTTATAAAACAGTAAGATAAGTGCCTATCCTAACTTGAAACAACCATAGAAGGTGGACAATTCTACTACAATGAAATTGACATAAGGTCATCCAATGGCTTGAGTAGATACACATCATGTTTTATGGAATAGATTTGTGTTTCTGGTATGCTGTACTCAATACATGTGTTTAAATTGGGTCTTCATTTCAAATATAAAACCAATTCATTAATGAAATTCTTCAAATAACACACTCCAGTACTTTGAAACACACCCAGTATTACTAAAGAGTTCTTTTATGTATATGCAGTGAAGAAATCGCAATGTAACTAATGATTCCTAATTGATCTGTTTTACTGAGCATCAGGGCCTTGAATTAATACAGGTCCTATATCTAAACTAAAAATCAAGATGTTGAAGGTTAAAAATACTTCTCTTGCCCAAATCCAAACAAATATATCTCAAAGATTTAAAATTCAGCAAATCTTAATAATTTAAATATTCCAGAAGTATTTGCATAACCTAAGCTCCTACTACCTTCTTCATGGTCCTTTTTTTAGGACATAAAAAAGTACTTACATTACCCACAGAACACAAGCTCTTCAGTTTTCAGTGCATTTGCATATGTTGTTCACTTTTCCTGAAATGTTGTATCTAATTCTCCTGCTCAGGTCTACCCACTCGTCTTTCAAAATCTTTCTTCTTGAAAACTTTCCCAAACTTTTCCCCCCCTGAAAACCAGCAGAGCTCCTCTGTTGAGGCTAGCTTCTTCCTTTATTTCAGTAGTTACTATTTTCTATTGCAGCTATCTGTTTACATGTTTGATTTCTTTAACCAGACCATGAAATTATTAAAAGCACAGATGCTGTTTTTATTTATCATTTTATGTATCAATACATGGCCTCAGGAAATTTAAAACAATCACCTTAATACTGTTGAAACCATAAATATAAGTCCATCCAAACAGGTTTATAATAGGAATATAGGTTGGTGTTATTATTATTATTGCCTGCACACCACTACTACTACTATTATTACCTCCGTACTATGGCCCAGTAATCACTCTGTTTCTTCTTTTTTTTTTTCTTTTTTTTTTTCGGGGACAGGGTCTCACTCTGTCACCCAGGCTGGAGTGCAGCGGTGTGATCACAGTTCACTGAATACTGGGCCCAGGTGATCCTCTGGCCTCAGCTTCCTGAGTAGC
Source organism: Symphalangus syndactylus (assembly GCF_028878055.3). Taxonomy (NCBI): domain Eukaryota; kingdom Metazoa; phylum Chordata; class Mammalia; order Primates; family Hylobatidae; genus Symphalangus; species Symphalangus syndactylus. The sequence continues at coordinate 49,124,838 of NC_072440.2, forward strand.
TAAGACTATAGGCAGGCACCATCACATCTGGCTAATTTTTTAACTTTTTGTAGAGATGAGGGTCTCAATATGTTCCCCAGGCTGGTCTCAAACTCCTAGCCTGAACAATCTTCGTGGCTTGGCTTCCCAAAACACTAGGATTACAGGCATCAGCCAACCACACCCAGCTGATTTAAATTTAATATAGTATCTATGAAAGCTGTTCCAACCACCAGCAAGCAAAGGATTCTAACAATAAGCTTGATTATGAACACTATGACGATCACCTCTTAAAGGCCACACTCACTCATAGTGACCAACCCCACTGAGCATCAACTGAGTCAGTCATACGGTAGCAGTTACGAGAGTGGGCTCTGGAGCCGGTCTGACAGTTCAAATCCCTGTCTGCCACTTCCTATCCATGTTACCTCGACAAGTCACTTAATCTGTGTGCCAGTTTCCTAATCCATAAAGTAGAGGTAGCAAGAGTACTTAATTTAGTTAACTAATGTACTAAATAATTTTAAAAGTTTTTATACTGTACTAAATAATTTAATAGTTTTTATATGTAGAATAATTCAAATGCCAACATATAGTAAGTACTCATCAAGTATTACATGTCATTATCACATTTCTATTTTGTCTATGCATAAAGTTTGCCTTACTTATTTTAAAAGTTAGCAGTACTACCTGTCAGTGAAATATATTAAAACGTTTTTACGGTAAGCAATGTTGTTGCCTACAGTGTGCCTCTTCCTTTCTGGAAAGAAACAAAATCCTGTTTTTTTTTTTTTTTAAAGGTATACACTTCTCTCTCTTTCAGGACTTAAAGTAATACAGTCCCATCCCTAGGTCCAATGAGAATAAAGGAGAGGATCTGAATTCCTGGCTTGGGTGACAGATTTCTTCTTATACCTGCTGTTGAACCTGAACAAGGAGGCAAACACAGTGTCTATTGTGAACCGCAGTCATCTTGAAAACAAGAGCAAAGTAAGCCTTAGGACAAGGCCTGCATAACCAGGTTCCTGACGACATCGCTTAAGCCCCTGATTTTTGCCCTGACTACAGCTTACTGCTGCTGTCTTCTAGTCATTTGAGATAATAAATGTCCTTCATATTTAAGCCAGCTTGAGTCCAGGTTTTCTATTATCTGTTGTTAAAATATCATAGAAGCAAAGGCCGGGCATGATGGCTCACACCTGTAATCCCAGCACTTTGGGAGGCCGAGGCAAGTGGATCACTTGAGGTCAGGAGTTCGAGACCAGCCTGGCCAATATGGTGAAACCCCAACTCTACTAAAAGAAATACAAAAATTAGCTGAGCATGGTGGCGCATGCCTGTAGTTCCAGCTACTCAGGAGGCTGAGGCAGGAGAATTGCTTGAACCCAGGAGGTGGAGGTTGTGGTGAGCCAGAATCTCACCACTGCACTCCAGTCTGGGCGACAGAACGAAACTCCATCTCAAAAAAAAAAAAAAAAAAAAAAAAATATATATATATATATATATATATATATATGTAATAGAAACAGTGTGTATTTTGCAGCACAGGGTAACCTGGCTGAGACAAAGATACCATCACTGATACGATCACTGCATACTCCACCACCACTGTAAAAAAAAAAAAAAAAAGACCTGTTTCATTTAGGGTTAATATTCCTATGTGCTGTATATAATGTTGCAATTACAAAATAGGAAGAAAAGACTCGCTTAAGCCTGAAGACTGGAAAGTACATTGCCAACATCTTAACTACTGACAGAAATAGTTGGTCCCAATCAGCAATAAAAAAGTACTTTGTAAATCCCAATATTATGCTGTGCATGGCTGGTTAGAGCTGTATGTTATACCAATCGATATGAACTTGTACTGCACATTCATTTTACTCATTGCTGAAATACTTTACATGTAATCACATGTCAAATAAAAAAAAACTTAACCAGATATATTCTGACATACCTTATAAAGGTTCTCACACTTTAATGTTCTCAAGATTCCACTGAGAGGCAAGTTAAAACACAGATTTCCAAGCACTGCACCCAGAAATTGTGATTCAGTTGTTCTGCAGTGGGATTTAGAAATTTGCATTTTTCTGTGCACTTCAATAATTCTAATGCAGCCTAATCCTGAAGCAGATTTTTAAAAACACTGCCCTAGACCAAATTAAAAATATATATCAAGGAAATGCAGGCAAATGGCAACAAATCAAATTGTATAAGTAGTTTATGATGAAAGTCAAGTCCTAGCCCAGACCCATCAACCCCCTTTTTTTTTGGAAACAGAGTCTTGTTGTGTCACCTAGGCTGGAGTGCAGTGGCTCAATCAGGCTCACTGCAACCTTCGCCTCCTAGTTCAAGAGACTCTCATGCCTCAGCCTCCTGAGTAGCTGGGATTACAGGCACACGCCACCATGCCCAGCTAATTGTTGTATTTTTAGTAAAGATGGGGTTTCACCATATTGGCCAGGCTGGTCTCGAACTCCTAGCCTCAAGTGATTCACATGCCTTGGCCTCCCAAAGTGGGATTACAGGTGTGAGCCACCACACCGGCCCCATCAATTCCTTTTAAATTTATTTAGTTTTAGCTCCTCTCTGGTTTTCTCCATATCATTTATATCTTCTTATTTTACCACCTTCACATTGTTTATATATAATATAGACACTATTATTTTTAATCTTTCAACTGTTTTGCACCTTGGTGACTTGAAATAATATACTTCTATCCCCATTTCTTTGTCCACCAATTTTTGTCAGCAACCTGGCTCACCTCTTGTCTTCACAGCAGAGCCAGATATTACAGAAAATAGTTTCTAGATGTTTGACCAAAAAGCATTAACATGTTCTTTTTATCTTTTACTCCTAAAATCACATATTCTCTTGAGCCATCCTGCCTAAAACAGAGCAACTGTTTTAAACAGTAAACTATTTTTGAAAGTAATAAAAGTACTTACTTTTAAAATTTCAATCTATATTGAGCAGATAATCTGGATGGCAATGAAGACACTGCTTTGTCCAGTTTGAAATTTGCCCATTTGTAAATGTCATATTCCTCCCACATGCAATATTAAAGCTTTCACTTGCTTTACAAGGAAGTAAATTATTGACCATGAAGTAGTTCTAAATTTACACATTACACTGCTCTAGAGTAATCTTGCAACTCTTCAAATAGATCAACGAATCCAGGCTTCCAAAACCATTTTGAACATTCCATATGCATTCCTATTTTAAAGCAGTACTGTCCAAAAGAAATATATTGCAAGCCACATTGGTAATTTTAAATTGTCACATTAAAAAGGTAAAGAGTAGATGAAATCAGTTTTAATAATTTACTTTATTTAGTGCCATATAGCCAAAACACTATCATTCCAATATACAATCAATATGACAATGTTCATGAGATATGTTACATTCTTTTTATTACACTAAGTCTTTCAAATCCAGTGTGTACTTTAACGCTTACAGCACATCTCAATCCAGTCACATTTTAACTGCTCAAAAGCCCTTTTTGGCTAGTGGCTACCATTTGGGGGAGGGCAGAGTAAAGAAATCACTTTCAGAAATCAAATGTTAAAATTATCACTACAAGTGTTTAGAGGTGAGCATATAAGGAGTGAAGATTCAAATAAGGTAAGTCAGCACATGCTCACTTAGGTAATTATATCTTGGTCAGAGTAGTTTTCCAAAGACGGCAGAAAAATCAACAACATTTTCTGATTATGACCTGACAGAAGATAGTTAAGTGGCCTTTTTGACTGTCAGATTGGTGACCAGGATCTACATATACCAAGGAAAATTGTGAGGATATCTATACACACAAGAGCTAGCCACAAGAAGTAATAAATATCACATCTCTCAGGACTTAGAAGTGCCTCAAGTTTCAAAGGGTAAAGGAAGCTAAACTCTCCAGCTTAAGGCAGATTTGGCAAACTCTCTGCTAGTGCACAAGCTGGACAATTTCTTACTGCAAAAAAAGACTGAATGTGAATTAAGAAAACAAGCTAAACAAATGTCAAATACACCTCAAAAGATTAGCAACAATAAAATAGATCATAATAAGTAATCAATTAAATTTTATATCTTGCTGTATATAGCAGGTACTTTCTCCTACAAATCATGTTTAAATATGGAAAATTCATGTTGGAAGAATGAAATTTAAAAAAAAAAAAAAAAAAAAACAGGGTCTCATTTTATCACCCAGGCTAGAGTGCAGTGATCACTGCAGCCTCGACCTCCTGGGCTCAAACAATCCTCCCACCTCAGCCTCCAGAGTAGCTGGGACCACAGGTGCACAACACCACACCTGGCTAACTTTTAAATTTTTTGTAGGGATAGGGTCTCCCTGTGCTGCCCAGGTTGGAAAACGAATGTATAGAGTTAGACCATTATACAACTGAAGGGCCTGGAAAGTGGGTTTTATTAAAACAGTAGAGAACACATGCCAAATTCACTGAGATCAGGGGATTTCACAGCTTTGTTCTCCCAAGCGAGAATAGAGGCTGAAATATATCAGGCCCTCAATAAATATGTGTGGAATGATGAATAAGCTGTGGCAGTAATAATAATCATGAATCCTTCAAGGAAGAAATCAAACCCCTCCAAGGAGACCTCCAAGAAATGATCTCATCGAGCAGGACAGTTCAAATATCATCTCTCATATCCATACAAAATAAATGAAAGACAAATTATTTCTTAATCAGAAATAGCATTTACCAGTGTTTATGATATCATCATGTTAATCTGCCTTTATAAGACTTTTGTGTGTGTGTGACACAGTCTCACTCTGTCAGCCAGGCTGGAGTGGAGTGGTGTGATCATGGCTCATTTAGCCTCAATTTCTTGGGCTCAAGCGATCTCCCCGCCTCCGCCTCCGCCTCCCAAGTAGCTGGGACTTACAGTGCAGGCCGCCACACCCCTCTATTGTTTGTGTTTTCTGTAGAGATTAGGTTTCGCCATGTTGCCCAGGCTGGTCTTAAGCTCTTGGGCTCAAGTGATACTCCCGCCTCAGCCTCCCAAAGTGCTGGGATTACAGGCATGAGCCACATCACCTGGCCTATAACACTTTTTATCTTCTGTAATTATCTGGTTTGTTTGTACAACTCTCTGTCTGCTGGTCCCACTTAGATGCCAAGCTCCATGAGGACAGGGTTCCAGGCAGCCCTGTCACCACTACGGCCATGTGCCCAGCACAGAGGAAGCACTTAAGGAACGATAGGAGAATTAAAGACAGATATTTTCCTCACCACTTCCTCTTCTGTGTAACGGACGTGTTCACCTAATGGTTGTTTTTGCACTAAGTACTATGTGATACCTCAATTACCTCTACAGGAGAATTAAAGAAGGCTGACACTACACTAATTAAAAAACACAATTTCTACTATGTTTGTTAAAGTAAGTAGAAAATGAATCTAAGTGGAGGGAAAGAGCAGTGTTGCAGCAATGGAATTATAGATTTTATACATTTTCTAGCAGTGCTAAGACTAAGATGTCAAAAGCAAGAGCCTCATCTTCTAAGTTCTAAGTTTTGAGTGAATCAGGGCATTTTGACTTAGAATGAATTTAAAATACTTTTTAGAAAATAAAAATGCCTTAGAAAATCACATAACAAAATGAGAAGCCCTGAAAATCATCATTTCAGACTACTTTCAACTCTCCAGGCAGGTGTGAGTTTAAAGGTGGTAGTTTCCAGAGGTCACCTGTAAAACAGAAACATATTTATCCCATCAAAGGATTTTTCTACTGTTATGCTTTATCAGGGATCACAGATCAAGTTATTTATTGTCACATGATAAGTAAATTACTGCAATTATGTGATCAACTGTGATGTAATACTTATCTTTTTTAAAAAAAACTTAATTTATTGTCCTTTCTTAGTGAAATTAAAAAAGATTTAATTGATGTTAAATGTTATTTTTTAAAAGTTAAGAGAAGATGTTCCTTTTATTTCTAAGGAAAAAGCAAACGAATACTTACATAAATAGTACAAGGAAATAGGAATACATTTTCATCAGTTTTTAAATTACATATTCTGCAGGAAAACTTCATGTCATTTTATTAAGGTCAGTTGTCAAAACAAGAAAAATGTAATAGTTTATGTTTCCAAGCTAAAACAATCATAACTCCCCAATTACGCCCATTATTTTTGTGAGTCAGAACTATAAGAACTAGGTCAAATTCTTGAAGTTTTTAAAACAAAATTATGATACAAAAGGATCTTAGGTTCTAAATAAGAAACGAAGAATTTCTAAATGCTTGTATATAACCATGTTACTGACGAACAACAACAAAAAACTCAGCAGGTACCCTATCTGAAGCCCCTTGAGTGAAGCAAGATTTTTGTGGGATGTAGCTATATCTATGCAGAAAAGCAAATAGTTTATTTTGTATATATTAATCAACATTCTTTAAATGGCCTTTCCAAACTAACTTTATCTCTTTAACAACCTCATGAATTTTCCAGATTTTAAAAGAGCCAATCTTATTAGCCAAAGTCACTTCTAAAATAGTTATTCAAACTGTAAATGGAGTTACATAATTAGAAATCCATATATATTGCATGCCACTTATGAAAACTATGCAAAGGAGAGCAAATAAACGTTTATAAAGAGAATTCAGATAAAAAGCATTTTCTTTTTGTTTGAAGAATTAAAAACTTTATTCCCAGATAACCAAATTCACTATGCTTTGAGCTTTGTTTTATTGATGTACCATGATCCGTATCCCACACATCCAATCAACACCAATTCCTGATAATTTTGCAGTAAATGTTTCTTCAATCCATCCACTTATACATATCCTTATAGCCACTACCAGAACAGTCTCCTATTATTAACAATAACTATATGAAACCCCTTCCATTTTATCATTCTTTTAAGAAAAAGAAATGAGTGGAGAGGGAGTCAACAACGTGGGCTGTCAAATCTTTAATCTGTGTTCATTAAGGACTCCAAGATTAAAAATCTGTAAAGTCAATTCACATCTGGAAACCATATTTAAAATTAGAAGAGGGTACTCAAACAATGTAAGATTTGAATATACATTCTAATAGAAGAAATTCTCTGTGGAATTTCCATTGTCTCACAGATAAAGAAATTCAGAAAACTCCAATAGCATCAAGAAGTGTTTTAATGGGTACTCAGATGGATCTGGAGTGTTGCTTGGAGGATTATCTATTAACTACTTCAAGTATGACGGTGAGGATTACCGAGCATAATGATTATCCTGAGAGAAGGCTTTTGCCAGATTAAAAAAAGACATGGAAGTTTATGAAAGAGTAGCTGAGTTAGCATTACTACATTAATATTGTATTCACAGGAAGAAAAACGTAATTTTGAGTAATTATGCCCCAACACAAATATTCAGTTATTAAATATAAGCAATAGTCAAGAGACTGCAAACACAGTTAAAATAAGAGAAAACCAATCCAATTCTTACTAATTTAAATACTTGCCTTAAAGCATTGTTTAGTAAATTTAGATCACAGTATGTTTATTTCCTTGTAGTTGATCAAATTAAGTCTCCAATTTCACTGCATTACAGATTTATTCCATAGAGCACACTTGTGTTTTCATTATATCGATAATATAGATGGCTGTAAATAATTTGGGTGACCCACAATAGTGGGATCAAACAAAAATTTACGATTAGAAACCACAGGCTACTCAAGGAAAGAAGTTTTTATCTTTAAACTTATTATCTTGTCTCCCAACTGTAAATGAAGTTATCTACAGAATAATCAATAGTTAGATGAAATTTGATTTTCGCTACAGAGCAGCTTTATCCTCTCAGAGAATTTCAAAGAGGAAAACCATTTAAAGATAAGTTCACTTTTCAGCATAGTGGCAACAGATAAAAAATACTACCTTTTCACCCCTAAACCAGTGCAATTACTTTTTCCAGAAGTTGATTCTGGCACTTCTGGGCCTTGGTATAAGGGAAAGAGGACAAGTAATGATTTAAGACTTAAATCCCACTATTTTCTTGAACAAGTGAACCATCAAAGACTAATGTTTCTCACCAGAATGCCTAATATTTGGACTTTTAAAAATGGATGACTATTTAGTCTAGTTTACTTCACTAACTTTAAAAGAAGACAGGTTCCATGAGTCATGCTATCTATCCTTTTTGCAAGTTAATGGAACTTTTACTCATCCAGTGGGTGACGATGTTATCCTGTCAACAATGTGTCAGGCAGAGTAGAAACCAATGGGCCTCAGCTGCACCGAGACCTCTTATGCCCTAGCAACTTGATGTTGATACTCAAAATATGGTCCATAGTCCCGCCGCAGCATCAGCTCACTTTTAGGAGCTTACTAAAAATATGTCCATCCCATCTTGGCCCATCTCAGATCTTTCAATAGATCTGAATCTGCATTTCAAAAGAGGCCCGTATAATCACATTCAAGCCTAAGATTTATTCCATACAGCACACTTGTGTTTTCAATATATTGATAATATAGATGGCTGTAAATAACTTGGGTGACCCACAATAGCCTCTTTAGGAATGCATGTGGGAGGAGCCTCAAGCCAGTGATAATATGGTAATGAAGATGGCTGAGTAAACCTGTTTCCTCTGATCTCACCACCTCTCTACACTAATCTGCTCAAGCCAACAGGGAAACTGAGGTAGCTAGCAAACAAAAACATATGAAAGTGTTACATACAAGTACTTTGAAAATGGTAAAATCTTAAATAACTTCTGGTATTGCGATTATTTCTGAAGATTCCAATACTGTCAAGATCCATGTCCTTTAGGGAACGGACTTACGTAACAAGGGAGAAATCCAAAGAGTCAATGAACCCAGTGCTCCTTTCCATGCTCCAGTGCTGGAGGCCCTTCTCAATTTTCCATTCACTTGGGCAGTCATTTAACACACACTTACTCAAAACTATCTATGTAAGGCCATGTTATAGTGAAGGTACAGTCGGTGGAGAGTGAGAGAGACAGGACCCCACTTAAATGGAACTGAAGTCATCATGACTGTAGGACAGGTTTTAACCTTTTCCAAGAGGACAATCAAAACCCAATGACACCACTGTGTCCTCATTTCCTGAACAAAGGGATGTGGAAAATTATCTTTTCACTATAGTTCAGAGGAGGCAAGGTTGGAATTTTTTTCAAAATAAACTTTTCTTTTTTGTAAAACAAGGTAAAATCCTGCTCTAACTCTTCCATAGGGGAAGGGAAACAGGTCTTGAATACATTTATTTGGTACATTTTTAGCTAACTAATTCAAAGTTAAAGATCATTTTGGCTGGCATAGTTTATTAAACATCTACTCTTCTAATCCTTTTCATTCCCTGAACACTTTCAAGGAACCACTGGTCCCATGGCTTCCTTTCGAGATTTTTCTGGTTCACTTTTAATTTTTCCAGTGGGTTCTCAATCCCTTAAGAGAAGGGATAAAGGTACTATCTCATCAGGATAAAAGACTGATTATTCTTTTATTGGGTAGTGGCCCTTGGCTTTTTTCCTGCTCTCCACTGTGCTTTGGGGGAAAAAAATTTGTATCATCCTATTTCCACTGAGATTCTGCTGCATTTAAAACTCTCAGGTATAAGTTCTGGCTTTATATAAAGCACAGGGTCATTTTATCACAGTAATAAGAAGTAAAAAGATGCTAAGGAATAAGAAGGGGATATGAAGAAACTGCTGGGAGAGAAATTCATTCCTAAGTATTTCAAATTATAATATTCATAAATCTTCTAGGATTCTCAGGTAGCCCTGAAAACAATAAGGAATGCTTTAGATTAACATGAACACTTCAAGTACAAAGGTCATGTTGAATTCATCATCTGCCAGAGTGGTAGACACATAAATCAATTAGGAAATATTATACATGTTTTGTTCTCTGAGGTTTTCTTATCTAAACCTCCAATTTAATTGTAAAGCCCAAACTCATTCATTTATTAACTCGTGCATTCAATTGAGAAATATTCCATGAGCACCCATCTACATCCATGACACCAAAAGTCCTCATGAAGGTCATATCTTCCATAGTCATATATCTGTCAGGCCTCTGAGCCCAAGCCAAGCCATCGCATCCCCTGTGACTTGCAGGTATATACGCCCAGATGGCCTGAAGTAACTGAAGAATCACAAAAGAAGTGAATATGCCCTGCCCCGCCTTAACTGATGACATTCCACCACAAAAGAAGTGTAAATGGCCGGTCCTTGCCTTAACTGATGATATTCCACCATGAAAGAAGTGAAAAAGGCCGGTCCTTGCCTTAAATGATGACATTACCTTGTGAAAGTCCTTTTCCTGGCTCATCCTGGCTCAAAAAGCTCCCCCACTGAGCACCTTTCGACCCCCACTCCTGCCCGCCAGAGAACAAACCCCCTTTGACTGTAATTTTCCTTTATCTACCCAAATCCTATAAAATGGCCCCACCCTTATCTCCCTTCCCTGACTCTCTTTTCGGACTCAGCCCGCCTGCACCCAGGTGAAATAAACAGCCATGTTGCTCACACAAAGCCTGTTTGGTGGTCTCTTCACATGGATGCGCATGAATCTAAATGTGTAAAACTGCAGTTGCAATGGTCTGAGAAAACTCCAGTAAGGAGATTTAACCTAATCACAAGGAGAGAGAAAGAGACAGAAGGCTTTTCTTCCTGACACTGAAGACATAACCTGAAGAATACAAAGGAGATGAAAAAGGAAGTGGTGCCACTGGACCAGCACAGGGGTTATTTTCATTATTAGCAAAGTTGACTAAAGTAACAACAGTGTATATGCCATATGCTGAAACACATTATTGAAGACAAATGAGAATATTACTTACTTAAAAGATACAGCTTTGAATATCCTCCATCTATTACTATCAACATTTTGGGAGGCCGAGGTAGGAGGACTTCTTAAGGCCATGAGTTCAAGGCCAGCCTGGACAACAAAGCGAGACCCTGCCTCTACAAAACATTTAAAAATGAGCCAGGCATGATGGCATGTGCCTACACTCACAGCTACTCAGGAGGCCAAGGCAGGAGGATTGCTTACGCCCAGGAGTTCAAGACTGCAGTAAGCCATGATCGTGCCACTGCACTCCTGCCTGGATGACAGAGCAAGATCTTGTCCGAAAATAATTTTAAGAAAAAGAAAAGATAACGATAAATATAATTTGGATTCTTTCTGAAATTGATAAGCCTCTTAATTTATGAACATACTGATTTAAGTACTGATTTTTTTCTTTAAAATCCTGCTGCACAGGATTTGAAATATGAGATAGGATTTTCAGATAAGATTCTGGCATTCTAGTCATTCAATAACTTTCCAAACACCTGAGAATTTTTTATTCCGAAGGATATGAACTTGTTTCCAGACTCATTCTTTTTTTTTTTTTTTTTTTTTCCGAGACGGAGTCTCGCTCTGTTGCCAGGTTGGAGTGCTGTGGCACAGTCTCGGCTCACTGCAAGCTCCAACTCCCTGGTTCAAGCGATTCTCCCGCCTCAGCCCCCTGAGTAGCTGGGATTATAAGCATGCCCGGCTAATTTCTGCATTTGAATAGAGACAGAGTTTCACTATGTTAGCCAGGATGGTCTCGATCTCCTGACCTCGTGATCCACCTGCCTCGGCCTCCCAAAGTGCTGGGATTACAGGCATGAGCCACCCCGCCCGGCACAGACTCATTCTTCTTAATGTCCTAGCTGAGTGGCAGGTGGTGTTGGGTCCCACTACCATAAAGGAGAATAAGAACACCCAAGGCAAGAACAGTTAAATCCAAGGGCACAGAGATAAGAAGGTTAAGTCCTGAGGGGCTGACAGCAGCTACATTTGTAAAAAAAGAAATTCCAAAAGCTACAGTCAATTAAGAAAGAAGCAACAGATTAGGGGGCAAGCAGATAAAGAAGTACAAATAGAGAAATAGAGAAACCTGAGAAGTGATCAGGGGTGGGGTGAAACAAACAGAACTAGGAGAAAGTGATGTCAGTTAAGTCAAAGGAAAAAAAGACTTTTCAAAATGAAGATGCAAAATAGAAGGTGGCCTATCAGAGTATTAAGGACAAAGGACAGATATCACAGCAAAGGGAAAATGAAGAGCATGAAACGCTGTTGCAGAGGGAAAGAGCAAGAGAAGTTACTGGTGGGTAACAGGATCCTACTTTGTGTTTAGATAATATAATTATGGCTGCCTTATCATTTTTATCTTTCCAAACAAAGATTATGGGCTTCTTGAATGAGGATTATTCAAGAAATTTAATGTATACTTCCACATACAATAAACTATGGTACCTTGGATGGCCAAATTTAATTTAAAACTTGGGACAATTTTTCAGTTACTCAAGTTTACACTAAACTTAGCATAAAACTTTTAGCTTTCACCTAGGTAAAGATTAAATAAATTCTGATTTAATGTATTTTCTTTTTGCTCTTTCCGTAAAACAGCCCAAACAGTCTAAAAAGTGATGATACACTAATAAAAGATAGATTAACCCACAGAAAGAGCTATGGTATAGTTTGACTCGCCTTAATCCTAGGCTACATTATGTATCTAAGATTAATTAGATGTAACTATTTCTCTTTTCTTGATTAAAAGCAAAATGTTTACTCTCTCCTTTATAAGCATTAAATTATACATTTCACAGTGTTGGTGTACCGATTTAAATTTTAAGATTTACATAATTCCTAACAATAAAGAGCATATATTTCTTTAGCCTCAAAATCATGTCTTTGTTAAAAAATTAACAGTAAACTCAACTCAAATATATCAAGATATGCATAGTGAAGAATGATTTTGAATTCGTCCAAGTGAAAAATTTTGAAATTTATAATTCCCATAGCAGCTCTAAATCACAAAAACATTGTTCACGTACACTAAAGCTTGAACTTTGCATATCCAAATGTAAATCAAATTGCAGTGCTTCAAGGAATAATAACTCCACATCTGATGAGTTATTTTTAAATCGAAATAATTTATTATTAGAAAAAAATTTAGAAATAGTCCATTACTGAACTATACAATGAAGCAAGGATGCAAATATTAGAATGAAATTGAAAAATAATCACAGGATATAAATGACCATATTTATTTTTTAAAAGAGCCACAAAAGATTAGTTTATATAACTGTTTTGCCCTTTTATTGACAATAATCATTAATTAGTGCACATTAGTACAAATTACGGCTTTTATGAAGTGTGTCTAATAAATACTCAATTAGGTAAGCTGGTCAGACTCCAACAATCATTTACAACCTAGTTCATTAATTTAGGAGGCCTGAATGACTAAGCATGAACCTGCACTAGGTTGTTACTTTAGTAATTTTCTAAGCATTGGGTGTGCTACATCAGGTAATGGTGACACCTATGGTTCAGATCTACATGATGACTGACAGTTCAGTATTATTACCAAGGCACTTGCTACAATGCAATATTTTCACTCCATTTCTACACTTGGGAGCTGATTACTTCATAGATTCTACATAGCCAGTATGATGGTTAATATTAAGTGTCAACTTGATTGGATTGAAGGATGCAAAGTATTGTTCTTGGGTGTGTCTGTGAGGGGGTTTCCAAAGGAGATGAACATTTAAGTCAGTGGACTGGGAGAGGCGGACCCACCCGACTCAATCTGGGTGGGCACCATCTAATCACCATCTAGCACGGCTAGAACAAAGCCGACTTGCTGAGTCTTCCAGCCTTCATCTTTCTCCTGTGCTGGATGCTTCCTGCCCTCGAACATCAGACTAGAACATCAGACTCCGAGTTCTTCAGCTTTTGGACTCTTGGACTTACACCAGTGATATGCCAAGGGCTCTCAGGCTTTCAGGCACAGATTGAAGGCTGCACTGTTGGCTTCCTTACTTTTGAGGTTTTGAGACTCAGACTGGCTTCCTTGCTCCTCAGCTTGCAGACAGCCTATTGTGGGATTTCACCTTGTGATAGTGTGAGTCAATACTCCTTAATAAACTCCCCTTCATATATACATCTATTAGTTCTGTCCTTCTAGAGAACCCAGACCAATACAGCCAGGTACATGTGATTCCAGTTTCTAGAAGGTAATATCTCAATTTGCACTGTCAGGCTCAGTTAAAACTGAGGTTCTTAAAGCCACCCTAAGGAAATGCCACAAAATTTATAAAAGCAGGGCTGAAACCCTTTCACAAGAAATATGGTTACAAGACCCCTTTAGTAAATGTTAATTAAACCTAGGAAAATAAAGTAAACATAAAAACATGTTTAAATCCATTATCAAATACATGCAAATTAAATAAATGCAAATTAAATTAATAAATCAATTATCAAATAAATGCAATTTAAAACTATAAGGAAATTCAACTTTGTGACTATGGAACTGACAAGGAATTAAAAAGAATTCTAATATCCCACACTAAGTCATGAGAGTGCTGGCAGGAGTTGATGTCACTTCCATAAGGGCAATTTCACAACATGTGCCACAACACAGAATTTTCACTTCTAGTAACACAGTATGAGTAAATAGACAAGTGCAAAAATATATAAGTACAAGGATCTTTGTTCATTGCAGGATACTGGAAGCAACATAAAATGTTCACAAATAGGTGTTTAAAACATAAAGAATGGTACAGAAAGAGGGTGTAGACAATTATTTACTGCTACTGTTAAGTAAAAAGTCTACTTGCAAGACACCATTTAGGGGTTTAGGATAATCCTTCTTTATACATAATAAATAAAAGTGTGAGAGTGAGAGAAAGCAAATGTGTGTGTGTGTGTGTGTGTACAGAAAAAAGGGAAAGGACGTATATCAAATTGTTAACACATTATCTTTGGGTGCTTATAATTATATAAATTAATATAAACTAATAATTGATTATATAATTTCATCATACAATTAATCCACATAACTCAATCATATAATTAATCCACATAGCTTAATTATATAATTAATTTATATCATGTGATTATACGATTACATTATATAATTCAAATGATTAATTTACATAATTTAATTTACATGATTGATTTGTGTGATTTAATTATATAATTAATGTATGTAATAGATTAACATAAATTATATAAATTAAGTGCTTAAATTATAGGCAGTTTTACTTTCTTTATATCCTTCTGCATTGTCATAACAAGTATGCACAATTCTGAAATCACGGGCAATGTAGACATGAATATAATTTAAAAACCTTAGAATCAGTCTATATTGCCCTAGATGCTAAATTGAACTTATGCTTCTATAAATGTTATGTTCTATCTTGAGATAGGGTCTGACCTCCTAAGACAATAGACACAAGCAGTAACACCTGGAGAGGTTTAATTTCCTAAGGGCTTCAGAACAAGGCTTAGATTCAAAACACTGGCTAAATATCATTCATTCTATGCCTGGGAATCCTCTGACCTGCAGTACTAAGGGTAAGAAAAGGCTGAGCCATAGTAGCTAATTCCCATGCTAATTCAAACTTTACTTGAGGCAGGCCATTTAAAAATTGGTAGGGGAATCTATGGCCAGTTGGTATAAATAATTAAGGCAAGAAAAAAAGCATTTAAAATACTCTTTTCAGTTATCAACTGATAACTTGGCTTAAAAATCTTCCTTTGGCATTTTAGTTTGGTAATCATTTTGAGAACTTTGACGTTTAACTTATATGAAGAAGTCCTAAGGGAGGTCCTCAACACCCTTATCATGAAAATGTTAAGAGCTCCTTTCCTGAGCTCATCATTTGGAAACACAGACAAAAAAATATAAAGTCCTGCTTCAAAGAACTCTCTGTTGAAGTTTCTCTCAGTGAAGAGATGAATGAATACAGGCAGGAAAACCAATAATTATACATAAATAATTGTTTTAAGTGCTGTAACAGAAAACACAAGGTGCCAAGGAGGTACAAAGTGCCTCAAAGACAGGGGAATGATGAGCCGGGTGGGACTACTGAAGCTGAAATTTAAGAGAGTAAGATTTAGTCTAACGGATTAGAGGGAAAAAAGGTATTATTTTTTTACCAGGCTATGAAATCAAGAAAAAGAAACCACAGGGACAAAGAGAATTCTCACAGGTAGGGTTGTCTAAAAGAAGTCCCAAGAGCATTCATTCCTTCATTCAAAAGCCTTGAGTGAGTACTTCTTTAAGTCAGACACTGTACTAAGAAAGAAGAAAAAAAAAAAACACTGTGCTAAGAAAGAAGACAAAAAAAAAGCTTCTTTCTGCCTTTAAAGAATAAAAAAGACAAAGTCATAAATAGAAACTTTTAATCATGTGATCACTATCCCCAGATGACTAAGTATTAGGGGCTATGATAGCTCCTAGAGGAGATGTTTAATTTTGAGAGTCTAAGGGAAGACTTCCACTGAAATAAACAAGAATATACAATGCAAAATAAAAATATATTAAAAATTATAAATAATATGATAGAGATTAATGAGTTAAGGCAGGAAAGGTCAAGAGATGCCAGATCACAAAGACATTTTTGAATGACATGACAAAGATTTTAGATTTCACTCTGCGGTCAACAGAATAACAAGGAAGGGCTTTAAGCAGATGAAGTAATATGATCAGATTTATATTCAATAAAGATAATTTTGCTATGGGTTGAATGCAATAGAATGAAGCAAAACTGGATAAAGAGAGACTAATCTGGAAAAGGCTTTTGAATAGTCAAAGTAAGAAATGGTGGTGGTGGTTGGAATTAAGGTAGAGGAAGTTGGAATGGAAAGTAGCCACCATTCAGTATCAGCCATTTGACTGATATGATAACAAATAGTTAAAATCATTAAGAATGTGGTCATTAATTATAAGTAGGGGCTGTGGGAGATGAAGACATCTTAGGTGCCACCAGGTTTTTGACATGGGTAATATGGGGAACTAGTGGAGTCAGGCACTGGCATGAGAAACTTGAAAGGTGGGTAGATGATGAGTTTCATTTTTAATATGCTGAGTTTGAAGATTCTTAAACTGTCCAGTTTGTGATGTCTAGTAGGCAGCGGATACACAGAACATAGATCTGAGCTGAAACACAGATTACAGAAGAACAACAGAGTTACAAGGGGTCAGGAATTTGGGGGATCTCTGGGATGTGGTCTAACCAACACAAGGTTGATAGAGATTTCTGGGTGTATGGAGTGGGTAAAGACGAGGAAACAGAAGGTGTCATTAAATTACGCTGTCATTTAAATTATTTAAATAGCAAGTGGAGTTCTATAAAAGGGGCCTAGGAATCAGAGATGTGAGGCAAAAACCAGGATTTCATCACAGCAGCCAAGAGAGGAGCACACTTCCAAAAGGAGGGCATGACATTCCACCAGTGAAGTAAAATGAAAGCTGCTTCAGTGGAGTCCTGGAGGCACTGGCAGACTGCTGTGAGGCTGAAGAGAAAACCTGAGGATGGACAGAAAAGAACCTAAACACTTCCATCTGAGAATCTGGTTTTGGAGGGGAGGAAAAGAGGAGCAAAGGGCAAATGGGGAAACCAGAGAGGTTTTACTTGTATGTTTATCGAATTTTGTATGTTTTTCAAGACAGAAAGAAGTTAGTGAGAAAAAAGTAAGTGAAAGGTAAGTCATGCAATGGATTTGCGGTGTCAGGCCTCAGCCAGAGCCTCCTTTCCAGTGAGATTTGAGTAAAGGAAGAAACGATGATGATGACATGTTAGGGTTGTACGTATCTGGCAAGAAGTAGAAAGAGCTGCTACCTTTTGGATACTGACTTCTATATGAATTCCGATGTCATTTTGAAGAAGGTAGAGAAATAAGAAATTTGAGAAATGTAGAGAAGGGAAGTAGAAACAGCATAGAAAACTACTATGGATAATAGGGGAGAGAACTGAACAAAGAAACAGAGTGTTTCTTTCCCACTATTTAACATTATTTATACCATGTACGTAGTGTCTGATATATGAGCGTTTGTTTGGGGATGGAAATCATGCATTTAAGAATATCAATTGCCACCGTTGAGTTTCTATCTCCAGAAATGCTATCAGTCTTGGCATAGGATTGGACTAGGTGAATAGATCTTTAGACATAGTTTTGCTAGATGGGTCCAATAAAAGAATAAAAGAACAAAGAAGCCGAGCTGCCATTGGCAAATGATGGAACACAGCTAAAAAAGGAAGAGGTAAAATTGAGAGGAAGTTAATAGCGTTAGTTGGAAGACTTCAAACTCGGCATCAAAGTCCTCAAAAAAGGAGGGAAAATAACCAAGAGTTTGGTAAAGACCAGCAAGAGGGAAGAGAGAGACGGTGGCACAGCAAAATAGAACTTTAAAAGAGAATTTTGCACAGGATGAAAAATAAAGCAGCACTAGGGATCTCTCTTCCTCCTCCATACCTCTTCACAGTGGCTTTTCCAATTTTTTCTACTCTTCTTAAGTTCTCTAATTCCTCTACCTTCTTCCAAAAAGAAATGGAGACCATCCAGTAGGAATCCCTTAACCTTTTTACTATCATACATAATTCACTGATCCTAGCTTCTAGTTGTAAGGAAAAGGGGTATGAACTTAGGAGGAGCCCTCCTGAGAAGCTGCAGGAAGAAGAATGGCCTCAGGCACAGCCCAATCTTCACCTAAGGCTCAAACCAAAAAGCTGGAGTTTGTCTACTGGATTGTTTCCCATGTTGCAGAGGAGAGAAAAGTCTCCCTTGTCCCCTTGGGTTCACAGAGAAGTAGAAGAGCAAGGGAATGAGAGAACAGAAATAGATGGATGATCAAAGAGCTTTAGCTATTGAGTAGGAACCAAGAATGGATGTGAGGTACAGTGGAATGTTTCCAAAAATGCCAGTCCCAGCAGCCTTGGGCTGGAATGATAGTATTTCCAAAAGAGTCCTCCAGTAGAAAACACCTGCAATCCAGGTGCATGGTGGGACCTATGCCTCATTTAGAAGTTACCTAGATCTGTGGATTCCAAGAGACCCTTCTACCAACTGAGGAGGAAGACAAGAAAATGAATTAGATCCCATCAACCTCACTAAGTGTTCAGAAACTGCAACATTTTCTGAGTCATAGAAAAATACAGCATGGGTGATAACGTTCACCAAATATTCCTTTCACTCCTCTTCACTGCAACCCTTACAGTCAGGTATACATGACTAACGTGAGTCCATGAAACGTGAGAGGAAGCGATGTGTGTCACTTTTGGGCTGAGGTAGTAAAAGACCCAAATAGAATTCCCCATTTTCCCTCCTTCCCTGAAATGGAGATTAAAGAGGGAGTGTTTCCAGATGTACATACAAGATGGTGGTTCTTCAATCTGACTCCCCAAGCGATTAAATGGGGCAGAGGCTTCAACCAGCTGAAGATGGATACAGAGAATAAGAATAAGAAATAAACCTCAGTAGAATTAAATGGCTCTAATTTCACAGCTATTTGTTTTTTGCAGCATAGCCTAGGCTACAGTTAGTAAATGTAGAAAACTTCCATGTTGACCAAGAAAATCAAAGCTGTGACAGCTAACAAGAGTGGATGGTGTGGAAAAAAGGACAGAGAACACAGTTTACAGTTTCAAAGGGCCCATTCCTAGAAAATCACACCTCAAATAACAGGTGGATTAAGGATCTCTTTCCCAGAAAGCCAGAGGGTCAAAACAGCAGCTTAAGAGCCCCCAGGAACACTGCAGCATGCCCTAAATAACTCATCAAAAAAAAAAAAAAAAATCATTCATATTTAAACGTCTTCTCAAACCGCCAGCCCATTTTCTGGCACAAACAAGCAAGCAATTCTCAGTGATACTATCTGTCCAAGATCAAGTGCACTCAAACCATCATTTGCTCGTCTGAGTAGCTTGGGCTACCGCTCAACCAATAATACATCATAATGTTCTTAATTTTCTAAACTGACAAGGCTATATAATAAAAGGCACAAAATGTATATAACCACTCATCATAGGTAAGTGGCAGGTTTCCTTTCAGTAAAGAATTTAAATACTATAATACTTCAAGAGTCAAGCTAGACTTACTTTCTAGGTCTTATATTAATGTTAATTGAGAAATTTCATAATTCTTATATAAAGATGAGAATTATCTGACTTTGAATTTCTATCAAATTAGTATATACTTTAAGCCATATATGTGAGTTTGAAACCTACATCAATAATACCATATAAGTTCTAAATGAATTGTAGAATATTGTCCAAAAAATTAAAATATTTATATATCATTATCCCCACCATATGCATTGGAAGGAGGTTATTCATTATGACATATTCTGGTATATTTCCCAGTGAATCTCTATCTCTTGTGAAGTTTCTTCTTATGCAATGCCTGCTCACCAGGGATCTGTGAGGTTCATGATAGAAATACTAATAACAGTTACTGAAGTCTGAGCTGACTTGTGTGTTGCAGATGCTGTGTGTCCGAGTGAAGTATTCTTATACAGTAAAGTACATTTACTTACTTAACTCCAACTATTCCCTAGTTTTCCAAGGTCGAGTAAAAAAATGAGTTACAGAATGGGAACGGAAAAACTCTCTCTGGTCGGCTTTGTGGTTATTGCACCAATATCTATTTCTTAGAAATTTTCCTGCTAGCCAGGTACAGTGGCTCACACCTGTAATCTAGAGCTTTGGGAAGCCAAGGCAGGAGGATCCCTTGAGCCTAGGACTTCCAGACAAGCCTGGGCAACACAGCAAGACATCATCTCTACATAAATTAAAACACAGCCAGTGTGGTGGCACACACCTGTAGTCCCAGCTACTTGTAAGATTGAGGTGGGATGATCATTTGAGCCCAGGAGGCTACAATGAGGCAAGATTGTACTTGATATGGTTTGGCTGTGTCCCTATCCAAATCTCATCTTGAATTTCCACGTGCTGTGAGAGGGACCCTGTGGGAGGTAAATGAACCATGGGGGCAGTTCTTTCCGGTGCTGCTTTCGTGACAGTGAGTAACTCTCAAGAGATCTGATAGTTATTACACGGGGGAGTTTTCCTGCACAAGTCTTTTTGCCTACTGCCATCTACGTAAGACGTGACTTGCTCCTCCTTGCCTTCCGCCATGACTGTGAGGCTTCGCTAGCCACGTGAAACTGTAAGTTCAATTAAACCTCTTTCTTTTGTAAATTGCCCAGTCTGGGGTGGTCTTTATCAGCAGTGTGAAAACAGACTACTACAGTAAATTGGTACCAGTAGAGAGTGGGGGCTGCTGAAAAGATACCCAAAAATGTGGAAGCGACTTTGAAACTGGTTAACAGGCAGAGGCTGGAACGGTTTGGAGGGCTCAGAAGAAGATAGAAAAATGTGGGAAAGTTTGGAACTTCCTAGGGACTTGTTGAATGGCTTTGACCAAAAACCTGATAGCAATATGGACAATAAAGTCCAGGCTAAGGTGGTCTGAGATGGAAATGAGAAACTTGTTGGGGACTGGAGCGAAGGTGACTCTTGTTACGTTTTAGCAAAGGACTGGCAGCATTTTGCCCCTGCCCTAAAGGTTTGTGGAACTTTAAACTTGAGAGAGATGATTTAGGGTATCTGGTGGAAGAAATTTCTAAGCAGCAAAGCATTCAAGATGTGACCTGGGTACTGTTAAAGGCATTCAGTTTTATAAGGGAAGCAGAGCATAAAAGTTCAGAAAATTTGCTGCCTGACAATGTGATAAAAAAAGAAAAACCCATTTTCTGAGGAGAAATTCAAGCTGGCTGCAGAAATTTGCATAAGTAACTAGAAGCCGAATGTTAATCCCGGAGACAATGGGGAAAATGTCTCCAGGGCATGTCAGACGTCTTCATGGCAGCCCCTCCCATCACAGGCCCAGAAGCCTAGGAGAAAATGGTTTCATGGTCCAGGCCCAGGGTCTCCATGCTGTGTGCAGCCTAGGGACTCCATGCCCTGCGTCCCAGCCACTCCAGCCCCGACTAAAAGGACCCAAGGTATAGCTCGGGCTGTTACTTTAGAGGGTGGAAGCTCCAAGCCTTGGCTGCCATCTAGTGTTGAGCCTGCAGGTGCACAGAAGTCAAGTTGAGGTTTGGAAACCTCTGTCTAGATTTTAGAGGATGTATGGAAATGCCTGGATGCCCAGGCAAAAGTATGCTGTAGAGGGCAGGGCTCTCATGGAGAACCTCTGCTAGGGCAGTGTGGAAGGGAAATGTGGGGTCAGAGCCCCCACACAGAGTCCTTACTGGGGCACCGCCTAGTGGAGTTGTGAGAAGTGGGCCACTGTCCTCCAGACCCCAGAATGGTAGATCCATTGACAGCTTGCACCATGTGCCTGGAAAAGCCATGCAGACACTAAACACCAGCCTGTGAAAGCAGCCAGGAGGGGGGCTACACCCTGCAAAGTCACAGGGGTGGAGCTGCCCAAGACCATGGGAACCCACCTCTTGCATTAGTGTAACCTGGATGTGAGACATGGAGTCAAAGGAGATCATTTTGGAGTTTTAAGATTTAATTGTCCTGCTGAATTTTGGACTTGCAGGGGGTCTGTAGCCCATTTGCTTTGGCCAATGTCTCCCACTTGGAATGACTGTATTTACTCAACGCCTGTACCCGCAATGCATCTAGGAAGTAACTAATTTGCTTTTGATTTTACAGGCTCACAGGTGGAAGGGACTTTCCATGTCTTGAATGAGACTTTGGACTGGACTTTTGAGTTAATGCTGAAATGAGTTAAGACTTTGGGGGACTGTTGGGAAGGCATGATTGGTTTTGAAATGTGAGGACATGAGATTTGGGAGGGGCCCAGGGCAGAATGGTTTGGCTGTGTCCCTATCCAAATCTCATCTTGAATTTCCATGTGTTGTGGGAGGGACCCAGTGGGAAGTAATTGAATCATGGGGGCAGGTCTTTCCCATGCTGTTCTTGTGAGAGTTTGCTGCCATCCATGTAAGATGTGACTTGCTCCTCCTTGCCTTCTGCCATGATTGTGAGGCTTCCCCAGCCACATGGAACTGTAAGTCCAATTAAACCTCTTTCTTTTGTAAATTGCCCAGTCATGGGTATGTCTTTATCAGCAGCATGAAAACAGACTAAGACAGTACTCCAGCTTGGGCTACAGAAAGAGACCCTATCTCTATAAAAATAAAAAACGTTCCTGCTATTCAATACTATATCATATCTTCCTCAGGATAGTTCATTTGGGAATCGCTAAGTTTACCTGCCTCTAGGGATGGGACATGGAACTTACACCTAAAATAATCAGCTTCTGAAAGGATGTCCCCTCTCTGGATATGGAAAAGGAAGAACTGCAGTAGTTGTATGCAGCTGCCTTGCAATCCCGTGGGAAACAATGCTAGCTCACAGGAAGGCAAAAGCTGACTGCTGAAAAGAAACCGTGTCCTTGAAGACATTGTTAGGCCCCAAACCAATGAACCCAGAAACCCATTTACCACTGAATCTAGAGTTAAATAAGCAAGAAAATCTCCTTTTATTTAATCCAGTCTGAGTTGGGTATTCTGTCATTAGCAAATGAAGGCATCCTGACATGTGGGAATATCAAGACACACAGGCTTTTGTGCAGTTTTCCACACATGGGGACAATGCCCTGGCATTCCAGAAATCCTGGCTTACTTATCACCACTCTCTAATCAACTGCAAATAACATTTTTAAACTAAATGCAAAGAGAATGATCAGGAATATCATAAAATCTGCATTTCTTTAAAAAAAAAAAAAAAAAAGGAGCTTACAGCGAAGTAGTCTCAAGCAACTGTTTTCTAAGCAGGACGGCTGAAGCAAGAGACCTTAAATCACTTGACCGTCTCCACAAAACAGAACTGAAGCAGAACCAGAAGTCCCCCGATAGCCTTTCAGGCACATCACCTACAAATACACCGTAATCCCTCATACCCCACACGCCACTTCGGGGAAACAGACATGAGGCAGGAATACAAATATATACCAGCTGTGACACTTCCTAAGCTCCTGGCTTCAGAGTAGCCATCCTGATAATTATTTTTTTAAAGTCCACAGTATAAATATGCACGTTAAGTGAGTTATGGAAATCATTCCAGATACTAGTTCACCAGTAACATCAGTTTAGCCCTAAATATTGTCATAAGTTCTCTGATAGGCTCATGTGATTTAAGCTGGTGCTCTGTCGAGACTAGACTTAGGCACTTTATCCTTTTTATGACATTATGTATGTTGAAGAGAATATATGAATATATTTTATATATATGAATATATATAAAACCTTCATTATCACATTATTCTCAATCCAGCATTTTTTCAGCCCCTGATTTTCATGTTAGTTCGGCATTCTTACGTCTTTACAGATTTTCATCTAAGACTACATTTCTATTGTTTTATATAATCAGCCCCCTAAGATTAACATGTCCTCATTTTTTGGCAAAGACAAAGGCTACTGATTTCAGGACCATTATTTTCCTTTTTCAAAAGCACAAACCCAAACTGAGAAATAAATCAAGAGAAATTCTCCTCTTTTCTATGCTAATTTAGAAGTAGAGTCTTTATTTCTTTTCAAACCCAAAGAGAATCAGACATACAATATGAATTTATCTACTTTCACTTGCTCAGACTGAGATGAAAGATTAATATTTTCAGGCTGTTAGTCAAAACTGTTCATTCAAATATTATTTAATAAAATCCAAGGACCAGCTAAAAAGCCACTTAAGCTAAGAAACCTTCACCAGCCTCATAGGAAATTGTGTACGGTTTTCTACTAGAATAGCCTATAAATGCTTACTGAAAATGTCTAAGTTCATATCTTGGTAACTGACATTTTAATTCAATCTGCAGAATAATATATGCTTCTTAAGTGCTAAGATATGAATATTAGAGGCTTTCTTTCTTAAAATTTCTACTTAGTTATATTTTCACAAATAACTATATAATGTTAAAATTCTGCATGTGGCATAAAACATACTTTAATGGAGAAGGTAATGTGTAGGGAGTTTATTTGTTTGCTATTAGAACTTGTGTTTTTTCTTGGTTAAAAAAACTGCACTGATTACAATATAGAAAAAAACAAAAGTATGTTGTATATCTCTTACAGTAGAAGATAAAGAGTAGTTCTAAATTTAGAAAGGAAAAATAAATATACACAGTGAAAGTATGTGTCAGTGAGATGTTAATCAAAGATCAACTATTGCTGAGATGGGCAATATTAAATCCCTGCACAATTACTCATATTATAATGAGAATTTTAAAGAGAAAATATGAACACATAACATAATGAGGGCAGAAGTCACGCTCATCCTTCATCTTTGTATTCCCAATTCAGGAAGCTGGTACAGTGTCTTCATTATACCTACTATTCAACAAACATTTGTAAAATGAATGAATAAGGAACGAACGAGGAGAAAAATGATAAACATCTCCCTCTGTCTCCTGGGAGTTAACTGCACTACTTTCTTTTAAACTTAATTAATCCTCAATGTCCTTGTCAAATAGCCAAAAGGAAAATGTATTTACATTACTCTGAATATTGATGGAATCTACAAAAAGGGTTAAACAACTTCCTCAAAGTAAATAAAACGCTCGCAATCCAGTTAGGATAAAAGGATTTAAATCATTTCCTAGGTAGAGGGCTTTCAATTAGAGCCCCTGCTTCATTAACCATGGGAACTCATCTCATTCTCTTCATGATGGAGCTGAGTGTTGCTGCTAATCTGTATTCTACCATTCTAATGCTTTTAAGGTTCCTTTTCAGCCCTTCCTCCTCCTTATCCACAAATACCGAGACCAAGGCATTTTTTTGGGTCAGTCCTAATTTCAAGCATTCTATCCTGCCCTCCCCAAATGTACTCATACTTATTAGACCATATGTTCCTATATTAGTTCAGGAAGGGGGAAAAAAAAGTTAATCACACTTGTATATAAGAGATCATAGGAAAAACAGTTTACTAACCTGTGAAAATACCATTCATTCTCTGTTCACCTCTGGTCCACAGCTAAGCAATCAGTAGGATATAAATGTACCCTATCTTCACTATTCAGTATTCATAAGGATACTACTTATGAATTGGAAATCTGACACAACATTTACATGACCTAATTTTGAAAATTTAAAATAGTGTAAGGCCCCTAGGCTTAATTTTACAGGGGAAAGATTAAAGGGACACAAGCAAGCATATATTCTCTCTCTGTGCTGTGGGACACTGGTAATTTTTTTTAACTTAAAATATTTGATACTTAAAATGTCAAACTTCTACATTTCTGCAGTAACAAGATAGTTATCATATTGAATACCATTTCTTTCCCTCCAGTAAGTAGAGTTAATATTAGCACATGAACTGAAAATATTAAGTGATTATAAAAAAGTCCAAATGAATTCATTAAAATTTAGCTTGGCAAAATGTTAGTTTCATGTTCTTGGTAGAAGTCCTTTTTATTTATAGTCAAATGAAATGAACAATTTACAAGCAAAGGAAATGGCATCAAATATTTGACACCCTGCCTCCCAAGGTGTATTGATTCACGCTTTTTGCTCAGATCTAGGTTTCTCCACTCAGGAAAATTGGAGAATGTACCCATACTTGGGAAAACAAGTTTCCAATGGCACAGCTTTGATCAAACAGCAAAATTCTATCCATCTATGTATTGCCATCTGCCAATATGACAAATGGTCCCATGTGCAATATTCACACTGCATTGTAGCCAAACCTGTAAGTCAAAGGATATGAAATAATAGTAACTATACATTAAGCACAGGAGAAAATGAAACAAACAAAAAGGTTTTAAACCAACCAAAAATATATCTTATTTTGGATGTTCTATACGTTCTTACACTCTCTCAGGTCTTTTGTGTCATTATGAACACAATTCTAACAAGCTTGATTATTTTATTTCCATTCACATATTACAAGCAACAAGCTGAAAAAGTAGAACAGGGTGTAGGGAGACAGGACAAAGTAGAGATTAGGGCTTGAAGTGCCTCTGAGCAGTCGACAGCAACCACATGGAATAATGACTCATGTGCATTAATGATCACACTAAATGATATTTGCTTTTTTACCTAGTCCTTCAACTCATAGCTTAAAGAACTTCAGGTTGGAAGAAACCGTGTTCTGATTCTTGAGTCTCCTCTACAACCTCAGAGAGGACTTCCATTTTATTTTGCATCAAATGCTCTACAACTAGTTGAAACTGGAATCAAATTTTATATGAAGTTCCTAGATGATTTAAAGCTGTAAGAAGAATAATAATGAATCATAAGAAAACTTGCTGCTACAGATATCAAAAAGGAATGTTACCATCCCTCATGCTAATCTTTTTCATTTTAAATAAACAGGATCTAAAAAAAAATAATGCTTAGAAGTCCTAACCACATCAAGAATGCCTCAGATCAGTGACCCAAGGAACCTTCCAGAATGGATGAAATAGACCCAAAGCTGAATTCACCTAATTTTAGGGCCAAAAAACAAAAGAAGACCAAAAAAACTTCAGATACTGGGAGAACAAATATCAATTGCTCAATTGTATCTTATGAAAACAGTTTTTCAAAATAAAACAGATATTTAAGTTCTTGTCATTTAAAATTTTAAGAAAAATATTTTCTAACGGAATTACATATATTTGTATGATTCTTCTAGTTATATCCATGGTAATAAATACTCTTTTTAGTTGGAAATAAAACCCATTTGTGCTACATTATTAGGGAAAATATCTACATAAATTAGTTTTTAAGATAACTAAAGTCTATCCTTTTGAATTCATAAGCATAAAATCTTAACCACTTGCAAAATTTCTAACACACTTAAGGTAGTCAGATGCCTTGTCAAGTAGGGTAACAAAAGTGATTTTCACCTGTTTGTTTTAATAACAGTGCATCGATTTTATGAAAATCAGGCATGCCCTCGGGTCCTAACAAAGTATACAAAGCTGAATGGATCTATGCCAAATATGCCAGATTATACTTTCTTACTTCAGTCTGATTTTATACTTCTGTCCTCTTTCTTACCACATGGCTTCCAGCATCACTTACACACTAACCCTTAATAAGGAGAAGGCTAAGTTACTAACGTTTGGAAAGCTTATGAAAGTGAAGCATACTTATGAGCCAGCAATGTTTTCATTTATGGTGTGTGCAAACCATACACTTAAGCAAGCTTTGGGGAATGAGAGTTGGGGGGAATCAACTCTTTTATTTGCTAATTCGTATTTCCTTTAAAAGACAGATTTCCTTCAGATTTTAACTGTGTTAATAGTTTCTCTAGAAAAATTGGAGATTTGTGTGCATATATTTTATGTTGTAAGCAGACACACACCCAGAGACACTGAGAGAGACAGATAGTAAAATAGAGGAGCATTAACCACAAACGGTTTACAAATGATCTCTGTGCTCATTCACCTGTCTGTTCCCCACCTTGCCTTTTATAGCAACTGTACCAACAGCCATGAGAGCCATTGTGGAAAAAAATAACATTAAATTAAAAAATCCTGGAAGCTTGTAAAGAACGTGAGCAAAGGGGAGGAAGTTGTGAAAAACGAATAAAGGGCACCGATCCAGAGTATTGAAGAAGGCAGAGTGGAGAGCCTAGCAATGAGTATCTGGTACCCTAGTATCCTCTCCCACAGAATCTGCACAGCTTTCTGTTCATGACAGTTCAAACTTAATTTAAAATATCAAACAGACACCTTCCTCAAACATATAAATCATGAAGCAGTTCATTCAGGCTGTATGTATAAAGTTGTTCCAGCCACCTTTTTCTAACGGGTTCTCTATATCTTTTACATGGAGACAATGAGAGATTTGCTTAGGACAATTTGACCATAATTTAGAAGGAGGAAATGGGAAGTATTTGTATCTTCTTTGCCTAACTCACATTAGTTACTCAAGTAAGCATTTCTTCCATTATTGCATTTTCTTGATTACAGTTTTATGTTTTATCTAAAACGCATATCAAAAGAAACTTCCTAAGCAGTATGCGGGGGAAGCCATGACATTTATCTGCCACTGTCAGCAAAAACATGAACTTAGCCCTCAACAGAATATTTCACTTCATTCTAGTGTCACCTCTGCGTCACCTGCATTGGAGTCACCACTTGCCTGTTGGGTAAAACCAGGATGCACCACTGAAATAAAAAAGAGTCAGACAATATAAGAAAAGCCAGTAGAAATTGCCAAATGTATCAGAACACACACAGGCTTTCTAAGGATATGGGAGGGTGGCCCAAGAGAAAGGCTCTAGAGCTCACCCTGAAACAGGATTTTTTGACTTCACAGAGAAATTATTTAATTTTCAATAACACAATTCAACTAAAGAAAGGGAAATACAAGGCTAAACACATAAGAAATGAAGACAAAAACCCAACCTTTCAAATCTAAAGAAAATAATCTGTTTTAAAGACACAAGCGAAGATCAGGAACCCAAAACAGGAGAAAGGAAAAGCAATTAATGCTGGCGTCTGATAATAACAAAAAGTATGGAGCCTGGAGAATCGCTAGACTCTAAAAATTATAAAGGTTTAGACTTGGACTTTGTACACTGAAGAAAAGAAAACTGCATGCATTTATATTGATCAGTGTACACTATTGCTGCTTTTTAACTTTTGTGTATATATAGGGTAGATTTTTTTTTTAAGTGAAAGCAAGTTTATTAAGAAAGTAAAGGAATAAAAAGGTGGCTTCTCCATAGGCAGAAAACTAGTGTAGTTTTTTATTAGAAATTGTTATTCAATAATAGTACATGTTACAAATAAATACCATTTTAAACTGAAAAAATTGTAGACTTTCAAATCAGTTAGGGTGGTCCCCCTACAAAAGGGCATTTTTTTCCCCCTTAGTCTCCTTGTTCATGTTGCTCACAACAAGAATTGGGCTAATGCTATGAATAATAATGACAAACACTGACTTCTGTCAGGCCCTGTGCTGAACACTGTCTGCATATGTATAGGAAAGGGTTAACTCAGCAGGCCTTGTTTGCTCAGACTCTGTACATTTCCAAGAAAGGTCTGCCTTTAGGACTGGTCCTTGGCCAGCTCCTGGAGAATGAGCTCTCAGGTTTTAGAAAATTCTATCTGGTAAGAGTAGTTTTGCATGTCTCTGGTCTTGGGCCACAAAATATCAGTTCAATCAGATAGTTTATGTTAACAAGTGTGATTTATGGCAAACATAGATCTCTAATCTCCATTTCTCTCTTATATATCTGTATTTATCTATCCATATATATGTACCTATATATATCAAATATGAATATGAAGATATGTTTATAGCAATTGTATATATATAGAGAGTACGAAGAGAGACATAGATATTCTTCATTTCAGAATGTTATCTTGGTATGTTTAAAAGGAAAAGCTTAAGATGTGTTGCAATTATAGTATGAGTTTCAGGTATGTACATGTTATGTGTGTGTGAGAGAGACACACACAAACACATTTCAAACATGTTTTATGTTTAAGCTCAATATTCAAACACAGAAATATAACATAAATTCCTTAATATGTTTTGTGTAAGTACTACAGCAGCATTATTAAATATTGTATTTCTATGGTGATTGAAAATTAGTAGGCAGAGAATTTTTGTAATGGTTCTTAATAATTTTTGTAATAGTAAATAATTACCTTTTGTTTAGTATAGTTTTATAATCTATATATGAATAAAGTTGATATTTCTATTCATATAAAAATGTGATTTACTCTCATGTACTTATCTACATGCTAAAACCATAAGTTATCAATTTTAGTTCTGTGCCAAGGCACTTTTGCTGAATAAAAACAATCAGCTAATTTTATATTTTCCTGATTCAAATTTGTATGCTTGTGTAATGTACAGGGTTTTTTTTTTTTTATTTCTGTAAATCAGAATATTCAGATGTTGAAAAAGTCTTTGCCTTCAGAAAGATACCTTTGAAATGTAGCATATCCCTAAATGCAACCCAGAGGCTGGCAATGTCAACATTTTTCTGTTTTAAAAAACCTCTTATGAAAACTATTGCCATACTAAATTTTTTACTTGGCAACGACTTACAGCTGGAAAGGATTCTGTACATATAAGACATCAAATATTGAGGATACCGCAAATTTTAAATTAATGGCACAGAAAGTCAACAAAGGAAGTTCATATGAAATCAAACTAGTAATATGATTACAAAAAAACAAGTTTAAAATTTTTCTTGGCCCCAGTCTCATCATTTCTGAGCCAAATACAATTCTCACTGAAATCACCTAAGTGAAACTGAAATCACCATTCTAGGCTGGTTTTCCCATAAAGATGGACTGCTCCAAAAAGAAGAATCAAGAAAGAATTTGTCTCACAGTGAATTATTCAAACTTTGTCTTAGTTAACTAAAAATAAAATCTGACTGTTAACTATAGAAATCATTTCAAATTCTGTGGTGATAATAAAGTAATGACCGCTTTTCAGCTGGAGGGACTAACTTTTTTTTTTTTTTTTTTTTGCTGCATATCTAGCTGTGATGCATTTTAATGAGGAATGATGACTGCATCAGCTTATATCCATGGAGCAGATTTTAGCACTCAGCTTGGGTCTCCCAGTCAATATCTACGAGTCTCTTCTTAAGGAGATCAATGACACAGATACATACAGACCAACAAATGTGATACCAACAATCAAGAATTCACTCAGTTAAGATTTTGCACACTGATTTCCACACAAGAAACCTAGAATTTACTAGATTCTTGTGCCTGTGAGGCTCCACTCATCTCCCTGAATCACAAAAGCTACAGAGTATTTAGACAGAAATATACCTACTCTTAACATGAACCATTTTAAATATATATATTACGGTGTCCACAGCAGTACACTTTAAAGCAGGGACTTCACTCTTCTATCTCTCCAATCATGTGTTACCTAAAGTGGCATGTGGTTCCCTGAAGCTTAATAACTGACATTGCCTTAAAAAAGGGGTTTGCTTCCCGACTAATGTGGAAAAAGTCTGAGAAATGATTTTAAATCTTTCACTAAATTTCTCATTTGGTCACATGGAGGAAAATGATTTCACCAAATAGATACTCTCATTGATTTTTTAATGTAATTTATCAAAGAAATGAAATATTTAGATAAATTCCAGATTTCCCCCACCACGAGCTTCTCCGAAAGTACACTCCATCATAAACTGCTCACTAAGAAGCTCTACTGCAGTCAACGTGACAGAATTTAAGAGGACATAATGACTACTTCTGCTACACAGAATCATTATCCACCTCTAACACTTCCCTATGAGATGGAAGACGGACTTCTAATCAGGTACCAGAGAGGGCTCTGCCAACTTCAGGGCCTTGATGAATAAGAATGGCTGAGAGCCCTTATCATAAATGAATTCAGTGTAACTAGTGAGAGAGTGAGAGAACCAGAGAAATACATCCTTATGTAGAAAAGTTAGGGGCATGAAATGCCAAATGCCGGTTAACCAAAGCTTTCTTTGTCATAAAGCAACTTCTATAAAAATTGCTGAAAATAAATTCTTCATGGCTCAATATGAATCAGTAATTTCCATTTCTATTACACTGTTGTTTACCCAAAAACTATTTTTAATGAATAAGACTCAGAGTTTGCCAAAGTGTTTTCCACAAAACAACCGTTTTGAGATACTCCAGATCTGTAATCAAGTAAGTCTGAAAAACCCCAAATACTTCACTCACCTCTTGGATATGCATAAAGCACACTAATATATAACGTTCTAAAAAGCCAATCATTAAAACTGTTTTAAATTGTTTAAGCATTTCCTAGACATATTTGGCTACAAATCTAACATCTAATTAAACAGTCTGAGAAATGCAATCACATAATGTAGGAATATTGCTAGTCATTTAAGAAACTAGAAAATATTTACTATATTCTAGGCAGTTGGCTAGGAGTTGGAGTTCTAGTCTCTAAACAAAACACTGACTTATTTCTGCGACTTTTTTTTTAATGTGACATCACTCTTTTAAGCAGCTCTGTGCTTAACAATTTTTTTTTTCCTGGTTTGTTTTCCATTTTTGTCTGTACTTTATTCCTTCACAGATGTGAAAGGCTAACAAATGTGAACTAGTTATATTAATCAGCGTCTGCCTCAGTTCTACACTTCAAATACAGTATATATTCTATCAACAATTCTTGGATAATAACAACCTGTACTTGTTTTTTAAACAATAAAACAGGCCAGGCGCCGTGACTGGCTCACGCCCGTAATCCCAACACTTTGGGAGGCCGAGGCAGGCAGATCACCTGAGGTCACCTGAGTTCGAGATCAACCTGGCCAATATGGTGAATTCCCGTCTCGACTAAAAATACAAAAAAATTAGCCAGCCCTGGTGGTGCGTGCCTGTAATCCCAGTTACTTGAGAGACTGAGACAGGAGAATCGCTTGAACCCAGGGGGCGGAGGTTGCAGTGAGCCAAGATCACACCACTGCACTCCAGCCTGGGCAACAAAAGCGAAAACTCCATCTCAAAAATAAAGTAAACAATAAAACAATGATGAAAACACAAATAACTACAGCACTTCAGAGTTAGTTGACAAATCCACCTTTTCAATCTACATTTCAAAATGTTCAGAAAGACACCATTCTAGGGGAAGTCAACCAGCAGCAACCTCTCTGCTAATTTTTGTACACAGAAACTTGACCTGACTGCACAAAGGTTTCAATAGATGTCTCCCTCTAAAATTAATATTGAATGATTTGTCATCTTCCATTTAATACCAAGAAGGTATCAGCCACAAACTGAAATATCACTCATATGCAAATAAATAACATTCAAGACTTTTATCGTCATGGTTATTAATCTTGGATAGATACAAATCTATTTACATTCTCATCCTATCCTCAAATTTCACTATCCGCTCCTCTCATTCTTACTTTGTTCTACTCATATTCTCACTCTATCCTCCTACGCATAAAACGTTATGTATTCTAATGAACAGAGATGCCATTCGTGGGCAAGGAAAAAATACAATGAACTGCTCTTTGTGATAAAAACCATGATCTTGACACAGATGTTATCAATCAATAAACTTTACACAGCTTTACACTAAATTAATACAAACTGCTGATGTGTGGGCGGGGGGTGGTCACTAAGCAAACAGAAGCATGTAGGTGTTAGGAAGCATGAGAAACATGTATCAGTGGATAGGGAAGGCAGCTCTCAAAGGCCAAGAATGTAAGTTTTAGGTCTATATGGAAAAAGCTGTGGTCACATTTGAAGGCTTCTGAACAGATGAATGATTAATTTCATGCTTAAAGAGTTCAGGTGTAAATAAACTGGATGGATAAGAAACTCAAAATCAAGAATTTTAAGACACTGGGTTAAGGTGATTGATCTAAGTCAAAGCCAACAGGGCATGGGCTAAATGTTGACATGGGATGGGATGAAGAGGCCAACAATGTTTCAAAGTAGAGGTTGGCGGAGCTTCAGCAACCAGAAGAGGAAGACTTGAGGTGAAATCTGAAACCGTAATCCCCATACCTGGCTCAAAAGATGTGATACTGACTAGGAAAAGGCTGGAGACAGAAGCTTCTTTTAAAGAGGTAAGAAGGGACTGTTTTGATATGCTGGGGTTGAGGTGAAAAGGACAAATATTCAGGTGGAAGTGTCCAGCATTCAAGTAGGATAACTTGGAACAGAAAGCCCAAATTACATCATGGTGAAATGAGGATAGTAAGTCTTATTGATAAAAACACATGTTACTAGTCTTTCCTGGGGAACATGAAAGATGGAATTTCAGAAATTTAGAGAATGAAAAAGGAAAGATTACAAGGCAATAAGTTGATTAAAATAGACTAAAATAAACTAATCAGTGGCAGCTATCTTAAAGCAAGATATATCTTCTACAGCACAATCTACCCAAACACAAACCTGGGCAGAGAATTACAAAATATTTTTAAGATTGATAAAATTTCAGCTATATGTCTTTTTAAAAATGCTGCAGAGAGAAATGATGGGAAATTTAGATGGATTGGCCAAATATTTGCATAAGGATTCCACAGCCAACGTACATAACTTTCCAACTATTATGGTTAGCACTGGGCTCAGGCACTACCTTTGCCAACCAGTAGATTTTCAGTATTGCCCCTGGCAGACATCCCATTAGCAATGTCTCCCCATTCCCAAACATTCCCAACTATTCTAGTCATGCCAATTCAACCAATGTCCCTTAAGTCTTACATAAACATTGACTTACACTGAAATGTATCCTATGGCTCTTACTAACTGTAACTTACTTAAATCACCCAAGCCTCTGTTTTTCCTGCTATAAAACGTAAAACAGCTGACAAAATACCTAATTGTGTTTTTTGGAAACACGGGATAAAGCAAGGCAAGCAAAGAGAAGAGCAGAGACGATGCTTAATAAATATCACTGGTAGGATCACCTTAATCCATGAAGAAAATGGAGTTTAATTTTTTTAATACAAAAAAAACTCAATAAAGTTATACTTATGTTAAATTGGTGGTTATTTTAGGTCAGTGGTTTTAAAACTCAACAGTGAAACTGTTTTCAAAAAGAGTTGTTATACAGAACAGAAAAAAGCAGCTGCAATTTTAAAAAAGATATGAAGACCCAAATTCTCACTAACTCATTCAGCTCCCTTCACACTACATCCCCACAGCCACCCCAGCTCCTGAGGCAGGTTCCCAGGGCTCCAAGGAACACACTTTAAAAAAAATCAATATTTTGAATATATAATAAGTGATGTAACATAAAAGTATGGTGAGAAAGTCCCATTGCTAAGAGAAACATGTTAATTTTTTATTTAAAAAATCATCCTTCTTTTCATTGTGACATCTTGAAGAACACTGAATGGCTTCAAAATAACTGTATATGCCAAGATTTCTGGAGTGGGCACGTTTGATCTTTCATAATGAAAATTGACAAACCTTTCTAAAGGGATAGTATTGCTTCTTCACCCTCCCCCTCCTCACCCCTGCACACACATACACTTCTCCTTTCTGGGGAACTCCAAAGAAAACAAAGGCCCTTTAGCAATCAAGTAGATTGTCTCTCTTGATGGCATCCCATGAGCTATGGAGTTACACACTGTGGGCCCAGGTGGATTAGGGCCCCTAGAAAGTTTGCTTGATCAACAGAGTGCTATTGATTTTTTCAACTGAATTAATTACTCCTGGAGTCCAAACTCTCCAGTGTGCCACAGTCCTCATCACTCCCTAGTATCTTAAATATTGCATTATCTGTCCCCTAAAAGTATTTGAACATGTGACCCAGAGAAGAGGACTTATAACTTGACTAGGCAACTTCTGTCACACTGGATTCATATGAAATTCGACTGCAAGTGACATCACCAGATTGGGGACCCCGAAGTGTTTGAGCATCTTCTCCACATCTGGTCATTTAGGCTAGGAAATTCCTGCTTGTCTGCCAGATCTTTTAGCATTCATTTTGTAAGTCATTCAACACCTACTTACTGAGAAGGAATACTGGGCTAGACAGTGTGCTAGGGGCTGGGGAAACTGCAAAGCATAGGAGAGAATTCCCATCTCCAAGAGGCTCAAAGTCAGACAGACATAAATGGGCGATTACAATATACTGTAACAACATGGTTTTAGAAACACCTAGCAGAATCATACAGACGAAGATGCCAGGAAAGGCTTCTCAGAGAATCTGGCTTAGCAAATATCTCAACAAAGAGGGCTGAGCAGGGATAAACCAAAGGAGAGGATGGAAAGCAGGTTATGGGTGAGTTTTCCAGGCAGCATGTGCAAAGGCTCAGGAGAAAGAGGAAGGAGCCTGTGCTTTGAGGAATATTCGATTACTATTATCAGTGTCACACTTGCTATTTATCTAGACAGAAGCTCCTGAAACAAAAAGGATACACTTCAAAAGATGCCAATATATCCATGACCACACAAAAGAGTGTCTAGTCATATAATAAAGGGTGTACATATGCAGGCAACTCACATCCTGCCAAATATTAAATTTCTAATTTTATTATAATTTCTAATAAAACATTAGCTTTATTATTATACAGAGTCATACTCCTTGAATGGGAAACTCTCAACTTAATAAACATTCTTTAGTCTCATGTCTTTTCTAAATGAAAGAAATTAATGTTATATTCTTGGGTGAAAAAAATGTGAGGTCTCAAAAGAGTATAATACAATTTGGCGATGCATATATATTTTATATGTGTATAGACACATAAAAATCTAAAAGAATAAATTTTAATATGTTAACAGAAGACAGAAGTCATGTATTTTTTACTTTCTTCTTTTTGGCATATTTCTTTTTCTAACTTTTTTTTTTGTTACAAAAAACAATTCTTATTTGTGTACTTTTAAAACCTCACAGTAATATTTTCACAATACATTCCTGGCTGAAAGTTCACACTCGGAATTCCAGAGCAGTCCATGGCCAGGCCCACTGGGGTCCCCTTGCTCTCTCCTTGGCTTTGGTAACCACTGGCCCCAGGGACTCAGCCTGCTTTCCTATCCATCCCCTCAGTAGCTGTCACCACGCAGGTTACCCCTTCTGTTTCTTCTACCACTAACTCCATGTCTGACTGCAAGTGAAAGGAACAGAAGCACAAACCTTTGGGTTTTAAGGAGTTTATTGCTAATCAGTAAAACAGAAAGAGACAGGAGATAAGCATGACAAAGTATAGGGAAGAAATGACTTTTGCCTAAACTTCCAAATTGTATACAATTGAAGCCTCTACTTTATAGTTCTTAGCACACCTCTCAAATAAGAAGGCAGTACTGGGAAGGCTCTGAACCTGTGGCAGAACCACTGATAGCTGTGGAGCTATTCCAAGGAGTCTGGAATCAGGGGGATTATCAAGATCATTGTTAGAATAAATTAATCTTACCGTATATATAGCACAAGTTTTCAAGCATATGTAAATGCTACTAATAACCAAATAATTACACCTTGTTTTTCTTTAAACTGTAACTCTCAAGTATGTCTCTACATAATTTTTTGATGGTAAATTGTCTGCATGCTCAAAAAGCTTGAAAACACTAGTGGAGAAGGAGGTCTCAGGAGTGTGACGGAACAGGTTTACATGGCAGCTTCATCATTTAATTGGTGAAAGTGACTATGTGTCTTAAACTCTCTGAGCCTCAGTTTGCACATCCAAAAGCAAGGATATAATTCCATGAACCTTTCTACCTCAAGTCCACAAAGCAGAATAGCAAGATGTTAACTGCCACTCTGAGGACAACCACATAAAAGGACAATTTATTAGGCTACTTGCCAGCATGGACACAATTGCCTCTTGGCATTTCTTATTATCCACAGAAAAATTAAAAGTATAAATGTAGGACAAAATTATTGTATTTTTTTTAATAGTAACATGTAAGATCAATCTTTGTCTTTAAAATACCATGTATCTCATTTTTGGAAAGCGTCAAAAAGAAAATGGTATAGTAAGTTTTATCTACAACTTGATTTAAAATTATTCTTGAAATATGTTCTTAATGGTTTGATGAAATGGTAATTAAATACAAATAGAGATAATCATATACTCTCTCTCCATAAGGCTCCCACCTCCTTCAGTGAAGTCTAGTTCACCTAAAATGACACTATTAATTCAATATTACAAGTTGATAAGCACATTAAATCAAAATACAGCAAGATTATTTTAAGAGTCTGACTGAAATGTCAGGATGAGAAATAGATTAATAAATATTGGTTTATAATGTCAGTAATGAAAACAAATACCTTATTTTCAGAAAATAAAAGGTCTTCCCCATTAGGTACAAATCATAAAGGGATTATCTACGGTTACTACACTGTAACAACTTTTTACATATTGTATTATAGAACAAGCTTTTGAGAAAACAAGGCAACACATCAGCAGTTTAACCAATTGTCTTTCTCTTTTAACAGGCTGGTCTACATTAGATTAGATAGATATAAAAGGCCCAGGTATACTTGCGCTCGATCTTAGCCAAATGGCTGAGAAACATCCAGGTACATTTAAATCAGTGACAAAAGAAAACACTATCCCTTAATACAATTACATAAAATAGGAAACATCTCTTACTTTAAGAGCAACCATGGTACTTGTTCCTGTGGTGAAAATTGATGCTATCTCGATTAGTTAATTACTCATCCCAACACCTGGCCTTGCTCCCTTTTCCACCTCTAGCTATGTTAACACTAGAGTTCAATAATTTGCTGATAAAGAATCTTAACTGCAGTATCTAACAGATCTTAGTGATTAAGCATATGATTTACCTTTTGATTTTACAGATAAGTAAAAGAACTGAGGTATCTTATTAAAAATCAGAAAGCTAGTTAGTTGAAAAGCCCACCTGTCCTTCCTGTCCACATGTCTCACCAGAAAAACAGCAATGGTGAAAAGTCAACTCTGCTTTTAATGGGCCACTTTGTATATTTTAACTGTTAAAATAATCCAAGAGGATATTAGTCATATTCGAAGATCCTTTAGATATAATGTGTAGGACCAGCGTTAAGTTAATCAACCAAGTCTCCTCTCATTGAATTATTCATAATTACAAAGATGACATTACAGTAAATTAAGAAACACTGTAATTTCATTCTCTCCCAAAAAAGTATACACTGAAGTTTGGTGATTCACTGTTATATTTTCAACTAGTAAATCAATGTGCCAATTTTGGGGCTTAGGCATATTGTATATACTGGAGTGATATTCACTTTAATTAAATTTGTTTTGAGATGTAAAATGTAATACAGATCCTACGTGTTTTTAAAAGTTTACATCAATTTCAAGCTTTTAAAAATGTACGTACACAAGAAAGCTTCTTTTGCAATTTATATGTTTATAAATGTTTCCATTAGCTAAGATATATTTTGGAATGTGATCAAACAATATTGAATGTCAAGTCTTAACAGCAGGGCTGGTCTAAGGAATTCCCTCTAAGCTAAATCTGATACTTCTCCTTTGTGGCTACTGCTCTTTTAAACTACTGTGTCCCTAAAGGGCTAAAAGGAAGAAAATCCTAACTTAACAAGTGAAGGCAGCAAGGCATGGTATTTGAATGGCTACCTTTCATTTTAACTCTACTTCCTAAATTCAAAATTGGATTTGGGTTTGTTTCAAGTTGTTCACAATTTACTAACGAAATGTGCATCTCTCATTCTTCCCCCAAAAGAAAGAAGTCATCCACTCCAGCTACATATAAGTCTCCAATTTCTTTCTTACAAACTATACGTGAAAACCGAAATACCACTCATTGAAAACAAAAATGTACAGAGAATTGGCAGGCTGCATGCTTATGTGAACCTTCAGAAAACATGGAAACACGCAGCCCCAACTCACCAGGAAAATCAACACTTCTGATCAAACTATTTTGTGACATTTTATGTCTTTTATACATTTCACTTCATATCCAGTATTCCAGTTTTGCACCGGCTTGCCCGTATCAACCTCAAATCGCCTGAGAGCAATCTAGTACTGTAGCAGAACAGTTTCAACATGAAGAGCTCTGCTCATTGTCTGTGGCGTGGTCTTCGAAACACCTGAATCAAACATTGATTCCCCTCCCCCTGCTATTTAAAACCGAGGGACGTCAGGCTTGGGTAGTAGGTAAAGAAAAGCCACAATAATCAAACGAACAAGCAACCAAAATACCCGAACACGGAACACGCTAAGAACAAAGGAAACACAAGAGTGTGAACAGGAAATGAAGCAACTCTATACACATAAATACCTTCTGGGGCCGCCAACGTAGGTAAAAGTAAAGGTGGAGTCTGAGTATCTGAAATCTGAAACAGAAAGTCCTGTCAAAAGCTACCCCTGGAGTGGATTTGTTTTAACCCCGATCAGGACTTGGGCCCCCCGTGTGGTGGTGTCAGGGTAGGCCAGGCCGGGCGGGAGGCGAGGGCTGGAGGGCCGCGAGGTCCCTCCGCGCCGCGTCCGAGGGGATGCGGCGCGCCCCCGACTGGGTGCAGCCAGAGGCCGCCCCCCGCAACAAGTGCCGGGTGCCATGGCAACGGCGGGAATTTCCCGGTCGGGGAGGCCGGAAGCAGCCCCCGCCGGGCTCGCGGCAGCGAAAGCAAAATCCGATCTCTGTCCCGGGGGAGCAAAATGGACGAAAGGCGACCCCTAGGCAGGAGCGCTGGGTGCCTTGGGAATCCGAGGAATCCCTTCTCTTTGCCAGTCGGAGGGGACTAGAGGGAGCCGAAGGGGCCGGAGATGGGCCGAGCGCTACCCCCGGGGGTCCTCGGCGCCGGGCGCAGCTTACGAACGCAGCGCATCGCAGCGCAGCGCAGCGGGCTCCATTCCCGGCCGCCGCCACTCAGCCCATTGCGCAAACCCGGCGGGTCCAACCAACCCCGCTCTGCCGCCGCTGCTGGAACCCAGGAAGCGTGCTTGGAGGCTTCGGGCACTACGCGGGGCTGGAAATACCACGCATTGCCCCTTCGCCTAGACCCCTGCTCGGGCCACGCGGGTTCTGCCCTCAAAGCTGGTGGCTGCCCCAGACTTGGGGGTAGGGGGAGGGGAAGGGGAGAGGCTGGCGCCCCCTCCCCCTTTTGGCTCCCGCGCTCGTTGCAGCAGCTGTTGCCAAACGAACCCCAGAACGGGGACGTGCAACCCTCCACCCCACCTCCAGCCACGCACGTCGCGGTCAGAAAATTGGGAAGGGGGCGCTGGGTCCGAGGTTCTGGAAAAGCAAGAACTCACCTGCAAACAGGCAGTCCTTCTCAGCTCTGGACTTCTGGATCACGACGTCGATATCCTTCTGAATTCGCTCTTGCCTTGAACACATCCCCATTAAATAAATCCCTGGAAAAGAAGCAGCCGCTATTTCCACCCCACCCCACCCCCCTCGCACGCTTCCAGCTTTCGTAAATATTCAGTTAAAAATGAAACCTCTGGCCGAGGCAGGGGCTGAAGGCGAAGTGGTTTCGGAAGTGATCCTGGGTGAGAGGAGGAGGTGGAGGAGGAGGAGGGGGAGGTCGGCTTTGCATTCCCAGATGTGACCGCCCAGCTGCTGCTCGCCGCTGCTGGATTCCAATTTCCTCCCCTTCTGACAATGGATGGTGATGACACCGAGTCTCACTTTCTCCCTCCCCCGCCCGGACCAACGGCCGTGGGGGGCCGAGGGTGCCGGGGAAGGCCGGAGAGCAATCACCGGCTGGGCGGCGGGCGCCGGCGAGGGGCGAGCCCCGCTCCGGCTCACGCGCGCACACCCCTCACGGCCCGCACGCCGGCCTTCCACACCCGCGCACACTCGCGCCCGCGGGCGGCGGCAGCCGTGCCCAGGCTGCTGCAGCGCCGCCCGCCCGCCGCAGACCCTCCGCGCCCGCCGCCTAGTCACCCGGCCCGGCCGCGGACCGCCGGGGCTCGCAGAGTATCGGCCATCCCGGGCGGGAGCGGCGTCTCCCTACCCCGACCTCCACTGGCGCCGGGAGCTGAGCGGCAGTGTGGGTTCTAGTGAAGACTCCCGGGGCTCCCAGCCTTCCCTCTCCGCGCCCCTCCCCCATCACTTTTATGAATTCGACTCCACTTTCTAAAGAAATTAGGAGTCTTGTGGCAAACCCAAACCGGAGTGGCTGGGAGGGGAAAAAGGGGGGAAAAGAAAATCTTTAAAAATTAAAAAAATAATAAAGCGAACAAATCTTTCCTTGTTGCCACATCACATAACACGGAAAAAGCCTTGAAATTACTCCAGACGTGCACCCTCCCCTTCCCTCAGTGGCTCTTTTTCCTCCAGATCGAAGTAGTTCAGCCCTTTTGGGGCGCCGTTTACGAAACACAGCCCCTTTTGAGGGACTTCCTCCTCTTGAAAAGACTCACCAGTTCTCCCTTCCTAGGTGTTTCTGTTCATGACAAATGGTCAGAATCAACTGGCACGTTCCAGGGTCTTCCTAAAAGATGGAAACCTGTTTGGCTTGATTTTTAAAACCACCTCCTTTGACAGTCAGTCAAGGGAAAGCTACAATCCAGGTGTTGAGAAATGAGATACTGCTCTGATTCTCACTTTCTGTTCTGCCTAAGGACACCTCAGGCTGACGTAGCTGCCCCACCTCTATAGTGGTTTATGCCCTAGGAGAGGTCTCCAGCAGACACTTTTCTTGTTGATCTTTTCTCCGCTGAGAAGGCTCCCGCCAGGAGACCATGACTCCTTTTGCTTTGCATTCTCAGTGCCATGTACAGTGCCTGGAATACAGGAGGGTGGCCTAAATGTTGGCTGAATGCATGAATGGTCATTTCTTGCAGCCTCTTTTCATTACCGTGTCTCATCAGCTTTCTTATCAGCATAAGTGCCCAAGAGTTGCCAAACTGTTTCAGACCCTGAATCAATTTAGTTCTGATTCTGACCGTGACAACATGATGTTCAGCACAGTAGGAATGACTGCCATCCCTGAAGGAGTCTTAAGATTCTGTAGAATCAATGAAAGATTCTATGTTCTAACTCCTTTATCTTTCAGGAAAGAAATTACAGAATAGTTTCGTTGTCCAGTCATATTCACTATGAGTTATAAAAGGAAACATTCTACATTATCGAGATCCACTGCAGCCTTTGATGTAGTAAAGTCCCAGTCACAACAGGCTATATCTTCTGCTCAGTCCTCTCCTGAAATGCTTCCTGTTCAGGGTAGGACAGGTTCAAGCCCTTTGTCCCTCCTGGATATGTTGCTTTGTGTAGGCCCTTTGGCTGCCAAAAACGCTTTCTTCTCTTCCACATCACCACTGAGAATCATGAGTATTTCTTCTTCCATTATGTGTTTTAACTTCTCTGAAAGGCTGAAAGTCTATTAACTCACAAGAATTTATTTTATAGTTATCTAGCCACAAGGCTTGCATCTTCCAAGTAGAACCCTTACTACAAATAAACGTGAAATAGTTTTAAAGCTACCAAATATTTTTTTGTCCGGATCAGCTCTTAGTTTACTACTCACTCCTTAAAATAGACCCTCTTGTGACTTGTCCTATATTTGATTTTTTTTTAAGCTTCGCGGGCTGCCCTGTTTTGGTTAAACAAAGCTAACCTCACCCTGTTCATGCCCTTAAGCTGTGATATATTTAATAAATGTTTTTACATGTGAAGGAGTAAGATTAAAAAATAAAAACTAACCTTTCTATCTAGTATGTATTTCTGCAAGATAAATTTCTCTAATTAAAAACTATACCAACCTAGATCCTTCCAAGGATCTTCCAGGCTAGATCCTTATGGAGCAATTTGCTCCAAGTAAGTCAGCCCACATCCAGGATCCTTTCTTTACCTTGCTCCATCTCCGAATATTTACGTTTATATTACGTGTGCTCAACATACTTCCCTTATCAAAAACTATATGCACCTTTGAGATGAAACAGTTCTCTCTCTCCCTAAACACTCATGAGCATACAACACAGACACACACATGCATTCAGGAACGTGGCACATAAGAGGTCCTCCACCAATTTGTTAAATAAATAAAATCAATATTTACAGTGAGGGAGAACTCAGGTGGTATCCCAAACTAAATTGAAGATAATAATCTACATGTTGGATGATAGACTCTACTGAAAAAATTCCACCAGTTTAGAATAATGATTCTAAGCCAACAGATATAATTTATTAGCGAAAAATATAAATTTTTTGCCTGTGCCAAAAGGCCCAGCTGCGGAAGTGTAAGGTAATGGACATGCGGCATTAAGTTCAATAATGTGATGTGGGTATTAATAGCTAACATTTATCCAGAACTTATTATTAATATTTATCCAGAACTTATCCAGAATTCATTAACATTTATCCAGAACTGGTAGAAACTGTTCTAAAAGCTTTACATATAGTAACTCATTTAATAT
Source organism: Symphalangus syndactylus (assembly GCF_028878055.3). Classification (NCBI taxonomy): domain Eukaryota; kingdom Metazoa; phylum Chordata; class Mammalia; order Primates; family Hylobatidae; genus Symphalangus; species Symphalangus syndactylus. The sequence goes on from NC_072440.2 coordinate 49,169,287, forward strand.
TCACAATAACCGTATATACTAGCTGTTATTTTTCTTATTTTACAAAAGAGGAAAGAAACAGGCTCAAAGGGGTTAATTCATCTAAGGTGAGACACGGACTACAAGAAACTTTTTTCCCTCTCCAAACCTTTCAGCAATTGAATTGAACTTAAAGGAATAAATATGTACAGAAGCCACACTAGGAAGTAAACCGCCCCGCCAATGGCTGCAGGCCAGGAGTGATGCCAACAAGAAGCCCTGTGATGGATTTTGAGGAGGGCTAACGCCTATGGACTCTCAAAATAGCCTCTGCTAGTGGCGGTTATATTTCCCTTTCTTGCATTCAACTTCCTTTCCCAAATGACCCAGCCATTAGTACAGTCTTAAGAAAAGTACAAGCCTGGCCTCTGCTATTCCATGGTTTTTAAGAAGAGGATGGGAGGCAGGATTAGCAAAAAGGGAAACAGCCTTCTTTGCCAAATGCATGATAGTGTCATCAGTGGTAAATGCCCATGGGAATGCCTACCATCCTTGTTGGGATGTGGAAACAGCACTGGGACAGTTTGCTTTTGTGGCAGAATCAGTGAAGGAGGGACAAGGTAGGGGCCGAGGCATTGCTGTGAGAAGACACCACAAAGGGCCTTTAAACAAGGGTGAGGAAGTGGGATTTCATCTGAGAAAAATGGAGAGCCACTGGAAGGAAGATGACCTGAAAAGTTCTTTCTAATTATTAGATTGATATAGCTTCTCCTTGAGGTGGTTCTGTAATGGAAAGAAATTCATAAAATTCAAAATGCCTCCTAAGGGCCCAACTACCTTCTTCTAAGTAAAGGGACGTGTGCAATTCTTTCCTTATAAAGCTGCTTGGCTGGCGTGGCGGCTCATGCCTGTAATCCCAGCACTTTGGGAGGCTGAGGTGGGAGGGTTGCTTGAGGTCAGGAGTTCAAAACCAGCCTTGGCAATACTGCAAGACCCCTGTCTCTACAAAAAATAAAATAAAAATTAGCTGGGCGTGTGGGTGAATACCTGTAGTGCTAGCTACTTGGGAGGATCCCTTGAGCACAGGAGTTTGAGGCTGCAGTGTACTGTAACTACACCACTGCACTCTAGTTGAGATGACAGAGGGAGACCCTGTTTCTTAAAAAAGAAAAAAAAAAGGCTGCCTTTGGAAACTAATCCTACTTTTCTGACCTCTTCTGATAGGTCTACTGTGAGAAATCAAAGTCAACTTTGAATAAACTTGACAAGCTGAGGGAGAACTTTAGGTGATGTTTTGTGGAATTTGTCACACTTTGGTTCTTACCATACCCCCGTTAGGTTACTAAGGTCAAATGTGACAGCACAGGGGTGGTGTTGAGGTTTTATGGCCCTTTCTAGGATCTTAACTAACCTAAGTAATACTAAAGCTACAGCATGAAACCTTAACTCTTCTTTCTAGTTCCAAATTTCACTTTAATTTAGATCCATTTTTCCTGTAAAATTTTAATTCCCCTTTCTACCTAGAAGCATTCTAGACCAGAATTAGATGAGATGCCTCACTGTGCCATGCAAGCAAACTCATTCTTAGCTTGTACTCACTCATATTAATTCCTTCTTTTGAATACCTCTTTTTCTTTTTCTTAGAAAGTACATAAATACTATATGAATATATTCTCAGCGCAAATGATTTAAGACATATATTAGTACATAAAGTAAAATGTGAAAATTCTTTCCTATCCTGACCCCTAATTCCACTCTTCATCGCAGAGGTAACTAGTGTTAATAATTGTGTGGGAATGTCTTGCATTATTGCATTCTCATATCTTCACACAGATGTACACATGTTGACAGATTTATACATATAAATTTTAATTTAGGCTGGTCATGGTAGCTCATGCCTGTAATCCCAGCACTTTGGGAGGCCAAGTTGGGTGGATTGCTTGAGGTCAGGAGTGCGAGACCAGCCTGGGTAATGTGGCGAAACCTAGTTTCTACTAAAAATACAAAAATTGGCTGGGTGTGGTGGCATATACCTGTAGTCCCAGCTACTCAGGAGGCTGGGACATAAGAATTGCTTGAACTCAGGAGGTGGAGGTTGCAGTGAGCCAAGATCGGGCCACTGCACTCCAGCCTGGGTGACACAGTGACTCTGTCTCAAAAAATAATAATAATAATTTAATGGAACTACATAATATATATTGTTTTACAACTTGATTTTTTTTTTTTTTTTAGATGGAGTTTTGCTGTGTTGCCAGGCTGGAGTGCAGTGGCACTATCTCAGCTCACTGCAACCTCCACCTCCCGGGTTCAAGCAATTCCCTTGCCTCAGCCTCCCAAGTAGCTGGTACTACAGGCATGCACCACCACACCCCGCTAGTTGTTTGTATTTTAGTAGAGACGGGGTTTCACCATGTTTGCCAGGATGATCTCCATCTCCTGACCTCGTGATCCATCCCACTCGGCCTCCCAAAGTGCTGGGATTACACGCATGAGCCACTGCGCCTGGCCACAACTTAATTTTTCTACTTGTCTTGAAGAGCTTTTTTCTTTGTCATGGAAAGAGATCTAGCTCATTCTGTTTAGCCACTGCAGAGAATGATATTGAATGAATGCACTATAATAAGCGTTAACCATACTTCTGCAGTCATGATGGCTTTTGCAAAATGTTTTGTGATTACAACAATTTACAACAAATGCACAACTTTTTGCACAGTTTCAGCAGTTTCTTTGGGAAGTGAATTGACTGGATCACAGGGAACTGGCAATTTTAAAATTTGATAGATACAAGGAAATTGCTCTCAAATTTACTTTATTATTTTATACTCCACTGTTTTTGAGAATACCTAATTCCCTGCAACATTCCTAACAGTATATACCATTCGTCTTTAATTTTTTTCTAACCAGCTAGGTGTAAAGTATTCATCTTGTTTTTGTCTGTAGTTCCCTGATTATTAGTGATATTGAGCATTTTTTCAAGTGTTTATTGATAGTTTGTATAGCCTCTGTATGATTGCCTGTCATTTCCTCTATTTTTTAATTGAATTTTTTGTTTGTATTATTTATTTGTAGGAAGTTTTTACATATTCTAGATAGCAATTCATTTTCTGTTATAGATACTCTTTACTTACACAAAAGCCTTAAATTTTTATTTGTTAGAAAATAAAAAAAATACACTTTGGAAGGCCGAGGCGGGCAAATCACTGAGTTCAGGAGTTCGAGACCAGCCTGGTCAACGTGACGAGACCCCGTCTTTACTAAAAATACAAAAATTAGCTGGGCCTGGTGGTGGGCCACTGTAATCCCAGTTACTCGGGAGGCTGAGGCAGGAGAATCACTTGAACCTGGGAGACGGAGTTTGCAGTGAACCGAGATCACGCCATTGCACTCCAGCCTGGGTGACAGAGGAGACTCCGTCTCAAAAAATAAAAATGAAAAAAAAGAAAGAAAAAGAAAAGAAAAAAATTTTTAAGCCAACTCCAGACCAAATGCCACCTTATTCAAAAAAATCTGTCTTGATTTTTCCAACTCACTAATCTTCCCTCATCCTTGAACTCCCCATTTCTAGACTATAAGTTCCTTGCATGCAGGAACTGTTTTTATTGATCTTTGTAACCATGGAAGAGGTTACCATAGAGACTGTCTTAACACACGAATGGTCCGCAACTTATGATAGCTCGACTTTAGATTTTATAACTTTACAGTGGTGTCAAAGCAATACACATTCAGTGGAAACCTTACTTCAAGTGCCCATATGATCATTCTGTTTTTCATTTTCAGTACAGTATTCAAAAATTACATGATATATTCAACACTTAATTATAAAATAGGCTTGGTATTAGATGATTTTGCCCAACTATAGGCAAATGGAAGTATTCTGAGCACAATTAAGGTAGGCAAGGCTAAACAATGATGCTCAGTACGTTTGTATATTAGATGCATTTTGTCCTTTTGATATTTTCAACTTATGATGAGTTTACTGGGACATGACCCTATCATAAGTTGAGGAGCATCTGTAATGCACAAGAGGGGGTCTTAATTATTGTCTTTTATTGCTGTAGTTTTTAAATTCCTTGAGACTTGAATTCTGCCTGCTACTACTTCTTTGTTTTCACTGCCCCTAAATAGCCCATAGAACAACGTTTAGTAGGTTGGAGGCACACAGTATACATGCATTGATTGATTGATTTTAATTTGCACTCACTTTCAAAGTTTCGTGTTTTCTTTACAAAAGAGAAGCATTTCCCCAAGAGTGTTTTATAGGATGTTAATTTCATATTATGTAGTGAGGTTTTCTCCCAAAATGGATCTAGGTCCAAGTAAGTTTGAAGGAAGATAGATTAAATAAAGTTAAATAAATTTCTCTCTTAATAATTTTAAGCCTGTAATATGCCTACTATGACATTTCACAAGGTGGTTTTTGTTTTTGTTTTTTTGAGACAGGGTCTCCTACTGTCACCCAGGCTGGAGTGCAGTGGCACAATCATGGCTCACTGCAGTCTCTATCTCCTGGGTTCAAGTCATCTTCCCACCTCAGCCTCCCAAATAGCTACAGGCACAGGCCACCACGCCCAGTTAAAAAAAAAAATTTTGTAGAGACAGGGTCCAACTATGTTGCCCAGCCTGTTCTCAAACTCCTAGGCTCAAGTGATCCTCCTGCCTTTGCTTCCCAAAGGGCTGGGATTATAGGTGTGAGCCTCTGTGCCTGGCCCCACAAAGTTTTAATTGACTAAACATTTGAGTTTGTTTAGTTGGTTAGTTGATTTTTGCAGTGCTTACTTAGGAATAGGATTCCGTGTAATTTCAAAAATATATTTTTAAAATTCAGGTAAAAACTTCTGTATTATTTTTCTTTGTGATATTAATTGTCAAAAAATTTTAACACTTATCTCAAGAAAGGCTTGTGGAGACTGGGATCTGTAGTAAACAGACTCAACTTCCGACTTTTACTGGAGTAAAACGAACTGCAACTCCTAGATATGTGAACTTGGGCAAGCTACACAATTTCTTACTACATAAAACCTCAGTGTTCTCATCTGAATAATGAGGGGAACAAAGGCTTCTATCTCTTTATAGTTGTAGAAGAGAATTAAATGAGATAAACACAGACAAAAAGAAATATCTAAGTTGCTTAATAAGAATTAATTATTATTGGCCGGGCGCTGTGGCTCACGCCTGTAATCCCAACACTTTGGGGGGCCGAGGCAGGCGGATCACAAGGTCAGGAGATTGAGACCATCCTGGCTAACACGGTGAAAGCCCGTCTCTACTAAAAATACAAAAAATTAGCCGGTCGTGGTGGTGGGTGCCTGTAGTCCCAGCTACTCGGGAGGCTGAGGCAAGAGAATGGAGTGAACCTGGGAGGCGGAGCTTTCAGTGAGCCAAGATCGCACCACTGCACGACAGCCTGGGTGACAGAGCAAGACTCTGTCTCAAAAAAAATAAATAAATAAATAAATGAATTAATTATTATTAAGGAGCTACTTTTATTCTCTCCTTACCCTTCTATACAATTGACTAATTCCTCCTTTGTTTCCCCAGTTTAGCTGGTAGTTTTCTATCACGTTTTTTGGATTCATTTGTTTCAAGTAAATGGTAAGTCCCTGCATAGAGACTTCCTCTTATTTCTGCTTGTAAGCCCCATGGGCTTGGTGACATCTGGGAATGCAGACAGATTTAAGGCAGAGAGAGAAGCTTGAAGGAATAGCAGAACAAGTGCCTCCCAGGAGGTACATTTTCTTAATTGGCAGTCACAATCCAGTCTTGCCTCCTTGAGGCCTCATCCAGGGTCACTGTATTTGTCAGAAAACATTTGGTTGCATGACATAACTGTAACTCAAACCAACAAAGACAAGATACAGTTTCTTGACTGCTACAATGGTAAAGCATGCTTGGATGGCCTAGCAGCCAAAGCAAGAGCTGGAGGACCCAGGGACTCAGGGAACTGAACAGGGAACTCAAGCAGAACTTTCTCTTTTCCATTTCTGTTTGGCAGTTTCTTTTCTTTTCTTTTTTGGTTTGTTTTTTTTTTTTTTTTGAGATGGAGCCTTGCTCTGTCACCAGGCTGGAGTGCAGTGGCACAATCTCGGCTGACTGCAACCTCTGCCTCCCGGGTTCAAGTGATTCTCCTGCCTCAGCCTCCCGAGTAGCTGGGAGTACAGGCACCTGCCACCGTGCTCAGCTAATTTTTGTATTGTTAGTAGAGATGGGGTTTCACCGTGTTGGCCAGGATCTTAATCTCTTGATCTTGTGATCTGCCAGCCTCGGCCTCCCAAAGTGCTGGGATTACAGGCATGAGCCACCCTGCCTGGCAGGCAGTTTCTTTTAAGTAACAGAGAAAATTGTCCTTTGGTAATCCCAAATCTGTGACATTCCAGTTTAGTAAACTCAGCGGGGGAAGGATAAGTGTTTTTTTCTCCATACTCTAAATATTAATCTCAGGATAAAAATGATACCATTCGCTACCCACTTTGGATCAAGGGCCTATCTTTGGGACAAGCACTGTTGCCAAGTGGATGAGGTAGTAAGATTTGCTGAGCCCAAGTCAAGTACCCATTCCTGTGTTGAGGGGCAGCATGTGGGAAAGGTGAAGGCAATATCTCTCACTGGTCTACTGCTAGTCTGATTAAAAAGTCCTTCGTTACACCAATTCACTGCATTTCACTAGGCTGGATCTGACATAGCCACTCATCTTTTTGAGGGTGAATCATATTTAAAAAAAAAGGATGATTTTGTTCCTCACAGTTTGAATTTCTTCTAATTTTACTCTCTCAGTGCAATAATTATAGTTGCAGGCTATGCTCCATGTTGGTGCCCGTCCTCTGTTCTTAGCCCAGTTATAGCACTTACCACATTTACTGTTTGTCTGCCTTTGTAAGAGGCTAAGCAAATGTGCTTGAAGCCTGAGTAATTTGCTCTCTTCAGCAGTGTTTCTCCCAGACATAAGCTAATGTGTGAAACACAGAGTACCCAATACGTACTTGTTAAAAGAAAGAAAGATCAAAACCTTCCAAGGTGCAAAATAAAACACAGACAAGAGGCGTAGAACTCAGATTGAATTGGGGTTGGAGGTCTGGGGGTGACAGAGTTGCTGAGTATGGAAGGAAGAGTAGGTGTGGAGAAAGTAAAGAACATTCTAGGTAGTAGGGAGGCATAGAGACGGTGGTGCGCTGCAGCTGGCTCACATGTACTTGCAAGAACACTCGTGCACTTCCCTTCCCAACCTCACACTCAGGGATTTCACATTGGTAGGTGGGTGTCAGCCATGGTGGGAGCATTTACACCACAGAAATTGGAACCAGTACAAAGCAAGGCTTCTGTTCTGTTGCCAGAGAGCTGACCATTAAATATTTGCCATGCCACCATATAAAAGCATGAAGGGGACAGGAATATTGCCATAGATGAGGCTATAAAGGTACCTGGAAATCAAATCATGAAGGGACAGTGTTAAGCACAGGCTGGGCGCAGTGGCTCACCCCTGTAATCCTAGCACTTTGGGAGGCCGAGGTGGGTGGATCACCTGAGGTCAGGAGTTTGAGACAAGCCTGGCTAACATGGCGAAAACACGTCTCTACTTAAAATACAAAAATTAGCTGGGCATGGTGGTGTGCCTGTAGTCCCAGCTACTCGGGAGGCTGAGGCAGGAGAATCACTTGAACCTAGGAGGCAGAAGTTGCAGTGAACTGAGATCGTGCCTCTGCACTCCAGCCTGAGCGACAGAGCAAGAGTCCGTCTCAAAAGAAAAAAAAAAAAAATTAAACACAGTAATCCGAATTTCTTAGCCACTGAAAGATTTTGAAAGGGAAGGCATGACATGACTTGATCAATATCTGCTGGCTAGCATTCTTCAACAATAGTTTTGCATGGCAAACTTGGCAGAAGGTGGCATAGTCACTTTATATTAAATGCTTGCAGTTCTAGGGAAGTTATTAACTGTCCTAGCAAAGCAATCTTATCCTACAGTTTACCCTAGAATTATGCCAGGCCCAATCTAAGCTTGATTCCATCAGGGCCAGGTGTGGCCACAACAGCAGCACCACTTTAAATCTGTGCCAGTAGCTCATATATTTTATATAGTACAAGTCTATTTCCTCATACCACCTGGCACACCAGCCTCCGTAATGTTGACATTAGCAAGCTTCCAACAAAAAGGTTGGCAGCCCTAGCCATATTTTTTCTTTTCTGTCTAGGTTATTTTAGGTGTGGTCCTGCCTAATACCAGAGGCATGAACTAAATAGGTTTTCACATTGCTTCCAAATCTATGAATATATATAGAGAAAAGTTTATTCATGAAAGAGAGAAGGGAGGAAGGAAGGAAGGAAGGAAGAAAGGAAGGAAAGAAGGAAGGAAAGGAGGGAAAGAAAGGGAAGAAAAAAGGAAGGAAGGAAGGAAGGAAGGAAGGAAGGAAGGAAGGAAGGAAGGAAAGAAGGAAGGAGAAAGAAAGTAAGTCCAGGGAGGGAGGGAGGGAAGGAAGGAAGGAAAAGAAAGAGAAAGACAGAAAGAAAATGAGTAAGAAAGAAAGAAAGAGAAAGAAAGGAAGGAAAGAGAAAGAAAAAAAAAAGAAAAAGAAAAGAAAAGAGAGAAAGAAAGTCAAGTCAGTCCAAGGACGGAGGGAAGAAGGAAGGAGGGAGGGAAGGAGAAAGAAGGAGAGAGAAGGCAAGAAAGAGAGAAAGAAAATCAAGTCAGTCCAAGGACGGAGGGAAGAAGGAAGGAGGGAGGGAAGGAGAAAGAAGGAGAGAGAAGGCAAGAAAGAAAGAAAGAAAGAAAGAAAGAAAGAAAGAAAGAAAGAAAGAAAGAAAGACAAGAAAAGAGAAAAGAAAGGGAAGGAAAGGAAAAAGGAAAGAAAAGACGCAAGGAGAGAAAGAGAGAAAGAAAGAAAGTTATAATGCTTTTAACAGGATGTGCCTCACCTGTTCGCAAAAGGAGCAGTGTTCTTCCCAGGATTGTTGAGATAGTAACTCATAAAATGGTAAAAGCAATAGCAGCACATGCAAGTTGGATGAATTGAGGAACTGCATTGGAGCACTCTTTTTTTTTTTTTTTTTTTCTTGAGACAGAGTCTCGCTCTGTTGCCCAGGCTGGAGTGCAGTGGCACAATCTCGGCTCACTGCAAGCACCGCCTCCTGGGTTCACGCCATTCTCCTGCCTCAGCCTCTCCGAGTAGCTGGGACTACAGGCGCCCACCACCACGCCCGGCTAATTTTTTGTATTTTTAGTAGAGACGGGGTTTCACCGTGGTCTCGATCTCCTGACCTCGTGATCCGCCTGCCTTGGCCTCCCAAAGTGCTGGGATTACAAGCGTGAGCCACCGCGCCCGGCCTGGAGCACTCTTTTCAAAGTCACTTTGTTGTTTTCCATTTAGAGTTTTGCTTTTATGAAAGCCTGAAGTGTTATCAGTATACGGGCTCTTGAAAACTTCTTACTTGACAGTACAGCAGTTAAAGTGCTTTCTCCTTCCCCAGTTGCTAATCTCAGTTGCCTTGAATCTGGCTCTCTTCTTTTGGAGTCTTTGGCCTTTTGACTGCCCCACATAGGGAATCTCTGTTTAAAATGATTTCTCTATCTGTTTAAACTTCTTATAGATTACTAACAAAAAAAATGTAATAGAACCAGGAATTAGAATGAATATTTCTATCACTAGTTACTACCATGGAAAAACATTTGTAGGCAAACCTGGTGAATTTAAACCCATTAAAAATGTATTTTTCCTTCCCCCTTCTTATGAAAGTGAGTGATCCATGAAAGAAACTGTCATAGGCTAATTTGTGCAAATCAAAATACTTCAAGAATTTACAAAACAGGCTGGATGCAGTGGCTCACACCTGTAATCCCAGCACTCTGGGAGGCCGAGGCAGGTGGATCATATGAGGTCAGGAATTCAAGACCAGCCTGGCCAACATGGTGAAACCCCATCTCTACAAAAATACAAAAATTAGCCCGGCCTGGTGGCGTGTGCCTGTAATCCCAGCTACTTGGGAGCCTGAGGTGGGAGAATCATTTGAACCCAGGAGGCAGAGGTTGCATTTAGCCGAGATTGCACCATTGCACCCCAGCCTAAGCAACAAAGTGAAACTCTGTTTCAAAAAAAAAAAAAAAGAATTTACAAAACAACAAAACAAACTTACGATAATGTTTGTATTGAAATAGAATAGATTATATTATTCTTCAAAAATCCTCTTTCCCACTAATCCGCATAGGAGAGGTGTACTTCTTACTGTTGTTAGATGTGAGACAATCTTTGACTTTGTGCCGGGTGGAGTGTGCATTGCTGCCCCTTACCTTTCAGCGTACTCATTGACTTTTTTTTTTTGAGACGGAGTCTCGTTCTGTCGCCCAGGCTGGAGTGCAGTGGCGCAATCTCGGCTCACTGCAAGCTCCGCCTCCCGGGTTCACGCCATTCTCCTGCCTCAGCTTCCCGAGTAGCTGGGACTACAGGCGCCTGCCACCGCGCCCGGCTAATTTTTTGTATTTTTAGTAGAGACAGGGTTTCACCATGGTCTCAATCTCCTGACCTCGTGATCCGCCTGCCTCGGCCTCCCAAAGTGCTGGGATTACAAGCGTGAGCCACCGCGCCTGGCCCGACTTGTTTTGATAAATAGGCTGTTTGCAGGTATGAAACAAGCAAAAGGGTGAAATGTGCTCACATGGTTGGACTTGCTTTCTTGTACTTCTGCTATTGCTATGAAAAAAAAAACAAACAAACATAATTTAGGTAATCTGGTTGTTTCCAGAAAAATGACAGACATGCAGGGCAGACCTGGATTCAACTAGCAACTTGGAGACAAGTCCATATTATTCCAGCCTCCATCAGGCACTGACACATGAATGAGAAGAAATGATTGTTGATTTTAAGTCACTGAGTTTAGAGTAGATTTGTTACTCAGCATTATTGCGGTAATTGCTAACCAAAAGAAATCAATAAAAATGATGCAAAGAGTTCACTGAAAACTTGCTGCTATAATTAGAGAACTTTTTCTGGAAAAGAAGACCCTTGTACAGAAATCGCCAACTTTATGCCTGCGAAGATGCCTTCATGCTTTCATGGTGGTGCCTTTCGTTATGCTCAGCTCGTGCCTCATAAGCTGAAGGTGGAATCTGCAAACAAACTTTTGTAAAGTCAAATTCTTGAAATCTGAATGTATAGTTTGTCTAGAAATTATATCAAAATGTTAAGAGTGATTATCTCAGGATAATAGTATTAGAAATGTTTTTATTTCCTTTTTTCTTATTTGTAATATTTCAATAATAACATAGATTACTGGCATAATTTTTAACATTTTAGTTTATTTTAAAAAGAACAAACTTAGGCTGATTTCCAAATTATAGATTTTAAAATTATCACCTATTTTTCCATACCGGGAATTTCAAAACTCAAAACAATGACCAAGAAAGAGAGAGTTAATACTGTTATACTTTGGCCGGGTGCTGTGGCTCATGCCTATAATCTCAGCACTTTGGGAGGCCAAGACAGGCGGATCACTTTAGGTCAGGAGTTCGGGAGCAGTCCAGCCAATGTGGTGAAACTCCGTCTCTACTAAAAATACAAAAATTAGCCAGGCATGGTGGCACATGCCTGTAGTCCCAGCTACTTGGGAGGCTGAGGTGGGAGAATTGCTTCAACCCGGGAGGCGGAGGTTGCAGTGAGCCGAGATTGCGCCATTGCACTCCAGCATGGGTGACAGAGTGAGACTCCGTCTCAAAAAAAAAAAAATTGTTATACTTCAAGAAATACAGTATTTATTCTACTTTTACTCTATTTTCTCTATTTTTAATAAAATATATTTAAAAATAAACTTCTATAAAATTCTATTTTGAGGGGCACATTTAGATATTATTTATCTGACATTGGAGAAAAGGTCTGTAAATCATAGGGTGTGTTTTACCAGGGTTCGAGGGTAGGATTTTCTCTTCTTTAAAAACCTGCCCCCACCTCCCCGCTCACCACATGCACACCCTTTTATCCAGTATCATTTTAGGGATGTCATTTTCCACCCCTACGGGCACAGACAGGAATCACTCGTGATCCTCAGGCACAATGCTGCCTGTGGTTCTGCACAGGGTAAATCTGCACAGGTTTCAGAGGGGAAGTTTAATGAGCACCACCCCTGGGGTTAGGCAACATACTCTGCTTATGCAAGAAAACAATGAGAGTGCTGATCAGGCTCAGCTCTCTTGGGCCTCCAGCAATACCTCTTGGTGCGGGTCTTTGATGCAATGCTCCTCATTCCTATCAGAGTGACTCTTTAAAAGTGGCTCTCTCTTTCTAGGTCTTAAATTTCTTTCCACTTTGAATATCTTCCCTCTCTCTTCTTCATTGTGATCCCAGAGGATTTTGGATTTGGGTTTGTTTTGTCAATTTTTTTTATAATAAGAAGATGAGGTGAAAGTCTACTCTGCTTCTAAATACCTTAAGTCTAGAATCCTCTTTGTTTCCTCAGGACTTACAACTTTAGAAACTACAGCCAGAAAACATTTTTTCTCTGCTTTATCTTGTCACACCCCTTCCCAGAGGCAATGAGCACAGAGTGGTCTGGAAAGTACACGAAAGCATTGGATGAGAAAAAGAGAGAATAAAAAGTAAAATAAATTAGTAGCAATATACAGAGGTAAACAGAGATATATGTTTAATAAATTAATGGGCATATTATCCCCTCATAATTACTTTTCTGTACTAGTTTTTAGAAGACAGTATTTAGCTTTCCTCTTCTAGAAAGGATAACCTTCCATCCACTAGCCTGCTGTTTCCCTGGCTGAAGACTATGGGACTACTGCTATTAACTATTTTAGAAAATGTGCAGTCAATATTAAAGAAACTATTATCAAATGATACTTGTTAAAGCATGGTAAGTGCAGGCCAGGCACAGTGCTCACACCTGTAATCCCAACACTTTGGGAGGCCAAGGCAGGCAGATTGGCTGAGGTCAGGAGTTTGAGACCAGCCTGGCCAACAAGGTGAAACCCCGTCTCTACTAAAAATGCAAAAATTGGCTGGGCGTGGTGGTGGGTGCTTGTAATCCCAGCTACTCAGGAGGCTGAGGCAGGAGAATTGCTTGAACCCAGGAGACAGAGGTTGCAGTGAGCCGAGATCATGCCACTCCACTCCAGCCTGCGCAACAAAGCAAGACTGTTTCAAAAAAAAAAAAAAAAAAAAGCATGGTAAGTGCTGTAGTTTGGATGTTTGCCCCCTCCAAAGCTCATGTTGAAATTTTATCCCTAATGTTGGAGGTGGGCCCCAATGAGAGATGTTTGAGTCATGGGGGTGGATCCCTCATGAGTAGAGTAATATACTCTGGATGGAGATGGAGAGTGAGTTCTCACTCTTTTAGTTCCCACAATAGCAGGTTGTTAAAAGGAACCTGGCCCATCCCCCTCTTTCTCCTTCTTGCTTCCTCTTTCACCATGTGATATCTGCACACTCCAGCTCCCCTTCACCTTCCACCATGAGTGCAGCAGCACGTGAGGCTTTCACCAGAAGCAGATGCTTGGGCCATGCTTCCTGTGCAGCCTGCAGAACTGTAAGCAAAATAAAACTCTTATTTATAAGTTACTCAGCATCATGTATTTCTTTATAGCAACACATAATAGACTAAGACAGTAAGGAAAACTTTATTCAGGACCATTGCCATAGGTATAGGGACCATGACAATGGCGTCTTGCATTGAAGAGAGATATTGGGCTCAACTCCAAATATGGCATGGGCAAGTGGGAATTTATAATCAAGGAGCAGTGTGGGGGTCAATGGATAGAAAATTACCAAGAGAATCAGGAGCAAGAGGGAGATTCTGGCTAAACCAGCCTAATAGGATTCTTGCTGAAGATAGGCCTGGGCCATCAGACATCACCTGGGGTATGATGAAGGATGAGAAGCCTGATCAGATATGGAGGATGATCAGATATTGGAGATGGGGGGTTTTTGCTAAACTGACTCAGAAAGGTTCTTTCTTAAAGTTGGATTTTGCAAGGAAGATACACACCTGACTGAAGTTTGGCCAAGCAAGGAATCTTTGTTAGTATTACTTCTTGTTTAAGGAAAGAACAGACATTCATCTTTCCCTCAAACAATATTAAGTCCCTTTTCTTGTTTGATCACCTTTTATTCATTAAGGACCAGTTGAATCATCTGTTGGGACTCGGTAGCAGAGGGTATTTCCTGGATAGTGTGAGCCACAGGCCTTTAATGTGGGAAGTTTAGTTTCCAGAAAAATAAAATTAAAAAAAGATTAATAGTTGGAAAGAACTATAAAGACAGTTTCTGAGTCCAGAGGGCAGCTGATCAATAAGGTTTCTAGATGCTGGGCTTGTAGTATCTTCAGTTGGAGTGAGAAGAGGCATTGGATTAGTGTGCACTTTGAATGCCATAAACATGGGCCACACACAAGCTGTTGTGGTAATTTTTCTGAAGCTTATGTCAAGTCATCCAGTTTAGTTTGAAGGACTTCAAGAAAAGGAAAGTTTATAATTTTAGTGATTCCAAGCCAGAATAGCAGGAAAAAAATAAAATATTAATTTGGAGTGTTGTAGCTAAATATTGTAGTAAACTAGAAAACTTGAGGATCTATTGCAGATTGCAGGTAGATAATAAAACCTCAGAAAGCAAAAACAAAAACAAAAAAAACACAGAGCTAGAATCTAATATTGGGTGCACTGCAGTTTTCTCCTGAAACATAACTTTTCTCTCTATATTCACTCTCATTTCTGTCAAAGATAATCAAAATCAGATTGATTTGTTTGCTAAATAAGTTTAATCTCATTAAACTTGTACTGGTTATGTACACAAGTGCAGTAAGAGTATTGATTGACCATTTAGGCTCTTTTTTTTTTTTTTTTTTTTTGAGACAGAGTCTCGCTCTGTCACCCAGGCTGGAGTGCAGTGGCGCAATCTCGGCTCACTGCAAGCTCCGCCTCCCGGGTTCACGCCATTCTCCTGCCTCAGCCCCCTGAGTAGCTGGGACTACAGGTGCCCGCCACTGCGCCCGGCTAATTTTTTGTATTTTTAGTAGAGACGGGGTTTCACCGTGTTAACCAGGATGGTCTTGATCTCCTGACCTCGTGATCCGCCCACCTCGGCCTCCCAAAGTGCTGGGATTACAGGCTTGAGCCACCGCGCCCGACCATTTAGGCTCTTTTAAAGGTTGCGTTTGTCAGATAAGAAATCTCAGATTAAGCTTTTTGTTTTTGTTTTTTTAGATGGAGTCTCCCTCTGTCTTTCAGGCTGGAGTGTAGTAGTGCGATCTTGGCTCACTGCAACCTCCGCCTCCTGGGTTCAAGCGATTCTTCTGCTCAGCCTCCTGAGTAGCTGGGATTACATGCGTGTGCCACTATGCCTGGCTCATTTTTTGTATTTTTAGTAGAGATGGGGTTTTCACCATATTGGTCAGGCTGGTCTTGAACTCCTGACCTCCTCATCCACCTGACTTGGCCTCCCAAAGTGCTGGGATTACAGGCGTGAGCCACTGTCTCCAGTCAGATTAAACTTTTAAAAGCCACTTGAGGCTGGGATACAAGCTCAAAACTTGTCATTAGTCTGCACCTGTTACATTTATAGATTTAGATAAATTTCTCTCTTCTTGAGGTCCCTAAAATATCCCAAGCTTTCCAGATCTGCCAAGAAGTGACATTCATTACTTTCCTGTAAGTCTGGGAACCCTAGAGCCAGTTTTTCCAAGATGGTACTTTATTGCTTCCATAAAGTCAAACTTAGTCCCATAAAGCCTTCTGGTCATATCTGAAAACATGATGTTTCAGTCAAAGCCTTGGTGATATAACCTGTGTTTCTAGTTTGTCCTGTTACAAAGACAACAGATTCTTATTAAACTTGTGCAAATAAATACATTGCCATAAAAATAAGAATATTCACAAATAGTTTCCAAATTCTGGAGAGATAAGTTAGGGAGAAAAAGTGAATGTTTCCATTTTGCACAAAAGTATTCTTTACTGAATTGGTGTAAGCTAGAGATAGCTTAAAAAAAAAGTTTTCTCAAATCTGGAAAACAAAACATTTAAAGAACTAGCAATGTTACAAACAAAAAGTCATTTTAAAAATTATTCTCATCAGTTCATTCAGTACCATGTAATTAAATCTTGTTTTGCTTGATCTTGGGTTACTAGTTACATGAACCCATTAGTTTTATTAGAGTTCTGGAAATTCTTACCAGTCCAATGGTATGATGTTAAAGTTGTTCAGAAACCTGTATTCCAGAATACTCATAAGAGTATTTTCCATAAATCTCCTTGAAGAAGAAGCCATTTTGGACTGTAGCCAATTTCAAATGCTTTTAGAGAACAATTAAATTAAAACAATAACTGTCTACAGATGACAAGGACTTAAAATGTCCATGGTTAAAAAATCCAATGAGAGTTCATTACAATGATGCAATTTATAAGAAAATTTGGTTAGCATGGCATACAGCATTTTAACATAATAACCAAAATTATGACTGATAACATACTAGATTTCTAGGAATCTCATACAATTTTTGTACACTTATCTCAATAATATATCCATAAATATACTTAAAGATGGCTTAGCATCACTTATTATTTGAATGCTACACATATAATTTAACATATTAAATAAATCTAATTAGTTTAATGTCTCTTTTTTGTTTTTTATTTATTTTTTATTTATTTTATTTTTTATTTTTCTATTTATTTTATTTTTTTAATATTATTAATGTCTCTTTCATGCAAAAAAAAAAAATATTCTTTGTGGCTTTCTGAGGGTCCAATATGGAGAATCTTTAGTCAATTTGAGGTCAAAAAGACTTAATTTAGAATGTGATTTTGGGAAGATTGTCAAAAATGTCAAACAGTTTAAAACATTAACCTAAAGTATAATAAAAAAAATTAAATATGACCATAGCTATGTATTTAATAAAAGCTCCATTAAAAGATTTTAAAGGCAAATTCAGATTACATAGCTGTGAACAAGGACTTAGCTCCTTTAATATTGAGAAGACTCACTTTTCTTAAGTAACCAAAAACCTAATAAAACAACATGAAACTCAAGAAATTATCTTGATGCAGCAGAGTCTGTGTTTCTGAGGCCAATTACTTAAAAGGAAAAAAATACTCTTTACATTCTCAGACCAACATTCCAAGAAAACTACCATTTTAACGGAGAAGATCAAATTCTACTTTTGAATCAATGTATTACTAAGTTTTAATAAAACCTTATAAATAAATCTACCCAATCTCAGTCATCTTAGACCATACAAGATAAGATTTTCACAATCCTTCTAGACATCTTTTCTTATTTACTTTTGCAACAGACATACACCAGGCAATTAAGCAATTTACTTTTACTATATATTCTGTTCTTAGGTTGAATTTATGGTCTTATGGCCTTAAACATCTAACAGTAACAACACAAAGTTGTCTAATCAGCAAAGCCAGGTAAAATAAGTGTATGCTGACAATTCTGAAAATGTTTCTACTTTTATTTTACCAATATTTTTTAAACTAGCTTTTATTTACTAAGAAATATCCTAGATTATGTGAACTTAAAAAAAATTGGGTCAGTTTCTACTTTTCTGAAAATTTTATACATTCTTATTTGTTTGAGTGCTCATTTATCCCTAGCCAATTTGGGTATTTTAGTTTGGTAATAACATTGCAGGTAGAAAAGTATCACATATACATAACATAATAACATAGATACACACATGTACACATACACAAACATAGACTGATGTAACCAGATCTTATGACTTTTCATTTAAAAAATTTTAACCAGGCCAGGTGGAGTGGCTCATGCCTGTAATCCCAGCACTTTGGGAGGCTGAGGCGGGTGGATCACCTGAGGTCAGGAGTTTGAGACCAGCCTGGCCAACATGGCATAACCCCATCTCTACTAAAAATACAAAAATTAGCTGGGTGTGGGGTGTGGTGGCGCCCGGCTGAGGCACAAGAAACACTTGAACCCAGGAGGCGGAGGTTGCAGTGAGCCGAGATTGCCCCGCTGCCCTCCAGCCTGGGCAATGAAGCGAGACTCTGTCTCAAAAAAAAAAAAAGAAAAATTTAACCATGAGGCAGTAAAACAGAGTAATACAAAAATACAAACTCACTGGTTTATCTCCACTTTATATTGTTATCCAAATTGTGTTTCTGATGAAAAAGGGATAAGTTGAGTTGACCTACATAACAAAGGCTAAAGCTTTTTACCAAAAAAAAGCTTTGGTAAAAAGCTTGTGGAGGAGGTTTTTTAAGATTTTTTTTTTTTTACTTTCTCAGTTTCCAAATAGTTTCTTTTTTTCTCCTATTATCAGCCACAGGTGCTTGTTTTTGAGGGGCCTCTGAGTCCCTTGAGAGCCCCCTCAAAGGAGGGTAGGATAGGGTTCCTGAAGTTCAGCAGAAAAGAAACGGGTCTGGCAAGAGTGGACAGAGAAATAGTCAGCAGAGACTTGAGAAGAGGGGTTTCAGGTGACAGAGTTCCCATGGGAGAAGCAGGATCCAATAGAGAGAAGAGAAAGAGCAGAGAGGTTTTATAGAGAGCAGGGAAGAACAATTTGTAGCCCAGGGAATCAGGGAATAACCCCCCACTCAGAAAAAGAGAGCCAGAAAGAAGAGACTTCCAGTCTAGGGACTCAGAGAATAGCCCACTCAGAACAAGAAGCCCACACGAAGACCTTCCTGCCCTGAGGATTCCTTTCAAAAGAAGCCTGGGGCTCTACCCCAGCTTCAGAGAGAATACTTATCCCTTAAGATTCGAAATCTGTCCCTAGCCATCAAAGGGCTTTTGTCTGGAGCAATGGCTCAGGAATCTAATTCACCAATGGATCCTTAATCAGTCAGAAATGACAACAAAGGCTTCAAAGGCATGCATTTAGGGTCCTGAGTGAGAGGCCCAGGATCCAGTGATGAATCTGTCCTATTTGAGTTTCAACACCATAATTGTTAAAGAAAAAATTATTCGGTGATACTTTAAATGCACAGTAAAGAAGACTTTATTCAGGACCATCACCATAGATACAGGAACCACTGCAACACAGTCTTGGAGCTGGGGAGAGAGATGGGCTTAACTCTCAATACATCATGGGCAAGTAGGAATTTACAGCCCAAGAGCAATGCAGGGGTCAGTGAATGGAAAATCACTAAGAGGAAACATCAGGAGTAAGGGAGATTCTGGCTAAACTGACCTAAAAGAATTCTTGCTGAAGACTGGCCAGGGTGATCAGACATCACCTGCAGAATGGTGAAGAACGAAGAACCTGATCAGATATTGAGAATGAGGGGTTCTTTGGTAAACTTGGCAGTGTTCTTTGCTAAAGCTGGATTTTGCGAGGAAGTGCACAGTTTAGCCTAGCTGAAGATTTAGAAGCCTGACTAAAGTTGGCCAAGCAAAGAATCTTTGTTATCAACGTATTCCATCAAGCCTCACATCCCTGCCTTAAATGATCAAACCATCCACACTCCTGTATGCTACTGTTCTCCATGAAAAGTTACTTCTTCTTTGTCTTAACCAAAATCCAGCCATTCTAGAAAGACACCAGAAGGCTTTCTGCAGCCTCTAAAATTTCCCCACATTCTAGACCCAAATCCTTTTCCTTTCCCTGCTGCTTTTAGATCCACATTGTGTAACCCTCATCGAGAAACCTCAGTTTCTTGGAGTCATTCTGTCTTTTTTTTTCTTTTTTGAGATAGAGTTTCCACTCTTGTCGCCCAGGCTGGAGTGCAGTGGCACGATCTCAGTTCACTGCAACCTCTGTCTCCCAGGTTCAAGCGATTCTCCTGCCTCTGCCTCTTGGGTAGCTGGGATTACAGGCGCCTGCCACCAGGCCTGGCTAATTTTTTGTATTTTTAGTAGAGTCAGGCTTTCATCATTTTGGCCAGGCTGGTCCCGAACTCCTGATCTCAGATGATCCACCTGCCTTGGCCTCCCAAAGTGCTGGGATTATAGGCGTGAGCCACCGAGCCAGGCCATTCTGTCTTTTTACATAATGTAACTTGTACTTTTATGTAGTAAGTTATCACAATGCTGTGAGACACTCTGAGGAAGAGTATTTTACTGTTTCATTCCCATTACCCAATCAGGAAGTCTTAGCAGGCAGATTTTAACAAAAATATAAGACACAACTGTGTCCTAGCTTTTCTCACATACTTCCTTCCTCACACTTCACACATTTCTTTTTCTCAGCACTCACTCTTAAGTAATAATTTATTTCCCCTGAATATTATTTACCTTCTGTGGGCTACATTACATATCAGCTGAAAGCATGATCAAAACAGTTATATTTGTGAATAATTTTATTTTGGTTTATTTCTTAGCAGAAGGAGGAGTTAGTAGTAACATTTGTAGGCTGGGCACAGTGGCTCACGCCTCTAATCCCAGCACTTTGGGAGGCTGAGGCAGGCGGATCACGAGGTCAGGAGATCGAGACCATCCTGGCTAACACGGTGAAACCCTGTCTCTACTAAAATACAAAAAAATTAGCCGGGCTTGGTCGTGGCCGCCTGTAGTCCCAGCTACTCAGGAGGCTGAGGCAGGAGAATGGTGTGAACCCGGGAGGTGGAGCTTGCAGTGAGCCGAGATCGCGCCACTGGACTCCAGCTTGGGCGACAGAGAGAGACTTCATCTCAAAAAAAAAAAAAAAAAAAAAAAAGAAAGTAACATTTGTAATCTCCCAGAGATTGCCAAGGAAAACATTCTCCTGGCTGAATTTATGTAGAGTTCATCATCTAAGCATAAAATATTTTATAAAGGAATGGGCCAATCAAATAACTGCTATGCAGTCGACACCATAAACCAAGTTAACTTAGTACCACTCTAAATAGTTGCTGGGAATATAATGATTTTCAAAGACATGATCTCTAGAAATAAATAACTAAAAGAGAAGCACAGGGTCATGCATTTATGCATACACATAAGCAGGGACTAGAGACCAAGAATAGAAATAAAGGAGGTTTTTACACTTGGGGTGGTAAGGTCGCAATGATTCATTTGGAGAGAAGGCAGAAGCCCTTCTTTAGTAAATGCAAAGCACCATGTGTTTAATGAAGATACATGACCTAAGCTTTGAAGATCATTTAACTAATTCAATAACCTTACCAAGTACCCATTACTACACCTCAACAATCAAATTTACAGTGATATCTTTGAGTTAAATCTCTCCATAGATGTCCAGAAACAGCTTAATTCTGTTAACTGCTGCCCATTGAATTATGCTTTATTTGGTTGTAGAATTTCATGTCATCTGTTATTCTCCCTCACAACTTGGGAGATGTTAATCCTGTATTGTCTGTTCTCATTGTTGATGAAGAGAAGTCTGTGATAATGTAATTGTCCTTCCTTTGCAGGTAATCTGCCTTCCATCTCTGGTTGATTCAAAAATATTGTATTAGGCTTCAGTATCTTGTATTTTACTGTGGTATGTCTACATATGGATTTATACTTATTGAGTTTGCTCAGAGCTTGGAGTATTTCCTCAATCTTAAAGGCCCTAGTTGTGAAAATGTTACTACAGAAAAACTTTCTTTTTTTAACTTACAATCCTTTTTACTGGGAAATAAATTTAAGATTATAGATAAGTTTGAAAATAAAAACATTGTTAGAACAAAAAATACTCATATGGCCGTTACCCTAATTTGTCTATTATTATTTTATTAAATTTAGGTTACCATTTGTTCTCTCTCTCTCTCTCTCTCAATAAATATCCCAATTTTCAGTCTTTAGATCTAAATCTTTCAGCAGCCTGGACTATCATGGCCCCAGCGTAATGCTTGGCTTTGTACTTCATGAGGGAAGAAATTTTTATTTTTTTAATCTTAAGTTCTAGGGTACATGTGCACCACATGCAGGTTTGTTACATAGGTATACATGTGCCATGTTGGTTTACTGCACCCATCAACTTGTCATTTGCATTAGGTATTTCTCCTAATGCTATCTGTCCCCCAGCCCCCCACCCCCTGACAGGCCCCAGTGTGTGATGTTCCCCACCCTGTGTCCATGCATTCTCATTGTTCAACTCCCACCTGTGAGTGAGAACATGCGGTGTTTGGTTTTCTGTCCTTGTGATAGTTTGCTGAGAATGATGGTTTCCAGCTTCATCCGTGTCCCTGCAAAGGACATGAACTTATCTTTTTTTATGGCTGCATAGTATTCCATGGTGTATATGTGCCACATTTTTTTAATCCAGTCTATCATTGATGGACATTTGGGTTGGTTCCAAGTCTTTGCTATTGTGAATAGCACCACAATTAACATATGTGTGCATGTATACATCTTTATAGTAGCATGATTTATAATCCTTCAGGTATATACCCAGTAATGGGATGGCTGGGTCAAATGGTGTTTCTAGTTCTTGAGGGATCACCACACTGTCTTCCACAATTGTTGAACTAATTTATGCTCCCACCAACAGTGTAAATGCATTCCTACTTCTCCACATCCTCTCCAGCACCTGTTGTTTCCTGACTTTTTAATGATCACCATTCTAACTGGTGTGAGATGGTATCTCATTGTGGTTTTGATTTGCATTTCTCTCATGACCAGGGATGATGAGCATTTTTTATGTGTCTGTTGGCTGCATAAATGTCTTCTTTTGAGAAGTGTCTCTTCATATTCTTTGCCTACTTTTTGATGGGGTTATTTGTTTTTTTCTTGTAAATTTAAGTTCTTTGTAGATTCTGGATATTAGCCCTTTGTCAGATGGGTATATTTCAAAAATTTTCTTCTATTCTGTAGATTGCCTGTTCACTCTGATGAGAGTTTCTTTTGCTGTGCAGAAGCTCTTTAGTTTAATTAGATCCCATTTGTCTATTTTAGCTTTTGTTGCCATTGCTTTTGGTGTTCTAGTCATGAAATCCTTGCCCATGCCTATGCCTTGAATGGTATTGCCTAGGGTTTCTTCTAGGGTTTTTTTGGTGTGGGTCTTACATTTAAGTCTTTAATCCATCTTCAGTTAATTTTTGTATATGGTGTAAGGAAGGGATCCAGTTTCAGCTTCCTACATATGGCTAGCCAGTTTTCCTAGCACCATTTATTAAACAGGTGATCCTTTGAGGGAAGAAAATTATTTCTAATATTTTAATCCAGCTATGTATGTAAAAAGAAGTCTTTTTCATATTTTATCTATTATTTTTGTATGATTGGAGTATGAGTCAAACATCTCAACATAAATAAAAAGTTACATTTCAGTAATTTTTTTTCTAAAATTACAAAACACTAGTGGTCAAAAACACTACTATTTCCAATTCTTTTTACTTTGTTAACATTACTTTTTGTACTTATGAGAGAAGAGTTTGCAATCCAAAAAGAGCAGGAAGGAAAAGAGATTTGAGATTTTTTCTCCCGCTTGCTCTATACATATAAGATATTTATGTATCTATATATCAACAGTTGACCTCTGAATAAACTATGTGAGTCCACTTATAGGTGGATTTTTTCAGCCAAATACAGATTGAAAATATAATATTTGTGGGATGTGAAACCCACATATGTGGAGGGCCAACTTTTCATATGCGAGCTCTGCAAGGTTGACTATGGGACCTGAGTATGTGCAGACTTCGGTATACGCAGGGCTCCTGAACCCAATACCCTACTAATACCGAGGGATGACTGTATAAGTCTCTATCTATCTACTCTATCATATATATATATATATATATATATATATATATATATATACACACACACACATACATACACACACAAATATGTGTATATGTGTGTATATATATACATACACACACAAATATGTGTGTATATATATATATACTTCCTGTATTACTTTGCTAGGGTTGTTATAACAATTACTGAAGACTGATGAGTTAAACAACAGAAATTTATTTTCTGGAGGCTAGAAGTGTGAGGTCAAGGCATCAGATGTGTTAATTTTATTCTGAAATTTCTCTCCTTGGCTTTTAGATAGTCATTTTCTCATCTTGTCTTCTCATGGTCTTTTTTCTGTGCACATGTATGTCTGTACCTAAATTTCCTCTTCAAATAAGGACACCAGTGATATTGGATTAGGACCCACACATGTGACCTCGTTTTACATTAGTTACCTCTTAAGAGTCTCTATCTCCAAATATAGCCACCTTCTGATATACCGGGGTGGCAGGAGGCAGGGTACAGCATATGAATTTGGGGAAAGGACACAATTCAGCCCATAACATATGCAATATATTCTTCCCTGATCTATATTATATAACTTTTATATATAATACATATATAATTTAATATAAATTTTAACCCCTTGATTAATTTTCTCACTGCAGAGAAAACAAGACGTAAAGAAAAGCTTCAGGTGATATCGTTTTTAAATGAGTAAGAATTGAGCCTGCCCTTAACACAAGAATGAAGTAGAAATAAACTGACTTAGGGAACAGTATAAAAAAGTTCTCTTATGAGTCAAGATTTCCGTGTGATGTCATCATTTTTTCCAGGGATTAAATGTAGAATATATTGCATGCCCATATTGAGGTGGAATCATAAACTTATTTCAGACTTATTATAATGTCTCATTTTCTCATGCCTTCACCACTGAACTTGTACTTAGCTGGGGATTGAGCTGAAAATTTGCCTTTTCTGTGTCTAGCATAGTTGCACCAAATCTGACCTTAATCCTCAATTTTCCTCTCTGTAATATCTTGTTTCCAAATATGAGGCTCACATGGAATTTTCTCTTGTTAGAAATATAACTGGCAAGGCCAATCAAAACCATTCATTCCATTCAGTTGCCTGTGAACAAGCTTGATTTGCTTTGTTATTAATACAGCTTCTTGGGGGTTAAGTAGAAAGTTCTTTTGTAAATATCCCTCAGTTTAAGTATATATAGTTTACATTTCCAAGCAAACTATAAATTCTCTGAGAAAGGCCCGGCGCAGTGGCTCAAGCCTGTAATCCCAGCACTTTGGGAGGCTGAGATGGGTGGATCACTGGAGGTCAGGAGTTTGAGACCAGCCTGGCCAATGTGGTGAAACCCCATCTCTACCAAAAATACAAAAATTAGCCAGGCATCGTGGTGCACACCTGTAATCTCAGCTTCTGAGGAGGCCAAGGCAAGTGATTAAACCCAGGAGGTGGAGGTTGCAGTGAGCTGAGATCGCACCACTGCACTCCAGCCTGGGTGACAGAACTAGACTCTGTCTCAAAAAAAAAAAAAAGAAATTCTGTGAAAAGATCTGTGATTTCCATTCTCCTTTATAGTAATCGTTAAGCACTCACAATTAGATGGTTATAACAACTATCAAAGAAAAACAATTATTTTAGTAAATATTTTTCGTCATTTTCTCCTTTCTAAGCCCTATGCTATGCACTAAAAACTGCAGAGGAAATCAACATATTCTCTACCTCACAGCAGATTTCTTGGAGAGAGATGGGGGTGGGGAGGGGAATAAGGGTTGCTAAATGTTGTCAACATTGTAATACAACTGTCAAAGGGAGATAGTTATTAGGGAGGCAAAGTGCTCAGGCTCAGATTTCAGGTTGCCTAGATTTGAATTCTGTCTTCACTGCTTCTTTTGTGATTTTCCCAAATTACTTAAGCTTTTTAAACCACAGTTTCCTCATCCTTAAGATAGGGATAATAAATAGAACTTACCTCATAAAATTGCTATGAATATTATAAGTGATTATGAAGTTGATTAAATTTCCCCAATGCTTCATACAAAGAAAGGACTCAAAGGATATGCTAGTTCATAGTAGGGGTGTAGAAGAAGATACCCCTTCTCTCCTGGGATATAGGGTATACATAACTGTCCACTATAAAATTGAAGATAGGCTAGAGAAAAGTTAAAAATGAAGAATCTAATAACTCTTGAGCCAAGAGAAAATGAAACATGAGGGAAAGGGAGAAGTTCTAAATGAGGTCCACATT
The DNA here is from genome assembly GCF_028878055.3 of Symphalangus syndactylus. Taxonomy (NCBI): domain Eukaryota; kingdom Metazoa; phylum Chordata; class Mammalia; order Primates; family Hylobatidae; genus Symphalangus; species Symphalangus syndactylus. The sequence goes on from NC_072440.2 coordinate 49,195,060, forward strand.
TGTCGTGGGCCACTGAATGGTGGTGCCGTTCAGGCAGAGGAAACCCAGAAGGAGGAGTCATTCTGTAGTTAGAGGGCACTTAATGAGATAATATTAGAGATAACTGAGTTGAGTTGTTGGTACATATCTGGGTGCAAAGTCTCCATAGGTCCGGAATTTTGAATAGTTTTCTGGAGTCATCTGGTTATTGTTAAAGCCAAGAGAATTGGTGAGATCACAGAATACAATAATGATCAGTAAGAGGGAAGGGAAGAGAGCCAAGAATGGGACACTGGGAAGCACACACATTTAATTAAGGTTTGGTAAGGGGAAAGGTGTCAGCAGAGAATGTAAAGGTGAAATAATGGGAGAAATAGGAGGACATCAAGGAGAAAGTCATGTTTTGGAAAAAACGAAAAGGACACATTTTCAAGAAAGACATTGTCAATAGTTTAAAAGTCACAAAATAGTAGAGTATAATGACAATTTAAAAAAACAAAATCTATTGCTTTTGTTAATTAAATAACTAGTAACCTCGGCTGCAGCAATTTCAGTAGAGTGATGAGAGTTGACACCAAACTGCAGCAGTGGAGTGAAAATAAGTGGGAAGAAAGAGTGAGGAAGTGGAGGACAGTCTTTTTTTTTTTTTTAATAAAAATATTTTCCCAAACTGTCTTTTTTGGAACTTCCAACATGTCTGCTTAAGAGCTTGTCTAAGTTGAATTCATTCGAACTTCTTGAACCTAATTAGTTTCTTTTTGCTGTTTTTTTTTTTTTTTTTTTTTTTTTTGAGATGGAGCCTTGCTCTGTCACCCAGGCTGGAGTTCAATGGCGCAATTTTGGCTCACTGCAACCTCCTCCTCCTGGGTTCAAGCAGTTCTCCTGCCTTAGCCCGATTAGTTTTAAAGACGCTGCATATATTGGCAGGGAAGATCTAGAACACAAAGTCAAACTTCCAATTATCTCCCTTCAGTTCTCAAATGAAGAGTTCATTTGTTGCAAGGAATGGGGATCTGGGCTTCAGGGAGAAGAATAGAGTTTTAGGAGGAGAGTTCTAAAACTAAACGGAAGGAGGGTTCTTTGCGATACCAAGGATTTGCAGGACTCTATTTACAATGAAATGTTAGTTTCAGACAGCCCAGGAGGAATAGGTCTATTAAAGGAAAGCAAGAGTAGTTGGCCTAAGGAAACAACTTGCATTGGAGCCTGAGAGTGAGTATAGTAATGACCACGTGAGATACCCATTTGACTCAAGTACTTCAAAGCATTGCCAGTATTAGTCTTTGCTCCATAATCAAGTGGGGAAAAAGTGAAATGTCTTTGAAGAGCATTTCCTGTAGGTGGCGTTTGAGGAGGTCCTGAAAATTCCAAACCTACAAATATTAATGGCAAAGAATAAAAATTTGTTTATGTAAAATACTTTTAAAAATCTTTCTAAATAGCAAGACATTATATATTATCATTGTTAAAAGATAAATGAATTGAGAAATATCATTAGAATTATAGGCAGCAGATAAAATGGTCACTTTTTTTTTTGAGACTGAGTCTTGCTCTGTCGCCAGGCTGGAGCACAGTGGCGTGATCTCAGCTCATTACAACCCCCAACTCCCTGGTTCAAGTGATTCTTCTTCCTCAGCCTCCCGAGTAGCTGGGATTACAGGCACGTGCCGCCACCCCAGCCAGTTTTTGTATTTTTACTAGAGACGCGGTTTCACCATGTTGGGCAGGATGGTCTCGATCTCCTGACCTTGTGATCCACCCGCCTCAGCCTCCCAAAGTGTTGGGATTACAGGCATGAGCCACTGCGCTCGGACAAAAGGTCACTTTTTAAACTTAAAAATTATTAAGAAAACAGTGAAAACAATATTTAAAAGAGTAGAAGATAGGGAAAATTATTACACAGAAAAAGATAAACAACAGAGAAAGATAAATAAATTGCCAGTGAATATGTAAAAAGATGCTCAGCACCAGCGGTAGTTCAAATCTAAATAGCATTGAGTTAGCATTTTTTAACTAATAAATTGGCAAAACTTATATTTTGATAAAACCCAGTGTTGTTGACATTCCAAGAAAAAGGGCTATGCTCACACAGCCTTGGAGCATGTGCACATTGATGATTTTTCTGGCGTAAAAATTAGTGGTTTCTATGAAAATCAGCAATGTAATTCACAATCGCTAAGACATGGAATCAACCTAGGTGTCCATCAATGGTGGATTGGATAAAGAAAATGTGGTACATATATGCCATGGAATACTTTGCAGCCATAAAAAAGAATAAAATCATGTCCTTTACAGCAACATGGATGCAACTAGACACCATTATGCTAAGCGAATTAACACAGGAATAGAAAACCAAATACCACATATTCTCACTTAAAGCAGGAGCTAAACATTGAGTACACATGGGCACAAAGATGGGAACAATAGAAACTGGGGACTACTCAAGGGTGGAAGGAGGGAGGGGGTAAAGGTTGAAAAACAACTACTGTGCCTAGTACCTGGGTGATCGGATCAATCATGCAGCAAACCTCAGCATTACACAACATACCCATGTAACAAACCTGCACGTGTATGCACTGTATCTAAAATCAAAAGTTGAAATTATAAAAAATAAAAAAATAAAATCAACAATGCATATTTCTCTCACACAGCAATCACTATGATGTATTTCAAATAATATATGCATAAGGATGTTCATCGCAGTGTTGTCTGCAAGGGCAAAGTGAGAGCAATCTGAATAACCATCAATATGACACAGAGTAAGTAATTTTTGGTACGTCTGTACAATGCCTCATGCAGTCACCACTGTAAGCATGGGAAAGAGAGACATCTATTATGAAATGACCATTAAGACATATGAGTACATGATAAATGCAAGGTTCATGAATAAATAGTATGTATACTAGTATAGCATACTTCTTTCTAAGAAAGAAACTGTAACATATACAAGAATGGACCAGAAATTATTAACAATAGCTAACTTTGGTGATAAGACTGTAGGTAGTAAAAAGCCAGACTTTCATTTCTCATTTTAAACCCAATGAGTTATTTAAATCTAACCCTACTGCATTCATTATCTTTATAATAAAATAAATACGTGTAACAATGAAACATAGTTTTTAAGTATTTGGGATATAAATTAAGCATTAATATATTACACCTCTTAAACTTTGTACTTTAGTATCCCAATTCTCTGTGAGAACTCTGAAAGCTTCATCTTTCACAGTTTAGGTAATTCTTTGGTGTTTTATTTTATTATTTTCTTGACCTGAGATTAGCACTGTCAGATCTCCAAACTGCTAAGCTTCTCTTTGGCAGATCAAATGCTTCTTCTTAAAAAAATCAATTTTTTTAAATTTATTTCATAGGATTTTTGTTCTCTCTCTCCCTCTTTTTGTGCATATGTGTGTGTGTCTGATTAGTCTTTATTCTTTTAAAATGGTTAGTCCTGATAGACCTCTTTCTTCAAAATTTTTCTCAGTTGTTTGGCAGTTTGCTCTCAGCTTACAATTAAAGATCAATTTCTGACTTGTCTTGTTCTAGAAAACCTCAATGGAAATTACAGCAAGCTGAATAGGATATTAATTAAAAACATAAACCTGGTGAAATCCGAACATAGAGGCTCCAATTCAAAGATACTTCCAATAGTTGACATGGCCATTCATTCCTTAAAACCAGCTATTTTTCTTTCAAATTACATTACCTTTAATTCTGTAAATTGGATGTTATATTGTACCATGAAAACTGCTGTGAATAATTATAAGACTCATTGCTGAGTGATGTGACTTCTTCCTCAAGGCTATTTCTGAGGGAAGTTGTACAATTAGATCTTTAGGTATTGTGACTTGTTTTGGAAATCATGGTGGCCCTCCAGGGAGCTAATGAATCTTTAATTATTTAGAGGTTCACATGAGACCCCTTGCAGATATAAGCACATTAGCTCTGTAGCTAAGGGAACATTTAAAAACAGTAACATGACATGTGTCAGACATAGAGGAAAGATGAAGAATCAAGTAGAAGCTAATGCAAACAGAAGAGCTGCCAGGTCTCTGTGGCACTCTGTAGCTCTCTCTGTCAGTATTTGGTTGGCAATGTAGACATAGTGGATGAGTGCAATTACATATGTTAGGCTTATTCTGAAATGCAGGAGCCTATTAAATTTTCATGTAGAAGCCTGACAAGCAAACTGTATCTAGGATATACTTTGATAACTTTGAGTTGAGAGCCAAATTTTTTGAAGGTAAACCATCTCCCTGTTTTAAAGTAGTGTTTACAATTATAAAAATATTAATACATCTGTAATATAAAATATTTAGATACAAATACTACAAATGCAAATGAATTTTTTTTTTTTTTTTTTTTTTTTTACTTCTGCATTCAACTTTTCTCTTCTCCCTTTAGGGAAAACACTTTTGTGTAAAGGCCTCCAAAATATATCTAGAGGTGTGTATATGTTAAAAACATGTATACATATAATGCATAACCAAACAAATGAAATATCCTAAACATATGGACCTGAAAATTGCTTATAATAAATTTGGACTAAACATATGGGCATAAATGTGGTTCAGAAGTGTCCAGTTGAAGCAACTTCACTTTGTTAGGTCAACAAAAGTTGGGGACACCAAGATCTACTCCTCTGATTTTGTTCTAGCATTATCTTAATGGAAATGTTTACTGAAATGGAAATACATGTAGTGGACATCGTGGTGGTATCTCAAGCATTCAGTGTTCCCTGCTCTCACACACTCCTAACCAAATAATGAATTTCTCAGCTTCACAATGTTTAAGTGACATGAGTCCCATGCCCAATTCTTGGTCATTGTAATTGGTGCATGAAGGATCATACGCCTTCTGCTAATCAAATCAGAATGAAGTACAACTTTTTCATTCCATGATTGAAGGGGGAAATGCCTTCTTTCCAAATGCAGCAGAGGAAGCACCAGGTACTAGGACTGGAAGTTGTCTACTCATGATATGATATTTTAAGCCATAGAATAAAACTGAGACCTAATGTCATAGTCCTTTCAGGTTGCTATACCAGAATATCACAGCCTGGATGGTTTATGAACAACATAAATTTATTTCTTATAGTTCTAGAGGCCAGGAAGTCCAAGATCAAGGTGTCAACAGATTCAGGGTCTAGTGAGGACTTGTTTCCTGGTTCATAGACAGCTGTCTTTTTGCTGTGTCCTCACATGGTGGAAGGGGCAAGGAAGTTCTCTAAGGTCTCTTTTATGAGGGCACTAATCCCATTCACGAGGGCTCTGTCCTCATGACCTAATCACCCCCCGAAGACCCACTGCCAAATATCATCACACCAGGGATTAGATTTAAATATACAAATTCTGGGGGGATACATTCAATCTATACCACTTAAGGTAGAGTGAAGAAACAGGGAGGACAAGAAGCATTTATTTTTTGTCATTATTAAACTTCTGCATTAAACTATCTTGAGCCTATACTATTGTTCAAAATCTATTATACGAGCCAGTTTGAATTTTGCTTTTTATTGTTTGCAACCAAAATTAACCTAATAAATTAACATGTACTATAATGTTAGATCATAATTCGTCTGTACTAGTAGTATTTGCTAGAGTGTTTAGGGCAATACTTGCTTGTTAACTTTTTAGTAAATATAACACTCCATGTTCAAATACATTTGGAAAATACTGAGCATTTCACCCTTTTAGAGACTCAAAACAGGCAGCACATTTTTAAAAAATAAAAATAAAACCAAATAGCATTTCATTTGGAGAATGGTATAAAAAAAGGTAATTTGATAAACTGGAGTTATCAGAACTCAGTGGATACTATGTGTTAGACATTATTATAAGCCATTAAACATTTTACAAGCTTGATACCTGAGTTAAAAATTAATAACCCAAAGACTCATTGGAAGAGAAAAGTTGACATATTTTTTATTATATTAATGACATAAAAATATCATAGCAATTAACCTCATTATATACAACAAATGAATGAACATAAATAATATTAAATAACAATTAGAAAGTCTCTCTGATTAAGCGTAGAAATAAATAGGCAGTGCTTTTGACCAATAAATGGAGGGCATACATTATTTTCAAATACCAAGCAAAAAGATTCTAAATGTAAAGGTTTTAGGCCCAAAATATGTTAGTCAATTCATGACAGCAGAAATTCAGCAGGTCATATTTTTTGGGTAATGTAAATGGCAATAGAAATCATGGACTAAAGTGTAACAAACAAGTAATATCTAGGCAGGTGGAAATTTTATTAAGATCTTTTAAAATAACTTCTGGACTACAGCAAAAATTCAAACTAAAATTCATCAGGGAGTCAGGGAGTGTCAAATGAAGAAGCATGGGGATTGAGGCAAAAACCCTGAATTATACCAATATTATCGTTTTTTTGAGACAGGATCTTGCTCTGTTACCCAGGCTGGAGTGCAGTGGTGCGATCACAGTTCACTGCAACTGCGACCCCCTAGGATCAAGGGATCCTCCCACCTCAGCCTCTTGAGTATCTGGGACTACAGACCATCATCACCACCACACCCGTCTAATTTATTTATTTTTTGTAGAGATGAGGTCTCACTTTGTGGCTCAGGCTGACCAGTATTATCTTAATGTTACAGAAAAAAAGTAATTCTGGCCATATATAGGTATTATTCTTTGCAGTGGAATATCATTTCAGAAATTTGTGCCAAACATAAAATTAGTTTGCTAGTAGTAAAAAGTAATTAAACTCTATAAATTATTATTACCCCTAGTATACTGGGGAATGGGCGTGTGTTCCAAATGAAAAAACTTGGGATGTCTAATGAGATGCTGTTTTCTGTCGCAGAAAATCTATGTAAAATGTTTTTTCTCACGTGTACACTGTTGATACTTGAGACAGCACATGTTAATACTTCAAGAAGTAAAGTAAATATGTTGATTATATCCACAGTTTTCATATTTATTAACTATATATTTCATTTTTAATGTAATGCCTATTGAAAAACCTGTAAATAGTTGTTTCTTAAAATTGAAAAGTACTGCCTAAGATTTTTCTATATATTTTCATATTTCACTTTTCCTGTGAGGTTAGAATGAACACTGTTAGCTAAGACATTTGGGCCTCCAAATCCTAAACCTTTTAGAATGTTAGTTTATTATTTGTTTTTTACCTAAATTATTTTCTGTTTATTCAAGAACCTGAGGTCTATCTAGTTACATTTTTATTTTTTTATGTTGAAACAAAGTCTCCCTCTGTTGCCAAGGCTGGAGTGCATTGGCATGATCTCGGCTTACTGCAACCTCTGCCTCCCAGGTTCAAGTGATTCTCCTGCCTCAGCCTCCCGAGTAGCTGGGATTACAGGGGCATACCACCACACCTAGCTAATTTTTGTATTTTTAGTAGAGATGGGGTTTCACCATGCTGGCCAGGCTAGTCTCAAACTCCTGACTTCGGGTGATCTGCCTGCCTCAGGATCCCAAAGTGCTGGGATTATAGGCATGAGCCACCATGCCTGGCTGTATCCAGTTACATTTTTAAGACTAGCCGGGCTTAATATATCTTTGGTCTTTAGCTCAATTCAATTTGTTGAATTTTGTCCATTGTACTTCATGTGACACAGAATATATCTTAATTTAAAAAGACGTATGTTTGTTGAGCTATCTGTTACATTTGTATATCTTGGAATTTTAAAAAATATAAACCACAGAAGCCAATTATGGCTGACATTAACAATAAATAGGTTTATCACAGAAATAGTGGGGAACTTGTAGAACTGTTGAGAAGGCTAGAAAGGCAGATCAAAGCTAGGCAGCCAGGAAATGTACACCAAACCATGCTGTAGAACTTATCCAGGGAGGAAACCACTGTCACCACCAGCAAGAAGTAACGCTGAAGCTGCAGAGAGCAACAATTGCAGCAATTGCTCAATCCTAGGCTAACTGCAAAGCTACCAGCACCACTCCCACTTGTTCACTATGCAACAGATATTGTAGCAGCTGCTACATGGCCTCCACCAGAAACAAGAGAAAGCATAATTGAATCTGCTTCTTTTTTTATTAATTCCGAAGTCGAAATTCAGCACTGGCAAACAGATTGGCAAAACCTAAATCATATGCTTGTACCCTAGCTGCAAAGGAGGCTGAGAAAGCAAGCATTTGGCATTTTAACTTCTAAAGCAGGAGGTGGTTTCTTGTTTTCATCAAAACTGATAGGGCTGAGGAATTCCTCAAACACAGAAACAAACATCAAATAATAAATATTCATGCTTTAACTTGTTCAATATCAATATAAACTTTCCCTTTTGAAAGTAAACACAAAAGACCCAAGCTTCCTTCTAGCAGAGTGCAACTATTTCTCTAATAATTGAACGTGTACCTACAATCTTTTGAACAACGAAACAATAAAAAATTCTCAATCACAGCATGTACTCTGAGTCTAAGAATTCTGGGTCATGTCCATTCCTCTACAAAGTTCTCCACTATACTCTCTTGACATTCTGCCATATATCATTTAAAAATTAAGTTAATCACCCTCAATAAGCCCTATTTTAAAAAGAGGGATAAATGGAGAGGAAAGAAGGAAACTTGTTAAGATACATAAGTATGCACAAGACAGTACAAGAAAAACAATGTGTTTGGATGTCAAGGCTCTCCTTTCTGCAAGTGGCCACCAGGTCACTGTTGGCATCTATGGCCATGTGCCCTCAGCTAACACCTCTGCTAGTCAGGGTTTTACCTTGTGAGATGACCCAATATTCATTCCTGACAGAGAAATGTCCTTGATAATCTATTTGTGTGAGTGTGCCATGATCATTGTTAATTTCTTTCATTAAAAAAAATAGACTTTATTTTTTGAGCAGTTTTAGCTTTATGGAAATATCGAGCAGAAAGTACAGAGTTCTCACATACTCTCACCTTTATCCTACCCCCAGTTTACATTAGGGTTCACTCTTTGTGTGGTACAGGTCTATGAATTTTGCAAAACGCATAATGTCATGTACCCATCATTACCAAAGTATTTTCAATCCCCTAAAAATCGCCTGTTTTGGAACTATTTATCTCGCTACCCATCCCCAAACCCCTGGCAACCACTGATGTTTTTTTTTTGCTGTTGTTGTTACTTAGTTTTTATTTCATAGTCATAAACTTAACTCAACTCTGCAATCCAGCTAGCGTGGAAGGGAACAAGGAAAACATGGAACCCAAAGGGAACTGCAGCAAGAGCACAAAGATTCTAGGATATTGCAAGCAAATGTGGTGGAGGGGTGCTCTCCTGAGCTACAGAAGGAATGAGTCTGGTGTTAAAATAAAACACAAGTCAAACTCAGTAGAATTGTCCACAGTCAGCAATGGTGATCTTCTTGCTGGTCTTGCCATTCCTGTACCCAAAGTGCTCCATGGCTTCCGCAATATTCACGCTTTCTTTCACCTTGCCAAAGGCCACATGCTTGCCATCCAACCACTCAGTCTTGGCAGTGCAGATGAAAACCTGGGAACCATTTGTGTTGGGTCCAGCATTTGCCATGGACAAGATGCCAGAACCTGTATGCTTTAGGATGAGGTTCTCATCATCAAATTTGTCCCCATAGAGGGACTTGCCACCAGTGCCATTATGGCATGTGAAGTCACCACCCTGACACATAAACCCTGGAATAATTCTGTGAAAGCAGGAACTCTTATAATGAAATTTCTCTCCAGTGCTCAGAGCACGAAACTTTTCTGCTGTCTTTGGAATCTTGTCTGCACACAGTTTGATGGAGACGCGGCCCGAGGGCTTGCCGTCAATGGTGATGTCAAAAAACACGATGGAGCTGACCATGGCTAATAGTACAGGGCTCCCAGCGACGGCTGTGTCTCCAAAGATAACCACTGATCTTTTTACTGTCTTTATAGTTTGGCCTTTTCCAGAATGTCGTATAGTTGAAATCACAGTATGTACCCTTTTCAGACTGGCTTCTTTCAGTTAGCAAAATGTATTTGTTTTTTCTGTATCTTTTTGTGGCTTGATAGTTTTTTCCTTTGGGCACTGAACAATATTACACTGTATGACTATACCATCGTTTGCTTATGTAGTCACCTATTGAAGGACATCTTGGTTGCTTCCAAGTTTTGGCAATTAGTCTTCATTAATTTTTTTCTTAGTTTCTTTCTTTTTTTTTTTTTTTTTGAGACAGAGTCTTGCTCTGTCACCCAGGCTGGAGTGAAGTGGCACGATCTCAGCTCACTGCAACCTCTGCCTCCCAGGTTCAAGTCATTCTCTTCCTCAGCCTCTGGAGTAGCTGGGATTACAGGTGTGCACCACCATGCCTGGCTAGTCTTCATGAATATTTATAGGACTGTATAGAATTAGGAGCCATCAAAGGGGATCCCTGAATTCTTTCTGATTTTCTTACAAATACCAGTTTTAAGGTCAAGATTTACTACCTCATGCAACAGTGTAACCGCATTTTAAATTTTAAATTTTTGACTGTTTGTCTAAAGGTCTCAGGCAACCTAAAAGGCCAGATAGAAGTCTCTCATCCTCTTAACGAAGAATGGATGGTAAAATGGAATACTGCTGAGACTCTCCCCTTGGGTACCAATTCTGCAAAAACCTAGAATCTCAGAGATAAGAGACAAGTATTTGGAGTGGATCATTAGATGTAACGACAAAAGGAGTCACTTCAACATTCATAACAAAGATCAAAGATTGTTGTATTTTTTATATGGGAGACACCAGACAAGCTTATACTTAGTTACTAGTTCAGAGGATACACCACCGCATCCTCTAGCATGAGTACAACCTTATAAGCCATTGTCCCCAGCTGGCACTGTGATTGAGCCTTTAATAAAATATTTGCCATTCTATAAGAATAATAATTTTGGTTAGTGATAGGATAAATTGTGGACCAGGTGAGTCCCATGAATATCTACTTATTTGTTATACAACAAGTTATTTGAATAGAAGGATGTAGAACAGGATATTATGGCAGTATATATAAGGCATTCAATGTACCCATGGAGAGTGGTGATCAGAGAAACATGATAGGTAAAGCAAATGTAATTCAAGGATAAAGGTAGATTCCATTTACAAAATTCGTTGTTGCCTTTATCATAGAGGAGCTCCAGTAAAATCAACGAGTCTGACAAAAGGTGACTGGTTTATTCACCCAGGATATGTTATTGTGTGCTTAGCCTTGGTCCTTGTTGCTTGTGTGTTGGACACCTAATAGTCTTGACAGCTAAATAGGCTTTGGTAAGGGACAGTGGTAAAGTCCAACCTGTTGCTAAACCTATGTGTATTCTCTACTGCTACCACCAATGTTGCTGTTTATTAGCCTTCTGAGCAAGCAATGTAGTGCCTGGTGAAAGAGGTTGTTTCATACCTTCATATCTATTTGATAACCTTCCTGATGATAGTTTGGTGAGTATTCATATTAAGCACAAATATTCTTACACTCTGGCTCATTTTCTGTGATTCATCTACATATTTTTTCCCCAAAACTCATTGTCACCAATCCTTCAATCTTTGTCCTTCCAAGTCCCCAATTAATTTTTTTTTTTTTTTTTTTTTTGAGACGGAGTTTCGCTTTGTTGCCCTGGCTGGAGTGCAGTGGTGCAATCTTGGCTCACTGCAACTTCTGCCTCTTGGATTCAAGAGATTCTCCTGCCTCAGCCTCCCGAGTAGCTGGGACTACAGGCACACACCATCACACCTGGCTAATTTTTGTATTTTTAGTAGAGATGGAGTTTCACCATGTTAGCCTGGCTGGTTTCGAACTCCTGACCTCAGACAATCCACCTGTCTTGTCCTCCCAAAGTTCTGGGATTACAGGTGTGAGCCACCAGGCCTGGCTCCAAGTCCCTAATTATCTAGACAAATTATTAGCTGCCACATATAAATCAATAATATCTCTCCTTCTAGACATCGTGGACAACCAATTACATAGGCTGAATTTCTTTTAAAATTGCATTTTATAATGCCTAAGCAATCTACTTTTGGCTGTTGCTGTGATGTTGTACAGTGACTTCTGTAAATCAGGCTCAATTTTTCCCTCACTAATCAACTGGCCATAGAGAACTTCCCATGAAGACATAGGTATAGATTCTATTATTCCTACCTGCTGATGAAGCAGGATAGTTAATTGGAAAACACTTATTTCATGATAAGCAGCTCATGTTGTCATATTTTTTTGCATTGGTAAGACTTCAGTTTCTACAATGGTCCAGGATCAATCAAGAATTCTTTAAAGAAAACATTTATTTTGTCAAAGAAAGAAGCATTTTGTCCCAAATCCTAAGAACCATAGTAGTGGTGTGTCAGAGGCGCTATTGCATCTGGATATAAAAACAAAGGGGCACAATATTCCTGACCAGTTGGGAATTATTATCTTGATCTGAATCCCATCAAAAGGTGGCAGCATGACAAGTCATAAAGTAAAAGGACCAGGTGATAAAATGAGGTCTCCAAAATCCAAAGCATCAAAGTTCTCAATTAGTAGTCAGGGCTGCAACGTGCCATAATTTTTCACTTTGGAAGGTATATCTTGAGTATATTGAGTGTATGAGACAAGTTAAAAGGTCATGCAGCCGGGCGCGGTGGCTCATGCCTGTAATCCCAGCACTTAGGGAAGCTGAGGCGGGCGGATCATGAGGTCAGGAGTTCAAGACCAGCCTGGCCAATATGGTGAAACCCCGTCTCTACTAAAAATACAAAAATTAGTAGGGCACGGTGGCACCCTCCTGTAGTCCCAGCTACTTGGGAGGCTGAGGCAGCAGAATCGCTTGAACCCTGATGGTGGAGGTTGCAGTAACCTAAGTTGGCGCCCCTGCATCTAGCCTGGGTGACACAGTGAGACTCTGTCTCTTAAAAAAAAATAAAAAATAAAAATAAAAATTTTAAGTTTGTGATAAACACCTCTGTTAGCCTCTGATCTTTATAATAATTATCACACTCACACAAACCAAACACCACACATAGAGGAAACAGTAAAAGATTAAAGGACACAGCTAAAAATACATTTGTATTATTACTTCCCAAAGTTCTAAAATTATGAGAAGGGACTAGTGAATCTCTAAAAAATATTGATTATCCAACACTTTGTAATAACCAGTGTAATTGCACTGCAGGCTACTGAACATGCATATATTTCTAAAATTTTTCTGTTATGGTGTCTGGTTTGCGAAAGGACCAAAATTAAAGATAGTTCCTTGGCAATTTTTCCCTCTTCCACTCTACTCTGGCATATGTGCCATGTGTGTTTATTGTAAAATAGGAATAAGATTCAGAGGTCAAGAATCAAAGTGAGTCAGAGTAGGAAAAACCAGACTCAAGCGGAACAGAAGGGCAGAGACTGTCAAACCCCAAAATTAAAGGGTAAATTTAAACACAAGTAGAAGTGGTTCAAAAGCTAAGGGGATCCTCATAGTTCATGAAAAGCAAGTATTCACGCAGGTAGCAGACTCTAATCTACTGTAAGCCAATGTGCTATTCTCTTCGTGTTATTTATATCCCTCAGAATACCTAAAAGTTCCCAAGAGCAGTCAGTATTTAACTCTAAACTATATCATATATATGATATATTTATTATATATATCATATATATATTTATTACTATTTTTTTGAGATGGAGTTTTGCTCTTGTTGCCCAGGCTGGAGTGCAATGGAGCTATCTCGGCTCACCACAACCTCTGCCTCCTGGGTTCAAGTGATCCTCCTGCCTCAGCGTCCTGAGTAGCTGGAATTACAGGCATGTGCCACCATGCTTGGTTAATTTTGTATTTTTAATAGAGACGGGGTTTCTCCATGTTGGTCAGGCTGGTCTCGAGCTCCCATCCTCAGGTGATCCACCTGCCTCGGCCTCCCAAAGTGCTGGGATTATAGGTGTGAGCCAACGTGCCGAGCCAACTATATCATATTTTAATTGTGTAGTGATAACCCTCATCAAAAGAAGTATTCATTATGGTCAGTGTACTCTGCTTATTTACCACCGAAGCTTAACATGAAATTATTGAAATAAACATGCATATTGAAGTACTCAGCTAGCTATTGAGGTAATACAGGTTTCTAGATTTACTCATTTTTTTAACTGTACACACATGTCATGTGTGTCACGATAAACCCATGTGTGTGCATATATTGATTAAATGTTATATTTCTTACTTTTATTATTATTATGGAGAAAGGGTCTCACTCTGTCGCCCAGGCTGGAGTGCAGTGGCACGATCTCGGCTGACTGCAGCCTTGTCCTCCCAAAGCCCTAGACCCTGTAACATAACAGAATATGTATGTTTCTAATTTGTGCAATATTGAAGCAGGAATACTAGATAGAACTGTCATCTTTTCCTATTGCATTTATTTTGGTGTGGAAAAGTATAATAATTGGCTTCAGTCACTAAGTCTATTTCATTCAAGAATATTTAAATATAATCCAAACCATCTTAAGTACATTTTGTGATACAAGAGGATGGTATCTTCTATTTGGAAATATAAAATCCCAGGATCTCACAGTTTAAGTACACTTTCCAGAGGTATGTGTAAAACAAGAATCCCACTTTACAAAGCTAATAGAAAAAAAAATGCTAATTGGAAGTAGAGGCTACTGATTGAGGATAAAGTGGAAATTTTCACATACTGCTAATTACACTTCAAAGGAGTAAGAAAAAAAGAATTGGAAATAGTGCCCTATAAAACTTCTGAAATGAAATTACAGTTTCTCTCTCTGTCTCTCTTTTTTTTTTCTTGAGACGGAGTTTCGCTCTTGTTGCTCAGGCGGGAGTGCAATGGCGCTATCTCAGCACACTGCAAACTTCACCTCCTGGGTTTAAATGATTCTTTTGCCTCAGCCTCCCAAGTAGCTGGGATTACAGGCATGCACCACCATGCCCAGCTAATTTTTTGTATTTTTAGTGACCCACCATGCCTGGCTGTCTCCTCTTTTTAGAATTAGGAGAACTGATTTTTTTCAATGCTAAACTGGCACTGTACTATGTTTTCAAGGAAGCAATATGGGCCGGACGCGGTGGCTCACGCTTGTAATCCCAGCACTTTGGGAGGCCGAGGCGGGCGGATCACGAGGTCAGGAGATCGAGACCACGATGAAACCCCGTCTCTACTAAAAAATACAAAAAATTAGCCGGGCGTGGTGGCGGGCGCCTGTAGTCCCAGCTACTTGGAGAGGCTGAGGCAGGAGAACGGCGTGAACCCGGGAGGCGGAGCTTGCAGTGAGCCGAGATTGCGCCACTGTACTCCAGCCTGGGCGACAGAGCGAGACTCCGTCTCAAAAAAAAAAGAAAGCAATATGGTGAAATGAAAGAGGCTGGACAGCATGTTTTGTTAGCTGGCATCTAGTTCTTTAAGTTCCATGAGTCTCTTGTGTCCTCTCTACATCTCAAAAAGAAGAGAGAAGAAACCTGCATCTAATTACTGAAGCAGTTTCATTCAGCAAATGTAATTGTATCACAGGCATAGCTCAAATTAAAAATCTTCATCTTGGTCTCTGTCATTTCCATTTTAAACCGGGACTGAATAACCTGTTTTGCCACTCAAAATAATAGCCAGTGTCTCTTTCTTATTAAAAAATGTGATCTTTTGCTTGATTACCTAATTATGTCACCTGCACCTTACGTGAGGCAGATAGAAGAGTCTTCCAGTCTGCCAGAGCAGATCTACCAAACTAGACTGCACATAGAAATTACCTGGGGATCCTGATAAATTGCAGATTCTGAGTCTGCTTTCAAACAAGCCCTCAAGTCAAGCTGATGGTATTGGTCCCAGGATCCCTCATTGAGTAGCAAGGTCTTAGAATTAAAAAGTGGGCAAGTATAAGGCCGAGTGCAGTGGCTCACGCCTGTAATCCCAGCACTTTGGGAAGCCAAGGCAGGTGGGTCACCTGAGGTCAGGAGTTCGAGACCAGCCTGGCCAACATGGTGAAACCCCGTCTCTACTAAAAATACAAAAAATTAGCCAGGTGTGGTGGCACGCACCTATAATCCCAGCTACTCAGAAGGCTGAGGCAGAAGAATTGCTTGAACCTGGGAGGTGCAGGTTGCAGTGAGCCAAGATCACGCCATTGCACTCCAGCCTGGGCTCCAGCCTGGGCAACAACAGCAAAACTCCATACAAAAAAAAAAAAAAAAAGGGCAAGTTTATAAACATGGAAACGTGGACAATTGTAAGCAATATTAGAGAACTGTAGAAAACAATTTTTTAAGTGATATGTTTAACCCATTTAGAATAAAACCCATTAGGGTCCTAGGAACTTCTGGAACTGCTTTACTTGTGAGAAACATGATCCTAAGATGCCCATTTGTTTATCAGTACATCAATTTTCTCCTTCTTAAATTGGTATAATTATTTTCTTCCAAAAAGCCTAGCACACTTTTGTTGTTGTCACTGAAAGAGGGCGTATAAGGGTTATGGCTGCTATTTGGAGAAATGCATTAGAAAATAAAAAGCTTGAAAAAGTAATATTACTGAGAAAAAAGTTGAATGAAAATAAGAAAGATTAAATTGAAATAAATAATGAGTCAGTAAGGTATGCACTGTTAAACACTTGATGAGATTTCCCAAGTATTGACATGCTGATAACTTGAAATAAGAATGGGAGAAAAGGTCAATCTGAATTCTTAAAAGGTTGAAGGCTGGGAATAAGAAGTAATATATCACAGAATCTGATAGTAAAATTTTTATTTATTTTATGGGAGAAAATGGGAGACTAACAGACAGTAGGAATAGGAAAGAATTAATAGAAATAGCAAAAAGAAGTGTATCTGCAATTATTAATATAAGAGGAAATTGTGTAGAGATATTTAAAGAAAGATTGATGAAATTTAGATTTATGAAGAAATATCCTAATAAAGACATTATTTACAATCAACGGTTCATAATTATTATATAATTCTGACAGTTTTTAGGATATAAATGTAAGGCAGAATGATCTAATATAAAATGTATAAATGGGACAACATATAATTTTGCTTAGGAAATTGAATAAATAAAGTAGTGATTTAGGATTTGCATTAATATAAAAAAATTTAAAAAATGGTTTACATTTTGTTTGAAATGGATGATAAATAGGAAAAGAGTAATTTAGTACATTGAGTAATTTAGTACATTGGTCGCCAAACAAATACAAATTGAAACAATAAGATGCCTTCTCACATCTTTGCCAGATTTATAGGTATAATAACAGTGGTAGCTGTATTGGTTGGAGAACAGAAAGATGACACTTTCATATGCGGCTGATTAGAGCACAAATTTGTATCATTATTTCTGAGATGCAATTTGAAAATACGTACCATCAGCCTCAAAGATGATTATGACCATGTTTCACTACTTTCTTGGAAATCATTATTAATGCATGCATAGATTGATGTTTACTGCAGTATTACTTAATTTAGTGAGTTGAGTACAACCTTCACTTCCAAAAAACATGAGGTAGGGGTGAATTAGTTAAATATACAATCACAACAAGCTATAACAAAATGCAGTCACTTAAAAACACATTTATAAGACTATTAATGGCAATAAACATGATTTGATATAATGTTTTCAAAAATTAGGGGAATTCTACTTCTAGCATTGTGGTAGACTAGATTTGCTGAATCACTATCCTGCTATATAAAATCTACAAATACCAGATAAAATGTACGTGCCATTTTTCAAAAGTATATTACTGACTTGAATAGAAATTAAGGTGAACCACACAGGCCAAGCATAAGGAGAATACATAAATCCAGAGAGGTATCCAGACCCCCAAACCAGAGGCTTCCATAAGGACAGTCCTGGCCCTAGTACCCTGAGCTTCAATTTTTATGACCACTTGGGATATGGGAGACTGTGAGACAAAACCTAGTGCCTGCCCAGTTTAACAGTCTTACAGGAGAAAACTGCTGAAAGCCAGAGATACGAAGGACTATAATTTCAGTGAAAGGACAAACTACATAAAAACTTGTTCCTCGGGGGAGACAACCAGGAAATTTTCCTGCCTCAAACCCGGTGCTATTTAGAGGAAAAATTACAAGGCCATCTTCACATGAATTTGTGGTTTAAATTTTCACTGTAAGTATAATCTTTAAAAAAACCCACACGTCAAACTGATAATTTATTTTATAGTTATCCCATGTTGGTATTACCTCCAAACACAAGATGAAGGCAAAGTGTCTTTGGAGAAACCCACATTCACCCATGTCTCAAAGAATGGCCACAGGTAAAATTTCATCCAAAATGAGAAAAAAGTAAGACTCTTACAAAACTCATGAGGAAATAAACATCACGAGCAGAAACAGAATTATGCCCATAAAGATTTCAGATATTAGAATGATTATATAACTATAAAAGCTATGTTTAATATGTTTAAAAAGTCAATGAGGTGTGCCTGGAGTATAAATTGAGACAGTGTATCTTATATTAAGCAGCTTGAAACTGAATTTAAGGGATCTTTTAGAAATAAAAAATATAATGAAAATTACAAACTAAATGGACAGGTTAAACACAATATTGGATAGAACCAAAAAGAAAATAAGCGAGTTGGAAGTTAAACTAAAAAAATTATGCCGAAGACAGTACAGAGGAGGAAAGGAAAATGGATATGTGAAATAGAGGTTGAAAAATTAGAGTATCTAATCAGATCTGCAAAAGAAAAATTGAATTGGGGAAAGCTTATATTTAAGGTTATATTTAATATCTGAGGGCTTTTCATCATTGGAATTTATTAATGTTCAAGGAAACCTGCAAAGTTTTCTAACACATTAAAGGAACTTTAATTGTAAGTTCCAAATTCTTCTTAGAAGAAGAGAACCAGCAGGCCCAGACATTTTTACTGGTGAGTTCTATTAAATATTTTCAAGAAATGGACTATTTCCATTTTATAAAAACAACTCCAGAATAAAAAAAGGTCCATTTGTTAGTTCATTTTATGAGGCCAATACAACCTTGATACCAATGTTATACGAGAAATGTGTAAGACAGGAAAATTAGACCCCAACTTTCCTCATGAACCTAATGGCAAACATTTTAAATTAAAAGTTAGAAAATTAAGCTTAGAAATCTATAAAAAGATAATATAGCATGAAGATTGTGTTTATTCCGTGAATGCAAGGATTTCTAACAATAGAACAAAATTTATGTATAATTCATCACATTAACAAGTTAAAGGACGAAAAGCAAATCATCACTGAAGGAGAGACAAAAAGTGAATTCCATGAAATAAAATATTTAACTTTGACAAATCTTGTTTAGCAAACAAGAAATAGAAGAGCTTTCAGTGTTTGCTTATAAATCAGAAACTATTCTTGGTCTTTCAAGCAGAGGTGATTTAACACAGGTGATTGATTACACAAGTGATGGAAGCCAAACCAGGCTTGGTGAGTCAGCAGCTCAAGAGCAAGAAACCAGTACTGCCCCTAGGACTAGAAGGATAATGGAAGAAGGAGTTGTTGTCAGAGCCAACAGGCCAGGACTTCAGGCAGGTTGCTAGGGATAATGGGAATTGGGTCCAATGGGGGAGGGGCTATCTGGTGGGAAATAGCCCTACAGAGAAGAGGCAGGCTTTTATGGCATCTCCCACTGGATAGCTTACTGGGAAAATGGAGGGCAAAGGAGACTGGGAAATAAATGTTATTTTCCTGAAACATAGAAGAGAGTTGGAGAGTAATTTGGGAAGGATCTGGCGGCAAATTTGTTAGGACCCAAGACATGATTAAAGCAGGCAGGGAAAAGAGATGCTGGTCAAAGTAGGTGGCCTTTGCTGGTATTTCAAAGTCCTAGTTTTAAAACTCGGAGGTAGATACATTATTATCTTATTACTAATCAGATATTTTATACATATTTAATATATTTATATATTAAATATTTAATTATACTTTAAAACTTTTATGTAAGATATGCTTGTGAGAGAATATCATATACTTTTGAAAGCTAATGTCTTAACTAATTCGCTGTGAGCAAAGCTCTTGAAGACTGTGATGTAACAGAGATTCCTAGGTATCAGTGAAGATATGGAGATGAAAAAAGGGAAGTTGAAAAAAGAAGCTGAGAGGTAAGCATGGAAATCATTTTCCAACCTCATTTTTCCAATCTCCATTTTCCTGTATTGAGAAGTGAAAATACGTTTTCTAGAGATAAAGTTCTAGAAATGAACTCTGACATAGATATTTTAACACCAATTTCAGAAACAAAATAATATGTACACCTACAGTAGTTGTAATTTATGTCCTTTTGTCTGTCTTTATCCTGTAGTTAAGTTTCCCTTGGGATCCCTTTGGGAAAATGCAGTACTGCATTTGACAAGGCAAGACTTCAATTTTCTCTTTCCTTTTCCTTCTTTTTTTTTCTCTTTCTTTCTTTCTTTCTTTCTTTCCTTCTCTTTCTTTTTCTTCTTTCTTTTCTCTCTCTTTTTTTTCTTTCTTCCTTTCCTTCCGTCTTCTTTTCTTCTTTCTCTCTTTCTTCCTCTCTCTCATTTTCTCTTCTTTCTTTCTTCTTTCTTTCTTTCTTTCTTTCTTTCTTTCTTTCTTTCTTTCTTTCTTTCTTTCTTTCCTTCCTTCTCTCTTTCTCTCTCTCTCTCCCTCCTCCCTCCCTCCCTCCCTCTCTCCCTCCCTCCCTCCCTTCCTTCTTTCCTTCCTTCCTTATTTCCTTCCTTCCTTCCTCTACTTCCTTTCTTTCTGTTTTCTTTTTTTTTTTTTTTGGACATGATCTTACTTTGTCACCCAGGCTAGAGTGCAGTGATGTGATCATAGCTTAATGCAGCCTCTCTCTCCTGGGCTCAAGCAATCCTCCCACTTCAGCTTCCAGAGTACCTGGGGCTACAGGTGTGTGCCACCATGCCCAGCTAAAGGACTTGAATTTTCTTATATCTTGGCCCTACAGAGTGGTTCTCAACCTTAGGTGCACATGTCTATTACCTGAGAAAAGTTTTAAATAACCTAATGCTCAGGTCACACCCTAGACTTTAGGGGTGGGACAAGCATTAATATTTTTTAACTCTCTTAGAATTAAGAGCCACTAATGTTGTAGCAGTGCAATTCCTATAAAGAGTACAGATGTGAGTAGATTTGTTACAGTATTGTTGTATTCATCTGTTTTCATGCTGCTGATAAAGACATACCTGAGACTGGGCAATTTACAAAAGAAAGAGGTTTAATGGACTTACAATTCCACATGGGTGTGGAGGCCTTACAATCATGGTGGAGGACGAAGAGGAGCAAGTCACATCTTACACGGATGGCAGCAGACAAAGAGAGAGCTTGTGCAGGGAAACTCCCATTTTAAAAATGATCAGATCTCATGAGACTTACTAACACAAGAACAGCACAGGAAAGACCCATCCTCATGATTCAATTATCTCCCACTGGGCCCCTCCCACAACATGTGGGAATTATGAGAGCTACAAGATGAGATTGGGTGTGGACACAGAGCCAAACCATATCAATTGTCATTACTCAAGGCAGATGAGTATATAGAAATCTATCAGTTGTAAGGAATTGGACTAAGTTTAAGGAATAATAATTAAGATAGAAGAAATGTTTGGTCCTGCTTAAGGGCTAGGATAGATGAGGCACAATAGAATCATGTGGGGAGCTTTAAAAATGCCCAGGTCCTGCTCTGTGTCAATTAAATCAGAATCCAGAATCTCTGCTTGAGTGTGTCTAGAGTATTGGTAAAAGGACACAGTGATTTTGATGGGCAGCCAGTTAAGAGCTGGTATTCTCAAGGATCATGATGTGACACAGCTGTTTCAGAAGGGTCAATCTCCATACTCCCACTTTAGAAAAGAAGAAAAGGCAAAATGACAAAACAATCAAGCAAAAGGGCTGGAAGAGCTGGTAGATAACAGGGTGTCAACTTGAATTAATTCAGCTATTTGGTAAAGATTAGCTGGAGTAAAATTTTACTTAAAGAAATTCCAGTTAGTCAAATGGGATGAATGTCCTTTTATGGAAACCGTATCATGCTTTTTGAATGATCTGAGAAAGACTGGAAGCATTAGAAGTATATCCATTTGCTCAATGGGAAAAGATTTTGTTTTATTTTATTTACATAATGTGATATGCTTGGCCACCTGGAGTAGTGCCTGAAAGGGGATGTAAAATGGAAAATGTAGTCAGTGAGACTGATTAATAACCATGGGCAGAAAAATAGGCCAAGTGGAAAAACTTATTCATATAATTGCTTCATTTTGCTGACTGCAAAAGGATTTGTTTTGGAAGTGATTTCTGCTATTTAACCTAGTGGATTGATAGATCACAGAAAGGTCTTAGAAATGACATTACGTAATTTTGTTCATAACATGAAATTAGCTTGAATCAAAAAATGTATACCATTTTTTGTATCTACCTTCTAAGACCTTTGTCTTGAGAAATTAATGATTCTACAACATAAACAGTCATTGTGAAAGGAAGTAAAAAGATAACAGAGGGCTTTCATAATAATCATGGACTCAAGATTATAAAATTTTAAAAGACATACCTCATTTTCCTTTATTTAAACATAAAACAAATGAGAGGAAACAGAAATAGCTCATAATTTTATTTATCTGATAAAACATGCTGACATAAAATATAATTCATGCACCCAGTAAGAGAATAAAAAAATTAAATAAAGGTAAAAATGAAATATAAAATTCTCCTTCCTCTAGTCTCTTACCCCTAGACATCTAGAATCTCTCCTTAAGATAATCACTGTTGACAATTTCCTGACTATCTTTTTAAAAATGACCTTAATACACACTCCCCCGTATAGAATATAGATCTTAAACAAGTTAGAAAATAAAATTTTATCTTTTAGTATTACACAAAAGGATGTTCAGAACTGTGCTTTGTATTTTTGTTTTTCTAGAGACGAGGTCTCACTGTGTTGCCCAGGTTGGTCTCAAACTCCCAGGCTCAAGCAATCCTCCCACCTCAGTCTCCAAAAGTGTTGGGATTACAAGCATGACATAAAGTCTCACCCGGCCTAGGCTTTCTATTTTTGTTTAATAATTTACCTTCAAGGTATTCTTACTTTTAAAAACTGTATTGTGTAAATATATTTTTTATTTAAACAATAGGCTACCAATAACATTAATAACATATCTTGGTTTATGTATTTTACAAGATTCTCCATGTGATAAATTCCAACCTGACAAGTTGCTATAGAGCATATGAATTTAACATTTTTTAATTGCTGTGACCTAATATGATCCTAAAACATAGCCCTAGTTTATATTCCTATGTGAATGTCTAATACCTACAATCTTGCTAACATTGTTATTGCATTTTAAAGACTCATTAATTTGATTGGATTGATGTTGAACATCTTCTGTTACTCCTGGCCATTTGCATTTCTTCTTCTACCTATTAATCTCCCTATGTATAGTATTGCATTATTTGTCTTTTTTGTCTCATCGATCGACAAAGATTAAAGTTATTGGCAGTAGTGAAAATGGAGAAAAAAATCAAAATTCAAATACTGTACAGCATGATGTTTTGGAGAATAATTTGATTCTATATATTGAAGTTTAAATTGTTTTTAATCTTTGACCCAGTTATTCTATTTCTAGTAATTTTTCTACCCAAATAATAGTACAGGAAAAAAACCTTTACAGAGATTATTCTTATAATGTTTGTGATACAATATTTTCAGGCAACATAAATTCTCATCCAGAGATTGGAGTAAATATTATATAGTGTATCTGTAGAATGAAATGTACCTTGCTGTTTAAATGAACAAATTAGTTATTATCATAAAATAAATATCATGTAAACACATTTATTTTATGGTGTATACAATTAGAAAAACAAGTTATTAAAAATAACATGATTTTTTGTAAAATGTTTTTATTTTGTTTTTAATTGACATAATAATTGCACATGTTTATGGGGTGCAGTGTGATGTTTTAGTGCATGTGTACATTGCATAATAGTCAAATTTAAAAATTAATTGTATTGATAGGAAAAGTGTTTGGATATTTATATACCTAAATGCTAACAGTGATGATCTCTGGAATGTGGAACTGCTGGTAATTTTTCCCTTTTTCTTTTAGAGATTTTTGTACTTATTTTTAATAATAAACATATACTAATTTTATAATAAAAATAACAATGAAGTCCTTTCCATTTTGAAAAATTAATTCCAATAGAAAAATATTGTACTCGAGCCACTTTCCAGGGTTTTCTTATTCTTAGTGCTGGTATAAGGTACCAGTGATATTATATTTTCAGATATGTTTGGCTTTTCTGCCTTATGGTTGAAGATGAGCTTAGGAAGTATTGTTGCCTAATTTTCGGGCTTTTGAGCCAATGTTTGGTGCACAAAAAGCACCAGATCAACTTTGAAGAGAACACTCTGCTTCTTTAGACTGTATTCTCTACTTTTTATAGTATTTATTAGCACCAGAACTCTGTGACTGTTTCCCAAAGAACAAAAAAGAAAGATCAAGGAAAGTGAGAAGCAATGAAACTAGATTTAATTAATACTCTGGCTTTTCAGCAGCTTTCATGAAATATTTGTTTGTTGAAGAAGTTGAACCTATTAGCTTAAACAGGGATTAACTCTGCCAACTCTGACAAAGCATGCACAATTAGGATTTTATTGGAAATTAATTGAAAATAATACAGGGTTGTGAGATGGGAGGAAGATGATTTAAAGGAAATTATGCCAAGTGTTTTGAATCAGCCAAGGATAAACAAATACAGACTATCATTTGATGGAGGTATTATAAACTGATACCATGATTTGAAGTATAAGAATGGCAAATTGTGAAGAATGAATAAAATTACAGAGATAAATGGCAAAAATGTGAAACTAAAATAAAGAGGAACAGTGAGTAAATGGGGTTATCTGAGAATATGGTTTTACAGGACATACTTTATTCATTTATGAAGAAATTTCAATCCTCAAAATGCTACTCATCTTAGTCTGTGTAGGCTGCTGTAACAAAATACCATAAGCTGAGTAACTTACAAACAACAGAAATTTCTTACAGTTGTGCAGACTGGGAAGCCAATACCAAGGCAGATTCAGCATCTGGGGTGAGGTCCACCCTTCTGGCTCATAGATGGCAACTTCCTGCTATATCCCCATACTTTGGAAGGGACCAATGAGCTCTCTGGGATCTCTTTTATAAGGGCACAAATCCCATTCATGAGAATCTTGTCCTCATGACCTAATCAACTCCCCAAGGCTCTACCTCCTAACACGAGTACCCTGGGGATTAGGATTTCAATATACAAATTTGTGGGGACATAAACATTTAGTCTGTGACATGGCCATTTCGTCAGTAAGAATTTTCATGAACTCACTATTAAGATTTATGTTTATGTTTTTTATGCTGATGTTCTCACGTTATAATATTGTTTGTCTGCATAGTTTAAAGAAAAGGACAATGCCCAATTAGAACAGGAGGTGTCTTTTGTTGGCCAGCAAAATATTTTAAGACACCTTGAGTGTAAATACGTAGAGATCATTAAGGTAACATCATTTTGTTCTTGTTCTAGATCCACATGTTTCACTCAAGGTCCCATAGAGAAAACGTATGAAAACACATTAGAAGACAATAAACATCCTTACCATGCTAGCCAATGTTTATTATTGCTTTCTATGTGTGAGGAATTGTGTTAAGCACTTAAAAAGATGTTATCCCTCATAATTATCATAACACCTGAAGAAGTAGGTGGGGTGATTTTCTCCAATTTAGATATTATGGGAACTGAAACAACTTGCCCACTAAACAGGCAATTGAAAGAGACAGGATTTCTATAGAAAATTCCCAGCTCCACAGCTAGTGTTCCTATTCACATCATCAGTGTTCCCTTAGTGGTTTTGATATTACACCTAATACTATTTAATACACAATTAAAGCATCCACCCTATTCTGGGATTTACTGTCAAGAATAGAGCACTGAGCCTGATAAACAGTATGCACTTTGGAATGCATGTTTCTATCCAGCTACTTAATATGACATAAGTTCATTGGACATTAAGGCCAGATTTCTTGATATGCTTAACCCTCAAATTAACAAGTTTAGCTTATTCAATTGTAGACCTTTAACCCTTAGGCCAGATAGTATATGAGGCCTAGAGTAGTGGAAAAAGGTAACTGAATTTACAAAATTTGACTCATCAAATTTTGTAATAATTCAATATATTGAGGAAAGTTTAGGTGCATAGTAAAATTATAATTTCATATTGTTGCACAGACTCAGGCAGATGAAAGAGACTCCAATAGTGGTCAGGTAGCACCCAGACAGTCAGTTGATCATCTCTGTGCTGAAAGGATTTAAGAGTGAAGAAGAGTTTGCTCCAATGTATGTTTCAATATCTCGTTGTTTTAAAATAATACTTGAAATAATGTCTAGGAATCCAACTTACAAGGGATGTGAAGGACCTCTTCAAGGAGAACTACAAACCACTGCTCAATGAAATAAAAGAGGACACAAACAAATGGAAGAACATTCCATGCTCGTGGGTAGGAAGAATCAATATCGTGAAAATGGCCATACTGTCCAAGGTAATTTATAGATTCAATGCCATCCCCATCAAGCTACCAATGACTTTCTTCACAGAATTGGAAAAAACTACTTTAAAGTTCATATGGAACCAAAAAAGAGCCCACATTGCCAAGTCAATCCTAAGCCAAAAGAACAAAGCTGGAGACATCACACTACCTGACTTCAAACTATCCTGCAAGGCTACAGTAACCAAAACAGCATGGTACTTGTACCAAAACAGAGATACAGATCAATGGAACAGAACAGAGCCCTCAGAAATAATACCACACATCTACAACCATCTGATCTTTGACAAACCTAACAAAAACAAGAAATGGGGAAATGATTCCCTATTTAATAAATAGTGCTGGGAAAACTGGCTAGCCATCTGTAGAAAGCTGAAACTGGATCCCTTTCTTACACCTGATACAAAAATTAATTCAAGATGGATTAAGGACTTAAATGTTTGTTAGACTTAAAACCATAAAAACCCTAGAAGAAAACCTAGGCAATACCATTCAGGACAAAGGCATGGCAAGGACTTCATGTCTAAAACACCAAAAGCAATGGCAACAAAAGCCAAAATTGACAAATGGGATCTAATTAAACTGAAAAGCTTCTGCAAATCAAAATAAATTACCATCAGAGTGAACAGGCAACCTACAGAATGGGAGAAAATGTTTGCAATCTACTCATCTGACAAAGGGCTAATATCCAGAATCTACAAAGAACTCAAACAAACTTACAAGAAAAAACCAAACAACCCCATCAAGTGGGCGAAGGATATGAACAGACACTTCTCAGATGAAGACATTTATGCAGCCAACAGACACATGAAAAAATGCTCATCATCACTGGCCATCAGAGAAATGTAAACCAAAACCACAATGAGATACCATCTCACACCAGTTAGAATGGCCATCATTAAAAAGTCAGGAAACAACAGGTGCTTGAGAGGATGTGGAGAAATAGGAACACTTTTACACTGTTGGTGGGACTGTAAACTAGTTCAACCATTGTGGAAGTCAGTGTGGCGATTCCTCAAGGATCTTGAACTAGAAATACCATTTGACCCAGCCATCCCATCACTGGGTATATACCCAAAGGATTATAAATCATGCTGCTATAAAGACACATGCACAAGTATGTTTATTGCAGCACTATTCACAATAGCAAAGACTTGGAACCAACCCAAATGTCCAACAATGATAGACTGGATTAAGAAAATGTGGCACATATACACCATGGAATACTATGCAGCCATAAAAAATGATGAGTTTATGTCCTTTGTATGGACATGGATGAAGCTAGAAACCATCATTCTCAGCAAACTATCGCAAGAGCAAAAAACCGAACACCGCATATTCTCACTCATAGATGGGAATTGAACAATGAGAACACATGGACACAGGAAGGGGAACATCACACACTGGGGCCTGTTGTGGGGGGGGAGGCTGGGGGAGGGATAGCATTAGGAGATATACCTAATGTAAATGATGAGTTAATGGGTGCAGCACACCAACATGGCACATGTATACTTATGTAACAAACATGCACGTTGTGCACATGTACTCTAGAACTTAAAGTATAATAAAAAAATTAAAATATTCTGCAGGCACAGTGACTGTCTTGGCTTCTCTTAATTTACAAGTACCTTTGTCTTATAGACTCTTTTTTTTTAAGAGATGGGGTCTTGCTATGTTGTCCACGCTGGAGTGCAGTGGCTATTCACAGGCTTGATCATTGCATAGTACAGTCTTGAACTCCTGGACTCAAGTCTCCCAGTGGCTGGGACTACAGGTGAGTGCCTAACACACCTGGCCTGATTTACAGATTTTTCAAATCTATTATAGTTAAATGCATTTTCAGCATTTGCATATTAAAGGAATAATATTGATGCTTAACTTCATTAGTGATCAGGGAATTTCAAATTTAAAAAAATATTTTTTCATCCCTTATAGTATATTTAAAAATTCATTGCTGATAAGGATTCAGGGATGCCAACATTGTACATTGGTAGTGAGAATGTAAATTGGAAACTTTCTGTAATCTGGCAGTAATTATTTTTTTAAAAATCCTTTTGAACTTGCAGTTCTACTTTTGGGACTTGAATTTATGGAAAGTAAAGTGCCAGTGAGAAAGAATATTGTTGCCCCTTGAACAACATAGGGTTAGAGGAGCTGGCCTCCCACACAGTGAAAAATCCGCATACAACTTTTGACTCCCCCCAAGCTACTAATAACCTATTGTTGACCAGAAGGCTTACTGATAACATGTGCTACGTTTAAGACATATTTTGCATATTATGTGTATTATATACTGTATTCTTACAATAAACTAAGCTACAGAAAAGAAATTATAATTGAGAAAATTGTAAGGAAGAGAAAAATATACGACCCATTCATTAAGTGGAAGTGGATCACCCTAAAGGTCTTCATTATTGTTGTCTTCATGATGAGTAGGCAGAGGACGAGGAGGAGCTGGTCTTTCTGTCTTAGGGTAGCAGAGGTGGAAGAGGGGGAAGGTATGGAAGGGGAAGCAGAAAAGGCAAGCACACTTGGTCAAACTTTACAAAAATACATCATTATTTCTGTCTATTTTGCTTTTTCATTTCTCTAAAAACATTTCGGTGTAGTACCTATCCATCTTCCACCATTTGCCTTAGTTTCAGTTCCTGTATCATGGAAGGGTCTGTGTCATAAAAGAAGTCAAAAGTAGTCTTGAATAATCAAAGCCCTTTTGCCAGATTGTTGAATACCAATTTGCTTTCTGGCACTGCTTTTCCTATGTCTTCTTCCTCATTATCTGGCACTGGTTAGGAAGTACTCATCTCCATCAAGTCATCTTTTGTTAATTCCTCTGGCATGGTGTCTATTAGCTCTTAAATTCCTCTGAGAGCTATATCTTGCAACCCTTCACTCCACACCTTTTTTTCCCTTCATATCCATACTTCTTTCCACGGTTTTTTCTTAATTGGGTTTGTCGTAATTCTGTAGTTATGCACAACATCTGGACACAAATTGTACTTTTGTCCAGCAGGAATTTATTGTTTTGGGTTTCATGATTTTCACGACTTTTTCTATATCAACTGATGACATCTTCAAAGGTGTAAGCCTTCCAGACTTCCATGATGTTCTTTCTATTGGGGTTCTCTTTTGTAGTGTTGACAAACCTTTCCGTAGAGTGCCATGTGTAGAGCCTTAAAGGTCCTTATGACTCCCTTATCTAGAGGCTGAATTAGAGATGCGTTTGGGGGAAAAGGAGACCACTTCGGTGCCTTTGGTGTTGAACTCATGGGGTTCTGGGTGGCCAGGGGGCATTTTCCAATTAAACAACAACAACAAAAAACTTTAAAAAGCAGTCCCTTACTGGCAAGGTACTTCTGACTTCAGGGACAAAGCACTAATGGAACCAATCCAGAAAAACCATTCTCAGAGTCCAGGCCTTCTTGTTGTACAACCAAAAGACTGGCAACTAGTGTTTCTCTTTTCCCTTTCAAGACTCAGGGGATAGCAGCTTTATAGTTAAGGGCAGCCCTGATCATGAACCCGGCTACATTTGCACAAAGCAGTAGAGTTAGCCTATCCCTTCCTGCCCTAAATCTTGGTGCTTGCTTCTCTTCCTTACTGATAAATGTCCTTTGTGGCTTTTTTTCCCCCACGGAATAGGGCACTTTCAGCTGCATTAATACCTGTTCAGGCAGATATCCTTTCTCCTCAATGTTTTTCTTAATGGCATTTGAGAATTCACTTGCTGGCTCATGGTTGGCAGAAGTTGCTACTCCCATTATCCTGACATTTTTAAAACCAAACCACTTTCTAAAATTATCAAATCATCCTTTGCTGGCATTAAATTCTCCAGCTTTAGATCTTTCACCTTCCTTTTACTTTAAGTTGTCAAATAATGACTTTGCTATTTCTTGATCAAATAAGAGTCTATAGGTATGTCTTTCTTATAGCAATTCTGTACCCACATAAAAGCTGCATTCTGAATATGAGATAAGAAAGGACAAGGTTTTCATGCCTGTTGGTATGAAATGAGGGCCTTATGAATTTCCCTTTTTTTTTTAAGGGACTTTACACTGTATTCATTTATTTTGAAATGGCAGGCAGCTGCAGACCTCAATCTATAAGAAGCAATCTAACTTTTTCTCATAATGTCACAACTTTTCTCTGCTTCTTGCGAGCACTCCCAGCATCACTTGTGGCACTTTGTATTGGTCTCATGGTGTTATTCAAGATTTATAGTATTACACCAAGCACAATGAAAAGAGAACTGTGAGAGAACACACTATTTACTTAGATACAGAATTTACTGAAGAGACCAAGTGCTCATGGCAGATACTGGCAACAGGAGCTCACTACAGTAGCAGCAGGGGTGGCGACAAAATTATTATAATAGTACATGCACTGGAAAGTAGACGTTGGAGAATATTCCAAAAGATGCCAGCGTTGGAGGGAAGTGAGGGTTGAAAAATTATTATTGGGTACAATGTTCACTATTGGAGTGATGAGTACAGTAAAAGCTCAGACTTCACCACTAGCAATATATCCAAATAACAAAACAATCATATAATAAAAGTACGCTTGTACCTAGCACATTTATAAAAATAAAAATAATTATTCGGTTAGTACAGTATGTGCTATAGTTAATTGTATGCAGTTGTGGTTTAATATAGCATCTTTATGTTTGTTTATGTATTCTCTTGACTGCAAATGGTGACTTGTACGGTTTCTGTGCATACATTTTGATAAGTTTTAACTTTTTATAATAGATTTGTGTATATTTTATGGTAGTAAATGATAAAATAGATTAATATATACATATACTTTATGCATTCATGATGTACATAGCTTTTTCTTAATTTTTTTTATATTTCTAGGCTATGCAGTTAGTCTGCTAGTTTTTTCAATTGCAATTCTCCAAAACTTTTTCTGATATATTTATTTTTTAAAAAAATACGAGTGTAAGTGGACCTGCACAGTTCAAACCCATGTTGTTCCAAGGTCAACTAAAAAATCTGAAATCTGAAATGCTTCAAAATTGGAAACATTTTGAGCACTGATATGATGCCATAGGTGAAAAATTTCACATATGAACTTATATGACTGGTCACAGCCAAAAGACAGTCAAAATTTTGTTTCTTGCACAAAATTTTACAAATACATAAAATTACCTTCAGGCTACATGTGTACTGTATGTAGGGAATGTAAATAAATTTAGACTTGGGTCTCATTCCTGACATATCACATGATGATATGAAAATATTTCAAAATCTGAAAAAATCCAAAATCTACAATATTTTTGGTCCCAAGCATTTCATATAAGGGATACCGTACTCCACACTGTTAGAATGTTTATGGCTACTTTGTTTGTAGTACAGGGGGAAAAAAACCATGATGAGTCTCCATCAGTAAAAAGATAGTTTAAAAACTTGTAGAATTTAGTCATATACATATATTTACACATGCATATATGCACACATATTATTTTTCTCTATATAGAGAGATTGTACATTCATTTAAAGTGATATTTCCTCTTTTTTTTAATTGACTTGGAGAAATGTTCATACTGTATTGATAAGTTGGAAAATCAGTTTGTTTACATGAGGTGAAGTGGAAAAGTTAAACTACATTATGAAGTACACTATAGGCTTCTCAAAGGGCAAAAAAGTGTCACCTGAGATGAGGCAATGAAGTGCTCATGGCCATTCATCCCTGTTTTACACCAATAGAAAGAAAAGTTTGAAAAATGATGGATTTCTCAATAAAATTTCAAGGAAGTAGAAATAAATATGTTACTGTACTAATGTATTCATGTCTTCCTAAAAGAAATGGAACTCCAAATTTTTAGAATTTTTGAATAGGAATGGCACAGGAAAGAAAACAGAACACTAGTGACTCCAGCATTGTCTGAAGCTGAGCACTGGGCTGTGCGTAACCCACAGGTGATATTACTTTAGCCTGAATAATCCAGATGTTATGATGTTTTGGCCTCTGTGTGCAAGACTCTTGTAGATTTCTTGTCAGGCCACAGTTCTTTGAGTGAGAGTAATATTTTTTTAGTAGGCAAAAATCCCTTGAAAGATCAATCCAGGGACATTTATGATAAGATAGGATTAGAAGGTAGACTTTAGGCTAGGGTTAGGGTTGGGAAAATCAAAACACATAGCTCTCTTTAGAGTGAGAAATTGGTTTATCCCAGACTTTGAAGGATAATATAATCTATAACCCTCTGGTTATGGGAAAGAGAAGACCTACATGTGGCCATCTTGGGAGCAAGGTAGAGAGCAGGCTAGAAGACCTTCTAGGATGGATATGGACTTATGAAATGCAGTAGTTACAAAGTTTTCTCAGGGTTACATTTGCCTTCCATCATTCCTGAACACTCATGTCATCATGAAATTAGAAGAGCTGATCCAATACTATTGATAAGGAAAGAGAACCTCCTTTCCTCAAAGCGAGAGAGGTGGTAGCTCCAATAATCAGATAATGGCCCAGAAGATGGGTGATCATACACACGGCTTGTGTGAGGCTTATGGAAGATAACCAAAATATTTAGGAAATGTTTATATGTTGTTTACAGTTCTACCATGACAAAGCCTTCTAGAATGTGAGACAGAATGGTGTGATGATTATTCTTAGTATAACCAGATCAAGTAAGGTTTCACAGGTGGAGTTAAGAATTAAGAATTTTTTATTCAAGAGTCTCATTCACCCTCTTCCTTCTTTGTTAACAGTTCTGTTAGGCTCTGCCTTTAATTTATCTTTTCCTTTAGGGCACTCAAAACAATATAAGGATTAAATGCCTTTCTATTGCCAAAGTTCTCTCCTTATTTGCAGTTCTTTTTTTCATGTCCCAATCATAATCTTAATGATATCATTGACCACTCAAGCAACTAACCATGAAGACTGCCCAGTCGCAGGAGCCAATACGTCTTTTTATGATTAAACTCAATCACTTCAAATGTTGATCTTACCTTGTGTAATAGAAATTAGTCATAGACACTGTGGTGGGATGAGATAGCATTGCTGGTAATCTGGCTCAGCTATGGCTGAGTGGAAGAAAATTGCATCAATTATTTATGATTAATACAGAGTATCCTAGATCGTAGTTGTAGACTGAATACAGACGTTCAGCTTCCTCCCCCACTGAGCTCTCATAACAATGCAGGGACTGGAAAGAATCAGCATATGGGATGGGAGAATGAGAAGATGGGAGCGTCTTGGACAGATATTACATAGTGAGGAAACAGTGGATGAGAACATTCAGTGAGAGACCACAGTGGAAGCAGAGAGTCTATCTGACCAGTGGAAGCAGAGACTGCAGGCTCAGAACCTTTGGTACAAAGAGTAACTACAGCAAACGGGCAAAGAAGAGATAGTGAATTCGGAGGTTATGTGCTTCCTTCTGACACATGAAAAAACTTCTAAAACTTTTTGTGGATGCAAAATGAAATAAAAATCTTTCCCCATTGGTATGAAGTTAATTAGCCTGTACAATGGTTTGTTTTTGTGTTACTAGTTTCCAGTTGTGGCTGTTTCTCTCAGTTTCTCTCTGTTTTGATTTGTTTGCTTGTTTGTTGTTGTTGTTGTTTTCCTTCTCTTAGGAAACTTTGGCAGATAATTGGGCACAGAAATTGGTCATTTTTTAAACACTCTAGTTAGTGATTCTCATAGTCCCTAGACATCAGTATCAGTATTACCTGGCAACTTGTTAGATATGCCAATTCTCAAATCTTACCTACTGAGTCATATACTGCCAAGTGAGCCAAGGAATCCATTTAATTAGGCTTTGCAGGTGGTTCTGATGCACACTCAAGTTGAAACACTGCTGAAGCCATAACTATTGGAGACAGTCTTGCATAGCTTGAAAAATGGAGAGCTCTAAATTTTGATAGGGCTTTGCTTTGTTTGTCTTAAGAAAGCATTAATGAGAATACCTTTGTGTTTGTTTGAAGTTCTGTGTACTTCTGAAAACTCTAAAGGTTTTCAAGCATTTAAATTTCTCTAGCCCTTTTCTCAAACAAACAAAAAACTCCAAACGAGGAAAATCTCATAGAAATATAAAAATGAGTTGAAATAAGTTGTGAGGAATATTCTATACATCAACAGTAAAGTATTACGCAACCTCAGAAATTACGTCTCTACCATAATCTATAATCTGACTGGATAAGTACTATAAATAAATAGCATATGAAAGTCTATAATAAAGCAGGGAGAAAATCATCACTGGCTCCGAATTTGATAATGACTTCTTGTTGTGTGTATGTAAATATCTTCTGAACAAATTATTATACATTTTCCTATCTCTGGAGAAAATTAATGAATTAGGTAAAACAATTTCTTAAGTTTAATGGAGCTTCTGTTTTCCTTGGCTTATCTATATAAGCACAGGTAACTTACTGAACTGTAGCTCAGAGGAAAAGAATTATAGAGAGGTTTAGTTCTGAGGTGAATTAATGGACTTTGTTGTTATGTCAGAAGGCTAGAAGCAAGGGAAGGCAGGCAGGGTAAGAGAATTGCATAACGCAAAGGACTTCAGTGCTTCAGAACAAAATTGAAGGGTTTTAAAAATTTGATTGAAATAAAGTTCAGTAATATGTTAATCATGGGAAATCCTTGGATAAATGTATATGGCTTGATAATTTTGGTTTAAATTAATTATGTTTTTTCTCTGATTTTATCACAATCTTAGAATTAATGTTAGCATATTTTTCTGGTTTATAAAATATTTTAACTTATCAGAGATTTCTAGATGTCCCCTACTGGATTTATGGCTCAACTGAATTGAATTATTAAACTAATATTTTTTAAAACATTTGTTCCTGTAACTTGAGATAGGGCTACAAATAATTATACCATATAGGTAAAACCACACATACCCTACCTGGAAAAAAATTCAAATTTCATATCTAACACAATTTTAATGTAAATTTTTATATTTTAGTATAAATTCTCTGCAGTGTGTCAGTTTAAAATGAATTTTACTATACTAGTTACCTTTATGAACTTGGCTAATATTTCATTGAGATAATTAGTGAAAAATCTTTGGATAGTCTCACAAAATTTTTAACATATGTTTGCTGCATATATTTACACATTATAGAGTGGCTATCAAGTAGGAGAATGAACAGTATGTAAAAGTACCCTTAGTTCTGATTAATGCACATGTTCTCTTATACTACTTTAAGAAATTAAGTCAGTTTGAGTATTTAGAAAAGTGCATGCAATATAATTAGTGTATTCCTGCTTATAAAACATAAAAGAACTTTTGAGTCTTTTAGTGCAATTTGTTAAATGGATGGTCTAAAAAAAGTCATATTAGTATTTGGGTTACCTTTTTGATAAAACGATAAATCAATCTCCATATATTAGTCTTTCTTTTTTTTTTTGAGATGAAGTCTCGCTCTTGTCCCTCAGGCTGGAGTGCAATGGCGCCATCTTGGCTCACTGCAACCTCAGCCTCCCGCATTCCAGCGATTCTCCTGCCTCAGCCTCCTGAGTAGCTGGGATTACAGGTGCCTGCCACCATGCCTGGCTAATTTTTGTATTTTTAGTAGAAATAGGAGTTCACCATGTTGGCCATGCTGGTCTCGAACTCCTGACCTCAGGTGATACACCTGCCTTGGCCTCCCAAAGTGTTGGGATTACAGGCATGAGCCACCACTCCCAGACATATATTAGTTTTTTAGCAAAAATTTAACACTCGTATTCTCCACAGTGTCCTACCGGATCAGATATAGCTCTCCTGGACTGAATTGTTTCTCACCTACCAGAATATTGCCATCTCCGAGAAAAGAATTATAGTAGTTTACTTTGTACTCCTAGAAATCCTTTCAAGAAGTATAAAAATGAATACATATTTAAATGATAAACATTTATCTTTGTGATAAAATAGTTAAGTTTCCATGTGAGTCAGGTTTACCACGAGTGATGAAGCAGCTTTAATTAACAATATAATCATTCTCCTCTGTCACTGTAGGCTGTACTAAAAAAAGAAAAAAGTTTATAAAAGCCTTAATTACCTTATGCTATTTGGGGAGAATTAAGCAATGAATGGAGTGTTGCATTTAACAAGTTATAGAAAATTTTTCTGTGTGCAGTATATAATTAACTACTAATTTTCAGACTAGTTTGGCACAATATACATTTTCTGCCATTGAATAGAAACTACAAAATTTGAAAGTCAGAAAATTATTTCCCAGATTCTGAAAGATATCAACAAAGATATTTTTAATTGACTATGTATGATTATTGATTTGAGATTTAATATACCATGTCTATGAGAGTTCTTTGTAATACCTCTGCAGTGTAATTTGCTACATAATGAAAATTCATTTTTCATAATAAATAGTTACCAGAAGTCATCTTGTCTTTCTTGCTCCCAGCAAGTAGCTCTATTTCTTGGCAACATTGAGGAATCAAAATCTAACGTAATTCTTCTAAATAGAATAGAGAACACCTAGAGTCACTGCTCCTGTGACAAATCTT
The DNA here is from genome assembly GCF_028878055.3 of Symphalangus syndactylus. Classification (NCBI taxonomy): domain Eukaryota; kingdom Metazoa; phylum Chordata; class Mammalia; order Primates; family Hylobatidae; genus Symphalangus; species Symphalangus syndactylus. The sequence continues at coordinate 49,231,961 of NC_072440.2, forward strand.
TGGATAACAACTCTCATGTGCATAAGACATTTTCTGATCTCTTCTGTACTTCAACTTGTAAAGAACTTTGGACATTATAGTCAGAAAGTCTGCTATTCCTACAAAGACAAAAGGGGAAGACTCTAAATTCCCTGAGTAGTGGGGATAATTAGCTTTCACACTCATCTGCTGACCCCTGATTATCAGAAGACATTTTTGTCTCTTTGGCATGCCCCATTACCTGCTGTCTGTCTCCAAGAGACCTGTAGATCAGAGCAGGCATTGTAAGGCAGGGACAGTTCCTGAAATTTCCAATTAACTGATGATGGGAAAACTCAGAAACACAAACCCTAGGGAGTGGCTGCCTGGTACTGCTAATACCCCTGCTGGAAACAGGGGCACCTGGGCTACAAACAAACTAAAGACTTTGGAAGAAGGTGCATTAACTTAATTCTGCATTTCACATGTGAGCTCCCAATTTCCCTTGTGGCTATGAACCACAAGGGCCAAAATTCAATGGGAGGGTGGTTCAGATCTACCACGACAAGCTAGGATGGAAGAGACAGAGGTCAGTCATCGGGAGCCCAGATTCTTGCCCTTTAGAAACATGTGCTGTTGCAGAGAGGAACCCACTACAGCTGGAATCCCGGACTGACACAGGGAGCAGGTAGTCCATCCAGGGTCACCTGATTGATAGCAGGCCCTTCACATCAGCAGCCCTCACCTGTGACACTCTTTTTAATACCATATTCCCCAAATTTAACCCTCAAATCCAAAATAGTAAAACTACTGAGATGTTATTTATGAATACAATATCTCTAGGTTTCTCAGATGGCTACTGGGAAACTCCAAAGATCCTCCTCCTAGTTCTTAACAAGAAGATATATTAGAAATAAAGATAATGTTTTGCATTCTCCAGATATTTAATTTGCTCAAAACTATGCTCAATACAGTGGAAGCTGCTGTGTTTTTCAAGGCCATATTCTGAGAAAATAGCAATAAAATCATCTTAAATTAATTAAATGCAATAATTATGTATGATTACTGTGGGTATGTTACAATAATTGTGCACGTCTCAGGTTGGATTGAGGCATATTTATGTTCATGTACAAAGACTGGTGCAATAAATGTCAACCAATTGATTAAAAAAAGTAAACTTGATAGATGCCAGCCAAGATGGCAGAATAGGAACAGCTCCAATCTACAGCTCCCAGCATGAGTGATGCAGAACACGGGTGATTTCTGCATTTCCAACTGAGGTACTGGGTTCATCTCACTAGGGAGTGCCAGACAGTGGGTGCAGGACAGTGAGTGCAGCACACCGTGCGTGAGCCGAAGCAAGGCAAGGCATCGCCTCCCTTGGGAAGTGAAAGGGGTCAGGGAATTCCCTTTCCTAGCCAAAGAAAGCGGTGACAGATGGCACCTGGAAAATCGGGTTACTCCCACTCTAATACTGTGCTTTTCCAGTGGCTTCACAAACGGCACGCCAGGAGATTATATCCCACACCTGGCTCGGAGGGTCCTACACCCACGGAGCCTCGCTCCTTGCTAGTACACCAGTCTGAGATCAAACTGCAAGGTGGTAGTGAGGCTGGGGGAGGGGCCCCCTCCATTGCTCAGGCTTGAGTAGGTAAACAAAGTGGCCAGGAAGCTCGAACTGGGTGGAGCCCAACACAGCTCAAGGAGGCCTGCCTACCTCTGTAAGCTCCACCTCCAGGGGCAGGGTACAGACAAACAAAAGACAGCAATAACCTCTGCAGACTTAAATGTCCCTGTCTGCCAGCTTTGAAGAGAGTAGTGGTTCTCCCAGCATGCAGCTTGAGATCCAAGAACAGGCAGACTGCCTCCTCAAGTGGGTCCCTGACTCCCGAGTAGCCTAACTGGGAGGCACTCCCCAGTAGGGGCAGACTGACACCTCACATGGCCGGGTACTCCTCTGAGACAAAACTTCCAGAGGACCGATCAGGTAGCAGCATTTGCAGTTCAGCAATATCTGCTGTTCTGCAGCCTCTGCTGCTGATACCGAGGCAAACAGGGTCTGGAGTGGACCTCCAGTAAACTCCAACAGACATGCAGCTGAGGGTCCTGACTCTTAGATGGAAAACTAACAAACAGAAAGGACATCCACACAAAAAACCCATCTGTACATCACCATCATCAAAGACCAAAGGTAGATAAAACCACAAAGATGGGGAAAAAAACAGAGCAGAAAAACCGGAAACTCAAAAAATCAGAGTGCTTCTCCTCCTCCAAAGGAATGCAGCTCCTCACCAAATGGAACAAAGCTGGATGGAGAATAACTTTGACGAGCTGAGAGAAGAAGGCTTCAGAAGATCAAATTACCCTGAGCTAAAGGAATAAGTTCGAACCAAAGGCAAAGAAGTTAAAAACTTTGAAAAAAAATTAGACGAATGGATAACTAGAATAACCAATGCAGAGAAGTCCTTAAAGGACCGGATGGAGCTGAAAACCATGGCACGAGAACTATGTGACGAATGCACAAACCTCAGTAACAGATGTGATCAATTGGAAGAAAGGGTATCAGCGATGGAAGACAAAATGAATGAAATGAAGCATGAAGATAAGTTTAGAGAAAAAACAATAAAAACAAACGAAAAAGCCTCCAAGAAATACGGGACTATGAGAAAAGACCAAATCTACATCTGATTGGTGTACCTGAAAGTGACAGGGAGAATGGAACCAAGTTGGAAAACACTCTGCAGGATATTATCAAGGAGAACTTCACCAATCTAGCAAGGCAGGACAACATTCAAATTCAAGAAATACAGAGAATGCCACAGAGATACTCCTCAAGAAGAGCAACTCCAAGACACATAATTGTCAGATTCACCAAATTTGAAATGAAGGAAAAAATGTTAAGGCAGCCAGAGAGAAAGGTTGGGTTACCCACAAAGGAAAGCACATCAGACTGACAGCTGATCTCTCGGCAGAAACTCTACAAGCCAGCAGAGAGTGGGGGCCAATATTCAACATTCTTAAAGAAAAGAATTTTCAAACCAGAATTTCATATCCAGCCAAACTAAGCTTCTTAAGTAAAGGAGAAATAAAATCCTTTACAGACAAGCAAATGCTGAGAGATTTTGTCACCACCAGGCCTGCCCTAAAAGAGCTCCTGAAGGAAGCACTAAACATGGAAAGGAACAACCGGTACCAGCCACTGCAAAAACATGCCAAATTGTAAAGACCATCAAGGCTAGGAAGAAACTGCATCAACTAACGAGCAAAATAACTAGCTAACATCATAATGACAGGATCAAATTCACACATAACAATACTAACCTTAAATGTAAATGGGCTAAATGCTCCAATTAAAAGACACAGACTGGCAAACTGGATAAAGAGTCAAGACCTATCAGTGGGCTGTATTCAGGAAACGCATCTCACATGCAGAGACACACATAGGCTCAAAATAAAGGGATGGAGAAAGATCTACAAAGGAAATGGAAAACAAGAAAAGGCAGGGGTTGCAATCCTACTCTCTGATAAAACAGACTTTAAACCAACAAAGATCAAAAGAGACAAAGAAGGCCATTACATAATGGTAAAGGGATCAATTCAACAAGAAGAGCTAACGATCCTAAATATATATGCATCCAATACAGGAGCACCCAGATTCATAAAGCAAGTCCTGAGTGACCTACAAAGAGAGTTAGATGCCCACACAATAATAATGGGAGACTTTAATACCCCACTGTCAACATTAGACAGATCAACGAGACAGAAAGTTAACAAGGATATCCGGGAATTGAACTCAGCTCTGCACCAAGTGGACCTAATAGACATCTACAGAACTCTCCACCCCAAATCAACAGAATATACATTCTTTTCAGCACCACACCACACCTATTCCAAAATTGACAACACAGTTGGAAGTAAAGCACTCCTTAGCAAATTCAAAAGAACAGAAATTATAACAAACTGTCTCTCAGACCACAGTGCAATCAAACTAGAGCTCAGGATTAAGAAACTCACTCAAAACCGCTCAACTACATGGAAACTGAACAACCTGCTCCTGAATGGCTACTGGGTACATAACGAAATGAAGGCAGAAATAAAGATGTGCTTTGAAACCAATGAGAACAAACACACAACATACCAGAATCTCTGGGACACATTCAAAGCAGTGTGTAGAGGGAAATTTATAGCACTAAATGCCCACAAGAGAAAGCAGGAAACATCTAAAATTGACAATAACATCACAATTAAAAGAACTACAGAAGCAAGAGCAAACACATTCAAAAGCTAGCAGAAGGCAAGAAATAACTAAGATCAGAGCAGAACTGAAGGAAATAGAGACACAAAAAACCCTTCAAAAAATCAATGAATCCAGGAGCTGGTTTTTTTGAAAAGATCAACAAAATTGATAGACTGCTAGCAAGACTAATAAAGAAGAAAAGAGAGAATAATCAAATAGATGCAATAAAAAATGACAAAGGGATATCATCACTGATCCCACAGAAATACAAACTACCATCAGAGAATACTATAAACACCTCTATGCAAATAAACTAGAAAATCTAGAAGAAATGGATAAATTCCTCAACACATCCACCCTCCCAAGACTAAACCAGGAAGAAGTTGAATCTCTGAATAGACCAATAACAGGCTCTGAAATTGAGGCAATAATTAATAGCTTACCAACCAAAAAATGTCCAGGACCAGATGGATTCACAGCTAAATTCTACCAGAGGTACAAAGAGGAGCTGGTACCATTCCTTTTGAAACTATTCCGATAAATAGAAAAAGAAGGAATCCTCCCTAACTCATTTTATGAGGCCAGCATCATCCTGATACCAAAGCCTGGCAGAGACATAACCAAAAAGAGAATTTCAGACCAATATCCTTGATGAACATTGATGCAAAAATTCTCAATAAAATACTGGCAAACCAAATCCAGCAGCACATCAAAAAGCTTATCCACCATGATCAAGTGGGCTTCATCCCTGGGTTGCAAGGCTGGTTCAACATATGCAAATCAATAAGTGTAATCCAGCATATAAACAGAACCAAAGACAAAAACCACATGATTATCTCAATAGATGCAGAAAAGTCCTAATTCAACAATGCTTCACGGTAAAAACTCTCAATAAATTAGGTATTGATAGGACATATCTCAAAATAATAAGAGCTATCTATGACAAACCCACAGCCAATATCATACTGAATGGGCACAAACTGGAAGCATTCCCTTTGAAAACTGGCACAAGACAGGGATGCCCTCTTTCACCACTCCTATTCAACATAGTGTTGGAAGTTCTGTCCAGGGCAATCAGGCAGAAGAAGGAAATAAAGCGTATTCAATTAGTAAAAGAGGGAGTCAAATTGTCCCTGTTTGTGGATGACATGATTTTATATCTGGAAAACCCCATCATCTCAGCCCAAAATCTCCTTAAGCTGATAAGCAACTTCAGCAAAGTCTCAGGATACAAAATCAATGTGCAAAAATCACAAGCATTCTTATACACCAAAAACAGACAAACAGAGAGCCAAATCATGAGTGAACTCCCATTCACAATTGCTTCAAAGAGAATAAAATACCTAGTAATCCAACTTACAAGGGATGTGAAGGACCTCTTCAAGGAGAACTACAAACCACTGCTCAATGAAATAAAAGAGGATACAAACAAATGCAAGAACATTCCATGCTCATGGATAGGAAGTATCAATATCATGAAAATGACCATACTGCCCAAGGTAATTTATAGATTCAATGCCATCCCCATTAAGCTGCCAATGACTTTCTTCATAGAATTGGAAGAAAACTACTTTAAAGTTTATATGGAACCAAAAAAGAGCCTGCATTGCAATTCAATCCTAAGCCAAAAGAGCAAAGCTGGAGATATCATGCTACCTGACTTCAAACGATACTACAAGGCTGCAGTAACCAAAACAGCATGGTACTGATACCAAAACAGAGATATAGACCAATGGAACAGAACAGAGCCCTCAGAAATAATGCCGCTTATCTACAACTATCTGATCTTTGACAAACCTGAGAAAAACAGACAATGGGGAAAGGATTTCCTATTTAATAAATGGTGCTGGGAAAACTGGCTAGCCATATGTAGAAAGCTGAAACTGGATCCCTTCCTTACACCTTATACAAAAATTAATTCAAGATGGATTAAAGACTTACATGTTAGACCTAAAACCGTAAAAACCCTAGAAGAAAACCTAGGCAATACCATTCAGGACATAGGCATGGGCAAGGACTTCATGTCTAAAACACCAAAAGCAATGACAACACAAGCCAAAATTGACAAATGGGATCTAATTAAAGTAAAGAGCTTCTGCACAGCAAAAGAAACTACCATCAGAGTGAACAGGCAACCTACAGAATGGGAGAAAATTTTCACAACCTACTCATCTGACAAAGGGCTAATATGCAGAATCTACAATGAACTCAAACAAATTTACAAGAAAAAAACAACCCCATCAACAAGTGGGCGAAGGATATGAACAGACACTTCTCAAAAGAAGACATTTATGCAGCCAAAAAACACATGAAAAAATGCTCATCATCACTGGTCATCAGAGAAATGCAAATCAAATCCACAATGGGATAACATCTCATACCAGTTAGAATGGATCATTAAAAAGTCAAGAAACAACAGGTGCTGGAGAGGATGTCGAGAAACTGGAATGTTTTTATACTGTTGGTGGGAGTGTAAACTAGTTCAACCATTGTGGTAGTCAGTGTGGCAATTCCTCAGGGATCTTGAACTAGAAATACCATTTGACCCAGCCATCCCATTACTGGGTATATACCCAAAGGATTATAAATCATGCTGCTATAAAGACACATGCACATGTATGTTTATTGCGGCATTATTCACAATAGCGAAGACTTGGAACCCACCCAAATGTCCAACAAGGATAGACTGGATTAAGAAAATGTGGCACATATACACCATGGAATACTATGCAGCCATAAAAAATGATGAGTTCATGTCCTTTGTAGGGACATGGGTGAAACTGGAAACCATCATTCTCAGTAAACTATTGCAAGGACAAAAAACCAAACAGCACATGTTCTCACTCATAGGTGGGAAGTGAACAATGAGAACACATGGACACAGGAAGGGGAACATCACACTCCGCGGACTGTTGTGGGGTGGGGGTAGGTGGGAGGGATAGCAGTAGGAGATATACCTAATGCTAAATGACGAGTTAATGGGTGCAGCACACCAACATGGCACATGTATACATATGTAACAAACCTGCACATTGTGCACATGTACCCTAAACTTAAAGTATATTAATAATAAAAAAAAGTAAACTTATCAGTTGGTGACAAATAATAATATCTACTTTATGGGGAAAATTAAAGGCCCTCAAGAGGTATCAAGATGCAGTAATTGTTCTTAATGTGTTCTGTCTTTTATGGTAATCACTGATTAAAATTTCATTAGATGAGTATGTGTTACGCCTCAACAGAGAATGCCACTATCCCCCAATTGTGATGTTGTTTGCTATGACAAAAAATTAACCAAACTTTACAGTTTTATTATCAACAACATCTCCTCTCCCTACCCCCACTGCTTTTTTTTTGTTTTTAGGTGGAATCTCACTCTGTTGCCCAGGCTGGAGTGCAATGGTGTGATCTCAGCTCATTGCAAACTCTGCCTCTCGGGTTCAAGCTGTCCTCCTACCTCAGCCTCCTAAGTAGCTATATTCAGGTGCCCGCCACCACGCATGGCTAATTTTTCTACTTTCAGCAGAGACAGGGTTTCACCATGTTGGCCAGGCTGGTCTCAAACTCCTGACCTCAAGTGATCCGCCTGCTTCAGCCTCCTAAAGTGTTGGGATTACAGACATGAGCCACTGTGCCCAGCCCTTCTTTCCCTTTAAGCATACCTAAAGCCTCTCTACAAAGCGCCAATCGGAATTTGAGTTATCTGGAAGAAATATCAAAAGAAGTCCTGTAAAAACTGCAGCAGACACTGTTGATACTGTTGATACCACAGGAAATTGACTCGTGGATATAGGCCTCCAAGAATAGGCTGACCTTGTCCCCACAAACAATATTCCAACTATACCAAGTAAATGAGTCAGGATTTCCAAGAGACTCACAGTGTAGAAGCAGATGAATTCATGAAAGCAGATTGCTAAACTCAAGACCAGCATGACAAGAGGTTGTTATTTAGGATTAAAGGGCCTCAATAAAGCGATTTAATTGAGGTTAGTTTAATTTTCTACTTTAATAAACATGAGAGAAACTCATTTTCTTTCTTCTTAATCTGTCTTTAACCTCCAATTAAATTTACAAATTATTAAATTTGTAAAAACTAAATAAAACACTCTGAATGCTTAGTGTTGAGGAAAAAAATACCTTGTAGAAATTCTTAATATAAAAACAAAGCTAATAAATTGCCAAGAAAAATATACAAATAATTATTTCGTAAAGAATTGGTTAAATCTTACACAAAGTTTCTTTAATAAAAACACTTACTTTTTGTGACTATGTAGTTATTTGTATTGGTTCAATGAGAATTTGTCCTTCCTTCTACCTGAATATGTAACTAATTAGAAAAATCTTTTTTTTTTTTTTTTTTTTTGAGGTGGAGACTTGCTCTGTTGTCCAGGCTGGAGTGCAATGGCATGATCTCAGCTCACTGCAACCTCCAATCTTGGGCTCAAGCACTTCTCCCACCTCAGCCTCCCGGGTAGCTGGGATTACAGGCACCCACCATCATGCTAGGCTAATTTTTGTATTTTTATAGAGATGGGGTTTCACCATGTTGGCCAGGCTGATCTTAAACTCCTGACCTCAGGTGATCTGCCTGCCTCAGCCTTTCAAAGTGCTGGGATTACAGGTGTGAGCCACCTTACCCGGCCAGGAAGAATCAATTTTTTAATAAAAAGTTTATAGCTGTGCTACAAATTCAATTTAATTAGACAAGACAAATCCAGTAATAAGAAAAATTTCTATGTTTTTCATGCAGAAGTGATGCCTATAACATCCTTCTAGGAAACCAATCTGGTACGTGCTCTATGGACTATGCAATCTCAGGCTTGGAGGTAAAAAAGAATGTCCTTTCTTGGCAGAGCAGGGACACTGAGACATTTGGATATCTTTTATTAAAATGATACATTTGCATTATAAATACTGCAGACGAAATCAGGTAGAGGTGAACTGACTGGTTTGATCTGCTCTAAACTGAGCTGTTAAACATGTAAAAGTAAATTTAAAACACAAGGGCTTTATAAAATCTATAGATAGATGTAAACTTGTAAGCCTTAGTTTATTGTTTCATCAAAAAAATACTAGGAGGTCATTAAATATTAATCAACACTTCTTCTTAGATCTGTGCAAATAAAATGGCTCGAAGTAAAATGTAAAATCAATAGTACTGATTAGGAACATTGTTCAGCAAATGTAGGTAGACAAACATGTCCTGTAGAGGAGGAAACATGACCACAAGATGAAGTGTAAAAACCAAAGTGACATCTGGGCCTGACACCATCATGTCCCACTGCTGAAGAAACAGAGAAAAAAACCTCTGCACTCTGACATAAAGAAACAATAAAAAGGTCTCTCTGTCTACTTGCAGTCCTCCAAATGAATAAAACCTTGAGCATTTCCTGAGAGTTCCTAACTCCTTAATGAAAATCGCTTTATCGTTGACTTTACAATGCTATTTATTGTCTGAAGATATGTCATGAACTTTTTGAATACAATAACCATGATAAAATTACTGTTTCCTGCCATGAAGAGACTAATATAAACCCTATAGTCTTCATAATCTTGTTTGTTTTAAAAAGTTCTATTTTTTTAATTTTTTGGGCCAGTTCTTTTGAAGACTGACTTCCTCACATTTCTTTGCAAGTAATGCCTCCTTCTGCTTATTTTTCTGACACGCTTTTGTTTCTGAGCCTTTCTTTCATGCTCTATACACACAAATCAGCAGGAGATGGTACCTGCAGCTGTATTTGGAGTTTACTGCCTCAATGTTCACTTTCAGTGAAAGAGAGTATTTCTGTTCTAGCTTTCTTAACAAAAGACCAGAAATTCATGCTGAACCAGTAAATTGTCCTCTATATTTTTCATTTGCAAGGAGGATTTAAATATTTCTAGCTCAGTATTTCAGCCCTGAAGATTATTTCACCCCCACTGATAATCCTGACCTAATCTGGTTTTGTGTTGTTAATGCTCCTATATACTAGCCTGGTCAGTAATTCAGTAACAGGCTTAATTTCTTAATATTTTAAGCCATGTGTTAATTTTGCTATTTCTTAGCCATTTTTCCTCAATAGTTTTAAACTACATCCCTGCTTACCCTCCCTTTTACTGGACAGGCTTCCTCTGTTTACTAATACAATTCCCCAAATTGATTCATCCACTTGTTGAAATACCTAATTTTAGGCCCTGCACTGACAGCTTGCCTAGGCTTATACTTGTTGTGTTTGCTGTTGCAGTCTTCAGATTCTAAAAACACCATCTAGACCTTACATTACCTCTAGCCAGGCCTATTCCCCCAGGGCCTGCCTTAAGGAGCAGATTTCTTTTCAAGTTTCATCTTCTTCCCATTTATTTCATTTCATGACAGTTAGAGAAGCTGTATACTAACATATGACAAATGGTAAGTTAGCAGAGAAAAATGTTATTTCAGGATAAGTTCAGGGAAAGCTTTTTGGAGGAAAGTCAGCTCACATTAGTCCTGATGATGGATAGTGGACTACAGATGATGGAATGTTGAAGTGGAAACTTGAGTGGTACATATGGACATTCCACATAGAAGCAGTTTGAGCAAAAGCACCAAGACAGGAAATGAGATGGAATTGATAAGGCAATGCAAATAATTCAGGTTATTTAGATCATCGGTGTTGGGGGACGCTGGGTTTATGGGAATCAATGGTTAATCAGAATGTGAGCACCACTGGTTTGGTAATTCATGGAAGAGGTTATCATTCAACAGGGGAGTGGCTTCTCGATTATAAACATGTCTGAAGGTCACTGAACATCAAGGCTATCCTTCAGTTGAAATCTTATTAAAATTATACTGACCTCTGATGACTTTCAGAGAGCTCCAGCTAGATGGATTGATGATAAGAGAAATTAGAGAAGGCAATGGGGCAAATCTTTGTGCAAATATCTGTTATGTCATATATCTAAGGCTTCTGCTGGATCCAGTGATTTGTTTGTTCTGACTGTAGTACAAACCTATTGGATCAATAAATCTAGTTCTAATAAATGACAGAGGGCATTCAAGCAGATGCAAGAAGCAAAATATACAGGTGTAAAGACAAACTGTATTAGGCCTCCCATCCAGCTTCTCTAATATTTTCACACCACAGCCTTTCCTGACTTCTCTCTATCTGGGTAGGCCCCTTCTGTTTGCTAAACCAGTTCTCTGATGGTGACTACCTGATTCTCTATTCCTCAAGTTGACTCATCCTGTTTATTGAGAATGACATTTTAAGACTACTAATAATATTTATATATAAGAAAGAAACAGGTTTTATATAAATATATAATCTTTTCAAATAAAAGATTATAATCAAGGAACTGTAAATGGTAGAAAAATTACATAACGTTTCCCTATTTGGGGATTGGTTAAATGCAGTATTACAGAAGCCTGAAAAAATAATGACTGTATTACAAAAGAATATAAAAATAATTGAAGGCTAGGAATTATGTCTACCAACTAATTCAGTCATTTGGCTGTTTATTCTCATTTGAACAGTAGTGGATTAAAAAAAAAAAAAAGACTTTCAACTTCCATCACAGGGAGAAAAGGATCAAGTACACATTAGAGAAAGCTGATGGCAATGATTTCTAGTTTCAGTTTCTATTTTCTGTCAATTAACCATCATTTTGGTAAACAACCTTTTTAAATGTCTTTTCTTTTAATTTTTAAATTTTTACTTTAAAGACAGGGTCTCACTATGTTGGTGAAGGCGTTGGCCTTAAACTCCTGGACTCAAGTGATCTTCCTGCCATAGCCTCCCTAGCTGCACACCACCGTACCCAGCTATTAATGTCTTTATAAAAGCATTTTTAACCCTACTGGTCTAGCTATTGCATCAAATAAATAGCTAATTCCATTGGGGAAAAATTAGGGACTCACGAATGAAAATAAATATTTTATTTGGATAATGGCTACAAAATTTCAACATCAAAATAAAGAAGAGATTAAAGCCATGACGATGACTTAAAAGATAAAGTTAGGTAGAAATGTGAACTAAGGGAAATGACTCAACACATTCAGCAACACAAAACTGTGGCCTAAATTCACTCTGACAGTTGTTATGCTGTCTCCTCCTGCCCGAGTAAAATAAGTTATGAACAAAACACATGAAGGGGACCAGGCAGACATATGGTCAAATGCTTTCTGTGCAATATGTCTGTCTCCATATCATCTTCTCTGTCTCATTGCACTTTGGACATTTTTATTCTTCCTGTGGATCTATTTTTATGAAGCAATGTGATTTGAATGAAAAGAGCACTGAATTCTCAGCCAGATATTTAAGTTCTAGTTGAAGATTTATCACCTAGTGGTTATAAGATTTGGGGCAAATTGCTTAATCTCTCTCTTTCCTTAACACTTCATTTGTAAGTTTTCTTGCCTCCCTACAGGACTGTATTGAGGATCAGTCAATGTTGAGTTGAAGGCAACATGGTTTAGGTTGGCTTAATGAAGTGGTAAATCACTTAAATGGGTAGAACACCACACTATAGAGGATGTTGGGCTGCACGAGGAAGTGTGGAAAAAAAGCATTCCATGAAAATATCATCACAATCTCACATTTCTTCATTTATCTGCACACTCTGAACACCTGCATGTGGTAAGGACTGTGCAAGGTTCTCAGGATGCCCAGGTAAAAATCACCACTTCTGCCAGTCTTGACTTTGCAAGCTTGAGGAGCAGACCTGGAGAAGTTTGGCTATTACCACACCAAAGTTGTTCCTCGCCTTCCCTTCAACATATGGTCTCAGGAAAAAATGAAAAGAGTAAAAAAAAAAAAAAAAGTGCTTCATTTTTGAAAGGAAAAGTCATAATTAATTTCTAGAAGGAGAAAGAAAAAAAGAGATAACAGTGTGTGAAAAGGCTTAGAAAATGCTAGAGCACTACAGAAAGATGATGTGAGATTATGTCTAAGAGTAGCTTGGTTATTTTGCTTTTGTTGACAAGGTATACCCCCTTCATTTTCATAGTTGTTATAATTCTTTTCATGATTTTCTTGGTGGGTTTGTTTAGGAGGAACTATATTCTTTCTTTATTCATCTAACTCTCCTTTACTCTAAATGATGCTTCTTAGGATAAATTTTAAAAGGATATACATTATGCATATTTTTAATGCTTCTATACAGGACTGAAGGCCAATATTTACCATGATAATAAGGCATGTAACAAAATTTGTTCTGCAGAGAGTGAGAAAGCGTGAGGGAAAACACAGTGAAGGATTCTACGCTATTGCCCAAGAACCCAGACAGGCAAGTGAAATAATTGAGCAGACATTTCCTAAGGCTGTGGTCGATATGATTAGGAGATAGTGGGTAAAAATGGCCTTTAAACCATATACACATGAGAAGATAGATGTGGAAGCCCATTGCAAAGGCAACAAAATTGTGCAAATATAAAACATCACTATGAAAATGTATGATGAATTGACGTGCCATGAAAACAGTTCCAGTGCTGGGCCAGAAATCAGGAAACATGGGCTTTTGTTTTCTCACCATTAAAATGAAGAAGTTGGATTTATACCCAAGGGTACCTTGTTGGCTGTATGGCTTTTAAGTAACTGGTCATAACAAAAGTGAGAGGGACACAATCAGGTCAGTTTCAAACCAAGAATAAAATGGGAAATTAAAGAACTGAATTGGCTACTTTCTGCTCAAATGGTTGTTAAAAATAAAGTTTAAAAAAAGCCCCAAGGACTGTGCAGTGCAGTGAGCAGAGGCTACCGATATTAAAAAGAAAACAAGGAAAATGGATTCCTGGTGATAGAGGTGGTGTGGGGGAAGACAAATAGTGTGGCTGCAGATGGAACAATATGCAAAAGAAAAGTAGCTAAATACAGCTCTTTTTTGGGAAAGAGATTGTGTCTAAGTCCATCAGTGGAAAGGCAGAGAGAAGAAAAGAGTATATGAAGAATCAGCAGAGAAAAGTGATCAAAGACCTGGGGTTAACAGACCCAGTGTAATGGGCCATGCAGCCTGGAAGAACAGCAGCACAGGAGCACAGCAATAACAATAGGACCCGAGACAAGACGAAGCAGCAGAAAGAGAAATTGAAGAGAGTGTAGGAGAAAGGAAATTATTATTATCATTATTATTGAAACCGTCTTTGCAAAATTATAACTGAGGAAATTATGACAGTGAAAGAAATCAGACCTAATTGACTCTATCTTGCTGTCCTTGTTCATTCCTGGGCATAGATCGAACTAACTTTGGGAAGGAATTCAGTTCATGGTTTGACTCTGAAACAAAATTGATAACACCCCATTCCCAAAAAGACCCCGTTCTTGCCTAGGGTCCAGTCTGCCTTCACAGGACTAACAAATTAGCTACTAGATTAGAAATTACAATTTAGGGGTCAGGCAGCCTGTGGCTCTAAGAGTCTGAACCTCCCCAAATTGCTGCAGGGGGTAATATCACTATTGTAAAATCTAAGATCAGTGCTTGAGGTATTTTGCAGACCCTGCACTCGATGGATCAGCTGACACCACCCAGACTGGTAATCTGGCCAAACCAGTTCTGCCATCGCACCCAGGAACAGAAGACAGCAAGAAAACCTCCCCTCCCCGCCTGCCCCCCACCTATGATTCCATCTCCAACCTGACCAAACATCACTCCTCACTTCCCAAGCCCTTACCTGCCAAATTATCTTTAAAAACTCTGATCCTCGAATGCTCAGGGAGACTGATTTGAGTAAAAATAAATCTCGAGTCTCCCGCACAGCCCGCTCTGTATGAACTACTCTTTCTCCATTGCAATTCCTCTGTCTTGATAAGTAGTTCTATCTAGGCAGCGGGCAAGGTGAACCCACCCATTGGGCAGTTACATTATCAACCTCAATATTTTCCACTTGCCAAGGTGCTTACATTTACCTTTCAAGAATTTGATGCTTTCTCTTGAGACCATAACATTAGAATTTCTTTCTTTTTTCTTTTTTTTTTTTTGAGACAGGGTCTTGCTCTGTCTCAGTCTATGATCTTTGCTCACTGCAGCCTTGTTCAAGAGAACAAGGGTTCAAGTGATCCTCCCATCTTAGCCTCCTGGGTAGCTGGGACCACAGTCATGCATCACCATGCCTGGCTAATTTTTTATTTTTATTTTTTTTGTAGAGACAGAGTCTCCCTAAGTTACCCAGGCTAGTCTCAAATTCCTGGGCTCAAGCAATCCTCCTGCCTTAGCCTCCCAAAGTGCTTGTATTACATGTGTTAGTCACTACACATGACCAAGACATTTCTAATAGAAATGGATGTACTCTTAGGAGAAATATGAAGAGTTATCTGAGGCTAATTTCTGTTATAGCAGTTATTCAAAGGAAATTATAGTTATATCCCAGGGAAAGGATAACAGAAGCAGAAGTAAACAAAACTTCTGAAGCCAAATAATAGTAATCAGTATGATAGAATGTAAGGTGGAAACTCCTATTCTTATATGTATGTGCTAACAGTCTGGACTGTTAACAGAAGAAAAAAAACAGAAAAGAATTAAAAGAAAAGCAAGAATCAAGTCACTAGCAAATAACAGTGCACTTGGATAAGACTATGAGGGCTATACTGTATTTTCAGAAATGTGATCTCGGTTGAAATTCAAAACTGCCTTGTGATGAAATATGTCACCTTTTTCTGATCGTGTCAACATTCATTTCTCAAAACTTTAAAAATGGCAGTAGCATATGAACAAATTCTTGTTCCAAATGGGAATACATTTAAAATATAGGACATACCTTTAATATTTTA
Organism: Symphalangus syndactylus; assembly: GCF_028878055.3. Lineage (NCBI taxonomy): Eukaryota > Metazoa > Chordata > Mammalia > Primates > Hylobatidae > Symphalangus > Symphalangus syndactylus. The sequence continues at coordinate 49,247,876 of NC_072440.2, forward strand.
AAACTTTCCTTGTTACACAAAGAAGTTTACAGAAAAAAGTTAGAAAATACTGAAAAGGAAACACAAACCACCTATAAACTCATCAGACTTAACTATGGAAATTTAAACATATCTACAAAAGTAGAGTTTAATGACTCCCCTTGAACCCATCATTCATGTCCAACAATTATTGACACTCCATCAATCTTGTCGTTGATTGGCCTACCACCCCCAATACACACAGTTTGCCAAAGTGGTACTAATATCAATCATAATATTTACCATAATATCAATCATAGTATTTTACCAGAAAGTACTTCAGTGTGTATCTCTAACAGGTTTTTTTTAAAAATGTAATCATAATGTCATTATCACACCCAAAAATATTAACAATTATTCCTTAATACAATTGCTCTGATTGTCTCAAAAATGTCTTTTACCAGTGTGTGTGTGTGTGTGTGTGTGTGTGTGTGTGTGTGTGTGTTTCCCTAAATTAAGTATCTACAAGGATGGTTACAAACCAGTTTTTTAAGTGTATAATTGCTTCTCCCTCTGCCTACGTTTATGATGTTTATTGTTGAGGAAATTTGGTCTATTCTCTTGAAGAATTTCCCTCTCTTGGATTTGGCTGATTGCTTTTTTTGTGGTGTCATTTGACTTACTCTCTTCCCTCATCCTTTATATTTTCTGCAAATTCCTAGTTAGATCTAGACCCTGGTGTATAAATTTATTATATATACATTATTTTTTTCAAAAACAAGATGTGCTCACTACAGATTTTGTAATTTGCTTTTACACTTCGTGTACTATATAAATAAAAGAAAGGTAAAGCCAGAGAGGATAACCATTGATCCTTTTTAACTTTTGAAATTCTGAAGAATAAAGTAATTTAAGGTATGAAAAAAGTTTTAAGAGAAAAGGTTAAATGAAAGATTTTAAAATAGTCAATTTTCAAAATTACAGAATGCAATCAAATGGTAAAAGAAATAGAGAACAACAAAAGACAGAGGATGAAACTTAAATAGTAATGGAGGTCACATAAAAAAAGAAATACAAGGAAGGAAAGAGGTGCTACACTGAGACTAGAAAATGTAGCTCTGAAGGTCCTGTGTTTAGGGTTTGTTCTGGCTCCCCAAAATTCTACTGTTTCTTGTTATTCTAAAGCCTTTGCCCATCCATTTCTCACAAATGTAAATTTCTAGTTTTGTGAAATAAGTTAAATTCAAGGTAGAACTATACAGGGAAGGTGCATAAACTCCTGCTACTCACTTTCTCTGAGCTATCCTGGTTTCAGACATTCTTGTGGCTTGGTATTCCCACTTTTTTTCAGAGCTTTAGCTATGCCTGAGTAACTTTTCAAAAAGTTCTTTTATTCTCCCTTCAGGATAAGTGGAGTTGTATGCATGGGTATTTGGGCTTTGACGGTTTTTTCTTATGTATTAATATCAGTAAAAGAGATAGGGAAAGCTCAGATTTATAAATGTTCATTTTTTAAGGAGGGTGCAAGGTATTGAGTGTTCTAATATTTTAAAGCCAAAACTCTCAAAACAAATATGTCCGCTATGCAACCTCATTTATTTGCTAATGTTTATCACTTAGCATGACTGACACAAAGGTATCATTCTGACTTTTTCTCCAAGGGTGGTCCCCATTGCCACTCATATTCTTGCCATTGGCCATGTTGCCCTACTTTGATGTATAGAACATTCAGCCACATTACATGAAACTCATCCTCATTTACATGTCACCACCCAGAAGTCGAGGTCTGGAGAGAGCTGACACAGACACATGGTTGCTAGAGACTTTAATTTCATTAAAAAGTTACATAGGATTGACTTGGTAAAGAGGTTTGTTGACAGTCTACTGCCAAGTAGGGAGCAAAAGGTACACTATCTCTTTCCAGCCTCCATTTTGCTGCCTCTTAGCTGACAGAGAACAGGAGTTAATTGGAAGGAATATTGGCAGCATTGGAGTCACTGGGGAGATTCTTCTGAAAATTGTTCTTTTTCTCTTTCCTCTTGTTATCCCCATTCTTACACTACAACCAAATGATTCTTAACTAAGATAGCACACAAAGAAACAGTTTTGCATCGAATCCACAGAAATAGATGATGATACACGCCATCTTGACCACCATCCCCTGTGAATCAATCAGTTCAAAGTCTTTGGTTGAAAACATTAGAAACTGACACTGGTCATAATCCCAGAACTTTGGGAGGCTGAGGTAGAGGGATTGCTTGAGCCCAGGAGTTCAAGACCAGCCTGGAAAACATGGTGAGACCCCATCTCCTCTCCCCAACCCCCCCCACACACACAATTTTCAGGGATGATAGCACATGCCTGTAGTCCTGGCTACTCGGTGGAAGTGGAAAGATCGCTTGAGCCCTGGAGATTGAGGCTGCTGCTCTGTCACTCCAGCTAGGGTGACAGAGCAAGACCCAGTCTCAAAAAAAATAAAAATAAAAATAAATAAATAAAGACATTTAAAGGAAGATACGGCTTAGATTACACAATTGAAGGAAAAACCAGATAACAAGGTCTCAGAAATTAATAAACTATAGCAGCTTGGGGCATCTCAATCAGAAACTTAGAGACAGTTTCTTTTGAGTGCTATTGACGATTTCAAGACCATCTAAACATTCTATTCAGGTTTCAGATTACCAGGAGAGGGAGAATCTCGGTCATTTGCTATCTATTTGTTTGGAAAGGGCAGGGTACTATGATTTACGATCTAATTGCAGTGTGCTGCTAGTAAAAAAAGGGGGAAGGGCTGCTGGAAAGACAACAGCTGATACTCAATATATCCATGACTAGTGGGCCTTTAGGGAAAGAAATTAAGGAGAATGGGGCAAGATCATTGTCTATTGATTCAGCTGATAGATTCTATCTTTAGCAATACAGTTGAAATGTGAGAAATGTTCAAAGATGACAATAAAAATATACACATAAGGCTTGAATTTTGTCACAGCATATATGGGAGAAATGCTAGCAAAAGTAGCAGAGGGTGCCAATACTTTAAGGAGACTTTGCATTTCAAATAAGAAACCATTAGAGAAAATATCAGTCCTTTGAAAATGATACTTCAAAAAATTAATAAATACAGATAAAGAAAATCAGAAAAGTGAAATATGAAGCATTGAAATGTATCATTAGAAACCAGATTAGTAATACTATAATAAATTAGAACATTAATTTAATCTAATGAAGTAGAAGAAAATTTCTAAATCATTTGTTGTTGAGACAAGGCAGCCTCATTTGTCTTTTCAACCTAAATATCTCTTTCTCCACCCAAAATTTGCATTATTATTTAACATTGTTCAGGTCAATATAAGAAGACATGCATTTTTCTCTTGCTGCTGTAATAAATTATCATGAAACTAGTGGCCTAAAACAACATAAATTTATCTCACAGTTCTGTAGATCAGAAGTCTAACAGGGATCTTAGTGGATTCAAATCAAGGTGGCAGCAGGGCTGCATTTCCTTCTGGAGGCCCTAGGGAAGTCTTTATCAGCTTTCGGAGGCCACCCACATTTCTTGGTTCATGGTTTCTTTTTTCTCCAAAGCTAACAATGGCTCATCGAGTCCTTCCAATGTCTCATCTCTGATCATCTATCTCTTTGAAGCTGAGAAGGGTTCTGCTTTTAGGGACTAATGTGATCAGATTGGAGCAATCAGGGTGATCTCCTTATTTCAAGGTAAACTGATTAGCAGCCTTAATTCTCTTTTGCCGTGTAACAATATATTCACAATTTACATCTTTGGGATGCCATTATTTTATTTACCACAACATGGAACAAAAGTGGAGGTAAAACTGGGATTATAATTATCAATATTTTTAGATAATAAGATTGGACACCTAGAAAACTTAAGGGAATTTGCAAACACTAATGAAATTAGCAGCACAGTGGTTGCTTGGTATCTGGGGGAGATTGGTTATAGGAAGTCCCTGCTCCTTGAGGATATCCAAATCCATGAATTCTCAAGTCTCTTATATAAAGTGACATAGTATTTGAATATACACATCCTCCCATATACTTTAAATCACCTCTAGATTGCTTACAATACCTAAAGCTGTATAATGTAAATGCTATGTAGTTATTATACCATATTGTTTTTTAATTTGTATTATTTTTTATTATCGTATTGTTATTTTTATTGATTTTGGGGAATATTTTTGATCTGCATATACAGAGGACCTACTGTAATTAAATAAAGTGATTTAAAACTTACTACAAATATAAAAAATGTATGTAAATTTAAAAATAGGAAATAATGATATTATGGCCTATTAAGAGTATGATGTTGTATATATTTTTGTACTTTCTAAACTTTACTATCATTAATATTATTTTTATTAAAGAAAAGTAGTAAAATTTATTGCAAAATAAAGTAATATTCAAAAAAGTGAAGAAGCATACTAAGTCCTGAGACATATGAATCAGAGTTAATTTAGAAGTTTAATGTCACTTCAAAAAAGTTACAGTGAGGAATATTTTTAATTTAATTAAAGACAGTAAGCTAAGTTTTAATAATATATTTCATAGAAAAAATAGGCCAAATGATTTAGGTTATTATTATTAATTTTTATTTTTATTTTAAGTTCTGGGGTACATGTGCGGGATGTGCAGGTTTGTTACAAGGTAAACATGTGCCATGGTGGTTTGCTGCACCTATCAATACATCACCTAGATACTGAACCCAGCATGCATTAGCTTTTTTTCCTAATGCTCTGCCTCCCCTCACCCCATCTGCCAACAGGCTTCAGTGTGTGTTGTTCCCCTCCCAGTGTCCATGTGTTCTCATTGTTTAGTTCCCACTTATAAGTGAGAATATGTGGTGTTTGGTTTTCTGTTCTTGTGATAGTTTGCTGAGGATAATGGCTTCCAGCTCCATCCACGTCCCTGTAAAGGACATGATCTCATTCCTTTTTATGGCTGCATAGTATTCCATGGTGTATATGTACCATATTTTCTTTATCCAGCCTGTCATTGATGTGCACATGGGTTGATTCCATGCCTTTGCTGTTGCAAATAGTGCTGCAATGAACATATGCGTGCATGTATTTTTGTAACAGAATGATTTATATTCCTTCAGGTATATACCCAGTATGGGCTTGCTGGGTCAAATGATATTTCCAGTTCTGGATCTTTGAGGAATCACCACACCATCTTCCACAATGGTTGAAATAACTTACATTCCCACCAACAGTGTAAAAGCATTCTTATTTCTCTGCAACCATGCCAGCATCTCTTGTTTCCTGACTTTTTAATAATTGCCATTCTGACTGGTGTGAGATGGTATCTCATTGTGGTTTTGATTTGCATTTCTTTAATGATCAGTGATGTTGAGCTATTTTTTATATGTTTGTTGGCTGCATGAATGTCTTCTTTTGAGAAGTGTCAGTTCATGTTCTTTGCCCACTTTTTAATGTGGTTGTTTGTTTTGTTCTTGTACATTTGTTTAAGTTCCTTGTAGATTCTGGATATTAGCCATTTTTCAGATGAGTAGGTTGCAAAAATTTTCTCCCATTCTGTAGGTTGCCTGTTCACTCTGATGATAGTTTCTTTTGCTGTGCAGAAGCTCTTTAGTTTAATTAGATTCCATTTGTCAGTTTTGGCTTTTGTTGCAATTGCCTTTGGTGATTTTGTCGTGAAATCTTTACCTGTGTCCTGAATGGTATTGCCTAAATTTTCTTCTAGGCTTTTTTATATTTGGGTTTTACATTTAAGTCTTTAATCCATCTTGAGTTAATTTTTGTATAAGTTGTAAGGAAAGGATCCAGTTTCAATTTTCCGCATATGGCTAGCCAGTTCTCCCAGCACCATTTACTAAATAGAGAATCCTTTCCCCTTTGCTTGCTTTTGTCAGCTTTGTCAAAGATCAGATGGTTGTATATGTGCATAGATTATTTTGAAAAATGAAGAATATGATGAGGATTTTACTCTCAGATATAAAACATATTTTGAAGCTGCAATGCATAAAAATGAGGTAGAAATATATAAAAACAAGCAATGGAACAGAATAGAGATGATAGAAATAGGCCATCCCTACAACACCCATCTGAAACAAATAATACTGGTAGAGACACAACATAAGTCCTGTTTGAAGCCTGAAGGGAAGAAAATGTGCCTACTGGGTATTTGCTAAAGAAATACAAGGCTTGAAAGAGAAGAGAAATTCCAGAGTTAATTCAACTTGTTAAAAAACTAAACACTAGATGGAGATTTATTTCTTCTTAGCCAAAGTGTTGAGGTTTTTTTTTTTTTTTTTTTAGAAAAGTTGTCTCCATAATTGAGATACATTTTTAAAATTAATTATTTTTTATTGACAAAAGAAAAATTATAGATAGATAGATAGATAGATAGATAGATAGAGAGAGAGAGAGAGACAGGGTCTATTCTGTCACCTGGGCTGGAGTTCAGTGATGTGATCATGGCTCACTGTAGCCTTGACCTCCTAATCTCAAGTGATTCTCCCACGTGAGCCTCCCAAAGTGCTAGGATTACAGGCATGAGCCAATAGCCATCTGGCCAGTGCTGGGATTACACGTGTGAACCACTATGACTGGCATAAATATTTATTCTGTACAGAATGATGTTTTGAAATATGTGTACATTGTGGAATGGCTAAATCAAGCTAAATAACATGTCTATTACTTTACAGGGATCTTCACAAAGTTCATCAAAAATGCATATTAGAAAAAACTATGCATGAATTTCAATTTTTTGCACCAAAATAAATTCATACTAACTTGTTACAACATGTTTCAACAGCAGCTAGTTTGAGGCACTAAGAATAAAATATCAGATTAAAAACAGTCCCTATTTGACTATATCCAGAATCCACAAGGAACTCAAACAAATCATCAAGAAAAAACCAAACAATACCATCAAAAAGTGGGCTAAGAACATGAATAGACAATTCTCAAAAGAAGATATACAAATGACCAGCAAACATATGAAAAAATGCTCAACATCACTAATGATCAGGGAAATGCAAATGAAAGCCACAATGAGATGCCATCTTACTCCTTCAAGAATGGTCATAATTAAACAATAAAAAAAAGTAGATGTTGGTGTGTATGTGGTGAAAAGGGGACATTTTTACACTGCTGGTGGGAATGTAAACTAGTATAACCACTATGGAAAACAGTTTGGACATTCCTTAAATAATTAAAAGTAGATCTACCATTTGATCCAGCAATCCCACTACTGAGTATCTACCCAGAGAAAAAGAAATCATTACATGGAAAAGACACTTGCACATGCATGTTTATAGCTGCAAAATTTGCAATTGCAGAAATATGGAACCAGCCTAAATGCCCATCAACCCATGAGTGGATAAAGAAAATGTGGTATATATACACCATGGAATACTACTCAGCCATAAAAAGAATGAAATAATGTTATTCACAGCAACCTGGATGGAGTTGGTGACCATTATTCTAAGTAAAATAATTCAGAAATAGAAAACTAAATATCATATGTTCTTAATTATAAGTGGGAGTTAAGCTATGAGGACGCAAAGGAATAAGAATGATGTAATGGACGTTGAGGACTCAAGGGAAATGTGGGAGGGGGGCAAGGGATAAAAGGCTAGACATTGGGTACAGTGTATACTGCTCGGGTGACGGGTGCATCAAAATATCAGAAATTACCACTAAAGAACTATCTATGCAACCAAAAACCACCTGTTCTCCAAAAGCTATTTAAATATTAAAAAGAAATCAATGTAATTCACTGCATTGACAAATTATAACAGAAAAAATAAACACATCAAAAGTTGTGGAAAAAGTATTCGATAAAATTTCACACTTGCTTATGTTGCTTTTATTAAATTAGAACTAGAGAACCTCCTCAATCTGGTAAACAAAATTTATCAAAAATTTGAAACAAGCTGGGCGCGGTGGCTCACGCCTGTAATCCCAGCACTTTGGGAGGCTGAGGCAGGCGGATCACAAGGTCAGGAGATGGAGACCATCCTGGCTAACACGGTGAGACCCCGTCTCTACTAAAAGTACAAAAAAATCAGCCGGGCGTGGTGGCGGGCGCCTGTAGTCCCAGCTGCTCCGGAGGCTGAGGCAGGAGAATGGCGTGAACCCTCGAGGCGGAGCTTGCAGTGAGCCGAGATCGTGCCACTGCACTCCAGCCTGGGTGACAGAGTGAGACTCCGTCTCAAAAAAAAAAAAAAAAAAAAATTTGAAACAAACTGCATGATTACCAGTGAAACTTTATGACATTTAAGTCAAAATTAACAGAGGACCTAGGTAAGGCAAAGACAAAATACAACAACCATGAAAAAAGGAAATTACTCCTCCTACTACAAACTAAAAATTAAAAGTAACAGAAAGAAGGTATCTAAGATACTTTAAAAAAAAAAAGAAGGAAAGAAAAGAAATGAGCCCCTATTAGAACAACACGAATTCTGGTAAAATTGAAGCAAGAACAAACATCCAGTTTATGGTGAAGCTTGAGTGGAAGAATGGTGAAATCACTGATGTTTTATGAAAAACTTATGAGGACAATATCCTCTTTCCCCAAATCAGCAATTTACAAATAGATAACTTGTTTTAAGAAGGAATTAGATGATATTGAAGATAAAGTCCACAGCGGCAGATCATCTACATCAATTTGTGAGGAAAAAAATTCATTCTGTTTGGTCTCAATTTGTTCAGCTTACACAATTCTGACTGAAAAATTAGTTTCCACTTGAAAGGTGCTACAACCATTGCACCCAGATCAGCTGAGGACAAGAGCAGAACTTTCAATGGAAATTTTAAACAAGTGGGACCAAGATTCTGAAGCATTTCTTCAAAGAATTGCAACAAGAGATGAATGATGGCTTTATTAATATGATCCTGAAGACAAAGCACAATCAAAGCAATGACTACCAAGAGGCAGAAGTGGTCTGATCAAGACAAAAGTGGACCGGTCAAGAGCAAAGGTCATGGTAGCAGCTTTTTGGGATGCTCAAAGCATTTTGCTTGTTGACTTTCTGGAGTTCCAAAGAACAATAATGTAACCAAGTCCAATTTTGTACCACTTGCTGCATGACAGCCAGTAAGTCAAGAGACAAGGTTTTGGGGCAAGGAAAGCCACTTTATTAGAAGAGCCAGAAAACCAAGAAGATGGCAGACTAGCATCCTAAAGAACCACCTTAAGTTAGTACAACTTTCAGGCTCTGTTTATGTTAAGGGAAGGGGAAGAAGAGGGGGTTGAGGTGAAGAGACAGATGATGACTACAGAAATTCAGGCACCAATGAGGGTCCAAGGAGGTTGGGAAATTTCTCTGTGCTTGGTCAGGTCACAATGTTCCCATAAGTCTTTAACAAACACTTTTACTTGTGCATATACTCTCCTTATCTCTTCAGGAGTTAGTTTGGGGAAAGGCACTGTCACCATTTTCTCTAAAGTTGAACTATAAACTAAATTATTCCTATAATTAGCTGGTCTACATGCAAAGCTAAACAGTGGCTTCTAACTTAAAGGATATTATCACAGGGGATGGTGAGAGGCAAAATGGATTCAGTCATGCTAAGTCTCCCTCCACTGTTACAATAACATTTGTTTATGATGAGAGTGTTTTGAGAAAGTTAGCCAAAGCTTTAGCAGAAAAATACCCAGGAAAGCTTCATTATAGAGTCTTCCTCCACCACAACAATGCTGCTGCTCATTCCTCTCACCAAACAAGTGCAATTTTTTGACAGTTTCAATATAAAATTACAGTCCTGATTTGGCTCCTTCTGACTTTTTTTTTAATTTTAAAAAAACGTTTAAAAGGCCCCCATTTGTCTTCAGTTAATAATGTAAAAAAGACTGCATTAACATGCTTAAATTCTCAGGACTCTCCGTTCTTTAGGGATAAACTAAATGCATGGTATCAACTCTTAAAGAAGTGCCTTGAACTTGATGGAGCTTATGTTGAGAAATAAAGTTTATATTTTATTTTTAATTCATTTTTTCACTAATTTAAAAAATTCTCCTCATATACCTATTTGTGTGTGTGTGTGTGTGTGTGTGTGTATGTGTGTGTATGTGTGTGGTGAGAAAGCAATTTTAAAGGAAGAAATTTTTAGTTTTGGAAGTTGTCAACTCTGGGTGAAATCATGAAGCCTGAAATACTTTGTGTTTCTTGAAAAAATTTGATTTTTTAAAAGACATTTTTTTCTTGTAATGTATAGGCCCTGGAAAAAACTTCTGACATTTGGGAAATCTTATTTTAAAACTCCAAATATCTGACAAGATTATTCAAACTCTCCAGTTTCTTTTTCTTCTATATTTTCTATTTGATATCTGTCAAAGCTTAACCAGCCAAAGACTACCCAGCTCAAACCTATAGTTTGACAAAATCAGATTTATTGATTTGCAGGAAAGGGAGCACATTCTAGAGAACCTAAAATGTGCACTCTACAAGGTTTGGGTTCCTGCTGAAGGGTTCTGAGCAAGCTCTAAGGGAATGGAGAGCATCTCTGGGTTGGATACTCTTTCTGTGGCAAGATTAGAAGTGAGAATTAGCTAGGAACTGAGTACTGTCTTGAGATGAGGGCATTTTAGCAACTGGATCCCCAATAATAGATGTGGCAAAGCAGGTCTGGGGGTGTCATGAGTAACAAAGCAGTGGTCACTCAAGGAGAGAATCATGATGGCATTTCATAGCTGCTACAAGAGCTTGGAAAAAACATTTGCTGTTAACTTTGCAGCTGCCTTTATCCATCTGTCCTCCCTGCCTGATTAACAGCAGGGCTGCCTTTTTCTTTTCAGCCCTTCAGTCTCAGAGAGGATTTTACTCGTTCACTTTAATAGAACCAACTTGACTTTATGATTCTCCTCTTTGTTAGAGCTTCAGAAGACAGCCATGTCATTTGGTAACCAATCTTACTTTGACAATCCAACAGAAAAAATAGTGTGACTTTTTGCACTTGTTATTCAAAATTAAGCTATGAAGACATAGATTAATGAGTAGGAAAATTCAGCGTAAGACTGTTTAGAGTTTGGTTTCTAGTTTCAATATAAAGGAGAGAGAAAAATTAAAACCCTGGAGACAAGTTCTAACAGTGGATCAGCTATGTGGCCAGGGCACTAGCCTTAGTCGGACCTGGGCCACTGGTGGGAGTCAGAGGAGGAAACTTTCAAAGGATGAAGAACTCAGTACATCATATTGTGCCTTGTTTTTTTTTTTTTTTTTTCTGAGACGGAGTCTCGCTCTGTTGCCCAGGCTGGAGTGCAGTGGCGCGATCTTGGCTCACTGCAAGCTCCGCCTCCCGGGTTCACGCCATTCTCCTGCCTCAGCCTCCAGAGTAGCTGGGACTACAGGCACCCGCCACCATGCTCAGCTAATTTTTTGTATTTTTTGTAGAGACGGGGTTTCACTGTGTTAGCCAGGATGGTCTCGTTCTCCTGACCTCGTGATCCATCCGCCTCCGCCTCCCAAAGTGCTGAGATTACAGGCGTGAGCCACTGCTCTTGGCCCATATTGTGTCATTTCTTGATAACTTTTTCTTCGCAGCTCTTCATCTAATCAGATTGAAGTCTCAGTCATCAATTTCACAATGCTTCCTCCAACATCTTCCATTCCATTCTCTGATTTTTTTTTTTTTTTTTTTTTAAGAGATGGGGTCTCCCTCTGTTGCCCAGGCTGGAGATCAAAGCTCACCATAACCCAAACTTCTGAGCTCAAGCAATCCTCCTGCCTCAGCCTTCCAAGTATCTAGGACTACAGGTGTGGGCCACCATGCCAGGCTAATTTTTAATTTTTTTGTAGAGGCAGGATTTTGCTATGTTGCCCAGTCTGGTCTTGACTCCTGGCTTCAAGCTATGCTCCCACCTTGGCCTCTCAAAGTGCTGGGATTACAAGCATGATTTGCCTGGCCATGGAGAGGGGGCACTTCTAGTAACAGGCTCAGAGGAAGCAGTTGACTCTCCAGCATTTTATTGATCTTCCTGCCGTTCGTTCACCCCAGCCATCTCCTCCTAATCTTCCATCCCTCCCCACTCCCTGCTCCAAGCTACATTCCCACCTCCCACTCCCCCATAGAGAAAGACTGATTGCAAAATAAAAACACAAAGAAATATCAAGAAATATAAACATTCAATAAGTACATGAAGTATATGAATATGTGTATGTATATTACATATTCATAGCAGAATATGTAATATCTTGCATATTCTGCTGTGTAAGAAACAAATGGTAAGATTGTGGATGAACTTCTCTGAGGGGCTGCTGAAACTGGAACTAGGACAATGCAGAATTGGCACATGAAAGTGTTTACCTAACTATTTATAAAGTCAACATAAAATTCCTAGGTAAGCAAAAAATCATCTGCCCAAGAAAAGAGCATAGAGAATAATCAAAATAATCTCTAAATGAACATAAACTAAAATTAAAGGGTAGAAAACTGAGATGTGGATGAGTTAATTCATTATATAGACAAAGAATCTTATTAAACATTAAGGGAAAGAACTAGAATTACCTTCTGGGAAATGCAGGTGCTCTGGGATACCAGCATTTTGAGAGCATAGATATGTCCACAGTTTAGTAGACAAATGATTTGCAAAGTGAACTACATTATAGAAAAGGGAATAGAAAAGACAGTAAAGAGAACACAGTGACAATTTGAGTGTGTCATCTTTATAATGTTATGTATTATTTGTGGACGTCCTGTTGGTTTGTGGGAGAGAAAAAAAATAACAGTTTAATCAGTGATGAAACATGTACAGTCATCTTATGTATGCTTTTACTAGACATTATCAACATTTGTGATTTCTATTAGTAGCATACAGGGAAATTTGTATTTCTCATTGTGAAATATTCTATTGTAGGAGGGAAAGAAAAAGAGTAGGATAAAGAAAAATGTTCTAGGATTGACTGTTATTGAAATAGTTAAAAAACCTAACTAAGCCCCTGGTGCAGTGGTAACATAAGGAATTTGCCTTCTTATGTTTGGATAAACTCAATTTTAAAATAGTGTTTAAAAATAACGTTGTTATCTAATTTGTGATTTATATGCATATAGATAGTATATCGAGTCTAAGAAAGCATAAAGCTGAAATATTCTGGTTTAACTCACCTACTCACAGTCTTTTTCTTTAACATTAAATGAATATAATTAAAATCAGTGACTTACAGAAAAGTGTATTAAGACTTATAAGAGGCTGGATGTTGTGGTGCACGCCTATGATCCCAGCACTCTGGGAGGCTGAGGTGGGTGGATCACTTGAGGTCAGGAGTTTGAGACCAGCCTGGCCAACATGGCGAAACTTTGTCTCTACTAAAAATACAAAAATTCGCTGGGCATGGTGGCAGGCATGTGTAATTCCAGCTACTCAAGAGACTGAGGCAGGAGAATCACTTGAACCTGGGAGGTGGAGGTTGCAGTGAGCAGAGATCATGCCACTGCACTCCAGCCTGGGTGACAGAGTGAGAGTCTGTCTCTCACACACACACACACACACACACACAAACACGCAACTTATAAAGGAAAATATTTTTTAAATACTTGAAATAATTATACTATGAAGAAATATGATTTACTTCTCATAAAGAGCAAATGTTTACACCAAGAAGAGAAAAAATTTAGCTAAACTTTTGTGACATGAACAGACAAACCTGAATTTTTAAAAGATATTCACAAATTAAATATAAGCTAGTTGATTTAGAAAAGGTGACTGCCAAGAATTAGATATGAGCTTTGGCATGTGAGATTGTTGATAAAATTACATTCAATTCATGAAAATGGAAATTTCATATCACTCAAATTAGTAGATAAGTATTCATTCAATGCTAACTGCCTACACAATAATGTGTAAGTTTACCTTTAAGAAGGAAAAAATGTATTGGTTATTTATAATGATACATCCAAAGATAATCGTAAAAATGAAATAAAATAGCATTGACTAATTTTATAAACATTGAAGGAAAACAAAATAGAAGAGTAACCATGGCAAGAACTAAATGGAACACAATTCTTCCTGATGGCTTAAAACACTTTCCTTTGTGTACTTTCTTATTTGCAATGGATTCCTTAGGTATTCATAAAACGTTTTTACAACCTTCCTGGTTTGATATGAGGTGAACTCTTTTATCATGGAATTTTAATATTAATGATAGTTTTGGAAAATACTTCTCTGAAAAATTATTTTAGAAGAAAGACTTTCTATGTATAAATATCTAAAACCAGCAATTATAGTGGCATCTCGGGGAAGTTTGAGATCTTTTTCTTCGGAGAAGCTAAAGAGCCTTTCAGCAGCATGTCCCTGGGGGCTGCATTGAGGAGCTGAAATTTCCCTGGAGAATATAATAAGAATAAAGACAAAATTTTTATTTTGGCTTAGAAAGTGACAATACTTCCTTCTGGAGTTTAGAGAATTCAACTTGAATTTAAAGTCAGCCATTTCTTCCCTAAACAATGCTTGGATTGCTAAGGGAGAACAAGTAGAAAGAATACTGAGACATCAGAAATATAGCAAAATAAAACAACCACATTTTTTCTCTCCCACCACCAAATTTTCATTATCATCACAAATATTTAGTATGATTTTTCTCTTTAAGAAAATCTTTTTTCTTTGTTTTTTTGGTTTATATCATTAAATATACTGAGATTTTTTTTCATTTTTACTTTCCGTGCTCCATTCTATCACAAAAGTTGGCAACAAATAGAACTGGGCTGAATCCATCATTTATAAATAATCACAGTGATAAAAATAATTTTTGTTTGAATAGTTCTTTACAGTTTTTGAAGTACTTAGCTCTGTCTTGTCTCATTTCACAAAATCCTTTGAGGTATGTATGGCACTTGATCCAATATCCTTTTGACCTATGAGGAGATCAAGGCACGGACTGGTTGGTGACGAGTTAAAAATCAAGATGATTTTTACTCATTAGGATTAGTTAAGCCTCTGGTTCCTAGTCTCGAGTTGTGAACCACAGTTCTGAGCCACAGGATCTCCTATGATGCTCCTTCTGTGCCTGTGGCCTCCTGTGGAAGGTGTTTAGCTAGAAATTCTGGGACTTTTATTAAATGAATCTGAAAAGAACATGTTTATATCTACTAAATCTGAAATAAAATTATGTCGAGACCTGAAAAATCCAGGTGCCACATGGGAGACTGAGTGAGATGTAGCTACAATTAAGGTATGCCTGACTCTGCCCTTTTCCCACTGCCTTCTGAGTAGACTAGAGAAATACAACTAATTGATCTTAACTAAATAATTGATTTTGAGCAAGAGTTACTTTTCATGGGCTTAGAACTCTCAGCTGAAATGAGGACTACAAATACAGCACCTAGTACAATAGCTGAGTGGATATCCTCAGTTGAATTATGTCCTCCAATTCTATGACTTCCAGATTCGCCTCTTGGGAGATTTCTGGTTTCCAGGCCTCCAAATCTTGCTACGGCCCCTTGTGGATAGACCAATGCCCTAATTTCCTTTTTTTTTTTTTTTTTTTTAGTTTGTTTTGTTTTCCCAGGGAAAAGAGAAGGAAAATTTCCTATCTTGAAGCAGTGTATGATCTAAAGTAGCAGCTCTCGATCCTGACATTTAAAAATATACTCACATCTGGGTTCTATTCTGGAGATTCTGATTTAATTGGGCCCAATCAACAATATTTTTCAAAGCCCTCAAATGATTTTAGTATGTAGTTTCCTATCTATTCCCAGTAAATCATAATATAATAGCTATATTTTAGAGGGGCTCCAAAGAAAAGATCAGAGGGTAATGCAACACTACATGCATTTAAAACTTTAAAAGAACACAGATGAAGAAGACATAAATACTGAGAAAATGCCAATTTTGAAAAGGGATTCAGGGTTGTAATGGGATTATTAATGCAATGGGTTTTTAATTGAGTGGTGTCCACTGTTCTCATTGTCTCAAACTAAAAAGAAGAAGACTACAAATTGTGTCTTTTAGTTTTTATGTGGGTACGTAGTAGGTGTGTGTATTTATGGGCTACATGAGATATTTTGGTACAGGCATCCAATACAAAACAATCAAGTCATAAATTAGGTATTCATCTTCTCAAGCATTTATCCTTTGTGTTACAAACAATCCAATTATACTCTTTCAGTTATTTTAAAATATACAGTTGATTTTATCATTGACTATATTTCCCCTATTGTGCTGTCAAATACTAGCTCATTCTGTTTTCTTTGTACACATTAAACATCCTCACTTCACCTTCAACTTCCCCACAATTCCCCAACTACCTTTACCAGCCTCTGGTAACCATCCTTCTATTCTCTATCTCCATGAGTTCAATTGTTTGATTTTTAGATCCCACAAATAAGCAAGAACATGTGATGTTAGTCTTTCTGTGCCTGGCTTATTTCACTTAACATAACGACCTACAGTTCCAACCATGTTGTTGCAAATGACAGAATCTCATTCTTTGTTATGACTGAACAGTACTCCATTGTGTATATGTACCACATTTTCAGTATCCATTCATCTGTTGGTAAACATTTAGGTTGCTTTCACATCTCGGTTATTGTAAACAGTGCTCTAACAAACATAGGAGTGCAGATAGCTTTTCAATATACTGATTTCCTTTCTTTTGGGTACATACCCAGAAGTGAGATTGCTGGATCATATGGTGGCTCTATTTTTGGTTTTTTGAGAAACCCCCACACTGTTCTTCATAGTGGTTGCACTAATTTACATTCCCACAAAAAGTGCACGAGGGTTCCCTTTTCTCCATATCCTCGCCAGCATTTGTGATTGCCTGACATTTGAATAAAAGCCATTTTAACTGGAGTGAGATGATGTCTCATTGCAGTTTTGATTGAACATATCTGATTGTTAGTGATGTTGAACATCTCAATATATGCCTGTATTCAGATATTTCAGACATTCTTTTGAGAAATGTCTATTCAAATCTTTTGCCCATATTTTAATTGAATTATTAGGTTTTTTCTTATACAGTTGTTTAGGATCCTTATATATTATGGTTATTAATCCCTTGTCAAATGGGAAGTTTGCAAATATTTTCTCCCCTTCTGTGGGTTGTCTTTTCACTTTGTTGATTGTATACTTTGGTGTGCAGAAGCTTTTTAACTTGATGTGATCCCATTTGTTCATTTTTGCTTTGGTTGCCTGTGCTTGTGGGGTATTACTCAAGAAAATTTTGTCCAGACCAATGTCCTAAAGAGTTTCCACAAAGCTTTCTTTTAGCAGTTTAATAGTTTTAGGTCTTAGATTTAAGTCTTTAATCCATTTTTTTTTTTTTTTTTGAGACAGAGTCTCGCTCTGTCGCCCGGGCTGGAGTGCAGTGGCGCAATCTCGGCTCACTGCAAGCTCTGCCTCCCGGGTTCACGCCATTCTCCTGCCTCAGCCTCCAAGTAGCTGGGACTACAGGCGCCTGGCACCGCGCCCGGCTAATTTTTTGTATTTTTTAGTAGAGACGGGGTTTCACCGTGGTCTCGATCTCCTGACCTCGTGATCCACCCGCCTCGGCCTCCCAAAGTGCTGGGATTACAAGCGTGAGCCACCGCGCCCGGCCAAGTCTTTAATCCATTTTGATTTGATTTTTGTATATGGCAAGAGATAGAGGTCTAGTTTCATTCTTCTGCATGAGTATCCAGTTTCCCAACACCATTTACTGAAGAGACTGTCTTCTCCCCAGTGTGTGTTCTCAGCACCTTTGTCAAAAATAAATTCACTGTAAGTGTGTGGATTTGTTTCTGGGTTTTCTATCCTGTTCCATTGGCCTATGTGTCTATTTTTATGCCAGTACCATGCTGTTTTGGTTAATATACCTCTGTAGTATAATTTGAAGTCAGGTAATGTGATTCCTCCAGTTTTGTTCTTTTTGCTTAGGATAGCCTTGACTATTCTGGGTCATCTGTGATTCCATATAAATTTTAGGACTGTTTTTTCTATTTCTGTAAAGAATGTCATTGGTATTGTGACAGGGGTTTCATTGAATCTGTGGATTGCTTTGGATAGTATGGACATTTAAAAAATATTGATTCTTCTAATCCATAAACATGGAATATCTTTCCATTTTTGTGTGTCCTGTACAGACCTTTTATTTCTTTGGTTAATTCTTAAATATTTAATTTTGTTTGTGGCTACTGTAAGAGGGATTACTTTTTTTTTATTATGCTTTAAGTTTTAGGGTACATGTGCACAATGTGCAGGAATGTTACATATGTATCCATGTGCCATGTTGGTGTGCTGCACCCATTAACTAGTCATTTATCATTAGATATATCTCCTAATGTTATCCCTCACCCCTCCCCCAACCCCACAACAGGCCCCAGTGTGATGTTCCCCTTCCTGTGTCCATGTGTTCTCATTGTTCTATTCCCACCTGTGAGTGAGAACATGCAGTGTCTGGTTTTTTGTCCTTGCAACAGTTTGCTGAGAATGATGGTTTCCAGCTTCATCCATGTCCATACAAAGGACATGAACTCATTCTTTTTTATGGCTGCATAGTATTCCATGGTGTATAGGTGCCACATTTTCTTAATCCAGTCTATTGTTGTTGGACATTTGGGTTGGTTCCAAGTCTTTGCTATTGTGAATAGTGCCGCAATAAACATACGTGTGCATGTGTCTTTATAACAGCATGATTTATAATCCTTTGGGTATATACCCAGTAATGGGATGGCTGGGTCAAATGGTATTTCTAGTTCTAGATCCCTGAGGAATCACCACACTGACTTCCACAATGGTTGAACTAGTTTACAGTCCCACCAACAGTGTAAAAGTGTTCCTATTTCTCCACATCCTCTCAAGCATCTGTTGTTTCCTGACGTTTTAATGATCGTCATTCTAACTGGCGTGAGATGGTATCTCATTGGGTTTTTGATTTGCATTTCTCTGATGGCCAGTGATGATGAGCATTTTTTCATGTGTTTTTTGGCTGCATAAATGTCTTCTTTTGAGAAGTGTCAGTTCATATCCTTTGCCCACTTTTTGATGGGGTTGTTTGTTTTTTTCTTGTAAATTTGTTTGAGTTCATTGTAGATTCTGGATATTAGCCCTTTGTCAGATGAGTAGGTTGTGAAAATTTTCTCCCATTCTGTAGGTTGCCTGTTCACTCTGATGGTATTTTCTTTTGCTGTGCAGAAGCTCTTTAGTTTAATTAGATCTCACTTGTCAATTTTGGCTTCTGTTACCATTGCTTTTGGTGTTTTAGACATGTAGTCCTTGCCCATGCCTATGTCCTGAATGGTATTGCCTAGGTTTTCTTCTAGGGTTTTTAGGTCTAACATGTAAGTCTTTAATCCATGTTGAATTAATTTTTGTATAAGGTGTAAGGAAGGGATCCAGTTTCAGCTTTCTACTTATGGCTAGCCAGTTTTCCCAGCACCATTTATTAAACAGGGAATCCTTTCCCCGTTGCTTGTTTTTGTCAGGTTTGTCAAAGATCATATAGTTGTAGATATGCGGCATTATTTCTGAGGGCTCTCTTCTGTTCCTCAGATCTGTATCACTGTTTTGGTACCAGTACTATGCTGTTTTGGTTACTGTAGCCTTGTAGTATAGTTTGAAGTCAGGTAGCATGATGCCTCCAGCTTTGTTCTTTTGGCTTAGGATTGACTTGGCAATACAGGCTCTTTTTTGGTTCCATATGAACTTTAAAGTAGTTTTTTCCAATTCTGTGAAGGAAGGCATTGGTAGCTTGATGGGGATGGCATTGAATCTCTGAATTACCTTGGACAGTATGACCATTTTCACAATATTGAGTCTTCCTACCCATGAGCATGGAATGTTCTTCCATTTGTTTGTATCCTCTTTGATTTCATTGAGCAGTGGTTTGTAGTTCTCCTTGAAGAGGTCCTTCATATTCCTTGTAAGTTGGATTCCTAGGTATTTTATCCTCTTTGAAGCAATTGTGAATGGGAGTTCACTCATGATTTGGCTCTCTGTCTGTTACTGATGTATAAGAATGCTTGTGACATCTGTACATTAATTTTGTATCCTGAGACTTTGCTGAAGTTGCTTATCAGCTTGAGGAGATTTTGGGCCGAGACAATGGGGTTTTCTAGATATACAATCATGTCATCTACAAATAGGGACAATTTGACTTCCTCTTTTCTTAATTGAATACTCTTTATTTCCTTCTCCTGCTTGATTGCCCTGGCCAGAACTTCCAACACTATGCTCAATAGGAGTGGTGAGAGAGGGGATCCCTTTCTTGTGTCAGTTTTCAAAGGGAATGCTTCCAGTTTTTGCCCATTCGGTATGATATTGGCTGTGGGTTTGTCATAGATTGCTCTTATTATTTTGAGATACGTCCCATCGATACCTAATTTATTGAGAGTTTTTAGCATGATGGGCTGTAGAATTTTGTCAAAGGCCTTTTCTGCATCTATTGAGATAATCATGTGGTTTTGTCTTTGGTTCTGTTTATATGCTGGATTACATTTATTGATTTTTGTATGTTGAACCAGCCTTGCATCCCAGGGATGAAGCCCACTTGATCATGGTTGATAAGCTTTTTGATGTGCTGCTGGATTCGGTTTGCCAGTATTTTATTGAGGATTTTTGCATCAGTGTTCATCAAGGATATTGGTCTAAAATTCTCTTTTTTTATTGTGTCTCTGCCAGGCTTTGGTATCAGGATGATGCTGGCCTCATAAAATGAGTTAGGGAGGATTCCTTCTTTTTCTATTGATTGGAATAGTTTCAGAAGGAATGGTACCAGCTCCTCTTTGTACCTATGGTAGAATTCGGCTGTGAATCCATCTGATCCTGGACTTTTTTTATTTGGTAAGCTATTGATTATTGCCTCAATTTCAGAGCCTATTATTGGTCTATTCAGAGATTCAACTTCTTCCTGGTTTAGTCTTGGGAGGATGTATGTGTTGAGGAATTTATCCATTTCTTCTAGATTTTCTAATTTATTTGCATAGAGGTGTTTATAGTATTCTCTGATGGTAGTCTGTATTTCTGTGGGATCGGTGGTGATAACCCCTTTATCATTTTTTATTGCGTCTATTTGATTCTTCTCTCTTTTCTTCTTTATTAGTCTTGCTAGCAGTCTATCAATTTTGTTGATCTTTTCAGAAAACCAGCTCCTGGATTCATTAATTTTTTGAAGGGTTTTTTTGTGTCTCTATTTTCTTCAGTTCTGCTCTGATCTTAGTTATTTCTTGCCTTCTGCTAGCTTTTGAATGTGTTTGCTCTTGCTTTTCTAGTTCTTTTAATTGTGATTTTAGGGTGTCAATTTTAGATGTTTTCTGCTTTCTCTTGTTGGCGTTTAGTGCTATAAATTTCCCTCTCCACACTGCTTGGAATATGCCCCAGAGATTCTGGTATGTTGTGTCTTTGTTCTCATTGGTTTCAAAGAACATCTTTATTTTTGTCTTCATTTCATTATTTACCCAGTAGTCATTCAGGAGCAGGTTGTTCAGTTTCCATGTAGTTGAGCTGTTTTGAGTGAGTTTCTTAATCCTGAATTCCAGTTTGATTGCACTGTGGTCTGAGAGACAGTTTGTTATAATTTCTGTTCTTTTCCATTTGCTGAGGAGTGCTTTACTTCCAACTATGTTGTCAATTTTGGAGTAGGTGTGGTGTGGTGCTCAAAAGAATGTATATTCTGTTGATTTGGGGTGGAGAGTTCTGTAGATGTCTATTAGGTCCGCTTGGTGCAGAGCTGAGTTCAATTCCTGGACATCCTTGTTAACTTTCTGTCTCGTTGATCTGTCTAATGTTGACAGTGAGGTATTAAAGTCATCCATTCAGCCAATCTATGTCTTTTGTTGGAGAGTTTAGTTCACCTACATTGAATGTTATTATTGTTAAGTAGGGACTTACTCTTGCTGTTTTAAAATTTATTTTCTTGTTGTTTGCCGCCTTCTCATTCTTCTTTCCTTCCTTCTTGTTTTCCATTTAGTGGAGGTGATTTTCTCTAGTGATATGCTATAATTTCTTGCTTTTTATTTTTTGTGTATCCATTGTATGTTTTTTAATTTGGGGTTACCATAAGGCTTTCAAGTACTATCTCATAACCCATTATTTTCAACTGATGACAACGTAACCCTGATTGCATGTGCAAACAAACAAACACACAAGAAGAAAATTAATAAAAACTCTACACTTTAACTTTGGCCCCCTGATTTCTGTTATTTCTCTTTATGTCTTATTGTACTGTCTATGTCTTGAAAAGTTTTTGTGGTTATTATTTTTGATTGGTTTATCATTTAGTCTTTCTACTTAAGACAGGAGTAGTTTTCACACCACCATCACAGTGTTACACTATTCTGTATTTTTCTGTGTGCTTACTATTATCAGTGAATTTTATACCTTCATATGATTCCTTCTTGCTCATTAACATTACCTTCTTTCATATTGTAGAATTCCCTTTAGTATTTCTTGTGGGACAGGTCTGATGTTGATAAAGTCTCTCAGTTTTTGTTTGTCTAGGAGAGTCTCTATTTCTCCTTTATGTTTGAGGATATTTTCACCTGATATATTATTTTAGGGTAAAAGGTTTTCCCTTTGGCATTTTAAATATGCCATGCCACTGTCTCCTGGTCTGTAAGGTTTCCACTGAAAACTATGCTGCCAGATGTATTGGAGCTTCATTGTATGTTATTTGTTTCTTTTCTCTTGCTGCTTTTAGGATCTTTTCTTTATCCTTGACCTTTGAGACTTTGGTTATTAAATGCCTTGGGATAATCTTCTTTGCATTAAATCTGCTTGGTGTTCTGTTACCTTCTTGTATTTGAATGTTGATATACTTCTCTACATTTGGGAAGTTCAAGGGAATTATCCCTTTGAATAAACTTTCTAACGCTATCTCTTTCTCTACTCCTTTTTAAGGTCAATAATTTAGATTTTACAAATTTTGCTTTGGCAGACGGGAGAAAGTTTGACCTAGTCACAACAGATTGGAGACATAAAAGAACACTGATAAAATAAAAGTGGGAGAAGATCTACAAGAAATAGTGATATTCAAATTTTTGAAATATGAGTTGGACCAGAAATATGAACTAAGGACGAGGTGAAGATGTGTGATGTAAATGGGACCTGTGGGGAGGGCCTTGTAACTCTATGTGAAGATGTTTCTATGATTACTCCACCTATTTGTTAATATTTCAGAATCCAGTTCTTACAAGAGTAAATAATGGCTTTTCTGTCTAAGAAAAGGAAAAAAAAAGGTCGTTATTAATTTAATTGCTTTTTCCTAGATAGCTTGCAATATTTGGCAGAAGGATGCAGTACAAATAATATATACTTGGGACTCAGTCAGACCGGAAATCATAGCCTGACTCAAGCCATTTACTAGAGTGAAAAAGGACCTTGAAATATTCAACTTCTTATCTGCAGCTTCAGACCATTTGCTCAGTAAGCAAAAACGTCTTTGTTGCCTTAAAATTCAGTAGGACAGGAAGATAAAGATGAATAACAGCTAATTTTCAGTAGTTTTTACTTTCAATCTGGACCTTTGAGCATAAGAAGAGCAGGCTGTCTGGGGTGTAGTGTCTCGTACAACCATTTTTCTCTTCCATGGTGATATTCCATGAAGGTCAGTAGGCTACAGTAGGAGAAGCAGGGAAGGAAAAGAATGGTAGTCTCCTTGTAAGAGGTCTGGGGAGAGGAAATCTTATAGACAAACAGTGGTGCACATGCCCTGTGAAGAGCTTTAAAATATTTACTTGGACCCTTCTGCTGAGAGTCTGGTGTAATACAGAGTGAGACACATGCGTGCATACACTTTGAAAGTCTCCCACGTAGTTTTGACATGCAGCCATCCTAATGTAAGACACAGCATCTGACTGAGAGTGGGAACCCAATAAATGTTGGCCTTTCACTTTCTTCCTTTTCATTACTTCCACCATTACCCTCATGCCTGCATCATGTCAAATATATATTGCTGCAAAACATCCTCACTAGTTTCTCAGGCTTTAACTTGGCCAGATAAAATTATTGCTTTTCTGTTGTCATCACCACGACTAAAAGCCACTGATGAATTTACTCCCACTTTTAAAGTCCCACAACTCTAAGTTTAATATTTTTAATAAATTCATGCCAACATGCCTACTCTATCCTAATGAGCCCTTCAAATTCTCTGCCTTAGGTAAATTCAGCTACATGAAATTAACCATAATACACAACATCTCTTGTTTATTCAATTAATAGGTTTTATCATCTTTGAAATTTCTTGTGCTTGTTGCTTTATGTTTACTATCTCATAAATCCTCAAAACAACCCTAGAAAACAGAATGGTAAAGTTACTTTATCAATTAGTGTTTTGTCAGCTTTATAAAGAAACAACTGTGCATTGGGCCTTTTGAAATCTTGTTCTTCAATGTGTGGTCTGGACTAACAGCATAAGCATCACCCTTAGAATTTCAGAATTTCAGATTCCACTCTAGACCTACTGGATCTGAAACTCAAAAAGGTAATTTAACAACATTCTTAGGTGATTCATTTGCACATGACAGTTTAAGAAGTTCTGCAAATGTAAGTGCTTTGTTGGTTTAGCATACACTGCACATAAGGCTCTCAGCTATCTGTTGATTGAAGCCGAGTAGTATTACGCTAGAGAGAAGGGACTACTGGTGACTGTAGTATATAAATAAAAATATTCATAATGTATATTTACTTTCTATGAAGAAAAACATTACGCATTTTCTGTTTATCGTATCTTCCCGTAAGCAACAACAACAACAACAAAACACTAACTTGATTCATTTATTTTTGGACTATACAACTTCAAAGATCCATTAGATGAAATCTAAGGAATTTCCAGATGAAGGATCACTAAACTTGATTGGTTTCATGACTCCTGTATTACAGGCACTCATTAAAAACTATCATTATAACCTTTTAAATAAAACTTGAGGTGAAAGCTTCTTAACAATCTTACCACCTGATTCTAAAAATTAACTATAGGCTATAATACTACGACATCTTCTTTTAAGATAGCCAAAGAATAAATGCCGTTACTGAGTTTGACTACAAATAGTTACAGACTAACTAATGCTAAATAAATATTGCAAAAGAATTTCTATACACATCACTATCTAATACTACTGCCATAGTCCATTTTTGCTGCTATGACAGAATATCTGAGACTTGGTAATTTATAATAAAAAGAAGTTTACTGGCTTAAAATTCTGGATGCTGCAAAGTCCAAGATCCAGGAACTGGCATCTTGTGAGGACCTTCTTGCTGTATCCTCCCACGGCAGAAAGTTAAAGGTACAGGGGCAAGAGAGAAAGAAGAGAGTAAACTTGCCCTTTTATAGCAACACCAATCCCACCCATGAGGGTGAAACCCTCATGATCTAATCACTTTCTAAAGGTCCCACCTCTTAATATTGTTAGAATGGCAATTAAATTTCGACTTGAGTTTAGAAGGGGACCAACATTCAAACCATAGCAATTACTACTAATTATTATTATAATAATTTGCTTTAACCACGTATTTTTGAATGAATGTTTGTATCTTCCCAGATTTATAATTTGAAGCCCTAAACCTCATTACGACTGTATTTGGAGGTGGGGTTGAATATAATTAAGGTTAAATGAAGTCACAGAGGTGGGGTCCTGATCTGATAAAATTAGCATTTTTGTAAGAAAAAATACCAGAAAGCTTGCTCTCTCTTTCTGGCCTGTGAAGACATGGTGAAAAGGCAGCTTTCTGCAATCCAGGAAGAGAGTCTTCACCAGAAACTGACCTGCCTTATCTTGATCTCGACTTTCCAGCCTCTAGGACCGTGAGAAAATAAATATCTGTTGTTTAAGCCACCCTGTCTATGAAATTTTGTCATGGCAGCCTGAGCAGATTATTACACTATCAGTTATCAATTCTTCCTTCTGCTAACATCGTAAAGAGAATGAACTTAACTGTAGGTAGTTTCATTTGGCAGAACTTTGACTCTGCAAATATGTGAACCAAGGTTTTCTTCAAATCACTGAAGAAGTTTCCCAGAGTCCCCACAAGTATAAGAGTTCTTTAAAGAGATATACTTTGAAGTCTCACTTATTGAGCATACAACTTCTAAACTTACCTGGTTTCACCTCTTGCAAAAGATTAAAAACTAAAATAATGAAAAGTGTAGTTTGAGCATCACTAATCCCAAAAATCTGGAATCCAAAATGCTCCAAGATCTGTAACTTTTTGAGCACTGACATGCTGCCACAAGTGGAAAATTCCACAGTGGGTCTCATACTATGAGTTGCGTGTATTACTAAAAACATTGTATAAAGTTACATTTAGGCTATATATATACAGTGCATATAAAACATAAATAAATTTTGTGTTTAGACTTGGGTCCCAACCCCAAGATATCTCATTATGTATATGCAAATACTTCAAAATCTGAAGAAAAAAAAAAGAAGGAAATTTGAAACACTTCTGGTCCCAAGCATTTTGGATAAAGAATATTCAACCTGGATTAGAAGTCTCAACCTGCGGTAGAACTCAATCTGTGCACCTCAGTGCCATAGAAGTCGGTGGATTTCTATAGGAGGAAGAAACATAAAATCTAAAATATAGTTTAACAACTATGTTTTAAATATAATATAAATTTAAAATATAAATAATCTAATATATTTTATATAAAATATGTTATAAGTTTATATTTATAAATTATAAATATAAAAATTAATATAGATATAAAATTTATATTTTATAATATAAAAATATAAATATAATATTTATAAAATAAATATATAAGAATATAAATTTAAATGCAATAGACATTTAAAATATAGTTTACTAAGATAAACTTTAATAGTGAGTATTCAGAAAAAATCATCAAGACAATATAAATGTATTGATTACTCTTGGTTTAAAAATGCAAAAATGAGATAACTTTAATAATAATGATCCCATCTAACATTACTAAAACTCTATAAGGGAAGAGACTGTGTTCTGTGTTGTAGCACAGGGATAGCTCAGTGCCTGGGCAAACACAAGTGGCTAGAATTTATATTTACAGAATGAATGATAAAATAAACAGTGCTGCATCTTGAGACTGCAAGCATTAGTTATCTGGAAAATTTACTTATATATGATGCAAATCTCAGTTCTTGACTGTTTCCTTGTATTTCTGTAAGAAGTAGTTTATTTGTGGAATATCAACAGTGAAAAGTTGTTTTACTAAAGTTCATATGCTATTATTTCTTGTAATATCTTTCATTTAATGAGTACACACAGTACAAATGCACACAGTATAAAATTCTAGTGTTCCTTCCATAAAGTTTCCTAACCACCCACTGCTTTCCTTAGGGGCAAACATAATTCCTTGGCATTTTTGATCCATTCCTAACTACTAGTAAATACAAGCAAAATTTGACTTTATTTCATTTATTATTTTTGTGGATGTTGCTCTAAAAAAAAAAAGCAGCTTTTCTTTTTTATGATGTAAACTCGTAATTAGAATAATTTGCATCCCACAGATGAAAGGCTGTCCAAAAGTCAATGATCCAGAAGTATTCTTTGAATATTAAAGTAAAAATGTGAATTGTTGTACTTTATTACTCCTTGATGAAATTGGACTTGGCAGGAGCATAGTCTGGATTAATGCCAAGTTTATTCCCAGAGTTTGCAATCAGAGAGCAGGCTGTACCAAAAATCAAGGAGGCAGCTTCTTCTGAGAGCATTGGGCCAGAGCTGGGCATTACTAAGGGCTGGACAGAAGAAGGAGAACTAATATTTATTCATCAGTAATAATCAATATAATGTGTTATAAGGATTCCTGGACCTTGACTCAAGACACCTGAGAGTTCCCTGACTTTCTTTCTGAAGACCTACTTTATCTTGAGAAATTGCCTTAGTTTCTCTGGGAGATATTATCTTACCTATAAAATAAATATTCAAAGATGTCTTGCAAGACTAATAGTCTATAATTTCCAAAAAGGCTGTACATAGGTTGTCTTAACAATTACAACACTTCTTCATTAACTATCAAGTGTCATAGAATCTAAAATATTACTATTTTGTTTGGACACAGGATCAATGAGGCTTTTGTTTTGTTTTTTGTTTGTTTTTTTAGAGACAGGGTCTTACTCTGTCACCCAGTCTGGAATTCAGTGGTGCAATCATAGCTGATTGAAGCCTCAAACTCCTAGGCTAAGCTATTTTTCTGCCTCAGTCTTCTGAGTAGCTAGGACTATAGGCGTAAAACATTGTGTCTGGATTTTGTTTTTTAATTTTTTATAGACAGTGTGTCTCACAATGTTACCCAGGATTTCATGAACTCCTAATCTCAAGTGATTGTCTTGCTTTGGCCTTCTAAAACACCAGGATTACAGACATGAGCCACTGTGCCCGGCCCTACAAGGTTTTAAAGTGATGTTGAACATACGCACAACTACAAACACAGCCAACTCAAAGCTGGAGAGTGTATCACACTCCCTGGTTTCCACTTCACCTCCAAAATTTAGGATTCTAAATTTATGCTTCCAGGATTTCTACATCTAGGCTTTCACCAAAGTCAGGTGATTTGATGTGTACATCTTACTTTTTGGATCCCCAGAAGTTTGTTATACTTTGTGTGACTCTAAGTATATATATCTGCATGTGTAGACTTTTTTTTTCTTTGCCACAGTCAGGAGCAATGGTGTCTTCTTGGATGTTATCCTCTAATATTGGGAAGCAGTAGATTAAAAAAAAAAACTGTATCAGAAAAAGCTGTGATTGGAACCTTGTCTCTACCAGTTACCACTTTGAGCTAAATCTTGGTTTTCTTCTTTGCAAAATTTAATAAATAATAGTAACTTTAAAGAGTTGATATAAAGATTAAATGAGATTATCATTTAAAACATTTAGCTCAGTGCCTGACATCAAATAAAACTTTAGTATATTCTTGTTATATTTATTATGATAATGTTCTTGGAGGCCAGGTAATTTTCTCTTTTTTCAATGTGCTTAGAAGTTGCCCCAAGAAATATATTTTGGTTTTCAGTTGGGTAAGAATTTGGTCGTTAGTGTCATACCATGGAATTTTCATTTACATTAATGTTCCTTTTATTTTATTTTTTGAAGTAGCAGTTTCATTGAGATAACATCCATATATCAAATGATTCACTCATTTAAAGTTTCAATTCAGTGATTTTTTATTGTATTCACAAAGTTGTACAACCATCACCACAATCAATTTTAGAACATTTTTAAAAAGAAAAAAAAATCCCACGCCCATTAGCTGTTACACTCCTTTATTTCATTTTGCCTGTAAAAGTGAGAAAAGTGTCATTCTCTTACTTAGACTGCTCTTGGAATAAATAAATGTTGAATGAATGGGTGGTGATAGGAGGTAAGTATATAATGCAAATAAGTTTGAGATCAATACACAAATATTTTAACAAAATGGATACAATAAAATTCATTGAGTTCTGTCTCAAATCATAGAGTAACAAATTCTATGGAAAGGGAACATAGTATTTCTTTTGACAAATAATACTATTATATTATCTATTATTCTTTTTGGCAATTGTCACAAAAACATTCATAATTCTTGACTTAGTAATGGTCTTCTGGCAGTACATCCTTAAGAGATACTTAAAATTTGCAAAAAGATTTTTGCAAGAGTTAGGCTTATGATTAGTACATAAAAAGATGTGAAAGATCTTCCTTCACTCCCACTGAAACAATGTTACCCAACAAACCAAACATCTCATACTTTTGTTTAAAACCACCATTTTGTAAAAATTCTGTTGGGCAGGTACAAATAAATCTAAAAGAACTAAATTACTTCAGAGAGACAAAATCTTTGTAGGTGAGCAATAGATGGAGAACATTTCACCTGGTGCAGTTGCTGAGGCTAGGTCAGCACAGGTAAAAAAGCAAGTTTCCAAACCAAAGATAATCTTTGCTTTGAGGAAGAGAAACCTGCTTTGAACCTCTGAGCTGGTATGGGAAGCTTCGATGCAAAGAAAATGCACTTCCCCAAATAATCCTCTTACATGAGTGTTTTACTGAGTAATCAAATACTGGGGTCAGACCTGTAAAGGGAAGAATTTTATATTACCTTGTGATTTCATATTTAAAAGTCATTTATTTTCATTGTTTTCTGAACTCAGAAATCTTGGAGTTGGTCTTCAAGACACAAAGTTGCATGGTCTCACTGTGCTGCAGTCCTGTAAAAGAGTGACAGTACACGGGACAACTGAAACTGTCATATATTGCTTTTGGAACGTAAAATGCTACAAGTGCTTTGGAAAATGGCTTAGCAGTTTGTTATAAAATTAAACATACACCTGCTCTAGAACCCAGCAATTCCACTCTTATTTGCCCAAAAGAAATGAAAATCTATGTCTGCAAAAAGACTTGTGGAAGAAGGCAGCTTTATTCTTCTCCAGTGTCCCTAAAGTGAAAAGAACCCAAATGTCCTTTAACACATGAAGAGGTAAACAAATTCATCAGTGGAATACTATTCAGCAATAAAGAAAAACTACTGATACATATAACAACACGGACAAATCTCAAAAAATATTATGTTGAGCCAAAGAATACAGACATGAAAACTTACACTGTATGATTCATTTACATTTTATTTAAGAACAGGACAAACCAATATGTGGTGATGGAACATTGACAAGTGGTTGCCTTGGGATGGAGAGTGGGTGGAGAGTGGGGAGGGGAGTGGGGAGGAGAGTGGGGAGGGGAGTGGTGAGGGGAGTGGGGAGGGGAGTGGGGAGGGGAGTGGGGAGGAGAGTGGGGTTAACTGCAAAGGTGCTCAAGAGAATTTTCTAAGGTGATGAAACTTTTCTATCTCTTCATTGGTGGCTATATGGAAGTGTGCATTTGTCAAGACTTACTGACTCATACAATTAAAATTGGTATACTTTATTATATATAAATTAATCTCAATAAAATTAACTTTTAAAAAGTTACTTACAAATTCAAATAAGTCTTCTAAACAGTAATTTGCTGAAAACTATTAATTTCTGTGTCCCTTAATACAGAAAAACAACCCAATATAGAAACTGGAACAAGCTATATAAATACTAGCAGCTGGGCAATGGCATAGCCAAATTATGATATGTTAGTGTTCAATAACATTATTCAGGAAGTTGAATTATTAATTATTAACACCATGTAGTAATATGGCAAATGTTTAGGATATCAACATAAACATTTAACTAGACTAAAAACTAGAATTTTATTGATTTCTGACATTGAGATTAATGGGACTAATAAATTTAAGCTCTACAACCATGGGAAAAAGTCAGTCATTAGTTTTAGTTGATTCTCTACTTACTGATAATGTATAACCAAAATAACAATAATAACTAGAAATTATAATGTTAGCAAAACTAAGGTAGTAGAATAGATCAAGCACGTTTGACTTAAGTGATTACATTTGTAAAAGTTAATTGTCATTCTTTTTCAGTAAGAGTAATAAAAGCTTTGTGGAAATTTGGCCTGTTAAAAATTCTCATTTCTAGCCTTATTTTAAATATTAATATTTGTTAAATATTTTTCTAGTTTATTATATTACTAAGTAAATCAAACAGCATGTTTATATATTTGTGTTTTCCGTATAAATGATAGTATTATTAAAATTTAACAAGCTCTTCAGACTGTATATTTTATTAATATATTAGTTTGTGTTTATTTCCAAGTTTAGCAACAGCCAATACTTGTGAAGAAATATCTTAATATATTACCATTTCTGACCAAGTTCTAATATTACAATTAAACATTAGTGAGAACAAAACAGAATCCTATAACTTGGAACAAATTCATTTCTCACTTATAGACTATTTCTAGGTAGAAAATTCCAAAACCCCCAAAACATTTAAGAGAAAAATACAGAAAATACATGTCAGGTTGCTAAAAACCATTAACTTATTATCATAAGACCTCCGCTTCTTTGTATAAAACTATAAAAGATAGACTTGCATTTCATTCGTATTTGGTATGGAAGAAAATATTATGAAAAACAGCAGTGATATTTTAGAATGCAAAAATACTCAGTAGCAATTCACGTGTTCAATATTCTTATTACCCTCAGAAAATTAACCAGTACTGATTTCAGTTGTGTTTGTACCTGTAAACCATGCTGAAAAATAACTCCATGCTGTGCTTGTAAAGCAGCCATAAGTGAGACAGAATAATATATGTGAGTTTGATTTACATTTTGGCATTCAAGGGCACAAGATAAAGAATAACTGACATTTGAGCTATTGTGGGAAGTCTCCAGAGTGGTCAGCGATCAAGAAAAGTGAGGCTCAGGATGATTTTTTTATGCATGGTGAAGGGTGCAGCTGAATTGTGTCACTGCAGCAACATTTAATAAGTAAAGGTAAAGTCATTTGGTAAAGTACTGTATTAGATTTCAGATCAAATCTCAGATAGCCACTACCATAGTGAGAGAGAGAGAAAGGTAATTTTTTTTTTTTGCTCAAACTAGAGCTTTCTCAAATCTAAGTTTCCTTTCTCAATGTAGCCATTTAGAAAGCCATCTAGAACGTTTACAGTTTAAAAAAACAGACAACTGACGGTTTTTTATTCCTTCCAATGCATTGTCTACAAAACCCACTCTCACTATAAGTCATGGCAGATGAGATTGGGTGTGTTTAGGGTGGTGTGGCCATAGGCTAGAAGTTCTGACAGTGTCCCACATAACAAATATCTCCACAACTGAAGAATCACTATTAACTGAATTACTAGAACATCTATTCTTAGATGCAAGATTCCCAGGTACAATCTTCTGTTTTGCTTTGGGAAAATAAGTGTTTTCCATGAGTATTTTCAATTGGCAAGTGAAAGAAAGTGATCAATAATAACATACATATAGTAAAGTAAATAGTTTTCTTTGACATGGCAGAATTTCATAAGGAGCTGAGGTTTTAGGATTAAGCTTTCAAAGTAAGTCTATTTTTGTTGTTAAATATGACTGTTAATACATTGTATGTGGTTTACAGAAATGCAAATGGATCTATTAAACATGATGGGGTTTTTCTGCAATGCAGAAGTCTCTACAGACAACGTAACAGTCAGAGTTTCACATTAAAGTCAAGACCCAGGCAGGACTATTTATATATTTAGCAAATAGTGAGTAACTGCTGGAATTGTTAGTATACCACAAGGGCCATGGAGAATAAAATCAGTCATGTTTCCTACTTTCATTGAACTCATAGTCTAATGGGAGAAGACAAATGTTAATAAAATAACTATAAAAATAAGCATGTAATTAACAATCTTGAGATAATGGAAGGGTGAGCATTTTAAGAATGTGAGAGTAGATGTGAATGAGCAGATATGAGTTTTCTGAGGAACTAATAGTATGAACTGAGGTTTGAAGAATGAGTAGGAAGACCTAGGCAAGGAGAGGTGTCCTAAGGTGAGATAAATGCCAGTGCCCAGGACCTGGGGCAACAGAACATAAAGTATTCAAGAAACCGAAAGTCCAGAGAGGCTGGAGCTTGGTGTGAAGGGTTGAGTGAAACCTGATGATTAACCAAGCAGGGAGAAGAGCTTGCAGGGTCTGGTGGCCCACATCAAGAGATTTTATCCTAAAACGTGTGGGGAAATATTAAAGGGTTTTAAGCAGGAGAAGAGCATGGTCTGAAAAGATTTTTGTATCAGAATAGAGGAGTTGTCAGATATCAGTGTGTCAGACTAGAGGCATCAGAGGGGTTGTCAATTGTCAGGGTGGAAAATAGTATTAAGTTCGTGCAAAAGTGATTGCCGTCTTTGCCGTACTATTAATGACAAAAACTGCAGTTACTTTTACATCACTATATTACTTTGACTAGGGTGATGGCATTGGAAATGGAGAGAGATAAATGGATTTGGAATACATTTAGGAGGCATAGTTAATAGAGTTGGGGAAAGGATTGGGTATGAGAGCTGAAAGAAAGTGCAAGGGGTGGGTGAAAAGTGACTCTTAGGTTCCTGGCTTGTGAAATTGGAAGGATGGTGGAAGCTAGTGAATCCTGAAAGAGGACAAGATGGTAAGTTTAGCTTTTGCTTTTTGTTGTTTATTTATTTAGAGTTAAAGAATGACTTTGAGGCAGGTTAAGTGAAAAAAAAAAGGGTATGTTAATTTAAAGCAAAAAGATATCTATCCTGAAGGTGTAAATTTGGGAGTCAATACATAGAGATAGTAATTGAAGTCTTTGGCCTTAATAACTTGCTCAGAGAAAGCATATAGAGGAGAAAGAAATACCTGCTCTTGAAGTATTTAATATGTAGATATAAGAAGATACATTTGAGAAAGAAACTGAGTAGTTACAGCCAGAATACAAGAAGAAGACAAGGAATGAACAGAAAACAATGAAGCCAGGGGAAGAAAGGAGCAGTCCACAGGTACAAAAGTTACAAGGAGCTGGGCACGGTGGCTCACGCCTGTAATCCCAGCACTTTGGGTGGCTGAGGCGGGTAGATCATGAGGTCAGGAGTTTGAGACCAGCCTGTCCAACATGGTGAAACCCCGTCTCTAATAAAAATACAAAAATTAGCTGGACACGGTGTTATGTGCCTGTAATCCCAGCTACTTGGGAATCTGAGGCAGGAGCATAGCTTGAACATGGGAGGTGGAGGTTGCAGTGAGCCAAGTCCACGCCATTGCATTCCGGACTGGGCAAAACTGTCTCCAAAAAAAAAAAAAAGTTATAAAGAGATTAATTAAAGTGAGGTTGAAAATTTTGATGGGTTACAAACTTAACAGGGAAGAGAATGGGGATAGAGAAGGAAATCGGTGGGGATGAAATGGAGACTCAATATTCGCCACTGGTTCAAGAAATTTGGCTGCGAAGAGGTAGGGGTAGAAGAATTTAAGGGGTGAGGTTTTCTGTTTTGGGGTTTTATTTTTTGTAGTTTTTGTCTGTGTTTGTTTTATTCTGCTTGAATTGAAATATTGAGAAGCCATGGAGATATTTAAAAGCTGATGTGGTTAGGCAAATTTACACCTTCAGGATAGATATCTTTTTGCTTTAAATTAACATACCCTTTTTTTTTTCACTTAACCTGCCTCAAAGTCATTCTTTAACTCTAAATAAATAAACAACAAAAAGCAAAAGCTAAACTTACCATCTTGTCCTCTTTCAGGATTCACTAGCTTCCACCATCCTTCCAATTTCACAAGCCAGGAACCTAAGAGTCACTTTTCACCCACCCCTTGCACTTTCTTTCAGCTCTCATACCCAATCCTTTCCCCAACTCTATTAACTATGCCTCCTAAATGTATTCCAAATCCATTTATCTCTCTCCATTTCCAATGCCATCCCAATTCCCAATTAGGGTAATTGATAATGTCGGGCTTCTGAGAAGACAAAAGAGAAGTTGATTTGAAGTAACAGTGAAGTCATTGGC
Organism: Symphalangus syndactylus; assembly: GCF_028878055.3. Classification (NCBI taxonomy): domain Eukaryota; kingdom Metazoa; phylum Chordata; class Mammalia; order Primates; family Hylobatidae; genus Symphalangus; species Symphalangus syndactylus. The sequence goes on from NC_072440.2 coordinate 49,283,081, forward strand.
CTTCCACAGGAAAAGGCTTAGTTTATTTATTTTACTTTGAAGAGGGAGAAGACGACTGTAGAAGGAGACAAGATTGCTGGATTTATTTGTGGGAAATTGAGGTAACTCCTATCTAATGGCTTTTTCTTTCTTTTGAATGAGGGAGAGGACATAAATAGATGTCTGATGTTAGACATAGTTTCCTACTTTTAAACTGGAATGTTTTGAAAATTAGTTGCAGCAATGAATGTGAAAGCACTGCAATGACAGTTGTTGTTTACAGCACTTATTTCCGTTGTGGAAGTGCATCTTTAATTTTAGAGATTCCTATTTTTTTATTATTATACTTTAAGTTTTAGGGTACATGTGCACAATGTGCAGGTTTGTTGCATATGTATACATGTGCCATATTGGTGTGCTGCACCCATTAACTCGTCATTTAGCATTAGGTATATCTCCTAATGCTATCCCTCCTCCATCTCTCCACCCCACAACAGTCTCCAGAGTGTGATGTTCCCCTTCCTGTGTCCATGTGTTCTCATTGATCAGTTCCCACCTATGAGTGAGAACATGTGGTGTTTGGTTTTTTGTCCTTGCGATAGTTTGCTGAGAATGATGGTTTCCAGTTTCATCCATGTCCCTGCAAAGGACATGAACTCATCATTTCTTATGGCTGCATAGTATTCCATGGTGTATAAGTGCCACATTTTCTTAATCCAGTCTATCGTTTTTGGACATTTGGGTTGGTTCCAAGTCTTTGCTATTGTGAATAGTGCCACAATAAATATACGTGTGCATGTGTCTTTATAGCAGCATGATTTATAATCCTTTGGATATATACCCAGTAATGGGATGGCTAGGTCAAATGGTATTTCTAGTTCTAGATCCCGGAGGAATCTCCACACTGACTTCCACAATGGTTGAACTAGTTTACAGTCCCACTGTGTAAAAGTGTTCCTATTTCTCCACATCCTCTCCAGCACTTATTGTTTCCTGGCATTTTAATGATCGCCATTCTAACTGGTGTGAGATGGTATCTCATTGTGGTTTTGATTTGCATTTCTCTGATGGCCAGTGATGATGAGCATTTTTTCATGTGTTTTTTGCTGCATAAATGTCTTCTTTTTGAGAAGTGTCTGTTCATATCTTTCACCCACTTTTTGATGGGGTTGTTTGTTTTTTCTTGTAAATTTGTTTGAGTTCTTTGTAGATTCTGGATATTAGCCCTTTGTCAGATGAGTAGGTTGCGAAAATTTTCTCCCATTCTGTAGGTTGCCTGTTCACTCTGATGGTATTTTCTTTTTCTTTTTTTTTTTGAGACGGAGTCTCGCTCTGTCGCCCAGGCTGGAGTGCAGTGGTGCAATCTTGGCTCACTGCAAGCTCCGCCTCCCGGGTTCACGCCATTCTTCTGCCTCAGGCTCTCCAAGTAGCTGGGACTACAGATGCCTGCCACCACGCCTGGCTAATTTTTTTGTATTTTTACTAGAGAAGAGGTTCCACCATGGTCTCGATCTCCTGTCCTCGTGATCTGCCTGCCTCGGCCTCCCAAAGGGCTGGGATTACAAGCATGAGCCACCGCACCCGGCCCATTCTGATGATATTTTCTTTTGCTGTGCAGAAACTCTTTAGTTTAATTAGATCCCATTTGTCAATTTTGGCTTTTGTTGCCATTGCTTTTGGTGTTTTAGACATGAAGTCCTTGCCCAAGCCTATGTCCTGAATGGTATTGCCTGTGTTTTCTTCTAGAGTTTTTATGGTTTTAGGTCTAACATGTAAGTCTTTAATCCATCTTGAATTAATTTTTGTATAAGTTGTAAGGAAGGGATCCAGTTTCAGCTTTCTACATATGCCTAGCAAGATTTCCTAGCACCATTTATTAAATAGGGAATCCTTTCCCCATTGCTTGTTTTTGTCAGGTTTGTCAAAGATCAGGTGGTTGTAGATGTGCGGCATTATTTCTGAGGGCTTTGTTCTGTTCCATTGATCTATATCTCTGTTTTGGTACCAGTACCATGCTGTTTTGGTTACTGTAGCCTTGTAGTATAGTTTGAAGTCAGGTAGCGTGATGCCTCAGGCTTTGTTCTTTTGGCTTAGTATTGACTTGGCGACACGGGCTCTTTTTTGGTTCCATATGAACTTTAAAGTAGTTTTTTCCAATTCTGTGAAGAAAGTCATTGGTAGCTTGATGGGGATGGCATTGAATCTATAAATTACCTTGGGCAGTATGGCTATTTTCACAATATTGATTCTTCCAACCCATGAACATGGAATATTCTCCCATTTGTTTGTATCCTCTTTCATTTCATTGAGCAGTGGTTTGTAGTTCTCCTTGAAGAGGTCCTTCACATCCCTTGTAAGTTGGATTCCTAGGTATTTTATTCTCTTTGAAGCAATTGTGAATGGGAGTTCACTCATGATTTGGCTCCCTGTTTGTCTGTTATTGGTGTATAAAAATTCTTGTGATTTTTGTACATTGATTTTGTATCCTGAGACTTTGCTGAAGTTGCTTATCAGCTTAAGGAGATTTGGGGCTGAGATGATGGGGTTTTCTAGATATACAATGATGTCATCTGCAAACAGGGACAATTTGACTCCCTCTTTTCCTAATTGAATACTCTTTATTTCCTTCTCCTGCCTCATTGCCCTGGCCAGGACTTACAACACTATGTTGAATTGGAGTGGTGAAAGAGGGCATCCCTGTCTTGTGCCAGTTTTCAAAGGAAATGCTTCCAGTTTTTGCCCATTCAGTATGATATTGGCTGTGGGTTTGTCATAGACAGCTCTTATTATTTTGAGATACATCCCATCGATACCTAATTTATTGAGAGTTTTTAGCATGAAGCGTTGTTGAATTTTGTCAAAGGCCTTTTCTGCATCTATTGAGATAATCATGTGGTTTTTGTCTTTGGTTCTGTTTATATGTTGGATTACATTTATTGATTTGCATATGTTGAACTAGCATTGCATCCGAGGGATGAAGCCCACTTGATCGTGGTGGATAAGCTTTTTCATGTGTTGCTGGATTCAGTTTGCCAGTATTTTATTGAGGATTTTTGCATCAATGTTCATCAAGGATATTGGTCTAAAATTCTCTTTTTTGGCTGTGTCTCTGCCAGGCTTTGGTATCAGGACAATGCTGGCTTCATAAAATGTGTTAGGGAGGATTCCCTCTTTTTCTATCGATTGGAATAGTTTCAGAAGGAATGGTACCATTTCCTCCTTGTACCTCTGGTAGAATTCGGCTGTGAATCTATCTGGTCCTGGACTTTTTTTGGTTGGTAAGCTACTAATTATTGCCACAATTTCAGAGCCTGTTATTGGTCTATTCAGAGATTGAACTTCTTCCTGGTTAAGTCTTGGGAGAGTGTATCTGTTGAGGAATTTATCCATTCTTCTAGATTTTCTAGTTTATTAGCATAGAGGTGTTTGTAGTATTCTCTGATAGTATTTTGTACTTCTGTGGGATCGGTGGTGATATCCCCTTTATCATTTTTTATCGTGTCTATTTGATTCTTCTCTCTTTTCTTCTTTATTTGTCTTGCTAGTGGTCTATCGATTTTGTTGATCTTTTCAAAAAACGAGCTCCTGGATTCATTAATTTTTTGAAGGAGTTTTGTGTCTCTATTTCCTTCAGTTCTGCTCTGATCTTAGTTATTTCTTGCCTTCTGCTCACTTTTGAATGTGTTTCCTCTTGCTTCTCTGGTTCTTTTAATTGTGATGTTAGGGTGTCAATTTTGGATCTTTCCTGCTTTCTCTTGTGGGCATTTAGTGGTATAAATTTCCCTCTACACACTGCTTTGAATGTGTCCCAGAGATTCTGCTATGTTTTGTCTTTCTTCTCGTTGGTTTCAAAGAACATCTTTATTTCTGCCTCCATTTCGTTATGTACTCAGTAGTCATTCAGGAGCAGGTTGTTCAGTTTCCATGCAGTTGAGTGGTTTTGAGTGAGTTTTTTAATCCTGAGTTCTAGTTTGATTGCACTGTGGTCTGAGAGACAGTTTGTTATAATTTCTGTTCTTTTCCATTTGCTGAGGAGTGCTTTAATTCCAACTATGTGGTCAATTTTGGTGTAGGTGTGGTGTGGTGCTGAAAAAAATGTATATTCTGCTGATTTGGGGTGGGGAGTTCTTTAGATGTCTATTAGGTCTGCTTGGTGCATAGCTGAGTTCAGTTCCTGGATATCCTTGTTAACTTTCTGTCTGGTTGATCTGTCTAATGTTGACAGTGGGGTGTTAAATTCTCCCATTATTATTGTGTGGGAGTCTAAGTCTCTTTGTAGGTCACCCAGGACTTGCTTTATGAATCTGGGTGCTCCTGTATTGGGTGCATATATATTTAGGATAGTTAGCTCTTCTTGTTGAATTGATCCCTTTACCATTATGTAATGGCCTTCTTTGTCTCTTTTGATCTTTGTTGGTTTAAAGTCTGTTTTATCAGAGACTAGGATTGCAACCCCTGCCTTTTTTTGTTTTCCATTTTCTTGGTAGATCTTCCTCCATCCCTTTATTTTGAGTCTATATGTTTCTCTGCACTTGAGATGGGTTTCCTGAATACAGCACACTGATGGGTCTTGACTCTTTATCCAATTTGCCAGTCTGTGTCTTTTAATTGGAGCATTTAGCTCATTTACATTTAAAGTTAATATTATTATGTGTGAATGTGATCCTGTCATTATGATGTTAGCTGGTTATTTTGCTCGTTAGTTGATGCAGTTTCTTCCTAGCCTCGATGGTCTTTACAGTTTGGCATGTTTTTGCAGTGGCTGGTACCGGTTTTTCCTTTCCATGTTTAGTGCTTCCTTCAGGAGCTCTTTTAGGGCAGGCCTGGTGGTGACAAAAATCTCTCAGCATTTGCTTGTCTGTAAAGTATTTTATTTCCCCTTCATTTATGAAGTTTAGTTTGGCTAGATATGAAATTCTGGGTTGAAAATGCTTTTCTTTAAGAATGTTGAATATCGGCCCCCACTCTCTTCTGGCTTGTAGAGTTTCTGCCGAGAGATCTGCTGTCAACCTGATGGGCTTCCCTTTGTGGGTAACCCGACCTTTCTCTCTGGCTGCGCTTAACATTTTTTCCTTCATTTCAACTTTGTTGAATCTGACAATATGTGTCTTGGAGTTGCTCTTGTCGAGGAGTATCTTTGTGGTGTTCTCTGTATTTCCTGAATGTGAATGTTGGCCTGCCTTGCTAGATTAGAGAAGTTCTCATGGATAGTATCCTGCAGAGTGTTTTCCAACTTGGTTCCCTTCTCCCTGTCACTTTCAGGTACACCAATCAGATGTAGATTTTGTCCTTTCACATAGTCCCATATGTCTTGGAGGGTTTGTTCATTTCCTTTTATTGTTTTTTCTCTAAACTTCCCTTCTCACTTCATTGCATTCATTTCATCTTCCATCACTGATACCCTTTCTTCCAGTTGTTCACATTGGCTCCTGAGACTTCTGCATTCTTCATGTAGTTCTCGAGCCTTGGCTTTCAGCTCAATCAGCTCTCTTATGGACATCTCTGCATTGGTATTTCTAGTTATCCATTCGTCTAATTTTTTTTTTCACAGTTTTTATCTTCTTTGCAGTTAGTTTGAATATCCTCCTGTAGCTTGGAGTAGTTTGATCGTCTGAAGCTTTCTTCTCTCAACTCATCAAAGTCATTCTCCATCCATCTTTGTTCCATTTCTGGTGAGGAGCTGCATTCCTTTGGAGGAGGAGAGGTGCTCTGCTTTTTAGAGTTTCCAATTTTTCTGCTCTGTTTTTTCCCCATCTTTGTGGTTTTATATACTTTTGGTCTTTGATGATGGTGTCGTAAAGAAGGTTTTTTGGTGTGGATGTCCTTTCTGTTTGTTAGTTTTCCTTCTAACAGACAGGACCCTCAGCTGCAAGTCCGTTGGAGTTTGCTAGAGGTCCACTCCAGATCCTGTTTGCCTGTGTATCAGCAGCAGTGGCTGCAGAACAGCGGTGTCTGTAGAACAGCGGATCTTGGTGAACCACAAATGCTGCTGTCTGATCATTCCTCTGGAAGTTTTGTCTCAGAGGAGTACCTGGCCATGTGAGTGGTCAGTCTGCCCCTGTTGGGAAGTGCCTCCCAGTTGGGCTGCTCGGGGGTCTGCCTGTTCTCAGATCTCAAGCTGCTTGCTGGGAGAACCACTACTCTCTTCCAAGCTGTCAGACAGGAACATTTAAGTCTGCAGAGGTTACTGCTGTCTTTTCATTTGTCTGTGCCCTGCCCCCAGAGGTGGAGCCTACAGAGGCAGGCAGGCCTCCTTGAGCTGTGGTGGGCTCCACCCAGTTTGAGCTTCCGGGCCGCTTTGTTTACCTAATCAAGCCTGGGCAATGGCAGGTGCCCCTCCCCCAGCCTCGCTGCGGCCTTGCAGTTTGATCTCAGACTGCTGTGCTAGCAATCAGCGAGACTCCGTGGGCATAGGACCCTCTGAGCCAGGTGCGGGATATAATGTCCTGGTGTGCGTTTTGCTAAGACCATTGGAAAAGTGCAGTATTAGGTTGGGAGTAACCCGATTTTCCAGGTGCTGTCTGTCACCCCTTTCTTTGACTAGGAAAGGAAATTCCCTGACCCCTTTTGCTTCCAAGATGAGGCGATGCCCCGCCCTTCTTTGGCTCACACTTGTTGTGCTGCATCCTCTGTCCTGCACCCACTTTCTGACACTCACCAGTGAGATGAACCCAGTACCTCAGATGGAAATGCAGAAATCCCCCATCTTCTGCGTTGCATGCACTGGGAGCTGTACACCAGAGCTGTTCCTAATTGGCCATCTTGGCTCCACCCCTCAAATTTAGAGATTCTTAAATTCTTTTTAACAGACTTTTTTTTTGACATTATAGTCTTGTTTCCAAATCCTTTAGAGATGGAAGCAATGTTATCTAAAGATATTGTGAGAAAAATAAGTATATGTAAAATATTCTATTTTGTTGAAAATTACAATATAAATTTTATATATTATTTTACTTTTATGAGGGGATTGCAATCCTCATTCATAGGCATTAAATCAATCCCTTATGGCAGTTTATTTTTGTGTGGAAAGTTAATGGTGTCATGTAAAGTGCTTAAGAATAACTCCAGTACTATAATTCCAAGTTCTATAAAATATCCATCACATTTACGTGAAAACACCACAAGATGGCCAGGGTCTTTATTGTGATGTTCTTCCACTTCATATCATTTTATCTCCTTAGGACAAATATGTTCATTTTGTTTTGTTTTGTTTTGTTTGCCTTCTCTTGGAGACCAAGTTTGGTCAATTCTAACATGTGAGATGAAAAAGAAAATAGAACAAAAGAAGTGGCTCACTCTTGGCTAAATTATTTTAAACATTGTATTCATATGTACCTGGAAGATTTTTATAATTCATTTTTAGAGCCACCCTTTAAATAGTGTTGTAATTCCTTCCCCAAAATATTTTTAGGAGCTACCTGTTTCTGTATAAATTTAGCAATGCTGCTCATTGCTCTAATTATAGCAGCCTGCTCCTATTATAATTTTATTATTTATATTATTATTTCAAAAGGCACTACCAACAATTAAACACTTTATTCAGAAATTTCATAATTAAAACAAGATTATAGAGTACTTCAGTCTTTGGGATGATCAGAATTAGAGCAGTGTACTGAGAACTATTTATGAAGCCTATTGTAGCCGACTCTGCACTCCGCCTGTGTCACCTAAGCTCTTAGTGTTGTAGTCCACACCAGTAGACTTCCAAGGACAGCATTTATGTGTCTTTGTCTGAGTGTTTTCTCTGGCAGCCTGAGGCCACTCTGCTGTTGCCAGTAGCAGGCTGGAAGTAGGAGGAAATTTTCACCCTTCAGGAGCAGCACTCAACAGGATTTAAATACCCAGCTCCCTTGCCCTGCAGTCAGGACAAGGCTGAGGTACATTTTCTACTTGGCTCCCAAAACCCCAAGTGGTGACTTGCTTAATGATACACTCTTGTCATTGGGTTAAGTTATTGCTATTGTGTTACTAAGGTTGCCTCCATTTCCTGTTTCACTTTCTCACTCTGCTATTAGTATTTCCTGGAGTCATCTCCCATGGAACTATTTTGACTTGAATCCATTTTTCAGGATTTACTTGTCAGGGAATTCAAAGTAAGCCACTTACATGATGCCAGCATTTTGAGAAAAATTAATCTCATGTCCATCGTGACCAGATACAATTCTTGGAAATATCTGAAATCACATATGTAAATTATGGAACAATGACAGTTATTTTTATTTGTGATTATAGTTCATTTTCACCAGTATATAAAAAGAAAAATCTCTACCATACAATGTATCTATTCATTCAGTCAAAAATATTTCTTGAGCACTTACTAGATCCTAAGTACAGTGCTAGGTTGTGAGGGTAAAATGGTGAATAATACTGATATCATGCCTATACTCATTAATCTTATAGTGTGATGTGTAACTGGTAATTAATCTGTTCTCACTCAAGTTAAGCTATGGTAAATGGTATGACAGAAAATTTGGGGACCTCATTGAGTATGTGACAGAAGGAATTGATTTAATCTGGGTGTCCAGAGTATCCTTCCCTAAGGGAGTGAAGTTTGGGCTAACAGGTGAATAAGGAGTTAGCTAGAAATGGGGTGGAGACACACCTGCAAAGAGCAGAGAATTCCAAGGCCCTGAAGCCCGAGTTATCCTGGAACTTTAGAAGAACTGGAAGATGGTCACTGTGGCTGGCATAAGGGGACAAGAGAGAACAATGTACCTGGAGCTTTCTTGCAGGCTCTGTTAAGATAACGATAAGAAATTTGTGCTGTGCACTGTGGCTCACACCTATAATCCTAGTACTTTGGGAGGCCAATATGGGCAGATTGCTTGAGCTCAGGGGTTCGAGACCAGCCTGGCCAATATGGCAAAACTCCGTCTCCACAAAAAATACAATAATTAGCTGGGTGTGGTGGTGCGTGCCTGTGGTTCCTGCTGATTGGAGGGTGGGGCAGGAGGATTGCTTGAGCCCAGGAGGCAGACGCTTCAGTGAGCTGAGATCCTGCCTTGAGAAATTATTAGATAATTTAAATTGAGAGGTAAAATAAGATTTATAGTTTTAAACAATCACTCCGGACAGTGTATTAGAAAACAAGCAGAGATCACTTCAATGTTTAAGTAATTTGTGCTAAAGCCTAAAGCTACAACTCAGATAGTTAGAAATGTCAAACTATTTTAAAATATGTTGCTTCAACCTATTTATTAATATGTTGAGATTGCAAAGTGTCTCAAATGCTTACTTGAGAATAGATATAAAGGCCTAAATTGAGTAGTCAGTCATGTTAGGATTATTTCTTTGTTTCAGATTCAAAGGCACTCTTATTTGCATTCAGTATATATGTATTTTTTTCTTTTTGAGTGCCAACCAGAAGCTTAGCTATTGAAGAATATAGCAAAGGGAAAGGCCAACAGCAAAATTGTATTTTCCACATTTGCAAATCACTGCAAGATCTGGTCTTTCAAAACAATTTGGATTAGGTGAAGTATGGCATCCCTGTCTTGTTTATGAATTACAGAGCTATCATTCTGCTACAGTTATGATTATATTCATTGTAAGACAGAAGGCTGAGCAATTTAAAAAGTTCTATAATACAACTTAAAAATTTATATGAAATCACCAATCACCTCTATTTTCTGTTCTTCCTCTCCCCATTCTTCCTTTTTCCACCTCACCCTTCACACCCCTCCTTCCTCCTCTGCCTTTGAAAATATGACAAAATACATTTGATAATATAAAAAAACACAAGCTATGCTATTTCAATAACTCTACAGTGTAACATTAAAGTCATTATTTGATTTTACCTTTTAAAAATCCTAACTTCAGTCATATTTTGGACAATAATTCTAAATCTTAATGAGAAAATAAAATACAGCTTTCTAATGATTTGCAATCACTGATAATTAACTGTTTACAGACTACAGCATTCTTTTTTTGCTTCTATGTGAATAATCTACTTTGTCTTTATTTCAGATTATATATGTAGAATGCTGGAAAATGTTATGTAAGAAGATGCATTTGTAGCCGGGCGTGATGGTGCCTTCCTGTAGTCTCAGCTATTCTGGAGGCTAAGGTGGGAGGATTGCTTGAGCCCAGGAGGATGAGGCTGCAGTGAGCCATGATTGCGTCACTATACTCCCATGTGGGGGACACAGTGAGACCCTGTCTATAAATAAGTAAATACATAAATAAGAAGTTGTATTTAAACAAAATTTGATTTAATAAGTTTTCCTCAAGTTGCCTAGTCACAATGGTATTTCACAGCATGCTTTATTTATTTTTCTTTTGTTTTACTTAGCTAAATCAATTTTCTAGGTGTGTTTTATGAGAAATGCAGTTGGATAAATTCCTTAAATTTTCTAAATGATTCATGTATGACCGTGTAAAGGTAGCTAGTTTATGATAATTTTTTCACTCCTTGAAAATGACTATAATATTTAACTGCTGTGAAACGAAACTGTAAATTACAATCTACATAGTGAAGAAAGAAGAAAAATCTGTCAAAACACTTTCAAAATTGTTAAAGATATAAGTGGATGTGTCTGGCAAAGGGGATTTAGACCTCTTAAGTTTTCTTAATTTTAGAAAGAAAAAAGAGCTTGATTTTTTATGTCAAAACAGAATAAAATAAAGCAAATAAGGCATTAACTTGACCAGTCTTTCTGCCATTATTTATTTTGATTATCCATCCATATCCTTTATCTAATCAAATTGTGTAAAATTTTAATGTGAAGAAAGAAATTTTACTGCAAGAGGAAAATAAATTCTACTAACAGATGAAACTAAACTGAAGGGAGTTCATAAATAAGTGTTTTATTGGGATACCGTAATTAGCAATGATAATAGCAATACATACAGCATAATATGGGAGTAAAGTGATTTTTCTTCCTGCTAGGCTGTAAAAAATGTTTTTAAGGGGCATTAACACCTTTCCACTCTTAATGTAATCTTGGGCATCAGCTCAGGTACCTTTTCTAAAAGGAGTAAGCACTTAACTAGGCATCCTATGGAAATATATCAGTAGTATTGCTCCAGGGGAACTATGCATTCCAGTGAAAGGACTAAGCAGTCATTAGCATGTTTTATGGAGGTCTTCTTACTACTTTTACAGGAAAACAATGAGAATCTTCAGTAAGTTGCTTGGGAAAATTACTTTCAAATGAAAAAAACATATTTGCAACTCAGGAAATTGAATGAAAGTGCCAATTAATCAAAATTTCTGTCTAAGAAGAGATTAGACTTCAAGGTCAAGATGGCAAAAAGAACACATGTGAAAATACCCCTTCCTGTGTGCACCCTCTTTCTCTTTCTGTATATGTACATACATGTATACATCTCTTCCTTCTGTGTATACATGATAGATCTATCTATCTGATAGATAGATATTTCCAAGGTTAAAACAAGAAGGTAAAGTGTCCTAAATGTCTGGTTGCCAGAAACAGACAAAGAACATATAGCAGTGAGCCAGGTGCTATTAGGCCCATGTAGTGATTATTACCTAGCAAATTCATGGTGGCTAAGGCCTCAGCACCTGCATAGAAAGAGCAGCCAAGACTCCAAACCCTGTATACAGAACTTGGAATCATTGGTGAAGTCAGAGATGGAATATATTAAAAGTGACAAAGGGAAATACTTCATAATGATAGAATGAACAGTCAAAATCTTGTATATACCAAACCAGAACTTCAAAATATGTAAAGCCAAGATTGACAGAATTGCAGAAGGAAAGTCCCAAATCTGCAATTCCAGTGGAATATTGATCAATTGAAGTTGATAGATTAAGCAGACAACAAATAGGTATTAAAATATCCAAGCTTGATTAATACTTTGAAGCCAATGAACATTTTAGAGAACTATTCCCCCAACTAATAGAGAATGAGTGATTTTTAAGTACATACTTTGCATCTTTATAAAAATTAATCATTACTTTTTCCAAAGTTTTAAGAAATTCAAACAAATTTAGCAGTCTACAACTCTTTAATCAAAATAAATAGAATTAGGAATCAGCAACCAAAGATATCTAACAAAACATAATTTTCAAAATAAAATATGTTTAAATAATACATGTTGCTGATCAAATTACAATGGAAATTTTTTAATATTTAAAAATATAAATAATAGAAGCATTTTATGTTCTAACTAGTGGTCCTAAGTCAAAATTTGGATAAGTATGTATAATTTCATATTTATTCATTAAAAGATAAGACAAATTGAGAATAAATAAATTCGGTGTTCAAAAAGCTAGAAATGTGAACTGAAAGAAAATAGGGGAAGAAATACCAGTTTTAAAAAAGAAGATAATAAAATAAAAAATAACAAAAGTAACAGAAGCAACCACAATCAAAAATCAGAAATGAGGATCAATCACACTGAGAGATAATTCTTTGCAAAAATAAGTAAAAAACATTCTTTTAAGCATGTTAAATTACACAAGAGAAAAAAGACCAAAAAACAGCCTTAGGGTTGAAAATATAGACATAACCTGAACCTACATTAGACTTTTTAAAAATTATGAGAGACTATAATGCATAAATGTGTATCAACCAATTGGAAAGTACAAATGAAATTATAATTTTTAAAAAGATTAAATTATGTAAATCAAGGCAAAAGGAAAGAAACCAAAACAAACAAATGTGTGTCTGTAGTTCCAGCTACTCAGGAGGCTGAGGTGGGAGCATTGCCCAGAAGTTTGAATCCAGCCTGGGTAACATGATGAGACCTCATCTCTGAAAAACAAACAAAATGTATAAAAAACCAATCTATTTCCCTCAGAAGGAGACTCCAACTCAAGTACTCAAGTATCTGAGTGCAAGTGGCTTATGTAAGAGCTGATCTCTGGAAGTACTGATAGGGGAGTGGAGAAGCCTGGCTGGTAAGTACATCAGTCTTTCGATGATCACTGGGGGCATCTGGGGCTCTGTCCCACTGGAGACCTGTGGAAGACTGTATGGAACACTCCTCAGGAGCAAGGAAACTGAGGTATTTATTCACAAGTGCTCATCTCTCATTCGTTAAGGTTTTCTTCTAGGTGTGTTAGTTCCCCAGAACTTTTCGGCCTGGTCTGCCCAGGAGCCAGAGAGTTCTCAGCCAGAGAAATCCACGTGCTTGCAGTAAGTTGTTGTTGGTATGCACAGTGTAGGTGAGTTATGGGTGCGGCACAGCTGTCTATGTTTTTAAAAACTGTCTCAGCAGAGTACCTAAGGGAAAGTGACAATGGGGACTCCTCACCTCAAGGTGCTCAACCTGGAAAGCCTCTGTCCCTGAGGGCCTGAGAGGCCTCCCTGCCCCTCATCCTATTAGCACTCAAGTCTTGTCATTTGATATTAGAGCTAAGAAGTAGCACAGATGACTTTGGCTTAAAGTAATGAGCATAGATTTTTTTTTTTTTTTTTTGAAATGTGAACTATGAACAAGGCAAAATTTGAGTGCGTACCAATAAATGCAGAAGACATTCCAGGTAGAGAAGAAATATGTACATAAGATGGCAAAAGGGCAAAAATGAGAAGGCTCGGCATATACTTTTATACTTAGTGTTACAGATTGGAGTAGAAAGCTTGATTACGTAGGTGGTGTGTATGGCAAGAAATTTCAGTGGATGGTGACGGGAAAGATCTGCAGTATAACTTTACCTTTCCTTTAACATTGTTAGCCTCTTTAGATAAGGAAAAAACAAAGAAAGTGGCTTTAAGGAAAGATAAATCTTTCAGTGAAGTCCAAAGGTGGATATTAGGGCAAAGATTTGATATTTATGAACTAATGTAAATATCTATAAGGAAAGTGACAAATGCCTCTATTTGGGTGAGCTATAGTGGGGAAGGGAAAGAAAGAAACAAATAGAAGAGAACCATATGGAATTTTAGAAGTGAAAGGTGTTTTAGCATGCCACTTCCCCTACCATTATGAAGATCAGAAAGGGGAAGTGTCTTATCTTTGGTCACAGGTCTAGTTAGTAGCTGTGACAAGAATAGATTTTGAAAACTTGACTTTAGGCAAGGTTATTTTTAAATTCAGAGGCTCCTTCTTCCAATAATAAACCAATGATTGAACAGCAGTTGTCACATTTAGGATTTCTCTTCCCCTTTCTGGTTTGAGGCTTAAGAAAGGAAATAAGAAATAACTGCCAATCTTTCTTCTCGTCTCATATGAAGAAGATTTTTAAGCTTGGTAACTGGATGGACATGAGATTTGGAATCAAATAAAAACTGAAAGACAAATGTATACATATGCTTTTTTTCTTGACATATCTCAGTTACTTTATTTTATTTTATTATTATTATACTTTAAGTATTAGGGTACATGTGCACAATGTGCAGGTTTGTTACATATGTATACATGCGCCATGTTGGTGTGCTGTACCCATTAACTTGTCATTTAGCATTAGGATTATCTCCTAATGCTATCCCTCCCCGCTCCCCCCACCCCACAACAGGCCCCAGTGTGATGTTCCCCTTCCTGTGTCCATGTGTTCTCATTGTTTAATTCCTACCTATGAGTGAGAACATGCGGTGTTTGGTTTCTTGTCCTTGCAATAGTTTGCTGAGAATGATGGTTTCCAGCTTCATGCATGTCCCTACAAAGGACATGAACTCATCATTTTTTATGGCTGCATAGTATTCCATGGTGTATATGTGCCACATTTTCTTCATCCAGTCTATCACTGTTGGACATTTGGGTTGGATGCAAGTCTTTGCTATTGTGAATAGTGTCGCAATAAACAAACTTGTGCATGTGTCTTTATAACAGCATGATTTATAATCCTTTGGGTATATACCCAGTAATGGGATGGCTGGGTCAAATGGTATTTCTAGTTCTAGATCCCTGAGGAATCGCCACACTGACTTCCACAATGGTTGAACTAGTTTACAGTCCCACCAACAGTGTAAAAGTGTTCCTATTTCTCCACATCCTCTCCAGCACCTGTTGTTTCCTGACTTTTTAATGATCACCATTCTAACTGGTGTGAGATGGTATCTCACTGTGGTTTTGATTTGCATTTCTCTGATGGCCAGTGATGATGAGCATTTTTTCATGTGCTTTTTGGCTGCATAAATGTCTTCTTTTGAGACGTGTTTGTTCATATCCTTTGCCGACTTTTTGATGGGGTTGTTTGTTTTTTTCTTGTAAATTTGTTTGAGTTCATTGTAGATTCTAGATATTAGCTCGTTGTCAGATGAGTAGGTTGCAAAAATTTTCTCCCATTCTGTAGGTTGCCTGTTCACTCAGATGGTAGTTTCTTTTGCTGTGCAGAAGGTCTTTAGTTTAATTAGATCTCATTTGTCAATTTTGGCTTTTGTTGCCAATGCTTTTGGTGTTTCAGACATGAAGTCCTTGACCATGCATATGTCCTGAATGGTAATGCCTAGGTTTTCTTCTAGGGTTTTTATGGTTTTAGGTCTAACATGTAAGTCTTTAATCCATCTTGAATTAATTTTTGTATAAGGTGTAAGGAAGGGATCCAGTTTCAGGTGTCTACATATGGCCAGTTTTCCCAGCAGCATTTATTAAATAGGGAATTCTTTCCCCATTTCTTGTTTTTCTCAGGTTTGTCAAAGATCAGATAGTTGTAGATGTGCGGCATTATTTCTGAGGGCTCTGTTCTGTTCCATTGATCTATATCTCTGTTTTGGTACCAGTACCATGCTGTTTTGGTTACTGTAGCCTTGTAGTGTAGTTTGAAGTCAGGTAGCATGATGCCTCCAGCTTTGTTCTTTTGGCTTATGATTGACTTGGCAATGCGGGCTCTTTTTTGGTTCCATATGAACTTTAAAGTAGTTTTTCCAATTCTGTGAAGAAAGTCTTGGTAGCTTAATGGGGATGGCATTGAATCTATAAATTACCTTTGGAAGTATGACCATTTTCACAATATTGAGTCTTCCTACCCATGAGCATGGAATGTTCTTCCATTTGTTTGTATCCTCTTTCATTTCATTGAGCAGTGGTTTGCAGTTCTCCTTGAAGAGGTCCTTCACATCCCTTGTAAGTTAGATTCCTAGGTATTTTATTCTCTTTGAAGCAATTATGAATGGGAGTTCATTTATGATTTGGCTCTCTCTTTGTCTGTTATTAGTGTATAAGAATGCTTGTGATTTTTGCACGTTGATTTTGTATCCTGAGTCTTTGCTGAAGTTGCTTATAAGCTTAAGGAGATTTTGGGCTGAAATGAAGGGGTTTTCTAGACATACAATCATGTCATCTGCAAACAGGGACAATTTGACTTCCTCTTTTCCAAATTGAATACCCTTTATTTCCTTCTCCTGCCTGATTGCCCTGGCCAGAACTTCCAACACTATGTTGAACAGGAGTGGTGAGAGAGGTCATCCCTGTCTTATGCCAGTTTTCTAAGGGAATGCTTCCAGTTTTTGTCCATTCAGTATGATATTGGCTGTGGGTTTGTCATAGACAGCTCTTATTATTTTGAGATACATCCCATCAATACCTAATTTATTGAGAGTTTTTAGCATGAAGGGTTGTTGAATTTTGTCAAAGGCCTTTTCTGCATCTATTGAGATAATCATGTGGTTTTTGTCTTTGGTTCTGTTTATATGCTGGATTACATTTATTGATTTTCATATGTTGAACCAGCCTTGCATCCCAGGGATGAAGCCCACTTGATCATGGTGGATAAGCTTTTTGATGTGTTGCTGGATTTGGATTGCCAGTATTTTATTCAGGATTTTTGCATCGATGTTCATCACGGATATTGGTCTAAAATTCTCTTTTTTTGTTGTGTCTCTGCCAGGCTTTGGTATCAGGATGATGCTGGCCTCATAAAACAAGTTAGGGAGGATTCCCTCTTTTTCTATTGATTGGGATAGTTTCAGAAGGAATGATAGCAGCTCCTCCTTGTACCTCTGGTAGAATTCGGCTGTGAATCCATCTGTTCCTGGACTTTTTTTGGTTGGTATGCTGTTAATGATTGCCTCAATTTCAGAGCCGTTATTGGTCTATTCAGAGATTCAACTTCTTCCTGGTTTAGTCTTGGGATGGTGTACATGTAGAGGAATTTATCCATTTCTTCTAGATTTTCTAGTTTATTTGTGTAGAGGTGTTTATAGTATTCTCTGATGGTATTTTGTATTTCTGTGGGATCGGTGGTGATATCCCCTTTATCATTTTATATTGCGTCTTCTTGATTCTTCTCTCTTTTCTTCTTTATTAGTCTTGCTAGCAGTTTATCAATTTTGTTGATCTTTTCAAAAAACCAGCTCCTGGATTCATTAATTTTTTGAAGGGTTTTTTGTGTCTCTATATCCTTGAGTTTTGCTCTGATCTTAGTTATTTCTTGCCTTCTGCTAGCTTTTGAATGTGTTTGCTCTTGTCCCTCTAGTTCTTTTAATTGTGATGTTAGCATGTCAATTTTAGATATTTCCTGCTTTCCCTTGTGGGCATTTAGTGCTATAAATTTCCCTCTACACACTGCTTTGAATGGGTCCCAGAGATTCTGGTATTTTGTGTCTTTGTTCTCATTGGTTTCAAAGAACATCTTTATTTCTGCCTTCATTTCGTTATGTACCCAGTAGTCATTCGGGAGCAGGTTGTTCAGTTTCCATGTAGTTGAGCAGTTCTGAGTGAGTTTCTTAATCCTGAATTCTAGTTTGATTGCACTGTGGTCTGAGAGACAGTTTGTTATAATTTCTGTTCTTTTGAATTTGCTGAGGAGTGCTTTACTTCCAACTGTGTGGTCAATTTTGGAATAGGTGTGGTGTGGTGCTGAAAAGAATGTATATTCTGTTGATTTGGGGTGGAGAGTGCTGTAGATGTCTATTAGGTCCGCTTGGTGCAGAGCTGAGTTCAATTCCTGGATATCCTTGTTAACTTTCTGTCTCATTGGTCGGTCTAATGTTGACAGTGGGGTGTTAAAGTCTCCCATTATTATTGTGTGGGAGTCTAAGTCTCTTTGTAGGTCACTCAGGACTTGCTTTATGAATCTGGGTGCTCCTGTATTGGGTGCATATATATTTAGGATAGTTAGCTCTTCTTGTTGAATTGATCCCTTTAGCATTATGTAATGGCCTTCTTTGTCTCTTTTGTCTTTGTTGGTTTAAAGTCTGTTTTATCAGAGACTAGGATTGCAACCCCTGCCTTTTTTTGTTTTCTATTTGCTTAGTAGATCTTCCTCCATGCTGTCGTTTTGAGCCAATGTGTGTCTCTGCACGTGAGATGGGTTTCCTGAATACAGCACACTGATGGGTCTTGACTCTTTATCCAATTTGCCAGTCTGTGCCTTTTAATTGGAGCATTTAGCCTATTTACATTTAAGGTTAGTATTGTTATGTATGAATTTGATCCTGTCATTATGATATTAGCTGTTTATTTTGCTCATTTGTTGATGCAGTTTCTTCCTAGCCTTGATGGTCTTCACAATTTGGCATGCTTTTGCAGTGGCTGGTACCGGTTGTTCCTTTCCATATTTAGTGCTTCCTTCAGGAGCTCTTTTAGGGCAGGCCTGGTGGTGACAACATCTCTCAGCATTTGCTTATGTGTAAAGTATTTTATTTCTCCTTCACTTATGAAGTTTAGTTTGGCTGGATATGAAATTCTGGGTTGAAAATTCTTTCCTTTAAGAATGTTGAATATTGGCTCCTAGCTCTCTTCTGGCTTGTAGAGTTTCTGCTGAGAGATCTGCTGTCAGTCTGATGGGCTTCCCTTTGAGGGTAACCCGACCTTTCTCTCTGGCTGCCCTTAACATTTTTTCCTTCATTTCAACTTTGTTGAATCTGACAATTATGTGTCTTGGAGTTGCTCTTCTCCAGGAGTATTTTTGTGGTGTTCTCTGTATTTCCTATATTTGAATGTTGGCCTGCCTGGCTAGATTGGGGAAGTTCTCCTGGATAATATCTTGCAGAATTTTTTCCAACTTGGTTCCATTCTCCCCGTCACTTTCAGGTACACCAATCAGATGTAGATTTGGTCTTTTCACACAGTCCCAAATTTCTTGGAGGCTTTGTTCATTTCCTTTTATTCTTTTCTCTCTAAAGTTCTCTTCATGCTTCATTTCATTCATTTTGTTTTCCACCACTGATACCCTTTCTTCCAGTTGATCACATCGGTTACTGAGGCTTGTGCATTCATCACATAGTTCTTGTGCCATGGTTTTCAGCTCCATTAGGTCCTTTAAGGACTCTCTGCATTGGTTATTCTAGTTACCCATTCGTCTAATTTTTTTTCAAAGTTTTTAACTTCTTTGACATTGGTTTGAACTTCCTCCCTTAGCTCAGAGTAGTTTGATCTTCTGAAGCCTTCTTCTTTCAACTCATCAAAGTCATTATCCATCCAGCTTTGTTCCATTGCTGGTGAGGAGCTGCATTCCTTTGGAGGAGGAGAGGTGCTCTGATTTTTAGAGTTCCTGGTTTTTCTGCTCTATTTTTTCCCCATCTTTGTGGTTTTATCTACCTTTGGTCTTTGATGATGGTGACATACAGGTAGGTTTTTGGTGTGGATGTCCTTTCTTTTTGTTAGTTTTCGTTCTAACAGTCAGGACCCTCAGCTGCAGGTCTGTTGGAGTTTGCTGGAGGTCCACTCCAGACCCTGTTTGCCTGGGTATCAGCAGTGGTGGCTGCAGAACAGCGGATATTGGTGAACCACAAATGCTGCTGCCTGATTGTTCCTCTGGAAGTTTTGTCTCAGAGGAGTACCCAGCCATGTGAGGTCTGAGTCCACCCCTACTGGAGGGTGTCTCCCAATTAGGCTACTCAGGGGTCAGGGACCCACCTGAGGAGGCAGTCTGCACATTCTCAGATCTCAAAGTGCTTCCTGGGAGAACCACTACTCTCTTCAAATCTGTCCGACAGGGACATTTAAGTCTGCAGAGGTTATTGCTGTCTTTTGTTTGTCTGTGCCCTGCCCCCAGAGGTGGAGCCTACAAAGGCAGGCAGGCCTCCTTGAGCTTTGGTGGGCTCCACCCAGTTCGAGCTTCCAGGCAACTTTGTTTACCTACTCATGCCTGGGCAATGGTGGGCACCCCTCCCCCAGCCTGGCTGCCACCTTGCAGTTGATCTCAGACTGCTGTGCTAGCAATGTTCGAGGCTCCGTGGGCATAGAACCCTCTGAGTCAGGTGCAGGATATAATCTCCTGGTGTGCTGTTTGTTAAGCCTTTGGAAAAGCACAATATTAGGGTGGGAGTGACCCGATTTTCCAGGTGCCATCTGTCACCCCTTTCTTTGACTAGGAAAGGGAGTTTCCTGACCCCTTGCACTTCTGGGGTGATGCGATGCCTCACCCTGCTTTGGCTCATGCACGGTGCACTGCGCCCACTGTCCTGCACCCACTTTCTGACACTGCCCAGTGAGATGAACCCGGTACCTCAGTTGGAAATGCAGAAATCACCTGTCTTCTGAGTCGCTCACACTGGGAGCTGTAGACTGGAGCTGTTCCTATTTGGCCATCTTGTCTCCACCCCTGACAAGTGTATATTTTTAAGCCTTAGTGACTGAGAAAACAAAACTGATTTTGATTGAGAAAATTAAACTCCTTTTGCTGAAGTAAAGACATCACCTCTGAAAGACAAACTCATCACTGAATTTGAGATGACAACAGGATACACATGTATGTATGCTCCACATTAAGATGGAACATATGGCCAGGAAGACTTGAAATTAATCTGCTTAGAGGTGCTGATTTTAGTCATATATCCATTGCTTTTGGATATGATTTAAAAAATTATTTTATGTAGTCAATTTCTCTTCTCTATCCTGAAAGAGTTAAGATTGAACAGAAATTTTATAGCTATTGAACTTTAGATTGTTTGATTAATTTTTGAGACCCAGTTGCTACATAATACCACCTGCATCACATTTATAATTCTATGGTTAGACAAAGTTAGTTTTTAAAAAAATTTCACAATGTAACATTTGAATGTCTGGAAAATATATGTAGATATCTAATTCCATAATATTGACAAATAAATGATACACAGTCTTTGTTTTTTATCAAGCACAAATTATATAACCTTCTTATTCTTTGGAGAATGTTTAATATCTTAAAATAATTATTTTTTAAGTGTGTGTGAATATCTGCCCTATTGACTGTGTCACAAAAGTAATTTTTTCTTTGAATTATTATATGTCTCATTTTCCTCCTCTTTCCTTCCTTCCTTTCTTCCTTCCCTCCCTCCCTCCCTTCCTTCCTCTCCCTTTCCTTTCCTTTTCTTTTTTCTTTTCTTTTCTTTTCTTTTCTTTTCTTTCTTTTCTTTTCTTTCTTTCTTTCTTTCTTTCTCTTCCCTCCCTTCCTTTTCTCTTCCTTTGTTTCTTTGTTTCCTTCTTTCTTTCTCCTAGATTTTTGTTTTATTTGTTGCTGCAGCCTCTAGGTTATCCTAATTGCTCCTTATTTTTTTCCCACCACATTAAGCTTTTATTGCTATCAGTGAGTATTTGTTAAGTATGTACTTTGAATAGAGAATGGAATACAGTACGTGTGTAGAAAATGCTTGTTTTCTAACACATATGAGTTGAAGAATTTTGAAATGTAACAAACAAAAAAAATAAAGCTTCTAATATATATCAGGCATTCTACCAGCATTTTCTTTATCCAGAAAACAGCTTATAAATTAAATATTACTAATGACACATTAAAGAAAAAGGAACTAAGATCCATACAGATTAAACAACTTGTCAGTATTTATATGATTACTAAGTGTAAACCAAGATCTTTATTCATTTATTCATTCACAAACTCAAAGATTAGGAAAAATTGATCCTGAATTTCTGCATGACAACACTTGCGTTGGTGCTCAGCAAGCTACCCACCACTCCTCATTATCTTCTCCAGGGTATGCTTTCTTCATTATGGAATCTGCCTAGTCTCCCAATGAGCCCAGTAATAGCCCAGTAGACCTAGGCTAACCTTGTTATTCCAAAAATGCTTCTAGGACAGTTCCCAAAGTTGTAAACTTCTAAAAAGTTTCAACATTGATATGGAATTCCAAAAAAACCAAGGACAAATCTGTGTAGCTCCTTGGAATGTCCATTTTTGCATACAGTTATCTAGGAAGGCTTATGAAGCCTCTTCTACTGCAAGAATCTCCTGATAAATAAGAAATAAGAAGGAATTAAAAGGTTATCTGCATTTGTGAATTACTCATAGTTATGAAAAACTACAAAAGAACTACAGGGAATGATTGTTCTAAACCTACTCATCCTCCAATTTAATAACTCATAGAGAATTGAGATATTAATTCATTCAGTGACAAATATTTATTCAACAGTCATTGTGAACCTTGCACTGTGCAATGTGCTGGAGATTCCTTGGAAAACAGGTTGAGTATAATCTCTGCTCTCATGCAGCACAGGTTGGTGGGGGAACAAAACATTACACAGGTAAGCAAATAAAAATATATTACTGCAGATTGTGAGAAGTGATGGAACAGAGTGCTGTGATAAGAAATTGTACAAAAGGCTTTATTTTAGTTTTGCTGGTCAGGGAAGGTACCTTTGAGGATATGACCTTAGAGCTGAGACTAGAAAGATGAGAGGGAGCCAGGGGATAGGGAGGTAGAAGTCTAAGCACAGCTAATTGTAAGAAGTGGGGAGAAAGTCTGGGCCTGTTACAAGAATGGATAGAGAGCTAAAACAGATGAAGTTTCCTGAAAAAGGAGGATAGCAGCAGAAAATGAGGTAATAAATTATTGCCAACAGTTTATTTCATAAATTTAACTAAAATTTCCTGGCATATTTACAGACTACAAGACGCCCAGTAGATTCTGCCAGCTTTCTATTGTTTAAAAGTGAATAAAAAGACAAACACACCAATAAAAAAAGGATAAAAGATTTGAACAGACACTTCACAAGAAAGATACAAGATGGCCAATAGCATATGAAAAGATGCTCAACATCATTATTCAGAAAGAAAATACAAAATAAGACTACCAAGAGATAACACTATCCATATAAATAGATATAGCTATAAAAACTAACAATGTCATGTTGGGAAAGACGTGGAACAACTGGAACTCTTGCACATTGCTTGTGGGTACAACTACTTTATAAAATAATGTGGCAGTTTCTTATAACAGTAAACGTACACTTACCTTATGATACAGCAATTCCACTGCTACATATTTGCCCAAAATAAGTAAAAATATATATCTACAGAAAAGCTTGCACACTGATGTTCATAGTAGCTTCATTGGTAAGAGCCAGAAATGAGAAGTAATGCAAATGTGCATCAACATGTTGTACATGAATACAATAGTATATTAGCAATAGGAAGGACAAACTCACATGCACAACTATATGGATGAGTCTCAGAAACGTGCTGAGAGAAAGAGCAAATATATACACAACATGTACACATATGCATAACATGTCATACATACATAACGTGTGTGTGATGATTGTAGTTACATGAAATTCTAGAATGGACAAAACTGTATAGTGGCAGGAAGTGAAAGCTGATGAGGCCAGCAGTTGCCTGGGTGTAAGGGTAGGAAAACGTTACTGCAAAAGGTCACAAGGGAACTATTTGGGGTGATGCAAATATTCTAAATCTTGATTGTGATGGTGGTTACATGGATATAGGTATTTGTCAGGACTCATTAAACTGTAAAGTGGGTACATTTTTAAAAATGGGTACATTTTCTTATATGAATATTACACCTCAATAAAATTTGTTTTAAAAAACAGTCAATGG
Organism: Symphalangus syndactylus; assembly: GCF_028878055.3. NCBI lineage: Eukaryota > Metazoa > Chordata > Mammalia > Primates > Hylobatidae > Symphalangus > Symphalangus syndactylus. The sequence continues at coordinate 49,306,680 of NC_072440.2, forward strand.
ATTTGTTTCTGTTAACGTTTATCATTACTGTTTATAGGATCTTTTCTCCATAGTAAACTAAATAAAATGTTTCCTGTATTTCTTTTAAAATATTGACTTGATTATTTTATTTTTCTTCAGCCCTCACTAAGGTTTTCTTTTTTTAAAATTATTATTATTTTATATTATATGGTACAGAGCTATGAGAAAAATAAAGCTTTCTTCTGAACTAGATTAATTGACTGGCATTAAGGACACTTTTGCCTTATATATGTATTTTTAATTTGGGGTATTGTTGTTGTTAAGGAGTGAAAACTATGGATATTCAGGGAAAATTATACTGAAAGACTTTTAATTATTCTCATATTTTAGATTTCTTATATGTTTAAGATTACATATGCCTAAAGTGAATGTTTTAAAGTTCTGTAAAAACATATAGCCTGGTCAAAGCTTAAGTCCTAATACTTTCTTGAAAAAGCAATGCTAGGGTAGCAACAGTGAGAGAAAAAGAAGCGATTCAGGGAAGGAGAAAATGTAGTACCTCGTCCAGTAATCCACAGCTTTAGAACAAAGCACCTTTTGCTTCCTCACTAAGGACGTATTCCAAGCAGGTCGTAAGGTAACCCCTGCTACTCAGGAAAGTGTGAGATAGAAAGACAGGACAGGAATTTATTTGCTGGTTTTTTAATTTTTCTCATTACTCTAAGTTTGTGTGGAGGTAAAGCAACTCCATCTTGAATGCTACTCAGAGGTGTTGACTGACTTAGCACAAATTCTGTCCTTGAGCAAATTACTTCAATTGTCTTACAAATTCCTTTTGAAGCACGGGTACCCTTTCCCTATGGTAAAAAAAAAAAAAACCCTGGGTCTGAGGGAGAATGGTGCAGGGATCCGCCAGATCCTCTCACCACCACCACAGATATGGCTGATATTCCTAAGTCAACTGAAGAATGACAAGGTTCATAAATTTGGAGAGGAGAGCTTTATTTCTCATAAAGGGCTGCAGTCTTTGGGGTGCCATTCTGACAGGCTGGGAACTGTAGCCTATAGCCAGAAACCAGCAACAGACACTTCCAGGGAGGGAAAACCGGAACGGGAATCTATGTTGGGCAGAGTGGCAGGCGTACACATTCCATAAGGTATGGGAGGAGCCATGTATATTTGTGAAAGGAGAACTATGCTCATGTGCAATTGAGCGTCTCGGCCCTTATGGGTCCCACGTACAAAAAAACAGCAGCATTAGCATGATCCGAGGGTAGAGTTTTTGGCCCTGTGATGCCCAAAGATGAAGCAGAGGACATGAAAATCCTTACTGCCCATTCTCCGTAGACTGGTCAGGACTACTCCGGGGTCGGTAGTCTTTTTTCAGGGGGTTGCTTGATATCTGTGGTGGAGTCCTTTGAGAGGGCTGGTTTCTTTTTAGCCCCTAGGAAACAAAGCCTAATGGTGGTTAGCCATTAGTAAGGGAGGGGGTCTAATGAGTTGTGTCCAACCTCCTATCTCGTCATGGCTGAGAACTCAGTTTTCAAGGTTTCTCTGGGATCCACCTCGGCCAAGAAATGGTCCATTCAGTCGTTGTGGGGTGTAGAATTTTATTTTTAGTTTACACTATTAAACGTTTCTTTCTGAGAAACTGGATTTGTCAACCTCTTTCTTCTGTCTCTCACTGCTAAATAATGACGCATCACACCCCACACTTCTGAGTTGTGTCATTAGCTGCTTGGGAAGTTCTGTCTCAGGCATTCTACAGAACTTCATCTGATTACGGACATGACGGGAAGAACCACAGCCCCTATGCATCCCTTCAGTGTAGGTCTGGACACCTGGGCTGCTGCAGGTCCCATTGTGACTAGGAAGTGAGGGCTGTGCTGGAGCCCAGCTGACACCTGGGAAGGCTGAGACAGCCAGCAGTGTAAGCAGATGAGGCCCCAGAGGGATAGTGTGTGGAAGTGTTCCAATGAACAGGCTATCAAACAGACTTGAATGTGAGGATCTGGACAGGTGCACACAGTGGATTCTATGCTGTGAATTAGAACAGTCTAGAAGGCAATTGAGCATTTGAAACTGTAACGTAACTTGTCCTTTCAGTTTGTTTTTGGAAATTTGATAGTGGTGGTAAGAAAAGAAAGGAAAATTTTTCCTTCTGGACTACTTTGGGAAACGTGTTTACTGCTTCAAGCTAATAATGATATTTGGAAACTAATTGTGGATTTATCCTAAAGAAAACAATCTACAGGCCTTTCTCATGAAGGTTCAAATTAAATTACTTTTAATGTCATTATTATACTCTGTATCCACACTGAGTCCACTTACACTACTTCATCAAATGACAGAATTGTACATTTCAGAGTATTAATCTGCAAGCACCAATATTGAGGTTCTGGTTTGTTCACATTTGCAACACAGTCCTCAATTAAAAATGAAAAAACAGAAAGAACCACTGTAATATCTAACATCATTTTTATGTATGCAAGATGTTGTGCTAACGTAAGTTTTAAATCAAAGCTGTACAACACTTTAACCAATACATATTTAATAAAGTTTAAATAGAGATATAATTCTCATAAGTGAACTACATTTTATTTTTATTTATTTACATTTTAGAGACAGGGTCTCACTCTGTTACCCAGGCTAGAGTGCAGTGGTGTCATCATAGCTCACTGCAGCTCAAAGTCCTGGGCTCAAACAATCATCCTGCCTCAGACTCCTGAGTAGCTGGAGCTGCAGGCAAGTACCACGACACCCAGCTGATTTTTAAATTATGGTTATTATTATTATTTTTAGTAGAGAACAAGGTTTCCCCGTGTGGCCCAGGCTGGTCTCCAACTCCTGAACTCAAACAGTCCTTTCGCCTTAGCCTCCCGAAGTGCTGGGATTACAGGCATGAGCCACCAGGCTTGGCCTTAAACAATGTGTTAAATGCTACAGCATTTGTAAGTAAACTAGTCTTACTTAACTTATAATTTTGGACATATCAACACTTTTCCACGTAGAGTTTTATAATTGTTTTGTTTCCTTAAAGTACACTTGTGCTAGTGTTTGATAAAACCCCTTTAGTTATACGGTTCTAAGAAAAAACTGCATAGTCTTAGCAAAGAAGAAAAGTTCGAGCATCAGTAAAACCTTATATGCTGCTTCTCCATTTCTCCTCAAAATTTGTTTTCGTTTTAGGGCAAGCACATCTGCATGTACTTTCCTGGTTCTTTCAGTTCCCATGTATTCTAATTTTATTTTATTTTTTTTCCATCAAGAATAAACCAGAGAAAAACACCTTGTTTCAGTTTTTGTAATGCTAGGAAACTTTCATTATTTCAGAGGAAAATTCTGGGGCATATATAAAGTCATGGGTAGCCTTGGGAAACAAATTCTGTTAAACATTCCAGGTCTATTTACCACAAGTAAATATAATCAGCATGAATTGCATAATTATGCATAAAATGCCAGATATTTTATACAAGTGGGAAAAGATGAGACATGAGAAAGTAAGACTAGAGAAATAAGGTTACAAAACTGGTCAGTGACCAAAGGAGGTTCTAGAATTTGGAAAATCTATGGCTGACTACATTTTTGTTCTCCCCAAGCCCATTTTATTGCAAGGGAATTTTTGCTTAGATCTGACCTTAAACTTCAATGAAGAGAGAAAAAAATATTCTCTATAGGCTAATTTAGAGTTATCTCAGCAGTGTTCACCTCCATCCAGCAGTGTTTACATTTCATTCTAAGGTTGGCAAAGCAGGGATTTCTAGATCAAAAGCTCAATATCTTTGAGTCTTTAATCAATATACAAGTTAGTTTCAGAGAAACTATCCTATTTGATTACAATTTATGTTCTGTGCTTGGATTCATTTCTATAATTAAAAATTATACCAGGCACTTTTCACTGGATACACATACATTTGCACACACCAGCATATACATTCAGATGACATCACAAATCTTGGTCATGAAAAACTGGGTAGGTCTTCCTGGGACAAAAGGCAGATAATGGAGAACAAAGATAGACTGTATGTGTCACCATTCTTTATATCCTAGGTGAGATTACTCCTATCTCCAATTCTCAATTATTAATTCTGATTTTTTGCACATGAATTACTCTGAAAGTTGCAATTTGAAATTGGGTAGAAAATCCTTAATAACATTACTGACTCATGGGTAATTAAATCTGGAGCTTCCATATTTAATTCAAGTAATTCCCAAACTTGAAGAAATACTAATGAGGGTTTTTATACATAAGATAATACACTGTTTACTAATGTTCGAACCACACAAATACTTGTGAAGCTCCAAAAATTTAGTCAATAGATTTAAAATCTATTATTAAAATACGTTATCAGCCCAGCTAAGTGCCTCACACTTGTAATCCAAGCACTCTGGGAGGCCGAGGTGGGAAGATCACTTTAGACCAGGAGTGGACTTTTGACACCAGCCTGGTCAACAGAGTGAGACCCAGTCTCTAACAAAAAAAAAAAAAAAAGAAAAAACAATTAGACAGGCATTGTGGAGCATCCCTGTAGTCCCAGTTAGTTGGGAGGCTGAGGTGGGAGAATCGCTTGAGCTCAGGAGTTCGATGCTGCAAGGAACTATGATTGCATCATTGTGCTCCACCTGGGGCTCTGCAAGACCCTGTCTAAAAAAAAAATTTGAAAAATTAATTTAAAAAATAAATAAAAGATGTATAAAACACTTCATGTGTTCCAAAAGAAAAAGTAAGATAATAAAAATCTGTATGCTAATTATCCAGCTTAAAAAGAAATCAATCTGAAAACAACTGAAGCCGATTATAACTCTTTAATAGCATCCTGCTTTCTTCAACTGCTGAGGCTACCACTTTTATGAAATTGTTTAGTATTGCCATGAATGTAAGATTGATTATCCACACACATGTGTACTTATATATAGATTAAACGTTTATACTATTACATATTTAAAAGGTGCTTTATATATTTTTGGCATTTGTTTTTGTTCAACTTTAAATTTGTAAGGTTCACCCATATTGGTATCTATAGCTTGGATTTATTCATCTTCTCTGTTATGAAACATTTTATTATATAGATCCAGCACAATTATTTATCAATTTTCCAGTTGATGGATCTTTCAGATATTTTTCCATTATAAAAAGTGCTGCAATTATTTTATTTACTAGATGGGTTGCTGTTCCTGTGACTTACAAAAACTTAGGCAAGCTTTTTTTTTTTAATTCTGTTTGTGGATGCTTATCTATGGTCTGTCATATTTTTTTCAAGCAGATTTATTTCCTTCCATCATTTATGAATTCAAATTCAGAATTGTATGTATATATACTGCCATATATTTCATTTACATAAAGGAAAGAAATGAGATATTTTATAAACGAAATTAGGGAAGAACTCAGAGGGGCACAGAAGAGAAGAAATTGTTTGGTTAGTTGGTTTTAATTATTTTACTTTTCCCCCACTGCTCTACCTTTGCGACCTAAAACTGTACCTAGAAAGTGCTTAATACATTTTTGTTGAATTAATGAATAAATTTATATATATTATTCGTATTTTATAGTTTGAGAGTCTAACTTAACATAGCTTCTATATTTTTTTTTGTTGTTGTTTCCCAACTTTCTATTAAAATAAGAAAAAGACAATGCTCACACTACCATTAACGCCTAGGAGGACAGTAACTCTACTGCTAGAATCTGAGAAGAATATTTGTCATCCATAGGCTGATACAACCAGTTGGAAAAATGTGATGGATAATCCATTGGTGAGAGAACATCTGAAGTGGTACTTTGATATTTTCTAAAGGTGGGTTGAGAGCTGTGGTGCGCAAGAGCCAGACTGCTCATAATGGTTTGTCAAGTCAAGTGCTACATTATCAGGAATTTTGAAAGTTGCTTGTTAAACTACTTAAATCTTGAAATCAGCTAGGGTGAGAGTGTTTACTCCCATTTCGATGGGATCATCACAGGCTACAAATCAGGACTCTCCCCTTTCGTTAAACGTTTATGAACACATTACTCATCCTATCTTTGCTTCCTTCCTCTGCATTACACCAATCGGAATTCTAAATGTCTGTTATGCTACTACACATGTACTGCTTTTAAGGCAGCAGGAATATTTTTCAGCCCTTCACTTGTGCTTGTCTTTTTTTGTTGTTCAACTCGATACTATAAATTCCAGAAAACAATGTGGGGAGAAATAGAGCAAGAGAGCCTACATTGGCACAAGGTGCCAATAAGTTGTGGGTGGGTTTAAAGTCTTGTAGGTCAGACATGATTTGGGGAGGGGATGGGTGGACCAGGCAAGCCCACCTTGAACAGAATTGCATTCCCAAATCATACAGCTACTTAGTAGAGAAGTAATGGGATGGATGTTGGAAACCAACCAAGATGTTTACTTCAGCCTGACTTACTCTACTGAAATTGACTCATTCTATCCACTCAACCTGATTTCTCAGGATTCTATAATATGCACCAAAATTAGGGTATTTTTACAATATTCTTATTCTTCAAACTGTTTCCTTTACACAGATCATGATCTCATTTACCTATTTACCTTTGATTCTCCTTTTCCTGTCTGTTCTAATCTCTTCCTCCCCATACCCCTTTAGGAAAATTACCTGTCAGTGCAGCCATGTTTATGCCTCTGTGCATTAAAAAAAGTTGTACACTGGTATGTATTTTTCTATATTCTCTTTTAAATTATGTTTCTATATCTCACGTTCTTGAGACTCTAATCTTTTTTTTTTTTTTTTTTTTTTTTTTTAAGACAGAGTCTTGCTCTGTCGCCAGCTGGAGTGCAATGGCATGATCTTGGTTCACCACAACCTCTGTCCCCTGGGTTCAAGCGATTCTCCTACCTCAGCCTCCTGAGTAGCTGAGACTACAGGTGCACATCATGCCCAGCTAATTTTTGTATTTTTAGTAGAGACGGGGTTTCACCATGTTGGCCGGGATGGTCTCAATCTCTTGATCTTGTGATCCGCCCACCTCAGCCCTCCTAAGTGCTGGGATTACAGGTGTGAGCCACCGTGCCCGGCCAAGACTCTAATCTTTTCATAGTGTTTGCTTAACCTAATTCATGGTCATTTATTTCTGCGATTTCCATGTTTTCTTTTTTAATTGCTACTTTATTTTACTGAGGCTTTTCCCTACATTTTATCTGAGAGAATACTTGTGGCCTGTCTTTAAGAAACAGCTTTGAAGTAGATTTACCAAGTGGCTTAATGGTAATCCCTGCTTTAGGAATAATATGATGTATGTTGTTAAAATTAACAGTATATTCATTTTAACCTCAAACCTGGGATAGCCTTAGGACTAAAATTTCTCTTTGGAGATATATACGTCTAAAATATAGAGCCTAGACAGAGACAGACAAACTTCCTTGCTATCTTCCTGTGATGTTGGGCAATTTAAAAATGTAATCATCTATCAAATGTGTAGACTTTTGAGGGTCCCTGCTCTGCTCCATTCTCTCAGTTCCCATTCTTTGCCATGCGTAGGTTGCATAGGCCATGCATGTCCTCTGTCTCATCTTGTAAATACAAGTTGCGTTTCGAAAATACTGGGAGGAAAAGTATATTGCCTCAAGTTCCGCTTGCATGCTTACCCTTTGGTTTCCATCTTATTTCTGGTACCTACAGGTTTCCTTTTCTTTGTTGAAAACATAGCTATGCATTTAAAATGTTTTGTTATATGTTACCAACCCATTTTGTTATATGTTAACCATATTATATGTTATATTTAGTTATTTACACTTTTAGAGTTTCTAGTTATCTTAATCAGCCATCCAGCTAAAAATTGAAGTTGCATTTTATATATCTTTAAGAATTATTTGAAAAGATAATTTGTCCTTTTAATGGGAATAACAATGACTAGCAAGCTTATTTTGAGAAAATTAGATGCTGTTTTCTATACTGCTAAAATATAATATTTAAAAAATGTGCACCACATAAAATGTGCCACTGTATATATGTGATGGCTTTTAATTTGTAGCCTTCTTCCTAAATTTAATAAATCAATTAAAAATGTGACTTAATGTAAAGTAAAACTAAAAATGTCACAAGAGTATATGGAGACAAGATATACTAGAAGAATATAGCTTTGTGGACAATTTGGGAAAAATATGACAGGATATTTTTCTCAATGTGTATGACTTAAATCCTACTCTAGCTAAAAAGCGAGTTGTACAGGTAGTTGGATAAAGTGCTGCCAGCCTGCAACAATGCTGACATAGTAGTCACCTTTCAATGTAGTTTCATAAACATTTGCAATGCTTCTAATATATTCTAGGCACTTTTCTCAGACCAGGGCATTCCAAAATACCATGATTGTTCTTAATGATCTTACTTACTTACTGGAGAACCCAGTGTGAGAACAGCATATAAAAAATGCAAATCCATAGTGACGATGCAGTACTAATAGCATGTAGAACGGATGGATGCAATATAGGGAAGGAAGATCTCACTGAGGAGATTCCATCCTAGCAAGAGTTTTAAAGATAATTAAGGTTTTGACATGTCAACTAGTAAGTTTCAGACACAGTGAAAGCACCCAACATGATGTACAGCTTCCTGGAAATGATACTTAGTTGAGATGATCTATATTGAAGAGTTATGTTAGGATTCAAAGTCACAGCCAGAGAATCTTGAAAGATGAGTCCTTGCTGGTTAGTTTGATTTACCTATTCATCGAGAAGAAACAAATTCAAAAACTGAAGCAGGTCTCCCATATAAGAGAAGAACAATGAATTAGAAAATGTAAAATTTAAATGCTAGAGTTTGTTAGTTGCTGACAGAAAGTTAAGAAGAAATGTGAGTTAACTGGGGTAGACACCTGCTTTGCACCAATGCAGATGAGTGTAGCATGTCGTCGGATGGTTGTATGATCAGTACTCAATAACAGGCTTCTTTCTCTGTATATTTCATTTTTGGAGTGGTGGTTTCAATTTTGGCCTCTGGAGTCATGTGCCTTAGGCTAGAATCCCAGCTCCACTGTTTATAAGTTCCATGACCTTAGGATAAATTACCTAACCTCTAAATGCCTCAGTTTACTCATCTGCACAACGGGAATAACGACAGCATCTACCTCTGGTCCTTGTGAGGATTAAGCATGTGAATGTGTGTAAAATATTTAGAAAAGAGGGTGGAATGTAGTAAATATTAGCCATTTCAATTATTGCTACACGGATAGTCTGCCCTAGTTTTCTCCCTCATCCCTGTTATAAAACAGCTGTTCAGAGTTCACTTAGAAAAAAGTCCACATAGACAAAAAAAATCCACGTAGACACAAAATCCACATAGACACAAAACAATTCATCATCTATTCACTTACTTTCTTCCTTCTTCAGGTTCTACATTCTTAATGCACAGACTTTGCTTCTAATTAGTTAGATATAACTTATAGTTTGATCTTTATAATTAGCAGATGGGTAAAGGAAAACAGAAATGTGGTATATCTACATTTGAAGCATCTCAGCAGGAAGTCAGTATTTTAGGAAAAATCATAAGGCTTGTAAAAATCATAAAGTGATGATTTTCATATATGCATAAAGATAGGTAAAGTGCTGATGATAGCACCACCTGAACAATTTTAAATTTAGCTTATAATGGGAGGAGGGAATATTTTTCACATTTAATAAGTAGTTTTTCAAAAAAATTGAAATACAGCCAATCAAATACAAATCCCAAATAGTGTATTATTTCTGAAATATATTGAAAAAAAGGCCAAAACAAATTTGTACACAGCTCTGTAGGTGAAATAAATGATCTGCACATGATTAAATTAGGCATAAGGCAATGAGTAAGAAAGTACATTCTATGTTAAGATTTGCTTGTGGTTGTATTACTTATTTTTCCTGTGAATAGGAAACAAGAAAGATCCTCTGAAGTTGAACTAAATTTCTGTAACAAAATATTTAACCTAATTGGGTTAAATGTTCTTTCCTTCTTTCCTTCCTTCCTTCCTTTCTTCTTTCCTTCCCTCCTTCCTTCCTTTCTTTTTTCCTTCCCTCCTTCCTTCCTTCCCTCCTTCCTTCCTCTTTCTTTCCCTTTCTCCCTTTCTTTCTTTCTTTAAAAAACCAAAATGTCATAGTTTTGGAAAGAATTTCGATTTCTCTATGTTGGTGAAAAATATGTAAGTTTCGGCATTTTTGTTCAGTTTCATTTTGAAGTATATTGATTCTGTAGAAGTCTTGTGATATAGTCCCCAAAGGCATTTTTTTCTTTCTTTCTTTCTTTTTCTTTTCTTTTTTTTTTTTGCTTCCACTGAGTTTGAGAATGTTTATTAATCATGTGGCAGTCCTTAATCCCACCCACACCTCTCAATATTCTAACTATTTCTTACACTTAACTAGCTTGTTTTGTCCTTCCCCATTGCAATTTCATATCTGTTCCCTTCTATGAGACAGCTCTATATTAAACTGCATTAAGTACATTTTCTCCTCAATCCCACTTGATATTGGTTATGACTTCTCTATGTCATCCCAGCACTTATACCATAAATTTAGATAAACTGTTAATTTGTACTTACTTGTTCATATGCAGTAGATTTGGCTTAAAAAATAGCAAAACTTTTCTTATACTCACTTTATAAGTAAAGATATTTTAAACTCTTGAAGAGTAGAAACTGTCATATTTATTTTGTGCTTTCTTTTTCATTCCCTGAATCTTTACATAAGAAATAAAGAATGAGTATTTTATTTCTTCTCTAAATTCTTACAGCACCACATTAACTGTCAAACAAAATAAAGCAGAGAATTGGTCAGTATAAACTCTACCTGTAAAAGTCAATGTCCCTTTGACTCTTGCTCTAATAATGATGATAGTCTCTTAGTTGACTGGATTTGCTCCAAGAGTCCATAAGAATAAAGTTTATTTTATTTATTTAGGCAATTCCTTTTTCTAAGACAGCATGTGCTTGTGTATCAAACCAGAAAGGAGACAGAAAGAGTCAAATGAGTTTGTTTTCATTGTGTAACTTAAAAATAGGAAGACATTTAATGATTTATTTTGTTTTGATCTTTAAATCCTCTGAATAGTCTTCTCTCTTAGTCCTTTCTAGCTAAGGGTCTATTTTCCAACTTTCTCTGTCTCCAGCAAAAAACAAAAAACAAACAAAAAAAGTCTATATCTAAACATTGTCCAAAGGTGTTTGTGAGATACATTTAGCAGTACAATAAGGAAGGTTATTATTGTGAGAAAAGAGAGACATAGTCAAGATGGTGGTATAGAAGGCTCCATCCATCGTCCCCCTACCTCTACAAGGACAGCAACTTAGCAATTATCTACACAGAAAAAAACACCTTCATAATAACCAAAAATCAAGTGAGCACTCATAGTACCTGGTTTTAACTTCATATTGCTGAAAAGGGCACTGAAAAGATAGCAAAAACAGCCTTGAATCACCAATGCCGCCCCTCCTCCACTCCCATCCTTCACTGCCCCTTCACCCCAGCAGCTGCGTGTTGTCGAGAGCATCTCTGTGTGCCGTGGGAGGGAGAACACAGTAATTGTGAGGCATTGAACTCAGTTCTGTCCTATTAGAGTAAAAAGAACAACCAGACCAAGCTCACCTGACACCCACCCATGGGGGGAGCATTTAAACCAGCCCTAGCCAGAGGGGAATTCCTGAGCTTAGTGATCCAAATTTGAGTTCCCCCAAACCTTGCCACCGAGGGTTACAGAACTCCATGTCTCTGAGTAAACTTGAGAGGCAGTCTAGACCATAAGGACTGCAACTCTTAGGCAAGACCTAATGCTGAACTAGGTCCAGAGACAGTGCACTTGGGGGGCATGTGACATACTGAGACATCAGCTGGAGCAGCCAAGGGAGTTCTGGCATTACCCCTTCCCTAACCCCACGCTGCACAGCTCATGGCTTCAAAAGAGACCCTTCCTTCTGCTTGAGGAGAGGAGAAGGATAAATGGGGAGGACTTTGTTTTGCATCTTGGATGCCAGCTCAGCCACAGCAGGATAAGGCACCAGTCAGAGTAGTGAGGCCCCCGTTCAAGGCCCTAGCTCCCATCAGACATTTTTAGACACACCCTAGGCCAGAAGGGAACTCACTGCCTTGAAAGGACCCAGCCCTGGAAATATTTATCTCCTGCTAACACAGGAGTCCTTGGGCCCTGAATAATCAGCAGCAATACCCAGGCACTACGTCAAGGGCCTTGGGTGAGCCTCTGAAATTTGCTGGCTTCAGGTGAGACTCAGTACATTACCAGCTGTGGTGCATATGGGGCAAAACTGCTGCTTGAGAAAAGCAGAGGGAAAAGTAAAGGGGACTTTGTATTGCACCTTAGGTACCAGCACAGCCACAGAGGGGTAGAGCACCAAGTGGGATCTTGGGATCTCCAATTCCAGGACTTGGCTCTTGGATGACATTCCTGGACACTGCCCTGATGAGTGAGTCCCAGGCCAGGCAGCACTTATCAGAAGCTGACTTAAGAGCCCTTTGGCCTTCAGGGAACATTGGTGGTAGTCTGGCAGAACTCCTCTTGGCCTGGGGGTGGTGGTGACTAGGCGCTGATGCTCCTCTGCCTTTGGAAAGGGGAGAGAAGAGTAGGAAGGACTGCATCTTGTGGGTTTAAATGCCAGCTCAGCCACAGTAGAAAAGAATACCAGGTAGACTTCTAAGGTTTTTGAATCTAGTCCCTGACTCCCAGATGGCACCTCTGGACCCATCTGGGATCTGGGGGACCTTGCCACCCTGAAGGGAAGGACACGAGCCTGGCTGGCTTTGACACTGGCAATTTGTAGAGCTCCAGGGCCTTGAACAAGCATAGGCAGTCACCAGAGAATGGCTACAGGAGGCTTTAGGGAGACAGTGCTGTGCTGGCTTCAGGTCTGACCCAGTGGAGTTGTAGTGGTGGTAGCCACAGGGGTGTCTTGCCAGCCCAGCTTTAGGTGGCTTAGAACAGAGAGAAAGACTCTGTTTGAGAGAAAGTAAGGAAGGAAAACAAGAGACTTTTCCTAGTAATTCAGAGAATTCTTCCAAATCTTGTCCAAGACTGTCAAGGCAGTACTTCTATCATTCTGCAAGAACCACAGCATTACTGGGCTTGGGGTGCCTCATAAAGCTTAGATCTCAGCTTAGATCACAACACCCATGTTCTTTCAAATATCTGGAATGGCTTCCCAAGAAGGACAACTACAAGTAAGGCCAGACAATGAAGACTATGATAAATACCTAACTCTTCAATGCTCAGACACCAAAGAACAACTACTAGCATCAACACCATTCAGGAAAACATGACCTCACCAAATGAACTAAATAAGTCACCAGGGATTGATGCTGGAAAAACAGAGATATGTGACCTTTCAAGCAGAGAATTCAAAATAGCTGTGTTGAGGAAACTCAAAGAAATTCAAGTTAACACAGAGATAGAATTCACAATTCTATCAGATAAATTTAACTAAGAGATTGAAATAATTGAAAATAATCAAGCAGAAATTCTGGAGGTGAAAACTACAAGTGGTATATTGAAGAATGTGTCAGTGTTCTTTAACAGCAGAACTGATAAAGAAGAAGGAAGAATCGGTGGGCTTGAAGAAAAGCTATTTGAAAATACACAGAAGAGACAAAGTTAAAAGCATAAGAAACTATGAAGCACACCTACAGGATCTAGAAAATATCCTCAAAAGGGCATATCTAAGCGTTACTGGCCTTAAAGAGGAAGTAGAGAAAGAGATAGGGGTAGAAAGCTTATTCAGAGGGATAATATCAGATAACTTTCCAAACCTTGAGAAAGATATCAATATCCAAGTACAGGAAGGTTATGGAACACCAAGCAGATTTAACCCAAAGAGCATTGCTTCAAGGCATTTAATAATCAGACTCCCAAAGATCAAGGATAAGAAAGGATCCTAAAAGCAGTAACAGAAAATAAACAAATAACATACAATGGAGCTCCAGTATGTCTGGCAGCAGACTTTTCCAAGGAAACCTTTCAGTCTAGGAGAGAGTGGCATGACATATTGAAAGTGCTGAAGGAAAGAACTTTTACCCTAGAATAGGTTATCTGGAGAAAATTTCCTTCAAACCTGAAGGAGAAATAAAGACTTTCCCAGACAAACAAAAGCTGAGGGATTTCTGGGGGATTTCATCAACACCAGACCTGTGATGCAAGAAATGATAAAGGGAGTATTTCAATAAGAAATAAAAGGACATTAATGACCAATAAGTTATCACTTGAATGTATAAAACTCACTGGTAATAGTAAGTACACAGAATACCATAACACGGTAACTGTGATGTGTAAGCTACTCTTATCCTAAGTAGAAAGACTAAATGATGAACCAATAAAAATAATAACTACGACAACTTTTCAAGACATAAGCAGTACAGGCTGGGTGCGGTGGCTCATGCCAGGAGCACTTTGGGAGGCTGAGGCGGGTGGATCACCTGAGGTCGGGAGTTCAAGACCAGCCTGACCAACATGGGGAAACCCTGTCTCTAGTAAAAATACAGTACTAGCCGGACGTTGTGGTGTATGCCTGTAATCCCAGCTACTCAGGAGGCTGAGGCAGGAGAATCACTTGAACCCAGGAGGTGGAGGTTGCAGTGAGCTGAGATGGCACCATTGTACTCCAGCCTGGGCAACAAAAGTGAAACTCCATCTCAAAAAAAAAAGACATAGGAAGTACTATATAAATAAAACAACAAAATAAAGTGTAGAGTTTTTGTTAGTTTTCTTTTTGCTTGTTTGTTTATCCAAGCAGTGTTAAATTGTTATCAGGTTAAAATAATGGTTTATAAGATAGTATTTGCTAGCCTCATGGTAACCTCAAACCAAACAACATACAATGGATACCAGAAAATAAAAAGCAATAAACTAAATCATATTACCAGAGAAAATCACCCTTACTAAAGGAAGAGAGAAAAGAAAGGAAGAAGGAATAGAAGACCACACACACACAAAAAGACACAGAAATAAAAACAGAAAATAAATAACAAAATGGAAGGAGTAAGTCCTTATCATTAATAACATTGAATGTAAATGGACTAAATTATGCAACCAATAGACAATAGCCAATGATCTGTTGTCTACAAGAAACATACTTTACCTTTAAAGATACACATAAACTCAAAATTAAAGAATGGAAAAAGATATTCCATGCCAATGAAAACCATAAAAGAACAGGAGTAGCTGTACTTATATCAAGAACTGTAGACAAAAACTATAAGAAGAGACAAAGAAGGTCACTATATCATGAAAAAGGGATCAATTCAACAAGATGATATAACAATTGTTAATATATATGCAACCAACACTGGAGCACCCAGATATATAAAGGAAATATTATTAAACCTAAAGAGAGAGAGAGAGAAAGATAGGTCCCAATATAATAAAAGCTGGAGACTTCAACACCCCACTTTCAGCATTGGACAGATCTCCCAGACAGATAATCAACAAAGAAATATCAGAGTTAATCTATATTATAGACCAAATAGATCTAGTATATAGTTACAGAACATTTCATCCACGAGCTGCAGAATACACATTATTCTCCTCAGCACATGAATTATTTTCAAGGAGAGACCATATGTTAACTCACAAAACAAGCCTTAAAACATGCTAATAATTGAAATAATATCAAGCATCTTCTCTGGTCACAATGAAATAAAACTAGAAATCAATAACAAGAGGAATTTCTGAAACTATACAAACATAGAAATTTAACATATGCCCCGAGTGACCAGTGGGGCACTGAAGAAATTAAGAAGGAAATTGAAAAATTTCTTGAAACAAATGATAATGGAAACACAACATACCGATATCTATGGGATATAGCAAAAGCAGTGCTAAGAGGGAAGTTTACAGCTATAAATGCCTAAGTCAAAAATGAAGAAAAACTTCAAATAAACAATCTAATGCTGTATCTTAAAGAACTAGAAAAGCAAGAGAAAACCAAGTCCAAAATCAGTGAAGAAAAGAAATGATAAAGATCCGAGCAGAAAAAAATTAAATTGAAAACAACACAAAAGATCAACGTAACAAAATTTGTTTTTTTATGAAGTTAAACAAAATTGGCAAACTTTTAGCTAGAATAAGAAAAAAAGGGACAGCATTCAAATAAATAAAATCAGAAATTGAAAAAAGAGACATTACAACTGAATCTGCAGAAATTCAAAGATCATTAGTGGCTATTATGAGCATTTATATGCCAATAAATTGGAAAATCTAGAAGAGATAGACAAATTCCTAGATACATACAACCTACCAAAATTTAACCAAGAAGAAATCTAAAACCTGAACAGACCAATAACAAATAACAGGATCAAAGCTGTAATAAAATATCTCCCAGTAAAGAAAATCCCAGGACCCACTGCTGAATTCTACCAAACATTTAAAGAAAAACTAACACCAATCCTAGTCAAATTTTTCCAAAAAAAAAGAGGAGGAAGGAATACTTCCAAACTTATTCTATGAGGTTATTTTTACCCTAATACCAAAATGAGACAAAGATACATCAAAAAAAGAAAAGTACAGGCCAATATCTCTGATGAATATTCGTGTAAAAATCCTCAACAAAATGCTAACAAACCAAATTTAACAATACATTAAAAAGATCATTCATCATGATCAAGTGGGATTTATCCTTGAGATGTGACGAAGATACAAAATATGCAAGTCAATCAACGTGATACATCATATCAACAGAATACAGAATAAAATCCATATGATCGTTTCAATTGATGCTGAAAAAGTATCGGATAAAGTTCAACATTCCTTCATGATAAAAAAGCAACCCTCAAAAAACTGGACATAAGAGGAACATACACAACATAAATAAAAACCATATGTGACAGACCCACAGCTAGTATCATATTTAATATAGAAAAACTGAAAGCCTTTCCTCTAAGATCTGAAACACATTAAGGATGCCCACTCTCACCACTCTTATTCAATATAGTACTGGAAGTCCTAGCTAGAGCAATCAGACAAGAGAAAGAAATAAAGGGCATCCAAATTGGAATGGAAGAAGTCAAATTATTCTTGTTTGCAGATGATGTGATCTTATAGCTGGAAAAACCCAAAGACTCCACTAATAAATTGTTAAATCTTATGAATAAATTTAGTAAAGTTGCAGGGTGCAAAGTCAACATACAAAAATCAGTGGCATTTCTATATGCCATCAGTGAACAATCTGAAAAAGAATTTAAAAAGTTATGCCATTTATAATAGCCACACATAAAATTAAATAGCAAGGAACTAACCGAAGAAATAAAATCTCTGCAATGAAAACTATAACACACTAATGAAAGAAATTAAAAGGGGCATCAAAAAATGGAAAGGTATTTTATATTCATGAATTGGAAGAATTAATATTGCTAAAATGGCCATACTACCCAAAGCAATCTACAGATTCAATGCAATCCATGTCAAAATACCAATGACATTCTTCACAGAAATAGAAAAAACTATTCTAAAATTTATATGGAATCACAAATGACCCAGAATAGTTAAAGCTATCCTAAGCAAAAAGAATAAAATGGGAAGAATTACATTACCTGACTTCAAATTATACTACAGAGCTATAGTAACCAAAACAGCATGGTATTTGCATAAAAACAGACACATACACCAATGGAACAGGATAGAGAACCCAGAAACAAATCCACACACCTATAGTGAACTCATTTATGACAAAGGTGCCAAGAATATAAATTGAGGAAAAGATAGTCTCTTCAATAAATGGTACTGGGAACACTAGATATCCATATGCTGAAGAATGAAGCTAGATCTCTATCTCTTGCCACATATAAAAATCAAATAAAAATGGATTAAAGACTTAAATCTAAGACCTAAAGCTATGAAACTACTATGAGAAAACTTTAGGGAAACTCTCTAGGACATTGGTTTGGACAAAATTTCTTGAGTAATACCCCACAGCACAGGCAATCAAAGTCAAAATGGACAAATGAGATCACATCAAGTTAAAAAGCTTCTGCCCAGAAAGGATACAATCAGCAAAGTGAAGAGCAACCCACAGAATGGGAAAAAATATTTGTAAACTATCCATCTGATAAGAGATTAATAAGCAGAATATGTAAGATCTCTAACAATTGTATAAGAAAAGACTTAATAATCTGCTTAAAAAATAAGCAACAGATGGCTGGGCATGGTGGCTCATGCCTGTAATCCCAGCACTTTGGGAGGCCTAGGTGGGCAGATCACCTGATGTTGGGAGTTTGAGACCAGCCTGACCAATATAGAGAAACCCCATCTCTACTAAAAATACAAAATTAGCCAGGTATGGTGGCACATGCCAGTAATACCAGCTACTCAGGAGGCTGAGGCAGGAGAATTGCTTGAACCTGGGAGGCGGAGGTTGCACCAAGCCAAGATTGTGCCATTGCACTCCAGCCTGGGCAAGAAGAGCAAAACTGTCTCAAAAGAAAAAAAAAAGCAACAGATTTGATTAGACATTTTTCAAAAGAAGAGATACAAATAGCAGACAATTATATGAAAATAGGCATATGATGAGGTGCTGAACATCATTAATCATCAGAGAAATTCAAATAATAACTACAATGAAGTATCATTTCACCTCACTTAAAATGGCTTAGAAAAGATAGGCAATAACAAATGCTGACAAGGATGTGGAAAAAAGTGAACAGTCGTACACAATTGGTGGGAAAGTAAATTACTAAACCACTATGGAGAAGATTTTGGAAGTTTCTCAGAAAACTAAAAATAGAGCTACCATACAATCCAGCAATTCCTCTGCTGGGTATATATCCAAAAGAAAGACCATCACTATATCGAAGAGCTATCTGCACTCCTGTTTGTTGCAGCGCTATTTACAATAGCCAAAATGGGGAGCCAACCTAAGTGTCCATCAGTAGATGAATGGATAAAGAAAGTGTGGTACATATACACAGTGGAGTACTATTCAGCCATAAAAAATGAGATTCTATCATTTGTGAAAACATGATAGAACTGGAGATCATTATGTTAAGTGAAATAAGCCGGGCACAGAAAGACAAACATCACATGTGATCACTTATTTGTGGTATTTAAAAACTAAACAATTGATTGCATGGACACACAGATCAGAAGGCTGGTTATCAGAGGCTGGGAATGGTAGTGGAGGGCTCAGGGGTAGGGGGATGATTATTGGGTGCAAAAAAATAGAAAGAATGAATAAGACCTACTATTTGATAGCACAACCGGGTGAATATAGTCAATAATAACTTAATTGTACATTTTAAAATAACTTAAAGGGTGTAATTGGATTGTTTGTAACCCAAAGGATACATGCTTGAGGGGATGGGTACTCCCTTCTCCATAATGTGCTTATTTTACATTTTCATACCTGTATCAAAATATATACACTTCCTATGTTCCCACAAAAATTAAAAATAAAAGAAGAAAAGGGAGGCATAGAAGAAAAAGAGGAGTGCTTTGGACGTAGGAATTGCTATGGTTTCAATGTATGTTTCCCTCCAAAATTCATATGTTGGAACTTAACACCCGGGGTGATGGTATGAAGAGGTGAGACCCTTGGGAGGTGAGTAGGCTCTGAGAGCTTTGCCTTCATAAATGAGATTAGTACCCTTCTGCAAACGCCTTCAGAGAGATGCCTCTGCTTTTCCATCCCTTACTCCATGTGAGGATACAATATTCATCCCCTCCAGAGGATACAGTGTTGAAGGTGTCATCTGGGGAGTAGAGAGCATCCCTCACCAGACACTGATCCTGCTGGACCCTTGATCTTGAACTTCCCAACCTAAGAACTGTGAGAAGCAAATTTCTGTTGTTTACAAATTGTCCAGTTTCAGGCATTTTGTTATAGCAGCACAAACTAAGATAGAAACAAATACCCTTCCTTTTATTGAAATTGTTTGAATCTATTGCTTGTTCCATGAAATGACATAAATATATGAGAATAAACTCTTCTGAGAGTTGTTTCCCCTGAACTGTGGGGGATTCCACAAGACTATGTAAGACTATGTAAGAGGAAAATGAAATTAAACATTTTGGTTAGCTTTAAAACTAAGCTGAATTTAAACTTAAATATAGATAAGATATATCTTTTAAAGTTTTTTTAATTTTATTATTATTATACTTTAAGCTTTAAGGTACATGTGCACCATGTACATGTTTGTTACATATGTATACATGTGCCATGTTGGTGTGCCGCACCCATGAACTCGACATTTAGCATGAGGTGTATCTCCTAATGTTATCCCTCCCCCTTACCCCCACCCTACAACAGTCCCCGGAGTGTGATGTTCCCCTTCCTGTGTCCATGTGTTCTCATTGTTCAATTCTCACCTGTGAGTGAGAACATGCAGTGTTTGGTTTTTTGTCCTTGCGATAGTTTGCTGAGAATGATGGTTTCCAGCTTCATCCATGTCTCTACAAAGGATATGAACTCTTCATTTTTTATGGCTGCATAGTATTCCATGGTGTATATGTGCCACATTTTCTTAATCCAGTCTATCGTTCTTGGACATTTGGGTTGGTTCCAAGTCTTTGCTATTGTGAATAGTGCTGCAGTTAACATATGTGTGCATGTGTCTTTATAGCAGCATGATTTATAATCCTTTGGGTATATATCCAGTAATGGGATGGCTAGGTCAAATCGTATTTCTAGTTCTAGATCCCTGAGGAATCATCACACTGACTTCCACAATGGTTGAGCTAGTTTACAGTCCCACCAATAGCGTAAAAATGTTCCGTTTTCTCCACATCCTCTCCAGCACCTGTTGTTTCCTGACTTTTTAATGATCAGCATTCTAACAGGTGTGAGATGGTATCTCATTGTGGTTTTGATTTGCATTTCTCTGATGGCCAGTGATGATGAGCATTTTTTCATGTGTTTTTTGGCTGCATGAATGTCTTCTTTGGAGAAGTGTCTGTTCATATCCTTTGCCCACTTTTTGATGGGGTTGTTTGTTTTCTTGTAAATTTGTTTGAGTTCATTGTAGATTCTGGATATTAGCCCTTTGTCAAATGAGTAGGTTGTGAAAATTTTCTCCCATTTTGTAGGTTGCCTGTTCACTCTGATGGAAGTTTCTTTTGCTGTGCAGAAGCTCTTTAGTTTAATTAGATCCCATTTGTCAATTTTGGCTTTTGTTGCCATTGCTTTTGGTGTTTTAGACATGAAGTCCTTGCCCACGCCTATGTCCTGAATGGTATTGCCTAGGTTTTCTTCTAGGGTTTTAATGGTTTTAGGTTTAACATGTAAGTCTTTAATCCATGTTGAATTAATTTTTGTATAAGGTGTAAGGAAGGGATCCAGTTTCAGCTTTCTACATATGGCTAGCCAGTTATGCCAGCACCAATTATTAAATAGGGAATCGTTTCCCCATTTCTTTTTTTTGTCAGGTTTGTCAAAGATCAGATGGTTGTAGATATGCAACATTATTTCTGAGGGCTCTGTTCTGTTCCATTGATCTATATCTCTGTTTTGGTACCAGTACCATGCTGTTTTGGTTACTGTAGCCTTGTAGTATAGTTTGAAGTCAGGTAGCATGATGCCTCCAGCTTTGTTCTTTTGACTTGGGATTGACTTGGCAATGCGGGCTCTTGTTTGGTTCCATATGAACTTTAAAGTAGTTTTTTCCAATTCTGTGAAGAAAGTCATTGGTAGCTTAATGGGCATGGCATTGAATCTATAAATTACCTTGGGCAGTATGGCCATTTTCACTATATTGATTATTCCTACCCATGAGCATAGTGTTCTTCCTCTTGTTTGTATCCTCTTTTATTTCGTTGAGCAGTGGTTTGTAGTTCTCCTTGAAGAAGTCCTTCACATCCCTTGTAAGTTGGATTCTTGGGTATTTTATTCTCTTTGAAGCAATTGTGAATGGGAGTTCACTCATGATTTGGCTCTCTGTTTGTCTGTTATTTGTGTATAAGAATGCTTGTGATTTTTGTACATTGATTGTGTGTCCTGAGACTTTGCTGAAGTTACTTATCAGCTTAAGGAGATTTTGGGCTGAGATGATGGGGTTTTCTAGATATACAATCATGTCATCTACAAACAGGAACAATTTGACTTCCTCTTTTCCTAATTGAATACCCTTTATTTCCTTCCCCTGCCTGATTGCCCTGGCCAGAACTTTCAACACTATGTTGAATAGGAGTGGTGACAGTGGGCATCCCTGTCTTGTGCCAGTTTTCTAAGGGAATGCTTCCAGTTTTTGCCCATTCAGTATGATATTGGCTGTGGGTTTGCAATAGATAGCTCTTATTATTTTGAGATACGTCCCACCAGTACCTAATTTATTGAGTTTTTAGCATGAAGCATTGTTAAATTTTGTCAAAGGCCTTTTCTGCATGTATTGAGATGATCACGTGGTTTTTGTCTTTGGTTGTGTTTATATGCTGGATTACACTTATGGATTTGCATATGTTGAACTAGCCTTGCATCCCAGGGATGAAGCCCACTTGATCATGGTGGATAAGCTTTTTGATGTGTTGCTGGATTCGGTTTGCCAGTATTTTATTGAGGATTTTTGCATCAATGTTCATCAAGGATATTGGTCTAAAATTCTCTTTTTTTATTGTGTCTCTGCCAGGCTTTGGTATCAGGTTGATGCTGGCCTCATAAAATGAGTTAGGGAGGATTCCTTCTTTTTGTATTGATTGGAATAGTTTTAGAAGGAAAGGTACCAGCTCTTCCTTGTACCTCTGGTAGAATTCGGCTGTGAATCCATTTGTTCCTGGACTTTTTTCGTTGGTAAGCTATTGATTATTGCCACAATTTCAGAGCCTGTTATTGGTCTATTCAGAGATTCAGCTTCTTCCTGGTTTAGTCTTGGGAGGGTGTATGTGTTGAGGAATTTATTCATTTCTTCTAGATTTTCTAGTTTATTTGCATAGAAGTGTTTGTAGTATTCACTGATGGTAGTTTATATTTCTGTGGGATCAGTTATCATATCCCCTTTATGATTTTTTATTGCTTCTATTTGATTCTTCTCCCTTTTCTTCTTTATTAGTCTTGCTAGCAGTCTATCAATTTTGTTGATCTTTTCAAAAAACCAGCTCCTGGATTCATTAAATTTTTGAAGGGTTTTTTCTGTCTCTATTTCCTTCAGTTCTGCTCTGATCTTAGTTATTTCTTGCCTTCTGCTAGCTTTTGAATGTGTTTGCTCTTGCTTCTCTAGTTCGTTTAATTGTGATATTACGGTGTCAATTTTAGATCTTTCCTGCTTTCTGTTGTGGGCATTTAGTGCTATAAATTTCCCTCTACACACTGCTTTGAATGTGTCCCAGAGATTCTGGTATGTTGTGTCTTTGTTCTCGTTGGTTTCAAAGAACATCTTTATTTCTGCCTTCATTTCATTGTGTACCTAGTAGTCATTCAGGAGCAAGTTGTTCAGTTTCCATGTAGTTGAGCGGTTTTGAGTGAGTTTCTTAATCCTGAGTTCTAGTTTGATTGCACTGTGGTCTGAGAGACAGTTTGTTATAATTTCTGTTCTCTTACATTTGCTGAGGAGAGCTTTACTTCCAACTATGTGGTGAATTTTGGAGTAAGTGTGGTGTGGTGCTGAAAAAAATGTATATTATGTTGATTTGGGGTGGAGAGTTCTGTAGATGTCTATTAGGTCCACTTGGTGCAGAGCTGAGTTCAATTCTTGGATATCCTTGTTAACTTTCTGTCTCCTTGATCTGTCTAATGTTGACAGTGGGGTGTTAAATTCTCCCATTATTGTGTGGGAGTTTAAGTCTCTTTGAAGGTCACTAAGGACTTGCTTTATGAATCTGAGTGCTCCTGTGCTGGCTGCATATATATATTTAGGATAGTCAGCTCTTCTTGTTGAATTGATCCCTTTGCCATTATGTAATGGCCTTCTTTTGATCTGTTTTGGTTTAAAGTCTGTTTTATCAGAGACTAGTATTGCAACCCCTGCCTTTTTTTGTTTTCCATTTGCTTGGTAGATCTTCCTCCATCCCTTCATTTAGAGCCTATGTGTGTCTCTGCATGTGAAATGGGTTTCCTGAATACAGCACACTGATGGGTCTTGATTCTTTATCCCATTTGACAGTCTGTGCCTTTTAATTGGAGCATTTAGCCCATTTACATTTAAGGTTAGTATTGTTATGCGTGAATTTGATCCTGTTATTATGATGTTAGCTGGTTATTTTGCTCATTAGTTGATGCAGTTTGTTCCTCGCCTTGATGGTCTTCACAATTTGGCATGTTTTTGCAGTGGCTGGTACTGGTTGTTCCTTTCCATGTTTAATGCTTCCTTCAGGAGCTCTTTTAGGGCAGGCCTGGTGGTGACAACATCTCTCAGCATTTGCTTGTCTGTAAAGTATTTTATTTCTCCTTCACTTATGAAGTTTAGTTTGGCTGGATATGAAATTCTGGGTTGAAAATTCTTTTCTTTAAGAATGTTGAATATTGGTTTCCACTCTCTTCTGGCTTGTAGAGTTTCTGCCTAGAGGTCCACTGTCAGTCTGATAGTCTTCTCTTTGTGGGTAACCCAACCTTTCTCTCTGGCTGCACTTAACATTTTTTCCTTCATTTCAAATTTGGTGAATCTGACAATTATGTGTCTTGGAGTTGCTCTTCTCGAGGAGTATCTTTGTGGCATTCTCTGTACTTCCTGAATGTGAATGTTGGCCTGCCTTGCTAGATTGGGGAAGTTCTCCTGGATAATATCCTGCAGAGCATTTTCCAACTTGGTTCCATTCTCCCTGTCGCTTTCAGGTACACCAATCAGACGTAGATTTGGTCTTTTCACATAATCCCATATTTCTTGGAGGCTTTGTTCATTTGTTTTTATTCTTTTTTCTCTAAACTTCCCTTCTCGCTTCATTTCATTCATTTCGTCTTCCATCACTGATACCCTTTCTTTCAGTTGATCGCATCAGCTCCTGAGGCTTCTGCATTCTTCATATAGTTCTTGAGCCTTGGTTTTCAGCTCCATCAGCTCCTTTAAGGACTTCTGTGCATTGGTTATTCTAGTTATCCATTCATCTAATTTTTTTTCACAGTTTTTAACTTCTTTGCCATTAGTTTGAATTTCCTCCTGTAGCTCTGAGTAGTTTGAGTGTCTGAGTCCTTCTTCTCTCAACTCGTCAAAGTCATTCTCCATCCAGCTTTGTTCTATTGCTGGTGAGGAGCTGTGTTCCTTTGGAGTGGGAGAGGTGCTCTGCTTTTTAGAGTTTCCAGTTTTTCTGCTCTGTTTTTTCCCCTTCTTTGTGGTTTTATCTACTTTTGGTCTTTGATGATGGTGACATCTTTTAAAGTTTTTGAAGTGGGTATCTATCTCCTCTTGTCTCCATGCCTGTATTCTGTATCTTAGTACATGCATTTTAATAGATCTCACACTTTAAAGCTTATTGTTTCTTCCTTTAAACATGACTCCATGTATGCCAATTTTCTTTTGTTCCTTTATTCCTTGGTAATGCTTAATGCCCAGAAAAGTGCAAGGCATTACTGCTACCCTGTTGGCTTCCTAGGTCTCATTTTTCAATGCAACTTATAAACCATATTCAAACCTTCTCTAACACTATTGTTATACTGACGCCCCTTGCTCAAGAGCTGTAATAGTTCCCTATTGCAACTTCAATGGGAAAAGGGCCTGAAGTAGGAATCAGATGATAGTTTTAACACCTGCACAATATTAAGCCTTCTCCACTATGAAATTAATAATGGCCTGGGAATGGTAGCTCATGCCTGTAATCCCAGCACTTTGGGAGCCAAAGTGGGAGCATCACTTGAGCCTAGGAGTTTGAGAGCAACCTGGGCAACATAGTGAGACCCTGTCTCTACAATCAATAGTAAATTTTTTTAAATAAATGATACTATTTACCTCACACAATTGTTAAAAGGATAAAAAAGGTGATGTATGTCAAAGCGATTTTAAAAGTGCAAAGCATTATACAAATAAAGTTGTACACTACCTATTTCAAGCCTTTTTATAAATTGACTACCACACATCTATCTATCTTTACTTCTCATCACTGTTCTGTGGGCATTCTGTGTCCTGGTAAAATAAATTCCCTAAGATGTCATGTTTATCCTTACTTTTATTCTTGTTTATTTTATCTGCTTACTTCTTCCTCTTTAAATCCTACCCAACTGTCCAGTGAAACATCTCCTCCTACCTTAATGTCCTATTGCATGGATTAGATTTACAGCAGCTCACCAGACCCTGGAAGGCAGTCCCACTGATCACACAGAAAATATGCAGTAAATATTTTTCAGTGGGTTGGTTTTTGTGTCAACTCTTTCTCTTTTCTTTTAATGTTTATGGCATTTTTATTAGCTGGAGAAGCCAAAGGAAATGATGTCACTGTGATGGTTGATTTTATGTGTCAACTTGACTGGGCCACCGGGTCCCCAGATATTTGGTGAAACATTATTCTGCATGTTTCTGTGAATGTGTTTTGGGGATTAGATTAACTTTTGAAATGGTAGACTGAGTAAAGCAGATTGTCCTCCTTACTGTGTCTGAGCCTCCTCCAATCAGCTGAAGGCTTGAATAGAATAAAAAGACTGACTCTCCCCTGATCAGAGAAGATTCCTCCTGTCTAACTCTTTGAACTGTGACATTGGCATTTTTTGTTTACTTCAACTTGAACTGAAATATTGACCCTTCTTTTTTTTTTTTTTTTTTTTGAGACAGAGTCTCACTCTGTCACCCAGGCTGGAGTGCAGTGGCGCGATATCAGCTCACTGCAAGCTCTGCCTCCCGGGTTCATGCCATTCTCCTGCCTCAGCCTCCCAAGTAGCTGGGACTATAGGCGCCCGCCACTGCGCCCAGTTAATTTGTTTTTGTATTTTCTTTTTAGTAGAGACAGGGTTTCACCATGGTCTCGATCTCTTGACCTCATGATCCACCCGCCTCGGCCTCCCAAAGTGCTGGGATTACAGGCGTGAGCCACTGCGCCCGGCCAATATTGACCCTTGTTGAGTCTCAAACTTACCACACTTTAGACTGATCTATAACACCAACTCTCCTTAGTCTCCAGTTTGCCTTTGGAGTCACACTGGAGCTACACCATTGGCTCTCTGGGGTGTCCAGTTTGCTGGCTCACCCTGCAGATCTTGGGACTGGTGAGTCTCCATAATTGTGTGAATCAATTCCTTATAATAAATGTGTATTTATAAAATATATGTACAATAAGAATATATAAAATAGAATATATGATAATTATATACAATATTATAACATATATGTGTGTGTATGCACACACACACTATACACATTCTATGTGTTCTGTTTCTCTGGAGAACTCTAATACTTGATACAGTGGGGCCCCTTAGGATGCTTCTTGTCAGGGGGTCTTTAAAATATGTAACCCACTTTTAAATATCCCACAAAAAAAGACAAAAACAAAAACAAAGCAACATATATGAGACCCTAAAACACTTACCAGAAAATTGGATATATGCATGAATCACAATATTGTATGTTATTTAAAGACGAGAGGAAAAAATATATTAGGGCACTCATCACACAACTTCACAAAACCCAAAAAACAAACATTTAGTCATGGTGAGTGTATCAAGATATTAGTATATACTGTATATCCTTCAACTCTCCCGGAAGATAATTTTGGAACTGTATGCACAGTGTATACATTTAAATTGAGATATTTTTAAAAAAGCAATATCACTCACTAGAAATGTTAAAATATAACATTTCCATCCCACTACATTGTATAGTTTAATATACATCCAGTGGTGAGCTCAGGTGTTGCCTTCCTAGGGGCATTATTTTTGTCTTTTGGTTATAATAAAATCTGAAGCAAAGACTCACTTTTTGAGGGAAAAAATAGATTGCAGTATCATTATTACTATTATTTTGCTTCATGGATCTATGGCACTGAATCTTTGATTTATACAGCTCCCCCATGTCCTTTGTACTTTCATTCTACAGTTTTGCTTTAGGACATTGGACTGGACATGGGCTTCATAAAGCAAGACTGTCTTTGATTTTGCTTTCCCTATATCTACAGCACTTAAAATGCTGCCAGCCCATAGCAAAAGATCAACACATGTTTATGGATGAATAAATAGCAAAGTAGTGTGTAAAAAGAATTTAGCAAGGTCTGTCAGGCAGATTTGCATTATAAGACAGGATTTATACTTTATCTCCTGACTTCCTATAAATTAATAGGCCAAAGCTTTGTAGTATTAGCATCTTAGTATGGTACTTTTAAAATTTTTTCAATTAAAACAAAGCCCACAGTTTCCTCATCCGTAAGTTAACGTGGAGTGGATGTTTAATTATCAAACACATCTGTCCCATTTTCCCAACGAACCAGCTGTCCTTCTCTTTGTGTGTTGTATTTTAGGGGCAAGGATGCACCACTCACTCATCTGCCCATGCCCCAAATGAATAGCTTTTCTCTTTCCTTCCCTTTTACTTTATGCTAAGTAATTCCCAATTTGTTTATATTCCTTCTCCTAAATAACTTGAATACATTCATTTCTTTTTCTCTCCTGTCTTGTTTATTCCAATCCATTTTACACACACATGCACATGCACATACACGGACATGTTAACTAATATTTAAACCCCCTGTGTATTACCCCATCCCATCTCTCTGTGATAAGGTAGAAACTCTTCAATAGACCTTAGAGGATCTTTTAATATCTGGCCCCAGATTTCATCCTTATTCTTGGATTTCTCCATCACTTTCTTCCCTGCCCCCACAACTCTAATCTCCAACTACACTGAATTACTTTTAGCTGCTTGAACCTGCTCATTCGCTTGTGTTTGTGCATTCTTTTTCCTACTTCCCAGCATTTGCACGTATTTCCCTCTACCTAAAACACTCTTTTCACTACTCTTTATCTGTCTCTCATGTATTCTTCAGCACTCACCTCAGATGTTATTAGCACTGGTAAATTTTAACTGACTCCACAAGGCAAGTTATTTGAAGAATCCTATTTATGACCCCAATGCAGTACTTACACACTATTTAATTTACAGTTGGGTGCTCTACCATGCTGCCTTTCCTTACCAATAGTATCTTTTTGCTTATTTCATCTCTGGGACTTAGCACATTACCTTACTTATAAAAGGTACTAATAAAATGTGTTCGAATGCTTTAATTTTTACATTTTCTTTTAGCTTTATTATTTTGAGAAGATTAGGCCACTTGCCTTTCCCCTTTTTCTTTTTTTCTGTTTCTTCCACTTCCTTCTTTGAATTCTTGTAAAATCTCAAAATCTCTTCCTCTTTTTTTTGCCTTTGCTAGCTCTTCCATTCAATGGAATTAAAGGAAATTAAGTGTATCAAATAAATCTTAATAAGTAATAGGAATTTAGCACAGTTATATTAGCTTATATTGATTATGCATAAAGCATTTGAGATTTAAAACAGTTAATATGAATTGGTACCAAGATATTAATGTCTAATACCAGTGCTGTTGCTCAATAATAGCTGCTTATGCGTCAGGTTTAGGGATATTCCTGAAAAGTCATTGTCGTCTATGCCCAGCGTGCCTCCAGCATCTCCTTTCTGAAGAGAGTAGGTAGGCTTTCCCTTTGTTCCACTCTTAGCTTTCTCATTCTAAGGTAGTGATTGCAATCTTACATCTTACATTTCTGACATTGGGAGAACATGTCTTCATTATTTCACTAACTCAGAAGGGGAAGGTAATAAAATTTTATTTATAGTAAGCATCTTTCTACACCAAGCTCAAGGAAAGACTACTTAGAGAAAGGTTTAGGGAGCATGAAATGAATGTTGTCAGTCAAATCGAACAGACTTATACAGCCTGGGGGTTCTTTCCTCCTCTCCTATTTATGATCCTATCCTGATCAAGGACAAAATAATGTATAGATACATTAAGTAGTTCAAGATCATATTTGAGTACTTGATCCACTCACTAAATCTTATAGTTTATTACTCAGTGTAGTCCTCCTTCAGTTCTTTCTGACTCAATTTCCTGATTTATAAATGTCAACTTCAAGTCCTGATAGCTTAGTTAATTTCTTACAGTTTAGTAAAGCTGACTTCATTATATATCTATTTGATCAAGCTATATGGCCCAAGATGATATTTTAAAATGCTGTATAAAAATATATGTTGTAAAAGCACCACAAATCTGCTCTTAAGAATGCCAGTTAAGTCTTTGTTATTATTTATATTCTGAGACTGGGAGAAAAGGGGAATGGGGAGGGGGGTTGGCAGTTGTTGTTTACAATAACTGACAATATCTGTCTTCACTATAAAGCAGTTAAGAATATTCCTCCTTATCTCTAAATTCAGAGTAAGTATAAGTATATTGGGAAAGAGGCTGTGTTAAAAGAAATGGAAGGACGTAGCATATTTTCTGAGGCAATGAATAGCTTAAGTAAGGATTGTTTTTATTATTTGATTAAAGTTTTCAATAGCTATGGATGCTAACATTCCATCTTTGGAACATTGTTATTTTTGGAGATAAATGTTTACTTTTCAGAAAGTAATATCTTTAGTGTAAAAATACCTGATTACTTTCACGGGACTTAAAATGGGGTGGAATTTCATAGGTAAGGTCAGGTGAAAGAAGAGCTCTTGTTTCTAGAGAAAGGGTTTGTTTTAGGATGGAGGTGTCTTAGAGAAATGAATACAAATAGGCATTAAAGAGAAAGTTTCTTTTACAAGATTCAAACTATACCTTACCAACTCCATGAGAAATGGTTACAAATTGTTTGCAGTCCTGCATATACAAGACTGAACTTAAAATAACTTGCACTTAATAGGAAAAAAGGAAAAAAGTGGGTCTTTATTTAACAAGAATTACAAATAAAATCAAGCACAGAAATCATATTTGAAATTACCACTAGAGGGCAGAAAACAGGGAGAAAAGAATACATAATAATAGTGGATTTCAGAAATCTGAATTTTCAAGTCCCTGGAACCTCTGAAGACAACTGTAATAATAACAATAGTTAACATTTATGAGGTGCCTACTATGTGCCAAGCGAAGTTGTAGAAATTGTATAATATATAATATTAATTAAATTGATGAATACACACACACACACACTCACATATTTAATTTCACAATAATCCTATAGATAGGTACTATCAGTATCTCCATTTTGTAGATAAGGAAACTGAGGTTAAATAACTAGTGCAAGGGTGTGAAGTAAGTAAATACCCAGTCTGCACACTTAGTTCTTACTTCTTCCCATGGATGACAATCTCTTTTTTGTGTGTCATATTTTATTACAAAGTGTGTACAATCATCCTCTAACCTGTGAGAGGAAGCAAGAAGTTTCTATTCCAGCATGACAAATTTCCTAGCTTGCTTTTACTGCATTGCCTGTCAAGCCAGTAATTTTGCGAGCAGTCTCATATACACACTTTGGGAAACAGAAGTCTGAAAATGTATTTTGTTGATGCCGCAAACTGCCAGCACTATTATGTTTTATGGACAATCTGAACTAATAAACAGGACCTGTGATGGTATCATTATTAACAGTGTTAGGAAGAGGCTGAACTCAGAATGAGAGAGTAGCTGCATTAGCCAAACACTGAAGCATTAATATCAGAAAGGAACACTTCTGGTAGGCACTGGAAGACACTGGTGTAGGGAGAGCAGAGACCCCAGCCTGCCAGCCAGCCACATGGCAGTGTTGGGAAGAGGGAGAAAATTAAACCAGAATGGTTAAGTCTTGATTGTTAAACCAGAGGCCCTCTGTATCCTGCTCCATTTGTAACCTCATCAGCTGTGTACAAGCTAGGGCCTGGATTTCACCCTCCGCCACTGAGGAGACCACAGATTGTTCCAGTGTTGTGAAAGAAAGGCAATAAACTAAAACCTAGTCAGCAGAGTTAATGGGCCACACAGATAAGGATCTAAAATACGCATGGCCACAATTTTCAAGAAGATGCCATCTTATTTTCAAACAAAATTCAGACTTTCTTTTCTTAAGAAATTAGCCACTGTATTCAAAAATATATATGGAAGAATAAAGATCTATGAATAGTTTAGTTACTTTTATTCAAAGAAAAGCAGCCAGGTGTGGTGGCTCAAGCCTGTAATCCCAGCACTTTGGGATGCTGAGGTGGGCAGATCACCTGAGGTCAGGAGTTCGAGACCAGCCTGACTAACATAGTGAAACCCCGTCCTACTAAAAATACAAAAATTAGCTGGGCATGGTGGCACACACCTATAATCCCAGCTACTTGGGAGGCTGAGGCAGGAGAATTGCTTGAACCTAGGAGGGGGAGGTTGCAGTGCATCGAGATCGCACCATTGCACTCCACCCTGGGTGACAGAGTGAGACTCTGTCAAAAAAAGAAAAAAGAAAGAGGAATGGGGACACATCTTGCTAGACATAAAGTACAAGGTCATGATAATAATAATAATAATGAAACCAGTGTGGTATTCATCACAGATAGAAAGAAAGATGACATAACAGAGAGCTCAGAAATAGACACAAACATGCAGTTATAAACACGTGTGTTAATTTGATTTATAATAAAGTTGAACTATAAATGATTTGGGGAAACAGATTGGTAGATAGCATTGGAATATTGAAAAAAATTAAGTTAAGGCCATATGCCACACATTAAATTAGTGAAAAGTAGAATTATTAATAAGGAAAAAAAATCATGAGAATATAAGTGTTACCTGGAGGTACTGGAAAATCATGTTGATTATGACCCTAGGAGGATGAACTATAAAGGAAAGAAGGAAGGAAGGAAGGAAGGAAGGAAGGAAGGAAGGAAGGGAGGGAGGGAGGAAGGGAGGAAGGAAGGAAGGAAGGAGGGAGAGAAAAAAGAAATTACGGATTTGATTACATTACAATTAAAGGTTTATTTTAATGAAGAAATAGAGACAAACTTAAACAGTTGTTGACTAATTCAGAAAAGATATTTACAATGTATAAAATAAATAAATATTCTAGATTGACATCTAGATTAGGGAAGGAATTCATGAAAATCAACATGGAAAAGACAGAAAATCCAGGGGGAAGAAAAGGGCAAAGGAAAAAGTTTAAAACACTGACATTCCCAAAATTCAATATAATTTGCAGGGATATCCAGTAAGTCCTCACTTACTGTTGTTGGTAAGTTCTTGGAAACTGTGACTTTAGGCAAAATGACAAATACTGGAACCAATTTTACCATAAGCTAATTGATATAAACAGGAGTTAAGTTGCTATTTCTGGCATATTTCTGGACACAAAAACATCACCAAATTTCTAAATAAAGGCCCCAAACACTTCTTATATTAAACATTGAAATAAACATGAGCTATACATACATATAAGAAAGATGAATAGAAACAAGAAAAGTAATTATTTACTTAATTTTTGGTGAATCAGTGAGTTACAGCAGTCATAGTGGTCATGAGTTAAATCAAAGAATAAATGTTGCAAAGTGAAAGTTTTAATCAGGACGTCCTACCACTATGCAGCTCAAAAACAATCACAAAATATGACTCCATGAGGGCTTTTTTACCTCATTGTTTATTGTGGAGCATTTGTAAGATTATTGTATAGTTTACTAATTTTTATTTTAAAATAATTTGTATTCATTCATTCATTTATTCATTTATTTTCTAACTTGCATATTCCAATTCTGGGGACATGGGTGGCCACAGTGTGTCCTGGCAGGATCCAACCCTGGACAGGATGCTATTCTATCGCAGGACACACTCACATACACACCCACACCAGCTCATCCTGGAACAATTTCGACATACCAATTAACTGAACATGCACATCTTTGGGACGTGGGAGGAAACTGGAATATCTGGAGAAAATCCATGCAAACATGGAGAGAACATGCAAATTCTACACGGAGAGTGGTCTCATGTGGGAATCCATTTGTTTTCTCATTACGGTTATTACAAAGTGACATTGAATTAAAAGATGTTATTCAAGGACTTGCTGTGAATGAATCTAAGAGGTGAGAAAAGTGATGGGGACAGGGATCAGGGACGAAAGGGAAAAGTCAATATCAACCAGCAAAGGGTCTTGAATGGGCTGATGATACTCTTCAGAGTATAACTAACTCAATTTTCTGTAACCAAATTTCAAAAAACTAAGAAAAATACAACAGTTTGAAATGAGGGATACGGAAAGTTCTAGAAGGATAATTTTGTTTTTATATACAACATTAAATTCACATTGTTATGCTTACAAATACATGGAATGCTACTAATTTATTTTGAAAATCTATTACTGTTGAGGAAGTATTTTGACAGAAAATTATCTCATGTACTATAATAAAAATACTTCATATTTGGGGTATTGGGCAGAAGGGACCTTGGATTATGAGTAAAAGGCAGGATGTTTTGTTTTAGGAGAATTGATTGGTATTCTAACTGCATTCGTATGTTGCTGCTGGGGTTGCAGGCGACCTGTGATGCAAACATTGGTTGTATATATGTATACAAGTGGGTTGCTCAATAGATGCTAGGTACCTAAATGTGAAACCAAAAACATGTGAAACCAAAAACGTTCCTAAGTAGCCGCTATTTTGTATCCTCAATGTTTTTGTCTTTGATGTAGAATTAGTTACTACTAAGCCAATAAAAGTAAATGAGAAATGAAGTCATGTTTTGGTCAATTATATCATTCGGGAATAATAAACATTACTACAAAATAAATTAAAATAATTTTTTACCCTTCATCTAGTTTTACAATTCGACAAATTCAGGTTTCCCGAGGAATAATAAAATATTTTTAGCTATTGTGCTATTTTCATGATTTTATTAAAATGTAAATTCTCAAAGATCTGAGATATTCTGAATCTTTTATGGAGATTGCTTATGTTTTAAAATTTTCTCGTCATCTGTTTTTTACAAGAATATATGCTTATAAAGAGATGGCACACTTACGCTGTAACACAATGGAGTTATGGAATATATGGATAGCCCATTTCACAGTTAGCTAGTTCAATTTTATTTTTTTTCAAGAAAATTGTCTCAGTTGTCCATCAATTAATTGATTAATCCAACAAACATTTTTGATCACTTTAACTATGTGGATATGTACTGAGCATTGGAAATTTTAAAAATACACACCACACCACACACACACACACACACACACACACACAAATACACTATTCCCTGTTTGTGTAGAGCTTGCATTTAAGACGAGTTTTCAGAATTTAAGTGCAAGAAAAAAAATTACCTTTCCGTGACATTTTAACTGTTGATCCTCTGCAGTAAGCCAAGTAAGCCTATTACATCTTCCGAATGTGAACTTTTCAAAAATCTCAAGGGTCACCAGAGTCTTCCTCATATGACAATTATGAATGCACCCTCAGATCACATTTCATTTCCTCCAAGGCCTTCTTAAAAAGCAAGACCCAGCATTGAATGTAGATATTGTCTGTCAAATACAGTGAAATTATTAAATGTGAGAAAACAGGTAGTATACTTTCTTCTAAAGTAGCCTGGTAGGTGAACAACACAGCCAGTCCTTGTACCCATGGGTTCTGCATCCATGGATTTCATCAACCATTGAGCAAAAGTATTTTTTAAAAAATGAGTGGTTGCATCAGTATTGAACATATACAGACTTCTTTCCTTTGTCATGATTTCCTAAATAATACAACAGTATAGTGAACTACTTATGTAGCATTTGCAATGCATTAGATATTATAAGTAATCTAGAGATGATTTAAAGTATATAGGAGAACATGTGTAGGTTATATGCAAATATTATGCTGTTCTTTTTTTTATGCTTTTTTCTTTTTCAAATTTTATAGTAGAATCAGGGAATACATGCGCAAGTTTATTAAAAATGTATATTACATGACACTGAGTTTTGGGGTATGACTGAACCCTTCACCTAGGTAATGGACATAGTATCCAATGGGTAGTTTTTTAGCTCTTACTCCCTCCCCCTCTCCCCATTCTAGTAGTCCTCAGTGTCCATTTTTCCCATCTTTATGTCAGCATTTACTCAATGTCTAGCCCTGCTTATAAGTTAGAACATGCAGTATTTAGTTTTCTGTTTCTGCATTGGTTTGCTTAAAATGATGGCCTCCAGCTGCAACCATGTTGCAGCAAATGACATGATTTCATTTTTTATGGCTGCATAGTATTCCATGGTGTATATGTACACATTTTTTTACCAAACCACTGTTGATAGGCACCTGGGTTGATTCCATGTTTTTGCTATTGTAAATAGTGCTGCAAAGAACATACAGGTGAATGGGTCCTTTGATAGAATAATTTATTTTCCTTTGGGTATATACCAGCAATGAAATTGCTGCACCAAATATAGTTAAACTCTTAGGTCTTTGAGAAGTATTCAAACTACTCTCTGTAATGCATAGTGGCTGGACTAATTTACATCCTCACCAACAGTGTCTGAGTGTCCCCTTTTCTCTGCAACCTCACCAACAGCAGTTATTTTTTGACTTTTCAACAAAAGCCTTTTGGACAGGTGTGAGATGGTGTCTCATTATGGTTTTGACTTGTATTTCTCTGATAATGAGTTTCGATTAG
Source organism: Symphalangus syndactylus (assembly GCF_028878055.3). Classification (NCBI taxonomy): domain Eukaryota; kingdom Metazoa; phylum Chordata; class Mammalia; order Primates; family Hylobatidae; genus Symphalangus; species Symphalangus syndactylus. Next base: position 49,343,019 of record NC_072440.2, read on the forward strand.
CATTTTTTCATATGTTTGTTGGCTGCTTGTATGTTGTCTTTTGAGAAATATCTCTTTATGTCCTTTGTCCAATTTTTAATGGGGTTATTTGCCTTTAACTTGTTGATTTCTTTAAGTTTATTATATATCCTGGATATTAGGCTTTTGTTGGATGCATAGATTGCAAGTATATTCTTTCATTCCTCAGGTTGTCTGTTTACTTCCTTACAGTTTCTCTTGCTGTGCAGAAGTGTTTTACTTTAATTAGGTCCCACTAATCAATTTTTGTTTTAGTTGCAATTGCTTTTGAGGACTTAGCCATAAATTATTTGCCATTGCTGATATCAAGAAGGGTATTTCTTTCATTTCTGTTTTCTGATTGCTCTGGCTAGGGCTTCCAGTACTATATTGAATTGGAGTGGTGAGAGTGGACATCTTTGTCTTGTTCCATTTCTCAAAGAGAATGGTTCAGCTTTTGCCCATTCAGTCTGATGTTGACTGTGGGTTCGTCATAGATGGCTCTTATTATTTTGAGGTATGTTCCATTGATGCCTAATTTGTTGAGGGTTTTTAATCATAAAAAGATGTTGGAATTTATCAAAAGCTTTTTTTGCATCTGTTGAGATGATCATATGGTTTTTTATTTTAATCCCATTTATGGAGTGAATCACATTTATTGATTTGCATATGTTAAACCGATCCTGCATCCCAGGGATAAAGCCTACTTGATTGTGGTAAGTTAACTTTTTGATGTGCTGCTGAACATGGTTTGCTAGTACTTTGTTGAGGATTTTTGCATCTATGTTCATCAGTGATATTGGCTTGAAGTTTTCTTTTTTGTTGTTGTTGTGTGTCTGCCAGATTCTGGTATCAGAATGATGCTGGCTTCATAGAAAAAGTTAGGGAGGACTACCTCCTCCTTGATTTTTTGGAATAGTTTCAGTAGAATTGGTACCAGTTCTTTGTATGTCTGGCAGAATTCATCTGTGAGTCTATCTGGTCCAGGCCTTTTTTTTTGTTTGGTAGGTTTTTTTAAATTACTGATTCAATTTTGGAACTTGTTACTGGTCTGTTCAAGTTTTCACTTTCTTCTTGGTTCAATCTTGGGTGGTTAAGCGTGTCCAGGAATTTATCCATTTCCTCTAGGTTTTCTAATTTGTGTGCTCAGAGGTGTTCATAATAGTCTCTGAGGATCTTTTGGATTTCTGTGGGATCAGCTGTAATGACATCTTTGTCATTTCTGATTGTGCTTATTTGGATCTTCTTTCTTGTTAATCTAGCTAGTGGTCTATCAATCTTGTTTCATCTATCGAAGAACAGACTTTTGGTTTCATTAATCTTTTGTATAAGTTTTTGCATCTCAATTTCATTCAGTGCTCTGACTTTAGTTAATTTTTTTTCTTTTGCCAGCTTTGGGGTTGGCATATTCTTTTCTTTCTAGTTCCTCTAAGTACACTGTTAAATTGTTAATTTGAGATCTTTCTAACTTCTTGATGTAGGAATTTAGCACTGTAAACTTTCCTCCCAATACTGCTTTAGCTGCATTTCAAAGATCAGCAACAACAGGTGTTAGCAACAAAAGTTGTTGCTTCCTATCTGCTCTTCAGATCTGCCAAATGTCTCCCTTGTGGTCCACCCTAACATACAAATAAGGGAATGCTGGAAAATGTAGTTCAGCACAGCCAAGTAGACACATTAAAGCCTAAATAGTAATGATATACAGTTGTCTCTTGATATTCATTGAAGATTGGTCCCAGGCACATCTTCGTTATACCTTTCTGTAATTATTTATTTACCTATCACTCCCAACAGCAGGACAGTAATATCCTTGATGAAGAGACAAAGCTTAATTCCATTTTGTATTTTCTATGGAATCACAACTCTTGGCACTAAATAGGCATTCAGTAATTATGTACTGAATGTACAAGCTTAATTTAGAAGAAAATAAAGGAATTAGAGATGAATAAGATAGTATGATGGTTAATATTAGGTGCCAACTTGATTGGATTGAGGGATGCCCAAATGGTTGGTAAAGTATTGTTTCTCTGTGTGTCTGAGTGTGTTTCCAGAAGAGATTGACATTTCAGTCAGTGGACTGGGAGAGGAAGACTCACACTAAATGTGGGTGGGCACCATCTAATTGGCTGCCGGCCAGCTAGGACAAGGCAGGCAGCTCTCTTTCTTCTTTCCATGCTGGTTGCTTGCTTCTGCTCTTCCTGCCCTTGGACATCATACTCCAGTTTATTTGGTCTTTGGACTCTGAAGCTTGTACCAGAAGCTTCCCCAGGGCTCTCATGCCTTCTGCCACAGACTGAAGGCTGCACTGTTGGATTTCTGGTTTTGAGGCTTTTGGACTTGGACTGAGCCACTACCAACTTCTCTCTTCTTCAGCTTGCAGAATGCCTATCGTGGGATTTGACTTTGTAATCATGTGAGCCAATTCTTCCTAATAAACTCCCTTTTATATATACATATATCTTATTGGTTCCGTTCCTCTGGAGAACCCTGACAAATACAGATGGGAAAAGGTGTGTTAGGCAGTGGAACCAAGGAAGGAGCAGGATAAATTGCGCCAAATTAGAGACAAACTCAGTACTATTAAATTTCCTCTAAGAAATTCATATTATAGATGTATATAGGTAGGCAACTAAACCAATCATATTGGACCCTCAGAAGTTTCAGTAAAATGCCATAGAAACATGATAGTGGGAACCTCTCACCCTTGAAATAAATACTTATTTTAAAAGGCCTAAAATGCTGTTGTTGGCAGTTGTGGGGGCTCACACCTGTAATCCCAGCAATTTGGGAGGGTGAGGCAGGATCGCTTGAGTCCAGGAGTTCGAGACCAACCTGGGCAACATGGCAAACCTCTGTCTCTACAAAAAATAGAAAAAAAAATAGGCAGGCGTGGTAGTGTGTGCCTGTAGTGCCAGCTACTTAGGAGGCTGAGGCAGGAGGATCACTCGAGCCCCGGAGGTCGAGGCTGCAATGAGTTGTGATCACACCACTGTACTCCAGCATGGGCAACAGAGTAAGACCTTGTCTCAGAAAAGCAAAAACAAAAACATGGAGTTATCTTCTTTGGTATTATATCTGGTTTTGAACAGTTTGGTACAACTTTTATATGAGCTGCATAAGTCATATTTTTCATTCAAAAAAGTATTTGAATATTTAATTTTGTTCTATTAAGTGAAGATTTTTAATACTGATTTATTTATTTTCATTATTTCTTTATTTCTCTCTTTCATCTTGTATTAATTTTTTTTGTCCTATAACATGCCTGGAGGGAGGGAGAAAAAGGGAGGAAAGGAGATGGGGGAAAAAGGGATGAAGGGAAGGAAGGAGGGAAAAATTTTACATTTTCTTCCCAAAGATTCTGATTAAGTAGATCTGAATTAGACTGTAGTTACAACTGTGCTTGTAAGACATTTCAAAAATTGATTTTGACGGGCAACAAGGTGGAGAACTGTCAACTAGAGGACATGGTAATGAATTGATGGTCAAATGAACATGCCCAACTTCAGTGGTTTAACATTATTTTCTAGTAAAATATCTTTAATCATGCTGCTATAAAGACACATGCACACGTATGTTTATTGCAGCACTATTCACAATAGCAAAGAGTTGGAACCAACCCAAATGTCCAACAACGATAGACTGGATTAAGAAAATGTGGCACATATACACCATGGAATACTATGCAGCCATAAAAAATGATGAGTTCATGTCCTTTGTAGGGACATGGATGAAACTGGAAATCATCATTCTCAGTAAACTATTGCAAGGACAAAAAACCAAACACTGCATGTTCTCACTCATAGGTGGGAATTGAACAATGAGAACTCATGGACACAGGAAGGGGAACATCACACTCTGGGAACTGTTGTGGGGTTGGGGGAGGGGGGAGGGACAGCATAAGGAGATATACCTAATGCTAAATGATGAGTTAATGGGTGCAGGAAATCAACATGGCACATGGATACATATGTAACAAACCTGCACATTGTGCACATGTACCCTAAAACCTATAGTATAATAAAAAAAAAAATCAAGCAATATGAGTGCTTCACTAATATGTAGTTTTCAAACTACTGTGTATTTTTGCTTTGCCTTGTTTGGGCACATAGTTTGATTTAAGAAAGGGGTTGAATTAAGCTCAGGTTTTTATCTTAGCCTGAGAAGGTTAGAGTTCAGATGGAACAGCCACTGTTATTTGAAAGGATTATGTTGCTATTTTAGTACCACAACTGGAGTCATATGCAGAAAGATTCTGATAATTTTGAAGCTGTATACATAGTTTCATGTTTTAAAGAGTGATACACACTGAATTGTGTTATTTTGTGAGGAATCTGGACTTTTAGTCAACTATTTCTATTATTTCTAATTTCATAAATTGTGTATACATATTAAATTGAAAGTTTTGTCATATACATGAATTTGAAATTATATATATATATGAACACATACATACACACATATGTATATGCATTTGTGTATGACTTGAAATGAATTTGTGTATTTTAGGGCAATCTCATGTGCTTTCCATGCCATGAGGGCCTTACTGTTCTGTTCTTCGAAATTTTCTGAATATTCTTTTCTGCAGGCAAAATGGGATTGAGGAAAATACTCTAAACAAAGTACAATAAAGTATTTTAGAGACTAATTATAATTTAGTCCAGTAAAAGGTAGAAAATAGATAACTACAAATAATCCTAAAACCTGATGTGCAACAGTATGCGATTATTTTAATATAATGTTGATGAAATTCCCCATTAGATGGGAATATAGGGAAAATACCATTTTATATTCCAAATACATTTATACACAATGCAGAATGTAGCAGTATAGCTATTTGATGGATATATGTAATATTGAAAGTTAAATATTATAATTTTGATAAAATAGTTTTGCATTTACTTCCCTTAAATTTAGTAGTAGATATATAAAGTGCAGAGCCTACCTAATAGGGGATCTTCAGTAATTGCATATATGACACACACATGCTTGAGCACACACACACACACACACACACACACCCCTCCATAGTGTATGAACCAGGTTGTATTTGCAACCCTGGGAAATTTAAACTTCAGAGAAAAATGTGGCTGTTTCTGTCAAATAAACAATAATTGCGAGTGCAGAGAGGCTAATTCAGTCAGGTACTAATGCTCATGAAATTGTGTAGAAAGTGAATAGAATAGTGTAAATTATGGAATAAAGCAAATTCAACTAAAGAGCTTATTTAGTAACAGATTATCAAGAGTCCATCTTCTCTTCTGCCTTTCTCTTTCTCTTCCTTTATATATAAAAGATGCTGCCTATCTTCCCATCTATAAACTTGAGTTGTTTAGAGAAGTGAAACTGAAAGGCAGAAGTCTAGAATTTCCTCAAGGAGTAATATCTCATTTCAAACTACGCCACTTCAAAGAGAAATGACTGTTGAAATAGGAAACATAAGCAGTGTAAGGCCATCAATGGGTAAAATCAGTTATTTGAAATTACTCTAGAAGTTGCAAAATACTTTAGCTTCTAAGATGAGATAAGGGCTAATTAAGAATTTTTTGCTATATATTTATGGAGCTGTTTCTGGCAATATTTTAAAGTAAAAATGTTTAACTTTTAATATCACATTTTTTACAGTTTCTAAAGTTTTATTGTTTAATTCCTACTGAAAATAAAACGTTCTTTAAAGAAATGTTTTATTTACTAAAAATAAAGATTCTGTAAAAAACTTATAGATAGCATATATAGTAATCATAAGCAAAAGATAAATTTTAGTTCTGCCAACCTGAGAGAAATTTAAATTAGCTCTTCAAAATGCATTCATTTTCAGTTTTAAAGAAAAATTTGAATAAGTAAATGGATGTATGTGTGCATATGTTTGTGTATGTGTGCCAGTGTGTATACCCAAAATGTCTGTGTGTCTTAGTGCTCACTCTCAAATATATGACATGAATCATTCAGCGACATATTTAACTCTATACATGAGTAACTTTAATATTTTTCTTTGAAATCTTTTGAATCATATCCAATAAATATATAAATTCAATGCATGTTTATTATATATGCATTATAATCTTTTAAATATTAATGTTCCAAATAATCTATATTAATAAATACTGCATGAAAGAATGCGTCTCTTGGGAATCAACACATGTGAACTATTAGTCATCATCTGTCACTTTCAAATAACGTTTTTCCATTCGCTAAATCAGTGGCTTCCAAAGTGATTTGTATGTATTTCAGGGGATGTTTTGGAATGTTGTTTAGAGTGCAAGAAAAAAATAGAATTTGCATTTGGATATATTTTTATCTAAAAACTACAAAGTAAGTCTTTAGTAGTTAATTCAATATTTAATATGTTCACATTTTCATCTTTATTACTTGAATCCATAATAATGATTCTTAAATCATTATCATTATTATTATTGTGGGGCACATTGCTACCTGGAATAAGGACTAAATTTACCTTCTTCCCTTGTCGCTAGATGATGATATTCTGATCTATGAGATGCAAGAAGCTGTGATGTGTGGGACATCCATGAAAACTGATTAATGAGACATGACACAAATTAGAGACCACAGCCCACTACCACACCACCATTTTTCTCCTCTAACTATCCTATTTTTTTGTGACCTCTAGCATGACCATGATGCCAAGATCTCTAGCAGCCACATAGTGACCTGAGGTAAATGTGACTATGAAAATCACGTGCCAGGATGGTGTAGAAAGAGGGTTTTGGATCCTATTGACAATGGGAAGTTGGTCTTCCTACCTCTGAGCCTCTTTATGTAAAAGTAGTAGCCTGAATTTTTAAAGCCATTATTATTTCCATTTTCTCTTACCAGCAGACAAACGCAAGTCTTAATTTTATAGAGACCTAATGTATTCTGAACCTCAGAAAGAGATTCCTGGAGGAAATGTTGTTTTCAACCACTAACTGCCAATTTCAGGCCAAGTAAGGCCTTATGTAGACAGTCTGACCACTGCCACAGTTGTTGCATAAATTCTAAATTGGAAATAAATCCCTTACTCTATATCACTTATAGTGGATCTGCTTCTCTGATAAAACCCTCACTAAGACAATTATCATCCACTGTTTGTTTTTCCTGTGGTAAATATATCATTGCTGTATAAAAATAACCTTTTAGTTATTAACTCAGTTGGCCCAGTTTAGCATCTTTCCATCTTCCATTCTCAATTTGGTAATTACCATCTTTCATAATAATTCTCCTTCAGGATTCACAATACATGTATGTTGAATGTTAAGGCCATTCTTCATTGATATTTACACTTTGACTCAATGGTGAGAGAAGCTGCAGTATCTGAGAAATAAATAATTGGTATGTGGGAGGTGTGATTTTATAGCTAGATTATAGTTCAGTTTCTAGTTCTTTCTTTTAGACAGATTTCTCTTGGTCATATCTTTACAGAAGTATGAAGAGATTTAGTTTTACTGTTATTATATTAACAGTTTAAAAAGCAGCTTTCTAGAAGGTATGGCATCAGGTGGAATTATTCTTGCTGTGCTCTTAAATAATCTTCATCCTAAGTTTTTGGGCCTCATTGCAGCCCCTGAACACTTACGCCTCTCAGTACCTCCTCTGTATGATGTAGTGAATTTTTTTGGACCTTTGAATCACGCACAGGCTTTCTTGGCTGTTTTATACCAAAGGACTTTCACTAAATTCCTGAGAAAAATTTAGCACAGCCGATGCTGTTTTCCAATGCCAACCTTGGAGTTTGCAATTTGCCCTGACAAAAATAGCATAGCTAATGGTGATGATGATGTCAATGTTTTTTTAAAATACAATTTAAAAAATGGTTCAACATAAATTATTTCATTTAATCCTCTGAACAACCTTGTGATGTGATTTTGAACAGGAATATCAAGACCTCAGGATCTGGCATCAAATTCTGGGGTTTGAATGTTATTTCTATCACAAACTATTTATATTACTGCTTATATGCCCTCCAGTAAGTGACAACCTTTCTATTCCTTCTGTTCTCCACTTGTAAAATCAGAAAAATGACAATGATGAGAGCACCAGACTTATGAGCTTATGAAGATTAAATGTGTGTATGGGTTTTTATTAGTTTGAGAGACATTATATTTCCATTTGTGGTCACTCGCTCCCTTCCATCAGGGTAGGACCTTTCTTCAGTGCATTACTTTGTCCCCTGAACCTAGAATGGTACCTGGAGTATCATTGGTGCCCAATAAGTACTTGCTGAATAAATGACTGAATAAATAAATGTAATCTGTCAATATTTTCATCTGAAGATATGATATCTGTTTTTTACCTTATTTTTTCAATCATCCGAAAAGTAGTATGCACATTTGAAAAGTAGTCATTGTTATTTTCTTATACCAGTACTTGCACTTTTACAATATGTAGCAATAATCATAAGCAAAGTGTCATGACAGAGTGAGAGTGAACTTAAATCTGTAATTGCAATTTTTCTTCACCATGGCCTCCATTGTTTGTCATGTGCCTTGGCTACGTCAGGATGGAAAGCATTGCTTTTTTCTATTTACGGGACCAGAATTAAATCCGTGTTTCTTGGCTGACCATTTGGTTAGTTTTTGTTTGTTTATTTGTTTTTTCATGAAATGTTTATGGTGGTTCGACTGGAATCGGTATAACATTTTATTCATTTATACTCAGCTGAAACTAAGAGTAACATATACATCATAGTATCGTTTAAGTGAAATATTTCAGACCAAGAAGTGGGGACAAGAACAATAATTTTGTAATAATACAATGTACCATTTTACATTATTTGAAAGTGCTGATGCCTGCATCTATAGCATGAATCAAGAAAGACAGGTAATGAAAGAGATTTCAAATGAATATCAGATAGGCTTTAGTATTACATAGGATAAGACAGACAGGATTGGTCAGAGTATGCTGGAAAAGGTTTTTTATCTTATTTTATTGGCTTTATTTAAATTTTATAAAAATTCAAACCATACAGTACTTTATAATAAAATTGACAGCCTTTCCTACTCTATCTCTGTTCCCAGTGCAACTGTGGAGGTGGCACTGATAGATGTGGTTTTAGCTACTTAGAACTTTTTCTAGACACACACACACACACAATTTATATGCAAAATACTCATATGCATGTCATATTTTTTCTTTATTCAACAAGTTATAATGGATATTCTTTTATAGCATACATAGCAATGGACTCATCTTTTTAAAGACTGCCTAGAATTCTGTAGTTATAATACAGTCATTCATGTAACTAATTCTCTAAAAACAAGCCAGATGATATTTACTAAGAACTTACTATGGGTCAGGCACAGCTCTAATAGTCTAATCTCAATACGTTCATGAGTTAGGAATGGTTGTTATTCCCATATGTTCCCAATGAGGAAACTGAAGCAGAGAGTTTAAATAATGTGTCCTAAATTACAGAATTATTAAACTGGTACTGGAATTATGCAAAGATAATCAGGCATCAGAGTTCATGATGTCAACTGTTACGTGAAACTGCAATAAACATTGTGTAAACCTTTGTAAACAAGTGTGACATGGTTTGGCTGTGTCCCCACCCAAATCCCATCTTGAATCTTAACTCCTACAATTCCCACGTGTCATGGGAGGAACCTGGTGGTAAGTGATTGAAATACGGGGGTGGGTCTTTCCTGAACTGTCCTCGTGATAGTGAATGAGTCTCATGAGATCTGATGGTTTTAAAAACAGGAGTTTCTCTGAACAAGCTCTCTCTTTGCCTGCTACCATCCATGTAAGATGTTGACTTGCTCTTTCTTGCCTTCTGCCATGATTGTGAGACCTTCCCACTCAAGTAGAACTGTTAAGTCCATTAAACCTCTTGTTCTTCCCAGTCTCGGATATGTCTTTATCAGCAGCATGAAAATGGATGAATATATACTGTAGCAATTTTTAAACAATAGATGTGGATTGCTGGGTCAGAGATTTTGCATATTTTACATTTTGATAGATTTTTCCATTTTGCCCTCTAACAAAAGTGGAAACAATGTGAACTTACTCTAATAGAATATGAATGCATTCCCAGACAGGTGTGTTGGTGGCTCACGCCTGTAATCCCAGCATTCTGGGAGGTCCAAGTGGGTGGATCACTTGAGGTCAGGAATTCGAAACCAGCCTCCTGGACAACACGGTGAGACTCGAAAAAAAAAAAAAGAATATGAAATATGAAGGCATTCCTTTCTCTAAACTATTGCCAATGTCAGATACATTTGTTCCTAAAATCAGGTCTCTGAAAATTGGTGGATAGTAAACTTAAAGGTTATATTAGGATGGTTTCCTTTAAAAAATACAGAAAAAATGTATTCTAATAAGTTGGAAAAAAGTGTTCTCTTGTCATGTTACATGAATCTAAATTGTAAAGGGTCTGTCAAAAACTAAATGTATAGGATTTTATTCATTAAAGAAATCATTACTACTAATGCTTAGTGTAGCAGATGAGTTTATTTTATTAGTATTGTCTGGCATTTTCTCCAAGATCCCAATTTTTAAAATTATTTCATATGATGTCTTGGTTCTACTCAGCAAACTTTCGGACTTTTGTTATTTTTGGTTAGTTTGTTATATATATTTTAGATAGTGCTTTCACTATAGTAAAACATGCCTTCAGTGTGGTAAGATATGTCTTTTAAAAAATTATAGCCGATAAATATCAACTTGACTTCAATGGTTGATCCCCTTTTGCTACTTCTGTACCTGGAAAACTCCTTGAGATGGTAACTGGTGTTTTCCAGTCATGCTTATGCTTGAGAGCAAAAACAAAACAAAACTGAAAGCAACAAAAACAGAAGAGCTTCACTCATGAAATACACAATTTTAATTTTGCAAATATCAGCTGTGAATGCTTCAACAGCATGGCATTGTGTGAGAGTTTGGAAACATACCAGGGGATTGAATTTGCATTCTTTTTTTTTTTTTGGGTAGTAAGATGTATTTTAATTTGACCACGGGAATGTTCCCTGAATTATATTTCCAGACTCTAACTAAAAAGCTTGGACTTTTGGTTTAAAGTTTGTTATTCTAAAATGAATGCCCTTATAGTACATGAAAAAACATTCATGTCTTCAGTGTAGGAATCCAAATATCATAAATTATGCATTAATTTAAAGGCCGGCTTACTGTCAATCTTCTTAACACTTAACAAATCAGTGACAAATGATGTTTAATTTATATATCCCTTATCACTGGTGATACTCATCACTTATCATTTATTTATCCATCCATTTATTTATTTATTAACCATATTAATTTTTCTTCCAGGAGATTACTGTTTTTATCCTTTCCTTTTCCTTTTCTTGTTTTTTTCTTATTAAAAACTTTGTATTGTTTAGGGAAGTCTTAGGAATAGAAGGAAGGACTAATTTATGAGGACAGAACAAGGTGGGTACAAGAAGCCCCTCTAAAGACAGAACTAAGGCAGGAATGAATGTTATCCTCAAGTGTGGCTTGAGAACCAGCCTGGTGGTGAGTGGAGGTGAGAGATTTCGACATCAAGAAGGTGGTCACCACTCTGCTACTCCAGGCCTTCTAAGATATGGAAAAGCTGCTGTGACAAAGAAGCCATGCTCTCTCGGACCCGGGCTGCAGCCTTGATATGTGAAGTGGTACAAGGCACTTTGACATGCAGGGTGCGGAGAAACTTCAGTCTTCAGACTTCATCCTGCAAATCAGAGTGGGCCTGATGAGCATTTGACCAGTGCACTTACACAGAGCCCTATGCTCAGAAAGATGCTGAGTCTGGTTTAACTCTGCTGTTATTATCTGAACATTCTTAACAACTTTTTCTTTGAACTGTGCTTTCTAAGCAGAGTTTAATGGGATAATGGAACATGCACATGAGCAGAGGAGATACATTCAGGGCGCATGTACACTGCGCTTCCTTGACACTCCACTTGCAGATTGCCTTTGCAATGTGCCATATGCACAGAATTTCAGTGGACCACTAGGCTTGGGAATTCAGTGAGACTTAAAGTAAATAAAAGGTAAGCATTTTATACATGGGACTGAGTAAGAGGAGGGTGATGAAACAGGACATTGACAGCTTTTAGAGCTAGTGCATTCCTTTAAACACAACCTTGCTTCAAATGCAGAAAGAAAGCAGTGGCCTTTCGTGACATGTGAATAACCAAAGAAGCCTATCACACCCTTTCTTAAGTTATGTTCTTATATTGGCCAAGCACTTACATAAAAAATGATGACACAGAAGGAAAGGGAAAAATAGGACAGCCATAGTTCCTTTTCCTTTCAGTCTTTCCTTACTTGCCTGTAGCAAAAGGTAGAGAGTGTTGGTAAAATGTGCATGTATCGAGAAGTAAAATAAAAACCATTGAACTGCTTTGGTGCAAAATTTCTTCTTATTTGGTAAGAGCAAAATACACATGCATGTATGAACTATTAAATATAAATTGTATAATTTCAGTAATTATACATATAAATTAAATGCTCTTATATTAGCATCTAAATCCGGTATTACACAATACAAAGATGAATGGTAAAATTCTTTGTAATAATCAAAATTTTTTTCTTTACTTAGAATGACATTAAATAGCAAATAAAAGAGACATGACAAAACAACATGGAGACTGTGGGAGAAAGGTAACAGCTTGATAGCTTAGTACATTTAGTGGAACTTTTTTGGCGCTTTTTGAATAAGGGGCCCCTGTTTACATTTTGCACTGGGTCCTGCCGATAATGGAGCTATCTCAGCCCAGTTGATTGATGTCCTGGAGAGGATCCCTCAATGGCAGAGAGCTCGGTGACATGGTCTAGATGTTGCTGCAGGTGTTTTCGTTTGACTATGTTTCTTGACTCCCTCATTGTGACAACCTTCTCCAGATTCTCTCAGGACTTTTGAGGCCACCTCATTCACCCTCATTACCGTTTCCCTGGCCTACCCCAAACTTATGCTGTTGACTTGTTTCTCCAGGAAAGGATTCGGCATTTCCAAAATGCTTTTCAAAGCATCACCAGGACAATAGAACTCTTTTTTCTTGGCCAGGGAGTCCTGCCGAGCCACAAACAGATGGAAAATATAATTCATCCCCTCAAAGATCTGGAAGATACTGAGTCCCACAGCGTTTGCTGTGTACCTGGCTCTTCTATGGTCCCGATCACCCAAATGAACTTACGGGTCATTTTTTGGGTGTCTTCGTGCCAGTGATTTTGCTGATGGGTCTATTTGTCCTTTTATTTCTGGTTCACAAGGGAGCTCATTATGGTAGTTATAAAATTAGATTTGTGGTGGTTGGAACCTAGCAAAGAGAGCTATGAAATTGCAATAGACTACTTAATTATCCAAATTTTTAAGACTAACCTTAATTCATTTATGTATTGTTCCAACTGCACCACATCCCACATTTTTTTTTCAAGTGGGTATTTTATATTTTGTGCTGATTAACCCCTTATAAGTGATACATTGCACATATTTTCTCCTAATCTGCATTTTGTTGTTACTTTGTGGCATCTTTCATCATGTATAAACTTTCTTTTAAATTTTGTGTGATGAAAAAGTTTAGTCTTTTTCTGTATTTATTTATTTATTTAGAGATGGAGTCTCACTCTGTCACCCAGGCTAGAGTGCAATGGTGCAATCTCCACTCGCTGCAACCTCTGCCTCCTGGGTTCAAGCAATTCTCCTGCCTCAGCCTCCCAAGCAGCTGGGATTATATGTGCCTGCCAACATGCCCGGATATTTTTGTATTTTTAGTAGAGACAGAGTTTCACCATGTTGGCCAGACTATTCTTGAACTCCTGACCTCAGGTGATCTGCCTGCCTCAGCCTCCCAAAGTGCTGGGATTACAGGCGTGAACCACTGTGCCAGGCCTCTTTATTCTTAAATTTTATGCCTATGAAGGCTTTTCTATCCCAAAAATTCTTCTATAGCGTTTGAACAATGTTAATGGTTTTATCCTTTGAACTTTAATGAATTAGAATTTATTGTCTGATAAATGTGTAAGACAAACATCTAAATTTATTTGTCAAACTAGATAGATTTTTAAATAAACAGCCACTTATTGGATAATCTCTTTTTAACTGTTTTGAAATATCATATCTGCTATGTGCCAAATTCTTACGTGTATATATGCCTTCTTTTTCTCTCTATTCTATTTCATTAGACTATTTGCCTTTTCCTGTATTTATATCACACTGTTGAAGTTATTATAGCTATGTAGTATATTATGATATCTAGTAGGACAAATTCTCCTTCAATGTTATTAAAAATTCCCTGGTTATTGTCTTGGTTTACATTTTACAGATATTTTAAAATCAATTTTTATAATAAAATTCTTTTGGAATTTAAATAGAAATTGTATTAAATTTGAAGATTTACTTGGGGAGATTTGGCATCTTTGTAATGTTGAATACTTTCCATCTTGTAATATCTTTCCATTTTATTGGCTCTTAGAAAATTTTTTTTAATTTTTTAATTTTTTATTTTTACTTTTTTAAATTATACTTTATTTTTTTAATTTTTTTATTTTATTTATTTTTTTTACTATACTTTAGGTTTTAGGGTACATGTGCACAATGTGCAGGTTTGTTACATATATATCCATGTGCAATGTTGATTTCCTGCACCCATTAACTCGTCATTTAGCATTAGGTATATCTCCTAATGCTGTCCCTCCCCCCTCCCGCCACCCCACAACAGTCCCCGGAGTGTGATGTTCCCCTTCCTGTGTCCATGAGTTCTCATTATTCAATTCTCACCTATGAGTGAGAACATGCGGTGTTTGGTTTTTTGTCCTTGCGATAGTTTACTGAGAATGATGTTTTCCAGTTTCATCCATGTCCCTACAAAGGACACGAACTCATCATTTTTTATGGCTGCATAGTATTCTATGGTGTATATGTGCCACATTTTCTTAATCCAGTCTATCGTTGTTGGACATTTGTGTTGGTTCCAACTCTTTGCTATTGTGAATAGTGCCGCAATAAACATACGTGTGCATGTGTCTTTATAGCAGCATGATTTATAGTCCTTTGGGTATATACCCAGTAATGGGATGGCTGGGTCAAATGGTATTTCTAGTTCGAGATCCCTGAGGAATCGCCACACTGACTTCCACAATGGTTGAACTAGTTTACAGTCCCACCAGCAGTGTAAAAGTGTTCCTATTTCTCCACATCCTCTCCAGCACCTGTTGTTTCCTGATTTTTTAATGATGGCCATTCTAACTGGTGTGAGATGGTATCTCACTGTGGTTTTGATTTGCATTTCTCTGATGGCCAGTGATGATGAGCATTTCTTCATGTGTTTCTTGGCTGCATAAATGTCTTCTTTTGAGAAGTGTCTGTTCATGTCCTTTGCGCATTTTTTGATGGGGTTGTTTGTTTTTTCTTGTACATTTGTTTGAGTTCATTGTAGATTCTGGATATTAGCCCTTTGTCAGATGAGTAGGTTGCAAAAATTTTCTCCCATTCTGTAGGTTGCCTGTTCACTCTGATGGTAGTTTCTTTTGCTATGCAGAAGCTCTTTAGTTTAATTAAATCCCATTTGTCAATTTTGGCTTTTGTTGCCATTGCTTTTGGTGTTTTAGACATGAAGTCCTTGCCCACGCCTATGTCCTGAATGGTATTGCCTAGGTTTTCTTGTAGGATTTTAATGGTTTTAGGTCTAACATTTAAGTCTTTAATCCATCTTGAATTAATTTTTGTATAAGGTGTAAGGAAGGGATCCAGTTTCAGCTTTCTACATATGGCTAGCCAGTTTTCCCAGCACCATTTATTAAATAGGGAATCCTTTTTCCATTTCTTGTTTTTGTCAGGTTTGTCAAAGATCAGATAGTTGTAGATATGCAGCATCATTTCTGAGGGCTCTGTTCTGTTCCATTGATCTATGTCTCTGTTGTGGTACCAGTACCATGCTGTTTTGGTTACTGTAGCCTTGTAGTATAGTTTAAAGTCAGGTAGCGTGATGCCTCCAGCTTTGTTCTTTTGGTTTAGGATTGACTTGGTGATGCGGGCTCTTTTTTGGTTCCATATGAACTTTAAAGTAGTTTTTTCCAATTCTGTGAAGAAAGTCATTGGTAGCTTGATGGGGATGGCATTGAATCTGTAAATTACCTTGGGCAGTATGACCATTTTCACAATATTGATTCTTCCAACCTATGAGCATGGAATGTTCTTCCATTTGTTTGTATCCTCTTTGATTTCATTGAGCAGTGGTTTGTAGTTCTCCTTGAAGAGGTCCTTCACATCCCTTGTAAGTTGGATTCCTAGGTATTTTATTCTCTTTGAAGCAATTGTGAATGGGAGTTCACTCATGATTTGGCTCTCTGTCTGTTATTGGTGTACAAGAATGCTTGTGATTTTTGTACATTGATTTTGTATCCTGAGACTTTGCTGAAGTTGCTAATCAGCTTAAGGAGATTTTGGGCTGAGACAATGGGGTTTTCTAGATATACAATCATGTCATCTGCAAACAGGGACAATTTGACTTCCTCTTTTCCTCATTGAATACTCTTTATTTCCTTCTCCTGCCTGATTGCTCTGGCCAGAACTTCCAGCACTATGTTGAATAAGAGCGGTGAGAGAGGGCATCCCTGTCTTGTGCCAGTTTTCAGAGGGAATGCTTCCAGTTTTTGCCCATTCAGTATGATATTGGCTGTGGGTTTGTCGTAGATAGCTCTTATTATTTTGAGATACGTCCCATCAATACCTAATTTCTTGAGAGTTTTTAGCATGAAGCGTTGTTGAATTTTGTCAAAGGCCTTTTCTGCATCTATTGAGATAATCATGTGGTTTTTGTCTTTGGTTCTGTTTATATGCTGGATTACATTTATTGATTTGCGTATGTTGAACCAGCCTTGCATCCCAGGGATGAAGCCCACTTGATTATGGTGGATAAGCTTTTTGATGTGCTGCTGGATTTGGTTTGCCAGTATTTTATTGAGGATTTTTGCATCAATGTTCATCAAGGATATTGGTCTGAAATTCTCTTTTTTGGCTATGTCTCTGCCAGGCTTTGGTATCAGGACGATGCTGGCTTCATAAAATGTGTTAGGGAGGATTCCCTCTTTTTCTATCGATTGGAATAATTTCAAAAGAAGTGGTACCAATTCCTCCTTGTACCTCTGGTAGAATTCAGCTGTGAATCCATCAGGTCCTGGACTCTTTTTGGTTGGTAAGCTATTGATTATTGCCACAATTTCAGAACCTGTTATTGGTCTATTCAGCGATTCAACTTCTTCCTGGTTTAGTCTTGGGAGGGTGTATTTGTCGAGGAATTTATCCATTTCTTCTAGATTTTCTAGTTTATTTGCATAGAGGTGTTTGTAGTATTCTCTGATGGTAGATTGTATTTCTGTGGGATCGGTGGTGATATCCCCTTTTTCGTTTTGTATTGCATCTATTTGATTCTTCTCTCTTTTCTTCTTTATTAGTCTTGCTAGTGGTCTATGAATTTTGTTGATCTTTTCAAAAAACCAGCTCCTGGATTCATTAATTTTTTGAAGGGTTTTTGTGTCTCTATTTCCTTTAGTTCTGCTCTGATTTTAGTTATTTCTAGCCTTCTGCTAGCTTTTGAATGTGTTTGCTCTTGCTTTTCTAGTTCTTTTAATTGTGATGTTAGGGTGTCAATTTTGGATCTTTCCTGCTTTCTCTTGTGGGCATTTAGTGCTATAAATTTCCCTCTACACACTGCTTTGAATGTGTCCCAGAGATTCTGGTATGTTGTGTCTTTGTTCTCGTTGGTTTCAAAGGACATCTTTATTTCTGCCTTCGTTTCATTATGTACCCAATAGTCATTCAGGAGCAGGTTGTTCAGTTTCCATGTAGTTGAGCGGTTTTGAGTGAGTTTCTTAATCCTGAGTTCTAGTTTGATTGCACTGTGGTCTGAGAGACAGTTTGTTATAATTTCTGTTCTTTTCCATTTGCTGAGGAGAGCTTTACTTCCAACTATGTGGTCAATTTTGGAATAGGTGTGGTGTGGTGCTGAAAAAAATGTATATTCTGTTGATTTGGGGTGGAGGGTTCTGTAGATGTCTATTAGGTCCACTTTATGTAGAGCTGAGTTCAATTCCTGGATATCCTTGTTAACTTTCTGTCTGGTTGATCTGTCTAATGTTGACAGTGGGGTGTTAAAATCTCCCATTTTTATTGTGTGAGAGTTTAAGTCCCTTTGTAGGTCACTCAGGACTTGCTTTATGAATCTGGGTGCTCCTGGGTTGGGTGCATATATATTTAGGATAGTTAGCTCTTCTTGTTGAATTGATCCCTTTACCATTATGTAATGGCCTTCTTTGTCTCTTTTGATCTTTGTTGGTTTAAAGTCTATTTTATCAGGGACTAGGATTGCAACCCCTGCCTTTTTTTGTTTTCCAGTTGCTTGATAGATCTTCCTCCATCCCTTTATTTTGAGTCTATGTGTGTCTCTGCACGTGAGATGTGTTTCCTGAATACAGCACACTGATGGGTCCTGACTCCTTATCCAGTTTGCCAGTCTGTGTCTTTTAATTGGAGCATTTAGCCCATTTACATTTAACATTAATATTGTTATGTGTGAATCTGATCCTGTCATTATGATGTTAGTTGGTTATTTTGGTCGTTAGTTGCTGCAGTTTCTTCCTAGCCTCGATGGTCTTTACAATTTGGTATCTTTTTGCAGTGGCTAGTACCGGTTGTTCCTTTCCATGTTTAGTGCTTCCTTCAGGAGCTCTTTTAGGGCAGGCCTGGTGGTGACAAAATCATTCAGCGTTTGCTTGTCTGTAGAGTATTTTATTTCTCCTTCACTTATGAAGCTTAGTTTGGCAGGATAGGAAATTCTGGGTTGAAAATTCTTTTCTTTAAGAATGTTGAATATCAGCCCCCACTCTCTTCTGGCTTGTAGAGTTTCTGCCAAGAGATCAGCTGCTAGTCTGATGGGCTTCCCTTTGTTGGTAACCCGACCTTTCTCTCTGGCTGCCCTTAACATTTTTTCCTTCATTTAAACTTTGGTGAACCTGACAATTATGTTTCTTGGAGTTGCTCTTCTCGAGGAGTGTCTTTGTGGCATTCTCTGTATTTCCTGAATCTGAATGTTGGCCTGCCTTGCTAGATTGGGGAAGTTCTCCTGGATAATATCTTGCAGAGTGTTTTCCAACTTGGTTCCATTCTCCCCATCATTTTCAGGTACACCAATCAGATGTAGGTTTGGTCTTTTCACATAGTCCCAAATTTCTTGGAGGCTTTGTTCATTTCTTTTTATTCTTTTTTCTCTAAACTTCCCTTCTCTCTTCATTTCATTCATTTCATCTTCCATCAGTGATACCCTTTCTTCCAGTTGATCGCATCTGCTACTGAGGCTTCTGCAATCTTCGCATAGTTCTCGAAACTTGGCTTTCAGCTCCATCAGCTCCTTTAAGCCCTTCTCTCCATTGGTTATTCTAGTTATCCATTCTTCTAACTTTTTTCAAAGTTTTTAATTTCTTTGCTATTGTTTTGAATTTCCTCTCGTAGCTCAGAGTAGTTTGATCATCTGAAGCCTTCTTCTCTCAACTCGTCAAAGTCATCCTCCATCCAGCTTTGTTCCGTTGCTGGTGAGGAACTGCATTCCTTTGGAGGAGGAGAGGTGCTCTGCTTTTTAGAGTTTCCAGTTTTTCTGCTCTGTTTTTTCCCCATCTTTGTGGTTTTATCTCCTTTTTGTCTTTGATGATGGTGATGTACAGATTGGTTTTTGGTGTGGATGTCCTTTCTGTTTGTTTTCCTTCTACCAGACAGGACCCTCAGCTGCAGGTCTGTTGGAGTTTACTAGAGGTCCACTCCAGACCCTGTTTGGCTGGATGTCAGCGGCGGTGACTGCAGAACAGCGGATTTTCGTGAGACCACAAATTCAGCTGTCTGATAGTTCCTCTGAAAGTTTTGTCTCAGAGGAGTACCCGGCTGAATGAGGTGTGAGTCTGTCCCTACTGGGGGGGTGCCTCCCAGTTAGGCTGCTCAGGAGTGAGGGACCCACTTTAGGAGGCAGTCTCTCCGTTCTCAGATCTCCAGCTGCGTGCTGGGAGAACCACTACTCTCTTCAAAGCTGTCAGTCAGACAGGGACAATTAAGTCTGTGGAGGTTCCTGCTGAGTTTTTGTTTGTCTGTGCCCTCCCCCCGGAGGTGGAGCCTACAGAGGCAGGCAGGCCTCCTTGAGCTGTGGTGGGCTCCACCCATTCGAGCTTCCTGGCTGCTTTGTTTACCTAAGCAAGCCTGGGCAATGGCAGTTGCCCCTCCCCCAGCCTCACTGCCACCTTGCAGCTTGATCTCAGACTGCTGTGCTAGCAATCAGCGAGACTCCGTGGGCATAGGACCCTCCGAGCCAGGTGTGGGACACAATCTCCTAGTGTGCCGTTTTCCAGGCCCGTTGGAAAAGCACAGTATTAGGATGGGACTGACCCAATATTCCAGGTGCCATCTGTTTCCCCTTTCTTTGACTAGGAAAGGGAACTCCCTGACCCCTTGCGCTTCCCGAGTGAGGCAATGCCTCGCCCTGCTTCGGCTCACGCACAGTGCGCTTCACCAACTGTCCTGCACCCACTGTTAGGCACTCCCTAGTGAGATGAAACCGGTACCTCAAGCAGAAATGCAGAAATCGCCTGTCTTCAGTGTCGCTGGTGCTGGGAGCTGGAGACTGGAGCTGTTCCTATTCGGCCATCTTGGCTCCACCCCCTTTTATTATACTTTAGGTTTTAGGGTACATGTGCACAATGTGCAGGTTTGTTACATATGTATCCATGTGCCATGTTGATTTCCTGCACCCATTAACTCGTCATTTAGCATTAGGTATATCTCCTAATGCTGTCCCGGCTCTTAGAAAATTTTTAACTTTTCCTTCACAACTTTAGTTAAACAAATTCGTATGTATACCCTTATTTTGTCTTTGTTAGAGGAATTTTAAAATAAGTATTTGTCATTTATTTCTGTAAATTAAAAAAGATGTAAATTTATCTTGTAACTGGCCACTTTCTTAAATTATTTCATTTATTCCAATAGTTTTTCTACTGATATTCCAGGCTTTTCTATGTAGGAAATCACATAAGTTGCAATTAATGAAGACTTTTGTTTCTCTCTAATATCTTATTTAAGTTCTTACTTGTCGGAACTTCCATGTAATGATCATAGTACTTGATTTTAAACAAGAGGATAAGTCAGACTCTGGTTAACTTTGACAAAACATAAAAAGTAGTTCAAAGGAAAACTATCGAACCACATTTGGAAAACAAGTACACTAAGCAGTCAGAACCAAATGCAAAATGAATCCATCTGTTGAGCATATTACTGATATTGCTATTGAACAGCTGGCATTCCCAGCACCACAATACTGCCTTTTTATTCCTTGGGAAGCCATAGTGGCTTCTCACCTGTCCTTGCTTCATTGCACTATTTCCAATTTAAGGTTGTGTTTGAATATCTGACTGGCTAAGCCCAGGTCATATGCACATGCCAAAGTGGCAAGGGAAATTGGGAAAAGTGTGTTTTTCCACAATTCAGAGTTCTTCTATTTGTGGGAAATTTTCCAAATCATAGGATCAAGGCTTACACGTTGAGCAGAGAAAAAAAAAATTAACAAAAATATTTCATACCCTTTAAAATATATTGAATAGTAATGGTATGATTCATTTTGTTTCTTACTTTCATTGGAATTTCTATTGTATTTTACCCTTAAATATGTTTTTGTTGTTGGTTGATACAGTAATAATATGACAGAACTTTCCTTTTATTTTTAGCTTACTGAAGAGTTTTTGTTGTAACCTTAATAAAAAATGGATGTCAAATTTTTATCAAATATATTTCCAGCATATATAGAGATAATTATACATTTTCTCTATTAATATAAAATAGCAAATTGCATGAATATATTTCCTAATGTTGAATTATTTCCTTGTATTTTAAAATATATCCCACTTGACCTTATGCTGTATTGTTAAGTCAATATTCAATGTTTACAGTATTTGGCCTATGGAACTATTTTTCACAGCTGATAATTTTAGTGTATTATGAATATTTTTGTTCCCCCTTTTTATTTATCTTCATGCTTTTTCTTTTTGTGTGCTTCTATTGCTATTTCCTCTGCACACCCCCAATCATTCAATAGCCTTTAAGTACACTTTTCAATAAGGTCAATCACATCAGCTTAACAGATATTTCAATTATTTTCTTGGAAACAGTCTCTTGGAAAGCCCCTTTCTGAGGGTCTGGACTGATTGCATTCTAGGCCAGAAATGGAGCTGTCATTCTAGGACTTTCCTTTTCTGTTATGCTTTGAATTCCCTCTGCTTCTCTTCTGGCTTGGATCTGTTGCTTCTGGCCCCATCCTCTTATCTGATGTTTTGCCTTGTTTTGTCCTAGTTAATCATGAGGTCAGGTCCAAGGGACAAAGGCAAAGGCATGCACAGGGGAGCCCTCAGCAAGTCACATGGCTCCAATGTGAGCTGAATGTGCTCTATTTTCTGGAGCCTATTTATCATCCTGGCATCGCTGTTCAATGTAAGATGATTCCTATTCCCATATCCTTCTCTTTAATTTGATTTACTCTCTCAGGTTTGGGGAATACATTCCCCAAGAGCTTGGTGAGAAAAAAGATGCATGGGAATTTTTTTTTGAGACAGGTTGTATTTTAATATGTTTTTATTCTATCCTCATATTTAACTGACATTTCAATAGGGCCTAGGTTGGAAACATTTTCTTTCAGAATGTTGGAGGTGTTTCTTTTCCATTAAGGAAGTTGAAGCCATTTTAATTTCTGACCATTCCATATTCCTTCGCCCCTTCTACAAAACCTGTGTGACTTCTCCTTCTCCACAGAGTTTTGAAATTTCACAGTGATGTGCTTCGCCATGGGTCAATTTTTATCCATTTTGCTGAGAACCTTGCAGAAGCCCTCACTTTGAATTGCCTTCAGTTTAGTGAATTTTTGAGTTATTCGTTGTTGATTTTTGTCCCTCTATTTTCTTTATCTTTCTAGAATTTCTGTTATTTGGATGTTGGGCCTCCTGGACTAACCCATTGATACTGCCTTTTTTTCTGTTCTCATAGCCATCTCTTTGCCTTTCTGTTCTAATTTCAGTGAGATTTCCTCAACTTTATTTTCTGAAATGTCTATTTCATTTATCCTATGATCTCCTTTTTTTCCCCTGGATGTCCTCGTCATAGTTCTTTCCATAGTTGCAATGTAATCTTTTACTCTCAGGATTTTTATAATACTTTCTTGTAAAATTTCTTCTCTCTGTATATTTATTACTAACAAATCATGTCTCTTCTGTTTTGGTTTCTCTTTCCATATTAAATAATTGTTTGGGGTGTTTGGCAATCTTTAGTTGTTTATTTTGTTTAAGATTAAGGAGATTAAAAGTCTATTTTAATCATTCTGAGCAAGTGCGTGTGATTTTTTGACTTTGAACTTCACTTGAAGGTTATCTTAAGTAACATGCTTTTGAGGACCCTTGGGCTACTCATATGCACTTGAAAATATTCCTTCAACGTCCTCTCTCAAGAGTAAAGGTAATGGTCATTTAATAAAGGCTTCAGTACTCAGCATTCATTGTGTGTGTAAACACTAGTCTTTTTATTTTCAGTACATTTCCTGTACGATCAACCTCCCCATGATGTCACACGGCCCTGTGCTTGGAAGGGCCTCATGCTTAATTTAATTATCTGCTACTGCCATCTTGAAATTGTCAGTAATTTTTGAATGATGGACTCACATTTTAATTTTGCACTGGGTTCCACAAATTATGTATCCAGTCTTGGGTACCCATATCATCAAGTCTGAAGTTCTAAGACTAAAGGCCCTTGGTTTTACCCTCTCCAGTTTTCTCCGAGGGTGGGAGAGGGACATTTGTCCAACAGCATAAAATGAAGGTAGGGACTCCACTGTTTGTAATTTGAACTTCACACAATTTTTCTCATTCTAGCACTGAATTTCACTCTTCTTTCTTCCCCTTTCCAATAAGGCAGCTGTGCCTAAATCTAGTTTCCATGGATACCGAGGTCGCAACCTGGGTAGTTTTCTCTACCACCCCAAAATGTGGCTGGTGGCTGAAATCCAGACTGCCTGTTGGTAAGCCGTCTGTGATTCTCCTGTGAAAAATGTTCCTCTCTATCAACAGTGGGATGGGGTCTTTGAATGCTGATCCCACACTGTGTGTCTAATAGAGCACCTTGACCTTCCATGCCTCTTTGTGCAATCAAATGAGGCATTGGGAAATGCATGCTTTTCTTTTCTGTGAACACATACCTTGTGAGTTTTGCCATTAAAATCTGCTCATTAACCCATTAGAGTGACTTGCTAATGTCTTTCCTGAGCTGCACTTTACAAAAAGACACAGCTCCAAATGGATTCATTTTGCACATGTTGCTCAAGGAAAAAAATATTACTTTCATATAATGTATAACAATGGTAACAACACCAACAACAATCATTACAGCAAACATTCACATATTTTATTTTATAGTTTGTAGCACTGCCAAAACTTTTGTTTTAAACTGTACAACACTGGCAGACCATATTATTTACCTACTTTACAGGAAAAGAAACTCCTGTAAATTAAGTTAATGGTTAAGTGATTATTCTCGGTTTCACAAAAAGAGTAAGTGATAGTGCTGAGTCTCAAAACTGCTGCCTCCAAACATCCTCTTACCAGTGTGAATATGCAAAGCTGTCTCATCTCCAGGCAGAAGTTTTTCTGTTTTTCTTTTTCATGACCTCTTTACTTTTGCTAGTTTTCTTCATTAAGGGAAGCTAATCTATCTGCCTTTCCCTTTTGGTTATCAGTTTCCGTAAATAACAATGCCTAGGTTTATTACTTAACCACTTTGTTTAGCAACCATTAATTGTCCGGAATAAAAACAAAGCTGCTTTGTATCAGAACCTAGAACAATGTTGCTATTTATTTCTTTATTTTGCCACATCTTCAAGAAGACATATAGAGCACCTACCATGCTGGTAAAACTAAAGTATGTTTTCTCTGCAACAGTTAATGAAACGGAAATGAGGATATTAGTAGTACTATCAATGGATAAATATCTAATTTTAGAGTGTGTTACTCTGTTCTCAGGCTGCTAAGAGACACACCCGAGACTGGGTAATTTATAAAGGAAAGAAGTTTAATGGACTCACAGTTCCACATGGCTGGAGGCATCACAATCATGCTGGAATATGAAGGAAGAGCAAAAGGAAGGCTTACATGGAGGCAGGCAAGACAGCATGTGCAGGGAACTCCCCTTTATAAAACCATCAGGCTTCATGAGACATTTACTATCACAAGAACTGCATGGGAAAGACTCGCCCCCAAGATTCAGTTACCTCCCAGGGGATCCCTTCCACGACACGTGAAAATTATGAGAGCTACAATTCAAAATGAGATTTGGGTGGGGACACAGCCAAACCACATCATTCCGCCCTTGGCCCCTCCCAAATCTTATGCCCTCACATTTCAAAACAAATCATGTCTTCCCAACAGTCCCCCACAGTTTTAACTCATTTCAGCATTAACTCGAAAGTCCACAGTTCAAAGTCTCATCTGAGATAAAGCAAGTCCCTTCCACCTATGGGCCTGTAAAATCCAAAGGGAGTTAGTTACCTCCTAGATACAATGGGGGTGTAGGCATTGGGTAAATACACCCATTCCAAATGGGAGAAATTGGCCAAAATGAAGAGGCTACAGGCCCCATGCAAGACAAAATTCCAGCAGGGCAGTCAAATCTTAAAGCTCTGAAATGGTCTCCTTTGACTCCATGTCTTACATCCAGGTCACACTGATGCAAGAGGTGGGTTCCCAGCATCTTGGGTAGCTCTGCCCCTGTGGCTTTGCAAGGTATAGCCCCACTCCTGGCTGCTTTCATGGGCTGGTGTTGAGTGTCTGTGGATTTTCTAGAAACATGGTGCAAGTTGTTGGTGGATCTACCATTCTGGGTTCTGGAGGATGCTGGCCTTCTTCTCACAGCTCCACCAGGCAGTGCCCCAGCAGGGACTCTCTGGGGGCTTCAACCCCACATTTTCCTTCCACACTGCCCTAGCAGAGGTGCTCCATGAGGGCTCCTACCTGCCACAAACTTCTGCCTGTAAACGCAGGTGTTCCCATACATCCTCTGGAATCTAGGCAGAGGTTCCCAAACCTCAGTTCTTGACTCTGTGCACCTGCAGGCTCAACACCACCTGGAAGCCACCAAGGCTTAGGGCTTGCACCCTCTGAAGCCATAGCCCAAGCTGTACCTTGGCCTGTTTTAGACATAGCTAGAGCAGCTGGGATGCAGGACACCAAGTTCCTAGGCTGCACAGAGCAGGGGTCACTTGGCCCAGCCCATGAAACCATTTTTTCTTCCTTGGCCTCCAGTCCTGTGATGGGAGGGGCTGCTGGGATGGTCTCTGACATGCTCTGGAGACATTTTCTCCATTGTCTTGGTGATTAACATTTGGCTTCCCTTTACTTATGCAAGTTTTTGCAGCTGGCTTGAAATTCTCCTCAGAAAATGTTTTTTTTGTTTGTTTGTTTGTGTGTTTTTCTACTGCATCATCAGGCTGCAAATTTTCCAAACTTTTATGTTCTGCTTCCCTTTTAAACATGTTTCAATTCCAAACCATATCTTTGTGAATACATAAAGCTGAATGATTTTAATAACATCCAAGTCACCTCTTGAATGCTTGGCTGCTTAGAAATTTCTTCTGCCATATCCCCTAAATAATCTTTTTTAAGTTCAAAGGTCCACAAATATCTAGGGAAGGGGCAAAATGTTTTGCTAAAGTACAGCAAGAGTCACCTGTACTCCAGTTCCTAATAAATTCCTCATCTCCATCTGAGACCACCTTAGCCTGGACGTTATTGTTCATATCACTATTAGCATTTTGATCAAAGCCATTCAACAAATCTCTAGGAAATTCCAAACTTTCCTGCATTTTCCTGTCTTCTGTGTCCTGCAAGTCTCTAGGAAGTTCCAAACTTTGCCATGTTTTCCTGTCTTCTTCTGAGCCCTCCAAACTGTTCCAACCTTTTCCTGTTACCCAGTTCCAAAGTCACTTCCACATTTTTTTTGGATCTTTACAGGAGCATTCCACTCTACTAGTACCAATTTATTGTATTAGTCTGTTCTCATGCTTCTAATAAAGATCCCTAAGACTGGGTGATTTATAAAGGAAAGAATTTTAATGGACTCACAGTTCCACATAGCTGGAGAGGCCTCAGAATCATGGCAGAAAATGAAGAAAGAGTAAAGGGATGTCTTACATGGCAGTAGGCAAGAGAGTGTGTGCTGGGGAATTTCCTTTTATAAAACCATCAGATTTCATGAGACTTATTCACTATCATGAGAACAGCATGGGAAAGACCCACCCCCATGATTTAATTACCTCCCACTGGGTCCCTCTCATGACATGTGAGAATTATGGGAGCTACAATTCAAGATGAGATTTGGGTGGGGGCACAGCCAAACTATATCATAGAGACGAGTTACTTTTATGTAGCTTTTTTTTTTTTTTGAGTCAGAGTCTTAATCTGTCACCCAGGCTGGTGTGCAGTGGTGCAATCTTGGCTCACTGAAACCTCCACCTCCCAGGTTCAAATGATTCCAACGTCTCAACCTACCTAGTAGCTGGGACTACAATCATGCACTGCCACACCCAGCTAATTTTTGTATTTTTAGTAGAGACAGGGTTTCACCACGTTGGCCAGGCTGGTCTCAAACTCCTGACCTCAGGTGACCCGCCCATGTCAGCCTCCCAAAGTGCTGGGGTTACAGGTGTGAGCCACCACACCTGGCCAAGTTTTATATAATTTTTATGATTTATTCCTTTAAATATTTAAACAAAACAGTTAAAATGCCATGTAAAATAATATATTGACTCTATTTGGAGATAAAACTGCATGAATTCAAACACGTGAATAAAAATTAAGACTTTTACATCATTATTATGAAAAATGTCCTTCCTTATCCCTTCCCCACTCCCTCTTGTAAAGGTTGAGATAAAATTTCATGTATAAGGACTTTTATGTCTCTGATTTCACCTTCTATAAATTGCTTCGTTTCTAAAATGCAAACACAAACTGGATCTCATGAGATTCAGTTCAGCTATGAAATCTTTACTTCCATCATGCTAAATATTCAGATTACTTAATTTTCCTTTTCTGTTTGTGCGTTTGGTTAGCCACCCTTCCACATAGCTTTAATTAGACATTGTCACTTCTTCGAGGCAGTTTGAAATAAGAGAAACAGTACAGAATATTTAAAAACAATACATGAGTAATTTATTTAAATGATGATTACTTTATTGACAAAAATGTGGAAGCAACGTGAAATTCTGAAATAAAGGATGGTTAAATTTGAAAGGAAAGTGAGTCATAATTATTAGATTAAGTTTGCAAATGCATCAAAGATTCAAACATAAGAAGACAAAGCAAAAAATACTAGAAGAAAACATAAGATATCTTTATTTTTTATACTTTTTAAACAAAAGCATAAGATTTTTTTTTAAGACTGGTTAATCTAAAAACCAAAAGAATTTTTGGTTATAAACAATGTCACAAGACAAAAGGCAAATTGGGAAATGCTACTATGGAACACTAAATAGACAATCAATGACCTGAACAGTTAGTTCATTAAAAAAGAAATATATGTGCTATTATGTGCATTTGTCCTATTTTTATATTTGGGAAATTAACCGAATTATGTTG
The DNA here is from genome assembly GCF_028878055.3 of Symphalangus syndactylus. Classification (NCBI taxonomy): domain Eukaryota; kingdom Metazoa; phylum Chordata; class Mammalia; order Primates; family Hylobatidae; genus Symphalangus; species Symphalangus syndactylus. The sequence goes on from NC_072440.2 coordinate 49,371,645, forward strand.
TCTTCCCACCCAAGTATAACAAAACTATGTAAGCTAGCCTCTGACAGTCACACAAGCACCCATTTAACACCCTGATTCATCAGTTAACATGAAGAGAAAATGGGCTCTGAGGATTTTCCAGTTTTGCTAATATAGGTGATAATAAAGGCCTCTGGTTTTTGTGAGTTGCAGTGATTTAAAGGTTCACTTCCTGATACAAAAAGGCATTGGTGCTTGCTGTAGGATAATTTTTTTATTTTTATTTTTATTTTTATTTTGAGACGGAGTCTCACTCTGTTGCCAGGCTGGAGTGCAGTGGCATGATCTCGGCTCACTTACAACTTCCACCTCCCAGGTTCAACCAATTCTGCCTCAGCCTCCCGAGTAGCTGGGACTACAGGCCTGTGCCACCATGTCCAGGTAATTTTTGTATTTTCAGTAGAGATGGGGTTTCACCACGTTGGCCAGGATGGTATCGATCTCTTGACCTCGTGATCCTCCCACCTCAGCCTCCCAAAGTGCTGGGATTACAAGCATGAGCCAATGCACCTGGCCGATAATTTTAATATTTTTGGATTCCTGGTATCTTATACTTGGTGGAGGCAATGGCTACAGTGGCAATATACTCTTTAGGTCAGTTTTTTGTTTGTTTGTTTTTTTAAGTTTAGTTTTACAATGTTGATCTTGGCTGCACAAAATTGTTTTCTTCTCTAGCCCATATGATGATTTGTTTTCTTGTCTGGCTAAACTTGCCAGAATGGATTCTCTTCTTTGCTATTAACAGTGACAAGTGATATGGTAATATGTAGGTAGTCAAAGAAAAAGGACATCCAAAAAATTAAAAAGTGGGATTATTCCAGGGGCATAGTGGAATTTCTTCATCAAAGAGAAAGGCTGGGATGATACAGCTAATGGCATTTGAAAGCATGGAATGACCAGGCAACTAATCCAAATATCATTTAGAATGAAGTGTCATTGATGGGAAAGCCTTAGATATCAAGTGCTGCTAAGTGTGGAAATTGCTGAGCTTGAGAATTCAAGGACTGTGAGATTGTCTGCTTATTTCCAACTGTGCTGGAGAACCTAAAGAAAGAGAATGATCATGTAAAGTTCTGAAATCTTGGCTGAAGTCAGTGTTAGAAAAACAAAAGTTTCTATCTAATGCAAAATAATACTTTGTCATATGCAGCTTCAAAACTTAATGTAACTAAAAATCAAACTAAAATATTTAACCTTGGAGTTTTTGCATTATAGAGAGTTGAATTTGAATACTCTGTAGTTCTCTTATGTGAAAGGAAATGTATTTCCTGAGAGAGAGTTCGGCTGTGAAAATTAGAATGGGGACATATGGGAGGTGGTTCCAAGATGGCCAAATAGGAACAGTGCTAGTTTATAGCCCCCGCATGAGCAACACAGAAGACAGGTGATTTCTGCATTTCCACCTGAGGTACTGGGTTCATCTCACTGGGGCTCATTGGACAGTGGGGGCAGGACAGTGGGTGCAGCCCATAGAGTGTGAACTGAAGTAGGGTGAGGCATTGCCTCATGCAGGAAGCACAAGGGGTTAGGGAATTCCCTTTCCTAGCCAAGGGAGGGGGTGACAGAAGGCACCTGGAAAATCAGGTACTTCAACCCCAATACTACACTTTTCCAACAGTCTTAGCAAATGGCACACCAGGAGATTATATCCTGCACCTGGTTTGGAGGGTCCCACACCCATGATGCCTCACTCATTGATAGCACAGCAGTCTGAGGTCACACTGCAAGGTGGCAGTGAGGCTGGGGGAGGGGCACCCGCCATTGCTGAGGCTTGAGTAAGCAAATAAAGTGGTTGGGAAGCTCAAACTGCGTGGAGCCCACCTCAGCTCAAGGAGGCCTGCCTGCATCTGTAGACTCCACCTCTGGGGGCAGGGCATAGCCAAACAAAAGGCAGCAGAAACCTCTGCAGACTTAAATGTCCCTGTCTGACAGCTTTGAAGAGAGTAGTGGTTCTCCCAGCATGGAGTTTGAGATCTGAGAATGGACAGACTGCCTCCTCAAGTGGGTCCCTGACCCCCAAGAAGTCTAACTGGGAGGCACCCCAGTAGGGGCAGACTGACATCTCACAGGGCTGGGTACCCATCTGAGACGAAGCTTCTAGAGGAATGATCAGGCAACAACATTTGCTGTTCAGCAATATTCGCTGTTCTGCAGTCTCCACTGCTGATACCCAGGAAAACAGGGTCTGGAGTGGACCTCCAGCAAATTCCAACAGACCTGCAGCTGAGAGTCCTGACTGTTAGAAGGAAAATTAACAAACAGAAAGGACATCCACACCAAAACCCCATCTGTATGACACCATCATCAAAGACCAAAGGTAGATAAAACCACAAAGATAGGGAAAAAATAGAGCAGAAAAGCTGAAAATTCTAAAAATCAGAGCACCTCTCCCCCTCCAAAGGAATGCAGCTCCTCTCCAGCAACGGAACAAAGCTGGACGGAGAATGATTTTGATGAGTTGAGAGAAGAAGGCTTCAGATGATCAAACTTCTCCGAGTTAAAGGAAGAAGTTTGAACCCAAAGCAAAGAAGCTAAAAATTTTGAAAAAGATTAGATGAATGGCTAACTAGAATAACCAGTGTAGAGAAGTCCTTAAATGACCTGATGGAGCAGAAAACCATGGCACGAGAACTATGTGATGAATGCACAAGCTTCAGTAGCTGATTCGATTAACTGGAAGAAAGGGTATCAGTGATTGAAGATTTAATGAATGAAATGAAGTGAGAAGAGAAGTTTAGACAAAAAAGAGTAAAAAGAAGCAAACAAAACCTCCAAGAAATATGGGACTATGTGAAAAGAAAAAATCTTCGTCTGATTGGTGTACCTGAAAGTGATGGGGAGAATGGAATCAAGTTGAAAAACACTCTTCAGGATACTATCCAGGAGAACTTCCCCAACCTAGCAAGGCAGGCCAACATTCAAATTCAGGAAATACAGAGAATGCCACAAAGATACTCCTCAAGAAGAGCAACTCCAAGACACATAATTGTCAGATTCACCAAAGTTGAAATGAAGGAAAAAATGTTAAGGGCAGCCAAAGAGAAAGGTTGGGTTACCCACAAAGGGAAGCCCATCAGACTAACAGCTGATGTCTTGGCAGAAACTCTACAAGCCAGAAGAGAGTGGGGGCCAATATTCAACATTCTTAAAGAAAAGAATTTTCAACCCAGGATTTCATATCCAGCCAAACTAAGCTTCCTAAGTGAAGGAGAAATAAAATCCTTTACAGACAAGCAAATGCTGAGAGATTTTGTCACCATCAGGCCTGCCCTAAAAGACCTCCTGAAGGAAGCACTAAACATGGAAAGGAACAATCAGTACCAGCCACTGCAAAAACATGCCAAATTGTAACGACCATCAAGTCTAGAAAGAAACTGCATCAACTAACAGGCAAATTAACCAGCTAACATCATAACAACAGGATCAAATTCACACATAATGATATTAGCCTTAAATGTAATGGGTTAAATGCTCCAATTAAAAGACACAGACTGGCAAATTGGTTAAAGAGTCAAGACCCATCAGTGTGCTGTATTCAGGAGACCCATCTCACGTGCAGAGACACACATAGGCTCAAAATAAAGGGATGGAGGAAGATCTGCCAAGCAAATGGAAAACAAAAAAAGGCAGGGGTTGCAATCCTAGTCTCTGATAAAACAGACTTTAAACGAATAAAGATCAAAAGAGACAAATAAGGCCACTACATCATGGAAAAGGGATGGATTCAACAAGAAGAGCTAACTATCCTAAATATATATGCACTCGATACAGGAGCACCCAGATTCATAAAGCAAGTCCTCAGAGACCTGCAAAGAGACTTACACTCCCACACAATAATAATGGGAGACTTTAACACCCCACTGTCAACATTAGACAGATCAATGAGACAGAAAGTTAACAAGGATATCCAGGAATTGAACTCAGCTCTGCACCAAGTGGACATAATAGACACAGAACTCTCCACCCCAAATCAACAGAATATACATTCTTCTTAGCACTACATCACACTTCTTCCAAAATTGACCACATAGTTGGAAGTAAAGCTCTCCTCAGCAAATGGAAAAGAATAGAAATTATAACAAACTCTCTCTCAGACCACAGTGCAATCAAGCTAGAACTCAGGATTAAGAAGCTCACTCAAAACTGCTCAACTACATGAAAACTGAACAACCTGCTCCTGAATGACTACTGGGTACATAATGAAATGAAGGCAGAAATAAAGATGTTTTTTGAAACCAACGAGAAGAAAGACACAACATACCAGAATCTCTGGGACACATTCAAAGCAGTGTGTAGATGGAAATTTATAGCACTAAATGCCCACAAGAGAAAGCAGGAAACATCTAAAATTGACACCCTAACATCACAATTAAAAGAACTAGAGAAGCAAGAGCAAACACATTCAAAAGCTAGCAGAAGGCAAGAAATAACTAAGATCAGAGCAGAACCGAAGGAAATAGAGACACGAAAAACCCTTCAAAAAATCAATGAATCCAGGAGCTGGTTTTTTGAAAAGATCAACAAAATTGATAGACCGTTAGCAAGACTAATAAAGAAGAAAAGAGAGAAGAATCAAATAGACGCAATAAAAAATGACAAAGGGCATATCACCACTGATCCCACAGAAATACAAACTACCATCAGAGAATAGTATAAACACGTCTACGCAAATAAACTAGAAAATCTAGAAGAAATGGATAAATTCCTGGACACATACACCCTCCCAAGACTAAACCAGGAAGAAGTTGAATCCCTGAATAGACCAATAACAGGCTCTGAAATTCAGGCAATAATCAATAGCCTACAAACCAAAAAGGTCCAGGACCAGATAGATTCACAGCCAAATTCTACCAGAGGTACAAGGAGGAGCTGGTACCATTCCTTCTGAAATTATTCCAACAAATAGAAAAAGAGGGAATCCTCTCTAACTCATTTCATGAGGCCAGCATCATCCTGATACCAAAGCCTGGCAGAGACACAACAAAAAAAGAGAATTTTAGACCACTATTCCTGATGAACATTGATGCAAAAATCCTCAATAAAATACTGGCCTACCAAATCCAGCAGCACATCAAAAAGCTTATCCACTATGATCAAGTGGGCTTCATCCCTGGGATGCAAGGCTGGTTCTACATATGCAAATCAGTAAATGTAATCCAGCATATAAATAGAATCAATGACAAAAACCATATGATTATCTCAATAGATGTAGAAAAGGCCTTTGACAAAATTCAACAACACTTCATGCTAAAAACTCTCAATAAATTAGGTACTGATGGGATGTATCTCAAAATAATAAGAGCTATCTATGACAAACCCACAGCCAATATCATACTGAATGGACAAAAACTGGAAGCATTCCCTTTGAAAACTGGCACAAGACAGGGATGCCCTCTCTCACCACTCCTATTCAACATAGTGTTGGAAGTTCTGGCCAGGGCAATCAGGAAGGAGAAGGAAATAAAGGGTATTCGATTAGGAAAAGAGGAAGTCAAATTGTTCCTGTTTGCAGATGACATGATTGTATATTTAGAAAACCCCATCATCTCAGCCCAAAATCTCCTTAAGCTGATAAGCAACTTCAGCAAAGTCTCAGGATACAAAATCAATGTACAAAAATCACAAGCATTCTTATACACCAATAACAGACAAACAGGGAGCCAAATCATGAGTGAACTCCCATTCACAATTGCTTCAAAGAGAATAAAATACCTAGGAATCCAACTTACAAGGGATGTGAAGGACCTCTTCAAGGAGAACTACAAACCACTGCTCAATGAAATAAAAGAGGATACAAACAAATGGAAGAACATTCCATGTTCATGGGTAGGAAGAATCAATATCGTGAAAGTGGCCGTACTGCCCAAGGTAATTTATAGATTCAATGCCATCCCCATCAAGCTACCAATGACTTTCTTCATAGAATTGGAAAGAACTACTTTAAAGTTCATATGGAATCAAGAAAGAGCCCACATAGCCAAGCCATCCTAAGCCAAAAGGACAAAGCTGGAGGCATCATGCTACCTGACTTCAAACTATGCTACAAGGCTACAGTAACCAAAACAGCATGGTACTGGTACCAAAACAGAGGTATAGATCAACGGAACAGAACAGTGTCCTCAGAAATAATGCCACATATCTACAACCACGTGATCTTTGACAAACCTGACAAAAACAAGCAATGGGGAAGGATTCCCTATTTAATAAATGGTGCTGGGAAAACTGGCTAGCCATATGTAGAAAGCTGAAACTGGATCCCTTCCTTATATCTTATACAAAAATTAATTCAAGATGGATTAAAGACTTAAATGTTAGACTAAAACCATAAAAACCCTAGAAGAAAACCTAGGCAATACCATAGAGGATATAGGCATGTGCAAGAACTTCATGTCTAAAACACCAAAAGCAATGGCAACAAAAGCCAAAATTGACAAATGGGAGCTCATTAAACTAAAGATCTTCTGTACAGCAACAGAAACTACCATCAGCGTGAACAGGCAACCTACAGAATGGGAAAAACTTTTTGCAGTCTACTCATCTGACAAAGGGCTAATATCCAGAATCTACAAGGAACACAAACAAATCTAGAAGAAAAAAACAAACAGCCCCATCAAAAAGTGGGCGAAGGATATGAACAGACACTTCAGAAAAGAAGACATTTATGCAGCTAAAAGACACATGAGAAAATGCTCATCATCACTGGCCATCAGAGAAATGCAAATCAAAACCACAATCAGATACCATCTCTTTTTTTTTTTTTTTGGATTGCAAAAATTTATTAAAATTGGAGACATTGTTTTAATCTTCTTGTGCCATGAGACTCCATCAGGCAGTCTACAAAGACGATTGGGAGGCTGAGGATCACTTGGGCCCAGAAGTTTGAGGCTGTAGTAAGCTTCAAAGGCCACTGCACTCCAGCTTGAGTGAGGCAAGACCCTTTCAAGCAGTAAGCTGCATGCTTGCTTGTTGTGGTCAATTAAAACCCCTAGTTTAGGATAACAGGTCTGCCTGTTTGAAGATGAAAAATAATACCCATTTAAAATTTGCCCTACTAGATTTCCTTCTCAGTCACATTTTAACTTTTAAACAGCTAATCACTCCCATCTACAGATTAAGGTGTATATGCCACCAAAACCATTTGCCACCTTAAAAATTTCCTTAAAATTTTAAACTAACCTGCATTTCTTCAAGCATGAATTCTGAGTCCTGAAATTAAGGGACAATACACCGTAAGACAACTTGCATACAATTAGGAGTAATCCAAAATCTCCAAACATTGTAGAATGGCTATATTCCCCTTTCCAGGGCATAAACTAGAATGTTACTGCCAGATACCATCTCTTACCCGTTGGAATGGCGATCATTAAAAAGTCAGGAAACAATAGGTGCTGGAGAGGATGTGTAGAAATAGGAACACTTTTACACAGTCGGTGGGACTGTAAACTAGTTCAACCATTGTGGAAGTCAGTGTGGCGATTCCTCAGGGATCTAGAACTAGAAATACCATTTGACCCAGCCTTCCCATTACTGGGTATATACCCAAAGGATCATAAATCATGCTGCTATAAAGACACATGCACACCTATGTTTATTGTGGCACTATTCGCAATAGCAAAGACTTGGAACCAAGCCAAATGTCCAACAATGATAGACTGGATTAGGAAAATGTGGCACATATACACCATAATGCAGCCATAAAAAATGATGAGTTCATGTCCTTTGTAGGGACATGGATGAAGCTGGAAACGATCATTTTCAGCAAACCATCGCAAGGAGAAAAAAACCAAACACCGCATGTTCTCACTCATAGGTGGGAATTGAACAATGAGAACACATGGACACAGGAAGGGGAACATCACACACCGGGGCCTGTTGTGGGGTGGGGGCGGGAGGAGGGATAACATTAGGAGATACACCTAATGTTAAATGACGAGTTGATGGGTGCAGCACACCAATATGGCAGGCACATGTATGCATATGGAATTAACCTGCACGTGTGCACATGTACCCTAAAACTTAAAGTATAATTAACAAAAAAGAAAAAGAAAGACAACAGAAATCAGGCACAGGTACCGGGTGTTATGCTCGAGTCTCAACAGAGGGCAATCAAGGTGTTAGCTCAGGATGTGATCTCATCTGAGACTCTGGGGGCCTCTTCTAAGTTCATCAGTTGTTGGCAGAATTCAGTTCTTTGGGATCGTAGGACTAAGGTGCTCAGTTTTAGAAGGTTACCCCTTTTCATAGGCGTTTCACAATGTGGCCATTTACTTCTTCCAGACAAGCATGACTGCATCTCTCTTACTAGGAATTTCTCCATCCAGTTGGCTAAAATGCAGTCTTATCTAATCAAGGAGTGACTACCCCAATATATTCACAGGCCTTTCCATGCTCAAGGGGAATGAATTATATAAGTTATGATATATATTATAATATATGATATATATTATATAAGAGTAATCTTGGGCATCATCACAGAATTTTGGCTATACCATCCCAGGACTTGTGTTTGTATTTTTGTTTTTTTTATTGTTTATTTTCTACTAGTGGATCATTTGTAAATTCTCACCTTTGTTTTATTACTTTGTATACCACTCAGTGGCTGACATATGTTTTTCTCTAGAGATTTTTAATCAAATATTATTTTTAATAAGCGATAACCTATATCCACATTCCCACTCTCATTTCCACATTTTCCCAGCACCTTGTCACTCACTTTCATTCAATGATGGCTCATATACTAAAAGGAAAAACAAATAAAGATGTTTATAACATTATACAAACACAACACAAATTTCGGTTAAAAAAAGGTGAGTTTTTCCTATACTAATTTGCTAAAGAATAAAAGCAGAGTTCACCAAAAATACTATATATAAGACTATTTGTAGGTACTAAAAAAGAATTGTAATCTCACTGGGACAGAAGATACACTCACATGACAAACTGAATAAAAATAAAATATTTAAATGGAAATTTAAGCCAACAGTGGAGGTCAAGTCACAAGGCTGTAAGTTATTAATTGTCACATTAATCCTATAGACAATCTAAGTTTAGAGGAGAATGTTTGGATTATTTATTGTGGTGACATAAGCTACCCCAAAACTTAGTGGCTTACAACAATGGCAATTTTATTACACTTCACAGTTAAATGCGTCAGAAGTTTGGGCAGAGCTTAGCTGGGCAGTTTTTCTGCTCCAAGTGGCACGAACTGGATCACTGTGTGGTACTCAGCTGGAGGCTTGCCTTGCCAAGAAGGGCTCCAAGAAAGGTCCCTCACAAATCTGGCACCTCACTGCTCCTTGGCCTCTCTCTTTGTCTCTCTGCATGGCATCTCATTGTTAAGGGATGTTAAAAAAAATTGAAAACGAAGGCCACAGTGTGGATATACTCTCAGAACAACCAACCATAGCCATAACAAAATGTAAGCTCTGTTGATCTCTCTGAAATGCAAGCTCTAACCATAAACAAACCATAAGCCTTTCTCCCATGTCAGTATGATAAAGTTGAGTCAATCAGCTACAGAAAAATAAGCTTCTACAGCTCTATGCGCCCTAAAAGGGATACAAATTTATAGTAGCCAATTACAATAGAAGTTCAATGTCTTTCTCACTGACGCTTTATAAGTTGTGCTGTACACGATGAGCTTCTTAACATGTTCAGTTTGAAATCTCCTGGTTTTTGAAATGTTCTTTGCTAGGCACAATAAACTCCTATATTCCTGTTTTGCTTGATCTGATTTTATTTTTAACAGTTTCTGGTGTCAAATATGAGATGTAAACTAGATCCTTGATAAGCTCCAAGGCAGGTGAGTAACCTGATGCCATAGGCATAATAAACCCCTATATTCCTGTTTTACTTGATCTGATTTTATTTTTAGCAGTTTCCGGTATCAAATATGAGATGTAAAGTAGATCGTTGATAAGCTCCAAGACAGGTGAGTAACCTGATGCCAGTACCACAGAGCCCATGGCACTCACTGCTTTCTTGCTGAACATAGAGCTCAAGGGTACTCTCAGATCCAAGATGTACTCTCTGCATTTCAAGCTCTTCAACTTTGTTGTGCATACCTGTGCTGTGTGAAAGTTTCTTGATAAGTCATCCTTACATTTGCAAGAGGACAAAACCCATTATTCCCGGTGTCTGTAACAGGAGACAATCTGCCATTCCACTGGGTTTCTAGACAGCAGTACAAGTACAAGGTTCCCTATATATACATTCATTTGGAGAAATCCAAGGCAAAGATACTTTCCACCTGGTCCATAATCCCTTCCCTACATCTGTCTGAACCCCCTGCTTCCTATATTTATAACAGCTATGGATCAGGATCTTGTGTCTTTGTGTGTGTGTGTGAAAAATTGGTGAACTTTATAAAGGACAATGTGAGGCTGCAATGGCTGCTTTGGGTAACCTTCAACTTAGATAAAATAGTTCACTCTGAAAGCATTCTTGAAAAGAAATGACCCTTGGCTGGGCGCGGTGGCTCAAGCTTGTAATCCCAGCACTTTGGGAGGCTGAAGCGGGCGGATCACAAGGTCAGGAGATCAAGACCATCCTGGCTAACACGGTGAAACCCAGTCTCTACTAAAAATACAAAAAAAATTAGCCGGGCCTGGTGGCAGGCGACTATAATTCCAGCTACTCGGGAGGCTGAGGAAGGAGAATGGCGTGAACCCGGGAGGTGGAGCTTGCAGTGAGCCGAGATCGCGCCACTGCACTCCAGCCTGGGCAACACAGCGAGACTCCGTCTCAAAAAAAAAAAAAAAAGAAAGAAAAGAAATGACCCAGAACCTCTCAAAGACAATGGAATGCAGTCTTGGACTGGTAGGCAGAGGCTTTTAATAGACAATGACTCACAATAACCTCTCCAAAATAATCTCTACCAGTGTGCAAATACTAATTTAAAAGCTAAAACTCAGCCTGACTCTATAGACCCTTCTGTGAATCCCTCTTTATTTTATCCTCCAGTAATTGATTTTTCTGAACCTACTAACCCCTTTAATGTTTTGGCTTTTCCACCTAAATCACTTCACACCAGCTTCCTTTAAAAAATTAGACACTCAAATGAGCCAGGAGTACCTGTAACAGCTGAATTTAAACCTTGGTCTTTCAGAGAACTCTGAGCCATTATAAAAGATTTTGTGATATTAAAAAAATACAACCAAATTTATAGAAGAATTTAAAATTTTTTTAGGGCGTCTATAATCCATGATTTTAATTTGTACCAATTTGTCCATGTGATAGTATGCACAGGAGGTAACTGAAAATGGCTAGAAAAACCCCATTGGGATAATCCAGCTGGATATACTGAGGATCCTGCTAAGCATGCTTTTAAATAAGAAATGCAGATGGACAGAAAAATGGGCCAACAACTGTTAGACACTATTCCTGAAGCACTTCCAATGAGAATAGGCTGGACCATAATCTAACCTTATAAAAAGATGAATCTGCTGCAGACTATCATGCCCATCTGTAGACAGTTTTCACATAATACTGGCTTTAAAGGCCAGGATGATAAAGTGGCTATACCAGCCCATTTTGTTCCTGAATTGCACACAGAAATAAGTGATTTACTCAAGAAATCTAAACTAAAATGACAGGTAATTCTCACAGAACTGCAACATCTAGTAGAGCATGTTGAAGGGATATTAGATAAAAAAAAAGAAGCCAACAGGTAAACAAACCAATATACAATTACAATGGTTGTAGGGAATTTGGCCTATCTTTAAAAAATCTTATTCCCAATTTTGCCTTCATTGATAAAGATGCTTAGGGTTACTGGAAGCAGAAGGGGCATTGGCAAAAAGACTGCCCATTGCTAAATAAGGGGAAATTGGAACAACCCCCACATCCTTATAACAACTGTTAATGTTGATAGGGTTCCAAGGAATTGCCCAGTAAGCTACTTCCAATAACTCCTTTAAATCAATGAGAAGAAAGCAAACTTAAATGAAGAAATTTGTACTGTGACACCAGAACAACTCTTTCTACTTTAGAGTCCACCATGATATGTCAAGAACTTTCTCAGGATAATAAAAGTTATCTCAATGGCAGGAGTTTCAAATCAAGTTCAAAGGGTTCCTTTAACAGAATTCTCAACGGTCACCCTTGGCCCTTTTACTGAGAATCATGCCTTCCTTTTATGTGATATTGCTCCTCTGAATCTCCTAGATAAAGATCTGTTTTCCTAAATAGGAGGCTCAATAAAATTATCCTCTGGAGAAATGACCCGAGAAATCTAAGATTTTTCAGACCATAAAACATTGTGGGTTCTCTAGGCCCAAATTGACTATCCTAAGGAAACTATTAAGTTCCATAAATGTATAGATATATGTCTTTCTGAAATTCCTGATACTCTATGGGCTTCTACTCTACAGATGTGGGAAAGATCAAACACATCAGATCCATTAAAATTGTGATTGACCCTTTTAAATTGCTTTCTTTTCTTTTTCTTTTTTTCTTTTCTGAGACAAAGTCTCACTCTCTTGCCCAGGCTGGAGTGCAGTGGTGTGATCTCAGCTCACTGCAACCTCCACCTCCCGAGTTCAAGTGATTTTCCTGCCTCAGCCTCCTGGGTAGCTGGGATTACAGGTATGCACCACCATGCCCAGCTACTTTTTGTACTTTTAATAGAGATGGGGTTTCACCATGTTGGCCAGGCTGGTCTCAAACTCCTGACCTCAGGTGATCTTCCCACCTTGGCCTCCCAAAGTGATGGGATTACAGGCGTGAGCCACTGCACCCAGCCTAAACTGCTTTGTAAGTTACCCCAATACCCTCTGAAACCTGAAGCAACGCAGGGACTCACTTTAAGAGTAGAGGACCTAATAAATCAAGGAATAATTATTTCGTGTACTAGTCCTTGTGACCTTCTTATCTTACCTGTCAAGAAATCGTGGACAGGGATGGAGATTTGTACACGGCCTTAGAGCTACAAATAAAATTATATATCGAGATTCCTGGCCAGGCACTGTGGCTCATGCCTGTAATGCCAGCATTTTGGGAGGCTGAGTCGGGTGGATCACGAGGTCAGAAGATCGAGACCATCCTGGCTAACACAGCGCAATCCTGTCTCTACTAAAAATACAAAAACAAAATTAGCCGGGTGTGGTGGCGGGCGCCTGTAGTCCCCAGCTGCTAGGGAGGCTGAGGCAGGAGAATGGCATGAACCCAAGAGGCAGAGCTTGCAGTGAGCCGAGATTGCGCCACTGCACTTCAGCCTGGGCGACAGAGCAAGACTCTGTCTCAAAAAAAAAAAAAAAAAAAAAAAAGATTCCCAGTGATACCAAACCCAAACACTTTGTTGTCAAAGGAATCAACTGAATCTGAGTGGTTCACAGTAGTAGACTTATACTTTGTATATATATTTTAGCATTCCAGTAGACAAAAAGAGTGTTAGTTAGTATTTGTTTGTTTTCACTTGGAAAAATCAACAATGTACTTTGACAGTAACACCTTAAGGAATAAAGGCTCCTTCATATTTCTCACAAATTTTATATCAAGATTTGAACGCTGCAGTTTCTCAGACATTCTACCTTGATTCAGTATGTAGGTATTTTGCTTCTTTGTTCTTCATCTAAAGAGGACATACAAATTGACCAAATATATGTATTATAACAACCAGCTTATAAGGGACATAAGACCTCTTGAGATAAGTTTCAATTCTCACAAGAAGTGGCACATTATCTAGGTCATGACTTCTCTGCAAAAGTAATCTTTCTGTCTCCAGAAAAAATAAATACTATTCAAAATTATTCTGGACCTGTGACTAAAAGGCAACTCGGAGGATTCCTCAGACTTTCACGATAGACCAGGTCACAACACTGGCCTCTCCACTCCATGAACTAAATAAAAATAGCAATCAGGACCCTTTTCTTTGGAAAGCAAAATAGTAGGAGGCCCTTACTGAACTAAAACACATTTTGCAAAATCCTCCTGTGTTATGACTCTCCAATTATTCTAGACCATTCACATTGTTTATTCATGAATGAAACAGTCAGAATTTAGGGGTCTTCACTCAAAAACTTGTAGGACAAAATAGGCCATAAAAGTTCCATAAATGTCTAGATTTACATCTATACAGAAAGATATACATCTTTCTGAAATTCCTGATACTCTATGGGCTTTTACTCTACAGATGTGGGAAAGATCAAACACATCAGATCCATTAAAATTGTGATTGACCCTTTTAATTTGCTTTCTTTTCTTTTTCTTTTTTTCTTTTTTGAGACGAAGTCTCACTCTGTTGCCCAGGCTGGAGTGCAGTGGTGTGATCTCAGCTCACTGCAACCTCCGCCTCCCGAGTTCAAGTGATTTTCCTGCCTCAGCCTCCTGGGTAGCTGGGATTACAGGTATAGACTAGTGTAGTGTACAGTTATGTCTGGTTGCTACAGAATATCCAAATTGTTTAAAGGCAGTAGTTGCAGGTGCCAAATTATACAATCAGAACTTGTTCAAAGCAGTAACTTATGCCTACACCTTTCACATGCTGTAGAAAGCTTGCTAAATCCTGAATGTACCCAGCATTCTCAGCCAGCAGGATAACATTTTATGTGATTCTGCTCCTATCACCTTCAAATCTGCATATTCTTTGCTGCAATTCTTTCTTTAAACTCTGCTACCATCTTACCTTTACCCAACAAAAGAGAGACTTATAATTGTGTTAAACTGATTTCTCAAAATTGGACTCTGAGATTGGATTTACAAGAAATTCTATTCACCAATCCAGAACTGTTGCTCTATGCTGGTGGCTCCTATGCCAAAAATTTTGAAGGAAAATACTAAGCTGGGCATGCTGTTACAATCCAACATGAACTACGATAAAAAGGAGATCTCCCCAATTTAATTCAGCCTAATCTGCAGAATTATTTGTCCTCACTTGAGATTGTAAAACAGCAAAAGATAAGACTGTAAATATCTAGACTGATGTCAGGTATGCATTTGCAGTAGTCCATGATTTTAGTATGTTGTAGAAACAGATGGGATCCTTAACGTCAAATCATATGCTTATAAAAATGGGTCTCAGGTTGCTAATCTCTGCATTATTGCTGCCATCATAAGTAGCTATCATAAAAATTAAAACTCCTACTTATAAAAGAGACCCTGAATATTGGGAAATTCCTTGGCTTATTTTCATGCTAAAGCTGCCATCAAAAAAACAAACAAACAAAAAACAAAAAAAAGCTTCAAAACTGTCTCAACTAATAAACCATGCACCTTGAGTGAAATCCATCCAAAGGACATAAAGAAAAACTCAGAACTTACAAGAATGGTAAAAATATGTCTTAGAAACAGAAAAAACAAAGATTGGATTAATACAGGATGTGAAATCCTTGAGAGATTCTGGGGGCACCCAGATAGCTGTTTAGTACTTTCTGAATCCCTAAAGTTGCCATTCTTCTGAGCTTTTCATTCTTTTACTTACCATAGAGTTGATAAAATGATTCAAGCCCTGGTGAAGTATTGGTAGGCAGACTTCTCAAAAGGAGCTTAGCAATGTCTACCATGCCCAGCCCTGGAAACTCTGCTGTGTCACTCGGCCAAAGGAGATGCCAAATCAGATTGGCTATTCGGCAGCACAACACTGTCGGAAGTTTGTCCCACATGTCCCCTGGGCATGATCCCCTAACTAGCCTTCCTACATTGCTGGGACATCCCCTTTTGGACTTCTCCCTTTAGCAAAGGGCAGCACTCTGATTGTTTATTAGAACTGAGGTGAACCTGGGATTAAGGTGCCATCTAGAACTGAAAAGGAAGCAATGACTTTGCAATAAAGAACCTCTAAGCAAATATATCCAGTAAAAACCTAAACAAGTCAGACAAGGAACACAGGAATACACAACCAATCCTTCAATGCAAAGACACAGACATACATCCACAAAAAACAATAGCAAACAGGAAACCATGTTCTCCTCAAATGAACAAAACAAGGAACCAGTAACTTCCAATCAATAGAAAAAGAGGGAATCCTCCCTAACTAATTTTATGAGGCCAAAGCCTGGCAGACACCCAACAAAAAAAGACCAATATCCCTGATGAACGTTGATGCAAAAATCCTCAATAAAATACTGGCAAACCAAATCCAGCAGCACATCAAAAAGCTTATCCAGCAAGATCAAGTTGGCTTCATCCCTAAGATGAAAGGCTGGTTCAACATACACAAATCAATAAACATAATCCATCACATACATAGAACCAAAGACAAAAACCACGTGATTATCTCAATAGATGCAGAAAAGGCCTTTGACAAAATTCAACAGCCCTTCATACTAAAAACTCTCAATAAACTAGGTATTGGTGGGAAGTGTCTGTCAAAATAAAAAGAGCTATTTATGACAAACCCACAGCCAGTATCATACTGAATGGGCAAAAACTGGAAGCATTCCCTTTGAAAACTGGCACAAGGCAGGGATGCCCTCTCTCACTACTCCTATTCAACATAGTGTTGGAAGTTCTGGCCAGGGCAATCAGGCAAGAGAAAGAAATAAAGAGTATTCAATGAGGAAAAGAGGAAGTCAAATTGTCCCTGTTTGCAGATGACATGATTGTATATCTAGAAAACCCATTTGTCTCAGCCCAAAATCTCCTTAAGCGGATAAGCAACTTCAGCAAAGTCTCAGGATACAAAATTAATGTGCAAAAATCACAAGCATTCTTATACACTAATAACAGACAAACAGGGAGCCAAATCATGAGTGAACTCCCATTCACAATTGCTACAAAGAGAATAAAATACCTAGGAATCCAACTTACAAGGGATATAAAGGACCTCTTCAAGGAGAACTACAAACCACTGCTCAATGAAATAAAAGAGGACACAAACAAATGAAAGAATATTCCATGCTCATGGATAGGAAGAATCAATATCGTGAAAATGGCCATACTGCCCAAGGTAATTTATAGATTCAATGCCATCCCCATCAAGCTACCAATGACTTTCTTCACAGAATTGGAAAAAAAACTTTAAAGTTCATATGAAACCAAAAAAGACCCGCATTGTGAAGTCAACCCTAAGCCAATAGAACAAAGCTGGAGGCATCATGCTACCTGACTTCAAACTATGCTACAAGGCTACAGTAACCAAAACAGCATGGTACTGGTACCAAAACAGAGATATAGACCAATGGAACAGAACAGAGGCCTCAGAAATAACACCACACATCTACAACCATCTGATTTTGACAAACTTGACAAAAACAAGAAACGGGGAAAGGATTCCCTATTTAGTAAATGGTGCTGGGAAAACTAGCTAGCCATATGTAGAAAGCTGAAACTGGATCCCTTCCTTACATCTATACAAAAATTAATTCAAGATGGATTAAAGGCTTATATATTAGACCTAAAGCCATAAAAGCCCTGGAAGAAAACCTAGGCAATACCATTCAGGACATAGGTATGGGCAAGGACTTCATGACTAAACCACCAAAAGCAATGACAACAAAACCCAAAATAGACAAATGGGATCTAATTAAACTAAAGAGCTTCTGCACATCAAAAGAAACTACCATCAGAATGAACAAGCAACCTACAGAATGGGAGAAAATTTTTGCAATCTGACAAAGGGCTAATATCCAGAATCTACAAAGAACTTAAACAAATTTACAAGAAAAAAATCAAACAAGCCCATCAAAAAGTGGGCAAAGGATATGAACAGACACTTTTCAAAAGAAGACATTTATGCAGCCAACAGACACTTCAAAAAATGCTCATCATCACTGGTCATAGAGAAATGCAAATCAATACCACAATGAGACACCATCTCACATCATTTAGAATGGCAATCATTAAAAAGTTAGGAAACAACAGGTGCTGGAGAGGATGCAGAGAAATAGGAATGCTTTTACACTGTTGGTGGGAGTGTAAACTAGTTCAACAATTGTGGAAGACAGTGTAGCGATTCCTCAAGGATCTAAAACTAGAAATACCATTCGAGCCAGCCATCCCATTACTGGTTATGTACCCAAAAGATTATAAATCATGCAACTATAAAGACACATGCATATGTATGTTTATTGCAGCACTATTCACAATAGCTAAGACTTGGAACCAATCCAAATGTCCATCAATGATAGACTTGATTGAGAAAATGTGTCACATATACACCATGGTATACTATGCAGCCATAAAATGGATGAGTTCATGTCCTTTGTAGGGACATGGATGAAGCTGGAAACCATAATTCCAAGCAAACCACTGTAAGGACAGAAAATGAAACACCACATGTTCTCACTCATAGGTGGGAATTGAACAATGAGAACACTTGGACACAGGGCAGGGAACATCACACACTAGGGCCTGTCATGGGGTGGAGGGATAGGGGAGGGATAGCATTAGGAGAAATACCTAATGTAAATGAGGAGTTAATGGGTGCAGCGAACCAACACGGCACATGTATACATTTGTAACAAACCTGCACGTTGTGTACATGTACTCTAGAACTAAAAGTATAATAAAAAGAAACAAAAAAGAAAAGAAAACAAAAGAGAAAAACTCAAGTGGCAACAATGGAAGCTGGAGGCACCACTCAGCACGTTGGTGCCTTTCTTGTGTCTCTGCCTTCTGGGGAAAAGATAACTTTTCTTGATACTCCAGGACGTGATACTTTCTCAGCAATGAGAGCAGAGGGGCTCAAGTCACTGACATTGTCATCTTGTTTGTAGCTGCAGATAATGGGGTGTAGAATCTACTCAGCATGCCAAAGATGTTCAATTTCCTATTGTCCTTGCCATAAATAGATGGGACAAAGCTGAGGCTGATCCTGAGAAAGTGAAAAAAGAGCTACTGGCTTCTGATGTGGTGTGTGAAGATCATGGAAGTGATGTTCAAACACTGCCTTCTCTGCACTTGCGGGTGATAATCTGATGGCTTTGGCAGAAGAACAACTGCAGAAATGTTAGAATTGAAAGCAGAGCCCACTGGTCCAGTGTAAGGAACAGTAATAGAGTCACAAAGGAAGAGGTCCTGTTACTACAGCTATAATTGAAAGAACTTTAAGAGAAGACTCTGTTCTGGTTGCTGGAAAAAGTTGGGCAAAAGTATGCTTAACGTTTGATGAAAATGGAAAAACAATCGATGAGCCCTATCCCAGCATGGCAGAGGGAATTATAAGCTGCAGAGACCTTCCTTCTGCAGGAGATGAAATTCTTGAAGTAGAATCTGAGCTAAGGGCACATGAAATTTTGACTGGAGGAAGTATGAACAAGAACAGGAGAAAAGTCAAGAGGATCTGAAAATAATAGAAGAAAAGTCAAAGGAACACCAAGAAGCACATCGGAAAGCCCATGAGAAGTATGGCAATGTGCAGTGGAAGGAGAGATCATTTCTAAAGTATTTAGAAAGAAAAGAACAAACATCCTTAAAGCCAAGAGAGAAAATAGAAAGAGATTCAAATGTACTTTCTAGTGATTATTAAAAGTGATGTTGATGATCTGTTTAGGCCATTTTGAACATTATAGATACCTATGGTACATCACAGGAGTGTGAA
Source organism: Symphalangus syndactylus (assembly GCF_028878055.3). Taxonomy (NCBI): domain Eukaryota; kingdom Metazoa; phylum Chordata; class Mammalia; order Primates; family Hylobatidae; genus Symphalangus; species Symphalangus syndactylus. The sequence continues at coordinate 49,391,140 of NC_072440.2, forward strand.
CTAGAATTAGTACATTTTGGAGTGGGTGATATAAGTGCAAATGATATTAACCTTGATGAAAGATTTGATGGTGTTATATATGGCTTTATTGTGAATACAGGCAATGTTATCCAACAGTCAACTGCAAAAAAGGAGTAAAAATTAAACTTCACAAAATAATTTACCATGTTGTTGGAGATTTGAAAGAGGAAGTGAGCAGCAGATTACCCTGTGCTGTAGAAGAGCACCCAGTAGGTGAAGCATCTATACTAGCTACCTTCTTTATAACAGAAGGGAAGAAAAAAGTTGCTGTGGATTGCTGCAGAGTCCAAAAGGGACAGTTAGAAAAAAAATTTAAATTAACCCATAATGGACATGTAATTTGGAAGGGATCATTAACCTAATTGAAACACCATAAAGATGATGTTTCAATTGTCCAAACTGGAATGGATTGTGGTATCAATTTAGATGAAGAAAATATAGAATTTAAGGTGAGAAATAAAATTGTTTGTTACAAAGAAAAGCAAATTTGGGGGGTGGAGCCAAGATGGCCGAATAGGAACAGCTCCAGTCTACAGCTCCCAGCATGAGTGACTCAGAAGACAGGTGATTTCTGCATTTCCAACTGAGGTACTGGGTTCATCTCACTGGGGAGTGTCAGACAGAGCATGCAGGACAGTGGGTGCAGTGCACTGAGCATGAGCTGAAGCAGGTTGAGGCATCGCCTGACTCAGGAAGTGCAAGGGGTCAGGTCATTCCCTTTCCTAGTCAAAGAAAGGGGTGACAGATGGCACCTGGAAAATTGGGTCACTCCCACCCTAATACTGTGCTTTTCCAATGGTCTTAGCAAACGGTACACCAGGAGATTGTATCCCATGCCTGCCTCGGAGTGTCAAACGCCCATGGAGCCTCGCTCATTGCTAGCACAGCAGTATGAGATCAAACTGCAAGGAGGCCGCAAGGCTGGGGGAGGGGTGCCCACCATTGCCAAGGCTTGAGTAGGTAAACAAAGTGGCTGGGAAGCTTGAACTGGGTAGAGCCCACCGTAGCTCAAGGAGGCCTGCCTGCCTCTGTAGACTCCACCTCTGGGGGCAGGGCATAGCTGAACAAAAGGCAGCAGAAATTTCTGCAGACTTAAATGTCCCTGTCTGATAGCTTTGAAGAGAGTAGTGGTTCTCCCAGCATCCAGCTGGAGATCTGAGAAGGGACAGACTGCCTCCTCAAGTGGGTCCCTGACCCCCGAGTAGCCTAACTGGGAGGCATCCCCAAGTAGGGGCAGTCTGACACATCACACGGCTGGGTACTCCACTGAGACAAAACTTACAGAGGAACAACAGGCAGCAACATTTGCTGCTCACCAACATCCGCTGTTCTGCAGCCACCACTGCTGATATCCAGGAAAACAGGGTCTGGAGTGGACCTCCAGCAAACTCCAACAGACCCGCAGCTGAGGGTCCTGTCTGTTAGAAAGAAAATTAACAAACAGAAAGGACATCCACACCAAAACCCCATCTGTATGTCACCATCATCAAAGACCAAAGGTAGATAAAACCACAAAGATGGGGAAAAAACAGAGCAGAAAAATGAAACTCTAAAAATCAGAGTGCCTCTCCTCCTCCAAAGGAATGCAGCTCCTCACCAGTAATGGAAAAAAGCTGGATGGAGAATGACTTTGATGAGATGAGAGAAGAAGTCTCCAGATGATCAAACTACTCTGAGCTAAAGGAGGAAGTTTGAACCCATGGCAAAGAAGTTAAAAACCTTGAAAAAAAATTAGACAAATGGCTAACTAGAATAACCAATGCAGAGAAGTCCTTAAAGGACCTGATGGAGATGTAAATCATGGCACAAGACGTACGTGATGAATGCACAAGCCTCAGTAACCGATTCTATCAATGGGAAGAAAGGGTATCAGTAATGGAAGATCAAATGAATGAAATGAAGTGAGAAGAGAAGTTTAGAGAACAAAGGATAAAAAGAAATGAACAAAGCCTCCAAGAAATAAGGGACTATGTGAAAAGACCAAATCTACGTCTGATTAGTGTACCTGAAAGTGATGAGGAGAATGGAACCAATTTGGAAAACACTCTACAGGATATTATCCAGGAGAACTTCACCAATCTAGCCAGGCAGGCCAATATTCAAATTCAGGAAATACAGAGAACACCACACAGATACTCCTCGAGAAGAGCAACTCCAAGACACATAATTGTCAGATTCACCAAAGTTGAAATGAAGGAAAAAATGTAAAGGGCAGCCAGAGAGAAAGATTGGGTTACCCACAAAGGGAAGCCCATCAGACTAACAGCTGATCTCTCAGCAGAAATTCTACAAGCCAGGAGAGAGGGGGGCAATAGTCAACATTCTTAAAGAAAAGAATTTTCAACCTAGAATTTCACATCCAGCCAAACTAAGCTTCATGAGTGAAAGAGAAATAAAATACTTTAAAGACAAGCAAATGCTGAGAGATTTTGTCACCACCAGGCCTGCCCTAAAAGAGCTCCTGAAGGAAGCACTAAACATGGAAAGGAACAACCTGTACCAGCCACTGCAAAATCATGCCAAATTGTAAAGACCATCAAGGCTAGGAAGAAACTGCATCAACTAACGAGCAAAATAACCAGCTAACATCAAAATGACAGGATCAAATACACACAAAACAATATTAAACTTAAATGTAAATGGGCTAAATGCTCCAATTAAAAGACACAGACTGGCAAATTGGATAAAGAGTCAAGACCCATCAGTGTGCTGTATTCAGGAAACTCATCTCACGTGCAGAGACACATATAGGCTCAAAATAAAGAGATGGAGGAAGATCTACCAAGCAAATGGAAAACAAAAAAAGGCAGAGTTGCAATCCTGGTCTCTGATAAAACAGACTTTAAACCAATAAAGATCAAAAAAGACAAAGAAGGCCATTACATAATGTTAAAGGGATCAATTCAACAAGAAAACTAACTGTCCTAAATATATATGCACCCAATACAGGAGCACCCAGATTCATAAAGCAAGTCCTTAGAGACCTACAAAGAGACTTAGACTCCCACACAATAATAATGGAAGACTTTAACACCCCACTGTCAACATTAGACAGATCAACGAGACAGAAAGTTAACAAGGATATCCAGGAATTGAACTCAGCTCTGCACCAAGTGGACCTAATAGACATCTACATAACTCTCCATCCCAAATCAACAGAATACATATTCTTTTCAGCACCACACTACACCTACTTCAAAATTGACCACATACTTGGAAGTAATGCACTCCTCAGCAAATGTAAAAGAACAGAAATTATAATAAACGGTCTCTCAGACCACAGTGCAATCAAACTAGAACTCAGGATTAAGAAACTCACTAAAAACCGCTCAACTACATGGAAACTGAACAACCTCCTCCTGAACGACTACTGGATACATAATGAAATGAAGGCAGAAATAAAGATGTTCTTTGAAACCAACGAGAACAAAGACACAACATACCAGAATCTCTGGGACACATTCAAAGCAGTGTGTAGAGGGAAATTTACAGCACTAAATGCCCACAAGAGAAAGCAGGAAAGATCTAAAATTGACACCCTAACATCACAATTAAAAGAACTAGAGAAGCAAGAGCAAACACACTCAAAAGCTAGCAGAAGGCAAGAAATAACTAAGATCAGAGCAGAACTGAAGGAAATAGAGGAACAAAAAACCCTTCAAAAGATTAACGAATCCAGGAGCTGGTTTTTTGGAAAGTTCAACAACATTGATAGACCGCTAGCAATACTAACAAAGAAGAAAAGAGAGAAGAATCAAATACATGCAATGAAAATGATAAAGGGGATATCACCACCAATCCCACAGAAATACTAACTACCATCAGAGAATACTATAAACACCACTACGTAAGTAAACTAGAAAATCTAGAAAAAAATGCATAAATTCCTGGAGACATACACCCTCCCAAGACTAAATCAGGAAGAAGTTGAATCTCTGAATAGACCAATAACAGGCTCTGAAATTGAGGCAATAATTAATAGCTTAGCTACCAAAAAAAGTCCAGGACCAGATGGATTCACAGCTGAATTCTACCAGAGGCATCAAGGAGGAGCTGGTACCATTCCTTCTGAAACTATTCCAATCAATAGAAGAAGAGGGAATCCTCCCTAACTCATTTTATGAGGCCAGCAGCATCCTGATACCAAAGTCTGGCAGAGACATAACAAAAAAAGAGAAATTTAGACCAATATCCCTGATGAACATCGATGCAAAAATCCTCAATAAAATACTGGCAAACTGAATCCAGCAGCATATGAAAAAGCTTATCCACCATGATCAAGTGGGCTTTATCCCTGGGATGCAAGGCTGGTTCTACATATGCAAATCAAGAAACATAATCCAGCATATAAACAGAACGAAAGAGAAAAAACACATGATTATCTCTATAGATGCAGGAAAGGCCTCAGACAAAATTCAACAACCCTTCATGCTAAAAACTCAATAATTTAGGTATTGATGGGACATATCTGAAAATAATAAGAGCTATCTATGACAAACCCACAGCCAATATCATACTGAATGGGCAAAAACTGGAAGTATTCCCTTAGAAAACTGGCACAAGACAGGGATGCCCTCTCTCACCACTCCTATTCAACGTAGTGTTGGAAGTTCTGGCCAGGGCAATTAGGCAGGAGAAAGAAATAAAGGGTATTCAATTAGGAAAAGGGGAAATCAAATTGTCCCTGTTTGCAGATGACATGATTGTATATTTAGAAAACCCCATTATCTCAGCTCAAAATCTCCTTAAGCTGATAGGCAACTTCAGCAAAGTCTCAGGATACAAAATCAATGTGCAAAAATCACAACCATTCTTATACACCAATAACAGACAAACAGAGAGCCAAATCATGAGTGAACTCCCATTCACAATTGCTTCAAAGAGAAGAAAATACTTAGGAATCCAACTTACAAGAGACGTGAAGGACCTCTTCAAGGAGAACCACAAACCACTGCTCAATGAAATAAAAGAGGACACAAACAAATGGAAGAACATTCTATGCTCATGGGTAGGAAGAATCAATATCGTGAAAACGGCCATACTGCCCAAGGTAATTTATAGATTCAATGCCATCCCCATCAAGCTACCAATGACTTTCTTCACAGAATTGGAAAAAACTACTTCAAAGTTCATATGGAATCAAAAAAGAGCCTGCATTGCCAAGTCAATCCTAAGCCAATAGAACAAAGCTGGAGGCATCGCACTACCTGACTTCAAACTATATCACAAGGCTACGGTAACCAAAACAGCATGGTACTGGTAATAAAACAGAGATATAGACCAATGGAACAGAACGGAGCCCTCAGAAATAATGCCGTACATCTAGAACTATCTGATGTTTTACAAAACTGACAAAAACAAGCAATGGGGAAAGGAATCCCTATTTAATAATTGGTGCTGGGAAAACTGGCTAGCCATGTGTAGAAAGCTGAAACTGGATCCCTTCCTTACAACTCATACAAAAATTAATTCAAGAGTGAATAAAGACTTAAATGTTAGACCTCAAACCATAAAAACCCTAGAAGAAAACCTGGGCAATATCATTCAGGACGTAGGCATGGGCAAGGACTTCATGTCTAAAACACCAAAAGCAATGGCAACCAAAGCCAAAATTGACAAATGGTAGCTCATTAAACTAAAAAGCTTCTGCACAGCAAAAGAAACTACCATCAGAGTGAATAGGCAACCTAGAGAATGAGAGAAAATTTTTGCAATCTACTCATCTGACCAAGGACTAATATTCAGAATCTACAAGGAACTCAAACAAATCTAGAAGAAAAAAACAAACAACCCCATCAACAAGTAGGCAAAAGATATGAACAGAAACTTCTCAAAAGAAGACATTTATGAAGCCAAAAAACACATGAAAAAATGCTCATCATCACTGGCCATCAGAGAAATGCAAATCAAAACCACAATGAGATACCATCTCACACCAGTTAGAATGGCCATCATTAAAATGTCAGGAAACAGCAGGTGCTGGAGGAGATGTGGTGAAATAGGAACACTTATACACTGTTGGTAGGACTTTAAACTAGTTCAACCATTGTGGAAGTCAGTGTGGCGATTCCTCAGGGATCTAGAACTAGAAATACCATTTGACCCAGCCATCCCATTACTGGGTATAAACCCAAAGGATTATAAATCATGCTGCTATAAAGACACATGCACTCGCATGTTTATTGTGGCACTACTCACAATAGGAAAGACTTGGAACCAAGCCAAATGTCCAAAAATGATAGACTGGATTAAGAAAATGTGGCACATATACACCATGGAATACTATGCAGCCATAAAAAAGGATGAGTTCATATCATTTGTAGAGACATGGATGAAGCTGGAAACCATCATTCTCAGCAAGCTATCGCAAGGACAAAAAACCAAACACCGCATGTTCTCACTCATAGGTGGGAATTGAAAAATGAGAACACATGGATACAGGAAGGGGAACATCACACACTGGGGCCTGTTTTGGGGTGGTGGGAGGGGGGAGGGATAGCATTAGGAGATATACCTAATGTTAAATGACGAGTTAATGGGTGCAGCACACCAACAAGGCACATGTATACATATGTAACAAACATGCACATTGTGCACATGTACCATAAAACTTAAATTAAACAAAAAGAAAAGCAAATTCAAGCCAAGACTTTTTGGGATCCAGGATTGTAAAATTACATTAAAATGTAAATAACTAAAAAAAAAGACAAAGAAGTGCATTACATAATAGTAAATAATTCAATTCAACAAGAAGACCTAAATACCCTAAATATATATGCACCCAACACAGGAGCAACCAGATTCATAAGGGAAATTCTTAGAGACGTACAAAGAGGTGTAGATTCCCACATAATAATAATGGGAGACTTCACCACTCCACTGAGAGTATTAGATAGATCATTGAGGCAGAAAATTAAAGATATTAAGGACCTGAACTCAACATTGGACCAAATGGACCTTAATGACCTCTACAGAACTTTCTACCCCAAAGCAATAGAATATACATTCTTTTCATCACCAAATGATTCCTACTCTAAAACTGACCACATAATTGGTCATAAAACAATCTTCTGCAAATGAAAAAGAACCAAAACCATCCCAAACACACTCTTGGACAACAGTGCAATGAAAATAGAAGTTAAGACTAAGCAGATTGCTCAACGCCATGCAATTACATGGAAATTAAACAACATGATGCTGAATCAGTTTTGGGTAAATAATTAAATTAAAGCAGAAATCAAGAAGTTCTTTGAAACAAATGAGAACAAAGATACAACAAACCAGTGTCTCTGGGACACAGCTAAGCAGTTGTTAAAAGGGAATTTCATAGCACTAGGTGTCCACATCAAAAAGGCAGAAAAATCTTAAATTAATAATCTAACATCACAACTGAAAGAACCAAAGAAGCAAAAACAAATCAACCCCAAATTCCGCAGAAAACAAGAAATAACCAAAATCAGAACTGAATTGAAGGAAATAGAGACATGAAAGCCCATTCAAAAGGTCAATAAATCCAGGAGTTGGGGAGTTGGTTTTTTGAAAAAGTTATGACAGACTGGCCACTAGCTAGATTGATGAAGAAAAGAGAGAAGATCCAAATAAATACAATCAGAAATGATGATGGAGATGTTACCACTGACCTCAGAGAAATAAAAATAGATATCAGAAACTACTAAAAACACCACTATGTACACAAACTAGAAAACCTAGAAAAGAATAAATTCCTGGACATATACACCCTCCCAAGACAGAACCAGGAATAGACAATATTCCTGAACAGACCAATAATAAGGTCCAAAATTGAATCAGTAATAAATAGCCTACTAACCAAAAAAGCCCAGCACCAGATGAATTCACAGCTGAATTCTACCGGATGTGCAAGGAAGAACTGGTACCATTCCTACTGAAACTATTCCAAAAATTAAGTAGGAGGGACTCCTCCCCAACTCATCCTATGAAGCATCATCCTGACACCCAAACCAGGCACAGACACAACAAAAAAAGAAAACCTCAGGCCAATAATATCCTTGATGAGTATCTACGCAAAAATCCTCAAAAAATAAAAAACAAAAACACTTGCAAATGAAATCCAGTGGCACATCAAAAAGCTATTTCATCATGGGATGCAAGGTTGGTTCAATGTATGCAAATCAATAAATGTGATTAATCACATAAGCAAAACTAAAGACAAAAGCCACATGCTCATCTCAATAGAGGCAGAAGAGGCTTTCAGTAAAATTCAACACCCCTTCATGTTAAAAACTCAATAAACTAAGTGTGCAAGGAACATACTTCAAAATAATAAGAGCCATCTATGACAAATCCACAGCCAACATCATATTGAATGGTCAAAAGCTGGAAGCATTCCTTTTGAATATTGGCACAAGACAAGAATGCTCTCTCTTACCACTCCTATTCAACATATCATTGGAAGTCCTGGCCAGACCAGTCAGGCAAGAGAAAGAAATAAAGGGCTCCAAATGGCAAGAGAGAAAGTCTAAATATCTGTTTGTAGATGACATGATTCTAAATCTAGAAAACCCCATAGTCTCAGCCAGAAAACTCCTTCAGCATGGTACTGGTATAAAAACAGTCACATAGACCAATGGAACAGAATATAGAGCCCAGAAAAAAGGCAGCACACCTATGACCATCTGACCTCTGAAAAAGCTGACAAAAAGCAGCAATGGGCCTCCTGAAACTATTCCAAAAAATTGAAACAAAGGGACTCCTCCTTAACTCATTCTATGAGGCCAGCATCACCCTGATATCAAAATCTGGCAGAGATACAACAAAAAAGAAAACTTCAGGCCAATATTCTTCATATACATTGATGCAAAAATCCTCAACAAAATACTTGAAAACTAAATCCAGCAGCACATCAAAAAGCTTATCCACCACAATCAAGTAGGCCTTAGGTTGGTTCAACATATGCAAATCAATAAGTGTGATTAATCACATAAACAGAACTAAAGACAAACAACCACATGATTATCGCAATAGATGCAGAAAAGACTTTTGATAAAATTCAACATTCCTTCATGTAAAAAACCCCCAATAAACTAGGTATTGAAGGAACATACCTCAAAATAATGAGAGCCATCTATGACAAATCTATAGCAAACATCATGCTGAATTGACAAAAGCTGGAAACATTCCCCTTGAAAACTGGCATAAAACAAGGATGCCCTCTCTCACCACTCCTATTCAACATAGCATTGGAATATCTGGCCAGGGCAATTAGGCAAGAGAAAGAAATAAAGCGCATTCGAATAGGAAGAGAGGAAGTCAAACTATCTCTCATTGTGGATGACATGATCCTATATCTAGAAAACTCCATTATCTCAGCCCCAAAGCTTCTTAAGCTGGTAAACAACTTCAGCAAAGTCACAAGATCCAAAATCAATGTGCAAAAATCACTAGCATTCCTATACAACAAAAACAGTCAAGGCAAGAGCCAAATCATGAGTGAAATTCCATTCACAATTGCCACAAAAAGAATAAAATACCTAGGAATACAGCTAATAAGGCAGGGGAAAGATTTCTACAAGGAGAATCACAAACCGCTGCTCAAATAAATCTGAGATGACATGAACAAATGGAAAAACATTCCACGTTCATGGATAGGAAGAATCAATATCATGAAGAATCTACTATTCCCATTAAACTACCATTGACATTCTTCACAGAATTAGAGAAAACTATTTTAAAATTCGTATGGAACCAAAAATGAGCCTGAATAGCCAAGACAATTCTAAGAAAACAATAAAACAATAAAACAAAAAACAAAGCAGGAGGCATCACACTACCTGACTTTATACTACAGGGATACAGTAACCAAATTAGCATGGTAGTGGTATAAGAACAGGCACATAGACTAGTGGAACAGAACAATGAACTCAGAAATAAAACTGCACACCTACAACTATCTGATCTTTGACAAACCTGATGAAAACAAGCAATCTGGAAAGGATTCCCTATTCAATAACTGGGTAGCCATATGCAGAAAATTAAAACTGGGCCCCTTCTTTACACCATATACAAAAAATTAACTCAAGATGGAGTAAATACTTAAATGTAAAAACCAAATCTATAAAAACCTTGGAAAATAACCTAGGCGATAACATTCAGGGCATAGGCACAGGAAAAGATTTCATGAAGAAGGCACCAAAAGCAATAGCAACAAATACAAAAATTGACTAATGAGACCTAATTAAACTAAATATCTCCTGCATAGCAAAATAAACTATCAACAGAATAAACAGAAAACCTACAGAATGGGAGAAAATTTTTGTAAATTATGCGTCTGGTAAAGGTCTAATATCCAGTATCTACAAGAAACTTAAACAAATTTACAAGAAAGAAAACCCATTAAAAAGTGAGCAAAGGACATGAACAGACACTTCAAAAGAAGACATTTACGTGGACAACAAACATGAAAAATAGCTCAACATCACTGATTATTAGAGAAATGCAAATCAAAACCACAGTGAGATATCATCTCACACCAGTTAAAAGGCCATTATTAAGAAGTCAAAAAATAACAGATGCTGGTGAGGTTATGGAGAAAAAGGAACACTTTTACACTTTTGGTGGGAGTGTAAATCAGTTTAACCATTGTGGAAGACAGTGTGGCAATTCCTTAAAGACCTGAAGATAGAAATACCATTTGACCCAGCAATCCCATTACTCGGTATATACCCATAGAAATAGAAATCATTCTATTATAAAGATACATGCATGTGTATGTTCATTGCAGCACTATTCACAATGGCAAAGACCTTCACAATAGCAAAGACCAGACTGGATAAATAAAATGTGGTACATATACACCATGGAATACTGTGCATCCATAAAAAGGAATGAGATCATGCCTTCTGTGGGAACACGGATGGAGCTGGAGGCCATTATCCTTATCAAACAAATGCAGGAACAGAAAAGCAAATATGGCATGGTCTCACTTATAAGTGTAACTAAATGATGAGAACACATGACACACAGAGGAGAAAAACACACACTGGGGCCTATTGGAGGGTAGAAGGTGGCAGGAGAAGGAAGATCAGGGAAAATAACTAATGGATACTAGGCTTAATACCTAAGGTGATCAAATAATCTGTGTAATAAACCCCCATTACACGTTTGCCTATGTAACAAACCTGCATATCCTGCACACCTACCCTTGAGCTTAAAATAAAGTTTAGAAGAAAGCAATATGCACAGAGGAAAAAGAAAAGCACAATGTTATATGAGTCTGACAATTTCATAAGAAATGTATAAAACCAATAAAGTTCAAATTAATAAAAAAATGGGGAAAAGACTTATTCAATAAATGGTGCTGGGATAACTAACTAGTCATATGACTTAAATGTAAAACCAAAAACTGTAAATATCCTGGAAGATAACTTAGACCCTATCATCCTGGACATAGGAATGGGTAAAGATTTCATGATGAAGACACTGAAAGCAATTGCAACAAAAGCAAAAATTGAAAAATGTGATCAAATTAAACTAAAGAGCTTCTGCATAGCCGAAGAAACTATCAACAGAGTATACAGACAACCTACAGAATGGGAGAAAAATTTTGCAAACTGTGTATCTGACAAAGGTCTAATATCCAGCATCTATAAGAAACTTAAACAAACTTACAAGAGAAAAACAATCCCGTTAAAAAATTGGCCAAAAGCATGAACAAACACTTTTCAAAAGAAGGCATATATGTGGCCAAGAAGCATATAAAAAAAAGCTCAATATCACTGATCATTAGAAAAACGCTAATCAAAATCACAATGAGATACCATCTCACACCAGTCAGAATGGCTATTATTATTATTATTATTTTTTATTATTATACTTTAAGTTTTAGGGTACATGTGCACAATGTGCAGGTTTGTTACATATGTATCCATGTGCCATGTTGCTGTGCTGCACCCATTAACTCATCATTTAGAATTAGGTATATCTCCTAATGCTATCCCTCCCCCTAACCCCACCCCACAACAGTCCCCAGAGTGTGATGTTCCCCTTCCTGTGTCCATGTGTTCTCATTGTTCAATTCCCACCTATGAGTGAGAACATGCGGTGTTTGGTTTTTTGTCCTTGTGATAGTTTGCTGAGAATGATGATTTCCAGTTTCATCCATGTTCCTACAAAGGGCATGAACTCATCCTTTTTTATGGCTGCATAGTATTCCATGGTGTATATGTGCCACATTTTCTTAATCCAGTCTATCATTGTTGGACATTTGGGTTGGTTCCAAGTCTTTGCTATTGTGAATAGTGCTGCAATAAACATACGTGTGCATGTGTCTTTATAGCAGCATGTTTTGTAATCCTTTGGGTATATACCCAGTAATGGGATGGCTGGGTCAAATGGTATTTCTAGTTCTAGATCCCTGAGGAATCGCCACACTGACTTCCGCAATGGTTGAACTAGTTTACAGTCCCACGAACAGTATAAAAGTGTTCCTATTTCTCCACATCCTCTCTAGCACCTGTTGTTTCCTGACTTTTTAATGATTGCAGAATGGCCATTATTAAAAGTCAAAAATAACAGATGCTGGTGAGGTTGCAGAGCAAAGGGAACACTTATACACTGTTGTGGGAGTATAAATTAGTTCAACCATTGTGAAAAGCAGTATGTTGATTCCTTAAAGAGCTAAAAGCAGAACTACAATTAGACCTAGCAATCACATTACTGGGTATATACCCAGGGGAATATAAATAGTTCTACCATAAAGATATATGTGCACAAATGTTCACTGCAACATTATTCGTGATAGCAAAGACATGAAATCAACCTAAATGCCCATCAATGACAGACTGAATAAAGAAATTTTGCTACATATATACCATGGGTTACTATGCAGCCATAAAAAACAATGAGATCATGTCTTTTTTGGGGACATGGATGGAGCTGGAAGCTATTATCCTTAGTAAACTAACACAGGAACAAAAAACAAAATACTGCACGTTCTCACTTGTATGTGGGAGCTAAATGATGAGAACTTGTGAACACAAAGAAGATAACAACAGACACTGGGGCCTATTGGAGTGTGGAGGGTGGGAGGAGGGAACGGGGCAGAAAAAATAACTATTGGGTACTAGGCTTCATACCTGAGTGATGAAATAATCTGTACAACAAACTCCAACGACAAGAGTTTCACATGTATCCTCAAACCTAAAATAAAAGTTAAAAAACAAACAAAACTGTCATTCAAGAATAGTGTACCTAGCAAACTTATTATGAAGGTGATATAAAATGTTTTCCAGGCAAAGGAAACCTGAGAGAATTCACCACTACCTGACTCATCTTACAAGAAATGCTAAAGGGAGTTCTTCATTCTGAAAGTAAAAACCATTAACGTGCAAAAACAAAATTAAGGTATAAAATATATTGGTAAAATTATGTTCATGAATAAACTTGAGAGGTGAAGCCAGCTGGGCTTCTGGGACGGATGGGGACTTGGAGAACTTTTCTGTCTAGCAAGAGGATTATAAATGCACCAATCAGCATTCTGTAAAAATGGATCAATCAGCATTCTGTAAAATGGACCACTCAGCACTCTGTAAAATGAACGAATCAGCATGACATGGGTGGGGCCAAATAAGGTAATAAAAGCTGGCCACCCGAGCCAGCAGTGGCAACCCACTCAGGTTCCCTTCCACGCTGTGCAAGCTTTGTTCTTTCGCTCTTCATAATAAATCTTGCTGCTGCTCACTGTGTCCGTACTACCTTTATGAGCTGTAACACTCACTGCAAGGGTCTGCGGCTTCATTCCTGAAATCAGCAAGACCACGAACCCACCAGAAGGAACAACTCCGTATGCACCACCTTTAAGAGCTGTAACACTCACTGTGAGGTCTGCGGCTTCATTCTTGAAGTCAGTGAGACCAAGAACTCACTAGAAGGAATAAATTCAGGATACATCTTGCCAACACAGATGCGACTTTCACCGAGTGATAGGAAACACTCAGGCACCAACAGGCTCACCCTTGAAATGCATCCTAAGCCATTGGGACTAATTTGACCAGCAAACCCTGAAAAATAGGTGGCTCATTTTTTTTGGCACTATGGCCTGGCCCCAATATCATTTCTCTGATGGGGAAAAATGGCCACCTGAGGGAAGTATAAATTAAAATACTATCCTGCAGCTGGACCTTTTCTGTAAGAGGGAAGGCAAATGGAGTGAAATACCTTGTGTCCAAGCTTTCTTTTCACTGAAGGAGAATCCACAACTATGCAAAGCTTCTAATTTATATCCCACAAGAAGACGTCTCAGCTTACCCCCATATCCTAGCTTCCCTATAGCTCCCCTTCCTATTAATGATAAGCCTCCTCTAATATCCTTGCCCAGAGGGAAACAAGGAAAGAAATCTCCAAGGGACCACAAAAACCCCCAGCCTATCAGTTATGTTCCCTTTAAGCTGTAGGGGGAGGGGAATTTGGCCCAACCTGGGTACGTGTCCCCTTCTCCCTCTCTGATTTAAAGCAGATTAAAGCAGACAAGGGGAAGTTTTCAGATGATCGTGATAGGTATATAGATGTCCTACAGGGTCTAGGGCAAACATTCGATCTCACTTGGAGAGATGTCATGCTATTAGATCAAACCCTGGCCTTTAATGAAAATAATGCGGCTTTAGCTGCAGCCCGAGAGTTTGGAGATACCTGGTATCTTAGTCAAGTAAATGACAGAATGACAGCTGAAGAAAGGGACAAATTCCCTACTAGTCAGCAAGCCATCCCCAGTATGGATCCCCACTGGGACCCAGACTCAGATCATGGGGACTGGAGTCACAAACATCTGTTGATCTGTGTTCTAGAAGGACTAAGGAGAATTAGAAAAAAGCCCATGAATTATTCAATGATGTCCACCATAACTCAGGGAAAGGAAGAAAATCCTGCCTTCCTTGAGCGGCTACAGGAGACCCTAAGAAAATATACTCCCCTGTCACCTGACTCCCTCGAGGGTCAATTGATCCTAAAAGATAAGTTTATTACCCAATCAGCTGCAGGTATCAGGAGAAAGCTCTAAAAGCGAGCCCTGAGCCCTGAACAAAATCTGGAGGCATTATTAAACCTGGTAACATTAGTGTTCTATAACAGGGACCAAGAGGAACAGGCTGAAAAGGAAAAGCGAGATCAGAGAAAGGCCACAGCCTTTGTCATGGCCCTCAGACAAACAAACCTTGGTGGTTCAGACAGGACAGAAAATGGAGCAGGCCAATCACCCGGTAGGGCTTGTTATCAGTGTGGTTTTGCAAGGACACTTTAAAAAAGATTGTCCAACGAGAAACAAGCCGCCCCTCGCCCATGTCCATTATGCCGAGGCAATCACTGGAAGGCTCATTGCCCCAGAGGACAAACGTTCTCTGGGTCAGAAATCCCCAATCAGATGACCCAACAACAGGACCGAGGCTGCCCAGGGCAAGCGCCAGCTCATGTCATCACCCTCGCTGAGCCCTGGGTACATTTAACTATTGAGGGCCAGGAAATTGACTTCCTCCTGGACACTGGTGCATCTTTCTCAGTGTTAATCTCCTGTCCCAGACAGCTGTCCTCAAGGTCTGCTACCATCTGAGGAATCCTGGGACAGCCTGTAACCAGGTATTTCTCCCACCTCCTCAGTTCTAATTGGGAGACTTTGCTACAGACGCTAAGTATGCTTATCTAATCCTACATGCCCATGCCACAATATGGAAAGAAAGGGAGTTCCTAACCTGTGGGGGAGCCCCATTAAATAACACAAGGAAATCATGGAGTTATTGCACACAGTGCAAAAACTCAAGGAGGTGGCAGTCTTACCATTGCTTTTTGATGCTGAAGCCATCAAAAAGGGGAAGGAGAGGGCAGAGCAGCAGCATAAGCAGCTGGCAGAGGCAGGCAATGACCAGCAGAAAACAAAGAGAGAAAGAGACAGAAAGTCAGAGAGAGAGGGAGAGAGAGGAGGAGACGGAGACAAAAAGGGAGTCAGAGAGAGAGAGAGAAAGAGATAGAAAGTCAAAGAGAAAGAGGAAGAGACAAAGAGAGAGTCAGAAAGAGAGAGAGAGAGACAAGAAGTCAAAGAGAAAGAGAGATGGAAGTAGTAAAGAAAAAACAGTGTATTCTATTCCTTTAAAAGCCAGGGTAAATTTTAAACCTATAATTGATAATTGAAGGTCTTCTCCATAACCCTATAACACTCCAAACCACCTTGTTGTCAGTGTAAACAAGGGTGTAGCCCAAAAACACTGAGGCCACTGACAATCCATAGCCTTCCTATCAAAACCGTAGCTTTCCTATAAAAAAATCCTTAACCCAGCAGGTTTCCTAACAGGGGATCTAAAAATCTTAATTAATTACCATACAAAGGTCTGACCAGACCTAGGAAGTACTCCCTTCTGGACGGGATGATAGATGTTTCCTCCTGGGCGATTAAGGGAAAAAGACACAATGGGTATCCCCTAAGTAATAAGGAAACTCTTGTAGAAGCAGAGTTAGGAAAATTGCCTAATAATTGGTCTGCTCAAACGTGCCAGTTGTTTGCACTCAGCCAAACATTAAAGTACTCACAGAATCAGGAAGGAGCCATCTATACCAATTCTAAGTTAATACGGACTGAACGAGGTCTTATTAATAGCAAAGAATAATTGAAATCCCAAACTTACAAGGTTTTCAACAAAAGTAAAGTTTGCTAAAAGTTAACAGTGTAACATGTACTATCCTACTACCACACTCTCAAAGGAGTTCTCAGACAGTTTGCAAAAAATAACAAAATCTGTCCTTGCTCTACAATCCAAAATAGACTCTGGTAGCAGTGACTCTCCTAAACCGCTGAGGCCTAGACTTCCTCACTGCTGAGAAAGGAGGACTCTGCACTTTCTTAGGAGAAGACTGTTGTTTTTACACTAACCAGTCAGGGATAGTACAAGATGCCACCCGGCATTTATAGGAAAGGGCTTCTGAAATGAGACAATGCCTTTCAAACTTTTTTTTTTTTTTTGATGGAGTCTCTCTCTTTCACCCAGGCCGGAGTGCAGTGGCATGATCTTGGCTCACTGCAAGCTCCACCTCCCAGGTTCACGCCATTCTCCTGTCTCAGCCCCCCAAGTAGCTGGGACTACATGCGCCTGCCACTGCACCTGGCTAATTTTTTGTATTTTTAGTAGCGATGAGGTTTCACCGTGTTAGTCAGGATGGTCTCGATCTCCTGACCTCGTGATCCACCTACCTCGGCCTCCCAAAGTGCTGGGATTACAGGCATGAGCCACTGCGCCTGGCAATGCCTTTCAAACTCTTATACCAACCTCTGGAGTTGAGCAACATGTCTTCTCCCATTTCTAGGTCCTGTTTCAGCCATCTTGCTATTACTCACCTTCGGGCCCTGTGTTTTTAACCTCCTTGTCAAATTTGTTTCCTCCAGGATCGATGCCGTCAAGCTATAGAGGTCTTACAAATGGAACCCTAAATGAGCTCAACTAACAACTTCTACTGAGGACCCCTGGATCAACTCACTGGCCCTTTGGCTGGCCTAGAGAGTTCCCCTCTGGAGGACACTACAACTGCAGGACCTCTTCTTTGCCCCTATCCAGCAGGAAGTAGCTAAAGTCGTCATCACACATTTCCCACAGCAGTTGGGGTGTCCTATTTAGAGAGGGGATTGACAGGTGAAGCCAGCTGGGCTTCTGGGTCAGGTGGGGACTTGGAGAACTCTTCTGTCTAGCTAGGGGATTGTAAATGCTAGAGTCAGCATTCTGTAAAAATGGACCAATCAGCACTCTGTAAAATGGACCAATCAGCAGGTCATGGGTGGGGCCAAATAAGGGAATAAAAGCTGGCCACCAGAGCCAGCAGTGGCAACCTGCTTGGGTCCCCTTCCACGCTGTGGAAGCTTTATTCTTTCGTTCTTCATAATAAATCTTGCTGCTGCTCACTCTTTGGGTCCACACTACCTTTATGAGCTGTAACACCACAAGGGTCTGTGGCTTCATTCCTGAAGTCGGCAAGACCACGAACCCACCATAAGGAACAAACTCTGGATGTGCCACCTTTAAGGGTTGTAACACTCACCGCGAGGTCTGTGGCTTCATTCTTGAAGTCAGCGAGACCAAGAATCCACCAGAAGGAATAAATTCCGGACACAAACTCAGAATACTCTAATACTGTAATTGTAGTGTGCAATCCACTTATAACTCTAATATGAAGCCTCAAAAAGCAAATCTATCAAAAACAATAATAGCTACAGAAACCTGTTAAGAGATAGGTAATATAAAAATATGTAAAGTCAATTAAAATTCAAAATGAGAGAGAAATGAAGTTATAATGTGGAAGTTTTGTTTTCTGTTTCCATTCTTTGTGATCTAAGATAAATTGTCATCTCTTTAATTTTAAATTTGAAAACTTGTTATATCTACAAGATTTTTTTGTAAACCTCAGTAACCATAATGCAAAAACCTGTAATAGATTCACAAAAATTAAAAAGCAGCAAATTAAAACATACTACCACAGAAAATCACTTAACCATGAAAAGAGAGAGTGAGAAAAGAAGAAAAGAAGAGAGGAGTTTCAAAATACCAGAAAACAAGCAACATAATGGCAGTAGAAATTCCCTACTTATCAATAATAACACTAGATTTAAATGGACTCAATTTTCCAATTAAAAGGCGTAAGGTGGCTGAATGGATAAAGAAACACTACCTAACTACATGCTGCCTATAAGAAACCCACTTCACCTCTAAAGATATAGATAGACTGAAAGTGAAGGGGTGAAAAAAGATATTGCATGCAACTGGAAACTAAAAGAGAGTGGGAGTAACTATACTCATATTAGAGGAAATAGACTACAAATCAAAGATTGTAAAAAGAGATAAAGAAGGTTACTACATAATGATAAAAAGGTCAATTCAGCAAGAAAATGTAACCATTATATACATCTGTGCACCAACACTGATAGATTTATACAAATATGACTATAAAAAACTGATTAAAGTAATTGAACAAAACATTAATAAGGATATTCTATGTCATGGATTGGAAGAATTAATATTGCTAAAATGACAATACTATCCAAAGTAATTTACAGATTTAATGCAATCCTTATTAAAAGACCAATGCCATTCTTCACAGAAATAGGACAAATGCTAAAATTTATATGAAACCACAAAGAACCTGAAGACCCAAAGCAATTCTGAGCAAAAAAAGAAAAAAAAAAAAAAGCTGGAGGCATCACATTACCTGACTTCAAAATTTACTGCAAAGATATTGTAACCAACTATTCACAATATTAAAGACATGGAATCTATCAAAATGCCCATCAATGGTAGAATGGATAAAGAAAATGTTGTACATATATACACCATGGAATACTATGCAGCCATAAAAAGGAACAAGATCATATCCTTTGTAGGGACACAGACAGAGCTGGAAGCTGTTATCCTCAGCAAACCAACGCAGGGACAGAAAACCAAACACCACATATTCTTACCTGAATGAGCTGAATGATGAGACCACATGGACGCATACTGGGCCCATTGGGGGTGTGGTGTTGCAGGAAGGAGAGCATCAGGAAGAATAGCTAATGCATGCTGGGCTTAATACCTAGGTGATGGGATGATCTGTGAAGCAAACCACCATGGCACACATTTACCTATATAAGAAACCTGCATATTCTGCACATGTACCCTGGAACTTAAAACAAAAATTAAACATTAAAAAAAAAGCTATAGTAACCAAATTAGCATAGAACTGGCAAGAAAACAGATACATAGACCAATGAAACAGAACAGAGAACCCAGGTATAAATCGATGCATTGACAGCCAACTCTCCTTCAACAACAGCACCAAGAGCATACAACAGGAAAAGGAGAGTTTGTTTAATAAATGGTGCTGGGAAAACTGGGTAATTACATGTAGAAGGATGAAACTAGACCCCTATATCTCACCATACACAAAAATAAAATTAAAATGGATTAAAGGTTTAAATCTAATACCTGGAACTATGACTATGAAACAATTAGATGAAAACTTTGGGGAGGTGTTCCAGGACATTAGTCTGAGCAATGATATTTTGTGTAAGACCTCTAAAACACAGGCAACCAAGAAAGAATAGACAAATGGGATTGAATCACGCTAAAAAGCTCTGCACAGCAAAGGAAACAATCAGCAATGATTTAAGGTCCTGTATGGGGGATTTGTTAAAGTATAATCAAAATGGAGGCCACAGTATATCCTTAGGTCAACCACTCATAGCCACATAACCAAAATTTAAGCTATCCTGATTTCTCTGAAACGCAATTTCTGACCATCAAAAAAGGAAAAGTTAAGCTTTCCTTTCTTGTTAGTATGATGAAATTGAACCAATTTGTTACAGACAAATAAGTTTATACAGCTCTACTTGCCCAAAAAGGAATATAACTTTTTAACAGCCAGTCACAATAGAGGTCAATGCACTTCCTCATTGATGCTTTATAAGCTGCACTGTAACTCTCATGTCAAGTTTCTTACTACTTTTGATTTGAAGTCTTCCGGTTTGTGAACTATTCTTTTGCATGTATAATAACCTTCATATTCCTTTTCTACTTGACCTGACTTTATTTTTACAGGGTCCTCCATGGCGTTTGGGTTTCTCACAGTGTGGCAGTCTCAGGATAATACCGTAGTACTTTTCAACAGGCAGCTGTCTTCTATGAGCAAGGTCTCCAGGAGAAAGGAAGTGGAAGCTCTTGTGGTCTGGAACAGAAAGCCCACACAATCTCTCTCTCTCTCTTTTTTTTTTTTTTTTTTGAGACAGAGTCTTGCTCTGTTGCCCTGGCTGGAGTGCAGTGGTGCAATCTTGGCTTACCACAAGCTCTGCCTCCTGGGTTCAAGCAATTCTCCTGCCTTAGCCTCCCAAGTACCTGGGATTACAGGCATGCGCCACCACACCCAGCTAATTCTTTTTTTTTTTTTTTTTTTTGCATTTTTAGTAGAGACGGGGTTTCACCATATTGGCCAGGCTGGTCTCGAGCTCCTGACCTTGTGATCTGCCTGCCTCAGCCTCCCAAAGTGCTGGAATTACACGCACAAGCCACCATGCCCAGCCAGCCCACACAGTAACTCTTCAGCAATATTCAGTAGGTTAGGGGAGTTACAGAGCCCACCCAACTCAAGGGCAGAAAACAAAGAACCCTTATTCACCCTTTATACACTTCATGATGGTGATGGTATCAAAGTGCTTGTTGCAATATTTATTTCACCAAGGATGAAAAGGTCGATTTGGACTAGAAAGGTCAGAAAAAGTTATATAGGCAAGGCAGTTGATAAGCTGGTTTTAAAGGATATGGAGCATTTGAAGAAGTGGAATGTGCATAAGGCTGGAAGTATCAAATATCTAAATATAGAACAGGAACAATGATGAAAAGACTTTCAAAATGCTTAGCAAAATGAGAATTATATTTCTTTCTCAACTTTTTTGTTCTAACAGCAAAAGCAACAGTGGGGATCAGCATCAACTTGGGCAAGTAAGTTTTTCTGGTCATAAATAGGCTGATTCAACTGAAAAAAATGTTTCTTTTAGTAAGTTCAGCTCATTTGAAGAAGGGTGAATTTGTCTAAGGATTTTATGAGACTGACTGGGAAAAGTCAGTCAGTTTAGTTTGAGGTGAGAAGTGCTTACTGTTGACACTCTACCTAATTATAGGGAAATGTGTGCAGTCAGTCCTGAGACCAGATGCAGGGTAGAAAGAAAGAGGCATGATGTAGCAGCCATTGATTAGGCAATTTGGGTTTAGCAAGCCCAGTCAATGCCCTCAGAAGGTCAACAGTGTATAAAATTTAGCACTTGAAGGCATCTTTTAAAGTTTCATTCAAAAGATTTTAATCATTGTGACCACAATTTTCTGAGAAGAGGTTTTTCTGAAATTTGTTATTCACAGATAAACAGTTGTCTAATTGGTGTGTGTGTACATGTGTGCATGCGTGCACTTGTGCACGTGTGCCTATCTAGCTTTTTTTGAACACAATGACTGGCACTTGGTAGATAATATTGTTGAATGAATTGTATTATTCATATTCTCTCACTGCCAATTTGAAGAATCTACATTGTTTCCAAAGTTTTGCGCATATAACACTAAAACAAAAACGGACGTTTTAGTAATACGTACCAATTACAAATTAACCATTCCTGCCTGGAATAAGCATAGGTTTTGTTAAATAGTTCAATTTTCAAAATTTGTCTCATGTTATTTCCAATCCTTTTTTATTAACGGTGATATATTTTGAATTTACGAATGTGAAAGCTGAACTTCAAAAAATAAAGGGAGAGGAAACAAAGCCCGTGAAAAATATTTAAAGTCTCTTTTAATGCGTTGTGACATCCTGGAGAGAAATCAAATCAATGTGTTTCAACGTTACAACATACATTTCTCCTCCCCTCCCGGATAAAGCACTAATTTATTTAATTTGGTTCAGAGCACTGAATATTCCAAGCTACAGCCTCGTGGGTAAGAGATAGCATTATCTTAAACAGTGTTCGGATTTAGCAAAGGTCAACGTCTTGTGCAGTTTACACAGTATCTACTCTCAGTCGCTTTTGCTTCTTGAGCTCTAGGTGGCTCCTCAGAAGCTGTCAGGCTTAAACAAAAATAAAGTAAAATCGGACACGGTATGGGGCCTTGGGACTCTGAAACCTTCATCCGGAGAAAACCAGTTAAGCCTTCAGAGGCTAGAAGAAAGGGTGTGTGTGATTGGTAGGCAAAGCAAAGAAAGATTAGTACAAGTTGTCTGGCAGCTGGATAAACCTTACACCTGCGCAAAAATAAGCCTCTGTCATAAGAAAGCCCAAAGATGTCCGGGGTCGGGGAGGAGAAAAGTGTCTCTCATCTGTCCCATCAACGCAAATTAGTGAAACCTGCCTCAGGTGAAGTGCAAAGGCCAGTCTGCAAGGAGAGTTTCAACCTCTCCCCACGAGATGGGCTAGATATCACCTGCCCAAGCTCTCTCCCGACCTGCTAGAGCCGAGAGGGCGGAGGCCGGAGACTGCAGGCGGGAAGTAGCACCGCACATCCGGGAACGCCAGCAGCCGGCTGAGGGCTGCATAATTGATGGCGGGCCGGGCGCGGTAAGATCGTCTCCGGGGAGTAGGGCAAGGCGGCGGGGCCCCTCCCATCCAGCCTTTTCTTCGGCGTCCTGCCCGCGGCACTGACTGCGGGCGCCGGGCCACCTGCGAGTGTGCGCAGGGACTGCGGACACCCACGGCGGCGAGCTGAGGGAGCAGTCTTCACGAGGACCGAGGGGGACCCTCTGGCGCCATGCGCGCCCTGCCCGGCCTGCTGGGGGCCAGGGCGCCTACGCCCCGGCTGCTCTTCCTCCTCCAGTGCCTTCTCGCCACCGCGCGCCCAAGCTCGGCGGACGGCAGTGCCCCAGGTGTGATCGGTACAGCGGCCAGCGTAGGGAGGGCGGAGGGCGCGCGAGGCTCGGGTCTCCGGGGGCGGATGGCATCGCCGGCGCGCCGAGCGGGTGGCGGGGAGAGGCGCGGGGATGCTGGTAAGGCCGGGTGGGGAGAGTCGGCGGCCTCCCATTGGCTACGTTTGTGTCACCTAAGCTGAACCCTGGAACTGGTGCGGCTCGCGCTCCTGCGCTCTTTGGGGCGAGTCTTGAACAAACAGCGCCCCGCGAGTCGGGCGCGTAGGTAACAGGGCAGAGGCTGGTTTTTCCTAGGAAGACGGCAGTGGGGGGTGTGGGTGGATGCAGGGACCAGCTAGCAATTTGGCTTGTGCAAATGTGGCATGAATTTTGAAAGCCACATTTCCCCAAGGCCTACTCCCTTTTCTTGATTGGAGAGTAAGGATCGAGTAATCACCTCCTTCCCTCCTCTTGGCAGATGGGTTGGCTTTGAGGATTTTTTTTTTTTTTTTTTTTTTTTTTGAGACGGAGTTTTGCTCTTGTTGCCCAGGCTGGAGTGCAATGGCGTGATCTCAGCTCGCCGCAACCTCCTCCCGGGTTCAAGCGATTCTCCTCTCAACCTCCAGAGTAGCTGGGATTACAGGCATGCGCCACCACGTCCGGCTAATTTTATATTTTTAGTAGAACGGGGTTTCACCACATTGATCAGTCTGGTCTCGAACTCCCAGCCTCGGGTGATCCGCCCGCTTCGGCCTCGCAAAGTGCTGGGATTACAGGCGTGAGCCACCTCACCTTGCCGAGGATGTTTTTTTTAGAGCTGAGTGGGGGAAAAAACATCATAACCAACTAGCCAACCAAAGATCCACAACTTACAGGATAACGTGTGTGTATGTTCATTTTACACCGTAGTCTTTGAAAACAAAATTGTGTGTGTGTGTGTGTGTGTGTGTGTGATTTTTGCTTGTTGTTTTATTGTTTAAGACACTTTGCCAGAGGGATTACGTGCAAAACATTACCAAAGCCAACACGAAAGTTGCTATTTTACCTCCACCTGTTTATAATTACTTTTCATATTGAAAGGATTCCATCCAACCTATCGCAAGTTTCTGTGTCATAAATGTTAGCAGCCAGTAAAGGTAATAAAACACCACCTCTCAAGCTGGTAAATATTGGCCACCAGTAACTAAAATTGGGACATTATTCTGCAAAAAGTTTTCAAACTCTCATGGGAGTTTATTTTCATGGGCTTGTAATATGTGGAATTTTTGTAACACTATAGGGAAAGAAGGATAATCAAAAGGTAAGACTATTAATTTTTATAAATGCCTTTTAAAAGGTCTAGTTGTTAGCAACTTGGACAGAATATCTTGGGTTGCTTCAGTTCTAAATTTCCTTGTGCCACATCTCTTTTCCATAATACCACTTATAAAGAATCGTCCAGGCCTGTAATCCCAGCACTTTTGGCTGCTGAGGTGGGAGGATGGCTGGAATCCAGGAGTTCAAGACCACCCTGGGCAACATAGCAAGGTCCCTTCTTTATTAAAAAAATTTTAAAGTGCGGTTGTGGTGATGTACACCTGTAGTCCCAGGTGCTTGGGACGCCAAGGCAGAAAGATTGCTTCAGCCCAAAGTTTGAGACTGCAGTGAGCTATGATGGTGATGGTGCCACTAAGCTTCAGCCTGAGTGACAGTGCAAAACTGTCTCAAGAAAAAGAAACAGAATTGTCCAGGACATTTTTCCCCCTTCTGGGTATCTCCAGTTCTTCTATCCCTGATTCACCTTTGAAAATCCATCTCAGAGTATTGCAGTTCTGAGAACCTCTGCACTCCTGGGGAATTCTCACTCGGTTGCTCAGGCTGGAGGGCAGAGGCACATTCACGACTCACTGCAGCCTTGACCTTCTGGGCTCAAGATGAAGAAATTGGGGCTTGGCTTAAGTAATTGCCCAAGTATACATACTTAGTTAAGCAGCAGAGCAGGAAATTTGGTATTGGTCCATCCAGTGCTTGTTTTCTTAAACACAGTGCTTAAACACAATATCCAGTTGTCTCTCTGAGCTAATTGGAAATGTCTATGAAAGTTCAGAACTACTGACAGCATAGCCTACGCATCTAAATGTCTGATTTGCACTGGGTGACATGCTGACACAGTTTGAGTCCTGGAATAAAATTAGGTACAGGGACTCTTTTAAGGTTTTTTGATTAAATAAGATATGTAATATATCTTTGTAAAGGATACATCAGTGGGAGTATTTAAATATCATTATTACTATTACGTGGCACAAATTGGAGAAATGGGTCATGTTTATCTTTTGAAAAATGTTTGCAGTAGAATCATTTTAAATGATCCTTTTAACTTCCAGAGGACATGACTTTTGCGTTCCCTTTATGAACCCTCTTCCCTACTAACGCCTCACCCCAAACACAGCAGTTTTCTAGTAATAAATATTTTTGAAGCAAATACTATTCAAGCACCTGCATATGTCTGACATTGTTAGTCCATATCTCAGTAGAACATGCTAGCAGTTTTTACCTTTAAGGACATTTAAAGGGGTTCCCACTGGACAAATCTGGGACAAATTGAGCATCAAATAAATAATAATATTAGTGGATTGCAACTCATTTAATAATATGGGAATTCATGAGTACCAACTGATGTCAATTAAAGGAGTCAATGAAAAGTTTGTTGGGGTACAAAGTATTAAAGATTCAAAGTAACTCTTCAGAATGTGCTTATTAATATCAAGGTAAAAAGAGTAACTTTATGGTGGAGAAGCTTGGCAGACAGCACTTTGATCAAATGATCAAAGACCAAAATCTGTTTAAATGGAACAGATTAACCATAAGCCTACCTTTATTTATTTATTCACTCATTCATTCATTTAATTTTTGAGACAGGGTCTCACTCTCACTCAGGCTGGAGTACCGAGGCACATTTACGGCTCAGGGCAGCCTTGACCTTCTGGGCTCAAGGGATCCTCCCACTTCAGCCTCCCACATGGCTGGGACTACAGGCATATGCCACCACACACGGCTAAATTTTGTATTTTTTGTAGAGATGGGGTTTCACTACGTTGCCTAGGCTGGCCTTGAACTCCTAGGCTCAAGCGATCTTCCTGCCTCGGCCTCCCAAAGTGTTGGGATTATAGGCGAGAGCTACTGTGCCCAGCCTAAGCCTACCTTTAATAGTGATGTTTCTGATGCATGAACATTTTTACCCTAAATTTATCATCACAAAACAATTATATTTTTAAAACATTTGTTTTAAATTAGAATTAGGGCAACTGTCTCTTCCTCATCTTGTGTCACCCTCATTGCCTTCCCTCCTCCCTGTCATCTTTCCCTCCATAGGTCCTATAGTTATTTGGTGGGGAAGAGCAAGGAGACATCCTCACTAAGTGGGTGAAGCCCAAGGGGCCCAGATCAGGATATCCGAGGCTGACCCTGGTAAGGATGGCATCAGGCAGGAGGGCAGCCTGGTGTGGAGTATTAGGGCCTGAGCACAGTGAATGGGTGCTCCTGCAGCAGGCAGCTTGACACAGGGTCCCAGAGTTGAGCAAGTTAACAAGGCTTTTGTTCAGGAGCAGCAGATGGGTGATGTTTAATCCCAAACAAGATGTGGAGGAAAGCATGTAGGAGGGTCAGACCAGCGATGGAGGTTGGAGCCTGAGTGGGTAAGGAGACGTCTCTGTGGGGACAGATGTGGCAGTGGCAATGAGAGTTTAGCAGTATACAGGGTGATTGATCAAATAATTAAATCTAGGAAAGATGATAGGATCTAGGTTTTTCACTAAAGAATGAAATAAAGATAGAGAAAAGGTAGAATGAACCCTGTGGTGTTGGACTGCAGTTGGCAGTATCCATGGGAATCCATGACATTAAATCCCTATCTCTTTACCTAAGTCTATATATAGCTTTAAACAAGTATATGTGTAAATATATGTATGATGAATACGTATCATGCATATCATATACATAAATGTACATGATACACATTACAAGTTTTATGTGTATATGAATATGTTCACATGTATTCTTAGCAGTGATTTCCAGTAGTGATGAGTATACTTAGCACCCAGATCTTGGGTTCTAAATACCATTCTTTACTAATAGTAACCAAGGCTTCTTGGAGAAATGGCTGATTTCAGGGCTAGTGTGGGAAAGTAGCAGGTAAGCCTAGAACATCTTGTGCCAGAAAGCAATGGAGTGCTCAAAGGATAATGAGTCATGTCAAAAAGATACAGGAGCCAACATGAAGGGGTTCCCACTGGACAAATCTGGGACAAAATTGAGCGTCAAAATAAATAATAATATTAGTGGATTGTAACCCATTTAATAATATGGGGATTCATGAGTACCAACTGATGCAAATTAAGAAATGAATCAATGAAAACTTTGATGGGGTACAAAGTACTAAAGATTCAAAATAACTCTTCAGAATATGCTTATTAATATCAAGGAAAAAAGAGTAACTTTATAGTGGAGAAGCT
This sequence comes from Symphalangus syndactylus, assembly GCF_028878055.3. NCBI lineage: Eukaryota > Metazoa > Chordata > Mammalia > Primates > Hylobatidae > Symphalangus > Symphalangus syndactylus. The sequence continues at coordinate 49,419,006 of NC_072440.2, forward strand.
TGGCAGACAGCACTTTGATCAAATGATCAAAGACCAAAAAAATGGTGTGCCATCTGAGACGATCTGGTGAGAAGAGCACAGCATCACTTGTATGATCTTACTGCCAAAGGTGCCTACCTCAAATATAATCATATTACAGCAGAACTGTCTTGGAATTTTAAAAAGTGTCAAGGTTATGGAAAAGTCAGAAGAGATTGTCGCAGTTCCACAGTGAAGCCACATTAGAGAGAAGTGACAGCCAATGGCAGTGGGTGATTCTGAGCTGGAACCTTTTGCTACCAAATGCATTATAGGGACTTTTTTTTGAAACTTAGATGGGGTGTGGGGATGAGATGGTGCTTCATACATATTCATTTCTTGATTTTAATGGCTGTAGTGGGATGGTATGGGGAATGTCCTTTGTGGGAAATAGATGGTAATGTGTTTTAGTGGGTCGTGAAGCATCAGGTCAGAAACTTACTCTCACATGGTTCAGAGGAGAAAATGTTCTGTTCTTGAAATGTTTCTGCTACTTTGAGATTGTTTGAAAAGAAACAAAAATAATTAGTTTACCTGAGAAAGCTTCAGTTTACATAGGCATTAAACTAAAAGAGTAGTTGAGAAATCTGTTAATGTTCTTAGGTATCATTTTCCAAAGGTGTATATGCCCTCCAACAGAAACAAATCACATGTGTTGAGGCTGTTTGTTCTAAAGTGTAATCTTTTGACATTAACTTTGTACAGCTGGTCTCACATATTGCACAATAGAAGGTGAACGTTAGAAATTAACAACTTATGACATATATGCTGATGTAGAACAAACCTCACAACACTTTGCTAAAAATAAACTCTACTCCTAATAAAAATTGCCGCTCTTTAAAATAGAACATCTCAAATAATGTTAGAATAGAAATAATGAATGTTACCTTTAAAGAGTTGTTATTCTTTTCTTTGAAAATAGCATTTTCCTGGCATTTTTGAAGTTATTGAGGTTATTGTACTAATGTGTCCCTAATCCCAAAGCAGAAGCTTTTAGTAGCCTTACAATTATATACTTCTGAGAACCTGAAAGGGAATTTAGATACCTCGTTTGATTGATCTTGAAGCCCAAAGTGCTTTTGTAACTTAGCCAAAAGCAATGAGATAGCTAATAGCTATAACTGTTTTCCTGGTTTGCATTTCAGCATCCATCCAGAATGTGGTTTTTCTTCATAAAAGTCCTTAAAATAGGCCGCTGGCAGGAGGGTGTTCTTGGGAGGGAAGGGTGGCAAAAAATGTTCACACTTTAAAAATGTCTGCACCTAAGCTATGCAGAACAGGAATTTAGGGCCACAGGGCCATTGGAAGATTATTAAGAATCATCACATTGAAGAATCAGGGTTGCCGATATATCTGTTCAAAATCAAGGTTTTCAACTTTGGTACTATTGGCATTTTCCGCTAGATAATTCTTTTTCGTGGCAAGCTGTTACCCTAAAATGTTTAGCAGTATCCCTGGACTCTACATATGTGGTGGGTGAATTGCACACTCCAAAAAGATATGTTTAATCCCTGATCTTTGGTACCTGTGAAAGTGACCTTATTTGGGAGTAGGGTCTTTGCAGATGTAATGAGCTAAAATAAGGTCATACTAAATTAGAGTACACTGTAAACTTAATGACTGTGGTCTTTATAAAAAAGGGAGAGGGAGATTTGAACATAGAGACATATACAGAGGGAGGATGATCATGTGAAGACAGAGGCAGGTGTTGGACTAATGCAGCTACCACCAGCCAAGGAATGCCAAGGTTGCTAGCAACTCCCAGATGCTAGGCAGAGGCAAAGAAGGATTCTTCACTCCAGAGTTCAGAGGAGGAAGGCCCTGCCAACACCTTGATTTCAGACTCCTGGCCTCCAGAACTGTGAAAGAATACTCTTCTGTTGTTTTTGCCACCAAATTTGTAGTCATTTGTTATGACACCTAATTTGTGGTAATTTGTTATAGAAACTTACATAACCTACTAAATAAATGTAGTAATCTTCACCCAATTGTGACAAGCAAAATGCTTTCAGACATTGCCAAATGTTGTCTCCTGTGGGGCAACATTTGAGAGCCACTGAACAAAATCCCAACTCTTATCGAATAGACTAACAATTGAAACATTTAACAAATCTACAGTCTTTAGAAAGAATAGAAATCTTAGTTACTAACTTTTGGGGTTTTATTTTTTAAAAAGTTTTTATTTGGCATAAGTTACTGTTAAAGTATCTTAGTGACCCACGTAGAGGTGTTTTGAAACAGAATTTTTACGTTGCCCTTTGAAATGTATATTATTGCCAAAATTATATATTTTTTAAAAGATCAACTTATTTCCATTCCTATACCATCTGGTTTTTAAAATAGTTTTACAAGACTGGTAAAAGTGTACATTGTACTTGTCAGTAGGCCTTAAAAAAAACCTTGTCTGTAAAGGCTTCTTGCTCAATAGCTTCCATACTATGCAGAAAATATCAAGAGTTCGAGAGTTCTCTGTGTGGAGTATTATCTGTCCCTGACTTAGAAAGTCTGACTTATAAATGTCCCCATCAGGATTACTATAAGTTTTTGTTTTTTTTTGGAGACAGTGTCTCACTCTGTCATCCAGGCTGGAGTGCAGTGATGTGATCTCAGCTCACTGCAACCTCTGACTGCCAGGTTCAAGCAATTCTCCTGTCTCAGCCTCCCAAGTAGCTGGGACCACAGGCGCATGCCACCATGCCTGGCTAATTTTTTGCATTTTTAATGGAGATGGGGTTTCACCATGCTGGCCAGGCTGGTCTCGAACTCCTGACCTCATCATCTGCCCACCTCGGCCTCCCAAAGTGCTGAGATTAGAAGCGTGAGCCACCGCGCCTGGCCCCGATAACTAGAATTTTTTGACAAGCTTTTTTTTCCCCTTGTTTTTCTTCTTTTTTGGATGAATCTCTCTGGAGTATAATTTCCAGGACTCAGAGATGACTTATTTCCTTTTTCCTCCTTCTGCTGCATTTATGGACAGGGGATAGGGCTACTCTGCTCCTAAAACCCGTAATTCTCCATGTGTTATGTATAATCAGTATTTTACTTAGTAATTAGGTATTTTAAAGCTAAGGTTTAACCATATCATGGCTTAAGTGGCCTTTACAATTTGGCATGGGATCACATGGTTATATATAATATTGCTTCCATGAAGAAATACATTCTTATTTCCAAATCTCTATTTTATGAATAATATGTAATATTCATTCCTATCAGTGTTTCTGTAATTGCGTTGCACATTTATAATGCTGTATATCAGAATGTTCAAATTAAGATTAAGTACTGCATGTTGATAGCAATCAGTATAGAGATGAGAAAGATAAAGAATAATATTTATTTTAATAGTAGTTGCTTCTTACACTTTTTTCTTAATGAAGTTCAGAACCTTCCAAGATTTTAACGTATAATAAAGGGATTTTGGGGGCTTTAGAGAGAATGTTTATTCTTAATCAGAGATGTAGTTGCATTTATTTCCTGATTTAAAAAAGCAAATCTTAAGACCCAATGCAGTTTTCTAGTGTTACTTATTTTTCTTCCCAACTTACTTCAATTAAATGAAGCCCTCAAAATGAAATATGTGAAAATGTTACCTTAATACCTTTAAGTAGAATTATAGCATGTTTATTTCACTTGAAAGTGTTAATAGAATAAATTATAAGCCCTTCTAGCAACACATATTTTAAAATATAATATGTGAAAAACATTTAAGTAGAGACCATTTTGCTATTTCACAGAAAATTATAACAGGTGAAAATTAAGATGTTACTCAATTCTTTGATGCAGTAGTCTCATGCCTCAACTGCCCTGCAAAGAGAGAAAAAAGTCTTTTAATCTCTTGAGCAACTATTTGATGTTACTCTTTCATGTTGATATTTTTGTCTCTACCTGTAAAAGAATGATATATGGAAATTTTCCAGCAATGATTAAGCAAGGGTGAGTTTGATAACTTGAGAAATGCATGTTATGATCTTGGCATCATCACTCATATTTATACAACTTTTCTGATCCTCATTTTTTTTCCCTATCAGATGAGGTTTACAGTGGAGACATATTTTCAAAGCACTGAGCTGGACATATGGCTTTTGGAAACTCTAAGTAACAGTCAGTGACAGAATTTGGATTAAGACCTCACATTCCTTCCTCTCCATTTTATACTTGTTTTTGTGACTCAGCCTAATCCTTTTAGGGAAGTATTCAAACCACATCTGCCTGAGTCTCTTGCCAATTTCCTTTAAACCCCAACCGTTAGCTGAATCAGCCTCCTGCCAGCTGTCCTCCAACTAAAAGCAATAAGGTTTACATTCTCACTTTTTTGGTTAAAAAATATCTTGCCTAAACAAAGAACTTCTTTTATTGTCCTAATACCTTCTGTAGGCTGCCCTGCTTTTCCACTTAAGGCATTTCTGTATATTGCCTCTTTAAGGGACTTTTCCCAAGGCAAAAGCCACACAGCAGTTACACGTGTTCTTTTGCACTTGGGGCTTTTTCAGTGGAACCTGAAGCTTGATCAAGATTAATGCCTTAAAGGGAATATGAAGTTAAGGTACTGGTGGTGTTTGGTTTATGGATGTCTGATTGTATTTTTAATATGTGAGCCAGCAATTGGAAATGGCCTCAACAGCTAGTATATTCTAGAAATACCCAGACTTCCCTACCTCTGGAAACTTGGTGTTTCCTTCCTTTCCTATCCTTCAATTGTCATCAGCTTAGATTGTGCCAAAGCCAAACTTAGACTCATTTTCTCTCCTTGTTCTGACACAGGTCCCTGTTGAGCCCATCCATGACAAGTCCTAGTGATCAGTAAGGGAGAATAGCCCCAGCACTGGAGCTCATCTTCCTGGAATTATCTTCACCCTCCTTCCACCTCCAGGCTCAGGCTTCACACTCTAGCTCATGGGCCAATTTGTATAAAATATACTGGCTAGTTATAGTTAATACTATGCATTAATGGGTGCTGCTTGAAATTTTAATGACTCTCAATCTCAAATTGTGGGCCCAAACCACTACTATTATGATCCATATAGCCCTTTAAGGACCAAGTTTGCCCAGCGTCATACTCCCCATCAGTACCAAGTGTGCATGAGATACTGTGTATATTCACTTACTTAAGTGGAATAGGAATAAGAATGACAGAAAGCACTTTTTCTTTAGTTTATGTCACTCTTATTGTTACTGATACTGTGAACCATAATAATAAATGATGCTGGAAATCTCAAAAAGGTTATGGGCTTGTTTCAGGGATAAAGAGTTTAAAAACCCTTAAGATTGTATTCTGCTGTACAGTGGGGTATCCCTGGGGAGGAAAGCAAAGATATCAAAGCTTACGTTTTGCAGGCTTCACAGAACAGATGATAGAGTAGAATAATGGTTTCCTTCTCATCCACCCCGGCCTGGCTTCCTGTCCATAAGTGAATAGCGTCTGCCTTGATCTTCCTGAAATATTTTGTCTTTAATATAACCTCTAAGTATGCTAGCCCCAAGAATAGAAACAAGGAATTTTCATTAGGAAAATAACATTTATGGGAGCCTTTCTTTTAAGCAGTGTGTATGTGTGTGTGTGTGTGTGTGTGTGTGTGTGTGTGAGAGAGAGAGAGAGAGAGTTGGGGAGGGTGGGAGGGAAGAGGAAGAGAGAAAAGGGGTGAAAAGACAGAGAAGGAGGGTGATGGGAGGAAAGGGAGAATGGGAGAATATGAGTAGGAATATGAATGAATGAGTGAATGAATGAATGAATGAATACTAGACGTGACTGGAGGAAAGGTTTTGTATACTTGATAGCCCAGTGAGAAACTCAGGACATATTTTCCTATATAATCATTGGGAGAGGGTAGTCTGATTTAATATGTTATTTAAGGACTTTTTTTCTTTTTTTAAAAATTATTATAAGTTCTGAGATACATGTGCAGAATGTGCAGGTTTGTTACATAGGTATACATGTGCCATGGTGGTTTAGAAAGTGCATTAAACTTCCAAAGCTGTTTTAGAAGTGATTAAACCTTTGGAACACAGCTTGTTGGAGAGTTAGGTTCTGCTAGGTACGTTATTTTATTAGACAATATTGTAAAAGCAATGTTCTAAAGCTAAAGTAACAAAAATGATCACTAACTGATAACATTTTTTATACATATAAGAAAATGAAACAACTGGAAATCTTGTACTAGAAATAACTTTCTGAGCAGATTATTTTTAAAAAGTGTAATAAAAATGGCTCAGGTTTCATTTAAATTGAACAGGATTTAATTTAAATAACGCAGCCAAGTTTACAATAATAAGCCTTTTTTCCCCCTTCTCTGACTTCTTTGATATATTTGAGTAGTTTCCTGGAAGGTAAGGTCTGGTACTCTAAAATGAAAGGAACAGTAGGCTATGTCGTCAGCCAGGTGCGGTGGCTCATGCCTGTAATCCCAGTACTTTGGGAGGCCGAGGTGGGCGGATCACGAGGTTAAGAGATTGAGACCATCCTGGCCAACGTGGTGAAACCCCGTCTCTACTAAAAATACAAAAATTAGCTGGGTGTGGTGGTGGGCGCCTATAGTCCCAGCTACTTAGGAGGCTGAGGCAGGAGAATAGCTTGAACCGGGGAGGCTGAGGTTGCAGAGATCTGAGACCATGCCACTGCACTCCAGCCTGGGCAACAGAGTGAGACCCCATCTCAAAAAATAAAATAAAATAAAATAAAAATAAAATAAATAAATTAACTTCAAGGAGAGTGAGAGAGGTGGAAATAGAAACTTTGTTTCTTTAATGAAAGTTTTCAAAAGGAGAGAGAAGTGACAGAGGCAGAGGAAACTGAAAGTCAAATGATAGAGGGCATGCCTCTTGGTAACCGTAGCTAGAAAACAAATAGCAACCCAAACTGGCCCGTCAGCCATTTTATCTTCTCTGTTACCTGGTGCTCAATGCTGTCTATTTTGTTTTTTTAATTCCCTTTATTAAGGTCTGCCTGTCGCTCTTCTTTCATCTTCTCTCTCTGCCTCTTCATGTCTTTCCATTTTCTGGCACTCTCATCTAATTCCTTGGTATCTTCAGTTTATTTATGTTTTGTAAAGAAACTATAATAGTAGAATAAAAATGGAAGGTGTTATTTAAAAAAAGCCATCTGATGTAAGTCAGTAGGGATTTTTAGGTTAAAAAAGAAAAAAAAATCAGAATTTTTTTTCACATTTAATAGCCTAATATATCTCTAAGTGTCTTTGAAGTATATAAGACTTTGAGCTTCCTGAAAACACAGTTTTTCATTAATAGTTCACAACAGTGTTTTAGCTGTTTCAAAGTAGTTTTTAGATAGTCATTTACTCTTGATAGGAGTGTGTAATCACGTGTTCTTTCTCTTATAGATTCTCCTTTTACAAGTCCACTTCTCAGAGAAGAAATGATGACAAATAACTTTTCCTCGGAGAGTCATAACATATCACTGACTGGTAAATGTATCATGTTTCAAATAATGCAATTCCAAAAAAAGGGTTTAAGCTATTTTTCTTAAACAAAGCTACTGCTTTTTGCATTGTGAAGTGGTAAACCCTGTTCCTGGCCCAGTGGGAAAACATACCAGTAGTGTGCTGGGAATCTAATGTGGTGAGGACGTTTTATTGGGGGCGCACAAAGGAGGAAAATATTCCAGACATACTAAGGCTAAGAGTGGCTCCCCAGAAAACGGATACCTGAGAAAAGAGAGAATCAATTTTGATTTGCAGATACTCTTATGTTTTCATTAATTCCTGCTGATACCTCCATTACATCACTCTAGGTCAAGAAGATAATTTGTGTATCTGTTGGAAAACCTTTAGCCAGAGAAATTAAAGATGATATCAAATGAGTCACCGTGCTAAGGAGAAGCAAGCAAGGAACTCCAAAATTAAACCCAGCCCTGCTTTCTCTGCTTTTTCTTTCACAGTTTTGGATTCCCTGTTTCCAAAGTAATCTTAGTCTTTTAAATTCCTTAGAGTCATTAATCTGTTTTAGGAACAATATTAAAATTGTATAATTAGAATTTAAAACATCACAAACCTATTATTAAATCAATAGTTAGGTTTTTCCAAATACACATCTAGTGTTTAACTGTCCTCTAGTCTTACGAACTGTTTCTCTATTTCTGTTTAATATGAATAGAAGGTGTGTGTTGCGTGTGTGTGTATGTGTGTGTGCAGCTGTGTGTTTCCCAATCTGATAACAATGGAATGTTTGCACTGAGTTTTTTGGGGGAGCATTTTTTGACTTTGTGCAGCTTTTGTTTGTTCCCAAATGCCCTCATTCCAATGTATAGAGTTCATTCTTGTAAAAAATAATTATTATAACTTTCCTATGTTCTTTTACTTTTTGCAAGTTCTAGTTGTTGGTTGCCTCTGTTAAGATGAAATGTTTCTTTAAGAGACTCATGTGAGAAAGCGATTTGCACATTCTCTAACCAGCCTGGCAATGTTGGCAGCAGGGCACTGCTTACTCAACCAGTACATTTGGGGCCTGGAAACGAAACAGTCAATGCTCAGGGCAGGAGCAAAATATGGACTTTTCAATTGTTATCAGGCTGGTTATTTACTTAACCTGTTTGGAGAGTTTAACTCCTATTCTTTTATTCTGAATAGTGCTATTTAAAGCCATATTCCCACTGTTATAAAGAGACTAATTGTTTGCAACTATCCATTACTTGCCTCTGCCTTGGCTTGATTAAACTTTAGTCTGTCTTTTTTCTTCCTTGCAGACCCCTGAAACATGGCTTGCCCTAAGTCTGAGCAAGCATTAAAATGAAGAACATCTTGAGAATTGGCTGACTGCAAGCCCGATCATGCTGTTTGTGTACACTCTTTCATTTGCCCAGTTTCCCTAAAAAAGTTCCTGCTTTATTGCTTATCCCTCTCCATATTAAAAAATAGCCTTTTCTGTTTACTTTTGGGATGCTTGCAGACCTTAAGTTTGGAGCTTTTTCTCTATTGCAATAGTCTATTGCAATAGTCTTTTTAAAAATAACATCTTCACTCTGGGCAGGGTGGCTCACATCTGTAATCCCAGCACTTTGAGAGGCCAAGGTGGGTGAATCACTTGAGGTCAGGAGTTCAAGACCAGCCTGGCCAACATGGCAAAACCCTGTCTCTACTACAAATACAAAAATTAGCTGGGGATGGTGGTGGACACCTGTAGTCCCAGCTACTTGGGAGGCTGAGGCAGGAGAATCACTTGAACCTAGGAGTTGGAGGTTTCAGTGAGCCGAAGTTGAGCCACTGCACTCCAGCCTGGGGGACAGAGTGAGACTCTGTCAAATAATAATAATAATAATAGTAATAATAATAATGTCTTCATTTAACTTTGGATTTGTTTTTGACAAAAGATTTGACAATTTAGAAACATTAGATCTCCGAGTTGGGCACTGAATGGTTACATTTCCATGTAGGTTGTTGCTCTAGTGCCTTCTCATCAAAAAGTTTGGTCTTAGAAACTACCTTTGCTGAAATACAGTATTTAAATTTGAAGATATATTTATAATTTTTAGTGTCAATGTAAAATAAAAATATCGAGATGAATCTCTAAACAAAATGTTTTATTTGGTAGAACAGAATTGGAGTTGAGGGCATACACAGAGTGGAGTGGTCTTCAGTATGACTGAAAACCAAAGAGAAGTTTAGAGGTTTTATTAGAGAGAAATGTTATATATTGTTTTGGAAGAAAAGTCATTAGCACTAGCAAAGTTTTAGGGAGCTGACAAGCTCTGACTGGTGAGTGATGGTGGTGGGTAAATTAGTCTTAGAGTCATGACGGTTTGTTTCAGAAGCTGCTAGGTAAAACTGTTCTTAAAGTTATACCAGGTCATTTCAGCAGCTAGCTTGCAGTATTAGCCCCGGGCAGGTGCTTTGTGTCCCAAGTGTTTTTTTTTTTTTCTTTTTTTTTCTTTTTTACTGAGTCTCTGGACTCTAATTTAGTTGAATATGACAAGATAACTCCAATTCCTGATTATCAATTTTTACCTTATGAACCATAGACTTTCTTCTTGCTGCTGTTAAGATTTTTAACCTACTATTTGTAAAGGGAGTGTTTTCATATTTTCATAACATTGATATGTGTCAATATTGATTTTATCATTATTCATTGTTGTCTATAAACAATACTAATAACATTTCTATGTTGCTACTTATTATTTTCTCTTTCCCTCTGGCCATTGTCAAAGTTAATCTCTCTGTTAGGATAAAATGTGTCTTGTAGAGAGTTTCAAATACAATACGTTAATTGTAAATTTTGGACCAGAAAGATTTTGGTCTGGCTCTTGACATACATACTTATCCAAAGATTCTTGAGACTGGAAAACATATGGATTCTTGTGCCTGGGAGAATGAAAACATGGCTTTTGATTCATAAAAGCTTACTTATTTAATATTTTTAAAATATTGCTAATTATTTACTTAACAAACTCATGATGTTGACTATGTACCATGTTTGTATTTCTAAATAATTTAATTCTTATAACAGCTCAATGAGGTGGGTAGTGTTACTATTTGTAATTTGCAGGTGAGGAAAGAGAGGCACAAAGAGACGAGTGAACTGACCAGGATCACAGTTCCTGAGTTAGAGCTTATGGTTTTAAATGCAGGCAGCTTGGTGCCCAGTCTGTGCTATTAACCATTATGCTTTGCAGCCTTTCTTTCTGGGCATAATGCCCAGTTACTTGTTTCTTTTAACAGCATTGTTAAATCAATTATATTTATTTTAAGAAGAATGACATTAGTTTTGAAATGATATAGTAAACTATGAAAATAAAGCTATTTTCTAGGTTTATTGCTATTTCTAGGTTTATTTAGTAATAAAGCTATTGCTTTGGAAGTTGCATTTGTTGCCTGCAATCCCAGCACTTTGGGAGGCTGAGGCAGGCGCATCACCTGAGGCTAGGAGTTCGAGACCAGCCTGGCCAACATAGCGAAACCCCGTCTCTACCAAAAATACAAAAATTAGCCAAGTGTGGTGGCGGGCACCTGTATTCCCTTCTACCTGGGAGGCTGAGGCAGGAGAATCACTTGAACCTGGGAGGCGGAGGTTGCAGTGAGCCGAGATTGTGCCACTGCACTCCAGCCTGGGTGACAGAGCAAGTGTCCATCTCCCCTGCCCCCTAGAAAAAAAGAAATTGCACTTGCTTAATCATAAATTTGTGAAAGTAATTGACTTGACTGAAACTAAAAGTATTTTTTCTACTTTCAGAGGTTTTAAAACAGATCTTTTGATAATGGACTGTTTTTATATCGCTGTACTTAATTTTCCAATGTCCATAGTATTTGGAATTCATTGTATTGTTTGTATTACCACAGTATATTTTTATTTTTGTTTTTTTCCTCTCTGCATATTAGTGTTTAGTTTGTCAATCAGTGTGTTATAGTTTAACGGAAGAGATTGAAATAAAAATAAACAGCTGACAGTTTCCTTGACCACCTTGTTAACGTTGGAATCAGCTCTCCTGTGTTGACCCAATGGCACATTTTATTTACATGTTGAGATGTGAGCAGCTGTCCCACAAGGTCCTTGTGATACAAGGAGATAATATAAGCAGACATTAGAGGTGCAGATGTGCAAATTAGGGCACAATGTAAGATTCGGGAAGATTAGTCAAGATAAGGAAAAACAACCACATTGTCTAAATCTCGGCCAGCAAGAGGTCTAGGTTAGGATCACCCAGATTCTAGGGGCAGGTGATTGAGAAGATTGAGAAGAAGAAAAGAAGTGAAAATACTTTATTGCAGAAAAGATTCTAGCATGACTCCAGTGCGGCAAATGTTAGGATATTTTTCAGACGTACTCATCAAACTTGATATGTAGACTGTTGATGTACAGAGATAAAAATTGAGACCTAACATTCATAGAGAGTAAGAGAAAGCGAAGATGGAAGAGGGATATACCCATAGCAAAAAAAGTGGCAGTGGCTGTGATCAACTTTTGTTCTATATCAGTTTTTTTTGTTTTTGTTTTTGTTTTTATTAACAGAAGTATTGATGTTTGGGGCTGGATGATTCTTGGTTATAGGAGGTTGTTTGCAGAATTGTGGGTTGTTTAACACCATTCCTAGCCATTACCCACTAGATGTGAGTAACACCCGCTAAGTTATGACAGCTAGATATGTCTCCAGATAATTGTCAAACATTCCCTGGGGGACAAAATTTTCCCCATTTGAAAATTATCCCCACTGTTCTATACATTAAAAATGAGAGTCCTGCACATGTTTCCCATCCCCTTATTGTGGGAATACACATGATTTAATAATCTTGTGATTAACATTTAGTAAAGAATCTCACCATAAAGTTAGATGATGGTGCTGTATCACAGGCACAGGACCTCACACTCTGTAAGTTGGACCTGTCTCTTCCCTCCCTACTACTGGTGTTCAAATCCTTCCTCTCTTTAAGAATGGAGCCAAGATCCCATCTTCAATAAAGCACATATCAGAGAAGCATATACGTTCCTGCTTCTCTGATATGTATTTACTGTATTTTTGTTAATTTTTAATTCTGTAAGTAAAAATGAGTTCTGTTTTGAAAATACTAAAACATTATTTTCAGCATTAGAGTAAATTAGAAAATCTGAAAACCCTCCTGCCACACCTATGAATATCTAAAATACAGTAAACATTCTTTTAAATATATAGCAATGTGCACAAAAGTAAAGAAGTTTCTACTGATCAAAATTGGTGATCAGGGCGTGAAACCTGTTAACTGATATTGTGTTAGGTTTCCTGTGTTTGTTGCCAAGATATTTGAGTTTTAAGAGCTACAAAAATATAAAAAACAAGGCCTTGAGTTCATGCAAGGAGGAGAGTTGGAACTGAAAACCTACAGAAAACTATCCTTCCTAGGCTGTAAATGTAGAGAAAGGTTTGATTTAGGGAAGAAAATCAGCCGACAGCACAAGATGACAAGTTGGCTTCTTTCTTTTAAAGTTTTGTTGGGCATTTAAACCAAAAGATTCCCAGTATTATCTGCCAATTACAAATAATATGAATAAAAATGTATTTTTTAAAAAAACCTCCAAATCCCTGAAGATTTCCCTTAGTATTTAAAGATGTGGGCCTGTCCTCAACATAGTTTAAATTGCAGATTTACATTACCTGCATTATACTGTACAGGAGCCTCCGAGCTGAGAAATAACACAAAAATGACCCTGGCAGGTAGTACTTCCACAGGAAAGCAATGAAAAACCCTCTGTGGAAGAATGCATTGTCCATCCTGGTGACATAATCCCTGCTGTTACATGTCTCAACATGTCACAAAACAAAAATATAAAAAACAAACACACAGTCCCTAATAGAGCTGAGGAGCAGTAGGATTAGACATTCCAGAGCTTCAGATTATAGAAATACTAGGTAGAGAAATAAAACAAGTATTAAAAACATGAGAATGAATATCATACTGTTTTTTTAAAAAAACAAAGCAATTCAAAAAATATCCAAATAGAACTTCAGGAGGTGAAATAAAAAACTTGACTGATGAGGTTCAAGTCTCATTGAATTACCCACCATTTCTATCTCTCTTCTCTCTCCGCTTTTCCAATGGTATACACTGTTCAATGTGTTTCTTTCGCATGCTGTGTGTGTGTGTGTGTGTGTGTGTGTGTGTGTGTGTGCGTCCATAAAAACTATGTAGTATTGTTTGTTTTCTTTAGTTTTAGTGGTATTAGTCCATATGTATTGTTCTGAAAATTGATTTTTGTCATTCAACATTAGTTTTTGGAGATCTAGTCATATTGCATGTGAATCTAGCTTGTTTTTTTTTCCACTTGTATGCACAGTATAAATACACCAGCTTACTTAGACATTTTTTTTCCTAATGGACCCTAGTTGGCTAATATATTTTTTGTTATAAACCATGTAGCAAGGGATACCCTACATATATCTCTCTGGGCATAATTGTGAATGTTTCTCTACGATAAATACCACAAAGTAGAATTGCTCATTTAGAAATTATGCACATCTTTATTTTAATATATATTTCCAGACTGGCCTTCAAAACATCTTGAGAGTTGACCCCTTCCCCTGACCCACATACTAGGTTTATATTTTATTTTTTGAATTAATTTAAATGAGGTAGGCATAAATTTTGGATACTGAATTTTTACTTTTTATAGAAGTTGCGAATATTTTTTCCCACTTTAAACTTTTATGTGGTGTTTTTTAATTGTGAAGAAGTTTCATTATATTTCCTCCTATTATTTGCATACATTTCCACCTTTCACTTTTTAACCCATTTATGATATAGTTTTATGTCTTGTAAGTGAGAAGGAACTAATTTTATGGTTATTATTTTGTACTGTTAGCCAGCGTCTCAACCCTCTTAACTGAATAGTTCTTTTCCTGATAGCTTTGAAATAGTACTCTAATCATATTTCAGTTCCGAAACTCCGTTCTGTTTCTCTACTGTTACGTTGTTTTACAAAGTTATTAAAGTACTTCCCAAAGTGAGAAGAACATTTTACTTTGTAACCTGATGCACCAACTGCATGTTCACACACATATGAAACAAAATATTCATCAAATAACACCTACACCTGATAGGCTTCTTATACTCTGGTAATTTCTCTTTTACTCCAATCCTAACAAATCTGTTGGTAACTATTAAATTGATTTCCTGATTCACTAATAGATTTTTGCATGCAGTCTGAAAAGTTTTGCCTATTTTATTTCATTAATTTCTTGGTATTTTATGGTGTAATTAACATGTTAGTGTTATTTTTAAAAACATCTTTTTATCTGTTCTTTTTAAAAAAACAGATTTTCTTTCTTGGACTTTCATTCTTTCACGTGCACTTCTTTTTTTTTAAATTATACTGTAAGTTTTAGGGTACATGTGCACAACGTGCAGATTTGTTACATATGTATACATGTGCCATGTTGGTGTGCTGCACCCATGAACTCGTCATTTAACATTAGGTATATCTCCTAATGCTATACCTCCCCTCCCCCCCCCCACCCCACAACAGGCCCCAGTGTGTGATGTTCCCCTTCCTGTGTCCATGTGTCCTCACTGTTCAATTCCCACCTATGAGTGAGAACATGCGGTGTTTGGTTTTTTGTCCTTGCGATGGTTTTGCTGAGAATGATAGTTTCCAGCTTCATCCATGTCCCTACAAAGGACATGAACTCATCCTTTTTTATGGCTGCATTATGGTGTATATGTGCCACATTTTCTTAATCCAGTCTATCATTGTTGGACATTTGGCTTGGTTCCAAGTCTTTGCTATTGTGAGTAGTGCCACAATAAACATACGTGTACATGTGTCTTTATAGCAGCATGATTTATAATCCTTTGGGTATATACACAGTAATGGGATGGCGGGGTCAAATGGTATTTCTAGTTCTAGATCCCTGAGGAATCGCCACACTGACTTCCACAATGGTTGAACTAGTTTACAGTCCCACCAACAGTGTAAAATTGTTCCTATTTCTCCACATCCTCTCCAGCACCTGTTGTTTCCTGACTTTTTAGTGATCGCCATTCTAACTAGTGTGAGATGGTATCTGATTGTGGTTTTGATTTGCATTTCTCTCATGGCCAGTGATGATGAGCACTTTTTCATGTGTCTTTTGGCTGCATAAATGTCTTCTTTTGAGAAGTGTCTGTTCATATCCTTCACCCACTTTTTGATGGTTGCATTTCTTAAAATTGGGTTCTGTAAAAAGTACTTTTGGAATTTGATTCTTCACCAACTCTGTAGATTTATTTTGGGGAAAATTAATGTTTTTGTACTATTGCCATCTGTGATTTAGATCTCATTTGATTTACAGTATCTGTTGTAGTTAGACTTAATTGTAGTTATTTATGTTTGAGTTATATGTCCCCTGCTAGATTAGTAATTTTGAAATCCCCTCTGTATCACATATAGCATATAAAAGTCCTAAACAAATTTGTTTTGGCCAATGGATGAGTCAACTGTGTGAGACAAGAACTTCTTACTCATTTCTTGCATATCCCATAAAGTACTTTCCGCCTGGAATTCGTCATATAAATCATGAGGCAGAATTTTAATATGCTTGAACCTTCAGTCTAAGGGAAGGTGCCTTATCTGTCTAAAGAAGTGATTCATGTTTTAAGTACTATATTCCAGGAGCTACAACCACTTCAACAAAAATTTATGGAAAGCCTGGTTTACAGTAGTGAACATGGCAGACTTCCCTTTCTGCCCTCCTCCCCCCATGTCATACAGTATATGTTTCAGTGAGAAAGACAATGAATAAGTAAACAAATTAACATGAAAGGTGAAACCGGACAGTGCCAAATGCTAGGAAGTATATAAAGGAAATGTGATAGAGAGAGTCTGTTGTTAGCAGTGTTGTAAGGTTAGAGGAGCCCTTTCTGCAAAGAAGGCATGTGACCTGAGACAGTCAGTCACTTGGGGTATGTACAAACTGTAAGTACTGCCTCTCTGAGTGTCTGCATGGCTAGCACCTTAGAAGTTGATACCATGAGACATAAACCATTGTAAGACTAAGTATCAAGGACTGGCATCAGGTGTAAACACCTGCAGTTTGGAGAAATTCATTACCAAGGTGGCAGGCCATGCTTGCAGTTTACATTAGGTATTTGTGAGCCGTTATCTTGATCTGGTGTGTACTGAGGCTTGTGTTTACCTCTCCTTTGATGGAATCCAGTTACTTCTATTGTATTTTATTTTTTAAATTCTGGGGTACATGTGCAGGATGTACAGGTTTGTTACATAGGTAAACGTGTGCCATGGTGGTTTGCTGCACCTGTCAATCCATCACCTAGGCAGTAAGCCCAGCATACATTAGCTCTTTTCCCTAATGCTCTGCACCCCCTGCCCTCCATCGGCAGGCCCCAATGTGTGTTGTTCCCCTCCCTGTGTCCATGTGTTCTTACTGTTCAGCTCCCACTTATAAGTGAGAACATGCGGTATTTGGTTTTCTGTTCCTGTGTTAGTTTGCTGAGGATAATGGCTTCCAGCTTCGTCCATGTCCCTGCAAAGGACATGATCTTGTTCCTTTTTGTGGCTGCATAGTATTCCATGGTGTATATGCACCACATTTTCTTTATCCAGTCTATCATTGATGGGCATTTGGGTTAATTCTATGTCTTTGCTGTTGTGAATAGTGCTGCAATGAACATACATGTGCATGTGTCACTTTTAAATCCTTTGTTCCATGCGATGTAACCATGATGGGGAAAGAAGATGAAGGGATGAAGAGGCCAATCTTGAATGCTTTCCACAACCTCTCCAGTCTTCACTAATTGTAGCAACATTTTTTATCAGTTTTATACAGTTATCTGTGTGTGTGTGTGTGTGTGTGTGTTTGTGTAGGTGGGGGTTCTGTTTAAGTTTTCCTGTGATTTATTTCTGAAACAATTCTGCTACTAAAATAATTTTGAAATCCATTAGAATAATCCATTTCAAAATTTAGATGGTTCTCATACTGGGGAATCAAATGATATGACATTGTCATTTGCTGTTCCTTTCTTCCATTATATTGAAGTGGATATGTGCAAAATGGTTCAAAATAAATGAAACCTTTTTATCAAGGTAGAGAAGGCAGAAATTAGATATAAAGATTGGAGGCAAGTTGTTATGGCTTGAGATGATTTTGAATTGTAAATGTAGAAGAGATGGAAAAAATACTAAAGTGTGATTTATAGCTACAAGAACAAAAGGGCAGGACTAGCCATGGAGGGGAGCATACAGGGCCAGGGACTGGCTGATCTGAGTCCTGGACTGCTCCCTCAGCCTGGATCTTGTCCCCTGTGTAACCTCAGGTATTGTCTTTCAGATGTACTGAACTGGTACTATGATTACCACTTTGCAGAATTTATTCTAGGGACCAAACATTATCATATGTTCTAGATATTTGTGAGCTGCCAAGTGACATCAGTGCTATGTAATTTTAGTCAAATGGAAGGAGTGCATAGATGAAGTATCTAGTGTAAATCTTGATAGGTGTATATGGATTAGGTTAATGATCTCAAGCCCAGAAACAGTCTATAGCCAGTTAAGCAGGAAATAACTTGTTGAATAAAGGATTTTGGCTAGCAGAATTGATGAGAAAACTGGAAATCAAGTTCTGGCAATGCCAAGGACCTCAGGATGACAGACAGCAAGGATTACTGGAAGAGTCTGCTTAAGATATTTCTGCAGGCACTGGACTCTTGATACTAGGGCCTCGAATAAAGGCACGTCATATATTTTTAGTAAAATTGTTGAACGAGTGGATAAATGAAAAGTGTGTGGTAGGTGTTCAGTAAATAAGTGTTAAATGAGTGAGTGAAAGAATAATGAGGCACAATCACTGCTAGACACTTGCCATTGCTATTGTGATTAATTTTCAGTTCTGCCTAGGTCCCTAACTCCCTCCCTCTAACTTTAAAGCCATGAGTAGAAGGTTATAATTAAAGTGGCCAAACCCTAGTGCTCAACTGTGCAGAGAGAAGACATATCTGTTCTTAGGTTTCTGCAGTGAGTGAGTACTTTGCCTATCACCAAACCTTACATTGATGGGAAGGGTGTTTGGATTCTGGTTGTCCAAAAATATGATCAGTGGTCCCCACTATAGTGTTGGATTAACTTCATGTTAATTATTTGGAAACAGTGGCAACAAATGTATTTGGTTACTAAAACAGTGTAACCATTTACTGTAGTTTTCCTGCAACTGATGTAAACAATAGTTGCAGTGTTGTTCTCTATGTTGTAGAAAAATATATTTAATTATTGGATTGTTACCCAATGTTATTGTCTCAAATTAAATACTACATTGTTGAAACAAGAGACATGCAATTCTGGAATTCAAACAGAATTGTTTTTTTCTTTGAAATGATGTTAAATCAGTTTAGAAAGTAGAGAAATGACCATTACATGCCTTAATTTCTGTTACTAATTGAAGTGGAGGAAAACAGTGACTGATAGAAGCTTTGTTTAGTGAAATTCAACTAGCATCTCCTCATAAATAATTTTAACATATTTTCCAAAATATTGCCGTATCTTTGATGAATTATTTTGGAAAACCTGGCTTCATTTGTGTAGAAGCCATTCATGTTTTCTGGTATTTCTTTCTTTTGAGGATGTCTGTGTAAAAAAAAATTCTAAAAGTCTGAAAATAGGCTCAGCTCATATAACACCAGCCACATAGTTCATAGGTCTTGAGGGAGTCTCCAGGGATTACTTGGAGATTTTATATACATATAAAAAAGTGTATCAAAGTGTATATGTACTACATTTTACTCTAGTTGGGTTTATATAATTTCAGATTTCTCTGTGCACATTGGTGATTTCACATTTTAAGTTTATGGGATTCAGGAAGCACATATGTTTTAGGCTGTATCACATTGGTGTGGCACTAATCAGATGGCATGTAAATAACTTGTTGATAGGATCACTTGATAAACTATCATGATTCTTCAATCCATGTGAGACTTATTTGGGAGAGAAGTGAAATTACAAGAATCAAGGGAATAGTATTATGTTTTATAAATTTTGGATATAAACTTTAAGAATTTTATTCTTATTCATAAGTTAACTCCATATGTTTAAGACGCACAACATTAATGATAAAAATAAGATCCATTGCATCATTTTTATATAGGGGTGTTGGCCTCATGTTAGTGTGGCCTTCTGTTTCTGTAAGGATTCTGGATGTTTAATAGACATTTTGGGTTGCATCATGAAACTTTATTGACTTTTATGGTGAAATTGTTACAGGGCAGGTGAATCCCAACATTGGGGTTTAGCCCTAGAAGGTTGGCTCAGGAAAGAATTTTCAAGAGTGAGCTGGTGGTAGAAAAATCAGCTTTATTGAGGCAGGGGTGTTACAGCTCTGTGACTTCTCCTTCAGAGCAGGAGTACCCCAGGGCAGTGTGTCAAGAGTAGCAGCTCAGGGGCAGTTCTGCAGCCATGTTTATACTACTTTTAATTATGTGCAAATTAAGGGGCAGGCTATTCAGAAATTTCTAGAAGACAGAAGGTAACTTCTGCGTCATTGCCATGGAAAGGGATGGTAACTTCTGGGTGTAGCCATGGCAATGGTAAACTGTCATGGTGCTGGTGGGTGTGTCTTATGGAGAGTAGCTTTCGTTGCCTCTTCCTCGTTTCTGTCAGTCTTCAATCTGGTCCAGAGTCACATTCCACCTCCTACCTCATTATGAATAATGAAAAGTCAGGCTGATAGGGCTCTGAATTTTCTATCTTGGCTTCTATCAGAGTTGTCCCATCTAATCCGTCGTATATGTCACAGTTCACTTAACTGTTTTTAGTAAGAGTTTCTGTCTTTAAAGCATGTTTGGAAACACTATCCTATGCAATAAATTTTAGTTGGCTTCTTCCATATTTTCTTTTTCTTAATAAAGAACAAAGCAGACTTTTATTTCTAGTGAAATGTTTACAAGATTGGGTCCTGAATAGACCCAAGAAAATTAATGTCATTTCTCTGAAGACTGCTAATTGCTGAAAGGCCCATATACTTTAAAAATGTTATCTATGAACATAAGAAATTATTTAGACAGGTATAAATTACTATACGGTTTTAAGAACAGTGTTAAAAATATGTTTCAGAAACAACAAATTGTTATCGTTTTAGAAATGCTGATGTCATAGATGTTTTTGCAGCACTCTAAAGCAGCAAAAATGCATTGCAGTTGTGCAGTATTAAGGAAGTTGAAACATTGTTGACTGAGCTCACGTTAGTTTGTTGGCTAACCACAAAATATGTAAAAAGGTAGAGCTTTCTGCATGTTTTTGATGCTGTGATTTCTTGACAGGAAGGAAAGCAAACTGCAGAAGCACAGCAAACTGCAGAAGCACCTGCAAAGTATTATAGGAAACAGTGAGACAACGATTAGGGCTTGGAGGATGGCCTACCATTAAGAAAAACTGTGTTGCATTTTAAGTTATGTAAAACTATGTTTAGTTGAAAATGTGTATTTTTAAAATATCTTGATTTCACTGTTCATTTATCATCACATTCACATTGGTATATAGCTACACTGTACATTTCTTTAATCTTCTATTAATATTTTCTTTTATTTAAAATCTTGGTTCAACAGTTTGAAGGTGATGAAGTTAATTCCATTGTAATGAGAATTTAATATGTTTGAGAGTTGGTATATTCTGTTGGTTATCACAATCTGGACTCAGGCATTCCTAAATCTGAGATTCAGTGTTGCCTTTGCCTTGATGTGTGATTTTAGACAAGATAGTCAGCCTCTCTTTGCCTCATCTCTAAAATTGGAATTGTAACAGTGATACTTACCTCATAAAGCTGTTGTGAAGATTAAATGATTTAATCAACATATAACCCTTAGCACCATATATGATAGTTTTTATAATATTCCCCAGTGAGGTAATGGTGAGAAGTGGGCATTTATTAATTGCTATATTATATTACTGTTGATGTTTATATATATACTGTTGGTGTATATATTAATTGCTATATTACATTTATTAATTGCTATATTACTGTTGGCTTTTGTTATGATAGAACATTTTACAATCTCATGAAATATTATTGTCCCGCCTTACAAATAAGGAAACTGATGTCTAATACAAAGATACTTTGATTTTCAAATGCAAGGTATAGAATCAAGGCAGTTAAACAATTTGAGTTTTGCTCAAAGAGAGAGTTTTGCTTCAAGAGAAACTGGCCAAGAGAAATTAGATAATTTGCCTGGTCTTGGTGAAAGATAATAAAGGCCAGTAATAGGAGGGTTGGATAAAACTGGGCAAATTTGTTTGACATTTTAGCGGTAGAATCAACTAAATACTACTGCATGTGATTCAGTGTTATAGGTCAGTGCAAGGAAACATTAATAGCTCGCTCTCGGATATTTTGAGTTTGAAGTTCCCATGGGATATCCAGATTTAGACACTCCGTAGACCCCTGGAGCTATAAAATAAAAAAAAGACTTCAGTGGAGGTTCTAATTTTGCAAGTAAAGAGCATTAGAGTTAATAGTTGAATCCAACAAAGGAGTGCCAAATTGAGAAGTAAAGAGACCAGAGAACAAAATCCTAATGGGCACCAACATTTAAAAGGTAGTTGGAATAATTTGGTGTGGCTAGCAAAATGTTTAAAATATACTAGGATAGTGAAATAGAGCACAGTAAAAGGAACTGCAAGGAATAAGGTAGCCTCTGGCAATATATGTATTCTAGAGACATCAAATGTTATTTTTCTTTTTGAGCATTAAATTCAATTCAGCAATTTTGCAATTATACAAGTAGTTATTTCAAGCATGTGCTCACAAAGCACTTTGCATGAGCTGTACTTCACTATCTGCAAACCTTGCATCTGGTCCTTGCTTATGGAAGCATTTTGAAAAGTTTCAAATGTAATTAAAAGTGATAGAATTTTTTTTTTTTTTTCCTGAGACAGGGCCCTGCTTTATCACCTTGCCTGGAGTGCAGTGATGCCACCTTAGCTGACTGCAGCCTCAACTCTCAGGCTCAAGAGATCCTCCCACCTCTGCCTACGACTAGATGGGACCACAGGCATGCACTACCAAGCCTGGCTAATTTTTTCTTTCTTTCTTTTTTTTTTTTTTTTTTTTTTTTTTTTTGAGATGAGGTCTCACCATGTTGCCCAGGCTGGTCTAGAACGCCTGTGCTCAAGCAATCCCACACACCTCAGCCTCCCAAATTACTGGGATTACAGGCATGAACCATTGCACCTGACCACTTTATTTGAGTTGTATTATTTTTCTTTCTACATTTTGGCTCTGCATTCTACATTTAATCATACTATACCATTATTGAGAATGAGAAGAGCTTGAGAAATTTGTTTATATGATGCACTACCGTCTTCCAAACACAACTCCTTCTCTTCCCTTAAGAGTAATTACCACTATTCTGATTTTTATGCAGTCACTTTCTTGCTTTTCTATATTGTTTTATTACCCAGGTATGCATCCCTAAATATTACAGTTCAGTTTTGCTTTTCTTTTAAAGGTATTTTTTGAGTATCTTATAATCTTCAGGTGCCCCAAACATAGCACCTGACCTCCAATACAGAGACATCTCTCTCCCTTTTAAAATTTATCTATTGAAAAAACCAGGCCAGGTGCGGTGGCTCATGCCTGTAATCTCAGCACCTTGGGAGGCCAAGGCAGGCAGATCACCTGAGGTCAGGAGTTTGAGACTAGCCTGGCAAACATGGTGAAACCCCATCTCTGCTAAAAATACAAAAAAAAGTTAGCCAGGCATGGTGGCATGCGCCTGTGGTCCCAGCTACTTGGGGGGGCTGAGGCAGGAGAATCGCTTGACTCTGGGGGGCGGAGGTTGCAGTGAGCTGAGACAGCACCATTGCACTCCAGCCTGGGCAACGAGAATGGAACTCCATCTCAAAAAAAAAAAAAAAAGACAGAAAAAGAAAAAAACAGATCATTTATTATGTAGAATTTTCCCAGAATCTGGATTTTGTTGATTACTTTCGTGAAATGTAGGTTAATGTGTTCTTCCATAATCCATATTTCCTGTAAACTGGGAATTGGATCAAGAGACTTAACCAGTTTCAAGAACCTCCTCCAGCACCTTTTTTGACAAGACTATATCCTAGGTAGTGGGGTATTCTTCCTCAAGAGAGACATAATTCTGTTTTTGAAATTATTGCAGCAGCTGATGCAAAGTGCCTAGATCCATGATTCGCTAGGGGTTGCAGCATCATTATGGTCTATTTGTATGATTTCTTTTTTATTCATTTGCTGGAATTTTTCTATAAAGAGAACGTTTAACTTCTCTACTGTTTGGTTAGCCAGTGATACAGTTAGTGTAGGACAAACAAGTTACATGCTTAATATTTTTTCTTTATTTGCCACTGTTCAAAATTAAAGTTAGCTTTTTTGTGTTTTCCCTAAGTGTGTGTGTGTGTGTGTGTGCATGCGCACGCACGTGTGTGTGTATGTATGTATTGTTGGATAGGTAGTGGTTGGGAACCTGAGGGTTAAACTGAAGAAACAAAAGACAAGTAGAGGCTCTTACTGCTCTTGCTCTAGTGCACCCTTTTTTTTTTACACCAGTATCCCAGAAATCTGGGTTTCTGGGATACTGGTAAAAAAAAAAAAAAGCTTGTACTTACCTGCTGGGTCAGAGGTCCTGAAATCTCAGGCTTTGGAAATCGGGTTGGAGTGGAAGGGTGGAGAGTCCTAACCATTCCATATTCCTTGCCAAACTGTCAGGGAGGAACTTTTTCTCTGTAATTCTGTACAGTTTCAGGCTCAGTGAATTAAACTGACAAAAGATAGATTAGCAAAACAAAAAGTGTATTTAATCACATATGGACAAAATTTACAAAAACATGTAGCTCAAAGGGGCAGTTAAAAGTGGGGGCTTATATACGATCTTAGTAGGGTAAGGAGAGGAGGAGAGAAAGGCCGCTTATGGAAAAACGAAATGAGTTTTAGGAAAGATAAATGAGCCTTTTAGATAACAGGTGGAAGATACAGTTTTGTGACAGTGTCTGTTTAGGTGTGGTGTGAAGATTTCTCTTGTTCAGTGATAAGAGTCTATTCTCCCTATTGCTCCTAGGGAGGGGATTTATGACAATGGAGGTTTTTTGGAGTTCCTTTGAAAGGCTCTGCTTTTAGTCAGAGTAGCTTTTTAGGAACTCAAATGCCTTCTGCTCAAAATAATCTGTACGTTATCTTGGCATATTCTGGACCCCTTCAGTGTGTGTGTGTGTGTGTGTGTGTGTGTCTGTGTGTGTCTGTGTGTGTGTGTGTGTGTTGTTTTCAAGATAAACACCTCAACTTCCCTAAAGCTTCTCTAAGGGTTAGCTCCTTCTCTTCCCACCTGTAGATGGGAAGAGAAATTGAGAACCTTTCAGACTACTTTTTAGGTACAAGTTTAAAAAATTTGCTAAGAAGGAAGGTCTAATGTTAAGCGTTCGTATGATAATCAATCAATCCAAAATAAATATCTATTTTGAAAGTCAAAAAGAAGGATAAACACCTCATGAATTCATACTGATATTGAAATTCAGTTAAAATTCAGAACTACTGGATGCTTATTTAAATTCTCTGTCCTGTACCTATGTCTATATCCAGTCCCTACAGGTTCTGAAGAAGACTAGGAATGGTTAGAATATAATATATCACTCAAATCCACGTTACAGACAAAACATTCTCATAACAACTACCAACAACGTGATTACTCAAAATTACTGAAACAGGCATTCCATTCTCACCCATGAGTGTGTGTTTGTATTTATAGTTGTGCTGTTTTTACACTGTCAGAGCATATGGCACGTTATAGGGTACTCTCTACCCTATATTCTGTTTAGTACAGAGCTTAAGGAGGTAACTATCACAGCTTTAGGTTTTTTTTTAATTGTGTTAATGTTGGATCAAAACTTTTCTCTAGGTGTGCATATAAAAGGGAATAAGAAAGGGAACCAACTATGTTGATAGAGGAATAAGTCTTCAAATGAATGTTACATTAAGAAATTGTCTGGAATTGTGATAATGTTTCCAATTCATTTTTATAATCCAGAATATCGCCTCCTTCCTTCCTTCCAAAAGAAAGGCAAAATCTAACAAAATGGAAAAAAGTATTTAGGCTAATAAGGTAGCAACCTAGTTAATTTTTTCTCTCCAACAGTATTTTAGGGCTTTCTTATTTTACATGAGACGATGCTGGAGTAGAAGGACACAGAACACTTTTTACACACATTTAACTTTTTTACTTTATCAAAGTAGAAATTACCATTTTGTTTTTGGCATTTTTAAGCACTCCAAAATGTTTACCAATGTACCCCTCCTTTTCAGACAGGACTTGGGATAAATGGACTTTCGCACATATTTAACTCTAGTAACAATATTTTACATATGTACACTTATTCCATATATATTCCTTAGTTATTTGATAGCATTTTCCACAGTGGAGTAATAAATTCTGTTCATTAGGTTCATTTACAATGAACTACCAGTTAATCTTGGAAAATTTTAGTTTCAGAACTTCTGTTAAATTATATTAAGAATGTTTCTTTTTTGGAGGTAACTGTTTGAAATTATTTATGACTACTTAAAATGAATCTGACCAGTGCTTCCTTGTATATGTAATATTGGAGTTAGCCCCTGAAATTTGCTTTAAGTGTTTCAGTGTTGAATCTGTTTCTAAATATTCATTATTACATGGTGCACAAGTGACACTCCGTATATTCCACACAGACTTTTACCTTTCTGTATTATTAAGAAAATAATGCATTAATCTGATTTTTCAGTAATTAGTAATTTTAGGTTGAAGATTATCCAAAAGAAACAAGCTTATCACAAGGGGCCATCATCAATATGATCCAAATCTGGTTCAAACATTCAAAACTTCAAAGATAATTCATCTTTCGCTAATGCTTGTGGTTCTATTGTTCCCTTGAAAAAAAATAAAAACAGTTGCCTTCTAATAAACATTGTTGAGTTAAAAAAAAAAAAAGAAATTGTCAATAAAACACTACTGTTAACAATATAAAATGTTTTATATATTAGATTCCTCTGAATATAACTTTCACATTTTGTCCTCTTTTGTGCCAACAGAACATTCTAGTATGCTAGTAGAAAAAAATATCACTTTGGAAAGGCCTTCTAATGTAAATCTCACATGCCAGTTCACAGCATCTGGGAATTTGAATGCAGTAAATGTGACTTGGAAAAAAGATGGTGAACAACTTGAGAATAATTATCTTGTCAGTGCGACAGGAAGCACCTTGTATACCCAATACAGGTGAGTATACAAATTTTAACCTACCTTGCTCACCAAAAGTAGCTTGATTCTAAATATTCTTGCTGACTGAGCATTCTTTCCTCTGCAGCCACTTGAATGTTATGCTAATATTCTAATTTGCATATTTACAGAATTATTTCTCTTTTTTAATTTTGATTAATGGCTAAGTCTTTTCATTTTCATTAAGAAGGTTTTGAGAACTAAGCCTATATTAATAACTTGAATTATCTTTAGGTTCACCATCATTAATAGCAAACAAATGGGAAGTTATTCTTGTTTCTTTCGAGAGGAAAAGGAACAAAGGGGAACATTTAATTTCAAAGGTCAGTATTAATAACTTGAGGAATAGTTAATAACTTCAGCATTATGTTCTTAGATTTCTCAATCCTGTAATTTTTAAATTATTTTTACAATAATAAACCTAATGTAGCTGAAAGAAAGTCATATGCTTTCCAGAGCCACAAGGGGCAGCCTTGAAAATTGTCTTGTATCCCCCAAGTCCAATTCCTTCCTGCTTCTATTCGTCAATTTAAAACACAGGTTTTAGTTCAAAAGGCCAGCCTACCACATTATTAGTGAATTATATCAGTCGCCTGAATTTCTTTATTTATCCCTTTAAATTCATAGCTTTTATAATTGTCCTCCACATCTCTAAGTTATTGTGGTCCCAGCCTCTGAGAGTGTGGGTTGATGTTCTATATCAATAGCTCCAGGACATGGGATTTTAGGATCCATAAAACTTAAAAATAATATGGAGATGCACAAAGGGTTGCCTACTTTTTATCTTACCAAGTAAGGAGGTTTAAAGATATATACAAGCCCCAGAATATCATCCACATTTCTTTTCCTTGGAAACAAACGAATTAAAATATTTTACTATTACCATCATTAAACCAAAACTCAGGAAGGTCTCAATCTCATAATAAAGACTAGTTATTTGAATTAGATAATTATCATTATGAAAAACCCAGTATTTTGTGGTGATTAGTGAACCATAATATCGTGCTGGTATTTGGGAAATGCAATCTGTTGCCATATTAACTACGTTGGACTCTGCTTTGCACTAATTTCCCAGGAAACATGAAAATTTTAACTTTTCCTAAAACTCCTAAAGCCCGACTGTCTGCCGTGACAGAATGTGGATGCTATTCTCAAGGCTCCATCAATAGCAGAATGGCTTGCTTCACCATTGCCATGATCTAGTGGTTCACTCTTTTGTCCCTCATTGCATCCCTTCTGCACTCACAGAGTCATTTTATTTTTATGGCTTTGTAATTGTTCCAATGTGGTGAATATAATAAATTCTTGTATTTATATGTCTTGGTCTCTCCAAAAGCAGAAACTAGTATCATTCTTTGATTATTTTAGTCGTGTATATTCTTTCTTAACTTTTTTCCCTCCATTTGCCTTTAACTTAGTGAAGGACTAGATAACACCATATACGTTTCCTTTCAGTTTCCTTTTCCTTACGCATTTCATTTTTCCCTCTCCTGCCTCATCTGCCCTTCCCCTCCTCTTTCCTTAATCTCTCTTTTCCTTTCCCTTTTTCTGTCCTTTCTTCCCTCCCACCTTTTGAGTTCGTTTTCTTCCTTCCCTTCCTTCCTCCTTCCTTCCTTTTTTCCTCCCTTTCTCTTTCTTTTTCTTCCCAATGAGCAAAATGTAATACTAAACACACAAAATTTCAGCGAACATGCTTTATTGAGTTTTTAAAAAAATATGTAAAGAAGGCCTACAAATTCTGAGGAAATGCTCACAGAATCTTGTGACTTAAAGTGCTCCCAAGATACTCAACTTTAAACACTTTTCATTTTTTTTCTAAGACATTGTGCTCTGGAAATATATACTAGTCATACCTGCTTTCAATATTGAAGATAACACATTTTTCTCATTAGTTTTGATAATTACTTAAATTATTATGTGGAAGTGATCATTCTTGTGTCTAATGTGAAGATTAACAAGCATTTTGCTTTTCAACATACCAATACATTGAATTGCAAGTATTCACACGGAAGGCCTCTTGATTCTTCAACTGTTTTGACATAACTAAGCTGATTTTGGCTGGTGTCAGCAGCGCTGACCCAAGGCCTAGGATTTAAATCAAGGCTTTAAGGAAAGCAAAGAATCACTGAACATTTACTTTTTTTTTTTTCTAGTTGTCTTGAAGCAGTTTAGGTTAGCTAATTTGTTTTTAATGCCCCTTTAACATTAACATAACTTTTAAGTATGTATTATATCTTGAAGATATTTATAAAATTAATAAGTTGGGTCCTTTCAAATCTTCCTTCGTAAAATAAAAATTCTCTATAATTCTTCTAAATTGAATATTGCTTAGAGAAATAATTTTACTTGAGTAGTATTTAAAGACATCTGTACATTATTGATATTATAGTTATTTAATAGGTCTGAAAGCCTTATAAAATGGTGTGTATTTTTATAAATGTCCTATTATATTATTTCTCCATATGGTTTACTTAATGGTTTTTCCTAAGAACAATAATTATCTTTTCTTAGAAGACTTACAACTGCATGTAGATGAAAAGCCTGTTTTATTCTCTATTTTAAATTGAGCCAAAGATAAATTTTTCTGCCATTGACTACATGAGCCACCTATAGTGCATGAGCCTGAGTCTTCAGAACAATTCATCAGCAAAGTCCCTGCTGCTGTCTTTATGGGTGCTTGTTGATTTACTACTACAAGGTTGTCAAAGTCCCTCAAGATTACTGATTGGTTCAACGCACAAAAACCTGCTGACTTTATGTGTTTCACTGTTGATGCCAGGACAGAGGAGACAGCAAAAGTGTACACTGGAAATTTGTGACTGCTAATATGTTGCTGATTACTTGCCACCCAAGAAAGAGAAAGATGAGTGATGGTCTACAGTGTTTCTCAGTAGTGGATCCAATATTCTGAGTGGTTGCTGAAAGCTTCCATAATATTTATCAATGTTAAAATCTCTTAGTAGAAAGTATGCAGAAATTTAATTGGTAAAGAGCAAGAACTTTTTGGAAGTCATGATGAGATTTTGATAGTACCAAATGTAGTGAAGCCTGTCATAGGTCAACTATCTGTCTTCCCCTGGAAGTATCTAAAAATATAAAGTATGGAAAGGTAGCATAATAGAATCACCTGGGACTTCAGCCCTGGATCCCAGTGTTGAAGTATAGTTAGCATTCTTTTACTACATGGAGTAATCTTTTTTCCTAATTTGGTGATACCTAAAAGTCTTTGAACCAATATGACATTTAGGCCAATTTGTTCTAGTTCATGAATACACAAATATAGTCTCCAATTTTACAACTCCAGAGAGCTGTTACTTTTACTGGGTATATCCAAACCCCATCTTCCTAGAAACTAGCCTGAATCAGCAATTTCACCTCCTTCAAACCTGGTTTATTCCAACCCTAGCACTCTAATGCATCCTACTTTATGCAAAGTCTTAAGAGGTCAACAGGGCACATTAGAATACTGTCTCACTGTCCTTATATTAATAAATATTTCCAAATATAAGCTGTGGCCCTGAACCCCAGAATAGTTCAAACAGATGTCATGTTGCCTGAACATAGTGCATTTTATAATTTAAATCCACACTGCTGTTATTAGCCATATATAGCAGAACAAAAGCATGGTTTATGGTATTTTAGTCATTAGTCTAGGGGATAATCAAGAAAACTGAAGAGATGGCAAGAAAACAGAATTTTGGTTTCAGCTTTTCCATGTTGTCACTCAGTCATTGTCAGCTACCTGCAATTTACAGCCTGATTTTAATATTTAGTTGGGATGGTTTAATAACATAGTCATATGTTCCTCATCAAAGCTCATAGAATACTCAACTTTCTTGAAAAGCCCCTTGCAGTTTCCAGTATGCTTCCCAAGCAGGTGGCTCTTCGAGGAATACTGAAAAGCAGTGTATATTCTGCCAGGTTTTTCCCCAAGAATTACCTTTCTTCCACATTTTATTCTTAGCCTGTGGGTAAATTTTGGTATTTTGAACCTATTTCAACACATATTTTCCTGCTAAAGCATGACTCAATTGCCAGAAAGAAACATGTAGAGATTGAGAAATAGGATATCTGAGAGATAAACAACCTGGGAAAGCGGAAACTGTGTCCTTAACTACTTAGTGTCTAATGCAAAGCCTGCACTCCGAAACAGTGTTTGTTTTAAGGTAAGCCTAACAGGGCTGTAGAGGTCATTGCCCTAGTAATGCACTAATGCATCTTGTGCCTCTTCAGATGGAACTCAGGAAGTGTGGCTGCTTTTCCTCTCAGGTTGTAGGGAACCTTGTGGCTTCAGCAAAGAATCCCTATTTTAGCCAAGCTCCAATCTCTGCTTATCTGCAGGTCTTTAGTTGACATTATTTCACACATTCTTTCCCTACTGGCAAACTAAACATATAAATGAAAAAAGTAAACACACAAACACACGCATGTGCACACACACAGACACACAAAACCAAAAGAAGCAAAAAACCTGGTAAAATTGAGAAAAGTAAAAGAAAAAAATTAACAAAATAGTCTTAGTTGATGAGTCTACATCTTCAATGCAAGTGTCCCTTCTATAATACATCCTTCAAGGTCAATCAGAAGGAAGTGATGCACCATGTAGGCTTTTCATTGTACTGTTCATGCTGTTATCTTTTAATATTCTTTACCAAGTTATTTACACCCTTAAAACTTATTTTTTTTCTAAATTCAGTGCTCATTTGTATTCTGTTTCTAATGGAATCTACTTTAAATTTCCTTGACTAGGAAATTTATCATAATGGATATTAGTATATATATATTTTTTATAAAACCACATGAAAGCATTTTTAAATCTTATTTTCTTTCTTAACGCTGTTCTCTTTCTGTTAATTTTCCTTTGTTCCTTGTTCCCACCTTCTCTAACTCTTTGCTGGCTTTTCATAAATTAGTGTCAACTAAAGATTTCCTATCCTGGAAATTTTATCTTCTCACTCAAATGCTACCTGAGGTTAAAACTTTGAAGAAAATAATTACTCTAAGGTAGCTTAGTAGGTGGGAAGAAGGAACAGGGGTTTGAAAACATGAAGCCTCTTTCTTACCCAAAACATGTAACTTATCCAAAAAGGAACAATACTTTTGTTGTTAGTCTCAATAATAGAAGACCTTCCATTTCTATACATTGGAGACAATTATATTGAATCTATCTACTATTATTATTACTACTAACTACTATAAATTAGTTTCATTTATATATAACTGAAAGTATGTAAAATAATGTAATGAAAAATGAAAGGAGACCACATCTGCACATTTAATACATTTCCTTTACCTAAACTCTTTCAGTAACATACATTTCTCTATTTTATTCTCAGTCCCTGAACTTCATGGGAAAAACAAGCCATTGATCTCTTACGTAGGGGATTCTGCTGTCTTGACATGTAAATGTCAAAATTGTTTTCCTTTAAATTGGACCTGGTACAGTAGTAATGGGAGTGTAAAGGTAAGATAGTTCCTTGATTTGAAGAAAACAACAACAACAAAAAACATTTATTTAAGAAATAACAAGATTGTAACAGACTCAGCATTCCTAGAATGATTTGTACTTTTGTTATCTTGTTATTTAGCTTATGTTCATAAAGAAAGAGCAGTGACAAACGGAGTTGTCATTTGATGGTTTTTGGCATGTTTACATTATACATATGAAGGTACTCTTAACGTTTCATTAGCTGGCAGTTTGTTTTTTAGGTTTAACAATTTAATTACATTCTTTGAAAAGAAATTACATTTTGTGTATAGTTGCCTAGTTTAGAAATAACCCCATTAGAAAATATTCTTTTTAAAAATCATTCCATGAAAGTAACTAGAAAAAATGCTAGACAGCTTTTTGGGCTTCTGTCTCCTGAAACATCTGTGATAGAATGCAAAATAATGGCACTATTTGAGAAAATAATGAAAACTTTGTAACTTAATCTTACATGTTAGATTCTTTTTTTTTTTTTACTTTATTTTATTTTATTTTATTTTTTTATTATACTTTAGGTTTTAGGGTACATGTGCACAATGTGCAGGTTTGTTACATATGTATCCATGTGCCATGTTGTTTTGCTGCACCCATTAACTCGTCATTTAGCATTAGGTATATCTCCTAATGCTGTCCCTCCCCCCTACCCCCACCCCACAACAGTCCCCAGAGTGTGATGTTCCCCTTCCTGTGTCCATGAGTTCTCATTGTTCAATTCCCACCTATGAGTGAGAACATGCGGTGTTTGGTTTTTTGTCCCTGCGATAGTTTACTGAGAATGCTGTTTTCCAATTTCATCCATGTCCCTACAAAGGACACGAACTCATCATTTTTTATGGCTGCATAGTATTCCATGGTGTATATGTGCCACATTTTCTTAATCCAGTCTATCGTTGTTGGACATTTGGGTTGGTTCCAACTCTTTGCTATTGTGAATAGTGCCGCAATAAACGTACGTGTGCATGTATCTTTATAGCAGCATGATTTATAGTCCTTTGGGTATATACCCAGTAATGGGATGGCTGGGTCAAATGGTATTTCTAGTTCTAGATCCCTGAGGAATCGCCACACTGACTTCCACAATGGTTGAACTAGTTTACAGTCCCACCAACAGTGTAAAAGTGTTCCTATTTCTCCACATCCTCTCCAGCACCTGTTGTTTCCTGATTTTTTAATGATGGCCATTCTAACTGGTGTGAGATGGTATCTCACTGTGGTTTTGATTTGCATTTCTCTGATGGCCAGTGATGATGAGCATTTCTTCATGTGTTTCTTGGCTGCATAAATGTCTTCTTTTGAGAAGTGTCTGTTCATGTCCTTTGCTGTGATGGGGTTGTTTGTTTTTTTCTTGTAAATATGTTTGAGTTCATTGTAGATTCTGGATATTAGCCCTTTGTCAGATGAGTAGGTTGCAAAAATTTTCTCCCATTCTGTAGGTTGCCTGTTCACTCTGATGGTAGTTTCTTTTGCCGTGCAGAAGCTCCTTAGTTTAATTAGATCCCATTTGTCAATTTTGGCTTTTGTTGCCATTGCTTTTGGTGTTTTAGACATGAAGTCCTTGCCCACGCCTATGTCCTGAATGGTATTGCCTAGGTTCTCTTGTAGGATTTTAATGGTTTTAGGTCTAACATTTAAGTCTTTAATCCATCTTGAATTAATTTTTGTATAAGGTGTAAGGAAGGGATCCAGTTTCAGCTTTCTACATATGGCTAGCCAGTTTTCCCAGCACCATTTATTAAATAGGGAATCCTTTCCCCATTTCTTGTTTTTGTCAGGTTTGTCAAAGATCAGATAGTTGTAGATATGCGGCATCATTTCTGAGGGCTCTGTTCTGTTCCATTGATCTATGTCTCTGTTGTGGTACCAGTACCATGCTGTTTTGGTTACTGTAGCCTTGTAGTATAGTTTAAAGTCAGGTAGCGTGATGCCTCCAGCTTTGTTCTTTTGGCTTAGGATTGACTTGGCGATGCGGGCTCCTTTTTGGTTCCATATGAACTTTAAAGTAGTTTTTTCCAATTCTGTGAAGAAAGTCATTGGTAGCTTGATGGGGATGGCATTGAATCTGTAAATTACCTTGGGCAGTATGGCCATTTTCACGATATTGATTCTTCCAACCCATGAGCATGGAATGTTCTTCCATTTGTTTGTATGCTCTTTGATTTCATTGAGCAGTGGTTTGTAGTTCTCCTTGAAGAGGTCCTTCACATCCCTTGTAAGTTGGATTCCTAGGTATTTTATTCTCTTTGAAGCAATTGTGAATGGGAGTTCACTCATGATTTGGCTCTCTGTTTGTCTGTTATTGGTGTACAAGAATGCTTGTGATTTTTGTACATTGATTTTGTATCCTGAGACTTTGCCGAAGTTGCTAATCAGCTTAAGGAGATTTTGGGCTGAGACAATGGGGTTTTCTAGATATACAATCATTACATGTTAGATTCTATCAGTGTCATTGGCCTTTTCAAGCTACCTGAGAGAAGCCAAATACTTTTAATTCCTTTTTTACTAAGAGAAATCACTGTTGAAAGAGCTGATATTAGGAAAAGCATGAGTATTTTATAAATAATTCCTGGTTTCCTTTCTTCTCCCCAAATAGCCTCTAATGGCAGGAAAATTCAGGACATTGTCCTTTAGGAGACACCCTTCCTTTGCTCTGGCACTAATAAGCATTACAATTAAAGTCCTGTTAAAGGCAAGCTATAATTGTAGAATGAACATGTGAGACAGTGTAGATGTTACAATGAAATATTAAATTTCTTCTTAGACAAAATTGGTGTTATTATAGACTATTGACGGATGACAGATGATTCAGAAGGGAGTGTGAATTATTCTGTGCTAACAGGTTTAGTTTTTCAATGAAATAGCTCCAACCAAATCCCATAGATGCAGACTAAAGCCATTCCTACTCCTGCTTGTCTTCTGATGGATGATGAGGAAAGGCAATCATTGTGTATATGTAATTTTTTTTTAAAAAGTGTAATTTTATAAAAACAAATGTCAGCTGTGGTATTTGAAATACACAGCTTTATTTATTGATGTGTATGTGGTACAACAATACCTGAAAAACATTAGCCTTCCTCTAATTATATCAGATGTTGAAAAAGCACATACTGGTGCTTTTGTCCATTGCCATACTAGTCATTATCCTCTTAATTTGACTCTAAGCATGAGTCTTATTAGGGTGTGAGAAAAGTTTGGGGAATAGGACACAGGTCAAAACTTGAGCACAAATGCCTTTTCAAAATGTAGAGCAACCATGTGCATCAGAATCAGCTGGGTACTTATTAAAAATATGGTACTTTGATTGATTAGCTCTGACCAATCAGTACCACACATTCCAGGCAGTGTTGTGCACATGGTGCCAGGTTACTGGAATTTTTTTTTTGCGCGAATAATATACTCACAGATAGTTCTTCCTTGGATAAGCTCTGAGAATATTTGTATGCAGATTAGCATTTATTGAACAGTGCGGTTGAGTGATGGAGCAGGAAAATCATCAAATGGCTTGGGAATAAAATTTAATTTAAATAGATTAAATAAAACAGCCCCAAATAGCTTAGTATGGCACCTTGTGAGGCTGTGGAAAGCCCAGCAAATCTTAGAAGCCAGCTTATCTGAGAGAGAAAGAAATTCAGATATGAAAAGACAGAAGGTGTGCAGTTCACTTCAGATCCCAGGCTAACAGAGGGTCCCCTCCATTCTATCTACATCAGCTCCAAAGGCCTGAAAGTTTCATCTTCATTTGTGCCTGGGGAAATCACATTGTCCGAATGAGCGATTTTCCTTTATAGAAATGATCAGAAATGGTAGCTTCTGGGGTGGTGGTAGTTTGAATGTGCGCCTGTGCTTGTGAAGGAAAAAGTACTTTTAACTAAAGCACTAGGCAAGGTTAGGAATGTGAGACTCAGATGATTGGGATTTTTCTGTTTTTAATTCTTCTATAATATTTAGCCATGTTGACCTATTTGCTTCTTTGTAGTTTGAAACATTCGGTGCTAAATCCTTACAGCAATGTATACATTTTTTCTCTGTTTGCTCCCTGGGAGATCAAACTCTGAGAAGACTTAAGCCTGTTATAGATAACCTCTCACAAATTGTAACATGCCTTTCTCTAGTAAGCAATGTTGTTGGCATTATCTTACAGCTTTCACTGAAAAACTATATCATGTATCTTTTATGTACTATGATAGGAATGGATTTTAATGTCTCCTCATGTTAGGTTCCTGTTGGTGTTCAAATGAATAAATATGTCATCAATGGAACATATGCTAACGAAACAAAGCTGAAGATAACAGAACTTTTGGAGGAAGATGGGGGATCTTACTGGTGCCGTGCGCTGTTTCAATTAGGCGAGAGTGAAGAACACGTTGAGCTTGTGGTGCTGAGCTATTTGGTACCCCTCAAACCATTTCTTGCAATAGTGGCTGAGGTGGTTCTTTTAGTGGCCACCATTCTGCTTTGTGAAAAGTACACACAAAAGAAAAAGAAGCACTCAGGTGGGATTTCTTTTTTTTGTTTTTTTTAGAAAGTATTATCAGTTAATTATACGTATCATTTACTTATGATATGGATTATGATTTGATACATTGCAATGACTTTAGGATTTTTGGGGAAAATCTTCATTTTCTTATTTGGAGCAGTATTTAGGTTTATAACAATGGTGACAGTGAGCTGGAAACATATATCCATGGTCTTCCTGTTTCAATTCCTGAAAAAACTTAGTATTAAAAATGCCTTTGTTCTTTCTCTTTCCCCCCTACCCCCCCTTTTTTTTTTGGTGCTACTGGTACCTAAGTACAAATTAGGTGATATGTATTCTGGCACTGGAATATTAGAAAAATCTATGATAGCTTAATATAAAAAGTCTCAAACAATTTTTCTTTCACTTAGATTATCATTTTAAAAAATATTTTATTAACCAGAGTTCTTATTAAAGAGAGACTGTCCTGTCATTTCCTATTTTTGCGGCCTGTGCCTGATGGGTTACAGGTTGATAAAGCAGTAATCCTCGAGAAAATTGACCTTACATCCTATATTCTTTCCGATTTTATACTACATTTTTAATGATTTAAATAATGACAAACTAAGCAGTCATGTTTTTGAAAATACCAGACTACTATGTTTGATCAGAAATGCAGATAAGGTCTGTAGTGCAGATAAAGGAGGTGTAGGTGTTTAAGGTAGCATGTCTCTCCTTCATTCCAAACAGGAGAAACAGCATAGTACTTTCTTACTTAGGAAGGAGGTTTAATTGAGCATATATGTTCCATAAAAATGACAAACCAACTTCATAGTCAAATTCTTCTTTTGTTACACAGATGAGGGGAAAGAATTTGAGCAGATTGAACAGCTGTAAGTATTATTTTTTACAGATTAATTTTCACTTGAGTAAAATACAGGGAATTATAAAATTGAATGAAATGTTTGCAGTTAGGGGGAAAAAGGCAGAGGAGTATTTTCTGTATATGTCCACGTGGTGGTGGAAAGTGGCATTCCACGTCTGCCTGCCTGCGTGAGAATTCTTCTTCATCACTTACTACCTGCACTTCTCTGTACTGAGCTTTCTTCTCTACAAAATGGATTTAATAATAGTACTCACCATATGAGGTTGTTGGATGGAATGAATATTCTATATGTGTAAATGCATAGCATAGGTTATGGTGCACAGAAGGTGTGCAGTAACCATCAGGAAGTATTTAATATTATTTTTTTAAAGCAATAGTTCTCAAGCCTGCCAATTTTTGATCACTTAAGAGTCTCTTTAAAAATACAGTTGCTCAGACCTTGCTGAATATCCTGGATCAGAACCTCTTGGGTTGGGGCTATGGCATCTGTATTTCTTGAAAACATCTACAAATGGTTTTGATCCTCTGTCTGTTGAAAATCACTGGCCTAGAATTCTATTAGTTATTATTATTCAGAGAACACAAATTGTGCCACAGGTTCCTTACACAGCCTTTGTTTAGAGTTAAGCATAAGGAGGTCTGGAAATAAAATCACCAGGGATATAATTTAGTTTGGCAAAGATGGGAGTTCCAAATGCCTCCAAGCCAGAGAACTGAGTACAGAGGCCAGTGACAGAGATGTCTAAGACTGGGATTAAAGCCTGAGCAATAGAGCCAAGGGCTGGGGGCCAGGAAAACGAGGCTAAAGTTGCTGCAAGAAACCTGAGAAGTGGAAGGCCTGAGCAAGTATAACTAACATAAAATGGCACTTAGAGTTTATCAGCCAACAGGAGCTCTGTGGAGTGAGTGTTATAGGCACGGATAGCAGGAGTGGAGCAGACAGTTGTCATTTAGATATTTGTTGACATTATTCAAATAATCATGTTCACTCCGTTCACATAGGCTGGTAAAATAAACCAATATGATATGAGCTTCCAAGTTAAGGGCACAAAATAACTACATCAGAAATCCTATAACACCAGATAGGGAAAAGCAATGTTGTCTTAGAATCATAGACTCCCATAATTGGAAGAGAATTGTATCACTCCCAAGAGAATCCCTTCTCTTTCTGGAGAACATAGATATCTTATTTATGTTGATTTGAACTTTTAATCTTTCCTATTTCCACGTATTGGCCTTTTTTTTTTGTTCTTAGCATCATATAACAAACGTGACAGTCATTGACATATTTGAAAACAGAACCTTGCTCGGATTCCTCTGTTCTCTGAGCTCTGCCTCCCACTGTCTCTAACCATTCTTCTGAGCTCACATTTGGAAGTTGCATTCTGATTTAAAACACACTCTGAAAGAATGGTGCCAGAACAGTGTGGAATGGACCATCACTTCTGAACAATGTAAAATGCATTCAATATATAGTGTAAAAGATGAATTACTTTTCTGAAATTGGATTAATGTACATCATTTTGCTTATCTTGTACAGCACCCTAAGGATCACTGAAGGTGTTTAGCTTTTCTTTAAGTTATTTCACTATCTTTAGATTGTATACAAATATCAAGGGCACTTGAACTCATTCAGGACAATGAGCTTTTTGGTGCCCCTCAAACCATTTCTTGCAGTAGTTGCTGAGGTGTTTTCTTAGTGGCCATTATTCTGCTTTTGAAGAGTACACACAAAAGAAAAAGAAGCACTCAGGTGGGATTTCTTTTTTTTAGAAAATATTAATTATCAGTTAATTATAAGTAACACTGTCTTATGATATGCATTATGATTTGATAATTGAAGCCTGCCCCCAAGACCTTGAAGGGCAAGGTATTCATTATGCATACTGGTTATTTAGTTTTCGTCAATCTTTATAATCTGAGGCTCACATTTGTAGTCCTGCTCTGATAAACTTTGGGTGGAAAAAGAACCATTTTTAACCTCTATTTCAGTGTAATAAGCATACAAATGTATAGCACCAATATCACACATGTTGGCTGACCTCCTAATTGGCTATTACCTTGCATGTTTCCAAAACAACACATAAGTTATGGTCTTTACGCCCAAGTCCTCACTCATGCTTGGGGAGAAGCAATTCTCCCTGTGCATAAAATCAACAAGCCTTTGTCACTATCATTTGTGGTAACAGCTCCTCTTCAAGCAATGCCATAAAATAAACTCAACATTGTAAGTAAAACATTTTTAGGAAGAAAGAATTCTGTCTGTATTGACAGTTTGAATTTTAACCTGATAGCCGTATCAGTGATGTACTCACTTAATTTTATATAATATAAGCATTTAGTAATTTTCTTTTTTGTTTTCTGTACAGGAAATCAGATGATAGCAATGGTATAGAAAATAATGTCCCCAGGCATAGAAAAAATGTAAGTTATTTCTGAATGATGTTCCAAATAAAAGGTAAAATTCAATATACATAGGCTATTAATCAGTTACTTTTTTTTAGTTCCGTAAAAGATCTGGTCATTTATGATGTACTCAAATATGCTTGCTTACACTATTATAGGGGAAAATATACAGTATAGTTATAGAAAAATAAATACTTTCCTTTTCCACCAGAGGACACATAGCAACCAATCTAGAAGTAAATCTTTTGCACTGGCTACATATTTTATTTTATCACCATGGACTAGTTTCTTTTACAATTTTTCATGTAGCTTTATTTGTTTTCCTCTAAAATTTTCTGGATTTTCTGTTATTTTAGTTTCATATATTCCCATATATTTGGGGTGTAAACTTATGCATATAAGCTAACTTTCTTTGCTGATTAGATTCAAAATTTTTAGTTCATCAACATTAGAGTAGGAGCTCTGTTTTGGCAGTAGATTGGATGCCTCACTTCCCAGTATTTTTTGCTTTGCTAAAGTGATAGTAAGTTACTATAAAATAACCAGAACATACTAATTATATTTGATTATGCTTTATTTAACTCAGGAGTCTCTGGGCCAGTGAATACAAAACATCATGTCGAGAATCATTGGAAGATGTACAGAGTTCGTATTTCAGCTTTGTTTATCCTTCCTATGAAGAGGCTCTGAGTTTGTAGTTTCAAAAGGATGAAAAGCTTGTGCAACATGCTCAGCAGGACCTTCATCAATGATATAGGCTGTCTCAGGTCTAAAGGTATATTTTCATTCTGTAATTATGTTACATAAAAGCAATGTAAATCAGAATAAATATGTTAGACCAGAATAAAATTAATTACATTCTGGTCTTCAAAGGACACACAGAACAGGTATCAGCAGAATCACTTAATACTTCATAGAACAAAGATCACTCAAAACCTGTTTATAACCAAAGAATTCATGAGAAAGAAAGCCTTTGCCATTTGTCTTAGTTATGTTTTTTAAAAAATCATGCTTAGTATCTATGGAAGTATATGTAACAATTTTTATGTAAAGGTCATCTTTCTGTGATAGTGAAAAAATATGTCTTTACTAAGTTGAAATGAATACTTTCTGCCTTTGCTAATGATAGTTATTCTACAATCTCCACAAGAAAAATATACCTTTTATCCGGAAATATTGGTTTAAGGCAAATAAATAAAACTGTGCTTGCTCTAAAGCTCTGCACTACAAAAGCAAATTTTCCAGTCTTTATTCCACTCATAACCACTGCTTTCCCCACCAGGCTAAAGTGCTTCTTAGTCTTTAAGTAGGGTTTTGAACTTCATAAGGTAAACCATTGTTTATGTTTTAGGGTGCAGGTCCATATAGCCGTAATACTTAAAACACTGCTACACTGATGCTTTTGTGGCTCATGGTTTCCTGGTGTCTTTGATTTAACACCTGGCTTCCTGGTATCTATGGCTGGTTAAATATCTAAACCTGCATTATTAGTGCTTTACAATAATAATTCCCTTGACTGAAGTCCAGAAGT
Source organism: Symphalangus syndactylus (assembly GCF_028878055.3). Classification (NCBI taxonomy): domain Eukaryota; kingdom Metazoa; phylum Chordata; class Mammalia; order Primates; family Hylobatidae; genus Symphalangus; species Symphalangus syndactylus. The sequence continues at coordinate 49,460,445 of NC_072440.2, forward strand.
ACTAAAGCACTTCTTTTTTATTGCTGTGAATGCCTTAGACTTATCTTCAAAAACAGGATACTTCGTTTCTATTGCATATATAACTGAAATATTTTATAAACTCACTGTAATCAAATCTTATAAAATCTGAATCGACATGAAAAGCTGTTAATGCTTGAATGAAATACTAAAATCATGCCACAGGATACTAGATAACATAAATGACCATGATGTGTCCTTGGAGCTGGTGGGTGCAGTGTCCCACTGCTCACAGGGCAACAACTTTAAGAACAGAAGCAAAGAGTGGTGGTGTGGAACCCAAGATTCTTAGCAACTAGGGGATTTAAAGGTTGGGGAGGAGGAATTCAATGATTTGAAAAGAAATACTTTATAAAAATTTGCTCCATGTATTCGCTAAGAAAAATATAATAAAATTTTGGTAGTGAAAATTGTATCACTAATGTTTACCAATATTATTAGTATGAATAATACACATAAGGTAGTGACTTGGAAGCTGCTCAATACTTTGTTCTATAACAAAATGCAATATTTTGTTGTAAAGCATCTTAACTACATATATAAGTTTGCTGAACTTGAATACATCCCAGTAATGGCAAACTTTATTTTATTCTTGGTTTTCATTTTATTCTGGTCTCAGGGCCATACATTTATTTTAGTTTAATTCATTATTATTTTGACGACATTACTTGGGTGATATCTATATAATGGTCGATAGCCAATCAGTTAGCTTAATTAATCTAAACTATTTGAATTCAGGGAAATATTAGTCAAGTCTGCTGTTTGACTAAATACAATTCAAAGCAGTATATTTGTGACTGGGAATATAGAACACAAGGAAACAAATGTGTAGCCCATCTGCAGTATGCATTCTTCATTTTACCACCACTAACCATTGAGGCTGATACAATTTTCAAGCAAGAAGCATTGCTTCCCAAAGGTAAAATAATCAGAAATATTTCTATAGTAAATTGAATTTTTAATTGGCAATACTGTTTATTTTTTTCTAGCAAAGACAATTTATCTCAGTAACCTTAACTAGGAAAAGTACTCAAAAATTAAAGTTGATTTTTGGCTTTTTGTAGTCTCTCTAGAGGACTTATAGAAAATTACCACTGTTGGATTTTAATCTGCTTCCTTAACCAATCTTACAGAGATGATAAATGGATTAATACTGACCAACTATAAATTGACTGCAAATAATAAGCCTCATAAAAGCTGAAGTAGGAAAACTACTCCAAGTTTATATATTAGGCACCTTGGGGAATTCTCTTAGTCTTTCCAGCTAACAAGCATTTTCAGCATAATAAGTAGATTTAATGATGGCATAAAATTCCCAGATACTTTCATATAGATTTTTTGCCAAAGTGTAAATCTTCTCCTTTTGCAGTCTTTTTGTTACTATCCCAACATCTAGCTGCTCAGGCCCCGATCTAGAACTCATTCTGATATTTTCTTCTGTATTAATTAATACTTATGGGTCATGAATCCCTGCTCCTTTGACCTTTTTAATAGCTCATGAATCCACCCCATTGCCTCCCCAACTCTGCCCACACCCGCTGCAACAGCTAATGCCTTGATTTTCCTACCTCAGTCTCGTTTTCTATTAATCCCTCTTTTGCATGGCTGCCTGAGTCCACTTTCTCAAACACAAACCTCACTATGCAACTTTGGAATCTCTGTAGGCTCACCTTTGCCATTTCTTAATATTGCATTCTCCAAATTGCTAATCTCTGTCCAGTCTCTTGAACTAGACTTGGCACATGGAGATTCTGCTCAGAAAGTGCTCTTCACGCTTCTACCTGCTTGACTAACCCCAGATTATCTTTCAAGACTTTGATCTTGTGTCTTAGAGAAGCCCCCATACCTGGTAGAGCATGTACCATCTTACATGCTTAAATAACTCCACATTTATTTGTGTTTATTACTCTGTGTTATAAGTATACATTTGTTGGTCTCTCACTTGGATTATTTTCTTTCTTTGTCCTGTAACTACCACTGAAAGGGTGCAATACAGCTGTCTTGAAATGTGTATTGAATGGATGAATGTATAAATAAAAATTAAATTTTGTAAATTTCTACTTATTCTTAGAAAAACAATCTAAATTGTGACAAATCAGAATTGAAAAAAATATTCTAATAAAACAAACTTTTATAACTTCAGTATTTGCTTCTTTTACTTTGAAAAACACATAGAATAGTATAAAGGTCCAGTCATATTTTTGGTAATAATGAATTAGTGTCTTGTGAGCAAAACGAGTTCTAATTCCTAAACTATTACACAGATTATGTTGCTTTCAACTTATTTAAATTCCCGTTGTTCTTCATAAACGTTTCATGGACAGTACAAATGCAAACCTTATTTTTATCCTTTATTCTAATAAGATAATGCATAGATTTTAAATGTCAATAATTTTAGGCCAGGTGTGGTGGCTCACACCTATAATCTCAGAACTTTGGGAGGCCAAGGAGGATGGATCACATGAGGATAGGAACTTGAGACCAGCCTGGGCAACATAGTAAGACCCTGTCTCTACAAAAAATAAAAAAGAAATTTGCCAGGCATGGTACTTGCCTGTAGTTCTAGCTACTTGGGTGGCTGAGGCGGGAGGATTACTTGAGCCCAGGAGTTTGATGCTGCACTGAGCTATGATTGCCACTGCACTTTAGCCCGGGAGACAGAGGAAGACCCTGTATCTGTTACCCCCGAAATTTAGTGATTATATTTCTTTACATCATACTGTAGAGAGTTGATGTTTGTGTTCACTCCACTAACCTCATTCCACTTTCACCTGCCAGTATACTTCAGAATATCTCAGATCCAATTCAAAATTTAATCTTAAAAGGTATAATTATTTTTACAGTTTCATAGTTTAGTTTTGATCACTGAAAGCATTTCTTTCATTTTGTCTAATCGAACAAATCTATGCAAAGAATTGGGGACTTACTCCTCATTAGTATTGTTCATCTGTAGGTGGAAATAAGTTCAAGTATGTGTTGCAGTATTAATTAAAGGCAAAGTGACCTACTTGTACTATATTCTGAATAAATACTGAATGAATGAAAAATAGAAGAATGACTCAATTGTTTTAGAACCTTAAGTTATACAGATTTATGTAATGTCTATTTTGATTTTTATTAATTAACCATGAATTTATCCTACTCTAGTATTGAGAAAAAGAAAATGGAACTATGGGCCCTTCTTTCATATGATACTTAGGCATATATCTGCACTGTATCCAGAAGGTCAGTTACATGCCCTGTTTACCAATTGAATTCTGCTTCACTAAGGATAATAAGTGGAATTGAGTGCATGGCATATGATGGGCACTGTGCAAAAGACTTTGACATGTTTTGTTCATTTAATCCACACAATGGTCCTATGCTATAAAAACAGTTAATATCTACTTTTTTATAGATGAGGAAACTCCAGCTTAGATTAGGTAAGCTGCCTAACGTCACTGTGCCTGTAAGTGTTTAGAGCTGAGATTCACATTCACTGAGTCCTCTTGAAGAGCCTAGGATTAACCACCACGTTGAACAGCTTTGGCCTGCAAATTACATGCTTCTTAGAAAATGAGGCCATTATCTATAATCTGTATTTTTTAACAACAATTTTATTCCTTTCAACTGGTCAGTTATATCATAAATTCCATGGAATTTTTATGGAACCCATGCTTTGCCACTCTTGTATCCCTATAGTGGTGCTGGGGAATCAAGACACATTTATTTGCCATAGCACTCTTTCTTTCTTTTTTTTTTGTAATTTTACTTATACATTGGGAGGGTGGCCATAAAATTTATCATCCAACCACTGAAAGTGAAAGAAGGTGCTATTTATGATTTCCACAGGACAACAGGCAGAAAATACTCTCTGGTCGTACATTTAGCCTGCAGAGAGAATTTAAGTACATTGTGGATAGTCTGCCATAGACACAGCAGTAGCGTCTGCAACAAGTAAATGAGAAACAAAAATCAACTTTCAGGGAAATAGCCATTTTAAGTAAATGTCAGGTGAGTCTCAATATAAACTGCCTATAATGAGACAGTTTAGTAAGCTTAAAGTTTTATTAATTTCCAAAAGCCTCTAATAGGTTGAGATTTATTGGCATTCAAAAGTATGATTCACAAATTGTAAGAGAAGCTGGCAAAGAAAGTCATGTTTTTGCTGTCCTATAGAATGCACTGGAGAACTCTTTGGACTTGCATATCTTCTGATTCATGTCATAATAATAATGTCTGTGTGATTCTCAGTGAATCATGAATGTGTGATTGTGCTTTTACAATAAAATTTGCTTATGAAGTCTGAAAATAATTCATGAATAACATTGTCAAAATTACTTTTAATCACAAGATTAACCTGCAACAACTATGTATATTTATGTGTTGGCTTATTATGTTAAAAAACTTTGTTTATAAAAACTGATTTTGCTATTTAATTTTTAATTTACTTTAGAAAATAATGTAGCACAATGTTATATTTATTACATATGTAGCTTAATACTATTTAATGCTGCAAAATCATAGCACATGTTTATAACTAGCATTTTGTTAACTGTCTTTGTACTTTTAAAGAAAGAAATATGATCATAATCTTTAGTTTTATTTAAATCAAGGATCATGGATTTTGACATACTTTCTAATAATTATAATGTTCTCCTTTGTAAGCATATGTGCCTAAATTCTCATTGAGGGCTTTCTGTACTGTGTAAATAGCACAGAAAATGTCTGTATAGGAATGTTTAAAAAACATTTTCTGTTGCATGTAACTCAAAAGATACATCTAATATGCAATTAAATTGAACAAAATAGTACTTTGTGAATTAAAAATTTAAGTATTGAAAAACATTGTCATGCTTTTTATTTTTAGTAGTGGTTTAAAAGAGAATATAAAGGCACTAAACAGAAAACACTAGTTTTTTTTTTTCTTTTTGTGTACTCACAAGTAATTTAAATCATGTTGAACAATATGTCCTTCTCAAGCCCAGTGAAAAAGTGCACCTAGAGCTGGGACCCTAGTTTAACACTTCAAACCAGAAGTCTTTCAGAAAGGAATTTTCAAAATGTCCCAAAATATATTTGAACAATTTAAAAGGCAGTAATGAACTTCATAAAAATAGATATTTTAAGTCAAAATGATGCAGAGAACAAATTTTCTTGTTCTGGGTAAATTTTTTTCATTATATTTTAAGTTCTGGGGTACATGTGCAGAACGTGCAGGTTTGTTACATAGGTATACACATGCCATGGTGGTTTGCCGCACGCATCAACCTATCATATACGTTGGGTATTTCTCCTAATGCTATCCGTCCCCTAGCTCCCACCCCACAACAGGCCCCGGTGTGTGATATTCCCCTCCCTGTGTCCATATGTTCTCATTCTTCAATTACCACATGAGTGACAACATGCTGGTGTTTGGTTTTCTGTTTTTGTGATAGTTGGCTGAGAATGATGGTTTCCAGTGTCATCCACGTCCCTGCAAAGGATATAAACTCATCCATTTTTATGGCTGTATAGTATTCTACGGTGTATATGTGCCACATTTTCTTTATCCAGTCTATCATTGATGGGCATTTGGGTTGGTTCCAAGTCTTTGTTATTCTGAACAGTGCCACAGTAAACATACGTGTGTGTGTGTCCTTATAGTAGAATGATTTATAATCCTTTGGGTATATACCCAGTAATGGGATTGCTGGGTCAAATGGTATTTCTAGTTCTAGATCCTTGAGGAATCGCCACACTGTCTTCCACAACTAATTTACACTCCCCCAACAGTGTAAAAGCATTCCTGTTTCTCCGCATCCTCTGCAGAATCTGTTGTTTCCTGACTTTTTAATGATCGCCATTCTAACTGGCGTGAGGTGGTATCTCATTGTGGTTTTGATTTGCATTTCTCTGATGACCAGTGATGACGAGCATCTTATTAATGTGTCTGTTGGCTGCATAAATGTCTTCTTTTGAGAAGTATCTGTTCATATGCTTGGCTGACTTTTTGATAGGGTTGTTTTTTTCTTGTAAATTTGTTGAAATTCTTTGTGGAATCTGGATATTAGCCCTTTGCCAGATAGATAGATTGCAAAAATTTTCTCCCGTTCTGTAGGTTGCCTGTTCACTCTGATGATAGTTTCTTTTGCTGTGCAGAGGCTCTTTAGTTTAATTAGATCCCATTTGTCAATTTTGGCTTTTGTTGCCGTTGCTTTTGGTGTTTTAGTCATGAAATCTTTGCCCATGCCTATGTCCTGAAAGGTATTGCCTAGGTTTTCTTCTAGGGCTTTTATGGTTTTAGGTCTAACATATGTCTTTAATCCATTTTGAATTAATTTTTGTGTAAGATGTAAGGAAGGGATCCAGTTTCAGCTTTCTACACATGGCTAGACAGTTTTCCCAACACCATTTATTAAATAGGGAATCCTTTCCGCAGTGCTTGTTTTTGTCAGGTTTGTCAAAGATCAGATGATTGTAGATACGTGGCGTTATTTCTGAGGCCTCTGTTCTGTTCCATTGGTCTATATCTCTGTTTCGGTACCAGTACCATGCTGTTTTGGTTACTGTAGCCTTGTAGTATAGTTTGAAGTCAAGTAGCATGATGCCTCCAGCTTTGTTCTTTTTGCTTAGGATTGGCTTGGCTATGTGGGCTCTTTTTTGTTTCCATATGAAATTTAAAGTAGTTTTTTCCAATTCTGTGAGAAAGTCAATAGTAGCTTGATAGGGACAGCATTGAATCTCTCAATTACCTTGGGCAGGAGGGCCATTTTCACAATATTGATTATTCCTACCCATGAGTATGGAATGTTCTTCCATTTGTTTGTGTCGTCTCTTATTTCCTTGAGCAGTGGTTTGCAGTTCTCCTTGAAGAGGTCCTTCACATCCCTTGTAAGTTGGATTCCTAGGTATTTCATTCTCTTTGTAGCAATAGTGAATGGGAGTTCACTCATGATTTGGCTCTGTCTGTTATTAGTGTATAAGAATGCTTGTGATTTTTGCACATTGATTTTGTATCCTCAGCCTTTGCTGAAGTTGCTTATCAGCTTAAGGAGATTTTGGGCTAAGCCAATGGGGCTTTCTAAATATACAATCATGTAATCTGCAAACAGAGACAATTTGACTTTCTCTTTTCCTAATTGAATACCCTTTATTTCTTTCTCCTGCCTGATTGTCCTGGCCAGATCTTCCAATACTATGTTGAATAGGAGTGGTGAGAGAGGGCATTCTTTTCTTGTGCCAGTTTTCAAAGGGAATGCTTCCAGTTTTTGCCCATTCAGTGTGATCTTGGCTGTGGGTTTGTCATAAATAGCTCTTATTATTTGGAGATATGTTCCATCAATACCTAATTTATTGAGAGTTTTTAGCATGAAGGGGTGTTGAATTTTGTTGAAGACCTTTTCTGCGTCTATTGAGATAATCATGTGGTTTTTGTCATTGATTCTGTTTATGTGATGGATTATGTTTATTGATTTGTGTATGTTGAACCAGCCTTGCATCCCAGGAATGAAGCTGACTTGATCGTGGTGGATAAGCTTTTTGATGTGCTGCTGGATTCGGTTTGTCAGTATTTTATCAAGGATTTTTGCATAGATGTTCATCGGGGATATTGGCCTTAAATTTTCTTTTTTGTTGTGTGTCTGCCAGGTTTTGGTATCAGGATTATGCTGGCCTCATAAAATGAGTTAGGGAGGATTCTCTCTTTCTCTGTTGTTTGGAATAGTTTCAGAAGGAATGGTACCAGTTCCTCTTTGTACCTTTGGTAGAATTTGGCTGTGAATCTGTCTGGTCCTGGGCTTTTTTTGGTTGGTAGGCTATTAATTGCTGCCTCAATTTCAAAACTTGTTATTGGTCTATTTGGGGATTCAACTTCTTCCTGGTTTAGTCTTGGGAGGGCGTATGTGTCCAGGAATTTATCCATTTCTTCTAGATTTTTTGCTTTATTTGCGTAGAGGTATGTATAAATATTCTCTGATGGTAACTTGTATTTCTTTGGGATTGGTGGTGGTATCCCCTTTATCATTTTCTATTGCATCTATTTGATTCTTCTCTCTTTTCTTATTTATTAGTCTTGCTAGCGGTCTATCAATTTTGTTGATCTTTTCAAAAAACCAGATCCTGGATTCATTGATTTTTTTGAAGGGTTTTTCTTATCTCTCCAGTTCTTCTCTGATCTTAGTTATTTCTCGTCTTCTGCTAGCTTTTGAATTTGTTTGCTCTTGGTTCTCTAGTTCTTTTAATTGTGATGTTAGGGTGTCGATTTTAGATCTTTCTTGCTTTCTCTCATGGGCATTTAGTGCTATAAATTTCCCTCTCCACACCGCTTTAAATGTGTCCCAGAGATTCTGGTATGTTGTGTCTTTGTTCTCATTGTTTTCAAAGAACATATTTATTTCTGCCTTCATTTTGTTATTTATCCAGTAGTAATTCAGGAATAGGTTGTACAGTTTCCATGTAATTGTGGGGTTTTGAGTGAGTTTCTTAATCCTGAGTTCTAGTTTGATTGCACTGTGGTCTGAGAGACTGTTTGTTATGATTTCCGTTCTTTTGCATTTGCTGAGGAGTGTTTAACTTCCGATTATGTAGTCAATTTTAGAATAATTGCAATGTAGTGCTGAGAAGAATGTATATTCTGTTGATTTGTGTGGAGAGTTCTGTAGATACCTATTAGGTCAGCTTGGTCCAGAGCTTGGTTCAAGTCCTGGATATCCTTGTTAATTTTCTGTCTCATTGATCTGTCTAATATTGACAGTGGGGCATTAAAGTCTCCCACTATTATTGTGTGGGAGTCTAAGTCTCTTTGTAGGTCTCTAAGAACTTGCTTTATGAATCTGAGTACCCCTGTATTGGGTGCATATATATTTACGATAGTTAGCTTTTCTTGTTGCATTGATCCCTTTACCATTATGTAATGCATAATTGGTAGGTAGGCTATTAATTGCTGCCTCAATTTCAAAACTTGTTATTGGTCTATTTGGGGATTCAACTTCCTCCTGGTTTAGTCTTGGGAGGGCGTATGTGTCCAGGAATTTATCCATTTCTTCTAGATTTTTTGCTTTATTTGCGTTGTTATTGGTCTATTGAAACCACCCAGTTTCAACTTCCTGGTGGCTTTGTTTACACTGTGAGGGAAAACTGCCTACTCAAGCCTCAGCAATGGTGGATGCCCCTCCCCCCACCAAGCTCGAGTGTCCCAAGCCCAGCCCAGACTGTTGTGTTCTGCTGGCTGCGAGACTTTCAAGGCAGTGGATCTTAGCTTACTGGGCTCTGTGGGGGTGGGACTCGCTGAGCCAGAGCACTTGGCTTCCTGGCTTCAGCCCCCTTGCCAGGGGAGTGAACGGTTCTGTCTCGCTGGCTTTCCAGGTGCCACTGGGGTATGAGAAATAAACTCCTGTGGCTAGCTTGGTGTCTGCCCAAATGGCCACCCAGTTTTGTGCTGGAAACCCAGGGGCCCTGGTGGTGTAGGCACCGGAGGGAATCTCCTGGTCTGCGGGTTGCGAAGACTGTAGGAATAACGCAGTATCTGAGCCAGAGTGCTCGGTACAGTCCTTAATGGCTTCCCTTGGCTAGGAGAGGGGTTTCCCCGACACCTTGCACTGTCCAAGTGAGGTGATGCCCCACCCTGCTTCACCTCGCCCTCCTTGGGCTACACCCACAGTCCAACCAGTCTCAGTGAGATGAACCAGGTAACTCAGTTGGAAATGCGGAAATCACCCACCTTCTGCATCGACATTGTTGGGAGCTGCAGACCAAAGCTGTTCCTATTTGGCCATATTGCCAGACTCCCGCTGTTCTGGGTACATTTTTTTTTTTTTTTGCCATGTTAGTTTAGGTTGATTCAGCACAAATGCTTGCAAAATATTTCAAAATTTATATTCTATGAAAACGTCTACTACTACAAAAGAGAATCAATATTCCAAGTAGGGCATTTTAATGTTTCTAACAGTTAAGGGGAAAAAATATTAGGGGGGATATACAGTATTTCACTATGTATTTTATTTGACTCATTTGAAATAATTATATGCTAAAATGATTAATGATTGGTAAATAAGTGTTGGTGTTCTAAAGCATGTGAGGCCAGTTTAAAGGAAGTGAGTAATTGTATTTTTTGGTGACTGCATTAGAAAACAATTGGGAGATCAACTTCTGGAAAGATCCATTAGATATGCTTTCCCCCACTCCTCCTGGTAAGTACAGCTAACAACATTAGGTCTTATAAAACAAACAGTAAAATATTCTGACTTACACAGCTACTTTGTCCCCACCTCCACCTCTAGCAGCAAAGGCTCCCCAAGTAGGGAGCTGGGAGCCAAGACTGTCACCTGAACTGGTGATAAGGAACCCCTTTCATTCCTAGTAAGAAGCCTGAACTCCCACTCTAGATATGGAGGAACCAGGTACCCCTCTTACCCTGGGTTTTTAACGGAGGCAGAATGAGGAATTTAGATTTTTAATTCTACCTGACAGTAATAAGGTGAAGTGAGTATCTCTTTCCCCAGTAATGTGGTGTCAGAGGAGGTCTCCTAAACTGATTTAGATGATATCTAGAATCTCATAATATCTAAAATATTAGGTTTCAATAAAAAACATACCAAGGGTCATGAAATTCTCAATTTGATTAAGAAAAAACCAATAGATGCCAAAACCAAAATGAATCAAATGTTAGAATTATCTGACAATTATTTAAAGCAGCCATCATCAAAATGCTTCATGAGCAACTAGGAACAAATGAAAAATAACCTCAGCAAATAGTGGCTGAAAATAAATAGATGATGTAAGAAATAAAGAAAATAAATATTACCCATTCTGAATAACAGAGGTAATATAGACTGGGAAAAAAATGCAAAATGCACAGAGCCTCGGGTCCTGTGAGACTTGTAGCAAATGATATACCATTTGTATTATTGGCATTACAGAAGGAGAGGATAAAAGGTTGGGCTGAAAAGATATTCAAAGTAATAGCAATTGAAAATTTCCCCAACTTTCACAAGTGCCATTAACCTACACATTCAAGAAACTGTGCAAACCCCAAACAGAATAAACTGAATGAAATCCAGGTCAAAACACAACATAATCAAAATTGTGAAAACTAAAGACAGAGAACCTTAAAAGCAGAGATAGAGAAAGAACACCTCACCTACGGGGGAAAACCAAATGAATGACAGTAGATTTCACATCAGAAACTATGGAAGACAAGTGTCACATTTTCCAAATGCTCATAGAAAAGTAGAGTAGGCAGTCCAAAGTTCTATATCTGATGAAAGAATCTCTGAATAATGAAATAGAAATCAGGATATCCTTAATGAAAACACCTAAGAAACTGGCAGACCTACCTTAAAAGAATGATTAAAGAAGTTTCTTCAAAGAGGCAGGGAATCATAAAAGAAGGATTTGGGGAACATCAGGAAGGGAGAAATAACACCTTCTGGAGGGAGTAGAAGCATCAAATATAATAGACATTCTTCCCTTCTTGATTTTTCTCTATAATTTTTAACTATTAAAGCAAAAGTTACAACACGAATCTGGTTCTCAATGTAATGTAAATGTAAAGGACACATTGAAGATACTTATAAAGGAGCAACATAAACGGACATAAAAGTAGGTAAGGATTTAAACCACTCAAATTGGTAAAATTTCAATATCAGTAAATTGTAACAAATTATATTTAAAGTTACATAATCAGTTATATAATACCTAGAACAACCACTGAGAAAGCTATAAAAGAAATATAATGAAATTACTATGGATAAATCAAAACGGAATTCTAAAAAAAGTTCTAGTAACTCACAGGAATGAAGGGAAAACAGGAAAAACAGAAGAAATGGAAAATAAAAGTAATGGTGGACTTAGGTTCTAATAAATTAATAATTACCATAAATCCAAATAGGCTTCTTTTTTTTTTATTATATTTTAGGTTTTAGGGTACATGTGCACAATGTGCAGGTTTGTTACATATGTATCCATGTGCCACGTTGATTTCCTGCACCCATTAACTCATCATTTAGCATTAGGTATATCTCCTAATGCTGTCCCTCCGCCCTCCCCCAACCCCACAACAGTCCCCAGAGTGTGATGTTCCCCTTCCTGTGTCCATGAGTTCTCATTGTTCAATTCCCACCTATGAGTGAGAACATGCGGTGTTTGGTTTTTTGTCCTTGCGATAGTTTACTGAGAATGATGTTTTCCAGTTTCATCCATGTCCCTACAAAGGACACGAACTCATCATTTTTTATGGCTGCATAGTATTCCATGGTGTATATGTGCCACATTTTCTTAATCCAGTCTATCGTTGTTGGACATTTGGGTTGGTTCCAACTCTTTGCTATTGTGAATAGTGCCGCAATAAACATACGTGTGCATGTGTCTTTATAGCAGCATGATTTATAGTCCTTTGGGTATAAACCCAGTAGTGGGATGGCTGGGTCAAATGGTATTTCTAGTTCTAGATCCCTGAGGAATCGCCACACTGACTTCCACAATGGTTGAACTAGTTTACAGTCCCACCAACAGTGTAACAGTGTTCCTATTTCTCCACATCCTCTCCAGCACCTGTTGTTTCCTGATTTTTTAATGATGGCCATTCTAACTGGTGTGAGATGGTATCTCACTGTGGTTTTGATTTGCATTTCTCTGATGGCCAGTGATGATGAGCATTTCTTCATGTGTTTTTTGGCTGCATAAATGTCTTCTTTTGAGAAGTGTCTGTTCATGTCCTTTGCCCACTTTTTGATGGAGTTGTTTGTTTTTTTCTTGTAAATATGTTTGAGTTCATTGTAGATTCTGGATATTAGCCCTTTGTCAGATGAGTAGGTTGCAAAAATTTTCTCCCATTCTGTAGGTTGCCTGTTCACTCTGATGGTAGTTTCTTTTGCTGTGCAGAAGCCCTTTAGTTTAATTAGATCCCATTTGTCAATATTGGCTTTTGTTGCCATTGCTTTTGGTGTTTTAGACATGAAGTCCTTGCCCACGCCTATGTCCCGAATGGTATTGCCTAGGTTCTCTTGTAGGATTTTAATGGTTTTAGGTCTAACATTTAAGTCTTTAATCCATCTTGAATTAATTTTTGTATAAGGTGTAAGGAAGGGATCCAGTTTCAGCTTTCTACATATGGCTAGCCAGTTTTCCCAGCACCATTTATTAAATAGGGAATCCTTTCCCCATTTCTTGTTTTTGTCAGGTTTGTCAAAGATCAGATATTTGTAGATATGCGGCATCATTTCTGAGGGCTCTGTTGTGTTCCATTGATCTATGTCTCTGTTTTGGTACCAGTACCATGCTGTTTTGGTTACTGTAGCCTTGTAGTATAGTTTGAAGTCAGGTAGGGTGATGCCTCCAGCTTTGTTCTTTTGGCTTAGGATTGACTTGGCGATGCAGGCTCTTTTTTGGTACCATATGAACTTTAAAGTAGTTTTTTCCAATTCTGTGAAGAAAGTCATTGGTAGCTTGATGGGAATGGCATTGAATCTATAAATTACCCTGGGCAGTATGGCGATTTTCACGATATTGATTCTTCCTACCCATGAGCATGGAATGTTCTTCCATTTGTTTGTATCCTCTTTGATTTCATTGAGCAGTGGTTTGTAGTTCTCCTTGAAGAGGTCCTTCACATCCCTTGTAAGTTGGATTCCTAGGTATTTTATTCTCTTTGAAGCAATTGTGAATGGGAGTTCACTCATGATTTGACTCTCTGTTTGTCTGTTATTGGTGTACAGGAATGCTTGTGATTTTTGTACATTGATTTTGTATCCTGAGACTTTGCTGAAGTTGCTAATCAGCTTAAGGAGATTTTGGGCTGAGACAATGGGGTTTTCTAGATATACAATCATGTCATCTGCAAACAGGGACAATTTGACTTCCTCTTTTCCTAATTGAATACCCTTTATTTCCTTCTCCTGCCTGATTGCTCTGGCCAGAACTTCCAGCACTATGTTGAATAGGAGCCGTGAGAGAGGGCATCCCTGTCTTGTGCCAGTTTTCAGAGGGAATGCTTCCAGTTTTTGCCCATTCAGTATGATATTGGCTGTGGGTTTGTCATAGATAGCTCTTATTATTTTGAGATACGTCCCATCAATACCTAATTTATTGAGAGTTTTTAGCATGAAGCGTTGTTGAATTTGGCCAAAGGCCTTTTCTGCATCTATTGAGATAATCATGTGGTTTTTGTCTTTGGTTCTGTTTATATGCTGGATTACATTTATTGATTTGCATATGTTGAACCAGCCTTGCATCCCAGGGATGAAGCCCACTTGATCATGGTGGATAAGCTTTTTGATGTGCTGCTGGATTCGGTTTGCCAGTATTTTATTGAGGATTTTTGCATCAATGTTCATCAAGGATATTAGTCAGAAATTCTCTCTTTTGGTTATGTCTCTGCCAGGCTTTGGTATCAAGACGATGCTGGCTTCATAAAATGTGTTAGGGATGATTCCCTCTTTTTCTATCGATTGGAATAATTTCAGAAGGAATGGTACCAGTTCCTCCTTGTACCTCTGGTAGAATTCGGCTGTGAATCCATCAGGTCCTGGACTCTCTTTGGTTGGTAAGCTATTGATTATTGCCACAATTTCAGAACCTGTTATTGGTCTATTCAGTGATTCAACTTCTTCCTGATTTAGTCTTGGGAGGGTGTATTTGTCGAGGAATTTATCCATTTCTTCTAGATTTTCTAGTTTATTGGCATAGAGGTGTTTGTAGTATTCTCTGATGGTAGATTGTATTTCTGTGGGATCGGTGGTGATATCCCCTTTTGCATTTTTTATTGCGTCTATTTGATTCTTCTCTCTTTTCTTATTAGTCTTGCTTGTGGTCTATCAATTTTGTTGATCTTTTCCAAAAACCAGCTCCTGGATTCATTAATTTTTTGAAAGGTTTTTTGTGTCTCTATTTCCTTCAGTTCTGCTCTGATTTTAGTTATTTCTAGCCTTCTGCTAGCTTTTGAATTTGTTTGCTCTTGCTTTTCCAGTTCTTTTAATTGTGATGTTAGGGTGTCAATTTTGGATCTTTCCTGCTTTCTCTTGTGGGCATTTAGTGCTATAAATTTCCCTCTACATACTGCTTTGAATGTGTCCCACAGATTCTAGTATGTTGTGTCTTTGTTCTCGTTGATTTCAAAGAACATCTTTATTTCTGCCTTCATTTCATTATGTACCCAATAGTCATTCAGGAGCAGGTTGTTCAGTTTCCATGTAGTTGAACAGTTTTGAGTGAGTTGCTTAATCCTGAGTTCTAGTTTGATTGCACTGTGGTCTGAGAGACAGTTTGTTATAATTTCTGTTCTTTTCCATTTGCTGAGGAGAGCTTTACTTCCAACTATGTGGTCAATTTTGGAATTGTTGTGGTGTGGTGCTGAAAAAAATGTATATTCTGTTTATTTGGGGCAGAGAGTTCTGTAGATGTCTATTAGGTCCACTTTGTGTAGAGCTGAGTTCAATTCCTGGATATCCTTGTTAACTTTCTGTCTCGTTGATCTGTCTAGTGTTGACAGTGGGGTGTTAAAATCTCCCATTATGGTGGAGCCAAGATGGCCGAATAGGAACAGCTCCTGTCTCCAGCTCCCAGCCCCAGCGACAAAGAAGATGGGTGATTTCTGCATTTCTGCTTGAGGTACCAGTTTCATCTCACTAGGGAGTGCCTAACAGTGGGTTCAGGACAGTCGGTGAAGCGCACTGTGCGCGAGCCGAAGCAGGGAGAGGCATTGCCTCACTCGGGAAGCGCAAGGGGTCAGGGAGTTCCCTTTCCTAGTCAAAGAAAGGGGAAACAGACGGCACCTGGAATATCGGGTCAGTCCCGTCCTAATACTGCGCTTTTCCAACGGGCCTGGAAAACGGCACACTAGGAGATTGTGTCCCACACCTGGCTCGGAGGATCCTATGCCCACAGAGTCTTGCTGATTGCTAGCACAGCAGTCTGAGATCAAGCTGCAAGGTGGCAGTGAGGCTGGGGGAGGGGCAACTGCCATTGCCCAGGCTTGCTTAGGTAAACAAAGCAGCCAGGAAGCTCGAATGGGTGGAGCCCACCACAGCTCAAGGAGGCCTGCCTGCCTCTGTAGGCTCCACCTCTGGGGGCAGGGCACAGACAACCAAAAACTCAGCGAGAACCTCCACAGCCTTAAATGTCCCTGTCTGACTGACAGCTTTGAAGACAGTAGTGGTTCTCCCAGCACGCAGCTGGAGATCTGAGAACGGACAGACTGCCTCCTAAAGTGGGTCCCTCACCCCTGAGCAGCCTAACTGGGAGGCACCCCCCCGGTAGGGACAGACTGACACCTCATTCAACCGGGTACTCCTCTGAGACAAAACTTTCAGAGGAACTATCAGACAGCTGAATTTGTGGTCTCATGAAAATCCGCTGTTCTGCAGCCACCGGTGCTGACACCCAGCCAAACAGGGTCTGGAGTGGACCTCTAGTAAACTCCAACAGACCTACAGCTGAGGGTCTTGTCTGGTAGAAGGAAAATTAACAAACAGAAAGGACATCGACACCAAAAACCCATCTGTACATCACCATCATCGAAGACAAAAAGTAGACAAAACCACAAAGATGGGGAAAAAACAGACCAAAAAAACTGAAAACTCTAAAAAACAGAGCACCTCTCCTCCTCCAAAGGAACGCAGTTCCTCACCAGGAACAAAGCTGGATGGAGGATGACTTTGATGAGTTGAGAGAAGAAGGCTTCAGACGATCAAACTACTCTGAGCTACGAGAGGAAATTCAAAACAATAGCAAAGAAGTTAAAAACTTTGAAAAAAAATTAGAAGAATGGATAACTAGAATAACCAATGGAGAGAAGGGCTTAAAGGAGATGATGGAGCTGAAAGCCAAGTTTCGAGAACTACGCGAAGAATGCAGAAGCCTCAGTAGCAGATGCGATCAACTGGAAGAAAGGGTATCGCTGATAGAAGATGAAATGAATGAAATGAAGAGAGAAGGGAAGTTTAGAGAAAAAAGAATAAAAAGAAATGAACAAAGCCTCCAAGAAATTTGGGACTATGTGAAAAGACCAAACCTACGTCTGATTGGTGTACCTGAAAATGATGGGGAGAATGGAACCAAGTTGGAAAACACTCTGCAAGATATTATCCAGGAGAACTTCCCCAATCTAGCAAGGCAGGCCAGCATTCAGATTCAGGAAATACAGAGAACGCCACAAAGATACTCCTCGAGAAGGGCAACTCCAAGACACATAATTGTCAGATTCACCAAAGTTGAAATGAAGGAAAAAATGTTAAGGGCAGCCAGAGAGAAAGGTCGGGTTACCCACAAAGGGAAGCCCATCAGACTAACAGCTGATCTCTCAGCAGAAACTCTACAAGCCAGAAGAGAGTGGGGGCCGATATTCAACATTCTTAAAGAAAAGAATTTTCAACCCCGAATTTCCTATCCCGCCAAACTAAGCTTCATAAGTGAAGGAGAAATAAAATACTTTACAGACAAGCAAATGCTGAGTGATTTTGTCACCACCAGGCCTGCCCTAAAAGAGCTCCTGAAGGAAGCACTAAACATGGAAAGGAACAACCGGTACCAGCCCCTGCAAAAACATGCCAAACTGTAAAGACCATCGAGGCTAGGAAGAAACTATAGCAACTAACGAGCAAAATAACCAACTAACATCATAATGACAGGATCAGATCCACACATAACAATATTCACGTTAAATGTAAATGGGCTAAATGCTCCAATCAAAAGACACAGACTGGCAAACTGGATAAGGAGTCAGGACCCATCAGTGTGCTGTATTCAGGAAACCCATCTCACGTGCAGAGACACACATAGACTCAAAATAAAGGGATGGAGGAAGATCTATCAAGCAACTGGAAAACAAAAAAAGGCAGGGGTTGCAATCCTAGTCTCTGATAAAATAGACTTTAAACCAACAAAGATCAAAAGAGACAAAGAAGGCCATTACATAATGGTAAAGGGATCAATTCAACAAGAAGAGCTAACTATCCTAAATATATATGCACCCAACACAGGAGCACCCAGATTCATAAAGCAAGTCCTCAGTGACCTACAAAGGGACTGAAACTCCCACACAATAATAATGGGAGATTTTAACACCCCACTGTCAGCATTAGACAGATCAACGAGACAGAAAGTTAACAAGGATATCCAGGAATTGAACTCAGCTCTACATAAAGTGGACCTAATAGACATCTACAGAACTCTCCACCCCAAATCAACAGAATATACATTTTTTTCAGCACCACACCACACCTATTCAAAAATTGACCACATAGTTGGAAGTAAAGCTCTTCTCAGCAAATGTAAAAGAACAGAGATTATAACAAACTGTCTCTCAGACCACAGTGCAATCAAACTAGAACTCAGGATTAAGAAACTCAGTCAAAACCGCTCAACTACATGGAAACTGAACAACCTGCTCCTGAATGACTATTGGGTACATAATGAAATGAAGGCAGAAATAAAGATGTTCTTTGAAACCAACGAGAACAAAGACACAACATACCAGAATCTCTGGGACACTTTCAAAGCAGTGTGTAGAGGAAAATTTATAGCACTAAATGCCCACAAGAGAAAGCAGGAAAGATCCAAAATTGACACCCTAACATCACAATTAAAAGAACTAGAAAAGCAAGAGCAAACAAATTCAAAAGCTAGCAGAAGGCTAGAAATAACTAAAATCAGAGCAGAACTGAAGGAAATAGAGACACAAAAAACCCTTCAAAAAATTAATGAATCCAGGAGCTGGTTTTTTGAAAAGATCAACAAAATTGATGGACCGCTAGCAAGACTAATAAAGAAGAAAAGAGAGAAGAATCAAATAGATGCAATAAAAAACGAAAAAGGGGATATCACCACCGATCCCACAGAAATACAATCTACCATCAGAGAATACTACAAACACCTCTATGCAAATAAACTAGAAAATCTAGAAGAAATGGATAAATTCCTCGACAAATACACCCTCCCAAGACTAAACCAGGAAGAAGTTGAATCTCTGAATAGACCAATAACAGGTTCTGAAATTGTGGCAATAATCAATAGCTTACCAACCAAAAAGAGTCCAGGACCTGATGGATTCACAGCTGAATTCTACCAGAGGTACAAGGAGGAACTGGTACCATTCCTTCTGAAACTATTCCAATCGATAGAAAAAGAGGGAATCCTCCCTAACACATTTTACGAAGCCAGCATCGTCCTGATACCAAAACCTGGCAGAGACATAACCAAAAAAGAGAATTTCAGACCAATATCCTTGATGAACATTGATGCAAAAATCCTCAATAAAATACTGGCAAACCGAATCCAGCAGCACATCAAAAAGCTTATCCACCATGATCAAGTGGGCTTCATCCCTGGGATGCAAGGCTGGTTCAACATACGCAAATCAATAAATGTAATCCAGCATATAAACAGAACCAAAGACAAAAACCACATGATTATCTCAATAGATGCAGAAAAGGCCTTTGACAAAATTCAACAACCCTTCATGCTAAAAACTCTCAATAAATTAGGTATTGATGGGACGTATCCCAAAATAATAAGAGCTATCTACAACAAACCCACAGCCAATATCATACTGAATGGGCAAAAACTGGAAGCATTCCCTCTGAAAACTGGCACAAGACAGGGATGCCCTCTCTCACCGCTACTATTCAACATAGTGCTGGAAGTTCTGGCCAGAGCAATCAGGCAGGAGAAGGAAATAAAGGGTATTCAATTAGGAAAAGAGGAAGTCAAATTGTCTCTGTTTGCAGATGACATGATTGTATATCTAGAAAACCCCATTGCCTCAGCCCAAAATCTCCTTAAGCTGATTAGCAACTTCAGCAAAGTCTCAGGATACAAAATTAATGTACAAAAATCACAAGCATTCTTGTACACCAATAACAGACAAACAGAGAGCCAAATCATGAGTGAACTCCCATTCACAATTGCTTCAAAGAGAATAAAATACCTAGGAATCCAACTTACAAGGGATGTGAAGGACCTCTTCAAGGAGAACTACAAACCACTGCTCAATGAAATCAAAGAGGATACAAACAAATGGAAGAACATTCCATGCTCATGGGTTGGAAGAATCAATATCGTGAAAATGGCCATACTGCCAAAGGTAATTTATAGATTCAATGCCATCCCCATCAAGCTACCAATGACTTTCTTCACAGAATTGGAAAAAACTACTTTAAAGTTCATATGGAACCAAAAAAGAGCCCGCATCACCAAGTCAATCCTAAGCCAAAAGAACAAAGCTGGAGGCATCACGCTACCTGACTTTAAACTATACTACAAGGCTACAGTAACCAAAACAGCATGGTACTAGTACCACAACAGAGACATAGATCAATGGAACAGAACAGAGCCCTCAGAAATGATGCCGCATAGCTACAACTATCTGATCTTTGACAAACCTGACAAAAACAAGAAATGGGGAAAGGATTCCCTATTTAATAAATGGTGCTGGGAAAACTGGCTAGCCATATGTAGAAAGCTGCAACTGGATCCCTTCCTTACACCTTATACCAAAATTAATTCAAGATGGATTAAAGACTTATATGTTAGACCTAAAACCATTAAAATCCTACAAGAAAACCTAGGCAATACCATTCAGGACATAGGCGTGGGCAAGGACTTCATGTCTAAAACACCAAAAGCAATGGCAACAAAAGCCAAAATCGACAAATGGGATCTCATTAAACTAAAGAGCTTCTGCACAGCAAAAGAAACTATCATCAGAGTGAACAGGCAACCTACACAGTGGGAGAAAATTTTTGCAACCTACTCATCTGACAAAGGGCTAATATCCAGAATCTACAATGAACTCAAACAAATTTACAAGAAAAAAACAAACAACCCCATCAAAAAGTGGGCAGAGGACATGAACAGACACTTCTCAAAAGAAGACATTTATGCAGCCAAAAAACACATGAAGAAATGCTCCTCATCACTGGCCATCAGAGAAATGCAAATCAAAACCACAGTGAGATACCATCTCACACCAGTTAGAATGGCCATCATTAAAAAATCAGGAAACAACAGGTGCTGGAGAGGATGTGGAGAAATAGGAACACTTTTACACTGTTGGTGGGACTGTAAACTAGTTCAACCATTGTGGAAGTCAGTGTGGCGATTCCTCAGGGATCTCGAACTAGAAATACCACTTGACCCAGCCATCCCATTACTGGGTATATACCCAAAGGACTATAAATCATGCTGCTATAAAGACACATGCACACGTATGTTTATTGCAGCACTATTCACAATAGCAAAGAGTTGGAACCAACCCAAATGTCCAACAACGATAGACTGGATTAAGAAAATGTGGCACATATACACCATGGAATACTATGAATAGCCATAAAAAATGATGAGTTCGTGTCCTTTGTAGGGACATGGATGAAACTGGAAAACATCATTCTCAGTAAACTATCGCAAGGACAAAAAACCAAACACCGCATGTTCTCACTCATAGGTGGGAATTGAACAATGAGAACTCATGGACACAGGAAGGGGAACATCATGCTCCGGGGACTGTTGTTGGGTGGGGGGAGGGGGGAGGGACAGCATTAGGAGATACACCTAATGCTAAATGACGAATTAATGGGTGCAGGAAATCAACATGGCACATGGATACATATGTAACAAACCTGCACATTGTGCACATGTACCCTAAAACCCTAAAGTATAATAAAAAAATAAAAATAAAAAAATAAATAAATAAAATAAAATAAAATCTCCCATTATTATTATGTGGGAGTTTAAGTCCGTTTGTAGGTCACTCAGGACTTGCTTTATGAATCTGGGTGCTCCTGTGTTGGGTGCATATATATTTAGGATAGTTATCTCTTCTTTTTGAATTGATCCCTTTACCATTATGTAATGGCCTTCTTTGTCTCTTTTGATCTTTGTTGGTTTAAAGTCTATTTTATCAGAGACTAGGATTGCAACCCCTGCCTTTTTTTGTTTTCCATTTGCTTGATAGATCTTCCTCCATCCCTTTATTTTGAGTCTATGTGTGTCTCTGCACATGAGGTGGGTTTCCTGAATACAGCACACTGATGGGTCCTGACTCCTTATCCAGTTTGCCAGTCTGTGTCTTTTAATTGGAGCATTTAGCCCATTTACATTTAACGTTAAAATTGTTATGTCTGAATCTGGTCCTGTCATTATGATGTTAGTTGGTTATTTTGCTCGTTAGTTGATGCAGTTTCTTCCCAGCCTTGATGGTCTTTACAATTTGGCATGTTTTTGCAGTGGCTGGTACCGGTTGTTCCTTTCCATGTTTAGTGCTTCCTTCAGGAGCTCTTTTACGGCAGGCCTGGTAGTGACAAAATCACTCAGTGTTTGCTGCTCTGTAAAGTATTTTATTTCTCCTTCACTTATGAAGCTTAGTTTGGCTGGATATGAAATTCTGGGTTGAAAATTCTTTTCTTTAAGAATGTTGAATATCGGCCCCCACTCTCTTCTGGCTTGTAGAGTTTCTGCTGAGAGATCAGCTGTTAGTCTGATGGGCTTCCCTTTGTGGGTAACCCGACCTTTCTCTCTGGCTGCCCTTAACATTTTTTCCTTCATTTCAACTTTGGTGAATCTGACAATTATGTGTCTTGGAGTTGCTCTTCTCGAGGAGTATCTTTGTGGCGTTCTCTGTATTTCCTGAATCTGAATGTTGGCCTGCCTTGCTAGATTGGGGATGTTCTCCTGGATAATATCTTGCAGAGTGTTTTCCAACTTGGTTCCATTCTCCCTATCATTTTCAGGTACACCAATCAGACGTAGGTTTGGTCTTTTCACATAGTCCCAAATTTCTTGGAGTCTTTGTTCATTTCTTTTTATTCTTTTTTCTCTAAACTTCGCTTCTCGCTTCATTTCATTCATTTCATCTTCCATCAGTGATACCCTTTCTTCCAGTTGATCACATCTGCTACTGAGGCTTCTGCAATCTTCGCGTAGTTGTCGAAACTTGGCTTTCAGCTCCATCAGCTCCTTTAAGCCCTTCTCTCCATTGGTTATTCTAGTTATCCATTCTTCTAATTTTTTTTCAAAGTTTTTAACTTCTTTGCTATTGTTTTGAATTTCCTCCCGTAGCTCAGAGTAGTTTGATCGTCTGAAGCCTTCTTCTCTCGACTTGTCAAAGTCATCCTCCATCCAGCTTTGTTCCATTGCTGGTGAGGAACTGCGTTCCTTTGGAGGAGGAGAGGTGCTCTGCTTTTTAGAGTTTCCAGCTTTTCTGCTCTGTTTTTTTCCCTATCTTTGTGGTTTTATCTAGTTTTGGTCTTTGATGATGGTGATGCACAGATGGGTTTTTGGTGTGGATGTCCTTTCTGTTTGTTAGTTTTCCTTCTGCCAGACAGGACCCTCAGCTGCAGGTCTGTTGGAGTTTACTAGAGGTCCACTCCAGACCCTGTTTGGCTGGGTGTCAGCAGCGGTGGCTGCAGAACAGTGGATTTTCGTGAGACCACAAATTCAGCTGTCTGATAGTTCTTCTGAAAGTTTTGTCTCAGAGGAGTTCCCAGCTGAGTGAGGTGTCAGTCTGTCCCTACTGGGGGGGTGCCTCCCAGTTAGGCTGCTCAGGGGTGAGGGACCCACTTTAGCAGGCAGTCTGTCCGTTCTCAGATCTCCAGCTGCGTGCTGGGAGAACCACTACTCTCTTCAAAGCTGTCAGTCAGACAGGGACATTTAATTCTGAGGAGTTTCCTGCTGACTTTTTGTTTGTCTGTGCCCTGCCCCCAGAGGTGGAGCCTACAGAGGCAGGCAGGCCTCCTTGAGCTGTGGTGGGCTCCACCCTGTTGGAGCTTCCTGGGTGCTTTGTTTACCTAAGCAAGCCTGGGCAATGGCGGGCGCCCCTCCCCCAGCCTCGCTGCCGCCTTGCAGCTTGATCTCAGAATGCTGTGCTAGCAATCAGCGAGACTCCGTGGGCATAGGACCATCCGAGCCAGTTGCGGGACATAGTCTCCTAGTGTGCCGTTTTCCAGGCCCATTGGAAAAGCGCAGTATTGGGGTGGGACTGACCCGATATTCCAGGTGCCGTCTGTTACCCCTTTCTTTGACTAAGAAAGGGAACTCCCTGACCCCTTGCACTTCCCGAGTGAGGCAATGCCTCGCCCTGCTTTGGCTCGCACACAGTGCGCTTCACCAACTGTCCTGCACCCACTGTTTGGCACTCCCTAGTGAGATGAAACTGGTACCTCAAGCAGAAATGCAGAAATCACCCGTCTTCTGTGTCGCTCAGGCTGAGAGCTGGAGACCGGAGCTGTTCCTATTCGGCCATTTTGGCTCCACCCCCCCAAATTGGCTTCTTATACCGATAAGACAGAGGTTGGTAGAGTGGACAAAAAAGAACCCCACTATATGCTGCCTACAAGAAATTCAATTCAAATGGAACAATATAGGTAGGTTGAATGTAAAAGGATGGAAATATATTTGCCATATAAGCATAATAAAAAGCAAGCAAGAGTGACTATATTGATATCTGATAAAATGGATGTTAGAGCACAGAAAATTACCAGGAACAAAAAGGGACATTACATAATAATAAAAGAATCAGCCCACCAGCAATGAAGATCATCTAATTTATATGTTTAGAATACTAAAAACTGCAGAACACACACATACATATAGAACATTTACCAAGATAGACTATACCCTGGACTTTAAAACTAACACCAAAAGATATAAAAGAATTGAAATCATAGAGTTTGTTTTCTGACAAAAATGGAATCAAACTAGACATTAGTAATAGAGATAACAGAAATATATCCCCACTTGGGTGTTAAAAGACACACCTGTAAATAACTCCTGAGTCAAGGAGAAAGTCTTAGGGGAAATTTTAAAAGTACATGGGACAGAAAGAAAATGAAAATTTAACACATCAAAAATTTGGGCATGCAGCTAAAGCAATGCTGACATTTACAGCCTTAAATTCTTTGTTAAAAAAGAGAGTCCCAGCGTGAGTGACACAGAAGACGGGTGATTTCTGCATTTCCATCTGAGGTACCAGGTTTTTCTCACTAGGGAGAGCCAGACAGTGGGCGCAGGACAGTGGATGCAGTGCACCATGCATGAGCCAAAGCAGGGCGAGGCATTGCCTCACTCAGGAAGCACAAGGGGTCAGGGAGTTCCCTTTCCTAGTCAAAGAAAGGGGTGACAGATGGCACCTGGAAAATCGGGTCACTCGCCCCTAATACTGCACTTTTCCAACGGGCTTAACAAACGGCACAACGGGAGATTATATCCCACATCTGGCTCGGAGGGTCCTATGCCCAAGGAGTCTCCCTGATTGCTAGCACAGCAGTCTGAGATTAAACTGCATGGCAGCAGCGAAGCTGGGGAGGGGTGCCCGCCATTGCCCAGGCTTCATTAGGTAAACAAAGCATCCGGGAAGCTCAAACTGGGTGGAGCCCACCACAGCTCAAGGAGGCCTGCCTACCTCTGTAGGCTCCACCTCTGGGGGCAGGGCAGAGACAAAAAGACAGCAGTAACCTCTGTAGACTTAAATGTCCCTGTCTGACAGCTTTGAAGAGAGTAGTGGTTCTCCCAGCACACTGCTGGAGATCTGAGAACAGGCAGACTGGCTCCTCAAGTTGGTCCTTGACCCCTGAGCAACCCAACTGGGAGGCACCCCCCAGTAGGGGCAGACTGACACCTCACACAGCCAGGTACTCCTCTGAGACAAAACTTCCAGAGGAACGATCAGGCAGCAGCATTCACGGTGCACGAAAATCCGCTGTTCTGCATCCACCACTCCTGACACCCCGGCAAACAGGGTCTGGAGTGGACCTCTAGCAAACTCCAACAGACTTGCAGCAGAGGGTCCTTCTGTTAGAAGGAAAACGAACAAACAGAAAGGACATCCACACCAAAAACCCATCTGTGCATCACCATCAGTAAAGACCCAAAGTAGATAAAACCACAAAGATGGGGGAAAAAACAGAGCAGAAAAACTGGAAACTCTGAAAAGCAGAGCACCTCTCCTCCTCCAAAGGAACGCAGTTCCTCACCAGCAACGGAACAAAGCTGGATGGATAATGACTTTGACATGTTGAGAGAAGAAGGCTTCAGACAATCAAATTACTCCGAGCTACAGGAGGAAATTCAAGCCAAAGGCAAAGAAGTTAAAAACTTTGAAAAAGAATTAGACCAATGTATAACTAGAATAACCAATACGGAGAAGTACTTAAAGGAGCTGATGGAGCTGAAAGCCAAGGCTTGAGAACTACATGAAGAATGCAGAAGCCTCAGGAGCCAATGCAATCAACTGGAAGAAAGGGTATCACTGATGGAAGATGAAATGAATGAAATGAAGTGAGAAGGGAAGTCTAGAGAAAACAGAATGAAAAGAAACGAACAAAGCCTCCAAGAAATATGGGACTATGTGAAAAGACCAAATCTACATCTGATTGGTGTACCTGAAAGTGACGGGGAGAATGGAATCAAGTTGGAAAACACTCTGCAGGATATCATCCAGGAGAACTTCCCCAATCTAGCAAGGCAGGCCAACATTCACATTCAGGAAATACAGAGAACTCCACAAAGACACTCCTCGAGAAGAGCAACTCCAAGACACATAATTGTCAGACTCACCAAAGTTGAAATGAAGGAAAAAATGTTAAGAGCAGCCAGAGAGAAAGGTGGGTTTACCCACAAAGGGAAGCGCATCAGACTAACAGTGGATCTCTCTGCAGAAACTCTACAAGACAGAAGAGAGTGGGGGCCAATATTCAACATTTTTAAAGAAAAGAATTTTCAACCCAGAATTTCATATCCAGCTAAACTAAGCTTCATAAGTGAAGGAGAAATAAAATACTTTACAGAGAAGCAAACGCTGAGTGATTTTGTCACTACCAGGCCTGCCGTAAAAGAGCTCCTGAAGGAAGCACTAAACATGGAAAGGAACAACCGGTACCAGCCACTGCAAATTCATACCAAATTATAAAGACCATCGAGGCTATGAAGAAACTGCATCAACTAACAAGCAAAATAACCACCTAACATCTAACGACAGGATCAAATTCACATATAACAATATTAACTTTAAATGTAAATGGGCTAAATGCTCCAATTAAAAGACACAGGATGGCAAATTGGATGAAGAGTCAAGACCCATCAGTGTGCTGTATTCAGGAAACCCATCTCACGTGCAGAGACACACATAGGCTCGAAATAAAAGGATGGAGGAAGATCTATCAAGCAAATGGAAAACAAAAAAAGGCAGGGGTCGCAATCCTAGTCTCTGAAAAGCAGACTTTAAACCAATAAAGATCAAAAGAGACAAAAAAGGCCATTACATAATGGTAAAGGGATCAATTCAACAAGAAGAGATAACTATCCTAAATATATATGCACCCAACACAGGAGCACCCAGATTCATAAAGCAAGTCCTGAGTGACCTACAAAGGGACTTAAACTCCCACACAATAATAATGGGAGATTTTAACACCCCACTGTCAACATTAGACAGATCAATGAGACAGAAAGTTAACAAGGATATCCAGGAATTGAACTCAGCTCTACACAAAGTGGACCTAATAGACATCGACAGAACTCTCCACCCCAAATCAACAGAATATACATTTTTTTCAGCACCACACCACACCTATTCCAAAATTGACCACATAGTTGGAAGTAAAGCTCTCCTCAGCAAATGGAAAAGAACAGAAATTATAACAAACTGTCTCTCACACCACAGTGCAATCAAACTAGAACTCAGGATTAAGAAACTCACTCAAAACCACTCAACTACATTGAAACTGAACAACCTGCTCCTGAATGACTACTGGGTACATAATGAAATGAAGGCAGAAATAAAGATGTTCTTTGAAACCAACGAGAACAAAGACACAACATACCAGAATCTCTGGGACACATTCAAAGCAGTGTGTAGAGGGAAATTTATAGCACTAAATGCCCACAAGAGAAAGCAGGAAAGATCCAAAATTGACACCCTAACATCACAATTAAAAGAACTGGAAAAGCAAGAGCAAACACATTCAAAAGCTAGCAGAAGGCAAGAAATAACTAAAATCAGAGCAGAACTGAAGGAAATAGAGACACAAAAACCCTTCAAAAAATTAATGAGTCCAGGAGATGTTTTTTTGAAAAGATCAACAAAATTGACAGACCGCTAGTAAGACTAATAAAGAAGAAAAGAGAGAAGAATCAAATAGACACAATAAAAAATGAAAAAGGGGATATCACCACCAATCCCACAGAAATACAAACTACCATCACAGAATACTACAAACACCTCTATGCAAATAAACTAGAAAATCTAGAAGAAATGGATAAATTCCTCGACACATATACTCCCAAAAGACTAAACCAGGAAGAAGCTGAATCTCTGAATAGACCAATAACAGGCTCTGAAATTGTGGCAATAATCAATAGCTTACCAACCAAAAAGAGTCCAGGACCAGACAGATTCACAGCCGAATTCTACCAGAGGTACAAGAAGAACAGGTACCATTCCTTCTGAAACTATTCCAATCAATAGAAAAAGAGGGAATCCTCCCTAACTCATTTTATGAGGCCACCCTCATACCAAATGCGGGCAGAGACACAACCAAAAGAGAGAATTTTAGACCAATATCCTTGATGGACATCGATACAAAAATCCTCAATAAAGTACTGGCAAACTGAATCCAGCAGCACATCAAAAAGCTTATCCACCATGATCAAATGGGCTTCATCCCTGTGATGCAAGCCTGGTTCGACATACACAAATCAATAAATGTAATCCAGCATATAAACAGAACCAAAGACAAAAACCACGTGATTATCTCAATAGATGCATAAAAGGCCTTTGAGAAAATTCAACAATCCTTCATGCTACATACTCTCAATAAATTAGGTATTGATGGGACGTATCTCATAATAATAAGAGCTATCTATGACAAACCCACAGCCAATATCTTACTGAATGGGCAAAAACTGAAAGCATTCCCTTTGAAAACTGGCACAAGACAGGGATGCCCTCTTTCACCACTCCTATTCAACATAGTGTTGGAAGTTCTGGCCAGGGCAATTAGGCAGGAGAAGGAAATAAAGTGTATTCAATTAGGAAAAGAGGAAGTCAAATTGTCCCTGTTTGCAGATGACATGATTGTATATCTAGAAAACCCCATTGTCTCAGCCCAAAATCTCCTTAATCTGATAAGCAACTTCAGCAAAGTCTCAGGATACAAAATCAGTGTACAAATCACAAGCATTCTTACACACCAATAACAGACAAACAGCCAAATCATGAGTGAACTACCATTCACAATTGCTTCAAAGAGAATAAAATACCTAGGA
Source organism: Symphalangus syndactylus (assembly GCF_028878055.3). Classification (NCBI taxonomy): domain Eukaryota; kingdom Metazoa; phylum Chordata; class Mammalia; order Primates; family Hylobatidae; genus Symphalangus; species Symphalangus syndactylus. Next base: position 49,489,674 of record NC_072440.2, read on the forward strand.
ATCCAACTTACAAGGGACGTGAAGGACCTCTTCAAGGAGAACTACAAACCACTTCTCAATGAAATAAAAGAGGATACGAACTAATTGAAGAGCATTCCATGCTCATGGGTTGGAAGAATCAATATCTTGAAAGTGGCCGTACTGCCCAAGGTAATTTATAGATTCAATGCCATCCCCATCAAGCTACCAATGACTTTCTTCACAGAATTGGAAAAAACTACTTCAAAGTTCATATGGAACCAAAAAGAGCCTGCATTGCCAAGTCAATCCTAAGCCAAAAGAACAAAGCTGGAGGCATCACGCTACCTGACTTCAAACTGTACTACAAGGCTACAGTAACCCAAACAGCATGGTACTGGTACCAAAACAGAGATATAGATAAATGGACTAGAACAGAGCCCTCAGAAATAACGCTGTGTATCTATAACCATCTGATCTTTGAGAAACCTGACAAAAACAAGCAATGGGGAAAGGATTCCCTATTTAATAAATGGTGCTGGAAAAACTGGCTAGCCATATGTAGAAAGTTGAAACTGGATCCCTCCTTACACCTTATGCAAAAATTAATTCAAGATGGATTAAAGACTCACATGTTAGACCTAATACCATAAAAACCACAGAAGAAAACGTAGACATTAGCATTCAGGACATAGGCGTGGGCAAGGACTTCATGTCTAAAACACCAAAAGAAATAGCAACAAAAGCCAAAATTGGAAATGGGATCTAATTAAACTAAAGAGCTTCTGCACAGCAAAAGAAATGACCATCAGAGTGAACAGGCAACCTACAAAATGGGAGAAAATTTTCACAACCTACTTATCTGACAGAGGGCTAATATCCAGAATCTAGAATGAACTCAAACAAATTCACAAGAAAAAAACAACCCCATGAAAAAGTGGGCGAAGGACATGAACAAACACTTCTCAAAAGAAAACATTTATGCAGTCAAAAAACACATGAAAAAATGCTCATCATCACTGGCCATCAGAGAAATGCAAATCAAAACCACAATGAGATACCATCTCACACCAGTTAGAATGGCCATCATTAAAAAGTCAGGAAACAACAGGTGCTGGAGAGGATGTGGAGAAATAGGAACACTTATACACTGTTGGTGGGACTGTAGACTAGTTCAACCATTGTGGAAGTCTGTGTGGCGATTCCTCAGGGATCTCGAACTAGAAATACCATTTGACCCAGCCATCCCATTACTGGATATATACCCAAAGGACTATAAATCATGCTGTTATAAAGACACATGCATGCGTGTGGTTATTGTGGCACTATTCACAATAGCAAAGACTTGGAACCAACCCAAATGTCTAACAATGATAGACTGGATTAAGAAAATGTAGCACATATACACCATGGAATACTATGCAGCCATAACAATAATGAGTTCATGTCCTTTGTAGGGACATGGATGAAACTGGAAATCATCATTCTCAGCAAACTATCGCAAGGAGAAAAAGCAAACACCGCATGTTCTCACTCATAGGTGGGAATTGAACAATGAGAACACATGGACACAGGAAGGGGAACATCACACTCCAGGGACTGTTGTGGGGTGGGGGGAGGGGGGAGGAATAGCATTAGGAGATACACCTAATGCTAAATGATGAGTTAATGGGGGCAGCACACCAACGTGACACGTGGATGCATATGTAACAAACCTGCACATTGTGAACATGTACCCTAAAACCTAAAGTACAATAATTAAAAAAAATAAAAAAAAATCAGAAAAATCCTAACTGAGGTACATTCTATGAAATCCCTGAACAGTGCTCCTCAGCACTGCCAAGGTCATCAAAAACAAGGAAAGTCTGAGAAACTGTCACAGCCGTGAGGAGCCGAAGGAGACACCTGGACTAAATGTCATGGGGTGTCCTGTATGGGATTTTGGAAGAGAGAAGAAACATGGATAAAAATGAAGGTAATCTGAATAAAGTGTCAACTTTAATTAATAAAAAAAAAGAGAGAGAAAGAGCCTCAAATCCACCTAAGTTCCCACACCAAGAAACTAGAAAATGAAGAACAAAAATCCAAAGCAAGCTAAAGGAAGAGAATTATGAATATAAGAGCAGAAGTCAATGAAATTAAATACACAAATGGCAGGGAAAATCAGTGAAACAAAAAGATGGTTCTTTGGAAATAACAATAAAATTGGCAAAGCTCCAACAAAACTGACAGAGCAAAAAAAGAGAGAGAGACGGAGAAAGAGAGACAAATTACCAATACCAGAAATGAAACAGGCAATATAATTATAGACCCTATAGATATCAAAAGGATAATAAAGAAATGGTATGAACAACTCTACACACATAAGTTTGACAATTTTGATGAAATGGGCTATACAACTACCACATAACTACCCAGGATTATTCAGTATGCAAAAGATAATTGCATAGCTCTCCAACTATTAAATAAATTAAATTCATCATTTAAAAACTACTAAAAAAGAAATATCTGAGTCCGGATCGGTTCACAGGAGAATACCATTAAACATTTAAAAAAGAAATAACACAAGATCTGCACAATTTCTTCCAAAAAATGAAAGAGGGGGGAACATTTTTCAAATCACTTTATGAAACCAATATTACTTTTATGCTCAAAAGTACAAAATGAAGAAAACTATAAACCAATATCTCTCATGAATATAGAGCAAAAATCCTTTATGAATTATTAGAAAATATCATTCAGCAATATATAAACAGAGTTATACATAATGCCCATTTGAAGTTCATCCTAGAGATGTAAAATTGGTCCAATATTTCAAAACAATTATTGTAATTCACCATATTACCAATATAAAGGAGATAAATCACATTGTCATATCAATTGAGGCAAAATAAGCATTTGACAAAATTTGACACTCATTTATGATAAAAGCCCAGAAAATAAGGAAAAAAAACACCCTCAACTTGATGAAGAAAATTTACAAAAATCTTATAGCTAACACCTTACTTAGTGGTGAAAGTAGAATGCCTTCCTCTTAAGATGAGAACAATGCAGTGGTGTCTCCCAGTCCCACCGCTAGTAAACATATTACAGGAAGTTCTAGGAAGCTCAATAAGGTAAGAAAAGGAAATAAAAGACATCAATTAGAAAGCAAAATATAAATCTGTTTCTACTTGCAGATGCCACAATGGTCTACATAAAAAATAAGGGATCTATAAAAACACTCCTAGAACTGATGATTTCAGTGATGCCAAAAGTTCCAAGTAAAACATATAAAATTAACTGTATTCCTACATGAAAGCAATGGTCCTGTGGAAACTAAAATATAAGAATACAATACTACATATAATCTTTTTAAAAAACTGAAGTACTTAGGTAGAAATCTAACAAAATATGTACAGGACTACTGTGATGTAAACTACAAAACAGTGGTGAAAGAAAGAAGGTTTAAATAGACATCCAGTGTTCATGGATTGGAACACTCAACAGAGTAAAAATGTCATTTCTCCCCAAGGTAATACACATATTTTACACAATTATTATAAAAATCTTAGCAAGATTTTTTAAAGACAAAACTAAAGTTATTTTAAAATTTATTAGGAAAGGAAAAGGAAATAGAAGAGCTGAAACAATTTTTGAAAAATAGAAATGAAGTTGGAGAAATCATTTCATCTTATTTTAAGAGTTATTATATAACTACCTTAATCAAGACTGTGTGGTACTAGCTGAAGGATAGAAAAAAGATCAATGAAATAGAAAAAGAAACCAGAAATAGTTCCACGCAAGTATTGCCGAAGAGTCTTTTCAACAAATGTTGCTGGAAAAATTGCATATCCAGAAAGATGACCCTCACCTTAAATCTCACACATTAGCCAAAAATCATCTAACTGGATTATAGATTTAATTATAAAGCAAACTACCCATGTTTATAGAAGCACTTCTCACAAACCTGTTCCACCCATGTTTATAGAAGCACTTCTCACAAAGCCAAGAGGTGGAAGCAATGCAAATGTCCAAATGTCAGTGACAGATGAGTGGATAAGCAAAATGTGGTATATTCATGCAATGGAACATTATTCAGTCTTTAAAGTGGAGGGAATCCTGCCACATGCTACAACATGGGTGAAACTGAAGGACACTATGCTTGGTGAAATAAGCCAGTCAAAAGAAAATCTGTATGGTTCCACTTATATAAGGTATCTAAAGTCATCATATTTATAGAAATATAAAGTAGAATAATGGTTACTAGGGGATGGAGGAGGGAAGAAGAGTAACTGGTTAATGGGTATAGAGTTTAAGTTCTGCAAGAAAATGTTCTAGAGATCTGTTTCACAACAATGCAAATATACTTAACATTACTAAACTGTACACTTAAAAATAGTTCATCTTAACCATGGCAAGTTTTATGGTTTTTAAAATTATAATTTAAAAAGTGGTAGGATAAAAAATCCTATAAATCTTTCAGAAGAAAAATAAAATCTTTAAGATCTAAGGCTTGATAAAGAGTGCTTGACATCAAAAAAGCCATAAAAATAAAATTGGTAAACCTCACTTCATCAGAATTTAAAACTTTTACTCTGAAGGACCTTGTTAAGAGGATGAAAAGACAATCTACACACTGGGAGAAAATATTTGGGAACCGTATATCTTACAGATGATTCATTTAGAATATTTAAAGAACTCTCAAAACTCAACAATAACAACAAAACAAAAATTCTAGCTAGAAAATGAGCAAGAGACATGAACAGGCCAAAGAGGATATGTAGATGGCAAATAAGGACATGCAGAGATGTTCATCACTAGCGATTAAAAACTGCAAATGAAGACCACAACGAATATCACTACATACATATGAGAATAGCTTAAAACTACTGACAATACCAAATGTTGGTAAGCATACACAGAAATTATCTCTCTCATACATTGTTTGTGGAAATGTACAGACACTCTGAAAAGTAGTTCAGCAGTTTCTTTTTCTTTTTTTTCTTAATTTATTTTTGAGGCGGAGTCTTGCTTTTTTGCCCAGGCTGAAGTGCAGTGGCACGATCTCGGCTCACTGCAACCTCCGCCTCCCTGGTTCAAGCGATTCTGCTACCTCAGCCTCCCTAGTAGCAGGGATTACAGGTGCTTGCCACCACGCCTGACTAATTTTTGTATTTTTGGTAGAGATGGAGTTCACCATGTTGGCCAGGCTGGTCTCGAACTCCTGCTCTCAGGTGATCCACCCGCCTCGGCCTCCCAAAGTACAGAGATTACAGGTGTAAGCCACTGCGCCCAGCTGCAGCAGTTTCTTAAAGGAATAAACATATACTTATATGGCCAATAAATCTCACTCCTGGGCATTTATCTCAGAGGAATGAAAACTTATGTCCACACAAAGAATTGTACATGATTGTTCATAACGGCTTTAGTTATAAAAGCTTAAAGCTATAAGTAAACAAAATATCTTAAAGTAGGAGGATATTTAAACAAACTGTGGTACATCCATATCATGGAATATTGCTCTGTAATAAAGAGGAATGAATTGTTGATACATGCAACAATTTGGATGGATTTCAAGGACATTATGCTAAGTGAAAAAAAGCCCATGTCAAAAGATCTGTGTCCATTGATATGATGTCCTTGAAAGGACAAAATTACTGAGATGGAAAACAAATTAGTGGTTGCCATGGGTTAGGATTGCTGGGGGGGGTGCAGGGAAGTGGGAGTAGATGTGACTATAAAAAGGTAATAATAGGGAGATCTTTGTGGGAATGGGTTAGTTTTTTATCTTGGTGGTTGTGTGAATCTGCATATGTGATAAAAGACATAGAACTCGGTCGGGCGCGGTGGCTCACGCTTGTAATCCCAGCACTTTGGGAGGCCGAGGCGGGCGGATCACGAGGTCAGGAGATCAAGAGCACAGTGAAACCCCGTCTCTACTAAAAAAAAAAAAATACAAAAAATTAGCCCGGCGTGGTCGCGGGCGCCTGTAGTCCCAGCTACTCAGAGAGGCTGAGGCAGGAGAATGGCGTGAACCCAGGAGGCGGAGCTTGCATTGAGCCGAGATTGCACCACTGTACTCCAGCCTGGGCGACAGAGCAAGACTCCGTCTCAAAAAAAAAAAAATAAATAAAGACATAGAACTAATACATATATATTATAACCAATGTCAATTTCCTTCTTTTGATATTGTACTATAATTACTTAAGATTATAAGCATGGGGAGAAACTGAATTAGGTGAAAATGAGACCTCTCTGTAATACCTTTGCAACTTTCTATGAATCTGTAATTTTTTCAAAACAAAATATTTTAAAATGTTTGAATCATTTCATTAGTCTAAGCATTAAATGATTAGTATTAGAAAAGAATATGGATTTTTTTTACTTCTTTATTATTGGTTTAGGTAGAAAATCAACCTAGACTATCAGCTCAAACTATTGGCATACAAGCAAAGTACAGAGTCAATTACAAGCCCATGTGCTCAGATGTCTTACCTTGTAAGAAAAAAAAAAAAAAGTCTTTCTTATTTCTATTTAAATGACAATACAGGTTTTAAAATGTCCTTTCATCATTGAATGATTGACAATATTTATGTATAAACTTGATAAAGATCATTTGAGAAGAATCTTTGTTTTGTGTTACTGTAGCTACATAAGAGAAAGGAATTATATATATTAAATCTCTCATTGTATCTAGCCATAGCTACAATAGCTGCTTTATAGTGGGAAAAAAAAAGGTTATTTTATTTTGGAAATAAGTACATTTTCAAGTTTCAATCAAAACCTTTCACACTTACTAAAATATATCTGTACACACAAAACACAAGAGTAAATATTCATATGCACGTCACCTCCCTATAACTACATTTACTCATATATTCCTTTCTGTGAATAGGTGTTCTGTAGCCATTATAGTAGCTAAAATGTGGTGCAGGAGATAAGAGTGCTTAATCAAGGTTCACAATGATTTGCAATGGCAGGAGACAGTTTGTGGCTAGAGATAACATTCAGTAGCACATGTTTACGAGTGAGATGGACACCTGTCTGATAGTACCATGAGCCAGCTTGTGTGCTTTGCTGAGGCAGGTAGTGCTGAAAGCATTAAAATTCTGTGAGTGAAAAAATGTTATGCTTCTAAAACTTTTGAGATTCTGAAAACAATTATCAAATGATACTCTAATTCTGCTTTACATTCTGAAGTCTCCTGAATTGGGGCAAACAAAAACTTTTAGCCTAAATATAAAATATGGTAATTTAAAACATAAGCATAAGTATGTTTATCTAAAGAGAAACCAAAGTTTGTTTTTAATTGTTAGTTTTTTTTTATTGTGGCAGAAACGCTGAACTTGAGATTTACCTTCTTAACAAATTTTTAAGTGCACAATACAGTATTGTCAAGTATAGGCACAATGTTGTACACCAGATCTCTTTTTTTGTGTGTGTGTGAGACAGGGTCTTGCTCTGTTGCCCAGGCTGGAGTGCAGTGGGGTGAAAACTACTCACTGCAGACTCAATCTCCTGGGCTCAAGCCATCCTCCCACTTCGGCCTCCTGAGTAGTTTGGACCACAGGTGCATGCCACCACATCTGGCTAATTTTTACAATATTTTTTAGAGACAGAGTCTCACCTTACTTGTCTTTACACCTTATTTGTCTTACATAAGTGAAACTTTGGTCAACAACTTCCCATTTACCCTTCCCCCAGCTCCTAGTGAGCACCATTTTACTTTCTATGAGATTGACTTAACGTTAGATAGCTCAGATACGTGGCATCCTACAACATTTGTTCTGGCTATCTCAGCACAATATCCTTCAGGTTTATCCATGTTCTTACATATGGTAGAATTTTTTTTAATTTAATTTTATTTTTTTTTGCACACAAAACAATAAACATTTTCTAAAAGTACATACTAACAAAAAGATGCATATCAAACATATTAGGAAGGTTGCACATGGGAAGATGGGGAATAGAAATGAGGGGTGGGAATTAAAGAAAATAAATGAGAGAGGGACTTTGTATGGATCAATGATAATAACTGAATCCTCTATTTGACAAAGAAGAAGGAGAAGGAAGAGGAAGAAAAAGAAAGTGGGATAAAGGATCAGAAAGGGAGGAAAATAGAAAAAATTAGAGTATGACTCCAGGGTAGACCTGTTTTGTTGTCGCTTGGTTCGTTGGTTGGTTTGACAGTTGTATTTTTCATATGTTTCGCCATGTTGGCCAGGCTGGTCTTGAGCTCCTAGCCTCAAGTGATCAACCCCCCTCAGCCTCCCAGAGTACTGGGACTACAGGCGTGAGCCACCACATCCAGCCCCCACATTGCTTCTGGCCTCTGTGGTAGACCTCCCAGATGGGGCGGCTGGGCAGAGGCGCTCCTCACTTCCCAGATGGGGCAGCTGCGCAGAGCCGCTCCTCACATCCCAGAAGGGGCGGCCGGGCAGAGGCGCTCCTCACTTCCCAGACGGGGTGGCCATGCAGAGGCGCTCCTAACTTCCCAGATAGGGCGGCCGCGCAGAGGCGCTCCTCACTTCCCAGAAGGGGCGGCCAGGCAGAGGCACTCCTCACATCCCAGACGGGGCGGCCGGGCAGAGGCGCTCCTCTCTTCCCTGACGGGGCGGCCGGGCAGAGGCGCTCCTCACTTCCCAGATGGGGCGGCTGCGCAGATGGGCTCCTCACTTCCCAGACGGGGCGGCCAGGCAGAGGCGCTCCTCACATCCCAGACGATGGGCGGCCAGGCAGAGACTTTCCTCATTTCCTAGACGGGGTGGCGGCCGGGCAGAGGCACTCCTCACCTCCCAGACGGGGCGGCCAGGAAGAGGAGCTCCTCATAACCCAGACGATGGGCGGCCAGGCAGAGACGCTCTCCACCTCCCAGACGGGGCGGCGGCCGGGCAGAGGCTGCAATCCCAGCACCCTGGGAGGCCAAGGCAGGCGGCTGGGAGGCGGAGGCTGCAGCGAGCCAAGACCATGCCACCGCACTCCAGCCTGGGCAACACCGAGCACCGAATGAGCGAGCCTCCGTCTGCAGTCCCAGCACCTTGGGAGGCCGAGGCGGGCAGAGCACTGGAGGTCAGGAGCTGGAGACCAGCCTGGCTAACATGGCGAAACCGCACCTCCAGCCAAAGGAGAAAAACCAGGGAGGGGTGGTGTCGCGTGGCGGCAATCCCAGGCAGCCCGCAGGCCAGGGCAGGAGAATCACGGGAGCCGGATGCAGAGAGTCTGCAGCCAGCCGAGTTTACTCCAGCCTGGGCCACAGAGGGAATGAAGAAAGGAAGGAAGGAAGGAAGGAAGGAAGGAAGGAAGGAAGGAAGGAAGGAAGGAAGGAAGGAAGGAAGGAAGAATTTTTTTAAGAGCTAAATAATATTTCATTCTATGTATATATCACATTTTCTTTATCCATTCATCTATTGAGGGACATTTAGATTGTTTTGAAATCTTGGGTGTTGTTAATAATGCTGCAGTGAATATAAGAATGCAGAAATTCCTTTGAGTTCCTGATTTCAATTCTATTGGATATATACCCAGAAGTGGGGTTGCTGGATCATACAGTTGTTCTATTTTTACTTTTGTGAGGAACCTCCATATTGCTTTCCATAGTGTCTGCATCAACTATTGCCATCAACAGTGTATAAGAGTTCCAACTTTTCCACATCCTCAACAGCACTTGTTTTTTAAGAGTCATCCTAAAGATGCGAGGTGATTGACATTTCCCTGATGACTGGTGATGTTGAATTTTTTTTTTTGAGACAGGATCTCACTGTGCCACCCAGCTGGAGCATAGTGATGCAAACACAGCTTGCTGCAGCCTCAATCTCCTGGGCTCGAGTGATCCTCCTGCCTCAGCCTCCTGGGTAACTGGGACTACAGGCATGTACCACCATGCTTGGCTAATTTGTAAGTGTTTTGTAGAGATAGGGTCTCACTATGTTGCCCAGACTGGTCTCAAACTCCTGGGCTCAAGTGATCCTTTCACCTCAGCTTTCCAAAGTATTGGATTATAGGTGTGAGCCACTGAGCCCAGTTTGAATGCTTTTTAATATATTTTTTGGCCATTTGTATGTCATCTTTGGAGAAATGTCTATTCAAATCCTTTGCCCATTAAAAATTATTTTTTGATAATGAGTTGTAGAAGTTCCTTATATATTTGGAGATTAACCCATTATTGGATATGTGGTTTGCAAATATTTTAACCCATTCTATAGGCTGCCTTTTCACTCTGTTGATTGGTTCTTTTGCTATACAGAAGCTATTTAGTCTAAAGGAGTTTCACTTGTTCATTTTTGTTGTTATTGCCTGGGCTTTTGTCATATACAGGAAATCATTGTCAAGACCAACATCCAGAAGCTGTCCCCTTATGTGTACTAAGAGTTTTACAGTCTGGGGTCTTACATTTAAGTCTTTATTTTTTGAGGTGATTTTTATATATGGTGTGAGATGAGAGTCCAGTTTATTCTTCTGCATGTATCTGGTTTTCCTAACACTATTTGTGGAAGAGACTGTTTTACCCCATTGTGTATTCTTGGCACCCTTTTTGAAGATCGGTTGGTTGTATATGCATGATTTTATTTCTGGGCTCTCTATTCTGTTCCATTGATCTATATTTCTGTTTTAACTTCAGTAAAGAAATATAATTAATTCAGCTGGAAGTTTTATGGGGATTGCATTGAATCTGTTGAACACTTTGGGTAGTATGGACAAGTTAACACTATTGATTCTTCCAACTCATGAGCATTGGATAATTTCATTTTTTGTGTGTCCCATTTATTTTATTACCGTTTATAGTATGTAGTTTAATTTCATGGTGCTCAGAAAAGATACTTGGTTTAATTTCAACCTGAAGTTTGTTAAAACTTGTTTTGTGACCTAATATGTGACATATCCTGTAGAATATTCCCTGTTTACTTGAGAAGAATGCAGATTCTGCCACTAGTGAGAGCAATGTTTATTACACATCTATGAGGTAAATTTGGCCTGTAGCATTGTTCAAATCTGTTGTTTTCTTATCTTTGAGTTCACTAATTCTTTTTTTTTTTTTGAAGAAGTGTTGAATTTTATTGAAAGACTTTTCTGCATCTATTGAGATTGAAATGTGTTTTCTGCCTTTAGTTATCTCTATGTGATGAATCACATTTATTGATTTGGGTATGTTGAACCAACCTTGCATCCTAGGGATAAAGCTGAGTTGGTTGTGGTGTATCAGCTTTATTATGTGCTGCTGGATTTGGTTCACCAATATTTGGTGGAGGATTTTTGCATGAATACACATCAAGAACACATATTCATTTAATGTCATAAATTTCCCTCTAAGGAATGTTTTAGTGGAATCCTATAAATTTTAATATATTATGTTTTCTTATTATTATTTAAATGAAAATATTTTTCCATTTTTTAAATTATACTTTAAGTTTTAGGGTACATGTGCCCAACGTGCAGGTTACTTACATATGTATGCATGTGCCATGTAGATGTGCTGCACCCATTAACTTATCATTTAACAATAGGTATATCTCCTAATGCTATCCCTCCTCCCTCCCTCCACCACAAAACAAGCCCCAGTGTGTGATGTTCCCCTTCCTGTGTCCCTGTGTTCTCATTGTTCAATTCCCACCTATGAGTGAGAACAAGCAGTGTTTGGATTTTTGTCCTTGCGATAGTTTGCTGAGAATGATGGTTTCCAGCTTCATCCATGTCCCTCCAAAGACATGAACTCATCATTATTTATGGCTGCATAGTATTCCATGGTATATATGTGCCACATTTTCTTAATCCAGTCTATCATTGTTGGACATTTGGGTTGGTTCCAAGTCTTTGCTCTTGTGAATAGTGCCACAATAAACATACGTGTGCATGTGTCTTTATAGCAGCATGATTTATAATCCTTTGGGTATATACCCAGTAATGAGATTGCTGGGTCAAATGGTATTTCTAGTTGTAGATCCCTAACGAATCATGGAAACTGACTTCCACAATGGTTGAACTAGTTTACAGTCCCACCAACAGTGTAAAAGTGTTCCTATTTCTCCACATCCTCCCCAGCACCTGTTGTTTCCTGACTTTTTAATGATTGCCATTCTAACTGGTGTGAGATGGTATCTCATTGTGGTTTTGATTTGCATTTCTCTGATGGCCAGTGATGATGAGCATTTTTTCATGTGTCTTTTGGCTGCATAAATGTCTTCTTTCGAGAAGTGCCTGTTCGTATCCTCCACCCACTTTTTGATGGGGTTGTTTGTTTTTTTCTTGTAAATTTGTTTGAGTTCATTTTAGATTCTGGATATCAGCCCTTTGTCAGATGGGTAGATTGCAAAAATTTTCTCCCATTCTGTAGGTTGCCTGTTCACTCTGATGGTAGTTTCTTCTGCTGTGCAGAAGCTCTTTAGTTTAATTAGATCCTGTTTGCCAATTTTGGCTTTAGTTGCCATTGCTTTTGGTGTTTTAGACATGAAGTCCTTGCCCATGCCAATGTCCTGAGTGGTATTGCCTAGGTTTTCTTCTAGGGTTTTTATGGTTTTAGGTCTAACATGTAAGTCTTTAATCCATCCTGAATTAATTTTTGTATAAGGTGTAAGGAAGGGATCCAGTTTCAGCTTTCTACATACAGCTAGCCAGTTTTCCCAACACCATTTATTAAATAGGGAATCCTTTCCCCATTGCTTGTTTTTGTCGGGTTTGTCAAAGATCAGATGGTTGTAGATAAGTGGCATTATTTCTGAGGGCTCTGTTCTGTTCCATTGATCTATACCTCTGTTTTAGTACCAGTACCATGCTGCTTTCGTTACTGTAGCATTGTACTATAGTTTGAAGTCAGGTAGCGTGATGCCTCCAGCTTTGTTCTTTTGGCTTAGGATTGACTTGGAAATGCAGGCTCTTTTTTGGTTCCATATGAACTTTAAAGTAGTTTTTTCCAATTCTGTAAAGAAAGTCATTGTTAGCTTGATGGCGATGGCATTGAATCTATAAATTACCTTGGGCAGTATGGCCATTTTCATGATATTGATTCTTCCAAACCATGAGCATGGAATGGTTTTCCATTTGTTTGTGTCCTCTTTTATTTCATTGAGAAGTGGTTTGTAGTTCTCCTTGAAGAGGTCTTTCGCATCCCTTGTAAGTTGGATTCCTAGGTATTTTATTCTCTTTGATGCAATTGTGAATGGGAGTTCACTCATGATTTGGCTCTCTGTTTGTCTGTTATTGGTGTATAAGAATGCTTGTGATTTTTGCACCTTGATTTTGTATCCTGAGACTTTGCTGAAGTTGCCTATCACCTTAAGGAGATTTTAGGCTGAGACAATGGGGTTTTCTAGATATACAATCATGTCACCTGCAAACAAGGACAATTTGACTTCTTCTTTTCCTAATTGAGTATATTTTGTTTCCTTCTCCTGCCTGATTGCTCTGGCAAGAACGTCCAACACTATGTTGAATAGGAGTGGTGAGAGAGGGCATCCCTCTCTTGTGCCAGTTTTCAAAGGGAATGCTTCCAGCTTTTGCCCATTCAGTATGATATTGGCTGTGGGTTTGTCATAGATAGCTCTTATTATTTTGAGATACGTCCCATCAATTCCTAATTTTGTGAGAGTTTTTAGCATGAAGTGTTGTTGAATTTTGTCAAAGGCCTTTTCTGCATCTATTGAGATAATCAGGTGGTTTTTGTCTTTGGTTCTGTTTATATGCTGGATTACATTTATGGATTTACGTATGTTGAACCAGCCTTGCATCCCAGGGATGAAGCCCACTTGATCATGGTGTATAAGCTTTTTAATGTGCTGCTGGATTCGGTTTGCCAGTATTTTATTGAGGATTTTTACATCGATGTTCATCAAGGATATTGGTCTGAAATTCTCTTTTTTTACTGTGTCTCTGCCCGGCTTTGGTATCTGGATGATGCTGGCCTCATAAAATGAGTTAGGGAGGATTCCCTCTTTTTCTATTGATGGGAATAGTTTCAGAAGGAATGGCACCAGTTCCTCCTTGTACCTCTGGTAGAATTCGGCTGTCAATCCATCTGGTCCTGGACCTTTTTTGTTGGTAAGCTGTTAATTATTTCCTCTATTTCAGAGCCTGTTATTGGTCTATTCAGAGATTCAACTTCTTCCTGGTTCAGTCTTGGATGGGTGTATGTGTCGAGGAATTTATCATTTCTTCTAGATTTTCTAGTTTATTTGCATAGACGTATTTATAGTATTCTCTGATGGTAGTTTGTATTTCTGTGGGATCGGTGGTGATATCCCCTTTATCATCTTTTATTGCATGTATTTGATTCTTCTCTCTTTCCTTATTAGTCTTGCTAGTGGTCTATCAATTTTGTTGATCTTTTCAAAAAACCAGCTCCTGGATTCATTGATTTTTTGAAGGGTTTTTTGTATCTGTATGTATACAAACGTACACGCGCATGTGTGTGTGTTCACACATACACACACATATATGGAAGTGAATGAATCTTCTTTCAATGAGTATCTCATTATAGTAGGGGTACAGAAAAATATTTCTACATTTTTTATTGACTGTGCTTTTTGAAGTAAATATTAAGTGAATAATCAAGGCAATAAAAACTTGATGAAGTAGGATCAGTAACTGATATTTTGCCAGTTCCACAGTAAACCTTATAACTTATACATCTTATAACTACGTATCTATTAAACCATTACTAAGATGACCTTGATAGAATTTAGATTACTATCATAGACTTCTAGCTGGTCTCCCTGCTTCAACTCTAGACTCCTCCATTCGTCACACAGCAGTCCAAGGGATCCTTTCATAACCTAAATCAGTTTGTGTCATGCCTGTGCTTAACACCACCCAATGGCTTCTTATGTTGGAGTCTACTCATATTCCTCCAATGCATAGTTACTATTCTTTTTGGGAAATTGTACCCCTGATGTATTCACAAATAATTAGAATAAAAACTACATTTTCTACTTTATCTCAGAGCTAGAGTTAGCCACAAGATTAAATTCTATTTAGTGGAATGTAAGCAGAAGTCCATTCAATGGAATGTAAGCAGAAGCACAAGAATATATATATAATATGTATATTCTCTCTCCCTCCCTCTCTCTCTCTCTATCTCTCTCCCTCTCTCCCTCTCCCTCTCCCTCTCTCTCTGTCTCTTTGCAGGAAAGACAAAGATTCATTCACTTTCATATAAAGACATCAAGATATAGGCAAGGCATCCTGTTGAAATTCATAAAATTTTCAAGGACCTAAGCTCCTCTTTCTTGCTGTTCAATCATACTCAGACTGTGACTTCTGCCTCAGGGACTGAAATGGCTGAATGAGCTCCAGTCATCAACTCTGTATTTCAACAACCATAAAATACAAAGGAGCAAAGAAAATACCTCTACCTAAAAATTTATGTCCCAGAAAGTGTTTAAGACACTTCTGATTCCATTCCATTGAATAGGATTTCATTTCATCTCATGGTTACCTCTAGGTCTGAGATAAAGAAGAAAACGTAGTTTTTATTCTAATCATTCATGAATACATCAGGGGTCCAATAACTCCCCCAAAATAGTAAGTAGGCATTGGAGGAATATGAGTAGTCTCTGACATAAGAAGCCATTGGGTGGTGTTGAGCACAAGCATGACACGAATTGATTTAGATTATGAAAAGATCCCTTGGACTGCTGTGTGAAGAAGGTAGGAGTCTAGAGTCAAAGCGGGGAGACAAGTTAAAAGTATATGATGGTAATCTAAATTCTATTAAGGTCATCTTAGTAATGGTTCGATAGATTTGTAGTTACAAAGTTTACCTTGGAATTAGCTAAATATCAGTTACAGACATTACTTCCTCACGTTTTTATTTCCTTGTTTAAAAGCGACAGGAAAGATAACCTTGAAAAAGTAAGAGTTGTGACTGCTTCACTCCAATTTTTCATATTAATCACTTCTACCAGATATTCTCATTAATGTACAGATTTTTTTCATCAAAGAAAAAAATTAAGCTTGTTTTTGGACAGGGGTATCTTCCAACCTGACTAAGAAAATCCAATTTGTGTTGTGCATACTTGAGGGCAAAGTAGAGGGACAGAAACATATAAGTAGGAAAGGAAGCCAGGGAAGAAGTCATTACCTTTTCATCAGCTAAAGAGCATTAAATTTGACTTCCAAAATTATTTGGTGTGTTTGGTATCTTGATATTAAGGCCAGCTATCTGTGTAGTAGTCTGATAAGGTGTATTAGGAAAATTCCATTGGTTAGAAATATTTTCTCCACTCCTTCAGTGAAATTATTCATTTGGGAAAATATCATTTAGAGGGTCATGGGCACATAAAGGGAAGAACTCCAAATGTCAATTTTCTAAGGCGCAATATGGTGGATAAGGTGGTATTTGCCTAAATATATAGCCTATGAGGAATAAGGTTTCAATATTTCTATATTTAATTTTATTGTACCTCAAAGTTTAGCCAAATTATTTCAGTAATAAGTCCCTCAGTAAGCAAACTATGCCCAAATCAGCAACAAACTTACAACATCAAGTTGGAACTACAAGGGCTTCATAAATTTAGTTTACTTAGAATAGGCAAATCCCCACAGTATAAGAAATGTTAGGAACTGAAAGGTAATAGATTCTTCAGAAGTCCTTGGTAAGGTACTTCATGGGTTGTCAGTGAATGAGACTTCCCCAAAGTTTCATTTCCTGCATATTCTGCTGTAGATGTTTAGATATAATTCAAAGCACACTCCAGTTTATGAAGATAAGTGATGGTAGAAGTCAACACCCACAGTTATAAATTGGAAAATATCAAAGTGCCTTTTTATGAAAAAAGCTTATCTTCTTTTTTTTTATTATTATACTTTAAGTTTTAGGGTACATGTGCACAATGTGCAGGTTTGTTACATATGTATCCATGTGCCATGTTGGTGTGCTGCACCCATTAACTCGTCATTTAGCATTAGGTATATCTCCTAATGCTGTCCCTCCCCACTACCCCCACCCCACAACAGGCCCCGGAGTGTGATGTTCCCCTTCCTGTGTCCATGAGTTCTCATTGTTCAATTCCCATCTGTGAGCGAGAACATGCGGTGTTTGTTTTTTGTCCTTGCAATTGTTTACTGAGAATGATGGTTTCCAGCTTCATCCATGTCCCTACAAAGGACATGAACTCATCCCTTTTTATGGCTGCATAGTATTCCATGGTGTATATGTGCCACATTTTCTTAATCCAGTCTATCATTGTTGGACATTTGGGTTGGTTCCAAGTCTTTGCTATTGTGAATAGTCCCACAATAAACATACGTGTGCATGTGTCTTTATAGCAGCATGATTTATAATCCTTTGGGTATATACCCAGTAATGGGATGGCTGGGTCAAATGGTATTTCTAGTTCTAGATCCCTGAGGGATCGCCACACTGACTTCCACAATGGTTGAACTAGTTTACAGTCCCACCAACAGTGTAAAAGTGTTCCTATTTCTCCACATCCTCTCCAGCACCTGTTGTTTCCTGACTTTTTAATGATGGCCATTCTAATTGGTGTGAGATGGTATCTCATTGTGGTTTTGATTTGCATTTCTCTGATGGCCAGTGATGATGAGCATTTTTTCATGTGTTTTTTGGCTGCATAAATGTCTTCTTTTGAGAAATGTCTGTTCATGTCCTTTGCCCACTTTTTGATGGGGTTGTTTGTTTTTTTTTTCTTGTAAATTTGTTTGAGTTCATTGTAGATTCTGGATATTAGCCCTTTGTCAGATGAGTTGCAAAAATTTTTGTAGGTTGCCTGTTCACTCTGATGGTAGTTTCTTTTGCTGTGCAGAAGCTCTTTAGTTTAATTAGGTCCCATTTGTCAATTTGGGCTTTTGTTGCCATTGCTCATATCTTTTTTTAAAATTTAAAATTGACATCCAGCCTCCTAATTATGTCTCATGTAATGGTTAATCAAGGATAGAAGATATTTATGCTGTGAAAAATTCACGTTTAATTATTTAAAAAGTCTGATGTTTTAAAAACATCTCTTTGGGAGAATACGAAATATCACAGGAATTGAAACTTCATAATCACAATGTTTACCAAGGAAAAGGTTAGCATATGTTACCAAAATGCTAAGTGGGAGTCAGTTTTAATGAATCATAAATGATTGATTTAGTTGAATTTGTTCCTCCCTTTGAAATTAGTTTTGGAATAGAGAAAAAGATTATCTCGCTTAAATGTTGCATCTAGTTATTCCACCCCATGGTACCAGTCTCAAGAGTGGGAAATGACTCCTGATTTGATTTCTGTTCATATAATCATAGAGTAAAGATTTAATTAAACCTAAGGGGAAAGGGCAGAAACCCAGTAAACAAATAATACTTTTAAGTGGTGAATAAGTTAATGGAGGGCAGTTTTAGGGGAGGAGAGAGCACAGCAAAAATATAGAGATGAGAAATACATGGCAAAATTAAGGAATGTAAAAAACTGTGGCACAGGTTATTAAAATAGAAGATAGGTGTGCAGGGCTAGGAGTAAGATTTGGATGATGAAGGTGCAAAATTAAATTTAAGACATATTGTTAAGAATTTTGAATAAAATCTAGAGAAGCTTATATTTTCTTCTGCAATAATTAAGAGTCTATAGATGAAACACAACTTTTTAAAAAGTACTGTATTAATCCGTTCTCACACTGCTAATAAAGACATGCCTGAGACTGAGTAATTTATAAAGAAAAGAGGTTTAGTTGACTCACAGTTCAACACGACTGGGGAGGCCTGAGGAAACTTACACGAGTGGTGGAAGGGGAAGCAAACACATCCTTCTTCACAGGGCAGCAGCAAGGAGAAGTGCTGAGCAAAAGGGAGAAAAGCCCCTTATAAAACCATCAGATCGTGTGAGAACTCACTCAGTATCATGAAAACAGCATGAAGGTAACCACCCCCATGATTCAATCACCTCCCACCTTGTCCCTCCCATGACACCTAGGAATTATGGGAACTACAATTCAAGATGAGATTTGGGTGGGGACACAGCCAAACCATATCAAGTAAACTGATGGAATTGGAATAGTCAAAGTAATGGTGGCCATCTCAATTAAAATCTCCCAACAGACTCTTCAAAACAATACAATTCAATATGAACAACAACAGAGAAACCCACAAATCTCAAGTAAAAAACAGGGAACACCACTGCTTCAAATTACCTATAAATAGAACTATAAACATCACTTTCGTAGAGTTGTTTGCTGAGCTTCCACAGACCTTTGCAGAGAGTAAGGGGTAGGCATCTTGAAAAACCAAGGGAAGACAGGAGAAGCAAAAGGAGGGCTTATGACGGAGCTAACATTGTCACTAGAATAAAGAAAGTCCATGTTAAGTGCTAAAATACTGAAAAAGAGCCTTGTATATCAGTACATTGGCTACAGATAAGGGACCTAAAAAGGATACAGTCTTGGAAAGCTATTTCTTCTGGGAAGAATAAGGGAGGAAAGAAGAGAAAGTCAGACTTTGAAAATTATGCAGTGAAGAGACAAACAGAGCAAGTAGGGACTTAAAATACTGAAAGACAAAAGACAAAAATCACAGAGCAAAACCTGACTAGACAACATAGCTAGACTCTGTCTCTACCAAAAAAAAAAATTTTTTTTTTTTTAAGTTAGCCAGGTGTGGTGGTGCTTGTAGTCCCAGCTTCTCAGGAGGCTGAGTTAGTAGGACTGCTTGAGCCCAGGAGTTCAAGGCTATAGTGAGCTACAATTGTACCACTGCCCTCCAGCCTGTGCTATAGAGCAAGACCCTGTCTCAAATAAATAAATAAAATAACAGAGCACAAAACATAAAACCTGTCCTTTAAGTGCCATCAATTAAAGAAAGTGCACTTTCCCACCATGACAAAGAGTGGGGTAGGCCTTCCTTAAGAATGTTTTAAATCACCCTAAATCAAGAGTCCTGTCCATGAAATTCATGGCAAAATAAATTTTGACTTCCAGAAAGACACTATCAGAGAAAGCTAAAAACAAGATTCAAGCTATTTTAGCTAATGAAAGCTTCTCCCTCCCACCACACACAGCAGAAATGTAAGCAATATTGTGAAATAAATTACATATTCTCAAACATTTGCTAATATAAAAAAAAATAATCTTAGGTTAGTAATTTTAGAAAGGACAGAAATGTACCCAAACCATCAAGAAATAAAAAGGTATTTGATTGATCTTATGAAAGATATAGAAGAAAAAGAGAAAATTGTATAATAATAAGACTAAATTACAAGATGCCTGAGAAACGAAAGTAAGAAAACATCAAAAAGAATAAAAATTGAGATAAGAAAGAAGTAAATTGGGCCAGAGAAACAGTGGATGAAATATGCAAGCAAGAAGATCCACATGAGCATAATTTGAAGTTATTGAAGAAGAAAAACAAAATACGGAAACAAAACTAGTATTTATATATATAAGACAGGAACAATTTCCAGAAATAAAATGACATTAATTAACAGGGCTTTCCAATTACCTGTGGAGATCAATTCAGAAAAATCAAACCATAGAGATATTTTTATAAAACTATTCAACTTTAAAAATAAAAAATTACCAAGGCCCCCATGCCTCAGCCTAAATAAACAAGCAAACAAATAAATACATTTCATGAAAATTAGACTATCGGCCTTCTCAAAACAGCAGATAAATAAAGACAACAATGAGTAACATTTTCAGGACACCATTTTCAGGACACTCAAGGAAAGAATGTCTGAACAAAGCTTTTTTACCTAGGTAAGCTATCCTTCAAGTGTGAAGGCTATAAATAAAATTTAAGACCTTCAAGATATTGAGGTTTATTTCTTGAGCATTCTAAGAGAAGATGAGCTTTATCCAATCAAAGGGTAACGGAGGAAATTTCAGCAAAAAAACCCTGCTGATATGTATTTAGTATTTTAAATTTATGATCCGAAACTAAAACAAGGGTGGAGATGAGTATTAAAATACAATATACTAATATACCTTTGGACAGAAGAAATAATACAGCTAAAAAGGGGATAAGGGAGTGGAAAAGAGGCAAGTAGAAATTCATTAATTTTTATGTAGTCAATAGGTATAGTCAAAGTATAGCATCACAAACTGACCAGCCAGTAAAAGGTTAGAGAAGAAAATGAGAACAAAGGGGCACTTTAAAAGTGTAAAGGTAGCCATTAGGATGAAAAATAAAATGTTATTTCAGTTTTAAAATAAGTAAAGAGAACATATTACATAGAGAAAGCAAATAGAACAGATATTGTAATTATAACTTAAATAATTGGGCAGGGTAGAGACTAAGCATATCAATCATCTTAATAAATGCTCATCATCACTGGCCATCAGAGAAATGCAAATCAAACCACAATGAGATACCATCTCACGCCAGTTAGAATGGTGATCATTAAAAAGTCAGGAAACAACAGGTGCTGGAGAGGATGTGGAGAAATAGGAACACTTTTACACTGTTGGTGGGACTGTAAACTAGTTCAACCATTGTGGAAGTCAGTATGGCGATTCCTCAGGGATCTAGAACTAGAAATACCATTTGACCCAGCCATCCCATTACTGGGTATATACCCAAAGGATTATAAATCATGCTGCTATAAAGACACATGCACACGTATGTTTATTGCAGCACTATTCACAATAGCAAAGACTTGGAACCAACCCAAATGTCCAACAACGATAGACTGGATTAAGAAAATGTGGCACATATACACCATGGAATACTATGCAACCATAAAAAATGATGAGTTCATGTCCCTTGTAGGGACATGGATGAAGCTGGAAACCATCATTCTCAGCAAACTATTGCAGGGACAAAAAACCAAACACCGCATGTTCTCACTCATAGGTTGGAACTGAACAATGAGAACACATGGCCACAGGAAGGGGAACATCACACTCCGGGGCCTGTTGTGGGGTGGGGGGAGGGGGGAGGGATAGCATTAGGAGATACACTTAATGCTAAATGACGAGTTAATGGGTGCAGCACACCAACATGGCACATGTATACATATGTAACACACCTGCACATTGTGCACATGTACCCTAAAACTTAAAGTATAATAATAATAATAAATAATAAATAAAAATAAATGTGTATGGGCTTAACTTACTTATTGAAAGGAAGAGATTCTCAGTTTAACTCATAAAGCAAGACTCAACTGTTTAATGCATATAAGAACAAACCTAAACAAAAGGATTTGGAAAGGTTCAAAACAAAGAGATGGACAAAGGAATTACAGGCAAATGGAAATAATAAGAAAGTGTAGATTTCAATTCTGATATCAGACAAGTAGAATTCAAGTCAAAAGTTATTATATAGGACAAAGAAAGGCACATTTCATTTCAAAATAAAAAATATGATAGTTATGATCACCGATGCACCAAATAACTACCCTTGTGAAGCAAGCACTACAGGTAATATAAGACATTGGTAGAAACATACTGAATATTGGAGACTTTTATACGTCTCTCTAAGATTAAGATGACAAGTAAGTATATAGACCTGCACAACAAAATCAACTAGATACATCTTATAGTTAGATATTGATCTCTATGCCCTGACAAAAAAGAATAGACTAATAACATTTTCTAACAATGCAATAAAACTAGAAATGAGTTACAGATATAAAAATCAAAAGGGTATTTCCAACAGGAATAAAAATCTTCTATTGATAAACTCTTTCGTTGTTTTAAAATATAAGTTTTATTGTTATTTAGGTATGGCAAGGCAAAGAGATCAAGAGAGGACTGCCGTTGGAAAGACAGTTTGTTATATACACAGATCCCAAGAGGAGGGGCCGTGCCTTGCCATGGGGAGGCCACATGGGGAAGCACTAGAATGGTCAGGATGCAGGTGGAGTGGGAAAATGTGGGCAAGAGACTTTATTGTGGTTTCTGTAGAAAGGGACAGGCAAGGCAAGGTAAGCAGGTTTAGGATGGGCTAATTTGAGTAATTCTAGTGGGCTCTGGGACATAGGGACTGCCCCATGTTGTTTGGTACCTGGCCGTGAGGTGGTAAGGGCAGGTGGATACTTGTCTAAAGTGTGAGAGAGCCCAATGAAGGAGGTGGTTTGGGGGTATGAGGGTTGGTTGGTTGCACATGACAGGTGTGTTCAGAGGTGAGTTGTATGCCTTGTCTAGGAATTAGCCCTGAGAGGGGCAGTTCCTCCAGGTCCAGCAAGGCCCCAAGATATCAAAAATATGGAATAAAAAGACATAATTAATACATTGGTGAAAGGAGATGCACAACTAAAATAATAATAATGAAGACACCCCCAGCCAGTGCAATATGGTAAAAGGAATTTAATGTTTACAGGTGAAAAGGAAAACTAAAATTATACCCACTCATAATTTTTTATGTAAATCGTTTGAAGAATCTACAAAAAGAGATTCTTAGATCTAGCAAGTACATTCAGGTCATTCAGGTTGCAGGATTCGAGCTCAACAGACAAAGAATGAAACTGAAATAAAAATACAAAACCATTTACATTAGCTCCAAAGAAAATAAAATTCCTAAATACAAATCTAAAAGATTTACAGTATATGTTTGGTAAAAATTCCACAATGCTGATGAAAAAAATCAAACAAGGCATAAATAAGTAAAGAGGCATTCCGTGTTCATTGTTTTGAAACCTCCTTATAGTAAAAAAAAAAAAAAAAAGTTAATTCTCCCCAAACTGATCTGTAGATATAATGCGATTCCTGTAAGAAATCCCAGGTAAACTTTTTGTTGACATAAATACATTCTAAAATTCATATAGAAAGTCACTGGAGCTGAAATAGCCAAAAGAATTTTGGAAAAATAAAGAATAAAGTGGAAGGAATGACCCTGTTTGATACTAAGGTTTTCTGTGTAGCTAGAGTAACCAAGATTGTGTGGTGTTGGTGGAGTCGGTAGAGGAGAAGACATATTTTGCCAACTAATTAGTGACAAAGACATAAAAACGATGGAGGAAAGATAGATGTTTTAACAAATGGTGCTGGGGCAATTGAGCACGGTAGAAAAAAAAAAACTAAAACAAAATCTCAATCTAAAATCTCACTCCTTTTACAAAAATTAACCTAAGTGGCTTATGAACTTAAATGTAAAATGTAACATCACAGAATGTTACTAAAAACATAAGAGAAAATCTTTGGGATGTGGTGCTAAGTGAAAGTTATTTGACCTGACACCAAAAGCATATTCCATAAAAGTAAAAATTGATAAAAATAGACCTCATCAAAGTTATAAACCTTGCTAAACAAAAAAGTTTTACTGTACAAAACCTTTTGCTCTATCCTGTGAAGAGGATAAAATGACAAGCTATAGATTATGGGAAAAGATTTGCAAACCACATATGTAAAAAATAACTTGTATTTAGAATATATAAAATAAAATTATCAAATCTAACTATAAAAGTAAGAAACCCAAATAGAAAATTGACAAGAGACATGAGCATACATTTCACAGCAGAGGATATACAGATGGCAAATAAGCACAAGAGATGTTCAGCATTATTCACCATTAGGGAAATGCAAATTGAAACCATACTGAACTAGCCCTGCACACATATCAGAAAGGCTGAAATTAAAAAAAAAATAGTTATAATACCAAATGCTGACAAGGATGCAAAGAAACCGGATAACTCTTTAAACAGATTTATGTGTTGCCATGGGTAAGGAGACAGGGAGAAATCTGGTTTGTTGTGGCTGTAAAAAGGTAGCACAAGAGATGCTAAGGGAACTGTTCAGTTTCTTGACTTTAATAGCAATCATACAAATATATGTGGTAACATTTCATAGAATTAAACACACACACACACACACACACACACACACTGCATTACCCAGGGTTCATCAGAGAAACAGAATCAATTGAATTAAGTACACACACACACACATACACATCCCCCTATAGAAGGGGATTTATTGTGAGAATTGGCTCACACGGTGGTGAGAACTGAGAAGTTCCATTAAATGCCATTTGCAAGCTGGAGAACCAGGAAAGCTGGTGGTGTAATTCAGTCTGAGCCCGAAGGCCTAAGAACCAGGAGACCCAATGATACAGCTTCCAGTCCAAAACTATAGGCCTGAGAGCCAGGGGAGGGAGCTGCAGGTGTGAGTCCTGGAGTCTGCAGGCTTGTGAACAAGACGTTCCAATGTGTGAGAGCAGGGGAAAATGGATGCACCAGCTCAAGAGGAGAAAGTGAATTTGCCCTCATGTCAACTTTTAATTCTGTCTGGGCCTAACAGTTTTATATGACACCCTCCCACATTGGTGAGGGTGGATCCGCTTTACTCATCTACTGATTCAAATGCTAATCTCTCCAGGAAACCCCCTGGCAGACATACCCAGGAATAGTATTTTACCAGCTATCTGGGCATCCCTCAGCCCAGTCAAATGGACATATAAAATTAACCATTACACACACACACACACACACACACACACACACACACACACACACAAATGTATGCAAAACTGGTAAAATCTGAATACGGTTAATAGATTCCATTAATGTTAATTTCCTAGTTGTGCTATTGTAATACAGTTGAGTAAGTTGTTAGCATTGAGAGAAGCTAAATGAAGGATATACTGGATCTCCGTATTATTTCTTACAAGTGCATGTGAATCTACAATTATCTCATAATCAGAAGTTTAAAAAATTACATCTCAAAATTTGTGATATGCATTTAAAGCAATAACCAGTAGAAAATGTATAACTTTTATATGCTTATACAGTCATGCTCTGTATAATGACATGTTTGTCAACTTCAGAGAGCATATATAGCAGTGGTCCCATATGATTATAATACTGTAATTTTTTACTGTGCCTTTTCTATGTCTAGAAACACAAATACTTATCATTGTGTTACGGTTGTCTACAGTATTCAGTACAGAAACATGCTGTTCAGGTTTGTAGCCTAGGAGCAATAGGCTATACCATATAGCCTAGGTGTGTGGTAGGCTATACCATCTAGGTTTGTGTAAGTAAATTCTATATGGTTTGCACAATGACAGAATTGCCTAACTCATTTCCCTTCCTCCCTTCCTCCCTTCCTTCCTTCCTTCCTTCCTTCCTTCCTTCCTTCCTTCCTTCCTTCCTTCCTCCTTCCTTCCTTCTCTTTCTCTTTCTTTCTTTCTTTCTTTCTTTCTTTCTTTCTTTCTTTCTTTCTTTCTTTCTTTCTTTCTTCTTTCTTCTCTTTCTTTTTCTTCTTCTTTCTTTCTTTCTTCTTTCTTCTTTCCTCTCTCTCTTCCTTCCCTCCTTCCTTCCTCCCTCCCTCTCTCTTTCTTTCTTTTTCTATCTCTCTCTCTTCTTTCTTTTCTTTCTTTCTCTCTTCTTTCCTTCCTTCCTCCCTCCCTCCCTCTTTCTCTTTCTTTCTTTCTTTTTCTTTCTTTCTTTCTTTTTCTTTTCTTTCTTTCTTTTTTTTCTTTCTCTTCTTTGTCTCTGTCTCTTTCTCTCTTCTTTCTTTTCTTTCTTTCTCCCTCTCCCTTCCTTCCTTCCTCTCTCTTTCTCTTTCTTTTTTTTTTTTTTTTTCCAGAGTCTCACTCTGACACCCAGGCTGGAATGCAGTGGGACGATCTCAGCTCACTGCAAATTTTGCCTCCTAGGTTCAAGTGATTCTCATACCTCAGCCCCCTGAGTAGATGGGACTACAGGCATGCACTACCATGCCTGGCTAATTTTTGTATTTTTTAGTAGAGGAGGTTTCGCCATGTTGCCCAGCCTGGTCTCGAAATCCTGACCTCTAGTGATCCAGCTGCTTCAGCTTCCCAAGGTGTGAGCCACTGTGCCTGGTCCCTAATGACTCATATCTCAGAAAACATCCCATTGTATTAATGAAAATGAAAGAATGAATATTATATAATTTCCAGCCCCAAAAGCTAGTAAAAGAGCACAAAACAAAGCAACACATATACACACACACAGAAATAATAACTATACAAACAGAAAATAAATGAGATAGATTGAGAACAGTGGATCTATTGTATTCAAAATCCTGTTTTGCTTTTTGAGAAAAATTAACAAAACAAATCACTAAGAGGAAAATGAAAGAAAATCCTAATGCTGACATAATACGTAACAAGGGGTGAAATAAACATTTAAAGAGATTAAATTAAACACATATTAAACTAATTTGCTGACATTCCCTACAAATAAAATCTGAAAACCTAGATGGTTGGATATTGTTTTTAGAAGACATAGCAACTTCTATAGAAGAAACAGAAAAAAATATTTAGGAAATATTTCACACAAAAGCACTATTGTCAGATATTTTCACAGGAAAATTCCATCAAACCTTCAAAAACTAGATGATCCCAATGCTAAGTGAATTGTCTCAGCACATAGAAAATAAAGGGATATTTCTTAATTCTTTTTTAAAAGGAAGTATAACAATGAAACTTAAATCTGATTAGGTTAGTATAATAAAAGAAAATTACAGACTAATATCATTTGTGAATATTATTATTATAAAAATACAAAATAAAATATTAATAAAAAGAATCCAATACCATATTAGTGAAATAATACATTATATACAAATAGGATTTATTTCAGGAGTTCATAATGGACTCAATTTTTTAAAAATCGAGTAAAATAAAATATCTAGCAATCATCTTCTAGAAATTAACTCTGAAGACACAGTTCTCAGAACACAAAAACATATATGCTTAAGTTTATTAAATGCAACATTGTTTGTAACTGTAAAATATTAGGAACAGCTTAAAATACTGTACTATAGGTGATTAGCTGAGTAAACTATGAGACGTCCACCAATGGAGAACTATGCAACTGTATAAAAAAATGAGCAAGCTTTCTATGAACTGATGAGTTTGCCACAATATATGCTTAACTTAAAAAAAGTTAAAAATGTTAATTATAGTTAACCTTTGTGTAAGAAAATGAAGAAATAAGAATGCAAGTAAGGATGTGTTTCACATTACAAAAAAGAAACACAGAGAGAAATTTCAGAAAAGAGTGAGCTTGGTTGCCTACAGGGAATTAATGGGATCAGATCAGAGGAACAGAGAGTATGCATGTGAGTGAAAGGCATAGGGGAGTGGAGTGATACTTCTCTGAGTATATATTTTGGGTAGGTTTCACTTTTGGAAGTGAAACCTATATTTCACTTCAAGTTGAATGAGTGAATGAGGGAATGAATAAAATCAACAGGGATTGAAGGTAAAAAACTAAAATGCAATACAAACAGAAACTAGTCAATATAAGAAGTGTATTTGTCCTTGTGTGCAGATGACATGATTGTATATTTAGAAAACCCCATAGTCTCAGCCCAAAATTGCCTTAAGCTGATAGGCAAATTCAGCAAAGTCTCAGGGTACAAAATCAGTGTGCAAAAATCACAAGCATTCCTATACACCAATCACAGACAAATGGAGAGCCAAATCATGAGTGAACTCCCATTCACGTTTGCTTCAAAGAGAATAAAATACCTAGGAATCCAACTTAAAAGGGATGTGAAGGATCTCTTCAAGGAGAACTACAAATCACTGCTCAACAAAATAAAAGAGGACACAAACAAATGGAAGAACATTCCATGATCAAGGATAAAAAGAATTAAAATTGTGAAAATGGCCATACTGCCCAAGGTAATTTATAGATTCAATGCCATCCCCATCAAGCTACCAATGACTTTCTTCACAGAATTGGAAAAAAATACTTTAAAGTTCATATGGAACCAAAAAAGGGCCCACATTGCCAAGACAATCATAAGCCAAAAGAACAAAGCTGGAGACATCACGCAACCTGACTTTAAACTATACTACAAGGCTATAGTAACCAAAACAGCATGGTACTGGTACCAAAACAGAGAGATAGACCAATGGAACAGAACAGAGCCCTCAGAAATAATACCACACATCTACAGCCATCTGATCTTTGACAAACCTGACAAAAACAAGAAATCGGAAAGGATTACCTATAATAAATGGGGCTGGGGAAACTGGCCAGCCATATGTAGAAAGCTGAAACTGTATCCCTTCCTTATACCTTATACAAAAATTAATTCAAGATGGATTAAAGACTTAAATGTTAGACCTAAAACCATAAAAACCCTAGAATAATAGAAAATGAGTGAAGTGAGAACCATGTCTTATTCATTCTTTTATTTTCACATTTTATTACAAAATGCTTTTTTATGTAGTAAAATTCTTAAAATTGTTGGATCACTTATAAATGCACTAAATAATTTAAAAATACTAAAGTAGAAAACTAATTAGCCTTGTAATTTGTTCGTATTGCCATTAAAATAAATTTAGTCTATTTAATAAATGTCAAGAAAAAAAAAAAAACCCTAGGAGAAAACCTAGGTGATACCATTCAGTACATAGGCATGGGCAAGGACTTCACGACTAAAACACCAAAAGCAATGGCAGCAAAAGCCAAAATTGACAAATGGGATCTAATTAAACGAAAGAGCTTCTGCACAGGAAAAGAAACTACCATCAGAGTGAACAGGCAACCTACAGAATGGGAGAAAATTTTTAAAATCCACCCATCTGACAAAGGGCTAATATCCAGAATCTGCAAAGAACTTAAACAAATTTACAAGAAAAAAATCAAACAACCCCATCAAAAAGTGGACAAAGGATATGAACAGGCACTTCTCAAAAGAAGACATTTATGCAGCCAACAGACACATGAAAAAAGGCTCATCATCACTGGTCATCAGAGAAATACAAATCAAAACCACAATGAGATACCATCTCACACCAGTTAGAATGTCCATCATTAAAAAGCCAGGAAAGAACAGGTGCTGCAGAGGATGTGGAGAAACAGGAACATTTTTACACTGTTGGTGGGACTGTAAACTAGTTCAACCATTGTGGAAGACAGTGTGGTGATTCTTCAAGGGTCTGGAACTAGAAATACCATTTGACCCAGCCATCCCATTACTGGGTATATACCCAAAGGATTATAAATCATTCTACTATAAAGACACATGCACACATATGTTTATTGCGGCACTATTCACAATAGCGAAGACTTGGAACCAACCCAGATGTCCATCAATGATAGACTGGATTAAGAAAAAATATGGCACATATACACCATGGAATACTATTCAGCCATAAAAAGGGATGAGTTCATGTCCTTTGTAGGGACATGGATAAAGCTGGAAACCCTCATTTTGAGCAAACTATCGCAAGGACAGAAAATCAAACACCACATGTTCTCACTCATAGGTGGGAATTGAACAATGAGAACACATGGACACAGGGTGGGGGACATCACACACCGGGGCCTGTCGTGGGGTGGGGGGATGGGGGAGGGATAGCGTTAGGAGATATACCTAATGTAAATGACAAGTTAACGGGTGCAGCAAACCCACATGCCACATGTATACATGTGTAACAAACCTGCACATTGTGCACATGTACCCTAGAACTTAAAGTATAAAAAATAAGAAAGAAGTGTATTTCAAATGAATACCATAAACACACTGAAGAGGGGAGAAAGAAATAACACAAGTGACCTTTGAACACAATATATTCATGATATACTTTGAGACTAAAAAGATGGCTAAACCAATATTGAACTCTAGTTATTAGTTTTCCTTCTCCAACCTTCCCAACGGAGTGGGTTGGCAATTTTAAAACTATTTTTGGTATGTTCTAGCATTGAACAAATAAGTAAATATGATAGTGATCAGAGTCAGATATCTATGTTAAAGAGATGAGTCCTAGTAAATGCTGTCTAATGTCCCTAGTTCCCTTTTAGGACTGAAGGAATTTTTCTCGCAACTGCTGAGAATGCTGCAGGTTGGCAGCTCTCACCTGTTAGCAATCCATGAGAATTGTGCTCGTCTAAAGAGTTGCTTACTTTGTTGAAGAGTGTATGATCAAACGATGTAGCATACCACAGCTTTATAGAAATATTTGATGCTTAGTTTAGACAATATACATGAAAAGTAACGTTAAATCAGGAATTTAAAATCTATGACTTGTGGGTCAAATCCAGACTGTTGTCTGATTTTGTCTGTAAAATTTTATTGGATCACAGACATGCCCCATTGTTTATATATTGTTTATGGCTGCTTTCCCTCCATATAGGCAGTGTTGAGTAGTTGCAACAAAGATCATATGGCTCACAAAACTGGAAATATTTACTATCTGTTCCTTTATGAGAAAAGCTGACCTCTGCTCTAAACTAGAAAATTATACATTTAGTTG
The DNA here is from genome assembly GCF_028878055.3 of Symphalangus syndactylus. Lineage (NCBI taxonomy): Eukaryota > Metazoa > Chordata > Mammalia > Primates > Hylobatidae > Symphalangus > Symphalangus syndactylus. Next base: position 49,520,709 of record NC_072440.2, read on the forward strand.
GTATAAAATAAGAATCAAGGTAAAAGGATTTATAGGACTTAAATCAACTAAATTTTATCATGTTCTCTATAATTAACAACCACCACCACAATCATCACCAGGAGTTGATTCAACCGACACTTTATTGATCAGTGAAGTCAGAATTTTCTAACATTTCATGCATGAAATCTTGATCTCTATGGATTTTTTTTTAAAAAATTCTGTAGTTAAATAATTCTGAAACATGATGTGCAACATCTTCCCCTCCTAAAAATCTCATATCCGTTGCTCTAATAAAGTAATGATTAAAGCCCTAAGCAATCAGAATTTCCAGTTTCTTTGTGTGTGTAAAATAAAACATGTAACTATAAGTCATTATTTTTAAAAATCACAAAATAGCACAAATGAAAAGCAACTACAACCTTGAATCTCACTGTACAAAAATATGAGTAGAATTAAAAACAATAAAAACAATAATAAAACTGTACACATACACAGATAGGGAACCAAGCCACATGAAAAGTTATGGGTTAGAAACATTAAAAATCTTTCTACATTTTCTCTTGCTCTGCTTCTTTAAGGTAATCTTTAAAATTTTTTTTCTGAATTCTTCCAGTTTTTTAAAAAAGAGAAAAAAGAAAATAGAAGTGTATCTACCTACATATTATTTTTGTTGTTTTACAGAAAATAAATCGTGTTATACGCATTGTTTTGCACTTCGAATTTTACATTTGAGCCTGTATTTTGGAGAGCTTTTAAAATACTATGTTTGCTTTTATTTTCCATGGTAGATTTTTTTTCTTGGTAGTATCCCCTAACTTATTTAGCCAGTCCCCTGTAGATGGAACAGTTGCTTTTAATATTTGCTGTTTTGTTGTTGCTGTTTATTTATTTTTGCAACTACAAAAAAGCTGAAATGAAATCCTTCTGCTCATATTTTCATACAGTTATGTCTATCTGTAAAGTAAAATTCTGACCATGGGATTTCTAGATAGATTTTTAAAATATACTTAAATCATTTCCTATAAAAGTTGCACTACGTGCACAACAATGAGTAGGATGTTTTTTCTCCACATTGCTACTAACAATAAAAATCATTTTATTAGGGAAATCTCTTTAAATGTCACACATTTAAAGATAAATATTGAGAAAATATAGTCCTCAAATATAATTGCTCTTCCTTTTATCATTGGTATTTCACTCCTCAGAAATAAGCACATAAATAATGCTTCTTTATATACTTATAAAGTCAAAATTTATAAAAATTTTCAGTTCACAATTGTGTACAGTAAGCAGCATTAAGGAAGGAAATATTACAGCTGATTATTGAGCAAAGTGATAGTTATGTGATTATTAAACTCATCAACAATAACTCTTATAATTCGCTTTCTAAAATTAAATGGCTCAAATATGAGAGAAAGCATATTGGTGTCCTGCAGATGTTGTGATTTATTTATGCATTTATTTTGAGACAGGGGTCTCGTTGTGTTGCCCAGGCTGGAGTACATTAGCCCGACTATGACTTATGCAGCCTCGACAACTTGGGCTCAAGCAAGCCTCCCACCTCAGCCTCCCTAGTAGCTGGGACCACATATGTGTGCCGCCAAGCCCAGCTAATTTTATTATTATTATTGTTATTATTTGTAGAGATGAGGTATCCTTATGTTGCCCAGGCTGGTCTTATTTTTATAATTGCGTATATTTGTTTGTGAGAGTCAAATGGCCAGGGATTTGAAACTTACCTAAATGAACTCCATGTGTTTTCCTGTTTGTCCCTATTGTTAGATAATAATCCTTTTGGGTATTTTAGATTTCTCTCAGGAATATCAAGTTTACATTAACCACAGGCTAACAATAAGAGGTTAAAGCAGTGGAAAGAGTTAGGTGTTAGCAGTACAGTTATTTTCACAAAGAACCTCTGTCTGGTAGATTTCAAGCTTTAGGTCTCAGTTTCAATTAGTCTCTTTCAAAATTAAGGTTGTGGTTTTGAGCCAACAAAATGCATTTATATGTTAATACTGAATGTAATAACACAATGAGAATTGACATCTAAAAAAGATTGTAAAATGTTGTTACAGCCACTAAAAAGTTGGTTTCTTGTCTATTTGGAAAGTTGAGGGATTCTCTTGACTAAAGGTGGTAAGAACCAGATATGTTCTTATTCTTCCTTCCCTTCCATGATTCTGTGATTTTGTGATTATAATTGGTTTTACTGGCCATAGCTACTTCTCTTTGCCTAAATTAATTCCTTCTGATATTTCAGAGACCCAGAGTCAATAATTGACTGGAAACGGATGGTAAATTTTATATTTCCAACTGTTAAAAAAGGTAAAGCAAAAGGCTTCTTTTCGTCAATCTCATTTGAAAAGGATGTGTTGATTAGGCTGTTATTTTTAATTTGTGGTTGAGGGAAAATGCTTATTAATTAGAATAATATGCATCAATATCAATCCTTGGGAGGGAAATACCATGCACCAGTTACCAATCCCAGGGGAAGGCTCTAAATACCTCATTAATTTTTGCCAAGGTCCTTAGATCTGGCAGGAAGTTTTGTACTAAGCCAGATGCCAGAACATGTGTTATGTGAGACAAAAGACTTGCACAAGTCAGGCAAAACAACTTTGTTACTCACAGGTAAGTAGCAAGAGTTAACAGAAGCCTTGGATCAATAGACAAGCTGTTCACCTAAGGCTCAGGAAAGGTGCCCAGGGTTGAAGGAGTCTCATCTGCACATGCCCCACTTCACATCACATCTATGAGACCCTCAAAGCATTCTGCTATGGGTTTTGTATTTCAGGAGAACTGGGTTGTGTCACCAGATATGCTATTCTAAAAGGGACAAGGACAAAGCTTAAGCTGTTCTGAACAGTTTCTACTTATCTGAGAACATTACGTTCTTAGTACATTCTGTCTGAAAATCACAAGCAAGAGGGGAAAGAGCTGGATTTGCCAAGATAATTCAAGGACTTGCTCTCCTTCAATGCTGTGCTTATTCCTGACCTTTTTCTGGTCCTCCTACCGTTCCCCTAGTTGGAACACTATCTTTTCTCTTGCTTGTTATTCTAGGGGTATTTATACTTAAAAGCCCAGCTACACCCTACTCCTAATACTTCAGAATTTATTGTCGGATTCTCCTCTGAATTTCTCTGTTATTTACTTTGAAAAACACTTTATTTAATTTGATTCCACAAATGAATATGAGATAGCCACCACATATAGACATCTACTTATTTTATAGATGATGAGGCTTCTAGGTCAAATAATTTGTGCAAAATTGGCCAACTGGCAAGAGATGAGCTGGAGCTAAAGTATAGGTCTCCACTTCTTCTAGTGCTCTTTTGCCTGGATGTGTTGTTAGTTACTTATAATAGGCTTTATTCTGTAATAGTTTATTGAGCGTATACGATGTGCTTAAAAATCTACTTTGCACTGAAGGAGGATATAAAAGATGTAAGATATATCCTGAGCTTCTCATGTACTACAATCTATTTGGAGAAAAAATATGAGATAATTAGGGAAGAAAGTGAAATAAGGGAATATTGAGAGAGGAAAGACAAATATGATTCAGAAAGGTCAAAAGTCAATTGTGAGTTAATACCCCAAAGATGGACAGAGTATAATTTTTTAAGCAAAAATCAAGAAAAAAGTGCTGAAGATGAGAGTTGTTTTTGAAAAATGTTTTACCTGGAGTTGTGGGCAATGTTAGGAAATAAGGTAAATGTCAGAAAGCCAGAACTGAATGCAAAGGACGTTTGTTCATTTACTCCCTAATACTTAGTCTTTCTTTGTGTGACCCAAAGTACTCTTTCTCATTTTCAGCTATGAAGTCTGAGTCGGATTAACTTTACCCAGATTTGTTGAGCTAATAAGTTTATACCATCTTCTGTCCTCAATTATTTGTGCAATGTTGGGCAAATAACCCAATTAGAGTCAGTAAGATGTTAAGATATATTTGTAGGCATTATAGGGAATGGAAAATATATCTTTCTTTTGTAGGAAGTGAGGTTTACAACTTCAACACCCATTCCTATAATAAGGGCAGAGCTCAGACATTCCAGAGGCAACTAGGTAGAGTCTGAGGATCAAGATAGGATCTCAAAGGACAGGAGGAAGAGAAAGGAAGAAGCTTGTTACTGTTTATTACAGTTTTATCTGGATCAAGACTTGTCTGAAGATATCCTTGTTCCTTTTACACAAAACAGTGGATCTCACTTTTCGTTTAAATCACTTTGAATTATATATTGTATGTAATCTTATATATATAATTTGCTGTATAATAGGTATCTTTACAGCAGCACCCCACTCTACTGGTACCAATTTGCTGTATTAATCTGTTTTTATGCTGCTAATAAAAACATACCTGAGCCTGGGTAATTTAAAAAGAAAAAGAGGTTTAATGGACTCACAGTTCCACATGGCTGGGGAGGCCTCACAGTCATGGCAGAAAGTGAAAGGCATGTCTTACATGACAGCAGACAACAGAGAACAAACCAAGCAAAAGGGGTTTCCCTTTATCAAACCATTAGATCTCGTAGGACTTATTCACTACCACAAGAACACTATGGGGGAAAGTGCTCCCATGATTCAATTATTTCCCACCAGGTCCTTCCCACAACATGTGGGAATTATGGAAGCCCCAATTCAAGATGAGATTTGGGTGGAGACACAGCCAAACCATATCAAGCCCTAATGTAAACACTAAGAGAAATATTCAAGCTGGAAGTAGAAATCTGAAGTTAAACTTGTGGCAAGCTTAAATGAAGTCATAAACTGGATCTGTTTCTGCAGGATTCCACAATACAACTTTGTTTAATGTCTACTCCCAGGTGGCAGGAGATATACAAGAAGAGCCATTGCTGCGGGAGTTAGGGTGATAGAAAAAAATATTTCACATAATAAAAGTAAAGAGGGGACAAAAATCTCTAGAACAGTTGGGTGTCAATGCCAAGTCTTCAGTTTTTGAGCTTTTCACCAGCCACGAAAAGAAGCTCCTGGAGCCTACAGATTTTAGATCTGTTATCAATCCAGTCAGATGAGACTAGTCCTCTGGCCATTGATCCCAGTGTCCATTGTCTTCTGAGACCTTGTTCTGCACACTGTGGACTGTGGATGAACACAGGAATTACAGACATGAAGAACCTTGGTTCCTATGTTTGACTTACCAATTTAGAGTTTGAATCTTAATGAGTCACCCAGATGAATGAAGCTTGAGCCTAAGTTTGTTATTTATTATCCCTACATCCAAGAGTGATAGTGTCATCCCAAGGAATTATCTTTGTTTCCACAGTGTTCTCTTTCCCCTTCTTCCTGAATTAGACACCTTTCTACATTAATTCTCCCATTTTGAGAAGTGGGACCACCTCGAGCTTTTTTATTTCTTTCCTGTTTATTAAAGTTATAATTGGCAAGTAAAAATTGTATATATTTAAGGCATATCCCATGATATTTTGATATACATATACATTGTGAAATGATTACCACAATTAAGCTAAAAAACATATCCATCACCTTATGGTTACCTTTTTTTTTCTGGTGAGAAGATTTAACATCTACTATCTTAGCAAATTTCAAGTATATAATACAGTAGTATGAACTGTAATCCCTCTGCTATATATTAGATCCCCAGAATTTGTTTATCCTGCATAACTGAAATTGTACTCTGTGCCCCCATCTCCTCTTTCCCTATCGCCATCCCCCAGCCCCTGGAAACTACCATTCTACTCTTTCCTTCTATGAGTTTGACTTTTTAAGATTCCACATACGTGAGATCATCAGTATTTTTCTTTCCATGTCTGGCTTATTTCACTTAGTATAGCATTATCCAGGTTCATCTATGTTGCCCCAAATGACAGATGACAGGATTTCCTTTTGTTAATAAGGCTGAGTAATATTCATATATGTGTGTGTGTGTTTGTGTGTTCGTTGTGAACAATACTGCAATGAAGATAGGAGTGCAGATATCTCTTCAACATACTGATTTCCTTTCGTTTGGATACATACCCAGAAGTGAGATTGCTCGATTACATGGTAGTTCTATTTTTAATTCTTTGAGGAACCTTCATAGTGTTTTCCATAATTACTGTAGCAATTTACATTCCCACCAACAGTGTACAAGGTTTCCTTTTTCCCACACCTTCCCCAACATATGCTCTCTTTTATCTTTTTAATAATAGCCATTCCAACAGGTGTGAAGTGATATTTCATTGTGATTTTAATTTGCATTTCTTTGATTATTAGTGATTTTGAGCACTTTTTAATATACCTCTTGGCCACTTTTTTTTGTCTTATTTGGTGAATGTCTATTTACATCCTTTATCCATTTTTAAATTGGGTTATTTGTATTCTTGCTATCAATTTGTTTGAATTGATTATATACTTTGAATATTATCCCCTTATCAGATGTATCATTTGTAAATATTTTCTCCTGTTTTGTAGGTTTTCTTTCCACTCAATTGTTTCCTTTACTGTGCAGAAAATTTTTAGATTGGTGCAATTTCATTTGTCTATTTTTGCTTTTATTGCCTGTGCTTGTGGGTTTACACTTTAAAAATAATTTCCCAAACCAATGTCAAAAACTTTTTCCTTATGTTTTCCTCTAGTAGTTTTACAGTTATTTAAGTCTTTATTTTGAGTTAGTTTTCTATATGGTATGAGGTAAGGGTCCAGTTTTATTATTTTGCATGTAGATACACAGTTTTCCCAACACCATTTATTGAAGAGACTGTTTTTCCCCCATTGTGTGCTCTTGACAGATTCGTGGAAGATCAATGGACAAAAAATAAGTGGATTTATTTCTGGGCTTTCTATTCTTCTCCATTGGTCTGTATGTCTGATTTTATCCAGTCCCATGCTGTTTTGATTCCTGCAGGTTTGTAGTATATTTTGAAATCAGGCGATGCAATGTCTCTAGCTTTCTTTTTCTTGTTTAAGATTGACTTGGCTAAGCGTCTTTTGTGGATTCATATGAATTTTAGGATTTTTTTTCTCTATCCATGAAAAATGTCACTGAAATTTTAATAGAGATTATATTGAATCTATAGAACAGTTGGGTAGTGTAGACATTTTAATATTAATTACTCTAATCCATGAATACAGGATATCTTTGGATTTATTTGTGTCTTCTTCAATTTCTTTAATTTATATTTTAGTATCATTTTCAGTGTACAGATCTTTCATCACCGTGGTTGAATTTATTGCTTTTTAATTTTTTCATGCAATTGTGAATTATATTGTTTTAATAATTCATTTTTTGAATACTTTGTTGCTAATGTACAGAGATGCAATTGATTATTTCTAACAGTTTTTTGGTAGAGTTCTTAGGGTTTTCATAACCATTGTTATTGGTCTGTTCAGATTTCCTATTTCTTCATGATTCATTCTCAATAGGTTGTATGTGTCTAGGAGTTTATCACTTCTTATAGGTTACCCAATTTTTGGCAAATAATTGTTCATAGTAGTCTTTTATGATCCTTTCTATTTCTTTAGTATCATTTGTGATGTCTCTTCTTTCATGGATAATTTTAATTATTTTAATCTTCTGTCTTTCTCTTTAGTTAGTCTAGCTAAATGTTTATCAATTTTGTTTACCTTTTCAAAAATAAATACTTGGTTTTATTGATTTTTTTCTATTATTTTTCTATTCTCTACTTTATTTATGCTTTGATCTTTATTATTTCCTTTCTTCTTTGGTCTTAGTGTGTTTTTTTATGTTTCCTTGAAGTGTAAATTTACATTATCTGAGATTTTTTTCTTAATGTAGGCATTTATTGATATAAACTTCCTCATTAGACCTATTTTTGCTGTATCCCATAAGTTTTAGTATGTTGTGTTTCCATTTTTGTTTATGTCAAGCTTTTTTAAAAAAAGTTTCCTTTTGATTTCTTCTTTGATCCATTGGTTGTTCAGAAGCCTTTGCCACTTAATCTGAAATAAAAACCATACTCTTTCCTCCAGCTCAGTCACTCATTCCTATATACTATGTTGCAGTTATATCAAATGGTAAATTTTATTTATTTATTTATATTTATTTACTTTTGCTTCAGTCCCTTTGGAATTGGATAAAGAAGCAAAATACAGCATATAGCTTGATAATAGTGGTGGAGAATGTCCATAGCAGCCCTGTGTCCCCTGACACATTGCATTGATGAATACATTCTCATATCACCATCCTCTTTCCTTTCTCTGTCTCTCATCTTTCATAATTCCTATTTGAAGAGGATAAAGAAAAGGGAGACAATGAAGAGTCCATGGAGGAAAGGAGAAAAGACAGAGAAAATATAGTGCTATGGCTTGAATGACCTCCAGAAGTCATGAGATGAAACTTAATTGCAAATGTGATTGTATTACGACGTGGAGTCTTTAGGAGGTGATTAGGTCAGGAGTGTGCAGCCCTCCAAGATGGGATTAAAGTCCTTATAAAATAACTTGAAGAAATTGGGTTGCGACCTTTGTCCTTTCCCCTCACAAAAGTGAGGACACATTTGTCACCTCCAGAGGATGCAGCAACAAGGTGCCAACTCAGAAGCAGAGAGCAGCTCTTACCAGGCACCAATCCTGCCAGTGCCTTGATCTTGGACTTCCCAGTATCCAGAACTGTGAGAAACAAATTTCTATTTTTTATAAATTAACTCTTCTCAGATATTTTATTATAGCAGCACAAACAAAGATACGTAGTCACTGTTCACATAGGCTGTATGTTTATGGAGTTGGTGTTGTTGCAGTCAACCAAATCGGATCTCTAAAGAATAAGTCTACAGAATGATAGAATGCTGCATTTCTTTTCTTCTAGAGACATTCTCTCCTCAGGTGTCCCAAGTTCTTAGATGACCACTTTGAATTCTGTCAGTTTGACGATTTTTCCTCGTCAACTTGTGGAAAATTCACGTGTCACCAACACCTCATGATCATGAAAGGATTCACACATCCCTGCCTTATGTGGTTCAGAGACCCAGGGAGAGTTACAGAGCACAGACTCTTTAAAAAAAAAAAAAAAAAAAAAAAAAAAACAAGAAAGCCAAGGTAGTGAACTGTTTATATTTAGTAAATATTTATTAAATGTAAAGGGTTGCCTTTTATTCTGATATTATGTCTTTCCTAAATTTTGCTGTTACTATATATTTTATGAAATGATGGCTACAAAAGATAGTTGCTTTGTAAAATTGTGCATGGCAAAATAAAAAGTTTTCACCCCTAAGTCTGTGTGTGTGTGTTTGTGTGTGTCAGTGTGTGTGTGTGTATAAACTTGGAAGTTTGTTGTGGGGTCTGAAGGATGTGAGGTATCCTTTTCTCTATACTTACACAGAGAATTTTTTTTTTCCTATCAAAGCCCTGTGTAGTCTATACCCTGCCTACAACAAGAATGTAAATCAAACAGCAAACATTTGGAGGTAATGACACAGTAAACTCCTGATGTGATGGGCAGTAAGTATTTCAGATGACAAGAAAATCTCCCAGTGTTATAGTTTTTACATGTAAGCAGTAATTACAAGAACTATGGATAACTAGAGTTATAGAAATACTATTGTTAACACAGTAATTACTAAGTAGTTGCAAACAAAGCCCAAGTTTTAGGTGTAAGCAGTAATTACAAGACTCGTGGAATAACTAGAGTTACAGAAATACTATTGTTAATACAGTAATTACTAAGTCATTGCAAACAAAGCCTGAGTAGAGGTTTATTCTTCAAAAGGCCAACATGGGCTAATAATCACCAAGTGCATAGTTCTGGAACAAAGAGAAAAAAAAGATATCGCGTGTTTCTTTGTTACAACTCATGCGTGGGCTTTAAAAATTTGTTTTCAATTTCTTGGTTAGGACAGATTGGAAGCTAACCTTAGAACATTTAGGATGACTCAGGGGTCAATCTGGGATCTCAGAATGCCTTCAGGTCATTATTATGGACATTTGTTATCATGGTACTGATCTTGTCTAGCTGCAAAACACTATGCTTATAACACTGAGTTTGGACAGGTAATTTATTGCAGTGGATTCCCAGAATATTAGAGCTGGAAGGGACTTGGAGAACTTATAATTCATTGGCCTCATTTTAAGGATAAGAAAATGGGGAGTCAGAAAGTTTAAGAAATTTTCCTGTGACTATAGGTCTAGAAAGTGGAAAAACTGGGACGCGAATTTAGGTCTTCTTAATCTAGTATAAATATTTTTAAAATTACACTTCACCAGTTCTAAGATTTTCCAAAATGAATGTTAAATGACAAAAGAACTTTTCAATCCACACTATAATTTATACATACAACATTGTTAATGGTAAACATTCTAGCAATTAGTTGCTAGTAAATTTACAATTGCTAGTAAATTTAGATTCATGAAATTTGTAAACTGAAGCATCATGATAACATGTGGCCCTCCGTTAAGTACAAAAGGTAGAATTTATTATTAAATAATTCAACAAATATTTATTAAGGGCCTACTAACTGTTAGGAAGAAAAAGTTAAAATCAAGGATCTCATAGTAAGAAGTAGATCTCAATCAAAAAGAATTATTGATTAAAAAACTGTTTTAAAAGCAGCATTTTAATTATCTTCCCTTGTTGAATAATTAATTCTTTCAACAAATATTTTCTAAAAATACAGTATTCTAGGCACTGTTCTAGGTTTCATTCTAAGTACTGAATATATAACAGTGAAAAAAATTGATAAAGTTTGCTGCCCTCCTATGATTTACATTCCAGCTGAGGAGACAGAAAATAAGCATAAAAATGCATATGGAAAGTTAGAAAGGGTGAGTGTTATGGGAAATTATATTGCATGATAAGAAAGATGGTTTGAAAGTGCTAGGGGGTTTGTAATTTCAAGCAGGAGAATCACAGTGAGCATCACTGAGACATGATAGTCGAGTGAATATTTGAAGGAGGTGAAGAGCTGCATAAAGTTTTTTTTTAAAAAAACAGATTTTTCTGGGCAAAAGAAACAGTCAGTACAAGGTTGTACCAGGTTCTGAGGTCAGAGCATACTTGAAATAGTAAAAAAGGAGCAAAAAGCCAATGTGGCTAGATAATAGTGAGCAAGGAGGAGAGCAGACAGAGATTAGAGAAGAGAGGTCATGGGATAAATTTAATAAAAGTCAGTGATAAAGAGAAAAATCTGCAATCCTTCCAAATTTCAAGTTACATACAAAGAAATAAAAATAAGGATGATGGCAATTTCTTGTAGATAACAACACAAGAAAGAATATAAAATATTCAAGAAAGAAAAAAATAGAAGAGGATGGAATGTTTCCCAACTCATTCTATAAAGCAAACATTATCTAATACGAAAACTTGGTGAGGATATTACAGAGAAAACCCCAACAGACTAATATCCCTCCTTAATAGAGATGCAAAAATATTTAATAAAATTTTAACATATAAAATCCAACAATATAGTAGAAGGATTATATAGCATAACTAAATGGCGTATACTTTCAGAATGCAAGGTTTAACACTCAAAAATCAATCAATATAATTTTCTTAGTAACAAACTAATAATGAAAAGTTTATGAGCATCTAAATAGATTCAAGAAAAGCACATAAAAACCCAACAACCACTCCTAATTAAAACCGTCTTGAAACTAAAAACAAAAGAGAACTTTCTTATCTTGATAAAAGGTTAAGATAAGTCTATATAGAAAGTCCTGTGGGAGCTGAGAAAACAAAAACAAAAACCTACCAAACAACCCCAGGAAAATAAATTCATAAGGTTAGCAAGTTTGCAGGATACAAGATTAACATGCACAATTAATTGTATTTCTTCATGCCGTCAAAACCCACTAGGAACACATTGAGTTGATTACTCATTGTGTTTTACTATATAGCAAATTACAGTAAAGAAGGAATACAATCAATACACTCATATTTCCCTGGAGAGAAAGTTATTGTGTATTTTGTTGTTTGCCCAGTGGACTTGTTTCTCTCTTTGGTTCGACAAAATTATGAAGTGGCCTTGTTTTGTCACACATCATCGTGGTTGCAGTGTGACCTTGTTCGTGTTCTGTGAGATTGTTTATAACCTACATGACAAAAACACTGCCTATGCGTGAGCACCAGGACAGCTTCTAAAAACACCATGGCCTAGTTTAGTCAGGTTGGTTCCTGTATGTCAGGAACTGCTTTTTTCTTTCTAATGTAGCCCTACTAAGGTCAAGTTTCTGAGAGATGAAGGAAGAGTGGAGGTAGGGGTTGGGGTAATCTGGCAGGGCTTCTTCACAGACTCCCCCCACATCATTTAACACAATAGCTGAAAGTTGAGCTGCTTTATGTGTTGTGCATCTTCATAAAATTTCTTCCGTTACTTAAAAAACTTGAAAGCCACACCGTGTGTGTGTGTGTGTGTGTATGCGTGTGTGTGTGTGCACGCGTGTGTGTGTGGTCTTCATTAATATATCATGAACTGAGGTAAAGATGTGTAATGTGGAGGTTGAATTGCCTTGGCCCTGATCTTGCAAAGAATAAGTGAAGCCAGGAAAACATTCAGATCTTCAGAAAATCAGCACTACTAGTATTCTTTCCACCACATTGTGTTGTAATTGTTTCGTTTCTTTTTTTTAATAAGTAGGAATCTAGGCAGCAATTTTCAGGTAATGACACCTCACTGTGTAGCAATACTACCTCATCTGTTTCTCCTATTGATCAACTCATTTTATTAATATGTAGAAATGGAGAAAGAAAAAATGAAACTCAAATTTTCATTTAAATTTAATTTGTATTAATAAAGCCTTCCTTGAATATTTCTTCTGAAAGCCATCTTTATATTTGAGCTCTATTCTTGCAATAATCCATTTCTGCTTTGCATTAAGTGTTTATCTACATCTCATCTCCACAAGCAAATAGTATTATCCAGTGCAAGAAGTGAGACAATTGTGTCTCATTCCTTCTTACGCTTGTCAGTGATTCACACAAATGAATATCCAGTGAATATTTGTCCATTGGGAAACAATTGGAATCACAATAAAAATCAATATTATACATAGCTTTGCTCGGGAATTTAAATACATTTAATATGAACTTTAAATGCCCCAAATATTCATCTTGAACACTACCTTCAACCGCTGATATAAAAGACTATTATGTGTAAACAAAGTATCTATTTATGAAGATATTAATTACAATATGGTTTCGAGTCAAGTAAAATTGGAAACAGTGAGAACTTAAGTAAAAAGGGGATGATTAATTAAATCAGGAAAAACTCAAAGTATCCATGAAAAATAAAGATGATAATGATTATGTGAAAAAAAATGAAAACATGCTACATAGAGAGTGATAAGCACAAGGATCAAAATGTTGACATAGGTTATAATGATTGCCACTCTGGGAAGTTGAGCATAGCATATAGAAACTGGTAGCAAATATTCCTGGAGGGAATATAATTTGTATTTGCATGGTGGGGCAGTATTTCTTCAAGTTTGATTTAATGTTTTAAAAATAATCAATTTTTTCAGTATCTCAAAGAGATTAAAACATCAAAAATAATCATTAATAATGCTATCAATTGTAGCATTATTCACAATAGCCAAGACAGGGCTACAACCTGTCTGCCAATAGGTGAATGTATGAAGAAATTGTGGTGTGTTTACTCATGCAATAGAATATCATTCAGCCTTAAAAAGTAGGAAATCCTGCCACTTGCAACAAGAAGAATGAACCTGGAGGACATTATGCTATGTGAAATAAGCTAGACACAGAAAGAAAAATACCAATATTTTCATATTTATGTAGAATTGAAGAAAAATTCACAGAAGCAGAGAGTAGAATGGTGAGTACCAGGGGTGGAGGAGTGGGGAAAATGGGGAGATGCTGGTCAAAGTGTACAAAGTTTCAGTCATGAAAGGTGATTACATATACAACATGGAGACTATAATTGATAATACTCTTTTGTATCCTTGAAATTTGCTAAGAGAGTAAAACTTAAGTATTCTCACTGCACACCACAAAAGGTAACTATCTGAAGACATGGTTATGTTAATTAGCTTGGTTGTAGTCATAAATTCACTATGCATATGTCTATCAAAACATCATGTTGTATACCTTAAATTTATACAATTTTTTTTGAAACAATCAATTTGAGGTTGGTTGTGGTGGCTTGTGCTTGTAATCCCAGCACTTTGGGAGGCCCAGGTGGGTGGATGGTTTGAGCCCAGGAGTTCAAGACCAACCTGGCCAACATGGTGAAACCCTGTTTCTATAAAAAATATAAAAAATTTGTGAGGCATGGTGGCACACACCTGTAGTTCCAGCTACTCAGGAGGCTAAGGCAGGAAGATTGCTGTAGCTGGGGAGGCGGAGGTTGCAGTGAGCTGAGATCGTGCCGCTGCACTCACCAACCTGGGTGACGGAGCCCCCATCTCAAAAAAAAAAATAATTTGGCGAGGTTGTTAAGTGTCCATCAACAGATGATTGAATAAACAAAATGTGGGATATATACACAAGGAAATACTATGTAGCCATAAAAAAGAATGACATCATGTCTTTTATAGCAACATGGATGAAAGTGTTGGCCATTATCTTAAGTGAAACAACACAAAAGCAGAAAGTCAAATACAGTATGTTCTCACTTATGAGTGGGCACTAAATAATGAGTACACATGGACATAGAGTGTGGAATAGTAGTCACTAGAGACTTGGAAGGGTGGAGGGTGGGACTGGGGTGGGTGATGGGGAATCACTTAATGGGTACAATGTGCGTTATTTGGGAGTTTGACACACTAAAAGCCCAGACTTCATTCCTAAGCAATATATCTTGGTAACAAAATTGCACTTGTACTTTTTAAATTTATACAAGAAAAAATAAATAAATTTGGCTATGTCACTATATTACTATGCAAGAAAAATTATAAGAATATTTATATTTAAACCTTGTTTAAAATTTTATGATCGCTTTAGAGTTACATAATTTGAGGTTTAAATCTGTTTCTCAAAACTTGTTTAAAATATAGACCCATCATTTAACTGTATCAAAAAATTTATAAGGAAATTAGAAACCAAAATGACCACAAAAATATCACTAATGATTTTTAACCTCACAAGGCAGCATTAGTGCAATTCAACTTGTTTTGTAAATTGAAATTAAAATTTGTTTCTAAGTGGTAAAAATTGTGCATGTTCACAGGTAGCCAGCAGGTGGCAGACTTACACTATCTTAGGCAGTATTAAACATGATTGGAGTTTTGTGACTTTTTTGGGAGATATTCAATAAAGTAAGTTGAATATAAGAGGAAGAACATACAGTACTTTCTTAGAGATTGCAATAAGAACACTTAAAACATGCTTTTAGATAAGAACTATTTATCCACTGGTTGTGAAATGGCAAGGTCTGAAAAGTATCATTATTTACTGTTAGTGAGATAAAATTCGTACTGTTTGAACTTAAAAAATGAGTCAAACAGTTATGTATAAAATATGAAAATTATTTTATAAACTTTAGTCAACTGGAAAAGAGTAGTATACACTGTATGTATACTACTGTATATATATATATATATATATATATATATATATATATATATACAGGCACGAGTTGGAGCTATTGCAATTTCAGTACCAGACCACCTCAATAAAATGAATGTAGCAATAAAGTTAGCCACATGAATTTTTTGATTGTCCAATGCATATAAAAGTTATGTTTACACTGTACTGTAGTCTATTAAGTGTGCAACAGCATTATGTCTAACAACCAATGTTTATGCCTTAATTTAAAAATGCTTTATTGCTAAAAATACTAATGAGCATCTGAGTCTTTAGCAAGTTGTGATCTTTTTGCTGGTGGAAGGTTGTTGGCTGCTGACCAATCAGGGTGGTGGCTGCTGAAGGTTGGGGTAGGTGGCAATTTCATAAATTGAGGCAACAATGAAGTTTGCCTCATTAATTGATTTTCCTTTCATAAAAGATTTCTCTGTAGCATGCAAGGCTGATTGACAGCATTTCACCCACAGCAGAATTTCTTCAAAATTGGAGTCAATTCTCATAAACTGCTACTGCTTTATCCTCTAAGATTTTTTCTTTTTTTTTATTATACTGTAAGTTTCATGGTACGTGTGCACAATGTGCAGGTTTGTTACATATGTATACATGCACCATGTTGGTGTGCTGCACCCATTAACTCGTCATTTAGCATTAGGTATATCTCCTAATGCTTTCCCTCCCCCCTCCCCCTACCCCACAACAGGCCCCGGTGTGTGATGTTCCCCTTCCTGTGTCCATGTGTTCTCATTGTTCAATTCCCACCTATGAGTGAGAACATGCGGTGTTTGGTTTTTTGCCCTTGCGATAGTTTGCTGAGAATGATGGTTTCCAGCTTCATCCATGTCCCTACAAAGGACATGAACTCATCCTTTTTTATGGCTGCATAGTATTCCATGGTGTATATGTGCCACATTTTCTTAATCCAGTCTATTGTTGTTGGACATTTGGGTTGGTTCCAAGTCTTTGCTATTGTGAATAGTGCCTCAATAAACATATGTGTGCATGTGTCTTTATAGCAGCATGATTTATAATCCTTTGGGTATATACCCAGTAATGGGATTGATGGGTCAAATGGTATTTCTAGTTCTAGATCCCTGAGGAATCGCCACACTGACTTCCACAATGGTTGAACTAGTTTACAGTCCCACCAACAGTGTAAAAGTGTTCCTATTTCTCCACATCCTCTCCAGCACCTGTTGTTTCCTGACTTTTTAATGATGGCCATTCTAACTGGTGTGAGATGGTATCTCATTGTGGTTTTGATTTGCATTTCTCTGATGGCCAGTGATGGTGAGCCTTTTTTCATGTGTCTTTTGGCTGCATAAACGTCTTCTTTTGAGAAGTGTCTGTTCGTATCCTCCACCCATTTTTTGATGGGGTTGTATCCTCTAAGTTTTTGGAATACTCAAAATCTTTTATTTTCATTTCAACAATGTGCACAGTATCTTCACCAGGAGTAGATTCCATCTGAAGAAACCACTTTCTTTGCTGATCCACAAGAAGCAACTCCTTATTTGTTCAAGTTGAATCATGAGATTGCAGCAGTTCAGTAACATCTTCAGGCTCCACCTTCAATTCTCCCTCTTTTGCTATTTCCACCACATCAGCAATTACTTCCTCCACTGAAGTCTTGAACCTCTCAAGGGCATTCATGAGGTTGGAATCAACTTCAACATTCCTGTTAATGTTGATATTTTGATGTTTTTCCATGAATAATGAATGTTTTTAATAGCATCTAGAATGGTGAATCCTTTCCAGAAAGTTTTGTTTAGTTTGCCCAGTTCCATCAGAAGAATCACTATCTATGGCTACTATAGTTTTATGAAATGTATTTCTTAAATAGTAAGACCTGAAAGTCAGATTTACTTCTTGATCCATGGACTGCAGAATGGATGCTGTGTCATGAAAATATCAGTCTCCTTGCACATCTGCATCAGCATTCTTGGGTGACCAGATGCATTGTCATGAGCAGAACTATTTCGAAAGGAATCTTTTTTTTTTTTTCTGAGAAGTTAGTTGCAACAGTGGGCTCAAATATTCAGTAAACCATGCTGTAAACAGGGATGCTGTCACCCAGACTTTGCTTTTCCATTTATGGAGCACAGCAAGAGTAGATTTAGCATAGTTCTCAGGGCCTTAGGATTCTTAGAATGATAAATAATCATTGGCTTCCATTTAAATTCACCAGCTGCATTAGCTCCTAGCAAGAGAGTCAGCCCACCCTTCAAAGCTTTGAAGACCATCATTGACTTCTCTCTAGCTATGAAACTCCTAGATGGCATCTTCTTCCAATATGAGGCTGTTTCTTCTACACTGAAAATCTTTTGTTTTGTGTAGATACCTTCATCAATGATCTTAGCCAGATCTGATGGATAACTTGCTGCAGCTTCTCCATTAGCACTTGCTGCTTCACCTTGCAATTTTATGTTATGGAGATGGCTTCTTTTTAAAAATCTAATGAACCAACCTCCCAAACCCTTTTTCTGCAATCCTCACCTCTCCCAGTCTTCACAGAATTGAAGTGAATTGGGGCTTTGCTCTGGATTCGGCTTTGGCTAAAGGGAATGTTGTGACTGGTTTAATCTTCTATCCAAACCACTCAAACTTTCCCCATCTCAGTCGTAGGCTGTTTTGCTTTCTTATTATTTGTATATTCCCTGAAGTAGCACTATTAATTTTCTTCAATAACTTTTTCTTTGCATTCACAACTTGGCAAAATGTTTGCTGCAAAAGGCCTAGTGTTCAGCCTATCCTGACTTTCGACATGCCTGTCTCATTGGCTTAATCATTTCTAGCTTTTGATTTAAAGTGGAGAATGTGAGACTCTTCCTTTCTCTTGAACTCTTGGAGGGCATTGTAGGTTTAGTAATAGGTCTCATTTCAATATTGTTGTGTCTCAGGCAATAGGGAAATCCGAGGAGAAGGAGAGAGATGCAGGAATGGCCGGTTGGTGGAGCAGTCGGAACACACGCAACATTTATTGATGAAGCTTGCCATTTTTAGTGCGCATCCTCATGGTGCCCCAAAACAATTATAATGGTAAGAACAAACATCACTGATCACAGATCCCTATAACAGACATAATAACAATGAAAAAGTTTGCAATATTGACTGAGTTACTGAAATATGACACAGATTTGAAGCAAGTGCTTGCAGTTGGAGAAATCACACTGATAAACTTGCTTAATATAGTGTTACTACAAACCTTCAACTTGCAAAATGTATGAAATCTGTGAAGTGCAATACAATAAGGTGTGTCTCTTTATGAAATGGGTGTAGTGATACATATATATACAAAGGTCACGATTTTTTAAAGTGTATACGTTAAAGGGCACATTGTTAGCAGTAGTTATTTATGAATGGTGATATGTTTAAATGTTTTATGTCTCTGTACCTTTTTACTTTCTCACAGTTCTCTAATTTCTACAAGACTGCATAATGTTTTACTACAAAATGTAGATACTAAAAATAAATATTTTTCAAAATGATTTTTGCTGAAGGTGAACTCCTGATTCATGCTGGTGACGCAGTCTGATAATATCATAACGGTAATATGAGATGGTGATCTTTTGAAAACAAATGTGGTTTGACTGGCATGGTGTTGGAATCTGGCTCGTGCCCTCCCCTCCCCTGCTCTTTATTATGTCTTATTCAGCATTTGTTTCCCCCTTAAGCAGAGTGGCTTACTTTCTTCTTTTGCGATGCCATCGATTTTCATATTTTATTTCTTGTTTCATTTATCAAGCACTTATGTAGTACATATATAGACTTGTTTAATCCTTACAGCAACCTTTGAAGATAGGTGCTATTTTTGTTACATTAGGAAACTCAGGCACGAAATAGATAAGTGACTTGCTCATTAATAGGTAGCAGAGCCGGGATTTGAAATCAAGCAGTCACATGCCATGTTCTTAACTCTACTACTAAACCCTGAAATGCCATAAGAATGGATGATGACATTTTGAAGTGATGATTATTTTGAAAATTAGCTGGATACAAATCTTAGTCAACAAAAGTTAGGTGTAAAAAGTACATATATAACTTTATTTTGTTTCTGTCTTTAACAGTACGTTGGGTCTAGTGGATTTTCCTGCTGTTGGTAAGCCATTGTGAGCCTGGGAATTGCTTGGCTCCTCCCTGTCCCATCAGCAGAGGGGACGCTCTGAGGATGCTGTCCACAGCCCTGGCTATCCATGCATGATAGACATCTGTTCTTTCCACTGGGTCTTGCTGTTTCCCAGATGCGATGCTTCATTCCCGAGGCAGCACACAGACCGTCTTGTTCTCAGATACCACAAATTCTCTGTCCTGTGTTGATTCTTTGCCACTTCTCTCTGGAGTGCTGAGCACCTGTCCATTGTCATCCAGATCCTCTGCTTTATCTTACCTAATATTCCCTCTTCTGAAGAAATTAGAATAAAAAACAAAGCAAAACAAACAACAACAACAACAACAAACCTGAGAAGCTTGAACCTGGCAAACGCAAATTAAGGGTATAAAAGAAAATAAAAAGAAAAACTATTACTATTTCAAAAATATTTTCAACATATTATAAAATATTTAAAGGGGAAAATTAAATTTTAAAAGTCAAATGTATACTTAATCCAGCAGCATAATTTTAATAGATTTCATATTGCATTATTAACTCAGAGATGTCATAATTTCTAAAATTAACGGGAACAATTTTATTTGCACATAGATGAATGGTACCCACAAGAAGACCAACATTTTTGATTGTCTCTTTTCTCTTTCTTTGTTTCATGAAAGATGAGAGAAAGAGAAAGAATGGATGATAGCTCCAGAACGATCAGTTTCCTGCTGCTGCTATTTCCCAGCTCTCCACTGTTGGGAGCCATTGCTTTATACTTCAGTGGCGCTCTTTATTGAGTTTTATTTGTTTAATTTTGGTAGGCTCTTAAAAAATACTTGTATCTTCTTAGCAGTTTATCAGATATGCATTTCCACTCCCATTAGCACCTGTGTTCTGGGTGGAATTATCATTTAGTGTATGGTCCCTCGTCTGACTGCAAGGATGAACTATGTCAGCCTCTGTGTATGGCTTTCCCTCACTGATGCTAAGCTGTGGAGGTCACTGATGAAAGTATTTAAGAACTTGGCATCTGTGAAATGTTATCCAGTTTGAAGCTTAGGCAATACTTCTCAAGTATCTATTGATTTGCATTGCTAGGCTTTGTATAGAAATCAATATATGTATTTACAAACAAGGTTTTGTTGTGGTTCTTGTTCACTTTGTTGCTTGTTTTTTGAAGTGAGCTGGCCAGATATGTTCAGTACACTCTGGGATGAAAGGTAAATTTATTTTATGTTACTTTAGATGTGTGAGACTATCATGCCAACTTGTTTAGAAGTTAAGCATATTTCAATTTTACTAGCTTTTAAAACTACACTGAAAGACAAGAGCAAATATATTTGATTTGTGTATTCTTATTCTTTATACTAGATGTATATTATATATAAATTTGTATTAACATTAAATTTAGTTTTTAAAAACTAAGAGAAAATATGTGCTTGAGCCAAGTCAAAGTTAAAATCTTTGTTACTAAGAACTAGATGAGTAAAACCAAAAGAAAAACCTCCCCCAAAAAGCAGCAAAGTTTATTAAATAAACATTTTCTAAAATGACTCTGAAAGAAAAATATTTTATGTGAATACTTATTTTTACCTTCTCTGTTTTTAATTATAATGTTTTTGAACATTTTACACACAAACACACATATATAATTCAGGGACATAAGGATGTGGCTTGAGGTGAAATAAAATGTTAAAAGCATTATTTATAAAATAAAAATAATAATACACTAGAGGTCTAGAGGTCTTGTTTTGATTCCATTTCTAGTCCCAAATCTACGATGATTTAATTTTATAATTAAAAAATAGCTGTTGAATTAAAGTAAATGCCTTTAAACTTTTTTATTTCTTAAATATATTATTCTTACTAACCAACTATACATTGTTATTGAAAGTAACCTATTATGTAATAAATATAAAAATAATTGAAAAGTAAAATGTCCATAACATATAAAGTGTTTAAAAATGAACAGAAATTAGATATCTTATAGCCTGTCACTCCTGACATCAATAAATTACATGTATAAAATAAACTACCTTCCATACACAGAAAATAGCCCCCAAATAAGTTTTAGAATTACTTATAAGTTGTGTGCAGAAAGGACATCCTTCCTGTTTTTCTTTCTCATCCTTTTAAATAGCAACTTGAAACACAGTTGGTGAGGACCAGGGCTCAGTTTGGCTTCTGATAGAAATTTGGATACACAGATTGAGTATAGTCATTAATGGCTATGCTTACGTGGAAGGGTGTGTTCAGACCTAAGATAGGCTGAAAAATGTTTTCACAATTTCTATAACCTAAAACTTATGGGAAGGCTGTGACAGTGAGGTAACAAATCTTTGCTAATAATTGGAAAGAAAAGGCCAATTCCTGAATTAATTGCTACTGTCTAAAGAGGATGTGAGTTGACCTCCGATGCCAACTAACATGGAAAAAGAGTAAAATATTTCATTATTTTCCTCAAAGATTAATATGTTACATACACGTGAACAGGAGTAAGAAAGTTCAAAAGTGTAGATTTTAAAATATTTTCTCTAGATCCTGTGAATAAGCTCTACATTTATAATGTAGTCAGATACAATAGAAAAGAAGAATAAACGTAAAAGCCAACAACTAAGACAAAATCAAATGAACATAGATATTTTTTTTTTTCTTTTTTTCTTTTTTTTATTATACTTTAGGGTTTTAGGGTACATGTGCACAATGTGCAGGTTTGTTACATATGTATCCATGTGCCATGTTGATTTCCTGCACCCATTAATTCGTCATTTAGCATTAGGTGTATCTCCTAATGCTATCCCTCCCCCCTCCCCCCACCCCACAACAGTCCCCAGAGTGTGATGTTCCCCTTCCTGTGTCCATGAGTTCTCATTGTTCAATTCCCACCTATGAGTGAGAACATGCGATGTTTGGTTTTTTGTCCTTGCGATAGTTTACTGAGAATGATGTTTTCCAGTTTCATCCATGTCCCTACAAAGGACACGAACTCATCATTTCTTATGGCTGCATAGTATTCCATGGTGTATATGTGCCACATTTTCTTAATCCAGTCTATCATTGTTGGACATTTGGGTTGGTTCCAACTCTTTGCTATTGTGAATAGTGCCGCAATAAACATACGTGTGCATGTGTCTTTATAGCAGCGTGATTTATAGTCCTTTGGGTATATACCCAGTAATGGGATGGCTGGGTCAAATGGTATTTCTAGTTCGAGATCCCTGAGGAATCGCCACACTGACTTCCACAATGGTTGAACTAGTTTACAGTCCCACCAACAGTGTAAAAGTGTTCCTATTTCTCCACATCCTCTCCAGCACCTGTTGTTTCCTGATTTTTTAATGATGGCCATTCTCACTGGTGTGAGATGGTATCTCACTGTGGTTTTGATTTGCATTTCTCTGATGGCCAGTGATGAGGAGCATTGCTTCATGTGTTTTTTGGCTGCATAAATGTCTTCTTTTGAGAAGTGTCTGTTCATGTCCTCTGCCCACTTTTTGATGGGGTTGTTTGTTTTTTTCTTGTAAATTTGTTTGAGTTCATTGCAGATTCTGGATATTAGCCCTTTGTCAGATGAGTAGGTTGCAAAAATTTTCTCCCATTGTGTAGGTTGCCTGTTCAATCTGATGATAGTTTCTTTTGCTGTGCAGAAACTCTTTAGTTTAATGAGATCCCATTTGTCGATTTTGGCTTTTGTTGCCATTGCTTTTGGTGTTTTAGACATGAAGTCCTTGCCCACGCCTATGTCCTGAGTGGTATTGCCTAGGTTTTCTTGTAGGATTTTAATGGTTTTAGGTCTAACATATAAGTCTTTAATCCATCTTGAATTAATTTTGGTATAAGGTGTAAGGAAGGGATCCAGTTGCAGCTTTCTACATATGGCTAGCCAGTTTTCCCAGCACCATTTATTAAATAGGGAATCCTTTCCCCATTTCTTGTTTTTGTCAGGTTTGCCAAAGATCAGATAGTTGTAGCTATGCGGCATCATTTCTGAGGGCTCTGTTCTGTTCCATTGATCTATGTCTCTGTTGTGGTACCAGTACCATGCTGTTTTGGTTACTGTAGCCTTGTAGTATAGTTTAAAGTCAGGTAGCGTGATGCCTCCAGCTTTGTTCTTTTGGCTTAGGATTGACTTGGCGATGCGGGCTCTTTTTTGGTTCCATATGAACTTTAAAGTAGTTTTTTCCAATTCTGTGAAGAAAGTCATTGGTAGCTTGATGGGGATGGCATTGAATGTATAAATTACCTTGGGCAGTATGGCCATTTTCACGATATTGATTCTTCCAACCCATGAGCATGGAATGTTCTTCCATTTGTTTGTATCCTCTTTGATTTCATTGAGCAGTGGTTTGTAGTTCTCCTTGAAGAGGTCCTTCACATCCCTTGTAAGTTGGATTCCTAGGTATTTTATTCTCTTTGAAGCAATTGTGAATGGGAGTTCACTCATGATTTGGCTCTCTGTTTGTCTGTTATTGGTGTACAAGAATGCTTGTGATTTTTGTACATTGATTTTGTATCCTGAGACTTTGCTGAAGTTGCTAATCAGCTTAAGGAGATTTTGGGCTGAGACAATGGGGTTTTCTAGATATTCAATCATGTCATCTGCAAACAGGGACAATTTGACTTCCTCTTTTCCTAATTGAATACCCTTTATTTCCTTCTCCTGCCTGATTGCCCTGGCCAGAACATCCAGCACTACATTGAATAGGAGTGGTGAGAGAGGGCATCCCTGTCTTGTGCCAGTTTTCAAAGGGAATGCTTCCAGTTTTTGCCCATTCAGTATGATATTGGCTGTGGGTTTGTTGTAGATAGCTCTTATTATTTTGGGATACGTCCCATCAATACCTAATTTATTGAGAGTTTTTAGCATGAAGGGTTGTTGAATTTTGTCAAAGGCCTTTTTGGCATCTATTGAGATAATCATGTGGTTTTTGTCTTTGGTTCTGTTTATATGCTGGATTACATTTATTGATTTGCGTATGTTGAACCAGCCTTGCATCCCAGGGATGAAGCCCACTTGATCATGGTGGATAAGCTTTTTGATGTGCTGCTGGATTCGGTTTGCCAGTATTTTATTGAGGATTTTTGCATCAATGTTCATCAAGGATATTGGTCTGAAATTCTCTTTTTTGGTTATGTCTCTGCCAGGTTTTGGTATCAGGACGATGCTGGCTTCGTAAAATGTGTTAGGGAGGATTCCCTCTTTTTCTATCGATTGGAATAGTTTCAGAAGGAATGGTACCAGTTCCTCCTTGTACCTCTGGTAGAATTCAGCTGTGAATCCATCAGGTCCTGGACTCTTTTTGGTTGGTAAGCTATTGATTATTGCCACAATTTCAGAACCTGTTATTGGTCTATTCAGAGATTCAACTTCTTCCTGGTTTAGCCTTGGGAGGGTGTATTTGTCGAGGAATTTATCCATTTCTTCTAGATTTTCTAGTTTATTTGCATAGAGGTGTTTGTAGTATTCTCTGATGGTAGATTGTATTTCTGTGGGATCGGTGGTGATATCCCCTTTTTCGTTTTTTATTGCATCTATTTGATTCTTCTCTCTTTTCTTCTTTATTAGTCTTGCTAGCGGTCCATCAATTTTGTTGATCTTTTCAAAAAACCAGCTCCTGGATTCATTAATTTTTTGAAGGGTTTTTTGTGTCTCTATTTCCTTCAGTTCTGCTCTGATTTTAGTTATTTCTAGCCTTCTGCTAGCTTTTGAATGTGTTTGCTCTTGCTTTTCTAGTTCTTTTAATTGTGATGTTAGGGTGTCAATTTTGGATCTTTCCTGCTTTCTCTTGTGGGCATTTAGTGCTATAAATTTCCCTCTACACACTGCTTTGAACGTGTCCCAGAGATTCTGGTATGTTGTGTCTTTGTTCTCGTTGGTTTCAAAGAACATCTTTATTTCTGCCTTCATTTCATTATGTACCCAATAGTCATTCAGGAGCAGGTTGTTCAGTTTCCATGTAGTTGAGCGGTTTTGACTGAGTTTCTTAATCCTGAGTTCTAGTTTGATTGCACTGTGGTCTGAGAGACAGTTTGTTATAATCTCTGTTCTTTTACATTTGCTGAGAAGAGCTTTACTTCCAACTATGTGGTCAATTTTGGAATAGGTGTGGTGTGGTGCTGAAAAAAATGTATATTCTGTTGATTTGGGGTGGAGAGTTCTGTAGATGTCTATTAGGTCCACTTTATGTAGAGCTGAGTTCAATTCCTGGATATCCTTGTTAACTTTCTGTCTCGTTGATCTGTCTAATGCTGACAGTGGGGTGTTAAAATCTCCCATTATTATTGTGTGGGAGTTTAAGTCCCTTTGTAGGTCACTGAGGACTTGCTTTATGAATCTGGGTGCTCCTGTGTTGGGTGCATATATATTTAGGATAGTTAGCTCTTCTTGTTGAATTGATCCCTTTACCATTATGTAATGGCCTTCTTTGTCTCTTTTGATCTTTGTTGGTTTAAAGTCTATTTTATCAGAGACTAGGATTGCAACCCCTGCCTTTTTTTGTTTTCCAGTTGCTTGATAGATCTTCCTCCATCCCTTTATTTTGAGTCTATGTGTGTCTCTGCACGTGAGATGGGTTTCCTGAATACAGCACACTGATGGGTCCTGACTCCTTATCCAGTTTGCCAGTCTGTGTCTTTTGATTGGAGCATTTAGCCCATTTACATTTAACGTGAATATTGTTATGTGTGAATCTGATCCTGTCATTATGATGTTAGTTGGTTATTTTGCTCGTTAGTTGCTATAGTTTCTTCCTAGCCTCGATGGTCTTTACAGTTTGGCATGTTTTTGCAGGGGCTGGTACCGGTTGTTCCTTCCCATGTTTAGTGCTTCCTTCAGGAGCTCTTTTAGGGCAGGCCTGGTGGTGACAAAATCACTCAGCGTTTGCTTGTCTGTAAAGTATTTTATTTCTCCTTCACTTATGAAGCTTAGTTTGGCGGGATAGGAAATTCTGGGTTGAAAATTCTTTTCTTTAAGAATGTTGAATATCGGCCCCCACTCTCTTCTGGCTTGTAGAGTTTCTGCTGAGAGATCAGCTGTTAGTCTGATGGGCTTCCCTTTGTGGGTAACCCGACCTTTCTCTCTGGCTGCCCTTAACATTTTTTCCTTCATTTCAACTTTGGTGAATCTGACAATTATGTGTCTTGGAGTTGCCCTTCTCGAGGAGTATCTTTGTGGCGTTCTCTGTATTTCCTGAATCTGAATGCTGGCCTGCCTTGCTAGATTGGGGAAGTTCTCCTGGATAATATCTTGCAGAGTGTTTTCCAACTTGGTTCCATTCTCCCCATCATTTTCAGGTACACCAATCAGACGTAGGTTTGGTCTTTTCACATAGTCCCAAATTTCTTGGAGGCTTTGTTCATTTCTTTTTATTCTTTTTTCTCTAAACTTCCCTTCTCTCTTCATTTCATTCATTTCATCTTCTATCAGCGATACCCTTTCTTCCAGTTGATCGCATCTGCTACTGAGGCTTCTGCATTCTTCGCGTAGTTCTCGAAACTTGGCTTTCAGCTCCATCATCTCCTTTAAGCCCTTCTCTCCATTGGTTATTCTAGTTATCCATTCTTCTAATTTTTTTTCAAAGTTTTTAACTTCTTTGCTATTGTTTTGAATTTCCTCTCGTAGCTCAGAGTAGTTTGATCGTCTGAAGCCTTCTTCTCTCAACTCATCAAAGTCATCCTCTATCCAGCTTTGTTCCGTTGCTGGTGAGGAACTGCGTTCCTTTGGAGGAGGAGAGGTGTTCTGTTTTTTAGAGTTTCCAGTTTTTTTGGTCTGTTTTTTCCCCCATCTTTGTGGTTTTGTCTACTTTTTGTCTTCGATGATGGTGATGTACAGATGGGTTTTTGGTGTGTATGTCCTTTCTGTTTGTTAATTTTCCTTCTACCAGACAAGACCCTCAGCTGCAGGTCTGTTGGAGTTTACTAGAGGTCCACTCCAGACCCTGTTTGGCTGGGTGTCAGCACTGGTGGCTGCAGAACAGCGGATTTTTGTGAGACCACAAATTCAGCTGTCTGATAGTTCCTCTGAAAGTTTTGTCTCAGAGGAGTACCCGGTTGAATGAGGTGTCAGTCTGTCCCTACTGGGGGGGTGCCTCCCAGTTAGGCTGCTCAGGGCTGAGGGACCCACTTTAGGAGGCAGTCTGTCCGTTCTCACATCTCCAGCTGCGTGCTGGGAGAACCACTACTCTCTTCAAAGCTGTCAGTCAGACAGGGACATTTAAGGCTGTGGAGGTCCTCGCTGAGTTTTTGGTTGTCTGTGCCCTGCCCCCAGAGGTGGAGCCTACAGAGGCAGGCAGGCCTCCTTGAGCTGTGGTGGGCTCCACCCAGTTCGAGCTTCCTGGCTGCTTTGATTACCTAAGCAAGCCTGGGCAATGGCGGGCGCCCCTCCCCCAGCCTCGTTGCCGCCTTGCAGCGTGATCTCAGACTGCTGTGCTAGCCATCAGCAAGACTCTGTGGGCATAGGACCCTCCGAGCCAGGTGCGGGACACAATCTCCTAGTGTGCCGTTCTCCAGGCCCGTTGGAAAAGCGCAGTATTAGGACGGGACTGACCCGATATTCCAGGTGCCGTCTGTTTCCCCTTTCTTTGACTAGGAAAGGGAACTCCCTGACCCCTTGTGCTTCCCGAATGAGGCAATGCCTCGCCCTGCTTCAGCTCGTGCACAGTGCGCTTCACCGACTGTCCTGCACCCACTGTTAGGCACTCCCTAGTGAGATGAAACCGGTACCTCAAGCAGAAATGCAGAAATCACCCGTCTTCTGTGTCGCTGGGGCTGGGAGCTGGAGACCGGAGCTGTTCCTATTCGGCCTTCTTGGCTCCACCCCCTGAACATAGATATTTAAAAGATTTTGAAAGATAGGGGAAATATTTTTAACATTTGAATTAACTGGCCTACTGTAAAGCAATAATAATGAAATGGCTCATACCACAAAGTGCTCAACAATTGTGAAACAACTGTTCATAGATGAGGAGAAAATTAATGACAAGAAAGAGGTCCTTCCACACTAGCAGCCATTTAGGCTATAGGTATATGTGTCAATCTCTACTAGGAACATTAGAGGACACAAACACATCTACCTATCAGATACAGTCTTTGTGACTTACAATAAAAAAGAAAGCATTTTCAAAAAAGCATTGCCACATGTCTGAGAAAATCTTAATTTAGTATTGACATAGGTCTCCAAGCAGATTTTATTATTTATTTATTTATTTATTTATTTATTTATTTTTTTTTTTGAGATGGAGTCTCCCTCTGTTGCCCAGGCTAGACTGCTGTGTGCTGTGGTGTGATCTCAGCTCACTGAAACCTCCACTTCCTGGGTTCAAGGAATTCTCCTGCCTCCACCTCCCATGTAGCTGGGATTACAGGCACCTCCCACCATGCCTGGCTAATTTTTGTATTTTTAGTAGAGATAGGGTTTCACCATGTTGGCCAGGCTGGTCTCGAACTCCTGATCTCAGGTGATCTGCCTGTCAAGGCATCTCAAAGTGCTGGGATTACAGGTGTGAGCCACTGCACCCAGCCTCCAAGCAGATTTGAAAACCAATATGTGAAAAGTACAGTTTTCATTAATTACCAGTTAATGAACCTGTGACAGGGAAGTTTGAAAATTCAATCTTTAACAACAGGTAGAAAATAAAAAGGAAAAAAAAAGTTTTAGTAAGGAACAAAGAATAAGTTTCCAGCACCATTACTTCAAGAAAAACAAAGTGGGTCATGGCAATTATTATATTTTAAATAATGGTTGTAAAAAATCATTTCTGCTAAGCTCTGATTGCTACCACCAACAAATATCTACTAAAAATGATCTAGCAGCTAAAAACATAAATGGATGTCTAATATTCAAAATATCACACTTTAAACAAACATCAAACAAAATAAAAAGCAATGCATTCAAAGAATGATAATGTATCTGTGCTGTATAATAACAGTTAAATTTTAAATATTAAGAATGGTTGAATTAGCTTATTCAGTTACAGGCACAATTTAATTGAGGTCACTTCTTTGTAAATTACACGGACTATTTACATGGCCAATGTGTACTCAAATGATTAAACAGAGCATTATATTTGTCGTTCTGGGCTTAAGGGCATTCACTAAAGTGTAAAGTGCAGTAAACCTGTGGTAATTTTTAAGAAATATTTAGGTATCTGACAATTTTAGGTTGTATAGGTGACAAACAAATAAATGTAAGGAGACCAAGATCTCATTAAGGTAAAAGGATCGAAAGCCATATCCTAATGTTTTTTTTTTTTTTTTTCCTGCTTGTTAAATCAAAGAGCTGGTTCATGGCAGTGTAGCGGTCTTTTACACAACAATAAGGAAAAGACATTACATCCCAAGAAGAGGTTTGGCTAGCGTCTTAATCCATTCCTGCTGCTATAACAAAATACCACGGACTAGGTAATTTACGAACAACAGCAATTTATTTCTCACAGTTCTGGAGGCTGCAAAGTAAAAGGTCAAGGTGCCAGCAGATGTAGTGTCTGGTGAAGATTTACTCTCTGCTACCAATATGGCATCTTGTTGCTACAGCCTCACATAGGGGAAGACAGAAGGGCACAAGGGACTAGGCACTCCCATCAACCTCTTCTATAAGAGCACTAATCCTGTTCATAAGGGAGGAATGTTCAGAACCTACTCACTTCTCCAAAGGCCCAACCTCTTAATACCATTACATAGGATATTAAGTTCCAACATGTGAATTTTGGAGGGACACATACATTCGAACTACTACATATAGTCTCTGATAAATTCAGAGGGGTTACTTCTGAATCTTTATCTATGTGTGCACAGTTCCTCATGTAATAAACACAGTGCTTGAAGATGCTGTTTTTATTGGCATAGCCTTCCTTGATAACTAAAGGAAACATTTGCCGTAATAAATCCGTGGAGATAAATTTAATTAGGTGTTATTTTACGTCACCCTCAAATCGTGTCTAAATCTATAGTTGGTTAATCATCTAAGTTAACATCGTCAACTCTCTTGTCTTTGTTCTATATTTAGTGGAATTAAAATTTTTGGAAGTAAATATTGTGAAACTTCCTGGTATATCTGGTGGATGGGTAAATAAATTTCTCTCCTTATTCTACTTTCAAAATCTTGTCTATTTATTAAGTTATATAACTAAAAATAATTTTAATATTAGCTTGTTTTGGTCCACTGCATTTATATATTAATTTGGAATTAATTGCCATCTTTAAAATAATGAGATTTTCCATCCGTGAAGGTGATGTGGTTCTTTATTTATTCCAGTTTGATTTATGTCATCAAATAATGTTATATAATTTTCTAAAGAAAGTATTGTTGATATGTTACTTATATTAAGTAACTTCTAGGTCTATTTCTATTTTCATTGAGTTGCCTTGGATTTTTTATTTGATCATTAATGCTTAAAAAGAAACTCTATTGGTTTTTGACTAAATCTAGTAACCCTAATTTTACTTGTCTAATGGTTTTCTAAAACTACTCTTGGATTTTTAAATTTAGGCAAGAAATGCCAATTTTTTTTCTGTACCTTTCCTATTTATTTATTTATTTATTTTCCCCAATATGGAGTCTATTGTGTTTTCATTTATTTCATTCATATGTATATATGAATGAAATCCTCACATATATATATATGTTTTTTTTTTTTGAGGCAGGGTCTCACTCTGTCACCTAGGTTGGAGTGCAGCTGCCTGATCTTGGCTCACTGCAACCTCTGTCTACCAGGTTCAAATGATTCTCCTGCCTGAGCCTCCTGAGTAGCTTGGGTTACAGGTGCCTGCCACCATGCCTGGCTAATTTTTTTGTATTTTTAGTAGAGATGGGGTTTCACCAGGTTTGCCAGGCTAGTCTCAAACTCCTGACCTCATGATCAGCCTGCCTTGGCCTCCCAAAGTGCTGAGATTACCAACGTGAGCCACTGTGCCCGGCCTACTTTCCTATTTTCATATTTCTGATTTTTATTTATTATCTACTATCTCTGCCTAGGGGCTCTGCCCTTATGTAAAATCAGAGCATCAGTAACTTGCATTCTTTTTCTTAATTCTTATTTCAATGGCCAGTGGCATTTATTTTCTAAAATATAAATCTGTAGTATCTTAACTTAGGTTTTTGGTAGAAACCTAAAACCAGATTACAGAAGTTTCCATCTGTTCTTCATTTTGCAAGTGTCTTTTTCATGAGTAAAAGTAGACATCAATTTTATTATCTTCATCCATTGAGTAGTTCGTGTTATTTTTTTCCCTTAATGTGCTAATTTAGTAAATTATATTTATAGGTTTTCTTCTGATTCTAGGTTATTCTTGGATAAACTCTACATGGTTATGCTCTATTATTACTACAGATAGTGGAAGAATTTGCTATAACTTTAACTTTTCTCTCAATTTGTTTGGATCTGAAATTGGCTTATAATTCTGTGTTGTACTCATCCTATTTGCATATTAAATTTGTATTAACCTTATAAGACAAGTTGGTAAAATGCCTTAATTTTTTTTCTTTAGAACTTTGTACAAGTTAGGGATTATGTATTTCTTAAAAGTTTGGCAAAAATCACATGTAAAAAACATTTGGGGCTTGAGGTAGATAAGAGCAGAGGACTAATTATAGCCTCAATTTTTAAAAACAAGTATTTATATACTATTCAGTTGTTGCTGATTTTCCATACATTCTGTGATTGATTTGGGTGTATACAATTCCCTAGGTATTTTCCATGTTGTTAAATTTACAGATTTAGTTTGAAATGTTGGCCATAACATTATCGTATTTTTTACTTTATAGATATGTCTTCTTAATAGTTCCTTATACATTTCCTTTGTATCATCTTATATATTTAATCACAATTTTCTATAATTCTTATCTCAAATTCTTTCAAAGAATCATCTTTTACTTTATAGTTTTGTTATTATTTGTTTTAATATTCTTTTGTGTTTTCTCCCTATAATTGTTTCTTTTATACTTTTCGTTTGCACACTTTCCTCACTTACTTTTAATACTTAATCTTTTAATAAATGTTTAATGGCTATGAATGTTTTTATTGATTTATTTCATCACCTGTGACTGATAATTGCATTTTCCTCTTCATTTCCTTAATGAATGGGAGTGATTTTCTCTGTGATAA
This sequence comes from Symphalangus syndactylus, assembly GCF_028878055.3. Lineage (NCBI taxonomy): Eukaryota > Metazoa > Chordata > Mammalia > Primates > Hylobatidae > Symphalangus > Symphalangus syndactylus. The sequence continues at coordinate 49,553,332 of NC_072440.2, forward strand.
TCCCCTTCCTGTCTTAATATAGTCTACTGGGTGGATTAAAGGTTTTTAAACTATCTTTTTAGTTCACAGGTATCTAACTTATAAAAAGCTCTACCTAGGAAGATGCACCTAAGGAAAAACATCTTGGGAGACATCACCATTAGAATAGGATTTAGGTAATAAGATTCTGGACTTAGAACTGGAACTTTGTGCTGTAATTTGATGAAATTTTGTGAGTGTTTGGATGTATTTTGCACATGAAATAGATGTAAAATCTTTTAGCCACAGAATGAAGTTTTGCAGATTACTTGCAGTGATTGCACAAAAATCTCTCAGACCCCTTATGTCTCTTTAGAATGCAACTTTGCAGCCTTTTCCATCAAGAGGTAGAGTCTAATTCCCTTCTTCTTGAATCTGAGATTACTTTCTAACTTGCTTTCAACAGCCAAAGGTGACAACAGTAAATTAGCATGACTTCAGAGTACAGGCCTGAAGAGGAATAATGGCTTTTGCTTCCACCTGTGCAACCTGAGACTTGTTTTCTATTTGTGTCTAGGCTTCAGGAAACTGAGTGGCCCAGTAGAAAAGAACTGAGATTCTCCAACTTGCAGCCAGCACAACTGCCAAATATATTAGTAATTTTGGATCTTACTGTTTAAACCACCACATTCCAACTAAAATGGAGCTACAAGAGTGACCTTAGACAAAACCAATCCACAGAGTCAAGAGATAATAATAATGTCATTCATGTGTATGCTACTAAACTGTGGATGGTTATATAGCAAGAGACAACCGAAATATTCATCATATTGTCCCCACTCCTGTTATAAAATCTTTATTCAGTCTCCATTGCAATTGAATAAAATTAAATTCTTCCTCATACCCAAAACACACACGCTTTATAATTTATCACATGTTGTTGCATCTTCCTTTACTCCATCCGTTATTACCAAAGTCATCCAGCTCACTTGAGATCACAGGTGACTCTACTGTGAGCTCTTTTTTGAGTTTTTCAGATGGAGGTAGTTTAAATCACTAGAGTCTGGATAACTCAATGTTGGGAATAATTAGATAATGAGGAAGACTTAGTTTCCCATATCTAGAGCTCAGTAGTTTCAGCCTATAATTTTCCCCACAGTTTAGATGGAATTCAGATTTTAAAATAGGGTGAGGAATGTATCTGGAAATGGACCATCCATGGCAACTTCCTGGTAAATTTCCATGGTAGAGTGATTTCTCCAGAAACTCAATCTTTTCAAAGCAACTTGTGCTTTTTGGCCTCTAGGAAACAAAGTAGTCTCCAAATTCTTCAAAGACAAAATATGACAATTTATTAATTGCCAAGGATAAATTTAAATGTCAAGTGGATTTGGATATAATTGATAACTGTAAGCTCCTTTACTAATTGTAGGAAAACACATAGGAAGAAAAATTGTAATAGATATTTTCTTTGTGAGTGCAAAATTTTAAAAATGACAACTTAGCTCAAAGAAATTAGTTTGATGATTTCAATTGCTTATCATAAATAAATATGTATATTCACCCCCAAACTAAATGTACCAGTAGATCAAACTGAGCAACGTTTTAAAGTGCCTCTTTATTTGATGATGAATTATGGATATTGCTATCATTTTCTTCACTTAGGCATGTTGTATTAGGTTTTCATAATCACCATATTCCTTTACTGATATGTCATTTTTCTTGTATATTATAAATGAGGTTTAGGTACTATTAGGACTTTTACATTAGTTTTATCTAGGGAAGCTATTTATGAAAATTGGTGCTGGATTGCGGAAACCAGAAATCTTATACTTGCATCTGAAAGCTTCCAGATTTGACTTCTTTAGTTTTTTTGTATGTGTTCTCTTTATCATGAAAAGAATATACATCTTTAAATATGATTGTTCACTTTTTTTTTTTTTGGTCAATCTCATCACTATGACCATTGTGACTAACGCATAGGATTTTTTGACTAGGGATTGGCTAAGATTTCTTGCCAATGCTAGGCTGGACGTGGTGGCTCACGCCTGTAATCCCAGCACTTTGGGAGGCCAAGGCAGGTGGATCAAAAGGTCAGGAGATCGAGACCATCCTGGCTAACATGGTGAAACCTCGTCTCCACTAAAAATAGAAAAATTAGCCAGACGTGGTGGCGAGCGCCTGCAGTCCCAGCTACTCAGGAGTCTGAGGCAGGAGAATGGCATAAACCCAGGAGGTGGAGCTTGCAGTGAGCCGAATGAGCCAAGATTATGCCACTGCACTCCAGCCTGGGCAACAGAGCAAGACTCCATCTTAAAAAAAAAAAGATTTCTTACCAATGCTAAAGAGTACTATAGGTCAACAATTAAAAGTGTTGGTTTCTATACCCATTTAGGTGAATTGAATGATGGATTTTTGGACTGTAGTTTTAGCACAGATTGAGATGCAGCTGAGATAGATGGTAATCTTAATTATTCATTCTTTATTTCTAATAGTATTTATTGAATGGCTAATATGTACCAGGAAATCTTGTGTGTGCCTGGGGTACATATGTGGTGAAAAGAATTTTCTATCCTCATGACTCTGGCATTCAAGTGGCAATTCTCCATATTTTGGGATGTTTCTATCATTTTGAAGATCTGAATAATCCTAGAATCAAGATTTAATAATGTAACAACTGTGTTAGAGAAAGATATACAGGATTACAGCTGTGTGACTAAAGTATAACAATCTTATTTACTTTTTAAAATCTTAGCACTTCAAGAAAATTAAACCCTGAAAGATTAGCATTTTATTTTTAGATCACACCACTACTACATTCATAAGACATGAAATAGGGTTAAACAGTTTTAATGTTTAAAGAAACATTAGTTTTGTTTTAAAACATTAAAAAATACATTGTTTTGCTTTATAGTGTACAGTCTTTTGACAATGGCTATCTGAAAGCTTACACAAGCAAATGAGATGAAAAGCTTGTGTTATATATAATACATGTCCACTTTTTAGTTAACAAAGTTCTCAGAATGACAAAAATAAGACAGTTCATTAATAAGTAGCAGTAAATCAAAAAGCACAAAGGGAGAGCCATTTTAATGATTCTTAGGTAGCAAAAAATAATTGATGTGCATATGAACTTAGCCTTCTCCCTATTTGTAAAATCCCCCTTACACTATTTGTAAGATCATTCAGTCTCATGGCTTTACATTTCTTCTACCTGCTGTTGACATTCAAACCAAGGTTTCTATATAAGACTGTTCTGCTGAACTCCGAAACTCAACTTCTCACTTTTCCTCTGAAACCGGATTTATCTACTTCAGTTTGATGAGAACTTCCTCCTTCAAGATGCTAAGGGAAAATTCTGGAGTTATATTTGATCGATTGCTTTCTCTCATATCCCACACTTAATATTTCAGGAAATCTGTTGGTTTCTCCTTCAAAGTATATGCAAAATCTGACCCCTTTCTCTGCTGTCCCCGAGCTGAGTCATTAGCATCTCTCATTTTCGTTAGCATAATAGCCTCCATATTGGTCTTAATATTTCTACCCTTCTAACCCACAGGATGTACCTTTGGGAATGAAAACTCATGTAGGATCTCCCCTTTTTGCTTAGAAGTCCAACTGAAAGTCCTTATAATGATTCCCACTCTTTTCACCCTCCTTTCCTTTCTGACTTTATCTTCTGCTACCTCCCCGTCACTCCCTTCTGCTAGGCACGCTGAATTCTCTTCCACGCTGGCCCTCACCATAGAGCATTCACACCTGCCAGTTCCCCTTTCCATCACCCTCTCAGTGAGTTCGGCTCAGACAGTCCTCCTTGAAACCGTGGCTGTTTTCCTGTTCCCCTCCCCTGGCAAGCCTTATCCACTGTTCTTCCCCCAATTTTACCCAAAGGAATTGTCACCTAATATCCTATATCAAATATTTATTCTTGCTATTCATAGTTTATCTGAATATAATTAATGTAAGCTCCATACGAATATTGCTTTTTGCTTGTTTTCTGACTAGATTATGACTGGCGCTTAGAAGGGCCCTGGATAAATAGTCATGGGACTCATAACAAAATTTCAGTCAGCAATGGACTACATATTCAACACTGATCCTCTAGGATTTCAATACCATATTTTTACTATCCCTTTTCCATGTTTTCATATGTTTAGATACTTACCATTGTGCTAGAATTGCCTACAGTATTAAGTAAAATAACATGCTCTACAGCTTTCTAGCCAAGGAGCAATAGGCTATACCATATAGCCTAGGTGTATAGAAAGTGATACCCTCAGCCGGGCACAGTGGCTCACGCCTTTAATCCCAGCATTTCGAGAGGCCGAGGCAGGCTGATCACCTGAGGTCAGGAGTTTGAGATCAGCCTGGCCAACATGGTGAAACCTCTTCTCTACTAAAAATACAAAAATTAGCCAGGTGTGGTGGCAGGCATCTGTAATCCCAGCTACTCAGGAGGCTGAGGCAGGAGAATTGCTTGACCCCAGGAGGTGGAAGTCACAGTGAGCCGAGATCGTGCCACTGCACTCCAACCTGAGCAACAGAGTGAGACTCTGTCTCAAAAAAGAAGAAGAAAAAAAGAAAAGAAAAGAAGGTGATACCCTCTAGATTTGTGAAAGTACACTCTGTGATGTTCACGTAATGATGAAATATCCTAATACATTTCTGAGAACATATCCATGTCATTAAGCAAGGCATGACTGTATGTTCTAAATGAATGCATAAAACTCTTGTGGTTTTCAGTAAACCTTATTCGATGGTTAGCAGAAAGGAAACAGGATCTTATTTGATGAATTGATAAACTTAGTGTAATATAACTAGAAAATGTAAGAGTTTCAGACAACTATTCCTTTTACACTGTTACCATTGTATAAGTAATTTTCATTTAGTGTCATTCACTGTTAAGTATGATGAGGAAGAAATTAAATAGACGTTTCTTTCTTGCTGGCTCTTGCCAACTGAAGTATAGAAACTATATATATATATATACATATATATATAGTTTCATGATTATATATGTATGTATACACACACACACACACACACACACACACACTCGGTTTAAATGGAATACAGCCTTAGAGTGTTTGTGGCAGTTACATTAACTAAAGGCTCTCAATAAAGGACAAGCATTCTAAGGGGAAAAATATTCAGATAAACAAGCTTTAGAGTAAGTGTTCTTAAATTTTGGATCTCTTTAGAGCTGATGAGTTTTACATAATTTAATTTTTGAAAATTTTCTAGTAATTTATTTTATTATACTTTATACTATATTTATTTTTATATTAAATATACTGTATTTATACTATATATTTTTATTACACTTTACAAAAGTATTGATCCACAAATGGATCTGCATTTCTTCATCACAAATATTTCAAAAAGCACTGGGGTAAAGGGAATAATAATAAATAATAATAAGTATAATTCCAAGCTATATGTATTATCTTTATGTCTCAGGGTGATACTTGCATTCTCTTCTTTCTATATGTATATATAAAATAAGTATCATCAAAACTAACATGTAGGGTTGTTCAAATATCTACAATGTTATGCATTGTGTACCATGCACAGAATAAAAAATAAATATTATTAATGTATTTATTGTCATATCCTTTCTTATGATATCTGAAACAGTGTGTCACATTTTATTTTATTTTGTCATGTATTCATTTCCTATTTAACTCGGCTGTAAACTGCACATAAATTCACAGCCCTGGAGATAGTACTTTGTATATATCTAGCTGCTCAGTAAATGTATGTTTGATTTGTTCAGATTGCTGTAGAGTTCCAATCTGCTTGTTTTCAAACAGGATAATTGACATGGTGATATGTAAAATCATAAAGTTATTTCAATTCACATTAACATTGATCCTTTATTCACCAAAAAGAAAGACATAATATATATTTCAAGAGAATGGCAGACATCTGTTTTGTTTTTCACAACAATCCCAGCCTAGAACAGTGCACAATACTATCAGTATGTCTTGAAAAAGTATTTGGTAAATGAATCAAATGTAATTCCTCCTTGTATTTGACTCACATTTTAAACACTTGTGTGATAGTTTAACAATATTCCAAATCCACTACAAAAATCTGATGTTTTTGTAAGAGAAATTTGTTAATTCAAAAGCAATACTAACAAAAACACATAGTTACTGCAGGCCTATGTGACTGACCTTGCAACAAACACCCTAGAACCCAAGACTCGGGTGACCTTTCTTGAAGTTGTTAGTTGTCTTCATATGGCATTTTATCATGTTTAGCATATAATCCTCCATTCCGCATTTTCTTATGGTAGTTTTAAGGATTTTTAATGCATTGGTTTAGTTATTTGATAAAATCATCTTTGTATTGGTATTTACATATGCTTATGAGGTATCTACGATAATCACCAGGTCAGGTATAAACTTTTAAAGGTAGCATCACTACAAAATACCATCATGAGCATGAACCTCTCTCAATCAAAAACAGTATATTAGACTGGACACAGTGGCTTATGCCTATAATCCTAGCACTTTGGGAGGTCAAGGAAGAAAAATTGCTAGAGCAAGAAGAGCTTTGGCAACGTAGTGAGATCTTGTCTCCCCAGAAAATATTTTCAAATTAGCCAGACATGGTGGTGAGCACCTAGTCCCAGTGACTCTGGAGGCTGAAGTGGGAGAATCTCTTGATCCTGGGAGGTAGAGGCTGCAGTGAGCCATGGTCGCTCCATTGCACTCCAGCCTGAGTGACAGAGCAACTCAAAAACAAAACCAAACCAAACAAAACAAGACTTCCAAACACAGAATTTTGAAAAGTCTCTATGTGGCCAGAGAGGTTTAATTCACACAGATCAAGGAATGATTAAAATTTAAGATCTTACTCTAAAGATCAGATCTTAAGGAAACAGTAAAAGTTCCTTTATCCCCCTTGCAGGGAATGTGACAGGGGGAGTGGCTCGCCTCTTCAGTGCCCCACTGCTCAAGCCTCCAGGGGGACCATGCAGACCGGAAGGTTGTGGGGCTTCAACCCCATGGCAACAGCATCTAGGGTGGCGTGTTTACAACTCCTGAAGCCCAGTGGGTGTGTGTTACAGGGTGTTCTTTTAGTTTAGCCATCTGTAGTTAGCTTGTGTTATTAAGCTCTATTAGGCCCTCTGCCTTATCACAAGGACAGAAGGCTTTCTGTATCCCAGGGTTCTTGCCTTGGTGGGCCTGTTTCTGCAAGTTCCTCCTGATATCAGGGGCTGCCTGAGTAATAAATGTATCCTTTAGGATTAGCTGTCCCTCAGCTGAATCAGGAGATACAAAGGTGTGCTTTACCAAGGGCTCCCTCAGCCTTTCCAGGAAGGCAATGGGATTTTCATCAAATCCAAGGTCGATCAAGGACAACTTAGTATAATTGAGAGGCTTGGTCTTAGTCTTACATAAGTCCTCTGTTATGCTCACCTGAAAGTGTCTACTCTTCCAGTCTTCCATCTGGTCACTGGGATCCCATTTAAGTCCTTCACTGGTACTGCTTCTCCCCCAGTTGAATAATATTTGCTCCTTCTCCTGACACCATATGTGATGCAAAGCTCATCCCCAGATCTCCTTGCTGCTTGAAGAGTTGCCTGTTTCTCAGTGTCTGTCAGGGTCTGATTCAAAGGTAACATAACATCTCAAATATTTGGGTGAAATACTGAACAGCCTCTATCTATCTATCAAGGTTATGTGAAAACTTGCCAAGATCCCCCTTGATTTGCCTTAAGTACTGTACAGAGAAGGGGCCCTGGACCTTACTGGGCCCAGATTCATTGGGCATCTGTTGGAAGGGCAAGAGCAAGACTGAGGCTTGTTGAGGGCAAGGATTTCTAGGAGGGAGAAGGGCTTGAGGGAGCTGGCTCCTCCGCTGGGACTGCCTCTGGGATTCATATCTTTAATTTCCTGGGCTTGCCCCTTGCAGCCTTCCCTGAGATGGCAAACAGGAGGGCTGGATCAATCCCACATTGTTGGTAAAGGTTTGGGTTGCCTTGCAAGGTATAGAAGGCCTGCACATATGGGGCTTCAGACCATCTGTCCTCACATCTATGGAAAAGGCCCAACTACTGGATTGTATTGAAATGAATGGTTCCTTCCTGAGGCCAAGCCAGTCCTTGCTATGAATGATAATTGGGCAAACCTTTGTGTAGAGGGCTGTGAGGCATTTTTCCTCCAGATTCTAAGGACCAAAGCAGTCCAAGTGGTTCAGGATACACTCTCGAGAAGTATAAGCTGGGGGTGGTGAAGAGAGCTGGTTGCCCATTCTGAAAGACAGGGGATAGAGGCATCCCTCTTTCCATTCCTTCCTTTAGTGAATACTCTGTATGATGGAGAGAGAAAGTGAATGTCTTCCCTTTCCCTTCCACCTCTTTTACCCCAAGTCCTGGCAACCTTGGCAGGCACCACCCATAGGTACCGATGCAGTGCGTACCAATGAAACAGGGAAAATCTGGAGAACAGGAATTAAGAGCTCTCACATATGCCTGCCTTTTTCCTGCTGTCCGCAACCTTTGAGGTCCCGTGGCCTGTTTATGCCATGAAGCATGGCCTCCTTTCATGGGCCATGGGGGGCTTACTTGCAGGAAATTGGTCCTGCCCATTTACATTGTGCCTATTGCCCGGCTTTGGATCCCTCAGACCTGGTTTTTCTTTAAAGGGCCTCAGCCTGAGGCTTGGGATTGAGTTTGGGACTGAAAAGGTATTTTAAAGGCTGTTTGTAAGCCCTGCCGAATTTGCAGTTATCAGCCAGCAGAGGTCGTTCCTCCATTAGCTTCCTTATCAGAAACAGAGTTGAGAGGGTGAGCCTCTCACTTAGAAAAGGAATCAAAAGAAAAACAGTTTAAGGGGAAAAAGGGGGAGATAATGGGGGAAGAAGCCTTTGCTCAGTGCAAAGGTCCCTCTAATCCTTATATCTTTCACCTGGTTCCCACTGTGCTGAATTCCTTGGCCAGGGCAGGAAAGGTTCCATTGGTGCAGTGGGCAAGAAGTGTCCTGTGGGGTCCTGGCTACTGCCTGTTTTCTCCCGCCCCCTTGTCCCAGGCAGTGGAGGCAGACTTGGTGGCCATGGCGCTGCTATCCTAGCCCCCTCTTGGCTCAACCTTTGCCTGCCATGGGCATGCTGGGAGGCAAAAGGATAAGGAGAGATGCCCTGAGCCGTGTGTGCCTGTGGCCATCCAGGTGAAGGCATAGATGACACCTCTAGGAACCTTTGTCTACTGAGCCAAATGCTCATTTTACTTAGTAAGTTTGCCGCAGTCTGTAGCAAAACTCTTAACATTATAAGGGAAGAGATAAGAGCCATTTCAAATTGTGAGGGAGAGAGAAAAGACGAAGTCTGTGGATTTTGACTGGCCCGGTTAGGGAGCTTCAAAACTTCATGAAGGGAAATAGAGCCTCTTACCCACAGGAAAGAGAAAGAGAGGTAGCAGGGTTTTGGAAGAGACACCTACCCATATATATATATATATATATATATATATATATATACATATATTATATATTATATGTATTATATATATTATATATAGCAGGGTTTGGACATAAACATTTATATATTATTTATTAATTTATTAATTTTTATAAATATTTATTATTTATTATTTATTAATTTATATAAATATTTATATATTAATAGATAAAAATATATAAATATAAATTTATATATATTTATATAAATATATAAATATAAATTTATATATATTTATATAAATATATAAATATAAATTTATATATATTTATATAAATATATATAAATATAAATTTATATATATTTATATAAATATATACATATATTAATATATGTATATATATTAATTTATGTAAACATTATATAAATTTTATATATTTATATAATATTTATATATAAATATATGTATATTAATTTATATGTATTTTTAATATATATAAATTATAATATATAATATATAATATATGTATTATATATAAATATATATATATATATATTATATATATATATTTATATATATGGGTCAGCATCTCTTCCAAAACCCTGCTATATATAATATATATAATATATAATATATATAACATATATAATATATATAACATATATAATATATATAACATATATAATATATATAACATATATAATATATAATATATATAACATATATAATATATATAATATATATAACATATATAATATATATAATATATAATATATAACATATATAATATATATAATATATAATATATAACATATATAATATATATAATATATAACATATATAATATATAACATATAACATACAACATATAACATATATAATATATAATATATAACATATATAATATATAACGTATAACATATATAATATATAATATGTAATATATAATATATAATATGTAATATATAATATATATAATATATAATATATAATATATAATATATAATATATATATAATATATAGTTCATATAAATATATAAATTTATATATATTTTATATATAATATATATTTATATATATAAAATACATAAGTTTATATATGTTGGGCAATTTATGACTGATAATATCTTGCAAGGAGGGCTGATCTTTGTAACTGAACTATCCTTTTGTGTGGTGAATACATTAGTGTGTTTGCTAGACAAATTTGTTAGGAGATAAAAATACTTAAAATGTTGAACATAATAAATGGAGAAAACATTTGAAGTTCCCAGGGCAAACCAAGAAGAAGAAAAGGAAAGAGGGGCATATGATTTTGACCCACCGAGATATGCAAGACCAGCAGTAGCTGCAATATGAGGGGCATAGGTAGTGGGAAATCCTGGGTGGCAAATGAATAAAAGTATTTGGGAGCAGGAATACAATGTTATTTGTTTACTTCTCCAGTAGCATTGTGATGACTCCCTCTTGTCCCAAATATTAAATGTGGTTTATTACAGCACTCATCATTAAGTTATTCATTGTGTGGCCTTTCTTTCTTCCTGTCTTTCTTTCTCTCTCTCTCCCTTCCTCCCTCCCTTTTTTACTTTCTTTTTTCATTTTTTCTTTTATTTGGAATCATGAAGAAGGAATATATCTCCACGTTGTTTGACACATTACATAGATAAAAGAATAGTCACTAGATACATAAAATTCTAGGAAGCAGAAGCATATGTAAAAATATAATCTCACTGATGTGCCTTTTGCCTTAAGATTCATGAATATCTTAAAAAATATTTTGAATGTGCACAGCTAAGCCTAATGTTGTCTTCAAAAGCTTAGAGGTTTCAGGTAACATCTGTGTTAAAAAACTATCGAATCCTATAGATGAAAGAAAGTTTATTTAATCATGATGTAGTTCAGGGGTCCCCAATCCCTAAGCATTGGACCAGTACCAGTCCATGGCCTATTAGGAACTGGGCCACACAGCAGGAGGTGAGTGGCTGGTGAGTGAGTGAAGCTCAATCTGTATTTACAGCTGCTTCCTATGGCTTGCATTACTGCTTGAGCTCCACCTACTTTCAGATCACTGGTGGCATTAAATTCTCATAGGGGCATGAACCATACTGTAAACTACACATGTGAGGGATCTAGGTTGCAAGCTCCTTAGGCGAATCTAATGCCTGATGATCTGAAGTGGAACAGCTTCATTCAGAAACCATCCACTGCAACCCCATCCATGGAAAAATCGTATTCCATGAAACTGGCCCCTGATTCCAAAAAGGTCAGGGACTATTTATTTAGTCAATTCCCCATCAAATAAGAGGGGGATCCTAAGCCCTCAAGGGAAAAGTAACGCCCCTTTCCCCTGCGAGGTGATAAAGTCTGATGTGGTTTGGCAGTGTCCCCACCCAAATCTCATTCTTGAACTGTAGTTCCCATAATCCCCAAGTGTTATGGGAGGGACCTGGTGGGAGGTAATTGAATCATGGGGGCAGTTATCTCCATGCTGTTCTCATGATAATGAGTGAGTTCTCATGAGAGCTGATGGCTTTATAAAGAGTTTTTCCACCACTTCACTCAGCACTTCTTCCTGCTGCCTTGTGAAGAAGGATGTGTTTGCTTCCCCTTCCACCATGATTGAAAGTTTCCTGAGGCCTTCCCAGCCCTGAAAAACTGTGAGTCAATTCAACCTCTTTCTTTTATAAGTTACACAGTCTGGGGTATGTCCTTATACCAGTGTGAGAATGGACTAATACAAAGTCAGACAGGACTATAGTCAGAACTTAATGCCTTCCCTCTAATTCCTGTAGTTAGTCAATAATTTCATGATAAATCTATTGAGGAGAAAACCCAGATCTTGCTTTATTGCATATTTAAAACATAAGTTTTAAATACCTCAATAGAGTAATTCTAGAGTTTACTTCTCAACACAGCAGAAAAACCAGGACTCCTTTTCAAGGCCTATCTATGTACATGAAGATTTTATGATAACTTAAAGAACAATTATTTAGATTTATTATAAAATTAAATGTTCCATTGTTTATTACATTATGAGTTTGTGTTTCTATTAGTCACACTTTTTGGTCTCTTGCTATCTAGCTTTCTATTTCGTTATCTCTTTCTGTTTCTCATTAATTATTTGTTTAGTTGGTTTTATTCCATGTTTAACTGAGAAGAATCTAAGACATCTGACAAGTGTACATACTCACTTGACAACGTACAACATCAAGATGCAAGGTTCAGGTTCACTAATTCTAGCTTATGTCAGAATCATATCAACAACATGATTAATCATTTTTTGCTAAACAACATAATTTCCCTGTTTATGGTAATAGCACTGAATATCGTTTTCTATCATAGTCTTCTTCACATGTTTTTTTCATTGGCTTCTAGTACCATACACTCTTGTTTCTCTTTCCTTACTGGTAGAGTCTTCTCACTCTCCCTTGTTGATGCCTGTTTATTTCTAGACTTCTGCAGAGTGGAATACCATGTAACCCATTCTAGGCCCTTCTCATTGTCCTCAATCTATGATACTTTGCAGGTGATATCTAGTCCCACAGCTTTAAAAATATTATTTTTATACCTGTGACTCCAAATTGTGTATCTATGATTCTAATCTTTCCAGACTTGTATTAGACTGCCGACTACTTTGGTATTTAGTAGCAGCTCATTATCTCTAAACTTATTCCTTACCAATTATTTCCTTCTTAATTATATTCCTTCCATACATTAAAAAAATTGTTAGCTTCTTCAGAGCGATTAAAAATAGTGGCACTGAAAAAATAACAACAGAAAGGGTAAACTTTATGAGCAGTCTATTTTAACTGTCACTTTTCAACTACTATAATCATCTGCATTATTGCCTGTGTGCATTTGTAGTAGTTTTTACGTTTTTATATAGTTATTTGTCATTTGGGGATATATATTTGTAATGAATGCCAAGGGGGAGGTTTATTTATTTATTTAACAAATGTAAATATTACATTGAATGTTCATACATTTGGATGTGAATTTTATCCTTTTTCTCATAAATTACTCTGTAATCACATGGGCAGTAAGCTCAAAAAAAGCCACAAAACTTAAGATACAATCTTTATGCCTCACTAATAGCTATGTGAATAGAAAAATGGGGATTGACATTTTTTTCTTCCCACATACCTTCTATTTTTACACAGTTATGTTGGTTGGATATCTAGGTACCATGGTGACAGATACCACACAAATATATAGCCATATAAAAGTTTAGTGGTGGAGAACATCTTAAGTTAAAGTAATTATATGAACTTAGAGAGCAAAGCCGACAAATGGTACTTTAACAAGCAATAAATTAAATAATTAAATAAAAAGACTTTCAGTTTAAAAATGATTTTAAGTAAACTTTAAAACTGTGTTTACCTATAAAAAAACTGAAACCTTGGAAGATCATTTGATTTGGCTAAGGTTATGCTACTAGATAGCAACATAGTTGGAAATAGAATTTGTTCTTCTTAACCCACTAAATAAAAACTGGAACCACATTAGCTTTGGTATATCTTTACTATGTTTCAGAGGCACAAACCTAAGCACCAGTATTTGGTTTCAGAATGTATGACTAATAGAAGAGTCAGATGCAAATTTTGATTCAGTGGGTAATATACATTAAATTGTTTCTAACAAGTATATTCAAAATCATGCAAGAGATTATGATGAATGACATTAGTGTTATCTCCATATTCATGTGGACGATCCATTCCAGGAGGAAGAGCTATGGCATCTTAGTCCCCAATCTCTTCACTTTGTGGTCCATTTTCTTGCCTCCATCTCAGCATTCTACTCCCACGATGCACTGAAGATGTCATAATGAGAGATAAAAAATTGTTTCTAAACTTTCTATCTTAAACCATTTATTAATAATAATTCATGACCTTCTTGATCATTTTCTGTAGAAATCTCTTTGCAAGAATTCTTTCATCCTATTGAAAACTTTAACCCATTGAATCCACTAGTTTATATCGCCTCAATCAGTTTCTAATTGCTACCTATCTAGAGCATGTTAAATGGTTCAAATAAAAACGATTCCCTTACATACAGTCTTAACACCTTCAATCTTTGATTCTATCTCATCCATACTTGCCTTGCAATAGATTGGAGTAAACCCCAGAATTTCCCTTCTCATTCTTTGCATACAAAAATCAAAATGTTGCTGTAGAAAATCACAATACTCTGCTGACTGACCTTTCTTTGAATTACAATCATTAATGTCAAGTTAACACTTCTCTTTGTTTGGTATTTGCACTCTCATTTCCTAGAATATTCCCTTCACCATTTTCTGAGATAATGTGATTCACGTTTGTTTTGTATCTCCTCAAATCCATCAAATGGCCACTCCTCTCAGAGTTAAAGTCCCTCAGATTCTTACCACCAAATCTAAAAACATTCTTTTCACTATAGTCATCATCTTCTTTGCTCCTCTTACATAGGAAACAGCACGATCATTCAATTTATGTTACAGAAGCCCAAAGACAGTGCAACAATATTTTCCAAGTGTTGTGTTTCTAGTAAAACTATTTTGTTTTTGTGGAAAAGGGCAAAATAAAGGTATTTTCAGAAAAACCAACAACACATACAGAAAGTTTATCACCTACAGACATTCATCAAAGGAGGTTCAAAAGACATCATCTCAGGTAAAGAATAACCCCAGAAAGAGAGTTGTAGATGCAAGAATAAATTATAAAGAACTTGGTGAACATATCAATAAAAATAAGTGGGGCCTATGTAAAATTGTCTGATTTATGAGGTAAACTGAGAGTTATATCTAAAATGCTAGATAAAATGGTATGTATGTCAGAGGAGATATACAGTGTTCGAGTGATCAAGGTCATTTTATGGTTTGGAGTGAAGTTAACTTTTAAGAAGCAGCAAATATTTTTATGACTCACAAAGCAGTAGTGGTAAAATCAGAGAGAAAAAAAATCAAATAAGTAGTCAAAAAAATCAAACAACCCAATAAGGGTATTATATGGTTTGGGTCTGTGTCCTTGCCCAAATCTTAAGTCAAATTGTAATCATGAATTGTATTAGTCTGTTCTCACACTATTATGAAGAAATACCTGATACTAGATAATTTATAAAGAAAAGAGGTTTAATTGAGTCACAGTTCTGTATAGCTTGGGAGGCCTCAGGAAACTTACAATCATAGCAGAAGACACTTTTTCACAGGACAGCAGGAGAGAGAACGAGTGCTAGCAGCAGAAATGCCAGAAGCTTACAAAACCATCAGGTCTTGTGAGACTCACCCATTATCATGAAATCAGCACGGGGGAAACCATCCCATGATTCAATTACCTGCACCTGGTCCCACTCTTGACACATGGGGACTATGGGGTTCAAAATTCAACGTGAGATTTGGATGGGGACAAAGAGCCAGGCCATATCTTTCTGCTTCTGGTCTATCCCAAATCTCATGTCAAATTGTAATCGCAAATTGTATAAGTCCATTCTCACACTACTGTAAAGAAATACCTGATACTAGATAATTTATAAAGAAAAGAGGTTTAATGGCCAGGTGCAGTGGCTCATGCCTGTAATCCCAGCATTTTGAGAGGCTGAGGTGGGCGGATCACCTGAGGTCAGAAGTTTGAGACTAGCCTGGCCAACATGGCGAAAATCCGTCTCTACTAAAAATACACAAAAAAAGAAAAAAAAAATTAGCTGGGCATAGTGGCAGGCTCCTGTAATCCCAGCTACCCAGGATGCTGAGGCAGGAGAATAGCTTGTACCTGGGAGGCAGAGGTTGCAGTGAGCCGAGATTGTGCTATTGCACTGCAGCCTGGGCAACAAGAGTGAAACTTCATCTAAAAAAAAGAAAAGAGGTTTAATTGACTCAGTTCTGCAGAGCCGGGGAGACCTCAGGAAACTTACAATCATAACAGAAGGCATCTCTTCACAGGACAGCAAGAGAGAGAATGAGTGCTAGCAGTGGAAATGCCAGAAGCTTATAAAACCATTAGATCTTGTGAGACTCACTCATGACCATGAGAACAGCATGGGGGAAACCACCCCCACAATTCAATTACCCTTACCTGGTCCCACCCTTGACTTGTGAGGACTATGGGGATTACAATTCAAGGTGGGATTTGGGTGGGGACACAGAGCCAACCATATCACAAATATTGAAGATGGGGCCTGGTGGGAGATGATTGAATCACGGGGGCAGATTTCCCCTTTGGCGCTGTTCTCATTATGGTGAGTTACCATGAGATCTCTTGTTTAAAGGCATGTGGTGCTTCCTGGCTCTCTCTTATCCTCGTGCTCCAGCCATGTGAAGTGCTGCTTCCCCTGTGCCTTCCACCATGACTGTGAGATTCCTGAGGCCTCCCCAGAAGCCGTCATGCTTCTTGCACATCCTGTGCAACCAGGAGCTAATAAATTTTCCTTCATAAATTATCTTTCCTCTATAAATTATCCCGTCTCAGGTATGTCTTTATAACAGTGAAAGAATGGAATAATATTATTGCACTACTATGAGGAGAAGAAAGAAACATAAAAATAGAACAACAAGAAACAAATTAAGAATAAAAAGGAGAACAAACAAGAAACTCAAAACAACAGGAGATTTCAAGCTCACATTTTCAACAAGTGGACAATATCAAACATAACAAATGTTAGATATACATCAAAATATGTTGGCAGAAAATACTTGGATTCCACTTATAATATATATACACATCTTGTTATATATACATATATGGGTATGTATAGAAAACAAAGATATAAAAAAGAGTTCTGTATATTTTTATTACATTTAAATCTCACATTAACAAAGAAAAATGCTTTTGTAAAAGATTATGGTAACTATATTATGAAACTAAACATATTTTTTCATTTAATGTTCTTCCTTTTTTTTGAAAAAAAAAAAAAAAATTCCTAACCTAATATTGTGGAGAAAATAGATTCGGCCATCTTTAATGTTGTGACTCTTAGAAAGTTCAGCAGCTGCTTGCTTATGAATCTATTTATTTTAAAAAATAAGAACATTTTGTTTTATCCCATAATGACTTTCTGGTTCAGTTGACCTGTATAGAAAAAATTGACAAATAGGAAAAGAAGAAACAGATGTTTTACCCTAAATAAAAAGAAGTGTTTTATTTTTTATCTGGATCATAAAAATCAAGTAATATTCGCATATGTATTTAATCTTATCAAAAATGTTTCACAATGAGGAAAGAATGTATACAGAGGGCTATTTATTTATAGAACAGTGGAGAGCTAGCTAGTCTCTCTTTTTATTCTACCTTACTGAAAGGATGATTAATAAGGATCGGGGTACAGCTATTTTTATAGACCAAGTGTTGATTCTGTACCAATACATGTAGAAATATCTAGGACAGAAAACTGAATAAAATAGTTATTTAAAATTATGGTTTACTTCATTATAAACATTAGCAAAAAGAGAAATATGATGCATGAAATAGTAATAACATTTATTAAACATGTTTAATGTTTCAGGTACTCTACTTATAAAATTATGAGATGTAGCATTACCTTTATTCACTAATTCATGCTTGATTGTGTGAATTGTATTTCTTGATTTAATTTTGCAAAAAATGTGTATTCAACATGCACCATGTGTCAAGTATTCTGGTTGATGAATTAAATGGTTAAAGTTCCTATTTTCATGGAGATTACATTCTAACCAGACCAACAGGCAATAAACAGAAAATTATATACACTCATTAACATATATACATATACATACACAAATATATATACTAAGATGCCTGCAATGTTGTGCAGGATCTGGAATTTATGAAAAAAGGTTAGTAATAAATACCAAAGAGGAAAAAGTCAAGTCAAACAGAATAAAAGAATCGAAGTGGTGGGGTAGAGAGATGCTATGTTGTTATGTGGTGACCAGAATCAGTCTCTCTCAGGAGCCTCTGCAGGTCCAGATGTGAAGGAAGGGAAAGGAGTGCATTATGAGCATGTCTGGAGGACGAGCATTTCAGGCTAGCAGGACAGCAAAGTGCAAATACCTTAATTGTTTGGAATGTTTTAGGTAAATTGTTTGAAATGCTTTAGGAAAATACAGCATTAATTAGATAAATTGGTGAAAATGGATCAGAAAGGTGGCAGAGATGAGATCTTATTAAGCCTGGTAGGTCAAGAAAATGCCTCTAAGCCTAGGATAACTGAAAGATGTTTCTCTAACAATACGGATTGGAGCCAGGATTTTAAACCAGACATTCTTTCTACAAAGCAATTGCACTTAACTTCTAATTTATACCCCTCCCCTCAAACATATGAGTAACTTAACCTTTTATTTATCAAATGTACCAACTCATTGGACAAATATTGATAGATCTGTAATTATAACTTTTTTATTTTTGAAGCCCTATCTGTAGACCTACTGAGCATTTTTAGAGTTGCTTTTACATTGTATCATTTATTTTGTTTATTCTTTTCAATCCTATTTTTTAACACACACACACACAAGGTGTTTTTATTTTAGATGTTTATAAATGTTAATTTTTAATAAGTTTCTGACATACAAAAATGTTTAAAAAAGTGAATTCCCACTGATCAAGACCTCTTGGATATTTGCCTCTGCTCTCATTCGTTGAACTCTTTTTCTTTCCTCCATCTCATTGGTTGACCTGTTTTCCTTCCCTTTTAGTTACTCTAGTAAAGAAATTTCTAAGTGTAACATAATTCCTTCTATCTATAGCTCTATAAAGCTTTTCTATGGAGAAACGTAGTGTGGAAAAGTTAAAAATGAAATATAAAACATATTGTGGTTACATAACAATCTTCTCTGACCCTAGTGGCAAGTATCCTATAATGCATAGAAAATCTCCCAAAATGATATGTTACTCTATCTGAATTCTGAATTAAAGTGTTAAAAGTCAGTCTCCCATGCACTATCATCTTCTCCTCTAGATAATACATGAACTCTTCATATCGGCTCTCTACCTTGCTGCCTATTCTGATAATCTTTATATTTGACAAGTTTCAACATTACCTGAAGCTTCTCAAGGCTAGAGTTAGTAAAACCATAGAAACCTGAGGCTGAAACAAACCACTGCCTTTGTCATGCTTATCTGGAATAAAATCAAGGCTGACTTTCCTACCAAAGGCAGACTCATGTTTAATCAGGAGTAAGACCCTGGGAGAATGCTACATTTCATTTCCCAAATCTTTCCAAGTGAATATCCACCTTATATTTGTATTCCAGATATTTTGGGTGGCAGTAAATTTAATAAATGTTTTTAATATAGAACAGTGTATTAAAATAACGAGTTCTTTTGAATCAATCTATTAAATGTCATGTGACAATTGGAATAAAATTATTTTTAATAAAATATCCTATAGACTTTTTCCAAGTTGATAAACCAAAACTTGGTAAAAATGTCTTTCAGACCAGAATAAAAATCAGATTAGCAAAAAGATACTGTATAGGCTTAAACTCATTCAACAAATTTGATTCAGCAAATTTTCTTAAGAGAAAAGTCAAGACATTTTGAAAAAAGAGAAAAGGAAACTGAATTATCTAAAATTTGAGGAAAGTTGAAGTGAAAGTGATTTCAAAATTAGGGTAAAAATGATGCATAAACACAATACATATACACCACCTATTCAGGTAGGGAAATGCTAGAGGAATTCATGTATCTATAGGAATGTAGGCTGCCTTGTTATTTCATCTATACATGAAATGAAGTATAAATGGCTATATGTAGGATCAAGTACACGCTCAGCTAGTATGACACAGATTCACACACATAATCGCATGTGTACTACTGCCACTGGAATCATCATTTATCATTTCTCAAAGACAGTGAAAAGGAACATCAAATCACCTAGGCTCCAACATGTCATTCTTTCTTCTCAAAATATCCTGTATTTCACACGGTCTTTTCTCAAGTGCCTTCCTTTCTCTGGGAAGAACTTACTCCTCACACAACAGCCAAACATTAGAAATTTTTTTTCCATGATTCGCTTAAATATCAACTCTTCCTCAAAGTATTTTCAGATGTGACAGTTAACATTCTCTCTTAGAAAAAAAAAACTTATAGCATTAGAATATCTCCATTATTTATTTAACCACTCTTTTGTTAAGATTATGATCCATGTATCTCAACTTTTACCTGATTCTGATTTCAAATTTTATGTCATAGTTATTGAATCATGAGCACCTGTTACCTTCTTATTAGGAGCTAATGTCTCAAGTGTCTCATGTTTTTTCTTATATTTACTAGTCAGTTAGGTTATTTTGTCCCAAAGTTTTCATCATCCCATACCCCTGTTTCCTCTGTGAATGCTGATCTTGGGCTGTCATCACTTGATGGGACACAGCAATCTTTGTTGCTGAACCTGCTGTTGTCTCTCTGCAGCCTCAAGTGAAAACATTGTTTTTCTCAGTAAGTTCTGCTGGCTCTATACTTATTAGTGGATCTGAGACTCATGCACATTTTTGCTCTTATGTCAACTTAACATTTGCATCTCCCTTGCCTGTTAAATTGTGAAGCATAAGGAGATAGAATTGTGCCTTAAACAAAATTGTATATCCCACAGTAGATTGTAGAAGTCCTCCAACAATGGAAATATGCAATAAATAATTTTTTTGGTTACTCTTGGGGTAGAAAAGGAAGTATTCCATCTTCATATCCCTGAAATTTTGCATGTTGTATATTTATTAGTTAATTAATATATAGGAGTTTTCGAAACAGAATCCAGATATCTTGACATCAACTGAAATATCCAAGAGGAGGAAAATCAGGTTTTGAAGTTCAGGTTATGACTATGTATAGGTTGTGCTCAAGTGGAAAACGTGTGTTTTATTTGAGAGAATATATACTCAGTGTGGCTATATCTTTTTTTAATGAATACTAGTGTTTAAAGTTTTATATGAACCTTCCCAACGTATATATTATAGATGAAATTAAATACACTGGGCTATCAAGCAAAAGAGCTCTTTGGCTTGTCCCTAGTTAATAATTTATAACTTCTATTCACTGGTAAGTTTCATTAGTGTTACATTTTCCTGTGTTACATGTTTTGAAATTATAGTGGTGGAATACTGCATTAAAATTTGACAAGACTTAATTCCTTCATCTCTTAAATAGTGATAGAACTCTAGGTCTCAAAGATGTAACTAAGAATAAATAAGCACAAACATAAAAGTATCTTTTAAATGATAAAAATTATCTACAAAAATTAAGTATTCTTTTTTTTTTTTTTTTTGAGACGGAGTCTCGCTCTTTCACCCAGGCTGGAGTGCAGTGGCGCGATCTCGGCTCACTGCAAGCTCTGCCTCCCGGGTTCACGCCATTCTCCTGCCTCAGCCTCTCCGAGTAGCTGGGACTACAGGCACCCGCCACCACGCCCGGTTAATTTTTTGTATTTTTAGTAGAGACGGGGTTTCACCGTGCTCTCGATCTCCTGACCTCGTGATCCGCCCGCCTCGGCCTCCCAAAGTGCTGGGATTACAAGCGTGAGCCACCGCGCCTGGCCAAAAATTAAGTATTCTTATTCCAACTTAGTAAGACTCTTATCTTCGATTCAGCTATAGTATGTGTGATAAAAATAAATCACAAATCTTGGGTTATGTCCTTAGAAAATTTTTATATAGCTGGATATTTAAAATATAAATTAAATTATACATGAATATATAAAGTATGAAAAGAAATCTTAATAAAATGCAAAGATGGCATTGGAAACCAGAACACGATTAACAATAACTACTGAAATAAAATTATGAATACACAAGAAAACTAAACCTGCCATGACAACACTCACGTGTAATGACAAATTGCAGACATATATGCATATGTCAAAATTTAGAAAGCATAACATCCATGAACTTCCTTTAAGGAAAATACTTAAAATTAACTAATGAAATTAAAAGTGAGTTATAGCAGAAATATCAAGTTACAAAAGGTGAAGAGAAGGAAACTTCTCTTTATACCCCACTACGAGAAAGAATCGTAGTGCATAATATTTTTTCCCATAATATGTAGTAAAAATGCAAGATGACACTGTGAATAGAAATTTATAATATAAAGGGGAAGTAAGGTTTTTCAAAACTAAGAAACACAGTCACGTACTGCTTAATCACAGTGATACATTCTGAGAGATGTGTTATTTGGTGATTTCATCATTGTGTAAACATCATAAAGTGTACTTACACAAACCTAGATGGCACAGCCTACTACACACCTAGGCTACATGGTATAGCCTATTGCTCCTGGGCTGGAGACCTTTGTAGCATGTCATTGTACTAAATGTTTTAGGCAATTATAACTCAATGGTAAATGTTAATATTTGCATTTCTAAACACACTTTAATATAGAAAAGGTACAGTAAAAATATGGTATCAAAGATTTTAAAAAACAGTATACCTTTATAGGGCACTTATCATGAATGAAACTTTCAGGACTGAAAGTTACTCTAGGTGAGTCAGTGAGTGAGTTGTGAGTGAATGTGAAGGCCTAGGACATTACTGTACACTACTGTAGACTTTATAAATGCTGTACATTTAGGCTATACTAAATTTATTTAAAACATTTTCTTTCTCCAATTATAAATTAACCTTAGTTTACTGTAACATTTTTACTGTATAAACTCTTTAAATTTTAAACTTTTGATTGTTTTGTAACAGCAGAGGTTAACACACGTTTTAAAGCACTATAAAATATTTTTCTTTATATTTTTATTCTTTAAGCTCTTTTCTGTTTTAATATACTTTTTATTATAATTTTAAAAAGTACCAGCACAGTAGGTTTGCTTACACCAAAATCACCACAAACATGTAAGTAATTCATTATACTAGGGTGCTATGATGGCTCTGATGTCACTAACCGATTGATGGGAATTTTCATCTCCAATAAAATCTTACGGCAACTGTCTCCAACCTTTTTAGCACCAGGGACTTGTTTTTGTGAAAAACAATTTTTCCACGAATGGGGCTGGTGGGGAGAATGGTTTCAGAATGAAACTCTTTCACCTCATATCATCAAGCCTTAGATGGAGCAGGCATCCTGGATCCCTCGCGTGCACAGTTCGCAATAGGGTTTGCGCACCTATGAGACTCTAGGCCAGGCGTGGTGGCTCACGTCTGTAATCCCAGCACTTTGGGAGGCCAAGGCAGGTGGATCACTTGAGGTCAGGAGTTCGAGACCAGCCTGGCCAGCATGGTGAAGCCCCATCTCTACTAAAATTACAAAAAAACTTAGCCGGGTGTGGTGGCACATGCTTGTAGTCCCAGCTACCTGAGAGGCTGAGGCGGGAGAATGGCTTGAACCCGGGAGGTGGAGGTTGCAGTGAGCCGACATCATGCCACTGCACTCCAGCCTGGGTGACAGAGCAAGACTCCATCAAAAAAAAAAAAAAAAATCTAATGCTGCCGCTGATTTGACAGGAGGCAGAGCTCAGGCAGTAATGCTCACTTTGCTTGCCACTCACCCTCCTGCTATGTGGCCCAGTCCTAACAGGCCATAGACCAGCACCCATCAGTGGCCTAGGGGTTGGAGGACCCTGTCTTACGGGACCACTGGCTGTATATGTGGTTCATCCTTAACCCAAATGTTATGCAGTACATAATGCACGTTAAGAAAACATCCAAAATAGACTAGAACGGAAAGTTCTAAATTAATTATTACAGTAAAAGCCAATATTTATAAAAGAAGGCAAAGAAAATAATGAAGTAATAGTAATCCAAAGGTCTTGATTTACATGAGCAAATTACGCATTTCATTTGCATTAGTAAAGAGTATTGTGATTATTGTTTTATTTATATATAGATGTAAAATTAAGGGTCTTGTTTTTGTAAAAAAATAAACACACATGTATGTATATATAATGTATTTATATGTAGTTAATGTCTTTATGTTGCTGTGTGTATATGCATATAAAACATTATGTCTATATATACAGGAGAATGTATAGATACATTAGCCTGAGTTCATTGATAATTCTAGAGAAAACAAAGATGAAAAAAGAGAGAGAGGCTGTAGGAAAAACGCTGTGTTTCTAAATACATTTCAGAGATTGGCATATTCTTTTATTGGTTGTATTGAGCTTGTGTTTGTTTCTCCCAAATTCTAGAGAATTAAGAGAAGAATATTAAAAACTGGTCCCACTACAAAATCAGTAAAAATTCTGTCTTCTTTTGAGTTAACTGTTGTTTGTAAGAGATTCTTTAATTGATTATTGCTCTGCTAAAATATTTTATGGTCCGTTGACTTTGGTGGGGAAATAATTTTTCTTTTCTATTACTGTCATGTACCTAATATTTTTGGAGAATTTGAGGAATAAAACTTGGACAATCATTTCTTGTATGTAGCTTGGATAATAATTTTCCATTTAATTTACAAGGGCTCTACTTTGGAGAATTATTTTGACATTTTAATGTGTGCTTCTAAAATATTAGCACATTTTAATATTTATGTCTTTGTACGGTATGAAATATTTCTTTGTCTTTTTTTCAGTTTGTCAAGGATGTCTGTTCTGTAAGTCAAGGGAATTTTCTGAATGAATGTTCAACTGAAAATGTTTAAATAGAAAAGAAGATGAATATGCTGTGTGTGTATGTACGAGGAGATGCAGGTATGGCTGTATTTCTTAAAGAAGGTACAATACTTTATTGTCCATATTATTATATAAAAATATTAACCATGGTCAACACCCCTCACTTTGAAATATGTCTATTTTGAAAGTATACATTTTTTCTTTGTACATTTTTATATACAAATAGCATTCTATTGTTGTGATCTACTGTAATACCCTTATTTACCTAGCATCATTATTATTATTACTCATTGGTAATTTCTTTAAGGCTAATGAAAGAAACACACATAATAAAATACAAATAATAGTTGAACTAGTTTACAGTCCCACCAACAGTGTAAAAGTGTTCCTATTTCTCCACATCCTCTCCAGCACCTGTTTTTTCCTGACTTTTTAATGATCACCATTCTAACTGGTGTGATATGGTATCTCATTGTGGTTTTGATTTGCATTTCTCTGATGGCCAGTGATGATGAGCATTTTTTCATGTGTTTTTTGGCTGCATAAATGTCTTCTTTTGAGAAGTGTCTGTTTATATCCTTCGCCCACTTATTAATGGGGTTGTTTTTTCTTGTAAATTTGTTTGAGTTCATTGTAGATTCTGGATATTAGCCCTTTGTCAGATGAGTAGATTGCGAAAATTTTCTCCCATTTTGTAGGTTGCCCGTTCACTCTGATGGTAGTTTCTTTTGCTGTGCAGAAGTTCTTTAGTTTAATTAGAGCCCATTTGTCAATTTTGGCTTTTGTTGCCATTGCTTTTGGTGTTTTAGAAATGAAGTCCTTTCCCATGCCTATGTCCTGAATGGTATTGCCGAGGTTTTCTTCTAGGGTTTTTATGGTTTTAGGTCTAACATGTAAGTCTTTAATCCATCTTAAATTAATTTTTGTATAAGGTGTAAGGAAGGGATCCAGTTTCAGCTTTCTACATATGGAAGTCAGTGTGGCGATTCTTCAGGGATCTAGAACTAGAAATACCATTTGACCCAGCCATCCCATTACTGGGTATATACCCAAAGGACTATAAATTATGCTGCTAAAAGACACATGCACACGTATGTTTATTGTGGCACTATTCACAATAGCAAAGAGTTGGAACCAACCCAAATGTCCAACAACGATAGACTGGATTAAGAAAACGTGGCACATATACACCATGGAATACTATGCAGCCATAAAAAATGATGAGTTCATGTCCTTTGTAGGGACATGGATGAAGCTGGAAACCATCATTCTCAGCAAACTATCACAAGGACAAAATACCAAACACCGCATGTTCTCACTCATAGGTGGGACTTGAACAATGAGAACACATGGACACAGGAAGGGGAACATCACACTCTGGGGACTGTTGTGGGGTGGAGGGAGGGGGGAGGGATAGCATTAGGAGATATACCTAATGCTAAATGACGAGTTAATGGGTGCAGCACACCAACATGGCACATGTATACATATGTAACAAACCTGCACATTGTGCACGTGTACCCTAAAACTTAACGTAGAATAATAATAAAATAAATAAATAAATAAAATAAAAAATAAATAAAATACAAATAATAAAAAATTCAGAATGAGAATTCTGTAAAGTAAGATAAGAATCACCTATTATGATATGTTTTCTGCTGGTAAATGTATAACATATTTTCTTTAGTCTAGTGATGAAATATTTCAAGACACAAACAGAAAGCACACATCAAAAGTATGGAAAGAATTAACTTATAATAAGTATTTTATCATATCAGAAAGAATTAAAACCACATTTTAGGTTGCATTTTTCTACAGTAAATTCCAAGAGTAGGTATTTCTGAATACTTGGCACAGTACTTGAGAAATATTGCAGTTAAAATATTGCGAATGCCACGTAAACATTCACTCAGGCATGCACCTGTAGTCCTAGCTACTTGGGAGGCCGAGGCAGGAGGATCGCTTGAGCCCAAGAGCAGGAGGTTACAGTGAGCTCTACTCCACCCTGGATGAGGTGTTCATCAGGGTTCTCTAGAGGGACAGAACTAATAGGAGATATATAAATTAATATATTTATTATTAACTCACATGATCACAAGGTCCCACAATTGGCCATTTGCAAGCTGAGGAGCAAGGAGGCCAGTCTGAGTCCCAAAGCTGAAGAACTTGGATTTCGATGTGTGAGGGCAGGAAGCATCCAGCATGGGAGAAAGATGTAGGCTTGGAGGCTAGGCCTGTCTAGTCTTTTCATGTTCTGCCTACTTTTTATTCTGGACATTCTGGCAGCTGATTAGGTTCTGCAAACCCAGATTAAGGGTGAGTCTGCTTTTCCCAGTCCACTGACTCAAATGTTAATCTCCTTTGGCAATACCCTCACAGACACACCCACAATCAGTACTTTGCATCTTTCAATCCAATCAAGTTGAAACTCAATATTAACCATCACAATGAGAGAGTGAGAACTTGTCTCAAAAATAAAATACTTCACTTATGAATGGTCCAATGGCTTGTTTCTTTTCAATTAATATACATTACGGTTTAAGAAAAAAAATGCCTCTTTACAAATCATTATTGCATTTTGATTGATGTATTATTCAGCAATAAGATGGTTGAAATGCCTGATAATAGTATGATAGTTACTATATGAGATTATTTAGGACTAATTCTTCAAGAAAGAATTTGTGAGGACATAAAATTAGGATAAGCTTGAGCAAGCAGCTTACAGAAATGGTTCTTTAAATGAGTTCAGTGTATAATTAAGTTCAATAGGTTACTTCATGTCTTCTTGAATTAGTCAGCCAACGTGATAATTAAAACACTTAGGGACTTGTTGTGACCACTTTTCCTTTGCTTGGTATCATTTATAGACTAAATAAGTGTTTTGTTCATACTAATGTTAGAACACAGAAGACTGTCTTTGTAGGTGGAGTGAATCAAGGGAATATTAAAAACTTCATTATTATAGAATGTAAAGTAGATAATGACTGTAGTCTTTGGCTTTGTTGACCCTTATGAAATTAAATTACTTGGTTGATAGTTAATAAAAATTGAGATGATTTATTTTCTGTTAGTTATATTTTAATCTGCATAAAGAAATTTGTGTTTAGCATTTGTTATCACCAATTTTAGATTTTACATTTAAAGATAACTCAGTGGTATCTTCTCTGTAGCCATATACACGTGTGATCTCAGCAAAAAAGGCAGACATTTCCATTTATCCAACGTTTTCTCATCCTGTTGCCCTCTGTTGGATATCCTAAAAATATGTTACCAGGCTGATTCCCATGTCTTATCTTTGCACTATAATTTCCTTGTCCTTTAACTAACATATTAAAATAAAACTTCACTGAGGCCTTAAAATTTTTCTTCATTTTACTTTATTGCAGGAGGCAGTAAATAGGAAAGTTCCTTGTACAGTCATTTGCAAATTGTAGGTGACATGGTCACAATAAAAACATTACTATATTCATCCTGCTGATACAAACATCAGACTAAATGTTCTTGCTCTTCTGTGTGCTGTCAGATGACACATTATCTCATGGAATATCGGTGGTCATAATGTTGCCAAACACAATGATAAAATAGCCTCAGGAAGTTGCTGTTCAGCACTTGTGTCATTGGGGTCTAAAAACTGTCATTAGTGAATGAAGGATGTTTATTCATATAACATTAAAGATTACAATATTATTTCAAATTTTTCAAGGTTTAGTTTCAAAAGCAATCTTGTTCTTCATAAATTTATATGCAGTTTAACCTATCTTCACATTGTTGAGTATTAAATTATTCAAACCTATGAAAGTACACTTAGTTTGTGGGACTAAGCCTACACAAAAATTAATCATAAATTGTGGCAACTTGACCTAAGAAAGGTCAAAATTAATAGGTTGATCAGATAAGAATGTTTTAAAGATTCACTAAAGTTCATCTTTAAACTAATTATAACTTAATTACAAACAGTGACAAGATTAAACTGTCATACAGACGATAATATGTCTTATCAATAAATAGAACAGACTTTGAGGCAAAAAAAAATAGATTAGCTTTCTTAGTAAAAGCTAAATCTCAAATCAAAATGTCATTTAAATGGAAACAGTGTGGGAAAATCTTTCAGTTATGTAATTTTTATGTGGAAATAGTAGTCTCTGGCAGAGAGATTATCTGATGTGCCCCTAGGACTATCTGTAAATAAATTTTATGATATGATATTTCAATTAAAATCACAATTATTTATTGATATATATCTATGAGCCAAGTTACAAAGATCTACATCTTGGTATTATTACACTTAAAGATTTATGCTTTTGGCAAGGGGTTCCCAACCTTTTTGGCACCAGGGACCAGTTTCATGCAAAACAATTCTCCCACGAATGGGGAGCAGAGGTGGGTGAGAGTTAGCAGGTGGGTGGTTTGGGGACGAGACTGTCCCACTTTAGATCATCAGGGATTAGATTATTATAAGGAGTGGGCAACCTACGTGCCTTGCATGTTCAGTTCACAATAGGGTTCCCGCTCCTATGAAAATCTAATGCCTCTGCTAATCTGACAGTAGGCAGAGCTCAGCTCATTTGCCCGATGCTGGCATCCCGTGTGTGGCCTGGTTCCTAACAGGCCACGGACCCCTACTGGTTTGCAGCTCAGGGGTTGGGGACCCCTGCTTTAGGACATAGTGAATGCACTTTTTTAAAACAAATGAAAATGTATTTTGCCATTTATGATTTGTTAAAGTCACATAATATTTTATCAGAAATTAGACTTAGGTGGAAGAACACTTCACATTCATCTAATTAAGCAGCTTCCAAACATGGCTGGTATCAAAACATCATCTGGTCATAATACAGATTTCTGGTGTCCATTCTAGACCTACTTGTCCAGAGGAATGGGCTGACAATTTTTTAAATATAAATAAATAATAGCATCACCTCAAAAGTCTTTTTTAAAACCAATGATATATTGCCACAAAATATATCATTAGAACATTGAAAAGACAAGAAAGACTCCTACTCCAAAGAGGTAGAATCTCCATCCTTTTCTGGTAGTACCAGTTAATGTGAAATTTATATTCTTTTAACTTTTGACCATTTCTACATCAGGCTTTGTTATTCTTTGCCTCCATAGCCTTTCTTTCTTCGCCCTCCATTTCCTGCTTCATACTGCTTTAGAATGATGCACTGAAAATATGGCTTCCATCATGCAAACTGCTTGTTCATAAAATTACAACAGCATTCTGATACCTGTAATTGGCATATATAAATCCTTAGTTTGTCATACAAGACATCCACAATTTAAAAGCTCATGTCTGTATCGTATTACTTCAAATCGTTCCATAAGTCAATTTTTTTGGAGACAAATTCTGCCCATATGTCCACTGTTAACGATTTTGATAATACTTTTTTGATGTTTTTTCAGAATAAAGCTTTTCTATTATCTAAATTCTATACATAATGTACTACTGTAGTTAGAGTTTCTTCATGAAGTGTATCTTGCTCACCTCCTTCCAAAAGATTGTCTTTTCGTCTTTGAACTTTAACAATGGTAGCTCATTCTGTTTAACCCTGTAGCTCTGTAACCTGCTAGTCTGTGAAGAGAGAACTTACTAATGGATCTGCTGATGGCCTCAATACACAGTATTCTGTATCTGTCTATCAATCCCTCATGTTCATCGCTTAGCACAAACATAGGTCGTGAATGAAAATTTTAAGGAGATAGAATGCCAAGATCTAGATTGCTGATTCCCTACTAATTCCACTAGGCTGAGATGTTTTTCAATATGGTTTGATTTATTTTAAATTATAAAAATAAGCTATATTGAATATTCCATTAGAATTAACAAATTATTTTTATACCTTACAGTCCCACAATAAAAACTCTATATCAGATATATCTGTTTCCTACAATCCCTTCTCCGACAAATTATAACTGGAGCATTTCTCTCTCTCTTTCCCAAAAGCATTAAAATATGTTTTGAACCAACTTTTCAATAAGGAAAAATGATGTGTGAGGAACAACATAGGTTTTATTTATCTAAATCATCTTGTAGCACTTCTAGAATATCATGCTATTTTAAACTCTTAAAACATGTTTTTAATATGTAATTGTATTTAATTTAGTATTTGTTGTACACTGAATAAAATATGCTACATAACTTTCTAAGTTCTTTCAAATTATTATCATAATAATGACATTATGAGGTAAGTACAGTAAATGGTCCCATTATACAAATAAAGAAACTAAGGCTTAGAAAGCTTAAATAATATGACAAAGGTTATACAGTAAATTAGAAGAACCAGGGCTTAAACCTGCAAGTTGAATCCTTCTTCATATCATTGCTAACTTCCAGAATATTTGGGTCAGTATATGACTATCCACAATGAAATCTACATTCTCTAAACACTCTTGCAGTTAAATTTGGCTGGTCATGAAACTAGATACTGGTAATGAGATATAAGTGCAAGTGGCCTGTAGTAGCATTTAGCTGACTTTCTTAAAAGATAGTTGGTATGTTGCTTTGCTGTTTTTCTCTTTATTTCTTCAAGCTGATACTTGGAACAGGAATACAATAGCTGGAATTCCATATTGGGTCATAATGATAATGAGTTCTATACCATAAACTTGGCCTGGTACATCCAGTCTTTAACAATTTTAGGGCTGTTATATAATTCCCTCAATTGTCTACATTCGCAATTTTTCATGAAAGAGAAATTAACTTCTAACTTGTTTAAGCCACTACTTTTCAGTTTGATATATATATATATATCAATATATTTTGCCATATATATCAATATATCTATATATTGCCATCTAGTTTAATGGTTGAAATATATGAAGACAAAAACAGTCTCACAGAGACACGTGTTCACAAAAGAGGAAAGGTTTTAATAACATTTTCAGATAATTATAGATATCTTCTCAGGTACTATTCTCAAACTCAATGAGTGGTAGTCTCTTAAATGTTATTTGCAATCAAGGAAACTAACTGAAATTATACCAATAATTGGTTTGTACACCACTACCTTAAAATCTATTGGTAAACCTTGAATTTTGGATAATTATTTTACCAGTTTGGAAAATATCAGTTCACTGAGTAGTGCAGAACTTCCACATTTCACATATCTCAATATAACAATTTAAAAATCACATTGTTTAATTTCACAACATTCCCATCAGAAGAGATATTAAGCGTTAGAGGACATCACCCTCACAATGTGATTCCACATTTTGCAAAATTTTAATTTTCACTTAAAAACTCAAATTTTATCATTAACAAAAATTGCTGTCAGTTGCTGTCCTTGAGGTTACATGTAAACTTTGTTCATTTTTAAAATAATATATCTGACAAATAATTTAGAGTATGAATAGCCATATTTGGTTGGTCGTTCTTTCAAGTAAAACTTTTCATTCTGTGAAAGAAGTGGCTAATTCAGCTTGTAATTCAATCCCTTACAAATTATTTTATGTCCGATAAACATTATATTTCAATATTTAGCAGAAGTGTTTTATGCAATCTGCCCATTTTATCACACAGACTAATAAATGATGTGTATCCAAGAACAAATATTTAGTAAAATTCGTACATTGTATTAATTTCAAGAACATTCTTAAATGAGACTGACATTAAAAAATATTCTGAGTGAGTCACCCCATTATGTAAAGATTCCAAACAGTAGAGATGAAGCATAGGACATTAAGGTGAGACTATGAGTGAACTAGGAAATAAATAAATAAACATTATCCAGAGATACAGATAATGACAAAGGAAATATTTGATCTTTCCTTTTCAGGTAGTTGAAACTTTTGAGGAAAAAATGTGTTATTACTTTTATGAAACTTATTGCATTACATTAGTAGATGGCTTGTTGCAATTGCTTTTAATGTGGAAGTTATGTCTGAATAGATAGATGTGTATGATTTTTAAATAGCATGGGTTTTAAGAGGCAGTTTTATTGGTAGCTGCTGTTGAATCTTCCAATTTCAGCAATTTTAACATTATTGAATTTAAGTGCTATAATTGCATTGTACTTATTTCCTCTGTGATGGTTTTTAGTTAACATTTTTTATGCTCCTCTAACCCTAGTCAAATAATTGATGTGTTAATAGAGTAATCACTTCTTTTTAAAAATTTATGAAACAAGCTTAGAAAAATATAAAGATTTCATGTAAAACATGTGTCTCCTACCACATTTCCATTAAA
The DNA here is from genome assembly GCF_028878055.3 of Symphalangus syndactylus. Classification (NCBI taxonomy): domain Eukaryota; kingdom Metazoa; phylum Chordata; class Mammalia; order Primates; family Hylobatidae; genus Symphalangus; species Symphalangus syndactylus. The sequence continues at coordinate 49,586,374 of NC_072440.2, forward strand.
TTTTCACGTTACATTTCTACATGTTTTCATATTTTTAAATAAATGAAGATTAGAGATAGCTGAATTTCCAGAGTACCTTTCACTAACCCTTCACTTACTTTATTCCATCACACTGACCTCTGCATTTTCAGAGGTAACTAATATTAATAATTTCATGCTGTTCTTCTTTGATACATGGGTGTATACCAAGAAGAAAAATATTGCCTTGGTTGCATATTTTCAAATTTTATATAAATGGCAAAATATCAAACAAATTATTGGCAACTTGATTTTTCACACAATGTCATTTCAGACATTTAGCCTCATTGCTACATACACCTCTGATTTATTTATTCAATCTGCTGTTTAGTAGTAAATTATATGACTTTCAAAAATTTGTATATTTTCTTCCAAGTTTGCCTAACATATGCACAAGGATTTATCTAGTATATACAGAATTAGAATAGCCAGGCGATAGTAAATCTCAGCTATTAATTTTGATAGCTGTTGTCAAAATAACAATACAAAATTGTTGTGCCAAATCAAACTTTTAGCAATGCATATGTAAATTTCCTTTCTCCACATTTGTTCCCCAAACTTACAGATAATGTTCTAATAGATTGTATATCTTTCTTATTCATAAACAGGAATGCTTTTCATAGTCTCAATAATATTATTTAATCTCTGCAAATACTTTCTCCTAGTCTGTGACTAACTAAATTTTACGGTGTGTTTACTTGAAAACACAGAGCTAATTTAACATAGTCTAATTTATACATCTTTACCTTCATAGGCAGTATCTTTTTGAAGAAATGCTTTCATTCTTTAATCAATCAGATATTCACTCTTTTTATTTTGAACAAGATTTTTAATTCTTTCTTTTTTTAATTTGAAATTTAAACCTTTAATTTGCCAGGAATTGATTTTATTTACAGTCTTAGGGACAATTCTATTTTTCTTTCATTTTCTTATCTATTTTCCTTTCATTTTCTTTTCTATTTTTCTTTTAGATGAACATTTAAGTATCCCACCATCATTTATTAAATATCTTAAATTTGAGTTGTTTACTGTTTTTGGCTTTAATGGATAGTACTGACATGAACAGTCATGTGAATGTCTTTTTTGTGAATCCACATTTTCAATGGGAATATATCTAGGATTACTAGGTCCAACTTGTGAGATACACCATCAAATATTTTTATGTGGTGGTTATAACCATTTACCTTTCTCTCAATGTTTCTGTCCAAGATTCCAGTTTCTCTCTTCATTGGTTTTTAATATAAATAACAAGCCAATTTATGATTGTCCTTAATACCGATTTATAATAATCTTTTTTTTATTTTTAAAAATATTTTCTGTTCTTTAAACTTCCAACTTAGCTTTTAGAATGTGCCTGAGTTTTTAATGTAGAAATTCATATAAGCTGCACTTCATGGCAGTTTTTATATTTGGTCCTCATTTCCAGTTTTTGCTTCTTCTCAATCTATTTCATCTGTTCCTTCAAATAAGAAGTTTAATATAAATGGTGACAGAGATAATTTTTGACTTACTCAGGATTTCAATGTGAATACTTCTAAAAACTCATATTTTAAATAATATTAAATTGTAAGCCACCCAAAGATATCCATTATTGAGTTAAGAATGTTTCTTTTTATTGCTAGCTGGCTAAGAAATTGTTTTTGTTGTGAATAGAGCTTAAATGTTATAAAATTCTTTCTCTGCATCTACTGAAGTGAACATGTGTTTTACCTTCTTCAATCTGGTAAGATATATTTTATGAATAATTTTTTTGATCTTAAGATATCCTTGCTTTTTAAAGATGAACCACTTTATGAAAATGCTATTTCCCCTGTACTGAATTTGATACACTTATTTGTGATGAATTTGCATCAATCTCTGTAAGTGAAGTCAGTTTAATTTTTTCTTGAATTGTTCTTGGCCAGTTTTTAATGGACCTATAATACTAGTTAATTACCATTTCCTTTATTTTTATTCTATAAAATGCTTCCTGCATGTTAATAATAGAGATATGTTTCATAAAGTTCAGCACTCAACAGTTTATCTTTTGAGACTACTATCTATTTTGGCAAAAGGTAGGGAAAATAGTAATTTTGATATTAATTCAACTTTGTCAATTTTATTTTTAACTTTACAATATTATCTTTACATATATTTACTCAAAATGACATATTGTATCTAAATTTCTTGGAAATTTTTTCCACAGCCTCTATTTATAATGTTTAAAATCTCTTCTCTGCTGTATTTATGGCAGTTTCACAATTTTTCTTAACAAATCTTTTACTATGTCTTTTATCTCTTTTCGTTTATGTTTCTGGAGCTTTGCCTATTAATTATGCTTTTGTAAGGAACATATTTTCATAATCTTGGTTCTATTTATTTGACATCCATTCTGTTAATATTTGCTCTTATTTTTATTATTTTCAGCTTAAGTTTCCACAGATTTGCTTTTCTGTTTTTTTGTTTGTTTTTAGCCCGGCATTTTTAGGCCAATATTTTAGTCCTTTACGTAAAGTAGTAATTGGGCCTAGAGTGGTGACTCACTCTGGTAATCCCAGCACTTTGGAAGGCCGAGGTAGGCTGATCGCTTGAGCCCAGGAGATCGAGACCAGCCTGGCCAACATGGCAAAACCCCATCTCTACTAAAGATACAGAAATTAGCCTGGAGTGGTGGCATGCGCTTGTGATACCAGCTACTCGGGAGGCTGAGGCGCCAAGACTTATTTCAACCTGGGGGGCAGAGGTTGCAATGAGCCAAGATAGCACTATTGAACTCCAGCCTGGGTAAAAGTTTAGGCTTTGGAATAAGAACTGGATTTAAATTTCCGTGCTACCTATCTAGTGACTGCATGACTGTAAGGATGAAATTTAACCTCCTTAGACTTGTTTCCTTACTTGCAATAGAAGGGAGATAACTGCTTTCCCATGGGCCAATGTGAAGATTAAATGAGATAGTTTATGTAAACAGATTCACAAAGATCAGGAGTATAATAAATGCTCTTAAATGGTAGCGCTTGTCATTCATCTTACTACTAAATGAAACAATAATTTTGTTCATGTTCATGTTGAAAATTTTCATAATGTTTAAAGACATTCACACAATCCTAAGTGTTGTGTGTCTTTTTTTATTATTCAGAAATATAAATCTGCTACCTTCAGAAGAGATTCACAATGATGTGAAAGCATATCATTCCAGTTTATCTTATTTAAAAGTTAAAGTTTATCGTGTTTAAGTTGACTAAGACTTGAATGCTTGGAATCAAGTCTTAAAATAAGTTTTCCATGATAAAAACAAACCAGTTGTTGAGTCTATTTACCTCTTTTGCAAATTTTGAATATTCATTTTTTTGTTTTAAAATAAACTAATATGTTCTTGTATAGGCATTCTGAGATGCATCCCTCTTTCTATTTCTTAATGTCAAGATTATATAAGTAATAGAGAACTATTTTGAATTTGTTATTTGGTAATGACTAGATTATTAAATGACTAGCTTATTAAATTATTAAATTTGAGAGTATAATAATATGGGCATTAGTATGAAAAGAAAGATTTTTTAAAAATTGTTAAGGTTGTTAAGTTTATGAAGAGGTTGTGAAATAAAATAAAATATAATAAAAAGCTTCAAAAGAAAAGATATTTAGAATGGATCCAGCAAGAGATAGAAGAATACTGTGAATTATTTTAGTAATTCTTTATGCTATTTTAAAATTATAACTCCATCTGTTCTAATTTCAGTTGCTTTCCTATAAATACATCAGTTTCAAAAAGCAACAATCTTCAAATAAACTCTGGCACTTTAGTTATATAATTAAACCTGTGAGTAATTGTTGCTACTAAATTATAAATAAGATTTTATGTTTATATTTCTACCAAAGACAGGGTGAACCATAGGCCCTTTAAAAATCACTGCTCAGAAAAGCCTTCAGAAAATGGCAATATTTTCTAAAATTTTAAGATACGATCCCTGATCTCCTCTTTAGGTACATGCTGGATAAATATATGTTATATGCATGTATATGTATATGTATGTGTGTGTGTGTTTGTGTGTATATATATATATACACCCACATATACACATGCATCTGTAATCTACTTGTTGTAACTAAAATAATTTTTATATTTTTTATCTCAAGTCATATTTCACTGGGGATAACCTTATTTTGTGAATCTCACCAATTTATGATTATGTCTTCCCAGAAATCATTTCTTTGACCTATTAAATTTTACAACATAAAATGGCAAAAATCAATGTATCTAAACCTCAATGTGATCTCCTAATAGACTAATTCAAATTGAATTAATCTAAGAAATAATGCCCATGAACCATTTATTTAAACAAAGCCTTAAAAGATTATTTTATGATAACTTTTCTTACTAAGGCTCATGCAAATATTGCTGTTTATCAAAACTCAATTAAAATTGGAAATGTTTAAAAAGCTGGAATTCATCATATTGAATTGTTGCTCAATGATATTAGAGCTGGAGCATTTCAGTGTTCCAGAAGCACAGTTTAAACTTTAAACACAAAAATGTGATTACTTATTAAAGCAGAATTTTTTACAACTCTTTGAATATCTACCCTTAGTACATACTTCAATATTCTATTAGAACATAGGTATCTATTTTTACTTGTCCTAGATTTTCTTACATTAAGTACTGCTCTAGTCTGAGTTATATAACATTGCAGGGTATAGCCTGTATTTTGTTGTTTTTGTAATGCTAAAAATGTTATGTTTTAAACATTTCATAATGTATATTGATTTTCTTTTTGATATTAAGCTTCAGCTATCTAGTACTCTTGGTGTTACATATATTAAGCTAGCTCCCTTCTCTACAGTCAACCACATATATAAAGTTCATTCAGTTTATTTATACAGTATTCAGATATGTCAGTGGAAATTTATCTAGAGTTATCTGTTTAACTGTCAAAGCAATAATTTTATATCATTAATCTCTGCATTACTTACACGTTAAAAATGTGCAGCTTTCTAAGTTGCAGTTCCAGGTGATTATATATGCAATGAATGACAGTTAGTGCATGCCATTCTTTTTTTTTCTGTTTTTAGTTCCCTCAAAAAGCTAGACAACTGCATTCTTACTCTATAAACCCTCACATAATTAAAACTAAGTGAGCGAATTAGGCTAAATATTTGAAAACCCGCTTGTAACTCTTTGTGACAGGCTGTAACTACAGGGATTTGGAACATCCATATTCTTTACTTCATAACCCTTAGAATTGTATTTATTTCAAAATAATTTCCATTCTTAGCCCCAGCTCTTTACTGCAACATTCTGGTAGACATGTGCAGAATGCAAGGAGGGAATTAATAAGAAATTATTGCAATAATTCTGGAAGAAAGCAATATATTTATTGTTTTTCATTCACTCATTTGACAATAATTGAGTTCCTAATATATTCCAGACAAAATTCTAGGATCTGAGGATTTAGAAGTGGGAAAAGTGTACATGATGTTTTTCCTGAGGCACAGTCGATGCTTAATAAATATTAGTTCTCCTCACCCTCATAACCTTCCTATCTATTATCATATCTCTCTGCACAGCAATTTTTGTGATTTTATTCATCACTGAGGAGAATTTCAATAGGCTTGGGAATAATATCTACAGTTTTATAGTATGTAAAACTTAGGTAGGTCTGGTTTCCAGTTGCTTTTTCTAGTTTATATTCTGCATAACTTTTTCATGGATTTTTCTTAATATAGGGTGTTGATCTATGTAGATAGTTACATAGGCATTCAGATTTCCTCCAGAAGTTAGGTTGGGGCCCTGATCCTTGTGTCTCAATGAAGAAAAGTAGAAGGAGACAAAAAAGAGAAAAGTCCTTAGTCAAATACAGTTAAATCCCTTTTCCAGTTTTATCAGTTCAGTAATTTCTTTCTTCTCCTTTGCACATGAGTAAGTACAAGGTTGACAAAATGGATAAAAATTCTCCTTTCATAACTTTCTCTCTTTAGAGTACAGCAAAATGTCCTCTAACCTCTAAAAACCTAAGAAATGAAACTTAAGTTTTTTTTCCCTATTAAGTGGTTTACTCAAATGAAATCACGGTAACCTTTCAATGTTGACTATCTCCATGTTCTCTCAAACATTGTTTGTAGCTACATATTTATTTAATGTATGTTCAAGTTTTGAATATAGAATTGTGAATTTATTCTCATGCTTCAGATAGTTATCAATTTAAATAAAATCTCAGATAATACTGAATAATACTCTTGCATACTTGAAATTTGCTAAGAGTAGATCTCATCACATGTCCAAAAAATTGTAACAATGGAAAGTGATGTGGGTATGTTAACTCACTTGATCCTGATAATCATTTTACATTGCATATGCAATCAAATCATCACATGGTACACTTGAAGTATACAAAATTTGTGTCAATTATATTTCTATAAAGCTGAAAAATAGATAAAGTCTCAGCACTGTGCTTTCATTAACTATATCTATTCTCTTACCAAGACGATGCCAGATATTCTTATGACACTTTTATAAGAAAAATAATAGAAAGTTTAAAAAATGTTTAAATTAATAAATGGTTTTTCAGATTTTATATATGTCCTTTAAAAATAATTTTGCACATATACAAGGGTATAATCTGAATAGATATAACATGTTATATGAACACTGCAAATAGCAATTGGTTATCTAACATATAGTGCTAAGCAGGTTTAGGAAGTACAAATGCAAACATTTAAGTTTAAGTATAAATTTAAGCATTATTGGGATCAGTGAACCGTCTTGAATATAGATATATATGTTTTTGGTTGTTATTGATGTGTATATTTAGAGATATACACATATTTAGAGATACATTTGCAAATATTTTTCTATAAACTTTCCTGTGAAGAAAAACTTGGCATTTCCTTCCTGGATGAAATAATATACTTTATTAAATTAAAAAAATAAATAAGCATCAAAATAAAAACCATCTAAGTACAACATTTGCCGGTATAATCTTTGGTATTTTGACTTTCAAATAACAAAAAAAGATAAAAACTTATTATACCCTGAACATCCTAAACAGTAGGCTTACCTGATCTACTAGTTCACAGCTGCATTTCAATATGTCATTCTAACTATAACCGTAATTTGCTTACATGTCTTCCTATACTTGGTGGACTTTTAAATAAATCAAAGATCCTGTATCAAAGTAAAGAGGAATCATTTTTATATGTCTTGAGTTTAAGGGAACTCCTCACAAACACTCATAAAATATTTTTATATGTGTAAAATATTTTTATGGGTGTTTTATGTTATGTAAAAGTCATGGGAAGCTATATTTGCATTTGAAAAGATAAAGAGTATTTGGTTTTAAAATATTTCCCAAAGGGAAGAAAACCATGTTTTAAAAATATATGTGTGGTCATCAGCTTTTTTATATACTCAAATGAAACAGTAAAGGCAAATGTGGGACATACACATTTATACCCTTTTTGAAGTTTCCTTGACAGATGCCACTCAACAATCTTGACTTAATCCTTGGAAGTGCTCTCAATATGATGTTCCAGACAATATTCAGATTGACAAAAATTAGCCCTCCCCTGGTCTCAGAACGCTGTATTCTTCATGGCTAACCAACCATGGTAGTCTCTTTTACTTGTGTCACTACAGGGTTTTTGAGGTCTCAGGAGAACTTAATGCTCATGACAGCAAAACATAAGTTATTCCCTCCCTTGGGTTAAAGCAAAATGCTATAGTAGCAGTGATTGGCTATCAAAGCATAATAATAGGGCAGGTGATATAGCAAAAACATAGATTTTGGAATCAGAAATTAGTTTCTCAATAGTGTTGTCTTCTGCTAGCATCCATGAGACTTTGGCCAACTTGTCAGTTCCCAATAGTAATATTAAGAAAACAATGGTGAAACCCTGTCTCTACCAAAAATACAAAAAAAATAGCCATGAATGGTGGCTCATGCCTGCAGTCTGCACTACTTGGGAGGCTGAGGCAGGAGTATCGCTTGAACCTGAGAGGTGGAGGTTGCAGTGAGCCGAGATTGCACCACTGCACTCCAGCCTGAGTGACAAAGCGAGACTCCATCTTCAAAAAAAAACAACTATGGGCCAATATGGCTGATAAACAGTAATGCAAAAATCTTCAATAAAATATTTGCAAACTGAATTAAACAACATTTCAAGAAGATTATACATCATGATCAAGTGGGATTGATCCCTGGCATACAAGTCTGTTTCACATATGCAAATCAATTAAAATGATATATCACATTAACAGAATGAGAGATGAAAACCATATGATGATCTCAGTTGATGCAGAAGAAACATTTGACAAGTTTCAGCATACTTTCTTGACAAAAAATACTTTAAATGGTTTAAGTATGGAAGGAAAGTTTTTCAACCAAATCAGAGCCATTTACAAAAATGACACAGCTAACATTATAATCGATGAGAAACAACTAAAATCTTTCCTACTAAGGTCTGGTACAAGGCAAGGATGCCCACTCTCACTACTTATATTCAACATAGTACTGAAGGTACTAGCAAGAGCAATCATAAAACAAAATAAAATAAAATAAAATAAAAGCATCCAAATTGGAAAGGAAGAGGTAAAATCATCTCTATTACAGATAGCATACTCCTATATGTAGAAAACCTCAAAGATTCTATTAAAAATATTTAGAACTAATAAATGGCTTCAGTAAAGTTGCAGAATACAAAATCAATATATGCAAATCCATAGTATTTTTATACAAAAATAACAACGAATCTGAAAAAGCAGTTAAGGGAATGATCCCATTAGTGATAGTATCAAAAAGTAAAGTAGGAATGAATTTAACCAAGGAGGTGAAAGATTTGTACACTGAAAACTATAAAGCAATGATGAAAGGAATTGAAGAAGACAAAAAAATGGAATGATATTCCTTGTTCGTAGACCGGTAGAATAAATATTGTTAAAATGTCCATACTAAGCAAAGTAATATGAAGATTTAATGCAATCCCTATAAAAATTCCAATGGTATTCTTCACAGAAGTAGGAAAAACAATGCAGAAATTTGTACAGAACTACTAAAAACCCTAAATAGCAATACTGAGAAAGAAAAAGAAAGCTGGAGGCATCACAATTCCCGATTTAAAATTACATGCAAGGTTTCAGTAATCAAAATACTATCATACTGGCCTAAAAACAATAAAACAAGCCAATGGAACAAAATAGAGATCCTAGAAATAAATCCAAGCATATATTATCAGCTAATCTTCCACCAGGTCATCAAGAAGACACATGGAGAAAGGAGAGACACTTCAATAAATGGTGCTGGGAAAACCGAATTTCCACATGCAAAAAAATTAAACTGACCCTTGTCTTATACAATACACAAAAATAAACTCAAAATAGATAAAAGATGTAAGACTTTAAACCATAAAACTCCTGGGAGAGAACACAGGCAGAAAGCTCCTTCAAATTGACCTTGGCAATGATTTTTCTTTTTTAATTTCACAGCGAAAGCCTAGGCTACAAAAGCAAAAATAAATAAATGATTCCACACAAGACTGAAAAACTTCTGAACAGCGAAGGAAATGATCAACAAATGATAGGGCAAACTATATACTGGAAACATTGTAAACTACATATCTGATATAGGGTTAATATATAAAACTTATAAAGAACTCATACCATTCAATAGCAGAAAACAACCTGATTAAAAAATGAGTAAAGAACCTGGATGGACACTTCTTCGATGAAAAATATAATAATTGCGAGATAATATATGAAAAGGTGCTCGGCATCATTAATCAGCAGGAAAATAAAATTAAAACTACTGTAAGACATCATTTCACACTTATTATGACCTTTATTTAACAGACAAGAGATAAATATTGGTGAGGGTATGGAGAAAAGATAACCTTAGCACACTGTTGGTGGGAATGCAGATTGGTAAATGTATAATATAAAACAGTATGGCAGTTCCTTAACAAATTAAAAATAGAATTACCATACAGCCCAGCAAGTCCTCTTCTAGGTATATACCCAAAGGAAGTGAAATCATCACCACCTCCTAAAAATATTTTCATTGCAGCATTATTCACAATAGCCAAACATGGAAACAACCTAAGTGTCTATGGACAGACAAATGAATAAAGAAACTGTGAGATATAGATACATAGAGATAAATGACGGAATATTATTTGGTCATTAAAAGAATAAAATCCTGCCATTTGCCACAATATAGACAAACCTGTAGGACATTACACTAAGTGAAATAAACCACAGAAAGAAAAATACTGCATTTTATCACTTATTTGTGGAATCCAAAACAAAGTAAATTAAACAAAGATGGAAAATAAAACCATGCTTACTATGGGCTAGAGGTGGAGAAGAAAATGGGAAGATGTAAGACAAAGGATAAAAGTGGAAAATGAAGGATGAACAAGTCTTTATATCTAATGTACAACATGAGGACTACAGTTAATAACATTGGTCTGTATCAGGGATTTTTGTTAAATAAGTAGACTTGAGCTACTCTAGTCACAAAAAGGAAATATGTGAGTGAGATGATCTGCTTCACTGTAGTAACCATTTTAATATCTATATGTATCCCATAACACCATGTGGTAAACTTCAAATCTATACAATGAAATTTATTTTTTTAAAGTAAATATTCAGGAAAAAATTCAAGAAATTGTTTGCAGGATTTTCCCTCTTTAAAATCAGAATTTTGCCCCCCTCAAAAAGAGCTAGTACTTTTAATATTTATTATATGCTAAGGAACTAGTATAAATTAGCTTACTCAATCTTCAAAATAGTTCCAGTAAGTAGGAACTTTTATTTTGTACAATTGCAAATATGAAATTAAATTTTTAAAGATATCAAATCCATTGTTATTAAAAGTTAAGAAGAGAGTTGAATCAATGCTGTTGTCTCTAAAACCCACAATCTTAATGTTATTTTACCTTTTTCCATTTTAAACTGTGTAACTCTAAAAGTATGTAATTGTTTAATCATCTACTATGATTAATACTAATCATATTAACTGATCATATCATAATATGGTCTAATACTGTACTGTATTACAAGCATTATGAAAGAAGAACACATTTGTTTCTTGTTCACAAATATAATCCCAATACCCAAAACACTGTCTGCCAAATACTTGAATTTACATGAATATTGAATAACTTGGTCTTTGAAAGATTAAACATGTAAGAGCTTCTCAATGATTCCAGATAATATTACAAAAACCATGGGTTCACAATTCACAAATACTTGATGATATGTGTTCACCGAATTACTTATTTTTCAAATTCTGTTTTATTAATTAATCAAAATATATAGTATAATTGTGTGATTTATTTAAAATTGATTATGACTCCACAATTTCAATGCCTGTATTTTTACTTCTATTAATAATTGCAGATTGTATCATGTTTATTATGTGAGCCTATGAAGAAAAGGCTAGAGCAACATTAAATTATATAAATTTAACATTTGTTCAAAGTGAAAACTAAATATGTAAGTGCTTATGCCGCAGAAGGAATTTTCATATTAATTGTAGTAGAGAAAAATGATTTAGTATTGAGTTACCATAAGGATCTCATAAGTTACATACTTTTAATACAAAACAATTGGTATCACATTCGTTTCTATCAAATTCATATTCATTGTGCTCATTAGTCAGGTAAGCAACCTCAGTGGTAACATTAAAAAAGTGTAGTTAATTTTAATTGTATTAGTTTCTTAGAATGATTTACAATTTATTGTTAAACTACTGTGTTTCTATAATATGTAAAGACATAAACAAAATGAGTTAAAATCACTTTATCCAGTAAATATTTTCCAAGGAGTCTGTCTATTGTAGGGGCTCAGTCAGGATGGTGGGAAAAACTGTAAAATAAAGACAAACTTTCTTGGAAGGCCAGAAGGTTTTTGCAAAAGCCTCAGGATTGAGTTATGGCTGAAGGCAGCCTAATCCTCTTTGAGCTATACCAAGGGTAATTAACATAAGAATGTAGAGGAGTCTAGAAAATAAAGGGTATTACCTAAAGTATAATAAAAAAAAAAAAAATGTGGTTGGGGTTGGGCGCGGTGGCTCGCGCCTGTGATCCCAACACTTTGGGAGGCCGAGGTGGGCAGCTCACCTGACGTCAGGAGTTCAGGACCAGCCTGACCAGCATGATGAAACCCCGTCTCTACTAAAAATACAAAAACTACCTGGGCATGGTGGCACGTGCCTGTAGTCCCAGCTACTCAGGAGGCTGAGTCAGGATAATCACTTGAACCTGGGAGGAAGAGGTTGTGGTGAGCTGAGATTGTCCCATTGCACTCCAGCCTGGGCTACAAAAGCCAAACTCCGTTAAAAAAAAAAAAATGTGGTTGGTTCCTCTGGCAACCAGCCCTTCTGAAGCAGTCTAGGAACTTCCAGCCACCCAGGCATCTCAATAGCATCCCACAGGCTTTCTTACCATGCTGCAGATCTGAAAGAACTTAGAGGCCCTTGTGTCAGGAACCTGGGACTAAGACCAAATATTAAAACAGAAGGTGCTCCTATTACCTCTATCACTAAGGACTTTATAAGAGCTTTAGAAGCTTTGTGCCAGGAACCAGGGGCAAATACCAAATATATATTTCTTTTCTTGTATTTGAGACAGAGTCTCACTCTCCCACCCAGGCTGGAGTGCAGTGATGTGATCGTAGCTCACTGCAGCCTTGACCTCCTAGGCCAAAGCAATCCTTCCACCTTAACCTCTCTGGTAGCTGGGACTGCGGGTGTGCATCACCATGCCCAGCTGATTTTCATTTTAATTTTGTAAAGGCAGGGTCTTGCTATGTTGCCAAGGCTGATCTTGAACTCTTAGCCTCAAGCATTCCTTCCTCTTTGGCCTCCCAAAGTGTTGGGATTACAGATGGGAGCCCCCATGCCCACCAATCACAACGATCTTTATAAGAGAAAGGAGGTAGGAGAGTCAGAATTAGAGAAGGAGATGTGGTGATGGAAGAAGAGGTCAGAGAGGAAGATTTGAAGATGCTGTGTGGGGAGCCAAATTCACATTCCCATGCATTGGCAAGGCCTGCAGACAGGGAAGTAGGTGGCATGGCAAGGACCCCACCGAAGATCCTGTTATGGGCACCTTCCTGTTCTTACCAGATCAGTGAAGTGCTGTGAATGGCTTTTCATAGTTAATAGTTAGCACAGGGCAGACTGCAGAGGCCGCATCAAAGGAAGACGAAGATAGTTATTGTGTGAACTTTTGACCCCTGGCATGTATGAAAACACTGAATAAACCAGAGCTGTTGACGCTTCCCTATCAGGGAACCGTCCCTCCAAAAAAAAAAAAAAAAAAAGAAAATAAAGGGTATTCAGTTAGGAAAAGAGGAAGTCAAATTGTCCCTGTTTGCAGATGGCATGATTGTATATCTAGAAAACTCCATTGTCTCAGCCCAAAATCTCCTTAAGCTGATTAGCAACTTCAGCAAAGTCTCAGGATACACAATCAATGTACAAAAATCACAAGCATTCTTGTACACCAATAACAGACAAACAGAGAGCCAAATCATGAGTGAACTCCCATTCACAATTGCTTCAAAGAGAATAAAATACCTAGGAATCTAACTTACAAGGGATGTGAAGGACCTCTTCAAGGAGAACTACAAACCACTGCTCAATGAAATCAAAGAGGATACAAACAAATGGAAGAACATTCCATGCTCATGGGTTGGAAGAAGCAATATCGTGAAAATGGCCATACTGCCCAAGGTAATTTATAGATTCAATGCCATCCCCATCAAGCTACCAATGACTTTCTTCACAGAATTGGAAAAAACTACTTTAAAGTTCATATGGAACCAAAAAAGAGCCTGCATCTCCAAGTCAATCCTAAGCCAAAAGAACAAAGCTGGAGGCATCATGCTACCTGACTTCAAACTATACTACAAGGCTACAGTAACCAAAACAGCATGGTACTGGTACCACAACAGAGACATAGATCAATGGAACACAACAGAGCCCTCAGAAATGATGCCAAATATCTACAACTATCTGATCTTCGACAAACCTGACAAAAACAAGAAATGGGGAAAGGATTCCCTATTCAATAAATGGTGCTGGGAAAACTGGCTAGCCATATGTAGAAAGCTGAAACTGGATCCCTTCCTTACACCTTATACAAAAATTAATTCAAGATGGATTAAGGACTTAAATGTTAGACCTAAAACCATTAAAATCCTACAAGAAAACCTAGGCAATACCATTCAGGATATAGGCGTGGGCAAGGACTTCATGTCTAAAACACCAAAAGCAATGGCAACAAAAGCCAAAATTGACAAATGGGATCTAATTAAACTAAAGAGCTTCTGCATAGCAAAAGAAACTACCATCAGAGTGAACAGGCAACCTACAGAATGGGAGAAAATTTTTGCAACCTACTCATCTGACAAAGGGCTAATATCCAGAATCTACAATGAACTCAAACAAATTTACAAGAAAAAAACAAACAACCCCATCAAAAAGTGGGCAAAGGAAATGAACAGACACTTCTCAAAAGAAGACATTTATGCAGCCAAGAAACACATGAAGAAATGCTCATCATCACTGGCCATCAGAGAAATGCAAATCAAAACCACAGTGAGATACCATCTCACACCAATTAGAATGGCCATCATTAAAAAATCAGGAAACAACAGGTGCTGAAGAGGATGTGGAGAAACAGGAACACTTTTACACTGCTGGTGGGACTGTAAACTAGTTCAACCATTGTGGAAGTCAGTGTGGCAATTCCTCAGGGATCTAGAACTAGAAATACCATTTGACCCAGCCATCCCATTACTGGGTATATACCCAAAGGACTATAAATCATGCTGCTATAAAGACACATGCACACGTATGTTTATTGCGGCACTATTCACAATAGCAAAGAATTGGAACCAACCCAAATGTCCAACAACGATAGACTGGATTAAGAAAATGTGGCACATATACACCACAGAATACTATGCAGCCATAAAAAATGATGAGTTCATGTCCTTTGTAGGGACATGGATGAAACTGGAAAACATCATTCTCAGTAAACTATCGCAAGGACAAAAAACCAAACACCGCATGTTCTCACTCATAGGTGGGAATTGAACAATGAGAACTCATGGACACAGGAAGGGGAACATCACACTCCGGGGACTGTTGTGGGGTTGGGGGAGGGGGGAGGGACAGCATTAGGAGAAATACCTAATGCTAAATGACGAGTTAATGGGTGCAGGAAATCAACATGGCACATGGATACATATGTAACAAACCTGCACATTGTGTACATGTACCCTAAAACCTAAAGTATAATAATAAAAAAAAATTCACTAGACTTGTAAAACACAATAAAATTTTTCGACTGAATTAAAAAAAAAGAATGTAGAGGAGTCTATCTAAATAGCTTGTCTACTCATGTGATACTAAGACTAATCTTTGACCATCCACAGGTGCATGATTACTCTCTACTCAGGGGGTCAGCAATGGTAATTACCTTCTAATGGTGTTTTCTTGAGACTTTTGTCACTTAATGCATGCTGAATAAATGCCAGGAGGGCCAGCAAATTTAGGCCATGGCTGCCGACTCTTTACAGCACCTTCCTTGGTGTCTGTGAGGGGTCCGGACACTCAGCTGGACTGACAAGCAGAGTATCTGTGTCACTGTACATTATTCATCCGTCATTGGGTCAGGGTTTGCATGATGGACCTCTGCAATCCGTAACTTTTTAAGAAACACTTATCTAAATTCAATAATTTGGAAGTCAAAGATGTATTTGCAAAGAAAATTGACTTTTCATTTAGACTTTCCCGCCTTCCTCCCTTCAACCTCTAGAATCACCCAGGGCTCCTGGATTATAATGGCAGTCTGAGACTTTGGAGCCAGGAAAAGGAGCCTCATGACACATCATTCCTGCTGGAGCATTTGTGATGCTGGCTGTGGACCTGGTGACTATGCCTCCAGGGACAGTCTACATGTCAGTTGTCCACAACACAGGTTGGACAGGGTCAAGGTAGCTTCCTTTTGCTTCCTGGGGAATCCTTCTTAATGTGCCCTGATTTGCCATAGTTGTAGAAATTAGCAGGTGCACCTCAGAAATCCTGGGTTTTATAGGCTTTCAGAGTGGCCACTAGAGCCTCTGCCTTTTTCTTGTGCTTCCTCTCTTTCTCCTGAGCCTCCTAATTGCTATTGTAAAAGGCCGAGGTGGCCACCTTCAGGTTTTCCAAAGTGCTGTCTGGTTCTGTGGCCTGTTTTTGCAACTTCCTCCAGATTTCAGGGGCTGCCTGAGTTATAAACTTGTCTTTCGAAATTAGCTGTCCTTCAATTGAATCAAGAGACAGGGCAGTGTGTTTTACCAAGGCTTCTTTCAGTCTTTTCAAGAAGGCTGAGTAATTTTTATCTGATTTCTTCACCCATGGATCCAGAGGAGCTAGTTGGCAGGAGTAATCATGCTCACTTGTGCTGTACTCTAGTCCTCTCCTGCTGACTGCCTCTGGGTCTCCCAGATCTAATTGTCCTTTTGGGTTTCCATAATGGAACTTGGAAGATGCTTTGAAGCAACTGAACTTGGGTAAGAACTTTTAATGGAGGGGGGTTCCTCAGTCAATCTCTTAACTGATGTGGGAGTTCAGTCAGGCTGGTGGGAAAAATTTTGAAGACACTTATAAGAAATAGGCACAAACCTTCTTGGAAGGCCAGGGGATTTGCATAAGCTCCAGTAATAGATCTGGCTGAATGCAGCCTGATCTTTTCCTTGAGTAAATAAATTAGGTATAAAAGGATGTAAGAGAGTTTATCTAAATAGATTGTTTACTCATGTGGTCCTAAGACCATCCTTTGATTACCTGCAGGTACATAATTGCTCTCTACTCGGGAGGTCGGCAATGTCAATTACTCTCTGGTGGTGTTTACTCAAGACCTTTGTCATTTAATCTATACTGAATAAATGCGAACTTCACTGGCTGATTAGGGTCACAGCTGCGACTCTTTACAGCACCCTCCTTGGTGTCTGTGAGTGGCCCAGACCCTCAGCCAGACTGACAGGCAAAATATCTGTGTCAGTGTACATTATTCATCCATCATTGGGTCAGGGTCTGTGGGACAGACTTATTCCTTAACAAGCAGATAACATCTTGAGTCAAACCATGGCACCCAAGAAAATGAGAATGGTTAACTTCCAAACATAATTCCATCTTTCTATCTAAATATTACTCTAACTGGATGCAGAATAAGTGTCTTTGAAAAATGTGAGGGTATGATTGACCCCTTCCCCACAGTGGTGATCACATGAGAGTTAACAGCCATCAGGGTAGGTTTTTTTTTTGTGGCTTCCTCATCATACACTCAATTTTCTTACTTACGGATGGGGCAGGGGATTTGGTCCTTATTAGGTTGCCTCAGGAGAATGTGTGGCCAGGGAACTAAAGCCCCTGGGTAGAGGGTTGATAAGGTCCCTTATGGAAAAAATTCCGATTTTATTGGCTTGACAAAGTTTGGAATGTTAATCTGTATCTCTGCCCAGATACTTCTCAGGCAAAGGTTTGCAAGAGAAGTGTGGGGCTTGACAAGCTGCTCCGACAGTAAGCCTCCTAGGAGGAGAAAATTAACTTGCCTCATAGGAGGGCTGTGCAAATTCACTGCAAAGTGCTGAGATCTCACGCAGAAAAAGAAACAGTTTAAACGGAGATGAGGATAGTCACTCAGGGAGAAATAACCTCCAGTGCAATGCCATTGGGTGCTATCATTAGGGGATAAGGAGACATTCAGGTCTAGATCTTGAAATCCCCTTTTCTCTAGGAAATCACAAAACAAAAACCTTTTGAGTTGCATTCCTGAATGCTGATTTTACCCAAGAAAATTGTATCTCTGGATTGCAAAAACACCCACAACATTGTATACATAGAATAGATAGAAGCCATACAGCTGCAAAAGAAAGAAGAAAAATGCAATGGGAAAAGACCAGAAGTTCTCTTACTAACACTGTAACAGGCTTTCAGGAACTGAAGTTAGTCTAGGAGTCTTTGGGTAACTGAAGTGTAGCCTCAAGTAGATATCCTCAGTTGCTCCAGGACCGCCTTCCAATCCTACACAGCACCTAGACCTCCATGAATAGATACCAGATTGGCATAGAGTCAACATTCCCAACACCCAAGGGCAATGGGGGATTGACAAAGTCCTCCCTAGAAAGCCAGTCCTCTGAGTCTTAAGTCTGGAAGCCATACTAGTCACTCTTAGCTGGCCAACAGAAGCCCAGTGTTTTATTTGATCTTGAGAAAATTACTGAGGACAAGTAGACTCAGAAATGAAAATAATGAGTGAGAGGTCTTCTCCTACTCACCCTTGTGATGATCCTGCTTAAGCCCCCAAAATGTTGCAGTCTGCTCAGTCCACAGTTCAGCTAGGTCCGAGTTCTTGTCCCATGACCAAGAAGAATAAGGCATTAGGACACCAGAGAGTGAGTAGAGTAGGATTTATTAAGCAAAAGGAAAGTTCTCAGCAATGAGAGGAGACCGGAAAGCAGGTTGTCAGAAATGAGGCTGAGTACTGGGTCTTTTAGGTGGCAAAAACAAGAAAGTCTTCTGTGGGTTCTGCCCAAATGAAAGGAGTAAAGTTCTCTCTTATTAGTGCCTCATGTTGCATTTGTGCATGTCTGGGTTTGGCCAGGGTGACCATCTTGGTAATTATCCATGAGTGCCTAAATGAAACCTATGGAGGGACTAAAACCACAATGCTAATGTCATATTGATGTATTGTGCCTGCACCTAAGTTGGGATAGTCCCTTCTGAGCAACATTTTAACATAAGGGTGAGTTCTTAACCACATTTCTTTCTGCTAGCTCTAGGGGTGGTGCAGAGTCAGCAGTTGCTGTCCCATGGGTATTTTTCCACTCCTGAGACCCTCTCTCTCTATCTGCCTAAACAGCTTCTGCCTCCTCTCTCACTGGGATTACAGGTGTGAGCTATTGTGCTCAACCTGATCTAAGTATTACTAAGCTTCATCTATCTGCCTACAAACATTCTAGCAAACATGCTGCTTTTATAGATCTGTGTTCCAGATAGGACATTTCTTAATTTAGTCTAATAAAATACTTAGTCAAAAATATTTTACTGTCTTTATATTTGAATCTCAGAGCTATGGTACAAATCTTTAAGATTATGAGATTTCTGCTTTTGATTATAAGTCTTGTATTTTCCATATATTAAATAATTCTGTAAGAAATTTAGTTGTATTCCCATATAATGTATGCAGAACTGAGCTTCTCAGGAGTCCTTAATCCTGGCAATTTATAGAGTAAGCAGCATGGCTAGGATAAAACCCCAAGCTTTCTAAATCCAGAGACATTTTTCCTCCAAAAAACAAATCTTTTCATTATCATTGCTTAATTATTCACTGACTGTGTGTGTTTTAATAAAAACTTACAAATATTATCAAATTGGATGTATTCACTTTCTATCACTGCCATAGCAAATGACCACAAACTTAGTTTGGTAAAACAACACAAATTTATTACATTATACCTCAGTAGGTCAAAAGTCTGAAATGATTCTTTTGGGTCTTACTGCCCTGAAATCAAGGTGCCAGCAGGGCTGCATTTCTTTCTGGAGGCCCTAAAAGAGAATCTGTTTTCTTTACTTATCTAAATTCTAGAGTCCTCCTGCATGTCTTGGCTCATGTCCTCCTTCTCTACATTCACAACTAGTAGCATGGAATCTTCAAATCCCCTGATAACATCCTGGAAAGGTCTTCTAATTTCAGTAATATGTAAGTAGACTAGGGCCATGGAAAACACAGGATAATTTTAAGTCCTTAGCCTTAATCACATCTGCAAAGTCCCTTTGCCACATAAACTAACATATTCACAAGTTTTAAAATTGGGATATGGGCATCAATGGAGATCATTACTCTGCCTATCACAAAAAGTAGCACATTACATTTTTTCCTCATTATTATTTCATTAATATTATGAAATATAAGTAAATAATTAAATAAGTTAATAGAGTTTACATATGTTATCTTGGGACCAAAGAAAGTCATATGAAACAATCTCTGCTTAACAGAAACAAGTCTGTAGTCTTAATATTTAAACATATTTTCCTCTAAATAAGCATCCTTAGACAGAACATATCATGATAACCACCACAAAAAGAATTGAGTCTCATCTGTTAATCAATTTTTTATGTGTTTCTCTGTATGCATCTAGGTATATGTGTTTCTTTCTACACATATCATGTATTTCTACATGAACAAAAGGTTAAACAATGATAATCATTCTACCCATTTAAACTAAATGCAGGGATTTTTACTTGTCTTTGTTACTTTTATAAAATATGTATTTTAAAAATGGGTTTTACAAATTTTCTTATCTTCTTGTAGGAAATGAGATACACAGAAAGCTACCACAGAGTAGGAGAAATTAATTGATTATTAAGACAAAATGCAAATTAAAACTTTGCACATAATGCAATTTTTAATTTTCTTTTTGTCTAAAATCTCACAGTAATTTATTTTTGTCTTTTTTAGCACAGATTAAATAATTACAAACTCATTGAGACATTAGAAATCCGCAGGTTTAGTCAATTTGCTGATAGTCAGGACTATGTTTATAGTAACATTAAAATGATGATGTGGGAAGTTTGATTTTGGGATCATTACAAATGACCTTAGCATCGCTCACATTCTGCTTTTCATTTGGCTACATTTGCTGCCCATAAACAACTATTAGTGTTTAATTCCTTTCAAAAAGGATTTGGTGATTTTTGAACACGTATACTTTGCACAGAGACAATATTTTTATGTTGTTCTTAATCCTATATGCTTAAAAGAAAATGTAGAATTTGAAAGAAGTAATCTGAGGCAGGTTCTGGACACAATGGTAGACAGAGGAATGTTTTGGACAAGCATAACCTTGACCCATTTTTATTCATTTATTCAATCAATAGTGAGTAAACATAGAATGTTGGAATAGAATTCAAAATTTAGCATAACAACAGTTGCTATGTACCATGTTTACCTACAAGAGTTACGTATGTTTTAAACTGGGTTTAAAACATTTAACAAGGTATACACTGCCCTCACAGATCTCATGGACTAGTAATTAAATGATCTATAGGCTATTATGTCACCATATTTTATATCTAATAACTACTTTGTGGGATTTTTCCCTCCTTTTTCTTCTTTTGAGGGTATTGAACCAGTTATTTTCATGTAAGCAAAGCTGTCCATTTAATTTCTACTGTTTTAAGGTCAAAGGAATAAGATTATCATCTTTGTGAATGGCAGTAGAGATAACATTGTTCAATACATGGGGCTCCTGTCAAGAGAAGTTGTTCTTAGAATTGAATATGTGACATGGTATTAAACAAAAACTAGGACACCTGAATTTTTAGG
This sequence comes from Symphalangus syndactylus, assembly GCF_028878055.3. Taxonomy (NCBI): domain Eukaryota; kingdom Metazoa; phylum Chordata; class Mammalia; order Primates; family Hylobatidae; genus Symphalangus; species Symphalangus syndactylus. Next base: position 49,607,743 of record NC_072440.2, read on the forward strand.
GTATGATGGTGCTGCTAAAGGTTCTGAAGAAAGTTATCGATCTTCTTTAGCCTCCATAATTTAACTTTTTTGAAGTAAGGTAACATAATAGTGATACATGCTACCAAATTTTAAAAATAAATAGAAAACATTCAGGAAAATAGTGCTTTAATTATATATGAAAGTAGATTTCACACCAGCACGTTTTGAGAAAAAAATGTTGCATATGACAGAAATCAACAACTAGATATGAAGAAAATCAAAATGAAGTCATGTAAACATGATCTTATGATGTTGATCCTGTTTATAGTACAAGGAGAAAACTATAATTCATTCTTTATTGTTATCAATCAATCTATCTTGATCTTATACATATACATGGAAATGTTTTATTCTATCTTCTCCTTTACAGGTAGAATGATGACTTGTTAATATTTATGTTATCTCTTTTTAACACAGTGTTTGATATGTGGTAGCCACTGGCATATTTTGATAAACTGAACTACTGCCTTGCTTCATAGCTCATTTGCCATTCCACATATGACAATATATATTCACCATTTCCTATGATCCTTCTCACATCTATAATGGTAGTTGATGCTATTTCGTTGGTATGGTATGCCTCTACTTCCTTTTCCTATGCAGGTAATTCTTCATCTGGTTTAATGCCTCCACATACTTCAGTACACTACTAAAATCTTCCTTTCCATCAAAAGGAAAATCTTTTTCAATTCTCAACCCCATTATGTTCCCAAGGCATCTTCACATAGTTTTTAGTATTACAATTATGTTACTGTTTGCAAGTTATTATTTAGTTTGACTTTCTCTCCACTGATCTCAGTACCTGCAAGACATCTTTCTTTATGTGAATTGGGTAATCAATTAACAGCCATGACTTGCCATAACTAGTTATCACTATGAGCAACTGTTTTTTTATCTCTGGACTTCAATTTGCTCACTTATATAATATTAATGTTGGAATAGTTAATAGTCACAGTATTTTTAACACATTAAAAATTTACAGTAATAGTCTCCAATGATAATAAAAAACAAAAAATTCAGATAAAAAAACCAGAATATGGAGATCTGTAGTATTCTCTAGTTTTTCCAAGAAGAAAAAAAAAATTCAAACTCATATTATCAACAACAAATAACATTTACATTTCTATATATGTGTATCTATTTATCTATCTATGTATGTTTATAGACGTGTGTACATTATATATACATATATAATCCTTTTAGAAATAACTTTCTGAATTGCTGAGATTATGTTTTTTATATTTCTGCATAAAAAGAAGAGTTGTCCCAAATATTTGGGAGTTTCCTTCTATTTTCCTAATGAAAGGACGAAATGTTTATAATGGCACATTCAGAATGCTACAGAGATTTATTTATTATTTCTTAGAAGCTTACATCAAACCTAATTCAAATTTTTACTTTGTAAAATGTGTTCTCATTTACTTTTCTAATAAAATATGCTCTAAAGAACTCAAGTAAATATAATTGTGTAATATTAATTCCTCACAATATTATCATATTTTCAATCATCCTGATGCTCCACTATTCATTAAGATAAATCATGTAATTCAAATGAAAGCATTAACTCATTCTTTTAACTTTCATAATCCAAAATTCTGAAATATTTGTGCTTCAGGCTCTGCACATGTCACAGATATATGTCATTTTGGAGCTGAAGGTGTTAAGGATACACTATGCCAAAATATGCTGCATTGTCATGTTGATCATTTTGTGTTGAAGGCACTTAAGAAACAGCAGATGCAGGAACGGCTTTCTGACATACTCCTTTTTACTTAAAAGAGGCCATAAAAATTCCTATGAGAAAGGTGCTCTCCCTGTACCAGGAAGAGAACCTTATCACCAGAGACTGGGAATTGACACTAAAATAGATCTGTATAAATGAATATTCTAAAATGATCCTCATTTCCACTAGTTTTCTCCACCCCCCCACCCACCACAAATATCTCCTATTCACTTCCCCACAATTTATTGCCTCTAGCCCAAACCCCTTTGTCTTGTCATTTCCTCACAAATTTATTATTTTGTTGTCAAAAAAGTATAAAAGCTTTCTGCTGTGGCCATTTCTCTGGGTGTTCATTCTCTCATGAAGGTTCCCATATACTTGTAAAAATTTTACAAAAACTTGCATTATTTTCTCCTGTTAAGCTGTCTTATGTTGGTCTAATTCTGAGGCCCAGCCAGGGAACCTAAGTGGGTACAGGAGAATTTTTCTTTTCTCCTCAGCAGAGTCTGTGAATTTTTTGTGCGATCGTAATTTTTCACCTTGCCTTGTTCCCTTTTGACCTCTTGTTCTTCTTTTACTCTTTCATCAATTTCACACAGTCCTTATGTTGCTTCTATACTTATCATTTCTCTACTTCCGAAGTAGGAAGCAAGGCTGGACTCTGGAGGTGGGGCTCAGACACCAAACCAAAATGAGGACTGATGGACAGAAGTACCTTTTTGTAAGATGCACCCACCACTCTGCCATGTCAATTTACCATTGCCATGGCAACACTGAGGCATACCTGCCCCTTTCCGTGGCAATGACCTGATGATCCAAATGTTACTACCGCTTCCCTAGAAATTTCTGCATTAACAGTCCCTTAATCTACATGTAAATAAAAGTGGAAATAAATATGACAGTAAAACTGCACTGAGCTGCTACTGTCAGCATATTGCCTATGGGGTAGCCCTATTCTGCAGAGCAGAATGCAGTCACATTGATGTAACACTGCTGGAGATGTAATACCTCTTCAGTAAAGCTGTTTTCGGCTGGGCGCGGTGGCTCACACCTGTAATACCAGCACTTTGGGAGGCTGAGGTGGGCAGATCACTTGAGGTCAGGAGTTCAAAACCAACCTGGCCAACATGGTGAAACCCTGTCTCTACTAAAAACACACACAAAAAAAGCCATGCACGGTGGTATGCGCCTGTAATCTCAGCTACTTGGGAGTCTGAGGCAGGAGAATTGCTTGAGCCTGGAAGGCAGAGGTTGCAGTGAGCCAAGATCACACCACTGCACTCCAGCCTGGGTGACAGGATGAGACTGTCTCAAAAGAAAAGCTGTTTTCTTCTACCACCAGCTTGCCCTTGAATTATTTCCTGGGCAAAGCCAAGACCCTCTTGGGCTGAGCCCCACTTTGGGACTTGCCAGTACTGCATTTTGTTTTCCATAATCTATTTATTATGCATTTAAGTCTTTCAGGCCATGTACAGTGACTCACATCTATAATGTCAGCACTTGAGGAGGCCAAGGCAGGAGGAGTGCTTCAGCCCAGGAGTTCAAGACCGGCCTGGGCAACATAGCACCCACGTATACAGAAAGTTAAAAAAAAAATAGCCAAGCTTGGTGGCACACACCTGTAGTAATAGCTACTCAGAGGCTGGAGGCAGGAGGATGGCTTGAGGGGGAGTCGAGGTGGCAGTGAACTGTGATAGTGCCACTGCACTCCAGCCTTGGTGACAGAGCCAGACCCTGCCTCAAAAAAAAAAAAGTCCTTCAGTTTAACCATTGAAAAGTTATAGCCAGCTACTGAGGCTTGAGGGGAAAACAGACCATGTATTTAGAGAATTATTAATTGCAAAGATGGTGAAGAAATAAAATTAAAAACATTTTCATTTTCTCATTAAATATTGTTTTTCCATATATATAAAAATATAAAATGATCTAAAAATTCTCTGTTGCAACAACTTTTTATTGCTTTCTCACTCACCTGCTGCTCTCCATGAATAAATTTACTTTTCAAATAAGAGTATGAAATACAACAAAGATGTAATTTCTGAACACAGTAGGAATACAGTAGGAAACGGGGATAAACAAGCACAAATAATTAAGAAAATATTGCATTTATTATTATGATGATTATTATATAACTATAAATTATTATGTTACTGAGGTAATCAAATTCTAAAGATAAGTTGAAAGATCATAATAAAAATATTTTAATTGTAGTTATTTTAGCAATATCCTACCAGTACATAAATGAAGCTTTGTCAAGTCAAAGTCTAGAAAGAATAAGTTTCACTAAAATAAAAATTAAATTGTATGATTGCATCATTGTTTTTAGAGATTCTTTGCAAAGGAAGTCACAAAAAACTTCACTGCAACAATTTTTCTTATAAAAGAGCCATTTAATTGAATAAATTTAGATGATAAAAAGCCTTTTTGTAAATAACTAAATTAAGCAAGAAAATAGAAATAACTTTTGTGGAAGTCATTAAATTACAGTCATAACACTAAAAATAAAAGGCAAAGAAATCTAATAATTCGTCCTTGCCTTACTGCAGATACTGTCCAATAACACAGATTTATGAATTCACCAATTTTTTTGCTTAGCCAGATTTTAAAAATTATTTCTTTACATATTCTCATATTAATTTCTCTTGTATTGCCAAATGCGATAGAGCTTCTGGAAGCAAACAGGAAAGCTGATTCTGAAATCATTTTTTGACACTTTTAGAAAAAAAAGATTATCTCAGAAGGGCAAAGAGATTTTAAAGAGAAGAGCAATGCATAAAATTAGAATTGATCATTTCACATAAAGGAGGAGATTTATTATTTTGTTTTCTAACTGTCTCCTGTGGAAGACTTTGCATCCCAAGGTGCCTATTTTCAATCACAATCACATGATAAGAATGTATATTCACAATTATATTCGAAACAAGTCTATAATAAAAAGATAATTAAAAAGATAACTTCTTGAGATATTATTTCTCTCGTTTTATTTATTTTTCTAGTCATTTTCTATATGTAACAATTCTTTGGTTCTCTTTACTTAAAATTTTTCAAATACCTGTTTTGTGCTAGACGTTTTGATAGATGCTTAGGGCACAAAACACACAAAAAAATGTCATTCTGCTTCATAGAAGCTTACAGTTAAGTATGACTGGCAGATATAAAATGGCAATTTCAATAAAACCTGCAAAGGACACAAAAGATACATGCTGGTTACACGCATGCAAATTGGAGCACAAATGAAGAACACACTACTCTAATAATAGGAAATTTTAAGAAGTCTTCCTAGATGGTGTTAAAAGAGAAAATTCAGCTGAATTAAATTTAAAAGAATTTCATTGAGCACAGAAGGACTCACAAATTGGGCAGTCTCCCAAGACAGAGTAGACTCAGACTCCAGCACAGCCACATGGCTGAGAGGATTTATGGACAGAAAAATGAACCGGACCTACAGAAAACGGAAGTGAGGTACATACACAGCTGGATTGGTTATAGCTCCACGTTGCCTTCCTTATTTGAACACAGTTTGAACAGTTGGCAACATTTGATTGGCCCAAACTCAGTGGTTGCCACAAGAGTAGGCTACAGTCTGTTTACAATTCCATTTAGATTAAGTTCATGATGTACAAAGAAACCTTTAGGCTAAACTTAAAATATATAAGGAGGCAGCTTTAGACTAAACTTGATTTAGCAATGGTCATGTTTGAGGCTGTAAACTGTTAAGCGGAGATTTTGCTACAGGGAAAAAGGAGATCATGAGCAAAGGGAGGAGGTGTCCTTGAACTTCACAGTGTATGAAGCACTGAATTACTGAACCAAATGGCAATAGATCAGACGGAAGACACAGGAGTCTGATCATGGACGTTTATACCGTTTTACGGGAACTTGCCTTTATTCTGGAGGTCATGGAAAGCCAGTGAAGTTTTTGAAATACTTTATTCATTCCATAATTATTTATCACATAGCTACATAGTCTAGGCATTGAGTACAGTGATAAACAAAATGGAAATTGCCCCTGTGCCCACAGAGTTTACAGAACAGTAAGGAAAATATTAATTAAAACAAGTTTGATTATGAAAATGCACAGGAAAATGATAATATTGAATTGCATTTTGAAGAAATCTGTCTTGTGTCAGGATTCAGAATAGATTTGATGATCGTAAATCTAGAGGAAGTAAGGCTCAATAGCACCCAGTTATAATACTCCTGTGAAGGAAACCGAAATATCCCTCTGGAAATACTGAAGATTGCTGAGCTGCAGAAGGTTAAGATGGGGGGATCACTGGGCCTGTACTTGCCTGACGGCAGGGCAGCAATTTACAAAGACCAAAGGTCTTCCTGCCCTCCTGTCTGCCTTTTCCAGCCTAAAGACAGTCTTTTATTATTATTATTTTCTTATTTTTTACAAGGTTTGCTTATCAGCTCAGAGACAGGGTTGCTGGAGGATCTAGGAGCAGACTTCACTCTTCTCGTAAATTTACCTTCCCATAGTTTCCCACCTTTTGGAAACCTGAAACTAATCTCTTCTCTGCTTTGTTGCTATAAGATTTATGGCTGTTTTTAAAATACTATTTAAGCAAGGCTCCTAAGCCACTGCACTGGGAGATAGAGACTCTGGCCTCTCCCAAGTGATGGGTACAGCACATGTCGATAAACTTCTGCTGGTTTTCTCTTCTAATCTGACTTTTGTTTTCAGGAGAGTGTCTCAATTACAAACCTATGAGAGAAACAAAAGAAATTATATTTCCCATACCTGGAAAAAGATGATAAGAAACTTGTTATATGCTAATAATTGTGCACATAGACTTGAGATTTATGTAAAGAGGTAAGATTATAGTATATGTGGTGATTGCTATTATATGGGATATATGATAATTACAGAGAGGTTCTTGGAAAACCTACAGGCTTCTGCTTTGATCAACTTGATGAACAGCAAAATCTTTAACTGACACATAGAAATATCTTTTAAAAAATGGTAATAAGACTGGATGTGGTGGCTCACACCTGTAATCCCAGCACTTTGAGAGGCTGAGGCAGGTGGATCACCTGAGGTCAGGAGCTTGAGAACAGCCTGGCCAACATGGTGAAACCCAATCTCTACCAAAAATACAAAATTATCCAGGCATGATGGCACACACCTGTAATCACAGCTACTGAGGAGGCTGAGGCAGGAGAATCTCTTAGAATCCGGGAAGCAGAGGTTGCAGTGAGCTGAGATCACGCCACTGTGCCCCACCCTGGGCAACAGAGTGAAACTCTGTCTCAAAAAAAAAAAAATAGTAAGACTGTGTGCTCTAATGATTAATACAGTTAATTACTGTTAAAAATATGTGTGCTATTCAGCAGCATGTGTTGCTATTTCTTTCTTATTAACAGGAATAATTTTTCTTCTCAAGTTTTTATCACAAAGCATATGTGATTTAAGCCTTCAGTTATCAAAATAGGGTAAATATTTTCTTACCAGAAGTACAGAGGAATAATTAACAATCAAGTTTTGAGGCAGCAGAATGGTGTGAACCCGGGAGGTGGAGCTTGTAGTGAGCCGAGATCACTCCACTGCACTCCAGCCTGGGCAATAAAGCGAGACTCTGTCTCAAATAATAATAATAATAATAATAATCAAGTATCTGGAAAGGGAGATTGTCTAAGTAAAAAATAATGGAATAAAACACAAAATGAATGATTGAAAGATTTAACTTTATGAATTATACAAAACCTCAGGTACTTAATGGCTTTAAAAATTTATCTGATTTCTGGCTGAACGTGGTGGCTCATGCCAGTAACTCCCGCACTTTGAGAGGCTGAGGTGGGTGGATTGCTTGAGCTCAGAGTTCAAGATCAGCCTGGTCGACATGGTGAAATCTCGCCTCTACAAAAACATACAAAAATTAGCCAAGTATGTTGGTGGACACCTGTATTTCTGCCTACTTGGGAGGCTGAGGTGGTAGGGTCACTTTAACCCAGGAGGTGGGGATTGCAATGAGCCAAGGTCGTGCCACTGCACTCCAGCCTGGGTGACAGAGTGAGACCCTTTCCCCCCCCAAAAAAAGTGTATTTGATTTTTATTATATGCAGCAGCCTGCAAGGTTTTGCAGGATTATTTTTCTCCCTACCTCTTCAGCTTCACCTCACACTAGTGTCTTTAAATTTTCTTTGGACAACCTCATTTAAGTGTCCTGCCTACTTTGGTTATTTCTTACTTATTTCAAGCCATTATTTGTTCAGAAAAACTCCATAGAAACTTTAGCATCACATAATTATTACACACTCTATAAAACATGTATTTTTTCCTTCATAGTGCCTTCCCAAGCTGCAATTTTAGATTTATTTGTTGACAGCTTTATAAAAGCAATGTCTATGCCCACCTGAGCCTATTTTTCTCAATCTTCTATCTCCAAAGTATTGTCTTACCATCTCTAGAATATAATGGCTGTGCAGGAATGGATAACAAATGATAAAAACAAATAAAAATTGATGTGAACAATGAAAAAAATTCAAAGGCAAAAACAAATCCAAAAATATGTGTAGCTGAAAAAGTAATAATTACTAGTTCACAGGAAAAGGAAAAAAATCCAAAAACTAAACAAAAAGTATGAAGAAATCCAAAGACCAAATAGTCTTTTCAACAAATGAGAAATATATTTTGAAAAAACACAAGAATAAAAATGATCACACTAGTTAAAAATATGTATTAAAAGAATATAATGCCACATTTCTTTTTCAAGGTAGCACATATTTGCTAAAATATAGTGAGGCAAGCAACATAATTGATATGTGGTATGAGTATGAATTAGAATAATGATTTTTATAAATAAATATAGTACTATATCAAGCACTTTATAACTATGCCTCAATCACTGTACATATGATAAACTTATTAAGTTGGCATTGATTCCCAAACTTCAGAGACTAAAAACATTCTATTTTCTATAATACATTACTGCTAGAGTTTTTATGTAAAATTAGATTCTACCAATCAAATGCCCTCCTGGATGATATGGAATGCAGAAATAAGTCAGAATCCACATTTCTGTTGTTTTGACTCTTGCTTCTGGCAATAATAGCAGTGTTCATAGTAGGGTCATGATTCATCATGAATGTCACAAAATAGATTTTATGGAGGTGGCTATATCTCATAGATGTGATGGAATCCCTGCAGTCATCACTAACAGCTAGGGCTTCTCAAAGTTCCAAATGCCTGATAGTGTCACCTAGTAGCTACATTTTCTGTTGATTATTCTGTGTTAACCCTGGAGCCTCAGTCTGAAGCTTGTACATCTAACCCTTCCAAATATTTTGTAAGCGGCAGAGTTTTAAAGTGGATTTTTGAAAATAAAAATTACTAATTACAATAAAATATTAAAACACCAAATACATAGGAATAAATATTATGAATGTGTACATAAACCAGTATACTACAAAATAAAACATGCTAAGAGAAAATAAAATGAACTAAAAAAGGAAAGATATCCTATATTTATAGATAGAATACTCAATATTATTACTACATCAATTTGGAATAAATTGATCTATAGACTCAAAATCATAAACTATCAAGAATAATTTTTTGTAGCAATTGACAAGCTAATTCTAAATTTATATTAAAATGAAAGTATCTACAAAAGCCAAAATAATATTGAAAAATAAAGACAGTTGGAGGACATACTCCAACTTATCTGATTTCAAGATTTAGTATAAAGTTACAGGAATAAAGACAGAATGGCATTGGCATGAAAATATACAAAATATACATATATCAACAAAGGTAAATAAAATTTAGAATCCAGAAAAAGACCCACAAATATATGCTCTAATGAATGTCAACAACGTGACAAGGCAAATCAACTGGGAAAGGATAGATTTTTAAACAAACGGTGCTGGGACAAATATCCAGACAGAACAAAATGAATTTACATCCTTACCTCATACCATTAGGAAAAAAAAAAAAACTAACTCAGAATGGCTTTTAGGCCAAAACATAAGAACTAAAGCTATAAGATTGCTAGAGGAAACCTAGAAAATAACAACTCTGTAACCTTGAATTAGACATGAATTATAAACAAGTAGGCTTTGATACTTTTGACTTTATGGAAAAATTTTGCCTTTCAAAATCCACAGTGGATAAAATATTTGAGATGTTTAAAATATATATGATATCTATCTATCATCTGTCTATCTGATTGAGGAGCTGTATCTAGAACATACAAAGAACATTTTCAACCTATTAATAAAAAGACAATCTCAAAAAAGAAACAAAAATTTGAGAAGACACTTCACAAAACACTATAGTCATATCCCTCAGTATCTGTGGGGTATTAGTTCTAAGATCTGCCCTGGATACCAAAATCTGGGATGTTCAAGTCACTTATATAAAATAATGTCGTATTTGTGTATACCATACTGTCAATCTAAATTATTAGAAACAATTAGAGCAATACATTCTAATATAATGATTTTATTTGGGAGCAAGAAGAAACAATTATAATCTAGGATGCACAAATTTAGCAAGCCACATATGCATCCAAAGGAGGGGAGGATAAAGGGAATCTTTTTTTGGAAAAAGGAGAGGTCCATGTAAGCTGCTTGGAAACAGAGTTCATTGGTTCTAGAGGCTCAAAGCCAGAGTTGGCATCATTTCGTTGGCGAATATATCATCACTGAGTAAGTGTTCTTTCAAAAGCATCTTATTTGAATTGCTGCAGTCTTAAAGAATGTTTAGTAATGAACCTTGTCATAGAAATATGTGCATGCATGTAAAATGCATAAGCCATGGAAAAAATATTTATGCGTGAAGGATGTGAGATTATTTCTTGTGGGGTTATTTTTAAATGTTCTTGAAACAGCTTTTATCTTCAGACTTGCAAGCATGAGCTCCTCTCCTTCATGCTCTCCCATCCCCACTTTGCCTGGGTCTGACTAGTGTGACATCCTAAGAGCTGCAACTTTCACACTGTGAACATCTCCAGTATACTATAAATCATCTCTAGATTACTTATAATATCTAGTACAATGTAAATGCTATGTAAATAGTTATTATACCGTATTGTTTAAGGAATAATGACAAGGAAAAAAGTGTGTACATGTTCGGTATAGATGCAATATTTTTTCCCAGAGTATTTTCTTTTTTTTTTTTGAGACAGAGTCTCACTCTGTCCCCAAGGCTGGAGTGCAGTGGCGCCATCTCGGTTCACTGCAAGCTCCGCCTCCTGGGTTTCACGCCATTCTCCTGCCTCAGCCTCCTGAGTAGCTGAGACTACAGGCACCCGCCACCACGCCCAGCTAATTTTTTTGTACTTTTAGTGCAGACGGGGTTTCACGGTGTTAGCCAGGATGGCCTCATTCTCCTGACCTCGTGATCCACCCACCTCGGCCTCCTGAAGTGCTGGGATTACAGGGGTCAGCCACCACGCCCAGCCCCCAGATATTTTCTATCCGTGGCTGGTTGAATTCAGGAATGTGAAACCCATGCATAGGGAGGCACGACTGCATATTTGTTGACTTACCTAGTATTTGCAGTTGTCAATTAGGATAACAAGGCAAACTGAAAGTAATAATCAAGTCTGTATTTACTGTGACTGTGAATACCAGAAGTAAAGAAAAAGTTCCAGGTCTGTGTGTTCTATTTTTTCCCAAAGAATGGTATCAGGCAAGGGTAAAAGGACACACAGGACAGATGGGAGAGAATCATCCCTTTGCCAAGGAAGTCCTAACAAAAGTGTCCTGCCTTTTTATTTTTTTGAGACGGAGTCTCACTTTGTCGCCAGGCTGGAGTGTGCAGTGGCACGATCTCGGCTTACGACAATCTCTGCCTCCCAGGTTCAAGCGAGTCTCCTGCCTCAGCCTCCCGAGTAGCTGGGATTACAGATGTGCACCACCACGCCCTGCTAATTGCTGTATTTTTAGTCAAGACGGGATTTCACCAAGTTGGCCATGCTGTTTTCAAACTCCTGACCTCAGGTGATCCACCCACCTTGGTCTTCCAAAGTGCTGGGATTACAGGCATGAGCCACCCCGCCTGGTCAGTGTTCTGCCTTTTTATGGACTTGAGGGGGCTAGGCAGAAGGAAACTGGAAGGGTGTGGAGTGGAAAACTGCTGAGTCAGAGTGGCAAAAAATGCCCTAGCCAACCTAATTAGGAGGTCTCATGCAGACAAAAGGAGGCATCTGAGCTAGAGATGTAGATATGCATATGTGCAAGGCCAGCTAGAGTGGCCCGAGTTCTTCACTGCAAATTTTTCTAGAAAACTACAATATACTGACTGTGCACCAACATCAAGTGTGATTTGGGAGGGCAGCTTTCTCCCCATAAGGCTTGATAGGCAAAGCTTTGCAATTACCTATGGTTAAGCTTATAAAATTGTGTATAGTATTTTAATCTGGAGCCAGGATACTAATATAAATGACAAATATGCCCAGAAAAACAGCACTCAATTCTAATACTCCTTTATAAGTGCAACTTAAAATGAAATTATTCTACTGATACTGCCTCATTAAAATGGTAATGTTAAAAGAGTGTGGCAGTACTAGGTGCATTGTAATGTAAGGATGTAGAGCAGCTAAAACTCACAAGTTGCTTGATGGGAATTCAAAATGATACGGTTTCTATGAAAGACAGTGGCAATTTCTTATCATGTTAATAGTTTACTCAATGTATGACTCATTAATGAAACTTCTATGTATTTAACTAAGATAAAGAAAATTTAAATCTACAAAAATATTTGTATGTGAATGTTCACAGCAGTTGTAAACATAATAGACTGAAATTTAAAACGACACAAATATTAATTTAATTTCTTTATCTTGGGAAATAAGCATATCATAAGTCATGCTTCCAGAAATGAGAGTCTGCCTTGCCACTAATATGCTGGTGAGTGAATTAGGATGTATAGGGAAACACACACACATTTTTGTGATCAGAGATGAAGTACTGTGTATTGTAAGAGTAGGAAAAACGTATCTTCTACATCAACAAAACTGACAACTTTTGCCTATATTGACCAACAAATAAAACACAAATCACTAAAATTAGAAATAAAAGCTATTACCACTAACCCTTCAGTAATTGAATGAATTATAAGGAAATATGGTGAACCACTTTATGCCAACACATTTGACAACTAAGATGAAATGGAAACATCTCTAGAAAACTACATATTTCTACAATACATTTGAGAAGAAATAGAAATTCTAAATATACCTATAACAAGTAACAAAATCTAATTCATCTGGTGAAATCTTCCCTCAAAGAAACTCCAGTCCTAGATGACTTCACCAGAGTGAAGTTAGAAAAGACTTATTCACCATGATCAAGTTGAATTTATCCCAAGAACGCAATGTTGATTTAAAATCAATGTAATATACTATATTAATAGAATAAAGGGAAAAACACATGCTCATCTCAATAAACACAGACTAAGAATTGACAAAATCAAAGACCATTTTACAGTAAAATTCTGAAAGTACTTGGAATGAAAAGGATATTCCTCAACTTGATAAAAGCATCTACAAAAAAACCTATAAGAACACCATTCTTAACTGTGAAATGATGAAGGGCTTCCCCTTAAGAAAGTGAACGAGGTAAGATTGATGGTTCTCGTTACTTCTTTAAATATTGTGCAGGAGATTTTAGTCAGTGCATTCAGTCAAGAAAAACCAAGAGAGGAGCATTCAAATTGGAAAGGAAAATGTATAACTCTTTATTTGCAGAGGACACGATTTTGTATGTGGAAAATCTACGAAATTCTCAAAAAATTGTAACAAAAACAAATACATCAAACAAATATATCAGAACTATTGAAGTCAAGATCAATCGCATTTCTACATACAAGGAATAATTTGAAAAGAATCAAGAATGAAGTCTTTACATAGGAGTTTCGAAAGGAATAAAATACTTAGAAAAAAATTAGCAAAAGAAGTATAAGACTTGTGCACTGAAAAATTACAAAACTTTGCTGAAATTAAAGATCTAATTAAATAGAATGATGTCACATTTCATGCATTGAAAGACAATATTTTTAAGATGATAGTTTCCCCAAAATTGATTTATAGATTGAGTACGCTCCCTATATGACAAGATCATTATAAAATTTATGTTGATTTTATAAAAGTCAAAACAATTTTGAAAGTGAAGAACAAAGTTGGATGACTTTCTCTTTCTCATTTCAAAATTTACTATAAAGCTACAGTTATCAAGATGGTATGCTACTTACATAGGATAGTTTTATAGTCAATGAAATGGAATTTTCAGTCTTGAAATAAACCCTTATATTTACAGCCAAATGATGATCAACCAAAGTGAAAAGGAAATACATTGAAGAAAGAATAACCTTTTTAAAAACCACTGCTGAGTAAATAAAAGTAGATCTACATATAAAGAGATGAACTTGGACCATTGCTGCACACTATGCACAGAAATTAAATCAAAATATGTTGTCGAATTTTATATATGCATGAAAGTAGTAAAATTTTTAGAAGATAACATGAGAGAAAAACTTCAAGATTTTGACTGAGGCAAATATTTCACAGACACAACACCAAAAGCATGACACACACATGCACACACATACACAAGATAGATTGGATCTCATCAAAATTCTGAATTTTTGCCCTTCAAGATAAGACATTTAAACAAATTAAAAAAAATCATGCAACAGACTGGTAACAAAGTTTTGCAAAATATGTGTCCAACATTACAAAAGATCTCTTATTCCTCAATAATAAGGCAAACAATTCAACTTTTTTTTTTTGAGATGGAGTCTCATTCTGTTGCCCAGTTTGGAATTTAGTGGCATGATCGCGGCTCACTGCAACCTCCACCTCCCAGGTTCAAGCAATTCTCTGTCTCAGCCTCCTGAGTAGCTTGGATTACAGGCACATACCACCACACCCAGCTAATCTTTGTATTTTTAGTAGAGATGGGGTTTCACCATCTTGGCCAGCCTGATCTTGAACTCCTGATCTCGTGATCCACCCACCTAGACCTCCCAAAGTGCTGGGATTACAGGCATGAGCCATCATGCCCGGCCTCCAATTTTAAAAAATAGGCAATGTTAAGGGTTAAATTTCCCCTCCAAAACTCATATTGAAATTTACTTGCCATTGTAACAGTTATTAAGGGGTGGGACATTTAAGAAGAGATTAGGCCTTTAGGGCTCCACCCACATGGGTGGGATTAGTTCCCTTATAAAAGGACAAATTCATTCCCTCCTGGTCTCTTCTCTTTAGCCTTTTGCCATGGAATGACACAGTAAAAAAGACTTGCACCATATATTATTATCCCCTCAATCTTGGACTTCCCAGCTCTAAAACTATGAGGAAATCAATTTCTGTTCTGTATAAGTTACCCATTCTGTGGAGCAGTATGCCTTCTGTATTCACTGGTTCCACATCAACAGGTTCATGTAACATCCATGGTATAATACCTCCATGGACAATACAGTATTCGTGGGATGTGGAGCCTGCAAATAAGGAGGGGCAGATATTTTGTATCCACAGGTTCTTAAAAGGCCAACTCTGGGACTTGAGTGTCCTAGAATTTTGGTATCTGAGGGGATCCTGGAGTAAATCCCCTGAAGTTACAGAAGGCTAACTGTTTTCTGTGAAAACAGCACACAATGGACTAAGACAGGCAATATCTTCAAATAGGTATTTGTTGGGATTGCCCCACAGAAGTCGGATAGATGAGTAAGTTTAATACTCACACCATGAGATTTTCTGGTAAGAACAGTGTAGGATCCCAAGCTGTGTGAAAATGGCTTGACAGAATAGAGAAAAGAAACTTGCTTGACTTTCATGAAGATAAGGGTACAGGGCTGGAGGGTCCTACGTAAATACAAGGTTTGTGTGGTTTAGACTTCCCCAAGACGGGGTCAGTTGGGCTCTTTTATCTGTTTGTCCAGATGTGGGGCAGAAGAGGATCAGGGTGATGGGGCTTGCTTGAAAGCTATAAGCAGTGAAAAGCAGCCAAATATTAAAAATGGAGTCAGATTCTTTATTTAATTTACCCTTGATATTTGCCTAATGAACAAAATATGGCATGTTTCAGTTAATTGAATTTGACCTTATTTAATTAAGCCAATATGACCCTTTAAAGAAGGCATATAGCCTATGGTCAGAAAGGGAGGTGAAAGTTCTATTGATTGCATTGCTCAAGAACTAGAATTGTGTAAATTGTATATTTTGAGAAAAGAAATTAGTATCTTGGTAACTGTCAATAATAGTCTGGAACTTTAAGGAGAATAAGAAACATATTAATGAGATCTAGTATTGTGGCTTTTGTGTCCTTGATTTTTATTTCTGTATTTGTGAAGCAACAGATTTATCTGCAATTCTTTACCCTAAACGTGCAACTTTGGGTAAGGAATTGTTGCAGTCATTAATCAGAATAGAGCAACAGACCATAACCCAAGAATCTGTAAAATTGTGTAGATGGGGACAACTATTGGCCAGGACACCCAGTACTAAGATGACTGCTTAAAACTCAGTGAATTGTACTAACCTGTAGATTCTATCTTTGATAAAAGATGTCCTGATTAAGGGCTGAAGAATAACCATTATGTCTTTTTTGGATTCTGTGGCAAGATATTCTGCATTTATTTAAGTTCAATTATACTGTTGCTCACAAATAGGCCCACCTTGAATGCTGCCACATACAATAAAAGGCAAGCTCCATCATGTGTGATGGGGGTGGCACCATCTGTAAAGTATACAAACTCTCTTTCCTGTTCACTTGGTTGATCCCAAATGCCTTGCCAGGCAGGCAAGTGGTCTGGAGGTGGATAACCACCCCTACCACTGTTGCATCTGACAAGAGAATGAGGACAAGAGGGAGTTATGCCAGAAGACCCAAGTGTGGCTCTATCCTGAGAGTACCATTTGTCTTAAGCTTATGAGATTGGACAACTTAGAGTCTTCATGAGTGGTCCAGAGACTCTAGGAAGCCTCAGCGGTAATGGATTCTCTGCAAGCTACCAATGAGAATGCCTGTTCTATTTCAATTTGGACAGATTTCAGAGCCTTTTCTTGCAGGGGAAACCATTCAAGGTGGGCCTATTTGTGAGTAACAGTATAACTGAGCTTAAATAGATGCAGAATATGTTGCCTGTAGAATTCAAAAAGACCTAAAATTATTGAACTTATTTTAACATATAGGTAATGAGAAGGCCAATAGAAGTTTCTGGACATTGCCAGAGATGAAATGACTCTTTAGCTTATCAAATAACTTTCATCTATTTAAATGAGGTGGCAGGGTCTATGACTACATGTGGGGAAATGGTCCATTTCCTTTTCATGGGTTCTTTTTTAAATGTTTATATGTCTTGAATGAGGGAGGCCAGTGAATCTTCCCAGAGAAGAATATCAACAATGTAATTTCATACTTCTATTACTGGAGAAATTTGGATGTGGTTAAGATCTAGTCTGCCAAAATCATTAGCAAAGTAAGGCTGTTGAGGTACCCAGTGGATAAACAGATAAAGGGCTGTTGAAATAGGCACTGAACAGAACATATTAACCAATCTATCACTGCAAATTATTTACCAGTTGTTGATTTGATGGAATTAGTAATTTTAGTTATGTTGTACATGGGGGCCTTAACAAATGAGACCACAGCATCAACGTGGTAAAATCGACCACAAGGCATCTCTCATTCTTTCCAAATTAGGAACAGGTTAGCCAGAAGTCCCAGCTACTCAGGAGGCTGAGACATGGGAATCCCTTGAGTCCAGGAGTTTGAGTCCAGCCTAGGCAACATAGCAAGATTTCATCTCTAAAACGAACAAATGAAAACAAAAAAATTAATATGCTAAATTGAGCAGTATGGGATAATTATCAGTTCTCTAGAGAGTTATAGGTGATTTATTGTTCTCTGGTGATTTAGATCTTTTATAATAGGTTTCAGTCCTTTAAGCCACTGTTTTAATTCACATTGTGAAGAACTATTTTAACCAAACAAGTATGCCATGGGGTCCCATTCTGCAAGCCAATTATATGTGCCAAAGGTTTAATTTATTACTAATTGAGTAAGAATGTCCATGTTCACTATAAGATATTTTAGGACAATGGGTGATATGCCTATGGAGAATTTAGGTGATGGATCTGATGGTTAACTTGAAGCTTAGTTGTTTGTTTTCTATTTTATACCCAGTATAAGTTATATATACAGGACACCTTGATTAAGTTTATTTGCAACCCCCTGTAAAATATAATTTGATCCCTTTTATTAAAGTAATGAAAATTTTCCAGTTAGCGTATTTCAAAATGTGTTAAAGTTAATTCAGAACCTGTGCCACAGAGGCACAAATCCAATCAATTTACTTTTGTTGTATAGATTTTAAAGTAAATTTTGGAATTTTTTTTCTAATTGTAGACCTCTGCTTTTGTTTTCTGTTTTTGTTTGTTTCCCTCTTTATATGTAGGTTTTGTTTTGTTTTTATTTTTAACTTGTAGTAGTTACTTGCTATACTTCAGAGAGATGGTCTTCTCTGGCTCATAAATTTCTTCCTCCAGAAATTCTCAAATCAGTATCATCAGATTTAGGGGCTTTCTAAATGACAGTGGTGTTTCATGGGGCTTAAGGACCCAATCTCAAGTAAGGTTTTAACCAAAGTAAGAAAGAAATCCCTGTTGGTGGTAGTCTTTGTCATCCTGCTGGCTGTGCCATTGTTGGAGTTACTCTAGAGTGGATAAGCCCCAGATATTGTTTGGATGTTGAGACTGATAAACGGCACATGCATCAAAATGTTGTCAAAAATATGTTACTCACATAATGAGACTTTCTCAGGGAGAACAATATGACCCCCCAAGCTGATCTGAAAGTGGCTTGAGATAACAGGAAAGGAGAATGGATTGGCTTTTATAGTGGTAGGGGTGGAGAGCATGGCAAGGGTTCCCATACACAGGCAAAGAATTGTATGGTTTGAACTTCCCATTGGTACCAAAGAAAGCCTTTCTTATCAGCTTTCTCAGATGTGAGACAGAAAGGGAAGGGGTAGGGCTAGGGCTTGAAAGCTATTAGCAGGCAAACATCACACAAGGATCCAGACTCTTGTAGATGAAAAGGATCAAATTCTGTAAAATATTTGAAAAGATTTATTCTGAACCAAATATGAGTGACCGTGGCCCATAATGCAGCCCTCAGGAGATACCGAGAACATGTGCCCAAGGTGGTCAGGGTGCAGCTTGGTTTTATATATTTTAGGCAGGCATGAGACTTTAATCAAATATGTTAAGGAAATACATTGGTTTGGTCCATAAAGTTGGGTCAAATCAAAGCAGAGTCTTCCAGCTTACAGATAGATTTTTAAATGTTCTGGTTGACAATTGGTTGAATTTATTTGAAGACTAGGATCAATAGAAAGGAATTTCTGGGTTATGATAAAGGACTGTGAAGACCAAAGTTCTTATTTGCAGAGTAAGCCTTCAGGTAGTAGGCTTTAGAGAGAATAGGTTGTAAAATGTTACTTATCAGACTTAAAGTTTGTGTTGATGTTAATGCCCAAAAGGTATAATGGGGCATGTCCAACCCCGACTTTCCATCATGGCCTGAATCAGTCTTTCATGTTAAATTTTAAGAGTGCCCTGGATAAGGAGGAAGTCCATTCAGATGGCTGGGGATGGAGGGGGGGTGGGTTGCTTAGAATTTTATTTCTGGTTTACACTCTTTATTGCAGCATTTCACCAAGGAAGATATTTAAATGGCTAGTAAGAATATGAACAGTGTCCAACATTACTAATCATTAAGGAAATACAAATCAAAATAATTAGATACTTTTTTTACACATACTAGAATATCAATAACAATAAAAGGAACTCAGTAACTAAGATCAGTGAGGAAGTG
This sequence comes from Symphalangus syndactylus, assembly GCF_028878055.3. Classification (NCBI taxonomy): domain Eukaryota; kingdom Metazoa; phylum Chordata; class Mammalia; order Primates; family Hylobatidae; genus Symphalangus; species Symphalangus syndactylus. The sequence continues at coordinate 49,627,316 of NC_072440.2, forward strand.
AAGAAATGGGAATCCTTATACATTGCTATTGGAGATGTAAAATGATACAGCCTCTTCAGAAAATAGTTTGGCAGTTTCTTCAATAGTTAAACATAAATTCACAATAGGACCCAGTGGTATTAGACTGTTTTTCATGCTGTTAATAAAGACATACCCAAGACTGGGCAATTCATAAAAGAAAGAGGTTTATTGGACTTACAGTTCCACATGATTAGGGAAGCCTCACAAACATGGTGGACGGGAAAAAGATCAAATCACATCTTAGGTGGATGGCAGCAGGCAAAGAGAGAGCTTGTGAAGAGAAACTCCCATTTTTAAAACCATCAGGTCTTGTGAGACTCATTCACTATCAGTAGAACAGCATGGGCTAAGCACGGGAAAGAACCGCCCCCATGATTCAATCATCTCCCACGGGGTCTCTCCCACAACACATGGGGATTATGGGAGCTACAAGATGAGATTTGGGTGGGGACACAGAGCCATACCATAACTCCCAGTAATCCCACTCTTGTGTGTCTACATAAGATAAATGAAAACCTATATCCATACAGACTTGTATATGAATATTCTTATGAGCAGTATTCATAATAGCCAAAAATTAGAAATACTCCAGATGTGCATAACTAGTTAATAGTAGACAAAATATGATATATCCATACAATAGAATATTATCCAGCAAGAAAAAGGAGTGGACTACCGACACATGCTAGAACAAGAATGAAACTCAAAAACATGCTACGTGAAAGAAGCCAGACATGCGAGTACTGTTATATGATTTTATGTATTTGAAATATCCAGAAAAGGCAAATCTATAAAGATAGAAAATGAATTAGTGATTATCTGAGGTGAGGGGTAGAGGTAGAACTAGGATTCACAGTAAATGGACATGAAGGACATAATGGGTAATGAAAATATTCTAAAACTGATTTACAGTAGCTTCACAATTTGTAAAGTTTATTTTAAACCATCCTTGAATTGTACTAAATAGGTGAATTATATGATGTATAAATTATGTCTTAATAAAGTTATTTTTCAAACCTTTCATTTGTTTGAGTGTATATCCATATTACAGGCAGCACAGAACTCAGCTAAGTAAAAAATTTAGGCATCACAAGAGACAGTCATTTTGAAAACTATATTAGCAGTAATGTTAGCTAGAGAGAGAGTTCAATTGGCTGCACAGAGAATACAAATAATTGCCTCTGGGCTATTTTAACATGAATAATCTTTCATCTGATATAAAATTATATTGTAACCATTCTTTCTGATGAGAGTGGGATGTTCTAAACTAATTATTTTTATTTCTTTAGTTATCAAACACTTTAATGTAAAATACACATGGAAGCCTAATATTTAAAACAGAAATAAACTCCTTGAAAGCATCTGACATAGTATTAAGCCTCTTCTCTTTAGTCATGAATATTTTGTGGGGTTAGGTGGAAAAGTATTGAACTTTACCTATTCAGTTATGAATAGTGAAAAAATTAAATGTCCTACCAGTCATTATATATGCAGTTACTATTGGTAAAATTGAATTTTTATGAATGTCAGTGAAAACTATCCTTATGTTTAAGACATTTCCTAACCATACATCTGTTGCTTTTTTGAAATGGAGATTTTGAAATTAAAGTGAATAAAAATGTTTTATCTGATAAATTATGAATAGAGATAAATAGAAAAACATGAATTACTGCTTATTTAATGTGTTACTGGTTATTAATGTGAATAGTTAAAGATAATTTTGAGGAAATCATTGACAAATTTGGTAAGTCCACATACACATTTTGTGGAAAAAACACAGCAATAATACTGACGGCTGTGAATAATCTCATTTTAATGGTTGGAATGGCAATTAGTACGCAAAAATACTGTGCACATGAGAGAAGGGAGAAAAAGCATTCCAAAATTTAGTCAAAGAATAACAAGGAAAATTAATGTGAAATAAAGGACTAGTTTATTTGTATTTGTATTGGAAATGAGTCCTTTACTTCACATGAAACACTTAATAAACCTATTTTTAATGAAGTCTTTAATATCAGACACCACTCTGCCTCGGATCAGCATTACATTTAATCCTTAGGGCAAACTTTGAGGTAGTCACTAATATTATCTTCTTTGCATTTTAAAATAAAGATGCAAAGTAAAGTTGCTAATATCGTACAGCTACAAAGGTCTCAGCTGGGATACGAATCCTACCCTATGATGCAAATCTTATCCTTCTCAAAAGTTATGTTCTGGTCTCCCTCTCTGTGCAGGACCTAGGGTGTTCATGGTGCGCCTGTTTTCAGTAACGGCAGTTCCGGCTCTGAGCTGAGGTAGAAAATTCTGAGGACTCCTAAGTTTGTGTTTATGCTTCCTCCAGCCTTTCTCGAATGGCAAGAGGTGTTCTTGGTCCCCCAGTAGGCTTAGACTATGTTGTGGTGGCCCTGGTGGGCCAAGGACAGCCTTCGTGGGTTTTCAGGCAAGCCCCCTAAGCTTCTGGGTCCTCATGGGAACTCGTTCACGCCTTCCAAAGGCTCAGTCAGGCTGACCTGCACTTCAGTTTTCACAATAATAGTTGTAGGCTTTGAGCTGAGGTAGAAAATTCTGAAGACGACTTGGGCAGGCGGTAATGCTTTCTCCAATCTTTCCAGGAAGGCAAGAGCGGTTCCAGGACTCTGGTTCACTGAGTGGAGTTAGAGTAATTTTAGGTACCGATGGAGGGCTGAGGACTCTCTCGTGAGCCTTACGGGCCAGCATGAGTTTGCTGGGCCTCCGAGGGAAATTGTGCATCTTTCTCAAGGCTGATGCAGCCAATGGCATTGTCCCCGGCTAGCCTTTCCTGTCACTGGAGGAGACAGGCGGGACTTGGAATATTTCAGGAGGCTCACGGCAGGACGAGAAGGGACCCAGGGTGCAGTGGGGGGACCTGCAGCCTCCCTGTGTATGTAAGTATTTTGGGGAACTCTGTATTGGTCTCCAAGAAGTTAAAAATTGACTGAACAGGGAAAATCAATTTGATGTTGTATAACAACCATCACAAAAGTAATCCCGTAATAGGGTGCATAATACTGAAGATAATAATGAATAACAAAAAGTTATACTGCATCGCCAGCTTATATTTAAACAAATTTGGGTGATCTTTTGACTTCACCACCTATGATAGACTGAAGAAATGCAATAGTATTCTTTTTTTAATCCTTCAATCAAGAGGTTGAATTCCTCACCATCTGAACCTGAAATGAGCTTGACATAAATGGTCTTGGTTTTATTCTAGGGTCTAAACCTCAAGACGAATTTTAACTTCCATTCTCATGTTCTTGCAATAGTCATGCCACCATGCAATAGTCTTCCACCAAGAGTGCAGGAAGAATGTTGAATGATGACAGACCAAGTGGAAAGTGAGGCCCAGGTGACAGCCAACACAAAGTTCTAAATATGTGAATGAGGTCAAGAATAGTGGTAAAACAAAGACACTTTTGTTTTTTTTTTCAAAGAATAAAAAAGTTGGAAACTACGAAAATTCCATAAAGGTAATTAGAAGGGTGTTTGTTCTTCAGATCATGAAAATAACCTTACATGGAAGCATAGAGACGCAGAAAGGATGAACAATAATAAGAATACATAAATGGGCAAAATCTAAATATTATTCTATTAAAAAATGAGAGGTAGTGCATTGCATGAAACATTAATAAAATATGTTGAATATAAGTAGATAACCAAAGTAATGAGTTAATCGTGATAAGCAAAAATGGAGGTAGTGTTTGAAGGCCATTGAGTTTTCTGTGAGAATGGAAAGTAATTGTGTGTTGAGACATTAAGGGTTCAAGTGGAAATCATTTTCTTCATAGATAACATATTAGAGTTGATAATGTAAAAATTCATGTTGTCACCTCTAGGATAGTCACTTTTAGAAGAAGCTGTAAAAGGTCTGTAACATCCAACAGAAGGAAATATTCAATACTTAAAAAAATCCTAACTTCAAAACAGGATAAGGAAGAAGATGAGTGAGGAGTAGGGGTTGAAATAAGTAGAAAACTATTAATTTGTTAGATTTAATCACATATATAATGGTGACAAGTGAAAAGGATCTATAGAGTTCAATGAAACATGAACATATCAGATTTACTATAAATAAACCCAAATTTATGCTACTTACAATAGTCATTTGAAATCTAGTAATACAAAAAAATGCAAGTAAAATTTGAAGATGGCTGTACAATGCATATCTTAAAGCTGTTCTTTTATTAATATCAGACAAGTATGCTATGAAGTAAAAAGCATTACTGGAAGTAAAGACACCCAATAATAAAAAGTTAAAAAAGAACAGGAAGATATGACCATTGTAAGTATGCATGGAAAATCATAGACTCAAGATACATGAAGCAAAAACTGAAAGAATTAAAAAGAAACATAATCCATAGTCCTGATGGGAAGTTTTTTAAAAGCACAAATCTTTCTAACTTAGAAAACAAACAAAAATATGTAGAGATATTGAACAATAAGATTTGCAAAATTCACCTATTTGAAGTATATAAAGCATCCAATAACTACGGAATACATGGTCTTTTAAGGTGCCAGTGAAATTCTTTGAAATGACCCTATTTTTTTACCCCAAATTGATCCCCTAAAATTTCAAGGGATTAAAATCTTATTGAATATGTTCTCTGACTACATTTCCTAAGTTAAGAGATCAGTTACAAAAATAAATCTAGAAAATGTAATGTTTGGAAATTATGAAAACTATTTAAAATAATCCGTTGGATAAAAGCAAGATCACAATGGATGTTAGAAAATAGTTTATCAATGTGAATATACAATCAAATATAGAAGGCAACTAGAGCCATGCTTCAATGGTAATGTGTACCCTGAAATGCACGTATTTGAAAACAAGGAAACATTTCAACAGATTTTTTTTTAATATTCAAATTAGGGCTGGGTGTGGTGGCTCATGCCTGTAATCCCAGCACCTTGGGAGGCCAAGTCAGGTGGATCACGAGGTCAGGAGATCAAGACCATCCTGGCTAAGGCAGTGAAACCCCATCTCTACTAAAAATACAAAAAATTAGCAGGGCATGGTGGCGGGCGCCTGTAGTCACAGTTACTCGGGAGGCTGAAGCAGGTTGAACCTGGGAGGTGGAGGTTGCAGTGAGCCAAGATCGTGCCACTGCATTCCAGCCTGGGCCGCAGAGCGAGACTCTGTATCAAAAACAACAAAAAAAGGATTTTAATAAAACACAAGGAAAGAAAACTATGGGTCAGTATCTCTGATAAACATTAATGCAAAAATCTTCAATAAAATATTTGCAAACTGAATTCAACAACATATGAAGAAGATTATACATCATGACCAAGTGGGATTGATCCCTGACATGCAAGTCTGCTTTCACACATGCAAATCAATTAAAGTGCTATATAACAACATTAACAGAATGAAAGATGAAAACCATATGATTATTTCAGTTGATGCAGAAGAAACATTTGACAAGGTTCAGCATACTTTCTTGATAAAAAATGCTTTTAATGGTTTAAGTATAGAAGGAAAGTTTCCCAACATAGTAAGAGCCATTTACAAAAATGACACAGCTAACACTATGATCGATGGGAAACAACTAAAAACTTTTCTACTAAGGTCTGGTACAAGGCAAGGATGCCCACTCTCACTACTCATATTCAATGTAGTACTGAAGGTAGTGGCAAGAACAATCATAAAACAAATAAATAAAATAAAATAAAAAGCATCCAAATTGGAAAGGAAGAAGTAAAATTATCTCTATTACAGATAGCACGATCCTATATGTAGAAAACCTCAAAGATTTTATTAAAACTTTTTTAGAATAAATGACTTCAATAAAGTTGCAGAATACAAAATCAACATACACAAATCTGTAGCATTTTTATACAAAAATAACAATGGATCTGAAAAAACAGTTAAGGGAATGGTCCCATTTGTGATAGTATCAAGAAGTAACGTAGGAATAAATTTAACCAAAGAGGTGAAATATTTGTACACTGAAAACTATAAGGCAGTGATGAAAGGAATTGAAGAAGACACAAAAATGGAATGATATTCCTTGTTCATAGACCAGTAGGATAAATATTGTTAGAATATTCATACTAAGGAAAGTAATATGCAGTTTTAATGCAGTTCCTACCAAACTTCCAATGGTATTCCTCACAGAAGTAGGAAAAACAATGCAGAAATTTGTATGGAACCACTAAAAACCCTGAATAGCACTAGCAATACTGAGAAAGAAACAGAAAGTTGGAGGCATCACAATTCCCGATTTAAAATTATATGCAATGTTTCATTAATCAAAATACTATCGTACTTGCCTAAAAACAAAAACACAAACCAATGAAACAAAATAGCTCAGAAATAAATCCAAGAGTATATCATCAGCTAATCTTCCACAAGGTCATCAAGAAGACACATGGGGAAAGGAATGTCTCTTCAGTAAATGGTGCCAGGAAAACTGGATTTCCACATGCAAGAGAATTAAACTGGGCCCTTATCTTATACAATACAAAAAAAAAAAAAAACTCAGAATAGATAAAATATATAAGATGTGTAACCATAAAACTCCTGGGGGAGAACACAGGGGGAAAGCTCCCTCACATTGGCCTTGGCAACGATGTTTTTTTTTTAATTTCACAGCAAAAGCCTAGGCTACAGAAGCAAAATTAAATAAATGATTCCACATGAGACTGAAAAAATTCTGGACAGCAAAGGAAATGATCAGCAAATAAAAGGGTAAACTACGGACCGGAAAAAATTGTAAACTTCATATCTGATATAGGGTTAATATCTAAAACTTATAAAGAACTCATACCCCTTAATAGCAGAAAAAGAACCTGGTTTAAAAATGAGCAAAGGCCCTGGAAGGACTTTTCTTCAATGAAAAATATAACAATGGCCAGCAAATATATGAAAAGGTGCTCAACATCACTAATCAGCAGGAAAATGAAAATTAAAACTATTATGAGACATTATTTCACACTTATGATGACTTTTATCTAATAGACAAGAGATAAATATTGGTGAGGTTTTGGATAAAAGAGAACTTTAGCACACTGTTGGTGGGAATGCAGATTGGTACATCCATAATGTAAAACAGTATGGAAGTTCCTTAACAAATTAAAAATTGAATTACCACACAGCTCAGCAATTCCTCTTCTGGGTGTATACTCAAAGGAGGTGCAATCACCACCTCCTAAAAATATGTTCATTGCAGCATTATTCATAGTAGCCAAACATGGAAACAACCTCAATGTCTACGCAGACAAATGAATAATAAACTGTGAGATATAGATATCTATATATGATGGAATATTACTCAGTCATTAAAAAGAGTAAAATCCTGCCATTTGCCACAACATGGATGAACCTGTAGGACATTACACTAAGTGAAATAAACCACAGAAAGAAAAACATTGCGTTTTCTCACATATTTGTGGAATCCAAAACAAAGTCAATTAAACAAAGATGGAAAATAAAACCATGCTTACTATGGGCTAGAAGTGGAGAAGAAAATGGGAAGATGCAAGACAAAGAATAAAAGTGGCAAACGTAGGATGAACAAGTCTTTATATCTAATATACGACATGAGGACTATAGTTAATAACATTGGGCTGTATTAGGGATTTACTCTTGTCACAAAAAGGAAGTATGTGAGGGAGATGATCTGCTTCACTATAGTAAAACATTTTAATGTCTATATGTATCCCATAACATCATGTGGTAAACTTCAAATCTATACAATAAAATTTATTTTTTAAAGTAGATTTTCAGGAAAAAAAATTCAAGAAATTGTTTGCAGGATTTTCTCTCTTGTGGCATTTCCCTGAAATTCTTATAAAAATAAATTTTTATTTGATGTTGAAAAAAAATCAGAATTTTGTCCCCCTCAAAAAGAGCTAGTACTTTTAACATTTATTATATGCTAAGGAGCTAATATAAATTAGCTTAATCAATCTTCAAAATAGTTGCAGTAAGTAGGAACTTTCATTTTGTACATTTGCAAATATGAAATTAAGTTTTTAAATATAGCAAATTCTATTGTTATTAAAAGTTGTTAAGAGGGGCCTTGAATCAATGCTGTTGTCTCTAAAACCCACACACTTAGTGTTATTTTATGTTTTTCCATTTTCAACTATTTAATAGTAAAAGTATGTAGTTGTTTAATCATCTAATATCTGTACTGTACTGTGTTACCAGCATTATGAAAGAAGAGCACATTTGTTTCTTGTTCAGAAATATAATCCCAATACCCAAAACACTGTCTGCCAAATACTTGAATTTGGATGAATACTGAATAACTTGGTCTTTGAAAGATTAAACATGTAAGAGCTGCTCAATGATTCCAGACAATATTACAAAAACCATGGGTTCACAAATCACCAAATACTTGATATGTGTTCACCCAATTATATATTTTTCAAATTCTGTTTTTCTAATTAATCAAAATATATAGTGTATTATAATTTTATGACTTACTTAAAATTGATTATGACTCCATAATTTCAATGCATGTATTATTACCTCTATTAATAATTACAGATTGTATCATGTTTATTGTGTGAGCCTAGGAAGAAAAGGCCAGAGCAATATTAAATTATATAAATTCAACATTTGTTCAAAGTGAAAACTAAAGGTATAAGTGCTTATGCTGCAAAAGGACTTTTCACATTAATTGTAGTAGAGAAAAATGATGTAAAGTATTTAGCTACCATAAGGATCTCATAAGTTACATATTTTAAATTCAAAACTATTGGTACCACATTCATTCATATCAAATTCAAATTTAATGTGTTCATTCGGAAAGCAACATCAATGGTAACATTAAAAAAGTGTTAATTTTAATTGTATTAGATTCTTAGTTTACAATTTATTATTAAACTACTGTGTCTCTATAATCTCTAAGGATATAAACAAAATTAGTTAAAATAACTTTATCCAGTAAATATTTTCCAAGGAGACTATCTGTAACTTTTTAAGAAATACTTATCTAAAATGCAATAATTTGGAAGTCAGATGACATATTTGCCAACCAAAATTGATTTTTCACTTCAGACTTTCCCACCTTCAACCTCCAGAATCACCCAGAACTCTTGGATTGTAATGACAGTCTGAGCTGTTGGAGCCAGGAAGAGGAGCCCTGTGACACATCAGTCCTGCTGGACCATTTGTGAGGCTGGCTGTGGACCTGGTGACCTATGCCTCCAGGGACAGTCCACATCCCAGTTGTCTCCAACACAGGCTGGACAGGGTCGAGGTAGCTTCCTTTTGCTTCCTGGGCAATCCTTCTTAATGCCAGTGCATTCCAGCCTGGGCTACAGAGGGAGACTGTCTCAAAAAAACAAAAACCAAACAAACAAAACTTCAAATTAAACTCAGTGAAAATACAGGAAAGGATTAAGAAAATAAGGAACTAATGTAGAGGACAAAAATACAAGAAACAAGACCAGCAAAGTTAGGAGTTGATTCAAAAGAATCAAAGTTCTAATAAAATCGAAAAATTGCAAAATGAGAGACAGAGAGAATGCAGTGTCCATACCTACAGTCAATACCAAGACTGAAAAAGAGGACATCATATTGGAGACCCACAGAAATAAAAAACTTTGTGAAAGGCTGTTATGAACCGTGTTATGACAAATAAACCTAAAAATCCAAAATTGATAATTTTTATTTATATGTGTATTTGTCATAACATGGTAATTTGAATAACATTGTAAATTGAATTTTGATATTTTGAATTAATTTTAAATTTCCTGAAAAATAAACTTATCAAACTTGATTTAAAAATAAATAAAAAAATCTGAAGAATCTGTAATAAAGAAATTGATCACAACCTCGAACAAAAATTACACCATTACTGAAATAAATAAAACATGGAAATAAATAATGGCATCACAATGGTTGTCATATAATCATTTAGGAACACCACTTGCTGTTTCTACTATCACTTTATCAGCAGAAAAAGGCCCCATTTCACAGAGGTATTGGGATAAGTATATATCGTTTGCAAATATCTGCAATCCAGATAGCCAAACTATTTCCAACATTGGTAGGCTATGTAAATCTTATGTGTGATCTAATTGAATTCTAGCTGTGATTCCTTACTCTAATGTACTGTTAACTTTGACAGAGAATATGCACAAATCAAAGCTGGTAAGTTTTCTTTTACCTCTGATTTTCAAATTCGTATCTCTCTTCTGAGATAATAAACACCAAATGGCCAATTCTTTTCGGGGGGAGGAGAGAGAATGAATTACTAGCTAATGACAAAAGTATCCTCTCCTATAGGTAGGTTTTCAAGATGTAACTAAGAGAGGAAAACAAGTACCAAATAATGCTTGTGAATGGTAGCAAAGAGAAGTCCTCTACGTTAAGAGTCCCCAGCCCCGGGGCCACAGACCGTACTGGTCTCTGGCCCTTTAGGAAACAGGCCACACAGCAGGACCCATGGTGGGCAAGCAAGCAAAGCTTCCTCTGCCTTTACAGCCACTCCCATCACTTGCATTGCCACCGCTTGTGAGATCAGATTCTCATAGGAGCATGAACTGCACATGCAAGGATCTAGATTGAGCTCCGTATGAGAATTTAAAGCCTGATGATCTGTTACCGTCTTCCATCACCCCCAGATAGGACCATCTAGTTGCGGGAAAATAAGCTCAGGGATCCCACTGATTCTACATTATGGTGAGTTGTAAAATTATTTCATTATATATTACAATGTAATAATAATAGAAATAACGTGCACAGTAAGTGTAGACCATTCCCTTTCCCACCCCAGTCTATGGAAAAATTGTCTTCCACGAAAATGGTCCCTGATGCCAGTAGGTTTGGGAACCACAGATCTAAGCTATTAAAGCAAATAGAAGACATATGCAAAATTATTCATATTAAGAATTAGCAAAACCACAAACAAATGACAGTGAATCACATAGTCTAGCATAATAAGAGAAAAATGAAACAAAGCATATAAGCTACAAAATAACAGCCTGGAAACAAAGTAAAATCTATGAAAGATAAATTCATTGCCTCACAATATAGAAAAGGTAATAAAAAACAAAAGTTCAATAAAATAATGGTTTAAATATAAGAGGTTATGACTGAGGAACTCAATGAAAATTGATATGCATTGTAATATTGCAATGTTGTTAAGGAACCAATATTGGAAGTAGTAAATATTGTAAGTTACAGAATTAATTATAAACAGTTAAAAATTGAATTATTGACATTAAAACAGGTGTTGAGGTGAATTGCAATCCATTCAGAGAAAAATAGACATAAGATAAAAGACATAATTACAGATTTCAGAAGTCAATATATAATGACATGAGAAAATTGGCACCCTCATATTCTTATATATTATTGGTGGACCATATTTTGGTAGACTTTCTTTGGAGGGTAATTTGGTAATACTTATCAGATAAGAATGATATTCTTTGATAAAGACATTTACACTACAAGACTTTAGCCAACCTATGCAAAAATTTATTTATACAAATATATTTATTGCGACATAAAGGACTGGTTAAACAAAATGTAGAATACGTGTACAGTACTATAAAATACTACATAGTAATTTTAAAAAGGTATGTAGGCATACTTTTACATACTGACATGGAATAATTAGATAAATATTAAGTGAAAACATATATTGCCATATATGTAAAAATAGGTATGTATATGTATCTGTTGTTTCATAAGTACAAAAATAGAAAATGTTTGGAAATATACCAAAGAACTTGCTATCATTTTTTTTTCTTTTTCGGAGAAAATCTGAAGGTCAAAACAGTTTCAGAAGGAAAATGGCTTGTCACTGTAATCTTTTTGATACTTTAGTGATATATTTTTCTTTTTCAAATGAGGTTTTGTCCTACCTTATTACTAGTTTTGGAAGGTGTTTCAAATTATTTTAATGAAATTGAATATCCAATTAATAGAACTGAAAAAATATTTTGAAATATTGAACAGAAAAATGTTTCTCTGAATTAAGGAAAACTTTAAGATGCAGATTAGCCTGACATTCTGTACTGGGAAAATTTTATATTGAATGACTTATTTAAATTGGTTACATTACTGAATTCCAATCCAAAATCATGGAATGCTTCAGGCATCCAAGCAAAAAGTGGAAATTACGAACCAGAGGTCATAACCCAGCCTGCCATTAGATTTAATGATAAAATTCAAAGTCTAGCCAAATCAAATTCATTAAAGTTTTAACTCAAAGCTGCCAGGCAAGAAAGCTTTATTTGTGATAACAAAATTAGAGCTCTAAAACTTCTTTAAATTCTCATAATATACCTATTTGGTAGAGCATGATTTCTATCTTACTTTCAACACTTTAAAGCAGAGTTCATACTGGCTTCAGATTTGTGTATTATGTAATTTGTAGCACCCAGTAGTCAAGTATATTTTAAATAAATTTATGAGCCATCTTAATTTCTTACAACTTTTTATTTGGAATTGCTAATCTAACTAGCGAAAACCTTGTGGATTTGAATGTGATCTTTAGCTGTTTATTTTAGCAACAGTTTTTAATGCAAAGTTGGAGGCCCTAAGAAGAGTTGAGGTCTTTTACTGATAGAAAACATTTTCTTTTTAAGAAATTCACACACTTGAATCTTCCTACTATGAGTGAGAACATGCGGTGTTTGGTTTTTTGTCCTTGTGACAATTTGCTGAGAATGATGGTTTCCAGCTTCATCCATGTCCCACAAAGGACATGAACTCATCATTTTTATGTAACTAACCTGCACGTTGTGCACATGTACCCTAAAACTTAAAGTATGAAAAAAAAATCTTCCTACTAATTTATAGTTCTGTGATTTGGAATATTTTGGCTATATTTGTGAATTATACATATGGAAGAGAGCAATGAGTATACATGCAGTCGTTGCAAACAATAGAGGAAAATGAGGTAATTACAGTTTGTTATGCAGATTTCTAAATCTTTTTGTACTAATCAAGCCATAAAATTATTGCATCTTCTACAAAAGTCTGCTCAGGAAAGAAGCTACATTATATAAAACAGATTCCATTAGATGTACAAATAGGGGAAAAAAGCTAAAATTAAGACTTTGAGCTTTTAAAAATCCTAGTGTAATAATTCACAATATTAAAAGATATGAAATTTAGTATTTTAGCATGTATTTAGTTTCATTCAAATAGACTGAAATACCATGAGCACTTTATTTGCAGATGCACATTGTACTTACCAAAAATATAGCCCTATTGTATCAAAAAGATTACAGTGACAAGTCATTTTCCTTCTGAAACTGTTTTGACCTTCAGATTTTCTCTGAAAAAGAAAAAAAAATGTACCTTTTCCCCTCTATGGTGAAAAACAGCACAAATCCGAATCCATATTTAGTTCTGAATGACATACGTGAGGTTCTAAAATTTAGTTGTGGTTCTAAACCTTTCCCTTTTTGTACTCTTCATAAAAGATTGTAAATTTTGTAATTTTATTGAAGTTTATCCTGTAATTTTTCAGAAAAAATTATCAGTCTTAAGGAATAGCTTTAATAGTATTTTGGAATTATATAATCCCCATATGTGATTTGCTATTTTTTCTAACCACTGGACGTCTATTCACCAAGAATCTCAGGCTTTGTCGAATATTTTTTGTTAGTATAAATAGACTTCAGGTTCTGAATCCTAAAAATTTTATCTTATGGAGCCGATATTGTAGAAGTTAGAGTTTTCTAAATATGTTCCAGAAAGGGAAATATTTACTTAGTAATTTGTATAGCCACATTTATTCGGTAAGTAATAAAAGAGAAGGCTTTGCTTTCATTTATTACATTTTTGACTCATTATTGCTTTGTGCAGGTCCAAGGCTCTGAAGTATACTATCTTTGTACTGACCAAAGAGCTTCCTTTAACATTTTTTATACGGTAACTGGGTTTGGCAATAAATTCCTTCTCAGTTATTGTTTGCCTGAGAAAGTCTATTTTATTTTTGTTTGTTTGTTTGTTTGAGACAGAGTTTCGCATGCTGGAATGCAATGGCATAGTCTCGGCTCACTACAACCTCCACCTCCTCAATTCAAGCGATTCTCCTGCCTCAGCCTCCTGAGTAGCTGGGACTACAGGCACCTGCCACCACGCCTGGCTAATTTTGTTTATTTTTTTAAATTTTTGTTAGAGATGGGGTTTTGCCATATTGGTCAGGCTGGTCTCCAGCTCCTGACCTCAGGTGATCCACCCACCTCAGCCTCCCGAAGTTCTGGGATTACAGGCGTGAGCCATCGCTCCTGGATTTTTTTCTCTTTTGAAGGATTTTTTGCTGTGTCTAACATTCTGAGTTAACAGGTTTTTTTCATTATCTTCATTATTTTATGGCTTAGGTTGTTTCTGATGAAAAGTCTGCTGTAATTCTTATTATTTTGCCTCTGTCTGCACACAACCACCACCATCCCCTAGCTGCCTTCAAGATTTTTTCTTTGTTTTTGGTTTTGCACGTGCTATTTTTAGAGACTGGGATTTGTTATTTTTCTTGTTTGATATTCTCTGAGATTCTTGGACTTGCTGTACCATGTAGGCCTCAGTGTTCTTCTCCCTACAGATAACACTATTCTACAAAGGAGATAGAGGCAAAGGATGTAAGCAGATTTCAGTAGTGGTTGATGTTTTCCTGAAGCCAGCACAATCTCTTTGATCCTCTCCAGGAAAACCTGATGGATTTCCCAGAGAAAAAGCCTGAAAATTAGTAGGAATCCAAATATAAATGTTCCCCTGTAGACATCCCACTTTCATGCTAGTCTACATTCATCCTTCAACAATGCGTTAAAGTTTCCAGTTTCATTTATCTGTTGGCTTCTATAAGGTCTGGTGGCATCTTCCCCAGGAAAATAAATGCTTGGAATCTGATTTAATCTGCAGGTATGGGACTCTCTGTTTCATGTTTTCAGGTTGGTTGCTTGCCTTATGACCTCAATTCTTTTATGGAGTCAAGAAAATTTGTTACCTTGGAATATACTCACCAATTTTTTTGCTGGCTGGGAGATAATGTTAGCCAGATATCTACATTTCTAAGCTGAAATAAGTAGTTCAAAGATAAATACTTTAATAAGTGCAGAGATCAATCAACAATAAAAATGCTAACATTCATTGGAAAATAAAAATACAAACAAAAGCATAGTGTAATGTAATCTAAGGTAAGGTCCTCTAAATTTACGTGTATGTACTGTGGTTGGAGCTTGCCAAACCTGCAGTTCTGTGAATTGAATATTGTCATTGCAGTTTGTCAGGTGTATTTTCAGTAATAGAAGAGGACAGTATCCTTTTTGAAGTGGAAGCTTGGGAAACAATGGCAAAGTGTGAGGAATGTAGTCATTAGGGTCAGGCTAGGAAGAAAGAACAGTAACAAGATGCTTTGTAGAGGAAAGTTGACATTTTGAAAGGGTTCAAGAAGCCTATCCATCTAGCAGAGAACCCTGAAGAAAAGGTGAGAGATTTCATACAGATTTTATACACTTCTCTCTCCTTACCATTTCACAAAATTGATTTTTTATTTAGAGAAAGCTTTCATCTGATCAGGAATATTTTGGTTGTATTTGGTATGATATAGTATTACTATGTATTTCTCCTTAAGGTACTTCTTATTGTACTTGTTAATGTGATTAAATATGGCACTGCAAAGTTTTTATGTGCCAACCAGGCTATTGTGGCATTGAATGACATTGGATTAATAACCTTGGTTACCTTAAACATTTTTTGGTAGAAGTATTTCTACTTTCAGTCGTGTTTCCATAGAGTAAAAAGAATGGGAAAAAATAACGTTTCCATCAGTTCCATTATGTCTTGGCCAGAATACTTCTTGGACTAGTCTTTGACCTACTGAAGAATCCTAACTATTCTGCTGGACACATGTCCATTTTATGAAGTATTGATTAGCTGCAAAGATAAGAATTAAGAAATTAAGAATAAAACCATAATGACTTGAAATCTTGTGTGGTAAGGAAAGGAGTGCATTAGATGGTTATAAGTAAATTCTAGTTTGTTTGTTTTTTATTTTTATTTTTGCTTTTTGCTTTTTGAGATCATCTCACTGTGTTACCCAGGCTGGAGCAAAGTCGTACTGCTATACCTGACTGCAGCCTTGTCCTCCTGGGCCCAAGCAATCCTCTGGCCTCAGCCTCCTTGCTAGCTAGCACTACGGGTGTGTCACCATGCCTGGCTAATTAAAAAAAATGTAAAGACAGTGTCTCACTATATTGCAGAGGCTAGTCTCAAACTCCTGGCCTCAAGTAATCCTCCTGCCTTGGCATTCCAAAGCTCTGGGATTACAGGGGTGAGCTACTGCCTCCAGCCTGTAGTTTCAGTGTTTAAGTAGACTAATCCTGCTGTTGTTACTAAATTAAAATGAAAACCCCAACATATATATTGAATCTGCAGAGGAGCTTTACCTTTTTCTCTGCCTTTGTGATACGTCTGGGGTATCTGTGTAGTATATCAGTAGTTCTGGAAACAACAAGATTTCAAATAAAAAGTTTCATCAGTTTCAGATAACATTACTTGGGAAAAATAAGGGAGTGAGGAGAGGTTTATGTTCAGATAATTTCCAGCAACTCTATAATCATACTTAAGAAGTGTCTTTTCTTTTGGGATTATCAGGGCTTTTAAAATACAGATGGCCATAGTCAAGGTTAAATGTAAGAAATAGTAAATATTAAATATAAGAAACTATATGTTTCGGCCAGGCGTGGTGGTTCACACCTGTAATCCCAGCACTTTGGGAGGCTGAGGTGGGTGGATCACTTGAGATCAGGGGTTCAAGACAAGCCTGGCCAACATGGTGAAACCCCGTCTCTACTAAAAATACAAAAATTAGCTGGGTGTGGTGGCACAGACCTGTATTCCCACCTACTCGGGAGGCTGAGGCAGGAGAATTGCTTGAATCTGGAAAACAGAGGTTGCAGTGAGCCAAGATTGAGTCATTACCCTCCAGCCTAGGTGTCACAGTGAGACTCCATCGCAAAAAAAAAAAAAAAAAGCTATACGTTTCATGAGCAAAATGTATTTTTCTCTTACTACCTTTGGCTATTTAAAGGTCATTTACAGATGTAGAAATCAACACTTTAATGCACCTGTAGAATACCTTGTTTCTCATTTCCTTCCTTATACTAATAATGACCTAAGGTAATGTGTTCTACATAAATATAGTGAAAAAAGAAGGATGTGGATTTAATTCTGTACAACATACTGATGGTACATGTTTAGATATTAGCTATTGAAAATTTTAGGATTTTTCTGCTTCATACCCCAGAATAATTGAGGATTTCATTATCTAGAGAAGATCTTCTTATTTAAATCTGGAGATAATTGATTTTTTTGCAATAGATGTCAAACTGTATTAGTGTTAAAAAATATACCCAATCATTTGTTACTACCCATTTCTAGAAGATAAAATTTTTATAAGGGATGATCTTATAAACAAGTTGAGGTTCCTGGGCCTGTAAGAAAGTGACACTCTATTACCACAGGTCAGGCATCCTGAAGAGGAACTACAGGAACTTCATAGACAAGGCACAAGACCAGTTTTTATCAAGAGATCTGCTGGGCTCTATAAAGTCAATCTCAAATTCTCAAAGTAGACTGTTAATATGTGAAAACATGCCATTTTAGTCAAACCTCTGAGAAAATAACCAGCTACTCTAACTGTATCCCATTATAAAAGAAAACTGATTCTTATTGAACTTATGTAAACAATCACATTGCCATGAATTAAGAATACTCACAAAGAGTTTCTGAATTAAGTGGAAATCAGGCAGACACACACACATACACACACACACACAGAGGCATGTCTCATACTCTGTTCTCAAGAGTATGCTCTACTCACTTGTTAAAGGCTATACATAGCTCAAAAGAAAAAGTTCTCTATACCCTAAGAAACAAAGCAAAAAGAATAAGTAATGTTTCAAACAAAAAATGCCATAACAATTAGTTCAGTCAATGTAGTCAACTCCTGCTCTGCTTCAATGGTATTCATTCACAAATATTGCTAACCCAATTAACCCAATTTAATTAGATTTCTGGAAGTTTTCTCTCTCGGTCAATGGCACAATTTTCAAATTATAAGAAAACTGCATCAAGAGTTCTTTTCATGAACTTTCTCAAAGAAGCAGTCCCTAGACTATAGCGGATTATAGGCTATATTTTTTAGAAGAATCTAAGAAAACAACCATTGTGGATGATAAAAGTCTCAGGATACCCATAGTTAAAGACACAGTTGAAAAAGAAATTTGGTTATTTCTCTGGCATAGAACAATTTAACATAATAATCACAACAATTACTGACAACATATTTTAAGACAAAGGAGAATTTCAAGAGTCTCATACAATCTTAGAATACATAAAAATGACACATTTATATAAATATAATCTACAGAAAGTTAAACACCATCTTACATTTGACAATTTTTTTTGTATAGTTTCAATATACCAAATAAGCCTAATATGTCTCTTTTGGACTTCAGAGACTAACCAAGTTAAAAAAAAAAGGGTAGTTTGAGGTCAAAAAGACCAAACTTAGAACTTGAAATTTGCTTTTGGAAAGTTTGTCAAATATCAAAGTTTTAAGACAGTTGAGATCACAAAATAGGATCACAGGTCATTATAAAGTAGTGATTCATTTAGTCAAAACAATAATTGAGAGACTTCAAAAAAGCAAAAACCTTTACTCTTTGATACAGAAAACTCAGTTTCCCAGAAATAAGAAACATGACATCAACTAAATCTGTCTCTCCCCTCTTTTTTTCCCTTGCAGTTTACTCAAAGGGTAAACAAAAATCTTTTATTTTCTCTTATTAATATTACACAAAATTGGCTGGGCGCGGTGGCTCACGCTTGTAATCCCAGCACTTTGGGACGCCAAGGCGGGCGGATCACGAGGTCAGGAGATCGAGACCATGGTGAAACCCCGTCTCTACTAAAAATACAAAAAATTAGCCGGGCATGGTGGCGGGCACCTGTAGTCCCAGCTACTCGGAGAGGCTGAGGCAGGAGAATGGCTTGAACCCGGGAGGCGGAGCTTGCAGTGAGCCGAGATTGCACCACTGCACTCCAGCCTGGGCGACAGAGCAAGACTCTATCTCAAAAAAAAAAATATTACAAAAAATTTTTCTCAAAATAGAAAACCAAATTTTACCTTTGCATTTTGTATTGTTAATGTTAAAGGTAATTTTATGAAAACTTATAAATAAATCTAATTTAAATCGTATTGATCATAGGGTAACATTTCCATAAACTTTTTATAGCCTTTTATGAGTTTATAGTAAAGAACAATTCAATGCTCAAAAAAAAATCCTGTCATTCCAACACATGGGCCCAGATTCTAGCCTTACATCATTATGCTTTTGATATTGCTTGATTTATAGAAAAACTGAATTAATTTTATCCCCCAGAATCAATTCTGATCCTGATTGTAATCTCACATGCCCATCTCTTCCACAATAACCTCTGGGCATAGAATAATTTAATAGTTTCATTTTTTTGCCCTTTTCTTTCAAGCTTTTAGATTAAAGGGATACATGTGCAGATTTGTTACTTGGGTAAATTGCATGTCATGGAGGTTTGGTGTACAGATAATTTTGCCACCTATGTAATTTGCATGAGACTTGATAAGTAGTTTTTCAATGCTTGCCCTTCTCTCACCCTCCACCCTCAAGTAGGCCCCAGTGTCTATTGTTCTCTTGATTGTGACCATGTGTACTAAATATTTTGTTCCCCTTTATAAGTGAACATATGGCATTTTGTTTTCTGTTCCTGTGGTAATTGGCTTAGGGTGATGGCCTTCACCTCTATTCGTGTTGCTGAAAATTACATGATTTTATTATTTTTTATAGCTGCCTAGTATTCCATGGTGTATATGTACCACATTTTCTTTATCAAGTCCTCTGTTAACAGACATCTAGGTTGATTCCATGTATTTTCTAGTGTGAATACTGCTGCAATGAACATATGTACCTATAGTCTTTATGATAGAACAATTTCTATTCCTTTGGATATATACCCAGTAATGGGATTGCTGGGTCAAATGGTAGCTTTATTTTAAGTTAAGAAATCTCCAGACTGCTTTCCACAGTGGCTGAACTCATTTACATTTCCACCAGTGGCATATAGCTTTCCTTTTTCTCAACAACCTTGCAAACTTCAGTTGTTTTTTTTTTTTTTACTTTTTAATAATAGCCATTTTTACTGGTATGAGATATCTCAGTCATGATTAAATTTTTATTCTCCAACAATTAATGATATTGAGTATTTTTTATAAGCCTAATGTTCATGTCATTTGCCCATTTTGGATGGGTTGCTTGTTTTGTTGCTTGTTGGTTCATTTCAGTTCCTTATTGATTCTGAATAGTAGACCTTTACCTGATGCAAAATATACAAATATTTTCTCCCAGTCTATAGGTTCTCCATTTACTCTGTCGATAGTTCCTTTTCCTGTGCAGAAGCTCCTTAGTTTACTTAGGTCTCACTTGTCTATTTGTTTTTGTTACAATTGCTTTTGGAGTCTTTGTCATGAAGTCTTTGCTGTGAGTTATGTCAAAACGGTATATCCTAGGTTTTCTTCTAAGGTTTTCGTAATTTTAGGTTTTACATGTATGTTTTTAATCCATCTTGAGTTGATTTTTATGTATGGTGAAAGGAGGGAATCCAGCTTTATATCTTCTGTATATGGCTAGGAAGTTAGCACCATTTTTTGAATAGAGAGACCTTTTCTCATTACTTTTCAGTGCCAGCTTTTAAAAAAATCAGATGGTTGTAGTGTGGCCTTATCTTCTTATCTTCTGACCTGCTTCATTTGTATATGTGTCAGTTCTTGTACCAATACCATGCTGTTTTATTTACTGTAGCCTTACAGTATGGTGTAAAGTTAGGTAGTGTGATGCCTCCAGCTTTGTTCTTTTTGCTTAGGATTGCATTGGCGATTCAGGCTCTTGTTTGGTTCTAAATGAATTTTAGAAACTTTTTTTTTCTAATGCTGTAAGCAATGTAATTGGTACATTGATAGGCATAGCGTTGAATGTTTAAAATGCTTTGGGCAGTGTGGTCATTTTAACCATCTTAATTTTTCCTATCCGTGAACATGGAATTATTTTTATTTGATTATGCCATCTCTGATTTCTTTGAGCAGTGTTTTGTTAATCTTGTAGAGTGCTTTCTCCTGGCTGATTAGGTGTATCCCTAGGTATTTTATTCTTCATGTGGCTACTGTGAATGGGACTGGATTCTTGATTTGGCTCTTGCCTTGGAGGTTATTGATGTATAGGAATGCTACTAATTTTTGCACAATGATTTCATATCCTGTAACGTTGCTGAAGTTGTTGATCAGATCAATGAGGTTTTGGGCAGAGACGATGATATTTTCTAGGTATAGAATCATATCATTTGCAAGCAGGGATAGTTTGATGTCCTCTCTTTCTATTTGGATGTGTTTTGTTTCTTTCACTTGCCTAATTGCTCTGGCTAGGGCTTCCAGTACTATGATGAATAGGAGTGGTGAGAGTGGGCATCGTTGTCTTGTTCCAGTTCTCAAAGGGAATGCCTCCATATTCTTTCCATGCAGCTGATGTTGGCTTTGATTTTGTCAAAAATAGCTCTCATTATTTCGAGGGATATTCATTTGATGACTAGTCCATTGAGGGTTTTTAGCATGAGAGGATGATGAGTCTTATTGATAGCCTTTTACATGTCTATTGAGATGATTATGTGGTTTTTGTTTTTAGTTCTGTTTATGTGATGAAACACATTTATGGATTTGTGTTTGTTGAACCAACTTTACATGCCAGGGATAAAGCATACTTGGTCATGGTGGATTAGCTTTTTGATGTCCTGCTAAACTTGGTTTACTGATATTTTGTTGAGGATTTTTGCATCTATGCTCCGGGGTTATTGTGTTCTAAGTAAACACTGTCATTTCTGATTGTGTTTATTGAGATCTTCTCTCCTTTTTTCTTTATTAATCTAGCCAGTGGTCTATGTTATTAATTATTTTGGTGAATCAGTTCCTGGATTCATTGATTTTTGTATGCTTTTTGTGTGTCAATTTCCTTCAGCTTAGTTCTGATTTTGGTTATTTCTTATCTTTTGCTTGCATTCGGGTTAGTTTGCTCTTGTTTCTCTAACTCCTCTAATTGTGATGTTAGGTCGTTAATTTGAGAACTTTCTAACTTTTCGATGTGGTGTTTAGTGCTATAACTTCCTTCTTGACATTGCTTTAGCTGTGTCCCACAGATTCTGGTATGTTGTATCTTTGTTCTCAATAGTTTCAAAAAATTTCTTGCTTTCTGCTGTAATTTCATTACTTAACCAAAAGTCCATCAGGAGCGTCTTAAAATTTCTGTGTAACTCTGTAGTTTTGTGCCATTTTTTTTTAGTAGTGATTTCTATTTTTATTGTGCTGTTTTCCAAGAGTGTGGTTGGTATGATTTTGGGTTTTTTGAATATTTTGAGGATTGCTCTGTGTCTGATTGTGTGGTTCATTTTAGCGCATGTGGCATGTTCAGATTAGAAGAATGTATATTCTGTTATTTTGGGGTGTACTGTTCTGTAGATGTACTACAGATCCATTTGGTCAAAAGTTGAGTTCCATTTCCTGAATATCTTTGTTGGTTTTCTGCCTCAATGATTTACCTAATACTGTCTATGGAATGTTGAAGTCTCCTACTATTATGTGGTTATCTATGTCTCTTCAAAGGTCTCTAAGAACTTACTTTATTAATCTCAGTGCTCCTATGTTGGGTACATATATATTTAGGATAGTTATCTCTTCTTTTTGAATATTCAGCACTTTACCTTTTTAAATGCCTTCCTTTGTTTCTGTTTTTTTTTTTTTTTTTTTTTTTTTTGAGATGGAGTCTCAGTCTGTCACCCAGGCTGGAGTGCAGTGGTGCGATTTCAGCTCACTGCAAAGCTCTGCCTCCCAGATTCATGCCATTCTCCTGTCTCAGCTTCCTGAGTAGCTAGGACTACAGGCACCTGCCACCATGCCTGGCTAATTTTTTTTTTGTATTTTTAGTAGAAATGGGACTTCACCATGTTAGCAAGGATGGTCTCGATCTCCTGACTTCGTGACCCACTTGCCTCAGCCTCCCAAAGTGCTGGGATTACAGGAATGAGCCACTGCACGCAGCCGTGTGTGTTTTTTAATTTTTGTTGGTTTAATGTCTGTTTTGTCTGAAATTAGATTTGAAACTCCTGCTTTTTTCTGTTTTCTATTTGCTTGGTAGATTTTTCTCCATCCCTTTACTTTGAGCATATGGGTGTCATGTGAGATGGGTCTCTTGAAAAACAGCATATTGTTAAATCTTGCTTCTTTATTCAACTTGCCACTCTGTGCCTTTTGATTGGGGCGTTTAGTCCATTTACACTTCAGGTTAGTATTTCCATGTGTGGATTTGATCCTGTCATTGTGTTGTTAGCTCACTATTATGCAGACATGTTTGTGTGGTTGCCTTATAGTGTCAATGGTCTATGTACTTGTTTGTTATTGGTATATAGAAATGCTACTGGTTTTTTATGTTTTTTTTATCTTTATTGAATTTATCAGTTTCAAGAGTTTTTGATTGTAGTCTTTAGGTTTTTCCATATATAAGATTATATCATCTTCAGAGAGGGACAGTTTGGCTTACTCTTTTCTAATTAGAATGCCTGTCATTTCTTTCTCTTTTCTGGTTGTTCTGGCTGGGACTTCTAGTACTATGCTGAATAAGATTGGTGAAAGTGGATATCTTTGTCTTGTTCCAGTTATTGGTGGAAAGGTATTCAATTTTTCTCCTGTTCAGCATGTTGTTAAGTATGAGTTTGTCAAATGTGGCCTTTACTATGTTGAGTTATGTTCCTTCTATGCATAATTTGTCAAGAGTTTTTTTTATCTTGAAGAGATGTGGAATTTCATAAAATGCTTTTTCTGCATTTCCTGACATGATCTTTTTTTTTCTTGATTCAGTTAATCTGATGTTTTGCATTTATTGATTTGTGCATGTTGAAGCATCTTTGCATCACTGGGATAAATCTAACTTGATTTTGGTGCATTATCTTTTAGATGTGTTGTTGAATTTGATTTGCTATTATTTTGTTGAATATTTCTACATCTGTGTCCATCACGGATATTGGCCGGTTGTTTTATTGTTGTTGTGTCCCTGTTGAGTTTTGGTGTCAGGGTAATGATGGCCATATAAAATGAATTGGAAAGAATTTCATCCTCATTAATCTTTCTGAGTCGTTTGAGAAAAATTGGTGATAGTTCTTTTTTATAAGCTTGTTAGAATTAAGCAGTGAAACCATCTGGTCCTCAGCTTTTCTTTATTGGAAGAATTTTATTACTAATTCAATCTTGTTACTCCTTATTGGTCTGTTCAAGATTTCTATTCTTTCCTCAGTCAGTCTTGGAAGATTTCATGTGTCCAGGAATTTATCTATTTCCCCTGGGTTTTCCAACTTTTAAGTACATAGTTGTTAATAATAGTTTCTGATGATCCTTTGCATCTTGGCTTCACCAGCTGTAGTATCTCCTTTTCCATTTCTGATTTTACTTATTTAGGCCCTCTCTTGTTTTTCTTGGTTAGTCTAGCTTTGCAGTTTTATCAATTTTGTTGTCTATTCATAAAAGTCAGCTTTTAGTTTTGTTGATCATTTGTATTTTTTTAGTCTCTATTTCATTTACTTCTCTGATATTTATTATTTTTTTCTTTCCACTAATTTCGGCTGTGGTTTGCTCTTGCATTTATAGTTCCTTCAGTTGCATATTTAGGTTTTATTTGAAGTATTTCTACTTTTTTGATGTTGGTGTTTACTGCTATAAACAGCCCTATCTGCACTAATTTTCTTCTATCTCATTGGTTTTGGTTCTCATGTCTCGAGAAATTTTTTAATTTCCTTCTTAATTTCTTCATTGACTCATAGTCATTTAGGAGCATGTTGTTTAAATTTCAGGTTACTTGTACAGTTTCTGAAGTCCTCTTGTTATTTATTTCTAGATTTATTCCACTGTGGGCTGAGAAGAGACTTGATATAATTTAGAATTTTTAAAATGTGTTGAGACTTTTTTCTGTGGCCTAATGTATAGTTTATTTCCATGTGCTGATGACAAGTACTCTGCAGCTTTTAGATTAAATGTTCTGCAAATGTCTGTTAGGTTCCTGTGGTCTGCAGTTCAGGCTGTGTTTGTTGTTGTTTTGTTGATTTTCAGCCTAATCTGTTTAATGCTGAAAGTGGGCTGTTGAGGCCTTATTGTATTGGGGTCTATTATTTCTTTTTAGCTCCAAATAGTATTTTATTTATGTATCTGGGTGTTCCAGTGTTGGGTACACATATATTTACCTTTGTTTTATTCTCTTGCTGAACTGACCCCTTTATCTTTATGTAATGATTTTGTCTCTTTTTATTTTTTGACTTAAAGTCTATTTTTTCTTGTACAATATAGACTTCTTTTTCTTGTACAATATAGATATTCCTGCACACTTTTTAATCATATCTTTATTTTCAGCCTATGTGTGCCTTTATAAGTCAAACAAATTTCTTATAGGAAGCATATAATTGGGTCTTTTAAAAATTCATTCATCTCATCTATGCCTTTTAATTGGAAAATGTATTTATTTATTGTTTACAAACATTAAATTATTATTTTTTAACTTTTATTTTAGGTTCAGGGGTACATGTGTAGGTAAATTGCATGTCACAGGGGCTTGGCGTACAGACTGTTTTATCACTCAGATAATAAGCATATTACCTAATAGGTAGGTTTTCAATTCTCCTCCTCCTCTCAGCCTCTACCCTCAAGTAGGCCCTGGTGTCTTTTGTTCCCTTCTTTTTGTCCATGTGTAATCAGTGTTTAGTTCTCACTTATAGATGATAACATGCCATGTTTTATTTTATGTTTCTCTCTTAGTTCACTTAGGATTATGTTCTCTAGATCTTAATAGAAGAATTTAAACCACTTACATTCAAGGTTGTTATTGATAAATGACCTCTGACTCTTGTCATTTTATGATTTATCTTCTGATTGTTTGTATATCCTTTGTTCCTTTCTTCTTTTCTATTGTTTACATTTATAATTTGATGGTTTTTTAAATAGTGATGTCTTTTGACACCTCTTCTCATTTGTGTACCTACTCTACTAGTGAGTTTTATACTTTCATGTGTTTTCCTGATGGTAGATATCATCCTTTTACTTCCAGATATTCAAATCCCTTTGCATTTCTTTGACGGCTGATCTACTGGTGATGAATTCTCTCAGTTTTTGCTTGCATGGGAAATACTTTATTTCTCCTTCATTACTGAAGTTAGTTTTTCTGAGTGAATTAGTTTTGAATGGCAGTTTTTTTTCTCTCAGTACTTTGAAGACTTCAACACATTGTTTCATGGCCTATAAGGTTTCTGTAGAAATGCACTGTTAGTCTCATGGGGATTCCCTTATATGTGACTTAACATTTTTCACTTGTTGTGTTTAAAGCTCTCTTTGTCCTTGGCTATAATATGCCTTAGAGTAAACCCTTTTTGTTTGAATATTTTTGGGTTGACTGTATTTAATTATCTTGTATCTGTAAGTCTATATCTCTTGCAAGACTTGGGAAGTTTTCAGCTATCATTTCATGACATATGTTTTTGGTGCCTTCCTCTATCTCTTCATATATCTATAAATCCCCAAATTTGAATGTTTTGAATATTTTGTCATCTTATGGTATCCTATTTTTCATGTAGGCTTTCTTTATTGCCTCTTATTCTTTATTTTTGCCTGACTGGGTTATTTTAAGAGGTGTGTCTTCACCTTTATAAATTTTTCCTTCTGCTTTGTCTAGTCTATTGTTAAAGCTCTCAATTATATATTTTTATTTCATTCATTGAAATTTTTAGCTTCAGGACTTCTGTTTGCCTTTTTATATGATATCGGTCTCTTTGTTGAATTTCTCATTCATATTGTGCATTGCTTTTCTGATTTTCTTGATTGTTTTTGTGTATTCTCTTGTATCTCACTGAACTTCCTTTATAAGATTATTTTGAATGATTTCCAGTCATTTTTATAGATTTCTTTTTCTTTAAAATCTGTTACTGGAGAATTATTGTTTTTGTTTGGTGATGTCATGTTTTCTTGTTTTTTCATGTTTCTTGTGTCCTTACCTTGATAATCTGTGCATCTGATTTAACGGTGTCTTCATGAATTTTATAGATTTGCTTTCATAGAGAAAGACTTTCCCTATAAATGTAACTATGATGAAGATTTGGTAACATGCTTTTGCTTTGATTCCAGGTGGGTAAATAGTATATTCTCTTCCTTATTTCTTTGGGTATAATCAGTATCTGTGGTGTCTATGTTCAGTTACTTTGGCTGTGGTGTTAGTAGAGGCTCTGGTGAGGGTTTTCTGGGGATGGGGATGCCAGGTAGTTTGGTCCCCAGGCACCAGAGGTGGCCAAAATGGGCCAAGTGTGCCTGTTTTGGGGCCTCTGGGTGACACACGAGTCCAACATGGTGGACCCAGGCAGGCTGGTCCTCGGGCCACTAGGTGGCATCCTTGGCTTCAGTGGTGGCAGTGGGTGCTCGTGGGTACCAGTGATAGCGGTGTTGTCCTGGTTGGCACAGTCCCAAGGCCCTTGGGTGGCAAGCGTGGCTGGGCATTACTGGCACTTTCTGCTATTGAGGAGCCTCAAGATCAACTGGAGGTGAGAAATTATGTCTTTCTCAGGTTTTTCTTGACCATGCCCTCAGCCCCACACGTATGTGGCCTTTTACATTCCCAGGAGTTTTTTAGCTTTTCTAAGTTCTAATGGACTTGTTCCAATATTTTTCTTTAAACATTTTGCTTCTGCTATTGCTTTCTTCAGCTGTTATACATTTTCTTAGGCAGCTATGAAGTCAATAAATTTCCTTCAAGTGTTTTCAACCAACATTTCCAGGGAAGAGACTTTTTCAGCTTAGGAGACCCAAGTCAGGTCAAAATAAAGACAGCCTCATAAGAGGGATCTTCCAGGATCCACCAGGTAGTTCAAATAATGTCAGTTATTTAAGAATAAGGTGTAAGAGCACTGTTCCCACCACATTATGTCCCCTCTAATGGCTATCAGGCTGCTGGTTTTACCTTTTATTCTTTTTTTTTGTCAAGACTGCTGCAGAGTTAGAGAGGGGGAGATGGGAATTGGGCAAGTTAAAATGCAAAACTTGCTGTTCTGGCTGCATTCAGCCAGCATTATGGGAACAACTGTTCCAGGTTGCTGCAAGCCTTCAGTTAATATTTACATTTCTGAAACATTTACTTTGACAATATGTATCATTTTTGTCAGCTTATTGAGAAGCAGAGAATTTTCAGTTTCCTTACCCTGCCATATTTGTGGATATCACTCCACTGTTCACTTTTGAAACCCTGAAAACTTTTGATATCTACTCTGCTGCTTATCTCTGAAGCTGTTCTTAGTTATTTAATTTATTAACAACATTTTAAGTAAAATGATCTAGTCTCAGTCCTTACCTGCTTTTTTCTTCTCAGACAACATTTGACAAATGGATCATTACCTTTTCCTTGAAAAAAAAAATTTTACTAGAGTCCTAGGATACTCCTAATGCATTTTATTCTTCCTGTTGACCAATTCATTCTAAATACTTTGCTTTTTATACCTTCCTTAAAAATCTCATTCATAATCATGGATTCAAACACCACCTATCAGTGACAACTTTATATTCATCATATTTCTTCAAGTTTCTGTATATTTGATTTTTAATGTCTCCCCTTCATACATATGCTAGATGCATCTTGCTCTGGACAACCTGATAGTACCAGATTCATTTTAGCTTCCTGCCTCCTTCTTCATTCCTCCCGCTTGAGAATAGTCCTTCTCCTGACGGTGAACTTTTCAAAAACAGACCAAGCAATCCAAGTCTACACTCCCACCTACTTCACTTATTGAGGTTTCATGCTTCAGATCACTAAAAACCTGCCCTAATCACCCCAGGCCCAAGTGCCAGACAACCAGGCACAGCCCCTATGCTACAGAGCCTGTTGAAGTTTTTCAAAACACCCAACTCTAAGACTGTTTACCCTGCTTCACCTGTTTCTTTCAATGGAAACCAAAATAAAGGCTCTCGTCCACAGTTCTTTCTTCCCTTTCCGCCTCATGACTGACACCATTGCTTTCCCGTGTAGTGCCTGATGGTGTGACGTATATACTCTCTCTTGGGGAGTTGGAGTATCATAAACTATCTTTTTAAGGGCAGTAATTTCCCGGCCTGCTAGCCTTATCATACCTAAGTAATAAGCCGATTCAAATGGATGCACAAATATATACTGACAACCTGGGCCTTTTATCTGAACTTCATATTTTTATGTATGCTGATTCAATATGCCCAAATTTAAAAACCATTACTACTTAAGGATATCCATAAACAAATTCCTATTTCCCTCAAATCCACTATATTTCTTTGATTTTTTTACTCAAAAAATGGCAACTCCATTCTAGTTTCATAGGCCAAATACTTTGAATTTGTTATTGATTCTTGTTTCTTTCACTCTTCTGAACCAATCACTCAGTAAATTCTGTTGATAGTACCTTCAAATTATATTTAGAATTCAGGCGGGGCACAGTGGCTCACACCTGTAATCCCAGCAATTTGAGAGGCCGAAGTGGGCGGATCACCTGAGGTCAGGATTTCAAGACCAGCCTGGCCAACATGGTGAAACCCCATCTCTACTAAAAATACAAAAATTAGCTGGGCTTGGTGGCGGGCGCCTGTAATCCCAGTTACTCAGTGCGCTGAAGCAAGAGAATCGCTTGAACCCAAAAGATGGAGGCTGCAGTGAGCTGAGATCCTGCCACTGCACTCCAGCCTGGGCAACAGAGCGAGACTTCCTCTCAAAAACAAAAAATAATAATAATAATTCAAGCACTTTTTACCACTTACACTTCTACTAGCCTGGTCCAAACCCCTTTTATCTCTGAGTGGCTTATTGTCTATTATTTGTTATTTCTGTTTTTGTCCTTTTTCTCTATAGTTTACACTCAATTGATAAATTCAAGTGATTCTTGTGAGACATGTCAAACTATGTCGCTATTTTGCTATAAAACCTCCATTGAATTCCTATCTTATTCATAATTAGAACTAAGGACCTTATATCATTTGCGTCCCCCTCCTATATCTGCCTCCTTTCTCCTACATATTTACCTGTTCTTCATTTTTCTGTAACCAGTTACCTCTTTTCTGTTTTTCAAAAATAGAAGCCTACTCTCACCTCAAAGTATTGTACTTGCTCTTTCCTCATTATAGAGTTCTTTCTCTGGGTAAAATTACTGAAAATTATCTTACCTCTTTCAGATTTTGCTCAAAACCTCTTTCTTAGAGAATCTTTCTCTGGTTACTCTGATGAAAATTGCAGCCATCCCAACTCAAAACTTTCTCTGGTTTATATATTTTTTCATTAGGATTTGTAACAGTCCAACTTTTACATATTTTATTTTATTCTTGTGTTGTTTTTTGTTCTCTCTTTTCCTACCAGAATATAAGCTTCTTTAGGGCAAGTAATTTTGTCCGTTTATTCACTATTTTGTCTAAGTTTTGATCAGTGTCTAGCATAAAAATGTTGAAAGTAGTTGTTGAATAAATAAAATTTTTGAGGCCCATAATGAAATGATTAGATAGTGATAATATGTCTCACTTGAAAAATTATTTCTATAGTTTTTAAATGCAGAAACCGCAGGTCAAATCTCTGTTTTCCCAACTACTATTTAATTGGATATCACTCCACTGTTTGCAATCCTGAAAACAAACAGGTGTTTTCACCAGTAAAAGAAGGCAAGCATTCTCAGTAATGTTCAAATAATTTTAAATAATCAGCATATGGTACCTACCATACTGTGTAAGAATAGATCTTAAATTCTTGGCAGCCGGTAATAATTTTACTTTTACTGTAATTTCTGCAAAGTTTTTCTCTTGTTTAATTTATGAAGTTTTGCCATTGTTGATGAGTCTGTAATCCACCGGATTAGTATAATTTAACAATTTCAAAAAGTTGGCAGATAATGAAAGATGTGGTTAGTTTTATAATGATTTGGTTTGTAAATGATTTTATAAGTTATTTTTATGATGAATCATTGCCTACCATAGCCTTATTTCTTCTAGACCGTCATGCAGCTGTCGCCAGTACATCATTATGTAAAACAGGGTTTGTTCTTTACTTGCTTAAAGATATACATTTTTAATTTTTCTCCTGAGAATGCACAAGTCAATATAATCTTATCTCATTTATATCATAGATGAATAGTTATTACAAACATCTAGACTCATGAAATTAAAGTCATGTTTCAGAGCCCTGCCAATATAATTTTTTTCTTTCCCCTTGAATTTTAAACATTGATGTAATCCTCTTTTCATTATCAGAAATTTAAGATCAGATAATCAAATGAGTAGTCTCTTTTCAGGTTTTAATTTAATGACATGTTTGAGAGTGCTGTTTAATCTTGTCCACTGACAGGTTTAAAATGTTACTGAAAACAAGATGTGTGATAGAAATATTTTTAAATGTCACACTATGCACATTGAGTACTTGACCTCATTTATATTTGTCTTTCATCTAATAGAGATAAAGAACATCTGGCATTTGGTATTTTGCATATAAAAATCTTACATAATCTTGCCATAGCCAAGTATATCCATCAACCTCTGATGTTCAAACATAAAATCTCTTAATATTAGGAAAAGTTAAACAATTTAAGATATTTGTACTTAGTTTCAACCCCCTTTGACATATAAATACTAGAGGAATTTTTGAATGCATATAGAAAGAAAAAACAAGTATGATTTAAAAATTACTGAGCTAGAGTTGTAATATCCGACGTATTTGTTGTTTTTTACTTTCTTAATTAGAATTATACTTTGGTGTTTCCATATCAAGTGCAGTCAATAGAACTAAGTATGCATAGAGCAATATTTAATTGAAGAACTTACTGGGCATTTTATTATAGTAACTTTTTATAAAATGTCATTATATGTCAGGGTTATGAGATACATGTTTCATATAGAGTTTCAAATAACAAATAATATTATGAAGTATAAAAATAGCTTTTTTGTACTCATATTACTATTTCTCATCCAAAGACTTCAAAATTCTATTGCTTTTTCTTCCCTTTGAAGTAGCAGCCTGGATTACTAAAGGAGACACTGGGAAATGTACTCACAATTAATTGATGAGAGAGACATTTTTCTCATAAAATGTAAAAAAAACTGGCTAAAAGCATGCTAATTTTCAGTGTAAATAGTCTCATTATTTTGCAAATGTTCCACACATAAGTTCCAATATGATTACCTCACTCCCCCCCGTCCATCCCAACTATAACAGTATGGAAATGAATAATTGAAATATATATGTAGCTTCATGAGAAGAAAAATAGTCTGAATTAAGAGATGATAACCCCCAAAGAACAGGACTATGATTTTTTAAATTATCATAGCCAGGTGACGCTGCCTTGAATTTATTTTGGTAGAGAGGAGATTGTAAATTGCAAATTGAAAAGAGATAACATGAATAAGGGATGGAAGGCACTAATGAACAACTAATTCCCTTTGAATTCTGTGAAAATTAGACTATAACTCTAACCTTAAGAAAACAACTATTTTGTATGCTGTTTTTGACCCCATGTAACTACATGTCTGCATAATATTGGAGATATTTATAATTAATTGCCTATATTAGAGAAGAAGAAAGATCTCATATCAATAATCTAAGTGTCTACATTAAGAAACAAGAAAAGAATAACAAACTAAACCCAAAGCAAACAGAGATAAATAAAAATAATTACTAGAGGTGAAATCGATAAAACAGAAAAACTCAAACCAAAAAACTTCTTTTAAAAGTTTACAAAAAGTGGCATAAAAAAATTATATAAGCTATATGAAACAGAAAAGTTCTAAAAGGATATGAGTTGCTAAAATTGACTTAAGGAAAAATGTAAAATCTAACAAGAAATTGAATTAGTTTTTAAAAATGTTTCCACAAAGAAAATCTTAGTACCATAATTCTGTGAAACATTTAGGAAAATAATAAGACCAAATTTTCACAAGTATTTCTAGAAATGGTGAGGGAGGGAATATCTTTTTTGAATAAGTGGGTTTATGTGATATATCCCTGGAAGACTTAATATCCAAAAATGAATTAATGAAATACATCATAATATAAATTAAATGACAGAGCAATACATTATCATCTCAACAGATAGATGCAGAAAAATCATTTGACAAAATCCAACACCCGTTAGTGATTAGAGAAAATATGCTCAACATTTTTGGAATAGAAGGGCATTTCCTCAGTGTGATAAAAGGTATTTAAATAAAAAAAATCCTATGAATAACTTAGAAGAGTGAATACTTCTTAAGATCAGAAACAGTGCAGAGATATCCATTTTCATCACATACATTCAACTTTGTATTAAAAGTTTTGTAGTGTAATCAGGCAAGAAAATGAAATGCAGTTATTTAGATTCAAAAGGAATACGTAAAACTCTATTGACTCATTAAATAATACCGAATGCAGAAAATCTGAAGAGAGTCACACACAAAAGCAACAACTACTAGAACTAATAAAGTAATACTTCATATAACTTGTGATTTCATTTTTGGATTTTTTATACTGTATAGAGATACAACTAATTTTTGTATGTTGGTCTTATAGTCTGCAAAGTTAACCAATGTACAAAAATTAGTTGTATCTCTATATAGTAAAAACAATCTAAAAATGAAACTGAGACAGTTTCATTCACAGTAGCATCAAAAATAATGACATATTTAAGGATGATTTTACAAAAGTCTCATAAAGTTTGCACAATGAAAACTTAAAAAAAAGCTGAAACAAATGAAAGAGGGTCTAAATAAAAGAGATAATATATTTTTACAGATTGGAAAACTCCACATTATTATGAAGGTTATCATCCCCAAACTGATTTATAGATTCAATAAAAACCCTATCAAAATTGCAGCAGGTTTTTCTTCACCACCGTTGCCACCTCCTCTCCCGTCTCATCCTCTTCCTTTTCTTCTTTCTTCTTTCTCCTTCTCCCCTTCCCCTCCCCCTCCCGCTCCTCGCTTCTCCCTCCTCCCTTCTCCCTCCTCCCTTCTCCCTCCTCCTCCATCCCCTCTCCCTTCTCCTTCCTCCTCTTCTCCTCCTCCTCTTCCTCCTCCTTCTTCTTCCTCCTCTTCTTCTTCTTCCTCTTCTTCTTCTTCCTCTTCTTCTTCTATTTCTTCCCCTTCCCCTTCCCCTTCTCCTTCTCCTTCTTTCTCTTTCTTCTCCCTCTTGCATGAATTGACCAACTATTTTTAAAATTTCTATGAAAATGTGAAATACTGCTAATAGCCAAACAATCTTGACATTAAAAAAAGTGGAAAACCTAAACTTTAATAATTTAAATCGTACTACAAATATGATTTTCAGATTCAATGGAAACCCTATCAAAATTTCAGCAGATTTTCTTCGCCACTGCTGCCACCCAGTAATCAAGACATTGTGGTACTGGTACAAGTTATAGACATATAGACCAATGAAGTAGAAGTGAAAATAAAAATAAAGAAATGAACCCTTTCATTTATGGCAGTTTGATTTTCAACAATAACACCAAGGCAACTTAGTTGCAAAAGAAGAGTCCTACCAACAAATTGTTTAGAGACTATTTGATATCCACTTGCAAAAAGATGAATTTAGACGCAAACTTTTCATCTTACATAAAAGTCAACTTGAAATGGATCACAGACCTATGTAGACATATAAGATTAAAACAAGCAATATATAGAAGCTGGGTAAAACAAATGAGTGAATATTTTACAGCAGACAACACAGATAAGTCCAAGTAAATTTATTAAAGGTCAATGAAATGAAAATAAATAATATAATGATATTCATGTAATTCCCATTTCAGGGTTAAAAATTAAGATGTTTTAATGGAGCAAGTGTAGAATAGAATGAGAATCAATGAGATATCATACAGAATCAATGGGTGGGAATATAATTTGATGTAACCACTTTGGAAAACAATTAGACATTGAAGTGTAAGACACAATATTCACATACAGTACGATATAATCATACTACTGCTAGGACTTGGTGATAGTTTGGATTAGTTTTCAACATTTTCACTTTCCTGTCTCTCCAATTGTAGGCAGGACATCCTTCCTCATTCTAATGATGTTGACTTTAGGTTTGGGTAAACATATGTTAGAGGATATAACATGATTGAAGGATTGAAATGTACTTGCACAATGGAGCTTCCACTATCATCATAAAAATACAATCTGCATAACTTTCTTTCCTAGGAAAATTAGACAAATGTGGTATGACACTACCCTAAGGGGACCATAGAGAAAGAACTGTAATCCTGATAATGAAGGCCTAGTTTCCTATGCCACTGAGTTTTGACATTCATTCATGACACAGCAGTGGGCTGATATCATAGATACCTAAGAGGAACTTAGCACATGCATACCAGGAGATAATACTTTATAGTACCATAGGTCATAATAGCAACAACTGGAGAAAAAAAATTAAAAATTCATGGGCTGGAGAAGGGATACAATAAAAGTTGATAATACTGAATTAAAAAGAAGCCCAGAATGTTATATAAAAATTGCTTTTTTTTTTTTTGAGATGGAGTTTCACTCTGTCACCAGACTGGAGCACAATCTCGGCTCACTGCAACCTCCACCTCCCATGTTTAAGCGATTCTCCTGCCTCAGATTCCCAAGTAGCTGGGACTACAGGTGCGTCCCACCACTTCCAGCTAATTTTTTTATTTTTAGTAGAGATGGGGTTTCACCATGTTGGCCAGGGTGGTTTTGATCTCCTGACCTCGTGATCCACCTGCCTGAGCCTCTCAAAGTTCTGGGATTACAGGCGTGAGCCACCATGCACGGCCACATACAAGTTTTAATGTTGCTTACCTTAATGAAAATAATCAATAATCTCATATGTTTTTTAAAAATTCCATAATAAAATACTAAATCAATTTACTGTTTAGAGATGAATACATATGTTACTAAACTTTGAAAATGGGAAGAGAAATATTAAACATAAATTCCTTACAGGACAATTCCTGTAAGAGAATTGGGGTTGTTATATGAAAGTGACACAATGAAAGATGCCAGTCGTTTATGAAGTAATAGTTCTCAAATTGGGGAATAGATTAATTGTAACTTTAATAAATTAAGTGATATAAATAAAGATAATTCATGAGCCAGTGACATAGTCTTTCATGTATCATGATTATGAGTTAAAAAATAAAGTAAATTGAATACAGTGGATAAATTCCTGCAATGAATGTGGGATCAGAATGATATTTTAACAGAGAAAGAAGAAAGTACCCAGTGGTGCTTAAGGTCATAACATCTCGCTGGTTAATGAATAGATTAATATTCCCTTGAAAAATATATACACAATAATCAATAAATTCTGTTTAGTTTGTGTCACATTAATGCAATCAATTATGAAATGTAGGTAGAGAACTTACTGGTTTTGACACATTATAAGGGTCTGTTTATTATGGAGTAATTTTTTTATATTAATGCCCATACAAGGATTCATCTGTTTATTACAAAGTGTATACAGTCTATGCATCAGAAACACACATATTTGATTACTATGTCAATAAAATGGTCATTTCATAAATACAAATATGAATATTACATATTGAAATGGTTTGGATTTGTGTGCCCAACCAAATCTCATGTCTAATTGGAAGAGGGGCCTGGTGGGAGGTGATTCTGTCATGGGTGGATTTCCCCTTCGCTGTTCTCATGTTAGTGAGTGAGTTCTAATGAGATCTGATCATTTAAAAGTGTGTGGCACCCCCTCAACCTCCCCATCCACTGGCACCATCATGGTAAGACATGCTTGCTTCCCCTTCACCTTCCACCATGACTGTAAGTTTCCTGAGGCCTCACAGTCATGCTTCCTGTTAAGCCTGTGGAACTCTTTGTCAAACCTCTTTTCTTCATAAATTACCCAGTCTCAGGTAGTTCTTTATAGCCGTGTGAGAACAACTAATACAAATACATATGCATTCAAGATGTATAATGTTACTTATTCTCATTTTGTAGACATGCATTTCTGTGTGTTTTAAAAATCCTATATTAGACAAGCTGGGTGGAAACAAAGAGGTTCACATTTATGATCAGTCAAAATTGTCACAGAAATTAAAAAATGAAGTGAAATTAATGTATGGAATATTGTATCTGATTTATTTTTGGAATGCATAGGTGAAAATGATGACATAAAAGTAATTCATTTTTCTTGAATATATGAGAGATTTTAATGTAAATTACTTCCTTGGAATAATAGAACAGGGCGAAAAATTCTAAATCGAGTTTCATAAAATTTACGTTTATGACAAATCTTGATTAATCTAGTCAAATTCAGATGATCAAGTCAATAGTTCCTGTTTCCTACTCTTAGGGACAATAGTTCAAATCGATTCTGAGTCAGTTTCCTACAGATACCAGATTTTTCCTATACATGAAACTCCCCAGTAATCTAGTCTCTGTAGAACCAGCTTACTGTCCCTGATGGTTGTAACATTTAATTTGCTGGTATTATTTCTTTTTTACAAAATAAATTTTATTTTGCATAGTTGAGGTTCACAACATGATGTTACAAGATACATATAGTAGTAAAATGATTAATGTAGTGAGGTAAATTATAATATGTTTCATCTCACATAGTTACCTTTATGAAAGAAGCAGCTAAAATCTTATTTAACAATAATCCTAATACAATCTGATTTTATTAACTCTAGTCTTCATGTGTGCATGAGAGTTCTAGACGTGTTCATTTTACATATTTACTACTTTGTTTTTTTAAGAAAAATTGTGTGGGTACATAGTAGGTGTAAAATATCTGCTATTTTGTATAATTTGACCTACATCTCACCATTTCCTTTCCCATAACTCCCTTGCCCTGGTAACCACTGTTTTATTCTCTATCTGTATGTGAGTGAACTTCTT
The DNA here is from genome assembly GCF_028878055.3 of Symphalangus syndactylus. Taxonomy (NCBI): domain Eukaryota; kingdom Metazoa; phylum Chordata; class Mammalia; order Primates; family Hylobatidae; genus Symphalangus; species Symphalangus syndactylus. The sequence goes on from NC_072440.2 coordinate 49,665,277, forward strand.
ATTTTCTTTAGATTCTATATGCAAATGAGATCATTCAATATTTTTCTCTCTGTGTCTGGCTTATTTCACTTTGTGTAATAGCCTCCATTTCCATCCATGTAGTGGCAAATGGCAGGATCTCATTCTTTAATTAGGCTGAATAATATTCTTTCTATATTTAAACTGTTACTTTTTGTTAAGAAAGGAAATGCAACTTTGCCAAATGCCTTTTATGTGTCAATTGAGATGATCATATGGATTTTATATTTCATTGTGTTAATGTGATGTATCACATTGATTAATTTGCCTGTCAAAACAGCCTTGCATGCCAGGGATAAATCCCATCTGGTCATGATGTGCAATATTTTTAATGTTTTCTTGAATTTAGTTTGCCAATATTTTACCCAGGATTTTAAAATTGATATTTATTAGAGATATTTGTCTTATAGTTTTCTTTTTTTTCCAGCATCATTGTCAGACATAAATATCAAGATAATGCTGGCCTTGTAAAAAGTGTTTGGAAATATTTCTTCCCACTCTACTTTTTGGAAGAGATTGTGAAGTATTAGTAATAATTTCTCTTTGAATATTTGGTAGAATTCAGCCATGAAGCTGTCTAATCCTGGGCTTTTCTTTGTTGGCAGGTTTTTAATTACTGCTTCAATCTCTTTGTTATTGGAATGTTTAAACTTTCTTTTTCTTCTTGATCCTATCATGGTAGGTTATTTTTCTCCATGATTTTTCCATTTCCTCTAGGTTATTCAATTTGTTGGAATAAAATTGCTCATAACATTCCCTTATAATCCTTTAATTTGGAAGACATCTGTTGTAATGTCTCCACTTTCATTTCTGATTTTATTTACTGAGTCTTCTCTCTTTTTTTCTAACTAGGGATTTGTCAATTTTGCTTATTTTTTTCAAAGAACCAATTTTGGTTTTATTCATTGTTTTTCAATGACTGATTTGGTCACCATTTGATTTATTTCGGTTCTGATCTTTATCATTTCCTTCTTTTTTCCTAACATTGGGTTTAATTTGTTCTTTAGCTCATTGAAGCATAAGGTTAAGTTGTTCATTAAGAATTTTTCTTCTTTTTTAATGTAGGCACTTAAACTTCCCTCTTGGAACTTGTTCTGCATTCCATAGGTTTTCATATGTTGTGTTTACATTGACATTTTTTTCAAGATATTTGGAAATTTCCCTTTGATTTCTGCTTTGACCCTTGGTCATTCAGGAGCATGCTGTTTGATATCTACATATTTGTGAATATTCCAAGATTCATCCTGGTATTAATTTCTAGTTTTACACTATTGTGGTCAGTCAGTACTAGATATTATTTCAGTCTTCTTGACTTTTTTAAGACTAGCTTTGTGGCCTAATATGTGGTCGATCTTGGAGAGTGTTCTATTAGGTTGGTGCAAAAGTAATTGTTACATTTGCCATTACTTTACATGGCAAGAACCACAATTACTTCTGCAACAGCCTAATATGTACACCAGAGAAGAGTGTAAATTCTGCTGCTGTTGGATGGAAAATTCTATATATGTTTGTTAGGTCCATTTGTTCTAAAGTGCAGATCAAGCCTAATATTTCCTTATTAAATTTTTGTGCAATATATTCATTCTTTCAAATGGGGTACTAACATCCCCTAATATTATTATATTGCTATCTCTTTCTCCTTTAATGGCCATTAATATTTGGTTTTTATATTTAGGTGCTCTGATGTTCAGTCCACATATATTTGCAATTGCTGTGTCCTTTTGATGAATTGACCCATTTCTCATTAAGTAATGACCTTTTTTGTCTCTTGTGAGAGTTTTTGACTTGAATTCTATTTTATCTGATGTAAGGATAGCCACCTTGCTCTCTTTTGGTTGCTATTTGCTCAGAATAATGTTTTTTCCATTTCTTCACTTTCAGCCCATATGGGTCCTTAAAGCTTAAATAGGGTATCTTGTAGGCAACATATTGTTGGATTCCATTTATTTTATTCATTAAGCCACTTTACATCTTTTGGAAAATTCTATCCATTATATTCAAGATTATTATTGATAGGTAAGGACTTACTCCTGACATTTTCTTAATTGTTTTCTGGCTGTTTAATAGATCCTTTGTTCCTTCCTCTCTTGTTGCCTACGTTTGTGGTTTGGTGTTTTTCTGTACTACTAAGCTTTGATTCCTTTTTCTTTCTTGTTTGTGTATCCTCTGTAACTTTTTGCTTTGTGGTTTCCATGAGGCTTACATAAAACATTTTATAGTTATAATTTACTATGTTAAGCTGACAAAAATTAAATATCAGTCACATGAAAATACTTCAGACTTTTATCCTCTCTCCACAATTTATATTTTTGTTATCATTGTCTCTGTCTTTTTATAGAGTATGCTTCTGCACAACTTATTATAACTATATTTTTGACAATTTTAACTTTTAATGATCATACCAGAGATTTCAAAGGTTTACACACTGTTGTTGCAGTAATACTGTATTCTTAATTTGACTATGTATTTACCTCTGCCAGTGTGTTTTGTACTTTCATGTGTTTTCATGATACTGATTATCGTCTTTCTGTTTCTGGTTGAGCTCCTATAAGCATTTCTTTTAAGGCAGGTCTAGGGATGATGAATACCCTCAGCTTCTGCTTGTACCAGATACACTTAATTTCTCCTTTATTTCTGAAGGACAGTTTTGCTAGGTATGGTATAAATGGCTAGCAGTTTTTTTTCTTTTAGGATTTTGAGTATATTTTCCCATTTTTCTCCTGACCTATAAGATTTCTTCTGAGGTTAGTGCTGATAATTTAATGGGGCTCCTCTTTTATATTATTTGATCCATTTTTCTTGCTTCTTTTAAAATTCCTTGTCTTTTTTTTTTTTTTTTTTTTTGAGATGGAATCTCACTCTATCACCCAGGCTGGATTGCAGTGGCACAATCATGGCTCGCTGCAACTTCCACCTCCTGGGTTCAAGTGATTCTCTTGCCTCAGCCTCCTGAGTAGCTGGGACTACAGGCAAGCACCACCAAGCCCAGCTAATCTTTTGTATTTTTTTTAGTAGAGATGGCGGGTTTCATAGTGCTGGTCAGGCTGGTCTGGAACTCCTGACCTCAGATGATCCGCCTGCCTCAGCCTCCCAAAGTGCTGGGATTACAGTTGTGATCCACCGCACCCAGACTGTCTTTTGATATCTTCTTTAACTTCCACAATGTGAATATATGTTCACTTAATAGTATCCCTTAAGTCCTGTATGCTTTCTTCACTCTTTTCACTATTTTCTTTTTTCCTCTGACTTGGCTATTTCAAAAGATAGGTTTCCAATTTTACAAATTATGTCTTCTGCTGGATCCAGTGTGCTGTTAAATGTCTCTATTGTCTTTTTTTTACATTATTCATTGAATTATTCAGTTCCCATGATTTCTGTTTGGTTCTTTTTTATGATATCTATTTCTTTCTTGATTTTTCTCCCTAACATCATGAATCATTTATTGATTTTATTGAATTATCAATCTGTATCCTCCTGTATATCACTGAGTTTTCTGAATAACATTATTTTGGATTCATTTTCTGACAGTTCATAAATTTGTCTTTCTTTGGGATTAGTTACTGGAGAATTTCTGTTTTTTGTTTGTTTGCTTGTTTTTTTTATTTTGGTAGCATCAAGTCTTCCCACTTTTTCATGTTTCTTGTATCCTTTCACTAAAGCCTGTGCATCTGGTGGAACTGTTACTTTTTCCTAAATTTATAAAGCTCCTTTTGAAGGAAAAGACTTCCACATGCAGATGGGTCTTAGAGTGTTTGTGGAGTGTTGGCTGTGGTTCTGAGTGGGTACAGTAGTATAGTCTCCATGTAGCTTCTTCAACTGTGGTCAAATTTAGTGATAACTGCAGGAACCTTGATGGCCTAGACCATAAAAGTTTGTGGCAATGCCGGTGGTAGCATAAGTTGTTATGAGTCTTGGTGGAAAGGTCTTTAGGGGTCCTGTTCTCATTTCTCTCACGATGAGGTCTTAGTTGGGGAGATTGCCTCTTGGTATTGGGTCTGACACAGCCCACAGGCAGCCACAGAAGCACTGTGTTCTAGGGCACAGGTGTTCAAAATGGCTGTGGAGCTGGGTCATGGGCTCCCTTTTCCTATAAACTGCTGTGACTACTGTGATGTGGGTTCAGTTTCACTCTCAGAAATGAGTGGATACAGCTCTTCTACAAAGCTTAGGATTCTGACTCTGAGGCACATGCCATTAGCTCAACCCTGAGAGGAGGAATGTAGCATGACTCTGATTTTGAGGGCACAACATGGGTACCAGTCCAAGGAAGAAGTGGTGTTTCAGAGCCTCAGATGCAATTCAGGTCCTGAGACCAACAGGGCACAGAGACAATGTGGGCACCAGGAGAGGAGGTTCCATGTAGTGGATATTCTGGACCCTGAGGTAGTGGGACACAGCAGTGGTCCAGCCTCTGTGTTGTTGGGTACAGTGGCAGCTAGGACTCTAGTATGGTGGGGCACAGCTGTTGTTTTGGCTCCAGAGGCCAGGGTGCAGCACAATAATGACTCCACTCTTCAGGGAGATGGAACACCTTGGTAGCTGAAACCCTGGAGGATTAGTCTAGAAACAAGAAAGCAGAGCACACTGGGATTGTTCTGCCTAGAGGATAAGGTGGCAGAGCTTATCTAAGGCTGTCTGTATCTGTGGGGCCAGACTGCATCAGCTTGGGCAACTAAGGGCAAAAGTGTTCTGTTGGACTGGATCCGCTTTTCCCCAGGGGGATGGGACACCAGTTAGGTCAAGCTTCAGGGGCTATGGCTGCTATTGTGTTTCATGACTCTTGGACCCTGAATGATGGTGAACATGTAAGTTCAAATTCGGATGGCACAGCTGCTTCTCTGGGATGGCACTCCTAGTCTCCCAAGAGGCAATGTGCAGATCTTCTCAGGATCCAAACTTTACAGCTACACTGCTGGGCTGCTATGCCCTGGTCTGCAGGGGGCAGGGCACTACATGGGCTTGGGTGCCAAATAGGCGTTTCTCTGCTGGGCTGGAGCTCTGATTTCGAGGGGGCTAGGCACTGAGCTGGTTCAGACAGGAATGGGGAAGCAGACTCCCTGTTCCACTGGTACTAGGCTCTAAGCAGCTGGGGTTAGGGGACTGCCACAACTGCATTAATGGAGATGAAGTACACGTAAGGCAGATTAGCACCAGGACATAGGAAGCTGTAGCTATTCTCCTGGGGAATAGCACACTCCTGTGTGTGGGCAAGGTGCAATGATAGCAGAACCTCAGGGATGAAGGGATGCAGTGGTTACTGGCTCCGAAAGCAGGATACATTGTAGCCATGGCTCTGATTTCAAAATAACTTGTGCAGTAACAGATTGGGGTATGAGAAGTGGGGAACAATGTGGGCCCCACATTGTAGAGGTAATGGGATCCCATGGGAGACTCCTGCTTTTTTTTTTTTTTTTTTTTTTTTTTTTACGGAGTCTGGCTCTGTCACCCAGGCTGGAGTGCTGTGGTGCGATCTTGCCTCACTGCAACCTCCGCCTCCCAGATTCAAGTGATTCTTCTGCCTCAGCCGCCTGAGTGACTCCTGCTTACTTTCCCCCACAGGGAGTAGTCCCTCCTTGTTCAGAGATGACCCCAGTTGGGGGATATGGTGGAAAAGGCAAGGTGTTTCCCGGCCATCTCTGTGCAGTCATCTTGAGTGTCTGTGCTCCAGAAGGTCTCTGCTACTCCCTTGCTATCCTCCAGTATTTCTCTTGGAGACAGGAAGGGTAATAGGTAGAGTACATGTGTGTAGAAATAGAAATGAAGATGCCCTAGACATAGGGAAATGATAGCAGATGAAATTTGGATCCAGCCAATGGAATGAAGAGCCCTAGACAAGTAAACATGACAGTAAATATTAAAGCCTTTTCAAAACGTTTTTAATTACTTTAAAAGACAAAGCAAAGTGGCATATTAAAACAAATTCAAGTGTACAATTTGATGAGTTTTGACAAATGTCTGCAATCATGTAACAACCATCCCTATTCAGATGTTGAGCATTTCTGTTGTCTCCAAAATGTTCTCTGTCCTCAACTTTCCCTTCTTTGGTTCCAGTAAATCTCTGGTTTGCTTTTTTATCATTATATGTCTGGAATTGGTGGGTTCTTGGTCTCACTGACTTCAAGAATGAAGTCATGGACCCTCACGGTGTGTGTTACAGTTCTTAAAGGTGGCGTATCCAGAGTTTGTTCCTTCTGATGTTTGGATGTGTTCGGAGTTTCTTCCTTCTGGTGGGTTTGTGGTCTTGCTGGCTTCAGGAGTGAAGCTGCAGACCTTCGTGGTGAGTGTTACAGTTCTCAAGGCGGGGCGTCTGGAGTTGTTCATTCCTCCTAGTGGGTTCGTGGTCTCGCTGGCCTCAGCAGAGAAGCTGCAGACCTTTGCAATGAGTGTTACAGCACATAAAGGCAGTGTGGACCCAAAGAGTGAGCAGCAGCAAGATTTATTGCAAAGAGCGAAAGAACAAAGCTTCCACAGTGTGGAAGGGGACCCCAGCGGGTTGCCACTGCTGACTTGTGCAGCCTGCTTTTATTTCCTTATCTGGCCCTACTCACATCCTGCTGATTGGTCCATTTTACAGAGAGCTCATTGGTCTGTTTTACAGAGAGCTGATTGGTCCGTTTTGACAGGGGCTGATTGGTGTGTTTACAATCCCTGAGCTAGACACAGAGTGCTGATTGGTGCATTCACAATCCCTTAGCTAGACATAAAGGTTCTCCAAGTCCCCACCAGATCAGCTAGACACAGAGCACTGATTGATGCATTTACAAACCTTGAGATAGACACAGGGTGCTGATTGGTGTGTTTACCAACCTTGAGCTAGACACAGAGTGCTGATTGGTGCATCCACAATCCATTAGCTAGACATAAAATTTCTCCAAGTCCCCACTAGACTCAGAGCCCAGCTGGCTTCACCTAATGGATCCCACACCTGGGCCACAGGCAGAGCTGCCCACCAGTCCTGCACCCAGCACCTGCACTCCTCAGCCCTTGGGCGGTCGATGGGACCAGGCACCGCAGAGCAGGGGGCTGTGCTGGTTGGGGAAGCTCCAGCCATGCAGGAGCCCATGGTGGTTGGGGGGAGGCTGAGGCATGGTGGGCTGCAGGTCCCTAGCCCTGCCCCATGGGGAGGCAGCTGAGGCCCGGCGAGAATTTGAGTGCAGCACTGGCGGGCCGGCACTGCTGGGGGACCCGGCGCACCCTGCACAGCTGTTGGCTTGGGTGCTAAGCCCCTCACTGCCCGGGACCAGTGGCGCCAACCAGCTGCTCCAAGTGTGGGGCCCACTGAGCCCACGCCCACCCAGAACTCACGCAGGCCCACAAGCACCATGCGCAGCCCAGGTTCCTGCCTGCACCTTTCCCTCCACACCTCCCCACAAGCTGAGGGAGCCGGCTCCGGCCTCAGCCAGCCAAGAAAGGGGCTCCCACAGTGCAGCAGCAGGCTGAAGGGCTCCTCAAGTGCGGCCAAGGTGGGCGCTGAGGCCGAGGAGGCCCCAACAGCGAACGAGGGCTGCGAGGGCTGCCAGCACGTTGTCACCTCTCAATTAGATGTTAGATTTTCATTTTTTAGTTTTCTTACAGGTGGAATAATTCAGAGTAAAATCTTCAGAATCTATTTTTCCATACTCAGCATAATTGTTTCATGATTCATCCATGTTGCTATGTGCAGCTTTGTTTTAGTTTTTGCTTATTAATAATTTACTTCATAAATATGTAAAACCTATCTAACCAAACCATTCACTTGCTGATAGAAAATGTTACTAGTAAGTCAGACTTTTTTTTTTAAGTGAAGTTGTGGTTAATCAAAATGCTTGGACATTTCTACTTCTGGCAAATATAAAATAAAAGGAACAGGATTTACCCTCCCACCTGAATTAAGCAGAACTGAGCAAAATGTATGAAACAATGGTTTAAAAGACACTGTACATAAGGCTACAAAGGATAATGTTCTCCAAGAGGCAGGAAACAGATGAGATGAGCCCTCTGATTGCTTATGCTTCAGCATTTATCAGTTAGAAATCCAGGCAATTGATCCTCCAAAGAAATGGTTTCAAAAAGTTGATTTCTTTCCCAGTAGAAGTTCAAGAAGCCTTGCCAGGGCTGATAGGCAGCTTTATGAATTCATTATGGATTTCATAGGTCATTTCTTTACTGTGTAGTCTTAGTCCCCCGATCCAAGACAGCTCCTTGAGTTTCAGATACACTGTTTGCATTTCAGGCTCCATGAGGGACAAAAGTTCAAAGAAAGCCAAGCCTCTTCTTTATAAATGAGGTGATAAAATTGTCATATTGCATTTTAAATCTCATCAGTTCCTTTTACATCCTAATTGTCAGAATTTATGTTTATGGCTACAATATAATGCATGGGAAGCTGGTAAAAAGGAATTTTCAGTCATATAGCTATATTCATTTTAAAGATATGAGTGTTAATAATGAGAGATATGGCAGCCGTTTTGCCAAGACCCAATTGGCCTAGTGTACAGAAACTGTTTATTAACTATGTTGATTAGTATGCTATGGGATAGCCTTACCTTTTGTGTTTATTATTTCTAATCTTAAAGCTTCAGTGGAGTAGGATTAGTTTCTAATGTTCTGTTTCTTTTTGTATTTTAGCATATCAACTAAGAGAATGACAATATAGAAAGAGGATTTGTTTTTGTATGCTCTTATAGTATTTAAAGAAAAATATGAATAATGTGACTAGCAAATGAAATTCAAAGACAAATTTATATATCATTATGCAAATGTATTTACTATTATTCTTTTTCAACCAAAGACATATTACGTGTAGTAGAGAAAAGCAATAGGATAAAATTGTTTAGATATAAAGGTAAGTTTAAATGCATAAATTATATACTTTTAAAGAATTTATGTTAGAATAAACATCAAAACATCAATTTATTTGTATATGTTATGTTATTAATGTATGTATCTGCATTGTCTGAGACATTTATTCTTATTTATAGCATAAACTTACTAAATTAATTTAAATTTGGTCTGAAGCTGACTCTGTATTTTGAACCTTTATAGAGGAAACAGCAACGTAACTTAAGAGAATCTTAATAAGTAGTTGAGTCCCAAACAATCCCAGCAGCCAAATTTCAACAGTCAAAGGCTACCAAGTGATCATTCTATTTTCATATAAAGCAAATGCCTCATCACACCATGCCCAAATATGGCTAATACCTGGCTGTAATCAATCAAGCTGTTTACTTATGTCAGTTATTTTTTTCTGTATGTAAATACTTCCTGTTTACATTGCTGGTTGGAGCTCTCAACCTTTCCTGGCACTGAGTGCTACCCAATTGATAATTTTTTATTGTTGTTCAAATAAACTCTGTTAAATTTAATTTGTGTAAAGTTTTTAGTTTAAAAAATGGAATCCCAAGGACTCAGCCTATTTCAACAAATTGAAATTATTTTGTTAGATGTTATCAATACTTTAACATATCTGAATTTTCTTTACTTGCCTGTGTTGAAAGTTTAGATTTTTGTAATATTGATACTGTCTAATGAAATAATTCCAGTTAGTTAAAATAAGCTTAATGAGAAATGAGATATTAGCCAGATCATATGTAGATGCAGATTCAAGAAAATTCTCTTTCATATCTATTATATTGTAGAAGTTTGAATTGATTTTTTTAAGTAAAACACAAAATTCCTAATACTGCATAAACAAATTGAGATGTATTTTTCTCAAAATACACACAAAAAATCTGGTTTGTTTTTAATCAAAACAAATGCAACATCAATATTCAGAGAATGTGAAGCAAAGAACAAAGTAGAAATAAAAATATTTCTGAAAGACTGAGTGAAAGTCTTTTGCTTTTATTCCTTAGATTTTTGAAAAGAAAATTCAACCTAGAATTTAGTTAAAACATGTGATACTGTGTTACCAGAAGTACTAGAAAAATTAGCTACTTTAAGAAATTATTTAGAAAAGTAATAGTTTCTGCATTCGTATGAATTTTTCACTTTTCTCTGAGATCCTTTTTTTAACCTTTTCTCCCCTATTGAGAAGAATGGAAATTATATTATTTGTCTGAAATATACAAAGAATATAAACTTATTATTAAAATATACTAAAAATTAAAAGATGCTAAAAATTAGTGTGCTAGTCTTTTAAATACATTTATAGAGAAATAATTCATATATCACACAATTTACCTACCTGAAGTGTAAAAACCAGTGATTTGGGGTATATACATAGAGCTGTGCAACTGTCACCACAGTCTAATTTTTAGACTATTTCTTCATCCTAAAAAGAAGGTTTTCACACATTAAATTGTCATTCTCCATTGACCACCTCCTCATCCCCATCATGTTAGGTAATCACTAATCTACTTTGTGTCTCTATAAATTTGCCAATTTTATACATTTCATTTAGATTCTTGTGGCTTCATTTACTTAGTTACTTGTTATAGGCCTATTCTCATTTTCTATTTCTTTTTGCATCAGTTTCAGTAGTTTATATCTAAGAATCTATTCATTTTGTCTATATTAATAATGCTGTCATACATCTTTTCATATTTTTTGTAATTCTTTTTTTCAGCAAGGTTGATAGTAGCATCCTCCCTTTCATTCTTGCTTTCTTTATGCTATTACTGTCAAATATGTTACACTGCTACGTGTTATAGGCCTAACAATGCAATTATATACATAGTTTTATTCAAATGCTTTTTAAATTACAGAATAGAAAAAGGGAGAAATATCTAATTGTGCTATCTATTACAGTGTCTTAAATAAGTACTTGTCTAGTAATCTTTTTTTGTGTGTGTTTGAATCATCCTCTGGTAACCCCTGATATCATCATAAAGAACTTTCTTTATTTTTTGTAAGGTAGTGTGATAGCAATATTTTTTTTAGTTTGTGCTTTTTGGGTGATGTCCCTATTTTTTACTTCATTTTTGAAGGACTTTTGCTGAATCTAAGTTTCTTCTTTGACTATTTTTTTTCTCTCAGAACTTTGAATATGTCATCTCACTGCTTTCTGACCTCTATTATTTCTCATAAGTCAGCTATTTATCTTACTGAACTTTCTTGTACTTTATGGATCATTTTTCTCTTGTTGCTTTTATTATTTCTCTTTAGTTTTCAATATACTTTTCCTGATTTGTCTGGGCTTTAATTTTTTCTTTTTCTATTTATTATACTTGTGCTTTATTGAGTTTCTTAGATGTGTTAAATTAATATTTTTCATCAAATTTGAGAAGTATTTAACCCACTTTAAAATATTTTTATCTGTTATTTTTTCTCCTGTCTTTTGTTACTCCCATTATATATGTGTTGGTGTGCTTAAGGGTATCCCATATTTCTTTGTGCCTGTGTTCATTTTTCTTCATTCTGTTTTCTCTCCCTACTTCATATTACATAATCTGTCTTCTTATCTTCAAACTTCCTGATCTTATTTTTTTGCTCAAATGTTTTACTGAGGCCCTCTCATGATTTAAAAAAAAAATTACTAATTATATGTTTCATCTCCAAAATTTTTATTGATTTTGTATAAATTCTGTTTATTAATATTATTTTTACTTTTGAGCTCATCTTCATACCTACCTTTAATTCTTATTTCTTTTAGTTCTTTGAACATACTTATAATAGCTGCTTTAAGAAATGTGTCTATTAAATCCAACCTTTGAGCCCTTTCAAGGACAGAGTCATTTGTTTACTTGTTCATTTTGTTCTGTTGTGGCTGGATGTGTATGCTTCTGTGGAGGAGATGTCATCCATTCCAAAATTTGCATATCTCCTAAATTGTGTTAAAATTTGATATTTTAAGTAATATATTGTAGCAACTTGTTAAATCTCCCACCCCAACTTAGAGTTGCTGCTGTGTGATTGCTTATTTATTTGCTTAGTGACTCAGCTGGGCTAGTTCTGTGAAATCTATTTTCCCTACATTGTGCACCCTCTAATGTCACCCCTAAGAGTGCGCAACTTTGAGCATATGCACAATAACCTTGATCCTCCTCACCAAGGGATGGATGATGGGTTTAATAAAGGTCACTTTGACTCTTTCATTCTCTGTACTCCTTTTTGTTTCTAGCTGGTCTACGTCCATCAGAATTACACCCAGCTGCTAACCTTCCCTAACTGCTGGCTGATTACTCCATTGTTTTGACAGTTCCCTTGGGCATAAATTGCTCCACATTATGATGTAATTAAAGTTAGACTCCTTTGAGAGGGTTGTCTTTGAGATCAATACTTCAGAGTTTTCCCAATCCCAGGAGTATTCTTTTCTCTGTTTCCCTGTTTTTCCTTGTTAACTTTTAGCTGCTCTACACTTTTGCTTTTTCCTACATTGAAGCCATTAGCCCCTTCTTAATTGCTCACTACAAAAATATCCGTTGTTTTAGACATTTTCCTTAGGTTTGAACTTCCTCAATCTCTGTTCTAAATGAAACCAGTCACCTTAGAGAGATCCATGGAGCTGTCTGGTCTTATGGTCTGTTTCACCTGCTGGAATGATCCCTAGAGAAGTTATTTCTGGGTACCTGAGGCAAGGACAGCTGACCACTTGTTTTGAAATGAGACTCCAGCTATATAAGTAGGGAGCTGTGTGGGAGTGATAGCCTCTAGTCTTCTAGGTTTGCCTCGCTAAACATGGAACTACTGACCTGTGAGCAAGTTGGAGTGGAAGCAATCATGGCCCAATATTCTCAGCTTGCCCAGGGGTAGAGTTTCTGCCTTGGGAATGGGGGGCCTGGGTGGAGAAAGAGAGGCCAGACCTTTTAGCCATACTTGCCTGGAGCTGATGCAAGAGAGGTGGGAAGGATGAGAAATGCTGAAAGATGGCCCCTTCCGGAGAAAAAATCATTGCCTTAAACTGGGAGCTGATGGGTGAGAGAGCCTTGTAGTCCAGCCACACCTTCCTAGAGTGTTATAGCTTCCATCAGCCTGAGCTGAGTAGAGGAAGGGAAGGAACCAAGTTGCAGCTCAGATGCCATAGACCTCACTATTCTTACTAGGACAGAGCAGATTTTTTTGAATAAATATTTCCCAATTTGCTGTATGTCCACTGACCTATTTCCAGGAAGAGTTAGTTTTCTTGTCATTTTCACCAGTTGTTATTTCAGTGGGGACAGAGTGTACAAGGCTCCTCATACTACTCTTCTGGAAGTGCCTCTAATTCTGATTAATTTTTAAGTATAATTGAATCATGTAATGATATTTTAATATTACAGTTGAAACATAATGTACAAATATGCACATTCAATTATAAATAACTATGTAAATATAATTTGTAAAGGTATAAAATGGTCTATAAAAAGCAGATAAACATTGTAGTAATATATTTCTCAACAGGAATACTGTTCTACATTTTATTTCAGTAAAACTAATATTTATTTCTAATATCCTGAGGGGAGATTTTCTGATAGAATGATCAGAACCATCACCATAAACAAGTTTATTTTCTATTTCTTTTTCTTTAGTCACTCTTAATTAGTTATAAATGATAAGGAAGAAAGTGGACATTATAAACTATCAGTGAACTATCATAGATTTTTTTTTTTGAAACAGGGTCTCACTCTTTGGCCCAGACTGGAGTGCAGTGAGATCTCAGCTAACTGCAACCTCCACCTCCCAGGCTCAAGCGATTCTCCTGCCTCATCCTCCCAAGTAGGTGGGATTACAGGCACCCGCCACTACTGCTTGGCTAATTTTTTTGTACCTTTAGTACAGACGGAGTTTCACCGTGTTGTCCAGGCTGGTCTTGAACTCCTGACCTCAAATGATTCAATGCCTCAGCCTCCCAAAGTACTGAAATTACAGGTGGGAGCCACCATGCCCAGCCCATCATAGACATTTGAAATGAACTATTACCATTTTTCTTTTCATTATTATATTTTAGTTTTCCTATTGAGAAAAAAATACAATTTAATGAGAAGATATCTAGTTCAATAAAATTTACATGGATTAAAATATAAAATCAATCAATTACACCGATTAAAATATATAAAATCGGTGTGTTTAAAACTAAATTAATTCCTTCTATTATGAAATTATGCACTGTGAACTCTTATTCTTTCCAGACTCTTATTTTAATGCTGTTTTAGTTATCTTTGAATGGGAATACAAATAAGTTCTATAGTCATTTCAGATGTGGGTTTAAAAAGGCTATATGGCATTAAATAAAAATCAATTATTCTGAATTATTAATACATAAAACTGGCTGATATCAGTACATGTAAATTACTCTATAGTAGTCATTTGTGTTTAATTTGGAAATATGTCAAAAATTGGGTTTCAATATAACATGATAACATAGAGAAAAAGGTGCAAATGTTTTTCTACGTGAATTTAAAGACAATAAAATTGCTGTGTTAGGATTTAGTAACTTACTGTTTTATTAGATGGGCTCAAAATTTCTGTTTGTGTGTGAAAAATATAACTTCAAATTCTTAGCCAAAACTTATGCAACACATTTTTTAGGTCAACAAGGTTAATAATGCAATAGAAAATAGTGTTTTGAGCCAGTAGGCAACTTCGCTGTTGTTCTTTTTTAGCTTTTGCAAAATCCTTAGGTCCCATTTGATCTCATTGGCTGAAAAAGATAAAATGTTGTCTATTCTGAATAGATAATGAATAGTGCTTCTTTGCAACATTAAATCATGTATTTCATACAACATAATTCAACTGAATTAAAAACAGTGATACTATTAGGAAAATGGGAAAATAAAAGAACAATCTTAGGCATGCCTACTGCATAAATAAGCATAATATTTTGAAGATAAGCTGAGGGCTATTTAGTATGCTATCAAGTTATTGTATTGGTATTTTTACGTTAGTAATCTTCTTTAATTGAAACCCAAAACATCTTTCTAGGCATGCCTCTCACTATTATCCAAAATGGAAAATCAGTACACTTGTAAGTTCTACACGTGCATTAGACTGTCTCCTTTGTTTATACTTTTTGGAATATCTTAATTTTTCTATCTTATCCCTTTTATCTTTCTCTTTTACAATGTATTTGCCAAATTAAAATAATAATGAAAATACATCATGCATGTATCACTAATATAGTGAGAATACAAGTTATATACTAATAATCACATTAATAAATACCTAGATGTTAGCTAAGCTACTCGGAAATTTTTTAAAAAGTAATAATGTTAAAAACCTATATTTTCCAGTTTCTCCATGAACCCTAGATATGGATGTGGCAATGTTACTATTTTTGGCAATCAATAGATCAATCTAACGACTAGGTATAGTCTGATTAAGAGGGCTCAAAAGGAGCTAAAATAAACAAGTAGGAGCTCCTCTTCATCAGTCTTCCCTTCCTTACTATAGCCTACAGCTGGGAGTAAACACTGAACGCTAAACACTGAGGATGATGGGACAGGAAGTTAGGAGGACCTAGAGCGTTTGATGACACCATGATGCTACAATCCCTGGATCATATCACTGAACTGTTTTTAAATGAGAGAAAATCAACATTTGTTTTTTTTTTAATCGCAGTAATTTTTTAATTTTCTGTTATATATAGCAGAACTTAGTAAGTGCGAATTGCTGTTACTCAAAAGTAACAGCATATAAAAGATAAAAAGTGGCTGAAAAAGCATTAATGCATGCATCAATACAAGCATCAATAGTTTGATAAAAAACTATTAAGATGGATTTGCTTATACAAAAGAGATGTTTATCACAATGAGGAAGAAAGACAGAAGGGTTATAAAATATACAACTATCAAAGTATATTCTGATCATTTTTATTTTTAAAAGGTTACATGGAAACTTCAGATTATAAAGAATATACGTGAAAGATGCATACATCTATATGATTAGTATTATTAAGACCGACATTCCAGTAGTTGGAAATTCATAAAGGTGTAAAAGGAAATTTGCATTGCAGCAAGGATGTAAGAGACATGTTAAAGCTGATGCTGTAACAGGAATTGGTGGCAAACTGAGAATTGAGTCATTCAAGTCTCATGGGTATTTTTTTCTGTCAAGGGAAATCAGTGCAAACCCGAAGAATAAAAATTAGAAACAAAGCCATCTTTGGATATGTAAATAAAATAAAAATAATATGTAAAACTGAAACATAATATATGAGGATGAACTTGTACATGAGTGAAGTTCAGTTAGAATTTTAGGAAAATAGGCAAAAAAAGTTAATAAAATGCAATAATCTACTGAGAAAGTGCACTGCACTGAAGGATAATTCAAAATTTCTATTTAAGACTATAACCTCTACGCCAACCCACTCTAGAACACACATATAAACACACACATGAAATTAACAGGTCACTGACTGGAGATTTTTAAAACATTTAAAAACAGAAAGCATGCAATAAATAATGACATGGAAAACCCACTGATATATTTGTTACACAAATACTTTAAGTGGATTAATTTCCGAGAAAAAGATTTTGAATCTTTTCTCAAGACGAATTCCATACTGTATATGAAACAACAAAATCAAGAAAGTTATTCAGAAAAACTTGAATAGAAAGAGGTGAACAAATTATGCCAGTGAAACCATGCAAGCAAAGAGAAAGTAGAGGTTGTAATCTTAGATCAACTGGACTCCAGGAAAAAATGATCAAATCTAGGAAGAAGGAAACTTTCCAATGCTAAATAGCGCAATCCTCAACAAAAATATTACAGTTTAAAAAGTTAGAACAAGATGATGGGATAGAAGGCTCTACTGTTTGTCCCCCACACAGAGACACCAATTTAACAGCTATCTCCACACACAAAAGTACCTTCATAAGAACTAAAAATCAGGTGAGCACTCGCAGTACCTGGTTTTAACTTCATTTCCCTAAAAGAGGCACTGAAGAGGTAGAAAAAATAGTCTTGAATCCCTGACACCACCCATTCCCCGCTCCCCAGCAGTACTGGCATGGTGCACAGAGCATTTCAGCATGCGGGAGGGTGGAGAATGCAGCAATTGTGAGGCATTGAACTCAGTGCTGTCCTGTTATAGCAGAAAGGAAAACTGGATCAAACTCACCTGGCGCCTCCCATGGAGGGAGCATTTAAACTGGCCCTAGACAGAGGGGAATCGTCTATCCAGGTGATTCAAACTTGAGTTCCTGCAAGCCTCACCACCAGGGGTTAAGTGCTCTGGGGCTCTAAATTAATTTGAAAGGCAGTCTAGGCCACAAGGACTGCAACACCAAGGAAATGCCTAATGCTGACCTGGGCACAGAGCCAGTGGACAGGGGTCATGCAACCTACTGAGATACCAGCTGGGGTGGGTAAGGGAGTGCTGACATCACCTCTCCCCTGACCCCGGGCTACAGAATTCACAGCTCCAAAAGAGACCCCTTCCTTCTGCTTGAGGAGAGAAGAGGGAAGACTGGGGAGGCCTTTGTCTTGCATCTTGGATACCAGCTCAGCCACAGCGAGATGGGGAATTGGTCAGTGTCTTGAAGCCTCCTTTTCAGACCGTTGCTCACAGAAAAACACTACTAGACACACCTTACACCAGAAGGGAACCCACTGCTTTGAAGGAAAGGACCCAGCCCTGGCAGCATTTATCACCTGCTAACTGAACAGCCCTCAGGGCTTAAATAACAAGCAGTGGTACACAGGTGTCATGTCAAAGGCTTTGGGTGAACCTTTAAGACGTGAGAGCTTCAGGTGAGGCTCAGCACATTCCCAGCTGTGGTGTTTATGAGGCAAGTCTACTTACACTTGAGAAAAGCAGAAGGAAAAGTAAAGTGGACATAGACTTGCCCTTAGGTAACAGCTCAACACACTTCACTTATAAAGACACACTTAGACTGCATACGCCAAAAATACAGGGATGTAAAAAGATAGTCCACACCAATGGAAACCAAAAACTTGCAGGAGTAGCTATCTTTAGACAAAATATATTTCAAAACCAAAACTACAAGAAGAAATGAAGATCACTATGTAATGTTAAAGGGATAAATTCTACAAGATGATCTCTTCTATAACAATTGTAAATATATATGCCCTCATGCTGGAGCACCCAGATACATAAAGCAAATATTATTAGAGCTAAAGAGAGAGAAACACTTTAGTACAATAATAGCTGGACACTTTAACACCCCACTTTCTGCATTCAACAAATCTTTGAGACAGAAAATCAACAAAGAAACGCTAGACTTAATCTGCACTATAGACAAAATGGATCTGATAGATATTTAGAGAAGATTTCATCCAAAAGTTGTAGAATACACATTATTTTCCTCAGCACATGAATCATTCTCAAGGATAAATCATACGTTCTGTTACAAAACAAGTCTTAAAAAAATCAAAAAGGTTGAAAAAATATCAAGCATCTTCTCTGACCACAATGGGATAAAATTAGAATTGAGTAACAAAAGGAATTTGAGAAACTCTAAAAACACATGGAAATTAAGCAGTATGCTCTTCATTGACCAGTAGGTCAAGGAAGAAATTAAGAAGGAAATTGAAAAATATCTTGAAGCAAATGATAATGAAAACTCAACAATACCAAAACCTACGAGATAAAGCAGAAGCAGTATGAAAAGGAAAGTTTATAGCTATAAAAACCTACCTTAGGAGGGGTGGAGCCAAGATAGCCGAATAGGAACAGCTCCGGTCTACAGCTCCCAGCCTGAGCGACACAGAAGATGGGTGATTTCTGCATTTCTGTTTGAGGTACTGGTTTCATCTCACTAGGGAGTGCCAAACAGTGGGTGCAGGACAGTCAGTGAAGTGCACTGTGCGTGAGCCAAAGCAGGGCGAGGCACTGCCTCACTCGGGAAGCGCAAGGGGTCAGGGAGTTCCCTTTCCTAGTCAAAGAAAGGGGTAACAGACGGCACCTGGAATATAGGGTCAGTCTCACCCTAATACTGCACTTTTCCAAGGGCCTGGAAAATGGCACACTGGGAGATTGTGTCCCGCACCTGGCTCGGAGGGTCCTATGCCCACGGAGTCTCGCTGATTGATAGCAGAGCAGTCTGAGATCTAGCTGCAGGGCGGCAGCGAGGCTGGCGGAGGGGCGCCCACCATTACCCAGGCTTGCTTAGGTAAAAAAAGCAGTCAGAAAGCTCGAACTGGGTGAAGCCCACAACAGCTCAAGGAGGCCTGCCTGTCTCTGTAGGCTCCACCTCTGGGGGCAGGGCACAGATAAACAAAAAGTCAGCAGGAACTTCCACAGACTTAAATGTCCCTTTCTGACTGACAGCTTTGAAGAGAGTAGTGGTTCTCCCAGCATGCAGCTGGAGATCTGAGAACGGACAGACTGCCTCCTAAAGTGCGTCCTTCACCGCTGAGCAGCCTAACTGGCAGGCAACCCCCCCAGTAGGGACAGACTGACACCTCATTCGGCCGGGTACTCCTCTGAGACAAAAATTCCAGAGGAACTATCAGAGAGCTGAATTTGTGGTCTCATGAAAATCCGCTGTTCTGCAGCCACCGCTGCTGACACCCAGCCAAACAGGGTCTGGAGTGGAGCTCTAGTAAACAAAAGACCTGGAGCTGAGGGTCCTGTCTGGTAGAAGGAAAACTAACAAACAGAAAGGACATCCACACCAAAAATCCATTTGTACATCACCATCATCAAAGACAAAAAGTAGATAAAACCACAAAGATGGGGAAAAAACAGAGCAGAAAAACTGCAAACTCTAAAAAACAGAGCACCTCTCCTCCTCCAAAGGAACGCAGTTCCTCACCAGCAACGGAACAAAGCTGGATGGAGGATGACTTTGACAAGTTGAGAGAAGAAGGCTTCAGATGATCAAACTACTCTGAGCTACGGGAGGAAATTCAAAACAATAGCAAAGAAGTTAAAAACTTTGAAAAAAATTAGAAGAAGGGATGACTAGAATAACCAATGCAGAGAAGGGCTTAAAGGAGCTGATGGAGATGAAAGCCAAGTATCGAGAACTACACGAAGATTGCAGAAGCCTCAGTAGCAGATGAGATCAACTGGAAGAAAGGGTATCGCTGATGGAAGATGAAATAAATGAAATGAAGCGAGAAGGGAAGTTTAGAGAAAAAAGAATAAAAAGAAATGAACAAAGCCTCCAAGAAATTTGGGACTATGTGAAAAGACCAAACCTACGTCTGATTGGTGTACCTGAAAATGATGGGGAGAATGGAACCAAGTTGGAAAACACTCTGCAAGATATTATCCAGGAGAACTTCCCCAATCTAGCAAGGCAGGCCAACATTCAGATTCAGGAAATACAGAGAATGCCACAAAGATACTCCTCGAGAAAAGCAACTCCAAGACACATAATTGTGAGATTCACTAAAGTTGAAATGAAGGAAAAAAATGTTAAGGGCAGCCAGAGAGAAAGGTCGGGTTACCCACAAAGGGAAGCCCATCAGACTAACAGCTGATCTCTCGGCAGAAACTCTACAAGCCAGAAGAGAGTGGGGGCCGATATTCAACATTCTTAAAGAAAAGCATTTTCAACCCAGAATTTCCTATCCCGCCAAACTAAGCTTCATAAGTGAAGGAGAAATAAAATACTTTACAGACAAGCAAATTCTGAGTGATTTTGTCACCACCAGGCCTGCCCTAAAAGAGCTCCTGAAGGAAGCACTAAACATGGAAAGGAACAACTGATACCACCCCCTGCAAAAACATGCCAAATTGTAAAGACAATCGAGGCTAGGAAGAAACTGCGTCAACTAACGAGCAAAATAACCAACTAACATCATAATGACAGGAACAAATTCACACATAACAATATTAACTTTAAAGTAAATGGGGTAAATGCTCCAATTAAAAGACACAGACTGGCAAACTGGATAAGGAGTCAGGACCCATCAGTGTGCTGTATTCAGGAAACCCATCTCACGTGCAGAGACACACATAGACTCAAAATAAAGGGATGGAGGAAGATCTATCAAGCCACTGGAAAACAAAAAAAAGGCAGGGGTTGCAATCCTAGTCTCTGATAAAATAGACTTGAAACCAACAAAGATCAAAAGAGACTAAGAAGGTCATTACATAATGGTAAAGGGATCAATTGAACAAGAAGAGCTAACTATCCTAAATATATACGCACCCAACACAGGAGCACCCAGATTCATAAAGCAAATCCTGAGAGACCGACAAAGGGACTTAAACTCCCACACAATAACAATGGGAGATTTTAACACCCCACTGTCAACATTAGACAGATCAACCAGACAGAAAGTTAACAAGGATATCCAGGAATTGAACACAGCTCTGCACAAAGTGGACCTAATAGACATCGACAGAACTCTCCACCCCAAATCAACAGAATATACATTTTTTTCAGCACCACACCACACCTATTCCAAAATTGACCACATAGTTGGAAGTAAAGCTCTCCTCAGCAAATGTAAAAGAACAGAAATTATAACAAACTGTCTCTCAGACCACAGTGCAATCAAACTAGAACTCAGGATTAAGAAACTCACTCAAAACCGCTCAACTACATGGAAACTGAACAATCTGCTCCTGAATGACTATTGGGTACATAATGAAGCGAAGGCAGAAATAAAGATGTTCTTTGAAACCAACGAGAACAAAGACACAACATACCAGAATCTCTGGGACAGGTTCAAAGGAGTGTGTAGAGGGAAATTTATAGCACTAAATGCCCACAAGAGAAAGCAGGAAAGATCCAAAATTGACACCCTAACATCACAATTAAAAGAACTGGAAAAGCAAGAGCAAACACATTCAAAAGCTAGCAGAAGGCTAGAAATAACTAAAATCAGAGCAGAACTGAAGGAAATAGAGACACAAAAAACCCTTCAAAAAATTAATGAATCCAGGAGCTGGTTTTTCGAAAAGATCAACAAAAATGATAGACTGCTAGCAAGACTAATAAAGAAGAAAAGAGAGAAGAATCAAATAGATGCAATAAAAAATGAAAAAGGGGATATCACCACTGATCCCACAGAAATACAATCTACCATCAGAGAATACTACAAACACCTCTATGCAAATAAACTAGAAAATCTAGAAGAAATGGATAAATTCCTCGACAAATACACCCTCCCAAGACTAAACCAGGAAGAAGTTGAATCTCTGAATAGACCAATAACAGGTTCTGAAATTGTGGCAATAATCAATAGTTTACCAACAAAAAGAGTCCAGGACCTGACAGATTCACAGCCGAATTCTACCAGAGGTACAAGGAGGAACTGGTACCATTCCTTCTGAAACTATTCCAATTGATAGAAAAAGAGGGAATCCCCCCTAACACATTTTATGAAGCCAGCATCGTCCTGATACCAAAGCCTGGCAGAGACATAACCAAAAAAGAGAATTTCAGACCAATATCCTTGATGAACATTGATGCAAAAATCCTCAATAAAATACTAGCAAATCGAATCCAGCAGCACATCAAAAAGCTTATCCACCATAATCAAGTGGGCTTCATCCCTGGGATGCAAGGCTGGTTCAACATACGCAAATCAATAAATGTAATCCAGCATATAAACAGAACCAAAGACAAAAACCACATGATTATCTCAATAGATGCCAAAAAGGCCTTTGACAAAATTCAACAACCCTTCATGCTAAAAACTCTCAATAAATTAGGTATTGATGGGACGTATCTCAAAATAATAAGAGCTATCTATGACAAACCCACAGCCAATATCATACTGAATGGGCAGAAACTGGAAGCATTCCCTCTGAAAACTGGCACAAGACAGGGATGCCCTCTCTCACTGCTCCTATTCAACATAGTGCTGGAAGTTCTGGCCAGAGCAATCAGGCAGGAGAAGGAAATAAAGGGTATTCAATTACGAAAAGAGGAAGTCAAATTGTCCCTGTTTGCAGATGACGTGATTGTATATCTAGAAAACCCCATTGTCTCAGCCCAAAATCTCCTTAAGCTGATTAGCAACTTCAGCAAAGTCTCAGGATACAAAATTAATGTACAAAAATCACAGGCATTCTTGTACACCAATCACAGACAAACAGAGAGCCAAATCATGAGTGAACTCCCATTCACAATTGCTTCAAAGAATAAAATACCTAGGAATCCAACTTACAAGGAATGTGAAGGACCTCTTCAAGGAGAACTACAAACCACTGCTCAATGAAAGAAAAGGATACAAACAAATGGAAGAGCATTCCATGCTCATGGGTTGGAAGAATCAATATCGTGAAAATGGCCATACTGCTCAAGGTAATTTATAGATTCAATGCCATCCCCATCAAGCTACCAATGACTTTCTTCACAGAATTGGAAAAAACTACTTTAAAGTTCGTATGGAACCAAAAAAGAGCCTGCATTTCCAAGTCAATCCTAAGCCAAAAGAACAAAGCTGGAGGCATCACGCTACCTGACTTCAAACTATACTACAAGGCTACAGTAACCAAAACAGCATGGTACTGGTACCACAACAGAGACATAGATCAATGGAACACAACAGAGTCCTCAGAAATGATGCCACGTGGCTACAACTATCTGATCTTTGACAAACCTGACAAAAACAAGAAATGGGGAAAGGATTCCCTATTCAATAAATGGTGCTGGGAAAACTGGCTAGCCATATGTAGAAAGCTGAAACTGGATCCCTTCCTTACACCTTATACAAAAATTAATTCCAGGTGGATTAAAGACTTAAATGTCAGACCTAAAACCATTAAAATCCTACAAGAAAACCTAGGCAATACCATTCAGGACAAAGGCGTGGGCAAGGACTTCATGTCTAAATCACCAAAAGCAATGGCAACAAAAGCCAAAATTGACAAATGGGATCTAATTAAACTAAGGAGCTTCTGCACGGCAAAAGAAACTACCATCAGAGTGAACAGGCAACCTACAGAATGGGAGAAAATTTTTGCAACCTACTCATCTGACAAAGGGCTAATATCCAGAATCTACAATGAACTCAAACAAATTTACAAGAAAAAAACAAACAACCCATCAAAAATTTGGCAAAGGACATGAACAGACACTTCTCAAAAGAAGACATTTATGCAGCCAAAAAACACATGAAGAAATGCTCATCATCACTGGCCATCAGAGAAATGCAGATCAAAACCACAGTGAGATACCATCTCACACCAGTTAGAGTGGCCATCACTAAAAAATCGGAAACAACAGGTGCTTGAGGGGATGTGGAGAAAGAGGAACACTTTTACACTGCTGGTGGGACTGTAAACTAGTTCAACCATTGTCGAAGTCAGTGTGGCGATTCCTCAGGGATCTAGAACTAGAAATACCATTTGATCCAGCCATCCCATTCCTGGGTATATACCCAAAGGACTATAAATCACGCTGCTATAAAGACACATACACACGTATGTTTATTGCAGCAGTATTCACAATAGCCAAGAGTTGGAACCAACCCAAATGTCCAACAACAATAGACTGGATTAAGAAAATGTGGCACATATACACCATGGAATACTATGCAGCCATAAAAAATGATGAGTTCGTGTCCTTTGTAGGGACATGGATGAAACTGGAAAACATCATTCTCAGTAAACTATCACAAGGACAAAAAACCAAACACCACATGTTCTCACTCATAGGTGGGAATTGAACAATGAGAACACATGGACACAGGAAGGGGAACATCACACTCTGGGGACTGTTGTGGGGTTGGGGAAGGGGGGAGGGACAGCATTAGGAGATATACCTAATGCTAAATGACGAATTAATGGGTGCAGGAAATCAACATGGCACATGGATACATATGTAAAAAACCTGCACATTGTGCACATGTACCCTAAAACCTAAAGTATAATAAAAAAAAAAGCTGACTAGAGATCTTTATCTATGTATATGTGTATCTCTATATAAAATAAACATATGTGTTTATTATGTAAAAATATATATTATTAATATTATATAAAGTTTTTTTTCAAGGTAGAAATATATAAAGAGGGTGCCTGTAGATCCCGGGTCATTGTGTAGTGAAGCTCAAGTCCTCTGAAGAAATGCCCCTTGCATCTTTTGTCTGTGCTAGAATCCAAGAAGCGAAAGCAGCAAATGCACTGTTTCCCAGCTACTTGGCATCCTACAGAGAGAAACATGTTTGAGCTAGGGTAGCCTTAAACACTCTTGTTCTTACTCTCCTGTTTTATGTAGTGAACAGAGACTAGCTTCATGAGAAGAGACTGTGACAGTCAAGGCTGTCTCTTATTTTGTGCAGCATTAATTGAGAAATTCTAGCACCTGAAGACCTCTGGGCCATTTGAGGGTAGGTACAGGGGAGGAAAGGTAAGTTTGCATCCCTCCTGCTGTGGAAAGGACCCGTGGGAAGCACAGACCTTGTCCTAACTGAAGGCAGACCCCCTTGCTAACCAGCTTCTCATCAGCCAACCCTGGATGAGTTTCCATGTCTTTACTAAATAATCCTTATTGCTTTTCTTCATATGGGCAAAGTATGGTTTACAGGGAATATTGTTCATTTGAACACCCATCGTGCAAACCCCTTCCTCTGGTGGGTAAACAGGCTTCCATATGTGTCTTATTGGGAAACACATCGGCAATTTCTATGCTTTTACTGCATCTGTTTCATGGATATGGGAACTGAATAGTGCCCATCAAAGGCTCACTTGATGTTGGAAATTGATCTGAGAGCACGGAAGGACAGAATTCTTTCTTTGTTCCTGGGCAGTGGTGGTTGAGGGATCATTTTGTGGCAGCTACAGTGGCAATGATGGAGGCAGAATGGAGGTCTCAGTACCAAGACAAGGAGAGACTTGGCCTCACAATGGCAGCATTGCAGGGGTGCGCTCTACAGGGCATTTGCTCACATGGTTTTGGGCATTGTCTCTAACTACATTGCTTCCCCAATATGTTGACCAATTCTAAATAACTCCTTTTCTCTTTAAAAAAGCATCTTAATTTGTATTGCTTGCAATTGTAAATGACACCAATTGGCCAGTTATCATTCAAATTCTCTGTTACTTAATCCTTCCTTTTCCTAACGTATGCAACTTCCCCTAAAAAACTGGACACTTTGTTGCTTACTCATTGTCTTTACACATCTTAAAATGTTGCTTTATGCCCCCAATCCCTAACTACATTTTCAATGTTTTGCAAGTGGAGTCCAAGTGTTCTTGATTTACATGAAGCTCAAAATAATGGTTATAGTAACTAGTACTTCATAATTAAGCAAAAAGCTCTTATTGAAAAGTGACAGAACTATACATAGAGATGACAACATGGAGAGATATTTCCTGAGATCACAAAGTTACGGTATGGCAGAACTAGAACGGTGAGTAGATATTCTGTGTTCCCAATCATTATTTCTACCACCAGCTTTCTATTTTGATGTTAATAATGTTCTTATGTGGGAAACCATGCATATTTGCCAATGGTTAGTTCATTGACAAAGAAATATAAAGAGCTTCAACAACACTCTAATGTATAAAAAATAAAATATCTATAATTGGCCATAAGAAAAAATAGGTCTCAACATATACTGAGATCGTTTTATTTTGTGCTAGACAAATGAAGTCATAAATCAGAATGTGCTGTAAATATTATGAATAGTGTGTGTGTGTGTGTGTGTGTGTGTCTATAGATGCATATTAGGACTCTGAAAAGTTCATTATTCTTTCCAGGAGAGAGACTGCCAACTTTTGAACCTAATTAGAACAAGTATATTGCTTCTTCATATTTTTATTAAGGCAAAGAGAGTCTAGTTAAAAATAATTCAACTTCTCGTGGAAATGCTATAAATTGCTCTGAAGTGAGTTGCTGGCTATGGCTTGTCAGAGCAAATATATTGTACAGAGCTTAGGGGAGAACTAGTGCTTATGCATTAAAATCAAATCATCTTGCAGCACACTGAAGAAAAGGTTAGATTTTTAAAATAATTTCGAAGTCATGAAAGGAGCAAATATGCTCAACAAAGAGCCTAGCAACCCTCAATGACCAATTCCCGTTTTATATAGTTTGGTACCTGAATTAGAACCCCAGAATCTACAAATTCCTCTGCGTGTGGGTGCTGCAGTTGGAGGATATTATAACACTTTCATCACCAAGCTCTCTTTTGATATTCACTTTAAGGAGATAATTTACGGGATACCAGAGAGCATAAACCAAAGTAGATATCTATCTATCTAGATAGATACATCTCCATATCATTGACAGGATACCTTCTGGCCGAGAGTGAGTACAACCTATGGGTGTGGTTGGAGAGAACACGCGTTCCACCTGAATGGCAGATCAAGATTATTCCTTCTCATCTGCTGCAATGGCTCACTGTGTTAAGCAGAGGAGCGAGACAGCAAGAACTGCATTCATTCAGTCATACAGACCAAAAGGAGGAATGTCGCCCAGCCCTCTAAAGTGACCCAGAACCCAGCTCATGTCTCAACTGCTACTTCTACTACTTAGAAAGAAGTAACTCCGCCAAAGCAAGGTTCTGGACAAATATATTTTTATTGATCGTATACAAATAGATGAAGATGGACTTGGATGTTAAGAAAAATAATACTATACAAAATCAAGAGTAGACAGTCTCCTCTAGACTTAAATTAAGAGTGTATACATTAGATAATTTAATCCAATGCATCAGGTAAAAGCTTGAACAAACTTTTCGCCTCTTCCATAAAATTCAGGGAAGCATGTCCTCCACGAAACAGAATCAAAATATAAATAAAAGACTGGTTTAAGACGAAAGGAAACCTTAGAAATGAAAAGAATCCAGATGAGAGGCACTTAACTGAGAATGAAATGAAACTGAGTGGACAAAATAATTATGAGAAGATGAACCTTCAAATCAGAAAGAGGAAAAAAGCTTATTTGATAATATGGGAACTCAAAAGAGAGTGAACACGAATGTGAAAATTCGAAGAGTACACAAAAGTAGCATAACTAAACTAAGAGCATGAGAAAATGTATAGAATTTTGAGTAATAAGAATAGAAATTAAAAGTGAGAATTGTATGTTATATATTAGTAGAGTAACACTGAAGAAGAATGAAAACAAGAAATGATATGACTATATATGAACATAATGAGAACAGAATACTATTTTTAAAATTTTTAGTTTCCAAGTTTTTCTGAAATTTTAATTTTGGTTTCTTATGTAATACCACAGTTATTAGGAAGATATTAGCTAATAACAATATTTTCAGTGATATTTTAAGTATTTGTCCTAGAAAAATTTCTATTTTTTAAAAATGTATATTTAAAAATACATTAAATGTGTATATACATCAATCATATGTATCAATTTCTGTTTTTTTTAAATTGCAAATTAAATTTGTATTTTTGTATTCCTGGAATAAAATAAACTTGAATGGATTGTAATATGTTATTCATGTTGTAATTCAATGTATTTGAATACTTTAAGAATGTTACATTTATAGTTAACAGATATTGACCTATAAATTTTCTTTCACATAATGATACTGTGAGACAATCTAAGAAGAATTAAAATTTTAAATGCATGTATTCCTTCTTTTTTCTCTGTTCTCTAACTAATATATTTTAATTACAGATGGAGGAACAGATAGATGTTAGATAAATAGGTATATAATAGATAGATCATCCAAAATTATTATTCTTATGATTTTATGTTGTCAGTATTTACCTGTTTTTCTACGTTTATCCTTCCAATTTAGTTGATTACTTCCTGCACCTTTGATGTCATATATATAAACAGGAAATGACACATGGTGTCCAGGATGTAGAGAGAGCCACAGGACTTGTGAATAAAATCCACAGGCAAGGATGTGACGATTCCTTTTGCAGTAACGTAGGGAATGCCAAACGCTACATTTGCTGTGGAAAAGAGTATGCTAGTTCCTCTAAAAATCCAAATGGTATTGCCATATGATTCAGCAGTGCCACATCTCAGGATAGCAAAAGAATTGAAAGCAGAGTCTTGAAAAAATATTTGCACATCCATGTTTGCAGCAGCATTATTGGCAATAGCTAAAATGTAGAAGCAATTGAAGTGTCCAACAACAGACGAATGGATAAGCAAAATATGATAGACACATACAATGGAATATTATTCAGCCTTCAACATGAGGGAAATATTCTATCACATGTTGCAACTTGGATGAAACTTGAGGATATTATGCCAAGTGAGATAAGTTAGTCGGTGAAGGACAAATACAGTAAAATTACATTTGTATAAGGGACTTAAAGTGGACAGAATCCTAGAGATAGTACAATGATGGTTGCCAGAAGCTGGGGGGAGGAAGAAATGGGGAAGTGTTGTTTAATGGGTACAGAGTTTCAGTTTTACAGGAAGAAACGAGTTATGGAGATGGATGGTAGGGATGGCTGCAGAATGGTATGAATATAATTAGTACCTCTGAACTGTGCACTTAAAATGGTTAACAGAGTAAATTTTATGTTATGTGTATTTTACCACAATAAGAAAATAAAATACCTTAGGAACATTTTCATGAAAGAGTCCGCATAAAATTCATTTGAGTGCATGTGTTTATGCATAGCTTTCTATTTTTCTCTTTTCTATTTATATTCCAAATTAGAATATAATGCTAATCAAGCACAGTGGCTGTGTTTCTTGCTTCCTCTAGTCTGCAGGTAACATCCAAATTTAATAAACTACTTATTAATGTTACATCTGTTTATTTTCTGCCTTATACCAAGCTTGTGGGATTCTCTTAAATACAACATTGTTATACTTACATCTATGCAATACCCATTAGCATCGCCTTCCCAAATCAGGGGAAACTGAGCCTCTGTAAGGTGGAGTAACTTACTAAGATACAAAACTCAGCATTAAAGTGTGTGTACTTCAATATCCTGCCCTCTTCTCATTTGTCTTTACTGCCTTTTATGTACGTTGTAGATGTTCAATAAATTCTCTATTTTAAACTGAATTTAAGCCGTGGAGCCATGTTTTGTTGAACAATAAATATGATATAGGACACTCTTCCTACCTTTCATTTATGATCCAGTTCATGAAAAAGAGAAATTCTTTCATTGTGCTAGAAGCTTAAAATAATGAAAATGCCACTTTCTACATTAAACAGAAACTGAAGGGAATCAAGGTGAATTGCATGAGACATTGAAAACAAGTGGGAAAGAAATCTAGTATAATTTGCCATTTGTGTACCTTTATTATTTAGCGTTTGAGTAAATGTTTCCCCCAAATATCTTCCCATCTTAATTCATGTTTATAAAGTAGACATTTATGTCTCACCTTATCAAGAAGGGCAAACTCTAACAAAAACATTTCCCAAAAATGCTTCCTGCTAAAACGTAAGCTCAGTCTGGCTAGAAATTAAGCTCACTTCATAAAGATTAATTGGTAGCTAATCTTTGCATGCTGTTCTCTGAACCTGAGTGAAAGCTCTCCATCAGGCATACAGGGAATGACAGAAAAGGTGACAACAGAAGATGAATGCTATGTCAATAACCTTCAAAGATGACCTTCCATTTCTTTTAAATTCTTGATATCTTAAGACTTCATTAATTCTTCTCTCTTTGCCCTTGGTTCAACATTGTGCTATACCGAAACTCATGTAAAAGAATGATGTCATGTAATAAAAATGGCATTTTTCATTCATATAGATGCAAGCTAACTGGCATTTTTACAATCAACATATTTCCTTTGTCAATTTTTCATTCTGTATTGGAAGTAATTGATAGGCATTTCTGAAGGGATGAAGGTGTTTCTGTGTTCATTGTGATCCAAACTGTTTTTAGACCTAGTGGTGTTTGTAAAACAATTTGTGCCAGCTGACCAAGGATCACTGTGGCAGAAAGCAGCAAATTTGCATAAGATGTCACTGCCTCATAAGTTGGCTTTGAAAACTAGGAGCTTACTCTATAGTCTTATGAATCAAAAACATTGATAGATGTAGTATAAGATTACAATCATATTTTCCTTTTGACAGTTACATTATAAAGCATGATGTATTGCAATTAATCTCAATTAGCTGATCACAATTAAAATTAAAAATGTTTCTTATTGCTGATAAACATTCATGACTCTCCTGTTCTGAAATGTGCAAGTAATTCTTGTAATTTTAATACAAATTTGCATATTATTACTAATTGATTTAATCTCATTGGATTTGGCTCATGGATCCAATTTATTAAAATATTTATAATGGGATAATGATTTGTCTCCCCTTTTCATTTACACTGAAACCCACAATTCTTACAATGGTCTGCAAGCCCATCATGATCTGCAAGCCCATCATGATCTGCGCCATGTTAACCGCCAAAATTCTTTTATATCTTCACCCTTGATCTTCCCAGTGGTCCTGGCCACCTCACTGTCTTCTGGACATGCCAACATGCTGCTGTCTTATGACCAAGACTCTAGTTAATTTCTTGGCTTGGAAAGATAACCCTCCATATATCCATTGATCAGCTCATTCAACTTCCCCAAGTCTTTACTGAAACCTCACATTCTCAATGAGACCTATTCAGTATTTCAAACTGCCTCCCATTTGCAACACTCCAAAACCCCTTACTCTTCTGTGTATTTTTGAAAGGATTTATTGAGATATAATTTACATAGTGTAGAGTGCACACATTAATGTATACAAGTCAATGGCTTTCAGTATATGCACAGATAAGTGGAGCCATCATCACAATGAATTTTAGAGCATTTTCATCACTTCAAAAAGAAACCCCACCTTCTTTTTTTTTTTTTTTTTTTTTCCAGAAACAAAGAAAATATTTTATTATACTTTAGGGTTTTAGGGTACATGTGCACAATGTGCAGGTTTGTTACGTATGTATCCATGTGCCATGTTGATTTCCTGCACCCATTAACTCGTCATTTAGCATTAGATGTATCTCCTAATGCTGTCCCTCCCCCCTCCCCCCACCCCACAACAGTCCCCGGAGCGTGATGTTCCCCTTCCTGTGTCCATGAGTTCTCATTGTTCAATTCCCACCTATGAGTGAGAACATGCGGTGTTTGGTTTTTTGTCCTTGCGATAGTTTACTGAGAATGATGTTTTCCAGTTTCATCCATGTCCCTACAAAGGACACGAACTCATCATTTTTTATGGCTGCATAGTATTCCATGGTGTATATGTGCCACATTTTCTTAATCCAGTCTATCGTTGTTGGACATTTGGGTTGGTTCCAACTCTTTGCTATTGTGAATAGTGCCGCAATAAACATACGTGTGTATGTGTCTTTATAGCAGCATGATTTATAGAAACCCCACCTTCTTTAGCTGTTAATATCCTATGCACCCATCCCCTACTCAATCCTAAGCAACACAAATCTGTTTTCTGTGTCTGTAGATTTTCCTATTCTATTTTCATCTAAATAGAATCATACAATGGGTGGCCTTTTGTGCCTGGCTTCTTTCAGTTGGCCTAATGCTATCAAGGTTCATGTACGTATTGGTACTTTATTTCTTTTTATAACTGTAAAACATTCAATTTCATGGATATAACATTTTGTTTATCCAGTAATATTTTTATTGACATTGGAGTTGTGTTCAGCCTTTGGCTATTTTAAATACTGCTGCTAAAATTACTTGTGTACAATTTGTGTTTGAACACGTCTTTACAATAATCTGGGTGTATACCTAGGAATACATTTCTAGGTCATATGACAATTCTATGTTTAATATATTTAGAAACCATCAAACTATTTTCCAAAGTGGCCAGTTCCAGCCATAGTGTATGTAACTATGGTTTTGATTTGTAGTTGCCTGAAGAGTGATGCTATTGAGTATCTTTTTATGGGATTATTGACAGTTCGTGTATCTTCTTGAGAAACTTATCTATTCCTATCATTTATCAGTTTTGAGTTGGGATATTTGTTACCGAGTTAAAACAATTTTTCTATATTGAAGATACATATATATATATATATATATATATACAGACATATAGATGTTTGTTTTTCAAATATCTTCTCACAATTTTTGAGCTGCCTTTTGACTTGCTTGGTTGTCCTTTGAAACATCAATGTCTTTAATTTTTAAGAAATTTTAAATATCTAATTTTTATTTTGTTGCTCATGTTTTTGATGTTACAGCTATTTCTTTGCTAGGTCCAAAATCCTGCAGATTTTCCCATGTGCTTTGTTTTAACTCTTGCATGTATGTCTTTAATTCATTTGAGTTAATATTTTTATATGCTTTGGGGTAAGGGTTCGAATTTATTACTTTGCAAGTGATGATCCACGTGGACGTTGTTGACCCAGTTTGTTCAAAGACTGTCTCTTCCTCATTGAATTGCACATGGCACCACTGTAAGAATCCATTGACTATAGATACATAGTTTTATATATGGACTCTCAATTCTCTTCCATCAATCTAGATATTTTCCTTCATCAATATTCTGTTGTCTTGATTATTGATGCTTTGCAGTAAGGTTTGGAGCACGGGGGTGTGAATTATCCTAATATGTTCTCCTTTTTCAAGATTATTTTGGCTATTTTGAGTCCCTTACAATTCCATGTGTATTTTAGAATCAGCTTGTCACTTTCTCGACAGAAGTCTGTTGGGATATGTGCAGGGATTTCATCAAATCTGTAGTTCAAATTGTAACGTACTACAATATTAAATCTTCCAATTCATGGCTGTAAGATGTTTGCTAATTATTTAGATCTTCTTTAAACAATAATTTTTAATTTTCAGAGTAAAATATTGTATCATATTTTCAAAATTAATTATTATTTCTTTTTTTGATGCTATTGTAAATTGAAGTGTTCTCTTAATTTCATTTTGTGGTTTTCATTGCAGATGTGCGCAATTGACTTTTCTATATTTATCTTGTATATTGTAGTATTGCTGAAATAATTTACTAGTTTTATCGTATGTGGATTCTTAAAAATTTTCCATATACAAGAATGTTATTCGCAAACAAAGTTTTATTTCTTCCTGTTCAATATGGGTGACACTTATTTCTTTACTTGCTGATTTGCCCCCCATAAAATCTTTAGTACAATGTTGACTGGAAGAGGTCAAATTATATCTCCTATTCTTATCTCTGACCATAGCGGGAAAGTATCCTTCCTTTCACCATTAAGTTGAATGTTTGCTCTTGGCTCTTCACAGGTGCCATGTATCTGGTGTAGAAAGTTCTCTATTCCTGGTTCATTGAGTTTTTGTTTTTATTTTTAATCATTAAAGCATTTGGATTTTGTTAAATATCTCTTCTGAATCTATCGAGATGATCATGCAATTCTTGTTTCTTATTCTATGGATAAGATGTATTATCTTAATGCATTTTGGGCTGTTAAACCAACCTGGGATTACTAGTATAAATTTCACTTTGTCATAGCGTATAATTCTTTTATATGTCGCTAGATTTGATTTGTTAGTGTTTTTTAAGGAATTTTGCATTTATACTTACAGTAGTTTTATTTTTCTATGCTCTTTGGACTAATTTTTGTATCAAGGAAGCACTGGCCCCACAGAATAAATTGGGAAGTGAATATTTCTCTTTCTGAAAAAAGCTAGTCCAGATTTAATATCAATTATTCAATGCTAAAAATTTTATTAATATTATAAATTATTAATTTCTCTAATTTTTATTTTCTTCCTTCTCCTTGCTTTAGGTTTAGTTTGTTATTTTTTCCATTGCCTTAATGTGGAAAGTCATCTTATCTCATCCTTTCATTTTCTAAATAGTGTCATTTTAGCATCAGGTGAGCTCACCAGGTTGGTAGTACTCCGTGTTTATTGCTGTACAACAATGATAGGTAATATGTACTGAAGACAATGGAAACTTAACATTCAAAATCCTAGATTCCACCTTACATGATATGTCTCTTCCTTTGAATGGCCCTAATTTCTACCCTTTCTCTATTATAAACTGTGAGTACAATAGCATTCAATGAGTTCTGTGAGTCTTTCTAGTAAATTCTTGAAACTGAGGGTGTTCTGGGGAAACCCCTGAACTAGCAGTTGGTGTCAGAAGTGAGAATAGTCTTATATGGCCTCTTCCTTTGAACTTTGCAGCTGGACCCAAACTCTGCACAATTTGGGCCAGAAATCTCGTGTTGACTTTGCAGCCTAAAGTACCTTGTAGTTTGTCTAACCCTCAATAAGTTTGCTTTCATCAAATATTGTATTTGTTACCCCGAAATTATCATCATTTTTTTTCTCCAAATAACATTGGGAGAAATAGCCAGCTGAATCTGTAACTCAACAGAAACAAGTGATCCATATAGCATATAAGTGGTCATTTCATTTTGCCTCCTTCCACCAAATCTTAACAACCTCAACCATTGCCATGAGCCACTGTAGGCCTACCGGCTACAAACAAACAAGTATCTTTTAAAAACACTTCACACTCTCATTTGATAAATTTCCTAGCAAAGAGATGCCTACTTTAACTCTATGCAAGTGGCTCATATTCACGAAGTCTGGAGATATTATCCATGTAGTGTGAGAAAATCATCCCAGCGATGCCAGGACATTCTCCTTCCCATGATCTGCTTAGTTTGCAAACATATTCAGGCCATGGGTGAGAGATTTGTATTTCACAGTACAACAATTTTATGGAGGGCATTGAAACTTAGATTGAACATTTTAGTACAGTCACACATCACTGAATGATAGGGATATGTTCTAAGAGATGCATCCATAGGCAATTTCATCATTTTGCAAACATCGGAGAGTATATTACAAACACCTAGATTGTACAGCCTACCACGTCTAGGTGATATGGTATAGCCTCTCTCTCCTAGGCTGCAAACCTGTGTACTACATTACTGTACTGAATACTGCAGGCAATCAGAACACAGTGGTAAGAGTTTATGTATCTAAACATACTTAAACATAGAAAAGTATGTAAAAATATGTATTATAATCTCAAGGGACCACTTTTGTATATGGAATCCATCTTTGAAATGTTATTATGCATGACATGACTCTGACAAAAATAAAATAATAAATTGTAAAAAATGTACACATGTATCAAACATATTAATATTATAAAAGTAAACATATTTATTCAGTGTAAGAATTTGTAATGATCACAAAATATTCACAGCTTATATTTTAGTAGAGTTTCAAAGGCCTGGTTTAATTACTATTTATTTCTTTGTGTATTTTAAACATGTATATAATAAATATTTTTCTGGTTCAAAAATATATATCAATCCTACTGGCTCTTAAAAATATTAGTTAAAATCAATTAGTAAATTAATGTATATAAATACACACATGTGTATCAGGGAGTGAGTGTGCATGTGTGTGTAAATATAATTGTACGTGTGTGTAAATGTAATTGGATGCATCTTAATATTTACCCTTACCTACAAGATTTCCAAGATGCATTTATCTTTAGATGATGTGCATTTAAAGATTTACCAAATAAAACTGTGATCGTGGAAAATATCAAGATATTAAATTCATCTTGTGCACATAATGGTTTCTTTCAATTTATGTATCTTGCAAAACTTGCACTAATGCTCAGGCACAAAATAATTGTCTAATTAAAAAAAATTTTCTCAGTCGTTAATTCTTAATAATTACTTCTCCCCAATAATTAATGGGGATTAATGCTTAATTCTTAATTACAGAATAACGTTGTCCTTCAGAGTTCTGAATCTTTTGCATGAAGTATACATTTCACTAACTAGAACAACTTCGGAAATATTGGCATTAATTAATGTCCCTCAGCAATTATTGATTTTAAAGAAATTAAATACCATTCATATTCTGAATCACAAGGGTACTTTGGCATCTAATTTAATCAAGCTCTTTGTATCATCATTTACACTGTAATTACTCAACAAACATTTCTCTGTGTGAGAAAGATTGAGCAGGTCATTGTGCTTCTTTAAGATACAACTTTTGTTTAATCTAGAGATAGGCAATGCTCCCTATAAGGGACAAAGAGAAAAATGAATGAGCAATAGAGATGTGACAGGCATGGAAAAAGACAGTACGTTTATAAAACGAATAGGGCCACAGATGACGATAATGGGGATCAAATCTTGAGATACTGACTCAGTTTATAACCGCACTGTATAATAGAGCAAATCATTTGTTAAATTTCTTACAAATGGAATTTAATTTAATTAAGATGAATACAGTGTTTTAAACAAGGCAGGTCATCTTAAAATAAAATAGTGGAATAAAGTGATAAAAACAATGTAAAAATCATAAACATTTCATGAAGAAATTTTGTCAAGTAATTTAATATTTTTGTTTATTTAAAATCACCCAAATCAAAATAATTATATCTCAATTAAAAAATAATCATCAGAAGTTAACTAATTTTTACTTTCTAATACTAGGTGTAAAAATTTTTCTTAACTATATTTTTAATCATATATGCTTATATATAAAATAGACATAGGATATATACTCACATGTTCACCATATTATATTGTAATTGTTTCAATGGATGTGGATTTTCAATAGAATAAATAAGTACTTTCAAAAATTTTCAATTTCAATGATATATATATATATTTGATTTTTTTTTGACAAAGCATACATACATTGATAGGTAATAATATGAAAATCTTCTAAAGACATTACAGGAACATGAAAATGTAATTAAATACTCACTAATTTGTAACGTTTTATGTAAGCGGAACACATTTAACTGAAAATTGCTTTTATATAATACTCAAGCGAGACTAAAAACATATTAATTAGCGGAGTAAGTCTTCAAATTGGTAATCTGAACTATGTAAGAGGAGAAACTTCAGGCACTAAAATATTTGAAATGCTACAAAATATTTATATAAACTATTATTTAACAATTTCTATTTGTAGAGTGCTATACAGTCATCAATATAAATGGCATCTCAAGTCTTTTTGTAGCTTTGATCACATTTAACCTCCTAATTTTAATTATTAATTTGTTGGAACAGTGCATACAACTAGACTCCGATCTTCCTTTTTAATGAGTAAAAATATGTCCTTTGAGACAGCATTAAAGGAAGAGAACCTTGTATAAATTCAATGCCAAGAGACAAGATAGTCTTGATTCTGAAGTCTTGTTCTTTTATACAGAAATGTAATTAATAGGAAGAAAAGCAGGACATAGACGTGGAGTCTATTTTAATCAAAAATTGTCTATAGATTTTGATGATAAAATTTAAAAATCTACTATATTTAGTTATTTACAAAAAACTATGTTGTGGGAACACATTTGGTCAATAAAACACCCCTAACCAAATGCTGACAAGAAAGAAAGTTAGGTACCACCTTTCTTCTCTGCAGATGGCCTGAGATGGATTAATTTGAAAGAAGGCTTCCAAACCTGAGGTGACCCCTGAGAACAGCATGATCCACTGCTGTCTCCTACATTCAGTTTCTCAGTTTGTGCTCTTTTAATTTGGGTGGGAGGGAAGCCAGTCCTTTAAACCGATCTTCAGCATGATGGCAGAGCCAAGGAGTGTGGACAGGTGGCAGTGTCTGACTTTGTTCCAGCAGCCACTTGGGCTTTCTCTGGGTCTTCTCTGCCCTAGGGATAGCACCACTATTGAAAACATATCTTTGTGACATTTTCTATGCCAGGAGCTCCCAACGCATTTTCCTTGAAACTGATGAAATGAATAAAAATCAACCAAGAGGTGTGCTGTTTGTTTCTGTTTCCTCCTTTCTGCAGCCCTTCTTGATCATCTAATCTTTTTAAATACATTGTCGATCATTAAAAGGAGCGTAAGGGGTATATGGATTTGTAGCAGATGTATTAATAGCCCAGCCCCTATTCCTTACCTGTAGCTGCTGGGAAGAAAATCATTCTTAACACTCTACAAAGTCTCATCTCCAGAATTTGCCCCTGTTTCTAGCTGAGGACTTTCTCTAGCAGCATGGGAGCTTGTTACTGGGCATGTAGTAGGAAGAAAAGGTGAGGGTAACTAAGAAGAATCTCCCTGGATTCAGTGATGTCATTCTGAGGCATGTTCCACATAACTTCCCATAGAATTAAGCCCAGATATCTAACACAGGAACTTGCCTCTTAACACATGTGCTGTTGGCTTTTCTATCTTTCCTGTTTTATTTTGTTCTCTCTCCCTTGTCTCACTTTCGCTATGTCCTCACTCCTGCTTTAAGAATACCCAAACAAATACAGTCATTTATTTTATTAAACGCTCAGAACACAGTTGATAGTTGAACTCGTAATCTGTGATAATCAGCTTGGATGCTATACTGACAGAAAGATGGTGAACTCACAATGTCTAATTAAGATAAAATTTAAAAAAAATATTGATTCTTGTCTAAAGATTTAAAAAACCTTAGCGGCAATGTCACAATTTCTTCTTTTTAGTTCACATAGTTTCTTAAATGCCTACAATTATTTTAAAGGAAGCCTTGTGTCTAGGAAATATTGAGACATATGGAATAAATTACTAACCCATTTCTCCTTGAAATCCATTAGATGCTTCATGATTTTTCACATACATTTCTGAACAGAAAAGCTAGTTGTGAATTATTTTTATAAGCATATCCTTATGTAATACTTTGTTTTTAATAGTGAATTGAAGGTTTAAAGATTAAATTATTCTATCCAGAGAATGAAAAGCAATTATTTCACAAGGAGAACATGTATATGTTGACACGACATTTTAAAATCTAGATTTTAA
The DNA here is from genome assembly GCF_028878055.3 of Symphalangus syndactylus. Classification (NCBI taxonomy): domain Eukaryota; kingdom Metazoa; phylum Chordata; class Mammalia; order Primates; family Hylobatidae; genus Symphalangus; species Symphalangus syndactylus. The sequence continues at coordinate 49,704,665 of NC_072440.2, forward strand.
AATAGGTCCCATATATTTTCGAGTCAATTAGAATATGTTTGTATCAGTCTGTCTACAGTTTTACACCTGTCAAAATGTACTTGAACTACAACAAGTACCTTGAACAATTGTGAAATTTATTATTCCTCTGAAACTGATTAAAAGAATTACGGTAGAGAGAAATTCTCAATGGCATAATTTGGGAGAGGAACTATTCCTTGCAGATCAACCTCTGCCAAGATAGTTTCTAATGACATTGAGACTTTTTGATTTACAAAATTTGTTATATAAAAAACGCTAAGACGATGACACATATAATACACAGACTTTAATTAAAATTGTACTAAAATTAAATGTCTAAATAAATTAGAAGGGTACATGGTACATCTAATTGTATGTTTATATATTTTATTTGTGCATTTTATTCTTAGGGTTGCTTTTGCTTTAGTTTGTAAAACGTTTTTATTTTTATGATAATGTAGTATATACTAAATAAAGAAAAATCAGGAAAAAGAAAATGAAGAAGAAAACGTTAGCTATTGTCAACCAAATAAAAATTGTGCAATCTCTAAGTACATGAACCATGTATTAGTTGTACAGCATGTACAATGTTTATGCTTCACAGGGTGAGGTAGAGACTGCAAAACATTTAACTTGGGACAAATAAGAAACTAAGGAAATTTTCACAATATATTAATATTACAGAAAATGTTGAACTTAACAGTTAAGATAAAAGTAGTGAAAAACGATAGTATTTAAGGAGGTCTAGAAAATTTAATCTATATCTGTAATGTGTGAGAAGTATTAGAATAATGCTTATATTTCTGGATTGGCATCGATTTCTATTGAGACTGGAAACATAATAGAAGTGAGGGAAAAGGAATTTAAATTGTGGATACTTGAGTTTTATACCTAGGAGTTCGAGAAATATATTTTGTTACTATCAAAGTACTTGACACAAGAGTGTACAAAATTCCCTAATTGTGTCTATGTGGAGAAGACATAGACAAACAGAGAATAGCAAAATAGAAATAGCAAAAAAGCACAAATAAATTTTACCTGTATTTTTACATAAAAGCCAATTAGAGTAGGAAAACATGAAATTTGTGTTTTATCAAAATTGTTCTCTTTCTTATAATATAGTTGATTATATTACTGGAAAAAAATTGAAGCATTGGTATTTTCACACAAAAGAAGTAAAATATAAGGTCAAAACCATGGAAATGCAGGGAGCAGACAAGATATACCTAAACACCAAAACTAATTTTGCCCTACGGACATGTACCAAAATGAATGAGTGCGGATTCCTACAGTTATACATTACATAGGACAGTAAAGAAATACATAGATTTCCCAAGATAGGGCATCACACAGGAGCTCCTCCCTAAAGCTAGGACCAAAATTTATATCCTCAGCATAAAGAAGAATCAGAGGTAAATTAGTCCCATTTCACATTCCCTGGAAATGGCAAATAAAAATGACTTGAGATTGGACAGATTTAAAGAAACTCAATCATTGATGATTTACAGCAACTAATTTAAAAATTGTTTAAATGTGCAGTCCAAACATACCTCCAAACACCTTTAGGCCAAGAATTAACATAATGTGGTCCCAGAATGGTGGTGCCTTTAGTAGACTCACAAAAACATTCAAATTCTCTTTGGCAAATTTTCTTCTTACTAATCCTCAAAAGTGCACAAAAATAATTTTCAAAGAAAAATAGATATTTGTCATTCAAAGGCATCTAAGTACAGAAGGAAATGATATTCCACCATTTGAAAGGAAAGCAGAAAAAGAGTACAAACAGATCCACAAAGGTTCATTAGTAGAAATATCACTGTTAGATTATAAAGCATATTTGCTTTAAAAAAATTTAAAAAAGAATATTTTTAGGAGACTAAAAAATTGATGTAGCAAATTTGAAAAGTTGTTTGTATAAAAACATATTATTTTAAATTAAAAACTCAAAAATGAACTCATCAGATTAGACATGGCCATGGTGAGAGTTAATAAATATTTCAGAATGCATTACAGATCATTTAAAAATATGCAAAATGTGGACAGAATCATTAAGAGACATGGAAGATACAGTGAGAAAGTGCAGCATGTGTTTAGTGAGTGTTCTCATAGAAGAAGGGAACTGGGAAGGGACAATATGTGATGGCATTTTGGCTGAAAGTTCTCTAGACTTTTGTAAGACACTAATCCATATATTCAAAAATTCAATGCATGCTAAGCAAGCTACAATGGAGATAAACCTACACCTAGGTATCTCCTGGAGAAACAGTAAACAATCAGGAAGGAAAATATATTTCAATTAGCACTAGAAAAATCAAATTACCTTTAATTAATCATATTGAAATCTGAAAGAATGAAAGTTAAAATAATATTATTTCTTAAGAATAATAATGCCATTCTGAAATTCTCAACCAAGAAAAATATTCATCAACCTATGGCTAACTAACATATTTAGAGACAAAAAACAAAACGCCACCAGCAGAATTCCACTAAAGAATCTAAAAAGAAATTCTGAAAACATGCTTCAGAAAGGTTGAAGTTCTGAAATCAAAGAATGAACAAAGAGCAAAATATATTGTAAACATACAGGTAGATCTAAATAAAAAATTAGGTGTTGAAACAAAAAAGATATTTAAAATTAGATAAGCACTGCAATATGTATGTTAGGAAGCAAATTATTAGGGCTGAAGTATTCAAAGACCCCTTAGTTGACAAGAGCAGAAAGGTGAATATGACTTTGCAACTTTTTTTTTTTTTTAAGAAGGAATCTCTCTCACCCTTTTGCCCAGGCTGGAGTGCAGTGGCGCCATCTTGGCTCACTGCAACCTCTACCTCCCAGGTTCAAGCAATTCTTCTGCCTCAGCCTCCTGAGTAGCGGGGATTACAGCCGTGTGCCACCATGCCTGGCTTATTTTTATCCTGTTAATATATATCTTAATAATATATATCTTCTGGCCTCTTTGCATGTCAGAGTTTTCTTTGGGGGGGTATTTTGATGTTATGCTGTTGAATATCTAGATTTTATTGGCTACCTTTGAACAAGGTTGTGGCACGCAGTTCAGTAACTTCAGGATGAGTATTTTTCTGTTGTTGTTTTAAATCTTCTCTTTAAACTTTGTTGAGTTAGTCTAGAGCCACCTGTAATTTGGAGCTAAATTAGCAGTGTCAGTGGGGCATGAACATCCAGTGGTCTTTACTGAATATCCTGGATGTACAGAGGGGATTTCCTTCCCTGGCTGGTCAGAGCTAACATGTCTTCCTGTCATGTGATGCCAGGGAAATGTTCTTCTTCCAACCCCCTGGTAGAGTCCTTTGCTGAGCTCCTTAGAATTTCATCCTATGTTCATTTGGCTTAGGGACTTGGGAGAAAACTTATGCTGATTCTTGGTTCCTTTTTCTGTAAACGTTCTCTTCTACTACACATTCCAGCTGCTTAACTTTTTTGATTTTTATCTGGTTCCTTTAATGCAATGACAATGTCTGCTCTCTCTGGGATTCCTCTCTACTGCTGTCACGGAGAACCTGGGAATAAAGCAGGACTCATTCTTGCTCTTTCTCTTCTCTTGCAGAGCACAGTCCTGTGCTGCCTGATGTTCAGTACTTCAAAAAAATGTTTCATGTATTTTGTTCAGTTTACTATTCTTTAACTCTAAAAGAGTAACTCCAGTCCCAGTTACAGCATCATGTTCTGTAACTCTACTTGTTGCTTCATTCTGCCGTTGTCTGGTATGATCACCCCTTTCCCTTTTGTAATCAAGCCAAGAGCATAATATAATACTAATTATAACTGCACAGCTTGCTTCCGTTGTGTAAAAAAGTCACTGAGACTTAACTGTGTCCAACTTTTTAAATGTGAGTGTAAGTACAGCTAAAGCTGAATTTTGGTTAATATTTGCATTGCATGCTTTTCCATTATTTACTTTCAACATATGTGAAATATAAATATAAATTATAAAAACTTTAAGAAAGTCTATTTTAAAAAATCTGGTCTATGTTTTAACTGGTTTATTACAACGTGCATTCTTGACTTCAGGGTCTAATATAATTGGTACATTTGTCTATTTGCAAAAAAAAATACTTGATATTTTAAAATTAATTTATCCAACTCACAACTTATATGCTTCTGCTGTTGTATGGAAGAAACATTTTAAACTTTATGAGATAGCATTCTGTTATATAGTCGATATCCAAATAAATTTCTCTCCATGTTTATTTCTTCCATTAAAAAAAATCGTTCTTCTAACTGCAAACTTTCATCAGGGATCATGGCTCTTCTATCTGAAGAGTAGTCTTTACTATTTCCTTTCCTGTGGGTCTGCTTGGGAGAAATTCCTTATTGTATCTTGGCTTGTGATGGATGTGTCCACCAAGTAGACAGTTCTAGGTGGGCACTTATTTTATTTCAGGACTTGAAAGATATAAATACCTCACTTGTTGGCTTTCATTGATTCATTTGAGAAGATTGTTATCAGTCAACTCTTTCTCCTTGTAGTTAGCTCAATTATTTTATCAAGTGCTCTTTACATTTTTCTTATACTTTTCAGAAATTGTCCCATTATGTTTCTAGGTGTGTCCTCTGGGTGTGTTTTCCTTTGGTTTGCAAAGCCTCCTGAATCTGTGGTTTAATGTTATTGGCGATTTTGATAAAACCTCTAACATTGCCACTTAAAATGCTGTTCAGACCAGCTGTTTTCTCCTTCTTAGATTTCAATGTGTTAGATTATTACTGTATCCTTTATATTTTTTAAATGACCTTTCTCTACTTTTTTTTTTAGTTGGCTAATCTGTATTAGTGTATAATTTGTTTTTTTATTTTATTTTATTATTATACTTTAAGTTTTAGGATACATGTGCACAATGTGCAGGTTTGTAACGTAAGTATTCATGTGCCATGTTGGTGTGCTGCACCCATTAACTTGCCATTTAGCATTAGGTGTATCTCCTAATGCTATCCCTCCCCTCTCCCCCCCATACCACAACAGTCCCCGAAGTGTGATGTTCCCCTTCCTGTGTCCATGTGTTCTCATTGTTCAATTCCCACCTATGAGTGAGAACATGCGGTGTTTGGTATTTTGTCCTTGCCATAGTTTACTGAGAATGATGGTTTCCAGTTTCATCCATGTCCCTACAAAGGACATGAATTCATCAGTTTTTATGGCTGCATAGTATTCTGTGGTGTATATGTGCCACATTTTCTTAATCCAGTCTATCGTTGTTGGACATTTGGGTTGGTTCCAAGTCTTTGCTATTGTGAATAGTGCCACAATAAACATACGTGTGCATGTGTCTTTATAGCAGATGATTTATAGTCCTTTGGGTATATACCCAGTAATGGGATGGCTGGGTCAAATGGTATTTCTAGTTCTAGATCCCTGAGGAACCGCCACACTGACTTCCACAATGGTTGAACTAGTTTACAGTCCCACCAGCAGTGTAAAAGTGTTCCTATTTCTCCACATCCTCTCCAGCACCTGTTGTTTCCTGATTTTTTAATGATGGCCATTCTAACTGGTGTGAGATGATATCTCACTGTAGTTTTGATTTGCATTTTCTGATGGCCAGTGATGATGAGCATTTCTTCATGTGTTTTTTGGCTGCATAAATGTCTTCTTTTGAGAAGTGTCTGTTCATGTCCTTTGCCCACTTTTTGATGGGGTTGTTTGTTTTTTTCTTGTAAATTTGTTTGAGTTCATTGTAGATTCTGGATATTAGCCCTTTGTCAGATGAGTAGGTTGCAAAAATTTTCTCCCAATTTGTTGGTTGAATGTTCACTCTGATGGCAGTTTATTTTGCTGTGCAGGAGCTCTTTAGTTTAATTACATCCCATTTGTCAATTGTGGCTTTTGTTGCCATTGCTTTTGGTGTTTTAAACATGAACTCTTTGACCACACCTATGTCCTGAATGGTATTGCCTAGGTTATCCTCCAGGGTTTTTATGGTTTTAGGTGTAACATTTAAGTCTTTAATCCATCTTGAATTAATTTTTGTATAAGGTGTAAGGAAGGCATCCAGTTTCAATTTTCTACATATGGCTAGCCTGTTTTCCCAGCACCATTTATTAAATAGGGAATCCTTTCCCCATTGCTTGTTTTTGTCAGGTTTGTCAAAGATCAGATAGTTGTAGATATGCAGCATTATTTCTGAGGGCTCTGTTCTGTTCCATTGATCTATGTCTCTGTTTTGGTACCAGTACCATGCTGTTTTGGTTACTGTAGCCTTTTAGTATAGTTTGAATTCAGGTAGCATGATGCCTCCAGCTTTGTTCTTTTGGCTTAGGATTGACTTGGCGATGCGGGCTCCTTTTTGGTTCCATATGAACTTTAAAGTAGTTTTTTCCAATTCTGTGAAGGAAGTCATTGGTAGCTTGATGGGGATGGCATTGAATCTATAAATTACCTTGGGCAGTATGGCCATTTTCACAATATTGATTTTTCCAACCCATGAGCATGGAATGTTTTTCCATTTGTTTGTATCCTCTTTTATCTCATTGAGCAGTGGTTTGTAGTTCTCCTTGAAGACGTCTTTCACGTCCCTTGGAAGTTGGATTCCTATGTATTTTATTCTCTTTGAGGCAATTGTGAATGGGAGTTCACTCATGATTTGGCACTCTGTTTGTCTGTGATTGGTGTACAAGAATGCTTGTTATTTTTGTACATTGATTTTGTATCCTGAGACTTTGCTGAAGTTGCTTATCAGCTTCAGGAGATTTTGATTTGGGACAATGGGGTTTTCTAGATATACAATCATGTCATCTGCAAACAGGGACAATTTGACTTCCTCTTTTCCTAATTGAATACCCTTTATTTCCTTCTCCTGCCTGATTGCCCTGGCCAGAACTTCCAACACTATGTTGAATAGGAGTGGTGAGAGAGGGCATCCCTGTCTTGTGCTAGTTTTCAAAGGGAATGCTTCCAGTTTTTGCCCATTCAGTATGATATTGGCTGTCGGTTTGTCATAGATAGCTCTTGTTATTTTGAGATACATCCCATCAATACCCAATTTATTGAGAGTTTTTAGCATGAAGCGTTGTTGAATTCTGTCAAAGGCCTTTCTGCATCTATTGAGATAATCGTGGTTTTTGTCGTTGGTTCCGTTTATATGCTGGATTACATTTATTGATTTGTGTATGTTGTACCAGCCTTGCATCCCAAGGATGAAGCCCACTTGATCGTGGTGGATAAGCTTTTTGATGTGCTGCTGGTTTCGGTTTGCTAGTATTTTATTGAGGATTTTTGCATCAATGTTCATCAAGGATATTGGTCTAAAATTCTCTTTTTTGGTTGTGTCTCTGCCAGGCTTTGGTATCAGGATGATGCTGGCCTCATAAAATGATTTAGGAAGGATTCCTTCTTTTTCTATTGATTGGAACGTTTCAGAAGGAATGGTACCAGTTCCTCCTTTTACCTCTGGTAGAATTCATCTGTGAATCCATCTGGTCCTGGACTCTTTGGTTGGTAAGCTATTGATTATTGCCACAATTTCAGAGCCTGTTATTGGTCTATTCAGTGATTCAACTTCTTCCTGGTTTAGTCTTGGGAGGGTTTATATGTCGAGGAATTTATCCATTTCTTCTAGATTTTTTGTTTATTTGCATAGAGGTGTTTGTAGTATTCTCTGATGGTAGATTGTATTTCTGTGAGATCACTGGTGATATCCCCTTTATCATTTTTTATTGCGTCTATTTGATTCTTCTCTCTTGTCTTCATTAGTCTTGCTAGCGGTCTATCAATTTTGTTGATCTTTTCAAAAAACCAGCTCCTGGATTCATGAATTTTTTGAAGGGATTTTCGTGTCTCTATTTCCTTCATTTCTGCTCTGAATTTAGTTATTTCTTGCCTTCTGCTATCTTTTGAATGTGTTTGCTCTTGCTTCTCTAGTTCTTTTAATTGTGATGTTAGGGTGTCAATTTTAGGTCTTTCTTGCTTTCTCTTGTGGGCATTTATTGCTATAAATTTCCCTCTACACACTGCTTTGAATGTGTCCCAGAGATTCTGGTATGTTGTGTCTTTGTTTTCATTGGTTTCAAAGAACGTCTTTATTTCTGCCTTCATTTAGTTATGTACCCAGTAGTCATTCAGGAGCAGGTTGTTCAGTTTCCATGTAATTGAGTGGTTTTGAGTGAGTTTCTTAATCCAGAGTTCTAATTTGATTGTACTGTGTTCTGAGAGACAGTTTGTTATAATTTCTGTTCTTTTCCATTGGCTGAGGAGTGCTTTACTTCCAAATACGTGGTTGATTTTGGAATAGGTGTGGTGCTGAAAATAATGCATATTCTGTTGATTTGGGGTGGAGAGTTCTCTGTATGTCCATTAGGTCTGCTTAGTGCAGAGCCACGTTCAATTCCTGGATATCCTTGTTAACCTTCTGTCTCCATGTCCTGCCTAATTTTGACAGTGGGGTGTTAAAGTCTACCATTATTATTGTGTGGGAGTCTAAGTCTCTTTGTAGGTCTCTAAAGACTTGCTTTATGAATCTATGTTCTCCTGTATTGGGTGTGTATATATTTAAGATAGTTAGCTCTTCTTGTTGAATTGATCCCTTTACCATTATGTAATGGCCTTCTTTGTCTCTTTTGATCTTTGTTGGCTTAAAATCTATTTTATCAGAGACTAGGATTGCAACCACTGCCTTTTTTGTTTTGCGTTTGCTTGGTAGATCTTCCTCCATCCCTTTATTTGGAGCCTATGTGTTTCTCTGCACGTGAGATGGGTTTCCGGAATACAGCACACTGATGGGTCTTCATTCTTTATCCAATTTGCCGGTCTGTGTCTTTTAATTGGAGCATTTAACCCATTTACATTTAAAGTTAATACTATTATGTGTGAATTTGATCCTGTCATTATGATGTTAGCTGGTTATTTTGCTTGTTAGTTGATGCAGTTTTTTCCTAGCCTTGACGGTCTTTACAATTCGGCATGTTTTTGCAGTGGCTGATACCGGTTGTTCCTTTCCATGTTTAGTGCTTCCTTCAGGAGCTCTTTCAGGGCAGGTCTGGTGGTGATAAAATCTCTCAGCCTTTGCTTGTCTGTAAAGTATTTTATTTCTCCTTCACTTATGAAGTTTACTTTGGCTGGATATGAAATTCTAGGTTGAAAATTTTTTTCTGTAAGAATGTTGAATACTGGCCCCCACTCTCTTCCGGCCTGTAGAGTTTCTGCCGAGAGATCACCTGTTAGTCTGATGGGTTTTCCTTTGTGGATAACCCGACCTTTCTCTCTGACTGCCTTTAACATTTTTTCCTTCATTTCAACTTTGGTGAATCTGACAATTATGTGTCTTGCAGTTACTCTTCTGGAGGAGTATCTCTGTGGTGTTCTCTGTATTTCCTGCATCTGAATGTTGGCCTGCCTTGCTAGATTGGGGAAGTTCTCCTGGATAACATCCTGCAGAGTGTTTTCCAACTTGGTTCCATTCTCCCCGTCACTTTCAGGTACACCAATTAGATGTAGTTTTGGTCTTTTCTCATAGTCCCATATTTCTTGGAGGCTTTGTTGATTTCTTTTTGTTCTTTTTTCTGTGAACTTCTCTTCTCGCTTCATTTCATTCATTTGATCTTCCATCACTGATACCCTTTCTTCTAGTTGATCAAATCGGCTACTGAGGCTTGTTCTTTCATCACGTAGTTCTCATGCGGTGGTTTTCAGCTCCATCAGGTCCTTTAAGGATTTCTCTGCATTGGTTATTCTAGTTAGCCATTCATTTAATATTTTTTTCAAAGTTTTAAAATTCTTTGCCATTGATTCAAACTTCCTCCTTTAGCTCAGAGAAGTTTGATTGTCTGAAGCCTTCTTCTCTCAATTCGTCAAAGTCATCCTCTGTCCAGCTTTGTTCCTTTGCTGGTGAGGAGCTGCGTTCCTTTGGAGGAGGAGAGGCACTCTGATTTTTCGAATTTTGAGTTTTTCTGCTCTGTTTTGTCCCCATCTTTGTGGTTTTATCTACCTTTGGTCCTTGATGATGGTGACGTACAGATGGGGTTTTGGTGTTGATCTGCTTTCTGTTTGTTAGGTATCCTTGTAACAGTCAGGACCCTCAGCTGCAGGTCTGTTGAAGTTTGTTGGGGGTCCATTCCAGACCCTGTTTGCCTGGGTATCATCAGTGGAATCTGCAGAACAGCGAATACTGATGAACAGCAAATGATGCTGCCTGATCGTTCTTCTGGCAGTTTTGTCTCAGAGGAGTACCTGGCCATGTGAGGTGTCAGTCTGCCCCCACTGGGGGTGCCTCCCAGTTAGTCTTCTTTGGGGTCAGGGACCCACTTGAGGAGGCAGTCTGTCCATTCTCTGATCTCAAGCTGTGTGCTGGGAGAATTACTACACTTCAAAGCTGTCAGACAGGGACATTTAAGTCTGCAGAGGTTTCTGCTGCCTTTTGTTTGGCTATGCCCTGCCCCCAGAGGTGGAGTCTACAGAGGCAGGCAGGCCTCCTTGAGCTGCAGTGGGCTCCACCCATTTTGAGCTTCCTGGCCACTTTGTTTACATACTCAAGCCTCAGCAATGGCAGGCGCCCCTCCCCGAGCCTCACTGCCACCTTGTAGTTTGATCTCAGACTGCTGTGTTAGCAGTAAGGGAGGCTCATGGGCATAGGACCCTCTGAGCCAGGCATGGGATATAATCTCCTGGTGTGCCATTGCTAAGACTGTCGGAAAAGCACAGTATTAGGCTGGAAGTGATCTGATTTTCCAGGTGCCATCTGTCCTTGGCTAGGAAAGGGAATTCCCTGACCCCTTGCACTTCCCGGGTGAGGCCATGCCTCACCCTGTTTAGGCTTAGGCTCAGTGCACTACACCGACTGTCCTGCGCCCACTGTCCAAAAATCCCTAGTGAGATGAACCCAGTACCTCAGTTGGAAATGCAGAAATCATTCGTCTTCCATGTCACTCATGCCAGGAGCTGTAGACTGGAGCTGTTCCTATTCGGCCATCTTGGCTCCATCGCACGGAACAATTTCTTATAAATCCCTTTTGCATGGGAGGGGTGTTAGGGGATAGGGGCTAAGCAGAGTGGGAAGGTCTGCAAAGGGTCTTTCTGGAGGCTGAGACCTGGGAACCCAACCTCACCCCTTCCCGTCTTGAGCCCTTTCTCTGTGATGGCCATGCAGGCACCTTGTGCTCCACCTGCCTAGGGTGTGGGCCAAAACTGGGCTGTCAGAGATGCTGCCTGCAGTCCTCAGGGTGGCCCTATGGCTGGCTATTCAGACACCTGCCTGTGGTCCACTCTGTGCCTGCCCTGTGCAGGGCATGGGACATGTGCCCAGGCATCACCCACGGCCTCCTCTAGTGACCCTCAGTGGATTTCTACAGGGTCTGGTGTGAGAAGGGCTCAGAAAATACTTTAGGGCTGACTGCAGCAGGGCCCAGGATGGACACTGCTTCAATGCTCCATTTGGGAGAGGACTCTCCTGAGTTATGGATATCCAGTCTCTCCAGAGGGTTGTGATCCAGGCACAGGTTCAGGGGCTGCACCATGCCATGATCACGTGGCAGGCCAATGACTGTGAGCCCCTTCTTCCAGTGCTTTGGTCCTAGGGTTGCCCCCATGGTAACTACAGTGTCTGACTTCCCATTTGAGGACCTAAGCCTTGCTGGTCAGGGGGGCACCGGGACTCTGTGGCATGTGTCCTCCACTGTCATGTGGGCCTGGTCTCTGTGGCATTTGGGTTTTGGGGACTTTGGAGAGTGGGATGCAGACGAGTTCATCACCAGTCTTTTGGCTTGGGAGCCAGAAAGCGTGGGTGCTCAATACAGACAATCTCAGGAGGATGTGACCTTCCTGCCTCCTAGCATCCTTTTCCCTTCTTGAGATGGGCCCAGCTGCCCTCTGAGCAGGTTCTTCACTCATTCCCCGGCCCCTCCAGCAGGGGCAGCGGGCCCTGCCCCTAATTCCTGGGCAGAGACCTTGACTACGCCAATGCAACTGCCTGCTTCAGGTCCCTGGCTGGCCAACAAGATCTACCAGACCTTTTGCTGTTCCTTAGGGGCCTGGAGGCTGGGTAGGGTGGGGCTGAGGCCAGCCACTTTCTTGCTGCCTTTGGAGCTGAGATGGAACCCAAGATAGCTAAGTAGGAAGGGAAGAGCTGGTGGGTGCTCACGGCTTCATGGAGCCCTGTGGTATCCACATCTGCCCTGGCTCCTTCCTGCCTATGTACACTGGTACAGCTCGGCTTAAGCCGGTTTGGGTTGTAGTTTCTGTCATTTGCAATTCCAACAATTGTAGCAGACGTACCCTCTGAGCCTCAGCTTCCACCCTTTATGCCTTGGGGGGAGGCTTTTCCTTGATTGACAGCACCAATGGACAAGCCAAACCTCATCCAGGCCAACCCTCCCTGGACTGGAAAATTCCTGCTGACACCAGCCTCCCTGGGGCGATCCCCCAAGAAGGAGGCCAGCAAGTGCCTGAGTCCTGGGCTGTGCCTGAGCCCTGGCGATTCAAGTATTGAGTGGTTCTGTCTGGGGGCAGCCCTGGTCTTGCTGACAGGCAGTGTGGCCATGGCTAAGAGGTTCGGGGAGGCAGCCAGGGCTGAATCCTAGACAGATTGAACATGAGTCTGTAGCCCACTCACCACACAGCGGTGGCTCACTTAAACTTGGATGAAAATAGCAGCTACCTGTCGGGGCCCCGGAAGACACTGCCCAGGTGTGGCCCTTCTCCTTCCCTGGCTAGAAGGTGTTGGGGATCTCTGTCCACTGAGGTCCTTGATTTTCACAAATGTGAGGTGAAGTTCCCAGCACAGGGGAACAGAACCCCTTCAGGGTCCACGTGGTGCCTGGGCCTTACTCACATCCTCCTGGGAGCGGCCTGGGGCTGAGGGCTTTGAGAGCCAGTGGAGAAGAGTAATTAATACCCCAGGCCTAGGGAGAGGCAAAGCCTAAACAGGGTGCACTGGATGTCAAAATTCCATTCTATTTTGTGGCTTCAAGACTAGAATGGTCAGCCTGGCTGATGCTGTAGCCCATTCATCCTCTCCCTCAGCTCTGGCCCCACTGTCCATGGCCACAGGCTTCAGCTTATGCAGCTCCTCCTGGGAAGTTCCCTATCAGGATCTCATCCTTTAGGCACCTGGAAATCAAGGCCACCCACACAGCCCCAGGGCCCCGGGCTCACTGGGGCCCAAGAGATTCAGAGCTATGGGGTATGGGACACATGTTCACAGGCAGCCAGACAGAAAAGGGGCTCGACGTGGCTGTGGATCTCCCGGGAGCTGAGACGTGTCGGGACACATGCACGCTGGGTGGGAACTGGAGTCTTTGGCTGCTTGGCCTCCCGACCCCAGGGTGTGAGCTCAGCACACACTTCATGGCTCTTGTCCACACAGGAGCACTGGCTCAGATTCCTCCCAATGGAGCAGCTGGAAAATCTCTCTCAGCAGGGTCCAAGGCAGGACCCCAAAGAGGCTGCCTCCAGAAACTGCTGAGAAATGAGGTCCAAGGACTGTGAGCCCTGACTGGCACTGTCAGAGGAAAGTCAAGGCCGGGCTAAGTTCCCCGTCCCTTCCCCTCAAGGGTGGGCATGAGACCCCATCTCTCCTTGCCTCCGTTTCCTCACCCGTAGAGTGGCTGTTGTAGTAAATGACTTTATCTACGTGGGCTGAGCAGTTTGGAGGCACTGAACTCTTGCGATGCAGATGTTCTTGTTGAAGGAAGGGCTTTTACAAAGGCCACTGCTGCAGGGCCCTCAGCGTCCCCATACACCATCCTTCCAGAAAGATCAACTCTGGCCATATCTCAGCACCAGACACCCCAAAGGGCCTGCCCAGTAGGACCTAGAGTTACACCCCCACCCTGCATGACAAGGGAACCTCTTTGAGAAGACCTTGCTCAGTGTAGCAGAAGGGTCAAGATGCAGTTACTGGGGGAAGATGATGGCTGGGGCACCTCTGTTCAAGAAGGCGTCCTTAATCCATCTGCAGCAAGGTTATATCACTGTCATGAGTGGACCCTGTGCAGAGCTGGCATGCCCAGTCCTCACAGGAGCTTCCCCTAGCTATAGCGCACATTGGCCAGGTTTCCTTAAGCAGGCACTCACCTCGACCAACTGGGGGGACCTCATGGGTGCTGGGATTAGGAGCCCACCTTGCATGTGACCCCCAGCCCCTGCCAAAGGATGAGGCTGCTCTGGTGCAGAGGGAGGAGGGAGAAGGACGCGCCCGCAGGCTGGCCACAAATAAAGCTCTTGGCAGGACACCCCCACCCAAGGTAGCAATTCTTTAGGCAATTGACAGCCCAGGTGTGGATATTTTTAGTCTGTGACCTGCCATCCACTCTTGTCTGGGTGTTAATGTCCAAATGTTTTACAAGTATATTACCAGAAAGAATTATTCCCAAGAGGCAGCCATTTGTGGGAAGGTGTTAGAAAAATGTTGCTTTTCATCCCTTCATCCTTACCATGAACAGAGAGCCAGGCAAACTGGCTTCTGAAGCTTTGGTAGGGTGTAGGCTGAGGAGGAATCTGGTGGACCTCCCAAACCTCCCTGCTGCAGGAGCTGCTTCCTTGCATGGAGGGCCCAGAGTAAGTAAGCAGCACGGACGCTAGAGCTTTTGGAACTCCTGCCGTAGTGGGTGCCAGACAGAAGGGCTCCGCTCCATCTCTCTTGGAGGGTCATCCAGCAGCAGCCAGGTCAGGGGTTGCTGCCCTTCCTCAAAATGTGTTGGAACCCCCCTTTAGGAATTGGCTAAAGGAGAGCTGTCTGTCTTGTCCCTGCTAGAGAAGGGCTTGCGATGCAGGGGCTGACCAGATGGGGCCCCCAGAATAGTGGAGGCAGGAGTCAGCAGGACGAGAGGGGTTCCCTTAGCCTGTGCTTCTTCTACATGGATGGTCCAGGCCAACCTGTATTCCAGCCAGCCCAGGGTACGCACTGCCTGGAGGACTAGGGTAGCAGCCTGGGGATGGAGCATTCTTCCCTCCACCCGAGGCACATGAGGAGTCTCTGAGGAGAGCTAGATGGGCCAGTGGTCACCTCAACAATCCTCACCCAGCCAGGAGAGCCAAGGCATGTCACCTGGAATGACTGGCTCTCCAAGGGCCAGCTGGCCACCCTATCCTGGAGGTGGTCAACAAAGCTTTGACCCTGGCCAGAAAGGAAGATGCTGGCAGGGCCCTGGGCTGAGGACAGCAAGGACATATCACACTTACCTGGGCAGGACACACACACAGTGACTCCTGGAGAGGCACAGGGCCTGTCACCAAGATGAACAATCTCTGGGGATTGTGTCCCTGGGGACTGGCTGTGTGGGTGGACTGTGTGAGCTGCCCCAATATGCCACCCAGAAAGTGGAAATGGCCTTGGAAAGCGGTAGCAGGGAAGCCCCTCCTCGGTGGCTTATTCTCCACCTGCCTCCCTCTGATCCTGGCAGCCCTGCCCCATCTCGATTTTCAACCCCACCTGTGTCTGCCTGGAGGGAGACATGGCTAGCTTTAGTATTTCCTTCTGCAGCTCAGTGATGGGCTCCAGCAGCCCTCACCATGCCTCAGAACCTGAGACCCTTAGGGAAGGACAGGACATGCTGCAAACACAAACCCAGTGTGAGAGGGTCCTCGGGCCACAGAGGTCACAGGTAGGGGTCTACAGTCTCCAGTTCCGGTTTCCTGACCAGGATTCAACCATCAGCATGCTCTTTAACCTTATTAAATCTTGTTGTTCCCATCTGTGACATGGGGAAGGCACCCACCTCAGAGGTTTTGTGTAGCAACAAATGAGTATGATTAAAGTGCCTTTCCTGGTGCTACACATAAAGCCAGGTGTGAGTCCTCGTGCAGCTGCCCCCCATGTCCAGGTCCCAGAGGGTAGCCTGGACCCTGACATTGGGCCGGGGCTCAACAATGCCTGGATGCCAGGCCCCCCTGGAGATACTGGGACCCTGGCCTGGGCCTGGACAGAAGGTGTTGCTGCGGCATTTGGAGATGACCCCATGGGTGAGGACTGGGGCCTATGTGGCCCTGTGAAGGGGTGCACCCTAAGGTGGGGCTTGGGCACCCGGGCTGAGAGGGTACAGGATGGACGGGCCGGCAGGTGAGGTCCAAGATCACTCTCCACCATGCTTCGAACAAACCCCACACCCTCCATCCGCAGACTCAGCTCTGCATACTTAAGACACTAACAGGCCCTTACTTAAAAAAATGATATTTTGCTTGCACACTCAAGACTCTTCATCCGACATCAGTAGGGAATCAAAAATCTCTTATTTGGAAACAGCACGTAGGGGAAGCGATGTTGAAAATTTGTCATTGTTCCACAACCTACACATCCTCTGGGAGTTATTATTTTAAAACGCAGCATGTACTGTTAGTTTAAATCATCCCAACTGTGATAACACTCTTTAAATCTTCCGTATACCTTCGCATTTGAACCACTTGCAGATGAGAGTAAATCTATTAGGTGAGAGGAGAGTCAGCACTCAGTGGAGGTGAAATAAAATGAAGTAACGAAAACCTAGATTGTGGGCTAACACCTCCCACCATCCCCCTCAGAATGTGGCAGCTGAACAAGGAGACATGGCAGGCCCGGCCACAGTGCCCAGTGGGGCTTCTCACCCTAGCTTTTAGGACACTGGACACTTGGGGCCAGTGTCCACCTGGGGCCTTGGGGTAAACCTAAGATCTGTGTCCACCTGTGGCCTAGGGGTCAACCTAAGACCTGTATTTCCCCTGGGACCTGACGTCCACCTGAAGACTGGAGTTCACCTGTGGCCTACTGTCCACCTGGGGCCTGAGGTCACTAGGAGCCTAGGTATCCTTCTGGGGCCTGGTGCCCACTTGTCCCTGATTTCTACCTGGATCCTGGGTATCCACCTGGAGCCATATACCATGAGCCTGGTTACCTTCCTGGGGCCTGGTGTCCATCTGGGGCCTGAGAGTCAACCCGGGGCCTAATGTACACCTGGAGTTCAGTGTTCACCTGGGGCCTGAGTTCTTGAGGAGCCTGGTCTTTACCTGGGGCCTGTATCTGTGTGTGTGTGTGTGTGTGTATGTGCATGTGTGTAATCTCACTTTCTATATAGTTTTGAAAAATAACTCTGGTTTTTTTTTATCATTGTTCTTATGCAGTTAAGTTTCAAGTAAATGGACACATTAATTTGTTTCTGTCTTCTCATGTTTTCTTATCATCGTGCTTCATTTGCTTTATTATTTCTGTTCATCGCCATTTGAAGGGTCAATCACCGGATACCAAAAAGTGACTTTATAAGGAAGAGTGGTAAAGAAAAATTGACCAGAAAATTTGAAAATCTGTAACATAAATATAATTAAAAGTATAACTTTGAAATTTTAATTTAAACAGATAGGATAGGGAAAATAGGTGGAAAATCAATTTTAATTGGTTCTTTAGTTAACTAGCACAGAAATATTGAAAGAGAGAAGTAAAAAAGCTGAAAAAAGTATAAATAACATGGTCAATAAGCTTTATCTAAAAGTATACAAATGTACATTCAACAAAAAAATATAAATTTAGTCACGTTTTCAAATGTAGGTCATGAATTAGACAACCAAGGAGTAATCAATGCATTCTAAATAATCAACATCATACTGTATTCCTCAAAGCCAGCACCAATTGGAGGTATATTTCTAACTTTAAGTATGTTTTTTAGAAAAAACTGAAAATCTAATAAAACAACTAAATCATCCACCTGAAAACCTAGAAAAAGCATATCAGTAAACAAAAAGCATAACAGATTTAAGAAATATAAAGTACTTAAAGAAATAACATAAGACAAATATTAAAATAAGAAAATAATTTTTGATATTAGCAGCAACACTAATTAAGAACATAAGGTACATGAATGAAACACAGAATTTTGTAAAAGATATTACTAGAGATGTAACAGAGATAAAAAAATTTGGTCTTAAAATAGCAGGAAAAAATGTTTATCCCAGTTCTTTTCACAAATGCCTCCAAACTATCAAAGATACACAGAAAGAAACAAACAAGAACAAATAGAAAATAGAAAAGCACAACAAACCAGACCTGTTCATTTCACACTCTCCTATTAGGTTGGTGTAAAAGTTATTCTGGTTTTTGCCATTAAAAGTAACGTCAAAAACTGCAATTACTTTTGCACCAACATAACAATAGTTTGCTTATGATTTGCCTTTTTCTGCATATGGGACTGCGGAGAGAACACACCAGCCATGACAATCCAAGTATTCAATTTCCACATGTGCATTATGACTGGCATGGGTTTGTGGGTGGTGGATGTACAGAGTGTTGGCACAATTTGCTATGTAGGGGATGCGCTTAGATATTCAGATAGAGTTACCAGGCAGTAGCCCATCACCTCTCTGAGTCTAGAGGTCTGAGAACAGGGTGGGTGGGAGAATATAGCGAGAACTCTGAGGAATTAGAGATATGGGGGTTACACCCTTGACCTACGTGTAGCCAGCAAGTCCTATTCAATGTGCTGAGTTTTAGAGAAAGGCTCAGACAAGGGACCAGAGCATGTGCAGGAGATTCCACAAGCTTCCCAGGGTTCTGCTTGAGCCAGGGCCTTGCCCAGCACAGTCTTGAAAGGACAGAACTGGGGCCCTGCAGTCCACCTCTGCGGGCACCTGGAACTAGGACAGTCCCACTTACCCTAGTGTAGACAGGGGCTACAGGAAAATAAGCCTCCCTTTTCTCCTGTATATAATGTGAGGTGCTTAGAGCATGAAACCACAGGGTTCCGCATGCTCAGAAAGTGTCTGTTGATCTTGATTTTTTATGAATGATCCCATTTGTGCTGAGACACTTGGACAAAGCTATTCACTCCTGGGGGTCCCTCAGGGCAGAGAGAGGCTTGGAGGTTTGGGTAAATGATTTGGGATAGGACAGAATGTGCCCAGGCACTGGACCCTGTGTCAAAAGTCCCAGAAAAAGATCAAACCTCATTTGGAAGTTGGGGGAAATTGCTGCCCTGGCTGAGGTGAGGATGCCTCGAGAGTGAACTGCACACCCCAGGAGCTGGAGGCAAAGAGGAGACAAGAGAGGCTGCTGAGGTCCTTCTTACTGCCCTTGGAGCCTGCAGATCCTGCTCCTTTGCCTCCTGGGACCCTGGAGAGCCAGCAACTTGAGGACTCCTAAATGCAGTTTCCTGTTTTGTTCTGTGATGCTCCTGTCTGAGGCTGTGGTGCTGATGCTGGCTGGGTGGGTGGAGGACAGCCTCCTGTGTTCCTGGCACCCACTGAGCTTTGCTCATGCATCTGGAGCCAGGGGAGTCATGCTGAGGTCATGCATTTCCTGTTCTTGTGAATAATCTCCACATTATGAGGTGGCCAGAAGCAGGAAAGGGCATTTGACATCCTCCCATTTATTCACTCAGCGACTCTGCCCTTAGTATTAGTCCTGGGTGCCAGGTGCCCTGGTGGGCCCAGCATATGCTATTGAAAATGATCTCGTGGTCCCTGACCCCTAGGGGCCAACAGTCTGAAGATAGGTAGACATCAAGCCCCAAGTTGATACCTAGGTGCCTGGTGAACATCAGGCCACAGATGGACACCCTGGCCAGAGGTAGACATCAGGTCCCAATGGAAACTCGGCCCAAAGTGGATACCTTGCCACAGCTGAATAGCTAGTCCCAGGTGGACATCAGCCTCCAGGTTGACATCAGTCCCCAAGAGGATATCTAGGCCCCAGGTGGATACCCACTGCACACTTGTAAACTGTCAAGATTGCTTTTTTAAAGCAACACAGAGTTATCATAGAACATGATAACTTTTAGTAGATTTTGAATATTCCTAAACTCCATGAGAAATCATAATAAATATTTTTAAAATCAGGGTGTATATGAAATGAGTATTTTTAAATTTATCTTTCATGTTTAAGGATTTGGAATGAAATGTTACAAAAGCTATCTGTGTTATTTGTAGAAAATGATTTTATAATTTAAACCTCAAATTGTAAATCTAGAATTTAGAAGGTATATTTCTTCACTGGATTATATTTTTGGAAATATTATTTTATATGTGCACAAATATTACAAAGTCACTGTAGACACTTGAAAACTCTAATATCTTTTAAAGGCAATATTCTACATTAAACTGGTGTAACAAAATTGTTTGGTGCATTTTTTCCAGTACATTTTGTATATTTTACATATTTAAACTTTTTTATTCTGCAAATAATTTTTGAGTATCTACTAAGTACTAGGTTCTGCATTACTAAATGAATTTAAAGAGTGAAATAACATACATGGTCTCAGACAATAAAAATTAACATTAGGCCACCTATTTATATATTTTAAAATGGTAATTATGAAAACTTTTTGAGATTTTTAACTAGATAACATTATAATAACACACTTGATGTTGTTAATATTTGCCAGTGAGCAAAAAAGAAAATAAAAAGATGGTTTGAATTTATTCAATATACACTTTAAAATTGCAGAAAATAGTCGTTTCTCTGCTTTGCAGTTGAATGTCTATGTGTTTTTCTCTGCAACTTGGCTTTTGTGGAGTGAAACAATTATTCTTCCAGCCCAATAAAGGCAGAAGAGTAACAATAAATCCAATATTTTAAATGCTGATCAAAAGATAGTAAACATATTATTTCAGAATACTGAGATCAATAAGTTGACCTACAAAAAAAGCCAAACTGACAGTATTACTGAATAAGGAAAGGCCCAAACAGACAAAATACTTTTTGTTTTGTAACCTGGGTATGACACAACTTACCCTAACTATAAAGACCCTAAATTACCAAGATGGGTGCTTATAATAAGGAGAGTAGAAAAAGTCATTTCACTTTTAGTTTTTTTATTTCTCTCAGAAGAAAAAGTGTATAAGGAGTATATAAAGAAGTTGATACTATAAGTTAATACTACAATGACAGCACTTTTCAAGAAAAGACTTTTTTCTCTCTTACAAATATTGTGTTAGCAGTATTTGTTTTCTCCACGAATAATGAGGAAATAAAAGCATGAGTATGTGGGTAATTAGTGTAGTTTCTTAAAGAAATGAGTTAGGCAACAGGCGAATAATATATACTTCACTGACTTTTGAATGCCAACAATCATATTCTTTATAAGGCACAGATATTTTTCTAAAGAACAAGTATGTGAACCTTAAAAGTAATCACCACTTGGTAGTGACAATATGGATAGTGACAATATGGTGAAGGGTGTCATCAAGAAGCAATGAAAAGATACATTTGCAGTTAAATTTGAAAACCATGATGTTTAGTACATATGGTAATAAAGAATGTTTTCTCCTGTTTCAACATTATTTTAGAATTTAAGATAGAAGCTAAAATACCTAGGGATAATGATATGACTATCAAAAATTAAAAACTAAAGGACATTTTGAGTATTATAAGTTAAGAATGAGAACATACTACCCAGTGAACAGGGGATAATTCATTATGCTCCATATCTATTGAATTAAAAGACAGGCCCATTACTTGCATAATTTGGAAGTTTAATTTTATTTAAAAGTCTTGTTTCATTCATCAAGCTAAAGGATTAGCTCCCAAAAATATTCTAGGATTTCATATCCCCAACTCTGTAGGAAGTATAGAAAGGATGTTATAAGGGCCACCATCTAAACATTATTATGTAAATAATTTAGTACCATTTCATTTGCCTTTGTAGATTTAAAAATGTAAATGGCTTTCTCACATTATGGAACGTCATTTTTCAAAACCCAGATAAACATAGTACATTACAAGAGAATAATTATTTTCTTTATTAAAGAAGAAATGCTGGATGCTAAGTCCAAAAGACATAAATTATTTTGTACTAATAACTACTAACATTTTATTCATTAAAATATAAAGGTCAAAGATTTTAAAATGATCTTCAAATGATTAATAACATGTTGATCTCGTTTTCTTCTTTCTGTAAACCTTTTTGAGTCTTAAAAATACTAAACTATACAAGCAATATTAAATAGTATATAAACTTGGATTAAAATATTCAAATTTACTAGAATGTGGACATTGGAAAGAATGAAAATAAACAGAAGAATAAAGCAGCAGATATAAAATTAAGAAAGCAACTAAGAGTGTTTAAAGTACATATTCATCTGTAGTCTAATGTCTACCATAAACAGTGAGTCTTCTCAGTAAAACACCAATTGTTCATGAAGGGAAAAAGCATGTTGTATTATAGAATATTCAACATATTTTTTTTAGTACTAACTTGTGCCTGGAATATTATTGGTTTTTCTAGTATGAACTTATGCACTTGCTAATTTTTTTCATAAAAAATTGTGTTTACAACTCCATTCAAAAGCAGTTTTTGGTGGTTTTTTTTTTTTCTTCGAGACAGAGTTTTGCTCTTTTCACCTAGGCTGGAGTGCAATGGTGTGAACTTGGCTCCCAGCAACCTAGCAACCTTCGCCTCCCAGGTTCAGCTGATTCTCTTGCCTCAGCCTCCCGAGTGGTTAGGACTACAAGCATGCACCACCATGCCTGGCTAACTTTGTGCTTTTAGTAGAGACGTGGTTTTGCCATGTTGACCAGGCTGTTCTTGAACTCCTGACGTGAGGAATTCCGCCCACCTTGTCCTCCCAAAGTGCTGGGATTACTGGCAAGAGCCACCACACCCGGCCTCAAAAGCAGTTTTTAAAGGCAAGCACAATATAACACCAAAGTTGAAATATCTATGCTTCACCCACCGATGCCAGGTTTAATAAATTATTTATAGAATACTGCATCAAAAATAAGACAATAACCCAAAATATACCATTAAAGATGTATCCACTCCTACAACTAGAGATAATTAATCTGTCTGGTAGCAAATGATACTTCAATCAGTTTCAGCATGTCTGAAATCTTTAAGGACAAAAGTGATAAAACATGACCTTCATTCTTCATTAGACTCTTACAACACTTGAAGGAAAATAATTTCTGAAGCATAAAGAGGTAAAGAGGTGCAATTTTTCAAAAAGATATTCAGTGTTCAAAATCCAAGAGTGCAATATCAGGCTGGGTGCGGTGGCTTACGCCTGTAATCCCAGCACTTTGGGAGGCCATGGTGGGTGGATCACCTGAGGTCAGCAGTTCGAGACCAGCCTGGCCAACAGGGTGAAAGCCTGGCTCTACTAAAAATACAAAAATTAGCCAGGCATGGTGGTGTGCACCTGTAGTCCTAGCTACTTGGGGGGCTGAGACAGGAGAATCGCTTGAACCTCGGAGGTGGAGGTTGCAGTGAACGGAGATCATGCCACCTCACTCCAGCGTAACAGAATGAGATTCCATCTCAAAAAAAAAAGTGTACTATCGGTATACACAGATAATATACTGAATGAAACAAATAGAATAATTTGAAGAGGTATCTTGATGAACAAGGAGTCATTAGAAAGGTTTTATTCATGTCTTTGAAGGAAATTTCAATGTGAGAAATTAGTACTTTGACTAAATTTAGTAAATTTAGTACTATACTAAAAGTTTCTGTGAGAATTTAGTACTTTGACTAAGTTTAGTAAATTTAGTACCATTTTCTACTATACTAAAAATACTATTTAGTATTGTACTATTTAGTACAATACTAAAAAAGTACTATTTAGTACTATACTATTTAGTACTATACTAAAGGTACTATTTGGTACTATACTAAAAGTTTATTGCTAACATGTATTGAGTTATTAACGTGTGTTAGGCAGAGTACCATATAATTTACACGTGTTATCTCATTTATTGTAGGTAAAACGTAATTTCAAACTCTCGGAGTATATATGAATTAGATGGAATAAAATTCTATTTAAATGGCCGTCAGTAAATCGGTATCTAGGAACAGGGTGATACAGTGCCCAAGTTTACTATTCTTACTAAATGTTGTGTTTCATTTTCAACTTTTTCTTGGATATTGCTCTTTTTTGGTCATTTTAATTTTTTTATTTTAGAAGATTAATAAATTGACTCTTCTTGGTACTGACTCTTGGGTTTTATAGAAGAAAAAATAATTAAATTCTGTACATTTACCTTTACCTCATTTTTTTCTCTTTTAAATTTATTTTAATTGACATATAATAGATGTACATCTTATGGGGTACACAGTGATATTTTGATATATTTATGCAATGCGTAAAGATCAAGTCAGAGTCATTATCATATCCATTAGCTAAATCATGTATTATTTATTTGCAGTGAGAATATTCACAATCTTTCATTTTAGTTATTTGAAAACACACAATAAATTCCCGTTAACTACAGTCACCCAACAGTGCTGTAGAGAACTAGAACTTCTTCCTTCTCTCCAGCTGTAATTTTGTACGTATTAACCACATTTTTCTTGTACTCTTCTTTCTCCTACTCTTTCCAGGATACGGTAACCACAACTCTACCGTTATCTACTTCTACGAGATTAAAAATTTTAAATTCCATACATAAGTGAGAACATGTAGTTATGTGGTGTTTATGTTTCTATGCCAGGCTTATTTCACCTAACATAATGCCCTCCACTTGCATTCTTATTGCCACAAATAACAGGATTTTGTTCTTTATTATGACTAAATAATATTCCATTATATGTGTATGTCACATTTCTTTATCCATTCATCTGTTGATGGACACTTATGTTGATTCCATATCCTGGCTATTGTGGATAGTGCTGTAATAAACATGGGGGTGCAGGTAACTCTTTGATATACTGATTTTCTTTCCTTTGGATATATACTGAAAACCATATGATTAAATTAATAAACACAATAAAAGCGTTTGGAAAAATTAAATATTCTTACATAACAAAAAACCTCTCAACAATTTAGTATGGAAAATATATACCTTAACACGGAAGGAAATAAAGGACAAATCTACAGCTAAGATCATACTGAATGTGGAAAAGGTGAAAGATTTTACTGTGAACAAGGAAAAGATTTTACTGGAACAAGAAAAGGATGCCTATTTTCACCAATCATATTTCACATAGTGAAAGTCTTAGCCAGGACAATTAGGTTAGAGAAAGAAATAAAGGACATGTGAATTGGAAAGGAGACAGTCAAATTGTCCCTCTTTAAAGACAATGTGCTCTTATACATGGAAAAAAAATAAGACTCCACCAAAAGCTTCTTAGGGTGATAAATGAAATGAATAAAGTTGCAGGATATAAATCAACATACAAAAATCAGTAGCATTTCTATATATTGATAGCAAACTAGCTGAAACAAAAAATTAAGAAAGCAATTCCTTTTACAATAGTTACAAAAATTGTACTTGGAAGTAAATTTAACCAAGGAAGTAAAAGATTTCTACAACAAAAATGACAAATATTAATGAAAGAAATTAAAGAAAACACAAAAAAGGAAAGACATCCACGTTTATAGATTGAAATAATATTCTTAAAATGACCCACTATCCTATGTGATTTACAAATTTAGTACAATCACTAGCTTGTATTTTTAAAAGCACCTTTGCTGCATATTCTTAAGATACTCAATGGCAATGCCTGGATTTAAGTTTGAGGTGTTATTATATCTATTTTATATTGGGCACAATATAATGTTATCAGAGATAACAGTTTTGATTGGTCCTAGGTCATACAGTAATATATACATGGCGATTTATAGACAAGCTATCTTTTAATACTCAGGCATTTAGAAAGTTCATTTAGACAAAGTTATAAAAACTTGCCTTCCATTCTGCCTATATCACCTAAAAATCCTAATTTAAGAGGTAATAACATTTTTTATTTGATATACAATTTATCAACACAATAAAAATCTAACAATTATCATGTGCAGAGTGTGAAAATCTCATCAGATTAAGGAACACAAAGTCATCCTTGTCATATTTCGGAAGTAAAACTGTTTTGGAAACTGTTATTTTTAGAAACAGTTAAAAACATTTTTTCATTAGTTTTTCATGTAAAATTGTGACAACCAGCATGAAATAACTGTCATCACAGAAGCATGGTATATTCGATTCCAAATTATATTCTGTGTAAGTTTTAATATATTTATGTATTATTTATACTTAGATTGTAACCCATAATGTACAGATATTATTTTTCCTTCAACTCTTAAGAATATTCTTAAATAATAAAATTAAAATTAATGAATTACAATTTTTTTTGGTTGGGAAAATGAATAGAAACACACATGACAGTGCATCACTTCACCTCATCATTTCATCTCATTTCATCATTCATCTTATCATTTTATCTCATCATTTCATCTCATCCCATCTCATCTCATCATTTCATCATATCATCTCATCATTCATCTCATCATTTCATCAAATCTCATCTCATTTCCATTTCATTATTTCATTTCATTTCATTTCACTATTTCATTTCATATAATTTCATTTCATTATTTCATTGTGTCATTTCATATCATCTCATTTCATCTCGTATTTTTCATCTCATCATTTTTCATATCATTTTTCATCTCATCATTTCATCTCAATTCATTTCATCTCATCATTTATTCTCCTCATCTCATCATTTCATCCTTTCATTTCGACATTTCATCCCATCATTTCATCTCATCTCATTTCATTATTTCATCTCATATCATTATTTCACCTAATTTCATTATTTCATCTCATTTAATCTCACTTCATCTCATCTCATTTCATCTCATCATTTAATCTCATTTCATTTCATTTCATCATTTCATCTCACCACATCTCTTCATTTCATCATTTCATTTCAACATTTCATCATTTCATCTCATCGTTTCATCTCATCTCATCTTTCATTGCAATATCATTTCATTTCATCATTTCTTTTCATTTCACCTCATTTCATTATTTCATTTCATTTCATCTCATTTCATCTCATCATTTTTCATCTCATCATCTTATCTCATTTCATCATTTCATTTCATCATTTCATCTCATTTCTTCCCATCATTTCATCTCATGTTATCTCATTTCATCTCATCTCATTTCAATTTCATTTCATTATTTCATTTCATTTTATTATTTCATTTCATTTCACCTCATTCATTTCATCTCATTTCATTTAATTTCATCTCATTTCATCTCATCTTGTCTAATTTCATCTCATCATTTCTTCTCATCTCATCATTTCACCATTTCATCTCATTTCATCTCATTTTTCATCTCATCATTTTTCATCTCATCTCATCTCATCATTTCATCTCATTTCTTCTTATCATTTCATCTCATTATTTTATCTCATTTCATCTCATTTCAATTTCATTATTTCATTTCATTTCACTATTTCATTACATTTCACCTCATTTCATTTCACCTCATTTCATTTCATCTCACCTCATTTCATTTCATCTCACTTCATGTCATCTTATCTCATTTCATCATTTCTTCTCATCTCGTCTCATCATTTCACCATTTCATCTCATTTCATCTCATCATTTCATCTCATCTCACCTCGTCTCATCATTTCATCTCATTTCATCTCATCATTTCATCTCATCCTTTCATCTCATCATTTCATCTTATCATTTCATCTCATCTCACCTCAGCATTTCATCATTTCATCTCGCCATTTCTTCTTATTACATCTCATCATTTTATCTCACCATTTCATCTCATCTCATCTCAATTCAATTTCCTTCCATTATTTCATTTCATCTCACTTCATTTCATCTCATTCATTTCATCTCTTCATTTCCTCTCATCATTACATCTCATCTCATTTCATCTCATCATTTCACCTCATCATTGCATCTCATCATTTCATCTCATCTCATTTCATCACTTCATCTCATCATTCATCTCATTTCATCTAATCATTTCCATTTCATTTCCATTTCACTATTTCATTTCATCATTTAATTTCATCATCTCATTTAATTTCACCTCATTTCATTATTTCATTTCATTATGTTATTTCATTTCATCTCATTACATTTCGTCTAATTTCATTTCATCTCATTTCATATCATCATTTCATTTCATTTCATCTCATCATCTCTTTTCATCTCATCATTTCATCTCATCATCGCATCAACTCATTTCATCTTATCTCATTTCATCATTTCATCTCATCATTTCATCTCTTCTCATATCTTCTCATCTCATTTCAATTTCATTTCATTTTTTCATTTCATTATTTCATCTCATCTCATTTCATCACATCACATCTCATCATTTCATCGTTTTATTTCATTATTTCATCTTATTTCATATCATCATTTCATCTCATTTCAATTTTATTTCAATTTCATTTCATTTCATTATTTCATTTCATCTCATTATTTGATCTCACTATTTCATCATATCATTTCATTTCATTTCATCATTTCATCTCATCATTTTATCTCATCATCTCATCTCATCATTTCGTCTCATCATTCATCTCATTTCATATCATCATTTTATCTCACCATTTCATTTCATCTCATCTCATTTCATTTCATCTCATTTCATCTCGTCTCATTTCATCATTACATCTCATCATTTCATCATTTTATGTCATTTCCTGTCATCTTTTCATCACATCTCATCTCATCTCATTTCATCCCATCATTTCAGCACTTCTTCTCATTTCATCTCATCGTTTCAACTCATTTCATCATTTCCATTTCATTTCCATTTCATCATTCCATTTCATCATTTCATTTCAGTATTTCATTTCGTTATATCATTTCATCTCATTACATTTCATCTCATCTCATTTCATCTCATCTCATCATTTCATCTCATTTCATCTGATTTCATGTCATCATATCATCATTTCATCTCATAATTTCATCACATATCATCTCATCATTTCATCTCTTCTCATATCTTCTCATCTCATTTCAATTTCATTTTTTCATTTCATTATTTCATCTCATTTCATCACATCACATCTCATCATTTCATCGTTTTATTTCATTATTTCATCTTATTTCATATCATCATTTCATCTCATTTCAATTTTATTTCAATTTCATTTCATTTCATTATTTCATTTCATCTCATTATTTGATCTCACTATTTCATCATATCATTTCACTTCATTTCATCATTTCATCTCATCATTTTATCTCATCATCTCATCTCATCATTTCGTCTCATCATTCATCTCAACATTTCATATCATCATTTTATCTCGCCATTTCATTTCATCTCGTCTCATTTCATCTCGTCTCATTTCATCATTACATCTCATTTCATCATTTTATGTCATCATTTCATGTCATCTTTTCATCACATCTCATCTCATCTCATTTCATCCCATCATTTCAGCATTTCTTCTCATTTCATCTCATCATTTCAACTCATTTCATCTCATCTCATCATTTCCATTTCATTTCCATTTCATCATTCCATTTCATCATTTCATTATTTCATTTCGTTATATCATTTCATCCCATTTCATCTCATCTCATCATTTCATCATTTCATCTCATTTCATCTCATTTCATGTCATCATATCGTGTCATCATTTCATCTCATAGTTTCATCACATATCATCTCATCATTTCATCTCATTATTTAATCTCATTTCATCTCATCATTTCATCTCATCTCATCATTTCATCTCATCTCATTATTTCCATTTCATTTCCATTTCATTATTTCATCATTTCATTATTTCATTTCATCTCATTTCATTATTTCATTTCATTACATCATTTCATTTTGTCTCATTACATTTCATCTCATCTCATTTCATTTCATTTCATCTCATCATTTCATCTCATCATTTCATCTCATTTCATCTCATCTCATTTCATCATTTCATCTCATCATTTCATCTTATCTCATCATTTCAATTTCATTTCAATTTCATCATTACATTTCATAATTTCCTTTCATTATTTCATTTCATTTCATCTCATCTCATCATTTCATCTCATTTTTCATCTCATCATTTTTCATCTCATTTCATCTCATCATTTCAACTTATCTCTTCTCATTTCATCATTTAATCTCATCATTCATCTCATTTCATCTCATCATTTTCACTCATTATTTCATCTCATCTCATTTCAATTTCATTTCATTATTTCATATCATTTCATTATTTCATTCCATTTCATTTCATCTCATAATTTCATCGTTTCATCCATCATCTCATCATTTCATCTCATCATTTCATCATTTCATCTATCATCTCATCATTTCATCTCATTTCATCTCATCTCATCTCCTTTCAATTTCTTTTCAATTTTGTCATTTCGTCTCATCATTTCAACTCACCATTTCATCTCAAAACTTCACCTCATCTCATCTCATCATTTTGTCATTTCATCTCGTCATTTCATCTCATCTCAAGTCATCTGATCATTTCATCTAACTGAAATGATGTAATGGAATCATGAAATGAAATGGATAGGATGCCCTCAGTGATGTTAAATTTAAAAATTGTTTTCATCTATTCATATTTACATTTATATGTATTTATATTTATATTTACTTATATTTCTTTTTACTTATTTTTATTTATATTTTTACTTATTTCTTTATTTATAGACAAGGTCCTGTTCTGTGGTCTAGGCTGGAATATAGTGGTGCATTCACAGTTCACTGCAGCCTCGAGCAAACCTCCCACCTAAGCCTTCCAGGTAGCTGGGACCCCAGGTGTGCACCACCACACCTGGTTAATATTTTATTATTTGTAGAGATGGAGGCTTGCTATGCTGCCCAGGCTGGTCTCAAACTCCTGGGCTCAAGCAATCCTCCTGCCTTGGCATCCCAAAATGCTGGGATTACAGACATGAGCCACAGTGCCCAACCTATTTATTTATTTATTTATTTACTTAATTAAAGACAAGGTCTTACTATGTTGCCCAGGCTGGTCTTCAACTCCTGGCCTCAAATGATTCTCCAAACTTGGCCTCCCAAAATGTTGGGATTACAGGTATGAGCCACCATGCCTGGCCTAAAAATAGTATTATATTTTTGTATTATATAATTTTCAATTAGGTAATATGAACATTCTCTACAGGAAATACTCCCTTAATTACATAGGCATAAACATTTGTTACACTGAGAAGAATCTAATAGAGCTAAAATTAAAAGTTAATTAGGAAAGGTCATTAGATACACATTCTTACGTTTACACATTCTTTCATATATTCATATATTCTTTTAACAGTATCAATGGTTTGGAGTTAGGCATACAAAACCACGACCTATATGTAATACAATGAATAACAGGCTAATAACTAATAACTAATACAACTAATAATTACAATTCAAGGCATATTATATACAAAGCTTTAAGTTCTCATCATCAGATTTTGTTTTTCTTCTTTCTGTTTTGGCAGATACTGTGAATATAACATTCAACTCACAGAAACTATGGAGCCCTTACTAAGCATAAAGTACTGTCAAAGGCCAGGGCTGGGACAGAACTGAGACAGGGCAAGGGATACGACAGAACTGGGGCAGGGTCATGGCCAGAGAAAAACCAGGGGCAGGGTCACAGCCAGGGACACGACAGGACCAAGGCCAGGGTCAGAAGCAGGGCAGAACCAGGGCCAGGACCATGGCAGGATCAGGGCCAGCAGAAGACCAGGGCAGGGCTAGGGTAGCACAGGGCCAAGACAGGGCAGGGTCAGTGTAGAGCAAGGAACGAGCCAGGGTATGGCAGGGCAGGGACAGGGAGGTCCAGGGCCAGAGCCAGGTCCAGGACATGGACAGGGCAGGGCCAGAAACATGGCAGGACCAGAAAGGGGACAGGGCAAGGGCAAGGCCAGAGAAGGACCATGGAAAATCATGGCCAGGGAGGGTCCAGGGCAAGGGCAAGTCCACGGCAGAACCAGAGCCAGGGCAGGCCAAAGGCAGGGCCAGGGCAGGGCAAGGCCAAGGTAGGGCAGGGCCAGTGTAGGGTGAGGGTAGGTCCAGGGCGAGTTCAGGTCCAGGACAGGACTAAGATAGCACAGGGCCAAGGCAGGGCCAGGGCAGGGCCTGGGGATTGTCAGGGAGAGGGCCAGGGTCAAGGCTGGGCCAGGGAAAGGGCCAGAGCAAGGGCAGGGCCAGGGAGAAGGCAGAACCAGAAAGGATCCAGAGCAAGGGCAGGGCCAGGGCAGAACCAGGACCAGAACAAGGCAAAGCCAAGGCCAGGGCAGGGCAAGGCCAGTGCAGGGCAAGACCAGGGAAGGGCAAGGCCAGGGTAGAAAAGACCAGGGTAGGGCCAGGCCAGGGTAGGAGAAGGCCATGGTAGGGCCAAGGCCAAGGCAGGGCAGGGCTCGGGTAGCACAGGGCATGGCCAAAAACTGGGCAGGGCCATAGTAGTGGCAAGACTAGCAACAGGGCCAGGGCAAGCGCTGGACCAGAGCATGGTGGGGACAATACATGGCCAGGACAGAGAATGGCAAGGCAGGTCCAGGGCCATTTAAGGGACTCGGTAGGCCTGGGGTCAGGCCAGGGCAGGGCAAGGGCAAGGCCAGGGCTGGGGCCAAGGCAGTGCCAGGGCAGGGTAGGAACAGTGCAGGGACAATGCAGGGTAAGGGCAAGGCCAGGGCATGGAAGGGCAGGGCATGACCAAGGAAGGGCCAGGAGAGGGCCAGGGCAAGGTCAGGGCCAAAACAAGGGTACGGCTGGGGCCAGGAATATGGTAAGACCAGGGCTGGGCCCAGGCTGGGACACGCAGGGCAGAGCATGGCCTTTGCAAGGCAGGGCCAGAGCCAGGCCACAGAGAGAGTAGGGCAAATGCCAAGGCAAGGCTAGGGTAGTGCCAGGGCTGAGGCATGGTCAGGGAAGGTCCAGGGCTGAGTCAAGGCTACAACCAATACAGGGCAAAGGCTGGGGCAGATCTAGGGCACAAGCAGGGCAGGCTAGGGCACAGCAATGGCAAGACCAGGCCATGGCAGGGCCAGCCCAGGATAGAACAGGGCACAGGCAGGGCAGGGCCAGGGCCACGGCTGGGGCAGGACAAGGACCAGGACCATGGTCCAGGCCAGGGCAAGGGTATGGCCAGGGCAGAGGTGGGGCCAGAGCCAGGGTCTGGGCAGGGCCAAGGCAGGTCTATTGCAGGGCAAGGGTTCAGACCAGGGCCAGAGCAGGGCTCGGGAAGGGCCAGGGCCAGGGCCAGGACCAGGAAAGGGCAATGTCAGGACAAGGGCCATGGCAGGACCAGCAACGGGGCTAGGGCCAGACCAGGGACAGGGACAGGGTCAGGGCTAGGGGCAGAATAGCATGTCAGGGTAGAGCCAGGCCAAATTAGGGCCAGGACAGGGTCAGGACCAGGGCTGGGCCAGGGTATGGCCTTAAGTAGCACAGGGCCAGGGCCAGGATCCATGCCAGTGACAGCGCCAGTCTAGGGCAGAGGCAGGGCCATAGCCAGGTCTAGGACAAGGCTGGGGCAGGGCCAACGTCTGGGTCAGGGTCAGCACAAGACCAGGACAGAGCCAGGGGTGGGACAGGGCCATGGCAGGAGCAGGGTCAGGAGCAGGGCTCAATGCTGGGCCAAGGCCAGATAGGACCAGGTCTGTGCTAGGGCCAGTGTGAGGGCCAAGGCGGGGTCAGGGCAGGGCCAAAGGGAGGGCGGGGTCAGGGCAGGGCCAAAGGGAGGGCAGGGCCAGGACAGGGTGGAGCAGGCCCGGGGTAGCACAGGGTTAAGTCATGGCATGACCAATTAAGGCAGGTCTATGGCTGGGGCTGGGGCAG
Organism: Symphalangus syndactylus; assembly: GCF_028878055.3. Classification (NCBI taxonomy): domain Eukaryota; kingdom Metazoa; phylum Chordata; class Mammalia; order Primates; family Hylobatidae; genus Symphalangus; species Symphalangus syndactylus. The sequence continues at coordinate 49,738,094 of NC_072440.2, forward strand.
GGCCAGGGCCAGTCCCGGGGCAGCGCCAGAGCCAGGGCAGGGCCAAGGCAGTGGCAGCTCCAGGGCAGGGCCAGGGTTAGGACCATGGACATGTCCAAGGCCAGTGCCAGGGCAAGGGCAAGGGCAGGGGCAGGGCCAGGGTAACCTAAGAAGCAGGGACAAAGCCAGGTCCAGAGAAGGGCCAGGACAGGTATGTGGCAGGGCTAGGGTATGGGACAGGGCCACGGCAGGGCCAGGGTCAGGGCCACAACCAGGTCTGTGCTATGGCCAGGTCCAACACAGTGCCCAGGTGACGCTAGGGTGAAGGCCAAGATAAGGCCAGGGCAGGGTCAAAGCCAGGCTAGGGCCAAGGCAGGGCCATGGCAGGCAAGGCAGGGCCAGGAAAGCATAGGGCAACGACAGGGCAGGGCCAGACCAGTGCCAAGACCTGGGCAGGGCCAGGGAACAGCCAGGGCAGGGCTAGGGCCAAGGCCATGGCCATGACCTCGGCAGGACCAGGTTCGGGGCAAGGGCAAAACAAAGGCAAGGACAGTGCAGGTTCTTGGCACAGCCAGGGTCCAGGACAGTGTCAGGGCAGGGCCAAGGCAGGGCCTGGGCCATGGTAAGACCAGCAACAGGGCTGGGGCTAGGCCACTGACAGGACCAGAGTCAGGGCAAGGGCCAGAGCAGTGCAAAGCCAGGGTAGGGCCAGGGCCAGGGGAGAACCAGGGCAAGGTCTCAAGCAGGGAAGGGCCAGGGCCAGGACAGGTCAGGGCAGGGCCATGACAGGGCCAGCGGCTGCATTAGGGCAAGGGCAGGGCCAGAGCAAGGTAAGGGTCAGGGCCAAGGCCAGGGTAGGGACAGGGCAAGAAATATGGCGGGACCAGGGGCAATGCCAAGGCCAGAGCCAGGCCAGGGCTGAGCCAGGGCTGAGTCAGGGCAGGGCAGGGCAGGGCATGGTATGGCCAGTGCAGGACAGGACAAGAGCCGGTCCACAGAGAGAGCAGGGCTGATGCCAAGAAAGAGACAGGCTAGTGCCAAGGCTGAGGCAGTGTCAGAGCATGTCCAGGGCAGGGCCGGAGCCAGGGCCAGAACCGAGCCAGGGCACAGCCAGGGCACAGCCAAGGCAGGGTAGGGCAGGGAAATGGCACAGCCAGGTCAGTACTGGGACAGGGCAGAACAGGGCAAGGCGATGGTAGGGGCAGCGGAGTGACAGGCCAAGGCAGAGCCATGTCACACCAGGGCCAGGACACCTCCAAGTCCACTTGAAGGCCAGGGCTATGGCAGAACAAAGGCCAGGGCTATGGCAGGACAAAGACCAGGGCCAGGGTAAGGGCCAGGTCTGTGCTAGGGCCAGGTCCAGAGCAGGACCTAGCGAAGACTAGGGTGAGGGCCAAGGAAGGCCAGGGCAACGTCAAAGGCAGAGTAGGGCCAGGGCAGGGTGATGACACACCCAGAGCACAGCAGGGCAGTGTGATGGCAAGACGAGGGGCAGATCACTGCCAGCTCAGGGCCAGGGCAGAGCCAGGAAAGGGTCTGGGTCAGGGTCAGGACCAAGGCAGAGCAGGGCCAGGGCCATGACAGAGTCAGGGCAGGTCCTTCACAGGACCAGGTTCCAGGCCAGGGCCAGGGCAGCAGCAGGGGTGGGACATGGATAAGGGCAGGGCCAGGGATATGGCAGGACCAGGGCTAGGGCCAGGACCAGGCCATAGTGAGGGCAGGGCAAAAGCTAGAGCAGGGTCAGGGCAGGTCCAGGGAGCGGCCAGCAGCAAGCGGGGCCAAGGCACAACTAGCACAGGGTAAGGCAGGGCAATGGCATCACTGGGCCATGACAGGGCAAGGTCAGTGCCAGGAGAGGGCAGAACAGGCAGGCCCATGGTGGGGCCAGGGCAGGGATGGGCTAAAGCAGGGCCAGGACATGTCCAAGGCCAGGTCAAGGCTAGAACAGGAGCAGGACCATGACCATTGGCAGGGCCAGTGCCATGACAGGACCAGGGTCAGGACAAGGGGCAGGGCCAGAACCAGGGCCAGAGCCAAGGCCAGGCCAGCACAGGTTCAGGGCAGGGCCAGTGCCAGGGCAGGGGCAGGGTAGCACAGGCCCAAGACAGGGTCAGGATGGGACCAGAGCAGGACAGGGCTGAGACAGTCCAGGTAACACTAGGGCAGGTACAGGGCAAGACAGGGCAGTACAGGGCCAGAACCATGGCAGGGGCAGGGCAAAGCCAGGCCCATTGCCAATGCACCGGCCCTCCCTACAAGGCTCCCTCCACCTGGCCACTGCTGCAGCCCGTCCATCGCCGTAAGCCTGACCCCCAACCCTGGCTACAGCCGCCTGCCCTCCTAGTGCGGCCGCTCTCCTACCACTGGGGTGCACTGCAGTCTCCGTCACTGCCACCCACCTGCAACGAGGCGAGCCGTGGTTTCGCAGGTGCTAGGTGTCTCCTCCTCCTCCTGGCAAGGAGCAGCTGGGTGGGCAAAGCCAGAAAAGCCTACAGGAAGATGTGAGGGGTAAATAGACAACGGCAAAGGGAAGAGTCAGCAGAGTAAATAGACAACCCACTGAGTGGGACCCCTGGCCCTGACCCTGACCCCTGACTCCTGACACCCTAACCCTTAACCCTAACCCCTAACCCCAACCCTCACCCTCACCCTAACGCAACCCTAACCTCTAATCCCTAACCCCTAAACTCTCTTAACCCCTAACTCTAAATGTTGACTCCTAACCCCTAACTCTGACCCCATCCCCTATCTCCAACCCCAAACACTAAACTTAACCCCTAACCCCTAACCCTAACGACAACCTTAACCCTAGGTTCGCTACTACGTTTGTATTGACTATGTCAACGTTGACTATTATGATCGCGGTCTTAGGACTGCATGGCAGTGAGGGGATTGCGAATCTTATATTAATATTTTTGTATTGAGGCAGTGCATTAGCATTACAGGTGCTTGTTACATGAGCAATGAGGGTGTCATATTTTGGGTGTCAAGTCTGCATTACGAATGCTGCATTTGTCTTCCGAGGCTGCGGTGTGGATCTTGCATTGCGGCTGCCTCACAATGGCTAGGGAGAACCTCGGTGGGCAGGATTCAGAGGGGCTTCTGGTTTCCCATTTTCCACACTGAACCCTTCTAACTGGTCTCTGACCCTGATTATTCAGGGCTGCAAACAGGAAGGATTTTACTCACCGTCGATGCGGCCCCGAGTTGTCCCAAAGCCAGGCAGTGTCCACAAGGTCTGGGCTGAGGAACGCTGCTCTGCCTTCGCGGTGTCTCCCGGGTCTCTGCTGAGCAGAATGCAGCTCCGCCCTCGCGGTGCCGCTGGCCTGCCAGGGTCTGTGCTGAGCAGAACACTGGTCTGCCCTCGCTGTACCTCCGAAGTGTGTGCAGAGGAGAACTAAGCTCCGCCCTCGCGATGCTTGCTGTGCGCCCCCTCTGTGCCTGCGCCGGCGCTGTGCCTTTGCGAGGACGGAGCTGCGCTCTCCTCAGCACAGACCCGGAGAGCATCCCGAAGCATGCCACTCCAGTCCATTTGATTCCATCCTATTACATTCCAATCAATTCCACTCCACTACACTCCACTCAATTCCATTCCATTCCATTGCATTCCACTCCACTCCACTCCATGTAAATAGACTCCACTCCACTCCATGTAAATCGACTCCACTCCACTCCATTCCAGTGTGCTCCCTTCCACTCCACTGCACTCAAATCCATTCGATTCCATCCTACTCCATTCCACTCCACTCCACTCCATTTGATTCCATTTCTTTCCACTCCATTCCACTGCAGTCCACTCCACTCCACTCTACTCCACTCCATTTGATTCCATTTCTTTCCACTCCATTCCACTGCAGTCCACTCCGCTCCACTCTACTCCACTCCACTCCATGCCATTCCACTCCACTACACTCTGTTACACTATATTCCATTCCATTACTCTCCCTTCCCCCCCACACCACTCGAATCCACTCCACTCCACTCCAGACCACTCCATTCCTCTCCACTCAATTCCACTCCACTCCACTGCATTCCTCTTCTTTCGATTCCATTGCATTCAATTTCACTCCAATCCACCACTCTCCACTCCATTCTCCTCCACTCCGTTCCACTGAGCCCCATTCCACTCCACTCCACTCCACTCCACTCCATTCCATCCTATTCGATTCTCCTCCATTCCACTCCACGCCACTCCAATACACTCCATTCCATTCCATTCCACTCCACTCCACGCAAATCCATTCCACTCCACTCCATTCCACTGCACTCCATTTCACTCCACTCCACTCCATTCCATTCCATACTATTCCATTCCACTCTATTCCACTGCACTGCACTCCATTGCATTCCTTACCATTCCATTCCATTACATTCCCCTCCACTCCACCCAACACTACTCCACCCCTCTCCACTCCTTTCCATTCCAGTACATTCTTCTCCACTCCACTCCACTTCACACCACTCCATTCCATTCCATCACATTCCACTCCCCTCCATTCTACTCCACTCCTCGGCACTGCACTCTTCTCCACTCTACTCCATTTCATTTCATAGCATTCTATTCAGCTCTGTTCCACTCCACTCCACTCAACTCACTCCACTCCACTCCACCCCACTCCATTCCATTCCACTACATTACATTCCACTCCATTCCATTCCATTGCTTTCTTTCGAAAGGATCTCACTCTGACACCCAGCTTGGAGTGCAGTGGCACAATCACAGCTCACATTTCATTTCAACATTCCATTCCATTCCATTCCATTGCATTCCATTCCATACCACTCCATTCCACTCCAGTCCACTCCACTCCACTGCACTCCTATCCATTCCATTCCATTACAATCAATTCCTTTCCATTCCATTCCATTCCTTTTATCGACAGGATCTCACTGTCACAAAGCATGTAGTGCAGTGGCACAATATCAGCTCACATTTCATTTCACCGTTCCATTTCGTTTCACTCCATTCCATTCCATACCACTCCATTCCACTCCACTCCACTACATTCCATTCCCTTCCATTCTACTCCATTCCTCTCCATTCCACTCCACTCCACTCCACTCCAATCCACTGCACTCCATTCCATTCCACTCCTTGCCATTCGATTCCACACAACTCCTCTCCACTCCACTCCATTGCATTCCATTCCATTCCACTCCATTTCTTTCCATTCCTTTCTTTCGACAGGATCTCATTCTGTCACCCAGGCTGGACTGAACTGGTGCAATCTCTGCTCACATTTCATTTCACCATTCCTTTCCATTCCATTCCATTCCATTCCATTCCATTCCATTCCATTCTGCTCCATTCCATTCCACTCTATTCCACTACACTCCACTCGATTCCACTCCACCCCTCTCCACTGCATTCCATTCAACTCCATTCCATGGCACTCCATTCTCTCCCATTCCATCCCATTCCATTCAACCCCATTCCACTCCACTCCACTCCACTCCATCCCATTCCATCACATTCCATTCCACTCCACTCCACTCCACTTCACTCAACTTTACTCCACTACACTACAATCTATTCCGTTCTATTCCATTCCATTCCATTACACTCCATTAAACTCCACTCAAATCCACTCTACACTACCCCACTCCTTTCGATTCCTTTCCATTCCATTCCACTCAATCCCACTCCTTTCCTTTCTTTCGACAGGATCTCAATCTGTCACTCAGTTTGGAATGCAGTGACACAATGTCAGCTCATATTTCATCTCAGCATTCCATTCCATTTCATTCCATTTCATTCCATTCCATTGCATTCCATTCCATTCTATTCCATTCCATTCCATTCCATTGCATTCCATTCCATTCTATTCCATTCCATTCCATTCCATCCCATCCCATTCCACTCCACTCCACTCCACTCCAATCCACTCCACTCCATTCCAACCCATCCCTTTCGACTCCATTCCACTCCACTCCACCCCACTCCAATCCATTCCATTCCATTCCATTCCACTCCATTCCATTCCACTCCATTCCATTCCATTCCATTCCACTCCATTCCATTCCACTCCATTCCATTCCATTCCACTCCATTCCATTCCACTCCACTCCATTCCACTCCATTCCATTCCACTCCATTCCTCTCCACTCCATTCCACTCCATTCCATTCCATTCAATTCCATTCCACTCCATTCCATTCCATTCCATTCCATTCCATATCATCTCACTCCATTATGTTCCATACCACTCCACTCCACTCCACTCCACTCCACTACATTCCATTCCATTCTGTTCCATTCCATTGCATTCTGTTCCACTCCACTCCACTCCACTCCACTCCACTCCACTCCATTCCATCCCATACCCTTGCACTCCCTTCCACTCCACTGCATTCCACTCCACTCCAATCCCCTCCGGTCCATTCCACTCCATTCCACACCATTCCATTCCATTCCCTTTCATTCAATTCCATGCCACTCCACTCCACTCCACTCCACTCCATTCCATTCCATTCCATCCCATTCCAATCCGTTTCACTCCCTTCCACTCCATTCCAGTCCACTCCACTGCACACCACTACAGAACACTCCACTCCATTCCACACCATTCCATTCCATTCTAGTCCATTCAACTCAATACAACTCCATTCTTTCTTTTGACAGGTTCTCTCTGTCACTCTGTAGTCTGTAGTGCAGTGGCACAATCTCAGCTCGCATTTCATTTCATCATTCCATTCCATGCCATTCCTTTCCATTTCACTCCACTCCACTCCACTCCTTTCCACTCCACTGCATTCCACACCACTCCAGTCCATAACATTGCATTCCATTCCATTAATCTCCATTCCACTCCACGCCAACCCACCCTACTCCACTCCACTAAACTTCAATCCACTGCACTCCACTCCACTCCACACCACTCTGTTCTTCTCCATTCCACTCATCTCCACTCCACTCCTCTAAACTCCACTCCATTCCATTCCAATCCATTCCATTCCATTCAATTACCCTCCATTCCACCACACTTCACTCCACTCCACTCCATTCCACTCTGCTCCATTACACTCCACTCTACTAAACTCCACTCCAGTCCACTCCATTCAATTCCATCCTGTTCCATTCCGCTCCATTCCACTCTTCTCCACTCCACTTAATTCCATTCAGTTCCATTATATTCTGCTGCGTTCCACTCTATTCCATTCCATTCCATTTATTACACTCCATTCCACTGCACTCCTCTCCACTATACTCCACTCCACTCCATTCCATTCCATTTCATTCTACTCCACTCCACTCCATTCCATTCCATTCCATTGCATTACACTCCATTCCACTCCATGCCACTCCACTCCACTCCATTCCCCTCCACTCCACTCTAAACCACTGCATTCCACTCCATTCCAGTCCACTCCGCTCCACTCCACTACTCTCCACTCCACTCCATTACTTTGCATTCCATTCCATTCCATTCCACTCATTCCACCACACTCCACTCCACTCCATTCCACTCCACTCCACTCCATTACTTTGCATTCCATTCCATTCCACTCATTCCACCACACTCCACTCCACTCCATTCCACTCCACTCCACTCCATTACTTTGCATTCCATTCCATTCCATTCCACTCATTCCACCACACTCCACTCCACTCCATTCCACTCCATTCCACTCCACTCCACTCCACTCTACTATATTCCATTCTATTCCATTCCGTTCTTCTCCAATCCCCTCCACTCCACGCATCTCCACTACACTCCTTTCAACTCCACTTTATTCAGCTCAACTTTAATCACTCCCCTCCATTCAATTTCATTCCATCGCTTTCCATTCTACTCCCATCCACTCCACTCTACTCAACTGTACTCCACTCCACTCCACTCCATTCCATTCCCTCACATTCCATGCCACTCCATTCCACTCCACTCCACTCCACTCCCATCTCCTTCACTCCTTTCCATTGCATTCCATTCCATTCCTCACCATTCCATTGCATTCTTTTTTTCAAAAGGATCTCCCTCTGTCACACAGGTTGGAGTGTAGTGAGACAATCTCAACTCACATGCCATGTTGCCATTCCATTCCAATCCATTCCAGTCCATTCCATTCCACTCACCTCCACTACACTCCACTCAATTCCATTCCATTCAAATCCACTTCATTCCACTCCACTCCACTTCTCTCCACTCCATTCCACTCCACTCCATTGCATTCCATTTAATTCTATTCTATTCCACTCCATTCGTTTTTATTCCTTTCATTCGACAGAATCTCATGCTCTCACCCAGGCTGTAGTTGACTGGCACAAACTCAGCTCACATTTAATTTCACCATTTCATTCCATTCCACTCGATTCCATTCCATTCCACTCCATTCCACTCCACTCCACTTCATTCCTCTCCTTTACATTCCATTCCACTCCATTACACTCAACTTCACTCCAAGCCATTCCACTCCATTTCACTCCACTCCATCCCATTCCATTCCAATCCTTTCCACTCCATTCCATTCCACTCTTCTCCACTCCACTTTACTCCACTCCACTCAACTCCACTCTATTCTATACTATTCGATTGCATTCCATTACACTCCATTCCTCCCCACTCCACTCCACTTTTTCCATTCCATTCCATTCCATTCCATTCCATTCCATTCCATTCCATTCCATTCCACACCATTCCACACCATTCCACTCCTTTCCTTTCTTTTGACAGGTTCTCACTCTGTCAACCTGGCTCTATTGCAGTGGCACAATCTCAGCGCACATTTCATTTCACCATTCCATTCCATTGCATTCTACTCAATTCCCTTCCATTCCACTCCACTCCACGCTGCTCATTTCCATTCAGTTCTATTCCATTCCACTGCATTCCACTCCAATCCACTGCATTCCATTCCATTCCATTCAAATCCACTCCATTCCACCACAGTCTACTACACTACACTCCAATGTATTCCCCTGAGTTCAATTCCACTGTTCTCTACTCTGCTCCATTTTATTCCATCCTATTCCATTCCAATCCACAAAACCCCACTCCACTCCACTCCCATTCCATTCCACTTCCCCCCACTCCACGCATTCCACTCCACTTCTCCCCTTTCCCCTCCACTCTGTTCCACTACACTGCATTCCACTCCTCTCCAGTCCATACCACTTTATTCCATTCCATCCCATTCCACTCCAATCCACTCCACTCCTCTCCACTCCTCTACACTCCACTCCAATTCATTCCATTTCATCCCATTCCATGCAGTCCCATTCCAGTCCATTTCACTCCACTCCACTCCATCCCATTCCATCCAATTTCATTCAAATCCATTCCACTCCACTGCACTCCACTCCTCTGCACTCCACTCCACCCCTTTCAATTTCATCGAATTCCATTTGACTCCATTCCTTTCAACTTCATTCCACTCCACTCCACTCCATTCCTTTCCATTCCAATCCACTCCACTCCATTCCATGCTGTTCCATTCCATTCCTCTCCATGCCACTCCATCCCACTCCACTCCATTCCATTCCATCCCATTCCACTCTACTCCATTCCACTCTACTCCATTCCACTTCATTCCATTCCATTTTACTCCATTCCACTGCAGTCCACTCCACTCTCCCTTACTCCTCTCCACTCCACTCCCTTCAAATGCACTCCATGAAACTCCATTGCACTCCATTCCTCTCCTCTCCATTCCACTCCACTACACTCTGTTACATTGCATTCCCTTCCATTACTCTCCATTCCACTCTATGCCACTCCTCTCTACTCCACTCCACTCCATTCCATTCCACTCAAATACACTCCACTCCACACCACTCCATTCCATTCCACTCAATTCCACTCCACTCTTATCCACTCCTCTCCTTTCCACTCCTTTCCCTTCCATTCCATTCCATTCAACTCCAGTCCACTCCAATCCACTCCACTCCCTTCTGCCCCACTCCACTATACTCCATTATTCTCCACTCCACTCCACTCCATTCCACTCCAATCCATTCCATTCCAATCCATTCAGTTCTATTCCATTCCATTCCTCTCCATTCCATTCCACTTCAATCCATTCCATTCTATTACTTTCAATTACATTCCATTCCACTCCACACCACTCCATTCCATTGCATTCCTTTCCATTCCATTCCACTCCACTCCACTGCACTCTATTCCAATCCATTCCACTTAAGTCCACTCCACTCCACTCCCCTCCATTCCACTCCATTCCATGCTATTCCACTCCATTCCTTTCCTTTACATTTCTTCTAGAAGATCTCACTCTGTCTCCCAGTCTGGAGTGCAGGGGCAAAATCTCAGCTCACATTTCTTTTCACGATTCCATTCCATTCCACTTCATTCCATTCCATTCCATTCCATTCCATTCCATTCCATTCCACTCCATTCCATTCCATTCCACTATACCCCACTCCATTCCCCTCGATCACATTCCATTCCATTTCATTCCATTCCACTCTATTGCACTCCATTCCACTCCACTCCACTCCTTTCCATTCCATTCAATTCCAATCCATTGCATTCCAACCCATTCCTTTCCATTCCTCTTTTTCTACAGGATCTCACTCTGTCACCCATGCTGTAGTGCACTGGCACAATGTCAGCTCACATTTCATGGCAACATTCCATTTGATTCCACTCCAATCCATTGCATTCTATTCCATTCCATTCCACTCCAGTCTACTGACTACAATCCGTTCCATTCCATTTCATTCCACTCCACTCCACTCCACTGCACTCCACTCCAATCCATCGCATGCCATCCCATTTCTTTCCACTCCATTCCACACCACTCCACTTCACTCCACAGTGCTCCATTCTATTCCATTCCATTCCATTTATTACACTTCACTCTACTGCACTCCACTCCACTCCAGTGCATTCCATTCCACTCCATTCCATTCCACTTCATTCCACTCTACTCCACTCCACGCAATTCCATTCCATCCTATTGCATTATACTCCATTCCACTCCACTCCACTCCCCTCCAATCCATTCCATTCCATTCCATCCCAACCCTTTCCAATCTACTCCACTCCACTCCGCTCCACTCCACTCCACTGCACTCCATTCCATTCCATTCCAATCCATTCCATTCCACTCCTTTCTTTGACAGTATCTCACTCTGTCACCCAGGCTGGAGTGCAGTGGCACAATCTCATCTCACATTTTATTTCACAATTCCAATCCATTCCATTCTATCCCGTGCCTTTACATTCCACTCCACTCCACTCCATTCCACTTCACTCCATTCCATTCTATTCCATTCCATTCCGCTCCATTCCACTCCACTCCACTACAGTCCCCTCCACTCCACTCCATTCCATTCCTTTCTTTCAACAGGATCTCACACTGACAAGCAGGCTGAAGTACAATGGTACAATCCCAGCTCACATTTCATTTCACCAATCCATTCCATTCCATTTAATTCCATTCCTTTGTACTCCATTCCACACCACTGCACTCCACTCCAATCCACTCAACTCCATCCCATTCCCTCCCATTCCAATTACACTGAATTCCTCTCCACTTCACTCCACTCAACTCCACTCCATTCCACTCCACTCCACTCCACTCCAGGACACTCCACTTCACTCCACTCCACTCCAGTCCACTGCAATCTACTCCACTCCATGCAACTCCCCTCCATTTGTTTCCCCTACAGTCCATTCCACTCCACTCCAGTCCAATCCACTTCACTCCACTCCACCCCAGTCCACTCCAATCTATTCCATTCCACACAACTCCACTACACTCCATTCCTTTCCCCTACAGTCCATTCCACTCCACTCCACTACAGTCCAAACCACTCCACTCCACTCCATTCCATCCCATTGCATTACACTCCATTCCACTCCACTCCACTCCACTGCACTCCACTCCAATCCACTCAACTCCATTCCATTCCATCCCATTCCATTCAACTCCACTCCACTCTCCTCTATTCCATTCCATTCCATTCCACTCCAGTCCACTTCACTCCACTCCAACCCACTCCACAACATTCTTCCCCACTCCATTCCAATACACTCCACTCCAAACAAGTCCACTACACTCCATTCCACTCCACTCCTCTCCACTCCAAACCACTGCACTACATTCCATCCCATTCCATTCCACTCTAATCCACTCCACGCAAATGCACTCCACTCCGATCTTTTCCACTCAACTCCATTCCACTCCACTCCACACCACTCAAATCCATTCCACCCCTTCCCATTCCACTGCAGTCTACTCCAATCCTCTCCATTCCACTGCACTCCACTCGACTCCATTCCATTTCATCCCATTCCTTTCAACTCCATTGCACTCCAATTCACGACATTCCATTCCATTCCATCAATTCCATTTCATTCCTTTTTTATTGACATGATCTCGCTCTGTAACACAGGCTGGGGTTCAGTGGCACAATCTCAGTCACATTTCATGTCACAATTTTATTCCATTCTATTCCATTCCATACCGTTCCATTCCATTCCATACAACTCCACTCCACTCCACTCCTCTCCACTCCACTCCACTCCATTCCATTCCATTCCATTGCATTCCATTCCACCCACTTCCACTCCACTCCACTCCACTCCTCTCCTCTCCACTCCATTTCATTCCATCCCCATCCATTCCACTCAATTCTATTCCACTCCACCCCAGTCCACTCCAATCCCTTCCGATCCATTCCATTTGTTTCCAATTCAGGCCACTCCACTCCACTCAACTGCACTCCACTCCACTCCGTTACATTGCTTTTGATTCCATTCCATTTCACTACTTTCCTTTCCATTCCTTTCTTTTGATCGGATCTCACTTTGTCACACAGGCTGCAGTGAACTGGCACTATCTTAGCTCACATTCCATTTCACCATTCCATTCCATTCCACTCCATTCCATTCCATTCCATTCCATTCCATTCCATTCCATTCCACTCCACTCCAATCCACTCCACTCCACTCCACTCTATTCTATTCCATTCCACTCCACTCCACTCCACTCCACTCCACTCCACTCCATTCCAGTCCAATGTTTCCAATTCAGGCCACTCCACTCCACTCAACTGCACTCCACTCCACTCCATTACATTGCTTTTGATTCCATTCCATTTCACTACTTTCCTTTCCATTCCTTTCTTTTGATCAGATCTCACTTTGTCACACAGGCTGCAGTGAACTGGCACTATCTTAGCTCACATTCCATTTCACCATTCCATTCCACTCCATTCCACTCCATTCCATTCCATTCCATTCCATCCCATTCCATTCCACTCCACTCCACTCCATTCTATTCCATTCCACTCCACTCCACTCCACTCCACTCCACTCCACTCCATTCCATTCCATTCCACTCCATTCCATTCCATTCCATTCCATTCCATTCCATTCCATTCCATTCCTTTCCATTCCACTCCAGTCCACTCCACTCCATTCCATTCCATTCCATTCCCTTCCATTCCACTCCACTCCTCCCCACTCAACTCCAGTCCAATCCTTTCCATTCCTTTCCATTCCAATCTATTCCTCTCCACTCCACTCCAGTCTAATCCATCCCATTCCATCTCATTCTTTCCATTCTATTCTCTCTACTTCACTCCACTCCTCTCCCCTCCACTCCACTCTCTTCTATTCCATTCCAGTTCATTCTATTACACTCCATTCCTATACACTCCACTCTACTCCTGTTCACCTCTTCTCCACTGCACTCCATTTGAATCCATTCCATTCCATTCCATTCCTTTATTGTGACAGTATCTCACTCTGTCTCCCAGGCTGGAGTGCAGTGGTAAAATCACAGCTCACATTTCATTTCACCATACCATTCCAGTGCATTCCATTCCACTCCATTCCATTGCATTCCTTTCCATTCCGTTCCATTCCATTCCATTCCACTCCACTCGATTCCACTCCACTTTTTTCCACTTACCTGCATTCCATTCATATCCCTTCCATCACACTTGATTCCACTCCACTCCACTCCACTTTATTCCATTCCATCCCATTCCATTCCAGTGCATTCCAGTACTGTCCATTCCACTGAACTCCACTCCTCTCCACTCATTTCCATTCCATCGATTCCATTCCACTCTACTCCACTCCACTCCAATCCATTCCACTCCCCTCCATTCCACTCCACTCCACTCCACTCCACTCCATTTTGTTCCATCACAATCCATTCCACTCGATTCCACTCCACTGCACTCCATTCCATTCCTTATAATTCCATTCCATTCCATTCCACTCCACTCCACTCCAATATATGCAACTCCACCCCACTCCCCTCCTTTCCATTCCAGTACATTCTTCTCGACTCCACTCCACTTCACACCACTCCATTCCATTCTATTGCATTCCATTCCTCTCTGTTCTACTTCACTCCTCTCCACTGCACTACACTCCACTCTACTTCATTCCATTTCATAGCATTCTATTCGACTCTGTTGCACCCCACTCCACTCAACTCACTCCACTCCCCTCCATTCCATTGCATTCCATTGCATTCCATTCCATTCCATTCCATTCCATTCCATTCCATTCCATTCCATTCCACTCCACTCCACTCCATTCCATTCCATTACATTCCACTCTTTTCCATTCCATTGCTTTCTTTTGACAGGGTCTCACCCTGTCACCCAGGTTGGAGCGCAGTGGCAAAATCTCAGCTCACATTTCATTTCACCACTCCATTCCGTTCCATTTTATTCCATTGCATGCCACTCCATTCCACTCCACTACACTCCTTTACATTCTGTTCCATTACAATCCATTCCTTTCCATTCCATTCCATTCCCTTCTCAGAAAGGATCTCACTCTGTCACAAAGCCTGCAGTGCAGTGGCAGAATATCAGCTCACATTCCATTCCATTCCATTCCATTCCATTCCATTCCATTCCATTCCATTCCATTCCGCTCTATTACATTCTGTTCTTTTCTTTCGACAGGATCTAACTCTGGGAGCTAGGCTGGAGTTCAGGGGCACAATCTCAGCTCAAACTTCATTTCACCATTCCATTTCATTCCATTCCATTCAACTCCAGTCCACTGCATTCCATTCCGCTACACTCCATTCCACTCTACTCCACTCGATTCCATTCCACTGCATTCCACTCCTCTCCAGTCCACTCCACTCCAATACCCTCCACTCAACTTCTCTCCTTTCTATTCCACTCCATTCCACTCCACTTCACTCCACTCCACTGAAATCCATTCATCCCATTCCATTCCGCTCCACTCCACTCTATTCCACTCCACTCCACTCCACTCCATTCCATTTAATTCCATTTCTTTCTTTCAACAGTTTCTCACTTTGTCACCCAGGCTGGAATGCAATGGCAGAATCTTGGCTAACTTTTCTTTTCACCATTGCATTCCATTCCATTCCATTCCATTCCATTCCATCCCATTCCACTCCATTCCATTCCACTCCACTCCACTCCTCTCAATTCCACTCCACTCCGTTCCACTGCACTCCACTCCTTTCCATTCCATTCCATTCCAGTCCATTCCTTTCCTTTCTTCTTCATTC
Organism: Symphalangus syndactylus; assembly: GCF_028878055.3. NCBI lineage: Eukaryota > Metazoa > Chordata > Mammalia > Primates > Hylobatidae > Symphalangus > Symphalangus syndactylus. The sequence goes on from NC_072440.2 coordinate 49,753,549, forward strand.
CACTCCACCCCATTCCACTCCACTGCTCTGCACTCCAGTCCATTCCGTTACATTCCAGTATACTCCATTACTCTCCAGTCCACTCCACTCCATTCCATTCCACTACAATGCACTCAATTCCACAACACTCCATTCCACTCCACTCCATTCCACTATACTCCACTACACTCCTTTCCACTCCTCTCCATTCCGTTGCATTCCATTCCATTCCACTCCCTTCCTCCACACTCCTCTCCACTCCTTTCCACTGCAGTCCATTCAATTCCACTCCCTTCCACACCATACCATTCCACTCCATCCCATTCCATTCCATTCCATTCCACTCCACTCCTCTCCACTCCCCTCCACTTCATTCCATTCCATCCCATTCCATTCCTCTCCATTCTACTACAATCCATTCCACTCCACTCCATTCCATTCTACTCCATCCCATTAGATTCCCATCCTTTCCACTTTAATCCACTCCAATCTACTCCAATGCATTCCATTCCATTCCATTCCATTCCATTCCATTCCATTCCATTCCATTCCATTCCATTCCTTTCAATTCCACTGCCTTCCACTCCACTCCACTTCTTTCCATTCCATTCCAATCCATTCCATTCCATTCCATTCCTTTCTTCGACAGGATCTGACTATGTCACAAAGCCTGGAGTGCAGTGGCACAATCTGAGCTCACATTTCATTTCACCATTCCATTACATTTCACTCCATTCTATTCCATTGCATTCTACACCACTACATTGCACTCCACTCCACTCCATTCCTCTGTACTCCACTACATTTCATTCTGTTCCATTCTACTCCATTCCACTCCACTACACTCCACTCCAATCCACTGCACTCCCTTCCATTGCACTCCATACCATTCGATTCCACACAACTCCTCTCCACTCCACTCCACTCCATTTGGTTCCACTCCACTCCATTCCATTCTACTCCATCCCATTAGATTCCCATCCTTTCCACTTTAATCCACTCCAATCCACTCCAATGCATTCCATTCCATTCAATTCCACTGCCTTCCACTCCACTCCACTTCGTTCCATTCTGTTCCATTACAATCCATTCCATTCCATTCCATTCCATTCCATTCCATTCCATTCCATTCTATTTCGTTCCTTTCTTCGACAGGATCTGACTATGTCACAAAGCCTGGAGTGCAGTGGCACAATCTCAGCTCACATTTCATTTCACCATTCCATTACATTTCACTCCATTCCATTCCATTGCATTCCACACCACTCCATTACACTCCACTCCACTCCATTCCACTGTACTCCACTACATTCCATTCTGTTCCGTTCTACTCCATTCTACTCCACTCCACTCCAATCCACTGCACTCCATTCCATTGCACTCCATGCCATTCGATTCCACACAACTCCTCTCCACTCCACTCCACTCGATTCGGTTCCATTCCACACTCTGCTTCACTCACCTTTTCTCCACCACACTTCAATATATTCCATTCTATTCCATTACACTCCATTAAACTCCACTGAACTCCACTCTACTCCACTCCACTCCGTTCTGTTTCTTTCCATTCCATTCCACTCAATCCCACTCCTTTCCTTTCTTTTGAGAATATCTCACTCTGTCACCCAGGCTGGAGTGCAGTGGCACAATGTCAGCTCATATTTCATCTCAGCATTCCATTCCATTGCATTCCATTTTATTCCCTTCCATTGCATTCCATTCCATTCCATTCCATTCCATTCCATTCCATTCCATTCCATTCCATTCAGTTCCATTCCATGTCATCCCATCCCACTCCACTCCACTCCACTCCACTTCATTCCATCCCATCCCATTCCACTCCACTCCACTCCATTCCATTCCATTCTATTCCATTCTACTCCACTCCATTCCAATCCACTCAAATCCACTCCATTCTGTTCCATCCCATTCCATTCCACTCCCTTCGACTCCATTCCACTCCACTCCACTCCACTCCATTCCACTCCAGTCCATTCCACTCCATTGCACACCATTCCATTCCATTCCATTCCATTCCATTCCGTTCCATTCCCTTCCATTGCATTCCTTTCCATTCCATTACATTTCCTTTCATTCCGTTCCATTCCACTCCATTCCACTCCACTCCATTCCATTCCATACTATTCCATTCCACTGCCTTCCACTCTACTCCACTCCACTCCACTCGACTCCACTCGACTCCACTCCACTCCACTCCACTCCACTCCACTCCACTCCACTCCACTCCACTCCACTGCTTTCCACACCGTTCCATTCCGTTCTATTCCATTCCACTTCATTCCACTCCTTTTCTTTCTTTCAATGGGTTCTCACTCTGTCTCCCTGTAGTCTGTAGTGCAGTGGCAAAATCTCAGCTCACATTTCATTTCACCGTCCCATTCCATTCCATTCCATGCCGTCCCATTCCATTTCACTCCACTCCACTGCATTGCACACCACTCCACTCCATAACATTCCATTCCATTCCATTAATCTCCATTCCTCTCCATGCCACCCCACCATACTGAACTCCTCTAAACTCCATTCCACTGCACTCCACTCCATTCCACTCCACTCCACACCACTCCATTTCACTCCACTCCACTCCTCTAAACTCCACTCCATTCCATTCCAATGCATTCCATTCCATTCAATTCCACTCCATTACACCACACTCCACTCCACTCTACTCCATTCCATTCCATTCCATCCTATTCCATTCCAATCCATTACACTCTTCTCCATTCCACTCCCCTCAACTCAATTTCATTCAGTTCCATTCCATTCTACTGCATTCCGTGCCACTCCATTCCACTCCATTCCATTCCATCCCATTCCATTCCACTCCATGCCATTCCATCCCATTCCATTCCACTACACTCCACTCTAATGCTTTCCACTCCTCTCCACACCACACCACTCCATTCCATTCCATTCCACTCCAATCCATTCTACTCCACTCCACTCCACTGCACTCCACTCCTCTTCTTTCCATTTCCTCCCATTCCATTCGAATCTATTCCACTTCACTACACTGCATTCCACTCCACTCTACTCTGCTTCATCCCATTCCATTCCATTCCACTCCATTCCACTCAACTGCACTCCATTCCAGTCCACTCCACTCCACTCCATCCCATTCCATCCCACTCTATTCGACTCCATTCCATTCCATCCCACTCTATTCGACTCCATTCCATTCCATCCCACTCTATTCGACTCAATTCCACCTCACTCCACTCCACTCAATTCCATTCCATTTCATTCTATCCCAATCCTTTCCTTTCCATTCTTATCTTTCAAAAGGATCTCACTCTCTCACCCATGCTGGAGTGCTGTGGCTCAATCTCAGCACACATTTCATTTCATCATTCCATTCCATTCCACCCCATTCCATTCTATTCTATTCCATTTCACTCCATTCCTCTCCAATCCATTCCAATCCACTACACCCCATTCCACTCCACTCCACTCCTCTCTATTCCACTGCATTCCATTCCATTCCATTCCAATCCATTCCACTCCACTCCATTCCACTCCATTCTACTCCACTGCACTCCACTCTACTCCACTTTTCCATTCCATTCCATTCCATTCCATTCCATTCCATTCCATTCCATTCCATTGCCTTCCATTCCATTCCATTCTATTCCATTCCATCGTATTCCATTCCATTTCACTTCACTCCACTCCACTCCACTCCAATCTATTGTGTTCCATTCTATTCTATTCCTCTCCATTCCACTCCTCTCCAATCCATTCCATTACATTCCTTTCAGTTCCATTCCATTCCAATCCACTCCACTCCACTCCTCTCAATTCCATCCAATGCCATTCCACTCCATTCCACTCCACTCCATTCCATTCCATTCCATCCTATTCCGTTCCATTTCACTTCACTCCACTCCACTCCAATCCACTGTGTTCCATTCCATTCCATTCCTGTCCATTCCTCTCCACTCCAATCCATTCCATTACATTCGTTTCAATTCCGTTCCATTCCACTCCACTCCACTCCACTCCACTCCTCTCAATACCATCCAATGCCATTCCATGCCATTCCACTCCACTCCACTACATTCCATTCCATTCCATTCCATTCCATTCCATTCCATTCCATTCCATTCCATTCCATTCCACTCCACTCCACTCCATTCCTTTCCATTCCATTCCACTCCACTCCACTCCATTCCACTTAATTCCACTCCACTCCACTACATTCCATTCCATTCCATTCCATTCCACTCCACTCCACTCAATTCCACTTAATTCCACTCCACTCCACTCCAGTCCATTCCATTCCATTCCATTCCACTCCACTCCACTCAATTCCTCTTAACTCCACTCCACTCCACTACATTCCATTCCATTCCATTCCATTCCACTCCACTCCACTCAATTCCTCTTAACTCCACTCCACACCACTCCAGTCCATTCCAATCCATCTCATTCCATTCCACTCTATTCCACTCCACTCCACTCCACACCATCCATTACAATCCATTCCAATCTACCCCACACCTCTCCATTCCACTCTATTCCATTCTATTCCACCCCATTCCTTTCCATTCCTTTCATTGGAGAAGATCTCCCTTTGTCACACAGCCTGGAGTGCAGTTTCATAATCTCAGCTCACTTTTCAATTGTTGATTCCTTTCCATTCAATTCCATTCCTTTCCATTCCTTTTCATTCCACTACACTCCTCTCCATTCCACTCCATTTCATTCCATTCCATTCCCTTCCACTCTATTGTACTCCAATCCACTCCACTTCTCTCCACTCCACGCCATTCCATTCCAATCCATTCCATTCCACCCTATTCCTTTCCATTCCTTTGTTTCGACAGGATCTCACTCTGTCACCCAGGCTGCAGTGCACTGGCACAATCTCAGCTCACATTTTATCTCACCATTCCCTTCCATTTCCCTCCATTCCATTCCATTCCATTCCATTCCATTCCATTCCATTCATCACTCCATTCCACTCCACTCCACCACACTCCACTCCATTCCATTCCAGTCCATTCCAGTACTCTGCAGTCCACTCAACTCCACTCCACTCCTTTCCATTCTATTCCATTCCATCCCACACGACTCCATTCCACGCCAATCCATTCCACTACACTCCATTCCACTCCACTCCACTCCACTACACTACACCCCATTTTGTAACATCACATTCCATTCCACTCGATTCCACTCCATTCCACTCCAATCAATTCCTTACCATTCTATTCCATTCCATTCCACTCCACTCCACTCCAATCGATGCTACTCCACCCCACTCCACGCTGTCCATTCCAATACATTCTTCTCAACTCCACTCCACTCCACACCACTCCATTCCATTCCATCGCATTCCATTCCACTCCGTTCTACTCCACTCCACTCCACTGTACTCCATTCCACTTGATCCCATTTTATTTGACTCTGTTTCACAGCACTCCACTCAACTCACTCCAGTCCAGTCCACTCCATTCCATTTCACTCCATTCCATTCCACTCCATTCCATTCCATTCCTTTCTTTCGACATGATCTCACTCTGTCACCCAGGGTGTAGTGCAGTGGCCGAATCTCAACTCACATTTCATTTCATCATTCCATTCCTTTTCATTCCATTGCATTCCATAACATTTGATTACATTCCGTACCACTCCATTCCTGTCCATTCCACTCCACTCCATTCCATTCCGTTCCATTACAAACATTTTTTTCCTTTCCATTCCATTCCTTTTTTTGATATTATCTCACTCTGTCACAAAGCCTGGAGTGCAGTGGCACAATCTCAGCTCACATTTTGTATCACCATTCCCTTCCATTTCCCTCCATTCCATTCCATATCACTCCATTCCACTCCATTCCATCGCATTCCATTCCACTCCGTTCTACTCCACTCCACTCCACTGTACTCCATTCCACTTGATCCCATTTTATTTGACTCTGTTTCACACCACTCCACTCAGCTCACTCCAGTCCACTCCACTCCATTCCATTTCATTCCATTCCATTCCACTCCATTCCATTCCATTCCACTCCATTCCATTCCATTCCTTTCTTTCGACATGATCTCACTCTGTCACCCAGGGTGGAGTGCAGTGGCCCAATCTCAACTCGCATTTCATTTCATCATTCCATTCCTTTTCATTCCATTGCATTCCATAACATTTGATTACATTCCATACCACTCCATTCCTGTCCATTCCACTCCACTCCATTCCATTCCGTTCCATTACAAACATGTTCTTCCTTTCCATTCCATTCCTTTTTTTGATATTATCTCACTCTGTCACAAAGCCTGGAGTGCAGTGGCACAATCTCAGCTCACATTTTGTATCACCATTCCCTTCCATTTCCCTCCATTCCATTCCATATCACTCCATTCCACTCCACTCCACTCCACTTCACTCCACTCCACTCCACTCCACCACACTCCACTCCATTCCTTTCCATTCCATTCTACTCCATACCACTCCATTCCACTCCACTCCACTCCAATCCAAACCACTGCACTCAATTCCATTCCACTCCATGGCATTTGATTCCACAGAACTCCTCTACACTCCTTTCCACTCCACTCCATTCCACTCCATTCCATTCTACTTCTTTCCATTTGATTCTTTCGACAGGATCTCACTCTGTCACCCAGGCTGGAGTGAACTGGCACAATGTCTACTCACATTTCATTTCACTATTCCATTCCGTTCCACTCCATTCCAGTCCATTCCATTCCACTCCACTCCACTCCACTCCCCTCCACTCCACTCCATTCCATTACACTGTATTCCACTGAACTCCTCTCAATTCCACTCCACTCCACTCCATTGCATTCCATTCAACTCCATTCCACTCCACTTCACTGCACTCCACTGCATCCGCTTCCTTCCCATTCCATTCCACTCCATTCCACTCTACTTCACTCAACTTTACTCCACTGCACTACAATCTATTCCATTCTATTCCATTCCATTCCATTACATTACATTACACTCTATTAAACTCCACTCAAATCCACTCAACTCCACACCACTCCGTTCCATTCTTTTTCCACTCTATTCCACTCAATCCCACTCCTTTTCTTTCGACAGGATCTCACTCTGTCACCCAGGCTTGAGTGAAGTGGTACAATGTCAGCTCATATTTCATCTCAGCATTCCATTCCTTTTCATTCCATTTTATTCTGTTCCATTGCATTCCATTCCATTCCAATCCATTCCTTTCCATTCCATCCCTTTCCACTCAACTCCAGTCTACTCCACTCCATTCCAAACCATCCCATTCGACTCTATTCCACTCCACTTCACTCAATTCCATTCCATTCCATTCCATTCCATTACATTACATTACACTCTATTAAACTCCACTCAAATCCACTCAACTCCACACCACTCCGTTCCATTCTTTTTCCACTCTATTCCACTCAATCCCACTCCTTTTCTTTCGACAGGATCTCACTCTGTCACCCAGGCTTGAGTGAAGTGGTACAATGTCAGCTCATATTTCATCTCAGCATTCCATTCCTTTTCATTCCATTTTATTCTGTTCCATTGCATTCCATTCCATTCCAATCCATTCCTTTCCATTCCATCCCTTTCCACTCAACTCCAGTCTACTCCACTCCATTCCAAACCATCCCATTCGACTCTATTCCACTCCACTTCACTCAATTCCATTCCATTCCATTCCATTCCATTCCATTCCATTCCATTCCATCCCATCCCATCCCATCCCATCCCATCCCATCCCATCCCATCCCATGCCATGCCATCCCATTCCATTCCATTCCATTCCATTCCATTCCATTCCATTCCATGCCATGTCATTCCATTCCATTCCGTTTGGTCTTATTCTGTTCCATTGCATTCCAGTCCACTCCATTCCACTCCACTCCATTCCATTCCATTCCACTCCATTCCATTCCGTTCCACTCCATTCTTTTCCAATCCATTCCACTCAACCCCACACCATTCCATTTCATCTCAATCCATTCCACTCCCTTCCACTCCATTCCACTCCACTCCACTCCATTCCACTCCAGTCCATTCCACTCCATTCCACACCATTCCATTCCATTCCATTCCATTCCATTCCATTCCATTCCATTCCATTCCATTCCATTATTTCCTCATGGTCCATTCCATTCCATTCCACTCCAATACATTCCACACCATTCCTTCCCCTTCCATTCCACTCCCTTCCACTCCATTCCACTCCACTCCACTGCACTCCAATCCACTCCACTCCATTCCACACCATTCCATTCCATTCTATTCCATTCCACTTCATTATACTCCATTCCTGTCTTTCGACCAATTCTCACTCTGTCACTGTGTATTCTGTAGTGCATTGGCACAATCTCAGCTCACATTTCATTTCACCATTACATTGCATTCCATTGCATTCCATTCCATGCCATTCCATTCCATTTCACTCCGTTCCACTCCAGTCCACTCCATTCCACTCCAGTCCATTCCCCACTGCTCCTCTCTGTAACATTCCATTCCATTCCATTAATTTCCATTCCACTCCACGCCCCCCCACCCTACTCCACTCCACTAACCTCCTTTCCACTGCACTCCACTCCACTCCACACCACTCCTTTCTAGTCCACTCCACTCCTCTCCACTCCACTCCTCTAAACTCCACTCCATTCCATTCCAATCCATTCCATTCCATTCAGTTACACTCCATTCCACCACACTTAACTCTACTATACTCCATTCCACTCTTCTCCATTAGATTCCACTCTACAAAACCCACTCCACTCCATTCCATCCCATCCTATTCCATTCTGCTCCATTCCACTCTTCACTCCACTCCACTCAATTATATTCAGTTCCTTTAGATTCCACTGCATTCCACTCTACTCCATTCCACTCCATTCCATCCCATTCCATTCCACTACATTCCACTCCACTCCTTTCCACTCCACTTCACACCACACCACTCCATTCCGTTCTATTTCATTCCATCACATTCTTTTTGTCTCCAATCCACTCCAATCCTCTCCACTCCACTTCACTCCACTGCACTACATTCCATTTCACCCCATTACATTCGACTCCATTCCACTTGACTCCACTCCACTCCTCTCCAGTCTACACCAATCTATCCCATTCTATTCCACTCTATTCCACTACACTCCACTCAACTGCACTGCATTCCACGGCACACAACTCAACTCCAATCCATCCCATTCATCCCACTCTATTCTTCTCCATTCCACCTCACTCCACTACACTCAATTCCATTATATTTTACTCCATCCCAATCCTTTCCTTTCTATTCTTTTCTTTCAACAGGATCTCACTCTCTCACCCAGGCTGGATTGCTATGGCACAATCTCAGGTCACATTTCATTTCACCATTCCATTCCACTCCATGCCATTCCATTCCATTCCATTCCATTCCATTCCATTCCGTTCCGTTCCGTTCCGTTCCGTTCCGTTCCATTCCGTTCCGTTCCGTTCCGTTCCGTTCCGTTCCATTCCATTCCACTCTATTGCACTCCACTCCACTCCACGCCATTTAATTCCATTCCATTCCAATCCATTTCATTCTACCCCATTCTTTCCATTCCTTTCTTATTACAGGATCTCACTCTCACACACGCTGGAGTGCATTTGCAGAATCTCCGCTCACATTTCATGTCACCATTCCATTTGATTAAACTCCAATCCATTGCATTCCATTCCATTTCATTACACTCCATTCCATTCTATTCCACTCCACTCCACTCCACTACACTACACTCCATTCAATTGCATTGCATTCCACTCCATTCCACTCCACTCCACTCCACTACATTCTACTGCATCCCATTCCATTCCATTTCTTCCCACTGCATTTCCCTCCACTCCACTTCACTCCACTCTATTCCATTCCATTTATTACACACCATTCCACTGCACTCCACTGCACTACATTCCACTCCACTCCACTCCGTTCCATTCCATTCCTTCCTTTCGAAAGGATCTCACTCTATCACCCTGGCTGGAGTGCAGTGGCTCAATCTCAGCTCACATTTCATTTCACCATTGCATTTCATTCCATGCCATTTCATTCCATTCCATTCAATTCCATTGCATTCCATTCCATTCCATTCGATTTAACTCCACTACCCTCCACTCCATTCCAGTACACTCCATTCCACTCCACTCCACTCCATTCCATCCCAATCCATTCCAATCCTCTCCACTCCTCTCCACTCCATTCCATTCCATTCCATTCCATTCCATTCCATTCCATTCCATTCCATTCCACTGCAGTCTACTCCACTCCGCTCCACACCACTCCACTCCTCTCCACTCCACTCCACTCCCCTCCACTCCAGTTCGTTCCATTCCATTCCAATGCGTTAATGTCCATTCCATTCCATGCTACTCCACTCCACTCCTTTCCACTCCATTACACACCATTCAGTTACATACCATTCCTTTCCACTCCACTCCACTCCACTCCACTCCACTCCATTCCATTCCATTACACTCCTGTCCACTTACGTACACTCCACTCCTCACAACTCCATTCAACTCCACTCCATTCGACTCCACTCCAATCCATTCCACTCCACTACATTTGCCTACACTCCACTCCACTCTTCTCCATTGCATTCCATTGCATTACACTCTATTTCACTCCATGCCACTCCACTCCACTAAACTGCATTCCACTCCACTCCACTGCACTCTACACTACTCCCTTCCACTCCACTCCATTCAACTCCACTCCTCTCCACTACTCTCCACTCCACCCCATTACTTTCCATTCCATTCCATTCCACTCCATTCCACCACACTCCACTCCACTTCACTCCATTCCACTCAACTCCACTCCACTCCACTATACTCCATTCCCTTCCATTCCATTCTTCTCCACTCCCCTTCACTCCACGCAACTCCACTCCTTTCAACTCCACTTTATTCAACTCAACTTTACTCCACTCAACTCCATTCAATTTCATTCCGTCTCTTTCCTTTCCACTCCAATCCACTTCACTCTACTCCACTCCACTGCTCTCCACTCCACTCCCTTACATTCCTTCCCATTCAATTTCACTCCATTCCACTCCACTCCGCTTCACTCATTCCTCTTCACTTTTTTCCATTGCACTCCATTCCATTCCACTCTATTCTTTTTCATTCATTTTTTTGAAAGGATCTCCCTCTGTCACCCAGGTTGGAGTGCAGTGCCACAATCTCAGCTCACATTTCATGTTATCAGTCCATTCCAATCCATTCCAATCCATTCCATTCCACTCCACTCCACTGCATTCCACTCAATTCCATTCCATTCCATTCCATTTCATTTCACTCCACTCCACTCCACTCCTCTCCAATCCAATCCACTCTTCTCCATTCCATTCCATTCCCGTTTATTCCATTCCATTCCACTCCATTCGTTTCCATTCCTTTCATTTGACAGGATCTCAGTCTCTCACCCAGGATGGAGTTGACTAGCACAACCTCAGCTCACATTTCCCTTCACCATTTCATTCCATTCCACTCCATTCCATTCCATTCCGTTCCACTCCACTACACTCCACTGCATTCCTCTCCTTTCCATTCCATTCCACTCCATTCCACTCAACTCCACTCTAAGCGATTCCACTCCACTCCACTACACTCCATCCCATTCCATCCCAATCCTTTCCACTCCATTCCATTCCACTGCACTCCTCTCCACTTTACCCCACTCAACTCTACTCCACTCTATTCTATAGCATTCGTTTGCATTCCATTACACTCCATTCCATTCCTCTCCGTTCCACTCCACTCCAATCCATTCCATTCTATTCCATTCAATTCCGTTCCATTCCACACCACTGCACTCCACTCCACTCCTCTGCTCTCAAATTCATACAGTGCCATTCCACCCTATTCCACTCCACTCCACTCCATTCCATTCCATTCCATTCCATTGCATTCCATTCCATTCCATTCCATTGCATTCCATTCCATTCCATTCCATTGCATTCCATTCCATTCCATTCCACTCCACTCCCTTTCACTCTATTTCACTCCATTCCACTTCCCTCCACTCCACTCCACTCAACTCCACTCCACACCACGTCACTCCATTCCACTCCATTCCATTCCATTCATCTCCATTCCTTTGCATTACTTTCTTTTAGAAGATCTCACTCTGTCACCCATCCTGGAGTGCAGTGGCACAATCTCAGCTCACTATTCTTTGCACAATTCGATTCCATTCCATTCCTTTCCATTCCATTCCATTCCGTTCCGTTCCGTTCCGTTCCGTTCCATTCCATTCCATTTCATTCCTTTCCACTCCATTCCATTTCATTCCACTACACTCCACTGCATTCCACTCCTTTGCGTTCCATGCCATTCCTTTCTATTCCAGGCTATTGCACTCCACTCCACTCGAATCCACTCCACTCCATTCCATTCTGTTCCATTCCAATCCATTCCATTCCAACCAATTCCTTTCCATTCCTTTCTTTCGACAGGATCTCATTCTGTCACCCAGGCTGGAGTGCACTGCTCAATCGCAGCTCACATTTCATGTCACCATTCCATTTGATTCCACTCCAATCCATTGCATTCCATTCCATTCCATTTCACTCCACTCCACTCCCTTCCATGCCATTCCATTCCATTCTGCTCTATTCAAATCCACACCACTCCATGCCAGTCTATCCCATGCCATCCCATTGCTTTCTGCTCCATTCCACTCCACTCCATTTCACTCCACTGCACTCCACTCTATTCCATTCCACTCCATTTATTACACTCCAGTCCACTGCACTCCAATCCTCTCCAATCCACTCCACTCCAAACCATTCCATTTCACTCCATTCCCTTCTACTCCACTCCACTCCACTGCACTCCATTCCATTCCTTCCCATTCCATCCCATTGCATTCCCCTCAATTCCACTCCACTCCCCCCTCTCCCCTCCAATCCACTACATTCCATTCCATTCCAACCCATTCCATTCCACTCCACTCCTCTCCTCTCCACTCCACCCCACCCAATTCCATTCCATTCCAATCCATTCCACTCCACTTCTTTCTTTCAACAGGATCTCACTCTGTCACTGAGCCTGGAGTGACGTGGCACAATCTCATCTCACATTTCATTTCACCACTGCAATCCATTCCATTCCATTTCATTCCATCCCATGCCTTTACATTCCACTCCACTATTCTCCATTCCACTCCACTCGATTCCAATCTATTCCATTGCATTCCACTTCTTTCCACTCCACTCCACTCCACTGCAGTCCCCTCCACTCCACTACATTCCATTCCATTCCTTTCTTTCAACAGGCTCTCACTCTGTCACGCAAGCTGGATTACAAAGGCATAATCTTAGCTCACATTTCATTTCATCATTCCATTCCATTTAATTCCAATCCTTTGTAATCCATTCCACTCCACTCCACTCCACTGCAATTCACTCCACCCCATCCCATTCCCTGCCATTCCATTACACTGAATTCCTCTCCAATTCACTCCACTCCACTCTACTCCAATCCACTCCACTTCATTCCACTCCACTCCACTTCATTCCACTCCACTCCACTCCACTCAAGTAAACTCCACTCTTCTCCACTCCATGCAACTCCACTCCACTCCATTCCTTTCCCCTACAGTCCATTCCACTCCACTCCACTCCAAACAACTCCACTCCACTCCATTCCATCCCATTTGATTACACTCCATTCCACTCCACTCCACTGCATCCCACTCCAATCCACTCCACTTCCTTCCATTCCATCCATTCCATTCCATGCCACTCCACTCCACCCCATTCCATTCCATTCCTCTCGAGTTCACTTCACTGCACTCCAATCCACTCCGCTCCAAACCATTTCATTTCACTCCATTCCATTCAAAATCATTCCACTCCACTCGAAACCAGTCCACTACACTCCATTCCACTCCACTCCATTCCATTCCACTCTAATCCAGTCTACACTAATCCACTCCACTGCACTCCTTTCCACTCCACTCCCTTCCACTCCACTCCACTCCACACCACTCCATTCCATTACATCCCATTCCACTCCAATCCACTCCTCTCCACTCTGTTCCATCCCATTCCAGTCCACTCCATTCCACTCCACTCCAGTCCACTGCACTCCACTCCAATCTACTCCACTCCATTCCATTCCATCCCATTCCATTCCACTCCACTCCATTATATTACATTACATTCCACTCTAGTCCACTTCATTCCACTCCAATCCACTCCTCTCCATTCTTCCGCACTCCATTCCACTCCACTGCACTCCAATCCGTTCCACTACACTCCATTCCACTCCACTCCAGTCCACTCCAATCCATTCCATTCCATTCCATTGCATTCCATTCCATTCCATTCCATTCTAATCCACTGTACACAAAACCACTCCACTCCACTCCTTTCCAATCCACTCCATTCACTGCAAGTCGATTCCACAACACTCCATGCCATTCCATCCCATTCCACTCCACTCCAGTGAACTCCAATCCTCTCCACTCCACTGCATTCCACTTGACTGCATTCCATTTTATCCAATTCCTTTCCACTCCATTGCACTCCAATTCACTCTACCCAACTCCAGTCCACTCCTCTCCACTCCCCTCCACTCCGCTCCACTCCGTTCCACTCCCCTCCACTCCGCTCCACTCCGTTCCACTCCACTCCACTCCACTCCATTGCCTTCCATGGCATTCCATTCCACTGCATTCCATTTCATTCCTTTTTTATTGTCTTGATCTCATTCTCTCACACAGGCTGGAGTGCAGTGGGAAAATCTCGGTTCTCATTTCATGTCACCATTCCATCCCATTCCATTCCACTTCATTCTACTCCACTCCACTCCATTCCATTCTATTGCATTCCTTTCCACTCTCTTCCTCTTCACTCCACTCCCTTCCTCTTCACTCCACTCCACCTCTCTCTACTCTACTCCATTTCAGTCCATCCCCTTCCATTCCACTCAATTCTACTCCACTCCACTCCAGTCCACTCTAATCCACTCCACTCCACTCCACTCCACTCCATTCCATTCCATTCCATTCCATTCCATTCCATTCCATTCCATTCATTTCATTCCTTTCCTTTCCATTCCTTTCTTTTGACAGGATCTCACTCTGTCACACAGGCTGGAGTGAACTGGCACTATCTCAGCTCACATTCCATTTCACCATTCCATTCCATTCTACTCCATTCCATTCCATTCCATTCCATTCCATTCCATTCCATTCCACTCCACTCCACTCCACTCCACTCCACTCCATTCCATTCCATTCCATTCCATTTCATTCCATTCCATTCCATTCCATTCCACTCCACTCCATTGCACTCCACTCAACTACATTCTATTCCATTCCATTCCACTCCACTCGATTTCATTCCATTGCATACCACTCCACTCCTCTGCACTCAACTCCACTCCACTCGTCTCCATTCCTTTCCATTCCACTCAATTCCACTCCACTCCAATACAATCCATCGCATTCCATCCTATTGTTTCCATTCTATTCCACTCTAGTCCACTCAACTCTACTCCACACCACTCCATTCCATTCCATTCCATTCCATTCCACTCTAATCAACTCCATTCAAATCCACTCCACTCTATTCCTTTCCACGCCACTCCATTCCACTTCAATCTACTCCGCACCACTCCGTTCCATTCCCTCCCATTCCACTCCTCTCCACTCCACTCCTATCCACACTACTCCGTTCCATCCCATTCCATTTCACTGCATTCCACTCCATTCCAATCCACTGCACTCCACTCCAATCTACTCCACTCCATTCCTTTCCTTACCATTCCATTCCACTCCATTCCACTCCACACCACTCCACTCCACTCCACTCCATTCCATTCCATTCCATTACACTCCAGTACACTTCACTCCACTCCAATCCACTCCAATCCACTCCAATCCATTCTTCCCCACTCCATTCCACTCCTCTGCACTCCAGTCTGGTCCACTACACTCCTTTCCACTCAAATCCACTCCACTCCTCTCCCTTGCATTCCATTCCATTCCATTTCACTCTTATCCACTCCAACCAAATCCACTGCACTGCACTCCTTTCCACTCAATTCCATTCCACTCCACTCCACACCACTCCATTACATTCCATCCCATTCCACTCCACTCTAGTGCACTCCAATCCTCTCCACTCCACTGCATTCCACTCGACTCTTCCTTTTCATCCCATTCCTTTCGACTCCATTGCACTCCAATTCTCTACACTCAACTGCACTCCACTCCACTCCACTCTACTCCACTCCTCTCCCTTCCCTTCCATGACATCCCAGTCCTCTCCATTCAATTTCATTCCTTTTTTATCAACTTGATCTCAATCTGTCACACATGCTGGATTGCAGTGGCACAATCTCAGTTCTCATTTCATGTCGTCATTCCATTCCATTCCATTGCATTCCATTCCATTCCACTCTCTTCCACTTTTCTCTCCACTCCACTCCTCTCCACTGCACTCCATTTCAGTCCATCCCCTTTCATTCCACTCAATTTTACTCCACTCCATTCCAGTCCACAACAACCCATTTGTTTCCTCTTCATGCCACTCCACTCTACTCCACTCCATCCACTCCATTCCATTCCATTCGATTCCATTCCATTTCACTCCTTTCTTTTCCATTCCATTCCTTTCTTTTGACAGGATCTCACTCTGTCACACCGGCTGGAGTGAACTAGCAGTATCTCAGCTCACATTCCACTTCACCATTCCATTCCATTGCATTCCATTGCATTCCATTCCATTCCATTCCATTCCATTCCATTCCATTCCATTCCATTCCATTCCATTCCAATCAAACTCCACTCCACTCAACCACATTCCATTCCTTTCAATTCCATTCCATTCCACCCCACTCCATTTCGTTCCATTCCATACCACTCCACTCCTCTCAACTTAACTCCACTCCACTCGTCTCAATTCCTTTCCATTCCACTCAATTGCACTACGCTCAAATACAATCCATCCCATTCCATCCGATTCTTTCCATTCTATTCCAATCTACTCCACTCCACTCCACTCCACACCATTCCATTCCATTCCACTACACTCTAATCAACTCCATGCAAATCCACTCCACTCCATTCCTTTCCACTCCACTCCATTCCACTTCAATCCACTCCACACCACTCCACTCCATTAAATCCCATTCCACTCCACTCCACTCCAATCCACTCCACTCCACTCCGTTCCATCCCATTACATTTCACTGCATTCCACTCCAATCCAATCCACTGCACTCCACTACAATCCACTCCACTCCATTCCGTTCCATACCATACCATTCCATTCCATTCCACCAAACTCCAATCCACTCCATTCCATTCCATTTCATTCCTTTACACTCCAGTACACTTCACTCCATTCCAATCCACTCTACACCATTCTTTCCCACTCCATTCTACACCACTCCACTCCAGTCTAGTCCACTACACTCCGTTCCTCTCTACTCCACTCCAATCCACTACATTACATTCCCTTCCATTCCATTCCACTCTAATACACTCCACCCTAATCCACTGAACTGCACTCCTTTCCACTCAACTCCATTCCACTGCACTCCACACCACTCCATTACATTACATCCCATTCCACTCCACTCCAGTGCACTCCAATCCTCTCCACTCCACTGCATTCCACTCGGCTCTATTCCATCTCATCCCATTTCTTTCAACTCCATTGCACTCTAATTCTCTACATTCAATTCCACTACACTCCACTCTACTCCACTAAACTCCACTCCATTCCATTTAATTCCTTTTTTATCGACTTGATCTCACTCTGTCACACAGGCTGGAGTGCAGTGGCACAATCTCAGTTCTCATTTCACGTCACCTTTCCATTCCATTCCATTCCATTCTATTCCATTCCATTCCATTCCACTCCACTCCACTCTACTCCACTCCACTCCACTCAACTCCACTCAAATCCTATCCGCTCCACTCCACTCCATTACATTACATTACATTACATTCCACTCCACTCCATTCCATTCCACTCCACACCATTCCATGCCATTCCATTCCATTTCATTAAATTCCATTCCATTCCATTCCATTCCATTAAATTCCATTCCATTCCATTCCATTCCATTCCATTCCATTCCACTCCATTCCTTTCCATTCCATTCCATTCCATTCCACTCCACTCTAATCACCTCCATGCAAATCCACTCCACTCCATTCCTTTCCACTCCACTCCATTCCACTTCAATCCACTCCACAGCACTCCACTCCATTAAATCCAATTCCACTCCACTCCACTCCAATCCACTCCACTCCATTCCATCCCCTTGCATTTCACTGTATTCCACTCCACTCCAATCCACTGAACTCCACTCCAATCCACTCCACTCTGTTCTGTTCCGTAACATACCATTCCATTCCACTCCACTCCATTCGATTCCATTTCATTCCTTTACACTCCAGTAAACTTCACTCCACTCCAATCCACTCCACACCATTCTTTCCCACTCCATTCCACTCCTCTCCACTCCAGTCTAGTCCATTACACTCCATTCCACTCTAATCCACTCCAATCCACTCCATTACATTCCGTTCCAATCTATTCCACTCTAATACACTCCACCCAAATCCACTGAACTGCACTCCTTTCCACTCAACTCCCTTCCACTCCACTCTACACCACTTCATTACATTGCATCCCATTCCACTCCACTCCAGGGCACTCCAATCCTCTCCACTCCACTGCATTCCACTCGGCTCCATTCCGTTTCATCCCGTTCCTTTCAACTCCATTGCACTCTAATTCTCTCCACTCAACTCCACGCCACTCCACTCTACCCCACTCCATTCCCTTCCATGGCATTCCATTCCACTCCATTCCATTTAATTCCTTTTTTATCGACTTGATCTCACTCTGTCACACAGGCTGGAGTGCAATGGCAAAATCTCAGTTCTCATTTCACGTCACCTTTCCATTCCATTCCACTCCACTCCACTCCATTCCATTCGACTCCACTCCACTCCATTCCATTCCATTCCACTCCATTCCATTCCATTCCATTGCTCTCCATTCCATTCCATTCAATTCCACTCCATTCCATTCCATTCCATTCCATTCCACTCCATTCCATTCCATTCCACTCCATTCCATTCCATTTCACTCCTTTCCTTTCCATTCCTTTCTTTCGACAGGATGTCACTCTGTCACACAGGCTGGAGTGAACTGGCACTATCTAAGCTCACATTCCATTTCACCATTGCATTCCATTCCACTCCATTCCACTCTATTCCATTCCATTCCATTCCACTCCACTCCATTCCATTCCATTCCATTCCATTCCATTCCATTCCATTCCACTCCACTCCACTCCACTCCATTCCATTCCATTCCATTCCATTCCACTCCATTCCATTCCATTCCACTCCTTTCCTTTTCATTCCTTTCTTTCGACAGGATATCACTCTATCACACAGGCTGGAGTGAACTAGCACTATCTCAGCTCACATTCTATTTCACTATTCCATTCCATTGCACTCCATTCCATTCCATTTCATTCCATTCTTCTCCAATCCAGTCCTCTCCAATCAACTACGTTCCATTCCATTCGATTCCAATCCATTCCACTCCACTCCATTCCATTCCATTCCATACCACTCCACTCCTCTCCACTCATCTGCACTCCACTCGTCTCCATTCCTTTCCATTCCACTGAATTCCACTCCACTCCAATACAATTCATCCCATTCCACCCCATTGTTTCCATTCTATTCCACTTTACTCCACTCCACTCCACTCCACACCACTCCATTCCATTTCATTAGACTCTAATTAACTCCACGCAAATCCACTCCACTCCATTCCTTTCCACTCCACTCCATTCCACTTCAATCCACTCCACACCACTCCATTCCATTCCATCCCATTCCACTGCACTCCACTCCAATCCACTCCAGTCCATTCCGTTCCATCCCATTTCATTTCACTGCTTTCCACTCCACTCCAATCCACTGCACTCCACTCCAATCCACTCCACTCCATTCCATTCCATACTATTCCATTCCACTCCACTCCATTCCACTCCACTCCATTTCATTCCATTCCGTTCCATTCCATTCCATTCCATTCCATTCCAGTCCACTTCATTCCACTCCAATCCACTCCAATCAATTCTTCCCCCCTCCATTCCACTCCACTACACTCCAATCCACTCCACCCAAATGCACTCCACTACATTCCTTTCCACTCAACTCCATTCTACTCCACTCCACACCACTCCGTTACATTCCATCCCATTCCACTCCACTCCAGTGCACTCCAGTCCTCTCCACTCCACTGCATTCCACTCGACTGCATTCCTCTTCATCCCATTCCTTTTGACTCCATTGCACTCTAATTCTCTCCACTCCACTCCACTCCACTCCACTCTTCTCCATTCCCTTCCTTGGTATTCCATTCCACTCCATTCTATTTATTTCCTTTTTTATCGACTTGATCTCAGTCTGTCACACAGGCTGGAGTGCAGTGGCACAATCTCAGTTCTCATTTCATGTCACCATTCCATTCCATTCTATTCCACTCCACTCCACTCCAATCCATTCCACTCCATTCCATTCCATTCCACTCGCTTCCACTTCCCTCCACTCGACTCCTCACCATTCCACTCCGTTTCAGTCCATCTCCTTCCATTCCACTCAATTCTACTCCACTCCATTCCAGTCCACTCCAATCCACTCCACTCCTACCAATTTGTTTCCACTTCATGCCACTCCAATCCACTCCACTCCTTCCACTCCATTCCATTCCATTCGATTCCATTCCATTTCACTCCTTTCCTTTCCATTCCTTTCTTTTGACATGATCTCACTCTGTCACACAGTCTGGAGTTAACTGGCACTATCTCAGCTCACATTGCATTTCACCATTCCATTCCATTCCACTCCATTCCATTCCATTCCATTCCACTCCATTCCATTCCATTCCATCACATTCCACTCCATTGCACTCCAGTCAACTACGTTCCATTCCATTCGATTCCATTCCATTCCATACCACTCCACTCCTCTCCACTCAACTCCACTCCACTCGTCTCCATTCCTTTCCATTCCACTCAATTCCTCTCCAATCCAAAACAATCCATCCCATTCCATCCCATTGTTTCCATTCTATTCCACTCTACTCCACTCCACTCCATTCCACACCACTCCATTCCATTCCATTCCACTCTAATCAACTCCACGCAAATCCACTCCACTCCAT
The DNA here is from genome assembly GCF_028878055.3 of Symphalangus syndactylus. NCBI lineage: Eukaryota > Metazoa > Chordata > Mammalia > Primates > Hylobatidae > Symphalangus > Symphalangus syndactylus. Next base: position 49,774,758 of record NC_072440.2, read on the forward strand.
TCCTTTCCACTCCACCCCATTCCACTTCAATCCACTCCACACCACTCCATTCAATTCCATCCAATGCCCCTCCACTCCATTCCATTCCAATCCATTCCACTCCACTCCTTTCCACTCGATTCCATTTCACTGCATTCCACTCCACTCCAATCCACTGCACTCCACTCCAATCCACTCCCCTCCGTTCCATTCCACACCATTTCATTTCACTCCACTCCACTCCACTGCCTTCCACTCCATTCCATTCCATTCCATTCCATTCCATTCCATTCCAGTACTCTTCACTGCACTCCAATCCACTCCACTCCATTCTTCTCCACTGCGTTGCACTCCACTCCACCCCAATCCAGTCCACTACACTCCACCCACTCTACTCCACTCCACTCCATTACATTCCGTTCGTTCTATCCCACCCTAATCCACTCCACCCAAATTCACTGCACTGCACTCCTTTCAACTCAACTCCATTCAACTCCACTCCACCCCAGTGCATTCCATTCCATGCCAATCCGTTCCACTCCAGTCCACTCCAATCCTCTGCACTCCACTGAACTCCCCTCGACTCCAATCCATTTTATCCCATTCCTTTCAACTCCATTGCACTGCAATTCACTCCACTCCACTCCACTCCAGTCCACTACACTCCATTCCAGTCCATTCCATCGCATTCCATTCCACTTCATTCCATGTCATTCCTTTTTCCTGACATGATCTCACTCTGTCAAACAGGGTGTAGTGCAGCGGCACAATCTCAGTTAATATTTCATGTCACCATTCCATTCCATTCCATTCCATTCCATTCCATCCCATTCCATTGCACTCCACTCTACTCCATTCCATTCCATTCCATTCCATTCCATTCCATTCCATTCCATTCCATTCCATTCCATTCCACTCCACTGCATTCCATTCCATTCCATTCCACTCCACTGCATTCCATTCCACTCCACTCCACTCTTCTCCACTCCACTCCATCATTCCATCCCCTTCCATTCCACTCAATTCTACTCCTCTCCACTCCAGTCCACTCCAATCCATTCCACTCCATCTTGTGTGTTTTCACTTCATGAACCACCACTCCTCTCCTCTCCACTCCACTCCATTCAATTCCAATCACTTCCATTCCATTTCACTCCTTTCCTTTACAATCCTTTCTTTCATCAGGATCTTACTCTGCCACACGCTAGAGTGAACTGGCACAATTTCAGCTCACATTTCATTTCACCATTCCACTCCATTAAACTCCATCCCATTCCATTCCATTCCACTGCAATCCTCTCCACTGCATTCCATTTCATTCCATTCCCTTCCATTCCACTCAATTCTACTTCACTCCACTCCTGTCCACTCCAATCCATTCCACTCCATCCCATTTTTTTTCACTTCATGCCACTCCACTCCACTCCACTCCCTTCCACTCCGCTCCACTCCACTCAATTCTGTTCCATCCCATTTCATTCCACTCCATTCCAGTCCTCTCCTGTCCACTGCACTCCACTACACTCCACTACATTCCATTCAATCCCATTGCATCCCACTCCTTTCCAACCCACAGAACATCCATTCCACTCCACTCTATTCCACTGCATTCCACTCCACTCCAGTCCATTTTATTCCACCACATTCCCTTCCACTACATTTCACTGCACTCCTCCTCTCCACTCCACTCCATTCCATTCCGTTCCATTCCCTTCCATTCCACTCCACTCCACTCCACTCAACGCAACTCCACTCCACTCGTTTCCCCTCCAGTTTATTCCAATCCACTCCACTCCTTTTCACACCACTCCATTCCATTCCATCCCATTCCATTCCTCTCTATTCCACTCCACTCCACTCCACTGCATTCCACTCCACTTTACTTCATTCCATTTCATCTCATTCTACTCGACTCCATTCCACTCCACTCCACTCCATTCCACTGCCCTCGATTCCCCTGTTTTCTAATCTATTCCAATCCATTCCACTCCATTCCATTCCATTCCTTTCTTTCGAGACGAACACACTCTATCACTCAGGCTGGAGTGAAGTTGCACAATCTCAGCTCATGCTTCATTTCATCATTCCATTCCATTATATTCCATTCCATTCCATTCCACTCCACTCCACTCCATTCAACTCCACTCTGCTCAATTCCACTTCAGTCCACTCCACTCAACTCCACTCCACTCCATTCCATTCTATTCCATTCCATTCAAATCTATTGCACTCCACTCCACTCCGCTCCATTCTACTCCAGTCCATTCCATTGCTTTCCATACCATTAAATTCCACTCCATGCCACTCCACTTCATTCCATTCCATTCCTTTCCTTCAAGAGGATCTCACTCTGTCATTCAGGCTGGAGTTCACTGGCAAATATCAGCTCACATTTCATTTCACCATTTCATTCCATTCCACTCCACTCCACTCCACTGCATTCCACTCCACTCCACTGCATTCCACTCCACTCCATTCCTTACTATTCCATTCCATTCCACTGCACTCCATTCCACTAAAATCCATTCCACTCCATTCCATTACATTTTTTGTTTCAACAGGATCTCACTCAGTCACCCAGGGTGGAGTTCAGTGTCACAATCTCAGCTCACAATACATTTCACCATTCCTTTCTATTTGACTCAATTCAATTCCATTCCATTCTACTCCATTCCACTCCCCTCGACTCCACTCCCATCCACTACACTCCATCCCATGAGTTCCCATCACGTTCACCTCCATTCCTCTCCACTCCACTCCACTCAACTCCACTCCACTGAACTCTACTCCATTCCATTCCATTCCATTCCATTCCATTCCATTCCATTCCACTCCACTCCATTCCATTGCACTCCACTCCATTCCATTCTTTGTTTCATCAGCATCTCATGCTTTCACGCAGACTGGAGTGCAGTGGCACAATCTCAGCTCACATTTCATTTCACCATTCCGTTCCATTCCTTTCCACTTCACTCCTCTCTACTACAATCCACTGTACTCCACTCCACTCCACTCAACTCCATTCCACTCCACTCTACTACACTGCACTCCACTCCAATCCATTCCATCCACTTCCATTACACTCTGTTCCACTACACTTCACTCCACTGCACACCACTGCTTTCCTTTCCATTCCATCCCATTCCATTCCACTACATTCCACTCCACTCTACTCCACTCCATTCCATTCCATTCCATTCCATTCCATTCCATTCCATTCCATTCCATTCCATTCCATTCCAATCCATTCAACTCCAGTCCACTCCACACCACTCCAATCCACTCCACAACACTGCATTACATTCCATCCCATTCCATTCCATTGCACTACACTCCATTCCATTCCACTCCCCTAGACTGCACTCCACTCCATTCCACTCCACTCCACTCTATTCCATTCCATTCCACTCCATTCCTCTCCACACTCCACTCCATTCCACTCCACACTCCACTCCATTCCACCCCACTCCACTCTATTCCATTCCATTCCACACCATTCCACTCCACTCTACTCGACTCCACTCCATTCCTTCAAATTCCATTCATCTCCATTCCACCTCACACCACTCCACTCCAGTCCACACCACTCTATTACATTCCATCCCATTCCATTCCATTGCATTCCACTCCATTCCACTGAATTCCACTCCCCTCCACTCCATTCCACTCCACTCCACTCCATTCCACTCCAATCCACTCCACACCACTCCGTTCCACTCCTGTCCATTCCACTGCACTCTACTCCACTCCTCACCACTCCACTCCATTCCTTTCCATTCCATTCCACTTCATTCCAGCACACTCGACTCCACACCAATCAATTCCACTCCACTCAATTCCACTCATTTAACCTCCACTCCACTCCATTCTTCACCACTCAACTTCACTCCACTACACTCCACTACTATGCATCAAATTCCATTCCGCTCCATTCCACTCTATTCCATTCCACTTCACTCCACTCCACATCAATCCATTCCATTCCGTTCCATTCCATCATATTCTATTCCACTCTTATCCACTCCACTCCTCTCCACTCCACTGCACTAAACTCCCCTTCATTCCATTTCTTCCCATTCCATTCAATTCCATTCCACTTCCCTCCACTCCTCTCCAGTCTACTCTGCTTCATCCAATTCCATTCCACTCCATTCCACTCCACTCCACTCAACTGCACTCTGCTCCAGTCCATTCCATTCCATCGCACTCTATTCGATTCCTTTCCACCTCTCTCCACTCCCCCTTAAGTCAATTCCATTTCATTCCACCCAAATCCTTTCCATTCTATTCTTTTCGTTCAACAGGATCTCACTCTCTCTCCCAGGGTGGAGTGCTGTGGCACAATCTCAGCTCACATTTCATTTCACCATTCCATTCCATTCCATTCCATTCCATTCCATTCCATTCCATTCCATTCCATTCCATTCCATTGTATTCCATTTCATTCCTCTCTACTGCACTACACTCCATTACAATCCAACAAACCCCACTCCACTCTGCTCCACTCCTATCCACTCCATTCCATTCCATTCTTTCCACTCCATTCCACTCAACTCCACTCCTCTCCATTCCACTGTATTACATTCCATTCCATTCAATCCCATTCCATTTCACTCCATTCCACTCCACTCCACTCAACTGCAGTCCACTTCTCTCCACTCCAGTCTATTCCATTCCATCCCACTCTATTCGAATCCATTCCACCTCATTCCACTCCATTCATTTCCGTTCCATTTTATTCCACTCCAATCCTTTCCATTCCATTCTTTTCTTTTGAAAGGATCTCACTCTCTCACCCAGGCTGGAGTGCTGTGACACAGTCTCAGCTCAAATTTCATTTCACCATTGCATTCCATTCCATTCCATTCTATTTCACTCCACTCCACTCCAATCCCTTCCAATCCACTACATCCCCCTGCACTCCACTGCAGTCCACTGCACTCCATTCCACTCCATTCCATTCAATTCCATTCCACTCAACTCCTCCCCACTCCACTCCACTCAATTCCATTCCATTTCATCCCATTCCATTCCATTCCACTCCACTCCTCTCCTCACAGTTCCATGCAATCCCATTCCACTCCTTTCCCTTTTTATCCACTCCACTCCATTCCATTCCATCCCATTCCATTCCACTCAATTCCACTCTCTCCACTCCACTCCATCCATTACAATCCACTCCAATCCACCCCGCTCCACTCCATTCCAATCCATTTCACTCCATTCCTTTCCATTCCCTTCTTTCAAGAAGTTCTCACTATGTCACCCAGCCTGAAGTGCAGTGGCACAATCTCAGCTCACTTTTCATTTCACAATACCATTCCATTCCATTCCATTCCACTCCATTTCATTCCACTACACTCCATTCCATTCCATTCCATTCCATTCCATTCCATTCCATTCCATTCCACTCCATTCCATTCCATTCCACTCTATTCCACTCCACTCCATTCCACTCCACTCCACTCCTCTGCCCTCCACTCCACTCCGTTCTATTCCATTCCATTCCAATCCATTCCATTCCACCCCATTCCTTTCCATTCCTTTCTTTCGACAGGAGCTCACTCTGTAACCCAGGCTGGAGTGCACTGGCACAATCTCAGCTCACATTTCATGTCACCATTCCATTTGATTCCACTCCAATCCATTGCATTCCTTACCATTCCATTCCACTCCACTCCACTGCAATACACTACATTCTATTTAATTCAATTCCACTCCACTCTACTCCACTCCTCTCCAGTCCTCTCCAGTCCACTCCATCCCATGCCATCCCATTCCTTTCCACTCCATTCCACTCCACTCCACTCCAATTTACTCCAATGCACTGCACTCTCTTCCATTCCATTCTACCCCATTTATTACACTCCATTCCACTGCACTCCACTCCATTCCACTCCTTTCCGTTACATTTCTTTCTTTTGACAGGATAGAACTATGTCACCCAGACTGGAATGCAGTGACACTATCTCAGCTCACATTTCATTCCACCATTGTATTCCATTCCATTCATTTTCATTCCATTCCATTCCATTCCTTTCAATTCAACTCCATGCCAGTCCACTCAATTGAGTCCAATCCATTCCACTCCTCTCCACTCCATCCATTCCATCCCATTCCATTCCACTCCAGTCCACTGTTCTCTACTCCATTCCATTCCATTCCTTTCTTTCGACAAGATATCAATCTGTGACCCAGGCTGTGGTGCAGTGGAACAATCTCAGCTCAGATTTCGTTTCACCCTTGCATTCCATTCCATTCCATTCCATTCCATTCCATTCCATTCCATTCCAACCATTCCATTCCAATGCATTCAACTTCATTGCATTCCACTCCATTCAATTCAACTGCACTCCACTCCACTCTATTCCAGTCCACTCCATTACACACCACTCCACTCCATTCCATTCCATCCCATTTCATTCCACTCCACTCCCCTCCACTCCACTCCATTCCATTGTATTCCCCTCCAGTCCAGTCCACTGCACTACACGCCTCTCCACTCCACTCCATTCCATTCCTTTCCACTCCAGTCCACTCCACTGCACTTCACACCACTTCACTCCACTCTATTCCACTCCACTCCTTTCGACTGCACTCCACACCACTCCACTCCAGTCTGTTCCTTTCCATTCCACTCCAGTCAGCTGCATTCAATCCACTCCATTTCGCTGCATTCCATCCACTCCCCTCCACTCCAATCCATTCCATTCCACACCACTCCACTTGACTCCATCCCACTCCATTACACTCCATTCCGTTCCATCCCATTAAATTCCACTTCACTCCAATCCAGTCCACTCCATTCCACTCCATTCCATTTCACTCAAGTCCACTCCACTCCACTCCACTCCACACAACTCCATTCCACTTCACTCCATTCCACTCCACTCCATTCCACTCCACTCCATTCCACTCCACTCCAATCCACTCCACTCCATTCCATTCCATTCCATTCCATTCCATTACACTCCATTCCATTCCATGCCACTCCATTTCGCTCCACTCCATTCCACTCCACTCCTCTCCAGTCTACGCCACTCCATTCCACCGCACTCCTTTGAACTCCGTTCCACTCTACTCCTCTCCACTCTGCTCCATTAGTTTCCATTACATTCTGTTCAATTCCACTGCATTCCACCACACTCCACTCCACTCCACTCCCTTCCACTCTACTCCACTCCACTCCACTACTCTCCATTCCATTCCATTCCATTCGATTCCATTCCATTCCATTCCATTCTTGTCCACTCCACTCCACTCCAATCTACTAAAGTCTATTCTGTACGATTCGATTACATTCCATTACGTTCCACTCCATTCCACTCCACTCCGTTCCACTTCATTCCATTTCATTCCTCACCATTCCACTCCATTCCTTTGTTTTCACAGGTTCTCACTCTGTCAACCAGGCTGTAGTGCAGTGGCACAATCTTCATTTCACCTTTCCATTCCATTGCATTCAATTCCATTGCATTGCATTCCATTCCATTCCATTCCATTCCATTCCATTCCATTCCACTTCACTCCATTGCACTTAATTCCATTCAGTTGCCTTCCATTCCACTACATTCGACTCCACTCCTCTCCCCTCCATTTTATTCCATCCCATTCCACTCCACTCCATTCCACTCAAATCCATTCCATTCCACTCCACTCCACTCCATTCCATTCCAAATTCCAGTCGACTCCACTGCACTCCACTCCTTTCCACTCCACTCCACTCCTTTAATATCCACTCCATTCCACTCCATTGCACTCCACTCCATTCCAGTGCAGTCTACTCCATTACATTCCATTCTGTTCCATTACTCTCCATTCCACTCCACTCCATTCCATTCCATCTCATTCCATTCCACTCACTTCCACTCCAATCCATTCCAATCCACTCTACTCCAATCTACTCCACTCCACTTCACACCACAATATTCCACTCCATTCCACTCCACTCCACTCCGTTACATTCCTTTCCATTACATTACTCTCCATTCCACTCCACGCCACTCCACTCTACACCACTCCACTCCACTTCATTCTATTCCATTCCACTGCACTCCACTCCATTCAATCCACTCCATCCCATTCCATTCCTCATTTTCTGCAGGATCTCATTTTGTCACCCAGGCTGGAGTGTAGTGGTACAATCTCAGCTCACATTTCAGGTCACCATTCCATTCCATTCCATTTCATTCCATTCCATTCCATTCCATTCCATTCCATTCCATTCCATTCTTTTCTTTCCATTCCATTTCTTTCCTTCGACATGATTTCACTCTGTCACCCAGGCTGGAGTGCAGTGGCAGAATCTCTGGTCACATTTCATTTCACCATTGCATTCCTTTCAATTCCATTCCATTGCACTCCTCTACACTGCACTCCACTTCCCTCCACTCCACTCAGTTCCAATCCATTCCATTCCATTCCACACCATTCCACTCCACTCCACTCCTCTCCACTTCACTCCATTCCATTCCATTCCATTCGATTCCACTCTATTCCAATCCATTCAACTCAAATCCACTCCATTCCAATCCACTCCATTCCATTCCATTCCATTCCACTCCACTCCACTCCTCTCCACTCCACTCCATTTCATTCCTTCCCATTTGATCCACTCCATTCCACTCTACTGAACTCCACTCCATTCCATTCCACTCCATTGCATTCCATTCCATTCCACTCCTTTCCTTTCCTTTCCTTTCTTTCGACAGGATCTCCCTCTGTCACCCACGCTGGAGTGCACTGACAAAATCTCAGCTCACATTACATTTCACCTTTCCTTTTCATGGCATTCCATTCCAGTCCATTGCATTCCATTCCTTTCAATTCCATTCCATTCCATTCCATTCCATCCCGTTCCTTTTCAATCCACACCACTCAACTCAACTCCACTCTTCTCCATTCCATAGAGTTTCATTCCATTCCACTCCATTCCACTCCACTCCTCTCCACTCCACTCCATCCATTGCATCCCATTCCATTCCACTCCATTCCAGTCCACTCCCGTGTAGTCTACTCCACTCCACTCCATTCCACTCCATCCCACTCCATTCTAGTCTACTCCACTCCAATCCATTCTACTCCTCTCCAATCCACTCCACTGCATTTTACTCCATTACATTACATTCCACTCCGTTCGACTCCACTCCACTCTGCTCCACTCCATTCCATTTAACTCTACTCAACACAAGTCCACTCCACTCCTTTCCACTCCAGTTCATTCCACTCAACTCCACTGCAACCCACAGCACTCCGTTCAATTCCATCCCATTCCATTCCGTTCCATTCTAATCCATTCTACTACACTGCACCCCACTCCACTTTTCTCCATTCCATTTCATCCTATTCTATTCAACTCCACTCCTCTGCACTCTAATCCACTCCACTACATTCCATTCCATTCCATCCCATCCCATTCCATTCCATTCCATTCCATTCCATTCCATTCCATTCCATTCCATCCATTCCATTCCATTCCTTTCTTTCGACAGGATCTCACTCTGTCACAAATGCTGGAATGCAGCGGCACAATCTCAGCTCACATGTCATTTCACCATTCCATTCAATTGCATTCCTTTCCATTGCACTCCATTCCAATTCACTCCACTCTACTCTATTCCACTGCATTGCATTCCATTCCATTCTACTCCATTCCAATCCATGCCAGTGCACTTCACTAGTGCACTCCACTAGTACCTGCCAGTGCACTCCACTAGTCTCCTCTCCACTCCATTCCACTCCACTCCATCCTATTCCATTCCACGCCATCCCTCTTCACTCCTCTTCACTCCACTCCAGTGCATTCAATTCCATTCCATTCCACTTCATTCCTTCCCATTCCTTTCTTTCGACAGGATCTCACTCCACAACGTAAGTTGGAGTGCACTGGCACATTCTAAGATCACATTGCATTTCACCATTCCATTCTACTCCACTCCATTCCACTCCATTCCATTTCATTGCACTCCTTTTCACTGTACTCCACTGAAATCCACTCCACTGCACTGCAGTCAATTCCATTCCATTCAACACCATTCCACTCCACTCCACTCCGTCCCACTCCATCCCATTCCATTCAACTCCATTCCACTCCACTCCACTCCACTCCGTTTCTTCCATCCCATACCATTCCACTCCACTCCACTCCACTCCTCTCCACTCCACTCCACCCTATTCCATTCCATTCCATTCCATTCCATTCCATTCCATTCCATTCCATTCCATTCCATTCCATTCCACTCCATTAAACTCCACTCCACTCCACTAGACTCCTCTCCGCTCTGCTCCTTTCCATTCCATTCCTTTCCACTCTATCCCACTCATTTCCTTCGAAGGTATCTCAGTCTGTCACCCAGGATGAAGTGCAGTGGCACAATCGCAGCTCATATTTCATCTCACCTTTCCATTCCATTGCATTCCATTCCTTTCCATTCCGTTGCATTCCATTCCATTCAGTTCCATTTCTTGCCATCACATTGCATTCCATTCCATTCAAATGCATTGATTCTATTCCAATGCAATCAACTCCACTCCACTCCATTCCATTCCACTCCATTGAACTCCAGTCCCCTCCACTCCATATCATTCCATTCCATTGCATTCCACTCCATTCCACTCAACTGCTCTACTCTCCATTCCACTCCATTCCATTCCATGTCATTCCATTCCATTCCAGTCCACTCCATTCAACTCCACTCCACTCCAATGCACTCCACTCCACTCCGCAGAATTCAATCCCATTCCATCCCATTCCATTCCACCCCACTCCACTCCACTCCACTCCACTATATTCCATTCCATTCCATTCCATTCCATTCCATTCCATTCCATTCCATTCCATTCCATTCCATTCCATTCCATTCCATTCCATTCCACTCCATTCCACTCCATTCCATTCCATTCCATTCCATTCCATTCCATTCCATTCCATTCCATTCCATTCCACTCCATTCCACTCCATTCCATTCCACTCCATCCCATTCCATTGCATTCCATCCATTCCATTCCATTCCATTCCTCACCTTTCCATTTCATTCCTTTCATTCTATAGGATCTCTCTCTGTCCCCTGGCTGGAGTGCCATTGCCCAAACTCAGCTCACATTACTTTTCACCATTCCATTTCATTCCCTTACACTCCACTCCACTCCATTCCACTCCAATTCACTCAACTCTACTCCACTCCAATCCACTCCATACCATTCCGCTCCTTTGCACTCCACTCCACTCGTCTCCACTCCGTTCCATTCCATCCCATTTCATTCCACTCCATTCCACTCCACTCTTTTCCAATCCAATCAACTCCATTCCATTCCATTCCATTCCATTCCATTCCATTCCATTCCAATCCATTCCATTTCATTCCACGCCACTCCACTCCTTCCCATTCCATTGCATTCCACTTGATTCCGCTCCACTCCACTCAACCCCAGTCTAATCCATCCCATTCCTTTCCACTCCATTCCACAACACTATACTCCACTCCACTCCTCCATTCCATTTCATTCCATTAAACACCATTGCACTCCACTCCACTAAACTCCACTCCATTCAATTCCATTTCTTTCTTGCGACAGGTTCTCACTCTGTACCCCAGGCAGTAGTGCAGTGGCACAATCTCAGCTCACATTTCATTTCACCGTTCCATTCCATTGCATTCCATTCCATTCCATCCCATTCCATTCCATCCCATTCCGTTTCACTCCACTCCACGCCACTCCACTCCACGTCACTCCACTCCACTCCAATCCATACAGTTCCATTCCATTCTACTCCATTCCACTCCAATCCTCTCCACTCGACTCCATCCATTCCATCCTCTTCCATTCCTCTCCATTCCAGTCCACTCCAGTGCAGTCCACTCCACTCCTCTCCACTCCATTTCACTCCATCCAACTCCATCCACTCCTCTCCACTCCATCCCACTCCGTTCCACTCCACTCCATTCCACTCCATCCCACTCTGTTTTAATCCACTCTATTCCACTCCATTTTACTCCATTCCATTCCATTCCATTTCATTCCACTCCACTCCACTCCATTCCATTCCTTTCAAATCCACTTGACACAATTCCACTCAACTCTACTCCTTTCCACTCCAGTCTATTCCACGCCTCTCCACTCCAACCCTCACCACTCCATTCCAATCCGTACCATTCCATTCCACTCCATTCCAATCCATTCCACTCCTCTGAACTCTACTCCATTCCATTTCATCCCATTCTATTCGACTGCAATCCACTCCACTCCACTCCATTCCATTCCACTTCCTTCCATTCCATTCCATTCCTTTCTTTCGACAGGATCTCACACTGTTACAAATGCTGGAGTGCAGTGTCACAATCTCAGCTCACATTTCATTTCACCATTCATTCCCGTTCCATTCCATTGTACTCCATTCCATTCCACTCCACTCCACTCCACTCCATTCCATTCCATTCCATTCCATTCCATTCCATTCCATTCCATTCCATTCCATTCCAATCCAATCCATTCCATTCCATTCCATTGTATTCAATTCCATTCCAGTCTACTCCATTCCACTCCATTCAATTCCACAGCACTCCATTACTCTCCACTCCACTACATTCCATTCCAATCCATCCCATTCGATTGCCCTCCATCCCTCTCCACTCCTCTCCACTCCACTCCACTCCACTGCAGTCCATTCCATTCCATTCAATTCTACTCCATTTCTATCCATTCCTTTCTTTTGACAGGTTCTCACTCCATCACTCAGGCTGAAGTGCACTGGCACAATCTAAGGTCAGATTGCATTTCACCATTCCATTCAATTCAACTCCATTTCATTCCATTCCATTCCATTCCATTCCATTCCATTCCATTCCATTCCATTCCATTCCATTCCGTTCCATTCCATTACGTTACATTCCACTAGACTCCACTCCACTCCATTCCACTCCATTCCATTTCACTCCACTCCATTCCACTCTACTCCACTGAAATCAACTCCACTCCACTGCACTCCACTCCACTCTTCTCCAGTGAATTCCACTCAATACAATACCGTTCCATTCAATTCCATTCCACTCCACTCCACTCCACTCCATTTCATTCCATCCCATACCATTCCACTAGACTCCACTCCACTCCCCTCCACTCCATGCTGTGTCATTCCATTCCATTACGCTCCATTAAACTCCACTCCAGTCCACTAGACTCCACTCCACTCTACTCCTTTCCATTCCATTCCTTTCCAGTCTATTCCTCTCCATTCATTTCTTTTGACAGGATCTCACTCTGTCAACCAGGATGGAGTACTGTGGTACAATGTCAGCTCATATTTCATCTCATCATTCCATTCCATTGCATTCCATTCCTTTCTATTCCGTTGCATTCTATTCCATTCCATTCCATTTCATGCCATTAAATTTCATTCCATTCCATTCCACTGCAATCAACTCCACTCCACTCCATTCCTTTCCATTCCATTCCCTTCCATTATATTCCATTCCATTCCGTTCCATTCCGTTCCATTCCTTTCCACTCCATTGGACTCCAGCCCACTCGACTCCATACCATTCCATCCCATTGCATTCCACCGCATTCCACTCCACTCCACTCCACTCCATTCCATGTAATCCTATTCCATTCCACCCCATTCCACAACACTCCACTCCAGTCGACTCCACTCCAGCCCTGTCCACTCCATTCCATTCTACACCATTCCATTCCATTCCATTCCATTCCATTCCATTCCACCCCTTTCCTTACCATTCCTTTCTTTTCAGAGGATCTCACTCTGTCACCCAGTATGGAGTGCAGTTGCATAATCCCAGCTCACATTTCATTTCACCATTCCATTCCAGTTCATTTCATTCCATTCCATCCCATGCCATTCCATTCCATTTCAGTCCACTACATTCCACTCCACTCCACTGCACTGCCCTCCACTCCACTCCACAACATTCCATCCCATTCCATCCCATTCCATTCCACCCCACTTCACTCCACTCCACTCCAATGCATTCCATTCCATTCCATTCCATTCCATTCCATTCCATTCCATTCTATTCCATTCCATTCCATTCCTCACCATTCCATTCCATTCCATTCCTTTCATTCGATAGGATCTCAGTGTATCACCCAGGCTGGAGTCAAGTTGCACAAACTCAGCTCATATTACTTTTTACCATTCCATTCCATTCCCTTACTCTCCACTCCACTCCACTCAATTTCACTCCAATTGACTCAACTCTACTCTAATACACTCCACTCCATACCATTCACTCCATTCCACTCCACTCCTCTCCACTCCATTCCTTTCCAACACATTCCATTTCACTCCATTCCACTCCACTCTACTCCCTTCCACTCCAATCCACTCCATTCCATTCCATTACTTTCCAGTCCATTCCATTCCATTCTTTTCTTTAGACAAAATCTCACTCTGTCACCCAAGCTGGACAGCATTGGCACAATCTCAGCTAACATCTCATTTCACCATTCCTTTCCTTTCCATTCCATTCCAATCCATTCCATTTCATTCGACTCCCCTCCACTTCACTCCTCTCCATTCCATTGTTTTCTACTCGATTCCGCTCCACTCCACTCCACTGCAATCCATCCCATTCCTTTAGACTCCATTCCACTCCACTCAACTCCACTCCACTCCACTCCATTCCACTCTATTCTATTCCATTCCATTTCATTCCATTAAACTCCACTCCACTCCACTCCATTCCCCTCCACTCCACTCCATTCCGTTCCATTTCTTTCTTGCGACAGGATCTGACTCTGTCACCCAGACTGGAGTGCAGTGGCACAATCTCAGCTCACATTTCATTTCATTGTTCCATTCCATTGAATTCCATTCCATTCCATCCCATCCCATTCCGTTTCATTTCACTCCACTCCACGCCACTCCACTCCTCTCCATTCCATACAGTTCTATTCCATTGTACTCCATTCCCCTCCACTGCTCTCCTTTCCACTCCATCCATTCCATCCCCTTCCATTCCACTCCATTCCCGTCCACTCCAGTGCAGTCCACTCCATTCCACTCCATCCCACTCCAATCCACTCCACTCCACCCCATTCCACTCCACCCCATTCCAGTCCCCTCAACTCCACTCCATTCCATTTTAATCCATTATATTCTATTGCACTCCATTCCACTCCACTCCACTGCACTCCATTCCATTTCATTCCTTTCAACTCCATTTGACCAACTCCACTCCACTCCACTCCTTTCCACTCCAGTCCATTCCACTCCACTCCACTCCAACCGACACCACTCCATTCAATTCCATCTGATTCCATTCCTCTGCATTCCAATCCATTCCACTCCACTCCACTCTACTCCATTCCATTTCTTCCCATTCTATTCATCTGCACTCCACTCCACTCCTCTCCACTACATTCCATTCCATTCCATTCCATTCCATTCCATTCCATTCCATTCCATTCCAATCCATTCCATTCCATTCCTTTCTTTCAACAGGATCTCACTTTGTCACAAACGCTAGAGTGCAGTGGCACAATCTCAGCTCACATGGCATTTCACCATTCATTTCCATTCCATTCCATTGCATTCCATTTCATTTTACTCCATTCCACTCCATTCCACTGCAGTCCACTCCATTCCATTCCATTCCAATCAATTCCATTCCACTACATTCCATGCCACAGCACTCCACTACTCTTTTCTCCACTCCATTCCATTCCAATCCGTTCCATTTGATTGCACTCCATCCCTCTCGACTCCACTCCACTCCATTCCATTCCATTCCATTCCATTCCATTCCTTTCCTTTCTTTCGACATGATCTCACTCCATCACCCAAGCTAGAGTGTACTGGCACAATCTAAGCTCACATTGCATTTCATCATTCCATTCCATTCCATTTCTTTCCATTCCACTACACTGCACTCCACTCCATTCCACTCCATTCCATTTCATTCCACTCCATTCCACTCCACTCCTCTCAACTCCAATCCACTCCACTGCTGTAAATTCCATTCCATTCGACACCATTCCACTCTACTCCTCTCCATCTCATTCCATCCCATTCCATTCAACTCCATTCCATTCCACTCCACTCCATTTCATTCCATCCCATACCATTCAACTCCACTACACTCCAATCCACTCCCCTCCACTCCACCCTATTCCATTCCATTCCATTCCACTCCATTATACTCCACTCCACTACACTAGACTCTACACCACTCTGTTCCGTTCCATTCCTTTCCTTTCTACTCCATTACACTCCATTCTTTCTTTTGACAGGATCACACTCTGTCACCTAGTATAGAGTTTAGTGGCACAATCTCAGCTCACATTTCTTCTCACCATTCCATTCCTTTGCATTCCATTCCTTTCCGTTCCATTGCATTCCATTTCATTTCATTCCATTCCATTCCAATGCATTCCATTCCATTCCATTCCACTGCACTCATCTCCACTCCACTCCCTTCCATTCCAATCCATTTCATTCCGTTCCACTCCATTCCACTCCAGTCCACTCCACTCCATTCCATTCCACATTGATCCATTCCCCTCCATTCTACTCCACTCCACTCCAATCCTTTCGACTCCACTCCAGCCAAGTCTACTCCATTGCATTCCATAACATTCCATTCCATTCCATTCCATTCCATTCCATTCCATTCCATTCCATTCCACTCCATTCCATTCCATTCCATTCCACTTCATTCATTTCCATTCATTTCTTGTAGCAGGATCTTTCTCTGTCACCCAGTCTTGAGTGAAGTGGCACAAACTGAGCTCACATTTCGTTTCACCATTCCATTGCATTTCATTACATTCTATTCCTTTCCTTTACATTCCATTCCACTCCACTGCACTCCACACCGCTCCACTCCACTTCACTCCATCTCCTTCCATCTCATTCTATTCCACTCATTCCACTCCAATCTACTCCACTCCTCTCCACTCTATTCCATTCCATTCCATTCCTCCACATTCCGTTCCATTCGTTTCATTCAACAGGATCTCACTTTGTCACCCAGGCTGTAGGGCATTGGCAAAATCTCAGCTCACATTACTTTTCAAAATTCCTTTCCTTTCCCTTACAATCCACTGCACTCCTCTCTTTTCACCTCCAGTTGACTCAACTCTACTGCACTGCACTCCACTCTATACCAGTCCAATCCATTCCACTCCACTCTATTCTGCTTCACTCTTCTCCCCTCCAATCCAGTCCATAACATCCCATTCCATTCCACTACACTCCCCTCCATTCCTATCCACTCCATTCCTTTCCAGTCCATTCCACTCCAATCCATTCCATTCGTTTCTTTGACTTGATCTCACTCTGTCAGAGGCTGGAGTGCAGTGGCACAATCTCAGCACACATTTCATTTCAGCACTACATTCCATTCCGTTCCATTCCATTTTATTCAATTCAATTCCACTCCAAAACATTTCACTCCATTTCACTCCACTCCACTCCAGTCCACTCCCCTCCCCTCCACTCCAATCCATTCCATTCAATCCCATTCCATTAAACTCCACTCCATTCCATTCCACCCCACTCCACTCCACTCCATTCCTTTCCATTCCATTCCACTCCACTCCACTCCATGCAAATGCACTCCACTCCACTCCATTCCATTCCATTCCATTCCATTCCACTCCCTTCCCCTCCACTCCATTCCATTCCACTCCATTTCACTGCACTCCACTCCACTCCATCCCCTTCCATCCTGTTCCTTTCCATTCCCTTCCATGCCACTCTACTCCACGCCACACCACTCCATTCCACTAAACTCCAGTCCACTCTATTCCATTCCATAACATTCCATTCAATTACACTCCATTCCACTCCACTACCCTCCACTGCTCTAAATTCCACTCCACCACACTCCACTACACTCTACTACACTCCATTCCAATCCATTCCTTTCTTTCAACAGGATCTGACTCTGTCACCCAGCCTTCAATGCAGTGGCAGAATCTCAGACAACATTTCATTTCACCATTGAATTCCATTTCATTCCATCCCATTCCAATCCATTCAACTCCCCTCCACTCCACTCCATTCCACTCCACTCCATTCCACTGCAGTCCACTCCACTCCCTTCCACGCGATTCCATTACATTCCACTCCAGTCCAGTCCACTCAACTCCACTCCACTCCACTCAATTCCACTCTACTCCATTCCTCTACACTCCGCTCCACTCCTCTCCGTTCCATTGCATTCCATTCCATTATGCTCCATTCCACTACACTCCACTCCTCTCCACTACTCTCCACAGCATGCAATTCCACTCCACTCCTCTCCACTCCATGCAACTCTGCTGCTCTCCTTTCCACTCCATTCTATTGCAATCCAGTCCACTCCACTCCATTCCATTGCACTCCATTCCATTCCACACCACTGCATTCCACTCCTCTCCATTCCAATCTACTCCTCTCTAATCGTCTCCACTCCTGTCCATTCTATTCCGTTCCATTCCTTTCCACTCCATTCCACAACACTCTATGCCACTCAACTCCTTGCCACTGCTCTTCATTCCACTCCACTGCACTTCACTCCACTCCATTCCACTCTATCCCATTCCATTGCCCACCATTCCACTCTTCTGCACTCCATTCCACTCCACTCTGCTGCACGCCACTCCATTCCATTCCATTCCACTTCTCTCCACTCCTCTCACCTCCTCTCCACTCCATTCCATTCCATGCCACTCCACTCCATTCTACTCCTTTCCTTTCAATTCCATTCCATTCCTTTCCATTCCATTCCATTCGACTCCATTCCAATCCACTCTACTCCGTTCCATTCTATCCCATTCCATTCTACTCCATTATAATCCATTCCTCTCCACTCCAGTCGACTCAATTACATTCCACACCATCCCATTCGATTCCACTCCATTCCACTCAACTCCATTCTACTCCACTCCTCTCCCCTCCTCTCCACTCCATTCCATTCCATTCCATTTCATTCCACCCCATTGCGTTCCATTCCTTTCCACTCCACTAATCTCTACTCTACTCCTTTCCATTCCATTCCTTCCCATTCCATTCCACTCCATTCCACTCCACTCTTCTCCATTGCATATCATTTCATTCCATTCTATTCTTTCTTCACGATCTCCCTTTACCACCCTGGCTGAAGTGAAGTTTCAAAATCTCAGCTCACATTTCATTTCAGCATTCCATTCCATTCGATTGCATTCCATTGCATTCCACTTCATTCCTCTCCACTCTTCTCTACAGCATCCCATTCCATCCCACTCCATTCCACTCCACTCCACTCCATGCCACTCCACTCCTTCCATTCCATTCCATTCCATTCCACTCCATTCCATTCCATTCCATTCCATTCCATTCCATTCCATTCCACTCCACTCCACTCCACTCCACTCCGTTCCATTCCATTCCGTTCCGTTTCATTCCATTCCATTCCATTCCATTCCATTCCATTCCATTCCATTCCATTCCATTCCATTCCATTCCGTTCTATTCCATACCACTCCATTCTTTTCCATTCCTTTCTTTCAAGAGTAGGTCACTCTGTCACATAGGCTGGAGTGCACTGGAACAATCTAAGGTCACATTTCACTTCACCTTTGCTTTCCATTCCATTCCTTTCCGCTCCACTCTGCTCCACTACAGTCCACTCCACTCCACTCCATTCCATTCCATTACAATCCATTGTACTCCAGTCCACTCCACTCCAATCCACTCCATCCCCTTCCATCCTGTTCCTTTCCATTCCCTTCCATGCCAATCCACTCCACTCCGCTCCACACCACTCCACGCCACTAAACTCCAGGCCAATCTATTCCATGCCCTAACATTCCATTCAATTACACTCCACTACATCCCACTCCACTCCACTCCACTCCATTCCATTCCATTTCTTTCTTTCAACAGGGTTTCACTATGTCACCCAGGCTTCAGTGCAGTGGCAGAATCTCAGATAACATTTCATTTCACCATTGCATTCCATTTCATTCAATCCCATTCCAATCCATTCAACTCCACCCAACTCCATCCATTCCACTCCAGTCCACTCCACTCCATTCCATTTCATTCCACTCTAGTCCACTCCACTCCACTCCATTCCACTATACTCCACTACACTCCATTCCACTCCTCTCCATTCCTCTCCACTCCACTCCACTCCATTCCATTCCATTCCATTCTGTTACACTCCATTCCACTACACACCACTCCTCTGCACTACTGCCCACACCAAGCATTTCCACTAAAATCCTTTCCATTACACGCAACTCACCTCCTCTCCTTTCCACTCGCATCTATTGCACTCCACTCCACTCCATTCCATTCCACTCCATTCCACACCACTGCATTCTACTCCACTGCATTCCAATCTACTCCTCTCCACTACTCTCTAATCATCTCCACTCCTCTCCATTCCATTCCATTCCATTCCATTCCATTCCATTCCATTCCATTCCATTCCATTCCTTTCCACTCCATTCCACAACACTGGGTACCACTCAACTCAATTCCACTCCTGTTCATTCGACTTCACTGCACTCCACTCCACTCCATTCCATTCTGTCCCGTTCCATTGCACACCATTCCACTCTTCTCCACTCCATTCCACTCCACTCCACTGCACGCCACTCCATTGCATTCCATTCAACTCCACTCGACTCCACTCCTCTCCACTCCATTCCAATCCATGCAACTCCATTCCATTATACTCCTTTGCTTTCCATTCCATTCCATTATACTCCTTTCCTCTCCATTCCATTCCATTCCTTTCCATTCCATTCCATTCCACTCCATTCCACTCCAGTCCACTACACTCTACTCCATTGCATTCCATTCCATTTCCATTCCACTCCATTCTCCTCCATTCCACTCCACTCCAGTCGACTCAATTCCATGCCACACCATCCCATGCTACTCCACCCCATTCCACTCCACTCCACTGCACTCCACTCCACTCCATTCTATGTCCTTATAATCCATTCCATTGCATTCCACTCCACTCCACTCCACTCCATTCCTTTCCATCCCATTCCATTCCACTCCATTCTATTCCACTCATCTCCACTCCATTCCACTCCATTCCATTCGGTTCCATCCCATTCCATACCATTCCATTCCACTCTACTCCTCTTCATTTCTTTCCGTTGCATTCTTTCTTCAGGATTTCACTTCGTCACCTAGACTGGTATGCAGTGGCACAATCTCAGCTCGCATTTCATTTCACCATTCCATTCCATTCGATTTCATTCCATTGCATTCTATTTAATTCCTCTCCACACTTCTCTTCTCGATCCTATTCCGTCCCACTCCATTCCACTCCATTCCACTCCACTCCACTTCATTCCTCTCCACTCCTTTCCATTCTATCCTATTCGATTCCATTCCATTCCATTCCGTTCCATTCCATTCCACTCCAGTCCGTTCCATTACATTCCTTTATTTTGAACGGATCTCACTCTGTCATCAAGGCTGGGGTGCAGTGGCTAAATTTCAGGTAACATTTCATTTGACAATTCCATTCCATTCCATTCTATTCCATTCCATTCCTTTCCATTCCAATCCATTCCATTCCACACCATTCCACTCCATTCCACTCCCCTCCACTCCACTCCATTCCATCCCATTCAATTCCACTCCATTCCTCACCTCTCTACTCCACTCCACTTAACTCACTCCTCTTTATTCCATTCCAAATCATTCCATTCCACTCCATTCCAATCCATTCCTGTCCTCTCCACTCCAATCCATTCCAATCCACTCCACCCCACACCACCCCATTCCACTCCATTCCATTTCATTCCATTCAGTTCCTTTCTCTCGACAAGATTTCACTTTGTCACCGAGGCTGGAGTGCAGTGACACCATTTCAGCTCACATTTCATTTCACCATTCCATTCCACTCCACTCCACTCCAATAAACTTCACTCCACTCCACTCTACACCACTCCAATCCATTACATTTCATTCCATTCCACTCCATTCCACTGCACTCCACTCCAATCTCCTCCATTCCATTCCATTCCATCCCATTCCACTCCATTCCCATTCACTCCACTCCACTCCACTTCACTCCACTCCACTCCCCTCCACTCCATCCATCCCATTCTATTCCACTGCATTCCAGTGCACTCCACTCTCCTCTCCACACCATTCCACTCAATTAAATTGCATCCCATTCCATTCCACTCAATTCCACTCCAGCCCACTCAAATCCACTCCATTCCAACCCACTAAATAATACTGCACTCCACTACACTCCACTGCACTCCACTGCACTCCACTACATTCCATTCCATTCCACTCCATTCCTCTCCAGTATACTCTATTCCATTCCATCCCATTCCATTCCACTCCACTCCATTCCACTCCACTCCACTCCAGTCCACTCCACTCCACTGCACTGAATTCTAGCTTATTCCACTCCAGGCGTCTCCAGTCCACTCCACTCCACTCCATTCCAGTCCACTCCACTCCACTCCATTCCATTCCATTCCTCTCCATTCCACTCCACTCCACTTCACTCTACTCCACTCCACTACAATCCACTCCATTCCAATCCATTCGACACTATCCCATTCGATTCCACTCCGTTACACTCCACGCCACTCCATTCCATTCCACTCCATTCTTTTCCATTCCTTTCTTTCGACAAGATTTCAGTCTGTTACATAGGCTAGAGTACATTGGAACAATCTCAGGTTACATTTCATTTCACCATTCCATTCCATTCCACTCCATTGCATTTCATTCCTCTCTACTCCACTCCATTATGCTCCTTTCCACTCAACTCCATTCCATTCCATTAGACTCCATTCTACTCCACTCCACTCCACTTCACTCCACTCCATCCCCTTCCATCCTGTTTCTTTCCATTCCATTCCACTCCTCTCCTCTCCACTCCACACCACTGCACTCAACTCCACTCCATTCCATTCCATTCCACTCTGGTCCACTCAACTCAACTCCACTCCACTGCTCTCCATTACATTCCACTCCACTCCACTCACCCCATTCCACTCCACTCCATTCCATTACACTCCATTCTGCTGCACGCCACTCCATTCCACTACTCTCCACACCACCCAATAGCACTCCACTCCTCTCCACTACATGGAACTGCACTCCACTCCTTTCCACTCCAGTCTGTTGCACTCCACTCCACTGCATTCCATTCCATCCCATTCTATTCTACTACATTCCACTCCACTAAACTCCACCACACTCCACTCCACTCCACTCCATTCCATTCCATTCCATTCCATTCCATTCCATTCCATTCCATTCCATTCCATTCCATTCCATTCCATTCCATTCCATTGCACTCCTTTCCCTTCCATTCTATTCGACTCCATTCAATTCCATTTGTTTCTTTGAAAGGATCTCACTATGTCACCCAGGCTGGATTGCTGTGGCACAATCTCAGCTCATATTTCATTTCACCATTCCATTCCATTCCATTCCATTCCACTTCATTCGACTCCACTCCACTCCACTCCACTCCACTCCATTCCAATCAATTGCATCCCATTCCATTCCACTCAATTCCACTCCATTCCACTGCACTCCACTCCATTCTATTCTATCCCATTCCATTCATCTCCATTCTACTCCTCTCTACTTCACTCCACTGCACTCAATTCCATTCCACTCCAGCCCATTTGATGCCTGTCCTTTCCACTTTAATGCACTCCTATCCACTCCACTCCATTCCATTCCATTCAATTCCGTTCCACTCCACTGCACTCCACTCCACTCCACTCCTTTCCAGCCAATTTAATTCCACTTCAGTCCACTCCACTCCACTGCACTACACTACATTCCATTCCATTCCTCTCCAATGCCCTCCAATCCACTCCTCTCCACTCCATATCATCCAATTCCATTCCACTCCATTCCACTCCCCACCACTTCACTCATCTCCACACCACTCCATTCCATTCCATCTCATTCCATTCCATTCCACTCCACTAGACTCCATTCCACTCCAATCCACTCCACACCACTCCATTACACTCCTGTCCATTTCACTCCAATCCTATCTTCCCCACTCCACTCTAATTCATTCCGTTCCATTCCATTCCAATCAATTCCAGCACACTCCACACCACTCCACTCCATACAACTGCACTCAATTCCACTCCACAGCACTCCAGTGCACTCCACTCCACTACATTCCATTCCATTGTATTCCGTTCCAATGCTTTCCAATCCACTCTAATCAAATCCACTCCATGCAAGTACTCTCCACTCTCCTCCTCTCCCACTACAATCCACGCCATTCCATTCCATTCACTCCATTTCACCCCACTGTATTCCACTCCTCTACAATCAATTCCACTATGCTCCATTCAACTCCACTCCACTCCACCGCACTCCGTTCGATTCCATCCTATTCCATTCCACTCCAATAAACCACAATCCTCACAACTCCACTCCACTCCACTCCATTCCATTCTATTCCATTCGACTCCACTCCACTTCATGCAATCCACTCCACTCCACTCCTTTCCACTCCTCTCCATTCCACTCCACTCCATTCCACTCCACTCCATTCCACACCACTCTATTCCATTCCATCCCATTCCATTCCACTCCAATCCACTCCACTCTTCTCCACTACTCTGCACTCCACTCCATTCCATTTCATTCCATTCAATTCGTATAAATTCCATTCCACTTCATGCCAGTCCATTCCACCCCATTCCACTCCACTGCACTCATTTCCATTCCTTTCCATTCCATTCTTCTCCATGCCAGTCCACTCCATTCCTTTCCTTCCAATTCCATTGTACTCAATTCCGCCTCACTGCATTCCACTCCACTCCACTCCAATTCAATATATTCCTTTCCACTCCATTCCACTGCTGTTCACTCCTATCCACTCTACCACACTCCACTGAATTCCACTCCACTGCACTCTGTTGCATTCCATTCCATTCTATTACTCTCAATTCCAATCCATTCTATTACTCTCCATTCCACTCCATGCCACTCGACTCCACTTCACTCCACTCCAATCCACTCCACTCCACTCCACTGCAGTCCATTCTGCTCAATTCTATTCCATTCCATTCCATTCAACTCCATTCCATTGCACTCCAATGCACTCCACTCCACTCCAGTGCATTCCATTCCATTCCATTCCATTCCACTGTACTCCATTAGACTCCAGTCCACTCCACTCCTCTCCACTCCACTCAGTTTCATTCCATCCCATTCTATTACACTCCATTCTACTCCACTCAAATCCAATCCACTCCACAGCACTCCCTCCCACTCCACACCATTCCACTCCATTCCATTAGATTCCACTGCATGCCACTCCACTCCTCTCCACTCCACTCAACACCCCTTTACTCCACTCCATTCCATTCCATTCCATTAGATTCCACTGCATGCCACACCACTCCTCTCCACTCCACTCAACACCCCTTTACTCCGCTCCATTCCATTCCATTCCATTCCATTCCATTCCATTCCACTACACTGCAATCCATTCCTTTCTTTCTACAGGATCACTCCTTCATGCAGACTGGAGTGCACTGGCACAAACGCAGCTCACATTTCATTTCACAATTCTATTTCATTCCACTCCATTCCATTGCATTGCATTCCATTCCATTCCACTCCTCTCCACTAAACTCCATTCCATTCCATTCCATCCTATTCCATTCCACTCCATTCCAGTATTCTCCATTCCACTGCACTCATCTCCATTCAACTCCATTCCATATCATTCAATTCTGTCCCTACCTACTCCACTACAATCCATTCCACTCCACTACACTCCATTCCTTACCTTTCCATTCCATTCCATTCCTGTGAACTCCACTCCATTTGATGCAACTCCACTCCACTCCACTGCACTCCACTCCACTCAACTCCATTCCATTCCATTCCATTCTATTTCCTTCCACTCCATTCCACTACACTCCACTCCACTCCACTCCAATCCACTCCGCTCCGTTCAATTCCCCTCCATGCCATTCGATTGCACTCAACTCCTCTCCACTCCTCTCCTTTCCACTCCACTTCATTCCAATCCATTCCATTCCATTGTATTCCAATCAATTTCTTTCCATTCCTTTTTTTGACAGGACCTCACTCCGTCTCCCAGCCTGGAGAGAACTGGCACAATCTCTGCTCACATTTCATTTTGCCATTCCATTCCTTTCCAATCCATTCCATTCCATTCCATTCCATTCCGTTCCGTTCCGTTCCGTTCCGTTCCGTTCCGTTCCGTTCCGTTCTGTTCCATTCCATTCCATTCCATTCAAGTCCTGTCCACCCCACTCCATTCCATTCCACTCCACTTTCCATTACACTGTACTGCACTCCACTCCACTCCATTCCATTCCGTTCAACTACTTTCCATGCTACACCACTCAAATCTACTCCCCTCCACTCCAGTGCATTCCATTCAACTCCATTCCACTCCATTCCATCCCATTCCATCCCATTCCATTCAACTCCATTCCACTGCACTCCACTCAGCTAGAACACCTTC
The DNA here is from genome assembly GCF_028878055.3 of Symphalangus syndactylus. Taxonomy (NCBI): domain Eukaryota; kingdom Metazoa; phylum Chordata; class Mammalia; order Primates; family Hylobatidae; genus Symphalangus; species Symphalangus syndactylus. The sequence continues at coordinate 49,801,202 of NC_072440.2, forward strand.
TATCCCATTCCTTTCAACTCCACTCCACTCTACTCCACTCAAATTTAGTCCACTACACTTCAGTCAATTCCATTCTATTCCATTCCATTCCATTACACTCTATTAAACTCCACTCCTCTCTACTCCACCAAACTCTGTTCCATTCCATTCCACTCAGTCCCCCTACATTCCTTTCTTTCTACAGGATCTCACTCTGTCACCCAGGCTGGAGGGCAGTGGCACAATGTCAGTTAGTATTTTATCTCACCATTCCATTCCTTTGCATTCCATTGCATTCCGTTCCACTGCATTCCGTTCCTTTGCATTCCATTCCATTACATTCAATTCCATTCTATCCCATTCCACTCCGGTCCACTCCACCCCACTCCAATCCACTCCACTCCAATCCATTCCATTCCATTCCATTCCATTCCATTCCATTCCATTCCATTCCATTCCATTCCATTCCACTCCACTCCACTCCATTCCATTCCATTCCATTCCATTCCATTCCATTCCACTCCATTCCATTCCATTCCATTCCACTCCATGCCACTCCATTCCATTCCATTCCCATTCCAATCCATTCCGTTCCACTCCACTCTACTGCACTCCACTCAATATGATTCTATCCCATTCCATGCCACTGCATTCCAAACCACTCATTTACAATCCACGCCATTCCACTCGACTCCATTCCATCCCATTCCATTCCATTCCAATCGACTCCTTTCCACTCCACTCCACTCCATACAATTCCATCCCATTCCATGCCAAGGCATTCCACTCCCCTTCACTCCATTCCATGGCACTGCACTTGACTCCATTCCATTTCATCCCTTTCCATTCAACTCGAATCTACTTCACTCAACTCCAATGCACTGCACTCCACTCCACTCCATTCCATTCCATCCCATTCCATTCGATGCCATTCCACTCCACTCCGCTGCAGTCCATCATATTCCATCACATTACTTTCCACTCCATTCCACTCCACTACGCTCCACTCCTCTCCAATTCACCATACTCTATTCCATTCCATTCTATTCCAGTCAATTACAGTCCATTCCACTCCACTCCACTCCGTTCCATTCCATTCCATTCAATACCACTCCATTCTATTCCATTCCTTTCTTTCGAAAAGTTCTCACTCTGTCAACTAATGTAGAGTGCAGTCGCTCGCATTTCATTTCACATTTCCATATCATTGCATTTCATTCCATTCCGTTGAATTCCATTGAATTCCATTGCATTCCATTCCATTCCATTCCATCCCAATCCATTCTATTCTAATCCATTCCGTTTCATTCCATTGCACTCCTCTCCAATCCATTCCACTCCATTCCACTGAGTTTCCTTCAATTCCACTCCATTCCACTCCACTCCGTTCCACTCTTCTCCATTCCACTCTTCTCCATTCCATTCCATCCCATTCTGTTCCGCTCCAAATCCCTGCACTCCTGTGCAATCCACTCTGCACACATCTATTCCATTCCATCCCATTTCATTCAACTCATTGCATACCATTCCATTCAACTCCCCTCCAGTCCATTGCACTCCAGTCCTCTACACTCCACTCCTTTCCATTCCATCCCATTCCTTTCCACCCCATCCCTTTCCTTTCTTTTCTTGTGACAGGATGTCACTCTCTCACACAGGGTGGAGTACAGTGACACAACTTCATCTCACATTTCACTTCACCAATCCATTCCATTCCAGTCCATTCCATGCCACTCTATTCCACTCCACTCCACCCCAGACCATTCCACTCCAGTCCACTCCGTTATATTTTGTCCCATTTGATTTCACTCCATTCCACTTCACTCCACTCCAATCCACTCCACTCCATTCCATCCCATTCCATCCCAATCCATTCCACTCCATTCCTTTCCAATCCACCCCACTCCAAAACACCCCAATCTACTACATTCCTTTACATTCCATTCTACTCCATTCCATTCCTTTCCTTTCTTTTGAATAGATCTCACTCTGTCACCCAGGCTGGAGTACAGTTAGAGAATCTCACTTCATCTTTCATTTCACCATTTCATTTCATTCCATTTCATTCCACTCCACTCAACTCCACTCCACTCCATTCCACCCCAAACCATTCAACTCAACTCCACTCCACTCCTCTCCACTTCATTCCATTCCTTTCCATCCTGTTCCATCCCCCTCCATTCCACTCCACTGCACTCCACTCCAATCCGCTCCACTCCCCTCTGTTACATCCAATTAAATTCCACTCCATTGCACTCAAATCCACTCCACTCCACACCATTCCATTCCATTCCACTCCATTCCACTCCTCACAACTCAACTCCACTCCACACCACTCCGTTCCATTCCATCACATTCCATTTCTTTCCATTCCACTCAACTCCCCTCCACTCAACTCCACTCCACTCCAATCTGCTCCACTCCCCTCTGTTACATCCAATTAAATTCCACTCCATTGCACTCAAATCCACTCCACCCCACACCATTCCATTCCATTCCACTCCATTCCACTCCTCACAACTCAACTCCACTCCACACCACTCCGTTCCATTCCATCCCATTCCATTTCTTTCCATTCCACTCAACTCCCCTCCACTCTACTCCACTCCAATCCATTCCACACTACTCCATTACACTACGCTCCATTCCACTCCACTCCTCTCCACTCCACTCCATTCCATTATTTTCCATTCGATTCCACTCCATTCCAGCACACTCCACTTCACTCAGCTCCATAGCACTCCACTCAATTTCACTCCACTCCACTCCAGACCACTCCAGTGCATTCCACTCCTCTCCATTCCATCCAATTCCATTCCAATCCATTCCATTCCACTCCACTCCATTCCATTCCATCCCTTTCTATTCGACTCAATTTTTTTAATCGAAATTCCAATCCACTCCAGTCCACTCTATTTGATTCCATTCCATTGCACTCCATTCCATTCAATTCCACTCCATTACAATCCTTTTGGTTCTTAGATAGGATCTCACTCTGTCACCCAGGCTGTGGTGCATTGGTACAATCTCAGGTCACATTTCATTTCACCATTCCATTCCCCTCCACTCCACTCCACTCCATTCAACTCCAGTCCATCCCATTCCATTCCACTCCCATCCACTCCATTCCACTCCAATCGACTCCATTCCATTCCATCCCTTTCCATTCCACTCCATTGTACTGCACTCCACTCTACTCCACTACATTCCAGTCCAATCCATACCATTTGATTCGAATCCTTTCCACTTTAATCCACTCCACTCCACTCCCTTCTGTTCCCTTCCATTCCACTCCATTCCAATCCACTGAACCCCAAGCCATTCCACTCCATTCCAATCCACTGAACCCCAAGCCACTCCACTCCATCCCATTCCATTGCATTCCTTTCCACTCCATTCCACTTCATTCCACTCCACTCCACTCCATTCCATTACATCCCATTCCTTTTGACTCCACTCCACTATACACCACTCCACTCCATTCCATTCCATTCCACTCCTTTTCACTCTAAAGAAGTCCATATCATTTTTTTCAACAGGATCTCACTCTCTCACACAGGCTGGACTGAAGAAGCACAATCTCAGCTCACATTTCATACCCCCATTCCATTAGTTTCCATTCCACTCCATTCCACACCATTACACTCCACTCCACTTCGTTCTATTCCCATCTATTCCATACCGTTCAAATCCACTCCATTCCATTCTATTCCATTCCATTCCAATCCATTCCACCGCCCTCCATTCCACTCCACCCCACTCCACATCACTCTATTTCATTCCATCACATTCTATTTCACTACAATCCACTCCACTCCTCTGCACCCTACTCCACTCCAGAGGAGTGAAATTGAGTGGTGTGGAATGGTGTGGAATGGAGTGGAATGGAATGGAATGGAATGGAGTGGTGACAGGCAACTTGAGCTGAGATTGTGCTGCTTCACTACAGCATGGGTGACACAGTGAGATCCTGTCGAAAAAGAAGGAATGGAGTGGAATGGTGTGAAATGGAATGGAATGGAGTGGAGTGGATTGGAATGAAGTGGAATGAATGGGTTGGAATTGAATGGAATGTACTGTAGTGGAGTGGAGTGGAGTGGAATGGGATGGAATGGAGTGGAATGGAGTGGAGTAGAGTTCAGTGGAGTGGAGTACAGTGGAGTGGTTTGAATGGAATGGGATAGAACGGAATGGATTGGACTGGAGTGGAATGGAGTGGAGTGGAAAGGGATGGGATGGAATGGAATGGAATGGGATGGAATGGAATGGAATGGAATGGGATGGGATGGGATGGAATGGAATGGAATGGAATGGAATGGAATTTAATGGTGAAAAGTAATGTGAGCTGGGATGGTACCACTGCACTCCAGCCTGGGTGACAGAGTGAGATCCTTTTGAAAGAAAGGTATGGAATGGAATAGCGTTACTGGAGTGGAAAGAAATGGAGTGTAGTGGAGTGGAAGGGAGAGGAGTGTAGTGGAGTGGCATGGAGTGGAGTGGAGTGGAATGGAGTGGAAGGGAAAGGTTTGGAATGGAATGGAATGTACTGTAGTGGAGTGGAGTGGAATGGAGTGGAATGGGATGACATGAAATTGGATGGAATGGAATGGAGTGGACTAGAGTGGACTGGAACAGAATGCAGTGGAATGGAGTGGTCTGTAGTGGAGTGGAGTGGAATGGAGTGGAGTGGAGTGGAGTGGAATGGAATGGAAAGGAATGGTGTAATGAAATGTGAGCTGAGATTGTGCCACTGCCCTCCAGCCTGGGTAACAGAGAGAGATCCTGTTGAAAGAAAGGAATGGAATGGAATGGAGTGGTATGAAATGGAAGGGAATAGAGTGGAGTGGAGTGCACTAGAGTGGAACAGAGTGGAATGGAATAGAATGGAGTGGTATGGAATGGAAGGGAATAGAGTGGAGTGGAGTGCACTAGAGTGGACCGGAGTGGAATGGAATGGGAATGAATGGAGTGGAGTGGAGTAGAGTGGAATAGAGTGAAACGAAAGAGATGGAATAGAGTGGAGAGGAGTGGAGTGCACTAGAGTGGACCGGAGTGGAATGGAATGGGAATGAATGGAGTGGAGTGGAGTAGAGTGGAATGGAGTGAAACGAAAGGGATGGAATAGAGTGGAGAGGAGTGGAGTGGAGTGGAATTGAGTGGAATGGAATGGAATGGAATAGAATTGAGTATAGTGCATAGGGGTGGGGTGAAATGGAGTGGAATGTACTGGAATATAATGGAGCGGAGTGGAGTGGAATGGAGTGGAGTGGACTGGAATAGGATGGAGTGGAATGGAATGGAATGGTGAAATGAAATGTGAGCTAAGATTGTACCACTAAACTCCAGCCTCAGTGACAGAGTCTGATCCTGAAGAAAGAAAGGAATGGAATGGAATGGAAAGGAATGTATTGGAATCGAATGGAATGGAGTGGAGTAGAGTGGAGTGAATTGGAGTGCAGTTGAGGGGAAGGGAATTTAGTAGAATGGAATGGAATGGAATGGGATGGGATGGAATGGAATGGAATGTAGTGGAGTGGAGAGGAGTGGACTTCAATGGAGTGGAATTGAATGGAATTTAGTGGAGTGGAGAGGAGTGGAATGCAATGGAGTTGATTGAAAAGGAGTGCAGTGGTATGGGGTAGAGTGCAATGGAATGAAATTGTGAAATGAAATGTGAGCTGAGGTTGTGCCACTGCAATCCAGCCTGGGTGACAGAGTGAGACCCTGTCGAAAGGAAGAAATAGAATGGAATGGAGTGGAATGGAATGGATTGGAATGGAGAAGAGTGCAGTGGAATGGATTGTAATGGAATGGGTTGGAATGGAATGGAGTGGAGTAGAGTGGAGATCTGTGGAGGGAATGGAGTGGAATGGAATGGGATGGAATGGAATGGAGTGCGGGGGAGTGCGGTGGAATGGAGTGCAGAGGAGGGGTATGGGGTGGAATGCAATGGCGAAGTGAAATGTGGGCTGAGATTGTGCCAGTGCACTCCAGCCAGGGTGATAGAGTGGAAACCTGTCGAAAGAAAGTAAGGGAATGGAAGGGATAGAAATGGAAAAGAACGGAATGGAGTGGAGTGGAGTAAAGTGTACTCGAGTGGACTGGAATGTAATTGTATCTAATGGAATGGAATGGAGGGGAGTGGAGTGGAGAGGAGTGGAATGGAGTGTAATGGAATGGGATGGAATGGAATGGAGTTGAGTGGCATGGAATGGAGTTGAGTGGCATGGACTGGAGTGGAGTGGAAAGGAAAGGAGTGGAGATGAGTGGAGCAGAGTAGAGTGGAGAGGAATGGAATGGAATGGAATGGAATGGAATGGAATGGTGAAATGAAATGCTGGTTTTGATGGTGCCACTGCACTCCAGGCTGGGTGACAGGGTGAGATCCTGTCGAAGAAATGAATGAAATGGAATGGAGTGGAATGGAATGGAGTGGAGTGAATTGAGGGGTTTGAGTTCAATGGAGTCAAATGCAATGGGATGGAATGGAATGGAGTGTAATGGACTAGAGTGCAGTGGATTGGAGTGGATAGGAATGGGAAGGAAAGGAATGGAATGGTGTGGAGTAGAGTGGAGTGGTGTGGAATGCATTGGAGTGGAAAGGAGTGGATTGGAGTGGAATTGATTGGAGAGGAAATCAGTGGAGTGGAGTGGAATGGAACGGAAAGGAATGGAATGGAATGGAGTGGAATGGAGTGGAATGGAATGGGATGATATGGAATTGAGTGGAGTGGAGTGAAGTCTACTGGAGTGGAATGGAGTGGAATGGAATGGAGTGGAGTAGAGTGGAATGGAATGGAATGGAATGGTGAAATGAAATATGAGAGGAGATTCTGCCACTGCACTCTGCCTGGGTGAGAGATGGAGATCCTGTGAAAGGAAAAAGTTGGGATGGAATGGAGTGGAACAGAGTGGAGTGGAGAGGAGTGGAGTCGAGTGGAGTGGTGTGAAATGAGTGGAATGGAATGGGATGGAATGGAATGGAATGGAGTGGAGTGGATTGGAGTGGAGTGGAGTAGTGAGGAGTGGAGTGGAGCAGAGTGGAGTGGAATTAAGTGGAACAGAATCTGTAGGAATGGAATGGAATATTTTGGAGTGTAGTGTAGTGTAGTGTAGTGGAGTACTGTGCAATGGAGTGGAATGGATTGAATTGGAATGGAATGGAATGGAATGATGTGGAGTGCGGTGGAGTCGAGTGCAGTGGAGTGCTGTGGAGTGAAATGGAGTGGAATAGAATGAGATGGAATGGAATGGAGTGGAGGGGAGTCTGGTGAATGGAGTGGAGAAGAGGGGAATGGAGTGGAGTAAAGTGGAGTTAAATGGAGTCGAATTGAATAGGATGGAATGGAATGGAGTGGAATGCAGTTAGGACAGTGGAGTGGAGTAGAGTGTAGGGGATTGGAAAGAATTGGACAGAATGGAATGGAGTGGAGGGGAGAGGAGTGCAATGGAATGTACTGGAGTGAACTGGATTGCATTGGAATGGAATGGTGAAATGAAATGAGAGCTGAGAGGGTGCCATTGCATTCCAGGCTGGGTGACAGAGTGATATCCTGTCGAAAGAAAGGTGTGGAACAGAATGGTGTTACTGGAGTCGAAAGAAAAGAATGGAGTGGAATGCAGTGGAATGGAATGGAGTGGTGTGGAATGGATTGGATTAGAGTGGAGTGGAGTTGAGTGCATTGGAGTGGAGCAGAGTGGAAGGGAATGGAATGGAATGGTGAAATGAAATGTGAGCTGAGATTAAGCAACTGCACTCCTGCCTGGGTGACAGAGTGAGATTCATTCAAAAGAAACGAATGGAATGGAATGGAATAGAACCGAAAAGAATGGAATGGAATGCATTGGAGTGCAGTGGAGAGGAATGGATTGGAGTGGTATGGAGTCCAATGGAATGTGATTGAATGGAACGGAGGGGAGTGGACTGGAATGGATTGGAGAGGAGTGGAGTAGAATGGAGTGGAATGGAAAGGGATGGAATGGAATGGATTGGTGGCAAGTGGAATGGAGTGGAGTGGAATGGAGTCGAGTGCAGTGGAATGTAATGAAATCAAATGTAATGGAATGGAATGGAAAGGAATGGAATGGAATGGAATGGTATGGAATGGAAAGCAATGGAATTAAATGGAATGGAAGGGAATGGAATGGTATGGTATGGAATGGAAAGGAATGGAATTAAATGGAATGGAATGGAATGGTGAAATGAAATGTGGGCTGAGATTCTGCCACTGTCCTCCAGCCTGGATGATAGAGTGGGATCCTGTCGAAAGAAGAAATGGAATGGAATGGAGAGGAATGGAAAGGAATGAAATAGAGTGGAGTGGAGCAGACTGGAGTGGAGTGGAATGTAATTGATTGGAATGGAATTGAATGGAGTGTAGTGTAGTGAAATGGAGTGGAATGGAGTGGAATGGAATGGGATAGAATGGAACGGAGTAGAGAGGTGTGGAGTGTAATGGAAAGGAATGGAGTGGAATGGAGTGGTGTGGAGTGGAGTGGGGTGGGATAAAATGAGATGGAATGGAATGGAATGGAATGGAATGCAGTGAAGGCAAGTGGAGTGCAGTCGGGTAGACTCGAATGGAAGGGAATGGACTGGAATGAAATGGAATACAATGGAATGCAATAGAGTGGTATCGTGTAATGAAATGTGAGCTGAGATTGTACCAGTGCACTCCAGCCTGGGTGACAGAGTCAGATCTTGTCGCAAGCAATGAATGGAATGGAATGCAGTGGACTGGAGAGGAGTGAATCCGAATGGAGTGTAATGGAATGCAATGGAATGGAATAGAATAGAGTGGAGTGGAGTGAAATGCAGTGGAAAGGAAAAGGATTGGAGTTGAGTGGAGTGGTGTGGAGTGGAGTGGAATGGAATGGAATGGAATGGACTGGAATGGAATGGAATGGAATGGAATGGAATGGAGTGGAATGGAATGGAATGGTGAAATGAAATGTGAGCTGAGATTGTAAAAGTACACTCCAGCGTATGTGACAGAGTTTGATCCTGTTGAAAGAAAGGAATGGAAAGGAAAGGAGTGGAATGGAATGGAATCGAATAGAAAGGTATGGAGTGCAGTGGAGGGGAGTGTAGTGTCATAGAGTGGAATCTTTTGGGATGGAGTAGAATGGAGTGGGGTGGAGGGGAATGGAGTGGAGTGGAGTAAGGTTCAGTGGAGTAGAAAAGAGTTCAATGGAATGCTGACATTTAATGTGAGTTGAGATTGTGTCTCTCCACTCCAGTCTGGGTCACAGTGTGAGTTCCTGTTGAGAAAAAAGTAATGGAATGGTATGGAGTGAAATGGAACGGAATGGAATGGAATGGAATGGAGTGTAGTGTAGTGCAGTGGAGTGGAATGGAGTGGACTGGATTGGAGTGGAGTGGAATGGAGTTGAATGCAATGTGATAGAATGGAAAGGAGTGGAGTGTAATGAAGAGTAGAGGAGGGGAGTAGAGTCGATTGGAATGGAATGCAATGTGATGGAGTAGAGTGGAATGTAGTGGGGTAGAGTGGAGGGAATTGAGTGGGATGAAATGGATAGGGATGGAAAGTAGTGGAGTAAAGTGGAGTGGAGTGGAGTGGAGTGCAGTGAAGTGGAATGGAGTGCAACGGAATGGAATGGAATGGTATGGAGTGGAGTTGAGTGCATTGGGGGGCAATGGCATGGAGTGCAATAGAATGGAATGGAATGGAGCGGAATGGAGTGGAGTGGAATGCAGTCGAATGGAGTGGGATGAAATGGAATGGAGCTGAGTGGAGTGTAGTGGAGTGGACAGGATTGGAGTGGAATGGAATGGGATGGAATGGAGTGGAGTGGAGTGGAATATATTTGAATGGAATAGAATGGAATCGAATATAGTGGAGTGGAGTGGACTGGAGTGGAATATATTTGAATGGAATAGGATGGAATCGAATGTAGTGGAGTGAAGTGGGGTGGAGAGGAATAGAGCACAGTGGAACAGAGTGGAGTGGAATGGAGTGGAGTGTGGTGGATTGGATTGCAATTGAATGGAATGGAATGGAATGGAATGGAATGGAGTGGAATGGAGAGGAGTGGAGTGGAAGGGACTGGAATTGAGTGGACTGGATTGGACTCGTTTGGAGAGGAGTGGGGTCGTGTGGAATGGAGTGGAGTGGAATGTAGAGGAGTGGAAAGGAGTGGAGTGGATTGGGTCAAAAGAAGTGGAATGGAATGGAGTGGAGTGTAGTGGATTGGGGTTTAATGGATTGTAACGAAATAGGATGGAGTCGAATGGATTGGAGTAGAGTACAGTGTAGTGGAAAGTAGCACAGTGGAATGGATTGGAATGGAGTGGAGCGGAGAGAGGTAGAATGGGTTGGAATTGAATGGAAAGGAAAGGAATGGAATGGAGTGGATTGGAATGCAATGGAACGGAGGGGAGTGTAGTGGAGTGGAGTTGAATGGGGTGAAATGGAGTGGAATGGAATGGAATGCAATGGAATGGAATGGAATGGAATGGAATGGTGAAATTTAATGTGAGTTGAGATTGTGCCTCTTCACTCCAGTCTGGGTCACAGTTTGAGTTCGTTTGAAAAAAAATAGGAATGTAATGGTATGGAGTGAAATGGAATGGAATGGAGTAGTGTGGAGTGAGGTGGAGTGGAATAGAATGGAGTCGAATGGAATCAGATGGAATGGAGTGGAGTTGAATGAGGTGGAGTGTAATAGAATGGAGTCGAATGGAATGGTATGGAATGGAGTGCAGTGAAGTGCAGAGTAGTGGAGTGGAGTGGAGTGGATTGGAATGGAAAGGAATGGGATGGAATGGAATGGAGTAGAATGAAGTGGAGTTGTATGGAGAGGAGTGGAGTGGAATAGAATGGAATGGAATGGAATGGAATGGTGAAATGACATATGAGCTGAGATTGTGCCAATGCACTCAAGTCTGGGTGACAGGGTGAGATCCTGTTGCAAGAAAGTAATGGAATGTAACAGAGTTAAATGGAATAGAATGGAATGGAATGATATTGAATTTAATGGAGTCCACTGGAGTGGAGAGGACTGTAGTGGAGTGGAATGGAGTTGGATGGAATGGGATGACAAAGAATGGAGAGGAGTGGAATGGAGTGGAGTGGAGTGAGGTGGAGTGGAATAGAATAGAGTCGAAAGGAATGGGATGGAATGGAGTGGAGTGAAGTGCAGAGTAGTGGAGTGGAGTCGAGTGGATTGGAATGGAATGGAATGGGATGGAATGGAATGGAGTAGAATGAAATGGAGTTGTATGGAGAGGAGTGGAGTGGAATAGAATGGAATGGAATGGTGAAATGACATATGAGCTGAGATTGTGCCACTGCACTCCAGTCTGGGTGACAGGGTGAGATACTGTTGCAAGAAAGTAATGGAATGTAACGGAGTTAAATGGAATAGAATGGAATGGAATGGTATTGAATTTAATGGAGTGCAGTGGACTGGAGAGGACTGTAGTGGAGTGGAATGGAGTGGGATGGAATAAGTTGGAATGGAACGGAGTGGAGTGGAGAGGAGTGGAATGGAGTGGATTGGATTGGTGTGGAGTGGAATGGAGTGGAGTGAAATGGAGTGGATTGGAGTGGTCTGGAGTGGAATGGAATGGAGTGGAGTGGAGGGGATTGCAGTCAAGTATAGTGGAGTGGAATGGAATGGAGTTGAGTGGAGTGGATTGGAATCGAGTATAGTGGAGTGGAATGGAATTTAATGGAATGGTGAAAAGTAATGTGAGCTGAGATTGTGCCACTGCACTCCCGCCTGGGTGAAAAAGAGAGATCCTAACGAAGGAAAGGGATGGAATGGAATGCAGCAGAATGGAATGGAATGGAGTACAGTGGAGTGGAGTGGAGTGGAGTGAAGTGGAGCAGAGTTGAGTGGAATGGAGCTGAATTGAATGGGATGGAATGGGATGGATGGTAGTGGATAGGAATGGAGTCGAGAGGATTGGAATGGACTAGAATGGAAAGGAATGGAATGGAATCAAATAGAATTGAATGGTGAGATGAAATGTGAACTGAGATTGTGCCACTGAACTCCAGCCTGGGAGACAGTGCGATCCTGTGGAAACAAACAAATGTAATGGAATGGAGTGCACTGGATTGAAGTGGAGTGGAGTGGAGTGGAATTGAGTGCAATGTAATGGAATAGTATGGAATGGAGTGGAGTGTAATGGAGTGGAGTGGAATGGAATGGAGTGGAATGCAATGCAATACAATGGAAGGGAAAGGAATGGAATGGAATGGAATGATATGGATTGGAATGATGAAATGAAATGAGTGCTGAGATTGTGCCACTGCACTCCAGCATGGGTGACCAAGGGACATTTTTGGAAAGAAAGGAAATGAATGGCATGGTGTGGAATGGAAGGGAATGGAATGGAGTGGAGAGGATTGGAGGGGATTGGAGTGGAGTGCAGTGGAATAGAGTGGAATGCAATGGAATGCAATGGGTTGGAATGGAATGGAATGTAGAGGATTGGAGTGGAGTTTAGTGGAATGCAGTGGAATGAAATTGGATGGAATGGATTGGAGTGGAGTGGAGTGGAGTGTACTGGGATGGAATCGTGAAATGAAATGTGAGCTGAGATTGTGCCACTGCAATACAGCCTAGGTGACAGTGTGAGATTCTGTTGAAAGAAAGGAATGGAATGGAATAGAATGGAGTGGAGTGGACTATAGGGGAATGGCGAGGAATGGAATAGGACGGAATAGAGGGTAGTATAGTGGAGTGGAGTCGAATGGAGTGAAATGAATGGGATGGAATGGAATGGAGAGGAATGGAATGAACTGGAGTGGAATGTAGTGGAATGGAATGGATTGGAGTGGAGTGGAGTGGATTGGAGTGGAATTGAATGGAATGAAATGGAATGCAATGCAATGGAATGGAATGCTGAAATGAAATGAGAGCTGAGCTTTTGCCACTGCACTCCACCATGGGTGACAGAGTGAGATCTTGCCAAAAGAAAGGAATGGAATTGAAAGCAGTGGAATGGAATGGAGTGGAATGGAATGGAATAAAATGGAATGGTGAAATGAAATGTGAGCTGAGATTGTGCCACTGCACTCCAGCCTCTATGGCAAAGGGAGATCCTGTAGCAAGAATGTAATGGAAAGGAAAGTGTGGAATGGAATGGAATGGAATGGAAGAGAATGGAATTGAGCAGAGTGGAGTGGAGAGGAGTGCAGTGAACTGGATTCGAATGGAATGGAATGCAGTGGAACAGAATGGAATGGAAAGGAGTGGTGTGGAATGGAATGGAATGGGGTGGAGTGGATTGGAGTGGTCTGGAGATAAATGGAGAGTAAGGCAGTGAAATGAAAAGGACTGGAAAGGAATGGATTGGGATGGAGTGGAATGGATTGGAGTGAAGTGGAGTGGAGTGGCATCGAGTAAATTGTAGTGGAGTGGAGACGAAGAGAGTGGATTGGAATTGAATGAAATGGAATGGAATGGAATGGTGAAATTTAACATGACCTGAGATTGTGCCAATAGACTCCAGTCTGTGTGACAGAGAGAGATCCTGTAGAAATAAAGGAAAGGAGGGGAGTGGAGTGCAGTGGACTGGAGTGGATTTGAGTGGAGTAGAGTGGAAAAGAATGGAATGGAATGGAATGGAATGGAATGGAATGGAATGGAATGGAATTGAGTGGAGTAGAGAGGAGTCGAGAGGAGTGGAGTTGAATGGATTGGAATGGAATGGGATGGAATGGAATGGGGTGGAGTAGAGAGGAATGGAGAGGAATGGAGTGGAGTGGAGTGCACTGGAGAGGATTGGAGTTGAGCGGAGCTGAATGGAATGGAATGGAATGGATTGGAATCTAATGGAATGGAATGGTATTGAATAGAATGGAATGGAATGAAATGCAACGCAATGAAATTGAATGGTGAAATGAAATGTGAGCTGAGATTCTCCCAGTGCACTCCAGACTTGGTGACAGAGTGAGATCCTGTCAAAAGAAAGGAATGTAACGAATTTAGTGGAATGGAATGGATTGGAGTGGAGTGCAGAGGAGTGGAGTGGAATGGAGTGAAATGGAATGGAATGGGATAGAGTGGAGTGGAGTGGAGTGGAGTGGAGTGGAGTGGAGTGGAATGGAGTGGAATAGAATGTAGCGGAGTGGAATGGAGTGAAATGGAATGGAATGGGATAGAGTGGAGTGGAGTGGAGTGGAGTGGAGTGGAGTGGAATGGAGTGGAATAGAATGTAGCGGAGTGGAATGGAGTGGAATGGAATGTAGTGGAGTGGAATGGAATGGAATGAAATGGTGGAATGAAATGTGAGATGAGATTTGCCACTGCACTCCAGCCTGGGTGACAAAGTGAGATGTTGTCGAAAGAAAGGAATGGAATGGAATGGAGTCGAGTGGAGTGGACTGGAGTGGAATTGAGAGGAAAGGAATGCAATGGAATGGAATGGAATGGAATGGAATGGAATGGAATGGAATGGAATGGAATGGAATGGAATGGAATGGAATGGAATGGAGTAGTGTAGAATGCAGTGGAGTGTAGTGGAAAGAAATGGGATGGAACGGAATGGTATGGAATGGAATGGAACGGAATGGAATGCAATGCAATGGTGAAATGAAGTGCAAGCTGAGATTGGGCCACTGAACTCCAGCGTGGGTGACACAGTGAGAGCTTCTCGAAAGAAAGGAATGGAATGGAAAGGATTGGAATGGATTGGAATGAAGCGGCATGGAGTGCACTGGGTTAGAGTTTAGTGGTTAGGAGTAGAGTGGAGGGGATTGGAGTGGAGTGGATTGGAGTGGAGTGGAATGGAGTGGAAAGGAATGGGATGGAATTGAGTGGAGTGGAGTGGTGTGGAGTGGAATGGAGCATAATAGAACGGACTGGAATGGAGTGGAGTTTAGTGGAATGGAATTTAGTGGAATGGAGTGGAAAGGAGTGGAGTGGAGGAGAGTGCAGTGGAATGGAATGGAAGGGAAGTCAACGTAATATAATGTAATGGAATGGACTGGAGTGGAGGGGAGTGGAGTGGAATGGGGTGGAATGGGATGAGATGGAATGGAATGGAGTGGAGTGGTGTGGAGTGGAATGAGGTGGGATGGAATACAATGGAATGGAGTGGATTTGAATGGAATGGAATGGAGTGGAGTGGAGTGGAGTGGAATGGAACAGAATGTGATTGAATGGAAGGGAATGGAGTGGAGTGGAGTGGAGCAGAGTGGAGTGGAGTGGAATGGAGTGCAATGGAATGGAGTGGAGTGCAGTGGAGCGGAGTCGAATTGAGAGGAGTGGAGAGAAATGGAATGGAATGGAATGGTGAAACGAAATATGAGCTGAGATTGTGCCAGTGCACTCCACGCTGGCTGACAGATTGAGATCCTGTCGAAAGAAAGGAATGGAAAGAAATGGAGTGGAATGGAAGAGAATGGGATGGAATTTAGTGGAGAGCAGTGTAGTGGGATGGAGAGGAATTGAATGGGATGGGTTGGAATGGAATGGAGTTTAGTGGATTGCAGTGGAGTGCAGTGGCATGGAATGGATTTGAATGGAGTAGAATGCAATGGAATGGAATGGAGTGGAGTGTGGTGGAGTGGAGTGGAATGGAATGGAAAGGAATAGTGAAATGAAATGTGAGCAGAGATAGTGCCACTGCACTCCAGCCTTTGTGACAGAGTGAGATCTTGTCGAAAGGAAGGAATGTAATGGAATGGAAAGGATTGGAGTGAAGTGGAGTGGAGTGGAATGGAATGCAATTGAATGAAATGTAACCTAATAGAATGGAATGAAATTGAATGTAATGTAACAGAATGCAATGCAATGAAATTGAATCATGAAATGAAATGTGAGCTGAGATTCTCCCACTGCACTCCAGACTGGGTGACAGAGTGAGATCCTGTCAGAAGAAAGGAATTGAAAGGAATGGAGTGGAATGGAATGGAATGGAATTGAATGGAGTTAAGTGTAGTGTAGTGGATTGGAATGGAGTTGAGAGGAGTGTAAAGGAGTGGAATGGAATGGAATGGGATGGAATTGAATGGAATGAAGTGGAGTGGAGTGCTGTGGAGTGGAGTAGAATGGAATGAAATGGAATGGAAAGGAATGGGATACAAAGGAGTGGAGCGGAGTGGAGTGGAGTGAAATGGAGTGGAATAGAAAGAGTGGAATGGAATGGAATGGAATGGAATGAAACGGTGAAATGAAATGTGAGCTGAGATTTGCCACTGCACTTCAGCCTGGGTGACAGAGTGAGATGCTGTCAACAAACAGGAATGGAATGGAATGGAGTGGAGTGGAGTGGAGTGGAGTGGAATCGAGAGGAAAGGAATTCAATGGAATGGAATGGAATGGAAAGGAATCGAGTGGAGTGGAATGGAGTGGAGAGTAGTGGAATGAAAGGGGATGGAATGGAATGGAACAGTATGGAATGGATTGAAATGGAATGGAATGGAATGCAATAAAATCGTGAAATGAAATGTGAGCTGAGATTGGGCAACTGAAATAGAGAGTAGTTGAAGTAGTGAGACCTTCTCAAAAAAAAGGAATGGAATGGAAAGAATTGGAATTGATTGGAATGGAGTGGCATGGAGTGTAGTCGTTGAGAGTTTAGTGGATAGGAGTGGAGTGGAGTGGAATGGAAAGGCATGGAATTGAGTGGAGTGGAATGGAGTGGATCAGACTGGTGTGGAGTGGAATGGAGTGTAATTGAACGGATTGGAATGGATTGGAGTTTAGTGGAATGGAGTTTAGTGGAATGGAGTGGAGTGGAGGGCAGTGGAGTGGAGGGGAGTGGAGTGGAATGGAGTGCAATGCAGTGGAATGGAGTGGAATGGAAGGTAACGGAATGGAATACTATGGAATGGACTGGAGTGGAGGGGAGTGGAGTGGAATGGAGTGGAATGCGATGGAATGGAATGGAGTGGAGTGAAGTGGAGTGAAGTGGGTTAAAGTGGAATCAAATGGGATGGGTTGAATGGAATGGAGTGGAGTGGAGTGGAGGGGAGTGCAGTGGCATGGAATGGAGTTGAATGGAGTAAAATGGAATGGAATGGAGTGGAGTGTAGTGGAATGGAATGGGAGGGAATGAAATGCAGTGGAGTGGGTTGGAGTGGAGTGGAGTGGTGTGGAGTGGAGTGGAGTGGAATGGAATGGAATGGTGAAATGAAATTTAAGCTGAGATTGTGCCACTGAACTACACCATGGGTAACAGAGTGAGATCCTGTCACAAGGAAAGAATGGAAAGGAATGGAGTGGAATGGAAAGGATTGGAATAGAATGGTATGGAATGGAAAGGAGTGGACTGGAATGAAGAGGAGTGGAGTGCAGTGGGGTGGAATGTAGTGGAATCGAGTGGAATTGAAACTGATGGAATGGAAAGGAGGGGAGTGGAGTGGCATGGAGTGGATTGGAGTGGAATGCAGTGGAATGGAATGGGATGGAATTGTATAGAGTGCACGGGAGTGGAGTGGAGTAGAATGGAGTGTAAAGGAATGGAATGGAATGGAGTAGAGGGGAGTGGAGTGGCGCAGAGAGGAGTGGAATGGAATGAAATGGAAGGAAGATGAGTGGTGTGGAGTGGAGTGGACTAGAATGGAGTGGAATGGGATGGGATGGAATGTAGTGAAGTGGAGTGGAGTGGAGTCGAGTGGAATGACATGAGATGGAATGGAATGGAATGGAATGCAATGGAACAGAATGCAATGGTATGCAATGGAATGGAGTGGTGAGATGAAATATGAGCTGAGATTGTACCACTGCACTCCAGGCTTGGTGACAGAGTGAGTTCTTGTTGAAAGAAAAGAATGGAGTGGAATTGAGTGGAATGGAATGGAATGGAATGGAATGGTATGGAATGCAGTGGGGTGGAGTGGAGTGGAGTGCAGTTTAATAGAGTGTAATGGAATAGAATGGAATATAATGGGATAGAGTGGAGAGGTGTGTAGTTGAGTGGAGTGCAGTGGAGTGGAGGGGAGGGGAGTGGAATAGATTTGGATGATATGGGATGGAGTGGAATGGAGTGATGTGGAGTGGGATGGAGTGGAATGGAGTGATGTGGAGTGGAATGGAGTTGAATGGAATGGGATGGAAGGGGATGGAGTGGAGAGGAGTGGAATGGAGTGGAATTTAATGGAATGGAGTGGAGTGGAGTGGAGAGGGTTTTAGTGGAATTGAAGGAGTGGAATGGAATGGAATGGAGTGGAGAGTAGTGGAATGAAGTGGAATGGAGTGGAATGGAATGGTGTGGAATTGAATGGAATGGTGAAAGGAAATGTGAGCTGAGATTGTGCCAGTGCACTCCAGCCTGGGTGACAGAGTGAGACCCTGTCGAAAGAAAGGAATGGAAAGAAATGGAGAGGATTGGAAGAGAATGGAAAGGAATGCAGAGGAGAGGAGTGTAGTGGGATGGAGTGGAATCGAATGGGATGGGTTGGAAGGGAATGGAGTTTAGTGGATAGGAGAGGAGTGCAGTGGCGTGGAATGGAGATGAATAGAGTAGAATGAAATGGAATGCAATGGAGTGGATTGGGGTGGAGTGGTGTGGAATGGAATGGAATGGAATGGTGAAATGAAATTTCAGCTGAGATTGTGCCACTGCACTACAGCCTTTGTGA
The DNA here is from genome assembly GCF_028878055.3 of Symphalangus syndactylus. Lineage (NCBI taxonomy): Eukaryota > Metazoa > Chordata > Mammalia > Primates > Hylobatidae > Symphalangus > Symphalangus syndactylus. Next base: position 49,819,744 of record NC_072440.2, read on the forward strand.
CAGAGGGAGATCCTTTCTAAAGAAAGGGATGTAATGGAATGAAAGGGTTGGAATGGAAAGGATCAGAGTGGAGTGGAGTGGAGAGCAGTGGAGAGCAATGGAGTGGAAAGGAATGGGATAGAACGGGATGGATTGGAGTGTAATGTAGTGGAGAGGAATCGAATTCAGTGGAATGGAATGGAGAGGAGTGGAGTGGAGTGGAGTGGAGTGGAGTGGAGTGGAATGGAATGGTGAAATGAAATGTGAGCTGAGATTGTTCCAGTTCACTCTAGACTGTTTGACAGAGTGAGATCCTGTCGAAAGAAGGAATGGAAAGGAAAGGAGTGAAATGGAATGGAATCGAATGGAATGGAATGGAGGGGAGTGGAGTGGCGTGTAGTGGGGTAGAGTGGAGTAGAGTGGCATGGGACAGAGTTGAACTGGATAGAGTGTAATGGAGTGGACTGCACTGGAGTGCAGTGGAGTGAAGTAGAATGGAGTGGTATGGAATGGGATGCAATGAAATGGAGTGGAGTGGAGGGGAGTGGAGTGGAGTGGAATGGATTGGAATGGAATGGAATGGAATGGAATGGAATGGAATGGAATGGAATGGAGTGGAATAGAATGGAATCAATGAAATGGTGAAAAGTAATGTGAGCTTTGATTGCACCACTGCATCCCAGCCTGTGTGACATAGTAAGATCCTATTGAAAGAAAGGAATGGAATAGAATGGAGTGGAATGGAATGGAATGGAATAGAGTGGAGTGGAGTGGAATGGTGGGAATAGAATGAGATGGAATGGAATGGAATAGAGTGGAGTGGAGTGGAATGGTGGGAATAGAATGAGATGGAATGGAATGGAATAGAGTGGAGTGGAGTGGAATGGTGGGAATAGAATGAGATGGAATGGAGTAGAGTGGAGCGGAATGCAGTGGAGAGGAGTGGAGTGGAATGGAGTGGAATGGAAAGGGTTGGAATATATTGGAGTGGTTTGGAGTGGAGTGGAATGGACTGGAGTGGAAAGGATTGGAGTTGTGTGGAGTTGCATCAAGTGGAGTTGAGTGGAGTGGAATGGAATGGAATGGAATGGAATGGAATGGAATGGAATGGAATGGTGTGGGATGGAGTGGAGTGGAACGGAGTGGAGTGGAGTGGAGTGGATTGGAATGGAGTGTAATGGAATGCAATGGAATGGAATAGAATAGAGTGGAGTGGAGGGGAGTGGAGAGGAATGGAGTGGAAAGGAATGGGATAGAAAGTAATGTAATGTAGTGGAGTGGAATCGAGTTCAGTGGAATGGACTGGAGAGGAGTGGAGTGGAGTGCAGTGGCGTGGAGTGGATTTGAATGGAATGGTGAAATGAAATGTGAGCTGAGATTGTGCCAGTTCACTCTATCCTGTGTGACAGAGTGAGATCCTGTCAAAAGAAGGAATGGAAAGGAAAGGAGTGAAATGGAATGGAATTGAATGGAATGGAGTGTAGTGGAGTGGAGCGGAGTGGGGTAGAGTGGAGTACAGTGACATGGAATGGAGTCGAATGGTATAGAGTGTAATGGAGTGGACTGAACTGGAGTGTAGTGGAGTAGAATGGAGTGGTATAGAACGAGATGCAATGAAATGGAGTGGAGAGTAGTGGAGTGGAGTGGAGTGGAGTGGATTGGAATGGAATGGAATGGAAAGGAATGGAATGGAATGGTGAAATGGAATGTGAGCGGAGGTTGTGCCACTGCATGCCAGAGTTTGTGACAGGGTGAGATCCTGTCAACATTAAGGAATGGGTGGAATAGAAAGGATTGGAAAGGAAAGGATCGGATTGGAGTGGAGTGGAATTGAGTGGAGTGGAGTTGAGTGGAGTGGAATGGAAAGGGATGGAATGCAATGGAATGGAGTGGAGGGGAATGGAATATAGTGGAGTGGAGGGGAATGGAATATAGTGGAGTGGAGTGGAATGGAAAGGGATGGAATGGAATGGAATGGAGTGGAGGGGAATGGAATATAGTGGAGTGGAGTGGGCTGGAGCGTAATGGAGTGGGATGGAATGGAATGGAAAGGGAAGGAGTGGAGTGGAGTGGATTGGAGGGGAGTGGAGTGGAGTTCAGTGGAATGGAGTGGAGTGGATGGGATGGAATGGAATGGAATTGAATGGAATGGAATGGAATGATGAAATGGAATGTCAGCTGAGATTGTTCCACTGCACTCCAGCCTGGGTGACAAAGTGAGATCATGTCGAAGCACAGGAATGGAAAGGAATGGAGTGGAATGGAATGGAATGGAATGGAATGGAATGGAATGGAATGGAGTAGAGTGGAAAGGAATGGAGTAGGGTGGAGTGGAATGGAGTGAATAGAATGAGATGGAATGGAATGGAATGAGTAGAGTGGAGGGGAATGAGTGAATAGAATGAGGTGAAATGGAATGGAGTAGAGTGGAGAAGAGTGCAGTGGATAGGAGTGCAGTGGAATGGAGTGGAAATGAATGGAATGGCTTGGAGTGGAGCAGTGTGGAGTGGAGTGAAGTGGAGTGGAGTGAAGTGGAGTGGAGTGGAATGGACTGGAGTGGAGTGGAGTGGATTTTTTTAGAGTGGAGTAGAGTGGAGTGGAATGGAATGGAATGAAATGGAATGGAATGGTATGGGAGGGATTGGAGTGGAGTGGAGTGGAGTGGACAGGAGTGGAGAGGAGGGGAATGGAAGAGTATGGAATAGGATGGAATGGAATGGAGTGGAGTGGAGTGGAGTGCAGTGGACTGGAGAGGACTGGAATGGAGTGCAATAGAATGGGATGGGATGCAGTGGAGGGGAGTGGATTGGAGTGGAATGGATGCAATGGAAGGGAACAGAACGGAATGGTGTTGAGTGGAGTTGAGTGAATTGGAGTGGAGTCGAGTGGAGTGGAATGGAATGGAATTGAATGGAATGGAATGGAATAGAAAAGAATGGATTGGAATGGAATGGAATGCAATGGAATGGAATGGTGAAATGAAATGTGAGCTGAGATTTTGCCACTGCACTCCAACCTCGGTGACACAGTGAGAACCTGCCGCAACAAAGGTATGGAACACAATGGAGTGGAACGGAGAGGAGTGGAGTGCAGTGGATTGGAATGCAGTGTAATGGAATGCAATGGAATGGAATAGAATAGAGTGGAGTGGAGGGGAGTGAATTGGAGAGGAATGGAGTGGAAACGAATGGGATAGAGTGGGATGGATTGGAGTGGAGTGGAATGGAATCAAGTTGAGTGGAATGGAATGTAGAGGAGTGGAGTGGAGTGGAGTGGAGTGGAATGGAATGGAATGGAATGGTGAAAAGTAATGTGAGCTGAGATTGTGCCAGTTCACTCCAGCCTTTGTGGCAGAGTAACATCCTGTCTAAAGAAAGGAATGGAAAGGGAATAAATAAAATGGAATGGAATCAAATGGAATTGAATGGATTGTAGTGTAGTGTTGTGGAGGGGAGTAGAGTATCGTGGAGTTGCATGGAGTGGAATGGAATGGGATGGAGTGTAATGGAGTGGAGTGGACTGGAGTGGAGTGCAGTAGAATGGAGGGGAAGGGAATGTGATGGAATGCAATGGAATGGAGTGGAGTGGAGTGGAGAGCAGTGGAATGGAAAGGAATGAGATGGAATGGATTGGAATGGAATGGTGAAATGAAATGTGAGCTGAGATTGTGCAACTGCACTCCGGCCTTGGTGACAGAGTGAGATCCTGTGGAAAGATAGAAATGGAATGGAATGGAGAAGAATGGAATGGAGTGGAGTGGAGTGGAATGGAGTGGACTGGAGAGCAGTGGAGTGGATTGGAATGGAGGCGAATTAAATGGAATGGAGTGGAGTGGAGAGGAGTGGAATGGAGTGGAAATGAGTGGGATGGAGTGGAGTGCAATGGAGTTGAATGGAATGGGATGAAGTGCAATGGAGTTGAGTGGAGGGCAGTGGAACAGAGAGGATTGGAGTGTACTGGAGTGGAATGGAATGGGATGGAATGTAATGGAATGGTGTGGAGTTGAGTGGAGTGGAATGGAGTGGATTGGAAAGGAGCGGAGTGTAGTGGATTTGCGTGGAGTGGATTCTAGTGGAATGGAATGGAGTGAAGTAGAGTGGAGTGAAGTGGAGTGGAATGTAATGGAATGGGATAGGATGGAATCGAATGAAGTGCAGTGAAGAGGAGTGGAGTGGAATGGAGTGGAGTGTGGTGGAATGGAGTGGAATTGAATGGAATGGAGGGGATTGGAGAGAAGTGGCGTGTAGTGGAATTTAGTGGAGTGGAATGCAGAGGTGTGGAGTGGAGTGGAGTGGAATGGAGTGGAGTGGAATGCAGTGGAGTGGAGTGCATTGGAGTGTAATGGAGTGGCGTGGAGTGGAATAGACAGGAATGGAATGGAATGGAATGGAATGGAATGGAATGGAATGGAATGGAACAGAGTGTAGAAGAGTGGAATAGAGTGGATATGAATGGAGAGTAGTGCAGTGGAGTTTATTGGAGTGCAGGGGAAGATTGTAGAGTGGAGTGAAGTTGAGTAGAGTGGACAGGAATGGTGTGGAGTGGAATGGAATGGACAGGAGTGGAGTGTAATTGACTGGAGTGGAATGGAGAGGAATTGAGTGGAGTGCAATGGAGTGGAATGGGATGGGATGGAATGGAATGGAGTGAAGTGGAGTGGAATGGAGTGGAATAGAATGCAATGTAATGGAGTGGAGTGGAATGGAGTCGAGTGGAATGGGATGAAATGGAATTGAGGGGAGCATAGTGCAGTGGAATGGAGAGGAGTCGAGTGGATTGGAGTGGAATGGAAAGTAACGGAACGGAATGGAGTGTTGTGCAGTGGAGTGGATCGGAATGGAGTGTAGTGGAAAGGAGTGGAGTGGACTGGATTAGGGTGGAGTGGAGTGGAATGGAATGGAATGGAATGGAATGGAGTGTAATGGAGTGGATTGCAGTTTTAAGGATTGGAATGGAATAGGATGGAATTGAATGGAGTGGATTGCAGTGGAATGGAGTGGAGTCGAGTGGAGTGGAATGGAGTGCAGTGGAAAGGAATGGCATGGAGAGGAAGGGAGTGTGGTTGAATGGAGTGGAATAGAATAGAATGGAATGGAATGGAATTGAGTGGAATGGAGTGCAGTGGAATGGAGTAGAGTGCCGAGGAGTGGATTGGAGTGGATTGGACTGGAATGGAATGGGATGTAATGGAATGGAGTGTTGTTGAGTAGAGAAGAGTGGAGTGGAATAATGTGGAGTGGAAAGGAGTGGAGTAGAGCCGAGTTGCATTTAGTGAAGTGGACTGGAGTGGAATGGAATGGAATGCAATGGAATGGAATAGAGGGAAGTGGGATGCAGTGGAGTGGAGTGGAGTGGAAATGAGTGGAGTGGAGTGGAGTGTGGTGGAATGGAGTGGAATGGAATGGAACAGAATGGAGTGTAGTGGAGAGGAGTGGAGTGGATTGGAGTGTAATGGCGTGGAGAGGGATGGATTGGTGTAGAGTGGACTGGAATGGAGTAGAATTGAGTGCAGTGGAGTGGAGTGGAGTGGCGTGGAGTGGAATACAGTGTAATGCAATGGAATTGAGTGGAACAGAGTGGAATGAAAAGAAGTGGAGTGTAATTGAGTGGACTGCAGTGTAATGGAATGGAATGGAATGGAGTGGAGTGGAGAGGAGTGGAATGGAATAGAATGGAACAGAATGGAGTGGAGTGGAGTGGACTAGAGTGCAGTGGAGTGGAATGGAATGGAGTGTAATGGAATGGGATGGAACAGAGTGGAGTGGAGTAGAGTAGAGTGGAGTGGACTGCAGTGTAAAGGAGTGGAGTGGAGTGGAGTTGCATGGAGTGAAGTGGAGGGGGATGGAATGGAACGGAAAAGAACGGAGTGGATTGAAATGGAGTGAAGTGGAGTGGACTGGAGTGGAATGGAATGGAAAGGCATGAAATTGAATGGAATGGAATGGTGTAATGAAATGTGAGCTGAGATTGTGCCACTGCACTACAGCCTGGGTGACAGAGTGAGAACCTGTCGAAAGAAAGGAATGGAGTATAATTGAGTGGAATGGAATGGAATGGAATGGAAAGGAGCGGAATTGAGTGGATTTGAGTGGAGTGGAATGCAGTGGAATGGAGTGTAAGGGAATGCAACAGAATGGAAAAGAATAGAGTGGAGTGGAATGGGTTGCAGTGGAGTGGAGTGGAGTGGGGTGGAATAGAGAGGAAAGGAATGGGATGGAATGCTATGGACTGGAGTGTACTGGAGTGCAGTTGAGTGTAAAAGAGTGGAATGGAATGTAATGGAGAGGATTGGAGTGGAGTGGAGTCTAGTGGAATGGAGTGGAGTGGAGTCTAGTGGAATGGAGTGGAATAGAATGGAACGGAATGGAGTGGAGTGGAGAGGAGGTTAGTTGAATGTAATGTAGAGGAGTGGAATGGAGTGGAGTGGAGTGGAGTGAAAAAGAATGGAATGGAATGAAATAGAATAGTGAAATGGAATGTGAGCTGAGATTCTGCCACTGCACTACAGCCTGGGAGAGAGAGTGAGACCCTGACGCAAGAAAATAATGGAATGGAATGGATAGGAATCTAACGCAATGCAATGGAGAGGACTGGAATGAAAGGGCGTGAAGTGGAGTGCAATGGTGTCTAAGAGAGTGGGATGGAATGGAATGGAGTGGAGTGCAGTGGAGTGGAGTACAGTGAAGTTCAGTTGAGTGGAGTGGAGTGGAATGGAGTGGAATGGAATGGGATGGAACAAAGTGTAGTTGAGTCGACTGGGGTGGAGTGCATTGGAATGGACTGGAGAGGAAAGGAGTGGAGTTGAGTGGAGAGGAGTGTATTAGAGTGTAATTGAATCAAATGCAATGAAACGGAACGGAATGGTGAAATGAAATGTGGGCTGAGATTGTGCCACTGCACTCCAGCCCTGGTGACACAGTGAGATCCTATCTGAAGAAAGGAATGCTATGGAATGGAGAGGAATGGAATGGAATGGAATTCAGTGGAGTAGAACCGAGTGGATTGGAGTGCAGTGTAGAAGAGTGGAATGGAATGGAATTGGACTGAATGGGATGTAATGGAATGGAATGGAGTGGAGTGTAGGGGAGTTGAATGGAGTGAAATGGAATGGAATGGAATGGAGCAGAGTGGAATGGAGTTGTGTGGAAAGGAATGGAGTGAAATAAAATGGAATGGAATGGAATGAAATGGAATGGAATGGAATGGTGACATGAAATGTGAGCTGAGATTGTGCCACTGAAATCCAGCCTGTCGACAGAATGAGATCGTGTGGAAAAAAATGCAATGGAATGGAATGGAGTGGAGTGAAATGGAATGGAATGCACTGTGGTGTAGAAGAGTGGATTGCAGTTTAATGGACTGGAGTGGAATGGAAAGTAATGAAGTGGAGAAGAGTGTAGAGGATTGGAGTGGAGTGGAGTGAAGCAGAATGGAGTCGAATGGAATGTGATGAATTGCAAAGAAGTGAAGTGGACTACAGTGGAATGGAGAGGAGTAGAGTAGATTGGAGTGGAATAGAATGTGACAGAATGGAATGGAGTGTTGTGGAGTGGAGTGGAGTGGAACGGAGTGGAGTGGAAAGGAGTGGAGTGGAGTGGATTTGTGTGGAGTGGAGTGGAGTGGAATGGAAAGGAATGGAATGCAGTGGAGTGCAGTGGAGTGGAGTCGAGTGGAGTTGAATGGAGCCGAGTGGAATATGATGCAATTTAATGGAGTGGAATGGAGTGGAGTGCAGTAGAGTGGAGAGTAATGGAGCGGAGTGGAAGGACTGGAGCGGAGTGGAGTGGAGTGGACTATGGTGGAATGGAATGGAAAGGAATGGAGTGGAGTGGAGAGGATTGGAGAGGAGTGGAATTGAGTGGAGTGGAATGGAGTCGTGTGGAGTGGAGTGGATTAGAGTGGAGTGGAGTGGAATGGAGTTGAGTGGAGTGGAGTAGAGTAGAGTCAAGTGGCGTGGAGTGGAATGGAGAGTGATGGAATGGAATGGAATGTTATGAAGTGGAATGGTGTGGAGTGGAATGAAGTGGAGTAGATTGAAATGGAATGGAATGGTATGGAATGGAAAGGAATGGAATGGTGAAATGAAATGTGAGCTGAGATTGTGCTACTGCACTACAGAATGGGTGAATGAGTGAGAACCAGTCAAAAGAAACGAATGGAGTGGAAAGGAATGGAACAGAATGGAGTGGAGTGGAGCGGAGTGGAGTTGGGTGGAATGCGGTGGAATGCAGTGTATTGGAATGCAATGGAATTAAAAAGAATAGAGTGGAGTGGAGTGGCGAAGAGTGGAGTGGAATGGAGAGGAAAGGAATGCGATGGAATGGGATGGTGTGGAGTGGAGTCAAGTGGATTTGAGTGGAATAGAGTGGAATGGAATGCAATGGAGAAGAGTGGAATGAAGTGGAGCAGAGTGGAGTGGAGTGTAATGGAGTGGAATGGAATGGAGTGGAGTGGAGTCAAACGGAGTGGAGTGGAGTGGGGTGGAGTGAAATGGAAAGGAATGGAATGGAACAGCATGCTGAAATGAAATGTGAGCCTAGATTGTGCCACTGCATTCCAGCCTGGGAGAGAGAGTGAGATCCTGTCGAAGGAGAAGAATGGAATGAAGTGGATAGGAATAGAATGGAATACAATGAAGAGGACTGGAGTGGAGGGGATTGGAGTGGAGGAGAGTGGAGTCTTTTAAAGTCGGATGGAATGGAATAGAGTGGAGTGCAGTGGAGTGGAGTGGAGTGCAGTTGCGTTGAGTGGAGTGCAATGGAGTGGAAAGGAAAGGGATGGAATGAAGGGGAGTGCAGTGGATTTGGAAGGAGTGGATTAGAATTGACTGGAGAGGAAAGGAGTGCAGTTGAGTGGATTGGAATGGAGTGGAGTGGAATGGAATGGAAGGGAATGGAGTGGAGTGGAGTAGAGTGGAATGGAATAGAATGGAATGGAACTGAATGGAATGGTGAAATGAAATGTGAGCAGAGATTGTGCAACTGCACTCCAGCCGTGGTGACACAGTGAGATCCTGTCTGAAGAAAGGAATGCTATGGAATGGAGAGGAATGGATTGGAATGGAATGGAATGGAATGGAATGGAATGGAATGGAATGGAATGGAATGGAATGGAATGGAGTGATTTGAGTGGATTGGAGTGGAGGAGAGTGGAATGGAATGGAATGGAATGGGTTAGAATGGAATGGAATGGAAGGGAGCAGAGGGGAATGGAATGGAATAGAGTGGAGAGGAGTGGAGTGGAGCTGAGTGGAGTGGAGTGAAACGGAGTGGAGACGATTGGAGTGGAGTGGAGTGGAGTGGAATGGAATGGAACTGAATGGAGCAGAGTGGAGTAGAGTGAGGAGAAATGGAATGCAATGGAAAGGAATGGAATGGAATGGAATGCAATGGAATGGAATGGAATGCAATGGAATGGAATGCAATGGAATGGAATGCAATGGAATGGAATGGAATGCAATGGAATGGAATGCAATGGAATGGAATGCAATGGAATGGAATGGAATGGAATGCAATGGAATGGAATGCAATGGAATGGAATGGAATGGAATGCAATGGAATGGAATGGAATGGAATGGAATGCAATGGAATGGAATGGAATAGTGACAAAAGTGTGAGCTGAGATTGTGCCACTGAACTCCAACCGGTGTGACAGAAGGAGATCATGTCTAAAAAACCGGAATGGAATGGAATGGAATGGAGTGAAATGGAATGATATGGAATAGAGTGTAGTGGAGTGGAGTGGATTGGAATGGATTGGAGTGGAATGGAATGGAATGGAGTGGAGTAGAGTGGAGAGGACTGGAGTGGAGTGGAGAGAAGCAGAATGGAAGCGAATAGAATGGGATGAAATGGAAAGAAGTGGAGTGGAGTGCAGTGGAGTAGAGAGGAGTGGAGTTGATTGGAGTGGAAAAGAATGTGATGGAATGGAGTGGTGTGGGGTGGATTGGAGTGGATTGGAATGGAGTGGAGGGGAGTATAGTGGAATTGAGTGGAATGGAATGGGTTGGAATAGAATGGAGTGGAGTGAAGTGGAATGGAATGGAATGAAATGGAGTGGAGTGGAGTGGAGGGGAATGGAGTGTAATGGAATTGGATGGAATTGAGGATAGTGTAGTGGGGGTTGTGGAGTGGAGTGTAATGGAACGGAATTGAATGGGGTGGAGTGGAGTTCAGCGGACTGGGGTAGAGTGGAGTGGAGTGAAAATGAAAGGAATGGAATGGTATGGAATGGAGTAGAGTGGAATGGAATGGAGAGGAATGGAATGGAAAAGAGTGGAGTGGATTGGTGTGTAACGGATTCAAACGGAATGCAACGGAGTGGAAAGGTGAAATGAAATGTGAGCTGATTTTGTGCCACTGCCCTCGAACCTAGGTGAAAAATGAGATCATGTCAAAAGAAAGGAATGCTATGGATTGGAGAGGAATGGAATGGAATCGAATAGAATGGAGGGGCGTGGAATGGAGTGGATTGGAATGCAGTGGAATGGAATGGAGTGGTCAACGGAAATGTGAGCTGAGATTGTGCCACGGAACTCCAGCCTGTGTGACAGAATGAGATCATGTCAAAAAAAAAAAGAAATGTAATGGAATGGAATGGAGTGAAATGGAATGGAATGGAGTAGACTGGAGTGGAGTGGAAAGGAGAGGAAAGGAATGGGATGGAATGGGATGGAGTGGAGTGGAGTGGAGTGGACCAGAGTGGAATAGAGTGGAATGGAATGAAAAGGAGAGCGGCCGGGCATGGTGGCTCACGCTTGTAATCCCGGCACTTTGGGAGGCCGAGGCGGGCGGATCACGAGGTCAGGAGATCGAGACCACGGTGAAACCCCGTCTCTACCAAAAATACAAAAAATTAGCCGGGCGTGGTGGCGGGCGCCTGTAGTCCCAGCTACTCGGAGAGGCTGAGGCAGGAGAATGGCGTGAACCCGGGAGGCAGAGCTTGCAGTGAGCCGAGATCGCGCCACTGCACTCCAGCCTGGGTGACAGAGCAAGACTCCGTCTCAAAAAAAAAAAAAAAAAAAAAAAAAAAGAAAAGGAGAGCAAAGGAGTTGAGTGGAGTGGAGTGGAGTGAAATGAAATGGAAAGGAATGGTGAATTGAAATATGAGCTGAGACTGTGCAACTGCATTCCAGCCTCAGAGAGAGAATGCTATCCTGTCGAAGGAAAAGAATGCAAATGAATGGATACGAATGGAATGTAATACAATGGAGATGACTGGAGAGGAAGGGAGTGGAGTGGAGTGGAACAGAGTTGAATAGAGTGCTTTGGAATGCAACTGACTGGAGTGGAGTGGAGTGGAGTGCAGTGGAGTGGAGTGGAGTCTAATGCAGTGGGATGGAATGAGATGGAACTGAGTGGAGTGGAGTGGGATGGAGTAGAGCAGAATGCACTGGATTGGAAACTAGTGGAGTGGAGTGGAGTTGCTTAGAGTGGATTGGAGTGGAATGGAATTGAATGGACTGGATAGGAGTGTAGTGGATAGTAGTGGAATGGATTGGAACGGTGTGGAATGGAACTGGATGGAATGGAATGGGATGGAATGGAATGGAGTGGCATGGAATGGAGTGGCGTGGAATATAATGGGAGGGAATTGGACGGAGTGGAATGGACTGGAGTGGAGTGGAGTGGAGTGGAATGGTGTAGAAAGGAATGGAATTGAATGGAATGGAATTGAATAGAGCAGAATGGAATGGAGTGGATTGGAGGGGAGTGGAGTGGAGTGGAGTGGAATGGAGTGGAATGGAATTGAGTAGATTAGAATGCAGTGAAGTGGAGTTGAATGGAGGCAATTAGAGTGAGGTGGAGTGGAGAGTAGTCCAGGGGAATGGAATGGAATGGTGAAATGTAAAGTGAGCGGAGATTGTGCCACTGCACTCCAGCCTGGGTGATAGAATGAGATCCTGTGGAATGAAAGGAATGGAATGGAATGGAGTGGAATTTAGTGGAATGGAATGGGATGGAGTGGAGTGGAGCCGAGTGGAGAGGAGTGGAATGGAGTGGGGAGGAATGGAATGGGATGGATTGGGATGGAATGGAGTGGAGTGGAGAGCAGCCGAATGGAGTGGAATGTAGTGGAATGTAGTGGAATGGAATAGGATGGAATGAGATGGAGTGGGGTGGAGTGGAGAGGTGTGGAGTGCAGTGGGGTGGAGTGGAGTGGAGTGGAGTGGTGTGGAGTGGAGTGGAGTGGAGTGGATCGGAGTGGACTGGAGTGGAAAGGAATTTAACGGAATGGAGTGGAGAGGAGTGGAGTGGATTGGAATGGAGTCGAATAGGATGGGATGGAATGGAGTGGAATGGAATGGAGTGGAGTGAAGTGGGTTGGATTGGAAAGGAACAGAATGGAATGGAATGAAATGGAATGGAGTGGAGAGGAGTGGATTGGAATGGAGTCGAATGGGATGGGATGGAATGCAGTGGAGTGGAGTGGAGTGGAGTAGAGTCGAATGGGATGGGATGGAATGAAGTGGAGTGGAGTGGAGTAGAGTGGAGTGGAATGGGATGGAATGGAATGGAATGGAACAGAATACAATGGAACAGAATGCAATGGAATGCAATGGTGAGATGAAATATTAGCTGAGATTGTGCCACTGAACTACAGCCTAAGTGACACAGTGAGATCCTGTGGAAAGAAAGGAATGGAGTGGAATTGAGTGGAATGAAATATGGAATGGAATGGAATGGAATGGAATGGAATGGAATGGAATGGAATGGAATGGAATGGAGTGGAATGGAATGGAATGGAAAAGAGTGGGATGGAGTAGAGTGGAGTGGAGTCAAGTTTAATTGTTTAATGGAATGGAATGTAATAGAATGGAATAGATTGGAGTGCAGTGGAGTAAAGTGGATTGCAGTATAGAGGAGTGGAGTGGAGTGGAAAGGGATGGGATTGAATGGGATGGAGTGGAATAAAGAGGAGTGGAGTGCAGTGGAGTGGAATGGAGTTGAATGGAATGGGATGAAATGAGATGGAGTGGAGCAGAGTGGAATGCAGTTGAATGGAATGCAAGGAGTGGAGTGGAGTTGAGTTTTGTGGAGTGGACTGCAAAGGAGTGGAATGGAATGGAATGGAATGGAGTGAAGTGGAGTGGAGTGGAATGGAATGGAATGGAATGGAGTGGAATGCAATGGAATTGTGAAATCAAATGTGAGCAGAGATTGTGCCAGTTCACTCCAGCCTGGATGACAGAGTGAGATCCTGTCAAAAGAAAGGTATGGAAAGAAATGGACTGGAATGGAACGGAATGGAATGGAATGGGGTGGAGTGGACTGGAGAGGAGTGCAGAGGAGTGGAGTGGAATCGAATTACATGGAGTGGAATGGAATGGAGTGGAGTGGATTGGAGTGGAGTCGAGTGGAATGGAGTTGAATGGAGTAGAATGGAAAGGAATGGAATGGAGTGTAGTGTAGTGGAATGGAATGGAATGGACTGAAATGGAATGGAATGGAATGAAATGGAATGGAATGGAATGGAATGAAAGAGAATGGAATGGTGAAATGAAATGTGAGCTGAGATTGTGCCACAGCACTCCAGCCTTTGTGACAGAGTGAGATCCTGTCGAAAATAGGAATGGAATGCAATGGAAAGGAAAGGAATGGAATGGAATGGAATTAAGCGGTGTGCAGTGGAGTGGAGTGGAATGGAGTGGAGTAAGGCGAATGGAATTGGAAGGAATGGAGGAGAGTGGAGTGGATTGGTGTGGAGGGGAGTGGAGTGGAGTGGTGTGGAGTGGAGCAGAGTGGAGCAGAGTGGAATGGAGTTTAATGGAATGGAATGGAGTGCAGTAGCGTGGAGTGGAGTGGAGTGGAGTCTAATGGAGTGGAGTGGAGTGGAATGGAATGGAATGGAATGGTGAAATGAAATGTCATCTCAGATTGTGCCACTGCACTCCAGCCAGGGTGACAAAGTGAGATCCTGTCGAAAGAAAGGAATGGAATGGAATGTAGTGGAATTGAATGGAATGGAATGGAGTGTTGTGGAGAGGAGTGGAGTGGAATAGAGTGGAATGGAATCGAATGGAATGTAATGGAATGGTATGGTGAAAAGAAATGTGAGCTGAGAGTGTACCACAGCACTCCAGCCTGGGTGATAGAGTGAGATCCTGTCACAAGAAAGTAATGCAATAGAATGGAGTGGAATGCAGGGGAGTGGAGTGGAATGCAGGGGAGTGGAGTGGAGTGGATTGGAAAGGAGTGTAATGGAATGCAATGGAATGGAATAGAAAAGAGTGAAGTGGATTGAAATGGAGTGGATTGGAGTGGAATGGAGTGGAAAGGAATGGGATGGAATGGAATGAAACGGAGTGGAGTGACAGAGTGAGATCCTGTCAGAAGAAAGGAATGGAAAGGAAAGGAGCAGAATGGAATGGAATTGAATGTAATGGAGTGGAGTGGAGAGGAGTGGAGTGGAGTGGCATCAGGTGGAATCGAATGAGATGGAGAGGAATGGAGTGGAGTTGATTCGAACGGACTGGAGTGAAGTTGAGATGATGGAGAGGAGTCGATTGGAATGGAGTGCAATGAATGGAATGCAATGGAATGGAGTGGAGTTGAGTGCATTGGAGTGCAAAGGAATGGAGTGGAATGGAATGGAATGGAGTAGAGTGGAGTGGAGTGGAGTCGAATGGAATGAAATGGAATGGAGTAGAGAGGAATGCATGGAATGGAGAGGATTGTAGTGGATTGGAATGGAATGGAATGAGATGCAATGGAGTGCAGTGGAGTGGATTGGAGTGGATTGGAGTGGAATGGAATAGGAAGTAATTGAAAGGAGTGGAGTGGAGTCCAGTGGAGTGAAGCAGAGTGTAGTGGAATGGAGCACTGCGGAACAGAGTAGAGTGGACTGGATTTGTATGGAGTGCAGTGGAGTGGAATGGAATGGAATGGAGTGGAACGGATTGTAGTGGAGATGAATGCAGTGGAATGGAATGGGGTGGAACGAGATGGAGTGCATTAAAGTGGAGTGGTGTGGAGTGGAGTGGAAGGGAATGGAATGGAATGGAATGGAATGGTGAAATGAAATATGAGCTGAGATGGCGCCTCTACACTCCAGACTTGGTGACAGAGAGAGTTCCTCTTGTCAGAAATGAATGTAAAGCAGTGGAATGAAATGGAAAAGAATGGATTGGTATGGAATGGAATGGAGTGGACTGGGGAGGAGTGTAATCAAGTGGATTGTTGTGGAGTGGAGTGGAATGGATTGGACAGCAATGGGACACAATGGAATGGAGTATAGTGGAGTGGCAAGGAGTGGAGTGGAGTGGAATGCAATGGAACGGAATAGCAGAGAATGGTATGGAATAGAGTGGAGGTGAATGGAGTGGAAGGGAATGAAAAGCAATGGAATGGAAAGGAATAGAATGGAAAGGAGTGGAGTAGAGTGGAGTTTAGTGGAATGGAATGGAATGGATTGCAGTGGAATGGAATGCGATGGAAAGGAATACAATGGAATAGAATGGAATGAAATGAAATGGAAAGGAATGGAATGCAATGGAATGGAATGCTGAGATGAAATATGAGCTGAGATTGTGCCACTGCACTCTATCTTGGGTGACAGAGTGAGATCCTGTCGAAAGTAAGGAATGGAAAGTATTGAGTGGAATGGAATGGAATGGAATGGAATGGAATGGAATGGAATGGAGTGGAGTGGACTGGAGTGGAATTGAATGGGATGGATTGGAATGGAGTGAAACAGATCGGAGTGGAATGGAGTGGAATGGAATTGGATGGAATGTAATGGAGTGGAGTGGAGTGGAGTGGAATGGAATGCAATGGAATGGAATGGAATGGTGAAATGAAATGTGAGCTAAGATGGTGTGACTGCAATGCAGCCTGGGTGACAGAGTGAGAAATTGTCAAAAGAAAGGACTGGAATGGAACGGAGTGAAATGGAATGAAATGGAATGGGGAGGAGTGGAGTGGAGTGGAGAGGTGTGGAGTGGAATGGAGTGCAATGGAATGGAATGGAAAGGAATGGAATGGAATGGAGTGGAGTGGAGTGGAGTTGAGTGGAGTGGAATGGAGTGGAGTGGAATGGAGTTGAGTGGAGTGCAGTGTAGTGGAGTGGAATAGACTGTAGTTGAATGGAGTGGAATGGAAAGGAGTTGATATGAGTGGGATGGAGTGGAGTGGAGTGGAGTACACTGGGTTGGAATTGAATGTAATTGAATGGAATGGATTGGAGTGTCGCAGAATGGAGTGTACTGTAATGGAGTGGAGTGGAGTAGAGTGGAGTCGAGTTGAATGGAAAGGAATGCAATGGAATGGAATGGTATGGTGAAATGAAATGTGAGCTGAGATAGTGCCACTGCACTCTAGCCTGAAAGGCGGATTGAGATCCTGTCAAAAGAAAGGAATGGAACGGAATGAAGTGGAGTGGAGTGGAGTGCAGGGGAGTGCAGTGGAATGGAGTGTAATAAATGGAATGGAATGGAATGCAGTGGAATGCAGTGCCGTGGAGTGGATTGTAGTGGAGTGGAATTTAGTGGAAAGAAATGGGATGGAATGGAATGGAGTGGAGTGGACAGGAGTGGAAAGAATGGAGTGGAATGGAATGGAATGGAGTGGAGTGGAGTTGAGTTGAGTGCAGTGGAGTGGAATAGGGTTGAGTGGAGTGGAGTGGAGTAGAATGGAATGGAATTGAATGGAGTGGAGTGGAATGTAGTTGAGTGGAGTGGAGTGGGGTGGACTGGAGTAGAGTGTACTGGGGTGGAATTGAATAGAATGGAATGGAATGGGGTATAGAGGAGTGGAATAGGGTGGACTGCAATGGAGTGCAGTGGAATGGAGTGGAGTTGAACGGAATGGAATGGAATGGAAAGAAATGCAATGGTGAAAAGAAATGTGAGCTGAGATATTGCCACTGCACTCTAGCCTGAGTGACAGATTGAGATCCTTTTGAAAGAATGGAATGGAGTGGAGTGGAGTGGTGTGGAGTGGAGTGGAGTGGAATGCAGTGGAATGGAGTGTAATAAATGGAATGGAATGCAGTGGAGTGGAGTCGAGCTGAGTGGATTGGGGTAGTCTGGAATGGATTGGAAAAGAATGGGATGCAATAGGATGGAGTGGAGTGGAGAGGAGTGGAGTGGAATAGAGTGGAATGGAGTAGAGTGGGGTGGAGTGGAATGGAAAGGAATGGAATGCAATGGTTTGGAGTGGAAGGGAATGGAATGGTGAAATGAAATGTGAGCTGAGATTGTGCCAATGCACTCCAGACTGTGTGACAGCGTGAGATCCTGTCAAAATAAAGGAATGGAAGGGAATGAAGTTGATTGGAAAGGAATGGAATTGAATGGAATGGAATGGAGTGGAGTGGAGTGGGGTGGACTGGAATGGAATGTTGTGGAAACGAATGGGATGGAGTGGAATGAAATGGAACGGAGTGAAGTGGAGTGGAGCGGAATGGAGTGGAATGTAGTGGAACTGACTGGAATGGAGTGGAGTGGATTGGAGAAGAGTGGAGTGCAATGCTATGGAATGGAATGCATTATAATTGAATGGTGAAATGAATTGTGAGCTGAGACTGTGCCACTGACCTCAAGCCAGGGTGATAGTGTGAGAACCTGTCGATAGAAAGGAACGGAGTGGAATGGAGTGTAATGGAATGCAATGGAATGGAACGGAGTGGAGTGGAGTGGAGTTTAGTGGAACGGAGTGTAATAGAATGCAGTGGTATGGAAAAGAATAGACTGGACTGGATTTGAGTGGAATGGAGTGGAATGGAGTGGAAAGCAATGTGACGGAATGGAATGCAGTGGAGTAGAGTGGAGTGGAGAGGAGTTGAATGGAGTTGAATCAATTGGAATGGAGAGGAGTGGACTGGAGTGGAGTGGAATGCAATGGAATGGAATGGAGTTGAATGAAATGGAATGGTGAAATGCAATGTGAGCTGAGATTGTGCCAGTGCACTCCAGCCTGGGTGACAAAATGAGATCGTGTTGAAAGAAAGGAATGGAAAGGAATGGAGTGGATAGTAATGTAATGTAATGTAATGGAATAGAATGGAATGGAATGGAATGGAATGGAAAGCAATGGAGTGGAGAGGAGCGGAGTGGAGTGGAATGGAGTGGAATCAAATGGAATGGAGTGGAATGGAACGGAGTGGAGTGGAGTGGAGTGGAGGAGAATGGGGTGGAATGGAAAGGTATGGGATGGAAGAGAACGGAGTGGATTGGACAGGACTGGAGGGGAGTGGAGTAGAATGGAGGGGGTTGGAGTCGAATGGAATGGAATGTAGTGGAGTGTACTGGAGTGGAGGTGAGTGGAATGGAATGAAATGGAATGGAATGGTGAAATGAAATGTGAGCCGAGATTGTGCCACTGCACTACAGGCTCGGTGAAACACTGAGATACTGTTGAAAGAAAGGAATGGAATGGGAAGGATTGAAGTTGAGTGGAGAGGAAAGGAACGGAAAATAATGGAATGGAGTGGAGTGGAGTGCAGTGGTGTGGAATGGAGTGTAACGGAGTAGAATGGAGTGGAATGGAGTGGAGTGGTGTGGAATGGAGTGGAATGGAATGGAATGGAGAGGAGTGGAGTGGAGTGGAGTGGAATAGATTGTCATGAATGCAATTGAATGGAAAACAATAGAGTGGAGTGGACTGGAGTGGAGTGGAATGGACTGGAAAGGAATAGGATTGAATGGGATGGAGTGGAGGGGAGTCGAGTGGAATGGAATGGACTGGAATGGAGTGGAGTGGAATGGAATGGAATGGAATGGAACAGAATGGAAAGGAATGGAATGGTATGGAATGGGATGGAGAGGAGTGGAGTGGATAGGAGTGGAGTAGAGTGGACTGGAGTGGCATGGAATGGAATGGAATGGAGTGGAGTGGAATGGAATGGAATGGAATGGAACAGAATGGAAAGGAATGGAATTGTATGGAATGGGATGGAGAGGAGTGGAGTGGATAGGAGTGGAGTAGAGAGGACTGGAGTGGCATGGAATGGAATGGAAAGGAATGAGTTGGAATGGGATCGAGTGGAGTGTAGAGGAGTGGAGTGGAGTGCAGTGGAGTGGAATGGAATGGAATGGAATAGAATAGAATGGAATGGAATGGAATAAATCGGACTGGTGTTTAGTGGAGTGGAGTGGAGTGGCATGGAATGGAATGGAAAGGAATGGGATGGAATGGGATGGAGGGGAGTGGGGTCGAATGGAGTGGAATGGAATGGAGTAGAGTGGAGAGGAGTGGAGGGATTGGAGTGGAGTGGAATGGAATGGAGTGGAATGGAATGGAATGGTGAAGTAAAAGGTGAGCTGAGTTTGTGCCAATGAACTCGAGCCTAGGTGACAGAGTGAGATCCTATCGAAAGAAAGGAATGGAGAGGATTGGAGTGGACAGGAATGTAATGTAATGCAATGAAGAGGAGTGGAGTGGTGTGGAGTGGAATGGAGTGGAATTGAAAGGGATTGTGTGTAATAGGATGGTGTGTAATCGAATGGAGTGGAGTGGAGTAGAATGGAGTAGAATGGAATGGGATGGAAGGAATGAGTGTAGTGGCCAAAAGTGGAGTGGAGTGGAGTGGAATGGAGTGAAATGGAAAGGAATGGAATGTAGGGGAGTGTAGTGGGCTGGAGTGGAGTGGAGTGGAGGGGAATGGAATAGAATGGAAAAGTAAAGTGAAATCTCAGCTGAGATTGTGCCAGTGCACTCCACCTTGGGTGACAGAGTGAGATCCCATAGAAAGAAAGGAATGGAGGGGAATGGAGAGAAATTGAATGGATTTGAATGGAGTGGAGTGGAGTGGAATGGAGTGAAATGGAATGGAACTGTATGGAACGGAGTAGAATAGAGTGGAGTGGAGTGGAGGGGAATTGAATGGAAGGGAATGGAATGGAATGCAATGGAAAGGAATGGAATGGAAGGGAAGGGAATGGAATGGAATGGAGTGAAATGAAATGGTGAAAAGAAACATGAGCTGAGATTGTGCCACTGCACTCCAGCCTGGGAGACAGGGTGAGATCCTTCCCCAGGAAAGGAAAGGAATGGAATGGAGTGTAATGTAATGTAAAGTAATATAACGTCATGTCATGTCATGTCATGTCATGTCATGTCATGTCATGTCATGTAGTGTAATGTAAAGTAATGTAATGTAATGGTATGGAATGGGATGGAGTGGAGTGGAGTGGATTGGAGTGGAGTAGAGTGGACTGGAGTGGCATGGAGTGGAATGGAAAGGAATGAGATGGAATGGAAAGGAGTGGAGTGGAGTGTAGAGGAGTGGAGTGGAGTGGAGTGCAATGGAGTGGAATGTAGTGTAATGGAATAGAATGGAATGGAATAAATTGGACTGGCATTTAGTGGAGTGGAGTGGACTGGCATGGAATGGAATGGAAAGGAATGGGTGGAATGGGATGGAGTGGAGTGGAGTGGGGTGGAATAGAGTGTAATGGAATGGAATGGAGTAGAGTGGAGAGGAGTGGAGGGGATTTGAGTGGACTGGAATGGAATGGAATGGAATGGAGTGGAGTGGAGTGGAATGGAATGGAATGGAATGGAGTGGAAAGGAATGGAATTTTGAAATGAAATGTGAGCTGAGTTTGTGCCACTGAACTGGAACCTAGGTGACAGAGTGAGATACTGTCGAAAGAAAGTAATGGAGAGGATTGGAGTGGAATGGAATGGAATGCAATGCAATGAAGTGGATTGTAGTGGTGTGGAGTGGAATGGAGTGGAACTGAAAGGGATGGTGTGTAATTGGACGGTGTTTAACTGAATGGAGAGGAGTGGAGTGCAGTAGAATGCAGTGGAATGGAATGGGATGGAAAGAATGGAGTGGAGTGGACAAGAGTGGAGTGGAGTGGAATGGAGAGAAATGGAAAGGAATGGAATATAGGGGAGTGTAGTGGGCTGGAGTGGAGTGGAGTGGATTGGGGTGGAATGGAGTGGAATGCAACTGTAAGGAAAACAATGGAGTAGAGTGGACTGTAGTAGAATGGAATGGAATGGAATGGAGTGGAGTGGAATGTAGTGGAGTGGAGTGGAGAGTAGTGGAGTGGAATAGAATGTAGTGGAATGGAATGGGTTGCAATGTAACGGAGTGGAGTGGAGAAGAGTGGACTAGAATGGTGTGGGATGGAGTGGAAGGGAATGGAATGCAGTGGAGTGGAGTGGAGAGTAGTGGAGTGGAGTAGAATGAAGTGGAATGGAACGGGTTGCAATGTAATGGAGTGGAGTGGAGAGGAGTGGACTAGAATGGTTTGGGATGGAGTGGAAGGGAATGGAATGCAGTGGAGTGGAGTGGAGTGGAGTGCAGTTGAGTGGAATGGAATAGAATGGAATGGAATGGAATGGAGTGGAATAGTGAAATGGAATGTAAGATGACATTGTTCCACAGCATTCAAGCTTGGGTTACATTGTGGGATCCTGTCCATAGAAAGTAATAGTATGTAATGGAGTCGATTGGAATTGAATGGAGTTGTGTAGAGTGGAGTGGAGTGGACTGGAGTGGAGTGGATTGGAGTGGAGTGGAATGGAGTGGAAAGAAATCAGATGGAATGCAATGGTGTGCAGTGAAGTGGATTGGAGTGGTGTGCCATGGAGTGGAATGGAATGGCATGGAGTGGAGTGGAGTGAAATGGAATCGAATGGAATGGAGTGGAATATAATGGGATGGAATAGAATGAAGTGAGGTGGATTGGAGGGTAGTGGACTGGAGTAGAGTGGAGTGAAATGGAGTGGAGTGGAGTGGAATGGAATGGAATGGAACACAACGGAATAGAATTGAGTGGTGAATTTAAATGTAAGCTCAAATTGTGCCACTGCACTCCAGCCTGAGTGACAGAGTGAGATTTTGTCAAAAGAAAGGAATGGAATGGAATGGTTTGGAGTGGGGTAGAATGGAGTGCAGAGTAATGGAGTGGAATGGAATGAGATGGAATGAAATGGAACGGAACGGAGTGGAGTGGAGTGGAAGGGGAATGGAGTGGAATGGAATGGAGAGGAGTGGAGGGGAGAGGGATGGATTGGAATGGAATGGGATGGCATGTAACACTGAAATGAAATGTGACCTGAGATTGTGTCATTTCACTTCGGCCTGGGAGAAAGAGTGATATCCTGTTGAAAGAAATGAATGGAATGGAGAGGAATGAAATGTACTGGAATGGTATGGTTCGGAGTGGAGTGAAGTGCAGTGGAGTGGATGGATTGGAGTGGAATAGGATGGAATGGAATGGAGTGTACTGGAGTAGAGTTTAGTGGAATGGAGTGGAGTGGAGAGAATTTGAATGCGATTTAATGGAATGGAGAGGAGTGGAGTGGAGTGATGTGGAGCGCAGTGGAGTTGAATGGAGTGGAGTGGAGTGGATTGGACTGGAGTGGAGAGCAACTGAGTGGAATGGAATGGAAAGGAAAGGAACGGAACGGAACGGAACAGAACGGAACGGAACGGAACGGAACGGAATGGAATGGAATGGAATGGAATGGAATGGAATGGAATAGTGAAATGAAATGTGAGCTGAGGTTTCACCTCTGTACTCCAGCCTGGGTGACAGAGGGAGATCATGGCACAAGAAAGGAATGGAATAGAATGGTGAGGAAAGGAATGGAATGGAATGGAATGGAATGGAATGGAATGGAATGGAATGGAATGGAATGGAATGGAATGGAATGGAATGGAATTGAGTCTAATGCAGTGGAGTGGAGTGGTGAAGATTGGTGTGGCATGGAGTGGAATGGAATGCAATGGAATGTAATGGGGTTGAGTGGAGTGTAATAGAGGGGAACGGAATAGGATGTATTGGAATTTAGTACAGTGGAGTGGAGTGGAGTGGAATGGAGTGGAATGGAATGGGACCGGGTGTAGTGGAGTGGAGTGGAATGGAGTAGAATGGAATGGGATGGAATGGAATGGAGTGGAGGGGAGTAGAGTGGAGCGGAATAGAATGGAAATAATGGGGTGGAATACATAGGAGTGGAGTGTAGGGAAATGGAATGGTGGGTTGAGAATGTGCCAGTGCACTTCTGCCTGGGTGACAGAGTGAGATCCTTCGAAAGAAAGGAAAGGAATGGAAAGGAATTGAATGGAATGGAGTGGTGTGGAGTGGAGTAGAATGGAGTGGAATAGAGTGGAATGGAATGTGATGGAATGGAACGAAATGGAATGGTGAATTGAAATGTGACCTGAGATTGTGCCACTGCACTCCAGCCTGGGTGGCAGAGTGAGATTTTGTCAAAAGAATGGAATGGAATGGAATGGAGTGGAATGGAATGGAGTGGAATGGAATGGAATAGAATGGAGTAGATTGGAGTGGAGTACAGTGGAGTGGAAGGGAGTGGAATGGAATGGGATGAAATGGAATCATATGGAGTGGAGTGCAGTGCAGTACAGTGGAATGGAGTGGAAAGGAATGGACTGGAGTGGAGTGGAGTGGATTCAATTGAAGTGGAGTGGAGTGCAGTGGAGTGGAGTGGAGGGGAGTGGAGTTGATTGGAGTGAAATGGAATGGGATGGAGTGGAAAGGAGTGGACAAGAGGGGAATGGAGTGCAATGGAATGGAGTGGAATGGAATAGACTGGGGTGGAGGGGAGGGGAGTGGAGTGGAATGAAATAGAATGGAATGGAATGGTGAAATGAAAAGTGAGCTGAAATTGTGCCACTGCACTCCAGCCAGGGTGACAGAGTGAGATCCTGTCGAAAGAAAGGAAGAGAATGGTGTGGAATGGAATATATGGGAGTGGAATGGTTTGGAATGGAGTGGAGTGGAGTGGAGTAGAATGGAATGGAATGGAATTGAATGCAATGGAATGGAATGGAAAGGGATGGGATGGAATGGAATGGAATACAGTGGAGTGGAGTGCAGTGGAATGGAGTGTAATGGAATGAAACGGAATGGGATTTACTGGAAAGGAGAGGAGTGGAATCTAGTGGTGTGGAATGTAGTGGAGTTGAATAGAGTGGAACTGAGTAGAGAGGAATTGAGTGGAATGGCTGGAATGGAATGGAATGGAATGGAATGGGATGGTGAAATGAAATGTGAGCTGAGATTGTGACAATGCACTCCACCCTGGGTTACAGAGTGAGATCCTGAGAAAAGAAAGGAATAGAATGCTGTGGAATGGAATGTATTGGAATGGAACGATTCGGAGTGGTGAGGAGTGGAGTGGAATGGAGTGGAATGGAGTAGAGAGGAATAGGAGGTAATGGAATGGAATAGAGTGTAGTGGAGTACAGTGGAATGGAGTGGAATGGAGTGAAATGGAATGGGATTTAATTGAAGGGATAGGAGGGGAGTGGAGTAGTGTGGAGTGCAGTGGAGTTGAATGGACTGGAGTGGATTGGAGTGGAATTGAGTGTAATGGAATGGAGTCGAATGGAATGGAATTGAATGGAATGGAGTGGAATAGTGAAATGAAATGTGAGCTGAGATAGTGCCACTACACTCCAGCCTGGGTGACAGAGTGAGATTCTAGCACAAAAAAGGAATGGAATGGAATGGTGTGGAATGGAATGGAATGGAATGGAGTGGAGTGGAGTGCAGTGCAGTGGAGTGGAGTGGAGGGGAGTGGAATACATTGGAATGCAATGGGATGGAATGGAATGGAATGTAGTGGAGTGGAGTGGTGTAGAATATAGTGGAATGGAATTGCATGGAGTGGAATGGAGTGCAGCAGAATGTAGGGGATTGGAGTGGATTGGAGTGGAATGGAATGGGTAGAAATGGAATGGAATGGTGTGGAGTGGAATGGACTGGAGTGGAGTGGAATGGAGTGGTATGGAGTGGGATGGAATGGAATGGAATTTTTGGAGTGGAGGGGAGGGGACTGGAGTTGAACGTTGTGGATTGGAATGGGATGGAACGGAATGGAGAGGAGTGGAGTGGAGTGGGGTGGAACGGAGTGGAATGCAACAGGTTGGAAAATAATGGAATGGAGTAGAGTGGATGGGAGTAGAATGGAGTGGAATGGAATGGCATGGAATGGAAAGGAGTAGAGTGCAGTGGAGTGGAGAAGAGTGGAATGGATTGGAGTGGAGTGGTGTGGAGTGGAGTCGTGGAGTGGTGTAGAATGGAGTGCAATGGAATGGGTTGGAATGTAAAGGAGTGGAGTGGAGAGGAGTGGACTAGAGTGGTGTGGGATGGAGTGGAAGGAATGGGAATGGAATGGAGTGGAGTGGAGTGGAGTGGAATGCTGTTGAGTGGAATGGAACGCAATGGAATGGAATGGAATCGAAAGGAATGGTGAAATGTAATGTAAGCTGAGATTTTTACACTGCATTTCAGCTTGGGTTACAGTGTGAGATCCTGTCCATAGAAAGTAATGGTATGGAATGGAGTCGAATGAAATTCAATGGAATTGAATGGAGTGTTGTAGAGTGGAGTGGAGTGAAGAGGAGTGGAGTGGAGTAGAGTGGAATGGAGTGGAATGCAATGAGATGGAATTGAATCATATGGAGTGGAATGGAGTGCAGTGGAGTGGAATGGAGTGGAAAGGAATGGATTGGAGTGTAGTGGAGTGGAATGGAGTGGATTCAATTTTGGTGGAGTGGAGTGCAGTGGAGTGGAATGGAGTGGAATGGAATGAGATGGAATTGAATCATATGGAGTGGAATGGAGTGCAGTGGAGTGGAATGGAGTGGAAAGGAATGGATTGGAGTGTAGTGGAGTGGAATGGAGTGGATTCAATTGTAGTGGAGTGGAGTGCAGTGGAGTGGAGTGGAGAGGATTGAAGTTGATTGGAGTGAAATAGGATCGGATGGAGAGGAGTGGAGTGGATTGGAGGGGAATGGAGTGCAATGGAACGGAGTGGAATGGAATAGACGTGTGGAAGAGAGGGCAGTGGAGTGCAATGGAACGGAATGGAATGGAATGGTGAAATGAAATGTGAGCTGAGATTTTGCCACTGCACTCCAGCTTGGGTGACAGAGTGAGATCCTGTTGAAAGAAAGGAACAGAATGATGTGGAATGGAATGTATTGGAGTGGAATGGTTTGGAGTGGAGTGGAGTCGAATGGATTGGAGTAGAATGGAATGGAATGGAATACAGTGGAGTGGAGTGCAGTGGAATGGAGTGTAATGAGGTGAAATGGAATGGGATTTACTGGAATGGAGAGGAGTGGAGTTGAGTGGTGTGGAGTGCAGTGGAGCTGAACGGAGTGGAGTTGAGTGGAGAGGAATTGAGTGCAATGGCATGGAGTGGAATGGAATGGAATGGAATGAAATGGAATGGAAGTGAGTCTAATGCAGTGGAGTGAAGTGGATTAGGGTAGAATGGAGTGGAATTGAATATAATGGAATGGAATGGAGTGGAGTTGAGTGTAATAGAGAGGAAAGTAATTGGAAAGATAGGAATGGATTGGAGTGGAGTGGAGTGGAGTGGAATGGAGTGGAATGGAGTGGAATGGAATGCGTAGAAATGGAATGGAATTCGGTGGAGTGGAGTGAAGTAGAGTGAAATGGAGTAGAATGGATTGGGATGGAATGGAATGGAATGGTGGGGAGTTGAATGCAGTGGAATGGAATGGAAAGAAGGGGATGGAATGGATTGGAGTGGATCGGAGTTGAGTGAAATGGAATGGTGGGTTGAGATTGTGCCAGTGCACTCCTGCCTGGGTGACAGATTGAGATCCTGTCAAAAGAATAGAAAGGAGTGGAATGGAATGGGATGGGATGGAATGGAATGGGATGGAATGGAATGGAATGGAATGGAATGGAATGGAATGGAATGGAATGGAGTCCAGTAGGGGAGTGGAGTGGAATGGAGTGGAATGGAATGGGATGTAGAGGAGTGGAGTAGAGTGGAATCAAATGGAATAAAATGAGATGGAATGGAATGGAGCGGAGTGGAGTGGTGGGGAGTGGACTGGAGTGGAGTGGAATGTAATGGAATGGAACGGAATGGAATGGAATGGTGAATTGAAATGTGAGCTGAGATTGTGTCACTGCACTCCAGCTTTGGTGGCAGAGTGAGATTTTGTCAAAGGAAAGGAATGGAATGGAACGGAATGGAATGGATGGGAATGGAATGGAATGGAATTGAGTGGATTGGAGTGGAGTAGAGTGGAGTGCAGTGGAATGGAGTGGAAGGGAAATGGATGGAATGGAATGAAATGGAATGGAGTACAGTGCAGTGGAGTGGAGTGAAGTGGAGTGGATCTGAGTGGAATGGAATGGAGTGGAGTGGAGTGTTGTGGAGTGGAATCAATTGGAGTGCGGTGGAGTGGAGTGGAGTGGATTGAAGATAATTGGAGTGGAATAGAATGGGATAGATTTGAGGGGAGAGAATTGGAGGGGAATGGAGTGTAATGGAATGGAGTGTAATGGAATAGACTGGAGTGGATGGGAGGGGAGCGGAGTGGAATGGAATGGAATGGAATGGTGAAATGAAATGTGAGCTGCGATTATGCCACTGCACTCCAGCCTGGGTGGCAGATTGAGATTTTACCAAAAGAAAGGAATTGAATCAAATGGAGTGAAATGGCATCAAATGGAATGGAGTGGATTGGAGTGGAGAGGAGTGGATTGGAAAGGACTGGAATGGAATGGGATGGAATGGAATCATATGGAGTGGAGCGGAGTGGAATGCAATGGAAAGGAATGGACTGGAGTGGAGTGTAGTGGAGTGGATTCAATGGGAGTGGAGTGGAGTGGAGTGGCTTGAAGTTAATAGGAGTGTAATGGAATGGGATAGAGTGGACTGGAGTGGATTGGAGGGGAATGGAGTGCAATGGAATGGAGTGGAATGCAATAAACTAAAGCGGAGGGGAGAGCAGTGGAGTGGAATTGAATGGAATGGAAGGGAATGGTGAAAAGAAATGTGAGCTGAGATTGTGCCACCATACTCCAGCCTGGGTGACAGATTGAGAATTTGTCAAAAGAAAGGAATGGAATGGAATGGAGTGGAGTGGAAGGGAGTGGAGTGGAGTGAAGTGGAGATTAGTGGAATGGAGTGGAGAGGAGTGGTGTGGAGTGGAGAGGAGTGGTGTGGAGTGGAGAGTCATGGAGTGCAGTAGAACGGAGTGGAATGGAATGGGTTAGAATGTAATGGAGGGGAGTGGAGAGGAGTGGACTAGAGTGGTGTGGAATGGAGTGGAAGGGAATGTAATGGAATCGAGTGGAATGGCGTGGAGTGCAGTTGAGTCGAATGGAATGGAATGGAATGAAATGGTGAAATGAAATATAAGCTGAGATTGTTCCAATGCACTGAAGCCTGGGTTACAGAGTGAGATCCGGTCCATAGAACGTAATGGTATGGAATGGAGTGGAATGGAATTGAATGGAATTGAATGGAGAGATGTAGAGTGTAGTGGAGTGGATTGGAGTGGAGTGGAGTGGACTGGAGTGGAGTGGAATGGAGTGGAAAGGAATCAGATGGATTGGAAGGGATTGGAGTGGAGTTGATTGCAGTGGAGTGCCATGGAGTGGAATGTAATGGCATGGAGTGGAGTGCAGTGGAGAGGAATAGAAAGGAATGGAGTGGAATATAATGGGACAGAATGCAATGGCATAGGGTAGAGTGCAGGGTAGTGGACTGGAGCAGAGTGAAGTGAAATGGAGTGGCGTGCAGTGGAATGGAATGGCATGGAGTGGAGTGGAGTGGAAAAGAATGGAATGGAGTGGAATATAATGGGATGGAATGGAATGGAGTGTGTTGGAGTGGAGGGTAGTGGAGTGGAGTAAAGTGGATAGAAATGGAGTGGAGTGGAATTGAATGGAATGGAATGGAATGGAATGGAATGGAATGGAATGGAATGGAATGGAATGGAATGGAATAGAATCTAATGGTGAATTGAAATGTAAACTGAGATTGTGCCGCTGCCCTCCAGGCTGAGTGACAGAGTAAGATTGGTCAAAAGAAAGGAATGGAATGGAATGGAATGGAATGGAATGGAATGGAATGGAATGGAATGGAATGGAATCGAGTGGAATGGAATGGAGTGAAGTGGAGTGCAGTGGAAGGGAGTGAAATGGAATGGGATGGAATGGAATGCAAAGGATTGTAGTGGAGTGGAGTGGAGTGAAGTGGGGTGGAATGGAATGGAATGGACTTGAGTGGAATGGAGTGGAGTGGATTCAGTTGGAGTCGAGTGGAGTGAACAGCAGTGGACAGAAGTGGAGGGGAGTGGATTGGAGTGGAATGGAATGGGTTGGAGAGGAGTGGAGTCGATTGGAAGAGAATGGAGTGGAATGGAATGGAGTGGAGTGGAGGAGAGAGGAGTGCAGTGGAATGGAATGGGAGGGAATTGAATGCTGAAATGAAATGTGACCTGAGATTGTGCCAATTCACAACAGCCTGGGTGAAACAGTGATATCCTGTTGAAAGAAATCAATGGAATGGAATGTATTGGAATGGAGAGGTTTGGAGTGGATTGGAGTGCAGTGAATTGGATGGATTGGAGTGGAATGTGATGGAATGGAATGGAGTGGAGTGGAGTAGAGTTCAGTGGAACGGAGTGGAATGGAGGGAACTCGAATGCATTTTTATGGAATGGAGAGGTGTGGAGTGGAGTGATGTGAAGTACAGTGGAGTTGAATGGAGTGGAGAGGAGTAGATTGGAGTGAAATGGAGTGCAATTGAGTGGAATGGAATGGAATGGAAAGGAATGTAATGTAATGTAATGTAATGTAATGTAATGTAATGTAATGTAATGTAATGTAATGTAATAGTGAAATGAAATGTATGTGAGCTGGGATTACATCACTGAACTCCAGCCTGGTTGACAGAGGGAGATCCTGGCACAAGAAAGGAGTGGAATGGAATGGTGAGGAATGTAACAGAATGGAACGGAATGGAATGGAATGGAATGGAATGGAATGGAATGGAATGGAATGGAATGGAATGGAATGGAATGGGATGGGATGGGATGGAATGGTATGGAATGGAATGGAATTGAGACTAATGCAGTGCAGTGGAGTGGATTGGTGTTGATGGAGTGGAATGGAATGTGATGGAATGGAATGGAGTGGAGTGGAGTGTAATAGAGTGGAATGGAATTGGATGGATCGGAATGAAGTGGAGTGGAGTGGAATGGAGTGGAATGGAAGGAGTAGAAATGGAATGGAAATGGGTGGAGTGGAGTGGAGTGGAATGGAGTAGAATGGAATGTGATCGAATGGAACGTAGTGGAGGGAAGTCGAGTAGAGTGGAATGGAATGGAAAGAATGGGATGGAATGGGTTGGAGAGAAGTGGAGCGGAGTGAAATGGAGTGCTGGGTTGAGATTGTGCCAGTGCACTCCTGCCTGGGTGACAGAGTGAGATCCCGTGGAAACAAAGGAAAGGAGTGGAATGGAATGGAATGGAATGGAATGGAATGGAATAGAGTGGAGTGGAGTGGAGTAGACTAGAGTGGAATGGAGTGGAATGGAATGGGATGGAAAGGAGTGGAGTAGATTGGAATCGAACGGAATGGAATGGAATATAATGGGATGGAATGGAATGGAGTGGAGTGGAGTGGAGGGGAGTGGACCGGAGTGGAGAGGAATCGAATGGAGTGGAGTGGAATGGTGAATTGAAATGTGAGCTGTGACTGTGCCACTGCACTGCAGCTTCGGTGACAGAGTGAGATTTTATCAAAAGTATGGAATGGAGTGGAATGGAATGGAATGGAATGGAGTAGATTGGAGTGGAGTGGAGTAGAGTGGAGTGGAATGGACTGGAACGGAATGGAGTAGATTGGAGTGGAGTGGAGTAGAGTGGAGTGGAATGGACTGGAATGGAATGGGATGGAATGGAATCATATGGAGTGGAGAGGAGCAGGGTGGAATGGAGTGGAAAGGAATGGACTGGAGCGGAGTGGAGTGGTGTGGAGTGAAGAGTCGTGTAGTGGAGTAGAATGGATTGGAATGGAATGGGTTGGAAAGTAATGGAGTGGAGTGGAGAGGAGTGGACTAGAGTGGTCTGGAATGGAGTGGAATGGAATGGAATGGAATGGAATGGAGTGGAGTGGAGTGGAGTAGAGTGCAGTTGAGTCGAATGGAATGGAATGGAATGGAATGGAATGGAATGGAATGGAATGGAATGGAATGGTGAAATGAAACGTAAGCTGAGATTGTTCCACTGCACTCCAGGTTTGGTTACAGAGTGAGATCCTGTCTATAGAAATAATGGTATAGAATGGAGTGGAATGGAATTGAATATAATTGAATAGAGTGGTGTATAGTGGAGTGGAGTGGGTTGGAGTGGAGGGGAGTGGAGTGGATTGCAGAGGAAAGGAATCAGATGGAATAAAATGGAGAGGAGGAGAGTTGATTGGAGGGGAGTGCCATGGAGTGGAATGGAATGGCATGGAGTGGAGGGCAGTGGAGTGGAATCGAATGGAATGGAGCGGAATATAACGGGATGGAATGCAATGGACTGGGGTGGAGTGGAGGGTAGTGGACTGGAGTATAGTGGAGTGAAATGGAGTGGAGTGGAGTGGAATGGAATGAAATGGCATGGAATGGAATTGAATGGAATTGAATGGTGAATTAAAGTGTAAGCTGAGATT
Organism: Symphalangus syndactylus; assembly: GCF_028878055.3. Lineage (NCBI taxonomy): Eukaryota > Metazoa > Chordata > Mammalia > Primates > Hylobatidae > Symphalangus > Symphalangus syndactylus. The sequence goes on from NC_072440.2 coordinate 49,851,152, forward strand.
GTGTCACTGCACTCCAGCCTGAGTGACAGAGTGAGATATTTTCAAAAGAAAGGAATGGAATGGAATGGAATAGAATGGAATGCAATGGAATCGAGTGGATTGGAGTGGAGTGAAGTGGAGTGGCATGGAGTGGAATGGAATAGACTGGAGAGTAGCGGAATGGATTGGATTCAATTGGAGTGGAGTGGAGTGCAGTGGACTGGAGTGGAGGGGAGTGGATTGGAGTTGATTGGAGTGGAATGGAATGGGTTGGAGAGGAGTGGAGTCGATTGGAAGAGAATGGAGTGGAATGGAATGGAATGGAGTGGAGTGGAGGAGAGACGAGTGCAGTGGAATGGAATAGGATAGAATGGAATGCTGAAATGAAATGTGACCTGAGATTGTGCCACTTCACACTAGCCTGGATGAAAGACTGATATCCTGTTGAAAGAAATGAATGGAATGGAGTGGAATGGAATGTATATAAATGGAATGGTTTGGAGTTGAGTGTAGTGCAGTGGAGTGGATGTATTGGAGTGGAATGGGATGGAATGGAGTGGAGTGGAGTAGCGTTCAGTGGAATGGAGTGGAATGGAGGGAAATCGAAGGTGTTTTAACGGAATGGAGAGTAGTGGAGTGGAGTGAAGTGGAGGGCAGTGGAGTTTAATGGAGTGGATTGGAGTGGATTAGAGAGGAGTGGAGTGCAATTGAGTGGAATGGAATGGAATGGAATGGAATAGTGAAATGAAATGTGAGCTGGGATTGCACCACTGCACTCCAGCCTGGGTGACAGAGGGAGATCCTGGCACAAGAAATGAATGGAATGGATTGGCGAGGAATGGAATGGAATGGAATGGAATGGAATGGAATGGAATGGAATGGAATGGAATGGACTTGAGTGTAATGCAGTGGTTTGGATTGGAGTGGATTGGGGTGGAATGGAGTGGAATGGAATGTGATGGAATGGATTGGAGTGGAGTAGAGTGTAATAGAGTGGAATGGAATTGGATGGATCTGAATGGAGTGGAGTGGAGTGGAATTGAGTGGAATAGAAAGGGTAGAAAAGAAATAGAATTGGGTGGAGTGGAGAGGAGTGGAGTGGAGCGAAATGGAGTAGAATGGATAGGGATGGAATGGCATGGAGCAGAGGGGAGTGGAGTGGAGTGGAATGGAATGGACAGAAGGGAATGGAACAGACTGGAATGGAGTGGAGTTGAATGAAATAGAATGGTTGGTTGAGATTGTGCTAGTGCAATCCAGCCTTGACGACACAGTGAGATCCTGTTGAAAGAAATGAAAGGAGTGGAATGGCATGGAGTGGAGTAGAGGGGAGGAGAGAGGCGTGCAATGGAGTGGAAAGGAATGGGATGCAGAGGAGTGGAGTAGAGTGGAATCAAATTGAGTGCAGTGGAATATAATGGGATGGAATGGAGTGGAGTGGAGTGGAGTGGAGTCGAAGGGAGTGAACTGGAATGGAGTGGAATGGAAAGGAATGGAATGGAATGGACTGGACTGGAATGGAATGGAATGGAATCGAGTGGATTGGAGTGGAGTGAAGTGGAGTGCAGTGGAATGGAGAGGAATGGAATGGGATGGAATGGAATGGATTGGAGTGGAGTGGAGTGAAGTAGAGTGGAATGGAGGGGAATGGAATGGACTGGAGTGCAGTGGAGTGGATTCAATTGGAGTGGAGTGCAGTGGACTGGAGTGGAGGGGAGTGGATTGGAGTTGATTGTTTTAGAATGGAATGTGTTGGAGTGGAGTGGAGTGGAGTGGAATGGAATGGAGGGGAGTGGAATGGGATCGAATAGAATGGAATAGATTGTAGTGGAGTGCAGTGGAATGGAGTGGAATAGAGTGAAATGGAGTGGGATTTAATGGAACGGAGAGGAGAGGAGAGGAGTGGTGTGGAGTGCAGTGGAGTTGAATGGAGTGGAGTGGAGTGGAATTGAGTGGAATGGAATGGAGTGGAATGGAATGGAATAATGAAATTAAATGTGAGCTGAGACTGCACCACTACACTCCAGCCTGGGTAACAGAGTGAGATTCTTGCGAAAAAACTAATGGAATGAAACTGTGTGAAATGGAATGGAGTGGAGTGGATTGGTGTGGAATGCAGTGGAATGGAATGCAATGGAATGGAATGAAATTGGGTGGAGAGGAGTGGAATGGAGTAGAATAGAGTGGAATGGAATTCAATGGATTGGAATGGGATGGAGTGGAATGGAGGGTATTGGAGTGGATTGGAGAGGAATGAAATCGGTAGATATGGAATGGAATGGTGTGGAGTGGAATGGAGTAGAGTGGAATGGAAAAGAGTGCTAAGAATGAGATGGAATGGAATGGAATGCTTGGAGTGGAGTGGTGTAGAGTTTAATGTCGTGGAATGGAATGGGGTGAAATGGAATGGAGAGGAGTGGTGTGGACTGGATTTCAGTGAAATGGAGTGGAATGCAATGGAATGGAAAGTAATGCACCAGATTAGAGTGGACTGGAGTAAAAAGGAGTGGAATGGAATGGCTTAGAATGGAATGGAGTGGAGTGGAATGGAATGGAGTGGACTGGAGATAAGTGGAGATGAGTGGAACGCAGTGGGGGGAAGTGGAGAGGTGCATAGTGGGGAGTCAAGGAATGGAGTTGAATGGAGTGGAATGGAATGGGTTGGAGTGAACTGGATTGGACTGGAGGAGAATGGAGTGCAACAGAATGGAGTGGAGTGGAGGGGAGAGGAGTGGAGCGGAATGGGCTGGAATGGAATGCTGAAATGAAATGTGACCTGAGGTTGTGCCACTTCACTCCAGCCTGGGTGAAAGAGTGATATCCTGTCGAAAGAAGTGAATGTATTGGAGTGGAATAGAGTGTTTTGGAATGGAACGGTTTGGAATGGAGTGTAGTGGTGTGGATGGATTGGAATGGAATGAGATGGAATGGAATGGAGTGGAGTGGGGTAGAGTTGAGTGGAGTGGAGTAGAGTTGATTGGAATGGAGTGCAATGTTGGGAAATCGAATGTGTTTTAATGGAATGGAGAGGAGTGGAGTGGAGTGATGTGGAGTGCAGTGGATTTGAATGAAGTTGAGGAGTGAATTGGAGTGGAGTGGAGTGCAATTGAGTGGAATAAAATGGAATGGAAAGGAATGGAATAATGAAATGAAATATGAGCTGAGATTGCACCACTGCACTCCAGCATGGGTGACATAGGGAGAACCTGGTGCAAAAAAGGAGTGGAATGGAAAGGAATGGAATGGAATGGAATGGAATGGAATGGAGTCTAATGCAGTGGAGTGGAGTGGATTGCTGTGGAATGGAGTGGAATGGAATGCGATGGAAATGAATGGACTGGATTGGCTTGTAATAGAGTGGAATGAAATTGGATGGATCATAATGGAATGGAGTGGAGTAGACTGGAGTGGAATGGAGTGAAATGGACTGGGTAGAAATGGAATGGAATCGGTTGGAGTGGAGTGGAGTGGAATGGAGTTGAATGGAATGGGCTAGAATGGAATGGAGTGGATTGGAGTGGAGTGGAGTGGAATGGAATGGAAATAATGGGATGGAATGGAATGGAGTGGAAAGGATTGTAGTGAAATGGAATGGTGGGTTGAGATTCTGCCAGTGCACTCCTGCCTGGGTGACAGAGTGAGATCCTGTCGAAACAAAGAAAGGAATGGAATGGAATGGAGGAGAGTGGAGTGGAGTGTAGAAGAGTATACTGGAAAGGAGTGGAATGGAATGGGATAGAGAGGAGTGGAGAAGAGTGGAATCAAATGGAAGGGAGTGGAATAAAACGGGATGGAATGGAATGCATTGGAGTGGACTGGAGTGGATTGGGGTGGAATGGAGTGAAATGGAATGCATTTGAATTGAATGGAGTGGAGTGGAACGTAATAGAGTGGAATGGAATTGTATGGATTTGAATGGAGTGGGGTGGAGCAGAGTGGAGTGGAATGGAGTGAATGGAATGGGAAAAAGTGCAATGGAATTGGGTGGAGTGGAGTGGAGTGAGAGTGAAATGGTGTAGAATGTATTGGGATGGGATGGAATGGAATGGAGTGGAGGCAAGGGGAGTGGGGTGGAATGGAATGAAAAGAGTGGGATGCAATTGACTGGAGTGGAGTAGAGTTGAGTAAAATAGAATGGTGTGTGGAGATTGTGCCAGTGCACTTCTGCCTGGGTGACAGAGTGAGATCCTGTCAAAAGAAAGGAAAGGAGTGTAATGGAATGGAATGGAACGGAATGTAGTGGAGTGGTGTGAAGTAGAGTGGAGTGGAATGGAGTGGAAAGAAATGGGATGGAGAGGACAGTAGTAGAGTGGAATCAAATGGAATGGAGTGGAATAAAATGGGATAGAAAGGAATAGAGTGGTGTGGAGTGGAGTGGAGTGGAGGGGAGGGGAGTGGACTGGAGTGGAGTGGAATGGAATGGAATGGTGAATTGAAATGTGAGCTGAGATTGTGCCACTGCACTGCAGCTTGGGTGGCAGAGGGAGATTTTTTCAAAAGAAAGGAAAGGAATGGAATGGAATAGAATGGAATGGAATGGAATGGAATCAAGTGGATTCGAGTGGAGTGCAGTGGAGTGTAGTGGAAAGGAGTGGAATGGAATGGGATGGAATGGAATGGAATGGAGTGGAGTGGAGTGGAGTGGAGTGAAATAGAGTGGAATGGAGTGGATTGGAATGGAGTGGAGTGGAGTGAGGTGGATTCAATTGGAGTGGAGTGGAGTGCAGTGGACTTGAGTGGAGGGGAGTGGATTGGAGTTGATTGGAGTGGAATGGAATGTATTGGAGTGGAGTGGAGTGGATTGGAGGAGAATGGAGTTGAATGGAATGGAGTGGAGTGGAGGGGAGAGGAGTGGAGTGGAATGGAATGGGATGGAATTGAATGCTGAAATGAAATGTGACCTGAGATTTTGCTACTTCACACTAGCCTGGGTGAAAGAGTGATATCCTTTTGAAATAAATGAATGGAATGGAGGGAAATATAATGGGATTTAACGTAATGGAGAGGAGTGGACTGGAGTGGTGTGGAGTTCAGTTGAGTTGAACGGAGTGTAGTGGAGTGGAGTGGAATTGCGTGGAATGGAATGGATAGGAACTGAATGGAATGGAATAGTGAAATGAAATGTGAGCTGAGATTGTGCCAATACACTCCAACCTGGGCGACACAGTGAGATTCTAGTGCAAAAAAGGAATCGAATGGAACGGTTTGGAATGGAATTGAATGGAACGGAGTGGAGTGGAGTGGAGTGGATTGGTGTGGAATGGAGTGGAACGGAATGCGATGGAATGGAAAGGAAGGGAGTGGAGTGGAGTAGAAGAGAGTGGAATGGAATTGGATGGATCAGAATGGACTGGAATGGAATGGAGGTGATTGGAGTGGATTGGAGTGGAATAGAATGGGTATAAATGGAATGGAATGGTGTGGAATGGAATGGAGTGGAGTGGAGTGGAATGGAGTGGTATGGAATGGAATGCAATGGAATGGAATTGTTGGAGTGAAGTGGAGTGGCTTTGAATGTTGTGGAATGGAATGGGATGGAATGGAATAGAGAGGAGTGTAGTGTAGTGTAGTGGAGTGTAGTGGAGTGGAGTGGAGTGGGGTGGAGTGGAGTGGGGTGGAAAGGAGTGGAATGCAACAGGATGGAAAATAATGGAATGGAGTAGAGTGGACTGGAGTAGAATTGAGTGGAATGGAATGGAATACAATGGAATGGATTGGAGTGTAATGGGGTGGATTGGAGTGGAATGTAGTGGAGACGAGTGGAATGGGGTGGAGTAGAGTGGTGTGGAGTGGAGGGTCATGGAGTGGAGTAGAATGGAGTGGAAAGGAATGGGTTGGAATGTAACAGAATGGAATGGAGAGGAGTGGACTAGAGTAGTGTGGAATGGAGTGGAAGGGAATGGGATGGAATGGAGTGGAGTGGAGTGGTGTGGAGTGGAGTGGAGTGCAGTTGAGTGTAATGGAATGGAATGGAATGGAATGGAATGGAATGCAATGGAATGGAATGGTGAAATGAAATGTAAGCTGAGATTTTTCCACTGCACTCCAGCTTGGGTTACAGTGTGAGATCCTGTTCCTAGAAAGTAATGGTAGGTAATGGAGTGGGATGGAATTGAATGGAATTGAATGGAGTGGTGCAGAGTGCAGTGGAGTGGAGTGGAGTGGAATGGAGTGGAAAGGAATCAGATGGAATGGAATGGAGTGGATTGGAGTGGAGTTCCATGGAGTGGAATGGAATGGCGTCGAGTGGAGTGGAATGGAGGGGAGTGGAATCGAATGGAATGGAGTGGAATATAATGGGATGGAATGGAATGGAGTGGGGTGAAGTGGAGGGTAGTGGACTGGAGTAGAGTGGAATGAAATGGAGTGCAGTGGAGTGGAGTGCAATGGAACTAAATGCAATGGAGTAGAATGGAATGGTGAAGTGAAATGTAAGCTGAGATTGTGCCATTGCACACCAGCCTGAGTGACAGAGTGAGATTTTGTCAAAAAAAGGAATGGAATGGAAAGGACTGGAATGGAATGGAATGGAATAGACTGGATTGGAGCGGATTAGAGTGGAGTGGAGTGGAATCGAATGTAATGGAGTGGAATATAATGGGATGGATTGGAATGGAGTGGGATGAAGTGGAGGGTAGTTGACTGGAGTACAGTGGAGTGAAATGGAGTGGAGTGAAGTGGAATGGAATGGAATATAATGGAATGGAACAGAATGCAATGGTGAATTGAAATGAAAGAAGAGATTGTGCCACTGCACTTCAGCCTGAGTGACAGATTGAGATTTTGTGAAAAGAAAGGAATGGAAAGGAATAGAATGGAACGCAAATGAACGGAATGGAATCGAGTGCATTGGAGTGGAGTGGAGTGGAGTGCAGTGGATTGCAGTGGAAAGGAATGGAATGGAATGGAATGGAATAGAACGGAATGGAATGGAATGGAATGGAATGGAATGGAGTGGAGTGGAGTCGAGTTCAGTGGAGTCGAATGGAGTGAAGTGAAGTGGAGTTGAGTGGAGTGAAGTGGAGTGGAATGGAGTGGAATGGAATGGACTGTACTGGAGTAGAGTGGAGTGGATTCAATTGAAGTGGAGTGAAGTGAAGTGCAGCAGAATGGAGTGGAGGGGGGTGGATTGGTGTTGACTGGAGTGGAACGGAATGAGATGGAGTGGAGTGGAGTAGACAGGAGGAGAATGGAGTGGAATGGAATGGAGTGGAGTGGAGGGGAGAGGGGTGGAGTGGAATGGAATTGGATGGAATTAAATGCTGAAATGGAATGTGACCAGAGATTGTGCCACTTCACTCCAGCCTGGGTGAAAAAGTGATATCCTGTCGAAAGAAATGAATGAAATGGAGTGGAATGGAATGTATTGGAATGGAATGGTTTGGAGTGGAGTGGAGTGCAGTGGAGTGGATGGATTGGAGGAGAATGGGATGGAATGGAATGGAAAGGAGTGGAGTAGAGTTCAGTGGAATGGAGTGGAATGGGGGGAAATCGAATGTGTTTTAACGGAATTCGGAGGATTGCAGTGGAGTGATGTGGAGTGTAGTGGAGTTGAATGGAGTAAAGTGGAGTGGATTGGAGTGGAGTGGAGTGCAATTCAGTGGAATGTAATGGAATGGAAAGGATTGGAATGGAATGGAAGGGTGAAATGAAATGTGAGCTGAGATTGCACCACTGCACTCCAGCCTGGGTGACAGAGGGAGATCCTGGTGCAAGAAAGTAAGGGAAAAAAATGCAATGGAATGGAATGGAATGGAATGGAATGGAATGGAATGGAATGGAACGGAATGGAATTGAGTCTAATGTAGTGGAGTGGAGTGGAATAGAGTGGATTTGTGTAGAATGGAGTGGAACAGAATGAGATGGAATGGAATGGAGTGGAGTGGAGTGGAGTGCAATAGAGTGGAATGGAATCAGATGGATCGGAATGGAGTGGAGTGGAGTGGAAAGGAGTGGAATGGAATGGGTAGAAATGGAATGGAATTGGGTGGAGATGAGTGGGGTGTAATGGAGTAGAATGGAATGGGATGGAATGAAATGGAGTGGAGGGGAGTGGAGTGGAGTAGAATGAAATGGAATGGAATGGAATGGAATGGAATGGAATGGAATGGAATGGAATGGAATGGAATGGAATGGTGAAATGAAACGTGAGCTGAGATTGTACCACTGCACTCCAACCTGGGTAATAGAGTGAGTTCATGACGAAAGAGCGGAATGGAATAGAATGGATTGGAGTAGAATGTAGTGGATCACAGGGAAGTGGAGTGGAGGGGAGTGGAGTGGATTGTAATGGAATGCGATGGATTGGAAATGACAGGAGTGGAGTGGAGTGGAATTGAGTGGAATGCAATGGGATGGAAAGGATTGGAATAGAGTGGAGTGGAGTGGAATGGAGTGGAGTGGAATGGGATAGAATGGAATGGAGTGGAGTGGAATAGAGTGGAGTGGAATGGAGTTGAGTGGAGTGGGGTGAAGTTCAGTGTCAGGGAGTGCAGTAGAATGGAATGTTGTGGAATGGGATGGAATGAAATGGAGTGGAGTGGAAAGGAGTGCAGTGGAGTTGAGTGGAATGGAGTGGAATGGACTGGAATGGAGTGGAATTTAGTGGAGTGGAGTGGACTGGAGTGGAATGGAGTGGAATGGAATGGAATGGAATTTAGTGGTGTAGAGTGGAGTGAAGTTGAATGGAGTGGATTTGAGTACAGTGGAATGGACTGGAGTGGAGAGGATTGGAGTGGAATGTAACGGGATGGAATGGAATGGAGTGGTGTGGAGTGCATTCGAGTGGAGTGAAGTAATATGGAGTGGAAAGGAGTAGAATGAAGTCGAGCTGCATGTAGTGGAGTGGCATGTAGTCTAGTGGAATGTAATGGAAAGGAATGGAATGGAACGGAATGGAATCGAGTGGCATGGAGTGGAGTGGAGTCGAGTGGAACAGAGTGGAGTAGCGAGGAGTGGAGTGGAATGGTGTGGAATGCAATGGGATGGAAAGGAAAGCAATGGAGTGGAGAGGAGAGGAGTTGAGTGGAATGGAGTGGAGTGGAATGGGACTGATTGGGATGGAGTGGAATGGAATGGAGTAGAGTGGAGTGGAGTAGAGTGGAGTGGAGTAGAGTGGAATGCAGTGGAGTGGAATGGAGTGAGGTGCAATGTCTTGGAGTGGAGTAAAATGAAATGGTATGGAATGGGTTGGAAAGAAATGTAGTGGAGTTGAGTGGAGTGGAGTGGATTGGATAGGAATGGAATGGAATGGAATGGAATGGAATGGAATGGAATGGAATGGAATGGAATGATGAAGTGAAATCTGAGCTGAGATTGTGCCAATGCACTCTGGCCAGGGAGATAGAGTGAGATCCTGTTGAAAAAAGGGAATGGAATGGAATGGAGTGTAGTGGAGATGACTGGAGTGGAGTGGAATGCAATGGAATGTACTGCTGAAATGAAACGTGAGCTGAGATTGTGCCACTGCACTCCAGTCTGGGTGACAGAGAGAGATCCAGTCGAAAGAAAGGAATGGCATGGAATGGAGTGGAATGGAATGGAAAGGAATGGAATGGAATGGAATTATTTGGAGTGGAGTGGAGTGGAGTAGAGCAGAATGTAGTGTAATGGAATTGCATGGAATGGAATGGTGTGCCGTGGAGTGGAGTGAAGTGGAATGGAATGTAGTGGAATGAAATGGAGTGGAGTGGAGTGGATTGGAGTGGAGTGGAGTGGAATGGAATGGAATAGAATGGAATGGAATTGAATGTAATGCAATGGGGTGGAATGGAAAGGAATGGAACGGAATGGAATGGAATGGAATGGAATGGAATGGAATGGAATGGAATGGAATGCATGGGTGACAGAGAGAGATCCATTCAAAAGAAAGGAATGGAATGGTAAGGAGTGGAATGGAATGGAGTGGTGAAATAATATGTGAGCTGAGACTGTGCCACTGCACTCCAGACTGTGTGACAGAGTGAGACCTTCTAGAAAGAAAGGAATGGAATGGAATGAAACGGAGTGGAGTGGAGAGGAGTGGAGTGGAGTGGAGTGGAATGGAGTGGAATGAAATGCAATGGAATGTAGTGTAATAGAATGGAATGTAACAGATTGGAGTGGGGTGGAATGGAATGGAGTGGAGTGGAGTGGGGTGGAGTGGAATGGAATGGAAAGGAATGGTTTGAATGGAATGTAGATGAGTTAAGTTTCGGGTAGTGGTTTGGGGTGGAGTTGAGTGTAATGGACTGGAATGGAAAAGGATGGAATGGAATGCAGCAGAGTGGAGTGGAGTGAAGTGGCGTGGAGTGGAGTGGTGTGGAGTGGAATCGAATGGAATGATATGGTACGGAATGTAAAGGGGTGGAATGCAGAGGAGAGGAATGGAATGGAATGGGATGGATTGGAATGGATTGGAGTGGATTGGAGTGTACAGGAGAGGAGTGGAGTGTAATGGAGTGGAATGGAAAAGAATAGAAATGAATGGAGTGGAGTGTATTGGAGTGGAATGGAATGGAGTCAAGTGGAGTGTATTGGATGAATTTTAGTGCAGTTGAGTGGAATGGAGATGAAGATAATGGAATGGAATGGTGGAATGTAATATGACCTGAGATTGTGCTACTTTACTCCAGCCTGAGTGACAGAGTGAGATCCTGTCTAAATAAAGGAGAAGAGTTGAGTGGAGGGGAGTGGAATGGAATGGAATGGAACAGATTGGAATGAAATGGAATGGAATGGAATTTAGTGGAGTAGAGGGGAGTGGAGTGGAGTGGAGAGGAATGCAGTGGAATGGAGTGGAATGGAAAGGGATGGAAAGGAATGGAGGTGAGTGGAATGGAATGGAATGGAATGGAGTGGAGTGGAGAGGAGTGGAGTGGAGGGGATTGAAATGGAGAGGAGAGGAGTGGAGAGGAATTTAATGGAACGGAATGTCATGGAATGGAATGGAATGGAATGGAATGGAATGGAATGGAATGCAATGGAAGGGAATGGTGAAATGAAATGTGAGCTGATATTGTTATACTGCACAACCGACTGGGTGACAGAGTGAGATCTTTTCAAAGAAAGGAATGAAATGGAATGGAGTGGAATAGAATAGAATGCAAAGGAATGTGATGGAGTGTAGTAGAGTGGAGTGTATTGGAATGGAGTGAAGAGGAGTGGAACAGAGTGTAATGCAATGGAATGGGTAGGAATTGAATGTAATGTAGTGGAATGGAGTGCATTCGAGTGGAGTGGTGTGGAGTGGAATGCAGTGGAATGGAGAGGGAAGGAATGGGATGGAATGGAGTGGAGTGGAGTGGAATGGAGGGAATGGAATGGAGTGGATTGCAATTGAATGGTGAAATCAACTGTGAATTGAGATAGTGCTACTGCACTCCAGCCTGGGTGACAGAGTGAAATCCTGTTCTTACTAAGGAATGGAATGGAATGGAGTGGAGTGGAGTGGAGTCGAATCTAGTGGAATGGAATGGAATGGAATGAAATGGATTGCAGTAGAAAGGATGCAAGTGTAGTGGAATGAAATGGAATGGGATGGAATGGAATGGAATGGAATTGAATGGAATCGTGAAATGAAATGTGAGCTGAGATTGCGTCACTGAACTTCAGCATGGGTGAAAGAGTGAGATCTAGAAACAAAGAAATAGAATGGAATGGATTGGTATGGAATGGAATGAAGTGGAATGCAGTGGAGTTGGGTGGGGTGGAGTGGAGTGGATTGGAGTAGACTGGAGTGGAACAGAGTGCAACGGAGTGGAATGGAATGGGTTGGAATGGAATGGAGTAGAGTGGAGTTGAGTGGAGTGGACTGGAGTCTAGTAGAGTGGAATCGAGTAGAATGCAATGGGGTGGAGTTTAGTGGAATGGAGTTTAGCGGAATGGAGTGTAGTGGAATGGAATGGAATGGAATGTTGTGGAGAGGAGGGGAGTGGAGTGTAGTGGAATGGAAGGGCATGGACGGAATTGAGAGGAGTGAAGTGCAGTGGCATGGAATGGGATGGAATGGAATGGAATGGAGTGGAATGGGAGGAATGTTAATGAAAGGATCAGAATGGAGTGGAGTGGAGTGGAGCGGAGCAGAGCTGGGTGGAATGGAGTGGAATGGAGTGGAATGTAATGTAACGAAATGGAATGGAGTGGTGTGGAGTGGAGTTGAGTGGAGTGAAGTGGAGTGCAGTGGAGGCGAATGGAGTAGAACGGAATAGATTGGAGTGGAATGCAGTGGAATGGGAGGGAGTGGAGTGGAATGGACTGGAGTGTAATGGAATTGAATGGATTGGAGTGGAGTTGAGTGGAGTGAAATGGAATGGTGTGTTTAGATTGTGCCAGTGCACTCCTGCCTGGGTGAGAGAGTGAGACCCTGTCGATAGAAAGGAAAGTAGTGGAATGGAATGGAATGGAAAAGAGTGGAGTGGAGTGGATTAGAGTGGAGTGGAATGGAGTGGAATGGAATGGGATGGAGAGGAGTGGAGTACAGTGGAATTGAATGGAATGGAGTGGAATATAATGGGATGGAATGGAATGGAGTGGAGTCGAGTGGAGTGGAGGTGAGTGGACTGGAGTGGAGTGGAATGGAATGGAATGAATGGAATGGAATGGAATGGAATGGTGAAATGAAATGTGAGCTGAGATTGTGCCACTGCACTCCAGCCTCGGTGGAAGAGGGAGAATTTTCAAAAGAAAAAAATGGAGTGGAATGGAGTGGAAGGGAATTGAATGGAATGGAGTGGAATGGAGTGGAGTGGAGTGGACTGGAATGGAGTGGTCTGGAATGGGATACAATGGAATGGTATAGAGTGGAGTGGAGTGCAGTGGAGGGAAGTGGAGTGGAATGGAGTAGAAAGAAAAGGACTGGAGTGGAATGGAGTTGAGTGGGTTCAATTAGAGTGGAGTGGATTGGAGTGCGGTGGAGTAGAGTGGAATGGAGAGGATTGGAGTTGACTTGAGTGGAATGGAATGAGATGGAGTGGAATGGAGTGGATTGGAGGGGAATGGAGTGCAATGGAATGGAGTGGAATGGGATAGACTGGAGTGGTGCAGAGGGGAGTGGAGTGGAATTGAATGGAATGGAAGGGTTAAAGGAAATGTGAGCTGAGGTTGTGCCTCTGCATCCCAGCCTGGGTGACAGAGAGAGATCCTGTCGAAAGAAAGAATGTAATGGTGTGGAAAGGAATGTATTGGAATGGAATGGTTTGGAGTGGAGTGGAGTGGAGTGGAATGGAATGGAGTGGAGTGGAATGGGATGGAATGGAATGGAATAAATTGGAGTGGAATGCAGTGGCATGCAGTGAAATGGAATGGGATATAATGGAATGGAGAGTAGCGGAGTGGAGTGCTGTGGAGTGCTGTGTAGTGCAGTGGATTTAATGGAGTGGAGTGGAGTGGAATTGAGTGGAATGGAATGGAATGGAATGGAATGGAATGGAATGGAATGGAATGGAATAGTGAAATGAAATGAGAGCTGAGTTTGTGCTACTGCACTCCAGCCTGGGTGACAGAGTGAGATTCTGCCGCAAGAAAGGAATGGAATGGAATGGCATGGAATGGAATGGAATGGAAAGGAATGGAGTGAAATGGAATGGAATGGAATGCAATGGAATGGAATGGAGTTAGTGGAGTGGAGTGGAGTGGATTGCTAGGGAATGGAGTGGAATGGAATGCGGTGGAATGGAATGGAATGGAATGGAGTGGAGTAAAATAGAGTGGAAGGGAACTGGGTGGATTGGAATTGACTGGAGTGGAGTGAAGGGCAGAGGAGTGGATCAGAGTGGAATGGAATGGGTAGAAATGGAATGGAATGGTGTGGAGTGGAATGAAGTCAAGTGGAGTGGAATTGAGTGGAATGTAATGGGATGGAATGGAATGGAATTGTTGGATTGGAGTGGAATTGAGTTGAAAGTCATGGAATGGAATGGGATGGAATGGAATGGAGAGCAGTGGAGTGGAGTGGGGTGGAATGGAGTGGAATGCAATGGGATGGAAAATAATGGAATGGAGTAGAGTGGACTGCAGTAGAAGGGAGTGGAGTGGAATGGCATAGAATGGAATGTAGTGGAGTGGAATGGAGTGGAGTGGAGTGGAGTGGAGATGAGTTGAATGGAGTTTAATGGAATGTAATGGAATGTAATGGAATGTACTGGAATGGAATGGAATGGAACAGTGTGGAGTGGAGTGGAATAGAGTGGAGTGGAGTGGAATGGAGTGGAAAGGAATGGGATTGAATGGAATGTAGATGAGTTGAGTATAGTGGAGAGGAGTGGGATGGAGTGGAGTGTTATCTAGTGCAATGGAAAGGGAACGAATGGAATGGAGTAGATTGGAGTGGAGTACAGTGCAGCGGTGGAGTGGATTCGAGTAGAATGGTATGGTTTCAAATGGAAAGGAGTGGAATGGAGTGGAGTGGAAAGGAATGGGATGGAATGGAATGGAGAGGAGTGGATTGGAGTGGACAGAAGAGGAGTGGAGTGTAATGGAGTGGAATGGTGTGGAACGGAGTGGAGTGGAGTGGAGTGGAATGGAATGGAATGGAATGGAATGGAATGGAATGGAATCGAATGGTGAAGTGAAATGTAAGCTGAGATTGTGCCACTGCACTCCAGCATGAGTGACAGAGTGAGATTTCGTCAAAAGAAAGGAATGAAATGGAATGGAATGGAATGGAATGGAATCGAAGGAATTTGAGTGGAGTGGAGTGGAGTGCAGTGGAAAGGAGTAGAATGGAGTGGGATGGAATGGAATGGAATGGATTGGAGTGGATTTGAGTGGAGTAGGGTGTAGTGGAGTGGAATGGAGTGGATTGGAACGGACTGGATTGGAGTGGAGTGGATTCAATTGGAGAGGTGTGGAGTGTAGTGCAGTGGACTGGAGTGGAGGGAAGTGGATTGGAGTTGAATGGAGTGGAATGGAATGCGTTGGAGTGGAGTGGATTGGATTGGATGAGAATGGAGTGAAATGGAATGGAGTGGAGTGGAGGGGAGAGGAGTGGAATGGAATGGAATGGGATGGAATGGAATGCTGAAATGAAATGTGACCTGAGATTTTGCCACTTCACTACAGCCTGGGTGAAAGAGTGATATCCTGTTGAAAGAAATGAATGGAATGGAGCGGAATGGAATATATTGGAATGCAATGGTTTGGAGTGGAGTGGAGTGCAGTGGAGTGGATGGATTGAAGTGGAATGGGATGCAATGGAATGGAGTGGAGTTGAGTAGAGTTCAGTGGAATGGAGTGTAATGGAGGGAAATCAAATGCGCTTTAATGGAATGGAGAGTAGTGGAGTGGAGTGATGTAGTGTGTAGAGGAGTGGAACGGAGTGGACAGGAGTGCCCTGGAGTGGAGTGGAGTGCAACTGAGTAGAATGGAATGGAATGGAATGGAATGGAATGGAATGGAATGGAATGGAATGGAATAGTGAAATGAAATGTGAGCTGAGATTGCACCATTGCACTCCAGCCTGGGTGACAGGGGAAGATCCTGGCACAAAAAAGGAATGGAATGAAATGGCGAGGAATGGAATGGAATGGAATGGAATGGAATGGAATGGAATGGAATGGAATGGAATGGAATGGAATGGAATGGAATTGAGTCTAATGCAGTGGATTGGAGTGGACTAGAGTGGATTGGTGTACAGTGGAGTGGAATGGAATGCGACGGACTTGAATAGAGTGGAGTGGAGTGTAATAGATTACAGTGAAATTGGATGGATCGGAATGGAGTGTAGTGCAGTGGAGTGGAATGGACTGGAATGGAATGGCATGGAATGGAATCGTATGGAGTGGAGTGGAGTGGAACGGAGTGGAAATGAATGGACTGGATGGAGTGGAGTGGAGTGCAGTGGATTCAACTGGAGTGGAGTGGAGTGCAGTGGAGTGGATTGGAGTTGATTGAATTGGAATGGAATGGGATGGAGTGGAGTGGAGTGGATTGGAGGGGAATGGAGTGCAATGGAATTGAGTGGAATGGAATACACTGGAGTGGAGGGGAGGGGAGTGGAGTGGAATGGAATGGAATGGAATGGAATGGTTAAATGAAATGTAAGCTGAGATTGTGCCCCTGCTGTACAGTCTCAGTGACAGAGTGAGATCCTGTGGAAAGAAAGGAAAGGAATGGTGCAGAATAGAATGTAATGTTTTGGAGTGGAGTGGAGTGGAGGAGAATTGAGTCAAGTGGAACGGAATGGAATGGACTGGAATAGAGTGGAGTGGGGTGCAGTGGAATGTAGTGTAATGGAGTGAAATGGAATGGGATATAGTGAAGTGGAGAGGAGTGGAGTGGAGTGGTGTGGAGTGGAGTTGAATGCAGTGGAATGGAGTGGAATTGAGTGGAATGGAATGGAAAGGAATTGAATGGAATGGAATGGAATGGTGAAATGAAATGTGAGCTGAGATTGTGCCACAGCACACTAGCCTGGGTGACAGAGTGAGATCCTGTGTAAAGAAAGGAATGGAATGCTGTGGAATGGAATGTATTGGAAGGGAATGGGTTGGAGTGGCGTGGAGTGAGTGGAGTGGAATGGAGTGGAGTGGAACGGGATAGAATGGAATGGAATAGAGTGGAGTAGAGTACAGTGGAATGGAGTGAAATGGAATAGGATATAAAGGAATGCAGAGGAGTGAAGTGGGGTGTTGTGGAGTGCAGTGGAGTTGAATGGAGTGGAGTGGAGTAGAGTGGAATTGAGCGGAATGGAATGTATTGGAATGGAATGGAATGGGAATGAATGGAATGGAATGGAATGGAATGGAATGGAATGGAATGGAATGGAATGGAATGCAGTGCAGTGGAGTGGAGTGGATTGGTGTGGAATGGAAGGGGATGGAGTGGAGTGCAATGGATTGGAGAGGATTGGAGTGCAATGGAATGGAGTGGAATGGAATAGACTCGAGTGGAGTGGAGGGGAGTGGAGTGGAATGGAATAGAATGGAATGGAATCGTGAAATGAAATGCAAGCTGAGATTGTGCCACTGCACTCCAGCCTGGGTGGCAGAGTGAGATTTTGTCAAAAGAAAGGAACATAATGGAATGGAGTGGTAGGAACTGGAATGGAATGGAGTGGATTGAAGTGGAGTGCAGTGGAGTGGAGTGGAATGTAGTGGAATGGATTTGGATGGAATGGAATGGTATGGAGTGGAGTGAATTGGAGTAGAATGGAGTGGAAAGGAATGGACTGGACTGGAGTGGAATGGATTCAACTGGAGTGGAGTGGAGTGCAGTGGAGTGGAGTTGATTGGAGTTGAATGGGGTGAAATGGAATGGGAAGGAGTGGAGAGGATTGGTGGGGAATGCAGAGAAATGGAATGGAGTGGAATAGAATAGACTGGAGTGGAGGGGAGCTGAGTGGAGTGGAATGGAATGGAATGTAATGGAATGGTGAAATGAAATGTGAGCTAAGATTGTGTCCCTGCAGTCCAGCCTGGGTGACAGAGTGAGATCCTGTGGAAAGAAAGGAAAGGAATGGTGCAGAATAGAGTGTATTGGAACGGAATGGTTTTGAGTGGAATGGAATGGAGTGAAATTGAGTGGAGTGGAATGTAATGGAATGGACTGGAAGAGAGTGGAGTGGAGTGCAGTGGAATGGAGTGTAATGGAGGGAAATGGAATGGAATTTAGTGGAATGGAGAGGAGTGGAGTGGACTGGTGAGGAGTGCAGTGCAGTTGAATGGAGTGGAATGGAGTGGAATTGAGTGGAATGGAACGGAACGGAATGGAATGGCATGGAATGGGAGGGAATGGAATGGAATGGAATGGTGAAATAAAATGTGAGCTGAGATTGTGCCACTGCACTGCAGCCAGGGTGACAGAGTGAGATCCTGTCCAAAGAAAGGAACGGAAGGCTGTGGAATGGAATGTATAGGAATGGAATGATTTGCAATGGCGTGGAGTTCAGTGGAATGGGATAGAATGGAATTGAATAGAGTGGAGAGGAGTGCAGTGGATTGGAGTGGAATGGAGTGAAATGGAATGGTATTTAATGGAATGCAGAGGAGTGCAGTGGAGTGTTTGGAGTGCAGTGGAGTTGAATGGAGTGGAGTGGAGTAGAGTGGAACTGAGTGGAATGGAATGTATTGGAATGGAATGGAATAGAATGGAATGGAAATGAATGGAATGGAACAGAATAGAGAAATGAAATGTGAGCTGAGATTGCAGCACTACACTCCAGCCTGGGTGACAGAGTGAGATTCTGGCACAAAAAAGGAATGGAATGGAATGGTGTGGAATGGAATGGAATGCAACGGAATGGAATGGAATGGAATGGAATGGAATGGAATGGAGTGGAGTGGAGTGGAATGGAATGGAATGGAATGGAATGGAATGGAATGGAATGGAATGGAGTGGTATAGAGTGGAGTAGAGTGGAATGGATTGGATTGGAAATGAGTGGAATGGAGTGGAGAGAAATGGAAAGGAACCGAATGGAATGGAGTGGAGTGGAGTAGAGTGGAATCATGTGGAGTGGAATGGAGAGGATTGGAGTGGAGCCTAGTGTGGTGGAATGGCGTGGAATGCAATGGAATGGAGAGGAGTGGAGAGCAGTGGAGTGTAGTGGAGTTGATAGGAGTGGAGAGGAATGGAGTGGTATAGAGTGGAGTGGAAAAGAATGGAGGGAAGTGGAGTGGAGTGGAATGGAGTGCAATGGAATGGAATGGATTGGAACAGAGTGGAGTGGAATGGGTTGGAGTGGAGTGGAGTGTACTGGAATGGAATGGAATGAAATGGTGAAATGAAATGAGAGCTGAGATTGTGCCACTGCTTTCCAGCCTGGGTGACAGAGTGAGATTCTGTCAAAAGAAAGGAATGGAATGGAATGGAGTGTAGTGGAGTGTAGTGGAGTGGAGTCGATTGGAGTGTAGTGGAGTGGAATGGAGTGGAATGGAGTGGAATGGAAGGGGATGGAATGGAATGGAGTGGAGTGGACTGGAGACGAGTGGAGTGGATTGCAATGGAGTGGAATGGAGTGCAGAGGAATGGGATGGAATGGAATGGTGTGAAACGGAGAGAAGTGTAGTGGCAAGGAGTGGAATGGAATGGAGTGGAGTGCAAAGCAGGGGAGTGGATGAAGTAGAGAGCAGTGGAGTGGAATGCAGTGCAATGGAATGGGTTGGAGTGCAATTGAATGAAATGAAGTGGAGTGGAGTGGAGTGGAATGGAGTGTAATGGAATTGAATGGAATGGAACTCAGTGGAATGAAGTGGAGCGGAGTGGAGTTGAATGGCATGGAGTGGAATGCAAAGGAATGGAATGGTGAAATGAAATGTGAGCTGAGATTTTCCCACTGCTTTCCAGCCTGGGTGACAGAGGGAGATCCTGTTAAAAGAAAGGAATGGAATGGAAAGTAATGGAGTGGAGTGCAGTGGACTGGAGTGGAGTGGAGTGCAGTGGAGTGGAGTGGAATGGAGTGGAATGGAATGGGATGGAAAGGGATGGAGTGGAATGGAATGGAGTGGAGTGGAGTAGAGTAGAATGGAGTGGAATGGAGTACAGAGGAATGAGATGGAATGGAAGGGAAAGGAGTGTAGTGAAGTGTAGTGGAACGAGAGTAACGCAATGGAGTGGAGAGTAGTGGAGGGGAGTGGAGCGGAGTAGAGAGGAGTGGAGTGGAATGGAGTGGAATGGAATGGCCTAGACTGCAACTGAATGTAGAGGAGTGGAGTGGACTGGATTGGAATGGAATGGAATGGAGTGGAGTGGAGTTTCATGTAGTGGAGTGGAATGGAATGGAGTGTAATGGGATAGTAGTGGAGCAGAGTGGAATGTAGTGAAGTGGAATGTAATGGGATGGATTGGAGTGGAATATAGTGTACTGGAATGGAGTGGAATGGAATGGATTGGAGTGCAGTGGAGTGGAGTTGATTGGAGTTGAATGGAATGGATTGGAATGGAATGGAAAGGAATGGAATGGTCAAATGAAATGTGGGCTAAGATTGTGACACTGCACTCCAGACAGGGTGAGAGATTGAGATCAATTGACAGAAGGGAATGGAATGAAATGCTGTGGAGAGGAGAGGAGAGGATTGGAGTCGAGTGGAGTGGAGTGGAGTGGAATGGATTGTGATGGAATGGAACGGAATGGATTGGAGAGGAGTAGGTTGGAGTGAAGTGGAGTGGAAATGAGTGGAATGGAATGAGATGGAATATAAATGAGTGGAGTGGAGCGAACTGTAGTGGAATGGAGTGGAATGGAATGGAGCGGAGTGGAGGGGAGTGCAGTGGAGTGGAGTTGAATGCAGTGGAACTGAATGGAGTGGAGTCGATTAGAATAGAGTGGAGCAGAAAGGTATGGAAAGGAATGGAGTGGAGTGGATTGGAATACAGTGGAGTAGAGTGGAAAGCAATGGAATGGAATGGAAAGGAATGGAATGGTGAAAGGAAATTGTGCCACTGCACTCCAACATGAGTTCCAGTGTGACATCTTGTTGAAAGAAAGGAATGGAAAGGAATGGAGTGGAATAGAATGGAATGGAATGGAATGGAATGGAATGGAATGGAATGGAATGGAATGGAATGGAATGCAGTGGAGTGCAGTGGAGTGGAGTTGCATTGATTGGAATTGGCTGGAATGGTGTGGAGTGGAGTGGAGGGCAGTGGAATGGAGTGGAATGGAATGGGATGGAATGGAGTTGAGTAGAGTGGAGTGGAGTGGAAAGGAATGGTGTGGAATGGAGTGGAGTGGAGTGAAATGGCATGGAGTGGAATGGCATGGTATGGAATGGACAGGATTGGGGTGGAATGGAGTGGAATGGAACGGAATAGAATGGAATGGTGAAATGAAATGTGAGCTGAGATTGTGCCACTGCACTCCAGCATGGGTGAGAGAGTGAGATCTACTTGCAAGAGGAGAAAGGAATGGAATGGGATGGAATGGAATGGAATGGGATGAGATGGGATGCAATGGGATGGAATGGAATGGAATGGGATGGGATGGGATGCAATGGCATGGAATGGAATGGGATGGAATGGAATGGCATGGCATGGAATGGGATGGAATGGAATGGCATGGCATGGAATGGGACGGAATGGAATGGCATGGCATGGCATGGCATGGCATGGCATGGAATGGAATGGAATGGAATGGAATGGAATGGAATGGAATGCAATGCAATGGAGTGGACTGGATTTGAGTGGAGTGGAGTGGACTGGAAATGAGCTGAGTGGAGTGGAGTTGCGTGGAGTGGAGAGGAATGGAGGGAAGTTGTGTGGACTGGAGAGGAGTAGATTAGAATCGAATGGAATGTAATGTAATGGAGTGCATTGGAGAGGTGGAGTGGAATGGAGTGAAATGCAATGGAGTGGAGTGGAATGGAGGGGAGTGAAGTGGATTGGAGTGGAATGAGGTGGAATGGAAAGGAATGGAATGTAATGGAGTGGAGTGGAGTGGAATGGACTGAAGGAGAGTGGCATGGAATGGAATGGTGAAATGAAATGTGAGCTGAGATTTTGCCACTGCACTCCAGCCTGGGTGACAGAGTGAGATTCTGTCAAAAGAAAGGAATGGAATGGAGGGGAGTGTGGTGGAGTCGAGTGGAATGGAGTGGAATGGAATGAGATGGAATGGAATGAAGTGGAGTAGAGATGAGTGGAGAGGAGTTGAGTTGAGTGGAGTGTAGTAGAATGGAGTGGAATGGAATGGGATGGTATTGAATGGAGAGGAGTGGAGTAGATCGCAGTGGAGTGGAGTGGATTGGAGTGGATAGAATGGGATGGAATGGAATGCAGTGTTGTTGACTGTAGTGGAGTGGAGTGGAATGGAGTGTAGTGGAAAGGAGTGGAGTGGAGTGAAGTTGCATGGATTGGAGTGGATTGGAATGGAATGGAATGGAGTGGTGTGGAATGGAGTGCAGTGGGGTGGAATGGATTGTACTGGAATGGAGTGGAGTGGAGTGGGGTTGCATAAAGTTCAGAGTAGCGGAATGGAATGGAATTTAATAGAATTGAGTGGAGTGCAGTGGAGTGGAAAGGAGTGGAGAGGAGTGGAAGGGAATAGGATGGAATGGAATGGAGTGGAATGAAGTGGACTGGAGTGGAAATGAGTGAAAAGAAATAGGATGGAATTTAAGGGAGTGGAGTGTATTCAAGTGGAATGGAGTTTAATGGAGTGGAGTGGAATGATGTGTGATGGAGTGGAGAGGAGTGTGCTGCAACGGAGTGTATAATGGAATGGATTGGAGTGGAGTGGAGTGGCGTGGAGTTGTGTAGAGTGGAAATTAGTTGTGTGGAATGCAGTGGTGTGGAGTGGATTGCAGTGGAGTGGAGTGGAATGGCGTAGAGTGGAGTGGAGTGGAGTGGAGTGGAATGCAGTGTAATGGAACGGAACGGAGTGGAGTGGAATGGAGTGGACTGCAGTGGAATGGAGTGGAGGGGAATATAGTGGAGTGGAATGGAGAGGGACGGAACAGGATGGAATGGAGTGGGCTGGAGCGGACTTAGGTGGAATGGAGTGGAGTGGAATGCAGTGCAGTGGAGTTGAGAGGAGTGGAATGGAATGGAATAGGACAGAATGGGATGGAGTGGAGTGGAATGCAGTGCAGTGGAGTTCAGTGGAGTGGAATGGAATGGAATAGGATGGAATGGGATGGAGTGGACTGGAATGGAATGATGTGGAGTGGAGTGGACTGGAAAAGAGTCGACTGCAATGGAATAGAATGAAATGGTGAAATGAAATGTGAGCTGAGATTGTGCCACTGCACTCCAGCAAGGGTGACAGAGTGAGATCCTGTCGCCAGAAAGGAAATGAAAGCAATTAAGTGTAAAAGAACGGAATGGAATGTTATGACATCTAATCGAGTGCTGTGGAGTGGACTGCAGCGATGTGGAATGGATTGAGATGGATTGGGATGGAATGGGATAGAATGGAATGGAATACAGTGTAGTGGAATAGAGTGGACTGGAGTGGAGTGGAGTTGAGTGGAATGGAAAGAAATGGAATGGAATGCAATGGAATAGAATGGAATGGAGTGGAGTGTATTGGAGATGAGTGGAGTGGAATGGAGTGGAATGGAACTGGATGGAATGGAGTGGAAAGGAGTAGAGATAAGTGGAGTGGAATGGAGTGGAAGGGAATGGAGTGGAGTGGAGTGGAATGGAGTGGAGTGCAATGGAGTGGAGTGGAGGGGAATGAAGTGGAGAGGAATGGAGTGGAGTGGAGTGGAGTTGCATGGAGCGAGAAGGAATGGAGTTCAATGGAGTGGAGTGGAGTGGATATGAGCAGTGTAGAGTGGACTGGAGTGGGATGGAGTGAGATGGAATAGGAGGGAATGGAATGTAGTGGAGTGGAGAGGAGTGCATTGGAGTGGAGTGGAGTGCTGTGGAATGGAGCAGAGTGGAGTGGAGTGCTGTGGAATGGGGCAGAGTGGAATGGAGTGGAGTGAAGTGGAGTGGAGTGTGGTGGAATGGAGTGGAGAGTGTTGGAATGGAGTGGATGGTAATGTAATTGAATGTAATGGAATGCAGAGGAGTGAAGGGCAGTGGAGTGGAGTGAAGCGAAATGGAGTGGAGTGGCGTGCAGTGTAATGGATTGTAATGGAATGGAAAGGAATGGAATGGAATGGAAAGGAGGGAAGTGGAGTGGAGTGGATTTGAATGGCGTAGAATGGAATGGAGTGGAATGTAGAGTAGTAGAGTAGAATGGAGTGGAATGGAATGACTAGAGTGGAGTGGAACGGATAGGAGTGGATTGAGTAGAATTGAGTTGAATGGAGTGGAGTGGAATGGAATGGAAGGGAATGGACTGGAATGCAATGGTGAAATGAAATGTGAGCTGAGGTTCTGCCACTGCACTAGGACCTGTGTGACAGAATCAGATCCTGTCTGAAGAAAGGAAAGGAATCGGATGGAGTGCAATGGAATGGAATGGAGTGGAAATGTATGGAATGGAACGGAGTGGAGTGGAGTGGAATGGAATTAAATGGAAAGGAGTGGAGTGGAGTGTGGTGGAGTGCAGTGGGAAGCAATTGCTTGGAATGGAGTGGAGTGGAGTTGTGTGGAGTGGAGTGGAATGGAGAGGGATGGAACGAGATGGAATGGAATGGGCAGGAGTGGACTGAGGTGGAATGGAGTGGAGTGGAATGCAGTGTAGTGGAGTTGAGAGAAGTGGAATGGAATGGAATAGGATGGAATGGGATGGAGTGGACTGGAATGGAGTGATGTGGAGTGGAGTGGACTGGAAAAGAGTCGACTGGAATGGAATAGAATGAAATGGTGAAATGAAATGTGAGCTGAGATTGTGCCACTGCACTCCAGCAAGGGTGACAGAGTGAGATCCTGTTGCAAGAAAGGAAAGGAAAGGAATGAAGTGTAAAAGAACGGAATGGAATATTATGGAATGGAATTGAGTGGTGTGGAGTGGAGGGTAGTGGACTTCAGTGGTATGGAATGGATTGAAATGGATGGGGATGGAATGGGATATAATGGAATGGAATACAGTGCAGTGGAATACAGTGGACTGGAGTGGAGTGGAGTTGAGTGGAATGGAAAGAAATGGAATGGAGTGCAATGGAATGGAATGGAATGGAATGGAATGGAATGGAATGGAATGGAATGGAATGGAATGGAGTGGAGTGTATTGGAGAGGAGTGGAGTCGAATGGAGTGGAAGCAAACGGGATGGAGTGGAATGTAATGGAGTGGAATGGAGTGGAATGGCGTAGAGTGGATTGGAGATTAGTTGAGTAGAATGGAGTGGAATGGAATTGGATGAAATGGAATGGAGTGGAATAGAGTGGAGTGGCATAGAGAGGAATGGAGTGGAATGGAGTGGAGTGGAATGGAATGGAATAAAGTGGAGTGGAGTGGATGGGAGTGGAGTGGAATGAAGTGGAATGGAACTGGATGGAATGGAGTGGAATGGAGTGGAGATAAGTGGAGTGGAATGGAGTGGAAGGGAATGGAATGGAGTGGAGTGGAGTGGAATTGAGTGGAATGGAATTTATTAAGATGGAATGGAATGGAGTGGAGTGGAAGGAAGAGGAGTGCAGTGGAGTGAAAAGGAGTGGAATGGAATGGGATGGAATTGAATGGAATGGAATGGAGTGGAGTGAAATGCAATGGAGTGCATTGGAATGGTGTGGAGTGGAGTGCAATAGAATGCAATCGAGTGGAACGGAATGGTGAAATGAAATGAAGTGGGATTCTGCCAATGCACTCCAATCTGGGTGACAGAGTGAGATCCTTTCCCAAGAAAGGAATGGAATGGAAAAAGAGGACTGTACTGGAATGGAATGGAGAGGATTGGAAAGGAAAGGAGTTAAGTGGAGTAGAGTGGCTAGGACGGCAGTGGAGTGGAGTGGAGTGAAGTGGACTGGAGTGGAGTGAAGTGGAATAGAATGGAATGGAATGGAATGGAATGTTGAAATGAAATGTTAGCTGAGATTCTGCCACTGCACGCCAGCCTAGGTAACAGAGGGTGATCTGGTCAAAAGAAAAGAATGGAATGGAATGGAGTAGAATGGAGAGGAATGGAATGGAGTGGAGAGGAGTTTAGTGAAGTGAAGTGGAGTCGAGTGGAATGGAGTGGAATGGATTGGCATGGAATAGAATTCAATGGAGTGGAGTGGAATGGAGTGGAGGGGATTGGAGTGGAGTGGAATGGAATGGAGTGTAATGGAATGGGATGGAATGGGATCGATTGGACTGGAGTTGAGCAGTGTGGAGGGGAGTGGTGTGCAATAGAGTGCAATGGAATGGAATGGAATGGAATGGAGTGAAATGAAATGGTGAAATGAAATACGGAGTGAAGTGGAAAGGAGCATGGAGGAGTGGAGTGGATTATGCTAGAATGGAGTTTAATTTAATGGAATGGAATGGAATGGAGTGGAGTGGAGAGAGGAGGAGTTGAGTGGAGTGGAATGGAGTGGAGTGGAATGGAGTGGTGTGGAATGGATTAGAGTGGTGTGGAGTGGAAGGGAGTTTAGTGGATTAGAGTGGAGTGGAGGGGCATGCAGTGTAATGGAATGGAGTGGAGTGGAATGGGGTGGAATGGAGTGTAGTGGAATAGAGTGGAGGGGAGTGGTGTGGAACGGAAGGTAGAGAAATGGAATCCAGTGGAGTGGAGTTATATGGAGTGGGGTGGAGTGGAAGGGAATGCAGTGGAATGGAGTGGAGTGGGATGGATTTGAGCGAAGCAGAGTGGACTGTAGTGGGATGGAGTGTAATGGAATAGGATGGAATGGAATGTAGTGGAGTGGAGTGGAGTGCAGTGGAGTGGAGTGCAATGGAGTGGAGTGGAGTGGAATGGAGTGGAGTGGAGTGGAGTGTGGTGGAATGGAGTGGAATGGAACGGAGAGGAGTGGAGGACAGTAGAGTGCAGTGGAGTGGAATGGAGTGGTGTGGAGTGCAGTGGAGATGAATGGAATGGAGTAGAGAGGAGTAGAATGGAGTGTAATGGAATGGAATGGAATGGAATGGAAATGAGTGAAATGGAGTGGAGTGGAATGGAGAGGAGTGGAATGGAATGGAGTGGAATGGAGAGGATTGTAGTGGAATGGAGTGGAATGGAATGAGTGGAGAGGAATGGATTGGAATGGAATGGAATTGAATGGAGAGCAGTGGAGTGGAGAGGAGTGGAGTGGAATGGAGTGGAATCGAATGCGAAGGATTGGAATGTAATGGAGTGGAATGCAGTGGAATGGAGTGGAGAGGAATGGAGAGTAGTAGAGTAGAAAGGAGTGGAATAGAATTGGATGGAATGGAATGGAGTGGAGCAGAGTGGAATGGAGTCGAGAGGAATGGAGTGGAATGGAGTGGAATGGAATGGAATTGAATGGAATGGAATGGAGAGGAGTGGAGTGGACGGGAGTTGAGTGGAATCGAGTAAAATGGAATTGGATGGAATGGAGAGGAGTGCAGTGGAGTGAAGTTGAAAGGAATGGAGTAGATGGGAATGCAATAGAGTGGAGTGGAATGGAATGAAATTTAATAGGATGGAATGGAGTGGAGGGGAGTGGAGTGATATGGAGTGGAAAGGAGTGGGGTGGAATCGTATGGAATGGAATGGAGTGTAGTGGAGTGGAATGGAGTGGAGTGGAATGTAGTGGAGTGTAGTGGAGTGGTGTGGAGTGGAGTGGAATGAAATGGAATAGAATGGAATCGTGTAATGAAATGTGAGGTTGGAATCTGCCATTGCACCCAGCCTGGGTGACAGAGTGAGATCTTGTTGAAAGAAAGGAAAGGAATGGAATGGAATGGAATGGAATGGAATGGAATGGAATGGAATGGAGTGGAGTGGAGTGGAGTGAAGTGAAGTCGAGTGGAATTGAGTGGAATGGATTGGAATGGAATGGAATGGAGTAGAGTGGAATGGAGTGGAGTAGAGTGGATTGGAGTGGAGTAGAGTCTAATGGAGTGGAATGGAATGGGATGGAATGGGATGGAGTTGACTGGAGTTGAGTGATGTTGAGGGTAGTGGTGCAGAATAGAGTGGAATGGAGTGGAATGGAATGGGATGGAATGAAGTTGAAAGAAAAGGTGAGATGAAATATAAGCTGAGATTGTGCCACTTCACTACATCCTGGGTGCCAGAGTGAGATGCTTTCCCAAGAAAGGAAATTAATGGAATGGAGACGAATGGAATGGAATGGTATGGAATGGGATGGAGTGCAGTGGAGTGGAGTGGAGTGGACTGGAGGGGCATGAAAATGAATGGAAAGGAATGGGATGGAATGGGATGGAGTGGAGTGGAGTGGATCTGAGTGGTGTGGAGGGGAATGGAATGCAATGGAACGGAATGGAATGGAGTAAAGTGGACTGGAGTTTAGTGGAGTGAAGTGGAGAGGCATAAAATGGAATGGAGAGGAATGAGATGGAAAAGGATTGAGTGGAGTGGAGTGCAGTGGAGTGCAATGAAGTGGAATGGAATGGAATAGAGTGGAGTGGTGAGGAGTGGAGTGGAAAGGAATGAAATGAAATGGGGTTGAATGGAATGCTATGGTGAAATGAAATATGACCTGAGTTTGTGCCAGTGCTCTGCAGCCTGGGTGATAGATTGAGATACTGTCAAAAGAAAGGAATGGAAAGGAATGGAGGGATATGGAATGGAATGAAATGGAATGGAATGGAATAATGTGGTGTGGAGTGCAGTGGAGTGGAGTGGAGTGGAATAGAGTGGAATCAAATAGGATTGAGTGGAATGGAATGGGGTGGGGTGGAGTGGAGTGGTGTGGAGTGGAGTGGAGTGGAATGGAGTGGAATCGAGTGGGATGGAATGGAACGGAAGGGAATAGAGTGGATTGGAATGCAGGGGAATGGACTAGAGTAGAATGGAATGGAACTGAATGGAATGGGGTGGAGTGCAGTAGAGTGGAGGGAGTGTAATGGAATGGAATGGAATGGAATGGATTCGAGTTGAGTGGAGTGGAGTGGAGTGGAGTGGAATGGCGCCTAACAGAAAGAGATGGAATGGGATGGGGTGAAACGGAGTGGAGGGCAGAGGAATTGAGTGGAGTACAGTAGAAGGGAGTGGAGTGGAATGGGCTGAAGTGGAATGCGATGGAATGAAATGGAGTGTTATGGAATGGAGTGGAGTGGAATGGACTGGAGTTGAAAGGAGTGGAGTGGAGTGGATTTGCCTTTAGTGGAGTGGAGTACAGTGGAATATAATGGAATGGAATGGAGTGGAATGGAAAGTAGTGGATTAGAGGGGATTGGAGTGGAGTGGGGCTTAATGGAATGGGATGCAATGGAAGGGAGTTGAGTGAAGTGGAATGGAGTGGAGTGGAATGGAGTGGAGTGGAAAGCAGTGGAGTGTGGTGGAATGGAGTGGAAGGAAATGGACTGAAAAGGAATGAAGAGGAGTGGAGAAGAGTGGAGTGGAGAGGAG
Source organism: Symphalangus syndactylus (assembly GCF_028878055.3). NCBI lineage: Eukaryota > Metazoa > Chordata > Mammalia > Primates > Hylobatidae > Symphalangus > Symphalangus syndactylus. The sequence goes on from NC_072440.2 coordinate 49,879,918, forward strand.
TGGAATGGAGTGGAGTGGAATGGAGTGGTGTCGAGTGGAGTGGAGAGGAATGGAATTAAATGGAGTGGAGTGGAGTGGAGTGGAAGGGATTGGAGTGCAATGGAATGGAATGAAATGGGATGGAATGGAATGGAGAGGTGTGGAGTGGAGTGGAGTGGTGTGGAGTGGAGTGGAATGGAGTGGAAGGGACAGGAGTGGAAAGGAGTCGAGTGGAGTGGATTTGCAAACAGTGGAGTGGAGTCAAGCAGAATGGAATGGAATGTAGTAGAATAGAATGGAGTCGAGTGGAATGGGTTGGAATGGAATGGGATGGAATGGAAAGGAATGGAGTGGATTCAGATGAAGTGAAGTGTAATGGAGTGGAATGGAATGGAATGGAATTGTTTGGAATGGAATGGAATGTAGTTGATTGGACTGGAGTGCAGTGCCATGGGATGGAGTGGAATGGAATGGCATGGATTTGAATGGAGTGGAGTGGAGTGGAGTAGAGAGGAATGGAGTGGAATGGAATGGAATAGAATTGTGACATGAAATATGAGCAGAGATTGTGCCACTTCACTACATCCTGGGTGCCAGAGTGAGATCCTGCCGAAGGAAAGGTATGGAGTTCAATGGAGTGGAATGGAGTGGAGTGGAACGGAGTGGAGTAGCATGGAATGGAGTGTAATGGAATGGGAAGGAATGGAATTGAGCTGAGTGGAGTGGAGTGGAGTGGAGAGGAGTGGAGTGGAATGGAGTGGAATGGAATGAGATGGAATGGAATTCACTGGAGTGGAGGAGAGTGGAGTGGAATGGAGTGGAATGGAATGGAGTGGAGTTGAGTGGCGTGTGGTGGATTTGAGTGGAGTTCAGTGGAGTAGAATGGATTGGAGTGGATTGGAATGGAATGGAATGCTGAAGTGAAATGTGAGCCGAGATTGTGCCACTGCACACCAGGCTGGGTTACAGTGTGAGATCATGTCCAAACAAAGGAATGGAATGGAATGGTGAGGAATGGTATTGAAAGGAATGGAATGGAGTGGAGCAGATAGGAATGGTGTGGAGTGGAGTGGAATGGAGTGGAAAGGAATGGGATGGAATCGAATGGAATGGCGTGGAGTGGAGTGGAGTGGAGTGCAGAGGAGTGCAATGGAGTGGAAAGGAAAGGGATGGAATGGGATGGAGTAGAGTGGAGTTGAGTGGAGTGGAATGGAATGGAATGGAATGGAATGGAATGGAATGGAATGGAATGGAATAGAATGGAATGTTGAAATCAAATGTGAGCTGAGATTGTGCCAAGGTAATCCAGCCTTGGTGACAGAGTGAGATCCTGTCGAAAGAAAGGAATGAAGAGGAACGGAGTGGAGTGCAATGGAGTGGAGTGCAGTGGAGTGAACTGGAGTGAAATCGAGTGGAATGGAATGGGATGGAATGGAATGGAATGGAGTGGAGTGGAGTGGAATGGAATGAAATGAATTGGAATTTAGTAGAATGGAGTAGAGTGTAGTGGAGAGGATTGGAGTGTAAAGAAGTGGAATGGAATTAGATGGTATGAAATTAAGTGGAGCAGAGTGGAGTGGAGGGGAGCGGAATGGAATGCAATGGAATGGGTTGGAGTATATAGGAGTGGAGAGGAGTAGAGTGGAGTTGAGTGGAGTGGACAACAGTGGACTGGAATGCAATGCAATGCAATATAATGGAATGGAGTTGTGGAATGCAGAGGAGCGGAATGGATTGGTGTGGCCTGGAGTGGAGTGGAGTGGAATGGAATTGAGTGGAATGCAATGGAATGGAAGGGAGTAAAGTAGAGTGGAGTGGAATGGAGTGGAGTGGAGTGGTTTGGAGTGGAGTGGAATGGAGTGGGATGGAATCGGATGGAATGAAATGGAAGTGGAGTGGAGTGTAGAGAACTGGGGCAGATAGGAATGGAGGGCAATGGAATGGAATGGATTCGAATGGAGAGGAGTCGAGTGGAGTGAGGTGGAGTGGAATGGTGTGGAATGGAATGGAAATATGTAATGTAATGTAATGGAATGGAATGAAATGTTGAAATGAAATGTGACCTGAGACTGTGTCACTCCACACAAGCCTGGGTGACGGAGGGAGATCCTGTAGAAAGAAAGGAATGGAATGGAGTGGAGTTGAGTGGAGTGGACTGGAGTGAAATTGAGTGGAATGGAATGGATTGAAATGGAATGGAGTGGTGTGGAATGGAATGGTGTAGAGTGGAATGGAATGGAACAGAAGGGAATGGAGTGGAATGGAGTGGATAGGCGATATGAAATGTGAGCTGAAATTGTGCCACTGCACTCCAGCCCTGGTGACAGAGAGAGATCGTGTCAAAGAAAAAGACATGGAATGGAATGGAGTGGAGTGGAGCAGACGGGAGTGGAGTGGAATGGAGTTGAATGGAATGAAAAGAAATGGAATGGAATAGAGCAGAGTGGAGTGGAGTGAAGTGGAGTGGAATGAAGTGGAAAGAGTGGAATGGAATGGAGTGGAATGGTGAAATGAAATGTGAATTGACATTGGGTAACTTCACTCCAGCCTGAGTGACAGAGTGAGAACATTTCAAAATAAAGGAGTGGAGTAGAGTGGAGTGGAGTGGAGTGGAATGGAATGGAACTGCATGCAATAGAATGGAATGGAATGGAGTGGAATTTAGTGGAGTAGAGTGAAGTGCAGTGGAGTAGAGTGGAGTGGAGGGTAAAGGAGTGGAATGGAATGGGATGGAATGGAATGGAGTGGAGTGAAGAGGGATGGAGTGGAGTGGAGAGGAATGGACAGGAGTGGAGTGGATTGGAGTGGAGCCGAGAGGAGTGGAGAAGAATGGAAAGGAATGGAATGGAATGGAATGGAATGGAATGGAATGGAATGGAATGGAATGGAATGCAATGCAATGCAATGCAATGCAATGCAATGCAATGCAATGGAATGCTGAAAAGAAATGTGAGCTGATATTGTGTCAATGCACTCCAGCCTAAGTGACAGAGTGAGATCCTGTCGAAAGAAAGGAATGAAATGGAATGCAGTGGAGCGGAGTGGAGTGGAGTGAAATCAAGTGGAATGGAATGGGATTGAATAGAATGAAATGGAGTGGAGTGAAGTGGAATGGAAAGGAATGGAATGGAATTGGATGTAATGGAGTGGAGTGCAGTGGAATGGAGTGTAGAGGAATGGAGTGGAATGGAATGGGATGGAAAGGAATGGAGTGGAGTAGAGTGGAGAGTAGTGTAATGGAGAAGAGTGGAATGGAGTGGAGTGGAGTGGTGTGGAAAGGAGTGAAATGGAATGGAATGGTGAAAAGAAATGTGAGGTGAGACTGTGCCACAGTACTCTAGGATTGGTGACAGAGTGATAACCTGTAGAAACAAAAGAATAGAGTGGAATGGAGTGGAATGGAATGGACTGGCATGGAACAGGGTGGAATGGAGTGGAGCGGAGTGGAATGGAGTGGAATGAAAAGCAATGGAATGAAATGGAATGGTATGCAATGCAATGGAGTGGAGTGCAGTGGAATGGAGTGGAATGGAATTGCGTGGAGTGGAATTGAAGGTAATGGGAATTGAGCGGAGTGGACTGGAGTGGGGTGGAATGGAGTGGAATGGAATGGACTGGCATGGAACAGAGTGGAATGGAGTGGAGTGGGCTAGAATGGAGTGTAATGAAAAGCAATGGAAAGAAATGGAATGGTATGCAATGCAATGTAGTGGAGTGCAGTGGAATGGAGTGGAATGGAATTGCATGGAATGGAATGTAAGGGAATGGAGCGGATTGGACTGGAGCGGAGTGGAATGGAGTGGAATGGAATGGAATGGAGATGAGTTGAATGGAGTGGAGTGGAATGGAATAGAATGGAATGGAATGCAGTGGAGTGGAGCGGAACATAATGGAATGGAACGGAATGAAATGGAATGAAATGGAATAGAAGGGAAATGAATGCAATGCAATGGTGAAATGAAATGTGAGCTGACATTGTGCAACTGATTACAGCCTCGGTGACAAAGTGAGAACCTGAAGAAAGAAAGAAATGGAGTGGAATGGAATGGATTGGAATGGAAGGGAGAGGAGTGGAGTAATTGGGAGTGGAGTGGAATCGAGTGAAATGGAATTGGATGGAATGTAGTGGAACGGAGTGGAAAGGAATGGAATGGGATGGAATGGAATGGAATGGATTAGAGTGGAATGGAGTGGAGTGGAGTGGAGTAGCATGGAGTGTAATGGAATTGGATAGAATAGAATGGAATTGAGTGCAGTGGAGTGGAGTCCAGAGGAGGGGAGTGGAATGGAGTGGATAGGAATGAGATATAATGGAATGGAATGGACTGGAGTGGAATTGAGTTGAATGTAGTGGAATGGAATGGAGTGGAATGGAATGGGATGGAATGGAATGGAATGGCGTGGAATGGAGTAGAGTGGAGTGGATTGCATTGGAGTGGAATGGAAAGGGATGGAATGGGATGTAGTGGAGTGGAGAGGAGTGGCGTGGATTGGAATGGAATGGAATGGAATGCAATGGAATGATGAAATTAAATGTGAGCTGAGATTGTGTAAATAAACTCCAGCCTGGGTGAAAAAGTGAGATCCTCTCCAAAGAAAGGAATGGAATGGAATGGAGTGGAGATGAGTCGAGTGGAGATGAGTTGAGTGGAGTGGAGTGCAGTGAAATCGAGTGGAATGGAATGGAACGGAGTGGGGTGTAATGGAGTGGAATGGAGTGGAATCGAATGGAATATAGTGGAATGGAGTAGAGTGGGTTGGAATGCAGTGAATTGTAACGGAGTGGAGTGGAACTGCATGGAGTGGAGTGGAATGGATGGAATGGAATGGAATGGAATGGAATTGAATGGACTGGAATGGAATGGAATTGTATGCAGTGGAGTGGGGTGGAATGGATTGGAGGGAAGTGGAATGGAATGGAGTGGAATGGAATGGAATGGAATGGTGTAATATATGATAGCTGAGATTTTGCCACAGCACTCCAGTCTGGGTGACAGATTGATATCCTCTCGAAAGAAAGGAATGGAATGGAATGGGGAGGAGTGGAGTGGAATGGATTTGGATGAATTGGAGTGGAGTAGAGTGGAGTGGAGTCTAATGGAGTGGAATGGAGTTTAAAGAAGTGGAATGTAATTGGATGGAATGGAATTATGTGGAGTGGAGTGGAGGGGAGTGAAATGGAATGGAATGGAATGGGCTGGAGTAGATATGAGTAAAGAAGAGTTGAGTGGAGTGGAGTGGACGACAGTGGATTGGAATGGAATGGTATGCAACAGAATGGAATGGATTTGTGGAGTGCAGAGGAGTGGAATGGAGTGGTGTGGCCTGGAGTGGAGTGGAGTGGAATTGAGTGGAATGCAAAGGAATGGAAAGTACTGGAGTGGAGTGGAATGGTGTGGAGTGAATTGGTTTGGAGTGGAGTGAAATGGAGTGGGATGGAATCGGATGGAATGAAATGGATTGGAGTAGGGTGGAGTGGAGAGGATTGTAGCAGATTGGAATGGAATGCAATGGAATGGGATGGATTGGAATGGAAAGAAGTCGAGTGGGTGAAGTGGAGGGGAATGGAGTGGAGTAGAGTGGAAAAGAAATGGAATAGAATGGAATGGAATGAAGTGTAGAAATGAAATGTGATCTGAGATTGTGCCACTCCACGCCTGCCTGGGTGACAGAGTGAGGTCCTATGAAAAGAAAGCAATGGAATGGAGGGGAGTGGAGTGGACTGGAGTGAAATCGAGTGGAATGGAATGCATTGGAATGGAATGGAGCTGTGTGGAATGGAGTGGTGTGGATTGGAATGGAATGGAATAGAAGGGAATGGAATGGAATAGAAGGGAATGGAGTGGAATGGAGTAAAAAGGTGATATGAAATGTGAGCTGATATTGTACCACTACACTCCAGCCTGGGTATGAGAGTGAGATCCTGTGAAAAGAAAGGAATGGAGTGGAATAGAGTGGAAGGGAATGGAATAGAATTGAGAGGAGTGGAGTGGATGGAGAGAGTGGAGTGGAATGGAGTGGAATGGAATAGCATGGAATGGAAGGGACTGGAGTGGAGTAGAGTCAGGTGGAATGGAACGGAATGCAATGGAGTGGAGTGGAGTTGAGTGTATTGGAGAGTTGTGGAGGGGAGTGGAGTGGAGTGGAATGTAATAGAATGCTGAAATGAAATGTGAACAGAGATTTTGCCACGGAACTCCATCTGAGTAACAGTGTGAGATCATATCCAAAGAAAGGAATGGAATGGAATGGAGTGGAATGGTACTGAATGGAAAGGAATGGAGTGGAGTGGATAGGAATGGTGTGAGAGGATTGGAATGGAATGGAATGGAATGGGATGGAATGGAATGGAATAGCGTGTAGTGGAGTGGTGTGGAGTGGACAGGAGTGGAATGGAATGGGATGGGATGGAGTGGAGTGGAGTGGAATGGAACGGAATGGAATGTTGAAATCAAGAGTGAGGTGAGATTATGCCAATGCACTCCATCCTGGGTGACAGATGGAGACGCTGTCAAAAGAAAGGAATGGAATGGAGTGGAGTGGAGTGTACTGGAGCGGAGTGAAAATGAGTGGAATTGATTGGAATGGAATGGAATGGAGTGAGACGGAATACAGTGGACTGCAGTGGAATGGGGTGGAATGAAATGGGGTGGAATGCAATGGAGTGGAGTGGAGTGGAATGGACTGGAGTGGAAAGGAGTGGAGTGGAGTGGAGTTGCGTGGAGTGGAGTGGAGTGCAGTTTAAAAGAATGTAATGGAACAGAACGGAATGGAATAGAATGGAGTGGAGTGGAGCAGAGTGGAGCGGACTGGAGTGGAATGGAGTGTGGTGGAATGGAGTGGATTGGAATGGAGTGGAGTGGAGTCGAGTGTGGTGGAATGGAGTGGAATGGAATGGTATGCAATGGAAATGAATGGATTGGAGTGAAGAGGAGTGGAGTGGAGTGGATTTGAGTGGAGTGGAATGTAGTGGTGTGGAGTAGAGTGGAGTGGAGTGGAATGGAGTGATGTAGAGTGGGGTGGAATGGAGTGGAATCGAATGGGATGAAATGGAATGGATTGTGGTGGAGTGGAGTGGATTGGAGTGGAGTGGAAAGGACAGGAGTGCAGTGGAGTGGAATGGACAGGAGTGGAAAGGAGTGAAGTGGAATGGAGTTGCACGGAGTGGAGTGGAATGCATGGAATGGAATGGAGTGGAGTGAAGTGGAGCGCAGTTGTGTGGAATGGAGTGGAATTGAATGGGATGGAATGGAATGGAGTAGAGTGGAGTGGGTGTAGTGGAATGGAGTGGAATGGAATGGAGTGGATTGGATTGGAATGGAATTGTGAAAGGAAATACGAGCTGAGATTGAGCAACTGCATTCCAGCATCCCTGTCAGTGTGAGATCCTGTTGAAAGAAAAGAATGGAGTGGAACAGAGTGGAAAGGAATGGAATGGAATGGAATGGAATGGAATGGAATGGAATGGAATGGAATGGAATGGAATGGAATGGAATGGAATGGAGTGGAGTGGAGTGGAGTAGAATGGAGTGTAATGGAATTGGATGGAATGGAATGGAAAGGAGTGCAGTAGAGTGGAGTGCAGAGAAACGGAGTGTAATGGAGTGGAATGGAATGAGATGTAATGGAATAGAATGGACTGGAGGAGAATTGAATTGAATGGAGTGAGGTGGAATAGAATGGAATGGAATGGGATGGAATGGAATGGAATGGAATGGCGTCGAATGGAGAAGAGTGGATTGGAGTGCATTTGAGTGGAATGGAAAGGGATGGAATGGGATGGAGTGGAGTGGAAAGGAGTCGCATGTATTGGAATGGAATGGAATGGAATGGAATGGAATGGAATGGCATGGAATGGAGAAGAGTGGACTGGAGTGCATTGGAGTGGAATGGAAAGGGATGGAATGGGATGGAGTGGAGTGGAAAAGAGTGGCGTGGATTGGAATGGAATGGAATGCAATGGAATGATGAAATTAAATGTGAGCTGAGATTGTGTCAATGCACTCCAGCCTGGGTTGACAGAGTGAGATCCTGCCAAAAGAAAGGAGTGGAATGGAGTGGAGTTGAGTGGAGAGGAGTGGAGTGGAATGGAATGGAATGGAATGCATTGGTATGGAATGGAGTGGGGTGGAATGGAGTGGTGTGGAGTGGAATGCAATGGAATAGAAGGGAATGGAGTTGAATGGAGTGGAAAGGTGTTATGAAAAGTGAGCTGAGATTGAGCTACTGCACTACAGCCTTGGTGACAGAGAGAGATCATGTCGAAAAAAAAGGCATGGAATGGAATGGAGTGGAGTGGAGTGGAGCGGAGGGGAGTGAAGTGGAATGGAGCAGAATGGAATGTGATGGAATGGAATGGAGTAGAGCGGAGTGGAGTGGAGTGAAGTAGAGTGGAATGGAGTGGAATGGAATGAAATGGTATGCAATAGAATGGAAAGGAATGGAATGGAATGGAATGGAATGGAATGGAATGGAATGGAATGGAATGGAATGGAATGGAATGGAATGGAATGGAATTTATTCAAGTAGAGTGGAGTGATGTGGAGTGGAATGGAGAGGAAAGGAATGGAATGTAATGGGATGGAATGGAATGGAGTGGAGTGAAGTGGAATGGAGTGGAATGGAGTGGAGTGGAGTGTAGAAGATTGGAATGGAGTGGAGTGGATTGGAATGGAGAGGAGTGGAGAGGAATGGAACGGAAAGGAAAGGAATGGAATGGAATGGAATGGAATGGAATGGAATGGAATGGAATGGAATGGAATGGAATGGAATGGAAAAGAATGGAAAGGAATACAATGGAATGGAATGCTGAAAAGAAATGTGACCTGATATTTTGCCACTGCACTCCCGACTGGGCGACAGAGTGAGATCCTCTCAAAAGAAAGGAATGGAATGGAATGGAGTGGAATGGAACAGAATGGAATTGAATGGAGTGGAGGGGAGTGAATTGGACTGGATCAGACGGGAGATGAGTGGAGGGTAGTGGAGTGGAATGCAAAGGAATTGGATGGAATTGAACGGAATGTAGTGGAGTGGAGTGCATTTCAGTGCAGTGGAGAGGAATGGTGTGGAATGGAAAGGGAAGGAATGGGATGGAATGGAGTGGAGTGGAGTGGAATTGAGTGGAATGAAATGGAGTGGAATGGAATGGAATGGTGAAATGAAATGTGAATTGAGATTGTGCCACTGCAATCCAGTCTGGGTGAGAGAGTGAGATCCTGTTTAAAGTAAGGAATGGAATGGAATGGAATGGAGTGGGGTGGAGTGGAGTGGAATGGAATGGCATGCAATGGAATGGAACGGGATGGAATGAAATTGTGAAATGAAATGTGAGCTGAGATTGTGCCACTGCACTCCCACTTGGGTGACAGAGTGAGATCTTCTAGAAAGAAAGGAAAGGAATGGAAAGGATTGGAATGGAATGGAAAGGAGTGGAACGGAGTGGAGTGGGGCCAGTGGAGTAGATTGGAGTGGAGTTTAGGGGAATGGAGGGCAATGGAGTGGAGTGGAATAGGACAGAATGGATTGGAGTGGAGTGCAGTGGACTGGAGTGCAGTGGAGTGGACTGGAGTGTAGTAAAGTGGAGTGGAGTAGAATGGAACAGAATGGAATGGAGTGGAGTTTACTGGAATGGAGTTTAGTGGAATGGAGTGGAGTTGAATGGAATGGAGTGGAGGGGAGGGGAGGGGAGTGTAATGGAATGAAATGGGATGGAATGGAATGGAGTGGAGTGGAGTGGAGTGGAGTGGAGTGGGACGCAATGGAATGGAGTTGAGTGGAGTGGAGAGGAATGGAATGGACTGGAATGGAATAAAATGGAATGGACTGGACTGGAATTGAATGGAATGCAGTAGAATGGAGAGAAATGGAATGGCATGGATTGGAATGGAGTGCGGTGGAGCAGAGTTGGGTGGAATGGAGTGGAATAGAGTAGAATGGAATAGAATGGAAGGGAGTGGAATGGAAATGGATGCAATGGGATGGAGTGGAGTGGAGTGGAATGGAATGGAAAGAAAGAAATGGAATTGTGTGTAGTGGAGTGGAGTGGACTGGAGTGGAATGGAATGGAATGGAATGGAATGGAATGGAATGGAATGGAATGGAATGGTTAAATGAAATCTCAGCTGAAATTGTGCCACTGCACTCCAGCCAGGGTGACAGAGTTAGATCCTGTCGAAAGAAAGGATTGTAATGGAATGGAGTGGAAAGGAGTGCAATGGAATAAATAGGAATGGAGTGGAGAGGAGTGGAGTGGAATGGAGTGGAACGGTTTGGGATGGAATGGAATGGAATGAAGTTGAGTGGAATGCAGTGGACTGGAGTTGAGTGGAGTGGAGTGGAATGGAATAGGACGCAACAGACTTGACTGGAGTGGAGTGGAGTGGAACGAACTCGAATGGAGTGGAGAAGAGGGGGGTGTAGTAGAATGGAATGAAATGGAATAGTGAAGTGAAATGTAAGCTGACACTGTGCCACTGCACTCCAGACTGAGTGACAGACTGAGATCCTTTTGAAATAAAGGAACAGAATGGAATGGAGTGGAATGGAGTGCATTGGAATGGAATGGAGTGGAGTGGAGGGAATTGGAGTGGAATGGAGTGTAATGAATTGGGATAGAATGGAATTGAATGCAGTGGAGTGGAAAGGAGTTGAGTGGAGCAGAGTGCAGCAGAGAGGAGTGGTGTGGAATGGAGTGGAATAGAGTGGGTTGGAATGGAATGGAATGGTGTGGAGTGGAGTGGAATGGAGTGGAGCAGAGTAGCGTGGAGTGGAATGGATAGGTATGGAATGGAATTGAATTGAGTGGAATGGAGTGGATAGGAGTCATATGGAGTGAAATGGAGTGGAATGGAACGAGATGGAATGGAATGGAATGGAATGGAATGGAGAGCAGTGGCGTGGAGTGCATTGTAGTGGAGTGGAGTGGAATAGATTGGAATGGAATGGAATGGAATGGAATGAAATGCAATGGAGTGCAATGGAGTGTAGTGCAGAGGAGAGGAGTGGAATGGAATGCAGTGGAATGGAGTGAAGTGGAATGGAATGCAGTGGACTGCAATGGAATGGAATGGAATGGAATGGAATGGAATGGAATGGAATGGAATGGAATGGTGAAATGAAATGTGAGGTGAGATCATGCCACTGCACTTCTGCGTGTGTGCCAAAGTGAGATAATGTCAAAAGAAAGGAATGGAATGGAATGGAATGGAATGGAATGAAATGGAATGTAGTGGAGTGGAGTGGAGTGCAGTGGAGTGGAGTGCAATGGAATGGAATGGAAAGCAATGGTGAAATAAACGGTGAGAGGAGATTGTGCCACTGCACGCCGCCTGGGTGACGGAGTGAAATATTGACGACAGAAAGCAATGGAATGGATTGGAGTGGAATGAAATGGAATGGAGTGGAGTGGAGTAAAGTGGATTGGAGAGGAATGCAGTGGAATGAATTGGCATAGAATGGAATAGAATGCAGGGGAGCGGAGTGGAGGGGAGTTGAGTGGAGCAGAGTGCAGCAGAGAGGAGTGGCGTGGAATGGAGTGGAATAGAATGGGTTGGAATGGAATGGAATGGTGTGGAGTGGAGTAGAGTGGCGTGGAGTGGAGTAGAGTGGCATGGAGTGGAATGGATAGGGATGGAATGGAATGGAATGGTGTGGAATGGAGTGGATAGGAGTCAAGTGGAGTGAAATGGAGTGGAATGGAATGGGATGGAATGGAATGGAGTGCAGTGGAATGGAGTGCATTTTAGTGGAGTGGAGTGGAATAGATTGGAATGGAATGGGATGGAATGCAATTGAGAGCAATAGAGTGTAGTTCAGAGGAGAGGAGTGGAATGGAGTGAAGTGGAATGGAGTGCAGTGGACTGGAGTGGAGTGGAATGGAATGGAATGGAATGGAATGGAATGGAATGGAATGGAATGGAATGGAATGGAATGGTTAAATGAAATCTCAGCTGAAATTGTTCCACTGCACTCCAGCCTGGGTGACAGAGTTAGATCCTGTCGAAAGAAAGGATTGTAATGGAATGGAGTGGAAAGGAATGGAATGGAATGAATAGGAATGGAGTGGAGTGGAGTGGAGTGGAGTGGAGTGGAATGGAGTCGAACAGTTTGGGATGGAATGGAATGGAATGGAGTTAAGTGGAATGCAGTGGACTGGAGTGGAGTGGAGTGGAATGGAGTGGAATGGAATGGGATGGAATGGGTTGGAATGGATTGCAGTGGATTGGAGTGCATTGTGGTGGAGTGGAGTGGAATAGATTGGAATGGAATGGAATGCAGTGGAGTGCAATGGAGTGTAGTGCAGAGGAGAGGAGTGGAATGGAGTGCAGTGGAATGGAGTGCAGTGGAATGGAATGCAGTGGACGGGAGTGGAGTGGAGTGGAATGGAATGGAATGGAATGGAATGGAATGGAATGGAATGGAATGGTGAAATGAAATGTGAGGTGAGATTATGCCACTGCACTCCTGCCTGTGTGCCAAAGTGAGATCCTGTCAAAAGAAAGGAATGGAATGGAATGGAATGGAATGGAATGGAATGGAATGGAAGGAAATGGAATGGAGTGGAGTAGAGTGGAGTGGAGTGCGATGGAATGGAATGGAAAGGAATGGTGAAATAAACTGTGAGAGGAGATTGTGCCACTGCACGCTGCCTGGGTGATGGAGTGAAATACTGACGAAAGAAAGCAACGGAATGGAATGGAGTGGAATGAAATGGAATGGAGTGGAGTGGAGTTGACTGGAGTGAAATGGTGTGGAATGGAATGGGATGGAATGGAATGGAAGGGAGTGTAGGGGAGTGCAGTGGAGTGGAGTGGAGTGAAATGGATTGGAATGGAATGAAATGGAATGGAATGCAATGGAGTGGAATGGAGTGGAATGGTGCAGAGTAGAGTGGAGTGGAGTAGAACGGATGGGAGTGAAATGGAGTGGAGTGGACTAGAGTGCAGTGGAATGGAATGGAATGGATTGGAATGGAATGGAATGGAATGGTGAAATGATATGTGAGCTGAGATCGTGAAACTGGACTCCAGCCTGGGTGACAGAGTGAGATCCTGTCAAAGGAAAGGAATGGAATGGAATGGAGTGGAAAGGAATGGAATGGAATGGATTGGAGAGGGGTGGAGTAGAGTGGAGTGCAGTGGAGTGGAATGGAATGTGTTGGAATGGGATTGAGTGGAGTGGAGTGCACTGGAGTGGAATGGAGTGGAATGGAATGAAATGGAGGGGAGTGGAGTGAAGTGGAATTGGGTCGAGTGGAGTGGAATGGAATGGAATGGAATGTAGTGGAAAGGAATGGAATGGTGAAATGATATGTGAGTGGAGATTGTGCCAGTGCACTCCACCCTGGTTGACAGAGTGAGATCCTGTCAAAAGAAATGAATGGAAAGGATGCTAGAGGAATGGAATTACATGGTATGCAATGGAGTTGAGTGGAGTGGATAGGAGGGGAGTGGAATGGAGTGGAATAGAATGGGATGGAGTAGAATGGAATAGAGTGGAGTGGAGTGAATTGGAGTGGATTGGAGAAGAATGGAAAGGGATGGGATGGAATGGAGTGGAGTGGCATGCAGTGGAATGCAATGGAGTGGAATGGAATGGAATGGAATGGAGTGGAATGGAATGGAATGGAGTGGAGTGGAATGGAATGGAGTGGAGTGGAATGGAATGGAATGGAGTGGAGTGGAGTGCAGAGTAATGGAATGCAGTGGAATGGATTGGGATGGAATGCAATGGAGTGGAATGGAGTGGAGTGCAGTGGAGTGGACTGGAGTGGAATAGAGTGGAATGGAGTGGACTGAAGTGGAATGGAATGGAATGGAATGGAAAGGAGTGAAAGTGAATGGAATGGTGAATTGAAATGTGAGCTGCGACTGTGCCAGTGTATTCCAGCATTGTTGACAGAGTGAGATCCTGTCGAAAGAAACGATTGTAAAGGAATGGAGTGGAATGGAATTAAATGGAGTCGAATGGAGTGGAGTGGAGAGGAGTGTAGTGGAATGGAGTGGAATCTAATAAGATGGAGTGGAATGGAATGGAGTAGAGTGGAGTGGAGAGGAGTGGAGTGGAGTGGAAGGGACAAGAAATAAAATGTATGGAATGGTGAAGTGTGATGGAATGGAGTGGAATGGAATGGAATGGAATGGAATCGAATGGAGTGGAGAGGAGTGGACTGGAGAGGAAATGATTGGAATGGAATGGAGTGGATTATAGTGGAGTGGAGTGGAGTGGAAAGGAATGGTATGGAATGGTGAAATGAAATGTGAGCTGAGATTGTGCCACAGCTCTACAGCCTGGGTGACAGAGTGAGATACTGTCAAAAGAAAGGATAGAATGGAGTGGAATATAATGTAATGTAATGAAACGGAGTGGAGTAGAGTGGAGTGTTGTGGAATGGAGTAGAATGGAATTGGACGGAATGGAGTATTGTGGAGTGGAGTGGAGTGGAAGGGAATGGAAAGGGAAGGAATGGAATGGAGTTATGTGGAGTGGGGTGGAGTGGAATGGAGTGGACTAGAATGGGATGGAATGGAATGGAGTGGAGTGGAGTGGAGTGGAGTCTACTGGATTGGAATGGACTAGAAGGGAACTTAGTGAAGTTCAGTCGAGTGGATTGGAGTGGAGTGGAATGGAATAGAAAGGAAAGGAATGGTGAAATGAACTGTAAGAAAAGATGGTGTCACTTCATCCCACCTGGGAAACAGAGTGAGATCCTGTCAAAAGAAAGCAATGGAATGGATTGGAGTGGAATGGAATGGAATGGAGCAGAGTGGATTGGAATTGAGTGGCGTGGAGTGTAATGGATTGGAAAGAAAGGGGATAAAATGTAATGGAAAGGAGTGGAGTGGAGTGGAATTGAGTGGAGTGGAGTGTAATGGTTTGGAAAGAATGAGGATAAAATGTAATGGAATGGAGTGGAGTGGAGTGGAATTGAGTGGAGTGGAGTATAATGGTTTGGAAAGAACAGGGATAAAATGTAATGGAATGGAAGGGTGTGGAGTGGAGCAGAGTGGAATGTTGTAGAATGAAATGGGAAATAATGGAATGGAATAGAATGCAGTGGAATGGTGTGGTGTGGAGTGGAATTGAATGGATTGGAGTGGAATGGACTTTAGTGGAATGCAATGGAATGGAATGGTATGGTGAACTGAAATGTGGGCTGAGATAGTAGAAGTACACTCCATCCAGGTTGAGGGAGTCAGATCCTGTCACAAGAAAGGAATGCAATGGAATGGCGCAGAATGGAATGGTATAGAATGGAATGCAGTGGAATGGAGTGGAATGGAGTGGAGTAGAGTGGTGTGGAATTTAGTGGAATGGAATGGGTTGGAATTGAATGGAATGGTGGGGAGTGTAGTGGAGTGGACTGGAGTGGAATGGAGTGTAATGGAATGGGATGGAATGGAATGGGGTGGAGTGGAGGGGAGTGGAGTGGACAGGAATGGAATGGAGTGGAATGCAATGGAGTGGAATGGAGTGGAGTAGAGTGTAGTAGAGTCGAGTTGAATTGAATGGAATAGAATGGAATGGAGTGGAGTGGAGTGGTGTGGAGTTCAGCGGAGTGAAAAGGAGTGGTAAGGAATTGGATGGAATGGAATGGAGTTGAGTGGAGTGGAGTGCCATTTAGTGGAGTGGAGTGGAATGTATTGGATTGGAATGGGATGGAATGCCATGGAGTGGAATGGAGTGGAGGGAAGTGGAGTGCAGTGGACTGGAGTAGAGTGAAATGCAGTGGAGTAGATTGAAGGGGCGTGGAATGGAGTGGAATGGAATGGTGAAGTGAAATGTGAGCGGAGATCGTGCCACTGCCCTCCGGGCTGGGTGACAGAGTAAGATCCTGTCAAAAGAAAGAAATGGAATGCAATGGA
The DNA here is from genome assembly GCF_028878055.3 of Symphalangus syndactylus. Lineage (NCBI taxonomy): Eukaryota > Metazoa > Chordata > Mammalia > Primates > Hylobatidae > Symphalangus > Symphalangus syndactylus. Next base: position 49,895,763 of record NC_072440.2, read on the forward strand.
GCATAAAGGAATAGAATCGAATAGAGTGGAGTGGAGTGGAGTAGAGTGTAATAGGGTCAAATGGAATGGGGTGGAACAGAGTGGAGTGGAGTGGAAAGGAGTGGGGTGGAGTGGAATAGAGTGTTATGGAATGGAAAGGAATGGAATAGAGTGGAGTGGAGCAGAGTGGAGTAGAGTGGAGTGGAATGCACTGGAAAGGAATGGGATGGAATTGGATGGAGGGGAATTTAGTTGAGTGGAGTGGAACAGAGTGGAATTGAATGAAATGGAAAGGAGAGGAGGGAAGTGGAGTGGAGTCGAGTGGAGTGGAATGGAATGCAATGGAATGTAGTGGAATGGAATGGAATGGTAATCTGAAATGTAAGCTGAGATTCTGCCAGAGCACTGCAGCCTGGCTGAAACCGTGAGATCCTGTCGAAGGAAACGAAAGGAAAGGAATGGAGTGGAAGGGAATTAAATGGAATGGAATGGAGTGGAGTGGAGTGGAGAGGAGTGGAGTGCAATCCAATGGGATGCAGTGGAATGGAATGGAGTGGAGTGGAGGGGAGTGGAATGGAGCAGAATGGAAAGGGATGGACTGGAATGGATTGGAGTGGAGTGGAATGCAATGTAGTGGAGTGGAGTGGAGTGTATTGGAATGGAATGGAACGGAATGGAATGGAATTGAATGGTGAAATGAAATGTGAGCTGAGACTGTGCCACTGCACTCCAGCCTGTTTGACAGAGTGAGATCCTGTCAAAAGAAAGGAATGTAATGGAATGGAAAAGAGTGAAATGAAGTGGAGCGGAGGGGATCAGAGTGGAGTGGAGGGTAATAGAGTGAAATAGCGTGGAATGGAATGGATTGAAATGACATGGAATGGAATGGACTGGAATGGAATGGAATGGTGAAATGAAATGTGAGCTGATATTTTGCCAGTGAACTCCTGACTGGGTGACAGAATGAGATCACGTCGAAACACAGGCATGGAATGGAATGGAGTGGAATGGAATGGAATGGAATGAATGGGAATGGAATGGAGTAGAGTGGAGTGGAACGGAGTTGAATGGAATGGGATGGAATGGGATGGAGTGGAGTGGAGTTGAGAGGAGTGGAGAGGAGTGGAGTGGAATTGTGAGGAATGGAATGGGATGGAATGGAGTGGAGTGGAGGGCAGTGGAGTGGTATGGAGTTGAATGCAATGGAATGGAGTGGACTGGAGTTGAATGGAGTGGAATGGAATGGGATGGAATGGAATGCATTGGAGTGGAGTGGAGTGGAGTGAAGTGGAGTGGAGTGGAGTGGAGCGTAATGGGAAGGAAAGGAATGGAATTTAGTGGAGTGGAGTGGAGTGTACTGGATTGGAGTGGAATGTACAGGAAGGGAATGGAATGGAATGGTGAAACGAAATGTGAGATGAGATTGTGCCACTGCATTCCTGCTTGGGTGACAGAGTGAGATCCTTTTGAAAGAAAGGAATGGAGAGGAATGGATTGTAATGGAATGGAAAGGAAAGGAGTGAAGTGGATTGGAGTGGAGTGGAGTGGAGTGGAGTGGAGTGGAGTGGAGTGGAGTGGAATTGAATGGGATGGAATTGAGTGGAGTGGAGTGGAGTTCATTGGAGTGGAAAGGAATAGAATGGAATGGTGAAATATTATGTGAGCTGAGATTTTGCCACTGCACTATAGACTGGGTGAAAGAGTGAGATCCTGTCGAAAGAATGGAATGGAGTGAAATGGAATGGAATGCAGAGGAATGCCATGGAGTGGTGTGGAGTGGAGTTTAGTGGAATGGAATGGAAGGGAATATGATAGAATGGAAAGGGGTGGAGTGGAGTTGAGTGGATTATAGGGGAGTGGAGTGAAACGGAATGGGATGGAATGGAATGGAGCAGAGTGGAGTGGAGTGGCATAGAGTAGAGTGGAGTGCAATGGAGTGCAGTTGAGTGGACTGGAATGGAGTGGAATGGAATGGAATTGAATGGAATGGCAAAATGAAATGTAAGCTGACACTGTGCTGTTGCACTCCAGCCAGAGTGACAGTGTGAGACCCATTCTAACAAAAGGAATGGAATGGAATGGAGTGGAAAGCAATGGAATGGAGTGGAATGGAATGGAATGGAATGGAATGGAATGGAATGGAATGGAACGGAACAGAACGGAATGGAGTGGAATGGAACGGAATGGAATTGAACGGAATGGAATGGAATGGAATGGAACGGAACGGAATGGAACAGAACGGAATGGAATGGAATGGAATGGAATGGAACGGAACGGAATGGAATGGAATGGAATGCAATGCGATGGAATGGAATGGAATGGAATGCAATGCGATGGAATGGAATGGAATGGAACGCAATGCAATGGAATGGAATGGAATGGAATGGAATGGAATGGAATGGAATGGAATGGAATGGAGTGAAGTGGAGGGCAGTGGTATGGAATGGAAAGGAGTGGAGTGCAGTCGAGAGGAGAGTAGTGGAGTGCAGTGGAGTGGAATGTAGTGCAGTGGAATGCAGTGTAGTAGAGAGGAGTGTAGTGCAGTGGAGTGGAGTGGAAAGGAGTGGAATGGAATGGAATGGAAGAGAATGGAATGGAGCAGAATGGAATTGAATGTAATGGAATGGAATGGAGTGGTGAAAGGAAATGTGAGCTGAGATTGTGACAGTGCTCTGCAGCCTGTGTGTCACAGTGAGATAATGTCGAAAGAAGGGAATGGACTGGACTGGAATGGAATGGAATGGAATGGAGAGGTGTGGAGTGGAGTGGAATAGAGTGGAATGGTATTTAATGGAATGTGATGGAATGGAGTGAGTGGAGTGGAGGGGAATGGAGTGAAATGAATGGGTTGGAATTGAATGGAGTGGAGAGAAATGTAGTGGAGTGGAGGGGAAAGGAGTGGACTGGAATGGGGGGGAGTCGAGAGGAATGGAGTTAAATGGAGTGCAATGGAATGAGATTTAATGCAATGGAGTGGAGTGGAGTGAAAAGAAGTGGAGTGGAATGTAGTAGAATGGAATGGAAAGGAGTGGATTGGATTGGAGTGCAGTGGAGTGGAATGGAATGGAATGGAAAGGAATTGAATGCAACGGAATGGAATGCAATGAAATTGAATGGAATGCAATGCAAAGGAATGGAAGAGAATGCAATGGAATGGAATGGTGAAGTGCATTCAGAGCTGAGATTTTGCCAATGCACTCCAGCCTGGGTGGCAGAGTGATATCTTGTCAACGAAAGGAATGGAATGGAATGGAGTGGAATGGAATGGAATGGAATGAAATGGAGGGGAGTGAAGTGGAGTGGAGTGAAGTGGAGTGGAGTAGATTGGAGTGCAGTGGAGTGGAAAGGAGACGAATGGAAAGGGATGGAATGGGATGGAGTGGAAAGGAGTGGAGTGGAGACGAGTGGAGTGGAATGGCGAGGAATGGAATTGGATGGAATGGAGTGGTGTGGAGTGGAGTGGAGGGGAGAACAATGGAGTTGAGTGGAAAGGAGTTGAGTTGAGAGGCGTGGAGTGAAGAAAAGTGGAGTGGAATGGAATGGAGTGGAGTGCAGTGTAGTACAGAGGAGTGGAATGGAATGAGATGGAAAGGAATGGAGTGGAGTGGAGTGGTGTGGAGTGGAATGGAGTGGAGTAGAGGGGAGTAGAGTGTGGTGGAATCGAGTTTAATGGAAGGGAATGGAATGTAAAGGAGTGTGGTGGAAAGGAGTGGAGTGGATTCGAGTGAAAGGGAGTGGAGTGGCATGGAGTGGTGAGGAGTGGAGTGGAGGGGAGTGGAATGGAATGAAGCGGAGTGGAGTGGAATGTATTGTAACGAAATGGAATGGAATTAAATGGAAGGAATGGAATGGAATGGAATGGAATGGAATGGAATGGAATGGAATGGAATGGAATGGAATAGAATGGAACAGAATGGTGATATGAAATTAGGCTGAGATTGTGCCACTCTCCTCCAGCCTGGGGGACAGAGTGGGATCCTGTCAAAAGAAAGGAATGGAATGGAATGGAGAGGAATGGAAAGGAATGGACTGGAGTGTAGTGGAGTGTATTAGATTGGAGTGGAATGGAGTTGAGTGGAATGTAAATCGTTGGAATGGAATGGAATGGAGTGGGGTGGAGTTGAGTGGAGTTGAATGCAGTGGAATGGAATGGGATGGAATGGATTGGAGTGTAGTGGAGTGGAATGGAGTGGAGTGGAATGGAATAGAGAGGAGTGGAGTGGAGTAGAGAAGAAAGGAATGTAATGGAATAGAATGGAATGTAATGGAATAGAATGGAATGGAATGGAATGGAATGGAATGGTGAATTAAAACGTGAGCTGAGATTTTTCCACTGCAATCCAGCCCGGGTGACACAGTGAGTTCCTGAAGAAAGAGTGGAATGGAATGGAATGGATTGGATTGGAATGTAGTGGAGTGCAGTGGAGTGAAGGGGAGTGGAGTGGAAAGGAGTAGAGTCGAGTGGAGTTCATTCCACTCCACTCCACTCTACTCGACTCTACTCCTTTCCACAGTGGAGTGGAATGAATTGGAATGGATGGGATGGAATGGAATGGAGAGGAGTGGAGTGGAGTGGAATGGAATGGAATGCAATGGGTTGGAAAGCAATAGAAAGGAAAGGAGTGGAGTGGAGTGGAATGGAGTGGAGTGGAATGGATTGAAGTGGAGTGGAGTGGAGTCGATTGGAATGGAGTGAAGTGGAGTGTTGTGTAGCGGAGTAGATAGGAATGGAATGAAATGAGATGGAATGAAATGGAATGGAGTGGAGAGGAGTGGAGTAGAATGGAATGGAGTGCAGTGGAGTGGAGTGGAGTGGAATGGAATGGAGTGGAATGGAATGGAATGGAATTGTGAAATGAAATGTAAGCTGAGATTGATCCACTGAATTCCAGCTTCAGTTACAGTGTGAGATCCTGTCAAACAAAAGGAATGTTATGGAATGGAGTGGAATGGAATTTAATGGAATTGAATGGAGTGGTGTAGAGTGGAGTGAAGTGGATTGGACTGGGGTGCAGAGGAGTGGAATGGAGTGGAATGGAATGAGATGGAATGGAATGAGATGGAATGGAATGGAATTAAATGGAATGGAGTGGAGTGGAGTGGAGTGCAATAGAGTGCAATGGAATGGGATGGAATGGTATGGAGTGGAATGGAATGGAATGGAATGGAATGGAATGGAATGGAATGGAATGTTGAAATGAAATGTGAGCTGAGATTGTGCCACTGCAAGCCATTCTGGGTGACAGAGTGAAATCCTGTCGATAGAATGTATGGAGTGGATTGGAGAGGAGTAGAGTGGGGTGGAGTGGAGTGGAGTGAAATCGTGTGGAATGGAATGGAATGGAATTGAATGGCATGATGAAATGAAATGAAATGTGAGTGGAGTGGAGTGGAAAGGAGTGGACTGGAATGTGGGGGAGTCGAGAAGAATGGAAAGAAATGGAGTGCAATGGAATGGGAAGGAATGCAATGGAGAGGAGTGGAGTGAAGTGAAGTGGAATGTAGTGGAATGGAACGGAGAGGATTGGTTTGGAGTTCAGTGGAGTGGAGTACAAAGGTTTGGAATGGAATGGAATGGAATGGAATGGAATGGAATGGAATGGAATGGAATAGAAGGGAATGGAACGAAATTGAATGTAATGCAATGCAAAGGGGTGGAATGGAATGCAATGGAATGGAATGGTGAAATACATTCAGAGCCGAGATTTTGCCACTGCACTACAGCTTGGGTGACAGAGTGATATTCTGTCAAAGAAAAGAATGGAATGGAGTCGAATGGAATGGAATGCAATGTTGTGGAGTGAACTGGAGTGGAGTGGATTGGAGTGCAGTGGAGTGGAATGGAATGGGATGGAATGGAATGGAAAGGAGTGGTGTGGAGTGAATTGAAGCGGAGTGGAGTGGAGTGGAGTGGAATGGAATGGGTTGGAATGGAGTGGAGTGGAGTGGATTGGAGTGGAATGGAGTGGAATGGAAAGGGGAGGAGTGGAGTGGAGCGAAGTGGAGTGGAATGGAATGGAATGGAGTGGAATGGAATGGAATGAAATGGAATGGAATGGAATGCAATAGAATGTTGAAATGAACCGTGAGCTGAGATCATGCCACTGCACTCCAGCCTGAGTGACAGAGTGTGATCCTGTAGAAAGAAACCAATGGAATGAAATGGAGTTGGATGCCATGGGATGGAAAGGAATGGAGTGGAGTGGAGTGGAATGGAGTGGAATTGAGTGTAATGGTATGGTATGTATGGGAAAAGATTGGAATGTGGTGGAGTGGAGTGGAGCGGAGTAAAATGGAGATTACTGGGGTAGATTGGAGTGGAATGGAGTGGACATAAATGGGATGGAATAGAATGAAGAATAGTGGAGTTGGGTGCAGTGAAGTGGGGTGCAGTCGAGTGGGGTGGAGTGTGGTGGGTTGGAGTGGAGTGGAGTGAAATGGAGTGCAGTGGGGTGGAGTGGAATGGAATGGAATTGTGAAATGAAATATGAGCTGAGATTGTACCACTGCACTCAAGCCAGTGTGACAGAGTGAGATCCTGTTGAAAGAAATGAATGGAATGAAATGGAGTGGAATGGAATGGAATGGAATGGAATGGAACGGAACGGAATGGAGTGGAGTGTAATGGAGTGTAGTGGAGTGGAATGAAGTGGAATAGAGTGGAATGGAAAGGCAGGGAATGGAATGGCGTGGAGTGGAGTGGAGTGGATTGGAGTGGAATAGAGTGGAATGGAATGGAATGGGATGGAATGGAATGGAGTGGAGTGGAGTGGAATGGAGTGGATTGGAGTCAAATGGAGAGGAGTGGAGTGGGTTGGAGTGGAGTGGAGTGGATTGGAATGGAATCTAATGGTGTGGAAATGAATGGAATTGAATGGAATGGAATGATGAAATGAAATGCGAGCTGAGATTGTGCCACTGCAATCCAGACAGGGTGACTGAGTGAGATCCTATGAAAGAAAGGAACGGAATGGAATGGAGTGGAATGGAATGGAATGGAATTGAATGGAGTGGAGTGGAGTGGAATGGATTGGAGTGGAGTGGAGTGGAATGGATTGGAGTGGAGTGGAGTGGAATGGATTGGAGTGGAATGGAAAGGGATGGAATGGAATGGAAGGGATTGGTGTGGAGTTGAATGGAATGGAATGGAATGAAATGGAATGGAATGGAATGGAATGGTGAAATGATATACGAGCTGATACTGTGCCACTGCACTCCAGCCTGTGTGACAGAGTAAGATCCTGTTGAAACAAAGGAATGGAATGGACTTCAGTGGAGTGGAGTGGAGTGGAGTGGAATCGAGTGGAATGGAATGGAATTTAATTGAATGGAATGGAGTGGAGTGGAATGGAGTGGACTTGAGTGGAATTAAACGGAATGGAAAGGAATGGAATGGAATCATCAAATGAAATGTGATCAGAGATTGTGTCACAGCATTCCAGCATGGGAGCCAGGGATAAATCATCTTGAAAGAAAGGAATGGAATGGAATGGGGTGGAACGGAATGGAATCGAATGGAGTGGAGTGGGTAGGAGTGGGGCGGAGTGGAATGCATTGGAGTGGAGCAGAGTGGAGTGAAATGGATTGGGATGGAATGGAATGGAGTGGAGTGGAGTGGAGTGGACGGGAGTGGAGTGGCATGGATTGGAATGGAAAGGAATGGAATGGAGTATAGTTTAGTGGAGTGGAGTGAAGTGGAATGGAATCTACTGCAGTAGTATGGAATGGAATAGAATGGTGAAATGAAATGTTTAGCTGAGGTTTTTGACTGCACTCCAGCCTGAGTGTCAGAGTAAGATACTGTCGAAAGGAATAAATGGAATGGAATGGAGTGAAATAGAATGGAGTGGAGTGGAGGCTATTGGAGTGGAGGGTAGTGGAATGGAGTGTAATGGAATGCAATGGAATGGAGTAGAATAGAGTGGAGAGGAGTGGAGGGCAACGGACTTGAAAGGAATGGGATGGAATGGAATGGAGTGGAGTGGATTGGAGTGGAGTGGAGTGTAATGGAATTGAATGGAATGGAGTGGAGTAGAGTGGAAAGGATGGGGATGGTGTGGCGTGAAGTGGAGTGGAAGGGAATGGAATGGAATGGTGAAATGAAAAGTGAGCTGAGGTTGTGCCATTGCATCCAGCCTTGTTGACGGTGAGGTCTTGTCGAAAGAAAGGAATGGAATGGAATGGAGTGGAATGAAAAAGAGTGGAGAGGAGTGGAGTGGATTGGAGTGGAATGGAGCCGAATAGAATGGTGTATAGTGGAGTCAATTAGAGTGGAGTGGACTGGAGTGGAAGAGAATTGAATGGAATGGTGAAATATAATGTGAGTGGAGATTGTGCCACTGCAATCCAGACAGGGTGACAGAGTGAGATCATGTCGAATAAAAGGAATGGAATGGAATGGAGTGGAATGGAATGGAATGGAATGGAATGGAGTGGAGTGGGTTGAGTGGAGTGGAGTGGAATGCAATGGGATGAAATGGAATGGAATGGAATGAAGTGGAGTGTAGTGGAGTGAAATGCAGTGGAATGGAATGGGATGGGATGGAGAGGCGTGGGGTGGTGTGCAGTGGAATGGAGTGGAGTGGAGTGTAATGGAATTCAATGGAATGGAGTGGAGTGGAGTGGAATGGATGGGGGTGGTGTGGCGTGAAGTGGAGTGGAAGGGAATGAAATGGAATGGTGAAATGAAAGGTGAGCTGAGGTTGTGCCATTGCATGCAGCCTCGGTGGTGGTGAGATCTTGTCGAAAGAAAGGAATGGAATGGAATGGAGTGGAATGAAAAAGAATGGAGAGGAGTGGAGTCGATTGGAGTGGAATGGAGCCAAAGAGAATGGTGTGTAGTGGAGTCAATTGGAGTGGAGTGGACTGAAGTGGAAGAGAATTGAATGGAAAGGTGAAATGTAATGTGAGTGGAGATTCTGCCACTGCACTCCAGACAGGGTGACAGAGTGAGATCTTGTCCAATGAAAGGAATGAAATGGAATGGAGTGGAATGGAATGGAATGGAATGGAATGGAATGGAATGGAATGGAGTGGAGTGCGTTGAGTGGAGTGGAGTGGAGAGGAATGCAATGGGATGAAATGGAATGGAATGAAGTAGAGTGTAGTGGAGTGGAATGCAGTGGAATGGAATGGGATGGAATGGGATGGGATGGGATGGAGAGGCGTGGGGTGGTGTGGAGTGGAGTGCAGTGGAATAGAATGGAATGGAATGGAATGGAATGGAATGGAATGGAGTGGAATGGAATGGGGAAATGAAATGTGAGCAGAGATTGTGCCACTGCACTCCAGCATGGGTGACAGAGCTAGATACTGTAAAAGAAAGGAAGGGAAAAGAAAGGGTTGGCATGGAAAGAATTGGAATGGAATGGAATGGAGTGGAGTGGAGTGGAAAGGATTGAAATGGAATGGGATGGAATGGAATGGAATGGAGTGGAGTGGAGTGCAGTGGTATGGAGTTGAATTGAATGCAGTAGAGTAGAGTGGAGTGGAATAGAGTGGAATTGAATGGATTGGAATGGAATAGAATGGAATGATGAAATGAAATGTAAGCTGAGATTGTGCCACTGCACTCCAGCCAGGTTGATAGAGTGAGAACATGTAGAATGAAAGGAATGGATTGTAATGGAGTGCAGTGGACTGGAGTGGAGGCGAATGGGAAGGAGTGGAGTGGACTGGGATGGAATGGAATGCAGTGGAGTGGAGTGGAGTGGAGTGCAATGGAGGGGAATGGAATGGGATGGAATGGAATGGAGGGGAGAGGAGTGGAGTTGAGTGAAGTGGAGTGGAATGGAGTGGGATGGAATGGAGTGGAGTGGAGTGGAGTAGAGTGGAGTGGAATGGAATGGAATGGAATAGAATCGAATGGAAGGGAATGGAATGGAATCGAATGGTTAAATGAAAAGTGAGCTGAGATTGTGCCACAGCACTCCAGCCTGGGCGACAGAGTGAGATCCTATTGAAGGAAAGGAATGGAATGAAATGGAGTGGAATGGAATGAAATGGAGTGGAATGGAATGGAATGTAGGACAGTGGAGTGGACTGGAGTTGAGTGGAATGGAGTGGAGTGAAATGGGAAGGAATGGAATGGAACTGAGTGGAGTGGAGTGCAGTGCATTGGAATGCAATGGAGTCGAAGGGAATGCAATGGAATGGAATGGTGAAATGAAATGTGAGCTGAGATTGTGCAACTGCAATCCACACTGGGTGACAGAATGTGATCGTGATGAAAGAGAGGAATATAATGGAATGGAATGGAATGGAATAGAGTGGAATGGAATGGAATGGAATGGAACGGAACGGAACGGAACGGAATGGAATGGAATGGAATGGAATGGAATGGAATGGAATGGAATGGTTGGAATGTAGTGGAGCTGAGTGGAGGGGAGTAGAGTAGAGGGAAATGTAGTGGAAAGAATGGGATGGAATAGAAAGTAGTGGTGTGGAGTGGAGTGGCGGGGGATGGAGTGGAGTGGAGAGGAGTAGAATTGAGTGGAAAGAAAGGAAAGGAATGGAATGGAAGGGAATGGAGTGGAGTGAAGTGAAGTGGAGTGGAATGGAGTAGAGTGGAATGGAGAGGAGTGGATTGGACTGAAGTGGAATGGAATCAAATGGAATGGAATAGAATGAAATGGAATGGAATGGAAAGCAATGGAGTGCATTGGAGTGGTGTGGAATGCATATGAATGGAATGGAGCAGAGTAGAGTGTAGTGGAATGGAGTAGAATGGAATGGATTGGAATGGAATGGAATGGAATGATGAAATGAAATGTGAAGTGAGATTGTGCCACTGCACTACTACCTTGGTGACAGAGTGAGATCCAGTCAATGGAAAGGAATGGAATGGAATGGAGTGAAGTGGAGTGGAGTAGAGTGGAGTGCAGTAGAGTAGAATGGAATTGAATTGAATGGGATGGAATGGAATGTAGTCGAGTGTAGTGGAGTGAATTGGAGTGGAGTGGAATGGAGTTGAATGGAATGGGATAGAATGGAATGGATTAGAGAGAAGTGGAGTTGAGTGTAGTGTAGTGGAATGGAATGGAATGGAATGGAGTGGAATGGAATGGAATGGAATGGAATGGAGTGGAATGGAATGGAATGGAATGGAATGGAGTGGAATGGAATGGAATGGAATGGAATGGAATGGAATGGAATGGAATGGAATGGAATGGAATGGAAAAGTGGAATGGAGTAGAATCGAATGGAAAGGAAAGGATTAGAATGGAGTGGAGTGGAGTGAAGTGGAGTGGAGTGGAGTGGAATGGAGTGGAGTGGATTGGACAGGAATGGAATGGAATGGAATGGAATGGAATGGAATGGAATGGAATGGAATGGAATGAAATGGAGTGGAAGAGAATGAAATGGAATGGAATGGATGCAATGGAGTGCAGTGGAGCAGAGTAGAATGGAATGGAGTGGAGAGGAATGGAATGGAATGGAGTGGAATTGAGTGGAGTGGAATGGAGAGAGTGGAATGGAGAGGAGTGGAGTGGAATTGAGTGGAATGGAGTGGACTAGATTGGAATAGGATATAGTGGAGTGGGGTGGAGTGGGGTGGAGTGGAATGTGATGGAATGGTATGGGATGGAGTGGAATGGAGTGGTGTGGAGAGGATAGGTGTGTAACGGAGTGGAGTGGACAGGGGTGGAGTGGAATAAAATGGAATGGTGAAATGTAATGTGAGCTGAGATTGTGCCACTGCACGCCAGCCTGGGTGACAGAGGGAGATCCTGACGAACGAAAGGAGTGGAATGAAATGGGGTGGAATGGAATGGAATGCAGTGGAGTGGAGTTGAATGGAGTAAAGTGGAAGGGTGTGGAATGGATTGGAATGGAACGGAATGGAATGGAATGGAGTGGAGTGGTGTGGAGTGGAATAGAGTTTAATGCAGTGGAGGCGAGTGTTGTGGACTGGAGTGGGTTTGAGTGGAGTGGATTTGAGTGGAGTAGAGAGGAATGGCATTGAATGGAAAAGAAAGCAATAGAATGGAATTGAATGGAATCAAAAGGTGAAATGAAATGTGAACTGAGATTATGCCCCAGCTCTCCAGATTGGGTGAAAGAGTGAGATCCTTTCAAAACAAAAGAATGGAATGGAACGGAGTGGAATGGAATGCAATGGAACTGAATGGAGTGGAGTGGAGTAGAGTGGAGAGGAGTGAAGTGGAGTCGATTGGAGTGGAGTTGAGTGGAGTGGAATGCAGTGGAATGGAAAGGGATGGAATAGGATGGAGTGTAGTGTAGTGCAGTCGAGTGGAGTGGAGTGGAGTTGAATAGAATGGAATGGAATGGAATGGAATGGAATGGAATGGAATGGAATGGAATGGAATGGAATGGAATGGAATGCAATGGAATGGAATGCAATGGAATGGAGTGGAGCGGAGTGGACTGGAGTAGAGTGGAGTGGAATGGAATGGAATAGCATGGAATGGAAGGGAATGGAATGGAATTGAATGGCGAAATGAAATGTGAGCTGAGATTGTTCCACTGCACTCCAGCCTGGGTGACATAGTGAGATCCTGTCAAAAGGAAGGAATGGAATTGAATGGAGTGGAATGGAATGGAATGGAGGGGAGCGTAGTGGAGTGGACTTGAGTGGAATGGAGTGGAGAGGAATTGGAAGGAATAGAATTGAATTTAGTTGAGCAGAGTGGAGTGCAGTGGAGTGGATTGGAGTGTAAAGTATTGGAATGGAATGGAGTTGAATGGAATGAAATGGTGAAATGAAATGTGAGCGGAGATTGTGCCACTGCACTCCAGCCTGGGTGACAGAGTGAGATCCTGACGAAAGAAATAAATGGAATGGAATGGAGGGGAATGGATTGGAATGGAGAGTAGTGTAGGGGAGTGTAGTGGAGTTGAGTGGAATGGAGTAGACTGGAATGGGAAGGAATGGAATGGAATGCAGTGGAGTGGAGTGGTGTGGAGTGGAGAGGAGCGGAATGCAGTGGAGTGGAATGGAGTGGAGTGGAGTGGATTGGGGAGGAATGGAGTGGAAAGCAATAGAATGAAATGAAATGGCATGGAATGGAGAGGAATGGAATGGAATGGAGGGTAGTGTAGTTGAGTGGAGTGGAGTTTAGTGGAATGGAGTGGACTGGAATAGGAAGGAATGGAATGGAATGCAGTCGAGTGGATTGGTGTGGAGTGGAGGGGAGTGGAATGCAATGGAGTGGAATGGAGTGGAGTGCAATGAAGTGGAGTGGAGTGTAGTGCAGTGGATTTGGGTGGAATGGAGTGGAATGGAATAGAATGGAATGAAATGGAATGGAATGGAGTGGAATGGAATGGAATGGACAGGAGTTTAGTGGAGTGGAGTTGAGTGGAATGCAATGGACAGGAATAGGAATGAATGGAATGGAAGGGAGTGGAGTGGTGTGGAGTGGAGTGGAGTGGAATGGAGTGGATTGGAGTGGAATGGAGTGTAGTGTAGTGCACAGGATTAGAGTGGAATGGAGTGGAATGTAATGTAATGGAATGGAATGGAATGGAATGGAATGGAATGGAATGGCGAAATGAAATGTGAGCTGAGATTGTGCCACTGCTCACCAGCCTGTGTGAAAGAGTGAGATCCTGTTGAAAGAAAGGAATTAATTGGAATGGAGTGGAAATGGAATGGAATGGAATGGAGTGGACTGTAGTGGTGAGTGGAATGGAGTGCATTGGAGTGGAAAGGAATGGAAAGGAATAGGATGGAATGGAATGGAGTGGCCTGGAGTGGAGTGGAGTGGACTAGACTAGAGGGGAATGGAGTGTAATGGAATGGAATGGAAAGGAGCAGAGTGGAGTGGAGTGGTGTGGTATAGAGTGGAGTTGAATGGAGTGGAGTGGAATGGAGTGGAGTGGAGTGGATTAGAAGGGAGTGGAATGGAATGGAGTGGTGAAGAGAAATATGCGCTGAGATTCTGCCACTGCACTACAGACAGGTTGACAGAGTGACAACCCATTGAAATAAATGAATGGAATGGAATGGAGAAGAATGAAATGGAACGGACTGGAGTGGAGTGTAGTGGAGTGGAGTGCAATGGAGTGTAATTCAGTGGAGTGAAGTGCAATGGAGTGTAACTCAGTGGATTGGAGTGGAATGGGGTAGAATGGAATAGGATGGAGTGGAGTGGAGAGAACTAGAGTGGAAGGGAGTGGAATGGAATGGAATGGAATAGAACAAAAAGGAATAGGAGTGGAGAGGAGTGAAGTGGAGTGGATTGGAGTGGAATGGAAAGGGATGGAATGGGATGGAGAGGGGTGGAGTGTAGTGCATTGGAGAGGAGTGGAGTGGAGTGGAATGTAATTAAATGGAATGGAATGGAATGGAGTGGAGTGGAGTGGAGATGAGTGGAGTGGAGGGGAGAGGAGAACAATGGAGTGGAATGGAATGGAATGGAATTGAGTGGACTGGAGAGGAATGAAATGGAATGGAATGGAATGGAATGGAATGGAATGGAATGGAATGGAATGGAATGGAATGCAATGGAATGGAATGGAATGGAATGCAATGGAATGGAATGGAATGGAATGCGATAGAATGCAAAGGAATGGAATGGAATGGTGAAATGAAATGTGAGCTGATATTGTGCCACTGCACTGCAGCCTTGGTGAAAGAGTGAGATCTTGTCAAATGAAAGGAATGGAATGGAATGGAGTTGAGTGGACTGGAGTGGAGTGGAGTGGAGTAGAGTGGATTGGAGTAGAGTGTAGTGCAGTGGAATGGAATGGGATGGAATGGAATGAAGCAGAGTAGAATGCAGTGGAATGGAAAGGAGTGGAATGGAATGAGATGGAATGGAGTGGAGTAGAGAGAAGTGGAGTCTAGTGGAATGGAATGGAATGGAATTGATGGAATGAAGTGGAGTGGAGTGGAGTAGAGTGGAGTGGAATGGAATGGAATAGCATGGAATGGAAGGGAATGGAATGGAATTGAATGGTGAAATGAAATGTGAGCTGAGATTGTTCCACTGCACTCCAGCATGGGTGACATAGTGAGATCCTGTTAAAAGAAAGGAATGGAATGGAATGGAGTTGAATGGAATGGAATGAAATGGAATGGAATGGAATGGAATGGAATGGAATGGAATGGAACGGAATGGAATGGAATGGAATGGAATGGAACGGAATGGAATGGAATGGAGTGGAATGGAATGGAATGGAATGGAATGAAATGAAGTGGAGTGGAGTGGACTTGAATGGAATGGAGTGGAGTGGAGTGGAATTGGAAGGAATAGAATGGAATTTAGCTGAGCGGAGTGGAGTGGAGTGGATTGGATTGGAGTGGAAAGTAGTGGAGTGGAATGGAGTTGAATGGAATGAAATGGTGAAATGAAATGTGAGCTTAGTTGGTGCCACTGCAGTCCAGCCTGGGTGAATGAGATCGTGTCGAAGGAAATAAATATAATGGAATGGAATGGAATGGAATGGAATGGAATGGAATGAAATGGAGAGAAAAGGAATGGAGTGGTGTGGAGTGGAGTGGAGTGGACTGGAATGGAATGGAAGGGAATGAGAAGGTATGGAATGAGGTGGAGAGGAGTGGAATGGAGTAGAGTAGAGTGGAATGGAGTGGATAAGAATGTGATGGAATGGAATGCAGCAGAGTGGGGTGGAGTGCTGTGGAGCAGAGTGGAATGGAATTGATGGGAGTGGAATGGAGTGGAGTGGAGTGTACTGGAATGGAATGAAATTTAATGGTGAATTGAAATGCGACCTGAGATTGTGACACTGCACTCCAGCTAGGGTGAAAGAGTGAGATCCTATAAAAAGTAAAGAATGGAATAGAAAGGAGAGGAATGGAAAGGAAAGGTGTGGATTGGAGTGGAGTGGTGTAGGGTGGAGTGGAATGGTGTGGAATGGAATGGGATGGAATTTAATGGAATGGAGTGGAGTGCAGTGGAATGGAGTGGAGTGGAGTGGAACACAGTGGAATGGAATGGGATGGAATGGGGTGGAGTGGAGTGGAGTGGATTGGGGTGGAAAGGAGTGGAATGAAAGGAGTGGAGTGGACTGGAACGTGAAGGAATGGAATGGAATGGAGTGGAGTAGAGTGGTGTGGAGTGGAGATGAGTGGAATAGAATGAAATGGAATAGAATAGAATGCAGGTGAATGGAAGGAAATGGAAAGGTGAAATGAAATGTGAGCTGAGATTGCGCCACTGCACTCCAGCCTGGGTGACAGTGTGAGTTCCTGACGAAAGAAACAAATGGAATGGAATGGAGGGGAATGGAATGGAATGGAGTGGAGATTAATGGAGTGGAGTGGAATGGAGTGGACTGGAATGGGAAGGAATGGAATGGAATGCAGTGGAGTGGAGTGGTGTGGAGTGGACTGGAATGGAATGGAGTGGTATGGAATGGAGTGGAGTGGAGTGTAGTGGATTAGAGTGGAATAGATTGGAATGGAATGGAATGGTGAAATGAAATGTGAGCTGAGATTGTGCCACTTCTCTCCAGACTGTGTGAAATAGTGAGATTCAGTTGAAAGAAAGGAATTAATTGGAATGGAGTGGAATGGAATGGAATGGAATGGAATGGAATGGAATGGAATGGAATGGAATGGAATAGAATGGAGTGGACTGTAGTGGTGAGTGGAATGGAGTGCATTGGGGTGGAATGGAATGGATAGGAATATGATGGAATGGAATGGAGTGGGGTGGAGTGGAGTGGAGTGGAGTGGAGTGGAGTGGAGTGGACTACAGTAGAATGGAGTGGAATGGAATGGGAAGGAAGGGAAAGGAGCGGAGCAGAATGGAGTGTTGTGGAATAGAGTGGAGTTGAGTGGAGTGGAGTGGAACGGATTGGAGTGGAGTGGATTAGAATGGGGTGGAATGCAATGGAATGTTGAAGTGAAATATGAGCAGAGATTCTGCCACTGCACTACAGCCTGGTTGACAGAGTGAGAACCCATTGAAAGAAAGGAATGGAACGGAATGGAGAAGAATGAAATGAAATGGAATGGAGTGGAGTGAAGTGGAGTGGAATGCAGTGAAGTGTAGCAGAGTAGAATGGAGTAGAATGGAATAGGATGCAGTGGAGTGGAGAGAAATGGAGTGGAGTGGAAAGGAGTAGAATGGAATGGAAAGGAATGGACAGGAATAGGAGTGAAGCAGAGTGAAGTGGAGTGGATCGGAGTGGAATGGAAAAGGATGAAATGGGATGGAGTGGGATGGAGTGTAGTGCAGTGGAGTGGAGTGGAGGAGAGTGGAATGGAATGAAATGAATGGAATGGAATGGAATGGAATGGAATGGAATGGAATGGAATGGAATGGAATGGAGTGGGGTGGAGACGAGTGGAGTGGAGTGGAGAGTGATAAGGTGGAATGGAATTGAATGGAATTGAGTGGAGTGGACACGAGAGGAATGGAATGGAATGGAATGGAATGGAATGCAATGGAATGCAATGGAATACAATGGAATGGTGAAATGAAATGTAAGCTGATATTGTGCCACTGCACTCCAGCCTGGGTGAAAGAGTGAGATCATGTCGAAAGGAATAAAATGGAATGGAGTGGAATGGAAAGGAAAGGAATGGAATGGAATGGAATGGAATGGAATGGAATGGAATGGAATGGAATGGAATGGAATGGAATGGAATGGAATGGATAGGAGTGGAGTATAGAGGAGCTGAGTGGAGTGGAGTGGAGTGGAATGGAGTTGAATGGAATGGGATGGAGTGGAATGGAGTGGACTGGGGTGGACTGCAGTAGAGTGAAGTGAAATGGAGTGAATTGGAATGGAATGCAATAAGATGGAATGGAATCAATTGGTGTGAAATGGAGTGGAGTGGAGTGGAATACAGTGGATTGAAATGGACTGGAGTGGAGTGATGTTGTGTGGAGTGAAATGGAAAGGAATGGAATGAAGTGGAGTGGAATTGAGTGAAAAGGAATAGGATGGAATGGAAGAGAGTGGAGTGGAGTAGAGTGGAGTGGAGTGGAATAGAGTGGAGTGGAATGGAGAGGAGTGGAATGGAGTCTGGTGGAGTGGACCGCAGTATATTGGAAAGGAGTGGAATGGATTTGCATGGAGTGGAGTGGAGAGGAGAGGAGTTCAGTGGAGTGGAATGCAGTGGAGTGGAATAGAGTGGTGTGGAGTGGAGTGGAGTCGAGTGCAGTAGAGTTTAGTAGAGTTTAATGGAATGGCCTGAAGTGGCATGCGGAGGAATGGAGTGTAATATAATGGAATTGAAAGCAGTGGAGCGCAGTGGTGTGGATTGGTATGGATAGCACTGGAGTGGAGTGGAGTGCAGTGGAGTAGAGTGGAGTGAAGTGGAAAGGAGTGGAGTGGAGTGAAGTGGAAAGGAGAACAGTGGAGTGGATTGAAGTGGAAAGGAATGGAGTGGAGTGGAGTGGAATGGAGTCAAGTGGAATCGAATGGGATGGAATGGAATTGAGTGGAGTGGAGTGGAGTGGAATGGAGTGGAATGGAATGGATTGGAGTGGAGTGAAATGAAGAGGAGTGGAGTTGTATGGAATGGAATGGAATGGTGAAATGTATTGTGAGCTGAGATTGTGCCACTGCACTCCACCCTCACAGACAGAGCGAGATATTGTTGAAAGAAAGGAATGGAATGGAATGGAGTGGAGTGGAGTGGAGTGGAGTCTAGTAGAGTGGAATTTACTGCAATGGAATGGAATGGACTGGAAAGGAATAGAAAGGAGTGGAATGAAGTGGAGTTGAGTGGAGTGGAATTGAGTGGAAAGGAATGGGATGGATGGGGATTGAGTGGAGTGGAGTGGAGTGGAAATTAATGGAATGGAATGGGATGGAATGCAATGGAGTGGAATTGAATGGGATGGAATGCTGTGGAGTGGATTGGAGTGGAGTGTAGTGTAGTGGAATGGAATGGGATGGAATAGAGTGGAGTGGAGTGGAGAGGAGTGGAAGAGAGTGGAGTGGACTGGAATAGAGTGGAATGGATTGGATTGGAATGGAATGGAGTGCAGTGGAGTGGAATGGAGTGGAGTGGAGTGGAGAGCAGTGGAATGCAGTAGAATGGAAAGGGATGCAATGTAACCGAGTGGAGGGGAGTGGAGTGGAGTAGAGAGGAGTGGCATGCAATTGAATGAAATGGGATGGAATAGAATGGAGTGGAGTGGAGCGGAGTGGATTGCAATGGAGTGGAAAGGAATCGAATAGAATGGAATGGAATTTAATGGTAAAATGAAAGTTGAGCTGAGATGGTGCCACTGCACTC
Organism: Symphalangus syndactylus; assembly: GCF_028878055.3. Classification (NCBI taxonomy): domain Eukaryota; kingdom Metazoa; phylum Chordata; class Mammalia; order Primates; family Hylobatidae; genus Symphalangus; species Symphalangus syndactylus. The sequence goes on from NC_072440.2 coordinate 49,914,928, forward strand.
AAGCGTGGTTGACAGAGTGAGATCGTGTTGAAAGAGAGGAATGGAATAGAATGGAAAGGGAAGGAATGGATTGTAATGTAATGGAGTGCAGTGGAGTGGGTTGGAGTGTGGTGGTGTGGAGTGGAATGGGATGAAATGGAATGGAATGGAGTGCAGTGAAGTGGAGTGAAGTGTAGTGGAATGCAGTGGAATGGAATGAAATGGAGTGGAGTGGAGTGGAGTGGACTGGAGTGGATTGGAGTGGAATGGAGTGGAATGGAATGGAATGGAATGCAATCGAATGGAATGAAATGGAATGGTGAAATGAAATGTGAGACGAGACTGTCCCACTGCACTCCAGACTGGGTTACACAGTGAGATCCTGTCGAAAGAAAGGAATGGAAAGGAATGGAGTGGAATGGAATGGAATGGAATGGAATGGGGAAATGAAATGTGAGCTGAGTTTATACAACCACACTCCAGGCTGGGTGACAGAGTGAGATCCTGTCCCAAGAAAGGAACGGAATGGAATGGAGTGGAATGGAATGGAATGGAATGGAATGGATTGCAAAGGAGTGGAGGGTAGTGGAATGGAATGGAATAGAAAGGAGTGGAGTGCACTGGAGTGGAGTGGAATGGAGTGGAATGGAATTGCATGGAATGGAGAGGAGTGGAGTGGATTGGACTGGAATGGACAGGGATTGAGTGGGATGGAATCAAATGGCGTGGAGTGGAGTGGAATGGACTGGAGTGCAATGGAGTGCAGTGGAGAGGAGTGGAGTGGTATGGAATTGAATGGGAAGGAATGGGATGGAGTGGACTGGAGTGGAGTGGTGTTGAGTGGAGTGGAGTGAACTAGAGTCGAATGGAATGGAATAGAATGTAATGTTGAAACAAAATGTGAGATGAGATTCTGCCACTACCCTCCAGCAGGGTGACAGAGTGAGATCCTGTCAAAATAAGGGAAAGCAATTGAATGAAGTCGAATAAAATGGAATGGAATGGTATGCAATGGAATGGAGTGGACTGGAGTGGAGTGGAGTGGACTGGAGGGGAGTGGTATGGAGTGGGACAGAATAGGATAGAATGGGATAGAATGGAATGGAGTGGAGTGTAGTCGAGTGGAGTGGACTGGAATGGAGTGGATTATAGTGGAATGGAATGAAATGGAATGGAGTGGAATGGAATGGAATGGATTGGAATAGAGAGGAGTGGAGTGCAATGGAGTGGAATCGAATGGGATGGAGGGGAATGTAATGGAGTGGAATGGAGTGGAGTGGAGTGGAGAGGAGTAGAGTAGAATGGAGTGGAATGGAATTCGTTGGAATGGAATGGAATGCAGTAGATTGGAGTAGAGTAGAGAGGAATGGAGTGGAATGGAATAGAATGGAGTGGAGTGGGGTGTAGTGGAATGGAATGGAATAGAATTGGATGCAATGGAGTGGAGAGGAGTGGAGTGAAGTGGAGTGGAATGGAGTGGAGTGGACTGGAATGGTGTGGAATGGAGTGGAATGGAATGGTATGGAATGGAAAGGAGTGGAGTGGAGTGGTGTGGAGAGAATTGATTACGATAGAATGGAATGCAATGGAGTGGAGTGGAGTTGATTGGAGTGAAATGGAGAGGAATGGAATGGGATGGAGTGTACTGTAGTGGGGTGGTGTGGAGTGGAGTGGAGTGGAATGAAATTGAACGGAATGGAATGGTGAAAAGGAATGGGAGCTTAAATTGTGCTAATGCACTCCACCATGGGTGAGAGAGTGAGATCCTGTCCTCAAAATGGAATGGAATGCAATAGACTGGAACGGAATGGAAAAGAATGGTATGGAATGGAAAGGAATGGACTGGAGTGGAGTGGAGTGGAGTTGAATGGAATGGAAACGAATACAGTGGAATGGGATGGAGTGGAATGGAATGCAGTGGAATGGAATGGTGAAATGAAATGTGAGCTGATATTGTGCCACTGCACTCCAGCTAGGGTGACAGAGTGAGAAACTGTTGAGAGAAAGGAATGGAGAGCAACGGAGTGGAATGTAATGTAATGAAATTGAGCAGATTGAAGTGGAGTGGAGTGGAGGGGAATGGAGTGTAATGGAATGCAATGAAAATGGAATAGAACAGTGTTCAGTGGAGTTGAATGGAGCAGAGTGGATTGGGGTGGAATGTTATGCGATGGAATGGGGTGGAGTGGAGATGACTAGTGTGGAGTGGAGGGGAACACAGTGGAATCGAATGGAATGGAGAGGAGTGGATTGGAGTGGAGAGGGGTGGAGTGAAATGCAATGGAATGGAGTGGAGTGGAATGGAATGGAATGATGAAATGAAATGTGAGCTGAGATTGTGCCACTGCACTCTAGCCTGGGTGAAAGAGTGAGATCCTGTCAAAAGAAAGGAATGAAAAGGAGTCGAGAGGAATGGAATGGAATGCAATGGAATTCAGAGGAATGGATTGGAATGGAATGGAGTGGAGTTTAATGGAGTGAAGTGGAGTGGAATGGAATGGGATGCAGTGGAATGGAATGGAGTGGACTGAAGTGGAGTGGAGTGCAGTAGACGGGAGTGGAATGGAGTGGAATGCAATGGAATGGAATTCAATGGAGTGGAGTGGAGAGGAATAGAATGGAATGGAATGGAATGGAATGGTGAAATGAAATGTGCGCTGATATCGTGCCATGACACACTAGCCTGGGTGAGAGAGGGAGATCTTGTCTAAAGAAAGGAATATAATGGAATGGAGTGGAATGGAATGGAATGGAATGGAATGGAATGGAATGGAATGGAATGGAATGGAATGGAATGGAATGCAGTGGAGTGGAGTTTAGTGGAGTGGAGTGAAGTGGATTGGAGTGGAATAGAATGTTTTGGAATGGAATGGACTGGTGTGGAGTGGAGTGAAGTGGAGTGAAAAGGAATGGAGTGGAGTGAAGTTGCATGGATTTGAGCGGAGTGGAATGGAATGCAATGGAATAGAATGGAGTGGAGTGGAATGGATTGGAATTGAGTGAAATGGAATAAGATGTAATGAAATGGAGTGGAGCGGAGTGGAGTGGCGTGGAGTGGAGTGAAGTGGAGGGGAGTGGAATGGAGTGGAGTGGAATGGAGTGTGGTGGAGTCCAGTGTAATGGAATGAAATTAAAGGGAGTGGAGTGGAGAGGAGTGGAGTTGTGTGGAATGGCATGGAGTGGAGTGGAAAGGAGTGGAGTGGAGTTGAATGGAGTTTAGTGGAGTATTGTGGAGTAGAGTGGGGTAGTGTGGAGTGGAATGGAGTGTAATGGAATGGAGTGGAGTGGAGTGTAGTGGAATAGAGTGGAGTGGAGTGCAGAGGAGTGGAGTGGCCTGGAGTGGAAAGGGGGGAGAGGAATGGAGTGGAGTTGAGTGGAGTGCAATGGCATGGAGTAAAATGGAATGGGATGGAATGGAATCGATTGGAGTGGGGTGGGATGGAGTGGACTGGAATGGAGTGGAGTGGAGTGCACTGGAGAGGAGTGGATTTGAATGGAATGGAATGGTAAAATGAAAGGTCAGCTGAAATTCTGCCGCTGCACTCCAGCCTTGGTGACAGAGTGAATACCTATTGAAAGAAAGGGATGGAATGGAATGGAATGGAATGCAATGGAGGGGAATGCATTGGAATGGAGTGAGGTGGAGGAGAATGTAGTGGAGTGGAGTGGAGCAGAGAGGAGTGGAGTGGAATGGAATGGAATGCGACTGAGTGGAGTGGAGTGGAGTGGAGTTGAATAGAATGGAATGTAATGAAATGGAATGGAATGGTGAGATGAAATATGAGCTGCTAGTGGAACACTGTACTCCATCCCGGTTCACAGAGTGAAATCTTTTCGAAAGATATGAACGTAATGGAATGGAGTGGAATAGAATGGAATGGAATGGAATGGAACAGAGTGGAACTGAGTGGAGTGGAGTGGAATGGAGTCGAATGGAATGGGATTGAATGGAATGGAGTGGAGCAGAGTGGATTGCAGTGGAGTGGAGTGGAGTGGAGTAGATTGGAGTGGACTGGAATGGGATGGAATAGAAAGGAGTGACATGGAGTGGAGTGGAGTGGAATCGAGTGCTGTGAAAAGGAGTGAAGAGGAGTGAAGTTGCATTCAGTGGAGTGGAGTGGAACGGATTGGAATGGAATGGAATGGAATGGAGTGGTGTGGTGTGCAATTGAGTGGTGTGGAATGGAGTGGAGTGGAATGCAGAGGAGTGGAATGGAGTATGGTGGAGTGGAGTGGAGTGTGGCAGAATGGACTGGAATGGAATGAAATGGAATGAAATGTATTGGAGTAGAGAGGAGTGGGGTTGAGTGGAGTGGAATGGAGTGGTGTGGAGTTGAGTGGAGTGGAGTGGAATGGAGTTTACTGGACTGGAGTGGAGTGGAGGGGAGTGGAGTGGAGTGAAATGGAGTGTAACAGAATGGAATGGTATGGAACAGAGTGGAGTGGAGTGGAGTGGAATGGAGTGGATTGGAATGGAGTGGAACGGAGGCAGAATGGAAGGGAGAGGAATGGAGTGGAGTGTAGTGGCTTTGAGTGGAGTGGAGTGTAAAGGAGTGGAGAAGAATGGAGTGGAGTGGAGTTGAGTGGAATGGAGAGGAGTGGAGTGGATGGGAGGGGAGTGGAGTTGAATGGAATGGAATGGAATGGAATGGAGTGGTGTGCAGTTGTGTGAAGTGGAGAAGAATGTAGTTGAACGGAATAGAATGGAATGGAAAGGAATGGAATGGAATGGAAAGGAATGGAATGGAATGGAACGGAATGGAACGGAACGGAACGGAACGGAATGGAATGGAATGGAAAGGAATGGAATAGAATGGAATGGAATAGAATGGAATGGAATGCTGCAATGAAATGTGAGCTGAGACTGTGCCAATGCACACCAGCCTGCGTGACAGAGTGAGGTCCTGTAGAAAGAAAGGAATGGAATGGAATGGAATGGAGTGGAAGGAATGGAATGGTATTGAGTGGAGTGTAGTAAAGAAGAGTGTTGTGAAGTGAAATGGAGTGGAGTGGAGTGGAGTGGAGTGGAGTGGAATGTAGTGTAATGGAATGGAATGGATAGGAAAGGAATAGAGTGGAGTGGAATGTAGTGGAATGGAGTGGATTGGAGAGGAGTGGAGTGGAGTAGAATAGAGCGGAGGCGTGTGGAGTGGTGTAGAAACGAATTAAATGCAATTGAATGGATTGGAATGGAATAGTGAAATGAAATGTTAACTGAGATTGTGACAGTCCAATCCAACCTGGGTGACAGAGTGAGATCCTGTCGAAAGAAAGAAATGGAAAGGAATGGATTGGAATGGAATAGAGTGGAATGGAGTTGAATGCAATGGAGTGGAATGGAATGGAATGGAATGGAATGCAAAGGAATGGAATGCAATGGAAAGGAATGGAATGGAATAGAATGGAATGGAATGGATTGGAGTAGAGTGGAGTGGAATGGATCTGAATAGAATGGGTTAGAGTGGAATGGAATGAAATGGAGTGGCATGGAGTGGAGTGGAGTGTAATGGAAGGGAATGGAATGGGATTAAATGGAATGGAGTGGAGTGGAGTGGAGTGGAATGGAGTGGCATGGAGTGGAGGGGAATGGAAAGGAATGGATTTGAATGGAATAGAATGGAATGGAGTTGAATGCAATGGAATGGAATGGAATGGAATGCAATGCAATGGAATGGAATGGAATAGAATGGAATGGATTGGAGTGGAGTGGAGTGGAATGGATCTGAATCGAATGGGATAGAGTGGAATGGAATGAAATGGAGTGGCGTGAAGTGGAGTGTAATGGAGGGGAACGGAATGGGATTAAATAGAATGGAGTGGAGTGGAGTGGAGTGGAATGGAGTGGAGTGGAGTGGAGGGTAATCGAGTGGAATGGATTGTAATGGAATGGAATGGAGTGGAGTGGAATGGAATGGAATGGAATGGAATGGAATGGAATGGAATGGAATGGAAGAGTGAAACGAAATGTGAGATGATATTCTGCCACTGCACTACAGCCAGGGTGACAGAGTGAAAACCTGTCAAAAGAAATGAATGGAATCCAATGGAGAGGAATGTAATGTGATGGAAAGGAGTGGAGTTGAGAAGAGTGGAGTGTAGTGGAGTGGAAAGGAATGGGATGGATTGTAATTGAATGAAGTGGAGTGGAGTGGAGTGGAGAGGAGTGGAATGGAGTTGAGTGGAGTGCTATGGAGTGGAATGGAATGGAATGTAATGGAATGCAGTGGAGTGGAGTCCAGTGAACTGGAATGGAGTGGAGTGGAGCAGAATGGAATGTAATGTAATGGGATAGCAAAATGAAATATGAAATGACATTGTGCCACTGCACTCCAGGCTGGGTGACAGAGTGAGGTCCTGTTGAAAGACAAGAAAGGAATGGAATGGGGTGGAATGGAATGGAATGGAATTGAGTGGAGTAGAGTGTTGTGGAGTGGAATGGAATGGATTAGAATGGAATGGGATGGAATGGAATGATGTGGTGTGGACTGGAGTGGAGTGGAAAGGAGTTGAGTGGAGTGGAGTTGCGTGGAGTTGAGTTCCGTGGAGTGGAGTGGATATGAGTGGAATTGAATGGAATGGAACAGAATTGAGTGGAGTGGAGTGGACTGGACTGGATTAGAGTGGAATGGATTGGAATGGAATAGGAAGAAAATTAATGGATTGTAGTGTAATGGAGTGGATTGGAGTGGAGTGAAATGGAGGGGAGAGGAGTGGAGTGGAATGGAGTGGAATGGAACGGGTTTGAATGGAATGGAGGGGAGTGGAGTGGAGTAAAGTGGAGTGGAATGGAGTGGAATGGAATAAAGTAGAGTCGAGTGGTAGGGAGTGGAGTGGATGGAGTGGAATCCAGTGGAGTGCAATGGATTGGAATGGAGTGGAATGGAGTGCAGTGGACTGGATGGAGTGGAGTGCAGTGCAGTGGAAAGGAGTTGAGTAGAATGAGCTGGAATGTAATGGAATGGAGAGGAGTGGAGTGGAGTGAAATGGAGTGGAGTGGAGTGGAATGGAAAGTAATGGAATGGAATGGGATGGAATGGAATAGAATGGAATGGTGAAATGAAATGTGAGCTGAGATTGTGCCCCTGCACTACAGACTGGGTCACAGTGAGGACTTGTTGAAAGAAAGGAATGAAAGGGAGAGGAATTGGTAGGAAAGCAATGGAGTGGAGTGGAATGCATTGGAGTGGAATGGAGAGGTGTAGAATTGAATGGAATTGAGTGGAGTGGAGTGGAGTTGATGGAAATGGATTAGGATGTGATGGAATGAAGTGGAGTTGATTGGAGTGGAGTGGAGAGGAACGGAGTGGAATGGAATGGAATGGAATTGAGTGGAGTGGAGTGGATTAGAGGGAAAAAAATGGAATGGAATGGAATGCAATGGAATGGAATGGAATGGTGAAAGGAAAGGTGAGCTGATATTGTGCCAGTGCACTCCATCCTTGGGGAGAGAGCGAGATCCTTTCGAAAGAAAGGCATATAATGGAATGTAGTTGAATGGAATGGAATGGAATGGAAAGGAGTGTAGTGGAGACGCGATAAGTGGAGTGGAGTGGAATGGATTCGAGTGGAATGGGATGGAATGGAATGGAGGGGAGTGGAGTGGATTGCAGTCGAATGTAGTGAAGTGGTGTGAAATGGAGTGGACTGCAATGGGATGGAATGACATTGAGTGGTGTGAAGTGGACTGGAGTGGAATGGGGTGGATTGAAAAGGAGTGGAGTGGAGTGGAATGAAGTTGCGTGGAGTGGAGTGGAATGGAATGGAACAGAGTGGAGTGGAGCGGAGAGGAGTGGAAATGAGAGAAATGGTATAAGATGGAATGGAAGAGAGTGGAGTGGAGTGGAATAGAGTGGAATGGATTGTAGAGGAGTGGTAAAGATTGTGGTGCAGTGGAGGGCAGGGTGGTGTAATGGAGTAGAATGGAACGGAATGGAATGGAGTGGAGTCTAGCGGAGTGGAATGCAATGAGAGCAGCGGAGTGGAGTGGAGAGGAGTGGAATGGAGGGGAGAGAAATGGAGTGGAGTGGAGAGGAGTGGAGTAGAGTAGAGTGGAATTGAGTGGATTTGAAAGTAGTGGAAGGTAGTGCATTGATTGGAATGGAGTGGGGTGGAGTGGAATGGAGTGGAGTGGAATAGAATGGGATGGAATGAAATGGAGTGGAGTGGAGTGGAGTGGAATGGATTGGACTGCAATGGAGGGGAGTGGAGTGAAGTGGAGAAGAGAGGAGTTTCATAGAATGGAATGTATTGGAATGGAATGGTGAAATGAAATGTGAGCTAAGATTGTGCCACTGCATTACAGTCTCACTGACAGACTGAGATACTGTCGACAGAAAGAAATGGAATGGAATGGAAAGAAACGGAGCGTAGTGGAGTCTAGTGTAGTGGCATGGAGTGTAAAGGAAAGGAATGGACTGGAAAGAAATAGAATAGAATGGTGTGAAGTGGAGTTGAGTGGAGTGGAATGGAGTGGAAAGGAATGGGAAGAATTGGGATTAATTCGAGACGACTAGAGTGGAATGAAATAGAATGGAATAAAGTGGAATGGCATGGGATGGAATGGAATGGAATGGAATGGAATGGAATGGAATGGAATGGAATGGAATGGATTGGAGTGGAGTGAAGTGGAGCGGAGTGGAGCAAAGTGGAGTGGAGTGGAATGGAGTGGACTGGAATGGATTGGAATGGAAAGGAGTAGAGTGGACTGGAGTGGAGTGGAATGGAGTGGAGTGGAGAGGAGTGGAGGGGAGTGGAGAGGATTGGAGAGGAGTGGAGGAGAGTGGAGAGGAGTGGAGTGGAGTAGAGAGGAGTGGAATGCAATTGGATGGAATTGGATGGAATGGAATGGATTGGAGTGGAGTGGAGATGAGTGGAGAGCAATGGAGTGGAATGAAATGGAATAGAATTAAATGAAATGGATTGGTGAAATGAAAGGTAAGCTGAGATGTTGCCACTGGACTCCTTCCTGGGTGACAGAGTGAGATCCTGTCGAAAGAAAGGAATGGAATGGAATGGAATGGAATGGAATGGAATGGAATTTAGTAGACTGGAATGGAGTGGAGAGGAATGGAGTGGAATGGAATGGAATGGAATTGACTGGATTGGAGTGGAGTAGGTTGGAGCAGAATGAAATGGAATGGACTGGACGGGAATGGAATGGAATGGAATGCAATGGAATGGAATGGTGCAATGAAATGTGAGCTGATATTGAGCCACTGCACTCCAGCTTGGATGAGAGAGTGAGATACTGTCGAAAGAAAGGAATGGAAGGGAATGGAGTGGAATGGAATGGAATGGAATGGAATGGAATGGAATGGAATGGAATGGAATGGAATGGAGCTGAGTAGACTGGAGTGGAGTGGAGAGGAATGGAGGGGAATGGAATGGAATGCAATTGAGTGGAGTGGAGTGGTGTGGGTTGCAGCAGAATGAAATGGAATGGAATGGAATTGAGTGGAGTGGAGTGGGTTGGGGCAGAATGAAATGGAATGGACTGGACTGGACTGGAATGGAATGGAATGCAATGGAATGGAATGGTGTAATGAAATGTGAGCTGATATTGAGCCACTGCACTCCAGCCTGGGTGAGAAAGTGAGATCCTGTCGAAAGAATGGAATGGAATGGAGTGGAATGGAACGGAGTGGAGTGGAGAGGAGCTGAGTTGAGTGGAGTGGAGTGAAGTGGAATGGAGACGAATGGAATGGGATGCAATGGAATGGAGTGGAGTGGAGTCGATTGCAGTCGAGTGGATTGAAGTGGAGTGAATTGCAGTGGAATGCAATGGGATGGAATTGAATGGAGTTGTGTGAAGTGGAGTGGAGTGGAGTGGAATGGAGTGGATTGAAAAGGAGTGAAGTCGAATGAAGTCGCATGTAGTGGAGTGCAATGGAATAGAATGGAGTGCAGTGCAATGGAATGGAATGGAGTGGAGTGGAGTGCAGTGGAGTGGAATTGCTTGAAATTGAATAGGATGGAATGGAAGAGAATGGAGTGGAGTGGAACGGAGTGGAATAGAGTAGAGTGGAATGCAGCAGAGTGCAATGGAGTGTGGTGGAGTGGAGAGCAATGTGATGCCATGGAGTGGAATGGAATGGTACGGAATGGACTGGGGTGGAGAGGAGTGGAGTTTGGTATAGTGGAATGCAGTGGAGTGGAATGGAGTGGTGGTGTCTGCAGTGGAATCGTGTGTTCTGCAGTGGAGTCGAGTGGAGTAGAGTTTAGTAGAGTGGAGTGGACTGTCCTGGGGTGGCGTGGAGGGGAATGGAGTGTAATGGAATGGAATTGAATGGAGTGGAGTGCAGAGTAATGGAATGTTATGGAGAGCAATGGAATGTAGTGTAGTGGAGTTGAGTAGAGTGGAGTGGAATGGATTGGAGTGGAGTTGAGTGGAATGGAGTGGAGTGGAGTAGAGTGGAATGGAGTGGAGTGGAAAGGAATGGGATGGAATGGAATAGAGTGGAGTGGAATGGAGTTGACTGGAAAGGAGTGGATTGGAGTGAAGTGGAGAGGAGTGGAGTGGAATGGAATGGAATGGAATGGAATGGAATGGAATGGAATGGAATGGTGAAATGAAATGTGAACTGATATTGTTTCAAAGCACTCCAGCCTGGGTGCCAGAGTAAGATACTCTCGAAAGATAAGAATGGAATGAAAGGAGTGGAATGGAATGGAATTGAGTGGAGTGGAGTGGAGTGGAGTGGAGTGGAGTGGAGTGGAATGTAGTGGAATCGAATTGTATGGACTGGATTGGAGTGGAGTGGAATGGAGAGGACTGGAGTGCAGTGCAGTTGAATTGGGTGGGATGGACTGGGATGGAATGGAACGGAGTGGACAGTTGTGGAGTGGAATGGAGTGGAGTGGAACGGCGTGGAATTGAGTGGAGTTGAGTGGAAAGGAATGGAATGGAGTGGAATGGAATGGAATGGTATGGAGTGGAGTGGAGTCGAGTGGAATGGAGTAGAATGGAATTGTATGAACTTGAGTGGAGTGGAGTGGAATGGAGTGGAGTGGAGTGGAATGGAGTGAAGTTGAGTGGAGTGCAGTGGAATGGGGTGGGATGGAATGGGTTGGAATGGAATGCAGTGTAGTGTTGTGGATTGGAATGCAGTTCAGTGGAATGGAGTGGAATGTGGTTGTGTGGAGTGGAATGGAATGGAATGGAATGGAACGGAATGGAGTTGAATGGAATGGAATGGAATTGTGAAATGAAGTGTCAGTTGAGATTGTGCCATTGCTCTCCATCCTGTATGACAGAGTGAGATCTTTTCAAAGGTAGGGAATTAAATGGAATGAAGTGGAATCAAATGAAATGCAATTGAGTGGAGTGGAGTAAAATGGAACAGATTGGGATGGTATGGAATCGAATACAGTGGAGTGGAGTGGAATGGAATGAAATGGAATGGGATGGAATTGGATGGAATGGACTGGAGTGGAGTGGTGTGAAGTGGAGTAAATTGGAATAGAGTGCAATGGAATGGAATGGAGTGGAATGGAATGGAATGGAATGGACTGGAGTGTTGAAATGAAATGTGAACTGAGGTTGTGCCACTGCACTCAAGCCAGGGTGACAGTGTGAGATGGTGTCACAAGAAAGGAAAAGAATGCAATGGAGTGGAATGGAATGGAATGGAATGGTATGGAATGGAACGGATTGGAGTGTAGTGGAGTGGAGTGGAGGGCAGGGGAGTGGAGTGGAATGGAATGGAGTGGAATGGAGTGGAATGGAATGGAGTGGAGTGGAGTGGATGCAGTGGAATGGAGTGGAGTTGAGTGGAGTGCAGTGGAATGGAGTGGGATGGAATGGGTTGGAATAGAATGGAGTGTAGTGTTGTGGATTGGAATGCAGTTCAGTGGAATGGAGTGGAAAGCGGTGGTGTGGAGTGGAATGGAATGGAACAGAATGGAACAGAACGGAATAGAATGGAATGGAATGGTGAAATGAAATATGAGTTGAGATTGTGCCATTGCACTCCATCCTGCGTGACAGAGTGAGATGTTGTCAAAAGAAGGGAATTAAATAAAATGTAGTGGAAACAAATGCAATGCAATGGAATGGAGTGGAGTGGAGTGGAACAGATTGGTATGGTATGGAATGGAATAGAGTGGAGTGGAGTGGAGTGGAATGGAGTGAAATGGAATGAGATGGAATTGGATGGAATGGGCTGGAGTGGAGTGGTGTGGGGTGGAGTAAACTGGAACAGAGTGGAATGGAATGGAATGGAATGGAATGGAATGGAATGGAATGGAATGGAATGGAATGGAATGGAGTGCTGAAATGAAATGTGACCTGAGATTGTGACACTGCACACCAGCCTGGGTGACAGTGTGAGATGCTGTCACAAGAGAGAAAGGAATGGAATGGAGTGGAGTGTTGAAGTGAAATGTCAACTGAGATTGTGCCACTGCCTGCCAGCCTGGGTGAAAGTGTGAGATGCTGTTGCAAGAAAGGAAAGGAATGGAATGGAATGGAGTGGAATGGAATGGAATGGAATGCTATGGAATGGAATGGAATGGAATGGAATGGAATGGAATGGAATGGAATGGGATGGAATGGAATGGAATGGATAGGAATGGATTGGAGTGGAGTGGAGGGCAGGGGAGTGGAGTGGAATGGAATGGAGTGGAATGGAATGGAGTGGAGAGGAGTGCAGTGGAGTGGAGTGGAATGGAGTGGCATGGAATGGCATGGAATGGAATGGGGTGGAGTGGAAAGGGATGGAGTGGAATATAGTGGAATGGAGTGGAACTGAATGGAATGGAATGGAGTGCAGTGGAATGGAATGGATTGGAATGCAATGCAATGGAATGGGACAGTGAAATGTAATGTTAGCTGCAATTGTGCCACTGTACTACAGCCAGGGTGACACAGTGAGAACCTGTTGAAAGAAATGAATGGAGTGGAATGGAGTGGAATGGAATGGAACAAAATGGAACGGAGTGGAGTATAGTGGAGTGGAATGGACTGGAGTGGTTTGTAATGGAGTGTAACTGAATGGAATGTAATGGAATAGAATAGAGTGGAGTGGAGAGGAGTGGAGTGGTGTGGAGTGGAGTGTAATGGAGTGGAAAGGAATGGGAAGGAGAGGAGTGGAGTGCAGTGGAATGGAGAGGAATGCAATCAAATGGAGACGAGTGGAATTTGGTGGAGTGGAGTGGAATGGAGTGGAATGGAATGCAATGGAAAGGAATAGAATAGAGTGGAGTGGAGTGGAGGGGAGAGGAATGGCATGGAATGCAATGGAAAGGAAAGTAGTGGAGTGGAGAGGAGCGGAGAGGAGTGGAGTGGAAAGGAGTGGAGTGGAATGGAATGTTGTAGAGTGGTGTGGAGTGGAGTGGAATGAAGTGTAGTGGAGTGTAGTGAAATGGAGTGTCGTCCAGTTGAGTGAACTGGCGTGGAGTGGAATGGAGTCTAATGGAATGGAATGGAATGGAACGGAAGAAAGTGAAATGGAGTGCAGTGAGTGTAGTGGAATGTACTGGAGTGGAATGGAGTTGAGTGGAGTGGAGTGGAGTGGAGTGGAGTGGAGTGGAGTTGAGTGGAGTGGGGTGCAGTGGACTAGAGTGGAATGTAATGGAATGGAGTGGAGTGGAGAGGAATGGAGTGAAGTGGAGTTTAGAGGAATTTAATCAAGTGGAAGGGAATGGGATGGAATGGAATGCAGTGGAATGGAGTGGAAATGAGTGGACTGGAATGGAGTGGAGGAGAGTGGATTGGAGTGGAGTGGAATGGAATGGAATGGAATAGAATGGAATGAAATGGAGTGGAATGGAAAGGTATGGAATGGAATGATGAAAATCAATGTGAGATGAAATTGTGCCACTGCCCTCCAGCCTGGGTGACAGAGTGTGATCCTTTCGAAGAAAAAGGAATGGAATGGAATGGAGTGGAGTTGAGTGGAGTGGACTGTAGTGGAATGGATTGGGATGGAATGGAATGGAGTGGAGTGGAGAGGATTATAGTGGAGTGGAACGGAGTGGAAAAGAACGGGATGGAATGGAATGGAGTGGAGTGGAGAGGAGTGGAATGGAATGGAATGGAGTGGAATGGAATGGAATGGACGGGAATGGAATGGTGAAATGAAATGTGAGCCAGTATTCTGACAGAGGACTCCAGCCTGGGTGCCAGAGTAACATCCTGTAGAAAGAAAAGAATGGAATGAAAGGAGTGGAATGGAATGGAATGGAATGGATTCAAATGGAACGGAATGGAGTGGAGTGGAGTGGAATGTAGTGGAATGGAATTGGTTGGACTGGAGTGGATTGGAGTGAAATGGAGTGGAGCGGAGTGCAGTGCAGTGGAATGGGGTGGCATCGAATGGTATTTATAGGAAAAGAGTGGAGTGTTGTGGGGTGGAATGGGGTGGAATGGAATGGAGTGGAATTGAGTGGAGTGCAGTGGAATGGAATGGAAGGGAATGCAACGGAATGGAATTTAATGGAATGGAATGGAAGGAATGGAATGGAATGGAATGGAGTGGACTGGAGTGGAGTGCAGAGGAATGGAGTGGAATGTAGTTGAATGGAATTGGATGGGCTGGAGTGGAGTGGAGTGAAATGGAGTGGAGTGGAGTGCAGTGCAGTGGAATGGGGTGGGATGGAATGGAATGGAGTGGAGTGTCGTGGAGTGGAATGTAATGGAATGAAATGGAAGTAATGGAATTGAATGGTGTGGAGTGGAGTGGAGAGGAGTGGAATACAGTGGATTGGACCTGGATGGCTGGAGTGGAGTGGAGAGGAATGTATTAGAGTGGAGTGCATTGCCATGGAATGGGATGGGACGGAATGGGTTGTAATGCAATGGAATGGTGTGTTGTAGATTGGAATGGAGTGGAGTGGAATGGAGTGCAATGGAGGGGAGTGGAGTGTAATGGAATGGAATGGAATGGAACGAAACAGAATGGAATGGAATCGATTGGAATGGAAGAGAATGGTGAAATGAAATGTGAGTTGAGATTGTGCCACTGCAGTCCAGCCTGGGTGACAGAGTGAGATCTTGTAGAAAGAAAGGAATGGAAGGGAATGGAGAGGAGTCGTACGGAGTGGAGTGAAGAGGAATAGAGTGGAATGGAGTGGCATGGAATTGAATTTAATGAAGAGGAATGAAGTGGAGTGGAGAGGAGTGGAGTGGGGTGGAATAGAGTGAAGTGGAATGCAGTGGTGTAGAGTGCAGTGGATGGAGTGGAATGGAGTGAAGTGGAGTGCAGTGGAGTGCCATGGAGTGGAATGCACTGTAATGGAATGGAATGGAACAGAGTGGAGTGGAGTGCAGTGGAGTGGAATGGAGTCGAGTGGAGTGTAATGGAGTGGAGTGGAATGGAGTTGAGTGGAGTGGAGTGGAGTGGAGTCGAGTGGAGTGGACTGGAGTGGAATGAAATGGAATGGAATGGAGTGGAGTGGAGTAGAGTGGAGTGGAATAGAAAGCGATGTACTGAAATGGCGTGGACTGGAGGGGAATGGAATGGATTAGAGTGGTATGGAGTGGAGTGGAGTGTAAAGGAATGGAATGGAATGGAATGGAGTGGAAAGGAGAGGAGTAGAGTGGAATGGAGTGGAGTGGAGTGGACTGGAGTGGAATGGAGAGGAGTTGAATGGAGTTGAGTGGAGTGGAGTGTAATGGCATGGGATTGGATGGAATGGAGTTGAGAGGAGTGGAATGGGGTCTACTGGAATGGAGTGGAGTGGAGAAGGGTGGAATGGAATGGAATAGAATGGAAAGGAATGGAATGGAATGGAATCCAATTTTGAAATGAAATGCGACCTGAGATTGTGCTACTGCATTCCAGCCAGTGTTACAGAGTGAGATCCTGTTGAAAGAAAGGAATGGAATGGAATGGATTGGAGTGAAGTGGAGTGGAGGGGAGTGCAGTGGAATGAAGTGTAATAAATGGAATGGAGAGGAATGGAATGGAGTGTAGTGGAGTGGACTGCAGTGGAATTGAATGGAATGGAATGCAATGGATTCGAGGGGAATGGAATGGAACGGTGAAATGAAATATGAGCTGAGATCGTTCCAGTGCACTCGGCCCTGGGAGACAGAGTGAGATCCTGTTGAAAGAAAGGAATGGAATGGAATGGAATGGAATGGAATGGAATGGAATGGAATGATGAAATGAAATGTGAGCTAATATTGTGCCACTGCACTACAGCCTGTGTGCCAGAGTGATATCTTGTTGAAAGAAAGGAATGGAATGGAATGGAGTGGAATGGAATGCAATTTAGTGGCGTGGAGTGGAGTCGATTGGCGTGGAGTGGAATGGAGTGTAATGGAAGGGAATGGAATGGAATGAAATGGAATGGAGTGGAGTGGAATGGAATGGGATGGAGTGGAATGGAATGGAATGGAATGGAATGCAATGGAATGGAATGGAGAAATGAAAAAAGAGCTGAGATTGTGCCACTGCACTCCAGCCTGTGTGACAGAGAGAGAACATGTCGAAGGAAAGGAATGGATTGGAATGGTGTAGAATGGAATGGAATGGATTGGAAAGGAGTGGAGTAGAGTGAAGTTGAGTGGAGTGGAGTGGGGTGGAATGGAGTGTAATGGAATGCAATGGAATGGAAAAGAACAGAGTGGAGTGTAATACAATGGAGTGGAGTGGAATGGAGTGCAAAGTAATGGAATGGAATGGGATGGAGTGGGGTGGAGTGGAGTGGAATGGAGTGGAATGGAATGGAATGGAGAGGAGTTTAGTGGAGTGGAATGGAATGGAATGGAATGGAATGGAATGGAATGGAATGGAGTGCAATGGAATGCTATGGTGAAATGTAATGCGAACTGAGATTGTACCAGTGCACTTCAGCCTGGGTAACAGAGTGAGATCCTGTCGAAAGAAATGATTGGAAAGGAGTGGATTTGAAAGGAAGGGAATGGAGTGCAATGGAATGGAATGGAAAGGAGTGGAGTGGAGAGGATTGGAGTGGAATGCAGTGGAATCGAATATGATGGAGTTGAATGGAATGGAGTGGAGTGGAGTGGAGTTTAGTGGAGTGGAGTGGAATGGGATGGAATTGTGTAATGAAATGCGAGCTGAGATTATGCCATTGAACTCCAGCCTGGGTGACAGAGTGAGATTCTGTCGAAAGAAAGCAAAAAATGGAATGGAATGGAGTGAAGTGGAGTGCTGTGGAATGGAGTGGAATGAATGGGATGGAATGGAATGAAATTGAGTGAAGTGGAATGGAATAGAAAGGATTTGCATGGAATGGGATGGCATGGAATGGAGTGGAGTGGAGAGGAGTGGAGTGGGGTGGAATGGAGTGGAATGGAATGAAATGGAATTGAATGGAGTGGAGTGGAACGGAACGGAACGGAACGGAATGGAATGGAATGGAATGGAATGGAATGGTGAAATGAAATGTGAGCTGAGATTTTGCCACTGCACTCCAGCCTGGGTGACAGGGTGAGATCCTTTCGAAAGAAATGAATGGAATGTAAAGGAGAGGAATGGAATGGACTGGCGTGGAGTGGAGTGGAATGGAATGGGATGCAATGGAATGGAATGGAGGGGTGTGGAGTGGAGTGGAGCGGAGTGGAGTGGAGTTGAATGGAGTGGAAAAGAATGGAATGTAATGTAGCGGAGTGGAGCAGAGAGGATTGGAGAGGAATGGAAGATAATGGAATAGATTGGAATGGAATGGAATGGAATGGAATGGAATGGAATGGAATGGAATGGAATGGAATGGAATGGAATGGTGACATCAAATGTGAGCTGAGATTCCACAAATGCACTCGAGCCTGGTGACAGAGTAAGATCCTCTCGAAGAAAAATGAATGGAATGTAATGGAGTGCAATGGAATGGAATGGAGTAGAGTGTCATGGAGAGGAGTGGAGTGCAATGGAGTCAAAAGGAATGGGATATAATGGAATTGAGTGAAGTGGAGTGGAGTGGATTGTAGCGGAATGGAATGGGATGGAATGGAATGGAGTGGATTAGAAAGGAGTGCAGAGGAGTGGAAGGGAGGGGAATCAACTGGGAGGGAGTGGAATGGAATGGGGTGGAGTGGAGTGGAGTGGAGTTGAAAGGAATGGAATGGAATGGAATGGAATTGTATGGTGAAATGAAACGTGAGCTGTGTTTGTGCCACTGTACTCCAGCCTGGGTGACAGAGTGAGATCCTGTTGAAAGAAAGGAATGGAATGGAATGGATTGGGGTGGAGTGGAGTGGAGTGGAGTGGAGTAGAATGGCGTGGAATTTAATGGGATGGAATGGAATGGAGTGGAGTGAACAGGAGTGGAGTGGAGTGGAATTCAGTGGAAGGAAATGGAATGGAATGGAGTGGAATGGAGTGGAGTGGAGAGGAGCGGAGTGGAGAGGAATGGAGTGCAGTGGTATGGAGTAGTGTAGAATGGAGTGGAGTGGAATGAAGTGGAGTGGAGTGGAGTTGCATGGAGAGGAATGGAGTGTAATGGAATGGAAAGGAATGGAACGGAGTGGAGTGGAATGGAGTGGAGAGGAATGGAGTGGAGTGGAATGGAGTAGTGTAGAGTGGAATGGAGTGAAGTGGAGTGGAATGAAGTGGAGTGGAGTTGAATGGAGTGGAATGGAGTGCAATGGAGTGGAATGGAATGGAACGTAGTGGAGTGGAGTGGAATGGAGTTGAGTTGAGAGGAGTGGAGTGCAGTAGAGTGGACGGGAGTGGAATGAACTGGAGTGGAGTGGAGTGGAGCTGAGTGGAGTGGAGTGGACTGTAGTGGACTGCAGTGAGATGGGATGGAACAGAATGGAGTGTAGTGCAGTGGAATGGAGGTGAGTGGAGTGGTATGCAGTGAAATAGAGTGTAAAGGAATGGATTGGTATTGAATGGAGTGAAGTGGAGTGGAGTGGAATGGAGGTGAGTAGAGTGGAGTGGATTGGAATGCAATGGACAGGATTGGAATGGACTGGAGTGGGATGGATTTCAGTGGAGTGGGGTGGAGTGCTGTGGACTGGTGTAATGGAATGGAATGGAGTAGAGTTTAGTGGAGTGGAGTGGAATCAAATGGGAAGGAATGGAATGGAGTGGAAGGGATAGGTATGGTATGGACTGGAATGGAGTGGAGTAGAGTGGAATAAAATCGGACTGAATGGAATGCAGTGGAGTGGAGTGGAATTGATTGGACTGGAATGGAGTGGAGTGGAGTAGAGTGGAGTGGAGTTGAATGTAATGGAAAGGAATGGAATGAAATTGTGAAATGAAATGTGAGCTTAGATTGTGCCACTGCACTCCATTCTGAGTGACAGAGTCAGATCCCCTCAAAAGAAAGGAATGGAATGGAATGGAGTTGATTGGAGAGGAGTGGAGTTGATTGGAGAGGAGTGGAGTGGAGTGCAGTGGAATGGAGTGTAATAAATGGAATGGAATGGAATGGAATAGACAAAAGCGGAGTAGAGTGGAGTGAAGTGGAGAGAAGTGAAATGGAGTGTAGTGGAGTGGGGTGGAATGGAGTGGAATCGAATGCATTGGAGTGGAATGGAGTAGAGTGGAGTGGATTGGAATGGAAAGGAATGGAATGGGATGGAATGCAATGAACTGGAGTGGATTGGAATGGAGTGGAGTTGAGTGGAGTGCAATGGAATGGTACGGAATGGAATGGTGAAATGAAATGTGAGCTAAGATTGTGCCACTGCAGTCCTGCCTGGCTAACAGAGTGAGACCTTGTTGAAAGAAAGGAATGGAATGGAATCAAGGGGAATGGAATGGAATGGAATGGAATGGAGTGGAGTGGAGTGGTGTGGAGTGCAGCGGAGTGGAATGGAGTGGAATGGACTGCTATGTAATGGAATGCAATGGACTGGAGTGGAGTGGATTGGAGTCCAATGGAGTGGAGTGGAATGGGATGGATTAGGATGGAGTGGACTGGAGTGGAGTGGAATGGAATGGAGTGGAGTGGAGTGGGATGAAATGGGATGGAATGGAATGGAGTGGAGTGGAGTGGAATGGGATGAAATGGGTTGGAATGGAATGGATTGGAGTAGAGTGGAGTGGATTTCAGTGGAGTGGAGGGGAGTGGAGTGGAATGGAGAGAATAGAATTTCTTGGAATGGAATGGAGTGGAGAGGAATGGAATGGAAAGCAATGGAATGGAACGGTGAAATGAAATTTGAGCAGAGATTCTGCCAGTGCACTCCAGCCAGAGTGACAGAGGGAGAACCTGCCAAGAGAAAGGAATGGAGTGTAAAGTAGTGGAATGGAATGCCATGGAATGGAATAGAATAGATAGGGTAGGAGTGGAGAGGAGTGGAGTGGAATGGAGAGGAAAGGAATGGGATCGAACGGGTTGGAGTGTAGTGGAGTGCGGTGCAGTGGAGTGGAATGGAGTGGAATGGAATGGAAGGGAGCAGAGTGGAGTGGAATGGAGTTGAGTGGAAAGAAGTGGAAAGGAATGGGATGGAATGCGATGGAGTGGAGTTGAGTGGTGTGGAGTCGAGTGGAATGGAATGGAGAGGAAAGGAGTGGAGTGGAGTGCAGTGGAATGGAATGGTGAAATGAAATGTGAGCTGAGATTGTGCCAGTGCACTCCAGCCTGGGTGACAGAGTGAGATCCTATCAAAAGAAAAGAATGGAAAAGAATGGAATGGAATGGAATGGAATGGAATGGAATGGAGTGGAGTGGAGTGGAGTGGAATGGAGTAGAATGAAATGGGATTGAGTGGAATGGAATGGAGTGGAGTCGAGGGGAGTAGAATGGAGTGGAATTTAAAAGGATGGAGTGGAGTGGGCAGGAGTGGAGTGGAGTGTATTGGAATGCAGTGGAATGGAATGGAATGGAATGCAGTGGTGTTGAGTGGAGAGGAGTGGAGTGGAATGCAATGGAATGTAATGGTGAAATGAAATGTGAACTGAGATTATGCCACTGGACTCCAGCCTGGGTGACAGAGTGATATGCGGTCAAAAGAGGGGAATGGAATGGAATGGATAGGAATAGAAAGGAATGGATTGCAGTGGAGTGGTATGGAGTGGAATGGATTGCAATGGAATGGAATGCAATGAGGTGGAGTGCAGTGGAGTGGAGTGGAGTGGATTGGCGTGGAATGGAGTGGAATAGAATGGGATGGAATGGGACGTAGTGGACTGGAGTCGAGTGGTGTGGAGTGGAGTGGAGTGCAATAGAGTGGAATGGAATGGAATGGAATAAAATGGAATGGAATGGTGAAAAGTAATGGGAGCTAAAATTGTGGCACTGCACTCCAGCCTGGGTGACAGAGTGAGATCCTGTCACCAGTAGGAATGGAATGGCTTAGAGGGAATGGAATGGAAAAGAAACGTATGGAATGGAGTGCAGTGGAGGGGACTGGAGTGGAGTCGAGAGGAGTGGAGCAGAATGGAGTGAGATGGAATGGGATGGAATGGAATGGAGTGGATTGCGGTGGAGTGCAGTGGAATGGAATGCAATGGAATTGAATCGGATGGAATGGAATGGAGTGGAGTGGAGTTGGGTGGAGTGGAGTAGATTGGAGTGGAATGGCAAGGAATGGAATGGATTCGAATGGAATGGAATGGTGAAATTAAATGTGAGCTGAGATTGTGCCACTGCACTCCAGCCGGGGTGACTGAATAAGAACCTGTTGAGAGAAAGGTATGGATTGTAATGGAGTGGAATGGAGTGCAATGGAATGGAACAGAGTGTAGTGTAGTATAGTGTAGTGTAGTGTAGTGGAGAGGAGTGGAGTGTAGCGGAGTGTAATAGAGTGGAATGGAATGGAATGGAATAGAATGGAGTGGAATGGAATGGAATGGAATGGAATGGAATGGAATGGAATGGAATGGAATGGAATGGAATGGAATGGAATGGAATGGAATGGTGAAAAGTAATGGGAGATGAAATTGAGCCACTGCACTCCAGACTGGGTGACAAAATGAGATCCTGTCACCAGAAAGGAATGGAATGGAATAGAGTGGAATGGAATGGAACATAATTGATTGGAATGGAATGGAGTGCAGTGGAGTGTACTGGAGTGGAGTGGAGTGGAGGGGAGTGGAATGGAGTGGAGTGGAAAGAAATAGAGTGGGATGCAATGGGATTGAATGGAATGGGGTGGAGTGGAGTGGAGTGGAGGGAATTGAATGGAACAGAATGGAATGGGATGCAATGGAATGGAATGGTGAAATTAAATGTGAGCTAAGACTGTGCCACAGCACTCTGGCAAGGCTGACAGAGTGAGAACCTGTCGACAGAATGGAATGGATTGTAATGGAGTGGAATGGAATGCAATGGAATGGAACGGAGTGTAGTGGAGTGGAGTAGAGTGGAATGGAGTTTAATGGAATTCAATGGAATGGAATGGAACAGAAAAGAGTGTAGTGTAGTGGGAGGAGTGGAGTGGAATGGAGTGGAAAAGAATGCGATGGAATGGGGTGGACTAGAGTGGAGTGGTGTGGAGTGGAGTGGAATGGAGAGGAAAGGAATGGAATGAAGATGAGTGGAGTGGAGTGGAGTGGAATTGAACAGCGTAAGGATGTGTGAGCTGAGATAGTGCTACTGTACTCCAGCCTGGGTCACAAGGTGAGATGCTGTCAAAGGAAGGGAATGGAAAGGAATGCAGTGGAATGGAGTGGAATGGAATGGAGTGGAGGGGAGTGGATTCGATTGGAATGGAGTTGAATCGAATGGGATGGAGCAGAATAGAATGGAGTGGATTGGAGTGGAGTACAATGGAATGGAATGGGATGGAATGGAATGGAGTGGAGCAGACAGGAGTGGAGTGGAGTGGTGTGGAGTGGAGTGGAATGGAATGGAATGGAATGGAATGGGATGGAGTGGAATGGAATGGAATGGAATGGAGTGGAGTGGAATGGAATGGAATGGAATGGAGTGGAGTTGAGTGGAGGGGAATGGAATGGAATGGAATGGAATGGTGAAATGAAATGTGAGCTGAGATTCTGCTATTGCACTCCAGCCTGGGTGACAGAGTGAGATACCATCGAAAGAAAGGAATGGAATGGAATGGAGACGAATGGAATGGAATTGAACAGAGTGAAGTGGATGGGAGTGGAGTGGAGTGGAATGGAATGGGATGGAATGGAATGGAATGGGGTGGAGTGGAGTGGAGCGGAGCAGAGTGTAGTGGAGTGGAGTGGAGTGGAATGGAAAGGTGACATGAAATGTGAGCAGAGAACGTGCCACTGGACTCCACAAAGAGTGACAGAGTGAGATCCTGTCCAAAAAAAAGGAGTGGAATGCAATGGAGTGGAATGGAATGGAATGGAGAATGGAGTGGAGTTGGGTGGAATGGAGTGCAGTGGAGTGGAGTGGAATAGAGTGAAATGGAATGGAGTTGAATGGAATAGGATGGAAAGGCATGGAGTGGTGTGGAGTGATGTGTAGTGGAGTGGATTAGAATGGAGTGGAATGGAGTGGAACGGAATGGAATGGAATGGAATGGATGGGAGAGGAGTGCAGTGAATTGGAGAGGGGTGGAGTGGAATGTGTTGGAATGGAGTGGAATGGAATGGAGTGGAGTGGAGTGGAGAAGAGAGGAGTGGCGTGGAGTGGAAAAGAGTGGTGTGGATTGGAGTGGTGAAGAGTGGAGTGGAGTGGAATGGAGTGGAGTGGAGTGGACTGGAGAGGCATGGAGTGGAATGCAGTGTATTGGAATTGAATGGAATGGAATGGAGTGGAGTGGAGTGGAGTGGAATGGAGTGGAGTGGAATGCACTCGAGGGGAGTGGAGTGGATTGGAGTGGAGTGAAATGGAGATGAGTGGAGTGGAGTGAACTGGAGGGGAATGGAATGGAACAGAATGGAGTGGAGTGGAGTGAAATGGAAGGGAATGGAATGGAACAGAATGGAGTGGAGTAGAGTGGAATGAAATGTGGTAGAACGGAATAGAGTGGAGTGGAGGGGAATGGAGTGTAGTGTAGTGGAGAGCAGTGGAGTGGTGTGGAGTGGAATAGATTGTAATGGAATGGAATGGAATGGATTGGAGTGGAGTGGAATGGAGTTAACTGGAATGGAGTGGATTAGAGTGGAGTGGGGTGGACTGGAGTAAAATGGAATGTAGTGGAATGGAGTTGAGTGGATTCACACTGAGTGGTGTGGAGTGGACTGCAGTGGAATTCAATGGAATGGAATGGAAGGGAGTGGACTGGAGTGGAGTGGAGTTGAATGGGTTGGAAAGGAATGGATTGGGCTGGAGTGGAGGTGAGTGGAATGGGTTTGAATGGAATGGAGTGGAGTGGAATGGAGAGGACTGGAATGGAGTGTAGTGGAGCGTAGTGGAGTGCAGTTTAATGAAAGGGAATTGAATGAAGTGGAATGGAATGGAATGAAATGGAATGGAATGCATTGATGAAATGAAATGTGAGCAGAAATAGTGCCACTGCACTCCAGCCTGGCTGACAGCATGAGATCCTGTAGAAATAAAGCACTGGAATGGAATGGAGTGGAGTGTAGAGGAGTGGAGTGGAGTAGAGTACACTGGAATGCAGAGTTATAAATGGAATGGAATGCAATGGAGTGGAATGGAGGAGATTGGAGTGGAGTGGAATGGAATGGAATAGAGTGGACTTGAGTGTAGTGCAGTGGAATCAAATGGAATGGAATGCAATGGATTGGATGGGAATGGAATGAAATTGTGAAATGAAATGTGATCTGAGATAGGGCCAGTGCACTCCACTCTCAGTGATAAAGTGAGATTCTGTAGAAAGAAAGGAATGGAATGGAATGGAATGGAATGGAATGGAATGGAATGGAATGGAATGGAATGGAATGGAATTGAGTGGAGTAGAGTGGAGTGGAGTTGAGAGGTACGGAGTGGAATGGAATAGGATGTAGTGGAATGGAATGGAGTGTAGTGGAGTGGAGTGGAGTGGACTTGAGTGGAATGGAGTGGTGTAGAGTGGAGAGGGGTGAAGTGGAATTGAATGGAGTGGGGTGAAATGGAATTTAATAGAGTGGAGTGAAGTGGTGTGGAGTGGAATGAAGTGTAATGGAATGGAATTTAATGGAATGGAACACAGGGGAGTGTAGTGTAGTGGAATGGAATGGAATGGAATGGAATTTAGTGGAATTGCATGGAGTGGAGTGGAGTGGAATGGAGTTGAGAGGAGTGGAGTGGAATGGAGTGTACTAGACTGAAATGGAATGGAATGGAGTGGAGTTGAGTGGAGTGGAGTGCAGTGGATTGGAATGGAATGGGATGGAACGGAATGGAGTGGAGTGGAGGAAAATGGATTGGAGTGGAGAGAAGTGAAGTGGAGTGGCGAATAGTGGAATGGAGTGTAATGTAATGGAATGGAATAGAATGGAGTTGAGTGGAGTGGAGTGGAGTGGAATGGAGATGAGTGGAGTTCAGTGGAGTGGAGTGGACTGGAGTGGAGTGGACTGGAATGGAATGGAGTGGAGTGGAATGGAGCTGAGTAGAGTCGGGTGGAGTGGAGCGGAGTGGACTGGAATGGAATTGAATGGAATGGAATGGAATGGAGTGGATTGGAGTGGAGTGGAGTGGAATGGAAAGGGATGGAATGGAATTGAGTGGAGTGCAGTGGAATGGAGAGGACTGGAATGGAGTGGAGTGGAGTTGAATGGAGTCGAAAGAAATTGAATGGAATGGAGTGCAATGGTCTGCAATGGTGAAAGGAAACGTGAGCTTAGATTGTACCACTGCACTCCAGCCTGGGTGACAGAGAGAGATCCTTTCGAAAGAAAGGAATGGAATGGAATGGATTGGAGTGTAGTGTAGTGTAGTGTACTGTTGTTGAGTGGAGTGCAGTGGAATGGAGTGTAATAAATGGAATGGAATTGAAAGGAGTGGAGTGGAATGGAGTGGAATGGAACGGAATGGAGTGAAGTGGAGTGGAGTGCAGTGGAAAGGAATAGAATATTATGCAATGGATTGGAGTGGAATGGAATGGAATGGTGAAATGAAATGTGAGCTGTGATTGTGCCAGTGCACTCCAGCATGTGTGACAGCAATCCTGTCAAAGGAATCTAATGGAAAGGAATGGAGTGGAATGGAATCAAACATAATGCAATGGGGTAGAATGGCAAGGAGTGGAGTAAAGTGGAATGAAGTGGAGTCGAATGGAATGGAGAGGAATCGAATGGGATGGAGAGGAATGGAATGTAGTGCAGTGGAGTGGAATGGAGTGAAGTGGACTGGAAAGGAATGGAATGGAATGGAAGGGTGTGCAGTTGATTGGAATGGAGTGGAGGGGAATGGAATGGAATGAAATGGAATGGAATGGAATGGTGAAGTGAAATGTGAGCTAAGATTGTGTCATTGCACTTCAGCCTGGGTCTTTGTGATGTGTGAATTCATCTCACAGAATTGAAGCTTTACTTTGGTTGAGCAGATTTGAAAAAGCCTTTTTGTAGAATCTCAAAGTGGATATTTGAGATCTTTTCGTCCAATGCAGGAAAAGGAAATGTCTTCACACAAAACTAGACAGAAGCATTCTGAGCAATATCTTAGTGATGTTAGCATTCAACTCACAGAGTTGAAACCTTCTTTATATTGAGCAGTTTTGAAACACTGTGTTTGAAGGATCTGCAAGTGGACATGAGGAGTGCTTTGAGGCCTATGGTGAAAAAGGAAATATCTTCACTTAAAAAATACATAGAAGCATTCTGCGAAATTCCTTTGTGATGTGCACATTCATCTCACATAGTTGGAGCTTTCTTTTGGTTGAGCGGATTTGAAACAGTCTTTTTATAGAATCTTCAATTAGATATTTGAGATTATTTCATCCAATGTGGGAAAAGGAAATATCATCACATTAAAACTAGACAGACGCATTCTGAGAAACTTCTTAGTGATTTCTGCATTCAACTCACAGAGTTGAAACTTTCTTTTGATTGAGGAGTTTTGAAACACTCTTTGTGAAGAATATGCAAGTGGACATTTGGAATGCTTTGAGGCCTATGGTGAAAAAGCAAATATCTTCACATAAAAAGTACACAGAAGCATTCTGCGAAATTTCTTTGTGATGTGTGCATTCATTTCACAGAGATAAGCTTTTTTTGGTTGAGTAGATTTGAAACGGTCTTTTCGTACAATCTGCAAGTGGATATTTAAGATTATTTCGTAAAATACGGGAAAAGGAAATGTCTTCACATAAAAACTAGACAGAAGCATTGTGAGCAACTTCTTAGTGATGTCTGCATTCAACTCACGATTTGAAATTTCTTTTGATTGAGCCATTTTGAAACACTCTTGGTGAAGAATCTGCAAGGGGACATTTGGAGTGCTTTGAGGTCTGTCATTAAAAAGGAATTATCTTCACATAAAAATTACATGGAAGCATTCTGTGAAATTTCTTTGTGATGTGTGCATTCATCTCACAGAGGTGAAGCGTTTTTTGGTTGAGCAGATTTGAAACAGACGTTTTGTAGAATATGCAAGTGGATATTTGAGATCATTTCTGCCAATGCGGGAAAAGGAAATATCTTCACATAAAAATTAGAGTGAAGCATTCTGAGGAACCTCTTAGTGATGTCTGCATTCAACTGATAGAGTTTATACTTACATTTCAATGAGCAGTTTTGGAACACTCTTTGTGAAGAATCTTCAAGTGGACATTTGGAGTGCTTTGAGACCTATGCTGAAAAAGGAAATATCTTCACATAAAAATTACAAAGAAGGATTCTGCGAAATTTGTTTGGGATGTGTGCACTCATCTCACAGAGTGGAAGCTTTCTTTTGGTTGAATAGATTGGAAAAAGTCTTTTTGTAGAATCTGCAATTGGATATTTCAGATCTTTTCATCCAATGATGGATAAGGAAATACTTGCACATAAAAACTAGAGAGAAGCATTCTGAGCAACTTCTTAGTGATGTCTGCATTCAACACACAGAGTTGACCATTTCTTTTGATTGAGCAGTTTTGAAACACTCTGAGGAATCTGCAAGTGGACTTTTGGAGTGCTTTGAGGCCTATGGTGAAAAAGGAAATATCATCACATAAAAATTGCACAAAAGCATTCTGCCAAATTTCTTTGTGATGTGTGCATTCATTTCACAGAGTTGAAGCTTCCTATTGGTTGAGCAGATTTGAAACAGTCTTTTTGGAGAATCTGCAAGTGGATATTTGAGATTATTTCATCCAATGCGGGAAAAGGAAATATCTTCACATAAAAACTAGACAGAAGAATTCTGAACAACTTCTTAGTGATGTGTGCTTTCAATTCACAGAGTTGAACTTTTCTTTTGATTGAGCACTTTTGAAACACTCTGAAGAATCTGCAAGGGGTCATTTGGAGTGCCATGAGTCCTATGGTGAAAATGGAGATATCGTCACATAAAGCATTCTGCGAAATTTCTTTGTGATATGTGAATTCAACTCACAGAGTTGAAGCTTTCCTTTGGTTGAGCAGGATTGAAACAGTCTTTTTGTAGAATCTGCATGTGGATATATGAGATCTTTTCGTCCAATGGGGGAAAAGGAAATATCTTCACATAAAAACTAGACAGAAGCACTGTGAGCAACTTATTTCTGATCTGTGCATTCAACACAGAGAGTTTAGCCTTTCTTTTGATTGAGCAATTTTGAAACACTCTGTTTGAAGAATCTGCACGTGGACATTTGTAGTGCTTTGAGACTTACAGTGAAAAAGGAAATATCTTCACATAAAAACTACACAGAAGCATGCTGCGAAATTACTTTGGGATGTGTGCTTTCATCTCACAGAGTGGAAGCTTTCTTTTCGTTGAGCAGATTTGAAAGAGTGTTTCTTTAGCATCTGCAAGTGGATACTTAAGATCATTTCGTCCAATGCAGTAAAAAGAATTATATTCACACAAAAACTAGACAGAAGAATTCATAGCAATTTCTTAGTGATGTCTGCATTCAACTCACAGAGTTGCACTTTTCTTCTGATTGAGCAGTTTTGAAAAACTCTTTTTGAAAAATCTGCAAGTGGATGCTTGAATTCCTTGGAGGCCTATGGTGAAAAAGGATATATCTTCACATAAAAACTACACAGAAGCATTCTGCGAAATATCTTTGTGATTTGTGCATTCATCTCACAGAGTTGAACCTTTCTTTTGGTTGAACAGGTTTGAAACAGTCTTTTTGCAGAATTTGCAAGTGGACATTTGAGATTATTTTGTCCAATGCGTGAAAAGGAAATATCTTCACATAAAAACTAGACCGAAGCATTCTGAAAAACTACTGTCTGATCCGTGCATTCAACACACAGAGTTAAATATTTCTTTTGATTGAGCAGTTTTGAAACACTCTGTTTGAAGAATCTGCAACTGGACATTTGGAGTGCTTTGAGGCCTATGTTGAGAAAGGAAATATGTTCAAATAAAAACTACACAGAAGCATTCTGCGAAATTTCTTTGTGATGTGTGCATTCATCTCTCAGAGTTGTAGCTTTCTTAGGTTGAACAGGTTTCAAACAGTCTTTTTGTGGAATCTGCAAGTGGACATTTGAGATTATTTCATCCAATGCAGGAAAAGGAAATATCTTCACATAAAAACTGGACAGAAGCATTCTGAACAACTTCTTTCTGATCCGTGGATTCAACACACAGAGTTGAAGTTTTCTTTTGATTGAGCAGTTTTGAAACACTCTGTTTGAAGAATCTGCAATTGGACATTTGGAGTGCTATGAGGCCTATGGTGAAAAAGGAAATATCTTCACAAAAACTATACAGAAGCATTCTGCGAAATTTCTTTGTGATGTTGCATTCATCTCAGAGAGCTGAAGCTTTCTTTCGGTTGAACAGGTTTGACAGAGTCTTTTTGCAGAATCTGCAAGTGGATATTTAAGATTATTTCGTCCAATGCGGGAAAAGGAAATATCGTCACATAAAAACTAGACGGAACAAATCTGAGCAACTTCCTAGTCATGTCTGCATTCAACTGACAGAGTTGAAGCTATCTTCTGATTGAGTAGTTTTGAAACACACTGTTTGAAGAATCTTTAATTGGATATTTGGAGTGCTTTGAGGACTATGGTAAAAAAGGAAATATCTGCACATAAAAACTACAGAGAAGCATTCTGCGAAATTTCTTTGTGATGTGTGCATTCATCTCACAGAGTTGAAGCTTTCTTTTGGTTGAAGAGGTTTGAAAGAGTCTTTTTGTGGAATCTGCAATTGGATATTTGAGACTATTTCATCCAATGTGGGAAAAGGAAATATCTTCAAATAGAAACTAAACAGAAAAATTCTGAATAACTTCTTTTTGATCCGTGCATTCAACACACAGAGGTGAAGTTTCTTTTGATTGAGCAGTTGTGAAACACTCTGTTTGAAGGAGCTGCAAGTGGACATTTGGAGTGCTTTAAGGCCTATGGTGAAAAAGGAAATATCCTCACATAAAAATGACACAGAAGCATTCTGCGAAATATCTTTGTGATGTGTGCACTCATCTCACAGAGTTGAAGCTTTCTTCTGGTTGAACAGGTTTAAAACAGTCTTTTTGTAGAATCTGCAAATGGATATTTGCGATTATTTCATCAAATGAGGGAAAAGGAGATATCGTCACATAAAAACTAGACAGTAGCATTCTGAACAACTTCTTTCTGATCCTCACATTCAACACACAGAGTTGAACATTTCTTTTGATTGAGCAGTTTTGAAACACTCTTTTTATAGAATCTGCAAGTGGACATTTGGAGTGCTTTGAGGCCTATGGTGAAAAACGAAATATCTTCACATAAAATCTACACAGAAGCATTCTGCGAAATTGCTTAGTGATATGTGCATTCATCTCACAGAGCTGAAGCTTTCTTTTGGTTGAACAGGTTTGAAGGCATCTTTCTGTAGAATCTGGAAGTGGATATTTGAGATTATTTCCTCCAATAAGGGAAAAGGAAATATCGTCACATAAAAACTAGACAGAACATTTCTGAGCAACTTCTTAGTGATGTCTGCATTCAACTGACAGAGATGAAGCTTTCTTTTGATTGAGTAGTTTTGAAACAGTCTGAACAATCTGCATGTGGACATTTGGAGTGATTTGAGGCCTATGGTGAAAAAGGAAATATCTTCACATAAAAACTACACAGAAGCATTCTGCAAAATTTCTTTGTGATGTGTTCATTCATATCACAGAGTTGAAGCTTTCTTTTGGTTGAAGAGGTTTGAAAAAGTCTTTTTGTAGTATCTGCAAGTGGATATTTGAGATTATTTCATCCAATGCGGGAAAAGGAAATATCTTCACATAAAAACTAGACAGAAGCATTCTGAACAACTTCTATCTGATCCGTGCATTCAACACACAGAGTTGAACCTTTCTTTTGATTGAGCAGTTTTGAAACACTCTGTTGGAAGGATCTGCTAGTGGACATTTGGAGTGCTTTTAGGCCTACAGTGAAAAAGGAAATATCTTCACATAAAAGCTACACAGAAGCATTCTGCGAAATATCTTTGTGATGTGTGCATTCATCTCACAGAGATGAAGCTTTCTTTTGGTGGAAGAGGCTTGAAACAGTCTTTTTGTACAATCTGCAAGTGGATATTTGAGATTATTTCGTCCAATACAGGGAAAGGAAATATTTTCCCATAAAAACTAGACAGAACAATTCTGAACAACTCCTTAGTCATGTCTGCATTCTACTGACAGAGTTAAAGCTTTCTTTTGATTGAGAAGTTTTGAAATACTCTGTTTGAAGGGTCTTCAAGTGGACATTTGGAGTGCTTTTTGGCCCATGGTGAAAAAGGAAATATCTTCCAATGAAAACTACACAAAATCATTCTGCGAAATTTATTTGTGTTGTGTGCATTCATCTCACAGAGTTGAAGCTTTCTTTTGGTTCAACAGGTTTGAAAGAGTTTGTAGAATATGCAAATGGATATTTGAGCTTATTTCGTCCAATGGGGGGAAAGGAAATATCTTCACATAAAAATTAGACAGAAACATTCTGAAAAACTTCTTTCTGATCCGTTCATTCAACACACAGAGGTTAAGCTTTCTTTTGATTGAGCAGTTGTGAAACACTCTGTTTGAAGAACCTGCAAGTGGAAATTTGGAGTGCTTTGAGGCCTATGGGGAAAAAGGAAATATCTTCACAGAAAAACTACACATTCTGTGAAATTGCTTAGTGATGTGTGCATTCTTCTCACAGAGTTGAAACTTTCTTTTGGATGAACAGGTTTGAAACAGTCTTTTTGTAGAATCTGCAAGTGGATATTAGAGATTATTTCGTCCAATGTGGGAAAAGGAAATATCTACACATAAAAACCAGACAGAAGCATTCTGAACAACTTCTATCCGATCCGTGCATTCAACACACAGAGTTGAACCTTCCTTTTGATTGAGCAGTTTTGAAACACTCTGTTAGAAGTATTTGCAAGTGGACATTTGGAGTGCTTTGAGGCCTATGTTGAAAAAGGAAATATGTTCACATAAAAACTACACAGAAACATTCTGCGAAATTTCTTTGTGATTTGTGTATTCATCTTACAGAGTTGAAGCTTTCTTTTGGTTGAACAGGTTTGAAACAGTCTTTTTGTAGAATCTGAAAGGGGATATTTGAGATTATTTTTTCCAATGCGAGAAAAGGAAATATCTTCACATAAAAACTAGACAGAAGCATTCTGAACGACTTCTTTCTGATCCGTGCATTCAACACACAGAATTGAACCTTTGTTTTGATTGAGCACTTTTGAAACACTCTCCTTGAAGAATCTGTAAGTGGCCATTTGGAGTGCTTTGAGGCCTATGGTGAGAAATGAAATATCTTCACATAAAAACTACAGAGAAGCATTATGCGAAATTTCTTGGTGATGTGTGCATTCATCTCACAGAGTTGAAGCTTTCTGAGGGTTGAACAGATTTGTAACAGTGTTTTTGTAGAATCTGCAATTGGATATTTGAGATTATTTCGTCCGATGCAAGAAAAGGAAATACCTTCACATAAAAACTAGACAGAAGCACTCTGAACAACTTCTTTCTCATCCGTGCATTCAACACACCAAGTTGAACGTTTGTTTTGACTGAGCAGTTTTGAAACACTCTGTTTGAAGAATCTGCAAGTGGACATTTGGAGTGCTTTGAGGCCTATGGTGAAAAAGGAAATATCTTCACATAAAAACTACACAGAAGCATTCTGCGAAATTTCTTTGTGATGTGTGCATTCATCTCACAGAGTTGAAGCTTTCTTTCGGTTGAACAGGTTGGAAATAGTCTTTTTGTAGAATCTGCAAGTGGATATTTGAGATTATTTCATTCAATGAGGGATGAGGAAATATCTTCACATAAAAACTAGACGGAAGCATTCTGAACAACTACTTTTTGATCCGTGCATTCAACACACAGAATTGAAACTTTCTTTTGATTGAGCAGTTTTGAAACCCTGTCTTTGAAGTCTCTGCAAGTGGACGTTTGAAATGATTTGTTGCCTATGGTGAAAAAGGAAATATCTTCACATAAAAACTACACAGAAATATACTGCGAAATTTCTTGTGATGTGTGCATTCACCTCACACAGTTGAAGCTTTCTGCTGGTTAAACAGGATTGCAACAGTCTTTTTGTAGAATCTGCAAGTGTATATTTGAGATTATTTCATCCAATGTGGGAAAAGGAAATAGCTTCACATAGAAACTAAACAGAAGCATTCTGAACAACTTCTTTCTGTTCCGTGCATTCAACACACAGAGTTGAACCTTTCTTTTGATTGAGCAGTTTTGACACACTCTGTTTGAAGAATCTGCAAGTGGATATGTGGAGTGCTTTGAGGACTATGGTGAAAAAGGAAACATCTTCACATAAAAACTACACAGAAGCATTATGCAAAATTTCTTCATCATGTTTGCATTCATCTCACAGAGTTGAAGCTTTCTATTGGTTGAAGAGTATTGAATCAGTCATTCTGTAGAATCTGCAATTGGATATTTGAGATTATTTCATCCGATGCGGGAAAAGGAAATATCTTCACATAAAAAACAGACAGAAACATTCTGAACAACTACTTTCTGTTCCGTGCATTCAACACACAGAGTTGAAACTTTCTTTTGATTGAGCAGTTTTGACACACTCTGTTTGAAGAATCTGCAAGTGGATATATGGAGTGCTTTGAGGACTATGGTGAAAAAGGAAATATCATCACATAAAAACTACATGGAAGCATTCTGCGAAATTCCTTTGTGGTGTGTGCATTCACCTTATAGAGTTGAAGCTTTCTTTTGGTTGAACAGGCTTGAAACAGTCTTTTTGTAGAATCTGCAAGTGGATATTTGAGATTATTTCGTCCAATGTGGGATGAGGAAGTATCTTCACATAAAAACTTGACAGAAGCGTTCTGAACAACTACTTTCTGATCCGTGCATTCAACAAACAGAATTGAACGTTTCTTTGATTGAGCAGTTTTGAAACACTCTGTTTGAAGAATCTGCATGTGGACATTTTTAGTGATTTGAGGCCTATGGGGAAAAAGGGAACATCTTCACATAAAAACTACACAGAAGCATTCTGCGAAATTTCTTTGCAATGTGTGAATGCATCTCAAAGAGTTGAAGCTTTCTTTTGGTTGAACAGGTTTGAAACAGTCTATTTGTAGAATCTGCCAGTGGATATTTTAGATTATTTCGTCCAATGCGTGAAAAGGAAATAGCTTCACATAAAAACTAGACAGAAGCATTCTGAAGAACCACTTTCTCATCCGTGCATTCAACACACAGAGTTGAACCTTTCTTTTGATTGAGCAGTTTTGAAACACTCTGTTTGAAGAATCTGCAAGTGGATATTTGGAGTGCTTTGAGGCCTATGGTCAAAAAGGAAATATCTTCACATAAAACTACACAGAAGCATTCTGTGAAATTTCTTTGTGATCTGTGCATTCATCTCACAGAGTTGAAGCCTTCTGTCGGTTGAAGAGGTTTGAAACAGTCTTTTGTAGAATCCGCAATTGCATATTTGAGATTATTTCCTCCAGTGCTGGAAAAGGAAATATCTTCTCATAAAAACTAGACAGCAGCATTCTGAACAACTTCTTTGTGATGGGTGCATTCAACACACAGAGTTGAACCTTTATTTTGATTGAGAAGTTTTGAAACACTATGTTTAAAGTATCTACAAGTGGACATGTGAGTGCTTTGAGGCCTATGGTCAAAAAGCAAATATCTTAACATAAAAAATACACAGAAGCATTCTGCAAAATTTCTTTGTGATGTATGAATTTATCTCACAGAGTTGAAGCTTTCTGCTGGTTGAACAGGTTTGAAACAGTCTTTTTGTAGAATTTGCAAATGGATATTTGAGATTATTTCATCTGATGTGGGAAAATGAAATATCTTCACCTAAAAACTAGAAAGAAGCATTCTGAACAACTTCTTTCTGATCCGTGCATTCAACACACAGACTTGAACCTTTCTTTTAACTGAGCAGTTTTCAAACACTCTGTTTGAAGTATCTGCAAGTGGACATTTGGAGTGCTTCGAGGCCTATGGTGAAAAGGAAATATCTTCACATAAAAACTACACAGAAGCATTCTGCGAAATTTGTTTGTGTTGTGTGCATTCATCTCACAGAGTTGAAGCTTCTTTTGACTGAACAGGTTTGAAGCAGTCTTTTTGTAGATGTGCAAGTGGATATTTGAGATTATTTAATCCAATGCGGGAAAAGGAAATACCATCACATAAAAGGTAGAAAGAAGCATTTTGAACAACTGCTTTCTCTTCCGTGCATTCAACACACAGAGTTGAACCTTTCTTTTGATTGAGTAGTTTTGAAACACTCTGTTTGAAGAATCTGCATGTGGACATTTGGAGTGCTTTTAGGCCCATGGTCAAAAAGGAAATATCTTCACATAAAAACTACACAGAGGCATTCGGCGAAATTTCTTTGTGATGTGTGCATTCATCTCACAGAATTGAAGCTTTCTTTTGGTTGAACAGGTTTGAAGGAGTCTTTTTGTAGAATCTGCAAGTGAATATGTTGGATTATTTCCTCTAATGCATGAAAAGGAAATACCTTCACATAAAAACTAGATAGAAGCATTCAGAACAACTTCTCACTGATCCGTGCATTCAACACACAGAGTTTAATCTTTCTTTTGATTGAGCAGTTTTGAAACACTCTGTTTGAAGATTCTGCAAGTGGACATTTGGAGTGCTTTGAGGCCTATGGTGAAAAAGGAAATATCTTCACATAAAAACTACACAGAAGCATTCTGCGAAATTTCTTTGTGATGTGTGCATTCATCTCACAGAGTTGAAGCTTTCTGTTGGTTCAAAAGGTTTGAAACAGTCTGTTTGCAGAATCTGCAATTGTATATTTGAGATCATTTCCTCCAATGCGGAAAAAGGAAATATCTTCACATAAAAACTAGACAGAAGCATTCTGAACAACAACTTTGTGATTTGTACATTCAACACACAGAGTTGAACCTTTCTTTTGATTGATCAGTTTTGGAACACTCTCTGAAGAATCTGCGAGCGGACATTTGGAGTGCTTTGAGGCCTATGGTGAAAAAGGAAATATCTTCACATAAAAACTACACAGAAGCATTCTGCGACATTTCTTTGTGATGTGTGCATTCATCTCACAGATTTGAATCTTTCTGCGAGTTGAACAGTTTGAAATAGTATTTTTGTAGAATCTGCAATTGGATATCAGAGATTATTTCGTCCCATGCAGGAAAGGTAAATATCTTCACATAAAAATCAGACAGAACCATTCTGAACAACTTATTTCTCATCTGTGCATTGAACACAAGAGTTGAACCTTTCTTTTGATTGAGCATCTTTGAAACACTCTGTTTGAAGAATGTGCAAGTGGACATTTGGAGTGCTTTGAGGCCTATGGTGAAAAAGGAAATATCTTCACATAAAAACTACGCAGAAGCATTCTGCAAAATTTCTTTGTGATGTGTGCATTCATCACACAGAGTTGAAGCTTTCTGCTGGTTGAACAGGTTTGAAACCGTCTTTTTGTAGAATCTGCAATTGGATATTTGAGATTATTTCGTCCAATGCAGGAAAAGGCAATTTCTTCAGATAAAAACTAGGCAGAAGCATTCTGAACAACTTGTCTCTGATCCATGCATTCAACACACAGAGTTGAACCTTTCTTTTGATTGAGCGGTTTTGAAACACTCTGTTTGAAGTAACTGCAAGTGGACTTTTGGAGTGCTTTGAGGTCAATGGTGAAAAAGTAAATATCTTCACATAAAAACTACACAGAAGCATTCTGCGAAATTTCTTTGTGATCTGCCCACTCATTTCACAGAGCTGAAGGTTTCTTTTGGTTGTACAGGTTTCAAACAGTCTTTTTGTACAACCTGCAGGTGGATATTTGAGATTATTTCTTCCAATGCAGAAAAAGGATATAGTTTCACATAAAAACTAGACAGAAGCAATCTGAACAACTTCTTTCTCATATATGCATTCAAGACACAGAGTTGAACTTTTCTTTTGATTGAGCAGTTTTGAAACTCTGTGTCTGAAGAATCTGCAAGCGGACATAAGGGGTGCTTAGAGGCCTATGGTCAAAAAGGAAATATCTTCACGTAAAAACTACACAGAAGCATTCTACGAAATTTACTTGTGTTGCGTCCTTTCATCTCACAGAGTTGAAGCCTTTTGCCTGTTGAACAGGTTTGAAAAAGTCTATTTTAAAATCTGCAATTCGACATTTGAGATTATTTAGTCTGATGCGGGAAAAGGAAATATCTTCACATAAAAACTAGAAAGAAGCATTCTGAACAACTACTTTCTGATCACTGCATTCAACACACAGAGTTGAACCTTTCTTTTGATTGAGCAGTTGTGAAACACTCTGTTTGAAGAATCTGCAAGTGGACATTTGGAGTGCTTTGAGGCCTCTGGTGAAAAGGGAAATATCTTCACATAAAAACTACACAGAAGCATTCTGCGACATTTCTTTGTGATGTGTGCATTCACCTCACAGAGTTGAACCTTGCTGCGAGTTGAACAGGTTTGAAACAGTCTTTTTGTAGAATCTGCAATTGGATATCAGAGATTATTTCGTCCGATTCAGGAAAAGGAAATATCTTCACATGAAAATCAGACTGAAGCATTCTGAACAACTTCTTCTTATCCGTGCATTGAACACACAGAGTTGAACCTCTCTTTTGATTGAGCAGTTTTGAAACACTCCGTTTGAAGAAAGTGTAGGTGGACATTTGGAGTGCTTTGAGGCGTATGGTGAAAAAGGAAATACCTTCATATTAAAACTACACAGAAGCATTCTGCGAAATTTCTTTATGATGCGTGCATTAGTTTCTCAGAGTTGAAGCTATCCTTTGGTTGTACAGGTTTCAAACAGTCTTTTTGTAAAATCTGCAAGTGGATATTTGAGATTATTCCTTCCAATGTGGAAAAAGGTAAAAGTTCCACATAAAAACTAGACAGAAGCATTCTGAAGAACTACTTTCTCATCCAGGCATTCAACACACAGAGTTGAACCTTTCTTTTGATTGAGCAGTTTTCAAACACTCTTTTTGAAGAATCTGCAAGCGGACATTTGGAGTGCTTAGAGACCTATGGTCAAAAAGGAAATATCTTCACATAAAAAGTACACTGAAGCATTCTGCGAAATTTATTTGTGATGTGTGCATTCATCTCACAGAGTTGAAGCTTTCTGCAGGTTGAAAAGGTTTGAAACAGTCTTTTCATAAAATCTGTAACTGGATATATGAGATTATTTTGTCTGATGAGGTAAAAGGAAATATCTTCACATAAAAACTAGAAAGAAGCATTCTGAACAACTTCTTTCTGATCCATGCATTCAACACACGGAGCTGAACCTTTCTTTTGATTGAGAGGTTTTCAAACACACTGTATGAAAAATCTGCCTGTGGACACTTGGAGTGCTTTGAGGCCTACAGTGAAAAAGGAAATATCTTTACATAAAAACTACACAGAAGCATTCTGCGAAATTCCTTTGTGATGTGTGCATTCATCTCACAGAGTTGAATCTTTTTGTGAGTTGAACAGGTTTGAAACAGTCTTTTTGTAGAATCTGCAATTGAATATTTGAGATTATTTCATCCAATGCGGGAAAAGGAAATATCTTCACATAAAAATCAGACAGAAGCATTCTAAACAACTTCTTTCTGGTCCATGCATTGAACACACAGAGTTGAACTTTTCTTTTGATTGAGCAGTTTTGAAACGCTCTGTTTGAAGAATGTACAGGTGCACATTTTGACTGCTTTTAGGCCTCTGGTGAGAAAGGAAATATCTTCACATAAAAACTACACAGAAGCATTCAGCGAAATTTCTTTGTGATGTGTGCATTCATCACACAGAGTTGAAGCTTTCTTTTGGTTAAACATGTTTGAAGGACTCTCTTTGTAGATTCCGCAAGTGGATATGTGAAATTATTTCCTCCAATGCAGGAAAAGGAAATATCTAAACATAAAAACTAGACAGAAGCATTCTAAACAACTTCTTTGTGATCCGTGCATTCAACACACAGAGTTGAAACTTTCTTTTGATTGAGCAGTTTTGACACACTGTATTTGAAGAATCTACAAGTGGACATTTGTAGTGCTTTGAGGCCTATGGAGAAAAAGGAAATATCTTCACATGAAAACTACACAGAAGCATTCTGCGAAATTTCTTTGTCATGTGTGCATTCATCTCACAGAGTTGAAGCTTTCTGAGGGTTGAACAGGTTTGAAGGAGTCTTTTTGTAGAATCTGCAATTGGATATTTGAGATTATTTCCTCCAATGTGGGAAAAGGAAATATCTTCACAAAAAAATAGATGGAAGCATTCTGAACAACTTCTTTGTGGTCCATGCATTCAACACACAGAGTTGAACCTTTCTTTTGATTGAGCAGTTCTTAAACACTCTGTTTGAATGATCTGCAAGCGGACATTTGGAGTGCTTTGAGGCCTATGGTGAAAAAGGGAATATCTTCACATAAAAACTACACAGAAGCATTCTGCGAAATTTCTTTGTGATATCTGCATTCCTCACACAGAGTTGAAGCCTTCTGCTGGTTAACAGGGTTGCAATAGTCTTTTTGTAGAATCTGCAATTGGATATATGAGATTATTTCGTCTGATGCGGGAAAAGGAAACTTCTTCAGATAAAAACTAGACAGAAGCATTCTTAACAACTTCTCTCTGATCCGTGCATTCAACACAGAGAGTTGAACATTTCTTTTGATTGAGTAGTTTTGAAACACTCTCTTTGAAGAGTCTGCAAGTGGATATTTGGAGGGCTCTGAGGCCTATAGTGAAAAAAGAAATACCTTCACATAAAAACAACACAGAAGCATTCTGCGAAATTTCTTTGTAATGTGTGCATTCATCTCACAGTGTTGAAGCTTTCTGCTGGTTGAACAGGTTTGAAACATTCTTTTTTGTAGTGTCTGCAAATGGATATTTGAGATTATTTCATCCAATGTGGGAAGAGGAAATATCTTCACATAAAAACTATACAGATGCATTCTGCACAACTTCTTTCCAATCCATGCATTCAACACACAGAGTTGAACCTTTCATTTGATTGAGCAGTTTTGAAACCGTCTGTTTGAAGTATCCGCAAGTGGACATTTGGAGTGATTTGAGGACAATGGTGAAAAAGGAAATTATCTTCGCATAAAAAGTACACAGAAGCAATCTGCCAAATTTCTTTGTGATGTGTGCATTCATTTCACAGAGTTGTAGCTTGCTTTTGGTTGAAGAGGCTTGAAACTTCTTTTTGTAGAATCTGCAAGTGGATATTTGAGATCATTTTCTCCAATGCAGAAATAGGAAATAGCTTCACATAAAAACTAGACGGAAGCATTCTGAACAACTTCTTTCTCATCCCTGCATTCAACATACAGAGTCGAACCTTTCTTTTGACTGAGCAGTTTTTAAACACTCTGTTTGAAGTATCTGCAAGCGGACATTTGGAGTGCTTTTAGGCATATGGTTAAAAAGGAAATATCTTCACATAAAAAGTACACAGAAGCATTCTGCTAAATTTGTTTGTGATGTGTGCATTCGTCTCACAGAGTTGAAGCTTTCTCTGGCTTGAACATGTTTGATACAGTCTTTTTGTAGAATCTGCAATTGGATATTTGAGAATATTTCGTCAGATGCGGGAAAAGGAAATGTCTTCACATAAAAACTAGAAGGAAGCATTCTGAACAACTTCTTTCTGATCCATGCTTTCAACACACAGAGTTGAACTTTTCTTTTGATTCAGCAGTTTTCAAACACTATTTGAATAATCTGCAAGTGGACATTTGAAGTGCTTCGAGGCCTATGGTGAAAAAGGAAATATCTTCACAAAAAAAGTACACAGAATCATTCTGTGAAATTTCTTTGTGATATGTGCATTCATCGCACAGAGTTGAAGCTTTCTTTTGCTTGAACAGGTTTGAAGGAGTCTTTTTGTAGACTCTGCAAGTGGATATTTGAGGTTATTTCCTCCTATGTGGGAAAAGGAAATATCTTCACATAAAAACTAGACAGAAAACAGTTTGTACAAATTTCTGTTCTTTTACATTTGCTGAGGAGAGTTTTACTTCCAAATATGTGGTCAATTTTGGAATAGGTGTGGTGTGGTGCTGAAAAAAGTGTATATTCTTTTGATTTCGGGTGGAGAGTTCTGTAGATGTCTATTAGGTCCACTTTGTGCAGAGCTGAGTTCAATTCCTGGATATCCTTATTAACTTTCTGTCTCATTGATCTGTCTAATATTGACAGTGGGGTGTTAAAATCTCCCATTGTTATTCTGTGGGTGTTTAAGTCCCATTTTAGGTTACTCAGGACTTGCTTTATGAATCTGGGTGCTCCTGTTTTAGGTTCATATATATTTAGGATAGTTAGCTCTTCTTGTCTCTCAGACCACAGTGCAATCAAACTAGAACTTAGGATTAAGAAACTCACTCAAAACCGCTCAACTACATGGAAACTGAACAACCTGCTCCTGAATGACTATAGGGTACATAATGAAATGAAGGCAGAAATAAAGATGTTCTTTGAAACCAATGAGAACAAAGACAGAGCATACCAAAATCTCTGGGACACGTTCAAAGCAGTGTGTAGAGGGAAATTTATAGCACTAAATGCCCACAAGAGAAAGCAGGAAAGATCCAGAATTGACACCCTAACATCACAATTAAAAGAACTAGAAAAGCAAGAGCAAACACATTCAAAAGCTAGCAGAAGGCTAGAAATAACTAAAATCAGAGCAGAACTGAAGGAAATAGAGATACAAAAATCCCTTCAAAAAATTAATCAATCCAGGAGCTGGTTTTTTGAAAAGATCAACAAAATTGATAGACCGCTAGCAAGACTAATAAAGAAGAAAAGAGAGAAGAATCAAATAGATGCAATAAAAAATGAAAAAGGGGATATCATCACCGATCCCACAGAAATACAATCTACCATCAGAGAATGCTACAAACACCTCTATGCAAATAAACTAGAAAATCTAGAAGAAATGGATAAATTCCTCGACAAATACACCCTCCCAAGACTAAACCAGGAAGAAGTTGAATCTCTGAATAGACCAATAATAGGCTCTGAAATTGTGGCAATAATCAATATCTTACCAACCATAAACAGTCCGGGACCTGATGGATTCAGAGCCGATTTCTACCATAGGTACAAGGAGGAACTCGTACCGTTCCTTCTGAAACTATTCCAATTGATAGAAAAAGACGGAATTCTCCATAACACATTTTATGAGGCCAGCATCATCCTGATAACAAAGGCTGGCAGAGACATAACCAAAAAAGGGAATTTCAGACCAATATCCTTGATGAACATTGATGCAAAAATCCTCAATAAAATACTGGCAAAACAAATCCAGCAGCACATCAAAAAGCTTATCCACCATGATCAAGTGGGCTTCATCCCTGGGATGCAAGGCTGGTTCAACATATGAAAACCAATAAATGTAATCCAGCATATAAACAGAACCAAAGACAAAAATCACATGATTATCTCAATAGATGCACAAAAGGCCTTTGATAAAATTCAACAACCTTCATGCTAAATCTCTCAATAAATTAGGTATTGATGGGACGTATCTCAAAATAGTAGGAGCTATCTATGACAAACCCACAGCCAATATTATACAGAATGGGCAAAAACTGGAAGCACTCCCTTTGAAAACTGGCACAAGAAAGGGATGCCCTCTCTCACCACTCCTATTCAACATAGTGCTGGAAGTTCTGGCCAGGGCAATCATCAGGAGAAGGAAATAAAGGGTATTCAATTAGGAAAAGAGGAAGTCAAATTCTCCCTGTTTGCAGATGACATGATTGTATATCTAGAAAACCCCATCATCTCAGCCTCAAATCTCCTTAAGCTGATTTGCAAATTCAGCAAAGTCTCAGGATACAAAATCAATGTGTAAAAATCACAAGCATTCTTGTACACCAATCACAGACAAACGGAGAGCCAAATCATGAGTGAACTCCCATTCACAATTGCTTCAAAGAGAATAAAATACCTAGGAATCCAACTTACAGAAGATGTGAAGGACCTCTTCAAGGAGAAATACAAACCACTGCTCAATGAAATAAAAGAGGATACAAACAAATGGAAGAAAATTCCATGCTCATGGGTTGGAAGAATCAATATCGTGAAAATGGCCATACTGCACAAGGTAGTTTATAGATTCAATGCCATCCCCATCAAGCTACCAATGACTTTTTTCACAGAATTGGAAAAAACTACTTTAAAGTTCATATGGAACCAAAAAAGAGCCCACATCACCAAGTCAATTCTAAGCCAAAAGAACAAAGCTGGAGGCATCACGCTACCTGACTTCAAACTATACTACAAGGCTACAGTAACCAAAACAGCATGGTACTGGTACCACAACAGAGACATAGATCAATGGAACAGAACATAGCCCTCAGAAATAATGCTGCATATCTACAACTATCTGATCTTTGACAAACATGATAAAAACAGGAAATGGGGAAAGGATTCCCTATTTAATAAATGGTGCTGGGAAAACTGGCTAGCCATATGTAGAAAGCTGAAACTGGATCCCTTCCTTACACCTTATACGAAAATTAATTCAAGATGGATTAAAGACTTACATGTTAGACCTAAAACCATTAAAACCCTACAAGAAAACCTAGGCAATACCAATCAGGACATAGGCGTGGGCAAGAACTTCATGTCTAAAACATCAAAAGCAATGACAACAAAAGCCAAAATTGACAAATGGGATCTAATTAAACTAAAGAGCTTCTGCACAGCAAAAGAAACTACCATCAGAGTGAACAGGCAACCTACAAAATGGGAGAAAATTTTCGCAACCTACTCATCTGACAAAGGGCTAATATCCAGAATCTACAATGAACTCAAACAAATTTACAAGAAAAAAACAAACAACCCCATGAAAAATTGGGCAAAGGATATGAACAGACACTTCTCAAAAGAAGACATTATGCAGCCAAAAAACACATGAAAAAGCGCTCATCATCACTGGCCGTCGGAGAAATGCAAATCAAAACCACAATGAGATACAATCTCACACCAGTTAGAATGGCCATCATTAAAAAGTCAGGAAACAACAGGTGCTGGAGAGGATGTGGAGAAGTAGGAACACTTTTACACTGTTGGTGGGACTGTAAACTAGTTCAACCATTGTGGAAGTTAGTGTGGCGATTCCTCAGGGATCTAGAACTAGA
Organism: Symphalangus syndactylus; assembly: GCF_028878055.3. NCBI lineage: Eukaryota > Metazoa > Chordata > Mammalia > Primates > Hylobatidae > Symphalangus > Symphalangus syndactylus. The sequence continues at coordinate 49,959,406 of NC_072440.2, forward strand.
AATACCATTTAGCCCAGCCATCCCACTACTGGGTATACACCCAAGGGACTATAAATCATGCTGCTATAAAGACACATGCACACATATGTTTATTGCAGCACTATTCACAATAGCAAAGACTTGGAACCAACCCAAATATCCAACAACGATAGACTGGATTAAGAAAATGTAGCACATATACACCGTTGAATACTATGCAGCCATAGAAAATGATGAGTTCATGTCCTTTGTAGGGACATGGATAAAACTGGAAGACATCATTCTCAGTAAACTATCACAAGGACAAAAAAACAAACACCACTTGTTCTCACTCATAGGTGTGAATTGAACAATGGAGCTCGTGGATACAGGAAGGGTAACATCACACTCTGGGGACAGTTGTGGGGTGGGGAGGGGGCAAGGGACAGCATTAGGAGATATACCTAATGCTAAATGACGAGTTAATGGGTGCAGCAAACCAACATGGCACAAGGATACATATGTAACAAACCTGAACATTGTGCACATGTACCCTAAAACTTAAAGTATAATAATAAAAAAATTAAAAATACAAAAACAGAGAGAAGCATTCTGAATAAATACTTTCTGATCCGTGCATTCAACACACAGAGTTAAACCTTTCTTTTGATTAAGCAGTTTTGAAACACTCTGTATGAAGAAACTGCAAGGGGACATTTGGAGTGCTTTGAGGCCTATGGTGAAAAAGGAAATATCTTAACGTAAAAACTACAGAGAAATATTCTGCGAAATTTCCTTGTGATGTGTAGATTCATCTCACAGATTTGAAGCTTTCTGCTGGTTGAACAGGTTGGAAACAGTCTTTTTGTATAATCTGCAAATGGATATTTGAGATTATATTGTCCAATGCGGGAAGAGGAAATATCTTCGCTTAAAAACTAGACAGAAGCATTCTGAACAACTTCTTTCTGATCCGTGCATTCAACACACCGAGTTGCACTTTTAAATTGATTGAGTAGTTTAGAAACACACTTTTTGATGAATCTGCAAGTGGACATTTGGAGTGCTTTGAGACCTATGGTGAAAAAGGAAATATCTTCCCATAAAAACTACATAGAAGCATTCTCTGAAACTTCTTTCTGTTCTGTGCATTCATCTCACAGAGTTGAATGTTTCTTAAGATTGAGCAATTTTGAAACACTCTTTTTGTAGAATCTGCAACTAGACATTTCGAGTGCTTTGAGACCTATGGTGAGAAATGCAATATCTTCCCATAAAAACTACACAGAAGAATTCTGTGAAATTTCTTTCTGAACTGTGCATTCATTTCAGAGAGTTGAACGTTCTTTTTGATTGAGCAGTTTTGAAAACCTATTTTTGTAGTATCTGCAGAAGGACATTTGGAGTGCTTTGAGGCTGATGGTGACAAACGAAATATCTTCCCACAAGAACTACACAGGAGCATTCTGTGAAACTTCTTTCTGATCTGTGGATTCATCTCACTGAGTAGAACCTTACTCTTGTTTGAGCAGTTTTGAAACTCTCTTTCTGTACAATCTGCAAGTGGACGTTTTGAGCTCTTTGAGGCCTATAATGAAAAAGGAAATATCTTCCCATAAAAACTTCACAGAAGCATTCTGTGAAACTTCTTTCTGATCTGTGCATTCATCTCACAGAGCTGAACGTTTCTTTTGATTGAGCAGTTTTGAAACACTCTTTTTGTAGAATCTGCAAGTGGAAATTTGGAGCGCTTTGAGGCCTATGGTGAAAAACGAAATATCTTCCCAGAAAAACTACACAGAAGTGTTCTGTGAAGCTTCTTTGTGACCTGTGCATTCATCTCACAGAGTTGAACCTTCCTTTTGATTGTGCAGTTTTGAAACACTCTTTTTGTAGAATTTGAAAGTGGACATTTAGGGTGCTTTGATTACTATGCTGAAAAACAAAATATCTTCTCATGAAAACTACACAGAAGCATTCTGTGCAACATCTTTCTAATCTGAGCATTCATCTCACAGAGTTGAACCTTTCTTTTGATTGAGCAGTTTTGAAATCCTCTTTTTGTAGTATCTACAAGTGGACGTTTGGAGCACTTTGAAGCCTATGGTGAAAAAGGAAATATCTTCCCATTAAAACTGCACAGAAGAATTCTGTGAAATTTCTTTCTGATCTGGGCATTCTTCTCACAGAGTTGAAACTTTCTTTGATTGAGGGGTTTTAAAACTACTTTTGGAGAATCTGCACGTGGATGTTTGAAGCGCTTTGAGGCCTATCATGAAAAATGGTCTATCTTCCCATAAAACCTACACAGAAACATTCTGTGAAACTCCTTTCTGATCTGTGCATTCATCTCACAGAGTTGAACATTCTTTTTGACTAAGAAGTTTTGAAACAGACTTTTTGTAGAATCTACAAGTGGACATTTGGAGAGCTTTGAGGCTGATGGTGAAAAACGAAATATCTTCCCACAAAAGCAACAGAGGAGCATTCTTTGAAACTCCTTTCTGATCTGTGCATTCATCTCACAGAGTTGAATCTTTCCCTTGATTCTGCAGTTTTGAAACACTCTTTTTGCAGAATCTGCAAGTGGATGTTTTGAGCGCTTTGAGGCCTATGGTGAAAAAGGAAATATCTTCCCATAAAAACTACAAAGGAGCATTCTGTGAAACTTCTGTCTGTTCTGTGCATTCATCTCACAGAGCTCCACGTTTCTTTTGATTGAACAGTTTGGAAACACTCTTTTTGTATAATCTGCAAGTGGAAATTTGGAGCCATTTTAGGCTCCTAGTGAAAAACTAAATATTTTCCCAGAAAAACTACACAAAAGCATTCTGTGAAACTTCTTCTGATCTGTGCATTCATCTCACAGAGTTGAACTTTCCTTTTGATTGAGCAGTTTTGAAACACTCTTTTTGTAGAATCTACAAGTGGATATTTGGAGAAAATTGAGGCCTACAGTGAAAAACAAAATATCTTCCCATTAAAACTATGCAGAAGCATTCTGTGAAACTTCTTTCTGATCTGTGCATTCATCTAACAGAGTAGAACCTTTCTTTTGATTGAGCAGTTTTGAAACACTCCTTTTGTAGAATCTGCAAGTGGACATTTGGAGATCTTTGAGGCCTATGGTGAAAAAGGAAATATCTTCAAGTAAAAACTACACAGAATACTTCTGTGAAAATTCTTTCTATTCTGTGCATTCATCTCACAGAGTTGAACTTTCTTTTTGATTGAGCAGTTTTGAAACACTCTTTTTGTAGAATCTGCAAGTGGACCTTTGGAGCGTTTTGAGACCGATGGTGAAAAACAAAATACCTTCCCACAAAAACTAGACAGAAGAATTCTGTGAAACATCTTTCTCATCTGTGAATTCATCTCACAGAGTTGAAACTTTCTCTTTCTTGAGCAGTTTTGAAAGATTCTTTTTGTAGAACCTGCAAGTGGACGTTTTGAGCGCTTTGAGGGTTATGGTGAGAAACAAAATATGTTCCTATAAAAACTACAAAGAAGCATTCTGTGAGACTTCTTTCTGTTCTGTGCCTTTATCTCACAGAGTTGAACGTTTCTGTTGATTAAGTAGCTTTGAAACACTCTATTTGTAGAATCTGCAAGTGGACATTTGGAGCGCTTTGAGGCTAATGGTGAAAAACGAAGTATTTTCCCATAAAAACCACACAGAAGCATTCTGTGAAACTTTTTTCTGATCTGTGCATTCGTCTCACAGAGTTGAACTTTCTTTTTGATTCAGCAGTCTTAAAACACTCTTTTTGTGGAATCTGCAAGAGGATATTCGGAGTGCTTTGAGGCCGATGGTGAGAAATGAAATATCTTCCCACAAAAACTACAGAGAAGAATTCTGTGAAACTTCTTTCTGATCTATGCATTCATCTCACAGAGTTGAAACTTCCTGTTGACTCAGCAGCTTTCAAATCCTCTTTTTGTAGAATCTGCACCTGGACATTTTGAGCGCTTTGAAGCCTATGGTAAAAAACGAAATATCTTCCCATAAAAACTACCGAGAAGCATTCTACAAAACTTCATTCTGATCTGTGCATTCATCTCACAGAGTTGAACGTTTCTTTTGATTGATCAGTTTTGAAACACATTTTTTCCATAATCTAAAAATGGACATTTGGAGCACTTTTAGGCCTATGGTGAAAAAGAAATACCTTCCCATAAAAACTACACAGAAGCATTCTGTGAAACTTCTTTCTGATCTCTGCATTCATCTCACAGAGTTGAACGTTTCTTTTGATTGAGCAGTTTTGAAATACACTGTTTGTAGAATCTGCCAGTGGAAATTTGGAGCGTTTTGAGGCTTCTGGTGAAAAACTAAATATCTTCCCAGAAAAACATTCTGTGAAACTTCTCTCTCATTGGTGCATTCATATCACAGAGTAGAACCTTCCTCTTTATTGAGCAGTTTTGAAACCCTCTTTTTGTAGAATCTGCAAGTGGACATTTGGAGTGCTTTTAGGCCTATGATGAAAGAGGAAATAACTTCCCACAAAAACTACATACAAGCACTCTGTGCAAATTCTTTCTGATCTGTGCATTCATCTCACAAAGTTGAACGTTTCTCTTGATTGAGCAGTTTTGATACAGTCTTTTTTTAAAAATCTGCAAGTGGACATTTCAAGCTCTTTGAGGCATATGGTGAAAAATGCTATATCTTCCCATAAAAACTACACAGAAGCATTCCATGAAACTTCTTCCTGATCTGTGCATTTATCTCTCAGAGTTGAATCTTTCTCTTGATTGAGCAGTTTTGAAACACACTTACTGTAGAATCTGCAAGTGGAGATTTGTAGCACCTTGAGGCCTATGGTGAAAAAGGAAGTATCTTCCAATAAAAACTACACAAAAGGATTCTGTGAAACTTCTTTCTGATCTGTGCATTCACCTCATGGAGCTGAACCATTCTTTTGATTGAGCAGTTTGGAACACTATTTTTTTAGAATCTGCAAGTGGACGTTTGGAGCGCTTTGAGGCCAATGATGAAAAACGCAACATCTTCCCATAAAAACTACACAGAAGCATTCAGTGAAACTTCTTTCTGATCTGTGCATTCATCTCACAGAGTTGAACGTTTCTTTAGATTGAGCAGTTTTGAAAAAATCTTTTTGTAGAATCTGCAAGTGGACATTTTGAGCGCTTTTAGGCCTATGTTGAAAAAGGAAATGTGTTCCCATAAAAACTACACAGAAGCATTCTGTGAAACTTCTTTCTCATCTGTGCATTCAAATCACAGAGTTGTACATTTCTGTTGATTTAGCCGTTTTGAAATAGTCTTTATGTTGAATCTGCAAGTGGACATTTGGAGCGCTTTCAGGCCTATGGTGAAAAATGAAATATCTTCCAATAACAACTACACAGAAGCATTCCGTGAAACTTCTTTCTGATCTCTGCATTCATCTAAGAGACTTTAACTTTCTTTGGATAGTGCAGTTTTGAAACACTCTTTTTGTAAAATCTGCAAATGAACTTTTGTGGCATGTTGAGGCCTATGGTGAAAAAAGAAACATCTTCCCATAAAAACTACACAGAAGCGTTCTGTGAAACTACTTTCTGTTCTATGCATTCAACTCACAGAGTTGAACTTTCTTTTGATTAAGCAATTTTGAAACACTCTTTTTATAGAATCTGCAAGTGAACATTTCGAGCACTTTGACGCCTACAGTGAGAAACAAAAAAAATTCCCATAAAAACTACACAGAAGCATGCTGTGAAACTTTCTTCTGATGTGTGCATTCAACTCACAGAGTTGAACTTTCTTTTTGATTGAGCAGTTTTAAAACACTCTTTTTGTAGAATCTGCAAGGGTATATTTGGTGGGCTTTGAGGCCGATGGTGAAAAACGAAATATCTTCCCAAAAAATTACAAGGAAACATTCTGTGAAACTTTTTTCTGATCTGTGCATTCATCTTACCGAGTTGAATCTTAGACTCAATTCAGCAGTTTTGAACACTCTTTCTATAGAATCTGCAAGTGGACATTTGATGCGATTTGAGGCCGATGGTGAAAAATGAAATATCTCCCCACAAAAACTATACAGAAGCATTGTGTGAAACTTCTTTCTGATCTGTGCATTCATCTCACACAGTTGAATCTTACTTTTGATTGAGCAATTTTGAAACACTCTTCTTTTTTTTTTTTTGAGATGGAGTCTCACTCTGTCACCCAGGCTGGAGTGCAGTGGCGCAATCTCGGCTCACTGCAAGCTCCATCTCCCGGGTTCACGCCATTCTCCTGCCTCAGCCTCTCCGAGTAGCTGGGACTACAGGTGCCCGCCACCACGCCCGGCTAATTTTTTTTTTTTTTGTATTTTTAGTAGAGACGGGGTTTCACTGTGGTCTCAATCTCCTGACCTCGTGATCCACCTGCCTCGGCCTCCCAAAGTGCTGGGATTACAAGCGTGAGCCACCGCGCCCGGCCGAAACACTCTTCTTGTAGAATATGCAAGTGGACGTTTTGAGCACTTTGAAGCCTAGGCTGAAAAACAAAATATCTTCCCATAAAAACTACACAGAACCATTCTGTGAAACTTCTGTTGGTTCTGTGCATCCATCTCACAGAGTTGAATCTTTCTCTTGATTTACCAGTATTCAAACAGTCTTTTTGTAGAATCTGCAAGTGGACATTTTGAGCGCTTTGAGGCCTATGGTGAAAAACGATATATCTTCCCAGAAAAACTATACAGAAGCATTATATGAGACTACTTTCTGATCTGTGCATTCATCTCACAGAGTTTAACCTGCCTTTTGATTGAGCAGTATTGAAATACACTTTTTGTAGAATCTGCAAGTGGACATTTCGAGCACTTTGAGGCCAATGGTGAGAAATGAAATAAATTCCCACAAAAATTACACAGAAGCATTCTGTGAAACTCCTTTCTGGTATGTGCATTCATCTCACGGAGTTGAACTTTCTTTTTGATGGAGCAGTTTTGAAACACTCTTTTTGTAGGACCAGCAAGTGGACATTTGGATCACTTTGATTCCTATGGTGAAAAATGAAATATCTTCCTTTAAATACTACAAAGAAGCATTCTCTGAAACTTCTTCCTGATCTTGCATTCATCTCACAGAGTTGAACATTTCTTTTGATTGAGTAGCTTTGAAATCCTGTCTTTGTGGAATCCGCAAGTGGACGTTTGGAGCACTTTGAGGCCAAAGATGAAAAACAAAATATCTTCCCATAAAAATTACACAGAAGCATTCTGTGAAACTTCTTTCTGATCTGTGCATTCATCTCACACTGTTGAACTTTCTTTTTGGTTGAGCAGTTTTGAAGCACTCTTTTTGTAAAATCTGCAAGTGGACATTTGGTGTGCTTTGAGGAGCATGATGAAAAACGAAATATCTTCCTACAAAAACTACAGAGAAGCATTCTGTGAAACTTTTTTGTGTTCTGTGCATTTATCTCACAGAGTTCAACGTTTCTTTTGATTGAGCAGTTTGGAAGTACTCTTTATGTAAAATCTGTAAGTGGACATTTGGAGCACTTTCAGGCCTATCGTGGAAAAAGGAATATCTTTCCATAAAAACTACACAGAAGGATTCTGTGAAACTTCTTTCTGATCTGTCCATTCATCTCACAGATTTCAAACTTTCTTTTGATTCAGCAGTTTTGAAACAGTCTTTTTGTAGAATCTGCGAGTGGATATTTGGAGCACTTTTAGGCCTGTGGTGAAAAATGAAATATTTTCCCATAAAAACTACACGGAAGCATTCTGTGAAACTTCTTTCTGATCTGTCCATTCATCTCACAGATTTCAAACTTTCTCTTGATTCAGCAGTTTTGAAACAGTCTTTTTGTAGAATCTGCGAGTGGATATTTGGAGCACTTTTAGGCCTGTGGTGAAAAATGAAATATTTTCCCATAAAAACTACACAGAAGCATTCTGTGAAACTTCTTTCTGATCTGTGCATTCATCTCACAGAGTTGAACCTTTCTTTTGAAAGAGCAGTTTGAAACACTCTTCTTGAATAATCTGCAAGTGGACAATTGGAGCGATTTGAGGCCAATGGTGAAAAATGAAGTATGTTCCCATAAAAACTACACAGAAGCATTCTGGGAACCTTCCTTCTGATCTCTGCATTCATCTTGGAGAGTTGAACCTTTCTTTTGATTGAGCAGTTTTGACACACTCTTTTGGAGCAATCTGCAAGTGGATATTTGGAGAGCATTGAGGCCTATGGTGAAAAATGAAATATTTTCCCATAAAAACTACACAGAAGCAGCTGTTAAACTTCTTTTTCTTCCATACATTCATCTCACAGAGATGAACCTTTCTTTTGATTGAGCAGTTTTGAAACACTCTTTTTGCAGAATCTGCAAGGGGACATTTGGAGTGCATTGTGGCCTACGGTGAAAAACGAGATATCCTCTCAAAAAAACTGCACAGAAGCATTCTGTGAAACTTCTTTCTGTTCTGTGCATTCATCTCACAGAGTTGAACTTCCGTTTGATTTAGCAGTTTCAAAACACTCTTTTTGTAGAATATGCAAGTGGACATTTTGAGCGCTTTGAGGCCTATGGTGAAAAAGTAAATATCTTCCCTTAAAAACTACAGAGAAGCAGTCCGTGAAACTTCTTTCTTATCTGTGCATTCATCTCACAGAGTTGAACTTTTCTTTTGATTGACCAATTTTGAAACTGTCTTTTTGTAGAATCTGCAAGTGGACATTTGGAGCATTTTGGGGCATATGGTAAAAAACGAAATATCTTCCCATAAAAAATACACTTAAGCATTCTGTGAAACTCCTTTCTGTACTGTGCATTCATCTCACAGCGTTGAACATTTCTTTTGATTGAGCAATTTTCAAACATGCTTTTTGTAGAATCTGCAAGTGGACATGTGGAGCGCTTTGAGGTCAGTGGTGAAAAATGAAATATCTTCAAATAAAAACTACCAAGAAGCATTCTGTGAAACTTCTCTCTGATCTGTGCATTCATCTCACAGAGTTGAAACTTTCGTTTGATTTAGAAGTTTCGAAGCACTGTTTTTGTAGGATCTGCAAGTGGACATTTCCAGAGCTTTGAGGCCTATGGTGAAAAACGAAATATCTTCCCATAAAAACTACATAGAAGCATTTTGTGAAACTTTTTTCTGATTTGTGCATTCATCACGGAGAGTTGAACCTTTCTATTGATTGTGCAGTTTTGCAACACTAACTTTGCAGAAACTGCAAGTGGATATTTGGAGAGCTTTGACGTCTGCGGTGAAAAACGAAATATCTTCCCATAAAAACTACACAGTAGCATTCCGTGAAACATCTTTCTGATCTGTGCATTAATCTCACATGGTTGAAAATTTCATTTCATTGAGCAGTTTTGAGACACTCTTTTTGTAGAATCTGCAAGTGGATATTTGGAGTGCTGTGAGGCTAATGGTGAAACACAAAATATCTTCAAATAAAAACTACCCAGAAGCATTCTCTGAAACTTCTTTCTGATCTGTGCATTCATCTCACAGAGTTGAACCTTTCTTTTGAATGAGCAGTTTTGAAACACTCTTCTTGTAGTATCTGGAAGTGGACATTTCGAGCATTTTGTGGCCAATGGTGAAAAACGAAATATGCACCCATGAAAACTACACAGAAACGTTCTGTGAAACTACTTTCTGATCTGTTCATTCATCACACAAAGTTGAACTTTTCTTTTGATTGAACAGTTTTGAAACACTCTTTTTGTAGAATCTGCAAGTTTACATTTGGAGCATTTTGAGGCCTATGGTGAAAAACAAAATATCTTCCCGTAAAAACTATGCAGAAGCAGTCTGTGAACCTCCCTTCTGATCTGTGCATTCATCTCGGAGAGTTGAACATTTCTTTTGATTGAGCAGTTTTGACAAAGTATTTTTAAACAATTTGCAAGTGGATATTTGGAGAGCATTTAGGCCTATGGTGAAAAATGAAATATCTTAACATAAAAACTACACAGAAGCATCTGTGAAACTTCTTTTTGTTCTGTGCATTCAACTCATAAAGATGAACATTTCTTTTGATTGAGCAGTTTTGAAACACTCTTTTTGTAGTATCTGCAATTAGACATTTGGAGTGCATTGAGGCCATTGTTGAAAAATGAAATATCCTCTCATAAAAACTACACAGAAGTATTCTCTGAAACTTATTTATGTTCTGTGCATTTATCTCACAGTGTTGAACCTTTCGTTTGATTTAGCAGTTATGAAACACTGTCTATGTAGAATCTGCAAGTGGACATTTGGAGCGCTTTGAGGCCTATGGTGAAAAAGGAAGTATCTTCCATAAAAACTACAGGGAAGCATTCTGTGAAACTTCTTTGTGATCTGTGCATTCATCTCACAGATTTGAACCTTACTTTTGATTGAGCAATTTCGAAACTGTCTTTTTGTAGAATCTGCAAGTGGATATTTGGAGTGTTTTGGCATCAATGGTGAAAAACGAAATATCATCCCATAAAAACAACACATAAGCATTCTGTGAAACTCCTCTCTCTACTGTGCATTCATCTTAGAGAGTTGACCCTTTCTTTTGAGTGAGCAGTTTTGAAACATGCTTTTTGTAGAATCTGCAAGTGGACATTCAGAGCACTTTGTGGCTTAGTGAAAAAACAAATATTTTCAAATAAAAAAAACACAGAAGCCTTCTGTGAAACTCCTTTCTGATCTGTGCATTCATCTCACAGAGTTGAACATTTCTTTTGATCGAGCAATTTTCAAACATGCTTTTTGTAGAATCTGCAAGTGGACATGTGGAGCGCTTTGAGGCCAAACGTGAAAAATGAAATATCTTCAAATAAAAACTACAAGAAGCATTCTGTGAAACTTCTCTATGATCTGTACATTCATCTCATAGAGTTGAAACTTTCATTTGATTGAGCAGTTTTGAAACACTCTTTTTGTAGAATCTACAAGTGGACATTTGGAGCGCTTTGAGGCCTATGGTGAAAAACGAAATATCTTCCCGTAAAAACTACACAGAAGCTTTCCGTGAAACTTCTTTCGACCTGTGCATTCATCTCACACACTTGAACCTTTCTTTTCATTGAGCCGTTTTGAGACACTCTTTTTGTAGAATCTGCAAGTGGATATTTGGAGCACTGTGAAGCCAATGGTGAAAAACGAAATGTCTTTAAATAAAAACAACACAGAAGCATTCTGTGAAACTACTTTCTGATCTGTGCATTCATCTCACAGAGTTGAACCTTTCTTTTGAATGAGCAGTTTTGAAACACTCTTCTTGTGGTATCTGCAAGTAGACATTTAGAGCATTTTGAGGCCAATGGTGAAAAACGAAATATATTCCCATAAAAATTACACAGAAACATTCTGTGAAACTACTTTCTGATCTGTGCATTCATCTCACGAAGCTGAACCTTTCTTTTGATTGAGCAGTTTTGAAACACTCTTTTTGTAGAATCTGCAAGTTTACATTTGGAGCGTTTTGAGGCCCATGGTGAAAAAGGAAATACCTTCCCATAAAAACTACACAGAACCATCTGTGAAACATCTTTTTGTTCTGTGCATTCAACTCACAGAGATGAACCTTTCTTTTGATTGAGATGTTTTGAAACACTCTTTTTGTAGAATCTGCAAGGGGACATTTGGAGTGCATTGTGGCCTATGGTGAAAAACGAAATATGCTCTGAAAAAAACTACACTGAAGCATTCTGTGAAACTTCTTTCTGTTCTGTGCATTCATCTCACAGAGATGAACCTTTCTTTTGATTTAGCGGTTTCAAAACACTCTTTTTGTAGAATCTGCAGGTGGACATTTTGAGCGCTTTGAGGCCTATGGTGAAAAATTAAATATCTTCCCATAAAAACTACAGAGAAGCATTCTGTGAAATTTCTTTCTTATCTGTGCATTCATCTCACAGATTTGAAACTTTCTTTTGATTGAGCAATTTCGAAACAGTCTTTTTGTAGAATCTGCAAGTGGACATTTGGAGCGTTTTAGGGCATATGGTGAAAAACGAAATATCTTCTCATAAAACTTACACTTAAGCATTCTGTGAAACTCCTTTCTGTACCGTGCATTCATCTCACAGAGTTGAACATTTCTTTTGATTGAGCAATTTTCAAACATGCTTTTTGTAAATCTGCAAGTGGACATGTGGAGCGCTTTGAGGCCTATGGTGAAAAATGAAATATCTTCAAATAAAAACTACCAAGAATCATTCTGTGAAACTTCCCTCTGATCTGTGCATTCATCTCACAGAGTTGAAACTTTCGTTTTATTTAACAGTTTTGAAACACACTTTTTGTACAATCTGCAAGTGGATATTTGGAGTGCTTTAAGGCCTATGGTGAAAAATGAAATATCTTCCCATAAAAACTACACAGAAGCATTTTGTGAAACTTTTTTCTGATTTTTGCATTCATCATGGGGAGTTGAACCTTTCTATTGATGTGCAGTTTTGCAACACTAACGTTGCAGAATCTGCAAGTGGATATTTGGAGAGCTTTGACGTCTATGGTGAAAAATGAAGTATCTTCCAATAAAAACTACACAGAAGCATTCCGTGAAAATTCTTTCTGATCTGTGCATTCATCTCACACAGTTGAAACTTTCTTTTCATTGAGCAGTTTTGAAACACTCTTTTTGTAGAATCTGCAAGTGGATATTTGGAGCGCTGTGAGGCCAATGGTGAAAAACGAAATATCTTCAAATAAAAACTACACAGAAGCATTCTGTGAAACTTCTTTCTGATCTGTACAATCATCTCACAGAGTTGAACCTTTCTTTTGAATGAGCAGTATTGAAACACTCTTCTTGTAGCATCTGAAAGTGGACATTTCGAGCGTTTTGAGGCCAAAAGTGAAAAACGAAATATGTTCCCACAAAAACTACACAGAAACATTTTGTGAAACTACTTTCTAATCTGTGCATTCATCTCACAAAGTTGAACCTTTCTTTTGATTCAGCAGATTTGAAACCCTCTTTTTGTAGAATCTGTAAGTTTACATTTGGAGCGTTTTGAGGCCTATGGTGAGAAATGAAATATCTTCCCCTAAAAACTACACAGAAGCATTCTGTGAACCTCCCTTCTGATCTGTGCATTCATCTTGGAGAGTTGAAACTTTCCTTTGATTGAGCAGTTTTGACACACAATTTTAAAAAATCTGCAAGTGGATATTTGGGGAGCATTGAGGCCTATGGTGAAAAATGAAATATCTGACCATTAAAACTACAGAGAAACATCTGTGAAACTTCGTTTTGTTCTGCACATTCAACTCACAGAGATGAACTTTTCTTTCCATTGAGCAGTTTTGAAACACACTTTTAGTAGAATCTGCAATTAGACATTTGGAGGGCGTTGAGGCCTGTGGTGAAAAATGAAATATCCTCTCATAAAAACTAAACAGAAGTATTCTGTGAAACTAGTTTCTGTTCTGTGCATTTAACTCACAGTGTTGAAGCTTTCATTTGATTTAGCAGTTATGAAATACTGTCTGTAGAATATGCAAGTGGACATATGGAGCGCTTTGAGGTCAATGGTGAAAAATGAAGTATTTTCCCATAAAAACTACAGGGAAGCATTCTGTGAAACTTCTTTCTGATCTGCACATTCATCTTACAGGGTTGAACTTTTGCTTTGATTGAACAGTTTCGAAACAGTCTTTTTGTAGAATCTGCAATTGGACATTTGGAGTGTTTGGGGGCCTATGGTGAAAAACGAAATATCTTCCCATAAAAACAACACATAAGCATTCTGTGAAACTCCTTTTTGTACTGTGCATTCACCTGAGAGAGTTGACCCTTTCTTTTGATTGAGCAGTTTTGAAACACGCTTTTGGAGAATCTGGAAGTAGACATTTGGAGCGCTTTGTGGCTTAGTGAAAAAAGAAAAATCTTCAAATAAAAAAACACAGAAGCATTCTGTGAAACTCCTTTCTGATCTGTGCATTCATCTCACAGAATTTAACATTCCTTTTGATTGAACAATTTTCAAACACGCTTTTTGTAGAATCTGCAAGTGGACATTTGGAGCGCATTGAGGTCTATGGTGAAAAATGAAATATCTCCAAATAAAAAATACCAAGAAGCATTCTGTGAAACTTCTCTCTGATCTGTGCATTCATCTCACAGAGTTGAATCTTTCTTTGATTGAGCAGTTTTGAAACACACTTTTGTAGAATCTGCAAGTGGACATTTTGAGCATTTTGAGGCCTATGGTGAAAAAGTAACACGTTCTCATAAAAACTACACAGAAACATCATGTGGAACTTTTTTCTCATCTGTGCATTAATCTCACTGAGTGAGTTGCAAGTTGACATTTGGAGTGCTTTGTTGCCTATGGTGAGAAACGAAATATCTTCAAATAGAAACCACACAGAAGAATTCTGTGAAACTACTTTCCAATCTGTGCATTCACATTACTGAGTGGTACCATTCTTTTGACTGAAAAGTTTTGAGACACTCTTTTTGTAGAATCTGCAAGTGGATATTTACAGCACTTTCAGTCCTATGATGAAAAAGGAAATATGTTCAAATAAAAACTACACAGAAGCATTCTGTGAAACTTTTTTCTGATCTGTGCATTCATCTAAAAGAGTTGAACGTTTATTTTAACTGAGCATTTTTGAAACATTCTTTTTGTAGAATCTGTAATTGGACATTTGGTGCACTTTGAGGCCTATGGTGAGGAACAAAATATCGTCAAATAAAAACTACACAGAAGCATTCTGTGAAACTTCTTTCGGATCCACGCTTTCATCCTACAGAGTTGAAACTTTCTTTTGACTGAGCAGTTCTGAAACACACTTTTTGTAGAATCTGCAAGTGGATATTTGGAGCGCTTTGAGGCCTATGGTGAAAAAGGAAATATCTTCAAATAAGAACTACACACAAGCATTCTGTGAAACTTCTTTCTGATGTGTGCATTCGTCTAACAGAGTTGAAACTTTCTTTTGACTGAGCAGTTTTGAAACACACTTTTTATAGAATCTGCATGTGGACATTAGGAAAGCATTGAGGCCTATGGTGAAAAAGGAAATATCTTCCGATGAAAACTACACAGAAGGATTCTCGGAAACTTCTTTCTATTCTGTGCATTCACCTTACAGAGATGAACTTATCTTTTGACTGAGCAATTTTGAAACACTCTTTTTGTAGAATATTCAAGTGGACATTGGGAGAGGATTGAGGCCTATGGTGAGAAATGAAATATCTTCAAATAGAAACTACACAGAAGCATTCTGTGAAAGTTCTTTCTGACCTGTGCATTCATCTAACAGAGTTGAAACTTTCTTTTGACTGACCAGTTTTGAAACATGCTTTTTGTAGAATCTGCAAGTGGACATTTGGAGAGCATTGAGGCCTAAGGTGAAAAACGAAATATCTTCCCATGAAAACTACACAGAAATATTCTGTGAAACTACTTTCTGTTATGTGCATTCATCTTACATAGATGAACCTATATTTTCATTGAGCAGTTTTGAAACACTCTTTAGGTAGAATCTGCAAGGGGACATTTGGAGCGCTTTGAGGCCTATGGTGAGAAATGAAATATCCTCAAATAAAAACCACAGAGGAGTATTCTGTGAAACTTCTTTCTGATCTCTGCATTCATCTAAAAGTATTGAACCTTTCTTTAGACAGAGCAGTTTTTAACACTCTTTTTGTAGAATCTGCAAGTGGACATTTGGAGTGCTTTGAAGCCTATGGTGAGAACCGAAATATCTTCAAATAGAAACTACACAGAAGCATTTTGTGAAACTTCTTTCCGATGTGTGCATTCACATTACAATTTTGAACCATTCCTTTGACTGAACAGTTTTGAAACACTCTTTATGTAGAATCTGCAAGTGGATATTTGGAGTGCTTTGAGGCCTATGCTGAAAAAGGAAATATCTTCAAATAAAAGGTACAGAGAAGCATTCTGTGAAACTACTTTCTGATCTGTGCATTCATCTAACAGAGTTGAAACTTTCTTTTGACTTAGCAGTTTTGAAACACTATTTTTGTAGAATCTGCAGGTGGATATTTGGAGAGCATTGAGGCCTTTGGTGAAATAGGAAATATCTTCCCATGAAAACTACACAGAAGGATTCTGTGAAACTTATTTCTGTTCTGTGCATTCATCTTACAGAGATGAACCTGTCTTTTCATTGAGCAGTTTTCAAACACTCTTTTTGTAGAATTTGCAAGTGGATATTTGGAGTGTTGTGAAGCCTATGGTGAGAAACACAATATCTTCAAATAAAAAATACACAGAAGAATTCTGTGATACATCTTTCTGAACTGTGCATTCATCCATCAGAGTTGAACCTTTCTTTTGATTGAGCAGTTTTGAAACACTCTTTTTGTTGAACCTGCAAATGAACATTTGGAGCGCTTTGAGGCCTATGGTGAAAAAGAAAATATCTTCAAATAAAAATTACACAGAAGCATTCTGTGAAACTTCTTTCTCATCTGTGCATTAACCTAACAGAGTTGAAACTTTCTTTTAACTGAGAATTTTTGAAACAATGTTTTCATAGAATCTGCAAGTGGACATTTGGAGAGCATTGAGGCCTATGGTGAAAAACGAAATATCTTTCCATGAAAACTACACAGAAGGATTCTGTGAAACTTCCTTCAGTTCTGTGCATTCCTCTTACAGAGAGGAACCTAACTTTTGATTCATCAGTTTTGAAATGCTCTTTTTGTAGAATCTGCAAGTGGACATTTGGAGCGCTTTGAGGCCTACGGTGAAAAAGGAAATATCTTCAAATAAAAACTACACAGAAGCATTCTGTGATACTTCTTTCTGATCTGTGCATTCATCTAACAGAGTTGAACCTTTCTTTGGACTGAGCAGTTTTGAAACACTCCTTTTGTAGAATCTGCAAGTGGACATTTTGAGCACTTTGAGGCCTATGGTGAAAAAGGAAATATCTTCAAATAAAAACTACACAGAAGCATTCTGTGAAACTTCTTTCTCATCTGTGCACTCATCTAACAGAGTCGAAACTTTTTTTAACTGCGCAGTTTTGAAACACTCTTTTTGTAGAATCTGAAAGTGGACATTTGGAGAGCATTGTGGCCTATGGTGAAAAACAAAATATCTTCCAGTGAAAACTACACAGAAGGATTCTGTGAAACTTCTTTCTGTTCTGTGCATTCATTTTACATAGATGACCCTATCTTTTGATTGAGCAGTTTTGAAACATTCTTTTTGTGGAGTCTGCAAGTGGATATTTGAAGAGATTTGAGGCCTATGGTGAAAAACGAAATATCTTCCCATGAAAACTACACAGAAGGATTCTGTGAAATTTCTTTCTGTTCTGTGCCTTCATCCTACAGAGATGAACCTATCTTTTGATCAAGCAGTTTGGATAGACTCGTTTTGTAGAATCTGCATTGGACATTTGGAGCGCTTTGAGGCCAGTGGTGAGAAACGAAATATCTTCAAATGAAAACTACACAGAAGCATTCTGTGAAACTTCTTTCCAATCTGTTGATTCACAGTACAGAGTTGAACCATTCTTTGACTGAGCAGCTTTGAAACACTCTTTTTGTAGAATCTGGAAGTGGACATTTGGAGCGCTTTGAGGCCTATGGTGAAAAAGGAAATATCTTCAAATAAAAACTACACAGAAGCATTCTGCAAAACTTCTTTCTGATCTGTTCATTCATCTAACAGAGTTGAACCTTTCTTTTAAATGAGTGTTTTTCAAACATTCTTTTTGTAGAATCTGCAAGTGGACATTTGGAGGGCTTTGAGGCCTATGGTGAAGAATTAAAGAGCTTCAATTAAAAACTACACAGAAGAATTCTGTGAAACTTCTTTCTGATCTGTGCATTCATCTAACAGAGATGAACCTTTCTTTTGACTGACCAGTTTTGGAAAACACTTTTTGTAGAATCTGCAAGTGGACATTTGGAGAGCATTGAGGCCTATGGTGAAAAACGAAATACCTTCCCATGACAACTATAGAGAAGGATTGTGTGAAACTCCTTTCTGTTCTGTGCATTCATCTTTCAGAGATGAACATATCTTTTGATTGTGCAGTTTTGTAACACTCTTTTTGTAGAATCTGCAAGTGGACATTTGGAGCGCTTTGAGGCCTCTGGTGAAAAATGAAATATCTTCAAAAAAAAACTACACAAAACATTCTGAGTATCTTCTTTCTGATCTGTGAATTCATCTAACAGAGTTGAACCTTTGTTTTAACAGAGCAGTTTTGAAATACTCTTTTTGTAGAATCTGCAGGTGGATATTTTGAGCGCTTTGAGGCCTCTGGTGAAAAAGGAAATGTCTTCAAATAAAAACTACACAGAAGCATTCTGTGAAACTTCTTTCTGATCTGTGCTTTCATCTAACAAAATTGAACATTTCTTTTGACTGAGCACGTTTGAAACACTCTTTTTGTAGAATCTGCAACTGGACATTTGGAGCGCTTTGAGGCCTGTGGTGAAAAAGAAAATAGCTTCAAAAAAAAAAAAACTACACAAAAGTATTCTGAGAATCTTCTTTCTGATCTGTGCATTCGTCTAACAGAGTTGAACCTTTCTTTTGACTCAGCAGTTTTGAAACACACTTTTGGTAGAATCTGCAAGTGAACAATTGGAGAGCTTTGAGGCCTATGGTGAAAAACGAAATATCTTCCCATGAAAACGACACAGAAGGATTCTGTGAAATTTCTTTCTGTTCTGTGCATTCATGTTACAGAGATGAACCTATCTTTTGATTGAGCAGTTTTGAAACACTCTTTTTGTAGGATATGCATGTGGACGTTTGGAGCGCTTTGAGGCCTGTGGTGAGAAATGAAATATCTTCAAATAAAAACTACACAGAAGCATTCTGTGAAACTTATTTCTGATCTCTGCATTCATCTAACAGGGTTGAACCTTTCTTTTGACTGTGTAGTATTGAAACAATCTTTTTGTAGAATCTGCAAGTTGACATTTGGAGAGCATTGAGGCCAACGGTGAAAAACGAAATAACTTCCCATGAAAACCACAAAAAAGAATTCTGTGAAACTTCTTTCAATTCTGTGCATTCATCTTACATAGATGAACCTATCTTTTGATTGAGCATTTTTAAAACATTGTTTTTGTAGAATCTGCTAGTGGACATTTGGAGCGTTTTGAGGCCTATTGTGAAAAAGGAATTATATTCAAATAAAAACTACACAGAAGCACTCTGTGATACTTCTTTCTGATCTGTGCATTCATCCAACAGAGTTGAACCTTTCTTTTGATTGAGCAGTTTTGATACACTCTTTTTGTTGAATCTGCAAATGGACATTTGGAGCCCTTTGAGGCCTATGGTAAAAAAAGGAAATATCCTCAAATAAAAACTACAAAGAAGCATTCTGTGAAACTTCTTTCTCATCTGTGCTTTAACCTAACAGAGTTGAACCTTTCTTTTAACTGAGCATTTTTGAAACATTCTTTTTGTAGAATCTGCAAGTGAGCATTTGGGGAGCATTTAGGCCTATGGTGAAAAATGAAATATCTACCAAAGAAAACTACACAGAAAAATTCTGTGAAACTTCTTTCAGTTCTGTGCATTCATCTTACAGAGAGGAACCTAACTTTTGATTGAGCAGTTTTCAAACACTCTTTCTGTAGAATCTGCAAGTGGACATTTGGAGCGCTTTGAGGCCTACGGTGAGAAAGGAAATATCTTCAAATAAAAACTACACAGAAGCATTCTGTGATACTTCTTTCTGATCTGTGCATTCATCTAACAGAGTTGAACCTTTCTTTGGACTCAGCAGTTTTGAAACACTCTTTTTGTAGAATCTGGAAGTGGACATTTTGTGCGCTTTGAGACCTATGGTGAAAAAGGAAATATCTTCAAATAAAAACTACACAGAAGCATTCTGTGAAACATTTTTCGGATCCATTCATTCATCTAACAGAGTTGAACCTTTCTTTTAAAGGAGTATTTTTGAAACATTCTTTTTGTAGAATCTGCAAGTGGACATTTGGAGCACTTTGAAGCCTATGGTGAGAAATTAAATAGCTTCAATTAAAAACTACACAGAAGGATTCTGTGAAACTTCTTTCTGATCTCTGCATTCATCTAACAGGGTTGAACCTTTCTTTTGACTGTGTAGTATTGAAACAATCTTTTTGTAGAATTTGCAAGTGGACATATGGAGCGTTCTGAGGCCTATGGTGAGAAATGAAATATCTTCTAATAAAAACTACACAGAAGCATTCTGTGAAACTGCTTTCTGTTCTGTGCATTTATGTTACAGAGATGAACCTATCTTTTGATTGAGCAGTTTTGAAACACTCTTTTTGTAGAATCTGCAAGTGGACATTTGGAGCGCTTTGATGCCATTGTTGAAAAATGAAATATCTTGAAATAAAAACTACACAGAAGCATTCTGTGAAACTTCTTTCTAATCCAACAGAGTTGAACCTTTCTTTTGAAGGAGCAGTTTTGAAACACTTTTTTTGTAGAATCTGCTAGTGGACATTTGGAGAGCATTGAGGCCTATGGTGAAAAACGAAATATCTTCCCATGAAAACTACACAGAAGGACTCTGTGAAACTTCTTTCTCTTCTGTGCATTCATCTTACAGAGATGAACCTATCTTTTCACTGAAGAGTTTGAAACCCTCTTTTTGTAGTATCTCCAAGTCGACATTTGTAGTGCTTTGAGGTTTATGGTGAGAAAGGAAATATCTTCAAATAAAAACTACACAGTGCATTCTGTGAAACTTCTTTATGATCTGTGCATTCATCTAACAGAGTTGAACCTTTCTTTTGACTAAGAAGTTTTTAAACACTCTTTTTGTAGAATCTACAAGTGGACATTTGGAGCGCTAAGAGGCCTACGGTGAAAAATGAAATGTCTTCAAATAAAAAATAAACAGAAGAATTCTGTGAAACAGTTTTCTGATCTTTGCATTCATCTAACAGAGATGAAACTTTCTTTTGACTGACCAGTTTTGACACCCTCTTTTTGTAGAATCACCAAGTGGTCATTTGGAGAGCATTGAGGCCTATGTTCAAAAACGAAGTATCTTCCCATGAAAAGTGCACAGAAGGATTCTGTGAAACTTCTTTCTGTTGTGTGCATTCATCTTACAGAGATGAACCTATCTTTCGATTGAGCAGTTTTGAAACACTCTTTTTGTAGAATCTGCAAGTGAACATTTGGAGAGCATTGAGGCCTATGGTGTAAAACGAAATATCTTCCCATGAAAACTACACAAAAGCATTCTGTGAATCTTCTTTCGGATCTGTGCATTCATGAAACAGTGTTGAAACTTTCTTTCTACTGAGCAGTGTTGAAACTCTCTTTTTGTAAAATCTGAAAGTGGACATTTGTGGAGCTTTGAGGCCTATTATGAAAAACGAAATCTCTTCCCATGAAAACTGCACAGAAGGATTCCGTGAAACTTCTTTCTGTTCTGTGACTTCATCTTACAGAGATGAACCTATCTTTTCATCAAGCAGTTTTGAAACACTCTTTTTGAGCGCATTGATGCCTATGGCGAGAAATGAAATATCTTCAATTAAAAACTACAGAGAAGCATTTTGAGAAACTTCTTCCTGATATGTGCAATCATCTTACAGAGTTGAACCTTTCTTTTGCCTCAGTAGTTTTGAAACACTTTTTTTGGTACAATCTGCAAGTGAACATTTGGAGCACAGTGAGGCCTATGGTGAAAAGGAAATATCTTCAAAAAAAAACTACAGAGAAACATTCTGTGAAACCTCTTTCTGCTCTGTGCATTGATCTAACAGACTTGAAACTTTCTTTTCACTGAGCATTTTTGAAACATTCTTTTTGTAGAGTCTGCAAGCGGACATTTGGAGAGAATTGAGGCCTATGGTAATAAACGAAATATCTTCCCATGTAAACTACACAGAAGTATTCTGTGAAACTACTTTCTGTTCTGTGCATTCATCTTACAGAGAAGAACCTATCTTTTGATTGAGCAGTTTTGAAACTCTCTTTTTGTAGAATCTGCAAGTGGACATTTGGAGCACTTTGAGGCCTATGGTGAAAAAGGAAATATCTTCTAATAAAAACCACACAGAAGTATTCTGTGAAACATCTTTCTTATCTCTGCATTCATCTAACAGAGTTGAATGCTTCTTTTGACTGACCAGTTTTGAAACACTCTTTTTGTAGAATCTGCAGGTGGACATTTGGAAAGCATTGTGTCCTATGGTGAAAAACGAAATATCTTCCTATGAAAACTACACAGAAAGATTCTGTGAAACTTCTTTGTGTTCTGTGCATTCATCTTACAGAGATGAACCTATCTTTTGATTGAGCAGTTTTCAAAGACACTTTTGATACAACCTGCAAGTCGATATTTGGAGCGCTTTGAGGCTATGGTGAGAAATGAAATGTCTTCAGATAAAAACTACAAAGAAACATTCTGTGAAACTGCTGTCCGATCTGTGCCTTGATCTTACAGAGTGGAACCTTTCTTTTGACTGAGCACTTTTGAAACACTTTTTTGGTACAATATGTAAGTGAACATTTGGAGCGCTGTGAGGCCTATGGTAAAAAAGGAATATCTTCAAATAAAAATTACAGAGAAGCATTCTGTGATACTTCTTTCTGATCTGTGCATTCATCTAACAGAGTTGAAACTTTCTTTTAACTGAGCAATTTTGAGACATTCTTTTTGCAGAATCTGCAAGCGGACATTTGGAGAGAATTGAGGCCTATGGTGAAAAATGAAATATCTTCCCATGAAAGTACACAGAAGTATTCTGTGAAACTGCTTTCTTTTCTGTGCATTCCTCTTACAGAGATGAACTTATCTTTTGATTGAGCAGTTTTGAAACACTTTTTTTGTAGAATCTGCAAGTGGAAATTTGCAGTGCTTTGAGGCCTCTGGTGAAAAATGAAATATCTACAATTAAAAACTACACAGAAGCATTCTGTGAAACTACTTTCTGATCTCTGCGTTCATCTAACCGAGTTGAACCTTTCTTTTGACTGACCAGTTTTGAAGCACTCTTTTTGTAGAATCTGCAGGTGGACACTTGGAGAGCATTGAGGACTATGGTGAAAAATGAAATATCTTCCCGTAGAAACTACACAGAAGGACTCTGTGAAACTTCTTTCTCCTCTGTGCCTTCATCTTAAAGAGATGAACCTATCTTTTGTTTGAGCAGTTTTGAAACAGTCTTTTTGTAGAATCTGCAAGAGGACATTTGGAGCGCTGTGAGGCCTATGGTGAGAAATGAAATATCTTCAAATAAAAACTACACAGAAGCATTCCGTGAGACTTCTTTCCAATCTGTGCATTCACAATATAGAGTTGAACCATTCTATTGACTGAGCAGTTTTGAAACACTCTTTTTGTAGAATCTGCCAGAAGACATTTATAGTGCTATGAGGTCTATGCTGAAAAAGGAAATATCATCAAATAAAAACTACACAGAAGCATTCTGAGAAACTTCTTTGTGATCTGTGCATTCATCTAACAGAGTTGAACCTTTCTTTTAATTCAGCATTTTTGAAACATTCTTTTTGTAGAATCTGCAAGTTGACATTTGGAGTGCTTTGAGGCCTATGGTGAGAAACAAAATATCTTCAAATAAAAACTACACAGAAGGACATCATTCTCAGTACACGATCGCAAGGACAAAAAACCAAACACCACATGTTCTCACTCATAGGTGGGAATTGAACAATGAGAACTCATGGACACAGGAAGGGGAACATCACACTCCGGGCACACTTGTGGGGTTGGGGGAGGGGGAAGGGACAGCATTAGGAGATATACCTAATGCTAAATGACGAGTTAATGGGTGCAGGAAATCAACATGGCACATGGATACATATGTAACAAACCTGCACATTGTGCACATGTACCCCAAAACCTAAAGTATAATAAAAAAAAAAACTGCACAGAAGGATTCTGTGAAACTTCTTTCTGTTCTTTGCATTCATCTTACAGAGATGAACCTATCTTTTGATTCAGAAGTTTTGAAACACTCTTTTTGTAGAATCTGCAAGTGGACATTTGGAGCCCTTTGATGGCTATGGTGAGAAACGAAATATTTTCAAATAAAAACTACACAAAAGCATTCCGTGAAACTACTTTCCGATCTGTGCATTCACATTGCAGAGTTGAACCATTCTTTTGACTGAGCTGTTTTGAAACACTCTTTTAGTAGAATCTGCAAGTGGACATTTGAAGCGCTTTGAGGCTTATAGTGAGAAAGGAAATATCTTCAAATAAAAAGTACACAGAAGGATTCTGTGAAACTTCTTTTTGTTGTGTGCATTCATCTTACAGAGATGAACTTAACTTTTGATTGAGCAGCTTAGAAACACTCGTTTTGTAGAATTTGCAAGCAGACATTTGGAGCAATCTGAGGCCTATGGTGAGAAATGAAATATCTTCTAATAAAAACTACATGGAAGCATTCTGTGAAACTTCATTCTGATCTCTGCATTCATCTATCAGGGTTGAACCTTTCTTTTAAGTTAGCAGTTTTGAAATCTTCTTTTTGTAGAACGTCCAAGTGGAAATTTGGAGAGAATTGAGGCCTATGGTGAAAAACAAAATATCATCTCATGAAAACTACACAGAAGAATTCAGTGAAACTACTTTCTGTTCTGTGCATTTATGTTACAGAGATGAACGTATCTTTTGATTGAGCAGGTTTGAAACACTCTTTGTAGAATCTGCAAGTGGACATTAGGAGCGCTTTGAGGCCTATGGTGAGAAACAGAACATCTTCAAATAAAAACTACACTGAAGAATTCTGTGAAACTTCTTTCTGATCTGTGCATTCATCTAACAGAGTTGAACCTTTCTTTGGACTAATCAGTTTTGAAACACTCTTTTTGTAGAATCTGCAATTGAAAATTTGGAGAGCATTGAGGCCTATGGTGAAATATAAAATATCATCTCATGAAAACCACACAAAAGGATTCTGTAAAACTTCCTTCTGTTCTGTGCATTCATCTTACAGAGGTGAACCTATCTTTTGATTCAGCAATTTTGAAACACTCTTTTTGTAGAATCTGCAAGTGGACATTTGGAGTGCTTTGAGGCCTCTACTGAAAAAGGAAATATCTTGAAATAAAAACGACACAGAAGCCTTTTGTGAAAATTCTTTCTGATCTGTGTATTCATCTAACATATTTGAACCTTTCTTTTGACTGACCAGTTTTGAAAAACACTTTTTGTAGAATCTGCAAGTGGATATTTGGAGAGCATTGAGGACTATGGTGAAAAACGAAATATCTTCCCATGAAAACTACACAGAAGGATTCTGTGAAACTTCTTTCTGTTCTGTGCATTCATCTTAAAGAGATGAACCTATCTTCTGTTTCAGCAGTTTTGAAACAGTCATTTTGTAGAATCTGCAAGAGGACATTTGGAGCGCTTTGAGGCCTGGGGTGAGAAATGAAATATCTTCAAATAAAATCTACACAGAATCATTCTGTGAAAATTCTTTCTGATCTGTGTTTCATCTAACAGAATTGAACCTTTCTTTAGACTGAGCAGGTTTGAAACACTCTTTTTGTAGAATCTGGAAGTGGACATTCGGAGCGCTTTCAGGCGTATGGTGAAAAAGGAAATATCTTCAATAAAAACTACACAAAAGCATTCTGTGGAACTTCTTTCTGTTCTGTGCACTCATCTTACATAGATGAACCTATCTTTTGATTGAGCAGCTTTGAAACACTCTTTTGGTAGAACCTGCAAGTGGACATTTGGAGCGCTTTGTGACCTATGGTGAGAAACGATATATCTTCAAATAAAAACTACACAGAAGCATTCTGTAAAACTTATTTCTGATCTGTGCATTTATGTAACAGAATTGAACCTTTCTTTTCACTAAGCAGTTTTCAAGCACCCTTTTTGTAGAATGTACAAGTGGACATTTTGAATGCATTGAGGCCTATGGTGAAAAACGAAATATCTTCCCATGAAAAGTACACAGAACTATTCTGTGAAACTTCCTTGTGTTCTTTGCATTTCTCTTACAAACATGAACCTACCTTTTGATTGAGCAATTTTGAAACACTCTTTTTGTAGAATCTGCAGTTGGACATTTGAAGCACTCTGATGCCTATGGTGAGAAACGAAATATCTTCAAATAAAAACTACAGAGAAGCATTCTGTGAAACTTCTTTCTGATCTGTGCATTCATCTTACAGAGTGGAACCTTTCTTTGACTGAGCAGTTTTGAAACACCTTTTTGTTACAATCTGCAAGTGAACATTTGGAGTGCTGTGAGGCCTATGGTGAAAAAGGAAATATCTTCAAATAAAAACTAGAGAGAAGCATTCCGTGAAACTTCTCTGTGATCTGTGCATTCATCTAACAGAGTTGAAACTTTCTTTTAACTGAGCATTTTTGAAACATTCTTTTTGCAGAATCTGCAAGCGGACATTTGGAGAGAATTGAGGCCTATGGTGAAAAACGAAATATCTTCCCATGTAAACTACACAGTAGTATTCTGTGAAACTTCTCTGTTTTCTGTGTATTCGTCTTACAGGGATGAACCTATCTTTTGATTGAGCAGTTTTGAAACACTTTTTTTGTAGAATCTGCAAGTGGAAATTTGGAGCACTTTGAGGCCTCTGGTGAAAGAGGAAATATCTACAAATAATAACTTCACAGAAGCATTCTGTGAAACATCTTTCTGATCTGTGCATTCACATTACAGAGTTGGACCATTCTTTGAGCAGTTTTGAAACACTTTTTATGTAGAATCTGCAAGAGGACATTTGTAGCCCCTTGAGGCCTATGGTGAGAAATGAAATATCTTGAAATAAAAACTACACAGAAGCATTCTGTGAAACTTCTTTCTGATCTGTGCTTTCATGTAGCAGAATTGAAACTTTCTTTAGACTGAGCATGTTTGAAACACTCTTTTCGTTGAATCTGCAAGTGGACAGTTGGTGCGCTTTGATGTCTATGGTGGTAAAGGAAATATCTTCAATGAAAAACTACACAGAACCATTCTGTGAAACTTGTTTCTGATCTGCTCATTCATCTAACAGAGTTGAACCTTTCTTTTAACTGAGCATTTTTGAAACATTCTTTTTGTAGTATCTGCAAGTGGACATTTGGAGCGCTTTGAGGCCTATGGTGAGAAATGAAATATCTTCAAAAAAACTACACAGAAGGATTCTGTGAAACTTCTTTCTGTTCCGTACATTCATCTTACAGAGATGAACCTATCTTTTCATTCAGCAGTTTTCAAACACTCTTTTTGTAGAATCTGCGAGTGCACATTTGGAGTGCTTTGATGCCAATGGTGAGAAGCGAAATATTTTCAAATAAAAACTACACAGAAGCAATCTGTGAAACTTCTTTCAGATCTGTGCGTTTCCATTACAGAGTTGAACCATTCTTTTGGCTGAGCATTTTTGAAACACTCTTTTTGTAGAATCTGCAAGTGGACATTTGGAGCGCTTTAAGGCCTATGGTGAAAAAGGAAATATCTTCAAAAAAACTACACAGAAGCATTCTGTGAAACGTCTTTCTGATCTGTGTATTCATCTAACCGAGTTGAACCTTTCTTTTAACTGAGCATTTTTGAAACATTCTTTTTGTAGAACCTGCAAGTGGACATTTGGAGCACTTTGAGGCCTATGGTGAGAAACGAAATATCTCCAAATAAAAACTACAGAGAAGAATTCTGTGAAACTTCTACCTGATCTGTGCATTCATCAAACAGAGATGAACACTTCTTTTGACTGACCAGTTTTGACACACTCTTTTTGTAGAATCTCCAAGTGGACATTTGGAGAGCATTGAAGCCTATGGTGTAAAACGAAATATCTTCCCATGAAAGCTACACAGAAGGATTGTGAGAAACTTCTTTCTGTTCCGTACATTCATCTTACAGAGATGAACCTATCTTTTGATTGAACAGTTTTGAAACACTCTTTTTGTAGAATCTGCCAGTGGACATTTGGAGCACTTTGATGCCTATGGTGAGAAACAAAATATTTTCAAATAAAAACTACACAGAAGCATTCTGTGAAACTTCCTTCCGATCTGTGCATTCCCATAACAGAGTTGAACCATTTTTTTTACTGAGCATTTTTGAAACCCTCTTTTAGTAGAATCTGCAAGTGGACATTTGGGTCGCTTTGAGGCCTAAGGTGAAAAAGGAAATATCTGCAAATAAAAACTAAACAGAAGCACTCTGTGAAACATCTTTCTGATCTGTGCATTCATCTAACAGCGTTGAACCTTTCTTTTAACTGATCATTTTTGAAACATTCTTTTTGTAGAACCTGCAAGTGGACATTTGAAGTGCTTTGAGGCCTAAAGTGAGAAACGAAATATCTTCCAATAAAAACTACACAGAAGGATTCTGTAAAACTTCTTTATGTTCTGTGAATTTATCTTACAGAGATGAACGTATCTTTTGATTGAGCAGTTTTGAAACATGCTTTTTGTAGAATCTGCAAGGGGACATTTGGAGCGCTTTGAGGCCTATGGTGAGAAACAAAATATTTTCAAATAAAAACTATACAAAAGCATTCTGTGAAACTTCTTTATGATCTGTGCATTCATCTAACAGAGTTGTACCTTTCTTTTAACTGAGCATTTTTGACACATTCTTTTTGTAGAATCTGCAAGTGGACATTTGGAGCAATATGTGGCGTATGGTGAGAAACGAAATATCTTCAAATAAAAACTACACAGAAAGATTCTGTGAAACTTCTTTTTGTTCTGTGCATTCATCCTACAGAGGTTAACTTATCTTTTGATTGAGCACTTTAGAAAATGTCTTTTTGTAGAATTTGCAAGTGGACTTTTGGAGCGTTCTGAGGCCTATGGTGAGAAATGAAATATCTTCTAATAAAAACTACACAGAAGCATTCTGTGAAAGTTCTTTCTGATCTGTGCATTCATCTAAGAGAGTTGAACATTTCCTTAGGCTTAGCAGTTTTGAAACCTTCTTTTTGTAGAATCTCGAAGTGGAAATTTGGAAAGCATTGATGCCTTTGGTGAAAAACAATATATCTTCCCATGAAAACTACACAGAAGAATTTTGTGAAACTTCTTTCTGTTCTGTGCATTTGAGTTACAGAGATGAACCTATCTTTTCATTGAGCAGTTTTGCGACACTCTATTTGTAGAATCTGCAAATGGACATTTGGAGTGCTTTGAGGCCTACGGTGAAAAACGAAATATCTTTTTTTTTTTTTTTTTTTGAGACAGAGTCTCGCTCTGTCACCCGGGCTGGAGTGCAGTGGCGCAATCTCGGCTCACTGCAAGCTCCGCCTCCCGGGTTCACGCCATTCTCCTGCCTCAGCCTCCGAGTAGCTGGGACTACAGGCGCCCGCCACCGCGCCCGGCTAATTTTTTGTATTTTTTAGTAGAGACGGGGTTTCACCGTGGTCTCGATCTCCTGACCTCGTGATCCGCCCGCCTCAGCCTCCCAAAGTGCTGCGATTACAAGCGTGAGCCACCGCGCCCGGCCAAAACGAAATATCTTTAAATAAAAAATACACAGAAGTATTCTGTGAAACTTCTTTTTCATCTGTGCATTCGTCTAACAGAGTTGAAGTTTTCTTTTAACTGAGCATTTTGAAACATTCTTTTTGTAGGGTCTGCAAGTGGACATTTGGAGAGCATTGAGGCCTATGGTGAAAAATGAAATATCTTCCCATGAAAAGTACACTCAAGGATTCTGTGAAACTTCTTTCTGTTCCGTGCATGCATCTTACAGAGTAAGCCTACCTTTTGGTTGAGCAGTTTTGAAACACTCTTTTTGTAGAATTTGCAAGTGAACATTTGGAGCGCTTTGAGGCCTATGGTGAAATAGGAAATATCTTCAAAAAAAACTACACAGAAGCATGCTGTTAAACTTCTTTCTGATCTGTGTATTCGTCTAACCGAGTTGAACCTTTCCTTTAACTGAGCATTTTTGAAACATTCTTTTTGTAGAACCTGCATTTGGACATTTGCAGCACTTTGAGGCCTATGGTGAAAAATGAAATATCTTCAAATAAAACCTACACAGAAGGATTCTGTGAATCTTCTTTCTGTTCTGTGCATTCATCTTAATGAGATGAATTTACCTTTCTATTGAGCAGTGTAGAAACTCTCTTTTTGTAGAATTTGCAAGTGGATATTTGGAGCGTTCTGAGGCCTATAGTGAGAAATGTAATATCTTCAAATAAAAACTACACAGAAGCATTCTGTGAAACTTCTTTCTGATCTTTGCATTTATGTAACAGTGTTGACACTTTCTTTTGACTAAGCAGTTTTCAGACACTGTTTTTGTAGTATCTACAAGTTGACATTTTGAATGCATTGAGGCCTATGGTGAAAAACGAAATATATTCCCATGAAAAGTACACAGAAGAATTCTGTGAAACTTGTGTCCTTTGCATTCATCTTACAATGATGAACCTATCTTTTCATTGAGCAGTTTTGAAACACTCTTTTTGTAGAATCTGCAGTTGGACATTTTGAGGGCTTTGATGCCTATGGTGAGAAGCGAAATATCTTCAAATAAAAACTACAGAGAAGCATTCTGTGAAACTTCTTTCTTATCTGTGCATTCATCTTACAGAATGGAACCTTTCTTTTGACTGAGCGATTATGAAGCACTTTTTTGGTACAATCTGCAAGGGAACATTTGGAGCGTTGTGAGGTCTATGGTGAAAAATGAAATACCTTCAAATAAAAACTACAGGGAAGCATTCTGTGAAACTTCTTTCTGATCTGTGCATTCATCTACCAGAGTTGAAACTTTCTTTTAACTGACCATTTTTGAAACATTCTTTTTGTGGAATCTGCAAGCGGACATTTGGAGAGAATTGAGGCCTATGGTGAAAAACGAAATATCTTCCCATGTAGACTACACAGAAATATTCTGTGAAACTTCTTTCTTTTCTGTGCATTCATCTTACAGAGACGAACCCATCTTCTGATTGAGCAGTTTTGAAACACTTTTTTTTGTAGAATCTGCAAGTGGAAATTTGGAGCGCTTCGAGGCCTCTGGTGAAAAAGGAAATATGTTCAAATAAAAACTACACAGAAACATTCTGTGAAACTGCTCCCTGATCTCTGCATTCATCTAACACAGTTGAAACTTTCTTTTGACTAACCAGTTTTGAAACACACTTTTTGTAGAATCTGCAAGTGGATATTTGGAGAGCATTGAGGACTATGGTGAAAAACGAAATATCTTCCCATGAAAACTACACAGAAGGATTCTGTGAAACTTCTTTCTGTTCTGTGCATTCATCTTAAAGAGATGAACTTATCTTCTGTTTCAGCAGTTTTGAAACAGTCATTTTGTAGAATCTGCAAGAGGACATTTGGAGCTCTTTGAGGCCTGGGGTGAGAAATGAAATATCTTCAAATAAAAACTACACAGAAGCATTCTGTGAAAATTCTTTCTGATCTGTGTTTCATCTAACAGAATTGAACCTTTCTTTAGACTGAGCAGGTTTGAAACACTCTTTTTGTAGAATCTGGAAGTGGACATTCGGAGCGCTTTCAGGCGTATGGTGAAAAAGGAAATATCTTCAATAAAAACTACACAAAAGCATTCTGTGGAACTTCTTTCTGTTCTGTGCACTCATCTTACATAGATGAACCTATCTTTTGATTGAGCAGCTTTGAAACACTCTTTTGGTAGAACCTGCAAGTGGACATTTGGAGCGCTTTGAGGCCTATGGTGAGAAACGATATATCTTCAAATAAAAACTACACAGAAGCATTCTGTAAAACTTATTTCTGATCTGTGCATTTATGTAACAGAGTTGAACCTTTCTTTTCACTAAGCAGTTTTCAAGCACCCTTTTTGTAGAATGTACAGGTGGACATTTTGAATGCATTGAGGCCTATGGTGAAAAACGAAATATCTTCCCATGAAAAGTACACAGAACGATTCTGTGAAACTTCCTTGTGTTCTTTGCATTCATCTTACAAACATGAACCTATCTTTTGATTGAGCAATTTTGAAACACTCTTTTTGTAGAATCTGCAGTTGGACATTTGAAGCACTCTGATGCCTATGGTGAGAAACGAAATATCTTCAAATAAAAACTACAGAGAAGCATTCTGTGAAACTTCTTTCTGATCTGTGCATTCATCTTACAGAGTGGAACCTTTCTTTTGACTGAGCAGTTTTGAAACACCTTTTTGTTACAATCTGCAAGTGAACATTTGGAGTGCTGTGAGGCCTATGGTGAAAAAGGAAATATCTTCAAATAAAAACTAGAGAGAAGCATTCCGTGAAACTTCTCTGTGACCTGTGCATTCATCTAAGAGAGTTGAAACTTTCTTTTAACTGAGCATTTTTGAAACATTCTTTTTGCAGAATCTGCAAGCAGACATTTGGAGAGAATTGAGGCCTATGTTGAAAAAGGAAATATCTTCAAATAAAAACTACAGAGAGGCATTCTGTGAAACTTCTCTGTGATCTGTGCATTCATCTAACAGAGTTGAACCTTTTCACTGAGCATTTTTGAAACATTCTTTTTGTAGAGTCTGCAAGCAGACATTTGGAGAGAATTGAGGCCTATGGTGAAAAACGAAATATCTTCCCATGTATACTACACAGTAGTATTCTGTGAAACTTCTCTGTTTTCTGTGCATTCATCTTACAGAGATGAACCTATCTTTTGATTGAGCAGTTTTGAAACACTTTTTTTGTAGAATCTGCAAGTGGAAATTTGGAGCGCTTTGAGGCCTCTGTTGAAAGAGGAAATGTCTACAAATAAAAACTACACAGAAGCATTCTGTGAAACATCTTTCTGATCTGTGCATTCACATTACAGAGTTGGATCATTCTTTGAGCAGTTTTGAAACACTCTTTATGTAGAATCTGCAAGAGGACATTTGTAGCACCTTGAGGCGTATGGTCAGAAATGAAATATCTTGAAATAAAAACTACACAGAAGCATTCTGTGTAACTTCTTTCTGACTTGTGCATTTATGTAACAGAGGTGAATCTTTCTTTTGACTAACCTGTTTTCAAGCACCCTTTTTGTAGAATCTACAAATGGACACTTTGGATGCATTTAGGCCTATGGTGAAAAACGAAATATCTTCCCATGAAAAATACACAGAAGGATTCTGTGAAACTTCTTTCTGTTCTGTGGATTCATCTTACATGATGAACCTATCTTTTGATTAAGCAGTTTTGAAACACTCTTTTTGTGGAATCTGCATGTGGACATTTGGAGTGCTTTCAGGCCTGTGGTGAGAAACGAAATATCTTCAAATAAAAACTACACAGAAGCATTCTGTGAAACTTCTTTCCGATCTGTGCATTCACATGACAGAGTTCAACCATTCTTTTGACTGAGCAGTTTTGCAACACACTTTTTGTGAATCTGCAAGAGGACATTTGGAGTGCTTTGAGGCCTATGGTGAAAAAGGATATATCATCAAATAAAAACTACACAGAAGCATTCTGGGAAACTTCTTTGTGATCTGTGCATTCATCTAATAGAGTTGAACCTTTCCTTTAACTGAGCATTTTTGAAACATTCTTTTTGTAGAATCTGCAAGTCGACATTTGGAGCGTTTGAGGCTTATGGTGAGAAATGAAATATCTTCAATTAAAACCTACACAGAATGATTCTGTGAAACTTCTTTCTTTTCTGTTCTTTCATCTTACAGAGATGAATCTACCTTTGGATTCAGCAGTCTTGAAACACTCTTTTTGTGGAATTTGCAATTGGACACTTGGAGCGCTTTGATGGCTATGGTGAGAATCGAAATATTTTCAAATAAATACTACACAGAAATATTCTGTGAAACTTCTTTCCGATCTGTGCATTCACATTACAGAGTTGAACCAGTCTTTTGAATGAACAGTTTTGAAACACTCTTTTAGTAGAATCTGCAAGTGGACATTTGGAGTGCTTTGAGGCCTATGGTGAAAAAGGAAATGTCTTCAAATAAAAACTACACTGAAGCATTCTGTGAAACTTCTTTCTGATCTGTGCATTCATCTGACAGAGTTGAACCTTTCTTTTAACTGAGCATTTTTGAAACATTGTTTTTGTAGAATCTGCAAGTAGACATTTGGAGTTCTTTGAGGCCTATGGTGAGAAATGAAATATCTTCAAATAAAAACTACACAGAAGGATTCTGTGAAATTTCTTTCTGTTCTGTGAATTCATCTTACAGAGATGAACTTATCTTTTGATTGAGCAGTTTAGAAACACTCTTTTTGTAGAATTTGCAAGTGGACATTTGGAGCGTTCTGAGGTCTTTCATGAGAAATGAAATATTTTCTAATAAAAACTACACAGAAGCATTCTGTGAAACTTCTTTCTGATCTGTGCATTTATCTAACATTGCTGAACCTTTCTTTTGACTTAGCAGTTTTGAAACATTCTTTTTGAAGTATCTCCAAGTGGAAATATGGGGAGAATTGAGGCCTATGGTGAAAAACAAAATATCATCTCAGGAAAACTACACAGAAGAATTCTGTGAAACTTCTGTCTTTTCTGTGCATTTATGTGACAGAGATGAACCTATCTTTTGATTCAGCAGTTTTGAAACACGCTTTTTGTAGAATCTGCAAGTGGACGTTTGGAGCGTTTTGATGCCTATGGTGAAAAAAGGAATATCTTCAAATAAAAACTACACAGAAGCATTCTGTGAAACTTCTTTCTGCTCAGTGCATTCATCTAACATAGTTGAACATTTCTTTTGACTTTGCCATTTTGAGACATTCTTTTTGTATAATCTCCAAGTGGATATTTGGAGAGCATTGAGGCCTACAGTGAAAAACAAAATATCTTCCCTTGAAAACTACAGAGAAGAATTCTGTGAAACTTCTTTCCATTATGTGCATTCATCTTACAGAGATGAACCTATCTTTTGATTGAGCAGTTTTGAAACACTCTTTTTGTAGAATCTGAAAAGGACATTTTGTTCGCTTTGATGCTTATGGTGAAAAAGGAAACATCTTCAAATAAAAACTACACAGAAGCATTTTGCGAATCTTCTTTCTGATCTGTGCATTCATCTAAGGGAGTTGAACCTTTCCTTTGATTCACCAGTTTTGAAACACTCTTTTTGTAGAATATGCACATGGACATTTGGAGAGCATTGAGGCCTATGGTGAAAAACGAAATATCTTCCCATGAAAACTACACAGAAGGGTTCTGTGAAACTTCTTCCTGTTCTGTACATTCATCTTAGAGACAATTAAATTATCTTTTGCTTGAGCTGTTTTGAAACACACTTTTTGTAGAATCTGGAAGTGGACATTTGTAGCGCTTTGATGCCCATGGTGAGAAAGGAAATATCTTCAAATAAAAACTACACAGAAGCATTCTGTGAAACTTCTTTCTGATCTGTTCATTCATCTTAC
This sequence comes from Symphalangus syndactylus, assembly GCF_028878055.3. Lineage (NCBI taxonomy): Eukaryota > Metazoa > Chordata > Mammalia > Primates > Hylobatidae > Symphalangus > Symphalangus syndactylus. The sequence continues at coordinate 49,994,611 of NC_072440.2, forward strand.
AGAGTTGAACCTTTCTTTTGAATGAGCAGTTTTGAAACACACTGTTCATAGAATCTTCAAGTGGACATTTGGAGTACTTTGATGCCTACGGTGAAAAAGGTAATATCTCCATATAAAAACTACACAGAAGCATTCTGTGAAACTTCTTTCTGATCTGTGCATTCATCTAACATAGTTGAACATTTCTTTTGACTTAGCCGTTTTGAGACTTTCTTTTTGGAGAATCTCCAAGTGGACATTTGGAGAGCATTGAGGCCTACGTTGTAAAACAAAATATCTTCCCTTGAAAATACAGAGAAGAATTCTGTGAAACTTCTTTCCGTTATGCGCATTCATCTTACAGAGATGAACCTATCTTTTGATTGAGCAGTTTTGAAACACTCTTTTTGTAGAATCTGAAAAGGAAATTGGATCGCTTTGATGCTAATGGTGAAAAAGGAAACATCTTCAAATAAAAACTACACAGAAGCATTTTGGGAATCTTGTTTCTGATCTGTGCATTCATCTAAGGGAGTTGAAACTTCCCTTTGACTCACCAGTTTTGAAACACTCTTTTTGTAGAATATGCAGGTGGACATTTGGAGAGCATTGAGGCCTATGGTGAAAAACGAAATATCTTCCCATGAAAACTACACAGAAGGGTCCTGTGAAACTTCTTCCTGTTCTGTACATTCATCTTAGAGACAATTAAATTATCTTTTGCTTGAGCTGTTTTGAAACACACTTTTTGTAGAATCTGGAAGTGGACATTTGTAGCGCTTTGATGCCCATGGTGAGAAGGGAAATATCTTCAAATAAAAACTACACAGAAGCATTCTGTGAAACTTCTTTCTGATCGGTTCATTCATCTTACAGAGTTGAAACTTTCTTTTGAATGAGCAGTTTCGAAACACTCTGTTCGTAGAATCTTCAAGTGGACATTTGGAGCGCTTTGATGCGTATGGTGAAAAAGGTAATATCTTCAAATAAAAACTACACAGAAGCATTCTGTGAAACTTCTTTCTGATATGTACATTCATCCAACAGAGTTGAACCTTTATTTTGACTGAACCGTTTTGAAACCCTCATTTTGTAGAATTTGAAAGTGGACATTAGGAGAGCATTGAAGCCTATGGTGAAAAATGAAATATCGTTTGATGGGTGGAGCCAAGATGGCCAAATAGGAACAGCTCCGGTCTCCAGCTCCCAGCCCCAGCGACACAGAAGACGGGTGATTTCTGAATTTCTGCTTGAGGTACCGGTTTCATCTCACTAGGGAGTGCCTAACAGTGGGTTCAGGACAGTCGGTGAAGTGCACTGTGCGCGAGCCGAAGCAGGGCAAGGCATTGCCTCACTCGGGAAGTGCAAGGGGTCAGGGAGTTCCCTTTCCTAGTCAAAGAAAGGGGAAACAGACGGCACCTGGAATATCGGGTCAGTCCCGTCCTAATACTGCACTTTTCCAATGGGCCTGGAATATGGCACACTAGGAGATTGTGTCCCGCACCTGGCTCGGAGGGTCCTATGCCCACAGAGTCTTGCTGATTGCTAGTACAGCAGTCTGAGATCACGCTGCAAGGTGGCAACGAGGCTGGGGGAGGGGCGCCCGCCATTGCCCAGGCTTGCTTAGGTAAACAAAGCAGCCAGGAAGCTCGAACTGGGTGGAGCCCACCACAGCTCAAGGAGGCCTGCCTGCCTCTGTAGGCTCCTCCTCTGGGGGCAGGGCACAGACAACCAAAAACTCAGCGAGAACCTCCACAGCCTTAAATGTCCCTGTCTGACTGACAGCTTTGAAGAGAGTAGTGGTTCTCCCAGCACGCAGCTGGAGATCTGAGAACGGACAGACTGCCTCCTAAAGTGGGTCCCTCAACCCTGAGCAGCCTAACTGGGAGGCACCCCCCCAGTAGGGACAGACTGACACCTCATTCAACCGGGTACTCCTCTGAGACAAAACTTTCAGAGGAACTATCAGACAGCTGAATTTGTGGTCTCACGAAAATCCACTGTTCTGCAGCCACCGGTGCTGACACCCAGCCAAACAGGGTCTGGAGTGGACCTCTAGTAAACTCCAACAGACCTGCAGCTGAGGGTCTTGTCTGATAGAAGGAAAATTAACAAACAGAAAGGACATCCACACCAAAAACCCATCTGTACATCACCATCATCGAAGACAAAAAGTAGACAAAACCACAAAGATGGGGAAAAAACAGACCAAAAAAACTGGAAACTCTAAAAACAGAGCACCTCTCCTCCTCCAAAGGAACGCAGTTCCTCACCAGCAACGGAACAAAGCTGGATGGAGGATGACTTTGATGAGTTGAGAGAAGAAGGCTTCAGACGATCAAACTACTCTGAGCTACGAGAGGAAATTCAAAACAATAGCAAAGAAGTTACAAACTTTGAAAAAAAATTAGAAGAATGGATAACTAGAATAACCAATGGAGAGAAGGGCTTAAAGGAGATGATGGAGCTGAAAGCCAAGTTTCGAGAACTACGCGAAGAATGCAGAAGCCTCAGTAGCAGATGCGATCAACTGGAAGAAAGGGTATCGCTGATAGAAGATGAAATGAATGAAATGAAGAGAGAAGGGAAGTTTAGAGAAAAAAGAATAAAAAGAAATGAACAAAGCCTCCAAGAAATTTGGGACTATGTGAAAAGACCAAACCTACGTCTGATTGGTGTACCTGAAAATGATGGGGAGAATGGAACCAAGTTGGAAAACACTCTGCAAGATATTATCCAGGAGAACTTCCCCAATCTAGCAAGGCAGGCCAGCATTCAGATTCAGGAAATACAGAGAACACCACAAAGATACTCCTCGAGAAGGGCAACTCCAAGACACATAATTGTCAGATTCACCAAAGTTGAAATGAAGGAAAAAATGTTAAGGGCAGCCAGAGAGAAAGGTCAGGTTACCCACAAAGGAAAGCCCATCAGACTAACAGCTGATCTCTCAGCAGAAACTCTACAAGCCAGAAGAGAGTGGGGGCCGATATTCAACATTCTTAAAGAAAAGATTTTTCAACCCAGAATTTCCTATCCCGCCAAACTAAGCTTCATAACTGAAGAAGAAATAAAATACTTTACAGACAAGCAAACGCTGAGTGATTTTGTCACCACCAGGCCTGCCCTAAAAGAGCTCCTGAAGGAAGCACTAAACATGGAAAGGAACAACCGGTACCAGCCACTGCAAAAACACGCCAAATTGTAAAGACCATCGAGGCTAGGAAGAAACTATAGCAACTAACGAGCAAAATAACCAACTAACATCATAATGACAGGATCAGATTCACACATAACAATATTCACGTTAAATGTAAATGGGCTAAATGCTCCAATCAAAAGACACAGACTGGCAAACTGGATAAGGAGCCAGGACCCATCAGTGTGCTGTATTCAGGAAACCCATCTCACGTGCAGAGACACACATAGACTCAAAATAAAGGGATGGAGGAAGATCTATCAAGCAACTGGAAAACAAAAAAAGGCAGGGGTTGCAATACTAGTCTCTGATAAAATAGACTTTAAACCAACAAAGATCAAAAGAGACAAAGAAGGCCATTACATAATGATAAAGGGATCAATTCAACAAGAAGAGCTAACTATCCTAAATATATATGCACCGAACACAGGAGCACCCAGATTCATAAAGCAAGTCCTCAGTGACCTACAAAGGGACTTAAACTCCCACACAATAATAATGGGAGATTTTAACACCCCACTGTCAGCATTAGACAGATCAACGAGACAGAAAGTTAACAAGGATATCCAGGAATTGAACTCAGCTCTACATAAAGTGGACCTAATAGACATCTACAGAACTCTCCACCTCAAATCAACAGAATATACATTTTTTTCAGCACCACACCACACCTATTCCAAAATTGACCACATAGTTGGAAGTAAAGCTCTTCTCAGCAAATGTAAAATAACAGAGATTATAACAAACTGTCTCTCAGACCACAGTGCAATCAAACTAGAACTCAGGATTAAGAAACTCAGTCAAAACCGCTCAACTACATGGAAACTGAACAACCTGCTCCTGAATGACTATTGGGTACATAATGAAATGAAGGCAGAAATAAAGATGTTCTTTGAAACCAACGAGAACAAAGACACAACATACCAGAATCTCTGGGACACGTTCAAAGCAGTGTGTAGAGGGAAATTTATAGCACTAAATGCCCACAAGAGAAAGCAGGAAAGATCCAAAATTGACACCCTAACATCACAATTAAAAGAACTAGAAAAGCAAGAGTAAACACATTCAAAAGCTAGCAGAAGGCTAGAAATAACTAAAATCAGAGCAGAACTGAAGGAAATAGAGACACAAAAACCCTTCAAAAAATTAATGAATCCAAGAGCTGGTTTTTTGAAAAGATCAACAAAATTGATGGACCGCTAGCAAGACTAATAAAGAAGAAAAGAGAGAAGAATCAAATAGATGCAATAAAAAAAGAAAAAGGGGATATCACCACCGATCCCACAGAAATACAATCTACCATCAGAGAATACTACAAACACCTCTATGCAAATAAACTAGAAAATCTAGAAGAAATGGATAAATTCCTCGACAAATACACCCTCCCAAGACTAAACCAGGAAGAAGTTGAATCTCTGAATAGACCAATAACAGGTCCTGAAATTGTGGCAATAATCAATAGCTTACCAACCAAAAAGAATCCAGGACCTGATGGATTCACAGCTGAATTCTACCAGAAGTACAAGGAGGAACTGGTACCATTCCTTCTGAAACTATTCCAATCGATAGAAAAAGAGGGAATCCTCCCTAACACATTTTACGATGCCAGCATCGTCCTGATACCAAAACCTGGCAGAGACATAACCAAAAAAGAGTATTTCAGACCAATATCCTTGATGAACATTGATGCAAAAATCCTCAATAAAATACTGGCAAACCGAATCCAGCAGCACATCAAAAAGCTTATCCACCATGATCAAGTGGGCTTCATCCCTGGGATACAAGGCTGGTTCAACATACGCAAATCAATAAATGTAATCCAGCATATAAACAGAACCAAAGACAAAAACCACATGATTATCTCAATAGATGCAGAAAAGGCCTTTGACAAAATTCAACAACCTTCATGCTAAAAACTCTCAATAAATTAGGTATTGATGGGACATATCTCAAAATAATAAGAGCTATCCACAACAAACCCACAGCCAATATCATACTGAATGGGCAAAAACTGGAAGCATTCCCTCTGAAAACTGGCACAAGACAGGGATGCCCTCTCTCACCGCTCCTATTCAACATAGTGCTGGAAGTTCTGGCCAGAGCAATCAGGCAGGAGAAGGAAATAAAGGGCATTCAGTTAGGAAAAGAGGAAGTCAAATTGTCCCTGTTTGCAGATGACATGATTGTATATCTAGAAAACCCCATTGTCTCAGCCCAAAATCTCCTTAAGCTGATTAGCAACTTCAGCAAAGTCTCAGGATACAAAATTAATGTACAAAAATCACAAGCATTCTTGTACACCAATAACAGAGAAACAGAGAGCCAAATCGTGAGTGAACTCCCATTCACAATTGCTTCAAAGAGAATAAAATACCTAGGAATCCAACTTACAAGGGATGTGAAGGACCTCTTCAAGGAGAACTAGAAACCACTGCTCAATGAAATAAAAGAGGATACAAACAAATGGAAGAGCATTCCATGCTCATGGGTTGGAGGAATCAATATCGTGGAAATGGCCATACTGCCCAAGGTAATTTATAGATTCAATGCCATCCCCATCAAGCTACCAATGACTTTCTTCACAGAATTGGAAAAAACTACTTTAAAGTTCATATGGAACCAAAAAAGAGCCCGCATCGCCAAGTCAATCCTAAGCCAAAAGAACAAAGCTGGAGGCATCACGCTACCTGACTTTAAACTATACCACAAGGCTACAGTAACCAAAACAGCATGGTACTGGTACCACCACAGAGACATAGATCAATGGAACAGAACAGAGCCCTCAGAAATGATGCCGCATAGCTACAACTATCTGATCTTTGACAAACCTGACAAAAACAAGAAATGGGGAAAGGATTCCCTATTTAATAAATGGTGCTGGGAAAACTGGCTAGCCATATGTAGAAAGCTGCAACTGGATCCCTTCCTTACACCTTATACAAAAATTAATTCAAGATGGATTAAAGACTTATATGTTAGACCTAAAACCATTAAAATCCTACAAGAAAACCTAGGCAATACCATTCAGGACATAGGCGTGGGCAAGGACTTCATGTCTGAAACACCAAAAGCAATGGCAACAAAAGCCAAAATCGACAAATGGGATCTCATTAAACTAAAGAGCTTCTGCACAGCAAAAGAAACTATCATCAGAGTGAACAGGCAACCTACACAATGGGAGAAAATTTTTGCAACCTACTCATCTGACAAAGGGCTAATATCCAGAATCTACAATGAACTCAAACAAATTTACAAGAAAAAAGCAAACAACCCCATCAAAAAGTGGGCAGAGGACATGAACAGACCCTTCTCAAAAGAAGACATTTATGCAGCCTAAAAACACATGAAGAAATGCTCATCACCACTGGCCATCAGAGAAATGCAAATCAAAACCACAGTGAGATACCATCTCACACCAGTTAGAATGGCCATCATTAAAATATCAGGAAACAACAGGTGCTGGAGAGGATGTGGAGAAATAGGAACACTTTTACACTGTTGGTGGGACTGCAAACTAGTTCAACCATTGTGGAAGTCAGTGTGGGGATTCCTCAGGGATCTAGAACTAGAAATACCATTTGACCCAGCCATCCCATTACTGGGTATATACCCAAAGGACTATAAATCATGCTGCTATAAAGACACATGCACACGTATGTTTATTGCGGCACTATTCACAATAGCAAAGAGTTGGAACCAACCCAAATGTCCAACAACGATAGACTGGATTAAGAAAATGTGGCACATATACACCATGGAATACTATGCAGCCATAAAAAATGATGAGTTCGTGTCCTTTGTAGGGACATGGATGAAACTGGAAAACATCATTCTCAGTAAACTATCACAAGGACAAAAAACCAAACACCACATGTTCTCACTCATAGGTGGGAATTGAACAATGAGAACTCATGGACACAGGAAGGGGAACATCACGCTCCGGGGACTGTTGTGGGGTGGGGGGAGGGGGGAGGGACAGCATTAGGAGATACATCTAATGCTAAATGACGAGTTAATGGGTGCAGGAAATCAACATGGCACATGGATACATATGTAACAAACCTGCACATTGTGCACATGTACCCTAAAACCTTAAAGTATAATAAAATATTTTCTTTGTTTCTGGGAAAAAAAAAAAAATGAAATATCTTCCCATGAAAAGTACACAGAAGGATTCTGTGAAACTTCTTTCTGTTCTGTGCATTCGTCTTACAGAGCTGAACCTATCTTTTCTTTGAGCAGTTTTGAAACACTCTTTTTGTACAATCTGCAAGTGGATATTTGGAGCGACTTGAGGCCCATGGTGAGAAACGAAATACCTTCAAATAAAAACAACACAGAAGCATTCTGTGAAACTTCTTTCTGATCTGTGCATTCATGTAACAGAGTTGAAACTTTCTTTTGACTAAGCAGTTTGGAAACACTCTTTTTGTAGAATCTACAAGTGGGCATTTGAAGAGAATTGGGGCCTATGGTGAAAAACAAAATATCTTCCCATGAAAAGTACACAGAAGGATTCTCTGAAACTTCTGTGTGTTCTGTGCATTCACCTTACAGAGATGAACCTATCTTTTGATTGGGCACTTTTGAAATACTCTTTTTGTAGAATCTGCAAGTGTACATTTTGTGCGCTTTGAGGCCTCTGGTGTAAAAGGAAATATCTTCAAATAAAAACCACACAGAAGCATTCTGTGAAAATACTTTCTGATCTGTGCATTCATCTAACAGAGTAGAACCTTTCTTTTGAATGACCAGTTTTGAAACACTCTTTTTGTAGAATCTGCAAGTGTACATTTTGAGAGCATTGTGGCCTTTGGTGAAAAACGAAATATCTTCCAATGAAAACTACACAGAAGGCTTCTGTGAAACTTCTTTCTTTTCTGTGCATTCACCTTACAGAGATGAACCTATCTATTGATTGAGCAGTTTTGAAGCAATCTTTTTGTAGAATCTGCATGAGGACATTTGGAGCGCTTTGAGACCTATGGTGAGAAATGTAACATCTTCCAATGAAAACTACACAGAAGCATTCTGTGAAACTTGTTTCTGATCTGTGCTTTCATCTAACATAATTGAATCTTTCTTTAGACTGAGCAGGTTTGAAACACTCTTTTTGTAGAATATGCAAGTGGACATTTGGAGGGCTTTGATGCCTATGCTGAAAAAGGAAATATCTTCAAATAAAAACTACACAAAAGCATTCTGTGAAACTTCTTTCTGAGCTGTGCATTCATCTAACAGAGTTGAACATTCATTTTGACTGAGCAGTTTTGAAACACTCTTTTTGTAGAATCTGCAAGTGGACATTTGGAAAGCATTGTGGCCTATGGTTAAAAACGAAACATCTTCCCATGAAAACTACACAGAAGGATTCTGTGTAACTCCTTTCTGTTCTGTGCATTCATCTTACAGAGCTGAACCTGTCTTTTGGTTGAGCAGTTTTGAAACACTGTTTTTGTATAATCAGCATGTGGACATACGGAGCGGTTTGAGGCCTGTGGTGAGAAAGAAATATCTTCAAATAAAAACTACACAGATGCATTCTGTGAAACTTATTTCAGATCCGTGCATTCGAATTACAGAGTTGAACCATATTTTTGACTCAGAAGTTTTGAAACCCTCTTTTTGTAGAATCTGCAAGTGGACATTCAGAGTGCTTTGAGGCCTGTCGTGGAAAAAGGAATATCTTCAAATAAAAACTACAGAAAAGCATTCTGTGAAACTTCTATCTCATCTGTGCATTCAACTAAATGAGTTGAACCTTTCTTTTGATTCAGTACTTTTGAAACACTCTTTTTGTATAAACTGCAAATGGACATTTGGAGCGATTTGAGGCCTATCGTGGAAAAAGGAATATCTGCAAATAAAAACTACACAGAAGTAATCTGTGAAACTTCTTTATGAACTGTGCATTCATCTCAGAGAGTGGAAACTTTCTTTTGATTGTGCAGCTTTGAAACAGGCTTTTTGTAGAATCTGCAGTTGGATATTTCTAGAGCATTGAGGCCTATAGTGAAAAAAGAAATATCATCCCATAAAAAGTACACGGAAGCATTCTGTGAAACTCCTTTCTGAACTGTGCATTCATCTAACAGAGTTGAACCTTACTTTTGATTGAGCAGCTTTGAAACACTCTTTTTGTAGAATCTGCCAGTGGACATTTGGAGAAAGTTGAGGCCTAGGGTGAAATACGAAATATCTTCACATAGAAAGTACACCGAAGCATTCTGTGAAACTACTTTCTATTCTGCTCATTCATCTCACAGAGTAGAACCTTTCTTTTGGTTGAGCAGATTTGAAACACTCTTTTTGTAGAATCTGCAAGTGGACATTCAGAGTGCTTTGAGGCCTATCATGGAAAAAGGAATATCTTCAAATAAAAACTACAGAAAAGCATTCTGTGAAACTTCTATCTCATCTGTGCATTCATCTAAATGAGTTGAACCTTTCTTTTGATTCAGCAGTTTTGAAACACTCTTTTTGTATAAACTGCAAATGGATATTTGGAGCAATTTGAGGCCTATCGTGGAAAAAGGAATACCTTCAAATAAAAACTACACAGATGTAATCTGTGAAACTTCTTTATGAACTGTGCGTTCATCTCAGCGAGTGGAAACTTTCTTTTGACTGTGCAGCTTTGAAACAGGCTTTTTGTAGAATCTGAAGTTGGACATTTCTAGAGCACTGAGGCCTATGGTGAAAAAAAAAATATCATCCCATAAAAAGTACACGGAAACATTCTGTGAAACTTCTTTCTGAACTGCGCATTCATCTAACAGAGTTGAACCTTACTTTTGATTGAGCAGCTTTGAAACACTCTTTTTGTAGAATCTGCAAGTGGACATTTGGAGAAATTTCAGGCCTAGGGTGAAATACGAAATATCTTCACATAGAAAGTACACCGAAGCATTCTGTGAAACTACTTTCTATTCTGTTCATTCATCTCACAGAGTAGAACCTTTCATTTTTTGAGCAGTTTTGAAACACTGTTTTTGTAGAATCTGCAAGTGGACATTTGGAGTGCTTTGAGGCCTGTCGTGGATAAAGAAATATCTTCAAATGAAAACTACACAGAAGCATTCTGTGAAACTTCTTTCTGATCTGTGCATTCATCTAACAGAGGAGAATCTTTCTTTTGATTGAGCTGTTTTGAAATGCTCTTTTTGTAGAATCTGCAAGTGGATATTTGGAAAACAGTCAGGCCAACGGTGCAAAATGCAGTATCTTCCCATTAAAACTACACAGAAGCATTCTCTGAAACTTCTTTCTTTTTTTTTCTCATAGTTTTTTTTTATTATACTTTAAGTTTTAGGGTACATGTGCACAATGTGCAGGTTTGTTACATATGTATCCATTTGCCATGTTGATTTCCTGCACCCAATAACTCGTCATTTAGCATTAGGTATACCTCCTAATGCTGTCCCTCCCCTGTCCCCCAACCCCACAAGTGTCCCTGGAGTGTGATGTTCCCCTTCCTGTGTACATGAGTTCTCATTGTTCAATTCCCTCCTATGAGTGAGAACATGCGGTGTTTGGTTTTTTGCCCTTGTGATAGTTTACAGAGAATGATGTTTTCCAGTTTCATCCATGTCCCTATAAAGGACATGAACTCATCATTTTTTATGGCTGCATAGTATTCCATGGTGTATATGTGCCACATTTTCTTAATCCAGTCTATCGTTGTTGGACATTTGGGTTGGTTCCAACTATTTGCTATTGTGAACAGTGCCACAATAAACATACGAGTGCATGTGCCTTTACAGCAGCATGATTTATAGTCCTTTGGGTATATACCCAGTAATGGGATGGCTGGGTCAAATGGTATTTCTAGTTCTAGATCCCTGAGGAATCGCCACACTGATTTCCACAATGGTTGAACTAGTTTACAGTCCCACCAACAGTGTAAAAGTGTTCCTCTTTCTCCACATCCTCTCCAGCACGTATTGTTTCCTGATTTTTTAATGATGGCCATTCTAACTGGTGTGAGATGGTATCTCACTGTGGTTTTGATTTGCATTTCTCTGATGGCCAGTGAAGACACAACATACCAGAATCTCTGGGACACATTCAAAGCAGTGTCTAGAGGGAAATTTATAGCACTAATTGCCCACAAGAGAAAGCAGGAAAGATCCAAAATTGACACCCTAACATCACAATTAAAAGAACTAGAAAAGCAAGAGCAAACACATTCAAAAGCTAGCAGAAGGCTAGAAATAACTAAAATCAGAGCAGAACTGAAGGAAATAGATAAACAAAAAACCCTTCAAAAAATTAATGAAACCAGGAGCTGGTTTTTTGAAAAGATCAACAAAACTGATAGACTGCTAGCAAGACTAATAAAGAAGAAAAGAGAAAAGAATCAAATAGATGCAATAAAAAATGAAAAACGGGATATCATCACTGATCCCACAGAAATACAATCTATCATCAGAGAATACTACAAAAACCTCTTTGAAATAAACTAGAAAATCTAGAAGAAATGGATAAATTCCTCGACAAATACACACTCCCAAGACTAAATCAGGAAGAATTTGGATCTCTGAATAGACCAAAAACAGGTTCTGAAATTGTGGCAATAATCAATATCTTACCAACCAAAAAGAGTCCAGGACCTGATGGATTCACAGCCGAATTCTACAACAGGCACAAGGAGGAAATGGTACCATTCCTTCTGAAACTATTCCAATCAATAGGAAAAGAGGGAATCCTCCCTAACACATTTTATGAAGCCAGCATCGTGCTGATACCAAAGCCTGGCAGAGACATAACCCAAAAAGAGAATTTCAGACCAATATCCTTGGTGAACATTGATGCAAAAATCCTAAATAAAATACTGGCAAACCGAATCCAGCAGCACATCAAAAAGCTTATCCACCATAATCAAGTGGGCTTCATCCCTGGGATGCAAGGCTGGTTCAACATACGCAAATCAATAAATGTAATCCAGCATATAAACAGAATCAAAGACAAAAACCACATGATTATCTCAATAGATGCAGAAAAGGCCTTTGACAAAATTCAACAACGCTTCAGGCTAAAAACTCTCAATAAATTAGGTATTGATGGGACGTATCTCAATATAATAAGAGCTATCTATGAAAAAACCCACAGCCAATATCATACTGAATGGGCAAAAACTGGAAGCATTCCCTCTGAAAACTGGCACAAGACAGGGATGCCCTCTCTCACCGCTCCTATTCAACATAGTGCTGGAAGTTCTGACAAGAGCAATCAGGCAGGAGAAGGAAATAAAGGGTATTCAATTAGGAAAAGAGGAAGTCAAATTTTCCCTGTTTGCAGATGACATGATTGTATATCTAGAAAACCCAACTGTCTCAGCCCAAAATCTCCTTAAGCTGATTAGCAACTTCAGCAAAGTCTCAGGATACAAAATCAATGTACAAAAATCACAAGCATTCTTGTACACCAATCACAGACAAACAGAGAGCCAAATCCTGAGTGAACTCCCATTCACAATTGCTTCAAAGAGAATAAAATACCTAGGAATCCAACTTACAAGGGATGTGAAGGACGTTTTCAAGGAGAACTACAAACCACTGTTCAGTGAAATCAAAGAGGACACAAACAAATGGAAGAACATTCCATGCTCATGGGTAGGAAGAATCAATATCGTGAAAATGGTCATACTGCCAAGGTAATTTATAGATTCAATGCCATCCCCATCAAGATACCAATGACTTTCTTCACAGAATTGGAGAAAACTACTTTAAAGTTCATATGGAACCAAAAAAGAGCCCGCGTCGCCAAGTCAATCCTAAGCCAAAAGAACAAAGCTGGAGGCATCACGCTACCTGACTTCAAACTATACTACAAGGCTACAGTAACCAAATCAGAATGGTACTGGTACCACAACAGAGACATAGATCAACAGAACAGAACAGAGCCCTCAGAAATGATGTTGCATATCTACAACTATCTGATCTTTGACAAACCTGACAAAAACAAGAAATGGGGAAAGGATTCCCTATTTAATAAATGGTGCTGGGAAAACTGGCTAGCCATATGTAGAAAGCTGAAACTGGATCCCTTCCTTACACCGTATACAAAAATTAATTCAAGATGGATTAAAGACTTAAATGTTAGACCTAAAACCATTAAAATCCTACAAGAAAACCTAGGCAATACCATTCAGGACATAGGCGTGGGCAAGGACTTCATGTCTAAAACACCAAAAGCAATGGCAACGAAAGCCAAAATTGACAAATGAGATCTAATTAAACTAAAGAGCTTCTGCACAGCAAAAGAAACTACCATCAGAGTGAACAGGCAACCTACAGAATGGGAGAAAATTTTTGCAACCTACTCATCTGACAAAGGGCTAATATCCAGAATCTACAATGAACTCAAACAAATTTACAAGAAAAAAACAAACAATCCCATCAAAAAGTGGGCAAAGGACATGAACAGATACTTCTCAAAAGAAGACGTTTATGCAGTCAAAAAACACATGAAGAAATGCTCATCATCACTGGCCATCAGAGAAATGCAAAACGAAACTTCTTTCTCATCTGTGCATTCATCTAACAGAGTAGAACCTTTCTATTGATTGAGCAGTTTTGAAACACTCCTTTTGTAGAATCTGCAATTGGAAAGTTGGAGATCTTTGAAGCCTATGGTGAAAAACGAAATATCTTCAAGCAAAAACTACACAGAATACTTCTGTGAAAATTCTTTCTGTTCTCTGCATTCATCTCACAGAGTTGAACCTTTCTTTTGATTGAGCAGTATTGAAACACTCTTTTTGAAGAAACTGCAAGTGGACGTTTGGAGCACTTTGAGGCCTATCGTGGAAGAAGGAATATCTTCAAATAAAAGCTACACAGAAGTATATCTGTGTAACTTCTTCTGAACTGTGCATTCATCTCAGAGAGTGGAACCTTTCTTTTGATTGTGCAGCTTTGAAACAGGCTTTTAGTACAATCAGCAATTGGACATTTCTAGAGCATTGAGGCTTATGGTGAAAAAAGAAATATCTTCCCCTAAAAACTAAACGGAAGCATTCTGGGAAACTATCTTCTTATCTGTGCATTCATTGAAGAGAGTTAAAACTTACTTTTGATTGAGCAATTTTGAAACACACTTTTTGTAGAATCTGCAAGTGGACAATTGGAGAACATTGAAGCCCACCGTGAAAAACGAAATATCTTCCCATAAAAACTACACAGAAGCATTCTGTGAAACTTCTTTCTGTTCTGTTCATTGATCTCACAGAGTAGAACCTTTCCTTTGATTGAGCACTTTGAAACACTCTTTTTGTAGAATCTGCAAGTGGACATTTGGAGCGCTATGAGGCCTATTGAGGAAAAAGGAATATCTTCAAATAAAAAGTACACAGAAGCATTCTGTGAAACTTCTTTCTGATCTGTGCATTCATCTAACTGAGTTGAACTTTTGTTTTGATTGAGCTGCTTTGAAACACTCTTTTTGTAGAATCTGCAAGTGGACATCTGGAGAACATTGAGGCCTACAGTGGAAAACGAAATATCTTCCCATAAAAACTACACAGAAGCATTCTGTGAAACTTCTTTTTATTCTATTCATTCATCTCACACAGTAGAACCATTCTTTTGATTGAGCAGTTATGAAACACTGTTTTTGTAGAATCTGTAAGTGGACATTTGGAGCACTTTCAGGCCTATCATGCAGAAAGGAATATCTTCAAATTAAAACTACACAGAATTAATCTGTGAAACTACTTTATGAACTGTGCATTCATCTCAGAGTGTGGAACATTTCTTTTGATTGTGCAGCTTTGAAACAGGCTTTTTGCAGAATCTGCATTTGGACATTTGGAGAGCATTGAGGCCTAGGATCAGAGAAGAAATATCTTCCCATAAAAAGTAAACAGGAGCATTCTGTGAAACTTATTTCTGATCTGTGCATTCATCTAACAGAGTAGAACCTTTCTTTTCATTGAGCAGATTTGAAACAATCTTTTTGTAGAATCTGCAAGTGGATATTTGGAGAACATTGAGGCCTATAGTGAAAAACGAAATATCTTCCCATTAAAACTACACAGAAGCATTCTGTGAAACTTCTTTCTTATCTGTGCATTCATCTAACAGAGTAGAACCTTTCTTTTGATTGAGTAGTTTTGAAACACTCTTTTTGTAGAATCTGCAGTTGGACATTTGCAGATCTTTGAGGCCTACGGTGAAAAACGAAATATCTTCACGTAAAAACTACACAGAACACTTCTGTGAAAATTCTTTCTGTTCTCTGCATTCATCTCACAGAGTTGAACCTTTCTTTTGATTGAGCAGTTTGTAAACATTCTTTTTTTAGAATCTGAAAGTGGACATTTGGAGAACATTGAGGCCTACGGTGAAAAACGCAATGCCTTCCCATTAAAACTACACAGAAGCATTCTGTGAAACTTCTTTCTGATCTGTGCATTCATCTAACAGAGTAGAACCTTTCTTTTGATTGAGCAGTTTTGAAATACTGTTTTTGTAGAATCTGCAAGTGGACATTTGGAGCGCTTTGAGGCCTATCATGGAAAAAGGCATGTCTTCAAATAAAAACTACACAGAAGCATTCTGTGAAACTTCGCTCGGATCTGTGCATTCATCTAACTGAGTTGAAACACTCTCTTGATCGTGCTGTTTTGAAACACTTTTTATAGAATCTGCAAGTGGATATTTGGAGAACATTGAGGCCTACGGTGGAAAACGAAATACATTCCATTTAACACTACACAGAAGCATTCTGGGAAACTTCTTTCTGATCTGTGCATTCATCTAACAGAGTAGAACCTTTCTTTTTATTGAGCAGTTTTGAAACACTCTTTCTGTAGAATCTCCAAGTGGACATTTGGAGCGCTTTGAGCTCTATCATGGAAAAAACAGTATCTTCAAATAAAAACTACAGAGAAGCATTCTGTGAAACTTCTTTCTGATCTGTGAATTAATCTAACAGATTTTTACCTTTCTTTTGATTCAGCCGTTTTGAAATACTCTTTTTGTAGAATCTGCAAGTGGACATTTGGAGAGCTTTGAGGCCTATGGTTAAAAAGAAATATCTTCAAGTAAAAAGTACACAGAATACTTCTGTGAAAATACTTTCTATTCTCTGCATTCATCTCACAGAGTTGGAACTTTCTTTTGATTGAACAGTTTTGAAACACTCTTTCTGTAAAAACTGCAAGTGGACATTTGGAGCACTTTGAGACCGATCATGGAAAAAGGAATATCTTCAAATAAAAACTACACAGAATAATCTGTGAAACTTACTTATTGACTATGAATTTATCTCAGAGAGTGGAATCTTTGTCTTGATTGTGCAGCTGTGAACCGGGCTTTTTGTAGAATCTACAATGGGACATTTTGGGAGCATTGAGGCCTACGGTGAAAAAAAGAAATATCTTCCCATAAAAACTACACAGAAACATTCTGTGAAACTTCTTTCTGATCTGTGCTTTCATTAACAGATTTGAACCTTAGTTTTGATTGAGCAGTTTTGAAACATACTTTTCATAGAGTCTGCAAGTGGACATTTGGGGAACATTGAGGCCAACAGTGAAAAATGAAATATATTCCCATAAAAACTACACGGAAGCATTCTGTGAAACTTCATTCTGATCTGTGCATTCATCTAACAGAGTTGAACCTTTCTTTTGATTGAGCTGTTTTGAAACACACTTTTTGTAGAACCTGTAAGTGGACATTTGGAGAACATTGAGGCCTATGGTGAAAAACGACATATCTTCCCACAAAAACTACACAAAAGCATTCTGTGAAACTGCTTTCTATTCTGCGCATTCATCTCACAGAGTAGAACGCTTCTTTTGATTGAGCAGTTTTCAAACACTCTTTTTGTAGAATCTGCAAGTGGATATTTGGAGCGATTTGGGCCCTATTGTGGAAAATGGAATATTTTGAAATGAAAACTACTCAGAAGCATTCTGTGAAACTTCATTCTGTTGTCTGCATTTATCTCATAGAGTTGAACCTTTCTTTGATTGAGCAGTTTTGAAACTCTCTTTTTGTAGAAAATGCAAGTGGACATTTGGAGAGCTTTGAGGCCTATGGTGTGAAACAAAATATCTTAAAGTAAAAACTACACAGAATGCTTCTGTGAAAATTCTTTCTATTCTCTGCATTCTTCTAACAGAGTTGAACCTTTCTTTTGATTGAGCAGTTTTGAAACACTCCTTTTGTATAATCTGCAACTGGACATTTGGAACGCTTTGAGGCCTATTGTGGAAAAAGGAAAACCTTCAATTAAAAACTACACAGAATTAATCTGTGAAGCTTCTTTCTGATATGTGCATTCATCTAACAGAGTTGAACCTTTCTTTGATTGAGCAGTTTTGAAACACTCTTTTTGTGGAATCTTCAAGTGGACTTTTGGAGAGGTTTGAGGCCTAATGTGAAAAATGAAATATCTTCAAGTAAAAACTACACAGAATACTTCTCTGAAAATTCTTTCTATTCTCTGCATTCATCTCACAGAATTGAACCTTTCTTTTGATTGAGCAGTTTTGAAACACTCTTTTTGTATAAACTGCAAGTGGACATTTGGAGTGCTTTGAGGGCAATCGTGGTAAAAGGAATATCTTCAAATAAAAGCTACACAGAAGTAATCTGTGAAACCTCTTTCAGATTTGTGCATTCGTTTAACTGAGTTGAACATTATTTTTGATTGAGCATTTTTGAAACACTCTTTTTGTAGATTCTGCAAACTGCACATTTGGAGAACATTGAGGACTAGGGTGAAAAAAGAAATATCTTCCAATAAAAACTACCCAACAGAATTCTGTGAAACTTTTCTCTCTTCCATGCATTCATCTCACAGAGATGAGCTTATCTATTGATGGAGCATTTTTGAGAGATTCTTTTTGTAGAATTTGCAATTGGACATTTGTAGCGTTTTGAGACCTATGGTGAGAAGTGAAATATCTTCAAATCAAAACTACACAGAAGCATTCTGTGAAACTTCATTCTGATCTGTGCATTCATATAAAAGAGTTGAACCTTAGTTTTGATTGAGCAGTTTTGAAACACTCTTTTTGTAGAATGTGCAAGTGGACATTGGAAGCGCTCTGAGGCCTAACGTGGAAAAGGGAATATCTTTAGATAAAAACTACTCAGAAGCAATCTGTGGAACTACTTTATGAACTGTGCATTCATCTCAGAGAGTGGAACTTTCTTTTGATTGTGCAGCTTTGAAACAGGCTATTCGTAGAAACTGAAATTAGACATTTGGAGAGCATTGAGGGCTATGGTGAAAAAAGAAATACCTTCTCATAAAAACTACACGGAAGCATTCCGTGAAATTTCTTTCTGATCTGTGCATTCATCTAACAGAGTTGAACCTTACTTTTGATTGAGCAGTTTTGAAACATTCTTTTTGTAGTATCTTCAAGTGGACATTTGGAGAATTTGATGCCTATAGTGAAAAACGAAATATCTTCCCATGAAAATAACACAGAAGAATTCTGTGAAACTATTCTCTGTTCTGTGCGTTAATCTCAAAGAGATGAACCTATCTTTTGATGGAGCACTTTTGAAACACTCTTTTTGTAGAATCTACAAGTGGACATTTGGAGCGCTTTGAGGAATATGGTGAGAAACGAAATATCTTCAAATAAAAACTACTCAGAAGCATTCTGTGCAATTCATTCTGATCTGTGCATTCATCTAACAGAGTTGAACACTTCTTTGATTGAGCTGTTTTGAAACACCATTTTTGTAGAATCAGCAATTGGACCAATTGAGAACATTGAGGCCTACGGTGAAAAACGCAATATCTTCCCATAAACACTACACAGAAGCATTCTGTGAAACTTCTTACAATTCTGTTTATACATTAACCGAGTAGAAATTTTCTTTTGATTGAGCAGTTTTGAAACTCTCTTTTTATAGAATCTGCAAGTCGACATTTGGAGGCCTTTGAGGCCTATCGTGGAAAAAGAATTATCTTCAAATAAAAACTACACAGAAGCATTCTTTGGAACTTCTTTCAGATCTACGCATTCATCTCACAGAGATGAACCTATATTTTGATGGAGCACTTTTGAAACAGTCTTTTTGTAGAAGCTGCATGGGGACATTTTGAGAGCTTTGAGGCCCATCGTGGAAAAAGGAATATCGTCATATAAAAACTACACAGAAGCATTCTCTGAAACTTCTTTCTGATGTGTGCATTCATCTAACAGAGTTGAAACTTTCTTTTGATTGAGCTGTTTTGAAACACTCTTTTTGTAGAATCTGCAAATGGAGATTTGGAGAACATTGAGGCCTACGGTGAAAAACGAAATATCTCCTATAAAAACTACACAGAAGCATTCTGTGAAACTTCTTTCTTTCTGTTCATTCATCTCACAGAGTAGACCTTTTCTTTTGATTGAGAAGTATTGAAACACTCTTTTTGTAGCATCTGCAAGTGGACATTTGGAGTGCTTTGTGGCATATCGTGGAAAAAGTTATATCTTCAAATAAAAATTACACAGAAGCATTCTGTGAAACTTCTTTGTGATCTGTGCATTCAGGAAACAGAGGTGGACATTTCTATTGATTGAGCTGTTTTGAAATACTCTTTTTGTACAATCTGCAAGTGGACATTTGGAGAACATTGAGGCCTACGGTGAAAAACGAAATATCTTCCCGTAAAAACTACGCATAAGCATTCTGTGAAACTTCTTTCTATTGTGTACATTCATCTCACAGAGTAGAACTGTTCTTTTGATTGAGCAGTTTTGAAACACTCTTTTTGTTGAATCTGCAAGTGGACATTTAGAGCGCTTTGAGGCCTATCATGGAAAATGCAATATCTTCAAATAAAAACTACACAGAATTAATCTATGAAACTTCTTTATGAACTGTGAATTCATCTCAGAGATTGGAAAATTTTTTTTGATTGTGCAGTTTGAAACAGGGTATTTGTAGAATCTGCAATTGGACACCTGGGGAGCATTGAGGCCTATGGTGAAAAAAGAAATATCTTCCCATAAAAAATACACGGAAGCATTCTGTGAAACTTCTTACTGATCTCTGCATTCATTTAACAGAGTTGAACCTTACTTTTGATTGAGCACTTTTGAAACACTCTTTTTGTAGAATCTGCTAGTGGACATGTTTAGAACATTGAGGCCTATAGTGAAAAAGGAAATATCTTCCCATAAAAACTACACAGAAGCATTCTGTGAAAATTCTCAATGTTCTGTGAATTCGTCTCACAGAGATGAACCTACCTTTTGATGGAGCACTGTTTAAACACCCTTTTTGTAGAATCTGCAAGTAGACATTTGGAGTACTTTGAGGCCTGTTGTGGAAAAAGGAATATCTTCAAATAAAAACTACACAGAAGCATTCTGTGAAACTTCTTTCTGATGTGTGCATTAAACTAACAGACTTCAACGTTTCTTTTGATTTAGCAGATTTGAAACACTGTTTTTGTAGAAACTGCAGGAGGACAATTGGAGAACTTTGAGGCCCATAGTGAAAAACGAAATGTCTTCCTATAAAAACTATATAAAATCATTCTGTGAAACTTTTCTGCTTTCTAGATATTCATGTCACAAAGATGAAACTACGTTTTGATGGAGCACTTTTCAAACCCTCTTTTTGAAGAATCTGCAAGTGGACATTCAGAGCGCTTTGAGGCCTATCGTGGAAAAAGAAATATCTTCAAATAAAAGCTGCACAGTAGTAACCTGTGATGCTTTATGAACTGTTCATTCAACTCAGAGAGTGGAAGTTTCTTTTGATTGTGCAGCTTTGAAACAGGCTTTTTGTAGAATCTGCAAGTGGACATTTGGAGCGCTTTGAGGCCTATCATGGAAAAAGGCATGTCTTCAAATAAAAACTACACAGAAGCATTCTGTGAAACTTCGCTCGGATCTGTGCATTCATCTAACTGAGTTGAAACACTCTCTTGATCGTGCTGTTTTGAAACACTTTTTATAGAATCTGCAAGTGGATATTTGGAGAACATTGAGGCCTACGGTGGAAAACGAAATACATTCCATTTAACACTACACAGAAGCATTCTGGGAAACTTCTTTCTGATCTGTGCATTCATCTAACAGAGTAGAACCTTTCTTTTTATTGAGCAGTTTTGAAACACTCTTTCTGTAGAATCTCCAAGTGGACATTTGGAGCGCTTTGAGCTCTATCATGGAAAAAACAGTATCTTCAAATAAAAACTACAGAGAAGCATTCTGTGAAACTTCTTTCTGATCTGTGAATTAATCTAACAGATTTTTACCTTTCTTTTGATTCAGCCGTTTTGAAATACTCTTTTTGTAGAATCTGCAAGTGGACATTTGGAGAGCTTTGAGGCCTATGGTTAAAAAGAAATATCTTCAAGTAAAAAGTACACAGAATACTTCTGTGAAAATACTTTCTATTCTCTGCATTCATCTCACAGAGTTGGAACTTTCTTTTGATTGAACAGTTTTGAAACACTCTTTCTGTAAAAACTGCAAGTGGACATTTGGAGCACTTTGAGACCGATCATGGAAAAAGGAATATCTTCAAATAAAAACTACACAGAATAATCTGTGAAACTTACTTATTGACTATGAATTTATCTCAGAGAGTGGAATCTTTGTCTTGATTGTGCAGCTGTGAACCGGGCTTTTTGTAGAATCTACAATGGGACATTTTGGGAGCATTGAGGCCTACGGTGAAAAAAAGAAATATCTTCCCATAAAAACTACACAGAAACATTCTGTGAAACTTCTTTCTGATCTGTGCTTTCATTAACAGATTTGAACCTTAGTTTTGATTGAGCAGTTTTGAAACATACTTTTCATAGAGTCTGCAAGTGGACATTTGGGGAACATTGAGGCCAACAGTGAAAAATGAAATATATTCCCATAAAAACTACACGGAAGCATTCTGTGAAACTTCATTCTGATCTGTGCATTCATCTAACAGAGTTGAACCTTTCTTTTGATTGAGCTGTTTTGAAACACACTTTTTGTAGAACCTGTAAGTGGACATTTGGAGAACATTGAGGCCTATGGTGAAAAACGACATATCTTCCCACAAAAACTACACAAAAGCATTCTGTGAAACTGCTTTCTATTCTGCGCATTCATCTCACAGAGTAGAACGCTTCTTTTGATTGAGCAGTTTTCAAACACTCTTTTTGTAGAATCTGCAAGTGGATATTTGGAGCGATTTGGGCCCTATTGTGGAAAATGGAATATTTTGAAATGAAAACTACTCAGAAGCATTCTGTGAAACTTCATTCTGTTGTCTGCATTTATCTCATAGAGTTGAACCTTTCTTTGATTGAGCAGTTTTGAAACTCTCTTTTTGTAGAAAATGCAAGTGGACATTTGGAGAGCTTTGAGGCCTATGGTGTGAAACAAAATATCTTAAAGTAAAAACTACACAGAATGCTTCTGTGAAAATTCTTTCTATTCTCTGCATTCTTCTAACAGAGTTGAACCTTTCTTTTGATTGAGCAGTTTTGAAACACTCCTTTTGTATAATCTGCAACTGGACATTTGGAACGCTTTGAGGCCTATTGTGGAAAAAGGAAAACCTTCAATTAAAAACTACACAGAATTAATCTGTGAAGCTTCTTTCTGATATGTGCATTCATCTAACAGAGTTGAACCTTTCTTTGATTGAGCAGTTTTGAAACACTCTTTTTGTGGAATCTTCAAGTGGACTTTTGGAGAGGTTTGAGGCCTAATGTGAAAAATGAAATATCTTCAAGTAAAAACTACACAGAATACTTCTCTGAAAATTCTTTCTATTCTCTGCATTCATCTCACAGAATTGAACCTTTCTTTTGATTGAGCAGTTTTGAAACACTCTTTTTGTATAAACTGCAAGTGGACATTTGGAGTGCTTTGAGGGCAATCGTGGTAAAAGGAATATCTTCAAATAAAAGCTACACAGAAGTAATCTGTGAAACCTCTTTCAGATTTGTGCATTCGTTTAACTGAGTTGAACATTATTTTTGATTGAGCATTTTTGAAACACTCTTTTTGTAGATTCTGCAAACTGCACATTTGGAGAACATTGAGGACTAGGGTGAAAAAAGAAATATCTTCCAATAAAAACTACCCAACAGAATTCTGTGAAACTTTTCTCTCTTCCATGCATTCATCTCACAGAGATGAGCTTATCTATTGATGGAGCATTTTTGAGAGATTCTTTTTGTAGAATTTGCAATTGGACATTTGTAGCGTTTTGAGACCTATGGTGAGAAGTGAAATATCTTCAAATCAAAACTACACAGAAGCATTCTGTGAAACTTCATTCTGATCTGTGCATTCATATAAAAGAGTTGAACCTTAGTTTTGATTGAGCAGTTTTGAAACACTCTTTTTGTAGAATGTGCAAGTGGACATTGGAAGCGCTCTGAGGCCTAACGTGGAAAAGGGAATATCTTTAGATAAAAACTACTCAGAAGCAATCTGTGGAACTACTTTATGAACTGTGCATTCATCTCAGAGAGTGGAACTTTCTTTTGATTGTGCAGCTTTGAAACAGGCTATTCGTAGAAACTGAAATTAGACATTTGGAGAGCATTGAGGGCTATGGTGAAAAAAGAAATACCTTCTCATAAAAACTACACGGAAGCATTCCGTGAAATTTCTTTCTGATCTGTGCAT
This sequence comes from Symphalangus syndactylus, assembly GCF_028878055.3. Lineage (NCBI taxonomy): Eukaryota > Metazoa > Chordata > Mammalia > Primates > Hylobatidae > Symphalangus > Symphalangus syndactylus. The sequence continues at coordinate 50,018,391 of NC_072440.2, forward strand.
TCATCTAACAGAGTTGAACCTTACTTTTGATTGAGCAGTTTTGAAACATTCTTTTTGTAGTATCTTCAAGTGGACATTTGGAGAATTTGATGCCTATAGTGAAAAACGAAATATCTTCCCATGAAAATAACACAGAAGAATTCTGTGAAACTATTCTCTGTTCTGTGCGTTAATCTCAAAGAGATGAACCTATCTTTTGATGGAGCACTTTTGAAACACTCTTTTTGTAGAATCTACAAGTGGACATTTGGAGCGCTTTGAGGAATATGGTGAGAAACGAAATATCTTCAAATAAAAACTACTCAGAAGCATTCTGTGCAATTCATTCTGATCTGTGCATTCATCTAACAGAGTTGAACACTTCTTTGATTGAGCTGTTTTGAAACACCATTTTTGTAGAATCAGCAATTGGACCAATTGAGAACATTGAGGCCTACGGTGAAAAACGCAATATCTTCCCATAAACACTACACAGAAGCATTCTGTGAAACTTCTTACAATTCTGTTTATACATTAACCGAGTAGAAATTTTCTTTTGATTGAGCAGTTTTGAAACTCTCTTTTTATAGAATCTGCAAGTCGACATTTGGAGGCCTTTGAGGCCTATCGTGGAAAAAGAATTATCTTCAAATAAAAACTACACAGAAGCATTCTTTGGAACTTCTTTCAGATCTACGCATTCATCTCACAGAGATGAACCTATATTTTGATGGAGCACTTTTGAAACAGTCTTTTTGTAGAAGCTGCATGGGGACATTTTGAGAGCTTTGAGGCCCATCGTGGAAAAAGGAATATCGTCATATAAAAACTACACAGAAGCATTCTCTGAAACTTCTTTCTGATGTGTGCATTCATCTAACAGAGTTGAAACTTTCTTTTGATTGAGCTGTTTTGAAACACTCTTTTTGTAGAATCTGCAAATGGAGATTTGGAGAACATTGAGGCCTACGGTGAAAAACGAAATATCTCCTATAAAAACTACACAGAAGCATTCTGTGAAACTTCTTTCTTTCTGTTCATTCATCTCACAGAGTAGACCTTTTCTTTTGATTGAGAAGTATTGAAACACTCTTTTTGTAGCATCTGCAAGTGGACATTTGGAGTGCTTTGTGGCATATCGTGGAAAAAGTTATATCTTCAAATAAAAATTACACAGAAGCATTCTGTGAAACTTCTTTGTGATCTGTGCATTCAGGAAACAGAGGTGGACATTTCTATTGATTGAGCTGTTTTGAAATACTCTTTTTGTACAATCTGCAAGTGGACATTTGGAGAACATTGAGGCCTACGGTGAAAAACGAAATATCTTCCCGTAAAAACTACGCATAAGCATTCTGTGAAACTTCTTTCTATTGTGTACATTCATCTCACAGAGTAGAACTGTTCTTTTGATTGAGCAGTTTTGAAACACTCTTTTTGTTGAATCTGCAAGTGGACATTTAGAGCGCTTTGAGGCCTATCATGGAAAATGCAATATCTTCAAATAAAAACTACACAGAATTAATCTATGAAACTTCTTTATGAACTGTGAATTCATCTCAGAGATTGGAAAATTTTTTTTGATTGTGCAGTTTGAAACAGGGTATTTGTAGAATCTGCAATTGGACACCTGGGGAGCATTGAGGCCTATGGTGAAAAAAGAAATATCTTCCCATAAAAAATACACGGAAGCATTCTGTGAAACTTCTTACTGATCTCTGCATTCATTTAACAGAGTTGAACCTTACTTTTGATTGAGCACTTTTGAAACACTCTTTTTGTAGAATCTGCTAGTGGACATGTTTAGAACATTGAGGCCTATAGTGAAAAAGGAAATATCTTCCCATAAAAACTACACAGAAGCATTCTGTGAAAATTCTCAATGTTCTGTGAATTCGTCTCACAGAGATGAACCTACCTTTTGATGGAGCACTGTTTAAACACCCTTTTTGTAGAATCTGCAAGTAGACATTTGGAGTACTTTGAGGCCTGTTGTGGAAAAAGGAATATCTTCAAATAAAAACTACACAGAAGCATTCTGTGAAACTTCTTTCTGATGTGTGCATTAAACTAACAGACTTCAACGTTTCTTTTGATTTAGCAGATTTGAAACACTGTTTTTGTAGAAACTGCAGGAGGACAATTGGAGAACTTTGAGGCCCATAGTGAAAAACGAAATGTCTTCCTATAAAAACTATATAAAATCATTCTGTGAAACTTTTCTGCTTTCTAGATATTCATGTCACAAAGATGAAACTACGTTTTGATGGAGCACTTTTCAAACCCTCTTTTTGAAGAATCTGCAAGTGGACATTCAGAGCGCTTTGAGGCCTATCGTGGAAAAAGAAATATCTTCAAATAAAAGCTGCACAGTAGTAACCTGTGATGCTTTATGAACTGTTCATTCAACTCAGAGAGTGGAAGTTTCTTTTGATTGTGCAGCTTTGAAACAGGCTTTTTGTAGAATCTGCAAGTGGACATTTGGAGCGCTTTGAGGCCTATCATGGAAAAAGGCATGTCTTCAAATAAAAACTACACAGAAGCATTCTGTGAAACTTCGCTCGGATCTGTGCATTCATCTAACTGAGTTGAAACACTCTCTTGATCGTGCTGTTTTGAAACACTTTTTATAGAATCTGCAAGTGGATATTTGGAGAACATTGAGGCCTACGGTGGAAAACGAAATACATTCCATTTAACACTACACAGAAGCATTCTGGGAAACTTCTTTCTGATCTGTGCATTCATCTAACAGAGTAGAACCTTTCTTTTTATTGAGCAGTTTTGAAACACTCTTTCTGTAGAATCTCCAAGTGGACATTTGGAGCGCTTTGAGCTCTATCATGGAAAAAACAGTATCTTCAAATAAAAACTACAGAGAAGCATTCTGTGAAACTTCTTTCTGATCTGTGAATTAATCTAACAGATTTTTACCTTTCTTTTGATTCAGCCGTTTTGAAATACTCTTTTTGTAGAATCTGCAAGTGGACATTTGGAGAGCTTTGAGGCCTATGGTTAAAAAGAAATATCTTCAAGTAAAAAGTACACAGAATACTTCTGTGAAAATACTTTCTATTCTCTGCATTCATCTCACAGAGTTGGAACTTTCTTTTGATTGAACAGTTTTGAAACACTCTTTCTGTAAAAACTGCAAGTGGACATTTGGAGCACTTTGAGACCGATCATGGAAAAAGGAATATCTTCAAATAAAAACTACACAGAATAATCTGTGAAACTTACTTATTGACTATGAATTTATCTCAGAGAGTGGAATCTTTGTCTTGATTGTGCAGCTGTGAACCGGGCTTTTTGTAGAATCTACAATGGGACATTTTGGGAGCATTGAGGCCTACGGTGAAAAAAAGAAATATCTTCCCATAAAAACTACACAGAAACATTCTGTGAAACTTCTTTCTGATCTGTGCTTTCATTAACAGATTTGAACCTTAGTTTTGATTGAGCAGTTTTGAAACATACTTTTCATAGAGTCTGCAAGTGGACATTTGGGGAACATTGAGGCCAACAGTGAAAAATGAAATATATTCCCATAAAAACTACACGGAAGCATTCTGTGAAACTTCATTCTGATCTGTGCATTCATCTAACAGAGTTGAACCTTTCTTTTGATTGAGCTGTTTTGAAACACACTTTTTGTAGAACCTGTAAGTGGACATTTGGAGAACATTGAGGCCTATGGTGAAAAACGACATATCTTCCCACAAAAACTACACAAAAGCATTCTGTGAAACTGCTTTCTATTCTGCGCATTCATCTCACAGAGTAGAACGCTTCTTTTGATTGAGCAGTTTTCAAACACTCTTTTTGTAGAATCTGCAAGTGGATATTTGGAGCGATTTGGGCCCTATTGTGGAAAATGGAATATTTTGAAATGAAAACTACTCAGAAGCATTCTGTGAAACTTCATTCTGTTGTCTGCATTTATCTCATAGAGTTGAACCTTTCTTTGATTGAGCAGTTTTGAAACTCTCTTTTTGTAGAAAATGCAAGTGGACATTTGGAGAGCTTTGAGGCCTATGGTGTGAAACAAAATATCTTAAAGTAAAAACTACACAGAATGCTTCTGTGAAAATTCTTTCTATTCTCTGCATTCTTCTAACAGAGTTGAACCTTTCTTTTGATTGAGCAGTTTTGAAACACTCCTTTTGTATAATCTGCAACTGGACATTTGGAACGCTTTGAGGCCTATTGTGGAAAAAGGAAAACCTTCAATTAAAAACTACACAGAATTAATCTGTGAAGCTTCTTTCTGATATGTGCATTCATCTAACAGAGTTGAACCTTTCTTTGATTGAGCAGTTTTGAAACACTCTTTTTGTGGAATCTTCAAGTGGACTTTTGGAGAGGTTTGAGGCCTAATGTGAAAAATGAAATATCTTCAAGTAAAAACTACACAGAATACTTCTCTGAAAATTCTTTCTATTCTCTGCATTCATCTCACAGAATTGAACCTTTCTTTTGATTGAGCAGTTTTGAAACACTCTTTTTGTATAAACTGCAAGTGGACATTTGGAGTGCTTTGAGGGCAATCGTGGTAAAAGGAATATCTTCAAATAAAAGCTACACAGAAGTAATCTGTGAAACCTCTTTCAGATTTGTGCATTCGTTTAACTGAGTTGAACATTATTTTTGATTGAGCATTTTTGAAACACTCTTTTTGTAGATTCTGCAAACTGCACATTTGGAGAACATTGAGGACTAGGGTGAAAAAAGAAATATCTTCCAATAAAAACTACCCAACAGAATTCTGTGAAACTTTTCTCTCTTCCATGCATTCATCTCACAGAGATGAGCTTATCTATTGATGGAGCATTTTTGAGAGATTCTTTTTGTAGAATTTGCAATTGGACATTTGTAGCGTTTTGAGACCTATGGTGAGAAGTGAAATATCTTCAAATCAAAACTACACAGAAGCATTCTGTGAAACTTCATTCTGATCTGTGCATTCATATAAAAGAGTTGAACCTTAGTTTTGATTGAGCAGTTTTGAAACACTCTTTTTGTAGAATGTGCAAGTGGACATTGGAAGCGCTCTGAGGCCTAACGTGGAAAAGGGAATATCTTTAGATAAAAACTACTCAGAAGCAATCTGTGGAACTACTTTATGAACTGTGCATTCATCTCAGAGAGTGGAACTTTCTTTTGATTGTGCAGCTTTGAAACAGGCTATTCGTAGAAACTGAAATTAGACATTTGGAGAGCATTGAGGGCTATGGTGAAAAAAGAAATACCTTCTCATAAAAACTACACGGAAGCATTCCGTGAAATTTCTTTCTGATCTGTGCATTCATCTAACAGAGTTGAACCTTACTTTTGATTGAGCAGTTTTGAAACATTCTTTTTGTAGTATCTTCAAGTGGACATTTGGAGAATTTGATGCCTATAGTGAAAAACGAAATATCTTCCCATGAAAATAACACAGAAGAATTCTGTGAAACTATTCTCTGTTCTGTGCGTTAATCTCAAAGAGATGAACCTATCTTTTGATGGAGCACTTTTGAAACACTCTTTTTGTAGAATCTACAAGTGGACATTTGGAGCGCTTTGAGGAATATGGTGAGAAACGAAATATCTTCAAATAAAAACTACTCAGAAGCATTCTGTGCAATTCATTCTGATCTGTGCATTCATCTAACAGAGTTGAACACTTCTTTGATTGAGCTGTTTTGAAACACCATTTTTGTAGAATCAGCAATTGGACCAATTGAGAACATTGAGGCCTACGGTGAAAAACGCAATATCTTCCCATAAACACTACACAGAAGCATTCTGTGAAACTTCTTACAATTCTGTTTATACATTAACCGAGTAGAAATTTTCTTTTGATTGAGCAGTTTTGAAACTCTCTTTTTATAGAATCTGCAAGTCGACATTTGGAGGCCTTTGAGGCCTATCGTGGAAAAAGAATTATCTTCAAATAAAAACTACACAGAAGCATTCTTTGGAACTTCTTTCAGATCTACGCATTCATCTCACAGAGATGAACCTATATTTTGATGGAGCACTTTTGAAACAGTCTTTTTGTAGAAGCTGCATGGGGACATTTTGAGAGCTTTGAGGCCCATCGTGGAAAAAGGAATATCGTCATATAAAAACTACACAGAAGCATTCTCTGAAACTTCTTTCTGATGTGTGCATTCATCTAACAGAGTTGAAACTTTCTTTTGATTGAGCTGTTTTGAAACACTCTTTTTGTAGAATCTGCAAATGGAGATTTGGAGAACATTGAGGCCTACGGTGAAAAACGAAATATCTCCTATAAAAACTACACAGAAGCATTCTGTGAAACTTCTTTCTTTCTGTTCATTCATCTCACAGAGTAGACCTTTTCTTTTGATTGAGAAGTATTGAAACACTCTTTTTGTAGCATCTGCAAGTGGACATTTGGAGTGCTTTGTGGCATATCGTGGAAAAAGTTATATCTTCAAATAAAAATTACACAGAAGCATTCTGTGAAACTTCTTTGTGATCTGTGCATTCAGGAAACAGAGGTGGACATTTCTATTGATTGAGCTGTTTTGAAATACTCTTTTTGTACAATCTGCAAGTGGACATTTGGAGAACATTGAGGCCTACGGTGAAAAACGAAATATCTTCCCGTAAAAACTACGCATAAGCATTCTGTGAAACTTCTTTCTATTGTGTACATTCATCTCACAGAGTAGAACTGTTCTTTTGATTGAGCAGTTTTGAAACACTCTTTTTGTTGAATCTGCAAGTGGACATTTAGAGCGCTTTGAGGCCTATCATGGAAAATGCAATATCTTCAAATAAAAACTACACAGAATTAATCTATGAAACTTCTTTATGAACTGTGAATTCATCTCAGAGATTGGAAAATTTTTTTTGATTGTGCAGTTTGAAACAGGGTATTTGTAGAATCTGCAATTGGACACCTGGGGAGCATTGAGGCCTATGGTGAAAAAAGAAATATCTTCCCATAAAAAATACACGGAAGCATTCTGTGAAACTTCTTACTGATCTCTGCATTCATTTAACAGAGTTGAACCTTACTTTTGATTGAGCACTTTTGAAACACTCTTTTTGTAGAATCTGCTAGTGGACATGTTTAGAACATTGAGGCCTATAGTGAAAAAGGAAATATCTTCCCATAAAAACTACACAGAAGCATTCTGTGAAAATTCTCAATGTTCTGTGAATTCGTCTCACAGAGATGAACCTACCTTTTGATGGAGCACTGTTTAAACACCCTTTTTGTAGAATCTGCAAGTAGACATTTGGAGTACTTTGAGGCCTGTTGTGGAAAAAGGAATATCTTCAAATAAAAACTACACAGAAGCATTCTGTGAAACTTCTTTCTGATGTGTGCATTAAACTAACAGACTTCAACGTTTCTTTTGATTTAGCAGATTTGAAACACTGTTTTTGTAGAAACTGCAGGAGGACAATTGGAGAACTTTGAGGCCCATAGTGAAAAACGAAATGTCTTCCTATAAAAACTATATAAAATCATTCTGTGAAACTTTTCTGCTTTCTAGATATTCATGTCACAAAGATGAAACTACGTTTTGATGGAGCACTTTTCAAACCCTCTTTTTGAAGAATCTGCAAGTGGACATTCAGAGCGCTTTGAGGCCTATCGTGGAAAAAGAAATATCTTCAAATAAAAGCTGCACAGTAGTAACCTGTGATGCTTTATGAACTGTTCATTCAACTCAGAGAGTGGAAGTTTCTTTTGATTGTGCAGCTTTGAAACAGGCTTTTTGTAGAATCTGCAAGTGGACATTTGGAGCGCTTTGAGGCCTATCATGGAAAAAGGCATGTCTTCAAATAAAAACTACACAGAAGCATTCTGTGAAACTTCGCTCGGATCTGTGCATTCATCTAACTGAGTTGAAACACTCTCTTGATCGTGCTGTTTTGAAACACTTTTTATAGAATCTGCAAGTGGATATTTGGAGAACATTGAGGCCTACGGTGGAAAACGAAATACATTCCATTTAACACTACACAGAAGCATTCTGGGAAACTTCTTTCTGATCTGTGCATTCATCTAACAGAGTAGAACCTTTCTTTTTATTGAGCAGTTTTGAAACACTCTTTCTGTAGAATCTCCAAGTGGACATTTGGAGCGCTTTGAGCTCTATCATGGAAAAAACAGTATCTTCAAATAAAAACTACAGAGAAGCATTCTGTGAAACTTCTTTCTGATCTGTGAATTAATCTAACAGATTTTTACCTTTCTTTTGATTCAGCCGTTTTGAAATACTCTTTTTGTAGAATCTGCAAGTGGACATTTGGAGAGCTTTGAGGCCTATGGTTAAAAAGAAATATCTTCAAGTAAAAAGTACACAGAATACTTCTGTGAAAATACTTTCTATTCTCTGCATTCATCTCACAGAGTTGGAACTTTCTTTTGATTGAACAGTTTTGAAACACTCTTTCTGTAAAAACTGCAAGTGGACATTTGGAGCACTTTGAGACCGATCATGGAAAAAGGAATATCTTCAAATAAAAACTACACAGAATAATCTGTGAAACTTACTTATTGACTATGAATTTATCTCAGAGAGTGGAATCTTTGTCTTGATTGTGCAGCTGTGAACCGGGCTTTTTGTAGAATCTACAATGGGACATTTTGGGAGCATTGAGGCCTACGGTGAAAAAAAGAAATATCTTCCCATAAAAACTACACAGAAACATTCTGTGAAACTTCTTTCTGATCTGTGCTTTCATTAACAGATTTGAACCTTAGTTTTGATTGAGCAGTTTTGAAACATACTTTTCATAGAGTCTGCAAGTGGACATTTGGGGAACATTGAGGCCAACAGTGAAAAATGAAATATATTCCCATAAAAACTACACGGAAGCATTCTGTGAAACTTCATTCTGATCTGTGCATTCATCTAACAGAGTTGAACCTTTCTTTTGATTGAGCTGTTTTGAAACACACTTTTTGTAGAACCTGTAAGTGGACATTTGGAGAACATTGAGGCCTATGGTGAAAAACGACATATCTTCCCACAAAAACTACACAAAAGCATTCTGTGAAACTGCTTTCTATTCTGCGCATTCATCTCACAGAGTAGAACGCTTCTTTTGATTGAGCAGTTTTCAAACACTCTTTTTGTAGAATCTGCAAGTGGATATTTGGAGCGATTTGGGCCCTATTGTGGAAAATGGAATATTTTGAAATGAAAACTACTCAGAAGCATTCTGTGAAACTTCATTCTGTTGTCTGCATTTATCTCATAGAGTTGAACCTTTCTTTGATTGAGCAGTTTTGAAACTCTCTTTTTGTAGAAAATGCAAGTGGACATTTGGAGAGCTTTGAGGCCTATGGTGTGAAACAAAATATCTTAAAGTAAAAACTACACAGAATGCTTCTGTGAAAATTCTTTCTATTCTCTGCATTCTTCTAACAGAGTTGAACCTTTCTTTTGATTGAGCAGTTTTGAAACACTCCTTTTGTATAATCTGCAACTGGACATTTGGAACGCTTTGAGGCCTATTGTGGAAAAAGGAAAACCTTCAATTAAAAACTACACAGAATTAATCTGTGAAGCTTCTTTCTGATATGTGCATTCATCTAACAGAGTTGAACCTTTCTTTGATTGAGCAGTTTTGAAACACTCTTTTTGTGGAATCTTCAAGTGGACTTTTGGAGAGGTTTGAGGCCTAATGTGAAAAATGAAATATCTTCAAGTAAAAACTACACAGAATACTTCTCTGAAAATTCTTTCTATTCTCTGCATTCATCTCACAGAATTGAACCTTTCTTTTGATTGAGCAGTTTTGAAACACTCTTTTTGTATAAACTGCAAGTGGACATTTGGAGTGCTTTGAGGGCAATCGTGGTAAAAGGAATATCTTCAAATAAAAGCTACACAGAAGTAATCTGTGAAACCTCTTTCAGATTTGTGCATTCGTTTAACTGAGTTGAACATTATTTTTGATTGAGCATTTTTGAAACACTCTTTTTGTAGATTCTGCAAACTGCACATTTGGAGAACATTGAGGACTAGGGTGAAAAAAGAAATATCTTCCAATAAAAACTACCCAACAGAATTCTGTGAAACTTTTCTCTCTTCCATGCATTCATCTCACAGAGATGAGCTTATCTATTGATGGAGCATTTTTGAGAGATTCTTTTTGTAGAATTTGCAATTGGACATTTGTAGCGTTTTGAGACCTATGGTGAGAAGTGAAATATCTTCAAATCAAAACTACACAGAAGCATTCTGTGAAACTTCATTCTGATCTGTGCATTCATATAAAAGAGTTGAACCTTAGTTTTGATTGAGCAGTTTTGAAACACTCTTTTTGTAGAATGTGCAAGTGGACATTGGAAGCGCTCTGAGGCCTAACGTGGAAAAGGGAATATCTTTAGATAAAAACTACTCAGAAGCAATCTGTGGAACTACTTTATGAACTGTGCATTCATCTCAGAGAGTGGAACTTTCTTTTGATTGTGCAGCTTTGAAACAGGCTATTCGTAGAAACTGAAATTAGACATTTGGAGAGCATTGAGGGCTATGGTGAAAAAAGAAATACCTTCTCATAAAAACTACACGGAAGCATTCCGTGAAATTTCTTTCTGATCTGTGCATTCATCTAACAGAGTTGAACCTTACTTTTGATTGAGCAGTTTTGAAACATTCTTTTTGTAGTATCTTCAAGTGGACATTTGGAGAATTTGATGCCTATAGTGAAAAACGAAATATCTTCCCATGAAAATAACACAGAAGAATTCTGTGAAACTATTCTCTGTTCTGTGCGTTAATCTCAAAGAGATGAACCTATCTTTTGATGGAGCACTTTTGAAACACTCTTTTTGTAGAATCTACAAGTGGACATTTGGAGCGCTTTGAGGAATATGGTGAGAAACGAAATATCTTCAAATAAAAACTACTCAGAAGCATTCTGTGCAATTCATTCTGATCTGTGCATTCATCTAACAGAGTTGAACACTTCTTTGATTGAGCTGTTTTGAAACACCATTTTTGTAGAATCAGCAATTGGACCAATTGAGAACATTGAGGCCTACGGTGAAAAACGCAATATCTTCCCATAAACACTACACAGAAGCATTCTGTGAAACTTCTTACAATTCTGTTTATACATTAACCGAGTAGAAATTTTCTTTTGATTGAGCAGTTTTGAAACTCTCTTTTTATAGAATCTGCAAGTCGACATTTGGAGGCCTTTGAGGCCTATCGTGGAAAAAGAATTATCTTCAAATAAAAACTACACAGAAGCATTCTTTGGAACTTCTTTCAGATCTACGCATTCATCTCACAGAGATGAACCTATATTTTGATGGAGCACTTTTGAAACAGTCTTTTTGTAGAAGCTGCATGGGGACATTTTGAGAGCTTTGAGGCCCATCGTGGAAAAAGGAATATCGTCATATAAAAACTACACAGAAGCATTCTCTGAAACTTCTTTCTGATGTGTGCATTCATCTAACAGAGTTGAAACTTTCTTTTGATTGAGCTGTTTTGAAACACTCTTTTTGTAGAATCTGCAAATGGAGATTTGGAGAACATTGAGGCCTACGGTGAAAAACGAAATATCTCCTATAAAAACTACACAGAAGCATTCTGTGAAACTTCTTTCTTTCTGTTCATTCATCTCACAGAGTAGACCTTTTCTTTTGATTGAGAAGTATTGAAACACTCTTTTTGTAGCATCTGCAAGTGGACATTTGGAGTGCTTTGTGGCATATCGTGGAAAAAGTTATATCTTCAAATAAAAATTACACAGAAGCATTCTGTGAAACTTCTTTGTGATCTGTGCATTCAGGAAACAGAGGTGGACATTTCTATTGATTGAGCTGTTTTGAAATACTCTTTTTGTACAATCTGCAAGTGGACATTTGGAGAACATTGAGGCCTACGGTGAAAAACGAAATATCTTCCCGTAAAAACTACGCATAAGCATTCTGTGAAACTTCTTTCTATTGTGTACATTCATCTCACAGAGTAGAACTGTTCTTTTGATTGAGCAGTTTTGAAACACTCTTTTTGTTGAATCTGCAAGTGGACATTTAGAGCGCTTTGAGGCCTATCATGGAAAATGCAATATCTTCAAATAAAAACTACACAGAATTAATCTATGAAACTTCTTTATGAACTGTGAATTCATCTCAGAGATTGGAAAATTTTTTTTGATTGTGCAGTTTGAAACAGGGTATTTGTAGAATCTGCAATTGGACACCTGGGGAGCATTGAGGCCTATGGTGAAAAAAGAAATATCTTCCCATAAAAAATACACGGAAGCATTCTGTGAAACTTCTTACTGATCTCTGCATTCATTTAACAGAGTTGAACCTTACTTTTGATTGAGCACTTTTGAAACACTCTTTTTGTAGAATCTGCTAGTGGACATGTTTAGAACATTGAGGCCTATAGTGAAAAAGGAAATATCTTCCCATAAAAACTACACAGAAGCATTCTGTGAAAATTCTCAATGTTCTGTGAATTCGTCTCACAGAGATGAACCTACCTTTTGATGGAGCACTGTTTAAACACCCTTTTTGTAGAATCTGCAAGTAGACATTTGGAGTACTTTGAGGCCTGTTGTGGAAAAAGGAATATCTTCAAATAAAAACTACACAGAAGCATTCTGTGAAACTTCTTTCTGATGTGTGCATTAAACTAACAGACTTCAACGTTTCTTTTGATTTAGCAGATTTGAAACACTGTTTTTGTAGAAACTGCAGGAGGACAATTGGAGAACTTTGAGGCCCATAGTGAAAAACGAAATGTCTTCCTATAAAAACTATATAAAATCATTCTGTGAAACTTTTCTGCTTTCTAGATATTCATGTCACAAAGATGAAACTACGTTTTGATGGAGCACTTTTCAAACCCTCTTTTTGAAGAATCTGCAAGTGGACATTCAGAGCGCTTTGAGGCCTATCGTGGAAAAAGAAATATCTTCAAATAAAAGCTGCACAGTAGTAACCTGTGATGCTTTATGAACTGTTCATTCAACTCAGAGACTGGAAGTTTCTTTTGATTGTGCAGCTTTGAAACAGGCTTTTTGTAGAATCTGCAAGTGGACATTTGGAGAACATTGAGGCCTATAGTGAAAAACGAAATATCTTCCCATAAAAACTACATGGAAGCATTCTTTGAAACTTCTTTCTGATCTGGGCATTCATCTATCAGAGTTCAACCTTACTTTTGATTCCGCAGTTATGAAACACGCTTTTTGTAGAATCTGCAAGTGGACATTTGGAGAACATTGAGGCCTACGGTGAAAAATGAAATATCTTCCCATTAAAACTACACAGAAGCATTCTGTGAAACTTCTTTCTGATCTGTGCATTGATCTAACAGAGTAGAATCTTTCTCTTGATTGAGGAGTTTTGAAACACTCTTTTTGTAGATTCCGCAAATGGACATTTGGAGATCATTGAGGCCTATGGTGAAAAACGAAACATCTTCAAGTAAAAACTACACAGAATAATTCTGTGAAAATACTTTCTATTCTCTGCATTCATCTCACAGAGTTGAACCTTTCTTTTGATTGAGCAGTCTGTAAACACTCTTTTTGTATAAACTACAAGTGGACATTTGGAGCACTTTGAGGCCTATCGTGGAAAAAGGAATATCTTCAAATACAAACTACACAGACGCAATCTATGAAACCTCTGTATGAAATGTGCATTCATCTCAGGGACTGCAACCTTTCTTTTGATTGTGCTGCTTTGAAACATGCTTTTTGTGGAATGTGCAATTGGACATTTCTAGAGCATTGAGGCCTATGGTGAAAAAAACAAATATCTTCCCATAAAAACTACCCGGAAGCATTCTGTGAAACTTCTTTCTGATCTGTGCATTTACCTAACAGAGTTGAACCTTACTTTTGATTAAGCAGTTTTGAAATACCCTTTTTGTAGAATCTGCAAGTGGAAATTTGCAGAACATTGAGGCCCATGGTGAAAAAGCAAATATCTTCACATAAAAACTACACATAAGCATTCTGTGAAACTTCTTTCTATTCTGTTAATTCATCTCACAGAGTAGAACCTTTCTTTTGATTGAGCAGTTTTGAAATCCTCTTTTTGTAGAATCTGCAAGTGGACATTTGGAGCGCTTTGAGGTCTATCGTGGAAAATGGGATATCTTCAAATAAAAACTACGCAGAAGCATTCTGTGAAACTTCTTTTTGATCTGTGCATTCATCTAACAGAGTTGAACCTTTGTTTTGATTGAGGTGTTTTGAAACACTCTTTTTTGTAGAATCTGCAGTTGGATATTTTGAGAATATTGAGACCTACGGTGAAAAACGCAATATTTTCCCATTAAAACTACACAGAAGCAATCTGTGAAACTTCTTTCTGATCTGTGCATTCATCTAACAGAGTTGAACCTTTCTTTAGATTGAGCAGTGTTGAAACACTCTTTTTCTAGAATCTGCAAGTGTACATTTGGATATCTTTGAGCCCTGTGGTGAAAAACGAAATATCTTCAAGTAAAAACTACACAGAATACTTCTGTGAAAATTCTTTCTATTCTCTGAATTCACTTCACGGAGTAGAACCTTTCTTTTAATTGAGCAGTTTGTAAACACACTTTGTGTATAAACTCCAAGTGGACATTTGGAGCGCTTTGTGGCCTATCGTGGAAAAAGGAATATCTTCAATTGAAAACTACACAGAAATAATCTCTGAAACTTCTTTATGAACTGTGCATTCATCACAGAGAGTGGAACACTTCTTTTCATTGTGTAGTTTTGAAGCAGGCTTTTTGTAGAATCTGAAATTGGACATTTCTAAAGCATTGAGGCCTATGTTGAATAAAGAAATATATTCCCATAAAAACTACACGGAAGAATTCAGTGAAACTTCTTTCTGATCTGTGCATTCATCTAACAGACTTCAACCTTACTTTTGATTGAGCAGTTTTGAAACACTCTTCTTGTAGGATCTGCAAGTGGACATTTGGAGAACATTGAGGCCTACGGTGAAAAATGAAATATCTTCCCATAAAAACTACATGGAAGCATTCTGTGAAACTTCTTTCTATTCTGTTGATTCATCTCACAGAGTAGAACCTTTCTTTTGATTGAGCAGTTTTGAAACACTCTTTTTGCAGAATCTGACCGTGGACATTTTGAGCGCTTTGAGGCAAAATGTGGAAAAAGGAATAACTTCAAATAAAAACTACAAAGAAGTAATCTCTGAAACTTCTTTTTGAACTGTGCATTAATCACAGAGAGTGGAACCTTTCTTTTGATTGTGCAGCTTTGAGGCAGGCTTTTCGTAGAATCTGCAATTGCACATTTCTAGAGCATTGAGGCCTATGTTGAAAAAAGAAATATCTTCCCATAAAAACTACACGGAAGCATTCTGTGAAACCTCTTTCTGATCTTTGCATTCATCTAACAGAGTTGAACCTTAATTTTGATTGAGCAGTTTTGAAACACTCTTTTTGTATAATATGCAAGTGGACATTTGGAGAAATTTGAGGCCTATGGTGAAAAACGAAATATCTTCCCATGAAAACTACACAGAAGCATTCCGTGAAACTTCTTTCTATTCTGTTCATTCACCTTACAGAGTAGAACCTTTCTTTTGATAGTGCAGTTTTGAAACACTCTTTTTGTAGAATCTGCAAGTGGACATTTGGAGCACATTGAGGCCTATCGTGGAAAAAGTATTATCTTCAAATAAAAACTACACAGAATCATGCTGTGAAACTTCTTCCTGCTCTGTGCATTCAGCCAACTCAGTTGAATCTTTCTTTTGATTGAGCTGTTTTGAAACACTCTTTTTGTAGAATCTGCAAGTAGATATTTGGATAACATTGAGGCCTGCAGTGAAAAACGAAATATCTTCCCATTTAAACTACAGAGAAGCATTCTGTGAAACTAATTTCTGATCTGTGCATTCATCTAACAGAATGAAACCTTTCTTTTGATTGAGGAATTTTGAAACCCTCTTTTTGTAGAATCTGCAAGTGGACATTTGGAGATCTTTGAGGCCTATGGTGAAAAACGAAATATCTTCAAGTAAAAGCTACACAGAATACTTCTGTGAAAATCCTTTCTATTCTCTGCATTCATCTGACAGAGTTGAACCTTTCTTTTGATTGAGCAGTTTGTAAACGCTCTTTTTGTATAAGCTGCAAGTAGTCATTTGTAGCGCTTTGAGGCCTATCGTGGAAAAAGGAATATCTTCAAATAAAAACTACACAGATGTAATCTGTGAAATTTTTTTATGAACTGTGCATTCATCTCAGAGATTGGAACCTTTCTTTGATTGTGCAGCTTTGAAACAGGCGTTTTGTAGAATCTTCAATGGGACATTTTGAGAGCATTGAGGCCTATGGTGAAAAAAGAAATATCTTCCCATAAAAACTACACGGAAGCATTCTGTGAAACTTCTTTCTGATCTGTGTATTCATCTAACAGAGTTGAACCTTACTTTTGATTGAGCAGTTTTGAAACATTCTTTTTGTAGAATCTGTAAGTGGACATTTTTAGAACATTGAGGCCTATAGTGAAAAACGAAATATCTTCCCATGAAAATAACACAGAAGAATTCTGTGAAACTATTCTCTGTTCTGTGCGTTAATCTCAAAGAGATGAACCTATCTTTTGATGGAGCACTTTTGAAACACTCTTTTTGTAGAATCTACAAGTGGACATTTGGAGCGCTTTGAGGAATATGGTGAGAAACGAAATATCTTCAAATAAAAACTACTCAGAAGCATTCTGTGCAATTCATTCTGATCTGTGCATTCATCTAACAGAGTTGAACATTTCTTTGATTGAGCTGTTTTGAAACACCATTTTTGTAGAATCAGCAATTGGACCAATTGAGAACATTGAGGCCTACGGTGAAAAACGCAATATCTTCTCATAAACACTACACAGAAGCATTCTGTGAAACTTCTTACAATTCTGTTTATACATTAACCGAGTAGAAATTTTCTTTTGATTGAGCAGTTTTGAAACTCTCTTTTTATAGAATCTGCAAGTCGACATTTGGAGGCCTTTGAGGCCTATCGTGGAAAAAGAATTATCTTCAAATAAAAACTACACAGAAGCATTCTTTGGAACTTCTTTCAGATCTACGCATTCATCTCACAGAGATGAACCTATATTTTGATGGAGCACTTTTGAAACAGTCTTTTTGTGGAAGCTGCATGGGGACATTTTGAGAGCTTTGAGGCCCATCGTGGAAAAAGGAATATCGTCATATAAAAACTACACAGAAGCATTCTCTGAAACTTCTTTCTGATGTGTGCATTCATCTAACAGAGTTGAAACTTTCTTTTGATTGAGCTGTTTTGAAACACTCTTTTTGTAGAATCTGCAAATGGAGATTTGGAGAACATTGAGGCCTACGGTGAAAAACGAAATATCTCCTATAAAAACTACACAGAAGCATTCTGTGAAACTTCTTTCTTTCTGTTCATTCATCTCACAGAGTAGACCTTTTCTTTTGATTGAGAAGTATTGAAACACTCTTTTTGTAGCATCTGCAAGTGGACATTTGGAGTGCTTTGTGGCATATCGTGTAAAAAGTTATATCTTCAAATAAAAATTACACAGAAGCATTCTGTGAAACTTCTTTGTGATCTGTGCATTCAGGAAACAGAGGTGGACATTTCTATTGATTGAGCTGTTTTGAAATACTCTTTTTGTACAATCTGCAAGTGGACATTTGGAGAACATTGAGGCCTACGGTGAAAAACGAAATATCTTCCCGTAAAAACTACGCATAAGCATTCTGTGAAACTTCTTTCTATTGTGTACATTCATCTCACAGAGTAGAACTGTTCTTTTGATTGAGCAGTTTTGAAACACTCTTTTTGTTGAATCTGCAAGTGGACATTTAGAGCGCTTTGAGGCCTATCATGGAAAATGCAATATCTTCAAATAAAAACTACACAGAATTAATCTATGAAACTTCTTTATGAACTGTGAATTCATCTCAGAGATTGGAAAATTTTTTTTGATTGTGCAGTTTGAAACAGGGTATTTGTAGAATCTGCAATTGGACACCTGGGGAGCATTGAGGCCTATGGTGAAAAATGAAATATCTTCCCATAAAAAATACACGGAAGCATTCTGTGAAACTTCTTACTGATCTCTGCATTCATTTAACAGAGTTGAACCTTACTTTTGATTGAGCACTTTTGAAACACGCTTTTTGTAGAATCTGCTAGTGGACATGTTTAGAACATTGAGGCCTATAGTGAAAAAGGAAATATCTTCCCATAAAAACTACACATAAGCATTCTGTGAAACTTCTTTCTATTCTGTTAATTCATCTCACAGAGTAGAACCTTTCTTTTGATTGAGCAGTTTTGAAACCCTCTTTTTGTAGAATCTGCAAGTGGACATTTGGAGCGCTTTGAGGTCTATCGTGGAAAATGGGATATCTTCAAATAAAAACTACGCAGAAGCATTCTGTGAAACTTCTTTTTGATCTGTGCATTCATCTAACAGAGTTGAACCTTTGTTTTGATTGAGGTGTTTTGAAACACTCTTTTTTGTAGAATCTGCAGTTGGATATTTTGAGAATATTGAGACCTACGGTGAAAAACGCAATATTTTCCCATTAAAACTACACAGAAGCAATCTGTGAAACTTCTTTCTGATCTGTGCATTCATCTAACAGAGTTGAACCTTTCTTTAGATTGAGCAGTGTTGAAACACTCTTTTTCTAGAATCTGCAAGTGTACATTTGGATATCTTTGAGCCCTGTGGTGAAAAACGAAATATCTTCAAGTAAAAACTACACAGAATACTTCTGTGAAAATTCTTTCTATTCTCTGCATTCACTTCATGGAGTAGAACCTTTCTTTTAATTGAGCAGTTTGTAAACACACTTTGTGTATAAACTCCAAGTGGACATTTGGAGCGCTTTGTGGCCTATCGTGGAAAAAGGAATATCTTCAATTGAAAACTACACAGAAATAATCTCTGAAACTTCTTTATGAACTGTGCATTCATCACAGAGAGTGGAACACTTCTTTTCATTGTGTAGTTTTGAAGCAGGCTTTTTGTAGAATCTGAAATTGGACATTTCTAAAGCATTGAGGCCTATGTTGAATAAAGAAATATATTCCCATAAAAACTACACGGAAGAATTCAGTGAAACTTCTTTCTGATCTGTGCATTCATCTAACAGACTTCAACCTTACTTTTGATTGAGCAGTTTTGAAACACTCTTCTTGTAGGATCTGCAAGTGGACATTTGGAGAACATTGAGGCCTACGGTGAAAAATGAAATATCTTCCCATAAAAACTACATGGAAGCATTCTGTGAAACTTCTTTCTATTCTGTTGATTCATCTCACAGAGTAGAACCTTTCTTTTGATTGAGCAGTTTTGAAACACTCTTTTTGCAGAATCTGACCGTGGACATTTTGAGCGCTTTGAGGCAAAATGTGGAAAAAGGAATAACTTCAAATAAAAACTACAAAGAAGTAATCTGTGAAACTTCTTTTTGAACTGTGCATTAATCACAGAGAGTGGAACCTTTCTTTTGATTGTGCAGCTTTGAGGCAGGCTTTTCGTAGAATCTGCAATTGCACATTTCTAGAGCATTGAGGCCTATGTTGAAAAAAGAAATATCTTCCCATAAAAACTACACGGAAGCATTCTGTGAAACCTCTTTCTGATCTTTGCATTCATCTAACAGAGTTGAACCTTAATTTTGATTGAGCAGTTTTGAAACACTCTTTTTGTATAATATGCAAGTGGACATTTGGAGAAATTTGAGGCCTATGGTGAAAAACGAAATATCTTCCCATGAAAACTACACAGAAGCATTCCGTGAAACTTCTTTCTATTCTGTTCATTCACCTTACAGAGTAGAACCTTTCTTTTGATAGTGCAGTTTTGAAACACTCTTTTTGTAGAATCTGCAAGTGGACATTTGGAGCACATTGAGGCCTATCGTGGAAAAAGTATTATCTTCAAATAAAAACTACACAGAATCATGCTGTGAAACTTCTTCCTGCTCTGTGCATTCAGCCAACTCAGTTGAATCTTTCTTTTGATTGAGCTGTTTTGAAACACTCTTTTTGTAGAATCTGCAAGTAGATATTTGGATAACATTGAGGCCTGCAGTGAAAAACGAAATATCTTCCCATTTAAACTACAGAGAAGCATTCTGTGAAACTAATTTCTGATCTGTGCATTCATCTAACAGAATGAAACCTTTCTTTTGATTGAGGAATTTTGAAACCCTCTTTTTGTAGAATCTGCAAGTGGACATTTGGAGATCTTTGAGGCCTATGGTGAAAAACGAAATATCTTCAAGTAAAAGCTACACAGAATACTTCTGTGAAAATCCTTTCTATTCTCTGCATTCATCTGACAGAGTTGAACCTTTCTTTTGATTGAGCAGTTTGTAAACGCTCTTTTTGTATAAGCTGCAAGTAGTCATTTGTAGCGCTTTGAGGCCTATCGTGGAAAAAGGAATATCTTCAAATAAAAACTACACAGATGTAATCTGTGAAATTTTTTTATGAACTGTGCATTCATCTCAGAGATTGGAACCTTTCTTTGATTGTGCAGCTTTGAAACAGGCGTTTTGTAGAATCTTCAATGGGACATTTTGAGAGCATTGAGGCCTATGGTGAAAAAAGAAATATCTTCCCATAAAAACTACACGGAAGCATTCTGTGAAACTTCTTTCTGATCTGTGTATTCATCTAACAGAGTTGAACCTTACTTTTGATTGAGCAGTTTTGAAACATTCTTTTTGTAGAATCTGTAAGTGGACATTTTTAGAACTTTGAGGCCTATAGTGAAAAACGAAATATCTTCCCATGAAAATAACACAGAAGAATTCTGTGAAACTATTCTCTGTTCTGTGCGTTAATCTCAAAGAGATGAACCTATCTTTTGATGGAGCACTTTTGAAACACTCTTTTTGTAGAATCTACAAGTGGACATTTGGAGCGCTTTGAGGAATATGGTGAGAAACGAAATATCTTCAAATAAAAACTACTCAGAAGCATTCTGTGCAATTCATTCTGATCTGTGCATTCATCTAACAGAGTTGAACATTTCTTTGATTGAGCTGTTTTGAAACACCATTTTTGTAGAATCAGCAATTGGACCAATTGAGAACATTGAGGCCTACGGTGAAAAACGCAATATCTTCTCATAAACACTACACAGAAGCATTCTGTGAAACTTCTTACAATTCTGTTTATACATTAACCGAGTAGAAATTTTCTTTTGATTGAGCAGTTTTGAAACTCTCTTTTTATAGAATCTGCAAGTCGACATTTGGAGGCCTTTGAGGCCTATCGTGGAAAAAGAATTATCTTCAAATAAAAACTACACAGAAGCATTCTTTGGAACTTCTTTCAGATCTACGCATTCATCTCACAGAGATGAACCTATATTTTGATGGAGCACTTTTGAAACAGTCTTTTTGTAGAAGCTGCATGGGGACATTTTGAGAGCTTTGAGGCCCATCGTGGAAAAAGGAATATCGTCATATAAAAACTACACAGAAGCATTCTCTGAAACTTCTTTCTGATGTGTGCATTCATCTAACAGAGTTGAAACTTTCTTTTGATTGAGCTGTTTTGAAACACTCTTTTTGTAGAATCTGCAAATGGAGATTTGGAGAACATTGAGGCCTACGGTGAAAAACGAAATATCTCCTATAAAAACTACACAGAAGCATTCTGTGAAACTTCTTTCTTTCTGTTCATTCATCTCACAGAGTAGACCTTTTCTTTTGATTGAGAAGTATTGAAACACTCTTTTTGTAGCATCTGCAAGTGGACATTTGGAGTGCTTTGTGGCATATCGTGGAAAAAGTTATATCTTCAAATAAAAATTACACAGAAGCATTCTGTGAAACTTCTTTGTGATCTGTGCATTCAGGAAACAGAGGTGGACATTTCTATTGATTGAGCTGTTTTGAAATACTCTTTTTGTACAATCTGCAAGTGGACATTTGGAGAACATTGAGGCCTACGGTGAAAAACGAAATATCTTCCCGTAAAAACTACGCATAAGCATTCTGTGAAACTTCTTTCTATTGTGTACATTCATCTCACAGAGTAGAACTGTTCTTTTGATTGAGCAGTTTTGAAACACTCTTTTTGTTGAATCTGCAAGTGGACATTTAGAGCGCTTTGAGGCCTATCATGGAAAATGCAATATCTTCAAATAAAAACTACACAGAATTAATCTATGAAACTTCTTTATGAACTGTGAATTCATCTCAGAGATTGGAAAATTTTTTTTGATTGTGCAGTTTGAAACAGGGTATTTGTAGAATCTGCAATTGGACACCTGGGGAGCATTGAGGCCTATGGTGAAAAAAGAAATATCTTCCCATAAAAAATACACGGAAGCATTCTGTGAAACTTCTTACTGATCTCTGCATTCATTTAACAGAGTTGAACCTTACTTTTGATTGAGCACTTTTGAAACACTCTTTTTGTAGAATCTGCTAGTGGACATGTTTAGAACATTGAGGCCTATAGTGAAAAAGGAAATATCTTCCCATAAAAACTACACAGAAGCATTCTGTGAAAATTCTCAATGTTCTGTGAATTCGTCTCACAGAGATGAACCTATCTTTTGATGGAGCACTGTTTAAACACCCTTTTTGTAGAATCTGCAAGTAGACATTTGGAGTACTTTGAGGCCTGTTGTGGAAAAAGGAATATCTTCAAATAAAAACTACACAGAAGCATTCTGTGAAACTTCTTTCTGATGTGTGCATTAAACTAACAGACTTCAACGTTTCTTTTGATTTAGCAGATTTGAAACACTGTTTTTGTAGAAACTGCAGGAGGACAATTGGAGAACTTTGAGGCCCATAGTGAAAAACGAAATGTCTTCCTATAAAAACTATATAAAATCATTCTGTGAAACTTTTCTGCTTTCTAGATATTCATGTCACAAAGATGAAACTACGTTTTGATGGAGCACTTTTCAAACCCTCTTTTTGAAGAATCTGCAAGTGGACATTCAGAGCGCTTTGAGGCCTATCGTGGAAAAAGAAATATCTTCAAATAAAAGCTGCACAGTAGTAACCTGTGATGCTTTATGAACTGTTCATTCAACTCAGAGACTGGAAGTTTCTTTTGATTGTGCAGCTTTGAAACAGGCTTTTTGTAGAATCTGCAAGTGGACATTTGGAGAACATTGAGGCCTACGGTGAAAAACGAAATATCTTCCCATTAAAACTACACAGAAGCATTCTGTGAAACTTCTTTCTGATCTGTGCATTGATCTAACAGAGTAGAATCTTTCTCTTGATTGAGGAGTTTTGAAACAATCTTTTTGTAGATTCCGCAAATGGACATTTGGAGATCATTGAGGCCTATGGTGAAAAACGAAACATCTTCAAGTAAAAACTACACAGAATAATTCTGTGAAAATACTTTCTATTCTCTGCATTCATCTCACAGAGTTGAACCTTTCTTTTGATTGAGCAGTCTGTAAACACTCTTTTTGTATAAACTACAAGTGGACATTTGGAGCACTTTGAGGCCTATCGTGGAAAAAGGAATATCTTCAAATACAAACTACACAGACGTAATCTATGAAACCTCTGTATGAAATGTGCATTCATCTCAGGGACTGCAACCTTTCTTTTGATTGTGCTGCTTTGAAACATGCTTTTTGTGGAATGTGCAATTGGACATTTCTAGAGCATTGAGGCCTATGGTGAAAAAAACAAATATCTTCCCATAAAAACTACCCGGAAGCATTCTGTGAAACTTCTTTCTGATCTGTGCATTTACCTAACAGAGTTGAACCTTACTTTTGATTAAGCAGTTTTGAAATACCCTTTTTGTAGAATCTGCAAGTGGAAATTTGCAGAACATTGAGGCCCATGGTGAAAAAGCAAATATCTTCACATAAAAACTACACATAAGCATTCTGTGAAACTTCTTTCTATTCTGTTAATTCATCTCACAGAGTAGAACCTTTCTTTTGATTGAGCAGTTTTGAAACCCTCTTTTTGTAGAATCTGCAAGTGGACATTTGGAGCGCTTTGAGGTCTATCGTGGAAAATGGGATATCTTCAAATAAAAACTACGCAGAAGCATTCTGTGAAACTTCTTTTTGATCTGTGCATTCATCTAACAGAGTTGAACCTTTGTTTTGATTGAGGTGTTTTGAAACACTCTTTTTTGTAGAATCTGCAGTTGGATATTTTGAGAATATTGAGACCTACGGTGAAAAACGCAATATTTTCCCATTAAAACTACACAGAAGCAATCTGTGAAACTTCTTTCTGATCTGTGCATTCATCTAACAGAGTTGAACCTTTCTTTAGATTGAGCAGTGTTGAAACACTCCTTTTCTAGAATCTGCAAGTGTACATTTGGATATCTTTGAGCCCTGTGGTGAAAAACGAAATATCTTCAAGTAAAAACTACACAGAATACTTCTGTGAAAATTCTTTCTATTCTCTGCATTCACTTCACGGAGTAGAACCTTTCTTTTAATTGAGCAGTTTGTAAACACACTTTGTGTATAAACTCCAAGTGGACATTTGGAGCGCTTTGTGGCCTATCGTGGAAAAAGGAATATCTTCAATTGAAAACTACACAGAAATAATCTCTGAAACTTCTTTATGAACTGTGCATTCATCACAGAGAGTGGAACACTTCTTTTCATTGTGTAGTTTTGAAGCAGGCTTTTTGTAGAATCTGAAATTGGACATTTCTAAAGCATTGAGGCCTATGTTGAATAAAGAAATATATTCCCATAAAAACTACACGGAAGAATTCAGTGAAACTTCTTTCTGATCTGTGCATTCATCTAACAGACTTCAACCTTACTTTTGATTGAGCAGTTTTGAAACACTCTTCTTGTAGGATCTGCAAGTGGACATTTGGAGAACATTGAGGCCTACGGTGAAAAATGAAATATCTTCCCATAAAAACTACATGGAAGCATTCTGTGAAACTTCTTTCTATTCTGTTGATTCATCTCACAGAGTAGAACCTTTCTTTTGATTGAGCAGTTTTGAAACACTCTTTTTGCAGAATCTGACCGTGGACATTTTGAGCGCTTTGAGGCAAAATGTGGAAAAAGGAATAACTTCAAATAAAAACTACAAAGAAGTAATCTGTGAAACTTCTTTTTGAACTGTGCATTAATCACAGAGAGTGGAACCTTTCTTTTGATTGTGCAGCTTTGAGGCAGGCTTTTCGTAGAATCTGCAATTGCACATTTCTAGAGCATTGAGGCCTATGTTGAAAAAAGAAATATCTTCCCATAAAAACTACACGGAAGCATTCTGTGAAACCTCTTTCTGATCTTTGCATTCATCTAACAGAGTTGAACCTTAATTTTGATTGAGCAGTTTTGAAACACTCTTTTTGTATAATATGCAAGTGGACATTTGGAGAAATTTGAGGCCTATGGTGAAAAACGAAATATCTTCCCATGAAAACTACACAGAAGCATTCCGTGAAACTTCTTTCTATTCTGTTCATTCATCTTACAGAGTAGAACCTTTCTTTTGATAGTGCAGTTTTGAAACACTCTTTTTGTAGAATCTGCAAGTGGACATTTGGAGCACATTGAGGCCTATCGTGGAAAAAGTATTATCTTCAAATAAAAACTACACAGAATCATGCTGTGAAACTTCTTCCTGCTCTGTGCATTCAGCCAACTCAGTTGAATCTTTCTTTTGATTGAGCTGTTTTGAAACACTCTTTTTGTAGAATCTGCAAGTAGATATTTGGATAACATTGAGGCCTGCAGTGAAAAACGAAATATCTTCCCATTTAAACTATAGAGAAGCATTCTGTGAAACTAATTTCTGATCTGTGCATTCATCTAACAGAATGAAACCTTTCTTTTGATTGAGGAATTTTGAAACCCTCTTTTTGTAGAATCTGCAAGTGGACATTTGGAGATCTTTGAGGCCTATGGTGAAAAACGAAATATCTTCAAGTAAAAGCTACACAGAATACTTCTGTGAAAATCCTTTCTATTCTCTGCATTCATCTGACAGAGTTGAACCTTTCTTTTGATTGAGCAGTTTGTAAACGCTCTTTTTGTATAAGCTGCAAGTAGTCATTTGTAGCGCTTTGAGGCCTATCGTGGAAAAAGGAATATCTTCAAATAAAAACTACACAGATGTAATCTGTGAAATTTTTTTATGAACTGTGCATTCATCTCAGAGATTGGAACCTTTCTTTGATTGTGCAGCTTTGAAACAGGCGTTTTGTAGAATCTTCAATGGGACATTTTGAGAGCATTGAGGCCTATGGTGAAAAAAGAAATATCTTCCCATAAAAACTACACGGAAGCATTCTGTGAAACTTCTTTCTGATCTGTGTATTCATCTAACAGAGTTGAACCTTACTTTTGATTGAGCAGTTTTGAAACATTCTTTTTGTAGAATCTGTAAGTGGACATTTTTAGAACATTGAGGCCTATAGTGAAAAACGAAATATCTTCCCATGAAAATAACACAGAAGAATTCTGTGAAACTATTCTCTGTTCTGTGCGTTAATCTCAAAGAGATGAACCTATCTTTTGATGGAGCACTTTTGAAACACTCTTTTTGTAGAATCTACAAGTGGACATTTGGAGCGCTTTGAGGAATATGGTGAGAAACGAAATATCTTCAAATAAAAACTACTCAGAAGCATTCTGTGCAATTCATTCTGATCTGTGCATTCATCTAACAGAGTTGAACATTTCTTTGATTGAGCTGTTTTGAAACACCATTTTTGTAGAATCAGCAATTGGACCAATTGAGAACATTGAGGCCTACGGTGAAAAACGCAATATCTTCTCATAAACACTACACAGAAGCATTCTGTGAAACTTCTTACAATTCTGTTTATACATTAACCGAGTAGAAATTTTCTTTTGATTGAGCAGTTTTGAAACTCTCTTTTTATAGAATCTGCAAGTCGACATTTGGAGGCCTTTGAGGCCTATCGTGGAAAAAGAATTATCTTCAAATAAAAACTACACAGAAGCATTCTTTGGAACTTCTTTCAGATCTACGCATTCATCTCACAGAGATGAACCTATATTTTGATGGAGCACTTTTGAAACAGTCTTTTTGTAGAAGCTGCATGGGGACATTTTGAGAGCTTTGAGGCCCATCGTGGAAAAAGGAATATCGTCATATAAAAACTACACAGAAGCATTCTCTGAAACTTCTTTCTGATGTGTGCATTCATCTAACAGAGTTGAAACTTTCTTTTGATTGAGCTGTTTTGAAACACTCTTTTTGTAGAATCTGCAAATGGAGATTTGGAGAACATTGAGGCCTACGGTGAAAAACGAAATATCTCCTATAAAAACTACACAGAAGCATTCTGTGAAACTTCTTTCTTTCTGTTCATTCATCTCACAGAGTAGACCTTTTCTTTTGATTGAGAAGTATTGAAACACTCTTTTTGTAGCATCTGCAAGTGGACATTTGGAGTGCTTTGTGGCATATCGTGGAAAAAGTTATATCTTCAAATAA
This sequence comes from Symphalangus syndactylus, assembly GCF_028878055.3. Taxonomy (NCBI): domain Eukaryota; kingdom Metazoa; phylum Chordata; class Mammalia; order Primates; family Hylobatidae; genus Symphalangus; species Symphalangus syndactylus. The sequence goes on from NC_072440.2 coordinate 50,045,812, forward strand.
AAATTACACAGAAGCATTCTGTGAAACTTCTTTGTGATCTGTGCATTCAGGAAACAGAGGTGGACATTTCTATTGATTGAGCTGTTTTGAAATACTCTTTTTGTACAATCTGCAAGTGGACATTTGGAGAACATTGAGGCCTACGGTGAAAAACGAAATATCTTCCCGTAAAAACTACGCATAAGCATTCTGTGAAACTTCTTTCTATTGTGTACATTCATCTCACAGAGTAGAACTGTTCTTTTGATTGAGCAGTTTTGAAACACTCTTTTTGTTGAATCTGCAAGTGGACATTTAGAGCGCTTTGAGGCCTATCATGGAAAATGCAATATCTTCAAATAAAAACTACACAGAATTAATCTATGAAACTTCTTTATGAACTGTGAATTCATCTCAGAGATTGGAAAATTTTTTTTGATTGTGCAGTTTGAAACAGGGTATTTGTAGAATCTGCAATTGGACACCTGGGGAGCATTGAGGCCTATGGTGAAAAAAGAAATATCTTCCCATAAAAAATACACGGAAGCATTCTGTGAAACTTCTTACTGATCTCTGCATTCATTTAACAGAGTTGAACCTTACTTTTGATTGAGCACTTTTGAAACACTCTTTTTGTAGAATCTGCTAGTGGACATGTTTAGAACATTGAGGCCTATAGTGAAAAAGGAAATATCTTCCCATAAAAACTACACAGAAGCATTCTGTGAAAATTCTCAATGTTCTGTGAATTCGTCTCACAGAGATGAACCTATCTTTTGATGGAGCACTGTTTAAACACCCTTTTTGTAGAATCTGCAAGTAGACATTTGGAGTACTTTGAGGCCTGTTGTGGAAAAAGGAATATCTTCAAATAAAAACTACACAGAAGCATTCTGTGAAACTTCTTTCTGATGTGTGCATTAAACTAACAGACTTCAACGTTTCTTTTGATTTAGCAGATTTGAAACACTGTTTTTGTAGAAACTGCAGGAGGACAATTGGAGAACTTTGAGGCCCATAGTGAAAAACGAAATGTCTTCCTATAAAAACTATATAAAATCATTCTGTGAAACTTTTCTGCTTTCTAGATATTCATGTCACAAAGATGAAACTACGTTTTGATGGAGCACTTTTCAAACCCTCTTTTTGAAGAATCTGCAAGTGGACATTCAGAGCGCTTTGAGGCCTATCGTGGAAAAAGAAATATCTTCAAATAAAAGCTGCACAGTAGTAACCTGTGATGCTTTATGAACTGTTCATTCAACTCAGAGACTGGAAGTTTCTTTTGATTGTGCAGCTTTGAAACAGGCTTTTTGTAGAATCTGCAAGTGGACATTTGGAGAACATTGAGGCCTATAGTGAAAAACGAAATATCTTCCCATAAAAACTACATGGAAGCATTCTTTGAAACTTCTTTCTGATCTGGGCATTCATCTATCAGAGTTCAACCTTACTTTTGATTCAGCAGTTATGAAACACGCTTTTTGTAGAATCTGCAAGTGGACATTTGGAGAACATTGAGGCCTACGGTGAAAAACGAAATATCTTCCCATTAAAACTACACAGAAGCATTCTGTGAAACTTCTTTCTGATCTGTGCATTGATCTAACAGAGTAGAATCTTTCTCTTGATTGAGGAGTTTTGAAACACTCTTTTTGTAGATTCCGCAAATGGACATTTGGAGATCATTGAGGCCTATGGTGAAAAACGAAACATCTTCAAGTAAAAACTACACAGAATAATTCTGTGAAAATACTTTCTATTCTCTGCATTCATCTCACAGAGTTGAACCTTTCTTTTGATTGAGCAGTCTGTAAACACTCTTTTTGTATAAACTACAAGTGGACATTTGGAGCACTTTGAGGCCTATCGTGGAAAAAGGAATATCTTCAAATACAAACTACACAGACGTAATCTATGAAACCTCTGTATGAAATGTGCATTCATCTCAGGGACTGCAACCTTTCTTTTGATTGTGCTGCTTTGAAACATGCTTTTTGTGGAATGTGCAATTGGACATTTCTAGAGCATTGAGGCCTATGGTGAAAAAAACAAATATCTTCCCATAAAAACTACCCGGAAGCATTCTGTGAAACTTCTTTCTGATCTGTGCATTTACCTAACAGAGTTGAACCTTACTTTTGATTAAGCAGTTTTGAAATACCCTTTTTGTAGAATCTGCAAGTGGAAATTTGCAGAACATTGAGGCCCATGGTGAAAAAGCAAATATCTTCACATAAAAACTACACATAAGCATTCTGTGAAACTTCTTTCTATTCTGTTAATTCATCTCACAGAGTAGAACCTTTCTTTTGATTGAGCAGTTTTGAAACCCTCTTTTTGTAGAATCTGCAAGTGGACATTTGGAGCGCTTTGAGGTCTATCGTGGAAAATGGGATATCTTCAAATAAAAACTACGCAGAAGCATTCTGTGAAACTTCTTTTTGATCTGTGCATTCATCTAACAGAGTTGAACCTTTGTTTTGATTGAGGTGTTTTGAAACACTCTTTTTTGTAGAATCTGCAGTTGGATATTTTGAGAATATTGAGACCTACGGTGAAAAACGCAATATTTTCCCATTAAAACTACACAGAAGCAATCTGTGAAACTTCTTTCTGATCTGTGCATTCATCTAACAGAGTTGAACCTTTCTTTAGATTGAGCAGTGTTGAAACACTCTTTTTCTAGAATCTGCAAGTGTACATTTGGATATCTTTGAGCCCTGTGGTGAAAAACGAAATATCTTCAAGTAAAAACTACACAGAATACTTCTGTGAAAATTCTTTCTATTCTCTGCATTCACTTCACGGAGTAGAACCTTTCTTTTAATTGAGCAGTTTGTAAACACACTTTGTGTATAAACTCCAAGTGGACATTTGGAGCGCTTTGTGGCCTATCGTGGAAAAAGGAATATCTTCAATTGAAAACTACACAGAAATAATCTCTGAAACTTCTTTATGAACTGTGCATTCATCACAGAGAGTGGAACACTTCTTTTCATTGTGTAGTTTTGAAGCAGGCTTTTTGTAGAATCTGAAATTGGACATTTCTAAAGCATTGAGGCCTATGTTGAATAAAGAAATATATTCCCATAAAAACTACACGGAAGAATTCAGTGAAACTTCTTTCTGATCTGTGCATTCATCTAACAGACTTCAACCTTACTTTTGATTGAGCAGTTTTGAAACACTCTTCTTGTAGGATCTGCAAGTGGACATTTGGAGAACATTGAGGCCTACGGTGAAAAATGAAATATCTTCCCATAAAAACTACATGGAAGCATTCTGTGAAACTTCTTTCTATTCTGTTGATTCATCTCACAGAGTAGAACCTTTCTTTTGATTGAGCAGTTTTGAAACACTCTTTTTGCAGAATCTGACCGTGGACATTTTGAGCGCTTTGAGGCAAAATGTGGAAAAAGGAATAACTTCAAATAAAAACTACAAAGAAGTAATCTGTGAAACTTCTTTTTGAACTGTGCATTAATCACAGAGAGTGGAACCTTTCTTTTGATTGTGCAGCTTTGAGGCAGGCTTTTCGTAGAATCTGCAATTGCACATTTCTAGAGCATTGAGGCCTATGTTGAAAAAAGAAATATCTTCCCATAAAAACTACACGGAAGCATTCTGTGAAACCTCTTTCTGATCTTTGCATTCATCTAACAGAGTTGAACCTTAATTTTGATTGAGCAGTTTTGAAACACTCTTTTTGTATAATATGCAAGTGGACATTTGGAGAAATTTGAGGCCTATGGTGAAAAACGAAATATCTTCCCATGAAAACTACACAGAAGCATTCCGTGAAACTTCTTTCTATTCTGTTCATTCATCTTACAGAGTAGAACCTTTCTTTTGATAGTGCAGTTTTGAAACACTCTTTTTGTAGAATCTGCAAGTGGACATTTGGAGCACATTGAGGCCTATCGTGGAAAAAGTATTATCTTCAAATAAAAACTACACAGAATCATGCTGTGAAACTTCTTCCTGCTCTGTGCATTCAGCCAACTCAGTTGAATCTTTCTTTTGATTGAGCTGTTTTGAAACACTCTTTTTGTAGAATCTGCAAGTAGATATTTGGATAACATTGAGGCCTGCAGTGAAAAACGAAATATCTTCCCATTTAAACTACAGAGAAGCATTCTGGGAAACTAATTTCTGATCTGTGCATTCATCTAACAGAATGAAACCTTTCTTTTGATTGAGGAATTTTGAAACCCTCTTTTTGTAGAATCTGCAAGTGGACATTTGGAGATCTTGGAGGCCTATGGTGAAAAACGAAATATCTTCAAGTAAAAGCTACACAGAATACTTCTGTGAAAATCCTTTCTATTCTCTGCATTCATCTGACAGAGTTGAACCTTTCTTTTGATTGAGCAGTTTGTAAACGCTCTTTTTGTATAAGCTGCAAGTAGTCATTTGTAGCGCTTTGAGGCCTATCGTGGAAAAAGGAATATCTTCAAATAAAAACTACACAGATGTAATCTGTGAAATTTTTTTATGAACTGTGCATTCATCTCAGAGATTGGAACCTTTCTTTGATTGTGCAGCTTTGAAACAGGCGTTTTGTAGAATCTTCAATGGGACATTTTGAGAGCATTGAGGCCTATGGTGAAAAAAGAAATATCTTCCCATAAAAACTACACGGAAGCATTCTGTGAAACTTCTTTCTGATCTGTGTATTCATCTAACAGAGTTGAACCTTACTTTTGATTGAGCAGTTTTGAAACATTCTTTTTGTAGAATCTGTAAGTGGACATTTTTAGAACTTTGAGGCCTATAGTGAAAAACGAAATATCTTCCCATGAAAATAACACAGAAGAATTCTGTGAAACTATTCTCTGTTCTGTGCGTTAATCTCAAAGAGATGAACCTATCTTTTGATGGAGCACTTTTGAAACACTCTTTTTGTAGAATTTACAAGTGGACATTTGGAGCGCTTTGAGGAATATGGTGAGAAACGAAATATCTTCAAATAAAAACTACTCAGAAGCATTCTGTGCAATTCATTCTGATCTGTGCATTCATCTAACAGAGTTGAACATTTCTTTGATTGAGCTGTTTTGAAACACCATTTTTGTAGAATCAGCAATTGGACCAATTGAGAACATTGAGGCCTACGGTGAAAAACGCAATATCTTCTCATAAACACTACACAGAAGCATTCTGTGAAACTTCTTACAATTCTGTTTATACATTAACCGAGTAGAAATTTTCTTTTGATTGAGCAGTTTTGAAACTCTCTTTTTATAGAATCTGCAAGTCGACATTTGGAGGCCTTTGAGGCCTATCGTGGAAAAAGAATTATCTTCAAATAAAAACTACACAGAAGCATTCTCTGGAACTTCTTTCAGATCTACGCATTCATCTCACAGAGATGAACCTATATTTTGATGGAGCACTTTTGAAACAGTCTTTTTGTAGAAGCTGCATGGGGACATTTTGAGAGCTTTGAGGCCCATCGTGGAAAAAGGAATATCGTCATATAAAAACTACACAGAAGCATTCTCTGAAACTTCTTTCTGATGTGTGCATTCATCTAACAGAGTTGAAACTTTCTTTTGATTGAGCTGTTTTGAAACACTCTTTTTGTAGAATCTGCAAATGGAGATTTGGAGAACATTGAGGCCTACGGTGAAAAACGAAATATCTCCTATAAAAACTACACAGAAGCATTCTGTGAAACTTCTTTCTTTCTGTTCATTCATCTCACAGAGTAGACCTTTTCTTTTGATTGAGAAGTATTGAAACACTCTTTTTGTAGCATCTGCAAGTGGACATTTGGAGTGCTTTGTGGCATATCATGGAAAAAGTTATATCTTCAAATAAAAATTACACAGAAGCATTCTGTGAAACTTCTTTGTGATCTGTGCATTCAGGAAACAGAGGTGGACATTTCTATTGATTGAGCTGTTTTGAAATACTCTTTTTGTACAATCTGCAAGTGGACATTTGGAGAACATTGAGGCCTACGGTGAAAAACGAAATATCTTCCCGTAAAAACTACGCATAAGCATTCTGTGAAACTTCTTTCTATTGTGTACATTCATCTCACAGAGTAGAACTGTTCTTTTGATTGAGCAGTTTTGAAACACTCTTTTTGTTGAATCTGCAAGTGGACATTTAGAGCGCTTTGAGGCCTATCATGGAAAATGCAATATCTTCAAATAAAAACTACACAGAATTAATCTATGAAACTTCTTTATGAACTGTGAATTCATCTCAGAGATTGGAAAATTTTTTTTGATTGTGCAGTTTGAAACAGGGTATTTGTAGAATCTGCAATTGGACACCTGGGGAGCATTGAGGCCTATGGTGAAAAAAGAAATATCTTCCCATAAAAAATACACGGAAGCATTCTGTGAAACTTCTTACTGATCTCTGCATTCATTTAACAGAGTTGAACCTTACTTTTGATTGAGCACTTTTGAAACACTCTTTTTGTAGAATCTGCTAGTGGACATGTTTAGAACATTGAGGCCTATAGTGAAAAAGGAAATATCTTCCCATAAAAACTACACAGAAGCATTCTGTGAAAATTCTCAATGTTCTGTGAATTCGTCTCACAGAGATGAACATATCTTTTGATGGAGCACTGTTTAAACACCCTTTTTGTAGAATCTGCAAGTAGACATTTGGAGTACTTTGAGGCCTGTTGTGGAAAAAGGAATATCTTCAAATAAAAACTACACAGAAGCATTCTGTGAAACTTCTTTCTGATGTGTGCATTAAACTAACAGACTTCAACGTTTCTTTTGATTTAGCAGATTTGAAACACTGTTTTTGTAGAAACTGCAGGAGGACAATTGGAGAACTTTGAGGCCCATAGTGAAAAACGAAATGTCTTCCTATAAAAACTATATAAAATCATTCTGTGAAACTTTTCTGCTTTCTAGATATTCATGTCACAAAGATGAAACTACGTTTTGATGGAGCACTTTTCAAACCCTCTTTTTGAAGAATCTGCAAGTGGACATTCAGAGCGCTTTGAGGCCGATCGTGGAAAAAGAAATATCTTCAAATAAAAGCTGCACAGTAGTAACCTGTGATGCTTTATGAACTGTTCATTCAACTCAGAGACTGGAAGTTTCTTTTGATTGTGCAGCTTTGAAACAGGCTTTTTGTAGAATCTGCAAGTGGACATTTGGAGAACATTGAGGCCTATAGTGAAAAACGAAATATCTTCCCATAAAAACTACATGGAAGCATTCTTTGAAACTTCTTTCTGATCTGGGCATTCATCTATCAGAGTTCAACCTTACTTTTGATTCAGCAGTTATGAAACACGCTTTTTGTAGAATCTGCAAGTGGACATTTGGAGAACATTGAGGCCTACGGTGAAAAACGAAATATCTTCCCATTAAAACTACACAGAAGCATTCTGTGAAACTTCTTTCTGATCTGTGCATTGATCTAACAGAGTAGAATCTTTCTCTTGATTGAGGAGTTTTGAAACACTCTTTTTGTAGATTCCGCAAATGGACATTTGGAGATCATTGAGGCCTATGGTGAAAAACGAAACATCTTCAAGTAAAAACTACACAGAATAATTCTGTGAAAATACTTTCTATTCTCTGCATTCATCTCACAGAGTTGAACCTTTCTTTTGATTGAGCAGTCTGTAAACACTCTTTTTGTATAAACTACAAGTGGACATTTGGAGCACTTTGAGGCCTATCGTGGAAAAAGGAATATCTTCAAATACAAACTACACAGACGTAATCTATGAAACCTCTGTATGAAATGTGCATTCATCTCAGGGACTGCAACCTTTCTTTTGATTGTGCTGCTTTGAAACATGCTTTTTGTGGAATGTGCAATTGGACATTTCTAGAGCATTGAGGCCTATGGTGAAAAAAACAAATATCTTCCCATAAAAACTACCCGGAAGCATTCTGTGAAACTTCTTTCTGATCTGTGCATTTACCTAACAGAGTTGAACCTTACTTTTGATTAAGCAGTTTTGAAATACCCTTTTTGTAGAATCTGCAAGTGGAAATTTGCAGAACATTGAGGCCCATGGTGAAAAAGCAAATATCTTCACATAAAAACTACACATAAGCATTCTGTGAAACTTCTTTCTATTCTGTTAATTCATCTCACAGAGTAGAACCTTTCTTTTGATTGAGCAGTTTTGAAACCCTCTTTTTGTAGAATCTGCAAGTGGACATTTGGAGCGCTTTGAGGTCTATCGTGGAAAATGGGATATCTTCAAATAAAAACTACGCAGAAGCATTCTGTGAAACTTCTTTTTGATCTGTGCATTCATCTAACAGAGTTGAACCTTTGTTTTGATTGAGGTGTTTTGAAACACTCTTTTTTGTAGAATCTGCAGTTGGATATTTTGAGAATATTGAGACCTACGGTGAAAAACGCAATATTTTCCCATTAAAACTACACAGAAGCAATCTGTGAAACTTCTTTCTGATCTGTGCATTCATCTAACAGAGTTGAACCTTTCTTTAGATTGAGCAGTGTTGAAACACTCTTTTTCTAGAATCTGCAAGTGTACATTTGGATATCTTTGAGCCCTGTGGTGAAAAACGAAATATCTTCAAGTAAAAACTACACAGAATACTTCTGTGAAAATTCTTTCTATTCTCTGCATTCACTTCACGGAGTAGAACCTTTCTTTTAATTGAGCAGTTTGTAAACACACTTTGTGTATAAACTCCAAGTGGACATTTGGAGCGCTTTGTGGCCTATCGTGGAAAAAGGAATATCTTCAATTGAAAACTACACAGAAATAATCTCTGAAACTTCTTTATGAACTGTGCATTCATCACAGAGAGTGGAACACTTCTTTTCATTGTGTAGTTTTGAAGCAGGCTTTTTGTAGAATCTGAAATTGGACATTTCTAAAGCATTGAGGCCTATGTTGAATAAAGAAATATATTCCCATAAAAACTACACGGAAGAATTCAGTGAAACTTCTTTCTGATCTGTGCATTCATCTAACAGACTTCAACCTTACTTTTGATTGAGCAGTTTTGAAACACTCTTCTTGTAGGATCTGCAAGTGGACATTTGGAGAACATTGAGGCCTACGGTGAAAAATGAAATATCTTCCCATAAAAACTACATGGAAGCATTCTGTGAAACTTCTTTCTATTCTGTTGATTCATCTCACAGAGTAGAACCTTTCTTTTGATTGAGCAGTTTTGAAACACTCTTTTTGCAGAATCTGACCGTGGACATTTTGAGCGCTTTGAGGCAAAATGTGGAAAAAGGAATAACTTCAAATAAAAACTACAAAGAAGTAATCTGTGAAACTTCTTTTTGAACTGTGCATTAATCACAGAGAGTGGAACCTTTCTTTTGATTGTGCAGCTTTGAGGCAGGCTTTTCGTAGAATCTGCAATTGCACATTTCTAGAGCATTGAGGCCTATGTTGAAAAAAGAAATATCTTCCCATAAAAACTACACGGAAGCATTCTGTGAAACCTCTTTCTGATCTTTGCATTCATCTAACAGAGTTGAACCTTAATTTTGATTGAGCAGTTTTGAAACACTCTTTTTGTATAATATGCAAGTGGACATTTGGAGAAATTTGAGGCCTATGGTGAAAAACGAAATATCTTCCCATGAAAACTACACAGAAGCATTCCGTGAAACTTCTTTCTATTCTGTTCATTCACCTTACAGAGTAGAACCTTTCTTTTGATAGTGCAGTTTTGAAACACTCTTTTTGTAGAATCTGCAAGTGGACATTTGGAGCACATTGAGGCCTATCGTGGAAAAAGTATTATCTTCAAATAAAAACTACACAGAATCATGCTGTGAAACTTCTTCCTGCTCTGTGCATTCAGCCAACTCAGTTGAATCTTTCTTTTGATTGAGCTGTTTTGAAACACTCTTTTTGTAGAATCTGCAAGTAGATATTTGGATAACATTGAGGCCTGCAGTGAAAAACGAAATATCTTCCCATTTAAACTACAGAGAAGCATTCTGTGAAACTAATTTCTGATCTGTGCATTCATCTAACAGAATGAAACCTTTCTTTTGATTGAGGAATTTTGAAACCCTCTTTTTGTAGAATCTGCAAGTGGACATTTGGAGATCTTTGAGGCCTATGGTGAAAAACGAAATATCTTCAAGTAAAAGCTACACAGAATACTTCTGTGAAAATCCTTTCTATTCTCTGCATTCATCTGACAGAGTTGAACCTTTCTTTTGATTGAGCAGTTTGTAAACGCTCTTTTTGTATAAGCTGCAAGTAGTCATTTGTAGCGCTTTGAGGCCTATCGTGGAAAAAGGAATATCTTCAAATAAAAACTACACAGATGTAATCTGTGAAATATTTTTATGAACTGTGCATTCATCTCAGAGATTGGAACCTTTCTTTGATTGTGCAGCTTTGAAACAGGCGTTTTGTAGAATCTTCAATGGGACATTTTGAGAGCATTGAGGCCTATGGTGAAAAAAGAAATATCTTCCCATAAAAACTACACGGAAGCATTCTGTGAAACTTCTTTCTGATCTGTGTATTCATCTAACAGAGTTGAACCTTACTTTTGATTGAGCAGTTTTGAAACATTCTTTTTGTAGAATCTGTAAGTGGACATTTTTAGAACTTTGAGGCCTATAGTGAAAAACGAAATATCTTCCCATGAAAATAACACAGAAGAATTCTGTGAAACTATTCTCTGTTCTGTGCGTTAATCTCAAAGAGATGAACCTATCTTTTGATGGAGCACTTTTGAAACACTCTTTTTGTAGAATCTACAAGTGGACATTTGGAGCGCTTTGAGGAATATGGTGAGAAATGAAATATCTTCAAATAAAAACTACTCAGAAGCATTCTGTGCAATTCATTCTGATCTGTGCATTCATCTAACAGAGTTGAACATTTCTTTGATTGAGCTGTTTTGAAACACCATTTTTGTAGAATCAGCAATTGGACCAATTGAGAACATTGAGGCCTACGGTGAAAAACGCAATATCTTCTCATAAACACTACACAGAAGCATTCTGTGAAACTTCTTACAATTCTGTTTATACATTAACCGAGTAGAAATTTTCTTTTGATTGAGCAGTTTTGAAACTCTCTTTTTATAGAATCTGCAAGTCGACATTTGGAGGCCTTTGAGGCCTATCGTGGAAAAAGAATTATCTTCAAATAAAAACTACACAGAAGCATTCTTTGGAACTTCTTTCAGATCTACGCATTCATCTCACAGAGATGAACCTATATTTTGATGGAGCACTTTTGAAACAGTCTTTTTGTAGAAGCTGCATGGGGACATTTTGAGAGCTTTGAGGCCCATCGTGGAAAAAGGAATATCGTCATATAAAAACTACACAGAAGCATTCTCTGAAACTTCTTTCTGATGTGTGCATTCATCTAACAGAGTTGAAACTTTCTTTTGATTGAGCTGTTTTGAAACACTCTTTTTGTAGAATCTGCAAATGGAGATTTGGAGAACATTGAGGCCTACGGTGAAAAACGAAATATCTCCTATAAAAACTACACAGAAGCATTCTGTGAAACTTCTTTCTTTCTGTTCATTCATCTCACAGAGTAGACCTTTTCTTTTGATTGAGAAGTATTGAAACACTCTTTTTGTAGCATCTGCAAGTGGACATTTGGAGTGCTTTGTGGCATATCGTGGAAAAAGTTATATCTTCAAATAAAAATTACACAGAAGCATTCTGTGAAACTTCTTTGTGATCTGTGCATTCAGGAAACAGAGGTGGACATTTCTATTGATTGAGCTGTTTTGAAATACTCTTTTTGTACAATCTGCAAGTGGACATTTGGAGAACATTGAGGCCTACGGTGAAAAACGAAATATCTTCCCGTAAAAACTACGCATAAGCATTCTGTGAAACTTCTTTCTATTGTGTACATTCATCTCACAGAGTAGAACTGTTCTTTTGATTGAGCAGTTTTGAAACACTCTTTTTGTTGAATCTGCAAGTGGACATTTAGAGCGCTTTGAGGCCTATCATGGAAAATGCAATATCTTCAAATAAAAACTACACAGAATTAATCTATGAAACTTCTTTATGAACTGTGAATTCATCTCAGAGATTGGAAAATTTTTTTTGATTGTGCAGTTTGAAACAGGGTATTTGTAGAATCTGCAATTGGACACCTGGGGAGCATTGAGGCCTATGGTGAAAAAAGAAATATCTTCCCATAAAAAATACACGGAAGCATTCTGTGAAACTTCTTACTGATCTCTGCATTCATTTAACAGAGTTGAACCTTACTTTTGATTGAGCACTTTTGAAACACTCTTTTTGTAGAATCTGCTAGTGGACATGTTTAGAACATTGAGGCCTATAGTGAAAAAGGAAATATCTTCCCATAAAAACTACACAGAAGCATTCTGTGAAAATTCTCAATGTTCTGTGAATTCGTCTCACAGAGATGAACCTATCTTTTGATGGAGCACTGTTTAAACACCCTTTTTGTAGAATCTGCAAGTAGACATTTGGAGTACTTTGAGGCCTGTTGTGGAAAAAGGAATATCTTCAAATAAAAACTACACAGAAGCATTCTGTGAAACTTCTTTCTGATGTGTGCATTAAACTAACAGACTTCAACGTTTCTTTTGATTTAGCAGATTTGAAACACTGTTTTTGTAGAAACTGCAGGAGGACAATTGGAGAACTTTGAGGCCCATAGTGAAAAACGAAATGTCTTCCTATAAAAACTATATAAAATCATTCTGTGAAACTTTTCTGCTTTCTAGATATTCATGTCACAAAGATGAAACTACGTTTTGATGGAGCACTTTTCAAACCCTCTTTTTGAAGAATCTGCAAGTGGACATTCAGAGCGCTTTGAGGCCTATCGTGGAAAAAGAAATATCTTCAAATAAAAGCTGCACAGTAGTAACCTGTGATGCTTTATGAACTGTTCATTCAACTCAGAGACTGGAAGTTTCTTTTGATTGTGCAGCTTTGAAACAGGCTTTTTGTAGAATCTGCAAGTGGACATTTGGAGAACATTGAGGCCTATAGTGAAAAACGAAATATCTTCCCATAAAAACTACATGGAAGCATTCTTTGAAACTTCTTTCTGATCTGGGCATTCATCTATCAGAGTTCAACCTTACTTTTGATTCAGCAGTTATGAAACACGCTTTTTGTAGAATCTGCAAGTGGACATTTGGAGAACATTGAGGCCTACGGTGAAAAACGAAATATCTTCCCATTAAAACTACACAGAAGCATTCTGTGAAACTTCTTTCTGATCTGTGCATTGATCTAACAGAGTAGAATCTTTCTCTTGATTGAGGAGTTTTGAAACACTCTTTTTGTAGATTCCGCAAATGGACATTTGGAGATCATTGAGGCCTATGGTGAAAAACGAAACATCTTCAAGTAAAAACTACACAGAATAATTCTGTGAAAATACTTTCTATTCTCTGCATTCATCTCACAGAGTTGAACCTTTCTTTTGATTGAGCAGTCTGTAAACACTCTTTTTGTATAAACTACAAGTGGACATTTGGAGCACTTTGAGGCCTATCGTGGAAAAAGGAATATCTTCAAATACAAACTACACAGACGTAATCTATGAAACCTCTGTATGAAATGTGCATTCATCTCAGGGACTGCAACCTTTCTTTTGATTGTGCTGCTTTGAAACATGCTTTTTGTGGAATGTGCAATTGGACATTTCTAGAGCATTGAGGCCTATGGTGAAAAAAACAAATATCTTCCCATAAAAACTACCCGGAAGCATTCTGTGAAACTTCTTTCTGATCTGTGCATTTACCTAACAGAGTTGAACCTTACTTTTGATTAAGCAGTTTTGAAATACCCTTTTTGTAGAATCTGCAAGTGGAAATTTGCAGAACATTGAGGCCCATGGTGAAAAAGCAAATATCTTCACATAAAAACTACACATAAGCATTCTGTGAAACTTCTTTCTATTCTGTTAATTCATCTCACAGAGTAGAACCTTTCTTTTGATTGAGCAGTTTTGAAACCCTCTTTTTGTAGAATCTGCAAGTGGACATTTGGAGCGCTTTGAGGTCTATCGTGGAAAATGGGATATCTTCAAATAAAAACTACGCAGAAGCATTCTGTGAAACTTCTTTTTGATCTGTGCATTCATCTAACAGAGTTGAACCTTTGTTTTGATTGAGGTGTTTTGAAACACTCTTTTTTGTAGAATCTGCAGTTGGATATTTTGAGAATATTGAGACCTACGGTGAAAAACGCAATATTTTCCCATTAAAACTACACAGAAGCAATCTGTGAAACTTCTTTCTGATCTGTGCATTCATCTAACAGAGTTGAACCTTTCTTTAGATTGAGCAGTGTTGAAACACTCTTTTTCTAGAATCTGCAAGTGTACATTTGGATATCTTTGAGCCCTGTGGTGAAAAACGAAATATCTTCAAGTAAAAACTACACAGAATACTTCTGTGAAAATTCTTTCTATTCTCTGCATTCACTTCACGGAGTAGAACCTTTCTTTTAATTGAGCAGTTTGTAAACACACTTTGTGTATAAACTCCAAGTGGACATTTGGAGCGCTTTGTGGCCTATCGTGGAAAAAGGAATATCTTCAATTGAAAACTACACAGAAATAATCTCTGAAACTTCTTTATGAACTGTGCATTCATCACAGAGAGTGGAACACTTCTTTTCATTGTGTAGTTTTGAAGCAGGCTTTTTGTAGAATCTGAAATTGGACATTTCTAAAGCATTGAGGCCTATGTTGAATAAAGAAATATATTCCCATAAAAACTACACGGAAGAATTCAGTGAAACTTCTTTCTGATCTGTGCATTCATCTAACAGACTTCAACCTTACTTTTGATTGAGCAGTTTTGAAACACTCTTCTTGTAGGATCTGCAAGTGGACATTTGGAGAACATTGAGGCCTACGGTGAAAAATGAAATATCTTCCCATAAAAACTACATGGAAGCATTCTGTGAAACTTCTTTCTATTCTGTTGATTCATCTCACAGAGTAGAACCTTTCTTTTGATTGAGCAGTTTTGAAACACTCTTTTTGCAGAATCTGACCGTGGACATTTTGAGCGCTTTGAGGCAAAATGTGGAAAAAGGAATAACTTCAAATAAAAACTACAAAGAAGTAATCTGTGAAACTTCTTTTTGAACTGTGCATTAATCACAGAGAGTGGAACCTTTCTTTTGATTGTGCAGCTTTGAGGCAGGCTTTTCGTAGAATCTGCAATTGCACATTTCTAGAGCATTGAGGCCTATGTTGAAAAAAGAAATATCTTCCCATAAAAACTACACGGAAGCATTCTGTGAAACCTCTTTCTGATCTTTGCATTCATCTAACAGAGTTGAACCTTAATTTTGATTGAGCAGTTTTGAAACACTCTTTTTGTATAATATGCAAGTGGACATTTGGAGAAATTTGAGGCCTATGGTGAAAAACGAAATATCTTCCCATGAAAACTACACAGAAGCATTCCGTGAAACTTCTTTCTATTCTGTTCATTCATCTTACAGAGTAGAACCTTTCTTTTGATAGTGCAGTTTTGAAACACTCTTTTTGTAGAATCTGCAAGTGGACATTTGGAGCACATTGAGGCCTATCGTGGAAAAAGTATTATCTTCAAATAAAAACTACACAGAATCATGCTGTGAAACTTCTTCCTGCTCTGTGCATTCAGCCAACTCAGTTGAATCTTTCTTTTGATTGAGCTGTTTTGAAACACTCTTTTTGTAGAATCTGCAAGTAGATATTTGGATAACATTGAGGCCTGCAGTGAAAAACGAAATATCTTCCCATTTAAACTACAGAGAAGCATTCTGTGAAACTAATTTCTGATCTGTGCATTCATCTAACAGAATGAAACCTTTCTTTTGATTGAGGAATTTTGAAACCCTCTTTTTGTAGAATCTGCAAGTGGACATTTGGAGATCTTTGAGGCCTATGGTGAAAAACGAAATATCTTCAAGTAAAAGCTACACAGAATACTTCTGTGAAAATCCTTTCTATTCTCTGCATTCATCTGACAGAGTTGAAACTTTCTTTTGATTGAGCAGTTTGTAAACGCTCTTTTTGTATAAGCTGCAAGTAGTCATTTGTAGCGCTTTGAGGCCTATCGTGGAAAAAGGAATATCTTCAAATAAAAACTACACAGATGTAATCTGTGAAATTTTTTTATGAACTGTGCATTCATCTCAGAGATTGGAACCTTTCTTTGATTGTGCAGCTTTGAAACAGGCGTTTTGTAGAATCTTCAATGGGACATTTTGAGAGCATTGAGGCCTATGGTGAAAAAAGAAATATCTTCCCATAAAAACTACACGGAAGCATTCTGTGAAACTTCTTTCTGATCTGTGTATTCATCTAACAGAGTTGAACCTTACTTTTGATTGAGCAGTTTTGAAACATTCTTTTTGTAGAATCTGTAAGTGGACATTTTTAGAACTTTGAGGCCTATAGTGAAAAACGAAATATCTTCCCATGAAAATAACACAGAAGAATTCTGTGAAACTATTCTCTGTTCTGTGCGTTAATCTCAAAGAGATGAACCTATCTTTTGATGGAGCACTTTTGAAACACTCTTTTTGTAGAATCTACAAGTGGACATTTGGAGCGCTTTGAGGAATATGGTGAGAAACGAAATATCTTCAAATAAAAACTACTCAGAAGCATTCTGTGCAATTCATTCTGATCTGTGCATTCATCTAACAGAGTTGAACATTTCTTTGATTGAGCTGTTTTGAAACACCATTTTTGTAGAATCAGCAATTGGACCAATTGAGAACATTGAGGCCTACGGTGAAAAACGAAATATCTTCCCATAAACACTACACAGAAGCATTCTGTGAAACTTCCTACAATTCTGTTTATACATTAACCGAGTAGAAATTTTCTTTTGATTGAGCAGTTTTGAAACTCTCTTTTTATAGAATCTGCAAGTCGACATTTGGAGGCCTTTGAGGCCTATCGTGGAAAAAGGAATATCTTCAAATACAAACTACACAGACGTAATCTATGAAACCTCTATATGAAATGTGCATTCATCTCAGGGACTGCAACCTTTCTTTTGATTGTGCTGCTTTGAAACATGCTTTTTGTAGAATGTGCAATTGGACATTTCTAGAGCATTGAGGCCTATGGTGAAAAAAACAAATATCTTCCCATAAAAACTACCCGGAAGCGTTCTGTGAAACTTCTTTCTGATCTGTGCATTTACCTAACAGAGTTGAACCTTACTTTTGATTAAGCAGTTTTGAAATACCCTTTTTGTAGAATCTGCAAGTGGAAATTTGCAGAACATTGAGGCCCATGGTGAAAAAGCAAATATCTTCACATAAAAACTACACATAAGCATTCTGTGAAACTTCTTTCTATTCTGTTAATTCATCTCACAGAGTAGAACCTTTCTTTTGATTGAGCAGTTTTGAAACCCTCTTTTTGTAGAATCTGCAAGTGGACATTTGGAGCGCTTTGAGGTCTATCGTGGAAAATGGGATATCTTCAAATAAAAACTACGCAGAAGCATTCTGTGAAACTTCTTTTTGATCTGTGCATTCATCTAACAGAGTTGAACCTTTGTTTTGATTGAGGTGTTTTGAAACACTCTTTTTTGTAGAATCTGCAGTTGGATATTTTGAGAATATTGAGACCTACGGTGAAAAACGCAATATTTTCCCATTAAAACTACACAGAAGCAATCTGTGAAACTTCTTTCTGATCTGTGCATTCATCTAACAGAGTTGAACCTTTCTTTAGATTGAGCAGTGTTGAAACACTCTTTTTCTAGAATCTGCAAGTGTACATTTGGATATCTTTGAGCCCTGTGGTGAAAAACGAAATATCTTCAAGTAAAAACTACACAGAATACTTCTGTGAAAATTCTTTCTATTCTCTGCATTCACTTCACGGAGTAGAACCTTTCTTTTAATTGAGCAGTTTGTAAACACACGTTGTGTATAAACTCCAAGTGGACATTTGGAGCGCTTTGTGGCCTATCGTGGAAAAAGGAATATCTTCAATTGAAAACTACACAGAAATAATCTCTGAAACTTCTTTATGAACTGTGCATTCATCACAGAGAGTGGAACACTTCTTTTCATTGTGTAGTTTTGAAGCAGGCTTTTTGTAGAATCTGAAATTGGACATTTCTAAAGCATTGAGGCCTATGTTGAATAAAGAAATATATTCCCATAAAAACTACACGGAAGAATTCAGTGAAACTTCTTTCTGATCTGTGCATTCATCTAACAGACTTCAACCTTACTTTTGATTGAGCAGTTTTGAAACACTCTTCTTGTAGGATCTGCAAGTGGACATTTGGAGAACATTGAGGCCTACGGTGAAAAATGAAATATCTTCCCATAAAAACTACATGGAAGCATTCTGTGAAACTTCTTTCTATTCTGTTGATTCATCTCACAGAGTAGAACCTTTCTTTTGATTGAGCAGTTTTGAAACACTCTTTTTGCAGAATCTGACCGTGGACATTTTGAGCGCTTTGAGGCAAAATGTGGAAAAAGGAATAACTTCAAATAAAAACTACAAAGAAGTAATCTGTGAAACTTCTTTTTGAACTGTGCATTAATCACAGAGAGTGGAACCTTTCTTTTGATTGTGCAGCTTTGAGGCAGGCTTTTCGTAGAATCTGCAATTGCACATTTCTAGAGCATTGAGGCCTATGTTGAAAAAAGAAATATCTTCCCATAAAAACTACACGGAAGCATTCTGTGAAACCTCTTTCTGATCTTTGCATTCATCTAACA
This sequence comes from Symphalangus syndactylus, assembly GCF_028878055.3. NCBI lineage: Eukaryota > Metazoa > Chordata > Mammalia > Primates > Hylobatidae > Symphalangus > Symphalangus syndactylus. Next base: position 50,064,484 of record NC_072440.2, read on the forward strand.
GAGTTGAACCTTAATTTTGATTGAGCAGTTTTGAAACACTCTTTTTGTATAATATGCAAGTGGACATTTGGAGAAATTTGAGGCCTATGGTGAAAAACGAAATATCTTCCCATGAAAACTACACAGAAGCATTCCGTGAAACTTCTTTCTATTCTGTTCATTCATCTTACAGAGTAGAACCTTTCTTTTGATAGTGCAGTTTTGAAACACTCTTTTTGTAGAATCTGCAAGTGGACATTTGGAGCACATTGAGGCCTATCGTGGAAAAAGTATTATCTTCAAATAAAAACTACACAGAATCATGCTGTGAAACTTCTTCCTGCTCTGTGCATTCAGCCAACTCAGTTGAATCTTTCTTTTGATTGAGCTGTTTTGAAACACTCTTTTTGTAGAATCTGCAAGTAGATATTTGGATAACATTGAGGCCTGCAGTGAAAAACGAAATATCTTCCCATTTAAACTACAGAGAAGCATTCTGTGAAACTAATTTCTGATCTGTGCATTCATCTAACAGAATGAAACCTTTCTTTTGATTGAGGAATTTTGAAACCCTCTTTTTGTAGAATCTGCAAGTGGACATTTGGAGATCTTTGAGGCCTATGGTGAAAAACGAAATATCTTCAAGTAAAAGCTACACAGAATACTTCTGTGAAAATCCTTTCTATTCTCTGCATTCATCTGACAGAGTTGAACCTTTCTTTTGATTGAGCAGTTTGTAAACGCTCTTTTTGTATAAGCTGCAAGTAGTCATTTGTAGCGCTTTGAGGCCTATCGTGGAAAAAGGAATATCTTCAAATAAAAACTACACAGATGTAATCTGTGAAATTTTTTTATGAACTGTGCATTCATCTCAGAGATTGGAACCTTTCTTTGATTGTGCAGCTTTGAAACAGGCGTTTTGTAGAATCTTCAATGGGACATTTTGAGAGCATTGAGGCCTATGGTGAAAAAAGAAATATCTTCCCATAAAAACTACACGGAAGCATTCTGTGAAACTTCTTTCTGATCTGTGTATTCATCTAACAGAGTTGAACCTTACTTTTGATTGAGCAGTTTTGAAACATTCTTTTTGTAGAATCTGTAAGTGGACATTTTTAGAACTTTGAGGCCTATAGTGAAAAACGAAATATCTTCCCATGAAAATAACACAGAAGAATTCTGTGAAACTATTCTCTGTTCTGTGCGTTAATCTCAAAGAGATGAACCTATCTTTTGATGGAGCACTTTTGAAACACTCTTTTTGTAGAATCTACAAGTGGACATTTGGAGCGCTTTGAGGAATATGGTGAGAAACGAAATATCTTCAAATAAAAACTACTCAGAAGCATTCTGTGCAATTCATTCTGATCTGTGCATTCATCTAACAGAGTTGAACATTTCTTTGATTGAGCTGTTTTGAAACACCATTTTTGTAGAATCAGCAATTGGACCAATTGAGAACATTGAGGCCTACGGTGAAAAACGCAATATCTTCTCATAAACACTACACAGAAGCATTCTGTGAAACTTCTTACAATTCTGTTTATACATTAACCGAGTAGAAATTTTCTTTTGATTGAGCAGTTTTGAAACTCTCTTTTTATAGAATCTGCAAGTCGACATTTGGAGGCCTTTGAGGCCTATCGTGGAAAAAGAATTATCTTCAAATAAAAACTACACAGAAGCATTCTTTGGAACTTCTTTCAGATCTACGCATTCATCTCACAGAGATGAACCTATATTTTGATGGAGCACTTTTGAAACAGTCTTTTTGTAGAAGCTGCATGGGGACATTTTGAGAGCTTTGAGGCCCATCGTGGAAAAAGGAATATCGTCATATAAAAACTACACAGAAGCATTCTCTGAAACTTCTTTCTGATGTGTGCATTCATCTAACAGAGTTGAAACTTTCTTTTGATTGAGCTGTTTTGAAACACTCTTTTTGTAGAATCTGCAAATGGAGATTTGGAGAACATTGAGGCCTACGGTGAAAAACGAAATATCTCCTATAAAAACTACACAGAAGCATTCTGTGAAACTTCTTTCTTTCTGTTCATTCATCTCACAGAGTAGACCTTTTCTTTTGATTGAGAAGTATTGAAACACTCTTTTTGTAGCATCTGCAAGTGGACATTTGGAGTGCTTTGTGGCATATCGTGGAAAAAGTTATATCTTCAAATAAAAATTACACAGAAGCATTCTGTGAAACTTCTTTGTGATCTGTGCATTCAGGAAACAGAGGTGGACATTTCTATTGATTGAGCTGTTTTGAAATACTCTTTTTGTACAATCTGCAAGTGGACATTTGGAGAACATTGAGGCCTACGGTGAAAAACGAAATATCTTCCCGTAAAAACTACGCATAAGCATTCTGTGAAACTTCTTTCTATTGTGTACATTCATCTCACAGAGTAGAACTGTTCTTTTGATTGAGCAGTTTTGAAACACTCTTTTTGTTGAATCTGCAAGTGGACATTTAGAGCGCTTTGAGGCCTATCATGGAAAATGCAATATCTTCAAATAAAAACTACACAGAATTAATCTATGAAACTTCTTTATGAACTGTGAATTCATCTCAGAGATTGGAAAATTTTTTTTGATTGTGCAGTTTGAAACAGGGTATTTGTAGAATCTGCAATTGGACACCTGGGGAGCATTGAGGCCTATGGTGAAAAAAGAAATATCTTCCCATAAAAAATACACGGAAGCATTCTGTGAAACTTCTTACTGATCTCTGCATTCATTTAACAGAGTTGAACCTTACTTTTGATTGAGCACTTTTGAAACACTCTTTTTGTAGAATCTGCTAGTGGACATGTTTAGAACATTGAGGCCTATAGTGAAAAAGGAAATATCTTCCCATAAAAACTACACAGAAGCATTCTGTGAAAATTCTCAATGTTCTGTGAATTCGTCTCACAGAGATGAACCTATCTTTTGATGGAGCACTGTTTAAACACCCTTTTTGTAGAATCTGCAAGTAGACATTTGGAGTACTTTGAGGCCTGTTGTGGAAAAAGGAATATCTTCAAATAAAAACTACACAGAAGCATTCTGTGAAACTTCTTTCTGATGTGTGCATTAAACTAACAGACTTCAACGTTTCTTTTGATTTAGCAGATTTGAAACACTGTTTTTGTAGAAACTGCAGGAGGACAATTGGAGAACTTTGAGGCCCATAGTGAAAAACGAAATGTCTTCCTATAAAAACTATATAAAATCATTCTGTGAAACTTTTCTGCTTTCTAGATATTCATGTCACAAAGATGAAACTACGTTTTGATGGAGCACTTTTCAAACCCTCTTTTTGAAGAATCTGCAAGTGGACATTCAGAGCGCTTTGAGGCCTATCGTGGAAAAAGAAATATCTTCAAATAAAAGCTGCACAGTAGTAACCTGTGATGCTTTATGAACTGTTCATTCAACTCAGAGACTGGAAGTTTCTTTTGATTGTGCAGCTTTGAAACAGGCTTTTTGTAGAATCTGCAAGTGGACATTTGGAGAACATTGAGGCCTATAGTGAAAAACGAAATATCTTCCCATAAAAACTACATGGAAGCATTCTTTGAAACTTCTTTCTGATCTGGGCATTCATCTATCAGAGTTCAACCTTACTTTTGATTCAGCAGTTATGAAACACGCTTTTTGTAGAATCTGCAAGTGGACATTTGGAGAACATTGAGGCCTACGGTGAAAAACGAAATATCTTCCCATTAAAACTACACAGAAGCATTCTGTGAAACTTCTTTCTGATCTGTGCATTGATCTAACAGAGTAGAATCTTTCTCTTGATTGAGGAGTTTTGAAACACTCTTTTTGTAGATTCCGCAAATGGACATTTGGAGATCATTGAGGCCTATTGTGAAAAACGAAACATCTTCAAGTAAAAACTACACAGAATAATTCTGTGAAAATACTTTCTATTCTCTGCATTCATCTCACAGAGTTGAACCTTTCTTTTGATTGAGCAGTCTGTAAACACTCTTTTTGTATAAACTACAAGTGGACATTTGGAGCACTTTGAGGCCTATCGTGGAAAAAGGAATATCTTCAAATACAAACTACACAGACGTAATCTATGAAACCTCTGTATGAAATGTGCATTCATCTCAGGGACTGCAACCTTTCTTTTGATTGTGCTGCTTTGAAACATGCTTTTTGTGGAATGTGCAATTGGACATTTCTAGAGCATTGAGGCCTATGGTGAAAAAAACAAATATCTTCCCATAAAAACTACCCGGAAGCATTCTGTGAAACTTCTTTCTGATCTGTGCATTTACCTAACAGAGTTGAACCTTACTTTTGATTAAGCAGTTTTGAAATACCCTTTTTGTAGAATCTGCAAGTGGAAATTTGCAGAACATTGAGGCCCATGGTGAAAAAGCAAATATCTTCACATAAAAACTACACATAAGCATTCTGTGAAACTTCTTTCTATTCTGTTAATTCATCTCACAGAGTAGAACCTTTCTTTTGATTGAGCAGTTTTGAAACCCTCTTTTTGTAGAATCTGCAAGTGGACATTTGGAGCGCTTTGAGGTCTATCGTGGAAAATGGGATATCTTCAAATAAAAACTACGCAGAAGCATTCTGTGAAACTTCTTTTTGATCTGTGCATTCATCTAACAGAGTTGAACCTTTGTTTTGATTGAGGTGTTTTGAAACACTCTTTTTTGTAGAATCTGCAGTTGGATATTTTGAGAATATTGAGACCTACGGTGAAAAACGCAATATTTTCCCATTAAAACTACACAGAAGCAATCTGTGAAACTTCTTTCTGATCTGTGCATTCATCTAACAGAGTTGAACCTTTCTTTAGATTGAGCAGTGTTGAAACACTCTTTTTCTAGAATCTGCAAGTGTACATTTGGATATCTTTGAGCCCTGTGGTGAAAAACGAAATATCTTCAAGTAAAAACTACACAGAATACTTCTGTGAAAATTCTTTCTATTCTCTGCATTCACTTCACGGAGTAGAACCTTTCTTTTAATTGAGCAGTTTGTAAACACACTTTGTGTATAAACTCCAAGTGGACATTTGGAGCGCTTTGTGGCCTATCGTGGAAAAAGGAATATCTTCAATTGAAAACTACACAGAAATAATCTCTGAAACTTCTTTATGAACTGTGCATTCATCACAGAGAGTGGAACACTTCTTTTCATTGTGTAGTTTTGAAGCAGGCTTTTTGTAGAATCTGAAATTGGACATTTCTAAAGCATTGAGGCCTATGTTGAATAAAGAAATATATTCCCATAAAAACTACACGGAAGAATTCAGTGAAACTTCTTTCTGATCTGTGCATTCATCTAAAAGACTTCAACCTTACTTTTGATTGAGCAGTTTTGAAACACTCTTCTTGTAGGATCTGCAAGTGGACATTTGGAGAACATTGAGGCCTACGGTGAAAAATGAAATATCTTCCCATAAAAACTACATGGAAGCATTCTGTGAAACTTCTTTCTATTCTGTTGATTCATCTCACAGAGTAGAACCTTTCTTTTGATTGAGCAGTTTTGAAACACTCTTTTTGCAGAATCTGACCGTGGACATTTTGAGCGCTTTGAGGCAAAATGTGGAAAAAGGAATAACTTCAAATAAAAACTACACATAAGCATTCTGTGAAACTTCTTTCTATTCTGTTAATTCATCTCACAGAGTAGAACCTTTCTTTTGATTGAGCAGTTTTGAAACCCTCTTTTTGTAGAATCTGCAAGTGGACATTTGGAGCGCTTTGAGGTCTATCGTGGAAAATGGGATATCTTCAAATAAAAACTACGCAGAAGCATTCTGTGAAACTTCTTTTTGATCTGTGCATTCATCTAACAGAGTTGAACCTTTGTTTTGATTGAGGTGTTTTGAAACACTCTTTTTTGTAGAATCTGCAGTTGGATATTTTGAGAATATTGAGACCTACGGTGAAAAACGCAATATTTTCCCATTAAAACTACACAGAAGCAATCTGTGAAACTTCTTTCTGATCTGTGCATTCATCTAACAGAGTTGAACCTTTCTTTAGATTGAGCAGTGTTGAAACACTCTTTTTCTAGAATCTGCAAGTGTACATTTGGATATCTTTGAGCCCTGTGGTGAAAAACGAAATATCTTCAAGTAAAAACTACACAGAATACTTCTGTGAAAATTCTTTCTATTCTCTGCATTCACTTCACGGAGTAGAACCTTTCTTTTAATTGAGCAGTTTGTAAACACACTTTGTGTATAAACTCCAAGTGGACATTTGGAGCGCTTTGTGGCCTATCGTGGAAAAAGGAATATCTTCAATTGAAAACTACACAGAAATAATCTCTGAAACTTCTTTATGAACTGTGCATTCATCACAGAGAGTGGAACACTTCTTTTCATTGTGTAGTTTTGAAGCAGGCTTTTTGTAGAATCTGAAATTGGACATTTCTAAAGCATTGAGGCCTATGTTGAATAAAGAAATATATTCCCATAAAAACTACACGGAAGAATTCAGTGAAACTTCTTTCTGATCTGTGCATTCATCTAACAGACTTCAACCTTACTTTTGATTGAGCAGTTTTGAAACACTCTTCTTGTAGGATCTGCAAGTGGACATTTGGAGAACATTGAGGCCTACGGTGAAAAATGAAATATCTTCCCATAAAAACTACATGGAAGCATTCTGTGAAACTTCTTTCTATTCTGTTGATTCATCTCACAGAGTAGAACCTTTCTTTTGATTGAGCAGTTTTGAAACACTCTTTTTGCAGAATCTGACCGTGGACATTTTGAGCGCTTTGAGGCAAAATGTGGAAAAAGGAATAACTTCAAATAAAAACTACAAAGAAGTAATCTGTGAAACTTCTTTTTGAACTGTGCATTAATCACAGAGAGTGGAACCTTTCTTTTGATTGTGCAGCTTTGAGGCAGGCTTTTCGTAGAATCTGCAATTGCACATTTCTAGAGCATTGAGGCCTATGTTGAAAAAAGAAATATCTTCCCATAAAAACTACACGGAAGCATTCTGTGAAACCTCTTTCTGATCTTTGCATTCATCTAACAGAGTTGAACCTTAATTTTGATTGAGCAGTTTTGAAACACTCTTTTTGTATAATATGCAAGTGGACATTTGGAGAAATTTGAGGCCTATGGTGAAAAACGAAATATCTTCCCATGAAAACTACACAGAAGCATTCCGTGAAACTTCTTTCTATTCTGTTCATTCATCTTACAGAGTAGAACCTTTCTTTTGATAGTGCAGTTTTGAAACACTCTTTTTGTAGAATCTGCAAGTGGACATTTGGAGCACATTGAGGCCTATCGTGGAAAAAGTATTATCTTCAAATAAAAACTACACAGAATCATGCTGTGAAACTTCTTCCTGCTCTGTGCATTCAGCCAACTCAGTTGAATCTTTCTTTTGATTGAGCTGTTTTGAAACACTCTTTTTGTAGAATCTGCAAGTAGATATTTGGATAACATTGAGGCCTGCAGTGAAAAACGAAATATCTTCCCATTTAAACTACAGAGAAGCATTCTGTGAAACTAATTTCTGATCTGTGCATTCATCTAACAGAATGAAACCTTTCTTTTGATTGAGGAATTTTGAAACCCTCTTTTTGTAGAATCTGCAAGTGGACATTTGGAGATCTTTGAGGCCTATGGTGAAAAACGAAATATCTTCAAGTAAAAGCTACACAGAATACTTCTGTGAAAATCCTTTCTATTCTCTGCATTCATCTGACAGAGTTGAACCTTTCTTTTGATTGAGCAGTTTGTAAACGCTCTTTTTGTATAAGCTGCAAGTAGTCATTTGTAGCGCTTTGAGGCCTATCGTGGAAAAAGGAATATCTTCAAATAAAAACTACACAGATGTAATCTGTGAAATTTTTTTATGAACTGTGCATTCATCTCAGAGATTGGAACCTTTCTTTGATTGTGCAGCTTTGAAACAGGCGTTTTGTAGAATCTTCAATGGGACATTTTGAGAGCATTGAGGCCTATGGTGAAAAAAGAAATATCTTCCCATAAAAACTACACGGAAGCATTCTGTGAAACTTCTTTCTGATCTGTGTATTCATCTAACAGAGTTGAACCTTACTTTTGATTGAGCAGTTTTGAAACATTCTTTTTGTAGAATCTGTAAGTGGACATTTTTAGAACTTTGAGGCCTATAGTGAAAAACGAAATATCTTCCCATGAAAATAACACAGAAGAATTCTGTGAAACTATTCTCTGTTCTGTGCGTTAATCTCAAAGAGATGAACCTATCTTTTGATGGAGCACTTTTGAAACACTCTTTTTGTAGAATCTACAAGTGGACATTTGGAGCGCTTTGAGGAATATGGTGAGAAACGAAATATCTTCAAATAAAAACTACTCAGAAGCATTCTGTGCAATTCATTCTGATCTGTGCATTCATCTAACAGAGTTGAACATTTCTTTGATTGAGCTGTTTTGAAACACCATTTTTGTAGAATCAGCAATTGGACCAATTGAGAACATTGAGGCCTACGGTGAAAAACGCAATATCTTCTCATAAACACTACACAGAAGCATTCTGTGAAACTTCTTACAATTCTGTTTATACATTAACCGAGTAGAAATTTTCTTTTGATTGAGCAGTTTTGAAACTCTCTTTTTATAGAATCTGCAAGTCGACATTTGGAGGCCTTTGAGGCCTATCGTGGAAAAAGAATTATCTTCAAATAAAAACTACACAGAAGCATTCTTTGGAACTTCTTTCAGATCTACGCATTCATCTCACAGAGATGAACCTATATTTTGATGGAGCACTTTTGAAACAGTCTTTTTGTAGAAGCTGCATGGGGACATTTTGAGAGCTTTGAGGCCCATCGTGGAAAAAGGAATATCGTCATATAAAAACTACACAGAAGCATTCTCTGAAACTTCTTTCTGATGTGTGCATTCATCTAACAGAGTTGAAACTTTCTTTTGATTGAGCTGTTTTGAAACACTCTTTTTGTAGAATCTGCAAATGGAGATTTGGAGAACATTGAGGCCTACGGTGAAAAACGAAATATCTCCTATAAAAACTACACAGAAGCATTCTGTGAAACTTCTTTCTTTCTGTTCATTCATCTCACAGAGTAGACCTTTTCTTTTGATTGAGAAGTATTGAAACACTCTTTTTGTAGCATCTGCAAGTGGACATTTGGAGTGCTTTGTGGCATATCGTGGAAAAAGTTATATCTTCAAATAAAAATTACACAGAAGCATTCTGTGAAACTTCTTTGTGATCTGTGCATTCAGGAAACAGAGGTGGACATTTCTATTGATTGAGCTGTTTTGAAATACTCTTTTTGTACAATCTGCAAGTGGACATTTGGAGAACATTGAGGCCTACGGTGAAAAACGAAATATCTTCCCGTAAAAACTACGCATAAGCATTCTGTGAAACTTCTTTCTATTGTGTACATTCATCTCACAGAGTAGAACTGTTCTTTTGATTGAGCAGTTTTGAAACACTCTTTTTGTTGAATCTGCAAGTGGACATTTAGAGCGCTTTGAGGCCTATCATGGAAAATGCAATATCTTCAAATAAAAACTACACAGAATTAATCTATGAAACTTCTTTATGAACTGTGAATTCATCTCAGAGATTGGAAAATTTTTTTTGATTGTGCAGTTTGAAACAGGGTATTTGTAGAATCTGCAATTGGACACCTGGGGAGCATTGAGGCCTATGGTGAAAAAAGAAATATCTTCCCATAAAAAATACACGGAAGCATTCTGTGAAACTTCTTACTGATCTCTGCATTCATTTAACAGAGTTGAACCTTACTTTTGATTGAGCACTTTTGAAACACTCTTTTTGTAGAATCTGCTAGTGGACATGTTTAGAACATTGAGGCCTATAGTGAAAAAGGAAATATCTTCCCATAAAAACTACACAGAAGCATTCTGTGAAAATTCTCAATGTTCTGTGAATTCGTCTCACAGAGATGAACCTATCTTTTGATGGAGCACTGTTTAAACACCCTTTTTGTAGAATCTGCAAGTAGACATTTGGAGTACTTTGAGGCCTGTTGTGGAAAAAGGAATATCTTCAAATAAAAACTACACAGAAGCATTCTGTGAAACTTCTTTCTGATGTGTGCATTAAACTAACAGACTTCAACGTTTCTTTTGATTTAGCAGATTTGAAACACTGTTTTTGTAGAAACTGCAGGAGGACAATTGGAGAACTTTGAGGCCCATAGTGAAAAACGAAATGTCTTCCTATAAAAACTATATAAAATCATTCTGTGAAACTTTTCTGCTTTCTAGATATTCATGTCACAAAGATGAAACTACGTTTTGATGGAGCACTTTTCAAACCCTCTTTTTGAAGAATCTGCAAGTGGACATTCAGAGCGCTTTGAGGCCTATCGTGGAAAAAGAAATATCTTCAAATAAAAGCTGCACAGTAGTAACCTGTGATGCTTTATGAACTGTTCATTCAACTCAGAGACTGGAAGTTTCTTTTGATTGTGCAGCTTTGAAACAGGCTTTTTGTAGAATCTGCAAGTGGACATTTGGAGAACATTGAGGCCTATAGTGAAAAACGAAATATCTTCCCATAAAAACTACATGGAAGCATTCTTTGAAACTTCTTTCTGATCTGGGCATTCATCTATCAGAGTTCAACCTTACTTTTGATTCAGCAGTTATGAAACACGCTTTTTGTAGAATCTGCAAGTGGACATTTGGAGAACATTGAGGCCTACGGTGAAAAACGAAATATCTTCCCATTAAAACTACACAGAAGCATTCTGTGAAACTTCTTTCTGATCTGTGCATTGATCTAACAGAGTAGAATCTTTCTCTTGATTGAGGAGTTTTGAAACACTCTTTTTGTAGATTCCGCAAATGGACATTTGGAGATCATTGAGGCCTATGGTGAAAAACGAAACATCTTCAAGTAAAAACTACACAGAATAATTCTGTGAAAATACTTTCTATTCTCTGCATTCATCTCACAGAGTTGAACCTTTCTTTTGATTGAGCAGTCTGTAAACACTCTTTTTGTATAAACTACAAGTGGACATTTGGAGCACTTTGAGGCCTATCGTGGAAAAAGGAATATCTTCAAATACAAACTACACAGACGTAATCTATGAAACCTCTGTATGAAATGTGCATTCATCTCAGGGACTGCAACCTTTCTTTTGATTGTGCTGCTTTGAAACATGCTTTTTGTGGAATGTGCAATTGGACATTTCTAGAGCATTGAGGCCTATGGTGAAAAAAACAAATATCTTCCCATAAAAACTACCCGGAAGCATTCTGTGAAACTTCTTTCTGATCTGTGCATTTACCTAACAGAGTTGAACCTTACTTTTGATTAAGCAGTTTTGAAACCCTCTTTTTGTAGAATCTGCAAGTGGAAATTTGCAGAACATTGAGGCCCATGGTGAAAAAGCAAATATCTTCACATAAAAACTACGCAGAAGCATTCTGTGAAACTTCTTTTTGATCTGTGCATTCATCTAACAGAGTTGAACCTTTGTTTTGATTGAGGTGTTTTGAAACACTCTTTTTTGTAGAATCTGCAGTTGGATATTTTGAGAATATTGAGACCTACGGTGAAAAACGCAATATTTTCCCATTAAAACTACACAGAAGCAATCTGTGAAACTTCTTTCTGATCTGTGCATTCATCTAACAGAGTTGAACCTTTCTTTAGATTGAGCAGTGTTGAAACACTCTTTTTCTAGAATCTGCAAGTGTACATTTGGATATCTTTGAGCCCTGTGGTGAAAAACGAAATATCTTCAAGTAAAAACTACACAGAATACTTCTGTGAAAATTCTTTCTATTCTCTGCATTCACTTCACGGAGTAGAACCTTTCTTTTAATTGAGCAGTTTGTAAACACACTTTGTGTATAAACTCCAAGTGGACATTTGGAGCGCTTTGTGGCCTATCGTGGAAAAAGGAATATCTTCAATTGAAAACTACACAGAAATAATCTCTGAAACTTCTTTATGAACTGTGCATTCATCACAGAGAGTGGAACACTTCTTTTCATTGTGTAGTTTTGAAGCAGGCTTTTTGTAGAATCTGAAATTGGACATTTCTAAAGCATTGAGGCCTATGTTGAATAAAGAAATATATTCCCATAAAAACTACACGGAAGAATTCAGTGAAACTTCTTTCTGATCTGTGCATTCATCTAACAGACTTCAACCTTACTTTTGATTGAGCAGTTTTGAAACACTCTTCTTGTAGGATCTGCAAGTGGACATTTGGAGAACATTGAGGCCTACGGTGAAAAATGAAATATCTTCCCATAAAAACTACATGGAAGCATTCTGTGAAACTTCTTTCTATTCTGTTGATTCATCTCACAGAGTAGAACCTTTCTTTTGATTGAGCAGTTTTGAAACACTCTTTTTGCAGAATCTGACCGTGGACATTTTGAGCGCTTTGAGGCAAAATGTGGAAAAAGGAATAACTTCAAATAAAAACTACAAAGAAGTAATCTGTGAAACTTCTTTTTGAACTGTGCATTAATCACAGAGAGTGGAACCTTTCTTTTGATTGTGCAGCTTTGAGGCAGGCTTTTCGTAGAATCTGCAATTGCACATTTCTAGAGCATTGAGGCCTATGTTGAAAAAAGAAATATCTTCCCATAAAAACTACACGGAAGCATTCTGTGAAACCTCTTTCTGATCTTTGCATTCATCTAACAGAGTTGAACCTTAATTTTGATTGAGCAGTTTTGAAACACTCTTTTTGTATAATATGCAAGTGGACATTTGGAGAAATTTGAGGCCTATGGTGAAAAACGAAATATCTTCCCATGAAAACTACACAGAAGCATTCCGTGAAACTTCTTTCTATTCTGTTCATTCATCTTACAGAGTAGAACCTTTCTTTTGATAGTGCAGTTTTGAAACACTCTTTTTGTAGAATCTGCAAGTGGACATTTGGAGCACATTGAGGCCTATCGTGGAAAAAGTATTATCTTCAAATAAAAACTACACAGAATCATGCTGTGAAACTTCTTCCTGCTCTGTGCATTCAGCCAACTCAGTTGAATCTTTCTTTTGATTGAGCTGTTTTGAAACACTCTTTTTGTAGAATCTGCAAGTAGATATTTGGATAACATTGAGGCCTGCAGTGAAAAACGAAATATCTTCCCATTTAAACTACAGAGAAGCATTCTGTGAAACTAATTTCTGATCTGTGCATTCATCTAACAGAATGAAACCTTTCTTTTGATTGAGGAATTTTGAAACCCTCTTTTTGTAGAATCTGCAAGTGGACATTTGGAGATCTTTGAGGCCTATGGTGAAAAACGAAATATCTTCAAGTAAAAGCTACACAGAATACTTCTGTGAAAATCCTTTCTATTCTCTGCATTCATCTGACAGAGTTGAACCTTTCTTTTGATTGAGCAGTTTGTAAACGCTCTTTTTGTATAAGCTGCAAGTAGTCATTTGTAGCGCTTTGAGGCCTATCGTGGAAAAAGGAATATCTTCAAATAAAAACTACACAGATGTAATCTGTGAAATTTTTTTATGAACTGTGCATTCATCTCAGAGATTGGAACCTTTCTTTGATTGTGCAGCTTTGAAACAGGCGTTTTGTAGAATCTTCAATGGGACATTTTGAGAGCATTGAGGCCTATGGTGAAAAAAGAAATATCTTCCCATAAAAACTACACGGAAGCATTCTGTGAAACTTCTTTCTGATCTGTGTATTCATCTAACAGAGTTGAACCTTACTTTTGATTGAGCAGTTTTGAAACATTCTTTTTGTAGAATCTGTAAGTGGACATTTTTAGAACTTTGAGGCCTATAGTGAAAAACGAAATATCTTCCCATGAAAATAACACAGAAGAATTCTGTGAAACTATTCTCTGTTCTGTGCGTTAATCTCAAAGAGATGAACCTATCTTTTGATGGAGCACTTTTGAAACACTCTTTTTGTAGAATCTACAAGTGGACATTTGGAGCGCTTTGAGGAATATGGTGAGAAACGAAATATCTTCAAATAAAAACTACTCAGAAGCATTCTGTGCAATTCATTCTGATCTGTGCATTCATCTAACAGAGTTGAACATTTCTTTGATTGAGCTGTTTTGAAACACCATTTTTGTAGAATCAGCAATTGGACCAATTGAGAACATTGAGGCCTACGGTGAAAAACGCAATATCTTCTCATAAACACTACACAGAAGCATTCTGTGAAACTTCTTACAATTCTGTTTATACATTAACCGAGTAGAAATTTTCTTTTGATTGAGCAGTTTTGAAACTCTCTTTTTATAGAATCTGCAAGTCGACATTTGGAGGCCTTTGAGGCCTATCGTGGAAAAAGAATTATCTTCAAATAAAAACTACACAGAAGCATTCTTTGGAACTTCTTTCAGATCTACGCATTCATCTCACAGAGATGAACCTATATTTTGATGGAGCACTTTTGAAACAGTCTTTTTGTAGAAGCTGCATGGGGACATTTTGAGAGCTTTGAGGCCCATCGTGGAAAAAGGAATATCGTCATATAAAAACTACACAGAAGCATTCTCTGAAACTTCTTTCTGATGTGTGCATTCATCTAACAGAGTTGAAACTTTCTTTTGATTGAGCTGTTTTGAAACACTCTTTTTGTAGAATCTGCAAATGGAGATTTGGAGAACATTGAGGCCTACGGTGAAAAACGAAATATCTCCTATAAAAACTACACAGAAGCATTCTGTGAAACTTCTTTCTTTCTGTTCATTCATCTCACAGAGTAGACCTTTTCTTTTGATTGAGAAGTATTGAAACACTCTTTTTGTAGCATCTGCAAGTGGACATTTGGAGTGCTTTGTGGCATATCGTGGAAAAAGTTATATCTTCAAATAAAAATTACACAGAAGCATTCTGTGAAACTTCTTTGTGATCTGTGCATTCAGGAAACAGAGGTGGACATTTCTATTGATTGAGCTGTTTTGAAATACTCTTTTTGTACAATCTGCAAGTGGACATTTGGAGAACATTGAGGCCTACGGTGAAAAACGAAATATCTTCCCGTAAAAACTACGCATAAGCATTCTGTGAAACTTCTTTCTATTGTGTACATTCATCTCACAGAGTAGAACTGTTCTTTTGATTGAGCAGTTTTGAAACACTCTTTTTGTTGAATCTGCAAGTGGACATTTAGAGCGCTTTGAGGCCTATCATGGAAAATGCAATATCTTCAAATAAAAACTACACAGAATTAATCTATGAAACTTCTTTATGAACTGTGAATTCATCTCAGAGATTGGAAAATTTTTTTTGATTGTGCAGTTTGAAACAGGGTATTTGTAGAATCTGCAATTGGACACCTGGGGAGCATTGAGGCCTATGGTGAAAAAAGAAATATCTTCCCATAAAAAATACACGGAAGCATTCTGTGAAACTTCTTACTGATCTCTGCATTCATTTAACAGAGTTGAACCTTACTTTTGATTGAGCACTTTTGAAACACTCTTTTTGTAGAATCTGCTAGTGGACATGTTTAGAACATTGAGGCCTATAGTGAAAAAGGAAATATCTTCCCATAAAAACTACACAGAAGCATTCTGTGAAAATTCTCAATGTTCTGTGAATTCGTCTCACAGAGATGAACCTATCTTTTGATGGAGCACTGTTTAAACACCCTTTTTGTAGAATCTGCAAGTAGACATTTGGAGTACTTTGAGGCCTGTTGTGGAAAAAGGAATATCTTCAAATAAAAACTACACAGAAGCATTCTGTGAAACTTCTTTCTGATGTGTGCATTAAACTAACAGACTTCAACGTTTCTTTTGATTTAGCAGATTTGAAACACTGTTTTTGTAGAAACTGCAGGAGGACAATTGGAGAACTTTGAGGCCCATAGTGAAAAACGAAATGTCTTCCTATAAAAACTATATAAAATCATTCTGTGAAACTTTTCTGCTTTCTAGATATTCATGTCACAAAGATGAAACTACGTTTTGATGGAGCACTTTTCAAACCCTCTTTTTGAAGAATCTGCAAGTGGACATTCAGAGCGCTTTGAGGCCTATCGTGGAAAAAGAAATATCTTCAAATAAAAGCTGCACAGTAGTAACCTGTGATGCTTTATGAACTGTTCATTCAACTCAGAGACTGGAAGTTTCTTTTGATTGTGCAGCTTTGAAACAGGCTTTTTGTAGAATCTGCAAGTGGACATTTGGAGAACATTGAGGCCTATAGTGAAAAACGAAATATCTTCCCATAAAAACTACATGGAAGCATTCTTTGAAACTTCTTTCTGATCTGGGCATTCATCTATCAGAGTTCAACCTTACTTTTGATTCAGCAGTTATGAAACACGCTTTTTGTAGAATCTGCAAGTGGACATTTGGAGAACATTGAGGCCTACGGTGAAAAACGAAATATCTTCCCATTAAAACTACACAGAAGCATTCTGTGAAACTTCTTTCTGATCTGTGCATTGATCTAACAGAGTAGAATCTTTCTCTTGATTGAGGAGTTTTGAAACACTCTTTTTGTAGATTCCGCAAATGGACATTTGGAGATCATTGAGGCCTATGGTGAAAAACGAAACATCTTCAAGTAAAAACTACACAGAATAATTCTGTGAAAATACTTTCTATTCTCTGCATTCATCTCACAGAGTTGAACCTTTCTTTTGATTGAGCAGTCTGTAAACACTCTTTTTGTATAAACTACAAGTGGACATTTGGAGCACTTTGAGGCCTATCGTGGAAAAAGGAATATCTTCAAATACAAACTACACAGACGTAATCTATGAAACCTCTGTATGAAATGTGCATTCATCTCAGGGACTGCAACCTTTCTTTTGATTGTGCTGCTTTGAAACATGCTTTTTGTGGAATGTGCAATTGGACATTTCTAGAGCATTGAGGCCTATGGTGAAAAAAACAAATATCTTCCCATAAAAACTACCCGGAAGCATTCTGTGAAACTTCTTTCTGATCTGTGCATTTACCTAACAGAGTTGAACCTTACTTTTGATTAAGCAGTTTTGAAACCCTCTTTTTGTAGAATCTGCAAGTGGAAATTTGCAGAACATTGAGGCCCATGGTGAAAAAGCAAATATCTTCACATAAAAACTACGCAGAAGCATTCTGTGAAACTTCTTTTTGATCTGTGCATTCATCTAACAGAGTTGAACCTTTGTTTTGATTGAGGTGTTTTGAAACACTCTTTTTTGTAGAATCTGCAGTTGGATATTTTGAGAATATTGAGACCTACGGTGAAAAACGCAATATTTTCCCATTAAAACTACACAGAAGCAATCTGTGAAACTTCTTTCTGATCTGTGCATTCATCTAACAGAGTTGAACCTTTCTTTAGATTGAGCAGTGTTGAAACACTCTTTTTCTAGAATCTGCAAGTGTACATTTGGATATCTTTGAGCCCTGTGGTGAAAAACGAAATATCTTCAAGTAAAAACTACACAGAATACTTCTGTGAAAATTCTTTCTATTCTCTGCATTCACTTCACGGAGTAGAACCTTTCTTTTAATTGAGCAGTTTGTAAACACACTTTGTGTATAAACTCCAAGTGGACATTTGGAGCGCTTTGTGGCCTATCGTGGAAAAAGGAATATCTTCAATTGAAAACTACACAGAAATAATCTCTGAAACTTCTTTATGAACTGTGCATTCATCACAGAGAGTGGAACACTTCTTTTCATTGTGTAGTTTTGAAGCAGGCTTTTTGTAGAATCTGAAATTGGACATTTCTAAAGCATTGAGGCCTATGTTGAATAAAGAAATATATTCCCATAAAAACTACACGGAAGAATTCAGTGAAACTTCTTTCTGATCTGTGCATTCATCTAACAGACTTCAACCTTACTTTTGATTGAGCAGTTTTGAAACACTCTTCTTGTAGGATCTGCAAGTGGACATTTGGAGAACATTGAGGCCTACGGTGAAAAATGAAATATCTTCCCATAAAAACTACATGGAAGCATTCTGTGAAACTTCTTTCTATTCTGTTGATTCATCTCACAGAGTAGAACCTTTCTTTTGATTGAGCAGTTTTGAAACACTCTTTTTGCAGAATCTGACCGTGGACATTTTGAGCGCTTTGAGGCAAAATGTGGAAAAAGGAATAACTTCAAATAAAAACTACAAAGAAGTAATCTGTGAAACTTCTTTTTGAACTGTGCATTAATCACAGAGAGTGGAACCTTTCTTTTGATTGTGCAGCTTTGAGGCAGGCTTTTCGTAGAATCTGCAATTGCACATTTCTAGAGCATTGAGGCCTATGTTGAAAAAAGAAATATCTTCCCATAAAAACTACACGGAAGCATTCTGTGAAACCTCTTTCTGATCTTTGCATTCATCTAACAGAGTTGAACCTTAATTTTGATTGAGCAGTTTTGAAACACTCTTTTTGTATAATATGCAAGTGGACATTTGGAGAAATTTGAGGCCTATGGTGAAAAACGAAATATCTTCCCATGAAAACTACACAGAAGCATTCCGTGAAACTTCTTTCTATTCTGTTCATTCATCTTACAGAGTAGAACCTTTCTTTTGATAGTGCAGTTTTGAAACACTCTTTTTGTAGAATCTGCAAGTGGACATTTGGAGCACATTGAGGCCTATCGTGGAAAAAGTATTATCTTCAAATAAAAACTACACAGAATCATGCTGTGAAACTTCTTCCTGCTCTGTGCATTCAGCCAACTCAGTTGAATCTTTCTTTTGATTGAGCTGTTTTGAAACACTCTTTTTGTAGAATCTGCAAGTAGATATTTGGATAACATTGAGGCCTGCAGTGAAAAACGAAATATCTTCCCATTTAAACTACAGAGAAGCATTCTGTGAAACTAATTTCTGATCTGTGCATTCATCTAACAGAATGAAACCTTTCTTTTGATTGAGGAATTTTGAAACCCTCTTTTTGTAGAATCTGCAAGTGGACATTTGGAGATCTTTGAGGCCTATGGTGAAAAACGAAATATCTTCAAGTAAAAGCTACACAGAATACTTCTGTGAAAATCCTTTCTATTCTCTGCATTCATCTGACAGAGTTGAACCTTTCTTTTGATTGAGCAGTTTGTAAACGCTCTTTTTGTATAAGCTGCAAGTAGTCATTTGTAGCGCTTTGAGGCCTATCGTGGAAAAAGGAATATCTTCAAATAAAAACTACACAGATGTAATCTGTGAAATTTTTTTATGAACTGTGCATTCATCTCAGAGATTGGAACCTTTCTTTGATTGTGCAGCTTTGAAACAGGCGTTTTGTAGAATCTTCAATGGGACATTTTGAGAGCATTGAGGCCTATGGTGAAAAAAGAAATATCTTCCCATAAAAACTACACGGAAGCATTCTGTGAAACTTCTTTCTGATCTGTGTATTCATCTAACAGAGTTGAACCTTACTTTTGATTGAGCAGTTTTGAAACATTCTTTTTGTAGAATCTGTAAGTGGACATTTTTAGAACTTTGAGGCCTATAGTGAAAAACGAAATATCTTCCCATGAAAATAACACAGAAGAATTCTGTGAAACTATTCTCTGTTCTGTGCGTTAATCTCAAAGAGATGAACCTATCTTTTGATGGAGCACTTTTGAAACACTCTTTTTGTAGAATCTACAAGTGGACATTTGGAGCGCTTTGAGGAATATGGTGAGAAACGAAATATCTTCAAATAAAAACTACTCAGAAGCATTCTGTGCAATTCATTCTGATCTGTGCATTCATCTAACAGAGTTGAACATTTCTTTGATTGAGCTGTTTTGAAACACCATTTTTGTAGAATCAGCAATTGGACCAATTGAGAACATTGAGGCCTACGGTGAAAAACGCAATATCTTCTCATAAACACTACACAGAAGCATTCTGTGAAACTTCTTACAATTCTGTTTATACATTAACCGAGTAGAAATTTTCTTTTGATTGAGCAGTTTTGAAACTCTCTTTTTATAGAATCTGCAAGTCGACATTTGGAGGCCTTTGAGGCCTATCGTGGAAAAAGAATTATCTTCAAATAAAAACTACACAGAAGCATTCTTTGGAACTTCTTTCAGATCTACGCATTCATCTCACAGAGATGAACCTATATTTTGATGGAGCACTTTTGAAACAGTCTTTTTGTAGAAGCTGCATGGGGACATTTTGAGAGCTTTGAGGCCCATCGTGGAAAAAGGAATATCGTCATATAAAAACTACACAGAAGCATTCTCTGAAACTTCTTTCTGATGTGTGCATTCATCTAACAGAGTTGAAACTTTCTTTTGATTGAGCTGTTTTGAAACACTCTTTTTGTAGAATCTGCAAATGGAGATTTGGAGAACATTGAGGCCTACGGTGAAAAACGAAATATCTCCTATAAAAACTACACAGAAGCATTCTGTGAAACTTCTTTCTTTCTGTTCATTCATCTCACAGAGTAGACCTTTTCTTTTGATTGAGAAGTATTGAAACACTCTTTTTGTAGCATCTGCAAGTGGACATTTGGAGTGCTTTGTGGCATATCGTGGAAAAAGTTATATCTTCAAATAAAAATTACACAGAAGCATTCTGTGAAACTTCTTTGTGATCTGTGCATTCAGGAAACAGAGGTGGACATTTCTATTGATTGAGCTGTTTTGAAATACTCTTTTTGTACAATCTGCAAGTGGACATTTGGAGAACATTGAGGCCTACGGTGAAAAACGAAATATCTTCCCGTAAAAACTACGCATAAGCATTCTGTGAAACTTCTTTCTATTGTGTACATTCATCTCACAGAGTAGAACTGTTCTTTTGATTGAGCAGTTTTGAAACACTCTTTTTGTTGAATCTGCAAGTGGACATTTAGAGCGCTTTGAGGCCTATCATGGAAAATGCAATATCTTCAAATAAAAACTACACAGAATTAATCTATGAAACTTCTTTATGAACTGTGAATTCATCTCAGAGATTGGAAAATTTTTTTTGATTGTGCAGTTTGAAACAGGGTATTTGTAGAATCTGCAATTGGACACCTGGGGAGCATTGAGGCCTATGGTGAAAAAAGAAATATCTTCCCATAAAAAATACACGGAAGCATTCTGTGAAACTTCTTACTGATCTCTGCATTCATTTAACAGAGTTGAACCTTACTTTTGATTGAGCACTTTTGAAACACTCTTTTTGTAGAATCTGCTAGTGGACATGTTTAGAACATTGAGGCCTATAGTGAAAAAGGAAATATCTTCCCATAAAAACTACACAGAAGCATTCTGTGAAAATTCTCAATGTTCTGTGAATTCGTCTCACAGAGATGAACCTATCTTTTGATGGAGCACTGTTTAAACACCCTTTTTGTAGAATCTGCAAGTAGACATTTGGAGTACTTTGAGGCCTGTTGTGGAAAAAGGAATATCTTCAAATAAAAACTACACAGAAGCATTCTGTGAAACTTCTTTCTGATGTGTGCATTAAACTAACAGACTTCAACGTTTCTTTTGATTTAGCAGATTTGAAACACTGTTTTTGTAGAAACTGCAGGAGGACAATTGGAGAACTTTGAGGCCCATAGTGAAAAACGAAATGTCTTCCTATAAAAACTATATAAAATCATTCTGTGAAACTTTTCTGCTTTCTAGATATTCATGTCACAAAGATGAAACTACGTTTTGATGGAGCACTTTTCAAACCCTCTTTTTGAAGAATCTGCAAGTGGACATTCAGAGCGCTTTGAGGCCTATCGTGGAAAAAGAAATATCTTCAAATAAAAGCTGCACAGTAGTAACCTGTGATGCTTTATGAACTGTTCATTCAACTCAGAGACTGGAAGTTTCTTTTGATTGTGCAGCTTTGAAACAGGCTTTTTGTAGAATCTGCAAGTGGACATTTGGAGAACATTGAGGCCTATAGTGAAAAACGAAATATCTTCCCATAAAAACTACATGGAAGCATTCTTTGAAACTTCTTTCTGATCTGGGCATTCATCTATCAGAGTTCAACCTTACTTTTGATTCAGCAGTTATGAAACACGCTTTTTGTAGAATCTGCAAGTGGACATTTGGAGAACATTGAGGCCTACGGTGAAAAACGAAATATCTTCCCATTAAAACTACACAGAAGCATTCTGTGAAACTTCTTTCTGATCTGTGCATTGATCTAACAGAGTAGAATCTTTCTCTTGATTGAGGAGTTTTGAAACACTCTTTTTGTAGATTCCGCAAATGGACATTTGGAGATCATTGAGGCCTATGGTGAAAAACGAAACATCTTCAAGTAAAAACTACACAGAATAATTCTGTGAAAATACTTTCTATTCTCTGCATTCATCTCACAGAGTTGAACCTTTCTTTTGATTGAGCAGTCTGTAAACACTCTTTTTGTATAAACTACAAGTGGACATTTGGAGCACTTTGAGGCCTATCGTGGAAAAAGGAATATCTTCAAATACAAACTACACAGACGTAATCTATGAAACCTCTGTATGAAATGTGCATTCATCTCAGGGACTGCAACCTTTCTTTTGATTGTGCTGCTTTGAAACATGCTTTTTGTGGAATGTGCAATTGGACATTTCTAGAGCATTGAGGCCTATGGTGAAAAAAACAAATATCTTCCCATAAAAACTACCCGGAAGCATTCTGTGAAACTTCTTTCTGATCTGTGCATTTACCTAACAGAGTTGAACCTTACTTTTGATTAAGCAGTTTTGAAATACCCTTTTTGTAGAATCTGCAAGTGGAAATTTGCAGAACATTGAGGCCCATGGTGAAAAAGCAAATATCTTCACATAAAAACTACACATAAGCATTCTGTGAAACTTCTTTCTATTCTGTTAATTCATCTCACAGAGTAGAACCTTTCTTTTGATTGAGCAGTTTTGAAACCCTCTTTTTGTAGAATCTGCAAGTGGACATTTGGAGCGCTTTGAGGTCTATCGTGGAAAATGGGATATCTTCAAATAAAAACTACGCAGAAGCATTCTGTGAAACTTCTTTTTGATCTGTGCATTCATCTAACAGAGTTGAACCTTTGTTTTGATTGAGGTGTTTTGAAACACTCTTTTTTGTAGAATCTGCAGTTGGATATTTTGAGAATATTGAGACCTACGGTGAAAAACGCAATATTTTCCCATTAAAACTACACAGAAGCAATCTGTGAAACTTCTTTCTGATCTGTGCATTCATCTAACAGAGTTGAACCTTTCTTTAGATTGAGCAGTGTTGAAACACTCTTTTTCTAGAATCTGCAAGTGTACATTTGGATATCTTTGAGCCCTGTGGTGAAAAACGAAATATCTTCAAGTAAAAACTACACAGAATACTTCTGTGAAAATTCTTTCTATTCTCTGCATTCACTTCACGGAGTAGAACCTTTCTTTTAATTGAGCAGTTTGTAAACACACTTTGTGTATAAACTCCAAGTGGACATTTGGAGCGCTTTGTGGCCTATCGTGGAAAAAGGAATATCTTCAATTGAAAACTACACAGAAATAATCTCTGAAACTTCTTTATGAACTGTGCATTCATCACAGAGAGTGGAACACTTCTTTTCATTGTGTAGTTTTGAAGCAGGCTTTTTGTAGAATCTGAAATTGGACATTTCTAAAGCATTGAGGCCTATGTTGAATAAAGAAATATATTCCCATAAAAACTACACGGAAGAATTCAGTGAAACTTCTTTCTGATCTGTGCATTCATCTAACAGACTTCAACCTTACTTTTGATTGAGCAGTTTTGAAACACTCTTCTTGTAGGATCTGCAAGTGGACATTTGGAGAACATTGAGGCCTACGGTGAAAAATGAAATATCTTCCCATAAAAACTACATGGAAGCATTCTGTGAAACTTCTTTCTATTCTGTTGATTCATCTCACAGAGTAGAACCTTTCTTTTGATTGAGCAGTTTTGAAACACTCTTTTTGCAGAATCTGACCGTGGACATTTTGAGCGCTTTGAGGCAAAATGTGGAAAAAGGAATAACTTCAAATAAAAACTACAAAGAAGTAATCTGTGAAACTTCTTTTTGAACTGTGCATTAATCACAGAGAGTGGAACCTTTCTTTTGATTGTGCAGCTTTGAGGCAGGCTTTTCGTAGAATCTGCAATTGCACATTTCTAGAGCATTGAGGCCTATGTTGAAAAAAGAAATATCTTCCCATAAAAACTACACGGAAGCATTCTGTGAAACCTCTTTCTGATCTTTGCATTCATCTAACAGAGTTGAACCTTAATTTTGATTGAGCAGTTTTGAAACACTCTTTTTGTATAATATGCAAGTGGACATTTGGAGAAATTTGAGGCCTATGGTGAAAAACGAAATATCTTCCCATGAAAACTACACAGAAGCATTCCGTGAAACTTCTTTCTATTCTGTTCATTCATCTTACAGAGTAGAACCTTTCTTTTGATAGTGCAGTTTTGAAACACTCTTTTTGTAGAATCTGCAAGTGGACATTTGGAGCACATTGAGGCCTATCGTGGAAAAAGTATTATCTTCAAATAAAAACTACACAGAATCATGCTGTGAAACTTCTTCCTGCTCTGTGCATTCAGCCAACTCAGTTGAATCTTTCTTTTGATTGAGCTGTTTTGAAACACTCTTTTTGTAGAATCTGCAAGTAGATATTTGGATAACATTGAGGCCTGCAGTGAAAAACGAAATATCTTCCCATTTAAACTACAGAGAAGCATTCTGTGAAACTAATTTCTGATCTGTGCATTCATCTAACAGAATGAAACCTTTCTTTTGATTGAGGAATTTTGAAACCCTCTTTTTGTAGAATCTGCAAGTGGACATTTGGAGATCTTTGAGGCCTATGGTGAAAAACGAAATATCTTCAAGTAAAAGCTACACAGAATACTTCTGTGAAAATCCTTTCTATTCTCTGCATTCATCTGACAGAGTTGAACCTTTCTTTTGATTGAGCAGTTTGTAAACGCTCTTTTTGTATAAGCTGCAAGTAGTCATTTGTAGCGCTTTGAGGCCTATCGTGGAAAAAGGAATATCTTCAAATAAAAACTACACAGATGTAATCTGTGAAATTTTTTTATGAACTGTGCATTCATCTCAGAGATTGGAACCTTTCTTTGATTGTGCAGCTTTGAAACAGGCGTTTTGTAGAATCTTCAATGGGACATTTTGAGAGCATTGAGGCCTATGGTGAAAAAAGAAATATCTTCCCATAAAAACTACACGGAAGCATTCTGTGAAACTTCTTTCTGATCTGTGTATTCATCTAACAGAGTTGAACCTTACTTTTGATTGAGCAGTTTTGAAACATTCTTTTTGTAGAATCTGTAAGTGGACATTTTTAGAACATTGAGGCCTATAGTGAAAAACGAAATATCTTCCCATGAAAATAACACAGAAGAATTCTGTGAAACTATTCTCTGTTCTGTGCGTTAATCTCAAAGAGATGAACCTATCTTTTGATGGAGCACTTTTGAAACACTCTTTTTGTAGAATCTACAAGTGGACATTTGGAGCGCTTTGAGGAATATGGTGAGAAACGAAATATCTTCAAATAAAAACTACTCAGAAGCATTCTGTGCAATTCATTCTGATCTGTGCATTCATCTAACAGAGTTGAACATTTCTTTGATTGAGCTGTTTTGAAACACCATTTTTGTAGAATCAGCAATTGGACCAATTGAGAACATTGAGGCCTACGGTGAAAAACGCAATATCTTCTCATAAACACTACACAGAAGCATTCTGTGAAACTTCTTACAATTCTGTTTATACATTAACCGAGTAGAAATTTTCTTTTGATTGAGCAGTTTTGAAACTCTCTTTTTATAGAATCTGCAAGTCGACATTTGGAGGCCTTTGAGGCCTATCGTGGAAAAAGAATTATCTTCAAATAAAAACTACACAGAAGCATTCTTTGGAACTTCTTTCAGATCTACGCATTCATCTCACAGAGATGAACCTATATTTTGATGGAGCACTTTTGAAACAGTCTTTTTGTAGAAGCTGCATGGGGACATTTTGAGAGCTTTGAGGCCCATCGTGGAAAAAGGAATATCGTCATATAAAAACTACACAGAAGCATTCTCTGAAACTTCTTTCTGATGTGTGCATTCATCTAACAGAGTTGAAACTTTCTTTTGATTGAGCTGTTTTGAAACACTCTTTTTGTAGAATCTGCAAATGGAGATTTGGAGAACATTGAGGCCTACGGTGAAAAACGAAATATCTCCTATAAAAACTACACAGAAGCATTCTGTGAAACTTCTTTCTTTCTGTTCATTCATCTCACAGAGTAGACCTTTTCTTTTGATTGAGAAGTATTGAAACACTCTTTTTGTAGCATCTGCAAGTGGACATTTGGAGTGCTTTGTGGCATATCGTGGAAAAAGTTATATCTTCAAATAAAAATTACACAGAAGCATTCTGTGAAACTTCTTTGTGATCTGTGCATTCAGGAAACAGAGGTGGACATTTCTATTGATTGAGCTGTTTTGAAATACTCTTTTTGTACAATCTGCAAGTGGACATTTGGAGAACATTGAGGCCTACGGTGAAAAACGAAATATCTTCCCGTAAAAACTACGCATAAGCATTCTGTGAAACTTCTTTCTATTGTGTACATTCATCTCACAGAGTAGAACTGTTCTTTTGATTGAGCAGTTTTGAAACACTCTTTTTGTTGAATCTGCAAGTGGACATTTAGAGCGCTTTGAGGCCTATCATGGAAAATGCAATATCTTCAAATAAAAACTACACAGAATTAATCTATGAAACTTCTTTATGAACTGTGAATTCATCTCAGAGATTGGAAAATTTTTTTTGATTGTGCAGTTTGAAACAGGGTATTTGTAGAATCTGCAATTGGACACCTGGGGAGCATTGAGGCCTATGGTGAAAAAAGAAATATCTTCCCATAAAAAATACACGGAAGCATTCTGTGAAACTTCTTACTGATCTCTGCATTCATTTAACAGAGTTGAACCTTACTTTTGATTGAGCACTTTTGAAACACTCTTTTTGTAGAATCTGCTAGTGGACATGTTTAGAACATTGAGGCCTATAGTGAAAAAGGAAATATCTTCCCATAAAAACTACACAGAAGCATTCTGTGAAAATTCTCAATGTTCTGTGAATTCGTCTCACAGAGATGAACCTATCTTTTGATGGAGCACTGTTTAAACACCCTTTTTGTAGAATCTGCAAGTAGACATTTGGAGTACTTTGAGGCCTGTTGTGGAAAAAGGAATATCTTCAAATAAAAACTACACAGAAGCATTCTGTGAAACTTCTTTCTGATGTGTGCATTAAACTAACAGACTTCAACGTTTCTTTTGATTTAGCAGATTTGAAACACTGTTTTTGTAGAAACTGCAGGAGGACAATTGGAGAACTTTGAGGCCCATAGTGAAAAACGAAATGTCTTCCTATAAAAACTATATAAAATCATTCTGTGAAACTTTTCTGCTTTCTAGATATTCATGTCACAAAGATGAAACTACGTTTTGATGGAGCACTTTTCAAACCCTCTTTTTGAAGAATCTGCAAGTGGACATTCAGAGCGCTTTGAGGCCTATCGTGGAAAAAGAAATATCTTCAAATAAAAGCTGCACAGTAGTAACCTGTGATGCTTTATGAACTGTTCATTCAACTCAGAGACTGGAAGTTTCTTTTGATTGTGCAGCTTTGAAACAGGCTTTTTGTAGAATCTGCAAGTGGACATTTGGAGAACATTGAGGCCTATAGTGAAAAACGAAATATCTTCCCATAAAAACTACATGGAAGCATTCTTTGAAACTTCTTTCTGATCTGGGCATTCATCTATCAGAGTTCAACCTTACTTTTGATTCAGCAGTTATGAAACACGCTTTTTGTAGAATCTGCAAGTGGACATTTGGAGAACATTGAGGCCTACGGTGAAAAACGAAATATCTTCCCATTAAAACTACACAGAAGCATTCTGTGAAACTTCTTTCTGATCTGTGCATTGATCTAACAGAGTAGAATCTTTCTCTTGATTGAGGAATTTTGAAACCCTCTTTTTGTAGAATCTGCAAGTGGACATTTGGAGATCTTTGAGGCCTATGGTGAAAAACGAAACATCTTCAAGTAAAAACTACACAGAATAATTCTGTGAAAATACTTTCTATTCTCTGCATTCATCTCACAGAGTTGAACCTTTCTTTTGATTGAGCAGTCTGTAAACACTCTTTTTGTATAAACTACAAGTGGACATTTGGAGCACTTTGAGGCCTATCGTGGAAAAAGGAATATCTTCAAATACAAACTACACAGACGTAATCTATGAAACCTCTGTATGAAATGTGCATTCATCTCAGGGACTGCAACCTTTCTTTTGATTGTGCTGCTTTGAAACATGCTTTTTGTGGAATGTGCAATTGGACATTTCTAGAGCATTGAGGCCTATGGTGAAAAAAACAAATATCTTCCCATAAAAACTACCCGGAAGCATTCTGTGAAACTTCTTTCTGATCTGTGCATTTACCTAACAGAGTTGAACCTTACTTTTGATTAAGCAGTTTTGAAATACCCTTTTTGTAGAATCTGCAAGTGGAAATTTGCAGAACATTGAGGCCCATGGTGAAAAAGCAAATATCTTCACATAAAAACTACACATAAGCATTCTGTGAAACTTCTTTCTATTCTGTTAATTCATCTCACAGAGTAGAACCTTTCTTTTGATTGAGCAGTTTTGAAACCCTCTTTTTGTAGAATCTGCAAGTGGACATTTGGAGCGCTTTGAGGTCTATCGTGGAAAATGGGATATCTTCAAATAAAAACTACGCAGAAGCATTCTGTGAAACTTCTTTTTGATCTGTGCATTCATCTAACAGAGTTGAACCTTTGTTTTGATTGAGGTGTTTTGAAACACTCTTTTTTGTAGAATCTGCAGTTGGATATTTTGAGAATATTGAGACCTACGGTGAAAAACGCAATATTTTCCCATTAAAACTACACAGAAGCAATCTGTGAAACTTCTTTCTGATCTGTGCATTCATCTAACAGAGTTGAACCTTTCTTTAGATTGAGCAGTGTTGAAACACTCTTTTTCTAGAATCTGCAAGTGTACATTTGGATATCTTTGAGCCCTGTGGTGAAAAACGAAATATCTTCAAGTAAAAACTACACAGAATACTTCTGTGAAAATTCTTTCTATTCTCTGCATTCACTTCACGGAGTAGAACCTTTCTTTTAATTGAGCAGTTTGTAAACACACGTTGTGTATAAACTCCAAGTGGACATTTGGAGCGCTTTGTGGCCTATCGTGGAAAAAGGAATATCTTCAATTGAAAACTACACAGAAATAATCTCTGAAACTTCTTTATGAACTGTGCATTCATCACAGAGAGTGGAACACTTCTTTTCATTGTGTAGTTTTGAAGCAGGCTTTTTGTAGAATCTGAAATTGGACATTTCTAAAGCATTGAGGCCTATGTTGAATAAAGAAATATATTCCCATAAAAACTACACGGAAGAATTCAGTGAAACTTCTTTCTGATCTGTGCATTCATCTAACAGACTTCAACCTTACTTTTGATTGAGCAGTTTTGAAACACTCTTCTTGTAGGATCTGCAAGTGGACATTTGGAGAACATTGAGGCCTACGGTGAAAAATGAAATATCTTCCCATAAAAACTACATGGAAGCATTCTGTGAAACTTCTTTCTATTCTGTTGATTCATCTCACAGAGTAGAACCTTTCTTTTGATTGAGCAGTTTTGAAACACTCTTTTTGCAGAATCTGACCGTGGACATTTTGAGCGCTTTGAGGCAAAATGTGGAAAAAGGAATAACTTCAAATAAAAACTACAAAGAAGTAATCTGTGAAACTTCTTTTTGAACTGTGCATTAATCACAGAGAGTGGAACCTTTCTTTTGATTGTGCAGCTTTGAGGCAGGCTTTTCGTAGAATCTGCAATTGCACATTTCTAGAGCATTGAGGCCTATGTTGAAAAAAGAAATATCTTCCCATAAAAACTACACGGAAGCATTCTGTGAAACCTCTTTCTGATCTTTGCATTCACCTAACAGAGTTGAACCTTAATTTTGATTGAGCAGTTTTGAAACACTCTTTTTGTATAATATGCAAGTGGACATTTGGAGAAATTTGAGGCCTATGGTGAAAAACGAAATATCTTCCCATGAAAACTACACAGAAGCATTCCGTGAAACTTCTTTCTATTCTGTTCATTCATCTTACAGAGTAGAACCTTTCTTTTGATAGTGCAGTTTTGAAACACTCTTTTTGTAGAATCTGCAAGTGGACATTTGGAGCACATTGAGGCCTATCGTGGAAAAAGTATTATCTTCAAATAAAAACTACACAGAATCATGCTGTGAAACTTCTTCCTGCTCTGTGCATTCAGCCAACTCAGTTGAATCTTTCTTTTGATTGAGCTGTTTTGAAACACTCTTTTTGTAGAATCTGCAAGTAGATATTTGGATAACATTGAGGCCTGCAGTGAAAAACGAAATATCTTCCCATTTAAACTACAGAGAAGCATTCTGTGAAACTAATTTCTGATCTGTGCATTCATCTAACAGAATGAAACCTTTCTTTTGATTGAGGAATTTTGAAACCCTCTTTTTGTAGAATCTGCAAGTGGACATTTGGAGATCTTTGAGGCCTATGGTGAAAAACGAAATATCTTCAAGTAAAAGCTACACAGAATACTTCTGTGAAAATCCTTTCTATTCTCTGCATTCATCTGACAGAGTTGAACCTTTCTTTTGATTGAGCAGTTTGTAAACGCTCTTTTTGTATAAGCTGCAAGTAGTCATTTGTAGCGCTTTGAGGCCTATCGTGGAAAAAGGAATATCTTCAAATAAAAACTACACAGATGTAATCTGTGAAATGTTTTTATGAACTGTGCATTCATCTCAGAGATTGGAACCTTTCTTTGATTGTGCAGCTTTGAAACAGGCGTTTTGTAGAATCTTCAATGGGACATTTTGAGAGCATTGAGGCCTATGGTGAAAAAAGAAATATCTTGTCATAAAAACTACACGGAAGCATTCTGTGAAACTTCTTTCTGATCTGTGTATTCATCTAACAGAGTTGAACCTTACTTTTGATTGAGCAGTTTTGAAACATTCTTTTTGTAGAATCTGTAAGTGGACATTTTTAGAACTTTGAGGCCTATAGTGAAAAACGAAATATCTTCCCATGAAAATAACACAGAAGAATTCTGTGAAACTATTCTCTGTTCTGTGCGTTAATCTCAAAGAGATGAACCTATCTTTTGATGGAGCACTTTTGAAACACTCTTTTTGTAGAATCTACAAGTGGACATTTGGAGCGCTTTGAGGAATATGGTGAGAAACGAAATATCTTCAAATAAAAACTACTCAGAAGCATTCTGTGCGATTCATTCTGATCTGTGCATTCATCTAACAGAGTTGAACATTTCTTTGATTGAGCTGTTTTGAAACACCATTTTTGTAGAATCAGCAATTGGACCAATTGAGAACATTGAGGCCTACAGTGAAAAACGCAATATCTTCTCATAAACACTACACAGAAGCATTCTGTGAAACTTCTTACAATTCTGTTTATACATTAACCGAGTAGAAATTTTCTTTTGATTGAGCAGTTTTGAAACTCTCTTTTTATAGAATCTGCAAGTCGACATTTGGAGGCCTTTGAGGCCTATCATGGAAAAAGAATTATCTTCAAATAAAAACTACACAGAAGCATTCTTTGGAACTTCTTTCAGATCTACGCATTCATCTCACAGAGATGAACCTATATTTTGATGGAGCACTTTTGAAACAGTCTTTTTGTAGAAGCTGCATGGGGACATTTTGAGAGCTTTGAGGCCCATCGTGGAAAAAGGAATATCGTCATATAAAAACTACACAGAAGCATTCTCTGAAACTTCTTTCTGATGTGTGCATTCATCTAACAGAGTTGAAACTTTCTTTTGATTGAGCTGTTTTGAAACACTCTTTTTGTAGAATCTGCAAATGGAGATTTGGAGAACATTGAGGCCTACGGTGAAAAACGAAATATCTCCTATAAAAACTACACAGAAGCATTCTGTGAAACTTCTTTCTTTCTGTTCATTCATCTCACAGAGTAGACCTTTTCTTTTGATTGAGAAGTATTGAAACACTCTTTTTGTAGCATCTGCAAGTGGACATTTGGAGTGCTTTGTGGCATATCGTGGAAAAAGTTATATCTTCAAATAAAAATTACACAGAAGCATTCTGTGAAACTTCTTTGTGATCTGTGCATTCAGGAAACAGAGGTGGACATTTCTATTGATTGAGCTGTTTTGAAATACTCTTTTTGTACAATCTGCAAGTGGACATTTGGAGAACATTGAGGCCTACGGTGAAAAACGAAATATCTTCCCGTAAAAACTACGCATAAGCATTCTGTGAAACTTCTTTCTATTGTGTACATTCATCTCACAGAGTAGAACTGTTCTTTTGATTGAGCAGTTTTGAAACACTCTTTTTGTTGAATCTGCAAGTGGACATTTAGAGCGCTTTGAGGCCTATCATGGAAAATGCAATATCTTCAAATAAAAACTACACAGAATTAATCTATGAAACTTCTTTATGAACTGTGAATTCATCTCAGAGTTTGGAAAATTTTTTTTGATTGTGCAGTTTGAAACAGGGTATTTGTAGAATCTGCAATTGGACACTTGGGGAGCATTGAGGCCTATGGTGAAAAAAGAAGTATCTTCCCATAAAAAATTCACGGAAGCTTTCTGTGAAACTTCTTACTGATCTCTGCATTCATTTAACAGAGTTGAACCTTACTTTTGATTGAGCACTTTTGAAACACTCTTTTTGTAGAATCTGCTAGTGGACATGTTTAGAACATTGAGGCCTATAGTGAAAAAGGAAATATCTTCCCATAAAATCTACACAGAAGCATTCTGTGAAAATTCTCAATGTTCTGTGAATTCGTCTCACAGAGATGAACCTATCTTTTGATGGAGCACTGTTTAAACACCCTTTTTGTAGAATCTGCAAGTAGACATTTGGAGTACTTTGAGGCCTGTTGTGGAAAAAGGAATATCTTCATTTAAAAACTACACAGAAGCATTCTGTGAAACTTCCTTCTGTTCTGTGCTTTCATCTAACAGAGTTCAACCTTTCTTTTGACTGAGCTGTTTGGAAACACTGTTTTTGTAGAATCTCCAAGTGGACATTTGGGGAAAATTGAGGCCTATGTTGAAAAACTAAATATCTTCCAATGAAAACTACACAGAAGCATTCTGTGAAACTTCTCTCTTTCTGTTCATTCATCTCACAGAGTAGAACTCTTCTTATGATTGTGCTGTTTTCAAACACACTTTTGCAGAATCTGCAAGTGGACATTTGGAGAACATTGAAGCCTCCGGTGAAAAATGAAATATCTTCCCATAAAAACTACACAAAAGCATTCTGTGAAATTGCTTTCTATTCTGTTCATTCACCACACAGATTTGAACCTTACTTTTGATTGAGGAGTTTTGAACCACTCTTTCTGTATAAACTGCAAGTGGACATTTGGAGTGCTGTGTGGCCTATCGTGGAAAAAGGAATGTCTTCAAATAAAAACTACACAGAAACATTCTGTGAAACTTCTCTCTGATCTGTGCATTCATCTAACAGAGTTGAACCTTTCTTTTTATTGAGCTGTTTTGAAACACTCTGTTTGTAGAATCTGCAAGTGGACATTTGGAGAACATTGAGACCTACGGTGAAAAATGAAATATCTTCCCATAAAAACTTCACAGAAGCATTCTGTGACATTTCTTTCTCTTGTGTGCATTCATCTCACAGAGTAGAACCTTTCTTAGATGGAACACTTTTGAAACACTCTTTTTGTAGAATCTGCAAATGGACTTTAGGAGCGCTTTGAGGCCTACAGTCAGAAATGAAATATATTCAAATAAAAACTACAAGGAAGCATTCTGTGAAAATTCATTGTGATCTGTGTATTCATCTAACAGAGTTGAACCTTTATTTTGATTGTGTTGTTTTGAAACACTCTTTTTGTAGAATCTGCAAGTTGATATTTGGAGCGCTGTGAGCCCTATTGTGGAAAAAGGATATCTTCAAATAAAAGCTACACAGAAGCATTCCGTGAAACTTCTTTCTCATCTGTGAATTCATCTAACAAAGTAGAATCTTTCTTTTGATTGAGCTGTTTTAAAACACTCTTTTTGTAGAATCTGCAAGTGGACATTTGGAGAACATTGAGGCCTATGGTGAAAAACGAATTATCTTCCCATTAAAAGTAAACAGAAGTATTCTGTGAGACTTCTTTCTATTCTGTTCCTCTCACAGAGTATAACATTTCTTTTGATAGAGCAGTTTTGGAACACTCTTTTTGTGTAATCCACATGGGGACATTTGGAGCACTTTGAGGCCTATCTTGGAAGAAGGACTATATTCAAATAAAAACTGCACAGAAGTAATCCGTGGAACTTCTTTATTAACTGTGCATTCATCTCAGAGAGTGGAACTTTCTTTTGATTTTGCAGCATTGAAACAAGCTTTTTGTAGAATCTGAAATTGGACACTTGTAGAGCTTTGAGGCCTAGGGTGAAAAAACAAATATCTTCCCATAAAAACTACACGGAAGCATTCTGTGAAACTTCTTTCTGATCTGTGCATTCATCTAACAGAGTTGAACATTACTTTTGATTGAGCAGATTTGACACACTCTTTTTGTAGAATCTGTAAGTGGACATTTGGAGAACATTGAGGCCCATAGTGAAAAACAAAGTATCTTCCAAAAAAACTACACAGAAGCATTCTGTGAAAATTTTCTGTGTTCTGTGCATTCATCTCACAGAGATGAACCGAACTTTTGATGGGGAAATTTTGAAACACTCTTTTTGTAGATTCTTCAAGTGGACATTTGGAGGGCTTTGAGGCCTATAATGGAAAAAGAATTACCTTCAAATAAAAATTACAAAGAAGCATTCTGTGAAACTTTGTTCTGATCTGTGCATTCAACTAACAGACGTGAACATTTCTTTTAATTTAACAGTTTTGAAACACAGTTTTTGTAGAAACTGCAAGTGGACAATTGGAGAACATTGAGGCCCATAGTGAAAAACGAAATGTCTTCCAATAAAAACTACACAAAATCATTCCGTGAAACTTTTCTCTTTTCTGTGCATTCATATCACAGAGATGAACCTATCTTTTGATGGAACACTTTTGAAACACTCTTTTTGTAGAATCTGCAAGTGGACATTTGGAGTGCTTAGAGGCCTATCGTGGAAAAAGAAATGTCTTCAAATAAAAGCTGCACAGTAGTAACCTGTGAAACTTCTTTATGAACTGCTCATTCATCTCGGAGAGTGGAACTTTCTTTTGACTGTGCAGCTTTGAAACAGGCTTTTTGTAAAATCTGCAAGTGGACGTTTGGAGAACATTGAGGCCTATTGTGAAAAACGAAATATCTTCCCATAAAAACTACATGGAAGCATTCTGTGAAACTTCTTTCTGATCTATGCATTCATCTAAGAGAGTTGAGCCTTACTTTTGATTCAGCAGTTTTGAAACACTCTTTTTGTAGAATCTGCATGTGGACATTTGGAGAACACTGAGGCCTACGGTGAAAAACGAAATATCTTCCCATAAAAACTACACAGAAGCATTCTGTGAAAATTCTTTCTATTCTCTGCATTCATCTCACAGACTTGAACCTTTCTTTTGATTGAGCAGTTTTGAAACACTCTTTTTGCATAAACTGCAAGTGGACATTTGGAGCAGTTTGAGGCCTATCGTGGAAAAGGGAATATCTTCAAATTCAAACGACATAGTAGGCATCTGTGAAACTTCTTTATCAACTATGCATTCGTCTAACAGAGTTGAACCTTTGTTTTCGTTGAGCTGCTTTGAAACACTCTTTTTGTAGAATCTTCAAGTGGACATTTTGAGAAATTTGAGGCCTACGGTGAAAAATGAAATATCTTCCCATTAAAACTACCCAGAAGTGTTCTGTGAAACTTCTTTCTGATATGCGCATTCATCTAACAGAATGAAACCTCTCTTTTGATTGAGCAGTTTTGAAAAACTCTTTTTGTAGAATCCGCAAGTGGACATTTGGAGAGCTTTGAGGCCTAAGGTCAAAAACGAAATATCTTCTAGTAAAAACTACACAGAATACTTCTGTGATAAATCTTTGTATTATCTTCATTCATCTCACATATTTGAAGCTTTCTTTTGATTGAGCAGTTTTGAAACACTCTTTTTGTAGAATCTGCAAGTGGACATTTGGAGCACCTTGAGGCCTATCGTGGAAAAAGGAATATCTTCAAATAAAAACTACACCGAAGTAATCTGTGAAACTACTTTATGAACTGTGCATTCATCTCAGAGAGTGGAAAATTTCTTTTGATTGTGCAGCTTTGAAGCAGACTTTTTGTAGAATCTGCATTTGGACATTTGGAGAGCATTGAGGCCTACGGTGAAAAGTAAATATCTTCCCATAAAAACTACACAGAAGCATTCTGTGAATCTTCTTTCTGATATGTGCATTGATTTAACATGGTTGAACCTTAGTTTTGATTGAGCAGTTTTGAAACACCCTTTTTGTAGAATCTGCAATTGGATATTTGGGGAAAATAGAGGCCTATAGTAAAAAACGAAATATCTTCCCATAAAAACTACACAGAAGCATTCTGTGAATATTCTCTCTGTACTGTGCATTCATCTCACATAGATGAAACTATCTTTTGATGGAGAACTTATGAAACACTCTTTTTTTAAAATCTGCAATTGGACATTTGGAGCGCTTTGAGGCCTACATGAGAAATTAAATATTTTCAAATAAAACAACATAGAAGTAGTCTGTGAAACTTCATTCTGATCTGTGATTTCATCTAACAGAGGTGAACATTTTTTTGATTGAGCTGTTTTGAAACACTCTTTTTGTATAATCTGCAAGTGGACATTTGGAGCATATTGAGGCCTATAATGAAAAACAAAATATCTTCCCATAAAAAGTACACAGAAGCATTCTGTGGAACTTCTTTCTAATCTGTGCATTCATCTAACTGAGTTGAACCTTTCTTCTGATTGAGCTGTTTTGAAACCATCTTTTTGTAGAATCTGCAAGTGGATATTTGGAGAACATTGAGTCATACGGTGTAAAACGAAACATCTTCCCATTAAAACTACACAAAAGCATCTGTGAAACTTCTTTCTGATCTGTGCATTCATCTAACAGAGTAGAACCTTTGTTTCAATTGAGTACTTTTGAAACACTCTTTTTGTAGAATATGCAAGTGTACATTTTGAGATGTTTGAGGCCTATGGGGAAAAACGAAATGTCTTCTAGTAAAAACTACTCAGAATACTTCTGTGAAAATCCTTTCTATTCTCTCCATTCATCTCACAGAGTTGAACCTTTCTTTTGATTGAGCAGTTGTGAAACACGCTTTTTGTAGAATTTGCAAGTGGACAATTGGAGAGCTTGGAGGCCTAAGGTGAAAAACAAAATATCTTCAAGTAAAAACAACACAGAATACTTCTGTGAAAATTCTTTTTATTCTCTGCATTCGTCTCACAGAATTGAACCTTTCTTTTGATTCAGAAGTTTTGAAACATTCTTTTTGTATAATCTGCAAGTGGACATTTGGAGCGCTTTGAGGCCTATTGTGGAAAAAGTAACATCTTCAAATAAAAACTACAGAGAATTAATCTGTGAAACTCCTTTATCAACCTTGCATTCATCTCAGAGAGTGGAAACTTTCTTTTGATTGTGCAGCTTTGAAACAGGCTTTTTGTAGAATCTGCATTTCAACATTTTGAGAGCATGGAGGCCTACAGTTAAAAAAGAAATATCTTCCCATAAAAACTACACGGAAGCATTCTGTGAAACTGCTTTCTGATGTTTGCATTCATCTAAAAGGGTTTCACCTTTCTTTTGATTGAGCACTTTTGAAAGACTCTTTTTGTAGAATCTGCAAGTGGACATTTGGAAAACATGGAGGCCTACGGTGAAAAACGAAATATCTTCCCATAAACACTCCACAGAAGCATTGTGTGAAACTTTTCTCTGTTCTGTGCATTCATCTCTCAGAGTAGAAGGTTCCTTTAGATTGAGCAGTTCTGAAATACCCTTTTTCTGTAATCTGCAAGTGGACATTTGGAGAGCTATGGGGCCTGTGGTGAAAATCAGAATATCTTCAAGTAAAAACTACACAGAATAATTCCGTGCAAATTCTTTCTATTCTATGCATTCATCTCACAGATTTGAACCTTCCTTTTGATTGAGCTGCTTTGAAACACTTTTTTTTTTATAAACTGAAAATGGACATTTGGAGCGCTTTGAGGCCTATCGTGGAAAAAGGAATATCTTCAAATAAAAACTACACACAAGTAATCTGTGAAACTTCTTTATGAACTGTGCATTCATTTCAGGGAGTTGAACCTTTCTTTTGATTGTGCAGCCTTGAAACAGGCTTTTTGAAGAATCTGCATTTGGACATTAGGAGAGCATTGAAGCCTATGGTGTAAAAAGAAATATCGTACCATGAAAATGACTCGAAAGCATTCTGTGGAACTTATTTTTGATATGTGCATTCATCTAACACAGTTGAACCTTACATTTTTTGTTTTTTTTTTGTTTGTTTTTGAGACGGAATCTTGCTCTGTCGCCCAGGCTGGAGTTCAGTGGAGCAGTCTCGGCTCACTGCAAGCTCCACCTCCTGGGTTCACGCCATTCTCCCGCCTCAGCCTCTCCAAGTAGCTGGGACTACAGGCCCCCGCCACAACGCCCAGCTAATTTTTTTTGTATTTTTGGTAGAGACGGGGTTTCACCGTGGTCTCCATGTCCTGACCTCATGATCTGCCCTCCTCGGCCTTCCAAAGTGCTGGGATTACAAGCGTGAGCCACCGCGCCTGGCCTGAACCTTACTTCTGATTGAGCAGCTTTGAAACACTCTTTTTGTAGAATCCACCAGTGGACATTTGGAGAACTTTGAGGCCCATAGTGAAAAACGAAATATCTTCCCATAAAAACTACACAAAAGAATTCTGTGAAAATTTTCTCTAATCTGTGCATTCGTCTCACAGAGGTGAACATATATTTTGATGGAGTACTTCTGAAACACTCTTTTTGTAGAATGTGCAAGTGGACATTTGGAGCACTTTGAGGCCTATAGTGGAAAAAGGAATATCTTCAAATAAAAACTACACAGATGCATTCTGTGAAACTTCTTCTTCATCTGTGCATTCATCGAAGAGTGTTGAAATTTTCTTTTGATTTCGCAGTTTTGAAACACTGCTTTTGTAAAATCTGCAGGTGGACATTTGGAGAATATTGAGGCCTATGGTGAAAAACGAAATATCTTCACTAAACATCTTCACAGAAGTGTTGTGTGAAACTTCTTTCTATTCTTTTCATTAATCTCAAAGAGTAGAACCTTTCTTTGGTTGAGCAGTTTTGAAACACTCTTTTTGTATAATCTGCAAGTAGACACTTGGAGCTCATTGAGGCATTTCATGGAAAAAGGAATATCTTCAAATAAAAACTACACAGAAGGATTCTGTGAAATTACTTTCTGATCTGTGCATTCATCTTACAGAGTTTAACCTTTCTTTTGATTGAGCTGTTTTGATACACTCTTTTTGTAGAATCTGCAAGTGGACATTTGGGGAACATTGAGGCCTACGGTAGAAAACGAAATATCTTCCCATAAAAACTACACAGAAGCATTCTGTGAAACTTCTCTCTATACTGTGCATTCATCTGATGGAGTAGAAACTTGCTTTTGATTGAGCAGTTTTGAAACACTCTTTTTGAAGAATCTGCAAGTGGACATCTGGAGAGCTTTGAGGACTATGGTGGAAACGAAATATCTTCAAGCAAAAGCTACACAGAATACTTCTGTGAAAATTCTTTCTATTCTCTGCATTCATCTCACACAGTTGAACCTTTCTTTTGATTGAGCAGTTTTGAAACACTCTTTTTGCAGAATCTGCAATTGGACATTTGGAGAGCGTTGAGACCTATGGTGAAAAAAGAAATATCTTCCCATAAAAACTACACGGAAGCATTCTGTGAAACTTCTTTCTGATCTGTGCATTCATCTGACAGAGTTGAACCTTACTTCTCACTGACGAGTTTTGAAACACTCTTTTTGTAGAATCTGCAAGTGGACACTTGGAGAACATTGATTCGTATATTCAAAAACGAAATATCTTCCCCTAAAAACTACACAGAAGCACTCTTTGAAACTTTTCTCTCTTCTGTGCATTCATCCCACAAAGGTGAACCTATCTTTTGATGGAGCACTTTTGAAACACTCTTTTTGTAGAATCTACAAGTGGACATTTGGAGTGCTTTGAGGCCTAGGTGAGAAATGACATATCTTCAAACAAAAACTACACAGAAACATGATGTGAAACTTCTTTAGATCTGTGCATTCATCTAACAGAGTTGAACGTTTGTTTTGATTGAGCTCTTTTGAAGCACTCTTTTTATAGAATCTGCAAGTGGACATTTGGAGAACATTGAGGCCTACGGTGAAAAACGAAATATCTTCCCATAAAAGCTACACAGAAGCATTCTGTGAAACTTTTCTCTGTTCTGTGCATTCATCTCTCAGAGTAGAAGGTTCCTTTAGATTGAGCAGTTTCGAAATACTCTTTTTCTGTAATCTGCAAGTGGACATTTGGAGAGCTATGAGGCCTGTGGTGAAAATAGGAATATCTTCAAGTAAAAACTACACAGAATACTTCTGTGCAAATTCTCTCTATTCTATGCATTCATTTCACAGATTTGAACCTTCTTTTTCATTGAGCTGTTTTGAATCACTCTTTTTTTATAAACTGAAAATGGACATTTGGATCCCTTTGAGGCCTATCGTGGAAAAAGGAATATCTTCAAATAAAAACTACACACAAGTAATCTGTGAAACTTCTTTATGAACTGTGCATTCATTTCAGGGAGTTGAACCTTTCTTTTGATTGTGCAGCCTTGAAACAGGCTTTTTGAAGAATCTGCATTTGGACATTAGGAGAGCATTGAAGCCTGTGGTGTAAAAAGAAATATTGTACCGTGAAAATGACTCGAAAGCATTCTGTGGAACTTCTTTTTGATATGTGCATTCATCTAACACAGTTGAACCTTACTTTTGTTGTTCTTTTTTTGTTTGTTTTTGAGACGGAATCTTGCTCTGTTGCCCAGGCTGGAGTTCAGTGGAGCAGTCTCGGCTCACTGCAAGCTCCACCTCCTGGGTTCACGCCATTCTCCCACCTCAGCCTCTCCAAGTAGCTGGGACTACAGGCCCCCACCACAACGCCCAGCTAATTTTTTTTGTATTTTTGGTAGAGACGGGGTTTCACCGTGGTCTCCATGTCCTGACCTCATGATCTGCCCGCCTCAGCCTTCCAAAGTGCTGGGATTACAAGCGTGAGCCACCGCGCCTGGCCTGAACCTTACTTCTGATTGAGCAGCTTTGAAACACTCTTTTTGTAGAATCTACCAGTGGACATTTGGAGAACTTTGAGGCCCATAGTGAAAAACGAAATATCTTTCCATAAAAACTACACAAAAGAATTCTGTGTAAATTTTCTCTAATCAGTGCATTCGTCTCACAGAGATGAACATATATTTTGATGGAGTACTTCTGAAACACTCTTTTTGTAGAATGTGCAAGTGGACATTTGGAGCGCTTTCAGGCCTATAGTGGAAAAAGGAATATCTTCAAATAAAAACTACACAGATGCATTCCGTGAAACTTCTTTCTCATCTGTGCATTCATCTAACAGTGTTGAAATTTTCTTTTGAGTTCACAGTTTTGAAACACTGTTTTTGTAAAATCTGCAGGTGGACATTTGGAGAATATTGAGGCCTATGGTGAAAAACGAAATATCTTCCCTTAAAATCTACACAGAAGTATTGTGTGAAACTTCTTTCTATTCTTTTCATTAATCTCAAAGAGTAGAACCTTTCTTTGGTTGAGCAGTTTTGAAACACTCTTTTTGTAGAATCTGCAAGCAGACATTTGGAGCGCTTTGAGGCGTATTGTGGAAAAAGGAATATCTTCAAATAAAAACTACACAGAAGGATTCTGTGAAAGTACTTTCTGATCTGTGCATCCATCATACAGAGTTGAACCTTTCTTTTGATTGAGCTGTTTTGAAACACTCTTTTTGTAGAGTCTGCAAGTGGACATTTGGGGAACATTGAGGCCTACGGTAGAAAATGAAATATCTTCCCATAGAAACTACACAGAAGTATTCTCTGAAACTTCTCTCTATTCTGTGCATTCATCTCACAGAGTAGAAACTTGCTTTTGATTGAACAGTTTTGAAACACTCTTTTTGAAGAATCTGCAAGTGGACATTTGGGGAGCTTTCAGGCCTACAGTGAAAAATGAAATATCTTCAAGGAAAAGCTACACAGAATACTTCTGTGAAAAGTCTTTCTATTCTCTGCATTCATCTCACACAGTTGACCCTTTCTTTTGATTGAGCAGTTTTGAAACACTCTTTTTGTACAATCTGCAAGTGGCCATTTGGATTGCGTGAGTCCTATCGTGGAAAAAGGAATAACTTCAAATAAAAATTACACAGAAGTAATCTGTGAAACTTCTTTCTGAACTGTGCATTCACCTCAGAGTGTGGAATATTTCTTTGGATTGTGCAGCTTTGTAACAGCCTTTTTGCAGAATCTGCAACTGGACATTTGGAGAGCGTTGTGACCTACGGTGAAAAAGGAAATATCTTCCCATAAAAACTACACGGAAGCATTCTGTGAAACTTCTTTCTGATCTGTGCATTCATCTAACAGAGTTGAACCTTACTTTTGATTGAGCAGTTCTGAAACACTCTTTCTGTAGAATCTGCAAGTGGATATTTGGAGAATATTGAGACCTATAGTGAAAAACGAAATATCTTCCATAAAAACTACCCAGAAGCATTCTGTGAAACTTTTCTCTGTTCTGTACATTCATCTCCCAGAGATGAACCTATCTTTTGATTGAGCAGTTTTGAAACACTCTTTTTGTAGAATCTGCAATTGAACATTTGGAGCACTTTGAGGCCTATCGTGAAAAAAGGAATATGTTCAATTAAAAACTACACGGACGCGTTCTGTGAAACTTCTTTCTGATCTGTGCATTCATCTGACAGAGTTGAACCTTACTTCTGATTGAGCAGTTTTGAAACACTCTTTTTGTAGAATCTGCAAGTGGACATTTGGAGAACATTGAGTCTCGTATTGAAAAACGAAATATCTTCCCCTAAAAACTACACAGAATCACTCTTTGAAACTTTTCTCTCTTCTGTGCATTCATCCCACAGAGGTGAAACTATCTTTTGATGGAGCACTTTTGAAACACTCTTTTTGTAGAATCTACAAGTGGACATTTGGAGCGCTTGGAGGCCTATGGTGAGAAATGACATATCTTCAAATAAAAACTACGCAGAAACATTCTGTGAAACTTCTTTCTGACCTGTGCATTCATCTAACAGAGTTGAACCTTTGTTTTGATTGAGCTGTTTTGAAACACGCTTTTTGTATAATGTGCAAATGGACATTTGGAGTATTTTGAGGCGTACGGTGTAAAACGAAGTATCTTCCCTTAAAAACTGCAGAGAAGCATTGTGTGAAACTTCTTTCTATTGTTTTCATTCATCCCAACGAGTAGGACCTTTCTTTTGATTGAGCAGTTTTGAAACACTCTTTTTGTAGAATCTGCAAGTGGACATTTGGAGATCTTTGAGGCCTATGGTGAAAAACGAAATATCTTCAAGTAAAAACTACACAGAATACTTCTGTGAAAATTCTTTCTATTCTCTGCATTCATCTCACAGAGTGGAACCTTTCTTTTGATTGAGCAGTTTTGAAGCACTCTTTTTGTATAAATTGCAATTGGACATTTAGAGTGCTTTGAGACCTATAGTGGAAAATGGAGAATCTTCAAATATAAACTACACAGAAGTAATCTGTGAAACTTCTTAATGAACTGTGCATTCATCCCAGAGAGTGGAAACTTTCTTTTGTTTGAGCAGTTTTAAAACACTCTTTTTGTAGAATCTGCGAGTGGACATTTG
Organism: Symphalangus syndactylus; assembly: GCF_028878055.3. Lineage (NCBI taxonomy): Eukaryota > Metazoa > Chordata > Mammalia > Primates > Hylobatidae > Symphalangus > Symphalangus syndactylus. Next base: position 50,108,364 of record NC_072440.2, read on the forward strand.
GAGAACATTGAGGCCTATGGTGGAAAATGAAATATCTTCCCACAAAAACTACACAGAAGCATTCTGTGAAACTTCTTTCTAATCTGTAGATTCAGCTCACAGAGTAGAAACTTTCTTTTGACTGATCAGTTTTGAAACAATCTTGTTGTAGAATCTGCAAGTGGTCATTTGGAGCGCTTTGAGGCCTTTCATGGAAAAAAGGTATATCTTCAAATAAAAATGATACAGAAGCATTCCGTGAAACTTCCTTCTGATCTGTGCATTCACCTCACTGAGTTGAATCTTACTTTTGATTGAGCAGTTTTGAAACACTCTTTTTGTAGAATCTGCCAGTGTACATTTGGAGAACTTTGAGGCCCATAGTGAAAAATGAAATATCTTCCCATAAAAAATACACAAAAGAAATCTGTGAAAATTTTCCCTATTCTGTGCATTCGTCTCAGAGAGATGAACATATCTTTTGATGGAGCACTTCTGAAACACTCCTTTTGTAGAATGTGCAAGTGGACATTTGGAGCGCTTTCAGGCCTATAGTGGAAAAAGGAATATCTTCAAATAAAAACTACACAGATGCATTCTGTGAAACTTCTTTCTCATCTGTGCATTCATCTAACAGAGTTGAAATTTTCTTTTGAGTTCACAGTTTTGAAACACTGTTTTTGTAAAATCTGCAGGTGGACATTTGGAGAATATTGAGGCCTATGGTGAAAAACGAAATATCTTCCCTTAAAATCTACACAGAAGTATTGTGTGAAACTTCTTTCTGTTCTTTTCATTAATCTAAAAGAGTAGAACCTTTCTTTCGCTGAGCAGTTTTGAAACACTCTTTTTGTAGAATCTGCAAGGAGACATTTGGAGCACATTGAGGCGTATCGTGGAATAAGGAATATCTTCAAATAAAAACTACACAGAAGGATTCTGTGAAACTAATTTCTGATCTGTGCATTCATCATACAGAGTTGAACCTTTCTTTTGATTGAGCTGTTTTGATACATTCTTTATGCAGAGTCTGCAAGTGGACATTTGGGGAACATTGAGGCCTATGGTAGAAAATGAAATATCTTCCCATAGAAACTACACAGAAGTATTCTCTGAAACTTCTCTCTATTCTGTGCATTCATCTCACAGAGTAGAAACTTGCTTTTGATTCAGCAGTTTTGAAACACTCTTTTTGAAGAATCTGCAAGTGGGCATTTGGGGAGCTTTCAGGCCTACAGTGATAAATGAAATATCTTCAAGTAAAAGCTACACAGAATACTTCTGTGAAAATTCTTTCTATTCTCTGCATTCATCTCACACAGTTGAACCTTTCTTTTGATTGAGCAGTTTTGAAACACTCTTTTTGTACAATCTGCAAGTGGCCATTTGGAGCGCATGAGTCCTATCGTGGAAAAAGGAATAACTTCAAATAAAAATTACACAGAAGTAATCTGTGAAACTTCTTTCTGAACTGTGCATTCACCTCAGAGTTTGGAATCTTTCTTTGGATTGTGCAGCTTTGAAACAGCCTTTTTGCAGAATCTGCAATTGGACATTTGGAGAGCGTTGAGACCTATGGTGAAAAAAGAAATATCTTCCCATAAAAACTACACGGAAGCATTCTGTGAAACTTCTTTCTGATCTGTGCATTCATCTGACAGAGTTGAACCTTACTTCTCACTGACGAGTTTTGAAACACTCTTTTTGTAGAATCTGCAAGTGGACACTTGGAGAACATTGATTCGTATATTCAAAAACGAAATATCTTCCCCTAAAAACTACACAGAAGCACTCTTTGAAACTTTTCTCTCTTCTGTGCATTCATCCCACAAAGGTGAACCTATCTTTTGATGGAGCACTTTTGAAACACTCTTTTTGTAGAATCTACAAGTGGACATTTGGAGTGCTTTGAGGCCTAGGTGAGAAATGACATATCTTCAAACAAAAACTACACAGAAACATGATGTGAAACTTCTTTAGATCTGTGCATTCATCTAACAGAGTTGAACGTTTGTTTTGATTGAGCTCTTTTGAAGCACTCTTTTTATAGAATCTGCAAGTGGACATTTGGAGAACATTGAGGCCTACGGTGAAAAACGAAATATCTTCCCATAAAAGCTACACAGAAGCATTCTGTGAAACTTTTCTCTGTTCTGTGCATTCATCTCTCAGAGTAGAAGGTTCCTTTAGATTGAGCAGTTTCGAAATACTCTTTTTCTGTAATCTGCAAGTGGACATTTGGAGAGCTATGAGGCCTGTGGTGAAAATAGGAATATCTTCAAGTAAAAACTACACAGAATACTTCTGTGCAAATTCTCTCTATTCTATGCATTCATTTCACAGATTTGAACCTTCTTTTTCATTGAGCTGTTTTGAATCACTCTTTTTTTATAAACTGAAAATGGACATTTGGATCCCTTTGAGGCCTATCGTGGAAAAAGGAATATCTTCAAATAAAAACTACACACAAGTAATCTGTGAAACTTCTTTATGAACTGTGCATTCATTTCAGGGAGTTGAACCTTTCTTTTGATTGTGCAGCCTTGAAACAGGCTTTTTGAAGAATCTGCATTTGGACATTAGGAGAGCATTGAAGCCTGTGGTGTAAAAAGAAATATTGTACCGTGAAAATGACTCGAAAGCATTCTGTGGAACTTCTTTTTGATATGTGCATTCATCTAACACAGTTGAACCTTACTTTTGTTGTTCTTTTTTTGTTTGTTTTTGAGACGGAATCTTGCTCTGTTGCCCAGGCTGGAGTTCAGTGGAGCAGTCTCGGCTCACTGCAAGCTCCACCTCCTGGGTTCACGCCATTCTCCCACCTCAGCCTCTCCAAGTAGCTGGGACTACAGGCCCCCACCACAACGCCCAGCTAATTTTTTTTGTATTTTTGGTAGAGACGGGGTTTCACCGTGGTCTCCATGTCCTGACCTCATGATCTGCCCGCCTCAGCCTTCCAAAGTGCTGGGATTACAAGCGTGAGCCACCGCGCCTGGCCTGAACCTTACTTCTGATTGAGCAGCTTTGAAACACTCTTTTTGTAGAATCTACCAGTGGACATTTGGAGAACTTTGAGGCCCATAGTGAAAAACGAAATATCTTTCCATAAAAACTACACAAAAGAATTCTGTGTAAATTTTCTCTAATCAGTGCATTCGTCTCACAGAGATGAACATATATTTTGATGGAGTAATTCTGAAACACTCTTTTTGTAGAATGTGCAAGTGGACATTTGGAGCGCTTTCAGGCCTATAGTGGAAAAAGGAATATCTTCAAATAAAAACTACACAGATGCATTCCGTGAAACTTCTTTCTCATCTGTGCATTCATCTAACAGTGTTGAAATTTTCTTTTGAGTTCACAGTTTTGAAACACTGTTTTTGTAAAATCTGCAGGTGGACATTTGGAGAATATTGAGGCCTATGGTGAAAAACGAAATATCTTCCCTTAAAATCTACACAGAAGTATTGTGTGAAACTTCTTTCTATTCTTTTCATTAATCTCAAAGAGTAGAACCTTTCTTTGGTTGAGCAGTTTTGAAACACTCTTTTTGTAGAATCTGCAAGCAGACATTTGGAGCGCTTTGAGGCGTATTGTGGAAAAAGGAATATCTTCAAATAAAAACTACACAGAAGGATTCTGTGAAAGTACTTTCTGATCTGTGCATCCATCATACAGAGTTGAACCTTTCTTTTGATTGAGCTGTTTTGAAACACTCTTTTTGTAGAGTCTGCAAGTGGACATTTGGGGAACATTGAGGCCTACGGTAGAAAATGAAATATCTTCCCATAGAAACTACACAGAAGTATTCTCTGAAACTTCTCTCTATTCTGTGCATTCATCTCACAGAGTAGAAACTTGCTTTTGATTGAACAGTTTTGAAACACTCTTTTTGAAGAATCTGCAAGTGGACATTTGGGGAGCTTTCAGGCCTACAGTGAAAAATGAAATATCTTCAAGGAAAAGCTACACAGAATACTTCTGTGAAAAGTCTTTCTATTCTCTGCATTCATCTCACACAGTTGACCCTTTCTTTTGATTGAGCAGTTTTGAAACACTCTTTTTGTACAATCTGCAAGTGGCCATTTGGATTGCGTGAGTCCTATCGTGGAAAAAGGAATAACTTCAAATAAAAATTACACAGAAGTAATCTGTGAAACTTCTTTCTGAACTGTGCATTCACCTCAGAGTGTGGAATATTTCTTTGGATTGTGCAGCTTTGTAACAGCCTTTTTGCAGAATCTGCAACTGGACATTTGGAGAGCGTTGTGACCTACGGTGAAAAAGGAAATATCTTCCCATAAAAACTACACGGAAGCATTCTGTGAAACTTCTTTCTGATCTGTGCATTCATCTAACAGAGTTGAACCTTACTTTTGATTGAGCAGTTCTGAAACACTCTTTCTGTAGAATCTGCAAGTGGATATTTGGAGAATATTGAGACCTATAGTGAAAAACGAAATATCTTCCATAAAAACTACCCAGAAGCATTCTGTGAAACTTTTCTCTGTTCTGTACATTCATCTCCCAGAGATGAACCTATCTTTTGATTGAGCAGTTTTGAAACACTCTTTTTGTAGAATCTGCAATTGAACATTTGGAGCACTTTGAGGCCTATCGTGAAAAAAGGAATATGTTCAATTAAAAACTACACGGACGCGTTCTGTGAAACTTCTTTCTGATCTGTGCATTCATCTGACAGAGTTGAACCTTACTTCTGATTGAGCAGTTTTGAAACACTCTTTTTGTAGAATCTGCAAGTGGACATTTGGAGAACATTGAGTCTCGTATTGAAAAACGAAATATCTTCCCCTAAAAACTACACAGAATCACTCTTTGAAACTTTTCTCTCTTCTGTGCATTCATCCCACAGAGGTGAAACTATCTTTTGATGGAGCACTTTTGAAACACTCTTTTTGTAGAATCTACAAGTGGACATTTGGAGCGCTTGGAGGCCTATGGTGAGAAATGACATATCTTCAAATAAAAACTACGCAGAAACATTCTGTGAAACTTCTTTCTGACCTGTGCATTCATCTAACAGAGTTGAACCTTTGTTTTGATTGAGCTGTTTTGAAACACGCTTTTTGTATAATGTGCAAATGGACATTTGGAGTATTTTGAGGCGTACGGTGTAAAACGAAGTATCTTCCCTTAAAAACTGCAGAGAAGCATTGTGTGAAACTTCTTTCTATTGTTTTCATTCATCCCAACGAGTAGGACCTTTCTTTTGATTGAGCAGTTTTGAAACACTCTTTTTGTAGAATCTGCAAGTGGACATTTGGAGATCTTTGAGGCCTATGGTGAAAAACGAAATATCTTCAAGTAAAAACTACACAGAATACTTCTGTGAAAATTCTTTCTATTCTCTGCATTCATCTCACAGAGTGGAACCTTTCTTTTGATTGAGCAGTTTTGAAGCACTCTTTTTGTATAAATTGCAATTGGACATTTAGAGTGCTTTGAGACCTATAGTGGAAAATGGAGAATCTTCAAATATAAACTACACAGAAGTAATCTGTGAAACTTCTTAATGAACTGTGCATTCATCCCAGAGAGTGGAAACTTTCTTTTGTTTGAGCAGTTTTAAAACACTCTTTTTGTAGAATCTGCGAGTGGACATTTGGAGAACATTGAGGCCTATGGTGGAAAATGAAATATCTTCCCACAAAAACTACACAGAAGCATTCTGTGAAACTTCTTTCTAATCTGTAGATTCAGCTCACAGAGTAGAAACTTTCTTTTGACTGATCAGTTTTGAAACAATCTTGTTGTAGAATCTGCAAGTGGTCATTTGGAGCGCTTTGAGGCCTTTCATGGAAAAAAGGTATATCTTCAAATAAAAATGATACAGAAGCATTCCGTGAAACTTCCTTCTGATCTGTGCATTCACCTCACTGAGTTGAATCTTACTTTTGATTGAGCAGTTTTGAAACACTCTTTTTGTAGAATCTGCCAGTGTACATTTGGAGAACTTTGAGGCCCATAGTGAAAAATGAAATATCTTCCCATAAAAAATACACAAAAGAAATCTGTGAAAATTTTCCCTATTCTGTGCATTCGTCTCAGAGAGATGAACATATCTTTTGATGGAGCACTTCTGAAACACTCCTTTTGTAGAATGTGCAAGTGGACATTTGGAGCGCTTTCAGGCCTATAGTGGAAAAAGGAATATCTTCAAATAAAAACTACACAGATGCATTCTGTGAAACTTCTTTCTCATCTGTGCATTCATCTAACAGAGTTGAAATTTTCTTTTGAGTTCACAGTTTTGAAACACTGTTTTTGTAAAATCTGCAGGTGGACATTTGGAGAATATTGAGGCCTATGGTGAAAAACGAAATATCTTCCCTTAAAATCTACACAGAAGTATTGTGTGAAACTTCTTTCTGTTCTTTTCATTAATCTAAAAGAGTAGAACCTTTCTTTCGCTGAGCAGTTTTGAAACACTCTTTTTGTAGAATCTGCAAGGAGACATTTGGAGCACATTGAGGCGTATCGTGGAATAAGGAATATCTTCAAATAAAAACTACACAGAAGGATTCTGTGAAACTAATTTCTGATCTGTGCATTCATCATACAGAGTTGAACCTTTCTTTTGATTGAGCTGTTTTGATACATTCTTTATGCAGAGTCTGCAAGTGGACATTTGGGGAACATTGAGGCCTATGGTAGAAAATGAAATATCTTCCCATAGAAACTACACAGAAGTATTCTCTGAAACTTCTCTCTATTCTGTGCATTCATCTCACAGAGTAGAAACTTGCTTTTGATTCAGCAGTTTTGAAACACTCTTTTTGAAGAATCTGCAAGTGGGCATTTGGGGAGCTTTCAGGCCTACAGTGATAAATGAAATATCTTCAAGTAAAAGCTACACAGAATACTTCTGTGAAAATTCTTTCTATTCTCTGCATTCATCTCACACAGTTGAACCTTTCTTTTGATTGAGCAGTTTTGAAACACTCTTTTTGTACAATCTGCAAGTGGCCATTTGGAGCGCATGAGTCCTATCGTGGAAAAAGGAATAACTTCAAATAAAAATTACACAGAAGTAATCTGTGAAACTTCTTTCTGAACTGTGCATTCACCTCAGAGTTTGGAATCTTTCTTTGGATTGTGCAGCTTTGAAACAGCCTTTTTGCAGAATCTGCAATTGGACATTTGGAGAGCGTTGAGACCTATGGTGAAAAAAGAAATATCTTCCCATAAAAACTACACGGAAGCATTCTGTGAAACTTCTTTCTGATCTGTGCATTCATCTGACAGAGTTGAACCTTACTTCTCACTGACGAGTTTTGAAACACTCTTTTTGTAGAATCTGCAAGTGGACACTTGGAGAACATTGATTCGTATATTCAAAAACGAAATATCTTCCCCTAAAAACTACACAGAAGCACTCTTTGAAACTTTTCTCTCTTCTGTGCATTCATCCCACAAAGGTGAACCTATCTTTTGATGGAGCACTTTTGAAACACTCTTTTTGTAGAATCTACAAGTGGACATTTGGAGTGCTTTGAGGCCTAGGTGAGAAATGACATATCTTCAAACAAAAACTACACAGAAACATGATGTGAAACTTCTTTAGATCTGTGCATTCATCTAACAGAGTTGAACGTTTGTTTTGATTGAGCTCTTTTGAAGCACTCTTTTTATAGAATCTGCAAGTGGACATTTGGAGAACATTGAGGCCTACGGTGAAAAACGAAATATCTTCCCATAAAAGCTACACAGAAGCATTCTGTGAAACTTTTCTCTGTTCTGTGCATTCATCTCTCAGAGTAGAAGGTTCCTTTAGATTGAGCAGTTTCGAAATACTCTTTTTCTGTAATCTGCAAGTGGACATTTGGAGAGCTATGAGGCCTGTGGTGAAAATAGGAATATCTTCAAGTAAAAACTACACAGAATACTTCTGTGCAAATTCTCTCTATTCTATGCATTCATTTCACAGATTTGAACCTTCTTTTTCATTGAGCTGTTTTGAATCACTCTTTTTTTATAAACTGAAAATGGACATTTGGATCCCTTTGAGGCCTATCGTGGAAAAAGGAATATCTTCAAATAAAAACTACACACAAGTAATCTGTGAAACTTCTTTATGAACTGTGCATTCATTTCAGGGAGTTGAACCTTTCTTTTGATTGTGCAGCCTTGAAACAGGCTTTTTGAAGAATCTGCATTTGGACATTAGGAGAGCATTGAAGCCTGTGGTGTAAAAAGAAATATTGTACCGTGAAAATGACTCGAAAGCATTCTGTGGAACTTCTTTTTGATATGTGCATTCATCTAACACAGTTGAACCTTACTTTTGTTGTTCTTTTTTTGTTTGTTTTTGAGACGGAATCTTGCTCTGTTGCCCAGGCTGGAGTTCAGTGGAGCAGTCTCGGCTCACTGCAAGCTCCACCTCCTGGGTTCACGCCATTCTCCCACCTCAGCCTCTCCAAGTAGCTGGGACTACAGGCCCCCACCACAACGCCCAGCTAATTTTTTTTGTATTTTTGGTAGAGACGGGGTTTCACCGTGGTCTCCATGTCCTGACCTCATGATCTGCCCGCCTCAGCCTTCCAAAGTGCTGGGATTACAAGCGTGAGCCACCGCGCCTGGCCTGAACCTTACTTCTGATTGAGCAGCTTTGAAACACTCTTTTTGTAGAATCTACCAGTGGACATTTGGAGAACTTTGAGGCCCATAGTGAAAAACGAAATATCTTTCCATAAAAACTACACAAAAGAATTCTGTGTAAATTTTCTCTAATCAGTGCATTCGTCTCACAGAGATGAACATATATTTTGATGGAGTAATTCTGAAACACTCTTTTTGTAGAATGTGCAAGTGGACATTTGGAGCGCTTTCAGGCCTATAGTGGAAAAAGGAATATCTTCAAATAAAAACTACACAGATGCATTCCGTGAAACTTCTTTCTCATCTGTGCATTCATCTAACAGTGTTGAAATTTTCTTTTGAGTTCACAGTTTTGAAACACTGTTTTTGTAAAATCTGCAGGTGGACATTTGGAGAATATTGAGGCCTATGGTGAAAAACGAAATATCTTCCCTTAAAATCTACACAGAAGTATTGTGTGAAACTTCTTTCTATTCTTTTCATTAATCTCAAAGAGTAGAACCTTTCTTTGGTTGAGCAGTTTTGAAACACTCTTTTTGTAGAATCTGCAAGCAGACATTTGGAGCGCTTTGAGGCGTATTGTGGAAAAAGGAATATCTTCAAATAAAAACTACACAGAAGGATTCTGTGAAAGTACTTTCTGATCTGTGCATCCATCATACAGAGTTGAACCTTTCTTTTGATTGAGCTGTTTTGAAACACTCTTTTTGTAGAGTCTGCAAGTGGACATTTGGGGAACATTGAGGCCTACGGTAGAAAATGAAATATCTTCCCATAGAAACTACACAGAAGTATTCTCTGAAACTTCTCTCTATTCTGTGCATTCATCTCACAGAGTAGAAACTTGCTTTTGATTGAACAGTTTTGAAACACTCTTTTTGAAGAATCTGCAAGTGGACATTTGGGGAGCTTTCAGGCCTACAGTGAAAAATGAAATATCTTCAAGGAAAAGCTACACAGAATACTTCTGTGAAAAGTCTTTCTATTCTCTGCATTCATCTCACACAGTTGACCCTTTCTTTTGATTGAGCAGTTTTGAAACACTCTTTTTGTACAATCTGCAAGTGGCCATTTGGATTGCGTGAGTCCTATCGTGGAAAAAGGAATAACTTCAAATAAAAATTACACAGAAGTAATCTGTGAAACTTCTTTCTGAACTGTGCATTCACCTCAGAGTGTGGAATATTTCTTTGGATTGTGCAGCTTTGTAACAGCCTTTTTGCAGAATCTGCAACTGGACATTTGGAGAGCGTTGTGACCTACGGTGAAAAAGGAAATATCTTCCCATAAAAACTACACGGAAGCATTCTGTGAAACTTCTTTCTGATCTGTGCATTCATCTAACAGAGTTGAACCTTACTTTTGATTGAGCAGTTCTGAAACACTCTTTCTGTAGAATCTGCAAGTGGATATTTGGAGAATATTGAGACCTATAGTGAAAAACGAAATATCTTCCATAAAAACTACCCAGAAGCATTCTGTGAAACTTTTCTCTGTTCTGTACATTCATCTCCCAGAGATGAACCTATCTTTTGATTGAGCAGTTTTGAAACACTCTTTTTGTAGAATCTGCAATTGAACATTTGGAGCACTTTGAGGCCTATCGTGAAAAAAGGAATATGTTCAATTAAAAACTACACGGACGCGTTCTGTGAAACTTCTTTCTGATCTGTGCATTCATCTGACAGAGTTGAACCTTACTTCTGATTGAGCAGTTTTGAAACACTCTTTTTGTAGAATCTGCAAGTGGACATTTGGAGAACATTGAGTCTCGTATTGAAAAACGAAATATCTTCCCCTAAAAACTACACAGAATCACTCTTTGAAACTTTTCTCTCTTCTGTGCATTCATCCCACAGAGGTGAAACTATCTTTTGATGGAGCACTTTTGAAACACTCTTTTTGTAGAATCTACAAGTGGACATTTGGAGCGCTTGGAGGCCTATGGTGAGAAATGACATATCTTCAAATAAAAACTACGCAGAAACATTCTGTGAAACTTCTTTCTGACCTGTGCATTCATCTAACAGAGTTGAACCTTTGTTTTGATTGAGCTGTTTTGAAACACGCTTTTTGTATAATGTGCAAATGGACATTTGGAGTATTTTGAGGCGTACGGTGTAAAACGAAGTATCTTCCCTTAAAAACTGCAGAGAAGCATTGTGTGAAACTTCTTTCTATTGTTTTCATTCATCCCAACGAGTAGGACCTTTCTTTTGATTGAGCAGTTTTGAAACACTCTTTTTGTAGAATCTGCAAGTGGACATTTGGAGATCTTTGAGGCCTATGGTGAAAAACGAAATATCTTCAAGTAAAAACTACACAGAATACTTCTGTGAAAATTCTTTCTATTCTCTGCATTCATCTCACAGAGTGGAACCTTTCTTTTGATTGAGCAGTTTTGAAGCACTCTTTTTGTATAAATTGCAATTGGACATTTAGAGTGCTTTGAGACCTATAGTGGAAAATGGAGAATCTTCAAATATAAACTACACAGAAGTAATCTGTGAAACTTCTTAATGAACTGTGCATTCATCCCAGAGAGTGGAAACTTTCTTTTGTTTGAGCAGTTTTAAAACACTCTTTTTGTAGAATCTGCGAGTGGACATTTGGAGAACATTGAGGCCTATGGTGGAAAATGAAATATCTTCCCACAAAAACTACACAGAAGCATTCTGTGAAACTTCTTTCTAATCTGTAGATTCAGCTCACAGAGTAGAAACTTTCTTTTGACTGATCAGTTTTGAAACAATCTTGTTGTAGAATCTGCAAGTGGTCATTTGGAGCGCTTTGAGGCCTTTCATGGAAAAAAGGTATATCTTCAAATAAAAATGATACAGAAGCATTCCGTGAAACTTCCTTCTGATCTGTGCATTCACCTCACTGAGTTGAATCTTACTTTTGATTGAGCAGTTTTGAAACACTCTTTTTGTAGAATCTGCCAGTGTACATTTGGAGAACTTTGAGGCCCATAGTGAAAAATGAAATATCTTCCCATAAAAAATACACAAAAGAAATCTGTGAAAATTTTCCCTATTCTGTGCATTCGTCTCAGAGAGATGAACATATCTTTTGATGGAGCACTTCTGAAACACTCCTTTTGTAGAATGTGCAAGTGGACATTTGGAGCGCTTTCAGGCCTATAGTGGAAAAAGGAATATCTTCAAATAAAAACTACACAGATGCATTCTGTGAAACTTCTTTCTCATCTGTGCATTCATCTAACAGAGTTGAAATTTTCTTTTGAGTTCACAGTTTTGAAACACTGTTTTTGTAAAATCTGCAGGTGGACATTTGGAGAATATTGAGGCCTATGGTGAAAAACGAAATATCTTCCCTTAAAATCTACACAGAAGTATTGTGTGAAACTTCTTTCTGTTCTTTTCATTAATCTAAAAGAGTAGAACCTTTCTTTCGCTGAGCAGTTTTGAAACACTCTTTTTGTAGAATCTGCAAGGAGACATTTGGAGCACATTGAGGCGTATCGTGGAATAAGGAATATCTTCAAATAAAAACTACACAGAAGGATTCTGTGAAACTAATTTCTGATCTGTGCATTCATCATACAGAGTTGAACCTTTCTTTTGATTGAGCTGTTTTGATACATTCTTTATGCAGAGTCTGCAAGTGGACATTTGGGGAACATTGAGGCCTATGGTAGAAAATGAAATATCTTCCCATAGAAACTACACAGAAGTATTCTCTGAAACTTCTCTCTATTCTGTGCATTCATCTCACAGAGTAGAAACTTGCTTTTGATTCAGCAGTTTTGAAACACTCTTTTTGAAGAATCTGCAAGTGGGCATTTGGGGAGCTTTCAGGCCTACAGTGATAAATGAAATATCTTCAAGTAAAAGCTACACAGAATACTTCTGTGAAAATTCTTTCTATTCTCTGCATTCATCTCACACAGTTGAACCTTTCTTTTGATTGAGCAGTTTTGAAACACTCTTTTTGTACAATCTGCAAGTGGCCATTTGGAGCGCATGAGTCCTATCGTGGAAAAAGGAATAACTTCAAATAAAAATTACACAGAAGTAATCTGTGAAACTTCTTTCTGAACTGTGCATTCACCTCAGAGTTTGGAATCTTTCTTTGGATTGTGCAGCTTTGAAACAGCCTTTTTGCAGAATCTGCAATTGGACATTTGGAGAGCGTTGAGACCTATGGTGAAAAAAGAAATATCTTCCCATAAAAACTACACGGAAGCATTCTGTGAAACTTCTTTCTGATCTGTGCATTCATCTGACAGAGTTGAACCTTACTTCTCACTGACGAGTTTTGAAACACTCTTTTTGTAGAATCTGCAAGTGGACACTTGGAGAACATTGATTCGTATATTCAAAAACGAAATATCTTCCCCTAAAAACTACACAGAAGCACTCTTTGAAACTTTTCTCTCTTCTGTGCATTCATCCCACAAAGGTGAACCTATCTTTTGATGGAGCACTTTTGAAACACTCTTTTTGTAGAATCTACAAGTGGACATTTGGAGTGCTTTGAGGCCTAGGTGAGAAATGACATATCTTCAAACAAAAACTACACAGAAACATGATGTGAAACTTCTTTAGATCTGTGCATTCATCTAACAGAGTTGAACGTTTGTTTTGATTGAGCTCTTTTGAAGCACTCTTTTTATAGAATCTGCAAGTGGACATTTGGAGAACATTGAGGCCTACGGTGAAAAACGAAATATCTTCCCATAAAAGCTACACAGAAGCATTCTGTGAAACTTTTCTCTGTTCTGTGCATTCATCTCTCAGAGTAGAAGGTTCCTTTAGATTGAGCAGTTTCGAAATACTCTTTTTCTGTAATCTGCAAGTGGACATTTGGAGAGCTATGAGGCCTGTGGTGAAAATAGGAATATCTTCAAGTAAAAACTACACAGAATACTTCTGTGCAAATTCTCTCTATTCTATGCATTCATTTCACAGATTTGAACCTTCTTTTTCATTGAGCTGTTTTGAATCACTCTTTTTTTATAAACTGAAAATGGACATTTGGATCCCTTTGAGGCCTATCGTGGAAAAAGGAATATCTTCAAATAAAAACTACACACAAGTAATCTGTGAAACTTCTTTATGAACTGTGCATTCATTTCAGGGAGTTGAACCTTTCTTTTGATTGTGCAGCCTTGAAACAGGCTTTTTGAAGAATCTGCATTTGGACATTAGGAGAGCATTGAAGCCTGTGGTGTAAAAAGAAATATTGTACCGTGAAAATGACTCGAAAGCATTCTGTGGAACTTCTTTTTGATATGTGCATTCATCTAACACAGTTGAACCTTACTTTTGTTGTTCTTTTTTTGTTTGTTTTTGAGACGGAATCTTGCTCTGTTGCCCAGGCTGGAGTTCAGTGGAGCAGTCTCGGCTCACTGCAAGCTCCACCTCCTGGGTTCACGCCATTCTCCCACCTCAGCCTCTCCAAGTAGCTGGGACTACAGGCCCCCACCACAACGCCCAGCTAATTTTTTTTGTATTTTTGGTAGAGACGGGGTTTCACCGTGGTCTCCATGTCCTGACCTCATGATCTGCCCGCCTCAGCCTTCCAAAGTGCTGGGATTACAAGCGTGAGCCACCGCGCCTGGCCTGAACCTTACTTCTGATTGAGCAGCTTTGAAACACTCTTTTTGTAGAATCTACCAGTGGACATTTGGAGAACTTTGAGGCCCATAGTGAAAAACGAAATATCTTTCCATAAAAACTACACAAAAGAATTCTGTGTAAATTTTCTCTAATCAGTGCATTCGTCTCACAGAGATGAACATATATTTTGATGGAGTAATTCTGAAACACTCTTTTTGTAGAATGTGCAAGTGGACATTTGGAGCGCTTTCAGGCCTATAGTGGAAAAAGGAATATCTTCAAATAAAAACTACACAGATGCATTCCGTGAAACTTCTTTCTCATCTGTGCATTCATCTAACAGTGTTGAAATTTTCTTTTGAGTTCACAGTTTTGAAACACTGTTTTTGTAAAATCTGCAGGTGGACATTTGGAGAATATTGAGGCCTATGGTGAAAAACGAAATATCTTCCCTTAAAATCTACACAGAAGTATTGTGTGAAACTTCTTTCTATTCTTTTCATTAATCTCAAAGAGTAGAACCTTTCTTTGGTTGAGCAGTTTTGAAACACTCTTTTTGTAGAATCTGCAAGCAGACATTTGGAGCGCTTTGAGGCGTATTGTGGAAAAAGGAATATCTTCAAATAAAAACTACACAGAAGGATTCTGTGAAAGTACTTTCTGATCTGTGCATCCATCATACAGAGTTGAACCTTTCTTTTGATTGAGCTGTTTTGAAACACTCTTTTTGTAGAGTCTGCAAGTGGACATTTGGGGAACATTGAGGCCTACGGTAGAAAATGAAATATCTTCCCATAGAAACTACACAGAAGTATTCTCTGAAACTTCTCTCTATTCTGTGCATTCATCTCACAGAGTAGAAACTTGCTTTTGATTGAACAGTTTTGAAACACTCTTTTTGAAGAATCTGCAAGTGGACATTTGGGGAGCTTTCAGGCCTACAGTGAAAAATGAAATATCTTCAAGGAAAAGCTACACAGAATACTTCTGTGAAAAGTCTTTCTATTCTCTGCATTCATCTCACACAGTTGACCCTTTCTTTTGATTGAGCAGTTTTGAAACACTCTTTTTGTACAATCTGCAAGTGGCCATTTGGATTGCGTGAGTCCTATCGTGGAAAAAGGAATAACTTCAAATAAAAATTACACAGAAGTAATCTGTGAAACTTCTTTCTGAACTGTGCATTCACCTCAGAGTGTGGAATATTTCTTTGGATTGTGCAGCTTTGTAACAGCCTTTTTGCAGAATCTGCAACTGGACATTTGGAGAGCGTTGTGACCTACGGTGAAAAAGGAAATATCTTCCCATAAAAACTACACGGAAGCATTCTGTGAAACTTCTTTCTGATCTGTGCATTCATCTAACAGAGTTGAACCTTACTTTTGATTGAGCAGTTCTGAAACACTCTTTCTGTAGAATCTGCAAGTGGATATTTGGAGAATATTGAGACCTATAGTGAAAAACGAAATATCTTCCATAAAAACTACCCAGAAGCATTCTGTGAAACTTTTCTCTGTTCTGTACATTCATCTCCCAGAGATGAACCTATCTTTTGATTGAGCAGTTTTGAAACACTCTTTTTGTAGAATCTGCAATTGAACATTTGGAGCACTTTGAGGCCTATCGTGAAAAAAGGAATATGTTCAATTAAAAACTACACGGACGCGTTCTGTGAAACTTCTTTCTGATCTGTGCATTCATCTGACAGAGTTGAACCTTACTTCTGATTGAGCAGTTTTGAAACACTCTTTTTGTAGAATCTGCAAGTGGACATTTGGAGAACATTGAGTCTCGTATTGAAAAACGAAATATCTTCCCCTAAAAACTACACAGAATCACTCTTTGAAACTTTTCTCTCTTCTGTGCATTCATCCCACAGAGGTGAAACTATCTTTTGATGGAGCACTTTTGAAACACTCTTTTTGTAGAATCTACAAGTGGACATTTGGAGCGCTTGGAGGCCTATGGTGAGAAATGACATATCTTCAAATAAAAACTACGCAGAAACATTCTGTGAAACTTCTTTCTGACCTGTGCATTCATCTAACAGAGTTGAACCTTTGTTTTGATTGAGCTGTTTTGAAACACGCTTTTTGTATAATGTGCAAATGGACATTTGGAGTATTTTGAGGCGTACGGTGTAAAACGAAGTATCTTCCCTTAAAAACTGCAGAGAAGCATTGTGTGAAACTTCTTTCTATTGTTTTCATTCATCCCAACGAGTAGGACCTTTCTTTTGATTGAGCAGTTTTGAAACACTCTTTTTGTAGAATCTGCAAGTGGACATTTGGAGATCTTTGAGGCCTATGGTGAAAAACGAAATATCTTCAAGTAAAAACTACACAGAATACTTCTGTGAAAATTCTTTCTATTCTCTGCATTCATCTCACAGAGTGGAACCTTTCTTTTGATTGAGCAGTTTTGAAGCACTCTTTTTGTATAAATTGCAATTGGACATTTAGAGTGCTTTGAGACCTATAGTGGAAAATGGAGAATCTTCAAATATAAACTACACAGAAGTAATCTGTGAAACTTCTTAATGAACTGTGCATTCATCCCAGAGAGTGGAAACTTTCTTTTGTTTGAGCAGTTTTAAAACACTCTTTTTGTAGAATCTGCGAGTGGACATTTGGAGAACATTGAGGCCTATGGTGGAAAATGAAATATCTTCCCACAAAAACTACACAGAAGCATTCTGTGAAACTTCTTTCTAATCTGTAGATTCAGCTCACAGAGTAGAAACTTTCTTTTGACTGATCAGTTTTGAAACAATCTTGTTGTAGAATCTGCAAGTGGTCATTTGGAGCGCTTTGAGGCCTTTCATGGAAAAAAGGTATATCTTCAAATAAAAATGATACAGAAGCATTCCGTGAAACTTCCTTCTGATCTGTGCATTCACCTCACTGAGTTGAATCTTACTTTTGATTGAGCAGTTTTGAAACACTCTTTTTGTAGAATCTGCCAGTGTACATTTGGAGAACTTTGAGGCCCATAGTGAAAAATGAAATATCTTCCCATAAAAAATACACAAAAGAAATCTGTGAAAATTTTCCCTATTCTGTGCATTCGTCTCAGAGAGATGAACATATCTTTTGATGGAGCACTTCTGAAACACTCCTTTTGTAGAATGTGCAAGTGGACATTTGGAGCGCTTTCAGGCCTATAGTGGAAAAAGGAATATCTTCAAATAAAAACTACACAGATGCATTCTGTGAAACTTCTTTCTCATCTGTGCATTCATCTAACAGAGTTGAAATTTTCTTTTGAGTTCACAGTTTTGAAACACTGTTTTTGTAAAATCTGCAGGTGGACATTTGGAGAATATTGAGGCCTATGGTGAAAAACGAAATATCTTCCCTTAAAATCTACACAGAAGT
Organism: Symphalangus syndactylus; assembly: GCF_028878055.3. Classification (NCBI taxonomy): domain Eukaryota; kingdom Metazoa; phylum Chordata; class Mammalia; order Primates; family Hylobatidae; genus Symphalangus; species Symphalangus syndactylus. The sequence continues at coordinate 50,125,924 of NC_072440.2, forward strand.
ATTGTGTGAAACTTCTTTCTGTTCTTTTCATTAATCTAAAAGAGTAGAACCTTTCTTTCGCTGAGCAGTTTTGAAACACTCTTTTTGTAGAATCTGCAAGGAGACATTTGGAGCACATTGAGGCGTATCGTGGAATAAGGAATATCTTCAAATAAAAACTACACAGAAGGATTCTGTGAAACTAATTTCTGATCTGTGCATTCATCATACAGAGTTGAACCTTTCTTTTGATTGAGCTGTTTTGATACATTCTTTATGCAGAGTCTGCAAGTGGACATTTGGGGAACATTGAGGCCTATGGTAGAAAATGAAATATCTTCCCATAGAAACTACACAGAAGTATTCTCTGAAACTTCTCTCTATTCTGTGCATTCATCTCACAGAGTAGAAACTTGCTTTTGATTCAGCAGTTTTGAAACACTCTTTTTGAAGAATCTGCAAGTGGGCATTTGGGGAGCTTTCAGGCCTACAGTGATAAATGAAATATCTTCAAGTAAAAGCTACACAGAATACTTCTGTGAAAATTCTTTCTATTCTCTGCATTCATCTCACACAGTTGAACCTTTCTTTTGATTGAGCAGTTTTGAAACACTCTTTTTGTACAATCTGCAAGTGGCCATTTGGAGCGCATGAGTCCTATCGTGGAAAAAGGAATAACTTCAAATAAAAATTACACAGAAGTAATCTGTGAAACTTCTTTCTGAACTGTGCATTCACCTCAGAGTTTGGAATCTTTCTTTGGATTGTGCAGCTTTGAAACAGCCTTTTTGCAGAATCTGCAATTGGACATTTGGAGAGCGTTGAGACCTATGGTGAAAAAAGAAATATCTTCCCATAAAAACTACACGGAAGCATTCTGTGAAACTTCTTTCTGATCTGTGCATTCATCTGACAGAGTTGAACCTTACTTCTCACTGACGAGTTTTGAAACACTCTTTTTGTAGAATCTGCAAGTGGACACTTGGAGAACATTGATTCGTATATTCAAAAACGAAATATCTTCCCCTAAAAACTACACAGAAGCACTCTTTGAAACTTTTCTCTCTTCTGTGCATTCATCCCACAAAGGTGAACCTATCTTTTGATGGAGCACTTTTGAAACACTCTTTTTGTAGAATCTACAAGTGGACATTTGGAGTGCTTTGAGGCCTAGGTGAGAAATGACATATCTTCAAACAAAAACTACACAGAAACATGATGTGAAACTTCTTTAGATCTGTGCATTCATCTAACAGAGTTGAACGTTTGTTTTGATTGAGCTCTTTTGAAGCACTCTTTTTATAGAATCTGCAAGTGGACATTTGGAGAACATTGAGGCCTACGGTGAAAAACGAAATATCTTCCCATAAAAGCTACACAGAAGCATTCTGTGAAACTTTTCTCTGTTCTGTGCATTCATCTCTCAGAGTAGAAGGTTCCTTTAGATTGAGCAGTTTCGAAATACTCTTTTTCTGTAATCTGCAAGTGGACATTTGGAGAGCTATGAGGCCTGTGGTGAAAATAGGAATATCTTCAAGTAAAAACTACACAGAATACTTCTGTGCAAATTCTCTCTATTCTATGCATTCATTTCACAGATTTGAACCTTCTTTTTCATTGAGCTGTTTTGAATCACTCTTTTTTTATAAACTGAAAATGGACATTTGGATCCCTTTGAGGCCTATCGTGGAAAAAGGAATATCTTCAAATAAAAACTACACACAAGTAATCTGTGAAACTTCTTTATGAACTGTGCATTCATTTCAGGGAGTTGAACCTTTCTTTTGATTGTGCAGCCTTGAAACAGGCTTTTTGAAGAATCTGCATTTGGACATTAGGAGAGCATTGAAGCCTGTGGTGTAAAAAGAAATATTGTACCGTGAAAATGACTCGAAAGCATTCTGTGGAACTTCTTTTTGATATGTGCATTCATCTAACACAGTTGAACCTTACTTTTGTTGTTCTTTTTTTGTTTGTTTTTGAGACGGAATCTTGCTCTGTTGCCCAGGCTGGAGTTCAGTGGAGCAGTCTCGGCTCACTGCAAGCTCCACCTCCTGGGTTCACGCCATTCTCCCACCTCAGCCTCTCCAAGTAGCTGGGACTACAGGCCCCCACCACAACGCCCAGCTAATTTTTTTTGTATTTTTGGTAGAGACGGGGTTTCACCGTGGTCTCCATGTCCTGACCTCATGATCTGCCCGCCTCAGCCTTCCAAAGTGCTGGGATTACAAGCGTGAGCCACCGCGCCTGGCCTGAACCTTACTTCTGATTGAGCAGCTTTGAAACACTCTTTTTGTAGAATCTACCAGTGGACATTTGGAGAACTTTGAGGCCCATAGTGAAAAACGAAATATCTTTCCATAAAAACTACACAAAAGAATTCTGTGTAAATTTTCTCTAATCAGTGCATTCGTCTCACAGAGATGAACATATATTTTGATGGAGTAATTCTGAAACACTCTTTTTGTAGAATGTGCAAGTGGACATTTGGAGCGCTTTCAGGCCTATAGTGGAAAAAGGAATATCTTCAAATAAAAACTACACAGATGCATTCCGTGAAACTTCTTTCTCATCTGTGCATTCATCTAACAGTGTTGAAATTTTCTTTTGAGTTCACAGTTTTGAAACACTGTTTTTGTAAAATCTGCAGGTGGACATTTGGAGAATATTGAGGCCTATGGTGAAAAACGAAATATCTTCCCTTAAAATCTACACAGAAGTATTGTGTGAAACTTCTTTCTATTCTTTTCATTAATCTCAAAGAGTAGAACCTTTCTTTGGTTGAGCAGTTTTGAAACACTCTTTTTGTAGAATCTGCAAGCAGACATTTGGAGCGCTTTGAGGCGTATTGTGGAAAAAGGAATATCTTCAAATAAAAACTACACAGAAGGATTCTGTGAAAGTACTTTCTGATCTGTGCATCCATCATACAGAGTTGAACCTTTCTTTTGATTGAGCTGTTTTGAAACACTCTTTTTGTAGAGTCTGCAAGTGGACATTTGGGGAACATTGAGGCCTACGGTAGAAAATGAAATATCTTCCCATAGAAACTACACAGAAGTATTCTCTGAAACTTCTCTCTATTCTGTGCATTCATCTCACAGAGTAGAAACTTGCTTTTGATTGAACAGTTTTGAAACACTCTTTTTGAAGAATCTGCAAGTGGACATTTGGGGAGCTTTCAGGCCTACAGTGAAAAATGAAATATCTTCAAGGAAAAGCTACACAGAATACTTCTGTGAAAAGTCTTTCTATTCTCTGCATTCATCTCACACAGTTGACCCTTTCTTTTGATTGAGCAGTTTTGAAACACTCTTTTTGTACAATCTGCAAGTGGCCATTTGGATTGCGTGAGTCCTATCGTGGAAAAAGGAATAACTTCAAATAAAAATTACACAGAAGTAATCTGTGAAACTTCTTTCTGAACTGTGCATTCACCTCAGAGTGTGGAATATTTCTTTGGATTGTGCAGCTTTGTAACAGCCTTTTTGCAGAATCTGCAACTGGACATTTGGAGAGCGTTGTGACCTACGGTGAAAAAGGAAATATCTTCCCATAAAAACTACACGGAAGCATTCTGTGAAACTTCTTTCTGATCTGTGCATTCATCTAACAGAGTTGAACCTTACTTTTGATTGAGCAGTTCTGAAACACTCTTTCTGTAGAATCTGCAAGTGGATATTTGGAGAATATTGAGACCTATAGTGAAAAACGAAATATCTTCCATAAAAACTACCCAGAAGCATTCTGTGAAACTTTTCTCTGTTCTGTACATTCATCTCCCAGAGATGAACCTATCTTTTGATTGAGCAGTTTTGAAACACTCTTTTTGTAGAATCTGCAATTGAACATTTGGAGCACTTTGAGGCCTATCGTGAAAAAAGGAATATGTTCAATTAAAAACTACACGGACGCGTTCTGTGAAACTTCTTTCTGATCTGTGCATTCATCTGACAGAGTTGAACCTTACTTCTGATTGAGCAGTTTTGAAACACTCTTTTTGTAGAATCTGCAAGTGGACATTTGGAGAACATTGAGTCTCGTATTGAAAAACGAAATATCTTCCCCTAAAAACTACACAGAATCACTCTTTGAAACTTTTCTCTCTTCTGTGCATTCATCCCACAGAGGTGAAACTATCTTTTGATGGAGCACTTTTGAAACACTCTTTTTGTAGAATCTACAAGTGGACATTTGGAGCGCTTGGAGGCCTATGGTGAGAAATGACATATCTTCAAATAAAAACTACGCAGAAACATTCTGTGAAACTTCTTTCTGACCTGTGCATTCATCTAACAGAGTTGAACCTTTGTTTTGATTGAGCTGTTTTGAAACACGCTTTTTGTATAATGTGCAAATGGACATTTGGAGTATTTTGAGGCGTACGGTGTAAAACGAAGTATCTTCCCTTAAAAACTGCAGAGAAGCATTGTGTGAAACTTCTTTCTATTGTTTTCATTCATCCCAACGAGTAGGACCTTTCTTTTGATTGAGCAGTTTTGAAACACTCTTTTTGTAGAATCTGCAAGTGGACATTTGGAGATCTTTGAGGCCTATGGTGAAAAACGAAATATCTTCAAGTAAAAACTACACAGAATACTTCTGTGAAAATTCTTTCTATTCTCTGCATTCATCTCACAGAGTGGAACCTTTCTTTTGATTGAGCAGTTTTGAAGCACTCTTTTTGTATAAATTGCAATTGGACATTTAGAGTGCTTTGAGACCTATAGTGGAAAATGGAGAATCTTCAAATATAAACTACACAGAAGTAATCTGTGAAACTTCTTAATGAACTGTGCATTCATCCCAGAGAGTGGAAACTTTCTTTTGTTTGAGCAGTTTTAAAACACTCTTTTTGTAGAATCTGCGAGTGGACATTTGGAGAACATTGAGGCCTATGGTGGAAAATGAAATATCTTCCCACAAAAACTACACAGAAGCATTCTGTGAAACTTCTTTCTAATCTGTAGATTCAGCTCACAGAGTAGAAACTTTCTTTTGACTGATCAGTTTTGAAACAATCTTGTTGTAGAATCTGCAAGTGGTCATTTGGAGCGCTTTGAGGCCTTTCATGGAAAAAAGGTATATCTTCAAATAAAAATGATACAGAAGCATTCCGTGAAACTTCCTTCTGATCTGTGCATTCACCTCACTGAGTTGAATCTTACTTTTGATTGAGCAGTTTTGAAACACTCTTTTTGTAGAATCTGCCAGTGTACATTTGGAGAACTTTGAGGCCCATAGTGAAAAATGAAATATCTTCCCATAAAAAATACACAAAAGAAATCTGTGAAAATTTTCCCTATTCTGTGCATTCGTCTCAGAGAGATGAACATATCTTTTGATGGAGCACTTCTGAAACACTCCTTTTGTAGAATGTGCAAGTGGACATTTGGAGCGCTTTCAGGCCTATAGTGGAAAAAGGAATATCTTCAAATAAAAACTACACAGATGCATTCTGTGAAACTTCTTTCTCATCTGTGCATTCATCTAACAGAGTTGAAATTTTCTTTTGAGTTCACAGTTTTGAAACACTGTTTTTGTAAAATCTGCAGGTGGACATTTGGAGAATATTGAGGCCTATGGTGAAAAACGAAATATCTTCCCTTAAAATCTACACAGAAGTATTGTGTGAAACTTCTTTCTGTTCTTTTCATTAATCTAAAAGAGTAGAACCTTTCTTTCGCTGAGCAGTTTTGAAACACTCTTTTTGTAGAATCTGCAAGGAGACATTTGGAGCACATTGAGGCGTATCGTGGAATAAGGAATATCTTCAAATAAAAACTACACAGAAGGATTCTGTGAAACTAATTTCTGATCTGTGCATTCATCATACAGAGTTGAACCTTTCTTTTGATTGAGCTGTTTTGATACATTCTTTATGCAGAGTCTGCAAGTGGACATTTGGGGAACATTGAGGCCTATGGTAGAAAATGAAATATCTTCCCATAGAAACTACACAGAAGTATTCTCTGAAACTTCTCTCTATTCTGTGCATTCATCTCACAGAGTAGAAACTTGCTTTTGATTCAGCAGTTTTGAAACACTCTTTTTGAAGAATCTGCAAGTGGGCATTTGGGGAGCTTTCAGGCCTACAGTGATAAATGAAATATCTTCAAGTAAAAGCTACACAGAATACTTCTGTGAAAATTCTTTCTATTCTCTGCATTCATCTCACACAGTTGAACCTTTCTTTTGATTGAGCAGTTTTGAAACACTCTTTTTGTACAATCTGCAAGTGGCCATTTGGAGCGCATGAGTCCTATCGTGGAAAAAGGAATAACTTCAAATAAAAATTACACAGAAGTAATCTGTGAAACTTCTTTCTGAACTGTGCATTCACCTCAGAGTTTGGAATCTTTCTTTGGATTGTGCAGCTTTGAAACAGCCTTTTTGCAGAATCTGCAATTGGACATTTGGAGAGCGTTGAGACCTATGGTGAAAAAAGAAATATCTTCCCATAAAAACTACACGGAAGCATTCTGTGAAACTTCTTTCTGATCTGTGCATTCATCTGACAGAGTTGAACCTTACTTCTCACTGACGAGTTTTGAAACACTCTTTTTGTAGAATCTGCAAGTGGACACTTGGAGAACATTGATTCGTATATTCAAAAACGAAATATCTTCCCCTAAAAACTACACAGAAGCACTCTTTGAAACTTTTCTCTCTTCTGTGCATTCATCCCACAAAGGTGAACCTATCTTTTGATGGAGCACTTTTGAAACACTCTTTTTGTAGAATCTACAAGTGGACATTTGGAGTGCTTTGAGGCCTAGGTGAGAAATGACATATCTTCAAACAAAAACTACACAGAAACATGATGTGAAACTTCTTTAGATCTGTGCATTCATCTAACAGAGTTGAACGTTTGTTTTGATTGAGCTCTTTTGAAGCACTCTTTTTATAGAATCTGCAAGTGGACATTTGGAGAACATTGAGGCCTACGGTGAAAAACGAAATATCTTCCCATAAAAGCTACACAGAAGCATTCTGTGAAACTTTTCTCTGTTCTGTGCATTCATCTCTCAGAGTAGAAGGTTCCTTTAGATTGAGCAGTTTCGAAATACTCTTTTTCTGTAATCTGCAAGTGGACATTTGGAGAGCTATGAGGCCTGTGGTGAAAATAGGAATATCTTCAAGTAAAAACTACACAGAATACTTCTGTGCAAATTCTCTCTATTCTATGCATTCATTTCACAGATTTGAACCTTCTTTTTCATTGAGCTGTTTTGAATCACTCTTTTTTTATAAACTGAAAATGGACATTTGGATCCCTTTGAGGCCTATCGTGGAAAAAGGAATATCTTCAAATAAAAACTACACACAAGTAATCTGTGAAACTTCTTTATGAACTGTGCATTCATTTCAGGGAGTTGAACCTTTCTTTTGATTGTGCAGCCTTGAAACAGGCTTTTTGAAGAATCTGCATTTGGACATTAGGAGAGCATTGAAGCCTGTGGTGTAAAAAGAAATATTGTACCGTGAAAATGACTCGAAAGCATTCTGTGGAACTTCTTTTTGATATGTGCATTCATCTAACACAGTTGAACCTTACTTTTGTTGTTCTTTTTTTGTTTGTTTTTGAGACGGAATCTTGCTCTGTTGCCCAGGCTGGAGTTCAGTGGAGCAGTCTCGGCTCACTGCAAGCTCCACCTCCTGGGTTCACGCCATTCTCCCACCTCAGCCTCTCCAAGTAGCTGGGACTACAGGCCCCCACCACAACGCCCAGCTAATTTTTTTTGTATTTTTGGTAGAGACGGGGTTTCACCGTGGTCTCCATGTCCTGACCTCATGATCTGCCCGCCTCAGCCTTCCAAAGTGCTGGGATTACAAGCGTGAGCCACCGCGCCTGGCCTGAACCTTACTTCTGATTGAGCAGCTTTGAAACACTCTTTTTGTAGAATCTACCAGTGGACATTTGGAGAACTTTGAGGCCCATAGTGAAAAACGAAATATCTTTCCATAAAAACTACACAAAAGAATTCTGTGTAAATTTTCTCTAATCTGTGCATTCGTCTCACAGAGATGAACATATATTTTGATGGAGTACTTCTGAAACACTCTTTTTGTAGAATGTGCAAGTGGACATTTGGAGCGCTTTCAGGCCTATAGTGGAAAAAGGAATATCTTCAAATAAAAACTACACAGATGCATTCCGTGAAACTTCTTTCTCATCTGTGCATTCATCTAACAGTGTTGAAATTTTCTTTTGAGTTCACAGTTTTGAAACACTGTTTTTGTAAAATCTGCAGGTGGACATTTGGAGAATATTGAGGCCTATGGTGAAAAACGAAATATCTTCCCTTAAAATCTACACAGAAGTATTGTGTGAAACTTCTTTCTATTCTTTTCATTAATCTCAAAGAGTAGAACCTTTCTTTGGTTGAGCAGTTTTGAAACACTCTTTTTGTAGAATCTGCAAGCAGACATTTGGAGCGCTTTGAGGCGTATTGTGGAAAAAGGAATATCTTCAAATAAAAACTACACAGAAGGATTCTGTGAAAGTACTTTCTGATCTGTGCATCCATCATACAGAGTTGAACCTTTCTTTTGATTGAGCTGTTTTGAAACACTCTTTTTGTAGAGTCTGCAAGTGGACATTTGGGGAACATTGAGGCCTACGGTAGAAAATGAAATATCTTCCCATAGAAACTACACAGAAGTATTCTCTGAAACTTCTCTCTATTCTGTGCATTCATCTCACAGAGTAGAAACTTGCTTTTGATTGAACAGTTTTGAAACACTCTTTTTGAAGAATCTGCAAGTGGACATTTGGGGAGCTTTCAGGCCTACAGTGAAAAATGAAATATCTTCAAGGAAAAGCTACACAGAATACTTCTGTGAAAAGTCTTTCTATTCTCTGCATTCATCTCACACAGTTGACCCTTTCTTTTGATTGAGCAGTTTTGAAACACTCTTTTTGTACAATCTGCAAGTGGCCATTTGGATTGCGTGAGTCCTATCGTGGAAAAAGGAATAACTTCAAATAAAAATTACACAGAAGTAATCTGTGAAACTTCTTTCTGAACTGTGCATTCACCTCAGAGTGTGGAATATTTCTTTGGATTGTGCAGCTTTGTAACAGCCTTTTTGCAGAATCTGCAACTGGACATTTGGAGAGCGTTGTGACCTACGGTGAAAAAGGAAATATCTTCCCATAAAAACTACACGGAAGCATTCTGTGAAACTTCTTTCTGATCTGTGCATTCATCTAACAGAGTTGAACCTTACTTTTGATTGAGCAGTTCTGAAACACTCTTTCTGTAGAATCTGCAAGTGGATATTTGGAGAATATTGAGACCTATAGTGAAAAACGAAATATCTTCCATAAAAACTACCCAGAAGCATTCTGTGAAACTTTTCTCTGTTCTGTACATTCATCTCCCAGAGATGAACCTATCTTTTGATTGAGCAGTTTTGAAACACTCTTTTTGTAGAATCTGCAATTGAACATTTGGAGCACTTTGAGGCCTATCGTGAAAAAAGGAATATGTTCAATTAAAAACTACACGGACGCGTTCTGTGAAACTTCTTTCTGATCTGTGCATTCATCTGACAGAGTTGAACCTTACTTCTGATTGAGCAGTTTTGAAACACTCTTTTTGTAGAATCTGCAAGTGGACATTTGGAGAACATTGAGTCTCGTATTGAAAAACGAAATATCTTCCCCTAAAAACTACACAGAATCACTCTTTGAAACTTTTCTCTCTTCTGTGCATTCATCCCACAGAGGTGAAACTATCTTTTGATGGAGCACTTTTGAAACACTCTTTTTGTAGAATCTACAAGTGGACATTTGGAGCGCTTGGAGGCCTATGGTGAGAAATGACATATCTTCAAATAAAAACTACGCAGAAACATTCTGTGAAACTTCTTTCTGACCTGTGCATTCATCTAACAGAGTTGAACCTTTGTTTTGATTGAGCTGTTTTGAAACACGCTTTTTGTATAATGTGCAAATGGACATTTGGAGTATTTTGAGGCGTACGGTGTAAAACGAAGTATCTTCCCTTAAAAACTGCAGAGAAGCATTGTGTGAAACTTCTTTCTATTGTTTTCATTCATCCCAACGAGTAGGACCTTTCTTTTGATTGAGCAGTTTTGAAACACTCTTTTTGTAGAATCTGCAAGTGGACATTTGGAGATCTTTGAGGCCTATGGTGAAAAACGAAATATCTTCAAGTAAAAACTACACAGAATACTTCTGTGAAAATTCTTTCTATTCTCTGCATTCATCTCACAGAGTGGAACCTTTCTTTTGATTGAGCAGTTTTGAAGCACTCTTTTTGTATAAATTGCAATTGGACATTTAGAGTGCTTTGAGACCTATAGTGGAAAATGGAGAATCTTCAAATATAAACTACACAGAAGTAATCTGTGAAACTTCTTAATGAACTGTGCATTCATCCCAGAGAGTGGAAACTTTCTTTTGTTTGAGCAGTTTTAAAACACTCTTTTTGTAGAATCTGCGAGTGGACATTTGGAGAACATTGAGGCCTATGGTGGAAAATGAAATATCTTCCCACAAAAACTACACAGAAGCATTCTGTGAAACTTCTTTCTAATCTGTAGATTCAGCTCACAGAGTAGAAACTTTCTTTTGACTGATCAGTTTTGAAACAATCTTGTTGTAGAATCTGCAAGTGGTCATTTGGAGCGCTTTGAGGCCTTTCATGAAAAAAAGGTATATCTTCAAATAAAAATGATACAGAAGCATTCCGTGAAACTTCCTTCTGATCTGTGCATTCACCTCACTGAGTTGAATCTTACTTTTGATTGAGCAGTTTTGAAACACTCTTTTTGTAGAATCTGCCAGTGTACATTTGGAGAACTTTGAGGCCCATAGTGAAAAATGAAATATCTTCCCATAAAAAATACACAAAAGAAATCTGTGAAAATTTTCCCTATTCTGTGCATTCGTCTCAGAGAGATGAACATATCTTTTGATGGAGCACTTCTGAAACACTCCTTTTGTAGAATGTGCAAGTGGACATTTGGAGCGCTTTCAGGCCTATAGTGGAAAAAGGAATATCTTCAAATAAAAACTACACAGATGCATTCTGTGAAACTTCTTTCTCATCTGTGCATTCATCTAACAGAGTTGAAATTTTCTTTTGAGTTCACAGTTTTGAAACACTGTTTTTGTAAAATCTGCAGGTGGACATTTGGAGAATATTGAGGCCTATGGTGAAAAACGAAATATCTTCCCTTAAAATCTACACAGAAGTATTGTGTGAAACTTCTTTCTGTTCTTTTCATTAATCTAAAAGAGTAGAACCTTTCTTTCGCTGAGCAGTTTTGAAACACTCTTTTTGTAGAATCTGCAAGGAGACATTTGGAGCACATTGAGGCGTATCGTGGAATAAGGAATATCTTCAAATAAAAACTACACAGAAGGATTCTGTGAAACTAATTTCTGATCTGTGCATTCATCATACAGAGTTGAACCTTTCTTTTGATTGAGCTGTTTTGATACATTCTTTATGCAGAGTCTGCAAGTGGACATTTGGGGAACATTGAGGCCTATGGTAGAAAATGAAATATCTTCCCATAGAAACTACACAGAAGTATTCTCTGAAACTTCTCTCTATTCTGTGCATTCATCTCACAGAGTAGAAACTTGCTTTTGATTCAGCAGTTTTGAAACACTCTTTTTGAAGAATCTGCAAGTGGGCATTTGGGGAGCTTTCAGGCCTACAGTGATAAATGAAATATCTTCAAGTAAAAGCTACACAGAATACTTCTGTGAAAATTCTTTCTATTCTCTGCATTCATCTCACACAGTTGAACCTTTCTTTTGATTGAGCAGTTTTGAAACACTCTTTTTGTACAATCTGCAAGTGGCCATTTGGAGCGCATGAGTCCTATCGTGGAAAAAGGAATAACTTCAAATAAAAATTACACAGAAGTAATCTGTGAAACTTCTTTCTGAACTGTGCATTCACCTCAGAGTTTGGAATCTTTCTTTGGATTGTGCAGCTTTGAAACAGCCTTTTTGCAGAATCTGCAATTGGACATTTGGAGAGCGTTGAGACCTATGGTGAAAAAAGAAATATCTTCCCATAAAAACTACACGGAAGCATTCTGTGAAACTTCTTTCTGATCTGTGCATTCATCTGACAGAGTTGAACCTTACTTCTCACTGACGAGTTTTGAAACACTCTTTTTGTAGAATCTGCAAGTGGACACTTGGAGAACATTGATTCGTATATTCAAAAACGAAATATCTTCCCCTAAAAACTACACAGAAGCACTCTTTGAAACTTTTCTCTCTTCTGTGCATTCATCCCACAAAGGTGAACCTATCTTTTGATGGAGCACTTTTGAAACACTCTTTTTGTAGAATCTACAAGTGGACATTTGGAGTGCTTTGAGGCCTAGGTGAGAAATGACATATCTTCAAACAAAAACTACACAGAAACATGATGTGAAACTTCTTTAGATCTGTGCATTCATCTAACAGAGTTGAACGTTTGTTTTGATTGAGCTCTTTTGAAGCACTCTTTTTATAGAATCTGCAAGTGGACATTTGGAGAACATTGAGGCCTACGGTGAAAAACGAAATATCTTCCCATAAAAGCTACACAGAAGCATTCTGTGAAACTTTTCTCTGTTCTGTGCATTCATCTCTCAGAGTAGAAGGTTCCTTTAGATTGAGCAGTTTCGAAATACTCTTTTTCTGTAATCTGCAAGTGGACATTTGGAGAGCTATGAGGCCTGTGGTGAAAATAGGAATATCTTCAAGTAAAAACTACACAGAATACTTCTGTGCAAATTCTCTCTATTCTATGCATTCATTTCACAGATTTGAACCTTCTTTTTCATTGAGCTGTTTTGAATCACTCTTTTTTTATAAACTGAAAATGGACATTTGGATCCCTTTGAGGCCTATCGTGGAAAAAGGAATATCTTCAAATAAAAACTACACACAAGTAATCTGTGAAACTTCTTTATGAACTGTGCATTCATTTCAGGGAGTGGAATCTTTCTTTTGATTGTGCAGCCTTGAAACAGGCTTTTTGAAGAATCTGCAATTGGAAATTAGGAGATCATTGAAGCCTATGGTGTAAAAAGAAATATTGTACCGTGAAAACGACTCGAAAGCATTCTGTGGAACTTCTTTTTGATATGTTCATTCACCTAACACAGTTGAACCTTACATTTTTTGTTGTTTTTTTTTTTTTGAGACCGAATCTCGCTCTGTCGCCCAGGTTGGAGTGCAGTGGCACAGTCTCGGCTCACTGCAAGCTCCGCCTCCTGGGTTCACGCCATTCTCCTGCCTCAGCCTCTCCCAGTAGCTGGGACTACAGGACCCCGCCACAACGCCCGACTAATTTTTTTTTTATTTTTGGTAGAGACGGGGTTTCACCGTGGTCTCCATGTCTTGAGCTCATGATCCACCTGCCTCAGCCTCCCAAAGTGCTGGGATTACAAGCGTGAGCCACTGTGCCCAGCCTGAACCTTACTTTTGATTGAGCAGTTTTGAAACACTCTTTTTGTAGAATCTGCAAGCAGACATTTGGAGTGCATTGAGGCGTATCGTGGAAAAAGGAATATCTTCAAATAAAAACTACACAGAAGGATTCTGTGAAAGTACTTTCTGATCTGTGAATTCATCTAACAGAGAAGAAACTCTTTTGATTGAGCAGGTTTGAAACACTCTTTTTGTAGAATCTGCAAGTGGACATTTGGAGATCTTTGAGGCCTATGGTGAAAAACGAAATATCTTCAAGTAAAAACTACACAGAATACTTCTGTGAAAATACTTTCTGTTCTCTGCATTCATCTCACAGAGTGGAACCTTTCTTTTGATTGAGCAGTTTTGAAACACTCGTTTTGTATAAACTGCAAGTGGACATTTAGAGTGCTTTGAGGCCTATTGTGGAAAATGGAATATCTTCAAATATAAACTACACAGAAGTAGTCTGTGAAACTTCTTTATGAACTATGCATTCATCCCAGAGAGTGGAATCTTTCTTTTCTTTGAGCAGTTTTGAAACACTCTTCTTGTAGAATCTGCAAGTGGACATTTGGAGAACATTGAGGCCTACGGTGAAAAACAAAATATCTTCTCACAAAAACTACACAGAAGCATTCTGTGAAATTTCTTTCTAATCTGTTGATTCAGCTCACAGAGTAGAACCTTTCTTTTGACTGAGCAATTTTGAAACAATCTTCTTGTAAAATCTGCAAGTGGACATTTGGAGCGCTTTGAGGCCTTTCATGGAAAAAGGTATATCTTCAAATAAAAATGATACGGAAGCATTCTGTGAAACTTCCTTCTGATCTGTGCATTCACCTCACTGAGTTGAACCTTACTTTTGATTGAGGTGTTTTGAAACACACTTTTTGTACAATCTGTAAGTGGATATTTGGAGAATATTGAGGCCTACAGTGAAAAAGGAAATATCTTCCCATTAAAACTACACAGAAGCATTCTGTGAAACTTCTTTCTGATCTGTGCATTCATCTAACAGAGTAGAACATTTCTTTTGATTGAGCAGTTTTGAGACACTCTTTTTGTAGAATCTGCAAGTGGACATTTGGAGATCTTTGAGGCCTATGGTGAAAAACGAAATATCACCAAGTAAAAACTACTCAGAATACTTCTGTGGAAATTCTTTCTATTCTCTGCATTCATCTCACAGAGTTGAACCTTTCTTTTGGTTGTTCAGGTTTGAAACTCTCTGTTTGTATAAACTGCAAGTGGACATTTGGAGCGCTTTGAGGCCTATCGCGGAAAATGGAATATCTTCAAAAAAAAAACTACACGGAAGTAATCTGTGAATCGTCTTTATGTCTGTGCATTCATCTCAGAGAGTGGAAAGTTTCTTTTGATTTTTCCGCTTTGAAACACGCTTTTTGTAGAAACTGCAATTGGACATTTCTAGGGCATTGAGGCCTAGGGTGAAAAAGGAAATATCTGCCCATAAAAACTACACGGAAGCATTCTGTGAAACTTCTTTCTGATCTGTGCAATCATCTAACAGATTTGAACGTTACTTTTGATTGAGCAGTTTTGAATCACTCTTTTTGGAGAATCTGCAAGTGGACATTTGGAGAACATTGAGGCCTACGGTGAAAAACGAAATATGTTCCATTAAAATCTACACAGAAGCATTCTGTGAAACTTCTTTCTCTTCTGTTCATTCATCTTATAGAGTAGAACCTTTCTTTTAACTGAGCAGTTTTGAAGCACTCTTTTTGTAGAATCTGCATGTGGACATTTGGAGCGCTTTGAGGCCTATCTTGTTAAAAGGAATATCTTTAAATAAAAACTACACAGAAGCATCCTGTGAAACTTCTTTCTGATATATGCATTCATCCCACTGAGTTCAACTTTTCTTTTGGTTGATCTGTTTTGAAACACTCTTTTTGTAGAATCTGCAAGTGGATATTTGGAGAACATTGAGGCATATGGTGAAAAACGAAATATCTTCCCATTAAAACTACACAGAAGCATTCTGTGAAACTTCTTTCTGATCTGTGCATTCATCTAACAGAGTAAAACCTTTCTTTTGATTGAGCAGTTTTGAAACACTCTTTTTGTAGAATCTGCAAGTAGACATTTGGAGAACCTTGAGGCCTACGGTGAGAAATGAAATATCTTCCCATAAAAACTAGACGGAAGCATTCTGTGAAACTTCTTTCTGATCTGTGCATTCATCTAATGGAGTTGAACCTTACTTGTGATTGAGCATTTCTGAAACTCTCTTTTAGTAGAATCTGCAAGTGGACATTTAGAGAACATTGAGGCCTACGGTGAAAAAGGAATTATCAGGGGTGGAGCCAAGATGGCCTAATACGAACAGCTCCAGTCTCCTGCTCCCAGCCTGAGCGACACAGAAGACGGGTGATTTCTGCATTTCTGCTTGAGGTACCGGTTTCATCTCACTAGGGAGTGCCAAACAGTGGGTGCAGGACAGTCAGTGAAGCGCACTGTGCGTGAGCCATAGCAGGGCGAGGCATTGCCTCACTCGGGAAGTGCAAGGGTTCAGGGAGTTCCCTTTCCTTGTCAAAGAAAGGGGTAACAGATGGCACCTGGAATATCAGGTCAGTCCCACCCTAATACTGCACTTTTCCAAGGGGCCTGGAAAACGACACACTAGGAGATGGTGTCCCGCACCTGGCTTGGAGGGCCCTATGCCCATGAAGTCTCACTGATTGCTAGCACAGCAGTCTGAGATCAAGCTGCAAGGTGGCAGCAAGGCTGGGGGAGGGGCGCCCGCCATTGCCCAGGCTTGCTTTGGTAAACAAAGCAGCCAGGAAGCTCGAACTGAGTGGAGCCCACCACAGCTCAAGGAGGCCTGCCTGCCTCTGTAGGCTCCACCTCTTGGGGCAGGGCACAGATACTTCTCGAGAAGAGCAAATCCAAGACACATAATTGTCAGATTCACCAAAGTTGAAATGAAGGAAAAAATATTAAGGGCAGCCAGAGAGAAAGGTCGGGTTACCCACAAAGGGAAGCCCATCAGACTAGTCAGCAGGAACCTCCACAGACTTAAATGTCACTGTCTGACTAACAGCTTTGAAGAGAGTAGTGGTTCTCCCAGCAGGCAGCTGGAGATCTGAGAATGATCAGACTGCCTCCTAATGTGGGTCCCTCACCCCTGAGCAGCCTAACTGGGAGGCACCCCCCCAGTAGGGACAGACTGACACCTCACTCAGCTGGGTACTCCTCTGAGACAAAATTTCCAGAGGAACTATCAGACAGCTGAATTATTGGTCTCACGAAAATCCGCAGTTCTACAGCCACCACTGCTGACACCCGGCCCAACAGGTTCTGGAGTGGACATCTAGTAAATTCCAACAGACCTCCAGCTGAGGGTCCTGTGTGGTAGAAGGAAAACTAACAAACAGAAAGGACATACACACCAAAAACCCATCTGTACATCACCATCATCAAAGACCAAAAATAGTTTAAACCACAAAGATGGGGAAAAAACAAAGCAGAAAAACTGGAAACTCTAAAAAGCAGAGCACCTCTCCTCCTTCAAAGGAACGCAGTTCCTACCAGCAATGGCACAAAGCTGGATGGAGGATGACTTTGACGAGTTGAGAGAAGAAGGCTTCAGACGATCAAACTACTCTGAGCTACGGGAGGAAATTCAAAACAATAGCAAAGAAGTTAAAAACTTTGAAAAAAAATTAGAAGAATGGATAACTAGAATAACCAATGGAGAGAAGGGCTTAAAGGAGCTGATGGAACTGAAAGTCAAGTTTCGAGAACTACGTGAATATTGCAGAAGCCTCAGTAGCAGATGCAGTCGACTGGAAGAAAGGGTATCACTGGCGGAAGATGAAATGAATGAAATGAAGAGAAAAGGGAAGTTTAGAGAAAAAAGAATAAAAGGAAATGAACAAAGCCTCCAAGAAACTTGGGACTATGTGAAAAGACCAAACCTAAGTCTGATTGGTGTACCTGAAAATGACGGGGAGAATGGAACCGAGTTGGAAAACACTCTGCAAGATATTTTCCAGGAGAACTTCCCCAATCTAGCAAGGCAGGCAAACATTAAGATTCAGGAAATACAGAGAACGCCACAAAGATAATCCTCGAGAAGAGCAACTCCAAGACACATAATTGTCAGATTCACCAAAATTGAAATGAAGGAAAAAATGTTAAGGGCAGCCAGAGAGAAAGGTCGGGTTACCCACAAAGGGATAACAGCTGATCTCTTGGCAGAAACTCTACAAGCCAGAGGAGAGTGGGGGCCGATATTCAACATTCTTAAAGAAAAGAATTTTCAACCCAGAATTTCATATCCAGCCAAACTAAGCTTCACAAGTGAAGGAGAAATAAAATACTTTACAGACAAGCAAATGCTGAGTAATTTTGTCACCACCAGGCCTGCCCTAAAAGAGCTCCTGAAGGAAGCATTAAACATGGAAAGGAAAAACCGGTACCAGCCACTGCAAAACCATGCCAAATTGTAAAGACCATTGAGGTTAGGAAGAAACTGCATCAACTAACGAGCAAGCTAACCAACTAACATCATAATGACAGGATCAGATTCACACATAACAATATTAATGTTAAATGTAAATGGGCTAAATGCTCCAATTAAAAGACACAGACTGGCAAACATGATAAGGAGTCAGGACCCATCAGTGTGCTGTATTCAGGAAACCCATCTCACATGCAGAGACCCACATAGACTCAAAATAAAGAGATGGAGGAAGATCTATCAATCAAATGGAAAACAAGAAAAGGCAGGGGTTGCAATCCCAGTATCTGATAAAATAGACTTTAAACCAACAAAGATCAAAAGAGACAAAGAAGGCCATTATATAATGGTAAAGGGATCAATTGAACAAGAAGAGCTGACTATCCTAAATATATATGCACCCAACACAGGAGTACCCAGATTCATAAGGCAAGTCCTGAGTGACCTACAAAGGGACTTAAGCTCCCACACAATAATAATGGGAGATTTTAACACCCCACTGTCAACATTAGACAGATCAAAGAGACAAAAAGTTAACAAGGATATCCAGGAATTGAACTCAGCTCTACACAAAGTGGACCTAATAGACATCTACAGAACTCTCCACCTCAAATCAACAGAATATACGTTTTTTCAGCACCACACCACACCTCTTCCAAAATTGACCACATAGTTGGAAGTAAAGCTCTCCTCAGCAATTGTAAAAGAACAGAAATTATAACAAACAGTCTCTCAGACCACAGTGCAATCAAACTAGAACTCAGGATTAAGAAACTCACTCAAAACCGCTCAACTACATGGAAACTGAACAACCTGCTCCTGAATGACTATTGGGTACATAATGAAATGAAGGCAGAAATAAAGATGTTCTTTGAAACCAACGAGAACAAAGACACAACATACCAGAATCTCTGGGACACGTTCAAAGCAGTGTGTAGAGGGAAATTTTTAGCACGAAATGCCCACAAGAGAAAGCAGGAAAGATCCAAAATTGACACCCTAACATCACAATTAAAAGAAATAGAAAAGCAAGAGCAAACAGATTCAAAAGCTTGCAGAAGGCTAGAAATAACTAAAATCCGAGTGGAACTGAAGGAAATAGAGACACAAAAAACCCTTCAAAAATTAATCAATCCAGGAGCTGGTTTTTTGAAAAGATCAACAAAATTGATAGACCATTAGCAAGACTAATAAAGAAGAAAAGAGAGAAGAATCAAATAGATGCAATAAAAAATGAAAACGGGGATATCACCACCAATCCCACAGAAATACAATCCACCATCAGAGAATACTGCAACCACCTCTATGCAAATAAACTAGAAAATCTAGAAGAAATGGATAAATTCCTCGACAAATACACACTCCCAAGACTAAATCAGGAAGAAGCTGAATCTCTGAATAGACCAAAAACAGGTTCTGAAATTGTGGCAATAATCAATAGCTTACCAACCAAAAAGAATCCAGGACCTGATGGATTCACAGCCGAATTCTACCAGATGTACAAGGAGGAACTGGTACCATTCCTTCTGAAACTATTCCAATCGATAGAAAAAGAGGGAATCCTCCCTAACACATTTTATGAAGCCAGCATTGTCCTGATACCAAAGCCTGGCAGAGATATAACCAAAAAAGAGAATTTCAGACCAATATCCTTGATGAACATTGATGCAAAAATCCTCAATAAAATACTGACAAACCGAATCCAGCAGCACATCAAAAAGCTTATCCACCATAATCAAGTGGGCTTCATCCCTGGGATGCAAGGCTGGTTCAACATGCGCAAATCAATAAATGTAATCCAGCATATAAACAGAACCAAAGACAAAAACCACATGATTATCTCAATAGATGCAGAAAAGGTCTTTGACAAAATTCAACAACCCTTCATGCTAAAAACTCTCAAGAAATTAGGTATTGATGGGACATATCTCAAAATAATAAGAGCTATCTACAACAAAGTCACAGCCAATATCATACTGAATGGGCAAAAACTGGTAGCGTTCCCTCTGAAAACTGGCACAAGACAGGGATGCCCTCTCTCACCACTCCTATTCAACATAGGGCTGGAAGTTCTGCCCAGAGCAATCAGGCAGGAGAAGGAAATAAAGGGTATTCAATTAGGAAAAGAGGAAGTCAAATTGTCCGTGTTTGCAGATGACATGATTGAATAGCTAGAAAATCCCATTGTCTCAGGCCAAAATCTCCTTAAGCTGATCAGCAAATTCAGCAAAGTCTCAGGATACAAAATCAATGTACAAAAATCACAAGCATTCTTGTACACCGATCACAGACAAACAGAGAGCCAAATCCTGAGTGAACTCCCAGTCACAATTGCTTCAAAGAGAATAAAATACGTAGGAATCCAACTTACAAGGTATGTGAAGGACCTTTTCAAGGAGAACTACGAACCACTGGTCAAGGAAATAAAAGAGGATACAAACAAATGGAAGAACATTCCATGCTCATGGGTTGGAAGAATCAATATAGTGAAAATGGCCATACTGCCCAAGGTAATTTATAGATTCAATGCCATCCCCATCAGGCTACCAATGACTTTCTACACAGAATTGGAAAAAACTACTTTAAAGTTCATATGGAACCAAAAAAGAGCCCGCATCACCAAGTCAATCCTAAGACAAAAGAACAAAGCTGGAGGCATCATGCTACCTGACTTCAAACTATACTACAAGGCTACAGTAACCAAAACAGCATGGTACTGGTATCACAACAGAGACATAGATCAATGGAACAGAACAGAGCCCTCAGAAATGATACCGCATATCTACAACTATCTGATTTTTGACAAACCTGGCAAAAACAAGAAATGGGGAAAGTATTCTCTATTTAATAAATGGTGCTGGGAAAACTGGCTAGCCATATGTAGAAAGCTGAAACTGGATCCCTTCCTTACATGTTATACAAAAATTAACTCAAGATGGATTAAAGACTTAAATGTTAGACCTAAAACCATTAAAATCCAACAAGAAAACCTAGGAAATACCATTCAGCACATAGGCATGGGCAAGGACTTCATGTCTAAAACACCAAAAGCAATGGCAACAAAAGCCAAAATGGACAAATGGGATCTAATTAAATTAAAGAGCTTCTGCACAGCAAAAGAAGTTACCATCAGAGTGAACAGGCAACCTAAAGAATGGGAGAAAATTTTTGCAACCTACTCATCTGACAAAGGGCTAATATCCAGAATCTACAATGAACTCAAACAAATTTACAAGAATAAAAACAAACAACCCCATCAAAAAGTGGGCAAAGGACATGAACAGACACTTCTCAAAAGAAGACATTTATGCAGCCAAAAAACACATGTAGAAATGCTCATCATCACTGGCCATCAGAGAAATGCAAATCAAACCACAGTGAGATACCATCTCACACCAGTTAGAATGGCCATCATTAAAAAGTCAGGAAACAACAGGTGCTGGAGAGGTTGTGCAGAAATAGGAACACTTTTACACTGTTGATGGGACTGTAAACTAGTTCAACCATTGTGGAAGTCAGTGTGGCGATTCCTCAGGGATCTAGAACTAGAAATACCATTTGACGCAGCCATCCCATTACTGGGTATATACCCAAAGGTGTATAAATCATGCTGCTATAAAGACACATGCACACGTATGTTTATTGCAGCACTATTCACAATAGCAAAGAGTTGGAACCAACCCAAATGTCCAACAACGATAGACTGGATTAAGAAAATATGGCACATATACACCATAGAATACTATGCAGCCATAAAAAATGATGAGTTCATGTCCTTTGTAGGGACATGGATGAATCTGGAAAACATCATTCTCAGTAAACTATCACAAGGACAAAAAACCAAACACACCATGTTCTCACTCATAGGTGGGAATTGAACAATGAGAACTCATGGACACAGGAAGGGGAACATCACACTCCGGGGACTGTTGTGGGGTTGGGGGAGAGGGGAGGGACAGCATTAGGAGATATACCTAATGCTAAATGACGAGTTAATGAGTGCAGGAAATCAACATGGCACATGGACACATATGTAACAAACCTGCATATTGTGCACATATACCCTAAAACCTAAAGTATAATAATAAAAAATAAAAAAAAAAGAAACAGGCTTTTCATAAAATCTGCAATTGGACATTTCTAGAGCATTGAGGCCTATGCGGAAAAAAGAAATATCTTCCCATAAAAACTACACGGAAGCATTCTCTGAAACTTCTTTTTCTTCTGTTCATACATCTCACAGAGTAGAAACTTTCTTTTGATAGAGCAGTTTGGAAACACACTTTTTGTAGAATCTGCAAGTGGACAATTGGAGCGCTTTGAGGCCTATCGTGGAAAAAGAAATATCGTCAAATAAAAACTACACGGAAGCATTCTGTGAAACTTCTTTCTGATCTCTGCATTGATCTAAGTGAGTTGAACCTTTATTTGATTGAGCTGTTTTGAAACACTCTTTTTGTTGAATCTGCAAGTGGATATTTAGAGAATATAGAGGCCTACGGTGAAAAACGAACTATGTTCCCATTAAAACTACACAAAAGCATTCTGTGAAACTCCTTTCTATTCTGTCATTCATCTAACAGAGTAGAACCTTTCTTTTGATTGAGCAGTTTTGAAACACTCTTTTTGTAGAATCGGCTAGTGGACATTTGGAGATCTTCGAGGCCTATGGTGAAAAACGAAATATCTTCAAGTAAAAACTACACAGAATACTTCCATGAAAATGGTTTCTATTCTCTGCATTCATCTCACTGGATGGAACTTTTCTTTAGATTGAGCAGTTTTGAAACACTCTTTTTGCATAAACTGCAAGTGGACAATTGGAGCGCTTTGAGGCCTATCGTGGAAAAAGGAATATCTTCAAATATAAACTAAACAGAAGTAATCTGTGAAACTCCTTTATGAACTGTGCATTCATCTCAGAGAGTGGACTCTTTCTTTTGATTTTTCAGCTTTTAAACAGGCTTTTCGTAGAATCTGCAGTTGGACATTTCCAGAGCATTGAGGCCTATGTTGAAAAAAGAAGTATCTTCCCATGAAAACTACAGAGAAGCCTTCTGTGAAACTTCTTTCTATTCTGTTCATTTATCTCACGGAGTAGAACTTTTCTTTGGATTGAACAGTTTTGAGACACTCTTTTTGTAGAATCTGCAAGTGGACATTTGGAGCTCTTTGATGCCTATTGTGGAAAAAGGTATATCTTCCAATAAAAACTAAACAGAAGCATTCTGTGAAACTTCTTTCGGATCTGTGCATTCATGTAACTGAGTTGAAACTTTCCTTTGATTGAGCTCTTTTGAAACACACTTTTTGTAGAAACTGCAAGTGTTTATTTGGAGAATATTGAGGCCTACGTTGAAAAACGAAATGTCTTCCCATAGAAACTAAACAGAAGCATTCTGTGAAACTTCTTTCTGATCTGTGCATTCATCTAACAGAGTATAATCTTTCTTTAGATTGAGCTGTTTTGAAACACTCTTTTTGTAGAATCTGCAAGTGGACATTTGGAGAACATTGTGGCTTATGGTGAAAAACGAAATATCATCCCATGGAAACTACACAGAAGCATTCTGTGAAACTTCTTTCTATTCTGCTCATTCATCTCACAGAGTAGAACCTTTCTTTCACTAAGCAGTTTTGAAACACTCTTTTTGTAGAATCTGCAAGTGGATCTTCGGAGCGCTTTGAGGCCTATCGTGGAAAAAGGAATATCTTCAAATAAAAACTACACAGATGCATTCAGTGAAACTTCTTTCTGATCTGTGCATTCATCTAAGTGTGTTAAAACTTTCTTTTGAGCTGTTTTAAAACACTCTTTTTGTAGAATCTGCAAGTGGATATTTCGAAAACATTGAGGCTTACAGTGAAAAACGAAATATCATCCCATTAAAACTACAGAGAATCATTCTGTGAAACTTCTTTCTGATCTGTGCCTTCATCTAACAGAGCAGAACATTTCTTTTGATTGATCATTTTTGAAACACTCTTTTTGTAGAAACTGCAAGTGTACATTTGGAGATCTTTGAGGCCTATGGTGAAAACAAAATGTCTTCAAGTAAAAACTGCACAGAATACTTCAGTGAAAATTATTTCTATTCTCTGCATTCATCTCACAGAGTTGAATCTTTCTTTTGATTGAGCAGTTTTGAAACACTCTTTTTGTATAATCTCCAAGTGTACATTTGGAGATCTTTGAGGCCTATGGTGAAAAATGAAATATCTTCAAGCAAAAACTACACAGAATACTTCTGTGAAATTTCTTTCTAGTCTCTACATTCATCTCACAGAGTGGAACCTTTCTTTTGATTGAGCAGTTTTGAAACACTCTTTTTGTGTAAACTGCAAGTGCACATTTGGAGCGCTTTGAGGCCTATCGTGGAAAAAGGAATACTTACACAGAAGTAATCTGAGAAACTTCTTTATGAACTGTGCGTTCATCTCAGAGAGTGGAACATTTCTTTGGACTGTTCAGCTTTGAAACAGGATTTTCGTAAAATCTGCAACTGGACATTTCTAGAGCATTGAGGCCTACGGTGAAAAAAGAAATATCTTCCCATAAAAACTACATGGAAGCATTCTGTGAAACTTCTTTCTATTCTTTTCATTCATCTCACAGAGTAGAAACTTTCTTTTGATTGAGAAGTTTGGAAACACACTTTTTGTAGAATCTGCAAGTGGACAATTGGAGCGCTTTGAGGCCTGACCCAGCCATCCCATTACTGGGTATATACCCAAAGGACTATAAATCATGCTGCTATAAAGACACATGCACACGTATGTTTATTGCGGCACTATTCACAATAGCAAAGAGTTGGAACCAACCCAAATGTCCAACAACGATAGACTGGATTAAGAAAATGTGGCACATATACACCATGGAATACTATGCAGCCATAAAAAATGATGAGTTCGTGTCCTTTGTAGGGACATGGATGAAACTGGAAAACATCATTCTCAGTAAACTATCGCAAGGACAAAAAACCAAACACCGCATGTTCTCACTCATAGGTGGGAATTGAACAGTGAGAACTCATGGACACAGGAAGGGGAACATCACACTCCGGGGACTGTTGTGGGGTGGGGGGAGGGGGGAGGGACAGCATTAGGAGATACACCTAATGCTAAATGACGAGTTAATGGGTGCAGGAAATCAACATGGCACATGGATACATATGTAACAAAACTGCACATTGTGCACATGTACCCTAAAACCCTAAAGTATAATAAAAAAAAAAGAAAAAAAAAAAATAAACATTAAAAAAAAAAAAAAAAAGAAAAGGAATATTGTCAAATAAAAACTACACAGAAGCATTCTGTGAAACTCCTTTCTGATATGTGCATTGATCTAACTGAGTTGAACCTTTCTTTTGATTGACCTGTTTTGAAACACTCTTTTTGTAGAATCTGCAAGTAGATATTTGGAGAATATTGCGGCCTACGGTGAAAAGCGGACTATGTTCCCATTAAAAGTACACAGAAGCTTTCTGTGAAACTTCTTTCTGATCTGTGCATTGATCTAACTGAGTTGAACCTTTCTTTTGATTGACCTGTTTTGAAACACTCTTTTTGTAGAATCTACAAGTGGCAATTTGGAGTGCTCTGAGGCCTATCGTGGAAAAAGGTATATCTTCAAATAAAAACTACACAGATGCATTCTGTGAAGGTATTTTCTGATCTGTGCATTCATCCAATTGAGGTGAACCTTTCTTTTCATTGAGCTGTTTAGAAACACTCTTTTTCTAGAATATACAAGGGGATATTTGGAGAATATTGAGGCATACAGTGTAAAACGAAATATCTTCCCCTTAAAACTACACAGAAGCATTCTGTGAAACAACTTTCTGATCTGTGGATTCATCTAACATAGTAGAATCTTTCTTTTCACAGAGCAGTTTGGAAACACTCTTTTTGTAGAATCTGCAAGTGGACATTTGGAGATCTTTCTGGCCAATGGTGAAAAATGAAATATCTTTAAGTAAAAACTACACAGAATACTTCAGTGAAATTTCGTTCTAGTCTCTGCATTCATCTCACAGTGTTGAACCTTTCTTTTGATTTGGTAGTTTTGAAACACTCTTTCTGTATAAACTGTAAGTGGACATTTGGAGCACTCTGAGGCGTATCATGGAAAAAGTAATATCGTCAGATAAAAACTACACAAAAGCAATCTGCGAAACTTCTTTCTGATCTGAGCATTGAAGAAACAGGGTTGAAACTTACTTTTGACTGAGTAGTTTTGAAACCCACTTTTTGTAGAATCTGCAAGTGGACATTTTGGGAAGATTGAGGCCTACGGTGAAAAAAGGAATATCTTCCCATAAAAACTACACGGAAGCATTCTGTGGAACTTCTTTGTGATCTGTTCATAGAAGTAACAGAGGTGAACTGTACTTTTGATTGAAAAGTTTTGGAACACTCTGTTTGTAGAATCTGCAAGTGGACATTTGGAGAACATTGAGGACTATGGTGTAAAACGAAATAACTTCCCATAAAAACTACACAGAAGCATTCCGTGAAACATCTTTCTATTCTGTTCATTCATCTCACAAAGTAGAACCTTTGTTTTGATGGAGCAGTTTTGAAGCACTCTTTTTGTAGAATCTGCAAGTGGACATTTAGAGAGCTTTGAGACCTATTGTGGAAAAAGGTGTATCTTCAAATTAAAACTACACAGAAGCATTCTGTGAAACTACTTTCTGATCTGTGCCTTCATGTAACAGAGTAAAAACTTTCTTTTGATTGAGCAGTTTTGAAACACTCTTCTTGTAGAATCTGCAAGTGGACATTTGGAGATCTCTGAGGCCTACTGTGAAAAATGAAATATCTTCAAGTAAAAGCTACACAGAATACTTCTGTGAAATTTCTTTCTATTCTCTGTATTCATCTCACAGTGTTGAACTGTTCTTTTAATTGGGTAGTTTTGAAGCACTCTTTCTGTGAAAACTGCAAGTGGACATATGGAGCGCTTCGAGGCCTATCGTGGAAAAAGGAATATCTTCAAATAAAAACTACACAGAAGCATTCTGTGAAACTTATTTCTGATCTGTGCATTCAACGAAGAGATTTGAACCTTACTTTGGATTGAGCGGTTTTGAAGCACTCTATTTGTAGAATCTGCAAGTGGACATTTGGAGAACACTGAGGCCTATGGTGAAAAAAGAAATATATTCCCACAAAAGCTACACGGAAGAATTCTATGAAACTTCTTTCTGATCTGTGCATTCAACTAACAGAATTTAACCTTAGTTTTGGTTGGGCAGTTTTGAAACACTCTATTTGCAGAATCTGCAAGCGGACAATTGGAGAACATTGAGGCCTACGGTGAAAAACGAAATATCTTCCCCTAAAAGCTTCATGGAAGCATTCTATGAAACTTCTTTCTGATCTGTGCATTCAACTAACAGAGTAGAACCTTACTTTTGATTGAGCAGTTTTGAAACACTCTATTTGTAGAATCTGCAAGTGAACATTTGGAGAACATCAAGGCCATGGTGAAAAACGAAATATCTTCCCATAAAAACTACACAGAAGCATTCTGTGAAACTCCTTTGTAATCTATTCATTCATCTCACAAAGTAGAACCTTTCTTTTGACTGAGCAGTTTGGAAACACTCTTTTTGTAGAATCTGTAGGTGGACATTTGGAGCGCATTGAGGCCTATCTTGACAAAATATATATCTTCAAATAAAAACTATAGAGAAGCATTCTGTGAAACTAATTTCTGATCTGTGCATTCACCTCACTGAGTTGATCCTTACTTTTGACTGAGCTGTTTTGAAATACTCTTTTTGTAGAATCTGCAAGTGGATATTTGGAGAATATTGAGGCATACGTTGTAAAATGAAATATGTTCCGCTTAAAACTACACAGAAGCATTCTGTGAAACTAATTTCTGACCTGTGCATTCATCTACCAGAGTAGAACCTTTCTTTTGATTGAGCAGTTTTGATACACTCTTTTTGTAGAATCTGCAAGTGGACCTTTGGAGATCTTTGAGGCCTATGGTGGAAAACGAAATATCTTCAAGTAAAAACTACACAGAATTCTTTTGTGAAATTTCTCTCTATTCTCAGAATTCATCGCACAGTATTGAATCTTCCTTTAGATTGGGTAGTTTTGAAACACTCTTTCTGTATAAACTGCAAGTGGACAATTGCAGCGCCTTGAGGCCTATTGCAGAAAAAGGAATATCTTCAACAAAAAGTACACAGAAGCATTCTGTGAAACTTCATTCTGACCTGTTTAATCAACTAACAGAGTTGAACCTTTCTTTTGATTGAGCAGTTTTGAAAAACTCTATTTGTAGAATCTGCAGGGGACATTTGGAGAACATTGAGGCCTACAGTGAAAAACGAAATATCTTCCCATAAAAACTACACAGAAGCATTCTGTGAAACTTCTTTCTGATCTCTGCATTCAACTAAGTGAGTTTAACCTAAGTGTTGATTGAGCAGTTTTGAAACCTCTATTTGTAGAATCTGCAATTGTACATTTGGAGAACATTGAGGCCTATGGTGAAAAACGAAATATCTTCAAGTAAAAACTACACAGAATACTTTTGTGAATTTTTTTTCTATTCTCTGCATTCATCTCACAGTGTTGAACCTTTCTTTTGATTGGGTAGTTTTGAAACACTCTTTCTGTATAAACTGCAAGCGGACATTTGGAGTGCTTTGATGCCTAACATGGAAAAAGGAATATCATCAAATAAAAACTACACAGAACCATTCTGTGAAACTTCTTTCTGATCTGTGTATTGAACTAACAGAGTGGAAACTTACTTCTGATTGAGCAGTTTTGAAACACACTTCTTGTAGAATCTGCAATTGGACATTTTGAGAAGTTTGAGGCCTATGGTAAAAAAATGGAATATCTTCCCATGAAAACTACACGGAAGCATTCTGTGAAACTTCTTTCAGATCTGTACATTCAACTAAGAGAGTTTAACATTACTTTTGATTGAGCAGTTTTGAAACACTCTATTTGCAGGATCTGCAAGTGGACATTTGGAGAACATTGAGGCCTATGGTGAAAAACGAAATAGCTTCCCCTAAAAACTACACGGAAGCATTCTGTGAAACTTCTTTCCGATCTGTGAATTCAACTAACAGAGTATAGCCTTACTTTTGATTGAGCAGTTTTGTGACATTCTATTTGTAGAATCTGCAAGTGGACATTTGGAGAACATCATGGCCAGGGTGAAAAACGAAATATCTTCCCATAAAAACTACACAGAAGCATTCTGTGATACTTCTTTCTATTCTATTCATTCATCACACAAAGCAGAACATTTCTTTTGACTGAGCAGCTTTGAAACACTCTTTTTGTAGAATCTGCAAGTGGACATTTGGACTGCTTTGGGGCCTATCGTGACAAAAGCTATATCTTCAAATAAAAACCACACAGAAGCATTCTGTGAAACTACTTTCTGATCTTTGCATTCATCTCACTGAGTTGATCTTTTCTTTTGAATGAGCTATTTTGAAACACTCTTTTTGTAGAATCTGTAAGGGGATATTTGGAGAATATTGAGGCATATGGTGTAAAACGAAATATCTTTCCCTTAAAACTACACAGAGGCATTCTGTGAAACTACTTTCTGATCTGTGCATTCATCTAACAGAGTAGAAAACTTCTTTTGATTGAGCAGTTTTGAAACACTCTTTTTGTAGAATCTGCAGGTGGACATTTGGAGATCTTTGAGGCCTATGGTGAAAAACGAAATATCTCCAAGGAAAAACAACACGGAATTCTTTTGTGAAATTTCTCTCTATTCTCTGAATTCATCACACCGTATTGAATCTTTCCTTTGATTGGGTAGTTTTGAAACACTCTTTCTATATAAACTGCAAGTGGACACTTGCAGCGCATTGAGGCCTATTGTGGAAAAAGGATTATCTTCAAAAAAAAATACACAGAAGTATTGTGTAAAACTTCTTTATGACCTGTGCAATCAACTAACAGAGTTGAACCTTGTTTTTGATTGAGCAGTTTTGAAACACTCTATTTGTAGAATCTGCAGGGGACATTTTGAGAACATTGAGGCCTATGGTGAAAAACGAAATATCTTCCCATAAAAACTACACAGAAGCATTCTGTGAAACTTCTTTCTGATTTGTGCATTCAGCTAAGAGAGTTTAACCTTAGTTTTGATTGAGCAGTGTTGAAACATCTATTTGTAGATTCTGCAATTGGACATTTGGAGAACATTGAGGCCTATGGTAAAAAACGAAAGAGCTTCCCCTAAAAACTACATGGAAGCACTCTGTGAAACTTCTTTCTGATCTGTGCATTCAACTAACAGAGTGGAACCTTACTTTTGATTGAGCAATTTTGAAACACTCTATTTGTAGAATCGGCAATTGGACATTTAAGAACTTTGAGGCCAGGGTATAAGATGAAATTTCCTCCCATAAAAACTACATAGAAGCATTCTATGAAACTTCTTTCTATTCTGTTCATTCATCTCACACAGTAGAATATTTCTTTTGACTGAGCAGTTTTGAAACACTCTTTTTGTAGAATCTGGAAGTGGACATTTGGAGCACTTTGAGGCCTATCGTGGAAAAAGGTATATCTTCAAATAAAAACTACACAGAAGCATTCTGTGAAACTACTTTCAGATCTGTGCATTGATATCACTGAGTTTATCCTTTCTTTTGATGGAGCTGTTTTGAAACTCTCCTTTTGTAGAATCTGCAAGGGGATATTTGGAGAATATTGAGGCATACGGTGTAAAACAAAATATCTTCCCCTTAAAACTACACAGAAGTATTCTGTGAAACTAATTTCTGATCTGTGAATTCATCTAACAGAGTAGAACCTTACTTTTGATTGAGCAGTTTTGAAACACTCTTTTTGTAGAATCTGCAAGTGGATACTTGAAGATCTTTGAGGCCTATGGTGAAATACGAAATATCTTCAAGTAAAAACTACACAGAATGCTTCTGTGAAATTTCATTCTATTCTGCGCATTCATCTCACAGTGTTGAACCTTTCTTTTTATTGGGATGTTTTGAAACACTATTTCTGTATAAACTATAAGTGGACATTTGGAGCGCTTGGAGGCCTATCCTGGAAAAAGGAATATCTTCAAATAAAAACTACACAGAAGCATTCTGTGAAACTTCTTTCTGATCTGTGCATTCAACTAACAGAGTTTAACCTTAGTTTTGATTAAGCAGTTTTGAAGCACTCTATTTGTTGAATCTGCAAGTGGACATTTGGAGAAAATTGAGGCCAATGGTGTAAAACGAAATATCTTCCCCTAAAAACTACATGGAAGCATTCTGTGCAACTTCTTTCTGATCTGTGCATTCAACTAACAGAGTTTAACCTTACATTTGACTGATCAGTTTTGAATCACTCTATTTGTAGTATCTGTAAGTGGACATTTGAAGAACATTGATGCCTACGTTTTAAAATGAAATATCTTCCCATAAAAACTACACAGAAGCATTCTGTGAAACTTCTTTCTGATCTCTGCATTCAACTAAGTGAGTTTAACCTTAGTTTTGATTCAGCAGTTTTGAAAACTCTATTTGTAGAATCTGCAATTGTACATTTGCAGAACATTCAGGCCTATGCTGAAAAACGAAATATCTTCAAGTAAAAACTACACGGAATATTTTTGTGAAATTTCTTTGTACTCTCAGTATTCATCTCACAATGTTGAACCTTTCTTTTGATTGGGTAGTTTTGAAACACTCTTTCTGTAGAAACTGCAAGTGGACATTTGGAGCTCTTTGAGGCCTATCATGGAATAAGGAATATCTTCAAATAAAAACTACACAGAAGAATTCTGTGAAACTTTTTTATGGTCTGTGCTTTCAACTAACAGAGTTGAACCTTACTTTTGATTGAGCAGTTTTGAAACACTTTTTTTTAGAATCTGCAAATGGACATTTTGAGAAATTTTAGGCCTATGGTGAAAAAAGAAATATCTTACCCTAAAAACTACATGGAAGCATACTGTGAAACTTCTTTCTGATCTGTGCATTCAGCTAACGGAGTTTAACCTCAGTTTTGATTCAGTGGTTTTGAAACCCACTATTTGTAGAATCTGCAAGTGGACATTTGGAGTACAATGAGGCCTACCATGAAAAATGAATTGTCTTCTCCAAAAAACTACACGGAAGCATTCTGTGAAACTTCTTTCTCATCTGTGCATAGAACTAACAGAGTTGAATCTTACTTTTGGTTGAGCAGTTTTGAAACACTCTTTTTGTAGAATCAGCAATCGGCCATTTGGAGAACATTGAGGCAAATGGTGAAAAACGAAATGTCTTCCCACAAAAACTACGCAGAAGCATTCTGTGAAACTTCTTTCTGTTCTGCTCATTCATCTCACACAGTATAACCTTTCTTTTGACTGAGCAGTTTTGAAACACTCTTTTTGTAGAATCTGCAAGTGGACATATGGAGCAGGTTGAGGCCTATCGTGGAAAAAGGTATACCTTCAAATATAAATTACACAGAAGCATTCTGTGACACTACTTTTGATCTGTGAATTCATCTCACTGAGTTCATCCTTTCTTTTGATTGATCTGTTTTGAAACCCTCCTTTTGTAGAATCTGCAAGGGGATATTTGGAGAATATTGACGCATACGGTGTAAAATGAAATATCTTCCTCTTAAAACTTCAAAGAAGCATTCTGTGAAACTACTTTCTGATCTGTGCATTCATCTAACAGAGTAGAAACTTTCTTTTGATTGAGCCGTTTTGAAACACTCTTTTTGTAGAATCTGCAAGTGTACATTTGGAGATCTTTGAGACCTATGGTGAAAACCCAAATATCTTCAAGTAAAAACTACACAGAATACTTCTGTGAAATTTCTTTCTATTCTCTGCATTCATCTCACAGTGTTGAAACTTTCTTTTGATTGGGTAGTTTTGAAACACTCTTTCTGTATAAACTGCCAGTGGACATTAGGAATGCTTTCAGGCCTATCGTGGAAAAAGGAATATCTTCAAATAAAAACTACACAGAAGAATTCTGTGAAAATTTTTTCTGATCTGTGCATTCAACTAACAGAGTTGAACCTTAGTTTCCATTGAGCGGTTTGGAAACACTCTTTTTGTAGCATCTGCAAGTAGACATTTGGAGAACACAGGCCTACGGTGGAAAATGAAATATCTTCCCCTAAAAACTACTCAGAAGCATTCTGTGAAACTTCTTTCTTATCTGTGCATTCAACAAAGAGGGTGGAATCTTAGTTTTGATTGAGCAGTTTTGAAAAACTCTATTAGTGGATTCTGCAATTGGACATTTTGAGAACATTGAGGCCTACGGTGAAAACGAAATATGTTCCCATAAAAAGTGCACAGAAGCATTCTGTAAAACTTCTTTCTATTCTGTTCATTCATATCACAATGTAGAACCTTTCTTTTGACTGAGCAGTTTTGAAACACTCTTTCTGTACAATCTGCAAGTGGACATTTGGAGCACTTTGAGGTCTATGGTGAAAAATGAAATATCTTCAAGTAAGAACTACGCAGAATATTTCTTTCAAATTTATTTCTATTCTCTGCATTCATCTCACAGTGTTGAACCTTTCTTTTGGTTGGGTAGTTTTGAAACATTATTTCTGTATAAACTGCAAGTGGACATTTTTAGCGCTTTGAG
The DNA here is from genome assembly GCF_028878055.3 of Symphalangus syndactylus. Classification (NCBI taxonomy): domain Eukaryota; kingdom Metazoa; phylum Chordata; class Mammalia; order Primates; family Hylobatidae; genus Symphalangus; species Symphalangus syndactylus. The sequence goes on from NC_072440.2 coordinate 50,159,480, forward strand.
GCCTATCGTGGAAAAAGGAATATCTTCAAATGAAAACTACACAGAAGGATTCTGTGAAACTTCTTTTTGATCTGTTCATTCAACTAACAGAGTTGAACCTTAGTTTTGATTGAGCAGTTTTGAAACCCTCTTTTTGTAGAATCTGCAAGTGTATATTTTTTCTAGAACATTGAGGCCTATGATGAAAATAGAAATATCTTCCCATAAAAACTACACAGATGCATTCTGTGAAATTTCTTTCTGATCTGTGCATTCAACTAACAGAGTTTAACCATAGTTTTGATTGAGCAGTTTTGAAACACTCAATTTACAGGATCTGCAAGTGGACATTTGGAGAACATTCAGGTCTACAGTGGGAAACGAAATATTTTCCCCTAAAAACTACACAGAAGCATTCTGTGAAACTTCTTTCTGATCTGTGCATTCAACTAATAGTGTTGAAACTTACTTCTGATTGAGCAGTTTTGAAACACTCTATTTGTAGAATCTGGAAGTGGTCATCAGGAGAACGTTGCGGCCTATGGTGAAAAATGAAATAACTTCCCATTAAAATTACACAGAAGCATTCTGTGAAACTTCTTTCTATTCTGCTCATTCATTTCACAAACTAGAACATTTCTTTTGACTGAGAAGTTTTGAAACACTCTTTTTTAGAATCTGCTAGTGGACATTTGGCGCGCTTTGAGGCCTATCGTGGAAAAGGTATATCTTCAAATAAAAACAACACAGAAGCATTCTGTGAAACTACTTTCTGATCTGTGCATTCATCTCACTGAGTTGAACCTTTCTTTTGATTGAGCTGTTTTGAAACACACCTTTGTAGAATCTGCAAGGGGATAATTGGAGAATATTGAGGTGTATGGTGTAAAACGAAATATCTTCCCATTAAAACTACACAGAAGCATTCTGTGAAACTCCTTTCTGATCTGTGCATTCAACTAACAGAGTTGAAACTTACTTTTGATTGAGCAGTATTGAAACACACTTCTTGTAGAATCTGCAATTGGACATTTTGAGAAGTTTGAGGCCTATGGTAAAAAAAGGAATATCTTCCAATGAAAACTAAATGGAAGCATTCTGTGAAATTTCTTTCAGATCTGTGCATTAAGCTAACTGATTTTAACCTTAGTTTTTATTGAGCAGTTTTGAAACCCTCTATTTGTAGAATCTGCAAGTGGACATTTGGAGAACATTGAGGCCTACTGTGAGAAACAAATTATCTTCCCAAAAAACTACAGGGAAGCATTCTGTGAAACTTCTTAATGATCTTTGCATACAACTATCAGAGTTGAACCTTACCTTTGATTGAGCAGTTTTGAAACAGTCTATTTGTAGAATCTGTAATTGGACATCTGCGGAACTTTGAGCCCAACGGTGAAAAACGAAATATCTTCCCATAAAAACTACACAGAAGCATTCTGTGAAACTTATTTCTATTCTGTTCATTCATTTCACACAGTAGAACCTTTCTTTTGCCTGAGCAGTTTTGAAACACTCTTTATGTAGAATCTGCAAGCGGACATTTTGAGAACTTTAAGGCCTATGGTGAAAAAAGTAATATCTTACCCTAAAAACTACACAGAAGCATTCTGTGAAACTTCTTTATGATCTGTGCCTTCAACTAACACAGTTTAACCTTAATTTTGATTGAGCAGTTTTGAAACACTCTTTTTGTAGAATCTGCTAGTGGACATTTTGAGATCATTGAGGCTTACGGTGAAAAAAGAAATATCTTCACCCAAAAACTATACGGAAGCATACTGTGGAACTTCTTTCTGATCTGTGCATTCAACTAACAGAGTTTAAACTTAGTTTTAATTGAGAAGTTGTGAAACATTCTTTTTGTAGAACGTGCAAGTGGACATTTGTAGAACATTGAGGCATAAGGTGAAAAATGAAATATATTCCCATAAAAACTACACGGAAGCATTCTGTGCAACTTCTTCCTATTCTGATCATTCATCTCACATAGTAGAACTTTCCTTTGACTGAGCACTTTTGAAACACTCTTTTGTAGAATCTGCTAGTGGACATTAGGAGCGCTTTGAGGCCTATCATGAAAAAAGGTATATCTTCAAATAAAAACTACACAGAAGCATTCTGTGAAACAACTTTCTGACCTGTGCATTCATCTCAATAAGTTGAACCTTTCTTTTGATTGAGCTGTATTGAAAAACTCTTTTTGTAGAATCTGCAAAGGAATATTTGGAGAATATTGAGGCATACGGTTTAAAGCGAAATATCTTCCACTTAAAACTACACAGAAGCATTCTGGAAAACTACTTCCTGATCTGTGCATTCATCTAACAGAGAAGAACCTTTCTTTTGATTGAGCAGTTTTGAAACACTATTTTTGTAGAATCTGCAAGTGGACATTTGGAGATCTTTGAGGCCTATGGTGAAAAACGAAATATCTTCAAGTAAAAACTACACAGAATACTTCTGTGAAATTTCTTTCTATTCTCAGCATTCATCTCACAGTGCTGAACCTTTCTTTTGATTGGTTAGTTTTGAAACTCTCTTTCCGTATAAACTGCAAGTGGACATTTGGAGTGCTATGAGGCCTATCGTGGAAAAAGCAATATATTCAAATAAAAACTACACAGAAGCATTCTGTGAAACTTCTTCCTGAACTGTGCATTCAACTAACAGAGTTGAAACTTACTTTTGATTGAGCAGTTTTGAAACACACTTTTTGTAGAATCTGCAAGTGGACAATTTGAGAAGATTGAGGCCTATGGTAAAAAAAGGAATATCTTCCCATAAAAACTACATGGAATCATTCTGTGAAACTTCTTTCTGATCTGTGCATTCAGCTAACGGAGTTTAACCTTAGTTTTTATTGCGCAGTTTTGAAAGCCTCTATTTGTAGAATCTGCAAGTGGACATTTAGAGAACAATGAGGCCTATAGTGAAAAACGAATTATCTTCTCCAAAAAACTACACAGAAGCATTCTGTGAAACTTCTTTCTGCTCTGTGCATACAACTAACAGAGTTGAACCTTAGTTTTGATTGAGCAGTTTTGAAACACTCTATTTGTAGAATCTGCAATTCGACATTTGGAGAACATTGAGCCAAACGGTGAAAAACGAAATGTCTTCCCATAAAAACTACACAAAAGCATTCTGTGAAACTTCTTTCTGTTCTGTTCATTCATCTTACGCAGTATAACCTTTCTTTGGACTGAGCAGTTTTGAAACACTCTTTTTGTAGAATCTGCAAGTGGACATTAGGAGCGCTTTGAGGCCTATCGTGGAAAAAGGTATATCTTCTAGCAAAAATTACACAGAACCATTCTGTGAAACTACTTTCTGATCTGTGCATTCATCTCACTGAGTTGAACCTTTCTTTTGGTTGAGTTGTTTTGAAATACTCTTTTTGTGGAATCTGCAAGGGGATATTTGGAGAATATTGAGACGTACGGAGTAAAATGAAATATCTTCCTCTTAAAACGTCGAAGAAGCATTTGGTGAAACTACTTTCTGATCTGTGCATTCATCTAACAGAGTAGAAACTTTCTTTTGATTGAGCAGTTTTGAAACAGTCTTTTTGTAGTATCTGCAAGTGGACATTTGGAGATCTTTGAGGCCTATGGTGAAAAACGAAATCTCTTCAAGTAAAAACTACACAGTATACTTCTGTGAAATTTCTTTCTATTCTCTGCATTCATCTCACAGTGTTGAACCTTTCTTTTGATGGGGTAGTTTTGAAACAATCTTTCTGTATAAACTGCAAGTTGACATTTGGAGTGCTTTGAGGCCTATCGTGGAAAAAGTAACATCTTCAAATAAAAACTACTGAGAAGCGTTCTGTGAAACTTCTTTCTGATCTGTGCATTCAAGTAACAGAGTTGAAGGTTACTTTTGATTGAGCAGTTTTGAAATACACTTTTTGTAGAATCTGCAAGTGGACATTTGGAGAACATTGAGGCCTACGGTGAGAAAAGAAACATCTTCCCATAAAAACTACACGGAAGCATTCTGTGCAACTTCTTTCTTATCTCTGCATTCAACTAACGGGGTTGAACCTTACTTTTGTTTGAGCACTTTTGAAAACCTCTATTTGTGGAATCTGCAATTGGACATTCGGAGAACATTGAGGCCTACGGTGAAAAACGAAGTATCTCCCCATAAAAACTACACAGAAGCATTCTGTGAAACGTCTTTCTATTCTGCTCATTCATCTCACAAAGTAGAACCTTTCTTTTGACTGAGCAGTTTTGAAACACTCTTTTTGTTCAATCTGCAAGTGGCCATTTGGAGCACTTTGAGGTCTATGGTGAAAAATGAAATATCTTCACATAAAAACTAAACAGAAGCATTCTGTGAAACTACTTTCTGATCTGTGCTTTCCTCACATTGAGTTGAAACTTTCTTTTGATTGAGCTGTATTGAAACACTCTTTTTACAGAATCTGCAAGGGGATATTTGGATAATATTGAGGCATACGGTGTAAAACGAAATATCATCCCCTTAAAACTAGTTGGAAGCATTCTGTGAAACTACTTTCTGAGCTGTGCATTCATCTAACACAGCAGAACCTTTCTTTTCATTGAACAGTTTTGAAACACTCTTTTTGTAGAATCTGTAAGTGAATATTTTGAGATCTTTGAGGCCTATTGTGAAAAACGAAATATCTTCAAGTAAGAACTACGCAGAATATTTCTTTCCAATTTCTTTCTATTCTCTGCATTCATCTCACGGTGTTGAACCTTTCTTTTGTTTGGGTAGTTTTGAAACACTCTTTCTGTATAAACTGCAAGTGGACATTTGGAGCGCTTTGAGGCCTAACATGGAAAAAGGAATATCTTCAAATAGAAACTACACAGAAGGATTCTGTGAAACTTCTTTCTGATCTGTGCATTCAACTAACAGAGTTGAACCTTACTTTTGATTGAGCAGTTTTGAATCCCTCTTTTTGTTGAATCTGCAAGAGGACATTTGGAGAACATTGAGGCCTATGGTGAAAAAAGAAATATCTTCCCATAAAAACTACATGGATGCATTCTGTGAAACTTCTTTCTGATCTGTGCATTCAACTAACAGAGATTAAACTTAGTTTGATTGAACAGTTTTGAAACACTCTATTTGTAGGATCTGCAAGTGAACATTTGGAGAACATTGAGGCCTATGGTGAAAAATGAAATATGTTCCTCTAAAAACTAAACGGAAGCATTCTGTAAAACTTCTTTCTGATCTGTGCATTCAACTAACAGTGTTGAACCATACTTTTGATTATGCAGTTTTGAAACACTCTTTTTGTAGAATCTGCAAGTGGACATTTGGAACGCTTTGAGGCCTATCGTGGAAAAAGGTATATCTTCAAATAGTAACAACACAGAAGCATTCTTTGAAACTACTTTCTGATCTGTGAATTCATCTCACTGAGTTGAACCTTTCTTTTGATTGAGCTGTTTTGGAACACTCTTTTGTAGAATCTGCAAGGGGATAATTTGAGAATATTGAGGCATACGGTGTAAAACGAAATATCTTCCCCTTAAAACTGCACAGAAGCATTCTGTGAAACTACTTTCTGATCTGAACATTCATCTAACAGAGTAGAACCTTTCTTTTGATTGAGTAGTTTTGAAACACTCTATTTGTGGAATCTGCAACCCGACATTTGGAAAACATTGAGGCCTATGGTGAAAAACGAAATATCTTCCCATAAAAACTACACAGAAGCATTCTGTGAAACTTCTTTCTATTCTGTTCATTCATCTGACAAAGTAGAAACTTTCTTCTGACTGTGCAATTTTGAAACGCTCTTTTTGTACAATCTGCAAGTGGACATTTGGAGCGCTTTGAGGCCTATGGAGAAAAATGAAATATCGTCAAGTAAAAACTACACCGAGGCATTCCGTGAAACTACTTTCTGATCTGTGCATTCATCTCACTGAGTTGAACCTTTCTTTTGGTTGAGTTGTTTTGAAATACTCTTTTTGTAGAATCTGCAAGGGTATATTTGGAGAATATTGAGGCATACGGTGTAAAATGAAACATTTTCCCCTTAAAACTACACAGAAGCATTCTGTGAAACTACTTTCTAGTCTGTGCATTCATCTAACAGAGTAGAAACTTTCTTTTGATTGAGCAGTTTTGAAACACTCATTTTGTAGATTCTGCTAGTGGGCATTTGGAAATCTTTGAGGCCTATGATGAAAAACAATATGTCTCCAAGTAAAAACTACAGAGAATGCTCCTGTGAAATTTCTTTCTATTCTCTGCATTCGTCTCACATTATTGAACCTTTCTTTTGATTCGGTAGTTTTGATACACTCTTTCTGTATAAACTGCAAGTGGACATTTTGAGCGCTTTGAGGCTTATCACGTAACAAGGAATATCTTCAAATAAAAACTACACAGAAGCATTCTGTGAAACTTCTTTCTGATCTGTGCATTCAATTAACAGAGTTGAACCTTACTTTTGACAGAGCAGTGTTGAAACACTCTTTTTGTAGAATCTGCAATTGGACAATTGGAGAACATTGAGGCCTACAGTGAGAAACGAAATATCTTCCCCTAAAAACTACACGGAAGCATTCTGTGAAACTTCTTTCTGATCTGTGACTTCAACTAACAGAGTTGAAACTTACTTTTGATTTAGCAGTTTTGAAACACTCAATTTGTTGAATCTGCATGTGGACATTTGGAGAACATTGAGGTCCTAGGTGAAAAACGGAATATCTACCCAAAAAAACTACACAGAAGCATTCTGTGAAACTTCTTTCTACTCTGTTTATTCATCTCACACAGTAGAATCTCTCTTTTGACTGAGCAGTTTTGAAACACTCTTTTTGTAGAATCTGCATGTGGACATTTGGAGCGCTCGGTGGTCTATCGTGGTAAAAGTTATACCTTCAAATAAAAACTACACAGAAACATTCTGTGAAACTGCTTTCTGATGTGTGCATTCATCTCACTGAGTTGAAACTTTCTTTTGATTGAGCTGTTTTGAAATACTCTTTTTGTAGAATCTGCAAGGGTATATTTGGAGTATATTGAGGCATACTGTGTAAAACGAAATATCTTCCCCTAACAACTACACAGAAGCATTCTGTGAAACTACTTTCTGATCTGTGCATTCATCTAACAGAATAGAAACTTTCTTTTGATTGAGCAGTTTTCAAACACTCTTTTTGTAGAATCTGCAAGTGGACATTTTGACATCTTTGAGGCCTATGGTGAAAGACAAAATATCTTCAAGTAAGAACTATGCAGAATACTTCTTTGAAATTTCTTTCTATTCACTGCATTCATCTCACCGTGTTGAACCTTTCTTTTGATTGGGTAGTTTTGAAACACTCTTTCTGTATAAACTGCAAGAGAACATTTCGAGCGCTTTGAGGCCTAATGTGGGAAAGGGAATCTCGTCATATAAAAACTACACAGAAAGATTGTGTGAAACTCCTTTGATATCTGTGCATTCAACGACCAGTGCTGAAACTTACTTTTGATTTAGCAGTTTTGAAGCCCTCTTTTTGTAGAATCTGCAAGTGGACATTTGGAGAACTTTGAGGTCTATGGTGAAAAAAGAAATATCTTCCCATAAAAATTACACGGAAGCATTCTGTGAAACTTCTTTCTAATCTGTGCATTCAACTAACAGAATTTAACCTTAGTTTTGATTGAGCAGTTTTGAAACACTCTATCTGTAGTATCAGCCAGAGGACATTTGGAGAATATAGAGTTGTACGTTGAAAAACGAAATATCTTCCCTAAAAACTACAAGGAAGCATTCTGTGAAACTTCTTCCTGATCTCTGCCTTCAACTTACAGAGTTGAAACTTACTTTTGATTGAGCAGTTTTGAAACACTCTATTTGTAGTATCTGCAAGTGGACATTTGGAGAACATGGAGGTCTAAGGTGAAAAACGGAATATCTACCCATGAAAACTACAAAGAAGCATTCTGTGAAACTTCTTTCTACTCTGTTAATTCATCTCACACAGTAGAACCTTTCTTTTGACTGAGCAGTTTTGAAATACTCTTTTTGTAGAAACTGCACGTGGACATTTGGAGCGCTTTGAGGTCTATCCTGGAAAAAGGTATATCTTCAAATAAAAACTACACAGAAGCATTCTGTGAAACTACTTTCTGGTGTGTGCTTTCATCTCACTGAGTTGAACCTTTCTTTTGATTGAGCTGTTTTGAAACACTCTTTTTATAGAATCTGCAAGGGGATATTTGGAGTATATTGAGGCATATTGTGTAAAACGACATTTCTTCCCCTTAAAATTACACAGAAGCATTCTCTGAAACTACTTTCTGATCTGTGCATGCATCTAACAGAGTAGAAACTTTCCTTTCATTCAGCAGTTTTCAAACACTCTTTTTGTAGAATCTGCAAGTGGACATTTTGAGATCTTTGAGGCCTGTGGTGAAAAACGAAATATCTTCTAGTAAGAACTACGCAGAACACTTCTTTGAAATTTCTTTCTATTCACTGCATTCAACACACAGTGTTGAACCTTCCTTTTGATTGGGTAGTTTTGAAACACTCTTTCTGTATAAACTGCAAGTGGACATTTAGAGCACTTTGAGGCCTAACGTCGGAAAAGGAATATCTTCAAATAAAAGCAACACAGAAGGATTCTGTGAAACTTCTTTCATATCTGTGCATTCATCTAATGGAATAGAAGCTTTCTTTTGATTGAGCAGTTTTGAAATCCTCTTTTTGTTGAATCTGCAAGTGGACATTTGCAGAACTTTAAGGCCTATGGTGAAAAAAATAATATCTTCCCATAAAAATTACACGGAAGCATTCTGTGAAACTTCTTCCTGATCTGTGCATTAAACTAACAGAGTTTAAATTTAATTTTGATTGAGCAGTTTTGAAACACTCTATTTGCAGAATCTGCAAGACGATATTTGGAGAATATAGAAGTCTACGGTGAAAAACGAAATACCTTCCCCTAAAAACTGCACGGAAGCATTCTGTGATACTTCTTTCTAATCTCTGCATTCAACAAACTGAGTTGAACCTTACTTTTGATTGAGCAGTTTTGAAACAATCTATTTGTAGAATCTGCAAGTGGACATTTGGAGAACATTGAGGCCTATGGTGGAAAACAAAATATCTTCCCATAAAAACTAAACAGAAGCATTCTGTGAAACTTCTTTCTATTCTGTTCATTCATCGCAAAAGGTGGACACTTTCTTTTGACTGAGCAGTTTTGAAACACTCTTTTTGTAGAATCTGCAAGTGGACATTTGAGCGCTTTGATGCCTATCGTTGAAAAAGGAATATCTTCAACTAAAAACTACACAGAATCATTCTGTGAAACTTCTTTGTAATCTGTGCATTCAACTAACAGAGTTGAGTCTTACTTTTGATTGAGCAGTTTTGAAACCTTCTATTTGTAGAATCTGCAAGTGGATATTTGGAGAACATTGAGGCCTACGGTGAAAAATAAAATATCTTCCCCTAAAAACTACAGAGAAGCATTCTGTGAAACATCTTTCTGATCAGTGCATTCAACTAGCAGTGTTGAATCCTTCTTTCGATTGGGTTGTTTTGAAACACTCTTTCTGTATAAACTGCAAGTGGACATTTGGAGTGCTTTGAAGACTATCGTGGAAAAAGGAATATCTTCAAATAAAAACTACACAGAATCATCCTGTGTAACTTCTTCCTTATCTGTTCATAAAACTAACAGAGTTGAACCTTACTTTTGATTGACCAGTTTTGAAACAATATTTTTGTAGAATCTGCATGGGGATATTTGGAGAATATTGGGGCATACGGTGTAAAAGGAAATATCTTCCCCTTAAAACTACACAGAAGCATTCTGTGAAAATACTTTCTGATCTGTGCATTCATCTAAGAGTGTAAAACATTTCTTTTTATTGAGCAGTTTTGAAACACTCTTTTTGTAGAATCTGCAAGTGGACATTTGTAGATCTTTGAGGCCTGTGCTGAAAAACGAAATATCTTCAAGTAAAAACTACACAGAATTCTTCTGTGAAATTTCTTTCTATTCTCTGCATTCATCTCACAGTGTTGAAACTTTCTTTTCATTGAGCGGTTTTGAAACTCTCTTTTTTTAGAATCGCAAGTGCACATTTGGAGTGCTTTGAGGCCTATCGTGGAAAAAGTAATATCATCAAATAAAAACTACACAGAAGCATTCTGTGAAACTTCTTTCTGATCTGTGCATTCATATAACAGAGTTTAAACTTACTTTTGATTCAGCAGTTTTGAAACACTCTATATGTAGAATCTGCAAGTGGACATTTGGAGAACATTGAGACCTACTGTCTAGTACGAATTATCTTCCCATAAAAACTACACAGAAGCATTCTGTGAAACTTCTTTCTATTTTGTTCATTCATCTCACAGAGTAGAATCTTTCTTTTGACTGAGCAGATTGAAACACTGTTTTTGTAGAAACTGCAAGTGTACATTTTTAGCGCTTTGAGGCCCATCTTGGAAAAAGTTATATCTTCAAATGAAAACTACACAGAAGCAATCTGTAAAACTACTTTCTGATCTGTGCCTTCATCTCACTGAGTTGAAACTTTCTTCAGATTGAGCTGCTTTGAAACTCTCTTTTTGTAGAATCTGCAAGTGGATATTTGGAGAACATTGAGGCCTACGGTGGAAAACAAAATATCTTCCCATTAAAACGACACAGAAACATTCTGTGGAACTTCTTTCTGATCTGTGCTTTCATCTAACAGAGTAGAACATTTCTTTTGATTGAGCAGTTTTGAAACACTCTTTTTGTAGAATCCGCAAGTGGACATTTGGAGATCTTTGACGCCTATGGTGAAAAACGGTATGTCTTCAGGGAAAAACTACACAGTATAATTCTGTGAAATTCCTTTCTATTCTTTGCATTCATCTCACAGAGTTGAACCTTTCTTTTGATTCAGCAGTTTTGAAACTCTCTTTCTGTATATACTGCAAGTGGACATTTGGAGTGCTTTGAGACCTATCGTGGAAAATGGAATATTTTCAAATATAAACTAAACAGAAATAATCTGTGAAACTTCACGATGAACTGTGCATTCATCTCAGATAATGGAAACTTCCTTTTGATTGTGCAGTTTTGAAACAGGCTTTTCGCACAATCTGCAATTGGACATTTCTAAAGCATTGAGCCCTATGGTGAAAAAGGTAATATCTTCCCATTAAAACTACACGGAAGCACTCTGTGAAACTTCTTTCTGATCTGTGCATTCAACTAAGAGAGTTGAACCTTTCTTTTGATTGAGCAGTTTTGAAACACTCTTTTTGTAGAATCTGGTAGTGGACATTCGGAGAACATTGAGGCCTACAGTGAAAAACGAAATATCTTCCTGTAAAAACTACACAGAAGCATTCTGTGAAATTTCTTTTTTTTTTTTAATTATACTTTAGGTTTTAGGGTAGATGTGCTCAATGTGCAGGTATTTTTTTTTTTTTTCTTGAGACGGAGTCTCGCTCTGTCACCCAGGCTGGAGTGCAGTGGCGCAATCTCGGCTCACTGCTAGCTCCGCCTCCCGGGTTCACACCATTCTCCTGCCTCAGCCTCTCCAAGTAGCTGGGAGTACAGGCGCCAGCCACCACACCCGGCTAATTTTTTGTATTTTTAGTAGAGACGGGGTTTCACCGTGGTCTCGATCTCCTGACCTCGTGATCCGCCCGCCTCGGCCTCCCAAAGTGCTGGGATTACAAGCGTGAGCCACTGCGCCTGGCCTCAATGTGCAGGTTTGTTACATATGTATCCATGTGCCATGTTGATTTCCTGCACCCATTAACTCGTCATTTAGCATTAGGTATATCTCCTAATGCTATCCCTCCCCCCTCCCCCAACCCCACAATCGTCTCCGGAGTGTGATGTTCCCCTTCCTGTGTCCATGAGTTCTCATTGTTCAATTCCCACCTATGAGTGAGAACATGCGGTGTTTGGTTTTTTGTCCTTGTGAGAGTTTACTGAGAATGATGTTTTCCAATTTCATCCATGTCCCTACAAAGACATGAACTCATCAGTTTTTATGACTGCATAGTATTCCATGGTGTATATGTGCCATATTTTCTTAATCCAGTCTATCATTGTTGGACATTTGGGTTGGTTCCAACTCTTTGCTATTGCGAATAGTGCTGCAATAAACATACGTGTGCATATGTCTTTACAGAAGCATGTTTTATAGTCCTTTGGGTATATACCCAGTAATGGGATGGCTGGGTCAAATGTTATTTCTAGTTCTAGATCCCTGAGGAATCGCCACACTGACTTCCACAATGGTTGAACTAGTTTACAGTCCCACCAACAGTGTAAAAGTGTTCCTATTTCTCCACACCCTCTCCAGCACCTGTTGTTTCCTGATTTTTTAATGAAGGTCATTCTAACTGGGATGAGATGGTATCTCACTGTGGTTTTGATTTGCATTTCTCTGATGGTCAGTGATGATGAGCATTTCTTCATATGTTTTTTGGCTGCATATATGTCTTCTTTTGAGAAGTGTATGTTCATGTCCTTTACCCAGTTTTTGATGGGGTTGTTTGATATTTTCTTGTAAATTTGTTTGAGTTCATTGTAGATTCTGGATATTAGCCCTTTGTCAGATTTGTAGGTTGCAAAAATTTTCTCCCATTCTGTAGGTTGCCTGTTCACTCTGATAGTAGTTTATTTTGCTGTGCAGAAGCTCTTTAGTTTAATTAGATCCCATTTGTCAATTCTGTCTTTTATTGCCATTGCTTTTGGTGTTTTAGACATGAAGTCCTTGCCCATGCCTATGCCCTGAATGGTATTGCCCAGGTTTTCTTGTAGGATTTTAATGGTTTCAGGTCTAACATTTAAGTCTTTAATCCATCTGGAATTAATTTTTGTATAAGGTGTAAGGAAGGGATCCAGTTTCAGCTTTCTACATATGGCAAGCCAGTTTTCGCAGCACCATTTATTAAATAGTTAATCCTTTCACCATTTCTTGTTTTGTCAGGTTTGTCAAAGATCAGATAGTTGTAGATATGCGGCATCATTTCTGAGGGCTCTGTTCTGTTCCATTGAACTCTTTCTCTGTTGTGGTACCAGTACCATGCTCTTTTGGTTATTGTAGCCTTATATTATAGTTTGAAGTCAGGTAGCATGATGCCTCCACCTTTTTTCTTTTGGCTTAGGATTGACTTGGTGATGCAGGCTCTTTTTTGGTTCTTTATGAACTTTAAAGTAGTTTTTCCCAATTCTGTGAAGAAAGTCTTTGGTAGCTTGATGGGGATGGCATTGAATCTATAATTTACCTTGGGCAGTATGGCCATTTTCACGATATTGATTCTTCCAACCCATGAGCATGGAATGTTCTTCCATTTGTTTGTATCCTCTTTTATTTCATTGAGCAGTGATTTGTAGTTCTCCCTGAAGAGGTCCTTCACATCCCTTGTAAGTTGGATTCCTAGGTATTTTATTCTCTTTGAAGCAATTGTGACTGGGAGTTCACTCATGATTTGGCTCTCTGTTTGTCTGTGATTGGTGTACAAGAATGCTTGTGATTTTTGTACATTGATTTTGTATCCTGAGGCTTTGCTGAAGTTGCTAATCAGCTTAAGGAGATTTTGGGCTGAAACAATGGGGTTTTCTAGATATACAATCGTCATCTGCAAACAGGGACAATTTGACTTCCTCTTTTCCTAATTGAATACACTTTATTTCCTTCTCCTGCCTGATTGCCCTGGCCAGAAATTCCAGCACCATGTTGAATAGGAGCGGTGAGAGAGGGCATCCCTGTCTTGTGCCAGTTTTCAGAGGGAACACTTCCAGTTTTTGCCCATTCAGTATGATATTGGCTGTGAGTTTGTCATAGATAGCTCTTATTATTTTGAGATATGTCCCATCAATACCTAATTTATTGAGAGTTTTTAGTATGAAGCGTTGCTGAATTTTGTCAAAGGCCTTTTCTGCATCTATTGAGATAATCATGCGGTTTTTGTCTTTGGTTCTGTTTATATGCTGGATTACGTTTATTGATTTGCATTTGTTGAACCAGCCTTCATCCCAGGGATGAAGCCCACTTGATTATGGTGGATAAGCTTTTTGATGTGCTGCTGGATTCAGTTTGCCAGTATTTTATTGAGGATTTTTGCATCAATGTTCATCAAGGATATTGGTCTGAAATTCTCTTTTTTGGTTATATCTCTGCCAGGCTTTGGTATCAGGACGATTCTGGCTTCATAAAATGTGTTAGAGAGGATTCCCTCTTTTTCTCTAGATTGGAATAGTTTCAGAAGGAATGGTACCAGTTCCTCTTTGTGCTTCTGGTAGAATTCGGCTGTGAATCCATCAGGCCCTGGACTCTTTGGTTGGTGAGCTATTGATTATTGCCACAATTTCAGAACCTGTTATTGGTCTATTCAGAGATTCAAGTTCTTCCTGGTTGAGTCGTGGGAGGGTGTATTTGTCAAGGAATTTATCCATTTCTTCTAGATTTTCTGGTTTATTTGCACAGAGGTGTTTGTAGTATTCTCTGATGGTAGATTGTATTTCTGTGGGATCGGTGGGGATATCCCCTTTTTTATTTTTTATTGTATCTATTTAATTCTTCTCTCTGTTCTTCTTTATTAGTCTTCCTGGCGGTCTATCAATTTTGTTGATCTTTTCAAATAACCAGCTCCTGGATTCATTAATTTTTTGAAGGGTTTTTTGTGTCTCTATTTCCTTCAGTTCTGCTCTGATTTTAGTTATTTCTAGCCTTCTGCTAGCTTTTGAATATGTTTGCTCTTGCTTTTCTAGTTCTTTTAATTGTGATGTTAGGGTGTCAATTTTGGATCTTTCCTGCTTTCTCTTGTGGGCATTTAGTGCTATAAATTTCCCTCTACACACTGCTTTGAACGTGTCCCAGAGATTCTGGTATGTTGTGTCTTGGTTCTCATTGGTTTCAAAGAACATCTTTATTTCTGCCTCCATTTCATTATGTACCCAATAGTCATTCAGGAGCAGGTTGTTCAGTTTCCATGTAGTTGAGCGGTTTTGAGTGAGTTTCTTAATCCTGAGTTCTAGTTTGATTGCACTGCGGTCTGAGAGACTGTTTGTTATAATTTCTGTTCTTTTACATTTTCTGAGGAGAGCTTTACTTCCAACTATGTGGTCAATTTTCGAATAAGTGTGATGTGGTGCTGAAAAAAATGTGTAGTCTGTTGATTCGGGGTGGAGAGTTCTGTAGATGTTTATTAGGTCCACTTGGTGCAGAGCTGAGTTCAATTCCTGGATATCCCTGTTAAATTTCTGTCTCATGATCTGTCTAATGTTGACAGTGGGGTGTTAAAATCTCCCAGTATTATTGTGTGGGAGTTTAAATCCCTTTGTAGGTCACTCAGGACTTGCTTTATGAATCTTGGTGTTCCTGTGTTGGGTGCATATATATTTACGATAGTTAGCTCTTCCTGTTGAATTTATCCCTTTACCATTATGGAATGGCCTTCTTTGTCTCTTTTGATCTTTTTTAGTTTAAAGTCTATTTTATCAGAGACTAGGATTGCAACCCCTGCCTTTTTTTGTTTTCCATTTGCTTGACAGATCTTCCTCCATCCCTTTATTTTGAGTCTATGTGTGTCTCTGCACGTGAGATGGGTTTCCTGAACACAGCACACTGATGGGTCCTGACTCCTTATCCAGTTTGCCAGTCTGTGTCTTTTAATTGGAGCATTTAGCCCATTTACATTTAACGTTAATACTGTTATGTGTGAATCTGATCCTGCCATTATGATGTTAGTTGTTTATTTTGCACGTTAGTTGATGCAGTTTCTTCCTAGTCTCGATAGTCTTTACAATTTCGCATGTTTTTGCAGTGGCTGGTACTGGTTCTTCCTTTCCATGTCTAGTGCTTCCTTCCGGATCTCTTTTAGGGCAGGACTGGTGGTGACAAAATCACTCAGCGTTTGCTTCTCTGTAAAGTATTTTATTTCTCCTTCACTTATGAAGCTTAGTTTGGCTGGATATGAAATTCTGGGTTGAAAATTCTTTTCTTTAAGAATGTTGAATATAGGTCTGCACTCTCTTCTGGCTTGTAGAGTTTCTGCTGAGAGATCAGCTGTTAGTCTGATGGGCTTCCCTTTGTGGGTAAACCGACCTTTCTCTCTGGCTGCCCTTAACATTTTTTCTTTCATTTCAACTTTGGTGAATCTGACAATTATGTGTCTTGGAGTTGCTCTTCTCGAGGAGTATCTTTGTGGCGTTCTCTGTATTTCCTGAATATGAATGTTGGCCTGCCTTGCTAGGTTGGGGAAGTTCTCCTGGATAATATCCTGCAGAGTGTTTTCCAACTTGATTCCATTCTCCCTGTCACTTTCAGGTCCACCAATCAGATGTAGATTTGGTCTTTTCACATACTCCCATAATTCTTGGAGGCTTTGTTCATTTCTTTTTATTATTTTTTCTCTAAACTTCCCTTCTCGCTTCATTTCATTCATTTCATCTTCCATCAGCAATACACTTTCTTCCAGTTGATTGCATCTGCTACTGAGGCTGCTGCAATCTTCACATAGTTCTCAAAACTGGGATTTCAACCCCATCAGCTCCTTTAAGCCCTTCTCTCCATTGGTTATTCTAGTTATCCATTCTTCTAATTTTTTTTCAAAGTTTTTAACTTCTTTGCTATTGTTTTGAATTTCCTCCCGTAGCTCAGGGTAGTTTGATCGTCTGAAGCCTTCTTCTCTCAATTCCTCAAAGTCATCCTCCATCCAGCTTTGTTCCATTGCTGGTGAGGAACTGCATTCCTTTGGAGGAGGAGAGGTGCTCTGCTTTTTAGAGTTTCCAGTTTTTCTGCTTTGTTTTTTCCCCATCTTTGTGGCTTTATCTACTTTTGGTCTTTGATGATGGTGATGTACAGATGGGCTTTTGGTGTGGATGTCCTTTCTGTTTGTTAGGTTTCCTTCTACCACACAGGACCCTCAGCTGCAGGTCTGTTGGAGTTTACTAGAGGTCCACTCCAGACCCTGTTTGGCTGGGTGTCAGCAGCAGTGGCTGCAGAACAGCGGATTTTTGTGAGATCACAAATTCAGCTGTCTGATAGTTCCTCTGGAAGTTTTGTCTCAGAGGAGTACCTGGCCGATTGAGGTGTCAGCCTGTCCCTACTTGGGGGGTTGCCTCCCAATTAGGCTGCTCAGGTGTGAGGGACCCACTTTAGGAGGCAGTCTGTCCGTTCTCAGATCTCCAGCTGCGTGTTTGGAGAACCACTACTCTCTTCAAAGCTATCAGTCAGACAGGGACATTTAAGTCTGCAGAGGTTCCTGCTGACTTTTTGTTTGTCTCTGCCCTGCCCCTAGAGGTGGAGCCTACAGAGGCAGGCAGGCCCCCTGGACCTGTGGTGGGCTCCACCCAGTTCGAGCTTCCTGGCTGCTTTGTTTACCTAAGCAAGCCTGGGCAATGGCAGGCGCCCATCCCCCAGGCTTGCTGCCGCCTTGCAGCTTGATCTCAGACTGCTGTGCTAGCAATCAGAGAGACTCCATGGGCATAGGACCCTGTGAGCCAGATGCGGGACACAATATTCTAGTGCGTCGTTTCCCAGGCCCATTGGAAAAGCGCAGTATTAGGGTGGGACTGACCTGATATTCAAGGTGCCGTCTGTTACCCCTTTCTTTGACTAGGAAAGGGAACTCCCTGACCCCTTGCATTTCCCGAGTGAGGCAATGCCTCGCCCTGCTTCAGCTCATAAACAGTGCACTTCACCAACTGTTCTGCACCCACTGTTTGGCATTCCCTAGTGAGATGGAACCGGTACCTTAAACAGAAATGCAGAAATCACCCGTCTTCTGTGTCACTAAGGCTGGGAGCTGTAGAACGGAGCTGTTCCTATTCGGACATGTTGGCTCCACCCTGTAACTTCTTTCTACTGTGTTCATTCATCTCACAGAGTAGAACCTTTCTTTTGACTGAGCAGTTTTGAAACCCTCTTTTCGCAGAATCTGCAATTGGACATTTCTGGAGCATTGAAGCCTACGGTGAAAAAAGAAATATCTTCCCATAAAAACTACACGGAAGCATTCTGTGAAACTTCTTTCTAATCTATGCATTCATCTAAAAGAGTTGAACCTTACTTTTGACTGAGAAGTTCTGAAACACTCTTTTTGCAGAATCTGCAAGTGGACATTCGGAGAACATTGAGGCCTATGGTGAAAAATGAAATATGTTCCCATTAAAACTACAGACAAGCATTCTGTGAAACTTCTTTCTATTCTGTTCATTCATCTCACAGAGTAGAGCATTTCTTTTGACTGAGCAGTTTTGAAACACTCTTTTTGTAGACTCTGCAAGTGGGCATTTGGAGATCTTCAAGGCCTATGGTGAAAAACGAAATATCTTCAAGTAAAAACTACACAGAATACTTCCATGAAAATGGTTTCTATTCTCTGCATTCATCTCACTGGATGGAACTTTTCTTTAGATTGAGCAGTTTTGAAACACTCTTTTTGCATAAACTGCAAGTGGACAATTGGAGCGCTTTGAGGCCTATCGTGGAAAAAGGAATATCTTCAAATATAAACTAAACAGAAGTAATCTGTGAAACTCCTTTATGAACTGTGCATTCATCTCAGAGAGTGGACTCTTTCTTTTGATTTTTCAGCTTTTAAACAGGCTTTTCGTAGAATCTGCAGTTGGACATTTCCAGAGCATTGAGGCCTATGTTGAAAAAAGAAGTATCTTCCCATGAAAACTACAGAGAAGCCTTCTGTGAAACTTCTTTCTATTCTGTTCATTTATCTCACGGAGTAGAACTTTTCTTTGGATTGAACAGTTTTGAGACACTCTTTTTGTAGAATCTGCAAGTGGACATTTGGAGCTCTTTGATGCCTATTGTGGAAAAAGGTATATCTTCCAATAAAAACTAAACAGAAGCATTCTGTGAAACTTCTTTCAGATCTGTGCATTCATGTAACTGAGTTGAAACTTTCCTTTGATTGAGCTCTTTTGAAACACACTTTTTGTAGAAACTGCAAGTGTTTATTTGGAGAATATTGAGGCCTACGTTGAAAAACGAAATGTCTTCCCATAGAAACTAAACAGAAGCATTCTGTGAAACTTCTTTCTGATCTGTGCATTCATCTAACAGAGTATAATCTTTCTTTAGATTGAGCTGTTTTGAAACACTCTTTTTGTAGAATCTGCAAGTGGACATTTGGAGAACATTGAGGCCTACAGTGAAAAACGATATATCTTCCCATAAAAACTACACAGAAGCATTTTGTGAAACTTCTTTCTATTTGTTCATTCAACTCACAGAGTAGAAACTTTCTTTTGCCTGAGCAGTTTTGAAAGGCTCTTTTTGAAGAATCAGCAAGCGGACATTTCATGCGCTTGAAGGCCTATCATGGAAAAAGGTATATCTTCAAACAACAACTACAGAGAAGCATTCTGTGAAACTTCTTTCTGATCTGTGCATTCATCTCACAGAGATGAATCTTTTTTTGATTGAGCTTTTTTTAAACACTCTTTTTGTGGAATCTGCAAGTGGATATTACGAGAACATTGAGGCATACGGTGTAAAATGAAATATCTTCCCATTAAAACTACACAGAAGCATACTGTGAAACTTCTTTCTGATCTGTGCATTCATCTAACAGGGTAGAACATTTCTTTTGATTGAGCAGTTTTGAAACAGTCTTTTTGTAGAATCTTCAAGGGGATATTTGGAGAATATTGAGGCATAAGGTGTAAACGGAAATATCTTCCATTAAAACTATGCAGAAGCATTCTGTGAAACTTCTTTCTGATCTGTGTATTCATCCTACAGAGTAGAACTTTTCTTTTAATTGAGATGTTTTGAAACACTCTTATTGTAGAATCTGCAAGTGGACATTTGAGATCTTTGAGGCCTATGTTGAAAAACGAAATATCTTCAAGTAAAAACTACACAGAATATTTCTGTGGAAATTCTTTCTATTCTCAGCATTCATTACATGGAGTTCAAACTTTATTTTGATTGAGCAGTTTTGAAACAATCTTTTTGTAGAATCTGCAATTAGACATTTCCAGAGCATTGAGGCCTATGGTGAAAAAAGAAATATCTTCCCACAAAAGCTACATGGAAGCCTTCTGTGAAACTTCTTTCTCATCTGTGCTTTCATCTAACAGAGTTGAACCTTACTTTTGATTGAGCAGTTTTGAAAAACTCTTTTTGTAGAATCTGCAAGTGGACATTTGGAGAACATTGAGGCCTATGGTGAAAAATGAAATAACTTCCCTTAAAAACTATACAGAAGCATTTTGTGAAACTGATTTCTATTCTATTCATTCATCTCACAGAGTAGAACCTTTCTTTTGATTGAGCAGCTGTGAAACTCTCTTTTTGTAGAATCTGCAAGCGGACATTTGGAGCGCTTTGAGGCCTATCATTGAAAAAGGTATATCTTCAAACAAAACCACTAAGAAGCATTCTGTGAAGCTTCCTTCTGATCTGTGCATTCATCTCACTGAGGTGAAATTTTGTTTTGATTGAGCTGTTTTGAAACACTCTTTTTGTAGTATCTGTAAGTGGATATTTGGAGAACATTGAGGCATACAGTGTAAAAGGAAATATCTTCACATTTAAACTACACAGAAGCATTCTGTGAAACTTCTTCCTAATCTGTGCATTCATCTAACAGAGTACAACATTTCTTTTGATGGAGCAGCTTTGAAACACACTTTTTGTAGAAACTGCAAGTGGACATTGGGAGTCCTTAGAGGCCTATGGTGAAAAAAGAAATATCTTCAAGTAAAAACTACACAGAATAGTTCTGTGAAATTTCTTTCTATTCTCCGCATTCATCTCACATTGTCAAACCTTTCCTTTGATTGTGTAGTTTTGAAACACTCTTACTGCATAAACTGCAAGTGGACATTTGGAGCGCTTTGAGGCCTATCGTGGAAAAAGGAATATCTTCAAATAAAAACTACACAGAAGCATTCTGTGAAACCTTTTTCTGATCTGTGCATTCAACTAACAGAGTTGAACCTTACTTTTGATTGAGTAGTTTTGAAACATTCTTTTAGTTGAAGCTGCAAGTGGACATTTGAAGAACATTTAGGCCTATGGTGAAAAAAGAAATATCTTCCGATAAAAACGACACAGAAGCATTCTGTGAAACTTCTTTCTGACCTGTGCATTTATCTAACAGAGTTGAACCTTACTATTGATTGAGTAGTTTTGAAACACTCTTTTTTGTAGAATCTGCAATTGGATATTTGGAGAACATTGAGGCCTACCTTGAAAAACGAAATATCTTTCCCTGAAAACTACACAGAAGCATTTTGTGAAACTTCTGTCTGATCTGTGCATTCATTTCACTGAGTTGGACCATTCTTTTGATTGAGCTGTTTTGAAACACTCTTTTTGTAGAATCTGCAAGTGGACATTTGGAGAACATTGAGGCCTATGTTGAAAAACGAAATATCTTAAAGTAAAAACTACAGAGAATAGTTCTGTAGAAATTCTTTCTATTCTCTGCATTCATCCCACAGAGTGGAACCTTTCTTTTGATTGAGCAGTTTAGAAATACTCTTTTTGTAGAATTTGCAAGTTGACATTTGTAGCACTTTGACGCCTATCCTGGAAAATAGAATATCTTCAAACATAAGCTACACAGAAGTAATCTGTGAAACTTCGTTATGAACTGTGCATTCATCTAAGAGAGTGGAAACTTTCTTTTGATTGTGCAGCTTTGAAACAGTCTATTCGAAGAATCTGCAATTGGAAGTTTGTAGAGCATTGAGGCTTACGGTGAAACAGAAATATCTTCCCATAAAAACTACATGGAAGCATTCTGTGAAACTTCTTTCTGATCTGTGCATTCAACTAACAGAGTTGAACCTTACTTTTGATTGAGCAGTTTTGAAACACTCTTTCTGTAGAATCTGTAACTGGACATTTCTAGAGCATACAGGCCTATGGTGAAAAAAGAAATATCTTCCCATAAAAACTACACGGAAGCATTCTGTGAAACTTCTTTCTGATACTTACATTCATCTAACAGAGTTGAAACTTACTTTTGGTTGAGCAGTTTTGAAACACTCTTTTTGTAGAATCCACAAGCGGACATTTAGAGAACATTGAGGCCTACCTTGAAAAACGACATATCTTCCCCTAAAAACTACACCGAAGCATTCTGTGAAACTTCTCTCCATTCCGTTCATTCATCTCACAGAGGAGAACCTTTCTTTTGACTGAGCAGTTTTTTTTTTCTTTTTTTTTTTTTTATTTATGTATATCTACTTTTATTATACTTTAGGGTTTTAGGGTACATGTGCACAATGTGCAGGTTTGTTACATATGTATCCATGTGCCATGTTGATTTCCTTCACCCATTAACTCGTCATTTAGCATTAGGTGTATCTCCTAATGCTGTCCCTCCCCCCTCCCCCCACCCCACAACAGTCCCCGGAGCGTGATGTTCCCCTTCCTGTGTCCATGAGTTCTCATTGTTCAATTCCCACCTATGAGTGAGAACATGAGGTGTTTGGTTTTTTGTCCTTGCGATAGTTTACTGAGAATGATGTTTTCCAGTTTCATCCATGTCCCTACAAAGGACACGAACTCATCATTTTTTATGGCTGCATAGTATTCCATGGTGTATATGTGCCACATTTTCTTAATCCAGTCTATCGTTGTTGGACATTTGGGTTGGTTCCAACTCTTTGCTATTGTGAATAGTGCCGCAATAAACATACGTGTGCATGT
The DNA here is from genome assembly GCF_028878055.3 of Symphalangus syndactylus. Classification (NCBI taxonomy): domain Eukaryota; kingdom Metazoa; phylum Chordata; class Mammalia; order Primates; family Hylobatidae; genus Symphalangus; species Symphalangus syndactylus. The sequence continues at coordinate 50,182,112 of NC_072440.2, forward strand.
GTCTTTATAGCAGCATGATTTATAGTCCTTTGGGTATATACCCAGTAATGGGATGGCTAGGTCAAATGGTATTTCTAGTTCTAGATCCCTGAGGAATCGCCACACTGACTTCCACAATGGTTGAACTAGTTTACAGTCCCACCAACAGTGTAAAAGTGTTCCTATTTCTCCACATCCTCTCCAGCACCTGTTGTTTCCTGATTTTTTAATGATGGCCATTCTCACTGGTGTGAGATGGTATCTCACTGTGGTTTTGATTTGCATTTCTCTGACTAAAATCAGAGCAGAACTGAAGGAAATAGAGACACAAAAAACCCTTCAAAAATTAATGAATCCAGGGACTGAGCAGTTTTGAATCACTGTTTTTGTAGGATCTGCAAGTGGACATTTGGAGCGCTTTGAGGCCTATCGTGAAAAAGTTATATCTTCAAATGAAAACCACACAGAACCATTCTTTGAAACCTCTTTCTGATCTGTGCTTTCATCTCACAGGGTTGAACAGTTCTTTTGATTGAGGTGTTTTGAAACACTCTTTTTATAGAATCTGCAATTGGATACTTGGAGAATATTGAGGCATACAGCGTAAAACGAAATGTCTTCCCATTAAAACTACAAAGGAGCATTCTGTGAAACATCTTTCTGATCTGTGCATTCATCTAACAGAGTAGAAACTTTCTTTTGACTGAGCAGTTTTGAAAACCTCTTTTCATAGAATCTGCAATTGGACATTTCTAGAGCATTGCGGCATATGGTGAAAAAAGAAATATCTCCCCATAAAAACTACATGGAAGGATTTTGTGAAACTTCTTGCTGAACTGTGCATTCATCTAACAGAGTTGAACCTTACTTTTGACTCAGCTGGTTTGAAACAATCTTTTTGAAGAATCTGCAAGTGGACATTTGGAGAACATTGAGGCCTAAGATGAAAAACGAAATATCTTCCCCTAAAAACTACACGGAAGCATTCTGTGAAACTTCTTTCTGATGTGTGCATTCATTTCACTAAGCTGAAAATTTCTTTTGATTGAGCTGCTTTGAAACACTCTTTTTGTAAAATCTGCAATGGATATTTGGAGAATATTGAGGCCTACGGTGAAAAATGAAATATCTTCCCATTAAACTACGAAGAAGCATTCTGTGAAACATTTCTGATCTGTGCACTCATCTAACAGAGTAGAACATTTCCTTTGATCGAACAGTTTTCAAACGCTCTTTTGTAGAGTCTGCAAGTGGGCATTTGCAGATCTTTGAGGCCTACGGTGAAAAACGAAATATCTTCAAGTAAAAACCACACAGAATATTTCTGTGAAAATTCTTTCCACTGTCTTCCTTCATCTCACAGATATGAACCTTTATTTTGATTGAGTAGTTTTGAAACACTCTGTATAAACTGCAAGTGGACATTTGAAGTGCTTTGAGGCCTCTTGTGGAAAAAGGAAGATATTCAAATAAAAACAACACAGAAGTATTCTGTGAAAATTCTTTCTGATCTGTGCATTCAACTAACAGAATTGAACCTTACTTTTGATTAAACAGTTTTGAAACAAGCTTTTGGTAGAATCTGCAATTAGACATTTGGAGAACTTTGAGGCCTATGGTGAAAAAAGAAATATCTTCCCATAAAAACTACACGGAAGCATTCTGTGAAACTTCTTTCTGATCTGTGCCTTCAACTAACAGAGTTTAACCTTAGTTTTGGTTGAGCAGTTTTGAAACCCTCTTTTTGTACAATCTGTAAGTGGAATTGCAGAGAACATTGAGACCTACGGTGAAAAATGAAATATCTTCCCATAAAAACTACACAGAAACATTCTGTGAAACTTCTTTCTATTGTGTTCATTCATCTCACTGAGTAGAATTTTTCTTTTGAGTGAGCAGTTTTAAAACATTGTTTTCGTAGAATCTGCAACTGGACATTTATAGAGCACTGAGGCCTGTGGTGAAAAAAGAAATAACTTCCCATGAAAACTACACATAAGCATTCTGTGAAACTTCTTTCTGAACTGTGCATTCATCTAACAGAGTTGAACCTTACTTTTAATTAAGCAGTTTTGAAACACTCTTTTTGGAGAATCTGCAAGTGGACATTTGGAGAACATTGAGGCCTACGGTGAAAAACAAAATATCTTCCCATAAAAATTACACAGAAGCATTCTGTGAAACTTCTTTCTCATCTGTGCATTCATCTAACCGAGTAGAACATTTCTTTTGATTGAGCAGTTTTGAAACAGTCTTTCTGTAGGTTCTGCAAGTGGACATTTTGAGATCTTTGAGGCCTATGGTGAAAAACGAAATACCTTCAAGTGAAAACTACACAGAATATTTCTGTGAAATTTCTTTCTATTCTCTGCATTCATCTCACAGAGTTGAACCTTTCTTTTTATTGAGTAGTTTTGAAAAACTCTTTCTGTATAAACTGCAAGTGGACATGTGGAGCACTTTGAGGCCTATCGTGGAAAAAGTAATATCTTCAAATAAAAACTACACAGAAGTAATCTGTGAATCTTCTTTATGAACTTTGAGTTCATCTCAGAGAGTGGAAACTTTCTTTTAATTGTGCAGCTTTGAAACAGTCTTGTCGTAGAAACTGCAATTGGACATTTACGGAGAATTGAGGTCCAGGGTGAAAAAAGAAATATCTTCCCATAAAAATTACACAAAAGGATTCTGTGAACCTTCTCTCTGATCTGTGCATTCATCAAACAGAGTTTAACCTTACTTTTGATTGGGCAGTTTTTAAACACTCTTTTTATAGAATCTGCTAGTGGACACTTGGTGAACATTGAGGCCTACAGTGAAAAATGAAATATCTTCCCATAAAAACTACACAGAAGCATTCTGTGAAACTTCTTTGTATTCTGTTCATTCATCTCACAGAGTGGAACCTTTCTTTTGACTGAGCAGTTTTGAAACACTCTTTTTGTAGGTTCTGCAAGTAGACATTTGGAGCACTTGGAGGCCTATCGTGGAAAAAGGAATATCTTCAAATAAAAACTACACAGAAGCATTCTGTGAAAATTCTTTCTCATCTGTGAATTCAACTAACAGAGATGAACCTTACTTTTGATTGAGCAGTTTTGAAACACTCTTTTTGTACAATGTGCAAATGGACATTTGGAGAACTTTGAGGCCAGCGGTGAAAAAAGAAATATCTTCCCATAAAAACTGCACGGAAGCATTCTGTGAAACTTCTTTCTGATCTGTGCATTCAACTAACAGAGTTGAACCTTACTTTTGATTGAGCAGTTTTGAAACACTCTTTTTGTAGAATATGCAAGTGGACATTTTGAGAACATTCAGGCCTATGGTGAAAAACGAAATATCTTTCCATAAAAATGACACAAAAGCATTCTGTGAAACTTCTTTCTCTTGTGTTCATTCATCTCACAGAGTAGAACCTTTCTTTTGACTGAACAGTTTTGAAATACTCTTTTGGTAGAATCTGCAATTTGACATTTCTAGAGCATTGAGGTCTACGGTGAATAAAGAGATATCTTCCCATAAAATCTACACGGAAGCATTCTGTGAAACATCTTCCTGATCTGTGCATTCATCTAACAGAGTTGAACCTTACTTTTGATTGAGCAGTTTTGAAACACTCTTTTTGTAGCATCTGCAAGTGGACATTTGGAGAGTATTGTGGCCTTTGGTGAAAAGTGAAGTATCTTCCCCTAAAAACTACACAGAAGCATTTTGTGAAACTTGTTTCTATTCTGTTCATTCATCTCACAGAGTAGAACCTTTCTTTTGATTGAGCAATTTTGAAACTCTTTTTGTAGTATGTGCTCGCAGACATTTGCAGCAGTTTGAGGCCTATCGTGGAAAAAGGAATATCTTCAAATAAAAACTACACAGAAGCATTCTGTGAAACTTCTTTCTTATTTGTGCATTCATTTCACTGAGTTGAACCTTTCTTTTTATTGAGCAGTTTTGAAACACTCTTTTTGTACCGTCTGCAAGTGGATATTAGGTGAACATTGAGGCCTACGGTGAGAAACAAAATATCTTCCCCTTAAAACTACACAGAAGTATTTTGTGAAACTTCTTTCTATTCTGTTCATTCATCTCACATTGTAGAGCCATTCTTTTGATTGGGCATTTTTGAAACTCTCTTTTTGTAGAATCTGCAAGTGGACACTTGGAGAGCTTTGAGACCTATCGTGGAAAAAGGAATATCTTCAAATAAAACTACACAGAAGCATTCTGTGAAATTTCTCTGTTATCTGTGCATTCATTTCACTGAGTTGAACCTTTCTTTTGATTGAACTGTTTTTAAACACTTTTTGTAAAATCTGCAAGTGGATATTTGGGGAACATTGAGGCCTACAGTGAAAAATGAAATGTCTTCCCAAGAAAACCACGCAGAAGCCTTCTGTGAAACTTCTTTCTGATCTGTGCATTCATCTAACAGAGTAGAACATTTCTTTTGATTCAGCAGTTTTGAAACACTCTTTTTGTATAATCTGCAAGTGGACATTTGGAGATCTTTGAAGTCTATAGTGAAAAACGATACATCTTCAAGTAACAACTACACAGAATACATCTGTGAAATTACTTTTTTTAATTTTTTTATTTTTTTGTTTTCTTTAATTGTCTTAATTGTTTTAATAATACATTCATAAATTCATTCTTATTAGAAAAATTCAAATAATACAGTAAATTTACAGTTTGTTTGCCTACCACTCCCAATCCCCAGTTTCATTCTTAGAGGAGACTTCCATTAAAAATATTGTTTGTAGGCCGGGCATGGTGGTTCACACCTTTATGTAATCCCAGCACTTTGAGAGGCCGAGGTGGGCAGACCATCTGAGGCTGCGAGTTCAAGACCAGCCTGACAAACATGGAGAAACCCCGTCTCTAATAGAAATACAATATTGTCTGGGCATGGTGGCCCATGCCTGTAATCCCAGCTACTTGGGAGGTTGAGATGGGAGAATTGCTTGGACCTGGGAGGCAGAGATTGCGGTGAGCCAAGATGACACCATTGAATTCCAGTCTGGACAACAAGAGCAAAACTCCTTCTCAAACAATAGCAAAAACAAAAAACCATATATATATATATATATATATATATATATATACACATACATATGCACATATACATATACACATATATACACACATATATATACATATTTACGTATATATGTATATATACTTATATAGTTATATATTTAATTACATACATGTATATATGTATATATGTACATATCCACATACACGTATATATACATATACATGCATACTTATATATACACATATATGTACATATATGTATGTACATATATACGCATATATGTATATGTATATACGTATACACGCACATATAGAGTTATTTACATATACACGTATACACATATACGCATACATACATAGAGACAGAGAGAGAGTTTGTATCTTTTTTATTATTAATTTTTTTGCAAGAAAAACAATAAACATTTTCTAAAAATACATACAAACAAATAGATGCGTATCAAACATACTAGGGAGGTTGCACATTGGAAGATGGTTAACAGAAATGGGGAGTGGGAATTAAAGAAAATAAATGAGAGAGGGACTTTGTATGGATCAATGATAATAACTCAATCCTCTATTTGAAAAAGATGAAGGAGAAGGAAGAAGAAGAAAAAGAAAGTGGGATAAAGGATCAGAAAGGGAGGAAAATAGAAAAAATTAGAGTATGACTCCAGGGTAGAACTGTTTTGTTGTCGCTGGGTTGGTTGGTTGGTTTGTCTGTTGTATTTTCCAAATGTTTCACCATGTCAGCCAGGCTGGTCTCAAACTCCCAGCCTGAAGTGATCAACCCGCCTCGGCCTCAAAGACCGCGGGGACTACAGGCGTGAGCCACCATGTCCAGCCACCACATTGCTTCTGGCCTCTGTGGTAGACCTCCCAGAAAGGCGGTCAGGCAGACGAGCTCCTCACTTCCCAGACGGGGCGGCCGGGCAGAGGCACTCCTCACTTCTTCTCAGATGGGGCGGCCGGGCAGAGGCGCTCCTCAATTCCCATACGTGGCGGCCAGACAGAGGCGCTCCTCGCTTCCCAGACAATGGGTGGCCGGGCAGAGGTGATCCTCACTTCCCAGATGGGGCGGCCAGGCAGAGGTGCTCCTCATTTCCCAGACAATGGGTGGCCGGGCAGAGGTGATGCTCACTTCCCAGACGGGGTGGCCGGGCAGAGGCACTCCTCACTTCTCAGATGAAGGGTGGCTGGGCAGAGGCACTTCTCACTTCCCAGAAGGGGTGGCTGGGATGAGATGCTTCCCACATCCCAGACGCGGCGGCTGCCTCCCAGCAGCCTGGGAGGCCAAGGCAGTTGGCTGGGAGGCGGAAGCTGCAGAGAGCCAAGACCACGCAACCACACTCCAGCCTGGGCAACACAGAGCACCAAGTGAGCAAGACTCCCTCTGCAGTCCCAGCACCTCGGGAGGCTGAGGTGGGCAGAGCAGTCGAGATCAGGAGCTGGAGACCAGCCTGGCCAACCTGGCGAAACCGCGTCTCCAGCCAAAGTAGAAAAAGCAGGCAGCAGTGGTGGTGCACGCCGGGAATCCCAGGCAGCCCACAGGCCAGGGCAGGAGAATCATCGGAGCCGGAGGCAGGGAGTTTGCAGTGAGCTGACTAGATTCTCGCCTGGGTGACAGAGGGAAGAAAGAAAAGAAAAAAAAAAAAAGAAAAGAAAAGAAAAGAAAAAAAGAAAAGAAGAAGGAAGGAAGGAAGGAAGGAAGGAAGGAAGGAAGGAAGCAGTGAAATTTTTTTCTATTCACTGCATGCATCTCACAGAGCTGAATCTTTCTTTTCATTGAGTAGTTTTGAAACACTCTTTCTATATAAACTGCAAGTGGACATTTGGAGCACTTTCAGGCCTATCGTGGAAAAAGGAATATCTTCAAATAAAAACTACACAGAAGCATTCTGTGAAACTTCTTTCTGATCTGTGCATTCAACTAATAGAGTTGAACCTTGCTTTTGATTGAGCAGTTTTGAAACACACTTTTTGTAGAATCTGCAACTGGACATTTGGAGAACATTGAGGCCTATGGTGAAAAAGGAAATATCTTCCCATAAAAACTACACGGAAGCATTCTGTGAAACATCTTTCTGATCTATGCATTCAACTAACAGAGTTGAACATTACTTTAGATTGAGCAGTTTTGAAACACACTTTCTGTAGAATCTGCAAGTGGACATTGGGAGAACATTGAGGCCTACGGGGAAAAAAGAAATACCTTCCCATAAAAATTACACAGAAGCATTTTGTGAAACTTCTTTCTATTGTGTTCATTCATCTCATGGACGAGAACCTTTCTTTGACTGAGCATTTTTGAAACACTCTTTTTGTTGAATCTGCAATTGGACATTTATAGAGCATTGAGGCCCATGGTGAAAAAAAAATGACTTCCCATAAAAACTACACGGACACATTGTGTGAAACTTCTTTCTGATATGTGCATTCATCTAACAGAGTTGAACCTTACTTTTAATTGAGCAGTTTTGAAACACACTTTTTGTAGAATCTGCAAGTGGACATTTGGAGAACATTGAGGCCTACGGTGAAAAACGAAATATCTTCCCCTCAAAACTACACAGAAGCATTTTGTGAAACGTCTTTCTATTCTGTTCATTCATCTCACAGAGTAGAACCTTTCATTTGAGCAGTTTTGAAACTCTCTTTTTGTATTATCTGCAAGTGGACATTTGGAGAGCTTTGAGGCCTCTCGTGGAAAAAGGAATATCTTCAAATAAAAACTACACAGAAGCATTCTGTGAAACTTCTTTCTGATCTGTGCATTCATCTAACAGAGTAGAACATTTCTTTTGGTGCAGCAGTTTTGAAACACTCTTTTTGTAGAATCTGCAAGTGGATACTTGGAGAACATTGAGGCATACGGTATAAAACGAAATATCTTCCCATTAAAACTACACAGAAGCATTCTGTGAAACTTCTTTCTGATCTGTGCATTCATCTAACAGAGTAGAAACTTTCTTTTGATTTGGCAATTTTGAAACACCCTTTTTGTAGAATCTGCAAGTGGACATTTGGAGATCTTTGAGGCCTATGGTGAAAAACGAAATATCATCAAGTAAACACTACACAGAATATTTCTGTGGAAATTCTTTCTATTCTCTGCATTCATCTCACAGAGTTGAACCTTTCCTTGGATTGAGCAGTTTTGAAACACTCTTTTTATATAAACTTCAAGTGGACATTTGGAGTGCTTTGAGGACTATTGTGGAAAATGGAATATCTTGAAATATAAACTACACGGAAGTAATCTGTGAAACTTCATTATGAACTGTGCATTCATCTCAGAGACTGGAAACTTTCTTTTGATTGTGGAGCTTTGAAACAGGCTTTTCGTAAAAACTGCAATTGGACATTTATAGAGCATTGAGGCCTATGGTGAAAAAATAAATATCTTCCATAAAAACTACACGGAAGCATTCTGTGAAACCCCTTTCTGATCTGTGCATTCAACTAACAGAGTGGAACCTTACTTTTGATTGAACAGTTTTGAAACACACTTTTTGTAGAATCTGCAAGTGGACATTGGGAGAACATTGATGCCTATGGTGAAAAACGAAATATCTTCCCATAAAAATTACACAGAATCATTTTGTGAAACTTCTTTCTATTGTGTTCATTCATCTCACAGAGGAGAACCTTTCTTTTGACTGAGCAGTTTTGAAACACTCTTTTCATTGAATCTGCAATTGGACATTTCGAGAGCATTGAGGCCTATGGTGAAAAAAAAAATAACTTCCCATAAAAACTACACAGAAGCATTCTGTGAAACTTCTTTCTGATATGTGCATTCATCTAACAGAGTTGAACCTTACTTTTGATTGAGCAGTTTTGAAACAGTCTTTTTGTACCATCTGCAAGTGGATATTAGGTGAACATTGTGGCCTACGGTGAGAAACAAAATATCTTCCCCTTAAAACTACACAGAAGTATTTTGTGAAACTTCTTTCTATTCTGTTCATTCATCTCACAGTGTAGAACCTTTCTTTTGATTGAGCAGTTTTGAAACTCTCTTTTTGTAGAATCTGCAAGTGGACACTTGGAGAGCTTTGAGACCTATCGTGGAAAAAGGAATATCTTCAAATAAAAACTACACAGAAGCATTCTGTGAAATTTCTCTGTTATCTGTGCATTCATTTCACTGAGTTGAACCTTTCTTTTGATTGAATTGTTTTTAAACACTTTTTGTAAAATCTGCAAGTGGATATTTGGGGAACATTGAGGCCTACAGTGAAAAATGAAATGTCTTCCCAAGAAAACCACGCGGAAGCCTTCTGCGAAACTTCTTTCTGATCTGTGCATTCATCTAACAGAGTAGAACATTTCTTTGATCCAGAAGTTTTGAAATATTCTTTTTGTATACTCTGCAAGTGGACATTTGGAGATCTTTGAAGCCTAAGATGAAAAACGAAATACCTTCAGGTAAAAATTACAAAGAATATTTCTGTGAAATTTCTTTCTATTCTCTGCATTCATCTCACAGAGTTGAAACATTCTTTTAATTGAGAAGTTTTGAAACACTCTTTCTGTATAAACTGCAAGTGGACATTTGGAGTGCCTTGAGGCCTATCGTGGAATCGGGAATATCTTCAAATGAAAACTACACAAAAGCATTCTGTGTAACTTCTTTCTGATCTGTGCATTCAACTAACAGAGTTGAACCTTACTTTTGATTCAACAGTTTAGAGACATTCTTTTTGTGGAATCTGCAAGTGGACATTTGGAGAACATTGAGGCCTATCATGAAAAAAGCAATATCTCCCCACAAAAACCACACGGAAGCATTCTGTGAAATTTCTTTCTGATCTGTACATTCATCCCACAGAGTTGAACCTTACTTTTGATTGAGCAGTTTGGAAACACTCATTTTGTAGAATCTGCAAGTGGATATTTGGAGAACATTGAGGCCTATGGTGAAAAACGAAATATCTACCCATAAAAACTACACAGAAGTATTCTGTGAAACAACTCTCTATTCTGTTCATTCATCTCACAGAGTAGAAACTTTCTTTAGACAGAGCAGTTTTGAAAGACACTTTTTGTAGGATCTGCAAGTGGACATTTGGAGGACCTTGAGACCTATCGTGAAAAAGGGTATATCTTCAAATAAAAACTACACAGAAGCATTCTGTGAAACTTCTTTCTGTTCTGTTCATTCAACTCGCAGAGTAGAACGTTTCCTTTGACTGAGCAGTTTTGAAACACTCTTTTTGTAGGATCTGCAATTGGACATTTCTAGAGCATTGATGCCTGTGGTGAAAAAAGGAATATCTTCCGATAAAAACTACACGGAAGCATTCTGTGAAACTTCTTTCTGATCTGTGAATTCATCTAACAGAGTTGAACCTTACTTTTGATTGAACAGTATTGAAACACTCGTTTTGCAGAATCTGCAAGTGGACATTTGGAGAACATTGAGGCCTACAGTGAAAAACGAAATATCATCTGCTAAAAACTACACGGAAGCATTTTTTCAAACTTCTTTCCATTCTGTTCATTCATCTCACAGAGTAGAACCTTTCTTTTGATTGAACATTTTTGAAACTCTCTTTTTGTAGAATCTGCAAGTGGACATTTGGAGCGCTTTCAGGCCTATGGTGGAAAAAGGAATATCTTCAAATAAAAACTACACAGAAGCTTTCTGTGAAACTACTTTCTGATCTGTGCATTCATCTAACCGAATAGAACCTTTCTTTTGATTGAGCAGTTTTTAAACACCCTTTTTGTTGAATCTGCATGTGGACGTTTGGAGATTTTTAAGGCTTATGGTAATAAATGAAATATTTTGAATTAAAAACTACACAGAATACTTCCGTGGAAATTCTTTCTATTCTCTGCATTCGTCTCACAGAGTTGAATCTTTCTTATGATTGAGCAGTTTTGAAACAGTATTTTTGTATAAACTGCAAGTGGACATTTGGTGTGCTTTGAGCCCTATGGTGGAAAAAGGAATATCTTCAAATAAAAACTACACAGAAGCATTCTGTGAAACTTCTTTCTGATCTGTGCATTCAACTAACAGACTTGAAACTTACTTTTGATTGAACAGTTTTGTAACACTCTTTTTGTGGAATCTGTAAGTTGACATTTGGAGAACATTGAGTCCTATGGTGAGAAAGAAATATCTTCCCATAAAAACCACACGTAAGCATTTTGTGAAACTTCTTTCTGATCTGTGCTTTCAACTAACAGAGTTGAGCCTTACTTTGGATTCAGCTGTTTTGAAACTCTCTTTTTGTAGAATCTGCCAGTGGACAATTGGAGAACATTGAGGCCTATGGTTAAAAACGATGTATCTTCCCCTAAAAACAACACAGAAGCATTTTGTGAAACTTCTTCTATTCTGTTCATTCATCCCACAGAATGGAACCTTTCTTTTGATTGAGCAGTTTTGAAACTCTCTTTTTTTAGAATCTGCAAATGGACACTTGGAACGCTTTGAGGCCTATCGTGGAAAAAGGTATATCTTCAAATAAAAACTACACAGAAGCATTCTGTGAAACTTCTTTCTGATCTGTGCATTCATCTCACTGAGTTGAAACTTTCTTTTGATTGACCTGTTTTGAAACATTCTTTTTGCAGAATCTGCAAGTGTATATTTGGAGAACAGTGATGCATAGGTTGTAAAATGAAATATCTTCCCATTAAAACTACGTAGAAGCATTCTGTGAAACTTCTTTCTGATCTGTGCATTCATCTAACAGAGTAGAACATTTCTTTTGATTGAGCAGTTTTGAAACACACTTTTTGTAGAATCTGAAAGTTGACATTTGGAGACCTTTGTGGCCAATGGTGAAAAACGAAATATCTTCAAGTAAAAACTCCACAGAATACTTCTGTTGAATTTCTTTCTTTTCTCTGCATTTATCTCACAGAGTTGAACATTTCTTTTGATTGAGTAGATTTGAAACACTCTTTCTGTATAAACTACAATTGGACATTTGGAGCACTTTAAGGCCTATTGTGGAAAAAGGAATATCTTCAGATAAAAATTTCACAGAAGCATTCTGTGAAATTTCTTTCTGATCTGTGCATTCAACTAACAGAGTTGAACCTTTCTTTTGTTTGAGCAGTTTTGAAACAATCTTTTTATAGCATCTGCAAGTGGACATTTGAACATCTTTGAGGCCTAAGGTGAAAAACGAAATATCTTCAAGTACAAATTACACAGAATTCTTCCGTGAAATTTCTTTCTATTCTATACATTCATCTCACAGAGTTGAAACTTTCTTTTGATTGAGCAGTTTTGAAACACTCTTTTTGCAGAATCTGCAAGTGGACATTTGTAGAACATTGAGGCCTACGGTGAAAATGGTAATATCTTCGCCTAAAACCTACACAGAAGCATTGTGTGAAACTGTTTTCTGATCTGTGCATTGTTTTCACTGAGTTGAAACTTTCTCTTGATTGAGATGTTTTAAAACACTCTTTTTGTAGAATTTGCAAGTGGATATTTGGAGAACATTGAGGCCTACGGTGAAAAACGAAATGTCATCCCATTAAAGCTACGCAGAAGCATTCTGTGAAACTTCTTTCTGATCTGTGCATTCATCTAACAGAGTAGAACATTTCTTTTGGTTGAGCAGTTTTGAAACACCTTTTTTGCAGAATCTACAATTGGAAATTTGGAGATCTATGAGGCCTATGGTGAAAAACGAAATATCTTCATTTAAAAATTACACAGAATACTTCTGTGGAAATTCTTTCTATTCTCTGCATTCTTGTCACAGTGTTGAACGTTTCTTTTGATTGACCATCTTTGAAACACTTTTTGCATAAACTGCAAGTGGACATTTGGAGCGCTTTGAGGCCTATCATGGAAAATGGAATATCTTCAAATATAAACTGCACAGAAGTAATCTGTGAAACTTCATTATGAACTGCGCGTTCATGTCAGAGAGTGGAAACTTTCTTTTGATTGTGCAGCTTTGAAACAGGCTTTTCGTAGAATCTGCAATTGGACATTTCTAGAGCATTGAGACCTATGGTGAAAAAAGAAACATTTATCTTCCCATAAAAACTACACAGAAATATTCTGTGAAACCTCTTTCTGATCTGTGCGTTCAATGAACAGAGTTGAACCTTATTTTGATTGAGCAATTTTGAAACATTCTTTTTGTAGAATCTGCAAGTGAACATTTTTAGAACATTGAGGCCTATTTTGAAAAAATAAAATATCTTCCCTTATAAGCTACACAGAAGCATTCTATGAAACTTCTTTCTGATATTTGCATTCAACAAATGGAGTTGAACCTTACTTTTGATTGAGCAGTTTTGAAACACTCTTTTTGTAGAATCTGCAAGTGGACGTTTGGAGAACATGGAGGAATACAGTGAAAAACGAAATATCTTTCCCTAAAAACTACACAGAATCATTTTGTGAAACTTGTTTCTATTCTATTCATTCATCTCACAGAGTAGAGACTTTCTTTTGACTGATCAGTTTTGAAACTCTCTTTTTGTAGAATCTGCAAGTGGACATTTGGAGCGCTTTGAGGCTTATCTTGGTAAAAGGAATATCTTCAAATAAAAACTACATAGAAGCATTCTGTGAAACTTCTTTCTGATCTGTGCATTCAACTAACAGAGTTGAACCTTACTTTTGAATGAGCAGTTTTGAAACACTCTTTTTGTAGAATCTGCAAGTGGACATTTGGAGGACATTGAAGCCTATGGTGAAAAACGAAATATAGTCCCATAAAAACTACACAGAAGAATTCTGTGAAACTTCTTTCTATTCTGTTCATTCATCTCACAAAGTAAAACATTTCTTTTGACTGAGGAGTTTTTAAACTCACTTTTTGTAGAATCTGCATGTGGACATTTGGAACGTTTGAAGCCAATCATGGAAAAAGTTATATCTTCAAATAAAAACTACACAGAAGCATTCTGTGAAACTTCTTTCTTATCTGTGCATTCATTTAACTGAGTTGAACCTTAGTTTTGATTGAGCAGCTTTAAACACTCTTTTTGTGGAATCTGCATGTGGACATTTGGAGAACATTGGGGCCTAGGGTGAAAAATGAAATATCTTCCCCTAAAAACTACACAGAAGCATTTTGTGAAACTTCTTTCTATTCTGCTCATTCATCTCACAGAGTAGAACCTTTTTTTTGATTGAGCAGTTTTGAAACTCTCTTTTTGTAGTATCTGCAAGTGGACATTTGGAGCACATTGAGGCCTATCGTGGAAATAGGAATATCTTCAAATAAAAACTACACAAATTATTCTGTGAAACTTCTTTTTTGATCTGTGCATTCATTTCACTGAGTTGAACCTTTCTTTTGGTGGAGCTGTTTTGAAACACTCTTTTTGTAGAATCTGCAAGTGGATATTTGGAGAACATTGAGGCTTACGGTGAAAAACGAAATATCTACCCATGAAAACTATGCAGAAGCATTCTGTGAAACTTATTTCTGATCTGTGCATTCATCTAACAGAGTAGAACATTTCATGTGATTCAAAAGCTTTGAAACACTCTTTTTGTAGTATCTGCAACTGGACATTTGTAGATCGTTCAGGCCTATGGTGAAAAACAATATATCTTCCCATTAAAACTACACAGAAGCATTCTGTGAAACTACTTTCTGATCTGTTCATTCATCTAACAGTGTAAAAACTTCCTTTTGATTGAGAAGTTTTGAAACAGCCCTTTTGTAGAATCTGCAAGTGACATTTGCAGATCTTTGAGGCCTATGGTGAACAACAAAATATATTCAAGTAAAAACTACACTGAATAGTTCTGTGAAACTTCCTTCTATTCCATTCATTCATCTCACAGAGTAGAAAATTTCTTTTGAGTGAGCAGTTTTGAAACACAGTTTTTGTAGAATTTGCAAGTGGACATTTGGAGCGCTTTGAGGCCTATTGTTGAAAATGGAATATCTTCAAATATAAACTACACAGAAGTAATCTTTGAAACTGCATTATGAACTGTGCATTCATCTCAGAGAATGGAAACTTTCTTTGGATTGTGCATCTTTGAAACAGGCTATTCGAAGAATCTGCACTGGACATTTCTAGAGCATTGAGGCCTATGTTGAAACAGAAATATCTTCCAATAAAAACTACATGGAAGCATTCTGTGAACCTTCTTTCTGATCCGTGAATTCAACTAACTTAGTTGAACCTTACTTTTGATTGAGCAGTATTGAAACACACTTTTTGTAGAATCTGCAAGTGGACATTTGGAGAATGTTGAGGCCTACCTAGAAAAAAGAAATATCTACCCCTAAAAACTGCACCAAAGCATTTTATCAAACTTCTTTCTATTCTGTTCATTCATCTCACAGAGTAGAACCTTTCTTTGGAATGAGCAGTTTTGAAACTCTCCTTTTGGAGTAACTGCAAATGGACATTTGGCAAACATTGTGGCCTACAGTGAGAAACGAAATATCATCCCATATAAACTACACAGAAGCATTCTGTGAAACTTCTTTCTATTCTGTTCATTCAGCTCACAGAGTAGAACCTTTCTTTTGACTGAGCTGTTTTGAAACATTCTTTTCATAGAATCTGCCATTGGACATTTCTAGAGCATTGAGGCCTACGGTAAAAAAGAAATATCTTCACATATAAACTACACAGAAGAATTCTGTGAAACTTCTTTCTGATCTGTGCATTCATTTCCCTGAGTTGAACCTTTCTTTTCATGGAGCTTTTCTGAAACACTCTTTTTGTAGAATCTGCAAGTGGACATTTGGAGTTCTTTGAGGCCTATGGTGAAAAACGAAATATCCTCAAGTAAAAACTACACTGAATACTTCTGTGGAAATGCTTTCTATTCACTGCATTCATCTCACAGAGTTGAACATTTCTTTCGATTGAGCAGTTTTGAAACACTCTTTTTGCATAAACTGAAAGTGGACATTGAGAGCGCTTTGAGTCCTATCATAAAAAATGGAATATCTTCAAATATAAACTACACAGAAGTAATCTGTGAAACTTCATTATGAACTATGCACTCATCTCAGAGAGTTGAAACGTTCTTTTGATTGTGCAGCTTTGAAACAGGCTTTTCGTAGAATATGCAATTGGACATTTGAAGAGCATTGAGGCCTATGGTGAAAAAAGAAATATCTTCCAATAAAAACTACACGGAAGCATTCTGTGAAACTTCTTTCAGATCTGTGCATTCAACTAACAGAGTTGAACCTTATTTTGATTGAGCAGTTTTGAAATACTCTTTTTGTAGAATCTGCAAGTGGACATTTGGAGAACATTGAGGCCTATGGTGAAAAACAAAATATCTTCCCATAACAACTACACAGAAGCATTCTATGAAACTTCTTTCTATTGTGTACATTCATCTCAAAGAGTAGAAACTTTGTTTTGACTGAGAAGTTTTGAAACACTCTTTTCATAGAATCTGCAATTGGACATTTCTAGAGCATTGAGTCCTGTGGTTAAAAAAGAAATATCTTCCCATAAAAACTGCATGGAAGCATTCTGTGAAACTTCTTATTGATTTCTGCATTCGTCTAACAGAGTTAAACCTTACTTTTGATTGAGCAGTTTTGAAACACTCTTTTTGTAGAATCTGCAAGTGGACATTTGGAGAACATTGAGGACTATTGTGAAAAACGAAATATCTTCCCCTAAAACCTACACAGAAGCATTTTGTGAAACTTCTTTCTGTTCTGTTCACTCATCTCACAGAGTAGAACCTTTCTTTTGATAGAGCAGTTTTGAAACTGTCTTTTTGTAATATCTGCAAGTGGATATTTAGAGAGCCTTCAGGCCTATCGTGGAAAAAGGAATATGTTCAAATAAAAACTACACAAAAGCATTCAGTGAAACTTCTTTCTGATCTTTGCATTTATTTCACTGAGTTGAACCTTTCTTTTCATTGAGCTGTTTCGAAACACTCTTTTTGTAGAATCTGCAAGTGGATATTTGGAGAACATTGAGGCCTTTGGTGAAAAACGAAAAACCTTTCCATAAAAACTATGCAGAAGCATTCTGTGAAATTTCTTTCTGATCTGTGCATTCAAATAACAGAGTTGAACATTTCCTTTGATTGAGCAGTTTTGACACACCCTTTTTGTAGAATCTGCAAGTGGACATTTAGACATCTTTGAGGCCTATGGTGAAAACCGAAATATCTTCAAGTAAACACTACACAGAATATTTCTGTGAAATTTCTTTCTATTCTCTGCATTCATCGCATAGAGGTGAACCTTTCGTTTGATTGAGTAGTTTCTAAACACTCTTTCTGTATAAACTGGAAAGGGATATTTTAGCGCTTTGAGACCTATCGTGGAAAATGGCATATCTTCAACTATAAACTACACAGAAGAAATCTGTGAAACCCCGTTATGAACAATGCATTCATCTCAGAGAGTGGAAAATTTCTTTTGATTGTGCAGCTTTGAAAGAGGCTTTTCATAGAATCTGCAACTGGATATTTCTAGAGCATTGAGGCCTACAGTGAAAAAACAAATATCTTCCTATAAAAACTACACGGAAGCATTCTGTGAAACTTTTATCTGGTCTGTGCATTCAACTAACAAAGTTGAAGCTTACTTATGATTGAGCAGTTTTGAAACACTCTTTTTTTAGAATCTACAAGTGGACATTTGGAGAACATTGAAGCATACGGTGAAAAATGAAATATCTTCCCATAAAAACTACACAGAGGCATTCTGTAAAACTTCTTTCTGATCTGTGCATTCAAGTAACAGAGTTGAACCTTACTTTTGATTGAGCAGTTTTGACACACCCTTTTTGTAGAATCTGCTATTGGACATCTGGAGAACATTGAGGCCTGCGGTGAAAAACGAAATATCTTCCCATAAAAACTACACTGAATCATTCTGTGAAACTTGTTTCTATTGTGTTCATTCATCTCACATAGTAAAACCTTTCTTTTGACTGAGCAGTTTTGAAACACTCTATTCACAGAATCTGCAATAGGACATTTCTATAGCATTGCGGCCTACGGTGAAAAAAGAAATATCTTCCCATAAAAACTATATGGAAGCATTTTGTGAAACTTCTTTCTGATCTGTGAATTTATCTAACAGAGTTAAACTTTACTTTTGATTGAGCAGTTTTGAAACACTCTTTTTGTAGAATCTGCATGTGGACTTTGGAGAACATTGAGGCCTATGGTGAAAAACAAAATATCTTCACCTGAAAATTGCAGAAAAGCATTTTATGAAAGTTCTTTCTATTCTGTTCATTCATCTAACAGAGTAGAAACTTTCTTTTGATTGAGCAGTTTTCAAACTCTCTTTTTGTAGAATCTGCAAGTGGATATGTGGAGCGCCTTGAGGCCTATCGTGGAAAAAGGAATATATTCAAATAAAAACTACACAGAAGCATTCTGTGAAACTTCTTTCTGATATGTGCATTCATTTCACTGAGTTGAAACTTTCTTTTCATTGAGCTGTTTTGAAAGACTCTTTTTGTGGAATTTGCAAGTGGATATTTGGAGAAAATTGAGGCCTATGGTGAAAAAAGGAATATCTTCCCATTAAAACTACACAAGCATTCTGTGAAACTTCTTTCTCATCGGTGCATTCATCTAACGGAGTTGAAACTTACTTTTGATTGAGCAGTTTTGAAACACTCTTTTTGTATAATCTGCAAGTGGACATTTGGAGAACATTGAGGAATACGGTGAAAAAAGAAATTTCTTCCCATAAAAACTACACAGAAGCATTCTGTGAAACTTCTTTCTTTTCTGTTCATTCATTTCACAGAGTAGAACCTCTCTTTTGACTGAGCAGTTTTGAAACACTCTTTTTGCATTATCTGCAATTGGACATTTAGAAAGCTTTGAGGCCTATCGTGGAAAAAGGAATATCTTCAAATAAAAACTACACAGAAGCATTCTGTGAAACATCTTTCTGATCTGTGGATTCAAATAACGGAGTTGAACCTTACTTTTGATTGAGTAGTTTTGAAACTCTCTTTTTGTAGAATCTGCAAGTGGACATTTGGAGAACATAGAGGACTATGGTGAAAAAAGAAATATCTACCCATAAAAACTACATGGAAGCACTCTGTGAAAATTCTTTCAAATCTGTGCATTCATCTAACAGAGTTGAAACTTACTTTTCATTGAGCAGTTTTGAAAGACTCTTTTTGTATTATCTGCAAGGGGACATTTGGGGAACATTGAGCCCTACGGTGAAAAACGAAATGTCTTCCCATAAAAACTACACAGAAGCATTCTGTGAAACTTCTTTCTGATCTGTGCATTCAACTAACAGACTTGAAACTTACTTTTGATTGAACAGTTTTGTAACACTCTTTTTGTGGAATCTGTAAGTTGACATTTGGAGAACATTGAGTCCTATGGTGAGAAAGAAATATCTTCCCATAAAAACCACACGTAAGCATTTTGTGAAACTTCTTTCTGATCTGTGCTTTCAACTAACAGAGTTGAGCCTTACTTTGGATTCAGCTGTTTTGAAACTCTCTTTTTGTAGAATCTGCCAGTGGACAATTGGAGAACATTGAGGCCTATGGTTAAAAACGATGTATCTTCCCCTAAAAACAACACAGAAGCATTTTGTGAAACTTCTTCTATTCTGTTCATTCATCCCACAGAATGGAACCTTTCTTTTGATTGAGCAGTTTTGAAACTCTCTTTTTTTAGAATCTGCAAATGGACACTTGGAACGCTTTGAGGCCTATCGTGGAAAAAGGTATATCTTCAAATAAAAACTACACAGAAGCATTCTGTGAAACTTCTTTCTGATCTGTGCATTCATCTCACTGAGTTGAAACTTTCTTTTGATTGACCTGTTTTGAAACATTCTTTTTGCAGAATCTGCAAGTGTATATTTGGAGAACAGTGATGCATAGGTTGTAAAATGAAATATCTTCCCATTAAAACTACGTAGAAGCATTCTGTGAAACTTCTTTCTGATCTGTGCATTCATCTAACAGAGTAGAACATTTCTTTTGATTGAGCAGTTTTGAAACACACTTTTTGTAGAATCTGAAAGTTGACATTTGGAGACCTTTGTGGCCAATGGTGAAAAACGAAATATCTTCAAGTAAAAACTCCACAGAATACTTCTGTTGAATTTCTTTCTTTTCTCTGCATTTATCTCACAGAGTTGAACATTTCTTTTGATTGAGTAGATTTGAAACACTCTTTCTGTATAAACTACAATTGGACATTTGGAGCACTTTAAGGCCTATTGTGGAAAAAGGAATATCTTCAGATAAAAATTTCACAGAAGCATTCTGTGAAATTTCTTTCTGATCTGTGCATTCAACTAACAGAGTTGAACCTTTCTTTTGTTTGAGCAGTTTTGAAACAATCTTTTTATAGCATCTGCAAGTGGACATTTGAACATCTTTGAGGCCTAAGGTGAAAAACGAAATATCTTCAAGTACAAATTACACAGAATTCTTCCGTGAAATTTCTTTCTATTCTATACATTCATCTCACAGAGTTGAAACTTTCTTTTGATTGAGCAGTTTTGAAACACTCTTTTTGCAGAATCTGCAAGTGGACATTTGTAGAACATTGAGGCCTACGGTGAAAATGGTAATATCTTCGCCTAAAACCTACACAGAAGCATTGTGTGAAACTGTTTTCTGATCTGTGCATTGTTTTCACTGAGTTGAAACTTTCTCTTGATTGAGATGTTTTAAAACACTCTTTTTGTAGAATTTGCAAGTGGATATTTGGAGAACATTGAGGCCTACGGTGAAAAACGAAATGTCATCCCATTAAAGCTACGCAGAAGCATTCTGTGAAACTTCTTTCTGATCTGTGCATTCATCTAACAGAGTAGAACATTTCTTTTGGTTGAGCAGTTTTGAAACACCTTTTTTGCAGAATCTACAATTGGAAATTTGGAGATCTATGAGGCCTATGGTGAAAAACGAAATATCTTCATTTAAAAATTACACAGAATACTTCTGTGGAAATTCTTTCTATTCTCTGCATTCTTGTCACAGTGTTGAACGTTTCTTTTGATTGACCATCTTTGAAACACTTTTTGCATAAACTGCAAGTGGACATTTGGAGCGCTTTGAGGCCTATCATGGAAAATGGAATATCTTCAAATATAAACTGCACAGAAGTAATCTGTGAAACTTCATTATGAACTGCGCGTTCATGTCAGAGAGTGGAAACTTTCTTTTGATTGTGCAGCTTTGAAACAGGCTTTTCGTAGAATCTGCAATTGGACATTTCTAGAGCATTGAGACCTATGGTGAAAAAAGAAACATTTATCTTCCCATAAAAACTACACAGAAATATTCTGTGAAACCTCTTTCTGATCTGTGCGTTCAATGAACAGAGTTGAACCTTATTTTGATTGAGCAATTTTGAAACATTCTTTTTGTAGAATCTGCAAGTGAACATTTTTAGAACATTGAGGCCTATTTTGAAAAAATAAAATATCTTCCCTTATAAGCTACACAGAAGCATTCTATGAAACTTCTTTCTGATATTTGCATTCAACAAATGGAGTTGAACCTTACTTTTGATTGAGCAGTTTTGAAACACTCTTTTTGTAGAATCTGCAAGTGGACGTTTGGAGAACATGGAGGAATACAGTGAAAAACGAAATATCTTTCCCTAAAAACTACACAGAATCATTTTGTGAAACTTGTTTCTATTCTATTCATTCATCTCACAGAGTAGAGACTTTCTTTTGACTGATCAGTTTTGAAACTCTCTTTTTGTAGAATCTGCAAGTGGACATTTGGAGCGCTTTGAGGCTTATCTTGGTAAAAGGAATATCTTCAAATAAAAACTACATAGAAGCATTCTGTGAAACTTCTTTCTGATCTGTGCATTCAACTAACAGAGTTGAACCTTACTTTTGAATGAGCAGTTTTGAAACACTCTTTTTGTAGAATCTGCAAGTGGACATTTGGAGGACATTGAAGCCTATGGTGAAAAACGAAATATAGTCCCATAAAAACTACACAGAAGAATTCTGTGAAACTTCTTTCTATTCTGTTCATTCATCTCACAAAGTAAAACATTTCTTTTGACTGAGGAGTTTTTAAACTCACTTTTTGTAGAATCTGCATGTGGACATTTGGAACGTTTGAAGCCAATCATGGAAAAAGTTATATCTTCAAATAAAAACTACACAGAAGCATTCTGTGAAACTTCTTTCTTATCTGTGCATTCATTTAACTGAGTTGAACCTTAGTTTTGATTGAGCAGCTTTAAACACTCTTTTTGTGGAATCTGCATGTGGACATTTGGAGAACATTGGGGCCTAGGGTGAAAAATGAAATATCTTCCCCTAAAAACTACACAGAAGCATTTTGTGAAACTTCTTTCTATTCTGCTCATTCATCTCACAGAGTAGAACCTTTTTTTTGATTGAGCAGTTTTGAAACTCTCTTTTTGTAGTATCTGCAAGTGGACATTTGGAGCACATTGAGGCCTATCGTGGAAATAGGAATATCTTCAAATAAAAACTACACAAATTATTCTGTGAAACTTCTTTTTTGATCTGTGCATTCATTTCACTGAGTTGAACCTTTCTTTTGGTGGAGCTGTTTTGAAACACTCTTTTTGTAGAATCTGCAAGTGGATATTTGGAGAACATTGAGGCTTACGGTGAAAAACGAAATATCTACCCATGAAAACTATGCAGAAGCATTCTGTGAAACTTATTTCTGATCTGTGCATTCATCTAACAGAGTAGAACATTTCATGTGATTCAAAAGCTTTGAAACACTCTTTTTGTAGTATCTGCAACTGGACATTTGTAGATCGTTCAGGCCTATGGTGAAAAACAATATATCTTCCCATTAAAACTACACAGAAGCATTCTGTGAAACTACTTTCTGATCTGTTCATTCATCTAACAGTGTAAAAACTTCCTTTTGATTGAGAAGTTTTGAAACAGCCCTTTTGTAGAATCTGCAAGTGACATTTGCAGATCTTTGAGGCCTATGGTGAACAACAAAATATATTCAAGTAAAAACTACACTGAATAGTTCTGTGAAACTTCCTTCTATTCCATTCATTCATCTCACAGAGTAGAAAATTTCTTTTGAGTGAGCAGTTTTGAAACACAGTTTTTGTAGAATTTGCAAGTGGACATTTGGAGCGCTTTGAGGCCTATTGTTGAAAATGGAATATCTTCAAATATAAACTACACAGAAGTAATCTTTGAAACTGCATTATGAACTGTGCATTCATCTCAGAGAATGGAAACTTTCTTTGGATTGTGCATCTTTGAAACAGGCTATTCGAAGAATCTGCACTGGACATTTCTAGAGCATTGAGGCCTATGTTGAAACAGAAATATCTTCCAATAAAAACTACATGGAAGCATTCTGTGAACCTTCTTTCTGATCCGTGAATTCAACTAACTTAGTTGAACCTTACTTTTGATTGAGCAGTATTGAAACACACTTTTTGTAGAATCTGCAAGTGGACATTTGGAGAATGTTGAGGCCTACCTAGAAAAAAGAAATATCTACCCCTAAAAACTGCACCAAAGCATTTTATCAAACTTCTTTCTATTCTGTTCATTCATCTCACAGAGTAGAACCTTTCTTTGGAATGAGCAGTTTTGAAACTCTCCTTTTGGAGTAACTGCAAATGGACATTTGGCAAACATTGTGGCCTACAGTGAGAAACGAAATATCATCCCATATAAACTACACAGAAGCATTCTGTGAAACTTCTTTCTATTCTGTTCATTCAGCTCACAGAGTAGAACCTTTCTTTTGACTGAGCTGTTTTGAAACATTCTTTTCATAGAATCTGCCATTGGACATTTCTAGAGCATTGAGGCCTACGGTAAAAAAGAAATATCTTCACATATAAACTACACAGAAGAATTCTGTGAAACTTCTTTCTGATCTGTGCATTCATTTCCCTGAGTTGAACCTTTCTTTTCATGGAGCTTTTCTGAAACACTCTTTTTGTAGAATCTGCAAGTGGACATTTGGAGTTCTTTGAGGCCTATGGTGAAAAACGAAATATCCTCAAGTAAAAACTACACTGAATACTTCTGTGGAAATGCTTTCTATTCACTGCATTCATCTCACAGAGTTGAACATTTCTTTCGATTGAGCAGTTTTGAAACACTCTTTTTGCATAAACTGAAAGTGGACATTGAGAGCGCTTTGAGTCCTATCATAAAAAATGGAATATCTTCAAATATAAACTACACAGAAGTAATCTGTGAAACTTCATTATGAACTATGCACTCATCTCAGAGAGTTGAAACGTTCTTTTGATTGTGCAGCTTTGAAACAGGCTTTTCGTAGAATATGCAATTGGACATTTGAAGAGCATTGAGGCCTATGGTGAAAAAAGAAATATCTTCCAATAAAAACTACACGGAAGCATTCTGTGAAACTTCTTTCAGATCTGTGCATTCAACTAACAGAGTTGAACCTTATTTTGATTGAGCAGTTTTGAAATACTCTTTTTGTAGAATCTGCAAGTGGACATTTGGAGAACATTGAGGCCTATGGTGAAAAACAAAATATCTTCCCATAACAACTACACAGAAGCATTCTATGAAACTTCTTTCTATTGTGTACATTCATCTCAAAGAGTAGAAACTTTGTTTTGACTGAGAAGTTTTGAAACACTCTTTTCATAGAATCTGCAATTGGACATTTCTAGAGCATTGAGTCCTGTGGTTAAAAAAGAAATATCTTCCCATAAAAACTGCATGGAAGCATTCTGTGAAACTTCTTATTGATTTCTGCATTCGTCTAACAGAGTTAAACCTTACTTTTGATTGAGCAGTTTTGAAACACTCTTTTTGTAGAATCTGCAAGTGGACATTTGGAGAACATTGAGGACTATTGTGAAAAACGAAATATCTTCCCCTAAAACCTACACAGAAGCATTTTGTGAAACTTCTTTCTGTTCT
This sequence comes from Symphalangus syndactylus, assembly GCF_028878055.3. NCBI lineage: Eukaryota > Metazoa > Chordata > Mammalia > Primates > Hylobatidae > Symphalangus > Symphalangus syndactylus. The sequence goes on from NC_072440.2 coordinate 50,206,972, forward strand.
GTTCACTCATCTCACAGAGTAGAACCTTTCTTTTGATAGAGCAGTTTTGAAACTGTCTTTTTGTAATATCTGCAAGTGGATATTTAGAGAGCCTTCAGGCCTATCGTGGAAAAAGGAATATGTTCAAATAAAAACTACACAAAAGCATTCAGTGAAACTTCTTTCTGATCTTTGCATTTATTTCACTGAGTTGAACCTTTCTTTTCATTGAGCTGTTTCGAAACACTCTTTTTGTAGAATCTGCAAGTGGATATTTGGAGAACATTGAGGCCTTTGGTGAAAAACGAAAAACCTTTCCATAAAAACTATGCAGAAGCATTCTGTGAAATTTCTTTCTGATCTGTGCATTCAAATAACAGAGTTGAACATTTCCTTTGATTGAGCAGTTTTGACACACCCTTTTTGTAGAATCTGCAAGTGGACATTTAGACATCTTTGAGGCCTATGGTGAAAACCGAAATATCTTCAAGTAAACACTACACAGAATATTTCTGTGAAATTTCTTTCTATTCTCTGCATTCATCGCATAGAGGTGAACCTTTCGTTTGATTGAGTAGTTTTTAAACACTCTTTCTGTATAAACTGGAAAGGGATATTTTAGCGCTTTGAGACCTATCGTGGAAAATGGCATATCTTCAACTATAAACTACACAGAAGAAATCTGTGAAACCCCGTTATGAACAATGCATTCATCTCAGAGAGTGGAAAATTTCTTTTGATTGTGCAGCTTTGAAAGAGGCTTTTCATAGAATCTGCAACTGGATATTTCTAGAGCATTGAGGCCTACAGTGAAAAAACAAATATCTTCCTATAAAAACTACACGGAAGCATTCTGTGAAACTTTTATCTGGTCTGTGCATTCAACTAACAAAGTTGAAGCTTACTTATGATTGAGCAGTTTTGAAACACTCTTTTTTTAGAATCTACAAGTGGACATTTGGAGAACATTGAAGCATACGGTGAAAAATGAAATATCTTCCCATAAAAACTACACAGAGGCATTCTGTAAAACTTCTTTCTGATCTGTGCATTCAAGTAACAGAGTTGAACCTTACTTTTGATTGAGCAGTTTTGACACACCCTTTTTGTAGAATCTGCTATTGGACATCTGGAGAACATTGAGGCCTGCGGTGAAAAACGAAATATCTTCCCATAAAAACTACACTGAATCATTCTGTGAAACTTGTTTCTATTGTGTTCATTCATCTCACATAGTAAAACCTTTCTTTTGACTGAGCAGTTTTGAAACACTCTATTCACAGAATCTGCAATAGGACATTTCTATAGCATTGCGGCCTACGGTGAAAAAAGAAATATCTTCCCATAAAAACTATATGGAAGCATTTTGTGAAACTTCTTTCTGATCTGTGAATTTATCTAACAGAGTTAAACTTTACTTTTGATTGAGCAGTTTTGAAACACTCTTTTTGTAGAATCTGCATGTGGACTTTGGAGAACATTGAGGCCTATGGTGAAAAACAAAATATCTTCACCTGAAAATTGCAGAAAAGCATTTTATGAAAGTTCTTTCTATTCTGTTCATTCATCTAACAGAGTAGAAACTTTCTTTTGATTGAGCAGTTTTCAAACTCTCTTTTTGTAGAATCTGCAAGTGGATATGTGGAGCGCCTTGAGGCCTATCGTGGAAAAAGGAATATATTCAAATAAAAACTACACAGAAGCATTCTGTGAAACTTCTTTCTGATATGTGCATTCATTTCACTGAGTTGAAACTTTCTTTTCATTGAGCTGTTTTGAAAGACTCTTTTTGTGGAATTTGCAAGTGGATATTTGGAGAAAATTGAGGCCTATGGTGAAAAAAGGAATATCTTCCCATTAAAACTACACAAGCATTCTGTGAAACTTCTTTCTCATCGGTGCATTCATCTAACGGAGTTGAAACTTACTTTTGATTGAGCAGTTTTGAAACACTCTTTTTGTATAATCTGCAAGTGGACATTTGGAGAACATTGAGGAATACGGTGAAAAAAGAAATTTCTTCCCATAAAAACTACACAGAAGCATTCTGTGAAACTTCTTTCTTTTCTGTTCATTCATTTCACAGAGTAGAACCTCTCTTTTGACTGAGCAGTTTTGAAACACTCTTTTTGCATTATCTGCAATTGGACATTTAGAAAGCTTTGAGGCCTATCGTGGAAAAAGGAATATCTTCAAATAAAAACTACACAGAAGCATTCTGTGAAACATCTTTCTGATCTGTGGATTCAAATAACGGAGTTGAACCTTACTTTTGATTGAGTAGTTTTGAAACTCTCTTTTTGTAGAATCTGCAAGTGGACATTTGGAGAACATAGAGGACTATGGTGAAAAAAGAAATATCTACCCATAAAAACTACACGGAAGCATTCTGTGAAATTACTTTCTGATCTGTGCATTCATCTCACTGAGTAGAAACTTTCTTTTGATTGAGCTGTTTTGAAACACTCTTTTTGTAGAATCTGCAAGGTGATACTTGGAGAATATTGAGGCATACGGTGTAAAACGAGATATCTTCCCTTAAAACTACACAGAAGCATTCTGTGAAACTACTTTCGATCTGTGCATTCATCTAACAGAGTAAAACCTTTCTTTTGATAGAGCAGTTGTGAAACACTCGTTTTGTAGAACCTGCAAGAGGACATTTGGAGTTCTTTGAGGCCTATGGTGAAAAACGAAATATCTTCCTGTAAAAACTACAGAGAACACTTCGGTGAAATTTCTTTCTTTTCTCTGCATTCATCTCACAGTCTTGAACCTTTATTTTCTTTGCATAGTTTCAGAACACTCATTCTGTATAAACTGCAAGTGGACATTTGGAGCGCTTTGAGGCCTATCGTGGAAAAAGTAATATCTTCAAATAAAAACTACACAGAAGAATTCTGTGAAACTTATTTATGATCTGTGCATTCAACTAACAGAGTTGAACTGTACTTTTGATAGAGCAGTTTTGAAACACTCTATTTGTAGAATATGCATGTGGACATTAAGAGAATATTGAGGCCTATGGGGAAAAATGAAATATCTTCCCATAAAAACTACACAGAATCATTGTGTGAAAGTACTTTCTGATCTGTTCATTCATCTCACTGAGTTGAACCTTTCTTTTCATTGAGCTGTTTTGAAACACTGTTTTGTACAATCAGCAAGGGGATATTGGAGTATATTGAGGCATACGGTGTAAAACGAATTATCTTCCCCTTAAAACACACGAAAGCATTATGTGAAAATACTTTCTGGTCTGTGCATTCATCTAACAGATTAGAACCTTTCTTTTGATTGAGCTGTTTTGAAACACTCTTTTTGTACAATCTGCCAGTGGATATTTGGAGATCTTTGAGGCCTATGGCGAGAAACGAAATATCTTAAAGTGAAAACTACACAGAATATTTCATTGAAATTTCTTTCTATTCTATGCATTTATCTCACAGTGTTGAAACTTTCTTTTTATTGCATAGTTTTGAAACACTCTTTCTGTATAATCTGCAAGTGGACATTTGGAGCACTTTGAGGCATATTGTGGAAAAAGGAATATCTTCAAATAAAAACTACACAGAAGCATTCTGTGAAACTGCTTTCTGATCTGTGCATTCATCTTTCTGAGCTGAACCTTTCTTTTTTTGAGCTGTTTTGAAACACTCTTTTTGTAGAATCTGCAAGGGGATATTTGGAGAATATTGAGGCATACGGTGTGAAACGAAGTATCTTCCCCTTAAAACTACACAAAAGCATTCTGTGAATCTACTTTCTGATCTGTGCATTCATCTAACAGAGTACAACCTTTCTTTTGATTAAGCAGTTTTGAAACTCTCTTTTTGTAGTATCTGCAAGTGGACATTTGGAAATCTTTGAGGCCTATGGTGAAAAACGAAATATCTTCAAGTAAAAACTACACAGAATACTTCGGTGAAATTTCTTTCAATTCTCTGCATTCATATCACAGTGTTGAAATTTTCTTTTCATTGGGTAGTTTTGAAACACTCTTTCTTTATGAACTGCAAGTGGAAATTTGGAGTGCTTTGAGGCCTATTGTGGAAAAAGGAATATTTTCAAATAAAAACTACACAGAAGAATTCTGAGAAACTTATTTCTGATCTGTGCATTCAACTAACAGAGTTGAACCTTACTTCTGATTGAGCAGATTTGAAACATTTGGAGCGCTTTGAGACCTATCGTGGAAAAAGGTATAACTTCAAAGGAAACTACATGGAAGCATTCTGTGAAACTACTTTCTGATCTGTGCATTCATCTCAGTGAGCTGAACCTTTCTTTTGATTGAGCTGTTTTGAAACACTCTTTTTGAAGAATCTGCAAGGGGATATTTGGAGAATATTGAGGCATACGGTGTAAAACGAAATATCTTCTCTTTAAAAATACACAAAAGCATTCTTTGAAACTACTTATTGATCTGTGCATTCATCTAATAGAACAGAACCATTCTTTTGTTTGAGTAGTTTTGAAATACTCTTTTTGTAGAATCTGCATGTGGATATTTTGAGATCTTTGAGGCCTATGGTGAAGAACGAAATATCTTCAAGTATAAACTACACAGAACAATTCTGTGAAATTTCTTTCTATTCTCTGCATTCATCTCACATTGTTGAACCTTTCTTTTGACTGGGTAGTTTTGAAGCACTTTTTCTCTATAAACTGCAAGTGGAGATTTGGGTCGCTTTGAAGCCTATCATGGAAAAAGGAATATCTTCAAATAAAAGCTACACATAAGTATTCTGTGAAACTTTTTTCTAATCTGTGCATTCAACTAACAGAGTTGAAACTTACTTTTGATTGAGCAGTTTTGAAACACTCTTTTTGTAGAATCTGCAAGTGGACATTTGGAGCGCTTTGAGGCCTATCTTGGGAAAAGGTATATCTTCAAATAAAAACTACACAGAAGCATTCTGTGAAACTACTTCCTGATCGGTGCATTCATCTCACTGAGTTGAACCTTTCTTTTGATTGAGCTATTTTGAAAATCTCTGTTTGTAGAACCTGCAATGGGATATTTGGAGAATATTGAGGCATACGGTGTAAAACGAAATATCTTCCCCTTAAAACTACACAGAAGCATTCTGTGAAACTACTTTCTGATCTGTGCATTCATCTAACAGAGTGAAACCTTTTTTTTGATTCAGAAGTTTTGAAACACTCTTTTTGTAGAACCTTCAAGTGGACCTTTGGAGATCTTTGAGGACAATGGTGAAAAAAGAACTATCCTCCCCTAAAAACTACGCAGAAGCATTCTGTGAAACTTCTTTCTAATCTGTGCATTCAACTAAGAGAGTTTAACCTTACTTTTGATTGAGCAGTTTTGCAACACTCTTTCTGTATAAACTGGAAGTGGACATTTGGAGAACACTGAGGCCTATGGTGAAAAACGAGATATCTTTCCATAAAAATTGCATGGAAGCATTCCGTGAAACTCCTTTCTGATCTGTGTATTCAACTAATGCAGTTGAACCTTGCTTTTGATTGAGCAGTTTTGAAACACTCTGTTTGTAGTTTCTGCAAGTGGACATTTGGAGAACATTGCGGCCTACAGTGAAACATGAAATATCTTCCCATAAAAACTAAACAGAAGCATTCTGTGAAACGCCTTTCTATTCTGTTCATTCATCACACAAAGTAGAACATTTCTTTTGAATGAGCAGTTTTTAAACACTCTTTTTTTGGAATCTGCAAGTGGACATTTGGAGCACTTTTGGCGCTATAGTCGAAAAAGGTATATACATGCAAATAAAAACTTCCCAGAAGCATTCTGTGAAAGTATTTTCTGATCTGTGCATTCAGCTCACTGAGTTGAACCTTTCTTTTGATTGAGCTGTTTTGAAACTCTCTTTTTGTAGAATCTGCAGGGGGATATTTGGAGAATTTTGAGGTATACGGTATAAAACCAAATATCTACCCCTTAAAACTACACAGAAACATTCTGTGAAGCTACTTTCTGATCTGTGCATTCATCTAACAGAGTAGACCCTTTCTTTTGATTGAGCAGTTTTGAAACACTATTTTTGTGGAATCTGCAAGTGGACATTTGGAGATCTTTGAGGCCTATGGTGAAAAACGAAATACCTTCAAGTAAAAACTACATAGAATACTTCTGTAAAATTTCAGCCTATTATCTGCATTCATCTTATGGTGTTGAACCTTTCTTTTGTTTGGGTAGTTTTGAAACACTCTTTCTGTATAAACTACAAGTGGACATTTGGAGAGCTTTGAGGCCTATCGTGGAAAAAGGAATATCCTCAAATAAAAACTACACAGAAGCATTCTCTGAAACTTCTTTCTGATCTATGCACTCAACTAACAGAGTTGAACCTTACTTTTTATTGAGCTGTTTTGAAACACTGTATTTGTAGAATCTGCAAGTGGACATTTGGAGAAATTCGAGGCATAAAGTGAAAAACGAAATATCTTCCCGTAAAAACTACACAGAAACATTTTGTGAAACTTCATTCTAATCTGTGCATTCAACTAAGAGAGTTGCACCTTACTTTTGATTCAGCAGTTTTGAAACACTCTATTTGTATAATCTGCAAGTGGATATTTTGAGAACTTTGAGGCCTACGGTGAAAAACGAAATATCTTCCCATAAAAACTACACAGAGGAATTCTGTGAAACTTGTTTCTCATCTGTGCATTCAACTAACAGAGTTGACATTTACTTTTGATTTTGCAGTTTTGAAACAGGCCTTTTGTAGAATCTGCAAGGGGACATTTTGTGAACATTGAGTCCTATGGTGAAAAAGAAATATCTTCCCTTAAAAACTACATGGAAGTATTCTTTGAAACTTCTTTCTGATCTGTGCATTCAACTAACAGAGTTTAAACTTCCTTTTGGTTGAGTAGTTTTGAAACTCTCTTTCTGTATGAAGAGCAAGGGGCCATTGTTGCGCTTTGAGGCCCATCGTGGAAAAAGGAATATCTTCAAATTAAAACACAGAAGCATTCAGTGAATCTTCTTTCTGATCTGTCCATTCAACTAACAGAGTTGAACCTTACTTTTGATTGAACAGTTTTGAAACACTCTATTTGTAGAATCTGCAATTGGACATTTAGGGAACATTGAGGCCTACAGTGAATAACGAAATATCTTCCCCTAAAAACTACACAGAAGAATTCTGTCAAACTTCTTTCTGATCTGTGCATTCAACTAACAGAGTTGAAACTGACTTTCCATGGTGCAATTTTGAAACACTCTATTTGAAGAATCTGCAAGTGGCCATTTGGAGAATATTGAGGCTTATGGTGAAAAAGAAATATGTTCCACTAAAAACTACACGGAAGAATTCTGAGAAACTTCTTTCTGATCTGTGGATTCAAGTAACAGAGTAGAACCTTACTTTGATTGATCAGTTTTGAAACACTCTATTTGTAGAAACTGCAAGAGGAAACATGGAGAACATTGAGGGCTTCGGTGGGAAACGAAATATCTTCCCTTAAAAACTAGAAGAAAGAATTCTGTGAATTTTCTTTCTGAACTGTGCATTCAACTAAGAGAGTTGAAACTTACTTTTGATTGAGCAGTTTTGAAACACTCTAACTGTAGAATCTGCAAGTGGACATTTGGAGAACATTGAGGCCTATTGTGGAAAAAGATATATCTTCCCATGAAAACTACACCGAAGCATTCTGTGAAACTTCTCTCTGATCTGTGCATTCAACTAACATCACTTAACGTCAGTTTTGATTGGGCAGTTTTGAAACACTCTATTTGTAGTATCTGCAAGTGGACATTAGGAGAACATTGAGGCCTATGGTGAGAAATGAAATATCTTCCCCTAAAACTACACGGAAGCATTCTGTGAAGCTACTTACTGATATGTGCGTTCAACTAACAGAGTTGAACCTTACTTTTGTTTGAGCAGTTTTGAAACCCTCTTTCTCTATAAACTGCAAGTGAATGTTTGGAGCGTTTGGAGGCCTATCGTGGAAAAACGAATATCTTCAAATAAAAACAACACAGAAGCATTCGGTGAAACTTCTTTGTGATCTGTGCATTCAGCTAACAGAGTTAAACCATACTTTTGATTGAGCAGTTCTGAAACACTCTTTCTGTAGATACTGCAGTTGGACGTTCTGAGCGCTAAAAGTCCTATATTGGAAAAAGGAATATCTTCAAGTAGAAACTACACAGAAGCATTCTGTGAAACTTCTTTCAGATCTGTGCATTCAACTAACAGAGTTAAACCATACTTTTGATTGAGCAGTTCTGAACACTCTTTCTGTAGAAAATGCAAGTGGACATTCGGAGCGCTAAGAGGGTAATACTGGAAAAAGGAATATATTCAAATATAAACTACACAGAAGCATTCTGTGAAACTTCTTTCTGTTCCGTGCATTCAACTAACAGTGTTGAACCTTACTTATGATTGAGCAGTTCTGAAACACTCTTTCTGTAGATACTGCAATTGGACATTCTGAGCGCTAAGAGTCCTATATTGGAAAAAGTAATATCTTCAAATAAAAACTACACAGAAGCATTCTGTGAAACTTCTTTCTGATCTGTGCATTCAACTAACAGAGTTAAACCATACCTTTGATTGAGCCGTTCTGAACACTCTTTCTTTAGAAAATGCAAGTGGACATTCGGAGCGCTAAGAGGGTAATACTGGAAAAAGGAATATCTACAAAGAAAAACTACACAGAAGCATTCTGTGAAACTACTTTCTGTTCTGTGCATTCAGCTAACAGAGTTGAACCTTACTTTTGATTGAGCAGTTCTGAAACACTCTTTCTGTAGAAACTGCAAGTGGACATTCGGAGGGCTGAGAGGCATCTAGTGGAAAAAGGAATATCTTCAAATAAAAACTACACAGAATCATTCTGTGAAACTTCTTTCGATCTGTGCATTCAACTAAAAGAGTTGAAGCTTACTTTTGATTGAGGAGTTCTGAAACACTCTTTCTGTGGATACTCCAAGCTGACATTCGGAGCTCTAAGACGCCAATAGTGGAAAAAGGAATATCTTCAAATAAAAAATACACCAAAGCATTCTGTGAAGCTTCTTTCTGATCTGTACATTCAGCTAACAGAATTGAACTTTACTTTTGATTGAGGAGTTGTGAAACATTCTTTCTGTAGAAGCTGGAAGATGACATTCAGACATTCAGAAAGTGAAACAACTTTCTGACCTGTACATTCAAATAACAGAATAGACCCTTACTTTTGATAGAGGAGTTCTGAAACACTCTTTCAGTAGAAACTGCAAGTGGACATTCGGAGCTCTAAAGGGCCTATACTGGAAAAAGATATATCTTCAAATAAAAACTACACAGAAGCATTCTGTGAAAATCTTTCTGATCTGTGCAATTAATTAACAGAGTTGAACCTTACTTTTGATTGAGGAATTCTGAAACACTCTTTCTGTAGAAACTGGAAGTGGACATTCAGAGTGCTAAGGGGCCTATAGTGGAAAAGGAAATATCTTCAAATAAATACTACACAGAAGCATTCTGTGAAATCTCTTTCTGATCTGTGCATTCAACAAACAGAGTTGTACCTTACTTTTGATTGAGGAAATTTGAAACTCTCTTTCTGTAGAAACTGCAAGCGGACATTCGGAGCGCTATGGGGCCTAAGTGGAAAAAGGAATATCTTCAAATAAAAACTACAAAGAAGCATTCTGTGAAACTTCTTTCTGATCTGTGCATTCAACTAACTGAGTTGAACATTACTTTTTCTTTGAGGAGTTATGAAACACCCTTTGTGTGGAAACTGCAAGAGGACATTCGGAGAGCTAAAGGGCCTATAGTGGAAAAAGGATTATCTTCAAACAAAACTACACAGAAGCATTCTGTGAAAATTCTTTCGGATGGGTACATTCAACCAACAGAGTTGATCCTTACTTTTGATTGAGGAGTTATGAAACACTCTTTTTGTAGAAACTGCAAGTGGATATTCAGCGTGCTAACTTGCCTATAGTGGAAAGAGTAATATCTTCAAATAAAAACTACCCAGAAGGATTCTGTGAAACTTCTTTGTTATTTGCGCATTCAACTAACAGAGTTGAAGCTTACTTTTGATTCAGGAGTTGTGAAAAACTCTTTCTGTAGAAACTGGAAGCGAACATTCAGAGCACTATAGGCCTATATTGCAAAAAGGAATATCTTCAAATAAAAACTACACAGAATCATTCAGTAAAACTTGTTTCAATCAGTGCATTCAACTAACAGGGTTGAAGCTTACTTTTGATTGAGGAGTTCTGAAAGTGTCTTTCTGTAGAACCTGCAATCGAACATTCGGAGCGCTAAGTGGACTATAGTGGAAAAAGGAATATCTTCAAATAAAAACTACACAGAAGCAATCTGTGAAGCTTCTTTCTGATCTATGCATTCATCTAACAGACATGAACCTTACTTTTGATTGAGGAGTTCTGAAACACTCTTTCTGTAGCAACTGCAAGTGGACATGCGGAGCGCAAAGGACCCTATAGTGGAAAAAGGAATATGTTTAAATAAAATCTATACAGAAGCATTCTGTGAAACTTCTTCCTGATATGTGCATTCAACTAACAGAGTTGAACCTTAGTTTTGATTGAGGAGTTCTGAAACACTCTTTCTGTAGAAACTGGAAGCAGACATTCGGAGGGCTAAGGGGCCTAGAGTGGACAAAGGAATATCTTCAAATAAAACCACACAGAAGAATTCTGTGAAACTACTTTCTGATCTGTGCATTCAACTAACAGAGTTGAACTTTAGTTTTGATTGAGGAGTTCTGAAACACTCTTTCTGTAGAAACTGGAAGCGGACATTCGGAGCGCTAATGGGCCTATAGTGGACAAAGGAATATCTTCCAATAAAAACTACACTGAAGCATTCTGTGAAACTTCTTTCCGATCTGTGCATTCAACTAACAGAGTTGAACCTTACTTTTTCTTTGAGGAGTTCAGAAACACTCTTTCTGTAGAAACTGAAAGAGGACATTCGGAAGGCTAAGGGGCCTATAGTGGAAAAAAGAATATCTTCAAATAAAAACCACACAGAAGCATTCTGTGAAACAGCTTTCTGATCTGTACATTCAACTAACATAGTAGAAACTTACTTTTGATTGAGCAGTTCTGAAACACTCTTTCTGTAGAAACTGCAATTGGACGTTCGGAGCTCTAAGGGGCCTATACTGGAAAAAGGTATAGTTTCAAATAAAAACTACACAGAAGCATTCTGTGAAACATCTTTCTGATCTGTGCATTCAACTAACAGAGTTGAACGTTACTTTTGATTGACGAATTCTGAAACACTCTTTCTGTAGAAACTGGAAGTGGACATTCATAGTGCTAAGGGTCGTATAGTGGAAAAGGAAATATCTTCAAATAAATACTACACAGAAGCATTCTGTGAAATCACTTTCTGATCTGTGCATTCAACTAACAGAGTTGAACCTTACTTTTCATTGAGGAATTTTGAAACTCTCTTTCTGTAGAAACTGCAAGCGGACATTCGGAGCGCTATGGGGCCTACAGTGGAAAAAGTAATATCTTCAAATAAAAACTACAAAGAAGCATTCTGTGAAACTACTTTCTAATCTCTGCATTCTACTTAAAGAGTTGAACCTTACTTTTTATTGAGCAGTTCTGAAACACTCTTTCTGTAGAAAGTACAAGCGGACATTCGGAGCTCAATGGGGCCTACAGTGGAAAAAGGAATACCTTCAAATAAAAACTGCACAGAAGCATTCTGGGAAACCTCTTTCTGATCTGTGCATTCAACTAACTCAGTTGAACCTTACTTTTTCTTTGAGGAGTTCTGAAACACCCTTTTTGTGGAAACTGCAAGAGGACATTCGGAGCGCTAAAGGGCCTAGAGTGGAAAAAGGATTATCTTCAAACAAAGCTACACAGAAGCATTCTGTGAAACTTCTTTCTGATGGGTATATTCAACCAACACAGTTGATCATTACTTTTGATTGAGGAGTTATGAAACACTCTTTTTGTAGAAACTGCAAGTGGATATTCGGCGCGCTAAGTTGCCTATAGTGGAAAAAGTAATATCTTCAAATAAAAACTACCCAGAAGGATTCTGTGAAACTTCTTTCTTATCTGTGCATTCAACTAACAGAGTTGAAGCTTACTTTTGATTCAGGAGTTCTGAAACACTCTTTCTGTAGAAACTGGAAGCGAACATTCAGAGCGCTATAGGCCTATATTGCAAAAAGGAATATCTTCAAATAAAAACTACACAGAATCACTCAGTAAAACTTCTTTAAATCAGAGTTTTCAACTAACAGATTTGAAGCTTACTTTTGATTGAGGAGTTCTGAAAGTGTCTTTCTGTAGAAACTGCAATCGAACATTCGGAGCGCTAAGTGGACTATAGTGGAAAAAGGAATATCTTCATATAAAAACTACACAGAAGCAATCTGTGAAGCTTCTTTCTGATCTGTGCATTCATCTAACAGAGATGAACCTTACTTTTGATTGAGGAGTTCTGAAACACTATTTCTGTAGCAACTGCAAGTGGACATTCAGAGCACAAAGGACACTATAGTGGAAAAAGGAATATGTTTAAATAAAATCTATACAGAAACATTCTGTGAAACTTCTTCCTGATATGTGCATTCAACTAACAGAGTTGAACCTTAGTTTTGATTGAGGAGTTCTGAAACACTCTTTCTGTAGAAACTGGAAGCAGACATTCGGAGCGCTAAGGGGCCTCGAGTGGACAAAGGAATATCTTCAAATAAAACCACACAGAAGAATTCTGTGAAACTACTTTCTGATCTGTGCATTCAACAAACACAGTTGAACTTTAGTTTTGATTGAGGAGTTCTGAAACACTCTTTCTGTAGAAACTGGAAGCGGACATTCGGAGCGCTAATGGGCCTATAGTGGACAAAGGAATATCTTCCAATAAAAACTACACTGAAGCATTCTGTGAAACTTCTTTCCGATCTGTGCATTCAACTAACAGAGTTGAACCTTACTTTTTCTTTGAGGAGTTCAGAAACACTCTTTCTGTAGAAACTGAAAGAGGACATTCGGAATGCTAAGGGGCCTATAGTGGAAAAAAGAATATCTTCAAATAAAAACCACACAGAAGCATTCTGTGAAACAGCTTTCTGATCTGTACATTCAACTAACGTAGTAGAACCTTACTTTTGATTGAGCAGTTCTGAAACACTCTTTCTGTAGAAACTGCAATTGGACATTCGGAGCTCTAAGGGGCCTATCCTGGAAAAAGGTATATTTTCAAATAAAAACTACACAGAAGCATTCTGTGAAACATATTTCTGATCTGTGCATTCAACTAACAGAGTTGAACCTTACTTTTGATTGAGGAATTCTGAAACACTCTTTCTGTAGAAAGTGGAAGTGGACATTCAGAGTGCTAAGGGTCGTATAGTGGAAAAGGAAATATCTTCAAATAATACTACACAGAAGCATTCTGTGAAATCTCTTTCTGATCTGTGCATTCAACTAACAGAGTTGAACCTTACTTTTCATTGAGGAATTTTGAAACTCTCCTTCTGTAGAAACTGCAAGCGGACATTCGTAGCGCTATGGGGCCTACAGTGGAAAAAGGAATATCTTCAAATAAAAACTACACAGAAGCATTCTGTGAAACTACTTTCTGATCTCTGCATTCTACTTAAAGAGTTGAACCTTACTTTTTATTGAGCAGTTCTGAAACACTCTTTCTGTAGAAAGAGCAAGCGGACATTCGGAGCGCAATGGGGCCTACAGTGGAAAAAGGAATACCTTCAAATAAAAACTGCACAGAAGCATTCTGTGAAACCTCTTTCTGATCTGTGCACTCAACTAACTCAGTTGAACCTTACTTTTTCTTTGAGGAGTTCTGAAACACCCTTTGTGTGGAAACTGCAAGAGGACATTCGGAGCGCTAAAGGGCCTATAGTGGAAAAAGGATTATCATCAAACAAAACTACACAGAAGCATTCTGTGAAACTCCTTTCTGATGGGTATATTCAACCAACAGAGTTGATCCTTACTTTTGATTGAGGAGTTATGAAACACTCTTTTTGTAGAAACTGCAAGTGGATATTCGGCGCGCTAAGTTGCCTATAGTGGAAAAAGTAATATCTTCAAATAAAAACTACCCAGAAGGATTCTGTGAAACTTCTTTGTTATCTGTGCATTCAACTAACAGAGTTGAAACTTACTTTTGATTGAGGAGTTGTGAAACACTCTTTCTGTAGAAACTGGAAGCGAACATTCAGAGCACTATAGGCCTATATTGCAAAAAGGAATATCTTCAAATAAAAACTACACAGAATCATTCTGTAAAACTTGTTTCAATCAGTGCATTCAACTAACAGAGTTGAAGCTTACATTTGAATGAGGAGTTCTGAAAGAGTCTTTCTTTAGAAACTGCAATCGAACATTCGGAGCGCTTGGTGGACTATAGTGGAAAAAAGAATATCTTCAAATAAAAACTACACAGAAGAATCTGCGAAGCTTCTTTCTGATCTATGCATTCATCTAACAGAGATGAACCTTACTTTTGATTGAGGAGTTCTGAAACACTCTTTCTGTAGCAACTGCAAGTGGACATTCGGAGCGCAAAGGAACCTATAGTGGAAAAAGGAATATGTTTAAATAAAATCTATACAGAAGCATTCTGTGAAACTTCTTCCTGATCTGTGCATTCAATTAACAGAGTTGAACCTTAGTTTTGATTGAGGAGTTCTGAAACACTCTTTCTGTAGAAACTGGAAGCAGACATTCGGAGCGTTAAGGGGCCTTGAGTGGACAAAGGATTATCTTCAAATAAAACCACACGGAAGCATTCTGTGAAACTACTTTCTGATCTGTGCATTCAACTAACGGAGTTGAACTTTAGTTTTGATTGAGGAGTTCTGAAACCCTCTTTCTGTAGAAACTGGAAGCGGATATTCGGAGCGCTAATGGGCCTATAGTGGACAAAGAAATATCTTCAAATAAAAACTACACTGAAGCATACTGTGAAACTTCTTTCTGATCTGTGCATTCAACTAACAGAGTTGAACCTTACTTTTTTTTTGAGGAGTTCAGAAACACCCTTTCTGTAGAAACTGAAAGAGGACATTCGGAAGGCTAAGGGGCCTATAGTGGAAAAAAGAATATCTTCAAATAAAAACCACACAGAAGCATTCTGTGAAACAGCTTTCTGATCTGTACATTCAACAAACATAGTAGAACCTTACTTTTGATTGAGCAGTTCTGAAACACTCTTTCTGTAGAAACTGCAATTGGACATTCGGAGCTCTAAGGGACCTATACTGGAAAAAGGTATATTTTCAAATAAAAACTACACAGAAGCATTCTGTGAAACATCTTTCTGATCTGTACATTCAACTAACAGTGTTGAACCTTACTTTTGCTTCAGGAATTCTGAAACACCCTTTCTGTAGAAACTGGAAGTGGATATTCAGAGTGCTAAGGGTCATATAGTGGAAAAGGAAATATCTTCAAATAATACTACACAGAAGCATTCTGTGAAATCTCTTTCTGATCTGTGCATTCAACTAACAGATTTGAACCTTACTTTTCATTGAGGAATTTTGAAACTCTCTTTCTGTAGAAACTGCAAGCGGACATTCGGAGCGCTATGGGGCCTACAGTGGAAAAAGTAATATCTTCAAATAAAAACTACACAGAAGCATTCTGTGAAACTACTTTCTGATCTCTGCATTCTACTTACAGAGTTGAACCTTACTTTTTATTGAGCAGTTCTGAAACACTCTTTCTGTAGAAAGTGCAAGCGGACATTCGGAGCGCAATGGGGCCTACAGTGGAAAAAGGAATACCTTCAAATAAAAACTGCACAGAAGCATTCTGTGAAACCTCTTTCTGATCTGTGCATTCAACTAACTGAGTTGAACCTTACTTTTTCTTTGAGGAGTTCTGAAACACCCTTTGTGTGGAAACTGCAAGAGGACATTCGGAGTGCTAAAGGGCCTATAGTGGAAAAAGGATTATCTTCAAACAAAGCTACACAGAAGCATTCTGTGAAACTTCTTTCTGATGGGTACATTCAACCAACAGAGTTGATCATTACTTTGGATTGAGGAGTTATGAAACACTCTTTTTGTAGAAACTGCAAGTGGATATTGGGCGCGCTAATTTGCCTATAGTGGAAAAAGTAAGATCTTCAAATAAAAACTACCCAGAAGGATTCTGTGAAACTTCTTTCTTATCTGTGCATTCAACTAACAGAGTTGAAGCTTACTTTTGATTCAGGAGTTCTGAAACACTCTTTCTGTAGAAACTGGAAGCGAACATTCAGAGCGCTATAGGCCTATATTGCAAAAAGAATATCTTCAAATAAAAACTACACAGAATCATTCTGTAAAACTTGTTTCAATCAGTGCATTCAACTAACAGAGTTGAAGCTTACATTTGAATGAGGAGTTCTGAAAGAGTCTTTCTTTAGAAACTGCAATCGAACATTCGGAGCGCTTGGTGGACTATAGTGGAAAAAAGAATATCTTCAAATAAAAACTACACAGAAGAATCTGCGAAGCTTCTTTCTGATCTATGCATTCATCTAACAGAGATGAACCTTACTTTTGATTGAGGAGTTCTGAAACACTCTTTCTGTAGCAACTGCAAGTGGACATTCGGAGCGCAAAGGAACCTATAGTGGAAAAAGGAATATGTTTAAATAAAATCTATACAGAAGCATTCTGTGAAACTTCTTCCTGATCTGTGCATTCAATTAACAGAGTTGAACCTTAGTTTTGATTGAGGAGTTCTGAAACACTCTTTCTGTAGAAACTGGAAGCAGACATTCGGAGCGTTAAGGGGCCTTGAGTGGACAAAGGATTATCTTCAAATAAAACCACACGGAAGCATTCTGTGAAACTACTTTCTGATCTGTGCATTCAACTAACGGAGTTGAATTTTAGTTTTGATTGAGGAGTTCTGAAACCCTCTTTCTGTAGAAACTGGAAGCGGATATTCGGAGCGCTAATGGGCCTATAGTGGACAAAGGAATATCTTCAAATAAAAACTACACTGAAGCATACTGTGAAACTTCTTTCTGATCTGTGCATTCAACTAACAGAGTTGAACCTTACTTTTTCTTTGAGGAGTTCAGAAACACCCTTTCTGTAGAAACTGAAAGAGGACATTCGGAAGGCTAAGGGGCCTATAGTGGAAAAAAGAATATCTTCAAATAAAAACCACACAGAAGCATTCTGTGAAACAGCTTTCTGATCTGTACATTCAACAAACATAGTAGAACCTTACTTTTGATTGAGCAGTTCTGAAACACTCTTTCTGTAGAAACTGCAATTGGACATTCGGAGCTCTAAGGGACCTATACTGGAAAAAGGTATATTTTCAAATAAAAACTACACAGAAGCATTCTGTGAAACATCTTTCTGATCTGTACATTCAACTAACAGTGTTGAACCTTACTTTTGCTTCAGGAATTCTGAAACACCCTTTCTGTAGAAACTGGAAGTGGATATTCAGAGTGCTAAGGGTCATATAGTGGAAAAGGAAATATCTTCAAATAATACTACACAGAAGCATTCTGTGAAATCTCTTTCTGATCTGTGCATTCAACTAACAGATTTGAACCTTACTTTTCATTGAGGAATTTTGAAACTCTCTTTCTGTAGAAACTGCAAGCGGACATTCGGAGCGCTATGGGGCCTACAGTGGAAAAAGTAATATCTTCAAATAAAAACTACACAGAAGCATTCTGTGAAACTACTTTCTGATCTCTGCATTCTACTTACAGAGTTGAACCTTACTTTTTATTGAGCAGTTCTGAAACACTCTTTCTGTAGAAAGTGCAAGCGGACATTCGGAGCGCAATGGGGCCTACAGTGGAAAAAGGAATACCTTCAAATAAAAACTGCACAGAAGCATTCTGTGAAACCTCTTTCTGATCTGTGCATTCAACTAACTGAGTTGAACCTTACTTTTTCTTTGAGGAGTTCTGAAACACCCTTTGTGTGGAAACTGCAAGAGGACATTCGGAGTGCTAAAGGGCCTATAGTGGAAAAAGGATTATCTTCAAACAAAGCTACACAGAAGCATTCTGTGAAACTTCTTTCTGATGGGTACATTCAACCAACAGAGTTGATCATTACTTTGGATTGAGGAGTTATGAAACACTCTTTTTGTAGAAACTGCAAGTGGATATTGGGCGCGCTAATTTGCCTATAGTGGAAAAAGTAAGATCTTCAAATAAAAACTACCCAGAAGGATTCTGTGAAACTTCTTTCTTATCTGTGCATTCAACTAACAGAGTTGAAGCTTACTTTTGATTCAGGAGTTCTGAAACACTCTTTCTGTAGAAACTGGAAGCGAACATTCAGAGCGCTATAGGCCTATATTGCAAAAAGAATATCTTCAAATAAAAACTACACAGAATCATTCTGTAAAACTTGTTTCAATCAGTGCATTCAACTAACAGAGTTGAAGCTTACTTTTGATTGAGGAGTTCTGAAAGTGTCTTTCTGTAGAAACTGCAATCGAACATTCAGAGCGCTAAGTGGACTATAGTAAAAAAAGTAATATCTTCAAATGAAAACTACACAGAAGCAATCTGCGAAGCTTCTTTCTGATCTGTGCATTCAACTAACAGAGATGAACCTTACTTTTGATTGAGGAGTTCTGAAACACTATTTCTGTAGCAACTGCGAGTGGATATTCGGAGCGCAAAGGACCCTATAGTGGAAAAAGGAATATGTTTAAATAAAATCTATACAGAAGCATTCTGTGAAACTTCTTCCTGATATGTGCATTCAACTAACTGAGTTGAACCTTAGTTTTGATTGAGGAGTTCAGAAACACTCTTTCTGCAGAAACTGGAAGCAGACATTCGGAGCGTTAAGGGGCCTAGAGTGGACAAAGGAATATCTTCAAATAAAACCACACAGAAGCATTCTGTGAAACTTCTTTCTGATCTGTGCATTCAACTAACAGAGTCGAACTTTAGTTTTGATTGAGGAGTTCTGAAACACTCTTTCTGTAGAAACTGGAAGCGGACATTCGGAGCGCTAATGGGCCTATAGTGGACAAAGGAATAACTTCAAATAAAAACTACACTGAAGCATACTGTGAAACTTCTTTCTGATCTGTGCATTCAACTAACAGAGTTGAACCTTACTTTTTCTTTGAGGAGTTCAGAAACACACTTTCTGTAGAAACTGAAGGCGGACATTCAGAATGGTACGTGGCCTATAGTGGAAAAAAGCATATCTTCAAATAAAAACCACACAGAAGAATTCTGTGAAACAGCTTTCTGATCTGCACATTCAATTAACATAGTAGAACCTTACTTTTGATTGAGCAGTTCTGAAACACTCTTTCTGTAGAAACTGCAATTGGACATTCGGAGCTCTAAGGGGCCTATCCTGGGAAAAGGTATATTTTCAAATAAAAACTACACAGAAGCATTCTGTGAAACACCTTTCTGATCTGTGCATTCAACTAACATAGGTGAACCTTAATTTTGATTGAGGAATTCTGAAACACTCTTTCTGTAGAAACTGGAAGTGGACATTCAGAGTGCTAAGGGGCCTATAGTGGAAAAGGAAATATCTTCAAATGAATACTACACAGAAGCATGCTGTGAAATCCGTTTCTGATCTGTGCATTCAACTAACAGAGTTGAACCTTACTTTTGGTTGAGGAATTTTGAAACTCTCTTTCTGTAGAAATTGCAAGCGGACATTCGGAGCGCTATGGGGCCTACAGTGGAAAAAGGAATATCTTCAAATAAAAACTACGCAGAAGCATTCTGTGAAACTACTCTGATCTCTGCATTCTACTTACAGAGTTGAAGCTTACTTTTTATTGAGCAGTTCTGAAACACTCTTTCTGTAGAAAGTGCAAGCGGACTTTCGGAGCGCAATTGGGCCTACAGTGGAAAAAGGAATACCTTCAAATAAAAACTGCACAGAAGCATTCTGTGAAACCTCTTTCTGAAATGTGCATTCAACTAACTGAGTTGAACCTTACTTTTTCTTTGAGGAGTTCTGAAACACCCTTTGTGTGGAAACTGCAAGAGGACATTCGGAGCGCTAAAGGGCCTATAGTGGAAAAGAGATTATCTTCAAACAAAACTGCACAGAACCATTCTGTGGAACTTCTTTCTGATGGGTACATTCAAACAACAGAGTTGATACTTACTTTTGATTGAGGAGTTATGAAACCCTCTTTTTGTAGAAACTGCAAGTGGATATTCGGAACGCTAAGTTGACTATAGTGGAAAAAGTAATATCTTCAAATAAAAACTACCCAGAAGGATTCTGTGCAACTTCTTTGTTATCTGTGCATTCAACTAACAGAGTTGAAGCTTACTTTTGATTGAGGAGTTGTGAAACACTCTTTCTGTAGAAACTGGAAGCAAACATTCAGAGCACTATAGGACTATATTGCAAAAAGGAATATCTTCAAATAAAAACTACACAGAATCATTCAGTAAAACTTCTTTAAATCAGAGCGTTCAACTAACAGAGTTGAAGCTTACTTTTGATTGAGGAGTTCTGAAAGTGTCTTTCTGTAGAAACTGCAATCGAACATTCGGAGCGCTAAGTGGACTATAGTGGAAAAAGGAACATCTTCAAATAAAAACTACACAGAAGCAATCTGCGAAGCTTCTTTCTGATCTGTGCATTCATCTAACAGAGATGAACCTTACTTTTGATTGACGAGTTCTGAAACACTCTTTCTTTAGATACTGCTAGCGGACATTCGGAGCGCTAACAGGCCTATAGTGGAAAAAGGAATATCTTCAAATAAAAACTACACAGAAGCATTCTGTGGAGCTTCTTTCTGATCTGTGCATTCAACTAATAGAGTTGAAACTTACTTTTGATTGAGGAGTTCTGAAACACTCTTTCTTTAGCAACTGCCAGTGGAAATTCGGAGTGCAAAGGGACCTATAGTGGAAAAAAATATATGTTCAAATAAAAACTATACAGAAGCATTCTGTGAAACTTCTTCCTGATCTGTGCATTCAACTAACAGAGTTGAACCTCAGTTTTGATTGAGGAGATCTGAAACACTCTTTCTGTAGAAATTGGAAGTGGACATTAGGAGCGCTAAGGGGCTTACAGTGGACAAAGAATATCTTCAAATAAAAGCTACACAGAAGCCTTCTGTAAAATTTCTTTCTGATCTCTTCATTCAACTAACAGAGTTGAACCTTAGTTTTGATTGGGGAGTTGTGAAACACTCTTCCTGTAGAAACTGGAAGCGGACATTCGGGGTACTAATGGGCCTATAGTGGACAAAGGAATATCTTCAAATAAAAACTACACAGCAGCATTCTGTGAAACTTCTATCTAATCTGTGCATTCAACTTACAGAGTTGAAACTTGCTTTTGATTGAGGAGTTCTGAAACACTCTTTCTGTAGTAATTGCAAGCGGACATTCAGAGTGCTAATGGGCCCATAGTGGAAAAAGATACATCTTCAAATAAAAACTACACAGAAGCATTCTGTGAAACTTCTTTCTGATCTGCGCATTCAACTAACAGATTTAAATCTTAATTTTGATTGAGGAGTTCTGTAACACTCTTTCTGTAGAAACTGCAAGTGGACATTCGGAGCGCTAAGGGGTCTATTGTGGAAAAAGGAATATCTTCAAATAAAAACCACACAGAATCATTCTGTGAAACGTCTTTCGATCTGTGCATTCAGCTAAAACAGTTGAAGCTTACTTTTGATTGAGGAGTTCTGAAACACTCTTTCTGTAGATACTCCAAGCAGACATTCGGAGCGCTAAGAGGCCAATAGTGGAAAAAGGAATATCTTCAAATAAAAAATACACCGAAGCATTCTGTGAAGCTTCTTTCTGATCTGTACATTCAGCTAACAGAGTTGAACTTTATTTTTGATTGAGCAGTTCTGAAACATTCTGTAGAAGCTGGAAGATGCCATTCAGAGCTCTAAGGGGCCTATAGTGGAAAAAGGAATATCTTCAACTAAAAAACAAACAGAAGCATTCTGTGAAACATCTTTCTGACCTGTACATTCAACTATCAGAATAGAACCTTACTTTTGATTGAGGAGTTCTGAAACACTCTTTCTGTGGAAACTGGGTGCGGACATTCGGAGCGCTAGTGTGCCTAGAGTGGACAAAGGAATATCTTCAAATAAAAACCTCACTGAAGCATTCTGTGAAACTTCTTTCTGATCTGTGCATTAAACTAACAGAGTTGAACCTTACTTTTTCTTTGAGGAGTTCAGAAACACTCTTTCTGTAGAAACTGAAAGAGGACATTCGGAATGCTAAGGGGCCTATAGTGGAAAAAAGAATATCTTCAAATAAAAACCACACAGAAGCATTCTGTGAAACAGCTTTCTGATCTGTACATTCAACTAACATAGTAGAACCTTACTTTTGATTGAGCAGTTCTGAAACACTCTTTCTGTAGAAACTGCAATTGGACATTCGGAGCTCTAAGGGGCCTATCCTGGAAAAAGGTATATTTTCAAATAAAAACTACACAGAAGCATTCTGTGAAACATCTTTCTGATCTGTGCATTCAACTAACATAGGTGAACCTTAATTTTGATTGAGGAATTCTGAAACACTCTTTCTGTAGAAACTGGAAGTGGACATTCAGAGTGCTAAGGGGCCTATAGTGGAAAAGGAAATATCTTCAAATAAATACTACACAGAAGCATGCTGTGAAATCCGTTTCTGATCTGTGCATTCAACTAACAGAGTTGAACCTTACTTTTGGTTGAGGAATTTTGAAACTCTCTTTCTGTAGAAACGGCAAGCGGACATTCGGAGCGCTATGGGGCCTACAGTGGAAAAAGGAATATCCTCAAATAAAAACTACACAGAAGCATTCTGTGAAACTACTCTGATCTCTGCATTCTACTTACAGAGTTGAACCTTACTTTTTATTGAGCAGTTCTGAAACACTCTTTCTGTAGAAAGTGCAAGCGGACATTCGGAGCGCAATGGGGCCTACAGTGGAAAAAGGAATACCTTCAAATAAAAACTGCACAGAAGCATTCTGTGAAACCTCTTTCTGAAATGTGCATTCAACTAACTGAGTTGAACCTTACTTTTTCTTTGAGGAGTTCTGAAACACCCTTTGTGTGGAAACTGCAAGAGGACATTCGGAGCGCTGTAGGGCCTATAGTGGAAAAAGGATTATCTTCAAACAAAACTACACAGAAGCATTCTGTGGAACTTCTTTCTGATGGGTACATTCAAAGAACAGAGTTGATCCTTACTTTTGATTGAGGAGTTATGAAACCCTCTTTTTGTAGAAACTGCAAGTGGATATTCGGCACGCTAAATTGACTATAGTGGAAAAAGTAATATCTTCAAATAAAAACTACCCAGAAGGATTCTGTGCAACTTCTTTGTTATCTGTGCATTCAACTAACAGAGTTGAAGCTTACTTTTGATTGAGGAGTTGTGAAACACTCTTTCTGTAGAAACTGGAAGCAAACATTCAGAGCACTATAGGACTATATTGCAAAAAGGAATATCTTCAAATAAAAACTACACAGAATCATTCAGTAAAACTTCTTTAAATCAGAGCGTTCAACTAACAGAGTTGAAGCTTACTTTTGATTGAGGAGTTCTGAAAGTGTCTTTCTGTAGAAACCGCAATCGAACATTCGGAGCGCTAAGTGGACTACAGTGGAAAAAGGAATATCTTCAAATAAAAACTACACAGAAGCAATCTGCGAAGCTTCTTTCTGATCTGTGCATTCATCTAACAGAGATGAACCTTACTTTTGATTGACGAGTTCTGAAACACTCTTTCTTTAGATACTGCTAGCGGACATTCGGAGCGCTAACAGGCCTATAGTGGAAAAAGGAATATCTTCAAATAAAAACTACACAGAAGCATTCTGTGGAGCTTCTTTCTGATCTGTGCATTCAACTAATAGAGTTGAACCTTACTTTTGATTGAGGAGTTCTGAAACACTCTTTCTTAAGCAACTGCCAGTGGAAATTCGGAGTGCAAAGGGACCTATAGTGGAAAAAAAAATATGTTCAAATAAAAACTATACAGAAGCATTCTGTGAAACTTCTTCCTGATCTGTGCATTCAACTAACAGAGTTGAACCTCAGTTTTGATTGAGGAGATCTGAAACACTCTTTCTGTAGAAATTGGAAGTGGACATTAGGAGCGCTAAGGGGCTTACAGTGGACAAAGAATATCTTCAAATAAAAGCTACACAGAAGCCTTCTGTAAAATTTCTTTCTGATCTCTTCATTCAACTAACAGAGTTGAACCTTAGTTTTGATTGGGGAGTTGTGAAACACTCTTCCTGTAGAAACTGGAAGCGGACATTCGGGGTACTAATGGGCCTATAGTGGACAAAGGAATATCTTCAAATAAAAACTACACAGCAGCATTCTGTGAAACTTCTATCTAATCTGTGCATTCAACTTACAGAGTTGAAACTTGCTTTTGATTGAGGAGTTCTGAAACACTCTTTCTGTAGTAATTGCAAGCGGACATTCAGAGTGCTAATGGGCCCATAGTGGAAAAAGATACATCTTCAAATAAAAACTACACAGAAGCATTCTGTGAAACTTCTTTCTGATCTGCGCATTCAACTAACAGATTTAAATCTTAATTTTGATTGAGGAGTTCTGTAACACTCTTTCTGTAGAAACTGCAAGTGGACATTCGGAGCGCTAAGGGGTCTATTGTGGAAAAAGGAATATCTTCAAATAAAAACCACACAGAATCATTCTGTGAAACGTCTTTCGATCTGTGCATTCAGCTAAAACAGTTGAAGCTTACTTTTGATTGAGGAGTTCTGAAACACTCTTTCTGTAGATACTCCAAGCAGACATTCGGAGCGCTAAGAGGCCAATAGTGGAAAAAGGAATATCTTCAAATAAAAAATACACCGAAGCATTCTGTGAAGCTTCTTTCTGATCTGTACATTCAGCTAACAGAGTTGAACTTTATTTTTGATTGAGCAGTTCTGAAACATTCTGTAGAAGCTGGAAGATGCCATTCAGAGCTCTAAGGGGCCTATAGTGGAAAAAGGAATATCTTCAACTAAAAAACACACAGAAGCATTCTGTGAAACATCTTTCTGACCTGTACATTCAACTATCAGAATAGAACCTTACTTTTGATTGAGGAGTTCTGAAACACTCTTTCTGTGGAAACTGGGTGCGGACATTCGGAGCGCTAATGTGCCTAGAGTGGACAAAGGAATATCTTCAAATAAAAACCTCACTGAAGCATTCTGTGAAACTTCTTTCTGATCTGTGCATTAAACTAACAGAGTTGAACCTTACTTTTTCTTTGAGGAGTTCAGAAACACTCTTTCTGTAGAAACTGAAAGAGGACATTCGGAATGCTAAGGGGCCTATAGTGGAAAAAAGAATATCTTCAAATAAAAACCACACAGAAGCATTCTGTGAAACAGCTTTCTGATCTGTACATTCAACTAACATAGTAGAACCTTACTTTTGATTGAGCAGTTCTGAAACACTCTTTCTGTAGAAACTGCAATTGGACATTCGGAGCTCTAAGGGGCCTATCCTGGAAAAAGGTATATTTTCAAATAAAAACTACACAGAAGCATTCTGTGAAACATCTTTCTGATCTGTGCATTCAACTAACATAGGTGAACCTTAATTTTGATTGAGGAATTCTGAAACACTCTTTCTGTAGAAACTGGAAGTGGACATTCAGAGTGCTAAGGGGCCTATAGTGGAAAAGGAAATATCTTCAAATAAATACTACACAGAAGCATGCTGTGAAATCCGTTTCTGATCTGTGCATTCAACTAACAGAGTTGAACCTTACTTTTGGTTGAGGAATTTTGAAACTCTCTTTCTGTAGAAACGGCAAGCGGACATTCGGAGCGCTATGGGGCCTACAGTGGAAAAAGGAATATCCTCAAATAAAAACTACACAGAAGCATTCTGTGAAACTACTCTGATCTCTGCATTCTACTTACAGAGTTGAACCTTACTTTTTATTGAGCAGTTCTGAAACACTCTTTCTGTAGAAAGTGCAAGCGGACATTCGGAGCGCAATGGGGCCTACAGTGGAAAAAGGAATACCTTCAAATAAAAACTGCACAGAAGCATTCTGTGAAACCTCTTTCTGAAATGTGCATTCAACTAACTGAGTTGAACCTTACTTTTTCTTTGAGGAGTTCTGAAACACCCTTTGTGTGGAAACTGCAAGAGGACATTCGGAGCGCTGTAGGGCCTATAGTGGAAAAAGGATTATCTTCAAACAAAACTACACAGAAGCATTCTGTGGAACTTCTTTCTGATGGGTACATTCAAAGAACAGAGTTGATCCTTACTTTTGATTGAGGAGTTATGAAACCCTCTTTTTGTAGAAACTGCAAGTGGATATTCGGCACGCTAAATTGACTATAGTGGAAAAAGTAATATCTTCAAATAAAAACTACCCAGAAGGATTCTGTGCAACTTCTTTGTTATCTGTGCATTCAACTAACAGAGTTGAAGCTTACTTTTGATTGAGGAGTTGTGAAACACTCTTTCTGTAGAAACTGGAAGCAAACATTCAGAGCACTATAGGACTATATTGCAAAAAGGAATATCTTCAAATAAAAACTACACAGAATCATTCAGTAAAACTTCTTTAAATCAGAGCGTTCAACTAACAGAGTTGAAGCTTACTTTTGATTGAGGAGTTCTGAAAGTGTCTTTCTGTAGAAACCGCAATCGAACATTCGGAGCGCTAAGTGGACTACAGTGGAAAAAGGAATATCTTCAAATAAAAACTACACAGAAGCAATCTGCGAAGCTTCTTTCTGATCTGTGCATTCATCTAACAGAGATGAACCTTACTTTTGATTGACGAGTTCTGAAACACTCTTTCTTTAGATACTGCTAGCGGACATTCGGAGCGCTAACAGGCCTATAGTGGAAAAAGGAATATCTTCAAATAAAAACTACACAGAAGCATTCTGTGGAGCTTCTTTCTGATCTGTGCATTCAACTAATAGAGTTGAACCTTACTTTTGATTGAGGAGTTCTGAAACACTCTTTCTTAAGCAACTGCCAGTGGAAATTCGGAGTGCAAAGGGACCTATAGTGGAAAAAAAAATATGTTCAAATAAAAACTATACAGAAGCATTCTGTGAAACTTCTTCCTGATCTGTGCATTCAACTAACAGAGTTGAACCTCAGTTTTGATTGAGGAGATCTGAAACACTCTTTCTGTAGAAATTGGAAGTGGACATTAGGAGCGCTAAGGGGCTTACAGTGGACAAAGAATATCTTCAAATAAAAGCTACACAGAAGCCTTCTGTAAAATTTCTTTCTGATCTCTTCATTCAACTAACAGAGTTGAACCTTAGTTTTGAGTGGGGAGTTGTGAAACACTCTTCCTGTAGAAACTGGAAGCGGACATTCGGGGTACTAATGGGCCTATAGTGGACAAAGGAATATCTTCAAATAAAAACTACACAGCAGCATTCTGTGAAACTTCTATCTAATCTGTGCATTCAACTTACAGAGTTGAAACTTGCTTTTGATTGAGGAGTTCTGAAACACTCTTTCTGTAGTAATTGCAAGCGGACATTCAGAGTGCTAATGGGCCCATAGTGGAAAAAGATACATCTTCAAATAAAAACTACACAGAAGCATTCTGTGAAACTTCTTTCTGATCTGCGCATTCAACTAACAGATTTAAATCTTAATTTTGATTGAGGAGTTCTGTAACACTCTTTCTGTAGAAACTGCAAGTGGACATTCGGAGCGCTAAGGGGTCTATTGTGGAAAAAGGAATATCTTCAAATAAAAACCACACAGAATCATTCTGTGAAACGTCTTTCGATCTGTGCATTCAGCTAAAACAGTTGAAGCTTACTTTTGATTGAGGAGTTCTGAAACACTCTTTCTCTAGATACTCCAAGCAGACATTCGGAGCGCTAAGAGGCCAATAGTGGAAAAAGGAATATCTTCAAATAAAAAATACACCGAAGCATTCTGTGAAGCTTCTTTCTGATCTGTACATTCAGCTAACAGAGTTGAACTTTATTTTTGATTGAGCAGTTCTGAAACATTCTGTAGAAGCTGGAAGATGCCATTCAGAGCTCTAAGGGGCCTATAGTGGAAAAAGGAATATCTTCAACTAAAAAACACACAGAAGCATTCTGTGAAACATCTTTCTGACCTGTACATTCAACTATCAGAATAGAACCTTACTTTTGATTGAGGAGTTCTGAAACACTCTTTCTGTGGAAACTGGGTGCGGACATTCGGAGCGCTAATGTGCCTAGAGTGGACAAAGGAATATCTTCAAATAAAAACCTCACTGAAGCATTCTGTGAAACTTCTTTCTGATCTGTGCATTAAACTAACAGAGTTGAACCTTACTTTTTCTTTGAGGAGTTCAGAAACACTCTTTCTGTAGAAACTGAAAGAGGACATTCGGAATGCTAAGGGGCCTATAGTGGAAAAAAGAATATCTTCAAATAAAAACCACACAGAAGCATTCTGTGAAACAGCTTTCTGATCTGTACATTCAACTAACATAGTAGAACCTTACTTTTGATTGAGCAGTTCTGAAACACTCTTTCTGTAGAAACTGCAATTGGACATTCGGAGCTCTAAGGGGCCTATCCTGGAAAAAGGTATATTTTCAAATAAAAACTACACAGAAGCATTCTGTGAAACATCTTTCTGATCTGTGCATTCAACTAACATAGGTGAACCTTAATTTTGATTGAGGAATTCTGAAACACTCTTTCTGTAGAAACTGGAAGTGGACATTCAGAGTGCTAAGGGGCCTATAGTGGAAAAGGAAATATCTTCAAATAAATACTACACAGAAGCATGCTGTGAAATCCGTTTCTGATCTGTGCATTCAACTAACAGAGTTGAACCTTACTTTTGGTTGAGGAATTTTGAAACTCTCTTTCTGTAGAAACGGCAAGCGGACATTCGGAGCGCTATGGGGCCTACAGTGGAAAAAGGAATATCCTCAAATAAAAACTACACAGAAGCATTCTGTGAAACTACTCTGATCTCTGCATTCTACTTACAGAGTTGAACCTTACTTTTTATTGAGCAGTTCTGAAACACTCTTTCTGTAGAAAGTGCAAGCGGACATTCGGAGCGCAATGGGGCCTACAGTGGAAAAAGGAATACCTTCAAATAAAAACTGCACAGAAGCATTCTGTGAAACCTCTTTCTGAAATGTGCATTCAACTAACTGAGTTGAACCTTACTTTTTCTTTGAGGAGTTCTGAAACACCCTTTGTGTGGAAACTGCAAGAGGACATTCGGAGCGCTGTAGGGCCTATAGTGGAAAAAGGATTATCTTCAAACAAAACTACACAGAAGCATTCTGTGGAACTTCTTTCTGATGGGTACATTCAAAGAACAGAGTTGATCCTTACTTTTGATTGAGGAGTTATGAAACCCTCTTTTTGTAGAAACTGCAAGTGGATATTCGGCACGCTAAATTGACTATAGTGGAAAAAGTAATATCTTCAAATAAAAACTACCCAGAAGGATTCTGTGCAACTTCTTTGTTATCTGTGCATTCAACTAACAGAGTTGAAGCTTACTTTTGATTGAGGAGTTGTGAAACACTCTTTCTGTAGAAACTGGAAGCAAACATTCAGAGCACTATAGGACTATATTGCAAAAAGGAATATCTTCAAATAAAAACTACACAGAATCATTCAGTAAAACTTCTTTAAATCAGAGCGTTCAACTAACAGAGTTGAAGCTTACTTTTGATTGAGGAGTTCTGAAAGTGTCTTTCTGTAGAAACCGCAATCGAACATTCGGAGCGCTAAGTGGACTACAGTGGAAAAAGGAATATCTTCAAATAAAAACTACACAGAAGCAATCTGCGAAGCTTCTTTCTGATCTGTGCATTCATCTAACAGAGATGAACCTTACTTTTGATTGACGAGTTCTGAAACACTCTTTCTTTAGATACTGCTAGCGGACATTCGGAGCGCTAACAGGCCTATAGTGGAAAAAGGAATATCTTCAAATAAAAACTACACAGAAGCATTCTGTGGAGCTTCTTTCTGATCTGTGCATTCAACTAATAGAGTTGAACCTTACTTTTGATTGAGGAGTTCTGAAACACTCTTTCTTAAGCAACTGCCAGTGGAAATTCGGAGTGCAAAGGGACCTATAGTGGAAAAAAAAATATGTTCAAATAAAAACTATACAGAAGCATTCTGTGAAACTTCTTCCTGATCTGTGCATTCAACTAACAGAGTTGAACCTCAGTTTTGATTGAGGAGATCTGAAACACTCTTTCTGTAGAAATTGGAAGTGGACATTAGGAGCGCTAAGGGGCTTACAGTGGACAAAGAATATCTTCAAATAAAAGCTACACAGAAGCCTTCTGTAAAATTTCTTTCTGATCTCTTCATTCAACTAACAGAGTTGAACCTTAGTTTTGATTGGGGAGTTGTGAAACACTCTTCCTGTAGAAACTGGAAGCGGACATTCGGGGTACTAATGGGCCTATAGTGGACAAAGGAATATCTTCAAATAAAAACTACACAGCAGCATTCTGTGAAACTTCTATCTAATCTGTGCATTCAACTTACAGAGTTGAAACTTGCTTTTGATTGAGGAGTTCTGAAACACTCTTTCTGTAGTAATTGCAAGCGGACATTCAGAGTGCTAATGGGCCCATAGTGGAAAAAGATACATCTTCAAATAAAAACTACACAGAAGCATTCTGTGAAACTTCTTTCTGATCTGCGCATTCAACTAACAGATTTAAATCTTAATTTTGATTGAGGAGTTCTGTAACACTCTTTCTGTAGAAACTGCAAGTGGACATTCGGAGCGCTAAGGGGTCTATTGTGGAAAAAGGAATATCTTCAAATAAAAACCACACAGAATCATTCTGTGAAACGTCTTTCGATCTGTGCATTCAGCTAAAACAGTTGAAGCTTACTTTTGATTGAGGAGTTCTGAAACACTCTTTCTGTAGATACTCCAAGCAGACATTCGGAGCGCTAAGAGGCCAATAGTGGAAAAAGGAATATCTTCAAATAAAAAATACACCGAAGCATTCTGTGAAGCTTATTTCTGATCTGTACATTCAGCTAACAGAGTTGAACTTTATTTTTGATTGAGCAGTTCTGAAACATTCTGTAGAAGCTGGAAGATGCCATTCAGAGCTCTAAGGGGCCTATAGTGGAAAAAGGAATATCTTCAACTAAAAAACACACAGAAGCATTCTGTGAAACATCTTTCTGACCTGTACATTCAACTATCAGAATAGAACCTTACTTTTGATTGAGGAGTTCTGAAACACTCTTTCTGTGGAAACTGGGTGCGGACATTCGGAGCGCTAGTGTGCCTAGAGTGGACAAAGGAATATCTTCAAATAAAAACCTCACTGAAGCATTCTGTGAAACTTCTTTCTGATCTGTGCATTAAACTAACAGAGTTGAACCTTACTTTTTCTTTGAGGAGTTCAGAAACACTCTTTCTGTAGAAACTGAAAGAGGACATTCGGAATGCTAAGGGGCCTATAGTGGAAAAAAGAATATCTTCAAATAAAAACCACACAGAAGCATTCTGTGAAACAGCTTTCTGATCTGTACATTCAACTAACATAGTAGAACCTTACTTTTGATTGAGCAGTTCTGAAACACTCTTTCTGTAGAAACTGCAATTGGACATTCGGAGCTCTAAGGGGCCTATCCTGGAAAAAGGTATATTTTCAAATAAAAACTACACAGAAGCATTCTGTGAAACATCTTTCTGATCTGTGCATTCAACTAACATAGGTGAACCTTAATTTTGATTGAGGAATTCTGAAACACTCTTTCTGTAGAAACTGGAAGTGGACATTCAGAGTGCTAAGGGGCCTATAGTGGAAAAGGAAATATCTTCAAATAAATACTACACAGAAGCATGCTGTGAAATCCGTTTCTGATCTGTGCATTCAACTAACAGAGTTGAACCTTACTTTTGGTTGAGGAATTTTGAAACTCTCTTTCTGTAGAAACGGCAAGCGGACATTCGGAGCGCTATGGGGCCTACAGTGGAAAAAGGAATATCCTCAAATAAAAACTACACAGAAGCATTCTGTGAAACTACTCTGATCTCTGCATTCTACTTACAGAGTTGAACCTTACTTTTTATTGAGCAGTTCTGAAACACTCTTTCTGTAGAAAGTGCAAGCGGACATTCGGAGCGCAATGGGGCCTACAGTGGAAAAAGGAATACCTTCAAATAAAAACTGCACAGAAGCATTCTGTGAAACCTCTTTCTGAAATGTGCATTCAACTAACTGAGTTGAACCTTACTTTTTCTTTGAGGAGTTCTGAAACACCCTTTGTGTGGAAACTGCAAGAGGACATTCGGAGCGCTGTAGGGCCTATAGTGGAAAAAGGATTATCTTCAAACAAAACTACACAGAAGCATTCTGTGGAACTTCTTTCTGATGGGTACATTCAAAGAACAGAGTTGATCCTTACTTTTGATTGAGGAGTTATGAAACCCTCTTTTTGTAGAAACTGCAAGTGGATATTCGGCACGCTAAATTGACTATAGTGGAAAAAGTAATATCTTCAAATAAAAACTACCCAGAAGGATTCTGTGCAACTTCTTTGTTATCTGTGCATTCAACTAACAGAGTTGAAGCTTACTTTTGATTGAGGAGTTGTGAAACACTCTTTCTGTAGAAACTGGAAGCAAACATTCAGAGCACTATAGGACTATATTGCAAAAAGGAATATCTTCAAATAAAAACTACACAGAATCATTCAGTAAAACTTCTTTAAATCAGAGCGTTCAACTAACAGAGTTGAAGCTTACTTTTGATTGAGGAGTTCTGAAAGTGTCTTTCTGTAGAAACCGCAATCGAACATTCGGAGCGCTAAGTGGACTACAGTGGAAAAAGGAATATCTTCAAATAAAAACTACACAGAAGCAATCTGCGAAGCTTCTTTCTGATCTGTGCATTCATCTAACAGAGATGAACCTTACTTTTGATTGACGAGTTCTGAAACACTCTTTCTTTAGATACTGCTAGCGGACATTCGGAGCGCTAACAGGCCTATAGTGGAAAAAGGAATATCTTCAAATAAAAACTACACAGAAGCATTCTGTGGAGCTTCTTTCTGATCTGTGCATTCAACTAATAGAGTTGAACCTTACTTTTGATTGAGGAGTTCTGAAACACTCTTTCTTAAGCAACTGCCAGTGGAAATTCGGAGTGCAAAGGGACCTATAGTGGAAAAAAAAATATGTTCAAATAAAAACTATACAGAAGCATTCTGTGAAACTTCTTCCTGATCTGTGCATTCAACTAACAGAGTTGAACCTCAGTTTTGATTGAGGAGATCTGAAACACTCTTTCTGTAGAAATTGGAAGTGGACATTAGGAGCGCTAAGGGGCTTACAGTGGACAAAGAATATCTTCAAATAAAAGCTACACAGAAGCCTTCTGTAAAATTTCTTTCTGATCTCTTCATTCAACTAACAGAGTTGAACCTTAGTTTTGATTGGGGAGTTGTGAAACACTCTTCCTGTAGAAACTGGAAGCGGACATTCGGGGTACTAATGGGCCTATAGTGGACAAAGGAATATCTTCAAATAAAAACTACACAGCAGCATTCTGTGAAACTTCTATCTAATCTGTGCATTCAACTTACAGAGTTGAAACTTGCTTTTGATTGAGGAGTTCTGAAACACTCTTTCTGTAGTAATTGCAAGCGGACATTCAGAGTGCTAATGGGCCCATAGTGGAAAAAGATACATCTTCAAATAAAAACTACACAGAAGCATTCTGTGAAACTTCTTTCTGATCTGCGCATTCAACTAACAGATTTAAATCTTAATTTTGATTGAGGAGTTCTGTAACACTCTTTCTGTAGAAACTGCAAGTGGACATTCGGAGCGCTAAGGGGTCTATTGTGGAAAAAGGAATATCTTCAAATAAAAACCACACAGAATCATTCTGTGAAACGTCTTTCGATCTGTGCATTCAGCTAAAACAGTTGAAGCTTACTTTTGATTGAGGAGTTCTGAAACACTCTTTCTCTTGATACTCCAAGCAGACATTCGGAGCGCTAAGAGGCCAATAGTGGAAAAAGGAATATCTTCAAATAAAAAATACACCGAAGCATTCTGTGAAGCTTCTTTCTGATCTGTACATTCAGCTAACAGAGTTGAACTTTATTTTTGATTGAGCAGTTCTGAAACATTCTGTAGAAGCTGGAAGATGCCATTCAGAGCTCTAAGGGGCCTATAGTGGAAAAAGGAATATCTTCAACTAAAAACCACACAGAAGCATTCTGTGAAACATCTTTCTGACCTGTACATTCAACTATCAGAATAGAACCTTACTTTTGATTGAGGAGTTCTGAAACACTCTTTCTGTGGAAACTGGGTGCGGACATTCGGAGCGCTAATGTGCCTAGAGTGGACAAAGGAATATCTTCAAATAAAAACCTCACTGAAGCATTCTGTGAAACTTCTTTCTGATCTGTGCATTAAACTAACAGAGTTGAACCTTACTTTTTCTTTGAGGAGTTCAGAAACACTCTTTCTGTAGAAACTGAAAGAGGACATTCGGAATGCTAAGGGGCCTATAGTGGAAAAAAGAATATCTTCAAATAAAAACCACACAGAAGCATTCTGTGAAACAGCTTTCTGATCTGTACATTCAACTAACATAGTAGAACCTTACTTTTGATTGAGCAGTTCTGAAACACTCTTTCTGTAGAAACTGCAATTGGACATTCGGAGCTCTAAGGGGCCTATCCTGGAAAAAGGTATATTTTCAAATAAAAACTACACAGAAGCATTCTGTGAAACATCTTTCTGATCTGTGCATTCAACTAACATAGGTGAACCTTAATTTTGATTGAGGAATTCTGAAACACTCTTTCTGTAGAAACTGGAAGTGGACATTCAGAGTGCTAAGGGGCCTATAGTGGAAAAGGAAATATCTTCAAATAAATACTACACAGAAGCATGCTGTGAAATCCGTTTCTGATCTGTGCATTCAACTAACAGAGTTGAACCTTACTTTTGGTTGAGGAATTTTGAAACTCTCTTTCTGTAGAAACGGCAAGCGGACATTCGGAGCGCTATGGGGCCTACAGTGGAAAAAGGAATATCCTCAAATAAAAACTACACAGAAGCATTCTGTGAAACTACTCTGATCTCTGCATTCTACTTACAGAGTTGAACCTTACTTTTTATTGAGCAGTTCTGAAACACTCTTTCTGTAGAAAGTGCAAGCGGACATTCGGAGCGCAATGGGGCCTACAGTGGAAAAAGGAATACCTTCAAATAAAAACTGCACAGAAGCATTCTGTGAAACCTCTTTCTGAAATGTGCATTCAACTAACTGAGTTGAACCTTACTTTTTCTTTGAGGAGTTCTGAAACACCCTTTGTGTGGAAACTGCAAGAGGACATTCGGAGCGCTGTAGGGCCTATAGTGGAAAAAGGATTATCTTCAAACAAAACTACACAGAAGCATTCTGTGGAACTTCTTTCTGATGGGTACATTCAAAGAACAGAATTGATCCTTACTTTTGATTGAGGAGTTATGAAACCCTCTTTTTGTAGAAACTGCAAGTGGATATTCGGCACGCTAAATTGACTATAGTGGAAAAAGTAATATCTTCAAATAAAAACTACCCAGAAGGATTCTGTGCAACTTCTTTGTTATCTGTGCATTCAACTAACAGAGTTGAAGCTTACTTTTGATTGAGGAGTTGTGAAACACTCTTTCTGTAGAAACTGGAAGCAAACATTCAGAGCACTATAGGACTATATTGCAAAAAGGAATATCTTCAAATAAAAACTACACAGAATCATTCAGTAAAACTTCTTTAAATCAGAGCGTTCAACTAACAGAGTTGAAGCTTACTTTTGATTGAGGAGTTCTGAAAGTGTCTTTCTGTAGAAACTGCAATCGAACATTCGGAGCGCTAAGTGGACTACAGTGGAAAAAGGAATATCTTCAAATAAAAACTGCACAGAAGCAATCTGCGAAGCTTCTTTCTGATCTGTGCATTCATCTAACAGAGATGAACCTTACTTTTGATTGACGAGTTCTGAAACACTCTTTCTTTAGATACTGCTAGCGGACATTCGGAGCGCTAACAGGCCTATAGTGGAAAAAGGAATATCTTCAAATAAAAACTACACAGAAGCATTCTGTGGAGCTTCTTTCTGATCTGTGCATTCAACTAATAGAGTTGAACCTTACTTTTGATTGAGGAGTTCTGAAACACTCTTTCTTAAGCAACTGCCAGTGGAAATTCGGAGTGCAAAGGGACCTATAGTGGAAAAAAAAATATGTTCAAATAAAAACTATACAGAAGCATTCTGTGAAACTTCTTCCTGATCTGTGCATTCAACTAACAGAGTTGAACCTCAGTTTTGATTGAGGAGATCTGAAACACTCTTTCTGTAGAAATTGGAAGTGGACATTAGGAGCGCTAAGGGGCTTACAGTGGACAAAGAATATCTTCAAATAAAAGCTACACAGAAGCCTTCTGTAAAATTTCTTTCTGATCTCTTCATTCAACTAACAGAGTTGAACCTTAGTTTTGATTGGGGAGTTGTGAAACACTCTTCCTGTAGAAACTGGAAGCGGACATTCGGGGTACTAATGGGCCTATAGTGGACAAAGGAATATCTTCAAATAAAAACTACACAGCAGCATTCTGTGAAACTTCTATCTAATCTGTGCATTCAACTTACAGAGTTGAAACTTGCTTTTGATTGAGGAGTTCTGAAACACTCTTTCTGTAGTAATTGCAAGCGGACATTCAGAGTGCTAATGGGCCCATAGTGGAAAAAGATACATCTTCAAATAAAAACTACACAGAAGCATTCTGTGAAACTTCTTTCTGATCTGCGCATTCAACTAACAGATTTAAATCTTAATTTTGATTGAGGAGTTCTGTAACACTCTTTCTGTAGAAACTGCAAGTGGACATTCGGAGCGCTAAGGGGTCTATTGTGGAAAAAGGAATATCTTCAAATAAAAACCACACAGAATCATTCTGTGAAACGTCTTTCGATCTGTGCATTCAGCTAAAACAGTTGAAGCTTACTTTTGATTGAGGAGTTCTGAAACACTCTTTCTCTTGATACTCCAAGCAGACATTCGGAGCGCTAAGAGGCCAATAGTGGAAAAAGGAATATCTTCAAATAAAAAATACACCGAAGCATTCTGTGAAGCTTCTTTCTGATCTGTACATTCAGCTAACAGAGTTGAACTTTATTTTTGATTGAGCAGTTCTGAAACATTCTGTAGAAGCTGGAAGATGCCATTCAGAGCTCTAAGGGGCCTATAGTGGAAAAAGGAATATCTTCAACTAAAAAACACACAGAAGCATTCTGTGAAACATCTTTCTGACCTGTACATTCAACTATCAGAATAGAACCTTACTTTTGATTGAGGAGTTCTGAAACACTCTTTCTGTGGAAACTGGGTGCGGACATTCGGAGCGCTAATGTGCCTAGAGTGGACAAAGGAATATCTTCAAATAAAAACCTCACTGAAGCATTCTGTGAAACTTCTTTCTGATCTGTGCATTAAACTAACAGAGTTGAACCTTACTTTTTCTTTGAGGAGTTCAGAAACACTCTTTCTGTAGAAACTGAAAGAGGACATTCGGAATGCTAAGGGGCCTATAGTGGAAAAAAGAATATCTTCAAATAAAAACCACACAGAAGCATTCTGTGAAACAGCTTTCTGATCTGTACATTCAACTAACATAGTAGAACCTTACTTTTGATTGAGCAGTTCTGAAACACTCTTTCTGTAGAAACTGCAATTGGACATTCGGAGCTCTAAGGGGCCTATCCTGGAAAAAGGTATATTTTCAAATAAAAACTACACAGAAGCATTCTGTGAAACATCTTTCTGATCTGTGCATTCAACTAACATAGGTGAACCTTAATTTTGATTGAGGAATTCTGAAACACTCTTTCTGTAGAAACTGGAAGTGGACATTCAGAGTGCTAAGGGGCCTATAGTGGAAAAGGAAATATCTTCAAATAAATACTACACAGAAGCATGCTGTGAAATCCGTTTCTGATCTGTGCATTCAACTAACAGAGTTGAACCTTACTTTTGGTTGAGGAATTTTGAAACTCTCTTTCTGTAGAAACGGCAAGCGGACATTCGGAGCGCTATGGGGCCTACAGTGGAAAAAGGAATATCCTCAAATAAAAACTACACAGAAGCATTCTGTGAAACTACTCTGATCTCTGCATTCTACTTACAGAGTTGAACCTTACTTTTTATTGAGCAGTTCTGAAACACTCTTTCTGTAGAAAGTGCAAGCGGACATTCGGAGCGCAATGGGGCCTACAGTGGAAAAAGGAATACCTTCAAATAAAAACTGCACAG
Source organism: Symphalangus syndactylus (assembly GCF_028878055.3). Lineage (NCBI taxonomy): Eukaryota > Metazoa > Chordata > Mammalia > Primates > Hylobatidae > Symphalangus > Symphalangus syndactylus. The sequence continues at coordinate 50,245,242 of NC_072440.2, forward strand.
AAGCATTCTGTGAAACCTCTTTCTGAAATGTGCATTCAACTAACTGAGTTGAACCTTACTTTTTCTTTGAGGAGTTCTGAAACACCCTTTGTGTGGAAACTGCAAGAGGACATTCGGAGCGCTGTAGGGCCTATAGTGGAAAAAGGATTATCTTCAAACAAAACTACACAGAAGCATTCTGTGGAACTTCTTTCTGATGGGTACATTCAAAGAACAGAGTTGATCCTTACTTTTGATTGAGGAGTTATGAAACCCTCTTTTTGTAGAAACTGCAAGTGGATATTCGGCACGCTAAATTGACTATAGTGGAAAAAGTAATATCTTCAAATAAAAACTACCCAGAAGGATTCTGTGCAACTTCTTTGTTATCTGTGCATTCAACTAACAGAGTTGAAGCTTACTTTTGATTGAGGAGTTGTGAAACACTCTTTCTGTAGAAACTGGAAGCAAACATTCAGAGCACTATAGGACTATATTGCAAAAAGGAATATCTTCAAATAAAAACTACACAGAATCATTCAGTAAAACTTCTTTAAATCAGAGCGTTCAACTAACAGAGTTGAAGCTTACTTTTGATTGAGGAGTTCTGAAAGTGTCTTTCTGTAGAAACCGCAATCGAACATTCGGAGCGCTAAGTGGACTACAGTGGAAAAAGGAATATCTTCAAATAAAAACTACACAGAAGCAATCTGCGAAGCTTCTTTCTGATCTGTGCATTCATCTAACAGAGATGAACCTTACTTTTGATTGACGAGTTCTGAAACACTCTTTCTTTAGATACTGCTAGCGGACATTCGGAGCGCTAACAGGCCTATAGTGGAAAAAGGAATGTCTTCAAATAAAAACTACACAGAAGCATTCTGTGGAGCTTCTTTCTGATCTGTGCATTCAACTAATAGAGTTGAACCTTACTTTTGATTGAGGAGTTCTGAAACACTCTTTCTTTAGCAACTGCCAGTGGAAATTCGGAGTGCAAAGGGACCTATAGTGGAAAAAAAAATATGTTCAAATAAAAACTATACAGAAGCATTCTGTGAAACTTCTTCCTGATCTGTGCATTCAACTAACAGAGTTGAACCTCAGTTTTGATTGAGGAGATCTGAAACACTCTTTCTGTAGAAATTGGAAGTGGACATTAGGAGCGCTAAGGGGCTTACAGTGGACAAAGAATATCTTCAAATAAAAGCTACACAGAAGCCTTCTGTAAAATTTCTTTCTGATCTCTTCATTCAACTAACAGAGTTGAACCTTAGTTTTGATTGGGGAGTTGTGAAACACTCTTCCTGTAGAAACTGGAAGCGGACATTCGGGGTACTAATGGGCCTATAGTGGACAAAGGAATATCTTCAAATAAAAACTACACAGCAGCATTCTGTGAAACTTCTATCTAATCTGTGCATTCAACTTACAGAGTTGAAACTTGCTTTTGATTGAGGAGTTCTGAAACACTCTTTCTGTAGTAATTGCAAGCGGACATTCAGAGTGCTAATGGGCCCATAGTGGAAAAAGATACATCTTCAAATAAAAACTACACAGAAGCATTCTGTGAAACTTCTTTCTGATCTGCGCATTCAACTAACAGATTTAAATCTTAATTTTGATTGAGGAGTTCTGTAACACTCTTTCTGTGGAAACTGCAAGTGGACATTCGGAGCGCTAAGGGGTCTATTGTGGAAAAAGGAATATCTTCAAATAAAAACCACACAGAATCATTCTGTGAAACGTCTTTCGATCTGTGCATTCAGCTAAAACAGTTGAAGCTTACTTTTGATTGAGGAGTTCTGAAACACTCTTTCTGTAGATACTCCAAGCAGACATTCGGAGCGCTAAGAGGCCAATAGTGGAAAAAGGAATATCTTCAAATAAAAAATACACCGAAGCATTCTGTGAAGCTTCTTTCTGATCTGTACATTCAGCTAACAGAGTTGAACTTTATTTTTGATTGAGCAGTTCTGAAACATTCTGTAGAAGCTGGAAGATGCCATTCAGAGCTCTAAGGGGCCTATAGTGGAAAAAGGAATATCTTCAACTAAAAACCACACAGAAGCATTCTGTGAAACATCTTTCTGACCTGTACATTCAACTATCAGAATAGAACCTTACTTTTGATTGAGGAGTTCTGAAACACTCTTTCTGTGGAAACTGGGTGCGGACATTCGGAGCGCTAATGTGCCTAGAGTGGACAAAGGAATATCTTCAAATAAAAACCTCACTGAAGCATTCTGTGAAACTTCTTTCTGATCTGTGCATTAAACTAACAGAGTTGAACCTTACTTTTTCTTTGAGGAGTTCAGAAACACTCTTTCTGTAGAAACTGAAAGAGGACATTCGGAATGCTAAGGGGCCTATAGTGGAAAAAAGAATATCTTCAAATAAAAACCACACAGAAGCATTCTGTGAAACAGCTTTCTGATCTGTACATTCAACTAACATAGTAGAACCTTACTTTTGATTGAGCAGTTCTGAAACACTCTTTCTGTAGAAACTGCAATTGGACATTCGGAGCTCTAAGGGGCCTATCCTGGAAAAAGGTATATTTTCAAATAAAAACTACACAGAAGCATTCTGTGAAACATCTTTCTGATCTGTGCATTCAACTAACATAGGTGAACCTTAATTTTGATTGAGGAATTCTGAAACACTCTTTCTGTAGAAACTGGAAGTGGACATTCAGAGTGCTAAGGGGCCTATAGTGGAAAAGGAAATATCTTCAAATAAATACTACACAGAAGCATGCTGTGAAATCCGTTTCTGATCTGTGCATTCAACTAACAGAGTTGAACCTTACTTTTGGTTGAGGAATTTTGAAACTCTCTTTCTGTAGAAACGGCAAGCGGACATTCGGAGCGCTATGGGGCCTACAGTGGAAAAAGGAATATCCTCAAATAAAAACTACACAGAAGCATTCTGTGAAACTACTCTGATCTCTGCATTCTACTTACAGAGTTGAACCTTACTTTTTATTGAGCAGTTCTGAAACACTCTTTCTGTAGAAAGTGCAAGCGGACATTCGGAGCGCAATGGGGCCTACAGTGGAAAAAGGAATACCTTCAAATAAAAACTGCACAGAAGCATTCTGTGAAACCTCTTTCTGAAATGTGCATTCAACTAACTGAGTTGAACCTTACTTTTTCTTTGAGGAGTTCTGAAACACCCTTTGTGTGGAAACTGCAAGAGGACATTCGGAGCGCTGTAGGGCCTATAGTGGAAAAAGGATTATCTTCAAACAAAACTACACAGAAGCATTCTGTGGAACTTCTTTCTGATGGGTACATTCAAAGAACAGAGTTGATCCTTACTTTTGATTGAGGAGTTATGAAACCCTCTTTTTGTAGAAACTGCAAGTGGATATTCGGCACGCTAAATTGACTATAGTGGAAAAAGTAATATCTTCAAATAAAAACTACCCAGAAGGATTCTGTGCAACTTCTTTGTTATCTGTGCATTCAACTAACAGAGTTGAAGCTTACTTTTGATTGAGGAGTTGTGAAACACTCTTTCTGTAGAAACTGGAAGCAAACATTCAGAGCACTATAGGACTATATTGCAAAAAGGAATATCTTCAAATAAAAACTACACAGAATCATTCAGTAAAACTTCTTTAAATCAGAGCGTTCAACTAACAGAGTTGAAGCTTACTTTTGATTGAGGAGTTCTGAAAGTGTCTTTCTGTAGAAACCGCAATCGAACATTCGGAGCGCTAAGTGGACTACAGTGGAAAAAGGAATATCTTCAAATAAAAACTACACAGAAGCAATCTGCGAAGCTTCTTTCTGATCTGTGCATTCATCTAACAGAGATGAACCTTACTTTTGATTGACGAGTTCTGAAACACTCTTTCTTTAGATACTGCTAGCGGACATTCGGAGCGCTAACAGGCCTATAGTGGAAAAAGGAATGTCTTCAAATAAAAACTACACAGAAGCATTCTGTGGAGCTTCTTTCTGATCTGTGCATTCAACTAATAGAGTTGAACCTTACTTTTGATTGAGGAGTTCTGAAACACTCTTTCTTTAGCAACTGCCAGTGGAAATTCGGAGTGCAAAGGGACCTATAGTGGAAAAAAAAATATGTTCAAATAAAAACTATACAGAAGCATTCTGTGAAACTTCTTCCTGATCTGTGCATTCAACTAACAGAGTTGAACCTCAGTTTTGATTGAGGAGATCTGAAACACTCTTTCTGTAGAAATTGGAAGTGGACATTAGGAGCGCTAAGGGGCTTACAGTGGACAAAGAATATCTTCAAATAAAAGCTACACAGAAGCCTTCTGTAAAATTTCTTTCTGATCTCTTCATTCAACTAACAGAGTTGAACCTTAGTTTTGATTGGGGAGTTGTGAAACACTCTTCCTGTAGAAACTGGAAGCGGACATTCGGGGTACTAATGGGCCTATAGTGGACAAAGGAATATCTTCAAATAAAAACTACACAGCAGCATTCTGTGAAACTTCTATCTAATCTGTGCATTCAACTTACAGAGTTGAAACTTGCTTTTGATTGAGGAGTTCTGAAACACTCTTTCTGTAGTAATTGCAAGCGGACATTCAGAGTGCTAATGGGCCCATAGTGGAAAAAGATACATCTTCAAATAAAAACTACACAGAAGCATTCTGTGAAACTTCTTTCTGATCTGCGCATTCAACTAACAGATTTAAATCTTAATTTTGATTGAGGAGTTCTGTAACACTCTTTCTGTGGAAACTGCAAGTGGACATTCGGAGCGCTAAGGGGTCTATTGTGGAAAAAGGAATATCTTCAAATAAAAACCACACAGAATCATTCTGTGAAACGTCTTTCGATCTGTGCATTCAGCTAAAACAGTTGAAGCTTACTTTTGATTGAGGAGTTCTGAAACACTCTTTCTGTAGATACTCCAAGCAGACATTCGGAGCGCTAAGAGGCCAATAGTGGAAAAAGGAATATCTTCAAATAAAAAATACACCGAAGCATTCTGTGAAGCTTCTTTCTGATCTGTACATTCAGCTAACAGAGTTGAACTTTATTTTTGATTGAGCAGTTCTGAAACATTCTGTAGAAGCTGGAAGATGCCATTCAGAGCTCTAAGGGGCCTATAGTGGAAAAAGGAATATCTTCAACTAAAAACCACACAGAAGCATTCTGTGAAACATCTTTCTGACCTGTACATTCAACTATCAGAATAGAACCTTACTTTTGATTGAGGAGTTCTGAAACACTCTTTCTGTGGAAACTGGGTGCGGACATTCGGAGCGCTAATGTGCCTAGAGTGGACAAAGGAATATCTTCAAATAAAAACCTCACTGAAGCATTCTGTGAAACTTCTTTCTGATCTGTGCATTAAACTAACAGAGTTGAACCTTACTTTTTCTTTGAGGAGTTCAGAAACACTCTTTCTGTAGAAACTGAAAGAGGACATTCGGAATGCTAAGGGGCCTATAGTGGAAAAAAGAATATCTTCAAATAAAAACCACACAGAAGCATTCTGTGAAACAGCTTTCTGATCTGTACATTCAACTAACATAGTAGAACCTTACTTTTGATTGAGCAGTTCTGAAACACTCTTTCTGTAGAAACTGCAATTGGACATTCGGAGCTCTAAGGGGCCTATCCTGGAAAAAGGTATATTTTCAAATAAAAACTACACAGAAGCATTCTGTGAAACATCTTTCTGATCTGTGCATTCAACTAACATAGGTGAACCTTAATTTTGATTGAGTAATTCTGAAACACTCTTTCTGTAGAAACTGGAAGTGGACATTCAGAGTGCTAAGGGGCCTATAGTGGAAAAGGAAATATCTTCAAATAAATACTACACAGAAGCATGCTGTGAAATCCGTTTCTGATCTGTGCATTCAACTAACAGAGTTGAACCTTACTTTTGGTTGAGGAATTTTGAAACTCTCTTTCTGTAGAAACGGCAAGCGGACATTCGGAGCGCTATGGGGCCTACAGTGGAAAAAGGAATATCCTCAAATAAAAACTACACAGAAGCATTCTGTGAAACTACTCTGATCTCTGCATTCTACTTACAGAGTTGAACCTTACTTTTTATTGAGCAGTTCTGAAACACTCTTTCTGTAGAAAGTGCAAGCGGACATTCGGAGCGCAATGGGGCCTACAGTGGAAAAAGGAATACCTTCAAATAAAAACTGCACAGAAGCATTCTGTGAAACCTCTTTCTGAAATGTGCATTCAACTAACTGAGTTGAACCTTACTTTTTCTTTGAGGAGTTCTGAAACACCCTTTGTGTGGAAACTGCAAGAGGACATTCGGAGCGCTGTAGGGCCTATAGTGGAAAAAGGATTATCTTCAAACAAAACTACACAGAAGCATTCTGTGGAACTTCTTTCTGATGGGTACATTCAAAGAACAGAATTGATCCTTACTTTTGATTGAGGAGTTATGAAACCCTCTTTTTGTAGAAACTGCAAGTGGATATTCGGCACGCTAAATTGACTATAGTGGAAAAAGTAATATCTTCAAATAAAAACTACCCAGAAGGATTCTGTGCAACTTCTTTGTTATCTGTGCATTCAACTAACAGAGTTGAAGCTTACTTTTGATTGAGGAGTTGTGAAACACTCTTTCTGTAGAAACTGGAAGCAAACATTGAGAGCACTATAGGACTATATTGCAAAAAGGAATATCTTCAAATAAAAACTACACAGAATCATTCAGTAAAACTTCTTTAAATCAGAGCGTTCAACTAACAGAGTTGAAGCTTACTTTTGATTGAGGAGTTCTGAAAGTGTCTTTCTGTAGAAACCGCAATCGAACATTCGGAGCGCTAAGTGGACTACAGTGGAAAAAGGAATATCTTCAAATAAAAACTACACAGAAGCAATCTGCGAAGCTTCTTTCTGATCTGTGCATTCATCTAACAGAGATGAACCTTACTTTTGATTGACGAGTTCTGAAACACTCTTTCTTTAGATACTGCTAGCGGACATTCGGAGCGCTAACAGGCCTATAGTGGAAAAAGGAATATCTTCAAATAAAAACTACACAGAAGCATTCTGTGGAGCTTCTTTCTGATCTGTGCATTCAACTAATAGAGTTGAACCTTACTTTTGATTGAGGAGTTCTGAAACACTCTTTCTTAAGCAACTGCCAGTGGAAATTCGGAGTGCAAAGGGACCTATAGTGGAAAAAAAAATATGTTCAAATAAAAACTATACAGAAGCATTCTGTGAAACTTCTTCCTGATCTGTGCATTCAACTAACAGAGTTGAACCTCAGTTTTGATTGAGGAGATCTGAAACACTCTTTCTGTAGAAATTGGAAGTGGACATTAGGAGCGCTAAGGGGCTTACAGTGGACAAAGAATATCTTCAAATAAAAGCTACACAGAAGCCTTCTGTAAAATTTCTTTCTGATCTCTTCATTCAACTAACAGAGTTGAACCTTAGTTTTGATTGGGGAGTTGTGAAACACTCTTCCTGTAGAAACTGGAAGCGGACATTCGGGGTACTAATGGGCCTATAGTGGACAAAGGAATATCTTCAAATAAAAACTACACAGCAGCATTCTGTGAAACTTCTATCTAATCTGTGCATTCAACTTACAGAGTTGAAACTTGCTTTTGATTGAGGAGTTCTGAAACACTCTTTCTGTAGTAATTGCAAGCGGACATTCAGAGTGCTAATGGGCCCATAGTGGAAAAAGATACATCTTCAAATAAAAACTACACAGAAGCATTCTGTGAAACTTCTTTCTGATCTGCGCATTCAACTAACAGATTTAAATCTTAATTTTGATTGAGGAGTTCTGTAACACTCTTTCTGTAGAAACTGCAAGTGGACATTCGGAGCGCTAAGGGGTCTATTGTGGAAAAAGGAATATCTTCAAATAAAAACCACACAGAATCATTCTGTGAAACGTCTTTCGATCTGTGCATTCAGCTAAAACAGTTGAAGCTTACTTTTGATTGAGGAGTTCTGAAACACTCTTTCTCTAGATACTCCAAGCAGACATTCGGAGCGCTAAGAGGCCAATAGTGGAAAAAGGAATATCTTCAAATAAAAAATACACCGAAGCATTCTGTGAAGCTTCTTTCTGATCTGTACATTCAGCTAACAGAGTTGAACTTTATTTTTGATTGAGCAGTTCTGAAACATTCTGTAGAAGCTGGAAGATGCCATTCAGAGCTCTAAGGGGCCTATAGTGGAAAAAGGAATATCTTCAACTAAAAACCACACAGAAGCATTCTGTGAAACATCTTTCTGACCTGTACATTCAACTATCAGAATAGAACCTTACTTTTGATTGAGGAGTTCTGAAACACTCTTTCTGTGGAAACTGGGTGCGGACATTCGGAGCGCTAATGTGCCTAGAGTGGACAAAGGAATATCTTCAAATAAAAACCTCACTGAAGCATTCTGTGAAACTTCTTTCTGATCTGTGCATTAAACTAACAGAGTTGAACCTTACTTTTTCTTTGAGGAGTTCAGAAACACTCTTTCTGTAGAAACTGAAAGAGGACATTCGGAATGCTAAGGGGCCTATAGTGGAAAAAAGAATATCTTCAAATAAAAACCACACAGAAGCATTCTGTGAAACAGCTTTCTGATCTGTACATTCAACTAACATAGTAGAACCTTACTTTTGATTGAGCAGTTCTGAAACACTCTTTCTGTAGAAACTGCAATTGGACATTCGGAGCTCTAAGGGGCCTATCCTGGAAAAAGGTATATTTTCAAATAAAAACTACACAGAAGCATTCTGTGAAACATCTTTCTGATCTGTGCATTCAACTAACATAGGTGAACCTTAATTTTGATTGAGGAATTCTGAAACACTCTTTCTGTAGAAACTGGAAGTGGACATTCAGAGTGCTAAGGGGCCTATAGTGGAAAAGGAAATATCTTCAAATAAATACTACACAGAAGCATGCTGTGAAATCCGTTTCTGATCTGTGCATTCAACTAACAGAGTTGAACCTTACTTTTGGTTGAGGAATTTTGAAACTCTCTTTCTGTAGAAACGGCAAGCGGACATTCGGAGCGCTATGGGGCCTACAGTGGAAAAAGGAATATCCTCAAATAAAAACTACACAGAAGCATTCTGTGAAACTACTCTGATCTCTGCATTCTACTTACAGAGTTGAACCTTACTTTTTATTGAGCAGTTCTGAAACACTCTTTCTGTAGAAAGTGCAAGCGGACATTCGGAGCGCAATGGGGCCTACAGTGGAAAAAGGAATACCTTCAAATAAAAACTGCACAGAAGCATTCTGTGAAACCTCTTTCTGAAATGTGCATTCAACTAACTGAGTTGAACCTTACTTTTTCTTTGAGGAGTTCTGAAACACCCTTTGTGTGGAAACTGCAAGAGGACATTCGGAGCGCTGTAGGGCCTATAGTGGAAAAAGGATTATCTTCAAACAAAACTACACAGAAGCATTCTGTGGAACTTCTTTCTGATGGGTACATTCAAAGAACAGAGTTGATCCTTACTTTTGATTGAGGAGTTATGAAACCCTCTTTTTGTAGAAACTGCAAGTGGATATTCGGCACGCTAAATTGACTATAGTGGAAAAAGTAATATCTTCAAATAAAAACTACCCAGAAGGATTCTGTGCAACTTCTTTGTTATCTGTGCATTCAACTAACAGAGTTGAAGCTTACTTTTGATTGAGGAGTTGTGAAACACTCTTTCTGTAGAAACTGGAAGCAAACATTCAGAGCACTATAGGACTATATTGCAAAAAGGAATATCTTCAAATAAAAACTACACAGAATCATTCAGTAAAACTTCTTTAAATCAGAGCGTTCAACTAACAGAGTTGAAGCTTACTTTTGATTGAGGAGTTCTGAAAGTGTCTTTCTGTAGAAACCGCAATCGAACATTCGGAGCGCTAAGTGGACTACAGTGGAAAAAGGAATATCTTCAAATAAAAACTACACAGAAGCAATCTGCGAAGCTTCTTTCTGATCTGTGCATTCATCTAACAGAGATGAACCTTACTTTTGATTGACGAGTTCTGAAACACTCTTTCTTTAGATACTGCTAGCGGACATTCGGAGCGCTAACAGGCCTATAGTGGAAAAAGGAATGTCTTCAAATAAAAACTACACAGAAGCATTCTGTGGAGCTTCTTTCTGATCTGTGCATTCAACTAATAGAGTTGAACCTTACTTTTGATTGAGGAGTTCTGAAACACTCTTTCTTTAGCAACTGCCAGTGGAAATTCGGAGTGCAAAGGGACCTATAGTGGAAAAAAAAATATGTTCAAATAAAAACTATACAGAAGCATTCTGTGAAACTTCTTCCTGATCTGTGCATTCAACTAACAGAGTTGAACCTCAGTTTTGATTGAGGAGATCTGAAACACTCTTTCTGTAGAAATTGGAAGTGGACATTAGGAGCGCTAAGGGGCTTACAGTGGACAAAGAATATCTTCAAATAAAAGCTACACAGAAGCCTTCTGTAAAATTTCTTTCTGATCTCTTCATTCAACTAACAGAGTTGAACCTTAGTTTTGATTGGGGAGTTGTGAAACACTCTTCCTGTAGAAACTGGAAGCGGACATTCGGGGTACTAATGGGCCTATAGTGGACAAAGGAATATCTTCAAATAAAAACTACACAGCAGCATTCTGTGAAACTTCTATCTAATCTGTGCATTCAACTTACAGAGTTGAAACTTGCTTTTGATTGAGGAGTTCTGAAACACTCTTTCTGTAGTAATTGCAAGCGGACATTCAGAGTGCTAATGGGCCCATAGTGGAAAAAGATACATCTTCAAATAAAAACTACACAGAAGCATTCTGTGAAACTTCTTTCTGATCTGCGCATTCAACTAACAGATTTAAATCTTAATTTTGATTGAGGAGTTCTGTAACACTCTTTCTGTAGAAACTGCAAGTGGACATTCGGAGCGCTAAGGGGTCTATTGTGGAAAAAGGAATATCTTCAAATAAAAACCACACAGAATCATTCTGTGAAACGTCTTTCGATCTGTGCATTCAGCTAAAACAGTTGAAGCTTACTTTTGATTGAGGAGTTCTGAAACACTCTTTCTCTAGATACTCCAAGCAGACATTCGGAGCGCTAAGAGGCCAATAGTGGAAAAAGGAATATCTTCAAATAAAAAATACACCGAAGCATTCTGTGAAGCTTCTTTCTGATCTGTACATTCAGCTAACAGAGTTGAACTTTATTTTTGATTGAGCAGTTCTGAAACATTCTGTAGAAGCTGGAAGATGCCATTCAGAGCTCTAAGGGGCCTATAGTGGAAAAAGGAATATCTTCAACTAAAAACCACACAGAAGCATTCTGTGAAACATCTTTCTGACCTGTACATTCAACTATCAGAATAGAACCTTACTTTTGATTGAGGAGTTCTGAAACACTCTTTCTGTGGAAACTGGGTGCGGACATTCGGAGCGCTAATGTGCCTAGAGTGGACAAAGGAATATCTTCAAATAAAAACCTCACTGAAGCATTCTGTGAAACTTCTTTCTGATCTGTGCATTAAACTAACAGAGTTGAACCTTACTTTTTCTTTGAGGAGTTCAGAAACACTCTTTCTGTAGAAACTGAAAGAGGACATTCGGAATGCTAAGGGGCCTATAGTGGAAAAAAGAATATCTTCAAATAAAAACCACACAGAAGCATTCTGTGAAACAGCTTTCTGATCTGTACATTCAACTAACATAGTAGAACCTTACTTTTGATTGAGCAGTTCTGAAACACTCTTTCTGTAGAAACTGCAATTGGACATTCGGAGCTCTAAGGGGCCTATCCTGGAAAAAGGTATATTTTCAAATAAAAACTACACAGAAGCATTCTGTGAAACATCTTTCTGATCTGTGCATTCAACTAACATAGGTGAACCTTAATTTTGATTGAGGAATTCTGAAACACTCTTTCTGTAGAAACTGGAAGTGGACATTCAGAGTGCTAAGGGGCCTATAGTGGAAAAGGAAATATCTTCAAATAAATACTACACAGAAGCATGCTGTGAAATCCGTTTCTGATCTGTGCATTCAACTAACAGAGTTGAACCTTACTTTTGGTTGAGGAATTTTGAAACTCTCTTTCTGTAGAAACGGCAAGCGGACATTCGGAGCGCTATGGGGCCTACAGTGGAAAAAGGAATATCCTCAAATAAAAACTACACAGAAGCATTCTGTGAAACTACTCTGATCTCTGCATTCTACTTACAGAGTTGAACCTTACTTTTTATTGAGCAGTTCTGAAACACTCTTTCTGTAGAAAGTGCAAGCGGACATTCGGAGCGCAATGGGGCCTACAGTGGAAAAAGGAATACCTTCAAATAAAAACTGCACAGAAGCATTCTGTGAAACCTCTTTCTGAAATGTGCATTCAACTAACTGAGTTGAACCTTACTTTTTCTTTGAGGAGTTCTGAAACACCCTTTGTGTGGAAACTGCAAGAGGACATTCGGAGCGCTGTAGGGCCTATAGTGGAAAAAGGATTATCTTCAAACAAAACTACACAGAAGCATTCTGTGGAACTTCTTTCTGATGGGTACATTCAAAGAACAGAGTTGATCCTTACTTTTGATTGAGGAGTTATGAAACCCTCTTTTTGTAGAAACTGCAAGTGGATATTCGGCACGCTAAATTGACTATAGTGGAAAAAGTAATATCTTCAAATAAAAACTACCCAGAAGGATTCTGTGCAACTTCTTTGTTATCTGTGCATTCAACTAACAGAGTTGAAGCTTACTTTTGATTGAGGAGTTGTGAAACACTCTTTCTGTAGAAACTGGAAGCAAACATTCAGAGCACTATAGGACTATATTGCAAAAAGGAATATCTTCAAATAAAAACTACACAGAATCATTCAGTAAAACTTCTTTAAATCAGAGCGTTCAACTAACAGAGTTGAAGCTTACTTTTGATTGAGGAGTTCTGAAAGTGTCTTTCTGTAGAAACCGCAATCGAACATTCGGAGCGCTAAGTGGACTACAGTGGAAAAAGGAATATCTTCAAATAAAAACTACACAGAAGCAATCTGCGAAGCTTCTTTCTGATCTGTGCATTCATCTAACAGAGATGAACCTTACTTTTGATTGACGAGTTCTGAAACACTCTTTCTTTAGATACTGCTAGCGGACATTCGGAGCGCTAACAGGCCTATAGTGGAAAAAGGAATGTCTTCAAATAAAAACTACACAGAAGCATTCTGTGGAGCTTCTTTCTGATCTGTGCATTCAACTAATAGAGTTGAACCTTACTTTTGATTGAGGAGTTCTGAAACACTCTTTCTTTAGCAACTGCCAGTGGAAATTCGGAGTGCAAAGGGACCTATAGTGGAAAAAAAAATATGTTCAAATAAAAACTATACAGAAGCATTCTGTGAAACTTCTTCCTGATCTGTGCATTCAACTAACAGAGTTGAACCTCAGTTTTGATTGAGGAGATCTGAAACACTCTTTCTGTAGAAATTGGAAGTGGACATTAGGAGCGCTAAGGGGCTTACAGTGGACAAAGAATATCTTCAAATAAAAGCTACACAGAAGCCTTCTGTAAAATTTCTTTCTGATCTCTTCATTCAACTAACAGAGTTGAACCTTAGTTTTGATTGGGGAGTTGTGAAACACTCTTCCTGTAGAAACTGGAAGCGGACATTCGGGGTACTAATGGGCCTATAGTGGACAAAGGAATATCTTCAAATAAAAACTACACAGCAGCATTCTGTGAAACTTCTATCTAATCTGTGCATTCAACTTACAGAGTTGAAACTTGCTTTTGATTGAGGAGTTCTGAAACACTCTTTCTGTAGTAATTGCAAGCGGACATTCAGAGTGCTAATGGGCCCATAGTGGAAAAAGATACATCTTCAAATAAAAACTACACAGAAGCATTCTGTGAAACTTCTTTCTGATCTGCGCATTCAACTAACAGATTTAAATCTTAATTTTGATTGAGGAGTTCTGTAACACTCTTTCTGTGGAAACTGCAAGTGGACATTCGGAGCGCTAAGGGGTCTATTGTGGAAAAAGGAATATCTTCAAATAAAAACCACACAGAATCATTCTGTGAAACGTCTTTCGATCTGTGCATTCAGCTAAAACAGTTGAAGCTTACTTTTGATTGAGGAGTTCTGAAACACTCTTTCTGTAGATACTCCAAGCAGACATTCGGAGCGCTAAGAGGCCAATAGTGGAAAAAGGAATATCTTCAAATAAAAAATACACCGAAGCATTCTGTGAAGCTTCTTTCTGATCTGTACATTCAGCAAACAGAGTTGAACTTTATTTTTGATTGAGCAGTTCTGAAACATTCTGTAGAAGCTGGAAGATGCCATTCAGAGCTCTAAGGGGCCTATAGTGGAAAAAGGAATATCTTCAACTAAAAACCACACAGAAGCATTCTGTGAAACATCTTTCTGACCTGTACATTCAACTATCAGAATAGAACCTTACTTTTGATTGAGGAGTTCTGAAACACTCTTTCTGTGGAAACTGGGTGCGGACATTCGGAGCGCTAATGTGCCTAGAGTGGACAAAGGAATATCTTCAAATAAAAACCTCACTGAAGCATTCTGTGAAACTTCTTTCTGATCTGTGCATTAAACTAACAGAGTTGAACCTTACTTTTTCTTTGAGGAGTTCAGAAACACTCTTTCTGTAGAAACTGAAAGAGGACATTCGGAATGCTAAGGGGCCTATAGTGGAAAAAAGAATATCTTCAAATAAAAACCACACAGAAGCATTCTGTGAAACAGCTTTCTGATCTGTACATTCAACTAACATAGTAGAACCTTACTTTTGATTGAGCAGTTCTGAAACACTCTTTCTGTAGAAACTGCAATTGGACATTCGGAGCTCTAAGGGGCCTATCCTGGAAAAAGGTATATTTTCAAATAAAAACTACACAGAAGCATTCTGTGAAACATCTTTCTGATCTGTGCATTCAACTAACATAGGTGAACCTTAATTTTGATTGAGGAATTCTGAAACACTCTTTCTGTAGAAACTGGAAGTGGACATTCAGAGTGCTAAGGGGCCTATAGTGGAAAAGGAAATATCTTCAAATAAATACTACACAGAAGCATGCTGTGAAATCCGTTTCTGATCTGTGCATTCAACTAACAGAGTTGAACCTTACTTTTGGTTGAGGAATTTTGAAACTCTCTTTCTGTAGAAACGGCAAGCGGACATTCGGAGCGCTATGGGGCCTACAGTGGAAAAAGGAATATCCTCAAATAAAAACTACACAGAAGCATTCTGTGAAACTACTCTGATCTCTGCATTCTACTTACAGAGTTGAACCTTACTTTTTATTGAGCAGTTCTGAAACACTCTTTCTGTAGAAAGTGCAAGCGGACATTCGGAGCGCAATGGGGCCTACAGTGGAAAAAGGAATACCTTCAAATAAAAACTGCACAGAAGCATTCTGTGAAACCTCTTTCTGAAATGTGCATTCAACTAACTGAGTTGAACCTTACTTTTTCTTTGAGGAGTTCTGAAACACCCTTTGTGTGGAAACTGCAAGAGGACATTCGGAGCGCTGTAGGGCCTATAGTGGAAAAAGGATTATCTTCAAACAAAACTACACAGAAGCATTCTGTGGAACTTCTTTCTGATGGGTACATTCAAAGAACAGAGTTGATCCTTACTTTTGATTGAGGAGTTATGAAACCCTCTTTTTGTAGAAACTGCAAGTGGATATTCGGCACGCTAAATTGACTATAGTGGAAAAAGTAATATCTTCAAATAAAAACTACCCAGAAGGATTCTGTGCAACTTCTTTGTTATCTGTGCATTCAACTAACAGAGTTGAAGCTTACTTTTGATTGAGGAGTTGTGAAACACTCTTTCTGTAGAAACTGGAAGCAAACATTCAGAGCACTATAGGACTATATTGCAAAAAGGAATATCTTCAAATAAAAACTACACAGAATCATTCAGTAAAACTTCTTTAAATCAGAGCGTTCAACTAACAGAGTTGAAGCTTACTTTTGATTGAGGAGTTCTGAAAGTGTCTTTCTGTAGAAACCGCAATCGAACATTCGGAGCGCTAAGTGGACTACAGTGGAAAAAGGAATATCTTCAAATAAAAACTACACAGAAGCAATCTGCGAAGCTTCTTTCTGATCTGTGCATTCATCTAACAGAGATGAACCTTACTTTTGATTGACGAGTTCTGAAACACTCTTTCTTTAGATACTGCTAGCGGACATTCGGAGCGCTAACAGGCCTATAGTGGAAAAAGGAATGTCTTCAAATAAAAACTACACAGAAGCATTCTGTGGAGCTTCTTTCTGATCTGTGCATTCAACTAATAGAGTTGAACCTTACTTTTGATTGAGGAGTTCTGAAACACTCTTTCTTTAGCAACTGCCAGTGGAAATTCGGAGTGCAAAGGGACCTATAGTGGAAAAAAAAATATGTTCAAATAAAAACTATACAGAAGCATTCTGTGAAACTTCTTCCTGATCTGTGCATTCAACTAACAGAGTTGAACCTCAGTTTTGATTGAGGAGATCTGAAACACTCTTTCTGTAGAAATTGGAAGTGGACATTAGGAGCGCTAAGGGGCTTACAGTGGACAAAGAATATCTTCAAATAAAAGCTACACAGAAGCCTTCTGTAAAATTTCTTTCTGATCTCTTCATTCAACTAACAGAGTTGAACCTTAGTTTTGATTGGGGAGTTGTGAAACACTCTTCCTGTAGAAACTGGAAGCGGACATTCGGGGTACTAATGGGCCTATAGTGGACAAAGGAATATCTTCAAATAAAAACTACACAGCAGCATTCTGTGAAACTTCTATCTAATCTGTGCATTCAACTTACAGAGTTGAAACTTGCTTTTGATTGAGGAGTTCTGAAACACTCTTTCTGTAGTAATTGCAAGCGGACATTCAGAGTGCTAATGGGCCCATAGTGGAAAAAGATACATCTTCAAATAAAAACTACACAGAAGCATTCTGTGAAACTTCTTTCTGATCTGCGCATTCAACTAACAGATTTAAATCTTAATTTTGATTGAGGAGTTCTGTAACACTCTTTCTGTAGAAACTGCAAGTGGACATTCGGAGCGCTAAGGGGTCTATTGTGGAAAAAGGAATATCTTCAAATAAAAACCACACAGAATCATTCTGTGAAACGTCTTTCGATCTGTGCATTCAGCTAAAACAGTTGAAGCTTACTTTTGATTGAGGAGTTCTGAAACACTCTTTCTGTAGATACTCCAAGCAGACATTCGGAGCGCTAAGAGGCCAATAGTGGAAAAAGGAATATCTTCAAATAAAAAATACACCGAAGCATTCTGTGAAGCTTCTTTCTGATCTGTACATTCAGCTAACAGAGTTGAACTTTATTTTTGATTGAGCAGTTCTGAAACATTCTGTAGAAGCTGGAAGATGCCATTCAGAGCTCTAAGGGGCCTATAGTGGAAAAAGGAATATCTTCAACTAAAAACCACACAGAAGCATTCTGTGAAACATCTTTCTGACCTGTACATTCAACTATCAGAATAGAACCTTACTTTTGATTGAGGAGTTCTGAAACACTCTTTCTGTGGAAACTGGGTGCGGACATTCGGAGCGCTAATGTGCCTAGAGTGGACAAAGGAATATCTTCAAATAAAAACCTCACTGAAGCATTCTGTGAAACTTCTTTCTGATCTGTGCATTAAACTAACAGAGTTGAACATTACTTTTTCTTTGAGGAGTTCAGAAACACTCTTTCTGTAGAAACTGAAAGAGGACATTCGGAATGCTAAGGGGCCTATAGTGGAAAAAAGAATATCTTCAAATAAAAACCACACAGAAGCATTCTGTGAAACAGCTTTCTGATCTGTACATTCAACTAACATAGTAGAACCTTACTTTTGATTGAGCAGTTCTGAAACACTCTTTCTGTAGAAACTGCAATTGGACATTCGGAGCTCTAAGGGGCCTATCCTGGAAAAAGGTATATTTTCAAATAAAAACTACACAGAAGCATTCTGTGAAACATCTTTCTGATCTGTGCATTCAACTAACATAGGTGAACCTTAATTTTGATTGAGGAATTCTGAAACACTCTTTCTGTAGAAACTGGAAGTGGACATTCAGAGTGCTAAGGGGCCTATAGTGGAAAAGGAAATATCTTCAAATAAATACTACACAGAAGCATGCTGTGAAATCCGTTTCTGATCTGTGCATTCAACTAACAGAGTTGAACCTTACTTTTGGTTGAGGAATTTTGAAACTCTCTTTCTGTAGAAACGGCAAGCGGACATTCGGAGCGCTATGGGGCCTACAGTGGAAAAAGGAATATCCTCAAATAAAAACTACACAGAAGCATTCTGTGAAACTACTCTGATCTCTGCATTCTACTTACAGAGTTGAACCTTACTTTTTATTGAGCAGTTCTGAAACACTCTTTCTGTAGAAAGTGCAAGCGGACATTCGGAGCGCAATGGGGCCTACAGTGGAAAAAGGAATACCTTCAAATAAAAACTGCACAGAAGCATTCTGTGAAACCTCTTTCTGAAATGTGCATTCAACTAACTGAGTTGAACCTTACTTTTTCTTTGAGGAGTTCTGAAACACCCTTTGTGTGGAAACTGCAAGAGGACATTCGGAGCGCTGTAGGGCCTATAGTGGAAAAAGGATTATCTTCAAACAAAACTACACAGAAGCATTCTGTGGAACTTCTTTCTGATGGGTACATTCAAAGAACAGAGTTGATCCTTACTTTTGATTGAGGAGTTATGAAACCCTCTTTTTGTAGAAACTGCAAGTGGATATTCGGCACGCTAAATTGACTATAGTGGAAAAAGTAATATCTTCAAATAAAAACTACCCAGAAGGATTCTGTGCAACTTCTTTGTTATCTGTGCATTCAACTAACAGAGTTGAAGCTTACTTTTGATTGAGGAGTTGTGAAACACTCTTTCTGTAGAAACTGGAAGCAAACATTCAGAGCACTATAGGACTATATTGCAAAAAGGAATATCTTCAAATAAAAACTACACAGAATCATTCAGTAAAACTTCTTTAAATCAGAGCGTTCAACTAACAGAGTTGAAGCTTACTTTTGATTGAGGAGTTCTGAAAGTGTCTTTCTGTAGAAACTGCAATCGAACATTCGGAGCGCTAAGTGGACTACAGTGGAAAAAGGAATATCTTCAAATAAAAACTGCACAGAAGCAATCTGCGAAGCTTCTTTCTGATCTGTGCATTCATCTAACAGAGATGAACCTTACTTTTGATTGACGAGTTCTGAAACACTCTTTCTTTAGATACTGCTAGCGGACATTCGGAGCGCTAACAGGCCTATAGTGGAAAAAGGAATATCTTCAAATAAAAACTACACAGAAGCATTCTGTGGAGCTTCTTTCTGATCTGTGCATTCAACTAATAGAGTTGAACCTTACTTTTGATTGAGGAGTTCTGAAACACTCTTTCTTAAGCAACTGCCAGTGGAAATTCGGAGTGCAAAGGGACCTATAGTGGAAAAAAAAATATGTTCAAATAAAAACTATACAGAAGCATTCTGTGAAACTTCTTCCTGATCTGTGCATTCAACTAACAGAGTTGAACCTCAGTTTTGATTGAGGAGATCTGAAACACTCTTTCTGTAGAAATTGGAAGTGGACATTAGGAGCGCTAAGGGGCTTACAGTGGACAAAGAATATCTTCAAATAAAAGCTACACAGAAGCCTTCTGTAAAATTTCTTTCTGATCTCTTCATTCAACTAACAGAGTTGAACCTTAGTTTTGATTGGGGAGTTGTGAAACACTCTTCCTGTAGAAACTGGAAGCGGACATTCGGGGTACTAATGGGCCTATAGTGGACAAAGGAATATCTTCAAATAAAAACTACACAGCAGCATTCTGTGAAACTTCTATCTAATCTGTGCATTCAACTTACAGAGTTGAAACTTGCTTTTGATTGAGGAGTTCTGAAACACTCTTTCTGTAGTAATTGCAAGCGGACATTCAGAGTGCTAATGGGCCCATAGTGGAAAAAGATACATCTTCAAATAAAAACTACACAGAAGCATTCTGTGAAACTTCTTTCTGATCTGCGCATTCAACTAACAGATTTAAATCTTAATTTTGATTGAGGAGTTCTGTAACACTCTTTCTGTAGAAACTGCAAGTGGACATTCGGAGCGCTAAGGGGTCTATTGTGGAAAAAGGAATATCTTCAAATAAAAACCACACAGAATCATTCTGTGAAACGTCTTTCGATCTGTGCATTCAGCTAAAACAGTTGAAGCTTACTTTTGATTGAGGAGTTCTGAAACACTCTTTCTCTTGATACTCCAAGCAGACATTCGGAGCGCTAAGAGGCCAATAGTGGAAAAAGGAATATCTTCAAATAAAAAATACACCGAAGCATTCTGTGAAGCTTCTTTCTGATCTGTACATTCAGCTAACAGAGTTGAACTTTATTTTTGATTGAGCAGTTCTGAAACATTCTGTAGAAGCTGGAAGATGCCATTCAGAGCTCTAAGGGGCCTATAGTGGAAAAAGGAATATCTTCAACTAAAAACCACACAGAAGCATTCTGTGAAACATCTTTCTGACCTGTACATTCAACTATCAGAATAGAACCTTACTTTTGATTGAGGAGTTCTGAAACACTCTTTCTGTGGAAACTGGGTGCGGACATTCGGAGCGCTAATGTGCCTAGAGTGGACAAAGGAATATCTTCAAATAAAAACCTCACTGAAGCATTCTGTGAAACTTCTTTCTGATCTGTGCATTAAACTAACAGAGTTGAACCTTACTTTTTCTTTGAGGAGTTCAGAAACACTCTTTCTGTAGAAACTGAAAGAGGACATTCGGAATGCTAAGGGGCCTATAGTGGAAAAAAGAATATCTTCAAATAAAAACCACACAGAAGCATTCTGTGAAACAGCTTTCTGATCTGTACATTCAACTAACATAGTAGAACCTTACTTTTGATTGAGCAGTTCTGAAACACTCTTTCTGTAGAAACTGCAATTGGACATTCGGAGCTCTAAGGGGCCTATCCTGGAAAAAGGTATATTTTCAAATAAAAACTACACAGAAGCATTCTGTGAAACATCTTTCTGATCTGTGCATTCAACTAACATAGGTGAACCTTAATTTTGATTGAGGAATTCTGAAACACTCTTTCTGTAGAAACTGGAAGTGGACATTCAGAGTGCTAAGGGGCCTATAGTGGAAAAGGAAATATCTTCAAATAAATACTACACAGAAGCATGCTGTGAAATCCGTTTCTGATCTGTGCATTCAACTAACAGAGTTGAACCTTACCTTTGGTTGAGGAATTTTGAAACTCTCTTTCTGTAGAAACGGCAAGCGGACATTCGGAGCGCTATGGGGCCTACAGTGGAAAAAGGAATATCCTCAAATAAAAACTACACAGAAGCATTCTGTGAAACTACTCTGATCTCTGCATTCTACTTACAGAGTTGAACCTTACTTTTTATTGAGCAGTTCTGAAACACTCTTTCTGTAGAAAGTGCAAGCGGACATTCGGAGCGCAATGGGGCCTACAGTGGAAAAAGGAATACCTTCAAATAAAAACTGCACAGAAGCATTCTGTGAAACCTCTTTCTGAAATGTGCATTCAACTAACTGAGTTGAACCTTACTTTTTCTTTGAGGAGTTCTGAAACACCCTTTGTGTGGAAACTGCAAGAGGACATTCGGAGCGCTGTAGGGCCTATAGTGGAAAAAGGATTATCTTCAAACAAAACTACACAGAAGCATTCTGTGGAACTTCTTTCTGATGGGTACATTCAAAGAACAGAGTTGATCCTTACTTTTGATTGAGGAGTTATGAAACCCTCTTTTTGTAGAAACTGCAAGTGGATATTCGGCACGCTAAATTGACTATAGTGGAAAAAGTAATATCTTCAAATAAAAACTACCCAGAAGGATTCTGTGCAACTTCTTTGTTATCTGTGCATTCAACTAACAGAGTTGAAGCTTACTTTTGATTGAGGAGTTGTGAAACACTCTTTCTGTAGAAACTGGAAGCAAACATTCAGAGCACTATAGGACTATATTGCAAAAAGGAATATCTTCAAATAAAAACTACACAGAATCATTCAGTAAAACTTCTTTAAATCAGAGCGTTCAACTAACAGAGTTGAAGCTTACTTTTGATTGAGGAGTTCTGAAAGTGTCTTTCTGTAGAAACCGCAATCGAACATTCGGAGCGCTAAGTGGACTACAGTGGAAAAAGGAATATCTTCAAATAAAAACTACACAGAAGCAATCTGCGAAGCTTCTTTCTGATCTGTGCATTCATCTAACAGAGATGAACCTTACTTTTGATTGACGAGTTCTGAAACACTCTTTCTTTAGATACTGCTAGCGGACATTCGGAGCGCTAACAGGCCTATAGTGGAAAAAGGAATATCTTCAAATAAAAACTACACAGAAGCATTCTGTGGAGCTTCTTTCTGATCTGTGCATTCAACTAATAGAGTTGAACCTTACTTTTGATTGAGGAGTTCTGAAACACTCTTTCTTAAGCAACTGCCAGTGGAAATTCGGAGTGCAAAGGGACCTATAGTGGAAAAAAAAATATGTTCAAATAAAAACTATACAGAAGCATTCTGTGAAACTTCTTCCTGATCTGTGCATTCAACTAACAGAGTTGAACCTCAGTTTTGATTGAGGAGATCTGAAACACTCTTTCTGTAGAAATTGGAAGTGGACATTAGGAGCGCTAAGGGGCTTACAGTGGACAAAGAATATCTTCAAATAAAAGCTACACAGAAGCCTTCTGTAAAATTTCTTTCTGATCTCTTCATTCAACTAACAGAGTTGAACCTTAGTTTTGATTGGGGAGTTGTGAAACACTCTTCCTGTAGAAACTGGAAGCGGACATTCGGGGTACTAATGGGCCTATAGTGGACAAAGGAATATCTTCAAATAAAAACTACACAGCAGCATTCTGTGAAACTTCTATCTAATCTGTGCATTCAACTTACAGAGTTGAAACTTGCTTTTGATTGAGGAGTTCTGAAACACTCTTTCTGTAGTAATTGCAAGCGGACATTCAGAGTGCTAATGGGCCCATAGTGGAAAAAGATACATCTTCAAATAAAAACTACACAGAAGCATTCTGTGAAACTTCTTTCTGATCTGCGCATTCAACTAACAGATTTAAATCTTAATTTTGATTGAGGAGTTCTGTAACACTCTTTCTGTAGAAACTGCAAGTGGACATTCGGAGCGCTAAGGGGTCTATTGTGGAAAAAGGAATATCTTCAAATAAAAACCACACAGAATCATTCTGTGAAACGTCTTTCGATCTGTGCATTCAGCTAAAACAGTTGAAGCTTACTTTTGATTGAGGAGTTCTGAAACACTCTTTCTCTTGATACTCCAAGCAGACATTCGGAGCGCTAAGAGGCCAATAGTGGAAAAAGGAATATCTTCAAATAAAAAATACACCGAAGCATTCTGTGAAGCTTCTTTCTGATCTGTACATTCAGCTAACAGAGTTGAACTTTATTTTTGATTGAGCAGTTCTGAAACATTCTGTAGAAGCTGGAAGATGCCATTCAGAGCTCTAAGGGGCCTATAGTGGAAAAAGGAATATCTTCAACTAAAAACCACACAGAAGCATTCTGTGAAACATCTTTCTGACCTGTACATTCAACTATCAGAATAGAACCTTACTTTTGATTGAGGAGTTCTGAAACACTCTTTCTGTGGAAACTGGGTGCGGACATTCGGAGCGCTAATGTGCCTAGAGTGGACAAAGGAATATCTTCAAATAAAAACCTCACTGAAGCATTCTGTGAAACTTCTTTCTGATCTGTGCATTAAACTAACAGAGTTGAACCTTACTTTTTCTTTGAGGAGTTCAGAAACACTCTTTCTGTAGAAACTGAAAGAGGACATTCGGAATGCTAAGGGGCCTATAGTGGAAAAAAGAATATCTTCAAATAAAAACCACACAGAAGCATTCTGTGAAACAGCTTTCTGATCTGTACATTCAACTAACATAGTAGAACCTTACTTTTGATTGAGCAGTTCTGAAACACTCTTTCTGTAGAAACTGCAATTGGACATTCGGAGCTCTAAGGGGCCTATCCTGGAAAAAGGTATATTTTCAAATAAAAACTACACAGAAGCATTCTGTGAAACATCTTTCTGATCTGTGCATTCAACTAACATAGGTGAACCTTAATTTTGATTGAGGAATTCTGAAACACTCTTTCTGTAGAAACTGGAAGTGGACATTCAGAGTGCTAAGGGGCCTATAGTGGAAAAGGAAATATCTTCAAATAAATACTACACAGAAGCATGCTGTGAAATCCGTTTCTGATCTGTGCATTCAACTAACAGAGTTGAACCTTACCTTTGGTTGAGGAATTTTGAAACTCTCTTTCTGTAGAAACGGCAAGCGGACATTCGGAGCGCTATGGGGCCTACAGTGGAAAAAGGAATATCCTCAAATAAAAACTACACAGAAGCATTCTGTGAAACTACTCTGATCTCTGCATTCTACTTACAGAGTTGAACCTTACTTTTTATTGAGCAGTTCTGAAACACTCTTTCTGTAGAAAGTGCAAGCGGACATTCGGAGCGCAATGGGGCCTACAGTGGAAAAAGGAATACCTTCAAATAAAAACTGCACAGAAGCATTCTGTGAAACCTCTTTCTGAAATGTGCATTCAACTAACTGAGTTGAACCTTACTTTTTCTTTGAGGAGTTCTGAAACACCCTTTGTGTGGAAACTGCAAGAGGACATTCGGAGCGCTGTAGGGCCTATAGTGGAAAAAGGATTATCTTCAAACAAAACTACACAGAAGCATTCTGTGGAACTTCTTTCTGATGGGTACATTCAAAGAACAGAGTTGATCCTTACTTTTGATTGAGGAGTTATGAAACCCTCTTTTTGTAGAAACTGCAAGTGGATATTCGGCACGCTAAATTGACTATAGTGGAAAAAGTAATATCTTCAAATAAAAACTACCCAGAAGGATTCTGTGCAACTTCTTTGTTATCTGTGCATTCAACTAACAGAGTTGAAGCTTACTTTTGATTGAGGAGTTGTGAAACACTCTTTCTGTAGAAACTGGAAGCAAACATTCAGAGCACTATAGGACTATATTGCAAAAAGGAATATCTTCAAATAAAAACTACACAGAATCATTCAGTAAAACTTCTTTAAATCAGAGCGTTCAACTAACAGAGTTGAAGCTTACTTTTGATTGAGGAGTTCTGAAAGTGTCTTTCTGTAGAAACCGCAATCGAACATTCGGAGCGCTAAGTGGACTACAGTGGAAAAAGGAATATCTTCAAATAAAAACTACACAGAAGCAATCTGCGAAGCTTCTTTCTGATCTGTGCATTCATCTAACAGAGATGAACCTTACTTTTGATTGACGAGTTCTGAAACACTCTTTCTTTAGATACTGCTAGCGGACATTCGGAGCGCTAACAGGCCTATAGTGGAAAAAGGAATGTCTTCAAATAAAAACTACACAGAAGCATTCTGTGGAGCTTCTTTCTGATCTGTGCATTCAACTAATAGAGTTGAACCTTACTTTTGATTGAGGAGTTCTGAAACACTCTTTCTTTAGCAACTGCCAGTGGAAATTCGGAGTGCAAAGGGACCTATAGTGGAAAAAAAAATATGTTCAAATAAAAACTATACTGAAGCATTCTGTGAAACTTCTTCCTGATCTGTGCATTCAACTAACAGAGTTGAACCTCAGTTTTGATTGAGGAGATCTGAAACACTCTTTCTGTAGAAATTGGAAGTGGACATTAGGAGCGCTAAGGGGCTTACAGTGGACAAAGAATATCTTCAAATAAAAGCTACACAGAAGCCTTCTGTAAAATTTCTTTCTGATCTCTTCATTCAACTAACAGAGTTGAACCTTAGTTTTGATTGGGGAGTTGTGAAACACTCTTCCTGTAGAAACTGGAAGCGGACATTCGGGGTACTAATGGGCCTATAGTGGACAAAGGAATATCTTCAAATAAAAACTACACAGCAGCATTCTGTGAAACTTCTATCTAATCTGTGCATTCAACTTACAGAGTTGAAACTTGCTTTTGATTGAGGAGTTCTGAAACACTCTTTCTGTAGTAATTGCAAGCGGACATTCAGAGTGCTAATGGGCCCATAGTGGAAAAAGATACATCTTCAAATAAAAACTACACAGAAGCATTCTGTGAAACTTCTTTCTGATCTGCGCATTCAACTAACAGATTTAAATCTTAATTTTGATTGAGGAGTTCTGTAACACTCTTTCTGTAGAAACTGCAAGTGGACATTCGGAGCGCTAAGGGGTCTATTGTGGAAAAAGGAATATCTTCAAATAAAAACCACACAGAATCATTCTGTGAAACGTCTTTCGATCTGTGCATTCAGCTAAAACAGTTGAAGCTTACTTTTGATTGAGGAGTTCTGAAACACTCTTTCTGTAGATACTCCAAGCAGACATTCGGAGCGCTAAGAGGCCAATAGTGGAAAAAGGAATATCTTCAAATAAAAAATACACCGAAGCATTCTGTGAAGCTTCTTTCTGATCTGTACATCCAGCTAACAGAGTTGAAGTTTATTTTTGATTGAGCAGTTCTGAAACATTCTGTAGAAGCTGGAAGATGCCATTCAGAGCTCTAAGGGGCCTATAGTGGAAAAAGGAATATCTTCAACTAAAAACCACACAGAAGCATTCTGTGAAACATCTTTCTGACCTGTACATTCAACTATCAGAATAGAACCTTACTTTTGATTGAGGAGTTCTGAAACACTCTTTCTGTGGAAACTGGGTGCGGACATTCGGAGCGCTAATGTGCCTAGAGTGGACAAAGGAATATCTTCAAATAAAAACCTCACTGAAGCATTCTGTGAAACTTCTTTCTGATCTGTGCATTAAACTAACAGAGTTGAACCTTACTTTTTCTTTGAGGAGTTCAGAAACACTCTTTCTGTAGAAACTGAAAGAGGACATTCGGAATGCTAAGGGGCCTATAGTGGAAAAAAGAATATCTTCAAATAAAAACCACACAGAAGCATTCTGTGAAACAGCTTTCTGATCTGTACATTCAACTAACATAGTAGAACCTTACTTTTGATTGAGCAGTTCTGAAACACTCTTTCTGTAGAAACTGCAATTGGACATTCGGAGCTCTAAGGGGCCTATCCTGGAAAAAGGTATATTTTCAAATAAAAACTACACAGAAGCATTCTGTGAAACATCTTTCTGATCTGTGCATTCAACTAACATAGGTGAACCTTAATTTTGATTGAGGAATTCTGAAACACTCTTTCTGTAGAAACTGGAAGTGGACATTCAGAGTGCCAAGGGGCCTATAGTGGAAAAGGAAATATCTTCAAATAAATACTACACAGAAGCATGCTGTGAAATCAGTTTCTGATCTGCGCATTCAACTAACAGAGTTGAACCTTACCTTTGGTTGAGGAATTTTGAAACTCTCTTTCTGTAGAAACGGCAAGCGGACATTCGGAGCGCTATGGGGCCTACAGTGGAAAAAGGAATATCCTCAAATAAAAACTACACAGAAGCATTCTGTGAAACTACTCTGATCTCTGCATTCTACTTACAGAGTTGAACCTTACTTTTTATTGAGCAGTTCTGAAACACTCTTTCTGTAGAAAGTGCAAGCGGACATTCGGAGCGCAATGGGGCCTACAGTGGAAAAAGGAATACCTTCAAATAAAAACTGCACAGAAGCATTCTGTGAAACCTCTTTCTGAAATGTGCATTCAACTAACTGAGTTGAACCTTACTTTTTCTTTGAGGAGTTCTGAAACACCCTTTGTGTGGAAACTGCAAGAGGACATTCGGAGCGCTGTAGGGCCTATAGTGGAAAAAGGATTATCTTCAAACAAAACTACACAGAAGCATTCTGTGGAACTTCTTTCTGATGGGTACATTCAAAGAACAGAGTTGATCCTTACTTTTGATTGAGGAGTTATGAAACCCTCTTTTTGTAGAAACTGCAAGTGGATATTCGGCACGCTAAATTGACTATAGTGGAAAAAGTAATATCTTCAAATAAAAACTACCCAGAAGGATTCTGTGCAACTTCTTTGTTATCTGTGCATTCAACTAACAGAGTTGAAGCTTACTTTTGATTGAGGAGTTGTGAAACACTCTTTCTGTAGAAACTGGAAGCAAACATTCAGAGCACTATAGGACTATATTGCAAAAAGGAATATCTTCAAATAAAAACTACACAGAATCATTCAGTAAAACTTCTTTAAATCAGAGCGTTCAACTAACAGAGTTGAAGCTTACTTTTGATTGAGGAGTTCTGAAAGTGTCTTTCTGTAGAAACCGCAATCGAACATTCGGAGCGCTAAGTGGACTACAGTGGAAAAAGGAATATCTTCAAATAAAAACTACACAGAAGCAATCTGCGAAGCTTCTTTCTGATCTGTGCATTCATCTAACAGAGATGAACCTTACTTTTGATTGACGAGTTCTGAAACACTCTTTCTTTAGATACTGCTAGCGGACATTCGGAGCGCTAACAGGCCTATAGTGGAAAAAGGAATGTCTTCAAATAAAAACTACACAGAAGCATTCTGTGGAGCTTCTTTCTGATCTGTGCATTCAACTAATAGAGTTGAACCTTACTTTTGATTGAGGAGTTCTGAAACACTCTTTCTTTAGCAACTGCCAGTGGAAATTCGGAGTGCAAAGGGACCTATAGTGGAAAAAAAAATATGTTCAAATAAAAACTATACAGAAGCATTCTGTGAAACTTCTTCCTGATCTGTGCATTCAACTAACAGAGTTGAACCTCAGTTTTGATTGAGGAGATCTGAAACACTCTTTCTGTAGAAATTGGAAGTGGACATTAGGAGCGCTAAGGGGCTTACAGTGGACAAAGAATATCTTCAAATAAAAGCTACACAGAAGCCTTCTGTAAAATTTCTTTCTGATCTCTTCATTCAACTAACAGAGTTGAACCTTAGTTTTGATTGGGGAGTTGTGAAACACTCTTCCTGTAGAAACTGGAAGCGGACATTCGGGGTACTAATGGGCCTATAGTGGACAAAGGAATATCTTCAAATAAAAACTACACAGCAGCATTCTGTGAAACTTCTATCTAATCTGTGCATTCAACTTACAGAGTTGAAACTTGCTTTTGATTGAGGAGTTCTGAAACACTCTTTCTGTAGTAATTGCAAGCGGACATTCAGAGTGCTAATGGGCCCATAGTGGAAAAAGATACATCTTCAAATAAAAACTACACAGAAGCATTCTGTGAAACTTCTTTCTGATCTGCGCATTCAACTAACAGATTTAAATCTTAATTTTGATTGAGGAGTTCTGTAACACTCTTTCTGTAGAAACTGCAAGTGGACATTCGGAGCGCTAAGGGGTCTATTGTGGAAAAAGGAATATCTTCCAATAAAAACCACACAGAATCATTCTGTGAAACGTCTTTCGATCTGTGCATTCAGCTAAAACAGTTGAAGCTTACTTTTGATTGAGGAGTTCTGAAACACTCTTTCTCTTGATACTCCAAGCAGACATTCGGAGCGCTAAGAGGCCAATAGTGGAAAAAGGAATATCTTCAAATAAAAAATACACCGAAGCATTCTGTGAAGCTTCTTTCTGATCTGTACATTCAGCTAACAGAGTTGAACTTTATTTTTGATTGAGCAGTTCTGAAACATTCTGTAGAAGCTGGAAGATGCCATTCAGAGCTCTAAGGGGCCTATAGTGGAAAAAGGAATATCTTCAACTAAAAACCACACAGAAGCATTCTGTGAAACATCTTTCTGACCTGTACATTCAACTATCAGAATAGAACCTTACTTTTGATTGAGGAGTTCTGAAACACTCTTTCTGTGGAAACTGGGTGCGGACATTCGGAGCGCTAATGTGCCTAGAGTGGACAAAGGAATATCTTCAAATAAAAACCTCACTGAAGCATTCTGTGAAACTTCTTTCTGATCTGTGCATTAAACTAACAGAGTTGAACCTTACTTTTTCTTTGAGGAGTTCAGAAACACTCTTTCTGTAGAAACTGAAAGAGGACATTCGGAATGCTAAGGGGCCTATAGTGGAAAAAAGAATATCTTCAAATAAAAACCACACAGAAGCATTCTGTGAAACATCTTTCTGATCTGTACATTCAACTAACATAGTAGAACCTTACTTTTGATTGAGCAGTTCTGAAACACTCTTTCTGTAGAAACTGCAATTGGACATTCGGAGCTCTAAGGGGCCTATCCTGGAAAAAGGTATATTTTCAAATAAAAACTACACAGAAGCATTCTGTGAAACATCTTTCTGATCTGTGCATTCAACTAACATAGGTGAACCTTAATTTTGATTGAGGAATTCTGAAACACTCTTTCTGTAGAAACTGGAAGTGGACATTCAGAGTGCTAAGGGGCCTATAGTGGAAAAGGAAATATCTTCAAATAAATACTACACAGAAGCATGCTGTGAAATCCGTTTCTGATCTGCGCATTCAACTAACAGAGTTGAACCTTACCTTTGGTTGAGGAATTTTGAAACTCTCTTTCTGTAGAAACGGCAAGCGGACATTCGGAGCTCTATGGGGCCTACAGTGGAAAAAGGAATATCCTCAAATAAAAACTACACAGAAGCATTCTGTGAAACTACTCTGATCTCTGCATTCTACTTACAGAGTTGAACCTTACTTTTTATTGAGCAGTTCTGAAACACTCTTTCTGTAGAAAGTGCAAGCGGACATTCGGAGCGCAATGGGGCCTACAGTGGAAAAAGGAATACCTTCAAATAAAAACTGCACAGAAGCATTCTGTGAAACCTCTTTCTGAAATGTGCATTCAACTAACTGAGTTGAACCTTACTTTTTCTTTGAGGAGTTCTGAAACACCCTTTGTGTGGAAACTGCAAGAGGACATTCGGAGCGCTGTAGGGCCTATAGTGGAAAAAGGATTATCTTCAAACAAAACTACACAGAAGCATTCTGTGGAACTTCTTTCTGATGGGTACATTCAAAGAACAGAGTTGATCCTTACTTTTGATTGAGGAGTTATGAAACCCTCTTTTTGTAGAAACTGCAAGTGGATATTCGGCACGCTAAATTGACTATAGTGGAAAAAGTAATATCTTCAAATAAAAACTACCCAGAAGGATTCTGTGCAACTTCTTTGTTATCTGTGCATTCAACTAACAGAGTTGAAGCTTACTTTTGATTGAGGAGTTGTGAAACACTCTTTCTGTAGAAACTGGAAGCAAACATTCAGAGCACTATAGGACTATATTGCAAAAAGGAATATCTTCAAATAAAAACTACACAGAATCATTCAGTAAAACTTCTTTAAATCAGAGCGTTCAACTAACAGAGTTGAAGCTTACTTTTGATTGAGGAGTTCTGAAAGTGTCTTTCTGTAGAAACCGCAATCGAACATTCGGAGCGCTAAGTGGACTACAGTGGAAAAAGGAATATCTTCAAATAAAAACTACACAGAAGCAATCTGCGAAGCTTCTTTCTGATCTGTGCATTCATCTAACAGAGATGAACCTTACTTTTGATTGACGAGTTCTGAAACACTCTTTCTTTAGATACTGCTAGCGGACATTCGGAGCGCTAACAGGCCTATAGTGGAAAAAGGAATATCTTCAAATAAAAACTACACAGAAGCATTCTGTGGAGCTTCTTTCTGATCTGTGCATTCAACTAATAGAGTTGAACCTTACTTTTGATTGAGGAGTTCTGAAACACTCTTTCTTAAGCAACTGCCAGTGGAAATTCGGAGTGCAAAGGGACCTATAGTGGAAAAAAAAATATGTTCAAATAAAAACTATACAGAAGCATTCTGTGAAACTTCTTCCTGATCTGTGCATTCAACTAACAGAGTTGAACCTCAGTTTTGATTGAGGAGATCTGAAACACTCTTTCTGTAGAAATTGGAAGTGGACATTAGGAGCGCTAAGGGGCTTACAGTGGACAAAGAATATCTTCAAATAAAAGCTACACAGAAGCCTTCTGTAAAATTTCTTTCTGATCTCTTCATTCAACTAACAGAGTTGAACCTTAGTTTTGATTGGGGAGTTGTGAAACACTCTTCCTGTAGAAACTGGAAGCGGACATTCGGGGTACTAATGGGCCTATAGTGGACAAAGGAATATCTTCAAATAAAAACTACACAGCAGCATTCTGTGAAACTTCTATCTAATCTGTGCATTCAACTTACAGAGTTGAAACTTGCTTTTGATTGAGGAGTTCTGAAACACTCTTTCTGTAGTAATTGCAAGCGGACATTCAGAGTGCTAATGGGCCCATAGTGGAAAAAGATACATCTTCAAATAAAAACTACACAGAAGCATTCTGTGAAACTTCTTTCTGATCTGCGCATTCAACTAACAGATTTAAATCTTAATTTTGATTGAGGAGTTCTGTAACACTCTTTCTGTAGAAACTGCAAGTGGACATTCGGAGCGCTAAGGGGTCTATTGTGGAAAAAGGAATATCTTCAAATAAAAACCACACAGAATCATTCTGTGAAACGTCTTTCGATCTGTGCATTCAGCTAAAACAGTTGAAGCTTACTTTTGATTGAGGAGTTCTGAAACACTCTTTCTCTAGATACTCCAAGCAGACATTCGGAGCGCTAAGAGGCCAATAGTGGAAAAAGGAATATCTTCAAATAAAAAATACACCGAAGCATTCTGTGAAGCTTCTTTCTGATCTGTACATTCAGCTAACAGAGTTGAACTTTATTTTTGATTGAGCAGTTCTGAAACATTCTGTAGAAGCTGGAAGATGCCATTCAGAGCTCTAAGGGGCCTATAGTGGAAAAAGGAATATCTTCAACTAAAAACCACACAGAAGCATTCTGTGAAACATCTTTCTGACCTGTACATTCAACTATCAGAATAGAACCTTACTTTTGATTGAGGAGTTCTGAAACACTCTTTCTGTGGAAACTGGGTGCGGACATTCGGAGCGCTAATGTGCCTAGAGTGGACAAAGGAATATCTTCAAATAAAAACCTCACTGAAGCATTCTGTGAAACTTCTTTCTGATCTGTGCATTAAACTAACAGAGTTGAACCTTACTTTTTCTTTGAGGAGTTCAGAAACACTCTTTCTGTAGAAACTGAAAGAGGACATTCGGAATGCTAAGGGGCCTATAGTGGAAAAAAGAATATCTTCAAATAAAAACCACACAGAAGCATTCTGTGAAACAGCTTTCTGATCTGTACATTCAACTAACATAGTAGAACCTTACTTTTGATTGAGCAGTTCTGAAACACTCTTTCTGTAGAAACTGCAATTGGACATTCGGAGCTCTAAGGGGCCTATCCTGGAAAAAGGTATATTTTCAAATAAAAACTACACAGAAGCATTCTGTGAAACATCTTTCTGATCTGTGCATTCAACTAACATAGGTGAACCTTAATTTTGATTGAGGAATTCTGAAACACTCTTTCTGTAGAAACTGGAAGTGGACATTCAGAGTGCTAAGGGGCCTATAGTGGAAAAGGAAATATCTTCAAATAAATACTACACAGAAGCATGCTGTGAAATCCGTTTCTGATCTGTGCATTCAACTAACAGAGTTGAACCTTACCTTTGGTTGAGGAATTTTGAAACTCTCTTTCTGTAGAAACAGCAAGCGGACATTCGGAGCGCTATGGGGCCTACAGTGGAAAAAGGAATATCCTCAAATAAAAACTACACAGAAGCATTCTGTGAAACTACTCTGATCTCTGCATTCTACTTACAGAGTTGAACCTTACTTTTTATTGAGCAGTTCTGAAACACTCTTTCTGTAGAAAGTGCAAGCGGACATTCGGAGCGCAATGGGGCCTACAGTGGAAAAAGGAATACCTTCAAATAAAAACTGCACAGAAGCATTCTGTGAAACCTCTTTCTGAAATGTGCATTCAACTAACTGAGTTGAACCTTACTTTTTCTTTGAGGAGTTCTGAAACACCCTTTGTGTGGAAACTGCAAGAGGACATTCGGAGCGCTGTAGGGCCTATAGTGGAAAAAGGATTATCTTCAAACAAAACTACACAGAAGCATTCTGTGGAACTTCTTTCTGATGGGTACATTCAAAGAACAGAGTTGATCCTTACTTTTGATTGAGGAGTTATGAAACCCTCTTTTTGTAGAAACTGCAAGTGGATATTCGGCACGCTAAATTGACTATAGTGGAAAAAGAAATATCTTCAAATAAAAACTACCCAGAAGGATTCTGTGCAACTTCTTTTTTATCTGTGCATTCAACTAACAGAGTTGAAGCTTACTTTTGATTGAGGAGTTGTGAAACACTCTTTCTGTAGAAACTGGAAGCAAACATTCAGAGCACTATAGGACTATATTGCAAAAAGGAATATCTTCAAATAAAAACTACACAGAATCATTCAGTAAAACTTCTTTAAATCAGAGCGTTCAACTAACAGAGTTGAAGCTTACTTTTGATTGAGGAGTTCTGAAAGTGTCTTTCTGTAGAAACCGCAATCGAACATTCGGAGCGCTAAGTGGACTACAGTGGAAAAAGGAATATCTTCAAATAAAAACTACACAGAAGCAATCTGCGAAGCTTCTTTCTGATCTGTGCATTCATCTAACAGAGATGAACCTTACTTTTGATTGACGAGTTCTGAAACACTCTTTCTTTAGATACTGCTAGCGGACATTCGGAGCGCTAACAGGCCTATAGTGGAAAAAGGAATATCTTCAAATAAAAACTACACAGAAGCATTCTGTGGAGCTTCTTTCTGATCTGTGCATTCAACTAATAGAGTTGAACCTTACTTTTGATTGAGGAGTTCTGAAACACTCTTTCTTAAGCAACTGCCAGTGGAAATTCGGAGTGCAAAGGGACCTATAGTGGAAAAAAAAATATGTTCAAATAAAAACTATACAGAAGCATTCTGTGAAACTTCTTCCTGATCTGTGCATTCAACTAACAGAGTTGAACCTCAGTTTTGATTGAGGAGATCTGCAACACTCTTTCTGTAGAAATTGGAAGTGGACATTAGGAGCGCTAAGGGGCTTACAGTGGACAAAGAATATCTTCAAATAAAAGCTACACAGAAGCCTTCTGTAAAATTTCTTTCTGATCTCTTCATTCAACTAACAGAGTTGAACCTTAGTTTTGATTGGGGAGTTGTGAAACACTCTTCCTGTAGAAACTGGAAGCGGACATTCGGGGTACTAATGGGCCTAGAGTGGACAAAGGAATATCTTCAAATAAAAACTACACAGCAGCATTCTGTGAAACTTCTATCTAATCTGTGCATTCAACTTACAGAGTTGAAACTTGCTTTTGATTGAGGAGTTCTGAAACACTCTTTCTGTAGTAATTGCAAGCGGACATTCAGAGTGCTAATGGGCCCATAGTGGAAAAAGATACATCTTCAAATAAAAACTACACAGAAGCATTCTGTGAAACTTCTTTCTGATCTGCGCATTCAACTAACAGATTTAAATCTTAATTTTGATTGAGGAGTTCTGTAACACTCTTTCTGTAGAAACTGCAAGTGGACATTCGGAGCGCTAAGGGGTCTATTGTGGAAAAAGGAATATCTTCAAATAAAAACCACACAGAATCATTCTGTGAAACGTCTTTCGATCTGTGCATTCAGCTAAAACAGTTGAAGCTTACTTTTGATTGAGGAGTTCTGAAACACTCTTTCTCTAGATACTCCAAGCAGACATTCGGAGCGCTAAGAGGCCAATAGTGGAAAAAGGAATATCTTCAAATAAAAAATACACCGAAGCATTCTGTGAAGCTTCTTTCTGATCTGTACATTCAGCTAACAGAGTTGAACTTTATTTTTGATTGAGCAGTTCTGAAACATTCTGTAGAAGCTGGAAGATGCCATTCAGAGCTCTAAGGGGCCTATAGTGGAAAAAGGAATATCTTCAACTAAAAAACACACAGAAGCATTCTGTGAAACATCTTTCTGACCTGTACATTCAACTATCAGAATAGAACCTTACTTTTGATTGAGGAGTTCTGAAACACTCTTTCTGTGGAAACTGGGTGCGGACATTCGGAGCGCTAATGTGCCTAGAGTGGACAAAGGAATATCTTCAAATAAAAACCTCACTGAAGCATTCTGTGAAACTTCTTTCTGATCTGTGCATTAAACTAACAGAGTTGAACCTTACTTTTTCTTTGAGGAGTTCAGAAACACTCTTTCTGTAGAAACTGAAAGAGGACATTCGGAATGCTAAGGGGCCTATAGTGGAAAAAAGAATATCTTCAAATAAAAACCACACAGAAGCATTCTGTGAAACAGCTTTCTGATCTGTACATTCAACTAACATAGTAGAACCTTACTTTTGATTGAGCAGTTCTGAAACACTCTTTCTGTAGAAACTGCAATTGGACATTCGGAGCTCTAAGGGGCCTATCCTGGAAAAAGGTATATTTTCAAATAAAAACTACACAGAAGCATTCTGTGAAACATCTTTCTGATCTGTGCATTCAACTAACATAGGTGAACCTTAATTTTGATTGAGGAATTCTGAAACACTCTTTCTGTAGAAACTGGAAGTGGACATTCAGAGTGCTAAGGGGCCTATAGTGGAAAAGGAAATATCTTCAAATAAATACTACACAGAAGCATGCTGTGAAATCCGTTTCTGATCTGTGCATTCAACTAACAGAGTTGAACCTTACTTTTGGTTGAGGAATTTTGAAACTCTCTTTCTGTAGAAACGGCAAGCGGACATTCGGAGCGCTATGGGGCCTACAGTGGAAAAAGGAATATCCTCAAATAAAAACTACACAGAAGCATTCTGTGAAACTACTCTGATCTCTGCATTCTACTTACAGAGTTGAACCTTACTTTTTATTGAGCAGTTCTGAAACACTCTTTCTGTAGAAAGTGCAAGCGGACATTCGGAGCGCAATGGGGCCTACAGTGGAAAAAGGAATACCTTCAAATAAAAACTGCACAGAAGCATTCTGTGAAACCTCTTTCTGAAATGTGCATTCAACTAACTGAGTTGAACCTTACTTTTTCTTTGAGGAGTTCTGAAACACCCTTTGTGTGGAAACTGCAAGAGGACATTCGGAGCGCTGTAGGGCCTATAGTGGAAAAAGGATTATCTTCAAACAAAACTACACAGAAGCATTCTGTGGAACTTCTTTCTGATGGGTACATTCAAAGAACAGAGTTGATCCTTACTTTTGATTGAGGAGTTATGAAACCCTCTTTTTGTAGAAACTGCAAGTGGATATTCGGCACGCTAAATTGACTATAGTGGAAAAAGTAATATCTTCAAATAAAAACTACCCAGAAGGATTCTGTGCAACTTCTTTGTTATCTGTGCATTCAACTAACAGAGTTGAAGCTTACTTTTGATTGAGGAGTTGTGAAACACTCTTTCTGTAGAAACTGGAAGCAAACATTCAGAGCACTATAGGACTATATTGCAAAAAGGAATATCTTCAAATAAAAACTACACAGAATCATTCAGTAAAACTTCTTTAAATCAGAGCGTTCAACTAACAGAGTTGAAGCTTACTTTTGATTGAGGAGTTCTGAAAGTGTCTTTCTGTAGAAACCGCAATCGAACATTCGGAGCGCTAAGTGGACTACAGTGGAAAAAGGAATATCTTCAAATAAAAACTACACAGAAGCAATCTGCGAAGCTTCTTTCTGATCTGTGCATTCATCTAACAGAGATGAACCTTACTTTTGATTGACGAGTTCTGAAACACTCTTTCTTTAGATACTGCTAGCGGACATTCGGAGCGCTAACAGGCCTATAGTGGAAAAAGGAATGTCTTCAAATAAAAACTACACAGAAGCATTCTGTGGAGCTTCTTTCTGATCTGTGCATTCAACTAATAGAGTTGAACCTTACTTTTGATTGAGGAGTTCTGAAACACTCTTTCTTTAGCAACTGCCAGTGGAAATTCGGAGTGCAAAGGGACCTATAGTGGAAAAAAAAATATGTTCAAATAAAAACTATACAGAAGCATTCTGTGAAACTTCTTCCTGATCTGTGCATTCAACTAACAGAGTTGAACCTCAGTTTTGATTGAGGAGATCTGAAACACTCTTTCTGTAGAAATTGGAAGTGGACATTAGGAGCGCTAAGGGGCTTACAGTGGACAAAGAATATCTTCAAATAAAAGCTACACAGAAGCCTTCTGTAAAATTTCTTTCTGATCTCTTCATTCAACTAACAGAGTTGAACCTTAGTTTTGATTGGGGAGTTGTGAAACACTCTTCCTGTAGAAACTGGAAGCGGACATTCGGGGTACTAATGGGCCTATAGTGGACAAAGGAATATCTTCAAATAAAAACTACACAGCAGCATTCTGTGAAACTTCTATCTAATCTGTGCATTCAACTTACAGAGTTGAAACTTGCTTTTGATTGAGGAGTTCTGAAACACTCTTTCTGTAGTAATTGCAAGCGGACATTCAGAGTGCTAATGGGCCCATAGTGGAAAAAGATACATCTTCAAATAAAAACTACACAGAAGCATTCTGTGAAACTTCTTTCTGATCTGCGCATTCAACTAACAGATTTAAATCTTAATTTTGATTGAGGAGTTCTGTAACACTCTTTCTGTGGAAACTGCAAGTGGACATTCGGAGCGCTAAGGGGTCTATTGTGGAAAAAGGAATATCTTCAAATAAAAACCACACAGAATCATTCTGTGAAACGTCTTTCGATCTGTGCATTCAGCTAAAACAGTTGAAGCTTACTTTTGATTGAGGAGTTCTGAAACACTCTTTCTGTAGATACTCCAAGCAGACATTCGGAGCGCTAAGAGGCCAATAGTGGAAAAAGGAATATCTTCAAATAAAAAATACACCGAAGCATTCTGTGAAGCTTCTTTCTGATCTGTACATTCAGCTAACAGAGTTGAACTTTATTTTTGATTGAGCAGTTCTGAAACATTCTGTAGAAGCTGGAAGATGCCATTCAGAGCTCTAAGGGGCCTATAGTGGAAAAAGGAATATCTTCAACTAAAAACCACACAGAAGCATTCTGTGAAACATCTTTCTGACCTGTACATTCAACTATCAGAATAGAACCTTACTTTTGATTGAGGAGTTCTGAAACACTCTTTCTGTGGAAACTGGGTGCGGACATTCGGAGCGCTAATGTGCCTAGAGTGGACAAAGGAATATCTTCAAATAAAAACCTCACTGAAGCATTCTGTGAAACTTCTTTCTGATCTGTGCATTAAACTAACAGAGTTGAACCTTACTTTTTCTTTGAGGAGTTCAGAAACACTCTTTCTGTAGAAACTGAAAGAGGACATTCGGAATGCTAAGGGGCCTATAGTGGAAAAAAGAATATCTTCAAATAAAAACCACACAGAAGCATTCTGTGAAACAGCTTTCTGATCTGTACATTCAACTAACATAGTAGAACCTTACTTTTGATTGAGCAGTTCTGAAACACTCTTTCTGTAGAAACTGCAATTGGACATTCGGAGCTCTAAGGGGCCTATCCTGGAAAAAG
Source organism: Symphalangus syndactylus (assembly GCF_028878055.3). Classification (NCBI taxonomy): domain Eukaryota; kingdom Metazoa; phylum Chordata; class Mammalia; order Primates; family Hylobatidae; genus Symphalangus; species Symphalangus syndactylus. The sequence goes on from NC_072440.2 coordinate 50,284,601, forward strand.
GTATATTTTCAAATAAAAACTACACAGAAGCATTCTGTGAAACATCTTTCTGATCTGTGCATTCAACTAACATAGGTGAACCTTAATTTTGATTGAGGAATTCTGAAACACTCTTTCTGTAGAAACTGGAAGTGGACATTCAGAGTGCTAAGGGGCCTATAGTGGAAAAGGAAATATCTTCAAATAAATACTACACAGAAGCATGCTGTGAAATCAGTTTCTGATCTGCGCATTCAACTAACAGAGTTGAACCTTACCTTTGGTTGAGGAATTTTGAAACTCTCTTTCTGTAGAAACGGCAAGCGGACATTCGGAGCGCTATGGGGCCTACAGTGGAAAAAGGAATATCCTCAAATAAAAACTACACAGAAGCATTCTGTGAAACTACTCTGATCTCTGCATTCTACTTACAGAGTTGAACCTTACTTTTTATTGAGCAGTTCTGAAACACTCTTTCTGTAGAAAGTGCAAGCGGACATTCGGAGCGCAATGGGGCCTACAGTGGAAAAAGGAATACCTTCAAATAAAAACTGCACAGAAGCATTCTGTGAAACCTCTTTCTGAAATGTGCATTCAACTAACTGAGTTGAACCTTACTTTTTCTTTGAGGAGTTCTGAAACACCCTTTGTGTGGAAACTGCAAGAGGACATTCGGAGCGCTGTAGGGCCTATAGTGGAAAAAGGATTATCTTCAAACAAAACTACACAGAAGCATTCTGTGGAACTTCTTTCTGATGGGTACATTCAAAGAACAGAGTTGATCCTTACTTTTGATTGAGGAGTTATGAAACCCTCTTTTTGTAGAAACTGCAAGTGGATATTCGGCACGCTAAATTGACTATAGTGGAAAAAGTAATATCTTCAAATAAAAACTACCCAGAAGGATTCTGTGCAACTTCTTTGTTATCTGTGCATTCAACTAACAGAGTTGAAGCTTACTTTTGATTGAGGAGTTGTGAAACACTCTTTCTGTAGAAACTGGAAGCAAACATTCAGAGCACTATAGGACTATATTGCAAAAAGGAATATCTTCAAATAAAAACTACACAGAATCATTCAGTAAAACTTCTTTAAATCAGAGCGTTCAACTAACAGAGTTGAAGCTTACTTTTGATTGAGGAGTTCTGAAAGTGTCTTTCTGTAGAAACCGCAATCGAACATTCGGAGCGCTAAGTGGACTACAGTGGAAAAAGGAATATCTTCAAATAAAAACTACACAGAAGCAATCTGCGAAGCTTCTTTCTGATCTGTGCATTCATCTAACAGAGATGAACCTTACTTTTGATTGACGAGTTCTGAAACACTCTTTCTTTAGATACTGCTAGCGGACATTCGGAGCGCTAACAGGCCTATAGTGGAAAAAGGAATGTCTTCAAATAAAAACTACACAGAAGCATTCTGTGGAGCTTCTTTCTGATCTGTGCATTCAACTAATAGAGTTGAACCTTACTTTTGATTGAGGAGTTCTGAAACACTCTTTCTTTAGCAACTGCCAGTGGAAATTCGGAGTGCAAAGGGACCTATAGTGGAAAAAAAAATATGTTCAAATAAAAACTATACAGAAGCATTCTGTGAAACTTCTTCCTGATCTGTGCATTCAACTAACAGAGTTGAACCTCAGTTTTGATTGAGGAGATCTGAAACACTCTTTCTGTAGAAATTGGAAGTGGACATTAGGAGCGCTAAGGGGCTTACAGTGGACAAAGAATATCTTCAAATAAAAGCTACACAGAAGCCTTCTGTAAAATTTCTTTCTGATCTCTTCATTCAACTAACAGAGTTGAACCTTAGTTTTGATTGGGGAGTTGTGAAACACTCTTCCTGTAGAAACTGGAAGCGGACATTCGGGGTACTAATGGGCCTATAGTGGACAAAGGAATATCTTCAAATAAAAACTACACAGCAGCATTCTGTGAAACTTCTATCTAATCTGTGCATTCAACTTACAGAGTTGAAACTTGCTTTTGATTGAGGAGTTCTGAAACACTCTTTCTGTAGTAATTGCAAGCGGACATTCAGAGTGCTAATGGGCCCATAGTGGAAAAAGATACATCTTCAAATAAAAACTACACAGAAGCATTCTGTGAAACTTCTTTCTGATCTGCGCATTCAACTAACAGATTTAAATCTTAATTTTGATTGAGGAGTTCTGTAACACTCTTTCTGTAGAAACTGCAAGTGGACATTCGGAGCGCTAAGGGGTCTATTGTGGAAAAAGGAATATCTTCAAATAAAAACCACACAGAATCATTCTGTGAAACGTCTTTCGATCTGTGCATTCAGCTAAAACAGTTGAAGCTTACTTTTGATTGAGGAGTTCTGAAACACTCTTTCTGTAGATACTCCAAGCAGACATTCGGAGCGCTAAGAGGCCAATAGTGGAAAAAGGAATATCTTCAAATAAAAAATACACCGAAGCATTCTGTGAAGCTTCTTTCTGATCTGTACATTCAGCTAACAGAGTTGAACTTTATTTTTGATTGAGCAGTTCTGAAACATTCTGTAGAAGCTGGAAGATGCCATTCAGAGCTCTAAGGGGCCTATAGTGGAAAAAGGAATATCTTCAACTAAAAACCACACAGAAGCATTCTGTGAAACATCTTTCTGACCTGTACATTCAACTATCAGAATAGAACCTTACTTTTGATTGAGGAGTTCTGAAACACTCTTTCTGTGGAAACTGGGTGCGGACATTCGGAGCGCTAATGTGCCTAGAGTGGACAAAGGAATATCTTCAAATAAAAACCTCACTGAAGCATTCTGTGAAACTTCTTTCTGATCTGTGCATTAAACTAACAGAGTTGAACCTTACTTTTTCTTTGAGGAGTTCAGAAACACTCTTTCTGTAGAAACTGAAAGAGGACATTCGGAATGCTAAGGGGCCTATAGTGGAAAAAAGAATATCTTCAAATAAAAACCACACAGAAGCATTCTGTGAAACAGCTTTCTGATCTGTACATTCAAATAACATAGTAGAACCTTACTTTTGATTGAGCAGTTCTGAAACACTCTTTCTGTAGAAACTGCAATTGGACATTCGGAGCTCTAAGGGGCCTATCCTGGAAAAAGGTATATTTTCAAATAAAAACTACACAGAAGCATTCTGTGAAACATCTTTCTGATCTGTGCATTCAACTAACATAGGTGAACCTTAATTTTGATTGAGGAATTCTGAAACACTCTTTCTGTAGAAACTGGAAGTGGACATTCAGAGTGCTAAGGGGCCTATAGTGGAAAAGGAAATATCTTCAAATAAATACTACACAGAAGCATGCTGTGAAATCCGTTTCTGATCTGCGCATTCAACTAACAGAGTTGAACCTTACCTTTGGTTGAGGAATTTTGAAACTCTCTTTCTGTAGAAACGGCAAGCGGACATTCGGAGCGCTATGGGGCCTACAGTGGAAAAAGGAATATCCTCAAATAAAAACTACACAGAAGCATTCTGTGAAACTACTCTGATCTCTGCATTCTACTTACAGAGTTGAACCTTACTTTTTATTGAGCAGTTCTGAAACACTCTTTCTGTAGAAAGTGCAAGCGGACATTCGGAGCGCAATGGGGCCTACAGTGGAAAAAGGAATACCTTCAAATAAAAACTGCACAGAAGCATTCTGTGAAACCTCTTTCTGAAATGTGCATTCAACTAACTGAGTTGAACCTTACTTTTTCTTTGAGGAGTTCTGAAACACCCTTTGTGTGGAAACTGCAAGAGGACATTCGGAGCGCTGTAGGGCCTATAGTGGAAAAAGGATTATCTTCAAACAAAACTACACAGAAGCATTCTGTGGAACTTCTTTCTGATGGGTACATTCAAAGAACAGAGTTGATCCTTACTTTTGATTGAGGAGTTATGAAACCCTCTTTTTGTAGAAACTGCAAGTGGATATTCGGCACGCTAAATTGACTATAGTGGAAAAAGTAATATCTTCAAATAAAAACTACCCAGAAGGATTCTGTGCAACTTCTTTGTTATCTGTGCATTCAACTAACAGAGTTGAAGCTTACTTTTGATTGAGGAGTTGTGAAACACTCTTTCTGTAGAAACTGGAAGCAAACATTCAGAGCACTATAGGACTATATTGCAAAAAGGAATATCTTCAAATAAAAACTACACAGAATCATTCAGTAAAACTTCTTTAAATCAGAGCGTTCAACTAACAGAGTTGAAGCTTACTTTTGATTGAGGAGTTCTGAAAGTGTCTTTCTGTAGAAACCGCAATCGAACATTCGGAGCGCTAAGTGGACTACAGTGGAAAAATTAATATCTTCAAATAAAAACTACACAGAAGCAATCTGCGAAGCTTCTTTCTGATCTGTGCATTCATCTAACAGAGATGAACCTTACTTTTGATTGACGAGTTCTGAAACACTCTTTCTTTAGATACTGCTAGCGGACATTCGGAGCGCTAACAGGCCTATAGTGGAAAAAGGAATATCTTCAAATAAAAACTACACAGAAGCATTCTGTGGAGCTTCTTTCTGATCTGTGCATTCAACTAATAGAGTTGAACCTTACTTTTGATTGAGGAGTTCTGAAACACTCTTTCTTAAGCAACTGCCAGTGGAAATTCCGAGTGCAAAGGGACCTATAGTGGAAAAAAAAATATGTTCAAATAAAAACTATACAGAAGCATTCTGTGAAACTTCTTCCTGATCTGTGCATTCAACTAACAGAGTTGAACCTCAGTTTTGATTGAGGAGATCTGAAACACTCTTTCTGTAGAAATTGGAAGTGGACATTAGGAGCGCTAAGGGGCTTACAGTGGACAAAGAATATCTTCAAATAAAAGCTACACAGAAGCCTTCTGTAAAATTTCTTTCTGATCTCTTCATTCAACTAACAGAGTTGAACCTTAGTTTTGATTGGGGAGTTGTGAAACACTCTTCCTGTAGAAACTGGAAGCGGACATTCGGGGTACTAATGGGCCTATAGTGGACAAAGGAATATCTTCAAATAAAAACTACACAGCAGCATTCTGTGAAACTTCTATCTAATCTGTGCATTCAACTTACAGAGTTGAAACTTGCTTTTGATTGAGGAGTTCTGAAACACTCTTTCTGTAGTAATTGCAAGCGGACATTCAGAGTGCTAATGGGCCCATAGTGGAAAAAGATACATCTTCAAATAAAAACTACACAGAAGCATTCTGTGAAACTTCTTTCTGATCTGCGCATTCAACAAACAGATTTAAATCTTAATTTTGATTGAGGAGTTCTGTAACACTCTTTCTGTAGAAACTGCAAGTGGACATTCGGAGCGCTAAGGGGTCTATTGTGGAAAAAGGAATATCTTCAAATAAAAACCACACAGAATCATTCTGTGAAACGTCTTTCGATCTGTGCATTCAGCTAAAACAGTTGAAGCTTACTTTTGATTGAGGAGTTCTGAAACACTCTTTCTCTAGATACTCCAAGCAGACATTCGGAGCGCTAAGAGGCCAATAGTGGAAAAAGGAATATCTTCAAATAAAAAATACACCGAAGCATTCTGTGAAGCTTCTTTCTGATCTGTACATTCAGCTAACAGAGTTGAACTTTATTTTTGATTGAGCAGTTCTGAAACATTCTGTAGAAGCTGGAAGATGCCATTCAGAGCTCTAAGGGGCCTATAGTGGAAAAAGGAATATCTTCAACTAAAAACCACACAGAAGCATTCTGTGAAACATCTTTCTGACCTGTACATTCAACTATCAGAATAGAACCTTACTTTTGATTGAGGAGTTCTGAAACACTCTTTCTGTGGAAACTGGGTGCGGACATTCGGAGCGCTAATGTGCCTAGAGTGGACAAAGGAATATCTTCAAATAAAAACCTCACTGAAGCATTCTGTGAAACTTCTTTCTGATCTGTGCATTAAACTAACAGAGTTGAACCTTACTTTTTCTTTGAGGAGTTCAGAAACACTCTTTCTGTAGAAACAGAAAGAGGACATTCGGAATGCTAAGGGGCCTATAGTGGAAAAAAGAATATCTTCAAATAAAAACCACACAGAAGCATTCTGTGAAACAGCTTTCTGATCTGTACATTCAACTAACATAGTAGAACCTTACTTTTGATTGAGCAGTTCTGAAACACTCTTTCTGTAGAAACTGCAATTGGACATTCGGAGCTCTAAGGGGCCTATCCTGGAAAAAGGTATATTTTCAAATAAAAACTACACAGAAGCATTCTGTGAAACATCTTTCTGATCTGTGCATTCAACTAACATAGGTGAACCTTAATTTTGATTGAGGAATTCTGAAACACTCTTTCTGTAGAAACTGGAAGTGGACATTCAGAGTGCTAAGGGGCCTATAGTGGAAAAGGAAATATCTTCAAATAAATACTACACAGAAGCATGCTGTGAAATCCGTTTCTGATCTGTGCATTCAACTAACAGAGTTGAACCTTACCTTTGGTTGAGGAATTTTGAAACTCTCTTTCTGTAGAAACGGCAAGCGGACATTCGGAGCTCTATGGGGCCTACAGTGGAAAAAGGAATATCCTCAAATAAAAACTACACAGAAGCATTCTGTGAAACTACTCTGATCTCTGCATTCTACTTACAGAGTTGAACCTTACTTTTTATTGAGCAGTTCTGAAACACTCTTTCTGTAGAAAGTGCAAGCGGACATTCGGAGCGCAATGGGGCCTACAGTGGAAAAAGGAATACCTTCAAATAAAAACTGCACAGAAGCATTCTGTGAAACCTCTTTCTGAAATGTGCATTCAACTAACTGAGTTGAACCTTACTTTTTCTTTGAGGAGTTCTGAAACACCCTTTGTGTGGAAACTGCAAGAGGACATTCGGAGCGCTGTAGGGCCTATAGTGGAAAAAGGATTATCTTCAAACAAAACTACACAGAAGCATTCTGTGGAACTTCTTTCTGATGGGTACATTCAAACAACAGAGTTGATCCTTACTTTTGATTGAGGAGTTATGAAACCCTCTTTTTGTAGAAACTGCAAGTGGATATTCGGCACGCTAAATTGACTATAGTGGAAAAAGAAATATCTTCAAATAAAAACTACCCAGAAGGATTCTGTGCAACTTCTTTTTTATCTGTGCATTCAACTAACAGAGTTGAAGCTTACTTTTGATTGAGGAGTTGTGAAACACTCTTTCTGTAGAAACTGGAAGCAAACATTCAGAGCACTATAGGACTATATTGCAAAAAGGAATATCTTCAAATAAAAACTACACAGAATCATTCAGTAAAACTTCTTTAAATCAGAGCGTTCAACTAACAGAGTTGAAGCTTACTTTTGATTGAGGAGTTCTGAAAGTGTCTTTCTGTAGAAACCGCAATCGAACATTCGGAGCGCTAAGTGGACTACAGTGGAAAAAGGAATATCTTCAAATAAAAACTACACAGAAGCAATCTGCGAAGCTTCTTTCTGATCTGTGCATTCATCTAACAGAGATGAACCTTACTTTTGATTGACGAGTTCTGAAACACTCTTTCTTTAGATACTGCTAGCGGACATTCGGAGCGCTAACAGGCCTATAGTGGAAAAAGGAATATCTTCAAATAAAAACTACACAGAAGCATTCTGTGGAGCTTCTTTCTGATCTGTGCATTCAACTAATAGAGTTGAACCTTACTTTTGATTGAGGAGTTCTGAAACACTCTTTCTTAAGCAACTGCCAGTGGAAATTCGGAGTGCAAAGGGACCTATAGTGGAAAAAAAAATATGTTCAAATAAAAACTATACAGAAGCATTCTGTGAAACTTCTTCCTGATCTGTGCATTCAACTAACAGAGTTGAACCTCAGTTTTGATTGAGGAGATCTGAAACACTCTTTCTGTAGAAATTGGAAGTGGACATTAGGAGCGCTAAGGGGCTTACAGTGGACAAAGAATATCTTCAAATAAAAGCTACACAGAAGCCTTCTGTAAAATTTCTTTCTGATCTCTTCATTCAACTAACAGAGTTGAACCTTAGTTTTGATTGGGGAGTTGTGAAACACTCTTCCTGTAGAAACTGGAAGCGGACATTCGGGGTACTAATGGGCCTAGAGTGGACAAAGGAATATCTTCAAATAAAAACTACACAGCAGCATTCTGTGAAACTTCTATCTAATCTGTGCATTCAACTTACAGAGTTGAAACTTGCTTTTGATTGAGGAGTTCTGAAACACTCTTTCTGTAGTAATTGCAAGCGGACATTCAGAGTGCTAATGGGCCCATAGTGGAAAAAGATACATCTTCAAATAAAAACTACACAGAAGCATTCTGTGAAACTTCTTTCTGATCTGCGCATTCAACTAACAGATTTAAATCTTAATTTTGATTGAGGAGTTCTGTAACACTCTTTCTGTAGAAACTGCAAGTGGACATTCGGAGCGCTAAGGGGTCTATTGTGGAAAAAGGAATATCTTCAAATAAAAACCACACAGAATCATTCTGTGAAACGTCTTTCGATCTGTGCATTCAGCTAAAACAGTTGAAGCTTACTTTTGATTGAGGAGTTCTGAAACACTCTTTCTCTAGATACTCCAAGCAGACATTCGGAGCGCTAAGAGGCCAATAGTGGAAAAAGGAATATCTTCAAATAAAAAATACACCGAAGCATTCTGTGAAGCTTCTTTCTGATCTGTACATTCAGCTAACAGAGTTGAACTTTATTTTTGATTGAGCAGTTCTGAAACATTCTGTAGAAGCTGGAAGATGCCATTCAGAGCTCTAAGGGGCCTATAGTGGAAAAAGGAATATCTTCAACTAAAAAACACACAGAAGCATTCTGTGAAACATCTTTCTGACCTGTACATTCAACTATCAGAATAGAACCTTACTTTTGATTGAGGAGTTCTGAAACACTCTTTCTGTGGAAACTGGGTGCGGACATTCGGAGCGCTAATGTGCCTAGAGTGGACAAAGGAATATCTTCAAATAAAAACCTCACTGAAGCATTCTGTGAAACTTCTTTCTGATCTGTGCATTAAACTAACAGAGTTGAACCTTACTTTTTCTTTGAGGAGTTCAGAAACACTCTTTCTGTAGAAACTGAAAGAGGACATTCGGAATGCTAAGGGGCCTATAGTGGAAAAAAGAATATCTTCAAATAAAAACCACACAGAAGCATTCTGTGAAACAGCTTTCTGATCTGTACATTCAACTAACATAGTAGAACCTTACTTTTGATTGAGCAGTTCTGAAACACTCTTTCTGTAGAAACTGCAATTGGACATTCGGAGCTCTAAGGGGCCTATCCTGGAAAAAGGTATATTTTCAAATAAAAACTACACAGAAGCATTCTGTGAAACATCTTTCTGATCTGTGCATTCAACTAACATAGGTGAACCTTAATTTTGATTGAGGAATTCTGAAACACTCTTTCTGTAGAAACTGGAAGTGGACATTCAGAGTGCTAAGGGGCCTATAGTGGAAAAGGAAATATCTTCAAATAAATACTACACAGAAGCATGCTGTGAAATCCGTTTCTGATCTGTGCATTCAACTAACAGAGTTGAACCTTACTTTTGGTTGAGGAATTTTGAAACTCTCTTTCTGTAGAAACGGCAAGCGGACATTCGGAGCGCTATGGGGCCTACAGTGGAAAAAGGAATATCCTCAAATAAAAACTACACAGAAGCATTCTGTGAAACTACTCTGATCTCTGCATTCTACTTACAGAGTTGAACCTTACTTTTTATTGAGCAGTTCTGAAACACTCTTTCTGTAGAAAGTGCAAGCGGACATTCGGAGCGCAATGGGGCCTACAGTGGAAAAAGGAATACCTTCAAATAAAAACTGCACAGAAGCATTCTGTGAAACCTCTTTCTGAAATGTGCATTCAACTAACTGAGTTGAACCTTACTTTTTCTTTGAGGAGTTCTGAAACACCCTTTGTGTGGAAACTGCAAGAGGACATTCGGAGCGCTGTAGGGCCTATAGTGGAAAAAGGATTATCTTCAAACAAAACTACACAGAAGCATTCTGTGGAACTTCTTTCTGATGGGTACATTCAAAGAACAGAGTTGATCCTTACTTTTGATTGAGGAGTTATGAAACCCTCTTTTTGTAGAAACTGCAAGTGGATATTCGGCACGCTAAATTGACTATAGTGGAAAAAGTAATATCTTCAAATAAAAACTACCCAGAAGGATTCTGTGCAACTTCTTTGTTATCTGTGCATTCAACTAACAGAGTTGAAGCTTACTTTTGATTGAGGAGTTGTGAAACACTCTTTCTGTAGAAACTGGAAGCAAACATTCAGAGCACTATAGGACTATATTGCAAAAAGGAATATCTTCAAATAAAAACTACACAGAATCATTCAGTAAAACTTCTTTAAATCAGAGCGTTCAACTAACAGAGTTGAAGCTTACTTTTGATTGAGGAGTTCTGAAACACTCTTTCTTAAGCAACTGCCAGTGGAAATTCGGAGTGCAAAGGGACCTATAGTGGAAAAAAAAATATGTTCAAATAAAAACTATACAGAAGCATTCTGTGAAACTTCTTCCTGATCTGTGCATTCAACTAACAGAGTTGAACCTCAGTTTTGATTGAGGAGATCTGAAACACTCTTTCTGTAGAAATTGGAAGTGGACATTAGGAGTGCTAAGGGGCTTACAGTGGACAAAGAATATCTTCAAATAAAAGCTACACAGAAGCCTTCTGTAAAATTTCTTTCTGATCTCTTCATTCAACTAACAGAGTTGAACCTTAGTTTTGATTGGGGAGTTGTGAAACACTCTTCCTGTAGAAACTGGAAGCGGACATTCGGGGTACTAATGGGCCTATAGTGGACAAAGGAATATCTTCAAATAAAAACTACACAGCAGCATTCTGTGAAACTTCTATCTAATCTGTGCATTCAACTTACAGAGTTGAAACTTGCTTTTGATTGAGGAGTTCTGAAACACTCTTTCTGTAGTAATTGCAAGCGGACATTCAGAGTGCTAATGGGCCCATAGTGGAAAAAGATACATCTTCAAATAAAAACTACACAGAAGCATTCTGTGAAACTTCTTTCTGATCTGCGCATTCAACTAACAGATTTAAATCTTAATTTTGATTGAGGAGTTCTGTAACACTCTTTCTGTAGAAACTGCAAGTGGACATTCGGAGCGCTAAGGGGTCTATTGTGGAAAAAGGAATATCTTCAAATAAAAACCACACAGAATCATTCTGTGAAACGTCTTTCGATCTGTGCATTCAGCTAAAACAGTTGAAGCTTACTTTTGATTGAGGAGTTCTGAAACACTCTTTCTCTAGATACTCCAAGCAGACATTCGGAGCGCTAAGAGGCCAATAGTGGAAAAAGGAATATCTTCAAATAAAAAATACACCGAAGCATTCTGTGAAGCTTCTTTCTGATCTGTACATTCAGCTAACAGAGTTGAACTTTATTTTTGATTGAGCAGTTCTGAAACATTCTGTAGAAGCTGGAAGATGCCATTCAGAGCTCTAAGGGGCCTATAGTGGAAAAAGGAATATCTTCAACTAAAAACCACACAGAAGCATTCTGTGAAACATCTTTCTGACCTGTACATTCAACTATCAGAATAGAACCTTACTTTTGATTGAGGAGTTCTGAAACACTCTTTCTGTGGAAACTGGGTGCGGACATTCGGAGCGCTAATGTGCCTAGAGTGGACAAAGGAATATCTTCAAATAAAAACCTCACTGAAGCATTCTGTGAAACTTCTTTCTGATCTGTGCATTAAACTAACAGAGTTGAACCTTACTTTTTCTTTGAGGAGTTCAGAAACACTCTTTCTGTAGAAACTGAAAGAGGACATTCGGAATGCTAAGGGGCCTATAGTGGAAAAAAGAATATCTTCAAATAAAAACCACACAGAAGCATTCTGTGAAACAGCTTTCTGATCTGTACATTCAACTAACATAGTAGAACCTTACTTTTGATTGAGCAGTTCTGAAACACTCTTTCTGTAGAAACTGCAATTGGACATTCGGAGCTCTAAGGGGCCTATCCTGGAAAAAGGTATATTTTCAAATAAAAACTACACAGAAGCATTCTGTGAAACATCTTTCTGATCTGTGCATTCAACTAACATAGGTGAACCTTAATTTTGATTGAGGAATTCTGAAACACTCTTTCTGTAGAAACTGGAAGTGGACATTCAGAGTGCTAAGGGGCCTATAGTGGAAAAGGAAATATCTTCAAATAAATACTACACAGAAGCATGCTGTGAAATCCGTTTCTGATCTGTGCATTCAACTAACAGAGTTGAACCTTACTTTTGGTTGAGGAATTTTGAAACTCTCTTTCTGTAGAAACGGCAAGCGGACATTCGGAGCGCTATGGGGCCTACAGTGGAAAAAGGAATATCCTCAAATAAAAACTACACAGAAGCATTCTGTGAAACTACTCTGATCTCTGCATTCTACTTACAGAGTTGAACCTTACTTTTTATTGAGCAGTTCTGAAACACTCTTTCTGTAGAAAGTGCAAGCGGACATTCGGAGCGCAATGGGGCCTACAGTGGAAAAAGGAATACCTTCAAATAAAAACTGCACAGAAGCATTCTGTGAAACCTCTTTCTGAAATGTGCATTCAACTAACTGAGTTGAACCTTACTTTTTCTTTGAGGAGTTCTGAAACACCCTTTGTGTGGAAACTGCAAGAGGACATTCGGAGCGCTGTAGGGCCTATAGTGGAAAAAGGATTATCTTCAAACAAAACTACACAGAAGCATTCTGTGGAACTTCTTTCTGATGGGTACATTCAAAGAACAGAGTTGATCCTTACTTTTGATTGAGGAGTTATGAAACCCTCTTTTTGTAGAAACTGCAAGTGGATATTCGGCACGCTAAATTGACTATAGTGGAAAAAGTAATATCTTCAAATAAAAACTACCCAGAAGGATTCTGTGCAACTTCTTTGTTATCTGTGCATTCAACTAACAGAGTTGAAGCTTACTTTTGATTGAGGAGTTGTGAAACACTCTTTCTGTAGAAACTGGAAGCAAACATTCAGAGCACTATAGGACTATATTGCAAAAAGGAATATCTTCAAATAAAAACTACACAGAATCATTCAGTAAAACTTCTTTAAATCAGAGCGTTCAACTAACAGAGTTGAAGCTTACTTTTGATTGAGGAGTTCTGAAAGTGTCTTTCTGTAGAAACCGCAATCGAACATTCGGAGCGCTAAGTGGACTACAGTGGAAAAAGGAATATCTTCAAATAAAAACTACACAGAAGCAATCTGCGAAGCTTCTTTCTGATCTGTGCATTCATCTAACAGAGATGAACCTTACTTTTGATTGACGAGTTCTGAAACACTCTTTCTTTAGATACTGCTAGCGGACATTCGGAGCGCTAACAGGCCTATAGTGGAAAAAGGAATATCTTCAAATAAAAACTACACAGAAGCATTCTGTGGAGCTTCTTTCTGATCTGTGCATTCAACTAATAGAGTTGAACCTTACTTTTGATTGAGGAGTTCTGAAACACTCTTTCTTTAGCAACTGCCAGTGGAAATTCGGAGTGCAAAGGGACCTATAGTGGAAAAAAAAATATGTTCAAATAAAAACTATACAGAAGCATTCTGTGAAACTTCTTCCTGATCTGTGCATTCAACTAACAGAGTTGAACCTCAGTTTTGATTGAGGAGATCTGAAACACTGTTTCTGTAGAAATTGGAAGTGGACATTAGGAGCGCTAAGGGGCTTACAGTGGACAAAGAATATCTTCAAATAAAAGCTACACAGAAGCCTTCTGTAAAATTTCTTTCTGATCTCTTCATTCAACTAACAGAGTTGAACCTTAGTTTTGATTGGGGAGTTGTGAAACACTCTTCCTGTAGAAACTGGAAGCGGACATTCGGGGTACTAATGGGCCTAGAGTGGACAAAGGAATATCTTCAAATAAAACTACACAGCAGCATTCTGTGAAACTTCTATCTAATCTGTGCATTCAACTTACAGAGTTGAAACTTGCTTTTGATTGAGGAGTTCTGAAACACTCTTTCTGTAGTAATTGCAAGCGGACATTCAGAGTGCTAATGGGCCCATAGTGGAAAAAGATACATCTTCAAATAAAAACTACACAGAAGCATTCTGTGAAACTTCTTTCTGATCTGCGCATTCAACTAACAGATTTAAATCTTAATTTTGATTGAGGAGTTCTGTAACACTCTTTCTGTAGAAACTGCAAGTGGACATTCGGAGCGCTAAGGGGTCTATTGTGGAAAAAGGAATATCTTCAAATAAAAACCACACAGAATCATTCTGTGAAACGTCTTTCGATCTGTGCATTCAGCTAAAACAGTTGAAGCTTACTTTTGATTGAGGAGTTCTGAAACACTCTTTCTGTAGATACTCCAAGCAGACATTCGGAGCGCTAAGAGGCCAATAGTGGAAAAAGGAATATCTTCAAATAAAAAATACACCGAAGCATTCTGTGAAGCTTCTTTCTGATCTGTACATTCAGCTAACAGAGTTGAACTTTATTTTTGATTGAGCAGTTCTGAAACATTCTGTAGAAGCTGGAAGATGCCATTCAGAGCTCTAAGGGGCCTATAGTGGAAAAAGGAATATCTTCAACTAAAAACCACACAGAAGCATTCTGTGAAACATCTTTCTGACCTGTACATTCAACTATCAGAATAGAACCTTACTTTTGATTGAGGAGTTCTGAAACACTCTTTCTGTGGAAACTGGGTGCGGACATTCGGAGCGCTAATGTGCCTAGAGTGGACAAAGGAATATCTTCAAATAAAAACCTCACTGAAGCATTCTGTGAAACTTCTTTCTGATCTGTGCATTAAACTAACAGAGTTGAACCTTACTTTTTCTTTGAGGAGTTCAGAAACACTCTTTCTGTAGAAACTGAAAGAGGACATTCGGAATGCTAAGGGGCCTATAGTGGAAAAAAGAATATCTTCAAATAAAAACCACACAGAAGCATTCTGTGAAACAGCTTTCTGATCTGTACATTCAACTAACATAGTAGAACCTTACTTTTGATTGAGCAGTTCTGAAACACTCTTTCTGTAGAAACTGCAATTGGACATTCGGAGCTCTAAGGGGCCTATCCTGGAAAAAGGTATATTTTCAAATAAAAACTACACAGAAGCATTCTGTGAAACATCTTTCTGATCTGTGCATTCAACTAACATAGGTGAACCTTAATTTTGATTGAGGAATTCTGAAACACTCTTTCTGTAGAAACTGGAAGTGGACATTCAGAGTGCTAAGGGGCCTATAGTGGAAAAGGAAATATCTTCAAATAAATACTACACAGAAGCATGCTGTGAAATCCGTTTCTGATCTGTGCATTCAACTAACAGAGTTGAACCTTACATTTGGTTGAGGAATTTTGAAACTCTCTTTCTGTAGAAACGGCAAGCGGACATTCGGAGCGCTATGGGGCCTACAGTGGAAAAAGGAATATCCTCAAATAAAAACTACACAGAAGCATTCTGTGAAATTACTCTGATCTCTGCATTCTACTTACAGAGTTGAACCTTACTTTTTATTGAGCAGTTCTGAAACACTCTTTCTGTAGAAACAGCAAGCGGACATTCGGAGCGCAATGGGGCCTACAGTGGAAAAAGGAATACCTTCAAATAAAAACTGCACAGAAGCATTCTGTGAAACCTCTTTCTGAAATGTGCATTCAACTAACTGAGTTGAACCTTACTTTTTCTTTGAGGAGTTCTGAAACACCCTTTGTGTGGAAACTGCAAGAGGACATTCGGAGCGCTGTAGGGCCTATAGTGGAAAAAGGATTATCTTCAAACAAAACTACACAGAAGCATTCTGTGGAACTTCTTTCTGATGGGTACATTCAAAGAACAGAGTTGATCCTTACTTTTGATTGAGGAGTTATGAAACCCTCTTTTTGTAGAAACTGCAAGTGGATATTCGGCACGCTAAATTGACTATAGTGGAAAAAGTAATATCTTCAAATAAAAACTACCCAGAAGGATTCTGTGCAACTTCTTTGTTATCTGTGCATTCAACTAACAGAGTTGAAGCTTACTTTTGATTGAGGAGTTGTGAAACACTCTTTCTGTAGAAACTGGAAGCAAACATTCAGAGCACTATAGGACTATATTGCAAAAAGGAATATCTTCAAATAAAAACTACACAGAATCATTCAGTAAAACTTCTTTAAATCAGAGCGTTCAACTAACAGAGTTGAAGCTTACTTTTGATTGAGGAGTTCTGAAAGTGTCTTTCTGTAGAAACCGCAATCGAACATTCGGCGCGCTAAGTGGACTACAGTGGAAAAAGGAATATCTTCAAATAAAAACTACACAGAAGCAATCTGCGAAGCTTCTTTCTGATCTGTGCATTCATCTAACAGAGATGAACCTTACTTTTGATTGACGAGTTCTGAAACACTCTTTCTTTAGATACTGCTAGCGGACATTCGGAGCGCTAACAGGCCTATAGTGGAAAAAGGAATATCTTCAAATAAAAACTACACAGAAGCATTCTGTGGAGCTTCTTTCTGATCTGTGCATTCAACTAATAGAGTTGAACCTTACTTTTGATTGAGGAGTTCTGAAACACTCTTTCTTTAGCAACTGCCAGTGGAAATTCGGAGTGCAAAGGGACCTATAGTGGAAAAAAAAATATGTTCAAATAAAAACTATACAGAAGCATTCTGTGAAACTTCTTCCTGATCTGTGCATTCAACTAACAGAGTTGAACCTCAGTTTTGATTGAGGAGATCTGAAACACTCTTTCTGTAGAAATTGGAAGTGGACATTAGGAGCGCTAAGGGGCTTACAGTGGACAAAGAATATCTTCAAATAAAAGCTACACAGAAGCCTTCTGTAAAATTTCTTTCTGATCTCTTCATTCAACTAACAGAGTTGAACCTTAGTTTTGATTGGGGAGTTGTGAAACACTCTTCCTGTAGAAACTGGAAGCGGACATTCGGGGTACTAATGGGCCTATAGTGGACAAAGGAATATCTTCAAATAAAAACTACACAGCAGCATTCTGTGAAACTTCTATCTAATCTGTGCATTCAACTTACAGAGTTGAAACTTGCTTTTGATTGAGGAGTTCTGAAACACTCTTTCTGTAGTAATTGCAAGCGGACATTCAGAGTGCTAATGGGCCCATAGTGGAAAAAGATACATCTTCAAATAAAAACTACACAGAAGCATTCTGTGAAACTTCTTTCTGATCTGCGCATTCAACTAACAGATTTAAATCTTAATTTTGATTGAGGAGTTCTGTAACACTCTTTCTGTAGAAACTGCAAGTGGACATTCGGAGCGCTAAGGGGTCTATTGTGGAAAAAGGAATATCTTCAAATAAAAACCACACAGAATCATTCTGTGAAACGTCTTTCGATCTGTGCATTCAGCTAAAACAGTTGAAGCTTACTTTTGATTGAGGAGTTCTGAAACACTCTTTCTCTAGATACTCCAAGCAGACATTCGGAGCGCTAAGAGGCCAATAGTGGAAAAAGGAATATCTTCAAATAAAAAATACACCGAAGCATTCTGTGAAGCTTCTTTCTGATCTGTACATTCAGCTAACAGAGTTGAACTTTATTTTTGATTGAGCAGTTCTGAAACATTCTGTAGAAGCTGGAAGATGCCATTCAGAGCTCTAAGGGGCCTATAGTGGAAAAAGGAATATCTTCAACTAAAAACCACACAGAAGCATTCTGTGAAACATCTTTCTGACCTGTACATTCAACTATCAGAATAGAACCTTACTTTTGATTGAGGAGTTCTGAAACACTCTTTCTGTGGAAACTGGGTGCGGACATTCGGAGCGCTAATGTGCCTAGAGTGGACAAAGGAATATCTTCAAATAAAAACCTCACTGAAGCATTCTGTGAAACTTCTTTCTGATCTGTGCATTAAACTAACAGAGTTGAACCTTACTTTTTCTTTGAGGAGTTCAGAAACACTCTTTCTGAAGAAACTGAAAGAGGACATTCGGAATGCTAAGGGGCCTATAGTGGAAAAAAGAATATCTTCAAATAAAAACCACACAGAAGCATTCTGTGAAACAGCTTTCTGATCTGTACATTCAACTAACATAGTAGAACCTTACTTTTGATTGAGCAGTTCTGAAACACTCTTTCTGTAGAAACTGCAATTGGACATTCGGAGCTCTAAGGGGCCTATCCTGGAAAAAGGTATATTTTCAAATAAAAACTACACAGAAGCATTCTGTGAAACATCTTTCTGATCTGTGCATTCAACTAACATAGGTGAACCTTAATTTTGATTGAGGAATTCTGAAACACTCTTTCTGTAGAAACTGGAAGTGGACATTCAGAGTGCTAAGGGGCCTATAGTGGAAAAGGAAATATCTTCAAATAAATACTACACAGAAGCATGCTGTGAAATCCGTTTCTGATCTGTGCATTCAACTAACAGAGTTGAACCATACTTTTGGTTGAGGAATTTTGAAACTCTCTTTCTGTAGAAACGGCAAGCGGACATTCGGAGCGCTATGGGGCCTACAGTGGAAAAAGGAATATCCTCAAATAAAAACTACACAGAAGCATTCTGTGAAACTACTCTGATCTCTGCATTCTACTTACAGAGTTGAACCTTACTTTTTATTGAGCAGTTCTGAAACACTCTTTCTGTAGAAAGTGCAAGCGGACATTCGGAGCGCAATGGGGCCTACAGTGGAAAAAGGAATACCTTCAAATAAAAACTGCACAGAAGCATTCTGTGAAACCTCTTTCTGAAATGTGCATTCAACTAACTGAGTTGAACCTTACTTTTTCTTTGAGGAGTTCTGAAACACCCTTTGTGGAAACTGCAAGAGGACATTCGGAGCGCTGTAGGGCCTATAGTGGAAAAAGGATTATCTTCAAACAAAACTACACAGAAGCATTCTGTGGAACTTCTTTCTGATGGGTACATTCAAAGAACAGAGTTGATCCTTACTTTTGATTGAGGAGTTATGAAACCCTCTTTTTGTAGAAACTGCAAGTGGCTATTCGGCACGCTAAATTGACTATAGTGGAAAAAGTAATATCTTCAAATAAAAACTACCCAGAAGTATTCTGTGCAACTTCTTTGTTATCTGTGCATTCAACTAACAGAGTTGAAGCTTACTTTTGATTGAGGAGTTGTGAAACACTCTTTCTGTAGAAACTGGAAGCAAACATTCAGAGCACTATAGGACTATATTGCAAAAAGGAATATCTTCAAATAAAAACTACACAGAATCATTCAGTAAAACTTCTTTAAATCAGAGCGTTCAACTAACAGAGTTGAAGCTTACTTTTGATTGAGGAGTTCTGAAAGTGTCTTTCTGTAGAAACCGCAATCGAACATTCGGAGCGCTAAGTGGACTACAGTGGAAAAAGGAATATCTTCAAATAAAAACTACACAGAAGCAATCTGCGAAGCTTCTTTCTGATCTGTGCATTCATCTAACAGAGATGAACCTTACTTTTGATTGACGAGTTCTGAAACACTCTTTCTTTAGATACTGCTAGCGGACATTCGGAGCGCTAACAGGCCTATAGTGGAAAAAGGAATATCTTCAAATAAAAACTACACAGAAGCATTCTGTGGAGCTTCTTTCTGATCTGTGCATTCAACTAATAGAGTTGAACCTTACTTTTGATTGAGGAGTTCTGAAACACTCTTTCTTAAGCAACTGCCAGTGGAAATTCGGAGTGCAAAGGGACCTATAGTGGAAAAAAAAATATGTTCAAATAAAAACTATACAGAAGCATTCTGTGAAACTTCTTCCTGATCTGTGCATTCAACTAACAGAGTTGAACCTCAGTTTTGATTGAGGAGATCTGAAACACTCTTTCTGTAGAAATTGGAAGTGGACATTAGGAGCGCTAAGGGGCTTACAGTGGACAAAGAATATCTTCAAATAAAAGCTACACAGAAGCCTTCTGTAAAATTTCTTTCTGATCTCTTCATTCAACTAACAGAGTTGAACCTTAGTTTTGATTGGGGAGTTGTGAAACACTCTTCCTGTAGAAACTGGAAGCGGACATTCGGGGTACTAATGGGCCTATAGTGGACAAAGGAATATCTTCAAATAAAAACTACACAGCAGCATTCTGTGAAACTTCTATCTAATCTGTGCATTCAACTTACAGAGTTGAAACTTGCTTTTGATTGAGGAGTTCTGAAACACTCTTTCTGTAGTAATTGCAAGCGGACATTCAGAGTGCTAATGGGCCCATAGTGGAAAAAGATACATCTTCAAATAAAAACTACACAGAAGCATTCTGTGAAACTTCTTTCTGATCTGCGCATTCAACTAACAGATTTAAATCTTAATTTTGATTGAGGAGTTCTGTAACACTCTTTCTGTAGAAACTGCAAGTGGACATTCGGAGCGCTAAGGGGTCTATTGTGGAAAAAGGAATATCTTCAAATAAAAACCACACAGAATCATTCTGTGAAACGTCTTTCGATCTGTGCATTCAGCTAAAACAGTTGAAGCTTACTTTTGATTGAGGAGTTCTGAAACACTCTTTCTGTAGATACTCCAAGCAGACATTCGGAGCGCTAAGAGGCCAATAGTGGAAAAAGGAATATCTTCAAATAAAAAATACACCGAAGCATTCTGTGAAGCTTCTTTCTGATCTGTACATTCAGCTAACAGAGTTGAACTTTATTTTTGATTGAGCAGTTCTGAAACATTCTGTAGAAGCTGGAAGATGCCATTCAGAGCTCTCAGGGGCCTATAGTGGAAAAAGGAATATCTTCAACTAAAAACCACACAGAAGCATTCTGTGAAACATCTTTCTGACCTGTACATTCAACTATCAGAATAGAACCTTACTTTTGATTGAGGAGTTCTGAAACACTCTTTCTGTGGAAACTGGGTGCGGACATTCGGAGCGCTAATGTGCCTAGAGTGGACAAAGGAATATCTTCAAATAAAAACCTCACTGAAGCATTCTGTGAAACTTCTTTCTGATCTGTGCATTAAACTAACAGAGTTGAACATTACTTTTTCTTTGAGGAGTTCAGAAACACTCTTTCTGTAGAAACTGAAAGAGGACATTCGGAATGCTAAGGGGCCTATAGTGGAAAAAAGAATATCTTCAAATAAAAACCACACAGAAGCATTCTGTGAAACAGCTTTCTGATCTGTACATTCAACTAACATAGTAGAACCTTACTTTTGATTGAGCAGTTCTGAAACACTCTTTCTGTAGAAACTGCAATTGGACATTCGGAGCTCTAAGGGGCCTATCCTGGAAAAAGGTATATTTTCAAATAAAAACTACACAGAAGCATTCTGTGAAACATCTTTCTGATCTGTGCATTCAACTAACATAGGTGAACCTTAATTTTGATTGAGGAATTCTGAAACACTCTTTCTGTAGAAACTGGAAGTGGACATTCAGAGTGCTAAGGGGCCTATAGTGGAAAAGGAAATATCTTCAAATAAATACTACACAGAAGCATGCTGTGAAATCCGTTTCTGATCTGTGCATTCAACTAACAGAGTTGAACCTTACTTTTGGTTGAGGAATTTTGAAACTCTCTTTCTGTAGAAACGGCAAGCGGACATTCGGAGCGCTATGGGGCCTACAGTGGAAAAAGGAATATCCTCAAATAAAAACTACACAGAAGCATTCTGTGAAACTACTCTGATCTCTGCATTCTACTTACAGAGTTGAACCTTACTTTTTATTGAGCAGTTCCGAAACACTCTTTCTGTAGAAAGTGCAAGCGGACATTCGGAGCGCAATGGGGCCTACAGTGGAAAAAGGAATACCTTCAAATAAAAACTGCACAGAAGCATTCTGTGAAACCTCTTTCTGAAATGTGCATTCAACTAACTGAGTTGAACCTTACTTTTTCTTTGAGGAGTTCTGAAACACCCTTTGTGTGGAAACTGCAAGAGGACATTCGGAGCGCTGTAGGGCCTATAGTGGAAAAAGGATTATCTTCAAACAAAACTACACAGAAGCATTCTGTGGAACTTCTTTCTGATGGGTACATTCAAACAACAGAGTTGATCCTTACTTTTGATTGAGGAGTTATGAAACCCTCTTTTTGTAGAAACTGCAAGTGGCTATTCGGCACGCTAAATTGACTATAGTGGAAAAAGTAATATCTTCAAATAAAAACTACCCAGAAGGATTCTGTGCAACTTCTTTGTTATCTGTGCATTCAACTAACAGAGTTGAAGCTTACTTTTGATTGAGGAGTTGTGAAACACTCTTTCTGTAGAAACTGGAAGCAAACATTCAGAGCACTATAGGACTATATTGCAAAAAGGAATATCTTCAAATAAAAACTACACAGAATCATTCAGTAAAACTTCTTTAAATCAGAGCGTTCAACTAACAGAGTTGAAGCTTACTTTTGATTGAGGAGTTCTGAAAGTGTCTTTCTGTAGAAACCGCAATCGAACATTCGGCGCGCTAAGTGGACTACAGTGGAAAAAGGAATATCTTCAAATAAAAACTACACAGAAGCAATCTGCGAAGCTTCTTTCTGATCTGTGCATTCATCTAACAGAGATGAACCTTACTTTTGATTGACGAGTTCTGAAACACTCTTTCTTTAGATACTGCTAGCGGACATTCGGAGCGCTAACAGGCCTATAGTGGAAAAAGGAATATCTTCAAATAAAAACTACACAGAAGCATTCTGTGGAGCTTCTTTCTGATCTGTGCATTCAACTAATAGAGTTGAACCTTACTTTTGATTGAGGAGTTCTGAAACACTCTTTCTTTAGCAACTGCCAGTGGAAATTCGGAGTGCAAAGGGACCTATAGTGGAAAAAAAAATATGTTCAAATAAAAACTATACAGAAGCATTCTGTGAAACTTCTTCCTGATCTGTGCATTCAACTAACAGAGTTGAACCTCAGTTTTGATTGAGGAGATCTGCAACACTCTTTCTGTAGAAATTGGAAGTGGACATTAGGAGCGCTAAGGGGCTTACAGTGGACAAAGAATATCTTCAAATAAAAGCTACACAGAAGCCTTCTGTAAAATTTCTTTCTGATCTCTTCATTCAACTAACAGAGTTGAACCTTAGTTTTGATTGGGGAGTTGTGAAACACTCTTCCTGTAGAAACTGGAAGCGGACATTCGGGGTACTAATGGGCCTAGAGTGGACAAAGGAATATCTTCAAATAAAAACTACACAGCAGCATTCTGTGAAACTTCTATCTAATCTGTGCATTCAACTTACAGAGTTGAAACTTGCTTTTGATTGAGGAGTTCTGAAACACTCTTTCTGTAGTAATTGCAAGCGGACATTCAGAGTGCTAATGGGCCCATAGTGGAAAAAGATACATCTTCAAATAAAAACTACACAGAAGCATTCTGTGAAACTTCTTTCTGATCTGCGCATTCAACTAACAGATTTAAATCTTAATTTTGATTGAGGAGTTCTGTAACACTCTTTCTGTAGAAACTGCAAGTGGACATTCGGAGCGCTAAGGGGTCTATTGTGGAAAAAGGAATATCTTCAAATAAAAACCACACAGAATCATTCTGTGAAACGTCTTTCGATCTGTGCATTCAGCTAAAACAGTTGAAGCTTACTTTTGATTGAGGAGTTCTGAAACACTCTTTCTCTAGATACTCCAAGCAGACATTCGGAGCGCTAAGAGGCCAATAGTGGAAAAAGGAATATCTTCAAATAAAAAATACACCGAAGCATTCTGTGAAGCTTCTTTCTGATCTGTACATTCAGCTAACAGAGTTGAACTTTATTTTTGATTGAGCAGTTCTGAAACATTCTGTAGAAGCTGGAAGATGCCATTCAGAGCTCTAAGGGGCCTATAGTGGAAAAAGGAATATCTTCAACTAAAAACCACACAGAAGCATTCTGTGAAACATCTTTCTGACCTGTACATTCAACTATCAGAATAGAACCTTACTTTTGATTGAGGAGTTCTGAAACACTCTTTCTGTGGAAACTGGGTGCGGACATTCGGAGCGCTAATGTGCCTAGAGTGGACAAAGGAATATCTTCAAATAAAAACCTCACTGAAGCATTCTGTGAAACTTCTTTCTGATCTGTGCATTAAACTAACGGAGTTGAACCTTACTTTTTCTTTGAGGAGTTCAGAAACACTCTTTCTGTAGAAACTGAAAGAGGACATTCGGAATGCTAAGGGGCCTATAGTGGAAAAAAGAATATCTTCAAATAAAAACCACACAGAAGCATTCTGTGAAACAGCTTTCTGATCTGTACATTCAACTAACATAGTAGAACCTTACTTTTGATTGAGCAGTTCTGAAACACTCTTTCTGTAGAAACTGCAATTGGACATTCGGAGCTCTAAGGGGCCTATCCTGGAAAAAGGTATATTTTCAAATAAAAACTACACAGAAGCATTCTGTGAAACATCTTTCTGATCTGTGCATTCAACTAACATAGGTGAACCTTAATTTTGATTGAGGAATTCTGAAACACTCTTTCTGTAGAAACTGGAAGTGGACATTCAGAGTGCTAAGGGGCCTATAGTGGAAAAGGAAATATCTTCAAATAAATACTACACAGAAGCATGCTGTGAAATCCGTTTCTGATCTGTGCATTCAACTAACAGAGTTGAACCTTACTTTTGGTTGAGGAATTTTGAAACTCTCTTTCTGTAGAAACGGCAAGCGGACATTCGGAGCGCTATGGGGCCTACAGTGGAAAAAGGAATATCCTCAAATAAAAACTACACAGAAGCATTCTGTGAAACTACTCTGATCTCTGCATTCTACTTACAGAGTTGAACCTTACTTTTTATTGAGCAGTTCTGAAACACTCTTTCTGTAGAAAGTGCAAGCGGACATTCGGAGCGCAATGGGGCCTACAGTGGAAAAAGGAATACCTTCAAATAAAAACTGCACAGAAGCATTCTGTGAAACCTCTTTCTGAAATGTGCATTCAACTAACTGAGTTGAACCTTACTTTTTCTTTGAGGAGTTCTGAAACACCCTTTGTGTGGAAACTGCAAGAGGACATTCGGAGCGCTGTAGGGCCTATAGTGGAAAAAGGATTATCTTCAAACAAAACTACACAGAAGCATTCTGTGGAACTTCTTTCTGATGGGTACATTCAAAGAACAGAGTTGATCCTTACTTTTGATTGAGGAGTTATGAAACCCTCTTTTTGTAGAAACTGCAAGTGGATATTCGGCACGCTAAATTGACTATAGTGGAAAAAGTAATATCTTCAAATAAAAACTACCCAGAAGGATTCTGTGCAACTTCTTTGTTATCTGTGCATTCAACTAACAGAGTTGAAGCTTACTTTTGATTGAGGAGTTGTGAAACACTCTTTCTGTAGAAACTGGAAGCAAACATTCAGAGCGCTATAGGACTATATTGCAAAAAGGAATATCTTCAAATAAAAACTACACAGAATCATTCAGTAAAACTTCTTTAAATCAGAGCGTTCAACTAACAGAGTTGAAGCTTACTTTTGATTGAGGAGTTCTGAAAGTGTCTTTCTGTAGAAACCGCAATCGAACATTCGGAGCGCTAAGTGGACTACAGTGGAAAAAGGAATATCTTCAAATAAAAACTACACAGAAGCAATCTGCGAAGCTTCTTTCTGATCTGTGCATTCATCTAACAGAGATGAACCTTACTTTTGATTGACGAGTTCTGAAACACTCTTTCTTTAGATACTGCTAGCGGACATTCGGAGCGCTAACAGGCCTATAGTGGAAAAAGCAATATCTTCAAATAAAAACTACACAGAAGCATTCTGTGGAGCTTCTTTCTGATCTGTGCATTCAACTAATAGAGTTGAACCTTACTTTTGATTGAGGAGTTCTGAAACACTCTTTCTTTAGCAACTGCCAGTGGAAATTCGGAGTGCAAAGGGACCTATAGTGGAAAAAAAAATATGTTCAAATAAAAACTATACAGAAGCATTCTGTGAAACTTCTTCCTGATCTGTGCATTCAACTAACAGAGTTGAACCTCAGTTTTGATTGAGGAGATCTGAAACACTCTTTCTGTAGAAATTGGAAGTGGACATTAGGAGCGCTAAGGGGCTTACAGTGGACAAAGAATATCTTCAAATAAAAGCTACACAGAAGCCTTCTGTAAAATTTCTTTCTGATCTCTTCATTCAACTAACAGAGTTGAACCTTAGTTTTGATTGGGGAGTTGTGAAACACTCTTCCTGTAGAAACTGGAAGCGGACATTCGGGGTACTAATGGGCCTATAGTGGACAAAGGAATATCTTCAAATAAAAACTACACAGCAGCATTCTGTGAAACTTCTATCTAATCTGTGCATTCAACTTACAGAGTTGAAACTTGCTTTTGATTGAGGAGTTCTGAAACACTCTTTCTGTAGTAATTGCAAGCGGACATTCAGAGTGCTAATGGGCCCATAGTGGAAAAAGATACATCTTCAAATAAAAACTACACAGAAGCATTCTGTGAAACTTCTTTCTGATCTGCGCATTCAACTAACAGATTTAAATCTTAATTTTGATTGAGGAGTTCTGTAACACTCTTTCTGTAGAAACTGCAAGTGGACATTCGGAGCGCTAAGGGGTCTATTGTGGAAAAAGGAATATCTTCAAATAAAAACCACACAGAATCATTCTGTGAAACGTCTTTCGATCTGTGCATTCAGCTAAAACAGTTGAAGCTTACTTTTGATTGAGGAGTTCTGAAACACTCTTTCTCTAGATACTCCAAGCAGACATTCGGAGCGCTAAGAGGCCAATAGTGGAAAAAGGAATATCTTCAAATAAAAAATACACCGAAGCATTCTGTGAAGCTTCTTTCTGATCTGTACATTCAGCTAACAGAGTTGAACTTTACTTTTGATTGAGCAGTTCTGAAACATTCTGTAGAAGCTGGAAGATGACATTCAGAGCTCTAAGGGGCCTATAGTGGAAAAAGGAATATCTTCAACTAAAAACCACACAGAAGCATTCTGTGAAACATCTTTCTGACCTGTACATTCAACTATCAGAATAGAACCTTACTTTTGATTGAGGAGTTCTGAAACACTCTTTCTGTGGAAATTGGGTGCGGACATTCGGAGCGCTAATGTGCCTAGAGTGGACAAAGGAATATCTTCAAATAAAAGCCTCACTGAAGCATTCTGTGAAACTTCTTTCTGATCTGTGCATTAAACTAACAGAGTTGAACCTTACTTTTTCTTTGAGGAGTTCAGAAACACTCTTTTTGTAGAAACTGAAAGAGGACATTCGGAATGCTAAGGGGCCTATAGTGGAAAAAAGAATATCTTCAAATAAAAACCACACAGAAGCATTCTGTGAAACAGCTTTCTGATCTGTACATTCAACTAACATAGTAGAACCTTACTTTTGATTGAGCAGTTCTGAAACACTCTTTCTGTAGAAACTGCAATTGGACATTCGGAGCTCTAAGGGGCCTATCCTGGAAAAAGGTATATTTTCAAATAAAAACTACACAGAAGCATTCTGTGAAACATCTTTCTGATCTGTGCATTCAACTAACATAGGTGAACCTTAATTTTGATTGAGGAATTCTGAAACACTCTTTCTGTAGAAACTGGAAGTGGACATTCAGAGTGCTAAGGGGCCTATAGTGGAAAAGGAAATATCTTCAAATAAATACTACACAGAAGCATGCTGTGAAATCCGTTTCTGATCTGTGCATTCAACTAACAGAGTTGAACCTTACTTTTGGTTGAGGAATTTTGAAACTCTCTTTCTGTAGAAACGGCAAGCGGACATTCGGAGCGCTATGGGGCCTACAGTGGAAAAAGGAATATCCTCAAATAAAAACTACACAGAAGCATTCTGTGAAACTACTCTGATCTCTGCATTCTACTTACAGAGTTGAACCTTACTTTTTATTGAGCAGTTCCGAAACACTCTTTCTGTAGAAAGTGCAAGCGGACATTCGGAGCGCAATGGGGCCTACAGTGGAAAAAGGAATACCTTCAAATAAAAACTGCACAGAAGCATTCTGTGAAACCTCTTTCTGAAATGTGCATTCAACTAACTGAGTTGAACCTTACTTTTTCTTTGAGGAGTTCTGAAACACCCTTTGTGTGGAAACTGCAAGAGGACATTCGGAGCGCTGTAGGGCCTATAGTGGAAAAAGGATTATCTTCAAACAAAACTACACAGAAGCATTCTGTGGAACTTCTTTCTGATGGGTACATTCAAACAACAGAGTTGATCCTTACTTTTGATTGAGGAGTTATGAAACCCTCTTTTTGTAGAAACTGCAAGTGGCTATTCGGCACGCTAAATTGACTATAGTGGAAAAAGTAATATCTTCAAATAAAAACTACCCAGAAGGATTCTGTGCAACTTCTTTGTTATCTGTGCATTCAACTAACAGAGTTGAAGCTTACTTTTGATTGAGGAGTTGTGAAACACTCTTTCTGTAGAAACTGGAAGCAAACATTCAGAGCACTATAGGACTATATTGCAAAAAGGAATATCTTCAAATAAAAACTACACAGAATCATTCAGTAAAACTTCTTTAAATCAGAGCGTTCAACTAACAGAGTTGAAGCTTACTTTTGATTGAGGAGTTCTGAAAGTGTCTTTCTGTAGAAACTGCAATCGAACATTCGGAGCGCTAAGTGGACTACAGTGGAAAAAGGAATATCTTCAAATAAAAACTACACAGAAGCAATCTGCGAAGCTTCTTTCTGATCTGTGCATTCATCTAACAGAGATGAACCTTACTTTTGATTGACGAGTTCTGAAACACTCTTTCTTTAGATACTGCTAGCGGACATTCGGAGCGCTAACAGGCCTATAGTGGAAAAAGCAATATCTTCAAATAAAAACTACACAGAAGCATTCTGTGGAGCTTCTTTCTGATCTGTGCATTCAACTAATAGAGTTGAACCTTACTTTTGATTGAGGAGTTCTGAAACACTCTTTCTTTAGCAACTGCCAGTGGAAATTCGGAGTGCAAAGGGACCTATAGTGGAAAAAAAAATATGTTCAAATAAAAACTATACAGAAGCATTCTGTGAAACTTCTTCCTGATCTGTGCATTCAACTAACAGAGTTGAACCTCAGTTTTGATTGAGGAGATCTGAAACACTCTTTCTGTAGAAATTGGAAGTGGACATTAGGAGCGCTAAGGGGCTTACAGTGGACAAAGAATATCTTCAAATAAAAGCTACACAGAAGCCTTCTGTAAAATTTCTTTCTGATCTCTTCATTCAACTAACAGAGTTGAACCTTAGTTTTGATTGGGGAGTTGTGAAACACTCTTCCTGTAGAAACTGGAAGCGGACATTCGGGGTACTAATGGGCCTATAGTGGACAAAGGAATATCTTCAAATAAAAACTACACAGCAGCATTCTGTGAAACTTCTATCTAATCTGTGCATTCAACTTACAGAGTTGAAACTTGCTTTTGATTGAGGAGTTCTGAAACACTCTTTCTGTAGTAATTGCAAGCGGACATTCAGAGTGCTAATGGGCCCATAGTGGAAAAAGATACATCTTCAAATAAAAACTACACAGAAGCATTCTGTGAAACTTCTTTCTGATCTGCGCATTCAACTAACAGATTTAAATCTTAATTTTGATTGAGGAGTTCTGTAACACTCTTTCTGTAGAAACTGCAAGTGGACATTCGGAGCGCTAAGGGGTCTATTGTGGAAAAAGGAATATCTTCAAATAAAAACCACACAGAATCATTCTGTGAAACGTCTTTCGATCTGTGCATTCAGCTAAAACAGTTGAAGCTTACTTTTGATTGAGGAGTTCTGAAACACTCTTTCTCTAGATACTCCAAGCAGACATTCGGAGCGCTAAGAGGCCAATAGTGGAAAAAGGAATATCTTCAAATAAAAAATACACCGAAGCATTCTGTGAAGCTTCTTTCTGATCTGTACATTCAGCTAACAGAGTTGAACTTTACTTTTGATTGAGCAGTTCTGAAACATTCTGTAGAAGCTGGAAGATGCCATTCAGAGCTCTAAGGGGCCTATAGTGGAAAAAGGAATATCTTCAACTAAAAACCACACAGAAGCATTCTGTGAAACATCTTTCTGACCTGTACATTCAACTATCAGAATAGAACCTTACTTTTGATTGAGGAGTTCTGAAACACTCTTTCTGTGGAAATTGGGTGCGGACATTCGGAGCGCTAATGTGCCTAGAGTGGACAAAGGAATATCTTCAAATAAAAGCCTCACTGAAGCATTCTGTGAAACTTCTTTCTGATCTGTGCATTAAACTAACAGAGTTGAACCTTACTTTTTCTTTGAGGAGTTCAGAAACACTCTTTTTGTAGAAACTGAAAGAGGACATTCGGAATGCTAAGGGGCCTATAGTGGAAAAAAGAATATCTTCAAATAAAAACCACACAGAAGCATTCTGTGAAACAGCTTTCTGATCTGTACATTCAACTAACATAGTAGAACCTTACTTTTGATTGAGCAGTTCTGAAACACTCTTTCTGTAGAAACTGCAATTGGACATTCGGAGCTCTAAGGGGCCTATCCTGGAAAAAGGTATATTTTCAAATAAAAACTACACAGAAGCATTCTGTGAAACATCTTTCTGATCTGTGCATTCAACTAACATAGGTGAACCTTAATTTTGATTGAGGAATTCTGAAACACTCTTTCTGTAGAAACTGGAAGTGGACATTCAGAGTGCTAAGGGGCCTATAGTGGAAAAGGAAATATCTTCAAATAAATACTACACAGAAGCATGCTGTGAAATCCGTTTCTGATCTGTGCATTCAACTAACAGAGTTGAACCTTACTTTTGGTTGAGGAATTTTGAAACTCTCTTTCTGTAGAAACGGCAAGCGGACATTCGGAGCGCTATGGGGCCTACAGTGGAAAAAGGAATATCTTCAAATAAAAACTACACAGAAGCATTCTGTGAAACTACTCTGATCTCTGCATTCTACTTACAGAGTTGAACCTTACTTTTTATTGAGCAGTTCTGAAACACTCTTTCTGTAGAAAGTGCAAGCGGACATTCGGAGCGCAATGGGGCCTACAGTGGAAAAAGGAATACCTTCAAATAAAAACTGCACAGAAGCATTCTGTGAAACCTCTTTCTGAAATGTGCATTCAACTAACTGAGTTGAACCTTACTTTTTCTTTGAGGAGTTCTGAAACACCCTTTGTGTGGAAACTGCAAGAGGACATTCGGAGCGCTGTAGGGCCTATAGTGGAAAAAGGATTATCTTCAAACAAAACTCCACAGAAGCATTCTGTGGAACTTCTTTCTGATGGGTACATTCAAACAACAGAGTTGATCCTTACTTTTGATTGAGGAGTTATGAAACCCTCTTTTTGTAGAAACTGCAAGTGGCTATTCGGCACGCTAAATTGACTATAGTGGAAAAAGTAATATCTTCAAATAAAAACTACCCAGAAGGATTCTGTGCAACTTCTTTGTTATCTGTGCATTCAACTAACAGAGTTGAAGCTTACTTTTGATTGAGGAGTTGTGAAACACTCTTTCTGTAGAAACTGGAAGCAAACATTCAGAGCACTATAGGACTATATTGCAAAAAGGAATATCTTCAAATAAAAACTACACAGAATCATTCAGTAAAACTTCTTTAAATCAGAGCGTTCAACTAACAGAGTTGAAGCTTACTTTTGATTGAGGAGTTCTGAAAGTGTCTTTCTGTAGAAACTGCAATCGAACATTCGGAGCGCTAAGTGGACTACAGTGGAAAAAGGAATATCTTCAAATAAAAACTACACAGAAGCAATCTGCGAAGCTTCTTTCTGATCTGTGCATTCATCTAACAGAGATGAACCTTACTTTTGATTGACGAGTTCTGAAACACTCTTTCTTTAGATACTGCTAGCGGACATTCGGAGCGCTAACAGGCCTATAGTGGAAAAAGGAATATCTTCAAATAAAAACTACACAGAAGCATTCTGTGGAGCTCTTTCTGATCTGTGCATTCAACTAATAGAGTTGAACCTTACTTTTGATTGAGGAGTTCTGAAACACTCTTTCTTTAGCAACTGCCAGTGGAAATTCGGAGTGCAAAGGGACCTATAGTGGAAAAAAAAATATGTTCAAATAAAAACTATACAGAAGCATTCTGTGAAACTTCTTCCTGATCTGTGCATTCAACTAACAGAGTTGAACCTCAGTTTTGATTGAGGAGATCTGAAACACTCTTTCTGTAGAAATTGGAAGTGGACATTAGGAGCGCTAAGGGGCTTACAGTGGACAAAGAATATCTTCAAATAAAAGCTACACAGAAGCCTTCTGTAAAATTTCTTTCTGATCTCTTCATTCAACTAACAGAGTTGAACCTTAGTTTTGATTGGGGAGTTGTGAAACACTCTTCCTGTAGAAACTGGAAGCGGACATTCGGGGTACTAATGGGCCTATAGTGGACAAAGGAATATCTTCAAATAAAAACTACACAGCAGCATTCTGTGAAACTTCTATCTAATCTGTGCATTCAACTTACAGAGTTGAAACTTGCTTTTGATTGAGGAGTTCTGAAACACTCTTTCTGTAGTAATTGCAAGCGGACATTCAGAGTGCTAAAGGGCCCATAGTGGAAAAAGATACATCTTCAAATAAAAACTACACAGAAGCATTCTGTGAAACTTCTTTCTGATCTGCGCATTCAACTAACAGATTTAAATCTTAATTTTGGTTGAGGAGATCTGTAACACTCTTTCTGTAGAAACTGCAAGTGGACATTCGGAGCGCTAAGGGGTCGATTGTGGAAAAAGGAATATCTTCAAATAAAAACTACACAGAATCATTCTGTGAAACGTCTTTCGATCTGTGCATTCAGCTAAAACAGTTGAAGTTTACTTTTGATTGAGGAGTTCTGAAACACTCTTTCTGTAGATACTCCAAGCAGACATTCGGAGCGCTAAGAGGCCAATAGTGGAAAAAGGAATATCTTCAAATAAAAAATACACCGAAGCATTCTGTGAAACTACTCTGATCTCTGCATTCTACTTACAGAGTTGAACCTTACTTTTTATTGAGCAGTTCTGAAACACTCTTTCTGTAGAAAGTGCAAGCGGACATTCGGAGTGCAATGGGGCCTACAGTGGAAAAAGGAATACCTTCAAATAAAAACTGCACAGAAGCATTCTGTGAAACCTCTTTCTGAAATGTGCATTCAACTAACTGAGTTGAACCTTACTTTTTCTTTGAGGAGTTCTGAAACACCCTTTGTGTGGAAACTGCAAGAGGACATTCGGAGCGCTGTAGGGCCTATAGTGGAAAAAGGATTATCTTCAAACAAAACTCCACAGAAGCATTCTGTGGAACTTCTTTCTGATGGGTACATTCAAAGAACAGAGTTGATGCTTACTTTTATTGAGGAGTTATGAAACCCTCTTTTTGTAGAAACTGCAAGTGGATATTCGGCACGCTTAATTGACTATAGTGGAAAAAGTAATATCTTCAAATAAAAACTACCCAGAAGGATTCTGTGCAACTTCTTTGTTATCTGTGCATTCAACTAACAGAGTTGAAGCTTACTTTTGATTGAGGAGTTGTGAAACACTCTTTCTGTAGAAACTGGAAGCAAACATTCAGAGCACTATAGGACTATATTGCAAAAAGGAATATCTTCAAATAAAAACTACACAGAATCATTCAGTAAAACTTCTTTAAATCAGAGCGTTCAACTAACAGAGTTGAAGCTTACTTTTGATTGAGGAGTTCTGAAAGTGTCTTTCTGTAGAAACTGCAATCGAACATTCGGAGCGCTAAGTGGACTACAGTGGAAAAAGGAATATCTTCAAATAAAAACTGCACAGAAGCAATCTGCGAAGCTTCTTTCTGATCTGTGCATTCATCTAACAGAGATGAACCTTACTTTTGATTGACGAGTTCTGAAACACTCTTTCTTTAGATACTGCTAGCGGACATTCGGAGCGCTAACAGGCCTATAGTGGAAAAAGGAATATCTTCAAATAAAAACTACACAGAAGCATTCTGTGGAGCTTCTTTCTGATCTGTGCATTCAACTAATAGAGTTGAACCTTACTTTTGATTGAGGAGTTCTGAAACACTCTTTCTTTAGCAACTGCCAGTGGAAATTCGGAGTGCAAAGGGACCTATAGTGGAAAAAAAAATATGTTCAAATAAAAACTATACAGAAGCATTCTGTGAAACTTCTTCCTGATCTGTGCATTCAACTAACAGAGTTGAACCTCAGTTTAGATTGAGGAGATCTGAAACACTCTTTCTGTAGAAATTGGAAGTGGACATTAGGAGCGCTAAGGGGCTTACAGTGGACAAAGAATATCTTCAAATAAAAGCTACACAGAAGCCTTCTGTAAAATTTCTTTCTGATCTCTTCATTCAACTAAGAGAGTTGAACCTTAGTTTTGATTGGGGAGTTCTGAAACACTCTTCCTGTAGAAACTGGAAGCGGACATTCGGGGTACTAATGGGCCTAGAGTGGACAAAGGAATATCTTCAAATAAAAACTACACTGCAGCATTCTGTGAAACTTCTATCTAATCTGTGCATTCAACTTACAGAGTTGAAACTTGCTTTTGATTGAGGAGTTCTGAAACACTCTTTCTGTAGTAATTGCAAGCGGACATTCAGAGTGCTAATGGGCCCATAGTGGAAAAAGATACATCTTCAAATAAAAACTACAGAGAAGCATTCTGTGAAACTTCTTTCTGATCTGCGCATTCAACTAACAGATTTAAATCTTAATTTTGATTGAGGAGTTCTGTAACACTCTTTCTGTAGAAACTGCAAGTGGACATTCGGAGCGCTAAGGGGTCTATTGTGGAAAAAGGAATATCTTCAAATAAAAACCACACAGAATCATTCTGTGAAACGTCTTTCGATCTGTGCATTCAGCTAAAACGGTTGAAGCTTACTTTTGATTGAGGAGTTCTGAAACACTCTTTCTGTAGATACTCCAAGCAGACATTCGGAGCGCTAAGAGGCCAATAGTGGAAAAAGGAATATCTTCAAATAAAAAATACACCGAAGCATTCTGTGAAGCTTCTTTCTGATCTGTACATTCAGCTAACAGAGTTGAACTTTATTTTTGATTGAGCAGTTCTGAAACATTCTGTAGAAGCTGGAAGATGCCATTCAGAGCTCTAAGGGGCCTATAGTGGAAAAAGGAATATCTTCAACTAAAAACCACACAGAAGCATTCTGTGAAACATCTTTCTGACCTGTACATTCAACTATCAGAATAGAACCTTACTTTTGATTGAGGAGTTCTGAAACACTCTTTCTGTGGAAACTGGGTGCGGACATTCGGAGCGCTAATGTGCCTAGAGTGGACAAAGGAATATCTTCAAATAAAAACCTCACTGAAGCATTCTGTGAAACTTCTTTCTGATCTATGCATTAAACTAACAGAGTTGAACCTTACTTTTTCTTTGAGGAGTTCAGAAACACTCTTTCTGTAGAAACTGAAAGAGGACATTCGGAATGCTAAGGGGCCTATAGTGGAAAAAAGAATATCTTCAAATAAAAACCACACAGAAGCATTCTGTGAAACAGCTTTCTGATCTGTACATTCAACTAACATAGTAGAACCTTACTTTTGATTGAGCAGTTCTGAAACACTCTTTCTGTAGAAACTGCAATTGGACATTCGGAGCTCTAAGGGGCCTATCCTGGAAAAAGGTATATTTTCAAATAAAAACTACACAGAAGCATTCTGTGAAACATCTTTCTGATCTGTGCATTCAACTAACATAGGTGAACCTTAATTTTGATTGAGGAATTCTGAAACACTCTTTCTGTAGAAACTGGAAGTGGACATTCAGAGTGCTAAGGGGCCTATAGTGGAAAAGGAAATATCTTCAAATAAATACTACACAGAAGCATGCTGTGAAATCCGTTTCTGATCTGTGCATTCAACTAACAGAGTTGAACCTTACTTTTGGTTGAGGAATTTTGAAACTCTCTTTCTGTAGAAACGGCAAGCGGACATTCGGAGCGCTATGGGGCCTACAGTGGAAAAAGGAATATCCTCAAATAAAAACTACACAGAAGCATTCTGTGAAACTACTCTGATCTCTGCATTCTACTTACAGAGTTGAACCTTACTTTTTATTGAGCAGTTCTGAAACACTCTTTCTGTAGAAAGTGCAAGCGGACATTCGGAGCGCAATGGGGCCTACAGTGGAAAAAGGAATACCTTCAAATAAAAACTGCACAGAAGCATTCTGTGAAACCTCTTTCTGAAATGTGCATTCAACTAACGGAGTTGAACCTTACTTTTTCTTTGAGGAGTTCTGAAACACCATTTCTGTGGAAACTGCAAGAGGACATTCGGAGCGCTGTAGGGCCTATAGTGGAAAAAGGATTATCTTCAAACAAAACTACACAGAAGCATTCTGTGGAACCTCTTTCTGATGGGTACATTCAAAGAACAGAGTTGATACTTACTTTTGATTGAGGAGTTATGAAACCCTCTTTTTGTAGAAACTGCAAGTGGATATTCGGCACGCTAAATTGACTATAGTGGAAAAAGTAATATCTTCAAATAAAAACTACCCAGAAGGATTCTGTGCAACTTCTTTGTTATCTGTGCATTCAACTAACAGAGTTGAAGCTTACTTTTGATTGAGGAGTTGTGAAACACTCTTTCTGTAGAAACTGGAAGCAAACATTCAGAGCACTATAGGACTATATTGCAAAAAGGAATATCTTCAAATAAAAACTACACAGAATCATTCAGTAAAACTTCTTTAAATCAGAGCGTTCAACTAACAGAGTTGAAGCTTACTTTTGATTGAGGAGTTCTGAAAGTGTCTTTCTGTAGAAACTGCAATCGAACATTCGGAGCGCTAAGTGGACTACAGTGGAAAAAGGAATATCTTCAAATAAAAACTACACAGAAGCAATCTGCGAAGCTTCTTTCTGATCTGTGCATTCATCTAACAGAGATGAACCTTACTTTTGATTGACGAGTTCTGAAACACTCTTTCTTTAGATACTGCTAGCGGACATTCGGAGCGCTAACAGGCCTATAGTGGAAAAAGGAATATCTTCAAATAAAAACTACACAGAAGCATTCCGTGGAGCTTCTTTCTGATCTGTGCATTCAACTAATAGAGTTGAACCTTACTTTTGATTGAGGAGTTCTGAAACACTCTTTCTTTAGCAACTGCCAGTGGAAATTCGGAGTGCAAAGGGACCTATAGTGGAAAAAAAAATATGTTCAAATAAAAACTATACAGAAGCATTCTGTGAAACTTCTTCCTGATCTGTGCATTCAACTAACAGAGTTGAACCTCAGTTTTGATTGAGGAGATCTGAAACACTCTTTCTGTAGAAATTGGAAGTGGACGTTAGGAGCGCTAAGGGGCTTACAGTGGACAAAGAATATCTTCAAATAAAAGCTACACAGAAGCCTTCTGTAAAATTTCTTGCTGATCTCTTCATTCAACTAAGAGAGTTGAACCTTAGTTTTGATTGGGGAGTTCTGAAACACTCTTCCTGTAGAAACTGGAAGCGGACATTCGGGGT
Organism: Symphalangus syndactylus; assembly: GCF_028878055.3. NCBI lineage: Eukaryota > Metazoa > Chordata > Mammalia > Primates > Hylobatidae > Symphalangus > Symphalangus syndactylus. Next base: position 50,321,910 of record NC_072440.2, read on the forward strand.
ACTAATGGGCCTAGAGTGGACAAAGGAATATCTTCAAATAAAAACTACACAGCAGCATTCTGTGAAACTTCTATCTAATCTGTGCATTCAACTTACAGAGTTGAAACTTGCTTTTGATTGAGGAGTTCTGAAACACTCTTTCTGTAGTAATTGCAAGCGGACATTCAGAGTGCTAATGGGCCCATAGTGGAAAAAGATACATCTTCAAATAAAAACTACACAGAAGCATTCTGTGAAACTTCTTTCTGATCTGCGCATTCAACTAACAGATTTAAATCTTAATTTTGATTGAGGAGTTCTGTAACACTCTTTCTGTAGAAACTGCAAGTGGACATTCGGAGCGCTAAGGGGTCTATTGTGGAAAAAGGAATATCTTCAAATAAAAACCACACAGAATCATTCTGTGAAACTTCTTTCGATCTGTGCATTCAGCTAAAACAGTTGAAGCTTACTTTTGATTGAGGAGTTCTGAAACACTCTTTCTGTAGATACTCCAAGCAGACATTCGGAGCGCTAAGAGGCCAATAGTGGAAAAAGGAATATCTTCAAATAAAAAATACACCGAAGCATTCTGTGAAGCTTCTTTCTGATCTGTACATTCAGCTAACAGAGTTGAACTTTACTTTTGATTGAGCAGTTCTGAAACATTCTGTAGAAGCTGGAAGATGACATTCAGAGCTCTAAGGGGCCTATAGTGGAAAAAGGAATATCTTCAACTAAAAACCACACAGAAGCATTCTGTGAAACATCTTTCTGACCTGTACATTCAACTATCAGAATAGAAACTTACTTTTGATTGAGGAGTTCTGAAACACTCTTTCTGTGGAAACTGGGTGCAGACATTCGGAGCGCTAATGTGCCTAGAGTGGACAAAGGAATATCTTCAAATAAAAACCTCACTGAAGCATTCTGTGAAACTTCTTTCTGATCTGTGCATTAAACTAACAGAGTTGAACCTTACTTTTTCTTTGAGGAGTTCAGAAACACTCTTTCTGTAGAAACTGAAAGAGGACATTGGAATGCTAAGGGGCCTATAGTGGAAAAAAGAATATCTTCAAATAAAAACCACACAGAAGCATTCTGTGAAACAGCTTTCTGATCTGTACATTCAACTAACATAGTAGAAGCTTACTTTTGATTGAGCAGTTCTGAAACACTCTTTCTGTAGAAACTGCAATTGGACATTCGGAGCTCTAAGGGGCCTATCCTGGAAAAAGCTATATTTTCAAATAAAAACTACACAGAAGCATTCTGTGAAACATCTTTCTGATCTGTGCATTCAACTAACATAGGTGAACCGTAATTTTGATTGAGGAATTCTGAAACACTCTTTCTGTAGGAACTGGAAGTGGACATTCAGAGTGCTAAGGGGCCTATAGTGGAAAAGGAAATATCTTCAAATAAATACTACACAGAAGCATGCTGTGAAATCCGTTTCTGATCTGTGCATTCAACTAACAGAGTTGAACCTTACTTTTGGTTGAGGAATTTTGAAACTCTCTTTCTGTAGAAACGGCAAGCGGACATTCGGAGCGCTATGGGGCCTACAGTGGAAAAAGGAATATCTTCAAATAAAAACTACACAGAAGCATTCTGTGAAACTACTCTGATCTCTGCATTCTACTTACAGAGTTGAACCTTACTTTTATTGAGCAGTTCTGAAACACTCTTTCTGTAGAAAGTGCAAGCGGACATTCGGAGCGCAATGGGGCCTACAGTGGAAAAAGGAATACCTTCAAATAAAAACTGCACAGAAGCATTCTGTGAAACCTCTTTCTGAAATGTGCATTCAACTAACTGAGATGAACCTTACTCTTTCTTTGAGGAGTTCTGAAACACCCTTTGTGTGGAAACTGCAAGAGGACATTCGGAGTGCTAAAGGGCCTATAGTGGAAAAGGGATTATCTTCAAACAAAACTACACAGAAGCATTCTGTGGAACTTCTTTCTGATGGGTACATTCAAACAACAGAGTTGATCCTTACTTTTGATTGAGGAGTTATGAAACCCTCTTTTTGTAGAAACTGCAAGTGGATATTCGGCACGCTAAATTGACTATAGTGGAAAAAGTAATATCTTCAAATAAAAACTACCCAGAAGGATTCTGTGCAACTTCTTTGTTATCTGTGCATTCAACTAACAGAGTTGAAGCTTACTTTTGATTGAGGAGCTGTGAAACACTCTTTCTGTAGAAACTGGAAGCAAACATTCAGAGCACTATAGGACTATATTGCAAAAAGGAATATCTTCAAATGAAAACTACACAGAATCATTCAGTAAAACTTCTTTGAATCAGAGCGTTCAACTAACAGAGTTGAAGCTTACTTTTGATTGAGGAGTTCTGAAAGTGTCTTTCTGTAGAAACTGCAATCGAACATTCGGAGCGCTAAGTGGACTACAGTGGAAAAAGGAATATCTTCAAATAAAAACTACACAGAAGCAATCTGCGAAGCTTCTTTCTGATCTGTGCATTCATCTAACAGAGATGAACCTTACTTTTGATTGACGAGTTCTGAAACACTCTTTCTTTAGATACTGCTAGCGGACATTCGGAGCGCTAACAGGCCTATAGTGGAAAAAGGAATATCTTCAAATAAAAACTACACAGAAGCATTCTGTGGAGCTTCTTTCTGATCTGTGCATTCAACTAATAGAGTTGAACCTTACTTTTGATTGAGGAGTTCTGAAACACTCTTTCTTTAGCAACTGCCAGTGGAAATTCGGAGTGCAAAGGGACCTATAGTGGAAAAAAAAATATGTTCAAATAAAAACTATACAGAAGCATTCTGTGAAAATTCTTCCTGATCTGTGCATTCAACTAACAGAGTTGAACCTCAGTTTAGATTGAGGAGATCTGAAACACTCTTTCTGTAGAAATTGGAAGTGGACGTTAGGAGCGCTAAGGGGCTTACAATGGACAAACAATATCTTCAAATAAAAGCTACACAGAAGCCTTCTGTAAAATTTCTTTCTGATCTCTTCATTCAACTAACAGAGTTGAACCTTAGTTTTGATTGGGGAGTTGTGAAACACTCTTCCTGTAGAAACTGGAAGCGGACATTCGGGGTACTAATGGGCCTATAGTGGACAAAGGAATATCTTCAAATAAAAACTACACAGCAGCATTCTGTGAAACTTCTATCTAATCTGTGCATTCAACTTACAGAGTTGAAACTTGCTTTTGATTGAGGAGTTCTGAAACACTCTTTCTGTAGTAATTGCAAGCGGACATTCAGAGTGCTAATGGGCCCATAGTGGAAAAAGATACATCTTCAAATAAAAACTACACAGAAGCATTCTGTGAAACTTCTTTCTGATCTGCGCATTCAACTAACAGATTTAAATCTTAATTTTGATTGAGGAGTTCTGTAACACTCTTTCTGTAGAAACTGCAAGTGGACATTCGGAGCGCTAAGGGGTCTATTGTGGAAAAAGGAATATCTTCAAATAAAAACCACACAGAATCATTCTGTGAAACTTCTTTCGATCTGTGCATTCAGCTAAAACAGTTGAAGCTTACTTTTGATTGAGGAGTTCTGAAACACACTTTCTGTAGATACTCCAAGCAGACATTCGGAGCGCTAAGAGGCCAATAGTGGAAAAAGGAATATCTTCAAATAAAAAATACACCGAAGCATTCTGTGAAGCTTCTTTCTGATCTGTACATTCAGCTAACAGAGTTGAACTTTACTTTTGATTGAGCAGTTCTGAAACATTCTGTAGAAGCTGGAAGATGACATTCAGAGCTCTAAGGGGCCTATAGTGGAAAAAGGAATAACTTCCACTAAAAACCACACAGAAGCATTCTGTGAAACATCTTTCTGACCTGTACATTCAACTATCAGAATAGAACCTTACTTTTGATTGAGGAGTTCTGAAACACTCTTTCTGTGGAAACTGGGTGCGGACATTCGGAGCGCTAATGTGCCTAGAGTGGACAAAGGAATATCTTCAAATAAAAACCCCACTGAAGCATTCTGTGAAACTTCTTTCTGATCTGTGCATTAAACTAACAGAGTTGAACCTTACTTTTTCTTTGAGGAGTTCAGAAACACTCTTTCTGTAGAAACTGAAAGAGGACATTCGGAATGCTAAGGGGCCTATAGTGGAAAAAAGAATATCTTCAAATAAAAACCACACAGAAGCATTCTGTGAAACAGCTTTCTGATCTGTACATTCAACTAACATAGTAGAACCTTACTTTTGATTGAGCAGTTCTGAAACACTCTTTCTGTAGAAACTGCAATTGGACATTCGGAGCTCTAAGGGGCCTATCCTGGAAAAAGCTATATTTTCAAATAAAAACTACACAGAAGCATTCTGTGAAACATCTTTCTGATCTGTGCATTCAACTAACATAGGTGAACCTTAATTTTGATTGAGGAATTCTGAAACACTCTTTCTGTAGAAACTGGAAGTGGACATTCAGAGTGCTAAGGGGCCTATAGTGGAAAAGGAAATATCTTCAAATAAATACTACACAGAAGCATGCTGTGAAATCCGTTTCTGATCTGTGCATTCAACTAACAGAGTTGAACCTTACTTTTGGTGGAGGAATTTTGAAACTCTCTTTCTGTAGAAACGGCAAGCGGACATTCGGAGCGCTATGGGGCCTACAGTGGAAAAAGGAATATCTTCAAATAAAAACTACACAGAAGCATTCTGTGAAACTACTCTGATCTCTGCATTCTACTTACAGAGTTGAACCTTACTTTTTATTGAGCAGTTCTGAAACACTCTTTCTGTAGAAAGTGCAAGCAGACATTCGGAGCGCAATGGGGCCTACAGTGGAAAAAGGAATACCTTCAAATAAAAACTGCACAGAAGCATTCTGTGAAACCTCTTTCTGAAATGTGCATTCAACTAACTGAGATGAACCTTACTTTTTCTTTGAGGAGTTCTGAAACACCCTTTGTGTGGAAACTGCAAGAGGACATTCGGAGTGCTAAAGGGCCTATAGTGGAAAAGGGATTATCTTCAAACAAAACTACACAGAAGCATTCTGTGGAACTTCTTTCTGATGGGTACATTCAAACAACAGAGTTGATCCTTACTTTTGATTGAGGAGTTATGAAACCCACTTTTTGTAGAAACTGCAAGTGGATATTCGGCACGCTAAATTGACTATAGTGGAAAAAGTAATATCTTCAAATAAAAACTACCCAGAAGGATTCTGTGCAACTTCTTTGTTATCTGTGCATTCAACTAACAGAGTTGAAGCTTACTTTTGATTGAGGAGCTGTGAAACACTCTTTCTGTAGAAACTGGAAGCAAACATTCAGAGCACTATAGGACTATATTGCAAAAAGGAATATCTTCAAATGAAAACTACACAGAATCATTCAGTAAAACTTCTTTGAATCAGAGCGTTCAACTAACAGAGTTGAAGCTTACTTTTGATTGAGGAGTTCTGAAAGTGTCTTTCTGTAGAAACTGCAATCGAACATTCGGAGCGCTAAGTGGACTACAGTGGAAAAAGGAATATCTTCAAATAAAAACTACACAGAAGCAATCTGCGAAGCTTCTTTCTGATCTGTGCATTCATCTAACAGAGATGAACCTTACTTTTGATTGACGAGTTCTGAAACACTCTTTCTTTAGATACTGCTAGCGGACATTCGGAGCGCTAACAGGCCTATAGTGGAAAAAGGAATATCTTCAAATAAAAACTACACAGAAGCATTCTGTGGAGCTTCTTTCTGATCTGTGCATTCAACTAATAGAGTTGAACCTTACTTTTGATTGAGGAGTTCTGAAACACTCTTTCTTTAGCAACTGCCAGTGGAAATTCGGAGTGCAAAGGGACCTATAGTGGAAAAAAAAATATGTTCAAATAAAAACTATACAGAAGCATTCTGTGAAACTTCTTCCTGATCTGTGCATTCAACTAACAGAGTTGAACCTCAGTTTAGATTGAGGAGATCTGAAACACTCTTTCTGTAGAAATTGGAAGTGGACGTTAGGAGCGCTAAGGGGCTTACAATGGACAAACAATATCTTCAAATAAAAGCTACACAGAAGCCTTCTGTAAAATTTCTTTCTGATCTCTTCATTCAACTAACAGAGTTGAACCTTAGTTTTGATTGGGGAGTTGTGAAACACTCTTCCTGTAGAAACTGGAAGCGGACATTCGGGGTACTAATGGGACTATAGTGGACAAAGGAATATCTTCAAATAAAAACTACACAGCAGCATTCTGTGAAACTTCTATCTAATCTGTGCATTCAACTTACAGAGTTGAAACTTGCTTTTGATTGAGGAGTTCTGAAACACTCTTTCTGTAGTAATTGCAAGCGGACATTCAGAGTGCTAATGGGCCCATAGTGGAAAAAGATACATCTTCAAATAAAAACTACACAGAAGCATTCTGTGAAACTTCTTTCTGATCTGCGCATTCAACTAACAGATTTAAATCTTAATTTTGATTGAGGAGTTCTGTAACACTCTTTCTGTAGAAACTGCAAGTGGACATTCGGAGCGCTAAGGGGTCTATTGTGGAAAAAGGAATATCTTCAAATAAAAACCACACAGAATCATTCTGTGAAACTTCTTTCGATCTGTGCATTCAGCTAAAACAGTTGAAGCTTACTTTTGATTGAGGAGTTCTGAAACACACTTTCTGTAGATACTCCAAGCAGACATTCGGAGCGCTAAGAGGCCAATAGTGGAAAAAGGAATATCTTCAAATAAAAAATACACCGAAGCATTCTGTGAAGCTTCTTTCTGATCTGTACATTCAGCTAACAGAGTTGAACTTTACTTTTGATTGAGCAGTTCTGAAACATTCTGTAGAAGCTGGAAGATGACATTCAGAGCTCTAAGGGGCCTATAGTGGAAAAAGGAATATCTTCAACTAAAAACCACACAGAAGCATTCTGTGAAACATCTTTCTGACCTGTACATTCAACTATCAGAATAGAACCTTACTTTTGATTGAGGAGTTCTGAAACACTCTTTCTGTGGAAACTGGGTGCCGACATTCGGAGCGCTAATGTGCCTAGAGTGGACAAAGGAATATCTTCAAATAAAAACCTCACTGAAGAATTCTGTGAAACTTCTTTCTGATCTGTGCATTGAACTAGCAGAGTTGAACCTTACTTTTTCTTTGAGGAGTTCAGAAACACTCTTTCTGTAGAAACTGAAAGAGGACATTCGGAATGCTAAGGGGCCTATAGTGGAAAAAAGAATATCTTCAAATAAAAACCACACAGAAGCATTCTGTGAAACAGCTTTCTGATCTGTACATTCAACTAACATAGTAGAACCTTACTTTTGATTGAGCAGTTCTGAAACACTCTTTCTGTAGAAACTGCAATTGGACATTCGGAGCTCTAAGGGGCCTATCCTGGAAAAAGGTATATTTTCAAATAAAAACTACACAGAAGCATTCTGTGAAACATCTTTCTGATCTGTGCATTCAACTAACATAGGTGAACCTTAATTTTGATTGAGGAATTCTGAAACACTCTTTCTGTAGAAACTGGAAGTGGACATTCAGAGTGCTAAGGGGCCTATAGTGGAAAAGGAAATATCTTCAAATAAATACTACACAGAAGCATGCTGTGAAATCCGTTTCTGATCTGTGCATTCAACTAACAGAGTTGAACCTTACTTTTGGTTGAGGAATTTTGAAACTCTCTTTCTGTAGAAACTGCAAGCGGACATTCGGAGCGCTATGGGGCCTACAGTGGAAAAAGGAATATCTTCAAATAAAAACTACACAGAAGCATTCTGTGAAACTACTCTGATCTCTGCATTCTACTTACAGAGTTGAACCTTACTTTTTATTGAGCAGTTCTGAAACACTCTTTCTGTAGAAAGTGCAAGGGGACATTCGGAGCGCAATGGGGCCTACAGTGGAAAAAGGAATACCTTCAAATAAAAACTGCACAGAAGCATTCTGTGAAACCTCTTTCTGAAATGTGCATTCAACTAACTGAGTTGAACCTTACTTTTTCTTTGAGGAGTTCTGAAACACCCTTTGTGTGGAAACTGCAAGAGGACATTTGGAGCGCTAAAGGGCCTATAGTGGAAAAAGGAATATCTTCAAATAAAAAATACACCGAAGCATTCTGTGAAGCGTCTTTCTGATCTGTACATTCAGCTAACAGAGTTGAACTTTACTTTTGATTGAGCAGTTCTGAAACATTCTGTAGAAGCTGGAAGATGACATTCAGAGCTCTAAGGGACCTATAGTGGAAAAAGGAATATCTTCAACTAAAAACCACACAGAAGCATTCTGTGAAACATCTTTCTGACCTGTACATTCAACTATCAGAATAGAACCTTACTTTTGATTGAGGAGTTCTGAAACACTCTTTCTGTGGAAACTGGGTGCGGACATTCGGAGCGCTAATGTGCCTAGAGTGGACAAAGGAATATCTTCAAATAAAAACCTCACTGAAGCATTCTGTGAAACTTCTTTCTGATCTGTGCATTAAACTAACAGAGTTGAACCTTACTTTTTCTTTGAGGAGTTCAGAAACACTCTTTCTGTAGAAACTGAAAGAGGACATTCGGAATGCTAAGGGGCCTATAGTGGAAAAAAGAATATCTTCAAATAAAAACCACACAGAAGCATTCTGTGAAACAGCTTTCTGATCTGTACATTCAACTAACATAGTAGAACCTTACTTTTGATTGAGCAGTTCTGAAACACTCTTTCTGTAGAAACTGCAATTGGACATTCGGAGCTCTAAGGGGCCTATCCTGGAAAAAGGTATATTTTCAAATAAAAACTACACAGAAGCATTCTGTGAAACATCTTTCTGATCTGTGCATTCAACTAACATAGGTGAACCTTAATTTTGATTGAGGAATTCTGAAACACTCTTTCTGTAGAAACTGGAAGTGGACATTCAGAGTGCTAAGGGGCCTATAGTGGAAAAGGAAATATCTTCAAATAAATACTACACAGAAGCATGCTGTGAAATCCGTTTCTGATCTTTGCATTCAACTAACAGAGTTGAACCTTACTTTTGGTTGAGGAATTTTGAAACTCTCTTTCTGTAGAAACGGCAAGCGGACATTCGGAGCGCTATGGGGCCTACAGTGGAAAAAGGAATATCCTCAAATAAAAACTACACAGAAGCATTCTGTGAAACTACTCTGATCTCTGCATTCTACTTACAGAGTTGAACCTTACTTTTTATTGAGCAGTTCTGAAACACTCTTTCTGTAGAAAGTGCAAGCGGACATTCGGAGCGCAAGGGGCCTACAGTGCAAAAAGGAATACCTTCAAATAAAAACTGCACAGAAGCATTCTGTGAAACCTCTTTCTGAAATGTGCATTCAACTAACTGAGTTGAACCTTACTTTTTCTTTGAGGAGTTCTGAAACACCCTTTGTGTGGAAACTGCAAGAGGACATTCGGAGCGCTAAAGGGCCTATAGTGGAAAAAGGATTATCTTCAAACAAAACTACACAGAAGCATTATGTGGAACTTCTTTCTGATGGGTACATTCAAACAACAGAGTTGATCGTTACTTTTGATTGAGGAGTTATGAAACCCTCTTTTTGTAGAAACTGCAAGTGGATATTCGGCACGCTAAATTGACTATAGTGGAAAAAGTAATATCTTCAAATAAAAACTACCCAGAAGGATTCTGTGCAACTTCTTTGTTATCTGTGCATTCAACTAACAGAGTTGAAGCTTACTTTTGATTGAGGAGCTGTGAAACACTCTTTCTGTAGAAACTGGAAGCAAACATTCTGAGCACTATAGGACTATATTGCAAAAAGGAATATCTTCAAATGAAAACTACACAGAATCATTCAGTAAAACTTCTTTGAATCAGAGCGTTCAACTAACAGAGTTGAAGCTTACTTTTGATTGAGGAGTTCTGAAAGTGTCTTTCTGTAGAAACTGCAATCGAACATTCGGAGCGCTAAGTGGACTACAGTGGAAAAAGGAATATCTTCAAATAAAAACTACACAGAAGCAATCTGCGAAGCTTCTTTCTGATCTGTGCATTCATCTAACAGAGATGAACCTTACTTTTGATTGACGAGTTCTGAAACACTCTTTCTTTAGATACTGCTAGCGGACATTCGGAGCGCTAACAGGCCTATAGTGGAAAAAGGAATATCTTCAAATAAAAACTACACAGAAGCATTCTGTGGAGCTTCTTTCTGATCTGTGCATTCAACTAATAGAGTTGAACCTTACTTTTGATTGAGGAGTTCTGAAACACTCTTTCTTTAGCAACTGCCAGTGGAAATTCGGAGTGCAAAGGGACCTATAGTGGAAAAAAAAATATGTTCAAATAAAAACTATACAGAAGCATTCTGTGAAACTTCTTCCTGATCTGTGCATTCAACTAACAGAGTTGAACCTCAGTTTAGATTGAGGAGATCTGAAACACTCTTTCTGTAGAAATTGGAAGTGGACATTAGGAGCGCTAAGGGGCTTACAGTGGACAAACAATATCTTCAAATAAAAGCTACACAGAAGCCTTCTGTAAAATTTCTTTCTGATCTCTTCATTCAACTAACAGAGTTGAACCTTAGTTTTGATTGGGGAGTTGTGAAACACTCTTCCTGTAGAAACTGGAAGCGGACATTCGGGGTACTAATGGGCCTATAGTGGACAAAGGAATATCTTCAAATAAAAACTACACAGCAGCATTCTGTGAAACTTCTATCTAATCTGTGCATTCAACTTACAGAGTTGAAACTTGCTTTTGATTGAGGAGTTCTGAAACACTCTTTCTGTAGTAATTGCAAGCGGACATTCAGAGTGCTAATGGGCCCATAGTGGAAAAAGATACATCTTCAAATAAAAACTACACAGAAGCATTCTGGGAAACTTCTTTCTGATCTGCGCATTCAACTAACAGATTTAAATCTTAATTTTGATTGAGGAGTTCTGTAACACTCTTTCTGTAGAAACTGCAAGTGGACATTCGGAGCGCTAAGGGGTCTATTGTGGAAAAAGGAATATCTTCAAATAAAAACCACACAGAATCATTCTGTGAAACTTCTTTCGATCTGTGCATTCAGCTAAAACAGTTGAAGCTTACTTTTGATTGAGGAGTTCTGAAACACACTTTCTGTAGATACTCCAAGCAGACATTCGGAGCGCTAAGAGGCCAATAGTGGAAAAACTAATATCTTCAAATAAAAAATACACCGAAGCATTCTGTGAAGCTTCTTTCTGATCTGTACATTCAGCTAACAGAGTTGAACTTTACTTTTGATTGAGCAGTTCTGAAACATTCTGTAGAAGCTGGCAGATGACATTCAGAACTCTAAGGGGCCTATAGTGGAAAAAGGAATATCTTCAACTAAAAACCACACAGAAGCATTCTGTGAAACATCTTTCTGACCTGTACATTCAACTATCAGAATAGAACCTTACTTTTGATTGAGGAGTTCTGAAACACTCTTTCTGTGGAAACAGGGTGCAGACATTCGGAGCGCTAATGTGCCTAGAGTGGACAAAGGAATATCTTCAAATAAAAACCTCACTGAAGCATTCTGTGAAACTTCTTTCTGATCTGTGCATTGAACTAGCAGAGTTGAACCTTACTTTTTCTTTGAGGAGTTCAGAAACACTCTTTCTGTAGAAACTGAAAGAGGACATTCGGAATGCTAAGGGGCCTATAGTGGAAAAAAGAATATCTTCAAATAAAAACCACACAGAAGCATTCTGTGAAACAGCTTTCTGATCTGTACATTCAACTAACATAGTAGAACCTTACTTTTGATTGAGCAGTTCTGAAACACTCTTTCTGTAGAAACTGCAATTGGACATTCGGAGCTCTAAGGGGCCTATCCTGGAAAAAGGTATATTTTCAAATAAAAACTACACAGAAGCATTCTGTGAAACATCTTTCTGATCTGTGCATTCAACTAACATAGGTGAACCTTAATTTTGATTGAGGAATTCTGAAACACTCTTTCTGTAGAAACTGGAAGTGGACATTCAGAGTGCTAAGGGGCCTATAGTGGAAAAGGAAATATCTTCAAATAAATACTACACAGAAGCATGCTGTGAAATCCGTTTCTGATCTGTGCATTCAACTAACAGAGTTGAACCTTACTTTTGGTTGAGGAATTTTGAAACTCTCTTTCTGTAGAAACTGCAAGCGGACATTCGGAGCGCTATGGGTCCTACAGTGGAAAAAGGAATATATTTAAATAAAAACTACACAGAAGCATTCTGTGAAACTACTCTGATCTCTGCATTCTACTTACAGAGTTGAACCTTACTTTTTATTGAGCAGTTCTGAAACACTCTTTCTGTAGAAAGTGCAAGGGGACATTCGGAGCGCAATGGGGCCTACAGTGGAAAAAGGAATACCTTCAAATAAAAACTGCACAGAAGCATTCTGTGAAACCTCTTTCTGAAATGTGCATTCAACTAACTGAGTTGAACCTTACTTTTTCTTTGAGGAGTTCTGAAACACCCTTTGTGTGGAAACTGCAAGAGGACATTTGGAGCGCTAAAGGGCCTATAGTGGAAAAAGGAATATCTTCAAATAAAAAATACACCGAAGCATTCTGTGAAGCTTCTTTCTGATCTGTACATTCAGCTAACAGAGTTGAACTTTACTTTTGATTGAGCAGTTCTGAAACATTCTGTAGAAGCTGGAAGATGACATTCAGAGCTCTAAGGGACCTATAGTGGAAAAAGGAATATCTTCAACTAAAAACCACACAGAAGCATTCTGTGAAACATCTTTCTGACCTGTACATTCAACTATCAGAATAGAACCTTACTTTTGATTGAGGAGTTCTGAAACACTCTTTCTGTGGAAACTGGGTGCGGACATTCGGAGCGCTAATGTGCCTAGAGTGGACAAAGGAATATCTTCAAATAAAAACCTCACTGAAGCATTCTGTGAAACTTCTTTCTGATCTGTGCATTAAACTAACAGAGTTGAACCTTACTTTTTCTTTGAGGAGTTCAGAAACACTCTTTCTGTAGAAACTGAAAGAGGACATTCGGAATGCTAAGGGGCCTATAGTGGAAAAAAGAATATCTTCAAATAAAAACCACACAGAAGCATTCTGTGAAACAGCTTTCTGATCTGTACATTCAACTAACATAGTAGAACCTTACTTTTGATTGAGCAGTTCTGAAACACTCTTTCTGTAGAAACTGCAATTGGACATTCGGAGCTCTAAGGGGCCTATCCTGGAAAAAGGTATATTTTCAAATAAAAACTACACAGAAGCATTCTGTGAAACATCTTTCTGATCTGTGCATTCAACTAACATAGGTGAACCTTAATTTTGATTGAGGAATTCTGAAACACTCTTTCTGTAGAAACTGGAAGTGGACATTCAGAGTGCTAAGGGGCCTATAGTGGAAAAGGAAATATCTTCAAATAAATACTACACAGAAGCATGCTGTGAAATCCGTTTCTGATCTGTGCATTCAACTAACAGAGTTGAACCTTACTTTTGGTTGAGGAATTTTGAAACTCTCTTTCTGTAGAAACGGCAAGCGGACATTCGGAGCGCTATGGGGCCTACAGTGGAAAAAGGAATATCCTCAAATAAAAACTACACAGAAGCATTCTGTGAAACTACTCTGATCTCTGCATTCTACTTACAGAGTTGAACCTTACTTTTTATTGAGCAGTTCTGAAACACTCTTTCTGTAGAAAGTGCAAGCGGACATTCGGAGCGCAATGGGGCCTACAGTGGAAAAAGGAATACCTTCAAATAAAAACTGCACAGAAGCATTCTGTGAAACCTCTTTCTGAAATGTGCATTCAACTAACTGAGTTGAACCTTACTTTTTCTTTGAGGAGTTCTGAAACACCCTTTGTGTGGAAACTGCAAGAGGACATTCGGAGCGCTGTAGGGCCTATAGTGGAAAAAGGATTATCTTCAAACAAAACTACACAGAAGCATTCTGTGGAACTTCTTTCTGATGGGTACATTCAAAGAACAGAGTTGATCCTTACTTTTGATTGAGGAGTTATGAAACCCTCTTTTTGTAGAAACTGCAAGTGGATATTCGGCACGCTAAATTGACTATAGTGGAAAAAGTAATATCTTCAAATAAAAACTACCCAGAAGGATTCTGTGCAACTTCTTTGTTATCTGTGCATTCAACTAACAGAGTTGAAGCTTACTTTTGATTGAGGAGTTGTGAAACACTCTTTCTGTAGAAACTGGAAGCAAACATTCAGAGCACTATAGGACTATATTGCAAAAAGGAATATCTTCAAATAAAAACTACACAGAATCATTCAGTAAAACTTCTTTAAATCAGAGCGTTCAACTAACAGAGTTGAAGCTTACTTTTGATTGAGGAGTTCTGAAAGTGTCTTTCTGTAGAAACCGCAATCGAACATTCGGAGCGCTAAGTGGACTACAGTGGAAAAAGGAATATCTTCAAATAAAAACTACACAGAAGCAATCTGCGAAGCTTCTTTCTGATCTGTGCATTCATCTAACAGAGATGAACCTTACTTTTGATTGACGAGTTCTGAAAAACTCTTTCTTTAGATACTGCTAGCGGACATTCGGAGCGCTAACAGGCCTATAGTGGAAAAAGCAATATCTTCAAATAAAAACTACACAGAAGCATTCTGTGGAGCTTCTTTCTGATCTGTGCATTCAACTAATAGAGTTGAACCTTACTTTTGATTGAGGAGTTCTGAAACACTCTTTCTTAAGCAACTGCCAGTGGAAATTCGGAGTGCAAAGGGACCTATAGTGGAAAAAAAAATATGTTCAAATAAAAACTATACAGAAGCATTCTGTGAAACTTCTTCCTGATCTGTGCATTCAACTAACAGAGTTGAACCTCAGTTTTGATTGAGGAGATCTGAAACACTCTTTCTGTAGAAATTGGAAGTGGACATTAGGAGCGCTAAGGGGCTTACAGTGGACAAAGAATATCTTCAAATAAAAGCTACACAGAAGCCTTCTGTAAAATTTCTTTCTGATCTCTTCATTCAACTAACAGAGTTGAACCTTAGTTTTGATTGGGGAGTTGTGAAACACTCTTCCTGTAGAAACTGGAAGCGGACATTCGGGGTACTAATGGTCCTAGAGTGGACAAAGGAATATCTTCAAATAAAAACTACACAGCAGCATTCTGTGAAACTTCTATCTAATCTGTGCATTCAACTTACAGAGGTGAAACTTGCTTTTGATTGAGGAGTTCTGAAACACTCTTTCTGTAGTAATTGCAAGCGGACATTCAGAGTGCTAATGGGCCCATAGTGGAAGAAGATACATCTTCAAATAAAAACTACACAGAAGCATTCTGTGAAACTTCTTTCTGATCTGCGCATTCAACTAACAGATTTAAATCTTAATTTTGATTGAGGAGTTCTGTAACACTCTTTCTGTAGAAACTGCAAGTGGACATTCGGAGCGCTAAGGGGTCTATTGTGGAAAAAGGAATATCTTCAAATAAAAACCACACAGAATCATTCTGTGAAACGTCTTTCGATCTGTGCATTCAGCTAAAACAGTTGAAGCTTACTTTTGATTGAGGAGTTCTGAAAGTGTCTTTCTGTAGAAACTGCAATCGAACATTCGGAGCGCTAAGTGGACTACAGTGGAAAAAGGAATATCTTCAAATAAAAACTACACAGAAGCAATCTGCGAAGCTTCTTTCTGATCTGTGCATTCATCTAACAGAGATGAACCTTACTTTTGATTGACGAGTTCTGAAACACTCTTTCTTTAGATACTGCTAGCGGACATTCGGAGCGCTAACAGGCCTATAGTGGAAAAAGGAATATCTTCAAATAAAAACTATACAGAAGCATTCTGTGGAGCTTCTTTCTGATCTGTGCATTCAACTAATAGAGTTGAACCTTACTTTTGATTGAGGAGTTCTGAAACACTCTTTCTTTAGCAACTGCCAGTGGAAATTCGGAGTGCAAAGGGACCTATAGTGGAAAAAAAAATATGTTCAAATAAAAACTATACAGAAGAATTCTGTGAAACTTCTTCCTGATCTGTGCATTCAACTAACAGAGTTGAACCTCAGTTTAGATTGAGGAGATCTGAAACACTCTTTCTGTAGAAATTGGAAGTGGACATTAGGAGCGCTAAGGGGCTTACAGTGGACAAAGAATATCTTCAAATAAAAGCTACACAGAAGCCTTCTGTAAAATTTCTTTCTGATCTCTTCATTCAAATAACAGAGTTGAACCTTAGTTTTGATTGGGGAGTTGTGAAACACTCTTCCTGTAGAAACTGGAAGCGGACATTCGGGGTACTAATGGGACTATAGTGGACAAAGGAATATCTTCAAATAAAAACTACACAGCAGCATTCTGTGAAACTTCTATCTAATCTGTGCATTCAACTTACAGAGTTGAAACTTGCTTTTGATTGAGGAGTTCTGAAACACTCTTTCTGTAGTAATTGCAAGCGGACATTCAGAGTGCTAATGGGCCCATAGTGGAAAAAGATACATCTTCAAATAAAAACTACACAGAAGCATTCTGTGAAACTTCTTTCTGATCTGCGCATTCAACTAACAGATTTAAATCTTAATTTTGATTGAGGAGTTCTGTAACACTCTTTCTGTAGAAACTGCAAGTGGACATTCTGAGCGCTAAGGGGTCTATTGTGGAAAAAGGAATATCTTCAAATAAAAACCACACAGAATCATTCTGTGAAACTTCTTTCGATCTGTGCATTCAGCTAAAACAGTTGAAGCTTACTTTTGATTGAGGAGTTCTGAAACACTCTTTCTGTAGATACTCCAAGCAGACATTCGGAGCGCTAAGAGGCCAATAGTGGAAAAAGGAATATCTTCAAATAAAAAATACACCGAAGCATTCTGTGAAGCTTCTTTCTGATCTGTACATTCAGCTAACAGAGTTGAACTTTACTTTTGATTGAGCAGTTCTGAAACATTCTGTAGAAGCTGGAAGATGACATTCAGAGCTCTAAGGGGCCTATAGTGGAAAAAGGAATATCTTCAACTAAAAACCACACAGAAGCATTCTGTGAAACATCTTTCTGACCTGTACATTCAACTATCAGAATAGAACCTTACTTTTGATTGAGGAGTTCTGAAACACTCTTTCTGTGGAAACTGGGTGCAGACATTCGGAGCGCTAATGTGCCTAGAGTGGACAAAGGAATATCTTCAAATAAAAACCTCACTGAAGCATTCTGTGAAACTTCTTTCTGATCTGTGCATTAAACTAACAGAGTTGAACCTTACTTTTTCTTTGAGGAGTTCAGAAACACTCTTTCTGTAGAAACTGAAAGAGGACATTGGAATGCTAAGGGGCCTATAGTGGAAAAAAGAATATCTTCAAATAAAAACCACACAGAAGCATTCTGTGAAACAGCTTTCTGATCTGTACATTCAACTAACATAGTAGAACCTTACTTTTGATTGAGCAGTTCTGAAACACTCTTTCTGTAGAAACTGCAATTGGACATTCGGAGCTCTAAGGGGCCTATCCTGGAAAAAGGTATATTTTCAAATAAAAACTACACAGAAGCATTCTGTGAAACATCTTTCTGATCTGTGCATTCAACTAACATAGGTGAACCTTAATTTTGATTGAGGAATTCTGAAACACTCTTTCTGTAGAAACTGGAAGTGGACATTCAGAGTGCTAAGGGGCCTATAGTGGAAAAGGAAATATCTTCAAATAAATACTACACAGAAGCATGCTGTGAAATCCGTTTCTGATCTGTGCATTCAACTAACAGAGTTGAACCTTACTTTTGGTTGAGGAATTTTGAAACTCTCTTTCTGTAGAAACGGCAAGCGGACATTCGGAGCGCTATGGGGCCTACAGTGGAAAAAGGAATATCTTCAAATAAAAACTACACAGAAGCATTCTGTGAAACTACTCTGATCTCTGCATTCTACTTACAGAGTTGAACCTTACTTTTTATTGAGCAGTTCTGAAACACTCTTTCTGTAGAAAGTGCAAGCGGACATTCGGAGCGCAATGGGGCCTACAGTGGAAAAAGGAATACCTTCAAATAAAAACTGCACAGAAGCATTCTGTGAAACCTCTTTCTGAAATGTGCATTCAACTAACTGAGATGAACCTTACTTTTTCTTTGAGGAGTTCTGAAACACCCTTTGTGTGGAAACTGCAAGAGGACATTCGGAGTGCTAAAGGGCCTATAGTGGAAAAGGGATTATCTTCAAACAAACTACACAGAAGCATTCTGTGGAACTTCTTTCTGATGGGTACATTCAAACAACAGAGTTGATCCTTACTTTTGATTGAGGAGTTATGAAACCCTCTTTTTGTAGAAACTGCAAGTGGATATTCGGCACGCTAAATTGACTATAGTGGAAAAAGTAATATCTTCAAATAAAAACTACCCAGAAGGATTCTGTGCAACTTCTTTGTTATCTGTGCATTCAACTAACAGAGTTGAAGCTTACTTTTGATTGAGGAGCTGTGAAACACTCTTTCTGTAGAAACTGGAAGCAAACATTCAGAGCACTATAGGACTATATTGCAAAAAGGAATATCTTCAAATGAAAACTACACAGAATCATTCAGTAAAACTTCTTTGAATCAGAGCGTTCAACTAAGAGAGTTGAAGCTTACTTTTGATTGAGGAGTTCTGAAAGTGTCTTTCTGTAGAAACTGCAATCGAACATTCGGAGCGCTAAGTGGACTACAGTGGAAAAAGGAATATCTTCAAATAAAAACTACACAGAAGCAATCTGCGAAGCTTCTTTCTGATCTGTGCATTCATCTAACAGAGATGAACCTTACTTTTGATTGACGAGTTCTGAAACACTCTTTCTTTAGATACTGCTAGCGGACATTCGGAGCGCTAACAGGCCTATAGTGGAAAAAGGAATATCTTCAAATAAAAACTACACAGAAGCATTCTGTGGAGCTTCTTTCTGATCTGTGCATTCAACTAATAGAGTTGAACCTTACTTTTGATTGAGGAGTTCTGAAACACTCTTTCTTTAGCAACTGCCAGTGGAAATTCGGAGTGCAAAGGGACCTATAGTGGAAAAAAAAATATGTTCAAATAAAAACTATACAGAAGCATTCTGTGAAACTTCTTCCTGATCTGTGCATTCAACTAACAGAGTTGAACCTCAGTTTAGATTGAGGAGATCTGAAACACTCTTTCTGTAGAAATTGGAAGTGGACGTTAGGAGCGCTAAGGGGCTTACAATGGACAAAGAATATCTTCAAATAAAAGCTACACAGAAGCCTTCTGTAAAATTTCTTTCTGATCTCTTCATTCAACTAACAGAGTTGAACCTTAGTTTTGATTGGGGAGTTGTGAAACACTCTTCCTGTAGAAACTGGAAGCGGACATTCGGGGTACTAATGGGCCTATAGTGGACAAAGGAATATCTTCAAATAAAAACTACACAGCAGCATTCTGTGAAACTTCTATCTAATCTGTGCATTCAACTTACAGAGTTGAAACTTGCTTTTGATTGAGGAGTTCTGAAACACTCTTTCTGTAGTAATTGCAAGCGGACATTCAGAGTGCTAATGGGCCCATAGTGGAAAAAGATACATCTTCAAATAAAAACTACACAGAAGCATTCTGTGAAACTTCTTTCTGATCTGCGCATTCAACTAACAGATTTAAATCTTAATTTTGATTGAGGAGTTCTGTAACACTCTTTCTGTAGAAACTGCAAGTGGACATTCGGAGCGCTAAGGGGTCTATTGTGGAAAAAGGAATATCTTCAAATAAAAACCACACAGAATCATTCTGTGAAACTTCTTTCGATCTGTGCATTCAGCTAAAACAGTTGAAGCTTACTTTTGATTGAGGAGTTCTGAAACACACTTTCTGTAGATACTCCAAGCAGACATTCGGAGCGCTAAGAGGCCAATAGTGGAAAAAGGAATATCTTCAAATAAAAAATACACCGAAGCATTCTGTGAAGCTTCTTTCTGATCTGTACATTCAGCTAACAGAGTTGAACTTTACTTTTGATTGAGCAGTTCTGAAACATTCTGTAGAAGCTGGAAGATGACATTCAGAGCTCTAAGGGGCCTATAGTGGAAAAAGGAATATCTTCAACTAAAAACCACACAGAAGCATTCTGTGAAACATCTTTCTGACCTGTACATTCAACTATCAGAATAGAACATTACTTTTGATTGAGGAGTTCTGAAACACTCTTTCTGTGGAAACTGGGTGCCGACATTCGGAGCGCTAATGTGCCTAGAGTGGACAAAGGAATATCTTCAAATAAAAACCTCACTGAAGCATTCTGTGAAACTTCTTTCTGATCTGTGCATTGAACTAGCAGAGTTGAACCTTACTTTTTCTTTGAGGAGTTCAGAAACACTCTTTCTGTAGAAACTGAAAGAGGACATTCGGAATGCTAAGGGGCCTATAGTGGAAAAAAGAATATCTTCAAATAAAAACCACACAGAAGCATTCTGTGAAACAGCTTTCTGATCTGTACATTCAACTAACATAGTAGAACCTTACTTTTGATTGAGCAGTTCTGAAACACTCTTTCTGTAGAAACTGCAATTGGACATTCGGAGCTCTAAGGGGCCTATCCTGGAAAAAGGTATATTTTCAAATAAAAACTACACAGAAGCATTCTGTGAAACATCTTTCTGATCTGTGCATTCAACTAACATAGGTGAACCTTAATTTTGATTGAGGAATTCTGAAACACTCTTTCTGTAGAAACTGGAAGTGGACATTCAGAGTGCTAAGGGGCCTATAGTGGAAAAGGAAATATCTTCAAATAAATACTACACAGAAGCATGCTGTGAAATCCGTTTCTGATCTGTGCATTCAACTAACAGAGTTGAACCTTACTTTTGGTTGAGGAATTTTGAAACTCTCTTTCTGTAGAAACTGCAAGCGGACATTCGGAGCGCTATGGGGCCTACAGTGGAAAAAGGAATATCTTCAAATAAAAACTACACAGAAGCATTTTTGAAACTACTCTGATCTCTGCATTCTACTTACAGAGTTGAACCTTACTTTTTATTGAGCAGTTCTGAAACACTCTTTCTGTAGAAAGTGCAAGGGGACATTCGGAGCGCAATGGGGCCTACAGTGGAAAAAGGAATACCTTCAAATAAAAACTGCACAGAAGCATTCTGTGAAACCTCTTTCTGAAATGTGCATTCAACTAACTGAGTTGAACCTTACTTTTTCTTTGAGGAGTTCTGAAACACCCTTTGTGTGGAAACTGCAAGAGGACATTTGGAGCGCTAAAGGGCCTATAGTGGAAAAAGGAATATCTTCAAATAAAAAATACACCGAAGCATTCTGTGAAGCTTCTTTCTGATCTGTACATTCAGCTAACAGAGTTGAACTTTACTTTTGATTGAGCAGTTCTGAAACATTCTGTAGAAGCTGGAAGATGACATTCAGAGCTCTAAGGGACCTATAGTGGAAAAAGGAATATCTTCAACTAAAAACCACACAGAAGCATTCTGTGAAACATCTTTCTGACCTGTACATTCAACTATCAGAATAGAACCTTACTTTTGATTGAGGAGTCCTGAAACACTCTTTCTGTGGAAACTGGGTGCGGACATTCGGAGCGCTAATGTGCCTATAGTGGACAAAGGAATATCTTCAAATGAAAACCTCACTGAAGCATTCTGTGAAACTTCTTTCTGATCTGTGCATTAAACTAACAGAGTTGAACCTTACTTTTTCTTTGAGGAGTTCAGAAACACTCTTTCTGTAGAAACTGAAAGAGGACATTCGGAATGCTAAGGGGCCTATAGTGGAAAAAAGAATATCTTCAAATAAAAACCACACAGAAGCATTCTGTGAAACAGCTTTCTGATCTGTACATTCAACTAACATAGTAGAACCTTACTTTTGATTGAGCAGTTCTGAAACACTCTTTCTGTAGAAACTGCAATTGGACATTCGGAGCTCTAAGGGGCCTATCCTGGAAAAAGGTATATTTTCAAATAAAAACTACACAGAAGCATTCTGTGAAACATCTTTCTGATCTGTGCATTCAACTAACATAGGTGAACCTTAATTTTGATTGAGGAATTCTGAAACACTCTTTCTGTAGAAACTGGAAGTGGACATTCAGAGTGCTAAGGGGCCTATAGTGGAAAAGGAAATATCTTCAAATAAATACTACACAGAAGCATGCTGTGAAATCCGTTTCTGATCTTTGCATTCAACTAACAGAGTTGAACCTTACTTTTGGTTGAGGAATTTTGAAACTCTCTTTCTGTAGAAACGGCAAGCGGACATTCGGAGCGCTATGGGGCCTACAGTGGAAAAAGGAATATCCTCAAATAAAAACTACACAGAAGCATTCTGTGAAACTACTCTGATCTCTGCATTCTACTTACAGAGTTGAACCTTACTTTTTATTGAGCAGTTCTGAAACACTCTTTCTGTAGAAAGTGCAAGCGGACATTCGGAGCGCAAGGGGCCTACAGTGCAAAAAGGAATACCTTCAAATAAAAACTGCACAGAAGCATTCTGTGAAACCTCTTTCTGAAATGTGCATTCAACTAACTGAGTTGAACCTTACTTTTTCTTTGAGGAGTTCTGAAACACCCTTTGTGTGGAAACTGCAAGAGGACATTCGGAGCGCTGAAGGGCCTATAGTGGAAAAAGGATTATCTTCAAACAAAACTACACAGAAGCATTCTGTGGAACTTCTTTCTGATGGGTACATTCAAACAACAGAGTTGATCCTTACTTTTGATTGAGGAGTTATGAAACCCTCTTTTTGTAGAAACTGCAAGTGGATATTCGGCACGCTAAATTGACTATAGTGGAAAAAGTAATATCTTCAAATAAAAACTACCCAGAAGGATTCTGTGCAACTTCTTTGTTATCTGTGCATTCAACTAACAGAGTTGAAGCTTACTTTTGATTGAGGAGCTGTGAAACACTCTTTCTGTAGAAACTGGAAGCAAACATTCAGAGCACTATAGGACTATATTGCAAAAAGGAATATCTTCAAATGAAAACTACACAGAATCATTCAGTAAAACTTCTTTGAATCAGAGCGTTCAACTAACAGAGTTGAAGCTTACTTTTGATTGAGGAGTTCTGAAAGTGTCTTTCTGTAGAAACTGCAATCGAACATTCGGAGCGCTAAGTGGACTACAGTGGAAAAAGGAATATCTTCAAATAAAAACTACACAGAAGCAATCTGCGAAGCTTCTTTCTGATCTGTGCATTCATCTAACAGAGATGAACCTTACTTTTGATTGACGAGTTCTGAAACACTCTTTCTTTAGATACTGCTAGCGGACATTCGGAGCGCTAACAGGCCTATAGTGGAAAAAGGAATATCTTCAAATAAAAACTACACAGAAGCATTCTGTGGAGCTTCTTTCTGATCTGTGCATTCAACTAATAGAGTTGAACCTTACTTTTGATTGAGGAGTTCTGAAACACTCTTTCTTTAGCAACTGCCAGTGGAAATTCGGAGTGCAAAGGGACCTATAGTGGAAAAAAAAATATGTTCAAATAAAAACTATACAGAAGCATTCTGTGAAACTTCTTCCTGATCTGTGCATTCAACTAACAGAGTTGAACCTCAGTTTTGATTGAGGAGATCTGAAACACTCTTTCTGTAGAAATTGGAAGTGGACATTAGGAGCGCTAAGGGGCTTACAGTGGACAAAGAATATCTTCAAATAAAAGCTACACAGAAGCCTTCTGTAAAATTTCTTTCTGATCTCTTCATTCAACTAACAGAGTTGAACCTTAGTTTTGATTGGGGAGTTGTGAAACACTCTTCCTGTAGAAACTGGAAGCGGACATTCGGGGTACTAATGGGCCTATAGTGGACAAAGGAATATCTTCAAATAAAAACTACACAGCAGCATTCTGTGAAACTTCTATCTAATCTGTGCATTCAACTTACAGAGTTGAAACTTGCTTTTGATTGAGGAGTTCTGAAACACTCTTTCTGTAGTAATTGCAAGCGGACATTCAGAGTGCTAATGGGCCCACAGTGGAAAAAGATACATCTTCAAATAAAAACTACACAGAAGCATTCTGTGAAACTTCTTTCTGATCTGCGCATTCAACTAACAGATTTAAATCTTAATTTTGATTGAGGAGTTCTGTAACACTCTTTCTGTAGAAACTGCAAGTGGACATTCGGAGCGCTAAGGGGTCTATTGTGGAAAAAGGAATATCTTCAAATAAAAACCACACAGAATCATTCTGTGAAACGTCTTTCGATCTGTGCATTCAGCTAAAACAGTTGAAGCTTACTTTTGATTGAGGAGTTCTGAAACACTCTTTCTGTAGATACTCCAAGCAGACATTCGGAGCGCTAAGAGGCCAATAGTGGAAAAAGGAATATCTTCAAATAAAAAATACACCGAAGCATTCTGTGAAGCTTCTTTCTGATCTGTACATTCAGCTAACAGAGTTGAACTTTATTTTTGATTGAGCAGTTCTGAAACATTCTGTAGAAGCTGGAAGATGCCATTCAGAGCTCTAAGGGGCCTATAGTGGAAAAAGGAATATCTTCAACTAAAAACCACACAGAAGCATTCTGTGAAACATCTTTCTGACCTGTACATTCAACTATCAGAATAGAACCTTACTTTTGATTGAGGAGTTCTGAAACACTCTTTCTGTGGAAACTGGGTGCGGACATTCGGAGCGCTAATGTGCCTAGAGTGGACAAAGGAATATCTTCAAATAAAAACCTCACTGAAGCATTCTGTGAAACTTCTTTCTGATCTGTGCATTAAACTAACAGAGTTGAACCTTACTTTTTCTTTGAGGAGTTCAGAAACACCCTTTCTGTAGAAACTGAAAGAGGACATTCGGAATGCTAAGGGGCCTATAGTGGAAAAAAGAATATCTTCAAATAAAAACCACACAGAAGCATTCTGTGAAACAGCTTTCTGATCTGTACATTCAACTAACATAGTAGAACCTTACTTTTGATTGAGCAGTTCTGAAACACTCTTTCTGTAGAAACTGCAATTGGACATTCGGAGCTCTAAGGGGCCTATCCTGGAAAAAGGTATATTTTCAAATAAGAACTACACAGAAGCATTCTGTGAAACATCTTTCTGATCTGTGCATTCAACTAACATAGGTGAACCTTAATTTTGATTGAGGAATTCTGAAACACTCTTTCTGTAGAAACTGGAAGTGGACATTCAGAGTGCTAAGGGGCCTATAGTGGAAAAGGAAATATCTTCAAATAAATACTACACAGAAGCATGCTGTGAAATCCGTTTCTGATCTGTGCATTCAACTAACAGAGTTGAACCTTACTTTTGGTTGAGGAATTTTGAAACTCTCTTTCTGTAGAAACGGCAAGCGGACATTCGGAGCGCTATGGGGCCTACAGTGGAAAAAGGAATATCTTCAAATAAAAACTACACAAAAGCATTCTGTGAAACTACTCTGATCTCTGCATTCTACTTACAGAGTTGAACCTTACTTTTTATTGAGCAGTTCTGAAACACTCTTTCTGTAGAAAGTGCAAGCGGACATTCGGAGCGCAATGGGGCCTACAGTGGAAAAAGGAATATCTTCAAATAAAAACTGCACAGAAGCATTCTGTGAAACCCCTTTCTGAAATGTGCATTCAACTAACTGAGTTGAACCTTACTTTCTCTTTGAGGAGTTCTGAAACACCCTTTGTGTGGAAACTGCAAGAGAACATACGGAGCGCTAAAGGGCCTATAGTTGAAAAAGGAATATCTTCAAATAAAAAATACACCGAAGAATTCTGTGAAGCTTCTTTCTGATCTGTACATTCAGCTAACAGAGTTGAACTTTACTTTTGATTGAGCAGTTCTGAAACATTCTGTAGAAGCCGGAAGATGACATTCAGAGCTCTAAGGGACCTATAGTGGAAAAAGGAATATCTTCAACTAAAAACCACACAGAAGCATTCTGTGAAACATCTTTCTGACCTGTACATTCAACTATCAGAATAGAACCTTACTTTTGATTGAGGAGTTCTGAAACACTCTTTCTGTGGAAACTGGGTGCGGACATTCGGAGCGCTAATGTGCCTAGAGTGGACAAAGGAATATCTTCAAATAAAAACCTCACTGAAGCATTCTGTGAAACTTCTTTCTGATCTGTGCATTAAACTAACAGAGTTGAACCTTACTTTTTCTTTGAGGAGTTCAGAAACACTCTTTCTGTAGAAACTGAAAGAGGACATTCGGAATGCTAAGGGGCCTATAGTGGAAAAAAGAATATCTTCAAATAAAAACCACACAGAAGCATTCTGTGAAACAGCTTTCTGATCTGTACATTCAACTAACATAGTAGAACCTTACTTTTGATTGAGCAGTTCTGAAACACTCTTTCTGTAGAAACTGCAATTGGACATTCGGAGCTCTAAGGGGCCTATCCTGGAAAAAGGTATATTTTCAAATAAAAACTACACAGAAGCATTCTGTGAAACATCTTTCTGATCTGTGCATTCAACTAACATAGGTGAACCTTAATTTTGATTGAGGAATTCTGAAACACTCTTTCTGTAGAAACTGGAAGTGGACATTCAGAGTGCTAAGGGGCCTATAGTGGAAAAGGAAATATCTTCAAATAAATACTACACAGAAGCATGCTGTGAAATCCGTTTCTGATCTGTGCATTCAACTAACAGAGTTGAACCTTACTTTTGGTTGAGGAATTTTGAAACTCTCTTTCTGTAGAAACGGCAAGCGGACATTCGGAGCGCTATGGGGCCTACAGTGGAAAAAGGAATATCCTCAAATAAAAACTACACAGAAGCATTCTGTGAAACTACTCTGATCTCTGCATTCTACTTACAGAGTTGAACCTTACTTTTTATTGAGCAGTTCTGAAACACTCTTTCTGTAGAAAGTGCAAGCGGACATTCGGAGCGCAATGGGGCCTACAGTGGAAAAAGGAATACCTTCAAATAAAAACTGCACAGAAGCATTCTGTGAAACCTCTTTCTGAAATGTGCATTCAACTAACTGAGTTGAACCTTACTTTTTCTTTGAGGAGTTCTGAAACACCCTTTGTGTGGAAACTGCAAGAGGACATTCGGAGCGCTGTAGGGCCTATAGTGGAAAAAGGATTATCTTCAAACAAAACTACACAGAAGCATTCTGTGGAACTTCTTTCTGATGGGTACATTCAAAGAACAGAGTTGATCCTTACTTTTGATTGAGGAGTTATGAAACCCTCTTTTTGTAGAAACTGCAAGTGGATATTCGGCACGCTAAATTGACTATAGTGGAAAAAGTAATATCTTCAAATAAAAACTACCCAGAAGGATTCTGTGCAACTTCTTTGTTATCTGTGCATTCAACTAACAGAGTTGAAGCTTACTTTTGATTGAGGAGTTGTGAAACACTCTTTCTGTAGAAACTGGAAGCAAACATTCAGAGCACTATAGGACTATATTGCAAAAAGGAATATCTTCAAATAAAAACTACACAGAATCATTCAGTAAAACTTCTTTAAATCAGAGCGTTCAACTAACAGAGTTGAAGCTTACTTTTGATTGAGGAGTTCTGAAAGTGTCTTTCTGTAGAAACCGCAATCGAACATTCGGAGCGCTAAGTGGACTACAGTGGAAAAAGGAATATCTTCAAATAAAAACTACACAGAAGCAATCTGCGAAGCTTCTTTCTGATCTGTGCATTCATCTAACAGAGATGAACCTTACTTTTGATTGACGAGTTCTGAAAAACTCTTTCTTTAGATACTGCTAGCGGACATTCGGAGCGCTAACAGGCCTATAGTGGAAAAAGCAATATCTTCAAATAAAAACTACACAGAAGCATTCTGTGGAGCTTCTTTCTGATCTGTGCATTCAACTAATAGAGTTGAACCTTACTTTTGATTGAGGAGTTCTGAAACACTCTTTCTTAAGCAACTGCCAGTGGAAATTCGGAGTGCAAAGGGACCTATAGTGGAAAAAAAAATATGTTCAAATAAAAACTATACAGAAGCATTCTGTGAAACTTCTTCCTGATCTGTGCATTCAACTAACAGAGTTGAACCTCAGTTTTGATTGAGGAGATCTGAAACACTCTTTCTGTAGAAATTGGAAGTGGACATTAGGAGCGCTAAGGGGCTTACAGTGGACAAAGAATATCTTCAAATAAAAGCTACACAGAAGCCTTCTGTAAAATTTCTTTCTGATCTCTTCATTCAACTAACAGAGTTGAACCTTAGTTTTGATTGGGGAGTTGTGAAACACTCTTCCTGTAGAAACTGGAAGCGGACATTCGGGGTACTAATGGTCCTAGAGTGGACAAAGGAATATCTTCAAATAAAAACTACACAGCAGCATTCTGTGAAACTTCTATCTAATCTGTGCATTCAACTTACAGAGGTGAAACTTGCTTTTGATTGAGGAGTTCTGAAACACTCTTTCTGTAGTAATTGCAAGCGGACATTCAGAGTGCTAATGGGCCCATAGTGGAAAAAGATACATCTTCAAATAAAAACTACACAGAAGCATTCTGTGAAACTTCTTTCTGATCTGCGCATTCAACTAACAGATTTAAATCTTAATTTTGATTGAGGAGTTCTGTAACACTCTTTCTGTAGAAACTGCAAGTGGACATTCGGAGCGCTAAGGGGTCTATTGTGGAAAAAGGAATATCTTCAAATAAAAACCACACAGAATCATTCTGTGAAACGTCTTTCGATCTGTGCATTCAGCTAAAACAGTTGAAGCTTACTTTTGATTGAGGAGTTCTGAAAGTGTCTTTCTGTAGAAACTGCAATCGAACATTCGGAGCGCTAAGTGGACTACAGTGGAAAAAGGAATATCTTCAAATAAAAACTACACAGAAGCAATCTGCGAAGCTTCTTTCTGATCTGTGCATTCATCTAACAGAGATGAACCTTACTTTTGATTGACGAGTTCTGAAACACTCTTTCTTTAGATACTGCTAGCGGACATTCGGAGCGCTAACAGGCCTATAGTGGAAAAAGGAATATCTTCAAATAAAAACTATACAGAAGCATTCTGTGGAGCTTCTTTCTGATCTGTGCATTCAACTAATAGAGTTGAACCTTACTTTTGATTGAGGAGTTCTGAAACACTCTTTCTTTAGCAACTGCCAGTGGAAATTCGGAGTGCAAAGGGACCTATAGTGGAAAAAAAAATATGTTCAAATAAAAACTATACAGAAGAATTCTGTGAAACTTCTTCCTGATCTGTGCATTCAACTAACAGAGTTGAACCTCAGTTTAGATTGAGGAGATCTGAAACACTCTTTCTGTAGAAATTGGAAGTGGACATTAGGAGCGCTAAGGGGCTTACAGTGGACAAAGAATATCTTCAAATAAAAGCTACACAGAAGCCTTCTGTAAAATTTCTTTCTGATCTCTTCATTCAAATAACAGAGTTGAACCTTAGTTTTGATTGGGGAGTTGTGAAACACTCTTCCTGTAGAAACTGGAAGCGGACATTCGGGGTACTAATGGGACTATAGTGGACAAAGGAATATCTTCAAATAAAAACTACACAGCAGCATTCTGTGAAACTTCTATCTAATCTGTGCATTCAACTTACAGAGTTGAAACTTGCTTTTGATTGAGGAGTTCTGAAACACTCTTTCTGTAGTAATTGCAAGCGGACATTCAGAGTGCTAATGGGCCCATAGTGGAAAAAGATACATCTTCAAATAAAAACTACACAGAAGCATTCTGTGAAACTTCTTTCTGATCTGCGCATTCAACTAACAGATTTAAATCTTAATTTTGATTGAGGAGTTCTGTAACACTCTTTCTGTAGAAACTGCAAGTGGACATTCTGAGCGCTAAGGGGTCTATTGTGGAAAAAGGAATATCTTCAAATAAAAACCACACAGAATCATTCTGTGAAACTTCTTTCGATCTGTGCATTCAGCTAAAACAGTTGAAGCTTACTTTTGATTGAGGAGTTCTGAAACACTCTTTCTGTAGATACTCCAAGCAGACATTCGGAGCGCTAAGAGGCCAATAGTGGAAAAAGGAATATCTTCAAATAAAAAATACACCGAAGCATTCTGTGAAGCTTCTTTCTGATCTGTACATTCAGCTAACAGAGTTGAACTTTACTTTTGATTGAGCAGTTCTGAAACATTCTGTAGAAGCTGGAAGATGACATTCAGAGCTCTAAGGGGCCTATAGTGGAAAAAGGAATATCTTCAACTAAAAACCACACAGAAGCATTCTGTGAAACATCTTTCTGACCTGTACATTCAACTATCAGAATAGAACCTTACTTTTGATTGAGGAGTTCTGAAACACTCTTTCTGTGGAAACTGGGTGCAGACATTCGGAGCGCTAATGTGCCTAGAGTGGACAAAGGAATATCTTCAAATAAAAACCTCACTGAAGCATTCTGTGAAACTTCTTTCTGATCTGTGCATTAAACTAACAGAGTTGAACCTTACTTTTTCTTTGAGGAGTTCAGAAACACTCTTTCTGTAGAAACTGAAAGAGGACATTGGAATGCTAAGGGGCCTATAGTGGAAAAAAGAATATCTTCAAATAAAAACCACACAGAAGCATTCTGTGAAACAGCTTTCTGATCTGTACATTCAACTAACATAGTAGAACCTTACTTTTGATTGAGCAGTTCTGAAACACTCTTTCTGTAGAAACTGCAATTGGACATTCGGAGCTCTAAGGGGCCTATCCTGGAAAAAGGTATATTTTCAAATAAAAACTACACAGAAGCATTCTGTGAAACATCTTTCTGATCTGTGCATTCAACTAACATAGGTGAACCTTAATTTTGATTGAGGAATTCTGAAACACTCTTTCTGTAGAAACTGGAAGTGGACATTCAGAGTGCTAAGGGGCCTATAGTGGAAAAGGAAATATCTTCAAATAAATACTACACAGAAGCATGCTGTGAAATCCGTTTCTGATCTGTGCATTCAACTAACAGAGTTGAACCTTACTTTTGGTTGAGGAATTTTGAAACTCTCTTTCTGTAGAAACGGCAAGCGGACATTCGGAGCGCTATGGGGCCTACAGTGGAAAAAGGAATATCTTCAAATAAAAACTACACAGAAGCATTCTGTGAAACTACTCTGATCTCTGCATTCTACTTACAGAGTTGAACCTTACTTTTTATTGAGCAGTTCTGAAACACTCTTTCTGTAGAAAGTGCAAGCGGACATTCGGAGCGCAATGGGGCCTACAGTGGAAAAAGGAATACCTTCAAATAAAAACTGCACAGAAGCATTCTGTGAAACCTCTTTCTGAAATGTGCATTCAACTAACTGAGATGAACCTTACTTTTTCTTTGAGGAGTTCTGAAACACCCTTTGTGTGGAAACTGCAAGAGGACATTCGGAGTGCTAAAGGGCCTATAGTGGAAAAGGGATTATCTTCAAACAAACTACACAGAAGCATTCTGTGGAACTTCTTTCTGATGGGTACATTCAAACAACAGAGTTGATCCTTACTTTTGATTGAGGAGTTATGAAACCCTCTTTTTGTAGAAACTGCAAGTGGATATTCGGCACGCTAAATTGACTATAGTGGAAAAAGTAATATCTTCAAATAAAAACTACCCAGAAGGATTCTGTGCAACTTCTTTGTTATCTGTGCATTCAACTAACAGAGTTGAAGCTTACTTTTGATTGAGGAGCTGTGAAACACTCTTTCTGTAGAAACTGGAAGCAAACATTCAGAGCACTATAGGACTATATTGCAAAAAGGAATATCTTCAAATGAAAACTACACAGAATCATTCAGTAAAACTTCTTTGAATCAGAGCGTTCAACTAAGAGAGTTGAAGCTTACTTTTGATTGAGGAGTTCTGAAAGTGTCTTTCTGTAGAAACTGCAATCGAACATTCGGAGCGCTAAGTGGACTACAGTGGAAAAAGGAATATCTTCAAATAAAAACTACACAGAAGCAATCTGCGAAGCTTCTTTCTGATCTGTGCATTCATCTAACAGAGATGAACCTTACTTTTGATTGACGAGTTCTGAAACACTCTTTCTTTAGATACTGCTAGCGGACATTCGGAGCGCTAACAGGCCTATAGTGGAAAAAGGAATATCTTCAAATAAAAACTACACAGAAGCATTCTGTGGAGCTTCTTTCTGATCTGTGCATTCAACTAATAGAGTTGAACCTTACTTTTGATTGAGGAGTTCTGAAACACTCTTTCTTTAGCAACTGCCAGTGGAAATTCGGAGTGCAAAGGGACCTATAGTGGAAAAAAAAATATGTTCAAATAAAAACTATACAGAAGCATTCTGTGAAACTTCTTCCTGATCTGTGCATTCAACTAACAGAGTTGAACCTCAGTTTAGATTGAGGAGATCTGAAACACTCTTTCTGTAGAAATTGGAAGTGGACGTTAGGAGCGCTAAGGGGCTTACAATGGACAAAGAATATCTTCAAATAAAAGCTACACAGAAGCCTTCTGTAAAATTTCTTTCTGATCTCTTCATTCAACTAACAGAGTTGAACCTTAGTTTTGATTGGGGAGTTGTGAAACACTCTTCCTGTAGAAACTGGAAGCGGACATTCGGGGTACTAATGGGCCTATAGTGGACAAAGGAATATCTTCAAATAAAAACTACACAGCAGCATTCTGTGAAACTTCTATCTAATCTGTGCATTCAACTTACAGAGTTGAAACTTGCTTTTGATTGAGGAGTTCTGAAACACTCTTTCTGTAGTAATTGCAAGCGGACATTCAGAGTGCTAATGGGCCCATAGTGGAAAAAGATACATCTTCAAATAAAAACTACACAGAAGCATTCTGTGAAACTTCTTTCTGATCTGCGCATTCAACTAACAGATTTAAATCTTAATTTTGATTGAGGAGTTCTGTAACACTCTTTCTGTAGAAACTGCAAGTGGACATTCGGAGCGCTAAGGGGTCTATTGTGGAAAAAGGAATATCTTCAAATAAAAACCACACAGAATCATTCTGTGAAACTTCTTTCGATCTGTGCATTCAGCTAAAACAGTTGAAGCTTACTTTTGATTGAGGAGTTCTGAAACACACTTTCTGTAGATACTCCAAGCAGACATTCGGAGCGCTAAGAGGCCAATAGTGGAAAAAGGAATATCTTCAAATAAAAAATACACCGAAGCATTCTGTGAAGCTTCTTTCTGATCTGTACATTCAGCTAACAGAGTTGAACTTTACTTTTGATTGAGCAGTTCTGAAACATTCTGTAGAAGCTGGAAGATGACATTCAGAGCTCTAAGGGGCCTATAGTGGAAAAAGGAATATCTTCAACTAAAAACCACACAGAAGCATTCTGTGAAACATCTTTCTGACCTGTACATTCAACTATCAGAATAGAACATTACTTTTGATTGAGGAGTTCTGAAACACTCTTTCTGTGGAAACTGGGTGCCGACATTCGGAGCGCTAATGTGCCTAGAGTGGACAAAGGAATATCTTCAAATAAAAACCTCACTGAAGCATTCTGTGAAACTTCTTTCTGATCTGTGCATTGAACTAGCAGAGTTGAACCTTACTTTTTCTTTGAGGAGTTCAGAAACACTCTTTCTGTAGAAACTGAAAGAGGACATTCGGAATGCTAAGGGGCCTATAGTGGAAAAAAGAATATCTTCAAATAAAAACCACACAGAAGCATTCTGTGAAACAGCTTTCTGATCTGTACATTCAACTAACATAGTAGAACCTTACTTTTGATTGAGCAGTTCTGAAACACTCTTTCTGTAGAAACTGCAATTGGACATTCGGAGCTCTAAGGGGCCTATCCTGGAAAAAGGTATATTTTCAAATAAAAACTACACAGAAGCATTCTGTGAAACATCTTTCTGATCTGTGCATTCAACTAACATAGGTGAACCTTAATTTTGATTGAGGAATTCTGAAACACTCTTTCTGTAGAAACTGGAAGTGGACATTCAGAGTGCTAAGGGGCCTATAGTGGAAAAGGAAATATCTTCAAATAAATACTACACAGAAGCATGCTGTGAAATCCGTTTCTGATCTGTGCATTCAACTAACAGAGTTGAACCTTACTTTTGGTTGAGGAATTTTGAAACTCTCTTTCTGTAGAAACTGCAAGCGGACATTCGGAGCGCTATGGGGCCTACAGTGGAAAAAGGAATATCTTCAAATAAAAACTACACAGAAGCATTTTTGAAACTACTCTGATCTCTGCATTCTACTTACAGAGTTGAACCTTACTTTTTATTGAGCAGTTCTGAAACACTCTTTCTGTAGAAAGTGCAAGGGGACATTCGGAGCGCAATGGGGCCTACAGTGGAAAAAGGAATACCTTCAAATAAAAACTGCACAGAAGCATTCTGTGAAACCTCTTTCTGAAATGTGCATTCAACTAACTGAGTTGAACCTTACTTTTTCTTTGAGGAGTTCTGAAACACCCTTTGTGTGGAAACTGCAAGAGGACATTTGGAGCGCTAAAGGGCCTATAGTGGAAAAAGGAATATCTTCAAATAAAAAATACACCGAAGCATTCTGTGAAGCTTCTTTCTGATCTGTACATTCAGCTAACAGAGTTGAACTTTACTTTTGATTGAGCAGTTCTGAAACATTCTGTAGAAGCTGGAAGATGACATTCAGAGCTCTAAGGGACCTATAGTGGAAAAAGGAATATCTTCAACTAAAAACCACACAGAAGCATTCTGTGAAACATCTTTCTGACCTGTACATTCAACTATCAGAATAGAACCTTACTTTTGATTGAGGAGTCCTGAAACACTCTTTCTGTGGAAACTGGGTGCGGACATTCGGAGCGCTAATGTGCCTATAGTGGACAAAGGAATATCTTCAAATGAAAACCTCACTGAAGCATTCTGTGAAACTTCTTTCTGATCTGTGCATTAAACTAACAGAGTTGAACCTTACTTTTTCTTTGAGGAGTTCAGAAACACTCTTTCTGTAGAAACTGAAAGAGGACATTCGGAATGCTAAGGGGCCTATAGTGGAAAAAAGAATATCTTCAAATAAAAACCACACAGAAGCATTCTGTGAAACAGCTTTCTGATCTGTACATTCAACTAACATAGTAGAACCTTACTTTTGATTGAGCAGTTCTGAAACACTCTTTCTGTAGAAACTGCAATTGGACATTCGGAGCTCTAAGGGGCCTATCCTGGAAAAAGGTATATTTTCAAATAAAAACTACACAGAAGCATTCTGTGAAACATCTTTCTGATCTGTGCATTCAACTAACATAGGTGAACCTTAATTTTGATTGAGGAATTCTGAAACACTCTTTCTGTAGAAACTGGAAGTGGACATTCAGAGTGCTAAGGGGCCTATAGTGGAAAAGGAAATATCTTCAAATAAATACTACACAGAAGCATGCTGTGAAATCCGTTTCTGATCTTTGCATTCAACTAACAGAGTTGAACCTTACTTTTGGTTGAGGAATTTTGAAACTCTCTTTCTGTAGAAACGGCAAGCGGACATTCGGAGCGCTATGGGGCCTACAGTGGAAAAAGGAATATCCTCAAATAAAAACTACACAGAAGCATTCTGTGAAACTACTCTGATCTCTGCATTCTACTTACAGAGTTGAACCTTACTTTTTATTGAGCAGTTCTGAAACACTCTTTCTGTAGAAAGTGCAAGCGGACATTCGGAGCGCAAGGGGCCTACAGTGCAAAAAGGAATACCTTCAAATAAAAACTGCACAGAAGCATTCTGTGAAACCTCTTTCTGAAATGTGCATTCAACTAACTGAGTTGAACCTTACTTTTTCTTTGAGGAGTTCTGAAACACCCTTTGTGTGGAAACTGCAAGAGGACATTCGGAGCGCTGAAGGGCCTATAGTGGAAAAAGGATTATCTTCAAACAAAACTACACAGAAGCATTCTGTGGAACTTCTTTCTGATGGGTACATTCAAACAACAGAGTTGATCCTTACTTTTGATTGAGGAGTTATGAAACCCTCTTTTTGTAGAAACTGCAAGTGGATATTCGGCACGCTAAATTGACTATAGTGGAAAAAGTAATATCTTCAAATAAAAACTACCCAGAAGGATTCTGTGCAACTTCTTTGTTATCTGTGCATTCAACTAACAGAGTTGAAGCTTACTTTTGATTGAGGAGCTGTGAAACACTCTTTCTGTAGAAACTGGAAGCAAACATTCAGAGCACTATAGGACTATATTGCAAAAAGGAATATCTTCAAATGAAAACTACACAGAATCATTCAGTAAAACTTCTTTGAATCAGAGCGTTCAACTAACAGAGTTGAAGCTTACTTTTGATTGAGGAGTTCTGAAAGTGTCTTTCTGTAGAAACTGCAATCGAACATTCGGAGCGCTAAGTGGACTACAGTGGAAAAAGGAATATCTTCAAATAAAAACTACACAGAAGCAATCTGCGAAGCTTCTTTCTGATCTGTGCATTCATCTAACAGAGATGAACCTTACTTTTGATTGACGAGTTCTGAAACACTCTTTCTTTAGATACTGCTAGCGGACATTCGGAGCGCTAACAGGCCTATAGTGGAAAAAGGAATATCTTCAAATAAAAACTACACAGAAGCATTCTGTGGAGCTTCTTTCTGATCTGTGCATTCAACTAATAGAGTTGAACCTTACTTTTGATTGAGGAGTTCTGAAACACTCTTTCTTTAGCAACTGCCAGTGGAAATTCGGAGTGCAAAGGGACCTATAGTGGAAAAAAAAATATGTTCAAATAAAAACTATACAGAAGCATTCTGTGAAACTTCTTCCTGATCTGTGCATTCAACTAACAGAGTTGAACCTCAGTTTTGATTGAGGAGATCTGAAACACTCTTTCTGTAGAAATTGGAAGTGGACATTAGGAGCGCTAAGGGGCTTACAGTGGACAAAGAATATCTTCAAATAAAAGCTACACAGAAGCCTTCTGTAAAATTTCTTTCTGATCTCTTCATTCAACTAACAGAGTTGAACCTTAGTTTTGATTGGGGAGTTGTGAAACACTCTTCCTGTAGAAACTGGAAGCGGACATTCGGGGTACTAATGGGCCTATAGTGGACAAAGGAATATCTTCAAATAAAAACTACACAGCAGCATTCTGTGAAACTTCTATCTAATCTGTGCATTCAACTTACAGAGTTGAAACTTGCTTTTGATTGAGGAGTTCTGAAACACTCTTTCTGTAGTAATTGCAAGCGGACATTCAGAGTGCTAATGGGCCCACAGTGGAAAAAGATACATCTTCAAATAAAAACTACACAGAAGCATTCTGTGAAACTTCTTTCTGATCTGCGCATTCAACTAACAGATTTAAATCTTAATTTTGATTGAGGAGTTCTGTAACACTCTTTCTGTAGAAACTGCAAGTGGACATTCGGAGCGCTAAGGGGTCTATTGTGGAAAAAGGAATATCTTCAAATAAAAACCACACAGAATCATTCTGTGAAACGTCTTTCGATCTGTGCATTCAGCTAAAACAGTTGAAGCTTACTTTTGATTGAGGAGTTCTGAAACACTCTTTCTGTAGATACTCCAAGCAGACATTCGGAGCGCTAAGAGGCCAATAGTGGAAAAAGGAATATCTTCAAATAAAAAATACACCGAAGCATTCTGTGAAGCTTCTTTCTGATCTGTACATTCAGCTAACAGAGTTGAACTTTATTTTTGATTGAGCAGTTCTGAAACATTCTGTAGAAGCTGGAAGATGCCATTCAGAGCTCTAAGGGGCCTATAGTGGAAAAAGGAATATCTTCAACTAAAAACCACACAGAAGCATTCTGTGAAACATCTTTCTGACCTGTACATTCAACTATCAGAATAGAACCTTACTTTTGATTGAGGAGTTCTGAAACACTCTTTCTGTGGAAACTGGGTGCGGACATTCGGAGCGCTAATGTGCCTAGAGTGGACAAAGGAATATCTTCAAATAAAAACCTCACTGAAGCATTCTGTGAAACTTCTTTCTGATCTGTGCATTAAACTAACAGAGTTGAACCTTACTTTTTCTTTGAGGAGTTCAGAAACACCCTTTCTGTAGAAACTGAAAGAGGACATTCGGAATGCTAAGGGGCCTATAGTGGAAAAAAGAATATCTTCAAATAAAAACCACACAGAAGCATTCTGTGAAACAGCTTTCTGATCTGTACATTCAACTAACATAGTAGAACCTTACTTTTGATTGAGCAGTTCTGAAACACTCTTTCTGTAGAAACTGCAATTGGACATTCGGAGCTCTAAGGGGCCTATCCTGGAAAAAGGTATATTTTCAAATAAGAACTACACAGAAGCATTCTGTGAAACATCTTTCTGATCTGTGCATTCAACTAACATAGGTGAACCTTAATTTTGATTGAGGAATTCTGAAACACTCTTTCTGTAGAAACTGGAAGTGGACATTCAGAGTGCTAAGGGGCCTATAGTGGAAAAGGAAATATCTTCAAATAAATACTACACAGAAGCATGCTGTGAAATCCGTTTCTGATCTGTGCATTCAACTAACAGAGTTGAACCTTACTTTTGGTTGAGGAATTTTGAAACTCTCTTTCTGTAGAAACGGCAAGCGGACATTCGGAGCGCTATGGGGCCTACAGTGGAAAAAGGAATATCTTCAAATAAAAACTACACAAAAGCATTCTGTGAAACTACTCTGATCTCTGCATTCTACTTACAGAGTTGAACCTTACTTTTTATTGAGCAGTTCTGAAACACTCTTTCTGTAGAAAGTGCAAGCGGACATTCGGAGCGCAATGGGGCCTACAGTGGAAAAAGGAATATCTTCAAATAAAAACTGCACAGAAGCATTCTGTGAAACCCCTTTCTGAAATGTGCATTCAACTAACTGAGTTGAACCTTACTTTCTCTTTGAGGAGTTCTGAAACACCCTTTGTGTGGAAACTGCAAGAGAACATACGGAGCGCTAAAGGGCCTATAGTTGAAAAAGGAATATCTTCAAATAAAAAATACACCGAAGAATTCTGTGAAGCTTCTTTCTGATCTGTACATTCAGCTAACAGAGTTGAACTTTACTTTTGATTGAGCAGTTCTGAAACATTCTGTAGAAGCCGGAAGATGACATTCAGAGCTCTAAGGGGCCTATAGTGGAAAAAGGAATATCTTCAACTAAAAACCACACAGAAGCATTCTGTGAAACATCTTTCTGACCTGTACATTCAACTATCAGAATAGAACCTTACTTTTGATTGAGGAGTTCTGAAACACTCTTTCTGTGGAAACTGGGTGCGGACACTCGGAGCGCTAATGTGCCTAGAGTGGACAAAGGAATATCTTCAAATAAAAACCTCACTGAAGCATTCTGTGAAACTTCTTTCTGATCTGTGCATTAAACTAACAGAGTTGAACCTTACTTTTTCTTTGAGGAGTTCAGAAACACTCTTTCTGTAGAAACTGAAAGAGGACATTCGGAATGCTAAGGGGCCTATAGTGGAAAAAAGAATATCTTCAAATAAAAACCACACAGAAGCATTCTGTGAAACAGCTTTCTGATCTGTACATTCAACTAACATAGTAGAACCTTACTTTTGATTGAGCAGTTCTGAAACACTCTTTCTGCAGAAACTGCAATTGGACATTCGGATCTCTAAGGGGCCTATCCTGGAAAAAGGTATATTTTCAAATAAAAACTACACAGAAGCATTCTGTGAAACATCTTTCTGATCTGTGCATTCAACTAACATAGGTGAACCTTAATTTTGATTGAGGAATTCTGAAACACTCTTTCTGTAGAAACTGGAAGTGGACATTCAGAGTGCTAAGGGGCCTATAGTGGAAAAGGAAATATCTTCAAATAAATACTACACAGAAGCATGCTGTGAAATCCGTTTCTGATCTGTGCATTCAACTAACAGAGTTGAACCTTACTTTTGGTTGAGGAATTTTGAAACTCTCTTTCTGTAGAAACTGCAAGCGGACATTCGGAGCGCTATGGGGCCTACATTGCAAAAAGGAATATCTTCAAATAAAAACTACACAGAAGCATTCTGTGAAACTACTCTGATCTCTGCATTCTACTTACAGAGTTGAACCTTACTTTTTATTGAGCAGTTCTGAAACACTCTTTCTGTAGAAAGTGCAAGCGGACATTCGGAGCGCAATGGGGCCTACAGTGCAAAAAGGAATACCTTCAAATAAAAACTGCACAGAAGCATTCTGTGAAACCCCTTTCTGAAATGTGCATTCAACTAACTGAGTTGAACCTTACTTTTTCTTTGAGGAGTTCTGAAACACCCTTTGTGTGGAAACTGCAAGAGGACATACGGAGCGCTAAAGGGCCTATAGTTGAAAAAGGAATATCTTCAAATAAAAAATACACCGAAGAATTCTGTGAAGCTTCTTTCTGATCTGTACATTCAGCTAACAGAGTTGAACTTTACTTTTGATTGAGCAGTTCTGAAACATTCTGTAGAAGCCGGAAGATGCCATTCAGAGCTCTAAGGGGCCTATAGTGGAAAAAGGAATATCTTCAACTAAAAACCACACAGAAGCATTCTGTGAAACATCTTTCTGACCTGTACATTCAACTATCAGAATAGAACCTTACTTTTGATTGAGGAGTTCTGAAACACTCTTTCTGTGGAAACTGGGTGCGGACACTCGGAGCGCTAATGTGCCTAGAGTGGACAAAGGAATATCTTCAAATAAAAACCTCATTGAAGCATTCTGTGAAACTTCTTTCTGATCTGTGCATTAAACTAACAGAGTTGAACCTTACTTTTTCTTTGAGGAGTTCAGAAACACTCTTTCTGTAGAAACTGAAAGAGGACATTCGGAATGCTAAGGGGCCTATAGTGGAAAAAAGAATATCTTCAAATAAAAACCACACAGAAGCATTCTGTGAAACAGCTTTCTGATCTGTACATTCAACTAACATAGTAGAACCTTACTTTTGATTGAGCAGTTCTGAAACACTCTTTCTGCAGAAACTGCAATTGGACATTCGGATCTCTAAGGGGCCTATCCTGGAAAAAGGTATATTTTCAAATAAAAACTACACAGAAGCATTCTGTGAAACATCTTTCTGATCTGTGCATTCAACTAACATAGGTGAACCTTAATTTTGATTGAGGAATTCTGAAACACTCTTTCTGTAGAAACTGGAAGTGGACATTCAGAGTGCTAAGGGGCCTATAGTGGAAAAGGAAATATCTTCAAATAAATACTACACAGAAGCATGCTGTGAAATCCGTTTCTGATCTGTGCATTCAACTAACAGAGTTGAACCTTACTTTTGGTTGAGGAATTTTGAAACTCTCTTTCTGTAGAAACTGCAAGCGGACATTCGGAGCGCTATGGGGCCTACAGTGCAAAAAGGAATATCTTCAAATAAAAACTACACAGAAGCATTCTGTGAAACTACTCTGATCTCTGCATTCTACTTACAGAGTTGAACCTTACTTTTTATTGAGCAGTTCTGAAACACTCTTTCTGTAGAAAGTGCAAGCGGACATTCGGAGCGCAATGGGGCCTACAGTGGAAAAAGGAATACCTTCAAATAAAAACTGCACAGAAGCATTCTGTGAAACCCCTTTCTGAAATGTGCATTCAACTAACTGAGTTGAACCTTACTTTTTCTTTGAGGAGTTCTGAAACACACTTTGTGTGGAAACTGCAAGAGGACATACGGAGCGCTAAAGGGCCTATAGTTGAAAAAGGAATATCTTCAAATAAAAAATACACCGAAGCATTCTGTGAAGCTTCTTTCTGATCTGTACATTCAGCTAACAGAGTTGAACTTTACTTTTGATTGAGCAGTTCTGAAACATTCTGTAGAAGCTGGAAGATGACATTCAGAGCTCTACGGGGCCTATAGTGGAAAAAGGAATATCTTCAACTAAAAACCACACAGAAGCATTCTGTGAAACATCTTTCTGACCTGTACATTCAACTATCAGAATAGAACTTTACTTTTGATTGAGGAGTTCTGAAACACTCTTTCTGTGGAAACTGGGTGCGGACATTCGGAGCGCTAATGTGCCTAGAGTGGACAAAGGAATATCTGCAAATAAAAACCTCACTGAAGCATTCTGTGAAACTTCTTTCTGATCTGTGCATTAAACTAACAGAGTTGAACCTTACTTTTTCTTTGAGGAGTTCAGAAACACTCTTTCTGTAGAAACTGAAAGAGGACATTCGGAATGCTAAGGGGCCTATAGTGGAAAAAAGAATATCTTCAAATAAAAACCACACAGAAGCATTCTGTGAAACAGCTTTCTGATCTGTACATTCAACTAACATAGTAGAACCTTACTTTTGATTGAGCAGTTCTGAAACACTCTTTCTGTAGAAACTGCAATTGGACATTCGGAGCTCTAAGGGGCCTATCCTGGAAAAAGGTATATTTTCAAATAAAAACTACACAGAAGCATTCTGTGAAACATCTTACTGATCTGTGCATTCAACTAACATAGGTGAACCTTAATTTTGATTGAGGAATTCTGAAACACTCTTTCTGTAGAAACTGGAAGTGGACATTCAGAGTGCTAAGGGGCCTATAGTGGAAAAGGAAATATCTTCAAATAAATACTACACAGAAGCATGCTGTGAAATCCGTTTCTGATCTGTGCATTCAACTAACAGAGTTGAACCTTACTTTTGGTTGAGGAATTTTGAAACTCTCTTTCTGTAGAAACTGCAAGCGGACATTCGGAGCGCTATGGGGCCTACAGTGGAAAAGGAATATCTTCAAATAAAAACTACACAGAAGCATTCTGTGAAACTACTCTGATCTCTGCATTCTACTTACAGAGTTGAACCTTACTTTTTATTGAGCAGTTCTGAAACACTCTTTCTGTAGAAAGTGCAAGCGGACATTCGGAGCGCAATGGGGCCTACAGTGGAAAAAGGAATACCTTCAAATAAAAACTGCACAGAAGCATTCTGTGAAACCTCTTTCTGAAATGTGCATTCAACTAACTGAGTTGAACCTTACTTTTTCTTTGAGGAGTTCTGAAACACCCTTTGTGTGGAAACTGCAAGAGGACATTCGGAGCGCTAAAGGGCCTATAGTGGAAAAAGGATTATCTTCAAACAAAACTACACAGAAGCATTCTGTGGAACTCCTTTCTGATGGGTACATTCAAACAACAGAGTTGATCCTTACTTTTGATTGAGGAGTTATGAAACCCTCTTTTTGTAGAAACTGCAAGTGGATATTCGGCACGCTAAATTGACTATAGTGGAAAAAGTAATATCTTCAAATTAAAACTACCCAGAAGGATTCTGTGCAACTTCTTTGTTATCTGTGCATTCAACTAACAGAGTTGAAGCTTACTTTTGATTGAGGAGTTGTGAAACACTCTTTCTGTAGAAACTGGAAGCAAACATTCAGAGCACTATAGGACTATATTGCAAAAAGGAATATCTTCAAATAAAAACTACACAGAATCATTCAGTAAAACTTCTTTAAATCAGAGCGTTCAACTTACAGAGTTGAAGCTTACTTTTGATTGAGGAGTTCTGAAAGTGTCTTTCTGTAGAAACTGCAATCGAACATTCGGAGCGCTAAGTGGACTACAGTGGAAAAAGGAATATCTTCAAATAAAAACTGCACAGAAGCAATCTGCGAAGCTTCTTTCTGATCTGTGCATTCATCTAACAGAGATGAACCTTACTTTTGATTGACGAGTTCTGAAACACTCTTTCTTTAGATACTGCTAGCGGACATTCGGAGCGCTAACAGGCCTATAGTGGAAAAAGGAATATCTTCAAATAAAAACTACACAGAAGCATTCTGTGGAGCTTCTTTCTGATCTGTGCATTCAACTAATAGAGTTGAACCTTACTTTTGATTGAGGAGTTCTGAAACCCTCTTCCTTTAGCAACTGCCAGTGGAAATTCGGAGTGCAAAGGGACCTATAGTGGAAAAAAAAATATGTTCAAATAAAAACTATACAGAAGCATTCTGTGAAACTTCTTCCTGATCTGTGCATTCAACTAACAGAGTTGAACCTCAGTTTTGATTGAGGAGATCTGAAACACTCTTTCTGTAGAAATTGGAAGTTGACATTAGGAGCGCTAAGGGGCTTACAGTGGACAAAGAATATCTTCAAATAAAAGCTACACAGAAGCCTTCTGTAAAATTACTTTCTGATCTCTTCATTCAACTAATAGAGTTGAACCTTAGTTTTGATTGGGAAGTTGTGAAACACTCTTCCTGTAGAAACTGGAAGCGGACATTCGGGGTACTAATGGGCCTATAGTGGACAAAGGAATATCTTCAAATAAAAACTACACAGCAGCATTCTGTGAAACTTCTATCTAATCTGTGCATTCAACTTACAGAGTTGAAACTTGCTTTTGATTGAGGAGTTCTGAAACACTCTTTCTGTAGTAATTGCAAGCGGACATTCAGAGTGCTAATGGGCCCATAGTGGAAAAAGATACATCTTCAAATAAAAACTACACAGAAACATTCTGTGAAACTTCTTTCTGATCTGCGCATTCAACTAACAGATTTAAATCTTAATTTTGATTGAGGAGTTCTGT
The DNA here is from genome assembly GCF_028878055.3 of Symphalangus syndactylus. NCBI lineage: Eukaryota > Metazoa > Chordata > Mammalia > Primates > Hylobatidae > Symphalangus > Symphalangus syndactylus. The sequence continues at coordinate 50,366,192 of NC_072440.2, forward strand.
AACACTATTTCTGTAGAAACTGCAAGTGGACATTCGGAGCGCTAAGGGGTCTATTGTGGAAAAAGGAATATCTTCAAATAAAAACTACACAGAATCATTCTGTGCAACTTCTTTCGATCTGTGCATTCAACTAAAACAGTTGAAGATTACTTTTGATTGAGGAGTTCTGAAACACTCTTTCTGTAGATACTCCAAGCAGACATTCGGAGCGCTAAGAGGCCAATAGTGGAAAAAGGAATATCTTCAAATAAAAAATACACCGAAGCATTCTGTGAAGCTTCCTTCTGATCTGTACATTCAGCTAACAGAGTTGAACTTTACTTCTGATTGAGCAGTTCTGAAACATTCTGTAGAAAGTGGAAGATGACATTCCGAGCTCTAAGGGGCCTATAGTGGAAAAAGGAATATCTTCAACTAAAAACCACACAGAAGCATTCTGTGAAACATCTTTCTGTCCTGTACATTCAACTATCAGAATAGAACCTTACTTTTGATTGAGGAGTTCTGAAACACTCTTTCTGTGGAAACTGGGTGCGGACATTCGGAGCGCTAATGTGCCTAGAGTGGACAAAGGAATATCTTCAAATAAATACCTCACTGAAGCATTCTGTGAAACTTCTTTCTGATCTGTGCATTAAACTAACAGAGTTGAACCTTACTTTTTCTTTGAGGAGTTCAGAAACACTCTTTCTGTAGAAACTGAAAGAGGACATTCGGAATGCTAAGGGGCCTATAGTGGAAAAAAGAATATCTTCAAATAAAAACCACACAGAAGCATTCTGTGAAACAGCTTTCTGATCTGTACATTCAACTAACATAGTAGAACCTTACTTTTGATTGAGCAGTTCTGAAACACTCTTTCTGCAGAAACTGCAATTGGACATTCGGAGCTCTAAGGGGCCTATCCTGGAAAAAGGTATATTTTCAAATAAAAACTACACAGAAGCATTCTGTGAAACATCTTTCTGATCTGTGCATTCAACTAACATAGGTGAACCTTAATTTTGATTGAGGAATTCTGAAACACTCTTTCTGTAGAAACTGGAAGTGGACATTCAGAGTGCTAAGGGGCCTATAGTGGAAAAGGAAATATCTTCAAATAAATACTACACAGAAGCATGCTGTGAAATCCGTTTCTGATCTGTGCATTCAACTAACAGAGTTGAACCTTACTTTTGGTTGAGGAATTTTGAAACTCTCTTTCTGTAGAAACTGCAAGCGGACATTCGGAGCGCTATGGGGCCTACAGTGGAAAAAGGAATATCTTCAAATAAAAACTACACAGAAGCATTCTGTGAAACTACTCTGATCTCTGCATTCTACTTACAGAGTTGAACCTTACTTTTTATTGAGCAGTTCTGAAACACTCTTTCTGTAGAAAGTGCAAGCGGACATTCGGAGCGCAATGGGGCCTACAGTGGAAAAAGGAATACCTTCAAATAAAAACTGCACAGAAGCATTCTGTGAAACCCCTTTCTGAAATGTGCATTCAACTAACTGAGTTGAACCTTACTTTCTCTTTGAGGAGTTCTGAAACACCCTTTGTGTGGAAACTGCAAGAGGACATACGGAGCGCTAAAGGGCCTATAGTTGAAAAAGGAATATCTTCAAATAAAAAATACACCGAAGCATTCTGTGAAGCTTCTTTCTGATCTGTACATTCAGCTAACAGAGTTGAACTTTACTTTTGATTGAGCAGTTCTGAAACATTCTGTAGAAGCTGGAAGATGACATTCAGAGCTCTAAGGGGCCTATAGTGGAAAAAGGAATATCTTCAACTAAAAACCACACAGAAGCATTCTGTGAAACATCTTTCTGACCTGTACATTCAACTATCAGAATAGAACCTTACTTTTGATTGAGGAGTTCTGAAACACTCTTTCTGTGGAAACTGGGTGCGGACATTCGGAGCGCTAATGTGCCTAGAGTGGACAAAGGAATATCTTCAAATAAAAACCTCACTGAAGCATTCTGTGAAACTTCTTTCTGATCTGTGCATTAAACTAACAGAGTTGAACCTTACTTTTTCTTTGAGGAGTTCAGAAACACTCTTTCTGTAGAAACTGAAAAAGGACATTCGGAATGCTAAGGGGCCTATAGTGGAAAAAAGAATATCTTCAAATAAAAACCACACAGAAGCATTCTGTGAAACAGCTTTCTGATCTGTACATTCAACTAACATAGTAGAACCTTACTTTTGATTGAGCAGTTCTGAAACACTCTTTCTGTAGAAACTGCAATTGGACATTCGGAGCTCTAAGGGGCCTATCCTGGAAAAAGGTATATTTTCAAATAAAAACTACACAGAAGCATTCTGTGAAACATCTTTCTGATCTGTGCATTCAACTAACATAGGTGAACCTTAATTTTGATTGAGGAATTCTGAAACACTCCTTCTGTAGAAACTGGAAGTGGACATTCAGAGTGCTAAGGGGCCTATAGTGGAAAAGGAAATATCTTCAAATAAATACTACACAGAAGCATGCTGTGAAATCCGTTTCTGATCTGTGCATTCAACTAACAGAGTTGAACCTTACTTTTGGTTGAGGAATTTTGAAACTCTCTTTCTGTAGAAACTGCAAGCGGACATTCGGAGCGCTATGGGGCCTACAGTGGAAAAAAGAATATCTTCAAATAAAAACTACACAGAAGCATTCTGTGAAACTACTCTGATCTCTGCATTCTACTTACAGAGTTGAACCTTACTTTTTATTGAGCAATTCTGAAACACTCTTTCTGTAGAAAGTGCAAGCGGACATTCGGAGCGCAATGGGGCCTACAGTGGAAAAAGGAATACCTTCAAATAAAAACTGCACAGAAGCATTCTGTGAAACCTCTTTCTGAAATGTGCATTCAACTAACTGAGTTGAACCTTACTTTTTCTTTGAGGAGTTCTGAAACACCCTTTGTGTGGAAACTGCAAGAGGACATTCGGAGCGCTAAAGGGCCTATAGTGGAAAAAGGATTATCTTCAAACACAACTACACAGAAGCATTCTGTGGAACTTCTTTCTGATGGGTACATTCAAAGAACCGAGTTGATCCTTACTTTTGATTGAGGAGTTATGAAACCCTCTTTTTGTAGAAACTGCAAGTGGATATTCGGCACGCTAAATTGACTATAGTGGAAAAAGTAATATCTTCAAATAAAAACTACCCAGAAGGATTCTGTGCAACTTCTTTGTTATCTGTGCATTCAACTAACAGAGTTGAAGCTTACTTTTGATTGAGGAGTTGTGAAACACTCTTTCTGTATAAACTGGAAGCAAACATTCAGAGCACTATAGGACTATATTGCAAAAAGGAATATCTTCAAATAAAAACTACACAGAATCATTCAGTAAAACTTCTTTAAATCAGAGCGTTCAACTAACAGAGTTGAAGCTTACTTTTGATTGAGGAGTTCTGAAAGTGTCTTTCTTTAGAAACTGCAATCGAACATTCGGAGCGCTAAGTGGACTACAGTGGAAAAAGGAATATCTTCAAATAAAAACTACACAGAAGCAATCTGCGAAGCTTCTTTCTGATCTGTGCATTCATGTAACAGAGATGAACCTTACTTTTGATTGACGAGTTCTGAAACACTCTTTCTTTAGATACTGCTAGCGGACATTCGGAGCGCTAACAGGCCTATAGTGGAAAAAGGAATATCTTCAAATAAAAACTACACAGAAGCATTCTGTGGAGCTTCTTTCTGATCTGTGCATTCAACTAATAGAGTTGAACCTTACTTTTGATTGAGGAGTTCTGAAACACTCTTTCTTTAGCAACTGCCAGTGGAAATTCGGAGTGCAAAGGGACCTATAGTGGAAAAAGAAATATGTTCAAATAAAAACTATACAGAAGCATTCTGTGAAACTTCTTCCTGATCTGTGCATTCAACTAACAGTGTTGAACCTCAGTTTTGATTGAGGAGATCTGAAACACTCTTTCTGTAGAAATTGGAAGTGGACATTAGGAGCGCTAAGGGGCTTACAGTGGACAAAGAATATCTTCAAATAAAAGCTACACAGAAGCCTTCTGTAAAATTTCTTTCTGATATCTTCATTCAACTAAGAGAGTTGAACCTTAGTTTTGATTGGGGAGTTGTGAAACACTCTTCCTGTAGAAACTGGAAGCGGACATTCGGGGTACTAATGGGCCTATAGTGGACAAAGGAATATCTTCAAATAAAAACTACACAGCAGCATTCTGTGAAACTTCTATCTAATCTGTGCATTCAACTTACAGAGTTGAAACTTGCTTTTGATTGAGGAGTTCTGAAACACTCTTTCTGTAGTAATTGCAAGCGGACATTCAGAGTGCTAATGGGCCCATAGTGGAAAAAGATACATCTTCAAATAAAAACTACACAGAAGCAATCTGCGAAGCTTCTTTCTGATCTGTGCATTCATCTAACAGAGATGAACCTTACTTTTGATTGACGAGTTCTGAAACACTCTTTCTTTAGATACTGCTAGCGGACATTCGGAGCGCTAACAGGCCTATAGTGGAAAAAGGAATATCTTCAAATAAAAACTACACAGAAGCATTCTGTGGAGCTTCTTTCTGATCTGCGCATTCAACTAATAGAGTTGAACCTTACTTTTGATTGAGGAGTTCTGAAACACTCTTTCTTTAGCAACTGCCAGTGGAAATTCGGAGTGCAAAGGGACCTATAGTGGAAAAAGAAATATGTTCAAATAAAAACTATACAGAAGCATTCTGTGAAACTTCTTCCTGATCTGTGCATTCAACTAACAGAGTTGAACCTCAGTTTTGATTGAGGAGATCTGAAACACTCTTTCTGTAGAAATTGGAAGTGGACATTAGGAGCGCTAAGGGGCTTACAGTGGACAAAGAATATCTTCAAATAAAAGCTACACAGAAGCCTTCTGTAAAATTTCTTTCTGATATCTTCATTCAACTAAGAGAGTTGAACCTTAGTTTTGATTGGGGAGTTGTGAAACACTCTTCCTGTAGAAACTGGAAGCGGACATTCGGGGTACTAATGGGCCTATAGTGGACAAAGGAATATCTTCAAATAAAAACTACACAGCAGCATTCTGTGAAACTTCTATCTAATCTGTGCATTCAACTTACAGAGTTGAAACTTGCCTTTGATTGAGGAGTTCTGAAACACTCTTTCTGTAGTAATTGCAAGCGGACATTCAGAGTGCTAATGGGCCCATAGTGGAAAAAGATACATCTTCAAATAAAAACTACACAGAAGCAATCTGCGAAGCTTCTTTCTGATCTGTGCATTCATCTAACAGAGATGAACCTTACTTTTGATTGACGAGTTCTGAAACACTCTTTCTTTAGATACTGCTAGCGGACATTCGGAGCGCTAACAGGCCTATAGTGGAAAAAGGAATATCTTCAAATAAAAACTACACAGAAGCATTCTGTGGAGCTTCTTTCTGATCTGTGCATTCAACTAATAGAGTTGAACCTTACTTTTGATTGAGGAGTTCTGAAACACTCTTTCTTTAGCAACTGCCAGTGGAAATTCGGAGTGCAAAGGGACCTATAGTGGAAAAAGAAATATGTTCAAATAAAAACTATACAGAAGCATTCTGTGAAACTTCTTCCTGATCTGTGCATTCAACTAACAGAGTTGAACCTCAGTTTTGATTGAGGAGATCTGAAACACTCTTTCTGTAGAAATTGGAAGTGGACATTAGGAGCGCTAAGGGGCTTACAGTGGACAAAGAATATCTTCAAATAAAAGCTACACAGAAGCCTTCTGTAAAATTTCTTTCTGATCTCTTCATTCAACTAACAGAGTTGAAGCTTAGTTTTGATTGGGGAGTTGTGAAACACTCTTCCTGTAGAAACTGGAAGCGGACATTCGGGGTACTAATGGGCCTATAGTGGACAAAGGAATATCTTCAAATAAAAACTACACAGCAGCATTCTGTGAAACTTCTATCTAATCTGTGCATTCAACTTACAGAGTTGAAACTTGCTTTTGATTGAGGAGTTCTGAAACACTCTTCCTGTAGTAATTGCAAGCGGACATTCAGAGTGCTAATGGGCCCATAGTGGAAAAACATACATCTTCAAATAAAAACTACACAGAAGCATTCTGTGAAACTTCTTTCTGATCTGCGCATTCAACTAACAGATTTAAATCTTAATTTTGATTGAGGAGTTCTGTAACACTCTTTCTGTAGAAACTGCAAGTGGACATTCGGAGCGCTAAGGGGTCTATTGTGGAAAAAGGAATATCTTCCAATAAAAACCACACAGAATCATTCTGTGAAACTTCTTTCGATCTGTGCATTCAACTAAAACAGTTGAAGCTTACTTTTGATTGAGGAGTTCTGAAACACTCTTTCTGTAGATACTCCAAGCAGACATTCGGAGCGCTAAGAGGCCAATAGTGGAAAAAGGAATATCTTCAAATAAAAAATACACCGAAGCATTCTTTGAAGCTTCTTTCTGATCTGTACATTCAGCTAACAGAGTTGAACTTTACTTTTGATTGAGCAGTTCTGAAACATTCTATAGAAGCTGGAAGATGACATTCAGAGCTCTAAGGGGCCTATAGTGGAAAAAGGAATATCTTCAACTAAAAACCACACAGAAGCATTCTGTGAAACATCTTTCTGACCTGTACATTCAACTATCAGAATAGAACCTTACTTTTGATTGAGGAGTTCTGAAACACTCTTTCTGTGGAAACTGGGTGCGGACATTCGGAGCACTAATGTGCCTATAGTGGACAAAGGAATATCTTCAAATAAAAACCTCACTGAAGCATTCTGTGAAACTTCTTTCTGATCTATGCATTAAACTAACAGAGTTGAACCTTACTTTTTCTTTGAGGAGTTCAGAAACACTCTTTCTGTAGAAACTGAAAGAGGACATTCGGAATGCTAAGGGGCCTATAGTGGAAAAAAGAATATCTTCAAATAAAAACCACACAGAAGCATTCTGTGAAACAGCTTTCTGATCTGTACATTCAACTAACATAGTAGAACCTTACTTTTGATTGAGCAGTTCTGAAACACTCTTTCTGCAGAAACTGCAATTGGACATTCGGAGCTCTAAGGGGCCTATCCTGGAAAAAGGTATATTTTCAAATAAAAACTACACAGAAGCATTCTGTGAAACATCTTTCTGATCTGTGCATTCAACTAACATAGGTGAACCTTAATTTTGATTGAGGAATTCTGAAACACTCTTTCTGTAGAAACTGGAAGTGGACATTCAGAGTGCTAAGGGGCCTATAATGGAAAAGGAAATATCTTCAAATAAATACTACACAGAAGCATGCTGTGAAATCCGTTTCTGATCTGTGCATTCAACTAACAGAGTTGAACCTTACTTTTGGTTGAGGAATTTTGAAACTCTCTTTCTGTAGAAACGGCAAGCGGACATTCGGAGCGCTATGGGGCCTACAGTGGAAAAAGGATTATCTTCAAATAAAAACTACACAGAAGCATTCTGTGAAACTACTCTGATCTCTGCATTCTACTTACAGAGTTGAACCTTACTTTTTATTGAGCAGTTCTGAAACACTCTTTCTGTAGAAAGTGCAAGCGGACATTCGGAGCGCAATGGGGCCTACAGTGGAAAAAGGAATACCTTCAAATAAAAACTGCACAGAAGCATTCTGTGAAACCTCTTTCTGAAATGTGCATTCAACTAACTGAGTTGAACCTTACTTTTTCTTTGAGGAGTTCTGAAACACCCTTTGTGTGGAAACTGCAAGAGGACATTCGGAGCGCTAAAGGGCCTATAGTGGAAAAAGGATTATCTTCAAACAAAACTACACAGAAGCATTCTGTGGAACTTCTTTCTGATGGGTACATTCAAACAACAGAGTTGATCCTTACTTTTGATTGAGGAGTTATGAAACCCTCTTTTTGTAGAAACTGCAAGTGGATATTCGGCACGCTAAATTGACTATAGTGGAAAAAGTAATATCTTCAAATAAAAACTACCCAGAAGGATTCTGTGCAACTTCTTTGTTATCTGTGCATTCAACTAACAGAGTTGAAGCTTACTTTTGATTGAGGAGTTGTGAAACACTCTTTCTGTAGAAACTGGAAGCAAACATTCAGAGCACTATAGGACTATATTGCAAAAAGGAATATCTTCAAATAAAAACTACACAGAATCATTCAGTAAAACTTCTTTAAATCAGAGCGTTCAACTAACAGAGTTGAAGCTTACTTTTGATTGAGGAGTTCTGAAAGTGTCTTTCTGTAGAAACTGCAATCGAACATTCGGAGCGCTAAGTGGACTACAGTGGAAAAAGGAATATCTTCAAATAAAAACTGCACAGAAGCAATCTGCGAAGCTTCTTTCTGATCTGTGCATTCATCTAACAGAGATGAACCTTACTTTTGATTGACGAGTTCTGAAACACTCTTTCTTTAGATACTGCTAGCGGACATTCGGAGCGCTAACAGGCCTATAGTGGAAAAAGGAATATCTTCAAATAAAAACTACACAGAAGCATTCTGTGGAGCTTCTTTCTGATCTGTGCATTCAACTAATAGAGTTGAACCTTACTTTTGATTGAGGAGTTCTGAAACACTCTTCCTTTAGCAACTGCCAGTGGAAATTCGGAGTGCAAAGGGACCTATAGTGGAAAAAAAAATATGTTCAAATAAAAACTATACGGAAGCATTCTGTGAAACTTCTTCCTGATCTGTGCATTCAACTAACAGAGTTGAACCTCAGTTTTGATTGAGGAGATCTGAAACACTCTTTCTGTAGAAATTGGAAGTGGACATTAGGAGCGCTAAGGGGCTTACAGTGGACAAAGAATATCTTCAAATAAAAGCTACACAGAAGCCTTCTGTAAAATTTCTTTCTGATCTCTTCATTCAACTAACAGAGTTGAACCTTAGTTTTGATTGGGGAGTTGTGAAACACTCTTCCTGTAGAAACTGGAAGCGGACATTCGGGGTACTAATGGGCCTATAGTGGACAAAGGAATATCTTCAAATAAAAACTACACAGCAGCATTCTGTGAAACTTCTATCTAATCTGTGCATTCAACTTACAGAGTTGAAACTTGCTTTTGATTGAGGAGTTCTGAAACACTCTTTCTGTAGTAATTGCAAGCGGACATTCAGAGTGCTAATGGGCCCATAGTGGAAAAAGATACATCTTCAAATAAAAACTACACAGAAGCATTCTGTGAAACTTCTTTCTGATCTGCGCATTCAACTAACAGATTTAAATCTTAATTTTGATTGAGGAGTTCTGTATCACTCTTTCTGTAGAAACTGCAAGTGGACATTCGGAGCGCTAAGGGGTCTATTGTGGAAAAAGGAATATCTTCAAATAAAAACTACACAGAATCATTCTGTGAAACTTCTTTCGATCTGTGCATTCAACTAAAACAGTTGAAGCTTACTTTTGATTGAGGAGTTCTGAAACACTCTTTCTGTAGATACTCCAACAGACATTCGGAGCGCTAAGAGGCCAATAGTGGAAAAAGGAATATCTTCAAATAAAAAATACACCGAAGCATTCTGTGAAGCTTCTTTCTGATCTGTACATTCAGCTAACAGAGTTGAACTTTACTTTTGATTGAGCAGTTCTGAAACATTCTGTAGAAGCTGGAAGATGACATTCAGAGCTCTAAGGGGCCTATAGTGGAAAAAGGAATATCTTCAACTAAAAACCACACAGAAGCATTCTGTGAAACATCTTTCTGACCTGTACATTCAACTATCAGAATAGAACCTTACTTTTGATTGAGGAGTTCTGAAACACTCTTTCTGTGGAAACTGGGTGCGGACATTCGGAGCGCTAATGTGCCTAGAGTGGACAAAGGAATATCTTCAAATAAAAACCTCACTGAAGCATTCTGTGAAACTTCTTTCTGATCTGTGCATTAAACTAACAGAGTTGAACCTTACTTTTTCTTTGAGGAGTTCAGAAACACTCTTTCTGTAGAAACTGAAAGAGGACATTCGGAATGCTAAGGGGCCTATAGTGGAAAAAAGAATATCTTCAAATAAAAACCACACAGAAGCATTCTGTGAAACAGCTTTCTGATCTGTACATTCAACTAACATAGTAGAACCTTACTTTTGATTGAGCAGTTCTGAAACACTCTTTCTGTAGAAACTGCAATTGGACATTCGGAGCTCTAAGGGGCCTATCCTGGAAAAAGGTATATTTTCAAATAAAAACTACACAGAAGCATTCTGTGAAACATCTTTCTGATCTGTGCATTCAACTAACATAGGTGAACCTTAATTTTGATTGAGGAATTCTGAAACAATCTTTCTGTAGAAACTGGAAGTGGACATTCAGAGTGCTAAGGGGCCTATAGTGGAAAAGGAAATATCTTCAAATAAATACTACACAGAAGCATGCTGTGAAATCCGTTTCTGATCTGTGCATTCAACTAACAGAGTGGAACCTTACTTTTGGTTGAGGAATTTTGAAACTCTCTTTCTGTAGAAACTGCAAGCGCACATTCGGAGCGCTATGGGGCCTACAATGGAAAAAGGAATATCTTCAAATAAAAACTACACAGAAGCATTCTGTGAAACTACTCTGATCTCTGCATTCTACTTACAGAGTTGAACCTTACTTTTTATTGAGCAGTTCTGAAACACTCTTTCTGTAGAAAGTGCAAGCGGACATTCGGAGCGCAATGGGGCCTACAGTGGAAAAAGGAATGCCTTCAAATAAAAACTGCACAGAAGCATTCTGTGAAACCTCTTTCTGAAATGTGCATTCAACTAACTGAGTTGAACCTTACTTTTTCTTTGAGGAGTTCTGAAACACCCTTTGTGTGGAAACTGCAAGAGGACATTCGGAGCGCTAAAGGGCCTATAGTGGAAAAAGGATTATCTTCAAACAAAACTACACAGAAGCATTCTGTGGAACTTCTTTCTGATGGGTACATTCAAACAACAGAGTTGATCCTTACTTTTGATTGAGGAGTTATGAAACCCTCTTTTTGTAGAAACTGCAAGTGGATATTCAGCACGCTAAATTGACTATAGTGGAAAAAGTAATATCTTCAAATAAAAACTACCCAGAAGGATTCTGTGCAACTTCTTTGTTATCTGTGCATTCAACTAACAGAGTTGAAGCTTACTTTTGATTGAGGAGTTGTGAAACACTCTTTCTGTAGAAACTGGAAGCAAACATTCAGAGCACTATAGGACTATATTGCAAAAAGGAATATCTTCAAATAAAAACTACACAGAATCATTCAGTAAAACTTCTTTAAATCAGAGCGTTCAACTAACAGAGTTGAAGCTTACTTTTGATTGAGGAGTTCTGAAAGTGTCTTTCTGTAGAAACTGCAATCGAACATTCGGAGCGCTAAGTGGACTACAGTGGAAAAAGGAATATCTTCAAATAAAAACTGCACAGAAGCAATCTGCGAAGCTTCTTTCTGATCTGTGCATTCATGTAACAGAGATGAACCTTACTTTTGATTGACGAGTTCTGAAACACTCTTTCTTTAGATACTGCTAGCGGACATTCGGAGCGCTAACAGGCCTATAGTGGAAAAAGGAATATCTTCAAATAAAAACTACACAGAAGCATTCTGTGGAGCTTCTTTCTGATCTGTGCATTCAACTAATAGAGTTGAACCTTACTTTTGATTGAGGAGTTCTGAAACACTCTTTCTTTAGCAACTGCCAGTGGAAATTCGGAGTGCCAAGGGACCTACAGTGGAAAAAAAAATATGTTCAAATAAAAACTATACAGAAGCATTCTGTGAAACTTCTTCCTGATCTGTGCATTCAACTAACAGAGTCGAACCTCAGTTTTGATTGAGGAGATCTGAAACACTCTTTCTGTAGAAATTGGAAGTGGACATTAGGAGCGCTAAGGGGCTTACAGTGGACAAAGAATATCTTCAAATAAAAGCTACATAGAAGCATTCTGTAAAATTTCTTTCTGATCTCTTCATTCAACTAACAGAGTTGAACCTTAGTTTTGATTGGGGAGTTGTGAAACACTCTTCCTGTAGAAACTGGAAGCGGACATTCGGGGTACTAATGGGCCTATAGTGGACAAAGGAATATCTTCAAATAAAAACTACACAGCAGCATTCTGTGAAACTTCTATCTAATCTGTGCATTCAACTTACAGAGTTGAAACTTGCTTTTGATTGAAGAGTTCTGAAACACTCTTTCTGTAGTAATTGCAAGCGGACATTCAGAGTGCTAATGGGCCCATAGTGGAAAAACATACATCTTCAAATAAAAACTACACAGAAGCATTCTGTGAAACTTCTTTCTGATCTGCGCATTCAACTAACAGATTTAAATCTTAATTTTGATTGAGGAGTTCTGTAACACTCTTTCTGTAGAAACTGCAAGTGGACATTCGGAGCGCTAAGGGGTCTATTGTGGAAAAAGGAATATCTTCAAATAAAAACTACACAGAATCATTCTGTGAAACTTCTTTCGATCTGTGCATTCAACTAAAACAGTTGAAGCTTACTTTTGATTGAGGAGTTCTGAAACACTCTTTCTGTAGATACTCCAAGCAGACATTCGGAGCGCTAAGAGGCCAATAGTGGAAAAAGGAATATCTTCAAATAAAAAATACACCGAAGCATTCTGTGAAGCTTCTTTCTGATCTGTACATTCAGCTAACAGAGTTGAACTTTACTTTTGATTGAGCAGTTCTGAAACATTCTGTAGAAGCTGGAAGATGACATTCAGAGCTCTAAGGGGCCTATAGTGGAAAAAGGAATATCTTCAACTAAAAACCACACAGAAGCATTCTGTGAAACATCTTTCTGACCTGTACATTCAACTATCAGAATAGAACCTTACTTTTGATTGAGGAGTTCTGAAACACTCTTTCTGTGGAAACTGGGTGCGGACATTCGGAGCGCTAATGTGCCTAGAGTGGACAAAGGAATATCTTCAAATAAAAACCTCACTGAATCATTCTGTGAAACTTCTTTCTGATCTGTGCATTAAACTAACAGAGTTGAACCTTACTTTTTCTTTGAGGAGTTCACAAACACTCTTTCTGTAGAAACTGAAAGAGGACATTCGGAATGCTAAGGGGCCTATAGTGGAAAAAAGAATATCTTCAAATAAAAACCACACAGAAGCATTCTGTGAAACAGCTTTCTGATCTGTACATTCAACTAACATAGTAGAACCTTACTTTTGATTGAGCAGTTCTGAAACACTCTTTCTGTAGAAACTGCAATTGGACATTCGGAGCTCTAAGGGGCCTATCCTGGAAAAAGGTATATTTTCAAATAAAAACTACACAGAAGCATTCTGTGAAACATCTTTCTGAACTGTGCATTCAACTAACATAGGTGAACCTTAATTTTGATTGAGGAATTCTGAAACAATCTTTCTGTAGAAACTGGAAGTGGACATTCAGAGTGCTAAGGGGCCTATAGTGGAAAAGGAAATATCTTCAAATAAATACTACACAGAAGCATGCTGTGAAATCCGTTTCTGATCTGTGCATTCAACTAACAGAGTGGAACCTTACTTTTGGTTGAGGAATTTTGAAACTCTCTTTCTGTAGAAACTGCAAGCGGACATTCGGAGCGCTATGGGGCCTACAATGGAAAAAGGAATATCTTCAAATAAAAACTACACAGAAGCATTCTGTGAAACTACTCTGATCTCTGCATTCTACTTACAGAGTTGAACCTTACTTTTTATTGAGCAGTTCTGAAACACTCTTTCTGTAGAAAGTGCAAGCGGACATTCGGAGCGCAATGGGGCCTACAGTGGAAAAAGGAATGCCTTCAAATAAAAACTGCACAGAAGCATTCTGTGAAACCTCTTTCTGAAATGTGCATTCAACTAACTGAGTTGAACCTTACTTTTTCTTTGAGGAGTTCTGAAACACCCTTTGTGTGGAAACTGCAAGAGGACATTCGGAGCGCTAAAGGGCCTATAGTGGAAAAAGGATTATCTTCAAACAAAACTACACAGAAGCATTCTGTGGAACTTCTTTCTGATGGGTACATTCAAACAACAGAGTTGATCCTTACTTTTGATTGAGGAGTTATGAAACCCTCTTTTTGTAGAAACTGCAAGTGGATATTCAGCACGCTAAATTGACTATAGTGGAAAAAGTAATATCTTCAAATAAAAACTACCCAGAAGGATTCTGTGCAACTTCTTTGTTATCTGTGCATTCAACTAACAGAGTTGAAGCTTACTTTTGATTGAGGAGTTGTGAAACACTCTTTCTGTAGAAACTGGAAGCAAACATTCAGAGCACTATAGGACTATATTGCAAAAAGGAATATCTTCAAATAAAAACTACACAGAATCATTCAGTAAAACTTCTTTAAATCAGAGCATTCAACTAACAGATTTGAAGCTTACTTTTGATTGAGGAGTTCTGAAAGTGTCTTTCTGTAGAAACTGCAATCGAACATTCGGAGCGATAAGTGGACTACAGTGGAAAAAGGAATATCTTCAAATAAAAACTGCACAGAAGCAATCTGCGAAGCTTCTTTCTGATCTGTGCATTCATGTAACAGAGATGAACCTTACTTTTGATTGACGAGTTCTGAAACACTCTTTCTTTAGATACTGCTAGCGGACATTCGGAGCGCTAACAGGCCTATAGTGGAAAAAGGAATATCTTCAAATAAAAACTACACAGAAGCATTCTGTGGAGCTTCTTTCTGATCTGTGCATTCAACTAATAGAGTTGAAACTTACTTTTGATTGAGGAGTTCTGAAACACTCTTTCTTTAGCAACTGCCAGTGGAAATTCGGAGTGCAAAGGGACCTATAGTGGAAAAAAAAATATGTTCAAATAAAAACTATACAGAAGCATTCTGTGAAACTTCTTCCTGATCTGTGCATTCAACTAACAGAGTCGAACCTCAGTTTTGATTGAGGAGATCTGAAACACTCTTTCTGTAGGAATTGGAAGTGGACATTAGGAGCGCTAAGGGGCTTACAGTGGACAAAGAATATCTTCAAATAAAAGCTAAACAGAAGCATTCTGTAAAATTTCTTTCTGATCTCTTCGTTCAACTAACAGAGTTGAACCTTAGTTTTGATTGGGGAGTTGTGAAACACTCTTCCTGTAGAAACTGGAAGCGGACATTCGGGGTACTAATGGGCCTATAGTGGACAAAGGAATATCTTCAAATAAAAACTACACAGCAGCATTCTGTGAAACTTCTATCTAATCTGTGCATTCAACTTACAGAGTTGAAACTTGCTTTTGATTGAGGAGTTCTGAAACACTCTTTCTGTAGTAATTGCAAGCGGACATTCAGAGTGCTAATGGGCCCATAGTGGAAAAACATACATCTTCAAATAAAAACTACACAGAAGCATTCTGTGAAACTTCTTTCTGATCTGCGCATTCAACTAACAGATTTAAATCTTAATTTTGATTGAGGAGTTCTGTAACACTCTTTCTGTAGAAACTGCAAGTGGACATTCGGAGCGCTAAGGGGTCTATTGTGGAAAAAGGAATATCTTCAAATAAAAACTACACAGAATCATTCTGTGAAACTTCTTTCGATCTGTGCATTCAACTAAAACAGTTGAAGCTTACTTTTGATTGAGGAGTTCTGAAACACTCTTTCTGTAGATACTCCAAGCAGACATTCGGAGCGCTAAGAGGCCAATAGTGGAAAAAGGAATATCTTCAAATAAAAAATACACCGAAGCATTCTGTGAAACTTCTTTCTGATCTGTACATTCAGCTAACAGAGTTGAACTTTACTTTTGATTGAGCAGTTCTGAAACATTCTGTAGAAGCTGGAAGATGACATTCAGAGCTCTAAGGGGCCTATAGTGGAAAAAGGAATATCTTCAACTAAAAACCACACAGAAGCATTCTGTGAAACATCTTTCTGACCTGTACATTCAACTATCAGAATAGAACCTTACTTTTGATTGAGGAGTTCTGAAACACTCTTTCTGTGGAAACTGGGTGCGGACATTCGGAGCGCTAATGTGCCTAGAGTGGACAAAGGAATATCTTCAAATAAAAACCTCACTGAAGCATTCTGTGAAACTTCTTTCTGATCTGTGCATTAAACTAACAGAGTTGAACCTTACTTTTTCTTTGAGGAGTTCAGAAACACTCTTTCTGTAGAAACTGAAAGAGGACATTCGGAATGCTAAGGGGCCTATAGTGGAAAAAAGAATATCTTCAAATAAAAACCACACAGAAGCATTCTGTGAAACAGCTTTCTGATCTGTACATTCAACTAACATAGTAGAACCTTACTTTAGATTGAGAAGTTCTGAAACAGTCTTTCTGTAGAAACTGCAATTGGACATTCGGAGCTCTAAGGGGCCTATCCTGGAAAAAGGTATATTTTCAAATAAAAACTACACAGAAGCATTCTGTGAAACATCTTTCTGATCTGTGCATTCAACTAACATAGGTGAACCTTAATTTTGATTGAGGAATTCTGAAACACTCTTTCTGTAGAAACTGGAAGTGGACTTTCAGAGTGCTAAGGGGCCTCTAGTGGAAAAGGAAATATCTTCAAATAAATACTACACAGAAGCATGCTGTGAAATCCGTTTCTGATCTGTGCATTCAACTAACAGAGTGGAACCTTACTTTTGGTTGAGGAATTTTGAAACTCTCTTTCTGTAGAAACTGCAAGCGGACATTCGGAGCGCTATGGGGCCTACAATGGAAAAAGGAATATCTTGAAATAAAATCTACACAGAAGCATTCTGTGAAACTACTCTGATCTCTGCATTCTACTTACAGAGTTGAACCTTACTTTTTATTGAGCAGTTCTGAAACACTCTTTCTGTAGAAAGTGCAAGCGGACATTCGGAGCGCAATGGGGCCTACAGTGGAAAAAGGAATACCTTCAAATAAAAACTGCACAGAAGCATTCTGTGAAACCTCTTTCTGAAATGTGCATTCAACTAACTGAGTTGAACCTTACTTTTTCTTTGAGGAGTTCTGCAACACCCTTTGTGTGGAAACTGCAAGAGGACATTCGGAGCGCTAAAGGGCCTATAGTGGAAAAAGGATTATCTTCAAACAAAACTACACAGAAGCATTCTGTGGAACTTCTTTCTGATGGGTACATTCAAACAACAGAGTTGATCCTTACTTTTGATTGAGGAGTTATGAAACCCTCTTTTTGTAGAAACTGCAAGTGGATATTCAGCACGCTAAATTGACTATAGTGGAAAAAGTAATATCTTCAAATAAAAACTACCCAGAAGGATTCTGTGCAACTTCTTTGTTATCTGTGCATTCAACTAACAGAGTTGAAGCTTACTTTTGATTGAGGAGTTGTGAAACACTCTTTCTGTAGAAACTGGAAGCAAACATTCAGAGCTCTATAGGACTATATTGCAAAAAGGAATATCTTCAAATAAAAACTACACAGAATCATTCAGTAAAACTTCTTTAAAACAGAGCATTCAACTAACAGAGTTGAAGCTTACTTTTGATTGAGGAGTTCTGAAAGTGTCTTTCTGTAGAAACTGCAATCGAACATTCGGAGCGCTAAGTGGACTACAGTGGAAAAAGGAATATCTTCAAATAAAAACTGCACAGAAGCAATCTGCGAAGCTTCTTTCTGATCTGTGCATTCATCTAACAGAGATGAACCTTACTTTTGATTGACGAGTTCTGAAAAACTCTTTCTTTAGATACTGCTAGCGGACATTCGGAGCGCTAACAGGCCTATAGTGGAAAAAGGAATATCTTCAAATAAAAACTACACAGAAGCATTCTGTGGAGCTTCTTTCTGATCTGTGCATTCAACTAATAGAGTTGAACCTTACTTTTGATTGAGGAGTTCTGAAACACTCTTTCTTTAGCAACTGCCAGTGGAAATTCGGAGTGCAAAGGGACCTATAGTGGAAAAAAAAATATGTTCAAATAAAAACTATACAGAAGCATTCTGTGAAACTTCTTCCTGATCTGTGCATTCAACTAACAGAGTCGAACCTCAGTTTTGATTGAGGAGATCTGAAACACTCTTTCTGTAGAAATTGGAAGTGGACATTAGGAGCGCTAAGCGGCTTACAGTGGACAAAGAATATCTTCAAATAAAAGCTACACAGAAGCATTCTGTAAAATTTCTTTCTGATCTCTTCGTTCAACTAACAGAGTTGAACCTTAGTTTTGATTGGGGAGTTGTGAAACACTCTTCCTGTAGAAACTGGATGCGGACATTCGGGGTACTAATGGGCCTATAGTGGACAAAGGAATATCTTCAAATAAAAACTACACAGCAGCATTCTGTGAAACTTCTATCTAATCTGTGCATTCAACTTACAGAGTTGAAACTTGCTTTTGATTGAGGAGTTCTGAAACACTCTTTCTGTAGTAATTGCAAGCGGACATTCAGAGTGCTAATGGGCCCATAGTGGAAAAAGATACATCTTCAAATAAAAACTACAAAGAAGCATTCTGTGAGACTTCTTTCTGATCTGCGCATTCAACTAACAGATTTAAATCTTAATTTTGATTGAGGAGTTCTGTAACACTCTTTCTGTAGAAACTGCAAGTGGACATTCGGAGCGCTAAGGGGTCTATTGTGGAAAAAGGAATATCTTCAAATAAAAACTACACAGAATCATTCTGTGAAACTTCTTTCGATCTGTGCATTCAACTAAAACAGTTGAAGCTTACTTTTGATTGAGGAGTTCTGAAACACTCTTTCTGTAGATACTCCATCAGACATTCGGAGCGCTAAGAGGCCAATAGTGGAAAAAGGAATATCTTCAAATAAAAAATACACCGAAGCATTCTGTGAAGCTTCTTTCTGATCTGTACATTCAGCTAACAGAGTTGAACTTTACTTTTGATTGAGCAGTTCTGAAACATTCTGTAGAATCTGGAAGATGACATTCAGAGCTCTAAGGGGCCTATAGTGGAAAAAGGAATATCTTCAACTAAAAACCACACAGAAGCATTCTGTGAAACATCTTTCTGACCTGTACATTCAACTATCAGAATAGAACCTTACTTTTGATTGAGGAGTTCTGAAACACTCTTTCTGTGGAAACTGGGTGCGGACATTCGGAGCGCTAATGTGCCTAGAGTGGACAAAGGAATATCTTCAAATAAAAACCTCACTGAAGCATTCTGTGAAACTTCTTTCTGATCTGTGCATTAAACTAACAGAGTTGAACCTTACTTTTTTTTGAGGAGTTCAGAAACACTCTTTCTGTAGAAACTGAAAGAGGACATTCGGAATGCTAAGGGGCCTATAGTGGAAAAAAGAATATCTTCAAATAAAAACCACACAGAAGCATTCTGTGAAACAGCTTTCTGATCTGTACATTCAACTAACATAGTAGAACCTTACTTTAGATTGAGCAGTTCTGAAACACTCTTTCTGTAGAAACTGCAATTGGACATTCGGAGCACTAAGGGGCCTATCCTGGAAAAAGGTATATTTTCAAATAAAAACTACACAGAAGCATTCTGTGAAACATCTTTCTGATCTGTGCATTCAACTAACATAGGTGAACCTTAATTTTGATTGAGGAATTCTGAAATACTCTTTCTGTAGAAACTGGAAGTGGACATTCAGAGTGCTAAGGGGCCTATAGTGGAAAAGGAAATATCTTCAAATAAATACTACACAGAAGCATGCTGTGAAATCCGTTTCTGATCTGTGCATTCAACTAACAGAGTTGAACCTTACTTTTGGTTGAGGAATTTTGAAACTCTCTTTCTGTAGAAACTGCAAGCGGACATTCGGAGCGCTATGGGGCCTACAGTGGAAAAAGGAATATCTTCAAATAAAAACTACACAGAAGCATTCTGTGAAACTACTCTGATCTCTGCATTCTACTTACAGAGTTGAACCTTACTTTTTATTGAGCAGTTCTGAAACACTCTTTCTGTAGAAAGTGCAAGCGGACATTCGGAGCGCAATGGGGCCTACAGTGGAAAAAGGAATACCTTCAAATAAAAACTGCACAGAAGCATTCTGTGAAACCTCTTTCTGAAATGTGCATTCAACTAACTGAGTTGAACCTTACTTTTTCTTTGAGGAGTTCTGAAACACCCTTTGTGTGGAAACTGCAAGAGAACATTCGGAGCGCTAAAGGGCCTGTAGTGGAAAAAGGATTATCTTCAAACAAAACTACACAGAAGCATTCTGTGGAACTTCTTTCTGATGGGTACATTCAAACAACAGAGTTGATCCTTACTTTTGATTGAGGAGTTATGAAACCCTCTTTTTGTAGAAACTGCAAGTGGATATTCGGCACGCTAAATTGACTATAGTGGAAAAAGTAATATCTTCAAATAAAAACTACCCAGAAGGATTCTGTGCAACTTCTTTGTTATCTGTGCATTCAACTAACAGAGTTGAAGCTTACTTTTGATTGAGGAGTTGTGAAACACTCTTTCTGTAGAAACTGGAAGCAAACATTCAGAGCACTATAGGACTATATTGCAAAAAGGAATATCTTCAAATAAAAACTACACAGAATCATTCAGTAAAACTTCTTTAAATCAGAGCGTTCAACTAACAGAGTTGAAGCTTACTTTTGATTGAGGAGTTCTGAAAGTGTCTTTCTGTAGAAACTGCAATCGAACATTCGGAGCGCTAAGTGGACTACAGTGGAAAAAGGAATATCTTCAAATAAAAACTGCACAGAAGCAATCTGCGAAGCTTCTTTCTGATCTGTGCATTCATCTAACAGAGATGAACCTTACTTTTGATTGACGAGTTCTGAAACACTCTTTCTTTAGATACTGCTAGCGGACATTCGGAGCGCTAACAGGCCTATAGTGGAAAAAGGAATATCTTCAAATAAAAACTACACAGAAGCATTCTGTGGAGCTTCTTTCTGATCTGTGCATTCAACTAATAGAGTTGAACCTTACTTTTGATTGAGGAGTTCTGAAACACTCTTTCTTTAGCAACTGCCAGTGGAAATTCGGAGTGCCAAGGGAACTACAGTGGAAAAAAAAATATGTTCAAATAAAAACTATACAGAAGCATTCTGTGAAACTTCTTCCTGATCTGTGCATTCAACTAACAGAGTCGAACCTCAGTTTTGATTGAGGAGATCTGAAACACTCTTTCTGTAGAAATTGGAAGTGGACATTAGGAGCGCTAAGGGGCTTACAGTGGACAAAGCATATCTTCAAATAAAAGCTACATAGAAGCATTCTGTAAAATTTCTTTCTGATCTCTTCATTCAACTAACAGAGTTGAACCTTAGTTTTGATTGGGGAGTTGTGAAACACTCTTCCTGTAGAAACTGGAAGCGGACATTCGGGGTACTAATGGGCCTATAGTGGACAAAGGAATATCTTCAAATAAAAACTACACAGCAGCATTCTGTGAAACTTCTATCTAATCTGTGCATTCAACTTACAGAGTTGAAACTTGCTTTTGATTGAGGAGTTCTGAAACACTCTTTCTGTAGTAATTGCAAGCGGACATTCAGAGTGCTAATGGGCCCATAGTGGAAAAACATACATCTTCAAATAAAAACTACACAGAAGCATTCTGTGAAACTTCTTTCTGATCTGCGCATTCAACTAACAGATTTAAATCTTAATTTTGATTGAGGAGTTCTGTAACACTCTTTCTGTAGAAACTGCAAGTGGACATTCGGAGCGCTAAGGGGTCTATTGTGGAAAAAGGAATATCTTCAAATAAAAACTACACAGAATCATTCTGTGAAACTTCTTTCGATCTGTGCATTCAACTAAAACAGTTGAAGCTTACTTTTGATTGAGGAGTTCTGAAACACTCTTTCTGTAGATACTCCAAGCAGACATTCGGAGCGCTAAGAGGCCAATAGTGGAAAAAGGAATATCTTCAAATAAAAAATACACCGAAGCATTCTGTGAAGCTTCTTTCTGATCTGTACATTCAGCTAACAGAGTTGAACTTTACTTTTGATTGAGCAGTTCTGAAACATTCTGTAGAAGCTGGAAGATGACATTCAGAGCTCTAAGGGGCCTATAGTGGAAAAAGGAATATCTTCAACTAAAAACCACACAGAAGCATTCTGTGAAACATCTTTCTGACCTGTACATTCAACTATCAGAATAGAACCTTACTTTTGATTGAGGAGTTCTGAAACACTCTTTCTGTGGAAACTGGGTGCGGACATTCGGAGCGCTAATGTGCCTAGAGTGGACAAAGGAATATCTTCAAATAAAAACCTCACTGAAGCATTCTGTGAAACTTCTTTCTGATCTGTGCATTAAACTAACAGAGTTGAACCTTACTTTTTCTTTGAGGAGTTCAGAAACACTCTTTCTGTAGAAACTGAAAGAGGACATTCGGAATGCTAAGGGGCCTATAGTGGAAAAAAGAATATCTTCAAATAAAAACCACACAGAAGCATTCTGTGAAACAGCTTTCTGATCTGTACATTCAACTAACATAGTAGAACCTTACTTTAGATTGAGAAGTTCTGAAACACTCTTTCTGTAGAAACTGCAATTGGACATTCGGAGCTCTAAGGGGCCTATCCTGGAAAAAGGTATATTTTCAAATAAAAACTACACAGAAGCATTCTGTGAAACATCTTTCTGATCTGTGCATTCAACTAACATAGGTGAACCTTAATTTTGAATGAGGAATTCTGAAATACTCTTTCTGTAGAAACTGGAAGTGGACATTCAGAGTGCTAAGGGGCCTATAGTGGAAAAGGAAATATCTTCAAATAAATACTACACAGAAGCATGCTGTGAAATCCGTTTCTGATCTGTGCATTCAACTAACAGAGTTGAACATTACTTTTGGTTGAGGAATTTTGAAACTCTCTTTCTGTAGAAACTGCAAGCGGACATTCGGAGCGCTATGGGGCCTACAATGGAAAAAGGAATATCTTCAAATAGAAACTACACAGAAGCATTCTGTGAAACTACTCTGATCTCTGCATTCTACTTACAGAGTTGAACCTTACTTTTTATTGAGCAGTTCTGAAACACTCTTTCTGTAGAAAGTGCAAGCGGACATTCGGAGCGCAATGGGGCCTACAGTGGAAAAAGTAATACCTTCAAATAAAAACTGCACAGAAGCATTCTGTGAAACCTCTTTCTGAAATGTGCATTCAACTAACTGAGTTGAACCTTACTTTTTCTTTGAGGAGTTCTGAAACACCCTTTGTGTGGAAACTGCAAGAGGACATTCGGAGCGCTAAAGGGCCTATAGTGGAAAAAGGATTATCTTCAAACAAAACTACACAGAAGCATTCTGTGGAACTTCTTTCTGATGGGTACATTCAAACAACAGAGTTGATCCTTACTTTTGATTGAGGAGTTATGAAACCCTCTTTTTGTAGAAACTGCAAGTGGATATTCGGCAGGCTAAATTGACTATAGTGGAAAAAGTAATATCTTCAAATAAAAACTACCCAGAAGGATTCTGTGCAACTTCTTTGTTATCTGTGCATTCAACTAACAGAGTTGAAGCTTACTTTTGATTGAGGAGTTGTGAAACACTCTTTCTGTAGAAACTGGAAGCAAACATTCAGAGCACTATAGGACTATATTGCAAAAAGGAATATCTTCAAATAAAAACTACACAGAATCATTCAGTAAAACTTCTTTAAATCAGAGCGTTCAACTAACAGAGTTGAAGCTTACTTTTGATTGAGGAGTTCTGAAAGTGTCTTTCTGTAGAAACTGCAATCGAACATTCGGAGCGCTAAGTGGACTACAGTGGAAAAAGGAATATCTTCAAATAAAAACTGCACAGAAGCAATCTGCGAAGCTTCTTTCTGATCTGTGCATTCATCTAACAGAGATGAACCTTACTTTTGATTGACGAGTTCTGAAACACTCTTTCTTTAGATACTGGTAGCGGACATTCGGAGCGCTAACAGGCCTATAGTGGAAAAAGGAATATCTTCAAATAAAAACTACACAGAAGCATTCTGTGGAGCTTCTTTCTGATCTGTGCATTCAACTAATAGAGTTGAAACTTACTTTTGATTGAGGAGTTCTGAAACACTCTTTCTTTAGCAACTGCCAGTGGAAATTCGGAGTGCCAAGGGACCTATAGTGGAAAAAAAAATATGTTCAAATAAAAACTATACAGAAGCATTCTGTGAAACTTCTTCCTGATCTGTGCATTCAACTAACAGAGTCGAACCTCAGTTTTGATTGAGGAGATCTGAAACACTCTTTCTGTAGAAATTGGAAGTGGACATTAGGAGCGCTAAGGGGCTTACAGTGGACAAAGAATATCTTCAAATAAAAGCTACATAGAAGCATTCTGTAAAATTTCTTTCTGATCTCTTCATTCAACTAACAGAGTTGAACCTTAGTTTTGATTGGGGAGTTGTGAAACACTCTTCCTGTAGAAACTGGAAGCGGACATTCGGGGTACTAATGGGCCTATAGTGGACAAAGGAATATCTTCAAATAAAAACTACACAGCAGCATTCTGTGAAACTTCTATCTAATCTGTGCATTCAACTTACAGAGTTGAAACTTGCTTTTGATTGAAGAGTTCTGAAACACTCTTTCTGTAGTAATTGCAAGCGGACATTCAGAGTGCTAATGGGCCCATAGTGGAAAAACATACATCTTCAAATAAAAACTACACAGAAGCATTCTGTGAAACTTCTTTCTGATCTGCGCATTCAACTAACAGATTTAAATCTTAATTTTGATTGAGGAGTTCTGTAACACTCTTTCTGTAGAAACTGCAAGTGGACATTCGGAGCGCTAAGGGGTCTATTGTGGAAAAAGGAATATCTTCAAATAAAAACTACACAGAATCATTCTGTGAAACTTCTTTCGATCTGTGCATTCAACTAAAACAGTTGAAGCTTACTTTTGATTGAGGAGTTCTGAAACACTCTTTCTGTAGATACTCCAAGCAGACATTCGGAGCGCTAAGAGGCCAATAGTGGAAAAAGGAATATCTTCAAATAAAAAATACACCGAAGCATTCTGTGAAGCTTCTTTCTGATCTGTACATTCAGCTAACAGAGTTGAACTTTACTTTTGATTGAGCAGTTCTGAAACATTCTGTAGAAGCTGGAAGATGACATTCAGAGCTCTAAGGGGCCTATAGTGGAAAAAGGAATATCTTCAACTAAAAACCACACAGAAGCATTCTGTGAAACATCTTTCTGACCTGTACATTCAACTATCAGAATAGAACCTTACTTTTGATTGAGGAGTTCTGAAACACTCTTTCTGTGGAAACTGGGTGCGGACATTCGGAGCGCTAATGTGCCTAGAGTGGACAAAGGAATATCTTCAAATAAAAACCTCACTGAATCATTCTGTGAAACTTCTTTCTGATCTGTGCATTAAACTAACAGAGTTGAACCTTACTTTTTCTTTGAGGAGTTCACAAACACTCTTTCTGTAGAAACTGAAAGAGGACATTCGGAATGCTAAGGGGCCTATAGTGGAAAAAAGAATATCTTCAAATAAAAACCACACAGAAGCATTCTGTGAAACAGCTTTCTGATCTGTACATTCAACTAACATAGTAGAACCTTACTTTTGATTGAGCAGTTCTGAAACACTCTTTCTGTAGAAACTGCAATTGGACATTCGGAGCTCTAAGGGGCCTATCCTGGAAAAAGGTATATTTTCAAATAAAAACTACACAGAAGCATTCTGTGAAACATCTTTCTGAACTGTGCATTCAACTAACATAGGTGAACTTTAATTTTGATTGAGGAATTCTGAAACAATCTTTCTGTAGAAACTGGAAGTGGACATTCAGAGTGCTAAGGGGCCTATAGTGGAAAAGGAAATATCTTCAAATAAATACTACACAGAAGCATGCTGTGAAATCCGTTTCTGATCTGTGCATTCAACTAACAGAGTGGAACCTTACTTTTGGTTGAGGAATTTTGAAACTCTCTTTCTGTAGAAACTGCAAGCGGACATTCGGAGCGCTATGGGGCCTACAATGGAAAAAGGAATATCTTCAAATAAAAACTACACAGAAGCATTCTGTGAAACTACTCTGATCTCTGCATTCTACTTACAGAGTTGAACCTTACTTTTTATTGAGCAGTTCTGAAACACTCTTTCTGTAGAAAGTGCAAGCGGACATTCGGAGCGCAATGGGGCCTACAGTGGAAAAAGGAATGCCTTCAAATAAAAACTGCACAGAAGCATTCTGTGAAACCTCTTTCTGAAATGTGCATTCAACTAACTGAGTTGAACCTTACTTTTTCTTTGAGGAGTTCTGAAACACCCTTTGTGTGGAAACTGCAAGAGGACATTCGGAGCGCTAAAGGGCCTATAGTGGAAAAAGGATTATCTTCAAACAAAACTACACAGAAGCATTCTGTGGAACTTCTTTCTGATGGGTACATTCAAACAACAGAGTTGATCCTTACTTTTGATTGAGGAGTTATGAAACCCTCTTTTTGTAGAAACTGCAAGTGGATATTCAGCACGCTAAATTGACTATAGTGGAAAAAGTAATATCTTCAAATAAAAACTACCCAGAAGGATTCTGTGCAACTTCTTTGTTATCTGTGCATTCAACTAACAGAGTTGAAGCTTACTTTTGATTGAGGAGTTGTGAAACACTCTTTCTGTAGAAACTGGAAGCAAACATTCAGAGCACTATAGGACTATATTGCAAAAAGGAATATCTTCAAATAAAAACTACACAGAATCATTCAGTAAAACTTCTTTAAATCAGAGCATTCAACTAACAGAGTTGAAGCTTACTTTTGATTGAGGAGTTCTGAAAGTGTCTTTCTGTAGAAACTGCAATCGAACATTCGGAGCGATAAGTGGACTACAGTGGAAAAAGGAATATCTTCAAATAAAAACTGCACAGAAGCAATCTGCGAAGCTTCTTTCTGATCTGTGCATTCATGTAACAGAGATGAACCTTACTTTTGATTGACGAGTTCTGAAACACTCTTTCTTTAGATACTGCTAGCGGACATTCGGAGCGCTAACAGGCCTATAGTGGAAAAAGGAATATCTTCAAATAAAAACTACACAGAAGCATTCTGTGGAGCTTCTTTCTGATCTGTGCATTCAACTAATAGAGTTGAAACTTACTTTTGATTGAGGAGTTCTGAAACACTCTTTCTTTAGCAACTGCCAGTGGAAATTCGGAGTGCAAAGGGACCTATAGTGGAAAAAAAAATATGTTCAAATAAAAACTATACAGAAGCATTCTGTGAAACTTCTTCCTGATCTGTGCATTCAACTAACAGAGTCGAACCTCAGTTTTGATTGAGGAGATCTGAAACACTCTTTCTGTAGGAATTGGAAGTGGACATTAGGAGCGCTAAGGGGCTTACAGTGGACAAAGAATATCTTCAAATAAAAGCTAAACAGAAGCATTCTGTAAAATTTCTTTCTGATCTCTTCGTTCAACTAACAGAGTTGAACCTTAGTTTTGATTGGGGAGTTGTGAAACACTCTTCCTGTAGAAACTGGAAGCGGACATTCGGGGTACTAATGGGCCTATAGTGGACAAAGGAATATCTTCAAATAAAAACTACACAGCAGCATTCTGTGAAACTTCTATCTAATCTGTGCATTCAACTTACAGAGTTGAAACTTGCTTTTGATTGAGGAGTTCTGAAACACTCTTTCTGTAGTAATTGCAAGCGGACATTCAGAGTGCTAATGGGCCCATAGTGGAAAAACATACATCTTCAAATAAAAACTACACAGAAGCATTCTGTGAAACTTCTTTCTGATCTGCGCATTCAACTAACAGATTTAAATCTTAATTTTGATTGAGGAGTTCTGTAACACTCTTTCTGTAGAAACTGCAAGTGGACATTCGGAGCGCTAAGGGGTCTATTGTGGAAAAAGGAATATCTTCAAATAAAAACTACACAGAATCATTCTGTGAAACTTCTTTCGATCTGTGCATTCAACTAAAACAGTTGAAGCTTACTTTTGATTGAGGAGTTCTGAAACACTCTTTCTGTAGATACTCCAAGCAGACATTCGGAGCGCTAAGAGGCCAATAGTGGAAAAAGGAATATCTTCAAATAAAAAATACACCGAAGCATTCTGTGAAACTTCTTTCTGATCTGTACATTCAGCTAACAGAGTTGAACTTTACTTTTGATTGAGCAGTTCTGAAACATTCTGTAGAAGCTGGAAGATGACATTCAGAGCTCTAAGGGGCCTATAGTGGAAAAAGGAATATCTTCAACTAAAAACCACACAGAAGCATTCTGTGAAACATCTTTCTGACCTGTACATTCAACTATCAGAATAGAACCTTACTTTTGATTGAGGAATTCTGAAACACTCTTTCTGTGGAAACTGGGTGCGGACATTCGGAGCGCTAATGTGCCTAGAGTGGACAAAGGAATATCTTCAAATAAAAACCTCACTGAAGCATTCTGTGAAACTTCTTTCTGATCTGTGCATTAAACTAACAGAGTTGAACCTTACTTTTTCTTTGAGGAGTTCAGAAACACTCTTTCTGTAGAAACTGAAAGAGGACATTCGGAATGCTAAGGGGCCTATAGTGGAAAAAAGAATATCTTCAAATAAAAACCACACAGAAGCATTCTGTGAAACAGCTTTCTGATCTGTACATTCAACTAACATAGTAGAACCTTACTTTAGATTGAGAAGTTCTGAAACAGTCTTTCTGTAGAAACTGCAATTGGACATTCGGAGCTCTAAGGGGCCTATCCTGGAAAAAGGTATATTTTCAAATAAAAACTACACAGAAGCATTCTGTGAAACATCTTTCTGATCTGTGCATTCAACTAACATAGGTGAACCTTAATTTTGATTGAGGAATTCTGAAACACTCTTTCTGTAGAAACTGGAAGTGGACTTTCAGAGTGCTAAGGGGCCTCTAGTGGAAAAGGAAATATCTTCAAATAAATACTACACAGAAGCATGCTGTGAAATCCGTTTCTGATCTGTGCATTCAACTAACAGAGTGGAACCTTACTTTTGGTTGAGGAATTTTGAAACTCTCTTTCTGTAGAAACTGCAAGCGGACATTCGGAGCGCTATGGGGCCTACAATGGAAAAAGGAATATCTTGAAATAAAATCTACACAGAAGCATTCTGTGAAACTACTCTGATCTCTGCATTCTACTTACAGAGTTGAACCTTACTTTTTATTGAGCAGTTCTGAAACACTCTTTCTGTAGAAAGTGCAAGCGGACATTCGGAGCGCAATGGGGCCTACAGTGGAAAAAGGAATACCTTCAAATAAAAACTGCACAGAAGCATTCTGTGAAACCTCTTTCTGAAATGTGCATTCAACTAACTGAGTTGAACCTTACTTTTTCTTTGAGGAGTTCTGCAACACCCTTTGTGTGGAAACTGCAAGAGGACATTCGGAGCGCTAAAGGGCCTATAGTGGAAAAAGGATTATCTTCAAACAAAACTACACAGAAGCATTCTGTGGAACTTCTTTCTGATGGGTACATTCAAACAACAGAGTTGATCCTTACTTTTGATTGAGGAGTTATGAAACCCTCTTTTTGTAGAAACTGCAAGTGGATATTCAGCACGCTAAATTGACTATAGTGGAAAAAGTAATATCTTCAAATAAAAACTACCCAGAAGGATTCTGTGCAACTTCTTTGTTATCTGTGCATTCAACTAACAGAGTTGAAGCTTACTTTTGATTGAGGAGTTGTGAAACACTCTTTCTGTAGAAACTGGAAGCAAACATTCAGAGCTCTATAGGACTATATTGCAAAAAGGAATATCTTCAAATAAAAACTACACAGAATCATTCAGTAAAACTTCTTTAAAACAGAGCATTCAACTAACAGAGTTGAAGCTTACTTTTGATTGAGGAGTTCTGAAAGTGTCTTTCTGTAGAAACTGCAATCGAACATTCGGAGCGCTAAGTGGACTACAGTGGAAAAAGGAATATCTTCAAATAAAAACTGCACAGAAGCAATCTGCGAAGCTTCTTTCTGATCTGTGCATTCATCTAACAGAGATGAACCTTACTTTTGATTGACGAGTTCTGAAAAACTCTTTCTTTAGATACTGCTAGCGGACATTCGGAGCGCTAACAGGCCTATAGTGGAAAAAGGAATATCTTCAAATAAAAACTACACAGAAGCATTCTGTGGAGCTTCTTTCTGATCTGTGCATTCAACTAATAGAGTTGAACCTTACTTTTGATTGAGGAGTTCTGAAACACTCTTTCTTTAGCAACTGCCAGTGGAAATTCGGAGTGCAAAGGGACCTATAGTGGAAAAAAAAATATGTTCAAATAAAAACTATACAGAAGCATTCTGTGAAACTTCTTCCTGATCTGTGCATTCAACTAACAGAGTCGAACCTCAGTTTTGATTGAGGAGATCTGAAACACTCTTTCTGTAGAAATTGGAAGTGGACATTAGGAGCGCTAAGCGGCTTACAGTGGACAAAGAATATCTTCAAATAAAAGCTACACAGAAGCATTCTGTAAAATTTCTTTCTGATCTCTTCGTTCAACTAACAGAGTTGAACCTTAGTTTTGATTGGGGAGTTGTGAAACACTCTTCCTGTAGAAACTGGATGCGGACATTCGGGGTACTAATGGGCCTATAGTGGACAAAGGAATATCTTCAAATAAAAACTACACAGCAGCATTCTGTGAAACTTCTATCTAATCTGTGCATTCAACTTACAGAGTTGAAACTTGCTTTTGATTGAGGAGTTCTGAAACACTCTTTCTGTAGTAATTGCAAGCGGACATTCAGAGTGCTAATGGGCCCATAGTGGAAAAAGATACATCTTCAAATAAAAACTACAAAGAAGCATTCTGTGAGACTTCTTTCTGATCTGCGCATTCAACTAACAGATTTAAATCTTAATTTTGATTGAGGAGTTCTGTAACACTCTTTCTGTAGAAACTGCAAGTGGACATTCGGAGCGCTAAGGGGTCTATTGTGGAAAAAGGAATATCTTCAAATAAAAACTACACAGAATCATTCTGTGAAACTTCTTTCGATCTGTGCATTCAACTAAAACAGTTGAAGCTTACTTTTGATTGAGGAGTTCTGAAACACTCTTTCTGTAGATACTCCATCAGACATTCGGAGCGCTAAGAGGCCAATAGTGGAAAAAGGAATATCTTCAAATAAAAAATACACCGAAGCATTCTGTGAAGCTTCTTTCTGATCTGTACATTCAGCTAACAGAGTTGAACTTTACTTTTGATTGAGCAGTTCTGAAACATTCTGTAGAATCTGGAAGATGACATTCAGAGCTCTAAGGGGCCTATAGTGGAAAAAGGAATATCTTCAACTAAAAACCACACAGAAGCATTCTGTGAAACATCTTTCTGACCTGTACATTCAACTATCAGAATAGAACCTTACTTTTGATTGAGGAGTTCTGAAACACTCTTTCTGTGGAAACTGGGTGCGGACATTCGGAGCGCTAATGTGCCTAGAGTGGACAAAGGAATATCTTCAAATAAAAACCTCACTGAAGCATTCTGTGAAACTTCTTTCTGATCTGTGCATTAAACTAACAGAGTTGAACCTTACTTTTTTTTGAGGAGTTCAGAAACACTCTTTCTGTAGAAACTGAAAGAGGACATTCGGAATGCTAAGGGGCCTATAGTGGAAAAAAGAATATCTTCAAATAAAAACCACACAGAAGCATTCTGTGAAACAGCTTTCTGATCTGTACATTCAACTAACATAGTAGAACCTTACTTTAGATTGAGCAGTTCTGAAACACTCTTTCTGTAGAAACTGCAATTGGACATTCGGAGCACTAAGGGGCCTATCCTGGAAAAAGGTATATTTTCAAATAAAAACTACACAGAAGCATTCTGTGAAACATCTTTCTGATCTGTGCATTCAACTAACATAGGTGAACCTTAATTTTGATTGAGGAATTCTGAAATACTCTTTCTGTAGAAACTGGAAGTGGACATTCAGAGTGCTAAGGGGCCTATAGTGGAAAAGGAAATATCTTCAAATAAATACTACACAGAAGCATGCTGTGAAATCCGTTTCTGATCTGTGCATTCAACTAACAGAGTTGAACCTTACTTTTGGTTGAGGAATTTTGAAACTCTCTTTCTGTAGAAACTGCAAGCGGACATTCGGAGCGCTATGGGGCCTACAGTGGAAAAAGGAATATCTTCAAATAAAAACTACACAGAAGCATTCTGTGAAACTACTCTGATCTCTGCATTCTACTTACAGAGTTGAACCTTACTTTTTATTGAGCAGTTCTGAAACACTCTTTCTGTAGAAAGTGCAAGCGGACATTCGGAGCGCAATGGGGCCTACAGTGGAAAAAGGAATACCTTCAAATAAAAACTGCACAGAAGCATTCTGTGAAACCTCTTTCTGAAATGTGCATTCAACTAACTGAGTTGAACCTTACTTTTTCTTTGAGGAGTTCTGAAACACCCTTTGTGTGGAAACTGCAAGAGAACATTCGGAGCGCTAAAGGGCCTGTAGTGGAAAAAGGATTATCTTCAAACAAAACTACACAGAAGCATTCTGTGGAACTTCTTTCTGATGGGTACATTCAAACAACAGAGTTGATCCTTACTTTTGATTGAGGAGTTATGAAACCCTCTTTTTGTAGAAACTGCAAGTGGATATTCGGCACGCTAAATTGACTATAGTGGAAAAAGTAATATCTTCAAATAAAAACTACCCAGAAGGATTCTGTGCAACTTCTTTGTTATCTGTGCATTCAACTAACAGAGTTGAAGCTTACTTTTGATTGAGGAGTTGTGAAACACTCTTTCTGTAGAAACTGGAAGCAAACATTCAGAGCACTATAGGACTATATTGCAAAAAGGAATATCTTCAAATAAAAACTACACAGAATCATTCAGTAAAACTTCTTTAAATCAGAGCGTTCAACTAACAGAGTTGAAGCTTACTTTTGATTGAGGAGTTCTGAAAGTGTCTTTCTGTAGAAACTGCAATCGAACATTCGGAGCGCTAAGTGGACTACAGTGGAAAAAGGAATATCTTCAAATAAAAACTGCACAGAAGCAATCTGCGAAGCTTCTTTCTGATCTGTGCATTCATCTAACAGAGATGAACCTTACTTTTGATTGACGAGTTCTGAAACACTCTTTCTTTAGATACTGCTAGCGGACATTCGGAGCGCTAACAGGCCTATAGTGGAAAAAGGAATATCTTCAAATAAAAACTACACAGAAGCATTCTGTGGAGCTTCTTTCTGATCTGTGCATTCAACTAATAGAGTTGAACCTTACTTTTGATTGAGGAGTTCTGAAACACTCTTTCTTTAGCAACTGCCAGTGGAAATTCGGAGTGCCAAGGGAACTACAGTGGAAAAAAAAATATGTTCAAATAAAAACTATACAGAAGCATTCTGTGAAACTTCTTCCTGATCTGTGCATTCAACTAACAGAGTCGAACCTCAGTTTTGATTGAGGAGATCTGAAACACTCTTTCTGTAGAAATTGGAAGTGGACATTAGGAGCGCTAAGGGGCTTACAGTGGACAAAGCATATCTTCAAATAAAAGCTACATAGAAGCATTCTGTAAAATTTCTTTCTGATCTCTTCATTCAACTAACAGAGTTGAACCTTAGTTTTGATTGGGGAGTTGTGAAACACTCTTCCTGTAGAAACTGGAAGCGGACATTCGGGGTACTAATGGGCCTATAGTGGACAAAGGAATATCTTCAAATAAAAACTACACAGCAGCATTCTGTGAAACTTCTATCTAATCTGTGCATTCAACTTACAGAGTTGAAACTTGCTTTTGATTGAGGAGTTCTGAAACACTCTTTCTGTAGTAATTGCAAGCGGACATTCAGAGTGCTAATGGGCCCATAGTGGAAAAACATACATCTTCAAATAAAAACTACACAGAAGCATTCTGTGAAACTTCTTTCTGATCTGCGCATTCAACTAACAGATTTAAATCTTAATTTTGATTGAGGAGTTCTGTAACACTCTTTCTGTAGAAACTGCAAGTGGACATTCGGAGCGCTAAGGGGTCTATTGTGGAAAAAGGAATATCTTCAAATAAAAACTACACAGAATCATTCTGTGAAACTTCTTTCGATCTGTGTATTCAACTAAAACAGTTGAAGCTTACTTTTGATTGAGGAGTTCTGAAACACTCTTTCTGTAGATACTCCAAGCAGACATTCGGAGCGCTAAGAGGCCAATAGTGGAAAAAGGAATATCTTCAAATAAAAAATACACCGAAGCATTCTGTGAAGCTTCTTTCTGATCTGTACATTCAGCTAACAGAGTTGAACTTTACTTTTGATTGAGCAGTTCTGAAACATTCTGTAGAAGCTGGAAGATGACATTCAGAGCTCTAAGGGGCCTATAGTGGAAAAAGGAATATCTTCAACTAAAAACCACACAGAAGCATTCTGTGAAACATCTTTCTGACCTGTACATTCAACTATCAGAATAGAACCTTACTTTTGATTGAGGAGTTCTGAAACACTCTTTCTGTGGAAACTGGGTGCGGACATTCGGAGCGCTAATGTGCCTAGAGTGGACAAAGGAATATCTTCAAATAAAAACCTCACTGAAGCATTCTGTGAAACTTCTTTCTGATCTGTGCATTAAACTAACAGAGTTGAACCTTACTTTTTCTTTGAGGAGTTCAGAAACACTCTTTCTGTAGAAACTGAAAGAGGACATTCGGAATGCTAAGGGGCCTATAGTGGAAAAAAGAATATCTTCAAATAAAAACCACACAGAAGCATTCTGTGAAACAGCTTTCTGATCTGTACATTCAACTAACATAGTAGAACCTTACTTTAGATTGAGAAGTTCTGAAACACTCTTTCTGTAGAAACTGCAATTGGACATTCGGAGCTCTAAGGGGCCTATCCTGGAAAAAGGTATATTTTCAAATAAAAACTACACAGAAGCATTCTGTGAAACATCTTTCTGATCTGTGCATTCAACTAACATAGGTGAACCTTAATTTTGATTGAGGAATTCTGAAATACTCTTTCTGTAGAAACTGGAAGTGGACATTCAGAGTGCTAAGGGGCCTATAGTGGAAAAGGAAATATCTTCAAATAAATACTACACAGAAGCATGCTGTGAAATCCGTTTCTGATCTGTGCATTCAACTAACAGAGTTGAACATTACTTTTGGTTGAGGAATTTTGAAACTCTCTTTCTGTAGAAACTGCAAGCGGACATTCGGAGCGCTATGGGGCCTACAATGGAAAAAGGAATATCTTCAAATAGAAACTACACAGAAGCATTCTGTGAAACTACTCTGATCTCTGCATTCTACTTACAGAGTTGAACCTTACTTTTTATTGAGCAGTTCTGAAACACTCTTTCTGTAGAAAGTGCAAGCGGACATTCGGAGCGCAATGGGGCCTACAGTGGAAAAAGTAATACCTTCAAATAAAAACTGCACAGAAGCATTCTGTGAAACCTCTTTCTGAAATGTGCATTCAACTAACTGAGTTGAACCTTACTTTTTCTTTGAGGAGTTCTGAAACACCCTTTGTGTGGAAACTGCAAGAGGACATTCGGAGCGCTAAAGGGCCTATAGTGGAAAAAGGATTATCTTCAAACAAAACTACACAGAAGCATTCTGTGGAACTTCTTTCTGATGGGTACATTCAAACAACAGAGTTGATCCTTACTTTTGATTGAGGAGTTATGAAACCCTCTTTTTGTAGAAACTGCAAGTGGATATTCGGCAGGCTAAATTGACTATAGTGGAAAAAGTAATATCTTCAAATAAAAACTACCCAGAAGGATTCTGTGCAACTTCTTTGTTATCTGTGCATTCAACTAACAGAGTTGAAGCTTACTTTTGATTGAGGAGTTGTGAAACACTCTTTCTGTAGAAACTGGAAGCAAACATTCAGAGCACTATAGGACTATATTGCAAAAAGGAATATCTTCAAATAAAAACTACACAGAATCATTCAGTAAAACTTCTTTAAATCAGAGCGTTCAACTAACAGAGTTGAAGCTTACTTTTGATTGAGGAGTTCTGAAAGTGTCTTTCTGTAGAAACTGCAATCGAACATTCGGAGCGCTAAGTGGACTACAGTGGAAAAAGGAATATCTTCAAATAAAAACTGCACAGAAGCAATCTGCGAAGCTTCTTTCTGATCTGTGCATTCATCTAACAGAGATGAACCTTACTTTTGATTGACGAGTTCTGAAACACTCTTTCTTTAGATACTGGTAGCGGACATTCGGAGCGCTAACAGGCCTATAGTGGAAAAAGGAATATCTTCAAATAAAAACTACACAGAAGCATTCTGTGGAGCTTCTTTCTGATCTGTGCATTCAACTAATAGAGTTGAACCTTACTTTTGATTGAGGAGTTCTGAAACACTCTTTCTTTAGCAACTGCCAGTGGAAATTCGGAGTGCCAAGGGACCTACAGTGGAAAAAAATATATGTTCAAATAAAAACTATACAGAAGCATTCTGTGAAACTTCTTCCTGATCTGTGCATTCAACTAACAGACTCGAACCTCAGTTTTGATTGAGGAGATCTGAAACACTCTTTCTGTAGAAATAGGTAGTGGACATTAGGAGCGCTAAGGGGCTTACAGTGGACAAAGAGTATCTTCAAATAAAAGCTACACAGAAGCCTTCTGTAAAATTTCTTTCTAATCTCTTCGTTCAACTAACAGAGTTGAACCTTAGTTTTGATTGGGGAGTTGTGAAACACTCTTCCTGTAGAAACTGGAAGCGGACATTCGGGGTACTAATGGGCCTATAGTGGACAAAGGAATATCTTCAAATAAAAACTACACAGCAGCATTCTGTGAAACTTCTATCTAATCTGTGCATTCAACTTACAGAGTTGAAACTTGCTTTTGATTGAGGAGTTCTGAAACACTCTTTCTGTAGTAATTGCAAGCGGACATTCAGAGTGCTAATGGGCCCATAGTGGAAAAAGATACATCTTCAAATAAAAACTACACAGAAGCATTCTGTGAAACTTCTTTCTGATCTGCGCATTCAACTAACAGATTTAAATCTTAATTTTGAATGAGGAGTTCTGTAACACTCTTTCTGTAGAAACTGCAAGTGGACATTCGGAGCGCTAAGGGGTCTATTGTGGAAAAAGGAATATCTTCAAATAAAAACTACACAGAAACATTCTGTGAAACTTCTTTCGATCTGTGCATTCAACTAAAACAGTTGAAGCTTACTTTTGATTGAGGAGTTCTGAAACACTCTTTCTGTAGATACTCCATCAGACATTCGGAGCGCTAAGAGGCCAATAGTGGAAAAAGGAATATCTTCAAATAAAAAATACACCGAAGCATTCTGTGAAGCTTCTTTCTGATCTGTACATTCAGCTAACAGAGTTGAACTTTACTTTTGATTGAGCAGTTCTGAAACATTCTGTAGAAGCTGGAAGATGACATTCAGAGCTCTAAGGGGCCTATAGTGGAAAAAGGAATATCTTCAACTAAAAACCACACAGAAGCATTCTGTGAAACATCTTTCTGACCTGTACATTCAACTATCAGAATAGAACCTTACTTTTGATTGAGGAGTTCTGAAACACTCTTTCTGTGGAAACTGGGTGCGGACATTCGGAGCGCTAATGTGCCTAGAGTGGACAAAGGAATATCTTCAAATAAAAACCTCACTGAAGCATTCTGTGAAACTTCTTTCTGATCTGTGCATTAAACTAACAGAGTTGAACCTTACTTTTTCTTTGAGGAGTTCAGAAACACTCTTTCTGTAGAAACTGAAAGAGGACATTCGGAATGCTAAGGGGCCTATAGTGGAAAAAAGAATATCTTCAAATAAAAACCACACAGAAGCATTCTGTGAAACAGCTTTCTGATCTGTACATTCAACTAACATAGTAGAACCTTACTTTTGATTGAGCAGTTCTGAAACACTCTTTCTGTAGAAACTGCAATTGGACATTCGGAGCTCTAAGGGGCCTATCCTGGAAAAAGGTATATTTTCAAATAAAAACTACACAGAAGCATTCTGTGAAACATCTTTCTGATCTGTGCATTCAACTAACATAGGTGAACCTTAATTTTGATTGAGGAATTCTGAAATACTCTTTCTGTAGAAACTGGAAGTGGACATTCAGAGTGCTAAGGGGCCTATAGTGGAAAAGGAAATATCTTCAAATAAATACTACACAGAAGCATGCTGTGAAATCCGTTTCTGATCTGTGCATTCAACTAACAGAGTTGAACATTACTTTTGGTTGAGGAATTTTGAAACTCTCTTTCTGTAGAAACTTCAAGCGGACATTCGGAGCGCTATGGGGCCTACAATGGAAAAAGGAATATCTTCAAATAAAAACTACACAGAAGCATTCTGTGAAACTACTCTGATCTCTGCATTCTACTTACAGAGTTGAACCTTACTTTTTATTGAGCAGTTCTGAAACACTCTTTCTGTAGAAAGTGCAAGCGGACATTCGGAGCGCAATGGGGCCTACAGTGGAAAAAGGAATACCTTCAAATAAAAACTGCACAGAAGCATTCTGTGAAACCTCTTTCTGAAATGTGCATTCAACTAACTGAGTTGAACCTTACTTTTTCTTTGAGGAGTTCTGAAACACCCTTTGTGTGGAAACTGCAAGAGGACATTCGGAGCGCTAAAGGGCCTATAGTGGAAAAAGGATTATCTTCAAACAAAACTACACAGAAGCATTCTGTGGAACTTCTTTCTGATGGGTACATTCAAACAACAGAGTTGATCCTTACTTTTGATTGAGGAGTTATGAAACCCTCTTTTTGTAGAAACTGCAAGTGGATATTCGGCAGGCTAAATTGACTATAGTGGAAAAAGTAATATCTTCAAATAAAAACTACCCAGAAGGATTCTGTGCAACTTCTTTGTTATCTGTGCATTCAACTAACAGAGTTGAAGCTTACTTTTGATTGAGGAGTTGTGAAACACTCTTTCTGTAGAAACTGGAAGCAAACATTCAGAGCACTATAGGACTATATTGCAAAAAGGAATATCTTCAAATAAAAACTACACAGAATCATTCAGTAAAACTTCTTTAAATCAGAGCGTTCAACTAACAGAGTTGAAGCTTACTTTTGATTGAGGAGTTCTGAAAGTGTCTTTCTGTAGAAACTGCAATCGAACATTCGGAGCGCTAAGTGGACTACAGTGGAAAAAGGAATATCTTCAAATAAAAACTGCACAGAAGCAATCTGCGAAGCTTCTTTCTGATCTGTGCATTCATCTAACAGAGATGAACCTTACTTTTGATTGACGAGTTCTGAAACACTCTTTCTTTAGATACTGGCAGCGGACATTCGGAGCGCTAACAGGCCTATAGTGGAAAAAGGAATATCTTCAAATAAAAACTACACAGAAGCATTCTGTGGAGCTTCTTTCTGATCTGTGCATTCAACTAATAGAGTTGAACCTTACTTTTGATTGAGGAGTTCTGAAACACTCTTTCTTTAGCAACTGCCAGTGGAAATTCGGAGTGCAAAGGGACCTATAGTGGAAAAAAATATATGTTCAAATAAAAACTATACAGAAGCATTCTGTGAAACTTCTTCCTGATCTGTGCATTCAACTAACAGACTCGAACCTCAGTTTTGATTGAGGAGATCTGAAACACTCTTTCTGTAGAAATAGGTAGTGGACATTAGGAGCGCTAAGGGGCTTACAGTGGACAAAGCATATCTTCAAATAAAAGCTACACAGAAGCCTTCTGTAAAATTTCTTTCTAATCTCTTCATTCAACTAAGAGAGTTGAACCTTAGTTTTGATTGGGGAGTTGTGAAACACTCTTCCTGTAGAAACTGGAAGCGGACATTCGGGGTACTAATGGGCCTATAGTGGACAAAGGAATATCTTCAAATAAAAAGAACACAGCAGCATTCTGTGAAACTTCTATCTAATCTGTGCATTCAACTTACAAAGTTGAAACTTGCTTTTGATTGAGGAGTTCTGAAACACTCTTTCTGTAGTAATTGCAAGCGGACATTCAGAGTGCTAATGGGCCCATAGTGGAAAAACATACATCTTCAAATAAAAACTACACAGAAGCATTCTGTGAAACTTCTTTCTGATCTGCGCATTCAACTAACAGATTTAAATTTTAATTTTGATTGAGGAGTTCTGTAACACTCTTTCTGTAGAAACTGCAAGTGGACATTCGGAGCGCTAAGGGGTCTATTGTGGAAAAAGGAATATCTTCAAATAAAAACTACACAGAATCATTCTGTGAAACTTCTTTCGATCTGTGCATTCAACTAAAACAGTTGAAGCTTACTTTTGATTGAGGAGTTCTGAAACACTCTTTCTGTAGATACTCCAAGCAGACATTCGGAGCGCTAAGAGGCCAATAGTGGAAAAAGGAATATCTTCAAATAAAAAATACACCGAAGCATTCTGTGAAGCTTCTTTCTGATCTGTACATTCAGCTAACAGAGTTGAACTTTACTTTTGATTGAGCAGTTCTGAAACATTCTGTAGAAGCTGGAAGATGACATTCAGAGCTCTAAGGGGCCTATAGTGGAAAAAGGAATATCTTCAACTAAAAACCACACAGAAGCATTCTGTGAAACATCTTTCTGACCTGTACATTCAACTATCAGAATAGAACCTTACTTTTGATTGAGGAGTTCTGAAACACTCTTTCTGTGGAAACTGGGTGCGGACATTCGGAGCGCTAATGTGCCTAGAGTGGACAAAGGAATATCTTCAAATAAAAACCTCACTGAAGCATTCTGTGAAACTTCTTTCTGATCTGTGCATTAAACTAACAGAGTTGAACCTTACTTTTTCTTTGAGGAGTTCAGAAACACTCTTTCTGTAGAAACTGAAAGAGGACATTCGGAATGCTAAGGGGCCTATAGTGGAAAAAAGAATATCTTCAAATAAAAACCACACAGAAGCATTCTGTGAAACAGCTTTCTGATCTGTACATTCAACTAACATAGTAGAACCTTACTTTAGATTGAGCAGTTCTGAAACACTCTTTCTGTAGAAACTGCAATTGGACATTCGGAGCTCTAAGGGGCCTATCCTGGAAAAAGGTATATTTTCAAATAAAAACTACACAGAAGCATTCTGTGAAACATCTTTCTGATCTGTGCATTCAACTAACATAGGTGAACCTTAATTTTGATTGAGGAATTCTGAAACAATCTTTCTGTAGAAACTGGAAGTGGACATTCAGAGTGCTAAGGGGCCTATAGTGGAAAAGGAAATATCTTCAAATAAATACTACACAGAAGCATGCTGTGAAATCCGTTTCTGATCTGTGCATTCAACTAACAGAGTGGAACCTTACTTTTGGTTGAGGAATTTTGAAACTCTCTTTCTGTAGAAACTGCAAGCGGACATTCGGAGCGCTATGGGGCCTACAATGGAAAAAGGAATATCTTCAAATAAAAACTACACAGAAGCATTCTGTGAAACTACTCTGATCTCTGCATTCTACATACAGAGTTGAACCTTACTTTTTATTGAGCAGTTCTGAAACACTCTTTCTGTAGAAAGTGCAAGCGGACATTCGGAGCGCAATGGGGCCTACAGTGGAAAAAGGAATACCTTCAAATAAAAACTGCACAGAAGCATTCTGTGAAACCTCTTTCTGAAATGTGCATTCAACTAACTGAGTTGAACCTTACTTTTTCTTTGAGGAGTTCTGAAACATCCTTTGTGTGGAAACTGCAAGAGAACATTCGGAGCGCTAAAGGGCCTGTAGTGGAAAAAGGATTATCTTCAAACAAAACTACACAGAAGCATTCTGTGGAACTTCTTTCTGATGGGTACATTCAAACAACAGAGTTGATCCTTACTTTTGATTGAGGAGTTATGAAACCCTCTATTTGTAGAAACTGCAAGTGGATATTCAGCACGCTAAATTGACTATAGTGGAAAAAGTAATATCTTCAAATAAAAACTACCCAGAAGGATTCTGTGCAACTTCTTTGTTATCTGTGCATTCAACTAACAGAGTTGAAGCTTACTTTTGATTGAGGAGTTGTGAAACACTCTTTCTGTAGAAACTGGAAGCAAACATTCAGAGCACTATAGGACTATATTGCAAAAAGGAATATCTTCAAATAAAAACTACACAGAATCATTCAGTAAAACTTCTTTAAAACAGAGCATTCAACTAACAGAGTTGAAGCTTACTTTTGATTGAGGAGTTCTGAAAGTGTCTTTCTGTAGAAACTGCAATCGAACATTCGGAGCGCTAAGTGGACTACAGTGGAAAAAGGAATATCTTCAAATAAAAACTGCACAGAAGCAATCTGCGAAGCTTCTTTCTGATCTGTGCATTCATCTAACAGAGATGAACCTTACTTTTGATTGACGAGTTCTGAAACACTCTTTCTTTAGATACTGCTAGCGGACATTCGGAGCGCTAACAGGCCTATAGTGGAAAAAGGAATATCTTCAAATAAAAACTACACAGAAGCATTCTGTGGAGCTTCTTTCTGATCTGTGCATTCAACTAATAGAGTTGAACCTTACTTTTGATTGAGGAGTTCTGAAACACTCTTTCTTTAGCAACTGCCAGTGGAAATTCGGAGTGCAAAGGGACCTATAGTGGAAAAAAATATATGTTCAAATAAAAACTATACAGAAGCATTCTGTGAAACTTCTTCCTGATCTGTGCATTCAACTAACAGAGTCGAACCTCAGTTTTGATTGAGGAGATCTGAAACACTCTTTCTGTAGAAATTGGAAGTGGACATTAGGAGCGCTAAGGGGCTTACAGTGGACAAAGAATATCTTCAAATAAAAGCTACACAGAAGCATTCTGTAAAATTTCTTTCTGATCTCTTCGTTCAACTAACAGAGTTGAACCTTAGTTTTGATTGGGGAGTTGTGAAACACTCTTCCTGTAGAAACTGGATGCGGACATTCGGGGTACTAATGGGCCTATAGTGGACAAAGGAATATCTTCAAATAAAAACTACACAGCAGCATTCTGTGAAACTTCTATCTAATCTGTGCATTCAACTTACAGAGTTGAAACTTGCTTTTGATTGAGGAGTTCTGAAACACTCTTTCTGTAGTAATTGCAAGCGGACATTCAGAGTGCTAATGGGCCCATAGTGGAAAAAGATACATCTTCAAATAAAAACTACAAAGAAGCATTCTGTGAAACTTCTTTCTGATCTGCGCATTCAACTAACAGATTTAAATCTTAATTTTGATTGAGGAGTTCTGTAACACTCTTTCTGTAGAAACTGCAAGTGGACATTCGGAGCACTAAGGGGTCTATTGTGGAAAAAGGAATATCTTCAAATAAAAACTACACAGAATCATTCTGGGAAACTTCTTTCGATCTGTGCATTCAACTAAAACAGTTGAAGCTTACTTTTGATTGAGGAGTTCTGAAACACTCTTTCTGTAGATACTCCATCAGACATTCGGAGCGCTAAGAGGCCAATAGTGGAAAAAGGAATATCTTCAAATAAAAAATACACCGAAGCATTCTGTGAAGCTTCTTTCTGATCTGTACATTCAGCTAACAGAGTTGAACTTTACTTTTGATTGAGCAGTTCTGAAACATTCTGTAGAAGCTGGAAGATGACATTCAGAGCTCTAAGGGGCCTATAGTGGAAAAAGGAATATCTTCAACTAAAAACCACACAGAAGCATTCTGTGAAACATCTTTCTGACCTGTACATTCAACTATCAGAATAGAACCTTACTTTTGATTGAGGAGTTCTGAAACACTCTTTCTGTGGAAACTGGGTGCGGACATTCGGAGCGCTAATGTGCCTAGAGTGGACAAAGGA
Source organism: Symphalangus syndactylus (assembly GCF_028878055.3). Classification (NCBI taxonomy): domain Eukaryota; kingdom Metazoa; phylum Chordata; class Mammalia; order Primates; family Hylobatidae; genus Symphalangus; species Symphalangus syndactylus. The sequence goes on from NC_072440.2 coordinate 50,409,729, forward strand.
ATATCTTCAAATAAAAACCTCACTGAAGCATTCTGTGAAACTTCTTTCTGATCTGTGCATTAAACTAACAGAGTTGAACCTTACTTTTTCTTTGAGGAGTTCAGAAACACTCTTTCTGTAGAAACTGAAAGAGGACATTCGGAATGCTAAGGGGCCTATAGTGGAAAAAAGAATATCTTCAAATAAAAACCACACAGAAGCATTCTGTGAAACAGCTTTCTGATCTGTACATTCAACTAACATAGTAGAACCTTACTTTTGATTGAGCAGTTCTGAAACACTCTTTCTGTAGAAACTGCAATTGGACATTCGGAGCTCTAAGGGGCCTATCCTGGAAAAAGGTATATTTTCAAATAAAAACTACACAGAAGCATTCTGTGAAACATCTTTCTGATCTGTGCATTCAACTAACATAGGTGAACCTTAATTTTGATTGAGGAATTCTGAAATACTCTTTCTGTAGAAACTGGAAGTGGACATTCAGAGTGCTAAGGGGCCTATAGTGGAAAAGGAAATATCTTCAAATAAATACTACACAGAAGCATGCTGTGAAATCCGTTGCTGATCTGTGCATTCAACTAACAGAGTTGAACCTTACTTTTGGTGGAGGAATTTTGAAACTCTCTTTCTGTAGAAACTGCAAGCGGACATTCGGAGCGCTATGGGGCCTACAGTGGAAAAAGGAATATCTTCAAATAAAAACTACACAGAAGCATTCTGTGAAACTACTCTGATCTCTGCATTCTACTTACAGAGTTGAACCTTACTTTTTATTGTGCAGTTCTGAAACACTCTTTCTGTAGAAAGTGCAAGCGGACATTCGGAGCGCAATGGGGCCTACAGTGGAAAAAGGAATACCTTCAAATAAAAACTGCACAGAAGCATTCTGTGAAACCTCTTTCTGAAATGTGCATTCAACTAACTGAGTTGAACCTTACTTTTTCTTTGAGGAGTTCTGAAACACCCTTTGTGTGGAAACTGCAAGAGAACATTCGGAGCGCTAAAGGGCCTATAGTGGAAAAAGGATTATCTTCAAACAAAATTACACAGAAGCATTCTGTGGAACTTCTTTCTGATGGGTACATTCAAACAACAGAGTTGATCCTTACTTTTGATTGAGGAGTTATGAAACCCTCTTTTTGTAGAAACTGCAAGTGGATATTCGGCACGCTAAATTGACTATAGTGGAAAAAGTAGTATCTTCAAATAAAAACTACCCAGAAGGATTCTGTGCAACTTCTTTGTTATCTGTGCATTCAACTAACAGAGTTGAAGCTTACTTTTGATTGAGGAGTTGTGAAACACTCTTTCTGTAGAAACTGGAAGCAAACATTCAGAGCACTATAGGACTATATTGCAAAAAGGAATATCTTCAAATAAAAACTACACAGAATCATTCAGTAAAACTTCTTTAAATCAGAGCGTTCAACTAACAGAGTTGAAGCTTACTTTTGATTGAGGAGTTCTGAAAGTGTCTTTCTGTAGAAACTGCAATCGAACATTCGGAGCGCTAAGTGGACTACAGTGGAAAAAGGAATATCTTCACATAAAAACTGCACAGAAGCAATCTGCGAAGCTTCTTTCTGATCTGTGCATTCATCTAACAGAGATGAACCTTACTTTTGATTGACGAGTTCTGAAACACTCTTTCTTTAGATACTGCTAGCGGACATTCGGAGCGCTAACAGGCCTATAGTGGAAAAAGGAATATCTTCAAATAAAAACTACACAGAAGCATTCTGTGGAGCTTCTTTCTGATCTGTGCATTCAACTAATAGAGTTGAACCTTACTTTTGATTGAGGAGTTCTGAAACACTCTTTCTTTAGCAACTGCCAGTGGAAATTCGGAGTGCCAAGGGACCTACAGTGGAAAAAAAAATATGTTCAAATAAAAACTATACAGAAGCATTCTGTGAAACTTCTTCCTGATCTGTGCATTCAACTAACAGAGTCGAACCTCAGTTTTGATTGAGGAGATCTGAAACACTCTTTCTGTAGAAATTGGAAGTGGACATTAGGAGCGCTAAGGGGCTTACAGTGGACAAAGAATATCTTCAAATAAAAGCTACATAGAAGCATTCTGTAAAATTTCTTTCGGATCTCTTCCTTCAACTAACAGAGTTGAACCTTAGTTTTGATTGGGGAGTTGTGAAACACTCTTCCTGTAGAAACTGGAAGCGGACATTCCGGGTACTAATGGGCCTATAGTGGACAAAGGAATATCTTCAAATAAAAACTACACAGCAGCATTCTGTGAAACTTCTATCTAATCTGTGCATTCAACTTACAGAGTTGAAACTTGCTTTTGATTGAGGAGTTCTGAAACACTCTTTCTGTAGTAATTGCAAGCGGACATTCAGAGTGCTAATGGGCCCATAGTGGAAAAACATACATCTTCAAATAAAAACTACACAGAAGCATTCAGTGAAACTTCTTTCTGATCTGCGCATTCAACTAACAGATTTAAATCTTAATTTTGATTGAGGAGATCTGTAACACTCTTTCTGTAGAAACTGCAAGTGGACATTCGGAGCGCTAAGGGGTCTATTGTGGAAAAAGGAATATCTTCAAATAAAAACTACACAGAATCATTCTGTGAAACTTCTTTCGATCTGTGCATTCAACTAAAACAGTTGAAGCTTACTTTTGATTGAGGAGTTCTGAAACACTCTTTCTGTAGATACTCCAAGCAGACATTCAGAGCGCTAAGAGGCCAATAGTGGAAAAAGGAATATCTTCAAATAAAAAATACACCGAAGCATTCTGTGAAGCTTCTTTCTGATCTGTACATTCAGCTAACAGAGTTGAACTTTACTTTTGATTGAGCAGTTCTGAAACATTCTGTAGAAGCTGGAAGATGACATTCAGAGCTCTAAGGGGCCTATAGTGGAAAAAGGAATATCTTCAACTAAAAACCACACAGGAGCATTCTGTGAAACAACTTTCTGACCTGTACATTCAACTATCAGAATAGAACCTTACTTTTGATTCAGGAGTTCTGAAACACTCTTTCTGTGGAAACTGGGTGCGGACATTCGGAGCGCTAATGTGCCTAGAGTGGACAAAGGAATATCTTCAAATAAAAACCTCACTGAAGCATTCTGTGAAACTTCTTTCTGATCTGTGCATTAAACTAACAGAGTTGAACCTTACTTTTTCTTTGAGGAGTTCAGAAACACTCTTTCTGTAGAAACTGAAAGAGGACATTCGGAATGCTAAGGGGCCTATAGTGGAAAAAAGAATATCTTCAAATAAAAACCACACAGAAGCATTCTGTGAAACAGCTTTCTGATCTGTACATTCAACTAACATAGTAGAACCTTACTTTAGATTGAGCAGTTCTGAAACACTCTTTCTGTAGAAACTGCAATTGGACATTCGGAGCTCTAAGGGGCCTATCCTGGAAAAAGGTATATTTTCAAATAAAAACTACACAGAAGCATTCTGTGAAACATCTTTCTGATCTGTGCATTCAACTAACATAGGTGAACCTTAATTTTGATTGAGGAATTCTGAAACAATCTTTCTGTAGAAACTGGAAGTGGACATTCAGAGTGCTAAGGGGCCTATAGTGGAAAAGGAAATATCTTCAAATAAATACTACACAGAAGCATGCTGTGAAATCCGTTTCTGATCTGTGCATTCAACTAACAGAGTGGAACCTTACTTTTGGTTGAGGAATTTTGAAACTCTCTTTCTGTAGAAACTGCAAGCGGACATTCGGAGCGCTATGGGGCCTACAATGGAAAAAGGAATATCTTCAAATAAAAACTACACAGAAGCATTCTGTGAAACTACTCTGATCTCTGCATTCTACTTACAGAGTTGAACCTTACTTTTTATTGAGCAGTTCTGAAACACTCTTTCTGTAGAAAGTGCAAGCGGACATTCGGAGCGCAATGGGGCCTACAGTGGAAAAAGGAATACCTTCAAATAAAAACTGCACAGAAGCATTCTGTGAAACCTCTTTCTGAAATGTGCATTCAACTAACTGAGTTGAACCTTACTTTTTCTTTGAGGAGTTCTGAAACACCCTTTGTGTGGAAACTGCAAGAGGACATTCGGAGCGCTAAAGGGCCTATAGTGGAAAAAGGATTATCTTCAAACAAAACTACACAGAAGCATTCTGTGGAACTTCTTTCTGATGGGTACATTCAAACAACAGAGTTGATCCTTACTTTTGATTGAGGAGTTATGAAACCCTCTTTTTGTAGAAACTGCAAGTGGATATTCAGCACGCTAAATTGACTATAGTGGAAAAAGTAATATCTTCAAATAAAAACTACCCAGAAGGATTCTGTGCAACTTCTTTGTTATCTGTGCATTCAACTAACAGAGTTGAAGCTTACTTTTGATTGAGGAGTTGTGAAACACTCTTTCTGTAGAAACTGGAAGCAAACATTCAGAGCACTATAGGACTATATTGCAAAAAGGAATATCTTCAAATAAAAACTACACAGAATCAATCAGTAAAACTTCTTTAAATCAGAGCATTCAACTAACAGAGTTGAAGCTTACTTTTGATTGAGGAGTTCTGAAAGTGTCTTTCTGTAGAAACTGCAATCGAACATTCGGAGCGCTAAGTGGACTACAGTGGAAAAAGGAATATCTTCAAATAAAAACTGCACAGAAGCAATCTGCGAAGCTTCTTTCTGATCTGTGCATTCATCTAACAGAGATGAACCTTACTTTTGATTGACGAGTTCTGAAACACTCTTTCTTTAGATACTGCTAGCGGACATTCGGAGCGCTAACAGGCCTATAGTGGAAAAAGGAATATCTTCAAATAAAAACTACACAGAAGCATTCTGTGGAGCTTCTTTCTGATCTGTGCATTCAACTAATAGAGTTGAACCTTACTTTTGATTGAGGAGTTCTGAAACACTCTTTCTTTAGCAACTGCCAGTGGAAATTCGGAGTGCAAAGGGACCTATAGTGGAAAAAAAAATATGTTCAAATAAAAACTATACAGAAGCATTCTGTGAAACTTCTTCCTGATCTGTGCATTCAACTAACAGAGTCGAACCTCAGTTTTGATTGAGGAGATCTGAAACACTCTTTCTGTAGGAATTGGAAGTGGACATTAGGAGCGCTAAGGGGCTTACAGTGGACAAAGAATATCTTCAAATAAAAGCTACACAGAAGCATTCTGTAAAATTTCTTTCTGATCTCTTCGTTCAACTAACAGAGTTGAACCTTAGTTTTGATTGGGGAGTTGTGAAACACTCTTCCTGTAGAAACTGGAAGCGGACATTCGGGGTACTAATGGGCCTAGAGTGGACAAAGGAATATCTTCAAATAAAAACTACACAGCAGCATTCTGTGAAACTTCTATCTAATCTGTGCATTCAACTTACAGAGTTGAAACTTGCTTTTGATTGAGGAGTTCTGAAACACTCTTTCTGTAGTAATTGCAAGCGGACATTCAGAGTGCTAATGGGCCCATAGTGGAAAAAGATACATCTTCAAATAAAAACTACAAAGAAGCATTCTGTGAAACTTCTTTCTGATCTGCGCATTCAACTAACAGATTTAAATCTTAATTTTGATTGAGGAGTTCTGTAACACTCTTTCTGTAGAAACTGCAAGTGGACATTCGGAGCGCTAAGGGGTCTATTGTGGAAAAAGGAATATCTTCAAATAAAAACTACACAGAATCATTCTGTGAAACTTCTTTCGATCTGTGCATTCAACTAAAACAGATGAAGCTTACTTTTGATTGAGGAGTTCTGAAACACTCTTTCTGTAGATACTCCATCAGACATTCGGAGCGCTAAGAGGCCAATAGTGGAAAAAGGAATATCTTCAAATAAAAAATACACCGAAGCATTCTGTGAAGCTTCTTTCTGATCTGTACATTCAGCTAACAGAGTTGAACTTTACTTTTGATTGAGCAGTTCTGAAACATTCTGTAGAATCTGGAAGATGACATTCAGAGCTCTAAGGGGCCTATAGTGGAAAAAGGAATATCTTCAACTAAAAACCACACAGAAGCATTCTGTGAAACATCTTTCTGACCTGTACATTCAACTATCAGAATAGAACCTTACTTTTGATTGAGGAGTTCTGAAACACTCTTTCTGTGGAAACTGGGTGCGGACATTCGGAGCGCTAATGTGCCTAGAGTGGACAAAGGAATATCTTCAAATAAAAACCTCACTGAAGCATTCTGTGAAACTTCTTTCTGATCTGTGCATTAAACTAACAGAGTTGAACCTTACTTTTTCTTGAGGAGTTCAGAAACACTCTTTCTGTAGAAACTGAAAGAGGACATTCGGAATGCTAAGGGGCCTATAGTGGAAAAAAGAATATCTTCAAATAAAAACCACACAGAAGCATTCTGTGAAACAGCTTTCTGATCTGTACATTCAACTAACATAGTAGAACCTTACTTTTGATTGAGCAGTTCTGAAACACTCTTTCTGTAGAAACTGCAGTTGGACATTCGGAGCTCTAAGGGGCCTATCCTGGAAAAAGGTATATTTTCAAATAAAAACTACACAGAAGCATTCTGTGAAACATCTTTCTGATCTGTGCATTCAACTAACATAGGTGATCCTTAATTTTGATTGAGGAATTCTGAAATACTCTTTCTGTAGAAACTGGAAGTGGACATTCAGAGTGCTAAGGGGCCTATAGTGGAAAAGGAAATATCTTCAAATAAATACTACACAGAAGCATGCTGTGAAATCCGTTTCTGATCTGTGCATTCAACTAACAGAGTTGAACCTTACTTTTGGTTGAGGAATTTTGAAACTCTCTTTCTGTAGAAACTGCAAGCGGACATTCGGAGCGCTATGGGGCCTACAGTGGAAAAAGGAATATCTTCAAATAAAAACTACACAGAAGCATTCTGTGAAACTACTCTGATCTCTGCATTCTAATTACAGAGTTGAACCTTACTTTTTATTGAGCAGTTCTGAAACACTCTTTCTGTAGAAAGTGCAAGCGGACATTCGGAGCGCAATGGGGCCTACAGTGGAAAAAGGAATACCTTCAAATAAAAACTGCACAGAAGCATTCTGTGAAACCTCTTTCTGAAATGTGCATTCAACTAACTGAGTTGAACCTTACTTTTTCTTTGAGGAGTTCTGAAACACCCTTTGTGTGGAAACTGCAAGAGAACATTTGGAGCGCTAAAGGGCCTATAGTGGAAAAAGGATTATCTTCAAACAAAACTACACAGAAGCATTCTGTGGAACTTCTTTCTGATGGGTACATTCAAACAACAGAGTTGATCCTTACTTTTGATTGAGGAGTTATGAAACCCTCTTTTTGTAGAAACTGCAAGTGGATATTCGGCACGCTAAATTGACTATAGTGGAAAAAGTAATATCTTCAAATAAAAACTACCCAGAAGGATTCTGTGCAACTTCTTTGTTATCTGTGCATTCAACTAACAGAGTTGAAGCTTACTTTTGATTGAGGAGTTGTGAAACACTCTTTCTGTAGAAACTGGAAGCAAACATTCAGAGCACTATAGGACTATATTGCAAAAAGGAATATCTTCAAATAAAAACTACACAGAATCATTCAGTAAAACTTCTTTAAATCAGAGCGTTCAACTAACAGAGTTGAAGCTTACTTTTGATTGAGGAGTTCTGAAAGTGTCTTTCTGTAGAAACTGCAATCGAACATTCGGAGCGCTAAGTGGACTACAGTGGAAAAAGGAATATCTTCAAATAAAAACTGCACAGAAGCAATCTGCGAAGCTTCTTTCTGATCTGTGCATTCATCTAACAGAGATGAACCTTACTTTTGATTGACGAGTTCTGAAACACTCTTTCTTTAGATACTGCTAGCGGACATTCGGAGCGCTAACAGGCCTATAGTGGAAAAAGGAATATCTTCAAATAAAAACTACACAGAAGCATTCTGTGGAGCTTCTTTCTGATCTGTGCATTTAACTAATAGAGTTGAAACTTACTTTTGATTGAGGAGTTCTGAAACACTCTTTCTTTAGCAACTGCCGGTGGAAATTCGGAGTGCAAAGGGACCTATAGTGGAAAAAAAAATATGTTCAAATAAAAACTATACAGAAGCATTCTGTGAAACTTCTTCCTGATCTGTGCATTCAACTAACAGAGTCGAACCTCAGTTTTGATTGAGGAGATCTGAAACACTCTTTCTGTAGAAATTGGAAGTGGACATTAGGAGTGCTAAGGGGCTTACAGTGGACAAAGAATATCTTCAAATAAAAGCTACACAGAAGCATTCTGTAAAATTTCTTTCTGATCTCTTCATTCAAATAACAGAGTTGAACCTTAGTTTTGATTGGGGAGTTGTGAAACACTCTTCTTGTAGAAACTGGAAGCGGACATTCGGGGTACTAATGGGCCTATAGTGGACAAAGGAATGTCTTCAAATAAAAACTACACAGCAGCATTCTGTGAAACTTCTATCTAATCTGTGCATTCAACTAACAGATTTGAAACTTGCTTTTGATTGAGGAGTTCTGAAACACTCTTTCTGTAGTAATTGCAAGCGGACATTCAGAGTGCTAATGGGCCCATAGTGGAAAAAGATACATCTTCAAATAAAAACTACACAGAAGCATTCTGTGAAACTTCTTTCTGATCTGTGCATTCAACTAACAGATTTAAATCTTAATTTTGATTGAGGAGTTCTGTAACAGTCCTTCTGTAGAAACTGCAAGTGGACATACGGAGCGCTAAGGGGTCTATTGTGGAAAAAGGAATATCTTCAAATAAAAACTACACAGAATCATTCTGTGAAACTTCTTTTGATCTGTGCATTCAACTAAAACAGTTGAAGCTTACTTTTGATTGAGGAGTTCTGAAACACTCTTTCTGTAGATACTCCAAGCAGACATTCGGAGCGCTAAGAGGCCAATAGTGGAACAAGGAATATCTTCAAATAAAAAATACACCGAAGCATTCTGTGAAGCTTCTTTCTGATCTGTACATTCAGCTAACAGAGTTGAACTTTACTTTTGATTGAGCAGTTCTGAAACATTCTGTAGAAGCTGGAAGATGACATTCAGAGCTCTAAGGGGCCTATAGTGGAAAAAGGAATATCTTCAACTAAAAACCACACAGAAGCATTCTGTGAAACATCTTTCTGACCTGTACATTCAACTATCAGAATAGAACCTTACTTTTGATTGAGGAGTTCTGAAACACTCTTTCTGTGGAAACTGGGTGCGGACATTCGGAGCGCTAATGTGCCTAGAGTGGACAAAGGAATATCTTCAAATAAAAACCTCACTGAAGCATTCTGTGAAACTTCTTTCTGATCTGTGCATTAAACTAACAGAGTTGAACCTTACTTTTTCTTTGAGGAGTTCAGAAACACTCTTTCTGTAGAAACTGAAAGAGGACATTCGGAATGCTAAGGGGCCTATAGTGGAAAAAAGAATATCTTCAAATAAAAACCACACAGAAGCATTCTGTGAAACAGTTTTCTGATCTGTACATTCAACTAACATAGTAGAACCTTACTTTAGATTGAGCAGTTCTGAAACACTCTTTCTGTAGAAACTGCAATTGGACATTCGGAGCTCTAAGGGGCCTATCCTGGAAAAAGGTATATTTTCAAATAAAAAACTACACAGAAGCATTCTGTGAAACATCTTTCTGATCTGTGCATTCAACTAACATAGGTGAACCTTAATTTTGATTGAGGAATTCTGAAACACTCTTTCTGTAGAAACTGGAAGTGGACATTCAGAGTGCTAAGGGGCCTATAGTGGAAAAGGAAATATCTTCAAATAAATACTACACAGAAGCATGCTGTGAAATCCGTTTCTTATCTGTGCATTCAACTAACAGAGTTGAACCTTACTTTTGGTTGAGGAATTTTGAAACTCTCTTTCTGTAGAAACTGCAAGCGGACATTCGGAGCGCTATGGGGCCTACAGTGGAAAAAGGAATATCTTCAAATAAAAACTACACAGAAGCATTCTGTGAAACTACTCTGATCTCTGCATTCTACTTACAGAGTTGAACCTTACTTTTTATTGAGCAGTTCTGAAACACTCTTTCTGTAGAAAGTGCAAGCGGACATTCGGAGCGCAATGGGGCCTACAGTGGAAAAAGGAATACCTTCAAATAAAAACTGCACAGAAGCATTCTGTGAAACCTCTTTCTGAAGTGTGCATTCAACTAACTGAGTTGAACCTTACTTTTTCTTTGAGGAGTTCTGAAACACCCTTTGTGTGGAAACTGCAAGAGGACATTCGGAGCGCTAAAGGGCCTATAGTGGAAAAAGGATTATCTTCAAACAAAACTACACAGAAGCATTCTGTGGAACTTCTTTCTGATGGGTACATTCAAAGAACAGAGTTGATCCTTACTTTTGATTGAGGAGTTATGAAACCCTCTTTTTGTAGAAACTGCAAGTGGATATTCGGCACGCTAAATTGACTATAGTAGAAAAAGTAATATCTTCAAATAAAAACTACCCAGAAGGATTCTGTGCAACTTCTTTGTTATCTGTGCATTCAACTAACAGAGTTGAAGCTTACTTTTGATTGAGGAGTTGTGAAACACTCTTTCTGTAGAAACTGGAAGCAAACATTCAGAGCACTATAGGACTATATTGCAAAAAGGAATATCTTCAAATAAAAACTACACAGAATCATTCAGTAAAACTTCTTTAAATCAGAGCGTTCAACTAACAGAGTTGAAGCTTACTTTTCATTGAGGAGTTCTGAAAGTGTCTTTCTGTAGAAACTGCAATCGAACATTCGGAGCGCTAAGTGGACTACAGTGGAAAAAGGAATATCTTCAAATAAAAACTGCACAGAAGCAATCTGCGAAGCTTCTTTCTGATCTGTGCATTCATCTAACAGAGATGAACCTTACTTTTGATTGACGAGTTCTGAAACACTCTTTCTTTAGATACTGCTAGCGGACATTCGGAGCGCTAACAGGCCTATAGTGGAAAAAGGAATATCTTCAAATAAAAACTACACAGAAGCATTCTGTGGAGCTTCTTTCTGATCTGTGCATTCAACTAATAGAGTTGAACCTTACTTTTGATTGAGGAGTTCTGAAACACTCTTTCTTTAGCAACTGCCAGTGGAAATTCGGAGTGCAAAGGGACCTATAGTGGAAAAAAAAATATGTTCAAATAAAAACTATACAGAAGCATTCTGTGAAACTTCTTCCTGATCTGTGCATTCAACTAACAGAGTCGAACCTCAGTTTTGATTGAGGAGATCTGAAACACTCTTTCTGTAGGAATTGGAAGTGGACATTAGGAGCGCTAAGGGGCTTACAGTGGACAAAGAATATCTTCAAATAAAAGCTACACAGAAGCATTCTGTAAAATTTCTTTCTGATCTCTTCATTCAAATAACAGAGTTGAACCTTAGTTTTGATTGGGGAGTTGTGAAACACTCTTCTTGTAGATACTGGAAGCGGACATTCGGGGTACTAATGGGCCTATAGTGGACAAAGGAATATCTTCAAATAAAAACTACACAGCAGCATTCTGTGAAACTTCTATCTAATCTGTGCATTCAACTTACAGATTTGAAACTTGCTTTTGATTGAGGAGTTCTGAAACACTCTTTCTGTAGTAATTGCAAGCGGACATTCAGAGTGCTAATGGGCCCATAGTGGAAAACGATACATCTTCAAATAAAAACTACACAGAAGCATTCTGTGAAACTTCTTTCTGATCTGTGCATTCAACTAACAGATTTAAATCTTAATTTTGATTGAGGAGTTCTGTAACAGTCCTTCTATAGAAACTGCAAGTGGACATTCGGAGCGCTAAGGGGTCTATTGTGGAAAAAGGAATATCTTCAAATAAAAACTACACAGAATCATTCTGTGAAACTTCTTTCGATCTGTGCATTCAACTAAAACAGTTGAAGCTTACTTTTGATTGAGGAGTTCTGAAACACTCTTTCTGTAGATACTCCAAGCAGACATTCGGAGCGCTAAGAGGCCAATAGTGGAAAAAGGAATATCTTCAAATAAAAAATACACCGAAGCATTCTGTGAAGCTTCTTTCTGATCTGTACATTCAGCTAACAGAGTTGAACTTTACTTTTGATTGAGCAGTTCTGAAACATTCTGTAGAAGCTGGAAGATGACATTCAGAGCTCTAAGGGGCCTATAGTGGAAAAAGGAATATCTTCAACTAAAAACCACACAGAAGCATTCTGTGAAACATCTTTCTGACCTGTACATTCAACTATCAGAATAGAACCTTACTTTTGATTGAGGAGTTCTGAAACACTCTTTCTGTGGAAACTGGGTGCGGACATTCGGAGCGCTAATGTGCCTAGAGTGGACAAAGGAATATCTTCAAATAAAAACCTCACTGAAGCATTCTGTGAAACTTCTTTCTGATCTGTGCATTAAACTAACAGAGTTGAACCTTACTTTTTCTTTGAGGAGTTCAGAAACACTCTTTCTGTAGAAACTGAAAGAGGACATTCGGAATGCTAAGGGGCCTATAGTGGAAAAAAGAATATCTTCAAATAAAAACCACACAGAAGCATTCTGTGAAACAGCTTTCTGATCTGTACATTCAACTAACATAGTAGAACCTTACTTTAGATTGAGAAGTTCTGAAACAGTCTTTCTGTAGAAACTGCAATTGGACATTCGGAGCTCTAAGGGGCCTATCCTGGAAAAAGGTATATTTTCAAATAAAAACTACACAGAAGCATTCTGTGAAACATCTTTCTGATCTGTGCATTCAACTAACATAGGTGAACCTTAATTTTGATTCAGGAATTCTGAAACACTCTTTCTGTAGAAACTGGAAGTGGACTTTCAGAGTGCTAAGGGGCCTATAGTGGAAAAGGAAATATCTTCAAATAAATACTACACAGAAGCATGCTGTGAAATCCGTTTCTGATCTGTGCATTCAACTAACAGAGTGGAACCTTACTTTTGGTTGAGGAATTTTGAAACTCTCTTTCTGTAGAAACTGCAAGCGGACATTCGGAGCGCTATGGGGCCTACAATGGAAAAAGGAATATCTTCAAATAAAATCTACACAGAAGCATTCTGTGAAACTACTCTGATCTCTGCATTCTACTTACAGAGTTGAACCTTACTTTTTATTGAGCAGTTCTGAAACACTCTTTCTGTAGAAAGTGCAAGCGGACATTCGGAGCGCAATGGGGCCTACAGTGGAAAAAGGAATACCTTCAAATAAAAACTGCACAGAAGCATTCTGTGAAACCTCTTTCTGAAATGTGCATTCAACTAACTGAGTTGAACCTTACTTTTTCTTTGAGGAGTTCTGCAACACCCTTTGTGTGGAAACTGCAAGAGGACATTCGGAGCGCTAAAGGGCCTATAGTGGAAAAAGGATTATCTTCAAACAAAACTACACAGAAGCATTCTGTGGAACTTCTTTCTGATGGGTACATTCAAACAACAGAGTTGATCCTTACTTTTGATTGAGGAGTTATGAAACCCTCTTTTTGTAGAAACTGCAAGTGGATATTCAGCACGCTAAATTGACTATAGTGGAAAAAGTAATATCTTCAAATAAAAACTACCCAGAAGGATTCTGTGCAACTTCTTTGTTATCTGTGCATTCAACTAACAGAGTTGAAGCTTACTTTTGATTGAGGAGTTGTGAAACACTCTTTCTGTAGAAACTGGAAGCAAACATTCAGAGCACTATAGGACTATATTGCAAAAAGGAATATCTTCAAATAAAAACTACACAGAATCATTCAGTAAAACCTCTTTAAAACAGAGCATTCAACTAACAGAGTTGAAGCTTACTTTTGATTGAGGAGTTCTGAAAGTGTCTTTCTGTAGAAACTGCAATCGAACATTCGGAGCGCTAAGTGGACTACAGTGGAAAAAGGAATATCTTCAAATAAAAACTGCACAGAAGCAATCTGCGAAGCTTCTTTCTGATCTGTGCATTCATCTAACAGAGATGAACCTTACTTTTGATTGACGAGTTCTGAAACACTCTTTCTTTAGATACTGCTAGCGGACATTCGGAGCGCTAACAGGCCTATAGTGGAAAAAGGAATATCTTCAAATAAAAACTACACAGAAGCATTCTGTGGAGCTTCTTTCTGATCTGTGCATTCAACTAATAGAGTTGAACCTTACTTTTGATTGAGGAGTTCTGAAACACTCTTTCTTTAGCAACTGCCAGTGGAAATTCGGAGTGCAAAGGGACCTATAGTGGAAAAAAAAATATGTTCAAATAAAAACTATACAGAAGCATTCTGTGAAACTTCTTCCTGATCTGTGCATTCAACTAACAGAGTCGAACCTCAGTTTTGATTGAGGAGATCTGAAACACTCTTTCTGTAGAAATTGGAAGTGGACATTAGGAGCGCTAAGGGGCTTACAGTGGACAAAGAATATCTTCAAATAAAAGCTACACAGAAGCATTCTGTAAAATTTCTTTCTGATCTCTTCGTTCAACTAACAGAGTTGAACCTTAGTTTTGATTGGGGAGTTGTGAAACACTCTTCCTGTAGAAACTGGATGCGGACATTCGGGGTACTAATGGGCCTATAGTGGACAAAGGAATATCTTCAAATAAAAACTACACAGCAGCATTCTGTGAAACTTCTATCTAATCTGTGCATTCAACTTACAGAGTTGAAACTTGCTTTTGATTGAGGAGTTCTGAAACACTCTTTCTGTAGTAATTGCAAGCGGACATTCAGAGTGCTAATGGGCCCATAGTGGAAAAAGATACATCTTCAAATAAAAACTACAAAGAAGCATTCTGTGAAACTTCTTTCTGATCTGCGCATTCAACTAACAGATTTAAATCTTAATTTTGATTGAGGAGTTCTGTAACACTCTTTCTGTAGAAACTGCAAGTGGACATTCGGAGCGCTAAGGGGTCTATTGTGGAAAAAGGAATATCTTCAAATAAAAACTACACAGAATCATTCTGTGAAACTTCTTTCGATCTGTGCATTCAACTAAAACAGTTGAAGCTTACTTTTGATTGAGGAGTTCTGAAACACTCTTTCTGTAGATACTCCATCAGACATTCGGAGCGCTAAGAGGCCAATAGTGGAAAAAGGAATATCTTCAAATAAAAAATACACCGAAGCATTCTGTGAAGCTTCTTTCTGATCTGTACATTCAGCTAACAGAGTTGAACTTTACTTTTGATTGAGCAGTTCTGAAACATTCTGTAGAAGCTGGAAGATGACATTCAGAGCTCTAAGGGGCCTATAGTGGAAAAAGGAATATCTTCAACTAAAAACCACACAGAAGCATTCTGTGAAACATCTTTCTGACCTGTACATTCAACTATCAGAATAGAACCTTACTTTTGATTGAGGAGTTCTGAAACACTCTTTCTGTGGAAACTGGGTGCGGACATTCGGAGCGCTAATGTGCCTAGAGTGGACAAAGGAATATCTTGAAATAAAAACCTCACTGAAGCATTCTGTGAAACTTCTTTCTGATCTGTGCATTAAACTAACAGAGTTGAACCTTACTTTTTCTTTGAGGAGTTCAGAAACACTCTTTCTGTAGAAACTGAAAGAGGACATTCGGAATGCTAAGGGGCCTATAGTGGAAAAAAGAATATCTTCAAATAAAAACCACACAGAAGCATTCTGTGAAACAGCTTTCTGATCTGTACATTCAACTAACATAGTAGAACCTTACTTTAGATTGAGCAGTTCTGAAACACTCTTTCTGTAGAAACTGCAATTGGACATTCGGAGCTCTAAGGGGCCTATCCTGGAAAAAGGTATATTTTCAAATAAAAACTACACAGAAGCATTCTGTGAAACATCTTTCTGATCTGTGCATTCAACTAACATAGGTGAACCTTAATTTTGATTGAGGAATTCTGAAACAATCTTTCTGTAGAAACTGGAAGTGGACATTCAGAGTGCTAAGGGGCCTATAGTGGAAAAGGAAATATCTTCAAATAAATACTACACAGAAGCATGCTGTGAAATCCGTTTCTGATCTGTGCATTCAACTAACAGAGTGGAACCTTACTTTTGGTTGAGGAATTTTGAAACTCTCTTTCTGTAGAAACTGCAAGCGGACATTCGGAGCGCTATGGGGCCTACAATGGAAAAAGGAATATCTTCAAATAAAAACTACACAGAAGCATTCTGTGAAACTACTCTGATCTCTGCATTCTACTTACAGAGTTGAACCTTACTTTTTATTGAGCAGTTCTGAAACACTCTTTCTGTAGAAAGTGCAAGCGGACATTCGGAGCGCAATGGGGCCTACAGTGGAAAAAGGAATACCTTCAAATAAAAACTGCACAGAAGCATTCTGTGAAACCTCTTTCTGAAATGTGCATTCAACTAACTGAGTTGAACCTTACTTTTTCTTTGAGGAGTTCTGAAACACCCTTTGTGTGGAAACTGCAAGAGGACTTTCGGAGCGCTAAAGGGCCTATAGTGGAAAAAGGATTATCTTCAAACAAAACTACACAGAAGCATTCTGTGGAACTTCTTTCTGATGGGTACATTCAAACAACAGAGTTGATCCTTACTTTTGATTGAGGAGTTATGAAACCCTCTTTTTGTAGAAACTGCAAATGGATATTCAGCACGCTAAATTGACTATAGTGGAAAAAGTAATATCTTCAAATAAAAACTACCCAGAAGGATTCTGTGCAACTTCTTTGTTATCTGTGCATTCAACTAACAGAGTTGAAGCTTACTTTTGATTGAGGAGTTGTGAAACACTCTTTCTGTAGAAACTGGAAGCAAACATTCAGAGCACTATAGGACTATATTGCAAAAAGGAATATCTTCAAATAAAAACTACACAGAATCATTCAGTAAAACTTCTTTAAATCAGAGCATTCAACTAACAGAGTTGAAGCTTACTTTTGATTGAGGAGTTCTGAAAGTGTCTTTCTGTAGAAACTGCAATCGAACATTCGGAGCGCTAAGTGGACTACAGTGGAAAAAGGAATATCTTCAAATAAAAACTGCACAGAAGCAATCTGCGAAGCTTCTTTCTGATCTGTGCATTCATCTAACAGAGATGAACCTTACTTTTGATTGACGAGTTCTGAAACACTCTTTCTTTAGATACTGCTAGCGGACATTCGGAGCGCTAACAGGCCTATAGTGGAAAAAGGAATATCTTCAAATAAAAACTACACAGAAGCATTCTGTGGAGCTTCTTTCTGATCTGTGCATTCAACTAATAGAGTTGAACCTTACTTTTGATTGAGGAGTTCTGAAACACTCTTTCTTTAGCAACTGCCAGTGGAAATTCGGAGTGCAAAGGGACCTATAGTGGAAAAAAAAATATGTTCAAATAAAAACTATACAGAAGCATTCTGTGAAACTTCTTCCTGATCTGTGCATTCAACTAACAGAGTCGAACCTCAGTTTTGATTGAGGAGATCTGAAACACTCTTTCTGTAGAAATTGGAAGTGGACATTAGGAGCGCTAAGGGGCTTACAGTGGACAAAGAATATCTTCAAATAAAAGCTACACAGAAGCATTCTGTAAAATTTCTTTCTGATCTCTTCGTTCAACTAACAGAGTTGAACCTTAGTTTTGATTGGGGAGTTGTGAAACACTCTTCCTGTAGAAACTGGAAGCGGACATTCGGGGTACTAATGGGCCTATAGTGGACAAAGGAATATCTTCAAATAAAAACTACACAGCAGCATTCTGTGAAACTTCTATCTAATCTGTGCATTCAACTTACAGAGTTGAAACTTGCTTTTGATTGAGGAGTTCTGAAACACTCTTTCTGTAGTAATTGCAAGCGGACATTCAGAGTGCTAATGGGCCCATAGTGGAAAAAGATACATCTTCAAATAAAAACTACAAAGAAGCATTCTGTGAAACTTCTTTCTGATCTGCGCATTCAACTAACAGATTTAAATCTTAATTTTGATTGAGGAGTTCTGTAACACTCTTTCTGTAGAAACTGCAAGTGGACATTCGGAGCGCTAAGGGGTCTATTGTGGAAAAAGGAATATCTTCAAATAAAAACTACACAGAATCATTCTGTGAAACTTCTTTCGATCTGTGCATTCAACTAAAACAGTTGAAGCTTACTTTTGATTGAGGAGTTCTGAAACACTCTTTCTGTAGATACTCCATCAGACATTCGGAGCGCTAAGAGGCCAATAGTGGAAAAAGGAATATCTTCAAATAAAAAATACACCGAAGCATTCTGTGAAGCTTCTTTCTGATCTGTACATTCAGCTAACAGAGTTGAACTTTACTTTTGATTGAGCAGTTCTGAAACATTCCGTAGAAGCTGGAAGATGACATTCAGAGCTCTAAGGGGCCTATAGTGGAAAAAGGAATATCTTCAACTAAAAACCACACAGAAGCATTCTGTGAAACATCTTTCTGACCTGTACATTCAACTATCGGAATAGAACCTTACTTTTGATTGAGGAGTTCTGAAACACTCTTTCTGTGGAAACTGGGTGCGGACATTCGGAGCGCTAATGTGCCTAGAGTGGACAAAGGAATATCTTCAAATAAAAACCGCACTGAAGCATTCTGTGAAACTTCTTTCTGATCTGTGCATTAAACTAACAGAGTTGAACCTTACTTTTTCTTTGAGGAGTTCAGAAACACTCTTTCTGTAGAAACTGAAAGAGGACATTCGGAATGCTAAGGGGCCTATAGTGGAAAAAAGAATATCTTCAAATAAAAACCACACAGAAGCATTCTGTGAAACAGCTTTCTGATCTGTACATTCAACTAACATAGTAGAACCTTACTTTTGATTGAGCAGTTCTGAAACACTCTTTCTGTAGAAACTGCAATTGGACATTCGGAGCTCTAAGGGGCCTATCCTGGAAAAAGGTATATTTTCAAATAAAAACTACACAGAAGCATTCTGTGAAACACCTTTCTGATCTGTGCATTCAACTAACATAGGTGAACCTTAATTTTGATTGAGGAATTCTGAAATACTCTTTCTGTAGAAACTGGAAGTGGACATTCAGAGTGCTAAGGGGCCTATAGTGGAAAAGGAAATATCTTCAAATAAATACTACACAGAAGCATGCTGTGAAATCCGTTTCTGATCTGTGCATTCAACTAACAGAGTTGAACCTTACTTTTGGTTGAGGAATTTTGAAACTCTCTTTCTGTAGAAACTGCAAGCGGACATTCGGAGCGCTATGTGGCCTACAGTGGAAAAAGGAATATCTTCAAATAAAAACTACACAGAAGCATTCTGTGAAACTACTCTGATCTCTGCATTCTACTTACAGAGTTGAACCTTACTTTTTATTGAGCAGTTCTGAAACACTCTTTCTGTAGAAAGTGCAAGCGGACATTCGGAGCGCAATGGGGCCTACAGTGGAAAAAGGAATACCTTCAAATAAAAACTGCACAGAAGCATTCTGTGAAACCTCTTTCTGAAATGTGCATTCAACTAACTGAGTTGAACCTTACTTTTTCTTTGAGGAGTTCTGAAACACCCTTTGTGTGGAAACTGCAAGAGAACATTCGGAGCGCTAAAGGGCCTATAGTGGAAAAAGGATTTTCTACAAACAAAACTACACAGAAGCATTCTGTGGAACTTCTTTCTGATGGGTACATTCAAAGAACAGAGTTGATCCTTACTTTTGATTGAGGAGTTATGAAACCCTCTTTTTGTAGAAACTGCAAGTGGATATTCGGCACGCTAAATTGACTATAGTGGAAAAAGTAATATCTTCAAATAAAAACTACCCAGAAGGATTCTGTGCAACTTCTTTGTTATCTGTGCATTCAACTAACAGAGTTGAAGCTTACTTTTGATTGAGGAGTTGTGAAACACTCTTTCTGTAGAAACTGGAAGCAAACATTCAGAGCACTATAGGACTATATTGCAAAAAGGAATATCTTCAAATAAAAACTACACAGAATCATTCAGTAAAACTTCTTTAAATCAGAGCATTCAACTAACAGAGTTGAAGCTTACTTTTGATTGAGGAGTTCTGAAAGTGTCTTTCTGTAGAAACTGCAATCGAACATTCGGAGCGCTAAGTGGACTACAGTGGAAAAAGGAATATCTTCAAATAAAAACTGCACAGAAGCAATCTGCGAAGCTTCTTTCTGATCTGTGCATTCATCTAACAGAGATGAACCTTACTTTTGATTGACGAGTTCTGAAACACTCTTTCTTTAGATACTGCTAGCGGACATTCGGAGCGCTAACAGGCCTATAGTGGAAAAAGGAATATCTTCAAATAAAAACTACACAGAAGCATTCTGTGGAGCTTCTTTCTGATCTGTGCATTCAACTAATAGAGTTGAACCTTACTTTTGATTGAGGAGTTCTGAAACACTCTTTCTTTAGCAACTGCCAGTGGAAATTCGGAGTGCAAAGGGACCTATAGTGGAAAAAAAAATATGTTCAAATAAAAACTATACAGAAGCATTCTGTGAAACTTCTTCCTGATCTGTGCATTCAACTAACAGAGTCGAACCTCAGTTTTGATTGAGGAGATCTGAAACACTCTTTCTGTAGAAATTGGAAGTGGACATTAGGAGCGCTAAGGGGCTTACAGTGGACAAAGAATATCTTCAAATAAAAGCTACACAGAAGCATTCTGTAAAATTTCTTTCTGATCTCTTCATTCAAATAACAGAGTTGAACCTTAGTTTTGATTGGGGAGTTGTGAAACACTCTTCTTGTAGAAACTGGAAGCGGATATTCGGGGTACTAATGGGCCTATAGTGGACAAAGGAATATCTTCAAATAAAAACTACACAGCAGCATTCTGTGAAACTTCTATCTAATCTGTGCATTCAACTTACAGATTTGAAACTTGCTTTTGATTGAGGAGTTCTGAAACACTCTTTCTGTAGTAATTGCAAGCGGACATTCAGAGTGCTAATGGGCCCATAGTGGAAAAAGATACATCTTCAAATAAAAACTACACAGAAGCATTCTGTGAAACATCATTCTGATCTGTGCATTCAACTAACAGATTTAAATCTTAATTTTGATTGAGGAGTTCTGTAACAGTCCTTCTGTAGAAACTGCAAGTGGACATTCGGAGCGCTAAGGGGTCTATTGTGGAAAAAGGAATATCTTCAAATAAAAACTACACAGAATCATTCTGTGAAACTTCTTTCGATCTGTGCATTCAACTAAAACAGTTGAAGCTTACTTTTGATTGAGGAGTTCTGAAACACTCTTTCTGTAGATACTCCAAGCAGACATTCGGAGCGCTAAGAGGCCAATAGTGGAAAAAGGAATATCTTCAAATAAAAAATACACCGAAGCATTCTGTGAAGCTTCTTTCTGATCTGTACATTCAGCTAACAGAGTTGAACTTTACTTTTGATTGAGCAGTTCTGAAACATTCTGTAGAAGCTGGAAGATGACATTCAGAGCTCTAAGGGGCCTATAGTGGAAAAAGGAATATCTTCAACTAAAAACCACACAGAAGCATTCTGTGAAACATCTTTCTGACCTGTACATTCAACTATCAGAATAGAACCTTACTTTTGATTGAGGAGTTCTGAAACACTCTTTCTGTGGAAACTGGGTGCGGACATTCGGAGCGCTAATGTGCCTAGAGTGGACAAAGGAATATCTTCAAATAAAAACCTCACTGAAGCATTCTGTGAAACTTCTTTCTGATCTGTGCATTAAACTAACAGAGTTGAACCTTACTTTTTCTTTGAGGAGTTCAGAAACACTCTTTCTGTAGAAACTGAAAGAGGACATTCGGAATGCTAAGGGGCCTATAGTGGAAAAAAGAATATCTTCAAATAAAAACCACACAGAAGCATTCTGTGAAACAGCTTTCTGATCTGTACATTCAACTAACATAGTAGAACCTTACTTTAGATTGAGCAGTTCTGAAACACTCTTTCTGTAGAAACTGCAATTGGACATTCGGAGCTCTAAGGGGCCTATCCTGGAAAAAGGTATATTTTCAAATAAAAACTACACAGAAGCATTCTGTGAAACATCTTTCTGACCTGTGCATTCAACTAACATAGGTGAACCTTAATTTTGATTGAGGAATTCTGAAACACTCTTTCTGTAGAAACTGGAAGTGGACATTCAGAGTGCTAAGGGGCCTATAGTGGAAAAGGAAATATCTTCAAATAAATACTACACAGAAGCATGCTGTGAAATCCGTTTCTGATCTGTGCATTCAACTAACAGAGTTGAACCTTACTTTTGGTTGAGGAATTTTGAAACTCTCTTTCTGTAGAAACGGCAAGCGGACATTCGGAGCGCAATGGGGCCTACAGTGGAAAAAGGAATACCTTCAAATAAAAACTGCACAGAAGCATTCTGTGAAACCTCTTTCTGAAATGTGCATTCAACTAACTGAGTTGAACCTTACTTTTTCTTTGAGGAGTTCTGAAACACCCTTTGTGTGGAAACTGCAAGAGGACATTCGGAGCGCTAAAGGGCCTATAGTGGAAAAAGGATTATCTTCAAACAAAACTACACAGAAGCATTCTGTGGAACTTCTTTCTGATGGGTACATTCAAACAACAGAGTTGATCCTTACTTTTGATTGAGGAGTTATGAAACCCTCTTTTTGTAGAAACTGCAAGTGTATATTCGGCACGCTAATTTGACTATAGTGGAAAATGTAATATCTTCAAATAAAAACTACCCAGAAGGATTCTGTGCAACTTCTTTGTTATCTGTGCATTCAACTAACAGAGTTGAAGCTTACTTTTGATTGAGGAGTTGTGAAACACTCTTTCTGTAGAAACTGGAAGCAAACATTCAGAGCACTATAGGACTATATTGCAAAAAGGAATATCTTCAAATAAAAACTACACAGAATCATTCAGTAAAACTTCTTTAAATCAGAGCGTTCAACTAACAGAGTTGAAGCTTACTTTTGATTGAGGAGTTCTGAAAGTGTCTTTCTGTAGAAACTGCAATCGAACATTCGGAGCACTAAGTGGACTACAGTGGAAAAAGGAATATCTTCAAATAAAAACTGCACAGAAGCAATCTGCGAAGCTTCTTTCTGATCTGTGCATTCATCTAACAGAGATGAACCTTACTTTTGATTGACGAGTTCTGAAACACTCTTTCTTTAGATACTGCTAGCGGACATTCGGAGTGCTAACAGGCCTATAGTGGAAAAAGGAATATCTTCAAATAAAAACTACACAGAAGCATTCTGTGGAGCTTCTTTCTGATCTGTGCATTCAACTAATAGAGTTGAACCTTACTTTTGATTGAGGAGTTCTGAAACACTCTTTCTTTAGCAACTGCCAGTGGAAATTCGGAGTGCAAAGGGACCTATAGTGGAAAAAAAAATATGTTCAAATAAAAACTATACAGAAGCATTCTGTGAAACTTCTTCCTGATCTGTGCATTCAACTAACAAAGTCAAACCTCAGTTTTGATTGAGGAGATCTGAAACACTCTTTCTGTAGAAATTGGAAGTGGACATTAGGAGCGCTAAGGGGCTTACAGTGGACAAAGAATATCTTCAAATAAAAGCTACACAGAAGCATTCTGTAAAATTTCTTTCTGACCTCTTCATTCAAATAACAGAGTTGAACCTTAGTTTTGATTGGGGAGTTGTGAAACACTCTTCTTGTAGAAACTGGAATCGGACATTCGGGGTGCTAATGGGCCTATAGTGGACAAAGGAATATCTTCAAATAAAAACTACACAGCAGCATTCTGTGAAACTTCTATCTAATCTGTGCATTCAACTTACAGATTTGAAACTTGCTTTTGATTGAGGAGTTCTGAAACACTCTTTCTGTAGTAATTGCAAGCGGACATTCAGAGTGCTAATGGGCCCATAGTGGAAAAAGATACATCTTCAAATAAAAACTACACAGAAGCATTCTGTGAAACTTCTTTCTGATCTGCGCATTCAACTAACAGATTTAAATCTTAATTTTGATTGAGGAGTTCTGTAACAGTCCTTCTGTAGAAACTGCAAGTGGACATTCGGAGCGCTAAGGGGTCTATTGTGGAAAAAGGAATATCTTCAAATAAAAACTACACAGAATCATTCTGTGAAACTTCTTTCGATCTGTGCATTCAACTAAAACAGTTGAAGCTTACTTTTGATTGAGGAGTTCTGAAACACTCTTTCTGTAGATACTCCAAGCAGACATTCGGAGCGCTAAGAGGCCAATAGTGGAAAAAGGAATATCTTCAAATAAAAAATACACCGAAGCATTCTGTGAAGCTTCTTTCTGATCTGTACATTCAGCTAACAGAGTTGAACTTTACTTTTGATTGAGCAGTTCTGAAACATTCTGTAGAAGCTGGAAGATGACATTCAGAGCTCTAAGGGGCCTATAGTGGAAAAAGGAATATCTTCAACTAAAAACCACACAGAAGCATTCTGTGAAACATCTTTCTGACCTGTACATTCAACTATCAGAATAGAACCTTACTTTTGATTGAGGAGTTCTGAAACACTCTTTCTGTGGAAACTGGGTGCGGACATTCGGAGCGCTAATGTGCCTAGAGTGGACAAAGGAATATCTTCAAATAAAAACCTCACTGAAGCATTCTGTGAAACTTCTTTCTGATCTGTGCATTAAACTAACAGAGTTGAACCTTACTTTTTCTTTGAGGAGTTCAGAAACACTCTTTCTGTAGGAACTGAAAGAGGACATTCGGAATGCTAAGGGGCCTATAGTGGAAAAAAGAATATCTTCAAATAAAAACCACACAGAAGCATTCTGTGAAACAGCTTTCTGATCTGTACATTCAACTAACATAGTAGAACCTTACTTTTGATTGAGCAGTTCTGAAACACTCTTTCTGTAGAAACTGCAATTGGACATTCGGAGCTCTAAGGGGCCTATCCTGGAAAAAGGTATATTTTCAAATAAAAACTACACAGAAGCATTCTGTGAAACATCTTTCTGATCTGTGCATTCAACTAACATAGGTGAACTTTAATTTTGATTGAGGAATTCTGAAACACTCTTTCTGTAGAAACTGGAAGTGGACATTCAGAGTGCTAAGGGGCCTATAGTGGAAAAGGAAATATATTCAAATAAATACTACACAGAAGCATGCTGTGAAATCCGTTTCTGATCTGTGCATTCAACTAACAGAGTTGACCCTTACTTTTGGTTGAGGAATTTTGAAACTCTCTTTCTGTAGAAACTGCAAGCGGACATTCGGAGCGCTATGGGGCCTACAGTGGAAAAAGGAATATCTTCAAATAAAAAGTACACAGAAGCATTCTGTGAAACTACTCTGATCTCTGCATTCTACTTACAGAGTTGAACCTTACTTTTTATTGAGCAGTTCTGAAACACTCTTTCTGTAGAAAGTGTAAGCGGACATTCGGAGCGCAATGGGGCCTACAGTGGAAAAAGGAATACCTTCAAATAAAAACTGCACAGAAGCATTCTGTGAAACCTCTTTCTGAAATGTGCATTCAACTAACTGAGTTGAACCTTACTTTTTCTTTGAGGAGTTCTGAAACACCCTTTGTGTGGAAACTGCAAGAGGACATTCGGAGCGCTAAAGGGCCTATAGTGGAAAAAGGATTATCTTCAAACAAAACTACACAGAAGCATTCTGTGGAACTTCTTTCTGATGGGTACATTCAAACAACAGAGTTGATCCTTACTTTTGATTGAGGAGTTATGAAACCCTCTTTTTGTAGAAACTGCAAGTGGATATTCGGCACGCTAAATTGACTATAGTGGAAAAAGTAATATCTTCAAATAAAAACTACCCAGAAGGATTCTGTGCAACTTCTTTGTTATCTGTGCATTCAACTAACAGAGTTGAAGCTTACTTTTGATTGAGGAGTTGTGAAACACTCTTTCTGTAGAAACTGGAAGCAAACATTCAGAGCACTATAGGACTATATTGCAAAAAGGAATATCTTCAAATAAAAACTACACAGAATCATTCAGTAAAACTTCTTTAAATCAGAGCGTTCAACTAACAGAGTTGAAGCTTACTTTTGATTGAGGAGTTCTGAAAGTGTCTTTCTGTAGAAACTGCAATCGAACATTCGGAGCGCTAAGTGGACTACAGTGGAAAAAGGAATATCTTCAAATAAAAACTGCACAGAAGCAATCTGCAAAGCTTCTTTCTGATCTGTGCATTCATCTAACAGAGATGAACCTTACTTTTGATTGACGAGTTCTGAAACACTCTTTCTTTAGATACTGCTTGCGGACATTCGGAGGGCTAACAGGCCTATAGTGGAAAAAGGAATATCTTCAAATAAAAACTACACAGAAGCATTCTGTGGAGCTTCTTTCTGATCTGTGCATTCAACTAATAGAGTTGAACCTTACTTTTGATTGAGGAGTTCTGAAACACTCTTTCTTTAGCAACTGCCAGTGGAAATTCGGAGTGCAAAGGGACCTATAGTGGAAAAAAATATATGTTCAAATAAAAACTATACAGAAGCATTCTGTGAAACTTCTTCCTGATCTGTGCATTCAACTAACAGTGTCGAACCTCAGTTTTGATTGAGGAGATCTGAAACACTCTTTCTGTAGAAATTGGAAGTGGACATTAGGAGCGCTAAGGGGCTTACAGTGGACAAAGAATATCTTCAAATAAAAGCTACACAGAAGCATTCTGTAAAATTTCTTTCTGATCTCTTCATTCAAATAACAGAGTTGAACCTTAGTTTTGATTGGGGAGTTGTGAAACACTCTTCTTGTAGAAACTGGAAGCGGACATTCGGGGTACTAATGGGCCTATAGTGGACAAAGGAATATCTTCAAATAAAAACTACACAGCAGCATTCTGTGAAACTTCTATCTAATCTGTGCATTCAACTTACAGATTTGAAACTTGCTGTTGATTGAGGAGTTCTGAAACACTCTTTCTGTAGTAATTGCAAGCGGACATTCAGAGTGCTAATGGGCCCATAGTGGAAAAAGATACATCTTCAAATAAAATCTACACAGAAGCATTCTGTGAAACTTCTTTCTGATCTGTGCATTCAACTAACAGATTTAAATCTTAATTTTGATTGAGGAGTTCTGTAACAGTCCTTCTGTAGAAACTGCAAGTGGACATTCGGAGCGCTAAGGGGTCTATTGTGGAAAAAGGAATATCTTCAAATAAAAACTACACAGAATCATTCTGCGAAACTTCTTTCGATCTGTGCATTCAACTAAAACAGTTGAAGCTTACTTTTGATTGAGGAGTTCTGAAACACTCTTTCTGTAGATACTCAAAGCAGACATTCGGAGCGCTAAGAGGCCAATAGTGGAAAAAGGAATATCTACAAATAAAAAATACACCGAAGCATTCTGTGAAGCTTCTTTCTGATCTGTACATTCAGCTAACAGAGTTGAACTTTACTTTTGATTGAGCAGTTCTGAAACATTCTGTAGAAGCTGGAAGATGACATTCAGAGCTCTAAGGGGCCTATAGTGGAAAAAGGAATATCTTCAACTAAAAACCACACAGAAGCATTCTGTGAAACATCTTTCTGACCTGTACATTCAACTATCAGAATAGAACCTTACTTTTGATTGAGGAGTTATGAAACCCTCTTTTTGTAGAAACTGCAAGTGGATATTCGGCACGCTAAATTGACTATAGTGGAAAAAGTAATATCTTCAAATAAAAACTACCCAGAAGGATTCTGTGCAACTTCTTTGTTATCTGTGCATTCAACTAACAGAGTTGAAGCTTACTTTTGATTGAGGAGTTGTGAAACACTCTTTCTGTAGAAACTGGAAGCAAACATTCAGAGCACTATAGGACTATATTGCAAAAAGGAATATCTTCAAATAAAAACTACACAGAATCATTCAGTAAAACTTCTTTAAATCAGAGCGTTCAACTAACAGAGTTGAAGCTTACTTTTGATTGAGGAGTTCTGAAAGTGTCTTTCTGTAGAAACTGCAATCGAACATTCGGAGCGCTAAGTGGACTACAGTGGAAAAAGGAATATCTTCAAATAAAAACTGCACAGAAGCAATCTGCGAAGCTTCTTTCTGATCTGTGCATTCATCTAACAGAGATGAACCTTACTTTTGATTGACGAGTTCTGAAACACTCTTTCTTTAGATACTGCTAGCGGACATTCGGAGCGCTAACAGGCCTATAGTGGAAAAAGGAATATCTTCAAATAAAAACTACACAGAAGCATTCTGTGGAGCTTCTTTCTGATCTGTGCATTTAACTAATAGAGTTGAAACTTACTTTTGATTGAGGAGTTCTGAAACACTCTTTCTTTAGCAACTGCCGGTGGAAATTCGGAGTGCAAAGGGACCTATAGTGGAAAAAAAAATATGTTCAAATAAAAACTATACAGAAGCATTCTGTGAAACTTCTTCCTGATCTGTGCATTCAACTAACAGAGTCGAACCTCAGTTTTGATTGAGGAGATCTGAAACACTCTTTCTGTAGAAATTGGAAGTGGACATTAGGAGTGCTAAGGGGCTTACAGTGGACAAAGAATATCTTCAAATAAAAGCTACACAGAAGCATTCTGTAAAATTTCTTTCTGATCTCTTCATTCAAATAACAGAGTTGAACCTTAGTTTTGATTGGGGAGTTGTGAAACACTCTTCTTGTAGAAACTGGAAGCGGACATTCGGGGTACTAATGGGCCTATAGTGGACAAAGGAATGTCTTCAAATAAAAACTACACAGCAGCATTCTGTGAAACTTCTATCTAATCTGTGCATTCAACTAACAGATTTGAAACTTGCTTTTGATTGAGGAGTTCTGAAACACTCTTTCTGTAGTAATTGCAAGCGGACATTCAGAGTGCTAATGGGCCCATAGTGGAAAAAGATACATCTTCAAATAAAAACTACACAGAAGCATTCTGTGAAACTTCTTTCTGATCTGTGCATTCAACTAACAGATTTAAATCTTAATTTTGATTGAGGAGTTCTGTAACAGTCCTTCTGTAGAAACTGCAAGTGGACATACGGAGCGCTAAGGGGTCTATTGTGGAAAAAGGAATATCTTCAAATAAAAACTACACAGAATCATTCTGTGAAACTTCTTTTGATCTGTGCATTCAACTAAAACAGTTGAAGCTTACTTTTGATTGAGGAGTTCTGAAACACTCTTTCTGTAGATACTCCAAGCAGACATTCGGAGCGCTAAGAGGCCAATAGTGGAACAAGGAATATCTTCAAATAAAAAATACACCGAAGCATTCTGTGAAGCTTCTTTCTGATCTGTACATTCAGCTAACAGAGTTGAACTTTACTTTTGATTGAGCAGTTCTGAAACATTCTGTAGAAGCTGGAAGATGACATTCAGAGCTCTAAGGGGCCTATAGTGGAAAAAGGAATATCTTCAACTAAAAACCACACAGAAGCATTCTGTGAAACATCTTTCTGACCTGTACATTCAACTATCAGAATAGAACCTTACTTTTGATTGAGGAGTTCTGAAACACTCTTTCTGTGGAAACTGGGTGCGGACATTCGGAGCGCTAATGTGCCTAGAGTGGACAAAGGAATATCTTCAAATAAAAACCTCACTGAAGCATTCTGTGAAACTTCTTTCTGATCTGTGCATTAAACTAACAGAGTTGAACCTTACTTTTTCTTTGAGGAGTTCAGAAACACTCTTTCTGTAGAAACTGAAAGAGGACATTCGGAATGCTAAGGGGCCTATAGTGGAAAAAAGAATATCTTCAAATAAAAACCACACAGAAGCATTCTGTGAAACAGTTTTCTGATCTGTACATTCAACTAACATAGTAGAACCTTACTTTAGATTGAGCAGTTCTGAAACACTCTTTCTGTAGAAACTGCAATTGGACATTCGGAGCTCTAAGGGGCCTATCCTGGAAAAAGGTATATTTTCAAATAAAAAACTACACAGAAGCATTCTGTGAAACATCTTTCTGATCTGTGCATTCAACTAACATAGGTGAACCTTAATTTTGATTGAGGAATTCTGAAACACTCTTTCTGTAGAAACTGGAAGTGGACATTCAGAGTGCTAAGGGGCCTATAGTGGAAAAGGAAATATCTTCAAATAAATACTACACAGAAGCATGCTGTGAAATCCGTTTCTTATCTGTGCATTCAACTAACAGAGTTGAACCTTACTTTTGGTTGAGGAATTTTGAAACTCTCTTTCTGTAGAAACTGCAAGCGGACATTCGGAGCGCTATGGGGCCTACAGTGGAAAAAGGAATATCTTCAAATAAAAACTACACAGAAGCATTCTGTGAAACTACTCTGATCTCTGCATTCTACTTACAGAGTTGAACCTTACTTTTTATTGAGCAGTTCTGAAACACTCTTTCTGTAGAAAGTGCAAGCGGACATTCGGAGCGCAATGGGGCCTACAGTGGAAAAAGGAATACCTTCAAATAAAAACTGCACAGAAGCATTCTGTGAAACCTCTTTCTGAAGTGTGCATTCAACTAACTGAGTTGAACCTTACTTTTTCTTTGAGGAGTTCTGAAACACCCTTTGTGTGGAAACTGCAAGAGGACATTCGGAGCGCTAAAGGGCCTATAGTGGAAAAAGGATTATCTTCAAACAAAACTACACAGAAGCATTCTGTGGAACTTCTTTCTGATGGGTACATTCAAAGAACAGAGTTGATCCTTACTTTTGATTGAGGAGTTATGAAACCCTCTTTTTGTAGAAACTGCAAGTGGATATTCGGCACGCTAAATTGACTATAGTAGAAAAAGTAATATCTTCAAATAAAAACTACCCAGAAGGATTCTGTGCAACTTCTTTGTTATCTGTGCATTCAACTAACAGAGTTGAAGCTTACTTTTGATTGAGGAGTTGTGAAACACTCTTTCTGTAGAAACTGGAAGCAAACATTCAGAGCACTATAGGACTATATTGCAAAAAGGAATATCTTCAAATAAAAACTACACAGAATCATTCAGTAAAACTTCTTTAAATCAGAGCGTTCAACTAACAGAGTTGAAGCTTACTTTTCATTGAGGAGTTCTGAAAGTGTCTTTCTGTAGAAACTGCAATCGAACATTCGGAGCGCTAAGTGGACTACAGTGGAAAAAGGAATATCTTCAAATAAAAACTGCACAGAAGCAATCTGCGAAGCTTCTTTCTGATCTGTGCATTCATCTAACAGAGATGAACCTTACTTTTGATTGACGAGTTCTGAAACACTCTTTCTTTAGATACTGCTAGCGGACATTCGGAGCGCTAACAGGCCTATAGTGGAAAAAGGAATATCTTCAAATAAAAACTACACAGAAGCATTCTGTGGAGCTTCTTTCTGATCTGTGCATTCAACTAATAGAGTTGAACCTTACTTTTGATTGAGGAGTTCTGAAACACTCTTTCTTTAGCAACTGCCAGTGGAAATTCGGAGTGCAAAGGGACCTATAGTGGAAAAAAAAATATGTTCAAATAAAAACTATACAGAAGCATTCTGTGAAACTTCTTCCTGATCTGTGCATTCAACTAACAGAGTCGAACCTCAGTTTTGATTGAGGAGATCTGAAACACTCTTTCTGTAGGAATTGGAAGTGGACATTAGGAGCGCTAAGGGGCTTACAGTGGACAAAGAATATCTTCAAATAAAAGCTACACAGAAGCATTCTGTAAAATTTCTTTCTGATCTCTTCATTCAAATAACAGAGTTGAACCTTAGTTTTGATTGGGGAGTTGTGAAACACTCTTCTTGTAGATACTGGAAGCGGACATTCGGGGTACTAATGGGCCTATAGTGGACAAAGGAATATCTTCAAATAAAAACTACACAGCAGCATTCTGTGAAACTTCTATCTAATCTGTGCATTCAACTTACAGATTTGAAACTTGCTTTTGATTGAGGAGTTCTGAAACACTCTTTCTGTAGTAATTGCAAGCGGACATTCAGAGTGCTAATGGGCCCATAGTGGAAAACGATACATCTTCAAATAAAAACTACACAGAAGCATTCTGTGAAACTTCTTTCTGATCTGTGCATTCAACTAACAGATTTAAATCTTAATTTTGATTGAGGAGTTCTGTAACAGTCCTTCTATAGAAACTGCAAGTGGACATTCGGAGCGCTAAGGGGTCTATTGTGGAAAAAGGAATATCTTCAAATAAAAACTACACAGAATCATTCTGTGAAACTTCTTTCGATCTGTGCATTCAACTAAAACAGTTGAAGCTTACTTTTGATTGAGGAGTTCTGAAACACTCTTTCTGTAGATACTCCAAGCAGACATTCGGAGCGCTAAGAGGCCAATAGTGGAAAAAGGAATATCTTCAAATAAAAAATACACCGAAGCATTCTGTGAAGCTTCTTTCTGATCTGTACATTCAGCTAACAGAGTTGAACTTTACTTTTGATTGAGCAGTTCTGAAACATTCTGTAGAAGCTGGAAGATGACATTCAGAGCTCTAAGGGGCCTATAGTGGAAAAAGGAATATCTTCAACTAAAAACCACACAGAAGCATTCTGTGAAACATCTTTCTGACCTGTACATTCAACTATCAGAATAGAACCTTACTTTTGATTGAGGAGTTCTGAAACACTCTTTCTGTGGAAACTGGGTGCGGACATTCGGAGCGCTAATGTGCCTAGAGTGGACAAAGGAATATCTTCAAATAAAAACCTCACTGAAGCATTCTGTGAAACTTCTTTCTGATCTGTGCATTAAACTAACAGAGTTGAACCTTACTTTTTCTTTGAGGAGTTCAGAAACACTCTTTCTGTAGAAACTGAAAGAGGACATTCGGAATGCTAAGGGGCCTATAGTGGAAAAAAGAATATCTTCAAATAAAAACCACACAGAAGCATTCTGTGAAACAGCTTTCTGATCTGTACATTCAACTAACATAGTAGAACCTTACTTTAGATTGAGAAGTTCTGAAACAGTCTTTCTGTAGAAACTGCAATTGGACATTCGGAGCTCTAAGGGGCCTATCCTGGAAAAAGGTATATTTTCAAATAAAAACTACACAGAAGCATTCTGTGAAACATCTTTCTGATCTGTGCATTCAACTAACATAGGTGAACCTTAATTTTGATTCAGGAATTCTGAAACACTCTTTCTGTAGAAACTGGAAGTGGACTTTCAGAGTGCTAAGGGGCCTATAGTGGAAAAGGAAATATCTTCAAATAAATACTACACAGAAGCATGCTGTGAAATCCGTTTCTGATCTGTGCATTCAACTAACAGAGTGGAACCTTACTTTTGGTTGAGGAATTTTGAAACTCTCTTTCTGTAGAAACTGCAAGCGGACATTCGGAGCGCTATGGGGCCTACAATGGAAAAAGGAATATCTTCAAATAAAATCTACACAGAAGCATTCTGTGAAACTACTCTGATCTCTGCATTCTACTTACAGAGTTGAACCTTACTTTTTATTGAGCAGTTCTGAAACACTCTTTCTGTAGAAAGTGCAAGCGGACATTCGGAGCGCAATGGGGCCTACAGTGGAAAAAGGAATACCTTCAAATAAAAACTGCACAGAAGCATTCTGTGAAACCTCTTTCTGAAATGTGCATTCAACTAACTGAGTTGAACCTTACTTTTTCTTTGAGGAGTTCTGCAACACCCTTTGTGTGGAAACTGCAAGAGGACATTCGGAGCGCTAAAGGGCCTATAGTGGAAAAAGGATTATCTTCAAACAAAACTACACAGAAGCATTCTGTGGAACTTCTTTCTGATGGGTACATTCAAACAACAGAGTTGATCCTTACTTTTGATTGAGGAGTTATGAAACCCTCTTTTTGTAGAAACTGCAAGTGGATATTCAGCACGCTAAATTGACTATAGTGGAAAAAGTAATATCTTCAAATAAAAACTACCCAGAAGGATTCTGTGCAACTTCTTTGTTATCTGTGCATTCAACTAACAGAGTTGAAGCTTACTTTTGATTGAGGAGTTGTGAAACACTCTTTCTGTAGAAACTGGAAGCAAACATTCAGAGCACTATAGGACTATATTGCAAAAAGGAATATCTTCAAATAAAAACTACACAGAATCATTCAGTAAAACCTCTTTAAAACAGAGCATTCAACTAACAGAGTTGAAGCTTACTTTTGATTGAGGAGTTCTGAAAGTGTCTTTCTGTAGAAACTGCAATCGAACATTCGGAGCGCTAAGTGGACTACAGTGGAAAAAGGAATATCTTCAAATAAAAACTGCACAGAAGCAATCTGCGAAGCTTCTTTCTGATCTGTGCATTCATCTAACAGAGATGAACCTTACTTTTGATTGACGAGTTCTGAAACACTCTTTCTTTAGATACTGCTAGCGGACATTCGGAGCGCTAACAGGCCTATAGTGGAAAAAGGAATATCTTCAAATAAAAACTACACAGAAGCATTCTGTGGAGCTTCTTTCTGATCTGTGCATTCAACTAATAGAGTTGAACCTTACTTTTGATTGAGGAGTTCTGAAACACTCTTTCTTTAGCAACTGCCAGTGGAAATTCGGAGTGCAAAGGGACCTATAGTGGAAAAAAAAATATGTTCAAATAAAAACTATACAGAAGCATTCTGTGAAACTTCTTCCTGATCTGTGCATTCAACTAACAGAGTCGAACCTCAGTTTTGATTGAGGAGATCTGAAACACTCTTTCTGTAGAAATTGGAAGTGGACATTAGGAGCGCTAAGGGGCTTACAGTGGACAAAGAATATCTTCAAATAAAAGCTACACAGAAGCATTCTGTAAAATTTCTTTCTGATCTCTTCGTTCAACTAACAGAGTTGAACCTTAGTTTTGATTGGGGAGTTGTGAAACACTCTTCCTGTAGAAACTGGATGCGGACATTCGGGGTACTAATGGGCCTATAGTGGACAAAGGAATATCTTCAAATAAAAACTACACAGCAGCATTCTGTGAAACTTCTATCTAATCTGTGCATTCAACTTACAGAGTTGAAACTTGCTTTTGATTGAGGAGTTCTGAAACACTCTTTCTGTAGTAATTGCAAGCGGACATTCAGAGTGCTAATGGGCCCATAGTGGAAAAAGATACATCTTCAAATAAAAACTACAAAGAAGCATTCTGTGAAACTTCTTTCTGATCTGCGCATTCAACTAACAGATTTAAATCTTAATTTTGATTGAGGAGTTCTGTAACACTCTTTCTGTAGAAACTGCAAGTGGACATTCGGAGCGCTAAGGGGTCTATTGTGGAAAAAGGAATATCTTCAAATAAAAACTACACAGAATCATTCTGTGAAACTTCTTTCGATCTGTGCATTCAACTAAAACAGTTGAAGCTTACTTTTGATTGAGGAGTTCTGAAACACTCTTTCTGTAGATACTCCATCAGACATTCGGAGCGCTAAGAGGCCAATAGTGGAAAAAGGAATATCTTCAAATAAAAAATACACCGAAGCATTCTGTGAAGCTTCTTTCTGATCTGTACATTCAGCTAACAGAGTTGAACTTTACTTTTGATTGAGCAGTTCTGAAACATTCTGTAGAAGCTGGAAGATGACATTCAGAGCTCTAAGGGGCCTATAGTGGAAAAAGGAATATCTTCAACTAAAAACCACACAGAAGCATTCTGTGAAACATCTTTCTGACCTGTACATTCAACTATCAGAATAGAACCTTACTTTTGATTGAGGAGTTCTGAAACACTCTTTCTGTGGAAACTGGGTGCGGACATTCGGAGCGCTAATGTGCCTAGAGTGGACAAAGGAATATCTTGAAATAAAAACCTCACTGAAGCATTCTGTGAAACTTCTTTCTGATCTGTGCATTAAACTAACAGAGTTGAACCTTACTTTTTCTTTGAGGAGTTCAGAAACACTCTTTCTGTAGAAACTGAAAGAGGACATTCGGAATGCTAAGGGGCCTATAGTGGAAAAAAGAATATCTTCAAATAAAAACCACACAGAAGCATTCTGTGAAACAGCTTTCTGATCTGTACATTCAACTAACATAGTAGAACCTTACTTTAGATTGAGCAGTTCTGAAACACTCTTTCTGTAGAAACTGCAATTGGACATTCGGAGCTCTAAGGGGCCTATCCTGGAAAAAGGTATATTTTCAAATAAAAACTACACAGAAGCATTCTGTGAAACATCTTTCTGATCTGTGCATTCAACTAACATAGGTGAACCTTAATTTTGATTGAGGAATTCTGAAACAATCTTTCTGTAGAAACTGGAAGTGGACATTCAGAGTGCTAAGGGGCCTATAGTGGAAAAGGAAATATCTTCAAATAAATACTACACAGAAGCATGCTGTGAAATCCGTTTCTGATCTGTGCATTCAACTAACAGAGTGGAACCTTACTTTTGGTTGAGGAATTTTGAAACTCTCTTTCTGTAGAAACTGCAAGCGGACATTCGGAGCGCTATGGGGCCTACAATGGAAAAAGGAATATCTTCAAATAAAAACTACACAGAAGCATTCTGTGAAACTACTCTGATCTCTGCATTCTACTTACAGAGTTGAACCTTACTTTTTATTGAGCAGTTCTGAAACACTCTTTCTGTAGAAAGTGCAAGCGGACATTCGGAGCGCAATGGGGCCTACAGTGGAAAAAGGAATACCTTCAAATAAAAACTGCACAGAAGCATTCTGTGAAACCTCTTTCTGAAATGTGCATTCAACTAACTGAGTTGAACCTTACTTTTTCTTTGAGGAGTTCTGAAACACCCTTTGTGTGGAAACTGCAAGAGGACTTTCGGAGCGCTAAAGGGCCTATAGTGGAAAAAGGATTATCTTCAAACAAAACTACACAGAAGCATTCTGTGGAACTTCTTTCTGATGGGTACATTCAAACAACAGAGTTGATCCTTACTTTTGATTGAGGAGTTATGAAACCCTCTTTTTGTAGAAACTGCAAATGGATATTCAGCACGCTAAATTGACTATAGTGGAAAAAGTAATATCTTCAAATAAAAACTACCCAGAAGGATTCTGTGCAACTTCTTTGTTATCTGTGCATTCAACTAACAGAGTTGAAGCTTACTTTTGATTGAGGAGTTGTGAAACACTCTTTCTGTAGAAACTGGAAGCAAACATTCAGAGCACTATAGGACTATATTGCAAAAAGGAATATCTTCAAATAAAAACTACACAGAATCATTCAGTAAAACTTCTTTAAATCAGAGCATTCAACTAACAGAGTTGAAGCTTACTTTTGATTGAGGAGTTCTGAAAGTGTCTTTCTGTAGAAACTGCAATCGAACATTCGGAGCGCTAAGTGGACTACAGTGGAAAAAGGAATATCTTCAAATAAAAACTGCACAGAAGCAATCTGCGAAGCTTCTTTCTGATCTGTGCATTCATCTAACAGAGATGAACCTTACTTTTGATTGACGAGTTCTGAAACACTCTTTCTTTAGATACTGCTAGCGGACATTCGGAGCGCTAACAGGCCTATAGTGGAAAAAGGAATATCTTCAAATAAAAACTACACAGAAGCATTCTGTGGAGCTTCTTTCTGATCTGTGCATTCAACTAATAGAGTTGAACCTTACTTTTGATTGAGGAGTTCTGAAACACTCTTTCTTTAGCAACTGCCAGTGGAAATTCGGAGTGCAAAGGGACCTATAGTGGAAAAAAAAATATGTTCAAATAAAAACTATACAGAAGCATTCTGTGAAACTTCTTCCTGATCTGTGCATTCAACTAACAGAGTCGAACCTCAGTTTTGATTGAGGAGATCTGAAACACTCTTTCTGTAGAAATTGGAAGTGGACATTAGGAGCGCTAAGGGGCTTACAGTGGACAAAGAATATCTTCAAATAAAAGCTACACAGAAGCATTCTGTAAAATTTCTTTCTGATCTCTTCGTTCAACTAACAGAGTTGAACCTTAGTTTTGATTGGGGAGTTGTGAAACACTCTTCCTGTAGAAACTGGAAGCGGACATTCGGGGTACTAATGGGCCTATAGTGGACAAAGGAATATCTTCAAATAAAAACTACACAGCAGCATTCTGTGAAACTTCTATCTAATCTGTGCATTCAACTTACAGAGTTGAAACTTGCTTTTGATTGAGGAGTTCTGAAACACTCTTTCTGTAGTAATTGCAAGCGGACATTCAGAGTGCTAATGGGCCCATAGTGGAAAAAGATACATCTTCAAATAAAAACTACAAAGAAGCATTCTGTGAAACTTCTTTCTGATCTGCGCATTCAACTAACAGATTTAAATCTTAATTTTGATTGAGGAGTTCTGTAACACTCTTTCTGTAGAAACTGCAAGTGGACATTCGGAGCGCTAAGGGGTCTATTGTGGAAAAAGGAATATCTTCAAATAAAAACTACACAGAATCATTCTGTGAAACTTCTTTCGATCTGTGCATTCAACTAAAACAGTTGAAGCTTACTTTTGATTGAGGAGTTCTGAAACACTCTTTCTGTAGATACTCCATCAGACATTCGGAGCGCTAAGAGGCCAATAGTGGAAAAAGGAATATCTTCAAATAAAAAATACACCGAAGCATTCTGTGAAGCTTCTTTCTGATCTGTACATTCAGCTAACAGAGTTGAACTTTACTTTTGATTGAGCAGTTCTGAAACATTCCGTAGAAGCTGGAAGATGACATTCAGAGCTCTAAGGGGCCTATAGTGGAAAAAGGAATATCTTCAACTAAAAACCACACAGAAGCATTCTGTGAAACATCTTTCTGACCTGTACATTCAACTATCGGAATAGAACCTTACTTTTGATTGAGGAGTTCTGAAACACTCTTTCTGTGGAAACTGGGTGCGGACATTCGGAGCGCTAATGTGCCTAGAGTGGACAAAGGAATATCTTCAAATAAAAACCGCACTGAAGCATTCTGTGAAACTTCTTTCTGATCTGTGCATTAAACTAACAGAGTTGAACCTTACTTTTTCTTTGAGGAGTTCAGAAACACTCTTTCTGTAGAAACTGAAAGAGGACATTCGGAATGCTAAGGGGCCTATAGTGGAAAAAAGAATATCTTCAAATAAAAACCACACAGAAGCATTCTGTGAAACAGCTTTCTGATCTGTACATTCAACTAACATAGTAGAACCTTACTTTTGATTGAGCAGTTCTGAAACACTCTTTCTGTAGAAACTGCAATTGGACATTCGGAGCTCTAAGGGGCCTATCCTGGAAAAAGGTATATTTTCAAATAAAAACTACACAGAAGCATTCTGTGAAACACCTTTCTGATCTGTGCATTCAACTAACATAGGTGAACCTTAATTTTGATTGAGGAATTCTGAAATACTCTTTCTGTAGAAACTGGAAGTGGACATTCAGAGTGCTAAGGGGCCTATAGTGGAAAAGGAAATATCTTCAAATAAATACTACACAGAAGCATGCTGTGAAATCCGTTTCTGATCTGTGCATTCAACTAACAGAGTTGAACCTTACTTTTGGTTGAGGAATTTTGAAACTCTCTTTCTGTAGAAACTGCAAGCGGACATTCGGAGCGCTATGTGGCCTACAGTGGAAAAAGGAATATCTTCAAATAAAAACTACACAGAAGCATTCTGTGAAACTACTCTGATCTCTGCATTCTACTTACAGAGTTGAACCTTACTTTTTATTGAGCAGTTCTGAAACACTCTTTCTGTAGAAAGTGCAAGCGGACATTCGGAGCGCAATGGGGCCTACAGTGGAAAAAGGAATACCTTCAAATAAAAACTGCACAGAAGCATTCTGTGAAACCTCTTTCTGAAATGTGCATTCAACTAACTGAGTTGAACCTTACTTTTTCTTTGAGGAGTTCTGAAACACCCTTTGTGTGGAAACTGCAAGAGAACATTCGGAGCGCTAAAGGGCCTATAGTGGAAAAAGGATTTTCTACAAACAAAACTACACAGAAGCATTCTGTGGAACTTCTTTCTGATGGGTACATTCAAAGAACAGAGTTGATCCTTACTTTTGATTGAGGAGTTATGAAACCCTCTTTTTGTAGAAACTGCAAGTGGATATTCGGCACGCTAAATTGACTATAGTGGAAAAAGTAATATCTTCAAATAAAAACTACCCAGAAGGATTCTGTGCAACTTCTTTGTTATCTGTGCATTCAACTAACAGAGTTGAAGCTTACTTTTGATTGAGGAGTTGTGAAACACTCTTTCTGTAGAAACTGGAAGCAAACATTCAGAGCACTATAGGACTATATTGCAAAAAGGAATATCTTCAAATAAAAACTACACAGAATCATTCAGTAAAACTTCTTTAAATCAGAGCATTCAACTAACAGAGTTGAAGCTTACTTTTGATTGAGGAGTTCTGAAAGTGTCTTTCTGTAGAAACTGCAATCGAACATTCGGAGCGCTAAGTGGACTACAGTGGAAAAAGGAATATCTTCAAATAAAAACTGCACAGAAGCAATCTGCGAAGCTTCTTTCTGATCTGTGCATTCATCTAACAGAGATGAACCTTACTTTTGATTGACGAGTTCTGAAACACTCTTTCTTTAGATACTGCTAGCGGACATTCGGAGCGCTAACAGGCCTATAGTGGAAAAAGGAATATCTTCAAATAAAAACTACACAGAAGCATTCTGTGGAGCTTCTTTCTGATCTGTGCATTCAACTAATAGAGTTGAACCTTACTTTTGATTGAGGAGTTCTGAAACACTCTTTCTTTAGCAACTGCCAGTGGAAATTCGGAGTGCAAAGGGACCTATAGTGGAAAAAAAAATATGTTCAAATAAAAACTATACAGAAGCATTCTGTGAAACTTCTTCCTGATCTGTGCATTCAACTAACAGAGTCGAACCTCAGTTTTGATTGAGGAGATCTGAAACACTCTTTCTGTAGAAATTGGAAGTGGACATTAGGAGCGCTAAGGGGCTTACAGTGGACAAAGAATATCTTCAAATAAAAGCTACACAGAAGCATTCTGTAAAATTTCTTTCTGATCTCTTCATTCAAATAACAGAGTTGAACCTTAGTTTTGATTGGGGAGTTGTGAAACACTCTTCTTGTAGAAACTGGAAGCGGATATTCGGGGTACTAATGGGCCTATAGTGGACAAAGGAATATCTTCAAATAAAAACTACACAGCAGCATTCTGTGAAACTTCTATCTAATCTGTGCATTCAACTTACAGATTTGAAACTTGCTTTTGATTGAGGAGTTCTGAAACACTCTTTCTGTAGTAATTGCAAGCGGACATTCAGAGTGCTAATGGGCCCATAGTGGAAAAAGATACATCTTCAAATAAAAACTACACAGAAGCATTCTGTGAAACATCATTCTGATCTGTGCATTCAACTAACAGATTTAAATCTTAATTTTGATTGAGGAGTTCTGTAACAGTCCTTCTGTAGAAACTGCAAGTGGACATTCGGAGCGCTAAGGGGTCTATTGTGGAAAAAGGAATATCTTCAAATAAAAACTACACAGAATCATTCTGTGAAACTTCTTTCGATCTGTGCATTCAACTAAAACAGTTGAAGCTTACTTTTGATTGAGGAGTTCTGAAACACTCTTTCTGTAGATACTCCAAGCAGACATTCGGAGCGCTAAGAGGCCAATAGTGGAAAAAGGAATATCTTCAAATAAAAAATACACCGAAGCATTCTGTGAAGCTTCTTTCTGATCTGTACATTCAGCTAACAGAGTTGAACTTTACTTTTGATTGAGCAGTTCTGAAACATTCTGTAGAAGCTGGAAGATGACATTCAGAGCTCTAAGGGGCCTATAGTGGAAAAAGGAATATCTTCAACTAAAAACCACACAGAAGCATTCTGTGAAACATCTTTCTGACCTGTACATTCAACTATCAGAATAGAACCTTACTTTTGATTGAGGAGTTCTGAAACACTCTTTCTGTGGAAACTGGGTGCGGACATTCGGAGCGCTAATGTGCCTAGAGTGGACAAAGGAATATCTTCAAATAAAAACCTCACTGAAGCATTCTGTGAAACTTCTTTCTGATCTGTGCATTAAACTAACAGAGTTGAACCTTACTTTTTCTTTGAGGAGTTCAGAAACACTCTTTCTGTAGAAACTGAAAGAGGACATTCGGAATGCTAAGGGGCCTATAGTGGAAAAAAGAATATCTTCAAATAAAAACCACACAGAAGCATTCTGTGAAACAGCTTTCTGATCTGTACATTCAACTAACATAGTAGAACCTTACTTTAGATTGAGCAGTTCTGAAACACTCTTTCTGTAGAAACTGCAATTGGACATTCGGAGCTCTAAGGGGCCTATCCTGGAAAAAGGTATATTTTCAAATAAAAACTACACAGAAGCATTCTGTGAAACATCTTTCTGACCTGTGCATTCAACTAACATAGGTGAACCTTAATTTTGATTGAGGAATTCTGAAACACTCTTTCTGTAGAAACTGGAAGTGGACATTCAGAGTGCTAAGGGGCCTATAGTGGAAAAGGAAATATCTTCAAATAAATACTACACAGAAGCATGCTGTGAAATCCGTTTCTGATCTGTGCATTCAACTAACAGAGTTGAACCTTACTTTTGGTTGAGGAATTTTGAAACTCTCTTTCTGTAGAAACGGCAAGCGGACATTCGGAGCGCAATGGGGCCTACAGTGGAAAAAGGAATACCTTCAAATAAAAACTGCACAGAAGCATTCTGTGAAACCTCTTTCTGAAATGTGCATTCAACTAACTGAGTTGAACCTTACTTTTTCTTTGAGGAGTTCTGAAACACCCTTTGTGTGGAAACTGCAAGAGGACATTCGGAGCGCTAAAGGGCCTATAGTGGAAAAAGGATTATCTTCAAACAAAACTACACAGAAGCATTCTGTGGAACTTCTTTCTGATGGGTACATTCAAACAACAGAGTTGATCCTTACTTTTGATTGAGGAGTTATGAAACCCTCTTTTTGTAGAAACTGCAAGTGTATATTCGGCACGCTAATTTGACTATAGTGGAAAATGTAATATCTTCAAATAAAAACTACCCAGAAGGATTCTGTGCAACTTCTTTGTTATCTGTGCATTCAACTAACAGAGTTGAAGCTTACTTTTGATTGAGGAGTTGTGAAACACTCTTTCTGTAGAAACTGGAAGCAAACATTCAGAGCACTATAGGACTATATTGCAAAAAGGAATATCTTCAAATAAAAACTACACAGAATCATTCAGTAAAACTTCTTTAAATCAGAGCGTTCAACTAACAGAGTTGAAGCTTACTTTTGATTGAGGAGTTCTGAAAGTGTCTTTCTGTAGAAACTGCAATCGAACATTCGGAGCACTAAGTGGACTACAGTGGAAAAAGGAATATCTTCAAATAAAAACTGCACAGAAGCAATCTGCGAAGCTTCTTTCTGATCTGTGCATTCATCTAACAGAGATGAACCTTACTTTTGATTGACGAGTTCTGAAACACTCTTTCTTTAGATACTGCTAGCGGACATTCGGAGTGCTAACAGGCCTATAGTGGAAAAAGGAATATCTTCAAATAAAAACTACACAGAAGCATTCTGTGGAGCTTCTTTCTGATCTGTGCATTCAACTAATAGAGTTGAACCTTACTTTTGATTGAGGAGTTCTGAAACACTCTTTCTTTAGCAACTGCCAGTGGAAATTCGGAGTGCAAAGGGACCTATAGTGGAAAAAAAAATATGTTCAAATAAAAACTATACAGAAGCATTCTGTGAAACTTCTTCCTGATCTGTGCATTCAACTAACAAAGTCAAACCTCAGTTTTGATTGAGGAGATCTGAAACACTCTTTCTGTAGAAATTGGAAGTGGACATTAGGAGCGCTAAGGGGCTTACAGTGGACAAAGAATATCTTCAAATAAAAGCTACACAGAAGCATTCTGTAAAATTTCTTTCTGACCTCTTCATTCAAATAACAGAGTTGAACCTTAGTTTTGATTGGGGAGTTGTGAAACACTCTTCTTGTAGAAACTGGAATCGGACATTCGGGGTGCTAATGGGCCTATAGTGGACAAAGGAATATCTTCAAATAAAAACTACACAGCAGCATTCTGTGAAACTTCTATCTAATCTGTGCATTCAACTTACAGATTTGAAACTTGCTTTTGATTGAGGAGTTCTGAAACACTCTTTCTGTAGTAATTGCAAGCGGACATTCAGAGTGCTAATGGGCCCATAGTGGAAAAAGATACATCTTCAAATAAAAACTACACAGAAGCATTCTGTGAAACTTCTTTCTGATCTGCGCATTCAACTAACAGATTTAAATCTTAATTTTGATTGAGGAGTTCTGTAACAGTCCTTCTGTAGAAACTGCAAGTGGACATTCGGAGCGCTAAGGGGTCTATTGTGGAAAAAGGAATATCTTCAAATAAAAACTACACAGA
Organism: Symphalangus syndactylus; assembly: GCF_028878055.3. NCBI lineage: Eukaryota > Metazoa > Chordata > Mammalia > Primates > Hylobatidae > Symphalangus > Symphalangus syndactylus. The sequence goes on from NC_072440.2 coordinate 50,453,744, forward strand.
ATCATTCTGTGAAACTTCTTTCGATCTGTGCATTCAACTAAAACAGTTGAAGCTTACTTTTGATTGAGGAGTTCTGAAACACTCTTTCTGTAGATACTCCAAGCAGACATTCGGAGCGCTAAGAGGCCAATAGTGGAAAAAGGAATATCTTCAAATAAAAAATACACCGAAGCATTCTGTGAAGCTTCTTTCTGATCTGTACATTCAGCTAACAGAGTTGAACTTTACTTTTGATTGAGCAGTTCTGAAACATTCTGTAGAAGCTGGAAGATGACATTCAGAGCTCTAAGGGGCCTATAGTGGAAAAAGGAATATCTTCAACTAAAAACCACACAGAAGCATTCTGTGAAACATCTTTCTGACCTGTACATTCAACTATCAGAATAGAACCTTACTTTTGATTGAGGAGTTCTGAAACACTCTTTCTGTGGAAACTGGGTGCGGACATTCGGAGCGCTAATGTGCCTAGAGTGGACAAAGGAATATCTTCAAATAAAAACCTCACTGAAGCATTCTGTGAAACTTCTTTCTGATCTGTGCATTAAACTAACAGAGTTGAACCTTACTTTTTCTTTGAGGAGTTCAGAAACACTCTTTCTGTAGGAACTGAAAGAGGACATTCGGAATGCTAAGGGGCCTATAGTGGAAAAAAGAATATCTTCAAATAAAAACCACACAGAAGCATTCTGTGAAACAGCTTTCTGATCTGTACATTCAACTAACATAGTAGAACCTTACTTTTGATTGAGCAGTTCTGAAACACTCTTTCTGTAGAAACTGCAATTGGACATTCGGAGCTCTAAGGGGCCTATCCTGGAAAAAGGTATATTTTCAAATAAAAACTACACAGAAGCATTCTGTGAAACATCTTTCTGATCTGTGCATTCAACTAACATAGGTGAACTTTAATTTTGATTGAGGAATTCTGAAACACTCTTTCTGTAGAAACTGGAAGTGGACATTCAGAGTGCTAAGGGGCCTATAGTGGAAAAGGAAATATATTCAAATAAATACTACACAGAAGCATGCTGTGAAATCCGTTTCTGATCTGTGCATTCAACTAACAGAGTTGACCCTTACTTTTGGTTGAGGAATTTTGAAACTCTCTTTCTGTAGAAACTGCAAGCGGACATTCGGAGCGCTATGGGGCCTACAGTGGAAAAAGGAATATCTTCAAATAAAAAGTACACAGAAGCATTCTGTGAAACTACTCTGATCTCTGCATTCTACTTACAGAGTTGAACCTTACTTTTTATTGAGCAGTTCTGAAACACTCTTTCTGTAGAAAGTGTAAGCGGACATTCGGAGCGCAATGGGGCCTACAGTGGAAAAAGGAATACCTTCAAATAAAAACTGCACAGAAGCATTCTGTGAAACCTCTTTCTGAAATGTGCATTCAACTAACTGAGTTGAACCTTACTTTTTCTTTGAGGAGTTCTGAAACACCCTTTGTGTGGAAACTGCAAGAGGACATTCGGAGCGCTAAAGGGCCTATAGTGGAAAAAGGATTATCTTCAAACAAAACTACACAGAAGCATTCTGTGGAACTTCTTTCTGATGGGTACATTCAAACAACAGAGTTGATCCTTACTTTTGATTGAGGAGTTATGAAACCCTCTTTTTGTAGAAACTGCAAGTGGATATTCGGCACGCTAAATTGACTATAGTGGAAAAAGTAATATCTTCAAATAAAAACTACCCAGAAGGATTCTGTGCAACTTCTTTGTTATCTGTGCATTCAACTAACAGAGTTGAAGCTTACTTTTGATTGAGGAGTTGTGAAACACTCTTTCTGTAGAAACTGGAAGCAAACATTCAGAGCACTATAGGACTATATTGCAAAAAGGAATATCTTCAAATAAAAACTACACAGAATCATTCAGTAAAACTTCTTTAAATCAGAGCGTTCAACTAACAGAGTTGAAGCTTACTTTTGATTGAGGAGTTCTGAAAGTGTCTTTCTGTAGAAACTGCAATCGAACATTCGGAGCGCTAAGTGGACTACAGTGGAAAAAGGAATATCTTCAAATAAAAACTGCACAGAAGCAATCTGCAAAGCTTCTTTCTGATCTGTGCATTCATCTAACAGAGATGAACCTTACTTTTGATTGACGAGTTCTGAAACACTCTTTCTTTAGATACTGCTTGCGGACATTCGGAGGGCTAACAGGCCTATAGTGGAAAAAGGAATATCTTCAAATAAAAACTACACAGAAGCATTCTGTGGAGCTTCTTTCTGATCTGTGCATTCAACTAATAGAGTTGAACCTTACTTTTGATTGAGGAGTTCTGAAACACTCTTTCTTTAGCAACTGCCAGTGGAAATTCGGAGTGCAAAGGGACCTATAGTGGAAAAAAATATATGTTCAAATAAAAACTATACAGAAGCATTCTGTGAAACTTCTTCCTGATCTGTGCATTCAACTAACAGTGTCGAACCTCAGTTTTGATTGAGGAGATCTGAAACACTCTTTCTGTAGAAATTGGAAGTGGACATTAGGAGCGCTAAGGGGCTTACAGTGGACAAAGAATATCTTCAAATAAAAGCTACACAGAAGCATTCTGTAAAATTTCTTTCTGATCTCTTCATTCAAATAACAGAGTTGAACCTTAGTTTTGATTGGGGAGTTGTGAAACACTCTTCTTGTAGAAACTGGAAGCGGACATTCGGGGTACTAATGGGCCTATAGTGGACAAAGGAATATCTTCAAATAAAAACTACACAGCAGCATTCTGTGAAACTTCTATCTAATCTGTGCATTCAACTTACAGATTTGAAACTTGCTGTTGATTGAGGAGTTCTGAAACACTCTTTCTGTAGTAATTGCAAGCGGACATTCAGAGTGCTAATGGGCCCATAGTGGAAAAAGATACATCTTCAAATAAAATCTACACAGAAGCATTCTGTGAAACTTCTTTCTGATCTGTGCATTCAACTAACAGATTTAAATCTTAATTTTGATTGAGGAGTTCTGTAACAGTCCTTCTGTAGAAACTGCAAGTGGACATTCGGAGCGCTAAGGGGTCTATTGTGGAAAAAGGAATATCTTCAAATAAAAACTACACAGAATCATTCTGCGAAACTTCTTTCGATCTGTGCATTCAACTAAAACAGTTGAAGCTTACTTTTGATTGAGGAGTTCTGAAACACTCTTTCTGTAGATACTCAAAGCAGACATTCGGAGCGCTAAGAGGCCAATAGTGGAAAAAGGAATATCTACAAATAAAAAATACACCGAAGCATTCTGTGAAGCTTCTTTCTGATCTGTACATTCAGCTAACAGAGTTGAACTTTACTTTTGATTGAGCAGTTCTGAAACATTCTGTAGAAGCTGGAAGATGACATTCAGAGCTCTAAGGGGCCTATAGTGGAAAAAGGAATATCTTCAACTAAAAACCACACAGAAGCATTCTGTGAAACATCTTTCTGACCTGTACATTCAACTATCAGAATAGAACCTTACTTTTGATTGAGGAGTTCTGAAACACTCTTTCTGTGGAAACTGGGTGTGGACATTCGGAGCGCTAATGTGCCTAGAGTGGACAAAGGAATATCTTCAAATAAAAACCTCACTGAAGCATTCTGTGAAACTTCTTTCTGATCTGTGCATTAAACTAACAGAGTTGAACCTTACTTTTTCTTTGAGGAGTTCAGAAACACTCTTTCTGTAGAAACTGAAAGAGGACATTCGGAATGCTAAGGGGCCTATAGTGGAAAAAAGAATATCTTCAAATAAAAACCACACAGAAGCATTCTGTGAAACAGCTTTCTGATCTGTACATTCAACTAACATAGTAGAACCTTACTTTTGATTGAGCAGTTCTGAAACACTCTTTCTGTAGAAACTGCAATTGGACATTCGGAGCTCTAAGGGGCCTATCCTGGAAAAAGGTATATTTTCAAATAAAAACTACACAGAAGCATTCTGTGAAACATCTTTCTGATCTGTGCATTCAACTAACATAGGTGAACCTTAATTTTGATTGAGGAATTCTGAAACACTCTTTCTGTAGAAACTGGAAGTGGACATTCAGAGTGCTAAGGGGCCTATAGTGGAAAAGGAAATATATTCAAATAAATACTACACAGAAGCATGCTGTGAAATCCGTTTCTGATCTGTGCATTCAACTAACAGAGTTGAACCTTACTTTTGGTTGAGGAATTTTGAAACTCTCTTTCTGTAGAAACTGCAAGCAGACATTCGGAGCGCTATGGGGCCTACAGTGGAAAAAGGAATATCTTCAAATAAAAACTACACAGAAGCATTCTGTGAAACTACTCTGATCTCTGCATTCTACTAACAGAGTTGAACCTTACTTTTTATTGAGCAGTTCTGAAACACTCTTTCTGTAGAAAGTGCAAGCGGACATTCGGAGCGCAATGCGGCCTACAGTGGAAAAAGGAATACCTTCAAATAAAAACTGCACAGAAGCATTCTGTGAAACCTCTTTCTGAAATGTGCATTCAACTAACTGAGTTGAACCATACTTTTTCTTTGAGGAGTTCTGAAACACCCTTTGTGTGGAAACTGCAAGAGGACATTCGGAGCGCTAAAGGGCCTATAGTGGAAAAAGGATTATCTTCAAACAAAACTACACAGAAGCATTCTGTGGAACTTCTTTCTGATGGGTACATTCAAACAACAGAGTTGATCCTTACTTTTGATTGAGGAGTTATGAAACCCTCTTTTTGTAGAAACTGCAAGTGGATATTCGGCACGCTAAATTGACTATAGTTGAAAAAGTAATATCTTCAAATAAAAACTACACAGCAGCATTCTGTGAAACTTCTATCTAATCTGTGCATTCAACTTACAGAGTTGAAACTTGCTTTTGATTGAGGAGTTCTGAAACACTCTTTCTGTAGTAATTGCAAGCGGACATTCAGAGTGCTAATGGGCCCATAGTGGAAAAAGATACATCTTCAAATAAAAACTACACAGAAGCATTCTGTGAAACTTCTTTCTGATCTGCGCATTCAACTAACAGATTTAAATCTTAATTTTGATTGAGGAGTTCTGTAACACTCTTTCTGTAGAAACTGCAAGTGGACATTCGGAGCGCTAAGGGGTCTATTGTGGAAAAAGGAATATCTTCAAATAAAAACTACACAGAATCATTCTGTGAAACTTCTTTCGATCTGTGCATTCAACTAAAACAGTTGAAGCTTACTTTTGATTGAGGAGTTCTGAAACACTCTTTCTGTAGATACTCCAAGCAGACATTCGGAGCGCTAAGAGGCCAATAGTGGAAAAAGGAATATCTTCAAATAAAAAATACACCGAAGCATTCTGTGAAGCTTCTTTCTGATCTGTACATTCAGCTAACAGAGTTGAACTTTACTTTTGATTGAGCAGTTCTGAAACATTCTGTAGAAGCTGGAAGATGACATTAAGAGCTCTAAGGGGCCTATAGTGGAAAAAGGAATATCTTCAACTAAAAACCACACAGAAGCATTCTGTGAAACATCTTTCTGACCTGTACATTCAACTATCAGAATAGAACCTTACTTTTGATTGAGGAGTTCTGAAACACTCTTTCTGTGGAAACTGGGTGCGGACATTCGGAGCGCTAATGTGCCTAGAGTGGACAAAGGAATATCTTGAAATAAAAACCTCACTGAAGCATTCTGTGAAACTTCTTTCTGATCTGTGCATTAAACTAACAGAGTTGAACCTTACTTTTTCTTTGAGGAGTTCAGAAACACTCTTTCTGTAGAAACTGAAAGAGGACATTCGGAATGCTAAGGGGCCTATAGTGGAAAAAAGAATATCTTCAAATAAAAACCACACAGAAGCATTCTGTGAAACAGCTTTCTGATCTGTACATTCAACTAACATAGTAGAACCTTACTTTAGATTGAGCAGTTCTGAAACACTCTTTCTGTAGAAACTGCAATTGGACATTCGGAGCTCTAAGGGGCCTATCCTGGAAAAAGGTATATTTTCAAATAAAAACTACACAGAAGCATTCTGTGAAACATCTTTCTGATCTGTGCATTCAACTAACATAGGTGAACCTTAATTTTGATTGAGGAATTCTGAAACAATCTTTCTGTAGAAACTGGAAGTGGACATTCAGAGTGCTAAGGGGCCTATAGTGGAAAAGGAAATATCTTCAAATAAATACTACACAGAAGCATGCTGTGAAATCCGTTTCTGATCTGTGCATTCAACTAACAGAGTGGAACCTTACTTTTGGTTGAGGAATTTTGAAACTCTCTTTCTGTAGAAACTGCAAGCGGACATTCGGAGCGCTATGGGGCCTACAATGGAAAAAGGAATATCTTCAAATAAAAACTACACAGAAGCATTCTGTGAAACTACTCTGATCTCTGCATTCTACTTACAGAGTTGAACCTTACTTTTTATTGAGCAGTTCTGAAACACTCTTTCTGTAGAAAGTGCAAGCGGACATTCGGAGCGCAATGGGGCCTACAGTGGAAAAAGGAATACCTTCAAATAAAAACTGCACAGAAGCATTCTGTGAAACCTCTTTCTGAAATGTGCATTCAACTAACTGAGTTGAACCTTACTTTTTCTTTGAGGAGTTCTGAAACACCCTTTGTGTGGAAACTGCAAGAGGACTTTCGGAGCGCTAAAGGGCCTATAGTGGAAAAAGGATTATCTTCAAACAAAACTACACAGAAGCATTCTGTGGAACTTCTTTCTGATGGGTACATTCAAACAACAGAGTTGATCCTTACTTTTGATTGAGGAGTTATGAAACCCTCTTTTTGTAGAAACTGCAAATGGATATTCAGCACGCTAAATTGACTATAGTGGAAAAAGTAATATCTTCAAATAAAAACTACCCAGAAGGATTCTGTGCAACTTCTTTGTTATCTGTGCATTCAACTAACAGAGTTGAAGCTTACTTTTGATTGAGGAGTTGTGAAACACTCTTTCTGTAGAAACTGGAAGCAAACATTCAGAGCACTATAGGACTATATTGCAAAAAGGAATATCTTCAAATAAAAACTACACAGAATCATTCAGTAAAACTTCTTTAAATCAGAGCATTCAACTAACAGAGTTGAAGCTTACTTTTGATTGAGGAGTTCTGAAAGTGTCTTTCTGTAGAAACTGCAATCGAACATTCGGAGCGCTAAGTGGACTACAGTGGAAAAAGGAATATCTTCAAATAAAAACTGCACAGAAGCAATCTGCGAAGCTTCTTTCTGATCTGTGCATTCATCTAACAGAGATGAACCTTACTTTTGATTGACGAGTTCTGAAACACTCTTTCTTTAGATACTGCTAGCGGACATTCGGAGCGCTAACAGGCCTATAGTGGAAAAAGGAATATCTTCAAATAAAAACTACACAGAAGCATTCTGTGGAGCTTCTTTCTGATCTGTGCATTCAACTAATAGAGTTGAACCTTACTTTTGATTGAGGAGTTCTGAAACACTCTTTCTTTAGCAACTGCCAGTGGAAATTCGGAGTGCAAAGGGACCTATAGTGGAAAAAAAAATATGTTCAAATAAAAACTATACAGAAGCATTCTGTGAAACTTCTTCCTGATCTGTGCATTCAACTAACAGAGTCGAACCTCAGTTTTGATTGAGGAGATCTGAAACACTCTTTCTGTAGAAATTGGAAGTGGACATTAGGAGCGCTAAGGGGCTTACAGTGGACAAAGAATATCTTCAAATAAAAGCTACACAGAAGCATTCTGTAAAATTTCTTTCTGATCTCTTCGTTCAACTAACAGAGTTGAACCTTAGTTTTGATTGGGGAGTTGTGAAACACTCTTCCTGTAGAAACTGGAAGCGGACATTCGGGGTACTAATGGGCCTATAGTGGACAAAGGAATATCTTCAAATAAAAACTACACAGCAGCATTCTGTGAAACTTCTATCTAATCTGTGCATTCAACTTACAGAGTTGAAACTTGCTTTTGATTGAGGAGTTCTGAAACACTCTTTCTGTAGTAATTGCAAGCGGACATTCAGAGTGCTAATGGGCCCATAGTGGAAAAAGATACATCTTCAAATAAAAACTACAAAGAAGCATTCTGTGAAACTTCTTTCTGATCTGCGCATTCAACTAACAGATTTAAATCTTAATTTTGATTGAGGAGTTCTGTAACACTCTTTCTGTAGAAACTGCAAGTGGACATTCGGAGCGCTAAGGGGTCTATTGTGGAAAAAGGAATATCTTCAAATAAAAACTACACAGAATCATTCTGTGAAACTTCTTTCGATCTGTGCATTCAACTAAAACAGTTGAAGCTTACTTTTGATTGAGGAGTTCTGAAACACTCTTTCTGTAGATACTCCATCAGACATTCGGAGCGCTAAGAGGCCAATAGTGGAAAAAGGAATATCTTCAAATAAAAAATACACCGAAGCATTCTGTGAAGCTTCTTTCTGATCTGTACATTCAGCTAACAGAGTTGAACTTTACTTTTGATTGAGCAGTTCTGAAACATTCCGTAGAAGCTGGAAGATGACATTCAGAGCTCTAAGGGGCCTATAGTGGAAAAAGGAATATCTTCAACTAAAAACCACACAGAAGCATTCTGTGAAACATCTTTCTGACCTGTACATTCAACTATCGGAATAGAACCTTACTTTTGATTGAGGAGTTCTGAAACACTCTTTCTGTGGAAACTGGGTGCGGACATTCGGAGCGCTAATGTGCCTAGAGTGGACAAAGGAATATCTTCAAATAAAAACCGCACTGAAGCATTCTGTGAAACTTCTTTCTGATCTGTGCATTAAACTAACAGAGTTGAACCTTACTTTTTCTTTGAGGAGTTCAGAAACACTCTTTCTGTAGAAACTGAAAGAGGACATTCGGAATGCTAAGGGGCCTATAGTGGAAAAAAGAATATCTTCAAATAAAAACCACACAGAAGCATTCTGTGAAACAGCTTTCTGATCTGTACATTCAACTAACATAGTAGAACCTTACTTTTGATTGAGCAGTTCTGAAACACTCTTTCTGTAGAAACTGCAATTGGACATTCGGAGCTCTAAGGGGCCTATCCTGGAAAAAGGTATATTTTCAAATAAAAACTACACAGAAGCATTCTGTGAAACACCTTTCTGATCTGTGCATTCAACTAACATAGGTGAACCTTAATTTTGATTGAGGAATTCTGAAATACTCTTTCTGTAGAAACTGGAAGTGGACATTCAGAGTGCTAAGGGGCCTATAGTGGAAAAGGAAATATCTTCAAATAAATACTACACAGAAGCATGCTGTGAAATCCGTTTCTGATCTGTGCATTCAACTAACAGAGTTGAACCTTACTTTTGGTTGAGGAATTTTGAAACTCTCTTTCTGTAGAAACTGCAAGCGGACATTCGGAGCGCTATGTGGCCTACAGTGGAAAAAGGAATATCTTCAAATAAAAACTACACAGAAGCATTCTGTGAAACTACTCTGATCTCTGCATTCTACTTACAGAGTTGAACCTTACTTTTTATTGAGCAGTTCTGAAACACTCTTTCTGTAGAAAGTGCAAGCGGACATTCGGAGCGCAATGGGGCCTACAGTGGAAAAAGGAATACCTTCAAATAAAAACTGCACAGAAGCATTCTGTGAAACCTCTTTCTGAAATGTGCATTCAACTAACTGAGTTGAACCTTACTTTTTCTTTGAGGAGTTCTGAAACACCCTTTGTGTGGAAACTGCAAGAGAACATTCGGAGCGCTAAAGGGCCTATAGTGGAAAAAGGATTTTCTACAAACAAAACTACACAGAAGCATTCTGTGGAACTTCTTTCTGATGGGTACATTCAAAGAACAGAGTTGATCCTTACTTTTGATTGAGGAGTTATGAAACCCTCTTTTTGTAGAAACTGCAAGTGGATATTCGGCACGCTAAATTGACTATAGTGGAAAAAGTAATATCTTCAAATAAAAACTACCCAGAAGGATTCTGTGCAACTTCTTTGTTATCTGTGCATTCAACTAACAGAGTTGAAGCTTACTTTTGATTGAGGAGTTGTGAAACACTCTTTCTGTAGAAACTGGAAGCAAACATTCAGAGCACTATAGGACTATATTGCAAAAAGGAATATCTTCAAATAAAAACTACACAGAATCATTCAGTAAAACTTCTTTAAATCAGAGCATTCAACTAACAGAGTTGAAGCTTACTTTTGATTGAGGAGTTCTGAAAGTGTCTTTCTGTAGAAACTGCAATCGAACATTCGGAGCGCTAAGTGGACTACAGTGGAAAAAGGAATATCTTCAAATAAAAACTGCACAGAAGCAATCTGCGAAGCTTCTTTCTGATCTGTGCATTCATCTAACAGAGATGAACCTTACTTTTGATTGACGAGTTCTGAAACACTCTTTCTTTAGATACTGCTAGCGGACATTCGGAGCGCTAACAGGCCTATAGTGGAAAAAGGAATATCTTCAAATAAAAACTACACAGAAGCATTCTGTGGAGCTTCTTTCTGATCTGTGCATTCAACTAATAGAGTTGAACCTTACTTTTGATTGAGGAGTTCTGAAACACTCTTTCTTTAGCAACTGCCAGTGGAAATTCGGAGTGCAAAGGGACCTATAGTGGAAAAAAAAATATGTTCAAATAAAAACTATACAGAAGCATTCTGTGAAACTTCTTCCTGATCTGTGCATTCAACTAACAGAGTCGAACCTCAGTTTTGATTGAGGAGATCTGAAACACTCTTTCTGTAGAAATTGGAAGTGGACATTAGGAGCGCTAAGGGGCTTACAGTGGACAAAGAATATCTTCAAATAAAAGCTACACAGAAGCATTCTGTAAAATTTCTTTCTGATCTCTTCATTCAAATAACAGAGTTGAACCTTAGTTTTGATTGGGGAGTTGTGAAACACTCTTCTTGTAGAAACTGGAAGCGGATATTCGGGGTACTAATGGGCCTATAGTGGACAAAGGAATATCTTCAAATAAAAACTACACAGCAGCATTCTGTGAAACTTCTATCTAATCTGTGCATTCAACTTACAGATTTGAAACTTGCTTTTGATTGAGGAGTTCTGAAACACTCTTTCTGTAGTAATTGCAAGCGGACATTCAGAGTGCTAATGGGCCCATAGTGGAAAAAGATACATCTTCAAATAAAAACTACACAGAAGCATTCTGTGAAACATCATTCTGATCTGTGCATTCAACTAACAGATTTAAATCTTAATTTTGATTGAGGAGTTCTGTAACAGTCCTTCTGTAGAAACTGCAAGTGGACATTCGGAGCGCTAAGGGGTCTATTGTGGAAAAAGGAATATCTTCAAATAAAAACTACACAGAATCATTCTGTGAAACTTCTTTCGATCTGTGCATTCAACTAAAACAGTTGAAGCTTACTTTTGATTGAGGAGTTCTGAAACACTCTTTCTGTAGATACTCCAAGCAGACATTCGGAGCGCTAAGAGGCCAATAGTGGAAAAAGGAATATCTTCAAATAAAAAATACACCGAAGCATTCTGTGAAGCTTCTTTCTGATCTGTACATTCAGCTAACAGAGTTGAACTTTACTTTTGATTGAGCAGTTCTGAAACATTCTGTAGAAGCTGGAAGATGACATTCAGAGCTCTAAGGGGCCTATAGTGGAAAAAGGAATATCTTCAACTAAAAACCACACAGAAGCATTCTGTGAAACATCTTTCTGACCTGTACATTCAACTATCAGAATAGAACCTTACTTTTGATTGAGGAGTTCTGAAACACTCTTTCTGTGGAAACTGGGTGCGGACATTCGGAGCGCTAATGTGCCTAGAGTGGACAAAGGAATATCTTCAAATAAAAACCTCACTGAAGCATTCTGTGAAACTTCTTTCTGATCTGTGCATTAAACTAACAGAGTTGAACCTTACTTTTTCTTTGAGGAGTTCAGAAACACTCTTTCTGTAGAAACTGAAAGAGGACATTCGGAATGCTAAGGGGCCTATAGTGGAAAAAAGAATATCTTCAAATAAAAACCACACAGAAGCATTCTGTGAAACAGCTTTCTGATCTGTACATTCAACTAACATAGTAGAACCTTACTTTAGATTGAGCAGTTCTGAAACACTCTTTCTGTAGAAACTGCAATTGGACATTCGGAGCTCTAAGGGGCCTATCCTGGAAAAAGGTATATTTTCAAATAAAAACTACACAGAAGCATTCTGTGAAACATCTTTCTGACCTGTGCATTCAACTAACATAGGTGAACCTTAATTTTGATTGAGGAATTCTGAAACACTCTTTCTGTAGAAACTGGAAGTGGACATTCAGAGTGCTAAGGGGCCTATAGTGGAAAAGGAAATATCTTCAAATAAATACTACACAGAAGCATGCTGTGAAATCCGTTTCTGATCTGTGCATTCAACTAACAGAGTTGAACCTTACTTTTGGTTGAGGAATTTTGAAACTCTCTTTCTGTAGAAACGGCAAGCGGACATTCGGAGCGCAATGGGGCCTACAGTGGAAAAAGGAATACCTTCAAATAAAAACTGCACAGAAGCATTCTGTGAAACCTCTTTCTGAAATGTGCATTCAACTAACTGAGTTGAACCTTACTTTTTCTTTGAGGAGTTCTGAAACACCCTTTGTGTGGAAACTGCAAGAGGACATTCGGAGCGCTAAAGGGCCTATAGTGGAAAAAGGATTATCTTCAAACAAAACTACACAGAAGCATTCTGTGGAACTTCTTTCTGATGGGTACATTCAAACAACAGAGTTGATCCTTACTTTTGATTGAGGAGTTATGAAACCCTCTTTTTGTAGAAACTGCAAGTGGATATTCGGCACGCTAATTTGACTATAGTGGAAAATGTAATATCTTCAAATAAAAACTACCCAGAAGGATTCTGTGCAACTTCTTTGTTATCTGTGCATTCAACTAACAGAGTTGAAGCTTACTTTTGATTGAGGAGTTGTGAAACACTCTTTCTGTAGAAACTGGAAGCAAACATTCAGAGCACTATAGGACTATATTGCAAAAAGGAATATCTTCAAATAAAAACTACACAGAATCATTCAGTAAAACTTCTTTAAATCAGAGCGTTCAACTAACAGAGTTGAAGCTTACTTTTGATTGAGGAGTTCTGAAAGTGTCTTTCTGTAGAAACTGCAATCGAACATTCGGAGCACTAAGTGGACTACAGTGGAAAAAGGAATATCTTCAAATAAAAACTGCACAGAAGCAATCTGCGAAGCTTCTTTCTGATCTGTGCATTCATCTAACAGAGATGAACCTTACTTTTGATTGACGAGTTCTGAAACACTCTTTCTTTAGATACTGCTAGCGGACATTCGGAGTGCTAACAGGCCTATAGTGGAAAAAGGAATATCTTCAAATAAAAACTACACAGAAGCATTCTGTGGAGCTTCTTTCTGATCTGTGCATTCAACTAATAGAGTTGAACCTTACTTTTGATTGAGGAGTTCTGAAACACTCTTTCTTTAGCAACTGCCAGTGGAAATTCGGAGTGCAAAGGGACCTATAGTGGAAAAAAAAATATGTTCAAATAAAAACTATACAGAAGCATTCTGTGAAACTTCTTCCTGATCTGTGCATTCAACTAACAAAGTCAAACCTCAGTTTTGATTGAGGAGATCTGAAACACTCTTTCTGTAGAAATTGGAAGTGGACATTAGGAGCGCTAAGGGGCTTACAGTGGACAAAGAATATCTTCAAATAAAAGCTACACAGAAGCATTCTGTAAAATTTCTTTCTGACCTCTTCATTCAAATAACAGAGTTGAACCTTAGTTTTGATTGGGGAGTTGTGAAACACTCTTCTTGTAGAAACTGGAATCGGACATTCGGGGTGCTAATGGGCCTATAGTGGACAAAGGAATATCTTCAAATAAAAACTACACAGCAGCATTCTGTGAAACTTCTATCTAATCTGTGCATTCAACTTACAGATTTGAAACTTGCTTTTGATTGAGGAGTTCTGAAACACTCTTTCTGTAGTAATTGCAAGCGGACATTCAGAGTGCTAATGGGCCCATAGTGGAAAAAGATACATCTTCAAATAAAAACTACACAGAAGCATTCTGTGAAACTTCTTTCTGATCTGCGCATTCAACTAACAGATTTAAATCTTAATTTTGATTGAGGAGTTCTGTAACAGTCCTTCTGTAGAAACTGCAAGTGGACATTCGGAGCGCTAAGGGGTCTATTGTGGAAAAAGGAATATCTTCAAATAAAAACTACACAGAATCATTCTGTGAAACTTCTTTCGATCTGTGCATTCAACTAAAACAGTTGAAGCTTACTTTTGATTGAGGAGTTCTGAAACACTCTTTCTGTAGATACTCCAAGCAGACATTCGGAGCGCTAAGAGGCCAATAGTGGAAAAAGGAATATCTTCAAATAAAAAATACACCGAAGCATTCTGTGAAGCTTCTTTCTGATCTGTACATTCAGCTAACAGAGTTGAACTTTACTTTTGATTGAGCAGTTCTGAAACATTCTGTAGAAGCTGGAAGATGACATTCAGAGCTCTAAGGGGCCTATAGTGGAAAAAGGAATATCTTCAACTAAAAACCACACAGAAGCATTCTGTGAAACATCTTTCTGACCTGTACATTCAACTATCAGAATAGAACCTTACTTTTGATTGAGGAGTTCTGAAACACTCTTTCTGTGGAAACTGGGTGCGGACATTCGGAGCGCTAATGTGCCTAGAGTGGACAAAGGAATATCTTCAAATAAAAACCTCACTGAAGCATTCTGTGAAACTTCTTTCTGATCTGTGCATTAAACTAACAGAGTTGAACCTTACTTTTTCTTTGAGGAGTTCAGAAACACTCTTTCTGTAGGAACTGAAAGAGGACATTCGGAATGCTAAGGGGCCTATAGTGGAAAAAAGAATATCTTCAAATAAAAACCACACAGAAGCATTCTGTGAAACAGCTTTCTGATCTGTACATTCAACTAACATAGTAGAACCTTACTTTTGATTGAGCAGTTCTGAAACACTCTTTCTGTAGAAACTGCAATTGGACATTCGGAGCTCTAAGGGGCCTATCCTGGAAAAAGGTATATTTTCAAATAAAAACTACACAGAAGCATTCTGTGAAACATCTTTCTGATCTGTGCATTCAACTAACATAGGTGAACCTTAATTTTGATTGAGGAATTCTGAAACACTCTTTCTGTAGAAACTGGAAGTGGACATTCAGAGTGCTAAGGGGCCTATAGTGGAAAAGGAAATATATTCAAATAAATACTACACAGAAGCATGCTGTGAAATCCGTTTCTGATCTGTGCATTCAACTAACAGAGTTGACCCTTACTTTTGGTTGAGGAATTTTGAAACTCTCTTTCTGTAGAAACTGCAAGCGGACATTCGGAGCGCTATGGGGCCTACAGTGGAAAAAGGAATATCTTCAAATAAAAAGTACACAGAAGCATTCTGTGAAACTACTCTGATCTCTGCATTCTACTTACAGAGTTGAACCTTACTTTTTATTGAGCAGTTCTGAAACACTCTTTCTGTAGAAAGTGTAAGCGGACATTCGGAGCGCAATGGGGCCTACAGTGGAAAAAGGAATACCTTCAAATAAAAACTGCACAGAAGCATTCTGTGAAACCTCTTTCTGAAATGTGCATTCAACTAACTGAGTTGAACCTTACTTTTTCTTTGAGGAGTTCTGAAACACCCTTTGTGTGGAAACTGCAAGAGGACATTCGGAGCGCTAAAGGGCCTATAGTGGAAAAAGGATTATCTTCAAACAAAACTACACAGAAGCATTCTGTGGAACTTCTTTCTGATGGGTACATTCAAACAACAGAGTTGATCCTTACTTTTGATTGAGGAGTTATGAAACCCTCTTTTTGTAGAAACTGCAAGTGGATATTCGGCACGCTAAATTGACTATAGTGGAAAAAGTAATATCTTCAAATAAAAACTACCCAGAAGGATTCTGTGCAACTTCTTTGTTATCTGTGCATTCAACTAACAGAGTTGAAGCTTACTTTTGATTGAGGAGTTGTGAAACACTCTTTCTGTAGAAACTGGAAGCAAACATTCAGAGCACTATAGGACTATATTGCAAAAAGGAATATCTTCAAATAAAAACTACACAGAATCATTCAGTAAAACTTCTTTAAATCAGAGCGTTCAACTAACAGAGTTGAAGCTTACTTTTGATTGAGGAGTTCTGAAAGTGTCTTTCTGTAGAAACTGCAATCGAACATTCGGAGCGCTAAGTGGACTACAGTGGAAAAAGGAATATCTTCAAATAAAAACTGCACAGAAGCAATCTGCAAAGCTTCTTTCTGATCTGTGCATTCATCTAACAGAGATGAACCTTACTTTTGATTGACGAGTTCTGAAACACTCTTTCTTTAGATACTGCTTGCGGACATTCGGAGGGCTAACAGGCCTATAGTGGAAAAAGGAATATCTTCAAATAAAAACTACACAGAAGCATTCTGTGGAGCTTCTTTCTGATCTGTGCATT
This sequence comes from Symphalangus syndactylus, assembly GCF_028878055.3. Classification (NCBI taxonomy): domain Eukaryota; kingdom Metazoa; phylum Chordata; class Mammalia; order Primates; family Hylobatidae; genus Symphalangus; species Symphalangus syndactylus. The sequence goes on from NC_072440.2 coordinate 50,470,146, forward strand.
CAACTAATAGAGTTGAACCTTACTTTTGATTGAGGAGTTCTGAAACACTCTTTCTTTAGCAACTGCCAGTGGAAATTCGGAGTGCAAAGGGACCTATAGTGGAAAAAAATATATGTTCAAATAAAAACTATACAGAAGCATTCTGTGAAACTTCTTCCTGATCTGTGCATTCAACTAACAGTGTCGAACCTCAGTTTTGATTGAGGAGATCTGAAACACTCTTTCTGTAGAAATTGGAAGTGGACATTAGGAGCGCTAAGGGGCTTACAGTGGACAAAGAATATCTTCAAATAAAAGCTACACAGAAGCATTCTGTAAAATTTCTTTCTGATCTCTTCATTCAAATAACAGAGTTGAACCTTAGTTTTGATTGGGGAGTTGTGAAACACTCTTCTTGTAGAAACTGGAATCGGACATTCGGGGTGCTAATGGGCCTATAGTGGACAAAGGAATATCTTCAAATAAAAACTACACAGCAGCATTCTGTGAAACTTCTATCTAATCTGTGCATTCAACTTACAGATTTGAAACTTGCTTTTGATTGAGGAGTTCTGAAACACTCTTTCTGTAGTAATTGCAAGCGGACATTCAGAGTGCTAATGGGCCCATAGTGGAAAAAGATACATCTTCAAATAAAAACTACACAGAAGCATTCTGTGAAACTTCTTTCTGATCTGCGCATTCAACTAACAGATTTAAATCTTAATTTTGATTGAGGAGTTCTGTAACAGTCCTTCTGTAGAAACTGCAAGTGGACATTCGGAGCGCTAAGGGGTCTATTGTGGAAAAAGGAATATCTTCAAATAAAAACTACACAGAATCATTCTGTGAAACTTCTTTCGATCTGTGCATTCAACTAAAACAGTTGAAGCTTACTTTTGATTGAGGAGTTCTGAAACACTCTTTCTGTAGATACTCCAAGCAGACATTCGGAGCGCTAAGAGGCCAATAGTGGAAAAAGGAATATCTTCAAATAAAAAATACACCGAAGCATTCTGTGAAGCTTCTTTCTGATCTGTACATTCAGCTAACAGAGTTGAACTTTACTTTTGATTGAGCAGTTCTGAAACATTCTGTAGAAGCTGGAAGATGACATTCAGAGCTCTAAGGGGCCTATAGTGGAAAAAGGAATATCTTCAACTAAAAACCACACAGAAGCATTCTGTGAAACATCTTTCTGACCTGTACATTCAACTATCAGAATAGAACCTTACTTTTGATTGAGGAGTTCTGAAACACTCTTTCTGTGGAAACTGGGTGCGGACATTCGGAGCGCTAATGTGCCTAGAGTGGACAAAGGAATATCTTCAAATAAAAACCTCACTGAAGCATTCTGTGAAACTTCTTTCTGATCTGTGCATTAAACTAACAGAGTTGAACCTTACTTTTTCTTTGAGGAGTTCAGAAACACTCTTTCTGTAGGAACTGAAAGAGGACATTCGGAATGCTAAGGGGCCTATAGTGGAAAAAAGAATATCTTCAAATAAAAACCACACAGAAGCATTCTGTGAAACAGCTTTCTGATCTGTACATTCAACTAACATAGTAGAACCTTACTTTTGATTGAGCAGTTCTGAAACACTCTTTCTGTAGAAACTGCAATTGGACATTCGGAGCTCTAAGGGGCCTATCCTGGAAAAAGGTATATTTTCAAATAAAAACTACACAGAAGCATTCTGTGAAACATCTTTCTGATCTGTGCATTCAACTAACATAGGTGAACCTTAATTTTGATTGAGGAATTCTGAAACACTCTTTCTGTAGAAACTGGAAGTGGACATTCAGAGTGCTAAGGGGCCTATAGTGGAAAAGGAAATATATTCAAATAAATACTACACAGAAGCATGCTGTGAAATCCGTTTCTGATCTGTGCATTCAACTAACAGAGTTGACCCTTACTTTTGGTTGAGGAATTTTGAAACTCTCTTTCTGTAGAAACTGCAAGCGGACATTCGGAGCGCTATGGGGCCTACAGTGGAAAAAGGAATATCTTCAAATAAAAAGTACACAGAAGCATTCTGTGAAACTACTCTGATCTCTGCATTCTACTTACAGAGTTGAACCTTACTTTTTATTGAGCAGTTCTGAAACACTCTTTCTGTAGAAAGTGTAAGCGGACATTCGGAGCGCAATGGGGCCTACAGTGGAAAAAGGAATACCTTCAAATAAAAACTGCACAGAAGCATTCTGTGAAACCTCTTTCTGAAATGTGCATTCAACTAACTGAGTTGAACCTTACTTTTTCTTTGAGGAGTTCTGAAACACCCTTTGTGTGGAAACTGCAAGAGGACATTCGGAGCGCTAAAGGGCCTATAGTGGAAAAAGGATTATCTTCAAACAAAACTACACAGAAGCATTCTGTGGAACTTCTTTCTGATGGGTACATTCAAACAACAGAGTTGATCCTTACTTTTGATTGAGGAGTTATGAAACCCTCTTTTTGTAGAAACTGCAAGTGGATATTCGGCACGCTAAATTGACTATAGTGGAAAAAGTAATATCTTCAAATAAAAACTACCCAGAAGGATTCTGTGCAACTTCTTTGTTATCTGTGCATTCAACTAACAGAGTTGAAGCTTACTTTTGATTGAGGAGTTGTGAAACACTCTTTCTGTAGAAACTGGAAGCAAACATTCAGAGCACTATAGGACTATATTGCAAAAAGGAATATCTTCAAATAAAAACTACACAGAATCATTCAGTAAAACTTCTTTAAATCAGAGCGTTCAACTAACAGAGTTGAAGCTTACTTTTGATTGAGGAGTTCTGAAAGTGTCTTTCTGTAGAAACTGCAATCGAACATTCGGAGCGCTAAGTGGACTACAGTGGAAAAAGGAATATCTTCAAATAAAAACTGCACAGAAGCAATCTGCAAAGCTTCTTTCTGATCTGTGCATTCATCTAACAGAGATGAACCTTACTTTTGATTGACGAGTTCTGAAACACTCTTTCTTTAGATACTGCTTGCGGACATTCGGAGGGCTAACAGGCCTATAGTGGAAAAAGGAATATCTTCAAATAAAAACTACACAGAAGCATTCTGTGGAGCTTCTTTCTGATCTGTGCATTCAACTAATAGAGTTGAACCTTACTTTTGATTGAGGAGTTCTGAAACACTCTTTCTTTAGCAACTGCCAGTGGAAATTCGGAGTGCAAAGGGACCTATAGTGGAAAAAAATATATGTTCAAATAAAAACTATACAGAAGCATTCTGTGAAACTTCTTCCTGATCTGTGCATTCAACTAACAGTGTCGAACCTCAGTTTTGATTGAGGAGATCTGAAACACTCTTTCTGTAGAAATTGGAAGTGGACATTAGGAGCGCTAAGGGGCTTACAGTGGACAAAGAATATCTTCAAATAAAAGCTACACAGAAGCATTCTGTAAAATTTCTTTCTGATCTCTTCATTCAAATAACAGAGTTGAACCTTAGTTTTGATTGGGGAGTTGTGAAACACTCTTCTTGTAGAAACTGGAAGCGGACATTCGGGGTACTAATGGGCCTATAGTGGACAAAGGAATATCTTCAAATAAAAACTACACAGCAGCATTCTGTGAAACTTCTATCTAATCTGTGCATTCAACTTACAGATTTGAAACTTGCTGTTGATTGAGGAGTTCTGAAACACTCTTTCTGTAGTAATTGCAAGCGGACATTCAGAGTGCTAATGGGCCCATAGTGGAAAAAGATACATCTTCAAATAAAATCTACACAGAAGCATTCTGTGAAACTTCTTTCTGATCTGTGCATTCAACTAACAGATTTAAATCTTAATTTTGATTGAGGAGTTCTGTAACAGTCCTTCTGTAGAAACTGCAAGTGGACATTCGGAGCGCTAAGGGGTCTATTGTGGAAAAAGGAATATCTTCAAATAAAAACTACACAGAATCATTCTGCGAAACTTCTTTCGATCTGTGCATTCAACTAAAACAGTTGAAGCTTACTTTTGATTGAGGAGTTCTGAAACACTCTTTCTGTAGATACTCAAAGCAGACATTCGGAGCGCTAAGAGGCCAATAGTGGAAAAAGGAATATCTTCAAATAAAAAATACACCGAAGCATTCTGTGAAGCTTCTTTCTGATCTGTACATTCAGCTAACAGAGTTGAACTTTACTTTTGATTGAGCAGTTCTGAAACATTCTGTAGAAGCTGGAAGATGACATTCAGAGCTCTAAGGGGCCTATAGTGGAAAAAGGAATATCTTCAACTAAAAACCACACAGAAGCATTCTGTGAAACATCTTTCTGACCTGTACATTCAACTATCAGAATAGAACCTTACTTTTGATTGAGGAGTTCTGAAACACTCTTTCTGTGGAAACTGGGTGTGGACATTCGGAGCGCTAATGTGCCTAGAGTGGACAAAGGAATATCTTCAAATAAAAACCTCACTGAAGCATTCTGTGAAACTTCTTTCTGATCTGTGCATTAAACTAACAGAGTTGAACCTTACTTTTTCTTTGAGGAGTTCAGAAACACTCTTTCTGTAGAAACTGAAAGAGGACATTCGGAATGCTAAGGGGCCTATAGTGGAAAAAAGAATATCTTCAAATAAAAACCACACAGAAGCATTCTGTGAAACAGCTTTCTGATCTGTACATTCAACTAACATAGTAGAACCTTACTTTTGATTGAGCAGTTCTGAAACACTCTTTCTGTAGAAACTGCAATTGGACATTCGGAGCTCTAAGGGGCCTATCCTGGAAAAAGGTATATTTTCAAATAAAAACTACACAGAAGCATTCTGTGAAACATCTTTCTGATCTGTGCATTCAACTAACATAGGTGAACCTTAATTTTGATTGAGGAATTCTGAAACACTCTTTCTGTAGAAACTGGAAGTGGACATTCAGAGTGCTAAGGGGCCTATAGTGGAAAAGGAAATATATTCAAATAAATACTACACAGAAGCATGCTGTGAAATCCGTTTCTGATCTGTGCATTCAACTAACAGAGTTGAACCTTACTTTTGGTTGAGGAATTTTGAAACTCTCTTTCTGTAGAAACTGCAAGCAGACATTCGGAGCGCTATGGGGCCTACAGTGGAAAAAGGAATATCTTCAAATAAAAACTACACAGAAGCATTCTGTGAAACTACTCTGATCTCTGCATTCTACTAACAGAGTTGAACCTTACTTTTTATTGAGCAGTTCTGAAACACTCTTTCTGTAGAAAGTGCAAGCGGACATTCGGAGCGCAATGCGGCCTACAGTGGAAAAAGGAATACCTTCAAATAAAAACTGCACAGAAGCATTCTGTGAAACCTCTTTCTGAAATGTGCATTCAACTAACTGAGTTGAACCATACTTTTTCTTTGAGGAGTTCTGAAACACCCTTTGTGTGGAAACTGCAAGAGGACATTCGGAGCGCTAAAGGGCCTATAGTGGAAAAAGGATTATCTTCAAACAAAACTACACAGAAGCATTCTGTGGAACTTCTTTCTGATGGGTACATTCAAACAACAGAGTTGATCCTTACTTTTGATTGAGGAGTTATGAAACCCTCTTTTTGTAGAAACTGCAAGTGGATATTCGGCACGCTAAATTGACTATAGTTGAAAAAGTAATATCTTCAAATAAAAACTACACAGCAGCATTCTGTGAAACTTCTATCTAATCTGTGCATTCAACTTACAGAGTTGAAACTTGCTTTTGATTGAGGAGTTCTGAAACACTCTTTCTGTAGTAATTGCAAGCGGACATTCAGAGTGCTAATGGGCCCATAGTGGAAAAAGATACATCTTCAAATAAAAACTACACAGAAGCATTCTGTGAAACTTCTTTCTGATCTGCGCATTCAACTAACAGATTTAAATCTTAATTTTGATTGAGGAGTTCTGTAACACTCTTTCTGTAGAAACTGCAAGTGGACATTCGGAGCGCTAAGGGGTCTATTGTGGAAAAAGGAATATCTTCAAATAAAAACTACACAGAATAATTCTGTGAAACTTCTTTCGATCTGTGCATTCAACTAAAACAGTTGAAGCTTACTTTTGATTGAGGAGTTCTGAAACACTCTTTCTGTAGATACTCCAAGCAGACATTCGGAGCGCTAAGAGGCCAATAGTGGAAAAAGGAATATCTTCAAATAAAAAATACACCGAAGCATTCTGTGAAGCTTCTTTCTGATCTGTACATTCAGCTAACAGAGTTGAACTTTACTTTTGATTGAGCAGTTCTGAAACATTCTGTAGAAGCTGGAAGATGACATTAAGAGCTCTAAGGGGCCTATAGTGGAAAAAGGAATATCTTCAACTAAAAACCACACAGAAGCATTCTGTGAAACATCTTTCTGACCTGTACATTCAACTATCAGAATAGAACCTTACTTTTGATTGAGGAGTTCTGAAACACTCTTTCTGTGGAAACTGGGTGCGGACATTCGGAGCGCTAATGTGCCTAGAGTGGACAAAGGAATATCTTCAAATAAAAACCTCACTGAAGCATTCTGTGAAACTTCTTTCTGATCTGTGCATTAAACTAACAGAGTTGAACCTTACTTTTTCTTTGAGGAGTTCAGAAACACTCTTTCTGTAGAAACTGAAAGAGGACATTCGGAATGCTAAGGGGCCTATAGTGGAAAAAAGAATATCTTCAAATAAAAACCACACAGAAGCATTCTGTGAAACAGCTTTCTGATCTGTACATTCAACTAACATAGTAGAACCTTACTTTTGATTGAGCAGTTCTGAAACACTCTTTCTGTAGAAACTGCAATTGGACATTCGGAGCTCTAAGGGGCCTATCCTGGAAAAAGGTATATTTTCAAATAAAAACTACACAGAAGCATTCTGTGAAACATCTTTCTGATCTGTGCATTCAACTAACATAGGTGAACCTTAATTTTGATTGAGGAATTCTGAAACACTCTTTCTGTAGAAACTGGAAGTGGACATTCAGAGTGCTAAGGGGCCTATAGTGGAAAAGGAAATATCTTCAAATAAATACTACACAGAAGCATGCTGTGAAATCCGTTTCTGATCTGTGCATTCAACTAACAGAGTTGAACCTTACTTTTGGTTGAGGAATTTTGAAACTCTCTTTCTGTAGAAACTGCAAGCGGACATTCGGAGCGCTATGGGGCCTACAGTGGAAAAAGGAATATCTTCAAATAAAAACTACACAGAAGCATTCTGTGAAACTACTCTGATCTCTGCATTCTACTTACAGAGTTGAACCTTACTTTTTATTGAGCAGTTCTGAAACACTCTTTCTGTAGAAAGTGCAAGCGGACATTCGGAGCGCAATGGGGCCTACAGTGGAAAAAGGAATACCTTCAAATAAAAACTGCACAGAAGCATTCTGTGAAACCTCTTTCTGAAATGTGCATTCAACTAACTGAGTTGAACCTTACTTTTTCTTTGAGGAGTTCTGAAACACCCTTTGTGTGGAAACTGCAAGAGAACATTCGGAGCGCTAAAGGGCCTATAGTGGAAAAAGGATTATCTTCAAACAAAACTACACAGAAGCATTCTGTGGAACTTCTTTCTGATGGGTACATTCAAACAACAGAGTTGATCCTTACTTTTGATTGAGGAGTTATGAAACCCTCTTTTTGTAGAAACTGCAAGTGGATATTCGGCACGCTAAATTGACTATAGTGGAAAAAGTAATATCTTCAAATAAAAACTACCCAGAAGGATTCTGTGCAACTTCTTTGTTATCTGTGCATTCAACTAACAGAGTTGAAGCTTACTTTTGATTGAGGAGTTGTGAAACACTCTTTCTGTAGAAACTGGAAGCCAACATTCAGAGCACTATAGGACTATATTGCAAAAAGGAATATCTTCAAATAAAAACTACACAGAATCATTCAGTAAAACTTCTTTAAATCAGAGCGTTCAACTAACAGAGTTGAAGCTTACTTTTGATTGAGGAGTTCTGAAAGTGTCTTTCTGTAGAAACTGCAATCGAACATTCGGAGCGCTAAGTGGACTACAGTGGAAAAAGGAATATCTTCAAATAAAAACTGCACAGAAGCAATCTGCGAAGCTTCTTTCTGATCTGTGCATTCATCTAACAGAGATGAACCTTACTTTTGATTGACGAGTTCTGAAACACTCTTTCTTTAGATACTGCTAGCGGACATTCGGAGCGCTAACAGGCCTATAGTGGAAAAAGGAATATCTTCAAAAAAAACTACACAGAAGCATTCTGTGGAGCTTCTTTCTGATCTCTGCATTCAACTAATAGAGTTGAACCTTACTTTGATTGAGGAGTTCTGAAACACTGTTTCTTTAGCAACTGCCAGTGGAAATTCGGAGTGCAAAGGGACCTATAGTGGAAAAAAATATATGTTCAAATAAAAACTATACAGAAGCATTCTGTGAAACTTCTTCCTGATCTGTGCATTCAACTAACAGAGTTGAACCTCAGTTTTGATTGAGGAGATCTGAAACACTCTTTCTGTAGAAATTGGAAGTGGACATTAGGAGCGCTAAGGGGCTTACAGTGGACAAAGAATATCTTCAAATAAAAGCTACACAGAAGCATTCTGTAAAATTTCTTTCTGATCTCTTCATTCAACTAAGAGAGTTAAACCTTAGTTTTGATTGGGGAGTTGTGAAACACTCTTCCTGTAGAAACTGGAAGCGGACATTCGGGGTACTAATGGGCCTATAGTGGACAAAGGAATATCTTCAAATAAAAACTACACAGCAGCATTCTGTGAAACTTCTATCTAATCTGTGCATTCAACTTACAGAGTTGAAACTTGTTTTTGATTGAGGAGTTCTGAAACACTCTTTCTGTAGTAATTGCAAGCGGACATTCAGAGTGCTAATGGGCCCATAGTGGAAAAACATACATCTTCAAATAAAAACTACACAGAAGCATTCTGTGAAACTTCTTTCTGATCTGCGCATTCAACTAACAGATTTAAATCTTAATTTTGATTGAGGAGTTCTGTAACACTCTTTCTGTAGAAACTGCAAGTGGACATTCGGAGCGCTAAGGGGTCTATTGTGGAAAAAGGAATATCTTCAAATAAAAACTACACAGAATCATTCTGTGAAACTTCTTTCGATCTGTGCATTCAACTAAAACAGTTGAAGCTTACTTTTGATTGAGGAGTTCTGAAACACTCTTTCTGTAGATACTCCAAGCAGACATTCGGAGCGCTAAGAGGCCAATAGTGGAAAAAGGAATATCTTCAAATAAAAAATACACCGAAGCATTCTGTGAAGCTTCTTTCTGATCTGTACATTCAGCTAACAGAGTTGAACTTTACTTTTGATTGAGCAGTTCTGAAACATTCTGTAGAAGCTGGAAGATGACATTCAGAGCTCTAAGGGGCCTATAGTGGAAAAAGGAATATCTTCAACTAAAAACCACACAGAAGCATTCTGTGAAACATCTTTCTGACCTGTACATTCAACTATCAGAATAGAACCTTACTTTTGATTGAGGAGTTCTGAAACACTCTTTCTGTGGAAACTGGGTGCGGACATTCGGAGCGCTAATGTGCCTAGAGTGGACAAAGGAATATCTTCAAATAAAAACCTCACTGAAGCATTCTGTGAAACTTCTTTCTGATCTGTGCATTAAACTAACAGAGTTGAACCTTACTTTTTCTTTGAGGAGTTCAGAAACACTCTTTCTGTAGAAACTGAAAGAGGACATTCGGAATGCTAAGGGGCCTATAGTGGAAAAAAGAATATCTTCAAATAAAAACCACACAGAAGCATTCTGTGAAACAGCTTTCTGATCTGTACATTCAACTAACATAGTAGAACCTTACTTTTGATTGAGCAGTTCTGAAACACTCTTTCTGTAGAAACTGCAATTGGACATTCGGAGCTCTAAGGGGCCTATCCTGGAAAAAGGTATATTTTCAAATAAAAACTACACAGAAGCATTCTGTGAAACATCTTTCTGATCTGTGCATTCAACTAACATAGGTGAACCTTAATTTTGATTGAGGAATTCTGAAACACTCTTTCTGTAGAAACTGGAAGTGGACATTCAGAGTGCTAAGGGGCCTATAGTGGAAAAGGAAATATCTTCAAATAAATACTACACAGAAGCATGCTGTGAAATCCGTTTCTGATCTGTGCATTCAACTAACAGAGTTGAACCTTACTTTTGGTTGAGGAATTTTGAAACTCTCTTTCTGTAGAAACTGCAAGCGGACATTCGGAGCGCTATGGGGCCTACAGTGGAAAAAGGAATATCTTCAAATAAAAACTACACAGAAGCATTCTGTGAAACTACTCTGATCTCTGCATTCTACTTACAGAGTTGAACCTTACTTTTTATTGAGCAGTTCTGAAACACTCTTTCTGTAGAAAGTGCAAGCGGACATTCGGAGCGCAATGGGGCCTACAGTGGAAAAAGGAATACCTTCAAATAAAAACTGCACAGAAGCATTCTGTGAAACCTCTTTCTGAAATGTGCATTCAACTAACTGAGTTGAACCTTACTTTTTCTTTGAGGAGTTCTGAAACACCCTTTGTGTGGAAACTGCAAGAGAACATTCGGAGCGCTAAAGGGCCTATAGTGGAAAAAGGATTATCTTCAAACAAAACTACACAGAAGCATTCTGTGGAACTTCTTTCTGATGGGTACATTCAAACAACAGAGTTGATCCTTACTTTTGATTGAGGAGTTATGAAACCCTCTTTTTGTAGAAACTGCAAGTGGATATTCGGCACGCTAAATTGACTATAGTGGAAAAAGTAATATCTTCAAATAAAAACTACCCAGAAGGATTCTGTGCAACTTCTTTGTTATCTGTGCATTCAACTAACAGAGTTGAAGCTTACTTTTGATTGAGGAGTTGTGAAACACTCTTTCTGTAGAAACTGGAAGCCAACATTCAGAGCACTATAGGACTATATTGCAAAAAGGAATATCTTCAAATAAAAACTACACAGAATCATTCAGTAAAACTTCTTTAAATCAGAGCGTTCAACTAACAGAGTTGAAGCTTACTTTTGATTGAGGAGTTCTGAAAGTGTCTTTCTGTAGAAACTGCAATCGAACATTCGGAGCGCTAAGTGGACTACAGTGGAAAAAGGAATATCTTCAAATAAAAACTGCACAGAAGCAATCTGCGAAGCTTCTTTCTGATCTGTGCATTCATCTAACAGAGATGAACCTTACTTTTGATTGACGAGTTCTGAAACACTCTTTCTTTAGATACTGCTAGCGGACATTCGGAGCGCTAACAGGCCTATAGTGGAAAAAGGAATATCTTCAAATAAAAACTACACAGAAGCATTCTGTGGAGCTTCTTTCTGATCTCTGCATTCAACTAATAGAGTTGAACCTTACTTTGATTGAGGAGTTCTGAAACACTGTTTCTTTAGCAACTGCCAGTGGAAATTCGGAGTGCAAAGGGACCTATAGTGGAAAAAAATATATGTTCAAATAAAAACTATACAGAAGCATTCTGTGAAACTTCTTCCTGATCTGTGCATTCAACTAACAGAGTTGAACCTCAGTTTTGATTGAGGAGATCTGAAACACTCTTTCTGTAGAAATTGGAAGTGGACATTAGGAGCGCTAAGGGGCTTACAGTGGACAAAGAATATCTTCAAATAAAAGCTACACAGAAGCATTCTGTAAAATTTCTTTCTGATCTCTTCATTCAACTAAGAGAGTTAAACCTTAGTTTTGATTGGGGAGTTGTGAAACACTCTTCCTGTAGAAACTGGAAGCGGACATTCGGGGTACTAATGGGCCTATAGTGGACAAAGGAATATCTTCAAATAAAAACTACACAGCAGCATTCTGTGAAACTTCTATCTAATCTGTGCATTCAACTTACAGAGTTGAAACTTGTTTTTGATTGAGGAGTTCTGAAACACTCTTTCTGTAGTAATTGCAAGCGGACATTCAGAGTGCTAATGGGCCCATAGTGGAAAAAGATACATCTTCAAATAAAAACTACACAGAAGCATTCTGTGAAACTTCTTTCTGATCTGCGCATTCAACTAACAGATTTAAATCTTAATTTTGATTGAGGAGTTCTGTAACACTCTTTCTGTAGAAACTGCAAGTGGACATTCGGAGCGCTAAGGGGTCTATTGTGGAAAAAGGAATATCTTCAAATAAAAACTACACAGAATCATTCTGTGAAACTTCTTTCGATCTGTGCATTCAACTAAAACAGTTGAAGCTTACTTTTGATTGAGGAGTTCTGAAACACTCTTTCTGTAGATACTCCAAGCAGACATTCGGAGCGCTAAGAGGCCAATAGTGGAAAAAGGAATATCTTCAAATAAAAAATACACCGAAGCATTCTGTGAAGCTTCTTTCTGATCTGTACATTCAGCTAACAGAGTTGAACTTTACTTTTGATTGAGCAGTTCTGAAACATTCTGTAGAAGCTGGAAGATGACATTCAGAGCTCTAAGGGGCCTATAGTGGAAAAAGGAATATCTTCAACTAAAAACCACACAGAAGCATTCTGTGAAACATCTTTCTGACCTGTACATTCAACTATCAGAATAGAACCTTACTTTTGATTGAGGAGTTCTGAAACACTCTTTCTGTGGAAACTGGGTGCGGACATTCGGAGCGCTAATGTGCCTAGAGTGGACAAAGGAATATCTTCAAATAAAAACCTCACTGAAGCATTCTGTGAAACTTCTTTCTGATCTGTGCATTAAACTAACAGAGTTGAACCTTACTTTTTCTTTGAGGAGTTCAGAAACACTCTTTCTGTAGAAACTGAAAGAGGACATTCGGAATGCTAAGGGGCCTATAGTGGAAAAAAGAATATCTTCAAATAAAAACCACACAGAAGCATTCTGTGAAACAGCTTTCTGATCTGTACATTCAACTAACATAGTAGAACCTTACTTTAGATTGAGCAGTTCTGAAACACTCTTTCTGTAGAAACTGCAATTGGACATTCGGAGCTCTAAGGGGCCTATCCTGGAAAAAGGTATATTTTCAAATAAAAACTACACAGAAGCATTCTGTGAAACATCTTTCTGATCTTTGCATTCAACTAACATAGGTGAGCCTTAATTTTGATTGAGGAACTCTGAAACACTCTTTCTGTAGAAACTGGAAGTGGACATTCAGAGTGCTAAGGGGCCTATAGTGGAAAAGGAAATATCTTCAAATAAATACTACACAGAATCATTCTGTGAAATCTCTTTCTGATCTGTGCATTCAACTAACAGAGTTGAACCTTAGTTTTCCTTGAGGAATTTTGAAACTCTCTTTCTGTATAAAGTGCAAGCAGACATTCGGAGCGCAATGGGGCCTACAGTGGAAAAAGGAATACCTTCAAATAAAAACTACACAGAAGCATTCTGTGAAACCTCTTTCTGATCTGTGCATTCAACTAACTGTGTTGAAACTTACTTTTTCTTTGAGGAGTTCTGAAACACCCTTTGTGTGGAAACTGCAAGAGGATATTCGGAGCGTTAAAGGGCCTATAGTGGAAAAAGGATTATCTTCAAACAAAACTACACAGAAGCATTCTGTGGAACTTCTTTCTGATGGGTACATTCAAACAACAGAGTTGATCCTTACTTTTGATTGAGGAGTTATGAAACCCTCTTTTTGTAGAAACTGCAAGTGGATATTCGGCACGCTAAGTTGACTATAGTGGAAAAATTAATATCTTCAAATAAAAACTACCCAGAAGGATTCTGTGCAACTTCTTTGTTATCTGTGCATTCAACTAACAGAGTTGAAGCTTACTTTTGATTGAGGAGTTGTGAAACACTCTTTCTGTAGAAACTGGAAGCAAACATTCACAGCACTATAGGACTATATTGCAAAACGGAATATCTTCCAATAAAAACTACACAGAATCATTCAGTAAAACTTTTTTAAATCAGAGCGTTCAACTAACAGAGTTGAAACTTACTTTTGATTGAGGAGTTCTGAAAGTGTCTTTCTGTAGAAACTGCAATCGAACATTCGGAGCGCTAAGTGGACTACAGTGGAAAAAGGAATATCTTCAAATAAAAACTACACAGAAGCAATCTGCGAAGCTTCTTTCTGATCTGTGCATTCATCTAACAGAGATGAACCTTACTTTTGATTGACGAGTTCTGAAACACTCTTTCTTTAGATACTGCTAGCGGAAATTCGGAGCGCTAACAGGCCTATAGTTGAAAAAGGAATATCTTCAAATAAAAACTACACAGAAGCATTCTGTGGAGCTTCTTTCTGATCTGTGCATTCAACTAATAGAGTTGAAACTTACTTTTGATTGAGGAGTTCTGAAACACTCTTTCTTTAGCAACTGCAAGTGGAAATTCGGAGTGCAAAGGGACCTATAGTGGAAAAAGAAATATGTTCAAAAAAAACTATACAGAAGCATTCTGTGAAACTTCTTCCTGATCTGTGCATTCAACTAACTGAGTTGAACCTTACTTTTTCTTTCAGGAGTTCTGAAACACCCTTTGTGTGGAAACTGCAAGAGGATATTCGGAGCGTTAAAGGGCCTATAGTGGTAAAAGGATTATCTTCAAACGAAACTACACAGAAGCATTTTGTGGAACTTCTTTCTGATGGGTATATTCAACCAACAGAGTTGATCCTTACTTTTGATTGAGGAGTTATGAAACACTCTTTTTGTAAAAACTGCAAGTGGATATTCGGCGCGCTAAATTGCCTATAGTGGAAAAAGGAATATCTTCAAATAAAAACTACCCAGAAGGATTCTGTGCAACTTCTTTCTTATCTGTGCATTCAAATAACAGAGTTGAAGCTTACTTTTGATTGAGGAGTTGTGAAACACTCTGTAGAAACTGGAAGCGAACATTCAGAGCGCTATAGGACTATAGTGCAAAAAGGAATATCTTCAAATAAAAACTGCACAGAATCATTCTGTAAAACTTCTTTAAATCAGAGCGTTCAACTAACAGAGATGAAGCTTACTTTTGATTGAGGAGTTCTGAAAGTGTCTTTCTGTAGAAACTGCAATCGAACTTTCGGAGTGATATGTGGACTATAGTGGAAAAGGAATATCTTCAAATAAAAACTACAGAGAAGCAATCTGCGAAGCTTCTTTCTGATCTGTGCATTCATCTAACAGAGATGAACCTTACTTTTGATTGAGGAGTTATGAAACACTCTTTCTTTAGATATTGCTAGCGGACATTCGGAGCCCTAAGAGGCCTATAGTGGAAAAGGGAATATCTTCAAATAAAAACTATGCAGAAGAATTCTGTGGAGCTTCCTTCTGATCTGTCCATTAAACTAATAGAGTTGAACCTTACTTTTGAATGAGGAGTTCTGAAACACTCTTTCTGTAGCAACTGCAAGTGGAAATTCGAAGCGCAATGTGACCTATAGTGGAAAAAGAAATATGTTCAAATAAAAACTATACAGAAGCATTCTGTGAAACTTCTTCCTGATCTGTGCATTCAACTAACAGAGTTGAACCTTAGTTTTGATTGAGGAGATCTGAAACACTCTTTCTGTGGAAATTGGAAGCGGACATTAGGAGCGCTAAGGGGCCTACAGTGGACAAAGGAATATCTTCAAATAAAAGCTACACAGAAGCATTCTGTAAAACTTCTTTCTGATCTCTGCATTCAACTAACAGAGTTGAACCTTAGTTTTGATTGAGGAGTTGTGAAACACTCTTCCTGTAGAAACTGGAAGCGGACATTTGGGGTGCTAATGGGTCTATAGTGGACAAAGGAATATCTTCAAATAAAAACTACACAGCAGCATTCTGTGAAACTTCTATCTAATCTGTGCATTCAACTTACAGAGTTGAAACTTACTTTTGATTGAGGAGTTCTGAAACACTCTTTCTGTAGTAATTGCAAGCGGACATTCAGAGTGCTAATGGGCCCATAGTGGAAAAAGATACATCTTCAAATAAAAACTACACAGAAGCATTCTGTGAAACTTCTTTCTGATCTGCGCATTCAACTAACAGATTTAAATCTTAATTTTGATTGAGGAGTTCTGTAACACTCTTTCTGTAGAAACTGCAAGTGGACATTCGGAGCGCTAAGGGGTCTATTGTGGAAAAAGGAATATCTTCAAATAAAAACCACACAGAATCATTCTGTGAAACGTCTTTCGATCTGTGCATTCAGCTAAAACAGTTGAAGCTTACTTTTGATTGAGGAGTTCTGAAACACTCTTTCTGTAGATACTCCAAGCAGACATTCGGAGCGCTAAGAGGCCAATAGTGGAAAAAGGAATATCTTCAAATAAAAAATACACCGAAGCATTCTGTGAAGCTTCTTTCTGATCTGTACATTCAGCTAACAGAGTTGAACTTTACTTTTGATTGAGCAGTTCTGAAACATTCTGTAGAAGCTGGAAGATGACATTCAGAGCTCTAAGGGGCCTATAGTGGAAAAAGGAATATCTTCAACTAAAAACCACACAGAAGCATTCTGTGAAACATCTTTCTGACCTGTACATTCAACTATCAGAATAGAACCTTACTTTTGATTGAGGAGTTCTGAAACACTCTTTCTGTGGAAACTGGGTGCGGACATTCAGAGCGCTAATGTGCCAAGAGTGGACAAAGGAATATCTTCAAATAAAAACCTCACTGAAGCATTCTGTGAAACTTCTTTCTGATCTGTGCATTAAACTAACAGAGTTGAACCTTACTTTTTCTTTGAGGAGTTCAGAAACACTCTTTCTGTAGAAACTGAAAGAGGACATTCGGAATGCTAAGGGGCCTATAGTGGAAAAAAGAATATCTTCAAATAAAAACCACACAGAAGCATTCTGTGAAACAGCTTTCTGATCTGTACATTCAACTAACATAGTAGAACCTTACTTTTGATTGAGCAGTTCTGAAACACTCTTTCTGTAGAAACTGCAATTGGACATTCGGAGCTCTAAGGGGCCTATCCAGGAAAAAGGTATATTTTCAAATAAAAACTACACAGAAGCATTCTGTGAAACATCTTTCTGATCTGTGCATTCAACTAACATAGGTGAACCTTAATTTTGATTGAGGAATTCTGAAACACTCTTTCTGTAGAAACTGGAAGTGGACATTCAGAGTGCTAAGGGGCCTATAGTGGAAAAGGAAATATCTTCAAATAAATACTAAACAGAAGCATGCTGTGAAATCCGTTTCTGATCTGTGCATTCCACTAACAGAGTTGAACCTTACTTTTGGTTGAGGAATTTTGAAACTCTCTTTCTGTAGAAACTGCAAGCAGACATTCGGAGCGCTATGGGGCCTACAGTGGAAAAAGGAATATCTTCAAATAAAAACTACACAGAAGCATTCTGTGAAACTACTCTGATCTCTGCATTCTACTTACAGAGTTGAACCTTACTTTTTATTGAGCAGTTCTGAAACACTCTTTCTGTAGAAAGTGCAAGCGGACATTCGGAGCGCAATGGGGCCTACAGTGGAAAAAGGAATACCTTCAAATAAAAACTGCACAGAAGCATTCTGTGAAAACTCTTTCTGAAATGTGCATTCAACTAACTGAGTTGAACCTTACTTTTTCTTTGAGGAGTTCTGAAACACCCTTTGTGTGGAAAATGCAAGAGGACATTCGGAGCGCTAAAGGGCCTATAGTGGAAAAAGGATTATCTTCAAACAAAACTACACAGAAGCATTCTGTGGAACTTCTTTCTGATGGGTACATTCAAACAACAGAGTTGATCCTTACTTTTGATTGAGGAGTTATGAAACCCTCTTTTTGTAGAAACTGCAAGTGGATATTCGGCACGCTAAATTGACTATAGTGGAAAAAGTAATATCTTCAAATAAAAACTACCCAGAAGGATTCTGTGCAACTTCTTTGTTATCTGTGCATTCAACTAACAGAGTTGAAGCTTACTTTTGATTGAGGAGTTGTGAAACACTCTTTCTGTAGAAACTGGAAGCAAACATTCAGAGCACTATAGGACTATATTGCAAAAAGGAATATCTTCAAATAAAAACTACACAGAATGATTCAGTAAAACTTCTTTAAATCAGAGCGTTCAACTAACAGAGTTGAAGCTTACTTTTGATTGAGGAGTTCTGAAAGTGTCTTTCTGTAGAAACTGCAATCGAACATTCGGAGCGCTAAGTGGACTACAGTGGAAAAAGGAATATCTTCAAATAAAAACTGCACAGAAGCAATCTGCGAAGCTTCTTTCTGATCTGTGCATTCATCTAACAGAGATGAACCTTACTTTTGATTGACGAGTTCTGAAACACTCTTTCTTTAGATACTGCTAGCGGACATTCGGAGCGCTAACAGGCCTATAGTGGAAAAAGGAATATCTTCAAATAAAAACTACACAGAAGCATTCTGTGGAGCTTCTTTCTGATCTCTGCATTCAACTAATAGAGTTGAACCTTACTTTTGATTGAGGAGTTCTGAAACACTCTTTCTTTAGCAACTGCCAGTGGAAATTCAGAGTGCAAAGGGACCTATAGTGGAAAAAAAAATATGTTCAAATAAAAACTATACAGAAGCATTCTGTGAAACTTCTTCCTGATCTGTGCATTCAACTAACAGAGTTGAACCTCAGTTTTGATTGAGGAGATCTGAAACACTCTTTCTGTAGAAATTGGAAGTGGACATTAGGAGCGCTAAGGGGCTTACAGTGGACAAAGAGTATCTTCAAATAAAAGCTACACAGAAGCATTCTGTAAAATTTCTTTCTGATCTCTTCATTCAACTAACAGAGTTGAACCTTAGTTTTGATTGGGGAGTTGTGAAACACTCTTCCTGTAGAAACTGGAAGCGGACATTCGGGGTACTAATGGGCCTATAGTGGACAAAGGAATATCTTCATATAAAAACTACACAGCAGCATTCTGTGAAACTTCTATCTAATCTGTGCATTCAACTTACAGAGTTGAAACTTGCTTTTGATTGAGGAGTTCTGAAACACTCTTTCTGTAGTAATTGCAAGCGGACATTCAGAGTGCTAATGGGCCCATAGTGGAGAAAGATACATCTTCAAATAAAAACTACACAGAAGCATTCTGTGAAACTTCTTTCTGATCCGTGCATTCAACTAACAGATTTAAATCTTAATTTTGATTGAGGAGTTCTGTAACACTCTTTCTGTAGAAACTGCAAGTGGACATTCGGAGCGCTAAGGGGTCTATTGTGGAAAAAGGAATATCTTCAAATAAAAACTACACAGAATCATTCTGTGAAACTTCTTTCGATCTGTGCATTCAACTAAAACAGTTGAAGCTTACTTTTGATTGAGGAGTTCTGAAACACTCTTTCTGTAGATACTCCAAGCAGACATTCGGAGCGCTAAGAGGCCAATAGTGGAAAAAGGAATATCTTCAAATAAAAAATACACCGAAGCATTCTGTGAAGCTTCTTTCTGATCTGTACATTCAGCTAACAGAGTTGAACTTTACTTTTGATTGAGCAGTTCTGAAACATTCTGTAGAAGCTGGAAGATGACATTCAGAGCTCTAAGGGGCCTATAGTGGAAAAAGGAATATCTTCAACTAAAAACCACACAGAAGCATTCTGTGAAACATCTTTCTGACCTGTACATTCAACTATCAGAATAGAACCTTACTTTTGATTGAGGAGTTCTGAAACACTCTTTCTGTGGAAACTGGGTGCGGACATTCAGAGCGCTAATGTGCCTAGAGTGGACAAAGGAATATCTTCAAATAAAAACCTCACTGAAGCATTCTGTGAAACTTCTTTCTGATCTGTGCATTAAACTAACAGAGTTGAACCTTACTTTTTCTTTGAGGAGTTCAGAAACACTCTTTCTGTAGAAACTGAAAGAGGACATTCGGAATGCTAAGGGGCCTATAGTGGAAAAAAGAATATCTTCAAATAAAAACCACACAGAAGCATTCTGTGAAACAGCTTTCTGATCTGTACATTCAACTAACATAGTAGAACCTTACTTTAGATTGAGCAGTTCTGAAACACTCTTTCTGTAGAAACTGCAATTGGACATTCGGAGCTCTAAGGGGCCTATCCTGGAAAAAGGTATATTTTCAAATAAAAACTACACAGAAGCATTCTGTGAAACATCTTTCTGATCTGTGCATTCAACTAACATAGGTGAACCTTAATTTTGATTGAGGAACTCTGAAACACTCTTTCTGTAGAAACTGGAAGTGGACATTCAGAGTGCTAAGGGGCCTATAGTGGAAAAGGAAATATCTTCAAATAAATACTACACAGAATCATTCTGTGAAATCTCTTTCTGATCTGTGCATTCAACTAACAGAGTTGAACCTTAGTTTTCCTTGAGGAATTTTGAAACTCTCTTTCTGTATAAAGTGCAAGCAGACATTCGGAGCGCAATGGGGCTTACAGTGGAAAAAGGAATACCTTCAAATAAAAACTACACAGAAGCATTCTGTGAAACCTCTTTCTGATCTGTGCATTCAACTAACTGAGTTGAACCTTACTTTTTCTTTGAGGAGTTCTGAAACACCCTTTGTGTGGAAACTGCAAGAATATATTCGGAGCGTTAAAGGGCCTATAGTGGAAAAAGGATTATCTTCAAACAAAACTACACAGAAGCATTCTGTGGAACTTCTTTCTGATGGGTACATTCAAACAACAGAGTTGATCCTTACTTTTGATTGAGGAGTTATGAAACCCTCTTTTTGTAGAAACTGCAAGTGGATATTCGGCACGCTAAGTTGACTATAGTTGAAAAATTAATATCTTCAAATAAAAACTACCCAGAAGGATTCTGTGCAACTTCTTTGTTATCTGTGCATTCAACTAACAGAGTTGAAGCTTACTTTTGATTGAGGAGTTGTGAAACACTCTTTCTGTAGAAACTGGAAGCAAACATTCACAGCACTATAGGACTATATTGCAAAACGGAGTATCTTCCAATAAAAACTACACAGAATCATTCAGTAAAACTTCTTTAAATCAGAGCGTTCAACTAACAGAGTTGAAACTTACTTTTGATTGAGGAGTTCTGAAAGTGTCTTTCTGTAGAAACTGCAATCGAACATTCGGAGCGCTAAGTGGACTATAGTGGAAAAAGGAATATCTTCAAATAAAAACTACACAGAAGCAATCTGCGAAGCTTCTTTCTGATCTGTGCATTCATCTAACAGAGATGAACCTTACTTTTGATTGACGAGTTCTGAAACACTCTTTCTTTAGATACTGCTAGCGGAAATTCAGAGCGCTAACAGGCCTATAGTTGAAAAAGGAATATCTTCAAATAAAAACTACACAGAAGCATTCTGTGGAGCTTCTTTCTGATCTGTGCATTCAACTAATAGAGTTGAAACTTACTTTTGATTGAGGAGTTCTGAAACACTCTTTCTTTAGCAACTGCAAGTGGAAATTCGGAGTGCAAAGGGACCTATAGTGGAAAAAGAAATATGTTCAAAAAAAACTATACAGAAGCATTCTGTGAAACTTCTTCCTGATCTGTGCATTCAACTAACTGAGTTGAACCTTACTTTTTCTTTCAGGAGTTCTGAAACACCCTTTGTGTGGAAACTGCAAGAGGATATTCGGAGCGTTAAAGGGCCTATAGTGGAAAAAGGATTATCTTCAAACGAAACTACACAGAAGCATTTTGTGGAACTTCTTTCTGATGGGTATATTCAACCAACAGAGTTGATCCTTACTTTTGATTGAGGAGTTATGAAACACTCTTTTTGTAAAAACTGCAAGTGGATATTCGGCGCGCTAAGTTGCCTATAGTGGAAAAAGGAATATCTTCAAATAAAAACTACCCAGAAGGATTCTGTGCAACTTCTTTCTTATCTGTGCATTCAAATAACAGAGTTGAAGCTTACTTTTGATTGAGGAGTTGTGAAACACTCTGTAGAAACTGGAAGCGAACATTCAGAGCGCTATAGGACTATAGTGCAAAAAGGAATATCTTCAAATAAAAACTGCACAGAATCATTCTGTAAAACTTCTTTAAATCAGAGCGTTCAACTAACAGAGATGAAGCTTACTTTTGATTGAGGAGTTCTGAAAGTGTCTTTCTGTAGAAACTGCAATCGAACTTTCGGAGTGCTATGTGGACTATAG
This sequence comes from Symphalangus syndactylus, assembly GCF_028878055.3. NCBI lineage: Eukaryota > Metazoa > Chordata > Mammalia > Primates > Hylobatidae > Symphalangus > Symphalangus syndactylus. The sequence continues at coordinate 50,492,060 of NC_072440.2, forward strand.
TGGAAAAGGGATATCTTCAAATAAAAACTACAGAGAAGCAATCTGCGAAGCTTCTTTCTGATCTGTGCATTCATCTAACAGAGATGAACCTTACTTTTGATTGAGGAGTTATGAAACACTCTTTCTTTAGATATTGCTAGCGGACATTCGGAGCCCTAAGAGGCCTATAGTGGAAAAGGGAATATCTTCAAATAAAAACTATGCAGAAGAATTCTGTGGAGCTTCCTTCTGATCTGTCCATTAAACTAATAGAGTTGAACCTTACTTTTGAATGAGGAGTTCTGAAACACTCTTTCTGTAGCAACTGCAAGTGGAAATTCGAAGCGCAATGTGACCTATAGTGGAAAAAGAAATATGTTCAAATAAAAACTATACAGAAGCATTCTGTGAAACTTCTTCCTGATCTGTGCATTCAACTAACAGAGTTGAACCTTAGTTTTGATTGAGGAGATCTGAAACACTCTTTCTGTGGAAATTGGAAGCGGACATTAGGAGCGCTAAGGGGCCTACAGTGGACAAAGGAATATCTTCAAATAAAAGCTACACAGAATCATTCTGTAAAACTTCTTTCTGATCTCTGCATTCAACTAACAGAGTTGAACCTTAGTTTTGATTGAGGAGTTGTGAAACACTCTTCCTGTAGAAACTGGAAGCGGACATTTGGGGTGCTAATGGGCCTATAGTGGACAAAGGAATATCTTCAAATAAAAACTACACAGCAGCATTCTGTGAAACTTCTATCTAATCTGTGCATTCAACTTACAGAGTTGAAACTTGCTTTTGATTGAGGAGTTCTGAAACACTCTTTCTGTAGTAATTGCAAGCGGACATTCAGAGTGCTAATGGGCCCATAGTGGAAAAAGATACATCTTCAAATAAAAACTACAAAGAAGCATTCTGTGAAACTTCTTTCTGATCTGCGCATTCAACTAACAGATTTAAATCTTAATTTTGATTGAGGAGTTCTGTAACACTCTTTCTGTAGAAACTGCAAGTGGACATTCGGAGCGCTAAGGGGTCTATTGTGGAAAAAGGAATATCTTCAAATAAAAACCACACAGAATCATTCTGTGAAACGTCTTTCGATCTGTGCATTCAGCTAAAACAGTTGAAGCTTACTTTTGATTGAGGAGTTCTGAAACACTCTTTCTGTAGATACTCCAAGCAGACATTCGGAGCGCTAAGAGGCCAATAGTGGAAAAAGGAATATCTTCAAATAAAAAATACACCGAAGCATTCTGTGAAGCTTCTTTCTGATCTGTACATTCAGCTAACAGAGTTGAACTTTATTTTTGATTGAGCAGTTCTGAAACATTCTGTAGAAGCTGGAAGATGACATTCAGAGCTCTAAGGGGCCTATAGTGGAAAAAGGAATATCTTCAACTAAAAACCACACAGAAGCATTCTGTGAAACATCTTTCTGACCTGTACATTCAACTATCAGAATAGAACCTTACTTTTGATTGAGGAGTTCTGAAACACTCTTTCTGTGGAAACTGGGTGAGGACATTCGGAGCGCTAATGTGCCTATAGTGGACAAAGGAATATCTTCAAATAAAAACCTCACTGAAGCATTCTGTGAAACTTCTTTCTGATCTGTGCATTAAACTAACAGAGTTGAACCTTACTTTTTCTTTGAGGAGTTCAGAAACACTCTTTCTGTAGAAACTGAAAGAGGACATTCGGAATGCTAAGGGGCCTATAGTGGAAAAAAGAATATCTTCAAATAAAAACCACACAGAAGCATTCTGTGAAACAGCTTTCTGATCTGTACATTCAACTAACATAGTAGAACCTTACTTTTGATTGAGCAGTTCTGAAACACTCTTTCTGTATAAACTGCAAGTGGACATTTTGAGTGCTTTGGGACCTATCACAAAAAAAGGAATATCTTCAAATTAAAACTACACAGAAGCATTCTGTGAAAGTTCTTCCTGATCTTTGAATTCAACTAACAGGGTTGAACCTTACTTTTGATTGCGCAGTTTTGACACACTCTATTTGTAGAATTTGCGAGTTGACATTTGGAGAACATTGAGGCCTATGGTGAAAAACGAAATATCTTCCCATAAAAACTACACTGAAACATTCTGGGAAACTTCTTTCCATTCTATTCATTCATCCCACAAAGTAGAACCTTACTTTTGACTGAGCAGTTTTGAAACACTCTTTTTGCAGAAGCTGCAAGTGGACATTTGGAGAACATTGAGGCCTATGGTGAAAAAAGAAATATCTTCCCATATAAACTTCACAGAAGTATTCTGTGAAACTTCTTTCTGATCTGTGCTTTCAACTAACAGAGTTTAACCTTTCTTTTGATTGAGCAGTTTTGAAACACTCTATTTGTATAATCTGCAAGTGGACATTTTGAGAACAGTGATGGCTCTGGTGTAAAACGAATTATCTTTCCCTAAAAGCTACACGGAATCATTCTCTGAAACTTCTTTCTGATCTGTGCATTCAACTAAGTCAGTTTAACCTTAGTTTTGATTGAGCAGTTTTGAAACACTCTATTTGTAGAATCTGCAAGTGGACCTTTGGAGAATATTGAGGCCTACGGAGAAAAACGAAATATCTTCCTCTAAACAGTACACGGAATCATTCTGTGAAACTTATTTCTGATCCTTGCCTTCAACTAACAGAGTTGAACCTTACTTTTGATTGAGCAATTTTGAAACACTCTATTGGTAGTATCTGAAAATGGACATTTGGAGAACATTGTGGCCTACGGTGAAAAACAAAATATATTCCCATGAAAACTACACGGAAGCATTCTGTGAAACTTCTTTGTATTCTGTTCATTCATCTCAGAAAATAGAACCTTCCTTTTGACTGAGCAGTTTTGAAACACTTTATTTGTAGAATCTGCACGTGGACATTTGGACAACATTGAGGCTTATGGTCAGAAACGAAATATCTTCCCATTAAATCTACACAGAAGCATTCTGTGAAACTTCATTGTATTCTTTTCATTCATCTCACAAAGTAGAACCTTTGTTTTGACTGAGCAGTTTTGAAACTCTCTTTTTGTAGAATCAGCAATTGGACATTTGGAGCTCTTTGAGGCCCATGGTGAAAAAAGAAATATCTCTTCATAAAAGGAACATCTAAGCATTCTGTGAAACTTCTTTCTGATCTGTGCATTCAACAAACCCATTTGAACCTTACATTTGATTGAGTGGTTTTGAGACACTCTCTTTGTATAATCTGCAAGTGGACATTTGGAGAACATTGAGCCCTACTGTGAAAAACAAAATATCTTCCCCTAAAAACTACACGTAAGCATTCTGTGAAACTTCTTTCTGATCTGTGCATTCATCTAACAGAGTTGAACCTTACTTTTGAATGAGCAGTTTTGAAACACTCTTTTTGTAGAATCTGGAAGTGGACATTTGGAGAACATTGAGGCCCACAGTGAAAAGCGAAATATCTTCCCCTAAAAACTACACAGAAGCATTTTGTGAAACTTCTTTCTATTCTGTTCATTCATCTCACAGAGAATAATCTTTCTTTTGATTGAGCAGTTTTGAAACTCTCTTTTTGTAGAATCTGCAAGTGGACATTTGGAGGGCTTAGGGGCCTATGGTGGAAAAAGCAATATCTTGAAATTAAAACTACACATAATCATTCTGTGAAACTCCATTCTGATCTGTGCATTCATTTCAATGTGTTGAAATTTTCTTTTCATTGAGTTGTTTTGAAACACTCTTTTTGTATAATCTGCAAGTGGATATTTGGAGAACATTGAGGCCTATGGTGAAAAACAAAATATATTTCCATTAAAACTACGCAGAAGCATTCTGTAAAACTTCTTTCTGATCTTTGCGTTCATCTAACAGAGTAGAACATTGCTTTCGATACAGTAGTTTTGAAACAATTTTGTAGAATCTGCAAGTGGACATTTGGAGCCCATTGACGCCTCTCATGGAAAAAAATATATATTCAAATAAAAACTACACAGAAGCATTCTGTGAAACTTCTTTCTGATCTGTGTGTTCATTTCAGTTAGTTGAACCTTTCTTTTGATTGAACTGTTTTGAAAGACTCTTTATGTAGAATCTGCACGTGGATATTTGGGGAATATTTAGGCCTACGGTGAAAAACGAAGTAACTTCCCATGAAAACTACGCAGAAGCATTCTGTGAAACTTCTTTCAGATCTGTGCATTGAACTAACAGAGTAGAACCTTTCTTTCGACTGAGCAGTTTTGAAACACTCTTTCTGTAGAACCTGCAAGTGGACATTTGGAGTGCATTGAGGCCTATCGTGGAAAAAGGAATATCTTCAATTAAAAACTACACAGAAGCATTCTGTGAAACTTCTTTCTGATCTGTGCATTCATCTAACAGAGTTGAACCTTACTTTTGATTGAACAGTTTTGAAACACACTTTTTGTAGAATCTGCAAGTGGACATTTGGAGAACATTGAGGCCTATAGTGAAAAACAAAATATCTTCCCATAAAAGCTACACAGAAGCATTCTGTGAAACTTCTTTCTATTCTGATCATTCACCTCACAGAGTAGAACCTTTCTTTTGACTGAGCAGTTTTGAAACACTTTTCTTGTAGAATCTGGAAGTGGACATTTAGAGCTCTTTGAAGCCTATCGTGGAAAAAGGTATATCTTCAAATAAAAACTACATGGAAGCATTCTGTGAAACTTCTTTTTGATCTGTGCATTCATCTCACTGAGTTGAAAATTTCTTTTGATTGAGCTGTTTTGAAACACTCTTTTTGTAGAATCTGCAAGTGGATATTTGGAGAATATTGAGGCACACAGTTCAAAATGAAATATCTTCCCATTAAAACTACACAGATGCATTCTGTGAAACTTCTTTCTGATCTGTGCACTCATCTAACAGAGTTTAAACTTTCTTTTGATTGAGCAGTTTTGAAACACACTTTTGGTAGAATCTGAAATAGGAGATTTGGAGATCTTTGAGGCCTATAGTGAAAAATGAAATATCTTCAAGTTAAAACTGCACAGAATACTTCTGTAGAAATCCTTTCTATTCGATGCATTCATCTCATAGAGTTGAAACTTTCTTTTGATTGAGCAGTTTTGAAACACACTTTTTGTATAAACGGTAAGTGGACATTTGGATCGCTTTGAGGCCTATCGTGGAAGATGGAATATCTTCAAATATGAAGTACACATAATTGATCTGTGAAACTTCATTATGAACAGTGCATTCATTCCTGATACTGGAAACATTCTTTTGATTGTGCAGCTTTGAAACAGGCTTTTCCTAGAATCTGCAATTGGACATTTATAGAATATTGAGACCAATGGTGAAAAAGGAAATATCTTCTCATAAACATTACATGGAAGGATTCTGTGAAACAATTTTCTGATCTGTGCTTTCAACTAACAGTTTTGAACCTTATTTTGATTGAGCAGTTTTGAAACACTCTTTTTGTAGAATCTGCAAGTGGACATTTGGAGAACATTGAGGCCTATAGTGAAAAACAAAATATCTTCCCATGAAAGCTACACAGAAGCATTCTGTGAAACTTCTTTCTATTCTGATCATTCATCTCACAGAGTAGAAACTTCTTTCTGATCTGTGCATTCAACTAACAGAGTTGAACCTTCCTGTTGATTGAGCAGCTTTGAAACACAGTTTTTGTAGAATCTGAAAGTGGAAATTGGGAGAAAATTGAGGCCTATGGTGAAAAAAGAAATATCTTCCCCTAAAAACTACACGGAAGCATTCTGTGAAACTTCTTTCTGACCTGTGCATTCAACTAACAGAGTTTAACCTTAGTGTTGATTGGGCAGTTTTGAAACACACTATTTGTAGAATCTACAAGTGCATATTTGGAGAACATTCAGGCTTACGGTGAAAAACGATATATGTTCCCCTAAAAACTACACGGAAGCATTCTGTGAAACTTCTTTCTGATCTGTGTATTCAACTAACAGAGTTGAAACTTACTTTAGATTGAGTAGTTTTGAAACACTCTGTTTGTAGAATCTGCAAGGGGACATTTGGAGAATATTCAGGTCTATTGTGAAAAACTAAATATCTTCCCATAAAAACTACACAGAAGCATTCTGTGAAACTGCTTTCTATTCTGTTCATTGATCTCAAAATGTAGAACCATTCTTTTGACTGAGCAGTTTTGAAACACTCTTTTTGTGGAATCTGCAATTGGACTTTTGGAAAACATTGAGGCCTATGGTGAAAAAAGAAATATCTTCCCATAAAAACTACACGGAAGCATTCTCTGAAACTTCTTTCTGATCTGTGCATTCACCTAACAGAATTTAACCTTAGGTTTGATTGAGCAGTTTTGAAACACTCTATTTGTAGAATCTGCAAGTGGATATTTGGTGTACCTTGAGGCCTATGGTGAAAAATGAAATATCTTCCACTGAAAACTACACGGAAGGATTCTGTGAAACTTCTTCCTGATCTGTGCATTAAATTAACAGAGTTGAACCTTACTTTTGATTGAGCAGTTTTGACACTCTCTATTTATAGAATCTGCAAGTGGAAATTTGGAGAACATTGAGGCCTACGGTGAAAAACGAAATATCTTCCGCTAAAAACTACATGGAAGCATTCTATGAAACTTCTTTCTGATCTATGCATTCAACTAACAGAGTTGAACCTTACTTTTGATTGTGCAGTTTTGAAACACTCTATTTGTAGAATCTGCAATTGGAGATTTGGAGAATATTGAGGCCTACAGTGGAAAACGAAATATCTTTTCATAAAATCTACACAGAGGCATTCTGTGAAACTTCTTTCTATTCTGTTCATTCATCTCACAAAGTAGAAACTTTCTTCTGACTGAGCAGTTTAGAAATACTCTTTTTGTAGAATCTGCAAGTCGACATTTGGAGTGCTTTGAGGCCTATCATGGAAAAATGTATCTCTTCAAATAAAAACTACACAGAAGCGTTCTGTGAAACTTCTTTCTGATCTGTGCATTCAGCTAACAGAGTTGAACCTTAATTTTGATTGAGCAGCTTTGAAACACCCTTTATTTGGGATCTGCAATTGGACATTTGGATAACATTCAGTCCTACGGTGAAAAAAGTAATATCTTCCCATAAAAACTACACTAAAGCATTCTGTGAAACTTCTTTCTATTCTGTTCATTCATCTCACAAAGTAGAAACTTTCTTTTGACTGAGCAGTTTTGAAACACACTTTTAGTAAAATCTGCAAGTGAACATTTGGAGCCATTTGAGGCCCATCATGGAAAAAGTTATAACTTCAAATAAAACTACATGGAAGCATTCTGTGAAACAACCTTCTGATATGTCCACTCATCTCACTTAGTTGAACCTTTCTTTTTATTGAGCTGTTTTGACACAGTCTTTGTATAGAATCTGCAAGGGGATATTTGGACAATATTGAGGCATACCGTGAAAAACAAAATATCTTCCCCTTAAAAGTACACAGAAGCATTCTGTGAAACTACTTTCAGATCTGTGCATTCATGTAACAGAGTAGAACCTTTCTTCTGTTTGAGCAGTATTGAAACACTCTTTTTGTAGAATCTGGAATTGGACACTTTGAGATCTTTGAGGCCTATGTTGAAAAACGAAATATCTTCAAGTAAAAACCACCCAGAATACTTCTGTGAAATTACTTTCTATTCTCTGCATTTATCTCACTGTTTTGAACCTTTAATTTGATTTGGTAGTTTTGAAACACTCTTTCTGTATAAACTGCAAGTAGCCATTTGCAGCGCTTTGAGGCCTATCATGGAAAAAGGAATATCTTCAATTTAGAACTACGCAGAAGCATTCTGTGAAACTTCTTTCTGATCTGTGCATTCAACTAACAGACTTGAAACTTATTTTGTTTGAGGAGTTTTGAAACACTCTTTTTGTAGAATCTGCAAGTGGACATTTGGAGAACATTAAGGCCAATGGTGAAAAAAGAAATATCTTCCCATAAAAACTACATGGAAGCACTCTGTGAAGCTTCTTTCCAAACTGTGAATTCAACTAACAGAGTTGAACCTTAATTTCATTGAGCAGTTTTGAAACAATCTATTTGTGGAATCTGCAATTGGACATTTTGTAAACATTGAGGCCTACGGTGAAAAACGAAATATCTTCCCATAAAAACTACACAGAAGAATTCTGTGAAACTTCTTTCTCACCTGTGCATTCAACGAACAGATTTGAACCTTACTTTTGATTGAGCAGTTTTGAAACACTCTTTTTGTGAAATCTGCAAGTGGACATTTGGAGAATATTGAGGACTACGGTGAAAAAAGAAATATCTTCCCATAAAAACTACATGAAAGTATTCGATGAAAATCCTTTCTAATCTGTGCATTCAAGTAACAGAGTTGAACCTTACTTTTGATTGAGCAGTTTTGAAACACTCTATTTGTAGAATCTGCAATTGGAAATTTGGGGAACATTGAGGCCTATAGTGAAATACGAAATATCTTCCCATAAAAACTACACAGAAGCATTCTGTGAAACTTCTTTCTATTCTGTTCATTCATCTCACAAAGTAGAACCTTTATTTGACTGAGCAGTTTTGAAACACTCTTTGTGTAGAATCTGCAAATGGACATTTGCAGTGCTTTGAGGTCTATCGTGGAAAAAGGTATATCTTCAAATAAAAACTACACAGAAGAATTCTATGAAACTACTTTCTGATCTGTGCATTCATCTCGCTGAGTTGAACTTTTCCTTTGATTGAGCTGTTTTGAAACACTCTTTTTGTAGAATCTGCAAGGGGATATTTGGAGAACATTGAGGCATATGGAGTAAAACGAAATATCTTCCCCTTAAAACTACACAGAATCATTCTGTGAAACTACTTTCTGATCTGTTCATTCATCTAACCGAGTAGATCCTTATTTTTTGATGGAGCAGTTTTGAAGCAATCTTTTTGTAGAATCCGCAAGTGTACATTTGAGAACATTGAGGACTATGTTGGAAAAAGAAATATCTTCCCATAAAAACTACACGGAAGCATTCTGTGAAACTGCTTTCTGATCTGTGCATTCAACTAACAGAGTTGAAACTTAGTTTTGATTGAGCAGTTTTGAAACACTCTTTTTGTAGAATCTGCATGTTGACATTTGGAGAACATTGAGGCCTATGGTGAAAAAAGAAATATCTTCCACAAAAAACTAAAGGGAAGCATTCTGTGAAACTTCTTCCTGATCAGTGCCTTCAACTAACAGAGGTTAAACTTAGTTTGATTGATCACATTTGAAACACTCTATTTGTAGGATCTGCAATTGGACATGGGGAGCACATAGAGGTCTACGATGAAAAAAGAAATATCTTCCCCTAAAAACTACACAGAAGCCTTCTGTGAATCTACTTTCTGATCTGTGCATTCAACTAACAGAGTTGAACGTTACTTTTGAATCACCAGTTTTGAAACATCCTATTTGTAGAATCTGCAAATGGACATTTGGAGAACATTGATGCCTATGTTGAAAGACGAAATATCTTCCCATAAAAACTACACAGAAGCATTCTGTGAAACTTCTTTCTATTCTGTTCATTCATCTCACAAAGTAGAACCTTTATTTCACTGAGCAGTTTTGAAACACTCTTTATGTAGAATCTGCAAATGGACATTAGCAGCGCTTTGAGGCCTATCATGGAAAAAGGTATATCTTCAAATAACAACTACTCAGAAGCATTCTGTGAAACTACTTTCTGATCTGTGCATTCATCTCACTGTGTTGAACTTTTCTTTTGATTGAGCTGTTTTGAAACACTCTTTCTGTAGAATCTGCAAGGGGATATATGAAGTAAATTGAGGCATACGGAGTAAAACGAAATATCTTCCCCTTATAATTACACAGAATCATTCTGTGAAACTTCTTTATGATCTGTTCATTCATCTAACAGAGTAGATCCTTATTTTTTGATGGAGCAGTTTTGAAACACTCTTTTTGTAGAATCTGCAAGTGTAAATTTGAGAACATTGAGGCCTATGTTGAAAAATGAAATATCTTCCCATAAAAACTACATGGAAGCATTCTGTGAAACTACTTTCTGATCTGTGCATTCAACTAACAGAGTTGAACCTTAGTTTTGAAACACTCCTTTCTAGAATCTGCAAGTGGACATTTGGAGAACATTGATGCCTATGTTGAAAAATGAAATATCTTCCCATAAAGACTGCACAGAAGCATTCTGTGAAACTTCTTTCTGATCTGTGCATTCAACTAACAGTGGTTAACCTTACTTTTGATTGAGCAGTTTTGAAACAGTCTTTCTGTAGAAACTGAAAGTGGACATTCAGAGCGCTGAGTGGCCTATCATTGAAAAACGAACATCTGCAAATAAAACTACACAGAAGCATTCTGTGAAACTTGTTTCTGATCTGTGCAGTCAACTAACAGAGTTGAACCTTACTTTTGATTGAGCAGTTTTGAAACACTCTTTTAGTAGAATCTGCAAGTGAACATTTGGAGAGTATTGAGGCCAATGGTTAAAAAAGAAATATCTTCCTTTAAAAACTACATGGAAGCATTCCGTGAAATTCTTTCTGATATGTGCATTCAACTAACAGAGTTTAACCTTAGTTTTGATTGAGCAGTTTTGAAACCCTCTATTTGTAGAAACTGCAAGTGAACATTTGGAGATCATTGAGGACAACGTTGATAAACGAAATATCTTCCCCTAAAAACTGCACGGAAGCATTCTGTGAAACCTTTTTCTGATCTGTGCATTCAACTAACGGAGTTGAACCTTACTTTTAACTGAGCAGTTTTGAAACACATTATTTGTAGAATCTGCAAGTGGATATTTGGAGAAAATTGAGGCCTATATTGAAAGACGAAATATCTTCCCATAAAGAATACACAGAAGCAAGATGGCTGAATAGGAATAGCTCCGGTCTCCAGCTCCCAGCCCAAGCGACACAGAAGACTGGTGATTTCTGCATTTATGCTTGAGGTACCTTTTTCATCTCACTAGGGAGTGCCTAACAGTGGGTGCAGGACAGTCAGTGAAGCGCACTGTGCGTGAGCCGAAGCAGGGCGAGGCACTGCCTCACTCGGGAAGCGCAAGGGGTCAGGGAGTTCCCTTACCTAGTCAAAGAAAGGGGTAACAGACGGCACCTGGAAAATCGGGTCAGTCCCACCCTCATACTGCGCTTTCCCAATGGGCCTGGAAAACGGAACACTAGGTGATTGTATCACGCACCTGGCTCAGAGGGTCCTATGCCCACGGAGTCTCGCTGATTGCTAGCACAGCAGTCTGAGATCAAGCTGCAAGGTGGCAGCGAGGCTGGGGGAGGGGTGCCCGCCATTGCCCAGGCTTGCTTATGTAAACAAAGCAGCCAGGAAGCTCGAACTGGGTGGAGCCCACCACAGCTCAAGGAGGCCTGTTTGCCTCTGTAGGCTCCACCTCTGGGGGCAGGGCACAGACAAACAAAAAGTCAGCAGGAATCGCCAGAGACTTAAACGTCCCTGTCTGACTGACAGCTTTGAAGAGAGTAGTGGTTCTCCCAGCATGCAGCTGGAGATCTGAGAACGGACAGACTGCCTCCTAAAGTGGGACCCTCAGCCCTGAACAGCCTAACTGGGAGTCACTCCCCCAGTAGGGAAAGACTGACACCTCACTGGGCCGGGTACTCCTCTGAGACAAAACTTCCAGAGGAACTATCAGACAGCTGAATTTGTGGTCTCACGAAAATCCGCTGTTCTGCAGCCACCGCTGCTGACACCCAGCCAAACAGGGTCTGGAGTGGACCTCTAGTAAACTCCAACAGACCTGCAGCTGAGGGTCCTGTCTGGTAGAAGGAAAACTAACAAACAGAAAGGACATCCACACCAAAAACCCATCTGTACATCACCAGCATCAAACCCCAAAAGTAGATAAAACCGCAAAGATGGGGAAAAAACAGAGCAGAAAAACTGGAAACTCTAAAAAGCAGAGCACCTCTCCTCCTCCAAAGGAATGCAGTTCCTCACCAGCAACGGAACAAAGCTGAATGGAGGATGACTTTGACGAGTTGAGAGAAGAAGGCTTCAGACGATCAAACTACTCTGAGCTACGGGAGGAAATTCAAAACAATAGCAAAGAAGTTAAAAACTTTGAAAAAAAATTAGAAGAATGGATAACTAGAATAACCAATGGAGAGAACGGCTTAAAGGAGCTGATGGAGCTGAAAGCCAAATTTCGAGAACTACGTGAAGATTGCAGAAGCCTCAGTAGCAGATGCGATCAACTAGAAGAAAGGGTATCGCTGATGGAAGATGAAATGAATGAAATGAAGCGAGAAGGGAAGTCTAGAGAAAAAAGAATAAAAGGAAATGAACAAAGCCTCCAAGAAATTTGGGACTACGTGAAACGACCAAACCTACGTCTGATTGGTGTACCTGAAAATGATGGGGAGAATGGAACCAAGTTGGAAAACACCTGCAAGATATTATCCAGGAGAACTTCCCCAATCTAGCAAGGCAGGCCAACATTCAGATTCAGGAAATAAAGAGAACGCCACAAAGATACTCCTCGAGAAGAGCAACTCCAAGACACATAATTGTCAGATTCACCAAAGTTGAAATGAAGGAAAAAATGTTAAGGGCAGCCAGAGAGAAAGGTCGGGTTACCCACAAAGGGAAGCCCATCAGACTAACAGCTGACCTCTCGGCAGAAACTCTACAAGCCAGAAGAGAGTGGGGGCCAATATTCAACATTCTTAAAGAAAAGAATTTTCAACCCAGAATTTCCTATCCAGCCAAACTAAGCTTCATAAGTCAAGGAGAAATAAAATCCTTTACAGACAAGCAAATGCTGAGTGATTTTGTCACCACCAGGCCTGCCCTAAAAGAGCTCCTGAAGGAAGCACTAAACATGGAAAGGAACAACCGGTACCAGCCCCTGCAAAAACATGCCAAATTGTAAAGACCATCGAGGCTAGGAAGAAACTGCATCAACCAATGAGCAAAATAACCAACTAACATCATAATGACAGGATCATATTCACACATAACAATATTTACGTTAAATGTAAATGGGCTAAATGTTCCAATTAAAAGACACAGACTGGCAAACTGGATAAGGAGTCAGGACCCATCAGTGTGCTGTATTCAGGAAACCCATCTCACGTGCAGACACACACATAGACTCAAAATAAAGGGATGGAGGAAGATCTATCAAGCAAATGGAAAACACAAAAAGGCAGGGGTTGCAATCCTGGTCTCGGACAAAATAGACTTTAAACCAACAAAGATCAAAAGAGACAAAGAAGGCCATTACATAATGGTAAAGGGATCAATTCAACAAGAAGAGCTAACTATCCTAAATATATATGCACCCAACACAGGAGCACCCAGATTCATAAAGCAAGTCCTCAGTGACCTACAAAGGGACTTAAACTCCCACACAATAATAATGGGAGATTTTAACACCCCACTGTGAACATTAGACAGATCAACCAGACAGAAAGTTAACAAGGATATCCAGGAATTGAACTCAGCTCTAAACAAAGTGGACCTAATAGACATCTACAGAACTCTCCACCCCGAATCAACAGAATATACATTTTTTTCAGCACGACACCACACCTATTCCAAAATTGACCACATAGTTGGAAGTAAAGCTCTCCTCAGCAAATGGAAAAGAACAGAAATTATAACAAACTCTCTCTCAGACCACAGTGCAATCAAACTAGGACTCAGGATTAAGAAACTCACTCAAAACCGCTCAACTACATGGAAACTGAACAACCTGCTCCTGAATGACTACTGGGTACATAATGAAATGAAGGCAGAAATAAAGATGTTCTTTGAAACCAACGAGAACAAAGACACAACATACCAGATTCTCTGGGACATGTTCAAAGCAGTGTGTAGAGGGAAATTTATAGCACTAAATGCCCACAAGAGAAAGCAGGAAAGATCCAAAATTGACACACTAACATCACAATTAAAAGAACTAGAAAAGCAAGAGCAAACACATTCAAAAGCTAGCAGAAGGCTAGAAATAACTAAAATCAGAGCAGAACTGAAGGAAATAGAGACACAAAATACCCTTCAAAAAAATTAATGAATCCAGGAGCTGGTTTTTTGAAAAGATCAACAAAATTGATGGACCGCTAGCAAGACTAATAAAGAAGAAAAGAGAGAAGAATCAAATAGATGCAATAAAAAATGAAAAAGGGGATATCACCACTGATCCCACAGAAGTACAATCTACCATCAGAGAATACTACAAACACCTCTATGCAAATAAACTAGAAAATCTAGAAGAAATGGATAAATTCCTCGACAAATACACCCTCCCAAGACTAAATCAGGAAGAAGTTGAATCTCTGAATAGACCAATAACAGGCTCTGAAATTGTGGCAATAATGAATAGCTTACCAACCAAAAAGAGTCCAGGACCTGATGGATTCACAGCTGAATTCTACCAGAGGTACAAGAAAGAACTGGTACCATTACTTCTGAAACTATTCCAATCCATAGAAAAAGAGGGAATCCTCCCTAACACATTTTATGAAGCCAGCATCGTCTTGATACCAAAGCCAGGCAGAGACACAACCAAAAAAGAGAATTTTAGACCAATATCCTTGATGAACATTGATGCAAAAATCCTCAATAAAATACTGGCAAACCGAATCCAGCAGCACATCAAAAAGCTTATCCACCATGATCAAGTGGGCTTCATCCCTGGGATGCAAGGCTGGTTCAACATACTCAAATCAATAAATGTAATCCAGCATATAAACAGAACCAAAGACAAAAACCACATGATTATCTCAATAGATGCAGAAAAGGCTTTTGACAAAATTCAACAACGCTTCATGCTAAAAACTCTCAATAAATTAGGTATTGATGGGACGTATCTCAAAATAATAAGAGTTATATATGACAAACCCACAGCCAATATCATACTGAATGGGCAAAAACTGGAAGCATTCCCTCTGAAAACTGGCACAAGACAGGGATGCCCTCTCTCACCGCTCCTATTCAACATAGTGCTGGAAGTTCTGGCCAGAGCAATCAGGCAGGAGAAGGAAATAAAGGGTATTCAATTAGGAAAAGAGGAAGTCACACTGTCCCTGTTTGCAGATGACATGATTGTATATCTAGAAAACCCCATTGTCTCAGCCCAAAATCTCCTTAAGCTGATTAGCAACTTCAGCAAAGTCTCAGGATACAAAATCAATGTACAAAAATCACAAGCATTCTTGTACACCAATAACAGACAAACAGAGAGCCAAATCATGAGTGAACTCCCATTCACAATTGCTTCAAAGAGAATAAAATACCTAGGAATCCAACTTACAAGGGATGTGAAGGACCTCTTCAAGGAGAACTACAAACCACTGCTCAATGAAATAAAAGAGGATACAAACAAATGGAAGAACATTCCATGCTCATGGGTTGGAAGAATCAATATTGTGAAAATGGCCATACTGCCCAAAGTAATTTATAGATTCAATGCCATCCCCATCAAGCTACCAATGACTTTCTTCACAGAATTGGAAAAAACTACTTTCAAGTTCATATGAAACCAAAAAAGAACCCGCATTGCCAAGTCAATCTTAACCAAAAGAACAAAGCTGGAGGCATCATGCTACCTGACATCAAACTATACAACAAGGCTACAGTAACCAAAACAGCATGGTACTGGTACCACAAAAGAGATATAGATCAATGGAACAGAACAGAGCCCTCAGAAATGATGCCACATATCTACAACTATCTGATCTTTGACAAACCTGACAAAAACAAGAAATGGGGAAAGGATTCCCTATTCAATAAATGGTGCTGGGAAAACTGGCTAGCCATATGTAGAAAGCTGAAACTGGATCCCTTCCTTACACCTTATACAAAAATTAATTCCAGGTGGATTAAAGACTTAAATGTCAGACCTAAAACCATTAAAATCCTACAAGAAAACCTAGGCAATACCATTCAGGACAAAGGCGTGGGCAAGGACTTCATGTCTAAATCACCAAAAGCAATGGCAACAAAAGCCAAAATTGACAAATGGGATCTCATTAAACTAAAGAGCTTCTGCACAGCAAAAGAAACTACCATCAGAGTGAATAGGCAACCTACAGAATGGGAGAAAATTTTTGCAACCTACTCATCTGACAAAGGGCTAATATCCAGAATCTACAATGAACTCAAACAAATTTACAAGAAAAAAACAAACAACCCCATCAAAAACTGGGCAAAGGATATGAACAAACACTTCTCAAAAGAAGACATTTATGCAGCCAAAAAACACATGAAAAAATGCTCATCATCACTGGCCATCAGAGAAATGCAAATCAAAACCACAGTGAGATACCATCTCACACCAGTTAGAATGGCCATCATTAAAAAAGCAGGAAACAGCAGGTGCTGGAGAGGATCTGGAGAAATAGGAACACTTTTACACTGTTGGTGGGACTGTAAACTAGTTCAACCATTGTGGAAGTCAGTGTGGCGATTCCTCAGGGATATAGAACTAGAAATACCATTTGACCCAGCCATCCCACTACTGGGTATATACCCAAAGGAGTATAAATCATGCTGCTATAAAGACACATGCACACGTATGTTTATTGCGGCACTATTCACAATATCAAAGAGTTGGAGCCAACCCAAATGTCCAAAATAATAGACTGGATTAAGAAAATGTGGCACATATACACCATGGAATACTATGCAGCCATAAAAAATGATGAGTTCGTGCCCTTTGTAGGGACATGGATGAAACTGGAAAACATCATTCTCAGTAAACTATCACAAGGACAAAAAAACCAAACACTGCATGTTCTCACTCATAGGTGGGAATTGAACAATGAGAACTCATGGACACAGTAAGGGGAACATCACATTCCGGGGACTGTTGTGGGGTGGGGGGAGGGGGGGGGCAGCATTAAGAGATATA
Source organism: Symphalangus syndactylus (assembly GCF_028878055.3). Taxonomy (NCBI): domain Eukaryota; kingdom Metazoa; phylum Chordata; class Mammalia; order Primates; family Hylobatidae; genus Symphalangus; species Symphalangus syndactylus. The sequence continues at coordinate 50,508,903 of NC_072440.2, forward strand.
CCTAATGCTAAATGACGAGTTAATGGGTGCAGGAAATCAACATGGCACATGGATACATATGTAACAAACCTGCACATTGTGCACATGTACCCTAAAACCTGAAGTATAATAATAGAAAAAAAAAGAATACACAGAAGCATTCTGTGAAGCTACTTTCTATTCTGTTCATTCAACTCACAAAGTAAAAAACTTCCTTTGGCTAAGCAGTTTTGAAACACGCTTTTTGTAGAATCTGCAAGTGGATATTTGGAGCACTTTGAGGCGTATCGTGGAAAAAGGTATATCTTCAAATAAAAACTAAACAGAAGCATTCTGTGAAACTACTTTCTGATCTGTGCATTCATCTCACTGAGTTGAAGCTTTCTTTTGATTGAGCTGTATTGAAACACACTGTTTGTAGAATCTACAAGGGGGATATTAGGAGAATATTTAGGCGTACGGAGTAAAAGGAAATATCTTCCCCTTAATACTACGGAGAAGCATTCTGTGAAACTACTTTCTGATCTGTGCATTCATCTAACAGAGTAGAACATTTGTTTTGATTGAGCAGTTTTGATGCACTCTTTTTGTAGAATCTGCAAGTGGACATTTGGAGATCTTTGAGGCTTATGGTGAAAAACGAAATGTCTTCAAGTAAAAACTAAACAGAATGCTTCTCTTAAATACCTTTCTATTCTCTGCATTCATTTCACAGTGCTAAACCTTTCTTTTGATTGGGTAGTTTTGAAACAGTCTTTCTGTATAAACTGCAAGTGGACATTTGGATTGCTTTGAGGCCTTTGGTGGAAAAAGGAATATCTTCAAATAAAAAGTACAGCGAAGAATTCTATGAAACTACTTTCTGATCTGTGCATTCCTCTAACAGAGTAGATCCTTATATTTTATTGAGCAGTTTTGAAACACACTTTTTGGAGAATCTGCAAGTGGACATTTGGAGAACATTGAGTCCTATGGTGAAAAAAGAAATATCTTCCCATAAAAAGTACACGGAAGCATTCTGTGAAACTTCTTTCTATTCTGTTCATTGATCTCAAAACGTAGAACCATTCTTTTGACTGAGCAGTTTTGAAACACTCTTTTTGTTGAATCTACAATTGGACATTTGGAAAACATTGAGTTCTATGGTGAAAAAAGTAATATCTTCCGATAAAAACTACACGGAAGCATTCTCTGAAACTTCTTTCTGATCTGTGCATTCACCTAACAGAGTTTAACCTTAGTTTTGATTGAGCAGTTTTGAAACACTCTATTTGGAGAATCTGCAAGTGGACACTTGGTGTACCTTAAGGCCTATGGTGAAAAACGAAATATCTTACACTGAAAACTACACGGAAGGATTCTGTGAAACTTCTTTCTGATCTGTGCATTAAACTAACAGAGTTGAACCTTATTTTTGAATGAGCAGTTTTGACATTCTCTATTTATAGAATCTGCAATTGGAAATTTGGAGAACATTGAGGCCTACGGTGAAAAACGAAATATCTTCCACTGAAAACTACACGGAAGCATTCTATGAAGCTTCTTTTTTATCTGTGCATTCAACTAACAGAGTTGAACCTTACTTTTCATTGTGCAGTTTTGAAACACTCTATTTGTAGAATCTGCAATTGGAGATTTGGAGAATATTGAGGCCTACAGTGAAAAACGAAATATCTTTTCATAAAACCTACACAGAGGCATTCTGTGAAATTTCTTTCTATTCTGTTCATTCATTTAACAAAGTAGAAACTTTCTTCTGACTGAGCAGTTTTGAAATACTCTTTTTGTAGAATCTGCAAGTGGACATTTGGAGCGCTTTGAGGCCTATCATGGAAAAAGTAATATATTCAAATAAAAACTACACAGAAGCGTTCTGTGAAACTTCTTTCTGATCTGTGCATTCAACTAACAGAGTTGAACCTTACTTTTGATTGAGCAGCTTTGAAACACTCTTTATGTGGTATCTGCAAGTGGACATTTGGATAATATTCAGTCCTATGGTGAAAAAAATAACATCTTCCCATAAAAACTACACTGAAGCATTCTGTGAAACTTCTTTCTATTCTGTTCATTCATCTCTCAAAGTAGAAAATTTCTTTTGACTGAGCAGTTTTGAAACACACTTTTTGTAAAATCTGCAAGTGAACATTTGGAGCCCTTTGAGGCCTATCATGGAAAAAGGTATAACTTCAAATAAAAACTACATAGAAGCATTCTCTGAAACTACCTTCTGATCTGTCCATTCATCTCACTGAGTTGAACCTTTCTTTCGATTGAGCTGTTTTGACACACTCTTTGTGTAGAATCTGCAAGGCGATATTTGGGCAATATTGAGGCATATGGTGAAAAACAAAATATCTTCCCCTTAAACGTACACAGAAGAATTCTGTGAAACTAATTTCAGATCTGTGCATTCATCTAACAGAGTAGAACCTTTCTTTTGATTGAGCAGTTTTGAAACATTCTTTTTGTAGAATCTGGAATCGGACATTTTGAGATCTTTGAGGCTTATGTTGAAAAACGAAATATCTTCAAGTAAAAACCACCCAGAATACTTCTGTGAAATTACTTTCTATTCTCTGCATTTATCTCACTGTTTTGAACATTTAATTTGATTTGGTAGTTTTGAAACACTCTTTCTGTATAAACTGCAAGTGGCCATTTGTAGCGCTTTGAGGTCTATCGTGGAAAAAGGAATATCTTCAATTAAAAACTACACAGAAGCATTTTGTGAAACTTCTTTCTGATCTGTGCATTCAACTAACAGACTTGAAACTTACTTTTGATTGAGGAGTTTTGAAACACTCTTTTTGTAGAATCTGCAAGTGGACATTTGGAGAACATTAAGGCCAATGGTGAAAAAAGAAATATCTTCCCATAAAAACTACACGGAAGCACTCTGTGAAACTTCTTTCCGAACTGTGCATTCAACTAACAGAGTTGAACCTTAATTTTCATTGAGCTGTTTTGAAACAATCTATTTGTAGAATCCGCAATTGGACATTTGGTGAACATTGAGGCCTACAGTGAAAAATGAAATATCTTCCCATAAAAACTACACAGAAGAATTCTGTGAAACTTCTTTCTCACCTGTGCATTCAATGAACAGATTTGAACCTTACTTTTGGTGGAGCAGTTTTGAAACACTCTATTTGTAGAATCTGCAACTGGAAATTTGAAGAACATTGAGGCCTACAGTGAAATACGAAATATCTTCCCATAAAAACTACACAGAAGCATTCTGTGAAACTTCTTTCTATTCTGTTCATTCATCTCACAAAGTAGAACCTTTATTTGACTGAGAGGTTTTGAAACACTCTTTGTGTAGAATCTGCAAGTGGACATTTGGAGAACATTGAGGCCTACGTTGAATGATGAAATATCTTCCCATAGAAACTACACAGAAGCATTCTGTAAAACTTCTTTCTATTCTGTTCATTCATCTCACAAAGTAGAACCTTTATTTCATTGAGCAGTTTTGAAACACTCTTTGTGTAGAATCTGCAAATGGACATTTGCAGCGCTTTGAGGTCTATTGTGGAAAAAGATATATCTTCAAATAAAAACTACACAGAAGCATTCTGTGAAACTACTTTCTGATCTGTGCATTCACCTCACTGTGTTGAACCTTTCTTTTGACTGAGCTGTTTTGAAACACTCTTTCTGTAGAATCTGCAAGGGGATATATGAAGTAAATTGAGGCATACGGAGTAAAATGAAATATCTTCCCCTTAAAACTACACAGAATCATTCTGTGAAACTGCTTTCTGATCTGTACATTCGTCTTACAGAGTAGATCCTTATTTTTTGATGGAGCAGTTTGAAACACTCTTTTTGTGGAATCTGCAAGTGTAAATTTGAGAAAATTGAGGCCTATGTTGAAAAATGAATTATCTTCCCATAAAACTACACGGAAGCATTCTGTGAAACTACTTTTGTCTTCTGTGCATTCAACTAACAGAATTGAACCTTAGTTTTGATTGAGCAGTTTTGAAACACTCTTTTTGTAGAATCTGCATGTGTACATTTGGAGAACATTGAGGCCTATGGTGAAAAAAGAAATATCTTCCCCAAAAAACTGAAGGGAATCATTCTGTGAAGCTTCTTCCTGATCTGTGCCTTCAACTAACAGAGTTTAACCTTAGTTTGATTGATCAGATTTGAAACACTCCATTTGTAGGATCTGCAATTGGACATGTGAAGCATATTGAGTCCTACGGTGAAAAACGAAATATCTTCCACTAAAAACTACACAGAAGCCTTCTGTGAATCTTCTTTCTGATCTGTGCATTCAACTAGCAGAGTTGAACGTTACTTTCGAATCACCAGTTTTGAAACTTCCTATTTGTAGAATCTGCAAGTTGACATTTGGAGAACATTGAGGCCTACATTGAAAGACGAAATATCTTCCCATAAAGACTACACAGAAGCATTCTGTGAAACTACTTTCTATTCTGTTCATTCAACTCACAAAGTAGAACCTTTCCTTTTGCTGAGCAGATTTGAAACATGCTTTTTGCAGAATCTGCAAGTGGACATTTGGAGCGCTTTGAGGTGTATCGTGGAAAAAGTTATATCTTCAAATAAAAACTACACAGAAGCATTCTGTGAAACTACTTTCTGACCTGTGCACTCAACTCACTAAGTTGAAGCTTTCTTTTGATTGAACTGTATTGAAACACACTGTTTGTAGAATCTACAAGGGGATATTAGGAGAATATTGAGGCATATGGAGTAAAAGGAAATACCTTCCCCTTAATACTACGGAGAAGCATTCTGTGAAACTACTTTCTGATCTGTGCATTCATCTAACAGAGTATAACGTTTGTTTTGATTGAGCAGTTATGAAACACCCTTTTTGTAGAATCTGCAAGTGGACATTTGGAGATCTTTGAGGCTTATGGTGAAAAACGAAATATCTTCAAGTAAAAACTACACAGAATACTTCTGTTAAATTTGTTTCTATTCTCTGCTTTCATCTCACAGTGTTAAATCTTTCTTTTGATTAGGTAGTTTTGAAACACTCTTTCTGTATAAACTGCAAGTGGACATTTGGATCGCTTTGAGGCACATGGTGGAAAAAGGAATATCTTCAAATAAAAACTACAGTGAAGAATTCTGTGAAACTACTTTCTGATCTGTGCATTCCTCTAACGGACTAGATCCTTATATTTGATTGAACAGTTTTGAAACACACTTTTTGGAGAATCTGCAAGTGGACATTTGGAGAACATTGAGTCCTATGGTAAAAAAAGAAATATCTTCCCATAAAAACTACATGGAAGCATTCTGTGAAACTTCTTTCTGATTTGTGCATTCAACTAACAGAGTTTAACCTTAGTTTTGACTGAGCAGTTTTGAAAGACTACATTTGTAGAAACTACAAGTGGACATTTGGAGAATGTTTAGGCCTATGGTGAAAAACGAAATATCCTCCTCTAAAAACTACACGGAAGCATTCTGTGAATCTTCTTTCTGATCTGTGCATTCAACTAACAGCGTTGAAACTTACATTTCATTGAGCAGTTTTGAAACACTCTTTTTTTAGAATCTGCAAGTGGACATTTGGAGAACATTGAGGCCTATGGTGAAAAAAGAAATATCTTCCCCTAAAAACTACGTGGAAGCATTCTGTGAAACTTCTTTCTGATCTGTGCATTCAACTAACAGTGGTTAACCTTACTTTTGATTGAGCAGTTTTGAAACACTCTTTCTGTATAAACTGCAATTGGACAGTTGGAGCTCTTTGAGGCCTATCGTTGAGAAAGTAACATCTTCAAATAAAACTACACAGAAGCATTCTGTGAAACTTGTTTCTTATCTGTGCAGTCAACTAACAGAGTCGAACCTTACTTTTGATAGAGCAGTTTTGAAACACTCTTTTAGTAGAATCTGCAAGTGAACATTTGGAGAGTATTGAGGCCTATGGTTAAAAAAGAAATATCTTCCGTTAAAAACTACATGGAAGCATTCTGTGAAATTCTTTCTGATCTGTGCATTCAACTAACAGAGTTAAACCTTAGGATTGATTGAGCAGTTTTGAAACCCTCTATTTGTAGTAACTGCAAGTGGACATTTGGAGAACATTTAGGCCAATGGTGATAAACGAAATATCTTCCCCTAAAAACTGCACGGAAGCATTCTGTGAAACCTCTTTCTAATCTGTGCATTCAACTAACGGAGTTGAACCTTACTTTTGATTGAACAGTTTTGAAACACATTATTTCTAGAATCTGCAAGTGGACATTTGGAGAACATTGAGGCCTATGGTGAAAAATGAGATATCTTTTCCTAAAAACTACACAGGAGCATTCTGTGAAACTCCTTACTATTCTGTTCATTCATCTCACAAATAAGAACCTTTCTTTTGATAGAGCAGTTTTGATACACTCTTTTTGTAGAATCTGCAATTCGACTTTTGGAGCCCTTGAGGCCTATCATGGAAAAAGTTATATCTTCAAATAAAAATTACACAGAAGCATTCTGTGAAACTACTTTCTGATCTGTGCATTCATATAACTGAGTTGAGCCTTTCTTTTGATTAAGCTGTTTTGAAACACTCTTTTTGGAGAATCTATAAGGGGGTATATGGAGAATATTGGGGCATACAGTGTAAAACGAAATATCTTCCCCTTAAAACTACACAGAAGCATTCTGTGAAACTACTTTCTGATCTATGCATTTATCTAACTGAGTTGAACCTTTGTTTTGATTGAGCTGTTTTGAAACACTCTTTTTGGAGAATCTGGAAGGAGATATATTGAGAATATTGAGGCATACGGTGTAAAACAAAATATCTTCCCCTTAAAACTACACAGAACTATTCTGTGAAACTACTTTCTGATCTGTGCATTCATCTAACTGAGTTGAACCTTTCTTTTCATTGTGTAGTCTTGAAACACTCTTTTTGTAGAATCTGCAACTGGACATTTGGAGATCTATGCGGCCTATGGTGAAAAAAGAAATATCTTTAAGTAAATACTATACAGAATACTTCTGTGAAATTTCTTTCTATTATCTGCATTCATCTCACTGTGTTGAACCTATCTTTTGATTGGGTAGTTTTGTAACACTCTTTGTATAAACTGGAAAGGGACATTTATAGTGCTTTTAGGCCTTTCATGAAAAAAGGAATATCTTCAAATAAAAACTACACAGAAGTATTCTGTGAAACTTCTTTCTGTTCTGTGCATTCAACTAACAGAGTAGAACCTTACTTTTGATGCAGCAGTTTTGAAACACTCTTTGTAGTATCTGCAAGTGGACATATGGAGAACATTGAGGCCTATGGTGAAAAAACAAATATCTTAAGATAAAAACTACACGGAAGCATTCTGTGAAATTATTTCTCAACTGTGAAATCAACAGAGTTTAACCTTAGTTTTGATTTAGCAGTTTTTAAATACTCTATTAGTAGAAACTACAATTGGACATTTGGAGAACATTGAGGCCTATGGTGGAAAACGAAATATCTTCCCATAAAAACTACACAGAAGCATTCTGTGAAACTTCTTTCTCATCTGTGCATTCATCTAACAAAGTTCATCCTTACTTTTGATTGAGCAGTTTTGAAACTCTCTATTTGTATAATCTGCAAGGGGAGATATGGAGAATTTTGAGGCCTACGGTGAGAGACGAAATAGCTTCCCCTAAAAACTACACAGCAGCATTCTGTGAATCTTCTTTCTGAACTGTGGATTCTTCCAACAGAGTTGAACCTTACTTTTGATTGAGCAGTTTTGAAACACTCTTTCTGTAAAAACTGCAAGTGGACATTTGGAGAACATTGAGGCCTGTGAAACATCTTTCTGATCTGTTCATTCAAATAACGGAGTTGAACTTTAGTTTGAGCAGTTTTGGAAATCTCTCTTTGAAGAAACTGCAAGTGGACATTTTGTGAACTTTGAGGAATATGGTGAAAAAAGAAATATCTTGCACTAAAAACTACACGGAAGCATTCTGAGAAACTTCTTTCTGATCTGTGCATTCAATTAAGAGAGTTTAACCTTACTTGTGATTGAGCAGTTTTGAAACACTCTTTCTGTTTGAACTGCAAGTGGACATTTAGAGAACTTTGAGACCAATGGTGAAAAAAGAAATAACTTCTCATAAAAACTGCACGGAAGCATTCTGTGAAACATCTTTCTGATCTCTGAATTCAACCAACGGAGTTGAACCTTACTTTTGATTGAGCAGTTTTGAAACACTGTATTTGTAGAATCTGCAAGGGGATATTTGGAGAACATTGAGGCCTATGGTGAAAAACGAAATATCCTCCCCTAAAAACTACACAGAAGCATTCTGTGAATGTTCTTTCTCATCTGTGCATTCAACTAACAGAGTGAACCTTACTTTTGATTGAGTTGTTTTGAAACACTCTCTCTGTATAAACTACATGTGGAAAATTGGAGCGTTTTGAGGCCTATCGTTGAAAAACGAATATCTTCAAATAAAAACCACACAGAAGGATTCTGTGAAACTTGTATCTGATCTGTGCATTCAACTAAGAGAGTTGAACCTTACTTTGGATTTAGCAGTTTTGAAACACTCTTTTGTAGAACCTGCAAGTGGACATTTGTGAACATAGAGGCCTATGGTGAAAAAGGAAATTCCTTACCCTAAAAACTACGCGAAAGCATTCAGTGAAACTTCTTTCTGATCTGCTCATTCAACTAACAGAGTTTAACCTTACTTTTGATTGAGCAGTTTTCAAACCCTCTTTCCGTATAAACTGCAAGTGGACATGTGGAGAACATTGAGGCATATCGTGAAAGACGAAATATCTTCCCATAAAAATTGCATGGAAGCATTCTGTGAAACTTCTTTCTGATCTGTGCACTCAACTAAAGGAGTTGAACCTTACTTTTGATTGAGCAGTTGTGAAACACTCTATTTGTTGAATCCACAAATGTACATTTGGAGAATATTGAGGTCTATGGTGGAAAACGAAATATTTCCTCTAATACTGCACGGAAGCATTCTGTGAAACTTCTTTCTGATCTGTGCATTCAACTAACAGAGTTGAAACTTACTTTTGATTGAGCAGTTTTGAAACACTCTTTCTGTATAACCTGCAAGTGGTCATTTGGAGCGATTTGAGGCCTGTCGTGGAAAAAGAAATATCTTCAATTAAGAACTACACAGAAGCATTCTGTGAAACTTCTTTCTGATCTGTGCATTCAACTAACGGAGTTGAACCTAACTTTTGTTAGAGCAGTTTTGAAACTCTCTATTTGTATAATCTGCAAATGGACATTTGGAGAACGTTTAGGCCTATGGTGAAAAAAGAAATATCTTACACTAAAAACTACACGGAAGCATTCTGAGAAACATCTTTCTGATCGGTTCATTCAATTAACAGAGTTTAACCTTACATTAGATTGAGCAGTTTTGAAACACTCCATTTGTAGCATCTGCAAGTCGATATTTGGAGAACATTGAGGCCTATGGTGAAAAAAGAAATATCGTCCCCTTCTACTGCACGGAAGCATTCTGTGAAACTTCTTTCTGATCTGTGCATTCAACTAACAGAGTTGAACCTTACTTTTGATTAAGGAGTTTTGAAACACTCTTTCCGTAAAAACTGCAAGTGGACATTTGGAGCACTTTGAAGCCTATAGTGGAAAAAGGAATATCTTCAAATAAAAACTACACAGAAGCATTCTGCGAAAGTTCTTTCTCATCTGTGCATTCAACTAACAGAGTTGAACCTTACTTTTGATTGAGGAGTTTTGAAACACTCTTTCTGTATAAACTGCAAGTGGACATTTGGAGTATTATGCGACCTATTGGGGAAAAAGGAATATCATCAAATAAAAACTACACCGAAGCATTCTGTGAAACTTCTTTCCGATCCGTGCATTCAACTAACAGAGTTGAACCTTACTTTTGATGGAGCAGATTTGAAACCCTCTTTCTGTAGAAACTGCAAGTGGACATTTTGAGCGCTATGAGGCCTATTGTGGAAAAAGGAACATCTTCAAATAAGAACTACACAGAAGCCTTCTGTGAAAGTTATTTCCGATGTGTGCATTCAACCTACAGAGTTGAACCCTACTTTTGATTGAGGAGTTTTGAAACATTCTTTCTGTATAAACTGCAAGGGAACATTTGCAGTGCTGCGCAGCCTATTGTGGAAAAAGGAATATTTTCAAATAAAAACTACACAGAAGCATTCTGTGAAACTTCTTTCTGATCTGTGCATTCAACTAACAGAGTTGAATATTTTTTTGATTGAGCAGTTTAGAAACACCCTATTTGTTGAATCTGCAGGTGGACATTTGGAGAACATTGAGGCCTACTGTAAAAACGAAATTTCTTCCCCTAAAAAATACACAGAATCATTCTGTGAAACTTCTTTCTGATCTGTGCATTCAACTAACATAGTTGAACGTTTGTTTTCATTGAGCAGTTTTGAAACACTCTATTTGTTGAATCTGCAGTTGGACATTTGGTGAACATTGAGGCCTACTGGGAAAAACGAAATTTCTTCCCCTAAAAAATGCACAGAAGCATGCTGTGAAACTTCTTTCTGATCTGTGCATTCAACTAACGGAGTTGAACCTAACTTTTGTTTGAGCAGTTTTGAAACGCTCTATTTGTAGAATCTGCAAATGGACATTTGGAGAACTTTGAGGACTATGGTGAAAAAAGAAATATCTTACCCTAAAAATTACATGGAAGCATTCTGAGAAACATCTTTCTTATCTGTGCATTCAATTAACAGAGTTTAACCTTACATTTGATTGAGCAGTTATGAAACACTATTTGTAGCATCTGCCAGTGGACATTTGGAGGTCATTGAGGCCTATGGTGAATAAAGAAATATCGTCCCCTTCTACTCACGGAAGCATTCTGTGAAACTTCTTTCTGATCTGTGCATTCAACTAACAGAGTTGAATCTTACTTTTCATAGAGGAGTTTTGAAACACACTTTCTGTATAAACTGCAAGTGTACATTTGGAGCGCTATGAGGCCTATCATCGAAAAAAGAATATCTTCAAATAAAAATTACACAGAAGCATTCTCTGAAACTTCCTTCTGGTCTGTGCATTCAACTAACAGAGTTGAAAGTTACTTTTGATTCAGGAGTTTTGAAACACTCTTTCTGTAGAAACTGCAAGTGGACATTTGGAGTGCTATGTGGCTTATCAAGAAATAGGAATATGTTCAAATAAAAACTACACAGAAGCATTCTGTGAATCTTATTTCTGATCTGTGCATTCAGCTAACAGAGTTGAAATTTACTTTTTATTGAGGAGTTTTGAAACACACTTTCTGTATAAACTGCTAGTGGACATTTGGAGAGCTTTGAAGCCTAATGTGGAAAAAGGAATACCTTCAAATAAAAACTACACAGAAGCATTCTGCGAAACTACTTTGTGATCTGTGCATTCAACTAACAGAGTTGAATCTTACTTTTGATTGAGGAGTCTTGAAACACTCTTTGTGTATAAACTGCAGGTGGCCATTTGGAGCGCTATGAGGCCTACTGTGGAACAAGGAATGTCTTCAAATAAAAAGTACACAGAAGCATTCTGTGAAACTTCTTTCTGATCTGTGCATTCAACTAACGGAGTTGAACCTTATTTTTGATTGAGCAGTTTTGAAGCATTCTATTTGTAGAATATGCAAGTGGACATTTCAAGCGCTTTGAGGCCTATCGTGGAAAAAGGAATATCTTCAAATAAAAACTACACAGAAGCATTCTACGAAACTTCTTTCTGATCTCTGCATTCAACTAACAGAGTTGAACCTTACTTTTGATTGAGCAGTTTTCAAACACGCTTTCTGTATAAACTGCAAGTGGACAATTGGAGTGCTAAGAGGTCTATCTTAGAAAATGGAATATCTTCAAATAAAAACTACATAGAAGCATTCTGTGAAACTTCATTCTGATCTGTGCATTCAACTAACAGAGTTTAACATTATTTTCATTCATGAGTTTTGTAACAGTCTTTCTGTATAAACTGCTAGTGGACATTTGTAACGTTATGTGACTTATTGGGGAAAACGGAATATCTTCCAATAAAAACTACACAGAAGCATTCTGTGACACTTCTTTCTCATCTGTACATTCAACAAACAGAGTTCAAACTTACTGTTCATTGAGGAGTTTTGAAAAACTCTTTCTGGGTAAACTGCAAGTGGACATTTGGAGCGTTACGCAACCTATTGGGGGAAAAAGGAATATTTTCAAATAAAAATTACACAGAAACGTTCTGTGAAACTTCTTTCCCATCTGTGCATTCAACTAACAGATTTGAACCTTACTTTTGATGGAACAGATTTGAAACACTCTTTCTGTATAAACTGCAAGTGGACATTTTGAGCGCTATGAGGCCTATCTTGGAAAAAGGAATATCTTCAAATAAAAACTACACAGAAGCATTCTGTGAAACTTCTTTCTGATCTGTGCATTCAACTAACAGAGTTGAACCTTACTTTTGAATGAGAAGTTTTGAAACACTCTTTCTGTATAAACTGCAATTGGACATTTGGAGCGCTATGAGGCCTATCTTCGAAAAAGGAATGTCTTCAAATAAAAACTACACAGAAGCATTCTGTGAAACTACTTTCTGATCTGTGCATTCAGCTAACAGGGTGAAACTTACTTTTGATTGAGGAGTTTTGAAACACTCTTTCTGTAGAAACTGCAAGCGGACATTTGGAACTCTAGGGGGCCTATCGTGGAAAAAGGAATGTCTTCAAATAAAAACTACACAGAAGCATTCTGTGAAACTTCTTTCTGATCCATGCATTCAACTATCAGACTTGAACCTTACTTTTGATGGAGGAGTTTTGAAACACTCTCTCTGTGGAAACTGCAAATGGATATTTGGAGCGCTATGAGGCCTATCGCTGAAAAATTAATACCTTCAAATAAAAACGACACAGATGCATTCTGTGAAACTTCTTTCTGATCTGTGCATTGAACTAACATAGTTGACCCTTACTTTTGATGGAGAAGATTTGAAACACTCTTTCTGTAGAAACTGCAAGTGGACATTTGGAGCGCTATGAGGCCTATCGTGGAAAAAGGAATATCTTCAAATCAATACTACACAGAAGCATTCTGTGAAACTTCTTTCTGATCTGTGCATTCAGCTAACAGAGTTAAAGCTTACTTTTGATTGAGGAGTTTTGAAACAGTCTTTCTGTAGAAACTGCAAGTGGATATTTGGAGCGCTAGGCAGCCTATCGTTGAAAAAGAAATATCTTCAAATAAAAACTACACAGAAGCATTTTGCGAAACTTCTTTCTGATCTGTGCATTCAAGTAACAGAGTTGAAACTTACTTTTGATTGAGGAGTTTTGAGACACTCTTCCTGTAGAAACTACAAGTGGACATTTGGAGCATTACACGGCCTGTCGTGGAAAAAGGAATAACTTCAAATAAAAACTACACAGAAGCATTCTGTGAAACTTCTTTCTTATCAGTGCATTCAAATAACAGTTGAACCTTACTTTTGATTGAGGAGTTTTGAAACACTCTTTCTGTAGAAAATGCTTTTGGACATTTGGAGCGCTAAGAGGCCTATCGTGGAAAAAGGAATATCTTCAAATAAAAACTATGCAGAAGCATTCTGTGAAACTTCTTTCTGATCTTTGCATTCAACTATCAGAGTTGAACTTTACTTTTGATTGAAGAGAATTGAAACACATTTTCTGTAGAAACTGCAAGTGGACATTTGGAGCGCTACACGGCCTATTGTGGAAAAAGGAATCTCTTCAAATAGAAACTACACAGAAGCATTCTGCGAAACTTATTTCTGATCTGTGCATTCAGCTAAGAGAGTTGAACCTTCCTTTTGATTGAGGAGTTTTGAAACAATCTTTCTGTAGAAACTGCTACTGGATATTTGGAGAGTTATGAGTCCTATTGCAGAAAAAGAAATATCTACAAATAAAAACTACACAGATGCATTCTGTGAATCTTCTTTGTGATCTGTGCATTCAACTAACAGAGTTGAACCTTCCTTTTGCTGGAGGAGTTTTGAAAAGCTCTTTCTGTAGAAACTGAAATTGGACATTTGGAGCTCTATGAGGCCTATCTTGGAAAAAGGAATATCTTCAAATAAAGACTACACAGAAGCATTCTGTGAAGCTTCTTTCTGATCTGTTCATTCAACTAACAGAGTTTAAACATGCTTTAGATTTAGGAGATTTGAAACACTCTTTCTGTAGAGATAGCAAGTGGACATTTGGAGCGTTACACGGCCTATAGTGGAAAAAGGAATATTTCTAAATAAAAAATACACAGAAGAATTCTGTGAAACTTCTTTCTGATCTGTGTATTCAACCAACAGAATTGAAGCTTACTTTTGATTGAGGAGTTTTGAAACACTCTGTAGAAACTGCAAGTTGACATTTGAAGTGCTATGAGGCCTATTGTGGAAAAAGGAATATCTTCAAATAAAAACTAAACAGAAGGATTCTGTGAAACTTCTTTCTGATCTGCACATTCAGCTAACAGAGTTGAACCTTACTTTTGATGGAGGAGTTTTGAAACACTCTTTCTGTAGAAACTGCTATTGGACATTTCGAGCGCTGTGAGGCCTAATGTGGAAAAAGGAATAACTTCAATTAAAAACTACACAGTAGCATTCTGTGAAACCTCTTTCTGATCTGTGCATTCCACTCACAGAGTTGAACCTTACTTATCATGGAGGAGTTTTGAAACACTCTTTCTGTAGAAACTGCAAGTGTACATTTGGAGCGCTATGAGGCCTATCATGGAAAAAGGAATATCTTCAAATAAAAACTACAAAGAAGCATTCTGTGGAACTTCTTTTGGATATGTGCATTCAACTATCAGACTTGAACCTTACTTTTGATGCAGGAGTTTTGAAACACTCTTTCTGTAGAAAGTGCGCCTGGATACTTGGAGCACTATGAGGCCTATCACGGAAAAAGGAATATCTTCAAATAAAAACTACACAGAAGCATTCTGTGAAACTACTTTCTGATCTGTTCATTAAGCTAATAGGGTTGATCACTACTTTTGATTGAGGAGTTTTAAAACACTCTTTCTGTAGAAACTGTAAGTGGACATTTGGAGCGCTAAGCGGCCTATCACAGAAAAAAGAATATGTTCAAATAAGAACTTCACAGAAGCATTCTGTGAAACTCTTTTCTGATCTGTGCATTCAACTAACATAGGTGAACCTTAATTTTGATTGAGGAATTCTGAAACACTCTTTCTGTAGAAACTGGAAGTGGACATTCAGAGTGCTAAGGGACCTATAGTGGAAAAGGAAATATCTTCAAATAAATACTACACAGAAGCATGCTGTGAAATCCGTTTCTGATCTGTGCATTCAACTAACAGAGTTGAACCTTACTTTTGATTGAGGTGTTTTGAAACACTCTTTCTGTAGGAACTGCAAGTGGACATTTGGAGCGCTACGCGACCTTTCATGGAAAAAGGAATATTTTCAAAAAAAACTACACAGAAGCATTCTGCGAAACTTCTTTCTTATCTGTGCATTCAATTAACAGTTGAGCCTTACTTTTCATGGAGGTGTTTTGAAACACTCTTTCTGTAGAAACTGCAAGTGTACATTTGGAGCGCTATGAGGCCTATCATGGAAAAAGGAATATCTTCAAATAAAAACTACAAAGAAGCATTCTGTGGAACTTCTTTTGGATATGTGCATTCAACTATCAGACTTGAACCTTACTTTTGATGCAGGAGTTTTGAAACACTCTTTCTGTAGAAAGTGCGCCTGGATACTTGGAGCGCTATGAGGCCTATCACGGAAAAAGGAATATCTTCAAATAAAAACTACACAGAAGCATTCTGTGAAACTACTTTCTGATCTGTGCATTAAGCTAATAGGGTTGATCATTACTTTTGATTGAGGAGTTTTAAAACACTCTTTCTGTAGAAACTGTAGGTGGACATTTGGAGCGCTAAGCGGCCTATCACGGAAAAAAGAATATGTTCAAATAAGAACTTCACAGAAGCATTCTGTGAAACTCTTTTCTGATCTGTGCATTCAGCTAACAGAGTTGAAGCTTACTTTTGATTGAGGAGCTTTGAAACAGTCTTCCTGTAGAAACTACAAGTGGACATTTGGAGCGCTACGTGGCCTATCATGGAAAATGGAATATCTTCACATAAAAACTATACAGAAGCATTCTGTGAAACTTCTTTCTGATCTGTGCATTCAACTAACAGAGTTGAACCTTACTTTTGATTGAGGTGTCTTGAAACACTCTTTCTGTAGGAACTGCAAGTGGACATTTGGAGCGCTACGCGACCTTTCATGGAAAAAGGAATATTTTCAAAAAAAACTACACAGAAGCATTCTGCGAAACTTCTTTCTTATCTGTGCATTCAATTAACAGTTGAGCCTTACTTTTCATGGAGGCGTTTTGAAACACTCTTTCTGTAGAAACTGCAAGTGGACATTTGGAGCGCTATGAGGCCTATCGTGGAATAAGGAATTTCTTCAAATACAAACTGCAAAGAAGCATTCCGTGATACTTCTTTCTGATCTGTGCATTCAGCTATCAGACTTGAACCTTACTTTTGATGGGGGAGTTTTGAAACACTCTTTCTGTAGAAAGTTCATGTAGATATTTGGAGCCCTATTAGGCCTATCACGGAAAAAGGAATATCTTCAAATAAAAACTACACAGAAGCATTCTGTGAAACTTCTTTCTGATCTGTGTATTCAGCTAATAGGGTTGATCCTTACTTTTGATTGAGGAGTTTTGAAACACTCTTTCTGTAGAAATTGCAAGTGGACATTTGGAGCGCTAAGCAGCCCATCACGGAAAAAAGAATATCTTCAAATAAAAACTTCAAAGAAGCATTCTGTGAATCTTCTTTCTGATCTGTGCATTCAACTAACAGAGTTTAACCTTACTTTTGATTGAGGAGTTTTGAAACACTCTTTCTGTAGGAACTGCAAGTGGACATTTGCAGCGCTATGAGGCGTATCGTGGAAAAAGGATTATCTTCAAATAAAAACTACGCAGAAGCATTCTGTGAAACATTTTTCTGATCTTTGCATTCAACCAACAGAGTTGAACCTTTCTTTTGATGGAGGAGCTTTCAAACACTCTTTCTGTAGAAACTGTAAGTGGATATTTGGAGCGCTATGAAGCCTATCGTAGAAAAAGGAATATCTTTAAAAAAACTACACAGAAGCACTCTGTGAAACTTCTTTCTGATCTGTGCATTCAACTAACAGAGTTGAACCTTACTTTTCATTGAGGAGTTTTGTCTCACTCTTTCTGTGTAAACTGCAAGTGGACATTTGGAGCGCTATGCAGCCTATCATGGAGAAAGAATTATCTTCAAATAAAACTACACAGAAGCATTCTGTGAAAATTCTTTCTGATCTGTACATTCAACTAACAGAATTGAACCTTAGCTTTGATGGAGGAGTTTTGTAACACTCTTTCTGTAGAAACTGCAAGTGGACATTTGGAGCGCTATGAGGCCTATCGTGGAAAAAGGACTATCTTCCAATAAAAACTTCACAAAACCATTCTGTGAAACTTCTTTCTGATCTTTACATTTAAATAGCAGTGTTTAAACTTACTATTCATTGAAGAGTTTTGATACACTCATTCTGTAGAAACTGCAAGTGGATATTTGGAGCACTAAGAGGACTATCACGGAGAAAGGAATTTCTTCAAATAAAAACTACACAGAGGCCTTCTGTTAAACTTCTTTCTGATCTGTGCATACAACTAACAGAGTTGAACCTTACTTTTGAAAGAGGAGTTTTGAAACACTCTTTCTGCATAAACTGCATGTGGATATTTGGAGTACCATGAGGCCTATGGTGGAAAAAGGAATATCTTCAAATAAAAACTACACAGAAGCATTCTGTGAAACTTCTGTCTGATCTTTACATTCAACTAACGGAGTTAAACCTTACTTTTAATTTAGGAGTTTTGAAATACTCTTTCTGTGTAAACAGCAAGTGGACATTTGGAGCGTTATGGGGTCTATCGTGGAAAAAGTAATATCTTCAAATAAAAACTACACAGAACCACTCTGTGAAACTTCTTTCTGATCTGTGCATTCAACTAATGGAGTTGAACTGTATTTTTTATTGAGGAGTTTTGAAACACTCTTTCGGTAGAAACTGCAAATGGACATTTGGAGCGCTACGTAGTCTTTCGTGGAAAAAGGACTAACTTCAAATAAAAACTACACAGAAGCATTCTGTGAAACTTCTTTCTGATCTGTGCATTCAACTATCAGACTTAAACCTTACTTTGGATGGAGGTGTTATGAAACACTCTTTCTGTAGAAAGTGCACATGGATATTTGGAGCGCTATGAGGCCTATCACAGAAAAACGAATATCTTAAAATAAAAACTACAGATGAGCATTCTGTGTAACTTCTTTCTGATCTGTGCATTGAACTAACAGAGTTGAACCTTACTTTTGATTGAGCAGTTTTGAAACACTCCTTCTGTAGAAACTTCAAGTTGATATTTGGAGCGCAATGAGGCCTATCGCCGAAAAATTAATATCTTCAAATAAAAACGACACAGATGCATTCTGTGAAACTTCTTTCTGATCTGTGCATTCAACAAACAGAGTTGTACCTTACTTTTGATTGAGGAGTTTTGAAACACTGTTTCTGTAGAAACTGCAAGTGGATATTTGGAGCTCTATGAGGCCTCTGGTGCAAAAAGGAATATCTTCAAATAAAAACTACACAAAAGCATACTGTGAAACTTCTTTCTGATCTGTACATTCAGCTAGCAGAGTTGAAACTTACTTTTGATTGAGGAGGTTTGAAACACGGTTTCTGTAGAAACTTCAAGTGGATATTTGGAGCGCTATGAGGCCTATCACAGAAAAAGGAATATCTTCAAATAAAAACTTCAAAGAAGCATTCTGTGAAACTTCTTTCTGATCTGTGCATTCAACTAACAGAGTTGAACCTTACTTTTGATTGAGGAGTTCTGAAACACTCTTTCTGTAGAAACTGCAAGTGGACCTTCCGAGCGCTAAGTGGGCTATAGTGGAAAAAGATGTATCTTCAAATTAAAACTACACAGAAGCATTGTGCAAAACTTCTTTATGTTCTGTACATTCAAGTAAAGGAGTTAAAGCTTACTTTTGATTGAGCAGTTCTGAAACATTCTTTCTGTAGAAACTGCAAGTGGATATTCGGACCCCTAAGGGGCCAACAGTGGAAAAAGGAATATGTTCAAATAAAAACTACACAGAAGCATTGTGCGAAACTACTTTCTGTTCTGTGCACTCAACTAACAGAGTTGAAGCATACTGCCGATTGAGCAGTTCTGAAACACTCTTTCTGTAGAAACTGGAAGTGGGCATTCAGAGAGCTAACACGCCTACAGTGGAAAAAGGAATATCTTCAAGTAAAAACTATACAGAAGCATTCTGAGAAACTTCTTTCTGTTCTGTGCATTCAAATAACAGAGTTTAACCTTACTTTTGATTGAGCTGTTCTGAAACACTCTTTCTGTAATAACTGCAATTGGAGATTCGGAGCACTAAGGGGCATATAGTGGAAAAAGGAATATCTTCCAACAAAACTACACAGGGGCAGTCTGCGAAACTTCTTTCTGTTCTCTGCATTCAAGTAACAGTGTTTAACATTAATTTTGATTGAGCTGTTCTGAAACACTCTTTCTGTAGAAACTGCAAGTGGACATATGGAGCGCTAAGTGGCGTATAGTGGAAAAAGAGATATCTTCAAATAAAAACTACACAGAAGCATTGTGCCAAATTACGTTCTCTTCTGTGCATTCAACTAAGAGCGTTGAACACTATATTTGATTGAGCAGTTCTGAAACTCTCTTTCTGTAGGAAGTGCAAGTCGACATTCGGAGCAATAAGGGGCCTGTACTGGAGAAAGTAACATCTTCAAATACAAAGTAAACAGAAGCATTCTGGGAAACTTTTTTCTGTTCTGTGCATTCAACTAACGGAGTTGAAGTTTACCTTTGATTCAGCAGCTCTCAAACACTCTTTCTGTAGAAACTGCAAGTGGACATTCCTAGCACTAAAGGGCCTATAGTGGAAAAAGGAATATCCTCAAATTAACAACTACACAGAAGCATTCTGCGAAACTTCTTTCTGTTCTGTGCATTCAACTGAGGGAGTTGAAGTTTACCTTTGCGTCAGCAGCTCTGAAACACTCTTTCTGTAGAAACTGCAGGTGGACATTCCTAGTGCTAAGGGACCTATAGTGGAAAAAGGAATATCCTCAAATATAAACTACACAGAATCATTCTGTGAAACATCGTTCTGTTCTGTGCATTCAACTAACAGAGTTTAAACTTAATTTTGATTGAGCTGTTCTGAAACACTCTTTCTGTAGAAACTGCAAGTGGACATTCCGAGCGCTAAGTGGCCCATAGTGGAAAAGGATATACCTACAAATTAAAACTACACAGATGCATTGTGCAAAACTTCTTTATGTTCTGTATATTCAACTAAAGGAGTTAAAGCTTACTTTTGATTTAGCAGTTCGGAAACATTCTTTCTGTAGAAACTGCAAGTGGACATTCGAAGTGCTAAGGGGGCTATCGTGTTAAAAGGAACATCTTCAAATAAAAACTACACGGAAGCATTGTGCGAAACTACTTTCTGTTCTGTGCATTCAACTAACAGAGTTGAAACCTACTTTTGATTGAGCAGTTCTGAAACATTCTTTCTGTAAAAACTACAAGTGGACATTCAGAGAGCTAAGGGGCCTACAGTGGCAAAAGGAATATCTTCAAATAACAACTACAAAGAAGCATTCTGCGAAACTTCTTTCTGTTCTGTGCACTCAACTGACAGAGTTGAAACAAACTGTTGATAGAGCAGTTCTGAAACACTCTTTCTGTGGAAACTGCAGGTGGACATTCGTAGAGCAAAGGGGCATATAGTGGAAAAAGGAGAATCTTCCAATAAAAACTACACAGCAGCATTCTACGAAACTTCTTTCTGTTCTGTGCATTCAATTAAAAGAGTTGAACCTTACATTTGATTGAGCAGTTCTGAAACGCTCTTTCTGTAGAAACTGCAATTGGACCTTCCGAGCGCTAAGTGGGCTATAGTGGAAAAAGATGTATCTTCAAATTAAAACTACACAGAAGCATTGTGCAAAACTTCTTTAAGTTCTGTACATTCAAGTAAAGGAGTTAAAGCTTACTTTTGATTGAGCAGTTCTGAAACATTCTTTCTGTAGAAACTGCAAGTGGATATTCGGACCCCTAAGGGGCCAACAGTGGAAAAAGGAATATGTTCAAATAAAAACTACACAGAAGCATTGTGCGAAACTACTTTCTGTTCTGTACACTCAACTAACAGAGTTGAAGCATACTGCCGATTGAGCAGTTCTGAAACACTCTTTCTGTAGAAACTGCAAGTGGACATTCAGAGAGCTAATGGGCCTACAGTGGAAAAAGGAATATCTTCAAGTAAAAACTATACAGAAGCATTCTGAGAAACTTCTTTCTGTTCTGTGCATTCAAATAACAGAGTTTAATCTTACTTTTGATTGAGCTGTTCTGAAACACTCTTTCTGTAGTAACTGCAATTGGAGATTCGGAGCACTAAGGGGCATATAGTGCAAAAAGGTATATCGTCAAACAAAACTACATAGAAGCAGTCTGCGTAACTTCTTTCTGTTCCGT
Source organism: Symphalangus syndactylus (assembly GCF_028878055.3). Taxonomy (NCBI): domain Eukaryota; kingdom Metazoa; phylum Chordata; class Mammalia; order Primates; family Hylobatidae; genus Symphalangus; species Symphalangus syndactylus. Next base: position 50,530,515 of record NC_072440.2, read on the forward strand.
GCATTCAACTAACAGTATTTAACATTAATTTTGAGCTGTTCTGAAACACTCTTCCTGTAGAAACTGCAAGTGGACATATGGAGCGCTAAGGGGCCTATAGTGGAGAAAGGGATATCTTCAAATAAAAACTACACAGAAGCATTATGCCAAATTACTTTCTGTTCTGTGCATTCACCTAAGAGCGTTGAGCACTACTTTTGATTGAGCAGTTCTGAAACTCTCTTTCTGTAGAAAGTGCAAGTCGACATTCGGAGCACTAAGGGGCCTGTACTGGAGAAAGTAACATCTTCAAATAAAAAGTAAACAGAAGCATTCTGTGAAACTTCTTTCTGTTCTGTGCATTTAACTAACGGAGTTGAACTTTACCTTTGATTCAGCAGCTCTGAAACCCTCTTTCTGTAGAAACTGCTAGTGGACATTCCTAGCGCTAAGGGGCCTATAGTGGAAAAAGGGATATCCTCAAATAAAAACTACACAGAATCATTCTGTGAAACTCCTTTCTGTTCTGTGCATTCAACTAACAGAGTTTAACCTTAATTTTGATTGACGTGTTCTGAAACACTCTTTCTGTAGAAACTGCAAGTGGACATTCCGAGCGCTAAGTGGCCCATAGTGGAAAAAAATATATCTACAAATTAAAACTACACAGAAGCATTGGGCAAAACTTCTTTATGTTCTGTACATTCAACTAAAGGAGTTAAAGCTTGCTTTTGATTTAGCAGTTCGGAAACATTCTTTCTGTCGAAACTGCAAGTGGATATTCAGAGGGCTAAGGGGGCTATAGTGGAACAAGGTACATCTTCAAATAAAAACTACACGGAAGCATTGTGCGAAACTACTTTCTGTTCTGTGCATTCAACTAACAGAGTTGAAACCAACTTTTGATTGAGCAGTTCTGAAACATTCTTTCTCTGGAAACTAGAAGTGGACATTCAGAGAGCTAAGGGGCCTACAGTGGCAAAAGGAATATCTTCAAATAAAAACTACACAGAAGCATTCTGCGAAACTTCTTTCTGTTCTGTGCACTCAACTAACAGAGTTGAAATATACTGTTGTTTGAGCAGTTCTGAAACACTCTTTCTGTTGAAACTGCAAGTGGACAATCGTAGAGCAAAGGGGCATATAGTGGAAAAAGGAGAATGTTCCAATAATAACTAAACAGCAGCATTCTGCGAGCTTCTTTCTGTTCTGTGCACTCAACTAACAGAGTTGAAATATACTCTTGTTTGAGCAGTTCTGAAACGCTGTTTCTGTAGAAACTGCAAGTGGACATTCAGAGAGCTAAGGGGCCTATAGTGGAAAAAGGAATATCCTCAAATAAATACTACACAGAAGCATTCTGTGAAATTTCTTTCTGTTCTGTGCATTCAACTAACAGAGTTTAACCTTACATTTGATTGAGCTGTTCTGGAACACTCTTTCTGTAGTAACTGCAGCTGGAGAGTCAGAGCGCCAAGAGGCCTATAGTGGAAAAAGTAATATCTTCAAATAAAACTACACAGAAGCATTCTGCGAAGATTCTTTCTGTTCTGTGCATTCAATTAAGAGTTGAACCTTACTTTTGATTGAGCAGTTCTGAAACGCTCTTTCTGTAGAAACTGCAAGTGGACCTTCCAAGCGCTAAGTGGGCTATAGTGGAAAAGATGTATCTTCAAATTAAAACTACAGAGAAGCATTGTGCAAAACTTCTTTAAGTTCTGTACATTCAAGTAAAGGAGTTAAAGCTTACTTTTGATTGAGCAGTTCTGAAACATTCTTTCTGTAGAAACTGCAAGTGGATATTCGGACCCCTAAGGGGCCAACAGTGTAAAAAGGAATATGTTCAAATAAAAACTACACAGAAGCATTGTGCGAAACTACTTTCTGTTCTGTGCACTCAACTAACAGATTTGAAGCATACTGCCGATTGAGCAGTTCTGAAACACTCTTTCTGTAGAAACTGCAAGTGGACATTCAGAGAGCTAACGGGCCTACAGTGGAAAAAGGAATATCTTCAAGTAAAAACTATACAGAAGCATTCTGAGAAACTTCTTTCTGTTCTGTGCATTCAAATAACAGAGTTTAATCTTACTTTTGATTGAGCTGTTCTGAAACACTCTTTCTGTAGTAACTGCAATTGGAGATTCCGAGCACTAAGGGGCATTTAGTGGAAAAAGGTATATCTTCAAACAAAACTACACAGAAGCAGTCTGCGTAACTTCTTTCTGTTCCGTGCATTCAACTAACAGTGTTTAACATTAATTCTGAGCTGTTCTGAAACACTCTTTCTGTAGAAACTGCAAGTGGACATTCCGAGCGCTAAGTGGCCTATAGTGGAAAAAGGGATATCTTCAAATAAAAACTACACAGAAGCATTGTGCCAAATTACTTTCTGTTCTGTGCATTCAACTAAGAGCGTTGAACACTACTTTTGATTGAGCAGTTCTGAAACTCTCTTTCTGTAGAAAGTGCAAGTCGACATTCGGAGCACTAAGGGGCCTGTACTGGAGAAAGTAACATCTTCAAATAAAAAGTAAACAGAAGCATTCTGCGAAACTTCTTTCTGTTCTGTGCATTTAACTAACGGAGTTGAACTTTACCTTTGATTCAGCAGCTCTGAAACCCTCTTTCTGTAGAAACTGCTAGTGGACATTCCTAGCGCTAAGGGACCTATAGTGGAAAAAGGAATATCCTCAAATAAAAACTACAGAGAATCATTCTGTGAAACTTCTTTCTGTTCTGTGCATTCAACTAACAGAGTTTAACCTTAATTTTGATTGATCTGTTCTGAAACACTCTTTCTGTAGAAACTGCAAGTGGACATTCCGAGCACTAAGTGGCCTATAGTGGAAAAAGATATATCTACAAATTAAAACTACACAGAAGCATTGTGCAAAACTTCTTTATGTTCTGTACATTCAACTAAAGGAGTTAAAGCTTACTTTTGATTTAGCAGTTCGGAAACATTCTTTCTGTCGAAACTGCAAGTGGATATTCGGAGGGCTACGGGGGCTATAGTGGACCAAGGTACATCTTCAAATAAAAACTACACGGAAGCATTGTGCGAAACTACTTTCTGTTCTGTGCATTCAACTAACAGAGTTGAAACCAACTTTTGATTGAGCAGTTCTGAAACATTCTTTCTCTAGAAACTAGAAGTGGACATTCAGAGAGCTAAGGGGCCTACAGTGGCAAAAGGAATATCTTCATATAAAAACTACGCAGAAGCATTCTGCGAAAATTCTTTCTGTTCTGTGCACTCAACTAACAGAGTTGAAATATACTGTTGTTTGAGCAGTTCTGAAACACTCTTTCTGTTGAAACTGCCAGTGGACAATCGTACAGCAAAGGGGCATATAGTGGAAAAAGGAGAATCTTCCAATAATAACTACACAGCAGCATTCTGCGAAACTTCTTTCTCTTCTGTGCATTCAGTAAACAGAGTTGAACCTTACTTTTGATTGAGCAGTTCTGAAACGCTGTTTCTGTAGAAACTGCAAGTGGACATTGGGAGCGCTAAGGGGCCTATAGTGGAAAAAGGAATATCCTCAAATAAATACTACACAGAAGCATTCTGTGAAACTTCTTTCCGTTCTGTGCATTCAACTAACAGAGTTTAACCTTACATTTGATTGAGCTGTTCTGAAACACTCTTTCTGTAGTAACTGCAGCTGGAGAGTCAGAGCGCCAAGAGGCCTATAGTGGAAAAAGTTATATCTTCAAATAAAACTACACAGAAGCATTCTGCGAAGCTTCTTTCTGTTCTGTGCATTCAACTAACAGAGTTTAACCTTAATTTTGATTGAGCTGTTCTGAAACACTCTTTCTGTAGAAACTGCAAGTGGACTTCCAGAGCGCTAAGTGGGCTATAGTGGAAAAAGATGTATCTTCAAATTAAAACTACACAGAAGCATTGTGCAAAACTTCTTTATGTTCTGTACATTCAAGTAAACGGGTTAAAGCTTACTTTTGATTGAGCAGTTCTGAAACATTCTTTCTGTAGAAACTGCAAGTGGATATTCGGACCCCTAAGGGGCCAACAGTGTAAAAAGGAATATGTTCAAATAAAAACTACACAGAAGCATTGGGCGAAACGACTTTCTGTTCTGTGCACTCAACTAACAGGGTTGAAGCATACTGCCGATTGAGCAGGTCTGAAACACTTTTTCTGTAGAAACTGCAAGTGGGCATTCAGAGAGCTAACGCGCCTACAGTGGAAAAAGGAATATCTTCAAGTAAAAACTATACAGAAGCATTCTGAGAAACTTCTTTCTGTTCTGTGCATTCAAATAACAGAGTTTAACCTTACTTTTGATTGAGCTGTTCTGAAACACTCTTTCTGTAATAACTGCAATTGGAGATTCGGAGCACTAAGGGGCATATAGTGGAAAAAGGAATATCTTCCAACAAAACTACACAGGAGCAGTCTGCGAAACTTCTTTCTGTTCTCTGCATTCAAGTAACAGTGTTTAACATTACTTTTGATTGAGCTGTTCTGAAACACTCTTTCTGTAGAAACTGCACGTGGACATATGGAGCGCTAAGTGGCGTATAGTGGAAAAAGAGATATCTTCAAATAAAAACTACACAGAAGCATTGTGCCAAATTACTTTCTGTTCTGTGCATTCAACTAAGAGCGTTGAACACTATATTTGATTGAGCAGTTCTGAAACTCTCTTTCTGTAGGAAGTGCAAGTCGACATTCGGAGCAATAAGGGGCCTGTACTGGAGAAAGTAACATCTTCAAATACAAAGTAAACAGAAGCATTCTGGGAAACTTCCTTCTGTTCTGTGCATTCAACTAACGGAGTTGAAGTTTACCTTTGATTCAGCAGCTCTGAAACACTCTTTCTGTAGAAGCTGCAAGTGGACATTCCTAGAACTAAAGGGCCTATAGTGGAAAAAGGAATATCCTCAAATTAACAACTACACAGAAGCATTCTGCGAAACTTCTTTCTGTTCTGTGCATTCAACTGAGGGAGTTGAAGTTTACCTTTGAGTCAGCAGCTCTGAAACACTCTTTCTGTAGAAACTGCAAGTGGACATTCCTAGCGCTAAGGGACCTATACTGGAAAAAGGAATATCCTCAAATAAAAACTACACAGAATCTTTCTGTGAAACATCGTTCTGTTCTGTGCATTCAACTAACAGAGTTTAAACTTAATTTTGATTGAGCTGTTCTGAAACACTCTTTCTGTAGAAACTGCAAGAGGACATTACGAGCGCTAAGTGGCCCATAGTGGAACAGGATATATCTACAAATTAAAACTACACAGAAGCATTGTGCAAAACTTCTTTATGTTCTGTACATTCAACTAAAGGAGTTAAAGCTTACTTTTAATTTAGCAGTTCGGAAACATTCTTTCTGTAGAAACTGCAAGTGGACATTCGAAGCGCTAAGGGGGCTATAGTGTTAAAAGGAACATCTTCAAATAAAAACTACACGGAAGCATTGTGCGAAACTACTTTCTGTTCTGTGCATTCAACTAAGAGAGTTGAAACCTACTTTTGATTGAGCAGTTCTGAAACATTCTTTCTGTAGAAACTACAAGTGGACATTCAGAGAGCTAAGGGGCCTACAGTGGCAAAAGGAATATCTTCAAATAAAAACTACACAGAAGCATTCTGCGAAACTTCTTTCTGTTCTGTGCACTCAACTAACAGAGTTGAAACATACTGTTGATAGAGCAGTTCTGAAATACTCTTTCTGTGGAAACTGCAGGTGGACATTCGTAGAGCAAAGGGGCATATAGTGGAAAAAGGAGAATCTTCCAATAAAAACTACACAGCAGCATTCTGCGAAACTTCTTTCTGTTCTGTGCATTCAATTAAAAGAGTTGAACCTTACTGTTGATTGAGCAGTTCTGAAACGCTCTTTCTGTAGAAACTGCAAGTGGACCTTCCGAGCGCTAAGTGGGCTATAGTGGAAAAAGATGTATCTTCAAATTAAAACTACAGAGAAGCATTGTGCAAAACTTCTTTAAGTTCTGTACATTCAAGTAAAGGAGTTAAAGCTTACTTTTGATTGAGCAGTTCTGAAACATTCTTTCTGTAGAAACTGCAAGTGGATATTCGGACCCCTAAGGGGTCAACAGTGGAAAAAGGAATATGTTCAAATAAAAACTACACAGAAGCATTGTGCAAAACTACTTTCTGTTCTATGCACTCAACTAACAGAGTTGAAGCATACTGCCGATTGAGCAGTTCTGAAACATTCTTTCTGTAGAAACTGCAAGTGGACATTCAGAGAGCTAACGGGCCTACAGTGGAAAAAGCAATATCTTCAAACAGAACTACACAGGAGCAGTCTGCGAAACATCTTTCTGTTCTGTGCGTTCAAGTAACAGTGTTTAACATTAATTTTGATTGAGCTGTTCTGAAACACTCTTTCTGTATAACTGCAATTTTACATACGGAGCGCTAAGCAGCCTATAGTGGAAAAAGAGATATCTTCAAATAAATACTACACAGAAGCATTTTTCCAAATTACTTTCTGTTCTGTGCATTCAACTAAGAGCGTTGAATACTCTATTTGATTGAGCAGTTCTGAAACTCTCTTTCTGTAGGAAGTGCAAGTCGACATTCGGAGCAATAAGGGGCCTGTACTGCAGAAAGTAACATCTACAAATACAAAGTAAACAGAAGCATTCTGGGAAACTTCTTTCTGTTCTGTGCATTCAACTAACGGAGTTGAAGTTTACCTTTGATTCAGCAGCTCTGAAACACTCTTTCTCTAGAAACTGCAAGTGGACATTCCTAGCACTAAAGGGCCTATAGTGGAAAAAGGAATATCCTCAAATTAACAACTACACAGAAGCATTCTGCGAAACTTCTTTCTGTTCTGTGCATTCAACTGAGGGAGTTGAAGTTGACCTTTGAGTCAGCAGCTCTGAAACAATCTTTCTGTAGAAACTGCAAGTGGACATTCCTAGCGCAAAGGGACCTATACTGGAAAAAGGAATATCCTCAAATAAAAACTACACAGAATCATTCTGTGAAACATCGTTCTGTTCTGTGCATTCAACTAACAGAGTTTAAACTTAATTTTGATTGAGCTGTTCTGAAACACTCTTTCTGTAGAAACTGCAAGTGGACATTCCGAGCGCTCAGTGGCCTATAGTGGAAAAAGATATATCTGCAAATTAAAACTACACAGAAGCATTGTGCAAAACTTCTTTATGTTCTGTACATTCAAGTAAAGGAGTTAAAGCTTACTTTTGATTGAGCAGTTCTGAAACATTCTTTCGGTAGAACCTACAAGTGGACATTCAGAGAGCTAAGGGGCCTACAGTGGCAAAAGGAATATCTTCAAATAAAAACTACACAGAAGCATTCTGCGAAACTTTTCTGTTCTGTGCACTCAACTAACAGATTTGAAACAAACTGTTGATAGAGCAGTTCTGAAACACTCTTTCTGTGGAAACTGCAGGTGGACATTTGTAGAGCAAAGGGGCATATAGTGGAAAAAGGAGAATCTTCCAATAAAAACTACACAGCAGCATTCTACGAAACCTCTTTCTGTTCTGTGCATTCAATTAAAAGAGTTGAACCTTACTTTTGATTGAGCAGTTCTGAAACGCTCTTTCTGTAGAAACTGCAAGTGGACGTTCCGAGCGCTAAGTGGGCTATAGTGGAAAAAGATGTATCTTCAAATTAAAACTACAGAGAAGCATTTTGCAAAACTTCTTTAAGTTCTGTACATTCAAGTAAAGGAGTTAAAGCTTACTTTTGATTGAGCAGTTCTGAAACATTCTTTCTGTAGAAACTGCAAGTGGATATTCGGACCCTTAAGGGGCCAACAGTGGAAAAAGGAATATGTTCAAATAAAAACTACACAGAAGCATTGTGCGAAACTACTTTCTGTTCTGTGCACTCAACTAACAGAGTTGAAGCATACTGCCGATTGAGCAGTTCTGAAACACTCTTTCTGTAGAAACTGCAAGTGGACATTCAGAGAGCTAACGGGCCTACAGTGGAAAAAGGAATATCCTCAAGTAAAAACTATACAGAAGCATTCTGAGAAACTTCTTTCTGTTCTGTGCATTCAAATAACAGAGTTTAATCTTACTTTTGATTGAGCTGTTCTGAAACACTCTTTCTGTAGTAACTGCAATTGGAGATTCGGAGCACTAAGGGGCATATAGTGCAAAAAGGTATATCGTCAAACAAAACTACACAGAAGCAGTCTGCGTAACTTCTTTCTGTTCCGTGCATTCAACTAACAGTGTTTAACATTAATTTTGAGCTGTTCTGAAACACTCTTTCTGTAGAAACTGCAAGTGGACATATGGAGCGCTAAGGGGCCTGTAGTGGAAAAAGGGATATCTTCAAATAAAAACTACACAGAAGCATTGTGCCAAATTAATTTCTGTTCTGTGCATTCAACTAAGAGCGTTGAATTCTATATTTGATTGAGCAGTTCTGAAACTCTCTTTCTGTAGGAAGTGCAAGTCGACATTCGGAGCAATAAGGGGCCTGTACTGGAGAAAGTAACATCTTCAAATACAAATTAAACAGAAGCATTCTGGGAAACTTCTTTCTGTTCTGTGCATTCGACTAACGGAGTTGAAGTTTACCTTTGATTCAGCAGCTCTGAAACACTCTTTCTCTAGAAACTGCAAGTGGACATTCCTAGCACTAAAAGGCCTATAGTGGAAAAAGGAATATCCTCAAATTAACAACTACACAGAAGCATTCTGCGAAACTTCTGTCTGTTCTGTGCATTCAACTGAGGGAGTTGAAGTTTACCTTTGAGTCAGCAGCTCTGAAACACTCTTTCTGTAGAAACTGCAAGTGGACTTTCCTAGCGCTAAGGGACCTATAGTGGAAAAAGGAATATCCTCAAATAAAAACTACACAGAATCATTCTGTGAAACATCGTTCTGTTCTGTGCATTCAACTAACAGAGTTTAAACTTAATTTTGATTGAGCTGTTCTGAAACACTCTTTCTGTAGAAACTGCAAGTGGACATTCCGAGCGCTAAGTGGCCCATAGTGGAACAGGATATATCTACAAATTAAAACTACACAGAAGCATTGTGCAAAACTTCTTTATGTTCTGTACATTCAACTAAAGGTGTTAAAGCTTACTTTTAATGTAGCAGTTCGGAAACATTCTTTCTGTAGAACCTGCAAGTGGACATTCGAAGCGCTAAGGGGGCTATAGTGTTAAAAGGAACATCTTCAAATAAAAACTACACGGAAGCATTGTGTGAAACTACTTTCTGTTCTGTGCATTCAACTAACAGAGTTGAAACCTACTTTTGATTGAGCAGTTCTGAAACATTCTTTCTGTAGAAACTACAAGTGGACATTCAGAGAGCTAAGGGGCCTACAGTGGCAAAAGGAATATCTTCAAATAAAAACTACACAGAAGCATTCTGCGAAACTTCTTTCTGTTCTGTGCACTCAACTAACAGAGTTGAAACATACTGTTGATAGAGCAGTTCTGAAATACTCTTTCTGTGGAAACTGCAGGTGGACATTCGTAGAGCAAAGGGGCATATAGTGGAAAAAGGAGAATCTTCCAATAAAAACTACACAGCAGCATTCTGCGAAACTTCTTTCTGTTCTGTGCATTCAATTAAAAGAGTTGAACCTTACTGTTGATTGAGCAGTTCTGAAACGCTCTTTCTGTAGAAACTGCAAGTAGACATTCCGAGCGCTAAGTGGGCTATAGTGGAAAAAGATGTATCTTCAAATTAAAACTACAGAGAAGCATTGTGCAAAACTTCTTTAAGTTCTGTACATTCAAGTAAAGGAGTTAAAGCTTACTTTTGATTGAGCAGTTCTGAAACATTCTTTCTGTAGAAACTGCAAGTGGATATTCGGACCCCTAAGGGGTCAACAGTGGAAAAAGGAATATGTTCAAATAAAAACTACACAGAAGCATTGTGCGAAACTACTTTCTGTTCTGTGCACTCAACTAACAGAGTTGAAGCATACTGCCGATTGAGCAGTTCTGAAACACTCTTTCTGTAGAAACTGCAAGTGGACATTCAGAGAGCTAACGGCCCTACAGTGGAAAAAGGAATATCTTCAAACAGAACTACACAGGAGCAGTCTGCGAAACATCTTTCTGTTCTCTGCATTCAAGTAACAGTGTTTAACATTAATTTTGATTGAGCTGTTCTGAAACACTCTTTCTGTATAACTGCAAGTTTACATACAGAGCGCTAAGCGGCCTATAGTGGAAAAAGTGATATCTTCAAATAAATACTACACAGAAGCATTGTTCCAAATTACTTTCTGTTCTGTGCATTCAACTAAGAGCGTTGAATACTATATTTGATTGAGCAGTTCTGAAACTCTCTTTCTGTAGGAAGTGCAAGTCGACATTCGGAGCAATAAGGGGCCTATACTGGAGAAAGAAACATCTTCAAATACAAATTAAACAGAAGCATTCTGGGAAACTTCTTTCTGTTCTGTGCATTCAACTAACGGAGTTGAAGTTTACCTTTGATTCAGCAGCTCTGAAACACTCTTTCTCTAGAAACTGCAAGTGGACATTCCTAGCACTAAAATGCCTATAGTGGAAAAAGGAATATCCTCAAATTAACAACTACACAGAAGCATTCTGCGAAACTTCTGTCTGTTCTGTGCATTCAACTGAGGGAGTTGAAGTTTACCTTTGAGTGAGCAGCACTGAAACTCTCTTTCTGTAGAAACTGCAAGTGGACATTCCTAGCGCTAAGGGACCTATAGTGGAAAAAGGAATATCCTCAAATAAAAACTACACAGAATCATTCTGTGAAACATCGTTCTGTTCTGTGCATTCAACTAACAGAGTTTAAACTTAATTTTGATTGAGCTGTTCTGAAACACTCTTTCTGTAGAAACTGCAAGTGGACATTCCGAGCGCTCAGTGGCCTATAGTGGAAAAAGATATATCTGCAAATTAAAACTACACAGAAACATTGTGCAAAAATTCTTTATGTTCTGTACATTCAACTAAAGGAGTTAAAGCTTACTTTTGATTTAGCAGTTCGGAAACATTCTTTCTGTAGAAACTGCAAGTGGACATTCGAAGTGCTAAGGGGGCTATAGTGTTAAAAGGAACATCTTCAAATAAAAACTACACGGAAGCATTGTGCGAAACTGCTTTCTGTTCTGTGCATTCAACTAACAGGGTTGAAACCAACTTTTGATTGAGCAGTTCTGAAACATTCTTTCTCTAGAAACTAGAAGTGCACATTCAGAGAGCTAAGGGGCCTACAGTGGCAAAAGGAATATCTTCAAATAAAAACTACGCAGAAGCATTCTGCGAAACTTCTTTCTGTTCTGTGCACTCAACTAACAGAGTTGAAATATACTGTTGTTTGAGCAGTTCTGAAACACTCTTTCTGTTGAAACTGCAAGTGGACAATCGTAGAGCAAAGGGGCATATAGTGGAAAAAGGAGAATCTTCCAATAAAAACTACACAGCAGCATTCTGCGAAGCTTCTTTCTGTTCTGTGCATTCAATTAACAGAGTTGAATCTTACTTTTGATTGAGCAGTTCTGAAACGCTCTTTCTGTAGAAACTGCAAGTGGACATTCGGAGCGCTAAGGGGCCTATAGTGGAAAAAGGAATATCCTCAAATAAATACTACACAGAAGCATTCTGTGAAATTTCTTTCTGTTCTGTGCATTCAACTAACAGAGTTTAACCTTAATTTTGATTGATCTGTTCGGAAACACTCTTTCTGTAGAAACTGCAAGTGGACATTCCGAGCGCTAAGTGGCCTATAGTGGAAAAAGTTATATCTACAAATTGAAACTACACAGAAGCATTGTGCAAAACTTCTTTATGTTCTGTACATTCAACTAAAGGAGTTAAAGCTTACTTTTGATTTAGCAGTTCGGAAACATTCTTTCTGTCGAAACTGCAAGTGGATATTCGGAGGGCTAAGGGGGCTATAGTGGAACAAGGTACATCTTCAAATAAAAACTACACGGAAGCATTGTGCGAAACTACTTTCTGTTGTGTGCATTCAACTAACAGAGTTGAAACCAACTTTTGATTGAGCAGTTCTGAAACATTCTTTCTCTAGAAACTAGATGTGGACATTCAGAGAGCTCAGGGGCCTACAGTGGCAAAAGGAATATCTTCATATAAAAACTACGCAGAAGCATTCTGCGAAACTTCTTTCTGTTCTGTGCACTCAACTAACAGAGTTGAAATATACTGTTGTTTGAGCAGTTCTGAAACACTCTTTCTGTTGAAACTGCCAGTGGACAATCGTAGAGCAAAGGGGCATATAGTGGAAAAAGGAGAATCTTCCAAAAATAACTACACAGCAGCATTCTGCGAAACTTCTTTCTCTTCTGTGCATTCAGCTAACAGAGTTGAACCTTACTTTTGATTGAGCAGTTCTGAAACGCTGTTTCTGTAGAAACTGCAAGTGGACATTGGGAGCGCTAAGGGGCCTATAGTGGAAAAAGGAATATCCTCAAATAAATACTACACAGAAGCATTCTGTGAAACTTCTTTCCGTTCTGTGCATTCAACTAACAGAGTTTAACCTTACATTTGATTGAGCTGTTCTGAAACACTCTTTCTGTAGTAACTGCAGCTGGAGAGTCAGAGCGCCAAGACGCCTACAGTGGAAAAAGTTATATCTTCAAATAAAACTACACAGAAGCATTCTGCGAAGCTTCTTTCTGTTCTGTGCATTCAACTAACAGAGTTTAACCTTAATTTTGATTGAGCTGTTCTGAAACACTCTTTCTGTAGAAACTGCAAGTGGACCTTCCGAGCGCTAAGTGGGCTATAGTGGAAAAAGATGTATCTTCAAATTAAAACTACACAGAAGCATTGTGCAAAACTTCTTTATGTTCTGTACATTCAAGTAAAGGGGTTAAAGCTTACTTTTGATTGAGCAGTTCTGAAACATTCTTTCTGAAGAAACTGCAAGTGGATATTCGGACCCCTAAGGGGCCAACAGTGGAAAAAGGAATATGTTCAAATAAAAACTACACAGAAGCATTGTGCGAAACTACTTTCTGTTCTGTGCACTCAACTAACAGATTTGAAGCATACTGCCGATTGAGCAGTTCTGAAACAGTCTTTCTGTAGAAACTGCAAGTGGGCATTCAGAGAGCTAACGGGTCTACAGTGGAAAAGGGAATATCTTCAAGTAAAAACTATACAGAAGCATTCTGAGAAACTTCTTTCTGTTCTGTGCATTCAAATAACAGAGTTTAACCTTACTTTTGATTGAGCTGTTCTGAAACACTCTTTCTGTAATAACTGCAATTGGAGATTCGGAGCACTAAGGGGCATATAGTGGAAAAAGGAATATCTTCCAACAAAACTACACAGGAGCAGTCTGTGAAACTTCTTTCTGTTCTGTGCATTCAAGTAACAGTGTTTAACATTAATTTTGATTGAGCTGTTCTGAAAAACTCTTTCTGTAGAAACTGCAAGTTGACATACGGAGCGCTAAGCGGCCTGTAGTGGAGAAAGAGATATCTTCAAATAAAAACTACACAGAAGCATTGTGCCAAATTACTTTCTGTTCTGTGCATTCAACTAAGAGCGTTGAACACTATATTTGATTGAGCAGTCCTGAAACTCTCTTTCTGTAGGAAGTGCAAGTCGACATTCGGAGCAATAAGGAGCCTGTACTGGAGAAAGTAACATCTTCAAATACAAATTAAACAGAAGCATTCTGGGAAACTTCTTTCTGTTCTGTGCATTCAACTAACGGAGTTGAAGTTTACCTTTGATTCAGCAGCTCTGAAACACTCTTTCTGTAGAAACTGCAAGTGGACATTCCTAGCACTAAAAGGCCTATAGTGGAAAAAGGAATATCCTCAAATTAACAACTACACAGAAGCATTCTGCGAAACTTCTGTCTGTTCTGTGCATTCAACTGAGGGAGTTGAAGTTTACCTTTGAGTGAGCAGCACTGAAACTCTCTTTCTGTAGAAACTGCAAGTGGACATTCCTAGCGCTAAGGGACCTATAGTGGAAAAAGGAATATCCTCAAATAAAAACTACACAGAATCATTCTGTGAAACATCGTTCTCTTCTGTGCATTCAACTAACAGAGTTTAAACTTAATTTTGATTGAGCTGTTCTGAAACACTCTTTCTGTAGAAACTGCAAGTGGACATTCCTAGCGCTAAGTGGCCTATAGTGGAAAAAGATATATCTGCAAATTAAAACTACACAGAAACATTGTGCAAAACTTCTTTATGTTCTGTACATTCAACTAAAGGAATTAAAGCTTACTTTTAATTTAGCAGTTCGGAAACATTCTTTCTGTAGAAACTGCAAGTGGACATTCGAAGTGCTAAGGGGGCTATAGTGTTAAAAGGAGCATATTCAAATAAAAACTACACGGAAGCATTGTGCGAAACTGCTTTCTGTTCTGTGCATTCAACTAACAGAGTTGAAACCTACTTTTGATTGAGCAGTTCTGAAACATTCTTTCTGTAGAAACTACAAGTGGACATTCAGAGAGCTAAGGGGCCTACAGTGGCAAAAGGAATATCTTCAAATAAAAACTACACAGAAGCAATCTGCGAAACTTTTCTGTTCTGTGCACTCAACTAACAGAGTTGAAACAAACTGTTGATAGAGCAGTTCTGAAACACTCTTTCTGTGGAAACAGCAGGTGGACATTTGTAGAGCAAAGGGGCATATAGTGGAAAAAGGAGAATCTTCCAATAAAAACTACACAGCAGCATTCTACGAAACTTCTTTCTGTTCTGTGCATTCAATTAAAAGAGTTGAACCTTACATTTGATTGAGCAGTTCTGAAACGCTCTTTCTGTAGAAACTGCAAGTGGACCTTCCGAGCGCTAAGTGGGCTATAGTGGAAAAAGATGTATCTTCAAATTAAAACTACAGAGAAGCATTTTGCAAAACTTCTTTAAGTTCTGTACATTCAAGTAAAGGAGTTAAAGCTTACTTTTGATTGAGCAGTTCTGAAACATTCTTTCTGTAGCAACTGCAAGTGGATATTCGGACCCTTAAGGGGCCAACAGTGGAAAAAGGAATATGTTCAAATAAAAACTACACAGAAGCATTGTGCGAAACTACTTTCTGTTCTGTGCACTCAACTAACAGAGTTGAAGCATACTGCTGATTGAGCAGTTCTGAAACACTCTTTCTGTAGAAACTGCAAGTGGACATTCAGAGAGCTAACGGGCCTACAGTGGAAAAAGGAATATCTTCAAGTAAAAACTATACAGAAGCATTCTGAGAAACTTCTTTCTGTTCTGTGCATTCAACTAACAGAGTTTAATCTTACTTTTGATTGAGCTGTTCTGAAACACTCTTTCTGTAGTAACTGCAATTGGAGATTCGGAGCACTAAGGGGCATATAGTGCAAAAAGGTATATCGTCAAACAAAACTACACAGAAGCAGTCTGCGTAACTTCTTTCTGTTCCGTGCATTCAACTAACAGTGTTTAACCTTAATTTTGAGCTGTTCTGAAACACTCTTTCTGTAGAAACTGCAAGTGGACATATGGAGCGCTAAGGGGCCAATAGTGGAAAAAGGGATATCTTCAAATAAAAACTACACAGAAGCATTGTGCCAAATTACTTTCTGTTCTGTCCATTCAACTAAGAGCGTTGAACACTACTTTTGATTGAGCAGTTCTGAAACTCTCTTTCTGTAGAAAGTGCAATTCGACATTCGGAGCACTAAGGGGCCTGTACTGGAGAAAGTAACATCTTCAAATAAAAAGTAAACAGAAGCATTATGCGAAACTTATTTCTGTTCTGTGCATTTAACTAACGGAGTTGAACTTTACCTTTGATTCAGCAGCTCTGAAACCCTCTTTCTGTAGAAACTGCTAGTGGACATTCCTAGCGCTAAGGGGCCTATAGTGGAAAAAGGAATATCCTCTAATAAAAACTACAGAGAATCATTCTGTGAAACTTCTTTCTGTACTGTGCTTTCAACTAACAGAGTTTAACCTTAATTTTATTGATCTGCTCTGAAACACTCTTTCTGTAGAAACTGCAAGTGGACATTCCGAGCGCTAAGTGGCCCATAGTGGAAAAAGATATATCTACAAATTAAAAATACACAGAACATTGTGCAAAACTTCTTTATGTTCTGTACATTCAACTAAAGGAGTTAAAGCTTACTTTTGATTTAGCAGTTCGGAAACATTCTTTCTGTAGAAACTGCAATTGGACATTCGGAGCGCTAAGGGGGCTATAGTGGACAAAGGAACGTCTACAAATAAAAACTACACGGAATAATTGTGCAAAACTACTTTCTGTTCTGTGCATTCAACTAACAGAGTTGAAACCAACTTTTGATTGAGCAGTTCTGAAACATTCCTTCTCTAGAAAATAGAAGTGCACATTCAGAGAGCTAAGGGGCCTACAGTGGCAAAAGGAATATCTTCAAATAAAAACTACGCAGAAGCATTCTGCGAAACTTCTTTCTGTTCTGTGCACTCAACTAACAGAGTTGAAGCATACTGCCGATTGCGCAGTTCTGAAACACTCTTTCTGTAGAAACTGCAAGTGGGCATTCAGAGAGCTAACGGGCCTACAGTGAAAAAAGAAATATCTTCAAGTAGAAACTATACAGAAGCATTCTGAGAAACTTCTTTCTGTTCTGTGCATTCAAATAACAGAGTTTAACCTTACTTTTGATTGAGCTGTTCTGAAACACTCTTTCTGTAATAACTGCAATTGGAGATTCGGAGCACTAAGGGGCATATAGGGGAAAAAGGAATATCTTCCAACAAAACTACACAGGAGCAGTCTGCGAAACTTTTTTCTGTTCTGTGCATTCAAGTAACAGTGTTTAACATTAATTTTGATTGAGCTGTTCTGAAACACTCTTTCTGTAGAAACTGCAAGTGGACATATGGAGCGCTAAGCGGCGTATAGTGGAAAAAGAGATATCTTCAAATAAAAACTACACAGAAGAATTGTGCCAAATTACTTTCTGTTCCGTGCATTCAACTAAGAGCGTTGAACACCATATTTGATTGAGCAGTTCTGAAACTCTCTTTCTGTAGGAAGTGCAAGTCGACCTTCAGAGCACTAAGGGGCCTGTACTGGAGAAAGTAACATCTTCAAATACAAAGTAAACAGAAGCATTCTGGGAAACTTCTTTCTGTTCTGTGCATTCAAATAACGGAGTTGAAGTTTACCTTTGATTCAGCAGCTCTGAAACCCTCTTTCTGTAGAAACAGCAAGTGGACATTCCTAGCGCTAAAGGGCCTATAGTGGAAAAAGGAATATCCTCAAATTAACAACTACACAGAAGCATTCTGCGAAACTTCTTTCTGTTCTGTGCATTCAACTAACGGAGTTAAAGTTTACCTTTGAGTCAGCAGCTCTGAAACACTCTTTCTGTAGAAACTGCAAGTGGACATTCCAAGCGCTAAGGGACCTATAGTGGAAAAAGGAATATCCTCAATTAAAAACTACACAGAATCATTCTGTGAAACATCGTTCTGTTCTGTGCATTCAACTAACAGAGTTTAAACTTAATTTTGATTGAGCTGTTCTGAAACACTCTTTCTGTAGAAACTACAAGTGGACATTCCAAGCGCTAAGTGGCCTATATTGGAAAAAGATATATCTGCAAATTAAAACTACACAGAAGCATTGTGCAAAACTTCTTTATGTTCTGTACATTCAACTAAAGGAGTTAAAGCTTACTTTGGATTTAGCACTTCGGAAACATTCTTTCTGTAGAAACTGCAAGTGGACATTCGAAGCGCTAAGCTGGCTATAGTGTTAAAAGGAACATCTTCAAATAAAAACTACACGGAAGCATTGTGCGAAACTACTTTCTGTTCTGTGCATTCAACTAACAGAGTTGAAACCTACTTTTGATTGAGCAGTTCTGAAACATTCTTTCGGTAGAAACTACAAGTGGACATTCAGAGAGATAAGGGGCCTACAGTGGCAAAAGGAATATCTTCAAATAAAAACTACACAGAAGCATTCTGCGAAACTTCTTTCTGTTCTGTGCACTCAACTAACAGAGTTGAAACAAACTGTTGATAGAGCAGTTCTGAAACACTCTTTCTGTGGAAACTGCAGGTGGACATTCGTAGAGCAAAGGGGCATATAGTGGAAAAAGGGGAATCTTCCAATAAAAACTACACAGCAGCATTCTGCGAAACTTCTTTCTGTTCTGTGCATTCAATTAAAAGAGTTGAACCTTACTTTTGATTGAGCAGTTCTGAAACGCTCTTTCTGTAGAAACTGCAAGTGGACCTTCCGAGCGCTAAGTGGGCTATAGTGGAAAAAGATGTATCTTCAAATTAAAACTACAGAGAAGCATTGTGCAAAACTTCTTTAAGTTCTGTACATTCAAGTAAAGGAGTTAAAGCTTACTTTTGATTGAGCAGTTCTGAAACATTCTTTCTGTAAAAACTGCAAGTGGATATTCGGACCCCTAAGGGGCCAACAGTGGAAAAAGGAATATGTTCAAATAAAAACTACACAGAAGCATTGTGCGAAACTACTTTCTGTTCTGTGCACTCAACTAACAGAGTTGAAGCATACTGCCGATTGAGCAGTTCTGAAACACTCTTTCTGTAGAAACTGCAAGTGGACATTCACAGAGCTAACGGGCCTACAGTGGAAAAAGGAATATCTTCAAGGAAAAAGTATACAGAAGCATTCTGAGAAACTTCTTTCTGTTCTGTGCATTCAAATAAAAGAGTTTAATCTTACTTTTGATTGAGGTGTTCTGAAACACTTTCTGTAGAAACTGCAATTGGAGATTCGGAGCACTAAGGGGCATATAGTGGAAAAAGGTATATCTTCAAACAAAACTACACAGAAGCAGTCTGCGTAACTTCTTTCTGTTCCGTGCATTCAACTAACAGTGTTTAACATTAATTTTGAGCTGTTCTGAAACACTCTTTCTGTAGAAACTGCAAGTGGACATTCCGAGCACTAAGTGGCCTATAGTGGAAAAAGGGATATCTTCAAATAAAAACTACACAGAAGCATTGTGCCAAATTACTTTCTGTTCTCTGCATTCAACTAAGAGCGTTGAACACTACTTTTGATGGAGCAGTTCTGAAACTCTCTTTCTGTAGGAAGTGCAAGTCGACATTCGGAGCACTAAGGGGCCTGTACTGGAGAAAGTAACATCTTCAAATAAAAAGTAAACAGAAGCATTCTGCGAAACTTCTTTCTGTTCTGTGCATTTAACTAATGGAGTTGAACTTTACCTTTGATTCAGCAGCTCTGAAACCCTCTTTCTGTAGAAACTGCTAGTGGACATTCCTAGCGCTAAGGTGCCTATAGTGGAAAAAGGAATATCCTCAAATAAAAACTACACAGAATCATTCTGTGAAACTTCTTTCTGTTCTGTGCATTCAACTAACAGAGTTTAAGCTTAATTTTGATTGATCTGTTCTGAAACACTCTTTCTGTAGAAACTGCAAGTGGACATTCCGAGCGCTAAGTGGCCTATAGTGGAAAAAGATATATCTACAAATTAAAACTACACAGAAGCATTGTGCAAAACTTCTTTATGTTCTGTACATTCAACTAAAGGAGTTAAAGCTTACTTTTGATTTAGCAGTTCGGAAACATTCTTTCTGTCGAAACTGCAAGTGGATATTCGGAGGGCTAAGGGGGCTATAGTGGACCAAGGTACATCTTCAAATAAAAACTACACGGATGCATTGTACGAAACTACTTTCTGTTCTGTGCATTTAACTAACAGATTTGAAACCAACTTTTGATTGAGCAGTTCTGAAACATTCTTTCTCTAGAAACTAGAAGTGGACATTCAGAGAGCTAAGGGGCCTACAGTGGCAAAAGGAATATCTTCATATAAAAACTACGCAGAAGCATTATGCAAAACTTCTTTCGGTTCTGTGCACTCAACTAACAGAGTTGAGATATACTGTTGTTTGAGCAGTTCTGAAACACTCTTCTTGTTGAAACTGCAAGTGGAAAATCGTAGAGCAAAGGGGCATATAGTGGAAAAAGGAGAATCTTCCAATAATAACTACACAGCAGCATTCTGCGAAACTTCTTTCTCTTCTGTGCATTCAGTTAACAGAGTTGAAACCTACTTTTGATTGAGCAGTTCTGAAACGCTGTTTCTGTAGAAACTGCAAGTGGACATTCGGAGCGCTAAGGGGCCTATAGTGGAAAAAGGAATATCCTCAAATAAATACTACACAGAAGCATTCTGTGAAACTTCTTTCTGTTCTGTGCATTCAACTAACAGAGTTTAACCTTACACTTGACTGAGCTGTTCTGAAACACTCTTTCTGTAGTAACTACAGCTGGAGAGTCAGAGCGCCAAGAGGCCTATAGTGGAAAAAGAATTATCTTCAAATAAAACTAAACAGAAGCATTCTGCGAATCTTCTTTCTGTTCTGTGCATTCAACTAACGGATTTTAACCTTAATTTTGATTGAGCTGTTCTGAAACACTCTCTCTGTAGAAACTGCAAGTGGACCTTCCGAGCGCTAAGTGGGCTATAGTGGAAAAAGATGTATCTTCAAATTAAAACTACACAGAAGCATTGTGCAAAACTTCTTTATGTTCTGTACATTCAAGTAAAGGAGTTAAAGCTTACTTTTGATTGAGCAGTTCTGAAACATTCTTTCTGTAGAAACTGCAAGTGGATATTCCGACCCCTAAGGGGCCAACAGTGGAAAAAGGAGTATGTTCAAATAAAAACTACACAGAAGCATTGTGCGAAACTACTTTCTGTTCTGTGCACTTAACTAACAGAGTTGAAGGATACTGCCGATTGAACAGTTCTGAAACACTCTTTCTGTAGAAACTGCAAGTGGGCATTCAGAGAGCTAACGGGCCTACAGTGGAAAAAGGAATATCTTCAAGTAAAAAGTATACAGAAGCATTCTGAGAAACTTCTTTCTGTTCTGTGCATTCAAATAACAGAGTTTAACCTTACTTTTGATTGAGCTGTTCTGAAACACTCTTTCTGTAATAACTGCAATTGGAGATTCGGAGCACTAAGGGGCATATAGTGGAAAAAGGAATATCCTCAAATAAAAACTACACAGAATCATTCTGTGAAACATCGTTCTGTTCTGTGCATTCAACTAACAGAGTTTAAACTTAATTTTGATTGAGCTGTTCTGAAACACTCTTTCTGTAGAAACTGCAAGTGGACACTCCGAGCGCTAAGTGGCCTATAGTGGAAAAAGATATATCTGCAAATTAAAACTACACAGAAGCATTGTGCAAAACTTCTTTATATTCTGTACATTCAACTAAAGGAGTTAAAGCTTACTTTTAATTTAGCAGTTTGGAAACATTCTTTCTGTAGAAACTGCAAGTGGATATTCGAAGTGCTAAGGGGGCTATAGTGTTAAAAGGAACATCTTCAAATAAAAACTACACGGAAGCATTGTGCGAAACTACTTTCTGTTCTGTGCATTCAGCTAACAGAGTTGAAACCTACTTTTGATTGAGCAGTTCTGAAACATTCTTTCGGTAGAAACTACAAGTGGACATTCAGAGAGCTAAGGGGCCTACAGTGGCAAAAGGAATATCTTCAAATAAAAACTACACAGAAGCATTCTGCGAAACTTCTTTCTGTTCTGTGCACTCAACTAACAGAGTTGAAACATACTGTTGATAGAGCAGTTCTGCAACACTCTTTCTGTGGAAACTGCAGGTGGACATTCGTAGAGCAAAGGGGCATATAGTGGAAAAAGGAGAATCTTCCAATAAAAACTACACAGCAGCATTCTGCGAAACTTCTTTCTGTTCTGTGCATTCAATAAAAAGAGTTGAACCTTACTATTGATTGAGCAGTTCTGAAAAGCACTTTCTGTAGAAACTGCAAGTGGACATTCGGAGCGCTAAGGGGCCTATAGTGGAAAAAGGAATATCCTCAAATAAATACTACACAGAAGCATTCTGTGAAACCTCTTTCTGTTCTGCGCATTCAACAAACAGAGTTTAACCTTACATTTGATTGAGCTGTTCTGAAACCCTCTTTCTGTAGTAACTGCAGCTGGAGAGTCAGAGTGCCAAGAGGCCTATAGTGAAAAAAGTAATATCTTCAAATAAAACTACACAGAAACATTCTGCGAAGCTTCTTTCTGTTCTGTGCATTCAACTAACAGAGTTTAACCTTAATTTTGATTGAGCTGTTCTGAAACACTCTTTCTGTAGAAACTGCAAGTGGACCTTCGGAGCGCTAAGTGGGCTATAGTGGAAAAAGATGTATCTTCAAATTAAAACTACACAGAAGCATTGTGCAAAACTTCTTTATGTTCTGTACATTCAAGTAAAGGAGTTAAAGCTTACTTTTGATTGAGCAGTTCTGAAACATTCTTTCTGTAGAAACTGCAAGTGGATATTCGGACCCCTAAGGGGCCAACAGTGTAAAAAGGAATATGTTCAAATAAAAACTACACAGAAGCATTGTGCGAAACTACTTTCTGTTCTGTGCACTTAACTAACAGAGTTGAAGCATACTGCCGATTGAGCAGGTCTGAAACACTCTTTCTGTAGAAACTGCAAGTGGGCATTCAGAGAGCTAACGGGCCTACAGTGCAAAAAGGAATATCTTCAAGTAGAAACTATACGGAAGCATTCTGAGAAACTTCTTTCTGTTCTGTGCATTCAAATAACAGAGTTTAACCTTACTTTTGATTGAGCTGTTCTGAAACACTCTTTCTGTAATAACTGCAATTGGAGATTCGGAGCACTAAGGGGCATATAGGGGAAAAAGGAATATCTTCCAACAAAACTACACAGGAGCAGTCTGCGAAACTATTTTCTGTTCTGTGCATTCAAGTAACAGTGTTTAACATTAATTTTGATTGAGCTGTTCTGAAACACTCTTTCTGTAGAAACTGCAAGTGGACATATGGAGCGCTAAGCGGCGTATAGTGGAAAAAGAGATATCTTCAAATAAAAACTACACAGAAGCATTGTGCCAAATTACTTTCTGTTCCGTGCATTCAACTAAGACCGTTGAACACTATATTTGATTGAGCAGTTCTGAAACTCTCTTTCTGTAGGAAGTGCAAGTCGACCTTCAGAGCACTAAGGGGCCTGTACTGGAGAAAGAAACATCTTCAAATACAAAGTAAACAGAAGCATTCTGGGAAACTTCTTTCTGTTCTGTGCATTCAAATAACGGAGTTGAAGTTTACCTTTGATTCAGCAGCTCTGAAACCCTCTTTCTGTAGAAAGAGCAAGTGGACATTCCTAGCGCTAAAGGGCCTATAGTGGAAAAAGGAATATCCTCAAATTAACAACTACGCAGAAGCATTCTGCGAAACTTCTTTCTGTTCTGTGCATTCAACTAACGGAGTTGAAGTTTACCTTTGAGTCAGCAGCTCTGAAACGCTCTTTCTGTAGAAACTGCAAGTGGACATTCCTAGCGCTAAGGGACCTATAGTGGAAAAAGGAATATCCTCAAATAAAAACTACACAGAATCATTCTGTGAAACATCGTTCTGTTCTGTGCATTCAACTAACAGAGTTTAAACTTAATTTTGATTGAGCTGTTCTGAAACACTCTTTCTGTAGAAACTGCAAGTGGACATTCCGAGCGCTAAGTGGCCTATAGTGGAAAAAGATATATCTGCAAATTAAAACTACACAGAAGCATTGTGCAAAACTTCTTTATGTTCTGTACATTCAACTAAAGGAGTTAAAGCTTACTTTTAATTTAGCAGTTCGGAAACATTCTTTCTGTAGAAACTGCAAGTGGACATTCGAAGCGCTAAGGGGGCTATAGTGTTAAAAGGAACATCTTCAAATAAAAACTACACGGAAGCATTGTGCGAAACTACTTTCTGTTCTGTGCATTCAACTAACAGAGTTGAAACCTACTTTTGATTGAGCAGTTCTGAAACATTCTTTCGGTAGAAACTACAAGTGGACATTCAGAGAGCTAAGGGGCCTACAGTGGCAAAAGGAATATCTTCAAATAAAAACTACACAGAAGCATTCTGAGAAACTTCTTTCTGTTCTGTGCACTCACCTAACAGAGTTGAAACATACTGTTTATAGAGCAGTTCTGAAACACTCTTTCTGTGGAAACTGCAGGTGGACATTCGTAGAGCAAAGGGGCATATAGTGGAAAAAGGAGAATCTTCCAATAAAAACTACACAGCAGCATACGGCGAAACTTCTTTCTGTTCTGTGCATTCAATTAAAAGAGTTGAACCTTACTTTGGATTGAGCAGTTCTGAAACGCTCTTTCTGTAGAAACTGCAAGTGGACATTCGGAGCGCTAAGGGGCCTATAGTGGAAAAAGGAATATCCTCAAATAAATACTACACAGAAGCATTCTGTGAAACTTCTTTCTGTTCTGCGCATTCAACAAACAGAATTTAACCTTACATTTGATTGAGCTGTTCTGAAACACTCTTTCTGTAGTAACTGCAGCTGGAGAGTCAGAGTGCCAAGAGGCCTATAGTGGAAAAAGTAATATCTTCAAATAAAACTACACAGAAGCATTCTGCGAAGCTTCTTTCTGTTCTGTGCATTCAACTAACAGAGTTTAACCTTAATTTTGATTGAGCTGTTCTGAAACACTCTTTCTGTAGAAACTGCAAGTGGACCTTCCGAACGCTAAGTGGGCTCCAGTGAAAAAAGATGTATTTTCAAATTAAAACTACACAGAAGCATTGTGCAAAACTTCTTTATGTTCTGTACATTCAAGTAAAGGAGTTAAAGCTTACTTTTGATTGAGCAGTTCTGAAACATTATTTCTGTAGAAACTGCAAGTGGATATTCGGACCCCTAAGGGGCCAACAGTGTAAAAAGGAATATGTTCAAATAAAAACTACACAGAAGCATTGTGCGAAACTACTTTCTGTTCTGTGCACTTAACTAACAGAGTTGAAGCATACTGCCGATTGAGCAGTTCTGAAACACTCTTTCTGTAGAAACTGCAAGTGGGCATTCAGAGAGCTAACGGGCCTACAGTGAAAAAAGAAATATCTTCAAGTAGAAACTATACAGAAGCATTCTGAGAAACTTCTTTCTGTTCTGTGCATTCAAATAACAGAGTTTAACCTTACTTTTGATTGAGCTGTTCTGAAACACTCTTTCTGTAATAACTGCAATTGGAGATTCGGAGCACTAAGGGGCATATAGGAGAAAAAGGAATAGCTTCCAACAAAACTACACAGGAGCAGTCTGCGAAACTTTTTTCTGTTCTGTGCATTCAAGTAACAGTGTTTAACATTAATTTTGATTGAGCTGTTCTGAAACACTCTTTCTGTAGAAACTGCAAGTGGACATATGGAGCGCTAAGCGGCGTATAGTGGAAAAAGAGATATCTTCAAATAAAAACTACACAGAAGGATTGTGCCAAATTACTTTCTGTTCCGTGCATTCAACTAAGAGCGTTGAACACCATATTTGATTGAGCAGTTCTGAAACACTCTTTCTGTAGGAAGTGCAAGTCGACCTTCAGAGCACTAAGGGGCCTGTACTGGAGAAAGTAACATCTTCAAATACAAAGTAAACAGAAGCATTCTGGGAAACTTCTTTCTGTTCTGTGCATTCAAATAACGGAGTTGAAGTTTACCTTTGATTCAGCAGCTCTGAAACCCTCTTTCTGTAGAAACAGCAAGTGGACATTCGTAGCGCTAAAGGGCCTATAGTGGAAAAAGGAATATCCTCAAATTAACAACTACACAGAAGCATTCTGCGAAACTTCTTTCTGTTCTGTGCATTCAACTAACGGAGTTAAAGTTTACCTTTGAGTCAGCAGCTCTGAAACACTCTTTCTGTAGAAACTGCAAGTGGACATTCCAAGCGCTAAGGGACCTATAGTGGAAAAAGGAATATCCTCAATTAAAAACTACACAGAATCATTCTGTGAAACATCGTTCTGTTCTGTGCATTCAACTAACAGAGTTTAAACTTAATTTTGATTGAGCTGTTCTGAAACACTCTTTCTGTAGAAACTACAAGTGGACATTCCGAGCGCTAAGTGGCCTATATTGGAAAAAGATATATCTGCAAATTAAAACTACACAGAAGCATTGTGCAAAACTTCTTTATGTTCTGTACATTCAACTAAAGGAGTTAAAGCTTACTTTGGATTTAGCACTTCGGAAACATTCTTTCTGTAGAAACTGCAAGTGGACATTCAAAGCGCTAAGGGGGCTATAGTGTTAAAAGGAACATCTTCAAATAAAAACTACACGGAAGCATTGTGCGAAACTACTTTCTGTTCTGTGCATTCAACTAACAGAGTTGAAACCTACTTTTGATTGAGCAGTTCTGAAACATTCTTTCGGTAGAAACTACAAGTGGACATTCAGAGAGCTAAGGGGCTTACAGTGGCAAAAGGAATATCTTAAAATAAAAACTACACAGAAGCATTCTGAGAAACTTCTTTCTGTTCTGTGCACTCAACTAACAGAGTTGAAACATACTGTTGATAGAGCAGTTCTGAAACACTCTTTCTGTGGAAACTGCAGGTGGACATTCGTAGAGCAAAGGGGCATATAGTGGAAAAAGGAGAATCTTCCAATAAAAACTACACAGCAGCATTCTGCGAAACTTCTTTCTGTTCTGTGCATTCAATTAAAAGAGTTGAACCTTACTTTTGATTGAGCAGTTCTGAAACGCTCTTTCTGTAGAAACTGCAAGTGGACCTTCCGAGGGCTAAGTGGGCTATAGTGGAAAAAGATGTATCTTCAAATTAAAACTACAGAGAAGCATTGTGCAAAACTTTAAGTTCTGTACATTCAAGTAAAGGAGTTAAAGCTTACTTTTGATTGAGCAGTTCTGAAACATTCTTTCTGTAGAAACTGCAAGTGGATATTCGGACCCCTAAGGGACCAACAGTGGAAAAAGAAATATGTTCAAATAAAAACTACACAGAAGCATTGTGCGAAACTACTTTCTGTTCTGTTCACTCAACTAACAGAGTTGAAGCATACTGCCGATTGAGCAGTTCTGAAACACTCTTTCTGTAGAAACTGCAAGTGGACATTCAGAGAGCTAACGGGCCTACAGTGGAAAAAGGAATATCTTCAAGGAAAAAGTACACAGAAGCATTCTGGGAAACTTCTTTCTGTTCTGTGCATTCAAATAAAAGAGTTTAATCTTACTTTTGATTGAGCTGTTCTGAAACACTTTCTGTAGAAACTGCAATTGGAGATTCGGAGCACTAAGGGGCATATAGTGGAAAAAGGTATATCTTCAAACAAAACTACACAGAAGCAGTCTGCATAACTTCTTTCTGTTCCGTGCATTCAACTAACAGTGTTTAACATTAATTTTGATTGAGCTGTTCTGAAACACTCTTTCTGTAGAAACTGCAAGTGGATATTCCGAGCGCTAAGTGGCCTATAGTGGAAAAAGATATATCTACAAATTAAAACTACGCAGAAGCATTGTGCAAAACTTCTTTATGTTCTGTACATTCAACTAAAGGAGTTAAAGCTTACTTTTGATTGAGCAGTTCTGAAACATTCTTTCTGTAGAAACTGCAAGTGGATATTCGGACCCCTAAGGGGCCAACAGTGTAAAAAGGAATATGTTCAAATAAAAACTACGCAGAAGCATTGTGCGAAACTACTTTCTGTTCTGTGCACTTAACTAACAGAGTTGAAGCATACTGCCGATTGAGCAGTTCTGAAACACTCTTTCTGTAGAAACTGCAAGTGGGCATTCAGAGAGCTAACGGGCCTACAGTGAAAAAAGAAATATCTTCAAGTAGAAACTATACAGAAGCATTCTGAGAAACTTCTTTCTGTTCTGTGCATTCAAATAACAGAGTTTAACCTTACTTTTGATTGAGCTGTTCTGAAACACTCTTTCTGTAATAACTGCAATTGGAGATTCGGAGCACTAAGGGGCATATAGGAGAAAAAGGAATATCTTCCAACAAAACTACACAGGAGCAGTCTGCGAAACTTTTTTCTGTTCTGTGCATTCAAGTAACAGTGTTTAACATTAATTTTGATTGAGCTGTTCTGAAACACTCTTTCTGTAGAAACTGCAAGTGGACATATGGAGCGCTAAGCGGCGTATAGTGGAAAAAGAGATATCTTCAAATAAAAACTACACAGAAGAATTGTGCCAAATTACTTTCTGTTCCGTGCATTCAACTAAGAGCGTTGAACACCATATTTGATTGAGCAGTTCTGAAACTCTCTTTCTGTAGGAAGTGCAAGTCGACCTTCAGAGCACTAAGGGGCCTGTACTGGAGAAAGTAACATCTTCAAATACAAAGTAAACAGAAGCATTCTGGGAAACTTCTTTCTGTTCTGTGCATTCAAATAACGGAGTTGAAGTTTACCTTTGATTCAGCAGCTCTGAAACCCTCTTTCTGTAGAAACAGCAAGTGGACATTCCTAGCGCTAAAGGGCCTATAGTGGAAAAAGGAATATCCTCAAATTAACAACTACACAGAAGCATTCTGCGAAACTTCTTTCTGTTCTGTGCATTCAACTAACGGAGTTAAAGTTTACCTTTGAGTCAGCAGCTCTGAAACACTCTTTCTGTAGAAACTGCAAGTGGACATTCCAAGCGCTAAGGGACCTATAGTGGAAAAAGGAATATCCTCAATTAAAAACTACACAGAATCATTCTGTGAAACATCGTTCTGTTCTGTGCATTCAACTAACAGAGTTTAAACTTAATTTTGATTGAGCTGTTCTGAAACACTCTTTCTGTAGAAACTACAAGTGGACATTCCGAGCGCTAAGTGGCCTATATTGGAAAAAGATATATCTGCAAATTAAAACTACACAGAAGCATTGTGCAAAACTTCTTTATGTTCTGTACATTCAACTAAAGGAGTTAAAGCTTACTTTGGATTTAGCACTTCGGAAACATTCTTTCTGTAGAAACTGCAAGTGGACATTCGAAGCGCTAAGGGGGCTATAGTGTTAAAAGGAACATCTTCAAATAAAAACTACACGGAAGCATTGTGCGAAACTACTTTCTGTTCTGTGCATTCAACTAACAGAGTTGAAACCTACTTTTGATTGAGCAGTTCTGAAACATTCTTTCGGTAGAAACTACAAGTGGACATTCAGAGAGCTAAGGGGCTTACAGTGGCAAAAGGAATATCTTAAAATAAAAACTACACAGAAGCATTCTGAGAAACTTCTTTCTGTTCTGTGCACTCAACTAACAGAGTTGAAACATACTGTTGATAGAGCAGTTCTGAAACACTCTTTCTGTGGAAACTGCAGGTGGACATTCGTAGAGCAAAGGGGCATATAGTGGAAAAAGGAGAATCTTCAAATAAAAACTACACAGCAGCATTCTGCGAAACTTCTTTCTGTTCTGTGCATTCAATTAAAAGAGTTGAACCTTACTTTTGATTGAGCAGTTCTGAAACGCTCTTTCTGTAGAAACTGCAAGTGGACCTTCCGAGCGCTAAGTGGGCTATAGTGGAAAAAGATGTATCTTCAAATTAAAACTACAGAGAAGCATTGTGCAAAACTTTAAGTTCTGTACATTCAAGTAAAGGAGTTAAAGCTTACTTTTGATTGAGCAGTTCTGAAACATTCTTTCTGTAGAAACTGCAAGTGGATATTCGGACCCCTAAGGGGCCAACAGTGGAAAAAGGAATATGTTCAAATAAAAACTACACAGAAGCATTGTGCGAAACTACTTTCTCTTCTGTTCACTCAACTAACAGAGTTGAAGCATACTGCCGATTGAGCAGTTCTGAAACACTCTTTCTGTAGAAACTGCAAGTGGACATTCAGAGAGCTAACGGGCCTACAGTGGAAAAAGGAATATCTTCAAGGAAAAAGTATACAGAAGCATTCTGAGAAACTTCTTTCTGTTCTGTGCATTCAAATAAAAGAGTTTAATCTTACTTTTGATTGAGCTGTTCTGAAACACTTTCTGTAGAAACTGCAATTGGAGATTCAGAGCACTAAGGGGCATATAGTGGAAAAAGGTATATCTTCAAACAAAACTACACAGAAGCAGTCTGCATAACTTCTTTCTGTTCCGTGCATTCAACTAACAGTGTTTAACATTAATTTTGAGCTGTTCTGAAACACTCTTTCTGTAGAAACTGCAAGTGGACATTCCGAGCGCTAAGTGGCCTATAGTGGAAAAAGGGATATCTTCAAATAAAAACTACACAGAAGCATTGTGCCAAATTACTTTCTCTTCTGTGCATTCAACTAAGAGCGTTGAACACTACTTTTGATTGAGCAGTTCTGAAACTCTCTTTCTGTAGAAAGTGCAAGTCGACATTCGGAGCACTAAGGGGCCTGTACTGGAGAAAGTAACATCTTCAAATAAAAAGTAAACAGAAGCATTCTGCGAAACTACTTTCTGTTCTGTGCATTTAACTAACGGAGTTGAACTTTACCTTTGATTCAGCAGCTCTGAAACCCTCTTTCTGTAGAAACTGCTAGTGGACATTCCTAGCGCTAAGGGGCCTATAGTGGAAAAAGGAATATCCTCAAATAAAAACTACACAGAATCATTCTGTGAAACATCGTTCTGTTCTGTGCATTCAACTAACAGAGTTTAAGCTTAATTTTGATTGATCTGTTCTGAAACACTCTTTCTGTAGAAACTGCAAGTGGATATTCCGAGCGCTAAGTGGCCTATAGTGGAAAAAGATATATCTACAAATTAAAACTACGCAGAAGCATTGTGCAAAACTTCTTTATGTTCTGTACATTCAACTAAAGGAGTTAAAGCTTACTTTTGATTGAGCAGTTCTGAAACATTCTTTCTGTAGAAACTGCAAGTGGATATTCGGACCCCTAAGGGGCCAACAGTGTAAAAAGGAATATGTTCAAATAAAAACTACGCAGAAGCATTGTGCGAAACTACTTTCTGTTCTGTGCACTTAACTAACAGAGTTGAAGCATACTGCCGATTGAGCAGTTCTGAAACACTCTTTCTGTAGAAACTGCAAGTGGGCATTCAGAGAGCTAACGGGCCTACAGTGAAAAAAGAAATATCTTCAAGTAGAAACTATACAGAAGCATTCTGAGAAACTTCTTTCTGTTCTGTGCATTCAAATAACAGAGTTTAACCTTACTTTTGATTGAGCTGTTCTGAAACACTCTTTCTGTAATAACTGCAATTGGAGATTCGGAGCACTAAGGGGCATATAGGGGAAAAAGGAATATCTTCCAACAAAACTACACAGGAGCAGTCTGCGAAACTTTTTTCTGTTCTGTGCATTCAAGTTACAGTGTTTAACATTAATTTTGATTGAGCTGTTCTGAAACACTCTTTCTGTAGAAACTGCAAGTGGACATATGGAGCGCTAAGCGGCGTATAGTGGAAAAAGAGATATCTTCAAATAAAAACTACACAGAAGAATTGTGCCAAATTACTTTCTGTTCCGTGCATTCAACTAAGAGCGTTGAACACCATATTTGATTGAGCAGTTCTGAAACTCTCTTTCTGTAGGAAGTGCAAGTCGACCTTCAGAGCACTAAGGGGCCTGTACTGGAGAAAGTAACATCTTCAAATACAAAGTAAACAGAAGCATTCTGGGAAACTTCTTTCTGTTCTGTGCATTCAAATAACGGAGTTGAAGTTTACCTTTGATTCAGCAGCTCTGAAACCCTCTTTCTGTAGAAACAGCAAGTGGACATTCCTAGCGCTAAAGGGCCTATAGTGGAAAAAGGAATATCCTCAAATTAACAACTACACAGAAGCATTCTGCGAAACTTCTTTCTGTTCTGTGCATTCAACTAACGGAGTTAAAGTTTACCTTTGAGTCAGCAGCTCTGAAACACTCTTTCTGTAGAAACTGCGAGTGGACATTCCAAGCGCTAAGGGACCTATAGTGGAAAAAGGAATATCCTCAATTAAAAACTACACAGAATCATTCTGTGAAACATCGTTCTGTTCTGTGCATTCAACTAACAGAGTTTAAACTTAATTTTGATTGAGCTGTTCTGAAACACTCTTTCTGTAGAAACTACAAGTGGACATTCCGAGCGCTAAGTGGCCTATATTGGAAAAAGATATATCTGCAAATTAAAACTACACAGAAGCATTGTGCAAAACTTCTTTATGTTCTGTACATTCAACTAAAGGAGTTAAAGCTTACTTTGGATTTAGCACTTCGGAAACATTCTTTCTGTAGAAACTGCAAGTGGACATTCGAAGCGCTAAGGGGGCTATAGTGTTAAAAGGAACATCTTCAAATAAAAACTACACGGAAGCATTGTGCGAAACTACTTTCTGTTCTGTGCATTCAACTAACAGAGTTGAAACCTACTTTTGATTGAGCAGTTCTGAAACATTCTTTCGGTAGAAACTACAAGTGGACATTCAGAGAGCTAAGGGGCTTACAGTGGCAAAAGGAATATCTTAAAATAAAAACTACACAGAAGCATTCTGAGAAACTTCTTTCTGTTCTGTGCACTCAACTAACAGAGTTGAAACATACTGTTGATAGAGCAGTTCTGAAACACTCTTTCTGTGGAAACTGCAGGTGGACATTCGTAGAGCAAAGGGGCATATAGTGGAAAAAGGAGAATCTTCCAATAAAAACTACACAGCAGCATTCTGCGAAACTTCTTTCTGTTCTGTGCATTCAATTAAAAGAGTTGAACCTTACTTTTGATTGAGCAGTTCTGAAACGCTCTTTCTGTAGAAACTGCAAGTGGACCTTCCGAGCGCTAAGTGGGCTATAGTGGAAAAAGATGTATCTTCAAATTAAAACTACAGAGAAGCATTGTGCAAAACTTTAAGTTCTGTACATTCAAGTAAAGGAGTTAAAGCTTACTTTTGATTGAGCAGTTCTGAAACATTCTTTCTGTAGAAACTGCAAGTGGATATTCGGACCCCTAAGGGGCCAACAGTGGAAAAAGGAATATGTTCAAATAAAAACTACACAGAAGCATTGTGCGAACCTACTTTCTGTTCTGTTCACTCAACTAACAGAGTTGAAGCATACTGCCGATTGAGCAGTTCTGAAACACTCTTTCTGTAGAAACTGCAAGTGGACATTCAGAGAGCTAACGGGCCTACAGTGGAAAAAGGAATATCTTCAAGGAAAAAGTATACAGAAGCATTCTGAGAAACTTCTTTCTGTTCTGTGCATTCAAATAAAAGAGTTTAATCTTACTTTTGATTGAGCTGTTCTGAAACACTTTCTGTAGAAACTGCAATTGGAGATTCGGAGCACTAAGGGGCATATAGTGGAAAAAGGTATATCTTCAAACAAAACTACACAGAAGCAGTCTGCATAACTTCTTTCTGTTCCGTGCATTCAACTAACAGTGTTTAACATTAATTTTGAGCTGTTCTGAAACACTCTTTCTGTAGAAACTGCAAGTGGACATTCGGAGCGCTAAGTGGCCTATAGTGGAAAAAGGGATATCTTCAAATAAAAACTACACAGAAGCATTGTGCCAAAATACTTTCTGTTCTGTGCATTCAACTAAGAGCGTTGAACACTACTTTTGATTGAGCAGTTCTGAAACTCTCTTTCTCTAGAAAGTGCAAGTCGACATTCGGAGCACTAAGGGGCCTGTACTGGAGAAAGTAACATCTTCAAATAAAAAGTAAACAGAAGCATTCTGCGAAACTTCTTTCTGTTCTGTGCATTTAACTAACGGAGTTGAAATTTACCTTTGATTCAGCAGCTCTGAAACCCTCTTTCTGTAGAAACTGCTAGTGGACATTCCTAGCGCTAAGGGGCCTATAGTGGAAAAAGGAATATCCTCAAATAAAAACTACACAGAATCATTCTGTGAAACATCGTTCTGTTCTGTGCATTCAACTAACAGAGTTTAAGCTTAATTTTGATTGATCTGTTCTGAAACACTCTTTCTGTAGAAACTGCAAGTGGATATTTCGAGCGCTAAGTGGCCTATAGTGGAAAAAGATATATCTACAAATTAAAACTACGCAGAAGCATTGTGCAAAACTTCTTTATGTTCTGTACATTCAAGTAAAGGAGTTAAAGCTTACTTTTGATTTAGCAGTTCGGAAACATTCTTTCTGTCGAAACTGCAAGTGGATATTCGGAGGGCTAAGGGGGCTATAGTGGACCAAGGTACATCTTCAAATAAAAACTACACGGAAGCATTGTGCGAAACTACTTTCTGTTCCGTGCATTTAACTAACAGAGTTGAAAGCAACTTTTGATTGAGCAGTTCTGAAACATTCTTTCTCTAGAAACTAGAAGTGGACATTCAGAGAGCTAAGGGGCCTACAGTGGCAAAGGAATATCTTCATATAAAAACTACGCAGAAGCATTATGCGAAACTTCTTTCTGTTCTGTGCACTCAACTAACAGAGTTGAGATATACTGTTGTTTGAGCAGTTCTGAAACACTCTTTTTGTTGAAACTGCAAGTGGACAATCGTAGAGCAAAGGGGCATAGAGTGGAAAAAGGAGAATCTTCCAATAATAACTGCACAGCAGCATTCTGCGAAACTTCTTTCTCTTCTGTGCATTCAGTTAACAGAGTTGAACCTTACTTTTGATTGAGCAGTTCTGAAACGCTGTTTCTGTAGAAACTGCAAGTGGACATTCGGAGCCCTAAGGGGCCTACAGTGGAAAAAGGAATATCCTCAAATAAATACTACACAGAAGCATTCTGTGAAACTTCTTTCTGTTCTGTGCATTCAAATAACAGAGTTTAACCTTACTTTTGATTGAGCTGTTCTAAAACACTATTTCTGTATAACTGCAAGTTTACATACGGAGCGCTAAGCGGCCTACACTGGAAAAAGTGATATCTTCAAATAAATACTACACAGAAGCATTGTGCCAAATTACTTTCTGTTCTGTGCATTCAACTAAGAGCGTTGAATACTATATTTGATTGAGCAGTTCTGAAACTCTCTTTCTGTAGGAAGTGCAAGTCGACATTCGGAGCACTAAGGGGCCTGTACTGGAGAAAGTAACATCTTCAAATACAACGTAAACAGAAGCATTCTCGGAAACTTCTTTCTGTTCTGTGCATTCAACTAACGGAGTTGAAGTTTACCTTTGATTCAGCAGCTCTGAAACCCTCTTTCTGTAGAAACTGCAGGTGGACATTCCTAGCTCTAAAGGGCCTATAGTGGAAAAAGGAATATCCTCAAATTAACAACTACACAGAAGCATTCTGTGAAACTTCTTTCTGTTCTGTGCATTCAACTAACGGAGTTGAAGTTTACCTTTCAATCAGCAGCTCTGAAACACTCTTTCTGTGGAAACTGCAAGTGGACATTCCTAGCGCTAAGGGACCTATAGTGGAAAAAGGAATATCCTCAAATAAAAACTACACAGAATCATTCTGTGAAACATCGTTCTGCTCTGTGCATTCAACTAACAGAGTTTAAACTTAAATTTGATTGAGCTGTTCTGAAACACTCTTTCTTTAGAAATTGCAAGTGGACATTCCGAGCGCTAAGTGGCCCATAGTGGAAAAGGATATATCTACAAATTAAAACTACACAGAAGCATTCTGCAAAACCTCTTTATGTTCCGTACATTCAACTAAAGGAGTTAAAGCTTACTTTGGATTTAGCACTTCGGAAACATTCTTTCTGTAGAAACTGCAAGTGGACATTCGAAGCGCTAAGGGGGCTATAGTGTTAAAAGGAACATCTTCAAATAAAAACTACACGGAAGCATTGTGCGAAACTACTTTCTGTTCTGTGCATTCAACTAACAGAGTTGAAACCTACTTTTGATTGAGCAGTTCTGAAACATTCTTTCGGTAGAAACTACAAGTGGACATTCAGAGAGCTAAGGGGCCTACAGTGGCAAAAGGAATATCTTCAAATAAAAACTACACAGAAGCATTCTGCGAAACTTCTTTCTGTTCTGTGCACTCAACTAACAGAGTTGAAACATACTGTTGATAGAGCAGTTCTGAAACACTCTTTCTGTGGAAACTGCAGGTGGACATTCGTAGAGCAAAGGGGCATATAGTGGAAAAAGGAGAATCTTCCAATAAAAACTACACAGCAGCATTCTGCGAAACTTCTTTCTGTTCTGTGCATTCAATTAAAAGAGTTGAACCTTACTTTTGATTGAGCAGTTGTGAAACGCTCTTTCTGTAGAAACTGCAAGTGGATTTTCCGAGCGCTAAGTGGGCTATAGTGGAAAAAGATGTATCTTCAAATTAAAACTACAGAGAAGAATTGTGCAAAACTTCTTTAAGTTCTGTACATTCAAGTAAAGGTGTTAAAGCTTACTTTTGATTGAGCTGTTCTGAAACACTCTTTCTGTAGAAACTGCAAGTGGACATATGGAGCGCTAAGCGGCGTATAGTGGAAAAAGGGATGTCTTCAAATAAAAACTACACAGAAGCATTGTGCCAAATTACTTTCTGTTCTGTGCATTCAACTAAGAGCGTTGAACACTATATTTGATTGAGCAGTTCTGAAACTCCCTTTCTGTAGGAAGTGCAAGTCAACTTTCAGAGCACTAAGGGGCCTGTACTGGAGAAAGTAACATCTTCAAATACAAAGTAAACAGAAGCATTCTGGGAAACTTCTTCCTGTTCTGTGCATTCAAATAACGGAGTTGAAGTTTACCTTTGATTCAGCAGATCTGAAACCCTCTTTCTGTAGAAACAGCAAGTGGACATTCCTAGCGCTAAAGGGCCTATAGTGGAAAAAGGAATATCCTCAAATTAACAATTACACAGAAGCATTCTGCGAAACTTCTTTCTGTTCTGTGCATTCAACTAACGGAGTTGAAGTTTACCTTTGAGTCAGCAGCTCTGAAACACTCTTTCTGTAGAAACTGCAAGTGGACATTCCTAGCGCTAAGGGACCTATAGTGGAAAAAGGAATATCCTCAAATAAAAACTACACAAAATCATTCTGTGAAACATCGTTCTGTTCTGTGCATTCAACTAACAGAGTTTAAACTTAATTTTGTTTGAGCTGTTCTGAAACACTCTTTCTGTAGAAACTAAAAGTGGACATTCCGAGCGCTAAGTGGCCTATAGTGAAAAAAGATATATCTGCAAATTAAAACTACACAGAAGCATTGTGCAAAACTTCTTTATGTTCTGTACATTCAACTAAAGGAGTTAAAGCTTACTTTGGATATAGCAGTTCGGAAACATTCTTTCTGTAGAAACTGCAAGTGGACATTCGAAGCGCTAAGGGGGCTATAGTGTTAAAAGGAACATCTTCAAATAAAAACTACACGGAAGCATTGTGCGAAACTACTTTCTGTTCTGTGCATTCAACTAACAGAGTTGAAACCTACTTTTGATTGAGCAGTTCTGAAACATTCTTTCTGTAGAAACTACAACTGGACATTCAGAGAGCTAAGGGGCCTACAGTGGCAAAAGGAATATCTTCAAATAAAAACTACACAGAAGCATTCTGCGAAACTTCTTTCTGTTCTGTGCACTCAACTAACAGAGTTGAAACATACTGTTGATAGAGCAGTTCTGAAACACTCTTTCTGTGGAAACTGCAGGTGGACATTCGTAGAGCAAAGGGGCATATAGTGGAAAAAGGAGAATATTCCAATAAAAACTACACAGCAGCGTTCTGCGAAACTTCTTTCTGTTCTGAGCATTCATTAAAAGAGTTGAACCTTACTTTTGATTGAGCAGTTCTGAAACGCTCTTTCTGTAGAAACTGCAAGTGGACATTCGGAGCGCTAACGGGCCTATAGTGGAAAAAGTAATATCTTCAAATAAAACTAAAGAGAAGCATTCTGCGAAGCTTCTTTCTGTTCTGTGCATTCAACTAACAGAGTTTAACCTTAATTTTGATTGAGCTGTTCTGAAACACTCTTTCTGTAGAAACTGCAAGTGGACCTTCCGAGCGCTAAGTGGGCTATAGTGGAAAAAGATGTATCTTCAAATTAAAACTACACAGAAGCATTGTGCAAAACTTCTTTATGTTCTGTACATTCAAGTAAAGGAGTTAAAGCTTACTTTTGATTGAGCAGTTCTGAAACATTCTTTCTGTAGAAACTGCAAGTGGATATTCGGACCCCTAAGGGGCCAACAGTGGAAAAAGGAATATGTTCAAATAAAAACTACACAGAAGCATTGTGCGAAACTACTTTCTGTTCTGTGCACTTAACTAACAGAGTTGAAGCATACTGCCGATTGAGCAGTTCTGAAACACTCTTTCTGTAGAAACTGCAAGTGGGCATTCAGAGAGCTAACGGGCCTACGGTGGAAAAAGGAATATCTTCAAGTAAAAACTATACAGAAGCATTCTGAGAAACTTCTTTCTGTTCTGTGCATTCAAATAACAGAGTTTTAACTTACTTTTCATTGAGCTGTTCTGAAACACTCTTTCTGTAGTAACTGCAATTGGGGATTCGGAGCACTAAGGGGCATATAGGGGAAAAAGGATTATCTTCCAACAAAACTACACAGGAGCAGTCTGCGAAACTTCTTTCTCTTCTGTGCATTCAAGTAACAGTGTTTAACATTAATTTTGATTGAGCTGTTCTGAAACACTCTTTCTGTAGAAACTGCAAGTGGACATACGGAGCGCTAAGCGGCCTATAGTGGAAAAAGGGATATCTTCAAATAAAAACTACACAGAAGCATTGTGCCAAATTACTTTCTGTTCTGTGCATTCAACTAAGAGCGTTGAACACTATATTTGATTGAGCACTTCTGAAACTCTCTTTCTGTAGGAAGTGCAAGTCGACCTTCGGAGCACTAAGGGGCCTGTACTGGAGAAAGTAACATCTTCAAATACAAATTAAACAGAAGCATTCTGGGAAACTTCTTTGTGTTCTGTGCATTCAAATAACGGATTTGAAGTTCACCTTTGATTCAGCAGCTCTGAAACCCTCTTTCTGTAGAAACAGCAAGTGGACATTCCTAGCGCTAAAGGGCCTATAGTGGAAAAAGGATTATCCTCAAATTAACAACTACACAGAAGCATTCTGCGAAACTTCTTTCTGTTCTGTGCATTCAACTAACGGAGTTGAAGTTTACCTTTGAGTCAGCAGCTCTGAAACACTCTTTCTGTAGAAACTGCAAGTGGACATTCCTAGCGCTAAGGGACCTATAGTGGAAAAAGGAATATCCTCAATTAAAAACTACACAGAATCATTCTGTGAAACATCGTTCTGTTCTGTGCATTCAACTAACAGAGTTTAAACTTAATTTTGATTGAGCTGTTCTGAAACACTCTTTCTGTAGAAACTTCAAGTGTACATTCCGAGCGCTAAGTGGCCTATAGTGCAAAAAGATATATCTGCAAATAAAAACTACACAGAAGCATTGTGCAAAACTTCTTTATGTTCTGTACATTCAACTAAAAGAGTTAAAGCTTACTTTTAATTTAGCAGTTCGGAAACATTCTTTCTGTAGAAACTGCAAGTGGACATTCGAAGCGCTAAGGGGGCTATAGTGTTAAAAGGAACATCTTCAAATAAAAACTACACGGAAGCATTGTGCGAAACTACTTTCTGTTCTGTGCATTCAACTAACAGAGTTGAAACCTACTTTTGATTGAGCAGTTCTGAAACATTCTTTCGGTAGAAACTACAAGTGGACATTCAGAGAGCTAAGGGGCCTACAGTGGCAAAAGGAATATCTTCAAATAAAAACTACACAGAAGCATTCTGCGAAACTTCTTTCTCTTCTGTGCACTCAACTAACAGAGTTGAAACATACTGTTGATAGAGCAGTTCTGAAACACTCTTTCTGTGGAAACTGCAGGTGGACATTCGTAGAGCAAAGGGGCATATAGTGGAAAAAGGAGAATCTTCCAATAAAAACTACACAACAGCATTCTGCGAAACTTCTTTCTGTTCTGTGCATTCAATTAAAAGAGTTGAACCTTACTTTTGATTGAGCAGTTCTGAAACGCTCTTTCTCTAGAAACTGCAAGTGGACATTCGGAGCGCTAAGGGGCCTATAGTGGAAAAAGGAATATCCTCAAATAAATACTACACAGAAGCATTCTGTGAAACATCTTTCTGTTCTGTGCATTCAACAAACAGAGTTTAACCTTATATTTGATTGAGCGGTTCTGAAACACTCTTTCTGTAGTAACTGCAGCTGGAGAGTCAGAGTGCCAAGAGGCCTATAGTGGAAAAAGTAATATCTTCAAATAAAACTACACAGAAGCATTCTGCGAAACTTCTTTCTGTTCTGTGCATTCAACTAACAGAGTTTAACCTTAATTTTGATTGAGCTGTTCTGAAACACTCTTTCTGTAGAAACTGCAAGTGGACCTTCCGAGCGCTAAGTGGGCTATAGTGGAAAAAGATATATCTTCAAATTGAAACTACACAGAAGCATTGTGCAAAACTTCTTTATGTTCTGTACATTCAAGTAAAGGAGTTAAAGCTTACTTTTGATTGAGCAGTTCTGAAACATTCTTTCTGTAGAAACTGCAAGTGGATATTCGGACCCCTAAGGGGCCAACAGGGTAAAAAGGAATATGTTCAAATAAAAACTACACAGAAGCATTGTGCGAAACTACTTTCTGTTCTGTGCACTTAACTAACAGAGTTGAAGCATACTGCCGATTGAGCAGTTCTGAAACACTCTTTCTGTAGAAACTGCAAGTGGGCATTCAGAGAGCTAACGGGCCTACAGTGCAAAAAGGAATATCTTCAAGTAAAAACTATACAGAAGCATTCTGAGAAACTTCTTTCTGTTCTGTGCATTCAAATAACAGAGTTTAACCTTACTTTTGATTGAGCTGTTCTGAAACACTCTTTCTGTAATATCTGCAATTGGAGATTCGGAGCACTAAGGGGCATATAGGGGAAAAAGGAATATCTTCCAACAAAACTACACAGGAGCAGTCTGCGAAACTTCTTTCTGTTCTGTGCATTCAGGTAACAGTGTTTAACATTAATTTTGATTGAGCTGTTCTGAAACACTCTTTCTGTAGCAACTGCAAGTGGACATATGGAGCGCTAAGCGGCGTATAGTGGAAAAAGAGATATCTTCAAATAAAAACTACACAGAAGCATTGTGCCAAATTACTTTCTGTTCTGTGCATTCAACTAAGAGCGTTGAACACTATATTTGATTGAGCAGTTCTGAAACTCTCTTTCTGTAGGAAGTGCAAGTCGACATTCGGAGCACTAAGGGGCCTGTACTGGAGAAAGTAACATCTTCAAATACAAAGTAAACAGAAGCATTCTGGGAAACTTCTTTCTGTTCTGTGCATTCAAATAATGGAGTTGAAGTTTACCTTTGATTCAGCAGCTCTGAAACCCTCTTTCTGTAGAAACAGCAATTGGACATTCCTATCGCTTAAGGGCCTATAGTGGAAAAAGGAATATCCTCAAATTAACAACTACACAGAAGCATTCTGCGAAACTTC
Source organism: Symphalangus syndactylus (assembly GCF_028878055.3). Taxonomy (NCBI): domain Eukaryota; kingdom Metazoa; phylum Chordata; class Mammalia; order Primates; family Hylobatidae; genus Symphalangus; species Symphalangus syndactylus. The sequence continues at coordinate 50,571,642 of NC_072440.2, forward strand.
TTTCTGTTCTGTGCATTCCACTAACGGAGTTGAAGTTTACCTTTGAGTCAGCAGCTCTGAAACACTCTTTCTGTTGAAACTGCAAATGGACATTCCTAGCGCTAAGGGACCTATAGTGGAAAAAGTAATATCCTCAAATAAAAACTACACAGAATCATTCTGCGAAACTTCTTTCTGTTCTGTGCACTCTACTAACAGAGTTGAAACATACTGTTGATAGAGCAGTTCTGAAACACTCTTTCTGTGGAAACTGCAGGTGGACATTCGTAGAGCAAAGGGGGATATAGTGGAAAAAGGAGAATCTTCCAATAAAAACTACACAACAGCATTCTGCGAAACTTCTTTCTGTTCTGTGCATTCAATTAAAAGAGTTGAACCTTACTTTTGATTGAGCAGTTGTGAAACGCTCTTTCTGTAGAAACCGCAAGTGGACTTTCCGAGCCCTAAGTGGGCTATAGTGGAAAAAGATGGATCTTCAAATTAAAACTACAGAGAAGCATTGTGCAAAACTTCTTTATGTTCTGTACATTCAAGTAAAGGAGATAATGCTTACTTTTGATTGAGCAGTTCTGAAACATTCTTTCTGTAGAAACTGCAAGTGGATATTCGGACCCCTAAGGGGCCAACAGTGGAAAAAGGAATATGTTCAAATAAAAACTACACAGAAGCATTGTGCGAAACTACTTTCTCTTCTGTGCACTCAACTAACAGAGTTGAAGCATACTGCTGATTGAGCAGTTCTGAAACACTCTTTCTGTAGAAACTGCAAGTGGACATACAGAGAGCTAACGGGCCTACAGTGGAAAAAGGAATATCTTCAAGTAAAAACTATACAGAAGCATTCTGAAAAACTTCTTTCTATTCTGTGCATTCAAATAACAGAGTTTAATCTTACTTTTGATTGAGCTGTTCTGAAACACTCTTTCTGTAGTAACTGCAATTGGAGATTCGGAGCACTAAGGGGCACATAGTGGAAAAAGGAATATCTTCCAACAAAACTACACAGGAGCAGTCTGCGAAACTTCTTTCTGTTCTGTGCATTCAAGTAACAGTGTTTAACATTAATTTTGATTGAGCTGTTCTGAAACACTCTTTCTGTAGAAACTGCAAGTGTACATACAGAGCGCTAAGCGGCCTATAGTGGAAAAAGGGATATCTTCAAATAAAAACTACACAGAATCATTGTGCCAAATTACTTTCTGTTCTGTGCATTCAACTAAGAGCGTTGAACACTATATTTGATTGAGCAGTTCTGAAACTCTCTTTCTGTAGGAAGTGCAAGTCGACATTCGGAGCACTAAGGGGCCTGTACTGGAGAAAGTAACATCTTCAAATACAAAGTAAACAGAAGCATTCTGGGAAACTTCTTTCTGTTCTGTGCATTCAAATAACGGAATTGAAGTTTACCTTTGATTCAGCAGCTCTGAAACCCTCTTTCTGTAGAAACAGCAAGTGGACATTCCTAGCGCTAAAGGGCCTATAGTGGAAAAAGGAATATCCTCAAATTAACAACTACACAGAAGCATTCTGCGAAACTTCTTTCTGTTCTGTGCATTCAACTAACGGAGTTGAAGATTACCTTTGAGTCAGCAGCTCTGAAACACTCTTTCTGTAGAAACTGCAAGCGGACATTCCTAGCGCTAAGGGACCTATAGTGGAAAAAGGAATATCCTCAAATAAAAACTACACAGAATCATTCTGTGAAACATTGTTCTGTTCTGTGCATTCAACTAACAGAATTTAAACTTAATTTTGATTGAGCTGTTCTGAAACACTCTTTCTGTAGAAACTGCAAGCGGACATTCCGAGTGCTAAGTGGCCTATAGTGGAAAAAGATATATCTGCCAATTAAAACTACACAGAAGCATTGTGCAAAACTTCTTTATGTTCTGTACATTCAACTAAAGGAGTTAAAGCTTACTTTTAATTTAGTAGTTCGGAAACTTTCTTTCTGTAGAAACTGCAAGTGGACATTCGAAGCGCTAAGGGGGCTATAGTGTTAAAAGGAACATCTTCAAATAAAAACTACACGGAAGCATTGTGTGAAACTACTTTCTGTTCTGTGCATTCAACTAACTGAGTTGAAACCTACTTTTGATTGAGCAGTTCTGAAACATTCTTTCGGTAGAAACTACAAGTGGACATTCAGAGAGATAAGGGGCCTACAGTGGCAAAAGGAATATCTTCAAATAAAAACTACACAGAAGCATTCTGCGAAACTTCTTTCTGTTCTGTGCACTCAACTAACAGAGTTGAAACAAACTGTTGATAGAGCAGTTCTGAAACACTCTTTCTGTGGAAACTGCAGGTGGACAATTGTAGAGCAAAGGGGCATATAGTGGAAAAAGGAGAATCTTCCAATAAAAACTACACAGCAGCATTCTACGAAACTTCTTTCTGTTCTGTGCATTCAATTAAAAGAGTTGAACCTTACTTTTGATTGAGCAGTTCTGAAACGCTGTTTTTGTAGAAACTGCAAGTGGACATTCGGAGCGCGAATGGGCCTATAGTGGAAAAAGGAATATCCTCAAATAAATACTACACAGAAGCATTCTGTGAAACTTCTTTCTGTTCTGTGCATTCAACAAACAGAGTTTAACCTTACATTTGATTGAGCTGTTCTGAAACACTCTTTCTGTAGTAACTGCAGCTGGAGAGTCAGAGCGCCAAGAGGCCTATAGTGGAAAAAGAAATATCTTCAAATAAAACTAAACAGATGCATTCTGCGAAGCTTCTTTCTGTTCTGTGCATTCAACTAACAGAGTTTAACCTTAATTTTGATTGAGCTGTTCTGAAACACTCTTTCTGTAGAAACTGCAAGTGGACCTTCCGAGCGCTAAGTGGACTATAGTGGAAAAAGATGTATCTTCAAATTAAAACTACACAGAAGCATTGTGCAAAACTTCTTTATGTTCTGTACATTCAAGTAAAGGAGTTAAAGCTTACTTTTGATTGAGCAGTTCTGAAACATTCTTTCTGTAGAAACTGCAAGTGGATATTCGGACCCTTAAGGGGCCAACAGTGTAAAAAGGAATATGTTCAAATAAAAACGACACAGAAGCATTGGGCGAAACTACTTTCTGTTCTGTGCACTCAACTAACAGAGTTGAAGCATACTGCCGATTGAGCAGTTCTGAAACACCCTTTCTGTAGAAACTGCAAGTGGGCATTCAGAGAGCTAACGGGCCTACAGTGGAAAAAGGAATATCTTCAAGTAAAAACTATACAGAAGCATTCTGAGAAACTTCTTTCTGTTCTGTGCATTCAAATAACAGAGTTTAACCATACTTTTGATTGAGCTGTTCTGAAACTCTTTCTGTAATAACTGCATTGGAGATTCGGAGCACTAAGGGGCATATAGTGGAAAAAGGAATATCTTCCAACAAAACTACACAGAAGCAGTCTGCGAAACTTCTTTCTGTTCTGTGCATTCAAGTAACAGTGTTTAACATTAATTTTGATTGAGCTGTTCTGAAACACTCTCTCTGTAGAAACTGCAAGTGGACATACGGGGCGCTAAGCGGCCTATAGTGGAAAAAGAGATATCTTCAAATAAAAACTACACAGAAGCATTGTGCCAATTTACTTTCTGTTCTCTGCATTCAACTAAGAGCGTTGAACACTATATTTGATTGAGCAGTTCTGACACTCTCTTTCTGTAGGAAGTGCAAGTCGACATTCGGAGCACTAAGGGGCCTGTACTGGAGAAAGTAACATCTTCAAATACAAAGTAAACAGAAGCATTCTGGGAAAATTTTCCTGTTCTGTGCATTCAACTAACGGAGTTGAAGTTTACCTTTGATTCAGCAGCTCTGAAACACTCTTTCTGTAGAAACTGCAAGTGGACATTTCTTGCGCTAAAGGGCCTATAGTGGAAAAAGGAATATCCTCAAATTAACAACTACACAGAAGCATTCTGCGAAACTTCTTTCTGTTCTGTGCATTCAACTAACGGAGTTGAAGTTTACCTTTGAGTCAGCAGCTCTGAAACACTCTTTCTGTAGAAACTGCAAGTGGACATTCCTAGCGCTAAGGGACCTATAGTGGAAAAAGGAATATCCTCAAATAAAAACTACAGAGAATCATTCTGTGAAACATCATTCTGTTCTGTGCATTCAACTAAGAGAGTTTAATCTTAATTTTGATTGAGCTGTTCTGAAACACTCTTTCTGTAGAAACTGCAAGTGGACATTCCGAGCGCTAAGTGGCCTATAGTGGAAAAAGCTATATCTGCAAATTAAAAGTACACAGAAGCATTGCGCAAAACTTCTTTATGTTCTGTACATTAAACTAAAGGAGTTAAAGCTTACATTTAATTTAGCAGTTCGGAAACATTCTTTCTGTAGAAACTGCAAGTGGACATTCGAAGCACTAAGGGGGCTATAGTGTTAAAAGGAACATCTTCAAATAAAAACTACACGGAAGCATTGTGCAAAACTACTTTCTGTTCTGTGCATTCAACTAACAGAGTTGAAACCTACTTTTGATTGAGCAGTTCTGAAACACTCTTTCTGTGGAAACTGCAGGTGGACATTCGTAGAGCAAAGGGGCATATAGTGGAGAAAGGAGAATCTTCCAATAAAATCTACACAGCAGCATTCTGCGAAACTTCTTTCTGTTCTGTGCATTCAATTAAAAGAGTTGAACCTTACTTTTGATTGAGCAGTTCTGAAACGCTCTTTCTGTAGAAACTGCAAGTGGACATTCGGAGCGCTAAGGTGCCTATAGTGGAAAAAGTAATATCTTCAAATAAAACTACACAGAAGCATTCTGCGAAGCTTCTTTCTGTTCTGTGCATTCAACTAACAGAGTTTAACCTTAATTTTGATTGAGCTGTTCTGAAAAACTCTTTCTGTAGAAACTGCAAGTGGACCTTCCGAGCGCTAAGTGGGCTATAGTGGAAAAAGATGTATCTTCAAATTAAAACTACACAGAAGCATTGTGCAAAACTTCTTTATGTTCTGTACATTCAAGTAAAGGAGTTAAAGCTTACTTTTGATTGAGCAGTTCTGAAACATTCTTTCGGTAGAACCTACAAGTGGACATTCAGAGAGCTAAGGGGCCTACAGTGGCCAAAGGAATATCTTCAAATAAAAACTACACAGAAGCATTCTGCGAAACTTCTTTCTGTTCTGTGCACTCAACTAACAGAGTTGAAACATACTGTTGATAGAGCAGTTCTGAAACACTCTTTCTGTGGAAACTGCAGGTGGACATTCGCAGAGCAAAGGGGGATATAGTGGAAAAAGGAGAATCTTCCAATAAAAACTACACAGCAGCATTCTGCAAAACTTCTTTCTATTCTGTGCATTCAATTAAAAGAGTTGAACCTTACTTTTGATTGAGCAGTTCTGAAACGCTCTTTCTGTAGAAACTGCAAGTGGACATTCGGAGCGCTAAGGGGCCTATAGTGGAAAAAGCAATATCTTCAAATAAAACTACACAGAAGCATTCTGCGAAGTTTCTTTCTGTTCTGTGCATTCAACTAACAGAGTTTAACCTTAATTTTGATTGAGCTGTTCTGAAACACTCTTTCTGTAGAAACTGCAAGTGGACCTTCCGAGCGCTAAGTGGGCTATAGTGGAAAAAGATGTATCTTCAAATTAAAACTACACAGAAGCATTGTGCAATACTTCTTTATGTTCTGTACATTCAAGTAAAGGAGTTAAAGCTTACTTTTGATTGAGCAGTTCTGAAACATTCTTTCTGTAGAAACTGCAAGTGGATATTCGGACCCCTAAGGGGCCAACAGTGGAAAAAGGAATATGTTCAAATAAAAACTACACAGAAGCATTGTGCGAAACTACTTTCTGTTCTGTGCACTCAACTAACAGAGTTGAAGCATACTGCCGATTGAGCAGTTCTGAAACACTCTTTCTGTAGAAACTGCAAGTAGACATTCCGAGCGCTAAGTGGCCTATAGTGGAAAAAGCTATATCTGCAAATTAAAAGTACACAGAAGCATTGCGCAAAACTTCTTTATGTTCTGTACATTAAACTAAAGGAGTTAAAGCTTACTTTTAATTTAGCAGTTCGGAAACATTCTTTCTGTAGAAACTGCAAGTGGACATTCGAAGCGCTAAGGGGGCTATAGTGTTAAAAGGAACATCTTCAAATAAAAACTACACGAAAGCATTGTGCAAAACTACTTTCTGTTCTGTGCATTCAACTAACAGAGTTGAAACATACTGTTGATAGAGCAGTTCTGAAACACTCTTTCTGTGGAAACTGCAGGTGGACATTCGTAGAGCAAAGGGGCATATAGTGGAAAAAGGAGAATCTTCCAATAAAATCTACACAGCAGCATTCTGCGAAACTTCTTTCTGTTCTGTGCATTCAATTAAAAGAGTTGAACCTTACTTTTGATTGAGCAGTTCTGAAACGCTCTTTCTGTAGAAACTGCAAGTGGACATTCGGAGCGCTAAGGGGCATATAGTGGAAAAAGTAATATCTTCAAATAAAACTACACAGAAGCATTCTGCGAAGCTTCTTTCTGTTCTGTGCATTCAACTAACAGAGTTTAACCTTAATTTTGATTGAGCTGTTCTGAAAAACTCTTTCTGTAGAAACTGCAAGTGGACCTTCCGAGCGCTAAGTGGGCTATAGTGGAAAAAGATGTATCTTCAAATTAAAACTACACAGAAGCATTGTGCAAAACTTCTTTATGTTCTGTACATTCAAGTAAAGGAGTTAAAGCTTACTTTTATTGAGCAGTTCTGAAACATTCTTTCGGTAGAACCTACAAGTGGACATTCAGAGAGCTAAGGGGCCTACAGTGGCAAAAGGAATATCTTCAAATAAAAACTACACAGAAGCATTCTGCGAAACTTCTTTCTGTTCTGTGCACTCAACTAACAGAGTTGAAACATACTGTTGATAGAGCAGTTCTGAAACACTCTTTCTGTGGAAACTGCAGGTGGACATTCGCAGAGCAAAGGGGCATATAGTGGAAAAAGGAGAATCTTCCAATAAAAACTACACAGCAGCATTCTGCGAAACTTCTTTCTATTCTGTGCATTCAATAAAAAGAGTTGAACCTTACTTTTGATTGAGCAGTTCTGAAACGCTCTTTCTGTAGAAACTGCAAGTGGACATTCGGAGCGCTAAGGGGCCTATAGTGGAAAAAGCAATATCTTCAAATAAAACTACACAGAAGCATTCTGCGAAGCTTCTTTCTGTTCTGTGCATTCAACTAACAGAGTTTAACCTTAATTTTGATTGAGCTGTTCTGAAACACTCTTTCTGTAGAAACTGCAAGTGGACCTTCCGAGCGCTAAGTGGGCTATAGTGGAAAAAGATGTATCTTCAAATTAAAACTACACAGAAGCATTGTGCAATACTTCTTTATGTTCTGTACATTCAAGTAAAGGAATTAAAGCTTACTTTTGATTGAGCAGTTCTGAAACATTCTTTCTGTAGAAACCGCAAGTGGATATTCGGACCCCTAAGGGGCCAACAGTGGAAAAAGGAATATGTTCAAATAAAAACTACACAGAAGCATTGTGCGAAACTACTTTCTGTTCTGTGCACTCAACTAACAGAGTTGAAGCATACTGCTGATTGAGCAGTTCTGAAACACTCTTTCTGTAGAAACTGCAAGTGGGCATTCAGAGAGCTAACGGGCCTACAGTGGAAAAAGGAATATCTTCAAGTAAAAACTATACAGAAGCATTCTGAGAAACTTCTTTCTGTTCTGTGCATTCAAATAACAGAGTTTAAACTTACTTTTGATTGAGCTGTTCTGAATCACTCTTTCTGTAGTAACTGCAATTGGAGATTCGGAGCACTAAGGGGCATATAGGGGAAAAAGGAATATCTTCCAACAAAACTACACAGGAGCAGTCTGCGAAACTTCTTTCTGTTCTGTGCATTCAAGTAACAGTGTTTAACATTAATTTTGATTGAGCTGTTCTGAAACACTCTTTCTGTAGAAACTGCAAGTGGACATACGGAGCGCTAAGCGGCCTATAGTGGAAAAAGGGATATCTTCAAATAAAACTACACAGAAGCATTGTGCCAAATTACTTTCTGTTCTGTGCATTCAACTAAGAGCGTTGAACACTATATTTGATTTAGCAGTTCTGAAACTCTCTTTCTGTAGGAAGTGTAAGTCGACATTCGGAGCACTAAGGGGCCTGTACTGGAGAAAGTAACATCTTCAAATACAAAGTAAACAGAAGCATTCTGGGAAACTTTTTCTGTTCTGTGCATTCAACTAACGGAGTTGAAGTATACCTTTGATTCAGCAGCTCTGAAACACTCTTTCTGTAGAAACTGCAAGTGGACATTCCTAGCGCTAAAGCGCCTATAGTGGAAAAAGGAATATCCTCAAATTAACAACTACAAAGAAGCATTCTGCGAAACTTCTTTCTGTTCTGTGCATTCAACTAACGGAGTTGAAGTTTACCTTTGAGTCAGCAGCTCTGAAACACTCTTTCTGTAGAAACTGCAAGTGGACATTCCTAGCGCTAAGGGACCTATAGTGGCAAAAGGAATATCCTCAAATAAAAACTACAGAGAATCATTCTGTGAAACATCGTTCTGTTCTGTGCATTCAACTAACAGAGTTTAAACTTAATTTTGATTGAGCTGTTCTGAAACACTCTTTCTGTAGAAACTGCAAGTGGACATTCCTAGCGCTAAGGGACCTATAGTGGAAAAAGGAATATCCTCAATTAAAAAATACACAGAATCATTCTGTGAAACATCGTTCTGTTCTGTGCATTCAACTAACAGAGTTTAAACTTAATTTTGATTGAGCTGTTCTGAAACACTCTTTCTGTAGAAACTTCAAGTGGACATTCCGAGCGCTAAGTGGCCTATAGTGGAAAAAGATATATCTGCAAATTAAAACTACACAGAAGCATTGTGCAAAATTTCTTTATGTTCTGTACATTCAACTAAAGGAGTTAAAGCTTACTTTTAATTTAGCAGTTCGGAAACATTCTTTCTGTAGAAACTGCAAGTGGACATTCCTAGCGCTAAAGGGCCTATAGTGGAAAAAGGAATATCCTCAAATTAACAACTACACAGAAGCATTCTGCGAAACTTCTTTCTGTTCTGTGCATTCAACTAACGGAGTTGAAGTTTACCTTTGAGTCAGCAGCTCTGAAACACTCTTTCTGTAGAAACTGCAAGTGGACATTCCTAGCGCTAAGGGACCTATAGTGGAAAAAGGAATATCCTCAATTAAAAACTACACAGAATCATTCTGTGAAACATCGTTCTGTTCTGTGCATTCAACTAACAGAGTTTAAACTTAATTTTGATTGAGCTGTTCTGAAACACTCTTTCTGTAGAAACTTCAAGTGGACATTCCGAGCGCTAAGTGGCCTATAGTGGAAAAAGATATATCTGCAAATTAAAACTACACAGAAGCATTGTGCAAAACTTCTTTATGTTCTGTACATTCAACTAAAGGAGTTAAAGCTTACTTTTAATTTAGCAGTTCGGAAACATTCTTTCTGTAGAAACTGCAAGTGGACATTCAAAGCGCTAAGGGGGCTATAGTGTTAAAAGGAACATCTTCAAATAAAAACTACACGGAAGCATTGTGCGAAACTACTTTCTGTTCTGTGCATTCAACTAACAGAGTTGAAACCTACTTTTGATTGAGCAGTTCTGAAACATTCTTTCGGTAGAAACTACAAGTGGACATTCAGAGAGCTAAGGGGCCTACAGTGGCAAAAGGAATATCTTCAAATAAAAACTACACAGAAGCATTCTGCGAAACTTCTTTCTGTTCTGTGCACTCTACTAACAGAGTTGAAACATACAGTTGATAGAGCAGTTCTGAAACACTCTTTCTGTGGAAACTGCAGGTGGACATTCGTAGAGCAAAGGGGCATATAGTGGAAAAAGGAGAATCTTCCAATAAAAACTACACAGCAGCATTCTGCGAAACTTCTTTCTGTTCTGTGCATTCAATTAAAAGAGTTGAACCTTACTTTTGATTGAGCAGTTCTGAAACGCTCTTTCTCTAGAAACTGCAAGTGGACATTCGGAGCGCTAAGGGGCCTATAGTGGAAAAAGGAATATCCTCAAATAAATACTACACAGAAGCATTCTGTGAAACTTCTTTCTGTTCTGTGCATTCAACTAACAGAGTTTAACCTTATATTTGATTGAGCTCTTCTGAAACACTCTTTCTGTAGTAACTGCAGCTGGAGAGTCAGAGTGCCAAGAGGCCTATAGTGGAAAAAGAAATATCTTCAAATAAAACTACACAGAAGCATTCTGCGAAGCTTCTTTCTGTTCTGTGCATTCAACTAACAGAGTTTAACCTTAATTTTGATTGAGCTGTTCTGAAACACTCTTTCTGTAGAAACTGCAAGTGAACCTTCCGAGCGCTAAGTGGGCTCTAGTGGAAAAAGATGTATTTTCAAATTAAAACTACAGAGAAGCATTGTGCAAAACTTCTTTATGTTCTGTACATTCAAGTAAAGGAGTTAAAGCTTACTTTTGATTGAGCAGTTCTGAAACATTCTTTCGGTAGAACCTACAAGTGGACATTCAGAGAGCTAAGGGGCCTACAGTGGCAAAAGGAATATCTTCAAATAAAAACTACACAGAAGCATTCTGCGAAACTTCATTCTGTTCTGTGCACTCAACTAACAGAGTTGAAACATACTGTTGATAGAGCAGTTCTGAAACACTCTTTCTGTGGAAACTGCCGGTGGACATTCGCAGAGCAAAGGGGGATATAGTGGAAAAAGGAGAATCTTCCAATAAAAACTACACAGCAGCATTCTGCGAAACTTCTTTCTATTCTGTGCATTCAATTAAAAGAGTTGAACCTTACTTTTGATTGAGCAGTTCTGAAACGCTCTTTCTGTAGAAACTGCAAGTGGACATTCGGAGCGCTAAGGGTCCTATAGTGGAAAAAGCAATATCTTCAAATAAAACTACACAGAAGCATTCTGCGAAGCTTCTTTCTGTTCTGTGCATTCAACTAACAGAGTTTAACCTTAATTTTGATTGAGCTGTTCTGAAACACTCTTTCTGTAGAAACTGCAAGTGGACCTTCCGAGCGCTAAGTGGGCTATAGTGGAAAAAGATGTATCTTCAAATTAAAACTACACAGAAGCATTGTGCAATACTTCTTTATGTTCTGTACATTCAAGTAAAGGAGTTAAAGCTTACTTTTGATTGAGCAGTTCTGAAACATTCTTTCTGTAGAAACTGCAAGTGGATATTCGGACCCCTAAGGGGCCAACAGTGGAAAAAGGAATATGTTCAAATAAAAACTACACAGAAGCATTGTGCAAAACTACTTTCTGTTCTGTGCACTCAACTAACAGAGTTGAAGCATACTGCCGATTGAGCAGTTCTGAAACACTCTTTCTGTAGAAACTGCAAGTAGACATTCCGAGCGCTAAGTGGCCTATAGTGGAAAAAGCTATATCTGCAAATTAAAAGTACACAGAAGCATTGCGCAAAACTTCTTTATGTTCTGTACATTAAACTAAAGGAGTTAAAGCTTACTTTTAATTTAGCAGTTCGGAAACATTCTTTCTGTAGAAACTGCAAGTGGACATTCGAAGCGCTAAGGGGGCTATAGTGTTAAAAGGAACATCTTCAAATAAAAACTACATGAAAGCATTGTGCAAAACTACTTTCTGTTCTGTGCATTCAACTAACAGAGTTGAAACATACTGTTGATAGAGCAGTTCTGAAACACTCTTTCTGTGGAAACTGCAGGTGGACATTCGTAGAGCAAAGGGGCATATAGTGGAAAAAGGAGAATCTTCCAATAAAATCTACACAGCAGCATTCTGCGAAACTTCTTTCTGTTCTGTGCATTCAATTAAAAGAGTTGAACCTTACTTTTGATTGAGCAGTTCTGAAACGCTCTTTCTGTAGAAACTGCAAGTGGACATTCGGAGCGCTAAGGGGCATATAGTGGAAAAAGTAATATCTTCAAATAAAACTACACAGAAGCATTCTGCGAAGCTTCTTTCTGTTCTGTGCATACAACTAACAGAGTTTAACCTTAATTTTGATTGAGCTGTTCTGAAAAACTCTTTCTGTAGAAACTGCAAGTGGACCTTCCGAGCGCTAAGTGGGCTATAGTGGAAAAAGATGTATCTTCAAATTAAAACTACACAGAAGCATTGTGCAAAACTTCTTTATGTTCTGTACATTCAAGTAAAGGAGTTAAAGCTTACTTTTATTGAGCAGTTCTGAAACATTCTTTCGGTAGAACCTACAAGTGGACATTCAGAGAGCTAAGGGGCCTACAGTGGCAAAAGGAATATCTTCAAATAAAAACTACACAGCAGCATTCTGCGAAACTTCTTTCTATTCTGTGCATTCAATAAAAAGAGTTGAACCTTACTTTTGATTGAGCAGTTCTGAAACGCTCTTTCTGTAGAAACTGCAAGTGGACATTCGGAGCGCTAAGGGGCCTATAGTGGAAAAAGCAATATCTTCAAATAAAACTACACAGAAGCATTCTGCGAAGCTTCTTTCTGTTCTGTGCATTCAAGTAACAGTGTTTAACATTAATTTTGATTGAGCTGTTCTGAAACACTCTTTCTGTAGAAACTGCAAGTGGACATATGGAGCGCTAAGCTGCGTATAGTGGAAAAAGAGATATCTTCAAATAAAAACTACACAGAAGCATTGTGCCAAATTACTTTCTGTTCTGTGCATTCAACTAAGAGCGTTGAACACTATATTTGATTGAGCAGTTCTGAAACTCTCCTTCTGTAGGAAGTGCAAGTCGACATTCGGAGCACTAAGGAGCCTGTACTGGAGAAAGTAACATCTTCAAACACAAAGTAAACAGAAGCATTCTGGGAAACTTCTTTCTGTTCTGTGCATTCAAATAACGGATTTGAAGTTTACCTTTGATTCAGCAGCTCTGAAACCCTCTTTCTGTAGAAACAGCAAGTGGACATTCCTAGCGCTAAAGGGCCTATAGTGGAAAAAGGATTATCCTCAAATTAACAACTACACAGAAGCATTCTGCGAAACTTCTTTCTGTTCTGTGCATTCAACTAACGGAGTTGAAGTTTAACTTTGAGTCAGCAGCTCTGAAACACTCTTTCTGTTGAAACTGCAAGTGGACATTCCTAGCGCTAAGGGACCTATAGTGGAAAAAGGAATATCCTCAAATAAAAACTACACAGAATCATTCTGTGAAACATCGTTCTGTTCTGTGCATTCAACTAACAGAGTTTAAACTTAATTTTGATTGAGCTGTTCTGAAACACTCTTTCTGTAGAAACTGCAAGTGGACATTCCGAGCGATAAGTGGCCTATAGTGGAAAAAGATATATCTGCAAATTAAAACTACACAGAAGCATTGTGCAAAACTTCTTTATGTTCTGTACATTCAACTAAAGGAGTTAAAGCTTACTTTTAATTTAGCAGTTCGGAAACATTCTTTCTGTAGAAACTGCAAGTGGACATTCGAAGCACTAAGGTGGCTATAGTGTTAAAAGGAACATCTTCAAATAAAAATTACACGGAAGCATTGTGCGAAACTACTTTCTGTTCTGTGCATTCAACTAACAGAGTTGAAACCTACTTTTGATTGAGCAGTTCTGCAACATTCTTTCTGTAGAAACTACAAGTGGACATTCAGAGAGCTAAGGGGCCTACAGTGGCAAAAGGAATATCTTCAAATAAAAACTACACAGAAGCATTCTGTGAAACTTCTTTCTGTTCTGTGCACTCAACTAACAGAGTTGAAACATACTGTTGATAGAGCAGTTCTGAAACACTCTTTCTGTGGAAACTGCAGGTGGACATTCGTAGAGCAAAGGGGCATATAGTGGAAAAAGGAGAATCTTCCAATAAAAACTACACAACAGCATTCTGCGAAACTTCTTTCTGTTCTGTGCATTCAATTAAAAGAGTTGAACCTTACTTTTGATTGAGCAGTTCTGAAACGCTCTTTCTCTAGAAACTGCAAGTGGACATTCGGAGCGCTAAGGGGCCTATAGTGGAAAAAGGAATATCCTCAAATAAATACTACACAGAAGCATTCTGTGAAACTTCTTTCTGCTCTGTGCATTCAACAAACAGAGTTTAACCTTATATTTGATTGAGCTGTTCTGAAGCACTCTTTCTGTAGTAACTGCAGCTGGAGAGTCAGAGTGCCAAGAGGCCTATAGTGGAAAAAGTAATATCTTCAAATAAAACTACACAGAAGCATTCTGCGAAGCTTCTTTCTGTTCTGTGCATTCAACTAACAGAGTTTAACCTTAATTTTGATTGAGCTGTTCTGAAACACTCTTTCTGTAGAAACTGCAAGTGGACCTTCCGAGCGCTAAGTGGGCTCTAGTGGAAAAAGATGTATTTTCAAATTAAAACTACACAGAAGCATTGTGCAAAACTTCTTTATGTTCTGTACATTCAAGTAACGGAGTTAAAGCTTACTTTTGATTGAGCAGTTCTGAAACATTCTTTCTGTAGAAACTGCAAGTGCATATTCGGACCCCTAAGGGGCCAACAGTGGAAAAAGGAATATGTTCAAATAAAAACTACACAGAAGCATTGTGCGAAACTACTTTCTGTTCTGTGCACTTAACTAACAGAGTTGAAGCATACTGCCGATTTAGCAGTTCTGAAACACTCTTTCTGTAGAAACTGCAAGTGGGCATTCAGAGAGCTAACGGGCCTACAGTGGAAAAAGGAATATCTTCAAGTAAAAACTATACAGAAGCATTCTCAGAAACTTCTTTCTGTTCTGTGCATTCAAATAACAGTGTTTTAACTTACTTTTCATTGAGCTGTTCTGAAACACTCTTTCTGTAATAACTGCAATTGGAGATTCGGAGCACTAAGGGGCATATAGGGGAAAAAGGAATATCTTCCAACAAAACTACACAGGAGCAGTCTGCGAAACTTCTTTCTGTTCTGTGCATTCAAGTAACAGTGTTTAACATTAATTTTGATTGAGCTGTTCTGAAACACTCTTTCTGTAGAAACTGCAAGTGGACATATGGAGCGCTAAGCGGCGTATAGTGGAAAAAGAGATATCTTCAAATAAAAACTACACAGAAGCATTGTGCCAAATTACTTTCTGTTCTGTTCATTCAACTAAGAGCGTTGAACACTATATTTGATTGAGCAGTTCTGAAACTCTCTTTCTGTAGGAAGTGCAAGTCGACATTCGGAGCACTAAGGGGCCTGTACTGGAGAAAGTAACATCTTCAAATACAAAGTAAACAGAAGCATTCTGGGAAACTTCTTTCTGTTCTGTGCATTCAAATAACGGATTTGAAGTTTACCTTTGATTCAGCAGCTCTGAAACCCTCTTTCTGTAGAAACAGCAAGTGGACATTCCTAGCGCTAAAGGGCCTATAGTGGAAAAAGGATTATCCTCAAATTAACAACTACACAGAAGCATTCTGCGAAACTTCTTTCTGTTCTGTGCATTCAACTAACGGAGTTGAAGTTTAACTTTGAGTCAGCAGCTCTGAAACACTCTTTCTGTTGAAACTGCAAGTGGACATTCCTAGCGCTAAGGGACCTATAGTGGAAAAAGGAATATCCTCAAATAAAAACTACACAGAATCATTCTGTGAAACATCGTTCTGTTCTGTGCATTCAACTAACAGAGTTTAAACTTAATTTTGATTGAGCTGTTCTGAAACACTCTTTCTGTAGAAACTGCAAGTGGACATTCCGAGCGATAAGTGGCCTATAGTGGAAAAAGATATATCTGCAAATTAAAACTACACAGAAGCATTGTGCAAAACTTCTTTATGTTCTGTACATTCAACTAAAGGAGTTAAAGCTTACTTTTAATTTAGCAGTTCGGAAACATTCTTTCTGTAGAAACTGCAAGTGGACATTCGAAGCACTAAGGTGGCTATAGTGTTAAAAGGAACATCTTCAAATAAAAATTACACGGAAGCATTGTGCGAAACTACTTTCTGTTCTGTGCATTCAACTAACAGAGTTGAAACCTACTTTTGATTGAGCAGTTCTGCAACATTCTTTCTGTAGAAACTACAAGTGGACATTCAGAGAGCTAAGGGGCCTACAGTGGCAAAAGGAATATCTTCAAATAAAAACTACACAGAAGCATTCTGTGAAACTTCTTTCTGTTCTGTGCACTCAACTAACAGAGTTGAAACATACTGTTGATAGAGCAGTTCTGAAACACTCTTTCTGTGGAAACTGCAGGTGGACATTCGTAGAGCAAAGGGGCATATAGTGGAAAAAGGAGAATCTTCCAATAAAAACTACACAACAGCATTCTGCGAAACTTCTTTCTGTTCTGTGCATTCAATTAAAAGAGTTGAACCTTACTTTTGATTGAGCAGTTCTGAAACGCTCTTTCTCTAGAAACTGCAAGTGGACATTCGGAGCGCTAAGGGGCCTATAGTGGAAAAAGGAATATCCTCAAATAAATACTACACAGAAGCATTCTGTGAAACTTCTTTCTGCTCTGTGCATTCAACAAACAGAGTTTAACCTTATATTTGATTGAGCTGTTCTGAAGCACTCTTTCTGTAGTAACTGCAGCTGGAGAGTCAGAGTGCCAAGAGGCCTATAGTGGAAAAAGTAATATCTTCAAATAAAACTACACAGAAGCATTCTGCGAAGCTTCTTTCTGTTCTGTGCATTCAACTAACAGAGTTTAACCTTAATTTTGATTGAGCTGTTCTGAAACACTCTTTCTGTAGAAACTGCAAGTGGACCTTCCGAGCGCTAAGTGGGCTCTAGTGGAAAAAGATGTATTTTCAAATTAAAACTACACAGAAGCATTGTGCAAAACTTCTTTATGTTCTGTACATTCAAGTAACGGAGTTAAAGCTTACTTTTGATTGAGCAGTTCTGAAACATTCTTTCTGTAGAAACTGCAAGTGCATATTCGGACCCCTAAGGGGCCAACAGTGGAAAAAGGAATATGTTCAAATAAAAACTACACAGAAGCATTGTGCGAAACTACTTTCTGTTCTGTGCACTTAACTAACAGAGTTGAAGCATACTGCCGATTTAGCAGTTCTGAAACACTCTTTCTGTAGAAACTGCAAGTGGGCATTCAGAGAGCTAACGGGCCTACAGTGGAAAAAGGAATATCTTCAAGTAAAAACTATACAGAAGCATTCTCAGAAACTTCTTTCTGTTCTGTGCATTCAAATAACAGTGTTTTAACTTACTTTTCATTGAGCTGTTCTGAAACACTCTTTCTGTAATAACTGCAATTGGAGATTCGGAGCACTAAGGGGCATATAGGGGAAAAAGGAATATCTTCCAACAAAACTACACAGGAGCAGTCTGCGAAACTTCTTTCTGTTCTGTGCATTCAAGTAACAGTGTTTAACATTAATTTTGATTGAGCTGTTCTGAAACACTCTTTCTGTAGAAACTGCAAGTGGACATATGGAGCGCTAAGCGGCGTATAGTGGAAAAAGAGATATCTTCAAATAAAAACTACACAGAAGCATTGTGCCAAATTACTTTCTGTTCTGTTCATTCAACTAAGAGCGTTGAACACTATATTTGATTGAGCAGTTCTGAAACTCTCTTTCTGTAGGAAGTGCAAGTCGACATTCGGAGCACTAAGGGGCCTGTACTGGAGAAAGTAACATCTTCAAATACAAAGTAAACAGAAGCATTCTGGGAAACTTCTTTCTGTTCTGTGCATTCAAATAACGGAGTTGAAGTTTACCTTTGATTCAGCAGCTCTGAAACCCTCTTTCTGTAGAAAGAGCAAGTGGACATTCCTAGCGCTAAAGGGCCTATAGTGGAAAAAGGAATATCCTCAAATTAACAACTACACAGAAGAATTCTGCGAAACTTCTTTCTGTTCTGTGCATTCAACTAACGGAGTTGAAGTTTACCTTTGAGTCAGCAGCTCTGAAACACTCTTTCTGTAGAAACTGCAATTGGGCATTCCTAGCGCTAAGGGACCTATAGTGGAAAAAGGAATATCCTCAAATAAAAACTACACAGAATCATTCTGTGAAACATCGTTCTGTTCTGTGCATTCAACTAACAGACTTTAAACTTAATTTTGATTGAGCTGTTCTGAAACACTCTTTCTGTAGAAACTGCAAGTGGACACTAAGAGCGATAAGTGGCCTATAGTGGAAAAAGATATATCTGCAAATTAAAACTACACAGAAGCATTGTGCAAAACTTCTTTATGTTCTGTACATTCAACTAAAGGAGTTAAAGCTTACTTTTAATTTAGCAGTTCGGAAACATTCTTTCTGTAGAAACTGCAAGTGGACATTCGAAGCACTAAGGGGGCTATAGTGTTAAAAGGAACATCTTCAAATAAAAACTACACGGAAGCATTGTGCGAAACTACTTTCTGTTCTGTGCATTCAACTAACAGAGTTGAAACCTACTTTTGATTGAGCAGTTCTGAAACATTCTTTCTGTAGAATCTACAAGTGGACATTCAGAGAGCTAAGGGGCCTACAGTGGCAAAAGGAATATCTTCAAATAAAAACTACACAGAAGCATTCTGCGAAACTTCTTTCTGTTCTGTGCACTCAACTAACAGAGTTGAAACATACTGTTGATAGAGCAGTTCTGAAACACTCTTTCTGTGGAAACTGCAGGTGGACATTCGTAGAGCAAAGGGGCATATAGTGGAAAAAGGAGAATCTTCCAATAAAAACTACACAGCAGCATTCTGCGAAACTAATTTCTGTTCTGTGCATTCAATTAAAAGAGTTGAACCTTACTTTTGATTGAGCAGTTCTGAAACGCTCTTTCTGTAGAAACTGCAAGTGGACATTCGGAGCGCTAAGGGGCCTATAGTGGAAAAAGAAATATCTTCAAATAAAACTACACAGAAGCATTCTGAGAAACTTCTTTCTGTTCTGTGCATTCAAATAACAGAGTTTAAGCTTACTTTTCATTGAGCTGTTCTGAAACACTCTTTCTGTAGTAACTGCAATTGGAGATTCGGAGCACTAAGGGGCATATAGGGGAAAAAGGAATATCTTCCAACAAAACTACACAGGAGCAGTCTGCGAAACTTCTTTCTGTTCTGTGCATTCAAGTAACAGTGTTTAACATTAATTTTGATTGAGCTGTTCTGAAACACTCTTTCTGTAGAAACTGCAAGTGGACATACGGAGCGCTAAGCGGCCTATAGTGGAAAAAGGGATATCTTCAAATAAAAACTACACAGAAGCATTGTGCCAAATTACTTTCTGTTCTGTGCATTCAACTAAGAGCGTTGAACACTATATTTGATTGAGCAGTTCTGAAACTCTCTTTCTGTAGGAAGTGCAAGTCGACATTCGGAGCACTAAGGGGCCTGTACTGGAGAAAGTAACATCTTCAAATACAAAGTAAACAGAAGCATTCTGGGAAACTTCTTTCTGTTCTGTGCATTCAAATAACGGAATTGAAGTTTACCTTTGATTCAGCAGCTCTGAAACCCTCTTTCTGTAGAAACAGCAAGTGGACATTCCTAGCGCTAAAGGGCCTATAGTGGAAAAAGGAATATCCTCAAATTAACAACTACACAGAAGCATTCTGCGAAACTTCTTTCTGTTCTGTGCATTCAACTAACGGAGTTGAAGTTTACCTTTGAGTCAGCAGCTCTGAAACACTCTTTCTGTTGAAACTGCAAGTGGACATTTCTAGCGCTAAGGGACCTATAGTGGAAAAAGGAATATCCTCAAATAAAAACTACACAGAATCATTCTGTGAAACATCGTTCTGTTCTGTGCATTCAACTAACAGAGTTTAAACTTAATTTTGATTGAGCTGTTCTGAAACACTCTTTCTGTAGAAACTGCAAGTGGACACTCCGAGCGATAAGTGGCCTATAGTGGAAAAAGATATATCTGCAAATTAAAACTACACAGAAGCATTGTGCAAAACTTCTTTATGTTCTGTACATTCAACTAAAGGAGTTAAAGCTTACTTTTAATTTAGCAGTTCGGAAGCATTCTTTCTGTAGAAACTGCAAGTGGACATTCGAAGCACTAAGGGGGCTATAGTGTTAAAAGGAACATCTTCAAATAAAAATTACACGGAAGCATTGTGCGAAACTACTTTCTGTTCTGTGCATTCAACTAACAGTGTTGAAACCTACTTTTGATTGAGCAGTTCTGAAACATTCTTTCTGTAGAAACTACAAGTGGTCATTCAGAGAGCTAAGGGGCCTACAGTGGCAAAAGGAATATCTTCAAATAAAAACTACACAGAAGCATTCTGCGAAACTACTTTCTGTTCTGTGCACTCAACTATCAGAGTTGAAACATACTGTTGATAGAGCAGTTCTGAAACACTCTTTCTGTGGAAACTGCAGGTGGACATTCGTAGAGCAAAGGGGCATATAGTGGAAAAAGGAGAAACTTCCAATAAAAACTACACAGCAGCATTCTGCGAAACTTCTTTCTGTTCTGTGCATTCAATTAAAAGAGTTGAACCTTACTTTTGATTGAGCAGTTCTGAAACGCTCTTTCTCTAGAAACTGCAAGTGGACATACGGAGCGCTAAGGGGCCTATAGTGGAAAAAGGAATATCCTCAAATAAATACTACACAGAAGCATTCTGTGAAACATCTTTCTGTTCTGTGCATTCAACAAACAGAGTTTAACCTTATATTTGATTGAGCTGTTCTGAAACACTCTTTCTGTAGTAACTGCAGCTGGAGAGTCAGAGTGCCAAGAGGCCTATAGTGGAAAAAGTAATATCTTCAAATAAAACTACACAGAAGCATTCTGCGAAACTTCTTTCTGTTCTGTGCATTCAACTAACAGAGTTTAACCTTAATTTTGATTGAGCTGTTCTGAAACACTCTTTCTGTAGAAACTGCAAGTGAACCTTCCGAGCGCTAAGTGGGCTCTAGTGGAAAAAGATGTATTTTCAAATTAAAACTACAGAGAAGCATTGTGCAAAACTTCTTTATGTTCTGTACATTCAAGTAAAGGAGTTAAAGCTTACTTTTGATTGAGCAGTTCTGAAACATTCTTTCGGTAGAACCTACAAGTGGACATTCAGAGAGCTAAGGGGCCTACAGTGGCAAAAGGAATATCTTCAAATAAAAACTACACAGAAGCATTCTGCGAAACTTCATTCTGTTCTGTGCACTCAACTAACAGAGTTGAAACATACTGTTGATAGAGCAGTTCTGAAACACTCTTTCTGTGGAAACTGCCGGTGGACATTCGCAGAGCAAAGGGGGATATAGTGGAAAAAGGAGAATCTTCCAATAAAAACTACACAGCAGCATTCTGCGAAACTTCTTTCTATTCTGTGCATTCAATTAAAAGAGTTGAACCTTACTTTTGATTGAGCAGTTCTGAAACGCTCTTTCTGTAGAAACTGCAAGTGGACATTCGGAGCGCTAAGGGTCCTATAGTGGAAAAAGCAATATCTTCAAATAAAACTACACAGAAGCATTCTGCGAAGCTTCTTTCTGTTCTGTGCATTCAACTAACAGAGTTTAACCTTAATTTTGATTGAGCTGTTCTGAAACACTCTTTCTGTAGAAACTGCAAGTGGACCTTCCGAGCGCTAAGTGGGCTATAGTGGAAAAAGATGTATCTTCAAATTAAAACTACACAGAAGCATTGTGCAATACTTCTTTATGTTCTGTACATTCAAGTAAAGGAGTTAAAGCTTACTTTTGATTGAGCAGTTCTGAAACATTCTTTCTGTAGAAACTGCAAGTGGATATTCGGACCCCTAAGGGGCCAACAGTGGAAAAAGGAATATGTTCAAATAAAAACTACACAGAAGCATTGTGCGAAACTACTTTCTGTTCTGTGCACTCAACTAACAGAGTTGAAGCATACTGCCGATTGAGCAGTTCTGAAACACTCTTTCTGTAGAAACTGCAAGTAGACATTCCGAGCGCTAAGTGGCCTATAGTGGAAAAAGCTATATCTGCAAATTAAAAGTACACAGAAGCATTGCGCAAAACTTCTTTATGTTCTGTACATTAAACTAAAGGAGTTAAAGCTTACTTTTAATTTAGCAGTTCGGAAACATTCTTTCTGTAGAAACTGCAAGTGGACATTCGAAGCGCTAAGGGGGCTATAGTGTTAAAAGGAACATCTTCAAATAAAAACTACACGAAAGCATTGTGCAAAACTACTTTCTGTTCTGTGCATTCAACTAACAGAGTTGAAACATACTGTTGATAGAGCAGTTCTGAAACACTCTTTCTGTGGAAACTGCAGGTGGACATTCGTAGAGCAAAGGGGCATATAGTGGAAAAAGGAGAATCTTCCAATAAAATCTACACAGCAGCATTCTGCGAAACTTCTTTCTGTTCTGTGCATTCAATTAAAAGAGTTGAACCTTACTTTTGATTGAGCAGTTCTGAAACGCTCTTTCTGTAGAAACTGCAAGTGGACATTCGGAGCGCTAAGGGGCATATAGTGGAAAAAGTAATATCTTCAAATAAAACTACACAGAAGCATTCTGCGAAGCTTCTTTCTGTTCTGTGCATTCAACTAACAGAGTTTAACCTTAATTTTGATTGAGCTGTTCTGAAAAACTCTTTCTGTAGAAACTGCAAGTGGACCTTCCGAGCGCTAAGTGGGCTATAGTGGAAAAAGATGTATCTTCAAATTAAAACTACACAGAAGCATTGTGCAAAACTTCTTTATGTTCTGTACATTCAAGTAAAGGAGTTAAAGCTTACTTTTATTGAGCAGTTCTGAAACATTCTTTCGGTAGAACCTACAAGTGGACATTCAGAGAGCTAAGGGGCCTACAGTGGCAAAAGGAATATCTTCAAATAAAAACTACACAGAAGCATTCTGCGAAACTTCTTTCTGTTCTGTGCACTCAACTAACAGAGTTGAAACATACTGTTGATAGAGCAGTTCTGAAACACTCTTTCTGTGGAAACTGCAGGTGGACATTCGCAGAGCAAAGGGGCATATAGTGGAAAAAGGAGAATCTTCCAATAAAAACTACACAGCAGCATTCTGCGAAACTTCTTTCTATTCTGTGCATTCAATAAAAAGAGTTGAACCTTACTTTTGATTGAGCAGTTCTGAAACGCTCTTTCTGTAGAAACTGCAAGTGGACATTCGGAGCGCTAAGGGGCCTATAGTGGAAAAAGCAATATCTTCAAATAAAACTACACAGAAGCATTCTGCGAAGCTTCTTTCTGTTCTGTGCATTCAAGTAACAGTGTTTAACATTAATTTTGATTGAGCTGTTCTGAAACACTCTTTCTGTAGAAACTGCAAGTGGACATATGGAGCGCTAAGCTGCGTATAGTGGAAAAAGAGATATCTTCAAATAAAAACTACACAGAAGCATTGTGCCAAATTACTTTCTGTTCTGTGCATTCAACTAAGAGCGTTGAACACTATATTTGATTGAGCAGTTCTGAAACTCTCCTTCTGTAGGAAGTGCAAGTCGACATTCGGAGCACTAAGGAGCCTGTACTGGAGAAAGTAACATCTTCAAACACAAAGTAAACAGAAGCATTCTGGGAAACTTCTTTCTGTTCTGTGCATTCAAATAACGGATTTGAAGTTTACCTTTGATTCAGCAGCTCTGAAACCCTCTTTCTGTAGAAACAGCAAGTGGACATTCCTAGCGCTAAAGGGCCTATAGTGGAAAAAGGATTATCCTCAAATTAACAACTACACAGAAGCATTCTGCGAAACTTCTTTCTGTTCTGTGCATTCAACTAACGGAGTTGAAGTTTAACTTTGAGTCAGCAGCTCTGAAACACTCTTTCTGTTGAAACTGCAAGTGGACATTCCTAGCGCTAAGGGACCTATAGTGGAAAAAGGAATATCCTCAAATAAAAACTACACAGAATCATTCTGTGAAACATTGTTCTGTTCTGTGCATTCAACTAACAGAGTTTAAACTTAATTTTGATTGAGCTGTTCTGAAACACTCTTTCTGTAGAAACTGCAAGTGGACATTCCGAGCGATAAGTGGCCTATAGTGGAAAAAGATATATCTGCAAATTAAAACTACACAGAAGCATTGTGCAAAACTTCTTTATGTTCTGTACATTCAACTAAAGGAGTTAAAGCTTACTTTTAATTTAGCAGTTCGGAAACATTCTTTCTGTAGAAACTGCAAGTGGACATTCGAAGCACTAAGGTGGCTATAGTGTTAAAAGGAACATCTTCAAATAAAAATTACACGGAAGCATTGTGCGAAACTACTTTCTGTTCTGTGCATTCAACTAACAGAGTTGAAACCTACATTTGATTGAGCAGTTCTGCAACATTCTTTCTGTAGAAACTACAAGTGGACATTCAGAGAGCTAAGGGGCCTACAGTGGCAAAAGGAATATCTTCAAATAAAAACTACACAGAAGCATTCTGTGAAACTTCTTTCTGTTCTGTGCACTCAATTAACAGAGTTGAAACATACTGTTGATAGAGCAGTTCTGAAACACTCTTTCTGTGGAAACTGCAGGTGGACATTCGTAGAGCAAAGGGGCATATAGTGGAAAAAGGAGAATCTTCCAATAAAAACTACACAACAGCATTCTGCCAAACTTCTTTCTGTTCTGTGCATTCAATTAAAAGAGTTGAACCTTACTTTTGATTGAGCAGTTCTGAAACGCTCTTTCTCTAGAAACTGCAAGTGGACATTCGGAGCGCTAAGGGGCCTATAGTGGAAAAAGGAATATCCTCAAATAAATACTACACAGAAGCATTCTGTGAAACTTCTTTCTGTTCTGTGCATTCAACAAACAGAGTTTAACCTTATATTTGATTGAGCTGTTCTGAAACACTCTTTCTGTAGTAACTGCAGCTGGAGAGTCAGAGTGCCAAGAGGCCTATAGTGGAAAAAGTAATATCTTCAAATAAAACTACACAGAAGCATTCTGCGAAGCTTCTTTCTGTTCTGTGCATTCAACTAACAGAGTTTAACCTTAATTTTGATTGAGCTGTTCTGAAACACTCTTTCTGTAGAAACTGCAAGTGGACCTTCCGAGCGCTAAGTGGGCTCTAGTGGAAAAAGATGTATTTTCAAATTAAAACTACACAGAAGCATTGTGCAAAACTTCTTTATGTTCTGTACATTCAAGTAAAGGAGTTAAAGCTTACTTTTATTGAGCAGTTCTGAAACATTCTTTCGGTAGAACCTACAAGTGGACATTCAGAGAGCTAAGGGGCCTACAGTGGCAAAAGGAATATCTTCAAATAAAAACTACACAGAAGCATTCTGCGAAACTTCTTTCTGTTCTGTGCACTCAACTAACAGAGTTGAAACATACTGTTGATAGAGCAGTTCTGAAACACTCTTTCTGTGGAAACTGCAGGTGGACATTCGCAGAGCAAAGGGGCATATAGTGGAAAAAGGAGAATCTTCCAATAAAAACTACACAGCAGCATTCTGCGAAACTTCTTTCTATTCTGTGCATTCAATAAAAAGAGTTGAACCTTACTTTTGATTGAGCAGTTCTGAAACGCTCTTTCTGTAGAAACTGCAAGTGGACATTCGGAGCGCTAAGGGGCCTATAGTGGAAAAAGCAATATCTTCAAATAAAACTACACAGAAGCATTCTGCGAAGCTTCTTTCTGTTCTGTGCATTCAAGTAACAGTGTTTAACATTAATTTTGATTGAGCTGTTCTGAAACACTCTTTCTGTAGAAACTGCAAGTGGACATATGGAGCGCTAAGCTGCGTATAGTGGAAAAAGAGATATCTTCAAATAAAAACTACACAGAAGCATTGTGCCAAATTACTTTCTGTTCTGTGCATTCAACTAAGAGCGTTGAACACTATATTTGATTGAGCAGTTCTGAAACTCTCCTTCTGTAGGAAGTGCAAGTCGACATTCGGAGCACTAAGGAGCCTGTACTGGAGAAAGTAACATCTTCAAACACAAAGTAAACAGAAGCATTCTGGGAAACTTCTTTCTGTTCTGTGCATTCAAATAACGGATTTGAAGTTTACCTTTGATTCAGCAGCTCTGAAACCCTCTTTCTGTAGAAACAGCAAGTGGACATTCCTAGCGCTAAAGGGCCTATAGTGGAAAAAGGATTATCCTCAAATTAACAACTACACAGAAGCATTCTGCGAAACTTCTTTCTGTTCTGTGCATTCAACTAACGGAGTTGAAGTTTAACTTTGAGTCAGCAGCTCTGAAACACTCTTTCTGTTGAAACTGCAAGTGGACATTCCTAGCGCTAAGGGACCTATAGTGGAAAAAGGAATATCCTCAAATAAAAACTACACAGAATCATTCTGTGAAACATCGTTCTGTTCTGTGCATTCAACTAAGAGTTTAAACTTAATTTTGATTGAGCTGTTCTGAAACACTCTTTCTGTAGAAACTGCAAGTGGACATTCCGAGCGATAAGTGGCCTATAGTGGAAAAAGATATATCTGCAAATTAAAACTACACAGAAGCATTGTGCAAAACTTCTTTATGTTCTGTACATTCAACTAAAGGAGTTAAAGCTTACTTTTAATTTAGCAGTTCGGAAACATTCTTTCTGTAGAAACTGCAAGTGGACATTCGAAGCACTAAGGTGGCTATAGTGTTAAAAGGAACATCTTCAAATAAAAATTACACGGAAGCATTGTGCGAAACTACTTTCTGTTCTGTGCATTCAACTAACAGAGTTGAAACCTACTTTTGATTGAGCAGTTCTGCAACATTCTTTCTGTAGAAACTACAAGTGGACATTCAGAGAGCTAAGGGGCCTACAGTGGCAAAAGGAATATCTTCAAATAAAAACTACACAGAAGCATTCTGTGAAACTTCTTTCTGTTCTGTGCACTCAACTAACAGAGTTGAAACATACTGTTGATAGAGCAGTTCTGAAACACTCTTTCTGTGGAAACTGCAGGTGGACATTCGTAGAGCAAAGGGGCATATAGTGGAAAAAGGAGAATCTTCCAATAAAAACTACACAACAGCATTCTGCGAAACTTCTTTCTGTTCTGTGCATTCAATTAAAAGAGTTGAACCTTACTTTTGATTGAGCAGTTCTGAAACGCTCTTTCTCTAGAAACTGCAAGTGGACATTCGGAGCGCTAAGGGGCCTATAGTGGAAAAAGGAATATCCTCAAATAAATACTACACAGAAGCATTCTGTGAAACTTCTTTCTGTTCTGTGCATTCAACAAACAGAGTTTAACCTTATATTTGATTGAGCTGTTCTGAAACACTCTTTCTGTAGTAACTGCAGCTGGAGAGTCAGAGTGCCAAGAGGCCTATAGTGGAAAAAGTAATATCTTCAAATAAAACTACACAGAAGCATTCTGCGAAGCTTCTTTCTGTTCTGTGCATTCAACTAACAGAGTTTAACCTTAATTTTGATTGAGCTGTTCTGAAACACTCTTTCTGTAGAAACTGCAAGTGGACCTTCCGAGCGCTAAGTGGGCTCTAGTGGAAAAAGATGTATTTTCAAATTAAAACTACACAGAAGCATTGTGCAAAACTTCTTTATGTTCTGTACATTCAAGTAACGGAGTTAAAGCTTACTTTTGATTGAGCAGTTCTGAAACATTCTTTCTGTAGAAACTGCAAGTGCATATTCGGACCCCTAAGGGGCCAACAGTGGAAAAAGGAATATGTTCAAATAAAAACTACACAGAAGCATTGTGCGAAACTACTTTCTGTTCTGTGCACTTAACTAACAGAGTTGAAGCATACTGCCGATTTAGCAGTTCTGAAACACTCTTTCTGTAGAAACTGCAAGTGGGCATTCAGAGAGCTAACGGGCCTACAGTGGAAAAAGGAATATCTTCAAGTAAAAACTATACAGAAGCATTCTCAGAAACTTCTTTCTGTTCTGTGCATTCAAATAACAGTGTTTTAACTTACTTTTCATTGAGCTGTTCTGAAACACTCTTTCTGTAATAACTGCAATTGGAGATTCGGAGCACTAAGGGGCATATAGGGGAAAAAGGAATATCTTCCAACAAAACTACACAGGAGCAGTCTGCGAAACTTCTTTCTGTTCTGTGCATTCAAGTAACAGTGTTTAACATTAATTTTGATTGAGCTGTTCTGAAACACTCTTTCTGTAGAAACTGCAAGTGGACATATGGAGCGCTAAGCGGCGTATAGTGGAAAAAGAGATATCTTCAAATAAAAACTACACAGAAGCATTGTGCCAAATTACTTTCTGTTCTGTTCATTCAACTAAGAGCGTTGAACACTATATTTGATTGAGCAGTTCTGAAACTCTCTTTCTGTAGGAAGTGCAAGTCGACATTCGGAGCACTAAGGGGCCTGTACTGGAGAAAGTAACATCTTCAAATACAAAGTAAACAGAAGCATTCTGGGAAACTTCTTTCTGTTCTGTGCATTCAAATAACGGAGTTGAAGTTTACCTTTGATTCAGCAGCTCTGAAACCCTCTTTCTGTAGAAAGAGCAAGTGGACATTCCTAGCGCTAAAGGGCCTATAGTGGAAAAAGGAATATCCTCAAATTAACAACTACACAGAAGAATTCTGCGAAACTTCTTTCTGTTCTGTGCATTCAACTAACGGAGTTGAAGTTTACCTTTGAGTCAGCAGCTCTGAAACACTCTTTCTGTAGAAACTGCAATTGGGCATTCCTAGCGCTAAGGGACCTATAGTGGAAAAAGGAATATCCTCAAATAAAAACTACACAGAATCATTCTGTGAAACATCGTTCTGTTCTGTGCATTCAACTAACAGACTTTAAACTTAATTTTGATTGAGCTGTTCTGAAACACTCTTTCTGTAGAAACTGCAAGTGGACACTAAGAGCGATAAGTGGCCTATAGTGGAAAAAGATATATCTGCAAATTAAAACTACACAGAAGCATTGTGCAAAACTTCTTTATGTTCTGTACATTCAACTAAAGGAGTTAAAGCTTACTTTTAATTTAGCAGTTCGGAAACATTCTTTCTGTAGAAACTGCAAGTGGACATTCGAAGCACTAAGGGGGCTATAGTGTTAAAAGGAACATCTTCAAATAAAAACTACACGGAAGCATTGTGCGAAACTACTTTCTGTTCTGTGCATTCAACTAACAGAGTTGAAACCTACTTTTGATTGAGCAGTTCTGAAACATTCTTTCGGTAGAAACTACAAGTGGACATTCAGAGAGCTAAGGGGCCTACAGTGGCAAAAGGAATATCTTCAAATAAAAACTACACAGAAGCATTCTGCGAAACTTCTTTCTGTTCTGTGCACTCAACTAACAGAGTTGAAACATACTGTTGATAGAGCAGTTCTGAAACACTCTTTCTGTGGAAACTGCAGGTGGACATTCGTAGAGCAAAGGGGCATATAGTGGAAAAAGGAGAATCTTCCAATAAAAACTACACAGCAGCATTCTGCGAAACTAATTTCTGTTCTGTGCATTCAATTAAAAGAGTTGAACCTTACTTTTGATTGAGCAGTTCTGAAACGCTCTTTCTGTAGAAACTGCAAGTGGACATTCGGAGCGCTAAGGGGCCTATAGTGGAAAAAGAAATATCTTCAAATAAAACTACACAGAAGCATTCTGAGAAACTTCTTTCTGTTCTGTGCATTCAAATAACAGAGTTTAAGCTTACTTTTCATTGAGCTGTTCTGAAACACTCTTTCTGTAGTAACTGCAATTGGAGATTCGGAGCACTAAGGGGCATATAGGGGAAAAAGGAATATCTTCCAACAAAACTACACAGGAGCAGTCTGCGAAACTTCTTTCTGTTCTGTGCATTCAAGTAACAGTGTTTAACATTAATTTTGATTGAGCTGTTCTGAAACACTCTTTCTGTAGAAACTGCAAGTGGACATACGGAGCGCTAAGCGGCCTATAGTGGAAAAAGGGATATCTTCAAATAAAAACTACACAGAAGCATTGTGCCAAATTACTTTCTGTTCTGTGCATTCAACTAAGAGCGTTGAACACTATATTTGATTGAGCAGTTCTGAAACTCTCTTTCTGTAGGAAGTGCAAGTCGACATTCGGAGCACTAAGGGGCCTGTACTGGAGAAAGTAACATCTTCAAATACAAAGTAAACAGAAGCATTCTGGGAAACTTCTTTCTGTTCTGTGCATTCAAATAACGGAATTGAAGTTTACCTTTGATTCAGCAGCTCTGAAACCCTCTTTCTGTAGAAACAGCAAGTGGACATTCCTAGCGCTAAAGGGCCTATAGTGGAAAAAGGAATATCCTCAAATTAACAACTACACAGAAGCATTCTGCGAAACTTCTTTCTGTTCTGTGCATTCAACTAACGGAGTTGAAGTTTACCTTTGAGTCAGCAGCTCTGAAACACTCTTTCTGTTGAAACTGCAAGTGGACATTTCTAGCGCTAAGGGACCTATAGTGGAAAAAGGAATATCCTCAAATAAAAACTACACAGAATCATTCTGTGAAACATCGTTCTGTTCTGTGCATTCAACTAACAGAGTTTAAACTTAATTTTGATTGAGCTGTTCTGAAACACTCTTTCTGTAGAAACTGCAAGTGGACACTCCGAGAGATAAGTGGCCTATAGTGGAAAAAGATATATCTGCAAATTAAAACTACACAGAAGCATTGTGCAAAACTTCTTTATGTTCTGTACATTCAACTAAAGGAGTTAAAGCTTACTTTTAATTTAGCAGTTCGGAAACATTCTTTCTGTAGAAACTGCAAGTGGACATTCGAAGCACTAAGGGGGCTATAGTGTTAAAAGGAACATCTTCAAATAAAAATTACACGGAAGCATTGTGCGAAACTACTTTCTGTTCTGTGCATTCAACTAACAGTGTTGAAACCTACTTTTGATTGAGCAGTTCTGAAACATTCTTTCTGTAGAAACTACAAGTGGTCATTCAGAGAGCTAAGGGGCCTACAGTGGCAAAAGGAATATCTTCCAATAAAAACTACACAGCAGCATTCTGCGAAACTTCTTTCTATTCTGTGCATTCAATTAAAAGAGTTGAACCTTACTTTTGATTGAGCAGTTCTGAAACGCTCTTTCTGTAGAAACTGCAAGTGGACATTCGGAGCGCTAAGGGTCCTATAGTGGAAAAAGCAATATCTTCAAATAAAACTACACAGAAGCATTCTGCGAAGCTTCTTTCTGTTCTGTGCATTCAACTAACAGAGTTTAACCTTAATTTTGATTGAGCTGTTCTGAAACACTCTTTCTGTAGAAACTGCAAGTGGACCTTCCGAGCGCTAAGTGGGCTATAGTGGAAAAAGATGTATCTTCAAATTAAAACTACACAGAAGCATTGTGCAATACTTCTTTATGTTCTGCACATTCAAGTAAAGGAGTTAAAGCTTACTTTTGATTGAGCAGTTCTGAAACATTCTTTCTGTAGAAACTGCAAGTGGATATTCGGACCCCTAAGGGGCCAACAGTGGAAAAAGGAATATGTTCAAATAAAAACTACACAGAAGCATTGTGCGAAACTACTTTCTGTTCTGTGCACTCAACTAACAGAGTTGAAGCATACTGCCGATTGAGCAGTTCTGAAACACTCTTTCTGTAGAAACTGCAAGTAGACATTCCGAGCGCTAAGTGGCCTATAGTGGAAAAAGCTATATCTGCAAATTAAAAGTACACAGAAGCATTGCGCAAAACTTCTTTATGTTCTGTACATTAAACTAAAGGAGTTAAAGCTTACTTTTAATTTAGCAGTTCGGAAACATTCTTTCTGTAGAAACTGCAAGTGGACATTCGAAGCGCTAAGGGGGCTATAGTGTTAAAAGGAACATCTTCAAATAAAAACTACACGAAAGCATTGTGCAAAACTACTTTCTGTTCTGTGCATTCAACTAACAGAGTTGAAACATACTGTTGATAGAGCAGTTCTGAAACACTCTTTCTGTGGAAACTGCAGGTGGACATTCGTAGAGCAAAGGGGCATATAGTGGAAAAAGGAGAATCTTCCAATAAAATCTACACAGCAGCATTCTGCGAAACTTCTTTCTGTTCTGTGCATTCAATTAAAAGAGTTGAACCTTACTTTTGATTGAGCAGTTCTGAAACGCTCTTTCTGTAGAAACTGCAAGTGGACATTCGGAGCGCTAAGGGGCATATAGTGGAAAAAGTAATATCTTCAAATAAAACTACACAGAAGCATTCTGCAAAGCTTCTTTCTGTTCTGTGCATTCAACTAACAGAGTTTAACCTTAATTTTGATTGAGCTGTTCTGAAAAACTCTTTCTGTAGAAACTGCAAGTGGACCTTCCGAGCGCTAAGTGGGCTATAGTGGAAAAAGATGTATCTTCAAATTAAAACTACACAGAAGCATTGTGCAAAACTTCTTTATGTTCTGTACATTCAAGTAAAGGAGTTAAAGCTTACTTTTATTGAGCAGTTCTGAAACATTCTTTCGGTAGAACCTACAAGTGGACATTCAGAGAGCTAAGGGGCCTACAGTGGCAAAAGGAATATCTTCAAATAAAAACTACACAGAAGCATTCTGCGAAACTTCTTTCTGTTCTGTGCACTCAACTAACAGAGTTGAAACATACTGTTGATAGAGCAGTTCTGAAACACTCTTTCTGTGGAAACTGCAGGTGGACATTCGCAGAGCAAAGGGGCATATAGTGGAAAAAGGAGAATCTTCCAATAAAAACTACACAGCAGCATTCTGCGAAACTTCTTTCTATTCTGTGCATTCAATAAAAAGAGTTGAACCTTACTTTTGATTGAGCAGTTCTGAAACGCTCTTTCTGTAGAAACTGCAAGTGGACATTCGGAGCGCTAAGGGGCCTATAGTGGAAAAAGCAATATCTTCAAATAAAACTACACAGAAGCATTCTGCGAAGCTTCTTTCTGTTCTGTGCATTCAAGTAACAGTGTTTAACATTAATTTTGATTGAGCTGTTCTGAAACACTCTTTCTGTAGAAACTGCAAGTGGACATATGGAGCGCTAAGCTGCGTATAGTGGAAAAAGAGATATCTTCAAATAAAAATTACACAGAAGCATTGTGCCAAATTACTTTCTGTTCTGTGCATTCAACTAAGAGCGTTGAACACTATATTTGATTGAGCAGTTCTGAAACTCTCCTTCTGTAGGAAGTGCAAGTCGACATTCGGAGCACTAAGGAGCCTGTACTGGAGAAAGTAACATCTTCAAACACAAAGTAAACAGAAGCATTCTGGGAAACTTCTTTCTGTTCTGTGCATTCAAATAACGGATTTGAAGTTTACCTTTGATTCAGCAGCTCTGAAACCCTCTTTCTGTAGAAACAGCAAGTGGACATTCCTAGCGCTAAAGGGCCTATAGTGGAAAAAGGATTATCCTCAAATTAACAACTACACAGAAGCATTCTGCGAAACTTCTTTCTGTTCTGTGCATTCAACTAACGGAGTTGAAGTTTAACTTTGAGTCAGCAGCTCTGAAACACTCTTTCTGTTGAAACTGCAAGTGGACATTCCTAGCGCTAAGGGACCTATAGTGGAAAAAGGAATATCCTCAAATAAAAACTACACAGAATCATTCTGTGAAACATCGTTCTGTTCTGTGCATTCAACTAAGAGTTTAAACTTAATTTTGATTGAGCTGTTCTGAAACACTCTTTCTGTAGAAACTGCAAGTGGACATTCCGAGCGATAAGTGGCCTATAGTGGAAAAAGATATATCTGCAAATTAAAACTACACAGAAGCATTGTGCAAAACTTCTTTATGTTCTGTACATTCAACTAAAGGAGTTAAAGCTTACTTTTAATTTAGCAGTTCGGAAACATTCTTTCTGTAGAAACTGCAAGTGGACATTCGAAGCACTAAGGTGGCTATAGTGTTAAAAGGAACATCTTCAAATAAAAATTACACGGAAGCATTGTGCGAAACTACTTTCTGTTCTGTGCATTCAACTAACAGAGTTGAAACCTACTTTTGATTGAGCAGTTCTGCAACATTCTTTCTGTAGAAACTACAAGTGGACATTCAGAGAGCTAAGGGGCCTACAGTGGCAAAAGGAATATCTTCAAATAAAAACTACACAGAAGCATTCTGTGAAACTTCTTTCTGTTCTGTGCACTCAACTAACAGAGTTGAAACATACTGTTGATAGAGCAGTTCTGAAACACTCTTTCTGTGGAAACTGCAGGTGGACATTCGTAGAGCAAAGGGGCATATAGTGGAAAAAGGAGAATCTTCCAATAAAAACTACACAACAGCATTCTGCCAAACTTCTTTCTGTTCTGTGCATTCAATTAAAAGAGTTGAACCTTACTTTTGATTGAGCAGTTCTGAAACGCTCTTTCTCTAGAAACTGCAAGTGGACATTCGGAGCGCTAAGGGGCCTATAGTGGAAAAAGGAATATCCTCAAATAAATACTACACAGAAGCATTCTGTGAAACTTCTTTCTGTTCTGTGCATTCAACAAACAGAGTTTAACCTTATATTTGATTGAGCTGTTCTGAAACACTCTTTCTGTAGTAACTGCAGCTGGAGAGTCAGAGTGCCAAGAGGCCTATAGTGGAAAAAGTAATATCTTCAAATAAAACTACACAGAAGCATTCTGCGAAGCTTCTTTCTGTTCTGTGCATTCAACTAACAGAGTTTAACCTTAATTTTGATTGAGCTGTTCTGAAACACTCTTTCTGTAGAAACTGCAAGTGGACCTTCCGAGCGCTAAGTGGGCTCTAGTGGAAAAAGATGTATTTTCAAATTAAAACTACACAGAAGCATTGTGCAAAACTTCTTTATGTTCTGTACATTCAAGTAACGGAGTTAAAGCTTACTTTTGATTGAGCAGTTCTGAAACATTCTTTCTGTAGAAACTGCAAGTGCATATTCGGACCCCTAAGGGGCCAACAGTGGAAAAAGGAATATGTTCAAATAAAAACTACACAGAAGCATTGTGCGAAACTACTTTCTGTTCTGTGCACTTAACTAACAGAGTTGAAGCATACTGCCGATTTAGCAGTTCTGAAACACTCTTTCTGTAGAAACTGCAAGTGGGCATTCAGAGAGCTAACGGGCCTACAGTGGAAAAAGGAATATCTTCAAGTAAAAACTATACAGAAGCATTCTCAGAAACTTCTTTCTGTTCTGTGCATTCAAATAACAGTGTTTTAACTTACTTTTCATTGAGCTGTTCTGAAACACTCTTTCTGTAATAACTGCAATTGGAGATTCGGAGCACTAAGGGGCATATAGGGGAAAAAGGAATATCTTCCAACAAAACTACACAGGAGCAGTCTGCGAAACTTCTTTCTGTTCTGTGCATTCAAGTAACAGTGTTTAACATTAATTTTGATTGAGCTGTTCTGAAACACTCTTTCTGTAGAAACTGCAAGTGGACATATGGAGCGCTAAGCGGCGTATAGTGGAAAAAGAGATATCTTCAAATAAAAACTACACAGAAGCATTGTGCCAAATTACTTTCTGTTCTGTTCATTCAACTAAGAGCGTTGAACACTATATTTGATTGAGCAGTTCTGAAACTCTCTTTCTGTAGGAAGTGCAAGTCGACATTCGGAGCACTAAGGGGCCTGTACTGGAGAAAGTAACATCTTCAAATACAAAGTAAACAGAAGCATTCTGGGAAACTTCTTTCTGTTCTGTGCATTCAAATAACGGAGTTGAAGTTTACCTTTGATTCAGCAGCTCTGAAACCCTCTTTCTGTAGAAAGAGCAAGTGGACATTCCTAGCGCTAAAGGGCCTATAGTGGAAAAAGGAATATCCTCAAATTAACAACTACACAGAAGAATTCTGCGAAACTTCTTTCTGTTCTGTGCATTCAACTAACGGAGTTGAAGTTTACCTTTGAGTCAGCAGCTCTGAAACACTCTTTCTGTAGAAACTGCAATTGGGCATTCCTAGCGCTAAGGGACCTATAGTGGAAAAAGGAATATCCTCAAATAAAAACTACACAGAATCATTCTGTGAAACATCGTTCTGTTCTGTGCATTCAACTAACAGACTTTAAACTTAATTTTGATTGAGCTGTTCTGAAACACTCTTTCTGTAGAAACTGCAAGTGGACACTAAGAGCGATAAGTGGCCTATAGTGGAAAAAGATATATCTGCAAATTAAAACTACACAGAAGCATTGTGCAAAACTTCTTTATGTTCTGTACATTCAACTAAAGGAGTTAAAGCTTACTTTTAATTTAGCAGTTCGGAAACATTCTTTCTGTAGAAACTGCAAGTGGACATTCGAAGCACTAAGGGGGTTATAGTGTTAAAAGGAACATCTTCAAATAAAAACTACACGGAAGCATTGTGCGAAACTACTTTCTGTTCTGTGCATTCAACTAACAGAGTTGAAACCTACTTTTGATTGAGCAGTTCTGAAACATTCTTTCGGTAGAAACTACAAGTGGACATTCAGAGAGCTAAGGGGCCTACAGTGGCAAAAGGAATATCTTCAAATAAAAACTACACAGAAGCATTCTGCGAAACTTCTTTCTGTTCTGTGCACTCAACTAACAGAGTTGAAACATACTGTTGATAGAGCAGTTCTGAAACACTCTTTCTGTGGAAACTGCAGGTGGACATTCGTAGAGCAAAGGGGCATATAGTGGAAAAAGGAGAATCTTCCAATAAAAACTACACAGCAGCATTCTGCGAAACTAATTTCTGTTCTGTGCATTCAATTAAAAGAGTTGAACCTTACTTTTGATTGAGCAGTTCTGAAACGCTCTTTCTGTAGAAACTGCAAGTGGACATTCGGAGCGCTAAGGGGCCTATAGTGGAAAAAGAAATATCTTCAAATAAAACTACACAGAAGCATTCTGAGAAACTTCTTTCTGTTCTGTGCATTCAAATAACAGAGTTTAAGCTTACTTTTCATTGAGCTGTTCTGAAACACTCTTTCTGTAGTAACTGCAATTGGAGATTCGGAGCACTAAGGGGCATATAGGGGAAAAAGGAATATCTTCCAACAAAACTACACAGGAGCAGTCTGCGAAACTTCTTTCTGTTCTGTGCATTCAAGTAACAGTGTTTAACATTAATTTTGATTGAGCTGTTCTGAAACACTCTTTCTGTAGAAACTGCAAGTGGACATACGGAGCGCTAAGCGGCCTATAGTGGAAAAAGGGATATCTTCAAATAAAAACTACACAGAAGCATTGTGCCAAATTACTTTCTGTTCTGTGCATTCAACTAAGAGCGTTGAACACTATATTTGATTGAGCAGTTCTGAAACTCTCTTTCTGTAGGAAGTGCAAGTCGACATTCGGAGCACTAAGGGGCCTGTACTGGAGAAAGTAACATCTTCAAATACAAAGTAAACAGAAGCATTCTGGGAAACTTCTTTCTGTTCTGTGCATTCAAATAACGGAATTGAAGTTTACCTTTGATTCAGCAGCTCTGAAACCCTCTTT
This sequence comes from Symphalangus syndactylus, assembly GCF_028878055.3. Lineage (NCBI taxonomy): Eukaryota > Metazoa > Chordata > Mammalia > Primates > Hylobatidae > Symphalangus > Symphalangus syndactylus. The sequence continues at coordinate 50,608,783 of NC_072440.2, forward strand.
CTGTAGAAACAGCAAGTGGACATTCCTAGCGCTAAAGGGCCTATAGTGGAAAAAGGAATATCCTCAAATTAACAACTACACAGAAGCATTCTGCGAAACTTCTTTCTGTTCTGTGCATTCAACTAACGGAGTTGAAGTTTACCTTTGAGTCAGCAGCTCTGAAACACTCTTTCTGTTGAAACTGCAAGTGGACATTTCTAGCGCTAAGGGACCTATAGTGGAAAAAGGAATATCCTCAAATAAAAACTACACAGAATCATTCTGTGAAACATCGTTCTGTTCTGTGCATTCAACTAACAGAGTTTAAACTTAATTTTGATTGAGCTGTTCTGAAACACTCTTTCTGTAGAAACTGCAAGTGGACACTCCGAGCGATAAGTGGCCTATAGTGGAAAAAGATATATCTGCAAATTAAAACTACACAGAAGCATTGTGCAAAACTTCTTTATGTTCTGTACATTCAACTAAAGGAGTTAAAGCTTACTTTTAATTTAGCAGTTCGGAAACATTCTTTCTGTAGAAACTGCAAGTGGACATTCGAAGCACTAAGGGGGCTATAGTGTTAAAAGGAACATCTTCAAATAAAAATTACACGGAAGCATTGTGCGAAACTACTTTCTGTTCTGTGCATTCAACTAACAGTGTTGAAACCTACTTTTGATTGAGCAGTTCTGAAACATTCTTTCTGTAGAAACTACAAGTGGTCATTCAGAGAGCTAAGGGGCCTACAGTGGCAAAAGGAATATCTTCCAATAAAAACTACACAGCAGCATTCTGCGAAACTTCTTTCTATTCTGTGCATTCAATTAAAAGAGTTGAACCTTACTTTTGATTGAGCAGTTCTGAAACGCTCTTTCTGTAGAAACTGCAAGTGGACATTCGGAGCGCTAAGGGTCCTATAGTGGAAAAAGCAATATCTTCAAATAAAACTACACAGAAGCATTCTGCGAAGCTTCTTTCTGTTCTGTGCATTCAACTAACAGAGTTTAACCTTAATTTTGATTGAGCTGTTCTGAAACACTCTTTCTGTAGAAACTGCAAGTGGACCTTCCGAGCGCTAAGTGGGCTATAGTGGAAAAAGATGTATCTTCAAATTAAAACTACACAGAAGCATTGTGCAATACTTCTTTATGTTCTGTACATTCAAGTAAAGGAGTTAAAGCTTACTTTTGATTGAGCAGTTCTGAAACATTCTTTCTGTAGAAACTGCAAGTGGATATTCGGACCCCTAAGGGGCCAACAGTGGAAAAAGGAATATGTTCAAATAAAAACTACACAGAAGCATTGTGCGAAACTACTTTCTGTTCTGTGCACTCAACTAACAGAGTTGAAGCATACTGCCGATTGAGCAGTTCTGAAACACTCTTTCTGTAGAAACTGCAAGTAGACATTCCGAGCGCTAAGTGGCCTATAGTGGAAAAAGGTATATCTGCAAATTAAAAGTACACAGAAGCATTGCGCAAAACTTCTTTATGTTCTGTACATTAAACTAAAGGAGTTAAAGCTTACTTTTAATTTAGCAGTTCGGAAACATTCTTTCTGTAGAAACTGCAAGTGGACATTCGAAGCGCTAAGGGGGCTATAGTGTTAAAAGGAACATCTTCAAATAAAAACTACACGAAAGCATTGTGCAAAACTACTTTCTGTTCTGTGCATTCAACTAACAGAGTTGAAACATACTGTTGATAGAGCAGTTCTGAAACACTCTTTCTGTGGAAACTGCAGGTGGACATTCGTAGAGCAAAGGGGCATATAGTGGAAAAAGGAGAATCTTCCAATAAAATCTACACAGCAGCATTCTGCGAAACTTCTTTCTGTTCTGTGCATTCAATTAAAAGAGTTGAACCTTACTTTTGATTGAGCAGTTCTGAAACGCTCTTTCTGTAGAAACTGCAAGTGGACATTCGGAGCGCTAAGGGGCATATAGTGGAAAAAGTAATATCTTCAAATAAAACTACACAGAAGCATTCTGCGAAGCTTCTTTCTGTTCTGTGCATTCAACTAACAGAGTTTAACCTTAATTTTGATTGAGCTGTTCTGAAAAACTCTTTCTGTAGAAACTGCAAGTGGACCTTCCGAGCGCTAAGTGGGCTATAGTGGAAAAAGATGTATCTTCAAATTAAAACTACACAGAAGCATTGTGCAAAACTTCTTTATGTTCTGTACATTCAAGTAAAGGAGTTAAAGCTTACTTTTATTGAGCAGTTCTGAAACATTCTTTCGGTAGAACCTACAAGTGGACATTCAGAGAGCTAAGGGGCCTACAGTGGCAAAAGGAATATCTTCAAATAAAAACTACACAGAAGCATTCTGCGAAACTTCTTTCTGTTCTGTGCACTCAACTAACAGAGTTGAAACATACTGTTGATAGAGCAGTTCTGAAACACTCTTTCTGTGGAAACTGCAGGTGGACATTCGCAGAGCAAAGGGGCATATAGTGGAAAAAGGAGAATCTTCCAATAAAAACTACACAGCAGCATTCTGCGAAACTTCTTTCTATTCTGTGCATTCAATAAAAAGAGTTGAACCTTACTTTTGATTGAGCAGTTCTGAAACGCTCTTTCTGTAGAAACTGCAAGTGGACATTCGGAGCGCTAAGGGGCCTATAGTGGAAAAAGCAATATCTTCAAATAAAACTACACAGAAGCATTCTGCGAAGCTTCTTTCTGTTCTGTGCATTCAAGTAACAGTGTTTAACATTAATTTTGATTGAGCTGTTCTGAAACACTCTTTCTGTAGAAACTGCAAGTGGACATATGGAGCGCTAAGCTGCGTATAGTGGAAAAAGAGATATCTTCAAATAAAAACTACACAGAAGCATTGTGCCAAATTACTTACTGTTCTGTGCATTCAACTAAGAGCGTTGAACACTATATTTGATTGAGCAGTTCTGAAACTCTCCTTCTGTAGGAAGTGCAAGTCGACATTCGGAGCACTAAGGAGCCTGTACTGGAGAAAGTAACATCTTCAAACACAAAGTAAACAGAAGCATTCTGGGAAACTTCTTTCTGTTCTGTGCATTCAAATAACGGATTTGAAGTTTACCTTTGATTCAGCAGCTCTGAAACCCTCTTTCTGTAGAAACAGCAAGTGGACATTCCTAGCGCTAAAGGGCCTATAGTGGAAAAAGGATTATCCTCAAATTAACAACTACACAGAAGCATTCTGCGAAACTTCTTTCTGTTCTGTGCATTCAACTAACGGAGTTGAAGTTTAACTTTGAGTCAGCAGCTCTGAAACACTCTTTCTGTTGAAACTGCAAGTGGACATTCCTAGCGCTAAGGGACCTATAGTGGAAAAAGGAATATCCTCAAATAAAAACTACACAGAATCATTCTGTGAAACATCGTTCTGTTCTGTGCATTCAACTAACAGAGTTTAAACTTAATTTTGATTGAGCTGTTCTGAAACACTCTTTCTGTAGAAACTGCAAGTGGACATTCCGAGCGATAAGTGGCCTATAGTGGAAAAAGATATATCTGCAAATTAAAACTACACAGAAGCATTGTGCAAAACTTCTTTATGTTCTGTACATTCAACTAAAGGAGTTAAAGCTTACTTTTAATTTAGCAGTTCGGAAACATTCTTTCTGTAGAAACTGCAAGTGGACATTCGAAGCACTAAGGTGGCTATAGTGTTAAAAGGAACATCTTCAAATAAAAATTACACGGAAGCATTGTGCGAAACTACTTTCTGTTCTGTGCATTCAACTAACAGAGTTGAAACCTACTTTTGATTGAGCAGTTCTGCAACATTCTTTCTGTAGAAACTACAAGTGGACATTCAGAGAGCTAAGGGGCCTACAGTGGCAAAAGGAATATCTTCAAATAAAAACTACACAGAAGCATTCTGTGAAACTTCTTTCTGTTCTGTGCACTCAACTAACAGAGTTGAAACATACTGTTGATAGAGCAGTTCTGAAACACTCTTTCTGTGGAAACTGCAGGTGGACATTCGTAGAGCAAAGGGGCATATAGTGGAAAAAGGAGAATCTTCCAATAAAAACTACACAACAGCATTCTGCCAAACTTCTTTCTGTTCTGTGCATTCAATTAAAAGAGTTGAACCTTACTTTTGATTGAGCAGTTCTGAAACGCTCTTTCTCTAGAAACTGCAAGTGGACATTCGGAGCGCTAAGGGGCCTATAGTGGAAAAAGGAATATCCTCAAATAAATACTACACAGAAGCATTCTGTGAAACTTCTTTCTGTTCTGTGCATTCAACAAACAGAGTTTAACCTTATATTTGATTGAGCTGTTCTGAAACACTCTTTCTGTAGTAACTGCAGCTGGAGAGTCAGAGTGCCAAGAGGCCTATAGTGGAAAAAGTAATATCTTCAAATAAAACTACACAGAAGCATTCTGCGAAGCTTCTTTCTGTTCTGTGCATTCAACTAACAGAGTTTAACCTTAATTTTGATTGAGCTGTTCTGAAACACTCTTTCTGTAGAAACTGCAAGTGGACCTTCCGAGCGCTAAGTGGGCTCTAGTGGAAAAAGATGTATTTTCAAATTAAAACTACACAGAAGCATTGTGCAAAACTTCTTTATGTTCTGTACATTCAAGTAAAGGAGTTAAAGCTTACTTTTATTGAGCAGTTCTGAAACATTCTTTCGGTAGAACCTACAAGTGGACATTCAGAGAGCTAAGGGGCCTACAGTGGCAAAAGGAATATCTTCAAATAAAAACTACACAGAAGCATTCTGCGAAACTTCTTTCTGTTCTGTGCACTCAACTAACAGAGTTGAAACATACTGTTGATAGAGCAGTTCTGAAACACTCTTTCTGTGGAAACTGCAGGTGGACATTCGCAGAGCAAAGGGGCATATAGTGGAAAAAGGAGAATCTTCCAATAAAAACTACACAGCAGCATTCTGCGAAACTTCTTTCTATTCTGTGCATTCAATAAAAAGAGTTGAACCTTACTTTTGATTGAGCAGTTCTGAAACGCTCTTTCTGTAGAAACTGCAAGTGGACATTCGGAGCGCTAAGGGGCCTATAGTGGAAAAAGCAATATCTTCAAATAAAACTACACAGAAGCATTCTGCGAAGCTTCTTTCTGTTCTGTGCATTCAAGTAACAGTGTTTAACATTAATTTTGATTGAGCTGTTCTGAAACACTCTTTCTGTAGAAACTGCAAGTGGACATATGGAGCGCTAAGCTGCGTATAGTGGAAAAAGAGATATCTTCAAATAAAAACTACACAGAAGCATTGTGCCAAATTACTTTCTGTTCTGTGCATTCAACTAAGAGCGTTGAACACTATATTTGATTGAGCAGTTCTGAAACTCTCCTTCTGTAGGAAGTGCAAGTCGACATTCGGAGCACTAAGGAGCCTGTACTGGAGAAAGTAACATCTTCAAACACAAAGTAAACAGAAGCATTCTGGGAAACTTCTTTCTGTTCTGTGCATTCAAATAACGGATTTGAAGTTTACCTTTGATTCAGCAGCTCTGAAACCCTCTTTCTGTAGAAACAGCAAGTGGACATTCCTAGCGCTAAAGGGCCTATAGTGGAAAAAGGATTATCCTCAAATTAACAACTACACAGAAGCATTCTGCGAAACTTCTTTCTGTTCTGTGCATTCAACTAACGGAGTTGAAGTTTAACTTTGAGTCAGCAGCTCTGAAACACTCTTTCTGTTGAAACTGCAAGTGGACATTCCTAGCGCTAAGGGACCTATAGTGGAAAAAGGAATATCCTCAAATAAAAACTACACAGAATCATTCTGTGAAACATCGTTCTGTTCTGTGCATTCAACTAACAGAGTTTAAACTTAATTTTGATTGAGCTGTTCTGAAACACTCTTTCTGTAGAAACTGCAAGTGGACATTCCGAGCGATAAGTGGCCTATAGTGGAAAAAGATATATCTGCAAATTAAAACTACACAGAAGCATTGTGCAAAACTTCTTTATGTTCTGTACATTCAACTAAAGGAGTTAAAGCTTACTTTTAATTTAGCAGTTCGGAAACATTCTTTCTGTAGAAACTGCAAGTGGACATTCGAAGCACTAAGGTGGCTATAGTGTTAAAAGGAACATCTTCAAATAAAAATTACACGGAAGCATTGTGCGAAACTACTTTCTGTTCTGTGCATTCAACTAACAGAGTTGAAACCTACTTTTGATTGAGCAGTTCTGCAACATTCTTTCTGTAGAAACTACAAGTGGACATTCAGAGAGCTAAGGGGCCTACAGTGGCAAAAGGAATATCTTCAAATAAAAACTACACAGAAGCATTCTGTGAAACTTCTTTCTGTTCTGTGCACTCAACTAACAGAGTTGAAACATACTGTTGATAGAGCAGTTCTGAAACACTCTTTCTGTGGAAACTGCAGGTGGACATTCGTAGAGCAAAGGGGCATATAGTGGAAAAAGGAGAATCTTCCAATAAAAACTACACAACAGCATTCTGCGAAACTTCTTTCTGTTCTGTGCATTCAATTAAAAGAGTTGAACCTTACTTTTGATTGAGCAGTTCTGAAACGCTCTTTCTCTAGAAACTGCAAGTGGACATTCGGAGCGCTAAGGGGCCTATAGTGGAAAAAGGAATATCCTCAAATAAATACTACACAGAAGCATTCTGTGAAACTTCTTTCTGTTCTGTGCATTCAACAAACAGAGTTTAACCTTATATTTGATTGAGCTGTTCTGAAACACTCTTTCTGTAGTAACTGCAGCTGGAGAGTCAGAGTGCCAAGAGGCCTATAGTGGAAAAAGTAATATCTTCAAATAAAACTACACAGAAGCATTCTGCGAAGCTTCTTTCTGTTCTGTGCATTCAACTAACAGAGTTTAACCTTAATTTTGATTGAGCTGTTCTGAAACACTCTGTAGAAACTGCAAGTGGACCTTCCGAGCGCTAAGTGGGCTCTAGTGGAAAAAGATGTATTTTCAAATTAAAACTACACAGAAGCATTGTGCAAAACTTCTTTATGTTCTGTACATTCAAGTAACGGAGTTAAAGCTTACTTTTGATTGAGCAGTTCTGAAACATTCTTTCTGTAGAAACTGCAAGTGCATATTCGGACCCCTAAGGGGCCAACAGTGGAAAAAGGAATATGTTCAAATAAAAACTACACAGAAGCATTGTGCGAAACTACTTTCTGTTCTGTGCACTTAACTAACAGAGTTGAAGCATACTGCCGATTTAGCAGTTCTGAAACACTCTTTCTGTAGAAACTGCAAGTGGGCATTCAGAGAGCTAACGGGCCTACAGTGGAAAAAGGAATATCTTCAAGTAAAAACTATACAGAAGCATTCTCAGAAACTTCTTTCTGTTCTGTGCATTCAAATAACAGTGTTTTAACTTACTTTTCATTGAGCTGTTCTGAAACACTCTTTCTGTAATAACTGCAATTGGAGATTCGGAGCACTAAGGGGCATATAGGGGAAAAAGGAATATCTTCCAACAAAACTACACAGGAGCAGTCTGCGAAACTTCTTTCTGTTCTGTGCATTCAAGTAACAGTTTTTAACATTAATTTTGATTGAGCTGTTCTGAAACACTCTTTCTGTAGAAACTGCAAGTGGACATATGGAGCGCTAAGCGGCGTATAGTGGAAAAAGAGATATCTTCAAATAAAAACTACACAGAATCATTGTGCCAAATTACTTTCTGTTCTGTGCATTCAACTAAGAGCGTTGAACACTATATTTGATTGAGCAGTTCTGAAACTCTCTTTCTGTAGGAAGTGCAAGTCGACATTCGGAGCACTAAGGGGCCTGTACTGGAGAAAGTAACATCTTCAAATACAAAGTAAACAGAAGCATTCTGGGAAACTTTTTCTGTTCTGTGCATTCAACAAACGGATTTGAAGTTTACCTTTGATTCAGCAGCTCTGAGACACTCTTTCTGTAGAAACAGCAAGTGGACATTCCTAGCGCTAAAGGGCCTATAGTGGAAAAAGGAATATCCTCAAATAAACAACTACACAGAAGCATTCTGCGAAACTTCTTTCTGTTCTGTGCATTCAACTAACAGAGTTGAAGTTTACCTTTGAGTCAGCAGCTCTGAAACACTCTTTCTGTAGAAACTGCAAGTGGACATTCCTAGCGCTAAGGGACCTATAGTGGAAAAAGGAATATCCTCAAATAAAAACTACACAGAATCATTCTGTGAAACATCGTTCTGTTCTGTGCATTCAACTAACAGAATTTAAATTTAATTTTGATTGAGCTGTTCTGAAACACTCTTTCTGTAGAAACTACAAGCGGACATTCCGAGCGCTAAGTGGCCTATAGTGGAAAAAGATATATCTGCCAATTAAAACTACACAGAAGCATTGTGCAAAACTTCTTTATGTTCTGTACATTCAACTAAAGGAGTTAAAGCTTACTTTTAATTTAGCAGTTCGGAAACTTTCTTTCTGTAGAAACTGCAAGTGGACATTCGAAGCGCTAAGGGGGCTATAGTGTTAAAAGGAACATCTTCAAATAAAAACTACACGGAAGCATTGTGTGAAACTACTTTCTGTTCTGTGCATTCAACTAACAGAGTTGAAACCTACTTTTGATTGAGCAGTTCTGAAACATTCTTTCGGTAGAAACTACAAGTGGACATTCAGAGAGATAAGGGGCCTACAGTGGCAAAAGGAATATCTTCAAATAAAAACTACACAGAAGCATTCTGCGAAACTTCTTTCTGTTCTGTGCACTCAACTAACAGAGTTGAAACAAACTGTTGATAGAGCAGTTCTGAAACACTCTTTCTGTGGAAACTGCAGGTGGACAATTGTAGAGCAAAGGGGCATATAGTGGAAAAAGGAGAATCTTCCAATAAAAACTACACAGCAGCATTCTACGAAACTTCTTTCTGTTCTGTGCATTCAATTAAAAGAGTTGAACCTTACTTTTGATTGAGCAGTTCTGAAACGCTGTTTTTGTAGAAACTGTAAGTGGACATTCGGAGCGCTAAGGGGCCTATAGTGGAAAAAGGAATATCCTCAAATAAATACTACACAGAAGCATTCTGTGAAACTTCTTTCTGTTCTGTGCATTCAACAAACAGAGTTTAACCTTACATTTGATTGAGCTGTTCTGAAACACTCTTTCTGTAGTAACTGCAGCTGGAGAGTCAGAGCGCCAAGAGGCCTATAGTGGAAAAAGAAATATCTTCAAATAAAACTAAACAGATGCATTCTGCGAAGATCCTTTCTGTTCTGTGCATTCAACTAACAGAGTTTAACCTTAATTTTGATTGAGCTGTTCTGAAACACTCTTTCTGTAGAAACTGCAAGTGGACCTTCCGAGCGCTAAGTGGACTATAGTGGAAAAAGATGTATCTTCAAATTAAAACTACACAGAAGAATTGTGCAAAACTTCTTTATGTTCTGTACATTCAAGTAAAGGAGTTAAAGCTTACTTTTGATTGAGCAGTTCTGAAACATTCTTTCTGTAGAAACTGCAAGTGGATATTCGGACCCTTAAGGGGCCAACAGTGTAAAAAGGAATATGTTCAAATAAAAACTACACAGAAGCATTGGGCGAAACTACTTTCTGTTCTGTGCACTCAACTAACAGAGTTGAAGCATACTGCCGATTGAGCAGTTCTGAAACACTCTTTCTGTAGAAACTGCAAGTGGGCATTCAGAGAGCTAACGGGCCTACAGTGGAAAAAGGAATATCTTCAAGTAAAAACTATACAGAAGCATTCTGAGAAACTTCTTTCTGTTCTGTGCATTCAAATAACAGAGTTCAACCATACTTTTGATTGAGCTGTTCTGAAACTCTTTCTGTAATAACTGCATTGGAGATTCGGAGCACTAAGGGGCATATAGTGGAAAAAGGAATATCTTCCAACAAAACTACACAGGAGCAGTCTGCGAAACTTCTTTCTGTTCTGTGCATTCAAGTAACAGTGTTTAACATTAATTTTGATTGAGCTGTTCTGAAACACTCTCTCTGTAGAAACTGCAAGTGGACATACGGAGCGCTAAGCGGCCTATAGTGGAAAAAGAGATATCTTCAAATAAAAACTACACAGAAGCATTGTGCCAATTTACTTTCTGTTCTCTGCATTCAACTAAGAGCGTTGAACACTATATTTGATTGAGCAGTTCTGAAACTCTCTTTCTGTAGGAAGTGCAAGTCGACATTCGGAGCACTAAGGGGCCTGTACTGGAGAAAGTAACATCTTCAAATACAAAGTAAACAGAAGGATTCTGGGAAAATTTTTCTGTTCTGTGCATTCAACTAACGGAGTTGAAGTTTACCTTTGATTCAGCAGCTCTGAAACACTCTTTCTGTAGAAACTGCAAGTGGACATTCCTTGCGCTAAAGGGCCTATAGTGGAAAAAGGAATATCCTCAAATTAACAACTACACAGAAGCATTCTGCGAAACTTCTTTCTGTTCTGTGCATTCAACTAACGGAGTTGAAGTTTACCGTTGAGTCAGCAGCTCTGAAACACTCTTTCTGTAGAAACTGCAAGTGGACATTCCTTGCGCTAAGGGACCTATAGTGGAAAAAGGAATATCCTCAAATAAAAACTACAGAGAATCATTCTGTGAAACATCATTCTGTTCTGTGCATTCAACTAAGAGAGTTTAATCTTAATTTTGATTGAGCTGTTCTGAAACACTCTTTCTGTAGAAACTGCAAGTAGACATTCCGAGCGCTAAGTGGCCTATAGTGGAAAAAGCTATATCTGCAAATTAAAAGTACACAGAAGCATTGCGCAAAACTTCTTTATGTTCTGTACATTAAACTAAAGGAGTTAAAGCTTACATTTAATTTAGCAGTTCGGAAACATTCTTTCTGTAGAAACTGCAAGTGGACATTCGAACCGCTAAGGGGGCTATAGTGTTAAAAGGAACATCTTCAAATAAAAACTACACGGAAGCATTGTGCAAAACTACTTTCTGTTCTGTGCATTCAACTAACAGAGTTGAAACATACTGTTGATAGAGCAGTTCTGAAACACTCTTTCTGTGGAAACTGCAGGTGGACATTCGTAGAGCAAAGGGGCATATAGTGGAAAAAGGAGAATCTTCCAATAAAATCTACACAGCAGCATTCTGCGAAACTTCTTTCTGTTCTGTGCATTCAATTAAAAGAGTTGAACCTTATTTTTGATTGAGCAGTTCTGAAACGCTCTCTCTGTACAAACTGCAAGTGGACATTCGGAGCGCTAAGGTGCCTATAGTGGAAAAAGTAATATCTTCAAATAAAACTACACAGAAGCATTCTGCGAAGCTTCTTTCTGTTCTGTGCATTCAACTAACAGAGTTTAACCTTAATTTTGATTGAGCTGTTCTGAAAAACTCTTTCTGTAGAAACTGCAAGTGGACCTTCCGAGCGCTAAGTGGGCTATAGTGGAAAAAGATGTATCTTCAAATTAAAACTACACAGAAGCATTGTGCAAAACTTCTTTATGTTCTGTACATTCAAGTAAAGGAGTTAAAGCTTACTTTTGATTGAGCGGTTCTGAAACATTCTTTCGGTAGATCCTACAAGTGGACATTCAGAGAGCTAAGGGGCCTACAGTGGCAAAAGGAATATCTTCAAATAAAAACTACACAGAAGCATTCTGCGAAACTTCTTTCTGTTCTGTGCACTCAACTAACAGAGTTGAAACATACTGTTGATAGAGCAGTTCTGAAACACTCTTTCTGTGGAAACTGCAGGTGGACATTCGCAGAGCAAAGGGGGATATAGTGGAAAATGGAGAATCTTCCAATAAAAACTACACAGCAGCATTCTGCGAAACTTCTTTCTATTCTGTGCATTCAATTAAAAGAGTTGAACCTTACTTTTGATTGAGCAGTTCTGAAACGCTCTTTCTGTAGAAACTGCAAGTGGACATTCGGAGCGCTAAGGGGCCTATAGTGGAAAAAGCAATATCTTCAAATAAAACTACACAAAAGAATTCTGCGAAGCTTCTTTCTGTTCTGCGCATTAAACTAACAGAGTTTAACCTTAATTTTGATTGAACTATTCTGAAACACTCTTTCTGTAGAAACTGCAAGTGGACCTTCCGAGCGCTAAGTTGGCTATAGTGGAAAAAGATGTATCTTCAAATTAAAACTACACAGAAGCATTGTGCAATACTTCTTTATGTTCTGTACATTCAAGTAAAGGAGTTAAAGCTTACTTTTGATTGAGCTGTTCTGAAACATTCTTTCTGTAGAAACTGCAAGTGGATATTCGGACCCCTAAGGGGCCAACAGTGGAAAAAGGAATATGTTCAAATAAAAACTACACAGAAGCATTGTGCGAAACTACTTTCTGTTCTGTGCACTCAACTAACAGAGTTGAAGCATACTGCCGATTGAGCAGTTCTGAAACACTCTTTCTGTAGAAACTGCAAGTAGACATTCCGAGCGCTAAGTGGCCTATAGTGGAAAAAGCTATATCTGCAAATTAAAAGTACACAGAAGCATTGCGCAAAACTTCTTTATGTTCTGTACATTAAACTAAAGGAGTTAAAGCTTACTTTTAATTTAGCAGTTCGGAAACATTCTTTCTGTAGAAACTGCAAGTGGACATTCGAAGCGCTAAGGGGGCTATAGTGTTAAAAGGAACATCTTCAAATAAAAACTACACGAAAGCATTGTGCAAAACTACTTTCTGTTCTGTGCATTCAACTAACAGAGTTGAAACATACTGTTGATAGAGCAGTTCTGAAACACTCTTTCTGTGGAAACTGCAGGTGGACATTCGTAGAGCAAAGGGGCATATAGTGGAAAAAGGAGAATCTTCCAATAAAATCTACACAGCAGCATTCTGCGAAACTTCTTTCTGTTCTGTGCATTCAATTAAAAGAGTTGAACCTTACTTTTGATTGAGCAGTTCTGAAACGCTCTTTCTGTAGAGACTGCAAGTGGACATTCGGAGCGCTAAGGGGCATATAGTGGAAAAAGTAATATCTTCAAATAAAACTACACAGAAGCATTCTGCGAAGCTTCTTTCTGTTCTGTGCATTCAACTAACAGAGTTTAACCTTAATTTTGATTGAGCTGTTCTGAAAAACTCTTTCTGTAGAAACTGCAAGTGGACCTTCCGAGCGCTAAGTGGGCTATAGTGGAAAAAGATGTATCTTCAAATTAAAACTACACAGAAGCATTGTGCAAAACTTCTTTATGTTCTGTACATTCAAGTAAAGGAGTTAAAGCTTACTTTTATTGAGCAGTTCTGAAACATTCTTTCGTTAGAACCTACAAGTGGACATTCAGAGAGCTAAGGGGCCTACAGTGGCAAAAGGAATATCTTCAAATAAAAACTACACAGAAGCATTCTGCGAAACTTCTTTCTGTTCTGTGCACTCAACTAACAGAGTTGAAACATACTGTTGATAGAGCAGTTCTGAAACACTCTTTCTGTGGAAACTGCAGGTGGACATTCGCAGAGCAAAGGGGCATATAGTGGAAAAAGGAGAATCTTCCAATAAAAACTACACAGCAGCATTCTGCGAAACTTCTTTCTATTCTGTGCATTCAATAAAAAGAGTTGAACCTTACTTTTGATTGAGCAGTTCTGAAACGCTCTTTCTGTAGAAACTGCAAGTGGACATTCGGAGCGCTAAGGGGCCTATAGTGGAAAAAGCAATATCTTCAAATAAAACTACACAGAAGCATTCTGCGAAGCTTCTTTCTGTTCTGTGCATTCAACTAACAGAGTTTAACCTTAATTTTGATTGAGCTGTTCTGAAACACTCTTTCTGTAGAAACTGCAAGTGGACCTTCCGAGCGCTAAGTGGGCTATAGTGGAAAAAGATGTATCTTCAAATTAAAACTACACAGAAGCATTGTGCAATACTTCTTTATGTTCTGTACATTCAAGTAAAGGAATTAAAGCTTACTTTTGATTGAGCAGTTCTGAAACATTCTTTCTGTAGAAACTGCAAGTGGATATTCGGACCCCTAAGGGGCCAACAGTGGAAAAAGGAATATGTTCAAATAAAAACTACACAGAAGCATTGTGCGAAACTACTTTCTGTTCTGTGCACTCAACTAACAGAGTTGAAGCATACTGCTGATTGAGCAGTTCTGAAACACTCTTTCTGTAGAAACTGCAAGTGGGCATTCAGAGAGCTAACGGGCCTACAGTGGAAAAAGGAATATCTTCAAGTAAAAACTATACAGAAGCATTCTGAGAAACTTATTTCTGTTCTGTGCATTCAAATAACAGAGTTTAAACTTACTTTTGATTGAGCTGTTCTGAAACACTCTTTCTGTAGTAACTGCAATTGGAGATTCGGAGCACTAAGGGGCATATAGGGGAAAAAGGAATATCTTCCAACAAAACTACACAGGAGCAGTCTGCGAAACTTCTTTCTGTTCTGTGCATTCAATTAACAGTGTTTAACATTAATTTTGATTGAGCTGTTCTGAAACACTCTTTCTGTAGAAACTGCAAGTGGACATACGGAGCGCTAAGCGGCCTATAGTGGAAAAAGGGATATCTTCAAATAAAAACTACACAGAAGCATTGTGCCAAATTACTTTCTGTTCTGTGCATTCAACTAAGAGCGTTGAACACTATATTTGATTTAGCAGTTCTGAAACTCTCTTTCTGTAGGAAGTGTAAGTCGACATTCGGAGCACTAAGGGGCCTGTACTGGAGAAAGTAACATCTTCAAATACAAAGTAAACAGAAGCATTCTGGGAAACTTTTTCTGTTCTGTGCATTCAACTAACGGAGTTGAAGTTTACCTTTGATTCAGCAGCTCTGAAACACTCTTTCTGTAGAAACTGCAAGTGGACATTCCTAGCGCTAAAGCGCCTATAGTGGAAAAAGGAATATACTCAAATTAACAACTACAAAGAAGCATTCTGCGAAACTTCTTTCTGTTCTGTGCATTCAACTAACGGAGTTGAAGTTTACCTTTGAGTCAGCAGCTCTGAAACAGTCTTTCTGTAGAAACTGCAAGTGGACATTCCTAGCGCTAAGGGACCTATAGTGGCAAAAGGAATATCCTCAAATAAAAACTACAGAGAATCATTCTGTGAAACATCGTTCTGTTCTGTGCATTCAACTAACAGAGTTTAAACTTAATTTTGATTGAGCTGTTCTGAAACACTCTTTCTGTAGAAACTGCAAGTGGACATTCCTAGCGCTAAGGGACCTATAGTGGAAAAAGGAATATCCTCAATTAAAAACTACACAGAATCATTCTGTGAAACATCGTTCTGTTCTGTGCATTCAACTAACAGAGTTTAAACTTAATTTTGATTGAGCTGTTCTGAAACACTCTTTCTGTAGAAACTTCAAGTGGACATTCCGAGCGCTAAGTGGCCTATAGTGGAAAAAGATATATCTGCAAATTAAAACTACACAGAAGCATTGTGCAAAATTTCTTTATGTTCTGTACATTCAACTAAAGGAGTTAAAGCTTACTTTTAATTTAGCAGTTCGGAAACATTCTTTCTGTAGAAACTGCAAGTGGACATTCCTAGCGCTAAAGGGCCTATAGTGGAAAAAGGAATAAACTCAAATTAACAACTACACAGAAGCATTCTGCGAAACTTCTTTCTGTTCTGTGCATTCAACTAACGGAGTTGAAGTTTACCTTTGAGTCAGCAGCTCTGAAACACTCTTTCTGTAGAAACTGCAAGTGGACATTCCTAGCGCTAAGGGACCTATAGTGGAAAAAGGAATATCCTCAATTAAAAACTACACAGAATCATTCTGTGAAACGTCGTTCTGTTCTGTGCATTCAACTAACAGAGTTTAAACTTAATTTTGATTGAGCTGTTCTGAAACACTCTTTCTGTAGAAACTTCAAGTGGACATTCCGAGCGCTAAGTGGCCTATAGTGGAAAAAGATATATCTGCAAATTAAAACTACACAGAAGCATTGTGCAAAACTTCTTTATGTTCTGTACATTCAACTAAAGGAGTTAAAGCTTACTTTTAATTTAGCAGTTCGGAAACATTCTTTCTGTAGAAACTGCAAGTGGACATTCGAAGCGGTAAGGGGGCTATAGTGTTAAAAGGAACATCTTCAAATAAAAACTACACGGAAGCATTGTGCGAAACTACTTTCTGTTCTGTGAATTCAACTAACAGAGTTGAAACCTACTTTTGATTGAGCAGTTCTGAAACATTCTTTCAGTAGAAACTACAAGTGGACATTCAGAGAGCTAAGGGGCCTACAGTGGCAAAAGGAATATCTTCAAATAAAAACTACACAGAAGCATTCTGCGAAACTTCTTTCTGTTCTGTGCACTCTACTAACAGAGTTGAAACATACTGTTGATAGAGCAGTTCTGAAACACTCTTTCTGTGGAAACTGCAGGTGGACATTCGTAGAGCAAAGGGGCATATAGTGGAAAAAGGAGAATCTTCCAATAAAAACTACACAGCAGCATTCTGCGAAACTTCTTTCTGTTCTGTGCATTCAATTAAAAGAGTTGAACCTTACTTTTGATTGAGCAGTTCTGAAACGCTCTTTCTCTAGAAACTGCAAGTGGACATTCGGAGCGCTAAGGGGCCTATAGTGGAAAAAGGAATATCCTAAAATAAATACTACACAGAAGCATTCTGTGAAACTTCTTTCTGTTCTGTGCATTCAACTAACAGAGTTTAACTTTATATTTGATTGAGCTCTTCTGAAACACTCTTTCTGTAGTAACTGCAGCTGGAGAGTCAGAGTGCCAAGAGGCCTATAGTGGAAAAAGAAATATCTTCAAATAAAACTACACAGAAGAATTCTGCGAAGCTTCTTTCTGTTCTGCGCATTCAACTAACAGAGTTTAACCTTAATTTTGATTGAGCTGTTCTGAAACACTCTTTCTGTAGAAACTGCAAGTGGACCTTCCGAGCGCTAAGTGGGCTCTAGTGGAAAAAGATGTATTTTCAAATTAAAACTACACAGAAGCATTGTGCAAAACTTCTTTATGTTCTGTACATTCAAGTAAAGGAGTTAAAGCTTACTTTTGATTGAGCAGTTCTGAAACATTCTTTCGGTAGAACCTACAAGTGGACATTCAGAGAGCTAAGGGGCCTACAGTGGCAAAAGGAATATCTTCAAATAAAAACTACACAGAAGCATTCTGCGAAACTTCCTTCTGTTCTGTGCACTCAACTAACAGAGTTGAAACATACTGTTGATAGAGCAGTTCTGAAACACTCTTTCTGTGGAAACTGCAGGTGGACATTCGCAGAGCAAAGGGGGATATAGTGGAAAAAGGAGAATCTTCCAATAAAAACTACACAGCAGCATTCTGCGAAACTTCTTTCTATTCTGTGCATTCAATTAAAAGAGTTGAACCTTACTTTTGATTGAGCAGTTCTGAAACGCTCTTTCTGTAGAAACTGCAAGTGGACATTCGGAGCGCTAAGGGGCCTATAGTGGAAAAAGCAATATCTTCAAATAAAACTACACAGAAGCATTCTGCGAAGCTTCTTTCTGTTCTGTGCATTCAACTAACAGAGTTTAACCTTAATTTTGATTGAGCTGTTCTGAAACACTCTTTCTGTAGAAACTGCAAGTGGACCTTCCGAGCGCTAAGTGGGCTATAGTGGAAAAAGATGTATCTTCAAATTAAAACTACACAGAAGCATTGTGCAATACTTCTTTATGTTCTGTACATTCAAGTAAAGGAGTTAAAGCTTACTTTTGATTGAGCAGTTCTGAAACATTCTTTCTGTAGAAACTGCAAGTGGATATTCGGACCCCTAAGGGGCCAACAGTGGAAAAAGGAATATGTTCAAATAAAAACTACACAGAAGCATTGTGCGAAACTACTTTCTGTTCTGTGCACTCAACTAACAGAGTTGAAGCATGCTGCCGATTGAGCAGTTCTGAAACACTCTTTCTGTAGAAACTGCAAGTAGACATTCCGAGCGCTAAGTGGCCTATAGTGGAAAAAGCTATATCTGCAAATTAAAAGTACACAGAAGCATTGCGCAAAACTTCTTTATGTTCTGTACATTAAACTAAAGGAGTTAAAGCTTACTTTTAATTTAGCAGTTCGGAAACATTCTTTCTGTAGAAACTGCAAGTGGACATTCGAAGCGCTAAGGGGGCTATAGTGTTAAAAGGAACATCTTCAAATAAAAACTACACGAAAGCATTGTGCAAAACTACTTTCTGTTCTGTGCATTCAACTAACAGAGTTGAAACATACTGTTGATAGAGCAGTTCTGAAACACTCTTTCTGTGGAAACTGCAGGTGGACATTCGTAGAGCAAAGGTTCATATAGTGGAAAAAGGAGAATCTTCCAATAAAATCTACACAGCAGCATTCTGCGAAACATCTTTCTGTTCTGTGGATTCAATTAAAAGAGTTGAACCTTACTTTTGATTGAGCAGTTCTGAAACGCTCTTTCTGTAGAAACTGCAAGTGGACATTCGGAGCGCTAAGGGGCATATAGTGGAAAAAGTAATATCTTCAAATAAAACTACACAGAAGCATTCTGCGAAGCTTCTTTCTGTTCTGTGCATTCATCTAACAGAGTTTAACCTTAATTTTGATTGAGCTGTTCTGAAAAACTCTTTCTGTAGAAACTGCAAGTGGACCTTCCGAGCGCTAAGTGGGCTATAGTGGAAAAAGATGTATCTTCAAATTAAAACTACACAGAAGCATTGTGCAAAACTTCTTTATGTTCTGTACATTCAAGTAAAGGAGTTAAAGCTTACTTTTATTGAGCAGTTCTGAAACATTCTTTCGGTAGAACCTACAAGTGGACATTCAGAGAGCTAAGGGGCCTACAGTGGCAAAAGGAATATCTTCAAATAAAAACTACACAGAAGCATTCTGCAAAACTTCTTTCTGTTCTGTGCACTCAACTAACAGAGTTGAAACATACTGTTGATAGAGCAGTTCTGAAACACTCTTTCTGTGGAAACTGCAGGTGGACATTCACAGAGCAAAGGGGCATATAGTGGAAAAAGGAGAAACTTCCAATAAAAACTACACAGCAGCATTCTGCGAAACTTCTTTCTATTCTGTGCATTCAATAAAAAGAGTTGAACCTTACTTTTGATTGAGCAGTTCTGAAACGCTCTTTCTGTAGAAACTGCAAGTGGACATTCGGAGCGCTAAGGGGCCTATAGTGGAAAAAGCAATATCTTCAAATAAAACTACACAGAAGCATTCTGCGAAGCTTCTTTCTGTTCTGTGCATTCAACTAACAGAGTTTAACCTTAATTTTGATTGAGCTGTTCTGAAACACTCTTTCTGTAGAAACTGCAAGTGGACCTTCCGAGCGCTAAGTGGGCTATAGTGGAAAAAGATGTATCTTCAAATTAAAACTACACAGAAGCATTGTGCAATACTTCTTTATGTTCTGTACATTCAAGTAAAGGAATTAAAGCTTACTTTTGATTGAGCAGTTCTGAAACATTCTTTCTGTAGAAACTGCAAGTGGATATTCGGACCCCTAAGGGGCCAACAGTGGAAAAAGGAATATGTTCAAATAAAAACTACACAGAAGCATTGTGCGAAACTACTTTCTGTTCTGTGCACTCAACTAACAGAGTTGAAGCATACTGCTGATTGAGCAGTTCTGAAACACTCTTTCTGTAGAAACTGCAAGTGGGCATTCAGAGAGCTAACGGGCCTACAGTGGAAAAAGGAATATCTTCAAGTAAAAACTATACAGAAGCATTCTGAGAAACTTCTTTCTGTTCTGTGCATTCAAATAACAGAGTTTAAACTTACTTTTGATTGAGCTGTTCTGAAACACTCTTTCTGTAGTAACTGCAATTGGAGATTCGGAGCACTAAGGGGCATATAGGGGAAAAAGGAATATCTTCCAACAAAACTACACAGGAGCAGTCTGCGAAACTTCTTTCTGTTCTGTGCATTCAATTAACAGTGTTTAACATTAATTTTGATTGAGCTGTTCTGAAACACTCTTTCTGTAGAAACTGCAAGTGGACATACGGAGCGCTAAGCGGCCTATAGTGGAAAAAGGGATATCTTCAAATAAAAACTACACAGAAGCATTGTGCCAAATTACTTTCTGTTCTGTGCATTCAACTAAGAGCGTTGAACACTATATTTGATTTAGCAGTTCTGAAACTCTCTTTCTGTAGGAAGTGTAAGTCGACATTCGGAGCACTAAGGGGCCTGTACTGGAGAAAGTAACATCTTCAAATACAAAGTAAACAGAAGCATTCTGGGAAACTTTTTCTGTTCTGTGCATTCAACTAACGGAGTTGAAGTTTACCTTTGATTCAGCAGCTCTGAAACACTCTTTCTGTAGAAACTGCAAGTGGACATTCCTAGCGCTAAAGCGCCTATAGTGGAAAAAGGAATATACTCAAATTAACAACTACAAAGAAGCATTCTGCGAAACTTCTTTCTGTTCTGTGCATTCAACTAACGGAGTTGAAGTTTACCTTTGAGTCAGCAGCTCTGAAACAGTCTTTCTGTAGAAACTGCAAGTGGACATTCCTAGCGCTAAGGGACCTATAGTGGCAAAAGGAATATCCTCAAATAAAAACTACAGAGAATCATTCTGTGAAACATCGTTCTGTTCTGTGCATTCAACTAACAGAGTTTAAACTTAATTTTGATTGAGCTGTTCTGAAACACTCTTTCTGTAGAAACTGCAAGTGGACATTCCTAGCGCTAAGGGACCTATAGTGGAAAAAGGAATATCCTCAATTAAAAACTACACAGAATCATTCTGTGAAACATCGTTCTGTTCTGTGCATTCAACTAACAGAGTTTAAACTTAATTTTGATTGAGCTGTTCTGAAACACTCTTTCTGTAGAAACTTCAAGTGGACATTCCGAGCGCTAAGTGGCCTATAGTGGAAAAAGATATATCTGCAAATTAAAACTACACAGAAGCATTGTGCAAAATTTCTTTATGTTCTGTACATTCAACTAAAGGAGTTAAAGCTTACTTTTAATTTAGCAGTTCGGAAACATTCTTTCTGTAGAAACTGCAAGTGGACATTCCTAGCGCTAAAGGGCCTATAGTGGAAAAAGGAATAAACTCAAATTAACAACTACACAGAAGCATTCTGCGAAACTTCTTTCTGTTCTGTGCATTCAACTAACGGAGTTGAAGTTTACCTTTGAGTCAGCAGCTCTGAAACACTCTTTCTGTAGAAACTGCAAGTGGACATTCCTAGCGCTAAGGGACCTATAGTGGAAAAAGGAATATCCTCAATTAAAAACTACACAGAATCATTCTGTGAAACGTCGTTCTGTTCTGTGCATTCAACTAACAGAGTTTAAACTTAATTTTGATTGAGCTGTTCTGAAACACTCTTTCTGTAGAAACTTCAAGTGGACATTCCGAGCGCTAAGTGGCCTATAGTGGAAAAAGATATATCTGCAAATTAAAACTACACAGAAGCATTGTGCAAAACTTCTTTATGTTCTGTACATTCAACTAAAGGAGTTAAAGCTTACTTTTAATTTAGCAGTTCGGAAACATTCTTTCTGTAGAAACTGCAAGTGGACATTCGAAGCGGTAAGGGGGCTATAGTGTTAAAAGGAACATCTTCAAATAAAAACTACACGGAAGCATTGTGCGAAACTACTTTCTGTTCTGTGAATTCAACTAACAGAGTTGAAACCTACTTTTGATTGAGCAGTTCTGAAACATTCTTTCAGTAGAAACTACAAGTGGACATTCAGAGAGCTAAGGGGCCTACAGTGGCAAAAGGAATATCTTCAAATAAAAACTACACAGAAGCATTCTGCGAAACTTCTTTCTGTTCTGTGCACTCTACTAACAGAGTTGAAACATACTGTTGATAGAGCAGTTCTGAAACACTCTTTCTGTGGAAACTGCAGGTGGACATTCGTAGAGCAAAGGGGCATATAGTGGAAAAAGGAGAATCTTCCAATAAAAACTACACAGCAGCATTCTGCGAAACTTCTTTCTGTTCTGTGCATTCAATTAAAAGAGTTGAACCTTACTTTTGATTGAGCAGTTCTGAAACGCTCTTTCTCTAGAAACTGCAAGTGGACATTCGGAGCGCTAAGGGGCCTATAGTGGAAAAAGGAATATCCTAAAATAAATACTACACAGAAGCATTCTGTGAAACTTCTTTCTGTTCTGTGCATTCAACTAACAGAGTTTAACTTTATATTTGATTGAGCTCTTCTGAAACACTCTTTCTGTAGTAACTGCAGCTGGAGAGTCAGAGTGCCAAGAGGCCTATAGTGGAAAAAGAAATATCTTCAAATAAAACTACACAGAAGAATTCTGCGAAGCTTCTTTCTGTTCTGCGCATTCAACTAACAGAGTTTAACCTTAATTTTGATTGAGCTGTTCTGAAACACTCTTTCTGTAGAAACTGCAAGTGGACCTTCCGAGCGCTAAGTGGGCTCTAGTGGAAAAAGATGTATTTTCAAATTAAAACTACACAGAAGCATTGTGCAAAACTTCTTTATGTTCTGTACATTCAAGTAAAGGAGTTAAAGCTTACTTTTGATTGAGCAGTTCTGAAACATTCTTTCGGTAGAACCTACAAGTGGACATTCAGAGAGCTAAGGGGCCTACAGTGGCAAAAGGAATATCTTCAAATAAAAACTACACAGAAGCATTCTGCGAAACTTCCTTCTGTTCTGTGCACTCAACTAACAGAGTTGAAACATACTGTTGATAGAGCAGTTCTGAAACACTCTTTCTGTGGAAACTGCAGGTGGACATTCGCAGAGCAAAGGGGGATATAGTGGAAAAAGGAGAATCTTCCAATAAAAACTACACAGCAGCATTCTGCGAAACTTCTTTCTATTCTGTGCATTCAATTAAAAGAGTTGAACCTTACTTTTGATTGAGCAGTTCTGAAACGCTCTTTCTGTAGAAACTGCAAGTGGACATTCGGAGCGCTAAGGGGCCTATAGTGGAAAAAGCAATATCTTCAAATAAAACTACACAGAAGCATTCTGCGAAGCTTCTTTCTGTTCTGTGCATTCAACTAACAGAGTTTAACCTTAATTTTGATTGAGCTGTTCTGAAACACTCTTTCTGTAGAAACTGCAAGTGGACCTTCCGAGCGCTAAGTGGGCTATAGTGGAAAAAGATGTATCTTCAAATTAAAACTACACAGAAGCATTGTGCAATACTTCTTTATGTTCTGTACATTCAAGTAAAGGAGTTAAAGCTTACTTTTGATTGAGCAGTTCTGAAACATTCTTTCTGTAGAAACTGCAAGTGGATATTCGGACCCCTAAGGGGCCAACAGTGGAAAAAGGAATATGTTCAAATAAAAACTACACAGAAGCATTGTGCGAAACTACTTTCTGTTCTGTGCACTCAACTAACAGAGTTGAAGCATGCTGCCGATTGAGCAGTTCTGAAACACTCTTTCTGTAGAAACTGCAAGTAGACATTCCGAGCGCTAAGTGGCCTATAGTGGAAAAAGCTATATCTGCAAATTAAAAGTACACAGAAGCATTGCGCAAAACTTCTTTATGTTCTGTACATTAAACTAAAGGAGTTAAAGCTTACTTTTAATTTAGCAGTTCGGAAACATTCTTTCTGTAGAAACTGCAAGTGGACATTCGAAGCGCTAAGGGGGCTATAGTGTTAAAAGGAACATCTTCAAATAAAAACTACACGAAAGCATTGTGCAAAACTACTTTCTGTTCTGTGCATTCAACTAACAGAGTTGAAACATACTGTTGATAGAGCAGTTCTGAAACACTCTTTCTGTGGAAACTGCAGGTGGACATTCGTAGAGCAAAGGTTCATATAGTGGAAAAAGGAGAATCTTCCAATAAAATCTACACAGCAGCATTCTGCGAAACATCTTTCTGTTCTGTGGATTCAATTAAAAGAGTTGAACCTTACTTTTGATTGAGCAGTTCTGAAACGCTCTTTCTGTAGAAACTGCAAGTGGACATTCGGAGCGCTAAGGGGCATATAGTGGAAAAAGTAATATCTTCAAATAAAACTACACAGAAGCATTCTGCGAAGCTTCTTTCTGTTCTGTGCATTCATCTAACAGAGTTTAACCTTAATTTTGATTGAGCTGTTCTGAAAAACTCTTTCTGTAGAAACTGCAAGTGGACCTTCCGAGCGCTAAGTGGGCTATAGTGGAAAAAGATGTATCTTCAAATTAAAACTACACAGAAGCATTGTGCAAAACTTCTTTATGTTCTGTACATTCAAGTAAAGGAGTTAAAGCTTACTTTTATTGAGCAGTTCTGAAACATTCTTTCGGTAGAACCTACAAGTGGACATTCAGAGAGCTAAGGGGCCTACAGTGGCAAAAGGAATATCTTCAAATAAAAACTACACAGAAGCATTCTGCAAAACTTCTTTCTGTTCTGTGCACTCAACTAACAGAGTTGAAACATACTGTTGATAGAGCAGTTCTGAAACACTCTTTCTGTGGAAACTGCAGGTGGACATTCACAGAGCAAAGGGGCATATAGTGGAAAAAGGAGAAACTTCCAATAAAAACTACACAGCAGCATTCTGCGAAACTTCTTTCTATTCTGTGCATTCAATAAAAAGAGTTGAACCTTACTTTTGATTGAGCAGTTCTGAAACGCTCTTTCTGTGGAAACTGCAAGTGGACATTCGGAGCGCTAAGGGGCCTATAGTGGAAAAAGCAATATCTTCAAATAAAACTACACAGAAGCATTCTGCGAAGCTTCTTTCTGTTCTGTGCATTCAACTAACAGAGTTTAACCTTAATTTTGATTGAGCTGTTCTGAAACACTCTTTCTGTAGAAACTGCAAGTGGACCTTCCGAGCGCTAAGTGGGCTATAGTGGAAAAAGATGTATCTTCAAATTAAAACTACACAGAAGCATTGTGCAATACTTCTTTATCTTCTGTACATTCAAGTAAAGGAGTTAAAGCTTACTTTTCATTGAGCAGTTCTGAAACATTCTTTCTGTAGAAACTGCAAGTGGATATTCGGACCACTAAGGGGCCAACAGTGGAAAAAGGAATATGTTCAAATAAAAACTACACAGAAGCATTGTGCGAAACTACTTTCTGTTCTGTGCACTCAACTAACAGAGTTGAAGCATACTGCTGATTGAGCAGTTCTGAAACACTCTTTCTGTAGAAACTGCAAGTGGGCATTCAGAGAGCTAACGGGCCTACAGTGGAAAAAGGAATATCTTCAAGTAAAAACTATACAGAAGCATTCTGAGAAACTACTTTCTGTTCTGTGCATTCAAATAACAGAGTTTAAACTTACTTTTGATTGAGCTGTTCTGAAACACTCTTTCTGTAGTAACTGCAATTGGAGATTCGGAGCACTAAGGGGCATATAGGGGAAAAAGGAATATCTTCCAACAAAACTACACAGGAGCAGTCTGCGAAACTTCTTTCTGTTCTGTGCATTCAAGTAACAGTGTTTAACATTAATTTTGATTGAGCTGTTCTGAAACACTCTTTCTGTAGAAACTGCAAGTGGACATACGGAGCGCTAAGCGGCCTATAGTGGAAAAAGGGATATCTTCAAATAAAAACTACACAGAAGCATTGTGCCAAATTACTTTCTGTTCTGTGCATTCAACTAAGAGCGTTGAACACTGTATTTGATTTAGCAGTTCTGAAACTCTATTTCTGTAGGAAGTGTAAGTCGACATTCGGAGCACTAAGGGGCCTGTACTGGAGAAAGTAACATCTTCAAATACAAAGTAAACAGAAGCATTCTGGGAAACTTTTTCTGTTCTGTGCATTCAACTAACGGAGTTGAAGTTTACCTTTGATTCAGCAGCTCTGAAACACTCTTTCTGTAGAAACTGCAAGTGGACATTCCTAGCGCTAAAGGGCCTATAGTGGAAAAAGGAATATCCTCAAATTAACAACTACACAGAAGCATTCTGCGAAACTTCTTTCTGTTCTGTGCATTCAACTAACGGAGTTGAAGTTTACCTTTGAGTCAGCAGCTCTGAAACACTCTTTCTGTAGAGACTGCAAGTGGACATTCCTAGCGCTAAGGGACCTATAGTGGAAAAAGGAATATCCTCAAATAAAAACTACACAGAATCATTCTGTGAAACATCGTTCTGTTCTGTGCATTCAACTAACAGAGTTTAAACTTAATTTTGATTGAGCTTTTCTGAAACACTCTTTCTGTAGAAACTGCAAGTGGACATTCCGAGCGCTAAGTGGCCTATAGTGGAAAAAGATATATCTGCAAATTAAAACTACACAGAAGCATTGCGCAAAACTTCTTTATGTTCTGTACATTCAACTAAAGGAGTTAAAGCTTACTTTTAATTTAGCAGTTCGGAAACATTCTTTCTGTAGAAACTGCAAGTGGACATTCGAAGCGCTAAGGGGGCTATAGTGTTAAAAGGAACATCTTCAAATAAAAACTACACGGAAGCATTGTGCGAAACTACTTTCTGTTCTGTGCATTCCACTAACAGAGTTGAAACCTACTTTTGATTGAGCAGTTCTGAAACATTCTTTCGGTAGAACCTCAAGTGGACATTCAGAGAGCTAAGGGGCCTACAGTGGCAAAAGGAATATCTTCAAATAAAAACTACACAGAAGCATTCTGCGAAACTTCTTTCTGTTCTGTGCACTCAACTAACAGCGTTGAAACATACTGTTGATAGAGCAGTTCTGAAACACTCTTTCTGTGGAAACTGCAGGTGGACATTCGCAGAGCAAAGGGGCATATAGTGGAAAAAGGAGAATCTTCCAATAAAAACTACACAGCAGCATTCTGCGAAACTTCTTTCTATTCTGTGCATTCAATTAAAAGAGTTGAAACTTACTTTTGATTGAGCAGTTCTGAAACGCTCTTTCTGTAGAAACTGCAAGTGGACATTCGGAGCGCTAAGGGGCCTATAGTGGAAAAAGGAATATCTTCAAATAAAACTACACAGAAGCATTCTGCGAAGCTTCTTTCTGTTCTGTGCATTCAACTAACAGAGTTTAACCTTAATTTTGATTGAGCTGTTCTGAAACACTCTTTCTGTAGAAACTGCAAGTGGACCTTCCGAGCGCTAAGTGGGCTATAGTGGAAAAAGATGTATCTTCAAATTAAAACTACACAGAAGCATTGTGCAATACTTCTTTATGTTCTGTACATTCAAGTAAAGGAGTTAAAGCTTACTTTTGATTGAGCAGTTCTGAAACATTCTTTCTGTAGAAACTGCAAGTGGATATTCGGACCCCTAAGGGGCCAACAGTGGAAAAAGGAATATGTTCAAATAAAAACTACACAGAAGAATTGTGCGAAACTACTTTCTGTTCTGTGCACTCAACTAACAGAGTTGAAGCATACTGCCGATTGAGCAGTTCTGAAACACTCTTTCTGTAGAAACTGCAAGTGGGCATTCAGAGAGCTAACGGGCCTACAGTGGAAAAAGGAATATCTTCAAGTAAAAACTATACAGAAGCATTCTGAGAAACTTCTTTCTGTTCTGTGCATTCAAATAACAGAGTTTAAACTTACTTTTGATTGAGCTGTTCTGAAACACTCTTTCTGTAGTAACTGCAATTGGAGATTCGGAGCACTAAGGGGCATATAGGGGAAAAAGGAATATCTTCCAACAAAACTACACAGGAGCAGTCTGCGAAACTTCTTTCTGTTCTGTGCATTCAAGTAACAGTGTTTAACATTAATTTTGATTGAGCTGTTCTGAAACACTCTTTCTGTAGAAACTGCAAGTGGACATACGGAGCGCTAAGCGGCCTATAGTGGAAAAAGGGATATCTTCAAATAAAAACTACACAGAAGCATTGTGCCAAATTACTTTCTGTTCTGTGCATTCAACTAAGAGCGTTGAACACTATATTTGATTGAGCAGTTCTGAAACTCTCTTTCTGTAGGAAGTGTAAGTCGACATTCGGAGCACTAAGGGGCCTGTACTGGAGAAAGTAACATCTTCAAATACAAAGTAAACAGAAGCATTCTGGGAAACTTTTTCTGTTCTGTGCATTCAACTAACGGAGTTGAAGTTTACCTTTGATTCAGCAGCTCTGAAACACTCTTTCTGTAGAAACTGCAAGTGGACATTCCTAGCGCTAAAGCGCCTATAGTGGAAAAAGGAATATACTCAAATTAACAACTACACAGAAGCATTCTGCGAAACTTCTTTCTGTTCTGTGCATTCAACTAACGGAGTTGAAGTTTACCTTTGAGTCAGCAGCTCTGAAACACTCTTTCTGTAGAGACTGCAAGTGGACATTCCTAGCGCTAAGGGACCTATAGTGGAAAAAGGAATATCCTCAAATAAAAACTACACAGAATCATTCTGTGAAACATCGTTCTGTTCTGTGCATTCAACTAACAGAGTTTAAACTTAATTTTGATTGAGCTGTTCTGAAACACTCTTTCTGTAGAAACTGCAAGTGGACATTCCGAGCGCTAAGTGGCCTATAGTGGAAAAAGATATATCTGCAAATTAAAACTACACAGAAGCATTGCGCAAAACTTCTTTATGTTCTGTACATTCAACTAAAGGAGTTAAAGCTTACTTTTAATTTAGCAGTTCGGAAACATTCTTTCTGTAGAAACTGCAAGTGGACATTCGAAGCGCTAAGGGGGCTATAGTGTTAAAAGGAACATCTTCAAATAAAAACTACACGGAAGCATTGTGCGAAACTACTTTCTGTTCTGTGCATTCCACTAACAGAGTTGAAACCTACTTTTGATTGAGCAGTTCTGAAACATTCTTTCGGTAGAACCTCAAGTGGACATTCAGAGAGCTAAGGGGCCTACAGTGGCAAAAGGAATATCTTCAAATAAAAACTACACAGAAGCATTCTGCGAAACTTCTTTCTGTTCTGTGCACTCAACTAACAGCGTTGAAACATACTGTTGATAGAGCAGTTCTGAAACACTCTTTCTGTGGAAACTGCAGGTGGACATTCGCAGAGCAAAGGGGCATATAGTGGAAAAAGGAGAATCTTCCAATAAAAACTACACAGCAGCATTCTGCGAAACTTCTTTCTGTTCTGTGCATTCAATTAAAAGAGTTGAAACTTACTTTTGATTGAGCAGTTCTGAAACGCTCTTTCTGTAGAAACTGCAAGTGGACATTCGGAGCGCTAACGGGCCTATAGTGGAAAAAGGAATATCTTCAAACAAAACTACACAGAAGCATTCTGCGAAGCTTCTTTCTGTTCTGTGCATTCAACTAACAGAGTTTAACCTTAATTTTGATTGAGCTCTTCTGAAACACTCTTTCTGTAGAAACTGCAAGTGGACCTTCCGAGCGCTAAGTGGGCTATAGTGGAAAAAGATGTATCTTCAAATTAAAACTACACAGAAGCATTGTGCAATACTTCTTTATGTTCTGTACATTCAAGTAAAGGAGTTAAAGCTTACTTTTGATTGAGCAGTTCTGAAACATTCTTTCTGTAGAAACTGCAAGTGGATATTCGGACCCCTAAGGGGCCAACAGTGGAAAAAGGAATATGTTCAAATAAAAACTACACAGAAGAATTGTGCGAAACTACTTTCTGTTCTGTGCACTCAACTAACAGAGTTGAAGCATACTGCCGATTGAGCAGTTCTGAAACACTCTTTCTGTAGAAACTGCAAGTGGGCATTCAGAGAGCTAACGGGCCTACAGTGGAAAAAGGAATATCTTCAAGTAAAAACTATACAGAAGCATTCTGAGAAACTTCTTTCTGTTCTGTGCATTCAAATAACAGAGTTTAATCTTACTTTTGATTGAGCTGTTCTGAAACACTCTTTCTGAAGTAACTGCAATTGGAGATTCGGAGCACTAAGGGGCACATAATCAAAAAGGAATATCTTCCAACAAAACTACACAGGAGCAGTCTGCGAAACTTCTTTCTGTTCTGTGCATTCAAGTAACAATGTTTAACATTAATTTTGATTGAGCTGTTCTGAAACACTCTTTCTGTAGAAACTGCAAGTGTACATACGGAGCGCTAAGCGGCCTATAGTGGAAAAAGGGATATCTTCAAATAAAAACTACACAGAAGCATTGTGCCAAATTACTTTCTGTTCTGTGCATTCAACTAAGAGCGTTGAACACTATATTTGATTGAGCAGTTCTGAAACTCTCTTTCTGTAGGAAGTGCAAGTCGACATTCGGAGCACAAAGGGGCCTGTGCTGGAGAAAGTAACATCTTCAAATACAAAGTAAACAGAAACATTCTGGGAAACTTCTTTCTGTTCTGTGCATTCAACTAACGGAGTTGAAGTTTACCTTTGATTCAGCAGCTCTGAAACACTCTTTCTGTAGAAACTGCAAGTGGACATTCCTAGCGCTAAAGGGCCTATAGTGGAAAAAGGAATATCCTCAAATTAACAACTACACAGAAGCATTCTGCGAAACTTCTTTCTGTTCTGTGCATTCAACTAACGGAGTTGAAGTTTACCTTTGAGTCAGCAGCTCTGAAACACTCTTTCTGTAGAAACTGCAAGTGGACATTCCTAGCGCTAAGGGACCTATACTGGAAAAAGGAATATCCTCAAATAAAAACTACACAGAATCATTCTGTGAAACATCGTTCTGTTCTGTGCATTCAACTAACAGAGTTTAAACTTAATTTTGATTGAGCTGTTCTGAAACACTCTTTCTGTAGAAACTGCAAGTGGACATTCCGAGCGCTAAGTGGCCTATAGTGGAAAAAGATATATCTGCAAATTAAAACTACACAGAAGCATTGCGCAAAACTTTTTTATGTTCTGTACATTCAACTAAAGGAGTTAAAGCTTACTTTTAATTTAGCAGTTCGGAAACATTCTTTCTGTAGAAACTGCAAGTGGACATTCGAAGCGCTAAGGGGGCTATAGTGTTAAAAGGAACATCTTCAAATAAAAACTACACGGAAGCATTGTGCGAAACTACTTTCTGTTCTGTGCATTCAACTAACAGAGTTGAAACCTACTTTTGATTGAGCAGTTCTGAAACATTCTTTCGGTAGAAACTACAAGTGGACATTCAGAGAGCTAAGGGGCCTACAGTGGCAAAAGGAATATCTTCAAATAAAAACTACACAGAAGCATTCTGCGAAACTTCTTTCTGTTCTGTGCACTCAACTAACAGAGTTGAAACATACTGTTGATAGAGCAGTTCTGAAACACTCTTTCTGTGGAAACTGCAGGTGGACATTTGTAGAGCAAAGGGGCATATAGTGGAAAAAGGAGAATCTTCCAATAAAAACTACACAGCAGCATTCTGCGAAACTTCTTTCTGTTCTGTGCATTCAATTAAAAGATTTGAACCTTACTTTTGATTGAGCAGTTCTGAAACGCTCTTTCTGTAGAAACTGCAAGTGGACATTCGGAGCGCTAAGGGGCCTATAGTGGAAAAAGGAATATCCTCAAATAAATACTACACAGAAGCATTCTGTGAAACTTCTTTCTGTTCTGTGCATTCAACAAACAGAGTTTAACCTTACATTTGATTGAGCTATTCTGAAACACTCTTTCTGTAGTAACTGCAGCTGGAGAGTCAGAGTGCCAAGAGGCCTATAGTGGAAAAAGAAATATCTTCAAATAAAACTACACAGAAGCATTCTGCGAAGCTTCTTTCTGTTCTGTGCATTCAACTAACAGAGTTTAACCTTAATTTTGATTGAGCTGTTCTGAAACACTCGTTCTGTAGAAACTGCAAGTGGACATTCCGAGCGCTAAGTGGGCTATAGTGGAAAAAGTTGTATCTTCAAATTAAAACTACACAGAAGCATTGTGCAAAACTTCTTTCTGTTCTGTACATTCAAGTAAAGGAGTTAAAGCTTACTTTTGATTGAGCAGTTCTGAAACATTCTTTCTGTAGAAACTGCAAGTGGATATTCGGACCCCTAAGGGGCCAACAGTGTAAAAAGGAATATGTTCAAATAAAAACTACACAGAAGCATTGTGCGAAACTACTTTCTGTTCTGTGCACTCAACTAACAGAGTTGAAGTATACTGTTGTTTGAGCAGTTCTGAAACACTCTTTCTGTTGAAACTGCAAGTGGACAATCTTAGAGCAAAGGGGCATATAGTGGAAAAAGGAGAATCTTCCAATAATAACTACACAGCAGCATTCTGCGAAACTTCTTTCTGTTCTGTGCATTCAATAAACAGAGTTGAACCTTACTTTTGATTGAGCAGTTCTGAAACGCTGTTTCTGTATAAACTGCAAGTGGACATTCGGAGCGCTAAGGGGCCTATAGTGGAAAAAGGAATATCCTCAAATAAATACTACACAGAAGCATTCTGTGAAACTCCTTTCTGTTCTGTGAATTCAACTAACAGAGTTTAACCTTACATTTGATTGAGCTGTTCTGAAACACTCTTTCTGTAGTAACTGCAGCTGGAGAGTCAGAGCGCCAAGAGGCCTATAGTGGAAAAAGAAACATCTTCAAATAAAACTAAACAGTAGCATTCTGCGAAGCTTCTTTCCGTTCTGTGCATTCAACTAACAGAGTTTAACCTTAATTTTGATTGAGCTGTTCTGAAACACTCTTTCTGTAGAAACTGTAAGTGGACCTTCCGAGCGCTAAGTGGGCTATAGTGGAAAAAGATGTATCTTCAAATTAAAACTACACAGAAGCATTGTGCAAAACTTCTTTATGTTCTGTACATTCAAGTATAGGAGTTAAAGCTTACTTTTGATTGAGCAGTTCTGAAACATTCTTTCTGTAGAAACTGCAAGTGGATATTCGGACCCCTAAGGGGCCAACAGTGTAAAAAGGAATATGTTCAAATAAAAACTACACAGAAGCATTGTGCGAAACTACTTTCTGTTCTGTGCACTTAACTAACAGAGTTGAAGCATACTGCCGATTGAGCAGTTCTGAAACACTCTTTCTGTAGAAACTGCAAGTGGGCATTCAGAGAGCTAAGGGGCCTACAGTGGCAAAAGGAATATCTTCAAATAAAAACTACACAGAAGCATTCTCAGAAACTTCTTTCTGTTCTGTGCATTCAAATAACAGAGTTTAACCTTACTTTTGATTGAGCTGTTCTGAAACACTCTTTCTGTAATAACTGCAATTGGAGATTCGGAGCACTAAGGGGCATATAGGGGAAAAAGGATTATCTTCCAACAAAACTACACAGGAGCAGTCTGCGAAACTTCTTTCTGTTCTGTGCATTCAAGTAACAGTGTTTAACATTAATTTTGATTGAGCTGTTCTGAAACACTCTTTCTGTAGAAACTGCAAGTGGACATATGGAGCGCTAAGTGGCCTATAGTGGAAAAAGATATATCTGCAAATTAAAACTACACAGAAGCATTGTGCAAAACTTCTTTATGTTCTGTACATTCAACTAAAGGAGTTAAAGCTTACTTTTGATTTAGCAGTTCGGAAACATTCTTTCTGTAGAAACTGCAAGTGGACATTCGAAGCGCTAAGGGGGCTATAGTGTTAAAAGGAACATCTTCAAATAAAAACTACACGGAAGCATTGTGCGAAACTACTTTCTGTTCTGTGCATTCAACTAACAGAGTTGAAACCTACATTTGAGTGAGCAGTTCTGAAACATTCTTTCTGTAGAAACTACAAGTGGACATTCAGAGAGCTAAGGGGCCTACAGTGGCAAAAGGAATATCTTCAAATAAAAACTACACAGAAGCATTCTGCGAAACTTCTTTCTGTTCTGTGCACTCAACTAACAGAGCTGAAACAAACTGTTGATAGAGCAGTTCTGAAACACTCTTTCTGTGGAAACTGCAGGTGGACAATTGTAGAGCAAAGGGGCATATAGTGGAAAAAGGAGAATCTTCCAATAAAAACTACACAGCAGCATTCTACGAAACTTCTTTCTGTTCTGTGCATTCAATTAAAAGAGTTGAAGCTTACTTTTGATTGAGCAGTTGTGAAACGCTCTTTCTGTAGAAACCGCAAGTGTACTTTCCGAGCGCTAAGTGGGCTATAGTGGAAAAAGGTGTATCTTCAAATTAAAACTACAGAGAAGCATTGTGCAAAACTTCTTTAAGTTCTGTATATTCAAGTAAAGGAGTTAAAGCTTACTTTTGATTGAGCAGTTCTGAAACATTCTTTCTGTA
Organism: Symphalangus syndactylus; assembly: GCF_028878055.3. Classification (NCBI taxonomy): domain Eukaryota; kingdom Metazoa; phylum Chordata; class Mammalia; order Primates; family Hylobatidae; genus Symphalangus; species Symphalangus syndactylus. The sequence goes on from NC_072440.2 coordinate 50,642,606, forward strand.
GAAACTGCAAGTGGATATTCGGACCCCTAAGGAGCCAACAGTGGAAAAAGGAATATGTTCAAATAAAAACTACACAGAAGCATTGTGCGAAACTACTTTCTGTTCTGTGCACTCAACTAACAGAGTTGAAGCATACTGCCGATTGAGCAGTTCTGAAACACTCTTTCTGTAGAAACTGCAAGTGGACATTCAGAGAGCTAACGGGCCTACAGTGGAAAAAGGAATATCTTCAAGTAAAAACCATACAGAAGCATTCTGAGAAACTTCTTTCTGTTCTGTGCATTCAAATAACAGAGTTTAATCTTACTTTTGATTGAGCTGTTCTGAAACACTCTTTCTGTAGTAACTGAAAGTGGAGATTCGGAGCACTAAGGGGCACATAATGGAAAAAGGGATATCTTCCAACAAAACTACCCAGGAGCAGTCTGCGAAACTTCTTTCTTTTCTGTGCATTCAAGTAACAGTGTTTAACATTAATTTTGATTGAGCTGTTCTGAAACACTCTTTCTGTAGAAACTGCAAGTGTACATACGGAGCGCTAAGCGGCCTATAGTTGAAAAAGGGATATCTTCAAATAAAAACTACACAGAAGCATTGTGCCAAATTACTTTCTGTTCTGTGCATTCAACTAAGAGCGTTGAACACTATATTTGATTGAGCAGTTCTGAAACTCTCTTTCTGTAGGAAGTGCAAGTCGACATTCGGAGCACTAAGGGGCCTGTGCTGGAGAAAGTAACATCTTCAAATACAAAGTAAACAGAAGCATTCTGGGAAACTTTTTCTGTTCTGTGCATTCAACTAACGGAGTTGAAGTTTACCTTTGATTCAGCAGCTCTGAAACACTCTTTCTGTAGAAACTGCAAGTGGACATTCCTAGTGCTAAAGGGCCTATAGTGGAAAAAGGAATACCCTCAAATTAACAACTACACAGAAGCATTCTGCGAAACTTCTTTCTGTTCTGTGCATTCAACTAACGGAGTTGAAGTTTACCTTTGAGTCAGCAGCTCTGAAACACTCTTTCTGTTGAAACTGCAAGTGGACATTCCTAGCGCTAAGGGACCTATAGTGGAAAAAGGAATATCCTCAAATAAAAACTACACAGAATCATTCTGTGAAACATCGTTCTGTTCTGTGCATTCAACTAACAGAGTTTAAACTTAATTTTGATTGAGCTGTTCTGAAACACTCTTTCTGTAGAAACTGCAAGTGGACACTCCGAGCGATAAGTGGCCTATAGTGGAAAAAGATATATCTGCAAATTAAAACTACACAGAAGCATTGTGCAAAACTTCTTTATGTTCTGTACATTCAACTAAAGGAGTTAAAGCTTACTTTTAATTTAGCAGTTCAGAAACATTCTTTCTGTAGAAACTGCAAGTGGACATTCGAAGCACTAAGGGGGCTATATTGTTAAAAAGAACATCTTCAAATAAAAACTACACGGAAGCATTGTGCGAAACTACTTTCTGTTCTGTGCATTCAGCTAACAGAGTTGAAACCTACTTTTGATTGAGCAGTTCTGAAACATTCTTTCTGTAGAAACTACAAGTGGACATTCAGAGAGCTAAGGGGCCTACAGTGGCAAAAGGAATATCTTCAAATAAAAACTACACAGAAGCATTCTGCGAAACTTCTTTCTGTTCTGTGCACTCAACTAACAGAGTTGAAACATACTGTTGATAGAGCAGTTCTGAAACACTCTTTCTGTGGAAACTGCAGGTGGACATTCGTAGAGCAAAGGGGCATATAGTGGAAAAAAGAGAATCTCCCAATAAAAACTACACAACAGCATTCTGCGAAACTTCTTTCTGTTCTGTGCATTCAATTAAAAGAGTTGAACCTTACTTTTGATTGAGCAGTTCTGAAACGCTCTTTCTCAAGAAACTGCAAGTGGACATTCGGAGCGCTAAGGGGCCTAGAGTGGAAAAAGGAATATCCTCAAATAAATACTACACAGAAGCATTCTGTGAAACTTCTTTCTGTTCTGTGCATTCAACAAACAGAGTTTAACCTTACATTTGATTGAGCTGTTCTGAAACACTCTTTCTGTAGTAACTGCAGCTGGAGAGTCAGAGCGCCAAGAGGCCTATAGTGGAAAAAGAAATATCTTCAAATAAAACTAAACAGATGCATTCTGCGAAGCTTCTTACTGTTCTGTGCATTCAACTAACAGAGTTTAACCTTAATTTTGATTGAGCTGTTCTGAAACACTCTTTCTGTAGAAACTGCAAGGGGACATTCCGAGCGATAAGTGGACTATAGTGGAAAAAGATGTATCTTCAAATTAAAACTACACAGAAGCATTGTGCAAAACTTCTTTATGTTCTGTACATTCAAGTAAAGGAGTTAAAGCTTACTTTTGATTGAGCAGTTCTGAAACATTCTTTCTGTAGAAACTGCAAGTGGATATTTGGACCCTTAAGGGGCCAACAGTGTAAAAAGGAATATGTTCAAATAAAAACTACACAGAAGCATTGGGCGAAACTACTTTCTCTTCTGTGCACTCAACTAACAGAGTTGAAGCATACTGCCGATTGAGCAGTTCTGAAACACTCTTTCTGTAGAAACTGCAAGTGGGCATTCAGAGAGCTAACGGGCCTACAGTGGAAAAAGGAATATCTTCAAGTAAACACTATACAGAAGCATTCTGAGAAACTTCTTTCTGTTCTGTGCATTCAAATAACAGAGTTTAACCATACTTTTGATTGAGCTGTTCTGAAACTCTTTCTGTAATAACTGCATTGGAGATTCGGAGCACTAAGGGGCGTATAGTGGAAAAAGGAATATCTTCCAACAAAACTACACAGGAGCAGTCTGCGAAACTTCTTTCTGTTCTGTGCATTCAAGTAACAGTGTTTAACATTAATTTTGATTGAGCAGTTCTGAAACACTCTCTCTGTAGAAACTGCAAGTGGACATACGGAGCGCTAAGCGGCCTATAGTGGAAAAAGAGATATCTTCAAATAAAAACTACACAGAAGCATTGTGCCAATTTACTTTCTGTTCTCTGCATTCAACTAAGAGCGTTGAACACTATATTTGATTGAGCAGTTCTGAAACTCTCTTTCTGTAGGAAGTGCAAGTCGACATTCGGAGCACTAAGGGGCCTGTACTGGAGAAAGTAACATCTTCAAATACAAAGTAAACAGAAGCATTCTGGGAAACTTTTTCTGTTCTGTGCATTCAACTAACGGAGTTGAAGTTTACCTTTGATTCAGCAGCTCTGAAACACTCTTTCTGTAGAAACTGCAAGTGGACATTCCTTGCGCTAAAGGGCCTATAGTGGAAAAAGGAATATCCTCAAATTAACAACTACACAGAAGCATTCTGCGAAACTTCTTTCTGTTCTGTGCATTCAACTAACGGAGTTGAAGTTTACCTTTGAGTCAGCAGCTCTGAAACACTCTTTCTGTAGAAACTGAAGTGGACATTCCTAGTGCTAAGGGACCTGTAGTAAAAAAAGGAGTATCCTCAAATAAAAACTACACAGAATCATTCTGTGAAACATCGTTCTGTTCTGTGCATTCAACTAACAGAGTTTAAACTTAATTTTGATTGAGCTGTTCTGAAACACTCTTTCTCTAGAAACTACAAGTGGACATTCCGAGCGCTAAGTGGCCTATAGTGGAAAAAGATATATCTGCAAATTAAAACTACACAGAAGCATTGTGCAAAACATCTTTATGTTCTGTACATTCAACTAAAGGAGTTAAACCTTACTTTGGATTTAGCAGTTCAGAAACATTCTTTCTGTAGAAACTGCAAGTGGACATTCGAAGCGCTAAGGGGGCTATAGTGTTAAAAGGAACATCTTCAAATAAAAACTACACGGAAGCATTGTGCGAAACTACTTTCTGTTCTGTGCATTCAACTAACAGAGTTGAAACCTACTTTTGATTGAGCAGTTCTGAATCATTCTTTCGGTAGAAACTACAAGTGGACATTCAGAGAGCTAAGGGGCCTACAGTGGCAAAAGGAATATCTTCAATTAAAAACTACACAGAAGCATTCTGCGAAAATTCTTTCTGTTCTGTGCATTCAACTAACAGAGTTGAAACATACTGTTGATAGAGCAGTTCTGAAACACTCTTTCTGTGGAAACTGCAGGTGGGCAATTGTAGAGCAAAGGGGCATATAGTGGAAAAAGGAGAATCTTCCAATAAAAACTACACAGCAGCACTCTACGAAACTTCTTTCTTTTCTGTGCATTGAATTAAAAGAGTTGAACCTTACTTTTGATTGAGCAGTTGTGAAACGCTCTTTCTGTAGAAACCGCAAGTGGACTTTCCGAGCGCTAAGTGGCCTATAGTGGAAAAAGATGTATCTTCAAATTAAAACTACAGAGAAGCATTGTGCAAAACTTCTTTATGTTCTGTATATTCAAGTAAAGGAGTTAAAGCTTACTTTTGATTGAGCAGTTCTGAAACATTCTTTCTGTAGAAACTGCAAGTGGATATTCGGACCCCTAAGGGGCCAACAGTGGAAAAAGGAATATGTTCAAATAAAAACTACACAGAAGCATTGTGCGAAACTACTTTCTCTTCTGTGCACTCAACTAACAGAGTTGAAACATACTGCCGATTGAGCAGTTCTGAAACACTCTTTCTGTAGAAACTGCAAGTGTACATTCAGAGAGCTAACGGGCCTACAGTGGAAAAAGGAATATCTTCAAAAAAAACTATACAGAAGCAATCTGAGAAACTTCTTTCTGTTCTGTGCATTCAAATAACAGAGTTTAATCTTACTTTTGATTGAGCTGTTCTGAAACACTCTTTCTGTAGTAACTGCAATTGGAGATTCGGAGCACTAAGGGGCACATAGTGGAAAAAGGAATATCTTCCCACAAAACTACACAGGAGCAGTCTGCGAAACTTCTTTCTGTTCTGTGCATTCAAGTAACAGTGTTTAACATTAATTTTGATTGAGCTGTTCTGAAACACTCTTTCTGTAGAAACTGCAAGTGTACATACGGAGCGCTAAGCGGCCTATAGTGGAAAAAGGGATATCTTCAAATAAAAACTACACAGAAGCATTGTGCCAAATTACTTTCTGTTCTGTGCATTCAACTAAGAGCGTTGAACACTATATTTGATTGAGCAGTTCTGAAACTCTCTTTCTGTAGGAAGTGCAAGTTGACATTCGAAGCACTAAGGGGCCTGTACTGGAGAAAGTAACATCTTCAAATACAAAGTAAACAGAAGCATTCTGGGAAACTTTTTCTGTTCTGTGCATTCAACAAACGGATTTGAAGTTTACCTTTGATTCAGCAGCTCTGAAACACTCTTTCTGTAGAAACAGCAAGTGGACATTCCTAGCGCTAAAGGGCCTATAGTGGAAAAAGGAATATCCTCAAATTAACAACTACACAGAAGCATTCTGCGAAACTTCTTTCTGTTCTGTGCATTCAACTAACGGAGTTGAAGTTTACCTTTGAGTCAGCAGCTCTGAAACACTCTTTCTGTAGAAACTGCAATTGGACATTCCTAGCGCTAAGGGACCTATAGTGGAAAAAGGAATATCCTCAAATAAAAACTACACAGAATCATTCTGTGAAACATCGTTCTGTTCTGTGCATTCAACTAACAGAATTTAAACTTAATTTTGATTGAGCTGTTCTGAAACACTCTTTCTGTAGAAACTGCAAGCGGACATTCCGAGCGCTAAGTGGCCTATAGTGGAAAAAGATATATCTGCCAATTAAAACTACACAGAAGCATTGTGCAAAACTTCTTTATGTTCTGTACATTCAACTAAAGGAGTTAAAGCTTACTTTTAATTTAGCAGTTCGGAAACATTCTTTCTGTAGAAACTGCAAGTGGACATTCGAAGCGCTAAGGGGGCTATAGTGTTAAAAGGAACATCTTCAAATAAAAACTACAGGGAAGCATTGTGTGAAACTACTTTCTGATCTGTGCATTCAACTAACAGAGTTGAAACCTACTTTTGATTGAGCAGTTCTGAAACATTCTTTCGGTAGAAACTACAAGTGGACATTCAGAGAGATAAGGGGCCTACAGTGGCAAAAGGAATATCTTCAAATAAAAACTACACTGAAGCATTCTGCGAAACTTCTTTCTGTTCTGTGCACTCAACAAACAGAGTTTAAACAAACTGTTGATAGAGCAGTTCTGAAACTCTCTTTCTGTGGAAACTGCAGGTGGACAATTGCAGAGCAAAGGGGCATATAGTGGAAAAAGGAGAATCTTCCAATAAAAACTACACAGCAGCATTCTACGAAACTTCTTTCTGTTCTGTGCATTCAATTAAAAGAGTTGAACCTTACTTTTGATTGAGCAGTTCTGAAACGCTGTTTTTGTAGAAATTGCAAGTGGACATTCGGAGCGCTAAGGGGCCTAGAGTGGAAAAAGGAATATCCTCAAATAAATACTACACAGAAGCATTCTGTGAAACTTCTTTCTGTTCTGTGCATTCAACAAACAGAGTTTAACCTTACATTTGATTGAGCTGTTCTGAAACACTCTTTCTGTAGTAACTGCAGCTGGAGAGTCAGAGCGCCAAGAGGCCTATAGTGGAAAAAGAAGTATCTTCAAATAAAACTAAACAGATGCATTCTGCGAAGCTTCTTTCTGTTCTGTGCATTCAACTAACAGAGTTTAACCTTAATTTTGATTGAGCTGTTCTGAAACACTCTTTCTGTAGAAACTGCAAGTGGACCTCCCGAGCGCTAAGTGGGCTATAGTGGAAAAAGATGTATCTTCAAATTAAAACTAAACAGAAGCATTGTGCAATACTTCTTTATGTTCTGTACATTCAAGTAAAGGAGTTAAAGCTTACTTTTGATTGAGCAGTTCTGAAACATTCTTTCTGTAGAAACTGCAAGTGGATATTCGCACCCCTAAGGGGCCAACAGTGTAAAAAGGAATATGTTCAAATAAAAACTACACAGAAGCATTGTGCGAAACTACTTTCTGTTCTGTGCACTCAACTAACAGAGTTGAAGCATACTGCCGATTGAGCAGTTCTGAAACACTCTTTCTGTAGAAACTGCAAGTGGGCATTCAGAGAGCTAACGGGCCTACAGTGGAAAAAGGAATATCTTCAAGTAAAAACTATACAGAAGCATTCTGAGAAACTTCTTTCTGTTCTGTGCATTCAAATAACAGAGTTTAAACTTACTTTTGATTGAGCTGTTCTGAAACACTCTTTCTGTAGTAACTGCAATTGGAGATTCGGAGCACTAAGGGGCATATAGGGGAAAAAGGAATATCTTCCAACAAAACTACACAGGAGCAGTCTGCGAAACTTCTTTCTGTTCTGTGCATTCAAGTAACAGTGTTTAACATTAATTTTGATTGAGCTGTTCTGAAACACTCTTTCTGTAGAAACTGCAAGTGGACATACGGAGCGCTAAGCGGCCTATAGTGGAAAAAGGGATATCTTCAAATAAAAACTACACAGAAGCATTGTGCCAAATTACTTTCTGTTCTGTGCATTCAACTAAGAGCGTTGAACACTATATTTGATTGAGCAGTTCTGAAACTCTCTTTCTGTAGGAAGTGCAAGTCGACATTCGGAGCACTAAGGGGCCTGTACTGGAGAAAGTAACATCTTCAAATACAAAGTAAACAGAAGCATTCTGGGAAACTTTTTCTGTTCTGTGCATTCAACTAACGGAGTTGAAGTTTACCTTTGATTCAGCAGCTCTGAAACACTCTTTCTGTAGAAACTGCAAGTGGACATTCCTTGCGCTAAAGGGCCTATAGTGGAAAAAGGAATATCCTCAAATTAACAACTACACAGAAGCATTCTGCGAAACTTCTTTCTGTTCTGTGCATTCAACTAACGGAGTTGAAGTTTACCTTTGAGTCAGCAGCTCTGAAACACTCTTTCTGTAGAAACTGAAGTGGACATTCCTAGTGCTAAGGGACCTGTAGTAAAAAAAGGAGTATCCTCAAATAAAAACTACACAGAATCATTCTGTGAAACATCGTTCTGTTCTGTGCATTCAACTAACAGAGTTTAAACTTAATTTTGATTGAGCTGTTCTGAAACACTCTTTCTCTAGAAACTACAAGTGGACATTCCGAGCGCTAAGTGGCCTATAGTGGAAAAAGATATATCTGCAAATTAAAACTACACAGAAGCATTGTGCAAAACATCTTTATGTTCTGTACATTCAACTAAAGGAGTTAAACCTTACTTTGGATTTAGCAGTTCAGAAACATTCTTTCTGTAGAAACTGCAAGTGGACATTCGAAGCGCTAAGGGGGCTATAGTGTTAAAAGGAACATCTTCAAATAAAAACTACACGGAAGCATTGTGCGAAACTACTTTCTGTTCTGTGCATTCAACTAACAGAGTTGAAACCTACTTTTGATTGAGCAGTTCTGAATCATTCTTTCGGTAGAAACTACAAGTGGACATTCAGAGAGCTAAGGGGCCTACAGTGGCAAAAGGAATATCTTCAATTAAAAACTACACAGAAGCATTCTGCGAAAATTCTTTCTGTTCTGTGCATTCAACTAACAGAGTTGAAACATACTGTTGATAGAGCAGTTCTGAAACACTCTTTCTGTGGAAACTGCAGGTGGGCAATTGTAGAGCAAAGGGGCATATAGTGGAAAAAGGAGAATCTTCCAATAAAAACTACACAGCAGCACTCTACGAAACTTCTTTCTTTTCTGTGCATTGAATTAAAAGAGTTGAACCTTACTTTTGATTGAGCAGTTGTGAAACGCTCTTTCTGTAGAAACCGCAAGTGGACTTTCCGAGCGCTAAGTGGCCTATAGTGGAAAAAGATGTATCTTCAAATTAAAACTACAGAGAAGCATTGTGCAAAACTTCTTTATGTTCTGTATATTCAAGTAAAGGAGTTAAAGCTTACTTTTGATTGAGCAGTTCTGAAACATTCTTTCTGTAGAAACTGCAAGTGGATATTCGGACCCCTAAGGGGCCAACAGTGGAAAAAGGAATATGTTCAAATAAAAACTACACAGAAGCATTGTGCGAAACTACTTTCTCTTCTGTGCACTCAACTAACAGAGTTGAAACATACTGCCGATTGAGCAGTTCTGAAACACTCTTTCTGTAGAAACTGCAAGTGTACATTCAGAGAGCTAACGGGCCTACAGTGGAAAAAGGAATATCTTCAAAAAAAACTATACAGAAGCAATCTGAGAAACTTCTTTCTGTTCTGTGCATTCAAATAACAGAGTTTAATCTTACTTTTGATTGAGCTGTTCTGAAACACTCTTTCTGTAGTAACTGCAATTGGAGATTCGGAGCACTAAGGGGCACATAGTGGAAAAAGGAATATCTTCCCACAAAACTACACAGGAGCAGTCTGCGAAACTTCTTTCTGTTCTGTGCATTCAAGTAACAGTGTTTAACATTAATTTTGATTGAGCTGTTCTGAAACACTCTTTCTGTAGAAACTGCAAGTGTACATACGGAGCGCTAAGCGGCCTATAGTGGAAAAAGGGATATCTTCAAATAAAAACTACACAGAAGCATTGTGCCAAATTACTTTCTGTTCTGTGCATTCAACTAAGAGCGTTGAACACTATATTTGATTGAGCAGTTCTGAAACTCTCTTTCTGTAGGAAGTGCAAGTTGACATTCGAAGCACTAAGGGGCCTGTACTGGAGAAAGTAACATCTTCAAATACAAAGTAAACAGAAGCATTCTGGGAAACTTTTTCTGTTCTGTGCATTCAACAAACGGATTTGAAGTTTACCTTTGATTCAGCAGCTCTGAAACACTCTTTCTGTAGAAACAGCAAGTGGACATTCCTAGCGCTAAAGGGCCTATAGTGGAAAAAGGAATATCCTCAAATTAACAACTACACAGAAGCATTCTGCGAAACTTCTTTCTGTTCTGTGCATTCAACTAACGGAGTTGAAGTTTACCTTTGAGTCAGCAGCTCTGAAACACTCTTTCTGTAGAAACTGCAATTGGACATTCCTAGCGCTAAGGGACCTATAGTGGAAAAAGGAATATCCTCAAATAAAAACTACACAGAATCATTCTGTGAAACATCGTTCTGTTCTGTGCATTCAACTAACAGAATTTAAACTTAATTTTGATTGAGCTGTTCTGAAACACTCTTTCTGTAGAAACTGCAAGCGGACATTCCGAGCGCTAAGTGGCCTATAGTGGAAAAAGATATATCTGCCAATTAAAACTACACAGAAGCATTGTGCAAAACTTCTTTATGTTCTGTACATTCAACTAAAGGAGTTAAAGCTTACTTTTAATTTAGCAGTTCGGAAACATTCTTTCTGTAGAAACTGCAAGTGGACATTCGAAGCGCTAAGGGGGCTATAGTGTTAAAAGGAACATCTTCAAATAAAAACTACAGGGAAGCATTGTGTGAAACTACTTTCTGATCTGTGCATTCAACTAACAGAGTTGAAACCTACTTTTGATTGAGCAGTTCTGAAACATTCTTTCGGTAGAAACTACAAGTGGACATTCAGAGAGATAAGGGGCCTACAGTGGCAAAAGGAATATCTTCAAATAAAAACTACACTGAAGCATTCTGCGAAACTTCTTTCTGTTCTGTGCACTCAACAAACAGAGTTTAAACAAACTGTTGATAGAGCAGTTCTGAAACTCTCTTTCTGTGGAAACTGCAGGTGGACAATTGCAGAGCAAAGGGGCATATAGTGGAAAAAGGAGAATCTTCCAATAAAAACTACACAGCAGCATTCTACGAAACTTCTTTCTGTTCTGTGCATTCAATTAAAAGAGTTGAACCTTACTTTTGATTGAGCAGTTCTGAAACGCTGTTTTTGTAGAAATTGCAAGTGGACATTCGGAGCGCTAAGGGGCCTAGAGTGGAAAAAGGAATATCCTCAAATAAATACTACACAGAAGCATTCTGTGAAACTTCTTTCTGTTCTGTGCATTCAACAAACAGAGTTTAACCTTACATTTGATTGAGCTGTTCTGAAACACTCTTTCTGTAGTAACTGCAGCTGGAGAGTCAGAGCGCCAAGAGGCCTATAGTGGAAAAAGAAGTATCTTCAAATAAAACTAAACAGATGCATTCTGCGAAGCTTCTTTCTGTTCTGTGCATTCAACTAACAGAGTTTAACCTTAATTTTGATTGAGCTGTTCTGAAACACTCTTTCTGTAGAAACTGCAAGTGGACCTCCCGAGCGCTAAGTGGGCTATAGTGGAAAAAGATGTATCTTCAAATTAAAACTAAACAGAAGCATTGTGCAATACTTCTTTATGTTCTGTACATTCAAGTAAAGGAGTTAAAGCTTACTTTTGATTGAGCAGTTCTGAAACATTCTTTCTGTAGAAACTGCAAGTGGATATTCGCACCCCTAAGGGGCCAACAGTGTAAAAAGGAATATGTTCAAATAAAAACTACACAGAAGCATTGTGCGAAACTACTTTCTGTTCTGTGCACTCAACTAACAGAGTTGAAGCATACTGCCGATTGAGCAGTTCTGAAACACTCTTTCTGTAGAAACTGCAAGTGGGCATTCAGAGAGCTAACGGGCCTACAGTGGAAAAAGGAATATCTTCAAGTAAAAACTATACAGAAGCATTCTGAGAAACTTCTTTCTGTTCTGTGCATTCAAATAACAGAGTTTAAACTTACTTTTGATTGAGCTGTTCTGAAACACTCTTTCTGTAGTAACTGCAATTGGAGATTCGGAGCACTAAGGGGCATATAGGGGAAAAAGGAATATCTTCCAACAAAACTACACAGGAGCAGTCTGCGAAACTTCTTTCTGTTCTGTGCATTCAAGTAACAGTGTTTAACATTAATTTTGATTGAGCTGTTCTGAAACACTCTTTCTGTAGAAACTGCAAGTGGACATACGGAGCGCTAAGCGGCCTATAGTGGAAAAAGGGATATCTTCAAATAAAAACTACACAGAAGCATTGTGCCAAATTACTTTCTGTTCTGTGCATTCAACTAAGAGCGTTGAACACTATATTTGATTGAGCAGTTCTGAAACTCTCTTTCTGTAGGAAGTGTAAGTCGACATTCGGAGCACTAAGGGGCCTGTACTGGAGAAAGTAACATCTTCAAATACAAAGTAAACAGAAGCATTCTGGGAAACTTTTTCTGTTCTGTGCATTCAACTAACGGAGTTGAAGTTTACCTTTGATTCAGCAGCTCTGAAACACTCTTTCTGTAGAAACTGCAAGTGGACATTCCTAGCGCTAAAGGGCCTATAGTGGAAAAAGGAATATCCTCAAATTAACAACTACACAGAAGCATTCTGCGAAACTTCTTTCTGTTCTGTGCATTCAACTAACGGAGTTGAAGTTTACCTTTGAGTCAGCAGCTCTGAAACACTCTTTCTGTAGAGACTGCAAGTGGACATTCCTAGCGCTAAGGGACCTATAGTGGAAAAAGGAATATCCTCAAATAAAACTACACAGAATCATTCTGTGAAACATCGTTCTGTTCTGTGCATTCAACTAACAGAGTTTAAACTTAATTTTGATTGAGCTGTTCTGAAACACTCTTTCTGTAGAAACTGCAAGTGGACATTCCGAGCGCTAAGTGGCCTATAGTGGAAAAAGATATATCTGCAAATTAAAACTACACAGAAGCATTGCGCAAAACTTCTTTATGTTCTGTACATTCAACTAAAGGAGTTAAAGCTTACTTTTAATTTAGCAGTTCGGAAACATTCTTTCTGTAGAAACTGCAAGTGGACATTCGAAGCGCTAAGGGGGCTATAGTGTTAAAAGGAACATCTTCAAATAAAAACTACACGGAAGCATTGTGCGAAACTACTTTCTGTTCTGTGCATTCCACTAACAGAGTTGAAACCTACTTTTGATTGAGCAGTTCTGAAACATTCTTTCGGTAGAAACTCAAGTGGACATTCAGAGAGCTAAGGGGCCTACAGTGGCAAAAGGAATATCTTCAAATAAAAACTACACAGAAGCATTCTGCGAAACTTCTTTCTGTTCTGTGCACTCAACTAACAGAGTTGAAACATACTGTTGATAGAGCAGTTCTGAAACACTCTTTCTGTGGAAACTGCAGGTGGACATTCGCAGAGCAAAGGGGCATATAGTGGAAAAATTAGAATCTTCCAATAAAAACTACACAGCAGCATTCTGCGAAACTTCTTTCTATTCTGTGCATTCAATTAAAAGAGTTGAAACTTACTTTTGATTGAGCAGTTCTGAAACGCTCTTTCTGTAGAAACTGCAAGTGGACATTCGGAGCGCTAACGGGCCTATAGTGGAAAAAGGAATATCTTCAAATAAAACTACACAGAAGCATTCTGCGAAGCTTCTTTCTGTTCTGTGCATTCAACTAACAGAGTTTAAACTTAATTTTGATTGAGCTGTTCTGAAACACTCTTTCTGTAGAAACTGCAAGTGGACCTTCCGAGCGCTAAGTGGGCTATAGTGGAAAAAGATGTATCTTCAAATTAAAACTACACAAAAGCATTGTGCAATACTTCTTTATGTTCTGTACATTCAAGTAAAGGAGTTAAAGCTTACTTTTGATTGAGCAGTTCTGAAACATTCTTTCTGTAGAAACTGCAAGTGCATATTCGGACCCCTAAGGGGCCAACAGTGGAAAAAGTAATATGTTCAAATAAAAACTACACAGAAGCATTGTGCGAAACTACTTTCTGTTCTGTGCACTTAACTAACAGAGTTGAAGCATACTGCCGATTTAGCAGTTCTGAAACACTCTTTCTGTAGAAACTGCAAGTGGGCATTCAGAGAGCTAACGGGCCTACAGTGGAAAAAGGAATATCTTCAAGTAAAAACTATACAGAAGCATTCTCAGAAACTTCTTTCTGTTCTGTGCATTCAAATAACAGAGTTTAACCTTACTTTTGATTGAGCTGTTCTGAAACACTCTTTCTGTAATAACTGCAATTGGAGATTCGGAGCACTAAGGGGCATATAGGGGAAAAAGGAATATCTTCCAACAAAACTACACAGGAGCAGTCTGCGAAACTTCTTTCTGTTCTGTGCATTCAAGTAACAGTGTTTAACATTAATTTTGATTGAGCTGTTCTGAAACACTCTTTCTGTAGAAACTGCAAGTGGACATATGGAGCGCTAAGCGGCGTATAGTGGAAAAAGAGATATCTTCAAATAAAAACTACACAGAAGCATTGTGCCAAATTACTTTCTGTTCTGTGCATTCAACTAAGAGCGTTGAACACTATATTTGATTGAGCAGTTCTGAAACTCTCTTTCTGTAGGAAGTGCAAGTCGACATTCGGAGCACTAAGGGGCCTATAGTGGAAAAAGTAATATCTTCAAATAAAACTACACAGAAGCATTCTGCGAAGCTTCTTTCTGTTCTGTGCATTCAACTAACAGAGTTTAACCTTAATTTTGATTGAGCTGTTCTGAAACACTCTTTCTGTAGAAACTGCAAGTGGACCTTCCGAGCGCTAAGTGGGCTATAGTGGAAAAAGTTGTATCTTCAAATTAAAACTACACAGAAGCATTGTACAATACTTCTTTATGTTCTGTACATTCAAGTAAAGGAGTTAAAGCTTACTTTTGATTGAGCAGTTCTGAAACATTCTTTCTGTAGAAACTGCAAGTGGATATTCGGACCCCTAAGGGGCCAACAGTGGAAAAAGGAATATGTTCAAATAAAAACTACACAGAAGCATTGTGCGAAACTACTTTCTGTTCTGTGCACTCAACTAACAGAGTTGAAGCATACTGCCGATTGAGCAGTTCTGAAACACTCTTTCTGTAGAAACTGCAAGTGGGCATTCAGAGAGCTAACGGGCCTACAGTGGAAAAAGGAATATCTTCAAGTAAAAACTATACAGAAGCATTCTGAGAAACTTCTTTCTGTTCTGTGCATTCAAATAACAGAGTTTAAACTTACTTTTGATTGAGCTGTTCTGAAACACTCTTTCTGTAGTAACTGCAATTGGAGATTCGGAGCACTAAGGGGCATATAGGGGAAAAAGGAATATCTTCCAACAAAACTACACAGGAGCAGTCTGCGAAACTTCTTTCTGTTCTGTGCATTCAAGTAACAGTGTTTAACATTAATTTTGATTGAGCTGTTCTGAAACACTCTTTCTGTAGAAACTGCAAGTGGACATACGGAGCGCTAAGCGGCCTATAGTGGAAAAAGGGATATCTTCAAATAAAAACTACACAGAAGCATTGTGCCAAATTACTTTCTGTTCTGTGCATTCAACTAAGAGCGTTGAACACTATATTTGATTGAGCAGTTCTGAAACTCTCTTTATGTAGGAAGTGTAAGTCGACATTCGGAGCACTAAGGGGCCTGTACTGGAGAAAGTAACATCTTCAAATACAAAGTAAACAGAAGCATTCTGGGAAACTTTTTCTGTTCTGTGCATTCAACTAACGGAGTTGAAGTTTACCTTTGATTCAGCAGCTCTGAAACACTCTTTCTGTAGAAACTGCAAGTGGACATTCCTAGCGCTATAGGGCCTATAGTGGAAAAAGGAATATCCTCAAATTAACAACTACACAGAAGCATTCTGCAAAACTTCTTTCTGTTCTGTGCATTCAACTAACGGAGTTGAAGTTTACCTTTGAGTCAGCAGCTCTGAAACACTCTTTCTGTAGAGACTGCAAGTGGACATTCCTAGCGCTAAGGGACCTATAGTGGAAAAAGGAATATCCTCAAATAAAAACTACACAGAATCATTCTGTGAAACATCGTTCTGTTCTGTGCATTCAACTAACAGAGTTTAAACTTAATTTTGATTGAGCTGTTCTGAAACACTCTTTCTGTAGAAACTGCAAGTGGACATTCCGAGCGCTAAGTGGCCTATAGTGGAAAAAGATATATCTGCAAATTAAAACTACACAGAAGCATTGCGCAAAACTTCTTTATGTTCGGTACATTCAACTAAAGGAGTTAAAGCTTACTTTTAATTTAGCAGTTCGGAAACATTCTTTCTGTAGAAACTGCAAGTGGACATTCGAAGCGCTAAGGGGGCTATAGTGTTAAAAGGAACATCTTCAAATAAAAACTACACGGAAGCATTGTGCGAAACTACTTTCTGTTCTGTGCATTCCACTAACAGAGTTGAAACCTACTTTTGATTGAGCAGTTCTGAAACATTCTTCGGGAGAACCTCAAGTGGACATTCAGAGAGCTAAGGGGCCTACAGTGGCAAAAGGAATATCTTCAAATAAAAACTACACAGAAGCATTCTGCGAAACTTCTTTATGTTCTGTGCACTCAACTAACAGAGTTGAAACATACTGTTGATAGAGCAGTTCTGAAACACTCTTTCTGTGGAAACTGCAGGTGGACATTCGCAGAGCAAAGGGGCATATAGTGGAAAAAGGAGAATCTTCCAATAAAAACTACACAGCAGCATTCTGCGAAACTTCTTTCTATTCTGTGCATTCAATTAAAAGAGTTGAAACTTACTTTTGATTGAGCAGTTCTGAAACGCTCTTTCTGTAGAAACTGCAAGTGGACATTCGGAGCGCTAACGGGCCTATAGTGGAAAAAGGAATATCTTCAAATAAAACTACACAGAAGCATTCTGCGAAGCTTCTTTCTGTTCTGTGCATTCAACTAACAGAGTTTAACCTTAATTTTGATTGAGCTGTTCTGAAACACTCTTTCTGTAGAAACTGCAAGTGGACCTTCCGAGCGCTAAGTGGGCTATAGTGGAAAAAGATGTATCTTCAAATTAAAACTACACAGAAGCATTGTGCAATACTTCTTTATGTTCTGTACATTCAAGTAAAGGAGTTAAAGCTTACTTTTGATTGAGCAGTTCTGAAACATTCTTTCTGTAGAAACTGCAAGTGGATATTCGGACCCCTAAGGGGCCAACAGTGGAAAAAGGAATATGTTCAAATAAAAACTACACAGAAGAATTGTGCGAAACTACTTTCTGTTCTGTGCACTCAACTAACAGAGTTGAAGCATACTGCCGATTGAGCAGTTCTGAAACACTCTTTCTGTAGAAACTGCAAGTGGGCATTCAGAGAGCTAACGGGCCTACAGTGGAAAAAGGAATATCTTCAAGTAAAAACTATACAGAAGCATTCTGAGAAACTTCTTTCTGTTCTGTGCATTCAAATAACAGAGTTTAAACTTACTTTTGATTGAGCTGTTCTGAAACACTCTTTCTGTAGTAACTGCAATTGGAGATTCGGAGCACTAAGGGGCATATAGGGGAAAAAGGAATATCTTCCAACAAAACTACACAGGAGCAGTCTGCGAAACTTCTTTCTGTTCTGTGCATTCAAGTAACAGTGTTTA
This sequence comes from Symphalangus syndactylus, assembly GCF_028878055.3. NCBI lineage: Eukaryota > Metazoa > Chordata > Mammalia > Primates > Hylobatidae > Symphalangus > Symphalangus syndactylus. Next base: position 50,659,809 of record NC_072440.2, read on the forward strand.
ACATTAATTTTCATTGAGCTGTTCTGAAACACTCTTTCTGTAGAAACTGCAAGTGTACATACGGAGCGCTAAGCGGCCTATAGTGGAAAAAGGGATATCTTCAAATAAAAACTACACAGAAGCATTGTGCCAAATCACTTTCTGTTCTGTGCATTCAACTAAGAGCGTTGAACACTATATTTGATTGAGCAGTTCTGAAACTCTCTTTCTGTAGGAAGTGTAAGTCGACATTCGGAGCACTAAGGGGCCTGTACTGGAGAAAGTAACATCTTCAAATACAAAGTAAACAGAAGCATTCTGGGAAACTTTTTCTGTTCTGTGCATTCAACTAACGGAGTTGAAGTTTACCTTTGATTCAGCAGCTCTGAAACACTCTTTCTGTAGAAACTGCAAGTGGACATTCCTAGCGCTAAAGGGCCTATAGTGGAAAAAGGAATATCCTCAAATTAACAACTACACAGAAGCATTCTGCGAAACTTCTTTCTGTTCTGTGCATTCAACTAACGGAGTTGAAGTTTACCTTTGAGTCAGCAGCTCTGAAACACTCTTTCTGTAGAGACTGCAAGTGGACATTCCTAGCGCTAAGGGACCTATAGTGGAAAAAGGAATATCCTCAAATAAAAACTACACAGAATCATTCTGTGAAACATCGTTCTGTTCTGTGCATTCAACTAACAGAGTTTAAACTTAATTTTGATTGAGCTGTTCTGAAACACTCTTTCTGTAGAAACTGCAAGTGGACATTCCGAGCGCTAAGTGGCCTATAGTGGAAAAAGATATATCTGCAAATTAAAACTACACAGAAGCATTGCGCAAAACTTCTTTATGTTCTGTACATTCAACTAAAGGAGTTAAAGCTTACTTTTAATTTAGCAGTTCGGAAACATTCTTTCTGTAGAAACTGCAAGTGGACATTCGAAGCGCTAAGGGGGCTATAGTGTTAAAAGGAACATCTTCAAATAAAAACTACACGGAAGCATTGTGCGAAACTACTTTCTGTTCTGTGCATTCCACTAACAGAGTTGAAACCTACTTTTGATTGAGCAGTTCTGAAACATTCTTTCGGTAGAACCTCAAGTGGACATTCAGAGAGCTAAGGGGCCTACAGTGGCAAAAGAAATATCTTCAAATAAAAACTACACAGAAGCATTCTGCGAAACTTCTTTCTGTTCTGTGCACTCAACTAACAGCGTTGAAACATACTGTTGATAGAGCAGTTCTGAAACACTCTTTCTGTGGAAACTGCAGGTGGACATTCGCAGAGCAAAGGGGCATATAGTGGAAAAAGGAGAATCTTCCAATAAAAACTACACAGCAGCATTCTGCGAAACTTCTTTCTATTCTGTGCATTCAATTAAAAGAGTTGAAACTTACTTTTGATTGAGCAGTTCTGAAACGCTCTTTCTGTAGAAACTGCAAGTGGACATTCGGAGCGCTAACGGGCCTATAGTGGAAAAAGGAATATCTTCAAACAAAACTACACAGAAGCATTCTGCGAAGCTTCTTTCTGTTCTGTGCATTCAACTAACAGAGTTTAACCTTAATTTTGATTGAGCTGTTCTGAAACACTCTTTCTGTAGAAACTGCAAGTGGACCTTCCGAGCGCTAAGTGGGCTATAGTGGAAAAAGATGTATCTTCAAATTAAAACTACACAGAAGCATTGTGCAATACTTCTTTATGTTCTGTACATTCAAGTAAAGGAGTTAAAGCTTACTTTTGATTGAGCAGTTCTGAAACATTCTTTCTGTAGAAACTGCAAGTGGATATTCGGACCCCTAAGGGGCCAACAGTGGAAAAAGGAATATGTTCAAATAAAAACTACACAGAAGAATTGTGCGAAACTACTTTCTGTTCTGTGCACTCAACTAACAGAGTTGAAGCATACTGCCGATTGAGCAGTTCTGAAACACTCTTTCTGTAGAAACTGCAAGTGGGCATTCAGAGAGCTAACGGGCCTACAGTGGAAAAAGGAATATCTTCAAGTAAAAACTATACAGAAGCATTCTGAGAAACTTCTTTCTGTTCTGTGCATTCAAATAACAGAGTTTAAACTTACTTTTGATTGAGCTGTTCTGAAACACTCTTTCTGTAGTAACTGCAATTGGAGATTCGGAGCACTAAGGGGCACATAATGGAAAAAGGAATATCTTCCAACAAAACTACACAGGAGCAGTCTGCGAAACTTCTTTCTGTTCTGTGCATTCAAGTAACAGTGTTTAACATTAATTTTCATTGAGCTGTTCTGAAACACTCTTTCTGTAGAAACTGCAAGTGGACATACGGAGCGCTAAGCGGCCTATAGTGGAAAAAGGGATATCTTCAAATAAAAACTACACAGAAGCATTGTGCCAAATTACTTTCTGTTCTGTGCATTCAACTAAGAGCGTTGAACACTATATTTGATTGAGCAGTTCTGAAACTCTCTTTCTGTAGGAAGTGTAAGTCGACATTCGGAGCACTAAGGGGCCTGTACTGGAGAAAGTAACATCTTCAAATACAAAGTAAACAGAAGCATTCTGGGAAACTTTTTCTGTTCTGTGCATTCAACTAACGGAGTTGAAGTTTACCTTTGATTCAGCAGCTCTGAAACACTCTTTCTGTAGAAACTGCAAGTGGACATTCCTAGCGCTAAAGGGCCTATAGTGGAAAAAGGAATATCCTCAAATTCACAACTACACAGAAGCATTCTGCGAAACTTCTTTCTGTTCTGTGCATTCAACTAACGGAGTTGAAGTTTACCTTTGAGTCAGCAGCTCTGAAACACTCTTTCTGTAGAAACTGCAAGTGGACATTCCTAGCGCTAAGGGACCTATAGTGGAAAAAGGAATATCCTCAAATAAAAACTACACAGAATCATTCTGTGAAACATCGTTCTGTTCTGTGCATTCAACTAACAGGGTTTAAACTTAATTTTGATTGAGCTGTTCTGAAACACTCTTTCTGTAGAAACTGCAAGTGGACATTCCGAGCGCTAAGTGGCCTATAGTGGAAAAAGATATATCTGCAAATTAAAAGTACACAGAAGCATTGCGCAAAACTTCTTTATGTTCTGTACATTCAACTAAAGGAGTTAAAGCTTACTTTTAATTTAGCAGTTCGGAAACATTCTTTCTGTAGAAACTGCAAGTGGACATTCGAAGCGCTAAGGGGGCTATAGTGTTAAAAGGAACATCTTCAAATAAAAACTACACGGAAGCATTGTGCGAAACTACTTTCTGTTCTGTGCATTCAACTAACAGAGTTGAAACCTACTTTTGATTGAGCAGTTCTGAAACATTCTTTCGGTAGAAACTACAAGTGGACATTCAGAGAGCTAAGGGGCCTACAGTGGCTAAAGGAATATCTTCAAATAAAAACTACACAGAAGCATTCTGCAAAACTTCTTTCTGTTCTGTGCACTCAACTAACAGAGTTGAAACATACTGTTGACAGAGCAGTTCTGAAACACTCTTTCTGTGGAAACTGCAGGTGGACATTCGTAGAGCAAAGGGGCATATAGTGGAAAAAGGAGAATATTCCAATAAAAACTACACAGCAACATTCTGCGAAACTTCTTTCCGTTCTGTGCATTCAATTAAAAGAGTTGAACCTTACTTTTGATTGAGCAGTTCTGAAACGCTCTTTCTGTAGAAACTGCAAGTGGACATTCGGAGCGCTATGGGGCCTATAGTGGAAAAAGGAATATCTTCAAATAAAACTACACAGAAGCCTTCTGCGAAGCTTCTTTCTGTTCTGTGCATTCAACTAACAGAGTTTAACCTTAATTTTGATTGAGCTGTTCTGAAACACTCTTTCTGTAGAAACTGCAAGTGGACCTTCCGAGCGCTAAGTGGGCTATAGTGGAAAAAGATGTATCTTCAAATTAAAACTACACAGAAGCATTGTGCAATACTTCTTTATGTTCTGTACATTCAAGTAAAGGAGTTAAAGCTTACTTTTGATTGAGCAGTTCTGAAACATTCTTTCTGTAGAAACTGCAAGTGGATATTCGGACCCCTAAGGGGCCAACAGTGGAAAAAGGAATATGTTCAAATAAAAACTACACAGAAGAATTGTGCGAAACTACTTTCTGTTCTGTGCACTCAACTAACAGAGTTGAAGCATACTGCCGATTGAGCAGTTCTGAAACACTCTTTCTGTAGAAACTGCAAGTGGGCATTCAGAGAGCTAACGGGCCTACAGTGGAAAAAGGAATATCTTCAAGTAAAAACTATACAGAAGCATTCTGAGAAACTTCTTTCTGTTCTGTGCATTCAAATAACAGAGTTTAAACTTACTTTTGATTGAGCTGTTCTGAAACACTCTTTCTGTAGTAACTGCAATTGGAGATTCGGAGCACTAAGGGGCATATAGGGGAAAAAGGAATATCTTCCAACAAAACTACACAGGAGCAGTCTGCGAAACTTCTTTCTGTTCTGTGCATTCAAGTAACAGTGTTTAACATTAATTTTCATTGAGCTGTTCTGAAACACTCTTTCTGTAGAAACTGCAAGTGGACATACGGAGCGCTAAGCGGCCTATAGTGGAAAAAGGGATATCTTCAAATAAAAACTACACAGAAGCATTGTGCCAAATCACTTTCTGTTCTGTGCATTCAACTAAGAGCGTTGAACACTATATTTGATTGAGCAGTTCTGAAACTCTCTTTCTGTAGGAAGTGTAAGTCGACATTCGGAGCACTAAGGGGCCTGTACTGGAGAAAGTAACATCTTCAAATACAAAGTAAACAGAAGCATTCTGGGAAACTTTTTCTGTTCTGTGCATTCAACTAACGGAGTTGAAGTTTACCTTTGATTCAGCAGCTCTGAAACACTCTTTCTGTAGAAACTGCAAGTGGACATTCCTAGCGCTAAAGGGCCTATAGTGGAAAAAGGAATATCCTCAAATTAACAACTACACAGAAGCATTCTGCGAAACTTCTTTCTGTTCTGTGCATTCAACTAACGGAGTTGAAGTTTACCTTTGAGTCAGCAGCTCTGAAACACTCTTTCTGTAGAGACTGCAAGTGGACATTCCTAGCGCTAAGGGACCTATAGTGGAAAAAGGAATATCCTCAAATAAAAACTACACAGAATCATTCTGTGAAACATCGTTCTGTTCTGTGCATTCAACTAACAGAGTTTAAACTTAATTTTGATTGAGCTGTTCTGAAACACTCTTTCTGTAGAAACTGCAAGTGGACATTCCGAGCGCTAAGTGGCCTATAGTGGAAAAAGATATATCTGCAAATTAAAACTACACAGAAGCACTGCGCAAAACTTCTTTATGTTCTGTACATTCAACTAAAGGAGTTAAAGCTTACTTTTAATTTAGCAGTTCGGAAACATTCTTTCTGTAGAAACTGCAAGTGGACATTCGAAGCGCTAAGGGGGCTATAGTGTTAAAAGGAACATCTTCAAATAAAAACTACACGGAAGCATTGTGCGAAACTACTTTCTGTTCTGTGCATTCCACTAACAGAGTTGAAACCTACTTTTGATTGAGCAGTTCTGAAACATTCTTTCGGTAGAACCTCAAGTGGACATTCAGAGAGCTAAGGGGCCTACAGTGGCAAAAGAAATATCTTCAAATAAAAACTACACAGAAGCATTCTGCGAAACTTCTTTCTGTTCTGTGCACTCAACTAACAGCGTTGAAACATACTGTTGATAGAGCAGTTCTGAAACACTCTTTCTGTGGAAACTGCAGGTGGACATTCGCAGAGCAAAGGGGCATATAGTGGAAAAAGGAGAATCTTCCAATAAAAACTACACAGCAGCATTCTGCGAAACTTCTTTCTATTCTGTGCATTCAATTAAAAGAGTTGAAACTTACTTTTGATTGAGCAGTTCTGAAACGCTCTTTCTGTAGAAACTGCAAGTGGACATTCGGAGCGCTAACGGGCCTATAGTGGAAAAAGGAATATCTTCAAACAAAACTACACAGAAGCATTCTGCGACGCTTCTTTCTGTTCTGTGCATTCAACTAACAGAGTTTAACCTTAATTTTGATTGAGCTGTTCTGAAACACTCTTTCTGTAGAAACTGCAAGTGGACCTTCCGAGCGCTAAGTGGGCTATAGTGGAAAAAGATGTATCTTCAAATTAAAACTACACAGAAGCATTGTGCAATACTTCTTTATGTTCTGTACATTCAAGTAAAGGAGTTAAAGCTTACTTTTGATTGAGCAGTTCTGAAACATTCTTTCTGTAGAAACTGCAAGTGGATATTCGGACCCCTAAGGGGCCAACAGTGGAAAAAGGAATATGTTCAAATAAAAACTACACAGAAGAATTGTGCGAAACTACTTTCTGTTCTGTGCACTCAACTAACAGAGTTGAAGCATACTGCCGATTGAGCAGTTCTGAAACACTCTTTCTGTAGAAACTGCAAGTGGGCATTCAGAGAGCTAACGGGCCTACAGTGGAAAAAGGAATATCTTCAAGTAAAAACTATACAGAAGCATTCTGAGAAACTTCTTTCTGTTCTGTGCATTCAAATAACAGAGTTTAAACTTACTTTTGATTGAGCTGTTCTGAAACACTCTTTCTGTAGTAACTGCAATTGGAGATTCGGAGCACTAAGGGGCACATAATGGAAAAAGGAATATCTTCCAACAAAACTACACAGGAGCAGTCTGCGAAACTTCTTTCTGTTCTGTGCATTCAAGTAACAGTGTTTAACATTAATTTTCATTGAGCTGTTCTGAAACACTCTTTCTGTAGAAACTGCAAGTGGACATACGGAGCGCTAAGCGGCCTATAGTGGAAAAAGGGATATCTTCAAATAAAAACTACACAGAAGCATTGTGCCAAATTACTTTCTGTTCTGTGCATTCAACTAAGAGCGTTGAACACTATATTTGATTGAGCAGTTCTGAAACTCTCTTTCTGTAGGAAGTGTAAGTCGACATTCGGAGCACTAAGGGGCCTGTACTGGAGAAAGTAACATCTTCAAATACAAAGTAAACAGAAGCATTCTGGGAAATTTTTTCTGTTCTGTGCATTCAACTAACGGAGTTGAAGTTTACCTTTGATTCAGCAGCTCTGAAACACTCTTTCTGTAGAAACTGCAAGTGGACATTCCTAGCGCTAAAGGGCCTATAGTGGAAAAAGGAATATCCTCAAATTCACAACTACACAGAAGCATTCTGCGAAACTTCTTTCTGTTCTGTGCATTCAACTAACGGAGTTGAAGTTTACCTTTGAGTCAGCAGCTCTGAAACACTCTTTCTGTAGAAACTGCAAGTGGACATTCCTAGCGCTAAGGGACCTATAGTGGAAAAAGGAATATCCTCAAATAAAAACTACACAGAATCATTCTGTGAAACATCGTTCTGTTCTGTGCATTCAACTAACAGGGTTTAAACTTAATTTTGATTGAGCTGTTCTGAAACACTCTTTCTGTAGAAACTGCAAGTGGACATTCCGAGCGCTAAGTGGCCTATAGTGGAAAAAGATATATCTGCAAATTAAAAGTACACAGAAGCATTGCGCAAAACTTCTTTATGTTCTGTACATTCAACTAAAGGAGTTAAAGCTTACTTTTAATTTAGCAGTTCGGAAACATTCTTTCTGTAGAAACTGCAAGTGGACATTCGAAGCGCTAAGGGGGCTATAGTGTTAAAAGGAACATCTTCAAATAAAAACTACACGGAAGCATTGTGCGAAACTACTTTCTGTTCTGTGCATTCAACTAACAGAGTTGAAACCTACTTTTGATTGAGCAGTTCTGAAACATTCTTTCGGTAGAAACTACAAGTGGACATTCAGAGAGCTAAGGGGCCTACAGTGGCTAAAGGAATATCTTCAAATAAAAACTACACAGAAGCATTCTGCAAAACTTCTTTCTGTTCTGTGCACTCAACTAACAGAGTTGAAACATACTGTTGACAGAGCAGTTCTGAAACACTGTTTCTGTGGAAACTGCAGGTGGACATTCGTAGAGCAAAGGGGCATATAGTGGAAAAAGGAGAATATTCCAATAAAAACTACACAGCAACATTCTGCGAAACTTCTTTCCGTTCTGTGCATTCAATTAAAAGAGTTGAACCTTACTTTTGATTGAGCAGTTCTGAAACGCTCTTTCTGTAGAAACTGCAAGTGGACATTCGGAGCGCTATGGGGCCTATAGTGGAAAAAGGAATATCTTCAAATAAAACTACACAGAAGCCTTCTGCGAAGCTTCTTTCTGTTCTGTGCATTCAACTAACAGAGTTTAACCTTAATTTTGATTGAGCTGTTCTGAAACACTCTTTCTGTAGAAACTGCAAGTGGACCTTCCGAGCGCTAAGTGGGCTCTAGTGGAAAAAGATGTATTTTCAAATTAAAACTACACAGAAGCATTGTGCAAAACTTCTTTATGTTCTGTACATTCAAGTAAAGGAGTTAAAGCTTACTTTTGATTGAGCAGTTCTGAAACATTCTTTCTGTAGAAACTGCAAGTGCATATTCGGACCCCTAAGGGGCCAACAGTGGAAAAAGGAATATGTTCAAATAAAAACTACACAGAAGCATTGTGCGAAACTACTTTCTGTTCTGTGCACTTAACTAACAGAGTTGAAGCATACTGCCGATTTAGCAGTTCTGAAACACTCTTTCTGTAGAAACTGCAAGTGGGCATTCAGAGAGCTAACGGGCCTACAGTGGAAAAAGGAATATCTTCAAGTAAAAACTATACAGAAGCATTCTGAGAAACTTCTTTCTGTTCTGTGCATTCAAATAACAGAGTTTAACCTTACTTTTGATTGAGCTGTTCTGAAACACTCTTTCTGTAATAACTGCAATTGGAGATTCGGAGCACTAAGGGGCATATAGGGGAAAAAGGAATATCTTCCAACAAAACTACACAGGAGCAGTCTGCGAAACTTCTTTCTGTTCTGTGCATTCAAGTAACAGTGTTTAACATTAATTTTGATTGAGCTGTTCTGAAACACTCTTTCTGTAGAAACTGCAAGTGGACATATGGAGCGCTAAGCGGCGTATAGTGGAAAAAGAGATATCTTCAAATAAAAACTACACAGAAGCATTGTGCCAAATTACTTTCTGTTCTGTGCATTCAACTAAGAGCGTTGAACACTATATTTGATTTAGCAGTTCTGAAACTCTCTTTCTGTAGGAAGTGCAAGTCGACATTCGGAGCACTAAGGGGCCTGTACTGGAGAAAGTAACATCTTCAAATACAAAGTAAACAGAAGCATTCTGGGAAACTTCTTTCTGTTCTGTGCATTCAAATAACGGAGTTGAAGTTTACCTTTGATTCAGCAGCTCTGAAACCCTCTTTCTGTAGAAACAGCAAGTGGACATTCCTAGCGCTAAAGGGCCTATAGTGGAAAAAGGAATATCCTCAAATTAACAACTACACAGAAGCATTCTGCGAAACTTCTTTCTGTTCTGTGCATTCAACTAACGGAGTTGAAGTTTACCTTTGAGTCAGCAGCTCTGAAACACTCTTTCTGTAGAAACTGCAAGTGGGCATTCCTAGCGCTAAGGGACCTATAGTGGAAAAAGGAATATCCTCAAATAAAAACTACACAGAATCATTCTGTGAAACATCGTTCTGTTCTGTGCATTCAACTAACAGAGTTTAAACTTAATTTTGATTGAGCTGTTCTGAAACACTCTTTCTGTAGAAACTGCAAGTGGACATCCCGAGCGCTAAGTGGCCTATAGTTGAAAAAGATATATCTGCAAATTAAAACTACACAGAAGCATTGCGCAAAACTTCTTTATGTTCTGTACATTCAACTAAAGGAGTTAAAGCTTACCTTTAATTTAGCAGTTCGGAAACATTCTTTCTGTAGAAACTGCAAGTGGACATTCGAAGCGCTAAGGGGGCTATAGTGTTAAAAGGAACATCTTCAAATAAAAACTACACGGAAGCATTGTGCGAAACTACTTTCTGTTCTGTGCATTCAACTAACAGAGTTGAAACGTACTTTTGATTGAGCAGTTCTGAAACATTCTTTCTGTAGAAACTGCAAGTGGATAATCGGACCCCTAAGGGGCCAACAGTGTAAAAAGGAATATGTTCCAATAAAAACTACACAGAAGCATTGTGGGAAACTACTTTCTGTTCTGTGCACTTAACTAACAGAGTTGAAGCATACTGCCGATTGAGCAGTTCTGAAACACTCTTTCTGTAGAAACTGCAAGTGGGCATTCAGAGAGCTAACGGGCCTACAGTGGAAAAAGGAATATCTTCAAGTAAAAACTATACAGAAGCATTCAGAGAAACTTCTTTCTGTTCTGTGCATTCAAATAACAGAGTTTAACCTTACTTTTGATTGAGCTGTTCTGAAACACTCTTTCTGTAATAACTGCAAGTGGACATATGGAGCGCTAAGTGGCCTATAGTGGAAAAAGATATATCTGCAAATTAAAACTACACAGAAGCATTGGGCAAAACTTCTTTATGTTCTGTACATTCAACTAAAGGAGTTAAAGCTTACTTTTGATTTAGCAGTTCCGAAACATTCTTTCTGTAGAAGCTGCAAGTGGACATTCGAAGCGCTAAGGGGGCTATAGTGTTAAAAGGAACATCTTCAAATAAAAACTACACGGAAGCATTGTGCGAAACTACTTTCTGTTCTGTGCATTCAACTAATAGAGTTGAAACCTACTTTTGATTTAGCAGTTCTGAAACATTCTTTCTGTAGAAAATACAAGTGGACATTCCGAGAGCTAAGGGGCCTACAGTGGCAAAAGGAATATCTTCAAATAAAAACTACACAGAAGCATTCTGCGAAACTTCTTTCTGTTCTGTGCACTCAACTAACAGAGCTGAAACAAACTGTTGATAGAGCAGTTCTGAAACACTCTTTCTGTGGAAACTGCAGGTGGACATTCGTAGAGCAAAGGGGCATATAGTGGAAAAAGGAGAATCTTCCAATAAAAACTACACAGCAACATTCTACGAAACTTCTTTCTGTTCTGTGCATTCAATTAAAAGAGTTGAACCTTACTTTTGATTGAGCAGTTGTGAAACGCTCTTTCTGTAGAAACCGCAAGTGGACTTTCCGAGCGCTAAGTGGCCTATAGTGGAAAAAGATGTATCTTCAAATTAAAACTACAGAGAAGCATTGTGCAAAACTTCTTTAAGTTCTGTACATTCAAGTAAAGGAGTTAAAGCTTACTTTTGATTGAGCAGTTCTGAAACATTCTTTCTGTAGAAACTGCAAGTGGATATTCGGACCCCTAAGGGGCCAACAGTGGAAAAAGGAATATGTTCAAATAAAAACTACACAGAAGCATTGTGCGAAACTACTTTCTGTTCTGTGCACTCAACTAACAGAGTTGAAGCATACTGCTGATTGAGCAGTTCTGAAACACTCTTTCTGTAGAAACTGCAAGTGGACATTCAGAGAGCTAACGGGCCTACAGTGGAAAAAGGAATATCTTCAAGTAAAAACTATACAGAAGCATTCTGAGAAACTTCTTTCTGTTCTGTGCATTCAAATAACAGAGTTTAATCTTACTTTTGATTGAGCTGTTCTGAAACACTCTTTCTGAAGTAACTGCAATTGGAGATTCGGAGCACTAAGGGGCACATAATCAAAAAGGAATATCTTCCAACAAAACTACACAGGAGCAGTCTGCGAAACTTCTTTCTGTTCTGTGCATTCAAGTAACAATGTTTAACATTAATTTTGATTGAGCTGTTCTGAAACACTCTTTCTGTAGAAACTGCAAGTGTACATACGGAGCGCTAAGCGGCCTATAGTGGAAAAAGGGATATCTTCAAATAAAAACTACACAGAAGCATTGTGCCAAATTACTTTCTGTTCTGTGCATTCAACTAAGAGCGTTGAACACTATATTTGATTGAGCAGTTCTGAAACTCTCTTTCTGTAGGAAGTGCAAGTCGACATTCGGAGCACAAAGGGGCCTGTGCTGGAGAAAGTAACATCTTCAAATACAAAGTAAACAGAAACATTCTGGGAAACTTCTTTCTGTTCTGTGCATTCAACTAACGGAGTTGAAGTTTACCTTTGATTCAGCAGCTCTGAAACACTCTTTCTGTAGAAACTGCAAGTGGACATTCCTAGCGCTAAAGGGCCTATAGTGGAAAAAGGAATATCCTCAAATTAACAACTACACAGAAGCATTCTGCGAAACTTCTTTCTGTTCTGTGCATTCAACTAACGGAGTTGAAGTTTACCTTTGAGTCAGCAGCTCTGAAACACTCTTTCTGTAGAAACTGCAAGTGGACATTCCTAGCGCTAAGGGACCTATACTGGAAAAAGGAATATCCTCAAATAAAAACTACACAGAATCATTCTGTGAAACATCGTTCTGTTCTGTGCATTCAACTAACAGAGTTTAAACTTAATTTTGATTGAGCTGTTCTGAAACACTCTTTCTGTAGAAACTGCAAGTGGACATTCCGAGCGCTAAGTGGCCTATAGTGGAAAAAGATATATCTGCAAATTAAAACTACACAGAAGCATTGCGCAAAACTTTTTTATGTTCTGTACATTCAACTAAAGGAGTTAAAGCTTACTTTTAATTTAGCAGTTCGGAAACATTCTTTCTGTAGAAACTGCAAGTGGACATTCGAAGCGCTAAGGGGGCTATAGTGTTAAAAGGAACATCTTCAAATAAAAACTACACGGAAGCATTGTGCGAAACTACTTTCTGTTCTGTGCATTCAACTAACAGAGTTGAAACCTACTTTTGATTGAGCAGTTCTGAAACATTCTTTCGGTAGAAACTACAATTGGACATTCAGAGAGCTAAGGGGCCTACAGTGGCAAAAGGAATATGTTCAAATAAAAACTACACAGAAGCATTGTGCGAAACTACTTTCTGTTCTGTGCACTCAACTAACAGAGTTGATGTATACTGTTGTTTGAGCAGTTCTGAAACACTCTTTCTGTTGAAACTGCAAGTGGACAATCTTAGAGCAAAGGGGCATATAGTGGAAAAAGGAGAATCTTCCAATAATAACTACACAGCAGCATTCTGCGAAACTTCTTTCTGTTCTGTGCATTCAATAAACAGAGTTGAACCTTACTTTTGATTGAGCAGTTCTGAAACGCTGTTTCTGTATAAACTGCAAGTGGACATTCGGAGCGCTAAGGGGCCTATAGTGGAAAAAGGAATATCCTCAAATAAATACTACACAGAAGCATTCTGTGAAACTCCTTTCTGTTCTGTGAATTCAACTAACAGAGTTTAACCTTACATTTGATTGAGCTGTTCTGAAACACTCTTTCTGTAGTAACTGCAGCTGGAGAGTCAGAGCGCCAAGAGGCCTATAGTGGAAAAAGAAACATCTTCAAATAAAACTAAACAGAAGCATTCTGCGAAGCTTCTTTCCATTCTGTGCATTCAACTAACAGAGTTTAACCTTAATTTTGATTGAGCTGTTCTGAAACACTCTTTCTGTAGAAACTGTAAGTGGACCTTCCGAGCGCTAAGTGGGCTATAGTGGAAAAAGATGTATCTTCAAATTAAAACTACACAGAAGCATTGTGCATAACTTCTTTATGTTCTGTACATTCAAGTATAGGAGTTAAAGCTTACTTTTGATTGAGCAGTTCTGAAACATTCTTTCTGTAGAAACTGCAAGTGGATATTCGGACCCCTAAGGGGCCAACAGTGTAAAAAGGAATATGTTCAAATAAAAACTACACAGAAGCATTGTGCGAAACTACTTTCTGTTCTGTGCACTTAACTAACAGAGTTGAAGCATACTGCCGATTGAGCAGTTCTGAAACACTCTTTCTGTAGAAACTGCAAGTGGGCATTCAGAGAGCTAACGGGCCTACAGTGGAAAAAGGAATATCTTCAAGTAAAAACTATACAGAAGCATTCTCAGAAACTTCTTTCTGTTCTGTGCATTCAAATAACAGAGTTTAACCTTACTTTTGATTGAGCTGTTCTGAAACACTCTTTCTGTAATAACTGCAATTGGAGATTCGGAGCACTAAGGGGCATATAGGGGAAAAAGGATTATCTTCCAACAAAACTACACAGGAGCAGTCTGCGAAACTTCTTTCTGTTCTGTGCATTCAAGTAACAGTGTTTAACATTAATTTTGATTGAGCTGTTCTGAAACACTCTTTCTGTAGAAACTGCAAGTGGACATATGGAGCGCTAAGTGGCCTATAGTGGAAAAAGATATATCTGCAAATTAAAACTACACAGAAGCATTGTGCAAAACTTCTTTATGTTCTGTACATTCAACTAAAGGAGTTAAAGCTTACTTTTGATTTAGCAGTTCGGAAACATTCTTTCTGTAGAAACTGCAAGTGGACATTCGAAGCGCTAAGGGGGCTATAGTGTTAAAAGGAACATCTTCAAATAAAATCTACATGGAAGCATTCTGCGAAACTACTTTCTGTTCTGTGCATTCGACTAACAGAGTTGAAACCTACATTTGAGTGAGCAGTTCTGAAACATTCTTTCTGTAGAAACTACAAGTGGACATTCAGAGAGCTAAGGGGCCTACAGTGGCAAAAGGAATATCTTCAAATAAAAACTACACAGAAGCATTCTGCGAAACTTCTTTCTGTTCTGTGCACTCAACTAACAGAGCTGAAACAAACTGTTGATAGAGCAGTTCTGAAACACTCTTTCTGTGGAAACTGCAGGTGGACAATTGTAGAGCAAAGGGGCATATAGTGGAAAAAGGAGAATCTTCCAATAAAAACTACACAGCAGCATTCTACGAAACTTCTTTCTGTTCTGTGCATTCAATTAAAAGAGTTGAAGCTTACTTTTGATTGAGCAGTTGTGAAACGCTCTTTCTGTAGAAACCGCAAGTGTACTTTCCGAGCGCTAAGTGGGCTATAGTGGAAAAAGGTGTATCTTCAAATTAAAACTACAGAGAAGCATTGTGCAAAACTTCTTTAAGTTCTGTATATTCAAGTAAAGGAGTTAAAGCTTACTTTTGATTGAGCAGTTCTGAAACATTCTTTCTGTAGAAACTGCAAGTGGATATTCGGACCCCTAAGGAGCCAACAGTGGAAAAAGGAATATGTTCAAATAAAAACTACACAGAAGCATTGTGCGAAACTACTTTCTGTTCTGTGCACTCAACTAACAGAGTTGAAGCATACTGCCGATTGAGCAGTTCTGAAACACTCTTTCTGTAGAAACTGCAAGTGGACATTCAGAGAGCTAACGGGCCTACAGTGGAAAAAGGAATATCTTCAAGTAAAAACCATACAGAAGCATTCTGAGAAACTTCTTTCTGTTCTGTGCATTCAAATAACAGAGTTTAATCTTACTTTTGATTGAGCTGTTCTGAAACACTCTTTCTGTAGTAACTGAAAGTGGAGATTCGGAGCACTAAGGGGCACATAATGGAAAAAGGGATATCTTCCAACAAAACTACCCAGGAGCAGTCTGCGAAACTTCTTTCTTTTCTGTGCATTCAAGTAACAGTGTTTAACATTAATTTTGATTGAGCTGTTCTGAAACACTCTTTCTGTAGAAACTGCAAGTGTACATACGGAGCGCTAAGCGGCCTATAGTTGAAAAAGGGATATCTTCAAATAAAAACTACACAGAAGCATTGTGCCAAATTACTTTCTGTTCTGTGCATTCAACTAAGAGCGTTGAACACTATATTTGATTGAGCAGTTCTGAAACTCTCTTTCTGTAGGAAGTGCAAGTCGACATTCGGAGCACTAAGGGGCCTGTGCTGGAGAAAGTAACATCTTCAAATACAAAGTAAACAGAAGCATTCTGGGAAACTTTTTCTGTTCTGTGCATTCAACTAACGGAGTTGAAGTTTACCTTTGATTCAGCAGCTCTGAAACACTCTTTCTGTAGAAACTGCAAGTGGACATTCCTAGCGCTAAAGGGCCTATAGTGGAAAAAGGAATACCCTCAAATTAACAACTACACAGAAGCATTCTGCGAAACTTCTTTCTGTTCTGTGCATTCAACTAACGGAGTTGAAGTTTACCTTTGAGTCAGCAGCTCTGAAACACTCTTTCTGTTGAAACTGCAAGTGGACATTCCTAGCGCTAAGGGACCTATAGTGGAAAAAGGAATATCCTCAAATAAAAACTACACAGAATCATTCTGTGAAACATCGTTCTGTTCTGTGCATTCAACTAACAGAGTTTAAACTTAATTTTGATTGAGCTGTTCTGAAACACTCTTTCTGTAGAAACTGCAAGTGGACACTCCGAGCGATAAGTGGCCTATAGTGGAAAAAGATATATCTGCAAATTAAAACTACACAGAAGCATTGTGCAAAAGTTCTTTATGTTCTGTACATTCAACTAAAGGAGTTAAAGCTTACTTTTAATTTAGCAGTTCAGAAACATTCTTTCTGTAGAAACTGCAAGTGGACATTCGAAGCACTAAGGGGGCTATATTGTTAAAAGGAACATCTTCAAATAAAAACTACACGGAAGCATTGTGCGAAACTACTTTCTGTTCTGTGCATTCAGCTAACAGAGTTGAAACCTACTTATGATTGAGCAGTTCTGAAACATTCTTTCTGTAGAAACTACAAGTGGACATTCAGAGAGCTAAGGGGCCTACAGTGGCAAAAGGAATATCTTCAAATAAAAACTACACAGAAGCATTCTGCGAAACTTCTTTCTGTTCTGTGCACTCAACAAACAGAGTTGAAACATACTGTTGATAGAGCAGTTCTGAAACACTCTTTCTGTGGAAACTGCAGGTGGACATTCGTAGAGCAAAGGGGCATATAGTGGAAAAAAGAGAATCTCCCAATAAAAACTACACAACAGCATTCTGCGAAACTTCTTTCTGTTCTGTGCATTCAATTAAAAGAGTTGAACCGTACTTTTGATTGAGCAGTTCTGAAACGCTCTTTCTCAAGAAACTGCAAGTGGACATTCGGAGCGCTAAGGGGCCTAGAGTGGAAAAAGGAATATCCTCAAATAAATACTACACAGAAGCATTCTGTGAAACTTCTTTCTGTTCTGTGCATTCAACAAACAGAGTTTAACCTTACATTTGATTGAGCTGTTCTGAAACACTCTTTCTGTAGTAACTGCAGCTGGAGAGTCAGAGCGCCAAGAGGCCTATAGTGGAAAAAGAAATATCTTCCAATAAAACTAAACAGATGCATTCTGCGAAGCTTCTTTCTGTCCTGTGCATTCAACTAACAGAGTTTAACCTTAATTTTGATTGAGCTGTTCTGAAACACTCTTTCTGTAGAAACTGCAAGGGGACCTTCCGAGCGCTAAGTGGACTATAGTGGAAAAAGATGTATCTTCAAATTAAAACTACACAGAAGCATTGTGCAAAACTTCTTTATGTTCTGTACATTCAAGTAAAGGAGTTAAAGCTTACTTTTGATTGAGCAGTTCTGAAACATTCTTTCTGTAGAAACTGCAAGTGGATATTTGGACCCTTAAGGGGCCAACAGTGTAAAAAGGAATATGTTCAAATAAAAACTACACCGAAGCATTGGGCGAAACTACTTTCTGTTCTGTGCACTCAACTAACAGAGTTGAAGCATACTGCTGATTGAGCAGTTCTGAAACACTCTTTCTGTAGAAACTGCAAGTGGGCATTCAGAGAGCTAACGGGCCTACAGTGGAAAAAGGAATATCTTCAAGTAAACACTATACAGAAGCATTCTGAGAAACTTCTTTCTGTTCTGTGCATTCAAATAACAGAGTTTAACCATACTTTTGATTGAGCTGTTCTGAAACTCTTTCTGTAATAACTGCATTGGAGATTCGGAGCACTAAGGTGCGTATAGTGGAAAAAGGAATATCTTCCAACAAAACTACACAGGAGCAGTCTGCGAAACTTCTTTCTGTTCTGTGCATTCAAGTAACAGTGTTTAACATTAATTTTGATTGAGCAGTTCTGAAACACTCTCTCTGTAGAAACTGCAAGTGGACATACGGAGCGCTAAGCGGCCTATAGTGGAAAAAGAGATATCTTCAAATAAAAACTACACAGAAGCATTGTGCCAATTTACTTTCTGTTCTCTGCATTCAACTAAGAGCGTTGAACACTATATTTGATTGAGCAGTTCTGAAACTCTCTTTCTGTAGGAAGTGCAAGTCGACATTCGGAGCACTAAGGGGCCTGTACTGGAGAAAGTAACATCTTCAAATACAAAGTAAACAGAAGCATTCTGGGAAACTTTTTCTGTTCTGTGCATTCAACTAACGGAGTTGAAGTTTACCTTTGATTCAGCAGCTCTGAAACACTCTTTCTGTAGAAACTGCAAGTGGACATTCCTAGCGCTAAAGGGCCTATAGTGGAAAAAGGAATACCCTCAAATTAACAACTACACAGAAGCATTCTGCGAAACTTCTTTCTGTTCTGTGCATTCAACTAACGGAGTTGAAGTTTACCTTTGAGTCAGCAGCTCTGAAACACTCTTTCTGTTGAAACTGCAAGTGGACATTCCTAGCGCTAAGGGACCTATAGTGGAAAAAGGAATATCCTCAAATAAAAACTACACAGAATCATTCTGTGAAACATCGTTCTGTTCTGTGCATTCAACTAACAGAGTTTAAACTTAATTTTGATTGAGCTGTTCTGAAACACTCTTTCTGTAGAAACTGCAAGTGGACACTCCGAGCGATAAGTGGCCTATAGTGGAAAAAGATATATCTGCAAATTAAAACTACACAGAAGCATTGTGCAAAAGTTCTTTATGTTCTGTACATTCAACTAAAGGAGTTAAAGCTTACTTTTAATTTAGCAGTTCAGAAACATTCTTTCTGTAGAAACTGCAAGTGGACATTCGAAGCACTAAGGGGGCTATATTGTTAAAAGGAACATCTTCAAATAAAAACTACACGGAAGCATTGTGCGAAACTACTTTCTGTTCTGTGCATTCAGCTAACAGAGTTGAAACCTACTTATGATTGAGCAGTTCTGAAACATTCTTTCTGTAGAAACTACAAGTGGACATTCAGAGAGCTAAGGGGCCTACAGTGGCAAAAGGAATATCTTCAAATAAAAACTACACAGAAGCATTCTGCGAAACTTCTTTCTGTTCTGTGCACTCAACTAACAGAGTTGAAACATACTGTTGATAGAGCAGTTCTGAAACACTCTTTCTGTGGAAACTGCAGGTGGACATTCGTAGAGCAAAGGGGCATATAGTGGAAAAAAGAGAATCTCCCAATAAAAACTACACAACAGCATTCTGCGAAACTTCTTTCTGTTCTGTGCATTCAATTAAAAGAGTTGAACCTTACTTTTGATTGAGCAGTTCTGAAACGCTCTTTCTCAAGAAACTGCAAGTGGACATTCGGAGCGCTAAGGGGCCTAGAGTGGAAAAAGGAATATCCTCAAATAAATACTACACAGAAGCATTCTGTGAAACTTCTTTCTGTTCTGTGCATTCAACAAACAGAGTTTAACCTTACATTTGATTGAGCTGTTCTGAAACACTCTTTCTGTAGTAACTGCAGCTGGAGAGTCAGAGCGCCAAGAGGCCTATAGTGGAAAAAGAAATATCTTCCAATAAAACTAAACAGATGCATTCTGCGAAGCTTCTTTCTGTCCTGTGCATTCAACTAACAGAGTTTAACCTTAATTTTGATTGAGCTGTTCTGAAACACTCTTTCTGTAGAAACTGCAAGGGGACCTTCCGAGCGCTAAGTGGACTATAGTGGAAAAAGATGTATCTTCAAATTAAAACTACACAGAAGCATTGTGCAAAACTTCTTTATGTTCTGTACATTCAAGTAAAGGAGTTAAAGCTTACTTTTGATTGAGCAGTTCTGAAACATTCTTTCTGTAGAAACTGCAAGTGGATATTTGGACCCTTAAGGGGCCAACAGTGTAAAAAGGAATATGTTCAAATAAAAACTACACCGAAGCATTGGGCGAAACTACTTTCTGTTCTGTGCACTCAACTAACAGAGTTGAAGCATACTGCTGATTGAGCAGTTCTGAAACACTCTTTCTGTAGAAACTGCAAGTGGGCATTCAGAGAGCTAACGGGCCTACAGTGGAAAAAGGAATATCTTCAAGTAAACACTATACAGAAGCATTCTGAGAAACTTCTTTCTGTTCTGTGCATTCAAATAACAGAGTTTAACAATACTTTTGATTGAGCTGTTCTGAAACTCTTTCTGTAATAACTGCATTGGAGATTCGGAGCACTAAGGGGCGTATAGTGGAAAAAGGAATATCTTCCAACAAAACTACACAGGAGCAGTCTGCGAAACTTCTTTCTGTTCTGTGCATTCAAGTAACAGTGTTTATCATTAATTTTGATTGAGCAGTTCTGAAACACTCTCTCTGTAGAAACTGCAAGTGGACATACGGAGCGCTAAGCGGCCTATAGTGGAAAAAGAGATATCTTCAAATAAAAACTACACAGAAGCATTGTGCCAATTTACTTTCTGTTCTCTGCATTCAACTAAGAGCGTTGAACACTATATTTGATTGAGCAGTTCTGAAACTCTCTTTCTGTAGGAAGTGCAAGTCGACATTCGGAGCACTAAGGGGCCTGTACTGGAGAAAGTAACATCTTCAAATACAAAGTAAACAGAAGCATTCTGGGAAACTTTTTCTGTTCTGTGCATTCAACTAACGGAGTTGAAGTTTACCTTTGATTCAGCAGCTCTGAAACACTCTTTCTGTAGAAACTGCAAGTGGACATTCCTTGCGCTAAAGGGCCTATTGTGGAAAAAGGAATATCCTCAAATTAACAACTACACAGAAGCATTCTGCGAAACTTCTTTCTGTTCTGTGCATTCAACTAACGGAGTTGAAGTTTACCTTTGAGTCAGCAGCTCTGAAACACTCTTTCTGTAGAAACTGAAGTGGACATTCCTAGTGCTAAGGGACCTATAGTAAAAAAAGGAGTATCCTCAAATAAAAACTACACAGAATCATTCTGTGAAACATCGTTCTGTTCTGTGCATTCAACTAACAGAGTTTAAACTTAATTTTGATTGAGCTGTTCTGAAACACTCTTTCTGTAGAAACTACAAGTGGACATTCCGAGCGCTAAGTGGCCTATAGTGGAAAAAGATATATCTGCAAATTAAAACTACACAGAAGCATTGTGCAAAACATCTTTATGTTCTGTACATTCAACTAAAGGAGTTAAACCTTACTTTGGATTTAGCAGTTCAGAAACATTCTTTCTGTAGAAACTGCAAGTGGACATTCGAAGCGCTAAGGGGGCTATAGTGTTAAAAGGAACATCTTCAAATAAAAACTACACGGAAGCATTGTGCGAAACTACTTTCTGTTCTGTGCATTCAACTAACAGAGTTGAAACCTACTTTTGATTGAGCAGTTCTGAATCATTCTTTCGGTAGAAACTACAAGTGGACATTCAGAGAGCTAAGGGGCCTACAGTGGCAAAAGGAATATCTTCAATTAAAAACTACACAGAAGCATTCTGCGAAAATTCTTTCTGTTCTGTGCATTCAACTAACAGAGTTGAAACATACTGTTGATAGAGCAGTTCTGAAACACTCTTTCTGTGGAAACTGCAGGTGGGCAATTGTAGAGCAAAGGGGCATATAGTGGAAAAAGGAGAATCTTCCAATAAAAACTACACAGCAGCAATCTACGAAACTTCTTTCTTTTCTGTGCATTGAATTAAAAGAGTTGAACCTTACTTTTGATTGAGCAGTTGTGAAACGCTCTTTCTGTAGAAACCGCAAGTGGACTTTCCGAGCGCTAAGTGGCCTATAGTGGAAAAAGATGTATCTTCAAATTAAAACTACAGAGAAGCATTGTGCAAAACTTCTTTATGTTCTGTATATTCAAGTAAAGGAGTTAAAGCTTACTTTTGATTGAGCAGTTCTGAAACATTCTTTCTGTAGAAACTGCAAGTGGATATTCGGACCCCTAAGGGGCCAACAGTGGAAAAAGGAATATGTTCAAATAAAAACTACACAGAAGCATTGTGCGAAACTACTTTCTCTTCTGTGCACTCAACTAACAGAGTTGAAACATACTGCCGATTGAGCAGTTCTGAAACACTCTTTCTGTAGAAACTGCAAGTGTACATTCAGAGAGCTAACGGGCCTACAGTGGAAAAAGGAATATCTTCAAGAAAAAACTATACAGAAGCAATCTGAGAAACTTCTTTCTGTTCTGTGCATTCAAATAACAGAGTTTAATCTTACTTTTGATTGAGCTGTTCTGAAACACTCTTTCTGTAGTAACTGCAATTGGAGATTCGGAGCACTAAGGGGCACATAGTGGAAAAAGGAATATCTTCCAACAAAACTACACAGGAGCAGTCTGCGAAACTTCTTTCTGTTCTGTGCATTCAAGTAACAGTGTTTAACATTAATTTTGATTGAGCTGTTCTGAAACACTCTTTCTGTAGAAACTGCAAGTGTACATACAGAGCGCTAAGCGGCCTATAGTGGAAAAAGGGATATCTTCAAATAAAAACTACACAGAAGCATTGTGCCAAATTACTTTCTGTTCTGTGCATTCAACTAAGAGCGTTGAACACTATATTTGATTGAGCAGTTCTGAAACTCTCTTTCTGTAGGAAGTGCAAGTTGACATTCGAAGCACTAAGGGGCCTGTACTGGAGAAAGTAACATCTTCAAATACAAAGTAAACAGAAGCATTCTGGGAAACTTTTTCTGTTCTGTGCATTCAACAAACGGATTTGAAGTTTACCTTTGATTCAGCAGCTCTGAAACACTCTTTCTGTAGAAACAGCAAGTGGACATTCCTAGCGCTAAAGGGCCTATAGTGGAAAAAGGAATATCCTCAAATTAACAACTACACAGAAGCATTCTGCGAAACTTCTTTCTGTTCTGTGCATTCAACTAACGGAGTTGAAGTTTACCTTTGAGTCAGCAGCTCTGAAACACTCTTTCTGTAGAAACTGCAATTGGACATTCCTAGCGCTAAGGGACCTATAGTGGAAAAAGGAATATCCTCAAATAAAAACTACACAGAATCATTCTGTGAAACATCGTTCTGTTCTGTGCATTCAACTAACAGAATTTAAACTTAATTTTGATTGAGCTGTTCTGAAACACTCTTTCTGTAGAAACTGCAAGCGGACATTCCGAGCGCTAAGTGGCCTATAGTGGAAAAAGATATATCTGCCAATTAAAACTACACAGAAGCATTGTGCAAAAGTTCTTTATGTTCTGTACATTCAACTAAAGGAGTTAAAGCTTACTTTTAATTTAGCAGTTCGGAAACATTCTTTCTGTAGAAACTGCAAGTGGACATTCGAAGCGCTAAGGGGGCTATAGTGTTAAAAGGAACATCTTCAAATAAAAACTACAGGGAAGCATTGTGTGAAACTACTTTCTGATCTGTGCATTCAACTAACAGAGTTGAAACCTACTTTTGATTGAGCAGTTCTGAAACATTCTTTCGGTAGAAACTACAAGTGGACATTCAGAGAGATAAGGGGCCTACAGTGGCAAAAGGAATATCTTCAAATAAAAACTACACTGAAGCATTCTGCGAAACTTCTTTCTGTTCTGTGCACTCAACAAACAGAGTTTAAACAAACTGTTGATAGAGCAGTTCTGAAACTCTCTTTCTGTGGAAACTGCAGGTGGACAATTGCAGAGCAAAGGGGCATATAGTGGAAAAAGGAGAATCTTCCAATAAAAACTACACAGCAGCATTCTACGAAACTTCTTTCTGTTCTGTGCATTCAATTAAAAGAGTTGAACCTTACTTTTGATTGAGCAGTTCTGAAACGCTGTTTTTGTAGAAACTGCAAGTGGACATTCGGAGCGCTAAGGGGCCTAGAGTGGAAAAAGGAATATCCTCAAATAAATACTACACAGAAGCATTCTGTGAAACTTCTTTCTGTTCTGTGCATTCAACAAACAGAGTTTAACCTTACATTTGATTGAGCTGTTCTGAAACACTCTTTCTGTAGTAACTGCAGCTGGAGAGTCAGAGCGCCAAGAGGCCTATAGTGGAAAAAGAAGTATCTTCAAATAAAACTAAACAGATGCATTCTGCGAAGCTTCTTTCTGTTCTGTGCATTCAACTAACAGAGTTTAACCTTAATTTTGATTGAGCTGTTCTGAAACACTCTTTCTGTAGAAACTGCAAGTGGACCTTCCGAGCGCTAAGTGGGCTATAGTGGAAAAAGATGTATCTTCAAATTAAAACTACACAGAAGCATTGTGCAATACTTCTTTATGTTCTGTACATTCAAGTAAAGGAGTTAAAGCTTACTTTTGATTGAGCAGTTCTGAAACATTCTTTCTGTAGAAACTGCAAGTGGATATTCGCACCCCTAAGGGGCCAACAGTGTAAAAAGGAATATGTTCAAATAAAAACTACACAGAAGCATTGTGCGAAACTACTTTCTGTTCTGTGCACTCAACTAACAGAGTTGAAGCATACTGCCGATTGAGCAGTTCTGAAACACTCTTTCTGTAGAAACTGCAAGTGGGCATTCAGAGAGCTAACGGGCCTACAGTGGAAAAAGGAATATCTTCAAGTAAAAACAATACAGAAGCATTCTGAGAAACTTCTTTCTGTTCTGTGCATTCAAATAACAGAGTTTAAACTTACTTTTGATTGAGCTGTTCTGAAACACTCTTTCTGTAGTAACTGCAATTGGAGATTCGGAGCACTAAGGGGCATATAGGGGAAAAAGGAATATCTTCCAACAAAACTACACAGGAGCAGTCTGCGAAACTTCTTTCTGTTCTGTGCATTCAAGTAACAGTGTTTAACATTAATTTTGATTGAGCTGTTCTGAAACACTCTTTCTGTAGAAACTGCAAGTGGACATACGGAGCGCTAAGCGGCCTATAGTGGAAAAAGGGATATCTTCAAATAAAAACTACACAGAAGCATTGTGCCAAATTACTTTCTGTTCTGTGCATTCAACTAAGAGCGTTGAACACTATATTTCATTGAGCAGTTCTGAAACTCTCTTTCTGTAGGAAGTGTAAGTCGACATTCGGAGCACTAAGGGGCCTGTACTGGAGAAAGTAACATCTTCAAATACAAAGTAAACAGAAGCATTCTGGGAAACTTTTTCTGTTCTGTGCATTCAACTAACGGAGTTGAAGTTTACCTTTGATTCAGCAGCTCTGAAACACTCCTTCTGTAGAAACTGCAAGTGGACATTCCTAGCGCTAAAGGGCCTATAGTGGAAAAAGGAATATCCTCAAATTCACAACTACACAGAAGCATTCTTCGAAACTTCTTTCTGTTCTGTGCATTCAACTAACGGAGTTGAAGTTTACCTTTGAGTCAGCAGCTCTGAAACACTCTTTCTGTAGAAACTGCAATTGGACATTCCTAGCGCTAAGGGACATATAGTGGAAAAAGGAATATCCTCAAATAAAAACTACAGAGAATCATTCTGTGAAACATCGTTCTGTTCTGTGCATTCAACTAACAGAGTTTAAACTTAATTTTGATTGAGCTGTTCTGAAACACTCTTTCTGTAGAAACTGCAAGTGGACATATGGAGCGCTAAGTGGCCTATAGTGGAAAAAGATATATCTGCAAATTAAAAGTACACAGAAGCATTGCGCAAAACTTCTTTATGTTCTGTACATTCAACTAAAGGAGTTAAAGCTTACTTTTAATTTAGCAGTTCGGAAACATTCTTTCTGTAGAAACTCCAAGTGGACATTCGAAGCGCTAAGGGGGCTATAGTGTTAAAAGGAACATCTTCAAATAAAAACTACACGGAAGCATTGTGCGAAACTACTTTCTGTTCTGTGCATTCAACTAACAGAGTTGAAACCTACTTTTGATTGAGCAGTTCTGAAACATTCTTTCGGTAGAACCTACAAGTGGACATTCAGAGAGCTAAGGGACCTACAGTGGCAAAAGGAATATCTTCAAATAAAAACTACACAGAAGCATTCTGCGAAACTTCTTTCTGTTCTGTGCACTCAACTAACAGAGTTGAAACATACTGTTGATAGAGCAGTTCTGAAACACTCTTTCTGTGGAAACTGCAGGTGGACATTCGCAGAGCAAAGGGGCATATAGTGGAAAAAGGAGAATCTTCCAACAAAAACTACACAGCAGCATTCTGCGAAACTTCTTTCTATTCTGTGCATTCAATTAAAAGAGTTGAACCTTACTTTTGATTGAGCAGTTCTGAAACGCTCTTTCTGTAGAAACTGCAAGTGGACATTCGGAGCGCTAAGGGGCCTATAGTGGAAAAAGTAATATCTTCAAATAAAACTACACAGAAGCATTCTGCGAAGCTTCTTTCTGTTCTGTGCATTCAACTAACAGAGTTTAACCTTAATTTTGATTGAGCTGTTCTGAAACACTTTTTCTGTAGAAACTGCAAGTGGACCTCCCGAGCGCTTATTGGGCTATAGTGGAAAAAGATGTATCTTCAAATTAAAACTACACAGAAGCATTGTGCAATACTTCTTTATGTTCTGTACATTCAAGTAAAGGAGTTAAAGCTTACTTTTGATTGAGCAGTTCTGAAACATTCTTTCTGTAGAAACTGCAAGTGGATATTCGCACCCCTAAGGGGCCAACAGTGGAAAAAGGAATATGTTCAAATAAAAACTACACAGAAGCATTGTGCGAAACTACTTTCTGTTCTGTGCACTCAACTAACAGAGTTGAAGCATACTGCCGATTGAGCAGTTCTGAAACACTCTTTCTGTAGAAACTGCAAGTGGGCATTCAGAGAGCTAACGGGCCTACAGTGGAAAAAGGAATATCTTCAAGTAAAAACTATACAGAAGCATTCTGAGAAACTTCTTTCTGTTCTGTGCATTCAAATAACAGAGTTTAACCTTACTTTTGATTGAGCTGTTCTGAAACACTCTTTCTGTAGTAACTGCAATTGGAGATTCGGAGCACTAAGGGGCATATAGGGGAAAAAGGAATATCTTCCAACAAAACAACACAGGAGCAGTCTGCGAAACTTCTTTCTGTTCTGTGCATTCAAGTAACAGTGTTTAACATTAATTTTGATTGAGCTGTTCTGAAACACTCTTTCTGTAGAAACTGCAAGTGGACATATGGAGCGCTAAGCGGCGTATAGTGGAAAAAGAGATATCTTCAAATAAAAACTACACAGAAGCATTGTGCCAAATTACTTTCTGTTCTGTGCATTCAACTAAGAGCGTTGAACACTATATTTGATTGAGCAGTTCTGAAACTCTCTTTCTGTAGGAAGTGCAAGTCGACATTCGGAGCACTAAGGGGCCTATAGTGGAAAAAGTAATATCTTCAAAGAAAACTACACAGAAGCATTCTGCTAAGCTTCTTTCTGTTCTGTGCATTCAACTAACAGAGTTTAACCTTAATTTTGATTGAGCTGTTCTGAAACACTCTTTCTGTAGAAACTGCAAGTGGACCTTCCGAGCGCTAAGTGGGCTATAGTGGAAAAAGATGTATCTTCAAATTAAAACTACACAGAAGCATTGTGCAATACTTCTTTATGTTCTGTACATTCAAGTAAAGGAGTTAAAGCTTACTTTTGATTGAGCAGTTCTGAAACATTCTTTCTGTAGAAACTGCAAGTGGATATTCGGACCCCTAAGGGGCCAACAGTGGAAAAAGGAATATGTTCAAATAAAAACTACACAGAAGCATTGTGCGAAACTACTTTCTGTTCTGCGCACTCAACTAACAGAGTTGAAGCATACTGCCGATTGAGCAGTTCTGAAACACTCTTTCTGTAGAAACTGCAAGTGGGCATTCAGAGAGCTAACGGGCCTACAGTGGAAAAAGGAATATCTTCAAGTAAAAACTATACAGAAGCATTCTGAGAAACTTCTTTCTGTTCTGTGCATTCAAATAACAGAGTTTAAACTTACTTTTGATTGAGCTGTTCTGAAACACTCTTTCTGTAGTAACTGCAATTGGAGATTCGGAGCACTAAGGGGCATATAGGGGAAAAAGGAATATCTTCCAACAAAACTACACTGGAGCAGTCTGCGAAACTTCTTTCTGTTCTGTGCATTCAAGTAACAGTGTTTAACATTAATTTTGATTGAGCTGTTCTGAAACACTCTTTCTGTAGAAACTGCAAGTGGACATACGGAGCGCTAAGCGGCCTATAGTGGAAAAAGGGATATCTTCAAATAAAAACTACACAGAAGCATTGTGCCAAATTACTTTCTGTTCTGTGCATTCAACTAAGAGCGTTGAACACTATATTTGAGCAGTTCTGAAACTCTCTTTATGTAGGAAGTGTAAGTCGACATTCGGAGCACTAAGGGGCCTGTACTGGAGAAAGTAACATCTTCAAATACAAAGTAAACAGAAGCATTCTGGGAAACTTTTTCTGTTCTGTGCATTCAACTAACGGAGTTGAAGTTTACCTTTGATTCAGCAGCTCTGAAACACTCTTTCTGTAGAAACTGCAAGTGGACATTCCTAGCGCTAAAGGGCCTATAGTGGAAAAAGGAATATCCTCAAATTAACAACTACACAGAAGCATTCTGCGAAACTTCTTTCTGTTCTGTGCATTCAACTAACGGAGTTGAAGTTTACCTTTGAGTCAGCAGCTCTGAAACACTCTTTCAGTAGAGACTGCAAGTGGACATTCCTAGCGCTAAGGGACCTATAGTGGAAAAAGGAATATCCTCAAATAAAACTACACAGAATCATTCTGTGAAACATCGTTCTGTTCTGTGCATTCAACTAACAGAGTTTAAACTTAATTTTGATTGAGCTGTTCTGAAACACTCTTTCTGTAGAAACTGCAAGTGGACATTCCGAGCGCTAAGTGGCCTATAGTGGAAAAAGTTATATCTGCAAATTAAAACTACACAGAAGCATTGCGCAAAACTTCTTTATGTTCTGTACATTCAACTAAAGGAGTTAAAGCTTACTTTTAATTTAGCAGTTCGGAAACATTCTTTCTGTAGAAACTGCAAGTGGACATTCGAAGCGCTAAGGGGGCTATAGTGTTAAAAGGAACATCTTCAAATAAAAACTACACGGAAGCATTGTGCGAAACTACTTTCTGTTCTGTGCATTCCACTAACAGAGTTGAAACCTACTTTTGATTGAGCAGTTCTGAAACATTCTTTCGGTAGAAACTCAAGTGGACATTCAGAGAGCTAAGGGGCCTACAGTGGCAAAAGGAATATCTTCAAATAAAAACTACACAGAAGCATTCTGCGAAACTTCTTTCTGTTCTGTGCACTCAACTAACAGAGTTGAAACATACTGTTGATAGAGCAGTTCTGAAACACTCTTTCTGTGGAAACTGCAGGTGGACATTCGCAGAGCAAAGGGGCATATAGTGGAAAAATTAGAATCTTCCAATAAAAACTACACAGCAGCATTCTGCGAAACTTCTTTCTATTCTGTGCATTCAATTAAAAGAGTTGAAACTTACTTTTGATTGAGCAGTTCTGAAACGCTCTTTCTGTAGAAACTGCAAGTGGACATTCGGAGCGCTAACGGGCCTATAGTGGAAAAAGGAATATCTTCAAATAAAACTACACAGAAGCATTCTGCGAAGCTTCTTTCTGTTCTGTGCATTCAACTAACAGAGTTTAACCTTAATTTTGATTGAGCTGTTCTGAAACACTCTTTCTGTAGAAACTGCAAGTGGACCTTCCGAGCGCTAAGTGGGCTATAGTGGAAAAAGATGTATCTTCAAATTAAAACTACACAGAAGCATTGTGCAATACTTCTTTATGTTCTGTACATTCAAGTAAAGGAGTTAAAGCTTACTTTTGATTGAGCAGTTCTGAAACATTCTTTCTGTAGAAACTGCAAGTGGATATTCGGACCCCTAAGGGGCCAACAGTGGAAAAAGGAATATGTTCAAATAAAAACTACACAGAAGAATTGTGCGAAACTACTTTCTGTTCTGTGCACTCAACTAACAGAGTTGAAGCATACTGCCGATTGAGCAGTTCTGAAACACTCTTTCTGTAGAAACTGCAAGTGGGCATTCAGAGAGCTAACAGGCCTACAGTGGAAAAAGGAATATCTTCAAGTAAAAACTATACAGAAGCATTCTGAGAAACTTCTTTCTGTTCTGTGCATTCAAATAACAGAGTTTAAACTTACTTTTGATTGAGCTGTTCTGAAACACTCTTTCTGTAGTAACTGCAATTGGAGATTCGGAGCACTAAGGGGCATATAGGGGAAAAAGGAATATCTTCCAACAAAACTACACAGGAGCAGTCTGCGAAACTTCTTTCTGTTCTGTGCATTCAAGTAACAGTGTTTAACATTAATTTTCATTGAGCTGTTCTGAAACACTCTTTCTGTAGAAACTGCAAGTGGACATACGGAGCGCTAAGCGGCCTATAGTGGAAAAAGGTATATCTTCAAATAAAAACTACACAGAAGCATTGTGCCAAATTACTTTCTGTTCTGTGCATTCAACTAAGAGCGTTGAACACTATATTTGATGGAGCAGTTCTGAAACTCTCTTTCTGTAGGAAGTGTAAGTCGACATTCGGAGCACTAAGGGGCCTGTACTGGAGAAAGTAACATCTTCAAATACAAAGTAAACAGAAGCATTCTGGGAAACTTTTTCTGTTCTGTGCATTCAACTAACGGAGTTGAAGTTTAGCTTTGATTCAGCAGCTCTGAAACCCTCTTTCTGTAGAAACTGCAAGTGGACATTCCTAGCGCTAAAGGGCCTATAGTGGAAAAAGGAATATCCTCAAATTCACAACTACACAGAAGCATTCTGCGAAACTTCTTTCTGTTCTGTGCATTCAACTAACGGAGTTGAAGTTTACCTTTGAGTCAGCAGCTCTGAAACACTCTTTCTGTAGAAACTGCAAGTGGACATTCCTAGCGCTAAGGGACCTATAGTGGAAAAAGGAATATCCTCAAATAAAAACTACACAGAATCATTCTGTGAAACATCGTTCTGTTCTGTGCATTCAACTAACAGGGTTTAAACTTAATTTTGATTGAGCTGTTCTGAAACACTCTTTCTGTAGAACCTGCAAGTGGACATTCCGAGCGCTAAGTGGCCTATAGTGGAAAAAGATATATCTGCAAATTAAAAGTACACAGAAGCATTGCGCAAAACTTCTTTATGTTCTGTACATTCAACTAAAGGAGTTAAAGCTTACTTTTAATTTAGCAGTTCGGAAACATTCTTTCTGTAGAAACTGCAAGTGGACATTCGAAGCGCTAAGGGGGCTATAGTGTTAAAAGGAACATCTTCAAATAAAAACTACACGGAAGCATTGTGCGAAACTACTTTCTGTTCTGTGCATTCAACTAACAGAGTTGAAACCTACTTTTGATTGAGCAGTTTTGAAACATTCTTTCGGTAGAAACTACAAGTGGACATTCAGAGAGCTAAGGGGCCTACAGTGGCTAAAGGAATATCTTCAAATAAAAACTACACAGAAGCATTCTGCAAAACTTCTTTCTGTTCTGTGCACTCAACTAACAGAGTTGAAACATACTGTTGACAGAGCAGTTCTGAAACACTCTTTCTGTGGAAACTGCAGGTGGACATTCGTAGAGCAAAGGGGCATATAGTGGAAAAAGGAGAATATTCCAATAAAAACTACACAGCAACATTCTGCGAAACTTCTTTCCGTTCTGTGCATTCAATTAAAAGAGTTGAACCTTACTTTTGATTGAGCAGTTCTGAAACGCTCTTTCTGTAGAAACTGCAAGTGGACATTCGGAGCGCTATGGGGCCTATAGTGGAAAAAGGAATATCGTCAAATAAAACTACACAGAAGCCTTCTGCGAAGCTTCTTTCTGTTCTGTGCATTCAACTAACAGAGTTTAACCTTAATTTTGATTGAGCTGTTCTGAAACACTCTTTCTGTAGAAACTGCAAGTGGACCTCCCGAGCGCTAAGTGGGCTCTAGTGGAAAAAGAGGTATTTTCAAATTAAAACTACACAGAAGCATTGTGCAAAACTTCTTTATGTTCTGTACATTCAAGTAAAGGAGTTAAAGCTTACTTTTGATTGAGCAGTTCTGAAACATTCTTTCTGTAGAAACTGCAAGTGCATATTCGGACCCCTAAGGGGCCAACAGTGGAAAAAGTAATATGTTCAAATAAAAACTACACAGAAGCATTGTGCGAAACTACTTTCTGTTCTGTGCACTTAACTAACAGAGTTGAAGCATACTGCCGATTTAGCAGTTCTGAAACACTCTTTCTGTAGAAGCTGCAAGTGGGCATTCAGAGAGCTAACGGGCATACAGTGGAAAAAGGAATATCTTCAAGTAAAAACTATACAGAAGCATTCTCAGAAACTTCTTTCTGTTCTGTGCATTCAAATAACAGAGTTTAACCTTACTATTGATTGAGCTGTTCTGAAACACTCTTTCTGTAGTAACTGCAATTGGAGATTCGGAGCACTAAGGGGCATATAGGGGAAAAAGGAATATCTTCCAACAAAACTACACAGGAGCAGTCTGCGAAACTTCTTTCTGTTCTGTGCATTCAAGTAACAGTGTTTAACATTAATTTTCATTGAGCTGTTCTGAAACACTCTTTCTGTAGAAACTGCAAGTGGACATACGGAGTGCTAAGCGGCCTATAGTGGAAAAAGGGATATCTTCAAATAAAAACTACACAGAAGCATTGTGCCAAATTACTTTCTGTTCTGTGCATTCAACTAAGAGCGTTGAACACTATATTTGATTGAGCAGTTCTGAAACTCTCTTTCTGTAGGAAGTGTAAGTCGACATTCGGAGCACTAAGGGGCCTGTACTGGAGAAAGTAACATCTTCAAATACAAAGTAAACAGAAGCATTCTGGGAAACTTTTTCTGTTCTGTGCATTCAACTAACGGAGTTGAAGTTTAGCTTTGATTCAGCAGCTCTGAAACACTCTTTCTGTAGAAACTGCAAGTGGACATTCCTAGCTCTAAAGGGCCTATAGTGGAAAAAGGAATATCCTCAAATTCACAACTACACAGAAGCATTCTGCGAAACTTCTTTCTGTTCTGTGCATTCAACTAACGGAGTTGAAGTTTACCTTTGAGTCAGCAGCTCTGAAACACTCTTTCTGTAGAAACTGCAAGTGGACATTCCTAGCGCTAAGGGACCTATAGTGGAAAAAGGAATATCCTCAAATAAAAACTACACAGAATCATTCTGTGAAACATCGTTCTGTTCTGTGCATTCAACTAACAGGGTTTAAACTTAATTTTGATTGAGCTGTTCTGAAACACTCTTTCTGTAGAAACTGCAAGTGGACATTCCGAGCGCTAAGTGGCCTATAGTGGAAAAAGATATATCTGCAAATTAAAACTACACAGAAGCATTGCGCAAAACTTCTTTATGTTCTGTACATTCAACTAAAGGAGTTAAAGCTTACTTTTAATTTAGCAGTTCGGAAACATTCTTTCTGTAGAAACTGCAAGTGGACATTCGAAGCGCTAAGGGGGCTATAGTGTTAAAAGGAACACCTTCAAATAAAAACTACACGGAAGCATTGTGCGAAACTACTTTCTGTTCTGTGCATTCAACTAACAGAGTTGAAACCTACTTTTGATTGAGCAGTTATGAAACATTCTTTCGGTAGAAACTACAAGTGGACATTCAGAGAGCTAAGGGGCCTACAGTGGCTAAAGGAATATCTTCAAATAAAAACTACACAGAAGCATTCTGCAAAACTTCTTTCTGTTCTGTGCACTCAACTAACAGAGTTGAAACATACTGTTGACAGAGCAGTTCTGAAACACTCTTTCTGTGGAAACTGCAGGTGGACATTCGTAGAGCAAAGGGGCATATAGTGGAAAAAGGAGAATATTCCAATAAAAACTACACAGCAACATTCTGCGAAACTTCTTTCCATTCTGTGCATTCAATTAAAAGAGTTGAACCTTACTTTTGATTGAGCAGTTCTGAAACGCTCTTTCTGTAGAAACTGCAAGTGGACATTCGGAGCGCTATGGGGCCTATAGTGGAAAAAGGAATATCGTCAAATAAAACTACACAGAAGCATTCTGCGAAGCTTCTTTCTGTTCTGTGCATTCAACTAACAGAGTTTAACCTTAATTTTGATTGAGCTGTTCTGAAACACTCTTTCTGTAGAAACTGCAAGTGGACCTCCCGAGCGCTAAGTGGGCTCTAGTGGAAAAAGAGGTATTTTCAAATTAAAACTACACAGAAGCATTGTGCAAAACTTCTTTATGTTCTGTACATTCAAGTAAAGGAGTTAAAGCTTACTTTTGATTGAGCAGTTCTGAAACATTCTTTCTGTAGAAACTGCAAGTGCATATTCGGACCCCTAAGGGGCCAACAGTGGAAAAAGTAATATGTTCAAATAAAAACTACACAGAAGCATTGTGCGAAACTACTTTCTGTTCTGTGCACTTAACTAACAGAGTTGAAGCATACTGCCGATTTAGCAGTTCTGAAACACTCTTTCTGTAGAAACTGCAAGTGGGCATTCAGAGAGCTAACGGGCCTACAGTGGAAAAAGGAATATCTTCAAGTAAAAACTATACAGAAGCATTCTCAGAAACTTCTTTCTGTTCTGTGCATTCAAATAACAGAGTTTAACCTTACTTTTGATTGAGCTGTTCTGAAACACTCTTTCTGTAATAACTGCAATTGGAGATTCGGAGCACTAAGGGGCATATAGGGGAAAAAGGAATATCTTCCAACAAAACTACACAGGAGCAGTCTGCGAAACTTCTTTCTGTTCTGTGCATTCAAGTAACAGTGTTTAACATTAATTTTGATTGAGCTGTTCTGAAACACTCTTTCTGTAGAAACTGCAAGTGGACATATGGAGCGCTAAGCGGCGTATAGTGGAAAAAGAGATATCTTCAAATAAAAACTACACAGAAGCATTGTGCCAAATTACTTTCTGTTCTGTGCATTCAACTAAGAGCGTTGAACACTATATTTGATTGAGCAGTTCTGAAACTCTCTTTCTGTAGGAAGTGCAAGTCGACATTCGGAGCACTAAGGGGCCTATAGTGGAAAAAGTAATATCTTCAAATAAAACTACACAGAAGCATTCTGCGAAGCTTCTTTCTGTTCTGTGCATTCAACTAACAGAGTTTAACCTTAATTTTTATTGAGCTGTTCTGAAACACTCTTTCTGTAGAAACTGCAAGTGGACCTTCCGAGCGCTAAGTGGGCTATAGTGGAAAAAGATGTATCTTCAAATTAAAACTACACAGAAGCATTGTGCAATACTTCTTTATGTTCTGTACATTCAAGTAAAGGAGTTAAAGCTTACTTTTGATTGAGCAGTTCTGAAACATTCTTTCTGTAGAAACTGCAAGTGGATATTCGGACCCCTAAGGGGCCAACAGTGGAAAAAGGAATATGTTCAAATAAAAACTACACAGAAGCATTGTGCGAAACTACTTTCTGTTCTGTGCACTCAACTAACAGAGTTGAAGCATACTGCCGATTGAGCAGTTCTGAAACACTCTTTCTGTAGAAACTGCAAGTGGGCATTCAGAGAGCTAACGGGCCTACAGTGGAAAAAGGAATATCTTCAAGTAAAAACTATACAGAAGCATTCTGAGAAACTTCTTTCTGTTCTGTGCATTCAAATAACAGAGTTTAAACTTACTTTTGATTGAGCTGTTCTGAAACACTCTTTCTGTAGTAACTGCAATTGGAGATTCGGAGCACTAAGGGGCATATAGGGGAAAAAGGAATATCTTCCAACAAAACTCCACAGGAGCAGTCTGCGAAACTTCTTCCTGTTCTGTGCATTCAAGTAACAGTGTTTAACATTAATTTTGATTGAGCTGTTCTGAAACACTCTTTCTGTAGAAACTGCAAGTGGACATACGGAGCGCTAAGCGGCCTATAGTGGAAAAAGGGATATCTTCAAATAAAAACTACACAGAAGCATTGTGCCAAATTACTTTCTGTTCTGTGCATTCAACTAAGGGCGTTGAACACTATATTTGATTGAGCAGTTCTGAAACTCTCTTTATGTAGGAAGTGTAAGTCGACATTCGGAGCACTAAGGGGCCTGTACTGGAGAAAGTAACATCTTCAAATACAAAGTAAACAGAAGCATTCTGGGAAACTTTTTCTGTTCTGTGCATTCAACTAACGGAGTTGAAGTTTACCTTTGATTCAGCAGCTCTGAAACACTCTTTCTGTAGAAACTGCAAGTGGACATTCCTAGCGCTAAAGGGCCTATAGTGGAAAAAGGAATATCCTCAAATTAACAACTACACAGAAGCATTCTGCGAAACTTCTTTCTGTTCTGTGCATTCAACTAACGGAGTTGAAGTTTACCTTTGAGTCAGCAGCTCTGAAACACTCTTTCTGTAGAGACTGCAAGTGGACATTCCTAGCGCTAAGGGACCTATAGTGGAAAAAGGAATATCCTCAAATAAAAACTACACAGAATCATTCTGTGAAACATCGTTCTGTTCTGTGCATTCAACTAACAGAGTTTAAACTTAATTTTGATTGAGCTGTTCTGAAACACTCTTTCTGTAGAAACTGCAAGTGGACATTCCGAGCGCTAAGTGGCCTATAGTGGAAAAAGATATATCTGCAAATTAAAACTACACAGAAGCATTGCGCAAAACTTCTTTATGTTCTGTACATTCAACTAAAGGAGTTAAAGCTTACTTTTAATTTAGCAGTTCGGAAACATTCTTTCTGTAGAAACTGCAAGTGGACATTCGAAGCGCTAAGGGGGCTATAGTGTTAAAAGGAACATCTTCAAATAAAAACTACACGGAAGCATTGTGCGAAACTACTTTCTGTTCTGTGCATTCCACTAACAGAGTTGAAACCTACTTTTGATTGAGCAGTTCTGAAACATTCTTTCGGTAGAACCTCAAGTGGACATTCAGAGAGCTAAGGGGCCTACAGTGGCAAAAGGAATATCTTCAAATAAAAACTACACAGAAGCATTCTGCGAAACTTCTTTCTGTTCTGTGCACTCAACTAACAGAGTTGAAACATACTGTTGATAGAGCAGTTCTGAAACACTCTTTCTGTGGAAACTGCAGGTGGACATTCGCAGAGCAAAGGGGCATATAGTGGAAAAAGGAGAATCTTCCAATAAAAACTACACAGCAGCATTCTGCGAAACTTCTTTCTATTCTGTGCATTCAATTAAAAGAGTTGAAACTTACTTTTGATTGAGCAGTTCTGAAACGCTCTTTCTGTAGAAACTGCAAGTGGACATTCGGAGCGCTAACGGGCCTATAGTGGAAAAAGGAATATCTTCAAATAAAACTACACAGAAGCATTCTGCGAAGCTTCTTTCTGTTCTGTGCATTCAACTAACAGAGTTTAACCTTAATTTTGATTGAGCTGTTCTGAAACACTCTTTCTGTAGAAACTGCAAGTGGACCTTCCGAGCGCTAAGTGGGCTATAGTGGAAAAAGTTGTATCTTCAAATTAAAACTACACAGAAGCATTGTGCAATACTTCTTTATGTTCTGTACATTCAAGTAAATGAGTTAAAGCTTACTTTTGATTGAGCAGTTCTGAAACATTCTTTCTGTAGAAACTGCAAGTGGATATTCGGACCCCTAAGGGGCCAACAGTGGAAAAAGGAATATGTTCAAATAAAAACTACACAGAAGAATTGTGCGAAACTACTTTCTGTTCTGTGCACTCAACTAACAGAGTTGAAGCATACTGCCGATTGAGCAGTTCTGAAACACTCTTTCTGTAGAAACTGCAAGTGGGCATTCAGAGAGCTAACGGGCCTACAGTGGAAAAAGGAATATCTTCAAGTAAAAACTATACAGAAGCATTCTGAGAAACTTCTTTCTGTTCTGTGCATTCAAATAACAGAGTTTAAACTTACTTTTGATTGAGCTGTTCTGAAACACTCTTTCTGTAGTAACTGCAATTGGAGATTCGGAGCACTAAGGGGCATATAGGGGAAAAAGGAATATCTTCCAACAAAACTACACAGGAGCAGTCTGCGAAACTTCTTTCTGTTCTGTGCATTCAAGTAACAGTGTTTAACATTAATTTTCATTGAGCTGTTCTGAAACACTCTTTCTGTAGAAACTGCAAGTGGACATACGGAGCGCTAAGCGGCCTATAGTGGAAAAAGGGATATCTTCAAATAAAAACTACACAGAAGCATTGTGCCAAATCACTTTCTGTTCTGTGCATTCAACTAAGAGCGTTGAACACTATATTTGATTGAGCAGTTCTGAAACTCTCTTTCTGTAGGAAGTGTAAGTCGACATTCGGAGCACTAAGGGGCCTGTACTGGAGAAAGTAACATCTTCAAATACAAAGTAAACAGAAGCATTCTGGGAAACTTTTTCTGTTCTGTGCATTCAACTAACGGAGTTGAAGTTTAGCTTTGATTCAGCAGCTCTGAAACACTCTTTCTGTAGAAACTGCAAGTGGACATTCCTAGCGCTAAAGGGCCTATAGTGGAAAAAGGAATATCCTCAAATTCACAACTACACAGAAGCATTCTGCGAAACTTCTTTCTGTTCTGTGCATTCAACTAACGGAGTTGAAGTTTACCTTTGAGTCAGCAGCTCTGAAACACTCTTTCTGTAGAAACTGCAAGTGGACATTCCTAGCGCTAAGGGACCTATAGTGGAAAAAGGAATATCCTCAAATAAAAACTACACAGAATCATTCTGTGAAACATCGTTCTGTTCTGTGCATTCAACTAACAGGGTTTAAACTTAATTTTGATTGAGCTGTTCTGAAACACTCTTTCTGTAGAAACTGCAAGTGGACATTCCGAGCGCTAAGTGGCCTATAGTGGAAAAAGATATATCTGCAAATTAAAAGTACACAGAAGCATTGCGCAAAACTTCTTTATGTTCTGTACATTCAACTAAAGGAGTTAAAGCTTACTTTTAATTTAGCAGTTCGGAAACATTCTTTCTGTAGAAACTGCAAGTGGACATTCGAAGCACTAAGGGGGCTATAGTGTTAAAAGGAACATCTTCAAATAAAAACTACACGGAAGCATTGTGCGAAACTACTTTCTGTTCTGTGCATTCAACTAACAGAGTTGAAACCTACTTTTGATTGAGCAGTTCTGAAACATTCTTTCGGTAGAAACTACAAGTGGACATTCAGAGAGCTAAGGGGCCTACAGTGGCTAAAGGAATATCTTCAAATAAAAACTACACAGAAGCATTCTGCAAAACTTCTTTCTGTTCTGTGCACTCAACTAACAGAGTTGAAACATACTGTTGACAGAGCAGTTCTGAAACACTCTTTCTGTGGAAACTGCAGGTGGACATTCGTAGAGCAAAGGGGCATATAGTGGAAAAAGGAGAATATTCCAATAAAAACTACACAGCAACATTCTGCGAAACTTCTTTCCGTTCTGTGCATTCAATTAAAAGAGTTGAACCTTACTTTTGATTGAGCAGTTCTGAAACGCTCTTTCTGTAGAAACTGCAAGTGGACATTCGGAGCGCTATGGGGCCTATAGTGGAAAAAGGAATATCTTCAAATAAAACTACACAGAAGCCTTCTGCGAAGCTTCTTTCTGTTCTGTGCATTCAACTAACAGAGTTTAACCTTAACTTTGATTGAGCTGTTCTGAAACACTCTTTCTGTAGAAACTGCAAGTGGACCTTCCGAGCGCTAAGTGGGCTCTAGTGGAAAAAGATGTATTTTCAAATTAAAACTACACAGAAGCATTGTGCAAAACTTCTTTATGTTCTGTACATTCAAGTAAAGGAGTTAAAGCTTACTTTTGATTGAGCAGTTCTGAAACATTCTTTCTGTAGAAACTGCAAGTGAATATTCGGACCCCTAAGGGGCCAACAGTGGAAAAAGTAATATGTTCAAATAAAAACTACACAGAAGCATTGTGCGAAACTACTTTCTGTTCTGTGCACTTAACTAACAGAGTTGAAGCATACTGCCGATTTAGCAGTTCTGAAACACTCTTTCTGTAGAAACTGCAAGTGGGCATTCAGAGAGCTAACGGGCCTACAGTGGAAAAAGGAATATCTTCAAGTAAAAACTATACAGAAGCATTCTCAGAAACTTCTTTCTGTTCTGTGCATTCAAATAACAGAGTTTAACCTTACTTTTGATTGAGCTGTTCTGAAACACTCTTTCTGTAATAACTGCAATTGGAGATTCGGAGCACTAAGGGGCATATAGGGGAAAAAGGAATATCTTCCAACAAAACTACACAGGAGCAGTCTGCGAAACTTCTTTCTGTTCTGTGCATTCAAGTAACAGTGTTTAACATTAATTTTGATTGGGCTGTTCTGAAACACTCTTTCTGTAGAAACTGCAAGTGGACATATGGAGCGCTAAGCGGCGTATAGTGGAAAAAGAGATATCTTCAAATAAAAACTACACAGAAGCATTGTGCCAAATTACTTTCTGTTCTGTGCATTCAACTAAGAGCGTTGAACACTATATTTGATTGAGCAGTTCTGAAACTCTCTTTCTGTAGGAAGTGCAAGTCGACATTCGGAGCACTAAGGGGCCTATAGTGGAAAAAGAAATATCTTCAAATAAAACTACACAGAAGCATTCTGCGAAGCTTCTTTCTGTTCTGTGCATTCAACTAACAGAGTTTAACCTTAATTTTGATTGAGCTGTTCTGAAACACTCTTTCTGTAGAAACTGCAAGTGGACCTTCCGAGCGCTAAGTGGGCTATAGTGGAAAAAGATGTATCTTCAAATTAAAACTACACAGAAGCATTGTGCAATACTTCTTTATGTTCTGTACATTCAAGTAAAGGAGTTAAAGCTTACTTTTGATTGAGCAGTTCTGAAACATTCTTTCTGTAGAAACTGCAAGTGGATATTCGGACCCCTAAGGGGCCAACAGTGGAAAAAGGAATATGTTCAAATAAAAACTACACAGAAGCATTGTGCGAAACTACTTTCTGTTCTGTGCACTCAACTAACAGAGTTGAAGCATACTGCCGATTGAGCAGTTCTGAAACACTCTTTCTGTAGAAACTGCAAGTGGGCATTCAGAGAGCTAACGGGCCTACAGTGGAAAAAGGAATATCTTCAAGTAAAAACTATACAGAAGCATTCTGAGAAACTTCTTTCTGTTCTGTGCATTCAAATAACAGAGTTTAAACTTACTTTTGATTGAGCTGTTCTGAAACACTCTTTCTGTAGTAACTGCAATTGGAGATTCGGAGCACTAAGGGGCATATAGGGGAAAAAGGAATATCTTCCAACAAAACTACACAGGAGCAGTCTGCGAAACTTCTTTCTGTTCTGTGCATTCAAGTAACAGTGTTTAACATTAATTTTGATTGAGCTGTTCTGAAACACTCTTTCTGTAGAAACTGCAAGTGGACATACGGAGCGCTAAGCGGCCTATAGTGGAAAAAGGGATATCTTCAAATAAAAACTACACAGAAGCATTGTGCCAAATTACTTTCTGTTCTGTGCATTCAACTAAGAGCGTTGAACACTATATTTGATTGAGCAGTTCTGAAACTCTCTTTCTGTAGGAAGTGTAAGTCGACATTCGGAGCACTAAGGGGCCTGTACTGGAGAAAGTAACATCTTCAAATACAAAGTAAACAGAAGCATTCTGGGAAACTTTTTCTGTTCTGTGCATTCAACTAACGGAGTTGAAGTTTACCTTTGATTCAGCAGCTCTGAAACACTCTTTCTGTAGAAACTGCAAGTGGACATTCCTAGCGCTAAAGGGCCTATAGTGGAAAAAGGAATATCCTCAAATTAACAACTACACAGAAGCATTCTGCGAAACTTCTTTCTGTTCTGTGCATTCAACTAACGGAGTTGAAGTTTACCTTTGAGTCAGCAGCTCTGAAACACTCTTTCTGTAGAAACTGCAAGTGGACATTCCTAGCGCTAAGGGACCTATAGTGGAAAAAGGAATATCCTCAAATAAAAACTACACAGAATCATTCTGTGAAACATCGTTCTGTTCTGTGCATTCAACTAACAGAGTTTAAACTTAATTTTGATTGAGCTGTTCTGAAACACTCTTTCTGTAGAAACTGCAAGTGGACATTCCGAGCGCTAAGTGGCCTATAGTGGAAAAAGATATATCTGCAAATTAAAACTACACAGAAGCATTGCGCAAAACTTCTTTATGTTCTGTACATTCAACTAAAGGAGTTAAAGCTTACTTTTAATTTAGCAGTTCGGAAACATTCTTTCTGTAGAAACTGCAAGTGGACATTCGAAGCGCTAAGGGGGCTATAGTGTTAAAAGGAACATCTTCAAATAAAAACTACACGGAAGCATTGTGCGAAACTACTTTCTGTTCTGTGCATTCCACTAACAGTGTTGAAACCTACTTTTGATTGAGCAGTTCTGAAACATTCTTTCGGTAGAACCTCAAGTGGACATTCAGAGAGCTAAGGGGCCTACAGTGGCAAAAGGAATATC
Organism: Symphalangus syndactylus; assembly: GCF_028878055.3. Taxonomy (NCBI): domain Eukaryota; kingdom Metazoa; phylum Chordata; class Mammalia; order Primates; family Hylobatidae; genus Symphalangus; species Symphalangus syndactylus. The sequence continues at coordinate 50,701,921 of NC_072440.2, forward strand.
TTCAAATAAAAACTACACAGAAGCATTCTGCGAAACTTCTTTTTGTTCTGTGCACTCAACTAACAGAGTTGAAACATACTGTTGATAGAGCAGTTCTGAAACACTCTTTCTGTGGAAACTGCAGGTGGACATTCGCAGAGCAAAGGGGCATATAGTGGAAAAAGGAGAATCTTCCAATAAAAACTACACAGCAGCATTCTGCGAAACTTCTTTCTATTCTGTGCATTCAATTAAAAGAGTTGAAACTTACTTTTGATTGAGCAGTTCTGAAACGCTCTTTCTGTAGAAACTGCAAGTGGACATTCGGAGCGCTAACGGGCCTATAGTGGAAAAAGGAATATCTTCAAATAAAACTACACAGAAGCATTCTGCGAAGCTTCTTTCTGTTCTGTGCATTCAACTAACAGAGTTTAACCTTAATTTTGATTGAGCGGTTCTGAAACACTCTTTCTGTAGAAACTGCAAGTGGACCTTCCGAGCGCTAAGTGGGCTATAGTGGAAAAAGATGTATCTTCAAATTAAAACTACACAGAAGCATTGTGCAATACTTCTTTATGTTCTGTACATTCAAGTAAAGGAGTTAAAGCTTACTTTTGATTGAGCAGTTCTGAAACATTCTTTCTGTAGAAACTGCAAGTGGATATTCGGACCCCTAAGGGGCCAACAGTGGAAAAAGGAATATGTTCAAATAAAAACTACACAGAAGAATTGTGCGAAACTACTTTCTGTTCTGTGCACTCAACTAACAGAGTTGAAGCATACTGCCGATTGAGCAGTTCTGAAACACTCTTTCTGTAGAAACTGCAAGTGGGCATTCAGAGAGCTAATGGGCCTACAGTGGAAAAAGGAATATCTTCAAGTAAAAACTATACAGAAGCATTCTGAGAAACTTCTTTCTGTTCTGTGCATTCAAATAACAGAGTTTAATCTTACTTTTGATTGAGCTGTTCTGAAACACTCTTTCTGTAGTAACTGCAATTGGAGATTCGGAGCACTAAGGGGCATATAGGGGAGAAAGGAATATCTTCCAACAAAACTACACAGGAGCAGTCTGCGAAACTTCTTTCTGTTCTGTGCATTCAAGTAACAGTGTTTAACATTAATTTTCATTGAGCTGTTCTGAAACACTCTTTCTGTAGAAACTGCAAGTGTACATACAGAGCGCTAAGCGGCCTATAGTGGAAAAAGGGATATCTTCAAATAAAAACTACACAGAAGCATTGTGCCAAATTACTTTCTGTTCTGTGCATTCAACTAAGAGCGTTGAACACTATATTTGATTGAGCAGTTCTGAAACTCTCTTTCTGTAGGAAGTGTAAGTCGACATTCGGAGCACTAAGGGGCCTGTACTGGAGAAAGTAACATCTTCAAATACAAAGTAAACAGAAGCATTCTGGGAAATTTTTTCTGTTCTGTGCATTCAACTAACGGAGTTGAAGTTTACCTTTGATTCAGCAGCTCTGAAACACTCTTTCTGTAGAAACTGCAAGTGGACATTCCTAGCGCTAAAGGGCCTATAGTGGAAAAAGGAATATCCTCAAATTCACAACAACACAGAAGCATTCTGCGAAACTTCTTTCTGTTCTGTGCATTCAACTAACGGAGTTGAAGTTTACCTTTGAGTCAGCAGCTCTGAAACACTCTTTCTGTAGAAACTGCAAGTGGACATTCCTAGCGCTAAGGGACCTATAGTGGAAAAAGGAATATCCTCAAATAAAAACTACACAGAATCATTCTGTGAAACATCGTTCTGTTCTGTGCATTCAACTAACAGGGTTTAAACTTAATTTTGATTGAGCTGTTCTGAAACACTCTTTCTGTAGAAACTGCAAGTGGACATTCCGAGCGCTAAGTGGCCTATAGTGGAAAAAGATATATCTGCAAATTAAAACTACACAGAAGCATTGCGCAAAACTTCTTTATGTTCTGTACATTCAACTAAAGGAGTTAAAGCTTACTTTTAATTTAGCAGTTCGGAAACATTCTTTCTGTAGAAACTGCAAGTGGACATTCGAAGCGCTAAGGGGGCTATAGTGTTAAAAGGAACATCTTCAAATAAAAACTACACGGAAGCATTGTGCGAAACTACTTTCTGTTCTGTGCATTCAACTAACAGAGTTGAAACCTACTTTTGATTGAGCAGTTCTGAAACATTCTTTCGGTAGAAACTACAAGTGGACATTCAGAGAGCTAAGGGGCCTACAGTGGCTAAAGGAATATCTTCAAATAAAAACTACACAGAAGCATTCTGCAAAACTTCTTTCTGTTCTGTGCACTCAACTAACAGAGTTGAAACATACTGTTGACAGAGCAGTTCTGAAACACTCTTTCTGTGGAAACTGCAGGTGGACATTCGTAGAGCAAAGGGGCATATAGTGGAAAAAGGAGAATATTCCAATAAAAACTACACAGCAACATTCTGCGAAACTTCTTTCCGTTCTGTGCATTCAATTAAAAGAGTTGAACCTTACTTTTGATTGAGCAGTTCTGAAACGCTCTTTCTCTAGAAACTGCAAGTGGACATTCGGAGCGCTAAGGGGCCTATAGTGGAAAAAGGAATATCCTCAAATAAATACTACACAGAAGCATTCTGTGAAACTTCTTTCTGTTCTGTGCATTCAACAAACAGAGTTTAACCTTATATTTGATTGAGCTCTTCTGAAACACTCTTTCTGTAGTAACTGCAGCTGGAGAGTCAGAGTGCCAAGAGGCCTATAGTGGAAAAAGAAATATCTTCAAATAAAACTACACAGAAGCATTCTGCGAAGCTTCTTTCTGTTCTGTGCATTCAACTAACAGAGTTTAACCTTAATTTTGATTGAGCTGTTCTGAAACACTCTTTCTGTAGAAACTGCAAGTGGACCTTCCGAGCGCTAAGTGGGCTCTAGTGGAAAAAGATGTATTTTCAAATTAAAACTACACAGAAGCATTGTGGAAAACTTCTTTATGTTCTGTACATTCAAGTAAAGGAGTTAAAGCTTACTTTTGATTGAGCAGTTCTGAAACATTCTTTCTGTAGAAACTGCAAGTGCATATTCGGACCCCTAAGGGGCCAACAGTGGAAAAAGGAATATGTTCAAATAAAAACTACACAGAAGCATTGTGCGAAACTACTTTCTGTTCTGTGCACTTAACTAACAGTGTTGAAGCATACTGCCGATTTAGCAGTTCTGAAACACTGTTTCTGTAGAAACTGCAAGTGGGCATTCAGAGAGCTAACGGGCCTACAGTGGAAAAAGGAATATCTTCAAGTAAAAACTATACAGAAGCATTCTCAGAAACTTCTTTCTGTTCTGTGCATTCAAATAACAGAGTTTAACCTTACTTTTGATTGAGCTGTTCTGAAACACTCTTTCTGTAATAACTGCAATTGGAGATTCGGAGCACTAAGGGGCATATAGGGGAAAAAGGAATATCTTCCCACAAAACTACACAGGAGCAGTCTGCGAAACTTCTTTCTGTTCTGTGCATTCAAGTAACAGTGTTTAACATTAATTTTGATTGTGCTGTTCTGAAACACTCTTTCTGTAGAAACTGCAAGTGGACATATGGAGCGCTAAGCGGCGTATAGTAAAAAAAGAGATATCTTCAAATAAAAACTACACAGAAGCATTGTGCCAAATTACTTTCTGTTCTGTGCATTCAACTAAGAGCGTTGAACACTATATTTGATTGAGCAGTTCTGAAACTCTCTTTCTGTAGGAAGTGCAAGTCGACATTCGGAGCACTAAGGGGCCTATAGTGGAAAAAGTAATATCTTCAAATAAAACTACACAGAAGCATTCTGCGAAGCTTCTTTCTGTTCTGTGCATTCAACTAACAGAGTTTAACCTTAATTTTGATTGAGCTGTTCTGAAACACTCTTTCTGTAGAAACTGCAAGTGGACCTTCCGAGCGCTAACTGGGCTATAGTGGAAAAAGATGTATCTTCAAATTAAAACTACACAGAAGCATTGTGCAATACTTCTTTATGTTCTGTACATTCAAGTAAAGGAGTTAAAGCTTACTTTTGATTGAGCAGTTCTGAAACATTCTTTCTGTAGAAACTGCAAGTGGATATTCGCACCCCTAAGGGGCCAACAGTGGAAAAAGGAATATGTTCAAATAAAAACTACACAGAAGCATTGTGCGAAACTACTTTCTGTTCTGTGCACTCAACTAACAGAGTTGAAGCATACTGCCGATTGAGCAGTTCTGAAACACTCTTTCTGTAGAAACTGCAAGTGGGCATTCAGAGAGCTAACGGGCCTACCGTGGAAAAAGGAATATCTTCAAGTAAAAACTATACAGAAGCATTCTGAGAAACTTCTTTCTGTTCTGTGCATTCAAATAACAGAGTTTAAACTTACTTTAGATTGAGCTGTTCTGAAACACTCTTTCTGTAGTAACTGCAATTGGAGATTCGGAGCACTAAGGGGCATATAGGGGAAAAAGGAATATCTTCCAACAAAACTACACAGGAGCAGTCTGCGAAACTTCTTTCTGTTCTGTGCATTCAAGTAACAGTGTTTAACATTAATTTTCATTGAGCTGTTCTGAAACACTCTTTCTGTAGAAACTGCAAGTGGACATACGGAGCGCTAAGCGGCCTATAGTGGAAAAAGGGATATCTTCAAATAAAAACTACACAGAAGCATTGTGCCAAATTACTTTCTGTTCTGTGCATTCAACTAAGAGCGTTGAACACTATATTTGATTGAGCAGTTCTGAAACTCTCTTTCTGTAGGAAGTGTAAGTCGACATTCGGAGCACTAAGGGGCCTGTACTGGAGAAAGTAACATCTTCAAATACAAAGTAAACAGAAGCATTCTGGGAAACTTTTTCTGTTCTGTGCATTCAACTAACGGAGTTGAAGTTTACCTTTGATTCAGCAGCTCTGAAACACTCTTTCTGTAGAAACTGCAAGTGGACATTCCTAGCGCTAAAGGGCCTATAGTGGAAAAAGGAATATCCTCAAATTCACAACTACACAGAAGCATTCTGCGAAACTTCTTTCTGTTCTGTGCATTCAACTAACGGAGTTGAAGTTTACCTTTGAGTCAGCAGCTCTGAAACACTCTTTCTGTAGAAACTGCAAGTGGACATTCCTAGCGCTAAGGGACCAATAGTGGAAAAAGGAATATCCTCAAATAAAAACTACACAGAATCATTCTGTGAAACATCGTTCTGTTCTGTGCATTCAACTAACAGAGTTTAAACTTAATTTTGATGGAGCTGTTCTGAAACACTCTTTCTGTAGAAACTGCAAGTGGACATTCCGAGCGCTAAGTGGCCTATAGTGGAAAAAGATATATCTGCAAATTAAAACTACACAGAAGCATTGTGCAAAACTTCTTTATGTTCTGTACATTCAACTAAAGGAGTTAAAGCTTACTTTTAATTTAGCAGTTCGGAAACATTCTTTCTGTAGAAACTGCAAGTGGACATTCGAAGCGCTAAGGGGGCTATAGTGTTAAAAGGAACATCTTCAAATAAAAACTACACGGAAGCATTGTGCGAAACTACTTTCTGTTCTGTGCATTCAACTAACAGAGTTGAAACCTACTTTTGATTGAGCAGTTCTGAAACATTCTTTCGGTAGAAACTACAAGTGGACATTCAGAGAGCTAAGGGGCCTACAGTGGCAAAAGGAATATCTTCAAATAAAAACTACACAGAAGCATTCTGCGAAACTTCTTTCTGTTCTGTGCACTCTACTAACAGAGTTGAAACATACTGTTGATAGAGCAGTTCTGAAACACTCTTTCTGTGGAAACTGCAGGTGGACATTCGTAGAGCAAAGGGGCATATAGTGGAAAAAGGAGAATCTTCCAATAAAAACTACACAGCAGCATTCTGCGAAACTACTTTCTGTTCTGTGCATTCAATTAAAAGAGTTGAACCTTACTTTTGATTGAGCAGTTCTGAAACGCTCTTTCTCTAGAAACTGCAAGTGGACATTCGGAGCGCTAAGGGGCCTATAGTGGAAAAAGGAATATCCTCAAATAAATACTACACAGAAGCATTCTGTGAAACTTCTTTCTGTTCTGTGCATTCAACAAACAGAGTTTAACCTTATATTTGATTGAGCTCTTCTGAAACACTCTTTCTGTAGTAACTGCAGCTGGAGAGTCAGAGTGCCAAGAGGCCTATAGTGGAAAAAGAAATATCTTCAAATAAAACTACACAGAAGCATTCTGCGAAGCTTCTTTCTGTTCTGTGCATTCAACTAACAGAGTTTAACCTTAATTTTGATTGAGCTGTTCTGAAACACTCTTTCTGTAGAAACTGCAAGTGGACCTTCCGAGCGCTAAGTGGGCTCTAGTGGAAAAAGATGTATTTTCAAATTAAAACTACACAGAAGCATTGTGGAAAACTTCTTTATGTTCTGTACATTCAAGTAAAGGAGTTAAAGCTTACTTTTGATTGAGCAGTTCTGAAACATTCTTTCTGTAGAAACTGCAAGTGCATATTCGGACCCCTAAGGGGCCAACAGTGGAAAAAGGAATATGTTCAAATAAAAACTACACAGAAGCATTGTGCGAAACTACTTTCTGTTCTGTGCACTTAACTAACAGTGTTGAAGCATACTGCCGATTTAGCAGTTCTGAAACACTGTTTCTGTAGAAACTGCAAGTGGGCATTCAGAGAGCTAACGGGCCTACAGTGGAAAAAGGAATATCTTCAAGTAAAAACTATACAGAAGCATTCTCAGAAACTTCTTTCTGTTCTGTGCATTCAAATAACAGAGTTTAACCTTACTTTTGATTGAGCTGTTCTGAAACACTCTTTCTGTAATAACTGCAATTGGAGATTCGGAGCACTAAGGGGCATATAGGGGAAAAAGGAATATCTTCCCACAAAACTACACAGGAGCAGTCTGCGAAACTTCTTTCTGTTCTGTGCATTCAAGTAACAGTGTTTAACATTAATTTTGATTGAGCTGTTCTGAAACACTCTTTCTGTAGAAACTGCAAGTGGACATATGGAGCGCTAAGCGGCGTATAGTAAAAAAAGAGATATCTTCAAATAAAAACTACACAGAAGCATTGTGCCAAATTACTTTCTGTTCTGTGCATTCAACTAAGAGCGTTGAACACTATATTTGATTGAGCAGTTCTGAAACTCTCTTTCTGTAGGAAGTGCAAGTCGACATTCGGAGCACTAAGGGGCCTATAGTGGAAAAAGTAATATCTTCAAATAAAACTACACAGAAGCATTCTGCGAAGCTTCTTTCTGTTCTGTGCATTCAACTAACAGAGTTTAACCTTAATTTTGATTGAGCTGTTCTGAAACACTCTTTCTGTAGAAACTGCAAGTGGACCTTCCGAGCGCTAACTGGGCTATAGTGGAAAAAGATGTATCTTCAAATTAAAACTACACAGAAGCATTGTGCAATACTTCTTTATGTTCTGTACATTCAAGTAAAGGAGTTAAAGCTTACTTTTGATTGAGCAGTTCTGAAACATTCTTTCTGTAGAAACTGCAAGTGGATATTCGCACCCCTAAGGGGCCAACAGTGGAAAAAGGAATATGTTCAAATAAAAACTACACAGAAGCATTGTGCGAAACTACTTTCTGTTCTGTGCACTCAACTAACAGAGTTGAAGCATACTGCCGATTGAGCAGTTCTGAAACACTCTTTCTGTAGAAACTGCAAGTGGGCATTCAGAGAGCTAACGGGCCTACCGTGGAAAAAGGAATATCTTCAAGTAAAAACTATACAGAAGCATTCTGAGAAACTTCTTTCTGTTCTGTGCATTCAAATAACAGAGTTTAAACTTACTTTAGATTGAGCTGTTCTGAAACACTCTTTCTGTAGTAACTGCAATTGGAGATTCGGAGCACTAAGGGGCATATAGGGGAAAAAGGAATATCTTCCAACAAAACTACACAGGAGCAGTCTGCGAAACTTCTTTCTGTTCTGTGCATTCAAGTAACAGTGTTTAACATTAATTTTCATTGAGCTGTTCTGAAACACTCTTTCTGTAGAAACTGCAAGTGGACATACGGAGCGCTAAGCGGCCTATAGTGGAAAAAGGGATATCTTCAAATAAAAACTACACAGAAGCATTGTGCCAAATTACTTTCTGTTCTGTGCATTCAACTAAGAGCGTTGAACACTATATTTGATTGAGCAGTTCTGAAACTCTCTTTCTGTAGGAAGTGTAAGTCGACATTCGGAGCACTAAGGGGCCTGTACTGGAGAAAGTAACATCTTCAAATACAAAGTAAACAGAAGCATTCTGGGAAACTTTTTCTGTTCTGTGCATTCAACTAACGGAGTTGAAGTTTACCTTTGATTCAGCAGCTCTGAAACACTCTTTCTGTAGAAACTGCAAGTGGACATTCCTAGCGCTAAAGGGCCTATAGTGGAAAAAGGAATATCCTCAAATTCACAACTACACAGAAGCATTCTGCGAAACTTCTTTCTGTTCTGTGCATTCAACTAACGGAGTTGAAGTTTACCTTTGAGTCAGCAGCTCTGAAACACTCTTTCTGTAGAAACTGCAAGTGGACATTCCTAGCGCTAAGGGACCAATAGTGGAAAAAGGAATATCCTCAAATAAAAACTACACAGAATCATTCTGTGAAACATCGTTCTGTTCTGTGCATTCAACTAACAGAGTTTAAACTTAATTTTGATTGAGCTGTTCTGAAACACTCTTTCTGTAGAAACTGCAAGTGGACATTAAGAGCGATAAGTGGCCTATAGTGGAAAAAGATAAATCTGCAAATTAAAACTACACAGAAGCATTGTGCAAAACTTCTTTATGTTCTGTACATTCAACTAAAGGAGTTAAAGCTTACTTTTAATTTAGCAGTTCGGAAACATTCTTTCTGTAGAAACTGCAAGTGGACATTCGAAGCGCTAAGGGGGCTATAGTGTTAAAAGGAACATCTTCAAATAAAAACTACACGGAAGCATTGTGCGAAACTACTTTCTGTTCTGTGCATTCAACTAACAGAGTTGAAACCTACTTTTGATTGAGCAGTTCAGAAACATTCTTTCGGTAGAATCTACAAGTGGACATTCAGAGAGCTAAGGGGCCTACAGTGGCAAAAGGAATATCTTCAAATAAAAACTACACAGAAGCATTCTGAGAAACTTCTTTCTGTTCTGTGCACTCTACTAACAGAGTTGAAACATACTGTTGATAGAGCAGTTCTGAAACACTCTTTCTGTGGAAACTGCAGGTGGACATTCGTAGAGCAAAGGGGCATATAGTGGAAAAAGGAGAATCTTCCAATAAAAACTACACAGCAGCATTCTGCGAAACTTCTTTCTGTTCTGTGCATTCAATTAAAAGAGTTGAACCTTACTTTTGATTGAGCAGTTCTGAAACGCTCTTTCTCTAGAAACTGCAAGTGGACATTCGGAGCGCTAAGGGGCCTATAGTGGGAAAAGGAATATCCTCAAATAAATATTACACAGAAGCATTCTGTGAAACTTCTTTCTGTTCTGTGCATTCAACTAACAGAGTTTAACCTTACAGTTGATTGAGCTGTTCTGAAACACTCTTTCGGTAGTAACTGCAGCTGGAGAGTCAGGGCGCCAAGAGGCCTATAGTGGAAAAAGAAATATCTTCAAATAAAACTAAACAGAAGCATTCTGCGAAGCTTCTTTCTGTTCTGTGCATTCAACTAACAGAGTTTAACCTTAATTTTGATTGAGCTGTTCTGAAACACTCTTTCTGTAGAAACTGCAAGTGGACCTTCCGAGCGCTAAGTGGGCTATAGTGGAAAAAGATGTATCTTCAAATTAAAACTACACAGAAGCATTGTGCAAAACTTCTTTATGTTCTGTACATTCAAGTAAAGGAGTTAAAGCTTACTTTTGATTGAGCAGTTCTGAAACATTCTTTCTGTAGAAACTGCAAGTGCATATTCGGACCCCTAAGGGGCCAACAGTGGAAAAAGGAGTATGTTCAAATAAAAACTACACAGAAGCATTGTGTGAAACTACTTTCTGTTCTGTGCACTTAACTAACAGAGTTGAAGCATACTGCCGATTGAGCAGTTCTGAAACACTCTTTCTGTAGAAACTGCAAGTGGGCATTCAGAGAGCTCACGGGCCTACAGTGTAAAAAGGAATATCTTCAAGAAAAAACTATACAGAAGCATTCTGAGAAACTTCTTTCTGTTCTGTGGATTCAAATAACAGAGTTTAACCTTACTTTTGATTGAGCTGTTCTGAAACACTCTTTCTGTAATAACTGCAAGTGGACATATGGAGCGCTAAGTGGCCTGTAGTGGAAAAAGATATATCTGCAAATTAAAACTACACAGAAGCATTGGGCAAAACTTCTTTATGTTCTGTACATTCAACTAAAGGAGTTAAAGCTTACTTTTAATTTAGCAGTTCGGAAACATTCTTTCTGTAGAAACTGCAAGTGGACATTCAAAGCGCTAAGGGGGCTATAGTGTTAAAAGGAACATCTTCAAATAAAAACTACACGGAAGCATTGTGCGAAACTACTTTCTGTTCTGTGCATTCAACTAACAGAGTTGAAACCTACTTTTGATTGAGCAGTTCTGAAACATTCTTTCTGTAGAAAATACAAGTGGACATTCCGAGAGCTAAGGGGCCTACAGTGGCAAAAGGAATATCTTCAAATAAAAAATACACAGAAGCATTCTGCGAAACTTCTTTCTGTTCTGTGCACTCAACTAACAGAGCTGAAACAAACTGTTGATAGAGCAGTTCTGAAACACTCTTTCTGTGGAAACTGCAGGTGGACATTCGTAGAGCAAAGGGGCATATAGTGGAAAAAGGAGAATCTTCCAATAAAAACTACACAGCAGCATTCTACGAAACTTCTTTCTGTTCTGTGCATTCAATTAAAACAGTTGAACCTTACTTTTGATTGAGCAGTTGTGAAACGCTCTTTCTGTAGAAACCGCAAGTGGACTTTCCGAGCGCTAAGTGGCCTATAGTGGAAAAAGATGTATCTTCAAATTAAAACTACAGAGAAGCATTGTGCAAAACTTCTTTAAGTTCTGTACATTCAAGTAAAGGAGTTAAAGCTTACTTTTGATTGAGCAGTTCTGAAACATTCTTTCTGTAGAAACTGCAAGTGGATATTCGGACCCCTAAGGGGCCAACAGTGGAAAAAGGAATATGTTCAAATAAAAACTACACAGAAGCATTGTGCGAAACTACTTTCTATTCTGTGCACTCAACTAACAGAGTTGAAGCATAGTGCCGATTGAGCAGTTCTGAAACACTCTTTCTGTAGAAACTGCAAGTGGACCTTCAGAGAGCTAACGGGCCTACAGTGGAAAAAGGAATATCTTCAAGTAAAAACTAAACAGAAGCATTCTGAGAAACTTCTTTCTGTTCTGTGCATTCAAATAACAGAGTTTAATCTTACTTTTGATTGAGCTGTTCTGAAACACTCTTTCTGTAGTAACTGCAATTGGAGATTCGGAGCACTAAGGGGCACATAATGGAAAAAGGAATATCTTCCAACAAAACTACACAGGAGCAGTCTGCGAAACCTCTTTCTGTTCTGTGCATTCAAGTAACAGTGTTTAACATTAATTTTGATTGAGCTGTTCTGAAACACTCTTTCTGTAGAAACTGCAAGTGCACATATGGAGCGCTAAGTGGCGTATAGTGGAAAAAGAGATATCTTCAAATAAAAACTACACAGAAGCATTGTGCGAAACTACTTTCTGTTCTGTGCATTCAACTAACAGAGTTGAAACCTACTTTTGATTGAGCAGTTCTGAAACATTCTTTCTGTAGAAACTACAAGTGGACATTCAGAGAGCTAAGGGGCCTACAGTGGCAAAAGGAATATCTTCAAATAAAAACTACACAGAAGCATTCTGCGAAACTTCTTACTGTTCTGTGCACTCATCTGACAGAGTTGAAACCAACTGTTGATAGAGCAGTTCTGAAACACTCTTTCTGTGGAAACTGCAGGTGGACATTTGTAGAGCAAAGGGGCATATAGTGGAAAAAGTAGAATCTTCCATTAAAAACTACACAGCAGCATTCTACGAAACTTCTTTCTGTTCTGTGCATTCAATTAAATGAGTTGAACCTTACTTTTGATTGAGCAGTTGTGAAACGCTCTTTCTGTAGAAACTGCAAGTGGACTTTCCGAGCGCTAAGTGGACTATAGTGGAATAAGTTGTATCTTCAAATTAAAACTACAGAGAAGCATTGTGCAAAACTTCTTTAAGTTCTGTACATTCAAGTAAAGGAGTTAAAGCTTACTTTTGATTGAGCAGTTCTGAAACATTCTTTCTGTAGAAACTGCAAGTGGATATTCCGACCCCTAAGGGGCCAACAGTGTAAAAAGGAATATGTTCAAATAAAAACTACACAGAAGCATTGTGCGAAACTACTTTCTGTTCTGTGCACTCAACTAACAGAGTTGAAATATACTGTTGTTTGAGCAGTTCTGAAACACTCTTTCTGTTGAAACTGCAAGTGGACAATCGTAGAGCAAAGGGGCATATAGTGGAAAAAGGAGAATCTTCCAATAATAACTACACAGCAGCATTCTGCGAAACTTCTTTCTGTTCTGTGCATTCAATTAACAGAGTTGAACCTTACTTTTGATTGAGCAGTTCTTAAACGCTGTTTTTGTAGAAACTGCAAGTGGACATTCGGAGCGCTAAGGGGCCTAGAGTGGAAAAAGGAATATCCTCAAATAAATACTACACAGAAGCATTCTGTGAAACTTCTTTCTGTTCTGTGCATTCAACAAACAGAGTTTAACCTTACATTTGATTGAGCTGTTCTGAAACACTCTTTCTGTAGTAACTGCAGCTGGAGAGTCAGAGCGCCAAGAGGCCTATAGTGGAAAAAGAAGTATCTTCAAATAAAACTAAACAGATGCATTCTGCGAAGCTTCTTTCTGTTCTGTGCATTCAACTAACAGAGTTTAACCTTAATTTTGATTGAGCTGTTCTGAAACACTCTTTCTGTAGAAACTGCAAGTGGACCTCCCGAGCGCTAAGTGGGCTATAGTGGAAAAAGATGTATCTTCAAATTAAAACTAAACAGAAGCATTGTGCAATACTTCTTTATGTTCTGTACATTCAAGTAAAGGAGTTAAAGCTTACTTTTGATTGAGCAGTTCTGAAACATTCTTTCTGTAGAAACTGCAAGTGGATATTCGCACCCCTAAGGGGCCAACAGTGTAAAAAGGAATATGTTCAAATAAAAACTACACAGAAGCATTGTGCGAAACTACTTTCTGTTCTGTGCACTCAACTAACAGAGTTGAAGCATACTGCCGATTGAGCAGTTCTGAAACACTCTTTCTGTAGAAACTGCAAGTGGGCATTCAGAGAGCTAACGGGCCTACAGTGGAAAAAGGAATATCTTCAAGTAAAAACTATACAGAAGCATTCTGAGAAACTTCTTTCTGTTCTGTGCATTCAAATAACAGAGTTTAAACTTACTTTTGATTGAGCTGTTCTGAAACACTCTTTCTGTAGTAACTGCAATTGGAGATTCGGAGCACTAAGGGGCATATAGGGGAAAAAGGAATATCTTCCAACAAAACTACACAGGAGCAGTCTGCGAAACTTCTTTCTGTTCTGTGCATTCAAGTAACAGTGTTTAACATTAATTTTGATTGAGCTGTTCTGAAACACTCTTTCTGTAGAAACTGCAAGTGGACATACGGAGCGCTAAGCGGCCTATAGTGGAAAAAGGGATATCTTCAAATAAAAACTACACAGAAGCATTGTGCCAAATTACTTTCTGTTCTGTGCATTCAACTAAGAGCGTTGAACACTATATTTGATTGAGCAGTTCTGAAACTCTCTTTCTGTAGGAAGTGTAAGTCGACATTCGGAGCACTAAGGGGCCTGTACTGGAGAAAGTAACATCTTCAAATACAAAGTAAACAGAAGCATTCTGGGAAACTTTTTCTGTTCTGTGCATTCAACTAACGGAGTTGAAGTTTACCTTTGATTCAGCAGCTCTGAAACACTCTTTCTGTAGAAACTGCAAGTGGACATTCCTAGCGCTAAAGGGCCTATAGTGGAAAAAGGAATATCCTCAAATTAACAACTAAACAGAAGCATTCTGCGAAACTTCTTTCTGTTCTGTGCATTCAACTAACGGAGTTGAAGTTTACCTTTGAGTCAGCAGCTCTGAAACACTCTTTCTGTAGAAACTGCAAGTGGACATTCCTAGCGCTAAGGGACCTATAGTGGAAAAAGGAATATCCTCAAATAAAAACTACACAGAATCATTCTGTGAAACATCGTTCTGTTCTGTGCATTCAACTAACAGAGTTTAAACTTAATTTTGATTGAGCTGTTCTGAAACACTCTTTCTGTAGAAACTGCAAGTGGACATTCCGAGCGCTAAGTGGCCTATAGTGGAAAAAGATATATCTGCAAATTAAAACTACACAGAAGCATTGCGCAAAACTTCTTTATGTTCTGTACATTCAACTAAAGGAGTTAAAGCTTACTTTTAATTTAGCAGTTCGGAAACATTCTTTCTGTAGAAACTGCAAGTGGACATTCGAAGCGCTAAGGGGGCTATAGTGTTAAAAGGAACATCTTCAAATAAAAACTACACGGAAGCATTGTGCGAAACTACTTTCTGTTCTGTGCATTCCACTAACAGAGTTGAAACCTACTTTTGATTGAGCAGTTCTGAAACATTCTTTCGGTAGAACCTCAAGTGGACATTCAGAGAGCTAAGGGGCCTACAGTGGCAAAAGGAATATCTTCAAATAAAAACTACACAGAAGCATTCTGCGAAACTTCTTTTTGTTCTGTGCACTCAACTAACAGAGTTGAAACATACTGTTGATAGAGCAGTTCTGAAACACTCTTTCTGTGGAAACTGCAGGTGGACATTCGCAGAGCAAAGGGGCATATAGTGGAAAAAGGAGAATCTTCCAATAAAAACTACACAGCAGCATTCTGCGAAACTTCTTTCTATTCTGTGCATTCAATTAAAAGAGTTGAAACTTACTTTTGATTGAGCAGTTCTGAAACGCTCTTTCTGTAGAAACTGCAAGTGGACATTCGGAGCACTAACGGGCCTATAGTGGAAAAAGGAATATCTTCAAATAAAACTACACAGAAGCATTCTGCGAAGCTTCTTTCTGTTCTGTGCATTCAACTAACAGAGTTTAACCTTAATTTTGATTGAGCGGTTCTGAAACACTCTTTCTGTAGAAACTGCAAGTGGACCTTCCGAGCGCTAAGTGGGCTATAGTGGAAAAAGATGTATCTTCAAATTAAAACTACACAGAAGCATTGTGCAATACTTCTTTATGTTCTGTACATTCAAGTAAAGGAGTTAAAGCTTACTTTTGATTGAGCAGTTCTGAAACATTCTTTCTGTAGAAACTGCAAGTGGATATTCGGACCCCTAAGGGGCCAACAGTGGAAAAAGGAATATGTTCAAATAAAAACTACACAGAAGAATTGTGCGAAACTACTTTCTGTTCTGTGCAATCAACTAACAGAGTTGAAGCATACTGCCGATTGAGCAGTTCTGAAACACTCTTTCTGTAGAAACTGCAAGTGGGCATTCAGAGAGCTAATGGGCCTACAGTGGAAAAAGGAATATCTTCAAGTAAAAACTACACAGAAGCATTCTGAGAAACTTCTTTCTGTTCTGTGCATTCAAATAACAGAGTTTAATCTTACTTTTGATTGAGCTGTTCTGAAACACTCTTTCTGTAGTAACTGCAATTGGAGATTCGGAGCACTAAGGGGCATATAGGGGAGAAAGGAATATCTTCCAACAAAACTACACAGGAGCAGTCTGCGAAACTTCTTTCTGTTCTGTGCATTCAAGTAACAGTGTTTAACATTAATTTTCATTGAGCTGTTCTGAAACACTCTTTCTGTAGAAACTGCAAGTGTACATACAGAGCGCTAAGCGGCCTATAGTGGAAAAAGGGATATCTTCAAATAAAAACTACACAGAAGCATTGTGCCAAATTACTTTCTGTTCTGTGCATTCAACTAAGAGCGTTGAACACTATATTTGATTGAGCAGTTCTGAAACTCTCTTTCTGTAGGAAGTGTAAGTCGACATTCGGAGCACTAAGGGGCCTGTACTGGAGAAAGTAACATCTTCAAATACAAAGTAAACAGAAGCATTCTGGGAAATTTTTTCTGTTCTGTGCATTCAACTAACGGAGTTGAAGTTTACCTTTGATTCAGCAGCTCTGAAACACTCTTTCTGTAGAAACTGCAAGTGGACATTCCTAGCGCTAAAGGGCCTATAGTGGAAAAAGGAATATCCTCAAATTCACAACTACACAGAAGCATTCTGCGAAACTTCTTTCTGTTCTGTGCATTCAACTAACGGAGTTGAAGTTTACCTTTGAGTCAGCAGCTCTGAAACACTCTTTCTGTAGAAACTGCAAGTGGACATTCCTAGCGCTAAGGGACCTATAGTGGAAAAAGGAATATCCTCAAATAAAAACTACACAGAATCATTCTGTGAAACATCGTTCTGTTCTGTGCATTCAACTAACAGGGTTTAAACTTAATTTTGATTGAGCTGTTCTGAAACACTCTTTCTGTAGAAACTGCAAGTGGACATTCCGAGCGCTAAGTGGCCTATAGTGGAAAAAGATATATCTGCAAATTAAAACTACACAGAAGCATTGCGCAAAACTTCTTTATGTTCTGTACATTCAACTAAAGGAGTTAAAGCTTACTTTTAATTTAGCAGTTCGGAAACATTCTTTCTGTAGAAACTGCAAGTGGACATTCGAAGCGCTAAGGGGGCTATAGTGTTAAAAGGAACATCTTCAAATAAAAACTACACGGAAGCATTGTGCGAAACTACTTTCTGTTCTGTGCATTCAACTAACAGAGTTGAAACCTACTTTTGATTGAGCAGTTCTGAAACATTCTTTCGGTAGAAACTACAAGTGGACATTCAGAGAGCTAAGGGGCCTACAGTGGCTAAAGGAATATCTTCAAATAAAAACTACACAGAAGCATTCTGCAAAACTTCTTTCTGTTCTGTGCACTCAACTAACAGAGTTGAAACATACTGTTGACAGAGCAGTTCTGAAACACTCTTTCTGTGGAAACTGCAGGTGGACATTCGTAGAGCAAAGGGGCATATAGTGGAAAAAGGAGAATATTCCAATAAAAACTACACAGCAACATTCTGCGAAACTTCTTTCCGTTCTGTGCATTCAATTAAAAGAGTTGAACCTTACTTTTGATTGAGCAGTTCTGAAACGCTCTTTCTGTAGAAACTGCAAGTGGACATTCGGAGCGCTATGGGACCTATAGTGGAAAAAGGAATATCTTCAAATAAAACTACACAGAAGCCTTCTGCGAAGCTTCTTTCTGTTCTGTGCATTCAACTAACAGAGTTTAACCTTAATTTTGATTGAGCTGTTCTGAAACACTCTTTCTGTAGAAACTGCAAGTGGACCTTCCGAGCGCTAAGTGGGCTCTAGTGGAAAAAGATGTATTTTCAAATTAAAACTACACAGAAGCATTGTGCAAAACTTCTTTATGTTCTGTACATTCAAGTAAAGGAGTTAAAGCTTACTTTTGATTGAGCAGTTCTGAAACATTCTTTCTGTAGAAACTGCAAGTGCATATTCGGACCCCTAAGGGGCCAACAGTGGAAAAAGGAATATGTTCAAATAAAAACTACACAGAAGCATTGTGCGAAACTACTTTCTGTTCTGTGCACTTAACTAACAGAGTTGAAGCATACTGCCGATTGAGCAGTTCTGAAACACTCTTTCTGTAGAAACTGCAAGTGGGCATTCAGAGAGCTAACGGGCCTACAGTGGAAAAAGGAATATCTTCAAGTAAAAACTATACAGAAGCATTCTGAGAAACTTCTTTCTGTTCTGTGCATTCAAATAACAGAGTTTAACCTTACTTTTGATTGAGCTGTTCTGAAACACTCTTTCTGTAATAACTGCAATTGGAGATTCGGAGCACTAAGGGGCATATAGGGGAAAAAGGAATATCTTCCAACAAAACTACACAGGAGCAGTCTGCGAAACTTCTTTCTGTTCTGTGCATTCAAGTAACAGTGTTTAACATTAATTTTGATTAAGCTGTTCTGAAACACTGTTTCTGTAGAAACTGCAAGTGGACATATGGAGCGCTAAGCGGCGTATAGTGGAAAAAGAGATATCTTCAAATAAAAACTACACAGAAGCATTGTGCCAAATTACTTTCTGTTCTGTGCATTCAACAAAGAGCGTTGAACACTATATTTGATTTAGCAGTTCTGAAACTCTCTTTCTGTAGGAAGTGCAAGTCGACATTCGGAGCACTAATTGGCCTGTACTGGAGAAAGTAACATCTTCAAATACAAAGTAAACAGAAGCATTCTGGGAAACTTCTTTCTGTTCTGTGCATTCAAATAACGGAGTTGAAGTTTACCTTTGATTCAGCAGCTCTGAAACCCTCTTTCTGTAGAAACAGCAAGTGGACATTCCTAGCGCTAAAGGGCCTATAGTGGAAAAAGGAATATCCTCAAATAAATACTACACAGAAGCATTCTGTGAAACTTCTTTCTGTTCTGTGCATTCAACAAACAGAGTTTAACCTTATATTTGATTGAGCTCTTCTGAAACACTCTTTCTGTAGTAACTGCAGCTGGAGAGTCAGAGTGCCAAGAGGCCTATATTGGAAAAAGAAATATCTTCAAATAAAACTACACAGAAGCATTCTGCGAAGCTTCTTTCTGTTCTGTGCATTCAACTAACAGAGTTTAACCTTAATTTTGATTGAGCTGTTCTGAAACACTCTTTCTGTAGAAACTGCAAGTGGACCTTCCGAGCGCTAAGTGGGCTCTAGTGGAAAAAGATGTATTTTCAAATTAAAACTACACAGAAGCATTGTGGAAAACTTCTTTATGTTCTGTACATTCAAGTAAAGGAGTTAAAGCTTACTTTTGATTGAGCAGTTCTGAAACATTCTTTCTGTAGAAACTGCAAGTGCATATTCGGACCCCTAAGGGGCCAACAGTGGAAAAAGGAATATGTTCAAATAAAAACTACACAGAAGCATTGTGCGAAACTACTTTCTGTTCTGTGCACTTAACTAACAGTGTTGAAGCATACTGCCGATTTAGCAGTTCTGAAACACTGTTTCTGTAGAAACTGCAAGTGGGCATTCAGAGAGCTAACGGGCCTACAGTGGAAAAAGGAATATCTTCAAGTAAAAACTATACAGAAGCATTCTCAGAAACTTCTTTCTGTTCTGTGCATTCAAATAACAGAGTTTAACCTTACTTTTGATTGAGCTGTTCTGAAACACTCTTTCTGTAATAACTGCAATTGGAGATTCGGAGCACTAAGGGGCATATAGGGGAAAAAGGAATATCTTCCCACAAAACTACACAGGAGCAGTCTGCGAAACTTCTTTCTGTTCTGTGCATTCAAGTAACAGTGTTTAACATTAATTTTGATTGAGCTGTTCTGAAACACTCTTTCTGTAGAAACTGCAAGTGGACATATGGAGCGCTAAGCGGCGTATAGTAAAAAAAGAGATATCTTCAAATAAAAACTACACAGAAGCATTGTGCCAAATTACTTTCTGTTCTGTGCATTCAACTAAGAGCGTTGAACACTATATTTGATTGAGCAGTTCTGAAACTCTCTTTCTGTAGGAAGTGCAAGTCGACATTCGGAGCACTAAGGGGCCTATAGTGGAAAAAGTAATATCTTCAAATAAAACTACACAGAAGCATTCTGCGAAGCTTCTTTCTGTTCTGTGCATTCAACTAACAGAGTTTAACCTTAATTTTGATTGAGCTGTTCTGAAACACTCTTTCTGTAGAAACTGCAAGTGGACCTTCCGAGCGCTAACTGGGCTATAGTGGAAAAAGATGTATCTTCAAATTAAAACTACACAGAAGCATTGTGCAATACTTCTTTATGTTCTGTACATTCAAGTAAAGGAGTTAAAGCTTACTTTTGATTGAGCAGTTCTGAAACATTCTTTCTGTAGAAACTGCAAGTGGATATTCGCACCCCTAAGGGGCCAACAGTGGAAAAAGGAATATGTTCAAATAAAAACTACACAGAAGCATTGTGCGAAACTACTTTCTGTTCTGTGCACTCAACTAACAGAGTTGAAGCATACTGCCGATTGAGCAGTTCTGAAACACTCTTTCTGTAGAAACTGCAAGTGGGCATTCAGAGAGCTAACGGGCCTACCGTGGAAAAAGGAATATCTTCAAGTAAAAACTATACAGAAGCATTCTGAGAAACTTCTTTCTGTTCTGTGCATTCAAATAACAGAGTTTAAACTTACTTTAGATTGAGCTGTTCTGAAACACTCTTTCTGTAGTAACTGCAATTGGAGATTCGGAGCACTAAGGGGCATATAGGGGAAAAAGGAATATCTTCCAAGAAAACTACACAGGAGCAGTCTGCGAAACTTCTTTCTGTTCTGTGCATTCAAGTAACAGTGTTTAACATTAATTTTCATTGAGCTGTTCTGAAACACTCTTTCTGTAGAAACTGCAAGTGGACATACGGAGCGCTAAGCGGCCTATAGTGGAAAAAGGGATATCTTCAAATAAAAACTACACAGAAGCATTGTGCCAAATTACTTTCTGTTCTGTGCATTCAACTAAGAGCGTTGAACACTATATTTGATTGAGCAGTTCTGAAACTCTCTTTCTGTAGGAAGTGTAAGTCGACATTCGGAGCACTAAGGGGCCTGTACTGGAGAAAGTAACATCTTCAAATACAAAGTAAACAGAAGCATTCTGGGAAACTTTTTCTGTTCTGTGCATTCAACTAACGGAGTTGAAGTTTACCTTTGATTCAGCAGCTCTGAAACACTCTTTCTGTAGAAACTGCAAGTGGACATTCCTAGCGCTAAAGGGCCTATAGTGGAAAAAGGAATATCCTCAAATTCACAACTACACAGAAGCATTCTGCGAAACTTCTTTCTGTTCTGTGCATTCAACTAACGGAGTTGAAGTTTACCTTTGAGTCAGCAGCTCTGAAACACTCTTTCTGTAGAAACTGCAAGTGGACATTCCTAGCGCTAAGGGACCAATAGTGGAAAAAGGAATATCCTCAAATAAAAACTACACAGAATCATTCTGTGAAACATCGTTCTGTTCTGTGCATTCAACTAACAGAGTTTAAACTTAATTTTGATTGAGCTGTTCTGAAACACTCTTTCTGTAGAAACTGCAAGTGGACATTAAGAGCGATAAGTGGCCTATAGTGGAAAAAGATAAATCTGCAAATTAAAACTACACAGAAGCATTGTGCAAAACTTCTTTATGTTCTGTACATTCAACTAAAGGAGTTAAAGCTTACTTTTAATTTAGCAGTTCGGAAACATTCTTTCTGTAGAAACTGCAAGTGGACATTCGAAGCGCTAAGGGGGCTATAGTGTTAAAAGGAACATCTTCAAATAAAAACTACACGGAAGCATTGTGCGAAACTACTTTCTATTCTGTGCATTCAACTAACAGAGTTGAAACCTACTTTTGATTGAGCAGTTCAGAAACATTCTTTCGGTAGAATCTACAAGTGGACATTCAGAGAGCTAAGGGGCCTACAGTGGCAAAAGGAATATCTTCAAATAAAAACTACACAGAAGCATTCTGCGAAACTTCTTTCTGTTCTGTGCACTCTACTAACAGAGTTGAAACATACTGTTGATAGAGCAGTTCTGAAACACTCTTTCTGTGGAAACTGCAGGTGGACATTCGTAGAGCAAAGGGGCATATAGTGGAAAAAGGAGAATCTTCCAATAAAAACTACACAGCAGCATTCTGCGAAACTTCTTTCTGTTCTGTGCATTCAATTAAAAGAGTTGAACCTTACTTTTGATTGAGCAGTTCTGAAACGCTCTTTCTCTAGAAACTGCAAGTGGACATTCGGAGCGCTAAGGGGCCTATAGTGGGAAAAGGAATATCCTCAAATAAATATTACACAGAAGCATTCTGTGAAACTTCTTTCTGTTCTGTGCATTCAACTAACAGAGTTTAACCTTACATTTGATTGAGCTGTTCTGAAACACTCTTTCGGTAGTAACTGCAGCTGGAGAGTCAGGGCGCCAAGAGGCCTATAGTGGAAAAAGAAATATCTTCAAATAAAACTAAACAGAAGCATTCTGCGAAGCTTCTTTCTGTTCTTTGCATTCAACTAACAGAGTTTAACCTTAATTTTGATTGAGCTGTTCTGAAACACTCTTTCTGTAGAAACTGCAAGTGGACCTTCCGAGCGCTAAGTGGGCTATAGTGGAAAAAGATGTATCTTCAAATTAAAACTACACAGAAGCATTGTGCAAAACTTCTTTATGTTCTGTACATTCAAGTAAAGGAGTTAAAGCTTACTTTTGATTGAGCAGTTCTGAAACATTCTTTCTGTAGAAACTGCAAGTGCATATTCGGACCCCTAAGGGGCCAACAGTGGAAAAAGGAGTATGTTCAAATAAAAACTACACAGAAGCATTGTGTGAAACTACTTTCTGTTCTGTGCACTTAACTAACAGAGTTGAAGCATACTGCCGATTGAGCAGTTCTGAAACACTCTTTCTGTAGAAACTGCAAGTGGGCATTCAGAGAGCTCACGGGCCTACAGTGTAAAAAGGAATATCTTCAAGAAAAAACTATACAGAAGCATTCTGAGAAACTTCTTTCTGTTCTGTGGATTCAAATAACAGAGTTTAACCTTACTTTTGATTGAGCTGTTCTGAAACACTCTTTCTGTAATAACTGCAAGTGGACATATGGAGCGCTAAGTGGCCTGTAGTGGAAAAAGATATATCTGCAAATTAAAACTACACAGAAGCATTGGGCAAAACTTCTTTATGTTCTGTACATTCAACTAAAGGAGTTAAAGCTTACTTTTAATTTAGCAGTTCGGAAACATTCTTTCTGTAGAAACTGCAAGTGGACATTCAAAGCGCTAAGGGGGCTATAGTGTTAAAAGGAACATCTTCAAATAAAAACTACACGGAAGCATTGTGCGAAACTACTTTCTGTTCTGTGCATTCAACTAACAGAGTTGAAACCTACTTTTGATTGAGCAGTTCTGAAACATTCTTTCTGTAGAAAATACAAGTGGACATTCCGAGAGCTAAGGGGCCTACAGTGGCAAAAGGAATATCTTCAAATAAAAAATACACAGAAGCATTCTGCGAAACTTCTTTCTGTTCTGTGCACTCAACTAACAGAGCTGAAACAAACTGTTGATAGAGCAGTTCTGAAACACTCTTTCTGTGGAAACTGCAGGTGGACATTCGTAGAGCAAAGGTTCATATAGTGGAAAAAGGAGAATCTTCCAATAAAAACTACACAGCAGCATTCTACGAAACTTCTTTCTGTTCTGTGCATTCAATTAAAAGAGTTGAACCTTACTTTTGATTGAGCAGTTGTGAAACGCTCTTTCTGTAGAAACCGCAAGTGGACTTTCCGAGCGCTAAGTGGCCTATAGTGGAAAAAGATGTATCTTCAAATTAAAACTACAGAGAAGCATTGTGCAAAACTTCTTTAAGTTCTGTACATTCAAGTAAAGGAGTTAAAGCTTACTTTTGATTGAGCAGTTCTGAAACATTCTTTCTGTAGAAACTGCAAGTGGATATTCGGACCCCTAAGGGGCCAACAGTGGAAAAAGGAATATGTTCAAATAAAAACTACACAGAAGCATTGTGCGAAACTACTTTCTATTCTGTGCACTCAACTAACAGAGTTGAAGCATAGTGCCGATTGAGCAGTTCTGAAACACTCTTTCTGTAGAAACTGCAAGTGGACCTTCAGAGAGCTAACGGGCCTACAGTGGAAAAAGGAATATCTTCAAGTAAAAACTAAACAGAAGCATTCTGAGAAACTTCTTTCTGTTCTGTGCATTCAAATAACAGAGTTTAATCTTACTTTTGATTGAGCTGTTCTGAAACACTCTTTCTGTAGTAACTGCAATTGGAGATTCGGAGCACTAAGGGGCACATAATGGAAAAAGGAATATCTTCCAACAAAACTACACAGGAGCAGTCTGCGAAACCTCTTTCTGTTCTGTGCATTCAAGTAACAGTGTTTAACATTAATTTTGATTGAGCTGTTCTGAAACACTCTTTCTGTAGAAACTGCAAGTGCACATATGGAGCGCTAAGTGGCGTATAGTGGAAAAAGAGATATCTTCAAATAAAAACTACACAGAAGCATTGTGCGAAACTACTTTCTGTTCTGTGCATTCAACTAACAGAGTTGAAACCTACTTTTGATTGAGCAGTTCTGAAACATTCTTTCTGTAGAAACTACAAGTGGACATTCAGAGAGCTAAGGGGCCTACAGTGGCAAAAGGAATATCTTCAAATAAAAACTACACAGAAGCATTCTGCGAAACTTCTTACTGTTCTGTGCACTCAACTGACAGAGTTGAAACCAACTGTTGATAGAGCAGTTCTGAAACACTCTTTCTGTGGAAACTGCAGGTGGACATTTGTAGAGCAAAGGGGCATATAGTGGAAAAAGTAGAATCTTCCATTAAAAACTACACAGCAGCATTCTACGAAACTTCTTTCTGTTCTGTGCATTCAATTAAATGAGTTGAACCTTACTTTTGATTGAGCAGTTGTGAAACGCTCTTTCTGTAGAAACTGCAAGTGGACTTTCCGAGCGCTAAGTGGACTATAGTGGAATAAGTTGTATCTTCAAATTAAAACTACAGAGAAGCATTGTGCAAAACTTCTTTAAGTTCTGTACATTCAAGTAAAGGAGTTAAAGCTTACTTTTGATTGAGCAGTTCTGAAACATTCTTTCTGTAGAAACTGCAAGTGGATATTCCGACCCCTAAGGGGCCAACAGTGTAAAAAGGAATATGTTCAAATAAAAACTACACAGAAGCATTGTGCGAAACTACTTTCTGTTCTGTGCACTCAACTAACAGAGTTGAAATATACTGTTGTTTGAGCAGTTCTGAAACACTCTTTCTGTTGAAACTGCAAGTGGACAATCGTAGAGCAAAGGGGCATATAGTGGAAAAAGGAGAATCTTCCAATAATAACTACACAGCAGCATTCTGCGAAACTTCTTTCTGTTCTGTGCATTCAATTAACAGAGTTGAACCTTACTTTTGATTGAGCAGTTCTTAAACGCTGTTTCTGTATAAACTGCAAGTGGACATTCGGAGCGCTAAGGGGCCTATAGTGGGAAAAGGAATATCCTCAAATAAATATTACAAAGAAGCATTCTGTGAAACTTCTTTCTGTTCTGTGCATTCAACTAACAGAGTTTAACCTTACATTTGATTGAGCTGTTCTGAAACACTCTTTCTGTAGTAACTGCAGCTAGAGAGTCAGAGCGCCAAGAGGCCTATAGTGGAAAAAGAAATATCTTCAAATAAAACTACACAGAAGCATTCTGCGAAGCTTCTTTCTGTTCTGTGCATTCAACTAACAGAGTTTAACCTTAATTTTGATTGAGCTGTTCTGAAACACTCTTTCTGTAGAAACTGCAAGTGGACCTTCCGAGCGCTAAGTGGGCTATAGTGGAAAAAGATGTATCTTCAAATTAAAACTACACAGAAGCATTGTGCAAAACTTCTTTATGTTCTGTACATTCAAGTAAAGGTGTTAAAGCTTACTTTTGATTGAGCAGTTCTGAAACATTCTTTCTGTAGGAACTGCAAGTGGATATTCGGACCCCTAAGGGGCCAACAGTGTAAAAAGGAATATGTTCAAATAAAAACTACACAGAAGCATTGGGCGAAACTACTTTCTGTTCTGTGCACTTAACTAACAGGGTTGAAGCATACTGCCGATTGAGCAGTTCTGAAACACTCTTTCTGTAGAAACTGCAAGTGGGCATTCAGAGAGCTAACTGGCCTACAGTGGAAAAAGGAATATCTTCAAGTAAAAACTATACAGAAGCATTCTGAGAAACTTCTTTCTGTTCTGTGCATTCAAATAACAGAGTTTAACCTTACTTTTGATTAAGCTGTTCTGAAACACTCTTTCGGTAGAAACTGCAAGTGGACATACGGAGCGCTAAGCGGCCTATAGTGGAAAAAGGGAGATCTTCAAATAAAAACCACACAGAAGCATTGTGCCAATTTACTTTCTCTTCTGTGCATTCAACTAAGAGCGTTGAACACTATATTTGATTGAGCAGTTCTGAAACTCTCTTTCTGTAGGAAGTGCAAGTCGACATTCGGAGCCCTAAGGGGCCTGTACTGGAGAAAGTAACGTCTTCAAATACAAAGTAAACAGAAGCATTCTGGGAAACTTTTTCTGTTCTGTGCATTCAACTAACGGAGTTGAAGTTTACCTTTGATTCAGCAGCTCTGAAACCCTCTTTCTGTAGAAACTGCAAGTGGACATTCCTAGCGCTAAAGGACCTATAGTGGAAAAAGGAATATCCTCAAATTAACTACACAGAAGCATTCTGCGAAACTTCTTTCTGTTCTGTGCATTCAACTAACGGAGTTGAAGTTTACCTTTGAGTCAGCAGCTCTGAAACACTCTTTCTGTAGAAACTGCAAGTGGACATTCCTAGCGCTAAGGGACCTATAGTGGAAAAAGGAATATCCTCAAATAAAAACTACACAGAATCATTCTGTGAAACATCGTTCTGTTCTGTGCATTCAACTAACAGAGTTTAAACTTAATTTTGATTGAGCTGTTCTGAAACACTCTTTCTGTAGAAACTGCAAGTGGACATTCCGAGCGCTAAGTGGCCTATAGTGGAAAAAGATATATCTGCAAATTAAAAGTACACAGAAGCATTGGGCAAAATTTCTTTATGTTCTGTACATTCAACTAAAGGAGTTAAAGCTTACTTTTAATTTAGCAGTTCGGAAACATTCTTTCTGTAGAAACTGCAAGTGGACATTCGAAGCGCTAAGGGGGCTATAGTGTTAAAAGGAACATCTTCAAATAAAAACTACACGGAAGCATTGTGCGAAACTACTTTCTGTTCTGTGCATTCAACTAACAGAGTTGAAACGTACTTTTGATTGAGCAGTTCTGAAACATTCTTTCTGTAGAAACTGCAAGTGGATAATCGGACCCCTAAGGGGCCAACAGTGTAAAAAGGGATATGTTCCAATAAAAACTACACAGAAGCATTCTGCGAAACTACTTTCTGTTCTGTGCACTTAACTAACAGATTTGAAGCCTACTGCCGATTGAGCAGTTCTGAAACACTCTTTCTGTAGAAACTGCAAGTGGGCATTCAGAGAGCTAACGGGCCTACAGTGGAAAAAGGAATATCTTCAAGTAAAAACTATACAGAAGCATTCTGAGAAACATCTTTCTGTTCTGTGCATTCAAATAACAGAGTTTAACCTTACTTTTGATTGAGCTGTTCTGAAACACTCTTTCTGTAATAACTGCAAGTGGACATATGGAGCGCTATGTGGCCTATAGTGGAAAAAGATATATCTGCAAATTAAAACTACACAGAAGCATTGGGCAAAACTCCTTTATGTTCTGTACATTCAACTAAAGGAGTTAAAGCTTACTTTTGATTTAGCAGTTCGGAAACATTCTTTCTGTAGAAACTGCAAGTGGACATTCGAAGCGCTAAGGGGGCTATAGTGTTAAAAGGAACATCTTCAAAAAAAAACTACACGGAAGCATTGTGCGAAACTACTTTCTGTTCTGTGCATTCAACTAACAGAGTTGAAACCTACTTTTGATTGAGCAGTTCTGAAACATTCTTTCTGTAGAAAATACAAGTGGACATTCCGAGAGCTAAGGGGCCTACAGTGGCAAAAGGAATATCTTCAAATAAAAACTACACAGAAGCATTCTGCGAAACTTCTTTCTGTTCTGTGCACTCAACTAACAGAGCTGAAACAAACTGTTGATAGAGCAGTTCTGAAACACTCTTTCTGTGGAAACTGCAGGTGGACATTCGTAGAGCAAAGGGGCATATAGTGGAAAAGGAGAATCTTCCAATAAAAACTACACAGCAGCATTCTACGAAACTTCTTTCTGTTCTGTGCATTCAATTAAAAGAGTTGAACCTTACTTTTGATTGAGCAGTTGTGAAACGCTCTTTCTGTAGAAACCGCAAGTGGACTTTCCGAGCGCTAAGTGGCCTATAGTGGAAAAAGATGTATCTTCAAATTAAAACTACAGAGAAGCATTGTGCAAAACTTCTTTAAGTTCTGTACATTCAAGTAAAGGAGTTAAAGCTTACTTTTGATTGAGCAGTTCTGAAACATTCTTTCTGTAGAAACTGCAAGTGGATATTCGGACCCCTAAGGGGCCAACAGTGGAAAAAGGAATATGTTCAAATAAAAACTACACAGAAGCATTGTGCGAAACTACTTTCTGTTCTGTGCACTCAACTAACAGAGTTGAAGCATACTGCCGATTCAGCAGTTCTGAAACACTCTTTCTGTAGAAACTGCAAGTGGACATTCAGAGAGCTAACGGGCCTACAGTGGAAAAAGGAATATCTTCAAGTAAAAACTGTACAGAAGCATTCTGAGAAACTTCTTTCTATTCTGTGCATTCAAATAACAGAGTTTAATCTTACTTTTGATTGAGCTGTTCTGAAACACTCTTTCTGTAGTAATTGCAATTGGAGATTCGGAGCACTAAGGGGCACATAATGGAAAAAGGAATATCTTCCAACAAAACTACACAGGAGCAGTCTGCGAAACTTCTTTCTGTTCTGTGCATTCAAGTAACAGTGTTTAACATTAATTTTGATTGAGCTGTCCTGAAACACTCTTTCTGTAGAAACTGCAAGTGTACATACGGAGCGCTAAGCGGCCTATAGTGGAAAAAGGGATATCTTCAAATAAAAACTACACAGAAGCATTGTGCCAAATTACTTTCTGTTCTGTGCACTCAACTAACAGAGTTGAAGCATACTGCCGATTGAGCAGTTTTGAAACACTCTTTCTGTAGAAACTGCAAGTGGACATTCAGAGAGCTAACGGGCCTACAGTGGAAAAAGGAATATCTTCCAGTAAAAACTATACAGAAGCATTCTGAGAAACTTCTTTCTGTTCTGTGCATTCAAATAACAGAGTTTAATCTTACTTTTGATTGAGCTGTTCTGAAACACTCTTTCTGTAGTAACTGCAATTGGAGATTCGGAGCACTAAGGGGCACATAATGGAAAAAGGAATATCTTCCAACAAAACTACACAGGAGCAGTCTGCGAAACTTCTTTCTGTTCTGTGCATTCAAGTAACAGTGTTTAACATTAATTTTGATTGAGCTGTTCTGAAACACTCTTTCTGTAGAAACTGCAAGTGTACATACGGAGCGCTAAGCGGCCTATAGTGGAAAAAGGGATATCTTCAAATAAAAACTACACAGAAGCATTGTGCCAAATTACTTTCTCTTCTGTGCATTCAACTAAGAGCGTTGAACACTATATTTGATTGAGCAGTTCTGAAACTCTCTTTCTGTAGGAAGTGCAAGTCGACATTCGGAGCACAAAGGGGCCTGTGCTGGAGAAAGTAACATCTTCAAATACAAAGTAAACAGAAACATTCTGGGAAACTTCTTTCTGTTCTGTGCATTCAACTAACGGAGTTGAAGTTTACCTTTGATTCAGCAGCTCTGAAACACTCTTTCTGTAGAAACTGCAAGTGGACATTCCTAGCGCTAAAGGGCCTATAGTGGAAAAAGGAATATCCTCAAATTCACAACTACACAGAAGCATTCTGCGAAACTTCTTTCTGTTCTGTGCATTCAACTAACGGAGTTGAAGTTTACCTTTGAGTCAGCAGCTCTGAAACACTCTTTCTGTAGAAACTGCAAGTGGACATTCCTAGCGCTAAGGGACCTATAGTGGAAAAAGGAATATCCTCAAATAAAAACTACACAGAATCATTCTGTGAAACATCGTTCTGTTCTGTGCATTCAACTAACAGAGTTTAAACTTAATTTTGATTGAGCTGTTCTGAAACACTCTTTCTGTAGAAACTGCAAGTGGACATTCCGAGCGCTAAGCGGCCTATAGTGGAAAAAGATATATCTGCAAATTAAAACTACACAGAAGCATTGCGCAAAACTTCTTTATGTTCTGTACATTCAACTAAAGGAGTTAAAGCTTACTTTTAATTTAGCAGTTCGGAAACATTCTTTCTGTAGAAACTGCAAGTGGACATTCGAAGCGCTAAGGGGGCTATAGTGTTAAAAGGAACATCTTCAAATAAAAACTACACGGAAGCATTGTGCGAAACTACTTTCTGTTCTGTGCATTCAACTAACAGAGTTGAAACCTACTTTTGATTGAGCAGTTCTGAAACATTCTTTCGGTAGAAACTACAAGTGGACATTCAGAGAGCTAAGGGGCCTACAGTGGCAAAAGGAATATCTTCAAATAAAAACTACACAGAAGCATTCTGCGAAACTTCTTTCTGTTCTGTGCACTCAACTAACAGAGTTGAAACATACTGTTGATAGAGCAGTTCTGAAACACTCTTTCTGTGGAAACTGCAGGTGGACATTCGTAGAGCAAAGGGGCATATAGTGGAAAAAGGAGAATCTTCCAATAAAAACTACACAGCAGCATTCTGCGAAACTTCTTTCTGTTCTGTGCATTCAATTAAAAGAGTTGAACCTTACTTTTGATTGAGCAGTTCTGAAACGCTCTTTCTCTAGAAACTGCAAGTGGACATTCGGAGCGCTAAGGGGCCTATAGTGGAAAAAGGAATATCCTCAAATAAATACTACACAGAAGCATTCTGTGAAACTTCTTTCTGTTCTGTGCATTCAACAAACAGAGTTTAACCTTACATTTGATTGATTGAGCTGTTCTGAAACACTCTTTCTGTAGTAACTGCAGCTGGAGAGTCAGAGTGCCAAGAGGCCTATAGTGGAAAAAGAAATATCTTCAAATAAAACTACACAGAAGCATTCTGCGAAGCTACTTTCCGTTCTGTGCATTCAACTAACAGAGTTTAACCTTAATTTTGATTGAGCTGTTCTGAAACACTCTTTCTGTAGAAACTGCAAGTGGACTTTCCGAGCGCTAAGAGGGCTATAGTGGAAAAAGATGTATCTTCAAATTAAAACTACACAGAAGCATTGTGCAAAACTTCTTTATGTTCTGTACATTCAAGTAAAGGAGTTAAAGCTTACTTTTGATTGAGCAGTTCTGAAACATTCTTTCTGTAGAAACTGCAAGTGGATATTCGGACCCCTAAGGGGCCAACAGTGTAAAAAGGAATATGTTCAAATAAAAACTACACAGAAGCATTGGGCGAAACTACTTTCTGTTCTGTGCACTTAACTAACAGAGTTGAAGCATACTGCCGATTGAGCAGTTCTGAAACACTCTTTCTGTAGAAACTGAAAGTGGGCATTCAGAGAGCTAACGGGCCTACAGTGGAAAAAGGAATATCTTCAAGTAAAAACTATACAGAAGCATTATGAGAAACTTCTTTCTGTTCTGTGCATTCAAATAACAGAGTTTAACCTTACTTTTGATTGAGCTGTTCTGAAACACTCTTTCTGTAGAAACTGCAAGTGGACATACGGAGCGCTAAGCGGCCTATACTGGAAAAAGGGAGATCTTCAAATAAAAACTACACAGAAGCATTGTGCCAATTTACTTTCTGTTCTGTGCATTCAACTAAGAGCGTTGAACACTATATTTGATTGAGCAGTTCTGAAACTCTCTTTCTGTAGGAAGTGCAAGTCGACATTCGGAGCACAAAGGGGCCTGTGCTGGAGAAAGTAACATCTTCAAATACAAAGTAAACAGAAACATTCTGGGAAACTTCTTTCTGTTCTGTGCATTCAACTAACAGAGTTGAAGTTTACCTTTGATTCAGCAGCTCTGAAACACTCTTTCTGTAGAAAATGCAAGTGGACATTCCTAGCGCTAAAGGGCCTATAGTGGAAAAAGGAATATCCTCAAATTAACAACTACACAGAAGCATTCTGCGAAACTTCTTTCTGTTCTGTGCATTCAACTAACTGAGTTGAAGTTTACCTTTGAGTCAGCAGCTCTGAAACACTCTTTCTGTAGAAACTGCAAGTGGACATTCCTAGCGCTAAGGGACCTATAGTGGAAAAAGGAATATCCTCAAATAAAAACTACACAGAATCATTCTGTGAAACATCGTTCTGTTCTGTGCATTCAACTAACAGAGTTTAAACTTAATTTTGATTGAGCTGTTCTGAAACACTCTTTCTGTAGAAACTGCAAGTGGACATTCCGAGCGCTAAGTGGCCTATAGTGGAAAAAGATATATCTGCAAATTAAAACTACACAGAAGCATTGTGCAAAACTTCTTTATGTTCTGTACATTCAACTAAAGGAGTTAAAGCTTACTTTTAATTTAGCAGTTCGGAAACATTCTTTCTGTAGAAACTGCAAGTGGACATTCGAAGCGCTAAGGGGGCTATAGTGTTAAAAGGAACATCTTCAAATAAAAACTACACGGAAGCATTGTGCGAAACTACTTTCTGTTCTGTGCATTCAACTAACAGAGTTGAAACCTACTTTTGATTGAGCAGTTCTGAAACATTCTTTCGGTAGAAACTACAAGTGGACATTCAGAGAGCTAAGGGGCCTACAGTGGCAAAAGGAATATCTTCAAATAAAAACTACACAGAAGCATTCTGCGAAACTTCTTTCTGTTCTGTGCACTCCACTAACAGAGTTGAAACATACTGTTGATAGAGCAGTTCTGAAACACTCTTTCTGTGGAAACTGCAGGTGGACATTCGTAGAGCAAAGGGGCATAT
Organism: Symphalangus syndactylus; assembly: GCF_028878055.3. Classification (NCBI taxonomy): domain Eukaryota; kingdom Metazoa; phylum Chordata; class Mammalia; order Primates; family Hylobatidae; genus Symphalangus; species Symphalangus syndactylus. Next base: position 50,734,537 of record NC_072440.2, read on the forward strand.
AGTGGAAAAAGGAGAATCTTCCAATAAAAACTACACAGCAGCATTCTGCGAAACTTCTTTCTGTTCTGTGCATTCAATTAAAAGAGTTGAACCTTACTTTTGATTGAGCAGTTCTGAAACGCTCTTTCTGTAGAAACTGCAAGTGGACATTCGGAGCGCTAAGGGGCCTATAGTGGAAAAAGGAATATCCTCAAATAAATACTACACAGAAGCATTCTGTGAAACTTCTTTCTGTTCTGTGCATTCAACAAACAGAGTTTAACCTTACATTTGATTGAGCTGTTCTGAAACACTCTTTCTGTAGTAACTGCAGCTGGAGAGTCAGAGTGCCAAGAGGCCTATAGTGGAAAAAGAAATATCTTCAAATAAAACTACACAGAAGCATTCTGCGAAGCTTCGTTCTGTTCTGTGCATTCAACTAACAGAGTTTAACCTTAATTTTGATTGAGCTGTTCTGAAACACTCCTTCTGTAGAAACTGCAAGTGGACCTTCCGAGCGCTAAGTGGGCTATAGTGGAAAAAGATGTATCTTCAAATTAAAACTACACAGAAGCATTGTGCAAAACTTCTTTATGTTCTGTACATTCAAGTAAAGGAGTTAAAGCTTACTTTTGATTGAGCAGTTCTGAAACATTCTTTCTGTAGAAACTGCAAGTGGATATTCGGACCCCTAAGGGGCCAACAGTGTAAAAAGGAATATTTTCAAATAAAAACTACACAGAAGCGTTGTGCGAAACTACTTTCTGTTCTGTGCACTCAACTAACAGAGTTGAAGTATACTGTTGTTTGAGCAGTTCTGAAACACTCTTTCTGTTGAAACTGCAAGTGGACAATCTAAGAGCAAAGGGGCATATAGTGGAAAAAGGAGAATCTTCCAATAATAACTACACAGCAGCATTCTGCGAAACTTCTTTCTGTTCTGTGCATTCAATAAACAGAGTTGAACCTTACTTTTGATTGAGCAGTTCTGAAACGCTGTTTCTGTATAAACTGCACGTGGACATTCGGAGCGCTAAGGGGCCTATAGTGGAAAAAGGAATATCCTCAAATAAATACTACACAGAAGCATTCTGTGAAACTTCTTTCTGTTCTGTGCATTCAACTAACAGAGTTTAACCTTACATTTGATTGAGCTGTTCTGAAACACTCTTTCTGTAGTAACTGCAGCTGGAGAGTCAGAGCGCCAAGAGGCCTATAGTGGAAAAAGAAACATCTTCAAATAAAACTAAACAGAAGCATTCTGCGAAGCTTCTTTCCGTTCTGTGCATTCAACTAACAGAGTTTAACCTTAATTTTGATTGAGCTGTTCTGAAACACTCTTTCTGTAGAAACTGCAAGTGGACCTTCCGAGCGCTAAGAGGGCTATAGTGGAAAAAGATGTATCTTCAAATTAAAACTACACAGAAGCATTGTGCAAAACTTCTTTATGTTCTGTACATTCAAGTAAAGGAGTTAAAGCTTACTTTTGATTGAGCAGTTCTGAAACATTCTTTCTGTAGAAACTGCAAGTGGATATTCGGACCCCTAAGGGGCCAACACTGTAAAAAGGAATATGTTCAAATAAAAACTACACAGAAGCATTGGGCGAAACTACTTTCTGTTCTGTGCACTTAACTAACAGAGTTGAAGCATACTGCCGATTGAGCAGTTCTGAAACACTCTTTCTGTAGAAACTGCAAGTGGGCATTCAGAGAGCTAACGGGCCTACAGTGGAAAAAGGAATATCTTCAAGTAAAAACTATACAGAAGCATTCTGAGAAACTTCTTTCTGTTCTGTGCATTCAAATAACAGAGTTTAACCTTACTTTTGATTGAGCTGTTCTGAAACACTCTTTCTGTAATAACTGCAATTGGAGATTCGGAGCACTAAGGGGCATATAGGGGAAAAAGGAATATCTTCCAACAAAACACAGGAGCAGTCTGCGAAACTTCTTTCTATTCTGTGCATTCAAGTAACAGTGTTTAACATTAATTTTGATTGAGCTGTTCTGAAACACTCTTTCTGTAGAAACTGCAAGTGGACATATGGAGCGCTAAGTGGCCTATAGTGGAAAAAGATATATCTGCAAATTAAAACTACACAGAAGCATTGTGCAAAACTTCTTTATGTTCTGTACATTCAACTAAAGGAGTTAAAGCTTACTTTTGATTTAGCAGTTCGGAAACATTCTTTCTGTAGCAACTGCAAGTGGACATTCGAAGCGCTAAGGGGGCTATAGTGTTAAAAGGAACATCCTCAAATAAAAACTACACGGAAGCATTGTGCGATACTACTTTCTGTTCTGTGCATTCAACTAACAGAGTTGAAACCTACTTTTGATTGAGCAGTTCTGAAACATTCTTTCTGTAGAAACTACAAGTGGACATTCAGAGAGCTAAGGGGCCTACAGTGGCAAAAGGAATATCTTCAAATAAAAACTACACAGAAGCATTCTGCGAAACTACTTTCTGTTCTGTGCACTCAACTAACAGAGCTGAAACAAACTGTTCATAGAGCAGTTCTGAAACACTCTTTCTGTGGAAACTGCAGGTGGACAATTGTAGAGCAAAGGGGCATATAGTGGAAAAAGGAGAATCTTCCAATAAAAACTACACAGCAGCATTCTACGAAACTTCTTTCTGTTCTGTGCATTCAATTAAAAGAGTTGAACCTTACTTTTGATTGAGCAGTTGTGAAACGCTCTTTCTGTAGAAACCGCAAGTGGACTTTCCGAGCGCTAAGTGGGCTATAGTGGAAAAAGATGTATCTTCAAATTAAAACTACAGAGAAGCATTGTGCAAAACTTCTTTAAGTTCCGTATATTCAAGTAAAGGAGTTAAAGCTTACTTTTGATTGAGCAGTTCTGAAACATTCTTTCTGTAGAAACTGCAAGTGGATATTCGGACCCCTAAGGAGCCAACAGTGGAAAAAGGAATGTGTTCAAATAAAAACTACACAGAAGCATTGTGCGAAACTACTTTCTGTTCTGTGCACTCAACTAACAGAGTTGAAGCATACTGCCGATTGAGCAGTTCTGAAACACTCTTTCTGTAGAAACTGCAAGTGGACATTCAGAGAGCTAACGGGCCTACAGTGGAAAAAGGAATATCTTCAAGTAAAAACTATACAGAAGCATTCTGAGAAACTTCTTTCTGTTCTGTGCATTCAAATAACAGAGTTTAATCTTACTTTTGATTGAGCTGTTCTCAAACACTCTTTCTGTAGTAACTGCAATTGGAGATTCGGAGCACTAAGGGGCACATAATGGAAAAAGGAATATCTTCCAACAAAACTACCCAGGAGCAGTCTGCGAAACTTCTTTCTTTTCTGTGCATTCAACTAACAGTGTTTAACATTAATTTTGATTGAGCAATTCTGAAACACTCTTTCTGTAGAAACTGCAAGTGTACATACGGAGCGCTAAGCGGCCTATAGTGGAAAAAGGGATATCTTCAAATAAAAACTACACAGAAGCATTGTGCCAAACTACTTTCTGTTCTGTGCATTCAACTAAGAGCGTTGAACACTATATTTGATTGAGCAGTTCTGAAACTCTCTTTCTGTAGGAAGTGCAAGTCGACATTCGGGGCACTAAGGGGCCTGTGCTGGAGAAAATAACATCTTCAAATACAAAGTAAACAGAAGCATTCTGGGAAACTTTTTCTGTTCTGTGCATTCAACTAACGGAGTTGAAGTTTACCTTTGAGTCAGCAGCTCTGAAACACTCTTTCTGTAGAAACTGCAAGTGGACATTCCTAGCGCTAAGGGACCTATAGTGGAAAAAGGAATATCCTCAAATAAAAACTACACAGAATCATTCTGTGAAACATCGTTCTGTTCTGTGCATTCAACTAACAGAGTTTAAACTTAATTTTGATTGAGGTGTTCTGAAACACTCTTTCTGTAGAAACTGCAAGTGGACATTCCGAGCGCTAAGTGGCCTATAGTGGAAAAAGATATATCTGCAAATTAAAACTACACAGAAGCATTGGGCAAAACTTCTTTATGTTCTGTACATTCAACTAAAGGAGTTAAAGCTTACTTTTAATTTAGCAGTTCGGAAACATTCTTTCTGTAGAAACTGCAAGTGGACATTCCAAGCGCTAAGGGGGCTATAGTGTTAAAAGGAACATCTTCAAATAAAAACTACACGGAAGCACTGTGCGAAACTACTTTCTGTTCTGTGCATTCAACTAACAGAGTTGAAACCTACTTTTGATTGAGCAGTTCTGAAACATTCTTTCTGTAGAAACTACAAGTGGACATTCAGAGAGCTAAGGGGCCTACAGTGGCAAAAGGAATATCTTCAAATAAAAACTACACAGAAGCATTCTGCGAAACTTCTTTCTGTTCTGTGCACTCAACTAACAGAGTTGAAACAAACTGTTGATAGAGCAGTTCTGAAACACTCTTTCTGTGGAAACTGCAGGTGGACATTCGTAGAGCAAAGGGGCATATAGTGGAAAAAGGAGAATCTTCCAATAAAAACTGCACAGCAGCATTCTGCGAAACTTCTTTCTGTTCTGTGCATTCAATTAAAAGAGTTGAACCTTACTTTTGATTGAGCAGTTCTGAAACGCTGTTTCTGTAGAAACTGCAAGTGGACATTCGGAGCGCTAAGGTGCCTATAGTGGAAAAAGGAATATCCTCAAATAAATACTACACAGAAGCATTCTGTGAAACTTCTTTCTGTTCTGTGCATTCAACAAACAGAGTTTAACCTTACATTTGATTGAGCTGTTCTGAAACACTCTTTCTGTAGTAACTGCAGCTGGAGAGTCAGAGTGCCAAGAGGCCTATAGTGGAAAAAGTAATATCTTCAAAGAAAACTACACAGAAGCATTCTGCGAAGCTTCTTTCTGTTCTGTGCATTCAACTAACAGAGTTTAACATTAATTTTGATTGAGCTGTTCTGAAACACTCTTTCTGTAGAAACTGCAAGTGGACCTTCCGAGCGCTAAGTGGGCTATAGTGGAAAAAGATGTATCTTCAAATTAAAACTACACAGAAGCATTGTGCAAAACTTCTTTATGTTCTGTACATTCAAGTAAAGGAGTTAAAGCTTACTTTGGATTGAGCAGTTCTTAAACATTCTTTCTGTAGAAACTGCAAGTGGATATTCGGACCCCTAAGGGGCCAACAGTGTAAAAAGGAATATGTTCAAATAAAAACTACACAGAAGCATTGTGCGAAACTACTTTCTGTTCTGTGCACTTAAATAACAGAGTTGAAGCATACTGTCGATTGAGCAGTTCTGAAACACTCTGTCTGTAGAAACTGCAAGTGGGCATTCAGAGAGCTAACGGGCCTACATTGGAAAAAGGAATATCTTCAAGTAAAAACTATACAGAAGCATTCTGAGAGACTTCTTTCTGTTCTGTGCATTCAAATAATAGAGTTTAACCTTACTTTTGATTGAGCTGTTCTGAAACGCTCTTTCTGTAATAACTGCAGTTGGAGATTCGGAGCACTAAGGGGCATATAGGGGAAAAAGGAATATCTTCCAACAAAACACAGGAGCAGTCTGCGAAACTTCTTTCTGTTCTGTGCTTTCAAGTAACAGTGTTTAACATTAATTTTGATTGAGCTGTTCTGAAACACTCTTTCTGTAGAAACTGCAAGTGGACATATGGAGCGCTAAGTGGCCTATAGTGGAAAAAGTTATATCTGCAAATTAAAACTACACAGAAGCATTGTGCAAAACTTCTTTATGTTCTGTACATTCAACTAAAGGAGTTAAAGCTTACTTTTGATTTAGCAGTTCGGAAACATTCTTTTTGTAGAAACTGCAAGTGGACATTCGAAGCGCTAAGGGGGCTATAGTGTTAAAAGGAACATCTTCAAATAAAAACTACACGGAAGCATTGTGCGATACTACTTTCTGTTCTGTGCATTCAACTAACAGAGTTGAAACCTACTTTTGATTGAGCAGTTCTGATACATTCTTTCTGTAGAAACTACAAGAGGACATTCAGAGAGCTAAGGGGCCTACAGTGGCAAAAGGAATATCTTCAAATAAAAACTACACAGAAGCATTCTGCGAAACTTCTTTCTGTTCTGTGCACTCAACTAACAGAGCTGAAACAAACTGTTGATAGAGCAGTTCTGAAACACTCTTTCTGTGGAAACTGCAGGTGGACAATTGTAGAGCAAAGGGGCATATAGTGGAAAAAGGAGAATCTTCCAATAAAAACTACACAGCAGCATTCTGTGAAACTTCTTTCTGTTCTGTGCATTCAATTAAAAGAGTTGAAGCTTACTTTTGATTGAGCAGTTGTGAAACGCTCTTTCTGTAGAAACCGCAAGTGGACTTTCCGAGCGCTAAGTGGGCTATAGTGGAAAAAGATGTATCTTCAAATTAAAACTACAGAGAAGCATTGTGCAAAACTTCTTTAAGTTCCGTATATTCAAGTAAAGGAGTTAAAGCTTACTTTTGATTGAGCAGTTCTGAAACATTCTTTCTGTAGAAACTGCAAGTGGATATTCGGACCCCTAAGGAGCCAACAGTGGAAAAAGGAATATGTTCAAATAAAAACTACACAGAAGCATTGTGCGAAACTACTTTCTGTTCTGTGCACTCAACTAACAGAGTTGAAGCATACTGCCGATTGAGCAGTTCTGAAACACTCTTTCTGTAGAAACTGCAAGTGGACATTCAGAGAGCTAACGGGCCTACAGTGGAAAAAGGAATATCTTCAAGTAAAAACTATACAGAAGCATTCTGAGAAACTTCTTTCTGTTCTGTGCATTCAAATAACAGAGTTTAATCTTACTTTTGATTGAGCTGTTCTGAAACACTCTTTCTGTAGTAACTGCAATTGGAGATTCGGAGCACTAAGGGGCACATAATGGAAAAAGGAATATCTTCCAACAAAACTACCCAGGAGCAGTCTGCGAAACTTCTTTCTTTTCTGTGCATTCAAGTAACAGTGTTTAACATTAATTTTGATTGAGCAATTCTGAAACACTCTTTCTGTAGAAACTGCAAGTGTACATACGGAGCGCTAAGCGGCCTATAGTGGAAAAAGGGATATCTTCAAATAAAAACTACACAGAAGCATTGTGCCAAATTACTTTCTGTTCTGTGCATTCAACTAAGAGCGTTGAACACTATATTTGATTGAGCAGTTCTGAAACTCTCTTTCTGTAGGAAGTGCAAGTCGACATTCGGAGCACTAAGGGGCCTGTGCTGGAGAAAATAACATCTTCAAATACAAAGTAAACAGAAGCATTCTGGGAAACTTTTTCTGTTCTGTGCATTCAACTAACGGAGTTGAAGTTACCTTTGATTCAGCAGCTCTGAAACACTCTTTCTGTAGAAACTGCAAGTGGACATTCCTAGCGCTAAAGGGCCTATAGTGGAAAAAGGAATACCCTCAAATTAACAACTACACAGAAGCATTCTGCGAAACTTCTTTCTGTTCTGTGCATTCAACTAACGGAGTTGAAGTTTACCTTTGAGTCAGCAGCTCTGAAACACTCTTTCTGTAGAAACTGCAAGTGGACATTCCTAGCGCTAAGGGACCTATAGTGGAAAAAGGAATATCCTCAAATAAAAACTACACAGAATCATTCTGTGAAACATCGTTCTGTTCTGTGCATTCAACTAACAGAGTTTAAACTTAATTTTGATTGAGCTGTTCTGAAACACTCTTTCTGTAGAAACTGCAAGTGGACATTCCGAGCGCTAAGTGGCCTATAGTGGAAAAAGATATATCTGCAAATTAAAACTACACAGAAGCATTGGGCAAAACTTCTTTATGTTCTGTACATTCAACTAAAGGAGTTAAAGCTTACTTTTAATTTAGCAGTTCGGAAACATTCTTTCTGTAGAAACTGCAAGTGGACATTCGAAGCGCTAAGGGGGCTATAGTGTTAAAAGGAACATCTTCAAATAAAAACTACACGGAAGCATTGTGCGAAACTACTTTCTGTTCTGTGCATTCAACTAACAGAGTTGAAACCTACTTTTGATTGAGCAGTTCTGAAACATTCTTTCGGTAGAAACTACAAGTGGACATTCAGAGAGCTAAGGGGCCTACAGTGGCAAAAGGAATATCTTCAAATAAAAACTACACAGAAGCATTCTGCGAAACTTCTTTCTGTTCTGTGCACTCCACTAACAGAGTTGAAACATACTGTTGATAGAGCAGTTCTGAAACACTCTTTCTGTGGAAACTGCAGGTGGACATTCGTAGAGCAAAGGGGCATATAGTGGAAAAAGGAGAATCTTCCAATAAAAACTACACAGCAGCATTCTGCGAAACTTCTTTCTGTTCTGTGCATTCAATTAAAAGAGTTGAACCTTACTTTTGATTGAGCAGTTCTGAAACGCTCTTTCTGTAGAAACTGCAAGTGGACATTCGGAGCGCTAAGGGGCCTATAGTGGAAAAAGGAATATCCTCAAATAAATACTACACAGAAGCATTCTGTGAAACTTCTTTCTGTTCTGTGCATTCAACAAACAGAGTTTAACCTTACATTTGATTCAGCTGTTCTGAAACACTCTTTCTGTAGTAACTGCAGCTGGAGAGTCAGAGTGCCAAGAGGCCTATAGTGGAAAAAGTAATATCTTCAAAGAAAACTACACAGAAGCATTCTGCGAAGCTTCTTTCTGTTCTGTGCATTCAACTAACAGAGTTTAACCTTAATTTTGATTGAGCTGTTCTGAAACACTCTTTCTGTAGAAACTGCCAGTGGACTTTCCGAGCGCTAAGTGGGCTATAGTGGAAAAAGATATATCTTCAAATTAAAACTACACAGAAGCATTGTGCAAAACTTCTTTATGTTCTGTACATTCAAGTAAAGGAGTTAAAGCTTACTTTTGATTGAGCAGTTCTGAAACATTCTTTCTGTAGAAACTGCAAGTGGATATTCGGACCCCTAAGGGGCCAACAGTGTAAAAAGGAATATGTTCAAATAAAAACTACACAGAAGCATTGGGCGAAACTACTTTCTGTTCTGTGCACTTAACTAACAGAGTTGAAGCATACTGTCGATTGAGCAGTTCTGAAACACTCTTTCTGTAGAAACTGCAAGTGGGCATTCAGAGAGCTAACGGGCCTACAGTGGAAAAAGGAATATCTTCAAGTAAAAACTATACAGAAGCATTCTGAGAAACTTCTTTCTGTTCTGTGCATTCAAATAACAGAGTTTAACCTTAATTTTGATTGAGCTGTTCTGAAACACTCTTTCTGTAGAAACTGCAAGTGGACCTTCCGAGTGCTAAGTGGGCTATAGTGGAAAAAGATGTATCTTCAAATTAAAACTACACAGAAGCATTGTGCAAAACTTCTTTATGTTCTGTACATTCAACTATAGGAGTTAAAGCTTACTTTTGATTGAGCAGTTCTGAAACATTCTTTCTGTAGAAACTGCAAGTGGATATTCGGACCCCTAAGGGGCCAACAGTGTAAAAAGGAATATGTTCAAATAAAAACTACACAGAAGCATTGTGCGAAACTACTTTCTGATCTGTGCACTTAACTAACAGAGTTGAAGCATACTGCCAATTGAGCAGTTCTGAAACACTCTTTCTGTAGAAACTGCAAGTGGGCATTCAGAGAGCTAACGGGCCTACAGTGGAGAAAGGAATATCTTCAAGTAAAAACTATACAGAAGCATTCTGAGAAACTTCTTTCTGTTCTGTGCATTCAAATAACAGAGTTTAACCTTACTTTTGATTGAGCTGTTCTGAAACACTCTTTCTGTAATAACTGCAATTGGAGATTCGGAGCACTAAGGGGCATATAGGGGAAAAAGGAATATCTTCCAACAAAACTACACAGGAGCAGTCTGCGAAACTTCTTTCTGTTCTGTGCATTCAAGTAACAGTGTTTAACATTAATTTTGATTGAGCTGTTCTGAAACACTCTTTCTGTAGAAACTGCAAGTGGACATATGGAGCGCTAAGTGGCCTATAGTGGAAAAAGATATATCTGCAAATTAAAACTACACAGAAGCATTGTGCAAAACTTCTTTATGTTCTGTACATTCAACTAAAGGAGTTAAAGCTTACTTTTGATTTAGCAGTTCGGAAACATTCTTTCTGTAGAAACTGCAAGTGGACATTCGAAGCGCTAAGGGGGCTATAGTGTTAAAAGGAACATCTTCAAATAAAAACTACACGGAAGCATTGTGCGAAACTACTTTCTGTTCTGTGCATTCAACTAACAGAGTTGAAACCTACTTTTGATTGAGCAGTTCTGAAACATTCTTTCTGTAGAAACTACAAGTGGACATTCAGAGAGCTAAGGGGCCTACAGTGGCAAAAGGAATATCTTCAAATAAAAACTACACAGAAGCATTCTGCGAAACTTCTTTCTGTTCTGTGCACTCAACTAACAGAGCTGAAACAAACTGTTGATAGAGCAGTTCTGAAACACTCTTTCTGTGGAAACTGCAGGTGGACAATTGTAGAGCAAAGGGGCATATAGTGGAAAAAAGAGAATCTTCCAATAAAAACTACACAGCAGCATTCTACGAAACTTCTTTCTGTTCTGTGCATTCAATTAAAAGAGTTGAAGCTTACATTTGATTGAGCAGTTGTGAAACGCTCTTTCTGTAGAAACCGCAAGTGGACTTTCCGAGCGCTAAGTGGGCTATAGTGGAAAAAGATGTATCTTCAAATTAAAACTACAGAGAAGCATTGTGCAAAACTTCTTTAAGTTCTGTATATTCAAGTAAAGGAGTTAAAGCTTACTTTTGATTGAGCAGTTCTGAAACATTCTTTCTGTAGAAACTGCAAGTGGATATTCGGACCCCTAAGGGGCCAACAGTGGAAAAAGGAATATGTTCAAATAAAAACTACACAGAAGCATTGTGCGAAACTACTTTCTGTTCTGTGCACTCAACTAACAGAGTTGAAGCATACTGCCGATTGAGCAGTTCTGAAACACTCTTTCTGTAGAAACTGCAAGTGGACATTCAGAGAGCTAACGGGCCTACAGTGGAAAAAGGAATATCTTCAAGTAAAAACTATACAGAAGCATTCTGAGAAACTTCTTTCTGTTCTGTGCATTCAAATAACAGAGTTTAATCTTACTTTTGATTGAGCTGTTCTGAAACACTCTTTCTGTAGTAACTGCAATTGGAGATTCGGAGCACTAAGGGGCACATAATGGAAAAAGGAATATCTTCCAACAAAACTACCCAGGAGCAGTCTGCGAAACTTCTTTCTTTTCTGTGCATTCAAGTAACAGTGTTTAAAATTAATTTTGATTGAGCTGTTCTGAAACACTCTTTCTGTAGAAACTGCAAGTGTACATACGGAGCGCTAAGCGGCCTATAGTGGAAAAAGGTATATCTTCAAATAAAAACTACACAGAAGCATTGTGCCAAATTACTTTCTGTTCTGTGCATTCAACTAAGAGCGTTGAACACTATATTTGATTGAGCGGTTCTGAAACTCTCTTTCTGTAGGAAGTGCAAGTCGACATTCGGAGCACTAAGGGGCCTGTGCTGGAGAAAGTAACATCTTCAAATACAAAGTAAACAGAAGCATTCTGGGAAACTTTTTCTGTTCTGTGCATTCAACTAACGGAGTTGAAGTTTACCTTTGATTCAGCAGTTCTGAAACACTCTTTCTGTAGAAACTGCAAGTGGACATTCCTAGCGCTAAAGGGCCTATAGTGGAAAAAGGAATACCCTCAAATTAGCAACTACACAGAAGCATTCTGCGAAACTTCTTTCTGTTCTGTGCATTCAACTAACGGAGTTGAAGTTTACCTTTGAGTCAGCAGCTCTGAAACACTCTTTCTGTAGAAACTGCAAGTGGACATTCCTAGCGCTAAGGGACCTATAGTGGAAAAAGGAATATCCTCAAATAAAAACTACACAGAATCATTCTGTGAAACATCGTTCTGTTCTGTGCATTCAACTAACAGAGTTTAAACTTAATTTTGATTGAGCTGTTCTGAAACACTCTTTCTGTAGAAACTGCAAGTGGACATTCCGAGCGCTAAGTGGCCTATAGGGGAAAAAGATATATCTGCAAATTAAAAGTACACAGAAGCATTGGGCAAAACTTCTTTATGTTCTGTACATTCAACTAAAGGAGTTAAAGCTTACTTTTAATTTAGCAGTTCGGAAACATTCTTTCTGTAGAAACTGCAAGTGGACATTCGAAGCGCTAAGGGGGCTATAGTGTTAAAAGGAACATCTTCAAATAAAAACTACACGGAAGCATTGTGCGAAACTACTTTCTGTTCTGTGCATTCAACTAACAGAGTTGAAACCTACTTTTGATTGAGCAGTTCTGAAACATTCTTTCTGTAGAAACTACAAGTGGACATTCAGAGAGCTAAGGGGCCTACAGTGGCAAAAGGAATATCTTCAAATAAAAACTACACAGAAGCATTCTGCGAAACTTCTTTCTGTTCTGTGCACTCAACTAACAGAGTTGAAACAAACTGTTGATAGAGCAGTTCTGAAACACTCTTTCTGTGGAAACTGCAGGTGGACATTCGTAGAGCAAAGGGGCATATAGTGGAAAAAGGAGAATCTTCCAATAAAAACTACACAGCAGCATTCTGCGAAACTTCTTTCTGTTCTGTGCATTCAATTAAAAGAGTTGAACCTTACTTTTGATTGAGCAGTTCTGAAACGCTCTTTCTCTAGAAACTGCAAGTGGACATTCGGAGCGCTAAGGGGCCTATAGTGGAAAAAGGAATATCCTCAAATAAATACTACACAGAAGCATTCTGTGAAACTACTTTCTGTTCTGTGCATTCAACAAACAGAGTTTAACCTTACATTTGATTGAGCTGTTCTGAAACACTCTTTCTGTAGTAACTGCAGCTGGAGAGTCAGAGTGCCAAGAGGCCTATAGTGGAAAAAGGAATATCTTCAAAGAAAACTACACAGAAGCATTCTGCGAAGCTTCTTTCTGTTCTGTGCATTCAACTAACAGAGTTTAACCTTAATTTTGATTGAGCTGTTCTGAAACACTCTTTCTGTAGAAACTGCAAGTGGACCTTCCGAGCGCTAAGTGGGCTATAGTGGAAAAAGATGTATCTTCAAATTAAAACTACACAGAAGCATTGTGCAAAACTTCTTTATGTTCTGTACATTCAAGTAAAGGAGTTAAAGCTTACTTTGGATTGAGCAGTTCTTAAACATTCTTTCTGTAGAAACTGCAAGTGGATATTCGGACCCCTAAGGGGCCAACAGTGTAAAAAGGAATATGTTCAAATAAAAACTACACAGAAGCATTGGGCGAAACTACTTTCTCTTCTGTGCACTTAACTAACAGAGTTGAAGCATACTGTCTATTGAGCAGTTCTGAAACACTCTTTCTGTAGAAACTGCAAGTGGGCATTCAGAGAGCTAACGGGCCTACAGTGGAAAAAGGAATATCTTCAAGTAAAAACTATACAGAAGCATTCTGAGAAACTTCTTTCTGTTCTGTGCATTCAAATAACAGAGTTTAACCTTACTTTTGATTGAGCTGTTCTGAAACACTCTTTCTGTAATAACTGCAATTGGAGATTCGGAGCACTAAGGGGCATATAGGGGAAAAAGGAATATCTTCCAACAAAACACAGGAGCAGTCTGCGAAACTTCTTTCTGTTCTGTGCATTCAAGTAACAGTGTTTAACATTAATTTTGATTGAGCTGTTCTGAAACACTCTTTCTGTAGAAACTGCAAGTGGACATATGGAGCGCTAAGTGGCCTATAGTGGAAAAAGATATATCTGCAAATTAAAACTACACAGAAGCATTGTGCAAAACTTCTTTATGTTCTGTACATTCAACTAAAGGAGTTAAAGCTTACTTTTGATTTAGCAGTTCGGAAACATTCTTTCTGTAGCAACTGCAAGTGGACATTCGAAGCGCTAAGGGGGCTATAGTGTTAAAAGGAACATCTTCAAATAAAAACTACACGGAAGCATTGTGCGATACTACTTTCTGTTCTGTGCATTCAACTAACAGAGTTGAAACCTACTTTTGATTGAGCAGTTCTGAAACATTCTTTCTGTAGAAACTACAAGTGGACATTCAGAGAGCTAAGGGGCCTACAGTGGCAAAAGGAATATCTTCAAATAAAAACTACACAGAAGCATTCTGCGAAACTACTTTCTGTTCTGTGCACTCAACTAACAGAGTTGAAACAAACTGTTCATAGAGCAGTTCTGAAACACTCTTTCTGTGGAAACTGCAGGTGGACAATTGTAGAGCAAAGGGGCATATAGTGGAAAAAGGAGAATCTTCCGATAAAAACTACACAGCAGCATTCTACGAAACTTCTTTCTGTTCTGTGCATTCAATTAAAAGAGTTGAAGCTTACTTTTGATTGAGCAGTTGTGAAACGCTCTTTCTGTAGAAACCGCAAGTGGACTTTCCGAGCGCTAAGTGGGCTATAGTGGAAAAAGATGTATCTTCAAATTAAAACTACAGAGAAGCATTGTGCAAAACTTCTTTAAGTTCCGTATATTCAAGTAAAGGAGTTAAAGCTTACTTTTGATTGAGCAGTTCTGAAACATTCTTTCTGTAGAAACTGCAAGTGGATATTCGGACCCCTAAGGAGCCAACAGTGGAAAAAGGAATGTGTTCAAATAAAAACTACACAGAAGCATTGTGCGAAACTACTTTCTGTTCTGTGCACTCAACTAACAGAGTTGAAGCATACTGCCGATTGAGCAGTTCTGAAACACTCTTTCTGTAGAAACTGCAAGTGGACATTCAGAGAGCTAACGGGCCTACAGTGGAAAAAGGAATATCTTCAAGTAAAAACTATACAGAAGCATTCTGAGAAACTTCTTTCTGTTCTGTGCATTCAAATAACAGAGTTTAATCTTACTTTTGATTGAGCTGTTCTCAAACACTCTTTCTGTAGTAACTGCAATTGGAGATTCGGAGCACTAAGGGGCACATAATGGAAAAAGGAATATCTTCCAACAAAACTACCCAGGAGCAGTCTGCGAAACTTCTTTCTTTTCTGTGCATTCAACTAACAGTGTTTAACATTAATTTTGATTGAGCAATTCTGAAACACTCTTTCTGTAGAAACTGCAAGTGTACATACGGAGCGCTAAGCGGCCTATAGTGGAAAAAGGGATATCTTCAAATAAAAACTACACAGAAGCATTGTGCCAAACTACTTTCTGTTCTGTGCATTCAACTAAGAGCGTTGAACACTATATTTGATTGAGCAGTTCTGAAACTCTCTTTCTGTAGGAAGTGCAAGTCGACATTCGGGGCACTAAGGGGCCTGTGCTGGAGAAAATAACATCTTCAAATACAAAGTAAACAGAAGAATTCTGGGAAACTTTTTCTGTTCTGTGCATTCAACTAACGGAGTTGAAGTTTACCTTTGATTCAGCAGCTCTGAAACACTCTTTCTGTAGAAACTGCAAGTGGACATTCCTAGCGCTAAAGGGCCTATAGTGGAAAAAGGAATACCCTCAAATTAACAACTACACAGAAGCATTCTGCGAAACTTCTTTCTGTTCTGTGCATTCAACTAACGGAGTTGAAGTTTACCTTTGAGTCAGCAGCTCTGAAACACTCTTTCTGTAGAAACTGCAAGTGGACATTCCTAGCGCTAAGGGACCTATAGTGGAAAAAGGAATATCCTCAAATAAAAACTACACAGAATCATTCTGTGAAACATCGTTCTGTTCTGTGCATTCAACTAACAGAGTTTAAACTTAATTTTGATTGAGGTGTTCTGAAACACTCTTTCTGTAGAAACTGCAAGTGGACATTCCGAGCGCTAAGTGGCCTATAGTGGAAAAAGATATATCTGCAAATTAAAACTACACAGAAGCATTGGGCAAAACTTCTTTATGTTCTGTACATTCAACTAAAGGAGTTAAAGCTTACTTTTAATTTAGCAGTTCGGAAACATTCTTTCTGTAGAAACTGCAAGTGGACATTCGAAGCGCTAAGGGGGCTATAGTGTTAAAAGGAACATCTTCAAATAAAAACTACACGGAAGCACTGTGCGAAACTACTTTCTGTTCTGTGCATTCAACTAACAGAGTTGAAACCTACTTTTGATTGAGCAGTTCTGAAACATTCTTTCTGTAGAAACTACAAGTGGACATTCAGAGAGCTAAGGGGCCTACAGTGGCAAAAGGAATATCTTCAAATAAAAACTACACAGAAGCATTCTGCAAAACTTCTTTCTGTTCTGTGCACTCAACTAACAGAGTTGAAACAAACTGTTGATAGAGCAGTTCTGAAACACTCTTTCTGTGGAAACTGCAGGTGGACATTCGTAGAGCAAAGGGGCATATAGTGGAAAAAGGAGAATCTTCCAATAAAAACTACACAGCAGCATTCTGCGAAACTTCTTTCTGTTCTGTGCATTCAATTAAAAGAGTTGAACCTTACTTTTGATTGAGCAGTTCTGAAACGCTGTTTCTGTAGAAACTGCAAGTGGACATTCGGAGCGCTAAGGTGCCTATAGTGGAAAAAGGAATATCCTCAAATAAATACTACACAGAAGCATTCTGTGAAACTTCTTTCTGTTCTGTGCATTCAACAAACAGAGTTTAACCTTACATTTGATTGAGCTGTTCTGAAACACTCTTTCTGTAGTAACTGCAGCTGGAGAGTCAGAGTGCCAAGAGGCCTATAGTGGAAAAAGTAATATCTTCAAAGAAAACTACACAGAAGCATTCTGCGAAGCTTCTTTCTGTTCTGTGCATTCAAATAACAGAGTTTAACCTTAATTTTGATTGAGCTGTTCTGAAACACTCTTTCTGTAGAAACTGCAAGTGGACTTTCCGAGCGCTAAGTGAGCTATAGTGGAAAAAGATGTATCTTCAAATTAAAACTACACAGAAGCATTGTGCAAAACTTCTTTATGTTCTGTACATTCAAGTATAGGAGTTAAAGCTTACTTTGGATTGAGCAGTTCTTAAACATTCTTTCTGTAGAAACTGCAAGTGGATATTCGGACCCCTAAGGTGCCAACAGTGTAAAAAGGAATATGTTCAAATAAAAACTACACAGAAGCATTGTGCGAAACTACTTTCTGTTCTGTGCACTTAACTAACAGAGTTGAAGCATACTGCCGATTGAGCAGTTCTGAAACACTCTTTCTGTAGAAACTGCAAGTGGGCATTCAGAGAGCTAACGGGCCTACAGTGGAAAAAGGAATATCTTCAAGTAAAAACTATACAGAAGCATTCTGAGAAACTTCTTTCTGTTCTGTGCATTCAAATAACAGAGTTTACCCTTACTTTTGATTGAGCTGTTCTGAAACACTCTTTCTGTAATAACTGCAATTGGAGATTCGGAGCACTAAGGGGCATATAGGGGAAAAAGGAATATCTTCCAACAAAACTACACAGGAGCAGTCTGCGAAACTTCTTTCTGTTCTGTGCTTTCAAGTAACAGTGTTTAACATTAATTTTGATTGAGCTGTTCTGAAACACTCTTTCTGTAGAAACTGCAAGTGGACATATGGAGCGCTAAGTGGCCTATAGTGGAAAAAGATATATCTGCAAATTAAAACTACACAGAAGCATTGTGCAAAACTTCTTTATGTTCTGTACATTCAACTAAAGGAGTTAAAGCTTACTTTTGATTTAGCAGTTCGGAAACATTCTTTCTGTAGAAACTGCAAGTGGACATTCGAAGCGCTAAGGGGGCTATAGTGTTAAAAGGAACATCTTCAAATAAAAACTACACGGAAGCATTGTGCGAAACTACTTTCTGTTCTGTGCATTCAACTAACAGAGTTGAAACCTACTTTTGATTGAGCAGTTCTGAAACATTCTTTCTGTAGAAACTACAAGTGGACATTCAGAGAGCTAAGGGGCCTACAGTGGCAAAAGGAATATCTTCAAATAAAAACTACACAGAAGCATTCTGCGAAACTTCTTTCTGTTCTGTGCACTCAACTAACAGAGCTGAAACAAACTGTTGATAGAGCAGTTCTGAAACACTCTTTCTGTGGAAACTGCAGGTGGACAATTGTAGAGCAAAGGGGCATATAGTGGAAAAAGGAGAATCTTCCAATAAAAACTACACAGCAGCATTCTACGAAACTTCTTCCTGCTCTGTGCATTCAATTAAAAGAGTTGAAGCTTACTTTTGATTGAGCAGTTGTGAAACGCTTTTTCTGTAGAAACCGCAAGTGGACTTTCCGAGCGCTAAGTGGGCTATAGTGGAAAAAGATGTATCTTCAAATTAAAACTACAGAGAAGCATTGTGCAAAACTTCTTTAAGTTCTGTATATTCAAGTAAAGGAGTTAAAGCTTACTTTTGATTGAGCAGTTCTGAAACATTCTTTCTGTAGAAACTGCAAGTGGATATTCGGACCCCTAAGGGGCCAACAGTGGAAAAAGGAATATGTTCAAATAAAAACTACACAGAAGCATTGTGCGAAACTACTTTCTGTTCTGTGCACTCAACTAACAGGGTTGAAGCATACTGCCGAATGAGCAGTTCTGAAACACTCTTTCTGTAGAAACTGCAAGTGGACATTCAGAGAGCTAACGGGCCTACAGTGGAAAAAGGAATATCTTCAAGTAAAAACTATAGAGAAGCATTCTGAGAAACTTCTTTCTGTTCTGTGCATTCAAATAACAGAGTTTAATCTTACTTTTGATTGAGCTGTTCTGAAACACTCTTTCTGTAGTAACTGCAATTGGAGATTCGGAGCACTCAGGGGCACATAATGGAAAAAAGAATATCTTCCAACAAAACTACCCAGGAGCAGTCTGCGAAACTTCTTTCTTTTCTGTGCATTCAAGTAACAGTGTTTAACATTAATTTTGATTGAGCTGTTCTGAAACACTCTTTCTGTAGAAACTGCAAGTGGACATACCGAGCGCTAAGCGGCCTATAGTGGAAAAAGGGATATCTTCAAATAAAAACTACACAGAAACATTGTGCCAAATTACTTTCTGTTCTGTGCATTCAACTAAGAGCGTTGAACACTATATTTGATTGAGCAGTTCTGAAACTCTCTTTCTGTAGGAAGTGCAAGTCGACATTCGGAGCACTAAGGGGCCTGTGCTGGAGAAAGTAACATCTTCAAATACAAAGTAAACAGAAGCATTCTGGGAAACTTTTTCTGTTCTGTGCATTCAACTAACGGAGTTGAAGTTTACCTTTGATTCAGCAGCTCTGAAACACTCTTTCTGTAGAAACTGCAAGTGGACATTCCCAGCGCTAAAGGGCCTATAGTGGAAAAAGGAATACCCTCAAATTAACAACTACACAGAAGCATTCTGCGAAACTTCTTTCTGTTCTGTGCATTCAACTAACGGAGTTGAAGTGTACCTTTGAGTCAGCAGCTCTGAAACACTCTTTCTGTAGAAACTGCAAGTGGACATTCCTAGCGCTAAGGGACCTATAGTGGAAAAAGGAATATCCTCAAATAAAAACTACACAGAATCATTCTGTGAAACATCGTTCTGTTCTGTGCATTCAACTAACAGAGTTTAAACTTAATTTTGATTGAGCTGTTCTGAAACACTCTTTCTGTAGAAACTGCAAGTGGACATTCCGAGCGCTAAGTGGCCTATAGTGGAAAAAGATATATCTGCAAATTAAAACTACACAGAAGCATTGGGCAAAACTTCTTTATGTTCTGTACATTCAACTAAAGGAGTTAAAGCTTACTTTTCATTTAGCAGTTCGGAAACATTCTTTCTGTAGAAACTGCAAGTGGACATTCGAAGCGCTAAGGGGGCTATAGTGTTAAAAGGAACATCTTCAAATAAAAACTACACGGAAGCATTGTGCGAAACTACTTTCTGTTCTGTGCATTCAACTAACAGAGTTGAAACCTACTTTTGATTGAGCAGTTCTGAAACATTCTTTCTGTAGAAACTACAAGTGGACATTCAGAGAGCTAAGGGGCCTACAGTGGCAAAAGGAATATCTTCAAATAAAAACTACACAGAGGCATTCTGCGAAACTTCTTTCTGTTCTGTGCACTCCACTAACAGAGTTGAAACAAACTGTTGATAGAGCAGTTCTGAAACACTCTTTCTGTGGAAACTGCAGGTGGACATTCGTAGAGCAAAGGGGCATATAGTGGAAAAAGGAGAATCTTCCAATAAAAACTACACAGCAGCATTCTGCGAAACTTCTTTCTGTTCTGTGCATTCAATTAAAAGAGTTGAACCTTACTTTTGATTGAGCAGTTCTGAAACGCTCTTTCTGTAGAAACTGCAAGTGGACATTCGGAGCGCTAAGGGGCCTATAGTGGAAAAAGGAATATCCTCAAATAAATACTACACAGAAGCATTCTGTGAAACTTCTTTCTGTTCTGTGCATTCAACAAACAGAGTTTAACCTTACATTTGATTGAGCTGTTCTGAAACACTCTTTCTGTAGTAACTGCAGCTGGAGAGTCAGAGTGCCAAGAGGCCTATAGTGGAAAAAGTGATATCTTCAAAGAAAACTACACAGAAGCATTCTGCGAAGCTTCTTTCTGTTCTGTGCATTCAACTAACAGAGTTTAACATTAATTTTGATTGAGCTGTTCTGAAACACTCTTTCTGTAGAAACTGCAAGTGGACGTTCCGAGCACTAAGTGGGCTATAGTGGAAAAAGATGTATCTTCAAATTAAAACTACACAGAAGCATTGTGCAAAACTTCTTTATGTTCTGTACATTCAAGTAAAGGAGTTAAAGCTTACTATTGATTGAGCAGTTCTGAAACATTCTTTCTGTAGAAACTGCAAGTGGATATTCGGACCCCTAAGGAGCCAACAGTGGAAAAAGGAATATGTTCAAATAAAAACTACACAGAAGCATTGTGCGAAACTACTTTCTGTTCTGTGCACTCAACTAACAGAGTTGAAGCATACTGCCGATTGAGCAGTTCTGAAACACTCTTTCTGTAGAAACTGCAAGTGGACATTCAGAGAGCTAACGGGCCTACAGTGGAAAAAGGAATATCTTCAAGTAAAAACTATACAGAAGCATTCTGAGAAACTTCTTTGTTCTGTGCATTCAAATAACAGAGTTTAATCTTACTTTTGATTGAGCTGTTCTGAAACACTCTTTCTGTAGTAACTGCAATTGGAGATTCGGAGCACTAAGGGGCACATAATGGAAAAAGGAATATCTTCCAACAAAACTACCCAGGAGCAGTCTGCGAAACTTCTTTCTTTTCTGTGCATTCAAGTAACAGTGTTTAACATTAATTTCGATTGAGCAATTCTGAAACACTCTTTCTGTAGAAACTGCAAGTGTACATACGGAGCGCTAAGCGGCCTATAGTGGAAAAAGGGATATCTTCAAATAAAAACTACACAGAAGCATTGTGCCAAATTACTTTCTGTTCTGTGCATTCAACTAAGAGCGTTGAACACTATATTTGATTGAGCAGTTCTGAAACTCTCTTTCTGTAGGAAGTGCAAGTCGACATTCGGAGCACTAAGGGGCCTGTGCTGGAGAAAATAACATCTTCAAATACAAAGTAAACAGAAGCATTCTGGGAAACTTTTTCTGTTCTGTGCATTCAACTAACGGAGTTGAAGTTACCTTTGATTCAGCAGCTCTGAAACACTCTTTCTGTAGAAACTGCAAGTGGACATTCCTAGCGCTAAAGGGCCTATAGTGGAAAAAGGAATACCCTCAAATTAACAACTACACAGAAGCATTCTGCGAAACTTCTTTCTGTTCTGTGCATTCAACTAACGGAGTTGAAGTTTACCTTTGAGTCAGCAGCTCTGAAACACTCTTTCTGTAGAAACTGCAAGTGGACATTCCTAGCGCTAAGGGACCTATAGTGGAAAAAGGAATATCCTCAAATAAAAACTACACAGAATCATTCTGTGAAACATCGTTCTGTTCTGTGCATTCAACTAACAGAGTTTAAACTTAATTTTGATTGAGCTGTTCTGAAACACTCTTTCTGTAGAAACTGCAAGTGGACATTCCCAGCGCTAAGTGGCCTATAGTGGAAAGCGATATATCTGCAAATTAAAACTACACAGAAGCATTGGGCAAAACTTCTTTATGTTCTGTACATTCAACTAAAGGAGTTAAAGCTTACTTTTAATTTAGCAGTTCGGAAACATTCTTTCTGTAGAAACTGCAAGTGGACATTCGAAGCGCTAAGGGGGCTATAGTGGAAAAAGGGATATCTTCAAATAAAAACTACACGGAAGCATTGTGCGAAACTACTTTCTGTTCTGTGCATTCAACTAACAGAGTTGAAACCTACTTTTGATTGAGCAGTTCTGAAACATTCTTTCGGTAGAAACTACAAGTGGACATTCAGAGAGCTAAGGGGCCTACAGTGGCAAAAGGAATATCTTCAAATAAAAACTACACAGAAGCATTCTGCGAAACTTCTTTCTGTTCTGTGCACTCCACTAACAGAGTTGAAACATACTGTTGATAGAGCAGTTCTGAAACACTCTTTATGTGGATACTGCAGGTGGACATTCGTAGAGCAAAGGGGCATATAGTGGAAAAAGGAGAATCTTCCAATAAAAACTACACAGCAGCATTCTGCGAAACTTCTTTCTGTTCTGTGCATTCAATTAAAAGAGTTGAACCTTACTTTTGATTGAGCAGTTCTGAAACGCTCTTTCTGTAGAAACTGCAAGTGGACATTCGGAGCGCTAAGGGGCCTATAGTGGAAAAAGGAATATCCTCAAATAAATACTACACAGAAGCATTCTGTGAAACTTCTTTCTGTTCTGTGCATTCAACAAACAGAGTTTAACCTTACATTTGATTGAGCTGTTCTGAAACACTCTTTCTGTAGTAACTGCAGCTGGAGAGTCAGAGTGCCAAGAGGCCTATAGTGGAATAAGTAATATCTTCAAAGAAAACTACACAGAAGCATTCTGCGAAGCTTCTTTCTGTTCTGTGCATTCAACTAACAGAGTTTAACCTTAATTTTGATTGAGCTGTTCTGAAACACTCTTTCTGTAGAAACTGCAAGTGGACCTTCCGAGCGCTAAGTGGGCTATAGTGGAAAAAGATGTATCTTCAAATTAAAACTACACAGAAGCATTGTGCAAAACTTCTTTATGTTCTGTACATTCAAGTAAAGGAGTTAAAGCTTACTTTTGATTGAGCAGTTCTGAAACATTCTTTCTGTAGAAACTGCAAGTGGATATTCGGACCCCTAAGGGGCCAACAGTGTAAAAAGGAATATGTTCCAATAAAAACTACACAGAAGCATTGTGCGAAACTACTTTCTGTTCTGTGCACTCAACTAACAGAGTTGAAGTATACTGTTGTTTGAGCAGTTCTGAAACAAGTGGACATTCAAAGCGCTAAGGGGGCTATAGTGTTAAAAGGAACATCTTCAAATAAAAACTACACGGAAGCATTGTGCGAAACTACTTTCTGTTCTGTGCATTCAACTAACAGAGTTGAAACCTACTTTTGATTGAGCAGTTCTGAAACATTCTTTCTGTAGAAACTACAAGTGGACATTCAGAGAGCTAAGGGGCCTACAGTGGCAAAAGGAATATCTTCAAATAAAAACTACACAGAAGCATTCTGCGAAACTTCTTTCTGTTCTGTGCACTCCACTAACAGAGTTGAAACAAACTGTTGATAGAGCAGTTCTGAAACACTCTTTCTGTGGAAACTGCAGGTGGACATTCGTAGAGCAAAAGGGCATATAGTGGAAAAAGGAGAATCTTCCAATGAAAACTACACAGCAGCATTCTGCGAAACTTCTTTCTGTTCTGTGCATTCAATTAAAAGAGTTGAACCTTACTTTTGATTGAGCAGTTCTGAAACGCTCTTTCTGTAGAAACTGCAAGTGTACATTCGGAGCGCTAAGGGGCCTATAGTGGAAAAAGGAATATCCTCAAATAAATACTACACAGAAGCATTCTGGGAAACTTCTTTCTGTTCTGTGCATTCAACAAACAGAGTTTAACCTTACATTTGATTGAGCTGTTCTGAAACACTCTTTCTGTAGTAACTGCAGCTGGAGAGTCAGAGTGCCAAGAGGCCTATAGTGGAAAAAGTAATATCTTCAAAGAAAACTACACAGAAGCATTCTGCGAAGCTTCTTTCTGTTCTGTGCATTCAACTAACAGAGTTTAACCTTAATTTTGATTGAGCTGTTCTGAAACACTCTTTCTGTAGAAACTGCAAGTGGACCTTCCGAGCGCTAAGTGGGCTATAGTGGAAAAAGATGTATCTTCAAATTAAAACTACACAGAAGCATTGTGCAAAACTTCTTTATGTTCTGTACATTCAAGTAAAGGAGTTAAAGCTTACTTTTGATTGAGCAGTTCTGAAACATTCTTTCTGTAGAAACTGCAAGTGGATATTCGGACCCCTAAGGGGCCAACAGTGTAAAAAGGAATATGTTCCAATAAAAACTACACAGAAGCATTGTGCGAAACTACTTTCTGTTCTGTGCACTCAACTAACAGAGTTGAAGTATACTGTTGTTTGAGCAGTTCTGAAACACTCTTTCTGTTGAAACTGCAAGTGGACAATCTTAGAGCAAAGGGGCATATAGTGGAAAAAGGAGAATCTTCCAATAATAACTACACAGCAGCATTCTGCGAAACTTCTTTCTGTTCTGTGCATTCAATAAGCAGAGTTGAACCTTACTTTTGATTGAGCAGTTCTGAAACGCTCTTTCTGTATAAACTGCAAGTGGACATTCGGAGCGCTAAGGGGCCTATAGTGGAAAAAGGAATATCCTCAAATAAATACTACACAGAAGCATTCTGTGAAACTTCTTTCTGTTCTGTGCATTCAACTAACAGAGTTTAACCTTACATTTGATTGAGCTGTTCTGAAACACTCTTTCTGTAGTAACTGCAGCTGGAGAGTCAGAGCGCCAAGAGGCCTATAGTGGAAAAAGAAATATCTTCAAATAAAACTAAACAGAAGCATTCTGCGAAGCTTCTTTCCGTTCTGTGCATTCAACTAACAGAGTTTAACCTTAATTTTGATTGAGCTGTTCTGAAACACTCTTTCTGTAGAAACTGCAAGTGGAACTTCCGAGCACTAAGTGGGCTATAGTGGAAAAAGATGTATCTTCAAATTAAAACTACACAGAAGCATTTTGCAAAACTTCTTTACGTTCTGTACATTCAAGTAAAGGAGTTAAAGCTTACTTTTGATTGAGCAGTTCTGAAACATTCTTTCTGTAGAAACTGCAAGTGGATATTCGGACCCCTAAGGGGCCAACAGTGTAAAAAGGAATATGTTCAAATAAAAACTACACAGAAGCATTGTGCGAAACTACTTTCTGTTCTGTGCACTCAACTAAGAGAGTAGAAGTATACTGTTGTTTGAGCAGTTCTGAAACACTCTTTCTGTTGAAACTGCAAGTGGACAATCTTAGAGCAAAGGGGCATATAGTGGAAAAAGGAGAATCTTCCAATAATAACTACACAGCAGCATTCTGCGAAACTTCTTTCTGTTCTGTGCATTCAAATAACAGAGTTTAACATTAATTTTGATTGAGCTGTTCTGAAACACTCTTTCTGTAGAAACTGCAAGTGGACTTTCCGAGCGCTAGGTGGGCTATAGTGGAAAAAGATGTATCTTCAAATTAAAACTACACAGAAGCATTGTGCAAAACTTCTTTATGTTCTGTACATTCAAGTAAAGGAGTTAAAGCTTACTTTTGATTGAGCAGTTCTGAAACATTCTTTCTGTAGAAACTGCAAGTGGATATTCGGACCCCTAAGGGGCCAACAGTGGAAAAAGTAATATGTTCAAATAAAAACTACACAGAAGCATTGGGCGAAACTACTTTCTGTTCTGTGCACTTAACTAACAGAGTTGAAGCATACTGTCGATTGAGCAGTTCTGAAACACTCTTTCTGTAGAAACTGCAAGTGGGCATTCAGAGAGCTAACGGGCCTACAGTGGAAAAAGGAATATCTTCAAGTAAAAACTATACAGAAGCATTCTGAGAAACTTCTTTCTGTTCTGTGCATTCAAATAACAGAGTTTAACCTTACTTTTGATTGAGCTGTTCTGAAACACTCTTTCTGTAATAACTGCAATTGGAGATTCGGAGCACTAAGGGGCATATAGGGGAAAAAGGAATATCTTCCAACAAAACTACACAGGAGCAGTCTGCGAAACTTCTTTCTGTTCTGTGCATTCAAGTAACAGTGTTTAACATTAATTTTGATTGAGCTGTTCTGAAACACTCTTTCTGTAGAAACTGCAAGTGGACATTCCGAGCGCTAAGTGGCCTATAGTGGAAAAAGATATATCTGCAAATTAAAACTACACAGAAGCACTGTGCAAAACTCCTTTATGTTCTGTACATTCAACTAAAGGAGTTAAAGCTTACTTTTGATTTAGCAGTTCGGAAACATTCTTTCTGTAGAAACTGCAAGTGGACATTCGAAGCGCTAAGGGGGCTATAGTGTTAAAAGGAACATCTTCAAATAAAAACTACACGGAAGCATTGTGCGAAACTACTTTCTGTTCTGTGCATTCAACTAACAGAGTTGAAACCTACTTTTGATTGAGCAGTTCTGAAACATTCTTTCTGTAGAAACTACAAGTGGACATTCAGAGAGCTAAGGGGCCTACAGTGGCAAAAGGAATATCTTCAAATAAAAACTACACAGAAGCATTCTGCGAAACTTCTTTCTGTTCTGTGCACTCAACTAACAGAGCTGAAACAAACTGTTGATAGAGCAGTTCTGAAACACTCTTTCTGTGGAAACTGCAGGTGGACAATTGTAGAGCAAAGGGGCATATAGTGGAAAAAGGAGAATCTTCCAATAAAAACTACACAGCAGCATTCTACGAAACTTCTTTCTGTTCTGTGCATTCAATTAAAAGAGTTGAAGCTTACATTTGATTGAGCAGTTGTGAAACGCTCTTTCTGTAGAAACCGCAAGTGGACTTTCCGAGCGCTAAGTGGGCTATAGTGGAAAAAGATGTATCTTCAAATTAAAACTACAGAGAAGCATTGTGCAAAACTTCTTTAAGTTCCGTATATTCAAGTAAAGGAGTTAAAGATTACTTTTGATTCAGCAGTTCTGAAACATTCTTTCTGTAGAAACTGCAAGTGGATATTCGGACCCCTAAGGGGCCAAAGTGGAAAAAGGAATATGTTCAAATAAAAACTACACAGAAGCATTGTGCGAAACTACTTTCTGTTCTGTGCACTCAACTAACAGAGTTGAAGCATACTGCCGATTGAGCAGTTCTGAAACACTCTTTCTGTAGAAACTGCAAGTGAACATTCAGAGAGCTAACGGGCCTACAGTGGAAAAAGGAATATCTTCAAGTAAAAACTATACAGAAGCATTCTGAGAAACTTCTTTCTGTTCTGTGCATTCAAATAACAGAGTTTAATCTTACTTTTGATTGAGCTGTTCTGAAACACTCTTTCTGTAGTAACTGCAATTGGAGATTCGGAGCACTAAGGGGCACATAAGGGAAAAAGGAATATCTTCCAACAAAACTACAGAGGAGCAGTCTGCGAAACTTCTTTCTGTTCTGTGCATTCAAGTAACAGTGTTTAAAATTAATTTTGATTGAGCTGTTCTGAAACACTCTTTCTGTAGAAACTGCAAGTGTACATACGGAGCGCTAAGCGGCCTATAGTGGAAAAAGGGATATCTTCAAATAAAAACTACACAGAAGCATTGTGCCAAATTACTTTCTGTTCTGTGCATTCAACTAAGAGCGTTGAACACTATATTTGATTGAGCAGTTCTGAAACTCTCTTTCTGTAGGAAGTGCAAGTCGACATTCGGAGCACTAAGGGGCCTGTGCTGGAGAAAGTAACATCTTCAAATACAAAGTAA
This sequence comes from Symphalangus syndactylus, assembly GCF_028878055.3. Classification (NCBI taxonomy): domain Eukaryota; kingdom Metazoa; phylum Chordata; class Mammalia; order Primates; family Hylobatidae; genus Symphalangus; species Symphalangus syndactylus. The sequence continues at coordinate 50,762,215 of NC_072440.2, forward strand.
ACAGAAGCATTCTGGGAAACTTTTTCTGTTCTGTGCATTCAACTAACGGAGTTGAAGTTTACCTTTGATTCAGCAGCTCTGAAACACTCTTTCTGTAGAAACTGCAAGTGGACATTCCTAGCGCTAAAGGGCCTATAGTGGAAAAAGGAATACCCTCAAATTAACAACTACACAGAAGCATTCTGCGAAACTTCTTTCTGTTCTGTGCATTCAACTAACGGAGTTGAAGTTTACCTTTGAGTCAGCAGCTCTGAAACACTCTTTCTGTAGAAACTGCAAGTGGACATTCCTAGCGCTAAGGGACCTATAGTGGAAAAAGGAATATCCTCAAATAAAAACTACACAGAATCATTCTGTGAAACATCGTTCTGTTCTGTGCATTCAACTAACAGAGTTTAAACTTAATTTTGATTGAGCTGTTCTGAAACACTCTTTCTGTAGAAACTGCAAGTGGACATTCCCAGCGCTAAGTGGCCTATAGTGGAAAGCGATATATCTGCAAATTAAAACTACACAGAAGCATTGGGCAAAACTTCTTTATGTTCTGTACATTCAACTAAAGGAGTTAAAGCTTACTTTTAATTTAGCAGTTCGGAAACATTCTTTCTGTAGAAACTGCAAGTGGACATTCGAAGCGCTAAGGGGGCTATAGTGGAAAAAGGGATATCTTCAAATAAAAAGTACACGGAAGCATTGTGCGAAACTACTTTCTGTTCTGTGCATTCAACTAACAGAGTTGAAACCTACTTTTGATTGAGCAGTTCTGAAACATTCTTTCGGTAGAAACTACAAGTGGACATTCAGAGAGCTAAGGGGCCTACAGTGGCAAAAGGAATATCTTCAAATAAAAACTACACAGAAGCATTCTGCGAAACTTCTTTCTGTTCTGTGCACTCCACTAACAGAGTTGAAACATACTGTTGATAGAGCAGTTCTGAAACACTCTTTATGTGGATACTGCAGGTGGACATTCGTAGAGCAAAGGGGCATATAGTGGAAAAAGGAGAATCTTCCAATAAAAACTACACAGCAGCATTCTGCGAAACTTCTTTCTGTTCTGTGCATTCAATTAAAAGAGTTGAACCTTACTTTTGATTGAGCAGTTCTGAAACGCTCTTTCTGTAGAAACTGCAAGTGGACATTCGGAGCGCTAAGGGGCCTATAGTGGAAAAAGGAATATCCTCAAATAAATACTACACAGAAGCATTCTGTGAAACTTCTTTCTGTTCTGTGCATTCAACAAACAGAGTTTAACCTTACATTTGATTGAGCTGTTCTGAAACACTCTTTCTGTAGTAACTGCAGCTGGAGAGTCAGAGTGCCAAGAGGCCTATAGTGGAATAAGTAATATCTTCAAAGAAAACTACACAGAAGCATTCTGCGAAGCTTCTTTCTGTTCTGTGCATTCAACTAACAGAGTTTAACCTTAATTTTGATTGAGCTGTTCTGAAACACTCTTTCTGTAGAAACTGCAAGTGGACCTTCCGAGCGCTAAGTGGGCTATAGTGGAAAAAGATGTATCTTCAAATTAAAACTACACAGAAGCATTGTGCAAAACTTCTTTATGTTCTGTACATTCAAGTAAAGGAGTTAAAGCTTACTTTTGATTGAGCAGTTCTGAAACATTCTTTCTGTAGAAACTGCAAGTGGATATTCGGACCCCTAAGGGGCCAACAGTGTAAAAAGGAATATGTTCCAATAAAAACTACACAGAAGCATTGTGCGAAACTACTTTCTGTTCTGTGCACTCAACTAACAGAGTTGAAGTATACTGTTGTTTGAGCAGTTCTGAAACAAGTGGACATTCAAAGCGCTAAGGGGGCTATAGTGTTAAAAGGAACATCTTCAAATAAAAACTACACGGAAGCATTGTGCGAAACTACTTTCTGTTCTGTGCATTCAACTAACAGAGTTGAAACCTACTTTTGATTGAGCAGTTCTGAAACATTCTTTCTGTAGAAACTACAAGTGGACATTCAGAGAGCTAAGGGGCCTACAGTGGCAAAAGGAATATCTTCAAATAAAAACTACACAGAAGCATTCTGCGAAACTTCTTTCTGTTCTGTGCACTCCACTAACAGAGTTGAAACAAACTGTTGATAGAGCAGTTCTGAAACACTCTTTCTGTGGAAACTGCAGGTGGACATTCGTAGAGCAAAAGGGCATATAGTGGAAAAAGGAGAATCTTCCAATGAAAACTACACAGCAGCATTCTGCGAAACTTCTTTCTGTTCTGTGCATTCAATTAAAAGAGTTGAACCTTACTTTTGATTGAGCAGTTCTGAAACGCTCTTTCTGTAGAAACTGCAAGTGTACATTCGGAGCGCTAAGGGGCCTATAGTGGAAAAAGGAATATCCTCAAATAAATACTACACAGAAGCATTCTGGGAAACTTCTTTCTGTTCTGTGCATTCAACAAACAGAGTTTAACCTTACATTTGATTGAGCTGTTCTGAAACACTCTTTCTGTAGTAACTGCAGCTGGAGAGTCAGAGTGCCAAGAGGCCTATAGTGGAAAAAGTAATATCTTCAAAGAAAACTACACAGAAGCATTCTGCGAAGCTTCTTTCTGTTCTGTGCATTCAACTAACAGAGTTTAACCTTAATTTTGATTGAGCTGTTCTGAAACACTCTTTCTGTAGAAACTGCAAGTGGACCTTCCGAGCGCTAAGTGGGCTATAGTGGAAAAAGATGTATCTTCAAATTAAAACTACACAGAAGCATTGTGCAAAACTTCTTTATGTTCTGTACATTCAAGTAAAGGAGTTAAAGCTTACTTTTGATTGAGCAGTTCTGAAACATTCTTTCTGTAGAAACTGCAAGTGGATATTCGGACCCCTAAGGGGCCAACAGTGTAAAAAGGAATATGTTCCAATAAAAACTACACAGAAGCATTGTGCGAAACTACTTTCTGTTCTGTGCACTCAACTAACAGAGTTGAAGTATACTGTTGTTTGAGCAGTTCTGAAACACTCTTTCTGTTGAAACTGCAAGTGGACAACCTTAGAGCAAAGGGGCATATAGTGGAAAAAGGAGAATCTTCCAATAATAACTACACAGCAGCATTCTGCGAAACTTCTTTCTGTTCTGTGCATTCAATAAGCAGAGTTGAACCTTACTTTTGATTGAGCAGTTCTGAAACGCTCTTTCTGTATAAACTGCAAGTGGACATTCGGAGCGCTAAGGGGCCTATAGTGGAAAAAGGAATATCCTCAAATAAATACTACACAGAAGCATTCTGTGAAACTTCTTTCTGTTCTGTGCATTCAACTAACAGAGTTTAACCTTACATTTGATTGAGCTGTTCTGAAACACTCTTTCTGTAGTAACTGCAGCTGGAGAGTCAGAGCGCCAAGAGGCCTATAGTGGAAAAAGAAATATCTTCAAATAAAACTAAACAGAAGCATTCTGCGAAGCTTCTTTCCGTTCTGTGCATTCAACTAACAGAGTTTAACCTTAATTTTGATTGAGCTGTTCTGAAACACTCTTTCTGTAGAAACTGCAAGTGGACCTTCCGAGCACTAAGTGGGCTATAGTGGAAAAAGATGTATCTTCAAATTAAAACTACACAGAAGCATTTTGCAAAACTTCTTTACGTTCTGTACATTCAAGTAAAGGAGTTAAAGCTTACTTTTGATTGAGCAGTTCTGAAACATTCTTTCTGTAGAAACTGCAAGTGGATATTCGGACCCCTAAGGGGCCAACAGTGTAAAAAGGAATATGTTCAAATAAAAACTACACAGAAGCATTGTGCGAAACTACTTTCTGTTCTGTGCACTCAACTAAGAGAGTAGAAGTATACTGTTGTTTGAGCAGTTCTGAAACACTCTTTCTGTTGAAACTGCAAGTGGACAATCTTAGAGCAAAGGGGCATATAGTGGAAAAAGGAGAATCTTCCAATAATAACTACACAGCAGCATTCTGCGAAACTTCTTTCTGTTCTGTGCATTCAAATAACAGAGTTTAACATTAATTTTGATTGAGCTGTTCTGAAACACTCTTTCTGTAGAAACTGCAAGTGGACTTTCCGAGCGCTAGGTGGGCTATAGTGGAAAAAGATGTATCTTCAAATTAAAACTACACAGAAGCATTGTGCAAAACTTCTTTATGTTCTGTACATTCAAGTAAAGGAGTTAAAGCTTACTTTTGATTGAGCAGTTCTGAAACATTCTTTCTGTAGAAACTGCAAGTGGATATTCGGACCCCTAAGGGGCCAACAGTGGAAAAAGTAATATGTTCAAATAAAAACTACACAGAAGCATTGGGCGAAACTACTTTCTGTTCTGTGCACTTAACTAACAGAGTTGAAGCATACTGTCGATTGAGCAGTTCTGAAACACTCTTTCTGTAGAAACTGCAAGTGGGCATTCAGAGAGCTAACGGGCCTACAGTGGAAAAAGGAATATCTTCAAGTAAAAACTATACAGAAGCATTCTGAGAAACTTCTTTCTGTTCTGTGCATTCAAATAACAGAGTTTAACCTTACTTTTGATTGAGCTGTTCTGAAACACTCTTTCTGTAATAACTGCAATTGGAGATTCGGAGCACTAAGGGGCATATAGGGGAAAAAGGAATATCTTCCAACAAAACTACACAGGAGCAGTCTGCGAAACTTCTTTCTGTTCTGTGCATTCAAGTAACAGTGTTTAACATTAATTTTGATTGAGCTGTTCTGAAACACTCTTTCTGTAGAAACTGCAAGTGGACATTCCGAGCGCTAAGTGGCCTATAGTGGAAAAAGATATATCTGCAAATTAAAACTACACAGAAGCACTGTGCAAAACTCCTTTATGTTCTGTACATTCAACTAAAGGAGTTAAAGCTTACTTTTGATTTAGCAGTTCGGAAACATTCTTTCTGTAGAAACTGCAAGTGGACATTCGAAGCGCTAAGGGGGCTATAGTGTTAAAAGGAACATCTTCAAATAAAAACTACACGGAAGCATTGTGCGAAACTACTTTCTGTTCTGTGCATTCAACTAACAGAGTAGAAACCTACTTTTGATTGAGCAGTTCTGAAACATTCTTTCTGTAGAAACTACAAGTGGACATTCAGAGAGCTAAGGGGCCTACAGTGGCAAAAGGAATATCTTCAAATAAAAACTACACAGAAGCATTCTGCGAAACTTCTTTCTGTTCTGTGCACTCAACTAACAGAGCTGAAACAAACTGTTGATAGAGCAGTTCTGAAACACTCTTTCTGTGGAAACTGCAGGTGGACAATTGTAGAGCAAAGGGGCATATAGTGGAAAAAGGAGAATCTTCCAATAAAAACTACACAGCAGCATTCTACGAAACTTCTTTCTGTTCTGTGCATTCAATTAAAAGAGTTGAAGCTTACATTTGATTGAGCAGTTGTGAAACGCTCTTTCTGTAGAAACCGCAAGTGGACTTTCCGAGCGCTAAGTGGGCTATAGTGGAAAAAGATGTATCTTCAAATTAAAACTACAGAGAAGCATTGTGCAAAACTTCTTTAAGTTCCGTATATTCAAGTAAAGGAGTTAAAGATTACTTTTGATTCAGCAGTTCTGAAACATTCTTTCTGTAGAAACTGCAAGTGGATATTCGGACCCCTAAGGGGCCAAAGTGGAAAAAGGAATATGTTCAAATAAAAACTACACAGAAGCATTGTGCGAAACTACTTTCTGTTCTGTGCACTCAACTAACAGAGTTGAAGCATACTGCCGATTGAGCAGTTCTGAAACACTCTTTCTGTAGAAACTGCAAGTGAACATTCAGAGAGGTAACGGGCCTACAGTGGAAAAAGGAATATCTTCAAGTAAAAACTATACAGAAGCATTCTGAGAAACTTCTTTCTGTTCTGTGCATTCAAATAACAGAGTTTAATCTTACTTTTGATTGAGCTGTTCTGAAACACTCTTTCTGTAGTAACTGCAATTGGAGATTCGGAGCACTAAGGGGCACATAAGGGAAAAAGGAATATCTTCCAACAAAACTACAGAGGAGCAGTCTGCGAAACTTCTTTCTGTTCTGTGCATTCAAGTAACAGTGTTTAAAATTAATTTTGATTGAGCTGTTCTGAAACACTCTTTCTGTAGAAACTGCAAGTGTACATACGGAGCGCTAAGCGGCCTATAGTGGAAAAAGGGATATCTTCAAATAAAAACTACACAGAAGCATTGTGCCAAATTACTTTCTGTTCTGTGCATTCAACTAAGAGCGTTGAACACTATATTTGATTGAGCAGTTCTGAAACTCTCTTTCTGTAGGAAGTGCAAGTCGACATTCGGAGCACTAAGGGGCCTGTGCTGGAGAAAGTAACATCTTCAAATACAAAGTAAACAGAAGCATTCTGGGAAACTTTTTCTGTTCTGTGCATTCAACTAACGGAGTTGAAGTTTACCTTTGATTCAGCAGCTCTGAAACACTCTTTCTGTAGAAACTGCAAGTGGACATTCCTAGCGCTAAAGGGCCTATAGTGGAAAAAGGAATACCCTCAAATTAACAACTACACAGAAGCATTCTGCGAAACTTCTTTCTGTTCTGTGCATTCAACTAACGGAGTTGAAGTTTACCTTTGAGTCAGCAGCTCTGAAACACTCTTTCTGTAGAAACTGCAAGTGGACATTCCTAGCGCTAAGGGACCTATAGTGGAAAAAGGAATATCCTCAAATAAAAACTACACAGAATCATTCTGTGAAACATCGTTCTGTTCTGTGCATTCAACTAACAGAGTTTAAACTTAATTTTGATTGAGCTGTTCTGAAACACTCTTTCTGTAGAAACTGCAAGTGGACATTCCGAGCGCTAAGTGGCCTATAGTGGAAAAAGATATATCTGCAAATTAAAACTACACAGAAGCATTGGGCAAAACTTCTTTATGTTCTGTACATTCAACTAAAGGAGTTAAAGCTTACTTTTAATTTAGCAGTTCGGAAACATTCTTTCTGTAGAAACTGCAAGTGGACATTCGAAGCGCTAAGGGGTCTATAGTGATAAAAGGAATATCTTCAAATAAAAACTACACGGAAGCATTGTGCGAAACTACTTTCCGTTCTGTGCATTCAACTAACAGAGTTGAAACCTACTTTTGATTGAGCAGTTCTGAAACATTCTTTCGGTAGAAACTACAAGTGGACATTCAGAGAGCTAAGGGGCCTACAGTGGCAAAAGGAATATCTTCAAATAAAAACTACACAGAAGAATTCTGCGAAACTTCTTTCTGTTCTGTGCACTCCACTAACAGAGTTGAAACATACTGTTGATAGAGCAGTTCTGAAACACTCTTTATGTGGATACTGCAGGTGGACATTCGTAGAGCAAAGGGGCATATAGTGGAAAAAGGAGAATCTTCCAATAAAAACTACACAGCAGCATTCTGCGAAACTTCTTTCTGTTCTGTGCATTCAATTAAAAGAGTTGAACCTTACTTTTGATTGAGCAGTTCTGAAACGCTCTTTCTGTAGAAACTGCAAGTGGACATTCGGAGCGCTAAGGGGCCTATAGTGGAAAAAGGAATATCCTCAAATAAATACTACACAGAAGCATTCTGTGAAACTTCTTTCTGTTCTGTGCATTCAACAAACAGAGTTTAACCTTACATTTGATTGAGCTGTTCTGAAACACTCTTTCTGTAGTAACTGCAGCTGGAGAGTCAGAGTGCCAAGAGGCCTATAGTGGAATAAGTAATATCTTCAAAGAAAACTACACAGAAGCATTCTGCGAAGCTTCTTTCTGTTCTGTGCATTCAACTAACAGAGTTTAACCTTAATTTTGATTGAGCTGTTCTGAAACACTCTTTCTGTAGAAACTGCAAGTGGACCTTCCGAGCGCTAAGTGGGCTATAGTGGAAAAAGATGTATCTTCAAATTAAAACTACACAGAAGCATTGTGCAAAACTTCTTTATGTTCTGTACATTCAAGTAAAGGAGTTAAAGCTTACTTTTGATTGAGCAGTTCTGAAACATTCTTTCTGTAGAAACTGCAAGTGGATATTCGGACCCCTAAGGGGCCAACAGTGTAAAAAGGAATATGTTCCAATAAAAACTACACAGAAGCATTGTGCGAAACTACTTTCTGTTCTGTGCACTCAACTAACAGAGTTGAAGTATACTGTTGTTTGAGCAGTTCTGAAACACTCTTTCTGTTGAAACTGCAAGTGGACAATCTTAGAGCAAAGGGGCATATAGTGGAAAAAGGAGAATCTTCCAATAATAACTACACAGCAGCATTCTGCGAAACTTCTTTCTGTTCTGTGCATTCAATAAGCAGAGTTGAACCTTACTTTTGATTGAGCAGTTCTGAAACGCTCTTTCTGTATAAACTGCAAGTGGACATTCGGAGCGCTAAGGGGCCTATAGTGGAAAAAGGAATATCCTCAAATAAATACTACACAGAAGCATTCTGTGAAACTTCTTTCTGTTCTGTGCATTCAACTAACAGGGTTTAACCTTACATTTGATTGAGCTGTTCTGAAACACTCTTTCTGTAGTAACTGCACCTGGAGAGTCAGAGCGCCAAGAGGCCTATAGTGGAAAAAGTAATATCTTCAAATAAAACTAAACAGAAGCATTCTGCGAAGCTTCTTTCCGTTCTGTGCATTCAACTAACAGAGTTTAACCTTAATTTTGATTGAGCTGTTCTGAAACACTCTTTCTGTAGAAACTGCAAGTGGACCTTCCGAGCACTAAGTGGGCTATAGTGGAAAAAGATGTATCTTCAAATTAAAACTACACAGAAGCATTGTGCAAAACTTCTTTATGTTCTGTACATTCAAGTAAAGGAGTTAAAGCTTACTTTTGATTGAGCAGTTCTGAAACATTCTTTCTGTAGTAACTGCAATTGGAGATTCGGAGCACTAAGGGGCACATAATGGAAAAAGGAATATCTTCCAACAAAACTACCCAGGAGCAGTCTGCGAAACTTCTTTCTTTTCTGTGCATTCAAGTAACAGTGTTTAACATTAATTTTGATTGAGCTGTTCTGAAACACTCTTTCTGTAGAAACTGCAAGTGTACATACGGAGCGCTAAGCGGCCTATAGTGGAAAAAGGAATATCTTCAAATAAAAACTACACAGAAGCATTGTGCCAAATTACTTTCTGTTCTGTGCATTCAATTAAGAGCGTTGAACACTATATTTGATTGAGCAGTTCTGAAACTCTCTTTCTGTAGGAAGTGCAAGTCGACATTCGGAGCACTAAGGGGCCTGTGCTGGAGAAAGTAAGATCTTCAAATACAAAGTAAACAGAAGCATTCTGGGAAACTTTTTCTGTTCTGTGCATTCAACTAACGGAGTTGAAGTTTACCTTTGAGTCAGCAGCTCTGAAACACTCTTTCTGTAGAAACTGCAAGTGGACATTCCTAGCGCTAAGGGACCTATAGTGGAAAAAGGAATATCCTCAAATAAAAACTACACAGAATCATTCTGTGAAACATCGTTCTGTTCTGTGCATTCAACTAACAGAGTTTAAACTTAATTTTGATTGAGCTGTTCTGAAACACTCTTTCTGAAGAAACTGCAAGTGGACATTCCGAGCGCTAAGTGGCCTATAGTGGAAAAAGATATATCTGCAAATTAAAACTACACAGAAGCATTGGGCAAAACTTCTTTATGTTCTGTACATTCAACTAAAGGAGTTAAAGCTTACTTTTAATTTAGCAGTTCGGAAACATTCTTTCTGTAGAAACTGCAAGTGGACATTCAAAGCGCTAAGGGGGCTATAGTGTTAAAAGGAACATCTTCAAATAAAAACTACACGGAAGCATTGTGCGAAACTACTTTCTGTTCTGTGCATTCAACTAACAGAGTTGAAACCTACTTTTGATTGAGCAGTTCTGAAACATTCTTTCTGTAGAAACTACAAGTGGACATTCAGAGAGCTAAGGGGCCTACAGTGGCAAAAGGAATATCTTCAAATAAAAACTACACAGAAGCATTCTGCGAAACTTCTTTCTGTTCTGTGCACTCCACTAACAGAGTTGAAACAAACTGTTGATAGAGCAGTTCTGAAACACTCTTTCTGTGGAAACTGCAGGTGGACATTCGTAGAGCAAAAGGGCATATAGTGGAAAAAGGAGAATCTTCCAATGAAAACTACACAGCAGCATTCTGCGAAACTTCTTTCTGTTCTGTGCATTCAATTAAAAGAGTTGAACCTTACTTTTGATTGAGCAGTTCTGAAACGCTCTTTCTGTAGAAACTGCAAGTGTACATTCGGAGCGCTAAGGGGCCTATAGTGGAAAAAGGAATATCCTCAAATAAATACTACACAGAAGCATTCTGGGAAACTTCTTTCTGTTCTGTGCATTCAACAAACAGAGTTTAACTTTACATTTGATTGAGCTGTTCTGAAACACTCTTTCTGTAGTAACTGCAGCTGGAGAGTCAGAGTGCCAAGAGGCCTATAGTGGAAAAAGTAATATCTTCAAAGAAAACTACACAGAAGCATTCTGCGAAGCTTCTTTCTGTTCTGTGCATTCTACTAACAGAGTTTAACATTAATTTTGATTGAGCTGTTCTGAAACACTCTTTCTGTAGAAACTGAAAGTGGATTTTCCGAGCGCTAAGTGGGCTATAGTGGAAAAAGATGTATCTTCAAATTAAAACTACACAGAAGCATTGTGCAAAACTTCTTTATGTTCTGTACATTCAAGTAAAGGAGTTAAAGCTTACTTTGGATTGAGCAGTTCTGAAACATTCTTTCTGTAGAAACTGCAAGTGGATATTCTGACCCCTAAGGGGCCAACAGTGGAAAAAGTAATATGTTCAAATAAAAACTACACAGAAGCATTGGGCGAAACTACTTTCTGTTCTGTTCACTTAACTAACAGAGTTGAAGCATACTGTCGATTGAGCAGTTCTGAAACACTCTTTCTGTAGAAACTGCAAGTGGGCATTCAGAGAGCTAACGGGCCTACAGTGGAAAAAGGAATATCTTCAAGTAAAAACTATACAGAAGCATTCTGAGAAACTTCTTTCTGTTCTGTGCATTCAAATAACAGAGTTTAACCTTACTTTTGATTGAGCTGTTCTGAAACACTCTTTCTGTAATAACTGCAATTGGAGATTCGGAGCACTAAGGGGCATATAGGGGAAAAAGGAATATCTTCCAACAAAACACAGGAGCAGTCTGCGAAACTTCTTTCTGTTCTGTGCATTCAAGTAACAGTGTTTAACATTAATTTTGATTGAGCTGTTCTGAAACACTCTTTCTGTAGAAACTGCAAGTGGACATATGGAGCGCTAAGTGGCCTATAGTGGAAAAAGATATATCTGCAAATTAAAACTACACAGAAGCATTGTGCAAAACCTCTTTATGTTCTGTACATTCAACTAAAGGGGTTAAAGCTTACTTTTGATTTAGCAGTTCGGAAACATTCTTTCTGTAGAAACTGCAAGTGGACATTCGAAGCGCTAAGGGGGCTATAGTGTTAAAAGGAACATCTTCAAATAAAAACTACACGGAAGCATTGTGCGAAACTACTTTCTGTTCTGTGCATTCAACTAACAGAGTAGAAACCTACTTTTGATTGAGCAGTTCTGAAACATTCTTTCTGTAGAAACTACAAGTGGACATTCAGAGAGCTAAGGGGCCTACAGTGGCAAAAGGAATATCTTCAAATAAAAACTACACAGAAGCATTCTGCGAAACTTCTTTCTGTTCTGTGCACTCAACTAACAGAGCTGAAACAAACTGTTGATAGAGCAGTTCTGAAACACTCTTTCTGTGGAAACTGCAGGTGGACAATTGTAGAGCAAAGGGGCATATAGTGGAAAAAGGAGAATCTTCCAATAAAAACTACACAGCAGCATTCTACGAAACTTCTTTCTGTTCTGTGCATTCAATTAAAAGAGTTGAAGCTTACATTTGATTGAGCAGTTGTGAAACGCTCTTTCTGTAGAAACCGCAAGTGGACTTTCCGAGCGCTAAGTGGGCTATAGTGGAAAAAGATGTATCTTCAAATTAAAACTACAGAGAAGCATTGTGCAAAACTTCTTTAAGTTCCGTATATTCAAGTAAAGGAGTTAAAGATTACTTTTGATTCAGCAGTTCTGAAACATTCTTTCTGTAGAAACTGCAAGTGGATATTCGGACCCCTAAGGGGCCAAAGTGGAAAAAGGAATATGTTCAAATAAAAACTACACAGAAGCATTGTGCGAAACTACTTTCTGTTCTGTGCACTCAACTAACAGAGTTGAAGCATACTGCCGATTGAGCAGTTCTGAAACACTCTTTCTGTAGAAACTGCAAGTGAACATTCAGAGAGGTAACGGGCCTACAGTGGAAAAAGGAATATCTTCAAGTAAAAACTATACAGAAGCATTCTGAGAAACTTCTTTCTGTTCTGTGCATTCAAATAACAGAGTTTAATCTTACTTTTGATTGAGCTGTTCTGAAACACTCTTTCTGTAGTAACTGCAATTGGAGATTCGGAGCACTAAGGGGCACATAAGGGAAAAAGGAATATCTTCCAACAAAACTACAGAGGAGCAGTCTGCGAAACTTCTTTCTGTTCTGTGCATTCAAGTAACAGTGTTTAAAATTAATTTTGATTGAGCTGTTCTGAAACACTCTTTCTGTAGAAACTGCAAGTGTACATACGGAGCGCTAAGCGGCCTATAGTGGAAAAAGGGATATCTTCAAATAAAAACTACACAGAAGCATTGTGCCAAATTACTTTCTGTTCTGTGCATTCAACTAAGAGCGTTGAACACTATATTTGATTGAGCAGTTCTGAAACTCTCTTTCTGTAGGAAGTGCAAGTCGACATTCGGAGCACTAAGGGGCCTGTGCTGGAGAAAGTAACATCTTCAAATACAAAGTAAACAGAAGCATTCTGGGAAACTTTTTCTGTTCTGTGCATTCAACTAACGGAGTTGAAGTTTACCTTTGATTCAGCAGCTCTGAAACACTCTTTCTGTAGAAACTGCAAGTGGACATTCCTAGCGCTAAAGGGCCTATAGTGGAAAAAGGAATACCCTCAAATTAACAACTACACAGAAGCATTCTGCGAAACTTCTTTCTGTTCTGTGCATTCAACTAACGGAGTTGAAGTTTACCTTTGAGTCAGCAGCTCTGAAACACTCTTTCTGTAGAAACTGCAAGTGGACATTCCTAGCGCTAAGGGACCTATAGTGGAAAAAGGAATATCCTCAAATAAAAACTACACAGAATCATTCTGTGAAACATCGTTCTGTTCTGTGCATTCAACTAACAGAGTTTAAACTTAATTTTGATTGAGCTGTTCTGAAACACTCTTTCTGTAGAAACTGCAAGTGGACATTCCGAGCGCTAAGTGGCCTATAGTGGAAAAAGATATATCTGCAAATTAAAACTACACAGAAGCATTGGGCAAAACTTCTTTATGTTCTGTACATTCAACTAAAGGAGTTAAAGCTTACTTTTAATTTAGCAGTTCGGAAACATTCTTTCTGTAGAAACTGCAAGTGGACATTCGAAGCGCTAAGGGGTCTATAGTGATAAAAGGAATATCTTCAAATAAAAACTACACGGAAGCATTGTGCGAAACTACTTTCCGTTCTGTGCATTCAACTAACAGAGTTGAAACCTACTTTTGATTGAGCAGTTCTGAAACATTCTTTCGGTAGAAACTACAAGTGGACATTCAGAGAGCTAAGGGGCCTACAGTGGCAAAAGGAATATCTTCAAATAAAAACTACACAGAAGAATTCTGCGAAACTTCTTTCTGTTCTGTGCACTCCACTAACAGAGTTGAAACATACTGTTGATAGAGCAGTTCTGAAACACTCTTTATGTGGATACTGCAGGTGGACATTCGTAGAGCAAAGGGGCATATAGTGGAAAAAGGAGAATCTTCCAATAAAAACTACACAGCAGCATTCTGCGAAACTTCTTTCTGTTCTGTGCATTCAATTAAAAGAGTTGAACCTTACTTTTGATTGAGCAGTTCTGAAACGCTCTTTCTGTAGAAACTGCAAGTGGACATTCGGAGCGCTAAGGGGCCTATAGTGGAAAAAGGAATATCCTCAAATAAATACTACACAGAAGCATTCTGTGAAACTTCTTTCTGTTCTGTGCATTCAACAAACAGAGTTTAACCTTACATTTGATTGAGCTGTTCTGAAACACTCTTTCTGTAGTAACTGCAGCTGGAGAGTCAGAGTGCCAAGAGGCCTATAGTGGAATAAGTAATATCTTCAAAGAAAACTACACAGAAGCATTCTGCGAAGCTTCTTTCTGTTCTGTGCATTCAACTAACAGAGTTTAACCTTAATTTTGATTGAGCTGTTCTGAAACACTCTTTCTGTAGAAACTGCAAGTGGACCTTCCGAGCGCTAAGTGGGCTATAGTGGAAAAAGATGTATCTTCAAATTAAAACTACACAGAAGCATTGTGCAAAACTTCTTTATGTTCTGTACATTCAAGTAAAGGAGTTAAAGCTTACTTTTGATTGAGCAGTTCTGAAACATTCTTTCTGTAGAAACTGCAAGTGGATATTCGGACCCCTAAGGGGCCAACAGTGTAAAAAGGAATATGTTCCAATAAAAACTACACAGAAGCATTGTGCGAAACTACTTTCTGTTCTGTGCACTCAACTAACAGAGTTGAAGTATACTGTTGTTTGAGCAGTTCTGAAACACTCTTTCTGTTGAAACTGCAAGTGGACAATCTTAGAGCAAAGGGGCATATAGTGGAAAAAGGAGAATCTTCCAATAATAACTACACAGCAGCATTCTGCGAAACTTCTTTCTGTTCTGTGCATTCAATAAGCAGAGTTGAACCTTACTTTTGATTGAGCAGTTCTGAAACGCTCTTTCTGTATAAACTGCAAGTGGACATTCGGAGCGCTAAGGGGCCTATAGTGGAAAAAGGAATATCCTCAAATAAATACTACACAGAAGCATTCTGTGAAACTTCTTTCTGTTCTGTGCATTCAACTAACAGGGTTTAACCTTACATTTGATTGAGCTGTTCTGAAACACTCTTTCTGTAGTAACTGCACCTGGAGAGTCAGAGCGCCAAGAGGCCTATAGTGGAAAAAGTAATATCTTCAAATAAAACTAAACAGAAGCATTCTGCGAAGCTTCTTTCCGTTCTGTGCATTCAACTAACAGAGTTTAACCTTAATTTTGATTGAGCTGTTCTGAAACACTCTTTCTGTAGAAACTGCAAGTGGACCTTCCGAGCACTAAGTGGGCTATAGTGGAAAAAGATGTATCTTCAAATTAAAACTACACAGAAGCATTGTGCAAAACTTCTTTATGTTCTGTACATTCAAGTAAAGGAGTTAAAGCTTACTTTTGATTGAGCAGTTCTGAAACATTCTTTCTGTAGTAACTGCAATTGGAGATTCGGAGCACTAAGGGGCACATAATGGAAAAAGGAATATCTTCCAACAAAACTACCCAGGAGCAGTCTGCGAAACTTCTTTCTTTTCTGTGCATTCAAGTAACAGTGTTTAACATTAATTTTGATTGAGCTGTTCTGAAACACTCTTTCTGTAGAAACTGCAAGTGTACATACGGAGCGCTAAGCGGCCTATAGTGGAAAAAGGAATATCTTCAAATAAAAACTACACAGAAGCATTGTGCCAAATTACTTTCTGTTCTGTGCATTCAATTAAGAGCGTTGAACACTATATTTGATTGAGCAGTTCTGAAACTCTCTTTCTGTAGGAAGTGCAAGTCGACATTCGGAGCACTAAGGGGCCTGTGCTGGAGAAAGTAAGATCTTCAAATACAAAGTAAACAGAAGCATTCTGGGAAACTTTTTCTGTTCTGTGCATTCAACTAACGGAGTTGAAGTTTACCTTTGAGTCAGCAGCTCTGAAACACTCTTTCTGTAGAAACTGCAAGTGGACATTCCTAGCGCTAAGGGACCTATAGTGGAAAAAGGAATATCCTCAAATAAAAACTACACAGAATCATTCTGTGAAACATCGTTCTGTTCTGTGCATTCAACTAACAGAGTTTAAACTTAATTTTGATTGAGCTGTTCTGAAACACTCTTTCTGAAGAAACTGCAAGTGGACATTCCGAGCGCTAAGTGGCCTATAGTGGAAAAAGATATATCTGCAAATTAAAACTACACAGAAGCATTGGGCAAAACTTCTTTATGTTCTGTACATTCAACTAAAGGAGTTAAAGCTTACTTTTAATTTAGCAGTTCGGAAACATTCTTTCTGTAGAAACTGCAAGTGGACATTCAAAGCGCTAAGGGGGCTATAGTGTTAAAAGGAACATCTTCAAATAAAAACTACACGGAAGCATTGTGCGAAACTACTTTCTGTTCTGTGCATTCAACTAACAGAGTTGAAACCTACTTTTGATTGAGCAGTTCTGAAACATTCTTTCTGTAGAAACTACAAGTGGACATTCAGAGAGCTAAGGGGCCTACAGTGGCAAAAGGAATATCTTCAAATAAAAACTACACAGAAGCATTCTGCGAAACTTCTTTCTGTTCTGTGCACTCCACTAACAGAGTTGAAACAAACTGTTGATAGAGCAGTTCTGAAACACTCTTTCTGTGGAAACTGCAGGTGGACATTCGTAGAGCAAAAGGGCATATAGTGGAAAAAGGAGAATCTTCCAATGAAAACTACACAGCAGCATTCTGCGAAACTTCTTTCTGTTCTGTGCATTCAATTAAAAGAGTTGAACCTTACTTTTGATTGAGCAGTTCTGAAACGCTCTTTCTGTAGAAACTGCAAGTGTACATTCGGAGCGCTAAGGGGCCTATAGTGGAAAAAGGAATATCCTCAAATAAATACTACACAGAAGCATTCTGGGAAACTTCTTTCTGTTCTGTGCATTCAACAAACAGAGTTTAACTTTACATTTGATTGAGCTGTTCTGAAACACTCTTTCTGTAGTAACTGCAGCTGGAGAGTCAGAGTGCCAAGAGGCCTATAGTGGAAAAAGTAATATCTTCAAAGAAAACTACACAGAAGCATTCTGCGAAGCTTCTTTCTGTTCTGTGCATTCTACTAACAGAGTTTAACATTAATTTTGATTGAGCTGTTCTGAAACACTCTTTCTGTAGAAACTGAAAGTGGATTTTCCGAGCGCTAAGTGGGCTATAGTGGAAAAAGATGTATCTTCAAATTAAAACTACACAGAAGCATTGTGCAAAACTTCTTTATGTTCTGTACATTCAAGTAAAGGAGTTAAAGCTTACTTTGGATTGAGCAGTTCTGAAACATTCTTTCTGTAGAAACTGCAAGTGGATATTCTGACCCCTAAGGGGCCAACAGTGGAAAAAGTAATATGTTCAAATAAAAACTACACAGAAGCATTGGGCGAAACTACTTTCTGTTCTGTTCACTTAACTAACAGAGTTGAAGCATACTGTCGATTGAGCAGTTCTGAAACACTCTTTCTGTAGAAACTGCAAGTGGGCATTCAGAGAGCTAACGGGCCTACAGTGGAAAAAGGAATATCTTCAAGTAAAAACTATACAGAAGCATTCTGAGAAACTTCTTTCTGTTCTGTGCATTCAAATAACAGAGTTTAACCTTACTTTTGATTGAGCTGTTCTGAAACACTCTTTCTGTAATAACTGCAATTGGAGATTCGGAGCACTAAGGGGCATATAGGGGAAAAAGGAATATCTTCCAACAAAACACAGGAGCAGTCTGCGAAACTTCTTTCTGTTCTGTGCATTCAAGTAACAGTGTTTAACATTAATTTTGATTGAGCTGTTCTGAAACACTCTTTCTGTAGAAACTGCAAGTGGACATATGGAGCGCTAAGTGGCCTATAGTGGAAAAAGATATATCTGCAAATTAAAACTACACAGAAGCATTGTGCAAAACCTCTTTATGTTCTGTACATTCAACTAAAGGGGTTAAAGCTTACTTTTGATTTAGCAGTTCGGAAACATTCTTTCTGTAGAAACTGCAAGTGGACATTCGAAGCGCTAAGGGGGCTATAGTGTTAAAAGGAACATCTTCAAATAAAAACTACACGGAAGCATTGTGCGAAACTACTTTCTGTTCTGTGCATTCAACTAACAGAGTTGAAACCTACTTTTGATTGAGCAGTTCTGAAACATTCTTTCTGTAGAAACTACAAGTGGACATTCAGAGAGCTAAGGGGCCTACAGTGGCAAAAGGAATATCTTCAAATAAAAACTACACAGAAGCATTCTGCGAAACTTCTTTCTGTTCTGTGCACTCAACTAACAGAGCTGAAACAAACTTTTGATAGAGCAGTTCTGAAACACTCTTTCTGTGGAAACTGCAGGTGGACAATTGCAGAGCAAAGGGGCATATAGTGGAAAAAGGAGAATCTTCCAATAAAAACTACACAGCAGCATTCTACGAAACTTCTTTCTGTTCTGTGCATTCAATTAAAAGAGTTGAAGCTTACTTTTGATTGAGCAGTTGTGAAACGCTCTTTCTGTAGAAACCGCAAGTGGACTTTCCGAGCGCTAAGTGGGCTATAGTGGAAAAAGATGTATCTTCAAATTAAAACTACAGAGAAGCATTGTGCAAAACTTCTTTAAGTTCCGTATATTCAAGTAAAGGAGTTAAAGCTTACTTTTGATTGAGCAGTTCTGAAACATTCTTTCTGTAGAAACTGCAAGTGGATATTCGGACCCCTAAGGAGCCAACAGTGGAAAAAGGAATATGTTCAAATAAAAACTACACAGAAGCATTGTGCGAAACTACTTTCTGTTCTGTGCACTCAACTAACAGAGTTGAAGCATACTGCCGATTGAGCAGTTCTGAAACACTCTTTCTGTAGAAACTGCAAGTGGACATTCAGAGAGCTAACGGGCCTACAGTGGAAAAAGGAATATCTTCAAGTAAAAACTATACAGAAGCATTCTGAGAAACTTCTTTCTGTTCTGTGCATTCAAATAACAGAGTTTAATCTTACTTTTGATTGAGCTGTTCTGAAACACTCTTTCTGTAGTAACTGCAATTGGAGATTCGGAGCATTAAGGGGCACATAAGGGAAAAAGGAATATCTTCCAACAAAACTACAGAGGAGCACTCTGCGAAACTTCTTTCTGTTCTGTGCATTCAAGTAACAGTGTTTAACATTAATTTTGATTGAGCTGTTCTGAAACACTCTTTCTGTAGAAACTGCAAGTGTACATACGGAGCACTAAGCGGCCTATAGTGGAAAAAGGGATATCTTCAAATAAAAACTACACAGAAGAATTGTGCCAAATTACTTTCTGTTCTGTGCATTCAACTAAGAGCGTTGAACACTATATTTGATTGAGCAGTTCTGAAACTCTCTTCCTGTAGGAAGTGCAAGTCGACATTCGGAGCACTAAGGGGCCTGTGCTGGAGAAAGTAACATCTTCAAATACAAAGTAAACAGAAGCATTCTGGGAAACTTTTTCTGTTCTGTGCATTCAACTAACGGAGTTGAAGTTTACCTTTGATTCAGCAGCTCTGAAACACTCTTTCTGTAGAAACTGCAAGTGGACATTCCTAGCGCTAAAGGGCCTATAGTGGAAAAAGGAATACCCTCAAATTAACAACTACACAGAAGCATTCTGCGAAACTTCTTTCTGTTCTGTGCATTCAACTAACGGAGTTGAAGTTTACCTTTGAGTCAGCAGCTCTGAAACACCCTTTCTGTAGAAACTGCAAGTGGACATTCCTAGCGCTAAGGGACCTATAGTGGAAAAAGGAGAATCTTCCAATAAAAACTACACAGCAGCATTCTACGAAACTTCTTCCTGCTCTGTGCATTCAATTAAAAGAGTTGAAGCTTACTTTTGATTGAGCAGTTGTGAAACGCTCTTTCTGTAGAAACCGCAAGTGGACTTTCCGAGCGCTAAGTGGGCTATAGTGGAAAAAGATGTATCTTCAAATTAAAACTACAGAGAAGCATTGTGCAAAACTTCTTTACGTTCTGTATATTCAAGTAAAGGAGTTAAAGCTTACTTTTGATTGAGCAGTTCTGAAACATTCTTTCTGTAGAAACTGCAAGTGGATATTCGGACCCCTAAGGGGCCAACAGTGTAAAAAGGAATATGTTCAAATAAAAACTACACAGAAGCATTGTGCGAAACTACTTTCTGTTCTGTGCACTTAACTAACAGAGTTGAAGCATACTGCCGATTGAGCAGTTCTGAAACACTCTTTCTGTAGAAACTGCAAGTGGGCATTCAGAGAGCTAACGGGCCTACAGTGGAAAAAGGAATATCTTCAAGTAAAAACTATACAGAAGCATTCTGCGAAACTTCTTTCTGTTCTGTGCACTCCACTAACAGAGTTGAAACATACCGTTGATAGAGCAGTTCTGAAACACTCTTTCTGTGGAAACTGCAGGTGGACATTCGTAGAGCAAAGGGGCATATAGTGGAAAAAGGAGAATCTTCCAATAAAAACTACACAGCAGCATTCTGCAAAACTTTTTTCGGTTCTGTGCATTCAATTAAAAGAGTTGAACCTTACTTTTGATTGAGCAGTTCTGAAACGCTCTTTCTGTAGAAACTGCAAGTGGACATTCGGAGCGCTAAGGGGCCTATAGTGGAAAAAGGAATATCCTCAAATAAATACTACACAGAAGCATTCTGTGAAACTTCTTTCTGTTCTGTGCATTCAACAAACAGAGTTTAACCTTACATTTGATTGAGCTGTTCTGAAACACTCTTTCTGTAGTAACTGCAGCTGGAGAGTCAGAGTGCCAAGAGGCCTATAGTGGAAAAAGTAAATCTTCAAAGAAAACTACACAGAAGCATTCTGTGAAGCTTCTTTCTGTTCTGTGCATTCAACTAACAGAGATTAACCTTAATTTTGATTGAGCTGTTCTGAAACACTCTTTCTGTAGAAACTGCAAGTGGACCTTCCGAGCGCTAAGTGGGCTATAGTGGAAAAAGATGTATCTTCAAATTAAAACTACACAGAAGCATTGTGCAAAACTTCTTTATGTTCTGTACATTCAAGTAAAGGAGTTAAAGCTTACTTTTGATTGAGCACTTCTGAAACATTCTTTCTGTAGAAACTGCAAGTGGATATTCGGACCCCTAAGGGGCCAACAGTGTAAAAAGGAATAGGTTCAAATAAAAACTACACAGAAGCATTGTGCGAAACTACTTTCTGTTCTGTGCACTCAACTAACAGAGTTGAAGTATACTGTTGTTTGAGCAGTTCTGAAACACTCTTTCTGTTGAAACTGCAAGTGGACAATCTTAGAGCAAAGGGGCATATAGTGGAAAAAGGAGAATCTTCCAATAATAACTACACAGCAGCATTCTGCGAAACTTCTTTCTGTTCTGTACATTCAATAAGCAGAGTTGAACCTTACTTTTGATTGAGCAGTTCTGAAACGATCTTTCTGTATAAACTGCAAGTGGACATTCGGAGCGCTAAGGGGCCTATAGTGGAAAAAGGAATATCCTCAAATAAATACTACACAGAAGCATTCTGTGAAACTTCTTTCTGTTCTGTGCATTCAACTAACAGAGTTTAACCTTACATTTGATTGAGCTGTTCTGAAACACTCTTTCTGTAGTAACTGCACCTGGAGAGTCAGAGCGCCAAGAGGCCTATAGTGGAAAAAGAAATATGTTCTAATAAAACTAAACAGAAGAATTCTGCGAAGCTTCTTTCCGTTCTGTGCATTCAACTAACAGAGTTTAACCTTAATTTTGATTGAGCTGTTCTGAAACACTCTTTCTGTAGAAACTGCAAGTGGACTTTCCGAGCACTAGGTGGGCTATAGTGGAAAAAGATGTATCTTCAAATTAAAACTACACAGAAGCATTGTGCAAAACTTCTTTATGTTCTGTACATTCAAGTAAAGGAGTTAAAGCTTACTTTTGATTGAGCAGTTCTGAAACATTCTTTCTGTAGAAACTGCAAGTGGATATTCGGACCCCTAAGGGGCCAACAGTGTAAAAAGGAATATGTTCAAATAAAAACTACACAGAAGCATTGTGCGAAACTACTTTCTGTTCTGTGCACTCAACTAAGAGAGTAGAAGTATACTGTTGTTTGAGCAGTTCTGAAACACTCTTTCTGTTGAAACTGCAAGTGGACAATCTTAGAGCAAAGGGGCATATAGTGGAAAAAGGAGAATCTTCCAATAATAACTACACAGCAGCATTCTCCGAAACTTCTTTCTGTTCTGTGCATTCAAATAACAGAGTTTAACCTTAATTTTGATTGAGCTGTTCTGAAACACTCTTTCTGTAGAAACTGCAAGTGGACTTTCCGAGCGCTAAGTGGGCTATAGTGGAAAAAGATGTATCTTCAAATTAAAACTACACAGAAGCATTGTGCAAAACTTCTTTATGTTCTGTACATTCAAGTATAGGAGTTAAAGCTTACTTTTGATTGAGCAGTTCTGAAACATTCTTTCTGTAGAAACTGCAAGTGGATATTCGGACCCCTAAGGGGCCAACAGTGTAAAAAGGAATATGTTCAAATAAAAACTACACAGAAGCATTGTGCGAAACTACTTTCTGTTCTGTGCACTTAACTAACAGAGTTGAAGCATACTGCCGATTGAGCAGTTCTGAAACACTCTTTCTGTAGAAACTGCAAGTGGGCATTCAGAGAGCTAACGGGCCTACAGTGGAAAAAGGAATATCTTCAAGTAAAAACTATACAGAAGCATTCTGAGAAACTTCTTTCTGTTCTGTGCTTTCAAATAACAGAGTTTACCCTTACTTTTGATTGAGCTGTTCTGAAACACTCTTTCTGTAATAACTGCAATTGGAGATTCGGAGCACTAAGGGGCATATAGGGGAAAAAGGAATATCTTCCAACAAAACTACACAGGAGCAGTCTGCGAAACTTCTTTCTGTTCTGTGCATTCAAGTAACAGTGTTTAACATTAATTTTGATTGAGCTGTTCTGAAACACTCTTTCTGTAGAAACTGCAAGTGGACATATGGAGCGCTAAGTGGCCTATAGTGGAAAAAGATATATCTGCAAATTAAAACTATACAGAAGCATTGTGCAAAACTTCTTTATGTTCTGTACATTCAACTAAAGGAGTTAAAGCTTACTTTTGATTTAGCAGTTCGGAAACATTCTTTCTGTAGAAACTGCAAGTGGACATTCGAAGCGCTAAGGGGGCTATAGTGTTAAAAGGAACATCTTCAAATAAAAACTACACGGAAGCATTGTGAGAAACTACTTTCTGTTCTGTGCATTCAACTAACAGAGTTGAAACCTACTTTTGATTGAGCAGTTCTGAAACATTCTTTCTGTAGAAACTACAAGTGGACATTCAGAGAGCTAAGGGGCCTACAGTGGCAAAAGGAATATCTTCAAATAAAAACTACACAGAAGCATTCTGCGAAACTTCTTTCTGTTCTGTGCACTCAACTAACAGAGCTGAAACAAACTGTTGATAGAGCAGTTCTGAAACACTCTTTCTGTGGAAACTGCAGGTGGACAATTGTAGAGCAAAGGGGCATATAGTGGAAAAAGGAGAATCTTCCAATAAAAACTACACAGCAGCATTCTACGAAACATCTTCCTGCTCTGTGCATTCAATTAAAAGAGTTGAAGCTTACTTTTGATTGAGCAGTTGTGAAACGCTCTTTCTGTAGAAACCGCAAGTGGACTTTCCGAGCGCTAAGTGGGCTATAGTGGAAAAAGATGTATCTTCAAATTAAAACTACAGAGAAGCATTGTGCAAAACTTCTTTACGTTCTGTATATTCAAGTAAAGGAGTTAAAGCTTACTTTTGATTGAGCAGTTCTGAAACATTCTTTCTGTAGAAACTGCAAGTGGATATTCCGACCCCTAAGGGGCCAACAGTGGAAAAAGGAATATGTTCAAATAAAAACTACACAGAAGCATTGTGCGAAACTACTTTCTGTTCTGTGCACTCAACTAACAGGGTTGAAGCATCCTGCCGAATGAGCAGTTCTGAAACACTCTTTCTGTAGAAACTGCAAGTGGACATTCAGAGAGCTAACGGGCCTACAGTGGAAAAAGGAATATCTTCAAGTAAAAACTATAGAGAAGCATTCTGAGAAACTTCTTTCTGTTCTGTGCATTCAAATAACAGAGTTTAATCTTACTTTTGATTGAGCTGTTCTGAAACACTCTTTCTGTAGTAACTGCAATTGGAGATTCGGAGCACTAAGGGGCACATAAGGGAAAAAAGAATATCTTCCAACAAAACTACCCAGGAGCAGTCTGCGAAACTTCTTTCTTTTCTGTGCATTCAAGTAACAGTGTTTAACATTAATTTTGATTGAGCTGTTCTGAAACACTCTTTCTGTAGAAACTGCAAGTGGACATACGGAGCGCTAAGCGGCCTATAGTGGAAAAAGGGATATCTTCAAATAAAAACTACACAGAAGCATTGTGCCAAATTACTTTCTGTTCTGTGCATTCAACTAAGAGCGTTGAACACTATATTTGATTGAGCAGATCTGAAACTCTCTTTCTGTAGGAAGTGCAAGTCGACATTCGGAGCACTAAGGGGCCTGTGCTGGAGAAAGTAACATCTTCAAATACAAAGTAAACAGAAGCATTCTGGGAAACTTTTTCTGTTCTGTGCTTTCAACTAACGGAGTTGAAGTTTACCTTTGATTCAGCAGCTCTGAAACACTCTTTCTGTAGAAACTGCAAGTGGACATTCCCAGCGCTAAAGGGCCTATAGTGGAAAAAGGAATACCCTCAAATTAACAACTACACAGAAGCATTCTGCGAAACTTCTTTCTGTTCTGTGCATTCAACTAACGGAGTTGAAGTGTACCTTTGAGTCAGCAGCTCTGAAACACTCTTTCTGTAGAAACTGCAAGTGGACATTCCTAGCGCTAAGGGACCTATAGTGGAAAAAGGAATATCCTCAAATAAAAACTACACAGAATCATTCTGTGAAACATCGTTCTGTTCTGTGCATTCAACTAACAGAGTTTAAACTTAATTTTGATTGAGCTGTTCTGAAACACTCTTTCTGTAGAAACTGCAAGTGGACATTCCGAGCGCTAAGTGGCCTATAGTGGAAAAAGATATATCTGCAAATTAAAACTACACAGAAGCATTGGGCAAAACTTCTTTATGTTCTGTACATTCAACTAAAGGAGTTAAAGCTTACTTTTCATTTAGCAGTTCGGAAACATTCTTTCTGTAGAAACTGCAAGTGGACATTCGAAGCGCTAAGGGGGCTATAGTGTTAAAAGGAACATCTTCAAATAAAAACTACACGGAAGCATTGTGCGAAACTACTTTCTGTTCTGTGCATTCAACTAACAGAGTTGAAACCTACTTTTGATTGAGCAGTTCTGAAACATTCTTTCTGTAGAAACTACAAGTGGACATTCAGAGAGCTAAGGGGCCTACAGTGGCAAAAGGAATATCTTCAAATAAAAACTACACAGAAGCATTCTGCGAAACTTCTTTCTGTTCTGTGCACTCCACTAACAGAGTTGAAACAAACTGTTGATAGAGCAGTTCTGAAACACTCTTTCTGTGGAAACTGCAGGTGGACATTGGTGGAGCAAAGGGGCATATAGTGGAAAAAGGAGAATCTTCCAATAAAAACTACACAGCAGCATTCTGCGAAACTTCTTTCTGTTCTGTGCATTCAATTAAAAGAGTTGAACCTTACTTTTGATTGAGCAGTTCTGAAACGCTCTTTCTGTAGAAACTGCAAGTGGACATTCGGAGCGCTAAGGGGCCTATAGTGGAAAAAGGAATATCCTCAAATAAATACTACACAGAAGCATTCTGTGAAACTTCTTTCTGTTCTGTGCATTCAACAAACAGAGTTTAACCTTACATTTGATTGAGCTGTTCTGAAACACTCTTTCTGTAGTAACTGCAGCTGGAGAGTCAGAGTGCCAAGAGGCCTATAGTGGAAAAAGTAATATCTTCAAAGAAAACTACACAGAAGCATTCTGCGAAGCTTCTTTCTGTTCTGTGCATTCAACTAACAGAGTTTAACATTAATTTTGATTGAGCTGTTCTGAAACACTCTTTCTGTAGAAACTGCAAGTGGACCTTCCGAGCGCTAAGTGGGCTATAGTGGAAAAAGATGTATCTTCAAATTAAAACTACACAGAAGCATTGTGCAAAACTTCTTTATGTTCTGTACATTCAAGTAAAGGAGTTAAAGCTTACTTTTGATTGAGCAGTTCTGAAACATTCTTTCTGTAGAAACTGCAAGTGGATATTCGGACCCCTAAGGGGCCAACAGTGTAAAAAGGAATATGTTCAAATAAAAACTACACAGAAGCATTGGGCGAAACTACTTTCTGTTCTGTGAACTTAACTAACAGAGTTGAAGCATACTGTCGATTGAGCAGTTCTGAAACACTCTTTCTGTAGAAACTGCAAGTGGGCATTCAGAGAGCTAACGGGCCTACATTGGAAAAAGGAATATCTTCAAGTAAAAACTATACAGAAGCATTCTGAGAAACTTCTTTCTGTTCTGTGCATTCAAATAACAGAGTTTAACCTTACTTTTGATTGAGCTGTTCTGAAACACTCTTTCTGTAATAACTGCAATTGGAGATTCGGAGCACTAAGGGGCATATAGGGGAAAAAGGAATATCTTCCAACAAAACACAGGAGCAGTCTGAGAAACTACTTTCTGTTCTGTGCATTCAAGTAACAGTGTTTAACATTAATTTTGATTGAGCTGTTCTGAAACACTCTTTCTGTAGAAACTGCAAGTGGACATATGGAGCGCTAAGTGGCCTATAGTGGAAAAAGATATATCTGCAAATTAAAACTACACAGAAGCATTGTGCAAAACCTCTTTATTTTCTGTACATTCAACTAAAGGAGTTAAAGCTTACTTTTGATTTAGCAGTTCGGAAACATTCTTTCTGTAGAAACTGCAAGTGGACATTCGAAGCGCTAAGGGGGCTATAGTGTTAAAAGGAACATCTTCAAATAAAAACTACACGGAAGCATTGTGCGATACTACTTTCTGTTCTGTGCATTCAACTAAAAGAGTTGAAACCTACTTTTGATTTAGCAGTTCTGAAACATTCTTTCTGTAGAAACTACAACTGGACATTCAGAGAGCTAAGGGGCCTACAGTGGCAAAAGGAATATCTTCAAATAAAAACTACACAGAAGCATTCTGCGAAACTTCTTTCTGTTCTGTGCACTCAACTAACAGAGCTGAAACAAACTGTTGATAGAGCAGTTCTGAAACACTCTTTCTGTGGAAACTGCAGGTGGACAATTGTAGAGCAAAGGGGCATATAGTGGAAAAAGGAGAATCTTCCAATAAAAACTACACAGCAGCATTCTACGAAACTTCTTTCTGTTCTGTGCATTCAATTAAAAGAGTTGAAGCTTACTTTTGATTGAGCAGTTGTGAAACGCTCTTTCTGTAGAAACCGCAAGTGGACTTTCCGAGCGCTAAGTGGGCTATAGTGGAAAAAGATGTATCTTCAAATTAAAACTACAGAGAAGCATTGTGAAAAAATTCTTTTAGTTCCGTATATTCAAGTAAAGGAGTTAAAGCTTACTTTTGATTGAGCAGTTCTGAAACATTCTTTCTGTAGAAACTGCAAGTGGATATTCGGACCCCTAAGGAGCCAACAGTGGAAAAAGGAATATGTTCAAATAAAAACTACACAGAAGCATTGTGCGAAACTACTTTCTGTTCTGTGCACTCAACTAACAGAGTTGAAGCATACTGCCGATTGAGCAGTTCTGAAACAGTCTTTCTTTAGAAACTGCAAGTGGACATTCAGAGAGCTAACGGGCCTACAGTGGGAAAAGGAATATCTTCAAGTAAAAACTATACAGAAGCATTCTGAGAAACTTCTTTCTGTTCTGTGCATTCAAATAACAGAGTTTAATCTTACTTTTGATTGAGCTGTTCTCAAACACTCTTTCTGTAGTAACTGCAATTGGAGATTCGGAGCACTAAGGGGCACATAATGGAAAAAGGAATATCTTCCAACAAAACTACCCAGGAGCAGTCTGCGAAACTTCTTTCTTTTCTGTGCATTCAAGTAACACTGTTTAACATTAATTTTGATTGAGCAATTCTGAAACACTCTTTCTGTAGAAACTGCAAGTGTACATACGGAGCGCTAAGCGGCCTATAGTGGAAAAAGGGATATCTTCAAATAAAAACTACACAGAAGCATTGTGCCAAATTACTTTCTGTTCTGTGCATTCAACTAAGAGAGTTGAACACTATATTTGATTGAGCAGTTATGAAACTCTCTTTCTGTAGGAAGTGCAAGTCGACATTCGGAGCACTAAGGGGCCTGTGCTGGAGAAAATAACATCTTCAAATACAAAGTAAACAGAAGCATTCTGGGAAACTTTTTCTGTTCTGTGCATTCAACTAACGGAGTTGAAGTTTACCTTTGATTCAGCAGCTCTGAAACACTCTTTCTGTAGAAACTGCAAGTGGACATTCCTAGCGCTAAAGGGCCTATAGTGGAAAAAGGAATACCCTCAAATTAACAACTACACAGAAGCATTCTGCGAAACTTCTTTCTGTTCTGTGCATTCAACTAACGGAGTTGAAGTTTACCTTTGAGTCAGCAGCTCTGAGACACTCTTTCTGTAGAAACTGCAAGTGGACATTCCTAGCGCTAAAGGACCTATAGTGGAAAAAGGAATATCCTCAAATAAAAACTACACAGAATCATTCTGTGAAACATCGTTCTGTTCTGTGCATTCAACTAAC
Source organism: Symphalangus syndactylus (assembly GCF_028878055.3). Lineage (NCBI taxonomy): Eukaryota > Metazoa > Chordata > Mammalia > Primates > Hylobatidae > Symphalangus > Symphalangus syndactylus. The sequence continues at coordinate 50,790,762 of NC_072440.2, forward strand.
AGAGTTTAAACTTAATTTTGATTGAGCTGTTCTGAAACACTCTTTCTGTAGAATCTGCAAGTGGAAATTCCGAGCGCTAAGGGGCCTATAGTGGAAAAAGATATATCTGCAAATTAAAACTACACAGAAGCATTGGGCAAAACTTCTTTATGTTCTGTACATTCAACCAAAGGAGTTAAAGCTTACTTTTAATTTAGCAGTTCGGAAACATTCTTTCTGTAGAAACTGCAAGTGGACATTCGAAGCGCTAAGGGGGCTATAGTGTTAAAAGGAACATCTTCAAATAAAAACTACACGGAAGCATTGTGCGAAACTACTTTCTGTTCTGTGCATTCAACTAACAGAGTTGAAACCTACTTTTGATTGAGCAGTTCTGAAACATTCTTTCGGTAGAAACTACAAGTGGACATTCAGAGAGCTAAGGGGCCTACAGTGGCAAAAGGAATATCTTCAAATAAAAACTACACAGAAGCATTCTGCGAAACTTCTTTCTGTTCTGTGCACTCCACTAACAGAGTTGAAACATACTGTTGATAGAGCAGTTCTGAAACACTCTTTCTGTGGAAACTGCAGGTGGACATTCGTAGAGCAAAGGGGCATATAGTGGAAAAAGGAGAATCTTCCAATAAAAACTACACAGCAGCATTCTGCGAAACTTCTTTCTGTTCTGTGCATTCAATTAAAAGAGTTGAACCTTACTTTTGATTGAGCAGTTCTGAAACGCTCTTTCTGTAGAAACTGCAAGTGGACATTCGGAGCGCTAAGGGGCCTATAGTGGAAAAAGGAATATCCTCAAATAAATACTACACAGAAGCATTCTGGGAAACTTCTTTCTGTTCTGTGCATTCAACAAACAGAGTTTAACCTGACATTTGATTGAGCTGTTCTGAAACACTCTTTCTGTAGTAACTGCAGCTGGAGAGTCAGAGTGCCAAGAGGCCTATAGTGGAAAAAGGAATATCTTCAAATAAAACTACACAGAAGCATTCTGCGAAGCTTCTTTCTGTTCTGTGCATTCAACTAACAGAGTTTAACCTTAATTTTGATTGAGCTGTTCTGAAACACTCTTTCTGTAGAAACTGCAAGTGGACCTTCCGAGCGCTAAGTGGGCTATAGTGGAAAAAGATGTATCTTCAAATTAAAACTACACAGAAGCATTGTGGAAAACTTCAAGATCTGTACATTCAAGTAAAGGAGTTAAAGCTTACTTTTGATTGAGCAGTTCTGAAACATTCTTTCTGTAGAAACTGCAAGTGGATATTCGGACCCCTAAGGGGCCAACAGTGTAAAAAGGAATATGTTCAAATAAAAACTACACAGAAGCATTGTGCGAAACTACTTTCTGTTCTGTGCACTCAACTAACAGAGTTGAAGTATACTGTTGTTTGAGCAGTTCTGAAACACTCTTTCTGTTGAAACTGCAAGTGGACAATCTTAGAGCAAAGGGGCATATAGTGGAAAAAGGAGAATCTTCCAATAATAACTACACAGCAGCATTCTGCGAAACTTCTTTCTGTTCTGTGCATTCAATAAACAGAGTTGAACCTTACTTTTGATTGAGCAGTTCTGAAACGCTGTTTCTGTATAAACTGCAAGTGGACATTCGGAGCGCTAAGGGGCCTAGAGTGGAAAAAGGAATATCCTCAAATAAATATTACACAGAAGCATTCTGTGAAACTTCTTTCTGTTCTGTGCATTCAACTAACAGAGTTTAACCTTACATTTGATTGAGCTGTTCTGAAACACTCTTTCTGTAGTAACTGCAGCTGGAGAGTCAGAGCGCCAAGGGGCCTATAGTGGAAAAAGTAATATCTTCAAATAAAACTAAACAGAAGCATTCTGCGAAGCTTCTTTCCGTTCTGTGCATTCAACTAACAGAGTTTAACCTTAATTTTGATTGAGCTGTTCTGAAACACTCTTTCTGTAGAAACTGCAAGTGGACCTTCCGAGCGCTAAGTGGGCTATAGTGGAAAAAGATATATCTTCAAATTAAAACTACACAGAAGCATTGTGCAAAACTTCTTTATGTTCTGTACATTCAAGTAAAGGAGTTAAAGCTTACTTTTGATTGAGCAGTTCTGAAACATTCTTTCTGTAGAAACTGCAAGTGGATATTCGGACCCCTAAGGGGCCAACAGTGTAAAAAGGAATATGTTCAAATAAAAACTACACAGAAGCATTGGGCGAAACTACTTTCTGTTCTGTGCACTTAACTAACAGAGTTGAAGCATACTGCCGATTGAGCAGTTCTGAAACACTCTTTCTGTAGAAACTGCAAGTGGGCATTCAGAGAGCTAACGGGCCTACAGTGGAAAAAGGAATATCTTCAAGTAAAAACTATACAGAAGCATTCTGAGAAACTTCTTTCTGTTCTGTGCATTCAAATAACAGAGTTTAACCTTAATTTTGATTGAGCTGTTCTGAAACACTCTTTCTGTAGAAACTGCAAGTGGACCTTCCGAGTGCTAAGTGGGCTATAGTGGAAAAAGATGTATCTTCAAATTAAAACTACCCAGAAGCATTGTGCAAAACTTCTTTATGTTCTGTACATTCAAGTATAGGAGTTAAAGCTTACTTTTGATTGAGCAGTTCTGAAACATTCTTTCTGTAGAAACTGCAAGTGGATATTCGGACCCCTAAGGGGCCAACAGTGTAAAAAGGAATATGTTCAAATAAAAACTACACAGAAGCATTGTGCGAAACTACTTTCTGTTCTGTGCACTTAACTAACAGAGTTGAAGCATACTGCCGATTGAGCAGTTCTGAAACACTCTTTCTGTAGAAACTGCAAGTGGGCATTCAGAGAGCTAACGGGCCTACAGTGGAAAAAGGAATATCTTCAAGTAAAAACTATACAGAAGCATTCTGAGAAACTTCTTTCTGTTCTGTGCATTCAAATAACAGAGTTTACCCTTACTTTTGATTGAGCTGTTCTGAAACACTCTTTCTGTAATAACTGCAATTGGAGATTCGGAGCACTAAGGGGCATATAGGGGAAAAAGGAATATCTTCCAACAAAACTACACAGGAGCAGTCTGCGAAACTTCTTTCTGTTCTGTGCATTCAAGTAACAGTGTTTAACATTAATTTTGATTGAGCTGTTCTGAAACACTCTTTCTGTAGAAACTGCAAGTGGACATATGGAGGGCTAAGTGGCCTATAGTGGAAAAAGATATATCTGCAAATTAAAACTACACAGAAGCATTGTGCAAAACTTCTTTATGTTCTGTACATTCAACTAAAGGAGTTAAAGCTTACTTTTGATTTAGCAGTTCGGAAACATTCTTTCTGTAGAAACTGCAAGTGGACATTCGAAGCGCTAAGGGGGCTATAGTGTTAAAAGGAACATCTTCAAATAAAAACTACACGGAAGCATTGTGCGAAACTACTTTCTGTTCTGTGCATTCAACTAACAGAGTTGAAACCTACTTTTGATTGAGCAATTCTGAAACATTCTTTCTGTAGAAACTACAAGTGGACATTCAGAGAGCTAAGGGGCCTACAGTGGCAAAAGGAATATCTTCAAATAAAAACTACACAGAAGCATTCTGCGAAACTTCTTTCTGTTCTGTGCACTCAACTAACAGAGCTGAAACAAACTGTTGATAGAGCAGTTCTGAAACACTCTTTCTGTGGAAACTGCAGGTGGACAATCGTAGAGCAAAGGGTCATATAGTGGAAAAAGTAGAATCTTCCAATAAAAACTACACAGCAGCATTCTACGAAACTTCTTTCTGTTCTGTGCATTCAATTAAAAGGGTTGAAGCTTACATTTGATTGAGCAGTTGTGAAACGCTCTTTCTGTAGAAACCGCAAGTGGACTTTCCGAGCGCTAAGTGGGCTATAGTGGAAAAAGATGTATCTTCAAATTAAAACTACAGAGAAGCATTGTGCAAAACTTCTTTAAGTTCTGTATATTCAAGTAAAGGAGATAAAGCTTACTTTTGATTGAGCAGTTCTGAAACATTCTTTCTGTAGAAACTGCAAGTGGATATTCGCACCCCCTAAGGGGCCAACAGTGGAAAAAGGAATATGTTCAAATAAAAACTACACAGAAGCATTGTGCGAAACTACTTTCTGTTCTGTGCACTCAACTAAGAGAGTTGATGCATACTGCCGATTGAGCAGTTCTGAAACACTCTTTCTGTAGAAACTGCAAGTGGACATTCAGAGAGCTAACGGGCCTACAGGGGAAAAAGGAATATCTTCAAGTAAAAACTATACAGAAGCATTCTGAGAAACTTCTTTCTGTTCTGTGCATTCAACTAACAGAGTTTAATCTTACTTTTGATTGAGCTGTTCTGAAACACTCTTTCTGTAGTAACTGCAATTGGAGATTCGGAGCACTAAGGGGCACATAATGGAAAAAGGAATATCTTCCAACAAAAGTACCCAGGAGCAGTCTGCGAAACTTCTTTCTTTTCTGTGCATTCAAGTAACAGTGTTTAACATTAATTTTGATTGAGCTGTTCTGAAACACTCTTTCTGTAGAAACTGCAAGTGTACATACGGAGCGCTAAGAGGCCTATAGTGGAGAAAGGGATATCTTCAAATAAAAACTACACAGAAGCATTGTGCCAAATTACTTTCTGTTCTGTGCATTCAACTAAGAGCGTTGAACACTATATTTGATTGAGTAGTTCTGAAACTCTCTTTCTGTAGGAAGTGCAAGTCGACATTCGGAGCACTAAGGGGCCTGGGCTGGAGAAAGTAACATCTTCAAATACAAAGTAAACAGAAGCATTCTGGGAAACTTTTTCTGTTCTGTGCATTCAACTAACGGAGTTGAAGTTTACCTTTGATTCAGCGGCTCTGAAACACTCTTTCTGTAGAAACTGCAAGTGGACATTCCTAGCGCTAAAGGGCCTATAGTGGAAAAAGGAATACCCTCAAATTAACAACTACACAGAAGCATTCTGCGAAACTTCTTTCTGTTCTGTGCATTCAACTAACGGAGTTGAAGATTACCTTTGAGTCAGCAGCTCTGAAACACTCTTTCTGTAGAAACTGCAAGTGGACATTCCTAGCGCTAAGGGACCTATAGTGGAAAAAGGAATATCCTCAAATAAAAACTACACAGAATCATTCTGTGAAACATCGTTCTGTTCTGTGCATTCAACTAACAGAGTTTAAACTTAATTTTGATTGAGCTGTTCTGAAACACTCCTTCTGTAGAAACTGCAAGTGGACATTCCGAGCGCTAAGTGGCCTATAGTGGAAAAAGATATATCTGCAAATTAAAACTACACAGAAGCATTGGGCAAAACTTCTTTATGTTCTGTACATTCAACTAAAGGAGTTAAAGCTTACTTTTAATTTAGCAGTTCGGAAACATTCTTTCTGTAGAAACTGCAAGTGGACATTCGAAGCGCTAAGGGGGCTATAGTGTTAAAAGGAACATCTTCAAATAAAAACTACACGGAAGCATTGAGCGAAACTACTTTCTGTTCTGTGCATTCAACTAACAGAGTTGAAACCTACTTTTGATTGAGCAGTTCTGAAACATTCTTTCGGTAGAAACTACAAGTGGACATTCAGAGAGCTAAGGGGCCTACAGTGGCAAAAGGAATATCTTCAAATAAAAACTACACAGAAGCATTCTGCGAAACTTCTTTCTGTTCTGTGCAATCCACTAACAGAGTTGAAACATACTGTTGATAGAGCAGTTCTGAAACACTCTTTCTGTGGAAACTGCAGGTGGACATTCGTAGAGCAAAGGAGCATATAGTGGAAAAAGGAGAATCTTCCAATAAAAACTACACAGCAGCATTCTGTGAAACTTCTTTCTGTTCTGTGCATTCAATTAAAAGAGTTGAACCTTACTTTTGATTGAGCAGTTCTGAAACGCTCCTTCTGTAGAAACTGCAAGTGGACATTCGGAGCGCTAAGGGGCCTATAGTGGAAAAAGGAATATCCTCAAATAAATACTACACAGAAGCATTCTGTGAAACTTCTTTCTGTTCTGTGCATTCAACAAACAGAGTTTAACCTTACATTTGATTGAGCTGTTCTGAAACACTCTTTCTGTAGTAACTGCAGCTGGAGAGTCAGAGTGCCAAGAGGCCTATAGTGGAAAAAGTAATATCTTCAAAGAAAACTACACAGAAGCATTCTGCGAAGCTTCTTTCTGTTCTGTGCATTCAACTAACAGAGTTTAACCTTAATTTTGATTGAGCTGTTCTGAAACACTCTTTCTGTAGAAACTGCAAGTGGACCTTCCGAGCGCTAAGTGGGCTATAGTGGAAAAAGATGTATCTTCAAATTAAAACTACACAGAAGCATTGTGCAAAACTTCTTTATGTTCTGTACCTTCAAGTAAAGGAGTTAAAGCTTACTTTTGATTGAGCAGTTCTGAAACATTTTTTCTGTAGAAATTGCAAGTGGATATTCGGACCTCTAAGGGGCCAACAGTGTAAAAAGGAATATGTTCAAATAAAAACTACACAGAAGCATTGTGCGAAACTACTTTCTGTTCTGTGCACTCAACTAACAGAGTTGAAGTATACTGTTGTTTGAGCAGTTCTGAAACACTCTTTCTGTTGAAACTGCAAGTGGACAATCTTAGAGCAAAGGGGCATATAGTGGAAAAAGGAGAATCTTCCAATAATAACTACACAGCAGCATTCTGCGAAACTTCTTTCTGTTCTGTGCATTCAATAAGCAGAGTTGAACCTTACTTTTGATTGAGCAGTTCTGAAATGCTCTTTCTGTATAAACTGCAAGTGGACATTCGGAGCGCTAAGGGGCCTATAGTGGAAAAAGGAATATCCTCAAATAAATACTACACAGAAGCATTCTGTGAAACTTCTTTCTGTTCTGTGCATTCAACTAACAGAGTTTAACCTTACATTTGATTGAGCTGTTCTGAAACACTCTTTCTGTAGTAACTGCAGCTGGAGAGTCAGAGCGCCAAGAGGCCTATAGTCGAAAAAGAAATATCTTCAAATAAAACTAAACAGAAGCATACTGCGAAGCTTCTTTCCGTTCTGTGCATTCAACTAACAGAGTTTAACCTTAATTTTGACTGAGCTGTTCTGAAACACTCTTTCTGTAGAAACTGCAAGTGGACCTTCCGAGCGATAAGTGGGCTATAGTGGAAAAAGATGTATCTTCAAATTAAAACTACACAGAAGCATTGTGCAAAACTTCTTTATGTTCTGTACATTCAAGTAAAGGAGTTAAAGCTTACTTTTGATTGAGCAGTTCTGAAACATTCTTTCTGTAGAAACGGCAAGTGGATATTCGGACCCCTAAGGGGCCAACAGTGTAAAAAGGAATATGTTCAAATAAAAACTACGCAGAAGCATTGGGCGAAACTACTTTCTGTTCTGTGCACTTAACTAACAGAGTTGAAGCATACTGCCGATTGAGCAGTTCTGAAACACTCTTTCTGTAGAAACTGCAAGTGGGCATTCAGAGAGCTAACGGGCCTACAGTGGAAAAAGGAATATCTTCAAGTAAAAACTATATAGAAGCATTCTGAGAAACTTCTTTCTGTTCTGTGCATTCAAATAACAGAGTTTAACCTTAATTTGATTGAGCTGTTCTGAAACACTCTTTCTGTAGATACTGCAAGTGGACATTCCGAGTGCTAAGTGGGCTATAGTGGAAAAAGATGTATCTTCAAATTAAAACTACACAGAAGCATTGTGCAAAACTTCTTTATGTTCCGTACATTCAAGTATAGGAGTTAAAGCTTACTTTTGATTGAGCAGTTCTGAAACATTCTTTCTGTAGAAACTGCAAGTGGATATTCGGATCCCTAAGGGGCCAACAGTGTAAAAAGGAATATGTTCAAATAAAAACTACACAGAAGCATTGTGCGAAACTACTTTCTGTTCTGTTCACTTAACTAACAGAGTTGGAGCATACTGCCGATTGAGCAGTTCTGAAACATTCTTTCTGTAGAAACTGCAAGTGGATATTCGGACCCCTAAGGGGCCAACAGTGGAAAAAGGAATATGTTCAAATAAAAACTACACAGAAGCATTGTGCGAAACTACTTTCTGTTCTGTTCACTTAACTAACAGAGTTGAAGCATACTGCCGATTGAGCAGTTCTGAAACACTCTTTCTGTAGAAACTGCAAGTGGACATTCAGAGAGCTAACGGTCCTACAGTGGAAAAGGAATATCTTCAAGTAAAAACTATACAGAAGCGTTCTGAGAAACTTCTTTCTGTTCTGTGCATTCAAATAACAGAGTTTAATCTTACTTCTGATTGAGCTGTTCTGAAACACTCTTTCTGTAGTAACTGCAATTGGAGATTCGGAGCACTAAGGGGCACATAATGGAAAAAGGAATATCTTCCAACAAAACTACACAGGAGCAGTCTGCGAAACTTCTTTCTGTTCTGTGCATTCAAGTAACAGTGTTTAACATTAATTTTGATTGGGCTGTTCTGAAACACTCTTTCTGTAGAAACTGCAAGTGTACATACGGAGCGCTAAGCGGCTTCTAGTGGAAAAAGGGATATCTTCAAATAAAAACTACACAGAAGCATTGTGCCAAATTACTTTCTGTTCTGTGCATTCAACTAAGAGCGTTGAACACTATATTTGATTGAGCAGTTCTGAAACTCTCTTTCTGTAGGAAGTGCAAGTCAACATTCGGAGCCCTAAGGGGCCTGTGCTGGAGAAAGTAACATCTTCAAATACAAAGTAAACAGAAGCATTCTGGGAAACTTTTTCTGTTCTGTGCATTCATCTAACGGAGTTGAACTTTACCTTTGATTCAGCAGCTCTGAAACTCTCTTTCTGTAGAAACTGCAAGTGGACATTCCTAGCGCTAAAGGGCCTATAGTGGAAAAAGGAATATCCTCAAATTAACAACTACACAGAAGCATTCTGCGAAACTTCTTTCTGTTCTGTGCATTCAACTAACGGAGTTGAAATTTACCTTTGAGTCAGCAGCTCTGAAACACTCTTTCTGTAGAAACTGCAAGTAGACATTCCTAGCGCTAAGGGACCTATAGTGGAAAAAGGAATATCCTCAAATAAAAACTACACAGAATCATTCTGTGAAACATCGTTCTGTTCTGTGCATTCAACTAACAGAGTTTAAACTTAATTTTGATTGAGCTGTTCTGAAAAACTCTTTCTGTAGAAACTGCAAGTGGACATTCCGAGCGCTAAGTGGCCTATAGTGGAAAAAGATATATCTGCAAATTAAAACTACACAGAAGCATTGGGCAAAACTTCTTTATGTTCTGTACATTCAACTAAATGAGTTAAAGCTTACTTTTCATTTAGCAGTTCGGAAACATTCTTTCTGTAGAAACTGCAAGTGGACATTCGAAGCGCTAAGGGGGCTATAGTGTTAAAAGGAACATCTTCAAATAAAAACTACACGGAAGCATTGTGCGAAACTACTTTCTGTTCTGTGCATTCAACTAACAGAGTTGAAACCTACTTTTGATTGAGCAGTTCTGAAACATTCTTTCGGTAGAAACTACAAGTGGACATTCAGAGAGCTAAGGGGCCTACAGTGGCAAAAGGAATATCTTCAAATAAAAACTACACAGAAACATTCTGCGAAACTTCTTTCTGTTTTGTGCACTCCATTAACAGAGTTGAAACATACTGTTGATAGAGCAGTTCTGAAACACTCTTTCTGTGAAAACTGCAGGTGGACATTCGTAGAGCAAAGGGGCATATAGTGGAAAAAGGAGAATCTTCCAATAAAAACTACACAGCAGCGTTCTGTGAAACTTCTTTCTGTTCTGTGCATTCAATTAAAAGAGTTGAACCTTACTTTTGATTGAGCAGTTCTGAAACGCTCTTTCTGTAGAAACTGCAAGTGGACATTCGGAGCGCTAAGGAGCCTATAGTGGAAAAAGGAATATCCTCAAATAAATACTACACAGAAGCATTCTGTGAAACTTCTTTCTGTTCTGTGCATTCAACAAACAGAGTTTTACCTTACATTTGATTGAGCTGTTCTGAAACACTCTTTCTGTAGTAACTGCAGCTGGAGAGTCAGAGTGCCAAGAGGCCTGTAGTGGAAAAAGTAATAACTTCAAATAAAACTACACAGAAGCATTCTGCGAAGCTTCTTTCTGTTCTGTGCATTCAACTAACAGAGTTTAACCTTAATTTTGATTGAGCTGTTCTGAAACACTCTTTCTGTAGAAACTGCAAGTGGACCTTCCGAGCGCTAAGTGGGCTATAGTGGAAAAAGATGTATCTTCAAATTAAAACCACACAGAAACACTGTGCAAAACTTCTTTATGTTCTGTACATTCAAGTAAAGGAGTTAAAGCTTACTTTTGATTGAGCAGTTCTGAAACATTCTTTCTGTAGAAACTGCAAGTGGATATTCGGACCCCTAAGGGGCCAACAGTGGAAAAAGGAATATGTTCAAATAAAAACTACACAGAAGCATTGGGCGAAACTACTTTCTGTTCTGTGCACTGAACTAACAGAGTTGAAGCATACTGCCGATTGAGCAGTTCTGAAACACTCTTTCTGTTGAAACTGCAAGTGGACAATCGTAGAGCAAAGGGGCATATAGTGGAAAACGGAGAATCTTCGAATAATAACTACACAGCAGCATTCTGCGAAACTTCTTTCTGTTCTGTGCATTCAATTAAAAGAGTTGAACCTTACTTTTGATTGAGCAGCTCTGAAACGCTGTTTCTGTATAAACTGCAAGTGGACATTCGGAGCGCTAAGGGGCCTTTAGTGGGAAAAGTAATAGCCTCAAATAGATATTACACAGAAGCATTCTGTGAAACTTCTTTCTGTTCTGTGCATTCAACTAACAGAGTTTAACCTTACATTTGATTGAGCTGTTCTGAAACACTCTTTCTGTAGTAACTGCAGCTGGAGAGTCAGAGCGCCAAGAGGCCTATAGTGGAAAAAGAAATATCTTCAAATAAAACTAAACAGAAGCATTCTGCGAAGCTTCTTTCTGTTGTGTGCATTCAACTAACAGAGTTTAACCTTAATTTTGATTGAGCTGTTCTGAAACACTCTTTCTGTAGAAACTGCAAGTGGACCTTCCGAGTGCTAAGTGGGCTATAGTGGAAAAAGATGTATCTTCAAATTAAAACTACACAGAAGCATTGTGCAAAACTTCTTTATGTTCTGTACATTCAAGTAAAGGAGTTAAAGCTTACTTTTGATTGAGCAGTTCTGAAATATTCTTTCTGTAGAAACTGCAAGTGGATATTCGGACCCCTAAGGGGCCAACAGTGGAAAAAGGAATATGTTCAAATAAAAACTACACAGAAGCATTGTGCGAAACTACTTTCTGTTCTGTGCACTTAACTAACAGAGTTGAAGCATACTGCCGATTGAGCAGTTCTGAAACACTCTTTCTGTAGAAACTGCAAGTGGGCATTCAGAGAGCTAACGGGCCTACAGTGGAAAAAGGAATATCTTCAAGTAAAAACTATACAGAAGCATTCTGAGAAACTTCTTTCTGTTCTGTGCATTCAAATAACAGAATTTACCCTTACTTTTGATTGAGCTGTTCTGAAACACTCTTTCTGTAATAACTGCAATTGGAGATTCGGAGCACTAAGGGGCATATAGGGGAAAAAGGAATATCTTCCAACAAAACTACACAGGAGCAGTCTGCGAAACTTCTTTCTGTTCTGTGCATTCAAGTAACAGTGTTTAACATTAATTTTGATTGAGCTGTTCTGAAACACTCTTTCTGTAGAAACTGCAAGTGGACATATGGAGCGCTAAGTGGAGTATAGTGGAAAAAGGGATATCTTCAAATAAAAACTACACAGAAGCATTGTGCGAAACTACTTTCTGTTCTGTGCATTCAACTAACAGAGTTGAAACCTACTTTTGATTGAGCAGTTCTGAAACATTCTTTCTGTAGAAACTACAAGTGGACATTCAGAGAGCTAAGGGGCCTACAGTGGCAAAAGGAATATCTTCAAATAAAAACTACACAGAAGCATTCTGCGAAACTTCTTTCTGTTCTGTGCACTCAACTAACAGAGTTGAAACAAACTGTTGATAGAGCAGTTCTGAAACACTCTTTCTGTGGAAACTGCAGGTGGACATTCGTAGAGCAAAGGGGCATATAGTGGAAAAAGGAGAATCTTCCAATAAAAACTACACAGCAGCATTCTGCGAAACTTCTTTCTGTTCTGTGCATTCAATTAAAAGAGTTGAACCTTACTTTTGATTGAGCAGTTCTGAAACGCTCTTTCTCTAGAAACTGCAAGTGGACATTCGGAGCGCTAAGGGGCCTATAGTGGAAAAAGGAATATCCTCAAATAAATACTACACAGAAGCATTCTGTGAAACTTCTTTCTGTTCTGTGCATTCAACAAACAGAGTTTAACCTTACATTTGATTGAGCTGTTCTGAAACACTCTTTCTGTAGTAACTGCAGCTGGAGAGTCAGAGTGCCAAGAGGCCTATAGTGGAAAAAGGAATATCTTCAAAGAAAACTACACAGAAGCATTCTGCGAAGCTTCTTTCTGTTCTGTGCATTCAAGTAACAGAGTTTAACCTTAATTTTGATTGAGCTGTTCTGAAACACTCTTTCTGTAGAAACTGCAAGTGGACCTTCCGAGCGCTAAGTGGGCTATAGTGGAAAAAGATGTATCTTCAAATTAAAACTACACAGAAGCATTGTGCAAAACTTCTTTATGTTCTGTACATTCAAGTAAAGGAGTTAAAGCTTACTTTGGATTGAGCAGTTCTTAAACATTCTTTCTGTAGAAACTGCAAGTGGATATTCCGACCCCTAAGGGGCCAACAGTGGAAAAAGGAATATGTTCAAATAAAAACTACACAGAAGCATTGTGCGAAACTACTTTCTGTTCTGTGCACTTAACTGACAGAGTTGAAGCATACTGCCGATTGAGCAGTTCTGAAACACTCTTTCTGTAGAAACTGCAAGTGGGCATTCAGAGAGCTAACGGGCCTACATTGGAAAAAGGAATATCTTCAAGTAAAAACTATACAGAAGCATTCTGAGAAACTTCTTTCTGTTCTGTCCATTCAAATAACAGAGTTTAACCTTACTTTTGATTGAGCTGTTCTGACACACTCTTTCTGAAATAACTGCAATTGGAGATTCGGAGCACTAAGGGGCATATAGGGGAAAAAGGAATATCTTCCAACGAAACTACACAGGAGCAGTCTGCGAAACTTCTTTCTGTTCTGGGCATTCAAGTAACAGTGTTTAACATTAATTTTGATTGAGCTGTTCTGAAACACTCTTTCTGTAGAAACTGCAAGTGGACATATGGAGCGCAAAGTGGCCTATAGTGGAAAAAGATATATCTGCAAATTAAAACTACACAGAAGCATTGTGCAAAACTACTTTATGTTCTGTACATTCAACTAAAGGAGTTAAAGCTTACTTTTGATTTAGCAGTTCCGAAATATTCTTTCTGTAGAAACTGCAAGTGGACATTCGAAGCGCTAAGGGGGCTATAGTGTTAAAAGGAACATCTTCAAATAAAAACTACACGGAAGCATTGTGCGAAACTACTTTCTGTTCTGTGCATTCAACTAACAGAGTTGAAACCTACTTTTGATTGAGCAGTTCTGAAACATTCTTTCTGTAGAAACTACAAGTGGACATTCAGAGAGCAAAGGGGCCTACAGTGGCAAAAGGAATATCTTCAAATAAAAACTACACAGAAGCATTCTGCGAAACTTCTTTCTGTTCTGTGCACTCAACTAACAGAGCTGAAACAAACTGTTGATAGAGCAGTTCTGAAACACTCTTTCTGTGGAAACTGCAGGTGGACAATTGTAGAGCAAAGGGGCATATAGTGGAAAAAGGAGAATCTTCCAATAAAAAATACACAGCAGCATTCTACGAAACTTCTTTCTGTTCTGTGCATTCAATTAAAAGAGTTGAACCTTACTTTTGATTGAGCAGTTGTGAAACGCACTTTCTGTAGAAACCGCAATTGGACTTTCCGAGCGCTAAGTGGACTATAGTGGAAAAAGATGTATCTTCAAATTAAAACTACAGAGAAGCATTGTGCAAAACTTCTTTAAGTTCTGTATATTCAAGTAAAGGAGTTAAAGCTTACTTTTGATTGAGCAGTTCTGAAACATTCTTTCTGTAGAAACTGCAAGTGGATATTCGGACCCCTAAGGGGCCAACAGTGGAAAAAGGAATATGTTCAAATAAAAACTACACAGAAGCATTGTGCGAAACTACTTTCTGTTCTGTGCACTCAACTAACAGATTTGAAGCATACTGCCAATTGAGCAGTTCTGAAACACTCTTTCTGTAGAAACTGCAAGTGGACATTCAGAGAGCTAACGGGCCTACAGTGGAAAAAGGAATATCTTCAAGTAAAATCTATACAGAAGCATTCTGAGAAACTTCTTTCTGTTCTGTGCATTCAAATAACAGAGTTTAATCTTACTTTTGATTGAGCTGTTCTGAAACACTCTTTCTGTAGTAACTGCAATTGGAGATTCGGAGCACTAAGGGGCACATAATGGAAAAAGGAATATCTTCCAACAAAACTACACAGGAGCAGTCTGCGAAACTTCTTTCTGTTCTGTGCATTCAAGTAACAGTGTTTAACATTAATTTTGATTGAGCTGTTCTGAAACACTCTTTCTGTAGAAACTGCAAGTGTACATACGGAGCGCTAAGCGGCTTCTACTGGAAAAAGGGATATCTTCAAATAAAAACTACACAGAAGCATTGTGCCAAATTACTTTCTGTTCTGTGCATTCAACTAAGAGCGTTGAACACTATATTTGATTGAGCAGTTCTGAGACTCTCTTTCTGTAGGAAGTGCAAGTCGACATTCGGAGCACTAAGGGGCCTGTGCTGGAGAAAGTAACATCTTCAAATACAAAGAAAACAGAAGCATTCTGGGAAACTTCTTTCTGTTCTGTGCATTCATCTAACGGAGTTGAAGTTTACCTTTGATTCAGCAGCTCTGAAACACTCTTTCTGTAGAAACTGCAAGTGGACATTCCTAGCGCTAAAGGGCCTATAGTGGAAAAAGGAATATCCTCAAATTAACAACTACACAGAAGCATTCTGCGAAACTTCTTTCTGTTCTGTGCATTCAACTAACGGAGTTGAAGTTTACCTCTGAGTCAGCAGCTCTGAAACACTCTTTCTGTAGAAACTGCAAGTGGACATTCCTAGCGCTAAGGGACCTATAATGGAAAACGGAATATCCTCAAATAAAAACTACACAGAATCATTCTGTGAAACATCGTTCTGTTCTGTGCATTCAACTAACAGAGTTTAAACTTAATTTTGATTGAGCTGTTCTGAAACACTCTTTCTGTAGAAACTGCAAGTGGACATTCCGAGCGCTAAGTGGCCTATAGTGGAAAAAGATATATCTGCAAATTAAAACTACACAGAAGCATTGGGCAAAACTTCTTTATGTTCTGTACATTCAACTAAAGGAGTTAAAGCTTACTTTTCATTTAGCAGTTCGGAAACATTCTTTCTGTAGAAACTGCAAGTGGACATTCAAAGCGCTAAGGGGGCTATAGTGTTAAAAGGAACATCTTCAAATAAAAACTACACGGAAGCATTGTGCGAAACTACTTTCTGTTCTGTGCATTCAACTAACAGAGTTGAAACCTACTTTTGATTGAGAAGTTCTGAAACATTCTTTCGGTAGAAACTACAAGTGGACATTCAGAGAGCTAAGGGGCCTACAGTGGCAAAAGGAATATCTTCAAATAAAAACTACACAGAAGCATTCTGCGAAACTTCTTTCTGTTCTGTGCATTCAATTAAAAGAGTTGAACCTTACTTTTGATTGAGCAGTTCTGGAACGCTCTTTGTGTAGAAACTGCAAGTGGACATTCGGAGCGCTAAGGGGCCTATAGTGGAAAAAGGAATATCCTCAAATAAATACTACACAGAAGCATTCTGTGAAACTTCTTTCTGTTCTGTGCATTCAACAAACAGAGTTTAACCTTACATTTGATTGAGCTGTTCTAAAACACTCTTTCTGTAGTAACTGCAGCTGGAGAGTCAGAGTGCCAAGAGGCCTGCAGTGGAAAAAGTAATAACTTCAAATAAAACTACACAGAAGCATTCTGCGAAGCTTCTTTCTGTTCTGTGCATTCAACTAACAGAGTTTAACCTTAATTTTGATTGAGCTGTTCTGAAACACTCTTTCTGTAGAAACTGCAAGTGGACCTTCCGAGCGCTAAGTGGGCTATAGTGGAAAAAGATGTATCTTCAAATTAAAACCACACAGAAGCACTGTGCAAAACTTCTTTATGTTCTGTACATTCAAGTAAAGGAGTTAAAGCTTACTTTTGATTGAGCAGTTCTGAAACATTCTTTCTGTAGAAACTGCAAGTGGATATTCGGACCCCTAAGGGGCCAACAGTGTAAAAAGGAATATGTTCAAATAAAAACTACACAGAAGCATTGGGCGAAACTACTTTCTGTTCTGTGCACTTAACTAACAGAGTTGAAGCATACTGCCGATTGAGCAGTTCTGAAACACTCTTTCTGTTGAAACTGCAAGTGGACAATCGTAGAGCAAAGGGTCATATAGTGGAAAAAGGAGAATCTTCGAATAATAACTACACAGCAGCATTCTGCGAAACTTCTTTCTGTTCTGTGCATTCAATTAACAGAGTTGAACCTTACTTTTGATTGAGCAGTTCTGAAACGCTGTTTCTGTATAAACTGCAAGTGGACATTCGGAGCGCTAAGGGGCCTATAGTGGGAAAAGTAATAGCCTCAAATAGATATTACACAGAAGCATTCTGTGAAACTTCTTTCTGTTCTGTGCATTCAACTAAGAGAGTTTAACCTTACATTTGATTGAGCAGTTCTGAAACACTCTTTCTGTAGAAACTGCAAGTGGGCCTTCAGAGAGCTAACGGGCCTACAGTGGAAAAAGGAATATCTTCAAGTAAAAACTATACAGAAGCATTCTTAGAAACTTCTTTCTGTTCTGTGCATTCAAATAACAGAGTTTAACCTTTCTTTTGATTGAGCTGTTCTGAAACACTCTTTCTGTAATAACTGCAAGTGGACATATGGAGCGCTAAGTGGCCTATAGTGGAAAAAGATATATCTGCAAATTAAAACTACACAGCAGCATTGGGCAAAACTTCTTTATGTTCTGTACATTCAACTAAAGGGGTTAAAGCTTACTTTTGATTTAGCAGTTCGGAAACATTCTTTCTGTAGAAACTGCAAGTGGACATTCGAAGCGCTAAGGGGGCTATAGTGTTAAAAGGAACATCTTCAAATAAAAACTACACGGAAGCATTGTGCGAAACTACTTTCTATTCTGTGCATTCAGCTAACAGAGTTGAAACCTACTTTTGATTGAGCAGTTCTGAAACATTCTTTCTGTAGGAAATACAAGTGGACATTCAGAGAGCTAAGGGGCCTACAGTGGCAAAAGGAATATCTTCAAATAAAAACTACACAGAAGCATTCTGCGAAACTTCTTTCTGTTCTGTGCACTCAACTAACAGAGCTGAAACAAACTGTTGATAGAGCAGTTCTGAAACACTCTTTCTGTGGAAACTGCAGGTGGACATTCGTAGAGCAAAGGGGCATATAGTGGAAAAAGGAGAATCTTCCAATAAAAACTACACAGCAGCATTCTACGAAACTTCTTTCTGTTCTGTGCATTCAATTAAAAGAGTTGAACCTTACTTTTGATTGAGCAGTAGTGAAACGCTCTTTCTGTAGAAACCGCAAGTTGAATTTCCGAGCGCTAAGGGGCCTATAGTGGAAAAAGATGTATCTTCAAATTAAAACTACAGAGAAGCATTGTGCAAAACTTCTTTAAGTTCTGTACATTCAAGTAAAGGAGTTAAAGCTTACTTTTGATTGAGCAGTTCTGAAACATTCTTTCTGTAGAAACTGCAAGTGGATATTCGGACCCCTAAGGGGCCAACAGTGGAAAAAGGAATATGTTCAAATAAAAACTACACAGAAGCATTGTGCGAAACTACTTTCTGTTCTGTGCACTCAACTAACAGAGTTGAATCATACTGCCGATTGAGCAGTTCTGAAACTCTCTTTCTGTAGTAACTGCAATTGGACATTCGGAGCACTAAGGGGCACATAATGGAAAAAGGAATATCTTTCAACAAAACTACACAGGAGCAGTCTGCGAAACTTCTTTCTGTTCTGTGCATTCAAGTAACAGTGTTTAACATTAATTTTGATTGAGCTGTTCTGAAACACTCTTTCTGTAGAAACTGCAAGTGTACATACGGAGCGCTAAGCGGCCTATAGTGGAAAAAGGGATATCTTCAAATAAAAAGTACACAGAAGCATTGTGCCAAATTACTTTCTGTTCTGTGCATTCAACTAAGAGCGTTGAACACTATATTTGAGCAGTTCTGAAACTCTCTTTCTGTAGGAAGTGCAAGTCGACATTCGGAGCACTAAGGGGCCGGTGCTGGAGAAAGTAACATCTTCAAATACAAAGTAAACAGAAGCATTCTGGAAACTTCTTTCTGTTCTGTGCATTCAACTAACGGAGTTGAAGTTACCTTTGGTTCAGCAGCTCTGAAACACTCTTTCTGTAGAAACTGCAAGTGGACATTCCTAGCGCTAAAGGGCCTATAGTGGAAAAAGGAATATCCTCAAATTAACAACTACACAGAAGCATTCTGCGAAACTTCTTTCTGTTCTGTGCATTCAACTAACGGAGTTGAAGTTTACCTTTGAGTCAGCAGCTCTGAAACACTCTTTCTGTAGAAACTGCAAGTGGACATTCCTAGCGCTAAGGGACCTATAGTGGAAAAAGGAATATCCTCAAATAAAAACTACACAGAATCATTCTGTGAAACATCGTTCTGTTCTGTGCATTCAACTAACAGAGTTTAAACTTAATTTTGATTGAGCTGTTCTGAAACACTCTTTCTGTAGAAACTGCAAGTGGACATTCCGAGCGCTAAGTGGCCTATAGTGGAAAAAGATATATCTGCAAATTAAAACTACACAGAAGCATTGGGCAAAACTTCTTTATGTTCTGTACATTCAACTAAAGGAGTTAAAGCTTACTTTTCATTTAGCAGTTCGGAAACATTCTTTCTGTAGAAACTGCAAGTGGACATTCGAAGCGCTAAGGGGGCTATAGTGTTAAAAGGAACATCTTCAAATAAAAACTACACGGAAGCATTGTGCGAAACTACTTTCTGTTCTGTGCATTCAACTAACAGAGTTGAAGCCTACTTTTGATTGAGCAATTCTGAAACATTCTTTCGGTAGAAACTACAAGTGGACATTCAGAGAGCTAAGGGGCCTACAGTGGCAAAAGGAATATCTTCAAATAAAAACTACACAGAAGCATTCTGCGAAACTTCTTTCTGTTCTGTGCACTCCACTATCAGAGTTGAAACATACTGTTGATAGAGCAGGTCTGAAACACTCTTTCTGTGGAAACTGCAGGTGGACATTCGTAGAGCAAAGGGGCATATAGTGGAAAAAGGAGAATCTTCCAATAAAAACTACACAGCAGCATTCTGCGAAACTTCTTTCTGTTCTGTGCATTCAATTAAAAGAGTTGAACCTTACTTTTGATTGAGCAGTTCTGAAACGCTGTTTCTGTATAAACTGCAAGAGGACATTCGGAGCGCTAAGGGGCCTATAGTGGAAAAAGGAATATCCTCAAATAAATACTACACAGAAGCATTCTGTGAAACTTCTTTCTGTTCTGTGCATTCAACTAACAGAGTTTAACCTTACATTTGATTGAGCTGTTCTGAAACACTCTTTCTGTAGTAACTGCAGCTGGAGAGTCAGAGCGCCAAGAGGCCTATAGTGGAAAAAGAAATATCTTCAAATAAAACTAAACAGAAGCATTCTGCGAAGCTTCTTTCCGTTCTGTGCATTCAACTAACAGAGTTTAACCTTAATTTTGATTGAGCTGTTCTGAAACACTCTTTCTGTAGAAACTGCAAGTGGACCTTCCGAGCGCTAAGTGGGCTATAGTGGAAAAAGATGTATCTTCAAATTAAAACTACACAGAAGCATTATGCAAAACTTCTTTATGTTCTGTACATTCAAGTAAAGGAGTTAAATCTTACTTTTGATTGAGCAGTTCTGAAACATTCTTTCTGTAGAAACTGCAAGTGGATATTCGGACCCCTAAGGGGCCAACAGTGTAAAAAGGAATATGTTCAAATAAAAACTACACAGAAGCATTGTGCGAAACTACTTTCTGTTCTGTGCACTTAACTAACAGAGTTGAAGCATACTGCCGATTGAGCAGTTCTGAAACACTCTTTCTGTAGAAACTGCAAGTGGGCATTCAGAGAGCTAACGGGCCTACAGTGGAAAAAGGAATATCTTCAAGTAAAAACTATACAGAAGCATTCTGAGAAACTTCTTTCTGTTCTGTGCATTCAAATAACAGAGTTTAACCTTAATTTTGATTGAGCTGTTCTGAAACACTCTTTCTGTAGAAACTGCAAGTGGACTTTCGGTGTGCTAAGTGGGCTATAGTGGAAAAAGATGTATCTTCAAATTAAAACTACACAGAAGCATTGTGCAAAACTTCTTTATGTTCTGTACATTCAAGTATAGGAGTTAAAGCTCACTTTTGATTGAGCAGTTCTGAAACATTCTTTCTGTAGAAACTGCAAGTGGATATTCGGACACCTAAGGGGCCAACAGTGGAAAAAGGAATATGTTCAAATAAAAACTACACAGAATCATTGTGCGAAACTACTTCCTGTTCTGTGCACTTAACTAACAGAGTTGAAGCATACTTCCGATTGAGCAGTTCTGAAACACTCTTTCTGTAGAAACTGCAAGTGGGCATTCAGAGAGCTAACGGGCCTACAGTGGAAAAAGGAATATCTTCAAGTAAAAACTATACAGAAGCATTCTGAGAAACTTCTTTCTGTTCTGTGCATTCAAATAACAGAGTTTAACCTTACTTTTGATTGAGCTGTTCTGAAACACTCTTTCTGTAATAACTGCAATTGGAGATTCGGAGCACTAAGGGGCATATAGGGGAAAAAGGATTATCTTCCAACAAAACTACACAGGAGCAGTCTCCGAAACTTCTTTCTGTTCTGTGCATTCAAGTAACAGTGTTTAACATTAATTTTGATTGAGCTGTTCTGAAACACTCTTTCTGTAGAAACTGCAAGTGGACATATGGAGCGCTAAGTGGCCTATAGTGGAAAAAGTTATATCTGCAAATTAAATCTACACAGAAGCATTGTGCAAAACTTCTTTATGTTCTGTACCTTCAACTAAAGGAGTTAAAGCCTACTTTTGATTTAGCAGTTCGGAAACATTCTTTCTGTAGAAACTGCAAGTGGACATTCGAAGCGCTAAGGGGGCTATAGTGTTAAAAGGAACATCTTCAAATAAAAACTACACGGAAGCATTGTGCGAAACTACTTTCTGTTCTGTGCATTCAACTAACAGAGTTGAAACCTACTTTTGATTGAGCAGTTCTGAAGCATTCTTTCGGTAGAAACTACAAGTGGACATTCAGAGAGCTAAGGGGCCTACAGTGGCAAAAGGAATATCTTCAAATAAAAACTACACAGAAGCATTCTGCGAAACTTCTTTCTGTTCTGTGCACTCAACTAACAGAGCTGAAACAAACTGTTGATAGAGCAGTTCTGAAACACTCTTTCTGTGGAAACTGCAGGTGGACAATTGTAGAGCAAAGGGGCATATAGTGGAAAAAGGAGAATCTTCCAATAAAAACTACACAGCAGCATTCTACGAAACTTCTTTCTGTTCTGTGCATTCAATTAAAAGAGTTGAACCTTACTTTTGATTGAGCAGTTGTGAAACGCTCTTTCTGTAGAAACCGCAATTGGACTTTCCGAGCGCTAAGTGGGCTATAGTGGAAAAAGGGATATCTTCAAATAAAAACTACACAGAAGCATTCTGAGAAACTTCTTTCTGTTCTGTGCATTCAAATAACAGAGTTTAATCTTACTTTTGATTGAGCTGTTCTGAAACACTCTTTCTGTAGTAACTGCAATTGGAGATTCGGAGCACTAAGGGGCACATAATGGAAAATGGAATATCTTCCAACAAAACTACACAGGAGCAGTCTGCGAAACTTCTTTCTGTTCTGTGCATTCAAGTAACAGTGTTTAACATTAATTTTGATTGAGCTGTTCTGAAACACTCTTTCTGTAGAAACTGCAAGTGTACATACGGTGCGCTAAGCGGCCTACAGTGGAAAAAGGGATATCTTCAAATAAAAACTACACAGAAGCATTGTGCCAAATTACTTTCTGTTCTGTGCATTCAACTAAGAGCGTTGAACACTATATTTGATTGAGCAGTTCTGAAACTCTCTTTCTGTAGGAAGTGCAAGTCGACATTCGGAGCACTAAGGGGCCTGTGCTGGAGAAAGTAACATCTTCAAATACAAAGTAAACAGAAGCATTCTGGGAAATTTTTTCTGTTCTGTGCATTCCACTAACGGAGTTGAATTTTACCTTTGATTCAGCAGCTCTGAAACACTCTTTCTGTAGAAACTGCAAGTGGACATTCCTAGCGCTAAAGGGCCTATAGTGGAAAAAGGAATACCCTCAAATTAACAACTACACAGAAGCATTCTGCGAAACTTCTTTCTGTTCTGTGCATTCAACTAACGGAGTTGAAGTTTACCTTTGAGTCAGCAGCTCTGAGACACTCTTTCTGTAGAAACTGCAAGTGGACATTCCTAGCGCTAAAGGACCTATAGTGGAAAAAGGAATATCCTCAAATAAAAACTACACAGAATCATTCTGTGAAACATCGTTCTGTTCTGTGCATTCAACTAACAGAGTTTAAACTTAATTTTGATTGAGCTGTTCTGAAACACTCTTTCTGTAGAATCTGCAAGTGGAAATTCCGAGCGCTAAGGGGCCTATAGTGGAAAAAGATATATCTGCAAATTAAAACTACACAGAAGCATTGGGCAAAACTTCTTTATGTTCTGTACATTCAACCAAAGGAGTTAAAGCTTACTTTTAATTTAGCAGTTCGGAAACATTCTTTCTGTAGAAACTGCAAGTGGACATTCGAAGCGCTAAGGGGGCTATAGTGTTAAAAGGAACATCTTCAAATAAAAACTACACGGAAGCATTGTGCGAAACTACTTTCTGTTCTGTGCATTCAACTAACAGAGTTGAAACCTACTTTTGATTGAGCAGTTCTGAAACATTCTTTCGGTAGAAACTACAAGTGGACATTCAGAGAGCTAAGGGGCCTACAGTGGCAAAAGGAATATCTTCAAATAAAAACTACACAGAAGCATTCTGCGAAACTTCTTTCTGTTCTGTGCACTCCACTAACAGAGTTGAAACATACTGTTGATAGAGCAGTTCTGAAACACTCTTTCTGTGGAAACTGCAGGTGGACATTCGTAGAGCAAAGGGGCATATAGTGGAAAAAGGAGAATCTTCCAATAAAAACTACACAGCAGCATTCTGCGAAACTTCTTTCTGTTCTGTGCATTCAATTAAAAGAGTTGAACCTTACTTTTGATTGAGCAGTTCTGAAACGCTCTTTCTGTAGAAACTGCAAGTGGACATTCGGAGCGCTAAGGGGCCTATAGTGGAAAAAGGAATATCCTCAAATAAATACTACACAGAAGCATTCTGGGAAACTTCTTTCTGTTCTGTGCATTCAACAAACAGAGTTTAACCTGACATTTGATTGAGCTGTTCTGAAACACTCTTTCTGTAGTAACTGCAGCTGGAGAGTCAGAGTGCCAAGAGGCCTATAGTGGAAAAAGGAATATCTTCAAATAAAACTACACAGAATCATTCTGCGAAGCTTCTTTCTGTTCTGTGCATTCAACTAACAGAGTTTAACCTTAATTTTGATTGAGCTGTTCTGAAACACTCTTTCTGTAGAAACTGCAAGTGGACCTTCCGAGCGCTAAGTGGGCTATAGTGGAAAAAGATGTATCTTCAAATTAAAACTACACAGAAGCATTGTGGAAAACTTCAAGATCTGTACATTCAAGTAAAGGAGTTAAAGCTTACTTTTGATTGAGCAGTTCTGAAACATTCTTTCTGTAGAAACTGCAAGTGGATATTCGGACCCCTAAGGGGCCAACAGTGTAAAAAGGAATATGTTCAAATAAAAACTACACAGAAGCATTGTGCGAAACTACTTTCTGTTCTGTGCACTCAACTAACAGAGTTGAAGTATACTGTTGTTTGAGCAGTTCTGAAACACTCTTTCTGTTGAAACTGCAAGTGGACAATCTTAGAGCAAAGGGGCATATAGTGGAAAAAGGAGAATCTTCCAATAATAACTACACAGCAGCATTCTGCGAAACTTCTTTCTGTTCTGTGCATTCAATAAACAGAGTTGAACCTTACTTTTGATTGAGCAGTTCTGAAACGCTGTTTCTGTATAAACTGCAAGTGGACATTCGGAGCGCTAAGGGGCCTAGAGTGGAAAAAGGAATATCCTCAAATAAATATTACACAGAAGCATTCTGTGAAACTTCTTTCTGTTCTGTGCATTCAACTAACAGAGTTTAACCTTACATTTGATTGAGCTGTTCTGAAACACTCTTTCTGTAGTAACTGCAGCTGGAGAGTCAGAGCGCCAAGGGGCCTATAGTGGAAAAAGTAATATCTTCAAATAAAACTAAACAGAAGCATTCTGCGAAGCTTCTTTCCGTTCTGTGCATTCAACTAACAGAGTTTAACCTTAATTTTGATTGAGCTGTTCTGAAACACTCTTTCTGTAGAAACTGCAAGTGGACCTTCCGAGCGCTAAGTGGGCTATAGTGGAAAAAGATATATCTTCAAATTAAAACTACACAGAAGCATTGTGCAAAACTTCTTTATGTTCTGTACATTCAAGTAAAGGAGTTAAAGCTTACTTTTGATTGAGCAGTTCTGAAACATTCTTTCTGTAGAAACTGCAAGTGGATATTCGGACCCCTAAGGGGCCAACAGTGTAAAAAGGAATATGTTCAAATAAAAACTACACAGAAGCATTGGGCGAAACTACTTTCTGTTCTGTGCACTTAACTAACAGAGTTGAAGCATACTGCCGATTGAGCAGTTCTGAAACACTCTTTCTGTAGAAACTGCAAGTGGGCATTCAGAGAGCTAACGGGCCTACAGTGGAAAAAGGAATATCTTCAAGTAAAAACTATACAGAAGCATTCTGAGAAACTTCTTTCTGTTCTGTGCATTCAAATAACAGAGTTTAACCTTAATTTTGATTGAGCTGTTCTGAAACACTCTTTCTGTAGAAACTGCAAGTGGACCTTCCGAGTGCTAAGTGGGCTATAGTGGAAAAAGATGTATCTTCAAATTAAAACTACCCAGAAGCATTGTGCAAAACTTCTTTATGTTCTGTACATTCAAGTATAGGAGTTAAAGCTTACTTTTGATTGAGCAGTTCTGAAACATTCTTTCTGTAGAAACTGCAAGTGGATATTCGGACCCCTAAGGGGCCAACAGTGTAAAAAGGAATATGTTCAAATAAAAACTACACAGAAGCATTGTGCGAAACTACTTTCTGTTCTGTGCACTTAACTAACAGAGTTGAAGCATACTGCCGATTGAGCAGTTCTGAAACACTCTTTCTGTAGAAACTGCAAGTGGGCATTCAGAGAGCTAACGGGCCTACAGTGGAAAAAGGAATATCTTCAAGTAAAAACTATACAGAAGCATTCTGAGAAACTTCTTTCTGTTCTGTGCATTCAAATAACAGAGTTTACCCTTACTTTTGATTGAGCTGTTCTGAAACACTCTTTCTGTAATAACTGCAATTGGAGATTCGGAGCACTAAGGGGCATATAGGGGAAAAAGGAATATCTTCCAACAAAACTACACAGGAGCAGTCTGCGAAACTTCTTTCTGTTCTGTGCATTCAAGTAACAGTGTTTAACATTAATTTTGATTGAGCTGTTCTGAAACACTCTTTCTGTAGAAACTGCAAGTGGACATATGGAGGGCTAAGTGGCCTATAGTGGAAAAAGATATATCTGCAAATTAAAACTACACAGAAGCATTGTGCAAAACTTCTTTATGTTCTGTACATTCAACTAAAGGAGTTAAAGCTTACTTTTGATTTAGCAGTTCGGAAACATTCTTTCTGTAGAAACTGCAAGTGGACATTCGAAGCGCTAAGGGGGCTATAGTGTTAAAAGGAACATCTTCAAATAAAAACTACACGGAAGCATTGTGCGAAACTACTTTCTGTTCTGTGCATTCAACTAACAGAGTTGAAACCTACTTTTGATTGAGCAATTCTGAAACATTCTTTCTGTAGAAACTACAAGTGGACATTCAGAGAGCTAAGGGGCCTACAGTGGCAAAAGGAATATCTTCAAATAAAAACTACACAGAAGCATTCTGCGAAACTTCTTTCTGTTCTGTGCACTCAACTAACAGAGCTGAAACAAACTGTTGATAGAGCAGTTCTGAAACACTCTTTCTGTGGAAACTGCAGGTGGACAATCGTAGAGCAAAGGGTCATATAGTGGAAAAAGTAGAATCTTCCAATAAAAACTACACAGCAGCATTCTACGAAACTTCTTTCTGTTCTGTGCATTCAATTAAAAGGGTTGAAGCTTACATTTGATTGAGCAGTTGTGAAACGCTCTTTCTGTAGAAACCGCAAGTGGACTTTCCGAGCGCTAAGTGGGCTATAGTGGAAAAAGATGTATCTTCAAATTAAAACTACAGAGAAGCATTGTGCAAAACTTCTTTAAGTTCTGTATATTCAAGTAAAGGAGATAAAGCTTACTTTTGATTGAGCAGTTCTGAAACATTCTTTCTGTAGAAACTGCAAGTGGATATTCGCACCCCCTAAGGGGCCAACAGTGGAAAAAGGAATATGTTCAAATAAAAACTACACAGAAGCATTGTGCGAAACTACTTTCTGTTCTGTGCACTCAACTAAGAGAGTTGATGCATACTGCCGATTGAGCAGTTCTGAAACACTCTTTCTGTAGAAACTGCAAGTGGACATTCAGAGAGCTAACGGGCCTACAGGGGAAAAAGGAATATCTTCAAGTAAAAACTATACAGAAGCATTCTGAGAAACTTCTTTCTGTTCTGTGCATTCAACTAACAGAGTTTAATCTTACTTTTGATTGAGCTGTTCTGAAACACTCTTTCTGTAGTAACTGCAATTGGAGATTCGGAGCACTAAGGGGCACATAATGGAAAAAGGAATATCTTCCAACAAAAGTACCCAGGAGCAGTCTGCGAAACTTCTTTCTTTTCTGTGCATTCAAGTAACAGTGTTTAACATTAATTTTGATTGAGCTGTTCTGAAACACTCTTTCTGTAGAAACTGCAAGTGTACATACGGAGCGCTAAGAGGCCTATAGTGGAGAAAGGGATATCTTCAAATAAAAACTACACAGAAGCATTGTGCCAAATTACTTTCTGTTCTGTGCATTCAACTAAGAGCGTTGAACACTATATTTGATTGAGTAGTTCTGAAACTCTCTTTCTGTAGGAAGTGCAAGTCGACATTCGGAGCACTAAGGGGCCTGGGCTGGAGAAAGTAACATCTTCAAATACAAAGTAAACAGAAGCATTCTGGGAAACTTTTTCTGTTCTGTGCATTCAACTAACGGAGTTGAAGTTTACCTTTGATTCAGCGGCTCTGAAACACTCTTTCTGTAGAAACTGCAAGTGGACATTCCTAGCGCTAAAGGGCCTATAGTGGAAAAAGGAATACCCTCAAATTAACAACTACACAGAAGCATTCTGCGAAACTTCTTTCTGTTCTGTGCATTCAACTAACGGAGTTGAAGATTACCTTTGAGTCAGCAGCTCTGAAACACTCTTTCTGTAGAAACTGCAAGTGGACATTCCTAGCGCTAAGGGACCTATAGTGGAAAAAGGAATATCCTCAAATAAAAACTACACAGAATCATTCTGTGAAACATCGTTCTGTTCTGTGCATTCAACTAACAGAGTTTAAACTTAATTTTGATTGAGCTGTTCTGAAACACTCCTTCTGTAGAAACTGCAAGTGGACATTCCGAGCGCTAAGTGGCCTATAGTGGAAAAAGATATATCTGCAAATTAAAACTACACAGAAGCATTGGGCAAAACTTCTTTATGTTCTGTACATTCAACTAAAGGAGTTAAAGCTTACTTTTAATTTAGCAGTTCGGAAACATTCTTTCTGTAGAAACTGCAAGTGGACATTCGAAGCGCTAAGGGGGCTATAGTGTTAAAAGGAACATCTTCAAATAAAAACTACACGGAAGCATTGAGCGAAACTACTTTCTGTTCTGTGCATTCAACTAACAGAGTTGAAACCTACTTTTGATTGAGCAGTTCTGAAACATTCTTTCGGTAGAAACTACAAGTGGACATTCAGAGAGCTAAGGGGCCTACAGTGGCAAAAGGAATATCTTCAAATAAAAACTACACAGAAGCATTCTGCGAAACTTCTTTCTGTTCTGTGCAATCCACTAACAGAGTTGAAACATACTGTTGATAGAGCAGTTCTGAAACACTCTTTCTGTGGAAACTGCAGGTGGACATTCGTAGAGCAAAGGAGCATATAGTGGAAAAAGGAGAATCTTCCAATAAAAACTACACAGCAGCATTCTGTGAAACTTCTTTCTGTTCTGTGCATTCAATTAAAAGAGTTGAACCTTACTTTTGATTGAGCAGTTCTGAAACGCTCCTTCTGTAGAAACTGCAAGTGGACATTCGGAGCGCTAAGGGGCCTATAGTGGAAAAAGGAATATCCTCAAATAAATACTACACAGAAGCATTCTGTGAAACTTCTTTCTGTTCTGTGCATTCAACAAACAGAGTTTAACCTTACATTTGATTGAGCTGTTCTGAAACACTCTTTCTGTAGTAACTGCAGCTGGAGAGTCAGAGTGCCAAGAGGCCTATAGTGGAAAAAGTAATATCTTCAAAGAAAACTACACAGAAGCATTCTGCGAAGCTTCTTTCTGTTCTGTGCATTCAACTAACAGAGTTTAACCTTAATTTTGATTGAGCTGTTCTGAAACACTCTTTCTGTAGAAACTGCAAGTGGACCTTCCGAGCGCTAAGTGGGCTATAGTGGAAAAAGATGTATCTTCAAATTAAAACTACACAGAAGCATTGTGCAAAACTTCTTTATGTTCTGTACCTTCAAGTAAAGGAGTTAAAGCTTACTTTTGATTGAGCAGTTCTGAAACATTTTTTCTGTAGAAATTGCAAGTGGATATTCGGACCTCTAAGGGGCCAACAGTGTAAAAAGGAATATGTTCAAATAAAAACTACACAGAAGCATTGTGCGAAACTACTTTCTGTTCTGTGCACTCAACTAACAGAGTTGAAGTATACTGTTGTTTGAGCAGTTCTGAAACACTCTTTCTGTTGAAACTGCAAGTGGACAATCTTAGAGCAAAGGGGCATATAGTGGAAAAAGGAGAATCTTCCAATAATAACTACACAGCAGCATTCTGCGAAACTTCTTTCTGTTCTGTGCATTCAATAAGCAGAGTTGAACCTTACTTTTGATTGAGCAGTTCTGAAATGCTCTTTCTGTATAAACTGCAAGTGGACATTCGGAGCGCTAAGGGGCCTATAGTGGAAAAAGGAATATCCTCAAATAAATACTACACAGAAGCATTCTGTGAAACTTCTTTCTGTTCTGTGCATTCAACTAACAGAGTTTAACCTTACATTTGATTGAGCTGTTCTGAAACACTCTTTCTGTAGTAACTGCAGCTGGAGAGTCAGAGCGCCAAGAGGCCTATAGTCGAAAAAGAAATATCTTCAAATAAAACTAAACAGAAGCATACTGCGAAGCTTCTTTCCGTTCTGTGCATTCAACTAACAGAGTTTAACCTTAATTTTGACTGAGCTGTTCTGAAACACTCTTTCTGTAGAAACTGCAAGTGGACCTTCCGAGCGATAAGTGGGCTATAGTGGAAAAAGATGTATCTTCAAATTAAAACTACACAGAAGCATTGTGCAAAACTTCTTTATGTTCTGTACATTCAAGTAAAGGAGTTAAAGCTTACTTTTGATTGAGCAGTTCTGAAACATTCTTTCTGTAGAAACGGCAAGTGGATATTCGGACCCCTAAGGGGCCAACAGTGTAAAAAGGAATATGTTCAAATAAAAACTACGCAGAAGCATTGGGCGAAACTACTTTCTGTTCTGTGCACTTAACTAACAGAGTTGAAGCATACTGCCGATTGAGCAGTTCTGAAACACTCTTTCTGTAGAAACTGCAAGTGGGCATTCAGAGAGCTAACGGGCCTACAGTGGAAAAAGGAATATCTTCAAGTAAAAACTATATAGAAGCATTCTGAGAAACTTCTTTCTGTTCTGTGCATTCAAATAACAGAGTTTAACCTTAATTTGATTGAGCTGTTCTGAAACACTCTTTCTGTAGATACTGCAAGTGGACATTCCGAGTGCTAAGTGGGCTATAGTGGAAAAAGATGTATCTTCAAATTAAAACTACACAGAAGCATTGTGCAAAACTTCTTTATGTTCCGTACATTCAAGTATAGGAGTTAAAGCTTACTTTTGATTGAGCAGTTCTGAAACATTCTTTCTGTAGAAACTGCAAGTGGATATTCGGATCCCTAAGGGGCCAACAGTGTAAAAAGGAATATGTTCAAATAAAAACTACACAGAAGCATTGTGCGAAACTACTTTCTGTTCTGTTCACTTAACTAACAGAGTTGGAGCATACTGCCGATTGAGCAGTTCTGAAACATTCTTTCTGTAGAAACTGCAAGTGGATATTCGGACCCCTAAGGGGCCAACAGTGGAAAAAGGAATATGTTCAAATAAAAACTACACAGAAGCATTGTGCGAAACTACTTTCTGTTCTGTTCACTTAACTAACAGAGTTGAAGCATACTGCCGATTGAGCAGTTCTGAAACACTCTTTCTGTAGAAACTGCAAGTGGGCATTCAGAGAGCTAACGGGCCTACAGTGGAAAAAGAAATATCTTCAAGTAAAAACTATACAGAAGCAATCTGAGAAACTTCTTTCTGTTCTGTGCATTCAAATAACAGAGTTTAACCTTACTTTTGATTGAGCTGTTCTGAAACACTCTTTCTGTAATAACTGCAATTGGAGATTCGGAGCACTAAGGGGCATATAGGGGAAAAAGGAATATCTTCCAACAAAACTACACAGGAGCAGTCTGCGAAACTTCTTTCTGTTCTGGGCATTCAAGTAGCAGTGTTTAACATTAATTTTGATTGAGCTGTTCTGAAACACTCTTTCTGTAGGAACTGTAAGTGGAAATATGGAGCGCTAAGTGGCCTATAGTGGAAAAAGATATATCTGCAAATTAAAACTACACAGAAGCATTGTGCAAAACTTCTTTATGTTCTGTACATTCAACTAAAGGAGTTAAAGCTTACTTTTGATTTAGCAGTTCCGAAACATTCTTTCTGTAGAAATTGCAAGTGGACATTCGAAGCGCTAAGGGGCCTATAGTGTTAAAAGGAACATCTTCAAATAAAAACTACACGGAAGCATTGTGCGAAACTACTTTCTGTTCTGTGCATTCAACTAACAGAGTTGAAACCTACTTTTGATTGAGCAGTTCTGAAACATTCTTTCTGTAGAAACTACAAGTGGACATTCAGAGAGCTAAGGGGCCTACAGTGGCAAAAGGAATATCTTCAAATAAAAACTACACAGAAGCATTCTGCGAAACTTCTTTCTGTTCTGTGCACTCAACTAACAGAGCTGAAACAAACTGTTGATAGAGCAGTTCTGAAACACTCTTTCTGTGGAAACTGCAGGTGGACAATTGTAGAGCAAAGGGGCATATAGTGGAAAAAGGAGAATCTTCCAATAAAAACTACACAGCAGCATTCTACGAAACTTCTTTCTGTTCTGTGCATTCAATTCAAAGAGTTGAACCTTACTTTTGATTGAGCAGTTGTGAAACGCTCTTTCTGTAGAAACCGCAATTGGACTTTCCGAGCGCTAAGTGGACTATAGTGGAAAAAATGTATCTTCAAATTAAAACTACAGAGAAGAATTGTGCAAAACTTCTTTAAGTTCTGTACATTCAAGTAAAGGACTTAAAGCTTACTTTTGATTGAGCAGTTCTGAAACATTCTTTCTGTAGAAACTGCAAGTAGATATTCGGACCCCTAAGGGGCCAACAGTGGAAAAAGGAATATGTTCAAATAAAAACTACACAGAAGCATTGTGCGAAACTACTTTCTGTTCTGTGCACTCAACTAACAGAGTTGAAGCATACTGCCGATTGAGCAGTTCTGAAACACTCTTTCTGTAGAAACTGCAAGTGGACATTCAGAGAGCTAACGGGCCTACAGTGGAAAAGGAATATCTTCAAGTAAAAACTATACAGAAGCGTTCTGAGAAACTTCTTTCTGTTCTGTGCATTCAAATAACAGAGTTTAATCTTACTTCTGATTGAGCTGTTCTGAAACACTCTTTCTGTAGTAACTGCAATTGGAGATTCGGAGCACTAAGGGGCACATAATGGAAAAAGGAATATCTTCCAACAAAACTACACAGGAGCAGTCTGCGAAACTTCTTTCTGTTCTGTGCATTCAAGTAACAGTGTTTAACATTAATTTTGATTGGGCTGTTCTGAAACACTCTTTCTGTAGAAACTGCAAGTGTACATACGGAGCGCTAAGCGGCTTCTAGTGGAAAAAGGGATATCTTCAAATAAAAACTACACAGAAGCATTGTGCCAAATTACTTTCTGTTCTGTGCATTCAACTAAGAGCGTTGAACACTATATTTGATTGAGCAGTTCTGAAACTCTCTTTCTGTAGGAAGTGCAAGTCAACATTCGGAGCCCTAAGGGGCCTGTGCTGGAGAAAGTAACATCTTCAAATACAAAGTAAACAGAAGCATTCTGGGAAACTTTTTCTGTTCTGTGCATTCATCTAACGGAGTTGAACTTTACCTTTGATTCAGCAGCTCTGAAACTCTCTTTCTGTAGAAACTGCAAGTGGACATTCCTAGCGCTAAAGGGCCTATAGTGGAAAAAGGAATATCCTCAAATTAACAACTACACAGAAGCATTCTGCGAAACTTCTTTCTGTTCTGTGCATTCAACTAACGGAGTTGAAATTTACCTTTGAGTCAGCAGCTCTGAAACACTCTTTCTGTAGAAACTGCAAGTAGACATTCCTAGCGCTAAGGGACCTATAGTGGAAAAAGGAATATCCTCAAATAAAAACTACACAGAATCATTCTGTGAAACATCGTTCTGTTCTGTGCATTCAACTAACAGAGTTTAAACTTAATTTTGATTGAGCTGTTCTGAAAAACTCTTTCTGTAGAAACTGCAAGTGGACATTCCGAGCGCTAAGTGGCCTATAGTGGAAAAAGATATATCTGCAAATTAAAACTACACAGAAGCATTGGGCAAAACTTCTTTATGTTCTGTACATTCAACTAAATGAGTTAAAGCTTACTTTTCATTTAGCAGTTCGGAAACATTCTTTCTGTAGAAACTGCAAGTGGACATTCGAAGCGCTAAGGGGGCTATAGTGTTAAAAGGAACATCTTCAAATAAAAACTACACGGAAGCATTGTGCGAAACTACTTTCTGTTCTGTGCATTCAACTAACAGAGTTGAAACCTACTTTTGATTGAGCAGTTCTGAAACATTCTTTCGGTAGAAACTACAAGTGGACATTCAGAGAGCTAAGGGGCCTACAGTGGCAAAAGGAATATCTTCAAATAAAAACTACACAGAAACATTCTGCGAAACTTCTTTCTGTTTTGTGCACTCCATTAACAGAGTTGAAACATACTGTTGATAGAGCAGTTCTGAAACACTCTTTCTGTGAAAACTGCAGGTGGACATTCGTAGAGCAAAGGGGCATATAGTGGAAAAAGGAGAATCTTCCAATAAAAACTACACAGCAGCGTTCTGTGAAACTTCTTTCTGTTCTGTGCATTCAATTAAAAGAGTTGAACCTTACTTTTGATTGAGCAGTTCTGAAACGCTCTTTCTGTAGAAACTGCAAGTGGACATTCGGAGCGCTAAGGAGCCTATAGTGGAAAAAGGAATATCCTCAAATAAATACTACACAGAAGCATTCTGTGAAACTTCTTTCTGTTCTGTGCATTCAACAAACAGAGTTTTACCTTACATTTGATTGAGCTGTTCTGAAACACTCTTTCTGTAGTAACTGCAGCTGGAGAGTCAGAGTGCCAAGAGGCCTGTAGTGGAAAAAGTAATAACTTCAAATAAAACTACACAGAAGCATTCTGCGAAGCTTCTTTCTGTTCTGTGCATTCAACTAACAGAGTTTAACCTTAATTTTGATTGAGCTGTTCTGAAACACTCTTTCTGTAGAAACTGCAAGTGGACCTTCCGAGCGCTAAGTGGGCTATAGTGGAAAAAGATGTATCTTCAAATTAAAACCACACAGAAACACTGTGCAAAACTTCTTTATGTTCTGTACATTCAAGTAAAGGAGTTAAAGCTTACTTTTGATTGAGCAGTTCTGAAACATTCTTTCTGTAGAAACTGCAAGTGGATATTCGGACCCCTAAGGGGCCAACAGTGGAAAAAGGAATATGTTCAAATAAAAACTACACAGAAGCATTGGGCGAAACTACTTTCTGTTCTGTGCACTGAACTAACAGAGTTGAAGCATACTGCTGATTGAGCAGTTCTGAAACACTCTTTCTGTTGAAACTGCAAGTGGACAATCGTAGAGCAAAGGGGCATATAGTGGAAAACGGAGAATCTTCGAATAATAACTACACAGCAGCATTCTGCGAAACTTCTTTCTGTTCTGTGCATTCAATTAAAAGAGTTGAACCTTACTTTTGATTGAGCAGCTCTGAAACGCTGTTTCTGTATAAACTGCAAGTGGACATTCGGAGCGCTAAGGGGCCTTTAGTGGGAAAAGTAATAGCCTCAAATAGATATTACACAGAAGCATTCTGTGAAACTTCTTTCTGTTCTGTGCATTCAACTAACAGAGTTTAACCTTACATTTGATTGAGCTGTTCTGAAACACTCTTTCTGTAGTAACTGCAGCTGGAGAGTCAGAGCGCCAAGAGGCCTATAGTGGAAAAAGAAATATCTTCAAATAAAACTAAACAGAAGCATTCTGCGAAGCTTCTTTCTGTTGTGTGCATTCAACTAACAGAGTTTAACCTTAATTTTGATTGAGCTGTTCTGAAACACTCTTTCTGTAGAAACTGCAAGTGGACCTTCCGAGTGCTAAGTGGGCTATAGTGGAAAAAGATGTATCTTCAAATTAAAACTACACAGAAGCATTGTGCAAAACTTCTTTATGTTCTGTACATTCAAGTAAAGGAGTTAAAGCTTACTTTTGATTGAGCAGTTCTGAAATATTCTTTCTGTAGAAACTGCAAGTGGATATTCGGACCCCTAAGGGGCCAACAGTGGAAAAAGGAATATGTTCAAATAAAAACTACACAGAAGCATTGTGCGAAACTACTTTCTGTTCTGTGCACTTAACTAACAGAGTTGAAGCATACTGCCGATTGAGCAGTTCTGAAACACTCTTTCTGTAGAAACTGCAAGTGGGCATTCAGAGAGCTAACGGGCCTACAGTGGAAAAAGGAATATCTTCAAGTAAAAACTATACAGAAGCATTCTGAGAAACTTCTTTCTGTTCTGTGCATTCAAATAACAGAATTTACCCTTACTTTTGATTGAGCTGTTCTGAAACACTCTTTCTGTAATAACTGCAATTGGAGATTCGGAGCACTAAGGGGCAT
This sequence comes from Symphalangus syndactylus, assembly GCF_028878055.3. Lineage (NCBI taxonomy): Eukaryota > Metazoa > Chordata > Mammalia > Primates > Hylobatidae > Symphalangus > Symphalangus syndactylus. The sequence goes on from NC_072440.2 coordinate 50,826,376, forward strand.
ATAGGGGAAAAAGGAATATCTTCCAACAAAACTACACAGGAGCAGTCTGCGAAACTTCTTTCTGTTCTGTGCATTCAAGTAACAGTGTTTAACATTAATTTTGATTGAGCTGTTCTGAAACACTCTTTCTGTAGAAACTGCAAGTGGACATATGGAGCGCTAAGTGGAGTATAGTGGAAAAAGGGATATCTTCAAATAAAAACTACACAGAAGCATTGTGCGAAACTACTTTCTGTTCTGTGCATTCAACTAACAGAGTTGAAACCTACTTTTGATTGAGCAGTTCTGAAACATTCTTTCTGTAGAAACTACAAGTGGACATTCAGAGAGCTAAGGGGCCTACAGTGGCAAAAGGAATATCTTCAAATAAAAACTACACAGAAGCATTCTGCGAAACTTCTTTCTGTTCTGTGCACTCAACTAACAGAGTTGAAACAAACTGTTGATAGAGCAGTTCTGAAACACTCTTTCTGTGGAAACTGCAGGTGGACATTCGTAGAGCAAAGGGGCATATAGTGGAAAAAGGAGAATCTTCCAATAAAAACTACACAGCAGCATTCTGCGAAACTTCTTTCTGTTCTGTGCATTCAATTAAAAGAGTTGAACCTTACTTTTGATTGAGCAGTTCTGAAACGCTCTTTCTCTAGAAACTGCAAGTGGACATTCGGAGCGCTAAGGGGCCTATAGTGGAAAAAGGAATATCCTCAAATAAATACTACACAGAAGCATTCTGTGAAACTTCTTTCTGTTCTGTGCATTCAACAAACAGAGTTTAACCTTACATTTGATTGAGCTGTTCTGAAACACTCTTTCTGTAGTAACTGCAGCTGGAGAGTCAGAGTGCCAAGAGGCCTATAGTGGAAAAAGGAATATCTTCAAAGAAAACTACACAGAAGCATTCTGCGAAGCTTCTTTCTGTTCTGTGCATTCAAGTAACAGAGTTTAACCTTAATTTTGATTGAGCTGTTCTGAAACACTCTTTCTGTAGAAACTGCAAGTGGACCTTCCGAGCGCTAAGTGGGCTATAGTGGAAAAAGATGTATCTTCAAATTAAAACTACACAGAAGCATTGTGCAAAACTTCTTTATGTTCTGTACATTCAAGTAAAGGAGTTAAAGCTTACTTTGGATTGAGCAGTTCTTAAACATTCTTTCTGTAGAAACTGCAAGTGGATATTCCGACCCCTAAGGGGCCAACAGTGGAAAAAGGAATATGTTCAAATAAAAACTACACAGAAGCATTGTGCGAAACTACTTTCTGTTCTGTGCACTTAACTGACAGAGTTGAAGCATACTGCCGATTGAGCAGTTCTGAAACACTCTTTCTGTAGAAACTGCAAGTGGGCATTCAGAGAGCTAACGGGCCTACATTGGAAAAAGGAATATCTTCAAGTAAAAACTATACAGAAGCATTCTGAGAAACTTCTTTCTGTTCTGTCCATTCAAATAACAGAGTTTAACCTTACTTTTGATTGAGCTGTTCTGACACACTCTTTCTGAAATAACTGCAATTGGAGATTCGGAGCACTAAGGGGCATATAGGGGAAAAAGGAATATCTTCCAACGAAACTACACAGGAGCAGTCTGCGAAACTTCTTTCTGTTCTGGGCATTCAAGTAACAGTGTTTAACATTAATTTTGATTGAGCTGTTCTGAAACACTCTTTCTGTAGAAACTGCAAGTGGACATATGGAGCGCAAAGTGGCCTATAGTGGAAAAAGATATATCTGCAAATTAAAACTACACAGAAGCATTGTGCAAAACTACTTTATGTTCTGTACATTCAACTAAAGGAGTTAAAGCTTACTTTTGATTTAGCAGTTCCGAAATATTCTTTCTGTAGAAACTGCAAGTGGACATTCGAAGCGCTAAGGGGGCTATAGTGTTAAAAGGAACATCTTCAAATAAAAACTACACGGAAGCATTGTGCGAAACTACTTTCTGTTCTGTGCATTCAACTAACAGAGTTGAAACCTACTTTTGATTGAGCAGTTCTGAAACATTCTTTCTGTAGAAACTACAAGTGGACATTCAGAGAGCAAAGGGGCCTACAGTGGCAAAAGGAATATCTTCAAATAAAAACTACACAGAAGCATTCTGCGAAACTTCTTTCTGTTCTGTGCACTCAACTAACAGAGCTGAAACAAACTGTTGATAGAGCAGTTCTGAAACACTCTTTCTGTGGAAACTGCAGGTGGACAATTGTAGAGCAAAGGGGCATATAGTGGAAAAAGGAGAATCTTCCAATAAAAAATACACAGCAGCATTCTACGAAACTTCTTTCTGTTCTGTGCATTCAATTAAAAGAGTTGAACCTTACTTTTGATTGAGCAGTTGTGAAACGCACTTTCTGTAGAAACCGCAATTGGACTTTCCGAGCGCTAAGTGGACTATAGTGGAAAAAGATGTATCTTCAAATTAAAACTACAGAGAAGCATTGTGCAAAACTTCTTTAAGTTCTGTATATTCAAGTAAAGGAGTTAAAGCTTACTTTTGATTGAGCAGTTCTGAAACATTCTTTCTGTAGAAACTGCAAGTGGATATTCGGACCCCTAAGGGGCCAACAGTGGAAAAAGGAATATGTTCAAATAAAAACTACACAGAAGCATTGTGCGAAACTACTTTCTGTTCTGTGCACTCAACTAACAGATTTGAAGCATACTGCCAATTGAGCAGTTCTGAAACACTCTTTCTGTAGAAACTGCAAGTGGACATTCAGAGAGCTAACGGGCCTACAGTGGAAAAAGGAATATCTTCAAGTAAAATCTATACAGAAGCATTCTGAGAAACTTCTTTCTGTTCTGTGCATTCAAATAACAGAGTTTAATCTTACTTTTGATTGAGCTGTTCTGAAACACTCTTTCTGTAGTAACTGCAATTGGAGATTCGGAGCACTAAGGGGCACATAATGGAAAAAGGAATATCTTCCAACAAAACTACACAGGAGCAGTCTGCGAAACTTCTTTCTGTTCTGTGCATTCAAGTAACAGTGTTTAACATTAATTTTGATTGAGCTGTTCTGAAACACTCTTTCTGTAGAAACTGCAAGTGTACATACGGAGCGCTAAGCGGCTTCTACTGGAAAAAGGGATATCTTCAAATAAAAACTACACAGAAGCATTGTGCCAAATTACTTTCTGTTCTGTGCATTCAACTAAGAGCGTTGAACACTATATTTGATTGAGCAGTTCTGAGACTCTCTTTCTGTAGGAAGTGCAAGTCGACATTCGGAGCACTAAGGGGCCTGTGCTGGAGAAAGTAACATCTTCAAATACAAAGAAAACAGAAGCATTCTGGGAAACTTCTTTCTGTTCTGTGCATTCATCTAACGGAGTTGAAGTTTACCTTTGATTCAGCAGCTCTGAAACACTCTTTCTGTAGAAACTGCAAGTGGACATTCCTAGCGCTAAAGGGCCTATAGTGGAAAAAGGAATATCCTCAAATTAACAACTACACAGAAGCATTCTGCGAAACTTCTTTCTGTTCTGTGCATTCAACTAACGGAGTTGAAGTTTACCTCTGAGTCAGCAGCTCTGAAACACTCTTTCTGTAGAAACTGCAAGTGGACATTCCTAGCGCTAAGGGACCTATAATGGAAAACGGAATATCCTCAAATAAAAACTACACAGAATCATTCTGTGAAACATCGTTCTGTTCTGTGCATTCAACTAACAGAGTTTAAACTTAATTTTGATTGAGCTGTTCTGAAACACTCTTTCTGTAGAAACTGCAAGTGGACATTCCGAGCGCTAAGTGGCCTATAGTGGAAAAAGATATATCTGCAAATTAAAACTACACAGAAGCATTGGGCAAAACTTCTTTATGTTCTGTACATTCAACTAAAGGAGTTAAAGCTTACTTTTCATTTAGCAGTTCGGAAACATTCTTTCTGTAGAAACTGCAAGTGGACATTCAAAGCGCTAAGGGGGCTATAGTGTTAAAAGGAACATCTTCAAATAAAAACTACACGGAAGCATTGTGCGAAACTACTTTCTGTTCTGTGCATTCAACTAACAGAGTTGAAACCTACTTTTGATTGAGAAGTTCTGAAACATTCTTTCGGTAGAAACTACAAGTGGACATTCAGAGAGCTAAGGGGCCTACAGTGGCAAAAGGAATATCTTCAAATAAAAACTACACAGAAGCATTCTGCGAAACTTCTTTCTGTTCTGTGCATTCAATTAAAAGAGTTGAACCTTACTTTTGATTGAGCAGTTCTGGAACGCTCTTTGTGTAGAAACTGCAAGTGGACATTCGGAGCGCTAAGGGGCCTATAGTGGAAAAAGGAATATCCTCAAATAAATACTACACAGAAGCATTCTGTGAAACTTCTTTCTGTTCTGTGCATTCAACAAACAGAGTTTAACCTTACATTTGATTGAGCTGTTCTAAAACACTCTTTCTGTAGTAACTGCAGCTGGAGAGTCAGAGTGCCAAGAGGCCTGCAGTGGAAAAAGTAATAACTTCAAATAAAACTACACAGAAGCATTCTGCGAAGCTTCTTTCTGTTCTGTGCATTCAACTAACAGAGTTTAACCTTAATTTTGATTGAGCTGTTCTGAAACACTCTTTCTGTAGAAACTGCAAGTGGACCTTCCGAGCGCTAAGTGGGCTATAGTGGAAAAAGATGTATCTTCAAATTAAAACCACACAGAAGCACTGTGCAAAACTTCTTTATGTTCTGTACATTCAAGTAAAGGAGTTAAAGCTTACTTTTGATTGAGCAGTTCTGAAACATTCTTTCTGTAGAAACTGCAAGTGGATATTCGGACCCCTAAGGGGCCAACAGTGTAAAAAGGAATATGTTCAAATAAAAACTACACAGAAGCATTGGGCGAAACTACTTTCTGTTCTGTGCACTTAACTAACAGAGTTGAAGCATACTGCCGATTGAGCAGTTCTGAAACACTCTTTCTGTTGAAACTGCAAGTGGACAATCGTAGAGCAAAGGGTCATATAGTGGAAAAAGGAGAATCTTCGAATAATAACTACACAGCAGCATTCTGCGAAACTTCTTTCTGTTCTGTGCATTCAATTAACAGAGTTGAACCTTACTTTTGATTGAGCAGTTCTGAAACGCTGTTTCTGTATAAACTGCAAGTGGACATTCGGAGCGCTAAGGGGCCTATAGTGGGAAAAGTAATAGCCTCAAATAGATATTACACAGAAGCATTCTGTGAAACTTCTTTCTGTTCTGTGCATTCAACTAAGAGAGTTTAACCTTACATTTGATTGAGCAGTTCTGAAACACTCTTTCTGTAGAAACTGCAAGTGGGCCTTCAGAGAGCTAACGGGCCTACAGTGGAAAAAGGAATATCTTCAAGTAAAAACTATACAGAAGCATTCTTAGAAACTTCTTTCTGTTCTGTGCATTCAAATAACAGAGTTTAACCTTTCTTTTGATTGAGCTGTTCTGAAACACTCTTTCTGTAATAACTGCAAGTGGACATATGGAGCGCTAAGTGGCCTATAGTGGAAAAAGATATATCTGCAAATTAAAACTACACAGCAGCATTGGGCAAAACTTCTTTATGTTCTGTACATTCAACTAAAGGGGTTAAAGCTTACTTTTGATTTAGCAGTTCGGAAACATTCTTTCTGTAGAAACTGCAAGTGGACATTCGAAGCGCTAAGGGGGCTATAGTGTTAAAAGGAACATCTTCAAATAAAAACTACACGGAAGCATTGTGCGAAACTACTTTCTATTCTGTGCATTCAGCTAACAGAGTTGAAACCTACTTTTGATTGAGCAGTTCTGAAACATTCTTTCTGTAGGAAATACAAGTGGACATTCAGAGAGCTAAGGGGCCTACAGTGGCAAAAGGAATATCTTCAAATAAAAACTACACAGAAGCATTCTGCGAAACTTCTTTCTGTTCTGTGCACTCAACTAACAGAGCTGAAACAAACTGTTGATAGAGCAGTTCTGAAACACTCTTTCTGTGGAAACTGCAGGTGGACATTCGTAGAGCAAAGGGGCATATAGTGGAAAAAGGAGAATCTTCCAATAAAAACTACACAGCAGCATTCTACGAAACTTCTTTCTGTTCTGTGCATTCAATTAAAAGAGTTGAACCTTACTTTTGATTGAGCAGTAGTGAAACGCTCTTTCTGTAGAAACCGCAAGTTGAATTTCCGAGCGCTAAGGGGCCTATAGTGGAAAAAGATGTATCTTCAAATTAAAACTACAGAGAAGCATTGTGCAAAACTTCTTTAAGTTCTGTACATTCAAGTAAAGGAGTTAAAGCTTACTTTTGATTGAGCAGTTCTGAAACATTCTTTCTGTAGAAACTGCAAGTGGATATTCGGACCCCTAAGGGGCCAACAGTGGAAAAAGGAATATGTTCAAATAAAAACTACACAGAAGCATTGTGCGAAACTACTTTCTGTTCTGTGCACTCAACTAACAGAGTTGAATCATACTGCCGATTGAGCAGTTCTGAAACTCTCTTTCTGTAGTAACTGCAATTGGACATTCGGAGCACTAAGGGGCACATAATGGAAAAAGGAATATCTTTCAACAAAACTACACAGGAGCAGTCTGCGAAACTTCTTTCTGTTCTGTGCATTCAAGTAACAGTGTTTAACATTAATTTTGATTGAGCTGTTCTGAAACACTCTTTCTGTAGAAACTGCAAGTGTACATACGGAGCGCTAAGCGGCCTATAGTGGAAAAAGGGATATCTTCAAATAAAAAGTACACAGAAGCATTGTGCCAAATTACTTTCTGTTCTGTGCATTCAACTAAGAGCGTTGAACACTATATTTGAGCAGTTCTGAAACTCTCTTTCTGTAGGAAGTGCAAGTCGACATTCGGAGCACTAAGGGGCCGGTGCTGGAGAAAGTAACATCTTCAAATACAAAGTAAACAGAAGCATTCTGGAAACTTCTTTCTGTTCTGTGCATTCAACTAACGGAGTTGAAGTTACCTTTGGTTCAGCAGCTCTGAAACACTCTTTCTGTAGAAACTGCAAGTGGACATTCCTAGCGCTAAAGGGCCTATAGTGGAAAAAGGAATATCCTCAAATTAACAACTACACAGAAGCATTCTGCGAAACTTCTTTCTGTTCTGTGCATTCAACTAACGGAGTTGAAGTTTACCTTTGAGTCAGCAGCTCTGAAACACTCTTTCTGTAGAAACTGCAAGTGGACATTCCTAGCGCTAAGGGACCTATAGTGGAAAAAGGAATATCCTCAAATAAAAACTACACAGAATCATTCTGTGAAACATCGTTCTGTTCTGTGCATTCAACTAACAGAGTTTAAACTTAATTTTGATTGAGCTGTTCTGAAACACTCTTTCTGTAGAAACTGCAAGTGGACATTCCGAGCGCTAAGTGGCCTATAGTGGAAAAAGATATATCTGCAAATTAAAACTACACAGAAGCATTGGGCAAAACTTCTTTATGTTCTGTACATTCAACTAAAGGAGTTAAAGCTTACTTTTCATTTAGCAGTTCGGAAACATTCTTTCTGTAGAAACTGCAAGTGGACATTCGAAGCGCTAAGGGGGCTATAGTGTTAAAAGGAACATCTTCAAATAAAAACTACACGGAAGCATTGTGCGAAACTACTTTCTGTTCTGTGCATTCAACTAACAGAGTTGAAGCCTACTTTTGATTGAGCAATTCTGAAACATTCTTTCGGTAGAAACTACAAGTGGACATTCAGAGAGCTAAGGGGCCTACAGTGGCAAAAGGAATATCTTCAAATAAAAACTACACAGAAGCATTCTGCGAAACTTCTTTCTGTTCTGTGCACTCCACTATCAGAGTTGAAACATACTGTTGATAGAGCAGGTCTGAAACACTCTTTCTGTGGAAACTGCAGGTGGACATTCGTAGAGCAAAGGGGCATATAGTGGAAAAAGGAGAATCTTCCAATAAAAACTACACAGCAGCATTCTGCGAAACTTCTTTCTGTTCTGTGCATTCAATTAAAAGAGTTGAACCTTACTTTTGATTGAGCAGTTCTGAAACGCTGTTTCTGTATAAACTGCAAGAGGACATTCGGAGCGCTAAGGGGCCTATAGTGGAAAAAGGAATATCCTCAAATAAATACTACACAGAAGCATTCTGTGAAACTTCTTTCTGTTCTGTGCATTCAACTAACAGAGTTTAACCTTACATTTGATTGAGCTGTTCTGAAACACTCTTTCTGTAGTAACTGCAGCTGGAGAGTCAGAGCGCCAAGAGGCCTATAGTGGAAAAAGAAATATCTTCAAATAAAACTAAACAGAAGCATTCTGCGAAGCTTCTTTCCGTTCTGTGCATTCAACTAACAGAGTTTAACCTTAATTTTGATTGAGCTGTTCTGAAACACTCTTTCTGTAGAAACTGCAAGTGGACCTTCCGAGCGCTAAGTGGGCTATAGTGGAAAAAGATGTATCTTCAAATTAAAACTACACAGAAGCATTATGCAAAACTTCTTTATGTTCTGTACATTCAAGTAAAGGAGTTAAATCTTACTTTTGATTGAGCAGTTCTGAAACATTCTTTCTGTAGAAACTGCAAGTGGATATTCGGACCCCTAAGGGGCCAACAGTGTAAAAAGGAATATGTTCAAATAAAAACTACACAGAAGCATTGTGCGAAACTACTTTCTGTTCTGTGCACTTAACTAACAGAGTTGAAGCATACTGCCGATTGAGCAGTTCTGAAACACTCTTTCTGTAGAAACTGCAAGTGGGCATTCAGAGAGCTAACGGGCCTACAGTGGAAAAAGGAATATCTTCAAGTAAAAACTATACAGAAGCATTCTGAGAAACTTCTTTCTGTTCTGTGCATTCAAATAACAGAGTTTAACCTTAATTTTGATTGAGCTGTTCTGAAACACTCTTTCTGTAGAAACTGCAAGTGGACTTTCGGTGTGCTAAGTGGGCTATAGTGGAAAAAGATGTATCTTCAAATTAAAACTACACAGAAGCATTGTGCAAAACTTCTTTATGTTCTGTACATTCAAGTATAGGAGTTAAAGCTCACTTTTGATTGAGCAGTTCTGAAACATTCTTTCTGTAGAAACTGCAAGTGGATATTCGGACACCTAAGGGGCCAACAGTGGAAAAAGGAATATGTTCAAATAAAAACTACACAGAATCATTGTGCGAAACTACTTCCTGTTCTGTGCACTTAACTAACAGAGTTGAAGCATACTTCCGATTGAGCAGTTCTGAAACACTCTTTCTGTAGAAACTGCAAGTGGGCATTCAGAGAGCTAACGGGCCTACAGTGGAAAAAGGAATATCTTCAAGTAAAAACTATACAGAAGCATTCTGAGAAACTTCTTTCTGTTCTGTGCATTCAAATAACAGAGTTTAACCTTACTTTTGATTGAGCTGTTCTGAAACACTCTTTCTGTAATAACTGCAATTGGAGATTCGGAGCACTAAGGGGCATATAGGGGAAAAAGGATTATCTTCCAACAAAACTACACAGGAGCAGTCTCCGAAACTTCTTTCTGTTCTGTGCATTCAAGTAACAGTGTTTAACATTAATTTTGATTGAGCTGTTCTGAAACACTCTTTCTGTAGAAACTGCAAGTGGACATATGGAGCGCTAAGTGGCCTATAGTGGAAAAAGTTATATCTGCAAATTAAATCTACACAGAAGCATTGTGCAAAACTTCTTTATGTTCTGTACCTTCAACTAAAGGAGTTAAAGCCTACTTTTGATTTAGCAGTTCGGAAACATTCTTTCTGTAGAAACTGCAAGTGGACATTCGAAGCGCTAAGGGGGCTATAGTGTTAAAAGGAACATCTTCAAATAAAAACTACACGGAAGCATTGTGCGAAACTACTTTCTGTTCTGTGCATTCAACTAACAGAGTTGAAACCTACTTTTGATTGAGCAGTTCTGAAGCATTCTTTCGGTAGAAACTACAAGTGGACATTCAGAGAGCTAAGGGGCCTACAGTGGCAAAAGGAATATCTTCAAATAAAAACTACACAGAAGCATTCTGCGAAACTTCTTTCTGTTCTGTGCACTCAACTAACAGAGCTGAAACAAACTGTTGATAGAGCAGTTCTGAAACACTCTTTCTGTGGAAACTGCAGGTGGACAATTGTAGAGCAAAGGGGCATATAGTGGAAAAAGGAGAATCTTCCAATAAAAACTACACAGCAGCATTCTACGAAACTTCTTTCTGTTCTGTGCATTCAATTAAAAGAGTTGAACCTTACTTTTGATTGAGCAGTTGTGAAACGCTCTTTCTGTAGAAACCGCAATTGGACTTTCCGAGCGCTAAGTGGGCTATAGTGGAAAAAGGGATATCTTCAAATAAAAACTACACAGAAGCATTCTGAGAAACTTCTTTCTGTTCTGTGCATTCAAATAACAGAGTTTAATCTTACTTTTGATTGAGCTGTTCTGAAACACTCTTTCTGTAGTAACTGCAATTGGAGATTCGGAGCACTAAGGGGCACATAATGGAAAATGGAATATCTTCCAACAAAACTACACAGGAGCAGTCTGCGAAACTTCTTTCTGTTCTGTGCATTCAAGTAACAGTGTTTAACATTAATTTTGATTGAGCTGTTCTGAAACACTCTTTCTGTAGAAACTGCAAGTGTACATACGGTGCGCTAAGCGGCCTACAGTGGAAAAAGGGATATCTTCAAATAAAAACTACACAGAAGCATTGTGCCAAATTACTTTCTGTTCTGTGCATTCAACTAAGAGCGTTGAACACTATATTTGATTGAGCAGTTCTGAAACTCTCTTTCTGTAGGAAGTGCAAGTCGACATTCGGAGCACTAAGGGGCCTGTGCTGGAGAAAGTAACATCTTCAAATACAAAGTAAACAGAAGCATTCTGGGAAATTTTTTCTGTTCTGTGCATTCCACTAACGGAGTTGAATTTTACCTTTGATTCAGCAGCTCTGAAACACTCTTTCTGTAGAAACTGCAAGTGGACATTCCTAGCGCTAAAGGGCCTATAGTGGAAAAAGGAATATCCTCAAATTAACAACTACACAGAAGCATTCTGCGAAACTTCTTTCTGTTCTGTGCATTCAACTAACGGAGTTGAAGTTTACCTTTGAGTCAGCAGCTCTGAAACACTCTTTCTGTAGAAACTGCAAGTGGACATTCCTAGCGCTAAGGGACCTATAGTGGAAAAAGGAATATCCTCAAATAAAAACTACACAGAATCATTCTGTGAAACATCGTTCTGTTCTGTGCATTCAACTAACAGAGTTTAAACTTAATTTTGATTGAGCTGTTCTGAAACACTCTTTCTGTAGAAACTGCAAGTGGACATTCCGAGCGCTAAGTGGCCTATAGTGGAAAAAGATATATCTGCAAATTAAAACTACACGGAAGCATTGGGCAAAACTTCTTTATGTTCTGTACATTCAACTAAAGGAGTTAAAGCTTACTTTTAATTTAGCAGTTCGGAAACATTCTTTCTGTATAAACTGCAAGTGGACATTCAAAGCGCTAAGGGGGCTATAGTGTTAAAAGGAATATCTTCAAATAAAAACTACACGGAAGCATTGTGCGAAACTACTTTCTGTTCTGTGCATTCAACTAACAGAGTTGAAACCTACTTTTGATTGAGCAGTTCTGAAACATTCTTTCGGTAGAAACTACAAGTGGACATTCAGAGAGCTAAGGGGCCTACAGTGGCAAAAGGAATATCTTCAAATAAAAACTACACAGAAGCATTCTGCGAAACTTCTTTCTGTTCTGTGCACTCAACTAACAGAGTTGAAACATACTGTTGATAGAGCAGTTCTGAAACACTCTTTCTGTGGAAACTGCAGGTGGACATTCGTAGAGCAAAGGGGCATATAGTGGAAAAAGGAGAATCTTCCATTAAAAACTACACAGCAGCATTCTGCGAAACTTCTTTCTGTTCTGTGCATTCAATTAAAAGAGTTGAACCTTACTTTTGATTGAGCAGTTCTGAAACGCTCTTTCTGTAGAAACTGCAAGTGGACCTTCCGAGCGCTAAGTGGGCTATAGTGGAAAAAGATGTATCTTCAAATTAAAACTACACAGAAGCATTGTGCAAAACTTCTTTATGTTCTGTACATTCAAGTATAGGAGTTAAAGCTTACTTTTGATTGAGCAGTTCTGAAACGCTGTTTCTGTGTAAACTGCAAGTGGACATTCGGAGCGCTAAGGGGCCTATAGTGGAAAAAGGAATATCCTCAATTAAATACTACACAGAAGCATTCTGTGAAACTTCTTTCTGTTCTGTGCATTCAACAAACAGAGTTTAACCTTACATTTGATTGAGCTGTTCTAAAACACTCTTTCTGTAGTAACTGCAGCTGGAGAGTCAGAGTGCCAAGAGGCCTGCAGTGGAAAAAGTAATAACTTCAAATAAAACTACACAGAAGCATTCTGCGAAGCTTCTTTCTGTTCTGTGCATTCAACTAACAGAGTTTAACCTTAATTTTGATTGAGCTGTTCTGAAACACTCTTTCTGTAGAAACTGCAAGTGGACCTTCCGAGCGCTAAGTGGGCTATAGTGGAAAAAGATGTATCTTCAAATTAAAACCACACAGAAGCACTGTGCAAAACTTCTTTATGTTCTGTACATTCAAGTAAAGGAGTTAAAGCTTACTTTTGATTGAGCAGTTCTGAAACATTCTTTCTGTAGAAACTGCAAGTGGATATTCGGACCCCTAAGGGGCCAACAGTGTAAAAAGGAATATGTTCAAATAAAAACTACACAGAAGCATTGGGCGAAACTACTTTCTGTTCTGTGCACTTAACTAACAGAGTTGAAGCATACTGCCGATTGAGCAGTTCTGAAACACTCTTTCTGTTGAAACTGCAAGTGGACAATCGTAGAGCAAAGGGTCATATAGTGGAAAAAGGAGAATCTTCGAATAATAACTACACAGCAGCATTCTGCGAAACTTCTTTCTGTTCTGTGCATTCAATTAACAGAGTTGAACCTTACTTTTGATTGAGCAGTTCTGAAACGCTGTTTCTGTATAAACTGCAAGTGGACATTCGGAGCGCTAAGGGGCCTATAGTGGGAAAAGTAATAGCCTCAAATAGATATTACACAGAAGCATTCTGTGAAACTTCTTTCTGTTCTGTGCATTCAACTAAGAGAGTTTAACCTTACATTTGATTGAGCAGTTCTGAAACACTCTTTCTGTAGAAACTGCAAGTGGGCCTTCAGAGAGCTAACGGGCCTACAGTGGAAAAAGGAATATCTTCAAGTAAAAACTATACAGAAGCATTCTTAGAAACTTCTTTCTGTTCTGTGCATTCAAATAACAGAGTTTAACCTTTCTTTTGATTGAGCTGTTCTGAAACACTCTTTCTGTAATAACTGCAAGTGGACATATGGAGCGCTAAGTGGCCTATAGTGGAAAAAGATATATCTGCAAATTAAAACTACACAGCAGCATTGGGCAAAACTTCTTTATGTTCTGTACATTCAACTAAAGGGGTTAAAGCTTACTTTTGATTTAGCAGTTCGGAAACATTCTTTCTGTAGAAACTGCAAGTGGACATTCGAAGCGCTAAGGGGGCTATAGTGTTAAAAGGAACATCTTCAAATAAAAACTACACGGAAGCATTGTGCGAAACTACTTTCTATTCTGTGCATTCAGCTAACAGAGTTGAAACCTACTTTTGATTGAGCAGTTCTGAAACATTCTTTCTGTAGGAAATACAAGTGGACATTCAGAGAGCTAAGGGGCCTACAGTGGCAAAAGGAATATCTTCAAATAAAAACTACACAGAAGCATTCTGCGAAACTTCTTTCTGTTCTGTGCACTCAACTAACAGAGCTGAAACAAACTGTTGATAGAGCAGTTCTGAAACACTCTTTCTGTGGAAACTGCAGGTGGACATTCGTAGAGCAAAGGGGCATATAGTGGAAAAAGGAGAATCTTCCAATAAAAACTACACAGCAGCATTCTACGAAACTTCTTTCTGTTCTGTGCATTCAATTAAAAGAGTTGAACCTTACTTTTGATTGAGCAGTAGTGAAACGCTCTTTCTGTAGAAACCGCAAGTTGAATTTCCGAGCGCTAAGGGGCCTATAGTGGAAAAAGATGTATCTTCAAATTAAAACTACAGAGAAGCATTGTGCAAAACTTCTTTAAGTTCTGTACATTCAAGTAAAGGAGTTAAAGCTTACTTTTGATTGAGCAGTTCTGAAACATTCTTTCTGTAGAAACTGCAAGTGGATATTCGGACCCCTAAGGGGCCAACAGTGGAAAAAGGAATATGTTCAAATAAAAACTACACAGAAGCATTGTGCGAAACTACTTTCTGTTCTGTGCACTCAACTAACAGAGTTGAATCATACTGCCGATTGAGCAGTTCTGAAACTCTCTTTCTGTAGTAACTGCAATTGGACATTCGGAGCACTAAGGGGCACATAATGGAAAAAGGAATATCTTTCAACAAAACTACACAGGAGCAGTCTGCGAAACTTCTTTCTGTTCTGTGCATTCAAGTAACAGTGTTTAACATTAATTTTGATTGAGCTGTTCTGAAACACTCTTTCTGTAGAAACTGCAAGTGTACATACGGAGCGCTAAGCGGCCTATAGTGGAAAAAGGGATATCTTCAAATAAAAAGTACACAGAAGCATTGTGCCAAATTACTTTCTGTTCTGTGCATTCAACTAAGAGCGTTGAACACTATATTTGAGCAGTTCTGAAACTCTCTTTCTGTAGGAAGTGCAAGTCGACATTCGGAGCACTAAGGGGCCGGTGCTGGAGAAAGTAACATCTTCAAATACAAAGTAAACAGAAGCATTCTGGAAACTTCTTTCTGTTCTGTGCATTCAACTAACGGAGTTGAAGTTACCTTTGGTTCAGCAGCTCTGAAACACTCTTTCTGTAGAAACTGCAAGTGGACATTCCTAGCGCTAAAGGGCCTATAGTGGAAAAAGGAATATCCTCAAATTAACAACTACACAGAAGCATTCTGCGAAACTTCTTTCTGTTCTGTGCATTCAACTAACGGAGTTGAAGTTTACCTTTGAGTCAGCAGCTCTGAAACACTCTTTCTGTAGAAACTGCAAGTGGACATTCCTAGCGCTAAGGGACCTATAGTGGAAAAAGGAATATCCTCAAATAAAAACTACACAGAATCATTCTGTGAAACATCGTTCTGTTCTGTGCATTCAACTAACAGAGTTTAAACTTAATTTTGATTGAGCTGTTCTGAAACACTCTTTCTGTAGAAACTGCAAGTGGACATTCCGAGCGCTAAGTGGCCTATAGTGGAAAAAGATATATCTGCAAATTAAAACTACACAGAAGCATTGGGCAAAACTTCTTTATGTTCTGTACATTCAACTAAAGGAGTTAAAGCTTACTTTTCATTTAGCAGTTCGGAAACATTCTTTCTGTAGAAACTGCAAGTGGACATTCGAAGCGCTAAGGGGGCTATAGTGTTAAAAGGAACATCTTCAAATAAAAACTACACGGAAGCATTGTGCGAAACTACTTTCTGTTCTGTGCATTCAACTAACAGAGTTGAAGCCTACTTTTGATTGAGCAATTCTGAAACATTCTTTCGGTAGAAACTACAAGTGGACATTCAGAGAGCTAAGGGGCCTACAGTGGCAAAAGGAATATCTTCAAATAAAAACTACACAGAAGCATTCTGCGAAACTTCTTTCTGTTCTGTGCACTCCACTATCAGAGTTGAAACATACTGTTGATAGAGCAGGTCTGAAACACTCTTTCTGTGGAAACTGCAGGTGGACATTCGTAGAGCAAAGGGGCATATAGTGGAAAAAGGAGAATCTTCCAATAAAAACTACACAGCAGCATTCTGCGAAACTTCTTTCTGTTCTGTGCATTCAATTAAAAGAGTTGAACCTTACTTTTGATTGAGCAGTTCTGAAACGCTGTTTCTGTATAAACTGCAAGAGGACATTCGGAGCGCTAAGGGGCCTATAGTGGAAAAAGGAATATCCTCAAATAAATACTACACAGAAGCATTCTGTGAAACTTCTTTCTGTTCTGTGCATTCAACTAACAGAGTTTAACCTTACATTTGATTGAGCTGTTCTGAAACACTCTTTCTGTAGTAACTGCAGCTGGAGAGTCAGAGCGCCAAGAGGCCTATAGTGGAAAAAGAAATATCTTCAAATAAAACTAAACAGAAGCATTCTGCTAAGCTTCTTTCCGTTCTGTGCATTCAACTAACAGAGTTTAACCTTAATTTTGATTGAGCTGTTCTGAAACACTCTTTCTGTAGAAACTGCAAGTGGACCTTCCGAGCGCTAAGTGGGCTATAGTGGAAAAAGATGTATCTTCAAATTAAAACTACACAGAAGCATTATGCAAAACTTCTTTATGTTCTGTACATTCAAGTAAAGGAGTTAAATCTTACTTTTGATTGAGCAGTTCTGAAACATTCTTTCTGTAGAAACTGCAAGTGGATATTCGGACCCCTAAGGGGCCAACAGTGTAAAAAGGAATATGTTCAAATAAAAACTACACAGAAGCATTGTGCGAAACTACTTTCTGTTCTGTGCACTTAACTAACAGAGTTGAAGCATACTGCCGATTGAGCAGTTCTGAAACACTCTTTCTGTAGAAACTGCAAGTGGGCATTCAGAGAGCTAACGGGCCTACAGTGGAAAAAGGAATATCTTCAAGTAAAAACTATACAGAAGCATTCTGAGAAACTTCTTTCTGTTCTGTGCATTCAAATAACAGAGTTTAACCTTAATTTTGATTGAGCTGTTCTGAAACACTCTTTCTGTAGAAACTGCAAGTGGACTTTCGGTGTGCTAAGTGGGCTATAGTGGAAAAAGATGTATCTTCAAATTAAAACTACACAGAAGCATTGTGCAAAACTTCTTTATGTTCTGTACATTCAAGTATAGGAGTTAAAGCTCACTTTTGATTGAGCAGTTCTGAAACATTCTTTCTGTAGAAACTGCAAGTGGATATTCGGACACCTAAGGGGCCAACAGTGGAAAAAGGAATATGTTCAAATAAAAACTACACAGAATCATTGTGCGAAACTACTTCCTGTTCTGTGCACTTAACTAACAGAGTTGAAGCATACTTCCGATTGAGCAGTTCTGAAACACTCTTTCTGTAGAAACTGCAAGTGGGCATTCAGAGAGCTAACGGGCCTACAGTGGAAAAAGGAATATCTTCAAGTAAAAACTATACAGAAGCATTCTGAGAAACTTCTTTCTGTTCTGTGCATTCAAATAACAGAGTTTAACCTTACTTTTGATTGAGCTGTTCTGAAACACTCTTTCTGTAATAACTGCAATTGGAGATTCGGAGCACTAAGGGGCATATAGGGGAAAAAGGATTATCTTCCAACAAAACTACACAGGAGCAGTCTCCGAAACTTCTTTCTGTTCTGTGCATTCAAGTAACAGTGTTTAACATTAATTTTGATTGAGCTGTTCTGAAACACTCTTTCTGTAGAAACTGCAAGTGGACATATGGAGCGCTAAGTGGCCTATAGTGGAAAAAGTTATATCTGCAAATTAAATCTACACAGAAGCATTGTGCAAAACTTCTTTATGTTCTGTACCTTCAACTAAAGGAGTTAAAGCCTACTTTTGATTTAGCAGTTCGGAAACATTCTTTCTGTAGAAACTGCAAGTGGACATTCGAAGCGCTAAGGGGGCTATAGTGTTAAAAGGAACATCTTCAAATAAAAACTACACGGAAGCATTGTGCGAAACTACTTTCTGTTCTGTGCATTCAACTAACAGAGTTGAAACCTACTTTTGATTGAGCAGTTCTGAAGCATTCTTTCGGTAGAAACTACAAGTGGACATTCAGAGAGCTAAGGGGCCTACAGTGGCAAAAGGAATATCTTCAAATAAAAACTACACAGAAGCATTCTGCGAAACTTCTTTCTGTTCTGTGCACTCAACTAACAGAGCTGAAACAAACTGTTGATAGAGCAGTTCTGAAACACTCTTTCTGTGGAAACTGCAGGTGGACAATTGTAGAGCAAAGGGGCATATAGTGGAAAAAGGAGAATCTTCCAATAAAAACTACACAGCAGCATTCTACGAAACTTCTTTCTGTTCTGTGCATTCAATTAAAAGAGTTGAACCTTACTTTTGATTGAGCAGTTGTGAAACGCTCTTTCTGTAGAAACCGCAATTGGACTTTCCGAGCGCTAAGTGGGCTATAGTGGAAAAAGGGATATCTTCAAATAAAAACTACACAGAAGCATTCTGAGAAACTTCTTTCTGTTCTGTGCATTCAAATAACAGAGTTTAATCTTACTTTTGATTGAGCTGTTCTGAAACACTCTTTCTGTAGTAACTGCAATTGGAGATTCGGAGCACTAAGGGGCACATAATGGAAAATGGAATATCTTCCAACAAAACTACACAGGAGCAGTCTGCGAAACTTCTTTCTGTTCTGTGCATTCAAGTAACAGTGTTTAACATTAATTTTGATTGAGCTGTTCTGAAACACTCTTTCTGTAGAAACTGCAAGTGTACATACGGTGCGCTAAGCGGCCTACAGTGGAAAAAGGGATATCTTCAAATAAAAACTACACAGAAGCATTGTGCCAAATTACTTTCTGTTCTGTGCATTCAACTAAGAGCGTTGAACACTATATTTGATTGAGCAGTTCTGAAACTCTCTTTCTGTAGGAAGTGCAAGTCGACATTCGGAGCACTAAGGGGCCTGTGCTGGAGAAAGTAACATCTTCAAATACAAAGTAAACAGAAGCATTCTGGGAAATTTTTTCTGTTCTGTGCATTCCACTAACGGAGTTGAATTTTACCTTTGATTCAGCAGCTCTGAAACACTCTTTCTGTAGAAACTGCAAGTGGACATTCCTAGCGCTAAAGGGCCTATAGTGGAAAAAGGAATATCCTCAAATTAACAACTACACAGAAGCATTCTGCGAAACTTCTTTCTGTTCTGTGCATTCAACTAACGGAGTTGAAGTTTACCTTTGAGTCAGCAGCTCTGAAACACTCTTTCTGTAGAAACTGCAAGTGGACATTCCTAGCGCTAAGGGACCTATAGTGGAAAAAGGAATATCCTCAAATAAAAACTACACAGAATCATTCTGTGAAACATCGTTCTGTTCTGTGCATTCAACTAACAGAGTTTAAACTTAATTTTGATTGAGCTGTTCTGAAACACTCTTTCTGTAGAAACTGCAAGTGGACATTCCGAGCGCTAAGTGGCCTATAGTGGAAAAAGATATATCTGCAAATTAAAACTACACGGAAGCATTGGGCAAAACTTCTTTATGTTCTGTACATTCAACTAAAGGAGTTAAAGCTTACTTTTAATTTAGCAGTTCGGAAACATTCTTTCTGTATAAACTGCAAGTGGACATTCAAAGCGCTAAGGGGGCTATAGTGTTAAAAGGAATATCTTCAAATAAAAACTACACGGAAGCATTGTGCGAAACTACTTTCTGTTCTGTGCATTCAACTAACAGAGTTGAAACCTACTTTTGATTGAGCAGTTCTGAAACATTCTTTCGGTAGAAACTACAAGTGGACATTCAGAGAGCTAAGGGGCCTACAGTGGCAAAAGGAATATCTTCAAATAAAAACTACACAGAAGCATTCTGCGAAACTTCTTTCTGTTCTGTGCACTCAACTAACAGAGTTGAAACATACTGTTGATAGAGCAGTTCTGAAACACTCTTTCTGTGGAAACTGCAGGTGGACATTCGTAGAGCAAAGGGGCATATAGTGGAAAAAGGAGAATCTTCCATTAAAAACTACACAGCAGCATTCTGCGAAACTTCTTTCTGTTCTGTGCATTCAATTAAAAGAGTTGAACCTTACTTTTGATTGAGCAGTTCTGAAACGCTCTTTCTGTAGAAACTGCAAGTGGACCTTCCGAGCGCTAAGTGGGCTATAGTGGAAAAAGATGTATCTTCAAATTAAAACTACACAGAAGCATTGTGCAAAACTTCTTTATGTTCTGTACATTCAAGTATAGGAGTTAAAGCTTACTTTTGATTGAGCAGTTCTGAAACGCTGTTTCTGTGTAAACTGCAAGTGGACATTCGGAGCGCTAAGGGGCCTATAGTGGAAAAAGGAATATCCTCAATTAAATACTACACAGAAGCATTCTGTGAAACTTCTTTCTGTTCTGTGCATTCAACTAACAGAGTTTAACCTTACATTTGATTGAGCTGTTCTGAAACACTCTTTCTGTAGTAACTGCAGCTGGAGAGTCAGAGCGCCAAGAGGCCTATAGTGGAAAAAGAAATATCTTCAAATAAAACTAAACAGAAGAATTCTGCGAAGCTTCTTTCCGTTCTGTGCATTCAACTAACAGAGTTTAACCTTAATTTTGATTGAGCTGTTCTGAAACACTCTTTCTGTAGAAACTGCAAGTGGGCATTCAGAGAGCTAACGGGCCTACAGTGGAAAAAGGAATATCTTCAAGTAAAAACTATACAGAAGCATTCTGAGAAACTTCTTTCTGTTCTGTGCATTCAAATAACAGAGTTTAACCTTAATTTTGATTGAGCTGTTCTGAAACACTCTTTCTGTAGAAACTGCAAGTGGACTTTCCGTGTGCTAAGTGGGCTATAGTGGAAAAAGATGTATCTTCAAATTAAAACTACACAGAAGCATTGTGCAAAACTTCTTTATGTTCTGTACATTCAAGTATAGGAGTTAAATCTTACTTTTGATTGAGCAGTTCTGAAACATTCTTTCTGTAGAAACTGCAAGTGGATATTCGGACCCCTAAGGGGCCAACAGTGGAAAAAGGAATATGTTCAAATAAAAACTACACAGAAGCATTGTGCGAAACTACTTCCTGTTCTGTGCACTTAACTAACAGAGTTGAAGCATACTGCCGATTGAGCAGTTCTGAAACACTCTTTCTGTAGAAACTGCAAGTGGGCATTCAGAGAGCTAACGGGCCTACAGTGGAAAAAGGAATATCTTCAAGTAAAAACTATACAGAAGCATTCTGAGAAACTTCTTTCTGTTCTGTGCATTCAAATAACAGAGTTTAACCTTACTTTTGATTGAGCTGTTCTGAAACACTCTTTCTGTAATAACTGCAATTGGAGATTCGGAGCACTAAGGGGCATATAGGGGAAAAAGGAATATCTTCCAACAAAGCTACACAGGAGCAGTCTGCGAAACTTCTTTCTGTTCTGTGCATTCAAGTAACAGTGTTTAACATTAATTTTGATTGAGCTGTTCTGAAACACTCTTTCTGTAGAAACTGCAAGCGGACATATGGAGCGCTAAGTGGCCTATAGTGGAAAAAGATATATCTGCAAATTAAAACTACACAGAAGCATTGTGCAAAACTTCTTTATGTTCTGTACCTTCAACTAAAGGAGTTAAAGCTTACTTTTGATTTAGCAGTTCGTAAACATTTTTTCTGTAGAAACTTCAAGTGGACATTCGAAGCGCTAAGGGGGCTATAGTGTTAAAAGGAACATCAAATAAAAACTACACGGAAGCATTGTGCGAAACTACTTTCTGTTCTGTGCATTCAACTAACAGAGTTGAAACCTACTTTTGATTGAGCAGTTCTGAAACATTCTTTCTGTAGAAACTACAAGTGGACATTCAGAGAGCTAAGGGGCCTACAGTGGCAAAAGGAATATCTTCGAATAAAAACTACACAGAAGCATTCTGCGAAACTTCTTTCTGTTCTGTGCACTCAACTAACAGAGTTGAAACATACTGTTGATAGAGCAGTTCTGAAACACTCTTTCTGTGGAAACTGCAGGTGGACAATTGTAGAGCAAAGGGGCATATAGTGGAAAAAGGAGAATCTTCCAATAAAAACTACACAGCAGCATTCTACGAAACTTCTTGCTGTTCTGTGCATTCAATTAAAAGAGTTGAACCTTACTTTTGATTGAGCAGTTGTGAAACGCTCTTTCTGTGGAAACCGCAATTGGACTTTCCGAGCCCTAAGTGGGCTATAGTGGAAAAAGAGATATCTTCAAATAAAAACTACACAGAAGCATTCTGAGAAACTTCTTTCTGTTCTGTGCATTCAAATAACAGAGTTTAATCTTACTTTTGATTGAGCTGTTCTGAAACACTCTTTCTGTAGTAACTGCAATTGGAGATTCGGAGCACTAAGGGGCACATAATGGAAAAAGGAATATCTTCCAACAAAACTACACAGGAGCAGTCTGCGAAACTTCTTTCTGTTCTGTGCATTCAAGTAACAGTGTTTAACATTAATTTTGATTGAGCTGTTCTGAAACACTCTTTCTGTAGAAACTGCAAGTGTACATATGGTGCGCTAAGCGGCCTACAGTGGAAAAAGGGATATCTTCAAATAAAAACTACACAGAAGCATTGTGACAAATTACTTTCTGTTCTGTGCATTCAACTAAGAGCGTTGAACACTATATTTGATTGAGCAGTTCTGAAACTCTCTTTCTGTAGGAAGTGCAAGTCGACATTCGGAGCACTAAAGGGCCTGTGCTGGAGAAAGTAACATCTTCAAATACAAAGTAAACAGAAGCATTCTGGGAAACTTTTTCTGTTCTGTGCATTCCACTAACGGAGTTGAAGTTTACCTTTGATTCAGCAGCTCTGAAACACTCTTTCTGTAGAAACTGCAAGTGGACATTCCTAGCGCTAAAGGGCCTATAGTGGAAAAAGGAATATCCTCAAATTAACAACTACACAGAAGCATTCTGCGAAACTTCTTTCTGTTCTGTGCATTCAACTAACGGAGTTGAAGTTTACCTTTGAGTCAGCAGCTCTGAAACACTCTTTCTGTAGAAACTGCAAGTGGACATTCCTAGAGCTAAGGGACCTATAGTGGAAAAAGGAATATCCTCAAATAAAAACTACACAGAATCATTCTGTGAAACATCGTTCTGTTCTGTGCATTCAACTAACAGAGTTTAAACTTAATTTTGATTGAGCTGTTCTGAAACACTCTTTCTGTAGAAACTACAAGTGGACATTCCGAGCGCTAAGTGGCCTATAGTGAAAAAAGATATATCTGCAAATTAAAACTACACAGAAGCATTGGGCAAAACTTATTTATGTTCTGTACATTCAACTAAAGGAGTTAAAGCTTACTTTTCATTTAGCAGTTCGGAAACATTCTTTCTGTAGAAACTGCAAGTGGACATTCGAAGCGCTAAGGGGGCTATAGTGTTAAAAGGAACATCTTCAAATAAAAACTACACGGAAGCATTGTGCGAAACTACTTTCTGTTCTGTGCATTCAACTAACAGAGTTGAAACCTACTTTTGATTGAGCAGTTCTGAAACATTCTTTCGGTAGAAACTACAAGTGGACATTCAGAGAGCTAAGGCGCCTACAGTGGCAAAAGGAATATCTTCAAATAAAAACTACACAGAAGCATTCTGCGAAACTTCTTTCTGTTCTGTGCACTCAACTAACAGAGTTGAAACATACTGTTGATAGAGCAGTTCTGAAACACTCTTTCTGTGGAAACTGCAGGTGGACATTCGTAGAGCAAAGGGGCATATAGTGGAAAAAGGAGAATCTTCCAATAAAAACTACACAGCAGCATTCTGCGAAACTTCTTTCTGTTCTGTTCATTCAATTAAAAGAGTTGAACCTTACTTTTGATTGAGCAGTTCTGAAACGCTGTTTCTGTGTAAACTGCAAGTGGACATTCGGAGCGCTAAGGGGCCTATAGTGGAAAAAGGAATATCCTCAAATAAATACTACACAGAAGCATTCTGTGAAACTTCTTTCTGTTCTGTGCATTCAACTAACAGAGTTTAACCTTACATTTGATTGAGCTGTTCTGAAACACTCTTTCTGTAGTAACTGCAGCTGGAGAGTCAGAGCGCCAAGAGGCCTATAGTGGAAAAAGAAATATCTTCAAATAAAACTAAACAGAAGCATTCTGCGAAGCTTCTTTCCGTTCTGTGCATTCAACTAACAGAGTTTAACCTTAATTTTGATTGAGCTGTTCTGAAACACTCTTTCTGTAGAAACTGCAAGTGGACCTTCCGAGCGCTAAGTGGGCTATAGTGGAAAAAGATGTATCTTCAAATTAAAACTACACAGAAGCATTGTGCAAAACTTCTTTATGTTCTGTACATTCAAGTAAAGGAGTTAAAGCTTACTTTTGATTGAGCAGTTCTGAAACATTCTTTCTGTAGAAACTGCAAGTGGATATTCGGACCCCTAAGGGGCCAACAGTGTAAAAAGGAATATGTTCAAATAAAAACTACACAGAAGCATTGGGCGAAACTACTTTCTGTTCTGTGCACTTAACTAACAGAGTTGAAGCATACTGCCGATTGAGCAGTTCTGAAACACTCTTTCTGTAGAAACTGCAAGTGGGCATTCAGAGAGCTAACGGGCCTACAGTGGAAAAAGGAATATCTTCAAGTAAAAACTATACAGAAGCATTCTGAGAAACTTCTTTCTGTTCTGTGCATTCAAATAACAGAGTTTAACCTTAATTTTGATTGAGCTGTTCTGAAACACTCTTTCTGTAGAAACTGCAAGTGGACTTTCCGTGTGCTAAGTGGGCTATAGTGGAAAAAGATGTATCTTCAAATTAAAACTACACAGAAGCATTGTGCAAAACTTCTTTATGTTCTGTACATTCAAGTATAGGAGTTAAAGCTCACTTTTGATTGAGCAGTTCTGAAACATTCTTTCTGTAGAAACTGCAAGTGGATATTCGGACACCTAAGGGGCCAACAGTGGAAAAAGGAATATGTTCAAATAAAAACTACACAGAAGCATTGTGCGAAACTACTTCCTGTTCTGTGCACTTAACTAACAGAGTTGAAGCATACTGCCGATTGAGCAGTTCTGAAACACTCTTTCTGTAGAAACTGCAAGTGGGCATTCAGAGAGCTAACGGGCCTACAGTGGAAAAAGGAATATCTTCAAGTAAAAACTATACAGAAGCATTCTGAGGAACTTCTTTCTGTTCTGTGCATTCAAATAACAGAGTTTAACCTTACTTTTGATTGAGCTGTTCTGAAACACTCTTTCTGTAATAACTGCAATTGGAGATTCGGAGCACTAAGGGGCATATAGGGGAAAAAGGATTATCTTCCAACAAAACTACACAGGAGCAGTCTCCGAAACTTCTTTCTGTTCTGTGCATTCAAGTAACAGTGTTTAACATTAATTTTGATTGAGCTGTTCTGAAACACTCTTTCTGTAGAAACTGCAAGTGGACATATGGAGCGCTAAGTGGCCTATAGTGGAAAAAGTTATATCTGCAAATTAAATCTACACAGAAGCATTGTGCAAAACTTCTTTATGTTCTGTACCTTCAACTAAAGGAGTTAAAGCCTACTTTTGATTTAGCAGTTCAGAAACATTCTTTCTGTAGAAACTGCAAGTGGACATTCCAAGCGCTAAGGGGGCTATAGTGTTAAAAGCAACATCTTCAAATAAAAACTACACGGAAGCATTGTGCGAAACTACTTTCTGTTCTGTGCATTCAACTAACAGAGTTGAAACCTACTTTTGATTGAGCAGTTCTGAAGCATTCTTTCGGTAGAAACTACAAGTGGACATTCAGAGAGCTAAGGGGCCTACAGTGGCAAAAGGAATATCTTCAAATAAAAACTACACAGAAGCATTCTGCGAAACTTCTTTCTGTTCTGTGCACTCAACTAACAGAGCTGAAACAAACTGTTGATAGAGCAGTTCTGAAACACTCTTTCTGTGGAAACTGCAGGTGGACAATTGTAGAGCAAAGGGGCATATAGTGGAAAAAGGAGAATCTTCCAATAAAAACTACACAGCAGCATTCTGCGAAACTTCTTTCTGTTCTGTGCATTCAATTAAAAGAGTTGAACCTTACTTTTGATTGAGCAGTTCTGAAACGCTGTTTCTGTGTAAACTGCAAGTGGACACTCGGAGCGCTAAGGGGCCTATAGTGGAAAAAGGAATATCCTCAAATAAATACTACACAGAAGCATTCTGTGAAACTTCTTTCTGTTCTGTGCATTCAACTAACAGAGTTTAACCTTACATTTGATTGAGCTGTTCTGAAACACTCTTTCTGTAGTAACTGCAGCTGGAGAGTCAGAGCGCCAAGAGGCCTATAGTGGAAAAAGAAATATCTTCAAATATAACTAAACAGAAGCATTCTGCGAAGCTTCTTTCCGTTCGGTGCATTCAACTAACAGAGTTTAACCTTAATTTTGATTGAGCTGTTCTGAAACACTCTTTCTGTAGAAACTGCAAGTGGACCTTCCGAGCGCTAAGTGGGCTATAGTGGAAAAAGATGTATCTTCAAATTAAAACTACACAGAAGCATTGTGCAAAACTTCTTTATGTTCTGTACATTCAAGTAAAGGAGTTGAAGCTTACTTTTGATTGAGCAGTTCTGAAACATTCTTTCTGTAGAAACTGCAAGTGGATATTCGGACCCCTAAGGGGCCAACAGTGTAAAAAGGAATATGTTCAAATAAAAACTACACAGAAGCATTGTGCGAAACTACTTCCTGTTCTGTGCACTTAACTAACAGAGTTGAAGCATACTGCCGATTGAGCAGTTCTGAAACACTCTTTCTGTAGAAACTGCAAGTGGGCATTCAGAGAGCTAACGGGCCTACAGTGGAAAAAGGAATATCTTCAAGTAAAAACTATACAGAAGCATTCTGAGAAACTTCTTTCTGTTCTGTGCATTCAAATAACAGAGTTTAACCTTACTTTTGATTGAGCTGTTCTGAAACACTCTTTCTGTAATAACTGCAATTGGAGATTCGGAGCACTAAGGGGCATATAGGGGAAAAAGGATTATCTTCCAACAAAACTACACAGGAGCAGTCTCCGAAACTTCTTTCTGTTCTGTGCATTCAAGTAACAGTGTTTAACATTAATTTTGATTGAGCTGTTCTGAAACACTCTTTCTGTAGAAACTGCAAGTGGACATATGGAGCGCTAAGTGGCCTATAGTGGAAAAAGTTATATCTGCAAATTAAATCTACACAGAAGCATTGTGCAAAACTTCTTTATGTTCTGTACCTTCAACTAAAGGAGTTAAAGCCTACTTTTGATTTAGCAGTTCGGAAACATTCTTTCTGTAGAAACTGCAAGTGGACATTCGAAGCGCTAAGGGGGCTATAGTGTTAAAAGGAACATCTTCAAATAAAAACTACACGGAAGCATTGTGCGAAACTACTTTCTGTTCTGTGCATTCAACTAACAGAGTTGAAACCTACTTTTGATTGAGCAGTTCTGAAGCATTCTTTCGGTAGAAACTACAAGTGGACATTCAGAGAGCTAAGGGGCCTACAGTGGCAAAAGGAATATCTTCAAATAAAAACTACACAGAAGCATTCTGCGAAACTTCTTTCTGTTCTGTGCACTCTACTAACAGAGCTGAAACAAACTGTTGATAGAGCAGTTCTGAAACACTCTTTCTGTGGAAACTGCAGGTGGACAATTGTAGAGCAAAGGGGCATATAGTGGAAAAAGGAGAATCTTCCAATAAAAACTACACAGCAGCATTCTACGAAACTTCTTTCTGTTCTGTGCATTCAATTAAAAGAGTTGAACCTTACTTTTGATTGAGCAGTTGTGAAACGCTCTTTCTGTAGAAACCGCAATTGGACTTGCCGAGCGCTAAGTGGGCTATAGTGGAAAAAGGGATATCTTCAAATAAAAACTACACAGAAGCATTCTGAGAAACTTCTTTCTGTTCTGTGCATTCAAATAACAGAGTTTAGTCTTACTTTTGATTGAGCTGTTCTGAAACACTCTTTCTGTAGTAACTGCAATTGGAGATTCGGAGCACTAAGGGGCACATAATGGAAAATGGAATATCTTCCAACAAAACTACACAGGAGCAGTCTGCGAAACTTCTTTCTGTTCTGTGCATTCAAGTAACAGTGTTTAACATTAATTTTGATTGAGCTGTTCTGAAACACTCTTTCTGTAGAAACTGCAAGTGTACATACGGTGCGCTAAGCGGCCTACAGTGGAAAAAGGGATATCTTCAAATAAAAACTACACAGAAGCATTGTGCCAAATTACTTTCTGTTCTGTGCATTCAACTAAGAGCGTTGAACACTATATTTGATTGAGCAGTTCTGAAACTCTCTTTCTGTAGGAAGTGCAAGTCGACATTCGGAGCACTAAGGGGCCTGTGCTGGAGAAAGTAACATCTTCAAATACAAAGTAAACAGAAGCATTCTGGGAAATTTTTTCTGTTCTGTGCATTCCACTAACGGAGTTGAAGTTTACCTTTGATTCAGCAGCTCTGAAACACTCTTTCTGTAGAAACTGCAAGTGGACATTCCTAGCGCTAAAGGGCCTATAGTGGAAAAAGGAATATCCTCAAATTAACAACTACACAGAAGCATTCTGCGAAACTTCTTTCTGTTCTGTGCATTCAACTAACGGAGTTGAAGTTTACCTTTGAGTCAGCAGCTCTGAAACACTCTTTCTGTAGAAACTGCAAGTGGACATTCCTAGCGCTAAGGGACCTATAGTGGAAAAAGGAATATCCTCAAATAAAAACTACACAGAATCATTCTGTGAAACATCGTTCTGTTCTGTGCATTCAACTAACAGAGTTTAAACTTAATTTTGATTGAGCTGTTCTGAAACACTCTTTCTGTAGAAACTGCAAGTGGACATTCCGAGCGCTAAGTGGCCTATAGTGGAAAAAGATATATCTGCAAATTAAAACTACACAGAAGCATTGGGCAAAACTTCTTTATGTTCTGTACATTCAACTAAAGGAGTTAAAGCTTACTTTTAATTTAGCAGTTCGGAAACATTCTTTCTGTAGAAACTGCAAGTGGACATTCGAAGCGCTAAGGGGGCTATAGTGTTAAAAGGAATATCTTCAAATAAAAACTACACGGAAGCATTGTGCGAAACTACTTTCTGTTCTGTGCATTCAACTAACAGAGTTGAAACCTACTTTTGATTGAGCAGTTCTGAAACATTCTTTCGGTAGAAACTACAAGTGGACATTCAGAGAGCTAAGGGGCCTACAGTGGCAAAAGGAATATCTTCAAATCAAAACTACACAAAAGCATTCTGCGAAACTTCTTTCTGTTCTGTGCACTCAACTAACAGAGTTGAAACATACTGTTGATAGAGCAGTTCTGAAACACTCTTTCTGTGGAAACTGCAGGTGGACATTCGTAGAGCAAAGGGGCATATAGTGGAAAAAGGAGAATCTTCCAATAAAAACTACACAGCAGCATTCTGCGAAACTTCTTTCTGTTCTGTGCATTCAATTAAAAGAGTTGAACCTTACTTTTGATTGAGCAGTTCTGAAACGCTCTTTCTGTAGAAACTGCAAGTGGACCTTCCGAGCGCTAAGTGGGCTATAGTGGAAAAAGATGTATCTTCAAATTAAAACTACAGAGAAGCATTGTGCAAAACTTCTTTAAGTTCTGTACATTCAAGTAAAGGAGTTAAAGCTTACTTTTGATTGAGCAGTTCTGAAACATTCTTTCTGTAGAAACTGCAAGTGGATATTCGGACCCCTACGGGGCCAACAGTGGAAAAAGGAATATGTTCAAATTAAAACTACACAGAAGCATTGGGCGAAACTACTTTCTGTTCTGTGCTCTTAACTAACAGAGTTGAAGCATACTGCCGATTGAGCAGTTATGAAACACTCTTTCTGTAGAAACTGCAAGTGGGCATTCAGAGAGCTAACGGGCCTACAGTGGAGAAAGGAACATCTTCAAGTAAAAACTATACAGAAGCATTCTGAGAAACTTCTTTCTGTTCTGTGCGTTCAAATAACAGAATTTAACCTTAATTTTGATTGAGCTGTTCTTAAACACTCTTTCTGTAGAAACTGCAAGTGGACCTTCCGAGTGCTAAGTGGGCTATAGTGGAGAAAGATGTATCTTCAAATTAAAACTACACAGAAGTATTGTGCAAAACTTCTTTATGTTCTGTACATTCAGGTATAGGGGTTAAAACTTACTTTTGGTTGAGCAGTTCTGAAACATTCTTTCTGTAGAAACTGCAAGTGGATATTCGGACCCCTAAGGGGCCAACAGTGGAAAAAGGAATATGTTCAAATAAAAACTACACAGAAGCATTGTGCGAAACTACTTTCTGTTCTGTGCACTTAACTGACAGAGTTGAAGCATACTGCCGATTGAGCAGTTCTGAAACACTCTTTCTGTAGAAACTGCAAGTGGGCATTCCGAGAGCTAACGGGCCTACAGTGGAAAAAGGAATATCTTCAAGTAAAAACTATACAGAAGCATTCTGAGAAACTTCTTTCTGTTCTGTGCATTCAAATAACAGAGTTTAACCTTACTTTTGATTGAGCTGTTCTGAAACACTCTTTCTGTAGAAACTGCAAGTGGACATATGGAGCGCTAAGTGGCCTATAGTGGAAAAAGATATATCTGCAAATTAAAACTACACAGAAGCATTGGGCAAAACTTCTTTATGTTCTGTACATTCAACTAAAGGAGTTAAAACTTACTTTTGATTTAGCAGTTCGGAAACATTCTTTCTGTAGAAACTGTAAGTGGACATTCGAAGCGCTAGGGGGTCTATAGTGTTAAAAGGAACATCAAATAAAAACTACACGGAAGCATTGTGCGAAACTACTTTCTGTTCTGTGCATTCAACTAACAGAGTTGAAACCTACTTTTGATTGAGCAGTTCTGAAACATTCTTTCTGTAGAAACTACAAGTGGACATTCAGAGAGCTAAGGGGCCTACAGTGGCAAAAGGAATATCTTCAAATAAAAACTACACAGAAGCATTCTGCGAAACTTCTTTCTGTTCTGTGCACTCAACTAACAGAGTTGAAACATACTGTTGATAGAGCAGTTCTGAAACACTCTTTCTGTGGAAACTGCAGGTGGACATTCGTAGAGCAAAGGGGCATGTAGTGGAAAAAGGAGAATCTTCCAATAAAAAGTACACAGCAGCATTCTGCGAAACTTCTTTCTGTTCTGTGCATTCAATTAGAAGAGTTGAACCTTACTTTTGATTGAGCAGTTCTGAAAAGCTCTTTCTGTAGAAACTGCAAGTGGACCTTCCGAGCGCTAAGTGGGCTATAGTGGAAAAAGATGTATCTTCAAATTAAAACTACAGAGAAGCATTGTGCAAAACTTCTTTAAGTTCTGTACATTCAAGTAAAGGAGTTAAAGCTTACTTTTGATTGAGCAGTTCTGAAACATTCTTTCTGTAGAAACTGCAAGTGGATATTCGGACCCCTAAGGGGCCAACAGTGGAAAAAGGAATATGTTCAAATAAAAACTACACAGAAGCATTGGGCGAAACTACTTTCTGTTCTGTGCACTTAACTAACAGAGTTGAAGCATACTGCCGATTTAGCAGTTATGAAACACTCTTTCTGTAGAAACTGCAAGTGGGCATTCAGAGAGCTAACGGGCCTACAGTGGAAAAAGGAACATCTTCAAGTAAAACTATACAGAAGCATTCTGAGAAACTTCTTTCTGTTCTGTGCATTCAAATAACAGAGTTTAACCTTAATTTTGATTGAGCTGTTCTGAAACACTCTTTCTGTAGAAACTGCAAGTGGACCCTCCGAGTGCTAAGTGGGCTATAGTGGAAAAAGATGTATCTTCAAATTAAAACTACACAGAAGCATTGTGCAAAACTTCTTTATGTTCTGTACATTCAAGTATAGGAGTTAAAGCTTACTTTTGATTGAGCAGTTCTGAAACATTCTTTCTGTAGAAACTGCAAGTGGATATTCGGACCCCTAAGGGGCCAACAGTGGAAAAAGGAATATGTTCAAATAAAAACCACACAGAAGCATTGTGCGAAACTACTTTCTGTTCTGTGCACTTAACTGACAGTGTTGAAGCATACTGCCGATTGAGCAGTTCTGAAACACTCTTTCTGTAGAAACTGCAAGTGGGCATTCAGAGAGCTAACGGGCCTACATTGGAAAAAGGAATATCTTCAAGTAAAATCTATACAGAAGCATTCTGAGAAACTTCTTTCTGTTCTGTGCATTCAAATAATAGAGTTTAACCTTACTTTTGATTGAGCTGTTCTGAAACACTCTTTCTGTAATAACTGCAATTGGAGATTCGGAGCACTAAGGGGCATATAGGGGAAAAAGGAATATCTTCCAACAAAAGTACACAGGAGCAGTCTGCGAAACTTCTTTCTGTTCTGGGCATTCAAGTAACAGTGTTTAATATTAATTTTGATTGAGCTGTTCTGAAACACTCTTTCTGTAGAAACTGCAAGTGGACATTCCGAGCGCTAAGTGGCCTATAGTGGAAAAATATATATCCGCAAATTAAAACTACACAGAAGCATTGTGCAAAACTTCTTTATGTTCTGTACATTCAACTAAAGGAGTTAAAGCTTACTTTTCATTTAGCAGTTCGGAAACATTCTTTCTGTAGAAACTGCAAGTGGACATTCGAAGCGCTAAGGGGGCTATAGTGTTAAAAAGGAACATCTTCAAATAAAAACTACACGGAAGCATTGTGCGAAACTACTTTCTGTTCTGTGCATTCAACTAACAGAGTTGAAACCTACTTTTGATTGAGCAGTTCTGAAACATTCTTTCTGTAGAAACTACAAGTGGACATTCAGAGAGCTAAGGGGCCTACAGTGGCAAAAGGAATATCATCAAATAAAAACTACACAGAAGCATTCTGCGAAACTTCTTTCTGTTCTGTGCACTCAACTAACAGAGCTGAAACAAACTGTTGATAGAGCAGTTCTGAAACACTCTTTCTGTGGAAACTGCAGGTGGACAATTTTAGAGCAAAGGGGCATATAGTGGAAAAAGGAGAATCTTCAAATAAAAACTACACAGCAGCATTCTGCGAAACTTCTTTCTGTTCTGTGCATTCAATTAAAAGAGTTGAACCTTACTTTTGATTGAGCAGTTCTGAAACGCTCTTTCTGTAGAAACTGCAAGTGGATATTCGGAGCGCTAAGGGGCCTATAGTGGAAAAAGGAATATCCTCAAATAAATACTACACAGAAGCATTCTGTGAAACTTCTTTCTGTTCTGTGCATTCAACAAACAGAGTTTAACCTTAAATTTGATTGAGCTGTTCTGAAACACTCTGTCTGTAGTAACTGCAGCTGGAGAGTCAGAGTGCCAAGAGGCCTATAGTGGAAAAAGGAATATCTTCAAATAAAACTACACAGAAGCATTCTGCGAAGCTTCTTTCCGTTCTGTGCATTCAACTAACAGAGTTTAACCGTAATTTTGATTGAGCTGTCCTGAAACACTCTTTCTGTAGAAACTGCAAGTGGACCTTCCGAGCGCTATGTGGGCTATAGTGGAAAAAGGTATACCTTCAAATTAAAACTACACAGAAGCATTGTGCAAAACTTCTTTATGTTCTGTACATTCAAGTAAAGGAGTTAAAGCTTACTTTTGATTGAGCAGTTCTGAAACATTCTTTCTGTAGAAACTGCAAGTGGATATTCGGACCCCTAAGGGGCCAACAGTGTAAAAAGGAATATGTTCAAATAAAAACTACACAGAATCATTGTGCGAAACTACTTTCTGTTCTGTGCACTCAACTAACAGAGTTGAAGTATACTGTTGTTTGAGCAGTTCTGAAACACTCTTTCTGTTGAAACTGCAAGTGGACAATCTTAGAGCAAAGGGGCATATAGTGGAAAAAGGAGAATCTTCCAATAATAACTACACAGCAGCATTCTGCGAAACTTCTTTCTGTTCTGTGCATTCAATTAAAAGAGTTGAACCTTACTTTTGATTGAGCAGTTCTGAAACGCTGTTTCTGTGTAAACTGCAAGTGGACACTCGGAGCGCTAAGGGGCCTATAGTGGAAAAAGGAATATCCTCAAATAAATACTACACAGAAGCATTCTGTGAAACTTCTTTCTGTTCTGTGCATTCAACTAACAGAGTTTAACCTTACATTTGATTGAGCTGTTCTGAAACACTCTTTCTGTAGTAACTGCAGCTGGAGAGTCAGAGCGCCAAGAGGCCTATAGTGGAAAAAGAAATATCTTCAAATAAAACTAAACAGAAGCATTCTGCGAAGCTTCTTTCCGTTCTGTGCATTCAACTAACAGAGTTTAACCTTAATTTTGATTGAGCTGTTCTGAAACACTCTTTCTGTAGAAACTGCAAGTGGACCTTCCGAGCGCTAAGTGGGCTATAGTGGAAAAAGATGTATCTTCAAATTAAAACTACACAGAAGCATTGTGCAAAACTTCTTTATGTTCTGTACATTCAAGTAAAGGAGTTAAAGCTTACTTTTGATTGAGCAGTTCTGAAACATTCTTTCTGTAGAAACTGCAAGTGGATATTCGGACCCCTAAGGGGCCAACAGTGTAAAAAGGAATATGTTCAAATAAAAACTACACAGAAGCATTGGGCGAAACTACTTTCTGTTCTGTGCACTTAACTAACAGAGTTGAAGCATACTGCCGATTGAGCAGTTCTGAAACACTCTTTCTGTAGAAACTGCAAGTGGGCATTCAGAGAGCTAACGGGCCTACAGTGGAAAAAGGAATATCTTCAAGTAAAAACTATACAGAAGCATTCTGAGAAACTTCTTTCTGTTCTGTGCATTCAAATAACAGAGTTTAACCTTAATTTTGATTGAGCTGTTCTGAAACACTCTTTCTGTAGAAACTGCAAGTGGACTTTCCGTGTGCTAAGTGGGCTATAGTGGAAAAAGATGTATCTTCAAATTAAAACTACACAGAAGCATTGTGCAAAACTTCTTTATGTTCTGTACATTCAAGTATAGGAGTTAAAGCTCACTTTTGATTGAGCAGTTCTGAAACATTCTTTCTGTAGAAACTGCAAGTGGATATTCGGACCCCTAAGGGGCCAACAGTGGAAAAAGGAATATGTTCAAATAAAAACTACACAGAAGCATTGTGCGAAACTACTTCCTGTTCTGTGCACTTAACTATCAGAGTTGAAGCATACTGCCGATTGAGCAGTTCTGAAACACTCTTTCTGTAGAAACTGCAAGTGGGCATTCAGAGAGCTAACGGGCCTACAGTGGAAAAAGGAATATCTTCAAGTAAAAACTATACAGAAGCATTCTGAGAAACTTCTTTCTGTTCTGTGCATTCAAATAACAGAGTTTAACCTTACTTTTGATTGAGCTGTTCTGAAACACTCTTTCTGTAATAACTGCAATTGGAGATTCGGAGCACTAAGGGGCATATAGGGGAAAAAGGATTATCTTCCAACAAAACTACACAGGAGCAGTCTCCGAAACTTCTTTCTGTTCTGTGCATTCAAGTAACAGTGTTTAACATTAATTTTGATTGAGCTGTTCTGAAACACTCTTTCTGTAGAAACTGCAAGTGGACATATGGAGCGCTAAGTGGCCTATAGTGGAAAAAGTTATATCTGCAAATTAAATCTACACAGAAGCATTGTGCAAAACTTCTTTATGTTCTGTACCTTCAACTAAAGGAGTTAAAGCCTACTTTTGATTTAGCAGTTCGGAAACATTCTTTCTGTAGAAACTGCAAGTGGACATTCGAAGCGCTAAGGGGGCTATAGTGTTAAAAGGAACATCTTCAAATAAAAACTACCCGGAAGCATTGTGCGAAACTACTTTCTGTTCTGTGCATTCAACTAACAGAGTTGAAACCTACTTTTGATTGAGCAGTTCTGAAGCATTCTTTCTGTAGAAACTACAAGTGGACATTCAGAGAGCTAAGGGGCCTACAGTGGCAAAAGATATATCTTCAAATAAAAACTACACAGAAGCATTCTGCGAAACTTCTTTCTGTTCTGTGCACTCAACTAACAGAGCTGAAACAAACTGTTGATAGAGCAGTTCTGAAACACTCTTTCTGTGGAAACTGCAGGTGGACAATTGTAGAGCAAAGGGGCATATAGTGGAAAAAGGAGAATCTTCCAATAAAAACTACACAGCAGCAATCTACGAAACTTCTTTCTGTTCTGTGCATTCAATTAAAAGAGTTGAACCTTACTTTTGATTGAGCAGTTGTGAAACGCTCTTTCTGTAGAAACCGCAATTGGACTTTCCGAGTGCTAAGTGGGCTATAGTGGAAAAAGGGATATCTTCAAATAAAAACTACACAGAAGCATTCTGAGAAACTTCTTTCTGTTCTGTGCATTCAAATAACAGAGTTTAATCTTACTTTTGATTGAGCTTTTCTGAAACACTCTTTCTGTAGTAACTGCAATTGGAGAATCGGAGCACTAAGGGGCACATAATGGAAAAAGGAATATCTTCCAACAAAACTACACAGGAGCAGTCTGCGAAACTTCTTTCTGTTCTGTGCATTCAAGTAACAGTGTTTAACATTAATTTTGATTGAGCTGTTCTGAAACACTCTTTCTGTAGAAACTGCAAGTGTACATACGGAGCACTAAACAGCCTATAGTGGAAAAAGGGATATCTTCAAATAAAAACTACACAGAAGCATTGTGCCAAATTACTTTCTTTTCTGTGCATTCAACTAAGAGCGTTGAACAGTATATTTGATTGAGCAGTTCTGAAACTCTCTTTCTGTAGGAAGTGCAAGTCGACATTCGGAGCACTAAGGGGCCTGTGCTGGAGAAAGTAACATCTTCAAATAAAAAGTAAACAGAAGCATTCTGGGAAACTTTTTCTGTTCTGTGCATTCAACTAACGGAGTTGAAGTTTACCTTTGATTCAGCAGCTCTGAAACACTCTTTCTGTAGAAACTGCAAGTGGACATTCCTAGCGCTAAGGGGCCTATAGTGGAAAAAGGAATATCCTCAAATAAATACTACACAGAAGCATTCTGTGAAACTTCTTTCTGTTCTGTGCATTCAACTAACAGAGTTTAACAATACATTTGATTGAGCTGTTCTGAAACACTCTTTCTGTAGTAACTGCAGCTGGAGAGTCAGAGCGCCAAGAGGCCTATAGTGGAAAAAGAAATATCTTCAAATAAAACTAAACAGAAGCATTCTGCGAAGCTTCTTTCCGTTCTGTGCATTCAACTAACAGAGTTTAACCTTAATTTTGATTGAGCTGTTCTGAAACACTCTTTCTGTAGAAACTGCAAGTGGACCTTCCGAGCGCTATGTGGGCTATAGTGGAAAAAGATGTATCTTCAAATTAAAACTACACAGAAGCATTGTGCAAAACTTCTTTATGTTCTGTACATTCAAGTAAAGGAGTTAAAGCTTACTTTTGATTGAGCAGTTCTGAAACATTCTTTCTGTAGAAACTGCAAGTGGATATTCGGACCCCTAAGGGGCCAACAGTGTAAAAAGGAATATGTTCAAATAAAAACTACACAGAAGCATTGGGCGAAACTACTTTCTGTTCTGTGCACTTAACTAACAGAGTTGAAGCATACTACCGATTGAGCAGTTCTGAAACACTCTTTCTGTAGAAACTGCAAGTGGGCATTCAGAGAGCTAACGGGCCTACAGTGGAAAAAGGAATATCTTCAAGTAAAAACTATACAGAAGCATTCTGAGAAACTTCTTTCTGTTCTGTGCATTCAAATAACAGAGTTTAACCTTAATTTTGATTGAGCTGTTCTGAAACACTCTTTCTGTAGAAACTGCAAGTGGACCTTCCGAGTGCTAAGTGGGCTATAGTGGAAAAAGATGTATCTTCAAATTAAAACTACACAGAAGCATTGTGCAAAACTTCTTTATGTTCTGTACATTCAAGTATAGGAGTTAAAGCTTACTTTTGATTGAGCAGTTCTGAAACATTCTTTCTGTAGAAACTGCAAGTGGATATTCGGACCCCTAAGGGGCCAACAGTGTAAAAAGGGATATGTTCAAATAAAAACCACACAGAAGCATTGTGCGAAAAAACTTTCTGTTCTCTGCACTTAACTAACAGAGTTGAAGCATACTGCCGATTGAGCAGTTGTGAAACACTCTTTCTGTAGAAACTGCAAGTGGACATCCAGAGACCTAACGGGCCTACAGTGGAAAAAGGAATATCTTCAAGTAAAAACTATACAGAAGCATTCTGAGAAACTTCTTTCTGTTCTGTGCATTCAAATAACAGAGTTTAATCTTACTTTTGATTGAGCTGTTCTGAAACACTCTTTCTGTAGTAACTGCAATTGGAGATTCGGAGCACTAAGAGGCACATAATGGAAAAAGGAATATCTTCCAACAAAACTACACAGGAGCAGTCTGCGAAACTTCTTTCTGTTCTGTGCATTCAAGTAACAGTGTTTAACATTAATTTTGATTGAGCTGTTCTGAAACACTCTTTCTGTAGAAACTGCAAGTGTACATACGGAGCGCTAAGTGGCCTATAGTGGAAAAAGATATATCTTCAAATAAAAACTACACAGAAGCATTGTGCAATACTTCTTTATGTTCTGTACATTCAACTAAAGGAGTTAAAGCTTACTTTTGATTTAGCAGTTCGGAAACATTCTTTCTGTAGAAACTGCAAGTGGACATTCGAAGCGCTAGGGGGGCTATAGTGTTAAAAGGAACATCAAATAAAAACTACACGGAAGCATTGTGCGAAACTACTTTCTGTTCTGTGCATTCAACTAACAGAGTTGAAACCTACTTTTGATTGAGCAGTTCTGAAACATTCTTTCTGTAGAAACTACAAGTGGACATTCAGAGAGCTAAGGGGCCTACAGTGGCAAAAGGAATATCTTCAAATAAAAACTACACAGAAGCATTCTGCGAAACTTCTTTCTGTTCTGTGCACTCAACTAACAGAGTTGAAACATACTGTTGATAGAGCAGTTCTGAAACACTCTTTCTGTGGAAACTGCAGGTGGACATTCGTAGAGCAAAGGGGCATGTAGTGGAAAAAGGAGAATCTTCCAATAAAAAGTACACAGCAGCATTCTGCGAAACTTCTTTCTGTTCTGTGCATTCAATTAGAAGAGTTGAACCTTACTTTTGATTGAGCAGTTCTGAAAAGCTCTTTCTGTAGAAACTGCAAGTGGACCTTCCGAGCGCTAAGTGGGCTATAGTGGAAAAAGATGTATCTTCAAATTAAAACTACAGAGAAGCATTGTGCAAAACTTCTTTAAGTTCTGTACATTCAAGTAAAGGAGTTAAAGCTTACTTTTGATTGAGCAGTTCTGAAACATTCTTTCTGTAGAAACTGCAAGTGGATATTCGGACCCCTAAGGGGCCAACAGTGGAAAAAGGAATATGTTCAAATAAAAACTACACAGAAGCATTGGGCGAAACTACTTTCTGTTCTGTGCACTTAACTAACAGAGTTGAAGCATACTGCCGATTTAGCAGTTATGAAACACTCTTTCTGTAGAAACTGCAAGTGGGCATTCAGAGAGCTAACGGGCCTACAGTGGAAAAAGGAACATCTTCAAGTAAAACTATACAGAAGCATTCTGAGAAACTTCTTTCTGTTCTGTGCATTCAAATAACAGAGTTTAACCTTAATTTTGATTGAGCTGTTCTGAAACACTCTTTCTGTAGAAACTGCAAGTGGACCCTCCGAGTGCTAAGTGGGCTATAGTGGAAAAAGATGTATCTTCAAATTAAAACTACACAGAAGCATTGTGCAAAACTTCTTTATGTTCTGTACATTCAAGTATAGGAGTTAAAGCTTACTTTTGATTGAGCAGTTCTGAAACATTCTTTCTGTAGAAACTGCAAGTGGATATTCGGACCCCTAAGGGGCCAACAGTGGAAAAAGGAATATGTTCAAATAAAAACCACACAGAAGCATTGTGCGAAACTACTTTCTGTTCTGTGCACTTAACTGACAGTGTTGAAGCATACTGCCGATTGAGCAGTTCTGAAACACTCTTTCTGTAGAAACTGCAAGTGGGCATTCAGAGAGCTAACGGGCCTACATTGGAAAAAGGAATATCTTCAAGTAAAATCTATACAGAAGCATTCTGAGAAACTTCTTTCTGTTCTGTGCATTCAAATAATAGAGTTTAACCTTACTTTTGATTGAGCTGTTCTGAAACACTCTTTCTGTAATAACTGCAATTGGAGATTCGGAGCACTAAGGGGCATATAGGGGAAAAAGGAATATCTTCCAACAAAAGTACACAGGAGCAGTCTGCGAAACTTCTTTCTGTTCTGGGCATTCAAGTAACAGTGTTTAATATTAATTTTGATTGAGCTGTTCTGAAACACTCTTTCTGTAGAAACTGCAAGTGGACATTCCGAGCGCTAAGTGGCCTATAGTGGAAAAATATATATCCGCAAATTAAAACTACACAGAAGCATTGTGCAAAACTTCTTTATGTTCTGTACATTCAACTAAAGGAGTTAAAGCTTACTTTTGATTTAGCAGTTCGGAAACATTCTTTCTGTAGAAACTGCAAGTGGACATTCGAAGCGCTAAGGGGGCTATAGTGTTAAAAAGGAACATCTTCAAATAAAAACTACACGGAAGCATTGTGCGAAACTACTTTCTGTTCTGTGCATTCAACTAACAGAGTTGAAACCTACTTTTGATTGAGCAGTTCTGAAACATTCTTTCTGTAGAAACTACAAGTGGACATTCAGAGAGCTAAGGGGCCTACAGTGGCAAAAGGAATATCATCAAATAAAAACTACACAGAAGCATTCTGCGAAACTTCTTTCTGTTCTGTGCACTCAACTAACAGAGCTGAAACAAACTGTTGATAGAGCAGTTCTGAAACACTCTTTCTGTGGAAACTGCAGGTGGACAATTTTAGAGCAAAGGGGCATATAGTGGAAAAAGGAGAATCTTCAAATAAAAACTACACAGCAGCATTCTGCGAAACTTCTTTCTGTTCTGTGCATTCAATTAAAAGAGTTGAACCTTACTTTTGATTGAGCAGTTCTGAAACGCTCTTTCTGTAGAAACTGCAAGTGGATATTCGGAGCGCTAAGGGGCCTATAGTGGAAAAAGGAATATCCTCAAATAAATACTACACAGAAGCATTCTGTGAAACTTCTTTCTGTTCTGTGCATTCAACAAACAGAGTTTAACCTTAAATTTGATTGAGCTGTTCTGAAACACTCTGTCTGTAGTAACTGCAGCTGGAGAGTCAGAGTGCCAAGAGGCCTATAGTGGAAAAAGGAATATCTTCATATAAAACTACACAGAAGCATTCTGCGAAGCTTCTTTCCGTTCTGTGCATTCAACTAACAGAGTTTAACCGTAATTTTGATTGAGCTGTCCTGAAACACTCTTTCTGTAGAAACTGCAAGTGGACCTTCCGAGCGCTATGTGGGCTATAGTGGAAAAAGGTATACCTTCAAATTAAAA
Organism: Symphalangus syndactylus; assembly: GCF_028878055.3. Lineage (NCBI taxonomy): Eukaryota > Metazoa > Chordata > Mammalia > Primates > Hylobatidae > Symphalangus > Symphalangus syndactylus. The sequence continues at coordinate 50,867,398 of NC_072440.2, forward strand.
CTACACAGAAGCATTGTGCAAAACTTCTTTATGTTCTGTACATTCAAGTAAAGGAGTTAAAGCTTACTTTTGATTGAGCAGTTCTGAAACATTCTTTCTGTAGAAACTGCAAGTGGATATTCGGACCCCTAAGGGGCCAACAGTGTAAAAAGGAATATGTTCAAATAAAAACTACACAGAATCATTGTGCGAAACTACTTTCTGTTCTGTGCACTCAACTAACAGAGTTGAAGTATACTGTTGTTTGAGCAGTTCTGAAACACTCTTTCTGTTGAAACTGCAAGTGGACAATCTTAGAGCAAAGGGGCATATAGTGGAAAAAGGAGAATCTTCCAATAATAACTACACAGCAGCATTCTGCGAAACTTCTTTCTGTTCTGTGCATTCAATTAAAAGAGTTGAACCTTACTTTTGATTGAGCAGTTCTGAAACGCTGTTTCTGTGTAAACTGCAAGTGGACACTCGGAGCGCTAAGGGGCCTATAGTGGAAAAAGGAATATCCTCAAATAAATACTACACAGAAGCATTCTGTGAAACTTCTTTCTGTTCTGTGCATTCAACTAACAGAGTTTAACCTTACATTTGATTGAGCTGTTCTGAAACACTCTTTCTGTAGTAACTGCAGCTGGAGAGTCAGAGCGCCAAGAGGCCTATAGTGGAAAAAGAAATATCTTCAAATAAAACTAAACAGAAGCATTCTGCGAAGCTTCTTTCCGTTCTGTGCATTCAACTAACAGAGTTTAACCTTAATTTTGATTGAGCTGTTCTGAAACACTCTTTCTGTAGAAACTGCAAGTGGACCTTCCGAGCGCTAAGTGGGCTATAGTGGAAAAAGATGTATCTTCAAATTAAAACTACACAGAAGCATTGTGCAAAACTTCTTTATGTTCTGTACATTCAAGTAAAGGAGTTAAAGCTTACTTTTGATTGAGCAGTTCTGAAACATTCTTTCTGTAGAAACTGCAAGTGGATATTCGGACCCCTAAGGGGCCAACAGTGTAAAAAGGAATATGTTCAAATAAAAACTACACAGAAGCATTGGGCGAAACTACTTTCTGTTCTGTGCACTTAACTAACAGAGTTGAAGCATACTGCCGATTGAGCAGTTCTGAAACACTCTTTCTGTAGAAACTGCAAGTGGGCATTCAGAGAGCTAACGGGCCTACAGTGGAAAAAGGAATATCTTCAAGTAAAAACTATACAGAAGCATTCTGAGAAACTTCTTTCTGTTCTGTGCATTCAAATAACAGAGTTTAACCTTAATTTTGATTGAGCTGTTCTGAAACACTCTTTCTGTAGAAACTGCAAGTGGACTTTCCGTGTGCTAAGTGGGCTATAGTGGAAAAAGATGTATCTTCAAATTAAAACTACACAGAAGCATTGTGCAAAACTTCTTTATGTTCTGTACATTCAAGTATAGGAGTTAAAGCTCACTTTTGATTGAGCAGTTCTGAAACATTCTTTCTGTAGAAACTGCAAGTGGATATTCGGACCCCTAAGGGGCCAACAGTGGAAAAAGGAATATGTTCAAATAAAAACTACACAGAAGCATTGTGCGAAACTACTTCCTGTTCTGTGCACTTAACTAACAGAGTTGAAGCATACTGCCGATTGAGCAGTTCTGAAACACTCTTTCTGTAGAAACTGCAAGTGGGCATTCAGAGAGCTAACGGGCCTACAGTGGAAAAAGGAATATCTTCAAGTAAAAACTATACAGAAGCATTCTGAGAAACTTCTTTCTGTTCTGTGCATTCAAATAACAGAGTTTAACCTTACTTTTGATTGAGCTGTTCTGAAACACTCTTTCTGTAATAACTGCAATTGGAGATTCGGAGCACTAAGGGGCATATAGGGGAAAAAGGATTATCTTCCAACAAAACTACACAGGAGCAGTCTCCGAAACTTCTTTCTGTTCTGTGCATTCAAGTAACAGTGTTTAACATTAATTTTGATTGAGCTGTTCTGAAACACTCTTTCTGTAGAAACTGCAAGTGGACATATGGAGCGCTAAGTGGCCTATAGTGGAAAAAGTTATATCTGCAAATTAAATCTACACAGAAGCATTGTGCAAAACTTCTTTATGTTCTGTACCTTCAACTAAAGGAGTTAAAGCCTACTTTTGATTTAGCAGTTCGGAAACATTCTTTCTGTAGAAACTGCAAGTGGACATTCGAAGCGCTAAGGGGGCTATAGTGTTAAAAGGAACATCTTCAAATAAAAACTACCCGGAAGCATTGTGCGAAACTACTTTCTGTTCTGTGCATTCAACTAACAGAGTTGAAACCTACTTTTGATTGAGCAGTTCTGAAGCATTCTTTCTGTAGAAACTACAAGTGGACATTCAGAGAGCTAAGGGGCCTACAGTGGCAAAAGATATATCTTCAAATAAAAACTACACAGAAGCATTCTGCGAAACTTCTTTCTGTTCTGTGCACTCAACTAACAGAGCTGAAACAAACTGTTGATAGAGCAGTTCTGAAACACTCTTTCTGTGGAAACTGCAGGTGGACAATTGTAGAGCAAAGGGGCATATAGTGGAAAAAGGAGAATCTTCCAATAAAAACTACACAGCAGCAATATACGAAACTTCTTTCTGTTCTGTGCATTCAATTAAAAGAGTTGAACCTTACTTTTGATTGAGCAGTTGTGAAACGCTCTTTCTGTAGAAACCGCAATTGGACTTTCCGAGTGCTAAGTGGGCTATAGTGGAAAAAGGGATATCTTCAAATAAAAACTACACAGAAGCATTCTGAGAAACTTCTTTCTGTTCTGTGCATTCAAATAACAGAGTTTAATCTTACTTTTGATTGAGCTTTTCTGAAACACTCTTTCTGTAGTAACTGCAATTGGAGAATCGGAGCACTAAGGGGCACATAATGGAAAAAGGAATATCTTCCAACAAAACTACACAGGAGCAGTCTGCGAAACTTCTTTCTGTTCTGTGCATTCAAGTAACAGTGTTTAACATTAATTTTGATTGAGCTGTTCTGAAACACTCTTTCTGTAGAAACTGCAACTGTACATACGGAGCACTAAACAGCCTATAGTGGAAAAAGGGATATCTTCAAATAAAAACTACACAGAAGCATTGTGCCAAATTACTTTCTTTTCTGTGCATTCAACTAAGAGCGTTGAACAGTATATTTGATTGAGCAGTTCTGAAACTCTCTTTCTGTAGGAAGTGCAAGTCGACATTCGGAGCACTAAGGGGCCTGTGCTGGAGAAAGTAACATCTTCAAATAAAAAGTAAACAGAAGCATTCTGGGAAACTTTTTCTGTTCTGTGCATTCAACTAACGGAGTTGAAGTTTACCTTTGATTCAGCAGCTCTGAAACACTCTTTCTGTAGAAACTGCAAGTGGACATTCCTAGCGCTAAGGGGCCTATAGTGGAAAAAGGAATATCCTCAAATAAATACTACACAGAAGCATTCTGTGAAACTTCTTTCTGTTCTGTGCATTCAACTAACAGAGTTTAACAATACATTTGATTGAGCTGTTCTGAAACACTCTTTCTGTAGTAACTGCAGCTGGAGAGTCAGAGCGCCAAGAGGCCTATAGTGGAAAAAGAAATATCTTCAAATAAAACTAAACAGAAGCATTCTGCGAAGCTTCTTTCCGTTCTGTGCATTCAACTAACAGAGTTTAACCTTAATTTTGATTGAGCTGTTCTGAAACACTCTTTCTGTAGAAACTGCAAGTGGACCTTCCGAGCGCTATGTGGGCTATAGTGGAAAAAGATGTATCTTCAAATTAAAACTACACAGAAGCATTGTGCAAAACTTCTTTATGTTCTGTACATTCAAGTAAAGGAGTTAAAGCTTACTTTTGATTGAGCAGTTCTGAAACATTCTTTCTGTAGAAACTGCAAGTGGATATTCGGACCCCTAAGGGGCCAACAGTGTAAAAAGGAATATGTTCAAATAAAAACTACACAGAAGCATTGGGCGAAACTACTTTCTGTTCTGTGCACTTAACTAACAGAGTTGAAGCATACTACCGATTGAGCAGTTCTGAAACACTCTTTCTGTAGAAACTGCAAGTGGGCATTCAGAGAGCTAACGGGCCTACAGTGGAAAAAGGAATATCTTCAAGTAAAAACTATACAGAAGCATTCTGAGAAACTTCTTTCTGTTCTGTGCATTCAAATAACAGAGTTTAACCTTAATTTTGATTGAGCTGTTCTGAAACACTCTTTCTGTAGAAACTGCAAGTGGACCTTCCGAGTGCTAAGTGGGCTATAGTGGAAAAAGATGTATCTTCAAATTAAAACTACACAGAAGCATTGTGCAAAACTTCTTTATGTTCTGTACATTCAAGTATAGGAGTTAAAGCTTACTTTTGATTGAGCAGTTCTGAAACATTCTTTCTGTAGAAACTGCAAGTGGATATTCGGACCCCTAAGGGGCCAACAGTGTAAAAAGGGATATGTTCAAATAAAAACCACACAGAAGCATTGTGCGAAAAAACTTTCTGTTCTCTGCACTTAACTAACAGAGTTGAAGCATACTGCCGATTGAGCAGTTGTGAAACACTCTTTCTGTAGAAACTGCAAGTGGACATCCAGAGACCTAACGGGCCTACAGTGGAAAAAGGAATATCTTCAAGTAAAAACTATACAGAAGCATTCTGAGAAACTTCTTTCTGTTCTGTGCATTCAAATAACAGAGTTTAATCTTACTTTTGATTGAGCTGTTCTGAAACACTCTTTCTGTAGTAACTGCAATTGGAGATTCGGAGCACTAAGAGGCACATAATGGAAAAAGGAATATCTTCCAACAAAACTACACAGGAGCAGTCTGCGAAACTTCTTTCTGTTCTGTGCATTCAAGTAACAGTGTTTAACATTAATTTTGATTGAGCTGTTCTGAAACACTCTTTCTGTAGAAACTGCAAGTGTACATACGGAGCGCTAAGTGGCCTATAGTGGAAAAAGATATATCTTCAAATAAAAACTACACAGAAGCATTGTGCAATACTTCTTTATGTTCTGTACATTCAACTAAAGGAGTTAAAGCTTACTTTTGATTTAGCAGTTCGGAAACATTCTTTCTGTAGAAACTGCAAGTGGACATTCGAAGCGCTAAGGGGGCTATAGTGTTAAAAGGAACATCTTCAAATAAAAACTACCCGGAAGCATTGTGCGAAACTACTTTCTGTTCTGTGCATTCAACTAACAGAGTTGAAACCTACTTTTGATTGAGCAGTTCTGAAGCATTCTTTCTGTAGAAACTACAAGTGGACATTCAGAGAGCTAAGGGGCCTACAGTGGCAAAAGATATATCTTCAAATAAAAACTACACAGAAGCATTCTGCGAAACTTCTTTCTGTTCTGTGCACTCAACTAACAGAGCTGAAACAAACTGTTGATAGAGCAGTTCTGAAACACTCTTTCTGTGGAAACTGCAGGTGGACAATTGTAGAGCAAAGGGGCATATAGTGGAAAAAGGAGAATCTTCCAATAAAAACTACACAGCAGCAATCTACGAAACTTCTTTCTGTTCTGTGCATTCAATTAAAAGAGTTGAACCTTACTTTTGATTGAGCAGTTGTGAAACGCTCTTTCTGTAGAAACCGCAATTGGACTTTCCGAGTGCTAAGTGGGCTATAGTGGAAAAAGGGATATCTTCAAATAAAAACTACACAGAAGCATTCTGAGAAACTTCTTTCTGTTCTGTGCATTCAAATAACAGAGTTTAATCTTACTTTTGATTGAGCTGTTCTGAAACACTCTTTCTGTAGTAACTGCAATTGGAGAATCGGAGCACTAAGGGGCACATAATGGAAAAAGGAATATCTTCCAACAAAACTACACAGGAGCAGTCTGCGAAACTTCTTTCTTTTCTGTGCATTCAAGTAACAGTGTTTAACATTAATTTTGATTGAGCTGTTCTGAAACACTCTTTCTGTAGAAACTGCAAGTGTACATACGGAGCACTAAACAGCCTATAGTGGAAAAAGGGATATCTTCAAATAAAAACTACACAGAAGCATTGTGCCAAATTACTTTCTTTTCTGTGCATTCAACTAAGAGCGTTGAACAGTATATTTGATTGAGCAGTTCTGAAACTCTCTTTCTGTAGGAAGTGCAAGTCGACATTCGGAGCACTAAGGGGCCTGTGCTGGAGAAAGTAACATCTTCAAATAAAAAGTAAACAGAAGCATTCTGGGAAACTTTTTCTGTTCTGTGCATTCAACTAACGGAGTTGAAGTTTACCTTTGATTCAGCAGCTCTGAAACACTCTTTCTGTAGAAACTGCAAGTGGACATTCCTAGCGCTAAGGGGCCTATAGTGGAAAAAGGAATATCCTCAAATAAATACTACACAGAAGCATTCTGTGAAACTTCTTTCTGTTCTGTGCATTCAACTAACAGAGTTTAACCTTACATTTGATTGAGCTGTTCTGAAACACTCTTTCTGTAGTAACTGCAGCTGGAGAGTCAGAGCGCCAAGAGGCCTATAGTGGAAAAAGAAATATCTTCAAATAAAACTAAACAGAAGCATTCTGCGAAGCTTCTTTCCGTTCTGTGCATTCAACTAACAGAGTTTAACCTTAATTTTGATTGAGCTGTTCTGAAACACTCTTTCTGTAGAAACTGCAAGTGGACCTTCCGAGCGCTAAGTGGGCTATAGTGGAAAAAGATGTATCTTCAAATTAAAACTACACAGAAGCATTGTGCAAAACTTCTTTATGTTCTGTACATTCAAGTAAAGGAGTTAAAGCTTACTTTTGATTGAGCAGTTCTGAAACATTCTTTCTGTAGAAACTGCAAGGGGATATTCGGACCCCTAAGGGGCCAACAGTGTAAAAAGGAATATGTTCAAATAAAAACTACACAGAAGCATTGGGCGAAACTACTTTCTGTTCTGTGCACTTAACTAACAGAGTTGAAGCATACTGCCGATTGAGCAGTTCTGAAACACTCTTTCTGTAGAAACTGCAAGTGGGCATTCAGAGAGCTAACGGGCCTACAGTGGAAAAAGGAACATCTTCAAATAAAAACTACACAGAAGCATTCTGCGAAACTTCTTTCTGTTCTGTTCACTCAACTAACAGAGTTGAAACATACTGTTGATAGAGCAGTTCTGAAACACTCTTTCTGTGGAAACTGCAGGTGGACATTCGTAGAGCAAAGGGGCATATAGTGGAAAAAGGAGAATCTTCCAATAAAAACTACACAGCAGCATTCTGCGAAACTTCTTTCTGTTCTGTGCATTCAATTAAAAGAGTTGAACCTTACTTTTGATTGCGCAGTTCTGAAACGCTCTTTCTGTAGAAACTGCAAGTGGACATTCGGAGCGCTAAGGGCCTATAGTGGAAAAAGGAATATCCTCAAATAAATACTACACAGAAGCATTCTGTGAAACTTCTTTCTGTTCTGTGCATTCAGCAAACAGAGTTTAACCTTACATTTGATTGAGCTGTTCTGAAACACTCTTTCTGTAGTAACTGCAGCTGGAGAGTCAGAGCGCCAAGAGGCCTATAGTGGAAAAAGAAATATCTTCTAATAAAACTACACAGAAGCATTCTGCGAAGCTTCTTTCTGTTCTGTGCATTCAACTAACAGAGTTTAACTTTAATTTTGATTGAGCTGTTCTGAAACACTCTTTCTGTAGAAACTGCAAGTGGACCTTCAGAGCGCTAAGTGGGCTATAGTGGAAAAAGATGTATCTTCAAATTAAAACTACACAGAAGCATTGTGCAAAACTTCTTTATGTTCTGTACATTCAAGTAAAGGAGTTAAAGCTTACTTTTGATTGAGCAGTTCTGAAACATTCTTTCTGTAGAAACTGCAAGTGGATATTCGGACCCCTAAGGGGCCAACAGTGGAAAAAGGAATAGGTTCAAATAAAAACTACACAGAAGCATTGTGCGAAACTACTTTCTGTTCTGTGCACTCAACTAACAGAGTTGAAGTATACTGTTGTTTGAGCAGTTCTGAAACACTCTTTCTGTTGAAACTGCAAGTGGACAATCTTAGAGCAAAGGGGCATATAGTGGAAAAAGGAGAATCTTCCAATAATAACTACACAGCAGCATTCCGCGAAATTTCTTTCTGTTCTGTGCATTCAATAAACAGAGTTGAACCTTACTTTTGATTGAGCAGTTCTGAAACGCTGTTTCTGTATAAACTGCAAGTGGACATTCGGAGCGCTAAGGGGCCTATAGTGGAAAAAGGAATATCCTCAAATAAATACTACACAGAAGCATTCTGTGAAACTTCTTTCTGTTCTGTGCATTCAACTAACAGAGTTTAACCTTACATTTGATTGAGCTGTTCTGAAACACTCTTTCTGTAGTAACTGCAGCTGGAGAGTCAGAGCGCCAAGAGGCCTATAGTGGAAAAAGAAATATCTTCAAATAAAACTAAACAGAAGCATTCTGCGAAGCTTCTTTCCGTTCTGTGCATTCAACTAACAGAGTTTAACCATAATTTTGATTGAGCTGTTCTGAAACACTCTTTCTGTAGAAACTGCAAGTGGACATTCCGAGCGCTAAGTGGGCTATAGTGGAAAAAGATGTATCTTCAAATTAAAACTACACAGAAGCATTGTGCAAAACTTCTTTATGTTCTGTACATTCAAGTAAAGGAGTTAAAGTTTACTTTTGATTGAGCAGTTCTGAAACATTCTTTCTGTAGAAACTGCAAGTGGATATTCGGACCCCTAAGGGGCCAACAGTGTAAAAAGGAATATGTTCAAATAAAAACTACACAGAAGCATTGGGCGAAACTATTTTCTGTTCTGTGCACTTAACTAACAGAGTTGAAGCATACTGCCGATTGAGCAGTTCTGAAACACTCTTTCTGTAGAAACTGCAAGTGGGCATTCAGAGAGCTAACAGGCCTACAGTGGAAAAAGGAATATCTTCAAGTAAAAACTATACAGAATCATTCTGAGAAACTTCTTTCTGTTCTGTGCATTCAAATAACAGAGTTTAACCTTAATTTTGATTGAGCTGTTCTGAAACACTCCTTCTGTAGAAACTGCAAGTGGACCTTCCATGTGCTAAGTGGGCTATAGTGGAAAAAGATTTATCTTCAAATTAAAACTACACAGAAGCATTGTGCAAAACTTCTTTATGTTCTGTACATTCAAGTATAGGAGTTAAAACTTACTTTCGATTGAGCAGTTCTGAAATATTCTTTCTGTAGAAACTGCAAGTGGATATTCGGACCCCTAAGGGGCCAAGAGTGGAAAAACGAATATGTTCAAATAAAAACTACACAGAAGCATTGTGCGAAACTACTTTCTGTTCTGTGCACTTAACTAACAGAGTTGAAGCATACTGCCGATTGAGCAGTTCTGAAACACTCTTTCTGTAGAAACTGCAAGTGGGCATTCAGAGAGCTAACGGGCCTACAGTGGAAAAAGTAATATCTTCAAGTAAAAACTATACAGAAGCATTCTGAGAAACTTCTTTCCGTTCTGTATATTCAAATAACAGAGTTTAACCTTACTTTTGATTGAGCTGTTCTGAAACACTCTTTCTGTAATAACTGCAATTGGAGATTCGGAGCACTAAGAGGCATATAGGGGAAAAAGGAATATCTTCCAACAAAACTTCACAGGAGCAGTCTGCGAAACTTCTTTCTGTTCTGTGCATTCAAGTAACAGTGTTTAACATTAATTTTGATTGAGCTGTTCTGAAACACTCTTTCTGTAGAAACTGCAAGTGGACATATGGAGCGCTAAGTGGCCTATAGTGGAAAAAGATATATCTGCAAATTAAAACTACACAGAAGCATTGTGCAAAACTTCTTTACGTTCTGTACCTTCAACTAAAGGAGTTAAAGCTTACTTTTGATTTAGCAGTTCGGAAACATTCTTTCTGTAGAAACTGCAAGTGGACATTCGAAGCGCTAAGGGGGCTGTAGTGTTAAAAGGAACATCTTCAAATAAAAACTACACGGAAGCATTGTGCGAAAATACTTTCTGTTCTGTGCATTCAACTAACAGAGTTGAAACCTACTTTTGATTGAGCAGTTCTGAAGCATTATTTCTGTAGAAACTACAAGTGGACATTCAGAGAGCTAAGAGGCCTACAGTGGCAAAAGTAATATCTTCAAATAAAAACTACAAAGAAGCATTCTGCGAAAATTCTTTCTGTTCTGTGCACTCAACTAACAGATCTGAAACAAACTGTTGATAGAGCAGTTCTGAAACACTCTTTCTGTGGAAACTGCAGGTGGACAATTGTAGAGCAAAGGGTCATATAGTGGAAAAAGGAGAATCTTCCAATAAAAACTACACAGCAGCATTCTACGAACCTTCTTTCTGTTCTGTGCATTCAATTAAAAGAGTTGAACCTTACTTTTGATTGAGCAGTTGTGAAACGCTCTTTCTGTAGAAACCGCAATTGGACTTTCCGAGCGCTGAGTGGGCTATAGTGGAAAAAGGGATATCTTCAAATAAAAACTACACAGAAGCATTCTGAGAAACTTCTTTCTGTTCTGTGCATTCAAATAACAGAGTTTAATCTTACTTTTGATTGAGCTGTTCTGAAACACTCTTTCTGTAGTAACTGCAATTGGAGATTCGGAGCCCTAAGGGGCACATAATGGAAAAAGGAATATCTTCCAACAAAACTACACAGGAGCAGTCTGCGAAACTTCTTTCTGTTCTGTGCATTCAAGTAACAGTGTTTAACATTTATTTTGATTGAGCTGTTCTGAAACACTCTTTCTGTAGAAACTGCAAGTGTACATACGGAGCGCTAAGCAGCCTATAGTGGAAAAAGGGATATCTTCAAATAAAAACTACCCAGAAGCATTGTGCCAAATTACTTTCTTTTCTGTGCATTCAACTAAGAGCGTTGAACACTATATTTGATTGAGCAGTTCTGAAACTCTCTTTCTGTAGGAAGTGCAAGTCGACATTCGGAGCACTAAGGGGCCTGTGCTGGAGAATGTAACATCTTCAAATACAAAGTAAACAGAAGCATTCTGGGAAACTTTTTCTGTTCTGTGCATTCAACTAACGGAGTTGAAGTTTACCTTTGATTCAGCAGCTCTGAAACACTCTTTCTGTAGAAACTGCAAGTGGACATTCCTAGCGCTAAAGGGCCTATAGTGGAAAAAGGAATATCCTCAAATTAACAACTACACAGAAGCATTCTGCGAAACTTCTTTCTGTTCTGTGCATTCAACTAACGGAGTTGAAGTTTACCTTTGAGTCAGCAGCTCTGAAACACTCTTTCTGTAGAAACTGCAAGTGGACATTCCTAGCGCTAAAGGGCCTATAGTGGAAAAAGGAATACCGTCAAATTAACAACTACACAGAAGCATTGTGCGAAACTTCTTTCTGTTCTGTGCATTCAACTAACAGAGTTGAAACCTACTTTTGATTGAGCAGTTCTGAAACATTCTTTCGGTAGAAACTACAAGTGGACATTCAGAGAGCTAAGGGGCCTACAGTGGCAAAAGGAATATCTTCAAATAAAAACTACACAGAAGCATTCTGCGAAACTTCTTTCTGTTCTGTTCACTCAACTAACAGAGTTGAAACATACTGTTGATAGAGCAGTTCTGAAACACTCTTTCTGTGGAAACTGCAGGTGGACATTCGTAGAGCAAAGGGGCATATAGTGGAAAAAGGAGAATCTTCCAATAAAAACTACACAGCAGCATTCTGCGAAACTTCTTTCTGTTCTGTGCATTCAATTAAAAGAGTTGAACCTTACTTTTGATTGCGCAGTTCTGAAACGCTCTTTCTGTAGAAACCGCAAGTGGACATTCGGAGCGCTAAGGGCCTATAGTGGAAAAAGGAATATCCTCAAATAAATACTACACAGAAGCATTATGTGAAACTTCTTTCTGTTCTGTGCACTTAACTAACAGAGTTGAAGCATACTGCCGATTGAGCAGTTCTGAAACACTCTTTCTGTAGAAACTGCAAGTGGATATTCGGACCCTTACGGGGCCAAAAGTGGAAAAAGGAATATGTTCAAATAAAAACTACACAGAAGCATTGGGCGAAACTACTTTCTGTTCTGTGCACTTAACTAACAGAGTTGAAGCATACTGCCGATTGAGCAGTTATGAAACACTCTTTCGGTAGAAACTGCAAGTGGGCATTCAGAGAGCTAACGGGCCTACAGTGGAAAAAGGAACATCTTCAAGTAAAAACTATACAGAAGCATTCTGAGAAACTTCTTTCTGTTCTGTGCATTCAAATAACAGAGTTTAACCTTACTTTTGATTGAGCAGTTCTGAAACGCTGTTTCTGTATAAACTGCAAGTGGACATTCGGAGCGCTAAGGGGCCTATAGTGGAAAAAGTAATATCCTCAAATAAATACTACACAGAAGCATTCTGTGAAACTTCTTTCTGTTCTGTGCATTCAACTAGCAGAGTTTAACCTTACATTTGATTGAGCTGTTCTGAAACACTCTTTCTGTAGTAACTGCAGCTGGAGAGTCAGAGCGCCAAGAGGCCTATAGTGGAAAAAGAAATATCTTCAAAGAGAACTAAACAGAAGCATTCTGCGAAGCTTCTTTCCGTTCTGTGCGTTCAACTAACAGAGTTTAACCTTAATTTTGATTGAGCTGTTCTGAAACACTCTTTCTGTAGAAACTGCAAGTGGACCTTCCGAGTGCTAAGTGGGCTATAGTGGAAAAAGATGTATCTTCAAATTAAAACTACACAGAAGCATTGTGCAAAACTTCTTTATGTTCTGTACATTCAAGTATAGGAGTTAAAGCTTACTTTTGATTGAGCAGTTCTGAAACATTCTTTCTGTAGAAACTGCAAGTGGATATTCGGACCCCTAAGGGGCCAACAGTGGAAAAAGGAATATGTTCAAATAAAAACTACACAGAAGCATTGGGCGAAACTACTTTCTGTTCTGTGCACTTAACTAACAGAGTTGAAGCATACTGCCGATTGAGCAGTTCTGAAACACTCTTTCTGTAGAAACTGCAAGGGGGCATTCAGAGAGTTAACGGGCCTACAGTGGAAAAAGGAATATCTTCAAGTAAAAACTATACAGAAGCATTCTGAGAAACTTCTTTCTGTTCTGTGCATTCAAATAACAGAGTTTAACCTTACTTTTGATTGAGCTGTTCTGAAACACTCTTTCTGTAATAACTGCAAGTGGACATATGGAGCGCTAAGTGGCCTAGAGTGGAAAAAGATATATCTGCCAATTAAAACTACACAGAAGCATTGGGCAAAACTTCTTTATGTTCTGTACATTCAACTAAAGGAGTTAAAGCTTACTTTTGATTTAGCAGTTCGGAAACATTCTTTCTGTAGAAACTGCAAGTGGACATTCGAAGCGCTAAGGGGGCTATAGTGTTAAAAGGAACATCTTCAAATAAAAACTAAACGGAAGCATTGTGCGAAACTACTTTCTGTTCTGTGCATTCAACTAACAGAGTTGAAACCTACTTTTGATTGAGCAGTTCTGAAACATTCTTTCTGTAGAAAATACAAGTGGACATTCCGAGAGCTAAGGGGCCTACAGTGGCAAAAGGAATATCTTCAAATAAAAACTACACAGAAGCATTCTGCGAAACTTCTTTCTGTTCTGTTCACTCAACTAACAGAGTTGAAACATACTGTTGATAGAGCAGTTCTGAAACACTCTTTCTGTGGAAACTGCAGGTGGACATTCGTAGAGCAAAGGGGCATATAGTGGAAAAAGGAGAATCTTCCAATAAAAACTACACAGCAGCATTCTGCGAAACTTCTTTCTGTTCTGTGCATTCAATTAAAAGAGTTGAACCTTACTTTTGATTGCGCAGTTCTGAAACGCTCTTTCTGTAGAAACTGCAAGTGGACATTCGGAGCGCTAAGGGCCTATAGTGGAAAAAGGAATATCCTCAAATAAATACTACACAGAAGCATTCTGTGAAACTTCTTTCTGTTCTGTGCATTCAGCAAACAGAGTTTAACCTTACATTTGATTGAGCTGTTCTGAAACACTCTTTCTGTAGTAACTGCAGCTGGAGAGTCAGAGCGCCAAGAGACCTATAGTGGAAAAAGAAATATCTTCAAATAAAACTACACAGAAGCATTCTGCGAAGCTTCTTTCTGTTCTGTGCATTCAACTAACAGAGTTTAACTTTAATTTTGATTGAGCTGTTCTGAAACACTCTTTCTGTAGAAACTGCAAGTGGACCTTCAGAGCGCTAAGTGGGCTATTGTGGAAAAAGATGTATCTTCAAATTAAAACTACACAGAAGCATTGTGCAAAACTTCTTTATGTTCTGTACATTCAAGTAAAGGAGTTAAAGCTTACTTTTGATTGAGCAGTTCTGAAACATTCTTTCTGTAGAAACTGCAAGTGGATATTCGGACCCCTAAGGGGCCAACAGTGGAAAAAGGAATATGTTCAAATAAAAACTACACAGAAGCATTGTGCGAAACTACTTTCTGTTCTGTGCACTCAACTAACAGAGTTGAAGTATACTGTTGTTTGAGCAGTTCTGAAACACTCTTTCTGTTGAAACTGCAAGTGGACAATCTTAGAGCAAAGGGGCATATAGTGGAAAAAGGAGAATCTTCCAATAATAACTACACAGCAGCATTCCGCGAAATATCTTTCTGTTCTGTGCATTCAATAAACAGAGTTGAACCTTACTTTTGATTGAGCAGTTCTGAAACGCTGTTTCTGTATAAACTGCAAGTGGACATTCGGAGCGCTAAGGGGCCTATAGTGGAAAAAGGAATATCCTCAAATAAATACTACACAGAAGCATTCTGTGAAACTTCTTTCTGTTCTGTGCATTCAACTAACAGAGTTTAACCTTACATTTGATTGAGCTGTTCTGAAACACTCTTTCTGTAGTAACTGCAGCTGGAGAGTCAGAGCGCCAAGAGGCCTATAGTGGAAAAAGAAATATCTTCAAATAAAACTAAACAGAAGCATTCTGCGAAGCTTCTTTCCGTTCTGTGCATTCAACTAACAGAGTTTAACCTTAATTTTGATTGAGCTGTTCTGAAACACTCTTTCTGTAGAAACTGCAAGTGGACTTTCTGAGCGCTAAGTGGGCTATAGTGGAAAAAGATGTATCTTCAAATTAAAACTACACAGAAGCATTGTGCAAAACTTCTTTATGTTCTGTACATTCAAGTAAAGGAGTTAAAGTTTACTTTTGATTGAGCAGTTCTGAAACATTCTTTCTGTAGAAACTGCAAGTGGATATTCGGACCCCTAAGGGGCCAACAGTGTAAAAAGGAATATGTTCAAATAAAAACTACACAGAAGCATTGGGCGAAACTACTTTCTGTTCTGTGCACTTAACTAACAGAGTTGAAGCATACTGCCGATTGAGCAGTTCTGAAACACTCTTTCTGTAGAAACTGCAAGGGGGCATTCAGAGAGTTAACGGGCCTACAGTGGAAAAAGGAATATCTTCAAGTAAAAACTATACAGAAGCATTCTGAGAAACTTCTTTCTGTTCTGTGCTTTCAAATAACAGAGTTTAACCTTACTTTTGATTGAGCTGTTCTGAAACACTCTTTCTGTAATAACTGCAAGTGGACATATGGAGCGCTAAGTGTCCTAGAGTGGAAAAAGATATATCTGCCAATTAAAACTACACAGAAGCATTGGGCAACACTTCTTTATGTTCTGTACATTCAACTAAAGGAGTTAAAGCTTACTTTTGATTTAGGAGTTCGGAAACATTCTTTCTGTAGAAACTGCAAGTGGACATTCGAAGCGCTAAGGGGGCTATAGTGTTAAAAGGAACATCTTCAAATAAAAACTAAACGGAAGCATTGTGCGAAACTACTTTCTGTTCTGTGCATTCAACTAACAGAGTTGAAACCTACTTTTGATTGAGCAGTTCTGAAACATTCTTTCTGTAGAAAATACAAGTGGACATTCCGAGAGCTAAGGGGCCTACAGTGGCAAAAGGAATATCTTCAAATAAAAACTACACAGAAGCATTCTGCGAAACTTCTTTCTGTTCTGTGCACTCAACTAACAGAGCTGAAACAAACTGTTGATAGAGCAGTTCTGAAACACTCTTTCTGTGGAAACTGCAGGTGGACATTCGTAGAGCAAAGGGGCATATAGTGGAAAAAGGAGAATCTTCCAATAAAAACTACACTGCAGCATTCTACGAAACTTCTTTCTGTTCTGTGCATTCAATTAAAAGAGTTGAAACTTACTTTTGATTGAGCAGTTGTGAAACGCTCTTTCTGTAGAAACCGCAAGTGGACTTTCCGAGCGCTATGTGGCCTATAGTGGAAAAAGATGTATCTTCAAATTAAAACTACAGAGAAGCATTGTGCAAAACTTCTTTAAGTTCTGTACATTCAAGTAAAGGAGTTAAAGCTTACTTTTGATTGAGCAGTTCTGAAACATTCTTTCTGTAGAAACTGCAAGTGGATATTCGGACCCCTAAGGGGCCAACAGTGGAAAAAGGAATATGTTCAAATAAAAACTACACCGAAGCACTGTGCGAAACTACTTTCTGTTCTGTGCACTCAACTAACAGAGTTGAAGCATACTGCCGATTGAGCAGTTCTGAAACACTCTTTCTGTAGAAACTGCAAGTGGACATTCAGAGAGCTAACGGGCCTACAGTGGAAAAAGGAATATCTTCAAGTAAAAACTATACAGAAGCATTCTGAGAAACTTCTTTCTGTTCTGTGCATTCAAATAACAGAGTTTAATCTTACTTTTGATTGAGCTGTTCTGAAACACTCTTTCTGTAGTAACTGCAATTGGAGATTCGGAGCACTAAGGGGGACATAATGGAAAAAGGAATATCTTCCAACAAAACTACACAGGAGCAGTCTGCGAAACTTCTTTCTGTTCTGTGCATTCAAGTAACAGTGTTTAACATTAATTTTGATTGAGCTGTTCTGAAACACTCTTTCTGTAGAAACTGCAAGTGTACATACGGAGCGCTAAGCGGCCTATAGTGGAAAAAGGGATATCTTCAAATAAAAACTACACAGAAGCATTGTGCCAAATTACTTTCTGTTCTGTGCATTCAACTAAGAGCGTTGAACACTATATTTGATTGAGCAGTTCTGAAACTCTCTGTAGGAAGTGCAAGTCGACATTCGGAGCACTAAGGGGCCTGTGCTGGAGAAAGTAACATCTTCAAATACAAAGTAAACAGAAGCATTCTGGGAAACTTTTTCTGTTCTGTGCATTCAACTAACGCAGTTGAAGTTTACCTTTGATTCAGCAGCTCTGTAACACTCTTTCTGTAGAAACTGCAAGTGGACATTCCTAGCGCTAAAGGGCCTATAGTGGAAAAAGGAATACCCTCAAATTAACAACTACACAGAAGCATTCTGCGAAACTTCTTTCTGTTCTGTGCATTCAACTAACGGAGTTGAAGTTTACCTTTGAGTCAGCAGCTCTGAAACACTCTTTCTGTAGAAACTGCAAGTGGACATTCCTAGGGCTAAGGGACCTAGAGTGGAAAAAGGAATATCCTCAAATAAAAACTACACAGAATCATTCTGTGAAGCATCGTTCTGTTCTGTGCATTCAACTAACAGAGTTTAAACTTAATTTTGATTGAGCTGTTCTGAAACACTCTTTCTGTAGAAACTGCAAGTGGACATTCCGAGCGCTAAGTGGCCTATAGTGGAAAAAGATATATCTGCAAATTAAAACTACACAGAAGCATTGGGCAAAACTTCTTTAAGTTCTGTACATTCAAGTAAAGGAGTTAAAGGTTACTTTTAATTTAGCAGTTCGGAAACATTATTTCTGTAGAAACTGCAAGTGGACATTCGAAGCGCTAAGGGGGCTATAGTGTTAAAAGGAACATCTTCAAATAAAAACTACACGGAAGCATTGTGCGAAACTACTTTCTGTTCTGTGCATTCAACTAACAGAGTTGAAACCTATTTTGATTGAGCAGTTCTGAAACATTCTTTCTGTAGAAACTACAAGTGGAAATTCAGAGAGCTAAGGGGCCTACAGTGGCAAAAGGAATATCTTCAAATAAAAACTACACAGAAGCATTGTGCGAAACTTCTTTCTGTTCTGTGCACTCAACTAACAGAGTTGAAACCAACTGTTGATAGAGCAGTTCTGAAACACTCTTTCTGTGGAAACTGAGGGTGTACATTTGTAGAGCAAAGGGGCATATAGTGGAAAAAGGAGAATCTTCCAATGAAAACTACACAGCAGCATTCTACGAAACTTCTTTCTGTTCTGTGCATTCAATTAAATGAGTTGAACCTTAATTTTGATTGAGCAGTTGTGAAACGCTCTTTCTGTAGAAACTGCAAGTGGACCTTCCGAGCGCTAAGTGGACTATAGTGGAATAAGATGTATCTTCAAATTAAAACTACAGAGAAGAATTGTGCAAAACTTCTTTAAGTTCTGTACATTCAAGTAAAGGAGTTAAAGCTTACTTTTGATTGAGCAGTTCTGAAACATTCTTTCTGTAGAAACTGCAAGTGGATATTCGGACCCCTAAGGGGCCAACAGTGGATAAAGGAATATGTTCAAATAAAAACTACACAGAAGCATTGTGCGAAACTACTTTCTGTTCTGTGCACTCAACTTACAGAGTTGAAGTATACTGTTGTTTGAGCAGTTCTGAAACACTCTTTCTGTTGAAACTGCAAGTGGACAATCTTAGAGCAAAGGGGCATATAGTGGAAAAAGGAGAATCTTCCAATAATAACTACACAGCAGCATTCTGCGAAACTTCTTTCTGTTCTGTGCATTCAATAAACAGAGTTGAACCTTACTTTTGATTGAGCAGTTCTGAAACGCTGTTTCTGTATAAACTGCAAGTGGACATTCGGAGCGCTAAGGGGCCTATAGTGGAAAAAGGAATATCCTCAAATAAATACTACACAGAAGCATTCTGTGAAACTTCTTTCTGTTCTGTGCATTCAACTAACAGAGTTTAACCTTACATTTGATTGAGCTGTTCTGAAACACTCTTTCTGTAGTAACTGCAGCTGGAGAGTCAGAGCGCCAAGAGGCCTATAGTGGAAAAAGAAATATCTTCAAATAAAACTAAACAGAAGCATTCTGCGAAGCTTCTTTCCGTTCTGTGCATTCAACTAACAGAGTTTAACCTTAATTTTGATTGAGCTGTTCTGAAACACTCTTTCTGTAGAAACTGCAAGTGGACCTTCCGAGCGCTAAGTGGGCTATAGTGGAAAAAGATGTATCTTCAAATTAAAACTACACAGAAGCATTGTGCAAAACTTCTTTATGTTCTGTACATTCAAGTAAAGGAGTTAAAGCTTACTTTTGATTGAGCAGTTCTGAAACATTCTTTCTGTAGAAACTGCAAGTGGATATTCGGACCCCTAAGGGGCCAACAGTGTAAAAAGGAATATGTTGAAATAAAAACTACACAGAAGCATTGGGCGAAACTACTTTCTGTTCTGTGCACTTAACTAACAGAGTTGAAGCATACTGCCGATTGAGCAGTTCTGAAACACTCTTTCTGTAGAAACTGCAAGTGGATATTCGGACCCTTACGGGGCCAAAAGTGGAAAAAGGAATATGTTCAAATAAAAACTACACAGAAGCATTGGGCGAAACTACTTTATGTTCTGTGCACTTAACTAACAGAGTTGAAGCATACTGCCGATTGAGCAGTTATGAAACACTCTTTCGGTAGAAACTGCAAGTGGGCATTCAGAGAGCTAACGGGCCTACAGTGGAAAAAGGAACATCTTCAAGTAAAAACTATACAGAAGCATTCTGAGAAACTTCTTTCTGTTCTGTGCATTCAAATAACAGAGTTTAACCTTACTTTTGATTGAGCAGTTCTGAAACGCTGTTTCTGTATAAACTGCAAGTGGACATTCGGAGCGCTAAGGGGCCTATAGTGGAAAAAGGAATATCCTCAAATAAATACTACACAGAAGCATTCTGTGAAACTTCTTTCTGTTCTGTGCATTCAACTAGCAGAGTTTAACCTTACATTTGATTGAGCTGTTCTGAAACACTCTTTCTGTAGTAACTGCAGCTGGAGAGTCAGAGCGCCAAGAGGCCTATAGTGGAAAAAGAAATATCTTCAAATAGAACTAAACAGAAGCATTCTGCGAAGCTTCTTTCCGTTCTGTGCGTTCAACTAACAGAGTTTAACCTTAATTTTGATTGAGCTGTTCTGAAACACTCTTTCTGTAGAAACTGCAAGTGGACCTTCCGAGCGCTAAGTGGGCTATAGTGGAAAAAGATGTATCTTCAAATTAAAACTACACAGAAGCATTGTGCAAAACTTCTTTATGTTCTGTACATTCAAGTATAGGAGTTAAAGCTTACTTTTGATTGAGCAGTTCTGAAACATTCTTTCTGTAGAAACTGCAAGTGGATATTCGGACCCCTAAGGAGCCAACAGTGGAAAAAGGAATATGTTCAAATAAAAACTACACAGAAGCATTGGGCGAAACTACTTTCTGTTCTGTGCACTTAACTAACAGAGTTGAAGCATACTGCCGATTGAGCAGTTCTGAAACACTCTTTCTGTAGAAACTGCAAGGGGGCATTCAGAGAGTTAACGGGCCTACAGTGGAAAAAGGAATATCTTCAAGTAAAAACTATACAGAAGCATTCTGAGAAACTTCTTTCTGTTCTGTGCTTTCAAATAACAGAGTTTAACCTTACTTTTGATTGAGCTGTTCTGAAACACTCTTTCTGTAATAACTGCAAGTGGACATATGGAGCGCTAAGTGTCCTAGAGTGGAAAAAGATATATCTGCCAATTAAAACTACACAGAAGCATTGGGCAACACTTCTTTATGTTCTGTACATTCAACTAAAGGAGTTAAAGCTTACTTTTGATTTAGCAGTTCGGAAACATTCTTTCTGTAGAAACTGCAAGTGGACATTCGAAGCGCTAAGGGGGCTATAGTGTTAAAAGGAACATCTTCAAATAAAAACTAAACGGAAGCATTGTGCGAAACTACTTTCTGTTCTGTGCATTCAACTAACAGAGTTGAAACCTACTTTTGATTGAGCAGTTCTGAAACATTCTTTCTGTAGAAAATACAAGTGGACATTCCGAGAGCTAAGGGGCCTACAGTGGCAAAAGGAATATCTTCAAATAAAAACTACACAGAAGCATTCTGCGAAACTTCTTTCTGTTCTGTGCACTCAACTAACAGAGCTGAAACAAACTGTTGATAGAGCAGTTCTGAAACACTCTTTCTGTGGAAACTGCAGGTGGACATTCGTAGAGCAAAGGGGCATATAGTGGAAAAAGGAGAATCTTCCAATAAAAACTACACTGCAGCATTCTACGAAACTTCTTTCTGTTCTGTGCATTCAATTAAAAGAGTTGAAACTTACTTTTGATTGAGCAGTTGTGAAACGCTCTTTCTGTAGAAACCGCAAGTGGACTTTCCGAGCGCTAAGTGGCCTATAGTGGAAAAAGATGTATCTTCAAATTAAAACTACAGAGAAGCATTGTGCAAAACTTCTTTAAGTTCTGTACATTCAAGTAAAGGAGTTAAAGCTTACTTTTGATTGAGCAGTTCTGAAACATTCTTTCTGTAGAAACTGCAAGTGGATATTCGGACCCCTAAGGGGCCAACAGTGGAAAAAGGAATATGTTCAAATAAAAACTACACCGAAGCACTGTGCGAAACTACTTTCTGTTCTGTGCACTCAACTAACAGAGTTGAAGCATACTGCCGATTGAGCAGTTCTGAAACACTCTTTCTGTAGAAACTGCAAGTGGACATTCAGAGAGCTAACGGGCCTACAGTGGAAAAAGGAATATCTTCAAGTAAAAACTATACAGAAGCATTCTGAGAAACTTCTTTCTGTTCTGTGCATTCAAATAACAGAGTTTAATCTTACTTTTGATTGAGCTGTTCTGAAACACTCTTTCTGTAGTAACTGCAATTGGAGATTCGGAGCACTAAGGGGGACATAATGGAAAAAGGAATATCTTCCAACAAAACTACACAGGAGCAGTCTGCGAAACTTCTTTCTGTTCTGTGCATTCAAGTAACAGTGTTTAACATTAATTTTGATTGAGCTGTTCTGAAACACTCTTTCTGTAGAAACTGCAAGTGTACATACGGAGCGCTAAGCGGCCTATAGTGGAAAAAGGGATATCTTCAAATAAAAACTACACAGAAGCATTGTGCCAAATTACTTTCTGTTCTGTGCATTCAACTAAGAGCGTTGAACACTATATTTGATTGAGCAGTTCTGAAACTCTCTGTAGGAAGTGCAAGTCGACATTCGGAGCACTAAGGGGCCTGTGCTGGAGAAAGTAACATCTTCAAATACAAAGTAAACAGAAGCATTCTGGGAAACTTTTTCTGTTCTGTGCATTCAACTAACGCAGTTGAAGTTTACCTTTGATTCAGCAGCTCTGTAACACTCTTTCTGTAGAAACTGCAAGTGGACATTCCTAGCGCTAAAGGGCCTATAGTGGAAAAAGGAATACCCTCAAATTAACAACTACACAGAAGCATTCTGCGAAACTTCTTTCTGTTCTGTGCATTCAACTAACGGAGTTGAAGTTTACCTTTGAGTCAGCAGCTCTGAAACACTCTTTCTGTAGAAACTGCAAGTGGACATTCCTAGGGCTAAGGGACCTAGAGTGGAAAAAGGAATATCCTCAAATAAAAACTACACAGAATCATTCTGTGAAGCATCGTTCTGTTCTGTGCATTCAACTAACAGAGTTTAAACTTAATTTTGATTGAGCTGTTCTGAAACACTCTTTCTGTAGAAACTGCAAGTGGACATTCCGAGCGCTAAGTGGCCTATAGTGGAAAAAGATATATCTGCAAATTAAAACTACACAGAAGCATTGGGCAAAACTTCTTTAAGTTCTGTACATTCAAGTAAAGGAGTTAAAGGTTACTTTTAATTTAGCAGTTCGGAAACATTATTTCTGTAGAAACTGCAAGTGGACATTCGAAGCGCTAAGGGGGCTATAGTGTTAAAAGGAACATCTTCAAATAAAAACTACACGGAAGCATTGTGCGAAACTACTTTCTGTTCTGTGCATTCAACTAACAGAGTTGAAACCTATTTTGATTGAGCAGTTCTGAAACATTCTTTCTGTAGAAACTACAAGTGGAAATTCAGAGAGCTAAGGGGCCTACAGTGGCAAAAGGAATATCTTCAAATAAAAACTACACAGAAGCATTCTGCGAAACTTCTTTCTGTTCTGTGCACTCAACTAACAGAGTTGAAACCAACTGTTGATAGAGCAGTTCTGAAACACTCTTTCTGTGGAAACTGAGGGTGTACATTTGTAGAGCAAAGGGGCATATAGTGGAAAAAGGAGAATCTTCCAATAAAAACTACACAGCAGCATTCTACGAAACTTCTTTCTGTTCTGTGCATTCAATTAAATGAGTTGAACCTTAATTTTGATTGAGCAGTTGTGAAACGCTCTTTCTGTAGAAACTGCAAGTGGACCTTCCGAGCGCTAAGTGGACTATAGTGGAATAAGATGTATCTTCAAATTAAAACTACAGAGAAGAATTGTGCAAAACTTCTTTAAGTTCTGTACATTCAAGTAAAGGAGTTAAAGCTTACTTTTGATTGAGCAGTTCTGAAACATTCTTTCTGTAGAAACTGCAAGTGGATATTCGGACCCCTAAGGGGCCAACAGTGGATAAAGGAATATGTTCAAATAAAAACTACACAGAAGCATTGTGCGAAACTACTTTCTGTTCTGTGCACTCAACTTACAGAGTTGAAGTATACTGTTGTTTGAGCAGTTCTGAAACACTCTTTCTGTTGAAACTGCAAGTGGACAATCTTAGAGCAAAGGGGCATATAGTGGAAAAAGGAGAATCTTCCAATAATAACTACACAGCAGCATTCTGCGAAACTTCTTTCTGTTCTGTGCATTCAATAAACAGAGTTGAACCTTACTTTTGATTGAGCAGTTCTGAAACGCTGTTTCTGTATAAACTGCAAGTGGACATTCGGAGCGCTAAGGGGCCTATAGTGGAAAAAGGAATATCCTCAAATAAATACTACACAGAAGCATTCTGTGAAACTTCTTTCTGTTCTGTGCATTCAACTAACAGAGTTTAACCTTACATTTGATTGAGCTGTTCTGAAACACTCTTTCTGTAGTAACTGCAGCTGGAGAGTCAGAGCGCCAAGAGGCCTATAGTGGAAAAAGAAATATCTTCAAATAAAACTAAACAGAAGCATTCTGCGAAGCTTCTTTCCGTTCTGTGCATTCAACTAACAGAGTTTAACCTTAATTTTGATTGAGCTGTTCTGAAACACTCTTTCTGTAGAAACTGCAAGTGGACCTTCCGAGCGCTAAGTGGGCTATAGTGGAAAAAGATGTATCTTCAAATTAAAACTACACAGAAGCATTGTGCAAAACTTCTTTATGTTCTGTACATTCAAGTAAAGGAGTTAAAGCTTACTTTTGATTGAGCAGTTCTGAAACATTCTTTCTGTAGAAACTGCAAGTGGATATTCGGACCCCTAAGGGGCCAACAGTGTAAAAAGGAATATGTTGAAATAAAAACTACACAGAAGCATTGGGCGAAACTACTTTCTGTTCTGTGCACTTAACTAACAGAGTTGAAGCATACTGCCGATTGAGCAGTTCTGAAACACTCTTTCTGTAGAAACTGCAAGTGGATATTCGGACCCTTACGGGGCCAAAAGTGGAAAAAGGAATATGTTCAAATAAAAACTACACAGAAGCATTGGGCGAAACTACTTTATGTTCTGTGCACTTAACTAACAGAGTTGAAGCATACTGCCGATTGAGCAGTTATGAAACACTCTTTCTGTAGAAACTGCAAGTGGGCATTCAGAGAGCTAACGGGCCTACAGTGGAAAAAGGAACATCTTCAAGTAAAAACTATACAGAAGCATTCTGAGAAACTTCTTTCTGTTCTGTGCATTCAAATAACAGAGTTTAACCTTACTTTTGATTGTGCAGTTCTGAAACGCTGTTTCTGTATAAACTGCAAGTGGACATTCGGAGCGCTAAGGGGCCTATAGTGGAAAAAGGAATATCCTCAAATAAATACTACACAGAAGCATTCTGTGAAACTTCTTTCTGTTCTGTGCATTCAACTAACAGAGTTTAACCTTACATTTGATTGAGCTGTTCTGAAACACTCTTTCTGTAGTAACTGCAGCTGGAGAGTCAGAGCGCCAAGAGGCCTATAGTGGAAAAAGAAATATCTTCAAATAGAACTAAACAGAAGCATTCTGCGAAGCTTCTTTCCGTTCTGTGCCTTCAACTAACAGAGTTTAACCTTAATTTTGATTGAGCTGTTCTGAAACACTCTTTCTGTAGAAACTGCAAGTGGACCTTCCGAGCGCTAAGTGGGCTATAGTGGAAAAAGATGTATCTTCAAATTAAAACTACACAGAAGCATTGTGCAAAACTTCTTTATGTTCTGTACATTCAAGTATAGGAGTTAAAGCTTACTTTTGATTGAGCAGTTCTGAAACATTCTTTCTGTAGAAACTGCAAGTGGATATTCGGACCCCTAAGGGGCCAACAGTGTAAAAAGGAATATGTTCAAATAAAAACCACACAGAAACATTGTGCGAAACTACTTTCTGTTCTCTGCACTTAACTAACAGAGTTGAAGCATACTGCCGATTGAGCAGTTGTGAAACACTCTTTCTGTAGAAACTGCAAGTGGACATTCAGAGAGCTAACAGGCCTACAGTGGAAAAAGGAATATCTTCAAGTAAAAACTATACAGAAGCATTCTGAGAAACTTCTTTCTGTTCTGTGCATTCAAATAACAGAGTTTAATCTTAGTTTTGATTGAGCTGTTCTGAAACACTCTTTCTGTAGTAACTGCAATTGGAGATTCGGAGCACTAAGGGGCACACAATGGAAAAAGGAATATCTTCCAACAAAACTACACAGGAGCAGTCTGCGAAAATTCTTTCTGTTCTGTGCATTCAAGTAACAGTGTTTAACATTAATTTTGATTGAGCTGTTCTGAAACACTCTTTCTGTAGAAACTGCAAGTGTACATACGGAGCGCTAAGCGGCCTATAGTGGAAAAAGGGATATCTTCAAATAAAAACTACACAGAAGCATTGTGACAAATTACTTTCTGTTCTGTGCATTCAACTAAGAGCGTTGAACACTATATTTGATTGAGCAGTTCTGAAACTCTCTGTAGGAAGTGCAAGTCGACCTTCGGAGCACTAAGGGGCCTGTGCTGGAGAAAGTAACATCTTCAAATACAAAGTAAACAGAAGCATTCTGGGAAACTTTTTCTGTTCTGTGCATTCAACTAACGCAGTTGAAGTTTACCTTTGATTCAGCAGCTCTGAAACACTCTTTCTGTAGAAACTGCAAGTGGACATTCCTAGCGCTAAAGGGCCTATAGTGGAAAAAGGAATACCCTCAAATTAACAACTACACAGAAGCATTCTGCGAAACTTCTTTCTGTTCTGTGCATTCAACTAACGGAGTTGAAGTTTACCTTTGAGTCAGCAGCTCTGAAACACTCTTTCTGTAGAAACTGCAAGTGGACATTCCTAGCGCTAAGGGACCTAGAGTGGAAAAAGGAATATCCTCAAATAAAAACTACACAGAATCATTCTGTGAAACATCGTTCTGTTCTGTGCATTCAACTAACAGAGTTTAAACTTAATTTTGATTGAGCTGTTCTGAAACACTCTTTCTGTAGAAACTGCAAGTGGACATTCCGAGCGCTAAGTGGCCTATAGTGGAAAAAGATATATCTGCAAATTAAAACTACACAGAAGCATTGGGCAAAACTTCTTTAAGTTTTGTACATTCAAGTAAAGGAGTTAAAGCTTACTTTTAATTTAGCAGTTCGGAAACATTATTTCTGTAGAAACTGCAAGTGGACATTCGAAGCGCTAAGGGGGCTATAGTGTTAAAAGGAACATCTTCAAATAAAAACTACACGGAAGCATTGTGCGAAACTACTTTCTGTTCTGTGCATTCAACTAACAGAGTTGAAACCTATTTTGATTGAGCAGTTCTGAAACATTCTTTCGGTAGAAACTACAAGTGGACATTCCGAGAGCTAAGGGGCCTACAGTGGCAAAAGGAATATCTTCAAATAAAAACTACACAGAAGCATTCTGCGAAACTTCTTTCTGTTCTGTGCACTCAACTAACAGAGCTGAAACAAACTGTTGATAGAGCAGTTCTGAAACACTCTTTCTGTGGAAACTGCAGGTGGACATTCGTAGAGCAAAGGGGCATATAGTGGAAAAAGGAGAATCTTCCAATAAAAACTACACTGCAGCATTCTACGAAACTTCTTTCTGTTCTGTGCATTCAATTAAAAGAGTTGAAACTTACTTTTGATTGAGCAGTTGTGAAACGCTCTTTCTGTAGAAACCGCAAGTGGACTTTCCGAGCGCTAAGTGGCCTATAGTGGAAAAAGATGTATCTTCAAATTAAAACTACAGAGAAGCATTGTGCAAAACTTCTTTAAGTTCTGTACATTCAAGTAAAGGAGTTAAAGCTTACTTTTGATTGAGCAGTTCTGAAACATTCTTTCTGTAGAAACTGCAAGTGGATATTCGGACCCCTAAGGGGCCAACAGTGGAAAAAGGAATATGTTCAAATAAAAACTACACCGAAGCACTGTGCGAAACTACTTTCTGTTCTGTGCACTCAACTAAAAGAGTTGAAGCATACTGCCGATTGAGCAGTTCTGAAACACTCTTTCTGTAGAAACTGCAAGTGGACATTCAGAGAGCTAACGGGCCTACAGTGGAAAAAGGAATATCTTCAAGTAAAAACTATACAGAAGCATTCTGAGAAACTTCTTTCTGTTCTGTGCATTCAAATAACAGAGTTTAATCTTACTTTTGATTGAGCTGTTCTGAAACACTCTTTCTGTAGTAACTGCAATTGGAGATTCGGAGCACTAAGGGGGACATAATGGAAAAAGGAATATCTTCCAACAAAACTACACAGGAGCAGTCTGCGAAACTTCTTTCTGTTCTGTGCATTCAAGTAACAGTGTTTAACATTAATTTTGATTGAGCTGTTCTGAAACACTCTTTCTGTAGAAACTGCAAGTGTACATACGGAGCGCTAAGCGGCCTATAGTGGAAAAAGGGATATCTTCAAATAAAAACTACACAGAAGCATTGTGCCAAATTACTTTCTGTTCTGTGCATTCAACTAAGAGCGTTGAACACTATATTTGATTGAGCAGTTCTGAAACTCTCTGTAGGAAGTGCAAGTCGACATTCGGAGCACAAAGGGGCCTGTGCTGGAGAAAGTAACATCTTCAAATACAAAGTAAACAGAAGCATTCTGGGAAACTTTTTCTGTTCTGTGCATTCAACTAACGCAGTTGAAGTTTACCTTTGATTCAGCAGCTCTGTAACACTCTTTCTGTAGAAACTGCAAGTGGACATTCCTAGCGCTAAAGGGCCTATAGTGGAAAAAGGAATACCCTCAAATTAACAACTACACAGAAGCATTCTGCGAAACTTCTTTCTGTTCTGTGCATTCAACTAACGGAGTTGAAGTTTACCTTTGAGTCAGCAGCTCTGAAACACTCTTTCTGTAGAAACTGCAAGTGGACATTCCTAGGGCTAAGGGACCTAGAGTGGAAAAAGGAATATCCTCAAATAAAAACTACACAGAATCATTCTGTGAAGCATCGTTCTGTTCTGTGCATTCAACTAACAGAGTTTAAACTTAATTTTGATTGAGCTGTTCTGAAACACTCTTTCTGTAGAAACTGCAAGTGGACATTCCGAGCGCTAAGTGGCCTATAGTGGAAAAAGATATATCTGCAAATTAAAACTACACAGAAGCATTGGGCAAAACTTCTTTAAGTTCTGTACATTCAAGTAAAGGAGTTAAAGGTTACTTTTAATTTAGCAGTTCGGAAACATTATTTCTGTAGAAACTGCAAGTGGACATTCGAAGCGCTAAGGGGGCTATAGTGTTAAAAGGAACATCTTCAAATAAAAACTACACGGAAGCATTGTGCGAAACTACTTTCTGTTCTGTGCATTCAACTAACAGAGTTGAAACCTATTTTGATTGAGCAGTTCTGAAACATTCTTTCTGTAGAAACTACAAGTGGAAATTCAGAGAGCTAAGGGGCCTACAGTGGCAAAAGGAATATCTTCAAATAAAAACTACACAGAAGCATTCTGCGAAACTTCTTTCTGTTCTGTGCACTCAACTAACAGAGTTGAAACCAACTGTTGATAGAGCAGTTCTGAACCACTCTTTCTGTGGAAACTGAGGGTGTACATTTGTAGAGCAAAGGGGCATATAGTGGAAAAAGGAGAATCTTCCAATAAAAACTACACAGCAGCATTCTACGAAACTTCTTTCTGTTCTGTGCATTCAATTAAATGAGTTGAACCTTAATTTTGATTGAGCAGTTGTGAAACGCTCTTTCTGTAGAAACTGCAAGTGGACCTTCCGAGCGCTAAGTGGACTATAGTGGAATAAGATGTATCTTCAAATTAAAACTACAGAGAAGAATTGTGCAAAACTTCTTTAAGTTCTGTACATTCAAGTAAAGGAGTTAAAGCTTACTTTTGATTGAGCAGTTCTGAAACATTCTTTCTGTAGAAACTGCAAGTGGATATTCGGACCCCTAAGGGGCCAACAGTGGATAAAGGAATATGTTCAAATAAAAACTACACAGAAGCATTGTGCGAAACTACTTTCTGTTCTGTGCACTCAACTTACAGAGTTGAAGTATACTGTTGTTTGAGCAGTTCTGAAACACTCTTTCTGTTGAAACTGCAAGTGGACAATCTTAGAGCAAAGGGGCATATAGTGGAAAAAGGAGAATCTTCCAATAATAACTACACAGCAGCATTCTGCGAAACTTCTTTCTGTTCTGTGCATTCAATAAACAGAGTTGAACCTTACTTTTGATTGAGCAGTTCTGAAACGCTGTTTCTGTATAAACTGCAAGTGGACATTCGGAGCGCTAAGGGGCCTATAGTGGAAAAAGGAATATCCTCAAATAAATACTACACAGAAGCATTCTGTGAAACTTCTTTCTGTTCTGTGCATTCAACTAACAGAGTTTAACCTTACATTTGATTGAGCTGTTCTGAAACACTCTTTCTGTAGTAACTGCAGCTGGAGAGTCAGAGCGCCAAGAGGCCTATAGTGGAAAAAGAAATATCTTCAAATAAAACTAAACAGAAGCATTCTGCGAAGCTTCTTTCCGTTCTGTGCATTCAACTAACAGAGTTTAACCTTAATTTTGATTGAGCTGTTCTGAAACACTCTTTCTGTAGAAACTGCAAGTGGACCTTCCGAGCGCTAAGTGGGCTATAGTGGAAAAAGATGTATCTTCAAATTAAAACTACACAGAAGCATTGTGCAAAACTTCTTTATGTTCTGTACATTCAAGTAAAGGAGTTAAAGCTTACTTTTGATTGAGCAGTTCTGAAACATTCTTTCTGTAGAAACTGCAAGTGGATATTCGGACCCCTAAGGGGCCAACAGTGTAAAAAGGAATATGTTGAAATAAAAACTACACAGAAGCATTGGGCGAAACTACTTTCTGTTCTGTGCACTTAACTAACAGAGTTGAAGCATACTGCCGATTGAGCAGTTCTGAAACACTCTTTCTGTAGAAACTGCAAGTGGATATTCGGACCCTTACGGGGCCAAAAGTGGAAAAAGGAATATGTTCAAATAAAAACTACACAGAAGCATTGGGCGAAACTACTTTATGTTCTGTGCACTTAACTAACAGAGTTGAAGCATACTGCCGATTGAGCAGTTATGAAACACTCTTTCTGTAGAAACTGCAAGTGGGCATTCAGAGAGCTAACGGGCCTACAGTGGAAAAAGGAACATCTTCAAGTAAAAACTATACAGAAGCATTCTGAGAAACTTCTTTCTGTTCTGTGCATTCAAATAACAGAGTTTAACCTTACTTTTGATTGAGCAGTTCTGAAACGCTGTTTCTGTATAAACTGCAAGTGGACATTCGGAGCGCTAAGGGGCCTATAGTGGAAAAAGGAATATCCTCAAATAAATACTACACAGAAGCATTCTGTGAAACTTCTTTCTGTTCTGTGCATTCAACTAACAGAGTTTAACCTTACATTTGATTGAGCTGTTCTGAAACACTCTTTCTGTAGTAACTGCAGCTGGAGAGTCAGAGCGCCAAGAGGCCTATAGTGGAAAAAGAAATATCTTCAAATAGAACTAAACAGAAGCATTCTGCGAAGCTTCTTTCCGTTCTGTGCCTTCAACTAACAGAGTTTAACCTTAATTTTGATTGAGCTGTTCTGAAACACTCTTTCTGTAGAAACTGCAAGTGGACCTTCCGAGCGCTAAGTGGGCTATAGTGGAAAAAGATGTATCTTCAAATTAAAACTACACAGAAGCATTGTGCAAAACTTCTTTATGTTCTGTACATTCAAGTATAGGAGTTAAAGCTTACTTTTGATTGAGCAGTTCTGAAACATTCTTTCTGTAGAAACTGCAAGTGGATATTCGGACCCCTAAGGGGCCAACAGTGTAAAAAGGAATATGTTCAAATAAAAACCACACAGAAACATTGTGCGAAACTACTTTCTGTTCTCTGCACTTAACTAACAGAGTTGAAGCATACTGCCGATTGAGCAGTTGTGAAACACTCTTTCTGTAGAAACTGCAAGTGGACATTCAGAGAGCTAACAGGCCTACAGTGGAAAAAGGAATATCTTCAAGTAAAAACTATACAGAAGCATTCTGAGAAACTTCTTTCTGTTCTGTGCATTCAAATAACAGAGTTTAATCTTAGTTTTGATTGAGCTGTTCTGAAACACTCTTTCTGTAGTAACTGCAATTGGAGATTCGGAGCACTAAGGGGCACACAATGGAAAAAGGAATATCTTCCAACAAAACTACACAGGAGCAGTCTGCGAAAATTCTTTCTGTTCTGTGCATTCAAGTAACAGTGTTTAACATTAATTTTGATTGAGCTGTTCTGAAACACTCTTTCTGTAGAAACTGCAAGTGTACATACGGAGCGCTAAGCGGCCTATAGTGGAAAAAGGGATATCTTCAAATAAAAACTACACAGAAGCATTGTGACAAATTACTTTCTGTTCTGTGCATTCAACTAAGAGCGTTGAACACTATATTTGATTGAGCAGTTCTGAAACTCTCTGTAGGAAGTGCAAGTCGACCTTCGGAGCACTAAGGGGCCTGTGCTGGAGAAAGTAACATCTTCAAATACAAAGTAAACAGAAGCATTCTGGGAAACTTTTTCTGTTCTGTGCATTCAACTAACGCAGTTGAAGTTTACCTTTGATTCAGCAGCTCTGAAACACTCTTTCTGTAGAAACTGCAAGTGGACATTCCTAGCGCTAAAGGGCCTATAGTGGAAAAAGGAATACCCTCAAATTAACAACTACACAGAAGCATTCTGCGAAACTTCTTTCTGTTCTGTGCATTCAACTAACGGAGTTGAAGTTTACCTTTGAGTCAGCAGCTCTGAAACACTCTTTCTGTAGAAACTGCAAGTGGACATTCCTAGCGCTAAGGGACCTAGAGTGGAAAAAGGAATATCCTCAAATAAAAACTACACAGAATCATTCTGTGAAACATCGTTCTGTTCTGTGCATTCAACTAACAGAGTTTAAACTTAATTTTGATTGAGCTGTTCTGAAACACTCTTTCTGTAGAAACTGCAAGTGGACATTCCGAGCGCTAAGTGGCCTATAGTGGAAAAAGATATATCTGCAAATTAAAACTACACAGAAGCATTGGGCAAAACTTCTTTAAGTTTTGTACATTCAAGTAAAGGAGTTAAAGCTTACTTTTAATTTAGCAGTTCGGAAACATTATTTCTGTAGAAACTGCAAGTGGACATTCGAAGCGCTAAGGGGGCTATAGTGTTAAAAGGAACATCTTCAAATAAAAACTACACGGAAGCATTGTGCGAAACTACTTTCTGTTCTGTGCATTCAACTAACAGAGTTGAAACCTATTTTGATTGAGCAGTTCTGAAACATTCTTTCGGTAGAAACTACAAGTGGACATTCCGAGAGCTAAGGGGCCTACAGTGGCAAAAGGAATATCTTCAAATAAAAACTACACAGAAGCATTCTGCGAAACTTCTTTCTGTTCTGTGCACTCAACTAACAGAGCTGAAACAAACTGTTGATAGAGCAGTTCTGAAACACTCTTTCTGTGGAAACTGCAGGTGGACATTCGTAGAGCAAAGGGGCATATAGTGGAAAAAGGAGAATCTTCCAATAAAAACTACACTGCAGCATTCTACGAAACTTCTTTCTGTTCTGTGCATTCAATTAAAAGAGTTGAAACTTACTTTTGATTGAGCAGTTGTGAAACGCTCTTTCTGTAGAAACCGCAAGTGGACTTTCCGAGCGCTAAGTGGCCTATAGTGGAAAAAGATGTATCTTCAAATTAAAACTACAGAGAAGCATTGTGCAAAACTTCTTTAAGTTCTGTACATTCAAGTAAAGGAGTTAAAGCTTACTTTTGATTGAGCAGTTCTGAAACATTCTTTCTGTAGAAACTGCAAGTGGATATTCGGACCCCTAAGGGGCCAACAGTGGAAAAAGGAATATGTTCAAATAAAAACTACACCGAAGCACTGTGCGAAACTACTTTCTGTTCTGTGCACTCAACTAAAAGAGTTGAAGCATACTGCCGATTGAGCAGTTCTGAAACACTCTTTCTGTAGAAACTGCAAGTGGACATTCAGAGAGCTAACGGGCCTACAGTGGAAAAAGGAATATCTTCAAGTAAAAACTATACAGAAGCATTCTGAGAAACTTCTTTCTGTTCTGTGCATTCAAATAACAGAGTTTAATCTTACTTTTGATTGAGCTGTTCTGAAACACTCTTTCTGTAGTAACTGCAATTGGAGATTCGGAGCACTAAGGGGGACATAATGGAAAAAGGAATATCTTCCAACAAAACTACACAGGAGCAGTCTGCGAAACTTCTTTCTGTTCTGTGCATTCAAGTAACAGTGTTTAACATTAATTTTGATTGAGCTGTTCTGAAACACTCTTTCTGTAGAAACTGCAAGTGTACATACGGAGCGCTAAGCGGCCTATAGTGGAAAAAGGGATATCTTCAAATAAAAACTACACAGAAGCATTGTGCCAAATTACTTTCTGTTCTGTGCATTCAACTAAGAGCGTTGAACACTATATTTGATTGAGCAGTTCTGAAACTCTCTGTAGGAAGTGCAAGTCGACATTCGGAGCACAAAGGGGCCTGTGCTGGAGAAAGTAACATCTTCAAATACAAAGTAAACAGAAGCATTCTGGGAAACTTTTTCTGTTCTGTGCATTCAACTAACGCAGTTGAAGTTTACCTTTGATTCAGCAGCTCTGTAACACTCTTTCTGTAGAAACTGCAAGTGGACATTCCTAGCGCTAAAGGGCCTATAGTGGAAAAAGGAATACCCTCAAATTAACAACTACACAGAAGCATTCTGCGAAACTTCTTTCTGTTCTGTGCATTCAACTAACGGAGTTGAAGTTTACCTTTGAGTCAGCAGCTCTGAAACACTCTTTCTGTAGAAACTGCAAGTGGACATTCCTAGGGCTAAGGGACCTAGAGTGGAAAAAGGAATATCCTCAAATAAAAACTACACAGAATCATTCTGTGAAGCATCGTTCTGTTCTGTGCATTCAACTAACAGAGTTTAAACTTAATTTTGATTGAGCTGTTCTGAAACACTCTTTCTGTAGAAACTGCAAGTGGACATTCCGAGCGCTAAGTGGCCTATAGTGGAAAAAGATATATCTGCAAATTAAAACTACACAGAAGCATTGGGCAAAACTTCTTTAAGTTCTGTACATTCAAGTAAAGGAGTTAAAGGTTACTTTTAATTTAGCAGTTCGGAAACATTATTTCTGTAGAAACTGCAAGTGGACATTCGAAGCGCTAAGGGGGCTATAGTGTTAAAAGGAACATCTTCAAATAAAAACTACACGGAAGCATTGTGCGAAACTACTTTCTGTTCTGTGCATTCAACTAACAGAGTTGAAACCTATTTTGATTGAGCAGTTCTGAAACATTCTTTCTGTAGAAACTACAAGTGGAAATTCAGAGAGCTAAGGGGCCTACAGTGGCAAAAGGAATATCTTCAAATAAAAACTACACAGAAGCATTCTGCGAAACTTCTTTCTGTTCTGTGCACTCAACTAACAGAGTTGAAACCAACTGTTGATAGAGCAGTTCTGAACCACTCTTTCTGTGGAAACTGAGGGTGTACATTTGTAGAGCAAAGGGGCATATAGTGGAAAAAGGAGAATCTTCCAATAAAAACTACACAGCAGCATTCTACGAAACTTCTTTCTGTTCTGTGCATTCAATTAAATGAGTTGAACCTTAATTTTGATTGAGCAGTTGTGAAACGCTCTTTCTGTAGAAACTGCAAGTGGACCTTCCGAGCGCTAAGTGGACTATAGTGGAATAAGATGTATCTTCAAATTAAAACTACAGAGAAGAATTGTGCAAAACTTCTTTAAGTTCTGTACATTCAAGTAAAGGAGTTAAAGCTTACTTTTGATTGAGCAGTTCTGAAACATTCTTTCTGTAGAAACTGCAAGTGGATATTCGGACCCCTAAGGGGCCAACAGTGGATAAAGGAATATGTTCAAATAAAAACTACACAGAAGCATTGTGCGAAACTACTTTCTGTTCTGTGCACTCAACTTACAGAGTTGAAGTATACTGTTGTTTGAGCAGTTCTGAAACACTCTTTCTGTTGAAACTGCAAGTGGACAATCTTAGAGCAAAGGGGCATATAGTGGAAAAAGGAGAATCTTCCAATAATAACTACACAGCAGCATTCTGCGAAACTTCTTTCTGTTCTGTGCATTCAATAAACAGAGTTGAACCTTACTTTTGATTGAGCAGTTCTGAAACGCTGTTTCTGTATAAACTGCAAGTGGACATTCGGAGCGCTAAGGGGCCTATAGTGGAAAAAGGAATATCCTCAAATAAATACTACACAGAAGCATTCTGTGAAACTTCTTTCTGTTCTGTGCATTCAACTAACAGAGTTTAACCTTACATTTGATTGAGCTGTTCTGAAACACTCTTTCTGTAGTAACTGCAGCTGGAGAGTCAGAGCGCCAAGAGGCCTATAGTGGAAAAAGAAATATCTTCAAATAAAACTAAACAGAAGCATTCTGCGAAGCTTCTTTCCGTTCTGTGCATTCAACTAACAGAGTTTAACCTTAATTTTGATTGAGCTGTTCTGAAACACTCTTTCTGTAGAAACTGCAAGTGGACCTTCCGAGCGCTAAGTGGGCTATAGTGGAAAAAGATGTATCTTCAAATTAAAACTACACAGAAGCATTGTGCAAAACTTCTTTATGTTCTGTACATTCAAGTAAAGGAGTTAAAGCTTACTTTTGATTGAGCAGTTCTGAAACATTCTTTCTGTAGAAACTGCAAGTGGATATTCGGACCCCTAAGGGGCCAACAGTGTAAAAAGGAATATGTTGAAATAAAAACTACACAGAAGCATTGGGCGAAACTACTTTCTGTTCTGTGCACTTAACTAACAGAGTTGAAGCATACTGCCGATTGAGCAGTTCTGAAACACTCTTTCTGTAGAAACTGCAAGTGGATATTCGGACCCTTACGGGGCCAAAAGTGGAAAAAGGAATATGTTCAAATAAAAACTACACAGAAGCATTGGGCGAAACTACTTTATGTTCTGTGCACTTAACTAACAGAGTTGAAGCATACTGCCGATTGAGCAGTTATGAAACACTCTTTCTGTAGAAACTGCAAGTGGGCATTCAGAGAGCTAACGGGCCTACAGTGGAAAAAGGAACATCTTCAAGTAAAAACTATACAGAAGCATTCTGAGAAACTTCTTTCTGTTCTGTGCATTCAAATAACAGAGTTTAACCTTACTTTTGATTGAGCAGTTCTGAAACGCTGTTTCTGTATAAACTGCAAGTGGACATTCGGAGCGCTAAGGGGCCTATAGTGGAAAAAGGAATATCCTCAAATAAATACTACACAGAAGCATTCTGTGAAACTTCTTTCTGTTCTGTGCATTCAACTAACAGAGTTTAACCTTACATTTGATTGAGCTGTTCTGAAACACTCTTTCTGTAGTAACTGCAGCTGGAGAGTCAGAGCGCCAAGAGGCCTATAGTGGAAAAAGAAATATCTTCAAATAGAACTAAACAGAAGCATTCTGCGAAGCTTCTTTCCGTTCTGTGCCTTCAACTAACAGAGTTTAACCTTAATTTTGATTGAGCTGTTCTGAAACACTCTTTCTGTAGAAACTGCAAGTGGACCTTCCGAGCGCTAAGTGGGCTATAGTGGAAAAAGATGTATCTTCAAATTAAAACTACACAGAAGCATTGTGCAAAACTTCTTTATGTTCTGTACATTCAAGTATAGGAGTTAAAGCTTACTTTTGATTGAGCAGTTCTGAAACATTCTTTCTGTAGAAACTGCAAGTGGATATTCGGACCCCTAAGGGGCCAACAGTGTAAAAAGGAATATGTTCAAATAAAAACCACACAGAAACATTGTGCGAAACTACTTTCTGTTCTCTGCACTTAACTAACAGAGTTGAAGCATACTGCCGATTGAGCAGTTGTGAAACACTCTTTCTGTAGAAACTGCAAGTGGACATTCAGAGAGCTAACAGGCCTACAGTGGAAAAAGGAATATCTTCAAGTAAAAACTATACAGAAGCATTCTGAGAAACTTCTTTCTGTTCTGTGCATTCAAATAACAGAGTTTAATCTTAGTTTTGATTGAGCTGTTCTGAAACACTCTTTCTGTAGTAACTGCAATTGGAGATTCGGAGCACTAAGGGGCACACAATGGAAAAAGGAATATCTTCCAACAAAACTACACAGGAGCAGTCTGCGAAAATTCTTTCTGTTCTGTGCATTCAAGTAACAGTGTTTAACATTAATTTTGATTGAGCTGTTCTGAAACACTCTTTCTG
The DNA here is from genome assembly GCF_028878055.3 of Symphalangus syndactylus. Taxonomy (NCBI): domain Eukaryota; kingdom Metazoa; phylum Chordata; class Mammalia; order Primates; family Hylobatidae; genus Symphalangus; species Symphalangus syndactylus. Next base: position 50,905,226 of record NC_072440.2, read on the forward strand.
TAGAAACTGCAAGTGTACATACGGAGCGCTAAGCGGCCTATAGTGGAAAAAGGGATATCTTCAAATAAAAACTACACAGAAGCATTGTGACAAATTACTTTCTGTTCTGTGCATTCAACTAAGAGCGTTGAACACTATATTTGATTGAGCAGTTCTGAAACTCTCTGTAGGAAGTGCAAGTCGACCTTCGGAGCACTAAGGGGCCTGTGCTGGAGAAAGTAACATCTTCAAATACAAAGTAAACAGAAGCATTCTGGGAAACTTTTTCTGTTCTGTGCATTCAACTAACGCAGTTGAAGTTTACCTTTGATTCAGCAGCTCTGAAACACTCTTTCTGTAGAAACTGCAAGTGGACATTCCTAGCGCTAAAGGGCCTATAGTGGAAAAAGGAATACCCTCAAATTAACAACTACACAGAAGCATTCTGCGAAACTTCTTTCTGTTCTGTGCATTCAACTAACGGAGTTGAAGTTTACCTTTGAGTCAGCAGCTCTGAAACACTCTTTCTGTAGAAACTGCAAGTGGACATTCCTAGCGCTAAGGGACCTAGAGTGGAAAAAGGAATATCCTCAAATAAAAACTACACAGAATCATTCTGTGAAACATCGTTCTGTTCTGTGCATTCAACTAACAGAGTTTAAACTTAATTTTGATTGAGCTGTTCTGAAACACTCTTTCTGTAGAAACTGCAAGTGGACATTCCGAGCGCTAAGTGGCCTATAGTGGAAAAAGATATATCTGCAAATTAAAACTACACAGAAGCATTGGGCAAAACTTCTTTAAGTTTTGTACATTCAAGTAAAGGAGTTAAAGCTTACTTTTAATTTAGCAGTTCGGAAACATTATTTCTGTAGAAACTGCAAGTGGACATTCGAAGCGCTAAGGGGGCTATAGTGTTAAAAGGAACATCTTCAAATAAAAACTACACGGAAGCATTGTGCGAAACTACTTTCTGTTCTGTGCATTCAACTAACAGAGTTGAAACCTATTTTGATTGAGCAGTTCTGAAACATTCTTTCTGTAGAAACTACAAGTGGACATTCAGAGAGCTAAGGGGCCTAGAGTGGCAAAAGGAATATCTTCAAATAAAAACTACACAGAAGCATTCTGCGAAACTTCTTTCTGTTCTGTGCACTCAACTAACAGAGTTGAAACCAACTGTTGATAGAGCAGTTCTGAAACACTCTTTCTGTGGAAACTGAGGGTGTACATTTGTAGAGCAAAGGGGCATATAGTGGAAAAAGGAGAATCTTCCAATAAAAACTACACAGCAGCATTCTACGAAACTTCTTTCTGTTCTGTGCATTCAATTAAATGAGTTGAACCTTACTTTTGATTGAGCAGTTGTGAAACGCTCTTTCTGTAGAAACTGCAAGTGGACCTTCCGAGCGCTAAGTGGACTATAGTGGAATAAGATGTATCTTCAAATTAAAACTACAGAGAAGCATTGTGCAAAACTTCTTTAAGTTCTGTACATTCAAGTAAAGGAGTTAAAGCTTACTTTTGATTGAGCAGTTCTGAAACATTCTTTCTGTAGAAACTGCAAGTGGATATTCGGACCCCTAAGGGGCCAACAGTGGATAAAGGAATATGTTCAAATAAAAACTACACAGAAGCATTGGGCGAAACTACTTACTGTTCTGTGCACTTAACTAACAGAGTTGAAGCATACTGCCGATTGAGCAGTTATGAAACACTCTTTCTGTAGAAACTGCAAGTGGGCATTCAGAGAGCTAACGGGCCTACAGTGGAAAAAGGAACATCTTCAAGTAAAAACTATACAGAAGCATTCTGAGAAACTTCTTTCTGTTCTGTGCATTCAAATAACAGAGTTTAACCTTAATTTTGATTGAGCTGTTCTGAAACACTCTTTCTGTAGAAACTGCAAGTGGACCTTCCGAGTGCTAAGTGGGCTATAGTGGAAAAAGATGTATCTTCAAATTAAAACTACACAGAAGCATTGTGCAAAACTTCTTTATGTTCTGTACATTCAAGTAAAGGAGTTAAAGCTTACTTTTGATTGAGCAGTTCTGAAACATTCTTTCTGTAGAAACTGCAAGTGGATATTCGGACCCCTAAGGGGCCAACAGTGTAAAAAGGAATATGTTCAAATAAAAACTACACAGAAGCATTGGGCGAAACTACTTTCTGTTCTGTGCACTTAACTAACAGAGTTGAAGCATACTGCCGATTGAGCAGTTCTGAAACACTCTTTCTAACTGCAAGTGGGCATTCAGAGAGCTAACGGGCCTACATTGGAAAAAGGAATATCTTCAAGTAAAAACTATACAGAAGCATTCTGAGAAACTTCTTTCTGTTCTGTGCATTCAAATAACAGAGTTTAACCTTACTTTTGATTGAGCTGTTCTGAAACACTCTTTCTGTAATAACTGCAATTGGAGATTCGCAGCACTAAAGGGCATATAGGGGAAAAAGGAATATCTTCCAACAAAACTACACAGGAGCCGTCTGCGAAACTTCTTTCTGTTCTGTGCATTCAAGTAACAGTGTTTAACATTAATTTTGATTGATCTGTTCTGAAACACTCTTTCTGTAGAAACTGCAAGTGGACATATGGAGCGCTAAGCGGCCTATAGTGGAAAAAGGAATATCTTCAAATAAAAACTACACAGAAGCATTGTGCCAATTTACTTTCTGTTCTGTGCATTCAACTAAGAGCGTTGAACACTATATTTGATTGAGCAGTTCTGAAACTCTCTTTCTGTAGGAAGTGCAAGTCGACATTCGGAGCACTAAATAACGTCTTCAAATAGAAAGTAAAGAGAAGCATTCTGGGAAACTTTGTTCTGTGCATTCAACTAACGGAGTTGAAGTTTACCTTTGATTCAGCAGCTCTGAAACACTCTTTCTGTAGAAATTGCAAGTGGACATTCCTAGCGCTAAAGGGCCTATAGTGGAAAAAGGAATATCCTCAAATTAACAACTACACAGAAGCATTCTGCGAAACTTCTTTCTGTTCTGTGCATTCAACTAACGGAGTTGAAGTTCACCTTTGAGTCAGCAGCTCTGAAACACTCTTTCTGTAGAAACTGCAAGTGGACATCCCTAGCGCTAAGGGACCTATAGTGGAAAAAGGAATATCCTCAAATAAAAACTACACAGAATCATTCTGTGAAACATCGTTCTTTTCTGTGCATTCAACTAACAGAGTTTAAACTTAATTTTGATTGAGCTGTTCTGAAACACTCTTTCTGTAGAAACTGCAAGTGGACATTCCGAGCGCTAAGTGGCCTATAGTGGAAAAAGATATATCTGCAAATTAAAACTACACAGAAGCATTGCGCAAAACTTCTTTATGTTCTGTACATTCAACTAAAGGAGTTAAAGCTTACTTTTAATTTAGCAGTTCGGAAACATTCTTTCTGTAGAAACTGCAAGTGGACATTCGAAGCGCTAAGGGGGCTATAGTGTTAAAAGGAACATCTTCAAATAAAAACTACACGGAAGCATTGTGCGAAACTACTTTCTGTTCTGTGCATTCAACTAACAGAGTTGAAACGTACTTTTGATTGAGCAGTTCTGAAACATTCTTTCTGTAGAAACTGCAAGTGGATAACCGGACCCCTAAGGGGCCAACAGTGTAAAAAGGAATATGTTCCAATAAAAACTACACAGAAGCATTGTGCGAAACTACTTTCTGTTCTGTGCACTTAACTAACAGAATTGAAGCATACTGCCGATTGAGCAGTTCTGAAACACTCTTTCTGTAGAAACTGCAAGTGGGCATTCAGAGAGCTAACGGGCCTACAGTGGAAAAAGGAATATCTTCAAGTAAAAACTATACAGAAGCATTCTGAGAAACTTCTTTCTGTTCTGTGCATTCAAATAACAGAGTTTAACCTTACTTTTGATTGAGCTGTTCTGAAACACTCTTTCTGTAATAACTGCAAGAGACATATTGAGCGCTAAGTGGCCTATAGTGGAAAAAGATATATCTGCAAATTAAAACTACACAGAAGCATTGGGCAAAACTTCTTTATGTTCTGTACATTCAACTAAAGGAGTTAAAGCTCACCTTTGATTTAGCAGTTCGGAAACATTCTTTCTGTAGAAACTGCAAGTGGACATTCGAAGCGCTAAGGGGGCTATAGTGTTAAAAGGAACATCTTCAAATAAAAACTACACGGAAGCATTGTGCGAAACTACTTTCTGTTCTGTGCATTCAACTAACAGAGTTGAAACCTACTTTTGATTGAGCAGTTCTGAAACATTCTTTCTGTAGAAAATACAAGTGGACATTCAGAGAGCTAAGGGGCCTACAGTGGCAAAAGGAATATCTTCAAATAAAAACTACACAGAAGCATTCTGCGAAACTTCTTTCTGTTCTGTGCACTCAACTATCAGAGCTGAAACAAACTGTTGATAGAGCAGTTCTGAAACACTCTTTCTGTGGAAACTGCAGGTGGACATTCGTAGAGCAAAGGGGCATATAGTGGAAAAAGGAGAATCTTCCAATAAAAACTACACAGCAGCATTCTGCGAAACTTCTTTCTGTTCTGTGCATTCAATTAAAAGAGTTGAACCTTACTTTTGATTGAGCAGTTCTGAAACGCTCTTTCTGTAGAAACTGCAAGTGGACATTCGGAGCGCTAAGGGCCTATAGTGGAAAAAGGAATATCCTCAAATAAATACTACACAGAAGCATTCTGTGAAACTTCTTTCTGTTCTGTGCATTCAACAAACAGAGTTTAACCTTACATTTGATTGAGCTGTTCTGAAACACTCTTTCTGTAGTAACTGCAGCTGGAGAGTCAGAGTGCCAAGAGGCCTATAGTGGAAAAAGAAATATCTTCAAATAAAACTACACAGAAGCATTCTGCGAAGCTTCTTTCTGTTCTGTGCATTCAACTAACAGAGTTTAACCTTAATTTTGATTGAGCTGTTCTGAAACACTCTTTCTGTAGAAACTGCAAGTGGACCTTCCGAGCGCTAAGTGGGCTATAGTGGAAAAAGATGTATCTTCAAATTAAAAATACACAGAAGCATTGTGCAAAACTTCTTTATGTTCTGTACATTCAAGTAAAGGAGTTAAAGCTTACTTTTGATTGAGCAGTTCTGAAACATTCTTTCTGTAGAAACTGCAAGTGGATATTCGGACCCCTAAGGGGCCAACAGTGTAAAAAGGAATATGTTCAAATAAAAACTACACAGAAGCATTGTGCGAAACTACTTTCTGTTCTGTGCACTCAACTAACAGAGTTGAAGTATACTGTTGTTTGAGCAGTTCTGAAACACTCTTTCTGTTGAAACTGCAAGTGGACAATCTTAGAGCAAAGGGGCATATAGTGGAAAAAGGAGAATCTTCCAATAATAACTACACAGCAGCATTCTGCGAAACTTCTTTCTGTTCTGTGCATTCAATAAACAGAGTTGAACCTTACTTTTGATTGAGCAGTTCTGAAACGCTGTTTCTGTAGAAACTGCAAGTGGACATTCGGAGCGCTAAGGGGCCTATAGTGGAAAAAGGAATATCCTCAAATAAATACTACACAGAAGCATTCTGTGAAACTTCTTTCTGTTCTGTGCATTCAACTAACAGAGTTTAACCTTACATTTGATTGAGCTGTTCTGAAACACTCTTTCTGTAGTAACTGCAGCTGGAGAGTCAGAGCGCCAAGAGGCCTATAGTGGAAAAAGAAATATCTTCAAATAAAACTAAACAGAAGCATTCTGCGAAGCTTCTTTCCGTTCTGTGCATTCAACTAACAGAGTTTATCCTTAATTTTGATTGAGCTGTTCTGAAACACTCTTTCTGTAGAAACTGCAAGTGGACCTTCCGAGCGCTAAGTGGGCTATAGTGGAAAAAGATGTATCTTCAAATTAAAACTACACAGAAGCATTGTGCAAAACTTCTTTATGTTCTGTACATTCAAGTAAAGGAGTTAAAGCTTACTTTTGATTGAGCAGTTCTGAAACATTCTTTCTGTAGAAACTGCAAGTGGATATTCGGACCCCTAAGGGGCCAACAGTGTAAAAAGGAATATGTTCAAATAAAAACTACACAGAAGCATTGGGCGAAACTACTTTCTGTTCTGTGCACTTAACTAACCGAGTTGAAGCATACTGCCGATTGAGCAGTTCTGAAACACTCTTTCTGTAGAAACTGCAAGTGGACATTCAGAGAGCTAACGGGCCTACAGTGGAAAAAGGAATATCTTCAAGTAAAAACTATACAGAAGCATTCTGAGAAACTTCTTTCTGTTCTGTGCATTCAAATAACAGAGTTTAACCTTACTTTTGATTGAGCTGTTCTGAAACACTCTTTCTGTAATAACTGCAAGTGGACATATGGAGCGCTAAGTGGCCTAGAGTGGAAAAAGATATATCTGCCAATTATAACTACACAGAAGCATTGGGCAAAACTTCTTTATGTTCTGTACATTCAACTAAAGGAGTTAAAGCTTACTTTTGATTTAGCAGTTCGGAAACATTCTTTCTGTAGAAACTGCAAGTGGACATTCGAAGCGCTAAGGGGGCTATAGTGTTAAAAGGAACATCTCCAAATAAAAACTAAACGGAAGCATTGTGCGAAACTACTTTCTGTTCTGTGCATTCAACTAACAGAGTTGAAACCTACTTTTGATTGAGCAGTTCTGAAACATTCTTTCTGTAGAAAATAAAAGTGGACATTCCGAGAGCTAAGGGGCCTACAGTGGCAAAAGGAATATCTTCAAATAAAAACTACACAGAAGCATTCTGCGAAACTTCTTTCTGTTCTGTGCACTCAACTAACAGAGCTGAAACAAACTGTTGATAGAGCAGTTCTGAAACACTCTTTCTGTGGAAACGGCAGGTGGACATTCGTAGAGCAAAGGGGCATATAGTGGAAAAAGGAGAATCTTCCAATAAAAACTACACAGCAGCATTCTACGAAACTTCTTTCTGTTCTGTGCATTCAATTAAAAGAGTTGAACCTTACTTTTGATTGAGCAGTTGTGAAACGATCTTTCTGTAGAAACCGCAAGTGGACTTTCCGAGCGCTAAGTGGCCTATAGTGGAAAAAGATGTATCTTCAAATTAAAACTACAGAGAAGCATTGCGCAAAACTTCAAGTTCTGTACATCCAAGTAAAGGAGTTAAAGCTTACTTTTGATTGAGCAGTTCTGAAACATTCTTTCTGTAGAAACTGCAAGTGGATATTCGGACCCCTAAGGGGCCAACAGTGGAAAAAGGAATATGTTCAAATAAAAACTACACAGAAGCATTGTGCGAAACTACTTTCTGTTCTGTGCACTCAACTAACAGAGTTGAAGCATACTGCCGATTGAGCAGTTCTGAAACACTCTTTCTGTAGAAACTGCAAGTGGACATTCAGAGAGCTAACGAGCCTACAGTGGAAAAAGGAATATCTTCAAGTAAAAACTATACAGAAGCATTCTGAGAAACTTCTTTCTGTTCTGTGCATTCAAATAACAGAGTTTAATCTTACTTTTGATTGAGCTGTTCTGAAACACTCTTTCTGTAGAAACTGCAAGTGGACCTTCCGAGCGCTAAGTGGACTATAGTGGAATAAGATGTATTTTCAAATTAAAACTACAGAGAAGAATTGTGCAAAACTTCTTTAAGTTCTGTACATTCAAGTAAAGGAGTTAAAGCTTACTTTTGATTGAGCAGTTCTGAAACATTCTTTCTGTAGAAACTGCAAGTGGATATTCGGACCCCTACGGGGCCAACAGTGGATAAAGGAATATGTTCAAATAAAAACTACACAGAAGCATTGGGCGAAACTACTTTCTGTTCTGTGCACTTAACTAACAGAGTTGAAGCATACTGCCGATTGAGCAGTTATGAAACACTCTTTCTGTAGAAACTGCAAGTGGGCATTCAGAGAGCTAACGGGCCTACAGTGGAAAAAGGAACATCTTCAAGTAAAAACTATACAGAAGCATTCTGAGAAACTTCTTTCTGTTCTGTGCATTCAAATAACAGAGTTTAACCTTACTTTTGATTGAGCAGTTCTGAAACGCTGTTTCTGTATAAACTGCAAGTGGACATTCGGAGCGCTAAGGGGCCTATAGTGGAAAAAGGAATATCCTCAAATAAATACTACACAGAAGCATTCTGTGAAACTTCTTTCTGTTCTGTGCATTCAACTAACAGAGTTTAACCTTACATTTGATTGAGCTGTTCTGAAACACTCTTTCTGTAGTAACTGCAGCTGGAGAGTCAGAGCGCCAAGAGGCCTATAGTGGAAAAAGAAATATCTTCAAATAGAACTAAACAGAAGCATTCTGCGAAGCTTCTTTCCGTTCTGTGCCTTCAACTAACAGAGTTTAACCTTAATTTTGATTGAGCTGTTCTGAAACACTCTTTCTGTAGAAACTGCAAGTGGACCTTCCGAGCGCTAAGTGGGCTATAGTGGAAAAAGATGTATCTTCAAATTAAAACTACACAGAAGCATTGTGCAAAACTTCTTTATGTTCTGTACATTCAAGTATAGGAGTTAAAGCTTACTTTTGATTGAGCAGTTCTGAAACATTCTTTCTGTAGAAACTGCAAGTGGATATTCGGACCCCTAAGGGGCCAACAGTGTAAAAAGGAATATGTTCAAATAAAAACTACACAGAAGCATTGGGCGAAACTACTTTCTGTTCTGTGCACTTAACTAACAGAGTTGAAGCATACTGCCGATTGAGCAGTTCTGAAACACTCTTTCTAACTGCAAGTGGGCATTCAGAGAGCTAACGGGCCTACATTGGAAAAAGGAATATCTTCAAGTAAAAACTATACAGAAGCATTCTGAGAAACTTCTTTCTGTTCTGTGCATTCAAATAACAGAGTTTAACCTTACTTTTGATTGAGCTGTTCTGAAACACTCTTTCTGTAATAACTGCAATTGGAGATTCGCAGCACTAAAGGGCATATAGGGGAAAAAGGAATATCTTCCAACAAAACTACACAGGAGCCGTCTGCGAAACTTCTTTCTGTTCTGTGCATTCAAGTAACAGTGTTTAACATTAATTTTGATTGATCTGTTCTGAAACACTCTTTCTGTAGAAACTGCAAGTGGACATATGGAGCGCTAAGCGGCCTATAGTGGAAAAAGGAATATCTTCAAATAAAAACTACACAGAAGCATTGTGCCAATTTACTTTCTGTTCTGTGCATTCAACTAAGAGCGTTGAACACTATATTTGATTGAGCAGTTCTGAAACTCTCTTTCTGTAGGAAGTGCAAGTCGACATTCGGAGCACTAAATAACGTCTTCAAATAGAAAGTAAAGAGAAGCATTCTGGGAAACTTTGTTCTGTGCATTCAACTAACGGAGTTGAAGTTTACCTTTGATTCAGCAGCTCTGAAACACTCTTTCTGTAGAAATTGCAAGTGGACATTCCTAGCGCTAAAGGGCCTATAGTGGAAAAAGGAATATCCTCAAATTAACAACTACACAGAAGCATTCTGCGAAACTTCTTTCTGTTCTGTGCATTCAACTAACGGAGTTGAAGTTCACCTTTGAGTCAGCAGCTCTGAAACACTCTTTCTGTAGAAACTGCAAGTGGACATCCCTAGCGCTAAGGGACCTATAGTGGAAAAAGGAATATCCTCAAATAAAAACTACACAGAATCATTCTGTGAAACATCGTTCTGTTCTGTGCATTCAACTAACAGAGTTTAAACTTAATTTTGATTGAGCTGTTCTGAAACACTCTTTCTGTAGAAACTGCAAGTGGACATTCCGAGCGCTAAGTGGCCTATAGTGGAAAAAGATATATCTGCAAATTAAAACTACACAGAAGCATTGCGCAAAACTTCTTTATGTTCTGTACATTCAACTAAAGGAGTTAAAGCTTACTTTTAATTTAGCAGTTCGGAAACATTCTTTCTGTAGAAACTGCAAGTGGACATTCGAAGCGCTAAGGGGGCTATAGTGTTAAAAGGAACATCTTCAAATAAAAACTACACGGAAGCATTGTGCGAAACTACTTTCTGTTCTGTGCATTCAACTAACAGAGTTGAAACGTACTTTTGATTGAGCAGTTCTGAAACATTCTTTCTGTAGAAACTGCAAGTGGATAATCGGACCCCTAAGGGGCCAACAGTGTAAAAAGGAATATGTTCCAATAAAAACTACACAGAAGCATTGTGCGAAACTACTTTCTGTTCTGTGCACTTAACTAACAGAATTGAAGCATACTGCCGATTGAGCAGTTCTGAAACACTCTTTCTGTAGAAACTGCAAGTGGGCATTCAGAGAGCTAACGGGCCTACAGTGGAAAAAGGAATATCTTCAAGTAAAAACTATACAGAAGCATTCTGAGAAACTTCTTTCTGTTCTGTGCATTCAAATAACAGAGTTTAACCTTACTTTTGATTGAGCTGTTCTGAAACACTCTTTCTGTAATAACTGCAAGAGACATATTGAGCGCTAAGTGGCCTATAGTGGAAAAAGATATATCTGCAAATTAAAACTACACAGAAGCATTGGGCAAAACTTCTTTATGTTCTGTACATTCAACTAAAGGAGTTAAAGCTCACCTTTGATTTAGCAGTTCGGAAACATTCTTTCTGTAGAAACTGCAAGTGGACATTCGAAGCGCTAAGGGGGCTATAGTGTTAAAAGGAACATCTTCAAATAAAAACTACACGGAAGCATTGTGCGAAACTACTTTCTGTTCTGTGCATTCAACTAACAGAGTTGAAACCTACTTTTGATTGAGCAGTTCTGAAACATTCTTTCTGTAGAAAATACAAGTGGACATTCAGAGAGCTAAGGGGCCTACAGTGGCAAAAGGAATATCTTCAAATAAAAACTACACAGAAGCATTCTGCGAAACTTCTTTCTGTTCTGTGCACTCAACTATCAGAGCTGAAACAAACTGTTGATAGAGCAGTTCTGAAACACTCTTTCTGTGGAAACTGCAGGTGGACATTCGTAGAGCAAAGGGGCATATAGTGGAAAAAGGAGAATCTTCCAATAAAAACTACACAGCAGCATTCTGCGAAACTTCTTTCTGTTCTGTGCATTCAATTAAAAGAGTTGAACCTTACTTTTGATTGAGCAGTTCTGAAACGCTCTTTCTGTAGAAACTGCAAGTGGACATTCGGAGCGCTAAGGGCCTATAGTGGAAAAAGGAATATCCTCAAATAAATACTACACAGAAGCATTCTGTGAAACTTCTTTCTGTTCTGTGCATTCAACAAACAGAGTTTAACCTTACATTTGATTGAGCTGTTCTGAAACACTCTTTCTGTAGTAACTGCAGCTGGAGAGTCAGAGTGCCAAGAGGCCTATAGTGGAAAAAGAAATATCTTCAAATAAAACTACACAGAAGCATTCTGCGAAGCTTCTTTCTGTTCTGTGCATTCAACTAACAGAGTTTAACCTTAATTTTGATTGAGCTGTTCTGAAACACTCTTTCTGTAGAAACTGCAAGTGGACCTTCCGAGCGCTAAGTGGGCTATAGTGGAAAAAGATGTATCTTCAAATTAAAAATACACAGAAGCATTGTGCAAAACTTCTTTATGTTCTGTACATTCAAGTAAAGGAGTTAAAGCTTACTTTTGATTGAGCAGTTCTGAAACATTCTTTCTGTAGAAACTGCAAGTGGATATTCGGACCCCTAAGGGGCCAACAGTGTAAAAAGGAATATGTTCAAATAAAAACTACACAGAAGCATTGTGCGAAACTACTTTCTGTTCTGTGCACTCAACTAACAGAGTTGAAGTATACTGTTGTTTGAGCAGTTCTGAAACACTCTTTCTGTTGAAACTGCAAGTGGACAATCTTAGAGCAAAGGGGCATATAGTGGAAAAAGGAGAATCTTCCAATAATAACTACACAGCAGCATTCTGCGAAACTTCTTTCTGTTCTGTGCATTCAATAAACAGAGTTGAACCTTACTTTTGATTGAGCAGTTCTGAAACGCTGTTTCTGTAGAAACTGCAAGTGGACATTCGGAGCGCTAAGGGGCCTATAGTGGAAAAAGGAATATCCTCAAATAAATACTACACAGAAGCATTCTGTGAAACTTCTTTCTGTTCTGTGCATTCAACTAACAGAGTTTAACCTTACATTTGATTGAGCTGTTCTGAAACACTCTTTCTGTAGTAACTGCAGCTGGAGAGTCAGAGCGCCAAGAGGCCTATAGTGGAAAAAGAAATATCTTCAAATAAAACTAAACAGAAGCATTCTGCGAAGCTTCTTTCCGTTCTGTGCATTCAACTAACAGAGTTTATCCTTAATTTTGATTGAGCTGTTCTGAAACACTCTTTCTGTAGAAACTGCAAGTGGACCTTCCGAGCGCTAAGTGGGCTATAGTGGAAAAAGATGTATCTTCAAATTAAAACTACACAGAAGCATTGTGCAAAACTTCTTTATGTTCTGTACATTCAAGTAAAGGAGTTAAAGCTTACTTTTGATTGAGCAGTTCTGAAACATTCTTTCTGTAGAAACTGCAAGTGGATATTCGGACCCCTAAGGGGCCAACAGTGTAAAAAGGAATATGTTCAAATAAAAACTACACAGAAGCATTGGGCGAAACTACTTTCTGTTCTGTGCACTTAACTAACCGAGTTGAAGCATACTGCCGATTGAGCAGTTCTGAAACACTCTTTCTGTAGAAACTGCAAGTGGACATTCAGAGAGCTAACGGGCCTACAGTGGAAAAAGGAATATCTTCAAGTAAAAACTATACAGAAGCATTCTGAGAAACTTCTTTCTGTTCTGTGCATTCAAATAACAGAGTTTAACCTTACTTTTGATTGAGCTGTTCTGAAACACTCTTTCTGTAATAACTGCAAGTGGACATATGGAGCGCTAAGTGGCCTAGAGTGGAAAAAGATATATCTGCCAATTATAACTACACAGAAGCATTGGGCAAAACTTCTTTATGTTCTGTACATTCAACTAAAGGAGTTAAAGCTTACTTTTGATTTAGCAGTTCGGAAACATTCTTTCTGTAGAAACTGCAAGTGGACATTCGAAGCGCTAAGGGGGCTATAGTGTTAAAAGGAACATCTCCAAATAAAAACTAAACGGAAGCATTGTGCGAAACTACTTTCTGTTCTGTGCATTCAACTAACAGAGTTGAAACCTACTTTTGATTGAGCAGTTCTGAAACATTCTTTCTGTAGAAAATAAAAGTGGACATTCCGAGAGCTAAGGGGCCTACAGTGGCAAAAGGAATATCTTCAAATAAAAACTACACAGAAGCATTCTGCGAAACTTCTTTCTGTTCTGTGCACTCAACTAACAGAGCTGAAACAAACTGTTGATAGAGCAGTTCTGAAACACTCTTTCTGTGGAAACGGCAGGTGGACATTCGTAGAGCAAAGGGGCATATAGTGGAAAAAGGAGAAACTTCCAATAAAAACTACACAGCAGCATTCTACGAAACTTCTTTCTGTTCTGTGCATTCAATTAAAAGAGTTGAACCTTACTTTTGATTGAGCAGTTGTGAAACGATCTTTCTGTAGAAACCGCAAGTGGACTTTCCGAGCGCTAAGTGGCCTATAGTGGAAAAAGATGTATCTTCAAATTAAAACTACAGAGAAGCATTGTGCAAAACTTCAAGTTCTGTACATCCAAGTAAAGGAGTTAAAGCTTACTTTTGATTGAGCAGTTCTGAAACATTCTTTCTGTAGAAACTGCAAGTGGATATTCGGACCCCTAAGGGGCCAACAGTGGAAAAAGGAATATGTTCAAATAAAAACTACACAGAAGCATTGTGCGAAACTACTTTCTGTTCTGTGCACTCAACTAACAGAGTTGAAGCATACTGCCGATTGAGCAGTTCTGAAACACTCTTTCTGTAGAAACTGCAAGTGGACATTCAGAGAGCTAACGAGCCTACAGTGGAAAAAGGAATATCTTCAAGTAAAAACTATACAGAAGCATTCTGAGAAACTTCTTTCTGTTCTGTGCATTCAAATAACAGAGTTTAATCTTACTTTTGATTGAGCTGTTCTGAAACACTCTTTCTGTAGAAACTGCAAGTGGACCTTCCGAGCGCTAAGTGGACTATAGTGGAATAAGATGTATTTTCAAATTAAAACTACAGAGAAGAATTGTGCAAAACTTCTTTAAGTTCTGTACATTCAAGTAAAGGAGTTAAAGCTTACTTTTGATTGAGCAGTTCTGAAACATTCTTTCTGTAGAAACTGCAAGTGGATATTCGGACCCCTACGGGGCCAACAGTGGATAAAGGAATATGTTCAAATAAAAACTACACAGAAGCATTGGGCGAAACTACTTTCTGTTCTGTGCACTTAACTAACAGAGTTGAAGCATACTGCCGATTGAGCAGTTATGAAACACTCTTTCTGTAGAAACTGCAAGTGGGCATTCAGAGAGCTAACGGGCCTACAGTGGAAAAAGGAACATCTTCAAGTAAAAACTATACAGAAGCATTCTGAGAAACTTCTTTCTGTTCTGTGCATTCAAATAACAGAGTTTAACCTTACTTTTGATTGAGCAGTTCTGAAACGCTGTTTCTGTATAAACTGCAAGTGGACATTCGGAGCGCTAAGGGGCCTATAGTGGAAAAAGGAATATCCTCAAATAAATACTACACAGAAGCATTCTGTGAAACTTCTTTCTGTTCTGTGCATTCAACTAACAGAGTTTAACCTTACATTTGATTGAGCTGTTCTGAAACACTCTTTCTGTAGTAACTGCAGCTGGAGAGTCAGAGCGCCAAGAGGCCTATAGTGGAAAAAGAAATATCTTCAAATAGAACTAAACAGAAGCATTCTGCGAAGCTTCTTTCCGTTCTGTGCCTTCAACTAACAGAGTTTAACCTTAATTTTGATTGAGCTGTTCTGAAACACTCTTTCTGTAGAAACTGCAAGTGGACCTTCCGAGCGCTAAGTGGGCTATAGTGGAAAAAGATGTATCTTCAAATTAAAACTACACAGAAGCATTGTGCAAAACTTCTTTATGTTCTGTACATTCAAGTATAGGAGTTAAAGCTTACTTTTGATTGAGCAGTTCTGAAACATTCTTTCTGTAGAAACTGCAAGTGGATATTCGGAACCCTAAGGGGCCAACAGTGTAAAAAGGAATATGTTCAAATAAAAACCACACAGAAACATTGTGCGAAACTACTTTCTGTTCTCTGCACTTAACTAACAGAGTTGAAGCATACTGCCGATTGAGCAGTTGTGAAACACTCTTTCTGTAGAAACTGCAAGTGGACATTCAGAGAGCTAACAGGCCTACAGTGGAAAAAGGAATATCTTCAAGTAAAAACTATACAGAAGCATTCTGAGAAACTTCTTTCTGTTCTGTGCATTCAAATAACAGAGTTTAATCTTAGTTTTGATTGAGCTGTTCTGAAACACTCTTTCTGTAGTAACTGCAATTGGAGATTCGGAGCACTAAGGGGCACACAATGGAAAAAGGAATATCTTCCAACCAAACTACACAGGAGCAGTCTGCGAAAATTCTTTCTGTTCTGTTCATTCAAGTAACAGTGTTTAACATTAATTTTGATTGAGCTGTTCTGAAACACTCTTTCTGTAGAAACTGCAAGTGTACATACGGAGCGCTAAGCGGCCTATAGTGGAAAAAGGGATATCTTCAAATAAAAACTACACAGAAGCATTGTGACAAATTACTTTCTGTTCTGTGCATTCAACTAAGAGCGTTGAACACTATATTTGATTGAGCAGTTCTGAAACTCTCTGTAGGAAGTGCAAGTCGACCTTCGGAGCACTAAGGGGCCTGTGCTGGAGAAAGTAACATCTTCAAATACAAAGTAAACAGAAGCATTCTGGGAAACTTTTTCTGTTCTGTGCATTCAACTAACGCAGTTGAAGTTTACCTTTGATTCAGCAGCTCTGAAACACTCTTTCTGTAGAAACTGCAAGTGGACATTCCTAGCGCTAAAGGGCCTATAGTGGAAAAAGGAATACCCTCAAATTAACAACTACACAGAAGCATTCTGCGAAACTTCTTTCTGTTCTGTGCATTCAACTAACGGAGTTGAAGTTTACCTTTGAGTCAGCAGCTCTGAAACACTCTTTCTGTAGAAACTGCAAGTGGACATTCCTAGCGCTAAGGGACCTAGAGTGGAAAAAGGAATATCCTCAAATAAAAACTACACAGAATCATTCTGTGAAACATCGTTCTGTTCTGTGCATTCAACTAACAGAGTTTAAACTTAATTTTGATTGAGCTGTTCTGAAACACTCTTTCTGTAGAAACTGCAAGTGGACATTCCGAGCGCTAAGTGGCCTATAGTGGAAAAAGATATATCTGCAAATTAAAACTACACAGAAGCATTGGGCAAAACTTCTTTAAGTTTTGTACATTCAAGTAAAGGAGTTAAAGCTTACTTTTAATTTAGCAGTTCGGAAACATTATTTCTGTAGAAACTGCAAGTGGACATTCGAAGCGCTAAGGGGGCTATAGTGTTAAAAGGAACATCTTCAAATAAAAACTACACGGAAGCATTGTGCGAAACTACTTTCTGTTCTGTGCATTCAACTAACAGAGTTGAAACCTATTTTGATTGAGCAGTTCTGAAACATTCTTTCTGTAGAAACTACAAGTGGACATTCAGAGAGCTAAGGGGCCTAGAGTGGCAAAAGGAATATCTTCAAATAAAAACTACACAGAAGCATTCTGCGAAACTTCTTTCTGTTCTGTGCACTCAACTAACAGAGTTGAAACCAACTGTTGATAGAGCAGTTCTGAAACACTCTTTCTGTGGAAACTGAGGGTGTACATTTGTAGAGCAAAGGGGCATATAGTGGAAAAAGGAGAATCTTCCAATAAAAACTACACAGCAGCATTCTACGAAACTTCTTTCTGTTCTGTGCATTCAATTAAATGAGTTGAACCTTACTTTTGATTGAGCAGTTGTGAAACGCTCTTTCTGTAGAAACTGCAAGTGGACCTTCCGAGCGCTAAGTGGACTATAGTGGAATAAGATGTATCTTCAAATTAAAACTACAGAGAAGCATTGTGCAAAACTTCTTTAAGTTCTGTACATTCAAGTAAAGGAGTTAAAGCTTACTTTTGATTGAGCAGTTCTGAAACATTCTTTCTGTAGAAACTGCAAGTGGATATTCGGACCCCTACGGGGCCAACAGTGGATAAAGGAATATGTTCAAATAAAAACTACACAGAAGCATTGGGCGAAACTACTTACTGTTCTGTGCACTTAACTAACAGAGTTGAAGCATACTGCCGATTGAGCAGTTATGAAACACTCTTTCTGTAGAAACTGCAAGTGGGCATTCAGAGAGCTAACGGGCCTACAGTGGAAAAAGGAACATCTTCAAGTAAAAACTATACAGAAGCATTCTGAGAAACTTCTTTCTGTTCTGTGCATTCAAATAACAGAGTTTAACCTTAATTTTGATTGAGCTGTTCTGAAACACTCTTTCTGTAGAAACTGCAAGTGGACCTTCCGAGTGCTAAGTGGGCTATAGTGGAAAAAGATGTATCTTCAAATTAAAACTACACAGAAGCATTGTGCAAAACTTCTTTATGTTCTGTACATTCAAGTAAAGGAGTTAAAGCTTACTTTTGATTGAGCAGTTCTGAAACATTCTTTCTGTAGAAACTGCAAGTGGATATTCGGACCCCTAAGGGGCCAACAGTGTAAAAAGGAATATGTTCAAATAAAAACTACACAGAAGCATTGGGCGAAACTACTTTCTGTTCTGTGCACTTAACTAACAGAGTTGAAGCATACTGCCGATTGAGCAGTTCTGAAACACTCTTTCTAACTGCAAGTGGGCATTCAGAGAGCTAACGGGCCTACATTGGAAAAAGGAATATCTTCAAGTAAAAACTATACAGAAGCATTCTGAGAAACTTCTTTCTGTTCTGTGCATTCAAATAACAGAGTTTAACCTTACTTTTGATTGAGCTGTTCTGAAACACTCTTTCTGTAATAACTGCAATTGGAGATTCGCAGCACTAAAGGGCATATAGGGGAAAAAGGAATATCTTCCAACAAAACTACACAGGAGCCGTCTGCGAAACTTCTTTCTGTTCTGTGCATTCAAGTAACAGTGTTTAACATTAATTTTGATTGATCTGTTCTGAAACACTCTTTCTGTAGAAACTGCAAGTGGACATATGGAGCGCTAAGTGTCTTATAGTGGAAAAAGAGATATCTTCAAATAAAAACTACACAGAAGCATTATGCGAAACTACTTTCTGTTCTGTGCATTCAACTAACAGAGTTGAAACCTACTTTTTATTGAGCAGTTCTGAAACATTCTTTCTGTAGAAACTGCAAGTGGACATTCAGAGAGCTAAGGGGCATATAGTGGAAAAAGGAGAATCTTCCAATAAAAACTACACAGCAGCATTCTACGAAACTTCTTTCTGTTCTGTGCATTCAATTAAATGAGTTGAACCTTACTTTTGATTGAGCAGTTGTGAAACGCTCTTTCTGTAGAAACTGCAAGTGGACTTTCCGAGCGCTAAGTGGACTATAGTGGAATAAGATGTATCTTCAAATTAAAACTACAGAGAAGCATTGTGCAAAACTTCTTTAAGTTCTGTACATTCAAGTAAAGGAGTTAAAGCTTACTTTTGATTGAGCAGTTCTGAAACATTCTTTCTGTAGAAACTGCAAGTGGATATTCGGACCACTAAGGGGCCAACAGTGTAAAAAGGAATATGTTCAAATAAAAACTACACAGAAGCATTGTGCGAAACTACTTTCTGTTCTGTGCACTCAACTAACAGAGTTGAAATATACTGTTGTTTGAGCAGTTCTGAAACACTCTTTCTGTTGAAACTGCAAGTGGACAATCGTAGAGCAAAGGGGCATATAGTGGAAAAAGGAGAATCTTCCAATAATAACTACACAGCAGCATTCTGCGAAACTTCTTTCTGTTCTGTGCATTCAATTAACAGAGTTGAACCTTACTTTTGATTGAGCAGTTCTGAAACGCTGTTTCTGTATAAACTGCAAGTGGACATTCGGAGCGCTAAGGGGCCTATAGTGGGAAAAGGAATATCCTCAAATAAATATTACACAGAAGCATTCTGTGAAACTTCTTTCTGTTCTGTGCATTCAACTAACAGAGTTTAACCTTACATTTGATTGAGCTGTTCTGAAACACTCTTTCTGTAGTAACTGCAGCTGGAGAGTCAGAGCGCCAAGAGGCCTATAGTGGAAAAAGAAATATCTTCAAATAAAACTAAACAGAAGCATTCTGCGAAGCTTCTTTCTGTTCTGTGCATTCAACTAACAGAGTTTAACCTTAATTTTGATTGACCTGTTCTGAAACACTCTTTCTGTAGAAACTGCAAGTGGACCTTCCGAGCGCTAAGTGGGCTATAGTGGAAAAAGATGTATCTTCAAATTAAAACTACACAGAAGCATTGTGCAAAACTTCTTTATGTTCTGTACATTCAAGTAAAGGAGTTAAAGCTTACTTTTGATTGAGCAGTTCTGAAACATTCTTTCTGTAGAAACTGCAAGTGGATATTCGGACCCCTAAGGGGCCAACAGTGTAAAAAGGAATATGTTCAAATAAAAACTACACAGAAGCATTGTGCGAAACTACTTTCTATTCTGTGCACTTAACTAACAGAGTTGAAGCATACTGCCGATTGAGCAGTTCTGAAACACTCTTTCTGTAGAAACTGCAAGTGGGCATTCAGAGAGCTAACGGGCCTACAGTGGAAAAAGGAATATCTTCAAGTAAAAACTATACAGAAGCATTCTGAGAAACTTCTTTCTGTTCTGTGCATTCAAATAACAGAGTTTAATCTTACTTTTGATTGAGCTGTTCTGAAACACTCTTTCTGTAGAAACTGCAAGTGGACATACGGAGCGCTAAGCGGCCTATAGTGGAAAAAGGAATATCTTCAAATAAAAACTACACAGAAGCATTGTGCCAATTTACTTTCTGTTCTGTGCATTCAACTAAGAGCGTTGAACACTATATTTGATTGAGCAGTTCTGAAACTCTCTTTCTGTAGGAAGTGCAAGTCGACATTCGGAGCACTAAGGGGCCTGTACTGGAGAAAATAACGTCTTCAAATAGAAAGTAAAGAGAAGCATTCTGGGAAACTTTGTTCTGTGCATTCAACTAACGGAGTTGAAGTTTACCTTTGATTCAGCAGCTCTGAAACACTCTTTCTGTAGAAATTGCAAGTGGACATTCCTAGCGCTAAAGGGCCTATAGTGGAAAAAGGAATATCCTCAAATTAACAACTACACAGAAGCATTCTGCGAAACTTCTTTCTGTTCTGTGCATTCAACTAACGGAGTTGAAGTTCACCTTTGAGTCAGCAGCTCTGAAACACTCTTTCTGTAGAAACTGCAAGTGGACATCCCTAGCGCTAAGGGACCTATAGTGGAAAAAGGAATATCCTCAAATAAAAACTACACAGAATCATTCTGTGAAACATCGTTCTGTTCTGTGCATTCAACTAACAGAGTTTAAACTTAATTTTGATTGAGCTGTTCTGAAACACTCTTTCTGTAGAAACTGCAAGTGGACATTCCGAGCGCTATGTGGCCTATAGTGGAAAAAGATATATCTGCAAATTAAAACTACACAGAAGCATTGCGCAAAACTTCTTTATGTTCTGTACATTCAACTAAAGGAGTTAAAGCTTACTTTTAATTTAGCAGTTCGGAAACATTCTTTCTGTAGAAACTGCAAGTGGACATTCGAAGCGCTAAGGGGGCTATAGTGTTAAAAGGAACATCTTCAAATAAAAACTACACGGAAGCATTGTGCGAAACTACTTTCTGTTCTGTGCATTCAACTAACAGAGTTGAAACGTACTTTTGATTGAGCAGTTCTGAAACATTCTTTCTGTAGAAACTGCAAGTGGATAATCGGACCCCTAAGGGGCCAACAGTGTAAAAAGGAATATGTTCCAATAAAAACTACACAGAAGCATTGTGCGAAACTACTTTCTGTTCTGTGCACTTAACTAACAGAATTGAAGCATACTGCCGATTGAGCAGTTCTGAAACACTCTTTCTGTAGAAACTGCAAGTGGGCATTCAGAGAGCTAACGGGCCTACAGTGGAAAAAGGAATATCTTCAAGTAAAAACTATACAGAAGCATTCTGAGAAACTTCTTTCTGTTCTGTGCATTCAAATAACAGAGTTTAACCTTACTTTTGATTGAGCTGTTCTGAAACACTCTTTCTGTAATAACTGCAAGAGACATATTGAGCGCTAAGTGGCCTATAGTGGAAAAAGATATATCTGCAAATTAAAACTACACAGAAGCATTGGGCAAAACTTCTTTATGTTCTGTACATTCAACTAAAGGAGTTAAAGCTCACCTTTGATTTAGCAGTTCGGAAACATTCTTTCTGTAGAAACTGCAAGTGGACATTCGAAGCGCTAAGGGGGCTATAGTGTTAAAAGGAACATCTTCAAATAAAAACTACACGGAAGCATTGTGCGAAACTACTTTCTGTTCTGTGCATTCAACTAACAGAGTTGAAACCTACTTTTGATTGAGCAGTTCTGAAACATTCTTTCTGTAGAAACTACAAGTGGACATTCAGAGAGCTAAGGGGCCTACAGTGGCAAAAGGAATATCTTCAAATAAAAACTACACAGAAGCATTCTGCGAAACTTCTTTCTGTTCTGTGCACTCAACTATCAGAGCTGAAACAAACTGTTGATAGAGCAGTTCTGAAACACTCTTTCTGTGGAAACTGCAGGTGGACATTCGTAGAGCAAAGGGGCATATAGTGGAAAAAGGAGAATCTTCCAATAAAAACTACACAGCAGCATTCTGCGAAACTTCTTTCTGTTCTGTGCATTCAATTAACAGAATTGAACCTTACTTTTGATTGAGCAGTTCTGAAACGCTCTTTCTGTAGAAACTGCAAGTGGACATTCGGAGCGCTAAGGGCCTATAGTGGAAAAAGGAATATCCTCAAATAAATACTACACAGAAGCATTCTGTGAAACTTCTTTCTGTTCTGTGCATTCAACAAACAGAGTTTAACCTTACATTTGATTGAGCTGTTCTGAAACACTCTTTCTGTAGTAACTGCAGCTGGAGAGTCAGAGTGCCAAGAGGCCTATAGTGGAAAAAGAAATATCTTCAAATAAAACTACACAGAAGCATTCTGCGAAGCTTCTTTCTGTTCTGTGCATTCAACTAACAGAGTTTAACCTTAATTTTGATTGAGCTGTTCTGAAACACTCTTTCTGTAGAAACTGCAAGTGGACCTTCCGAGCGCTAAGTGGGCTATAGTGGAAAAAGATGTATCTTCAAATTAAAAATACACAGAAGCATTGTGCAAAACTTCTTTATGTTCTGTACATTCAAGTAAAGGAGTTAAAGCTTACTTTTGATTGAGCAGTTCTGAAACATTCTTTCTGTAGAAACTGCAAGTGGATATTCGGACCCCTAAGGGGCCAACAGTGTAAAAAGGAATATGTTCAAATAAAAACTACACAGAAGCATTGTGCGAAACTACTTTCTGTTCTGTGCACTCAACTAGCAGAGTTGAAGTATACTGTTGTTTGAGCAGTTCTGAAACACTCTTTCTGTTGAAACTGCAAGTGGACAATCTTAGAGCAAAGGGGCATATAGTGGAAAAAGGAGAATCTTCCAATAATAACTACACAGCAGCATTCTGCGAAACTTCTTTCTGTTCTGTGCATTCAATAAACAGAGTTGAACCTTACTTTTGATTGAGCAGTTCTGAAACGCTGTTTCTGTAGAAACTGCAAGTGGACATTCGGAGCGCTAAGGGGCCTATAGTGGAAAAAGGAATATCCTCAAATAAATACTACACAGAAGCATTCTGTGAAACTTCTTTCTGTTCTGTGCATTCAACTAACAGAGTTTAACCTTACATTTGATTGAGCTGTTCTGAAACACTCTTTCTGTAGTAACTGCAGCTGGAGAGTCAGAGTGCCAAGAGGCCTATAGTGGAAAAAGAAATATCTTCAAATAAAACTAAACAGAAGCATTCTGCGAAGCTTCTTTCCGTTCTGTGCATTCAACTAACAGAGTTTATCCTTAATTTTGATTGAGCTGTTCTGAAACACTCTTTCTGTAGAAACTGCAAGTGGACCTTCCGAGCGCTAAGTGGGCTATAGTGGAAAAAGATGTATCTTCAAATTAAAACTACACAGAAGCATTGTGCAAAACTTCTTTATGTTCTGTACATTCAAGTAAAGGAGTTAAAGCTTACTTTTGATTGAGCAGTTCTGAAACATTCTTTCTGTAGAAACTGCAAGTGGATATTCGGACCCCTAAGGGGCCAACAGTGTAAAAAGGAATATGTTCAAATAAAAACTACACAGAAGCATTGGGCGAAACTACTTTCTGTTCTGTGCACTTAACTAACCGAGTTGAAGCATACTGCCGATTGAGCAGTTCTGAAACACTCTTTCTGTAGAAACTGCAAGTGGACATTCAGAGAGCTAACGGGCCTACAGTGGAAAAAGGAATATCTTCAAGTAAAAACTATACAGAAGCATTCTGAGAAACTTCTTTCTGTTCTGTGCATTCAAATAACAGAGTTTAACCTTACTTTTGATTGAGCTGTTCTGAAACACTCTTTCTGTAATAACTGCAAGTGGACATATGGAGCGCTAAGTGGCCTAGAGTGGAAAAAGATATATCTGCCAATTATAACTACACAGAAGCATTGGGCAAAACTTCTTTATGTTCTGTACATTCAACTAAAGGAGTTAAAGCTTACTTTTGATTTAGCAGTTCGGAAACATTCTTTCTGTAGAAACTGCAAGTGGACATTCGAAGCGCTAAGGGGGCTATAGTGTTAAAAGGAACATCTCCAAATAAAAACTAAACGGAAGCATTGTGCGAAACTACTTTCTGTTCTGTGCATTCAACTAACAGAGTTGAAACCAACTTTTGATTGAGCAGTTCTGAAACATTCTTTCTGTAGAAAATACAAGTGGACATTCCGAGAGCTAAGGGGCCTACAGTGGCAAAAGGAATATCTTCAAATAAAAACTACACAGAAGCATTCTGCGAAACTTCTTTCTGTTCTGTGCACTCAACTAACAGAGCTGAAACAAACTGTTGATAGAGCAGTTCTGAAACACTCTTTCTGTGGAAACGGCAGGTGGACATTCGTAGAGCAAAGGGGCATATAGTGGAAAAAGGAGAATCTTCCAATAAAAACTACACAGCAGCAGTCTACGAAACTTCTTTCTGTTCTGTGCATTCAATTAAAAGAGTTGAACCTTACTTTTGATTGAGCAGTTGTGAAACGATCTTTCTGTAGAAACCGCAAGTGGACTTTCCGAGCGCTAAGTGGCCTATAGTGGAAAAAGATGTATCTTCAAATTAAAACTACAGAGAAGCATTGTGCAAAACTTCAAGTTCTGTACATCCAAGTAAAGGAGTTAAAGCTTACTTTTGATTGAGCAGTTCTGAAACATTCTTTCTGTAGAAACTGCAAGTGGATATTCGGACCCCTAAGGGGCCAACAGTGGAAAAAGGAATATGTTCAAATAAAAACTACACAGAAGCATTGTGCGAAACTACTTTCTGTTCTGTGCACTCAACTAACAGAGTTGAAGCATACTGCCGATTGAGCAGTTCTGAAACACTCTTTCTGTAGAAACTGCAAGTGGACATTCAGAGAGCTAACGAGCCTACAGTGGAAAAAGGAGTATCTTCAAGTAAAAACTATACAGAAGCATTCTGAGAAACTTCTTTCTGTTCTGTGCATTCAAATAACAGAGTTTAATCTTACTTTTGATTGAGCTGTTCTGAAACACTCTTTCTGTAGTAACTGCAATTGGAGATTCGGAGCACTAAGGGGCACATAATGGAAAAAGGAATATCTTCCAACAAAACTACACAGGAGCAGTCTGCGAAACTTCTTTCTGTTCTGTGCATTCAAGTAACAGTGTTTAACATTAATTTTGATTGAGCTGTTCTGAAACATTCTTTCTGTAGAAACTGCAAGTGTACATACGGAGCGCTAAGCGGCCTATAGTGGAAAAAGGGATATCTTCAAATAAAAACTACACAGAAGCATTGTGCCAAATTACTTTCTGTTCTGTGCATTCAACTAAGAGCGTTGAACACTATATTTGATTGAGCAGTTCTGAAACTCTCTTTCTGTAGGAAGTGCAAGTCGACATTCGGAGCACAAAGGGGCCTGTGCTGGAGAAAGTAACATCTTCAAATACAAAGTAAACAGAAACATTCTGGGAAACTTCTTTCTGTTCTGTGCATTCAACTAACGGAGTTGAAGTTTACCTTTGATTCAGTAGCTCTGAAACACTCTTTCTGTAGAAACTGCAAGTGGACATTCCTAGCGCTAAAGGGCCTATAGTGGAAAAAGGAATACCCTCAAATTAACAACTACACAGAAGCATTCTGCGAAACTTCTTTCTGTTCTGTGCATTCAACTAACGGAGTTGAAGTTTACCTTTGAGTCAGCAGCTCTGAAACACTCTTTCTGTAGAAACTGCAAGTGGACATTCCTAGAGGTAAGGGACCTATAGTGGAAAAAGGAATATCCTCAAATAAAAACTACACAGAATAATTCTGTGAAACATCGTTCTGTTCTGTGCATTCAACTAACAGAGTTTAAACTTAATTTTGATTGAGCTGTTCTGAAACACTCTTTCTGTAGAAACTGCAAGTGGACATTCCGAGCGCTAAGTGGCCTATAGTGGAAAAAGATATATCTGCAAATTAAAACTACACAGAAGCATTGGGCAAAACTTCTTTAAGTTCTGTACATTCAAGTAAAGGAGTTAAAGCTTACTTTTAATTTAGCAGTTCGGAAACATTCTTTCTGTAGAAACTGCAAGTGGACATTCGAAGCGCTAAGGGGGCTATAGTGTTAAAAGGAACATCTTCAAATAAAAACTACACGGAAGCATTGTGCGAAACTACTTTCTGTTCTGTGCATTCAACTAACAGAGTTGAAACCTACTTTTGATTGAGCAGTTCTGAAACATTCTTTCTGTAGAAACTACAAGTGGACATTCAGAGAGCTAAGGGGCCTACAGTGGCAAAAGGAATATCTTCAAATAAAAACTACACAGAAGCATTCTGCGAAACTTCTTTCTGTTCTGTGCACTCAACTAACAGAGTTGAAACCAACTGTTGATAGAGCAGTTCTGAAACACTCTTTCTGTGGAAACTGAGGGTGTACATTTGTAGAGCAAAGGGGCATATAGTGGAAAAAGGAGAATCATCCAATAAAAACTACACAGCAGCATTCTACGAAACTTCTTTCTGTTCTGTGCATTCAATTAAATGAGTTGAACCTTACTTTTGATTGAGCAGTTGTGAAACGCTCGTTCTGTAGAAACTGCAAGTGGACCTTCCGAGCGCTAAGTGGACTATAGTGGAATAAGATGTATCTTCAAATTAAAACTACAGAGAAGAATTGTGCAAAACTTCTTTAAGTTCTGTACATTCAAGTAAAGGAGTTAAAGCTTACTTTTGATTGAGCAGTTCTGAAACATTCTTTCTGTAGAAACTGCAAGTGGATATTCGGACCCCTACGGGGCCAACAGTGGATAAAGGAATATGTTCAAATAAAAACTACACAGAAGCATTGGGCGAAACTACTTTCTGTTCTGTGCACTTAACTAACAGAGTTGAAGCATACTGCCGATTGAGCAGTTATGAAACACTCTTTCTGTAGAAACTGCAAGTGGGCATTCAGAGAGCTAACGGGCCTACAGTGGAAAAAGGAACATCTTCAAGTAAAAACTATACAGAAGCATTCTGAGAAACTTCTTTCTGTTCTGTGCATTCAAATAACAGAGTTTAAACTTAATTTTGATTGAGCTGTTCTGAAACACTCTTTCTGTAGAAACTGCAAGTGGACCTTCCGAGTGCTAAGTGGCCTATAGTGGAAAAAGATGTATCTTCAAATTAAAACTACACAGAAGCATTGTGCAAAACTTCTTTATGTTCTGTACATTCAAGTATAGGAGTTAAAGCTTACTTTTGATTGAGCAGTTCTGAAACATTCTTTCTGTAGAAACTGCAAGTGGATATTCGGACCCCTAAGGGGCCAACAGTGTAAAAAGGAATATGTTCAAATAAAAACTACACAGAAGCATTGGGCGAAACTACTTTCTGTTCTGTGCACTTAACTAACAGAGTTGAAGCATACTGCCGATTGAGCAGTTCTGAAGCACTCTTTCTGTAGAAACTGCAAGTGGGCATTCAGAGAGCTAACGGGCCTACATTGGAAAAAGGAATATCTTCAAGTAAAAACTATACAGAAGCATTCTGAGAAACTTCTTTCTGTTCTGTGCATTCAAATAACAGAGTTTAACCTTACTTTTGATTGAGCTGTTCTGAAACACTCTTTCTGTAATAACTGCAATTGGAGATTCGCAGCACTAAAGGGCATATAGGGGAAAAAGGATTATCTTCCAACAAAACTACACAGGAGCCGTCTGCGAAACTTCTTTCTGTTCTGTGCATTCAAGTAACAGTGTTTAACATTAATTTTGATTGATCTGTTCTGAAACACTCTTTCTGTAGAAACTGCAAGTGGACATATGGAGCGCTAAGTGGCTTATAGTGGAAAAAGAGATATCTTCAAATAAAAACTACACAGAAGCATTGTGCGAAACTACTTTCTGTTCTGTGCATTCAACTAACAGAGTTGAAACCTACTTTTTATTGAGCAGTTCTGAAACATTCTTTCTGTAGAAACTGCAAGTGGACATTCAGAGAGCTAAGGGGCATATAGTGGAAAAAGGAGAATCTTCCAATAAAAACTACACAGCAGCATTCTACGAAACTTCTTTCTGTTCTGTGCATTCAATTAAATGAGTTGAACCTTACTTTTGATTGAGCAGTTGTGAAACGCTCTTTCTGTAGAAACTGCAAGTGGACTTTCCGAGCGCTAAGTGGACTATAGTGGAATAAGATGTATCTTCAAATTAAAACTACAGAGAAGCATTGTGCAAAACTTCTTTAAGTTCTGTACATTCAAGTAAAGGAGTTAAAGCTTACTTTTGATTGAGCAGTTCTGAAACATTCTTTCTGTAGAAACTGCAAGTGGATATTCGGACCCCTAAGGGGCCAACAGTGTAAAAAGGAATATGTTCAAATAAAAACTACACAGAAGCATTGTGCGAAACTACTTTCTGTTCTGTGCACTCAACTAACAGAGTTGAAATATACTGTTGTTTGAGCAGTTCTGAAACACTCTTTCTGTTGAAACTGCAAGTGGACAATCGTAGAGCAAAGGGGCATATAGTGGAAAAAGGAGAATCTTCCAATAATAACTACACAGCAGCATTCTGCGAAACTTCTTTCTGTTCTGTGCATTCAATTAACAGAGTTGAACCTTACTTTTGATTGAGCAGTTCTGAAACGCTGTTTCTGTATAAACTGCAAGTGGACATTCGGAGCGCTAAGGGGCCTATAGTGGGAAAAGGAATATCCTCAAATAAATATTACACAGAAGCATTCTGTGAAACTTCTTTCTGTTCTGTGCATTCAACTAACAGAGTTTAACCTTACATTTGATTGAGCTGTTCTGAAACACTCTTTCTGTAGTAACTGCAGCTGGAGAGTCAGAGCGCCAAGAGGCCTATAGTGGAAAAAGAAATATCTTCAAATAAAACTACACAGAAGCATTCTGCGAAGCTTCTTTCTGTTCTGTGCATTCAACTAACAGAGTTTAACCTTAATTTTGATTGAGCTGTTCTGAAACACTCTTTCTGTAGAAACTGCAAGTGGACCTTCCGAGCGCTAAGTGGGCTATAGTGGAAAAAGATGTATCTTCAAATTAAAACTACACAGAAGCATTGTGCAAAACTTCTTTATGTTCTGTACATTCAAGTAAAGGAGTTAAAGCTTACTTTTGATTGAGCAGTTCTGAAACATTCTTTCTGTAGAAACTGCAAGTGGATATTCGGACCCCTAAGGGGCCAACAGTGTAAAAAGGAATATGTTCAAATAAAAACTACACAGAAGCATTGTGCGAAACTACTTTCTGTTCTGTGCACTTAACTAACAGAGCTGAAGCATACTGCCGATTGAGCAGTTCTGAAACACTCTTTCTGTAGAAACTGCAAGTGGGCATTCAGAGAGCTAACGGGCCTACAGTGGAAAAAGGAATATCTTCAAGTAAAAACTATACAGAAGCATTCTGAGAAACTTCTTTCTGTTCTGTGCATTCAAATAACAGAGTTTAATCTTACTTTTGATTGAGCTGTTCTGAAACACTCTTTCTGTAGAAACTGCAAGTGGACATACGGAGCGCTAAGCGGCCTATAGTGGAAAAAGGAATATCTTCAAATAAAAACTACACAGAAGCATTGTGCCAATTTACTTTCTGTTCTGTGCATTCAACTAAGAGCGTTGAACACTATATTTGATTGAGCAGTTCTGAAACTCTCTTTCTGTAGGAAGTGCAAGTCGACATTCGGAGCACTAAGGGGCCTGTACTGGAGAAAGTAACGTCTTCAAATAGAAAGTAAAGAGAAGCATTCTGGGAAACTTTGTTCTGTGCATTCAACTAACGGAGTTGAAGTTTACCTTTGATTCAGCAGCTCTGAAACACTCTTTCTGTAGAAATTGCAAGTGGACATTCCTAGCGCTAAAGGGCCTATAGTGGAAAAAGGAATATCCTCAAATTAACAACTACACAGAAGCATTCTGCGAAACTTCTTTCTGTTCTGTGCATTCAACTAACGGAGTTGAAGTTCACCTTTGAGTCAGCAGGTCTGAAACACTCTTTCTGTAGAAACTGCAAGTGGACATCCCTAGCGCTAATGGACCTATAGTGGAAAAAGGAATATCCTCAAATAAAAACTACACAGAATCATTCTGTGAAACATCGTTCTGTTCTGTGCATTCAACTAACAGAGTTTAAACTTAATTTTGATTGAGCTGTTCTGAAACACTCTTTCTGTAGAAACTGCAAGTGGACATTCCGAGCGCTATGTGGCCTATAGTGGAAAAAGATATATCTGCAAATTAAAACTACACAGAAGCATTGCGCAAAACTTCTTTATGTTCTGTACATTCAACTAAAGGAGTTAAAGCTTACTTTTAATTTAGCAGTTCGGAAACATTCTTTCTGTAGAAACTGCAAGTGGACATTCGAAGCGCTAAGGGGGCTATAGTGTTAAAAGGAACATCTTCAAATAAAAACTACACGGAAGCATTGTGCGAAACTACTTTCTGTTCTGTGCATTCAACTAACAGAGTTGAAACGTACTTTTCATTGAGCAGTTCTGAAACATTCTTTCTGTAGAAACTGCAAGTGGATAATCGGACCCCTAAGGGGCCAACAGTGTAAAAAGGAATATGTTCCAATAAAAACTACACAGAAGCATTGTGCGAAACTACTTTCTGTTCTGTGCACTTAGCTAACAGAATTGAAGCATACTGCCGATTGAGCAGTTCTGAAACACTCTTTCTGTAGAAACTGCAAGTGGGCATTCAGAGAGCTAACGGGCCTACAGTGGAAAAAGGAATATCTTCAAGTAAAAACTATACAGAAGCATTCTGAGAAACTTCTTTCTGTTCTGTGCATTCAAATAACAGAGTTTAACCTTACTTTTGATTGAGCTGTTCTGAAACACTCTTTCTGTAATAACTGCAAGAGACATATGGAGCGCTAAGTGGCCTATAGTGGAAAAAGATATATCTGCAAATTAAAACTACACAGAAGCATTGGGCAAAACTTCTTTATGTTCTGTACATTCAACTAAAGGAGTTAAAGCTCACTTTTGATTTAGCAGTTCGGAAGCATTCTTTCTGTAGAAACTGCAAGTGGACATTCGAAGCGCTAAGGGGGCTATAGTGTTAAAAGGAACATCTTCAAATAAAAACTACACGGAAGCATTGTGCAAAACTACTTTCTGTTCTGTGCATTCAACTAACAGAGTTGAAACCTACTTTTGATTGAGCAGTTCTGAAACATTCTTTCTGTAGAAAATACAAGTGGACATTCAGAGAGCTAAGGGGCCTACAGTGGCAAAAGGAATATCTTCAAATAAAAACTACACAGAAGCATTCTGCGAAACTTCTTTCTGTTCTGTGCACTCAACTATCAGAGCTGAAACAAACTGTTGATAGAGCAGTTCTGAAACACTCTTTCTGTGGAAACTGCAGGTGGACATTCGTAGAGCAAAGGGGCATATAGTGGAAAAAGGAGAATCTTCCAATAAAAACTACACAGCAGCAT
This sequence comes from Symphalangus syndactylus, assembly GCF_028878055.3. NCBI lineage: Eukaryota > Metazoa > Chordata > Mammalia > Primates > Hylobatidae > Symphalangus > Symphalangus syndactylus. The sequence continues at coordinate 50,936,323 of NC_072440.2, forward strand.
TCTGCGAAACTTCTTTCTGTTCTGTGCATTCAATTAAAAGAGTTGAACCTTACTTTTGATTGAGCAGTTCTGAAACGCTCTTTCTGTAGAAACTGCAAGTGGACATTCGGAGCGCTAAGGGCCTATAGTGGAAAAAGGAATATCCTCAAATAAATACTACACAGAAGCATTCTGTGAAACTTCTTTCTGTTCTGTGCATTCAACAAACAGAGTTTAACCTTACATTTGATTGAGCTGTTCTGAAACACTCTTTCTGTAGTAACTGCAGCTGGAGAGTCAGAGTGCCAAGAGGCCTATAGTGGAAAAAGAAATATCTTCAAATAAAACTACACAGAAGCATTCTGCGAAGCTTCTTTCTGTTCTGTGCATTCAACTAACAGAGTTTAACCTTAATTTTGATTGAGCTGTTCTGAAACACTCTTTCTGTAGAAACTGCAAGTGGACCTTCCGAGCGCTAAGTGGGCTATAGTGGAAAAAGATGTATCTTCAAATTAAAAATACACAGAAGCATTGTGCAAAACTTCTTTATGTTCTGTACATTCAAGTAAAGGAGTTAAAGCTTACTTTTGATTGAGCAGTTCTGAAACATTCTTTCTGTAGAAACTGCAAGTGGATATTCGGACCCCTAAGGGGCCAACAGTGTAAAAAGGAATATGTTCAAATAAAAACTACACAGAAGCATTGTGCGAAACTACTTTCTGTTCTGTGCACTCAACTAACAGAGTTGAAGTATACTGTTGTTTGAGCAGTTCTGAAACACTCTTTCTGTTGAAACTGCAAGTGGACAATCTTAGAGCAAAGGGGCATATAGTGGAAAAAGGAGAATCTTCCAATAATAACTACACAGCAGCATTCTGCGAAACTTCTTTCTGTTCTGTGCATTCAATAAACAGAGTTGAACCTTACTTTTGATTGAGCAGTTCTGAAACGCTGTTTCTGTATAAACTGCAAGTGGACATTCGGAGCGCTAAGGGGCCTATAGTGGAAAAAGGAATATCCTCAAATAAATACTACACAGAAGCATTCTGTGAAACTTCTTTCTGTTCTGTGCATTCAACTAACAGAGTTTAACCTTACATTTGATTGAGCTGTTCTGAAACACTCTTTCTGTAGTAACTGCAGCTGGAGAGTCAGAGCGCCAAGAGGCCTATAGTGGAAAAAGAAATATCTTCAAATAAAACTAAACAGAAGCATTCTGCGAAGCTTCTTTCCGTTCTGTTCATTCAACTAACAGAGTTTAACCTTAATTTTGATTGAGCTGTTCTGAAACACTCTTTCTGTAGAAACTGCAAGTGGACCTTCCGAGCGCTAAGTGGGCTATAGTGGAAAAAGATGTATCTTCAAATTAAAACTACACAGAAGCATTGTGCAAAACTTCTTTATGTTCTGTACATTCAAGTAAAGGAGTTAAAGCTTACTTTTGATTGAGCAGTTCTGAAACATTCTTTCTGTAGAAACTGCAAGTGGATATTCGGACCCCTAAGGGGCCAACAGTGTAAAAAGGAATATGTTCAAATAAAAACTACACAGAAGCATTGGGCGAAACTACTTTCTGTTCTGTGCACTTAACTAACCGAGTTGAAGCATACTGCCGATTGAGCAGTTCTGAAACACTCTTTCTGTAGAAACTGCAAGTGGACATTCAGAGAGCTAACGGGCCTACAGTGGAAAAAGGAATATCTTCAAGTAAAAACTATACAGAAGCATTCTGAGAAACTTCTTTCTGTTCTGTGCATTCAAATAACAGAGTTTAACCTTACTTTTGATTGAGCTGTTCTGAAACACTCTTTCTGTAATAACTGCAAGTGGACATATGGAGCGCTAAGTGGCCTAGAGTGGAAAAAGATATATCTGCCAATTAAAACTACACAGAAGCATTTGGCAAAACTTCTTTATGTTCTGTACATTCAACTAAAGGAGTTAAAGCTTACTTTTGATTTAGCAGTTCGGAAACATTCTTTCTGTAGAAACTGCAAGTGGACATTCGAAGCGCTAAGGGGGCTATAGTGTTAAAAGGAACATCTTCAAATAAAAACTAAACGGAAGCATTGTGCGAAACTACTTTCTGTTCTGTGCATTCAACTAACAGAGTTGAAACCTACTTTTGATTGAGCAGTTCTGAAACATTCTTTCTGTAGAAAATACAAGTGGACATTCCGAGAGCTAAGGGGCCTACAGTGGCAAAAGGAATATCTTCAAATAAAAACTACACAGAAGCATTCTGCGAAACTTCTTTCTGTTCTGTGCACTCAACTAACAGAGCTGAAACAAACTGTTGATAGAGCAGTTCTGAAACACTCTTTCTGTGGAAACGGCAGGTGGACATTCGTAGAGCAAAGGGGCATATAGTGGAAAAAGGAGAATCTTCCAATAAAAACTACAGAGCAGCATTCTACGAAACTTCTTTCTGTTCTGTGCATTCAATTAAAAGAGTTGAACCTTACTTTTGATTGAGCAGTTGTGAAACGATCTTTCTGTAGAAACCGCAAGTGGACTTTCCGAGCGCTAAGTGGCCTATAGTGGAAAAAGATGTATCTTCAAATTAAAACTACAGAGAAGCATTGTGCAAAACTTCAAGTTCTGTACATCCAAGTAAAGGAGTTAAAGCTTACTTTTGATTGAGCAGTTCTGAAACATTCTTTCTGTAGAAACTGCAAGTGGATATTCTGACCCCTAAGGGGCCAACAGTGGAAAAAGGAATATGTTCAAATAAAAACTACACAGAAGCATTGTGCGAAACTACTTTCTGTTCTGTGCACTCAACTAACAGAGTTGAAGCATACTGCCGATTGAGCAGTTCTGAAACACTCTTTCTTTAGAAACTGCAAGTGGACATTCAGAGAGCTAACGAGCCTACAGTGGAAAAAGGAATATCTTCAAGTAAAAACTATACAGAAGCATTCTGAGAAACTTCTTTCTGTTCTGTGCATTCAAATAACAGAGTTTAATCTTACTTTTGATTGAGCTGTTCTGAAACACTCTTTCTGTAGAAACTGCAAGTGGACGTATGGAGCGCTAAGTGGCTTATAGTGGAAAAAGAGATATCTTCAAATAAAAACTACACAGAAGCATTGTGCGAAACTACTTTCTGTTCTGTGCATTCAACTAACAGAGTTGAAACATACTTTTTATTGAGCAGTTCTGAAACATTCTTTCTGTAGAAACTGCAAGTGGACATTCAGAGAGCTAAGGGGCCTACAGTGGCAAAAGGAATATCTTCAAATAAAAATTACACAGAAGCATTCTGCGATACTTCTTTCTGTTCTGTGCACTCAACTAACAGATTTGAAACCAACTGTTGATAGAGCAGTTCTGAAACACTCTTTCTGTGGAAACTGCAGGTGGACATTTTAGAGCAAAGGGGCATATAGTGGAAAAAGGAGAATCTTCCAATAAAAACTACACAGCAGCATTCTACGAAACTTCTTTCTGTTCTGTGCATTCAATTAAATGAGTTGAACCTTACTTTTGATTGAGCAGTTGTGAAACGCTCTTTCTGTAGAAACTGCAAGTGGACTTTCCGAGCGCTAAGTGGACTATAGTGGAATAAGATGTATCTTCAAATTAAAACTACAGAGAAGCATTGTACAAAACTTCTTTAAGTTCTGTACATTCAAGTAAAGGAGTTAAAGCTTACTTTTGATTGAGCAGTTCTGAAACATTCTTTCTGTAGAAACTGCAAGTGGATATTCGGACCCCTAAGGGGCCAACAGTGTAAAAAGGAATATGTTCAAATAAAAACTACACAGAAGCATTGTGCGAAACTACTTTCTGTTCTGTGCACTCAACTAACAGAGTTGAAATATACTGTTGTTTGAGCAGTTCTGAAACACTCTTTCTGTTGAAACTGCAAGTGGACAATCGTAGAGCAAAGGGGCATATAGTGGAAAAAGGAGAATCTTCCAATAATAACTACACAGCAGCATTCTGCGAAACTTCTTTCTGTTCTGTGCATTCAATTAACAGAGTTGAACCTTACTTTTGATTGAGCAGTTCTGAAACGCTGTTTCTGTATAAACTGCAAGTGGACATTCGGAGCGCTAAGGGGCCTATAGTGGGAAAAGGAATATCCTCAAATAAATATTACACAGAAGCATTCTGTGAAACTTCTTTCTGTTCTGTGCATTCAACTAACAGAGTTTAACCTTACATTTGATTGAGCTGTTCTGAAACACTCTTTCTGTAGTAACTGCAGCTGGAGAGTCAGAGCGCCAAGAGGCCTATAGTGGAAAAAGAAATATCTTCAAATAAAACTAAACAGAAGCATTCTGCGAAGCTTCTTTCTGTTCTGTGCCTTCAACTAACAGAGTTTAACCTTAATTTTGATTGAGCTGTTCTGAAACACTCTTTCTGTAGAAACTGCAAGTGGACCTTCCGAGCGCTAAGTGGGCTATAGGGGAAAAAGATGTATCTTCAAATTAAAACTACACAGAAGCATTGTGCAAAACTTCTTTATGTTCTGTACATTCAAGTAAAGGAGTTAAAGCTTACTTTTGATTGAGCAGTTCTGAAACATTCTTTCTGTAGAAACTGCAAGTGGATATTCGGACCCCTAAGGGGCCAACAGTGTAAAAAGGAATATGTTCAAATAAAAACTACACAGAAGCATTGTGCGAAACTACTTTCTGTTCTGTGCACTTAACTAACAGAGTTGAAGCATACTGCCGATTGAGCAGTTCTGAAACACTCTTTCTGTAGAAACTGCAAGTGGGCATTCAGAGAGCTAACGGGCCTACAGGGGAAAAAGGAATATCTTCAAGTAAAAACTATACAGAAGCATTCTGAGAAACTTCTTTCTGTTCTGTGCATTCAAATAACAGAGTTTAATCTTACTTTTGATTGAGCTGTTCTGAAACACTCTTTCTGTAGAAACTGCAAGTGGACATACGGAGCGCTAAGCGGCCTATAGTGGAAAAAGGGATATCTTCAAATAAAAACTACACAGAAGCATTGTGCCAATTTACTTTCTGTTCTGTGCATTCAACTAAGAGCGTTGAACACTCTATTTGATTGAGCAGTTCTGAAACTCTTTTTCTGTAGGAAGTGCAATTCGACATTCGGAGCACTAAGGGGCCTGTACTGGAGAAAGTAACGTCTTCAAATACAAAGTAAACAGAAGCATTCTGGGAAAGTTTTTCTGTTCTGTGCATTCAACTAACGGAGTTGAAGTTTACCTTTGATTCAGCAGCTCTGAAACACTCTTTCTGTAGAAACTGCAAGTGGACATTCAAAGCGCTAAGGGGGCTATAGTGTTAAAAGGAACATCTTCAAATAAAAACTACACGGAAGCATTGTGCGAAACTACTTTCTGTTCTGTGCATTCAACTAACAGAGTTGAAACCTACTTTTGATTGAGCAGTTCTGAAACATTCTTTTGGTAGAAACTACAAGTGGACATTCAGAGAGCTAAGGGGCCTACAGTGGCAAAAGGAATATCTCCAAATAAACACTACACAGAAGCATTCTGCGAAACTTCTTTCTGTTCTGTGCACTCCACTAACAGAGTTGAAACATACTGTTGATAGAGCAGTTCTGAAACACTCTTTCTGTGGAAACTGCAGGTGGACATTCGTAGAGCAAAGGGGCATATAGTGGAAAAAGGAAAATCTTCCAATAAAAACTACACAGCAGCATTCTGTGAAACTTCTTTCTGTTCTGTGCATTCAATTAAAAGAGTTGAACCTTACTTTTGATTGAGCAGTTGTGAAACGCTCTTACTGTAGAAACTGCAAGTGGACATTCGGAGCGCTAAGGGGCCTATAGTGGAAAAAGGAATATCCTCAAATAAATACTACACAGAAGCATTCTGTGAAACTTCTTTCTGTTCTGTGCATTCAACATCAGAGTTTAACCTTACATTTGATTGAGCTGTTCTGAAACACTCTTTCTGTAGTAACTGCAGCTGGAGAGTCAGAGTGCCAAGAGGCCTATAGTGGAAAAAGTAATATCTACAAATAAAACTACACAGAAGCATTCTGCGAAGCTTCTTTCTGTTCTGTGCATTCAACTAACAGAGTTTAACCTTAATTTTGATTGAGCTGTTCTGAAACACTCTTTCTATAGAATCTGCAAGTGGACTTTCGGAGAGCTATGTGGGCTATAGTGGAAAAAGATGTATCTTCAAATTAAAACTACACAGAAGCATTGTGCAAAACTTCTTTATGTTCTGTACATTCAAGTAAAGGAGTTAAAGCTTACTTTTGATTGAGCAGTTCTGAAACATTCTTTCTGTAGAAACTGCAAGTGGATATTCGGACCCCTAAGGGGCCAACAGTGTAAAAAGGAATATGTTCAAATAAAAACTACACAGAAGCATTGTGCGAAACTACTTTCTGTTCTGTGCACTCAACTAACAGAGTTGAAGTATACTGTTGTTTGAGCAGTTCTGAAACACTCTTTCTGTTGAAACTGCAAGTGGACAATCTTAGAGCAAAGCGGCATATAGTGGAAAAAGGAGAATCTTCCAATAATAACTACACAGCAGCATTCTGCGAAACTTCTTAATGTTCTGTGAATTCAATAAACAGAGTTGAACCTTACTTTTGATTGAGAAGTTCTGAAATATTCTTTCTGTAGAAACTGCAAGTGGATATTCGGACCCCTAAGGGGCCAACAGTGTAAAAAGGAATATGTTCAAATAAAAACTACACAAAAGCATTGGGCGAAACTTCTTTCTGTTCTGTGCACTTAACTAACAGAGTTGAAGCATACTGCCGATTGAGCAGTTCTGAAACACTCTTTCTGTTGAAACTGCAAGTGGACAACCATAGAGCAAAGGGGCATATAGTGGAAAAAGGAGAATCTTCCAATAATAACTACACAGCAGCATTCTGCGAAACTTCTTTCTGTTCTGTGCATTCAATAAACAGAGTTGAACCTTACTTTTGATTGAGCAGTTCTGAAAGGCTGTTTCTGTATAAACTGCAAGTGGACATTCGGAGCGCTAACGGGCCTACAGTGGAAAAAGGAATATCTTCAAGTAAAAACTATACAGAAGCATTCTGAGAAACTTCTTTCTGTTCTGTGCATTCAAATAACAGAGTTTAACCTTAATTTTGATTGAGCTGTTCTGAAACACTCTTTCTGTAGAAACTGCAAGTGGACCTTCCGAGTGCTAAGTGGGCTATAGTGGAAAAAGAGGTATCTTCAAATTAAAACTACACAGAAGCATTGTGCAAAACTTCTTTATGTTCTGTACATTCAAGTATTCAGGAGTTAAAGCTTACTTTTGATTGAGCAGTTCTGAAACATTCTTTCTGTAGAAACTGCAAGTGGATATTCGGACCCCTAAGGGGCCAACAGTGTAAAAAGGAATATGTTCAAATAAAAACTACACAGAAGCATTGGGCGAAACTACTTTCTGTTCTGTGCACTTAACTAACAGAGTTGAAGCATACTGCCGATTGAGCAGTTGTGAAACACTCTTTCTGTAGAAACTGCAAGTGGGCATTCAGAGAGCTAACCGGCCTACAGAGGAAAAAGGAATATCTTCAAGTAATAACTATACAGAAGCATTCTGAGAAACTTCTTTCTGTTCTGTTCATTCAAATAACAGAGTTTAACCTTACTTTTGATTGAGCTGTTCTGAAACACTCTTTCTGTAATAACTGCAATTGGAGATTCGGAGCACTAAGGGGCATATAGGGGAAAAAGGAATATCTTCCAACAAAACTACACAGGAGCAGTCTGCGAAACTTCTTTCTGTTCTGTGCATTCAAGTAACAGTGTTTAACATTAATTTTGATTGAGCTGTTCTGAAACACTCTTTCTGTAGAAACTGCAAGTGGACATATGGAGCGCTAAGTGGCTTATAGTGGAAAAAGATATATCTGCAAATTAAAACTACACAGAAGCATTGTGCAAAACTTCTTTATGTTCTGTACATTCAACTAAAGGAGTTAAAGCTTACTTTTGATTTAGCAGTTCGGAAACATTCTTTCTGTAGAAACTGCAAGTGGACATTCGAAGCGCTAAGGGGGCTATAGTGTTAAAAGGAACATCTTCAAATAAAAACTACACGGAAGCATTGTGCGAAACTACTTTCTGTTCTGTGCATTCATCTAACAGAGTTGAAACCTACTTTTGATTGAGCAGTTCTGAAACATTCTTTCTGTAGAAACTACAAGTGGACATTCAGAGAGCTAGGGGGCCTACAGTGGCAAAAGGAATATCTTCAAATAAAAACTACACAGAAGCATTCTGCGAAACTTCTTTCTGTTCTGTGCACTCAACTAACAGAGCTGAAACAAACTGTTGATAGAGCAGTTCTGAAACACTCTTTCTGTGGAAACTGCAGGTGGACAATCGTAGAGCAAAGGGGCATATAGTGGAAAAAGGAGAATCTTCCAATAAAAACTACACAGAAGCATTCTACGAAACTTCTTTCTGTTCTGTGCATTCAATTAAAAGAGTTGAACCTTACTTTTGATTGAGCAGTTGTGAAACGCTCTTTCTGTAGAAACCGCAAGTGGACTTTCCGAGCGCTAAGTGGGCTATAGTGGAAAAAGATGTATCTTCAAATTAAAACTACAGAGAAGCATTGTGCAAAACTTCTTTAAGTTCTGTACATTCAAGTAAAGGAGTTAAAGCTTACTTTTGATTGAGCAGTTCTGAAACATTCTTTCTGTAGAAACTGCAAGTGGATATTCGGACCCCCAAGGGGCCAACAGTGGAAAAAGGAATATGTTCAAATAAAAACTACACAGAAGCATTGTGCGAAACTACTTTCTGTTCTGTGCACTCAACTAACAGAGTTGAAGCATACTGCCGATTGAGCAGTTCTGAAACACTCTTTCTGTAGAAACTGCAAGTGGACATTCAGAGAGCTAACGGGCCTACAGTGGAAAAAGGAATATCTTCAAGTAAAAACTACACAGAAGCATTCTGAGAAACTTCTTTCTGTTCTGTGCATTCAAATAACAGAGTTTAATCTTACTTTTGATTGAGCTGTTCTGAAACACTCTTTCTGTAGTAACTGCAATTGGAGATTCGGAGCACTAAGGGGCACATAATGGAAAAAGGAATATCTTCCAACAAAACTACCCAGGAGCAGTCTGCGAAACTTCTTTCTGTTCTGTGCATTCAAGTAACAGTGTTTAACATTAATTTTGATTGAGCGGTTCTGAAACACTCTTTCTGTAGAAACTGCAAGTGGACATACGGAGCGCTAAGCGGCCTATAGTGGAAAAAGGGATATCTTCAAATAAAAAGTACACAGAAGCATTGTGCCAAATTACTTTCTGTTCTGTGCATTCAACTAAGAGCGTTGAACACTATATTTGATTGAGCAGTTCTGAAACTCTCTTTCTGTAGGAAGTGCAAGTCGACATTCGGAGCACTAAGGGGCCTGTGCTGGAGAAAGTAACATCTTCAAATACAAAGTAAACAGAAGCATTCTGGGAAACTTTTTCTGTTCTGTGCATTCAACTAACGGAGTTGAAGTTTACCTTTGATTCAGCAGCTCTGAAACACTCTTTCTGTAGAAACTGCAAGTGGACATTCCTAGCGCTAAAGGGCCTACAGTGGAAAAAGGAATACCCTCAAATTAACAACTACACAGAAGCATTCTGCGAAACTTCTTTCTGTTCTGTGTATTCAACTAACGGAGTTGAAGTTTACCTTTGAGTCAGCAGCTCTGAAACACTCTTTCTGTAGAAACTGCAAGTGGACATTCCTAGCGCTAAGGGACCTATAGTGGAAAAAGGAATATCCTCAAATAAAAACTACACAGAATCATTCTGTGAAACATCGTTCTGTTCTGTGCATTCAACTAACAGAGTTTAAACTTAATTTTGATTGAGCTGTTCTGAAACACTCTTTCTGTAGAAACTGCAAGTGGACATTCCGAGCGCTAAGTGGCCTATAGTGGAAAAAGATATATCTGCAAATTAAAACTACACAGAAGCATTGGGCAAAACTTCTTTATGTTGTGTACATTCAACTAAAGGAGTTAAAGCTTACTTTTCATTTAGCAGTTCGGAAACATTCTTTCTGTAGAAACTGCAAGTGGACATTCGAAGCGCTAAGGGGGCTATAGTGTTAAAAGGAACATCTTCAAATAAAAACTACACGGAAGCATTGTGCGAAACAACTTTCTGTTCTGTGCATTCAACTAACAGAGCTGAAACCTACTTTTGATTGAGCAGTTCTGAAACATTCTTTCGGTAGAAACTACAAGTGGACATTCAGAGAGCTAAGGGGCCTACAGTGGCAAAAGGAATATCTTCAAATAAAAACTACACAGAAGCATTCTGCGAAACTTCTTTCTGTTCTGTGCACTCAACTAACAGAGTTGAAACATACTGTTGATAGAGCAGTTCTGAAACACTCTTTCTGTGGAAACTGCAGGTGGACATTCGTAGAGCAAAGGGGCATATAGTGGAAAAAGGAGAATCTTCCAATAAAAACTACACAGCAGCATTCTGCGAAACTTCTTTCTGTTCTGTGCATTCAATTAAAAGAGTTGAACCTTACTTTTGATTGAGCAGTTCTGAAACGCTCTTTCTGTACAAACTTCAAGTGGACATTCGGAGCGCTATGGGGCCTATAGTGGAAAAAGGAATATCCTCAAATAAATACTACACAGAAGCATTCTGTGAAACTTCTTTCTGTTCTGTGCATTCAACAAACAGAGTTTAACCTTACATTTGATTGAGCTGTTCTGAAACACTCTTTCTGTAGTAACTGCAGCTGGAGAGTCAGAGTGCCAAGAGGCCTATAGTGGAAAAAGAAATATCTTCAAATAAAACTACACAGAAGCATTCTGTGAAGCTTCTTTCTGTTCTGTGCATTCAACTAACAGAGTTTAACCTTAATTTTGATTGAGCTGTTCTGAAACACTCTTTCTGTAGAAACTGCAAGTGGACATCCAGAGAGCTAACGGGCCTACAGTGGAAAAAGGAATATCTTCAAGTAAAAACTATACAGAAGCATTCTGAGAAACTTCTTTCTGTTCTGTGCATTCAAATAACAGAGTTTAATCTTACTTTTGATTGAGCTGTTCTGAAACACTCTTTCTGTAGAAACTGCAAGTGGACGTATGGAGCGCTAAGTGGCTTATAGTGGAAAAAGAGATATCTTCAAATAAAAACTACACAGAAGCATTGTGCGAAACTACTTTCTGTTCTGTGCATTCAACTAACAGAGTTGAAACATACTTTTTATTGAGCAGTTCTGAAACATTCTTTCTGTAGAAACTGCAAGTGGACATTCAGAGAGCTAAGGGGCCTACAGTGGCAAAAGGAATATCTTCAAATAAAAATTACACAGAAGCATTCTGCGATACTTCTTTCTGTTCTGTGCACTCAACTAACAGATTTGAAACCAACTGTTGATAGAGCAGTTCTGAAACACTCTTTCTGTGGAAACTGCAGGTGGACATTTTAGAGCAAAGGGGCATATAGTGGAAAAAGGAGAATCTTCCAATAAAAACTACACAGCAGCATTCTACGAAACTTCTTTCTGTTCTGTGCATTCAATTAAATGAGTTGAACCTTACTTTTGATTGAGCAGTTGTGAAACGCTCTTTCTGTAGAAACTGCAAGTGGACTTTCCGAGCGCTAAGTGGACTATAGTGGAATAAGATGTATCTTCAAATTAAAACTACAGAGAAGCATTGTACAAAACTTCTTTAAGTTCTGTACATTCAAGTAAAGGAGTTAAAGCTTACTTTTGATTGAGCAGTTCTGAAACATTCTTTCTGTAGAAACTGCAAGTGGATATTCGGACCCCTAAGGGGCCAACAGTGTAAAAAGGAATATGTTCAAATAAAAACTACACAGAAGCATTGTGCGAAACTACTTTCTGTTCTGTGCACTCAACTAACAGAGTTGAAATATACTGTTGTTTGAGCAGTTCTGAAACACTCTTTCTGTTGAAACTGCAAGTGGACAATCGTAGAGCAAAGGGGCATATAGTGGAAAAAGGAGAATCTTCCAATAATAACTACACAGCAGCATTCTGCGAAACTTCTTTCTGTTCTGTGCATTCAATTAACAGAGTTGAACCTTACTTTTGATTGAGCAGTTCTGAAACGCTGTTTCTGTATAAACTGCAAGTGGACATTCGGAGCGCTAAGGGGCCTATAGTGGGAAAAGGAATATCCTCAAATAAATATTACACAGAAGCATTCTGTGAAACTTCTTTCTGTTCTGTGCATTCAACTAACAGAGTTTAACCTTACATTTGATTGAGCTGTTCTGAAACACTCTTTCTGTAGTAACTGCAGCTGGAGAGTCAGAGCGCCAAGAGGCCTATAGTGGAAAAAGAAATATCTTCAAATAAAACTAAACAGAAGCATTCTGCGAAGCTTCTTTCTGTTCTGTGCCTTCAACTAACAGAGTTTAACCTTAATTTTGATTGAGCTGTTCTGAAACACTCTTTCTGTAGAAACTGCAAGTGGACCTTCCGAGCGCTAAGTGGGCTATAGGGGAAAAAGATGTATCTTCAAATTAAAACTACACAGAAGCATTGTGCAAAACTTCTTTATGTTCTGTACATTCAAGTAAAGGAGTTAAAGCTTACTTTTGATTGAGCAGTTCTGAAACATTCTTTCTGTAGAAACTGCAAGTGGATATTCGGACCCCTAAGGGGCCAACAGTGTAAAAAGGAATATGTTCAAATAAAAACTACACAGAAGCATTGTGCGAAACTACTTTCTGTTCTGTGCACTTAACTAACAGAGTTGAAGCATACTGCCGATTGAGCAGTTCTGAAACACTCTTTCTGTAGAAACTGCAAGTGGGCATTCAGAGAGCTAACGGGCCTACAGGGGAAAAAGGAATATCTTCAAGTAAAAACTATACAGAAGCATTCTGAGAAACTTCTTTCTGTTCTGTGCATTCAAATAACAGAGTTTAATCTTACTTTTGATTGAGCTGTTCTGAAACACTCTTTCTGTAGAAACTGCAAGTGGACATACGGAGCGCTAAGCGGCCTATAGTGGAAAAAGGGATATCTTCAAATAAAAACTACACAGAAGCATTGTGCCAATTTACTTTCTGTTCTGTGCATTCAACTAAGAGCGTTGAACACTCTATTTGATTGAGCAGTTCTGAAACTCTTTTTCTGTAGGAAGTGCAATTCGACATTCGGAGCACTAAGGGGCCTGTACTGGAGAAAGTAACGTCTTCAAATACAAAGTAAACAGAAGCATTCTGGGAAAGTTTTTCTGTTCTGTGCATTCAACTAACGGAGTTGAAGTTTACCTTTGATTCAGCAGCTCTGAAACACTCTTTCTGTAGAAACTGCAAGTGGACATTCAAAGCGCTAAGGGGGCTATAGTGTTAAAAGGAACATCTTCAAATAAAAACTACACGGAAGCATTGTGCGAAACTACTTTCTGTTCTGTGCATTCAACTAACAGAGTTGAAACCTACTTTTGATTGAGCAGTTCTGAAACATTCTTTTGGTAGAAACTACAAGTGGACATTCAGAGAGCTAAGGGGCCTACAGTGGCAAAAGGAATATCTCCAAATAAACACTACACAGAAGCATTCTGCGAAACTTCTTTCTGTTCTGTGCACTCCACTAACAGAGTTGAAACATACTGTTGATAGAGCAGTTCTGAAACACTCTTTCTGTGGAAACTGCAGGTGGACATTCGTAGAGCAAAGGGGCATATAGTGGAAAAAGGAAAATCTTCCAATAAAAACTACACAGCAGCATTCTGTGAAACTTCTTTCTGTTCTGTGCATTCAATTAAAAGAGTTGAACCTTACTTTTGATTGAGCAGTTGTGAAACGCTCTTACTGTAGAAACTGCAAGTGGACATTCGGAGCGCTAAGGGGCCTATAGTGGAAAAAGGAATATCCTCAAATAAATACTACACAGAAGCATTCTGTGAAACTTCTTTCTGTTCTGTGCATTCAACAAACAGAGTTTAACCTTACATTTGATTGAGCTGTTCTGAAACACTCTTTCTGTAGTAACTGCAGCTGGAGAGTCAGAGTGCCAAGAGGCCTATAGTGGAAAAAGTAATATCTACAAATAAAACTACACAGAAGCATTCTGCGAAGCTTCTTTCTGTTCTGTGCATTCAACTAACAGAGTTTAACCTTAATTTTGATTGAGCTGTTCTGAAACACTCTTTCTATAGAATCTGCAAGTGGACTTTCGGAGAGCTATGTGGGCTATAGTGGAAAAAGATGTATCTTCAAATTAAAACTACACAGAAGCATTGTGCAAAACTTCTTTATGTTCTGTACATTCAAGTAAAGGAGTTAAAGCTTACTTTTGATTGAGCAGTTCTGAAACATTCTTTCTGTAGAAACTGCAAGTGGATATTCGGACCCCTAAGGGGCCAACAGTGTAAAAAGGAATATGTTCAAATAAAAACTACACAGAAGCATTGTGCGAAACTACTTTCTGTTCTGTGCACTCAACTAACAGAGTTGAAGTATACTGTTGTTTGAGCAGTTCTGAAACACTCTTTCTGTTGAAACTGCAAGTGGACAATCTTAGAGCAAAGCGGCATATAGTGGAAAAAGGAGAATCTTCCAATAATAACTACACAGCAGCATTCTGCGAAACTTCTTTCTGTTCTGTGAATTCAATAAACAGAGTTGAACCTTACTTTTGATTGAGAAGTTCTGAAATATTCTTTCTGTAGAAACTGCAAGTGGATATTCGGACCCCTAAGGGGCCAACAGTGTAAAAAGGAATATGTTCAAATAAAAACTACACAAAAGCATTGGGCGAAACTTCTTTCTGTTCTGTGCACTTAACTAACAGAGTTGAAGCATACTGCCGATTGAGCAGTTCTGAAACACTCTTTCTGTTGAAACTGCAAGTGGACAACCTTAGAGCAAAGGGGCATATAGTGGAAAAAGGAGAATCTTCCAATAATAACTACACAGCAGCATTCTGCGAAACTTCTTTCTGTTCTGTGCATTCAATAAACAGAGTTGAACCTTACTTTTGATTGAGCAGTTCTGAAACGCTGTTTCTGTATAAACTGCAAGTGGACATTCGGAGCGCTATGGGGCCTATAGTGGAAAAAGGAATATCCTCAAATAAATACTACACAGAAGCATTCTGTGAAACTTCTTTCTGTTCTGTGCATTCAACAAACAGAGTTTAACCTTACATTTGATTGAGCTGTTCTGAAACACTCTTTCTGTAGTAACTGCAGCTGGAGAGTCAGAGTGCCAAGAGGCCTATAGTGGAAAAAGAAATATCTTCAAATAAAACTACACAGAAGCATTCTTTGAAGCTTCTTTCTGTTCTGTGCATTCAACTAACAGAGTTTAACCTTAATTTTGATTGAGCTGTTCTGAAACACTCTTTCTGTAGAAACTGCAAGTGGACATCCAGAGAGCTAACGGGCCTACAGTGGAAAAAGGAATATCTTCAAGTAAAAACTATACAGAAGCATTCTGAGAAACTTCTTTCTGTTCTGTGCATTCAAATAACAGAGTTTAATCTTACTTTTGATTGAGCTGTTCTGAAACACTCTTTCTGTAGAAACTGCAAGTGGACGTATGGAGCGCTAAGTGGCTTATAGTGGAAAAAGAGATATCTTCAAATAAAAACTACACAGAAGCATTGTGCGAAACTACTTTCTGTTCTGTGCATTCAACTAACAGAGTTGAAACATACTTTTTATTGAGCAGTTCTGAAACATTCTTTCTGTAGAAACTGCAAGTGGACATTCAGAGAGCTAAGGGGCCTACAGTGGCAAAAGGAATATCTTCAAATAAAAATTACACAGAAGCATTCTGCGATACTTCTTTCTGTTCTGTGCACTCAACTAACAGATTTGAAACCAACTGTTGATAGAGCAGTTCTGAAACACTCTTTCTGTGGAAACTGCAGTGGACATTTTAGAGCAAAGGGGCATATAGTGGAAAAAGGAGAATCTTCCAATAAAAACTACACAGCAGCATTCTACGAAACTTCTTTCTGTTCTGTGCATTCAATTAAATGAGTTGAACCTTACTTTTGATTGAGCAGTTGTGAAACGCTCTTTCTGTAGAAACTGCAAGTGGACTTTCCGAGCGCTAAGTGGACTATAGTGGAATAAGATGTATCTTCAAATTAAAACTACAGAGAAGCATTGTACAAAACTTCTTTAAGTTCTGTACATTCAAGTAAAGGAGTTAAAGCTTACTTTTGATTGAGCAGTTCTGAAACATTCTTTCTGTAGAAACTGCAAGTGGATATTCGGACCCCTAAGGGGCCAACAGTGTAAAAAGGAATATGTTCAAATAAAAACTACACAGAAGCATTGTGCGAAACTACTTTCTGTTCTGTGCACTCAACTAACAGAGTTGAAATATACTGTTGTTTGAGCAGTTCTGAAACACTCTTTCTGTTGAAACTGCAAGTGGACAATCGTAGAGCAAAGGGGCATATAGTGGAAAAAGGAGAATCTTCCAATAATAACTACACAGCAGCATTCTGCGAAACTTCTTTCTGTTCTGTGCATTCAATTAACAGAGTTGAACCTTACTTTTGATTGAGCAGTTCTGAAACGCTGTTTCTGTATAAACTGCAAGTGGACATTCGGAGCGCTAAGGGGCCTATAGTGGGAAAAGGAATATCCTCAAATAAATATTACACAGAAGCATTCTGTGAAACTTCTTTCTGTTCTGTGCATTCAACTAACAGAGTTTAACCTTACATTTGATTGAGCTGTTCTGAAACACTCTTTCTGTAGTAACTGCAGCTGGAGAGTCAGAGCGCCAAGAGGCCTATAGTGGAAAAAGAAATATCTTCAAATAAAACTAAACAGAAGCATTCTGCGAAGCTTCTTTCTGTTCTGTGCCTTCAACTAACAGAGTTTAACCTTAATTTTGATTGAGCTGTTCTGAAACACTCTTTCTGTAGAAACTGCAAGTGGACCTTCCGAGCGCTAAGTGGGCTATAGGGGAAAAAGATGTATCTTCAAATTAAAACTACACAGAAGCATTGTGCAAAACTTCTTTATGTTCTGTACATTCAAGTAAAGGAGTTAAAGCTTACTTTTGATTGAGCAGTTCTGAAACATTCTTTCTGTAGAAACTGCAAGTGGATATTCGGACCCCTAAGGGGCCAACAGTGTAAAAAGGAATATGTTCAAATAAAAACTACACAGAAGCATTGTGCGAAACTACTTTCTGTTCTGTGCACTTAACTAACAGAGTTGAAGCATACTGCCGATTGAGCAGTTCTGAAACACTCTTTCTGTAGAAACTGCAAGTGGGCATTCAGAGAGCTAACGGGCCTACAGGGGAAAAAGGAATATCTTCAAGTAAAAACTATACAGAAGCATTCTGAGAAACTTCTTTCTGTTCTGTGCATTCAAATAACAGAGTTTAATCTTACTTTTGATTGAGCTGTTCTGAAACACTCTTTCTGTAGAAACTGCAAGTGGACATACGGAGCGCTAAGCGGCCTATAGTGGAAAAAGGGATATCTTCAAATAAAAACTACACAGAAGCATTGTGCCAATTTACTTTCTGTTCTGTGCATTCAACTAAGAGCGTTGAACACTCTATTTGATTGAGCAGTTCTGAAACTCTTTTTCTGTAGGAAGTGCAATTCGACATTCGGAGCACTAAGGGGCCTGTACTGGAGAAAGTAACGTCTTCAAATACAAAGTAAACAGAAGCATTCTGGGAAAGTTTTTCTGTTCTGTGCATTCAACTAACGGAGTTGAAGTTTACCTTTGATTCAGCAGCTCTGAAACACTCTTTCTGTAGAAACTGCAAGTGGACATTCAAAGCGCTAAGGGGGCTATAGTGTTAAAAGGAACATCTTCAAATAAAAACTACACGGAAGCATTGTGCGAAACTACTTTCTGTTCTGTGCATTCAACTAACAGAGTTGAAACCTACTTTTGATTGAGCAGTTCTGAAACATTCTTTTGGTAGAAACTACAAGTGGACATTCAGAGAGCTAAGGGGCCTACAGTGGCAAAAGGAGTATCTCCAAATAAACACTACACAGAAGCATTCTGCGAAACTTCTTTCTGTTCTGTGCACTCCACTAACAGAGTTGAAACATACTGTTGATAGAGCAGTTCTGAAACACTCTTTCTGTGGAAACTGCAGGTGGACATTCGTAGAGCAAAGGGGCATATAGTGGAAAAAGGAAAATCTTCCAATAAAAACTACACAGCAGCATTCTGTGAAACTTCTTTCTGTTCTGTGCATTCAATTAAAAGAGTTGAACCTTACTTTTGATTGAGCAGTTGTGAAACGCTCTTACTGTAGAAACTGCAAGTGGACATTCGGAGCGCTAAGGGGCCTATAGTGGAAAAAGGAATATCCTCAAATAAATACTACACAGAAGCATTCTGTGAAACTTCTTTCTGTTCTGTGCATTCAACAAACAGAGTTTAACATTACATTTGATTGAGCTGTTCTGAAACACTCTTTCTGTAGTAACTGCAGCTGGAGAGTCAGAGTGCCAAGAGGCCTATAGTGGAAAAAGTAATATCTACAAATAAAACTACACAGAAGCATTCTGCGAAGCTTCTTTCTGTTCTGTGCATTCAACTAACAGAGTTTAACCTTAATTTTGATTGAGCTGTTCTGAAACACTCTTTCTATAGAATCTGCAAGTGGACTTTCGGAGAGCTATGTGGGCTATAGTGGAAAAAGATGTATCTTCAAATTAAAACTACACAGAAGCATTGTGCAAAACTTCTTTATGTTCTGTACATTCAAGTAAAGGAGTTAAAGCTTACTTTTGATTGAGCAGTTCTGAAACATTCTTTCTGTAGAAACTGCAAGTGGATATTCGGACCCCTAAGGGGCCAACAGTGTAAAAAGGAATATGTTCAAATAAAAACTACACAGAAGCATTGTGCGAAACTACTTTCTGTTCTGTGCACTCAACTAACAGAGTTGAAGTATACTGTTGTTTGAGCAGTTCTGAAACACTCTTTCTGTTGAAACTGCAAGTGGACAATCTTAGAGCAAAGCGGCATATAGTGGAAAAAGGAGAATCTTCCAATAATAACTACACAGCAGCATTCTGCGAAACTTCTTTCTGTTCTGTGAATTCAATAAACAGAGTTGAACCTTACTTTTGATTGAGAAGTTCTGAAATATTCTTTCTGTAGAAACTGCAAGTGGATATTCGGACCCCTAAGGGGCCAACAGTGTAAAAAGGAATATGTTCAAATAAAAACTACACAAAAGCATTGGGCGAAACTTCTTTCTGTTCTGTGCACTTAACTAACAGAGTTGAAGCATACTGCCGATTGAGCAGTTCTGAAACACTCTTTCTGTTGAAACTGCAAGTGGACAACCTTAGAGCAAAGGGGCATATAGTGGAAAAAGGAGAATCTTCCAATAATAACTACACAGCAGCATTCTGCGAAACTTCTTTCTGTTCTGTGCATTCAATAAACAGAGTTGAACCTTACTTTTGATTGAGCAGTTCTGAAACGCTGTTTCTGTATAAACTGCAAGTGGACATTCGGAGCGCTATGGGGCCTATAGTGGAAAAAGGAATATCCTCAAATAAATACTACACAGAAGCATTCTGTGAAACTTCTTTCTGTTCTGTGCATTCAACAAACAGAGTTTAACCTTACATTTGATTGAGCTGTTCTGAAACACTCTTTCTGTAGTAACTGCAGCTGGAGAGTCAGAGTGCCAAGAGGCCTATAGTGGAAAAAGAAATATCTTCAAATAAAACTACACAGAAGCATTCTTTGAAGCTTCTTTCTGTTCTGTGCATTCAACTAACAGAGTTTAACCTTAATTTTGATTGAGCTGTTCTGAAACACTCTTTCTGTAGAAACTGCAAGTGGACATCCAGAGAGCTAACGGGCCTACAGTGGAAAAAGGAATATCTTCAAGTAAAAACTATACAGAAGCATTCTGAGAAACTTCTTTCTGTTCTGTGCATTCAAATAACAGAGTTTAATCTTACTTTTGATTGAGCTGTTCTGAAACACTCTTTCTGTAGAAACTGCAAGTGGACGTATGGAGCGCTAAGTGGCTTATAGTGGAAAAAGAGATATCTTCAAATAAAAACTACACAGAAGCATTGTGCGAAACTACTTTCTGTTCTGTGCATTCAACTAACAGAGTTGAAACATACTTTTTATTGAGCAGTTCTGAAACATTCTTTCTGTAGAAACTGCAAGTGGACATTCAGAGAGCTAAGGGGCCTACAGTGGCAAAAGGAATATCTTCAAATAAAAATTACACAGAAGCATTCTGCGATACTTCTTTCTGTTCTGTGCACTCAACTAACAGATTTGAAACCAACTGTTGATAGAGCAGTTCTGAAACACTCTTTCTGTGGAAACTGCAGGTGGACATTTTAGAGCAAAGGGGCATATAGTGGAAAAAGGAGAATCTTCCAATAAAAACTACACAGCAGCATTCTACGAAACTTCTTTCTGTTCTGTGCATTCAATTAAATGAGTTGAACCTTACTTTTGATTGAGCAGTTGTGAAACGCTCTTTCTGTAGAAACTGCAAGTGGACTTTCCGAGCGCTAAGTGGACTATAGTGGAATAAGATGTATCTTCAAATTAAAACTACAGAGAAGCATTGTACAAAACTTCTTTAAGTTCTGTACATTCAAGTAAAGGAGTTAAAGCTTACTTTTGATTGAGCAGTTCTGAAACATTCTTTCTGTAGAAACTGCAAGTGGATATTCGGACCCCTAAGGGGCCAACAGTGTAAAAAGGAATATGTTCAAATAAAAACTACACAGAAGCATTGTGCGAAACTACTTTCTGTTCTGTGCACTCAACTAACAGAGTTGAAATATACTGTTGTTTGAGCAGTTCTGAAACACTCTTTCTGTTGAAACTGCAAGTGGACAATCGTAGAGCAAAGGGGCATATAGTGGAAAAAGGAGAATCTTCCAATAATAACTACACAGCAGCATTCTGCGAAACTTCTTTCTGTTCTGTGCATTCAATTAACAGAGTTGAACCTTACTTTTGATTGAGCAGTTCTGAAACGCTGTTTCTGTATAAACTGCAAGTGGACATTCGGAGCGCTAAGGGGCCTATAGTGGGAAAAGGAATATCCTCAAATAAATATTACACAGAAGCATTCTGTGAAACTTCTTTCTGTTCTGTGCATTCAACTAACAGAGTTTAACCTTACATTTGATTGAGCTGTTCTGAAACACTCTTTCTGTAGTAACTGCAGCTGGAGAGTCAGAGCGCCAAGAGGCCTATAGTGGAAAAAGAAATATCTTCAAATAAAACTAAACAGAAGCATTCTGCGAAGCTTCTTTCTGTTCTGTGCCTTCAACTAACAGAGTTTAACCTTAATTTTGATTGAGCTGTTCTGAAACACTCTTTCTGTAGAAACTGCAAGTGGACCTTCCGAGCGCTAAGTGGGCTATAGGGGAAAAAGATGTATCTTCAAATTAAAACTACACAGAAGCATTGTGCAAAACTTCTTTATGTTCTGTACATTCAAGTAAAGGAGTTAAAGCTTACTTTTGATTGAGCAGTTCTGAAACATTCTTTCTGTAGAAACTGCAAGTGGATATTCGGACCCCTAAGGGGCCAACAGTGTAAAAAGGAATATGTTCAAATAAAAACTACACAGAAGCATTGTGCGAAACTACTTTCTGTTCTGTGCACTTAACTAACAGAGTTGAAGCATACTGCCGATTGAGCAGTTCTGAAACACTCTTTCTGTAGAAACTGCAAGTGGGCATTCAGAGAGCTAACGGGCCTACAGGGGAAAAAGGAATATCTTCAAGTAAAAACTATACAGAAGCATTCTGAGAAACTTCTTTCTGTTCTGTGCATTCAAATAACAGAGTTTAATCTTACTTTTGATTGAGCTGTTCTGAAACACTCTTTCTGTAGAAACTGCAAGTGGACATACGGAGCGCTAAGCGGCCTATAGTGGAAAAAGGGATATCTTCAAATAAAAACTACACAGAAGCATTGTGCCAATTTACTTTCTGTTCTGTGCATTCAACTAAGAGCGTTGAACACTCTATTTGATTGAGCAGTTCTGAAACTCTTTTTCTGTAGGAAGTGCAATTCGACATTCGGAGCACTAAGGGGCCTGTACTGGAGAAAGTAACGTCTTCAAATACAAAGTAAACAGAAGCATTCTGGGAAAGTTTTTCTGTTCTGTGCATTCAACTAACGGAGTTGAAGTTTACCTTTGATTCAGCAGCTCTGAAACACTCTTTCTGTAGAAACTGCAAGTGGACATTCAAAGCGCTAAGGGGGCTATAGTGTTAAAAGGAACATCTTCAAATAAAAACTACACGGAAGCATTGTGCGAAACTACTTTCTGTTCTGTGCATTCAACTAACAGAGTTGAAACCTACTTTTGATTGAGCAGTTCTGAAACATTCTTTTGGTAGAAACTACAAGTGGACATTCAGAGAGCTAAGGGGCCTACAGTGGCAAAAGGAATATCTCCAAATAAACACTACACAGAAGCATTCTGCGAAACTTCTTTCTGTTCTGTGCACTCCACTAACAGAGTTGAAACATACTGTTGATAGAGCAGTTCTGAAACACTCTTTCTGTGGAAACTGCAGGTGGACATTCGTAGAGCAAAGGGGCATATAGTGGAAAAAGGAAAATCTTCCAATAAAAACTACACAGCAGCATTCTGTGAAACTTCTTTCTGTTCTGTGCATTCAATTAAAAGAGTTGAACCTTACTTTTGATTGAGCAGTTGTGAAACGCTCTTACTGTAGAAACTGCAAGTGGACATTCGGAGCGCTAAGGGGCCTATAGTGGAAAAAGGAATATCCTCAAATAAATACTACACAGAAGCATTCTGTGAAACTTCTTTCTGTTCTGTGCATTCAACTAACAGAGTTTAACCTTACATTTGATTGAGCTGTTCTGAAACACTCTTTCTGTAGTAACTGCAGCTGGAGAGTCAGAGTGCCAAGAGGCCTATAGTGGAAAAAGTAATATCTACAAATAAAACTACACAGAAGCATTCTGCGAAGCTTCTTTCTGTTCTGTGCATTCAACTAACAGAGTTTAACCTTAATTTTGATTGAGCTGTTCTGAAACACTCTTTCTATAGAATCTGCAAGTGGACTTTCGGAGAGCTATGTGGGCTATAGTGGAAAAAGATGTATCTTCAAATTAAAACTACACAGAAGCATTGTGCAAAACTTCTTTATGTTCTGTACATTCAAGTAAAGGAGTTAAAGCTTACTTTTGATTGAGCAGTTCTGAAACATTCTTTCTGTAGAAACTGCAAGTGGATATTCGGACCCCTAAGGGGCCAACAGTGTAAAAAGGAATATGTTCAAATAAAAACTACACAGAAGCATTGTGCGAAACTACTTTCTGTTCTGTGCACTCAACTAACAGAGTTGAAGTATACTGTTGTTTGAGCAGTTCTGAAACACTCTTTCTGTTGAAACTGCAAGTGGACAATCTTAGAGCAAAGCGGCATATAGTGGAAAAAGGAGAATCTTCCAATAATAACTACACAGCAGCATTCTGCGAAACTTCTTTCTGTTCTGTGAATTCAATAAACAGAGTTGAACCTTACTTTTGATTGAGAAGTTCTGAAATATTCTTTCTGTAGAAACTGCAAGTGGATATTCGGACCCCTAAGGGGCCAACAGTGTAAAAAGGAATATGTTCAAATAAAAACTACACAAAAGCATTGGGCGAAACTTCTTTCTGTTCTGTGCACTTAACTAACAGAGTTGAAGCATACTGCCGATTGAGCAGTTCTGAAACACTCTTTCTGTTGAAACTGCAAGTGGACAACCTTAGAGCAAAGGGGCATATAGTGGAAAAAGGAGAATCTTCCAATAATAACTACACAGCAGCATTCTGCGAAACTTCTTTCTGTTCTGTGCATTCAATAAACAGAGTTGAACCTTACTTTTGATTGAGCAGTTCTGAAACGCTGTTTCTGTATAAACTGCAAGTGGACATTCGGAGCGCTAACGGGCCTACAGTGGAAAAAGGAATATCTTCAAGTAAAAACTATACAGAAGCATTCTGAGAAACTTCTTTCTGTTCTGTGCATTCAAATAACAGAGTTTAACCTTAATTTTGATTGAGCTGTTCTGAAACACTCTTTCTGTAGAAACTGCAAGTGGACCTTCCGAGTGCTAAGTGGGCTATAGTGGAAAAAGATGTATCTTCAAATTAAAACTACACAGAAGCATTGTGCAAAACTTCTTTATGTTCTGTACATTCAAGTAAAGGAGTTAATGCGTACTTTTGATTGAGCAGTTCTGAAACATTCTTTCTGTAGAAACTGCAAGTGGATATTCGGACCCCTAAGGGGCCAACAGTGTAAAAAGGAATATGTTCAAATAAAAACTACACAGAAGCATTGTGCGAAACTACTTTCTGTTCTGTGCACTCAACTAACAGAGTTGAAGTATACTGCTGTTTGAGCAGTACTGGAACACTCTTTCTGTTGAAACTGCAAGTGGACAACCTTAGAGCAAAGGGGCACATAGTGGAAAAAGGAGAATCTTCCAATAATAACTACTCAGCAGCATTCTGCGAAACTTCTTTCTGTTCTGTGCATTCAATAAACAGAGTTGAACCTTACTTTTGATTGAGCAGTTCTGAAACGCTGTTTCTGTATAAACTGCAAGTGGACATTCGGAGCGCTAAGGGGCCTATAGTGGAAAAAGGAATATCCTCAAATAAATACTTCACAGAAGCATTCTGTGAAACTTCTTTCTGTTCTCTGCATTCAACTAACAGAGTTTAACCTTACATTTGATTGAGCTGTTCTGAAACACTCTTTCTGTAGTAACTGCAGCTGGAGAGTCAGAGCGCCAAGAGGCCTATAGTGGAAAAAGAAATATCTTCAAGTAAAAACTATACAGAAGCATTCTGAGAAACTTCTTTCTGTTCTGTGCATTCAAATAACAGAGTTTAACCTTAATTTTGATTGAGCTGTTCTGAAACACTCTTTCTGTAGAAACTGCAAGTGGACCTTCCGAGTGCTAAGTGGGCTATAGTGGAAAAAGATGTGTCTTCAAATTAATACTACACAGAAGCATTGTGCAAAACTTCTTTATGTTCTGTACATTCAAGTAAAGGAGTTAAAGCTTACTTTTGATTGAGCAGTTCTGAAACATTCTTTCTGTAGGAACTGCAAGTGGATATTCGGACCCCTAAGGGGCCAGCAGTGTAAAAAGGAATATGTTCAAATAAAAACTACACAGAAGCATTGCGCGAAACTTCTTTCTGTTCTGTGCACTTAACTAACAGAGTTGAAGCATACTGCCGATTGAGCAGTTCTGAAACACTCTTTCTGTAGAAACTGCAAGTGGGCATTCAGAGAGCTAACGGGCCTACAGTGGAAAAAGGAATATCTTCAAGTAAAAACTATACAGAAGCATTCTGAGAAACTTCTTTCTGTTCTGTGCATTCAAATAACAGAGTTTAACCTTACTTTTGATTGAGCTGTTCTGAAACACTCTTTCTGTAATAACTGCAATTGGAGATTCGGAGCACTAAGGGGCATATAGGGGAAAAAGGAATATCTTCCAACAAAACTACACAGGAGCAGTCTGCGAAACTTCTTTCTGTTCTGTGCATTCAAGTAACAGTGTTTAACATTGATTTTGATTGAGCTGTTCTGAAACACTCTTTCTGTAGAAACTGCAAGTGGACATATGGAGCGCTAAGTGGCCTACAGTGGAAAAAGATATATCTGCAAATTAAAACTACACAGAAGCATTGTGCAAAACTCCTTTATGTTCTGTACATTCAACTAAAGGAGTTAAAGCTTACTTTTGATTTAGCAGTTCGGAAACATTCTTTCTGTAGAAACTGCAAGTGGACTTTCGAAGCGCTAAGGGGGCTATAGTGTTAAAAGGAACATCTTCAAATAAAAACTACATGGAAGCATTGTGCGAAACTACTTTCTGTTCTGTGCATTCAACTAACAGAGTTGAAAACTACTTTTGATTGAGCAGTTCTGAAACATTCTTTCTGTAGAAACTACAAGTGGACATTCAGAGAGCTAAGGGGCCTACAGTGGCAAAAGGAATATCTTCAAATAAAAACTACACAGAAGCATTCTGCGAAACTTCTTTCTGTTCTGTGCACTCAACTAACAGAGCTGAAACAAACTGTTGATAGAGCAGTTCTGAAACACTCTTTCTGTGGAAACTGCAGGTGGACAATTGTAGAGCAAAGGGGCATATAGTGGAAAAAGGAGAATCTTCCAATAAAAACTACACAGCAGCATTCTACGAAACTACTTTCTGTTCTGTGCATTCAATTAAAAGAGTTGAACCTTACTTTTGATTGAGCAGTTGTGAAACGCTCTTTCTGTAGATACCGCAAGTGGACTTTCCGAGCGCTAAGTGGGCTATAGTGGAAAAAGATGTATCTTCAAATTAAAACTACAGAGAAGCATTGTGCAAAACTACTTTAAGTTCTGTATATTCAAGTAAAGGTGTTAAAGCTTACTTTTGATTGAGCAGTTCTGAAACATTCTTTCTGTAGAAACTGCAAGTGTATATTCGGACCCCTAAGGGGCCAACAGTGGAAAAAGGAATATGTTCAGATAAAAACTACACAGAAGCATTGTGCGAAACTACTTTCTGTTCTTTGCACTCAACTAACAGAGTTGAAGCATACTGCCGATTGAGCAGTTCTGAAACACTCTTTCTGTAGAAACTGCAAGTGGACATTCAGAGAGCTAACGGGCCTACAGTGGAAAAAGGAATATCTTCAAGTAAAAACTATACAGAAGCATTCTGAGAAACTTCTTTCTGTTCTGTGCATTCAAATAACAGAGTTTAATCTTACTTTTGATTGAGCTGTTCTGAAACACTCTTTCTGTAGTAACTGCAATTGGAGATTCGGAGCACTAAGGGGCACATAATGGAAAAAGGAATATCTTCCAACAAAACTACACAGGAGCAGTCTGCGAAACTTCTTTCTGTTCTGTGCATTCAAGTAACAGTGTTTAACATTAATTTTGATTGAGCTGTTCTGAAACACTCTTTCTGTAGAAACTGCAAGTGGACATACAGAGCGCTAAGCGGCCTATAGTGGAGAAAGGGATATCTTCAAATAAGAACTACACAGAAGCATTGTGCCAAATTACTTTCTGTTCTGTGCATTCAACTAAGAGCGTTGAACACTATATTTGATTGAGCAGTTCTGAAACTCTCTTTCTGTAGGAAGTGCAAGTCGACATTCGGAGCACTAAGGGGCCTGTGCTGGAGAAAGTAACATCTTCAAATACAAAGTAAACAGAAGCATTCTGGGAAACTTTTTCTGTTCTGTGCATTCAACTAACGGAGTTGAAGTTTACCTTTGATTCAGCAGCTCTGAAACACTCTTTCTGTAGAAACTGCAAGTGGACATTCCTAGCGCTAAAGGGCCTATAGTGGAAAAAGGAATACCCTCAAATTAACAACTACACAGAAGCATTCTGCGAAACTTCTTTCTGTTCTGTGCATTCAACTAACGGAGTTGAAGTTTACCTTTGAGTCAGCAGCTCTGAAACACTCTTTCTGTAGAAACTGCAAGTGGACATTCCTAGCGCTAAGGGACCTATAGTGGAAAAAGGAATATCCTCAAATAAAAACTACACAGAATCATTCTGTGAAACATCGTTCTGTTCTGTGCATTCAACTAACAGAGTTTAAACTTAATTTTGATTGAGCTGTTCTGAAACACTCTTTCTGTAGAAACTGCAAGTGGACATTCCGAGCGCTAAGTGGCCTATAGTGGAAAAAGATATATCTGCAAATTAAAACTACACAGAAGCATTGGGCAAAACTTCTTTATGTTCTGTACATTCAACTAAAGGAGTTAAAGCTTACTTTTCATTTAGCAGTTCGGAAACATTCTTTCTGTAGAAACTGCAAGTGGACATTCGAAGCGCTAAGGGGGCTATAGTGTTAAAAGGAACATCTTCAAATAAAATATACACGGAAGCATTGTGCGAAACTACTTTCTGTTCTGTGCATTCAACTAACAGAGTTGAAACCTACTTTTGATTGAGCAGTTCTGAAACTTTCTTTCGGTAGAAACTACAAGTGGACATTCAGAGAGCTAAGGGGCCTACAGTGGCAAAAGGAATATCTTCAAATAAAAACTACACAGAAGCATTCTGCGAAACTTCTTTCTGTTCTGTGCACTCCACTAACAGAGTTGAAACATACTGTTGATAGAGCAGTTCTGAAACACTCTTTCTGTGGAAACTGCAGGTGGACATTCGTAGAGCAAAGGGGCATATAGTGGAAAAAGGAGAATCTTCCAATAAAAACTACACAGCAGCATTCTGTGAAACTTCTTTCTGTTCTGTGCATTCAATTAAAAGAGTTGAACCTTACTTTTGATTGAGCAGTTGTGAAACGCTCTTACTGTAGAAACTGCAAGTGGACATTCGGAGCGCTAAGGGGCCTATAGTGGAAAAAGGAATATCCTCAAATAAATACTACACAGAAGCATTCTGTGAAACTTCTTTCTGTTCTGTGCATTCAACAAACAGAGTTTAACCTTACATTTGATTGAGCTGTTCTGAAACACTCTTTCTGTAGTAACTGCAGCTGGAGAGTCAGAGTGCCAAGAGGCCTATAGTGGAAAAAGTAATTTCTTCAAATAAAACTACACAGAAGCATTCTGCGAAGCTTCTTTCTGTTCTGTGCATTCAACTAACAGAGTTTAACCTTAATTTTGATTGAGCTGTTCTGAAACACTCTTTCTATAGAAACTGCAAGTGGACATTCCGAGAGCTAAGTGGGCTATAGTGGAAAAAGATGTATCTTCAAATTAAAACTACACAGAAGCATTGTGCAAAACTTCTTTATGTTCTGTACATTCAAGTAAAGGAGTTAAAGCTTACTTTTGATTGAGCAGTTCTGAAACATTCTTTCTGTAGAAACTGCAAGTGGATATTCGGACCCCTAAGGGGCCAACAGTGTAAAAAGGAATATGTTCAAATAAAAACTACACAGAAGCATTGTGCGAAACTACTTTCTGTTCTGTGCACTCAACTAACAGAGTTGAAGTATACTGTTGTTTGAGCAGTTCTGAAACACTCTTTCTGTTGAAACTGCCAGTGGACAATCTTAGAGCAAAGCGGCATATAGTGGAAAAAGGAGAATCTTCCAATAATAACTACACAGCAGCATTCTGCGAAACTTCTTTCTGTTCTGTGAATTCAGTAAACTGAGTTGAACCTTACTTTTGATTGAGAAGTTCTGAAACGCTGTTTCTGTATAAACCGCAAGTGGACATTCGGAGCGCTAAGGGGCCTGTAGTGGAAAAAGGAATATCCTCAAATAAATACTACACAGAAGCATTCTGTGAAACTTCTTTCTGTTCTGTGCATTCAACTAACAGAGTTTAACCTAAATTTTGATTGAGCTGTTCTGAAACACTCTTTCTGTAGAAACTGCAAGTGGACCTTCCGAGCGCTAAGAGGGCTATAGTGGAAAAAGATGTATCTTCAAATTAAAACTACACAGAAGCATTGTGCAAAACTTCTTTATGTTCTGTACATTCAAGTAAAGGAGTTAAAGCTTACTTTTGATTGAGCAGTTCTGAAACATTCTTTCTGTAGAAACTGTAAGTGGATATTCGGACCCCTAAGGGGCCCACAGTGTAAAAAGGAATATGTTCAAATAAAAACTACACAGAAGCATTGGGCGAAACTACTTTCTGTTCTGTGCACTTAACTAACACAGTTGAAGCATACTGCCGATTGAGCAGTTCTGAAACACTCTTTCTGTAGAAACTGCAAGTGGGCATTCAGAGAGCTAACCGGCCTACAGTGGAAAAAGGAATATCTTCAAGTAAAAACTATACAGAAGCATTCTGAGAAACTTCATTCTGTTCTGTGCATTCAAATAACAGAGTTTAACCTTACTTTTGATTGAGCTGTTCTGAAACACTCTTTCTGTAATAACTGCAATTGGAGATTCGGAGCACTAAGGGGCATATAGGGGAAAAAGGAATATCTTCCAACAAAACTACACAGGAGCAGTCTGCGAAACTTCTTTCTGTTCTGTGCATTCAAGTAACAGTGTTTAACATTAATTTTGATTGAGCTGTTCTGAAACACTCTTTCTGTAGAAACTGCAAGTGGACATACTGAGCGCTAAGTGGCCTATGGTGAAAAAAGATATAACTGCAAATTAAAACTACACAGAAACATTGTGCAAAACTTCTTTATGTTCTGTACATTCAACTAAAGGAGTTAAAGATTACTTTTGATTTAGCAGTTCGGAAACATTCTTTCTGTAGGAACTGCAAGTGGACATTCGAAGCGCTAAGGGGGCTATAGTGTTAAAAGGAACATCTTCAAATAAAAACTACACGTAAGCATTGTGCGAAACTACTTTCTGTTCTGTGCATTCAACTAACAGAGTTGAAACCTACTTTTGATTGAGCAGTTCTGAAACATTTTTTCTGTAGAAACTACAAGTGGACATTCAGAGAGCTAGGGGGCCTACAGTGGCAAAAGGAATATCTTCAAATAAAAACTACACAGAAGCATTCTGCGAAACTTCTTTCTGTTCTGTGCACTCCACTAACAGAGTTGAAACATACTGTTGATAGAGCAGTTCTGAAACACTCTTTCTGTGGAAACTGCAGGTGGACATTCGTAGAGCAAAGGGGCATATAGTGGAAAAAGGAAAATCTTCCAATAAAAACTACACAGCAGCATTCTGTGAAACTTCTTTCTGTTCTGTGCATTCAATTAAAAGAGTTGAACCTTACTTTTGATTGAGCTGTTGTGAAACGCTCTTACTGTAGAAACTGCAAGTGGACATTCGGAGCGCTAAGGGGCCTATAGTGGAAAAAGGAATATCCTCAAATAAATACTACACAGAAGCATTCTGTGAAACTTCTTTCTGTTCTGTGCATTCAACAAACAGAGTTTAACCTTACATTTGATTGAGCTGTTCTGAAACACTCTTTCTGTAGTAACTGCAGCTGGAGAGTCAGAGTGCCAAGAGGCCTATAGTGGAAAAAGTAATATCTACAAATAAAACTACACAGAAGCATTCTGCGAAGCTTCTTTCTGTTCTGTGCATTCAACTAACAGAGTTTAACCTTAATTTTGATTGAGCTGTTCTGAAACACTCTTTCTATAGAATCTGCAAGTGGACTTTCGGAGAGCTATGTGGGCTATAGTGGAAAAAGATGTATCTTCAAATTAAAACTACACAGAAGCATTGTGCAAAACTTCTTTATGTTCTGTACATTCAAGTAAAGGAGTTAAAGCTTACTTTTGATTGAGCAGTTCTGAAACATTCTTTCTGTAGAAACTGCAAGTGGATATTCGGACCCCTAAGGGGCCAACAGTGTAAAAAGGAATATGTTCATATAAAAACTACACGGAAGCATTGTGCGAAACTACTTTCTGTTCTGTGCACTCAACTAACAGAGTTGAAGTATACTGTTGTTTGAGCAGTTCTGAAACACTCTTTCTGTTGAAACTGCAAGTGGACAATCTTAGAGCAAAGCGGCATATAGTGGAAAAAGGAGAATCTTCCAATAATAACTACACAGCAGCATTCTGCGAAACTTCTTTCTGTTCTGTGAATTCAATAAACAGAGTTGAACCTTACTTTTGATTGAGAAGTTCTGAAATATTCTTTCTGTAGAAACTGCAAGTGGATATTCGGACCCCTAAGGGGCCAACAGTGTAAAAAGGAATATGTTCAAATAAAAACTACACAAAAGCATTGGGCGAAACTTCTTTCTGTTCTGTGCACTTAACTAACAGAGTTGAAGCATACTGCCGATTGAGCAGTTCTGAAACACTCTTTCTGTTGAAACTGCAAGTGGACAACCTTAGAGCAAAGGGGCATATAGTGGAAAAAGGAGAATCTTCCAATAATAACTACACAGCAGCATTCTGCGAAACTTCTTTCTGTTCTGTGCATTCAATAAACAGAGTTGAACCTTACTTTTGATTGAGCAGTTCTGAAATGCTGTTTCTGTATAAACTGCAAGTGGACATTCGGAGCGCTAACGGGCCTACAGTGGAAAAAGGAATATCTTCAAGTAAAAACTATACAGAAGCATTCTGAGAAACTTCTTTCTGTTCTGTGCATTCAAATAACAGAGTTTAACCTTAATTTTGATTGAGCTGTTCTGAAACACTCTTTCTGTAGAAACTGCAAGTGGACCTTCTGAGTGCTAAGTGGGCTATAGTGGAAAAAGATGTATCTTCAAATTAAAACTACACAGAAGCATTGTGCAAAACTTCTTTATGTTCTGTACATTCAAGTAAAGGAGTTAATGCGTACTTTTGATTGAGCAGTTCTGAAACATTCTTTCTGTAGAAACTGCAAGTGGATATTCGGACCCCTAAGGGGCCAACAGTGTAAAAAGGAATATGTTCAAATAAAAACTACACAGAAGCATTGTGCGAAACTACTTTCTGTTCTGTGCACTCAACTAACAGAGTTGAAGTATACTGCTGTTTGAGCAGTACTGGAACACTCTTTCTGTTGAAACTGCAAGTGGACAACCTTAGAGCAAAGGGGCACATAGTGGAAAAAGGAGAATCTTCCAATAATAACTACACAGCAGCATTCTGCGAAACTTCTTTCTGTTCTGTGCATTCAATAAACAGAGTTGAACCTTACTTTTGATTGAGCAGTTCTGAAACGCTGTTTCTGTATAAACTGCAAGTGGACATTCGGAGCGCTAAGGGGCCTATAGTGGAAAAAGGAATATCCTCAAATAAATACTTCACAGAAGCATTCTGTGAAACTTCTTTCTGTTCTGTGCATTCAAATAACAGAGTTTAACCTTAATTTTGATTGAGCTGTTCTGAAACGCTCTTTCTGTAGAAACTGCAATTGGACCTTCCGAGCACTAAGAGGGCTGTAGTGGAAAAAGATATATCTTCAAATTAAAACTACACAGAAGCATTGTGCAAAACTTCTTTAAGTTCTGTACATTCAAGTAAAGGATTTAAAGCTTACTTTTGATTGAGCAGTTCTGAAACATTCTTTCTGTAGAAAGTGCAAGTGGATATTCGGACCCCTAAGGGGCCAACAGTGGAAAAAGGAATATGTTCAAATAAAAGCTACACTGAAGAATTGTGCGAAACTACTTTCTTTTGTGTGCACTCAACTAACAGATTTGAAGCATACTGCCGATTGAGCAGTTCTGAAACACTCTTTCTGTAGAAACTGCAAGTGGACATTCAGAGAGCTAATGGGCCTACAGTGGAAAAAGGAATATCTTCAAGTAAAAACCATACAGAAGCATTCTGAGAAATTTCTTTCTGTCCTGTGCATTCAAATAACAGAGTTTAATCTTACTTTTGATTGAGCTGTTCTGAAACACTCTTTCTGTAGTAACTGCAATTGGAAATTCGGAGCACTAAGTGGCATATAGTGGAAAAAGGTATATCTTCAAACAAAACTACCCAGAAGCAGTCTGCGTAACTTCTTTCTGTTCCGTGCATTCAACTAACAGTGTTTAACATTAATTTTGAGCTGTTCTGAAACACTCTTTCTGTAGAAACTGCAAGTGGACATACGGAGCGCTAAGGGGCCTATAGTGGAAAAAGGGATATCTTCAAATAAAAACTACACAGAAGCATTGTGCCAAATTACTTTCTGTCCTGTGCATTCAACTAAGAGCGTTGAACACTACTTTTTATTGAGCAGTTCTGAAACTCTCTTTCTGTAGAAGTGCATGTCGACATTCGGAGCACTAAGGGGC
Source organism: Symphalangus syndactylus (assembly GCF_028878055.3). Classification (NCBI taxonomy): domain Eukaryota; kingdom Metazoa; phylum Chordata; class Mammalia; order Primates; family Hylobatidae; genus Symphalangus; species Symphalangus syndactylus. The sequence continues at coordinate 50,969,924 of NC_072440.2, forward strand.
CTGTACTGGAGAAAGTAACATCTTCAAATAAAAAGTAAACAGAAGCATTCTGCGAAACTTCTTTCTGTTCTGTGCATTTAACTAATGGAGTTGAACTTTACCTTTGATTCAGCAGCTCTGAAACCCTCTTTCTGTAAAAACTGCTAGTGGACATTCCTAGCGCTAAGGGGCCTATAGTGGAAAAAGGAATATCCTCAAAAAAAAACTACACAGAATCATTCTGTGAAACTGCTTTCTTTTCTGTGCATTCAACTAACAGAGTTTAACCTTAATTTTGATTGATCTGTTCTGAAACACTCTTTCCGTAGAAACTGCAAGTGGACATTCCGTGCGCTAAGTGGCCTATAGTGGAAAAAGATATATCTACAAATTAAAACAGAAGCATTGTGCAAAACTTCTTTATGTTCTGTACATTCAACTAAAGGAGTTAAAGCTTACTTTTGATTTAGCAGTTCGGAAACATTCTTTCTGTAGAAACTGCAAGTGGACATTCGGAGCGCTAAGGGGGCTATAGTGGACAAAGGAACATCTTCAAATAAAAACTACACGGAAGCATTGTGCGAAACTACTTTCTGTTCGGTGCATTCAACTAACAGAGTTGAAGTTTACCTTTGAGTCAGCAGCTCTGAAACACTCTTTCTGTAGAAACCACTAGTGGACATTCCTAGTGCTAAGGGGCCTTTAGTGGAAAAAGGAATATCCTCAAATAAAAACTACCCAGAATCATTCTGTGAAACTTCTTTCTGTTCTGTGCATTCAACTAACAGAGTTTAACCTTAATTTTGATTGATCTGTTCTGAAACACTCCTTTTGTAGAAACTGCAAGTGGACATTAAGAGCGCTAAGTGGCCTATAGTGGAAAAAGTTATATCTGCAAATTAAAACTGCACAGAAGCATTGTGCAAAACTTCTTTATGTTCTGTACATTCAACTAAAGGAGTTAAAGCTTACTTTTGATTTAGCAGTTCGGAAACATTCTTTCTGTAGAAACTGCAAGTGGACGTTCGAAGCGCTAAGGGGACTATAGTGTTAAAAGGAACATCTTCAAATAAAAAATACACGGAAGCATTGTGCGAAACTACTTTCTGTTCTGTGCATTCAACTAACAGAGTTGAAACCTACTTTTTATTGAGCAGTTCTGAAACATTCTTTCTGTAGAAACTACAAGTGGACATTCAGAGAGCTAAGGGGCCTACAGTGGCAAAAGGAATATGTTCAAAAAAAAACTACACAGAAGCATTCTGTGAAACTTCTTTCTGTTCTGTGCACTCAACTAACAGAGTTGAATCATACTGTTGATAGAGCAGTTCTGAAACACTCCTTCTGTGGAAACTGCAGGTGGACATTCGTAGAGCAAAGGGGCATATAGTGGAAAAGGGAGAATCTTCCAATAAAAACTACACAGCAGCATTCTGTGAAACTTCTTTCTGTTCTGTGCATTCAATTAAAAGAGTTGAACCTTACTTTTGATTGAGCAGTTCTGAAACGCTCTTTCTGTAGAAACTGCAATTGGACATTCCGAGCGCTAAGTGGGCTATAGTGGAAAAAGATGTATCTTCAAATTAAAAGTACACAGAAGCATTGTGCAAAACTTCTTTAAGTTCTGTACATTCAAGTAAAGGAGTTAAAGCTTACTTTTGATTGAGCAGTTCTGAAACATTCTTCTGTAGAAACTGCAAGTGGATATTCGGACCCCTAAGGGGCCAACAGTGGAAAAAGGAATATGTTCAAATAAAAACTACACGGAAGCATTGTGCGAAACTACTTTCTGTTCTGTGCACTCAACTAACAGAGTTGAAGCATACTGCCGATTGAGCAGTTCTGAAACACTGTTTCTGTAGAAACTGAAAGTGGACATTCAGAGAGCTAATGGGCCTACAGTGGAAAAAGGAATATCTTCAAGTAAAAACTATACAGAAGCATTCTGAGAAACTTCTTTCTGTTCTGTGCATTCAAATAACAGAGTTTAATCTTACTTTTGATTGAGCTGTTCTGAAACACTGTTTCTGTAGTAACTGCAATTGGAGTTTCGGAGCATTAAGGGGCATATAGCGGAAAAAGGTATATCTTCAAACAAAACTACACAGAAGCAGTCTGCGTAACTACTTTCTGTTGGGTGCATTCAACTAACAGTGTTTAACATTAATTTTGAGCTGTTCTGAAACACTCTTTCTGTAGAAACTGCAAGTGGACATACGGAGCGCAAAGGGGCCTATAGTGGAAAAAGGGATATCTTCAAATAAAAACTACACAGAAGCATTGTGCCAAATTACTTTCTGTTCTGTGCATACAACTAAGAGTGTTGAACACTACTTTTGATTGAGCAGTTCTGAAACTCTCTTTCTGTAGAAAGTGCAAGTCGACATTCGGAGCACTAAGGGGCCTGTACTGGAGTAAGTAACATCTTCAAATAAAAAGTAAACAGAAGCATTCTGCGAAACTTCTTTCTGTTCTGTGCATTTAACTAACGGAGTTGAACTTTACCTTTGATTCAGCAGCTCTGAAACCCTCTTTCTGTAGAAATTGCTAGTGGACATTCCTAGCGCTAAGGGGCCTATAGTGGAAAAAGGAATATCCTCAAATAAAAACTACACAGAATCATTCTGCGAAACTGCTTTCTGTTCTGTGCATTCAACTGACAGAGTTTAACCTTAATTTTGATTGATCTGTTCTGAAACACTCTTTCTGTAGAAACTGCAAGTGGACTTTCGGAGAGCTATGTGGGCTATAGTGGAAAAAGATGTATCTTCAAATTAAAACTACACAGAAGCATTGTGCAAAACTTCTTTATGTTCTGTACATTCAAGTAAAGGAGTTAAAGCTTACTTTTGATTGAGCAGTTCTGAAACATTCTTTCTGTAGAAACTGCAAGTGGATATTCGGACCCCTAAGGGGCCAACAGTGTAAAAAGGAATATGTTCATATAAAAACTACACGGAAGCATTGTGCGAAACTACTTTCTGTTCTGTGCACTCAACTAACAGAGTTGAAGTATACTGTTGTTTGAGCAGTTCTGAAACACTCTTTCTGTTGAAACTGCAAGTGGACAATCTTAGAGCAAAGCGGCATATAGTGGAAAAAGGAGAATCTTCCAATAATAACTACACAGCAGCATTCTGCGAAACTTCTTTCTGTTCTGTGAATTCAATAAACAGAGTTGAACCTTACTTTTGATTGAGAAGTTCTGAAATATTCTTTCTGTAGAAACTGCAAGTGGATATTCGGACCCCTAAGGGGCCAACAGTGTAAAAAGGAATATGTTCAAATAAAAACTACACAAAAGCATTGGGCGAAACTTCTTTCTGTTCTGTGCACTTAACTAACAGAGTTGAAGCATACTGCCGATTGAGCAGTTCTGAAACACTCTTTCTGTTGAAACTGCAAGTGGACAACCTTAGAGCAAAGGGGCATATAGTGGAAAAAGGAGAATCTTCCAATAATAACTACACAGCAGCATTCTGCGAAACTTCTTTCTGTTCTGTGCATTCAATAAACAGAGTTGAACCTTACTTTTGATTGAGCAGTTCTGAAATGCTGTTTCTGTATAAACTGCAAGTGGACATTCGGAGCGCTAACGGGCCTACAGTGGAAAAAGGAATATCTTCAAGTAAAAACTATACAGAAGCATTCTGAGAAACTTCTTTCTGTTCTGTGCATTCAAATAACAGAGTTTAACCTTAATTTTGATTGAGCTGTTCTGAAACACTCTTTCTGTAGAAACTGCAAGTGGACCTTCTGAGTGCTAAGTGGGCTATAGTGGAAAAAGATGTATCTTCAAATTAAAACTACACAGAAGCATTGTGCAAAACTTCTTTATGTTCTGTACATTCAAGTAAAGGAGTTAATGCGTACTTTTGATTGAGCAGTTCTGAAACATTCTTTCTGTAGAAACTGCAAGTGGATATTCGGACCCCTAAGGGGCCAACAGTGTAAAAAGGAATATGTTCAAATAAAAACTACACAGAAGCATTGTGCGAAACTACTTTCTGTTCTGTGCACTCAACTAACAGAGTTGAAGTATACTGCTGTTTGAGCAGTACTGGAACACTCTTTCTGTTGAAACTGCAAGTGGACAACCTTAGAGCAAAGGGGCACATAGTGGAAAAAGGAGAATCTTCCAATAATAACTACACAGCAGCATTCTGCGAAACTTCTTTCTGTTCTGTGCATTCAATAAACAGAGTTGAACCTTACTTTTGATTGAGCAGTTCTGAAACGCTGTTTCTGTATAAACTGCAAGTGGACATTCGGAGCGCTAAGGGGCCTATAGTGGAAAAAGGAATATCCTCAAATAAATACTTCACAGAAGCATTCTGTGAAACTTCTTTCTGTTCTGTGCATTCAAATAACAGAGTTTAACCTTAATTTTGATTGAGCTGTTCTGAAACGCTCTTTCTGTAGAAACTGCAATTGGACCTTCCGAGCACTAAGAGGGCTGTAGTGGAAAAAGATATATCTTCAAATTAAAACTACACAGAAGCATTGTGCAAAACTTCTTTAAGTTCTGTACATTCAAGTAAAGGATTTAAAGCTTACTTTTGATTGAGCAGTTCTGAAACATTCTTTCTGTAGAAAGTGCAAGTGGATATTCGGACCCCTAAGGGGCCAACAGTGGAAAAAGGAATATGTTCAAATAAAAGCTACACTGAAGAATTGTGCGAAACTACTTTCTTTTGTGTGCACTCAACTAACAGATTTGAAGCATACTGCCGATTGAGCAGTTCTGAAACACTCTTTCTGTAGAAACTGCAAGTGGACATTCAGAGAGCTAATGGGCCTACAGTGGAAAAAGGAATATCTTCAAGTAAAAACCATACAGAAGCATTCTGAGAAATTTCTTTCTGTCCTGTGCATTCAAATAACAGAGTTTAATCTTACTTTTGATTGAGCTGTTCTGAAACACTCTTTCTGTAGTAACTGCAATTGGAAATTCGGAGCACTAAGTGGCATATAGTGGAAAAAGGTATATCTTCAAACAAAACTACCCAGAAGCAGTCTGCGTAACTTCTTTCTGTTCCGTGCATTCAACTAACAGTGTTTAACATTAATTTTGAGCTGTTCTGAAACACTCTTTCTGTAGAAACTGCAAGTGGACATACGGAGCGCTAAGGGGCCTATAGTGGAAAAAGGGATATCTTCAAATAAAAACTACACAGAAGCATTGTGCCAAATTACTTTCTGTCCTGTGCATTCAACTAAGAGCGTTGAACACTACTTTTTATTGAGCAGTTCTGAAACTCTCTTTCTGTAGAAGTGCATGTCGACATTCGGAGCACTAAGGGGCCTGTACTGGAGAAAGTAACATCTTCAAATAAAAAGTAAACAGAAGCATTCTGCGAAACTTCTTTCTGTTCTGTGCATTTAACTAATGGAGTTGAACTTTACCTTTGATTCAGCAGCTCTGAAACCCTCTTTCTGTAAAAACTGCTAGTGGACATTCCTAGCGCTAAGGGGCCTATAGTGGAAAAAGGAATATCCTCAAAAAAAAACTACACAGAATCATTCTGTGAAACTGCTTTCTTTTCTGTGCATTCAACTAACAGAGTTTAACCTTAATTTTGATTGATCTGTTCTGAAACACTCTTTCCGTAGAAACTGCAAGTGGACATTCCGTGCGCTAAGTGGCCTATAGTGGAAAAAGATATATCTACAAATTAAAACAGAAGCATTGTGCAAAACTTCTTTATGTTCTGTACATTCAACTAAAGGAGTTAAAGCTTACTTTTGATTTAGCAGTTCGGAAACATTCTTTCTGTAGAAACTGCAAGTGGACATTCGGAGCGCTAAGGGGGCTATAGTGGACAAAGGAACATCTTCAAATAAAAACTACACGGAAGCATTGTGCGAAACTACTTTCTGTTCGGTGCATTCAACTAACAGAGTTGAAGTTTACCTTTGAGTCAGCAGCTCTGAAACACTCTTTCTGTAGAAACCACTAGTGGACATTCCTAGTGCTAAGGGGCCTTTAGTGGAAAAAGGAATATCCTCAAATAAAAACTACCCAGAATCATTCTGTGAAACTTCTTTCTGTTCTGTGCATTCAACTAACAGAGTTTAACCTTAATTTTGATTGATCTGTTCTGAAACACTCCTTTTGTAGAAACTGCAAGTGGACATTAAGAGCGCTAAGTGGCCTATAGTGGAAAAAGTTATATCTGCAAATTAAAACTGCACAGAAGCATTGTGCAAAACTTCTTTATGTTCTGTACATTCAACTAAAGGAGTTAAAGCTTACTTTTGATTTAGCAGTTCGGAAACATTCTTTCTGTAGAAACTGCAAGTGGACGTTCGAAGCGCTAAGGGGACTATAGTGTTAAAAGGAACATCTTCAAATAAAAAATACACGGAAGCATTGTGCGAAACTACTTTCTGTTCTGTGCATTCAACTAACAGAGTTGAAACCTACTTTTTATTGAGCAGTTCTGAAACATTCTTTCTGTAGAAACTACAAGTGGACATTCAGAGAGCTAAGGGGCCTACAGTGGCAAAAGGAATATGTTCAAAAAAAAACTACACAGAAGCATTCTGTGAAACTTCTTTCTGTTCTGTGCACTCAACTAACAGAGTTGAATCATACTGTTGATAGAGCAGTTCTGAAACACTCCTTCTGTGGAAACTGCAGGTGGACATTCGTAGAGCAAAGGGGCATATAGTGGAAAAGGGAGAATCTTCCAATAAAAACTACACAGCAGCATTCTGTGAAACTTCTTTCTGTTCTGTGCATTCAATTAAAAGAGTTGAACCTTACTTTTGATTGAGCAGTTCTGAAACGCTCTTTCTGTAGAAACTGCAATTGGACATTCCGAGCGCTAAGTGGGCTATAGTGGAAAAAGATGTATCTTCAAATTAAAAGTACACAGAAGCATTGTGCAAAACTTCTTTAAGTTCTGTACATTCAAGTAAAGGAGTTAAAGCTTACTTTTGATTGAGCAGTTCTGAAACATTCTTCTGTAGAAACTGCAAGTGGATATTCGGACCCCTAAGGGGCCAACAGTGGAAAAAGGAATATGTTCAAATAAAAACTACACGGAAGCATTGTGCGAAACTACTTTCTGTTCTGTGCACTCAACTAACAGAGTTGAAGCATACTGCCGATTGAGCAGTTCTGAAACACTGTTTCTGTAGAAACTGAAAGTGGACATTCAGAGAGCTAATGGGCCTACAGTGGAAAAAGGAATATCTTCAAGTAAAAACTATACAGAAGCATTCTGAGAAACTTCTTTCTGTTCTGTGCATTCAAATAACAGAGTTTAATCTTACTTTTGATTGAGCTGTTCTGAAACACTGTTTCTGTAGTAACTGCAATTGGAGTTTCGGAGCATTAAGGGGCATATAGCGGAAAAAGGTATATCTTCAAACAAAACTACACAGAAGCAGTCTGCGTAACTACTTTCTGTTGGGTGCATTCAACTAACAGTGTTTAACATTAATTTTGAGCTGTTCTGAAACACTCTTTCTGTAGAAACTGCAAGTGGACATACGGAGCGCAAAGGGGCCTATAGTGGAAAAAGGGATATCTTCAAATAAAAACTACACAGAAGCATTGTGCCAAATTACTTTCTGTTCTGTGCATACAACTAAGAGTGTTGAACACTACTTTTGATTGAGCAGTTCTGAAACTCTCTTTCTGTAGAAAGTGCAAGTCGACATTCGGAGCACTAAGGGGCCTGTACTGGAGTAAGTAACATCTTCAAATAAAAAGTAAACAGAAGCATTCTGCGAAACTTCTTTCTGTTCTGTGCATTTAACTAACGGAGTTGAACTTTACCTTTGATTCAGCAGCTCTGAAACCCTCTTTCTGTAGAAATTGCTAGTGGACATTCCTAGCGCTAAGGGGCCTATAGTGGAAAAAGGAATATCCTCAAATAAAAACTACACAGAATCATTCTGCGAAACTGCTTTCTGTTCTGTGCATTCAACTGACAGAGTTTAACCTTAATTTTGATTGATCTGTTCTGAAACACTCTTTCTGTAGAAACTGCAAGTGGACATTCCGAGCGCTAAGTGGCCTATAGTGGAAAAAGACATATCTACAAATTAAAACTACACAGAAGCATTGTGCAAAACTTCTTTATGTTGTGTACATTCAACTAAAGGAGTTAAAGCTTACTTTTGATTTAGCAGTTCGTAAACATTCTTTCTGTAGAAACTGCAAGTGGACATTCGAAGCGCTAAGGGGGCTATATTGTTAAAAGGAACATGTTCAAATAAAAACTACACGGAAGCATTGTGCGAAACTACTTTCTGTTCTGTGCATTCAACTAACAGAGTTGAAACCTACTTTTGATTGAGCAGTTCTGAAACATTCTTTCTGTAGAAACTACAAGTGGACATTCAGAGAGCTAAGGGGCCTACAGTGGCAAAAGGAATATCTTCAAATAAAAACTACACAGAAGCATTCTGCGAAACTTCTTTCTGTTCTGTGCACTCAACTAACAGAGTTGAAACATACTGTTGATAGAGCAGTTCTGAAACTCTCTTTCTGTGGAAACTGCAGGTGGACATTCGTAGAGCAAAGGGGCATATAGTGGAAAAAGGAGAATCTTCCTATAAAAACTACACAGCAGCATTCTGCAAAACTTCTTTCTGTTCTGTGCATTCAATTAAAAGAGTTGAAACTAACTTTTGATTGAGCAGTTCTGAAACGCTCTTTCTGTAGAAACTGCAATTGGACCTTCCGAGCACTGAGTGGGCTGTAGTGGAAAAAGATGTATCTTCAAATTAAAACTACACAGAAGCATTGTGCAAAACTTCTTTAAGTTCTGTACATTCAAGTAAAGGAGTTAAAGCTTACTTTTGATTGAGCAGTTCTGAAACATTCTTTCTGTAGAAAGTGCAAGTGGATATTCGGACCCCTAAGGGGCCAACAGTGTAAAAAGGAATATGTTCAAATAAAAGCTACACTGAAGAATTGTGCGAAACTACTTTCTTTTGTGTGCACTCAACTAACAGATTTGAAGCATACTGCCGATTGAGCAGTTCTGAAACACTCTTTCTGTAGAAACTGCAAGTGGACATTCAGAGAGCTAATGGGCCTACAGTGGAAAAAGGAATATCTTCAAGTAAAAACCATACAGAAGCATTCTGAGAAACTTCTTTCTGTCCTGTGCATTCAAATAACAGAGTTTAATCTTACTTTTGATTGAGCTGTTCTGAAACACTCTTTCTGTAGTAACTGCAATTGGAAATTCGGAGCACTAAGTGGCATATAGTGGAAAAAGGTATATCTTCAAACAAAACTACACAGAAGCAGTCTGCGTAACTTCTTTCTGTTCCGTGCATTCAACTAACAGTGTTTAACATTAATTTTGAGCTGTTCTGAAACACTCTTTCTGTAGAAACTGCAAGTGGACATACGGAGCGCTAAGGGGCCTATAGTGGAAAAAGGGATATCTTCAAATAAAAACTACACAGAAGCATTGTGCCAAATTACTTTCTGTCCTGTGCATTCAATTAAGAGCGTTGAACACTACTTTTGATTGAGCAGTTCTGAAACTCTCTTTCTGTAGAAGTGCATGTCGACATTCGGAGCACTAAGGGGCCTGTACTGGAGAAAGTAACATCTTCAAATAAAAAGTAAACAGAAGCATTCTGCGAAACTTCTTTCTGTTCTGTGCATTTAACTAACGGAGTTGAACTTTACCTTTGATTCAGCAGCTCTGAAACCCTCTTTCTGTAAAAACTGCTAGTGGACATTCCTAGCGCTAAGGGGCCTATAGTGGAAAAAGGAATATCCTCAAAAAAAAACTACACAGAATCATTCTGTGAAACTGCTTTCTGTTCTGTGCATTCAACTAACAGAGTTTAACCTTAATTTTGATTGATCTGTTCTGAAACACTCTTTCCGTAGAAACTGCAAGTGGACATTCCGTGCGCTAAGTGGCCTATAGTGGAAAAAGATATATCTACAAATTAAAACAGAAGCATTGTGCAAAACTTCTTTATGTTCTGTACATTCAACTAAAGGAGTTAAAGCTTACTTTTGATTTAGCAGTTCGGAAACATTCTTTCTGTAGAAACTGCAAGTGGACATTCGGAGCGCTAAGGGGGCTATAGTGGACAAAGGAACAACTTCAAATAAAAACTACACGGAAGCATTGTGCGAAACTACTTTCTGTTCGGTGCATTCAACTAACAGAGTTGAAGTTTACCTTTGAGTCAGCAGCTCTGAAACACTCTTTCTGTAGAAACCACTAGTGGACATTCCTAGTGCTAAGGGGCCTTTAGTGGAAAAAGGAATATCCTCAAATAAAACGTACCCAGAATCATTCTGTGAAACTTCTTTCTGTTCTGTGCATTCAACTAACAGAGTTTAACCTTAATTTTGATTGATCTGTTCTGAAACACTCCTTTTGTAGAAACTGCAAGTGGACATTAAGAGCGCTAAGTGGCCTATAGTGGAAAAAGTTATATCTGCAAATTAAAACTGCACAGAAGCATTGTGCAAAACTTCTTTATGTTCTGTACATTCAACTAAAGGAGTTAAAGCTTACTTTTGATTTAGCAGTTCGGAAACATTCTTTCTGTAGAAACTGCAAGTGGACGTTCGAAGCGCTAAGGGGACTATAGTGTTAAAAGGAACATCTTCAAATAAAAAATACACGGAAGCATTGTGCGAAACTACTTTCTGTTCTGTGCATTCAACTAACAGAGTTGAAACCTACTTTTTATTGAGCAGTTCTGAAACATTCTTTCTGTAGAAACTACAAGTGGTCATTCAGAGAGCTAAGGGGCCTACAGTGGCAAAAGGAATAGGTTCAAAAAAAAACTACACAGAAGCATTCTGTGAAACTTCTTTCTGTTCTGTGCACTCAACTAACAGAGTTGAATCATACTGTTGATAGAGTAGTTCTGAAACACTCCTTCTGTGGAAAATGCAGGTGGACATTCGTAGAGCAAAGGGGCATATAGTGGAAAAGGGAGAATCTTCCAATAAAAACTACACAGCAGCATTCTGCGAAACTTCTTTCTGTTCTGTGCATTCAATTAAAAGAGTTGAACCTTACTTTTGATTGAGCAGTTCTGAAACGCTCTTTCTGTAGAAACTGCAATTGGACCTTCCGAGCGCTAAGTGGGCTATAGTGGAAAAAGATGTATCTTCAAATTAAAAGTACACAGAAGCATTGTGCAAAACTTCTTTAAGTTCTGTACATTCAAGTAAAGGAGTTAAAGCTTACTTTTGATTGAGCAGTTCTGAAACATTCTTTCTGTAGAAACTGCAAGTGGATATTCGGACCCCTAAGGGGCCAACAGTGGAAAAAGGAATATGTTCAAATAAAAACTACACAGAAGCATTGTGCGAAACTACTTTCTGTTCTGTGCACTCAACTACCAGAGTTGAAGCATATTGCCGAATGAGCAGTTCTGAAACATTCTTTCTGTAGGAACTGCCAGTGGACATTCAGAGAGCTAATGGGCCTACAGTGGAAAAAGGAATATCTTCAAGTAAAAACTATACAGAAGCATTCTGAGAAACTTCTTTCTGTTCTGTGCATTCAAATAACAGAGTTTAATCTTACTTTTGATTGAGCTGTTCTGAAACACTCTTTCTGTAGTAACTGCAATTGGAGATTCGGAGCACTAAGGGGCATATAGTGGAAAAAGGTATATCTTCAAACAAAACTACACAGAAGCAGTCTGCGTAATTTCTTTCTGTTCCGTGCGTTCAACTAACAGTGTTTAACATTAATTTTGAGCTGTTCTGAAACACTCTTTCTGTAGAAACTGCAAGTGGACATACGGAGCGCTAAGGGGCCTATAGTGGAAAAAGGGATATCTTCAAATAAAAACTACACAGAAGCATTGTGCCAAATTACTTTCTGTTCTGTGCATACAACTAAGAGGGTTGAACACTACTTTTGATTGTGCAGTTCTGAAACTCTCTTTCTGTAGAAAGTGCAAGTCGACATTCGGAGCACTAAGGGGCCTGTACTGGAGTAAGTAAGATCTTCAAATAAAAAGGAAACAGAAGCATTCTGCGAAACTTCTTTCTGTTCTGTGCATTTAACTAACGGAGTTGAAATTTACCTTTGATTCAGCAGCTCTGAAACCCTCTTTCTGTAGAAACTGCTAGTGGACATTCCTAGCGCTAAGGGGCCTATAGTGGAAAAAGGAATATCCTCAAATAAAAACTACACAGAATCATTCTGTGAAACTGCTTTCTGTTCTGTGCATTCAACTAACAGATTTTAACCTTAATTTTGATTGATCTGTTCTGAAACACTCTTTCTGTAGAAACTGCAAGTGGACATTACGAGCGCTAAGTGGCCTATAGTGGAAAAAGATATATCTACAAATTAAAACTACACAGAAGCATTGTGCAAACCTTCTTTATGTTCTGTACATTCAACTAAAGCAGTTAAAGCTTACTTTTGATTTAGCAGTTCGGAAACATTCTTTCTGTAGAAACTGCAAGTGGACATTCGAAGCGCTAAGGGGGCTATAGTGTTAAAAGGAACATCTTCAAATAAAAACTACATGGAAGCATTGTGCGAAACTTCTTTCTGTTCTGTGCATTCAACTAACAGAGTTGAAACCTACTTTTGATAGAGCAGTTCTGAAACACTCTTTCTGTGGAAACTGCAGGTGGACATTCGTAGAGCAAAGGGGCATATAGTGGAAAAAGGAGAATCTTCCAATAAAAACTACACAGCAGCATTCTGCGAAACTTCTTTCTGTTCTGTGCATTCAATTAAAAGAGTTGAACCTTACTTTTGAGCAGTTCTGAAACGCTCTTTCTGTAGAAACTGCAATTGGACCTTCCGAGCGCTAAGTGGGCTATAGTGGAAAAAGATGTATCTTCAAATTAAAAGTACACAGAAGCATTGTGCAAAACTTCTTTAAGTTCTGTACATTCAAGTAAAGGAGTTAAAGCTTACTTTTGATTGAGCAGTTCTGAAACATTCTTCTGTAGAAACTGCAAGTGGATATTCGTACCCCTAAGGGGCCAACAGTGGAAAAAGGGATATGTTCAAATAAAAACTACACGGAAGCATTGTGCGAAACTACTTTCTCTTCTGTGCACTCAACTAACAGAGTTGAAGCATACTGCCGATTGAGCAGTTCTGAAACACTGTTTCTGTAGAAACTGCAAGTGGACATTCAGAGAGCTAATGGGCCTACAGTGGAAAAAGGAATATCTTCAAGTAAAAACTATACAGAAGCATTCTGAGAAACTTCTTTCTGTTCTGTGCATTCAATTAAAAGAGTTGAACCTTAATTTTGATTGAGCTGTTCTGAAACACTCTTTCTGTAGAAACTGCAAGTGGACATATGGAGCGCTAAGTGGCCTATAGTGGAAAAAGATACATCTGCAAATTTAAACTACACAGAAGCATTGTGCAAAACTTCTTTATGTTCTGTACATTCAACTAAAGGAGTTAAAGCTTACTTTTGATTGAGCAGTTCTGAAACATTCTTTGTGTAGAAACTGCAAGTGGATATTTGGACCCCTAAGGGGCCAACAGTGGAAAAAGGAATATGTTCAATTAAAAACTACACAGAAGCATTGTGCGAAACTACTTTCTGTTCTGTGCACTCAACTAACAGAGTTGAAGCATACTGCCGATTGAGCAGTTCTGAAATACTCTTTCTGTAGAAACTGCAAGTGGACATTCAGAGAGCTAACGGGCCTACAGTGGAAAAAGGAATATCTTCAAGTAAAAACTATACAGAAGCATTCTGAGGAACTTCTTTCTGTTCTGTGCATTCAAATAACAGAGTTTAATGTTACTTTTGATTGAGCTGTTCTGAAACACTCTTTCTGTAGTAACTGCAATTGGAGATTCGGAGCACTAAGGGGCACATAATGGAAAAAGGAATATCTTCCAACAAAACTACACAGGAGCAGTCTGCGAAACTTCTTTCTGTTCTGTGCATTCAAGTAACAGTGTTTAACATTAATTTTGATTGAGCTGTTCTGAAACACACTTTCTGTAGAAACTGCAAGTGTACATACGGAGCGCTAAGCGGCCTATAGTGGAAAAAGGGATATCTTCAAATTAAAACTACACAGAAGCATTGTGCCAAATTACTTTCTGTTCTGTGCATTCAACTAAGAGCGTTGAACACTATATTTGATTGAGCAGTTCTGAAACTCTCTGTAGGAAGTGCAAGTCGACATTCGGAGCACTAAGGGGCCTGTGCTGGAGAAAGAAACATCTTCAAATACAAAGTAAACAGAAGCATTCTGGGAAACTTTTTCTGTTCTGTGCATTCCACTAACGGAGTTGAAGTTTACCTGTGATTCAGCAGCTCTGAAACACTCTTTCTGTAGAAACTGCAAGTGGACATTCCTAGCGCTAAAGGGCCTATAGTGGAAAAAGGAATATCCTCAAATTAACAACTACACAGAAGCATTCTGCGAAACTTCTTTCTGTTCTGTGTATTCAACTAACAGAGTTGAAGTTTACCTTTGAGTCAGCAGCTCTGAAACACTCTTTCTGTAGAAACTGCAAGTGGACATTCCTAGCACTAAGGGACCTATAGTGGAAAAAGGAATATCCTCAAATAAAAACTACACAGAATCATTCTGTGAAACATCGTTCTGTTCTGTGCATTCAACTAACAGAGTTTAAACTTAATTTTGATTGAGCTGTTCTGAAACACTCTTTCTGTAGAAACTGCAAGTGGACATTCCGAGCGCTAAGAGGCCTATAGTGGAAAAAGATGTATCTGCAAATTAAAACTACACAGAAGCATTGTGCAAAACTTCTTTATGTTCTGTACATTCAACTAAAGGAGTTAAAGCTTACTTTTAATTTAGCAGTTCGGAAACATTCTTTCTGTAGAAACTGCAAGTGGACATTCGAAGCGCTAAGGGGGCTATAGTGTTAAAAGGAACATGTTCAAATAAAAACTACACGGAAGCATTGTGCGAAACTACTTTCTGTTCTGTGCATTCAACTAACAGAGTTGAAACCTACTTTTGATTGAGCAGTTCTGAAACATTCTGTCGGAAGAAACTACAAGTGGACATTCAGAGAGCTAAGGGGCCTACAGTGGCAAAAGGAATATCTTCAAATTAAAACTACACAGAAGCATTCTGCGAAACTTCTTTCTGTTCTGTGCACTCCACTAACAGAGTTGAAACATACTGTTGATAGAGCAGTTCTGAAACACTCTTTCTGTGGAAACTGCAGGTGGACATTCGTAGAGCAAAGGGGCATATAGTGGAAAAAGGAGAATCTTCCAATAAAAACTAAACAGCAGCATTCTGCGAAACTTCTTTCTGTTCTGTGCATTCAATTAAAAGAGTTGAACCTTACTTTTGATTGAGCAGTTCTGAAACGCTCTTTCTGTAGAAACTGCAAGTGGACATTCGGAGCGCTAAGGGGCCTATAGTGGAAAAAGGAATATCTTCAAGTAAAAACTATACAGAAGTATTCTGAGAAACTTCTTTCTATTCTGTGCATTCAAATAACAGAGTTTAACCTTACTTTTGATTGAGCTGTTCTGAAACACTCTTTCTGTAATAACTGCAGTTGGAGATTCGGAGCACTAAGGGGCATATAGGGGAAAAAGGAATATCTTCCAACAAAACTACACAGGAGCAGTCTGCGAAACTTCTTTCTGTTCTGTGCATTCAAGTAACAGTGTTTAACATTAATTTTGATTGAGCTGTTCTGAAACACTCTTTCTGTAGAAACTGCAAGTGGACATATGGAGCGCTAAGTGGCGTATAGTGGAAAAAGGGATATCTTCTAATAAAAACTACACAGAAGCATTGTGCGAAACTACTTTCTGTTCTGTGCATTCAACTAACAGAGTTGAAACCTACTTTTGATTGAGCTGTTCTGAAACACTCTTTCTGTAGTAACTGCAGCTGGAGAGTCAGAGTGCCAAGAGGCCTATAGTGGAAAAAGTAATATTTTCAAATAAAACTACACAGAAGCATTCTGCGAAGCTTCTTTCTGTTCTGTGCATTCAACTAACAGAGTTTAACCTTAATTTTGATTGAGCTGTTCTGAAACACTCTTTCTGTAGAAACTGCAAGTGGACCTTCCGAGTGCTAAGTGGGCTATAGTGGAAAAAGATGTATCTCCAAATTAAAACTACACAGAAGCATTGTGCAAAACTTCTTTATGTTCTGTACATTCAAGTATAGGAGTTAAAGCTTACTTTTGATTGAGCAGTTCTGAAACATTCTATCTGTAGAAACTGCAAGTGGATATTCGGACCCCTAAGGGGCCAACAGTGTAAAAAGGAATATGTTCAAATAAAAACTACACAGAAGCATTGTGCGAAACTACTTTCTGTTCTGTGCACTTAACTAACACAGTTGAAGCATACTGCCGATTGAGCAGTTCTGAAACACTCTTTCTGTAGAAACTGCAAGTGGGCATTCAGAGAGCTAACGGGCCTACAGTGGAAAAAGGAATATCTTCAAGTAAAAACTATACAGAAGCATTCTGAGAAACTTCTTTCTGTTCTGTGCATTCAAATAACAGAGTTTAACCTTACTTTTGATTGAGCTGTTCTGAAACACTCTTTCTGTAATAACTGCAATTGGAGATTCGGAGCACTAAGGGGCATATAGGGGAAAAAGGAATATCTTCCAACAAAACTACACAGGAGCAGTCTGCAAAACTTCTTTCTGTTCTGTGCATTCCAGTAACAGTGTTTAACATTAATTTTGATTGAGCTGTTCTGAAAAACTCTTTCTGTAGATACTGCAAGTGGACATATGGAGCGCTAAGTGGCGTATAGTGGAAAAAGGGATATCTTCAAATAAAAACTAAACAGAAGCATTGTGCGAAACTACTTTCTGTTCTGTGCATTCAACTAACAGAGTTGAAACCTACTTTTGATTAAGCAGTTCTGAAACATTCTTTCTGTAGAAACCACAAGTGGACATTCAGAGAGCTAAGGGGCCTACAGTGGCAAAAGGAATATCTTCAAATAAAAACTACACAGAAGCATTCTGCGAAACTCCTTTCTGTTCTGTGCACTCAACTAACAGAGTTGAAACCAACTGTTGATAGAGCAGTTCTGAAACACTCTTTCTGTGGAAACTGCAGGAGATCATTTGTAGAGCAAAGGGGCATATAGTGGAAAAAGGAGAAACTTCCAATAAAAAGTACACAGCAGCATTCTACGAAACTTCTTTCTGTTCTGTGCATTCAATTAAATGAGTTGAACCTTACTTTTGATTGAGCAGTTGTGAAACGCTCTTTCTGTAGAAACTGCAAGTGGACTTTCCGAGCGCTAAGTGGACTATAGTGGAATAAGATGTATATTCAAATTAAAACTACAGAGAAGCATTGTGCAAAACTTCTTTAAGTTCTGTACATTCAAGTAAAGGAGTTAAAGCTTACTTTTGATTGAGCAGTTCTGAAACATTCTTTCTGTAGAAACTGCAAGTGGATATTCGGACCCCTACGGGGCCAACAGTGGAAAAAGGAATATGTTCAAATAAAAACTACACAGAAGCATTGGGCGAAACTACTTTCTGTTCTGTGCACTTAACTAACAGAGTTGAAGCATACTGCCGATTGAGCAGTTCTGAAACACTCTTTCTGTAGAAACTGCAAGTGGGCATTCAGAGAGCTAACGGGCCTACAGTGGAAAAAGGAACATCTTCAAGTAAAAACTATACAGAAGCATTCTGAGAAACTTCTTTCTGTTCTGTGCATTCAAATAACAGAGTTTAACCTTAATTTTGATTGAGCTGTTCTGAAACACTCTTTCTGTAGAAACTGCAAGTGGACCTTCCGAGTGCTAAGTGGGCTATAGTGGAAAAAGATGTATCTTCAAATTAAAACTACACAGAAGCATTGTGCAAAACTTCTTTATGTTCTGTACATTCAAGTATAGGAGTTAAAGCTTACTTTTGATTGAGCAGTTCTGAAACATTCTTTCTGTAGAACCTGCAAGTGGATATTCGGACCCCTAAGGGGCCAACAGTGTAAAAAGGAATATGTTCAAATAAAAACTACACAGAAGCATTGTGCGAAACTACTTTCTGCTCTGTGCACTTAACCAACAGAGTTGAAGCATACTGCCGATTGAGCAGTTCTGAAACACTCTTTCTGTAGAAACTGCAAGTGGGCATTCAGAGAGCTAACGGGCCTACATTGGAAAAAGGAATATCTTCAAGTAAAAACTATACAGAAGCATTCTGAGAAACTTCTTTCTGTTCTGTGCATTCAAATAACAGAGTTTAACCTTACTTTTGATTGAGCTGTTCTGAAACACTCTTTCTGTAATAACTGCAATTGGAGATTCGGAGCACTAAGGGGCATATAGGGGAAAAAGGAATATCTTCCAACAAAACTACACAGGAGCAGTCTGCGAAACTTCTTTGTGTTCTGTGCATTCAAGTAACAGTGTTTAACATTAATTTTGATTGAGCTGTTCTGAAACACTCTTTCTGTAGAAACTGCAAGTGGACATTCCGAGCGCTAAGTGGCCTATAGTGGAAAAAGATATATCTGCAAATTAAAACTACACAGAAGCATTGTGCAAAACTTCTTTATGTTCTGTACATTCAACTAAAGGAGTTAAAACTTACTTTTGATTTAGCAGTTCAGAAACATTCTTTCTGTAGAAACTGCAAGTGGACATTCGAAGCGCTAAGGGGGCTATAGTGTTAAAAGGAACATCTTTAAATAAAAACTACACGGAAGCATTGTGCGAAACTACTTTCTGTTCTGTGCATTCAACTAACAGAGTTGAAACCTACTTTTGATTGAGCAGTTCTGAAACATTCTTTCTGTAGAAACTACAAGTGGACATTCAGAGAGCTAAGGGGCCTACAGTGGCAAAAGGAATATCTTCAAATAAAAACTACACAGAAGCATTCTGCGAAACTTCTTTCTGTTCTGTGCACTCAACTAACAGAGCTGAAACAAACTGTTGATAGAGCAGTTCTGAAACACTCTTTCTGTGGAAACTGCAGGTGGACAATTGTAGAGCAAAGGGGCATATAGTGGAAAAAGGAGAATCTTCCAATAAAAACTACACAGCAGCATTCTACGAAACTTCTTTCTGTTCTGTGCATTCAATTAAAAGAGTTGAAACTTACTTTTGATTGAGCAGTTGTGAAACGCTGTTTCTGTAGAAACCGCAATTGGACTTTCCGAGCGCTAAGTGGGCTATAGTGGAAAAAGATGTATCTTCAAATTAAAACTACAGAGAAGCATTGTGCAAAACTTCTTTAAGTTCTGTATATTCAAGTAAAGGAGTTAAAGCTTTCTTTTGATTGAGCAGTTCTGAAACATTCTTTCTGTAGAAACTGCAAGTGGATATTCGGACCCCTAAGGGCCCAACAGTGGAAAAAGGAACATGTTCAAATAAAAACTACACAGAAGCATTGTGCGAAACTACTTTCTCTTCTGTGCACTCATCTAACAGAGTTGAAGCATACTGCCGTTTGAGCAGTTCTGAAACACTCTTTCTGTAGAAACTGCAAGCGGACATTCACAGAGCTAACGGGCCTACAGTGGAAAAAGGAATATCTTCAAGTAAAAACTATACAGAAGCATTCTGAGAAACTTCTTTCTGTTCTGTGCATTCAAATAACAGAGTTTAATCTTACTTTTGATTGAGCTGTTCTGAAACACTCTTTCTGTAGTAACTGCAATTGGAGATTCGGAGCACTAAGGGGCACATAATGGAAAAAGGAATATCTTCCAACAAAACTACACAGGAGCAGTCTGCGAAACTTCTTTCTGTTCTGTGCATTCAAGTAACAGTGTTTAACATTAATTTTGATTGAGCTGTTCTGAAACACACTTTCTGTAGAAACTGCAAGTGTACATACGGAGCGCTAAGCGGCCTATAGTGGAAAAAGGGTTATCTTCAAATTAATACTACACAGAAGCATTGTGCCAAATTACTTTCTGTTCTGTGCATTCAACTAAGAGCGTTGAACACTATATTTGATTGAGCAGTTCTGAAACTCTCTTTCTGTAGGAAGTGCAAGTTGACATTCGGAGCACTAAGGGGCCTGTGCTGGAGAAAGTAATATCTTCAAATACAAAGTAAACAGAAGCATTCTGGGAAACTTTTTCTGTTCTGTGCTTTCCACTAACGGAGTTGAAGTTTACCTTTGATTCAGCAGCTCTGAAACACTCTTTCTGTAGAAAATGCAAGTGGACATCCCTAGCGCTAAAGGGCCTATAGTGGAAAAAGGAATATCCTCAAATTAACAACTACACAGAAGCATTCTGCGAAACTTCTTTCTGTTCTGTGCATTCAACTAACGGAGTTGAAGTTTACCTTTGAGTCAGCAGCTCTGAAACACTCTTTCTGTAGAAACTGCAAGTGGACATTCCTAGCGCTAAGGGACCTATAGTGGGAAAAGGAATATCCTCAAATAAATATTACACAGAAGCATTCTGTGAAACTTCTTTCTGTTCTGTGCATTCAACTAACAGAGTTTAACCTTACATTTGATTGAGCTGTTCTGAAACACTCTTTCTGTAGTAACTGCAGCTGGAGAGTCAGAGCACCAAGAGGCCCATAGTGGAAAAAGAAATATCTTCAAATAAAACTAAACAGAAGCATTCTGCGAAGCTTCTTTCTGTTCTGTGCATTCAACTAACAGAGTTTAAACTTAATTTTGATTGAGCTGTTCTGAAACACTCTTTCTGTAGAAACTGCAAGTGGACATTCCGAGCGCTAAGTGGCCTATAGTGGAAAAAGATATATCTGCAAATTAAAACTACACAGAAGCATTGCGCAAAACTTCTTTATGTTCTGTACATTCAACTAAAGGAGTTAAAGCTTACTTTTGATTTAGCAGTTCGGAAACATTCTTTCTTTAGAAACTGCAAGTGGACATTCGAAGCGGTAAGGGGGCTATAGTGTTAAAAGGAACATCTTCAAATAAAAACTACACGGAAGCATTGTGCGAAACTACTTTCTGTTCTGTGCATTCAACTAACAGAGTTGAAACCTAGTTTTGATTGAGCAGTTCTGAAACATTCTTTCTGTAGAAACTGCAAGTGGATATTCGGACCCCTAAGGGGCCAACAGTGTAAAAAGGAATATGTTCAAATAAAAACTACACAGAAGCATTGTGCGTAACTACTTTCTGTTCTGTGAACTTAACTAACAGAGTTGAAGCATACTGCCGATTGAGCAGTTCTGAAACACTCTTTCTGTAGAAACTGCAAGTGGGCATTCAGAGAGCTAACGGGCCTACAGTGGAAAAAGGAATATCTTCAAGTAAAAACTATACAGAAGCATTCTGAGAAACTTCTTTCTGTTCTGTGCATTCAAATAACAGAGTTTAACCTTACTTTTGATTGAGCTGTTCTGAAACACTCTTTCTGTAATAAGTGCAAGTGGACATATGGAGCGCTAAGTTGCCTATAGTGGAAAAAGATATATCTGCAAATTAAAACTACACGGAAGCATTGGGCAAAACTTCTTTATGTTCTGTACATTCAACTAAAGGAGTTAAAGCTTACTTTTGATTTAGCAGTTCGGAAACATTCTTTCTGTAGAACCTGCAAGTGGACATTCGAAGCGGTAAGGGGGCTACAGTGTTAAAAGGAACATCTTCAAATAAAAATTACACGGAAGCATTGTGCGAAACTACTTTCTGTTCTGTGCATTCAACTAACAGAGTTGAAACCTACTTTTGATTGAGCAGTTCTGAAACATTCTTTCTGTAGAAAATACAAGTGGACATTCCGAGAGCTAAGGGGCCTACAGTGGCAAAAGGAATATCTTCAAATAAAAACTACACAGAAGCATTCTGCGAAACTTCTTTCTGTTCTGTGCACTCAACTAACAGAGCTGAAACAAACTGTTGATAGAGCAGTTCTGAAACACTCTTTCTGTGGAAAACTGCAGGTGGACATTCGTAGAGCAAAGGGGCATATAGTGGAAAAAGGAGAATCTTCCAATAAAAACTACACAGCAGCATTCTACGAAACTTCTTTCTGTTCTGTGCATTCAATTAAAAGAGTTGAACCTTACTTTTGATTGAGCAGTTGTGAAACGCTCTTTCTGTAGAAACCGCAAGTGGACTTTCCGAGCGCTAAGTGGCCTATAGTGGAAAAAGATGTATCTTCAAATTTAAACTACAGAGAAGCATTGTGCCAAACATCTTTAAGTTCTGTACATTCAAGTAAAGGAGTTAAAGCTTACTTTTGATTGAGCAGTTCTGAAACATTCTTTCTGTAGAAACTGCAAGTGGATATTCGGACCACTATGGGGCCAACAGTGGAAAAATTAATATGTTCAAATAAAAACTACACAGAAGCATTGTGCGAAACTACTTTCTGTTCTGTGCACTCAAATAACAGAGTTGAAGCATACTGCCGATTGAGCAGTTCTGAAACACTCTTTCTGTAGAAACTGCAAGTGGACATTCAGAGAGCTAACCGGCCTACAGTGGAAAAAGGAATATCTTCAAGTAAAAACTTTACAGAAGCATTCTGAGAAACTTCTTTCTGTTCTGTGCATTCAAATAACAGAGTTTAATCTTACTTTTGATTGAGCTGTTCTGAAACACTCTTTCTGTAGTAACTGCAATTGGAGATTCGGAGCACTAAGGGGCACATAATGGAAAAAGGAATATCTTCCAACAAAACTACACAGGAGCAGTCTGCGAAACTTCTTCCTGTTCTGTGCATTCAGGTAACAGTGTTTAACATTAATTTTGATTGAGCTGTTCTGAAACACTCTTTCGGTAGAAACTGCAAGTGGACATTCCTAGCGCTAAAGGGCCTATAGTGGAAAAAGGAATACCCTCAAATTAACAACTACACAGAAGCATTCTGCAAAACTTCTTTCTGTTCTGTGCATTCAACTAACGGAGTTGAAGTTTACCTTTGAGTCAGCAGCTCTGAAACACTCTTTCTGTAGAAACTGCAAGTGGACATTCCTAGCGCTAAGGGACCTATAGTGGAAAAAGGAATATCCTCAAATAAAAACTACACAGAATCATTCTGTGAAACATCGTTCTGTTCTGTGCATTCAACTAACAGAGTTTAAACTTAATTTTGATTGAGCTGTTCTGAAACACTCTTTCTGTAGAAACTGCAAGTGGACATTCCGAGCGCTAAGTGGCCTATAGTGGAAAAAGATATATCTGCAAATTAAAACTACACAGAAGCATTGGGCAAAACTTCTTTATGTTCTGTACATTCAACTAAAGGAGTTAAAGCTTACTTTTAATTTAGCAGTTCGGAAACATTCTTTCTGTAGAAACTGCAAGTGGACATTCGAAGCGCTAAGGGGGCTATAGTGTTAAAAGGAACATCTTCAAATAAAATCTACACGGAAGCATTGTGCGAAACTACTTTCTGTTCTGTGCATTCAACTAACAGAGTTGAAACCTACTTTTGATTGAGCAGTTCTGAAACTTTCTTTCGGTAGAGACTACAAGTGGACATTCAGAGAGCTAAGGGGCCTACAGTGGCAAAAGGAATATCTTCAAATAAAAACTACACAGAAGCATTCTGCGAAACTTCTTTCTGTTCTGTGCACTCCACTAACAGAGTTGAAACATACTGTTGATAGAGCAGTTCTGAAACACTCTTTCTGTGGAAACTGCAGGTGGACATTCGTAGAGCAAAGGGGCATATAGTGGAAAAAGGAGAATCTTCCAATAAAAACTACACAGCAGCATTCTGTGAAACTTCTTTCTGTTCTGTGCATTCAATTAAAAGAGTTGAACCTTACTTTTGATTGAGCAGTTGTGAAACGCTCTTACTGTAGAAACTGCAAGTGGACATTCGGAGCGCTAAGGGGCCTATAGTGGAAAAAGGAATATCCTCAAATAAATACTACACAGAAGCATTCTGTGAAACTTCTTTCTGTTCTGTGCATTCAACAAACAGAGTTTAACCTTACATTTGATTGAGCTGTTCTGAAACACTCTTTCTGTAGTAACTGCAGCTGGAGAGTCAGAGTGCCAAGAGGCCTATAGTGGAAAAAGTAATTTCTTCAAATAAAACTACACAGAAGCATTCTGCGAAGCTTCTTTCTGTTCTGTGCATTCAACTAACAGAGTTTAACCTTAATTTTGATTGAGCTGTTCTGAAACACTCTTTCTATAGAAACTGCAAGTGGACATTCCGAGAGCTAAGTGGGCTATAGTGGAAAAAGATGTATCTTCAAATTAAAACTACACAGAAGCATTGTGCAAAACTTCTTTATGTTCTGTACATTCAAGTAAAGGAGTTAAAGCTTACTTTTGATTGAGCAGTTCTGAAACATTCTTTCTGTAGAAACTGCAAGTGGATATTCGGACCCCTAAGGGGCCAACAGTGTAAAAAGGAATATGTTCAAATAAAAACTACACAGAAGCATTGTGCGAAACTACTTTCTGTTCTGTGCACTCAACTAACAGAGTTGAAGTATACTGTTGTTTGAGCAGTTCTGAAACACTCTTTCTGTTGAAACTGCCAGTGGACAATCTTAGAGCAAAGCGGCATATAGTGGAAAAAGGAGAATCTTCCAATAATAACTACACAGCAGCATTCTGCTTAACTTCTTTCTGTTCTGTGAATTCAGTAAACTGAGTTGAACCTTACTTTTGATTGAGAAGTTCTGAAACGCTGTTTCTGTATAAACTGCAAGTGGACATTCGGAGCGCTAAGGGGCCAGTAGTGGAAAAAGGAATATCCTCAAATAAATACTACACAGAAGCATTCTGTGAAACTTCTTTCTGTTCTGTGCATTCAACTAACAGAGTTTAACCTAAATTTTGATTGAGCTGTTCTGAAACACTCTTTCTGTAGAAACTGCAAGTGGACCTTCCGAGCGCTAAGAGGGCTATAGTGGAAAAAGATGTATCTTCAAATTAAAACTACACAGAAGCATTGTGCAAAACTTCTTTATGTTCTGTACATTCAAGTAAAGGAGTTAAAGCTTACTTTTGATTGAGCAGTTCTGAAACATTCTTTCTGTAGAAACTGTAAGTGGATATTCGGACCCCTAAGGGGCCCACAGTGTAAAAAGGAATATGTTCAAATAAAAACTACACAGAAGCATTGGGCGAAACTACTTTCTGTTCTGTGCACTTAACTAACAGATTTGAAGCATACTGCCGATTGAGCAGTTCTGAAACACTCTTTCTGTGGAAACTGCAGGTGGACATTCGTAGAGCAAAGGGGCATATAGGGGAAAAAGGAGAATCTTCCAATAAAAACTACACAGCAGCATTCTGCGAAAATTCTTTCTGTTCTGTGCATTCAATTAAAAGAGTTGAACCTTACTTTTCATTGAGCAGTTCTGAAACGCTGTTTCTGTATAAACTGCAAGTGGACATTCGCAGCGCTAAGGGGCCTATAGTGGAAAAAGGAATATCCTCAAATAAATACTACACAGAATCATTCTGTGAAACTTCTTTCTGTTCTGTGCATTCAACTAACAGAGTTTAACCTTACATTTGATTGAGCTGTTCTGAAACACTCTTTCTGTAGTAACTGCAGCTGGAGAGTCAGAGCGCCAAGAGGCCTATAGTGGAAAAAGAAATATCTTCAAATAAAACTAAACAGAAGCATTCTGCGAAGCTTCTTTCCGTTCTGTACGTTCAACTAACAGAGTTTAACCTTAATTTTGATTGAGCTGTTCTGAAACACTCTTTCTGTAGAAACTGCAAGTGGACCTTCCGAGCGCTAAGTGGGCTATAGTGGAAAAAGATATATCTTCAAAATAAAACTACACAGAAGCATTGTGCAAAACTTCTTTATGTTCTGTACATTCAAGTAAAGGAATTAAAGCTTACTTTTGATTGAGCAGTTCTGAAACATTCTTTCTGTAGAAACTGCAAGTGGATATTCGGACCCCTAAGGGGCCAACACTGTAAAAAGGAATATGTTCAAATAAAAACTACACAGAAGCATTGGGCGAAACTACTTTCTGTTCTGTGCACTTAACTAACAGAGTTGAAGCATACTGCCGATTGAGCAGTTCTGAAACACTCTTTCTGTAGAAACTGCAAGTGGGCATTCAGAGAGCTAACGGGCCTACAGTGGAAAAAGGAATATCTTCAAGTAAAAACTATACAGAAGCATTCTGAGAAACTTCTTTCTGTTCTGTGCATTCAAATAACAGAGTTTAACCTTAATTTTGATTGAGCTGTTCTGAAACACTCTTTCTGTAGAAACTGCAACTGGAACTTCCGATTGCTAAGTGGGCTCTAGTGGAAAAAGATGTATCTTCAAATTAAAACTACACAGAAGCATTGTGCAAAACTTCTTTATGTTCTGTACATTCAAGTATAGGAGTTAAAGCTTACTTTTGATTGAGCAGTTCTGAAACATTCTTTCTGTAGAAACTGCAAGTGGATATTCGGACCCCTAAGGGGCCAACTGTGTAAAAAGGAATATGTTCAAATAAAAACTACACAGAAGCATTCTGCGAAACAACTTTCTGTTCTGCGCACTTAACTAACAGAGTTGAAGCATACTGCCGATTGAGCAGTTCTGAAACACTCTTTCTGTAGAAACTGCAAGTGGGCATTCAGAGAGCTAACCGGCCTACAGTGGAAAAAGTAATATCTTCAAGTAAAAACTATACAGAAGCATTCTGAGAAACTTCATTCTGTTCTGTGCATTCAAATAACAGAGTTTAACCTTACTTTTGATTGAGCTGTTCTGAAACACTCTTTCTGTAATAACTGCAATTGGAGATTCGGAGCACTAAGGGGCATATAGGGGAAAAAGGAATATCTTCCAACAAAACTACACAGGAGCAGTCTGCGAAACTTCTTTCTGTTCTGTGCATTCAAGTAACAGTGTTTAACATTAATTTTGATTGAGCTGTTCTGAAACACTCTTTCTGTAGAAACTGCAAGTGGACATACGGAGCGCTAAGTGGCCTATGGTGAAAAAAGATATAACTGCAAATTAAAACTACACAGAAACATTGTGCAAAACTTCTTTATGTTCTGTACATTCAACTAAAGGAGTTAAAGATTACTTTTGATTTAGCAGTTCGGAAACATTCTTTCTGTAGGAACTGCAAGTGGACATTCGAAGCGCTAAGGGGGCTATAGTGTTAAAAGGAACATCTTCAAATAAAAACTACACGGAAGCATTGTGCGAAACTACTTTCTGTTCTGTGCATTCAACTAACAGAGTTGAAACCTACTTTTGATTGAGCAGTTCTGAAACATTCTTTCGGTAGAAACTACAAGTGGACATTCAGAGAGCTAAGGGGCCTACAGTGGCAAAAGGAATATCTTCAAATAAACACTACACAAAAGCATTCTGCGAAACTTCTTTCTGTTCTGTGCACTCCACTAACAGAGTTGAAACATACTGTTGATAGAGCAGTTCTGAAACACTCTTTCTGTGGAAACTGCAGGTGGACATTCGTAGAGCAAAGGGGCATATAGTGGAAAAAGGAGAATCTTCCAATAAAAACTACACAGCAGCATTCTGCGAAACTTCTTTCTGTTCTGTGCATTCAATTAAAAGAGTTGAACTTTACTTTTGATTGAGCAGTTCTGAAACGCTCTTTCTGTAGAAACTGCAAGTGGACATTCGGAGCGCAAAGGGGCCTATAGTGGAAAAAGGAATATCCTCAAATAAATACTACACAGAAGCATTCTGTGAAACTTCTTTCTGTTCTGTGCATTCAACAAACAGAGTTTAACCTTACATTTGATTGAGCTGTTCTGAAACACTCTTTCTGTAGTAACTGCAGCTGGAGAGTCAGAGTGCCAAGAGGCCTATAGTGGAAAAAGTAATATCTTCAAATAAAATATACAGAAGCATTCTGCGAAGCTTCTTTCTGTTCTGTGCATTCAACTAACAGAGTTTAACCTTAATTTTGATTGAGCTGTTCTGAAACACTCTTTCTGTAGAAACTGCAAGTGGACCTTCCGAGCGCTAAGTGGGCTATAGTGGAAAAAGATGTATCTGCAAATTAAAACTACACAGAAGCATTGGGCAAAACTTCTTTATGTTCTGTACATTCAACTAAAGGAGTTAAAGCTTACTTTTAATTTAGCAGTTAGGAAACATTATTTCTGTAGAAACTGCAATTGGACATTCGAAGCGCTAAGGGGGCTATAGTGTTAAAAGGAACATCTTCAAATAAAAACTACACGGAAGCATTGTGCGAAACTACTTTCTGTTCTGTTCATTCAACTAACAGAGTTGAAACCTACTTTTGATTGAGCAGTTCTGAAACATTCTTTCGGTAGAAATTACAAGTCGACATTCAGAGAGCTAAGGGGCCTACAGTGGCAAAAGGAATATCTTCAAATAAACACTACACAGAAGCATTCTGCGAAACTTCTTTCTGTTCTGTGCACTCCACTAACAGAGTTGAAACATACTGTTGATAGAGCAGTTCTGAAACACTCTTTCTGTGGAAACTGCAGGTGGACATTCGTAGAGCAAAGGGGCATATAGTGGAAAAAGGAGAATCTTCCAATAAAAACTACACAGCAGCATTCTGCGAAACTTCTTTCTGTTCTGTGCATTCAATTAAAAGAGTTGAACCTTACTTTTGATTGAGCAGTTCTGAAACGCTCTTTCTGTAGAAACTGCAAGTGGACATTCGGAGCGCTAAGGGGCCTATAGTGGAAAAAGGAATATCCTCAAATAAATACTACACAGAAGCATTCTGTGAAACTTCTTTCTGTTCTGTGCATTCAACAAAGAGTTTAACCTTACATTTGATTGAGCTGTTCTGAAACACTCTTTCTGTAGTAACTGCAGCTGGAGAGTCAGAGTGCCAAGAGGCCTATAGTGGAAAAAGTAATATCTTCAAATAAAACTACACAGAAGCATTCTGCGAAGCTTCTTTCTGTTCTGTGCATTCAACTAACAGAGTTTAACCTTAATTTTGATTGAGCTGTTCTGAAACACTCTTTCTGTAGAAACTGCAAGTGGGCATTCAGAGAGCTAACGGGCCTACAGTGGAAAAAGGAATATCTTCAAGTAAAAACTATACAGAAGCATTCTGAGAAACTTCTTTCTGTTCTGTGCATTCAAATAACAGAGTTTAACCTTAATTTTGATTGAGCTGTTCTGAAACACTCTTTCTGTAGAAACTGCAAGTGGACATTCCGAGTGCTAAGTGGGCTATCGTGTAAAAAGATATATCTTCAAATTAAAACTACACAGAAGCATTGTGCAAAACTTCTTTATGTTCTGTACATTCAAGTGTAGGAGTTAAAGCTTACTTTTGATTGAGCAGTTCTGAAACATTCTTTCTGTAGAAACTGCAAGTGGATATTCGGACCCCTAAGGGGCCAACAGTTTAAAAAGGAATATGTTCAAATAAAAACTACACAGGAGCATTGTGCGAAACTACTTTCTGTTCTGTGCACTTAACTAACAGAGTTGAAGTATACTGTTGTTTGAACAGTTCTGAAACACTCTTTCTGTTGAAACTGCAAGTGGACAATCTTAGAGCAAAGGGGCATATAGTGGAAAAAGGAGAATCTTCCAATAATAACTACACAGCAGCATTCTGCGATACTTCTTTCTGTTCTGTGCATTCAAATAACAGAGTTTAACCTTACTTTTGATTGAGCTGTTCTGAAACACTCTTTCTGTAGAAACTGCAGGTGGAAATTCCGAGCGCTAAGTGGCATATAGTGGAAAAAGATATATCTGCAAATTAAAACTACACAGAAGCATTGTGCAAAACTTCTTTATGTTCTGTACATTCAACTAAAGGAGTTAAAGCTTATTTTGATTTAGCAGTTCGGAAACATTCTTTCTGTAGAAACTGCAAGTGGACATTCGAAGCGCTAAGGGGGCTATAGTGTTAAAAGGAACATCTTCAAATAAAAACTACACGGAAGCATTGTGCGAAACTACTTTCTGTTCTGTGCATTCAACTAACAGTGTTGAAACCTACTTTTGATTGAGCAGTTCTGAAACATTCTTTCGGTAGAAACTACAAGTGGACATTCAGAGAGCTAAGGGGCCTACAGTGGCAAAAGGAATATCTTCAAATAAAAACTACACAGAAGCATTCTGCGAAACTTCTTTCTGTTCTGTGCACTCAACTAACAGAGCTGAAACAAACTGTTGATAGAGCGGTTCTGAAACACTCTTTCTGTGGAAACTGCAGGTGGACAATTGTAGAGCAAAGGGGCATATAGTGGAAAAAGGAGAATCTTCCAATAAAAACTACACAGCAGCATTCTAAGAAACTTCTTTCTTTTCTGTGCATTCAATTAAAAGATTTGAACCTTACTCTTGATTGAGCAGTTGTGAAACGCTCTTTCTGTAGAAACCGCAAGTGGACTTTCCAAGCGCTAAGTGGGCTATAGTGGAAAAAGATGTATCTTCAAATTAAAACTACACAGAAGCATTGTGCAAAACTTCTTTAAGTTCTGTACATTCAAGTAAAGGAGTTAAAGCTTACTTTTGATTGAGCAGTTCTGAAACATTCTTTCTGTAGAAACTGCAAGTGGATATTCAGAGAGCTAAGGGGCCTACAGTGGAAAAAGGAATATGTTCAAATAAAAACTACACAGAAGCATTGTGCGAAACTACTTTCTGTTCTGTGCATTCAACTAACAGAGTTGAAACCTACTTTTGATTGAGCAGTTCTGAAACATTCTTTCGGTAGAAACTATAAGTGGACATTCAGAGAGCTAAGGGGCCTACAGTGTCAAAAGGAATATCTTCAAATAAAAACTACACAGAAGCATTCTGCGAAACTTCTTTCTGTTCTGTGCACTCAACTGAGTTGAAACATACTGTTGATAGAGCAGTTCTGAAACAGTCTTTCTGTGGAAACTGCAGGTGGACAATTGTATAGCAAAGGGGCATACAGTGGAGAAAGGAGAATCTTCCAATAATAACTACACAGCAACATTCTGCGAAACTTCTTTCTGTTCTGTGCATTCAATAAACAGAGTTGAACCTTACTTTTGATTGAGCAGCTCTGAAACGCTCTTTCTGTATAAACTGCAAGTGGACATTCGGAGCGCTAAGGGGCCTATAGTGGAAAAAGGAATATCCACAAATAAATACTACACAGAAGCATTCTGTAAAACTTCTTTCTGTTCTGTGCATTCAACTAACAGAGTTTAACCTTACATTTGATTGAGCTGTTCTGAAACACTCTTTCTGTAGTAACTGCAGCTGGAGAGTCTGAGCGCCAAGAGGCCTATAGTGGAAAAAGAAATATCTTCAAATAAAACTAAACAGAAGCATTCTGCGAAGCTTCTTTCCATTCTGTGCATTCAACTAACAGAGTTTAACCTTAATTTTGATTGAGCTGTTCTGAAACACTCTTTCTGTAGAAACTGCAAGTGGACCTTCCGAGCGCTAAGTGGGCTATAGTGGAAAAAGATGTATCTTCAAATTAAAACTACACAGAAGCATTGTGCAAAACTTCTTTATGTTCTGTACATTCAAGTAAAGGAGTTAAAGCTTACTTTTGATTGAGCAGTTCTGAAACATTCTTTCTGTAGAAACTGCAAGTGGATATTCGGACCCCTAAGGGGCCAACACTGTAAAAAGGAATATGTTCAAATAAAAACTACACAGAAGCATTGGGCGAAACTACTTTCTGTTCTGTGCACTTAACTAACAGAGTTGAAGCATACTGCCGATTGAGCAGTTCTGAAACACTCTTTCTGTAGAAACTGCAAGTGGGCATTCCGAGAGCTAACGGGCCTACAGTGGAAAAAGGAATATCTTCAAGTAAAAACTATACAGAAGCATTCTGAAAAACTTCTTTCTGTTCTGTGCATTCAAATAACAGAGTTTAACTTTAATTTTGATTGAGCTGTTCTGAAACACTCTTTCTGTAGAAACTGCAAGTGGACCTTCCGAGTGCTAAGTGGGCTATAGTGGAAAAAGATGTATCTTCAAATTAAAACTACACAGAAGCATTGTGCAAAACTTCTTTATGTTCTGTACATTCAAGTATAGGAGTTAAAGCTTACTTTTGATTGAGCAGTTCTGAAACATTCTTTCTGTAGAAACTGCAAGTGGATATTCGGACCCCTAAGGGGCCAACAGTGTAAAAAGGAATATGTTCAAATAAAAACTACACAGAAGCATTGTGCGAAACTACTTTCTGTTCTGTGCACTTAACTAACAGAGTTGAAGCATACTGCCGATTGA
This sequence comes from Symphalangus syndactylus, assembly GCF_028878055.3. Taxonomy (NCBI): domain Eukaryota; kingdom Metazoa; phylum Chordata; class Mammalia; order Primates; family Hylobatidae; genus Symphalangus; species Symphalangus syndactylus. The sequence continues at coordinate 51,001,939 of NC_072440.2, forward strand.
GCAGTTCTGAAACACTCTTTCTGTAGAAACTGCAAGTGGGCATTCAGAGAGCTAACAGGCCTACAGTGGAAAAAGGAATATCTTCAAGTAAAAACTATACAGAAGCATTCTGAGAAACTTCTTTCTGTTCTGTGCATTCAAATAACAGAGTTTAACCTTACTTTTGATTGAGCTGTTCTGAAACACTCTTTCTGTAATAACTGCAATTGGAGATTCGGAGCACTAAGGGGCATATAGGGGAAAAAGGAATATCTTCCAACAAAACTACACAGGAGCAGTCTGCGAAACTTCTTTCTGTTCTGTGCATTCAAGTAACAGTGTTTAACATTAATTTTGATTGAGCTGTAATGAAACACTCTTTCTGTAGAAACTGCAAGTGGACATATGGAGCGCTAAGTGGCGTATAGTGGAAAAAGGGATATCTTCAAATAAAAACTACACAGAAGCATTGTGCGAAACTACTTTCTGTTCTGTGCATTCAACTAACAGAGTTGAAACCTACTTTTGATTGAGCAGTTCTGAAACATTCTTTCTGTAGAAACTGCAAGTGGACATTCAGAGAGCTAAGGGGCCTACAGTGGCAAAAGGAATATCTTCAAATAAAAACTAAACAGAAGCATTCTGCGAAAATTCTTTCTGTTCTGTGCACTCAACTAACAGAGTTGAAACCAACTGTTGATAGAGCAGTTCTGAAACACTCTTTCTGTGGAAACTGCAGGAGATCATTTGTAGAGCAAAGGGGCATATAGTGGAAAAAGGAGAATCTTCCAATAAAAACTACACAGCAGCATTCTACGAAACTTCTTTCTGTTCTGTGCATTCAATTAAATGAGTTGAACCTTACTTTTGATTGAGCAGTTGTGAAACGCTCTTTCTGTAGAAACTGCAAGTGGACTTTCCGAGCGCTAAGTGGACTATAGTGGAATAAGATGTATCTTCAAATTAAAACTACAGAGAAGCATTGTGCAAAACTTCTTTAAGTTCTGTACATTCAAGTAAAGGAGTTAAAGCTTACTTTTGATTGAGCAGTTCTGAAACATTCTTTCTGTAGAAACTGCAAGTGGATATTCAGAGAGCTAAGGGGCCTACAGTGGAAAAAGGAATATGTTCAAATAAAAACTACACAGAAGCATTGTGAGAAACTACTTTCTGTTCTGTGCATTCAACTAACAGAGTTGAAACCTACTTTTGATTGAGCAGTTCTGAAACATTCTTTCGGTAGAAACTACAAGTGGACATTCAGAGAGCTAAGGGGCCTACAGTGTTAAAAGGAATATCTTCAAATAAAAACTACACAGAAGCATTCTGCGAAACTTCTCTCTGTTCTGTGCACTCAACTGAGTTGAAACATACTGTTGATAGAGCAGTTCTGAAACAGTCTTTCTGTGGAAACTGCAGGTGGACAATTGTATAGCAAAGGGGCATACAGTGGAGAAAGGAGAATCTTCCAATAATAACTACACAGCAACATTCTGCGAAACTTCTTTCTGTTCTGTGCATTCAATAAACAGAGTTGAACCTTACTTTTGATTGAGCAGTTCTGAAACGCTCTTTCTGTATAAACTGCAAGTGGACATTCGGAGCGCTAAGGGGCCTATAGTGGAAAAAGGAATATCCACAAATAAATACTACACAGAAGCATTCTGTAAAACTTCTTTCTGTTCTGTGCATTCAACTAACAGAGTTTAACCTTACATTTGATTGAGCTGTTCTGAAACACTCTTTCTGTAGTAACTGCAGCTGGAGAGTCTGAGCGCCAAGAGGCCTATAGTGGAAAAAGAAATATCTTCAAATAAAACTAAACAGAAGCATTCTGCGAAGCTTCTTTCCATTCTGTGCATTCAACTAACAGAGTTTAACCTTAATTTTGATTGAGCTGTTCTGAAACACTCTTTCTGTAGAAACTGCAAGTGGATCTCCCGAGCGCTAAGTGGGCTATAGTGGAAAAAGATGTATCTTCAAATTAAAACTACACAGAAGCATTGTGCAAAACTTCTTTATGTTCTGTACATTCAAGTAAAGGAGTTAAAGGTTACTTTTGATTGAGCAGTTCTGAAACATTCTTTCTGTAGAAACTGCAAGTGGATATTCGGACCCCTAAGGGGCCAACACTGTAAAAAGGAATATGTTCAAATAAAAACTACACAGAAGTATTGGGCGAAACTACTTTCTGTTCTGTGCACTTAACTAACAGAGTTGAAGCATACTGCCGATTGAGCAGTTCTGAAACACTCTTTCTGTAGAAACTGCAAGTGGGCATTCCGAGAGCTAACGGGCCTACAGTGGAAAAAGGAATATCTTCAAGTAAAAACTATACAGAAGCATTCTGAAAAACTTCTTTCTGTTCTGTGCATTCAAATAACAGAGTTTAACTTTAATTTTGATTGAGCTGTTCTGAAACACTCTTTCTGTAGAAACTGCAAGTGGACCTTCCGAGTGCTAAGTGGGCTATAGTGGAAAAAGATGTATCTTCAAATTAAAACTACACAGAAGCATTGTGCAAAACTTCTTTATGTTCTGTACATTCAAGTATAGGAGTTAAAGCTTACTTTTGATTGAGCAGTTCTGAAACATTCTTTCTGTAGAAACTGCAAGTGGATATTCGGACCCCTAAGGGGCCAACAGTGTAAAAAGGAATATGTTCAAATAAAAACTACACAGAAGCATTGTGCGAAACTACTTTCTGTTCTGTGCACTTAACTAACAGAGTTGAAGCATACTGCCGATTGAGCAGTTCTGAAACACTCTTTCTGTAGAAACTGCAAGTGGGCATTCAGAGAGCTAACAGGCCTACAGTGGAAAAAGGAATATCTTCAAGTAAAAACTATACAGAAGCATTCTGAGAAACTTCTTTCTGTTCTGTGCATTCAAATAACAGAGTTTAACCTTACTTTTGATTGAGCTGTTCTGAAACACTCTTTCTGTAATAACTGCAATTGGAGATTCGGAGCACTAAGGGGCATATAGGGGAAAAAGGAATATCTTCCAACAAAACTACACAGGAGCAGTCTGCGAAACTTCTTTCTGTTCTGTGCATTCAAGTAACAGTGTTTAACATTAATTTTGATTGAGCTGTAATGAAACACTCTTTCTGTAGAAACTGCAAGTGGACATATGGAGCGCTAAGTGGCGTATAGTGGAAAAAGGGATATCTTCAAATAAAAACTACACAGAAGCATTGTGCGAAACTACTTTCTGTTCTGTGCATTCAACTAACAGAGTTGAAACCTACTTTTGATTGAGCAGTTCTGAAACATTCTTTCTGTAGAAACTGCAAGTGGACATTCAGAGAGCTAAGGGGCCTACAGTGGCAAAAGGAATATCTTCAAATAAAAACTAAACAGAAGCATTCTGCGAAAATTCTTTCTGTTCTGTGCACTCAACTAACAGAGTTGAAACCAACTGTTGATAGAGCAGTTCTGAAACACTCTTTCTGTGGAAACTGCAGGAGATCATTTGTAGAGCAAAGGGGCATATAGTGGAAAAAGGAGAATCTTCCAATAAAAACTACACAGCAGCATTCTACGAAACTTCTTTCTGTTCTGTGCATTCAATTAAATGAGTTGAACCTTACTTTTGATTGAGCAGTTGTGAAACGCTCTTTCTGTAGAAACTGCAAGTGGACTTTCCGAGCGCTAAGTGGACTATAGTGGAATAAGATGTATCTTCAAATTAAAACTACAGAGAAGCATTGTGCAAAACTTCTTTAAGTTCTGTACATTCAAGTAAAGGAGTTAAAGCTTACTTTTGATTGAGCAGTTCTGAAACATTCTTTCTGTAGAAACTGCAAGTGGATATTCAGAGAGCTAAGGGGCCTACAGTGGAAAAAGGAATATGTTCAAATAAAAACTACACAGAAGCATTGTGAGAAACTACTTTCTGTTCTGTGCATTCAAATAACAGAGTTGAAACCTACTTTTGATTGAGCAGTTCTGAAACATTCTTTCGGTAGAAACTACAAGTGGACATTCAGAGAGCTAAGGGGCCTACAGTGTTAAAAGGAATATCTTCAAATAAAAACTACACAGAAGCATTCTGCGAAACTTCTCTCTGTTCTGTGCACTCAACTGAGTTGAAACATACTGTTGATAGAGCAGTTCTGAAACAGTCTTTCTGTGGAAACTGCAGGTGGACAATTGTATAGCAAAGGGGCATACAGTGGAGAAAGGAGAATCTTCCAATAATAACTACACAGCAACATTCTGCGAAACTTCTTTCTGTTCTGTGCATTCAATAAACAGAGTTGAACCTTACTTTTGATTGAGCAGTTCTGAAACGCTCTTTCTGTATAAACTGCAAGTGGACATTCGGAGCGCTAAGGGGCCTATAGTGGAAAAAGGAATATCCACAAATAAATACTACACAGAAGCATTCTGTAAAACTTCTTTCTGTTCTGTGCATTCAACTAACAGAGTTTAACCTTACATTTGATTGAGCTGTTCTGAAACACTCTTTCTGTAGTAACTGCAGCTGGAGAGTCTGAGCGCCAAGAGGCCTATAGTGGAAAAAGAAATATCTTCAAATAAAACTAAACAGAAGCATTCTGCGAAGCTTCTTTCCATTCTGTGCATTCAACTAACAGAGTTTAACCTTAATTTTGATTGAGCTGTTCTGAAACACTCTTTCTGTAGAAACTGCAAGTGGATCTCCCGAGCGCTAAGTGGGCTATAGTGGAAAAAGATGTATCTTCAAATTAAAACTACACAGAAGCATTGTGCAAAACTTCTTTATGTTCTGTACATTCAAGTAAAGGAGTTAAAGGTTACTTTTGATTGAGCAGTTCTGAAACATTCTTTCTGTAGAAACTGCAAGTGGATATTCGGACCCCTAAGGGGCCAACACTGTAAAAAGGAATATGTTCAAATAAAAACTACACAGAAGTATTGGGCGAAACTACTTTCTGTTCTGTGCACTTAACAAACAGAGTTGAAGCATACTGCCGATTGAGCAGTTCTGAAACACTCTTTCTGTAGAAACTGCAAGTGGGCATTCCATGAGCTAACGGGCCTACAGTGGAAAAAGGAATATCTTCAAGTAAAAACTATACAGAAGCATTCTGAAAAACTTCTTTCTGTTCTGTGCATTCAAATAACAGAGTTTAACTTTAATTTTGATTGAGCTGTTCTGAAACACTCTTTCTGTAGAAACTGCAAGTGGACCTTCCGAGTGCTAAGTGGGCTATAGTGGAAAAAGATGTATCTTCAAATTAAAACTACACAGAAGCATTGTGCAAAACTTCTTTATGTTCTGTACATTCAAGTATAGGAGTTAAAGCTTACTTTTGATTGAGCAGTTCTGAAATATTCTTTCTGTAGAAACTGCAAGTGGATATTCGGACCCCTAAGGGGCCAACAGTGTAAGAAGGAATATGTTCAAATAAAAACTACACAGAAGCATTGTGCGAAACTACTTTCTGTTCTGTGCACTTAACTAACAGAGTTGAAGCATACTGCCGATTGAGCAGTTCTGAAACACTCTTTCTGTAGAAACTGCAAGTGGGCATTCAGAGAGCTAACGGGCCTACAGTGGAAAAAGGAATATCTTCAAGTAAAAACTATACAGAAGCATTCTGAGAAACTTCTTTCTGTTCTGTGCATTCAAATAACAGAGTTTAACCTTACTTTTGATTGAGCTGTTCTGAAACACTCTTTCTGTAATAACTGCAATTGGAGATTCGGAGCACTAAGGGGCATATAGGGGAAAAAGGAATATCTTCCAACAAAACTACACAGGAGCAGTCTGCGAAACTTCTTTCTGTTCTGTGCATTCAAGTAACAGTGTTTAACATTAATTTTGATTGAGCTGTAATGAAACACTCTTTCTGTAGAAACTGCAAGTGGACATATGGAGCGCTAAGTGGCGTATAGTGGAAAAAGGGATATCTTCAAATAAAAACTACACAGAAGCATTGTGCGAAACTACTTTCTCTTCTGTGCATTCAACTAACAGAGTTGAAACCTACTTTTGATTGAGCAGTTCTGAAACATTCTTTCTGTAGAAACTGCAAGTGGACATTCAGAGAGCTAAGGGGCCTACAGTGGCAAAAGGAATATCTTCAAATAAAAACTAAACAGAAGCATTCTGCGAAAATTCTTTCTGTTCTGTGCACTCAACTAACAGAGTTGAAACCAACTGTTGATAGAGCAGTTCTGAAACACTCTTTCTGTGGAAACTGCAGGAGATCATTTGTAGAGCAAAGGGGCATATAGTGGAAAAAGGAGAATCTTCCAATAAAAACTACACAGCAGCATTCTACGAAACTTCTTTCTGTTCTGTGCATTCAATTAAATGAGTTGAACCTTACTTTTGATTGAGCAGTTGTGAAACGCTCTTTCTGTAGAAACTGCAAGTGGACTTTCCGAGCGCTAAGTGGACTATAGTGGAATAAGATGTATCTTCAAATTAAAACTACAGACAAGCATTGTGCAAAACTTCTTTAAGTTCTGTACATTCAAGTAAAGGAGTTAAAGCTTACTTTTGATTGAGCAGTTCTGAAACATTCTTTCTGTAGAAACTGCAAGTGGACATACGGAGCGCTAAGCGGTCTATAGTGGAAAAAGGGATATCTTCAAATAAAAACTACACAGAAGCATTGTGCCAATTTACTTTCTGTTCTGTGCATTCAAATAAGAGCGTTAAACACTATATTTGATTGAGCAGTTCTGAAACTCTCTTTCTGTAGGAAGTGCAAGTCGACATTCGGAGCACTAAGGGGCCTGTACTGGAGAAAGTAACATCGTCAAATACAAAGTAAACAGAAGCATTCTGGGAAACTTTTTCTGTTCTGTGCATTCAACTAACGGAGTTGAAGTTTACCTTTGATTCAGCAGCTCTGAAACACTCTTTCTGTAGAGACTGCAAGTGGACATTCCTAGCGCTAAAGGGCCTATAGTGGAAAAAGGAATATCCTCAAATTAACAACTACACAGAAGCATTCTGCGAAACTTCTTTCTGTTCTGTGCATTCAACTAACGGAGTTGAAGTTTACCTTTGAGTCAGCAGCTCTGAAACACTCTTTCTGTAGAAACTGCAAGTGGACATTCCTAGCGCTATGGGACCTATAGTGGAAAAAGGAATATCCTCAAATAAAAACTACACAGAATCATTCTGTGAAACATCGTTCTGTTCTGTGCATTCAACTAACAGAGTTTAAACTTAATTTTGATTGAGCTGTTCTGAAACACTCTTTCTGTAGAAACTGCAAGTGTACATTCCGAGCGCTAAGTGGCCTATAGTGGAAAAAGATATATCTGCAAATTAAAACTACACAGAAGCATTGCGCAAAACTTCTTTATGTTCTGTACATTCAACTAAAGGAGTTAAAGCTTACTTTTAATTTAGCAGTTCTGAAACATTCTTTCTGTAGAAACTGCAAGTGGATATTTGGACCCCTAAGGGGCCAACAGTGGAAAAAGGAATATGTTCAAATAAAAACTACACAGAAACATTTGGCGAAACTACTTTCTATTCTGTGCACTTAACTAACAGAGTTGACGCATACTGCCGATTGAGCAGTTCTGAAACACTCTTTCTGTAGAAACTGTAAGAGGACATTCAGAGAGCTAACGGGCCTACTGTGGAAAAAGGAATATCTTCAAGTAAAAACTATACAGAAGCATTCTGAGAAACTTCTTTCTGTTCTGTGCATTCAAATAACAGAGTTTAACCTTACTTTTGATTGAGCTGTTCTGAAACACTCTTTCTGTAATAACTGCAATTGGAGATTCGGAGCACTAAGGGGCATATAGGGGAAAAAGGAATATCTTCCAACAAAACTACACAGGAGCAGTCTGCGAAACTTCTTTCTGTTCTGTGCATTCAAGTAACAGTGTTTAACATTAATTTTGATTGAGCTGTTCTGAAACACTCTTTCTGTAGAAACTGCAAGTTGACATATGGAGCGCTAAGTGGCCTATAGTGGAAAAAGGTATATCTGCAAATTAAAACTACACAGAAGCATTGGGCAAAACTTCTTTATGTTCTGTACATTCAACTAAAGGGGTTAGAGCTTACTTTTGATTTAGCAGTTCGGAAACATTCTTTCTGTAGAAACTGCAAGTGGACATTCGAAGCGCTAAGGGGGCTATAGTGTTAAAAGGAACATCTTCAAATAAAAACTACACGGAAGCATTGTGCGAAACTACTTTCTGTTCTGTGCATTCAACTAACAGAGTTGAAACCTACTTTTGATTGAGCAGTTCTGAAACATTCTTTCTGTAGAAAATACAAGTGAACATTCAGAGAGCTAAGGGGCCTACAGTGGCAAAAGGAATATCTTCAAATAAAAACTACACAGATGCATTCTGCGAAACTTCTTTCTGTTCTGTGCACTCAACTAACAGAGCTGAAACAAACTGTTGATAGAGCAGTTCTGAAACACTCTTTCTGTGGAAACTGCAGGTGGACAATTGTAGAGCAAAGGGGCATATAGTGGAAAAAGGAGAATCTTCCAATAAAAACTACACAGCAGCATTCTACGAAACTTCTTTCTGTTCTGTGCATTCAATTAAAAGAGTTGAACCTTACTTTTGATTGAGCAGGTGTGAAACGCTCTTTTTGTAGAAACCGCAAGTGGACTTTCCGAGCGCTAAGTGGGCTATAGTGGAAAAAGATGTATCTTCAAATTAAAACTACAGAGAAGCATTGTGCAAAACTTCTTTAAGTTCTGTACATTCAAGTAAAGGAGTTAAAGCTTACTTTTGATTGAGCAGTTCTGAAACATTCTTTCTGTAGAAACTACAAGTGGACATTCAGAGAGCTAACGGGCCTACAGTGGAAAAAGGAATATCTTCAAGTAAAAACTATACAGAAGCATTCTGAGAAACTTCTTTCTGTTCTGTGCATTCAAATAACAGATTTTAATCTTACTTTTGATTGAGCAGTTCTGAAACGCTGTTTCTGTATAAACTGCAAGTGGACATTCCGAGCGCTAAGGGGCCTATAGTGGGAAAAGGAATATCCTCAAATAAATATTACACAGAAGCATTCTGTGAAACTTCTTTCTGTTCTGTGCATTCAACTAACAGAGTTTAACCTTACATTTGATTGAGCTGTTCTGAAACACTCTTTCTGTAGTAACTGCAGCTGGAGAGTCAGAGCGCCAAGAGGCCTATAGTGGAAAAAGAAATATCTTCAAATAAAACTACACAGAAGCATTCTGCGAAGCTTCTTTCTGTTCTGTGCATTCAACTAACAGATTTTAATCTTACTTTTGATTGAGCAGTTCTGAAACACTCTTTCTGTGGAAACTGCAGGTGGACATTTATAGAGCAAAGGGGCATATAGTGGAAAAAGGAGAATCTTCCAATAAAAACTACACAGCAGCATTCTACGAAACTTCTTTCTGTTCTGTGCATTCAATTAAATGAGTTGAACCTTACTTTTGATTGAGCAGTTGTGAAACGCTCTTTCTGTAGAAACTGCAAGTGGACTTTCCGAGAGCTAAGTGGACTATAGTGGAAAAAGATGTATCTTGAAATTAAAACTACAGAGAAGCATTGTGCAAAACTTCTTTAAGTTCTGTACATTCAAGTAAAAGAGTTAAAGCTTACTTTTGATTGAGCAGTTCTGAAACATTCTTTCTGTAGAAACTGCAAGTGGATATTCGGACCCCTAAGGGGCCAACAGTGTAAAAAGGAATATGTTCAAATAAAAACTACACAGAAGCATTGGGCGAAACTACTTTCTGTTCTGTGCACTTAACTAACCGAGTTGAATCATACTGCCGATTGAGCAGTTCTGAAACACTCTTTCTGTAGAAACTGCAAGTGGGCATTCAGAGAGCTAACGGGCCTACAGTGGAAAAAGGAATATCTTCAAGTAAAAACTATACAGAAGCATTCTGAGAAACTTCTTTCTGTTCTGTGCATTCAAATAACAGAGTTTAAACTTACTTTTGATTGAGCTGTTCTGAAACACTCTTTCTGTAGAAACTGCAAGTGGACATACGGAGCGCTATGCGGCCTATAGTGGAAAAAGGGATATCTTCAAATAAAAACTACACAGAAGCATTGTGCCAATTTACTTTCTGTTCTGTGCATTCAACTAAGAGCGTTGAACACTATATTTGATTGAGCAGTTCTGAAACTCTCTTTCTGTAGGAAGTGCAAGTCGACATTCGGAGCACTAAGGGGCCTGTACTGGAGAAAGAAACATCTTCAAATACAAAGTAAACAGAAGCATTCTGGGAAACTTTTTCTGTTCTGTGCATTCAACTAACGGAGTTGAAGTTTACCTTTGATTCAGCAGCTCTGAAACACTCTTTCTGTAGAAACTGCAAGTGGACATTCCTAGCGCCAAAGGGCCTATAGTGGAAAAAGGAATATCCTCAAATTAACAACTACACAGAAGGATTCTGCGAAACTTCTTTCTGTTCTGTGCATTCAACTAACGGAGTTGAAGTTTACCTTTGAGTCCGCAGCTCTGAAACACTCTTTCTGTAGAAACTGCAAGTGGACATTCCTAGCGCTAAGGGACCTTTAGTGGAAAAAGGAATATCCTCAAATAAAAACTACACAGAATCATTCTGTGAAACATCGTTCTGTTCTGTGCATTCAACTAACAGAGTTTAAACTTAATTTTGATTGAGCTGTTCTGAAACACTCTTTCTGTAGAAACTGCAAGTGGACATTCCGAGCGCTAAGTGGCCTATAGTGGAAAAAGATATATCTGCAAATTAAAACTGCACAGAAGCATTGCGCAAAACTTCTTTATGTTCTGTACATTCAACTAAAGGAGTTAAAGCTTACTTTTAATTTAGCAGTTCGGAAACATTCTTTCTGTAGAAACTGCAAGTGGACATTCGAAGCGCTAAGGGGGCTATAGTGTTAAAAGGAAAATCTTCAAATAAAAACTACACGGAAGCATTGTGCGAAACTACTTTCTGTTCTGTGCATTCAACTAACAGAGTTGAAACCTACTTTTGATTGAGCAGTTCTGAAACATTCTTTCTGTAGAAACTGCAAGTGGATATTCGGACCCCTAAGGGGCCAACAGTGTAAAAAGGAATATGTTTAAATAAAAACTACACAGAAGCATTGTGCGAAACTACTTTCTGTTCTGTGCACTTAACTAACAGAGTTGAAGCATACTGCCGATTGAGCAGTTCTGAAACACTCTTTCTGTAGAAACTGCAAGTGGGCATTCAGAGAGCTAACGGGCCTACAGTGGAAAAAGGAATATCTTCAAGTAAAAACTATACAGAAGCATTCTGAGAAACTTCTTTCTGTTCTGTGCATTCAAATAACAGAGTTTAACCTTACTTTTGATTGAGCTGTTCTGAAACAGTCTTTCTGTAATAACTGCAATTGGGGATTCGGAGCACTAAGGGGCATATAGGGGAAAAAGGAATATCTTCCAACAAAACTACACAGGAGCAGTCTGCGAAACTTCTTTCTGTTCTGTGCATTCAAGTAACAGTGTTTCACATTAATTTTGATTGAGCTGTTCTGAAACACTCTTTCTGTAGATACTGCAAGTGGACATATGGAGCGCTAAGTGGCCTATAGTGGAAAAAGATATATCTGCAAATTAAAACTACACAGAAGCATTGTGCAAAACTTCTTTATGTTCTGTGCATTCAACTAAAGGAGTTAAAGCTTACTTTTGATTTAGCAGTTCTGAAACATTCTTTCTGTAGAAACTGCAAGTGGACGTTCGAAGCGCTAAGGGGGCTATAGTGTTAAAAGGAACATCTTCAAATAAAAACTACACGGAAGCATTGTGCGAAACTACTTTCTGTTCTGTGCATTCAACTAACAGAGTTGAAACCTACTTTTGATTGAGCAGTTCTGAAACATTCTTTCGGTAGAAACTACAAGTGGACATTCCGAGAGCTAAGGGGCCTACAGTGGCAAAAGGAATATCTTCAAATAAAAACTACACAGAAGCATTCTGCGAAACTTCTTTCTGTTCTGTGCACTCAACTAACAGAGTTGAAACATACTGTTGATAGAGCAGTTCTGAAACACTCTTTCTGTGGAAACTGCAGGTGTACATTCGTAGAGCAAAGGGGCATATAGTGGAAAAAGGAGAATCTTCCAATAAAAACTACACAGCAGCATTCTGCGAAACTTCTTTCCGTTCTGTGCATTCAATTAAATGAGTTGAACCTTACTTTTGATTGAGCAGTTGTGAAACGCTCTTTCTGTAGAAACTGCAAGTGGACTTTCCGAGCGCTAAGTGGACTATAGTGGAATAAGATGTATCTTCAAATTAAAACTACAGACAAGCATTGTGCAAAACTTCTTTAAGTTCTGTACATTCAAGTAAAGGAGTTAAAGCTTACTTTTGATTGAGCAGTTCTGAAACATTCTTTCTGTAGAAACTGCAAGTGGACATACGGAGCGCTAAGCGGTCTATAGTGGAAAAAGGGATATCTTCAAATAAAAACTACACAGAAGCATTGTGCCAATTTACTTTCTGTTCTGTGCATTCAAATAAGAGCGTTAAACACTATATTTGATTGAGCAGTTCTGAAACTCTCTTTCTGTAGGAAGTGCAAGTCGACATTCGGAGCACTAAGGGGCCTGTACTGGAGAAAGTAACATCGTCAAATACAAAGTAAACAGAAGCATTCTGGGAAACTTTTTCTGTTCTGTGCATTCAACTAACGGAGTTGAAGTTTACCTTTGATTCAGCAGCTCTGAAACACTCTTTCTGTAGAGACTGCAAGTGGACATTCCTAGCGCTAAAGGGCCTATAGTGGAAAAAGGAATATCCTCAAATTAACAACTACACAGAAGCATTCTGCGAAACTTCTTTCTGTTCTGTGCATTCAACTAACGGAGTTGAAGTTTACCTTTGAGTCAGCAGCTCTGAAACACTCTTTCTGTAGAAACTGCAAGTGGACATTCCTAGCGCTATGGGACCTATAGTGGAAAAAGGAATATCCTCAAATAAAAACTACACAGAATCATTCTGTGAAACATCGTTCTGTTCTGTGCATTCAACTAACAGAGTTTAAACTTAATTTTGATTGAGCTGTTCTGAAACACTCTTTCTGTAGAAACTGCAAGTGTACATTCCGAGCGCTAAGTGGCCTATAGTGGAAAAAGATATATCTGCAAATTAAAACTACACAGAAGCATTGCGCAAAACTTCTTTATGTTCTGTACATTCAACTAAAGGAGTTAAAGCTTACTTTTAATTTAGCAGTTCTGAAACATTCTTTCTGTAGAAACTGCAAGTGGATATTTGGACCCCTAAGGGGCCAACAGTGGAAAAAGGAATATGTTCAAATAAAAACTACACAGAAACATTTGGCGAAACTACTTTCTATTCTGTGCACTTAACTAACAGAGTTGACGCATACTGCCGATTGAGCAGTTCTGAAACACTCTTTCTGTAGAAACTGTAAGAGGACATTCAGAGAGCTAACGGGCCTACTGTGGAAAAAGGAATATCTTCAAGTAAAAACTATACAGAAGCATTCTGAGAAACTTCTTTCTGTTCTGTGCATTCAAATAACAGAGTTTAACCTTACTTTTGATTGAGCTGTTCTGAAACACTCTTTCTGTAATAACTGCAATTGGAGATTCGGAGCACTAAGGGGCATATAGGGGAAAAAGGAATATCTTCCAACAAAACTACACAGGAGCAGTCTGCGAAACTTCTTTCTGTTCTGTGCATTCAAGTAACAGTGTTTAACATTAATTTTGATTGAGCTGTTCTGAAACACTCTTTCTGTAGAAACTGCAAGTTGACATATGGAGCGCTAAGTGGCCTATAGTGGAAAAAGGTATATCTGCAAATTAAAACTACACAGAAGCATTGGGCAAAACTTCTTTATGTTCTGTACATTCAACTAAAGGGGTTAGAGCTTACTTTTGATTTAGCAGTTCGGAAACATTCTTTCTGTAGAAACTGCAAGTGGACATTCGAAGCGCTAAGGGGGCTATAGTGTTAAAAGGAACATCTTCAAATAAAAACTACACGGAAGCATTGTGCGAAACTACTTTCTGTTCTGTGCATTCAACTAACAGAGTTGAAACCTACTTTTGATTGAGCAGTTCTGAAACATTCTTTCTGTAGAAAATACAAGTGAACATTCAGAGAGCTAAGGGGCCTACAGTGGCAAAAGGAATATCTTCAAATAAAAACTACACAGATGCATTCTGCGAAACTTCTTTCTGTTCTGTGCACTCAACTAACAGAGCTGAAACAAACTGTTGATAGAGCAGTTCTGAAACACTCTTTCTGTGGAAACTGCAGGTGGACAATTGTAGAGCAAAGGGGCATATAGTGGAAAAAGGAGAATCTTCCAATAAAAACTACACAGCAGCATTCTACGAAACTTCTTTCTGTTCTGTGCATTCAATTAAAAGAGTTGAACCTTACTTTTGATTGAGCAGGTGTGAAACGCTCTTTTTGTAGAAACCGCAAGTGGACTTTCCGAGCGCTAAGTGGGCTATAGTGGAAAAAGATGTATCTTCAAATTAAAACTACAGAGAAGCATTGTGCAAAACTTCTTTAAGTTCTGTACATTCAAGTAAAGGAGTTAAAGCTTACTTTTGATTGAGCAGTTCTGAAACATTCTTTCTGTAGAAACTACAAGTGGACATTCAGAGAGCTAACGGGCCTACAGTGGAAAAAGGAATATCTTCAAGTAAAAACTATACAGAAGCATTCTGAGAAACTTCTTTCTGTTCTGTGCATTCAAATAACAGATTTTAATCTTACTTTTGATTGAGCAGTTCTGAAACGCTGTTTCTGTATAAACTGCAAGTGGACATTCCGAGCGCTAAGGGGCCTATAGTGGGAAAAGGAATATCCTCAAATAAATATTACACAGAAGCATTCTGTGAAACTTCTTTCTGTTCTGTGCATTCAACTAACAGAGTTTAACCTTACATTTGATTGAGCTGTTCTGAAACACTCTTTCTGTAGTAACTGCAGCTGGAGAGTCAGAGCGCCAAGAGGCCTATAGTGGAAAAAGAAATATCTTCAAATAAAACTACACAGAAGCATTCTGCGAAGCTTCTTTCTGTTCTGTGCATTCAACTAACAGATTTTAATCTTACTTTTGATTGAGCAGTTCTGAAACACTCTTTCTGTGGAAACTGCAGGTGGACATTTATAGAGCAAAGGGGCATATAGTGGAAAAAGGAGAATCTTCCAATAAAAACTACACAGCAGCATTCTACGAAACTTCTTTCTGTTCTGTGCATTCAATTAAATGAGTTGAACCTTACTTTTGATTGAGCAGTTGTGAAACGCTCTTTCTGTAGAAACTGCAAGTGGACTTTCCGAGAGCTAAGTGGACTATAGTGGAAAAAGATGTATCTTGAAATTAAAACTACAGAGAAGCATTGTGCAAAACTTCTTTAAGTTCTGTACATTCAAGTAAAAGAGTTAAAGCTTACTTTTGATTGAGCAGTTCTGAAACATTCTTTCTGTAGAAACTGCAAGTGGATATTCGGACCCCTAAGGGGCCAACAGTGTAAAAAGGAATATGTTCAAATAAAAACTACACAGAAGCATTGGGCGAAACTACTTTCTGTTCTGTGCACTTAACTAACCGAGTTGAATCATACTGCCGATTGAGCAGTTCTGAAACACTCTTTCTGTAGAAACTGCAAGTGGGCATTCAGAGAGCTAACGGGCCTACAGTGGAAAAAGGAATATCTTCAAGTAAAAACTATACAGAAGCATTCTGAGAAACTTCTTTCTGTTCTGTGCATTCAAATAACAGAGTTTAAACTTACTTTTGATTGAGCTGTTCTGAAACACTCTTTCTGTAGAAACTGCAAGTGGACATACGGAGCGCTATGCGGCCTATAGTGGAAAAAGGGATATCTTCAAATAAAAACTACACAGAAGCATTGTGCCAATTTACTTTCTGTTCTGTGCATTCAACTAAGAGCGTTGAACACTATATTTGATTGAGCAGTTCTGAAACTCTCTTTCTGTAGGAAGTGCAAGTCGACATTCGGAGCACTAAGGGGCCTGTACTGGAGAAAGAAACATCTTCAAATACAAAGTAAACAGAAGCATTCTGGGAAACTTTTTCTGTTCTGTGCATTCAACTAACGGAGTTGAAGTTTACCTTTGATTCAGCAGCTCTGAAACACTCTTTCTGTAGAAACTGCAAGTGGACATTCCTAGCGCCAAAGGGCCTATAGTGGAAAAAGGAATATCCTCAAATTAACAACTACACAGAAGGATTCTGCGAAACTTCTTTCTGTTCTGTGCATTCAACTAACGGAGTTGAAGTTTACCTTTGAGTCCGCAGCTCTGAAACACTCTTTCTGTAGAAACTGCAAGTGGACATTCCTAGCGCTAAGGGACCTTTAGTGGAAAAAGGAATATCCTCAAATAAAAACTACACAGAATCATTCTGTGAAACATCGTTCTGTTCTGTGCATTCAACTAACAGAGTTTAAACTTAATTTTGATTGAGCTGTTCTGAAACACTCTTTCTGTAGAAACTGCAAGTGGACATTCCGAGCGCTAAGTGGCCTATAGTGGAAAAAGATATATCTGCAAATTAAAACTGCACAGAAGCATTGCGCAAAACTTCTTTATGTTCTGTACATTCAACTAAAGGAGTTAAAGCTTACTTTTAATTTAGCAGTTCGGAAACATTCTTTCTGTAGAAACTGCAAGTGGACATTCGAAGCGCTAAGGGGGCTATAGTGTTAAAAGGAAAATCTTCAAATAAAAACTACACGGAAGCATTGTGCGAAACTACTTTCTGTTCTGTGCATTCAACTAACAGAGTTGAAACCTACTTTTGATTGAGCAGTTCTGAAACATTCTTTCTGTAGAAACTGCAAGTGGATATTCGGACCCCTAAGGGGCCAACAGTGTAAAAAGGAATATGTTTAAATAAAAACTACACAGAAGCATTGTGCGAAACTACTTTCTGTTCTGTGCACTTAACTAACAGAGTTGAAGCATACTGCCGATTGAGCAGTTCTGAAACACTCTTTCTGTAGAAACTGCAAGTGGGCATTCAGAGAGCTAACGGGCCTACAGTGGAAAAAGGAATATCTTCAAGTAAAAACTATACAGAAGCATTCTGAGAAACTTCTTTCTGTTCTGTGCATTCAAATAACAGAGTTTAACCTTACTTTTGATTGAGCTGTTCTGAAACAGTCTTTCTGTAATAACTGCAATTGGGGATTCGGAGCACTAAGGGGCATATAGGGGAAAAAGGAATATCTTCCAACAAAACTACACAGGAGCAGTCTGCGAAACTTCTTTCTGTTCTGTGCATTCAAGTAACAGTGTTTCACATTAATTTTGATTGAGCTGTTCTGAAACACTCTTTCTGTAGATACTGCAAGTGGACATATGGAGCGCTAAGTGGCCTATAGTGGAAAAAGATATATCTGCAAATTAAAACTACACAGAAGCATTGTGCAAAACTTCTTTATGTTCTGTGCATTCAACTAAAGGAGTTAAAGCTTACTTTTGATTTAGCAGTTCTGAAACATTCTTTCTGTAGAAACTGCAAGTGGACGTTCGAAGCGCTAAGGGGGCTATAGTGTTAAAAGGAACATCTTCAAATAAAAACTACACGGAAGCATTGTGCGAAACTACTTTCTGTTCTGTGCATTCAACTAACAGAGTTGAAACCTACTTTTGATTGAGCAGTTCTGAAACATTCTTTCGGTAGAAACTACAAGTGGACATTCCGAGAGCTAAGGGGCCTACAGTGGCAAAAGGAATATCTTCAAATAAAAACTACACAGAAGCATTCTGCGAAACTTCTTTCTGTTCTGTGCACTCAACTAACAGAGTTGAAACATACTGTTGATAGAGCAGTTCTGAAACACTCTTTCTGTGGAAACTGCAGGTGTACATTCGTAGAGCAAAGGGGCATATAGTGGAAAAAGGAGAATCTTCCAATAAAAACTACACAGCAGCATTCTGCGAAACTTCTTTCCGTTCTGTGCATTCAATTAAAAGAGTTGAACCTTACTTTTGATTGAGCAGTTCTGAAACGCTCTTTCTGTATAAACTGCAAGTGGACATTCGGAGCGCTAAGGGGCCTATAGTGGAAAAAGGAATATCCTCAAATAAATACTACACAGAAGCATTCTGTGAAACTTGTTTCTGTTCTGTGCATTCAACAAACAGAGTTTAACCTTACATTTGATTGAGCTGTTCTGAAACACTCTTTCTGTAGTAACTACAGCTGGAGAGTCAGAGTGCCAAGAGGCTTATAGTGGAAAAAGTAATATCTTCAAATAAAACTACACAGAAGCATTCTGCGAAGCTTCTTTCTGTTCTGTGCATTCAACTAACAGAGTTGAAACCTACTTTTGATTGAGCAGTTCTGAAACATTCTTTCTGTAGAAACTACAAGTGGACATTCAGAGAGCTAAGGGGCCTACAGTGGCAAAAGGAATATCTTCAAATAAAAACTACACAGAAGCATTGTGCAAAACTTCTTTATGTTGTGTACATTCAACTAAAGGCGTTAAAGCTTACTTTTGATTTAGCAGTTCATAAACATTCTTTCTGTAGAAACTGCAAGCGGACATTCGAAGCGCTAAGGGGGCTATAGTGTTAAAAGGAACATGTTCAAATAAAAACTACATGGAAGCATTGTGCGAAACTACTTTCTGTTCTGTGCATTCAACTAACAGAGTTGAAACCTACTTTTGATTGAGCAGTTCTGAAACATTCTTTCTGTAGAAACTACAAGTGGACATTCAGAGAGCTAAGGGGCCTACAGTGGCAAAAGGAATATCTTCAAATAAAAACTACACAGAAGCATTCTGCGAAACTTCTTTCTGTTCAGTGCACTCAACTAACAGAGTTGAAACATACTGTTGATAGAGCAGTTCTGAAACTCTCTTTCTGTGGAAACTGCAGGTGGACATTCGTAGAGCAAAGGGGCATATAGTGGAAAAAGGAGAATCTTCCTATAAAAACTACACAGCAGCATTCTGCGAAACTTCTTTCTGTTCTGTGCATTCAATTAAAAGAGTTGAAACTTACTTTTGATTGAGCAGTTCTGAAACGCTCTTTCTGTAGAAACTGCAATTGGACCTTCCGAGCACTAAGTGGGCTGTAGTGGAAAAAGATGTATCTTCAAATTAAAACTACACAGAAGCATTGTGCAAAACTTCTTTAAGTTCTGTACATTCAAGTAAAGGATTTAAAGCTTACTTTTGATTGAGCAGTTCTGAAACATTCTTTCTGTAGTAAGTGCAAGTGGATATTCGGACCCCTAAGGGGCCAACAGTGGAAAAAGGAATATGTTCAAATAAAAGCTACACTGAAGAATTGTGCGAAACTACTTTCTTTTGTGTGCACTCAACTAACAGATTTGAAGCATACTGCCGATTGAGCAGTTCTGAAACACTCTTTCTGTAGAAACTGCAAGTGGACATTCAGAGAGCTAATGGGCCTACAGTGGAAAAAGGAATATCTTCAAATAAAAACTACACAGAAGCATTCTGCGAAACTTCTTTCTGTTCTGTGCACTCAACAAACAGAGTTGAAACATACTGTTGATAGAGCAGTTCTGAAACACTCCTTCTGTGGAAACTGCAGGTGGACATTCGTAGAGCAAAGGGGCATATAGTGGAAAAGGGAGAATCTTCCAATAAAAACTACACAGCAGCATTCTGCGAAACTTCTTTCTGTTCTGTGCATTCAATTAAAAGAGTTGAACCTTACTTTTGATTGAGCAGTTCTGAAACGCTCTTTGTGTAGAAACTGCAATTGGACATTCCGAGCGCTAAGTGGGCTATAGTGGAAAAAGATGTATCTTCAAATTAAAACTACACAGAAGCATTGTGCAAAACTTCTTTAAGTTCTGTACATTGAAGTAAAGGAGTTAAAGCTTACTTTTGATTGAGCAGTTCTGAAGCATTCTTCTGTAGAAACTGCAAGTGGATATTCGGACCCCTAAGGGGCCAACAGTGGAAAAAGGAATATGTTCAAATAAAAACTACACGGAAGCATTGTGCGAAACTACTTTCTGTTCTGTGCACTCAACTAACAGAGTTGAAGCATACTGCCGATTGAGCAGTTCTGAAACACTCTTTCTGTAGAAACTGCAAGTGGACATTCAGAGAGCTAATGGGCCTACAGTGGAAAAAGGAATATCTTCAAGTAAAAACTATACAGAAGCATTCTGAGAAACTTCTTTCTGTTCTGTGCATTCAAATAACAGAGTTTAATCTTACTTTTGATTGAGCTGTTCTGAAACACTGTTTCTGTAGTAACTGCAATTGGAGATTCGGAGCACTAAGGGGCATATAGTGGAAAAAGGTATATCTTCAAACAAAACTACACAGAAGCAGTCTGCGTAACTTCTTTCTATTCCGTGCATTCAACTAACAGTGTTTAACATTAATTTTGAGCTGTTCTGAAACACTCTTTCTGTAGAAACTGCCAGTGGACATACGGAGCGCTAAGGGGCCTATAGTGGAAAAAGGGATATCTTCAAATAAAAATTACACAGAAGCATTGAGCCAAATTACTTTCTGTTCTGTGCATACAACTAAGAGTGTTGAACACTACTTTTGATTGAGCAGTTCTGAAAGTCTCTTTCTGTAGAAATTGCAAGTCGACATTCGGAGCACTAAGAGGCCTCTACTGGAGTAAGTAACATGTTCAAATAAAAAGTAAACAGAAGTATTCTGCGAAACTTCTTTCTGTTCTGTGCATTTAACTAACGGAATTGAACTTTACCTTTGATTCAGCAGCTCTGAAACCCTCTTTCTGTAGAAACTGCTAGTGGACAATCCTAGCGTTAAGGGGCCTATAGTGGAAAAAGGAATATCCTCAAATAAAAACTACACAGAATCATTCTGCGAAACTGCTTTCTGTTCTGTGCATTCAACTAACAGAGTTTAACCTTAATTTTGATTGATCTGTTCTGAAACACTCTTTCTGTAGAAACTGCAAGTGGACATTCCGAGCGCTAAGTGGCCTAGAGTGGAAAAAGATATATCTACAAATTAAAATTACACAGAAGCATTGTGCAAAACTCCTTTATGTTCTGTACATTCAACTAAAGGAGCTAAAGCTTACTTTTGATTTAGCAGTTCGTAAACATTCTTTCTGTAGAAACTGCAAGTGGACGTTCGAAGCGCTAAGGGGGCTATAGTGTTAAAAGGAACATGTTCAAATAAAAACTACACGGAAGCATTGTGCGAAACTACTTTCTGTTCTGTGCATTCAACTAACAGATTTGAAACCTACTTTTGATTGAGCAGTTCTGAAACATTCTTTCTGTAGAAACTACAAGTGGACATTCAGAGAGCTAAGGGGCCTACAGTGGCAAAAGGAATATCTTCAAATAAAAACTACACAGAAGCATTCTGCGAAACTTCTTTCTGTTCTGTGCACTCAACTAACAGAGTTGAAACATACTGTTGATAGAGCAGTTCTGAATCTCTCTTTCTGTGGAAACTGCAGGTGGACATTCGTAGAGCAAAGGGGCATATAGTGGAAAAAGGAGAATCTTCCAATAAAAACTACACAGCAGCATTCTGCGAAACTTCTTTCTGTTCTGTGCATTCAATTAAAAGAGTTGAACCTTACTTTTGATTGAGCAGTTCTGAAACGCTCTTTCTGTAGAAACTGCAATTGGACCTTCCGAGCGCTAAGTGGGCTATAGTGGAAAAAGATGTATCTTCAAATTAAAACTACACAGAAGCATTGTGCAAAACTTCTTTAAGTGCTGTACATTCAAGTAAAGGAGTTAAAGCTTACTTTTGATTGAGCAGTTCTGAAACATTCTTTCTGGAGAAACTGCAAGTGGATATTCGGACCCCTAAGGGGCCAACAGTGTAAAAAGGAATATGTTCAAATAAAAACTACACAGAAGCATTGGGTGAAACTACTTTCTGTTCTGTGCACTTAACTAACAGAGTTGAAGCATACTGCCGATTGAGCAGTTCTGAAACACTCTTTCTGTAGAAACTGCAAGTGGGCAATCAGAGAGCTAACGGGCCTACAGTGGAAAAAGGAACATCTTCAAGTAAAAACAATACAGAAGCATTCTGAGAAACTTCCTTCTGTTCTGTGCATTCAAATAACAGAGTTTAACCTTAATTTTGATTGAGCTGTTCTGAAACACTCTTTCTGTAGAAACTGCAAGTGGACTTTCCGTGTGCTAAGTGGGCTATAGTGGAAAAAGATGTATCTTCAAATTAAAACTACACAGAAGCATTGTGCAAAACTTCTTTATGTTCTGAACATTCAAGTATAGGAGTTAAAGCTTACTTTTGATTGAGCAGTTCTGAAACATTCTTTCTGTAGAAACTGCATGTGGATATTCGGACCCCTAAGGGGCCAACAGTGTAAAAAGGAATATGTTCAAATAAAAACTACACAGAAGCATTGTGCGAAACTACTTTCTGTTCTGTGCACCTAACTAACAGAGTTGAAGCATACTGCCGATTGAGCAGTTCTGAAACACACTTTCTGTAGAAACTGCATGTGGGCATTCAGACAGCTAACGGGCCTACATTGGAAAAAGGGATATCTTCAAGTAAAAACTATACAGAAGCATTCTGAGAAACTTCTTTCTGTTCTGTGCATTCAAATAACAGAGTTTAACCTTACTTTTGATTGAGCTGTTCTGAAACACTCTTTCTGTAATAACTGCAATTGGAGATTCGGAGCACTAAGGGGCATATAGGGGAAAAAGGAATATCTTCCAACAAAACTACACAGGAGCAGTCTGCGAAACTTCTTTCTGTTCTGTGCATTCAAGTAACAGTGTTTAACATTAATTTTGATTGAGCTGTAATGAAACACTCTTTCTGTAGAAACTGCAAGTGGACATATGGAGCGCTAAGTGGCGTATAGTGGAAAAAGGGATATCTTCAAATAAAAACTACACAGAAGCATTGTGCGAAACTACTTTCTCTTCTGTGCATTCAACTAACAGAGTTGAAACCTACTTTTGATTGAGCAGTTCTGAAACATTCTTTCTGTAGAAACTGCAAGTGGACATTCAGAGAGCTAAGGGGCCTACAGTGGCAAAAGGAATATCTTCAAATAAAAACTAAACAGAAGCATTCTGCGAAAATTCTTTCTGTTCTGTGCACTCAACTAACAGAGTTGAAACCAACTGTTGATAGAGCAGTTCTGAAACACTCTTTCTGTGGAAACTGCAGGAGATCATTTGTAGAGCAAAGGGGCATATAGTGGAAAAAGGAGAATCTTCCAATAAAAACTACACAGCAGCATTCTACGAAACTTCTTTCTGTTCTGTGCATTCAATTAAATGAGTTGAACCTTACTTTTGATTGAGCAGTTGTGAAACGCTCTTTCTGTAGAAACTGCAAGTGGACTTTCCGAGCGCTAAGTGGACTATAGTGGAATAAGATGTATCTTCAAATTAAAACTACAGAGAAGCATTGTGCAAAACTTCTTTAAGTTCTGTACATTCAAGTAAAGGAGTTAAAGCTTACTTTTGATTGAGCAGTTCTGAAACATTCTTTCTGTAGAAACTGCAAGTGGACATACGGAGCGCTAAGCGGTCTATAGTGGAAAAAGGGATATCTTCAAATAAAAACTACACAGAAGCATTGTGCCAATTTACTTTCTGTTCTGTGCATTCAAATAAGAGCGTTAAACACTATATTTGATTGAGCAGTTCTGAATCTTTCTGTAGGAAGTGCAAGTCGACATTCGGAGCACTAAGGGGCCTGTACTGGAGAAAGTAACATCGTCAAATACAAAGTAAACAGAAGCATTCTGGGAAACTTTTTCTGTTCTGTGCATTCAACTAACGGAGTTGAAGTTTACCTTTGATTCAGCAGCTCTGAAACACTCTTTCTGTAGAGACTGCAAGTGGACATTCCTAGCGCTAAAGGGCCTATAGTGGAAAAAGGAATATCCTCAAATTAACAACTACACAGAAGCATTCTGCGAAACTTCTTTCTGTTCTGTGCATTCAACTAACGGAGTTGAAGTTTACCTTTGAGTCAGCAGCTCTGAAACACTCTTTCTGTAGAAACTGCAAGTGGACATTCCTAGCGCTATGGGACCTATAGTGGAAAAAGGAATATCCTCAAATAAAAACTACACAGAATCATTCTGTGAAACATCGTTCTGTTCTGTGCATTCAACTAACAGAGTTTAAACTTAATTTTGATTGAGCTGTTCTGAAACACTCTTTCTGTAGAAACTGCAAGTGTACATTCCGAGCGCTAAGTGGCCTATAGTGGAAAAAGATATATCTGCAAATTAAAACTACACAGAAGCATTGCGCAAAACTTCTTTATGTTCTGTACATTCAACTAAAGGAGTTAAAGCTTACTTTTAATTTAGCAGTTCTGAAACATTCTTTCTGTAGAAACTGCAAGTGGATATTTGGACCCCTAAGGGGCCAACAGTGGAAAAAGGAATATGTTCAAATAAAAACTACACAGAAACATTTGGCGAAACTACTTTCTATTCTGTGCACTTAACTAACAGAGTTGAAGCATACTGCCGATTGAGCAGTTCTGAAACACTCTTTCTGTAGAAACTGTAAGAGGACATTCAGAGAGCTAACGGGCCTACTGTGGAAAAAGGAATATCTTCAAGTAAAAACTATACAGAAGCATTCTGAGAAACTTCTTTCTGTTCTGTGCATTCAAATAACAGAGTTTAACCTTACTTTTGATTGAGCTGTTCTGAAACACTCTTTCTGTAATAACTGCAATTGGAGATTCGGAGCACTAAGGGGCATATAGGGGAAAAAGGAATATCTTCCAACAAAACTACACAGGAGCAGTCTGCGAAACTTCTTTCTGTTCTGTGCATTCAAGTAACAGTGTTTAACATTAATTTTGATTGAGCTGTTCTGAAACACTCTTTCTGTAGAAACTGCAAGTTGACATATGGAGCGCTAAGTGGCCTATAGTGGAAAAAGGTATATCTGCAAATTAAAACTACACAGAAGCATTGGGCAAAACTTCTTTATGTTCTGTACATTCAACTAAAGGGGTTAGAGCTTACTTTTGATTTAGCAGTTCGGAAACATTCTTTCTGTAGAAACTGCAAGTGGACATTCGAAGCGCTAAGGGGGCTATAGTGTTAAAAGGAACATCTTCAAATAAAAACTACACGGAAGCATTGTGCGAAACTACTTTCTGTTCTGTGCATTCAACTAACAGAGTTGAAACCTACTTTTGATTGAGCAGTTCTGAAACATTCTTTCTGTAGAAAATACAAGTGAACATTCAGAGAGCTAAGGGGCCTACAGTGGCAAAAGGAATATCTTCAAATAAAAACTACACAGATGCATTCTGCGAAACTTCTTTCTGTTCTGTGCACTCAACTAACAGAGCTGAAACAAACTGTTGATAGAGCAGTTCTGAAACACTCTTTCTGTGGAAACTGCAGGTGGACAATTGTAGAGCAAAGGGGCATATAGTGGAAAAAGGAGAATCTTCCAATAAAAACTACACAGCAGCATTCTACGAAACTTCTTTCTGTTCTGTGCATTCAATTAAAAGAGTTGAACCTTACTTTTGATTGAGCAGGTGTGAAACGCTCTTTTTGTAGAAACCGCAAGTGGACTTTCCGAGCGCTAAGTGGGCTATAGTGGAAAAAGATGTATCTTCAAATTAAAACTACAGAGAAGCATTGTGCAAAACTTCTTTAAGTTCTGTACATTCAAGTAAAGGAGTTAAAGCTTACTTTTGATTGAGCAGTTCTGAAACATTCTTTCTGTAGAAACTACAAGTGGACATTCAGAGAGCTAACGGGCCTACAGTGGAAAAAGGAATATCTTCAAGTAAAAACTATACAGAAGCATTCTGAGAAACTTCTTTCTGTTCTGTGCATTCAAATAACAGATTTTAATCTTACTTTTGATTGAGCAGTTCTGAAACGCTGTTTCTGTATAAACTGCAAGTGGACATTCCGAGCGCTAAGGGGCCTATAGTGGGAAAAGGAATATCCTCAAATAAATATTACACAGAAGCATTCTGTGAAACTTCTTTCTGTTCTGTGCATTCAACTAACAGAGTTTAACCTTACATTTGATTGAGCTGTTCTGAAACACTCTTTCTGTAGTAACTGCAGCTGGAGAGTCAGAGCGCCAAGAGGCCTATAGTGGAAAAAGAAATATCTTCAAATAAAACTACACAGAAGCATTCTGCGAAGCTTCTTTCTGTTCTGTGCATTCAACTAACAGATTTTAATCTTACTTTTGATTGAGCAGTTCTGAAACACTCTTTCTGTGGAAACTGCAGGTGGACATTTATAGAGCAAAGGGGCATATAGTGGAAAAAGGAGAATCTTCCAATAAAAACTACACAGCAGCATTCTACGAAACTTCTTTCTGTTCTGTGCATTCAATTAAATGAGTTGAACCTTACTTTTGATTGAGCAGTTGTGAAACGCTCTTTCTGTAGAAACTGCAAGTGGACTTTCCGAGAGCTAAGTGGACTATAGTGGAAAAAGATGTATCTTGAAATTAAAACTACAGAGAAGCATTGTGCAAAACTTCTTTAAGTTCTGTACATTCAAGTAAAAGAGTTAAAGCTTACTTTTGATTGAGCAGTTCTGAAACATTCTTTCTGTAGAAACTGCAAGTGGATATTCGGACCCCTAAGGGGCCAACAGTGTAAAAAGGAATATGTTCAAATAAAAACTACACAGAAGCATTGGGCGAAACTACTTTCTGTTCTGTGCACTTAACTAACCGAGTTGAATCATACTGCCGATTGAGCAGTTCTGAAACACTCTTTCTGTAGAAACTGCAAGTGGGCATTCAGAGAGCTAACGGGCCTACAGTGGAAAAAGGAATATCTTCAAGTAAAAACTATACAGAAGCATTCTGAGAAACTTCTTTCTGTTCTGTGCATTCAAATAACAGAGTTTAAACTTACTTTTGATTGAGCTGTTCTGAAACACTCTTTCTGTAGAAACTGCAAGTGGACATACGGAGCGCTATGCGGCCTATAGTGGAAAAAGGGATATCTTCAAATAAAAACTACACAGAAGCATTGTGCCAATTTACTTTCTGTTCTGTGCATTCAACTAAGAGCGTTGAACACTATATTTGATTGAGCAGTTCTGAAACTCTCTTTCTGTAGGAAGTGCAAGTCGACATTCGGAGCACTAAGGGGCCTGTACTGGAGAAAGAAACATCTTCAAATACAAAGTAAACAGAAGCATTCTGGGAAACTTTTTCTGTTCTGTGCATTCAACTAACGGAGTTGAAGTTTACCTTTGATTCAGCAGCTCTGAAACACTCTTTCTGTAGAAACTGCAAGTGGACATTCCTAGCGCCAAAGGGCCTATAGTGGAAAAAGGAATATCCTCAAATTAACAACTACACAGAAGGATTCTGCGAAACTTCTTTCTGTTCTGTGCATTCAACTAACGGAGTTGAAGTTTACCTTTGAGTCCGCAGCTCTGAAACACTCTTTCTGTAGAAACTGCAAGTGGACATTCCTAGCGCTAAGGGACCTTTAGTGGAAAAAGGAATATCCTCAAATAAAAACTACACAGAATCATTCTGTGAAACATCGTTCTGTTCTGTGCATTCAACTAACAGAGTTTAAACTTAATTTTGATTGAGCTGTTCTGAAACACTCTTTCTGTAGAAACTGCAAGTGGACATTCCGAGCGCTAAGTGGCCTATAGTGGAAAAAGATATATCTGCAAATTAAAACTGCACAGAAGCATTGCGCAAAACTTCTTTATGTTCTGTACATTCAACTAAAGGAGTTAAAGCTTACTTTTAATTTAGCAGTTCGGAAACATTCTTTCTGTAGAAACTGCAAGTGGACATTCGAAGCGCTAAGGGGGCTATAGTGTTAAAAGGAAAATCTTCAAATAAAAACTACACGGAAGCATTGTGCGAAACTAATTTCTGTTCTGTGCATTCAACTAACAGAGTTGAAACCTACTTTTGATTGAGCAGTTCTGAAACATTCTTTCTGTAGAAACTGCAAGTGGATATTCGGACCCCTAAGGGGCCAACAGTGTAAAAAGGAATATGTTTAAATAAAAACTACACAGAAGCATTGTGCGAAACTACTTTCTGTTCTGTGCACTTAACTAACAGAGTTGAAGCATACTGCCGATTGAGCAGTTCTGAAACACTCTTTCTGTAGAAACTGCAAGTGGGCATTCAGAGAGCTAACGGGCCTACAGTGGAAAAAGGAATATCTTCAAGTAAAAACTTTACAGAAGCATTCTGAGAAACTTCTTTCTGTTCTGTGCATTCAAATAACAGAGTTTAACCTTACTTTTGATTGAGCTGTTCTGAAACAGTCTTTCTGTAATAACTGCAGTTGGGGATTCGGAGCACTAAGGGGCATATAGGGGAAAAAGGAATATCTTCCAACAAAACTACACAGGAGCAGTCTGCGAAACTTCTTTCTGTTCTGTGCATTCAAGTAACAGTGTTTCACATTAATTTTGATTGAGCTGTTCTGAAACACTCTTTCTGTAGATACTGCAAGTGGACATATGGAGCGCTAAGTGGCCTATAGTGGAAAAAGATATATCTGCAAATTAAAACTACACAGAAGCATTGTGCAAAACTTCTTTATGTTCTGTGCATTCAACTAAAGGAGTTAAAGCTTACTTTTGATTTAGCAGTTCTGAAACATTCTTTCTGTAGAAACTGCAAGTGGACATTCGAAGCGCTAAGGGGGCTATAGTGTTAAAAGGAACATCTTCAAATAAAAACTACACGGAAGCATTGTGCGAAACTACTTTCTGTTCTGTGCATTCAACTAACAGAGTTGAAACCTACTTTTGATTGAGCAGTTCTGAAACATTCTTTCGGTAGAAACTACAAGTGGACATTCCGAGAGCTAAGGGGCCTACAGTGGCAAAAGGAATATCTTCAAATAAAAACTACACAGAAGCATTCTGCGAAACTTCTTTCTGTTCTGTGCACTCAACTAACAGAGTTGAAACATACTGTTGATAGAGCAGTTCTGAAACACTCTTTCTGTGGAAACTGCAGGTGTACATTCGTAGAGCAAAGGGGCATATAGTGGAAAAAGGAGAATCTTCCAATAAAAACTACACAGCAGCATTCTGCGAAACTTCTTTCCGTTCTGTGCATTCAATTAAAAGAGTTGAACCTTACTTTTGATTGAGCAGTTCTGAAACGCTCTTTCTGTATAAACTGCAAGTGGACATTCGGAGCGCTAAGGGGCCTATAGTGGAAAAAGGAATATCCTCAAATAAATACTACACAGAAGCATTCTGTGAAACTTGTTTCTGTTCTGTGCATTCAACAAACAGAGTTTAACCTTACATTTGATTGAGCTGTTCTGAAACACTCTTTCTGTAGTAACTACAGCTGGAGAGTCAGAGTGCCAAGAGGCTTATAGTGGAAAAAGTAATATCTTCAAATAAAACTACACAGAAGTATTCTGCGAAGCTTCTTTCTGTTCTGTGCATTCAACTAACAGAGTTTAACCTTAATTTTGATTGAGCTGTTCTGAAACACTCTTTCTGTAGAAACTGCAAGTGGACCTTCCGAGCGCTAAGTGGGCTATAGTGGAAAAAGATGTATCTTCAAATTAAAACTACACAGAAGCATTGTGCAAAACTTCTTTATGTTCTGTACATTCAAGTAAAGGAGTTAAAGCTTACTTTTGATTGAGCAGTTCTGAAACATTCTTTCTGTAGAAACTGCAAGTGGATATTCGGACCCCTAAGGGGCCAACAGTGTAAAAAGGAATATGTTCAAATAAAAACTACACAGAAGCATTGTGCGAAACTACTTTCTGTTCTGTGCACTTAACTAACCGAGTTGAAGCATACTGCCGATTGAGCAGTTCTGAAACACTCTTTCTGTAGAAACTACAAGTGGACATTCAGAGAGCTAAGGGGCCTACAGTGGCAAAAGGAATACCTTCAAATAAAAACTACACAGAAGCATTCTGCGAAACTTCTTTCTGTTCTGTGCACTCAACTAACAGAGTTGAAACCAACTGTTGATAGAGCAGTTCTGAAACACTCTTTCTGTGGAAACTGCAGGTGGACATTTGTAGAGCAAAGGGGCATATAGTGGAAAAAGGGGAATCTTCCAATAAAAACTACACAGCAGCATTCTACGAAACTTCTTTCTGTTCTGTGCATTCAATTAAATGAGTTGAACCTTACTTTTGATTGAGCAGTTGTGAAACGCTCTTTCTGTAGAAACTGCAAGTGGACTTTCCGAGCGCTAAGTGGACTATAGTGGAATAAGATGTATCTTCAAATTAAAACTACAGAGAAGCATTGTGCAAAACTTCTTTAAGTTCTGTACATTCAAGTAAAGGAGTTAAAGCTTACTTTTGATTGAGCAGTTCTGAAACATTCTTTCTGTAGAAACTGCAAGTGGATATTCGGACCCCTAAGGGGCCAACAGTGGAAAAAGGAATATCCTCAATTAAAAACTACACAGAATCATTGGGCGAAACTACTTTCTATTCTGTGCACTTAACTAACAGAGTTGAAGCACACTGCCGATTGAGCAGTTCTGAAACACACTTTCTGTAGAAACTGCAAGTGAGCATTCAGAGAGCTAACGGGCCTACAGTGGAAAAAGGACTATCTTCAAGTAAAAACTATACAGAAGCATTCTGAGAAACTTCTTTCTGTTCTGTGCATTCAAATAACAGAGTTTAACCTTACTTTTGATTGAGCTGTTCTGAAACACTCTTTCTGTAGAATCTGCAAGTGGACTTTCCGAGTGCCAAGTGGGCTATAGTGGAAAAAGATGTATCTTCAAATTAAAACTACACAGAAGCATTGTGCAAAACTTCTTTATGTTCTGTACATTCAAGTATAGGAGTTAAAGCGTACTTTTGATTGAGCAGTTCTGAAACATTCTTTCTGTAGAAACTGCAAGTGGATATTCGGACCCCTAAGGGGCCAACAGTGGAAAAAGGAATATGTTCAAATAAAAACTACACAGAAGCATTGTGCGAAACTACTTTCTGTTCTGTGCACTTAACTAACAGAGTTGAAGCATACTGCCGATTGAGCAGTTCTGAAACACTCTTTCTGTAGAAACTGCAAGTGGGCATTCAGAGAGCTAACGGGCCTACAGTGGAAAAAGGTATATCTTCAAGTAAAAACTATACAGAAGCATTCTGAGAAACTTCTTTCTGTTCTGTGCATTCAAATAACAGAGTTTAACCTTACTTTTGATTGAGCTGTTCTGAAACACTCTTTCTGTAATAACTGCAATTGGAGATTCGGAGCACTAAGGGGCATATAGGGGAAAAAGGAATATCTTCCAACAAAACTACACAGGAGCAGTCTGCGAAACTTCTTTCTGTTCTGTGCATTCAACTAACAGGTTTAACATTAATTTTGAGCTGTTCTGAAACACTCTTTCTGTAGAAACTGCAAGTGGACATTCAGAGAGCTAATGGGCCTACAGTGGAAAAAGGAATATCTTCAAATAAAAACTACACAGAAGCATTCTGCGAAACTTCTTTCTGTTCTGTGCACTCAACAAACAGAGTTGAAACATACCGTTGATAGAGCAGTTCTGAAACACTCCTTCTGTGGAAACTGCAGGTGGACATTCGTAGAGCAAAGGGGCATATAGTGGAAAAGGGAGAATCTTCCAATAAAAACTACACAGCAGCATTCTGCGAAACTTCTTTCTGTTCTGTGCATTCAATTAAAAGAGTTGAACCTTACTTTTGATTGAGCAGTTCTGAAACGCTCTTTCTGTAGAAACTGCAATTGGACATTCCGAGCGCTAAGTGGGCTATAGTGGAAAAAGATGTATCTTCAAATTAAAACTACACAGAAGCATTGTGCAAAACTTCTTTAAGTTCTGTACATTGAATTAAAGGAGTTAAAGCTTACTTTTGATTGAGCAGTTCTGAAGCATTCTTCTGTAGAAACTGCAAGTGGATATTCGGACCCCTAAGGGGCCAACAGTGGAAAAAGGAATATGTTCAAATAAAAACTACACGGAAGCATTGTGCGAAACTACTTTCTGTTCTGTGCACTCAACTAACAGAGTTGAAGCATACTGCTGATTGAGCAGTTCTGAAAAACTCTTTCTGTAGAAACTGCAAGTGGACATTCAGAGAGCTAATGGGCCTACAGTGGAAAAAGGAATATCTTCAAGTAAAAACTATACAGAAGCATTCTGAGAAACTACTTTCTGTTCTGTGCATTCAAATAACAGAGTTTAATCTTACTTTTGATTGAGCTGTTCTGAAACACTGTTTCTGTAGTAACTGCAATTGGAGATTCGGAGCACTAAGGGGCATATAGTGGAAAAAGGTATATCTTCAAACAAAACTACACAGAAGCAGTCTGCGTAACTTCTTTCTATTCCGTGCATTCAACTAACAGTGTTTAACATTAATTTTGAGCTGTTCTGAAACACTCTTTCTGTAGAAACTGCTAGTGGACATACGGAGCGCTAAGGGGCCTATAGTGGAAAAAGGGATATCTTCAAATAAAAACTACACAGAAGCATTGAGCCAAATTACTTTCTGTTCTGTGCATACAACTAAGAGTGTTGAACACTACTTTTGATTGAGCAGTTCTGAAACTCTCTTTCTGTAGAAACTGCAAGTCGACATTCGGAGCACTAAGAGGCCTCTACTGGAGTAAGTAACATCTTCAAATAAAAAGTAAACAGAAGCATTCTGCGAAACTTCTTTCTGTTCTGTGCATTTAACTAACGGAATTGAACTTTACCTTTGATTCAGCAGCTCTGAAACCCTCTTTCTGTAGAAACTGCTAGTGGACAATCCTAGCGCTAAGGGGCCTATAGTGGAAAAAGGAATATCCTCAAATAAAAACTACACAGAATCATTCTGCGAAACTGCTTTCTGTTCTGTGCATTCAACTAACAGAGTTTAACCTTAATTTTGATTGATCTGTTCTGAAACACTCTTTCTGTAGAAACTGCAAGTGGACATTCCGAGCGCTAAGTGGCCTAGAGTGGAAAAAGATATATCTACAAATTAAAATTACACAGAAGCATTGTGCAAAACTCCTTTATGTTCTGTACATTCAACTAAAGGAGCTAAAGCTTACTTTTGATTTAGCAGTTCGTAAACATTCTTTCTGTAGAAACTGCAAGTGGACGTTCGAAGCGCTAAGGGGGCTATAGTGTTAAAAGGAACATGTTCAAATAAAAACTACACGGAAGCATTGTGCGAAACTACTTTCTGTTCTGTGCATTCAACTAACAGAGTTGAAACCTACTTTTGATTGAGCAGTTCTGAAACATTCTTTCTGTAGAAACTACAAGTGGACATTCAGAGAGCTAAGGGGCCTACAGTGGCAAAAGGAATATCTTCAAATAAAAACTACACAGAAGCATTCTGCGAAACTTCTTTCTGTTCTGTGCACTCAACTAACAGAGTTGAAACATACTGTTGATAGAGCAGTTCTGAATCTCTCTTTCTGTGGAAACTGCAGGAGGACATTCGTAGAGCAAAGGGGCATATAGTGGAAAAAGGAGAATCTTCCAATAAAAACTACACAGCAGCATTCTGCGAAACTTCTTTCTGTTCTGTGCATTCAATTAAAAGAGTTGAACCTTACTTTTGATTGAGCAGTTCTGAAACGCTCTTTCTGTAGAAACTGCAATTGGACCTTCCGAGCGCTAAGTGGGCTATAGTGGAAAAAGATGTATCTTCAAATTAAAACTACACAGAAGCATTGTGCAAAACTTCTTTAAGTGCTGTACATTCAAGTAAAGGAGTTAAAGCTTACTTTTGATTGAGCAGTTCTGAAACATTCTTTCTGTAGAAACTGCAAGTGGATATTCGGACCCCTAAGGGGCCAACAGTGGAAAAAGGAATATGTTCAAATAAAAACTACACAGAAGCATTGTGCGAAACTACTTTCTGTTCTGTGCACTCAACTACCAGAGTTGAAGCATATTGCCGATTGAGCAGTTCTGAAACATTCTTTCTGTAGGAACTGCCAGTGGACATTCAGAGGGCTAATGAGCCTACAGTGGAAAAAGGAATATCTTCAAGTAAAAACTATACAGAAGCATTCTGAGAAACTTCTTTCTGTTCTGTGCATTCAAATAACAGAGTTTAATCTTACTTTTGATTGAGCTGTTCTGAAACACTCTTTCTGTAGTAACTGCAATTGGAGATTCGGAGCACTAAGGGGCATATAGTGGAAAAAGGTATATCTTCAAACAAAACTACACAGAAGCAGTCTGCGTAATTTCTTTCTGTTCCGTGCATTCAACTAACAGTGTTTAACATTAATTTTGAGCTGTTCTGAAACACTCTTTCTGTAGAAACTGCAAGTGGACATACGGAGCGCTAAGGGGCCTATAGTGGAAAAAGGGATATCTTCAAATAAAAACTACACAGAAGCATTGTGCCAAATTACTTTCTGTTCTGTGCATACAACTAAGAGGGTTGAACACTACTTTTGATTGTGCAGTTCTGAAACTCTCTTTCTGTAGAAAGTGCAAGTCGACATTCGGAGCACTAAGGGGCCTGTACTGGAGTAAGAAAGATCTTCAAATAAAAAGTAAACAGAAGCATTCTGCGAAACTTCTTTCTGTTCTGTGCATTTAACTAACGGAGTTGAACTTTACCTTTGATTCAGCAGCTCTGAAACCCTCTTTCTGTAGAAACTGCTAGTGGACATTCCTAGCGCTAAGAGGCCTATAGTGGAAAAAGGAATATCCTCAAATAAAAACTACACAGAATCATTCTGCGAAACTGCTTTCTGTTCTGTGCATTCAACTGACAGAGTTTAACCTTAATTTTGATTGATCTGTTCTGAAACACTCTTTCTGTAGAAACTGCAAGTGGACACTCCGAGCGCTAAGTGGCCTATAGTGGAAAAAGATATATCTACAAATTAAAACTACACAGAAGCATTGTGCAAAACTTCTTTATGTTGTGTACATTCAACTAAAGGCGTTAAAGCTTACTTTTGATTTAGCAGTTCATAAACATTCTTTCTGTAGAAACTGCAAGTGGACATTCGAAGCGCTAAGGGGGCTATAGTGTTAAAAGGAACATGTTCAAATAAAAACTACACGGAAGCATTGTGCGAAACTACTTTCTGTTCTGTGCATTCAACTAACAGAGTTGAAACCTACTTTTGATTGAGCAGTTCTGAAACATTCTTTCTGTAGAAACTACAAGTGGACATTCAGAGAGCTAAGGGGCCTACAGTGGCAAAAGGAATATCTTCAAATAAAAACTACACAGAAGCATTCTGCGAAACTTCTTTCTGTTCTGTGCACTCAACTAACAGAGTTGAAACATACTGTTGATAGAGCAGTTCTGAAACTCTCTTTCTGTGGAAACTGCAGGTGGACATTCGTAGAGCAAAGGGGCATATAGTGGAAAAAGGAGAATCTTCCTATAAAAACTACACAGCAGCATTCTGCGAAACTTCTTTCTGTTCTGTGCATTCAATTAAAAGAGTTGAAACTTACTTTTGATTGAGCAGTTCTGAAACGCTCTTTCTGTAGAAACTGCAATTGGACCTTCCGAGCACTAAGTGGGCTGTAGTGGAAAAAGATGTATCTTCAAATTAAAACTACACAGAAGCATTGTGCAAAACTTCTTTAAGTTCTGTACATTCAAGTAAAGGATTTAAAGCTTACTTTTGATTGAGCAGTTCTGAAACATTCTTTCTGTAGTAAGTGCAAGTGGATATTCGGACCCCTAAGGGGCCAACAGTGGAAAAAGGAATATGTTCAAATAAAAGCTACACTGAAGAATTGTGCGAAACTACTTTCTTTTGTGTGCACTCAACTAACAGATTTGAAGCATACTGCCGATTGAGCAGTTCTGAAACACTCTTTCTGTAGAAACTGCAAGTGGACATTCAGAGAGCTAATGGGCCTACAGTGGAAAAAGGAATATCTTCAAATAAAAACTACACAGAAGCATTCTGCGAAACTTCTTTCTGTTCTGTGCACTCAACAAACAGAGTTGAAACATACTGTTGATAGAGCAGTTCTGAAACACTCCTTCTGTGGAAACTGCAGGTGGACATTCGTAGAGCAAAGGGGCATATAGTGGAAAAGGGAGAATCTTCCAATAAAAACTACACAGCAGCATTCTGCGAAACTTCTTTCTGTTCTGTGCATTCAATTAAAAGAGTTGAACCTTACTTTTGATTGAGCAGTTCTGAAACGCTCTTTGTGTAGAAACTGCAATTGGACATTCCGAGCGCTAAGTGGGCTATAGTGGAAAAAGATGTATCTTCAAATTAAAACTACACAGAAGCATTGTGCAAAACTTCTTTAAGTTCTGTACATTGAAGTAAAGGAGTTAAAGCTTACTTTTGATTGAGCAGTTCTGAAGCATTCTTCTGTAGAAACTGCAAGTGGATATTCGGACCCCTAAGGGGCCAACAGTGGAAAAAGGAATATGTTCAAATAAAAACTACACGGAAGCATTGTGCGAAACTACTTTCTGTTCTGTGCACTCAACTAACAGAGTTGAAGCATACTGCCGATTGAGCAGTTCTGAAACACTCTTTCTGTAGAAACTGCAAGTGGACATTCAGAGAGCTAATGGGCCTACAGTGGAAAAAGGAATATCTTCAAGTAAAAACTATACAGAAGCATTCTGAGAAACTTCTTTCTGTTCTGTGCATTCAAATAACAGAGTTTAATCTTACTTTTGATTGAGCTGTTCTGAAACACTGTTTCTGTAGTAACTGCAATTGGAGATTCGGAGCACTAAGGGGCATATAGTGGAAAAAGGTATATCTTCAAACAAAACTACACAGAAGCAGTCTGCGTAACTTCTTTCTATTCCGTGCATTCAACTAACAGTGTTTAACATTAATTTTGAGCTGTTCTGAAACACTCTTTCTGTAGAAACTGCCAGTGGACATACGGAGCGCTAAGGGGCCTATAGTGGAAAAAGGGATATCTTCAAATAAAAACTACACAGAAGCATTGAGCCAAATTACTTTCTGTTCTGTGCATACAACTAAGAGTGTTGAACACTACTTTTGATTGAGCAGTTCTGAAAGTCTCTTTCTGTAGAAATTGCAAGTCGACATTCGGAGCACTAAGAGGCCTCTACTGGAGTAAGTAACATGTTCAAATAAAAAGTAAACAGAAGCATTCTGCGAAACTTCTTTCTGTTCTGTGCATTTAACTAACGGAATTGAACTTTACCTTTGATTCAGCAGCTCTGAAACCCTCTTTCTGTAGAAACTGCTAGTGGACAATCCTAGCGTTAAGGGGCCTATAGTGGAAAAAGGAATATCCTCAAATAAAAACTACACAGAATCATTCTGCGAAACTGCTTTCTGTTCTGTGCATTCAACTAACAGAGTTTAACCTTAATTTTGATTGATCTGTTCTGAAACACTCTTTCTGTAGAAACTGCAAGTGGACATTCCGAGCGCTAAGTGGCCTAGAGTGGAAAAAGATATATCTACAAATTAAAATTACACAGAAGCATTGTGCAAAACTCCTTTATGTTCTGTACATTCAACTAAAGGAGCTAAAGCTTACTTTTGATTTAGCAGTTCGTAAACATTCTTTCTGTAGAAACTGCAAGTGGACGTTCGAAGCGCTAAGGGGGCTATAGTGTTAAAAGGAACATGTTCAAATAAAAACTACACGGAAGCATTGTGCGAAACTACTTTCTGTTCTGTGCATTCAACTAACAGATTTGAAACCTACTTTTGATTGAGCAGTTCTGAAACATTCTTTCTGTAGAAACTACAAGTGTACATTCAGAGAGCTAAGGGGCCTACAGTGGCAAAAGGAATATCTTCAAATAAAAACTACACAGAAGCATTCTGCGAAACTTCTTTCTGTTCTGTGCACTCAACTAACAGAGTTGAAACATACTGTTGATAGAGCAGTTCTGAATCTCTCTTTCTGTGGAAACTGCAGGTGGACATTCGTAGAGCAAAGGGGCATATAGTGGAAACAGGAGAATCTTCCAATAAAAACTACACAGCAGCATTCTGCGAAACTTCTTTCTGTTCTGTGCATTCAATTAAAAGAGTTGAACCTTACTTTTGATTGAGCAGTTCTGAAACGCTCTTTCTGTAGAAACTGCAATTGGACCTTCCGAGCGCTAAGTGGGCTATAGTGGAAAAAGATGTATCTTCAAATTAAAACTACACAGAAGCATTGTGCAAAACTTCTTTAAGTGCTGTACATTCAAGTAAAGGAGTTAAAGCTTACTTTTGATTGAGCAGTTCTGAAACATTCTTTCTGTAGAAACTGCAAGTGGATATTCGGACCCCTAAGGGGCCAACAGTGGAAAAAGGAATATGTTCAAATAAAAACTACACAGAAGCATTGTGCGAAACTACTTTCTGTTCTGTGCACTCAACTACCAGAGTTGAAGCATATTGCCGATTGAGCAGTTCTGAAACATTCTTTCTGTAGGAACTGCCAGTGGACATTCAGAGGGCTAATGAGCCTACAGTGGAAAAAGGAATATCTTCAAGTAAAAACTATACAGAAGCATTCTGAGAAACTTCTTTCTGTTCTGTGCATTCAAATAACAGAGTTTAATCTTACTTTTGATTGAGCTGTTCTGAAACACTCTTTCTGTAGTAACTGCAATTGGAGATTCGGAGCACTAAGGGGCATATAGTGGAAAAAGGTATATCTTCAAACAAAACTACACAGAAGCAGTCTGCGTAATTTCTTTCTGTTCCGTGCATTCAAGTAACAGTGTTTAACATTAATTTTGAGCTGTTCTGAAACACTCTTTCTGTAGAAACTGCAAGTGGACATACGGAGCGCTAAGGGGCCTATAGTGGAAAAAGGGATATCTTCAAATAAAAACTACACAGAAGCATTGTGCCAAATTACTTTTTGTTCTGTGCATACAACTAAGAGGGTTGAACACTACTTTTGATTGTGCAGTTCTGAAACTCTCTTTCTGTAGAAAGTGCAAGTCGACATTCGGAGCACTAAGGGGCCTGTACTGGAGTAAGTAAGATCTTCAAATAAAAAGTAAACAGAAGCAATCTGCGAAACTTCTTTCTGTTCTGTGCATTTAACTAACGGAGTTGAAATTTACCTTTGATTCAGCAGCTCTGAAACCCTCTTTCTGTAGAAACTGCTAGTGGACATTCCTAGCGCTAAGGGGCCTATAGTGGAAAAAGGAATATCCTCAAATAAAAACTACACAGAATCATTCTGTGAAAGTGCTTTCTGTTCTGTGCATTCAACTAACAGAGTTTAACCTTAATTTTGATTGATCTGTTCTGAAACACTCTTTCTGTAGAAACTGCAAGTGGACATTACGAGCGCTAAGTGGCCTATAGTGGAAAAAGATATATCTACAAATTAAAACTACACAGAAGTATTGTGCAAACCTTCTTTATGTTCTGTACATTGAACTAAAGGAGTTAAAGCTTACTTTTGATTTAGCAGTTCGGAAACATTCTTTCTGTAGAAACTGCAAGTGGACATTCGAAGCGCTAAGGGGGCTATAGTGTTAAAAGGAACATCTTCAAATAAAAACTACACGGAAGCATTGTGCGAAACTTCTTTCTGTTCTGTGCATTCAACTAACAGAGTTGAAACCTACTTTTGATAGAGCAGTTCTGAAACACTCTTTCTGTAGAAACTACAAGCGGACATTCAGAGAGCTCAGGGGCCTACAGTGGCAAAAGGAATATCTTCAAATAAAAACTACACAGAAGCATTCTGCGAAACTTCTTTCTGTTCTGTGCACTCAACTAACAGAGTTGAAACATACTGTTGATAGAGCAGTTCTGAAACACTCTTTCTGTGGAAACTGCAGGTGGACATTCGTAGAGCAAAGGGGCATATAGTGGAAAAAGGAGAATCTTCCAATAAAAACTACACAGCAGCATTCTGCGAAACTTCTTTCTGTTCTGTGCATTCAATTAAAAGAGTTGAACCTTACTTTTGATTGAGCAGTTCTGAAACGCTCTTTCTGTAGAAACTGCAATTGGACCTTCCGAGCGCTAAGTGGGCTATAGTGGAAAAAGATGTATCTTCAAATTAAAAGTACACAGAAGCATTGTGCAAAACTTCTTTAAGTTCTGTACATTCAAGTAAGGGAGTTAAAGCTTACTTTTGATTGAGCAGTTCTGAAACATTCTTCTGTAGAAACTGCAAGTGGATATTCGGACCCCTAAGGGGCCAACAGTGGAAAAAGGAATATGTTCAAATAAAAACTACACGGAAGCATTGTGCGAAACTACTTTCTGTTCTGTGCACTCAACTAACAGTGTTGAAGCATACTGCCGATTGAGCAGTTCTGAAACACTGTTTCTGTAGAAACTGCAAGTGGACATTCAGAGAGCTAATGGGCCTACAGTGGAAAAAGGAATATCTTCAAGTAAAAACTATACAGAAGCATTCTGAGAAACTTCTTTCTGTTCAGTGCATTCAAATAACAGAGTTTAATCTTACTTTTGATTGAGCTGTTCTGAAACACTGTTTCTGTAGTAACTGCAATTGGAGATTCGGAGCATTAAGGGGAATATAGAGGAAAAAGGTATATCTTCAAGCAAAACTACACAGAAGCAGTCTGCGTAACTACTTTCTGTTCCGTGCATTCAACTAACAGTGTTTAACATTAATTTTGAGCTGTTCTGAAACACTCTTTCTGTAGAAACTGCAAGTGTACATACGGAGCGCAAAGGGGCCTATAGTGGAAAAAGGGA
Organism: Symphalangus syndactylus; assembly: GCF_028878055.3. Lineage (NCBI taxonomy): Eukaryota > Metazoa > Chordata > Mammalia > Primates > Hylobatidae > Symphalangus > Symphalangus syndactylus. Next base: position 51,042,475 of record NC_072440.2, read on the forward strand.
TATCTTCAAATAAAAACTACACAGAAGCATTGTGCCAAATTACTTTCTGTTCTGTACATACAACTAAGAGTGTTGAACACTACTTTTGATTGAGCAGTTCTGAAACTCTCTTTCTGTAGAAAGTGCAAGTCGACATTCGGAGCACTAAGGGGCCTGTACTGGAGTAAGTAACATCTTCAAATAAAAAGTAAACAGAAGCATTCTGCGAAACTTCTTTCTGTTCTGTGCATTTAACTAACGGAGTTGAACTTTACCTTTGATTCAGCAGCTCTGAAACCCTCTTTCTGTAGAAACTGCTAGTGGACATTCCTAGCGCTAAGGGGCCTATAGTGGAAAAAGGAATATCCTCAAATAAAAACTACACAGAATCATTCTGCGAAACTGCTTTCTGTTCTGTGCATTCAACTGACAGAGTTTAACCTTAATTTTGATTGATCTGTTCTGAAACACTCTTTCTGTAGAAACTGCAAGTGGACATTCCGAGCGCTAAGTGGCCTATAGTGGAAAAAGATATATCTACAAATTAAAACTACACAGAAGCATTGTGCAAAACTTCTTTATGTTGTGTACATTCAACTAAAGGCGTTAAAGCTTACTTTTGATTTAGCAGTTCATAAACATTCTTTCTGTAGAAACTGCAAGTGGACATTCGAAGCGCTAAGGGGGCTATAGTGTTAAAAGGAACATGTTCAAATAAAAACTACACGGAAGCATTGTGCGAAACTACTTTCTGTTCTGTGCATTCAACTAACAGAGTTGAAACCTACTTTTGATTGAGCAGTTCTGAAACATTCTTTCTGTAGAAACTACAAGTGGACATTCAGAGAGCTAAGGGGCCTACAGTGGCAAAAGGAATATCTTCAAATAAAAACTACACAGAAGCATTCTGCGAAAATTCTTTCTGTTCTGTGCACTCAACTAACAGAGTTGAAACATACTGTTGATAGAGCAGTTCTGAAACTCTCTTTCTGTGGAAACTGCAGGTGGACATTCGTAGAGCAAAGGGGCATATAGTGGAAAAAGGAGAATCTTCCTATAAAAACTACACAGCAGCATTCTGCGAAACTTCTTTCTGTTCTGTGCATTCAATTAAAAGAGTTGAAACTTACTTTTGATTGAGCAGTTCTGAAACGCTCTTTCTGTAGAAACTGCAATTGGACCTTCCGAGCACTAAGTGGGCTGTAGTGGAAAAAGATGTATCTTCAAATTAAAACTACACAGAAGCATTGTGCAAAACTTCTTTAAGTTCTGTACATTCAAGTAAAGGATTTAAAGCTTACTTTTGATTGAGCAGTTCTGAAACATTCTTTCTGTAGAAAGTGCAAGTGGATATTCGGACCCCTAAGGGGCCAACAGTGGAAAAAGGAATATGTTCAAATAAAAGCTACACTGAAGAATTGTGCGAAACTACTTTCTTTTGTGTGCACTCAACTAACAGATTTGAAGCATACTGCCGATTGAGCAGTTCTGAAACACTCTTTCTGTAGAAACTGCAAGTGGACATTCAGAGAGCTAATGGGCCTACAGTGGAAAAAGGAATATCTTCAAGTAAAAACCATACAGAAGCATTCTGAGAAACTTCTTTCTGTCCTGTGCATTCAAATAACAGAGTTTAATCTTACTTTTGATTGAGCTGTTCTGAAACACTCTTTCTGTAGTAACTGCAATTGGAAATTCGGAGCACTAAGTGGCATATAGTGGAAAAAGGTATATCTTCAAACAAAACTACACAGAAGCAGTCTGCGTAACTTCTTTCTGTTCCGTGCATTCAACTAACAGTGTTTAACATTAATTTTGAGCTGTTCTGAAACACTCTTTCTGTAGAAACTGCAAGTGGACATACGGAGCGCTAAGGGGCCTATAGTGGAAAAAGGGATATCTTCAAATAAAAACTACAAAGAAGCATTGTGCCAAATTACTTTCTGTCCTGTGCATTCAACTAAGAGCGTTGAACACTACTTTTGATTGAGCAGTTCTGAAACTCTCTTTCTGTAGAAGTGCATGTCGACATTCGGAGCACTAAGGGGCCTGTACTGGAGAAAGTAACATCTTCAAATAAAAAGTAAACAGAAGCATTCTGCGAAACTTCTTTCTGTTCTGTGCATTTAACTAACGGAGTTGAACTTTACCTTTGATTCAGCAGCTCTGAAACCCTCTTTCTGTAAAAACTGCTAGTGGACATTCCTAGCGCTAAGGGGCCTATAGTGGAAAAAGGAATATCCTCAAAAAAAAACTACACAGAATCATTCTGTGAAACTGCTTTCTGTTCTGTGCATTCAACTAACAGAGTTTAACCTTAATTTTGATTGATCTGTTCTGAAACACTCTTTCCGTAGAAACTGCAAGTGGACATTCCGTGCGCTAAGTGGCCTATAGTGGAAAAAGATATATCTACAAATTAAAACAGAAGCATTGTGCAAAACTTCTTTATGTTCTGTACATTCAACTAAAGGAGTTAAAGCTTACTTTTGATTTAGCAGTTCGGAAACATTCTTTCTGTAGAAACTGCAAGTGGACATTCGGAGCGCTAAGGGGGCTATAGTGGACAAAGGAACATCTTCAAATAAAAACTACACGGAAGCATTGTGCGAAACTACTTTCTGTTCGGTGCATTCAACTAACAGAGTTGAAGTTTACCTTTGAGTCAGCAGCTCTGAAACACTCTTTCTGTAGAAACCACTAGTGGACATTCCTAGTGCTAAGGGGCCTTTAGTGGAAAAAGGAATATCCTCAAATAAAAACTACCCAGAATCATTCTGTGAAACTTCTTTCTGTTCTGTGCATTCAACTAACAGAGTTTAACCTTAATTTTGATTGATCTGTTCTGAAACACTCCATTTGTAGAAACTGCAAGTGGACATTAAGAGCGCTAAGTGGCCTATAGTGGAAAAAGTTATATCTGCAAATTAAAACTGCACAGAAGCATTGTGCAAAACTTCTTTATGTTCTGTACATTCAACTAAAGGAGTTAAAGCTTACTTTTGATTTAGCAGTTCGGAAACATTCTTTCTGTAGAAACTGCAAGTGGACGTTCGAAGCGCTAAGGGGACTATAGTGTTAAAAGGAACATCTTCAAATAAAAAATACACGGAAGCATTGTGCGAAACTACTTTCTGTTCTGTGCATTCAACTAACAGAGTTGAAACCTACTTTTTATTGAGCAGTTCTGAAACATTCTTTCTGTAGAAACTACAAGTGGACATTCAGAGAGCTAAGGGGCCTACAGTGGCAAAAGGAATATGTTCAAAAAAAAACTACACAGAAGCATTCTGTGAAACTTCTTTCTGTTCTGTGCACTCAACTAACAGAGTTGAATCATACTGTTGATAGAGCAGTTCTGAAACACTCCTTCTGTGGAAACTGCAGGTGGACATTCGTAGAGCAAAGGGGCATATAGTGGAAAAGGGAGAATCTTCCAATAAAAACTACACAGCAGCATTCTGCGAAACTTCTTTCTGTTCTGTGCATTCAATTAAAAGAGTTGAACCTTACTTTTGATTGAGCAGTTCTGAAACGCTCTTTCTGTAGAAACTGCAATTGGACCTTCCGAGCGCTAAGTGGGCTATAGTGGAAAAAGATGTATCTTCAAATTAAAAGTACACAGAAGCATTGTGCAAAACTTCTTTAAGTTCTGTAAATTCAAGTAAAGGAGTTAAAGCTTACTTTTGATTGAGCAGTTCTGAAACATTCTTCTGTAGGAACTGCAAGTGGATATTCGGACCCCTAAGGGGCCAACAGTGGAAAAAGGAATATGTTCAAATAAAAACTACACGGAAGCATTGTGCGAAACTACTTTCTGTTCTGTGCACTCAACTAACAGAGTTGAAGCATACTGCCGATTGAGCAGTTCTGAAACACTCTTTCTGTAGAAACTGCAAGTGGACATTCAGAGAGCTAATGGGCCTACAGTGGAAAAAGGAATATCTTCAAGTAAAAACTATACAGAAGCATTCTGAGAAACTTCTTTCTGTTCTGTGCATTCAATTAACAGAGTTTAATCTTACTTTTGATTGAGCTGTTCTGAAACACTGTTTCTGTAGTAACTGCAATTGGAGATTCGGAGCACTAAGGGGCATATAGTGGAAAAAGGTATATCTTCAAACAAAACTACACAGAAGCAGTCTGCGTAACTACTTTCTGTTCCGTGCATTCAACTAACAGTGTTTAACATTAATTTTGAGCTGTTCTGAAACACTCTTTCTGTAGAAACTGCAAGTGGACATACGGAGCGCAAAGGGGCCTATAGTGGAAAAAGGGATATCTTCAAATAAAAACTACACAGAAGCATTGTGCCAAATTACTTTCTGTTCTGTGCATACAACTAAGAGTGTTGAACACTACTTTTGATTGAGCAGTTCTGAAACTCTCTTTCTGTAGAAAGTGCAAGTCGACATTCGGAGCACTAAGAGGCCTCTACTGGAGTAAGTAACATCTTCAAATAAAAAGTAAACAGAAGCATTCTGCGAAACTTCTTTCTGTTCTGTGCATTTAAGTAACGGAGTTGAACTTTACCTTTGATTCAGCAGCTCTGAAACCCTCTTTCTGTAGAAACTGCTAGTGGACAATCCTAGCGCTAAGGGGCCTATAGTGGAAAAAGGAATATCCTCAAATAAAAACTACACAGAATCATTCTGCGAAACTGCTTTCTGTTCTGTGCATTCAACTAACAGAGTTTAACTTTAATTTTGATTGATCTGTTCTGAAACACTCTTTCTGTAGAAACTGCAAGTGGACATTCCGAGCGCTAAGTGGCCTGGAGTGGAAAAAGATATATCTACAAATTAAAATTACACAGAAGCATTGTGCAAAACTCCTTTATGTTCTGTAGATTCAACTAAAGGAGTTAAAGCTTACTTTGATTTAGCAGTTCGTAAACATTCTTTCTCTAGAAACTGCAAGTGGACGTTCGAAGCGCTAAGGGGGCTATAGTGTTAAAAGGAACATGTTCAAATAAAAACTACACGGAAGCATTGTGCGAAACTACTTTCTGTTCTGTGCATTCAACTAACAGAGTTGAAACCTACTTTTGATTGAGCAGTTCTGAAACATTCTTTCTGTAGAAACTACAAGTGGACATTCAGAGAGCTAAGGGGCCTACAGTGGCAAAAGGAATATCTTCAAATAAAAACTACACAGAAGCATTCTGCGAAACTTCTTTCTGTTCTGTGCACTCAACTAACAGAGTTGAAACATACTGTTGATAGAGCAGTTCTGAAACTCTCTTTCTGTGGAAACTGCAGGTGGACATTCGTAGAGCAAAGGGGTATATAGTGCAAAAAGGAGAATCTTCCAATAAAAACTACACAGCAGCATTCTGCGAAACTTCTTTCTGTTCTGTGCATTCAATTAAAAGAGTTGAACCTTACTTTTGATTGAGCAGTTCTGAAACGCTCTTTCTGTAGAAACTGCAATTGGACCTTCCGAGCGCTAAGTGGGCTATAGTGGAAAAAGATGTATCTTCAAATTAAAACTACACAGAAGCATTGTGCAAAACTTCTTTAAGTTCTGTACATTCAAGTAAAGGAGTTAAAGCTTACTTTTGATTGAGCAGTTCTGAAACATTCTTTCTGTAGAAAGTGCAAGTGGATATTCGGACCACTAAGGGGCCAACAGTGGAAAAAGGAATATGTTCAAATAAAAGCTACACTGAAGAATTGTGCGAAACTACTTTCTTTTGTGTGCACTCAACTAACAGATTTGAAGCATACTGCCGATTGAGCAGTTCTGAAACACTCTTTCTGTAGAAACTGCAAGTGGACATTCAGAGAGCTAATGGGCCTACAGTGGAAAAAGGAATATCTTCAAGTAAAAACCATACAGAAGCATTCTGAGAAACTTCTTTCTGTCCTGTGCATTCAAATAACAGAGTTTAATCTTACTTTTGATTGAGCTGTTCTGAAACACTCTTTCTGTAGTAACTGCAATTGGAAATTCGGAGCACTAAGTGGCATATAGTGGAAAAAGGTATATCTTCAAACAAAACTACCCAGAAGCAGTCTGCGTAACTTCTTTCTGTTCCGTGCATTCAACTAACAGTGTTTAACATTAATTTTGAGCTGTTCTGAAACACTCTTTCTGTAGAAACTGCAAGTGGACATACGGAGCGCTAAGGGGCCTATAGTGGAAAAAGGGATATCTTCAAATAAAAACTACACAGAAGCATTGTGCCAAATTACTTTCTGTCCTGTGCATTCAACTAAGAGCGTTGAACACTACTTTTGATTGAGCAGTTCTGAAACTCTCTTTCTGTAGAAGTGCATGTCGACATTCGGAGCACTAAGGGGCCTGTACTGGAGAAAGTAACATCTTCAAATAAAAAGTAAACAGAAGCATTCTGCGAAACTTCTTTCTGTTCTGTGCATTTAACTAACGGAGTTGAACTTTACCTTTGATTCAGCAGCTCTGAAACCCTCTTTCTGTAAAAACTGCTAGTGGACATTCCTAGCGCTAAGGGGCCTATAGTGGAAAAAGGAATATCCTCAAAAAAAAACTACACAGAATCATTCTGTGAAACTGCTTTCTGTTCTGTGCATTCAACTAACAGAGTTTAACCTTAATTTTGATTGATCTGTTCTGAAACACTCTTTCCGTAGAAACTGCAAGTGGACATTCCGTGCGCTAAGTGGCCTATAGTGGAAAAAGATATATCTACAAATTAAAACAGAAGCATTGTGCAAAACTTCTTTATGTTCTGTACATTCAACTAAAGGAGTTAAAGCTTACTTTTGATTTAGCAGTTCGGAAACATTCTTTCTGTAGAAACTGCAAGTGGACATTCGGAGCGCTAAGGGGGCTATAGTGGACAAAGGAACATCTTCAAATAAAAACTACACGGAAGCATTGTGCGAAACTACTTTCTGTTCGGTGCATTCAACTAACAGAGTTGAAGTTTACCTTTGAGTCAGCAGCTCTGAAACACTCTTTCTGTAGAAACCACTAGTGGACATTCCTAGTGCTAAGGGGCCTTTAGTGGAAAAAGGAATATCCTCAAATAAAACCTACCCAGAATCATTCTGTGAAACTTCTTTCTGTTCTGTGCATTCAACTAACAGAGTTTAACCTTAATTTTGATTGATCTGTTCTGAAACACTCCTTTTGTAGAAACTGCAAGTGGACATTAAGAGCGCTAAGTGGCCTATAGTGGAAAAAGTTATATCTGCAAATTAAAACTGCACAGAAGCATTGTGCAAAACTTCTTTATGTTCTGTACATTCAACTAAAGGAGTTAAAGCTTACTTTTGATTTAGCAGTTCGGAAACATTCTTTCTGTAGAAACTGCAAGTGGACGTTCGAAGCGCTAAGGGGACTATAGTGTTAAAAGGAACATCTTCAAATAAAAAATACACGGAAGCATTGTGCGAAACTACTTTCTGTTCTGTGCATTCAACTAACAGAGTTGAAACCTACTTTTTATTGAGCAGTTCTGAAACATTCTTTCTGTAGAAACTACAAGTGGACATTCAGAGAGCTAAGGGGCCTACAGTGGCAAAAGGAATATGTTCAAAAAAAAACTACACAGAAGCATTCTGTGAAACTTCTTTCTGTTCTGTGCACTCAACTAACAGAGTTGAATCATACTGTTGATAGAGCAGTTCTGAAACACTCCTTCTGTGGAAACTGCAGGTGGACATTCGTAGAGCAAAGGGGCATATAGTGGAAAAGGGAGAATCTTCCAATAAAAACTACAAAGCAGCATTCTGCGAAACTTCTTTCTGTTCTGTGCATTCAATTAAAAGAGTTGAACCTTACTTTTGATTGAGCAGTTCTGAAACGCTCTTTCTGTAGAAACTGCAATTGGACCTTCCGAGCGCTAAGTGGGCTATAGTGGAAAAAGATGTATCTTCAAATTAAAACTACACAGAAGCATTGTGCAAAACTTCTTTAAGTTCTGTAAATTCAAGTAAAGGAGTTAAAGCTTACTTTTGATTGAGCAGTTCTGAAACATTCTTCTGTAGAAACTGCAAGTGGATATTCGGACCCCTAAGGGGCCAACAGTGGAAAAAGGAATATGTTCAAATAAAAACTACACGGAAGCATTGTGCGAAACTACTTTCTGTTCTGTGCACTCAACTAACAGAGTTGAAGCATACTGCCGATTGAGCAGTTCTGAAACACTCTTTCTGTAGAAACTGCAAGTGGACATTCAGAGAGCTAATGGGCCTACAGTGGAAAAAGGAATATCTTCAAGTAAAAACTATACAGAAGCATTCTGAGAAACTTCTTTCTGTTCTGTGCATTCAATTAACAGAGTTTAATCTTACTTTTGATTGAGCTGTTCTGAAACACTGTTTCTGTAGAAACTGCAATTGGAGATTCGGAGCACTAAGGGGCATATAGTGGAAAAAGGTATATCTTCAAACAAAACTACACAGAAGCAGTCTGCGTAACTTCTTTCTGTTCCGTGCATTCAACTAACAGTGTTTAACATTAATTTTGAGCTGTTCTGAAACACTCTTTCTGTAGAAACTGCAAGTGGACATACGGAGCGCAAAGGGGCCTATAGTGGAAAAAGGGATATCTTCAAATAAAAACTACACAGAAGCATTGTGCCAAATTACTTTCTGTTCTGTGCATACAACTAAGAGTGTTGAACACTACTTTTGATTGAGCAGTTCTGAAACTCTCTTTCTGTAGAAAGTGCAAGTCGACATTCGGAGCACTAAGAGGCCTCTACTGGAGTAAGTAACATCTTCAAATAAAAAGTAAACAGAAGCATTCTGCGAAACTTCTTTCTGTTCTGTGCATTTAACTAACGGAGTTGAACTTTACCTTTGATTCAGCAGCTCTGAAACCCTCTTTTTGTAGAAACTGCTAGTGGACAATCCTAGCGCTAAGGGGCCTATAGTGGAAAAAGGAATATCCTCAAATAAAAACTACACAGAATCATTCTGCGAAACTGCTTTCTGTTCTGTGCATTCAACTAACAGAGTTTAACTTTAATTTTGATTGATCTGTTCTGAAACACTCTTTCTGTAGAAACTGCAAGTGGACATTCCGAGCGCTAAGTGGCCTGGAGTGGAAAAAGATATATCTACAAATTAAAATTACACAGAAGCATTGTGCAAAACTCCTTTATGTTCTGTAGATTCAACTAAAGGAGTTAAAGCTTACTTTTGATTTAGCAGTTCGTAAACATTCTTTCTGTAGAAACTGCAAGTGGACGTTCGAAGCGCTAAGGGGGCTATAGTGTTAAAAGGAACATGTTCAAATAAAAACTACACGGAAGCATTGTGCGAAACTACTTTCTGTTCTGTGCATTCAACTAACAGAGTTGAAACCTACTTTTGATTGAGCAGTTCTGAAACATTCTTTCTGTAGAAACTACAAGTGGACATTCAGAGAGCTAAGGGGCCTACAGTGGCAAAAGGAATATCTTCAAATAAAAACTACAGAGAAGCATTCTGCGAAACTTCTTTCTGTTCTGTGCACTCAACTAACAGAGTTGAAACATACTGTTGATAGAGCAGTTCTGAAACTCTCTTTCTGTGGAAACTGCAGGTGGACATTCGTAGAGCAAAGGGGCATATAGTGCAAAAAGGAGAATCTTCCAATAAAAACTACACAGCAGCATTCTGCGAAACTTCTTTCTGTTCTGTGCATTCAATTAAAAGAGTTGAACCTTACTTTTGATTGAGCAGTTCTGAAACGCTCTTTCTGTAGAAACTGCAATTGGACCTTCCGAGCGCTAAGTGGGCTATAGTGGAAAAAGATGTATCTTCAAATTAAAACTACACAGAAGCATTGTGCAAAACTTCTTTAAGTTCTGTACATTCAAGTAAAGGAGTTAAAGCTTACTTTTGATTGAGCAGTTCTGAAACATTCTTTCTGTAGAAACTGCAAGTGGATATTCGGACCCCTAAGGGGCCAACAGTGGAAAAAGGAATATGTTCAAATAAAAACTACACAGAAGCATTGTGCGAAACTACTTTCTGTTCTGTGCACTCAACTACCAGAGTTGAAGCATATTGCCGATTGAGCAGTTCTGAAACATTCTTTCTGTAGGAACTGCCAGTGGACATTCAGAGAGCTAATGAGCCTACAGTGGAAAAAGGAATATCTTCAAGTAAAAACTATACAGAAGCATTCTGAGAAACTTCTTTCTGTTCTGTGCATTCAAATAACAGAGTTTAATCTTACTTTTGATTGAGCTGTTCTGAAACACTCTTTCTGTAGTAACTGCAATTGGAGATTCGGAGCACTAAGGGGCATATAGTGGAAAAAGGTATATCTTCAAACAAAACTACACAGAAGCAGTCTGCGTAATTTCTTTCTGTTCCGTGCATTCAACTAACAGTGTTTAACATTAATTTTGAGCTGTTCTGAAACACTCTTTCTGTAGAAACTGCAAGTGGACATACGGAGCGCTAAGGGGCCTATAGTGGAAAAAGGGATATCTTCAAATAAAAATTACACAGAAGCATTGTGCCAAATTACTTTCTGTTCTGTGCATACAACTAAGAGGGTTGAACACTACTTTTGATTGTGCAGTTCTGAAACTCTCTTTCTGTAGAAAGTGCAAGTCGACATTCGGAGCACTAAGGGGCCTCTACTGGAGTAAGTAAGATCTTCAAATAAAAAGTAAACAGAAGCATTCTGCGAAACTTCTTTCTGTTCTGTGCATTTAACTAACGGAGTTGAAATTTACCTTTGATTCAGCAGCTCTGAAACCCTCTTTCTGTAGAAACTGCTAGTGGACATTCCTAGCGCTAAGGGGCCTATAGTGGAAAAAGGAATATCCTCAAATAAAAACTACACAGAATCATTCTGTGAAACTGCTTTCTGTTCTGTGCATTCAACTAACAGAGTTTAACCTTAATTTTGATTGATCTGTTCTGAAACACTCTTTCTGTAGAAACTGCAAGTGGACATTACGAGCGCTAAGTGGCCTATAGTGGAAAAAGATATATCTACAAATTAAAACTACACAGAAGCATTGTGCAAACCTTCTTTATGTTCTGTACATTCAACTAAAGGAGTTAAAGCTTACTTTTGATTTAGCAGTTCGGAAACATTCTTTCTGTAGAAACTGCAAGTGGACATTCGAAGCGCTAAGGGGGCTATAGTGTTAAAAGGAACATCTTCAAATAAAAACTACATGGAAGCATTGTGCGAAACTTCTTTCTGTTCTGTGCATTCAACTAACAGAGTTGAAACCTACTTTTGATAGAGCAGTTCTGAAACACTCTTTCTGTGGAAACTGCAGGTGGACATTCGTAGAGCAAAGGGGCATATAGTGGAAAAAGGAGAATCTTCCAATAAAAACTACACAGCAGCATTCTGCGAAACTTCTTTCTGTTCTGTGCATTCAATTAAAAGAGTTGAACCTTACTTTTGATTGAGCAGTTCTGAAACGCTCTTTCTGTAGAAACTGCAATTGGACCTTCCGAGCGCTAAGTGGGCTATAGTGGAAAAAGATGTATCTTCAAATTAAAAGTACACAGAAGCATTGTGCAAAACTTCTTTAAGTTCTGTACATTCAAGTAAAGGAGTTAAAGCTTACTTTTGATTGAGCAGTTCTGAAACATTCTTCTGTAGAAACTGCAAGTGGATATTCGGACCCCTATGGGGCCAACAGTGGAAAAAGGAATATGTTCAAATAAAAACTACACGGAAGCATTGTGCGAAATTACTTTCTGTTCTGTGCACTCAACTAACAGAGTTGAAGCATACTGCCGATTGAGCAGTTCTGAAACACTGTTTCTGTAGAAACTGCAAGTGGACATTCAGAGAGCTAATGGGCCTACAGTGGAAAAAGGAATATCTTCAAGTAAAAACTATACAGAAGCATTCTGAGAAACTTCTTTCTGTTCTGTGCATTCAAATAACAGAGTTTAATCTTACATTTGATTGAGCTGTTCTGAAACACTCTTTCTGTAGTAACTGCAATTGGAGATTCGGAGCATTAAGGGGCATATAGTGGAAAAAGGTATATCTTCAAACAAAACTACACAGAAGCAGTCTGCGTAACTACTTTCTGTTCCGTGCATTCAACTAACAGTGTTTAACATTAATTTTGAGCTGTTCTGAAACACTCTTTCTGTAGAAACTGCAAGTGGACATACGGAGCGCAAAGGGGCCTATAGTGGAAAAAGGGATATCTTCAAATAAAAACTACACAGAAGCATTGTGCCAAATTACTTTCTGTTCTGTGCATACAACTAAGAGTGTTGAACACTACTTTTGATTGAGCAGTTCTGAAACTCTCTTTCTGTAGAAAGTGCAAGTCGACATTCGGAGCACTAAGGGGCCTGTACTGGAGTAAGTAACATCTTCAAATAAAAAGTAAACAGAAGCATTCTGCGAAACTTCTTTCTGTTCTGTGCATTTAACTAACGGAGTTGAACTTTACCTTTGATTCAGCAGCTCTGAAACCCTCTTTCTGTAGAAATTGCTAGTGGACATTCCTAGCGCTAAGGGGCCTATAGTGGAAAAAGGAATATCCTCAAATAAAAACTACACAGAATCATTCTGCGAAACTGCTTTCTGTTCTGTGCATTCAACTGACAGAGTTTAACCTTAATTTTGATTGATCTGTTCTGAAACACTCTTTCTGTAGAAACTGCAAGTGGACATTCCGAGCGCTAAGTGGCCTATAGTGGAAAAAGACATATCTACAAATTAAAACTACACAGAAGCATTGTGCAAAACTTCTTTATGTTGTGTACATTCAACTAAAGGAGTTAAAGCTTACTTTTGATTTAGCAGTCCGTAAACATTCTTTCTGTAGAAACTGCAAGTGGACATTCGAAGCGCTAAGGGGGCTATATTGTTAAAAGGAACATGTTCAAATAAAAACTACACGGAAGCATTGTGCGAAACTACTTTCTGTTCTGTGCATTCAACTAACAGAGTTGAAACCTACTTTTGATTGAGCAGTTCTGAAACATTCTTTCTGTAGAAACTACAAGTGGACATTCAGAGAGCTAAGGGGCCTACAGTGGCAAAAGGAATATCTTCAAATAAAAACTACACAGAAGCATTCTGCGAAACTTCTTTCTGTTCTGTGCACTCAACTAACAGAGTTGAAACATACTGTTGATAGAGCAGTTCTGAAACTCTCTTTCTGTGGAAACTGCAGGTGGACATTCGTAGAGCAAAGGGGCATATAGTGGAAAAAGGAGAATCTTCCTATAAAAACTACACAGCAGCATTCTGCAAAACTTCTTTCTGTTCTGTGCATTCAATTAAAAGAGTTGAAACTAACTTTTGATTGAGCAGTTCTGAAACGCTCTTTCTGTAGAAACTGCAATTGGACCTTCCGAGCACTGAGTGGGCTGTAGTGGAAAAAGATGTATCTTCAAATTAAAACTACACAGAAGCATTGTGCAAAACTTCTTTAAGTTCTGTACATTCAAGTAAAGGAGTTAAAGCTTACTTTTGATTGAGCAGTTCTGAAACATTCTTTCTGTAGAAAGTGCAAGTGGATATTCGGACCCCTAAGGGGCCAACAGTGGAAAAAGGAATATGTTCAAATAAAAGCTACACTGAAGAATTGTGCGAAACTACTTTCTTTTGTGTGCACTCAACTAACAGATTTGAAGCATACTGCCGATTGAGCAGTTCTGAAACACTCTTTCTGTAGAAACTGCAAGTGGACATTCAGAGAGCTAATGGGCCTACAGTGGAAAAAGGAATATCTTCAAGTAAAAACCATACAGAAGCATTCTGAGAAACTTCTTTCTGTCCTGTGCATTCAAATAACAGAGTTTAATCTTACTTTTGATTGAGCTGTTCTGAAACACTCTTTCTGTAGTAACTGCAATTGGAAATTCGGAGCACTAAGTGGCATATAGTGGAAAAAGGTATATCTTCAAACAAAACTACACAGAAGCAGTCTGCGTAACTTCTTTCTGTTCCGTGCATTCAACTAACAGTGTTTAACATTAATTTTGAGCTGTTCTGAAACACTCTTTCTGTAGAAACTGCAAGTGGACATACGGAGCGCTAAGGGGCCTATAGTGGAAAAAGGGATATCTTCAAATAAAAACTACACAGAAGCATTGTGCCAAATTACTTTCTGTCCTGTGCATTCAACTAAGAGCGTTGAACACTACTTTTGATTGAGCAGTTCTGAAACTCTCTTTCTGTAGAAGTGCATGTCGACATTCGGAGCACTAAGGGGCCTGTACTGGAGAAAGTAACATCTTCAAATAAAAAGTAAACAGAAGCATTCTGCGAAACTTCTTTCTGTTCTGTGCATTTAACTAACGGAGTTGAACTTTACCTTTGATTCAGCAGCTCTGAAACCCTCTTTCTGTAAAAACTGCTAGTGGACATTCCTAGCGCTAAGGGGCCTATAGTGGAAAAAGGAATATCCTCAAAAAAAAACTACACAGAATCATTCTGTGAAACTGCTTTCTGTTCTGTGCATTCAACTAACAGAGTTTAACCTTAATTTTGATTGATCTGTTCTGAAACACTCTTTCCGTAGAAACTGCAAGTGGACATTCCGTGCGCTAAGTGGCCTATAGTGGAAAAAGATATATCTACAAATTAAAACAGAAGCATTGTGCAAAACTTCTTTATGTTCTGTACATTCAACTAAAGGAGTTAAAGCTTACTTTTGATTTAGCAGTTCGGAAACATTCTTTCTGTAGAAACTGCAAGTGGACATTCGGAGCGCTAAGGGGGCTATAGTGGACAAAGGAACATCTTCAAATAAAAACTACACGGAAGCATTGTGCGAAACTACTTTCTGTTCGGTGCATTCAACTAACAGAGTTGAAGTTTACCTTTGAGTCAGCAGCTCTGAAACACTCTTTCTGTAGAAACCACTAGTGGACATTCCTAGTGCTAAGGGGCCTTTAGTGGAAAAAGGAATATCCTCAAATAAAAACTACCCAGAATCATTCTGTGAAACTTCTTTCTGTTCTGTGCATTCAACTAACAGAGTTTAACCTTAATTTTGATTGATCTGTTCTGAAAGACTCCTTTTGTAGAAACTGCAAGTGGACATTAAGAGCGCTAAGTGGCCTATAGTGGAAAAAGTTATATCTGCAAATTAAAACTGCACAGAAGCTTTGTGCAAAACTTCTTTATGTTCTGTACATTCAACTAAAGGAGTTAAAGCTTACTTTTGATTTAGCAGTTCGGAAACATTCTTTCTGTAGAAACTGCAAGTGGACGTTCGAAGCGCTAAGGGGACTATAGTGTTAAAAGGAACATCTTCAAATAAAAAATACACGGAAGCATTGTGCGAAACTACTTTCTGTTCTGTGCATTCAACTAACAGAGTTGAAACCTACTTTTTATTGAGCAGTTCTGAAACATTCTTTCTGTAGAAACTACAAGTGGTCATTCAGAGAGCTAAGGGGCCTACAGTGGCAAAAGGAATAGGTTCAAAAAAAAACTACACAGAAGCATTCTGTGAAACTTCTTTCTGATCTGTGCACTCAACTAACAGAGTTGAATCATACTGTTGATAGAGTAGTTCTGAAACACTCCTTCTGTGGAAACTGCAGGTGGACATTCGTAGAGCAAAGGGGCATATAGTGGAAAAGGGAGAATCTTCCAATAAAAACTACACAGCAGCATTCTGCGAAACTTCTTTCTGTTCTGTGCATTCAATTAAAAGAGTTGAACCTTACTTTTGATTGAGCAGTTCTGAAACGCTCTTTCTGTAGAAACTGCAATTGGACCTTCCGAGCGCTAAGTGGGCTATAGTGGAAAAAGATGTATCTTCAAATTAAAAGTACACAGAAGCATTGTGCAAAACTTCTTTAAGTTCTGTACATTCAAGTAAAGGAGTTAAAGCTTACCTTTGATTGAGCAGTTCTGAAACATTCTTTCTGTAGAAACTGCAAGTGGATATTCGGACCACTATGGGGCCAACAGTTGGAAAATTAATATGTTCAAATAAAAACTACACAGAAGCATTGTGCGAAACTACTTTCTGTTCTGTGCACTCAACTAACAGAGTTGAAGCATACTGCTGATTGAGCAGTTCTGAAACACTCTTTCTGTAGAAACTGCAAGTGGACATTCAGAGAGCTAACGGGCCTACAGTGGAAAAAGGAATATCTTCAAGTAAAAACTATACAGAAGCATTCTGAGAAACTTCTTTCTGTTCTGTGCATTCAATTAACAGAGTTTAATCTTACTTTTGATTGAGCTGTTCTGAAACACTGTTTCTGTAGTAACTGCAATTGGAGATTCGGAGCACTAAGGGGCATATAGTGGAAAAAGGTATATCTTCAAACAAAACTACACAGAAGCAGTCTGCGTAACTTCTTTCTGTTCCGTGCATTCAACTAACAGTGTTTAACATTAATTTTGAGCTGTTCTGAAACACTCTTTCTGTAGAAACTGCAAGTGGACATACGGAGCGCAAAGGGGCCTATAGTGGAAAAAGGGATATCTTCAAATAAAAACTACACAGAAGCATTGTGCCAAATTACTTTCTGTTCTGTGCATACAACTAAGAGTGTTGAACACTACTTTTGATTGAGCAGTTCTGAAACTCTCTTTCTGTAGAAAGTGCAAGTCGACATTCGGAGCACTAAGAGGCCTCTACTGGAGTAAGTAACATCTTCAATTAAAAAGTAAACAGAAGCATTCTGCGAAACTTCTTTCTGTTCTGTGCATTTAACTAACGGAGTTGAACTTTACCTTTGATTCAGCAGCTCTGAAACCCTCTTTCTGTAGAAAATGCTAGTGGACAATGCTAGCGCTAAGGGGCCTATAGTGGAAAAAGGAATATCCTCAAATAAAAACTACACAGAATCATTCTGCGAAACTGCTTTCTGTTCTGTGCATTCAACTAACAGAGTTTAACTTTAATTTTGATTGATCTGTTCTGAAACACTCTTTCTGTAGAAACTGCAAGTGGACATTCCGAGCGCTAAGTGGCCTGGAGTGGAAAAAGATATATCTACAAATTAAAATTACACAGAAGCATTGTGCAAAACTCCTTTATGTTCTGTAGATTCAACTAAAGGAGTTAAAGCTTACTTTTGGTTTAGCAGTTCGTAAACATTCTTTCTGTAGAAACTGCAAGTGGACGTTCGAAGCGCTAAGGGGGCTATAGTGTTAAAAGGAACATGTTCAAATAAAAACTACACGGAAGCATTGTGCGAAACTACTTTCTGTTCTGTGCATTGAACTAACAGAGTTGAAAGCTACTTTTGATTGAGCAGTTCTGAAACATTCTTTCTGTAGAAACTACAAGTGGACATTCAGAGAGCTAAGGGGCCTACAGTGACAAAAGGAATATCTTCAAATAAAAACTACACAGAAGCATTCTGCGAAACTTCTTTCTGTTCTGTGCACTCAACTAACAGAGTTGAAACATACTGTTGATAGAGCAGTTCTGAAACTCTCTTTCTGTGGAAACTGCAGGTGGACATTCGTAGAGCAAAGGGGCATATAGTGCAAAAAGGAGAATCTTCCAATAAAAACTACACAGCAGCATTCTGCGAAACTTCTTTCTGTTCTGTGCATTCAATTAAAAGAGTTGAACCTTACTTTTGATTGAGCAGTTCTGAAACGCTCTTTCTGTAGAAACTGCAATTGGACCTTCCGAGCGCTAAGTGGGCTATAGTGGAAAAAGATGTATCTTCAAATTAAAACTACACAGAAGCATTGTGCAAAACTTCTTTAAGTTCTGTACATTCAAGTAAAGGAGTTAAAGCTTACTTTTGATTGAGCAGTTCTGAAACATTCTTTCTGTAGAAACTGCAAGTGGATATTCGGACCCCTAAGGGGCCAACAGTGGAAAAAGGAATATGTTCAAATAAAAACTACACAGAAGCATTGTGCGAAACTACTTTCTGTTCTGTGCACTCAACTACCAGAGTTGAAGCATATTGCCGAATGAGCAGTTCTGAAACATTCTTTCTGTAGGAACTGCCAGTGGACATTCAGAGAGCTAATGAGCCTACAGTGGAAAAAGGAATATCTTCAAGTAAAAACTATACAGAAGCATTCTGAGAAACTTCTTTCTGTTCTGTGCATTCAAATAACAGAGTTTAATCTTACTTTTGATTGAGCTGTTCTGAAACACTCTTTCTGTAGTAACTGCAATTGGAGATTCGGAGCACTAAGGGGCATATAGTGGAAAAAGGTATATCTTCAAACAAAACTACACAGAAGCAGTCTGCGTAATTTCTTTCTGTTCCGTGCGTTCAACTAACAGTGTTTAACATTAATTTTGAGCTGTTCTGAAACACTCTTTCTGTAGAAACTGCAAGTGGACATACGGAGCGCTAAGGGGCCTATAGTGGAAAAAGGGCTATCTTCAAATAAAAACTACACAGAAGCATTGTGCCAAATTACTTTCTGTTCTGTGCATACAACTAAGAGGGTTGAACACTACTTTTGATTGTGCAGTTCTGAAACTCTCTTTCTGTAGAAAGTGCAAGTCGACATTCGGAGCACTAAGGGGCCTGTACTGGAGTAAGAAAGATCTTCAAATAAAAAGTAAACAGAAGCATTCTGCGAAACTTCTTTCTGTTCTGTGCATTTAACTAACGGAGTTGAAATTTACCTTTGATTCAGCAGCTCTGAAACCCTCTTTCTGTAGAAACTGCTAGTGGACATTCCTAGCGCTAAGGGGCCTATAGTGGAAAAAGGAATATCCTCAAATAAAAACTACACAGAATCATTCTGTGAAACTGCTTTCTGTTCTGTGCATTCAACTAACAGATTTTAACCTTAATTTTGATTGATCTGTTCTGAAACACTCTTTCTGTAGAAACTGCAAGTGGACATTACGAGCGCTAAGTGGCCTATAGTGGAAAAAGATATATCTACAAATTAAAACTACACAGAAGCATTGTGCAAACCTTCTTTATGTTCTGTACATTCAACTAAAGGAGTTAAAGCTTACTTTTGATTTAGCAGTTCGGAAACATTCTTTCTGTAGAAACTGCAAGTGGACATTCGAAGCGCTAAGGGGGCTATAGTGTTAAAAGGAACATCTTCAAATAAAAACTACATGGAAGCATTGTGCGAAACTTCTTTCTGTTCTGTGCATTCAACTAACAGAGTTGAAACCTACTTTTGATAGAGCAGTTCTGAAACACTCTTTCTGTGGAAACTGCAGGTGGACATTAGTAGAGCAAAGGGGCATAAAGTGGAAAAAGGAGAATCTTCCAATAAAAACTACACAGCAGCATTCTGCGAAACTTCTTTCTGTTCTGTGCATTCAATTAAAAGAGTTGAACCTTACTTTTGAGCAGTTCTGAAACGCTCTTTCTGTAGAAACTGCAATTGGACCTTCCGAGCGCTAAGTGGGCTATAGTGGAAAAAGATGTATCTTCAAATTAAAAGTACACAGAAGCATTGTGCAAAACTTCTTTAAGTTCTGTACATTCAAGTAAAGGAGTTAAAGCTTACTTTTGATTGAGCAGTTCTGAAACATTCTTCTGTAGAAACTGCAAGTGGATATTCGGACCCCTAAGGGGCCAACAGTGGAAAAAGGGATATGTTCAAATAAAAACTACACGGAAGCATTGTGCGAAACTACTTTCTCTTCTGTGCACTCAACTAACAGAGTTGAAGCATACTGCCGATTGAGCAGTTCTGAAACACTGTTTCTGTAGAAACTGCAAGTGGACATTCAGAGAGCTAATGGGCCTACAGTGGAAAAAGGAATATCTTCAAGTAAAAACTATACAGAAGCATTCTGAGAAACTTCTTTCTGTTCTGTGCATTCAATTAAAAGAGTTGAACCTTAATTTTGATTGAGCTGTTCTGAAACACTCTTTCTGTAGAAACTGCAAGTGGACATATGGAGCGCTAAGTGGCCTATAGTGGAAAAAGATACATCTGCAAATTTAAACTACACAGAAGCATTGTGCAAAACTTCTTTATGTTCTGTACATTCAACTAAAGGAGTTAAAGCTTACTTTTGATTGAGCAGTTCTGAAACATTCTTTGTGTAGAAACTGCAAGTGGATATTTGGACCCCTAAGGGGCCAACAGTGGAAAAAGGAATATGTTCAAATAAAAACTACACAGAAGCATTGTGCGAAACTACTTTCTGTTCTGTGCACTCAACTAACAGAGTTGTAGCATACTGCCGATTGAGCAGTTCTGAAATACTCTTTCTGTAGAAACTGCAAGTGGACATTCAGAGAGCTAACGGGCCTACAGTGGAAAAAGGAATATCTTCAAGTAAAAACTATACAGAATCATTCTGAGGAACTTCTTTCTGTTCTGTGCATTCAAATAACAGAGTTTAATGTTACTTTTGATTGAGCTGTTCTGAAACACTCTTTCTGTAGTAACTGCAATTGGAGATTCGGAGCACTAAGGGGCACATAATGGAAAAAGGAATATTTTCCAACAAAACTACACAGGAGCAGTCTGCGAAACTTCTTTCTGTTCTGTGCATTCAAGTAACAGTGTTTAATATTAATTTTGATTGAGCTGTTCTGAAACACACTTTCTGTAGAAACTGCAAGTGTACATACGGAGCGCTAAGCGGCCTATAGTGGAAAAAGGGATATCTTCAAATTAAAACTACACAGAAGCATTGTGCCAAATTACTTTCTGTTCTGTGCATTCAACTAAGAGCGTTGAACACTATATTTGATTGAGCAGTTCTGAAACTCTCTGTAGGAAGTGCAAGTCGACATTCGGAGCACTAAGGGGCCTGTGCTGGAGAAAGAAACATCTTCAAATACAAAGTAAACAGAAGCATTCTGGGAAACTTTTTCTGTTCTGTGCATTCCACTAACGGAGTTGAAGTTTACCTGTGATTCAGCAGCTCTGAAACACTCTTTCTGTAGAAACTGCAAGTGGACATTCCTAGCGCTAAAGGGCCTATAGTGGAAAAAGGAATATCCTCAAATTAACAACTACACAGAAGCATTCTGCGAAACTTCTTTCTGTTCTGTGCATTCAACTAACAGAGTTGAAGTTTACCTTTGAGTCAGCAGCTCTGAAACACTCTTTCTGTAGAAACTGCAAGTGGACATTCCTAGCACTAAGGGACCTATAGTGGAAAAAGGAATATCCTCAAATAAAAACTACACAGAATCATTCTGTGAAACATCGTTCTGTTCTGTGCATTCAACTAACAGAGTTTAAACTTAATTTTGATTGAGCTGTTCTGAAACACTCTTTCTGTAGAAACTGCAAGTGGACATTCGAAGCGCTAAGGGGGCTATAGTGTTAAAAGGAACATGTTCAAATAAAAACTACACGGAAGCATTGTGCGAAACTACTTTCTGTTCTGTGCATTCAACTAACAGAGTTGAAACCTACTTTTGATTGAGCAGTTCTGAAACATTCTGTCGGAAGAAACTACAAGTGGACATTCAGAGAGCTAAGGGGCCTACAGTGGCAAAAGGAATATCTTCAAATAAAAACTACACAGAAGCATTCTGCGAAACTTCTTTCTGTTCTGTGCACTCCACTAACAGAGTTGAAACATACTGTTGATAGAGCAGTTCTGAAACACTCTTTCTGTGGAAACTGCAGGTGGACATTCGTAGAGCAAAGGGGCATATAGTGGAAAAAGGAGAATCTTCCAATAAAAACTAAACAGCAGCATTCTGCGAAACTTCTTTCTGTTCTGTGCATTCAATTAAAAGAGTTGAACCTTACTTTTGATTGAGCAGTTCTGAAACGCTCTTTCTGTAGAAACTGCAAGTGGACATTCGGAGCGCTAAGGGGCCTATAGTGGAAAAAGGAATATCTTCAAGTAAAAACTATACAGAAGCATTCTGAGAAACTTCTTTCTATTCTGTGCATTCAAATAACAGAGTTTAACGTTACTTTTGATTGAGCTGTTCTGAAACACTCTTTCTGTAATAACTGCAGTTGGAGATTCGGAGCACTAAGGGGCATATAGGGGAAAAAGGAATATCTTCCAACAAAACTACACAGGAGCAGTCTGCGAAACTTCTTTCTGTTCTGTGCATTCAAGTAACAGTGTTTAACATTAATTTTGATTGAGCTGTTCTGAAACACTCTTTCTGTAGAAACTGCAAGTGGACATATGGAGCGCTAAGTGGCGTATAGTGGAAAAAGGGATATCTTCTAATAAAAACTACACAGAAGCATTGTGCGAAACTACTTTCTGTTCTGTGCATTCAACTAACAGAGTTGAAACCTACTTTTGATTGAGCTGTTCTGAAACACTCTTTCTGTAGTAACTGCAGCTGGAGAGTCAGAGTGCCAAGAGGCCTATAGTGGAAAAAGTAATATTTTCAAATAAAACTACACAGAAGCATTCTGCGAAGCTTCTTTCTGTTCTGTGCATTCAACTAACAGAGTTTAACCTTAATTTTGATTGAGCTGTTCTGAAACACTCTTTCTGTAGAAACTGCAAGTGGACCTTCCGAGTGCTAAGTGGGCTATAGTGGAAAAAGATGTATCTCCAAATTAAAACTACACAGAAGCATTGTGCAAAACTTCTTTATGTTCTGTACATTCAAGTATAGGAGTTAAAGCTTACTTTTGATTGAGCAGTTCTGAAACATTCTATCTGTAGAAACTGCAAGTGGATATTCGGACCCCTAAGGGGCCAACAGTGTAAAAAGGAATATGTTCAAATAAAAACTACACAGAAGCATTGTGCGAAACTACTTTCTGTTCTGTGCACTTAACTAACACACTTGAAGCATACTGCCGATTGAGCAGTTCTGAAACACTCTTTCTGTAGAAACTGCAAGTGGGCATTCAGAGAGCTAACGGGCCTACAGTGGAAAAAGGAATATCTTCAAGTAAAAACTATACAGAAGCATTCTGAGAAACTTCTTTCTGTTCTGTGCATTCAAATAACAGAGTTTAACCTTACTTTTGATTGAGCTGTTCTGAAACACTCTTTCTGTAATAACTGCAATTGGAGATTCGGAGCACTAAGGGGCATATAGGGGAAAAAGGAATATCTTCCAACAAAACTACACAGGAGCAGTCTGCAAAACTTCTTTCTGTTCTGTGCATTCCAGTAACAGTGTTTAACATTAATTTTGATTGAGCTGTTCTGAAAAACTCTTTCTGTAGAAACTGCAAGTGGACATATGGAGCGCTAAGTGGCGTATAGTGGAAAAAGGGATATCTTCAAATAAAAACTACACAGAAGCATTGTGCGAAACTACTTTCTGTTCTGTGCATTCAACTAACAGAGTTGAAACCTACTTTTGATTAAGCAGTTCTGAAACATTCTTTCTGTAGAAACCACAAGTGGACATTCAGAGAGCTAAGGGGCCTACAGTGGCAAAAGGAATATCTTCAAATAAAAACTACACAGAAGCATTCTGCGAAACTCCTTTCTGTTCTGTGCACTCAACTAACAGAGTTGAAACCAACTGTTGATAGAGCAGTTCTGAAACACTCTTTCTGTGGAAACTGCAGGAGATCATTTGTAGAGCAAAGGGGCATATAGTGGAAAAAGGAGAATCTTCCAATAAAGGTACACAGCAGCATTCTACGAAACTTCTTTCTGTTCTGTGCATTCAATTAAATGAGTTGAACCTTACTTTTGATTGAGCAGTTGTGAAACGCTCTTTCTGTAGAAACTGCAAGTGGACTTTCCGAGCGCTAAGTGGACTATAGTGGAATAAGATGTATATTCAAATTAAAACTACAGAGAAGCATTGTGCAAAACTTCTTTAAGTTCTGTACATTCAAGTAAAGGAGTTAAAGCTTACTTTTGATTGAGCAGTTCTGAAACATTCTTTCTGTAGAAACTGCAAGTGGATATTCGGACCCCTACGGGGCCAACAGTGGAAAAAGGAATATGTTCAAATAAAAACTACACAGAAGCATTGGGCGAAACTACTTTCTGTTCTGTGCACTTAACTAACAGAGTTGAAGCATACTGCCGATTGAGCAGTTCTGAAACACTCTTTCTGTAGAAACTGCAAGTGGGCATTCAGAGAGCTAACGGGCCTACAGTGGAAAAAGGAACATCTTCAAGTAAAAACTATACAGAAGCATTCTGAGAAACTTCTTTCTGTTCTGTGCATTCAAATAACAGAGTTTAACCTTAATTTTGATTGAGCTGTTCTGAAACACTCTTTCTGTAGAAACTGCAAGTGGACCTTCCGAGTGCTAAGTGGGCTATAGTGGAAAAAGATGTATCTTCAAATTAAAACTACACAGAAGCATTGTGCAAAACTTCTTTATGTTCTGTACATTCAAGTATATGAGTTAAAGCTTACTTTTGATTGAGCAGTTCTGAAACATTCTTTCTGTAGAAACTGCAAGTGGATATTCGGACCCCTAAGGGGCCAACAGTGTAAAAAGGAATATGTTCAAATAAAAACTACACAGAAGCATTGTGCGAAACTACTTTCTGTTCTGTGCACTTAACCAACAGAGTTGAAGCATACTGCCGATTGAGCAGTTCTGAAACACTCTTTCTGTAGAAACTGCAAGTGGGCATTCAGAGAGCTAACGGGCCTACATTGGAAAAAGGAATATCTTCAAGTAAAAACTATACAGAAGCATTCTGAGAAACTTCTTTCTGTTCTGTGCATTCAAATAACAGAGTTTAACCTTACTTTTGATTGAGCTGTTCTGAAACACTCTTTCTGTAATAACTGCAATTGGAGATTCGGAGCACTAAGGGGCATATAGGGGAAAAAGGAATATCTTCCAACAAAACTACACAGGAGCAGTCTGCGAAACTTCTTTGTGTTCTGTGCATTCAAGTAACAGTGTTTAACATTAATTTTGATTGAGCTGTTCTGAAACACTCTTTCTGTAGAAACTGCAAGTGGACATTCCGAGCGCTAAGTGGCCTATAGTGGAAAAAGATATATCTGCAAATTAAAACTACACAGAAGCATTGTGCAAAACTTCTTTATGTTCTGTACATTCAACTAAAGGAGTTAAAGCTTACTTTTGATTTAGCAGTTCAGAAACATTCTTTCTGTAGAAACTGCAAGTGGACATTCGAAGCGCTAAGGGGGCTATAGTGTTAAAAGGAACATCTTTAAATAAAAACTACACGGAAGCATTGTGCGAAACTACTTTCTGTTCTGTGCATTCAACTAACAGAGTTGAAACCTACTTTTGATTGAGCAGTTCTGAAACATTCTTTCTGTAGAAACTACAAGTGGACATTCAGAGAGCTAAGGGGCCTACAGTGGCAAAAGGAATATCTTCAAATAAAAACTACACAGAAGCATTCTGCGAAACTTCTTTCTGTTCTGTGCACTCAACTAACAGAGCTGAAACAAACTGTTGATAGAGCAGTTCTGAAACACTCTTTCTGTGGAAACTGCAGGTGGACAATTGTAGAGCAAAGGGGCATATAGTGGAAAAAGGAGAATCTTCCAATAAAAACTACACAGCAGCATTCTACGAAACTTCTTTCTGTTCTGTGCATTCAATTAAAAGAGTTGAAACTTACTTTTGATTGAGCAGTTGTGAAACGCTGTTTCTGTAGAAACCGCAATTGGACTTTCCGAGCGCTAAGTGGGCTATAGTGGAAAAAGATGTATCTTCAAATTAAAACTACAGAGAAGCATTGTGCAAAACTTCTTTAAGTTCTGTATATTCAAGTAAAGGAGTTAAAGCTTACTTTTGATTGAGCAGTTCTGAAACATTCTTTCTGTAGAAACTGCAAGTGGATATTCGGACCCCTAAGGGCCCAACAGTGGAAAAAGGAACATGTTCAAATAAAAACTACACAGAAGCATTGTGCGAAACTACTTTCTCTTCTGTGCACTCAACTAACAGAGTTGAAGCATACTGCCGTTTGAGCAGTTCTGAAACACTCTTTCTTTAGAAACTGCAAGCGGACATTCACAGAGCTAACGGGCCTACAGTGGAAAAAGGAATATCTTCAAGTAAAAACTATACAGAAGCATTCTGAGAAACTTCTTTCTGTTCTGTGCATTCAAATAACAGAGTTTAATCTTACTTTTGATTGAGCTGTTCTGAAACACTCTTTCTGTAGTAACTGCAATTGGAGATTCGGAGCACTAAGGGGCACATAATGGAAAAAGGAATATCTTCCAACAAAACTACACAGGAGCAGTCTGCGAAACTTCTTTCTGTTCTGTGCATTCAAGTAACAGTGTTTAACATTAATTTTGATTGAGCTGTTCTGAAACACACTTTCTGTAGAAACTGCAAGTGTACATACGGAGCGCTAAGCGGCCTATAGTGGAAAAAGGGTTATCTTCAAATTAATACTACACAGAAGCATTGTGCCAAATTACTTTCTGTTCTGTGCATTCAACTAAGAGCGTTGAACACTATATTTGATTGAGCAGTTCTGAAACTCTCTTTCTGTAGGAAGTGCAAGTTGACATTCGGAGCACTAAGGGGCCTGTGCTGGAGAAAGTAATATCTTCAAATACAAAGTAAACAGAAGCATTCTGGGAAACTTTTTCTGTTCTGTGCTTTCCACTAACGGAGTTGAAGTTTACCTTTGATTCAGCAGCTCTGAAACACTCTTTCTGTAGAAAATGCAAGTGGACATCCCTAGCGCTAAAGGGCCTATAGTGGAAAAAGGAATATCCTCAAATTAACAACTACACAGAAGCATTCTGCGAAACTTCTTTCTGTTCTGTGCATTCAACTAACGGAGTTGAAGTTTACCTTTGAGTCAGCAGCTCTGAAACACTCTTTCTGTAGAAACTGCAAGTGGACATTCCTAGCGCTAAGGGACCTATAGTGGGAAAAGGAATATCCTCAAATAAATATTACACAGAAGCATTCTGTGAAACTTCTTTCTGTTCTGTGCATTCAACTAACAGAGTTTAACCTTACATTTGATTGAGCTGTTCTGAAACACTCTTTCTGTAGTAACTGCAGCTGGAGAGTCAGAGCACCAAGAGGCCTATAGTGGAAAAAGAAATATCTTCAAATAAAACTAAACAGAAGCATTCTGCGAAGCTTCTTTCTGTTCTGTGCATTCAACTAACAGAGTTTAAACTTAATTTTGATTGAGCTGTTCTCAAACACTCTTTCTGTAGAAACTGCAAGTGGACATTCCGAGCGCTAAGTGGCCTATAGTGGAAAAAGATATATCTGCAAATTAAAACTACACAGAAGCATTGCGCAAAACTTCTTTATGTTCTGTACATTCAACTAAAGGAGTTAAAGCTTACTTTTGATTTAGCAGTTCGGAAACATTCTTTCTTTAGAAACTGCAAGTGGACATTCGAAGCGGTAAGGGGGCTATAGTGTTAAAAGGAACATCTTCAAATAAAAACTACACGGAAGCATTGTCCGAAACTACTTTCTGTTCTGTGCATTCAACTAACAGAGTTGAAACCTAGTTTTGATTGAGCAGTTCTGAAACATTCTTTCTGTAGAAACTGCAAGTGGATATTCGGACCCCTAAGGGGCCAACAGTGTAAAAAGGAATATGTTCAAATAAAAACTACACAGAAGCATTGTGCGTAACTACTTTCTGTTCTGTGAACTTAACTAACAGAGTTGAAGCATACTGCCGATTGAGCAGTTCTGAAACACTCTTTCTGTAGAAACTGCAAGTGGGCATTCAGAGAGCTAACGGGCCTACAGTGGAAAAAGGAATATCTTCAAGTAAAAACTATACAGAAGCATTCTGAGAAACTTCTTTCTGTTCTGTGCATTCAAATAACAGAGTTTAACCTTACTTTTGATTGAGCTGTTCTGAAACACTCTTTCTGTAATAAGTGCAAGTGGACATATGGAGCGCTAAGTTGCCTATAGTGGAAAAAGATATATCTGCAAATTAAAACTACACGGAAGCCTTGGGCAAAACTTCTTTATGTTCTGTACATTCAACTAAAGGAGTTAAAGCTTACTTTTGATTTAGCAGTTCGGAAACATTCTTTCTGTAGAACCTGCAAGTGGACATTCGAAGCGGTAAGGGGGCTATAGTGTTAAAAGGAACATCTTCAAATAAAAATTACACGGAAGCATTGTGCGAAACTACTTTCTGTTCTGTGCATTCAACTAACAGAGTTGAAACCTACTTTTGATTGAGCAGTTCTGAAACATTCTTTCTGTAGAAAATACAAGTGGACATTCCGAGAGCTAAGGGGCCTACAGTGGCAAAAGGAATATCTTCAAATAAAAACTACACAGAAGCATTCTGCGAAACTTCTTTCTGTTCTGTGCACTCAACTAACAGAGCTGAAACAAACTGTTGATAGAGCAGTTCTGAAACACTCTTTCTGTGGAAAACTGCAGGTGGACATTCGTAGAGCAAAGGGGCATATAGTGGAAAAAGGAGAATCTTCCAATAAAAACTACACAG
Source organism: Symphalangus syndactylus (assembly GCF_028878055.3). Classification (NCBI taxonomy): domain Eukaryota; kingdom Metazoa; phylum Chordata; class Mammalia; order Primates; family Hylobatidae; genus Symphalangus; species Symphalangus syndactylus. Next base: position 51,070,631 of record NC_072440.2, read on the forward strand.
CAGCATTCTACGAAACTTCTTTCTGTTCTGTGCATTCAATTAAAAGAGTTGAACCTTACTTTTGATTGAGCAGTTGTGAAACGCTCTTTCTGTAGAAACCGCAAGTGGACTTTCCGAGCGCTAAGTGGCCTATAGTGGAAAAAGATGTATCTTCAAATTTAAACTACAGAGAAGCATTGTGCCAAACATCTTTAAGTTCTGTACATTCAAGTAAAGGAGTTAAAGCTTACTTTTGATTGAGCAGTTCTGAAACATTCTTTCTGTAGAAACTGCAAGTGGATATTCGGACCACTATGGGGCCAACAGTGGAAAAATTAATATGTTCAAATAAAAACTACACAGAAGCATTGTGCGAAACTACTTTCTGTTCTGTGCACTCAAATAACAGAGTTGAAGCATACTGCCGATTGAGCAGTTCTGAAACACTCTTTCTGTAGAAACTGCAAGTGGACATTCAGAGAGCTAACAGGCCTACAGTGGAAAAAGGAATATCTTCAAGTAAAAACTTTACAGAAGCATTCTGAGAAACTTCTTTCTGTTCTGTGCATTCAAATAACAGAGTTTAATCTTACTTTTGATTGAGCTGTTCTGAAACACTCTGTCTGTAGTAACTGCAATTGGAGATTCGGAGCACTAAGGGGCACATAATGGAAAAAGGAATATCTTCCAACAAAACTACACAGGAGCAGTCTGCGAAACTTCTTCCTGTTCTGTGCATTCAGGTAACAGTGTTTAACATTAATTTTGATTGAGCTGTTCTGAAACACTCTTTCGGTAGAAACTGCAAGTGGACATATGGAGCGCTAAGTGGAGTATAGTGGAAAAAGGGATATCTTCAAATAAAAACTACACAGAAGCATTGTGTGAAACTACTTTCTGTTCTGTGCATTCAACTAACAGAGTTGAAACCTACTTTTGATTGAGCAGTTCTGAAACATTCTTTCTGTAGAAACTACAAGTGGACATTCAGAGAGCTAAGGGGCCTACAGTGGCAAAAGGAATATCTCCAAATAAAAACTACACAGAAGCATTCTGCGAAACTTCTTTCTGTTCTGTGCACTCAACTAACAGAGTTGAAACCAACTGTTGATAGAGCAGTTCTGAAACACTCTTTCTGTGGAAACTGCAGGAGATCATTTGTAGAGCAAAGGGCATATAGTGGAAAAAGGAGAATCTTCCAATAAAAACTACACAGCAGCATTCTACGAAACTTCTTTCTGTTCTGTGCATTCAATTAAATGAGTTGAACCTTACTTTTGATTGAGCAGTTGTGAAACGCTCTTTCTGTAGAAACTGCAAGTGGACTTTCCGAGCGCTAAGTGGACTATAGTGGAATAAGATGTATCTTCAAATTAAAACTACAGAGAATCATTGTGCAAAACTTCTTTAAGTTCTGTATATTCAAGTAAAGGAGTTAAAGTTTACTTTTGATTGAACAGTTCTGAAACATTCTTTCTGTAGAAACTGCAAGTGGATATTCGGACCACTATGGGGCCAACAGTGGAAAAAGGAATATGTTCAAATAAAAACTACACAGAAGCATTGGGCGAAACTACTTTCTGTTCTGTGCACTTAACTAACAGAGTTGAAGCATACTGCCGATTGAGCAGTTCTGAAACACTCTTTCTGTAGAAACTGCAAGTGGGCATTCAGAGAGCTAACGGGCCTACAGTGGAAAAAGGAACATCTTCAAGTAAAAACTATACAGAAGCATTCTGAGAAACTTCTTTGTGTTCTGTGCATTCAACTAACAGAGTTTAACCTTACATTTGATTGAGCTGTTCTGAAACACTCTTTCTGTAGTAACTGCAGCTGGAGAGTCAGAGCGCCAAGAGGCCTATAGTGGAAAAAGAACTATCTTCAAATAAAACTAAACAGAAGCATTCTGCGAAGCTTCTTTCTGTTCTGTGCATTCAAGTAACAGAGTTTAACCTTAATTTTGATTGAGCTGTTCTGAAACACTCTTTCTGTAGAAACTGCAAGTGGACCTTCCGAGCGCTAAGTGGGCTATAGTGGAAAAAGATGTATCTTCAAATTAAAACTACACAGAAGCATTGTGCAAAACTTCTTTATGTTCTGTACATTCAAGTAAAGGAGTTAAAGCTTACTTTTGATTGAGCAGTTCTGAAACATTCTTTCTGTAGAAACTGCAAGTGGATATTCGGACCCCTAATGGGCCAACAGTGTAAAAAGGAATATGTTCAAATAAAAACTACACAGAAGCATTGGGCGAAACTACTTTCTGTTCTGTGCACTTAACTAACAGAGTTGAAGCATACTGCCGATTGAGCAGTTCTGAAACACTCTTTCTGTAGAAATTGCAGGTGGGCATTCAGAGAGCTAACGGGCCTACAGTGGAAAAAGGAATATCTTCAAGTAAAAACTATACAGAAGCATTCTGAGAAAGTTCTTTCTGTTCTGTGCATTCAAATAACAGAGTTTAACCTTACTTTTGATTGAGCTGTTCTGAAACACTCTTATTGTAGAAACTGCAAGTGGACATACGGAGCGCTGAGCGGCCTGTAGTGGAAAAAGGGATATCTTCAAATAAAAACTACACAGAAGCATTGTGCCAATTTACTTTCTGTTCTGTGCATTCAACTAAGAGCGTTGAACACTATATTTGATTGAGCAGTTCTGAAAGTCTCTTTCTGTAGGAAGTGCAAGTCGACATTCGGAGCACTAAGCGGCCTGTACTGGAGAAAGTAACATCTTCAAATACAAAGTAAACAGAAGCATTCTGGGAAAGTTTTTCTGTTCTGTGCATTCAACTAACGGAGTTGAAGTTTACCTTTGATTCAGCAGCTCTGAAACCCTCTTTCTGTAGAAACTGCAAGGGGACATTCCTAGCGCTAAAGGGCCTATAGTGGAAAAAGGAATATCCTCAAATTAACAACTACACAGAAGCATTCTGCGAAACTTCTTTCTGTTCTGTGCATTCAACTAACGGAGTTGAAGTTTACCTTTGAGTCAGCAGCTCTGAAACACTCTTTCTGTAGAAACTGCAAGTGGACATTCCTAGCGTTAAGGGACCTATAGTGGAAAAAGGAATATCCTCAAATAAAAACTACACAGAATCATTCTGTGAAACATCGTTCTGTTCTGTGCATTCAACTAACAGAGTTTAAACTTAATTTTGATTGAGCTGTTCTGAAACACTCTTTCTGTAGAAACTGCAAGTGGACATTCCGAGCGCTAAGTGGCCTATATTGGAAAAAGATATATCTGCAAATTAAAACTACACAGAAGCATTGCGCAAAACTTCTTTATGTTCTGTACATTCAACTAAAGGAGTTAAACCTTACTTTCAATTTAGCAGTTCTGAAACATTCTTTCTGTAGAAACTGCAAGTGGACATTCGAAGCGCTAAGGGGGCTATAGTGTTAAAAGAACATCTTCAAATAAAAACTACACGGAAGCATTGTGCGAAACTACTTTCCGTTCTGTGCATTCAACTAACAGAGTTGAAACGTACTTTTGATTGAGCAGTTCTGAAACATTCTTTCTGTAGAAACTGCAAGTGGATATTCGGACCCCTAAGGTGCCAACAGTGTAAAAAGGAATATGTTCCAATAAAAACTACACAGAAGCATTGTGCGAAACTACTTTCTGTTCTGTGCACTTAACTAACAGAGTTGAAGCATACTGCCGATTGAGCAGTTCTGAAACACTCTTTCTGTAGAAACAGCAAGTGGGCATTCAGAGAGCTAACGGGCCTACAGTGGAAAAAGGAATATCTTCAAGTAAAAACTATACAGAAGCATTCTGAGAAACTTCTTTCTTTTCTGTGCATTCAAATAACAGAGTTTAACCTTACTTTTGATTGAGCTGTTCTGAAACACTCTTTCTGTAATAACTGCAAGTGGACATATGGAGCGCTAAGTGGCCTATAGTGGAAAAAGATATATCTGCAAATTAAAACTACACAGAAGCATTGGGCAAAACTTCTTTATGTTCTGTACATTCAACTAAAGGAGTTAAAGCTTACTTTTGATTTAGCAGTTCGGAAACATACTTTCTCTAGAAACTGCAAGTGGACATTCGAAGCGCTAAGGGGGCTATAGTGTTAAAGGGAACATCTTCAAATAAAAACTACACTGAAGCATTGTGCGAAACTACTTTCTGTTCTGTGCATTCAACTAACAGAGTTGAAACCTACTTTTGATTGAGCAGTTCTGAAACATTCTTTCTGTAGAAAATACAAGTGGACATTCCGAGAGCTAAGGGGCCTACAGTGGCAAAAGGAATATCTTCAAATAAAAACTACACAGAAGCATTCTGCGAAACTTCTTTCTGTTCTGTGCACTCAACTAACAGAGCTGAAACAAACTGTTGATAGAGCAGTTCTGAAACACTCTTTCTGTGGAAACTGCAGGTGGACATTCGTAGAGCAAAGGGTCATATAGTGGAAAAAGGAGAATCTTCCAATAAAAACTACACAGCAGCATTCTACGAAACTTCTTTCTGTTCTGTGCATTCAATTAAAAGAGTTGAACCTTACTTTTGATTGAGCAGTTGTGAAACGCTCTTTCTGTAGAAACCGCAAGTGGACTTTCCGAGCGCTAAGTGGCCTATAGTGGAAAAAGATGTATCTTCATATTAAAACTACAGAGAAGCATTGTGCAAAACTTCTTTAAGTTCTGTACATTCAAGTAAAAGAGTTAAAGCTTACTTTTGATTGAGCAGTTCTGAAACATTCTTTCTGTAGAAACTGCAAGTGGATATTCGGACCCCTAAGGGGCCAACAGTGGAAAAAGGAATATGTTCAAATAAAAACTACACAGAAGCATTGTGCGAAACTACTTTCTGTTCTGTGCACTCAACTAACAGAGTTGAAGCATACTGCTGATTGAGCAGTTCTGAAACACTCTTTCTGTAGAAGCTGCAAGTGGACATTCAGAGAGCTAACGGGCCTACAGTGGAAAAAGGAATATCTTCAAGTAAAAACTATACAGAAGCATTCTGAGAAACTTCTTTCTGTTCTGTGCATTCAAATAACAGAGTTTAATCTTACTTTTGATTGAGCTGTTCTGAAACACTCTTTCTGTAGTAACTGCAATTGGAGATTCGGAGCACTAAGGGGCACATAATGGAAAAAGGAATATCTTCCAACAAAACTACACAGGAGCAGTCTGCGAAACTTCTTTCTGTTCTGTGCATTCAAGTAACAGTGTTTAACATTAATTTTGATTGAGCTGTTCTGAAACACTCTTTCTGTAGAAACTGCAAGTGTACATACGGAGCGCTAAGCCGCCTATAGTGGAAAAAGGGATATCTTCAAATAAAAACTACACAGAAGCATTGTGCCAAATTAATTTCTGTTCTGTGCATTCAACTAAGAGCGTTGAACACTATATTTGATTGAGCAGTTCTGAACTCTCTTTCTGTAGGAAGTGCAAGTCGACATTCGGAGCACTAAGGGGCCTGTGCTGGAGAAAGTAACATCTTCAAATACAAAGTAAACAGAAGCATTCTGGGAGACTTCTTTCTGTTCTGTGCATTCAACTAACGGAGTTGAAGTTTACCTTTGATTCAGCAGCTCTGAAACACTCTTTCTGTAGAAACTGCAAGTGGACATTCCTAGCGCTAAAGGGCCTATAGTGGAAAAAGGAATATCCTCAAATTAACAACTACACAGAAGCATTCTGCGAAACTTCTTTCTGTTCTGTGCATTCAACTAACGGAGTTGAAGTTTACCTTTGAGTCAGCAGCTCTGAAACACTCTTTCTGTAGAAACTGCAAGTGGACATTCCTAGCGCTAAGAGTCCTATAGTGGAAAAAGGAATATCCTCAAATAAAAACTACACAGAATCATTCTGTGAAACATCATTCTGTACTGTGCATTCAACTAACAGAGTTTAAACTTAATTTTGATTGAGCTGTTCTGAAACACTCTTTCTGCAGAAACTGCAAGTGGACATTCCGAGCGCTAAGTGGCCTATAGTGGAAAAAGATATATCTGCAAATTAAAACTACACAGAAGCATTGGGCAAAACTTCTTTATGTTCTGTACATTCAACTAAAGGAGTTAAAGCTTACTTTTCATTTAGCAGTTCGGAAACATTCTTTCTGTAGAAACTGCAAGTGGACATTCGAAGCGCTAAGGGGGCTATAGTGTTAAAAGGAACATCTTCAAATAAAAACTACACGGAAGCATTGTGCGAAACTACTTTCTGTTCTGTGCATTCAACTAACAGAGTTGAAACCCACTTTTGATTGAGCAGTTCTGAAACACTCTTTCGGTAGAAACTACAAGTGGACATTCAGAGAGCTAAGGGGCCTACAGTGGCAAAAGGAATATCTTCAAATAAAAACTACACAGAAGCATTCTGCGAAACTTCTTTCTGTTCTGTGCACTCAACTAACAGAGTTGAAACATACTGTTGATAGAGCAGTTCTGAAACACTCTTTCTGTGGAAACTGCAGGTGGACATTCGTAGAGCAAAGGGGCATATAGTGGAAAAAGGAGAATCTTCCAATAAAAACTACACAGCAGCATTCTACGAAACTTCTTTCTGTTCTGTGCATTCAATTAAAAGAGTTGAACCTTACTTTTGATTGAGCAGTTCTGAAACGCTCTTTCTGTAGAAACTGCAAGTGGACTTTCCGAGCGCTAAGTGGACTATAGTGGAATAAGATGTATCTTCAAATTAAAACTACAGAGAAGCATTGTGCAAAACTTCTTTAAGTTCTGAACATTCAAGTAAAGGAGTTAAAGCTTACTTTTGATTGAGCAGTTCTGAAACATTCTTTCTGTAGAAACTGCAAGTGGATATTCGGACCCCTAAGGGGCCAACAGTGTAAAAGGGAATATGTTCAAATAAAAACTAAACAGAAGCATTGTGCGAAACTACTTTCTGTTCTGTGCACTCAACTAACAGAGTTGAAATATACTGTTGTTTGAGCAGTTCTGAAACACTCTTTCTGTTGAAACTGCAAGTGGACAATCTTAGAGCAAAGGGGCATATAGTGGAAAAAGGAGAATCTTCCAATAATAACTACACAGCAGCATTCTGCGAAACTTCTTTCTGTTCTGTGCATTCACGTAACAGTGTTTAACATTAATTTTGATTGAGCTGTTCTGAAACACTCTTTCGGTAGAAACTGCAAGTGGACATATGGAGCGCTAAGTGGAGTATAGTGGAAAAAGGGATATCTTCAAATAAAAACTACACAGAAGCATTGTGTGAAACTACTTTCTGTTCTGTGCATTCAACTAACAGAGTTGAAACCTACTTTTGATTGAGCATTTCTGAAACATTCTTTCTGTAGAAACTACAAGTGGACATTCAGAGAGCTAAGGGGCCTACAGTGGCAAAAGGAATATCTTCAAATAAAAACTACACAGAAGCATTCTGCGAAACTTCTTTCTGTTCTGTGCACTCAACTAACAGAGTTGAAACCAACTGTTGATAGAGCAGTTCTGAAACACTCTTTCTGTGGAAACTGCAGGTGGACATTTGTAGAGCAAAGGGGCATATAGTGGAAAAAGGAGAATCTTCCAATAAAAACTACACAGCAGCATTCTACGAAACTTCTTTCTGTTCTGTGCATTCAATTAAATGAGTTGAACCTTACTTTTGATTGAGCAGTTGTGAAACGCTCTTTCTGTAGAAACTGCAAGTGGACTTTCCGAGCGCTAAGTGGACTATAGTGGAATAAGATGTATCTTCAAATTAAAACTACAGAGAAGCATTGTGCAAAACTTCTTTAAGTTCTGTACATTCAAGTAAAGGAGTTAAAGCTTACTTTTGATTGAGCAGTTCTGAAACATTCTTTCTGTAGAAACTGCAAGTGGATATTCGGACCCCTAAGGGGCCAACAGTGTAAAAGGGAATATGTTCAAATAAAAACTACACAGAAGCATTGTGCGAAACTACTTTCTGTTCTGTGCACTCAACTAACAGAGTTGAAATATACTGTTGTTTGAGCAGTTCTGAAACACTCTTTCTGTTGAAACTGCAAGTGGACAATCTTAGAGCAAAGGGGCATATAGTGGAAAAAGGAGAATCTTCCAATAATAACTACACAGCAGCATTCTGCGAAACTTCTTTCTGTTCTGTGCATTCAATTAACAGAGTTGAACCTTACTTTTGATTGAGCAGTTCTGAAACGCTGTTTCTGTATAAACTACAAGTGGACATTCGGAGCGCTAAGGGGCCTATAGTGGGAAAAGGAATATCCTCAAATAAATATTACACAGAAGCATTCTGTGAAACTTCTTTCTGTTCTGTGCATTCAACTAACAGAGTTTAACCTTACATTTGATTGAGCTGTTCCGAAACACTCTTTCTGTAGTAACTGCAGCTGGAGAGTCAGAGCGCCAAGAGGCCTATAGTGGAAAAAGAAATATCTTCAAATAAAACTAAACAGAAGCATTCTGCGAAGCTTCTTTCAGTTCTGTGCACTCAACTAACAGAGTTGAAACCAACTGTTGATAGAGCAGTTCTGAAACACTCTTTCTATAGAAACTGCAAGTGGACATACGGAGCGCTAAGCGGCCTGTAGTGGAAAAAGGGATATCTTCAAATAAAAACTACACAGAAGCATTGTGCCAATTTACTTTCTGTTCTGTGCATTCAACTAAGAGCGTTGAACACTATATTTTATTGAGCAGTTCTGAAACTCTCTTTCTGTAGGAAGTGCAAGTCGACATTCGGAGCACTAAGGGGCCTGTACTGGAGAAAGTAACATCTTCAAATACAAAGTAAACAGAAGCATTCTGGGAAACTTTTTCTGTTCTGTGCATTCAAGTAACGGAGTTGAAGTTTACCTTTGATTCAGCAGCTCTGAAACACTCTTTCTGTAGAAACTGCAAGTGGACATTCCTAGCGCTAAAGGGCCTATAGTGGAAAAAGGAATATCCTCAAATTAACAACTACACAGAAGCATTCTGCGAAACTTCTTTCTGTTCTGTGCATTCAACTAACGGAGTCGAAGTTTACCTTTGAGTCAGCAGCTCTGAAACACTCTTTCTGTAGAAACTGCAAGTGGACATTCCTAGCGCTATGGGACCTATAGTGGAAAAAGGAATATCCTCAAATAAAAACTACACAGAATCATTCTGTGAAACATCGTTCTGTTCTGTGCATTCAACTAACAGAGTTTAAACTTAATTTTGATTGAGCTGTTCTGAAACACTCTTTCTGTAGAAACTGCAAGTGGACATTCCGAGCGCTAAGTGGCCTATAGTGGAAAAAGATATATCTGCAAATTAAAACTACACAGAAGCATTGCGCAAAACTTCTTTATGTTCTGTACATTCAACTAAAGGAGTTAAAGCTTACTTTTAATTTAGCAGTTCGGAAACAGTCTTTCTGTAGAAACTGCAAGTGGACATTCGAAGCTCAAAGGGGGCTATAGTGTTAAAAGGAACATCTTCAAATAAAAACTACATGGAAGCATTGTGCGAAACTACTTTCTGTTCTGTGCATTCAACTAACAGAGTTGAAACCTACTTTTGATTGAGCCCTTCTGAAACATTCTTTCTGTAGAAACTGCAAGTGGATATTCGGACCCCTAAGTGGCCAACAGTGTAAAAAGGAATATGTTCCAATAAAAACTACAGAGAAGCATTGTGCGAAACTACTTTCTGTTCTGTGCACTTAACTAACAGAGTTGAAGCATACTGCCGATTGAGCAGTTCTGAAACACTCTTTCTGTAGAAACTGCAAGTGGGCATTCAGAGAGCTAACGGGCCTACAGTGGAAAAAGGAATATCTTCAAGTAAAAACTATACAGAAGCATTCTGAGAAACTTTTTCTCTTCTGTGCATTCAAATAACAGAGTTTAACCTTACTTTTGATTGAGCTGTTCTGAAACACTCTTTCTGTAGAAACTGCAAGGGGACATTCCGAGCGCTAAGTGGCCTATAGTGGAAAAAGCTATATCTGCAAATTAAAACTACACAGAAGCATTGGGAAAAACTTCTTTATGTTCTGTACATTCAACTAAAGGAGTTAAAGCTTACTTTTGATTTAGCAGTTCGGAAACATTCTTTCTGTAGAAACTGCAAGTGGACATTCGAAGCGCTAAGGGGGCTATAGTGTTAAAAGGAACATCTTCAAATAAAAACTACACGGAAGCATTGTGCGAAACTACTTTCTGTTCTGTGCATTCAACTAACAGAGTTGAAACCTACTTTTGATTGAGCAGTTCTGAAACATTCTTTCTGTAGAAAATACAAGTGGACATTCCGAGAGCTAAGGGGCCTACAGTGGCAAAAGGAATATCTTCAAATAAAAACTACACAGAAGCATTCTGCGAAACTCCTTTCTGTTCTGTGCACTCAACTAACAGAGCTGAAACAAACTGTTGATAGAGCAGTTCTGAAACACTCTTTCTGTGGAAACTGCAGGTGGACATTCGTAGAGCAAAGGGGCATATAGTAGAAAAAGGAGAATCTTCCAATAAAAACTACACAGCAGCATTCTACGAAACTTCTTTCTGTTCTGTGCATTCAATTAAAAGAGTGGAACCTTACTTTTGATTGAGCAGTTGTGAAACGCTCTTTCTGTAGAAACCGCAAGTGGACTTTCCGAGCGCTAAGTGGCCTATAGTGGAAAAAGATGTATCTTCAAATTAAAACTACAGAGAAGCATTGTGCAAAACTTCTTTAAGTTCTGTACATTCAAGAAAAGTAGTTAAAACTTACTTTTGATTGAGCAGTTCTTAAACATTCTTTCTGTAGAAACTGCAAGTGGATATTCGGACCCCTAAGGGGCCAACAGTGGAAAAAGGAATATGTTCAAATAAAAACTACACAGAAGCATTGTGCGAAACTACTTTCTGTTCTGTGCACTCAACTAACAGAGTTGAAGCATACTGCCGATTGAGCAGTTCTGAAACACTCTTTCTGTAGAAACTGCAAGTGGACATTCAGAGAGCTAACGGGCCTACAGTGGAAAAAGGAATATCTTCAAGTAAAAACTATACAGAAGCATTCTGAGAAACTTCTTTCTGTTCTGTGCATTCAAATAACAGAGTTTAATCTTACTTTTGATTGAGCTGTTCTGAAACACTCTTTCTGTAGTAACTGCAATTGGAGATTCAGAGCACTAAGGGGCACATAATGGAAAAAGGAATATCTTCCAACAAAACTACACAGGAGCAGTCTGCGAAACTTCTTTCTGTTCTGTGCATTCAAGTAACAGTGTTTAACATTAATTTTGATTGAGCTGTTCTGAAACACTCTTTCGGTAGAAACTGCAAGTGGACATATGGAGCGCTAAGTGGAGTATAGTGGAAAAAGGGATATCTTCAAATAAAAACTACACAGAAGCATTGTGTGAAACTACTTTCTGTTCTGTGCATTCAACTAACAGAGTTGAAACCTACTTTTTATTGAGCATTTCTGAAACATTCTTTCTGTAGAAACTACAAGTGGACATTCAGAGAGCTAAGGGGCCTACAGTGGCAAAAGGAATATCTTCAAATAAAAACTACACAGAAGCATTCTGCGAAACTTCTTTCTGTTCTGTGCACTCAACTAACAGAGTTGAAATCAACTGTTGATAGAGAAGTTCTGAAACACTCTTTCTGTGGAAACTGCAGGTGGACATTTGTAGAGCAAAGGGGCATATAGTGGAAAAAGGAGAATCTTCCAATAAAAACTACACAGCAGCATTCTACGAAACTTCTTTCTGTTCTGTGCATTCAATTAAATGAGTTGAACCTTACTTTTGACTGAGCAGTTTGAAACGCTCTTTCTGTAGAAACTGCAAGTGGACTTTCCGAGCGCTAAGTGGACTATAGTGGAATAAGATGTATCTTCAAATTAAAACTACAGAGAAGCATTGTGCAAAACTTCTTTAAGTTCTGCACATTCAAGTAAAGGAGTTAAAGCTTACTTTTGATTGAGCAGTTCTGAAACATTCTTTCTGTAGAAACTGCAAGTGGATATTCGGACCCCTAAGGGGCCAACAGTGTAAAAGGGAATATGTTCAAATAAAAACTACACAGAAGCATTGTGCGAAACTACTTTCTGTTCTGTGCACTCAACTAACAGAGTTGAAATATACTGTTGTTTGAGCAGTTCTGAAACACTCTTTCTGTTGAAACTGCAAGTGGACAATCGTAGAGCAAAGGGGCATATAGTGGAAAAAGGAGAATCTTCCAATAATAACTACACAGCAGCATTCTGCGAAACTTCTTTCTGTTCTGTGCATTCAATTAACAGAGATGAACCTTACTTTTGATTGAGCAGTTCTGAAACGCTGTTTCTGTATAAACTGCAAGTGGACATTCGGAGCGCTAAAGGGCCTATAGTGGGAAATGGAATATCCTCAAATAAATATTACACAGAAGCATTCTGTGAAACTACTTTCTGTTCTGTGCATTCAACTAACAGAGTTTAACCTTACATTTGATTGAGCTGTTCTGAAACACTCTTTCTGTAGTAACTGCAGCTGGAGAGTCAGAGCGCCAAGAGGCCTATAGTGGAAAAAGAAATATCTTCAAATAAAACTAAACAGAAGCATTCTGCGAAGCTTCTTTCTGTTCTGTGCATTCAACTAACAGAGTTTAACCTTAATTTTGATTGAGCTGTTCTGAAACACTCTTTCTGTAGAAACTGCAAGTGGACCTTCCGAGCGCTAAGTGGGCTATAGTGGAAAAAGATGTATCTTCAAATTAAAACTACACAGAAGCATTGTGCAAAACTTCTTTATGTTCTGTACATTCAAGTAAAGGAGTTAAAGCTTACTTTTGATTGAGCAGTTCTGAAACATTCTTTCTGTAGAAACTGCAAGTGGATATTCGGACCCCTAAGGGGTCAACAGTGTAAAAAGGAATATGTTCCAATAAAAACTACACTGAAGCATTGGGCGAAACTACTTTCTGTTCTGCGCACTTAACTAACAGAGTTGAAGCATACTGCCGATTGAGCAGTTCTGAAACACTCTTTCTGTAGAAACTGCAAGTGAGCATTCAGAGAGCTAACGGGCCTACAGTGGAAAAAGGAATATCTTCAAGTAAAAAGTATACAGAAGCATTCTGAGAAACTTCTTTCTTTTCTGTGCATACAAATAACAGAGTTTAACCTTACTTTTGATTGAGCTGTTCTGAAACACTCTTTCTGTAATAACTGCAAGTGGACATATGGAGCGCTAAGTGGCCTATAGTGGAAAAAGATATATCTGCAAATTAAAACTACACAGAAGCATTGTGCAAAACTTCTTTATGTTCTGTACATTCAGCTAAAGGAGTTAAAGCTTACTTTTGATTTAGCAGTTCGGAAACATACTTTCTGTAGAAACTGCAAGTGGACATTCGAAGCGCTAAGGGGGCTATAGTGTTAAAGGGAACATCTTCAAATAAAAACTACACGGAAGCATTGTGCGAAACTTCTTTCTGTTCTGTGCACTCAACTAACAGAGCTGAAACAAACTGTTGATAGAGCAGTTCTGAAACACTCTTTCTGTGGAAACTGCAGGTGGACATTCGTAGAGCAAAGGGGCATATAGTGGAAAAAGGAGAATCTTCCAATAAAAACTACACAGCAGCATTCTACGAAACTTCTTTCTGTTCTGTGCATTCAATTAAAAGAGTTGAACCTTACTTTTGATTGAGCAGTTGTGAAACGCTCTTTCTGTAGAAACCGCAAGTGGACTTTCCGAGCGCTAAGTGGCCTATAGTGGAAAAAGATGTATCTTCAAATTAAAACTACAGAGAAGCATTGTGCAAAACTTCTTTAAGTTCTGTACATTCAAGTAAAGTGTTAAAGCTTACTTTTGATGGAGCAGTTCTGAAACATTCTTTCTGTAGAAACTGCAAGTGGATATTCGGACCCCTAAGGGGCCAACAGTGGAAAAAGAAATATGTTCAAATAAAAACTACACAGAAGCATTGTGCGAAACTACTTTCTGTTCTGTGCACTCAACTAACAGAGTTGAAGCATACTGCTGATTGAGCAGTTCTGAAACACTCTTTCTGTAGAAACTGCAAGTGGACATTCAGAGAGCTAACGGGCCTACAGTGGAAAAAGGAATATCTTCAAGTAAAAACTATACAGAAGCATTCTGAGAAACTTCTTTCTGTTCTGTGCATTCAAATAACAGAGTTTAATCTTACTTTTGATTGAGCTGTTCTGAAACACTATTTCTGTAGTAACTGCAATTGGAGATTCGGAGCACTAAGGGGCACATAATGGAAAAAGTAATATCTTCCAACAAAACTACACAGGAGCAGTCTGCGAAACTTCTTTCTGTTCTGTGCATTCAAGTAACAGTGTTTAACATTAATTTTGATTGAGCTGTTCTGAAACACTCTTTCTGTAGAAACTGCAAGTGTACATACGGAGCGCTAAGCGGCCTATAGTGGAAAAAGGGATATCTTCAAATAAAAACTACACAGAAGCATTGTGCCAAATTACTTTCTCTTCTGTGCATTCAACTAAGAGCGTTGAACACTATATTTGATTGAGCAGTTCTGAAACTCTCTTTCTGTAGGAAGTGCAAGTCGACATTCGGAGCACTAAGGGGCCTGTGCTGGAGAATGTAACATCTTCAAATACAAAGTAAACAGAAGCACTCTGGGAGACTTCTTTCTGTTCTGTGCATTCAACTAACGGAGTTGAAGTTTACCTTTGATTCAGCAGCTCTGAAACACTCTTTCTGTAGAAACTGCAAGTGGACATTCCTAGCGCTAAAGGGCCTATAGTGGAAAAAGGAATATCCTCAAATTAACAACTACACAGAAGCATTCTGCGAAACTTCTTTCTGTTCTGTGCATTCAACTAACGGAGTTGAAGTTTACCTTTGAGTCAGCAGCTCTGAAACACTCTTTCTGTAGAAACTGCAAGTGGACATTCCTAGCGCTAAGGGACCTATAGTGGAAAAAGGAATATCCTCAAATAAAAACTACACAGAATCATTCTGTGAAACATCGTTCTGTACTGTGCATTCAACTAACAGAGTTTAAACTTAATTTTGATTGAGCTGTTCTGAAACACTCTTTCTGTAGAAACTGCAAGTGGACATTCCGAGCGCTAAGTGGCCTATAGTGGAAAAAGATATATCTGCAAATTAAAACTACACAGAAGCATTGGGCAAAACTTCTTTATGATCTGTACATTCAACTAAAGGAGTTAAAGCTTACTTTTCATTTAGCAGTTCGGAAACATTCTTTCTGTAGAAACTGTAAGTTGACATTCGAAGCGCTAATGGGGCTATAGTGTTAAAAGGAACATCTTCAAATAAAAACTACACAGAAGCATTGTGCGAAACTACTTTCTGTTCTGTGCATTCAACTAACAGAGTTGAAACCTACTTTTGATTGAGCAGTTCTGAAACATTCTTTTGGTAGAAACTACAAGTGGACATTCAGAGAGCTAAGGGGCCTACAGTGGCAAAAGGAATATCTTCAAATAAAAACTACACAGAAGCATTCTGCGAAACTTCTTTCTGTTCTGTGCACTCAACTAACAGAGTTGAAACATACTGTTGATAGAGCAGTTCTGAAACACTCTTTCTGTGGAAACTGCAGGTGGACATTCGTAGAGCAAAGGGGCATAGAGTGGAAAAAGGAGAATCTTCGAATAAAAACTACACAGCAGCATTCTGCGAAACTTCTTTCTGTTCTGTGCATTCAATTAAAAGAGTTGAACCTTACTTTTGATTGAGCAGTTCTGAAACGCTCTTTCTGTAGAAACTGCAAGTGGACATTCGGAGCGCTAAGGGGCCTATAGTGGAAAAAGGAATATCCTCAAATAAATACTACACAGAAGCATTCTGTGAAACTTCTTTCTGTTCTGTGCATTCAACAAACAGAGTTTAACCTTACATTTGATTGAGCTGTTCTGAAACACTCTTTCTGTAGGAACTGCAGCTGGAGAGTCAGAGTGCCAAGAGGCCTATAGTGGAAAAAGAAATATCTTCAAATAAAACTAAACAGAGGCATTCTGCGAAGCTTCTTTCCGTTCTGTGCATTCAACTAACAGAGTTTAACCTTAATTTTGATTGAGCTGTTCTGAAACACTCTTTCTGTAGAAACTGCAAGTGGACCTTCCGAGCGCTAAGTGGGCTATAGTGGAAAAAGATGTATCTTCAAATTAAAACTACACAGAAGCATTGTGCAAAACTTCTTTATGTTCTGTACATTCAAGTAAAGGAGTTAAAGCTTACTTTGGATTGAGCAGTTCTGAAACATTCTTTCTGTAGAAACTGCAAGTGGATATTCGGACCCCTAAGGGGCCAACACTGTAAAAAGTAATATGTTCAAATAAAAACTACACAGAAGCATTGGGCGAAACTATTTTCTGTTATGTGCACTTAACTAACAGAGTTGAGGCATCCTGCCGATTGAGCAGTTCTGAAACACTCTTTCTGTAGAAACTGCAAGTGGGCATTCAGAGAGCTAACGGGCCTACAGTGGAAAAAGGAATATCTTCAAGTAAAACTATACAGAAGCATTCTGAGAAACTTCTTTCTGTTCTGTGCATTCAAATAACAGAGTTTAACCTTAATTTTGATTGAGCTGTTCTGCAACACTCTTTCTGTAGAAACTGCAAGTGGACCTTCCGAGTTCTAAGTGGGCTATTGTGGAAAAAGATGTATCTTCAAATTAAAACTACACAGAAGCATTGTGCAAAACTTCTTTATGTTCTGTACATTCAAGTATAGGTGTTAAAGCTTACTTTTGATTGAGCAGTTCTGAAACATTCTTTCTGTAGAAACTGCAAGTGGATATTCGGACCCCTAAGGGGCCAACAGTGTAAAAAGGAATATGTTCAAATAAAAACTACACAGAAGCATTGTGCGAAACTACTTTCTGTTCTGTGCACTTAACTAACAGAGTTGAAGCATACTGCCGATTGAGCAGTTCTGAAACACTCTTTCTGTAGAAACTGCAAGTGGGCATTCAGAGAGCTAACGGGCCTACAGTGGAAAAAGGAATATCTTCAAGTAAAAACTATACAGAAGCATTCTGAGAAACTTCTTTCTGTTCTGTGCATTCAAATAACAGAGTTTAACCTTACTTTTGATTGAGCTGTTCTGAAACACTCTTTCTGTAATAACTGCAATTGGAGATTCGGAGCACTAAGGGGCATATAGGGGAAAAAGGAATATCTTCCAACAAAACTACACAGGAGCAGTCTGCGAAACTTCTTTCTGTTCTGTGCATTCAAGTAACAGTGTTTAACATTAATTTTGATTGAGCTGTTCTGAAACACTCTTTCTGTAGAAACTGCAAGTGGACATATGGAGCGCTAAGTGGCCTATAGTGGAAAAAGGTATATCTGCAAATTAAAACTACACAGAAGCATTGTGCAAAACTTCTTTATGTTCTGTACATTCAACTAAAGGATTTAAAGCTGACTTTTGATTTAGCAGTTCGGAAACATTCTTTCTGTAGAAACTGCAAGTGGACATTCGAAGCGCTAAGGGGGCTATAGTGTTAAAAGGAACATCTTCAAATAAAAACTACACGGAAGCATTGTGCGAAACTACTTTCTGTTCTGTGCATTCAACTAACAGAGTTGAAACCTACTTTTGATTGAGCAGTTCTGAAACATTCTTTCTGTAGAAACTACAAGTAGACATTCAGAGAGCTAAGGGGCCTACAGTGGCAAAAGGAATATCTTTAAATAAAAACTACACAGAAGCATTCTGCGAAACTTCTTTCTGTTCTGTGCACTCAACTAACAGAGCTGAAACAAACTGTTGATAGAGCAGTTCTGAAACACTCTTTCTGTGGAAACTGCAGGTGGACAATTGTAGAGCAAAGGGGCATATAGTGGAAAATGGAGAATCTTCCAATAAAAACTACACAGCAGCATTCTACGAAACTTCTTTCTGTTCTGTGCATTCAATTAAAAGAGTTGAACCTTACTTTTGATTGAGCAGTTCTGAAACGCTCTTTCTGTAGAAACCGCAAGTGGACTTTCCGAGCGCTAAGTGGGCTATGGTGGAAAAAGTTGTATCTCCAAATTAAAACTACAGAGAAGCATTGTGCAAAACTTCTTTAAGTTCTGTATATTCAAGTAAAGGAGTTAAAGCTTACTTTTGATTGAACAGTTCTGAAACATTCTTTCTGTAGAAACTGCAAGTGGATATTCGGACCTCTAAGTGGCCAACAGTGGAAAAAGGAATATGTTCAAATAAAAACTACACAGAAGCATTGTGCGAAACTACTTTCTGTTCTGTGCACTCAACTAACAGAGTTGAAGCATACTGCCGATTGAGCAGTTCTGAAACACTCTCTCTGTACAAACTGCAAGTGGACATTCAGAGAGCTAACGGGCCTACAGTGGAAAAAGGAATATCTTCAAGTAAAAACTATACAGAAGCATTCTGAGAAACTTCTTTCTGTTCTGTGCATTCAAATAACAGAGTTTAATCTTACTTTTGATTGAGCTGTTCTGAAACACTCTTTCTGTAGTAACTGCAATTGGAGATTCGGAGCACTAAGGGGCACATAGTGGAAAAAGGAATATCTTCCAACAAAACTACACAGGAGCAGTCTGCGAAACTTCTTTCTGTTCTGTACATTCAAGTAACAGTGTTTAACATTAATTTTGATTGAGCTGTTCTGAAACACTCTTTCTGTAGAAACTGCAAGTGTACATATGGAGCGCTAAGCGGCCTACAGTGGAAAAAGGGATATCTTCAAATAAAAACTACACAGAAGCATTGTGCCAAATTACTTTCTGTTCTGTGCATTCAACTAAGAGCGTTGAACACTATATTTGATTGAGCAGTTCTGAAACTCTCTTTCTGTAGGAAGTGCAAGTCGACATTCGGAGCACTAAGGGGCCTGTGCTGGAGAAAGTAACATCTTCAAATACAAAGTAAACAGAAGCATTCTGGGAAACTTTTTCTGTTCTGTGCATTCAACTAACGGAGTTGAAGTTTACCTTAGATTCAGCAGCTCTGAAACACTCTTTCTGTAGAAACTGCAAGTGGACATTCCTAGCGCTAAAGGGCCTATAGTGGAAAAAGGAATACCCTCAAATTAACAACTACACAGAAGCATTCTGCGAAACTTCTTTCTGTTCTGTGCATTCAACTAACGGATTTCAACTTTACCTTTGAGTCAGCAGCTCTGAAACACTCTTTCTGTAGAAACTGCAAGTGGACATTCCTAGCGCTAAGGGACCTATAGTGGAAAAAGGAATATCCTCAAATAAAAACTACACAGAATCATTCTGTGAAACATCGTTCTGTTCTGTGCATTCAACTAACAGAGTTTAAACTTAATTTTGATTGAGCTGTTCTGAAACACCCTTTCTGTAGAAACTGCAAGTGGACATTCCGAGCGCTAAGTGGCCTATAGTGGAAAAAGCTATATCTGCAAATTAAAACTACACAGAAGCATTGGGCAAAACTTCTTTATGTTCTGTACATTCAACTAAAGGAGTTAAAGCTTACTTTTAATTTAGCAGTTCGGAAACATTCTTTCTGTAGAAACTGCAAGTGGACATTCGAAGCGCTAAGGGGGCTATAGTGTTAAAAGGAACATCTTCAAATAAAAACTGCACGGAAGCATTGTGCGAAACTACTTTCTGTTCTGTGCATTCAACTAACAGAGTTGAAACCTACTTTTGATTGAGCAGTTCTGAAACATTCTTTCTGTAGAAACTACAAGTGGACATTCAGAGAGCTAAGGGGCCTACAGTGGCAAAAGGAATATCTTCAAATAAAAACTACACAGAAGCATTCTTCGAAACTTCTTTCTGTTCTGTGCATTCAAATAACAGAGTTTAACCTTACTTTTGATTGAGCTGTTCTGAAACACTCTTTCTGTAATAACTGCAATTGGAGATTCGGAGCACTAAGGGGCATATAGGGGAAAAAGGAATATCTTCCAACAAAACTACACAGGAGCAGTCTGCGAAACTTCTTTCTGTTCTGTGCATTCAAGTAACAGTGTTTAACATTAATTTTGATTGAGCTGTTCTGAAACACTCTTTCTGTAGAAACTGCAAGTGGACATTCCGAGCGCTAAGTGGCCTACAGTGGAAAAAGATATATCTGCAAATTAAAACTACACAGAAGCATTGTGCAAAACTTCTTTATGTTCTGTACATTCAACTAAAGGAGTTAAAGCTTACTTTTGATTTAGCAGTTCGGAAACATTCTTTCTGTAGAAACTGCAAGTGGACATTCGAAGCGCTAAGGGGGCTATAGTGTTAAAAGGAACAACTTCAAATAAAAACTACACGGAAGCATTGTGCGAAACTACTTTCTGTTCTGAGCATTCAACTAACAGAGTTGAAACCTACTTTTGATTGAGCAGTTCTGAAACATTCTTTCTGTAGAAACTACAAGCGGACATTCAGAGAGCTAAGGGGCCTACAGTGGCAAAAGGAATATCTTCAAATAAAAACTACACAGAAGCATTCTGAGAAACTTCTTTCTGTTCTGTGCATTCAAATAACAGAGTTTAATCTTACTTTTGATTGAGCTGTTCTGAAACACTCTTTCTGTAGTAACTGCAATTGGAGATTCGGAGCACTAAGGGGCACATAATGGAAAAAGGAATATCTTCCAACAAAACTACACAGGAGCAGTCTGCGAAACTTCTTTCTGTTCTGTGCATTCTAGTAACAGTGTTTAACATTAATTTTGATTGAGCTGTTCTGAAACACTCTTTCTGTAGAAACTGCAAGTGTACATACGGAGCGCTAAGCGGCCTACAGTGGAAAAAGGGATATCTTCAAATAAAAACTACACAGAAGCATTGTGCCAAATTACTTTCTGTTCTGTGCATTCAACTAAGAGCGTTGAACACTATATTTGATTGAGCAGTTCTGAAACTCTCTTTCTGTAGGAAGGGCAAGTCGACATTCGGAGCACTAAGGGGCCTGTGCTGGAGAAAGTAACATCTTCAAATACAAAGTAAACAGAAGCATTCTGGGAAACTTTTTCTGTTCTGTGCATTCCACTAACGGAGTTGAAGTTTACCTTTGATTCAGCAGCTCTGAAACACTCTTTCTGTAGAAACTGCAAGTAGACATTCCTAGCGCTAAAGGGCCTATAGTGGAAAAAGGAATATCCTCAAATTAACAACTACACAGAAGCATTCTGCGAAACTTCTTTCTGTTCTGTGCATTCAACTAACGGAGTTGAAGTTTACCTTTGAGTCAGCAGCTCTGAAACACTCTTTCTGTAGAAACTGCAAGTGGACATTCCTAGCGCTAAGGGACCTATAGTGGAAAAAGGAATATCCTCCAATAAAAACTACACAGAATCATTCTGTGAAACATCGTTCTGTTCTGTGCATTCAACTAACAGAGTTTAAACTTAATTTTGATTGAGCTGTTCTGAAACACTCTTTCTGTAGAAACTGCAAGTGGACATTCAGAGCGCTAAGTGGCCTATAGTGAAAAAAGATATATCTGCAAATTAAAACTACACAGAAGCATTGGGCAAAACTTCTTTATGTTCTGTACATTCAACTAAATGAGTTAAAGCTTACTTTTAATTTAGGAGTTCGGAAACATTCTTTCTGTAGAAACTGCAAGTGGACATTCGGAGCGCTAAGGGGCCTATAGTGGAAAAAGGAATATCCGCAAATAAATACTACACAGAAGCATTCTGTGAAACTTCTTTCTGTTCTGTGCATTCAACTAACAGAGTTTAACCTTACATTTGATTGAGCTGTTCTGAAACACTCTTTCTGTAGTAACTGCAGCTGGAGAGTCCGAGCGCCAAGAGGCCTATAGTGGAAAAAGAAATATCTTCAAATAAAAATAAACAGAAGCATTCTGCGAAGCTTCTTTCCGTTCTGTGCATTCAACTAACAGAGTTTAACCTTACTTTTGATTGAGCTGTTCTGAAACACCCTTTCTGTAATAACTGCAATTGGAGATTCGGAGCACTAAGGGGCATATAGGGGAAATAGGAATATCTTCCAACAAAACTACACAGGAGCAGTCTGCGAAACTTCTTTCTGTTCTGTGCATTCAAGTAACAGTGTTTAACATTAATTTTGATTGTGCTGTTCTGAAACACTCTTTCTGTAGAAACTGCAAGTGGACATATGGAGCGCTAAGTGGCGTATAGTGGAAAAAGAGATATCTTCAAATAAAAACTACACAGAAGCATTGTGCGAAACTACTCTCTGTTCTGTGCATTCAACTAACAGAGTTGAAACCTACTTTTGATTGAGCAGTTCTGAAACATTCTTTCTGTAGAAACTACAAGTGGACATTCAGAGAGCTAAGGGGCCTACAGTGGCAAAAGGAATATCTTCAAATAAAAACTACACAGAAGCATTCTGCGAAACTTCTTTCTGTTCTGTGCACTCAACTAACAGAGTTGAAACCAACTGTTGATAGAGCAGTTCTGAAACACGCTTTCTGTGGAAACTGCAGGTGGACATTTGTAGAGCAAAGGGGCATATAGTGGAAAAAGGAGAATCTTCCAATAAAAATTACACAGCAGCATTCTACGAAACTTCTTTCTGTTCTGTGCATTCAATTAAATGAGTTGAACCTTACTTTTGATTGAGCAGTTGTGAAACGCTCTTTCTGTAGAAACTGCAAGTGGACTTTCCGAGCGCTAAGTGGACTATAGTGGAATAAGATGTATCTTCAAATTAAAACTACAGAGAAGCATTGTGCAAAACTCCTTTATGTTCTGTACATTCAAGTAAAGGAGTTAAAGCTTACTTTTGATTGAGCAGTTCTGAAACATCCTTTCTGTAGAAACTGCAAGTGGATTTTCGGACCCCTAAGGGGCCAACAGTGGAAAAAGGAATATCCTCTAATAAAAACTACACAGAATCATTGGGCGAAACTACTTTCTGTTCTGTGCACTTAACTAACAGAGTTGAAGCATACTGCCGATTGAGCAGTTCTGAAACACTCTTTCTGTAGAAACTGCAAGTGGGCATTCAGAGAGCTAACGGGCCTACAGTGGAAAAAGGAATATCTTCAAGTAAAAACTATACAGAAGCATTCTGAGAAACTTCTTTCTGTTCTGCGCATTCAAATAACAGAGTTTAACCTTTATTTTGATTGAGCTGTTCTGAGACACTCTTTCTGTAGAAACTGCAAGTGGACCTTCCGAGTGCTAAGTGGGCTATAGAGGAAAAAGATGTATTTTCAAATTAAAACTACACAGAAGCATTGTGCAAAACTTCTTTATGTTCTGTACATTCAAGTATAGGAGTTAAAGCTTACTTTTGGTTGAGCAGTTCTGAAACATTCTTTCTGTAGAAACTGCAAGTGGATATTCGGACCCCTAAGGGGCCAACAGTGTAAAAAGGAATATGTTCAAATAAAAACTACACAGAAGCATTGTGCGAAACTACTTTCTGTTTTGTGCACTTAACTAACAGAGTTGAAGCACACTGCCGATTGAGCAGTTCTGAAACACTCTTTCTGTAGAAACTGCAAGTGGGCATTCAGAGAGCTAACGGGCCTACAGTGGAAAAAGGAATATCTTCAAGTAAAAACTATACAGAAGTATTCTGAGAAACTACTTTCTGTTCTGTGCATTCAAATAACAGAGTTTAACCTTACTTTTGATTGAGCTGTTCTGAAACACTCTTTCTGTAATAACTGCAATTGGAGATTCGGAGCACTAAGGGGCATATAGGGGAAAAAGGAATATCTTCCAACAAAACTACACAGGAGCAGTCTGCGAAACTTCTTTCTGTTCTGTGCATTCAAGTAACAGTGTTTAACATTAATTTTGATTGTGCTGTTCTGAAACACTCTTTCTGTAGAAACTGCAAGTGGACATATGGAGCGCTAAGTGGCGCATAGTGGAAAAAGGGATATCTTCAAATAAAAACTACACAGAAGCATTGTGCGAAACTACTTTCTGTTCTGTGCATTCAACTAACAGAGTTGAAACCTACTTTTGATTGAGCAGTTCTGAAACATTCTTTCTGTAGAAACTACAAATGGACATTCAGAGAGCTAAGGGGCCTACAGTGGCAAAAGGAATATCTTCAAATAAAAACTACACAGAAGCATTCTGCGAAACTTCTTTCTGTTCTGTGCACTCAACTAACAGAGTTGAAACCAACTGTTGATAGAGCAGTTCTGAAACACTCTTTCTGTGGAAACTGCAGGTGGACATTTGTAGAGCAAAGGTGCATATAGTCTAAAAAGGAGAATCTTCCAATAAAAACTACACAGCAGCATTCTACGAAACTTCTTTCTGTTCTGTGCATTCAATTAAATGAGTTGAACCTTACTTTTGATTGAGCAGTTGTGAAACGCTCTTTCTGTAGAAACTGCAAGTGGACTTTCCGAGCGCTAAGTGGACTATAGTGGAATAAGATGTATCTTCAAATTAAAACTACAGAGAAGCATTGTGCAAGACTTCTTTAAGTTCTGTACATTCAAGTAAAGGAGTTAAAGCTTACTTTTTATTGAGGAGTTCTGAAACATTCTTTCTGTAGAAACTGCAAGTGGATATTCGGACCCCTAAGGGGCCAACAGTGGAAAAAGGAATATGTTCAAATAAAAACTACACAGAAGCATTGTGCGAAACTACTTTCTGTTCTGTGCACTCAACTAACAGAGTTGAAATATACTGTTGTTTGAGCAGTTCTGAAACACTCTTTCTGTTGAAACTGCAAGTGGACAATCGTAGAGCAAAGGGGCATATAGTGGAAAAAGGAGAATCTTCCAATAATAACTACACAGCAGCATTCTGCGAAACTTCTTTCTGTTCTGTGCATTCAATTAACAGAGTTGAACCTTACTTTTGATTGAGCAGTTCTGAAACGCTGTTTCTGTATAAACTGCAAGTGGACATTCGGAGCGCTAAGGGGCCTATAGTGGAAAAAGTAATATACTCAAATAAATATTACACAGAAGCATTCTGTGAAACTTCTTTCTGTTCTGTGCATTCAACTAACAGAGTTTAACCTTACATTTGATTGAGCTGTTCTGAAACACTCTTTCTGTAGTAACTGCAGCTGGAGAGTCAGAGCGCCAAGAGGCCTATAGTGGAAAAAGAAATATCTTCAAATAAAACTAAACAGAAGCATTCTGCGAAGCTTCTCTCTGTTCTGTGCATTCAACTAACAGAGTTTAACCTTAATTTTGATTGAGCTGTTCTGAAACACTCTTTCTGTAGAAACTGCAAGTGGACCTTCCGAGCGCTAAGTGGGCTATAGTGGAAAAAGATGTATCTTCAAATTAAAACTACACAGAAGCATTGTGCAAAACTTCTTTATGTTCTGTACATTCAAGTAAAGGAGTTAAAGCTTACTTTTGATTGAGCAGTTCTGAAACATACTTTCTGTAGAAACTGCAAGTGGATATTCGGACCCCTAAGGGGCCAACAGTGTAAAAAGGAATATGTTCAAATAAAAACTACACAGAAGCATTGGGCGAAACTACTTTCTGTTCTGTGCAGTTAACTAACAGAGTTGAAGCATACTGCCGATTGAGCAGTTCTGAAACACTCTTTCTGTAGAAACTGCAAGTGGGCATTCAGAGGGCTAACGGGCCTACAGTGGAAAAAGGAATATCTTCAAGTAAAAACTATACAGAAGCATTCTGAGAAACTTCTTTCTGTTCTGTGCATTCAAATAACGGAGTTTAACCTTACTTTTGATTGAGCTGTTCTGAAACACTCTTTCTGTAATAACTGCAATTGGAGATTCGGAGCACTAAGGGGCATATAGGGGAAAAAGGAATATCTTCCAACAAAACTACACAGGAGCAGTCTGCGAAACTTCTTTCTGTTCTGTGCATTCAAGTAACAGTTTTTAACATTAATTTTGATTGAGCTGTTCTGAAACACTCTTTCTGTAGAAACTGCAAGTGGACATATGGAGCCCTAAGTGGCCTATAGTGGAAAAAGATATATCTGCAAATTAAAACTACACAGAAGCATTGTGCAAAACTTCTTTATGTTCTGTACATTCAACTAAAGGAGTTAAAGCTTACTTTTGATTTAGCAGTTCGGAAACATTCTTTCTGTAGAAACTGCAAGTGGACATTCGAAGCGCTAAGGGGGCTATAGTGTTAAAAGGAACATCTTCAAATAAAAACTACACGGAAGCATTGTGCGAAACTACTTTCTGTTCTGTGCATTCAACTAACAGAGTTGAAACCTACTTTTGATTGAGCAGTTCTGAAACATTCTTTCTGTAGAAACTACAAGTGGACATTCAGAGAGCTAAGGGGCCTACAGTGGCAAAAGGAATATCTTTAAATAAAAACTACACAGAAGCATTCTGCGAAACTTCTTTCTGTTCTGTGCACTCAACTAACAGAGCTGAAACAAACTGTTGATAGAGCAGTTCTGAAACACTCTTTCTGTGGAAACTGCAGGTGGACAATTGTAGAGCAAAGGGGCATATAGTGGAAAATGGAGAATCTTCAAATAAAAACTACACAGCAGCATTCTACGAAACTTCTTTCTGTTCTGTGCATTCAATTAAAAGAGTTGAACCTTACTTTTGATTGAGCTGTTCTGAAACACTCTTTCTGTAGAAACTGCAAGTGGACCTTCCGAGCGCTAAGTGGGCTATAGTGGAAAAAGGTGTATCTTCAAATTAAAACTACACAGAAGCATTGTGCAAAACTTCTTTATGTTCTGTACATTCAAGTAAAGGAGTTAAAGCTTACTTTTGATTGAGCAGTTCTGAAACATACTTTCTGTAGAAACTGCAAGTGGATATTCGGACCCCTAAGGGGCCAACAGTGTAAAAAGGAATATGTTCAAATAAAAACTACACAGAAGCATTGGGCGAAACTACTTTCTGTTCTGTGCACTTAACTAACAGAGTTGAAGCATACTGCCGATTGAGCAGTTCTGAAACACTCTTTCTGCAGAAACTGCAAGTGGACATTCAGAGGGCTAACGGGCCTACAGTGGAAAAAGGAATATCTTCAAGTAAAAACTATACAGAAGCATTCTGAGAAACTTCTTTCTGTTCTGTGCATTCAAATAACGGAGTTTAACCTTACTTTTGATTGAGCTGTTCTGAAACACTCTTTCTGTAATAACTGCAATTGGAGATTCGGAGCACTAAGGGGCATATAGGGGAAAAAGGAATATCTTCCAACAAAACTACACAGGAGCAGTCTGCGAAACTTCTTTCTGTTCTGTGCATTCAAGTAACAGTTTTTAACATTAATTTTGATTGAGCTGTTCTGAAACACTCTTTCTGTAGAAACTGCAAGTGGACATATGGAGCGCTAACTGGCCTATAGTGGAAAAAGATATATCTGCAAATTAAAACTACACAGAAGCATTGTGCAAAACTTCTTTATGTTCTGTACATTCAACTAAAGGAGTTAAAGCTTACTTTTGATTTAGCAGTTCGGAAACATTCTTTCTGTAGAAACTGCAAGTGGACATTCGAAGCGCTAAGGGGGCTATAGTGTTAAAAGGAACATCTTCAAATAAAAACTACACGGAAGCATTGTGCGAAACTACTTTCTGTTCTGTGCATTCAACTAACAGAGTTGAAACCTACTTTTGATTGAGCAGTTCTGAAACATTCTTTCTGTAGAAACTACAAGTGGACATTCAGAGAGCTAACGGGCCTACAGTGGCAAAAGGAATATCTTTAAATAAAAACTACACAGAAGCATTCTGCGAAACTTCTTTCTGTTCTGTGCACTCAACTAACAGAGCTGAAACAAACTGTTGATAGAGTAGTTCTGAAACACTCTTTCTGTGGAAACTGCAGGTGGACAATTGTAGAGCAAAGGGGCATATAGTGGAAAATGGAGAATCTTCCAATAAAAACTACACAGCAGCATTCTACGAAACTTCTTTCTGTTCTGTGCATTCAATTAAAAGAGTTGAACCTTACTTTTGATTGAGGAGTTGTGAAACGCTCTTTCTGTAGAAACCGCAAGTGGACTTTCCGAGCGCTAAGTGGGCTATAGTGGAAAAAGTTGTATCTTCAAATTAAAACTACAGAGAAGCATTTTGCAAAACTTCTTTAAGTTCTGTATATTCAAGTAAAGGAGTTAAAGCTTACTTTTGATTGAGCAGTTCTGAAACATTCTTTCTGTAGAAACTGCAAGTGGATATTCGGACCTCTAAGGGGCCAACAGTGGAAAAAGGAATATGTTCAAATAAAAACTACACAGAAGCATTGTGCGAAACTACTTTCTGTTCTGTGCACTCAACTAACAGAGTTGAAGCATACTGCCGATTGAGCAGTTCTGAAACACTCTCTCTGTAGAAACTGCAAGTGGACATTCAGAGAGCTAACGGGCCTACAGTGGAAAAAGGAATATCTTCAAGTAAAAACTATACAGAAGCATTCTGAGACACTTCTTTCTGTTCTGTGCATTCAAATAACAGAGTTTAATCTTACTTTTGATTGAGCTGTTCTGAAACACTCTTTCTGTAGTAACTGCAATTGGAGATTCGGAGCACTAAGGGGCACATAATGGAAAAAGGAATATCTTCCAACAAAACTACACAGGAGCAGTCTGCGAAACTTCTTTCTGTTCTGTACATTCAAGTAACAGTGTTTAACATTAATTTTGATTGAGCTGTTCTGAAACACTCTTTCTGTAGAAACTGCAAGTGTACATACGGAGCGCTAAGCGGCCTATAGTGGAAAAAGGGATATCTTCAAATAAAAACTACACAGAAGCATTGTGCCAAATTACTTTCTGTTCTGTGCATTCAACTAAGAGCGTTGAACACTATATTTGATTGAGCAGTTCTGAAACTCTCTTTCTGTAGGAAGTGCAAGTCGACATTCGGAGCACTAAGGGGCCTGTGCTGGAGAAAGTAACATCTTCAAATACAAAGTAAACAGAAGCATTCTGGGAAACTTTTTCTGTTCTGTGCATTCAACTAACGGAGTTGAAGTTTACCTTTGATTCAGCAGCTCTGAAACACTCTTTCTGTAGAAACTGCAAGTGGACATTCCTAGTGCTAAAGGGCCTATAGTGGAAAAAGGAATACCCTCAAATTAACAACTACACAGAAGCATTCTGCGAAACTTCTTTCTGTTCTGTGCATTCAACTAACGGATTTCAAGTTTACCTTTGAGTCAGCAGCTCTGAAACACTCTTTCTGTAGAAACTGCAAGTGGACATACCTAGCGCTAAGGGACCTATAGTGGAAAAAGGAATATCCTCAAATAAAAACTACACAGAATCATTCTGTGAAACATCGTTCTGTTCTGTGCATTCAACTAACAGAGTTTAAACTTAATTTTGATTGAGCTGTTCTGAAACACTCTTTCTGTAGAAACTGCAAGTGGACATTCCGAGCGCTAAGTGGCCTATAGTGGAAAAAGTTATATCTGCAAATTAAAACTACACAGAAGCATTGGGCAAAACTTCTTTATGTTCTGTACATTCAACTAAAGGAGTTAAAGCTTACTTTTAATTTAGCAGTTCGGAAACATTATTTCTGTAGAAACTGCAAGTGGACATTGGAAGCGCTAAGGGGGCTATAGTGTTAAAAGGATCATCTTCAAATAAAAACTACATGGAAGCATTGTGCGAAACTACTTTCTGTTCTGTGCATTCAACTAACAGAGTTGAAACCTACTTTTGATTGAGCAGTTCTGAAACATTCTTTCGGTAGAAACTACAAGTGGACATTCAGAGAGCTAAGGGGCCTACAGTGCCAAAAGGAATATCTTCAAATAAAAACTACACAGAATCATTCTGCGAAACTTCTTTCTGTTCTGTGCATTCAAATAACAGAGTTTAACCTTACTTTTGATTGAGCTGTTCTGAAATACTCTTTCTGTAATAACTGCAATTGGAGATTCGGAGCACTAAGGGGCATATAGGGGAAAAAGGAATATCTTCCAACAAAACTACACAGGAGCAGTCTGCGAAACTTCTTTCTGTTCTGTGCATTCAAGTAACAGTGTTTAACATTAATTTTGATTGAGCTGTTCTGAAACACTCTTTCTGTAGAAACTGCAAGTGGACATTCCGAGCGCTAAGTGGCCTATAGTGGAAAAAGATATATCTGCAAATTAAAACTACACAGAAGCATTGTGCAAAACTTCTTTATGTTCTGTACATTCAACTAAAGGAGTTAAAGCTTACTTTTGATTGAGCAGTTCGGAAACATTCTTTCTGTAGAAACTGCAAGTGGACATTCGAAGCGCTAAGGGGGCTATAGTGTTAAAAGGAACATCTTCAAATAAAAACTACACGGAAGCATTGTGCGAAACTTCTTTCTGTTCTGTGCATTCAAATAACAGAGTTTAATCTTACTTTTGATTGAGCTGTTCTGAAACACTCTTTCTGTAGTAACTGCAATTGGAGATTCGGAGCACTAAGGGGCACATAATGGAAAAAGGAATATCTTCCAACAAAACTACACAGGAGCAGTCTGCGAAACTTATTTCTGTTCTGTGCATTCAAGTAACAGTGTTTAACATTAATTTTGATTGAGCTGTTCTGAAACACTCTTTCTGTAGAAACTGCAAGTGTACATACGGAGCGCTAAGCGGCCTATAGAGGGAAAAGGGATATCTTCAAATAAAAACTACACAGAAGCATTGTGCCAAATTACTTTCTGTTCTGTGCATTCAACTAAGAGCGTTGAACACTATATTTGATTGAGCAGTTCTGAAACTCTCCTTCTGTAGGAAGTGCAAGTCGACATTCGGAGCACTAAGGGGCCTGTGCTGGAGAAAGTAACATCTTCAAATACAAAGTAAACGGAAGCATTCTGGGAAACTTTTTCTGTTCTGTGCATTCAACTAACGGAGTTGAAGTTTACCTTTGATTCAGCAGCTCTGAAACACTCTTTCTGTAGAAACTGCAAGTGGACATTCCTAGCGCTAAAGGGCCTATAGTGGAAAAAGGAATACCCTCAAATTAACAACTACACAGAAGCATTCTGCGAAACTTCTTTCTGTTCTCTGCATTCAACTAACGGATTTCAAGTTTACCTTTGAGTCAGCAGCTCTGAAACACTCTTTCTGTAGAAACTGCAAGTGGACATTCCTAGCGCTAAGGGACCTATAGTGGAAAAAGGAATATCCTCAAATAAAAACTACACAGAATCATTCTGTGAAACATCGTTCTGTTCTGTGCATTCAACTAACAGAGTTTAAACTTAATTTTGATTGAGCTGTTCTGAAACACTCTTTCTGTAGAAACTGCAAGTGGACATTCCGAGCGCTAAGTGGCCTATAGGGGAAAAAGATATATCTGCAAATTAAAACTACACAGAAGCATTGGGCAAAACTTCTTTATGTTCTGTACATTCAACTAAAGGAGTTAAAGCTTACTTTTAATTTAGCAGTTCGGAAACATTCTTTCTGTATAAACTGCAAGTGGACATTTGGAGTGCTAAGGGGCCTATAGTGGAAAAAGGAATATCCTCAAATAAATACTACACAGAAGCATTCTGTGAAACTTCTTTCTGTTCTGTGCATTCAACCAACAGAGTTTAACCTTACATTTGATTGAGCTGTTCTGAAACACTCTTTCTGTAGTAACTGCAGCTGGAGAGTCAGAGCACCAAGAGGCCTATAGTGGAAAAAGAAATATCTTCAAATAAAACTAAACAGAAGCATTCTGCGAAGCTTCTTTCCGTTC
Organism: Symphalangus syndactylus; assembly: GCF_028878055.3. Lineage (NCBI taxonomy): Eukaryota > Metazoa > Chordata > Mammalia > Primates > Hylobatidae > Symphalangus > Symphalangus syndactylus. The sequence continues at coordinate 51,102,096 of NC_072440.2, forward strand.
TGTGCATTCAACTAACAGAGTTTAACCTTAACTTTGATTGAGCTGTTCTGAAACACTCTTTCTGTAGAAACTGCAAGTGGACCTTCCGAGTGCTAAGTGGGCTATAGTGGAAAAAGATGTATCTTCAAATTAAAACTACACAGAAGCATTGTGCAAAACTTCTTTATGTTCTGTACATTCAAGTAAAGGAGTTAAAGCTTACTTTTGATTGAGCAGTTCTGAAACATTCTTTCTGTAGAAACTGCAAGTGGATATTCGGACCCCTAAGGGGCCAACAGTGTAAAAAGGAATATGTTCAAATAAAAACTACACAGAAGCATTGGGCGAAACTACTTTCTGTTCTGTGCACTTAACTAACAGAGTTGAAGCATACTGCCGATTGAGCAGTTCTGAAACACTCTTTCTGTAGAAACTGCAAGTGGGCATTCAGAGAGCTAACGGGCCTACAGTGGAAAAAGGAATATCTTCAAGTAAAAACTATACAGAAGCATTCTGAGAAACTTCTTTCTGTTCTGTGCATTCAAATAACAGAGTTTAACCTTAATTTTGATTGAGCTGTTCTGAAACACTCTTTCTGTAGAAACTGCAAGTGGACCTTCCGAGTGCTAAGTGGGCTATAGTGGAAAAAGATGTATCTTCAAATTAAAACTACACAGAAGCATTGTGCAAAACTTCTTTATGTTCTGTACATTCAAGTATAGGAGTTAAAGCTTACTTTTGATTGAGCAGTTCTGAAACATTCTTTCTGTAGAAACTGCAAGTGGATATTCGGACCCCTAAGGGACCAACAGTGTAAAAAGGAATATGTTCAAATAAAAACTACACAGAAGCATTGTGCGAAACTACTTTCTGTTCTGTGCACTTAACTAACAGAGTTGAAGCATACTGCCGATTGAGCAGTTCTGAAACACTCTTTCTGTAGAAACGGCAAGTGGGCATTCAGAGAGCTAACGGGCCTACAGTGGAAAAAGGAATATCTTCAAGTAAAAACTATACAGAAGCATTCTGAGAAACTTCTTTCTGTTCTGTGCATTCAAATAACAGAGTTTAACCTTACTTTTGATTGAGCTGTTCTGAAACACTCTTTCTGTAATAACTGCAATTGGAGATTCGGAGCACTAAGGGGCATATAGGGGAAAAAGGAATATCTTCCAACAAAACTACACAGGAGCAGTCTGCGAAACTTCTTTCTGTTCTGTGCATTCAAGTAACAGTGTTTAACATTAATTTTGATTGAGCTGTTCTGAAACACTCTTTCTGTAGAAACTGCAAGTGGACATATGGAGCGCTAAGTGGCCTATAGTGGAAAAAGATATATCTGCAAATTAAAACTACACAGAAGCATTGTGCAAAACTTCTTTATGTTCTGTACATTCAACTAAAGGAGTTAAAGCTTACTTTTGATTTAGCAGTTCGGAAACATTCTTTCTGTAGAAACTGCAAGTGGACATTCGAAGCGCTAAGGGGGCTATAGTGTTAAAAGGAACATCTTCAAATAAAAACTACACGGAAGCATTGTGCGAAACTACTTTCTGTTTTGTGCATTCAAATAACAGAGTTGAAACCTACTTTTGATTGAGCAGTTCTGAAACATTCTTTCTGTAGAAACTACAAGTGGACATTCAGAGAGCTAAGGGGCCTACAGTGGCAAAAGGAATATCTTCAAATAAAAACTACACAGAAGCATTCTGCGAAACTTCTTTCTGTTCTCTGCACTCAACTAACTGAGCTGAAACAAACTGTTGATAGAGCAGTTCTGAAACACTCTTTCTGTGGAAACTGCAGGTGGACAATTGTAGAGCAAAGGGGCATATATTGGAAAAAGGAGAATCTTCCAATAAAAACTACACAGCAGCATTCTACGAAACCTCTTTCTGTTCTGTGCATTCAATTAAAAGAGTTGAACCTTACTTTTGATTCAGCAGTTGTGAAACGCTCTTTCTGTAGAAACCGCAATTGGACTTTCCGAGCGCTAAGTGTGCTGTAGTGGAAAAAGTGATATCTTCAAATAAAAACTACACAGAAGCATTCTGAGAAACTTCTTTCTGTTCTGTGCATTCAAATAACAGAGTTTAATCTTACTTTTGATTGAGCTGTTCTGAAACACTCTTTCTGTAGTAACTGCAATTGGAGATTCGGAGCACTAAGGGGCACATAATGGAAAAAGGAATATCTTCCAACAAAACTACACAGGAGCAGTCTGCGAAACTACTTTATGTTCTGTGCATTCAAGTAACAGTTTTTAACATTAATTTTGATTGAGCTGTTCTGAAACACTCTTTCTGTAGAAACTGCAAGTCTACAAACGGAGCGCTAAGCGGCCTATAGTGTAAAAAGGGATATCTTCAAATAAAAACTACACAGAAGCATTGTGCCAAATTACTTTCTGTTCTGTGCATTCAACTAAGAGCGTTGAACACTATATTTGATTGAGCAGTTCTGAAACTCTCTTTCTGTAGGAAGTGCAAGTCGACATTCGGAGCACTAAGGGGCCTGTGCTGGAGAAAGTAACATCTTCAAATACAAAGTAAACAGAAGCATTCTGGGAAACTTTTTCTGTTCTGTGCATTCCACTAACGGAGTTGAAGTTTACCTTTGATTCAGCAGCTCTGAAACACTCTTTCTGTAGAAACTGCAAGTGGACATTCCTAGCGCTAAAGGGCCTATAGTGGAAAAAGGAATATCCTCAAATTAACAACTACACAGAAGCATTCTACGAAACTTCTTTCTGTTCTGTGCATTCAACTAACGGAGTTGAAGTTTACCTTTGAGTCAGCAGCTCTGAAACACTCTTTCTGTAGAAACTGCAAGTGGACATTCCTAGCGCTAAGGGACCTATAGTGGAAAAAGGAATATCCTCAAATAAAAACTACACAGAATCATTCTGTGAAACATCGTTCTGTTCTGTGCATTCAACTAACAGAGTTTAAACTTAATTTTGATTGAGCTGTTCTGAAACACTCTTTCTGTAGAAACTGCAAGTGGACATTCCGAGCGCTAAGTGGCCTAGAGTGGAAAAAGATATATCTGCAAATTAAAACTACACAGAAGCATTGCGCAAAACTTCTTTATGTTCTGTACATTCAACTAAAGGAGTTAAAGCTTACTTTTAATTTAGCAGTTCGGAAACATTCTTTCTGTAGAAACTGCAAGTGGACATTCGAAGCGCTAAGGGGGCTATAGTGTTAAAAGGAACATCTTCAAATAAAAACTACACGGAAGCATTGTGCGAAACTACTTACTGTTCTGTGCATTCAACTAACAGAGTTGAAACCTACTTTTGATTGAGCAGTTCTGAAACATTCTTTCGGTAGAAACTACAAGTGGACATTCAGAGAGCTATGGGGCCTACAGTGGCAAAAGGAATATCTTCAAATAAAAACTACACAGAAGCATTCTGCGAAACTTCTTTCTGTTCTGTGCACTCAACTAACAGTGTTGAAACATACTGTTGATAGAGCAGTTCTGAAACACTCTTTCTGTGGAAACTGCAGGTGGACATTCGTAGAGCAAAGGGGCATATAGTGGAAAAAGGAGAATCTTCCAATAAAAACTACACAGCAGCATTCTGCGAAACTTCTTTCTGTTCTGTGCATTCAATTAAAAGAGTTGAACCTTACTTTTGATTGAGCAGTTCTGAAACGCTCTTTCTGTAGAAACTGCAAGTGGACATTCAGAGCGCTAAGGGGCCTATAGTGGAAAAAGGAATATCCTCAAATAAATACTACACAGAAGCATTCTGTGAAACTCCTTTCTCTTCTGTGCATTCAACAAACAGAGTTTAACCTTACATTTTATTGAGCTGTTCTGAAACACTCTTTCTGTAGTAACTGCAGCTGGAGAGTCAGAGTGCCAAGAGGCCAATAGTGGAAAAAGTAATATCTTCAAATAAAACTACACAGAAGCATTCTGCGAAGCTTCTATCTGTTCTGTGCATTCAACTAACAGAGTTTAACCTTAATTTTGATTGAGCTGTTCTGAAACACTCTTTCTGTAGAAACTGCAAGTGGACCTTCCGAGCGCTAAGTGGGCTATAGTGGAAAAAGATGTATCTTCAAATTAAAACTACACAGAAGCATTGTGCAAAACTTCTTTATGTTCTGTACATTCAAGTAAAGGAGTTAAAGCTTACTTTTGATTGAGCAGTTCTGAAACATTCGTCTGTAGAAACTGCAAGTGGATATTCGGACCCCTAAGGGGCCAACAGTGTAAAAAGGAATATGTTCAAATAAAAACTACACAGAAGCATTGTGCGAAACTACTTTCTGTTCTGTGCACTCAACTAACAGAGTTGAAGTATACTGTTGTTTGAGCAGTTCTGAAACACTCTTTCTGTTGAAACTGCAAGTGGACAATCTTAGAGCAAAGGGGCATAGAGTGGAAAAAGGAGAATCTTCCAATAATAACTACACAGCAGCATTCTGCGAAACTTCTTTCTGTCCTGTGCATTCAATAAACAGAGTTGAACCTTACTTTTGATTGAGCAGTTCTGAAACGCTGTTTCTGTATAAACTGCAAGTGGACATTCGGAGCGCTAAGGGGCCTATAGTGGAAAAAGGATTATCCTCAAATAAATACTACACAGAAGCATTCTGTGAAACTTCTTTCTGTTCTGTGCATTCAACTAACAGAGTTTAACCTTACATTTGATTGAGCTGTTCTGAAACACTCTTTCTGTAGTAACTGCAGCTGGAGAGTCAGAGCACCAAGAGGCCTATAGTGGAAAAAGAAATATCTTCAAATAAAACTAAACAGAAGCATTCTGGGAAGCTTCTTTCCGTTCTGTGCATTCAACTAACAGAGTTTAACCTTAATTTTGATTGAGCTGTTCTGAAACACTCTTTCTGTAGAAACTGCAAGTGGACCTTCCGAGCGCTAAGTGGGCTATAGTGGAAAAAGATGTATCTTCAAATTAAAACTACACAGAAGCATTGTGCAAAACATCTTTATGTTCTGTACATTCAAGTAAAGGAGTTAAAGCTTACTTTTGATTGAGCAGTTCTGAAACATTCTTTCTGTAGAAACTGCAAGTGGATATTCGGACCCCTAAGGGGCCAACAGTGTAAAAAGGAATATGTTCAAATAAAAACTACACAGAAGCATTGGGCGAAACTACTTTCTGTTCTGTGCACTTAACTAACAGTGTTGAAGCATACTGCCGATTGAGCAGTTCTGAAACACTCTTTCTGTAGAAACTGCAAGTGGGCATTCAGAGAGCTAACGGGCCTACAGTGGAAAAAGGAATATCTTCAAGTAAAAACTATACAGAAGCATTCTGAGAAACTTCTTTCTGTTCTGTGCATTCAAATAACAGAGTTTAACCTTAATTTTGATTGAGCTGTTCTGAAACACTCTTTCTGTAGAAACTGCAAGTGGACATTCCGAGTGCTAAGTGGGCTATAGTGGAAAAAGATGTATCTTCCAATTAAAACTACACAGAAGCATTGTGCAAAACTTCTTTATGTTCTGTACATTCAAGTATAGGAGTTAAAGCTTACTTTTGATTGAGCAGTTCTGAAACATTCTTTCTGTAGAAACTGCAAGTGGATATTCGGACCCCTAAGGGGCCAACAGTGTAAAAAGGAATATGTTCAAATAAAAACTACACAGAATCATTGTGCGAAACTAATTTCTGTTCTGTGCACTCAACTAACAGAGTTGAAGTATACTGTTGTTTGAGCAGTTCTGAAACACTCTTTCTGTTGAAACTGCAAGTGGACAATCTTAGAGCAAAGGGGCATATAGTGGAAAAAGGAGAATCTTCCAATAATAACTACAGAGCAGCATTCTGCGAAACTTCTTTCTGTTCTGTGCATTCAATAAACTGAGTTGAACCTTACTTTTGATTGAGCAGTTCTGAAACGCTGTTTCTGTGTAAACTGCAACTGGACATTCGGAGCGCTAAGGGGCCGATAGTGGAAAAAGGAATATCCTCAAATAAATACTACACAGAAGCATTCTGTGAAACTTCTTTCTGTTCTGGTCATTCAACTAACGGAGTTTAACCTTACATTTGATTGAGCTGTTCTGAAACACTCTTTCTGTAGGAACTGCAAGTGGACATATGGAGCTCTAAGTGGCTTATAGTGGAAAAAGAGATATCTTCAAATAAAAACTACACAGAAGCATTGTGCGAAACTACTTTCTGTTCTGTGCATTCAACTAACAGAGTTGAAACCTACTTTTGATTGAGCAGTTCTGAAACATTCTTTCTGTAGAAACTACAAGTGGACATTCAGAGAGCTAAGGGGCCTACAGTGGCAAAAGGAATATCTTCAAATAAAAACTACACAGAAGCATTCTGCGAAACTTCTTTCTGTTCTGTGCACTCAACTAACAGAGTTGAATCCAACTGTTGATAGAGCAGTTCTGAAACACTCTTTCTGTGGAAACTGCAGGTGGACATTTGTAGAGCAAAGGGGCATATAGTGGAAAAAGGAGAATCTTCCAATAAAAACTACACAGCAGCATTCTACGAAACTTCTTTCTGTTCTGTGCATTCAATTAAATGAGTTGAACCTTACTTTTGATTGAGCAGTTGTGAAACGCTCTTTCTGTAGAAACTGCAAGTGGACTTTCCGAGCGCTAAGTGGACTATAGTGGAATAAGATGTATCTTCAAATTAAAACTACAGAGAAGCATTGTGCAAAACTTCTTTAAGTTCTGTACATTCAAGTAAAGGAGTTAAAGCTTACTTTTGATTGAGCAGTTCTGAAACATTCTTTCTGTAGAAACTGCAAGTGGATTTTCGGACCCCTAAGGGGCCAACAGTGGAAAAAGGAATATCCTCAAATAAAAACTACACAGAAGCATTGTGCGAAACTACTTTCTTTTCTGTGCACTTAACTAACAGAGTTGAAGCATACTGCCGATTGAGCAGTTCTGAAACACTCTTTCTGTAGAAACTGCAAGTGGGCATTCAGGGAGCTAACGGGCCTTCAGTGGAAAAAGGAATATCTTCAAATAAAAACTATACAGAAGCATTCTGAGAAACTACTTTCTGTTCTGTGCATTCAAATAACAGAGTTTAACCTTACTTTTGATTGAGCTGTTCTGAAACACTCTTTCTGTAATAACTGCAATTGGAGATTCGGAGCACTAAGGGGCATATAGGGGAAAAAGGAATATCTTCCAACAAAACTTCACAGGAGCAGTCTGCGAAACTTCTTTCTGTTCTGTGCATTCAAGTAACAGTGTTTAACATTAATTTTGATTGTGCTGTTCTGAAATACTCTTTCTGTAGAAACTGCAAGTGTACATATGGAGCGCTAAGTGGCGTATAGTGGAAAAAGGGATATCTTCAAATACAAACTACACAGAAGCATTGTGCGAAACTACTTTCTGTTCTGTGCATTCAACTAACAGAGTTGAAACCTACTTTTGATTGCGCAGTTCTGAAACATTCTTTCTGTAGAAACTACAAGTGGACATTCAGAGAGCTAAGGGGCCTACAGTGGCAAAAGGAATATCTTCAAATAAAAACTACACAGAAGCATTCTGCGAAACTTCTTTCTGTTCTGTGCACTCAACTAACAGAGTTGAAACCAACTGTTGATAGAGCAGTTCTGAAACACTCTTTCTGTGGAAACTGCAGGTGGACATTTGTAGTGCAAAGGGGCATATAGTGGAAAAAGGAGAATCTTCCAATAAAAACTACACAGCAGCATTCTACGAAACTTCTTTCTGTTCTGTGCATTCAATTAAATGATTTGAACCTTACTTTTGATTGAGCAGTTGTGAAACGCTCTTTCTGTAGAAACTGCAAGTGGACTTTCCGAGCGCTAAGTGGACTATAGTGGAATAAGATGTATCTTCAAATTAAAACTACAGAGAAGCATTGTGCAAGACTTCTTTAAGTTCTGTACATTCAAGTAAAGGAGTTAAAGCTTACTTTTGATTGAGGAGTTCTGAAACATTCTTTCTGTAGAAACTGCAAGTGGATATTCGGACCCCTAAGGGGCCGACAGTGGAAAAAGGAATATGTTCAAATAAAAACTACACAGAAGCATTGTGCGAAACTATTTTCTGTTCTGTTCACTCAACTAACAGAGTTGAAATATACTGTTGTTTGAGCAGTTCTGAAACACTCTTTCTGTTGAAACTGCAAGTGGACAATCGTAGAGCAAAGGGGCATATTGTGGAAAGAGGAGAATCTTCCAATAATAACTACACAGCAGCATTCTGCGAAACTTCTTTCTTTTCTGTGCATTCAATTAACAGAGTTGAACCTTACTTTTGATTGAGCAGTTCTGAAACGCTGTTTCTGTATAAACTGCAAGTGGACATTCGGAGCGCTAAGGGGCCTATAGTGGAAAAAGGAATATCCTCAAATAAATATTACACAGAAGCATTCTGTGAAACTTCTTTCTGTTCTGTGCATTCAACTAACAGAGTTTAACCTTACATTTGATTGAGCTGTTCTGAAACACTCTTTCTGTAGTAACTGCAGCTGGAGAGTCAGAGCGCCAAGAGGCCTATAGTGGAAAAAGAAATATCTTCAAATAAAACTAAACAGAAGCATTCTGCGAAGCTTCTTTCTGTTCTGTGCATTCAAGTAACAGAGTTTAACCTTAATTTTGATTGAGCTGTTCTGAAACACTCTTTCTGTAGAAACTGCAAGTGGACCTTCCGAGCGCTAAGTGGGCTATAGTGGAAAAAGATGTATCTTCAAATTAAAACTACACAGAAGCATTGTGCAAAACTTCTTTATGTTCTGTACATTCAAGTAAAGGAGTTAAAGCTTACTTTTGATTGAGCAGTTCTGAAACATTCTTTCTGTAGAAACTGCAAGTGGATATTCGGACCCCTAAGGGGCCAACAGTGTAAAAAGGAATATGTTCAAATAAAAACTACACAGAAGCATTGGGCGAAACTACTTTCTGTTCTGTGCACTTAACTAACAGAGTTGAAGCATACTGCCGATTGAGCAGTTCTGAAACACTCTTTCTGTAGAAACTGCAAGTGGGCATTCAGAGAGCTAACGGGCCGACAGTGGAAAAAGGAATATCTTCAAGTAAAAACTATACAGAAGCATTCTGAGAAACTTCTTTCTGTTCTGTGCATTCAAATAACGGAGTTTAACATTACTTTTGATTGAGATGTTCTGAAACACTCTTTCTGTAGTAACTGCATTTGGAGATTCGGAGCACTAAGGGGCATATAGTGGAAAAAGGAATATCTTCCAACAAAACTACACAGGAGCAGTCTGCGAAACTTCTTTCTGTTCTGTGCATTCAAGTAACAGTGTTTAACATTAATTTTGATTGAGCTGTTCTGAAACACTCTTTCTGTAGAAACTGCAAGTGGACATATGGAGCGCTAAGCGGCCTATAGTGGAAAAAGGGATATCTTCAAATAAAAACTACACAGAAGCATTGTGCCAATTTACTTTCTGTTCTGTGCATTCAACTAATTGCGTTGAACACTATATTTGATTGAGCAGTTCTGAAACTCTCTTTCTGTAGGAAGTGCAAGTCGACATTCGGAGCACTAAGGAGCCTGTACTGGAGAAAGTAACATCTTCAAATACAAAGTAAACAGAAGCATTCTGGGAAACTTTTTCTGTTCTGTGCATTCAACTAACGGAGTTGAAGTTTACCTTTGATTCAGCAGCTCTGAAACACTCTTTCTGTAGAAACTGCAAGTGGACATTCCTAGCGCTAAAGGGCCGATAGGGGAAAAAGGAATATCCTCAAATTAACAACTACACAGAAGCATTCTGTGAAACTTCTTTCAGTTCTGTGCATTCAACTAACGGAGTTGAAGTTTACCTTTGAGTCAGCAGCTCTGAAACACTCTTTCTGTAGAAACTGCAAGTGGACATTCCTAGCGCTAAGGGACCTATTGTGGAAAAAGGAATATCCTCAAATAAAAACTACACGGAATCATTGTGTGAAACATGGTTCTGTTCTGTGCATTCAACTAACAGAGTTTAAACTTAATTTTGATTGAGCTGTTCTGAAACACTCTTTCTGTAGAAACTGCAAGTGGACCTTCCGAGTGCTATGTGGGCTATAGTGGAAAAAGATGTATCTTCAAATTAAAACTACACAGAAGCATTGTGCAAAACTTCTTTATGTTCTGTACATTCAAGTATAGGAGTTAAAGCTTACTTTTGATTGAGCAGTTCTGAAACATTCTTTCTGTAGAAACTGCAAGTGGATATTCGGACCCCTAAGGGGCCAACAGTGTAAAAAGGAATATGTTCAAATAAAAACTACACAGAAGCATTCTGCGAAACTTCTTTCTGTTCTGTGCACTCAACTAACAGAGTTGAAACATACTGTTGATAGAGCAGTTCTGAAACACTCTTTCTGTGGAAACTGCAGGTGGACATTCGTAGAGCAAAGGGGCATATAGTGGAAAAAGGAGAATCTTCCAATAAAAACTACACAGCAGCATTCTGCGAAACTTCTTTCTGTTCTGTGCATTCAATAAACAGAGTTGAACCTTACTTTTGATTGAGCAGTTCTGAAAGGCTGTTTCTGTATAAACTGCAAGTGGACATTCGGAGCGCTAAGGGGCCTATAGTGGAATAAGGAATATCCACAAATAAGTACTACACAGAAGCATTCTGTGAAACTTCTTTCTGTTCTGTGCCTTCAACTAACAGAGTTTAACCTTGCATTTGATTGAGCTGTTCTGAAACACTCTTTCTGTAGTAACTGCAGCTGGAGAGTCAGAGCGCCAAGAGGCCTATAGTGGAAAAAGAAATATCTTCAAATAAAACTAAACAGAAGCATTCTGCGAAGCTTCTTTCCGTTCTGTGCATTCAACTAACAGAGTTTAACCTTAATTTTGATTGAGCTTTTCTGAAACACTCTTTCTGTAGAAACTGCAAGTGGACCTTCCGAGCGCTAAGTGGGCTATAGTGGAAAAAGATGTATCTTCAAATTAAAACTACACAGAAGCATTGTGCAAAACATCTTTATGTTCTGTACTTTCAAGTAAATTAGTTAAAGCTTACTTTTGATTGAGCAGTTCTGAAACATTCTTTCTGTAGAAACTGCAAGTGGATATTCGGACCCCTAAGGGGCCAACAGTGTAAAAAGGAATATGTTCAAATAAAAACTACACAGAAGCATTGGGCGAAACTACTTTCTGTTCTGTGCACTTAACTAACAGAGTTGAAGCATACTGCCGATTGAGCAGTTCTGAAACACTCTTTCTGTAGAAACTGCAAGTGGGCATTCAGAGAGCTAACGGGCCTACAGTGGAAAAAGGAATATCTTCAAGTAAAAACTATACAGAAGCATTCTGAGAAACTTCTTTCTGTTCTTTGCATTCAAATAACAGAGTTTAACCTTAATTTTGATTGAGCTGTTCTGAAACACTCTTTCTGTAGAAACTGCAAGTGGACCTTCCGAGTGCTAAGTGGGCTATAGTGGAAAAAGATGTATCTTCAAATTAAAACTACACAGAAGCATTTTGCAAAACTTCTTTATGTTCTGTACATTCAAGTATAGGAGTTAAAGCTTACTTTTGATTGAGCAGTTCTGAAACATTCTTTCTGTAGAAACTGCAAGTGGATATTCGGACCCCTAAGGGGCCAACAGTGTAAAAAGGAATATGCTCAAATAAAAACTACACAGAAGCATTGTGCGAAACTACTTTCTGTTCTGTGCACTTAACTAACAGAGTTGAAGCATACTGCCGATTGAGCAGTTCTGAAACACTCTTTCTGTAGAAACTGCAAGTGGGCATTCAGAGAGCTAACGGGCCTACAGTGGAAAAAGGAATATCTTCAAGTAAAAACTATTCAGAAGCATTCTGAGAAACTTCTTTCTGTTCTGTGCATTCAAATAACAGAGTTTAACCTTACTTTTGATTGAGCTGTTCTGAAACACTCTTTCTGTAATAACTGCAATTGGAGATTCGGAGCACTAAGGGGCATACAGGGGAAAAAGGAATATCTTCCAACAAAACTACACAGGAGCAGTCTGCGAAACTTCTTTCTGTTCTGTGCATTCAAGTAACAGTGTTTAACATTAATTTTGATTGAGCTGTTCTGAAACACTCTTTCTGTAGAAACTGCAAGTGGACATATGGAGCGCTAAGTGGCGTATAGTGGAAAAAGGGATATCTTCAAATAAAAGCTACACAGAAGCATTGTGCGAAACTACTTTCTGTTCTGTGCATTCAACTAACAGAGTTGAACCCTACTTTTGATTCAGCAGTTCTGAAACATTCTTTCTGTAGAAACTACAAGTGGACATTCAGAGAGCTAAGGGGCCTACAGTGGCAAAAGGAATATCTTCAAAGAAAAACTAAACAGAAGCATTCTGCGAAACTTCTTTCTGTTCTTTGCACTCAACTAACAGAGTTGAAACCAACTGTTGATAGAGCAGTTCTGAAACACTCTTTCTGTGGAAACTGCAGGAGATCATTTGTAGAGCAAAGGGGCATATAGTGGAAAAAGGAGAATCTTCCAATAAAAACTACACAGCAGCATTCTACGAAACTTCTTTCTGTTCTGTGCATTCAATTAAATCAGTTGAACCTTACTTTTGATTGAGCAGTTGTGAAACGCTCTTTCTGTAGAAACTGAAAGTGAACCTTCCGAGCGCTAAGTGGACTATAGTGGAATAAGATGTATCTTCAAATTAAAACTACAGAGAAGCATTGTGCAAAACTTCTTTAAGTTCTGTACATTCAAGTAAAGGAGTTAAAGCTTACTTTTGATTGAGCAGTTCTGAAACATTCTTTCTGTAGAAACTGCAAGTGGATATTCGGTCCCCTACGGGGCCAACAGTGGAAAAAGGAATATGTTCAAATAAAAACTACACAGAAGCATTGGGCGAAACTACTTTCTGTTCTGTGCACTTAACTAACAGAGTTGAAGAATACTGCCGATTGAGCAGTTCTGAAACACTCTTTCTGTAGAAACTGCAAGTGGGCATTCAGGGAGCTAACGGGCCTACAGTGGAAAAAGGAATATCTTCAAGTAAAAACTATACAGAAGCATTCTGAGAAACTTCTTTCTGTTCTGTGCATTCAAATAACAGAGTTTAACCTTACTTTTGATTGAGCTGTTCTGAAACACTCTTTCTGTAATAACTGCAATTGGAGATTCGGAGCACTAAGGGGCATATAGGGGAAAAAGGAATATCTTCCAACAAAACTACACAGGAGCAGTCTGCGAAACTTCTTTCTATTCTGTGCATTCAAGTATCAGTGTTTAACATTAATTTTGATTGAGCTGTTCTGAAACACTCTTTCTGTAGAAACTGCAAGTGGACATATGGAGCGCTAAGTGGCATATAGTGGAAAAAGATATATCTGCAAATTAAAACTACACAGAAGCATTGTGCAAAACTTCTTTATGTTCTGTACATTCAACTAAAGGAGTTAAAGCTTACTTTTGATTTAGCAGTTCGGAAACATTCTTTCTGTAGAAACTGCAAGTTTACATTCGAAGCGCTAATGGGGCTATAGTGTTAAAAGGAACATCTTCAAATAAAAACTACACGGAAGCATTGTGCAAAACTACTTTCTGTTCTGTGCATTCAACTAACAGAGTTGAAACCTACTTTTGATTGAGCAGTTCTGAAACATTCTTTCTGTAGAAACTACAAGTGGACATTCAGAGAGCTAAGGGGCCTACAGTGGCAAAAGGAATATCTTCAAATAAAAACTACACAGAAGCATTCTGCGAAACTTCTTTCTGTTCTGTGCACTCAACTAACAGAGCTGAAACAAACTGTTGATAGAGCAGTTCTGAAACACTCTTTCTGTGGAAACTGCAGGTGGACAATTGTAGAGCAAAGGGGCATATAGTGGAAAAAGGAGAATCTTCCAATAAAAACTACACAGCAGCATTCTACGAAACTTCTTTCTTTTCTGTGCATTCAATTAAAAGAGTTGAACCTTACTTTTGATTGAGCAGTTGTGAAACGCTCTTTCTGTAGAAACCGCAAGTTTACTTTCCGAGCGCTAAGTGGGCTATAGTGGAAAAAGATGTATCTTCAAATTAAAACTACAGAGAAGCATTGTGCAAGACTTCTTTAAGTTCTGTACATTCAATAAAGGAGTTAAAGCTTACTTTTGATTGAGCAGTTCTGAAACATTCTTTCTGTAGAAACTGCAAGTGGATATTCGGACCCCTAAGGGGCCAAAAGTGGAAAAAGGAATATGTTCAAATAAAAACTACACAGAAGCATTGTGCGAAACTACTTTCTGTTCTGTGCACTCAACTACCAGAGTTGAAGCATACTGCCGATTGAGCAGTTCTGAAACACTCTTTCTGTAGAAACTGCAAGTGGACATTCAGAGACCTAACGGGCCTACAGTGGAAAAAGGAATATCTTCAAGTAAAAACTATACAGAAGCATTCTGAGAAACTTCTTTCTGTTCTGTGCATTCAAATAACAGAGTTTAAACTTACTTTTATTGAGGTGTTCTGAAACACTCTTTCTGTAGTAACTGCAATTGGAGATTCGCAGCACTAAGGGGCACATAATGGAAAAAGGAATATCTTCCAACAAAACTACACAGGGGCAGTCTGCGAAACTTCTTTCTGTTCTGTGCATTCAAGTAACAGTGTTTAACATTAATTTTGATTGAGCTGTTCTGAAACACTCTTTCTGTAGAAACTGCAAGTGGACATACGGAGCGCTAAGGGGCCTATAGTGGAAAAAGGGATATCTTCAAATAAAAACTACACAGAAGCATTGTGCCAAATTACTTTCTGTTCTGTGCATTCAACTAAGAGGGTTGAACACTATATTTGATTGAGCAGTTCTGAAACTCTCTTTCTGTAGGAAGTGCAAGTCGACATTCGGAGCACTAAGGGGCCTGTGCTGGAGAAAGTAACATCTTCAAATACAAAGTAAACAGAAGCATTCTGGGAAACTTTTTCTGTTCTTTGCATTCAACTAACGGAGTTGAAGTTTACCTTTGATTCAGCAGCTCTGAAACACTCTTTCTGTAGAAACTGCAAGTGGACATTCCTAGCGCTAAAGGGCCTATAGTGGAAAAAGGAATATCCTCAAATTAACAACAACACAGAA
This sequence comes from Symphalangus syndactylus, assembly GCF_028878055.3. Classification (NCBI taxonomy): domain Eukaryota; kingdom Metazoa; phylum Chordata; class Mammalia; order Primates; family Hylobatidae; genus Symphalangus; species Symphalangus syndactylus. The sequence goes on from NC_072440.2 coordinate 51,117,104, forward strand.
GCATTCTGCGAAACTTCTTTCTGTTCTGTGCATTCATCTAATGGAGTTGAAGTTTACCTTTGAGTCAGCAGCTCTGAAACACTCTTTCTGTAGAAACTGCAAGTGGACATTCCTAGCGCTAAGGGACCTATAGTGGAAAAAGGAATATCCTCAAATAAAAACTACACAGAATCATTCTGTGAAACATCGTTCTGTTCTGTGCATTCAACTAACAGAGTTTAAACGTAATTTTGATTGAGCTGTTCTGAAACATTCTTTCTGTAGAAACTGCAAGTGGACATTCAGAGCGCTAAGTGGCCTATAGTGGAAAAAGATATATCTGCAAATTAAAACTACACAGAAGCATTGGGCAAAACTTCTTTATGTTCTGTACATTCAACTAAAGGAGTTAAAGCTTACTTTTAATTTAGCAGTTCGGAAACATTCTTTCTGTAGAAACTGCAAGTGGACATTCGAAGCGCTAAGGGGGCTATAGTGTTAAAAGGAACATCTTCAAATAAAAACTACAGGGAAGCATTGTGCGAAACTACTTTCTGTTCTGTGCATTCAACTAACAGAGTTGAAACCTACTTTTGATTGAGCAGTTCTGAAACATTCTTTCGGTAGAAACTACAAGTGGACATTCAGAGAGCTAAGGGGCCTACAGTGGCAAAAGGAATATCTTCAAATAAAAACTACACAGAAGCATTCTGCGAAACTTCTTTCTGTTCTGTGCACTCAACTAACAGAGTTGAAACTTACTGTTGATAGAGCAGTTCTGAAACACTCTTTCTGTGGAAACTGCAGGTGGACATTCGTAGAGCAAAGGGGCATATAGTGGAAAAAGGAGAATCTTCCAATAATAACTACACAGCAGCATTCTGCGAAACTTCTTTCTGTTCTGTGCATTCAATAAACAGAGTTGAACCTTACTTTTGATTGAGCAGTTCTGAAAGGCTGTTTCTGTATAAACTGCAAGTGGACATTCGGAGCGCTAAGGGGCCTATAGTGGAAAAAGGAATATCCACAAATAAATACTACACAGAAGCATTCTGTGAAACTTCTTTCTGTTCTGTGCATTCAACAAACAGAGTTTAACCTTACATTTGATTGAGCTGTTCTGAAACACTCTTTCTGTAGTAACTGCAGCTAGAGAGTCAGAGCGCCAAGAGGCCTATAGTGGAAAAAGAAATATCTTCAAATAAAACTAAACAGAAGCATTCTGCGAAGCTTCTTTCCGTTCTGTGCATTCAACTAACAGAGTTTAACCTAAATTTTGATTGAGCTGTTCTGAAACACTCTTTCTGTAGAAACTGCAAGTGGACCTTCCGAGCGCTAAGTGGGCTATAGTGGAAAAAGATGTATCTTCAAATTAAAACTACACAGAAGCATTGTGCAAAACTTCTTTATGTTCTGTACATTCAAGTAAAGGAGTTAAAGCTTACTTTTGATTGAGCAGTTCTGAAACATTCTTTCTGTAGAAACTGCAAGTGGATATTCGGACCCCTAAGGGGCCAACAGTGTAAAAAGGAATATGTTCAAATAAAAACTACACAGAAGCATTGTGCGAAACTACTTTCTGTTCTGTGCACTTAACTAACAGAGTTGAAGCATACTGCCGATTGAGCAGTTCTGAAACACTCTTTCTGTAGAAACTGCAAGTGGGCATTCAGAGAGCTAACGGGCCTACAGTGGAAAAAGGAATATCTTCAAGTAAAAACTATACAGAAGCATTCTGAGAAACTTCTTTCTGTTCTGTGCATTCAAATAACAGAGCTTAACCTTACTTTTGATTGAGCTGTTCTGACACACTCTTTCTGTAATAACTGCAATTGGAGATTCGGAGCACTAAGGGGCATATAGGGGGAATAAGGAATATCTTCCAACAAAACTACACAGGAGCAGTCTGCGAAACTTCTTTCTGTTCTGTGCATTCAAGTAACAGTGTTTAACATTAATTTTGATTGAGCTGTTCTGAAACACTCTTTCTGTAGAAACTGCAAGTGGACATATGGAGCGCTAAGTGGCGTGTAGTGGAAAAAGGGATATCTTCAAATAAAAACTACACAGAAGCATTGTGCGAAACTACTTTCTGTTCTGTGCATTCAACTAACAGAGTTGAAACCTACTTTTGATTGAGCAGTTCTGAAACATTCTTTCTGTAGAAACTACAAGTGGACATTCAGAGAGCTAAGGGGCCTACCGTGGCAAAAGGAATATATTCAAATAAAAACTAAACAGAAGCATTCTGCGAAACTTCTTTCTGTTCTGTGCACTTAACTAACAGAGTTGAAACCAACTGTTGATAGAGCAGTTCTGAAACACTCTTTCTGTGGAAACTGCAGGAGATCATTTGTAGAGCAAAGGGGCATATAGTGGAAAAAGGAGAATCTTCCAATAAAAACTACACAGCAGCATTCTACGAAACTTCTTTCTGTTCTGTGCATTCAATTAAATGAGTTGAACCTTACTTTTGATTGAGCAGTTGTGAAACGCTCTTTCTGTAGAAACTGCAATTGGACTTTCCGAGCGCTAAGTGTACTATAGTGGAATAAGATGTATCTTCAAATTAAAACTACAGAGAAGAATTGTGCAAAACTTCTTCAAGTTCTGTACATTCAAGTAAAGGAGTTAAAGCTTACTTTTGATTGAGCAGTTCTGAAACATTCTTTCTGTAGAAACTGCAAGTGGATATTCGGACCCCTACGGGGCCAACAGTGGAAAAAGGAATATGTTCAAATAAAAACTACACAGAAGCATTGGGCGAAACTACTTTCTGTTCTGTGCACTTAAGTAACAGAGTTGAAGCATACTGCCGATTGAGCAGTTCTGAAACACTCTTTCTGTAGAAACTGCAAGTGGGCATTCACAGAGCTAACGGGCCTACAGTGGAAAAAGGAATATCTTCAAGTAAAAACTATACAGAAGCATTCTGAGAAACTTCTTTCTGTTCTGTGCATTCAAATAACAGAGTTTAACCTTACTTTTGATTGAGCTGTTCTGAAACACTCTTTCTGTAATAACTGCAATTGGAGATTCGGAGCACTAAGGGGCATATAGGGGAAAAAGGAATATCTTCCAACAAAACTACACAGGAGCAGTCTGCGAAACTTCTTTCTGTTCTGTGCATTCAAGTATCAGTGTTTAACATTAATTTTGATTGAGCTGTTCTGAAACACTCTTTCTGTAGAAACTGCAAGTGGACATATGGAGCGCTAAGTGGCCTATAGTGGAAAAAGATATATCTGCAAATTAAAACTACACAGAAGCATTGTGCAAAACTTCTTTATGTTCTGTACATTCAACTAAAGGAGTTAAAGTTTACTTTTGATTTAGCAGTTCGGAAACATTCTTTCTGTAGAAACTGCAAGTTTACATTCGAAGCGCTAATGGGGCTATAGTGTTAAAAGGAACATCTTCAAATAAAAACTACACGGAAGCATTGTGCAAAACTACTTTCTGTTCTGTGCATTCAACTAACAGAGTTGAAACCTACTTTTGATTGAGCAGTTCTGAATCATTCTTTCTGTAGAAACTACAAGTGGACATTCAGAGAGCTAAGGGGCCTACAGTGGCAAAAGGAATATCTTCAAATAAAAACTACACAGAAGCATTCTGCGAAACTTCTTTCTGTTCTGTGCACTCAAATAACAGAGCTGAAACAAACTGTTGATAGAGCAGTTCTGAAACAGTCTTTCTGTGGAAACTGCAGGTGGACAATTGTAGAGCAAAGGGGCATATAGTGGAAAAAGGAGAATCTTCCAATAAAAACTACACAGCAGCATTCTACGAAACTTCTTTCTTTTCTGTGCATTCAATTAAAAGAGTTGAACCTTACTTTTGATTTAGCAGTTGTGAAACGCTCTTTCTGTAGAAACCGCAAGTTTACTTTCCGAGCGCTAAGTGGGCTATAGTGGAAAAGGTGTATCTTCAAATTAAAACTACAGAGAAGCATTGTGCAAGACTTCTTTAAGTTCTGTACATTCAATAAAGGAGTTAAAGCTTACTTTTGATTGAGCAGTTCTGAAACATTCTTTCTGTAGAAACTGCAAGTGGATATTCGGACCCCTAAGGGGCCAACAGTGGAAAAAGAATATGTTCAAATAAAAACTACACAGAAGCATTGTGCGAAACTACTTTCTGATCTGTGCACTCAACTACCAGAGTTGAAGCATACTGCCGATTGAGCAGTTCTGAAACACTCTTTCTGTAGAAACTGCAAGTGGACATTCAGAGAGCTAACGGGCCTACAGTGGAAAAAGGAATATCTTCAAGTAAAAACTATACAGAAGCATTCTGAGAAACTTCTTTCTGTTCTGTGCATTCAAATAACAGAGTTTAAACTTACTTTTATTGAGCTGTTCTGAAACACTCTTTCTGTAGTAACTGCAATTGGAGATTCGCAGCACTAAGGGGCACATAATGGAAAAAGGAATATCTTCCAACAAAACTACACAGGGGCAGTCTGCGAAACTTCTTTCTGTTCTGTGCATTCAAGTAACAGTGTTTAACATTAATTTTGATTGAGCTGTTCTGAAACACTCTTTCTGTAGAAACTGCAAGTGGACATACGGAGCGCTAAGCGGACTATAGTGGAAAAAGGGATATCTTCAAATAAAAACTACACAGAAGCATTGTGCCAAATTACTTTCTGTTCTGTGCATTCAACTAAGAGGGTTGAACACTATATTTGATTGAGCAGTTCTGAAACTCTCTTTCTGTAGGAAGTGCAAGTCGACATTCGGAGCACTAAGGGGCCTGTGCTGGAGAAAGTAACATCTTCAAATACAAAGTAAACAGAAGCATTCTGGGAAACTTTTTCTGTTCTGTGCATTCAACTAACGGAGTTGAAGTTTACCTTTGATTCAGCAGCTCTGAAACACTCTTTCTGTAGAAACTGCAAGTGGACATTCCTAGCGCTAAGGGGCCTATAGTGGAAAAAGGAATATCCTCAAATTAACAACAACACAGAAGCATTCTGCGAAACTTCTTTCTGTTCTGTGCATTCATCTAATGGAGTTGAAGTTTACCTTTGAGTCAGCAGCTCTGAAACACTCTTTCTGTAGAAACTGCAAGTGGACATTCCTAGCGCTAAGGGACCTATAGTGGAAAAAGGAATATCCTCAAATAAAAACTACACAGAATCATTCTGTGAAACATCGTTCTGTTCTGTGCATTCAACTAACAGAGTTTAAACGTAATTTTGATTGAGCTGTTCTGAAACACTCTTTCTGTAGAAACTGCAAGTGGACATTCAGAGCGCTAAGTGGCCTATAGTGGAAAAAGATATATCTGCAAATTAAAACTACACAGAAGCATTGGGCAAAACTTCTTTATGTTCTGTACATTCAACTAAAGGAGTTAAAGCTTACTTTTAATTTAGCAGTTCGGAAACATTCTTTCTGTAGAAACTGCAAGTGGACATTCGAAGCGCTAAGGGGGCTATAGTGTTAAAAGGAACATCTTCAAATAAAAACTACAGGGAAGCATTGTGCGAAACTACTTTCTGTTCTGTGCATTCAACTAACAGAGTTGAAACCTACTTTTGATTGAGCAGTTCTGAAACATTCTTTCGGTAGAAACTACAAGTGGACATTCAGAGAGCTAAGGGGCCTACAGTGGCAAAAGGAATATCTTCAAATAAAAACTACACAGAAGCATTCTGCGAAACTTCTTTCTGTTCTGTGCACTCAACTAACAGAGTTGAAACATACTGTTGATAGAGCAGTTCTGAAACACTCTTTCTGTGGAAACTGCAGATGGACATTCGTAGAGCAAAGGGGGATATAGTGGAAAAAGGAGAATCTTCCAATAATAACTACACAGCAGCATTCTGCGAAACTTCTTTCTGTTCTGTGCATTCAATAAACAGAGTTGAACCTTACTTTTGATTGAGCAGTTCTGAAAGGCTGTTTCTGTATAAACTGCAAGTGGACATTCGGAGCGCTAAGGGGCCTATAGTGGAAAAAGGAATATCCACAAATAAATACTACACAGAAGCATTCTGTGAAACTTCTTTCTGTTCTGTGCATTCAACAAACAGAGTTTAACCTTACATTTGATTGAGCTGTTCTGAAACACTCTTTCTGTAGTAACTGCAGCTAGAGAGTCAGAGCGCCAAGAGGCCTATAGTGGAAAAAGAAATATCTTCAAATAAAACTAAACAGAAGCATTCTGCGAAGCTTCTTTCCGTTCTGTGCATTCAACTAACAGAGTTTAACCTTAATTTTGATTGAGCTGTTCTGAAACACTCTTTCTGTAGAAACTGCAAGTGGACCTTCCGAGCGCTAAGTGGGCTATAGTGGAAAAAGATGTATCTTCAAATTAAAACTACACAGAAGCATTGTGCAAAACTTCTTTATGTTCTGTACATTCAAGTAAAGGAGTTAAAGCTTACTTTTGATTGAGCAGTTCTGAAACATTCTTTCTGTAGAAACTGCAAGTGGATATTCGGACCCCTAAGGGGCCAACAGTGTAAAAAGGAATATGTTCAAATAAAAACTACACAGAAGCATTGTGCGAAACTACTTTCTGTTCTGTGCACTTAACTAACAGAGTTGAAGCATACTGCCGATTGAGCAGTTCTGAAACACTCTTTCTGTAGAAACTGCAAGTGGGCATTCAGAGAGCTAACGGGCCTACAGTGGAAAAAGGAATATCTTCAAGTAAAAACTATACAGAAGCATTCTGAGAAACTTCTTTCTGTTCTGTGCATTCAAATAACAGAGCTTAACCTTACTTTTGATTGAGCTGTTCTGACACACTCTTTCTGTAATAACTGCAATTGGAGATTCGGAGCACTAAGGGGCATATAGGGGGAATAAGGAATATCTTCCAACAAAACTACACAGGAGCAGTCTGCGAAACTTCTTTCTGTTCTGTGCATTCAAGTAACAGTGTTTAACATTAATTTTGATTGAGCTGTTCTGAAACACTCTTTCTGTAGAAACTGCAAGTGGACATATGGAGCGCTAAGTGGCGTATAGTGGAAAAAGGGATATCTTCAAATAAAAGCTACACAGAAGCATTGTGCGAAACTACTTTCTGTTCTGTGCATTCAACTAACAGAGTTGAACCCTACTTTTGATTCAGCAGTTCTGAAACATTCTTTCTGTAGAAACTACAAGTGGACATTCAGAGAGCTAAGGGGCCTACAGTGGCAAAAGGAATATCTTCAAAGAAAAACTAAACAGAAGCATTCTGCGAAACTTCTTTCTGTTCTTTGCACTCAACTAACAGAGTTGAAACCAACTGTTGATAGAGCAGTTCTGAAACACTCTTTCTGTGGAAACTGCAGGAGATCATTTGTAGAGCAAAGGGGCATATAGTGGAAAAAGGAGAATCTTCCAATAAAAACTACACAGCAGCATTCTACGAAACTTCTTTCTGTTCTGTGCATTCAATTAAATGAGTTGAACCTTACTTTTGATTGAGCAGTTGTGAAACGCTCTTTCTGTAGAAACTGAAAGTGAACCTTCCGAGCGCTAAGTGGACTATAGTGGAATAAGATGTATCTTCAAATTAAAACTACAGAGAAGCATTGTGCAAAACTTCTTTAAGTTCTGTACATTCAAGTAAAGGAGTTAAAGCTTACTTTTGATTGAGCAGTTCTGAAACATTCTTTCTGTAGAAACTGCAAGTGGATATTCGGTCCCCTACGGGGCCAACAGTGGAAAAAGGAATATGTTCAAATAAAAACTACACAGAAGCATTGGGCGAAACTACTTTCTGTTCTGTGCACTTAACTAACAGAGTTGAAGAATACTGCCGATTGAGCAGTTCTGAAACACTCTTTCTGTAGAAACTGCAAGTGGGCATTCAGGGAGCTAACGGGCCTACAGTGGAAAAAGGAATATCTTCAAGTAAAAACTATACAGAAGCATTCTGAGAAACTTCTTTCTGTTCTGTGCATTCAAATAACAGAGTTTAACCTTACTTTTGATTGAGCTGTTCTGAAACACTCTTTCTGTAATAACTGCAATTGGAGATTCGGAGCACTAAGGGGCATATAGGGGAAAAAGGAATATCTTCCAAGAAAACTACACAGGAGCAGTCTGCGAAACTACTTTCTGTTCTGTGCATTCAAGTAACAGTGTTTAACATTAATTTTGATTGAGCTGTTCTGAAACACTCTTTCTGTAGAAACTGCAAATGGACATATGGAGCGCTAAGTGGCATATAGTGGAAAAAGATATATCTGCAAATTAAAACTACACAGAAGCATTGTGCAAAACTTCTTTATGTTCTGTACATTCAACTAAAGGTGTTAAAGCTTACTTTTGATTTAGCAGTTCGGAAACATTCTTTCTGTAGAAACTGCAAGTGGACATTCGAAGCGCTAAGGGGGCTATAGTGTTAAATGGAACAACTTCAAATAAAAACTACACGGAAGCATTGTGCGAAACTCCTTTCTGTTCTGTGCATTCAACTAACAGAGTTGAAACCTACTTTTGATTGAGCAGTTCTGAAACATTCTTTCTGTAGAAACTACAAGTGGACATTCAGAGAGCTAAGGGGCCTACAGTGGCAAAAGGAATATCTTCAAATAAAAACTACACAGAAGCATTCTGCGAAACTTCTTCCTGTTCTGTGCACTCAACTAACAGAGCTGTAACAAACTGTTGATAGAGCAGTTCTGAAACACTCTTTCTGTGGAAACTGCAGGTGGACAATTGTAGAGCAAAGGGGCATATAGTGGAAAAAGGAGAATCTTCCAATAAAAACTACACAGCAGCATTCTGCGAAACTTCTTTCTTTTCTGTGCATTCAATTAAAAGAGTTGAACCTTACATTTGATTGAGCAGTTGTGAAACGCTCTTTCTGTAGAAACCGCAAGTGGACTTTCCGAGCGCTAAGTGGGCTATAGTGGAAAAAGATGTATCTTCAAATTAAAACTACAGAGAAGCATTGTGCAAAACTTCTTTAAGTTCTGTACATTCAAGTAAAGGAGTTAAAGCTTACCTTTGATTGAGCAGTTCTGAAACATTCTTTCTGTAGAAACTGCAAGTGGATATTCGAACCCCTAAGGGGCCAACAGTGGAAAAAGGAATATGTTCAAATAAAAACTACACAGAAGCATTGTGCGAAACTACTTTCTGTTCTGTGCACTCAACTACCAGAGTTGAAGCATACTGCCGATTGAGCAGTTCTGAAACACTCTTTCTGTAGAAACTGCAAGTGGACATTCAGAGAGCTAACGGGCCTACAGTGGAAAAAGGAATATCTTCAAGTAAAAACTATACAGAAGCATTCTTAGAAACTTCTTTCTGTTCTGTGCATTCAAATAGCAGAGTTTAATCTTACTTTTATTGAGCTGTTCTGAAACACTCTTTCTGTAGTAACTGCAATTGGAGATTCGCAGCACTAAGGGGCACATAATGGAAAAAGGAATATCTTCCAACAAAACTACACAGGATCAGTCTGCGAAACTTCTTTCTGTTCTGTGCATTCAAGTAACAGTGTTTAACATTAATTTTGATTGAGCTGTTCTGAAACACTCTTTCTGTAGAAACTGCAAGTGGACATACGGAGCGCTAAGCGGCCTATAGTGGAAAAAGGGATATCTTCAAATAAAAACTACACAGAAGCATTGTGCCAAATTACTTTCTGTTCTGTGCATTCAACTAAGAGCGTTGAACACTATATTTGATTGAGCAGTTCTGAAACTCTCTTTCTGTAGGAAGTGCAAGTCGACATTCGGAGCACTAAGGGGCCTGTGATGGAGAAAGTAACATCTTCAAATACAAAGTAAACAGAAGAATTCTGGGAAACTTTTTCTGTTCTGTGCATTCAACTAACGGAGTTGAAGTTTACCTTTGATTCAGCAGCTCTGAAACACTCTTTCTGTAGAAACTGCAAGTGGACATTCCTAGCGCTAAAGGGTCTATAGTGGAAAAAGGAATATCCTCAAATTAACAAATACACAGAAGCATTCTGCGAAACTTCTTTCTGTTCTGTGCATTCATCTAACGGAGTTGAAGTTTACCTTTGAGTCAGCAGCTCTGAAACACTCTTTCTGTAGAAACTGCAAGTGGACATTCCTAGCGCTAAGGGACCTATAGTGGAAAAAGGAATATCCTCAAATAAAAACTACACAGAATCATTCTGTGAAACATCGTTCTGTTCTGTGCATTCAACTAAGAGAGTTTAAACTTAATTTTGTTTGAGCTGTTCTGAAACACTCTTTCTGTAGAAACTGCAAGTGGACATTCCGAGCGCTAAGTGGCCCATAGTGGAAAAAGATATATCTTTAAATTAAAACTACAGAGAAGCATTGCGCAAAACTTCTTTATGTTCTGTACATTCAACTAAAGGAGTTAAAGCTTACTTTTGATTGAGCAGTTCTGAAACATTCTTTCTGTATTAACTGCAAGTGGGTATTCCGACCCATAAGGGGCCAACAGTGGAAAAAGGAATATGTTCAAATAAAAACTACACAGAAGCATTGTGCGAAACTACTTTCTGTTCTGTGCACTCAACTAACAGAGTTGAAGCATACTGCCGATTGAGCAGTTCTGAAACACTCTTTCTGTAGAAACTGCAAGTGGACATTCAGAGAGCTAACGGGCCTACAGTGGAAAAAGGAATATCTTCAAGTAAAAACTATACAGAAGCATTCTGATCAACTTCTTTGTGTTCTGTGCATTCAAATAACAGAGTTTAACCTTGCTTTTGATTGAGCTGTTCTGAAACACTCTTTCTGTAATAACTGCATTTGGATATTCGGAGCACTAAGGGGCATATAGGGGAAAAAGGAATATCTTCCAACAAAACTACACAGGAGCAGTCTGCGAAACTACTTTCTGTTCTGTGCATTCAAGTAACAGTTTTTAACATTAATTTTGATTGAGCTGTTCTGAAACACTCTTTCTGTAGAAACTGCAAGTGGACATATGGAGCGCTAAGTGGCCTATAGTGGAAAAAGATATATCTGCAAATTAAAACTACACAGAAGCATTGTGCAAAACTTCTTTATGTTCTGTACATTCAACTAAAGGAGTTAAAGCTTACTTTTGATTTAGCAGTTCGGAAACATTCTTTCTGTAGAAACTGCAAGTCGACATTCGAAGCGCTAAGGGGGCTATAGTGTTAAAAGGAACATCTTCAAATAGAAACTACACGGAAGCATTGTGCGAAACTACTTTCTGTTCTGTGCGTTCAACTAACAGAGTTGAAACCTACCTTTGATTGAGCAGTTCTGAAACATTCTTTCTGTAGAAACTACCTGTGGACATTCAGAGAGCTAAGGGGCCTACAGTGGCAAAAGGAATATCTTCAAATAAAAACTACACAGAAGCATTCTGCGAAACTTCTTTCTGTTCTGTGCACTCAACTAACAGAGCTGGAACAATCTGTTGATAGAGCAGTTCTGAAACACTCTTTCTGTGGAAACTGCAGGTGGACAATTGTAGAGCAAAGGGGCATATAGTGGAAAAAGGAGAATCTTCCAATAAAAACTACACAGCAGCATTCTACGAAACTTCTTTCTGTTCTGTGCATTCAATTAAAAGACTTGAACCTTACTTTTGATTGAGCAGTTGTGAAATGCTCTTTCTGTAGAAACCGCAAGTGGACTTTCCGAGCGCTAAGTGGGCTATAGTGGAAAAAGATGTATCTTCAAATTAAAACTACAGAGAAGCATTTTGCAAAACTTCTTTAAGTTCTGTACATTCAAGTAAAGGAGTTAAAGCTTACTTTTGATTGAGCAGTTCTGAAACATTCTTTCTGTAGAAACTGCAAGTGGATATTCGGACCCCTAAGGGGCCAACAGTGGAAAAAGGAATATGTTCAAATAAAAACTACACAGAAGCATTGTGCGAAACTACTTTCTGTTCTGTGCACTCAACTAACAGAGTTGAAGCATACTGCCGATTGAGCAGTTCTGAAACACTCTTTCTGTAGAAACTGCAAGTGGACATTCAGAGAGCTAACGGGCCTACAGTGGAAAAAGGAATATCTTCAAGTAAATACTAAACAGAAGCATTCTGAGAAACTTCTTTCTGTTCTGTGCATTCAAATAACAGAGTTTATACTTACTTTTGATTGAGCTGTTCTGAAACACTCTTTCTGTAGTAACTGCAATTGGAGATTCGGAGCACTAAGGGGCACATAATGGAAAAAGGAATATCTTCCAACAAAACTACACATGAGCAGTCTGCGAAACTTCTTTCTGTTCTGTGCATTCAAGTAACAGTGTTTAACATTAATTTTGATTGAGCTGTTCTGAAACACTCTTTCTGTAGAAACTGCAAGTGGACATATGGAGCGCTAAGCGGCCTATAGTGGAAAAAGGGATATCTTCAAATAAAAACTACACAGAAGCATTGTGCCAAATTACTTTCTGTTCTGTGCATTCAACTAAGAGCGTTGAACACTATATTTGATTGAGCAGTTCTGAAACTCTCTCTCTGTAGGAAGTGCAAGTCGACATTCGGAGCACTAAGGGGCCTGTGCTGGAGAAAGTAACATCTTCAAATACAAAGTAAACAGAAGAAATCTGGGAAACCTTTTCTGTTTTGTGCATTCAAGTAACGGAGTTGAAGTTTACCTTTGATTCAGCAGCTCTGAAACACTCTTTCTGTAGAAACTGCAAGTGGACATTCCTAGCGCTAAAGGGCCTATAGTGGAAAAAGGAATATCCTCAAATTAACAACTACACAGAAGCATTCTGCGAAACTTCTTTCTGTTCTGTGCATTCAACTAACGGAGTTGAAGTTTACCTTTGAGTCAGCAGCTCTGAAAAACTCTTTCTGTAGAAACTGCAAGTGGACATTCCTAGCGCTAAGGGACCTATAGTGGAAAAAGGAATATCCTCAAATAAAAACTACACAGAATCATTCTGTGAAATATCGTTCTGTTCTGTGCATTCAACTAACAGAGTTTAAACTTAATTTTGATTGAGCTGTTCTGAAACACTCTTTCTGTAGAAACTGCAAGTGGACATTCCGAGCGCTAAGTGGCCTATAGTGGAAAAAGATATATCTGCAAATTAAAACTACACAGAAGCGTTGGGCAAAACTTCTTTATGTTCTGTACATTCAACTAAAGGAGTTAAAGCTTACTTTTGATTTAGCAGTTCGGAAACATTCTTTCTGTAGAAACTGAAAGTGGACATTCGAAGCGCTAAGGGGGCTATAGTGTTAAAAGGAACATCTTCAAATAAAAACTACACGGAAGCATTGTGCGAAACTACTTTCTGTTCTGTGCATTCAACTAACAGAGTTGAAACCTACTTTTGATTGAGCAGTTCTGAAACATTCTTTCGGTAGAAACTACAAGTGGACATTCAGAGAGCTAAGGGGCCTACAGTGGCAAAAGGAATATCTTCAAATAAAAACTACACAGAAGCATTCTGCGAAACTTCTTTCTGTTCTGTGCACTCAACTAACGGAGTTGAAACATACTGTTGATAGAGCAGTTCTGAAACACTCTTTCTGTGGAAACTGCAGGTGGACATTCGTAGAGCAAAGGGGCATATAGTGGAAAAAGGAGAATCTTCCAATAAAAACTACACAGCAGCATTCTACGAAACTTTTTTCTGTTCTGTGCATTCAATTAAAAGAGTTGATCCTTACTTTTGATTGAGCAGTTCTGAAACGCTCTTTCTGTATAAACTGCAAGTGGACCTTCCGAGCGCTAAGGGGCCTATAGTGGAAAAAGGAATATCCTCAAATAAATACTACAGAGAAGCATTCTGTGAAACTTCTTTCTGTTCTGTGCATTCAACTAACTGAGTTTATCCTTACATTTGATTGAGCTGTTCTGAAACACTCTTTCTGTAGTAACTGCAGCTGGAGAGTCAGAGCGCCAAGAGGCCTATAGTGGAAAAAGAAATATCTTCAAATAAAACTAAACAGAAGCATTCTGCGAAGCTTCTTTCCGTTCTGTGCATTCAACTAACAGAGTTTAAACTTAATTTTGATTGAGCTGTTCTGAAACACTCTTTCTGTAGAAACTGCAAGTGGACCTTCCGAGTGCTAAGTGGGCTATAGTGGAAAAAGATGTATCTTCAAATTAAAACTACACAGAAGCATTGTGCAAAACTTCTTTATGTTCTGTACATTCAAGTAAAGGAGTTAAAGCTTACTTTTGATTGAGCAGTTCTGAAACATTCTTTCTGTAGAAACTGCAAGTGGATATTCGGACCCCTAAGGGGCCAACAGTGTAAAAAGGAATATGTTCAAATAAAAACTACACAGAAGCATTGTGCGAAACTACTTTCTGTTCTGTGCACTTAACTAACAGAGTTGAAGCATACTGCCGATTGAGCAGTTCTGAAACACTCTTTCTGTAGAAACTGCAAGTGGGAATTCAGAGAGCTAACGGGCCTACAGTGGAAAAAGGAATATCTTCAAGTAAAAACTATACAGAAGCATTCTGAGAAACTTCTTTCTGTTCTGTGCATTCAAATAACAGAGTTTAAACTTAATTTTGATTGAGCTGTTCTGAAACACTCTTTCTGTAGAAACTGCAAGTGGACCTTCCGAGTGCTAAGTGGGCTATAGTGGAAAAAGATGTATCTTCAAATTAAAACTACACAGAAGCATTGTGCAAAACTTCTTTATGTTCTGTACATTCAAGTATAGGAGTTAAAGCTTACTTTTGATTGAGCAGTTCTGAAACATTCTTTCTGTAGAAACTGCAAGTGGATATTCGGACCCCTAAGGGGCCAACTGGGTAAAAAGGAATATGTTCAAATAAAAACTACACAGAAGCATTGGGTGAAACTAATTTCTGTTCTGTGCACTTAACTAACAGAGTTGAAGCATACTGCCGATTGAGCAGTTCTGAAACACTCTTTCTGTAGAAACTGCAAGTGGGCATTCAGAGAGCTAACGGGCCTACAGTGGAAAAAGAAATATCTTCAAGTAAAAACTATACAGAAGCATTCTGAGAAACTTCTTTCTGTTCTGTGCATTCAAATAACAGAGTTTAACCTTACTTTTGATTGAGCTGTTCTGAAACACTCTTTCTGTAATAACTGCAATTGGAGATTCGGAGCACTAAGGGGCATATAGGGGAAAAAGGGATATCTTCCAACAAAACTACACAGGGGCAGTCTGCGAAACTTCTTTCTGTTCTGTGCATTCAAGTAACAGTGTTTAACATTAATTTTGATTGAGCTGTTCTGAAACACTCTTTCTGTAGAAACTGCAAGTGGACATATGGAGCGCTAAGTGGCCTATAGTGGAAAAAGATATATCTGCAAATTAAAACTACAGAGAAGCATTGTGCAAAACTTCTTTATGTTCTGTACATTCAACTATAGGAGTTAAAGCTTACTTTTGATTTAGCAGTTCGGAAACATTCTTTCTGTAGAAACTGCAAGTGGACATTCGAAGCTCTAAGGGGGCTATAGTGTTAAAAGAAACATCTTCAAATAAAACCTACACGGAAGCATTGTGTGAAACTAATTTCTGTTCTGTGCATTCAACTAACAGAGTTGAAACCTACTTTTGATTGAGCAGTTCTGAAACATTCTTTCTGTAGAAACTACAAGTGGACATTCAGAGAACTAAGGGGCCTACAGTGGCAAAAGGAATATCTTCAAATAAAAACTACACAGAAGCATTCTGCGAAACTTCTTTCTGTTCTGTGCACTCAACTAACAGAGCTGGAACAAACTGTTGATAGAGCAGTTCTGAAACTCTCTTTCTGTGGAAACTGCAGGTGGACAATTGTAGAGCAAGGGGGCATAGAGTGGAAAAAGGAGAATCTTCCAATAAAAACTACACAGCAGCATTCTACGAAACTTCTTTCTGTTCTGTGCATTCAATTAAAAGAGTTGAACCTTACTTTTGATTGAGCAGTTGTGAAACGCTCTTTCTGTAGAAACCGCAAGTGGACTTTCCGAGCGCTAAGTGGGCTATAGTGGAAAAAGATGTATCTTCAAATTAAAACTACAGAGAAGCATTGTGCAAAACTTCTTTAAGTTCTGTACATTCAAGTAAAGGAGTTAAAGTTTACTTTTGATTGAGCAGTTCTGAAACGCTGTTTCTGTATAAACTGCAAGTGGTCATACGGAGCGCTAAGGGGCCTATAGTGGAAAAAGGAATATCGTCAAATAAATATTACACAGAAGCATTCTGTGAAACTTCTTTCTTTTCTGTGCATTCAACTAACAGAGTTTAACCTTACATTTGATTGAGCTTTTCTGAAACACTCTTTCTGTAGTAACTGCAGCAGGAGAGTCAGAGCGCCAAGAGGCCTATAGTGGAAAAAGAAATATCTTCAAATAAAACTAAACAGAAGCATTCTGCGAAGCTTCTTTCTGTTCTGTGCATTCAACTAACAGAGTTTAACCTTAATTTTGATTGAGCTGTTCTGAAACACTCTTTCTGTAGAAACTGCAAGTGGACCTTCCGAGCGCTAAGGGGGCTATAGTGGAAAAAGATGTATCTTCAAATTAAAACTACACAGAAGCATTGTGCAAAACTTCTTTATGTTCTGTACATTCAAGTAAAGGAGTTAAAGCTTACTTTTGATTGAGCAGTTCTGAAACATTCTTTCTGTAGAAACTGCAAGTGGATATTCGGACCCCTAAGGGGCCAACAGTGTAAAAAGGAATATGTTCAAATAAAAACTACACAGAAGCATTGGGCGAAACTACTTTCTGTTCTGTGCACTTAACTAACAGAGTTGAAGCATACTGCCGATTGAGCAGTTCTGAAACTCTCTTTCTGTAGAAACTGCAAGTGGGCATTCAGAGAGCTAACGGGCCTACAGTGGAAAAAGGAATATCTTCAAGTAAAAACTATACAGAAGCATTCTGAGAAACTTCTTTCTGTTCTGTGCATTCAAATAACAGAGTTTAACCTTACTTTTGATTGAGATGTTCTGAATCACTCTTTCTTTAACAACTGCATTTAGAGATTCGGAGCACTAAGGGGCATATAGTGGAAAAAGGAATATCTTCCAACAAAACTACACAGGAGCAGTCTGCGAAACTTCTTTCTGTTCTGTGCATTCAAGTAACAGTGTTTAACATTAATTTTGATTGAGCTGTTCTGAAACACTCTTTCCGCAGAAACTGCAAGTGGACATACGGAGCGCTAAGCGGCCTATAGTGGAAAAAGGGATATCTTCAAATAAAATCTACACAGAAGCATTGTGCCAGTTTACTTTCTGTTCTGTGCATTCAACTAAGAGCGTTGAACACTATATTTGATTGAGCAGTTCTGAAACTCTCTTTCTGTAGGAAGTGCAACTCGACATTCGGAGCACTAAGGGGCCTGTACTGGGGAAAGTAACATCTTCAAATACAAAGTAAACAGAAGCATTCTGGGAAACTTTTTCTGTTCTGTGCATTCAACTAACGGAGTTGAAGTTTACCTTTGATTCAGCAGCTCTGAAACACTCTTTCTGTAGAAACTGCAAGTGGACATTCCTAGCACTAAAGGGCCTATAGTGGAAAAAGGAATATCCTCAAATTAACAACTACACAGAAGCATTCAGCGAAACTTCTTTCTGTTCTGTGCATTCAACTAACGGAGTTGAAGTTTACCTTTGAGTCAGCAGCTCTGAAACACTCTTTCTGTAGAAACTGCAAGTGGACATTCCTAGCGCTAAGGGACCTATAGTGGAAAAAGGAATATCCTCAAATAAAAACTACACAGAATCATTCTGTGAAACATCGTTCTGTTCTGTGCATTCAACTAACAGAGTTTAAACTTAATTTTGATTGAGCTGTTCTGAAACACTCTTTCTGTAGAAACTGCAAGTGGACATTCCGAGCGCTAAGTGGCCTATAGTGGAAAAAGATATATCTGCAAATTAAAACTACACAGAAGCATTGCGCAAAACTTCTTTATGTTCTGTACATTCAACTAAAGGAGTTAACGCTTACTTTTAATTCAGCAGTTCGGAAACATTCTTTCTGTAGAAAGTCCAAGTGGACATTCGAAGCGCGAAGGGGGCTATAGTGTTAAAAGGAACATCTTCAAATAGAAACTACATTGAAGCATTGAGCGAAACTATTTCTGTTCTGTGCATTCAACTAACAGTGTTGAAACCTAGTTTTGATAGAGCAGTTCTGAAACATTCGTTCTGTAGAAACTGCAAGTGGATATTCGGACCCCTAAGGGGCCAACAGTGTAAAAAGGAATATGTTCAAATAAAAACTACACAGAAGCATTGTGCGAAACTTCTTTCTGTTCTGTGCCCTTAACTAACAGAGTTGAAGCATACTGCTGATTGAGCAGTTCTGAAACACTCTTTCTGTAGAAACTGCAAGTGGGCATTCAGAGAGCTAACGGGCCTACAGTGGAAAAAGGAATATCTTCAAGTAAAAACTATACAGAAGCATTCTGAGAAACTTCTTTCTGTTCTGTGCATTCAAATAACAGAGTTTAACCTTAAATTTGATTGAGCTGTTCTGAAACACTCTTTCTGTAGAAACTGCAAGTGGACCTCCCGAGCGCTAAGTGGGCTATAGTGGAAAAAGATATATCTTCAAATTAAAACTACACAGAAGCATTGTGCAAAACTTCTTTATGTTCTGTACATTCAAGTATAGGAGTTAATGCTTACTTTTGATTGAGCAGTTCTGAAACATTCTTTCTGTAGAAACTGCAAGTGGATATTCGGACCCCTAAGGGGCCAACAGTGTAAAAAGGAATATGTTCAAATAAAAACTACACAGAAGCATTGTGAGAAACTACTTTCTGTTCTGTGCACTTAACTAACAGAGTTGAAGCATACTGCCGATTGAGCAGTTCTGAAACACTCTGTAGAAACTGCAAGTGGGCATTCAGAGAGCTAACGGGCCTACAGCGGAAAAAGGAATATCTTCAGGTAAAAACTATACAGAAGCATTCTGAGAAACTTCTTTCTTTTCTGTGCATTCAAATAACAGAGTTTAACCTTACTTTTGATTGAGCTGTTCTGAAACACTCTTTCTGTCATAACTGCAATTGGAGATTCGGAGCACTAAGGGGCATATAGGGGAAAAAGGAATATCTTCCAACAAAACTACACAGGAGCAGTCTGCGAAACTTCTTTGTGTTCTGTGCATTCAAGTAACAGTGTTTAACATTAATTTTGATTGAGCAGTTCTGAAACACTCCTTCTGTAGAAACTGCAAGTGGACATATGGAGCGCTAAGTGGCGTATAGTGGAAAAAGAGATATCTTCAAATAAAAACTACACAGAAGCATTGTGTGAAACTACTTTCTGTTCTGTGCATTCAACTAACAGAGTTGAAACCTACTTTTGATTGAGCAGTTCTGAAACTTTCTTTCTGTAGAAACTACAAGTGGACATTCAGAGAGCTAAGGGGCCTACAGTGGCAAAAGGAATATCTTCAAATAAAAACTACACAGAAGCATTCTGCGAAACTTCGTTCTGTTCTGTGCACTCAACTAACAGAGCTGAAACAATCTGTTGATAGAGCAGTTCTGAAACACTCTTTCTGTGGAAAATGCAGGTGGACATTCGTAGAGCAAAGGGGAATATAGTGGAAAAAGGAGAATCTTCCAATAAAAACTACACAGCAGCATTCTGCGAAACTTCTTTCCGTTCTGTGCATTCAATTAAAAGAGTTGAACCTTACTTTTGATTGAGCAGTTGTGAAACGCTCTTTCTGTAGAAACTGCAAGTGGATATTCCGAGCGCTAAGTGGACTATAGTGGAATAAGATGTATCTTCAAATTAAAACTACAGAGAAGCATTGTGCAAAACTTCTTTAAGTTCTGTACATTCAAGTAAAGTAGTTAAAGCTTACTTTTGATTGAGCAGTTCTGAAACACTCTTTCTGTAGTAACTGCAGCTGGAGAGTCAGAGCGCCAAGAGGCCTATAGTGGAAAAAGAAATATCTTCAAATAAAACTAATCAGAAGCATTCTGCGAAGCTTCTTTCCGTTCTGTGCATTCAACTAACAGAGTTTAACCTTAATTTTGATTGAGCTGTTCTGAAACACTCTTTCTGTAGAAACTGCAAGTGGACCTTCCGAGCGCTAAGTGGGCTATAGTGGAAAAAGATGTATCTTCAAATTAAAACTACACAGAAGCATTGTGCAAAACTTCTTTATGTTCTGTACATTCAAGTAAAGTAGTTAAAGATTACTTTTGATTGAGCAGTTCTGAAACATTCTTTCTGTAGAAACTGCAAGTGGATATTCGGACCCCTAAGGGGCCAACAGTGTAAAAAGGAATATATTCAAATAAAAACTACACAGAAGCATTGTGAGAAACTACTTTCTGTTCTGTGCACTTAACTAACAGAGTTGAAGCATACTGCCGATTGAGCAGTTCTGAAACACTCTTTCTGTAGAAACTGCAAGTGGGCATTCAGAGAGCTAACGGGCCTACAGCGGAAAATGGAATATCTTCAAGTAAAAACTACACAGAAGCATTCTGAGAAACTTCTTTCTGTTCTGTGCATTCAAATAACAGAGTTTAACCTTACTTTTGATTGAGCTGTTCTGAAACCCTCTTTCTGTAATAACTGCAATTGGAGATTCGGAGCACTAAGGGGCATATAGGGGAAAAAGGAATATCTTCCAACAAAACTACACAGGAGCAGTCTGCGAAACTTCTTTGTGTTCTGTGCATTCAAGTAACAGTGTTTAACATTAATTTTGATTGAGCAGTTCTGAAACACTCTTTCTGAAGAAACTGCAAGTGGACATATGGAGCCCTAAGTGGCGTATAGTGGAAAAAGAGATATCTTCAAATAAAAACTACACAGAAGCATTGTGCGAAACTACTTTCTGTTCTGTGCATTCAACTAACAGAGTTGAAACCTACTTTTGATGGAGGAGTTCTGAAACATTCTTTCTGTAGAAACTACAAGTGGACATTCAGAGAGCTAAGGGGCCTACAGTGGCAAAAGGAATATCTTCAAATAAAAACTACACAGAAGCATTGTGCGAAACTTCTTTCTGTTCTGTGCACTCAACTAACAGAGTTGAAACCAACTGTTGATAGAGCAGTTCTGAAACACTCTTTCTGTGGAAACGGCAGGTGGACATTTGTAGAGCAAAGGGGCATATAGTGGAAAAAGGAGAATCTTCTAATAAAAACTACACAGCAGCATTCTACGAAACGTCTTTCTGTTCTGTGCATTCAATTAAAAGAGTTGAACCTTACTTTTGATTGAGCAGTTGTGAAACGCTCTTTCTGTAGAAACTGCAAGTGGACTTTCCGAGCGCTAAGTGGACTATAGTGGAATAAGATGTATCTTCAAATTAAAACTACAGAGAAGCATTGTGCAAAACTTCTTTAAGTTCTGTACATTCAAGTAAAGGAGTTAAAGCTTACTTTTGATTGAGCAGTTCTGAAACATTCTTTCTGTAGAAACTGCAAGCGGATATTCGGACCCTAAGGGGCCAACAGTGTAAAAAGGAATATGTTCAAATAAAAACTACACAGAAGCATTGTGCGAAACTACTTTCTGTTCTGTGCACTCAACTAACAGAGTTGAAATATACTGTTGTTTTAGCAGTTCTGAAACACTCTTTCTGTTGAAACTGCAAGTGGACAATCGTAGAGCAAAGGGGCATATAGTGGAAAAAGGAGAATCTTCCAATAATAACTACACAGCAGCATTCTGCGAAACTTCTTTCTGTTCTGTGCATTCAACTAACAGAGTTTAACCTTAATTTTGATTGAGCTGTTCTGAAACACTCTTTCTGTAGAAACTGCAAGTGGACCTTCCGAGCGCTAAGTGGGCTATAGTGGAAAAAGGAATATCCTCAAATAAATACTACACAGAAGCATTCTTTGAAACTTCTTTCTGTTCTGTGCATTCAACTAACAGAGTTTAACCTTACATTTGATTGAGCTGTTCTGAAACACTCTTTCTGTAGTAACTGCAGCTGGAGAGTCAGAGTGCGAAGAGGCCTATAGTGGAAAAAGTAATATCTTCAAATAAAACTACACAGAAGCATTGTGCGAAACTACTTTCTGTTCTGTGCACTCAACTAACAGAGTTGAAGTATACTGTTGTTTGAGCAGTTCTGAAACACTCTTTCTGTTGAAACTGCAAGTGGACAATCTTAGAGCAAAGGGGCATATAGTGGAAAAAGGAGAATCTTCCAATAATAACTACACAGCAGCATTCTGCGAAACTTCTTTCTGTTCTGTGCATTCAATAAACAGAGTTGAACCTTACTTTTGATTGAGCAGTTCTGAAACGCTGTTTCTGTATAAACTGCAAGTGGACATTCGGAGCGCTAAGGGGCCTATAGTGGAAAAAGGAATATCCTCAAATAAATACTACACAGAAGCATTCTGTGAAACTTCTTTCTGTTCTGTGCATTCAACTAACAGAGTTTAACCTTACATTTGATTGAGCTGTTCTGAAAAACTCTTTCTGTAGTAACTGCAGCTGGAGAGTCAGAGCGCCAAGAGGCCTATAGTGGAAAAAGAAATATCTTCAAATAAAATTAAACAGAAGCATTCTGCGAAGCTCCTTTCCGTTCTATGCATTCAACTAACAGAGTTTAACCTTAATTTTGATTGAGCTGTTCTGAAACACTCTTTCTGTAGAAACTGCAATTGGGCATTCAGAGAGCTAACGGGCCTACAGTGGAAAAAGGAATATCTTCAAGTAAAAACTATACAGAAGCATTCTGAGAAACTTCTTTCTGTTCTGCGCATTCAAATAACAGAGTTTAACCTTACTTTTGATTGAGCTGTTCTGAAATACTCTTTCTGTAATAACTGCAATTGGAGATTCAGAGCACTAAGGGGCATATAGGGGAAAAAGGAATATCTTCCAACAAAACTACACAGGAGCAGTCTGCGAAACTTCTTTCTGTTCTGTGCATTCAAGTAACAGTGTTTCACATTAATTTTGATTGAGCTGTTCTGAAACACTGTTTCTGTAGAAACTGCAAGTGGACATATGGAGCGCTAAGTGGCCTATAGTGGAAAAAGGTATATCTGCAAATTATAACTACACAGAAGCATTGTGCAAAACTTCTTTATGTTCTGTACATTCAACTAAAGGAGTTAAAGCTTACTTTTGATTTAGCAGTTCGGAAACATTCTTTCTGTAGATACTGCAAGTGGACATTCGAAGCGCTAAGGGGGCTATAGTGTTAAAAGGAAAATCTTCAAATAAAAACTACATGGAAGCATTGTGCGAAACTACTTTCTGTTCTGTGCATTCAACTAACAGAGTTGAAACCTACTTTTGATTGAGCAGTTCTGAAACATTCTTTCTGTAGAAACTGCAAGTGGATATTCGGACCCCTAAGGGGCCAACAGTGTAAAAGAAATATGTTCCAATAAAAACTACACAGAAGCATTGTGCGAAACTTCTTTCTGTTCTGTGCATTCAAGTAACAGTGTTTAACACTAATTTTGATTGTGCTGTTCTGAAACACTCTTTCTGTAGAAACTGCAAGTGGACATACGGAGTGCTAAGCGGCCTATAGTGGAAAAAGGGATATCTTCAAATAAAAACTACACAGAAGCATTGTGCCAAATTACTTTCTGTTCTGTGCATTCAACTAAGAGCGTTGAACACTATATTTGATTGAGCAGTTCTGAAACTCTCTTTCTGTAGGAAGTGCAAGTCGACATTCGGAGCACTAAGTGGCCTGTACTGGAGAAAGTAACATCTTCAAATACAAAGAAAACAGAAGCATTCTGGGAAAATTCTTTCGGTTCTGTGCATTCAACTAACGGAGTTGAAGTTTACCTTTGATTCAGCAGCTCTGAAACACTCTTTCTGTAGAAACTGCAAGTGGACATTCCTAGCGCTAAAGGGCCTATAGTGGAAAAAGGAATATCCTCAAATTAACAACTACACAGAAGCATTCTGCGAAACTTCTTTCTGTTCTGTGCATTCAACTAACGGAGTTGAAGTTTACCTTTGAGTCAGCAGCTCTGAAACACTCTTTCTGTAGAAACTGCAAGTGGACATCCCTAGCGCTAAGGGACCTATAGTGGAAAAAGGCGTATCCTCAAATAAAAAGTACACAGAATCATTCTGTGAAACATCGTTCTGTTCTGTGCATTCAACTAACAGAGTTTAAATTTAATTTTGATTGAGCTGTTCTGAAACACCCTTTCTGTAGAAACTGCAAGTGGACATTCCGAGCGCTAAGTGGCCTATAGTGGAAAAACATATATATCTGCAAATTAAAACTACACAGAAGCATTGTGCAAAACTTCTTTATGTTCTGTACATTCAACTAAAGGAGTTAAAGCTTACTTTTGATTAAGCAGTTCGGAAACATTCTTTTTGTAGAAACTGCAAGTGGACATTCGAAGCGCTAAGGGGGCTATAGTGTTGAAAGGAACATCTTCAAATAAAAACTACACGGAAGCATTGTGCGAAGCTACTTTCTGTTCTGTGCATTCAACTAACAGAGTTGAAACCTACTTTTGATTGAGCAGTTCTGAAACATTCTTTCTGTAGAAACTACAAGTGGACATTCAGAGAGCTAAGGGGCCTACAGTGGCAAAAGGAATATCTTCAAATAAAAACTACACAGAAGCATTCTGCGAAACTTCTTTCTGTTCTGTGCACTCAACTAACAGAGTTGAAACATACTGTTGATAGAGCAGTTCTGAAACACTCTTTCTGTGGAAACTGCAGGTGGACATTCGTAGAGCAAAGGGGCATATAGTGGAAAAAGGAGAATCTTCCGATAAAAACTACACAGCAGCATTCTGCGAAACTTCTTTCTGTTCTGTGCTTTCAATTAAAAGAGTTGAACCTTACTTTTGATTGAGCAGTTCTGAAACGCTCTTTCTGTAGAAACTGCAAGTGGACATTCGGAGCGCTAAGGGGCCTATAGTGGAAAAAGTAATATCCTCAAATAAACACTACACAGAAGCATTCTGCGAAACTTCTTTCTGTTCTGTGCATTCAATTAAAAGAGTTGAACCTTACTTTTGATTGAGCAGTTCTGAAACGCTCTTTCTGTAGAAACTGCAGGTGGACATTCGGAGCACTAAGGGGCCTATAGTGGAAAAAGGAATATCCTCAAATAAATACTACACAGAAGCATTCTGTGAAACTTCTTTCTGTTCTGTGCATTCAACAAACAGAGTTTAACCTTACATTTGATTGAGCAGTTCTGAAACGCTCTTTCTGTAGAAACCGCAAGTGGACCTTCCGAGCGCTAAGTGGGCTATAGTGGAAAAAGATGTATCTTCAAATTAAAACTACAGAGAAGCTTTGTGCAAAACTTCTTTAAGTTCTGTACATTCAAGTAAAGGAGTTAAAGCTTACTTTTGATTGAGCAGTTCTGAAATATTCTTTCTGTAGAAACTGCAAGTGGATATTCGGACCCCTAAGGGGCCAACAGTGGAAAAAGGAATATGTTCAAATAAAAACTACACAGAAGCATTGTGCGAAACTACTTTCTGTTCTGTGCACTCAACTAACAGAGTTGAAGCATACTGCCGATTGAGCAGTTCTGAAACACTCTTTCTGTAGAAACTGCAAGTGGACATTCAGAGAGCTAACGGGCCTACAGTGGAAAAAGGAATATCTTCAAGTAAAAACTATACAGAAGCATTCTGAGAAACTTCTTTCTGTTCTGTGCATTCAAATAACAGAGTTTAATCTTGCTTTTGATTGAGCTGTTCTGAAACACTCTTTCTGTAGTAACTGCAATTGGAGATTCGGAGCACTAAGGGGCGCATAGTGGAAAAAGGTGTATCTTCAAACACAACTACACAAAAGCAGTCTGCGTAACTTCTTTCTGTTCCGTGCATTCAACTAACAGTGTTTAACATTAATTTTGAGCTGTTCTGAAAGACTCTTTCTGTAGAAACTGCAAGTGGACATACGGAGCGCTAAGCGGCCTATAGTGGAAAAAGGGATATCTTCAAATAAAAACTACACAGAAGCATTGTGCCAAATTACTTTCTGTTCTGTGCATTCAACTAAGAGCGTTGAACACTCTATTTGATTGAGCAGTTCTGAAACTCTCTTTCTGTAGGAAGTGCAAGTCGACATTCGGAGCACTAAGGGGCCTGTGCTGGAGAAAGTAACATCTTCAAATACAAAGAAAACAGAAGCATTCTGGGAAACTTCTTTCTGTTCTGTGCATTCAACTAACGGAGTTGAAGTTTACCTTTGATTCAGCAGCTCTGAAACACTCTTTCTATAGAAACTGCAAGTGGACATTCCTAGTGCTAAAGGGCCTATAGTGGAAAAAGGAATCTCCTCAAATTAACAACTACACAGAAGCATTCTGCGAAACTTCTTTCTGTTCTGTGCATTCAACTAACGGAGTTGAAGTTTACCTTTGAGTCAGCAGCTCTGAAACACTCTTTCTGTAGAAACTGCTAGTGGACATTCCTAGAGCTAAGGGGCCTATAGTGGAAAAAGGAATATCCTCAAATAAAAACTACACAGAATCATTCTGTGAAACTTCTCTCTGTTCTGTGCATACAACTAACAGAGTTTAACCTTAATTTAATTGATCTGTTCTGAAACACTCTTTCTGTAGAAACTGCAAGTGGACATTCCGAGCGCTAAGTGGCCCATAGTGGAAAAAGGAATATCCTCAAATTAACAACTACACAGAAGCATTCTGCGAAACTTCTTTCTGTTCTGTGCATTCAACTAACGGAGTTGAAGTTTACCTTTGAGTCAGCAGCTCTGAAACACTCTTTCTGTAGAAACTGCAAGTGGACATTCCTAGCGCTAAGGGACCTATAGTGGAAAAAGGAATATCCTCAAATAAAATCTACACAGAATCATTCTGTGAAACATCGTTCTGTTCTGTGCATTCAACTAACAGAGTTTAAACTTAATTTTGATTGAGCAGTTCGGAAACAATCTTTCTGTAGAAACTGCAAGTGGACATTCCGAGCGCTAAGTGGCCTATAGTGGAAAAAGATATATCTGCAAATTAAAACTACACAGAAGCATTGCGCAAAACTTCTTTATGTTCTGTACATTCAACTAAAGGAGTTAAAGCTTACTTTTAATTTAGTAGTTCGGAAACATTCTTTCTGTAGGAACTGCAAGTGGACATTCGAAGCGCTATGGGGGCTATAGTGTTAAAAGGAACATCTTCAAATAAAAACTACACGGAAGCATTGTGCGAAACTACTTTCTGTTCTGTGCATTCAACTAACAGAGTTGAAACATACTTTTGATTGAGGAGTTCTGAAACATTCTTTCGGTAGAAACTACAAGTGGACATTCAGAGAGCTAAGGGGCCTACAGTGGCAAAAGTAATATCTTCAAATAAAAACTACACAGAAGCATTCTGCGAAACTTCTTTCTGTTCTGCGCACTCAACTAACAGAGTTGAAACATACTGTTGATAGAGCAGTTCTGAAACACTCTTTCTGTGGAAACTGCAGGTGGACATTCGTAGAGCAAAGGGGCATATAGTGGAAAAAGGAGAATCTTCCGATAAAAACTACACAGCAGCATTCTGCGAAACTTCTTTGTGTTCTGTGCATTCAATTAAAAGAGTTGAACCTTACTTTTGATTGAGCAGTTCTGAAACGCTCTTTCTGTAGAAACTGCAAGTGGACATTCGGAGCGCTAAGGGGCCTATAGTGGAAAAAGGAATATCCTCAAATAAATACTACACAGAAGCATTCTGTGAAACTTCTTTCTGTTCTGTGCATTCAACAAACAGAGTTTAACCTTACATTTGATTGAGCTGTTCTGAAACACTCTTTCTGTAGTAACTGCAGCTGGAGAGTGAGAGTGCCAAGAGGCCTATAGTGGAAAAAGTAATATCTTCAAATAAAACTACACAGAAGCATTCTGCGAAGCTTCTTTCTGTTCTGTGCGTTCAACTAACAGAGTTTAACCTTAATTTTGATTGAGCTGTTCTGAAACACTCCTTCTGTAGAAACTGCAAGTGGACCTTCCGAGCGCTAAGTGGGCTATAGTGGAAAAAGTTGTATCTTCAAATTAAAACTACACAGAAGCATTGTGCAAAACTTCTTTATGTTCTGTACATTCAAGTAAAAAAGTTAAAGCTTACTTTTGATTGAGCAGTTCTGAAACATTCTTTCTGTAGGAACTGCAAGTGGATATTCGGACCCCGAAGGGGCCAACAGTGTAAAAAGGAATATGTTCAAATAAAAACTACACAGAAGCATTGTGCGAAACTACTTTCTGTTCTGTGCAGTTAACTAAGAGAGTTGAAGCATACTGCCGATTGAGCAGTTCTGAAACACTCTTTCTGTAGAAACGGCAAGTGGGCATTCAGAGAGCTAACAGGCCTACAGTGGAAAAAGGAATATCTTCAAGTAAAAAGTATACAGAAGCATTCTGAGAAACTTCTTTCTGTTCTGTGCATTCAAATAACAGAGTTTAACCTTACTTTTGATTGAGCTGTTCTGAAACACTCTTTCTGTAATAACTGCAATTGGAGATTCGGAGCACTAAGGGTCATATAGGGGAAAAAGGAATATCTTCCAAGAAAACTACACAGGAGCAGTCTGCGAAACTTCTTTCTGTTCTGTGCATTCAAGTAACAGTGTTTAACACTAATTTTGATTGAGCTGTTCTGAAACACTCTTTCTGTAGAAACTGCAAGTGGACATACGGAGCGCTAAGCGGCCTATAGTGGGAAACGGGATATCTTCAAATAAAAACTACACAGAAGCATTGTGCCAAATTACTTTCTGTTCTGTGCATTCAACTAAGAGCGTTGAACACTATATTTGATTGAGCAGTTCTGAAACTCTCTTTCTGTAGGAAGTGCAAGTCGAAATTCGGAGCATTAAGGGGCCTGTACTGGAGAAAGTAACATCTTCAAATACAAAGAAAACAGAAGCATTCTGGGAAACTTCTTTCTGTTCTGTGCATTCAACTAACGGAGTTGAAGTTTACCTTTGATTCAGCAGCTCTGAAACACTCTTTCTGTAGAAACTGCAAGTGGACATTCCTAGTGCTAAAGGGCCTATAGTGGAAAAAGGAATCTCCTCAAATTAACAACTACACAGAAGAATTCTGCGAAACTTCTTTCTGTTCTGTGCATTCAACTAACGGAGTTTAAGTTTACCTTTGAGTCAGCAGCTCTGAAACACTCTTTCTGTAGAAACTGCAAGTGGACATCCCTAGCGCTAAGGGACCTATAGTGGGAAAAGGAATATCCTCAAATAAAAACTACACAGAATCATTCTGTGAAACATCGTTCTGTTCTGTGCATTCAACTAACAGAGTTTAAACTTAGTTTTGATTGAGCTGTTCTGAAACACCCTTTCTGTAGAAACTGCAAGTGGACGTTCCGAGCGCTAAGTGGCCTATAGTGGAAAAACATGTATCTGCAAATTAAAACTACACAGAAGCATTGTGCAAAACTTCTTTATGTTCTGTACATTCAACTAAAGGATTTAAAGCTTAATTTTGATTAAGCAGTTCGGAAACATTCTTTTTGTAGAAACTGCAAGTGGACATTCGAAGCGCTAAGGGGGCTATATTGTTAAAAGGAACATCTTCAAATAAAAACTACACGGAAGCATTGTGCGAAACTACTTTCTGTTCTGTGCATTCAATTAATAGAGTTGAAACCTACTTTTGATTGAACAGTTCTGAAACATTCTTTCTGTAGAAACTACAAGTGGACATTCAGAGAGCTAAGGGGCCTACAGTGGCAAAAGGAATATCTTCAAATAAAAACTACACAGAAGCATTCTGCGAAACTTCTTTCTGTTCTGTGTACTCAACTAACAGAGGTGAAACATACTGTTGATAGAGCAGTTCTGAAACACTCTTTCTGTGGAAACTGCAAGTGGACATTCGTAGAGCAAAGGGGCATATAGTGGAAAAAGGAGAATCTTCCAATAAAAACTACACAGCAGCATTCTGCGAAACTTCTTTCTGTTCTTTGCATTCAATTAAAAGAGTTGAACCTTATTTTTGATTGAGCAGTTCTGAAACGCTCTTTCTGTAGAAACTGCAATTGGACCTTCAGAGCGCTAAGTGGGTTATAGTTGAAAAAGGTGTATCTTCAAATTAAAACTACAGAGAAGCATTGTGCAAAACTTCTTTAAGTTCTGTACATTCAAGTAAAGGAGTTAAAGCTTACTTTTGATTGAGCAGTTCTGAAACATTCTTTCTGTAGAAACTGCAAGTGGATATTCGGACCCCTAAGGGGCCAACAGTGGAAAAAGAGATATGTTCAAAAAAAAACTACACAGAAGTATTGTGCGAAATTACTTTCTGTTCTGTGCACTCAACTAACAGAGTTGAAGCATACTGCCGATTGAGCAGTTCTGAAACACACTTTCTGTAGAAACTGCAAGTGGACATTCAGAGAGCTAACGGGCCTACAGTGGAAAAAGGAATATCTTCAAGTAAAAACTATACAGAAGCATTCTGAGAAACTTTTTTCTGTTCTGTGCATTCAAATAACAGAGTTTAATCTTACTTTTGTTGAGCTGTTCTGAAACACTCTTTCTGTAGTAACTGCAATTGGAGATTCGGAGCACTAAGGGGCATATAGTGGAAAAAGGTATATCTTCAAACAAAACTACACAGAAGCAGTCTGCCTAACTTCTTTCTGTTCCGTGCATTCAACTAACAGTGTTTAACATTAATTTTGAGCTGTTCTGAAACACTCTTTCTGTAGAAACTGCAAGTGGACATACGGAGCGCTAAGGGGCCTATAGTGGAAAAAGGGATATCTTCAAATAAAAACTACACAGAAGAATTGTGCCAAATTACTTTCTGTTCTGTGAATTCAACTAAGAGCGTTGAACGCTACTTTTGATTGAGCAGTTCTGAAACTCTCTTTCTGTAGGAAGTGCAAGTCGACATTCGGAGCACTAAGGGGCCTTTACTGGAGAAAGTAACATCTTCAAATAAAAAGTAAGCAGAAGCATTCTGCGAAACTTCTTTCTGTTCTGTGCATTTAACTAACGGAGTTGAACTTTACCTTTGATTCAGCAGCTCTGAAACCCTCTTTCTGTAGAAACTGCTAGTGGACATTCCTAGCGCTAAGGGGCCTATAGTGGAAAAAGGAATATCCTCAAATAAAAACTACACAGAATCATTCTGTGAAACTTCTTTCTGTTCTTTGCATACAACTAACAGAGTTTAACCTTAATTTTGATTGATCTGTTCTGAAACACTCTTTCTGTAGAAACTGCAAGTGGACATTCCGAGCGCTAAGTGGCCCATAGTGGAAAAAGGAATATCCTCAAATTAACAACTACACAGAAGCATTCTGCGAAACTTCTTTCTGTTCTGTGCATTCAACTAACGGAGTTGAAGTTTACCTTTGAGTCAGCAGCTCTGAAACACTCTTTCTGTAGAAACTGCAAGTGGACATTCCTAGCGCTAAGGGACCTATAGTGGAAAAAGGAATATCCTCAAATAAAAACTACACAGAATCATTCTGTGAAACATCGTTCTGTTCGGTGCATTCAACTAACAGAGTTTAAACTTAATTTTGATTGAGCTGTTCTGAAACACTCTTTCTGTAGAAACTGCAAGTGGACATTCCGAGCGCTAAGGGGCCTATAGTGGAAAAAGATATATCTGCAAATTAAAACTACACAGAAGCATTGTGCAAAACTTCTTTATGTTCTGTACATTCAACTAAAGGAGTTAAAGCTTACTTTTAATTTAGCAGTTCGGAAACATTCTTTCTGTAGAAACTGCAAGTGGACATTCGAAGCGCCAATGGGGCTATAGTGTTAAAAGGAACATCTTCAAATAAAAACTACACGGAAGCATTGTGCGAAACTACTTTCTGTTCTGTGCATTCAACTAACAGAGTTGAAACCTACTTTTGATTGAGCAGTTCTGAAACATAATTTCTGTAGAAACTACAAGTGGACATTCAGAGAGCTAAGGGGCCTACAGTGGCAAAAGGAATATCTTCAAATAAAAAGTACACAGAAGCATTCTGCGAAACTTCTTTCTGTTCTGTGCACTCAACTAACAGAGTTGAAACGTACTGTTGATAGAGCAGTTCTGAAACACTATTTCTGTGGAAACTGCAGGTGGACATTCGTAGAGCAAAGGGGCATATAGTGGCAAAAGGAGAATCTTCCGATAAAAACTACATAGCAGCATTCTGCGAAACTTCTTTCTGTTCTGTGCATTCAATTAAAAGAGTTGAACCTTACTTTTGATTGAGCAGTTCTGAAACGCTCTTTCTGTAGAAACTGCAATTGGACATTCGGAGCGCTAAGGGGCCTATAGTGGAAAAAGGAATATCTTCAAGTAAAAACTATACAGAAGCATTCTGAGAAACTTCTTTCTGTTCTGTGCATTCAAATAACAGAGTTTAACCTTACTTTTGATTGAGCTGTTCTGAAACACTCTTTCTGTAATAACTGCAATTGGATATTCGGAGCTCTAAGGGGCATATAGGGGAAAAAGTAATATCTTCCAACAAAACTACACAGGAGCAGTCTGCGAAACTTCTTTCTGTTCTGTGCATTCAAGTAACAGTGTTTAAAACTAATTTTGATTGTGCTGTTCTGAAACACTCTTTCTGTAGAAACTGCAAGTGGACATACGGAGCGCTAAGCGGCCTATAGTGGAAAATGGGATAACTTCAAATAAAAACTACACAGAAGCATTGTGCCAAATTATTTTCTGTTCTGTGCATTCAACTAAGAGCGTTGAACACTATATTTGATTGAGCAGTTCTGAAACTCTCTTTCTGTAGGAAGTGCAAGTCGACATTCGGAGCACTAAGGGGCCTGTACTGGAGAAAGTAACATCTTCAAATACAAAGAAAACAGAAGCATTCTGGGAAACTTCTTTCTGTTCTGTGCATTCAACTAACGGAGCTGAAGTTTACCTTTGATTCAGCAGCTCTGAAACACTCTTTCTGTAGAAACTGCAAGTGGACATTCCTAGTGCTAAAGGGCCTATAGTGGAAAAAGGAATATCCTCAAATTAACAACTACACAGAAGCATTCTGCGAAACTTCTTTCTGTTCTGTGCATTCTACTAACGGAGTTGAAGTTTACCTTTGAGTCAGCAGCTCTGAAACACTCTTTCTGTAGAAACTGCAAGTGGACATCCCTAGCGCTAAGGGACCTATAGTGGAAAAAGGAGTATCCTCAAATAAAAACTACACAGAATCATTCTGTGAAACATCGTTCTGTTCTGTGCATTCAACTAACAGAGTTTAAACTTAATTTTGATTGAGCTGTTCTGAAACACCCTTTCTGTAGAAAATGCAAGTGGACATTCCGAGCTCTAAGTGGCCTATAGTGGAAAAAGATATATCTGCAAATTAAAACTACACAGAAGCATTGTGCAAAACTTCTTTATGTTCTGTACATTCAACTAAAGGAGTTAAAGCTTACTTTTGATTAAGCAGTTCGGAAACATTCTTTTTGTAGAAACTGCAAGTGGACATTCGAAGCACTAAGGGAGCTATAGTGTTAAAAGGAACATCTTCAAATAAAAACTACATGGAAGCATTGTGCGAAACTACTTTCTGTTCTGTGCACTCAACTAACAGAGTTGAAACCTACTTTTGATTGAGCAGTTCTGAAACATTCTTTCTGTAGAAACTACAAGTGGACATTCAGAGAGCTAAGGGGCCTACAGTGGCAAAAGTAATATCTTCAAATAAAAACTACACAGAAGCATTCTGCGAAACTTCTTTCTGTTCTGTGCATTCAACTAACAGAGTTTAACCTTAATTTTGATTGATCTGTTCTGAAACACTCTTTCTGTAGAAACTGCAAGTGGACATTCTGAGCGCTAAGAGGCCTATAGTGGAAAAAGATATATCTACATATTAAAACTACACAGAAGCATTGTGCAAAACTTCTTTATGTTCTGTACATTCAACTAAAGGGGTTAAAGCTTACTTTTGATTTAGCAGATCGGAAACATTCTTTCTGTAGAAACTGCAAGTGGATATTCGGAGCGTTAAGGGGGCTATAGTGGACAAAGGAACATCTACAAATAAAAACTACACGGAAGCATTTGCGAAACTACTTTCTGTTCTGTACATTCAACTAACAGAATTGAAATATACTGTTGTTTGAGCAGTTCTGAAACACTCTTTCTGTTGAAACTGCAAGTGGACAATCGTAGAGCAAAGGGGCATATAGTGGCAAAAGGAGAATCTTCCAATAATAACTACACAGCAGCATTCTGCGAAACATCTTTCTGTTCTGTGCATTCAATTAACAGAGTTGAACCTTACTTTTGATTGAGCAGTTCTGAAACGCTGTTTCTGTAGAAACTGCAAGTGGACATTCGGAGCGCTAAGGGGCCTATAGTGGAAAAAGGAATATCCTCAAATAAATACTACACAGAAGCATTCTGTGAAACTTCTTTCTGTTCTGTGCATTCAACTAACAGAGTTTAACCTTACATTTGATTGAGCTGTTCTGAAACACTCTTTCTGTAGTAACTGCAGCTGGAGATTCAGAGCGCCAAGAGGCCTATAGTGGAAAAAGTTATATCTTCAAATAAAACTACACAGAAGCACTCTGCGCAGCTTCTTTCTGTTCTGTGCATTCAACTAACAGAGTTTAACCTTAATTTTGATTGAGCTGTTCTGAAACACTCTTTCTGTAGAAACTGCAAGTGGACCTTCCGAGCGCTAAGTGGGCTATAGTGGAAAAAGATGTATCTTCAAATTAAAACTACACAGAAACATTGTGCAAAATTTCTTTATGTTCTGTACATTCAAGTAAAGGAGTTAAAGCTTACTTTTGATTGAGCAGTTCTGAAACATTCTTTCTGTAGAAACTGCAAGTGGATATTCGGACCCCTAAGGGGCCAACAGTGTAAAAAGGAATATGTTCAAATAAAAACTACACAGAAGCATTGTGCAAAACTACTTTCTGTTCTGTTCCCTTAACTAACAGAGTTGAAGCATACTGCCGATTGAGAGGTTCTGAAACACTCTTTCTGTAGAAACAGCAAGTGGGCATTCAGAGAGCTAACGGGCCTACAGTGGAAAAAGGAATATCTTCAAGTAAAAACTATACAGAAGCATTATGAGAAACTTCTTTCTGTTCTGTGCATTCAAATAACAGAGTTTAACCTTACTTTTGATTGAGCTGTTCTGAAACACTCTTTCTGTAATAACTGCAATTGGAGATTCGGAGCACTAAGGGTCATATTGTGGAAAAATTAATATCTTCCAACAAAACTACACAAGAGCAGTCTGTGAAACTTCTTTCTGTTCTGTGCATTCAAGTAACAGTGTTTAACACTAATTTTGATTGAGCTGTTCTGAAACACTCTTTCTGTAGAAACTGCAAGTGGACATACGGAGCGCTAAGCGGCCTATAGTGGAAAAAGGGATATCTTCAAATAAAAACTACACAGAAGCATTGTGCCAAATTACCTTCTGTTCTGTGCATTCAACTAAGAGCGTTGAACACTATATTTGATTGAGCAGTTCTGAAACTCTCTTTCTGTAGGAAGTGCAAGTCGACATTCGGAGCACTAAGGGGACTGTACTGGAGAAAGTATCATCTTCAAATACAAAGTAAACAGAAGCATTCTGGGAAGCTTCTTTCTGTTCTGTGCATTCAACTAACGGAGTTGAAGTTTACCTTTTATTCAGGCGCTCTGAAACCCTCTTTCTGTAGAAACTGCAAGTGGACATTCCTAGCGCTAAAGGGCCTATAGTGGAAAAAGGATATCCTCAAATAAAAACTACACAGAATCATTCTGTGAAACTTCTTTCTGTTCTGTGCATTCAACTAACAGAGTTTAACCTTAATTTTGATTGATCTGTTCTGAAACACTCTTTCTGTAGAAACTGCAAGTGGACATTCCGAGCGCTAAGTGGCCTATAGTGGAAAAAGATTTATCTACAAAATAAAACTACACAGAAGCATTGTGCAAAACTTCTTTATGTTCTGTACATTCAACTAAAGGAGTTAAAGCTTACTTTTGATTTAGCAGTTCGGAAACATTCTTTCTGTAGAAACTGCAAGTGGACATTCGGAGCGCTAAGGGGGCTATAGTGGACAAAGGAACATCTTCACATAAAAACTACACGGAAGCATTGTGCGAAACTTATTTCTGTTCTGTGCATTCAACTAACAGAGTTGAAGTTTCCTTTGATTCAGCAGCTCTCAAACACTCTTTCTGTGGAAACCGCAAGTGGACATTCCTAGCGCTAAGGGACCTATAGTGGAAAAAGGAATCTCCTCAAATAAAAACTACACAGAATCATTCTGTGAAACATCGTTCTGTTCTGTGCATTCAACTAACAGAGTTTAAAGATAATTTTGATTGAGCTGTTCTGAAACACTCTTTCTGTAGAAACTGCAAGTGGACATTCCGAGCGCTAAGAGCCTATAGTAGAAAAAGATATATCTGCAAATTAAAAATACACAGAAGCATTGTGCAAAACTACTTTATGTTCTGTACATTCAACTAAAGGAGTTAAAGCTTACTTTTGATTTACCAGTTCGGAAACATTCTTTCTGTAGAAACTGCAAGTGGACATTCGAAGCGCTAAGGGGGCTATAGTGTTAAAAGGAACGTCTTCAAAGAAAAACTACATGGAAGCATTGTGCGAAACTACTTTCTGTTCTGTGCATTCAACTAACAGAGTTGAAACCTACATTTGTTTGAGCAGTTCTGAAACATTCTTTCTGTAGAAACTACAAGTGGACATTCAGAGAGCTAAGGGGCCTACAGTGGCAAAAGGTATATCTTCAAATAAAAATTACACAGAAGCATTCTGCGAAACTTCTTTCTGTTCTGTGCACTCAACTAACAGAGTTGAAGCATACTGCCGATTGAGCAGTTCTGAAGCACTCTTTCTGTAGAAACTGCTAGTGGACATTCAGAGAGCTAACGGGCCTACAGTGGAAAAAGGAATATCTTCAAATAAAAACTATACGGAAGCATTCTGAGAAACTTCTTTCTGTTCTGTGCATTCAAATAAAAGAGTTTAATCTTACTTTTGATTGAGCTGTTCTGAAACACTCTTTCTGTAGTTACTGCAATTGGAGATTCGGAGCACTAAGGGGCATATAGTGGAAAAAGTTATATCTTCAAACAAAACTACACAGAAGCAGTCTGCGTAACTACTTTCTGTTCCATGCATTCAACTAACAGTGTTTAACATTAATTTTGAGCTGTTCTGAAACACTCTTTATGTAGAAACTGCAAGTGGACATACGGAGCGCTAAGGGGCCTATAGTGGAAAAATGGATATCTTCAAATGAAAACTACACAGAAGCATTGTCTCAAATTACTTTCTGTTCTGTGCATTCAACTAAGAGCGTTGAACACTACTTTTGATTGAGCAGTTCTGAAACTCTCTTTCTGTAGAAAGTGCAAGTCGACATTCGGAGCACTAAGGGGCCTGTACTGGAGAAAGTAACATCTTCAAATAAAAAGTAAACAGAAGCATTCTGCGAAACTTCTTCCTGTTCTGTGCATTTAACTAATGGAGTTGAACTTTACCTTTGATTCAGCAGCTCTGAAACCCTCTTTCTGTAGAAACTGCTAGTGGACATTCCTAGCGCTAAGGGGCCTATAGTGGAAAAAGGAATATCCTCAAATAAAAACTACACAGAATCATTCTGTGAAACTCATTTCTGTTCTGTGCATTCAACCAACAGTGTTTAACCTTAATTTTGATTGATCTGTTCTGAAACACTCTTTCTGTAGAAACTGCAAGTGGACATTCTGAGCGCTAAGTGGCCTATAGTGGAAAAAGTTATATCTACAAATTAAAACTACAGAGAAGCATTGTGCAAAACTTCTTTATGTTCTGTACATTCAAATAAAGGAGTTAAAGCTTACTTTTGATTTAGCAGTTTGGAAACATTCTTTCTGTAGAATCAGCAATTGGACATTCGGAGCGCTAAGGGGTCTATAGTGGACAAAGGAACATCTTCAAATAAAAACTAAACGGAAGCATTGTGCGAAACTAATTTCTGTTCTGTGCATTCAACTAACAGAGTTGAAGTTTACCTTTGAGTCAGCAGCTCTGAAACACTCTTTCTGTAGAAACTGCTAGTGGACATTCCTAGCGCTAAGGGGCCTACAGTGGAAAAAGGAATACCCTAAAATAAAAACTACACAGAATCATTCTGTGAAACTTCTTTCTGTTCTGTGCATTCAACTAACAGAGTTTAACCTTAATTTTGATTGATCTGTTCAGAAACACTCTTTCTGTAGAAACTGCAAGTGGACATTCCGAGTGCTAAGTGGCCTAGAGTGGAAAACGATATATCTGCCAATTAAAACTACACAGAAGCGTTGTGCAAAACTTCTTTATGTTCTGTACATTCAACTAAAGGAGTTAAAGCTTACTTTTGATTTAGCAGTTCGGAAATATTCTTTCTGTAGAAACTGCAAGTGGACATTCGAAGCGCTAAGGGGGCTATAGTGTTAAAAGGAACATCTTCAAATAAAAACTACACGGAAGCATTGTGCGAAACTACTTTCTGTTCTGTGCATTCAACTAACAGAGTTGAAACCTACTTTAGATTTAGCAGTTCTGAAACATTCTTTCTGTAGAAACTACAAGTTTACATTCAGAGAGCGAAGGGGCCTACAGTGGCAACAGGAATATCTTCAAATAAAAACTACACAGAAGCATTCTGCGAAACTTCTTTCTGTTCTGTGCACTCAAATAACAGAGTTGAAACATACTGTTGATAGAGCCGTTCTGAAACACTCTTTCTGTGGAAACTGCAGGTGGACATTAGTAGAGCAAAGGGACATACAGTGGAAAAAGGAGAATCTTCCAATAAA
This sequence comes from Symphalangus syndactylus, assembly GCF_028878055.3. Classification (NCBI taxonomy): domain Eukaryota; kingdom Metazoa; phylum Chordata; class Mammalia; order Primates; family Hylobatidae; genus Symphalangus; species Symphalangus syndactylus. The sequence continues at coordinate 51,155,690 of NC_072440.2, forward strand.
AACTACACAGCAGCATTCTGCGAAACTTCTTTCTTTTCTGTGCATTCAATTAAAAGAGTTGAACCTTACTTTTGATTGAGCAATTCTGAAACGCTCTTTCTGTAGAAGCTGCAATTGGACCTTCCGAACGCCAAGTGGGCTATAGTGGAACAAGATGTATCTTCAAATTAAAACTACACAGAAGCATTGTGCAAAACTTCTTTAAGTTCTGTACATTCAAGTAAAGGAGTTAAATCTTACTTTCGATTGAGCAGTTCTGAAACATTCTTTCTGTAGAAACTGCAAGTGGATATTCCGACCCCTAAGGGGCCAGCAGTGGAAAAAGGAATATGTTCAAATAAAAACTACACAGAAGCATTGTGCGAAACTACTTTCTGTTCTGTGCACTCAACTACCAGAGTTGAAGCATACTGCCGATTGAGCAGTTCTGAAACACTCTTTCTGTAGAAACTGCTAGTGGACATTCAGAGAGTTAACGGGCCTACAGTGGAAAAAGGAATATCTTCCATTAAGAACTATACAGAAGCATTCTGAGAAACTTCTTACTGTTCTGTGCATTCAAATAACAGAGTTTAACCTTACTTTTGATTGAGCTGTTCTGAAACACTCTTTCTGTAATAACTGCAATTGGAGATTCGGAGCACTAAGGGGCATATAGGGGAAAAAGGACTATCTTCCAACAAAACTACACAGGAGCAGTCTGCGAAACTTCTTTCTGTTCTGTGCATTCAAGTAATAGTGTTTTACATTAATTTTGATTGAGCTGTTCTGAAACACTCTTTCTGTAGAAACTGCAAGTGGACATATGGAGCGCTAAGCGGCGTATAGTGGAAAAAGTGATATCTTCAAATAAAAACTACACAGAAGCATTGTGCCAAATTACTTTCTGTTCTGTGCATTCAACTAAGAGCGTTGAACACTATATTTGATTGAGCAGTTCTGAAACTCTCTTTCTGTAGGAAGTGCAAGTCGACCTTCAGAGCACTAAGGGGCCTGTACTGGAGAAAGTAACATCTTCAAATACAAAGTAAACAGAAGCATTCTGGGAAACTTCTTTCTGTTCTTCGCATTCAAATAACGGAGTTGAAGTTTACCTTTGATTCAGCAGCTCTGAAACCCTCTTTCTGTAGAAACAGCAAGTGGACATTCCTAGCGCTAAAGGGCCTATAGTGGAAAAAGTAATATCCTCAAATTAACAACTACACAGAAGCATTCTGCGAAACTTCTTTCTGTTCTGTGCATTCAACTAACGGAGTTGAAGTTTACCTTTGAGTCAGCAGCTCTGAAACAGTCTTTCTGTAGAAACTGCAAGTGGACGCTCCGAGCGCTAAGTGGCCTATAGTGGAAAAAGATATATCGACAAATTAAAACTACACAGAAGCATTGTGCAAAACTTCTTTATGTTCTGTACATTCAACTAAAGGAGTTAAAGCTTACTTTTGGTTTAGCAGTTCGGAAACATTCTTTCTGTAGAAACAGCAATTGGCCATTCGGAGCGCTAAGGGGGCTATAGTGGACAAAGGAACATCTTCAAATAAAAACTACACGGAAGCATTGTGCGAAACTAATTTCTGTTCTGTGCATTCAACTAACAGAGTTGAAGTTTACCTTTGAGTCAGCAGCTCTGAAACACTCCTTCTGTAGAAACTGCTAGTGGACATTCCTAGCGCTAAGGGGCCTATAGTGGAAAAAGGAATATCCTCAAATAAAAACTACACAGAATCATTCTGTGAAACTTCTTTCTGTTCTGTGCATTCAACTAACAGACTTTAACCTTAATTTTGATTGATCTGTTCTGAAACACTCTTTCTGTAGAAACTGCAAGTGGACATTCTGAGCGCTACGTGGCCTATACTGGAAAAAGATATATCTACATATTAAAACTACACAGAAGCATTGTGCAAAACTTCTTTATGTTCTGTACATTCAACTAAAGGGGTTAAAGCTTACTTTTGATTTAGCAGTTCGGAAACATTCTTTCTGTAGAAACTGCAAGTGGACATTCGGAGCGTTAAGGGGGCTATAGTGGACAAAGGAACATCTACAAATAAAAACTACACGGAAGCATTTGCGAAACTACTTTCTGTTCTGTACATTCAACTAACAGAATTGAAATATACTGTTGTTGAGCAGTTCTGAAACACTCTTTCTGTTGAAACTGCAAGTGGACAATCGTAGAGCAAAGGGGCATATAGTGGCAAAAGGAGAATCTTCCAATAATAATTACACAGCAGCATTCTGCGAAACATCTTTCTGTTCTGTGCATTCAATTAACAGAGTTGAACCTTACTTTTTATTGAGCAGTTCTGAAACGCTGTTTCTGTAGAAACTGCAAGTGGACATTCGGAGCGCTAAGGGGCCTATAGTGGAAAAAGGAATATCCTCAAATAAATATTACACAGAAGCATTCTGTGAAACTTCTTTCTGTTCTGTGCATTCAACTAACAGAGTTTAACCTTACATTTGATTGAGCTGTTCTGAAACACTCTTTCTGTAGTAACTGCAGCTGGAGAGTCAGAGCGCCAAGAGGCCTATAGTGGAAAAAGTAATATCTTCAAATAAAACTACACAGAAGCACTCTGCGCAGCTTCTTTCTGTTCTGTGCATTCAACTAACAGAGTTTAACCTTAATTTTGATTGAGCTGTTCTGAAACACTCTTTCTGTAGAAACTGCAAGTGGACCTTCCGAGCGCTAAGTGGGCTATAGTGGAAAAAGATGTATCTTCAAATTAAAACTACACAGAAACATTGTGCAAAATTTCTTTATGTTCTGTACATTCAAGTAAAGGAGTTAAAGCTTACTTTTGATTGAGCAGTTCTGAAACATTCTTTCTGTAGAAACTGCAAGTGGATATTCGGACCCCTAAGGGGCCAACAGTGTAAAAAGGAATATGTTCAAATAAAAACTACACAGAAGCATTGTGCAAAACTACTTTCTGTTCTGTGCCCTTAACTAACAGAGTTGAAGCATACTGCCGATTGAGAGGTTCTGAAACACTCTTTCTGTAGAAACTGCAAGTGGGCATTCAGAGAGCTAACGGGCCTACAGTGGAAAAAGGAATATCTTCAAGTAAAAACTATACAGAAGCATTCTGAGAAACTTCTTTCTGTTCTGTGCATTCAAATAACAGAGTTTAACCTTACTTTTGATTGAGCTGTTCTGAAACACTATTTCTGTAATAACTGCAATTGGAGATTCGGAGCACTAAGGGTCATATTGTGGAAAAATTAATATCTTCCAACAAAACTACACAAGAGCAGTCTGCGAAACTTCTTTCTGTTCTGTGCATTCAAGTAACAGTGTTTAACACTAATTTTGATTGAGCTGTTCTGAGACACTCTTTCTGTAGAAACTGCAAGTGGACATATGGAGCACTAAGCGGCGTATAGTGGAAAAAGGGATATCTTCAAATAAAAACTACACAGAAGCATTGTGCCAAATTACTTTCTGTTCTGTGCATTCAACTAAGAGCGTTGAACACTATATTTGATTGAGCAGTTCTGAAACTCTCTTTCTGTAGGAAGTGCAAGTCGACCTTCAGAGCACTAAGGGGCCTGTACTGGAGAAAGTAACATCTTCAAATACAAAGTAAACAGAAGCATTCTGGGAAACTTCTTTCTGTTCTTTGCATTCAAATAACGGAGTTGAAGTTTACCTTTGATTCAGCAGCTCTGAAACCCTCTTTCTGTAGAAACAGCAAGTGGACATTCCTAGCGCTAAAGGGCCTATAGTGGAAAAAGGGAATATCCTCAAATTAACAACTACACAGAAGCATTCTGCGTAACTTCTTTCTGTTCTGTGCATTCAACTAACGGAGTTGAAGTTTACCTTTGAGTCAGTAGGTCTGAAACACTCTTTCTGTAGAAACTGAAAGTGGACGTTCCGAGCGCTAAGTGGCCTATAGTGGAAAAAGATATATCGACAAATTAAAACTACACAGAAGCATTGTGCAAAACTTCTTAATGTTCTGTACATTCAACTAAAGGAGTTAAAGCTTACTTTTGATTTAGCAGTTCGGAAACATTCTTTCTGTAGAAACAGCAATTGGACATTCGGAGCGCTAAGGGGGCTATAGTGGACAAAGGAACATCTTCAATTAAAAACTACACGGAAGCATTGTGCGAAACTAATTTCTGTTCTGTGCATTCAACTAACAGAGTTGAAGTTTACCTTTGAGTCAGCAGCTCTGAAACACTCCTTCTGTAGAAACTGCTAGTGGACATTCCTAGCGCTAAGGGGCCTATAGTGGAAAAAGGAATATCCTCAAATAAAAACTACACAGAATCATTCTGTGAAACTTCTTTCTGTTCTGTGCATTCAACTAACAGAGTTTAACCTTAATTTTGATTGATCTGTTCTGAAACACTCTTTCTGTAGAAACTGCAAGTGGACATTCCGAGCACTAAGTGGCCTAGAGTGGAAAAAGATATATCTGCCAATTAAAACTACACAGAAGCGTTGTGCAAAACTTCTTTATGTTCTGTACATTCAACTAAAGGAGTTAAAGCTTACTTTTGATTTAGCAGTTTGGAAACATTCTTTCTGTAGAAACTGCAAGTGGACATTCGAAGCGCTAAGGGGGCTATAGTGTTAAAAGGAACATCTTCAAATAAAAACTACACGGAAACATTGTGCGAAACTACTTTCTGTTCTGTGCATTCAACTAACAAAGTTGAAACGTACTTTAGATTGAGCAGTTCTGAAACATTCTTTCTGTAGAAACTACAAGTGGATATTCAGAGAGCTAAGGGGCCTACAGTGGCAAAAGGAATATCTTCAAATAAAAACTACACAGAAGCATTCTGAGAAACTTCTTTCTGTTCTGTGCATTCAAATAACAGAGTTTAATCTTACTTTGGTTGAGCTGTTCTGAAACACTCTTTCTGTAGTATCTGCAATTGGAGATTCGGAGCACTAAGGGGCATATAGTGGAAAAAGGTATATCTTCAAACAAAACTACACAGAAGCAGTCTGCGTAACTTCTTTCTGTTCCGTGCATTCAACTAACAGTGTTTAACATTAATTTCGAGCTGTTCTGAAACACTCTTTCTGTAGAAACTGCAAGTGGACATACGGAGCGCTAAGGGACCCATAGTGGAAAAAGGGATATCTTCAAATAAAAACTACACAGAAGCATTGTCCCAAATTACTTTTTGTTCTGTGCACTCAACTAACAGAGTTGAATCATACTGTTGATAGAGCAGTTCTGAAACACTCTTTCTGTGGAAACTGCAGGTGGACATTCGTAGAGTAAAGGGGCTTATAGTGGAAAAAGGAGAATCTTCCAATAAAAACTATACAGCAGCATTCTGCGAAACTTCTTTCTGTTCTGTGCATTCAATTAAAAGAGTTGAACCTTACTTTTGATTGAGCAGTTCTGAAACGCTCTTTCTGTAGAAACTGCAATTGGACCTTCCGAGCGCTAAGTTGGCTATAGTGGAAAAAGATGTATCTTCAAATTAAAACTACATAGAAGCATTGTGCAAAACTTCTTTAAGTTCTGTACATTCAAGTAAAGGAATTAAAGCTTACTTTTGATTGAACAGTTCTGAAACATTCTTTCTGTAGAAATTGCAAGTGGATATTCGGACCCCTAAGGGGCCAACAGTGGAAAAAGGAATATGTTCAAATAAATCTACACAGAAGCATCGTGTGAAACTACTTTCTGTTCTGTGCACTCAACTACCAGAGTTGAAGCATACTGCCGATTGAGCAGTTCTGAAACACTCTTTCTGTAGAAACTGCAAGTGGACATATGGAGCACTAAGCGGCGTATAGTGGAAAAAGAGATATCTTCAAATAAAAACTACACAGAAGCATTGTGCCAAATTACTTTCTGTTCTGTGCATTCAACTAAGAGCGTTGAACACTATATTTGATTGAGCAGTTCTGAAACTCTCTTTCTGTAGGAAGTGCAAGTCGACCTTCAGAGCACTAAGGGGCCTGTACTGGAGAAAGTAACATCTTCAAATACAAAGTAAACAGAAGCATTCTGGGAAACTTCTTTCTGTTCTTTGCATTCAAATAACGGAGTTGAAGTTTACCTTTGATTCAGCAGCTCTGGAACCCTCTTTCTGTAGAAACAGCAAGTGGACATTCCTAGCGCTAAAGGGCCTATAGTGGAAAAAGGAATATCCTCAAATTAACAACTACACAGAAGCATTCTGCGAAACTTCTTTCTGTTCTGTGCATTCAACTAACGGAGTTGAAGTTTACCTTTGAGTCAGCAGCTCTGTAACACTCTTTCTGTAGAAACTGCAAGTGGACGTTCCGAGCGCTAAGTGGCCTATAGTGGAAAAAGATATATCGACAAATTAAAACTACACAGAAGCATTGTACAAAACTTCTTTATGTTCTGTACATTCAAATAAAGGAGTTAAAGCTTACTTTTGATTTAGCAGTTCGGAAACATTCTTTCTGTAGAAACAGCAATTGGACATTCGGAGCGCTAAGGGGTCTATAGTGGACAAAGGAACATCTTCAAATAAAAACTACACGGAAGCATTGTGCGAAACTAATTTCTGTTCTGTGCATTCAACTAACAGAGTTGAAGTTTACCTTTGAGTCAGCAGCTCTGAAACACTCTTTCTGTAGAAACTGCAAGTGGACATTCCTAGCGCTAAGGGGCCTATAGTGGAAAAAGGAATATCCTCAAATAAAAACTACACAGAATCATTCTGTGAAACTTCTTTCTGTTCTGTGCATTCAACTAACAGAGTTTAACCTTAATTTTGATTGATCTGTTCTGAAACACTCTTTCTGTAGAAACTGCAAGTGGACATTCCGAGCGCTAAGTGGCCTAGAGTGGAAAAAGATATATCTGCCAATTAAAACTACACAGAAGCGTTGTGCAAAACTTCTTTATGTTCTGTACATTCAACTAAAGGAGTTAAAGCTTACTTTTGATTTAGCAGTTCGGAAACATTCCTTCTGTAGAAACTGCAAGTGGACATTCGAAGCGCTAAGTGGGCTATAGTGTTAAAAGGAACATCTTCAAATAAAAACTACACGGAAACATTGTGTGAAACTACTTTCTGTTCTGTGCATTCAACTAACAGAGTTGAAACCTACTTTTGATTGAGCAGTTCTGAAACATTCTTTCTGTAGAAACTACAAGTGGACATTCAGAGAGCTAAGGGGCCTATAGGGGCAAAAGGAATATCTTCAAATAAAAACTACACAGAAGCATTCTGCGAAACTTCTTTCTGTTCCGTGCACTCAACTAACAGAGTTGAAACATACTGTTGATAGAGCAGTTCTGAAACACTCTTTCTCTGGAAACTGCAGGTGGACATTCGTAGAGCAAAGGGGCATATAGTGGAAAAAGGAGAATCTTCCAATAAAAACTACACAGCAGCATTCTGCGAAACTTCTTTCTGTTCTGTGCATTCAATTAAAAGAGTTGAACCTTACTTTTGATTGAGCAGTTCTGAAACGCTCTTTCTGTAGAAACTGCAATTGGACCTTCCGAGCGCTAAGTGGGCTATAGTGGAAAAAGATATATCTTCAAATTAAAACTACACAGAAGCATTGTGCAAAACTTCTTTATGTTCTGTACATTCAACTAAAGGAGTTAAAGCTTACTTTTGATTGAGCAGTTCTGAAACATTCTTTCTGTAGAAACTACAAGTGGACATTCAGAGAGCTAAGGGGCCTACAGTGGCAAAAGGAATATCTTCAAATAAAAACTACACAGAAGCATTGTGCGAAACTACTTTCTGTTCTGTGCACTCAACTAACAGAGTTGAAGCATACTGCCGATTGAGCAGTTCTGAAACACTCTTTCTGTAGAAACTGCAAGTGGTCATTCAGAGAGCTAACGGTCCTACAGTGGAAAAAGGAATATCTTCAAGTAAAAACTATACAGAAGCATTCTGAGAAACTACTTTCTGTTCTGTGCATTCAAATAAGAGAGTTTAATCTTACTTTTGATTGAGCTGTTCTGAAACACTGTTTCTGTAGTAACTGCAATTGGAGATTCGGAGCACTAAGGGGCATATAGTGGAAAAAGGTATATCTTCAAACAAAACTACACAGAAACAGTCTGCGTAACTTCTTTCTGTTCCGTGCATTCAACTAACAGTGTTTAACATTAATTTTGAGCTGTTCTGAAACACTCTTTCTGTAGAAACTGCAAGTGGACATACGGAGCGCTAAGGGGCCTATAGTGGAAAAAGGGATATCTTCAAATAAAAACTACACAGAAGCATTGTCCCAAATTAATTTCTGTTCTGTGCATTCAACTAAGAGCGTTGAACACTACTTTTGATTGAGCAGTTCTGAAACTCTCTTTCTGTAGAAAGTACAAGTCGACATTCGGAGCACTAAGGGGCCTGTACTGGAGAAAGTAACATCTTCAAATAAAAAGTAAACAGAAGCATTCTGCAAAACTACTTCCTGTTCTGTGCATTTAACTAATGGAGTTGAACTTTACCTTTGATTCAGCAGCTCTGAAACCCTCTTTCTGTAGAAAGTGCTAGTGGACATTCCTAGTGCTAAGGGGCCTATAGTGGAAAAAGGAATATCCTCAAATAAAAACTACACAGAATCATTCTGTGAAACTTCTTTCTGTTCTGTGCATTCAACTAACAGAGTTTAACCTTAATTTTGATTGATCTGTTCAGAAACACTCTTTCTGTAGAAACTGCAAGTGGACGTTCCGAGCGCTAAGTGGCCTAGATTGGAAAATATATATCTACAAATTAAAACTACACAGAAGCAATGTGCAAAACTTCTTTATGTTCTGTACATTCAACTAAAGGAATTAAAGCTTACTTTTGATTTAGCAGTTCGGAAACATTCTTTCTGTAGAAACAGCAATTGGATATTCGGAGCGCTAAGGGGGTATAGTGGACAAAGGAACATCTTCAAATAAAAACTACACGGAAGCATTGTGCGAAACTAATTTCTGTTCTGTGCATTCAACTAACAGAGTTGAAGTTTACCTTTGAGTCAGCAGCTCTGAAACACTCTTTCTGTAAAAACTGCTAGTGGACATTCCTAGCGCTAAGGGGCCTATAGTGGCAAAAGGAATATCTTCAAATAAAAACTACACAGAAGCATTCTGCGAAACTTCTTTCTGTTCTGTGCACTCAACTAACAGAGTTGAAACATACTGTTGATAGAGCAGTTATGAAACACTCTTTCTGTGGAAACTGCAGATGGACATTCATAGAGCAAAGGGGCATATAGTGGAAAAAGGAGATTCTTCCAATAAAAACTACACAGCAGCATTCTGCGAAACTTCTTTCTGTTCTGTGCATTCAATTAAAAGAGTTGAACCTTACTTTTGATTGAGCAGTTCTGAAACGCTCTTTCTGTAGAAACTGCAATTGGACCTTCCGAGCGCTAAGTGGGCTATAGTGGAAAAAGTTGTATCTTCAAATTAAAACTACACGGAAGCATTGTGCAAAACTTGTTTAAGTTATGTACATTCAAGTAAATGAGTTAAAGCTTACTTTTGATTGAGCAGTTCTGAAACATTTTTTCTGTAGAAACTGCAAGTGGACATTTGAAGCGCTAAGGGGGCTATAGTGTAAAAACGAACATCTTCAAATAAAAACTACATGGAAGCATTGTGCGAAACTGCTTTCTGTTCTGTGCATTCAACTAACAGAGTTGAAACCAAGTTTTGATTGAGCAGTTCTGAAACATTCTTTCTGTAGAAACTACAAGTGGACATTCAGAGAACTAAGGGGCCTACAGTGGCAAAAGGAATATCTTCAAATAAAAACTACACAGAAGCATTGTGCGAAACTACTTTCTGTTCTGTGCACTCAACTAACAGAGTTGAAGCATACTGCCGATTGAGCAGTTCTGAAACACTCTTTCTGTAGAAACTGCAAGTGGACATTCAGAGAGCTAACGGGCCTACAGTGGAAAAAGGAATATCTTCAAGTAAAAACTATACAGAAGCATTCTGAGAAACTTCTTTCTGTTCTGTGCATTCAAATAACAGAGTTTAATCTTACTTTTGATTGAGCTGTTCTGAAACACTCCTTCTGTAGTTACTGAAATTGGAGATTCGGAGCACTAAGGGGCATATAGCGGAAAAAGGTATATCTTCAAACAAAACTACACAGAAGCAGTCTGCGTAACTCCTTTCTGTTCCGTGCATTCAACTAACAGTGTTTAACATTAATTTTGAGCTGTTCTGAAACACTCTTTCTGTAGAAACTGCAAGTGGACATACGGAGCGCTAAGGGGCCTATAGTGGAAAAAGGGATATCTTCAAATAAAAACTACACAGAAGCATTGTCCCAAATTACTTTCTGTTCTGTGCATTCAACTAAGAGCGTTGAACACTACTTTTGATTGAGCAGTTCTGAAACACTCTTTCTGTAGAAAGTGCAAGTCGACATTCGGAGTACTAAGGTGCCTGTACTGGAGAAAGTAACATCTTCAAATAAAAAGTAAACAGCAGCATTCTGCAAAACTTCTTCCTGTTCTGTGCATTTAACTAATGGAGTTGAACTTTACCTTTGATTCAGCAGCTCTGAAACCCTCTTTCTGTAGAAACTGCTAGTGGACATTCCTAGCGCTAAGCGGCCTATAGTGGAAAAAGGAATATCCTCAAATAAAAACTACACAGAATCATTCTGTGAAACTTCTTTCTGTTCTGTGCATTCAACTAACAGAGTTTAACTTTAATTTTGATTGATCTGTTCTGAAACACTCTTTCTGTAGAAACTGCAAGTGGACGTTCCGAGCGCTAAGTGGCCTATAGTGGAAAAAGATATATCTACACATTAAAACTACACAGAAGCATTGTGCAAAACTTCTTTATGTTCTGTACATTCAACTAAAGGAGTTAAAGCTTACTTTTGATTTAGCAGTTCGGAAACATTCTTTCTGTAGAAACAGCAATTGGACATTCAGAGCGCTAAGGGGGCTATAGTGGACAGAGGTACATCTTCAAATAAAAAATACACGGAAGCATTGTGCGAAACTAATTTCTGTTCTGTGCATTCAACTAACAGAGTTGAAGTTTACCTTTGAGTCAGCAGCTCTGAAACACTCTTTCTGTAGAAACTGCTAGTGGACATTCCTAGCGCTAAGGGGCCTATAGTGGAAAAAGGAATATCCTCAAATAAAAACTACACAGAATCATTCTGTGAAACTTCTTTCTGTTCTGTGCATTCAACTAACAGAGTTTAACCTTAATTTTGATTGATCTGTTCTGAAACACTCTTTCTGTAGAAACTGCAAGTGGACATTCCGAGCGCTAAGTGGCCTAGAGTGGAAAAAGATATATCTGCCAATTAAAACTACACAGAAGCGTTGTGCAAAACTTCTTTATGTTCTGTACATTCAACAAAAGGAGTTAAAGCTTAGTTTTGATTTAGCAGTTCGGAAACATTCTTTCTGTAGAAACTGCAAGTGGACATTCGAAGCGCTAAGGGGGCTATAGTGTTAAAAGGAACATCTTCAAATAAAAACTACACGGAAACATTGTGCGAAACTACTTTCTGTTCTGTGCATTCAACTAACAGAGTTGAAACCTACGTTTGATTGAGCAGTTCTGAAACATTCTTTCTGTAGAAACTACAAGTGGACATTCAGAGAGCTAAGGGGCCTACAGTGGCAAAAGGAATATCTTCAAATAAAAACTACACAGAAGCATTCTGCGAAACTTCTTTCTGTTCCGTGCACTCAACTAACAGAGTTGAAACATACTGTTGATAGAGCAGTTCTGAAACACTCTTTCTGTGGAAACTGCAGGTGGACATTCGTAGAGCAAAGGGGCATATAGTGGAGAAAGGAGAATCTTCCAATAAAAACTACACAGCAGCATTCTGCGAAACTTCTTTCTGTTCTGTGCATTCAATTAAAAGAGTTGAACCTTACTTTTGATTGAGCAGTTCTGAAACGCTCTTTCTGTAGAAACTGCAATTGGACCTTCCGAGCGCTAAGTGGGCTATAGTGGAAAAAGATGTATCTTCAAATTAAAACTACACAGAAGCATTGTGCAAAACTTCTTTAAGTTCTGTACATTCAAGTAAAGGAGTTAAAGCTTACTTTTGATTGAGCAGTTCTGAAACATTCTTTCTGTAGAAACTGCAAGTGGATATTCGGACCCCTAAGGGGCCAACAGTGGAAAAAGGAATATGTTCAAATAAAAACTACACAGAAGCATTGTGCGAAACTACTTTCTGTTCTGTGCACACAACTAACAGAGTTGAAGCATACTGCCGATTGAGCAGTTCTGAAACACTCTTTCTGTAGAAACTGCAAGTGGACATTCAGAGAGCTAACGGGCCTACAGTGGAAAAAGGAATATCTTCAAGTTAAAACTATACAGAAGCATTCTGAGAAACTTCTTCCTGTTCTGTGCATTCAAATAACAGTTTAATCTTACTTTTGATTGAGCTGTTCTGAAACACTCTTTCTGTAGTAACTGCAATTGGAGATTTGGAGCACTAAGGGTTATATAGTGGAAAAAGGTATATCTTCAAACAAAACTATACAGAAGCAGTCTGCGTAACTTCTTTCTGTTCCGTGCATTCAACTAACAGTGTTTAACATTAATTTTGAGCTGTTATGAAACACTCTTTCTGTAGAAACTGCAAGTGGACATACGGAGTGCTAAGGGGCCTATAGTGGAAAAAGGGATATCTTCAAATAAAAACTACACAGAAGCATTGTGCCAAATTACTTTCTGTTCTGTGCATTCAACAAAGAGCGTTGAACACTACTTTTGATTGAGCAGTTCTGAAACTCTCTTTCTGTAGAAAGTGCAAGTCGACATTCGGAGCACTAAGGGGCCTGTACTGGAGAAAGTAACATCTTCAAATAAAAAGTAAACAGAAGCATTCTGCGAAACTTCTTTCTGTTCTGTGCATTTAACTAACGGAGTTGAACTTTACCTTTGATTCAGCAGCTCTGAAACCCTCTTTCTGTAGAAACTGCTAGTGGACATTCCTAGCGCTAAGGGGCCTATAGTGGAAAAAGGAATATCCTCAAATAAAAACTACACAGAATCATTCTGTGAAACTTCTTTCTGTTCTGTGCATTCTACTAACAGAGTTTAACCTTAATTTTGATTGATCTGTTCTGAAACACTCTTTTTGTAGAAACTGCAAGTGGACGTTCCGAGCGCTAAGTGGCCTATAGTGGAAAAAGATATATCTACAAATTAAAACTACACAGAAGCATTGTGCAAAACTTCTTTATGTTCTGTACATTCAACTAAAGGAGTTAAAGCTTACTTTTGATTTAGCAGTTCGGAAACATTCTTTCTGTAGAAACAGCAATTGGACATTCGGAGCGCTAAGGGAGCTATAGTGGACAGAGGAATATCTTCAAATAAAACCTACACGGAAGCATTGTGCGAAACTAATTTCTGTTCTGTGCATTCAACTAACAGAGTTGAAGTTTACCTTTGAGTCAGCAGCTCTGAAACACTCTTTCTGTAGAAACTGCTAGTGGACATTCCTAGCGCTAAGGGGCCTATAGTGGAAAAAGGAATATCCTCAAATAAAAACTACACAGAATCATTCTGTGAAACTTCTTTCTGTTCTGTGCATTCAACTAACAGAGTTTAACCTTAATTTTGATTGATCTGTTCTGAAACACTCTTTCTGTAGAAACTGCAAGTGGACATTCCGAGCGCTAAGTGGCCTAGAGTGGAAAAAGATATATCTGCCAATTAAAACTACACAGAAGCGCTGTGCAAAACTACTTTATGTTCTGCACATTCAACTAAAGGAGTTAAAGCTTACTTTTGATTTAGCAGTTCGGAAACATTCTTTCTGTAGAAACTGCAAGTGGACATTCGAAGCGCTAAGGGGGCTATAGTGTTAAAAGGAACATCTTCAAATAAAAACTACACGGAAACATTGTGCGAAACTACTTTCTGTTCTGTGCATTCAACTAACAGAGTTGAAACTTACATTTGATTGAGCAGTTCTGAAACATTCTTTCTGTAGAAACTACAAGTGGACATTCAGAGAGCTAAGGGGCCTATAGTGGCAAAAGGAATATCTTCAAATAAAAACTACACAGAAGCATTCTGCGAAACTTCTTTCTGTTCCGTGCACTCAACTAACAGAGTTGAAACATACTGTTGATAGAGCAGTTCTGAAACACTCTTTCTGTGGAAACTGCAGGTGGACATTCGTAGAGCAAAGGGGCATATAGTGGAAAAAGGAGAATCTTCCAATAAAAACTACACAGCAGCATTCTGCGAAACTTCTTTCTGTTCTGTGCATTCAATTAAAAGAGTTGAACCTTACTTTTGATTGAGCAGTTCTGAAACGCTCTTTCTGTAGAAACTGCAAGTGGACCTTCCGAGCGCTAAGTGGGCTATAGTGGAAAAAGATGTATCTTCAAATTAAAACTACACAGAAGCATTGTGCAAAACTTCTTTAAGTTCTGTACATTCAAGTAAAGGAGTTAAAGCTTACTTTTGATTGAGCAGTTCTGAAACATTCTTTCTGTAGAAACTGCAAGTGGATATTCGGACCCCTAAGGGGCCAACAGTGGAAAAAGGAATATGTTCAAATAAAAACTACACAGAAGCATTGTGCGAAACTACGTTCTGTTCTGTGCACTCAACTAACAGAGTTGAAGCATACTGCCGATTGAGCAGTTCTGAAACACTCTTTCTGTAGAAACTGCAAGTGGACATTCAGAGAGCTAACGGGCCTACAGTGGAAAAAGGAATATCTTCAAGTAAAAACTATACAGAAGCATTCTGAGAAACTTCTTCCTGTTCTGTGCATTCAAATAACAGTTTAATCTTACTTTTGATTGAGCTGTTCTGAAACACTCTTTCTGTAGTAACTGCAATTGGAGATTCGGAGCACTAAGGGGCATATAGTGGAAAAAGGTATATCTTCAAACAAAACTATACAGAAGCAGTCTGCGTAACTTCTTTCTGTTCCGTGCATTCAACTAACAGTGTTTAACATTAATTTTGAGCTGTTATGAAACACTCCTTCTGTAGAAACTGCAAGTGGACATACGGAGCGCTAAGGGGCCTATAGTGGAAAAAGGGATATCTTCAAATAAAAACTACACAGAAGCATTGTGCCAAATTACTTTCTGTTCTGTGCATTCAACAAAGAGCGTTGAACACTACTTTTGATTGAGCAGTTCTGAAACTCTCTTTCTGTAAAAAGTGCAAGTCGTCATTCGGAGCACTAAGGGGCCTGTACTGGAGAAAGTAACATCTACAAATAAAAAGTAAACAGAAGCATTCTGCGAAACTTCTTGCTGTTCTGTGCATTTAACTAACGGAGTTGAACTTTACCTTTGATTCAGCAGCTCTGAAACCCTCTTTCTGTAGAAACTGCTAGTGGACATTCCTAGCGCTAAGGGGCCTATAGTGGAAAAAGGAATATCCTCAAATAAAAACTACACAGAATCATTCTGTGAAACTTCTTTCTGTTCTGTGCATTCTACTAACAGAGTTTAACCTTAATTTTGATTGATCTGTTCTGAAACACTCTTTCTGTAGAAACTGCAAGTGGACGTTCCGAGCGCTAAGTGGCCTATAGTGGAAAAAGATATATCTACAAATTAAAACTACACAGAAGCATTGTGCAAAACTTCTTTATGTTCTGTACATTCAACTAAAGGAGTTAAAGCTTACTTTTGATTTAGCAGTTCGGAAACATTCTTTCTGTAGAAACAGCAATTGGACATTCGGAGCGCTAAGGGAGCTATAGTGGACAGAGGAATATCTTCAAATAAAAACTACACGGAAGCATTGTGCGAAACTAATTTCTGTTCTGTGCATTCAACTAACAGAGTTGAAGTTTACCTTTCAGTCAGCAGCTCTGAAACACTCTTTCTGTAGAAACTGCTAGTGGACATTCCTAGCGCTAAGGGGCCTATAGTGGAAAAAGGAATATCCTCAAATAAAAACTACACAGAATCATTCTGTGAAACTTCTTTCTGTTCTGTGCATTCAACTAACAGAGTTTAACCTTAATTTTGATTGATCTGTTCTGAAACACTCTTTCTGTAGAAACTGCAAGTGGACATTCCGAGCGCTAAGTGGCCTAGAGTGGAAAAAGATATATCTGCCAATTAAAACTACACAGAAGCGCTGTGCAAAACTTCGTTATGTTCTGCACATTCAACTATAGGAGTTAAAGCTTACTTTTGATTTAGCAGTTCGGAAACATTCTTTCTGTAGAAACTGCAAGTGGACATTCGAAGCGCTAAGGGGGCTATAGTGTTAAAAGGAACATCTTCAAATAAAAACTACACGGAAACATTGTGCGAAACTACTTTCTGTTCTGTGCATTCAACTAACAGAGTTGAAACTTACATTTGATTGAGCAGTTCTGAAACATTCTTTCTGTAGAAACTACAAGTGGACATTCAGAGAGCTAAGGGGCCTATAGTGGCAAAAGGAATATCTTCAAATAAAAACTACACAGAAGCATTCTGCGAAACTTCTTTCTGTTCCGTGCACTCAACTAACAGAGTTGAAACATACTGTTGATAGAGCAGTTCTGAAACACTCTTTCTGTGGAAACTGCAGGTGGACATTCGTAGAGCAAAGGGGCATATAGTGGAAAAAGGAGAATCTTCCAATAAAAACTACACAGCAGCATTCTGCGAAACTTCTTTCTGTTCTGTGCATTCAATTAAAAGAGTTGAACCTTACTTTTGATTGAGCAGTTCTGAAACGCTCTTTCTGTAGAAACTGCAAGTGGACCTTCCGAGCGCTAAGTGGGCTATAGTGGAAAAAGATGTATCTTCAAATTAAAACTACACAGAAGCATTGTGCAAAACTTCTTTAAGTTCTGTACATTCAAGTAAAGGAGTTAAAGCTTACTTTTGATTGAGCAGTTCTGAAACATTCTTTCTGTAGAAACTGCAAGTGGATATTCGGACCCCTAAGGGGCCAACAGTGGAAAAAGGAATATGTTCAAATAAAAACTACACAGAAGCATTGTGCGAAACTACTTTCTGTTCTGTGCACTCAACTAACAGAGTTGAAGCATACTGCCGATTGAGCAGTTCTGAAACACTCTTTCTGTAGAAACTGCAAGTGGACATTCAGAGAGCTAACGGGCCTACAGTGGAAAAAGGAATATCTTCAAGTAAAAACTATACAGAAGCATTCTGAGAAACTTCTTCCTGTTCTGTGCATTCAAATAACAGTTTAATCTTACTTTTGATTGAGCTGTTCTGAAACACTCTTTCTGTAGTAACTGCAATTGGAGATTCGGAGCACTAAGGGGCATATAGTGGAAAAAGGTATATCTTCAAACAAAACTATACAGAAGCAGTCTGCGTAACTTCTTTCTGTTCCGTGCATTCAACTAACAGTGTTTAACATTAATTTTGAGCTGTTATGAAACACTCCTTCTGTAGAAACTGCAAGTGGACATACGGAGCGCTAAGGGGCCTATAGTGGAAAAAGGGATAACTTCAAATAAAAACTACACAGAAGCATTGTGCCAAATTACTTTCTGTTCTGTGCATTCAACAAAGAGCGTTGAACACTACTTTTGATTGAGCAGTTCTGAAACTCTCTTTCTGTAGAAAGTGCAAGTCGACATTCGGAGCACTAAGGGGCCTGTACTGGAGAAAGTAACATCTTCAAATAAAAAGTAAACAGAAGCATTCTGCGAAACTTCTTTCTGTTCTGTGCATTTAACTAACGGAGTTGAACTTTACCTTTGATTCAGCAGCTCTGAAACCCTCTTTCTGTAGAAACTGCTAGTGGACATTCCTAGCGCTAAGGGGCCTATAGTGGAAAAAGGAATATCCTCAAATAAAAACTACACAGAATCATTCTGTGAAACTTCTTTCTGTTCTGTGCATTCTACTAACAGAGTTTAACCTTAATTTTGATTGATCTGTTCTGAAACACTCTTTCTGTAGAAACTGCAAGTGGACGTTCCGAGCGCTAAGTGGCCGATAGTGGAAAAAGATGTATCTACAAATTAAAACTACAGAGAAGCATTGTGCAAAACTTCTTTATGTTCTGTACATTCAACTAAAGGAGTTAAAGCTTACTTTTGATTTAGCAGTTCGGAAACATTCTTTCTGTAGAAACAGCAATTGGACATTCGGAGCGCTAAGGGAGCTATAGTGGACAGAGGAATATCTTCAAATAAAAACTACACGGAAGCATTGTGCGAAACTAATTTCTGTTCTGTGCATTCAACTAACAGAGTTGAAGTTTACCTTTGAGTCAGCAGCTCTGAAACACTCTTTCTGTAGAAACTGCTAGTGGACATTCCTAGCGCTAAGGGTCCTATAGTGGAAAAAGGAATATGCTCAAATAAAAACTACACAGAATCATTCTGTGAAACTTCTTTCTGTTCTGTGCATTCAACTAACAGAGTTTAACCTTAATTTTGATTGATCTGTTCTGAAACACTCTTTCTGTAGAAACTGCAAGTGGACATTCCGAGCGCTAAGTGGCCTAGAGTGGAAAAAGATATATCTGCCAAATAAAACTACACAGAAGCGCTGTGCAAAACTACTTTATGTTCTGCACATTCAACTAAAGGAGTTAAAGCTTACTTTTGATTTAGCAGTTCGGAAACATTCTTTCTGTAGAAACTGCAAGTGGACATTCGAAGCGCTAAAGGGGCTATAGTGTTAAAAGGAACATCTTCAAATAAAAACTACACGGAAACATTGTGCGAAACTACTTTCTGTTCTGTGCATTCAACTAACAGAGTTGAAACTTACATTTGATTGAGCAGTTCTGAAACATTCTTTCTGTAGAAACTACAAGTGGACATTCAGAGAGCTAAGGGGCCTATAGTGGCAAAAGGAATATCTTCAAATAAAAACTACACAGAAGCATTCTGCGAAACTTCTTTCTGTTCCGTGCACTCAACTAACAGAGTTGAAACATACTGTTGATAGAGCAGTTCTGAAACACTCTTTCTGTGGAAACTGCAGGTGGACATTCGTAGAGCAAAGGGGCATATAGTGGAAAAAGGAGAATCTTCCAATAAAAACTACACAGCAGCATTCTGCGAAACTTCTTTGTGTTCTGTGCATTCAATTAAAAGAGTTGAACCTTACTTTTGATTGAGCAGTTCTGAAACGCTCTTTCTGTAGAAACTGCAAGTGGACCTTCCGAGCGCTAAGTGGGCTATAGTGGAAAAAGATGTATCTTCAAATTAAAACTACACAGAAGCATTGTGCAAAACTTCTTTAAGTTCTGTACATTCAAGTAAAGGAGTTAAAGCTTACTTTTGATTGAGCAGTTCTGAAACATTCTTTCTGTAGAAACTGCAAGTGGATATTCGGACCCCTAAGGGGCCAACAGTGGAAAAAGGAATATGTTCAAATAAAAACTACACAGAAGCATTGTGCGAAACTACTTTCTGTTCTGTGCACTCAACTAACAGAGTTGAAGCATACTGCCGATTGAGCAGTTCTGAAACACTCTTTCTGTAGAAACTGCAAGTGGACATTCAGAGAGCTAACGGGCCTACAGTGGAAAAAGGAATATCTTCAAGTAAAAACTATACAGAAGCATTCTGAGAAACTTCTTCCTGTTCTGTGCATTCAAATAACAGTTTAATCTTACTTTTGATTGAGCTGTTCTGAAACACTCTTTCTGTAGTAACTGCAATTGGAGATTCGGAGCACTAAGGGGCATATAGTGGAAAAAGGTATATCTTCAAACAAAACTATACAGAAGCAGTCTGCGTAACTTCTTTCTGTTCCGTGCATTCAACTAACAGTGTTTAACATTAATTTTGAGCTGTTATGAAACACTCCTTCTGTAGAAACTGCAAGTGGACATACGGAGCGCTAAGGGGCCTATAGTGGAAAAAGGGATATCTTCAAATAAAAACTACACAGAAGCATTGTGCCAAATTACTTTCTGTTCTGTGCATTCAACAAAGAGCGTTGAACACTACTTTTGATTGAGCAGTTCTGAAACTCTCTTTCTGTAGAAAGTGCAAGTCGACATTCGGAGCACTAAGGGGCCTGTACTGGAGAAAGTAACATCTTCAAATAAAAAGTAAACAGAAGCATTCTGCGAAAATTCTTTCTGTTCTGTGCATTTAACTAACGGAGTTGAACTTTACCTTTGATTCAGCAGCTCTGAAACCCTCTTTCTGTAGAAACTGCTAGTGGACATTCCTAGCGCTAAGGGGCCTATAGTGGAAAAAGGAATATCCTCAAATAAAAACTACACAGAATCATTCTGTGAAACTTCTTTCTGTTCTGTGCATTCTACTAACAGAGTTTAACCTTAATTTTGATTGATCTGTTCTGAAACACTCTTTTTGTAGAAACTGCAAGTGGACGTTCTGAGCGCTAAGTGGCCTATAGTGGAAAAAGATATATCTACAAATTAAAACTACACAGAAGCATTGTGCAAAACTTCTTTATGTTCTGTACATTCAACTAAAGGAGTTAAAGCTTACTTTTGATTTAGCAGTTCGGAAACATTCTTTCTGTAGAAACAGCAATTGGACATTCGGAGCGCTAAGGGAGCTATAGTGGACAGAGGAATATCTTCAAATAAAACCTACACGGAAGCATTGTGCGAAACTAATTTCTGTTCTGTGCATTCAACTAACAGAGTTGAAGTTTACCTTTGAGTCAGCAGCTCTGAAACACTCTTTCTGTAGAAACTGCTAGTGGACATTCCTAGCGCTAAGGGGCCTATAGTGGAAAAAGGAATATCCTCAAATAAAAACTACACAGAATCATTCTGTGAAACTTCTTTCTGTTCTGTGCATTCAACTAACAGAGTTTAACCTTAATTTTGATTGATCTGTTCTGAAACACTCTTTCTGTAGAAACTGCAAGTGGACATTCCGAGCTCTAAGTGGCCTAGAGTGGAAAAAGATATATCTGCCAATTAAAACTACACAGAAGCGCTGTGCAAAACTTCTATATGTTCTGCACATTCAACTAAAGGAGTTAAAGCTTACTTTTGATTTAGCAGTTCGGAAACATTCTTTCTGTAGAAACTGCAAGTGGACATTCGAAGCGCTAAGGGGGCTATAGTGTTAAAAGGAACATCTTCAAATAAAAACTACACGGAAACATTGTGCGAAACTACTTTCTGTTCTGTGCATTCAACTAACAGAGTTGAAACTTACATTTGATTGAGCAGTTCTGAAACATTCTTTCTGTAGAAACTACAAGTGGACATTCAGAGAGCTAAGGGGCCTATAGTGGCAAAAGGAATATCTTCAAATAAAAACTACACAGAAGCATTCTGCGAAACTTCTTTCTGTTCCGTGCACTCAACTAACAGAGTTGAAACATACTGTTGATAGAGCAGTTCTGAAACACTCTTTCTGTGGAAACTGCAGGTGGACATTCGTAGAGCAAAGGGGCATATAGTGGAAAAAGGAGAATCTTCCAATAAAAACTACACAGCAGCATTCTGCGAAACTTCTTTGTGTTCTGTGCATTCAATTAAAAGAGTTGAACCTTACTTTTGATTGAGCAGTTCTGAAACGCTCTTTCTGTAGAAACTGCAAGTGGACCTTCCGAGCGCTAAGTGGGCTATAGTGGAAAAAGATGTATCTTCAAATTAAAACTACACAGAAGCATTGTGCAAAACTTCTTTAAGTTCTGTACATTCAAGTAAAGGAGTTAAAGCTTACTTTTGATTGAGCAGTTCTGAAACATTCTTTCTGTAGAAACTGCAAGTGGATATTCGGACCCCTAAGGGGCCAACAGTGGAAAAAGGAATATGTTCAAATAAAAACTACACAGAAGCATTGTGCGAAACTACTTTCTGTTCTGTGCACTCAACTAACAGAGTTGAAGCATACTGCCGATTGAGCAGTTCTGAAACACTCTTTCTGTAGAAACTGCAAGTGGACATTCAGAGAGCTAACGGGCCTACAGTGGAAAAAGGAATATCTTCAAGTAAAAACTATACAGAAGCATTCTGAGAAACTTCTTCCTGTTCTGTGCATTCAAATAACAGTTTAATCTTACTTTTGATTGAGCTGTTCTGAAACACTCTTTCTGTAGTAACTGCAATTGGAGATTCGGAGCACTAAGGGGCATATAGTGGAAAAAGGTATATCTTCAAACAAAACTATACAGAAGCAGTCTGCGTAACTTCTTTCTGTTCCGTGCATTCAACTAACAGTGTTTAACATTAATTTTGAGCTGTTATGAAACACTCCTTCTGTAGAAACTGCAAGTGGACATACGGAGCGCTAAGGGGCCTATAGTGGAAAAAGGGATATCTTCAAATAAAAACTACACAGAAGCATTGTGCCAAATTACTTTCTGTTCTGTGCATTCAAAAAAGAGCGTTGAACACTACTTTTGATTGAGCAGTTCTGAAACTCTCTTTCTGTAGAAAGTGCAAGTCGACATTCGGAGCACTAAGGGGCCTGTACTGGAGAAAGTAACATCTTCAAATAAAAAGTAAACAGAAGCATTCTGCGAAACTTCTTTCTGTTCTGTGCATTTAACTAATGGAGTTGAACTTTACCTTTGATTCAGCAGCTCTGAAACCCTCTTTCTGTAGAAACTGCTAGTGGACATTCCTAGCGCTAAGGGGCCTATAGTGGAAAAAGGAATATCCTCAAATAAAAACTACACAGAATCATTCTGTGAAACTTCTTTCTGTTCTGTGCATTCTACTAACAGAGTTTAACCTTAATTTTGATTGATCTGTTCTGAAACACTCTTTCTGTAGAAACTGCAAGTGGACGTTCCGAGCGCTAAGTGGCCGATAGTGGAAAAAGATGTATCTACAAATTAAAACTACAGAGAAGCATTGTGCAAAACTTCTTTATGTTCTGTACATTCAACTAAAGGAGTTAAAGCTTACTTTTGATTTAGCAGTTCGGAAACATTCTTTCTGTAGAAACAGCAATTGGACATTCGGAGCGCTAAGGGAGCTATAGTGGACAGAGGAATATCTTCAAATAAAACCTACACGGAAGCATTGTGCGAAACTAATTTCTGTTCTGTGCATTCAACTAACAGAGTTGAAGTTTACCTTTGAGTCAGCAGCTCTGAAACACTCTTTCTGTAGAAACTGCTAGTGGACATTCCTAGCGCTAAGGGGCCTATAGTGGAAAAAGGAATATCCTCAAATAAAAACTACACAGAATCATTCTGTGAAACTTCTTTCTGTTCTGTGCATTCAACTAACAGAGTTTAACCTTAATTTTGATTGATCTGTTCTGAAACACTCTTTCTGTAGAAACTGCAAGTGGACATTCCGAGCGCTAAGTGGCCTAGAGTGGAAAAAGATATATCTGCCAATTAAAACTACACAGAAGCGCTGTGCAAAACTACTTTATGTTCTGCACATTCAACTAAAGGAGTTAAAGCTTACTTTTGATTTAGCAGTTCGGAAACATTCTTTCTGTAGAAACTGCAAGTGGACATTCGAAGCGCTAAGGGGGCTATAGTGTTAAAAGGAACATCTTCAAATAAAAACTACACGGAAACATTGTGCGAAACTACTTTCTGTTCTGTGCATTCAACTAACAGAGTTGAAACTTACATTTGATTGAGCAGTTCTGAAACATTCTTTCTGTAGAAACTACAAGTGGACATTCAGAGAGCTAAGGGGCCTATAGTGGCAAAAGGAATATCTTCAAATAAAAACTACACAGAAGCATTCTGCGAAACTTCTTTCTGTTCCGTGCACTCAACTAACAGAGTTGAAACATACTGTTGATAGAGCAGTTCTGAAACACTCTTTCTGTGGAAACTGCAGGTGGACATTCGTAGAGCAAAGGGGCATATAGTGGAAAAAGGAGAATCTTCCAATAAAAACTACACAGCAGCATTCTGCGAAACTTCTTTCTGTTCTGTGCATTCAATTAAAAGAGTTGAACCTTACTTTTGATTGAGCAGTTCTGAAACGCTCTTTCTGTAGAAACTGCAAGTGGACCTTCCGAGCGCTAAGTGGGCTATAGTGGAAAAAGATGTATCTTCAAATTAAAACTACACAGAAGCATTGTGCAAAACTTCTTTAAGTTCTGTACATTCAAGTAAAGGAGTTAAAGCTTACTTTTGATTGAGCAGTTCTGAAACATTCTTTCTGTAGAAACTGCAAGTGGATATTCGGACCCCTAAGGGGCCAACAGTGGAAAAAGGAATATGTTCAAATAAAAACTACACAGAAGCATTGTGCGAAACTACGTTCTGTTCTGTGCACTCAACTAACAGAGTTGAAGCATACTGCCGATTGAGCAGTTCTGAAACACTCTTTCTGTAGAAACTGCAAGTGGACATTCAGAGAGCTAACGGGCCTACAGTGGAAAAAGGAATATCTTCAAGTAAAAACTATACAGAAGCATTCTGAGAAACTTCTTCCTGTTCTGTGCATTCAAATAACAGTTTAATCTTACTTTTGATTGAGCTGTTCTGAAACACTCTTTCTGTAGTAACTGCAATTGGAGATTCGGAGCACTAAGGGGCATATAGTGGAAAAAGGTATATCTTCAAACAAAACTATACAGAAGCAGTCTGCGTAACTTCTTTCTGTTCCGTGCATTCAACTAACAGTGTTTAACATTAATTTTGAGCTGTTATGAAACACTCCTTCTGTAGAAACTGCAAGTGGACATACGGAGCGCTAAGGGGCCTATAGTGGAAAAAGGGATATCTTCAAATAAAAACTACACAGAAGCATTGTGCCAAATTACTTTCTGTTCTGTGCATTCAACAAAGAGCGTTGAACACTACTTTTGATTGAGCAGTTCTGAAACTCTCTTTCTGTAAAAAGTGCAAGTCGTCATTCGGAGCACTAAGGGGCCTGTACTGGAGAAAGTAACATCTACAAATAAAAAGTAAACAGAAGCATTCTGCGAAACTTCTTGCTGTTCTGTGCATTTAACTAACGGAGTTGAACTTTACCTTTGATTCAGCAGCTCTGAAACCCTCTTTCTGTAGAAACTGCTAGTGGACATTCCTAGCGCTAAGGGGCCTATAGTGGAAAAAGGAATATCCTCAAATAAAAACTACACAGAATCATTCTGTGAAACTTCTTTCTGTTCTGTGCATTCTACTAACAGAGTTTAACCTTAATTTTGATTGATCTGTTCTGAAACACTCTTTCTGTAGAAACTGCAAGTGGACGTTCCGAGCGCTAAGTGGCCTATAGTGGAAAAAGATATATCTACAAATTAAAACTACACAGAAGCATTGTGCAAAACTTCTTTATGTTCTGTACATTCAACTAAAGGAGTTAAAGCTTACTTTTGATTTAGCAGTTCGGAAACATTCTTTCTGTAGAAACAGCAATTGGACATTCGGAGCGCTAAGGGAGCTATAGTGGACAGAGGAATATCTTCAAATAAAAACTACACGGAAGCATTGTGCGAAACTAATTTCTGTTCTGTGCATTCAACTAACAGAGTTGAAGTTTACCTTTCAGTCAGCAGCTCTGAAACACTCTTTCTGTAGAAACTGCTAGTGGACATTCCTAGCGCTAAGGGGCCTATAGTGGAAAAAGGAATATCCTCAAATAAAAACTACACAGAATCATTCTGTGAAACTTCTTTCTGTTCTGTGCATTCAACTAACAGAGTTTAACCTTAATTTTGATTGATCTGTTCTGAAACACTCTTTCTGTAGAAACTGCAAGTGGACATTCCGAGCGCTAAGTGGCCTAGAGTGGAAAAAGATATATCTGCCAATTAAAACTACACAGAAGCGCTGTGCAAAACTTCGTTATGTTCTGCACATTCAACTATAGGAGTTAAAGCTTACTTTTGATTTAGCAGTTCGGAAACATTCTTTCTGTAGAAACTGCAAGTGGACATTCGAAGCGCTAAGGGGGCTATAGTGTTAAAAGGAACATCTTCAAATAAAAACTACACGGAAACATTGTGCGAAACTACTTTCTGTTCTGTGCATTCAACTAACAGAGTTGAAACTTACATTTGATTGAGCAGTTCTGAAACATTCTTTCTGTAGAAACTACAAGTGGACATTCAGAGAGCTAAGGGGCCTATAGTGGCAAAAGGAATATCTTCAAATAAAAACTACACAGAAGCATTCTGCGAAACTTCTTTCTGTTCCGTGCACTCAACTAACAGAGTTGAAACATACTGTTGATAGAGCAGTTCTGAAACACTCTTTCTCTGGAAACTGCAGGTGGACATTCGTAGAGCAAAGGGGCATATAGTGGAAAAAGGAGAATCTTCCAATAAAAACTACACAGCAGCATTCTGCGAAACTTCTTTCTGTTCTGTGCATTCAATTAAAAGAGTTGAACCTTACTTTTGATTGAGCAGTTCTGAAACGCTCTTTCTGTAGAAACTGCAAGTGGACCTTCCGAGCGCTAAGTGGGCTATAGTGGAAAAAGATGTATCTTCAAATTAAAACTACACAGAAGCATTGTGCAAAACTTCTTTAAGTTCTGTACATTCAAGTAAAGGAGTTAAAGCTTACTTTTGATTGAGCAGTTCTGAAACATTCTTTCTGTAGAAACTGCAAGTGGATATTCGGACCCCTAAGGGGCCAACAGTGGAAAAAGGAATATGTTCAAATAAAAACTACACAGAAGCATTGTGCGAAACTACTTTCTGTTCTGTGCACTCAACTAACAGAGTTGAAGCATACTGCCGATTGAGCAGTTCTGAAACACTCTTTCTGTAGAAACTGCAAGTGGACATTCAGAGAGCTAACGGGCCTACAGTGGAAAAAGGAATATCTTCAAGTAAAAACTATACAGAAGCATTCTGAGAAACTTCTTCCTGTTCTGTGCATTCAAATAACAGTTTAATCTTACTTTTGATTGAGCTGTTCTGAAACACTCTTTCTGTAGTAACTGCAATTGGAGATTCGGAGCACTAAGGGGCATATAGTGGAAAAAGGTATATCTTCAAACAAAACTATACAGAAGCAGTCTGCGTAACTTCTTTCTGTTCCGTGCATTCAACTAACAGTGTTTAACATTAATTTTGAGCTGTTATGAAACACTCCTTCTGTAGAAACTGCAAGTGGACATACGGAGCGCTAAGGGGCCTATAGTGGAAAAAGGGATAACTTCAAATAAAAACTACACAGAAGCATTGTGCCAAATTACTTTCTGTTCTGTGCATTCAACAAAGAGCGTTGAACACTACTTTTGATTGAGCAGTTCTGAAACTCTCTTTCTGTAGAAAGTGCAAGTCGACATTCGGAGCACTAAGGGGCCTGTACTGGAGAAAGTAACATCTTCAAATAAAAAGTAAACAGAAGCATTCTGCGAAACTTCTTTCTGTTCTGTGCATTTAACTAACGGAGTTGAACTTTACCTTTGATTCAGCAGCTCTGAAACCCTCTTTCTGTAGAAACTGCTAGTGGACATTCCTAGCGCTAAGAGGCCTATAGTGGAAAAAGGAATATCCTCAAATAAAAACTACACAGAATCATTCTGTGAAACTTCTTTCTGTTCTGTGCATTCTACTAACAGAGTTTAACCTTAATTTTGATTGATCTGTTCTGAAACACTCCTTCTGTAGAAACTGCAAGTGGACGTTCCGAGCGCTAAGTGGCCGATAGTGGAAAAAGATGTATCTACAAATTAAAACTACAGAGAAGCATTGTGCAAAACTTCTTTATGTTCTGTACATTCAACTAAAGGAGTTAAAGCTTACTTTTGATTTAGCAGTTCGGAAACATTCTTTCTGTAGAAACAGCAATTGGACATTCGGAGCGCTAAGGGAGCTATAGTGGACAGAGGAATATCTTCAAATAAAAACTACACGGAAGCATTGTGCGAAACTAATTTCTGTTCTGTGCATTCAACTAACAGAGTTGAAGTTTACCTTTGAGTCAGCAGCTCTGAAACACTCTTTCTGTAGAAACTGCTAGTGGACATTCCTAGCGCTAAGGGTCCTATAGTGGAAAAAGGAATATGCTCAAATAAAAACTACACAGAATCATTCTGTGAAACTTCTTTCTGTTCTGTGCATTCAACTAACAGAGTTTAACCTTAATTTTGATTGATCTGTTCTGAAACACTCTTTCTGTAGAAACTGCAAGTGGACATTCCGAGCGCTAAGTGGCCTAGAGTGGAAAAAGATATATCTGCCAATTAAAACTACACAGAAGCGCTGTGCAAAACTACTTTATGTTCTGCACATTCAACTAAAGGAGTTAAAGCTTACTTTTGATTTAGCAGTTCGGAAACATTCTTTCTGTAGAAACTGCAAGTGGACATTCGAAGCGCTAAAGGGGCTATAGTGTTAAAAGGAACATCTTCAAATAAAAACTACACGGAAACATTGTGCGAAACTACTTTCTGTTCTGTGCATTCAACTAACAGAGTTGAAACTTACATTTGATTGAGCAGTTCTGAAACATTCTTTCTGTAGAAACTACAAGTGGACATTCAGAGAGCTAAGGGGCCTATAGTGGCAAAAGGAATATCTTCAAATAAAAACTACACAGAAGCATTCTGCGAAACTTCTTTCTGTTCCGTGCACTCAACTAACAGAGTTGAAACATACTGTTGATAGAGCAGTTCTGAAACACTCTTTCTGTGGAAACTGCAGGTGGACATTCGTAGAGCAAAGGGGCATATAGTGGAAAAAGGAGAATCTTCCAATAAAAACTACACAGCAGCATTCTGCGAAACTTCTTTGTGTTCTGTGCATTCAATTAAAAGAGTTGAACCTTACTTTTGATTGAGCAGTTCTGAAACGCTCTTTCTGTAGAAACTGCAAGTGGACCTTCCGAGCGCTAAGTGGGCTATAGTGGAAAAAGATGTATCTTCAAATTAAAACTACACAGAAGCATTGTGCAAAACTTCTTTAAGTTCTGTACATTCAAGTAAAGGAGTTAAAGCTTACTTTTGATTGAGCAGTTCTGAAACATTCTTTCTGTAGAAACTGCAAGTGGATATTCGGACCCCTAAGGGGCCAACAGTGGAAAAAGGAATATGTTCAAATAAAAACTACACAGAAGCATTGTGCGAAACTACTTTCTGTTCTGTGCACTCAACTAACAGAGTTGAAGCATACTGCCGATTGAGCAGTTCTGAAACACTCTTTCTGTAGAAACTGCAAGTGGACATTCAGAGAGCTAACGGGCCTACAGTGGAAAAAGGAATATCTTCAAGTAAAAACTATACAGAAGCATTCTGAGAAACTTCTTCCTGTTCTGTGCATTCAAATAACAGTTTAATCTTACTTTTGATTGAGCTGTTCTGAAACACTCTTTCTGTAGTAACTGCAATTGGAGATTCGGAGCACTAAGGGGCATATAGTGGAAAAAGGTATATCTTCAAACAAAACTATACAGAAGCAGTCTGCGTAACTTCTTTCTGTTCCGTGCATTCAACTAACAGTGTTTAACATTAATTTTGAGCTGTTATGAAACACTCCTTCTGTAGAAACTGCAAGTGGACATACGGAGCGCTAAGGGGCCTATAGTGGAAAAAGGGATATCTTCAAATAAAAACTACACAGAAGCATTGTGCCAAATTACTTTCTGTTCTGTGCATTCAACAAAGAGCGTTGAACACTACTTTTGATTGAGCAGTTCTGAAACTCTCTTTCTGTAGAAAGTGCAAGTCGACATTCGGAGCACTAAGGGGCCTGTACTGGAGAAATTAACATCTTCAAATAAAAAGTAAACAGAAGCATTCTGCGAAAATTCTTTCTGTTCTGTGCATTTAACTAACGGAGTTGAACTTTACCTTTGATTCAGCAGCTCTGAAACCCTCTTTCTGTAGAAACTGCTAGTGGACATTCCTAGCGCTAAGGGGCCTATAGTGGAAAAAGGAATATCCTCAAATAAAAACTACACAGAATCATTCTGTGAAACTTCTTTCTGTTCTGTGCATTCTACTAACAGAGTTTAACCTTAATTTTGATTGATCTGTTCTGAAACACTCTTTTTGTAGAAACTGCAAGTGGACGTTCTGAGCGCTAAGTGGCCTATAGTGGAAAAAGATATATCTACAAATTAAAACTACACAGAAGCATTGTGCAAAACTTCTTTATGTTCTGTACATTCAACTAAAGGAGTTAAAGCTTACTTTTGATTTAGCAGTTCGGAAACATTCTTTCTGTAGAAACAGCAATTGGACATTCGGAGCGCTAAGGGAGCTATAGTGGACAGAGGAATATCTTCAAATAAAACCTACACGGAAGCATTGTGCGAAACTAATTTCTGTTCTGTGCATTCAACTAACAGAGTTGAAGTTTACCTTTGAGTCAGCAGCTCTGAAACACTCTTTCTGTAGAAACTGCTAGTGGACATTCCTAGCGCTAAGGGGCCTATAGTGGAAAAAGGAATATCCTCAAATAAAAACTACACAGAATCATTCTGTGAAACTTCTTTCTGTTCTGTGCATTCAACTAACAGAGTTTAACCTTAATTTTGATTGATCTGTTCTGAAACACTCTTTCTGTAGAAACTGCAAGTGGACATTCCGAGCGCTAAGTGGCCTAGAGTGGAAAAAGATATATCTGCCAATTAAAACTACACAGAAGCGCTGTGCAAAACTTCTTTATGTTCTGCACATTCAACTAAAGGAGTTAAAGCTTACTTTTGATTTAGCAGTTCGGAAACATTCTTTCTGTAGAAACTGCAAGTGGACATTCGAAGCGCTAAGGGGGCTATAGTGTTAAAAGGAACATCTTCAAATAAAAACTACACGGAAACATTGTGCGAAACTACTTTCTGTTCTGTGCATTCAACTAACAGAGTTGAAACTTACATTTGATTGAGCAGTTCTGAAACATTCTTTCTGTAGAAACTACAAGTGGACATTCAGAGAGCTAAGGGGCCTATAGTGGCAAAAGGAATATCTTCAAATAAAAACTACACAGAAGCATTCTGCGAAACTTCTTTCTGTTCCGTGCACTCAACTAACAGAGTTGAAACATACTGTTGATAGAGCAGTTCTGAAACACTCTTTCTCTGGAAACTGCAGGTGGACATTCGTAGAGCAAAGGGGCATATAGTGGAAAAAGGAGAATCTTCCAATAAAAACTACACAGCAGCATTCTGCGAAACTTCTTTCTGTTCTGTGCATTCAATTAAAAGAGTTGAACCTTACTTTTGATTGAGCAGTTCTGAAACGCTCTTTCTGTAGAAACTGCAAGTGGACCTTCCGAGCGCTAAGTGGGCTATAGTGGAAAAAGATGTATCTTCAAATTAAAACTACACAGAAGCATTGTGCAAAACTTCTTTAAGTTCTGTACATTCAAGTAAAGGAGTTAAAGCTTACTTTTGATTGAGCAGTTCTGAAACATTCTTTCTGTAGAAACTGCAAGTGGATATTCGGACCCCTAAGGGGCCAACAGTGGAAAAAGGAATATGTTCAAATAAAAACTACACAGAAGCATTGTGCGAAACTACTTTCTGTTCTGTGCACTCAACTAACAGAGTTGAAGCATACTGCCGATTGAGCAGTTCTGAAACACTCTTTCTGTAGAAACTGCAAGTGGACATTCAGAGAGCTAACGGGCCTACAGTGGAAAAAGGAATATCTTCAAGTAAAAACTATACAGAAGCATTCTGAGAAACTTCTTCCTGTTCTGTGCATTCAAATAACAGTTTAATCTTACTTTTGATTGAGCTGTTCTGAAACACTCTTTCTGTAGTAACTGCAATTGGAGATTCGGAGCACTAAGGGGCATATAGTGGAAAAAGGTATATCTTCAAACAAAACTATACAGAAGCAGTCTGCGTAACTTCTTTCTGTTCCGTGCATTCAACTAACAGTGTTTAACATTAATTTTGAGCTGTTATGAAACACTCCTTCTGTAGAAACTGCAAGTGGACATACGGAGCGCTAAGGGGCCTATAGTGGAAAAAGGGATATCTTCAAATAAAAACTACACAGAAGCATTGTGCCAAATTACTTTCTGTTCTGTGCATTCAACAAAGAGCGTTGAACACTACTTTTGATTGAGCAGTTCTGAAACTCTCTTTCTGTAGAAAGTGCAAGTCGACATTCGGAGCACTAAGGGGCCTGTACTGGAGAAAGTAACATCTTCAAATAAAAAGTAAACAGAAGCATTCTGCGAAACTTCATTCTGTTCTGTGCATTTAACTAATGGAGTTGAACTTTACCTTTGATTCAGCAGCTCTGAAACCCTCTTTCTGTAGAAACTGCTAGTGGACATTCCTAGCGCTAAGGGGCCTATAGTGGAAAAAGGAATAACCTCAAATAAAAACTACACAGAATCATTCTGTGAAACTTCTTTCTGTTCTGTGCATTCTATTAACAGAGTTTAACCTTAATTTTGATTGATCTGTTCTGAAACACTCTTTCTGTAGAAACTGCAAGTGGACGTTCCGAGCGCTAAGTGGCCTATAGTGGAAAAAGATATATCTACAAATTAAAACTACACAGAAGCATTGTGCAAAACTTCTTTATGTTCTGTACATTCAACTAAAGGAGTTAAAGCTTACTTTTGATTTAGCAGTTCGGAAACATTCTTTCTGTAGAAACAGCAATTGGACATTCGGAGCGCTAAGGGAGCTATAGTGGACAGAGGAATATCTTCAAATAAAACCTACACGGAAGCATTGTGCGAAACTAATTTCTGTTCTGTGCATTCAACTAACAGAGTTGAAGTTTACCTTTGAGTCAGCAGCTCTGAAACACTCTTTCTGTAGAAACTGCTAGTGGACATTCCTAGCGCTAAGGGGCCTATAGTGGAAAAAGTAATATCCTCAAATAAAAACTACACAGAATCATTCTGTGAAACTTCTTTCTGTTCTGTGCATTCAACTAACAGAGTTTAACCTTAATTTTGATTGATCTGTTCTGAAACACTCTTTCTGTAGAAACTGCAAGTGGACATTCCGAGCGCTAAGTGGCCTAGAGTGGAAAAAGATATATCTGCCAATTAAAACTACACAGAAGCGCTGTGCAAAACTTCTTTATGTTCTGCACATTCAACTAAAGGAGTTAAAGCTTACTTTTGATTTAGCAGTTCGGAAACATTCTTTCTGTAGAAACTGCAAGTGGACATTCAAAGCGCTAAGGGGGCTATAGTGTTAAAAGGAACATCTTCAAATAAAAACTACACGGAAACATTGTGCGAAACTACTTTCTGTTCTGTGCATTCAACTAACAGAGTTGAAACTTACATTTGATTGAGCAGTTCTGAAACATTCTTTCTGTAGAAACTACAAGTGGACATTCAGAGAGCTAAGGGGCCTATAGTGGCAAAAGGAATATCTTCAAATAAAAACTACACAGAAGCATTCTGCGAAACTTCTTTCTGTTCCGTGCACTCAACTAACAGAGTTGAAACATACTGTTGATAGAGCAGTTCTGAAACACTCTTTCTCTGGAAACTGCAGGTGGACATTCGTAGAGCAAAGGGGCATATAGTGGAAAAAGGAGAATCTTCCAATAAAAACTACACAGCAGCATTCTGCGAAACTTCTTTCTGTTCTGTGCATTCAATTAAAAGAGTTGAACCTTACTTTTGATTGAGCAGTTCTGAAACGCTCTTTCTGTAGAAACTGCAAGTGGACCTTCCGAGCGCTAAGTGGGCTATAGTGGAAAAAGATGTATCTTCAAATTAAAACTACACAGAAGCATTGTGCAAAACTTCTTTAAGTTCTGTACATTCAAGTAAAGGAGTTAAAGCTTACTTTCGATTGAGCAGTTCTGAAACATTCTTTCTGTAGAAACTGCAAGTGGATATTCGGACCCCTAAGGGGCCAACAGTGGAAAAAGGAATATGTTCAAATAAAAACTACACAGAAGCATTGTGCGAAACTACTTTCTGTTCTGTGCACTCAACTAACAGAGTTGAAGCATACTGCCGATTGAGCAGTTCTGAAACACTCTTTCTGTAGAAACTGCAAGTGGACATTCAGAGAGCTAACGGGCCTACAGTGGAAAAAGGAATATCTTCAAGTAAAAATTATACAGAAGCATTCTGGGAAACTTCTTCCTGTTCTGTGCATTCAAATAACAGTTTAATCTTACTTTTGATTGAGGTGTTCTGAAACACTCTTTCTGTAGTAAGTGCAATTGGAGATTCGGAGCACTAAGGGGCATATAGTGGAAAAAGGTATATCTTCAAACAAAACTATACAGAAGCAGTCTGCGTAACTTCTTTCTGTTCCGTGCATTCAACTAACAGTGTTTAACATTAATTTTGAGCTGTTATGAAACACTCCTTCTGTAGA
Organism: Symphalangus syndactylus; assembly: GCF_028878055.3. Classification (NCBI taxonomy): domain Eukaryota; kingdom Metazoa; phylum Chordata; class Mammalia; order Primates; family Hylobatidae; genus Symphalangus; species Symphalangus syndactylus. Next base: position 51,189,735 of record NC_072440.2, read on the forward strand.
AACTGCAAGTGGACATACGGAGCGCTAAGGGGCCTATAGTGGAAAAAGGGATATCTTCAAATAAAAACTACACAGAAGCATTGTGCCAAATTACTTTCTGTTCTGTGCATTCAACAAAGAGCGTTGAACACTACTTTTGATTGAGCAGTTCTGAAACTCTCTTTCTGTAGAAAGTGCAAGTCGTCATTCGGAGCACTAAGGGGCCTGTACTGGAGAAAGTAACATCTTCAAATAAAAAGTAAACAGAAGCATTCTGCGAAACTTCTTTCTGTTCTGTGCATTTAACTAACGGAGTTGAACTTTACCTTTGATTCAGCAGCTCTGAAAGCCTCTTTCTGTAGAATCTGCTAGTGGACATTCCTAGCGCTAAGCGGCCTATAGTGGAAAAAGGAATATCCTCAAATAAAAACTACACAGAATCATTCTGTGAAACTTCTTTCTGTTCTGTGCAGTCTATTAACAGAGTTTAACCTTAATTTTGATTGATCTGTTCTGAAACACTCTTTCTGTAGAAACTGCAAGTGGACGTTCCGAGCGCTAAGTGGCCTATAGTGGAAAAAGATATATCTACAAATTAAAACTACACAGAAGCATTGTGCAAAACTTCTTTATGTTCTGTACATTCAACTAAAGGAGTTAAAGCTTACTTTTGATTTAGCAGTTCGGAAACATTCTTTCTGTAGAAACAGCAATTGGACATTCGGAGCGCTAAGGGAGCTATAGTGGACAGAGGAATATCTTCAAATAAAACCTACACGGAAGCATTGTGCGAAACTAATTTCTGTTCTGTGCATTCAACTAACAGAGTTGAAGTTTACCTTTCAGTCAGCAGCTCTGAAACACTCTTTCTGTAGAAACTGCTAGTGGACATTCCTAGCGCTAAGGGGCCTATAGTGGAAAAAGGAATATCCTCAAATAAAAACTACACAGAATCATTCTGTGAAACTTCTTTCTGTTCTGTGCATTCAACTAACAGAGTTTAACCTTAATTTTGATTGATCTGTTCTGAAACACTCTTTCTGTAGAAACTGCAAGTGGACATTCCGAGCGCTAAGTGGCCTAGAGTGGAAAAAGATATATCTGCCAATTAAAACTACACAGAAGCGCTGTGCAAAACTTCTTTATGTTCTGCACATTCAACTAAAGGAGTTAAAGCTTACTTTTGATTTAGCAGTTCGGAAACATTCTTTCTGTAGAAACTGCAAGTGGACATTCGAAGCGCTAAGGGGGCTATAGTGTTAAAAGGAACATCTTCAAATAAAAACTACACGGAAACATTGTGCGAAACTACTTTCTGTTCTGTGCATTCAACTAACAGAGTTGAAACTTACATTTGATTGAGCAGTTCTGAAACATTCTTTCTGTAGAAACTACAAGTGGACATTCAGAGAGCTAAGGGGCCTATAGTGGCAAAAGGAATATCTTCAAATAAAAACTACACAGAAGCATTCTGCGAAACTTCTTTCTGTTCCGTGCACTCAACTAACAGAGTTGAAACATACTGTTGATAGAGCAGTTCTGAAACACTCTTTCTCTGGAAACTGCAGGTGGACATTCGTAGAGCAAAGGGGCATATAGTGGAAAAAGGAGAATCTTCCAATAAAAACTACACAGCAGCATTCTGCGAAACTTCTTTCTGTTCTGTGCATTCAATTAAAAGAGTTGAACCTTACTTTTGATTGAGCAGTTCTGAAACGCTCTTTCTGTAGAAACTGCAAGTGGACCTTCCGAGCGCTAAGTGGGCTATAGTGGAAAAAGATGTATCTTCAAATTAAAACTACACAGAAGCATTGTGCAAAACTTCTTTAAGTTCTGTACATTCAAGTAAAGGAGTTAAAGCTTTCTTTCGATTGAGCAGTTCTGAAACATTCTTTCTGTAGAAACTGCAAGTGGATATTCGGACCCCTAAGGGGCCAACAGTGGAAAAAGGAATATGTTCAAATAAAAACTACACAGAAGCATTGTGCGAAACTACTTTCTGTTCTGTGCACTCAACTAACAGAGTTGAAGCATACTGCCGATTGAGCAGTTCTGAAACACTCTTTCTGTAGAAACTGCAAGTGGACATTCAGAGATCTAACGGGCCTACAGTGGAAAAAGGAATATCTTCAAGTAAAAACTATACAGAAGCATTTTGAGAAACTTCTTCCTGTTCTGTGCATTCAAATAACAGTTTAATCTTACTTTTGATTGAGCTGTTCTGAAACACTCTTTCTGTAGTAACTGCAATTGGAGATTCGGAGTACTAAGGGGCATATAGTGGAAAAAGGTATATCTTCAAACAAAACTATACAGAAGCAGTCTGCGTAACTTCTTTCTGTTCCGTGCATTCAACTAACAGTGTTTAACATTAATTTTGAGCTGTTATGAAACACTCCTTCTGTAGAAACTGCAAGTGGACATACAGAGCGCTAAGGGGCCTATAGTGGAAAAAGGGATATCTTCAAATAAAAACTACACAGAAGCATTGTGCCAAATTACTTTCTGTTCTGTGCATTCAACAAAGAGCGTTGAACACTACTTTTGATTGAGCAGTTCTGAAACTCTCTTTCTGTAGAAAGTGCAAGTCGACATTCGGAGCACTAAGGGGCCTGTACTGGAGAAAGTAACATCTTCAAATAAAAAGTAAACAGAAGCATTCTGCGAAACTTCTTTCTGTTCTGTGCATTTAACTAACGGAGTTGAACTTTACCTTTGATTCAGCAGCTCTGAAACCCTCTTTCTGTAGAAACTGCTAGTGGACATTCCTAGCGCTAAGGGGCCTATAGTGGAAAAAGGAATATCCTCAAATAAAAACTACACAGAATCATTCTGTGAAACTTCTTTCTGTTCTGTGCATTCTATTAACAGAGTTTAACCTTAATTTTGATTGATCTGTTCTGAAACACTCTTTCTGTAGAAACTGCAAGTGGACGTTCCGAGCGCTAAGTGGCCTATAGTGGAAAAAGATATATCTACAAATTAAAACTACACAGAAGCATTGTGCAAAACTTCTTTATGTTCTGTACATTCAACTAAAGGAGTTAAAGCTTACTTTTGATTTAGCAGTTCGGAAACATTCTTTCTGTAGAAACAGCAATTGGACATTCGGAGCGCTAAGGGAGCTATAGTGGACAGAGGAATATCTTCAAATAAAAACTACACGGAAGCATTGTGCGAAACTAATTTCTGTTCTGTGCATTCAACTAACAGAGTTGAAGTTTACCTTTGAGTCAGCAGCTCTGAAACACTCTTTCTGTAGAAACTGCTAGTGGACATTCCTAGCGCTAAGGGGCCTATAGTGGAAAAAGGAATATCCTCAAATAAAAACTACACAGAATCATTCTGTGAAACTTCTTTCTGTTCTGTGCATTCAACCAGCAGAGTTTAACCTTAATTTTGATTGATCTGTCCTGAAACACTCTTTCTGTAGAAACTGCAAGTGGACATTCCGAGCGCTAAGTGGCCTAGAGTGGAAAAAGATATATCTGCCAATTAAAACTACACAGAAGCGCTGTGCAAAACTTCTTTATGTTCTGCACATTCAACTAAAGGAGTTAAAGCTTACTTTTGATTTAGCAGTTCGGAAACATTCTTTCTGTAGAAACTGCAAGTGGACATTCGAAGCGCTAAGGGGGCTATAGTGTTAAAAGGAACATCTTCAAATAAAAACTACACGGAAACATTGTGCGAAACTACTTTCTGTTCTGTGCATTCAACTAACAGAGTTGAAACTTACATTTGATTGAGCAGTTCTGAAACATTCTTTCTGTAGAAACTACAAGTGGACATTCAGAGAGCTAAGGGGCCTATAGTGGCAAAAGGAATATCTTCAAATAAAAACTACACAGAAGCATTCTGCGAAACTTCTTTCTGTTCCGTGCACTCAACTAACAGAGTTGAAACATACTGTTGATAGAGCAGTTCTGAAACACTCTTTCTGTGGAAACTGCAGGTGGACATTCGTAGAGCAAAGGGGCATATAGTGGAAAAAGGAGAATCTTCCAATAAAAACTACACAGCAGCATTCTGCGAAACTTCTTTCTGTTCTGTGCATTCAATTAAAAGAGTTGAACCTTACTTTTGATTGAGCAGTTCTGAAACGCTCTTTCTGTAGAAACTGCAAGTGGACCTTCCGAGCGCTAAGTGGGCTATAGTGGAAAAAGATGTATCTTCAAATTAAAACTACACAGAAGCATTGTGCAAAACTTCTTTAAGTTCTGTACATTCAAGTAAAGGAGTTAAAGCTTACTTTCGATTGAGCAGTTCTGAAACATTCTTTCTGTAGAAACTGCAAGTGGATATTCGGACCCCTAAGGGGCCAACAGTGGAAAAAGGAATATGTTCAAATAAAAACTACACAGAAGCATTGTGCGAAACTACTTTCTGTTCTGTGCACTCAACTAACAGAGTTGAAGCATACTGCCGATTGAGCAGTTCTGAAACACTCTTTCTGTAGAAACTGCAAGTGGACATTCAGAGAGCTAACGGGCCTACAGTGGAAAAAGGAATATCTTCAAGTAAAAATTATACAGAAGCATTCTGGGAAACTTCTTCCTGTTCTGTGCATTCAAATAACAGTTTAATCTTACTTTTGATTGAGGTGTTCTGAAACACTCTTTCTGTAGTAAGTGCAATTGGAGATTCGGAGCACTAAGGGGCATATAGTGGAAAAAGGTATATCTTCAAACAAAACTATACAGAAGCAGTCTGCGTAACTTCTTTCTGTTCCGTGCATTCAACTAACAGTGTTTAACATTAATTTTGAGCTGTTATGAAACACTCCTTCTGTAGAAACTGCAAGTGGACATACGGAGCGCTAAGGGGCCTATAGTGGAAAAAGGGATATCTTCAAATAAAAACTACACAGAAGCATTGTGCCAAATTACTTTCTGTTCTGTGCATTCAACAAAGAGCGTTGAACACTACTTTTGATTGAGCAGTTCTGAAACTCTCTTTCTGTAGAAAGTGCAAGTCGTCATTCGGAGCACTAAGGGGCCTGTACTGGAGAAAGTAACATCTTCAAATAAAAAGTAAACAGAAGCATTCTGCGAAACTTCTTTCTGTTCTGTGCATTTAACTAACGGAGTTGAACTTTACCTTTGATTCAGCAGCTCTGAAAGCCTCTTTCTGTAGAATCTGCTAGTGGACATTCCTAGCGCTAAGGGGCCTATAGTGGAAAAAGGAATATCCTCAAATAAAAACTACACAGAATCATTCTGTGAAACTTCTTTCTGTTCTGTGCAGTCTATTAACAGAGTTTAACCTTAATTTTGATTGATCTGTTCTGAAACACTCTTTCTGTAGAAACTGCAAGTGGACGTTCCGAGCGCTAAGTGGCCTATAGTGGAAAAAGATATATCTACAAATTAAAACTACACAGAAGCATTGTGCAAAACTTCTTTATGTTCTGTACATTCAACTAAAGGAGTTAAAGCTTACTTTTGATTTAGCAGTTCGGAAACATTCTTTCTGTAGAAACAGCAATTGGACATTCGGAGCGCTAAGGGAGCTATAGTGGACAGAGGAATATCTTCAAATAAAACCTACACGGAAGCATTGTGCGAAACTAATTTCTGTTCTGTGCATTCAACTAACAGAGTTGAAGTTTACCTTTCAGTCAGCAGCTCTGAAACACTCTTTCTGTAGAAACTGCTAGTGGACATTCCTAGCGCTAAGGGGCCTATAGTGGAAAAAGGAATATCCTCAAATAAAAACTACACAGAATCATTCTGTGAAACTTCTTTCTGTTCTGTGCATTCAACTAACAGAGTTTAACCTTAATTTTGATTGATCTGTTCTGAAACACTCTTTCTGTAGAAACTGCAAGTGGACATTCCGAGCGCTAAGTGGCCTAGAGTGGAAAAAGATATATCTGCCAATTAAAACTACACAGAAGCGCTGTGCAAAACTTCTTTATGTTCTGCACATTCAACTAAAGGAGTTAAAGCTTACTTTTGATTTAGCAGTTCGGAAACATTCTTTCTGTAGAAACTGCAAGTGGACATTCGAAGCGCTAAGGGGGCTATAGTGTTAAAAGGAACATCTTCAAATAAAAACTACACGGAAACATTGTGCGAAACTACTTTCTGTTCTGTGCATTCAACTAACAGAGTTGAAACTTACATTTGATTGAGCAGTTCTGAAACATTCTTTCTGTAGAAACTACAAGTGGACATTCAGAGAGCTAAGGGGCCTATAGTGGCAAAAGGAATATCTTCAAATAAAAACTACACAGAAGCATTCTGCGAAACTTCTTTCTGTTCCGTGCACTCAACTAACAGAGTTGAAACATACTGTTGATAGAGCAGTTCTGAAACACTCTTTCTCTGGAAACTGCAGGTGGACATTCGTAGAGCAAAGGGGCATATAGTGGAAAAAGGAGAATCTTCCAATAAAAACTACACAGCAGCATTCTGCGAAACTTCTTTCTGTTCTGTGCATTCAATTAAAAGAGTTGAACCTTACTTTTGATTGAGCAGTTCTGAAACGCTCTTTCTGTAGAAACTGCAAGTGGACCTTCCGAGCGCTAAGTGGGCTATAGTGGAAAAAGATGTATCTTCAAATTAAAACTACACAGAAGCATTGTGCAAAACTTCTTTAAGTTCTGTACATTCAAGTAAAGGAGTTAAAGCTTTCTTTCGATTGAGCAGTTCTGAAACATTCTTTCTGTAGAAACTGCAAGTGGATATTCGGACCCCTAAGGGGCCAACAGTGGAAAAAGGAATATGTTCAAATAAAAACTACACAGAAGCATTGTGCGAAACTACTTTCTGTTCTGTGCACTCAACTAACAGAGTTGAAGCATACTGCCGATTGAGCAGTTCTGAAACACTCTTTCTGTAGAAACTGCAAGTGGACATTCAGAGATCTAACGGGCCTACAGTGGAAAAAGGAATATCTTCAAGTAAAAACTATACAGAAGCATTTTGAGAAACTTCTTCCTGTTCTGTGCATTCAAATAACAGTTTAATCTTACTTTTGATTGAGCTGTTCTGAAACACTCTTTCTGTAGTAACTGCAATTGGAGATTCGGAGTACTAAGGGGCATATAGTGGAAAAAGGTATATCTTCAAACAAAACTATACAGAAGCAGTCTGCGTAACTTCTTTCTGTTCCGTGCATTCAACTAACAGTGTTTAACATTAATTTTGAGCTGTTATGAAACACTCCTTCTGTAGAAACTGCAAGTGGACATACAGAGCGCTAAGGGGCCTATAGTGGAAAAAGGGATATCTTCAAATAAAAACTACACAGAAGCATTGTGCCAAATTACTTTCTGTTCTGTGCATTCAACAAAGAGCGTTGAACACTACTTTTGATTGAGCAGTTCTGAAACTCTCTTTCTGTAGAAAGTGCAAGTCGACATTCGGAGCACTAAGGGGCCTGTACTGGAGAAAGTAACATCTTCAAATAAAAAGTAAACAGAAGCATTCTGCGAAACTTCTTTCTGTTCTGTGCATTTAACTAACGGAGTTGAACTTTACCTTTGATTCAGCAGCTCTGAAACCCTCTTTCTGTAGAAACTGCTAGTGGACATTCCTAGCGCTAAGGGGCCTATAGTGGAAAAAGGAATATCCTCAAATAAAAACTACACAGAATCATTCTGTGAAACTTCTTTCTGTTCTGTGCATTCTATTAACAGAGTTTAAACTTAATTTTGATTGATCTGTTCTGAAACACTCTTTCTGTAGAAACTGCAAGTGGACGTTCCGAGCGCTAAGTGGCCTATAGTGGAAAAAGATATATCTACAAATTAAAACTACACAGAAGCATTGTGCAAAACTTCTTTATGTTCTGTACATTCAACTAAAGGAGTTAAAGCTTACTTTTGATTTAGCAGTTCGGAAACATTCTTTCTGTAGAAACAGCAATTGGACATTCGGAGCGCTAAGGGAGCTATAGTGGACAGAGGAATATCTTCAAATAAAAACTACACGGAAGCATTGTGCGAAACTAATTTCTGTTCTGTGCATTCAACTAACAGAGTTGAAGTTTACCTTTGAGTCAGCAGCTCTGAAACACTCTTTCTGTAGAAACTGCTAGTGGACATTCCTAGCGCTAAGGGGCCTATAGTGGAAAAAGGAATATCCTCAAATAAAAACTACACAGAATCATTCTGTGAAACTTCTTTCTGTTCTGTGCATTCAACCAGCAGAGTTTAACCTTAATTTTGATTGATCTGTCCTGAAACACTCTTTCTGTAGAAACTGCAAGTGGACATTCCGAGCGCTAAGTGGCCTAGAGTGGAAAAAGATATATCTGCCAATTAAAACTACACAGAAGCGCTGTGCAAAACTTCTTTATGTTCTGCACATTCAACTAAAGGAGTTAAAGCTTACTTTTGATTTAGCAGTTCGGAAACATTCTTTCTGTAGAAACTGCAAGTGGACATTCGAAGCGCTAAGGGGGCTATAGTGTTAAAAGGAACATCTTCAAATAAAAACTACACGGAAACATTGTGCGAAACTACTTTCTGTTCTGTGCATTCAACTAACAGAGTTGAAACTTACATTTGATTGAGCAGTTCTGAAACATTCTTTCTGTAGAAACTACAAGTGGACATTCAGAGAGCTAAGGGGCCTATAGTGGCAAAAGGAATATCTTCAAATAAAAACTACACAGAAGCATTCTGCGAAACTTCTTTCTGTTCCGTGCACTCAACTAACAGAGTTGAAACATACTGTTGATAGAGCAGTTCTGAAACACTCTTTCTGTGGAAACTGCAGGTGGACATTCGTAGAGCAAAGGGGCATATAGTGGAAAAAGGAGAATCTTCCAATAAAAACTACACAGCAGCATTCTGCGAAACTTCTTTCTGTTCTGTGCATTCAATTAAAAGAGTTGAACCTTACTTTTGATTGAGCAGTTCTGAAACGCTCTTTCTGTAGAAACTGCAAGTGGACCTTCCGAGCGCTAAGTGGGCTATAGTGGAAAAAGATGTATCTTCAAATTAAAACTACACAGAAGCATTGTGCAAAACTTCTTTAAGTTCTGTACATTCAAGTAAAGGAGTTAAAGCTTACTTTCGATTGAGCAGTTCTGAAACATTCTTTCTGTAGAAACTGCAAGTGGATATTCGGACCCCTAAGGGGCCAACAGTGGAAAAAGGAATATGTTCAAATAAAAACTACACAGAAGCATTGTGCGAAACTACTTTCTGTTCTGTGCACTCAACTAACAGAGTTGAAGCATACTGCCGATTGAGCAGTTCTGAAACACTCTTTCTGTAGAAACTGCAAGTGGACATTCAGAGAGCTAACGGGCCTACAGTGGAAAAAGGAATATCTTCAAGTAAAAACTATACAGAAGCATTCTGAGAAACTTCTTCCTGTTCTGTGCATTCAAATAACAGTTTAATCTTACTTTTGATTGAGCTGTTCTGAAACACTCTTTCTGTAGTAACTGCAATTGGAGATTCGGAGCACTAAGGGGCATATAGTGGAAAAAGGTATATCTTCAAACAAAACTATACAGAAGCAGTCTGCGTAACTTCTTTCTGTTCCGTGCATTCAACTAACAGTGTTTAACATTAATTTTGAGCTGTTATGAAACACTCCTTCTGTAGAAACTGCAAGTGGACATACGGAGCGCTAAGGGGCCTATAGTGGAAAAAGGGATATCTTCAAATAAAAACTACACAGAAGCATTGTGCCAAATTACTTTCTGTTCTGTGCATTCAACAAAGAGCGTTGAACACTACTTTTGATTGAGCAGTTCTGAAACTCTCTTTCTGTAGAAAGTGCAAGTCGACATTCGGAGCACTAAGGGGCCTGTACTGGAGAAAGTAACATCTTCAAATAAAAAGTAAACAGAAGCATTCTGCGAAACTTCTTTCTGTTCTGTGCATTTAACTGACGGAGTTGAACTTTACCTTTGATTCAGCAGCTCTGAAACCCTCTTTCTGTAGAAACTGCTAGTGGACATTCCTAGCGCTAAGGGGCCTATAGTGGAAAAAGGAATATCCTCAAATAAAAACTACACAGAATCATTTTGTGAAACTTCTTTCTGTTCTGTGCATTCTATTAACAGAGTTTAACCTTAATTTTGATTGATCTGTTCTGAAACACTCTTTCTGTAGAAACTGCAAGTGGACGTTCCGAGCGCTAAGTGGCCTATAGTGGAAAAAGATATATCTACAAATTAAAACTACACAGAAGCATTGTGCAAAACTTCTTTATGTTCTGTACATTCAACTAAAGGAGTTAAAGCTTACTTTTGATTTAGCAGTTCGGAAACATTCTTTCTGTAGAAACAGCAATTGGACATTCGGAGCGCTAAGGGAGCTATAGTGGACAGAGGAATATCTTCAAATAAAAACTACACGGAAGCATTGTGCGAAACTAATTTCTGTTCTGTGCATTCAACTAACAGATTTGAAGTTTACCTTTGAGTCAGCAGCTCTGAAACACTCTTTCTGTAGAAACTGCTAGTGGACATTCCTAGCGCTAAGGGGCCTATAGTGGAAAAAGGAATATCCTCAAATAAAAACTACACAGAATCATTCTGTGAAACTTCTTTCTGTTCTGTGCATTCAACTAACAGAGTTTAACCTTAATTTTGATTGATCTGTCCTGAAACACTCTTTCTGTAGAAACTGCAATTGGACATTCCGAGCGCTAAGTGGCCTAGAGTGGAAAAAGATATATCTGCCAATTAAAACTACACAGAAGCGCTGTGCAAAACTTCTTTATGTTCTGCACATTCAACTAAAGGAGTTAAAGCTTACTTTTGATTTAGCAGTTCGGAAACATTCTTTCTGTAGAAACTGCAAGTGGACATTCGAAGCGCTAAGGGGGCTATAGTGTTAAAAGGAACATCTTCAAATAAAAACTACACGGAAACATTGTGCGAAACTACTTTCTCTTCTGTGCATTCAACTAACAGAGTTGAAACTTACATTTGATTGAGCAGTTCTGAAACATTCTTTCTGTAGAAACTACAAGTGGACATTCAGAGAGCTAAGGGGCCTATAGTGGCAAAAGGAATATCTTCAAATAAAAACTACACAGAAGCATTCTGCGAAACTTCTTTCTGTTCCGTGCACTCAACTAACAGAGTTGAAACATACTGTTGATAGAGCAGTTCTGAAACACTCTTTCTGTGGAAACTGCAGGTGGACATTCGTAGAGCAAAGGGGCATATAGTGGAAAAAGGAGAATCTTCCAATAAAAACTACACAGCAGCATTCTGCGAAACTTCTTTCTGTTCTGTGCATTCAATTAAAAGAGTTGAACCTTACTTTTGATTGAGCAGTTCTGAAACGCTCTTTCTGTAGAAACTGCAAGTGGACCTTCCGAGCGCTAAGTGGGCTATAGTGGAAAAAGATGTATCTTCAAATTAAAACTACACAGAAGCATTGTGCAAAACTTCTTTAAGTTCTGTACATTCAAGTAAAGGAGTTAAAGCTTACTTTCGATTGAGCAGTTCTGAAACATTCTTTCTGTAGAAACTGCAAGTGGATATTCGGACCCCTAAGGGGCCAACAGTGGAAAAAGGAATATGTTCAAATAAAAACTACACAGAAGCATTGTGCGAAACTACTTTCTGTTCTGTGCACTCAACTAACAGAGTTGAAGCATACTGCCGATTGAGCAGTTCTGAAACACTCTTTCTGTAGAAACTGCAAGTGGACATTCAGAGAGCTAACGGGCCTACAGTGGAAAAAGGAATATCTTCAAGTAAAAACTATACAGAAGCATTCTGAGAAACTTCTTCCTGTTCTGTGCATTCAAATAACAGTTTAATCTTACTTTTGATTGAGCTGTTCTGAAACACTCTTTCTGTAGTAAGTGCAATTGGAGATTCGGAGCACTAAGGGGCATATAGTGGAAAAAGGTATATCTTCAAACAAAACTATACAGAAGCAGTCTGCGTAACTTCTTTCTGTTCCGTGCATTCAACTAACAGTGTTTAACATTAATTTTGAGCTGTTATGAAACACTCCTTCTGTAGAAACTGCAAGTGGACATACGGAGCGCTAAGGGGCCTATAGTGGAAAAAGGGATATCTTCAAATAAAAACTACACAGAAGCATTGTGCCAAATTACTTTCTGTTCTGTGCATTCAACAAAGAGCGTTGAACACTACTTTTGATTGAGCAGTTCTGAAACTCTCTTTCTGTAGAAAGTGCAAGTCGACATTCGGAGCACTAAGGGGCCTGTACTGGAGAAAGTAACATCTTCAAAAAAAAGTAAACAGAAGCATTCTGCGAAACTTCTTTCTGTTCTGTGCATTTAACTAACGGAGTTGAACTTTACCTTTGATTCAGCAGCTCTGAAACCCTCTTTCTGTAGAAACTGCTAGTGGACATTCCTAGCGCTAAGGGGCCTATAGTGGAAAAAGGAATATCCTCAAATAAAAACTACACAGAATCATTCTGTGAAACTTCTTTCTGTTCTGTGCATTCTATTAACAGAGTTTAACCTTAATTTTGATTGATCTGTTCTGAAACAGTCTTTCTGTAGAAACTGCAAGTGGACGTTCCGAGCGCTAAGTGGCCTATAGTGGAAAAAGATATATCTACAAATTAAAACTACACAGAAGCATTGTGCAAAACTTCTTTATGTTCTGTACATTCAACTAAAGGAGTTAAAGCTTACTTTTGATTTAGCAGTTCGGAAACATTCTTTCTGTAGAAACAGCAATTGGACATTCGGAGCGCTAAGGGAGCTATAGTGGACAGAGGAATATCTTCAAATAAAACCTACACGGAAGCATTGTGCGATACTAATTTCTGTTCTGTGCATTCAACTAACAGAGTTGAAGTATACCTTTGAGTCAGCAGCTCTGAAACACTCTTTCTGTAGAAACTGCTAGTGGACATTCCTAGCGCTAAGGGGCCTATAGTGGAAAAAGGAATATCCTCAAATAAAAACTACACAGAATCATTCTGTGAAACTTCTTTCTGTTCTGTGCATTCAACTAACAGAGTTTAACCTTAATTTTGATTGATCTGTTCTGAAACACTCTTTCTGTAGAAACTGCAAGTGGACATTCCGAGCGCTAAGTGGCCTAGAGTGGAAAAAGATATATCTGCCAATTAAAACTACACAGAAGCGCTGTGCAAAACTTCTTTATGTTCTGCACATTCAACTAAAGGAGTTAAAGCTTACTTTTGATTTAGCAGTTCGGAAACATTCTTTCTGTAGAAACTGCAAGTGGACATTCGAAGCGCTAAGGGGGCTATAGTGTTAAAAGGAACATCTTCAAATAAAAACTACACGGAAACATTGTGCGAAACTACTTTCTGTTCTGTGCATTCAACTAACAGAGTTGAAACTTACATTTGATTGAGCAGTTCTGAAACATTCTTTCTGTAGAAACTACAAGTGGACATTCAGAGAGCTAAGGGGCCTATAGTGGCAAAAGGAATATCTTCAAATAAAAACTACACAGAAGCATTCTGCGAAACTTCTTTCTGTTCCGTGCACTCAACTAACAGAGTTGAAACATACTGTTGATAGAGCAGTTCTGAAACACTCTTTCTGTGGAAACTGCAGGTGGACATTCGTAGAGCAAAGGGGCATATAGTGGAAAAAGGAGAATCTTCCAATAAAAACTACACAGCAGCATTCTGCGAAACTTCTTTCTGTTCTGTGCATTCAATTAAAAGAGTTGAACCTTACTTTTGATTGAGCAGTTCTGAAACGCTCCTTCTGTAGAAACTGCAAGTGGACCTTCCGAGCGCTAAGTGGGCTATAGTGGAAAAAGATGTATCTTCAAATTAAAACTACACAGAAGCATTGTGCAAAACTTCTTTAAGTTCTGTACATTCAAGTAAAGGAGTTAAAGCTTACTTTCGATTGAGCAGTTCTGAAACATTCTTTCTGTAGAAACTGCAAGTGGATATTCGGACCCCTAAGGGGCCAACAGTGGAAAAAGGAATATGTTCAAATAAAAACTACACAGAAGCATTGTGCGAAACTACTTTCTGTTCTGTGCACTCAACTAACAGAGTTGAAGCATACTGTCGATTGAGCAGTTCTGAAACACTCTTTCTGTAGAAACTGCAAGTGGACATTCAGAGAGCTAACGGGCCTACAGTGGAAAAAGGAATATCTTCAAGTAAAAACTATACAGAAGCATTCTGAGAAACTTCTTCCTGTTCTGTGCATTCAAATAACAGTTTAATCTTACTTTTGATTGAGCTGTTCTGAAACACTCTTTCTGTAGTAACTGCAATTGGAGATTCGGAGCACTAAGGGGCATATAGTGGAAAAAGGTATATCTTCAAACAAAACTATACAGAAGCAGTCTGCGTAACTTCTTTCTGTTCCGTGCATTCAACTAACAGTGTTTAACATTAATTTTGAGCTGTTATGAAACACTCCTTCTGTAGAAACTGCAAGTGGACATACGGAGCGCTAAGGGGCCTATAGTGGAAAAAGGGATATCTTCAAATAAAAACTACACAGAAGCATTGTGCCAAATTACTTTCTGTTCTGTGCATTCAACAAAGAGCGTTGAACACTACTTTTGATTGAGCAGTTCTGAAACTCTCTTTCTGTAGAAAGTGCAAGTCGACATTCGGAGCACTAAGGGGCCTGTACTGGAGAAAGTAACATCTTCAAATAAAAAGTAAACAGAAGCATTCTGCGAAACTTCTTTCTGTTCTGTGCATTTAACTGACGGAGTTGAACTTTACCTTTGATTCAGCAGCTCTGAAACCCTCTTTCTGTAGAAACTGCTAGTGGACATTCCTAGCGCTAAGGGGCCTATAGTGGAAAAAGGAATATCCTCAAATAAAAACTACACAGAATCATTCTGTGAAACTTCTTTCTGTTCTGTGCATTCTATTAACAGAGTTTAACTTTAATTTTGATTGATCTGTTCTGAAACAGTCTTTCTGTAGAAACTGCAAGTGGACGTTCCGAGCGCTAAGTGGCCTATAGTGGAAAAAGATATATCTACAAATTAAAACTACACAGAAGCATTGTGCAAAACTTCTTTATGTTCTGTACATTCAACTAAAGGAGTTAAAGCTTACTTTTGATTTAGCAGTTCGGAAACATTCTTTCTGTAGAAACAGCAATTGGACATTCGGAGCGCTAAGGGAGCTATAGTGGACAGAGGAATATCTTCAAATAAAACCTACACGGAAGCATTGTGCGATACTAATTTCTGTTCTGTGCATTCAACTAACAGAGTTGAAGTTTACCTTTGAGTCAGCAGCTCTGAAACACTCTTTCTGTAGAAACTGCTAGTGGACATTCCTAGCGCTAAGGGGCCTATAGTGGAAAAAGGAATATCCTCAAATAAAAACTACACAGAATCATTCTGTGAAACTTCTTTCTGTTCTGTGCATTCAACTAACAGAGTTTAACCTTAATTTTGATTGATCTGTTCTGAAACACTCTTTCTGTAGAAACTGCAAGTGGACATTCCGAGCGCTAAGTGGCCTAGAGTGGAAAAAGATATATCTGCCAATTAAAACTACACAGAAGCGCTGTGCAAAACTTCTTTATGTTCTGCACATTCAATTAAAGGAGTTAAAGCTTACTTTTGATTTAGCAGTTCGGAAACATTCTTTCTGTAGAAACTGCAAGTGGACATTCGAAGCGCTAAGGGGGCTATAGTGTTAAAAGGAACATCTTCAAATAAAAACTACACGGAAACATTGTGCGAAACTACTTTCTGTTCTGTGCATTCAACTAACAGAGTTGAAACTTACATTTGATTGAGCAGTTCTGAAACATTCTTTCTGTAGAAACTACAAGTGGACATTCAGAGAGCTAAGGGGCCTATAGTGGCAAAAGGAATATCTTCAAATAAAAACTACACAGAAGCATTCTGCGAAACTTCTTTCTGTTCCGTGCACTCAACTAACAGAGTTGAAACATACTGTTGATAGAGCAGTTCTGAAACACTCTTTCTGTGGAAACTGCAGGTGGACATTCGTAGAGCAAAGGGGCATATAGTGGAAAAAGGAGAATCTTCCAATAAAAACTACACAGCAGCATTCTGCGAAACTTCTTTCTGTTCTGTGCATTCAATTAAAAGAGTTGAACCTTACTTTTGATTGAGCAGTTCTGAAACGCTCTTTCTGTAGAAACTGCAAGTGGACCTTCCGAGCGCTAAGTGGGCTATAGTGGAAAAAGATGTATCTTCAAATTAAAACTACACAGAAGCATTGTGCAAAACTTCTTTAAGTTCTGTACATTCAAGTAAAGGAGTTAAAGCTTACTTTCGATTGAGCAGTTCTGAAACATTCTTTCTGTAGAAACTGCAAGTGGATATTCGGACCCCTAAGGGGCCAACAGTGGAAAAAGGAATATGTTCAAATAAAAACTACACAGAAGCATTGTGCGAAACTACTTTCTGTTCTGTGCACTCAACTAACAGAGTTGAAGCATACTGCCGATTGAGCAGTTCTGAAACACTCTTTCTGTAGAAACTGCAAGTGGACATTCAGAGAGCTAACGGGCCTACAGTGGAAAAAGGAATATCTTCAAGTAAAAACTATACAGAAGCATTCTGAGAAACTTCTTCCTGTTCTGTGCATTCAAATAACAGTTTAATCTTACTTTTGATTGAGCTGTTCTGAAACACTCTTTCTGTAGTAAGTGCAATTGGAGATTCGGAGCACTAAGGGGCATATAGTGGAAAAAGGTATATCTTCAAACAAAACTATACATAAGCAGTCTGCGTAACTTCTTTCTGTTCCGTGCATTCAACTAACAGTGTTTAACATTAATTTTGAGCTGTTATGAAACACTCCTTCTGTAGAAACTGCAAGTGGACATACGGAGCGCTAAGGGGCCTATAGTGGAAAAAGGGATATCTTCAAATAAAAACTACACAGAAGCATTGTGCCAAATTACTTTCTGTTCTGTGCATTCAACAAAGAGCGTTGAACACTACTTTTGATTGAGCAGTTCTGAAACTCTCTTTCTGTAGAAAGTGCAAGTCGACATTCGGAGCACTAAGGGGCCTGTACTGGAGAAAGTAACATCTTCAAATAAAAAGTAAACAGAAGCATTCTGCGAAACTTCTTTCTGTTCTGTGCATTTAACTGACGGAGTTGAACTTTACCTTTGATTCAGCAGCTCTGAAACCCTCTTTCTGTAGAAACTGCTAGTGGACATTCCTAGCGCTAAGGGGCCTATAGTGGAAAAAGGAATATCCTCAAATAAAAACTACACAGAATCATTCTGTGAAACTTCTTTCTGTTCTGTGCATTCTATTAACAGAGTTTAACCTTAATTTTGATTGATCTGTTCTGAAACAGTCTTTCTGTAGAAACTGCAAGTGGACGTTCCGAGCGCTAAGTGGCCTATAGTGGAAAAAGATATATCTACAAATTAAAACTACACAGAAGCATTGTGCAAAACTTCTTTATGTTCTGTACATTCAACTAAAGGAGTTAAAGCTTACTTTTGATTTAGCAGTTCGGAAACATTCTTTCTGTAGAAACAGCAATTGGAC
This sequence comes from Symphalangus syndactylus, assembly GCF_028878055.3. NCBI lineage: Eukaryota > Metazoa > Chordata > Mammalia > Primates > Hylobatidae > Symphalangus > Symphalangus syndactylus. The sequence continues at coordinate 51,207,141 of NC_072440.2, forward strand.
ATTCGGAGCGCTAAGGGAGCTATAGTGGACAGAGGAATATCTTCAAATAAAACCTACACGGAAGCATTGTGCGATACTAATTTCTGTTCTGTGCATTCAACTAACAGAGTTGAAGTTTACCTTTGAGTCAGCAGCTCTGAAACACTCTTTCTGTAGAAACTGCTAGTGGACATTCCTAGCGCTAAGGGGCCTATAGTGGAAAAAGGAATATCCTCAAATAAAAACTACACAGAATCATTCTGTGAAACTTCTTTCTGTTCTGTGCATTCAACTAACAGAGTTTAACCTTAATTTTGATTGATCTGTTCTGAAACACTCTTTCTGTAGAAACTGCAAGTGGACATTCCGAGCGCTAAGTGGCCTAGAGTGGAAAAAGATATATCTGCCAATTAAAACTACACAGAAGCGCTGTGCAAAACTTCTTTATGTTCTGCACATTCAACTAAAGGAGTTAAAGCTTACTTTTGATTTAGCAGTTCGGAAACATTCTTTCTGTAGAAACTGCAAGTGGACATTCGAAGCGCTAAGGGGGCTATAGTGTTAAAAGGAACATCTTCAAATAAAAACTACACGGAAACATTGTGCGAAACTACTTTCTGTTCTGTGCATTCAACTAACAGAGTTGAAACTTACATTTGATTGAGCAGTTCTGAAACATTCTTTCTGTAGAAACTACAAGTGGACATTCAGAGAGCTAAGGGGCCTATAGTGGCAAAAGGAATATCTTCAAATAAAAACTACACAGAAGCATTCTGCGAAACTTCTTTCTGTTCCGTGCACTCAACTAACAGAGTTGAAACATACTGTTGATAGAGCAGTTCTGAAACACTCTTTCTGTGGAAACTGCAGGTGGACATTCGTAGAGCAAAGGGGCATATAGTGGAAAAAGGAGAATCTTCCAATAAAAACTACACAGCAGCATTCTGCGAAACTTCTTTCTGTTCTGTGCATTCAATTAAAAGAGTTGAACCTTACTTTTGATTGAGCAGTTCTGAAACGCTCTTTCTGTAGAAACTGCAAGTGGACCTTCCGAGCGCTAAGTGGGCTATAGTGGAAAAAGATGTATCTTCAAATTAAAACTACACAGAAGCATTGTGCAAAACTTCTTTAAGTTCTGTACATTCAAGTAAAGGAGTTAAAGCTTACTTTCGATTGAGCAGTTCTGAAACATTCTTTCTGTAGAAACTGCAAGTGGATATTCGGACCCCTAAGGGGCCAACAGTGGAAAAAGGAATATGTTCAAATAAAAACTACACAGAAGCATTGTGCGAAACTACTTTCTGTTCTGTGCACTCAACTAACAGAGTTGAAGCATACTGCCGATTGAGCAGTTCTGAAACACTCTTTCTGTAGAAACTGCAAGTGGACATTCAGAGAGCTAACGGGCCTACAGTGGAAAAAGGAATATCTTCAAGTAAAAACTATACAGAAGCATTCTGAGAAACTTCTTCCTGTTCTGTGCATTCAAATAACAGTTTAATCTTACTTTTGATTGAGCTGTTCTGAAACACTCTTTCTGTAGTAACTGCAATTGGAGATTCGGAGCACTAAGGGGCATATAGTGGAAAAAGGTATATCTTCAAACAAAACTATACAGAAGCAGTCTGCGTAACTTCTTTCTGTTCCGTGCATTCAACTAACAGTGTTTAACATTAATTTTGAGCTGTTATGAAACACTCCTTCTGTAGAAACTGCAAGTGGACATACGGAGCGCTAAGGGGCCTATAGTGGAAAAAGGGATATCTTCAAATAAAAACTACACAGAAGCATTGTGCCAAATTACTTTCTGTTCTGTGCATTCAACAAAGAGCGTTGAACACTACTTTTGATTGAGCAGTTCTGAAACTCTCTTTCTGTAAAAAGTGCAAGTCGTCATTCGGAGCACTAAGGGGCCTGTACTGGAGAAAGTAACATCTTCAAATAAAAAGTAAACAGAAGCATTCTGCGAAACTTCTTTCTGTTCTGTGCATTTAACTAATGGAGTTGAACTTTACCTTTGATTCAGCAGCTCTGAAACCCTCTTTCTGTAGAAACTGCTAGTGGACATTCCTAGCGCTAAGGGGCCTATAGTGGAAAAAGGAATATCCTCAAATAAAAACTACACAGAATCATTCTGTGAAACTTGTTTCTGTTCTGTGCATTCTACTAACAGAGTTTAACCTTAATTTTGATTGATCTGTTCTGAAACACTCTTTCTGTAGAAACTGCAAGTGGACGTTCCGAGCGCTAAGTGGCCTATAGTGGAAAAAGATATATCTACAAATTAAAACTACACAGAAGCATTGTGCAAAACTTCTTTATGTTCTGTACATTCAACTAAAGGAGTTAAAGCTTACTTTTGATTTAGCAGTTCGGAAACATTCTTTCTGTAGAAACAGCAATTGGACATTCGGAGCGCTAAGGGAGCTATAGTGGACAGAGGAATATCTTCAAATAAAAACTACACGGAAGCATTGTGCGAAACTAATTTCTGTTCTGTGCATTCAACTAACAGAGTTGAAGTTTACCTTTCAGTCAGCAGCTCTGAAACACTCTTTCTGTAGAAACTTCTAGTGGACATTCCTAGCGCTAAGGGGCCTATAGTGGAAAAAGGCATATCCTCAAATAAAAACTACACAGAATCATTCTGTGAAACTTCTTTCTGTTCTGTGCATTCAACTAACAGAGTTTAACCTTAATTTTGATTGATCTGTTCTGAAACACTCTTTCTGTAGAAACTGCAAGTGGACATTCCGAGCGCTAAGTGGCCTAGAGTGGAAAAAGATATATCTGCCAATTAAAACTACACAGAAGCGCTGTGCAAAACTTCTTTATGTTCTGCACATTCAATTAAAGGAGTTAAAGCTTACTTTTGATTTAGCAGTTCGGAAACATTCTTTCTGTAGAAACTGCAAGTGGACATTCGAAGCGCTAAGGGGGCTATAGTGTTAAAAGGAACATCTTCAAATAAAAACTACACGGAAACATTGTGCGAAACTACTTTCTGTTCTGTGCATTCAACTAACAGAGTTGAAACTTACATTTGATTGAGCAGTTCTGAAACATTCTTTCTGTAGAAACTACAAGTGGACATTCAGAGAGCTAAGGGGCCTATAGTGGCAAAAGGAATATCTTCAAATAAAAACTACACAGAAGCATTCTGCGAAACTTCTTTCTGTTCCGTGCACTCAACTAACAGAGTTGAAACATACTGTTGATAGAGCAGTTCTGAAACACTCTTTCTGTGGAAACTGCAGGTGGACATTCGTAGAGCAAAGGGGCATATAGTGGAAAAAGGAGAATCTTCCAATAAAAACTACACAGCAGCATTCTGCGAAACTTCTTTCTGTTCTGTGCATTCAATTAAAAGAGTTGAACCTTACTTTTGATTGAGCAGTTCTGAAACGCTCTTTCTGTAGAAACTGCAAGTGGACCTTCCGAGCGCTAAGTGGGCTATAGTGGAAAAAGATGTATCTTCAAATTAAAACTACACAGAAGCATTGTGCAAAACTTCTTTAAGTTCTGTACATTCAAGTAAAGGAGTTAAAGCTTACTTTCGATTGAGCAGTTCTGAAACATTCTTTCTGTAGAAACTGCAAGTGGATATTCGGACCCCTAAGGGGCCAACAGTGGAAAAAGGAATATGTTCAAATAAAAACTACACAGAAGCATTGTGCGAAACTACTTTCTGTTCTGTGCACTCAACTAACAGAGTTGAAGCATACTGCCGATTGAGCAGTTCTGAAACACTCTTTCTGTAGAAACTGCAAGTGGACATTCAGAGAGCTAACGGGCCTACAGTGGAAAAAGGAATATCTTCAAGTAAAAACTATACAGAAGCATTCTGAGAAACTTCTTCCTGTTCTGTGCATTCAAATAACAGTTTAATCTTACTTTTGATTGAGCTGTTCTGAAACACTCTTTCTGTAGTAAGTGCAATTGGAGATTCGGAGCACTAAGGGGCATATAGTGGAAAAAGGTATATCTTCAAACAAAACTATACAGAAGCAGTCTGCGTAACTTCTTTCTGTTCCGTGCATTCAACTAACAGTGTTTAACATTAATTTTGAGCTGTTATGAAACACTCCTTCTGTAGAAACTGCAAGTGGACATACGGAGCGCTAAGGGGCCTATAGTGGAAAAAGGGATATCTTCAAATAAAAACTACACAGAAGCATTGTGCCAAATTACTTTCTGTTCTGTGCATTCAACAAAGAGCGTTGAACACTACTTTTGATTGAGCAGTTCTGAAACTCTCTTTCTGTAAAAAGTGCAAGTCGTCATTCGGAGCACTAAGGGGCCTGTACTGGAGAAAGTAACATCTTCAAATAAAAAGTAAACAGAAGCATTCTGCGAAACTTCTTTCTGTTCTGTGCATTTAACTAACGGAGTTGAACTTTACCTTTGATTCAGCAGCTCTGAAACCCTCTTTCTGTAGAAACTGCTAGTGGACATTCCTAGCGCTAAGGGGCCTATAGTGGAAAAAGGAATATCCTCAAATAAAAACTACACAGAATCATTCTGTGAAACTTCTTTCTGTTCTGTGCATTCTACTAACAGAGTTTAACCTTAATTTTGATTGATCTGTTCTGAAACACTCTTTCTGTAGAAACTGCAAGTGGACGTTCCGAGCGCTAAGTGGCCTATAGTGGAAAAAGATATATCTACAAATTAAATCTACACAGAAGCATTGTGCAAAACTTCTTTATGTTCTGTACATTCAACTAAAGGAGTTAAAGCTTACTTTTGATTTAGCAGTTCGGAAACATTCTTTCTGTAGAAACAGCAATTGGACATTCGGAGCGCTAAGGGAGCTATAGTGGACAGAGGAATATCTTCAAATAAAGACTACACGGAAGCATTGTGCGAAACTAATTTCTGTTCTGTGCATTCAACTAACAGAGTTGAAGATTACCTTTGAGTCAGCAGCTCTGAAACACTCTTTCTGTAGAAACTTCTAGTGGACATTCCTAGCGCTAAGGGGCCTATAGTGGAAAAAGGCATATCCTCAAATAAAAACTACACAGAATCATTCTGTGAAACTTCTTTCTGTTCTGTGCATTCAACTAACAGAGTTTAACCTTAATTTTGATTGATCTGTTCTGAAACACTCTTTCTGTAGAAACTGCAAGTGGACATTCCGAGCGCTAAGTGGCCTAGAGTGGAAAAAGATATATCTGCCAATTAAAACTACACAGAAGCGCTGTGCAAAACTTCTTTATGTTCTGCACATTCAATTAAAGGAGTTAAAGCTTACTTTTGATTTAGCAGTTCGGAAACATTCTTTCTGTAGAAACTGCAAGTGGACATTCGAAGCGCTAAGGGGGCTATAGTGTTAAAAGGAACATCTTCAAATAAAAACTACACGGAAACATTGTGCGAAACTACTTTCTGTTCTGTGCATTCAACTAACAGAGTTGAAACTTACATTTGATTGAGCAGTTCTGAAACATTCTTTCTGTAGAAACTACAAGTGGACATTCAGAGAGCTAAGGGGCCTATAGTGGCAAAAGGAATATCTTCAAATAAAAACTACACAGAAGCATTCTGCGAAACTTCTTTCTGTTCCGTGCACTCAACTAACAGAGTTGAAACATACTGTTGATAGAGCAGTTCTGAAACACTCTTTCTGTGGAAACTGCAGGTGGACATTCGTAGAGCAAAGGGGCATATAGTGGAAAAAGGAGAATCTTCCAATAAAAACTACACAGCAGCATTCTGCGAAACTTCTTTCTGTTCTGTGCATTCAATTAAAAGAGTTGAACCTTACTTTTGATTGAGCAGTTCTGAAACGCTCTTTCTGTAGAAACTGCAAGTGGACCTTCCGAGCGCTAAGTGGGCTATAGTGGAAAAAGATGTATCTTCAAATTAAAACTACACAGAAGCATTGTGCAAAACTTCTTTAAGTTCTGTACATTCAAGTAAAGGAGTTAAAGCTTACTTTCGATTGAGCAGTTCTGAAACATTCTTTCTGTAGAAACTGCAAGTGGATATTCGGACCCCTAAGGGGCCAACAGTGGAAAAAGGAATATGTTCAAATAAAAACTACACAGAAGCATTGTGCGAAACTACTTTCTGTTCTGTGCACTCAACTAACAGAGTTGAAGCATACTGCCGATTGAGCAGTTCTGAAACACTCTTTCTGTAGAAACTGCAAGTGGACATTCAGAGAGCTAACGGGCCTACAGTGGAAAAAGGAATATCTTCAAGTAAAAACTATACAGAAGCATTCTGAGAAACTTCTTCCTGTTCTGTGCATTCAAATAACAGTTTAATCTTACTTTTGATTGAGCTGTTCTGAAACACTCTTTCTGTAGTAAGTGCAATTGGAGATTCGGAGCACTAAGGGGCATATAGTGGAAAAAGGTATATCTTCAAACAAAACTATACAGAAGCAGTCTGCGTAACTTCTTTCTGTTCCGTGCATTCAACTAACAGTGTTTAACATTAATTTTGAGCTGTTATGAAACACTCCTTCTGTAGAAACTGCAAGTGGACATACGGAGCGCTAAGGGGCCTATAGTGGAAAAAGGGATATCTTCAAATAAAAACTACACAGAAGCATTGTGCCAAATTACTTTCTGTTCTGTGCATTCAACAAAGAGCGTTGAACACTACTTTTGATTGAGCAGTTCTGAAACTCTCTTTCTGTAAAAAGTGCAAGTCGTCATTCGGAGCACTAAGGGGCCTGTACTGGAGAAAGTAACATCTTCAAATAAAAAGTAAACAGAAGCATTCTGCGAAACTTCTTTCTGTTCTGTGCATTTAACTAACGGAGTTGAACTTTACCTTTGATTCAGCAGCTCTGAAACCCTCTTTCTGTAGAAACTGCTAGTGGACATTCCTAGCGCTAAGGGGCCTATAGTGGAAAAAGGAATATCCTCAAATAAAAACTACACAGAATCATTCTGTGAAACTTCTTTCTGTTCTGTGCATTCTACTAACAGAGTTTAACCTTAATTTTGATTGATCTGTTCTGAAACACTCTTTCTGTAGAAACTGCAAGTGGACGTTCCGAGCGCTAAGTGGCCTATAGTGGAAAAAGATATATCTACAAATTAAATCTACACAGAAGCATTGTGCAAAACTTCTTTATGTTCTGTACATTCAACTAAAGGAGTTAAAGCTTACTTTTGATTTAGCAGTTCGGAAACATTCTTTCTGTAGAAACAGCAATTGGACATTCGGAGCGCTAAGGGAGCTATAGTGGACAGAGGAATATCTTCAAATAAAGACTACACGGAAGCATTGTGCGAAACTAATTTCTGTTCTGTGCATTCAACTAACAGAGTTGAAGATTACCTTTGAGTCAGCAGCTCTGAAACACTCTTTCTGTAGAAACTTCTAGTGGACATTCCTAGCGCTAAGGGGCCTATAGTGGAAAAAGGCATATCCTCAAATAAAAACTACACAGAATCATTCTGTGAAACTTCTTTCTGTTCTGTGCATTCAACTAACAGAGTTTAACCTTAATTTTGATTGATCTGTTCTGAAACACTCTTTCTGTAGAAACTGCAAGTGGACATTCCGAGCGCTAAGTGGCCTAGAGTGGAAAAAGATATATCTGCCAATTAAAACTACACAGAAGCGCTGTGCAAAACTTCTTTATGTTCTGCACATTCAATTAAAGGAGTTAAAGCTTACTTTTGATTTAGCAGTTCGGAAACATTCTTTCTGTAGAAACTGCAAGTGGACATTCGAAGCGCTAAGGGGGCTATAGTGTTAAAAGGAACATCTTCAAATAAAAACTACACGGAAACATTGTGCGAAACTACTTTCTGTTCTGTGCATTCAACTAACAGAGTTGAAACTTACATTTGATTGAGCAGTTCTGAAACATTCTTTCTGTAGAAACTACAAGTGGACATTCAGAGAGCTAAGGGGCCTATAGTGGCAAAAGGAATATCTTCAAATAAAAACTACACAGAAGCATTCTGCGAAACTTCTTTCTGTTCCGTGCACTCAACTAACAGAGTTGAAACATACTGTTGATAGAGCAGTTCTGAAACACTCTTTCTGTGGAAACTGCAGGTGGATATTCGTAGAGCAAAGGGGCATATAGTGGAAAAAGGAGAATCTTCCAATAAAAACTACACAGCAGCATTCTGCGAAACTTCTTTCTGTTCTGTGCATTCAATTAAAAGAGTTGAACCTTACTTTTGATTGAGCAGTTCTGAAACGCTCTTTCTGTAGAAACTGCAAGTGGACCTTCCGAGCGCTAAGTGGGCTATAGTGGAAAAAGATGTATCTTCAAATTAAAACTACACAGAAGCATTGTGCAAAACTTCTTTAAGTTCTGTACATTCAAGTAAAGGAGTTAAAGCTTACTTTCGATTGAGCAGTTCTGAAACATTCTTTCTGTAGAAACTGCAAGTGGATATTCGGACCCCTAAGGGGCCAACAGTGGAAAAAGGAATATGTTCAAATAAAAACTACACAGAAGCATTGTGCGAAACTACTTTCTGTTCTGTGCACTCAACTAACGGAGTTGAAGCATACTGCCGATTGAGCAGTTCTGAAACACTCTTTCTGTAGAAACTGCAAGTGGACATTCAGAGAGCTAACGGGCCTACAGTGGAAAAAGGAATATCTTCAAGTAAAAACTATACAGAAGCATTCTGAGAAACTTCTTCCTGTTCTGTGCATTCAAATAACAGTTTAATCTTACTTTTGATTGAGCTGTTCTGAAACACTCTTTCTGTAGTAACTGCAATTGGAGATTCGGAGCACTAAGGGGCATATAGTGGAAAAAGGTATATCTTCAAACAAAACTATACAGAAGCAGTCTGCGTAACTTCTTTCTGTTCCGTGCATTCAACTAACAGTGTTTAACATTAATTTTGAGCTGTTATGAAACACTCCTTCTGTAGAAACTGCAAGTGGACATACGGAGCGCTAAGGGGCCTATAGTGGAAAAAGGGATATCTTCAAATAAAAACTACACAGAAGCATTGTGCCAAATTACTTTCTGTTCTGTGCATTCAACAAAGAGCGTTGAACACTACTTTTGATTGAGCAGTTCTGAAACTCTCTTTCTGTAGAAAGTGCAAGTCGACATTCGGAGCACTAAGGGACCTGTACTGGAGAAAGTAACATCTTCAAATAAAAAGTAAACAGAAGCATTCTGCGAAACTTCTTTCTGTTCTGTGCATTTAACTAACGGAGTTGAACTTTACCTTTGATTCAGCAGCTCTGAAACCCTCTTTCTGTAGAAACTGCTAGTGGACATTCCTAGCGCTAAGGGGCCTATAGTGGAAAAAGGAATATCCTCAAATAAAAACTACACAGAATCATTCTGTGAAACTTCTTTCTGTTCTGTGCATTCTATTAACAGAGTTTAACCTTAATTTTGATTGATCTGTTCTGAAACAGTCTTTCTGTAGAAACTGCAAGTGGACGTTCCGAGGCTAAGTGGCCTATAGTGGAAAAAGATATATCTACAAATTAAAACTACACAGAAGCATTGTGCAAAACTTCTTTATGTTCTGTACATTCAACTAAAGGAGTTAAAGCTTACTTTTGATTTAGCAGTTCAGAAACATTCTTTCTGTAGAAACAGCAATTGGACATTCGGAGCGCTAAGGGAGCTATAGTGGACAGAGGAATATCTTCAAATAAAACCTACACGGAAGCATTGTGCGATACTAATTTCTGTTCTGTGCATTCAACTAACAGAGTTGAAGTTTACCTTTGAGTCAGCAGCTCTGAAACACTCTTTCTGTAGAAACTGCTAGTGGACATTCCTAGCGCTAAGGGGCCTATAGTGGAAAAAGGAATATCCTCAAATAAAAACTACACAGAATCATTCTGTGAAACTTCTTTCTGTTCTGTGCATTCAACTAACAGAGTTTAACCTTAATTTTGATTGATCTGTTCTGAAACACTCTTTCTGTAGAAACTGCAAGTGGACATTCCGAGCGCTAAGTGGCCTAGAGTGGAAAAAGCTATATCTGCCAATTAAAACTACACAGAAGCGCTGTGCAAAACTTCTTTATGTTCTGCACATTCAACTAAAGGAGTTAAAGCTTACTTTTGATTTAGCAGTTCGGAAACATTCTTTCTGTAGAAACTGCAAGTGGACATTCGAAGCGCTAAGGGGGCTATAGTGTTAAAAGGAACATCTTCAAATAAAAACTACACGGAAACATTGTGCGAAACTACTTTCTGTTCTGTGCATTCAACTAACAGAGTTGAAACTTACATTTGATTGAGCAGTTCTGAAACATTCTTTCTGTAGAAACTACAAGTGGACATTCAGAGAGCTAAGGGGCCTATAGTGGCAAAAGGAATATCTTCAAATAAAAACTACACAGAAGCATTCTGCGAAACTTCTTTCTGTTCCGTGCACTCAACTAACAGAGTTGAAACATACTGTTGATAGAGCAGTTCTGAAACACTCTTTCTGTGGAAACTGCAGGTGGACATTCGTAGAGCAAAGGGGCATATAGTGGAAAAAGGAGAATCTTCCAATAAAAACTACACAGCAGCATTCTGCGAAACTTCTTTCTGTTCTGTGCATTCAATTAAAAGAGTTGAACCTTACTTTTGATTGAGCAGTTCTGAAACGCTCTTTCTGTAGAAACTGCAAGTGGACCTTCCGAGCGCTAAGTGGGCTATAGTGGAAAAAGATGTATCTTCAAATTAAAACTACACAGAAGCATTGTGCAAAACTTCTTTAAGTTCTGTACATTCAAGTAAAGGAGTTAAAGCTTACTTTCGATTGAGCAGTTCTGAAACATTCTTTCTGTAGAAACTGCAAGTGGATATTCGGACCCCTAAGGGGCCAACAGTGGAAAAAGGAATATGTTCAAATAAAAACTACACAGAAGCATTGTGCGAAACTACTTTCTGTTCTGTGCACTCAACTAACAGAGTTGAAGCATACTGCCGATTGAGCAGTTCTGAAACACTCTTTCTGTAGAAACTGCAAGTGGACATTCAGAGAGCTAACGGGCCTACAGTGGAAAAAGGAATATCTTCAAGTAAAAACTATACAGAAGCATTCTGAGAAACTTCTTCCTGTTCTGTGCATTCAAATAACAGTTTAATCTTACTTTTGATTGAGCTGTTCTGAAACACTCTTTCTGTAGTAAGTGCAATTGGAGATTCGGAGCACTAAGGGGCATATAGTGGAAAAAGGTATATCTTCAAACAAAACTATACAGAAGCAGTCTGCGTAACTTCTTTCTGTTCCGTGCATTCAACTAACAGTGTTTAACATTAATTTTGAGCTGTTATGAAACACTCCTTCTGTAGAAACTGCAAGTGGACATACGGAGCGCTAAGGGGCCTATAGTGGAAAAAGGGATATCTTCAAATAAAAACTACACAGAAGCATTGTGCCAAATTACTTTCTGTTCTGTGCATTCAACAAAGAGCGTTGAACACTACTTTTGATTGAGCAGTTCTGAAACTCTCTTTCTGTAAAAAGTGCAAGTCGTCATTCGGAGCACTAAGGGGCCTGTACTGGAGAAAGTAACATCTTCAAATAAAAAGTAAACAGAAGCATTCTGCGAAACTTCTTTCTGTTCTGTGCATTTAACTAACGGAGTTGAACTTTACCTTTGATTCAGCAGCTCTGAAACCCTCTTTCTGTAGAAACTGCTAGTGGACATTCCTAGCGCTAAGGGGCCTATAGTGGAAAAAGGAATATCCTCAAATAAAAACTACACAGAATCATTCTGTGAAACTTCTTTCTGTTCTGTGCATTCTACTAACAGAGTTTAACCTTAATTTTGATTGATCTGTTCTGAAACACTCTTTCTGTAGAAACTGCAAGTGGACGTTCCGAGCGCTAAGTGGCCTATAGTGGAAAAAGATATATCTACAAATTAAAACTACACAGAAGCATTGTGCAAAACTTCTTTATGTTCTGTACATTCAACTAAAGGAGTTAAAGCTTACTTTTGATTTAGCAGTTCGGAAACATTCTTTCTGTAGAAACAGCAATTGGACATTCGGAGCGCTAAGGGAGCTATAGTGGACAGAGGAATATCTTCAAATAAAGACTACACGGAAGCATTGTGCGAAACTAATTTCTGTTCTGTGCATTCAACTAACAGAGTTGAAGATTACCTTTGAGTCAGCAGCTCTGAAACACTCTTTCTGTAGAAACTTCTAGTGGACATTCCTAGCGCTAAGGGGCCTATAGTGGAAAAAGGCATATCCTCAAATAAAAACTACACAGAATCATTCTGTGAAACTTCTTTCTGTTCTGTGCATTCAACTAACAGAGTTTAACCTTAATTTTGATTGATCTGTTCTGAAACACTCTTTCTGTAGAAACTGCAAGTGGACATTCCGAGCGCTAAGTGGCCTAGAGTGGAAAAAGATATATCTGCCAATTAAAACTACACAGAAGCGCTGTGCAAAACTTCTTTATGTTCTGCACATTCAATTAAAGGAGTTAAAGCTTACTTTTGATTTAGCAGTTCGGAAACATTCTTTCTGTAGAAACTGCAAGTGGACATTCGAAGCGCTAAGGGGGCTATAGTGTTAAAAGGAACATCTTCAAATAAAAACTACACGGAAACATTGTGCGAAACTACTTTCTGTTCTGTGCATTCAACTAACAGAGTTGAAACTTACATTTGATTGAGCAGTTCTGAAACATTCTTTCTGTAGAAACTACAAGTGGACATTCAGAGAGCTAAGGGGCCTATAGTGGCAAAAGGAATATCTTCAAATAAAAACTACACAGAAGCATTCTGCGAAACTTCTTTCTGTTCCGTGCACTCAACTAACAGAGTTGAAACATACTGTTGATAGAGCAGTTCTGAAACACTCTTTCTGTGGAAACTGCAGGTGGATATTCGTAGAGCAAAGGGGCATATAGTGGAAAAAGGAGAATCTTCCAATAAAAACTACACAGCAGCATTCTGCGAAACTTCTTTCTGTTCTGTGCATTCAATTAAAAGAGTTGAACCTTACTTTTGATTGAGCAGTTCTGAAACGCTCTTTCTGTAGAAACTGCAAGTGGACCTTCCGAGCGCTAAGTGGGCTATAGTGGAAAAAGATGTATCTTCAAATTAAAACTACACAGAAGCATTGTGCAAAACTTCTTTAAGTTCTGTACATTCAAGTAAAGGAGTTAAAGCTTACTTTCGATTGAGCAGTTCTGAAACATTCTTTCTGTAGAAACTGCAAGTGGATATTCGGACCCCTAAGGGGCCAACAGTGGAAAAAGGAATATGTTCAAATAAAAACTACACAGAAGCATTGTGCGAAACTACTTTCTGTTCTGTGCACTCAACTAACGGAGTTGAAGCATACTGCCGATTGAGCAGTTCTGAAACACTCTTTCTGTAGAAACTGCAAGTGGACATTCAGAGAGCTAACGGGCCTACAGTGGAAAAAGGAATATCTTCAAGTAAAAACTATACAGAAGCATTCTGAGAAACTTCTTCCTGTTCTGTGCATTCAAATAACAGTTTAATCTTACTTTTGATTGAGCTGTTCTGAAACACTCTTTCTGTAGTAACTGCAATTGGAGATTCGGAGCACTAAGGGGCATATAGTGGAAAAAGGTATATCTTCAAACAAAACTATACAGAAGCAGTCTGCGTAACTTCTTTCTGTTCCGTGCATTCAACTAACAGTGTTTAACATTAATTTTGAGCTGTTATGAAACACTCCTTCTGTAGAAACTGCAAGTGGACATACGGAGCGCTAAGGGGCCTAGAGTGGAAAAAGGGATATCTTCAAATAAAAACTACACAGAAGCATTGTGCCAAATTACTTTCTGTTCTGTGCATTCAACAAAGAGCGTTGAACACTACTTTTGATTGAGCAGTTCTGAAACTCTCTTTCTGTAGAAAGTGCAAGTCGACATTCGGAGCACTAAGGGACCTGTACTGGAGAAAGTAACATCTTCAAATAAAAAGTAAACAGAAGCATTCTGCGAAACTTCTTTCTGTTCTGTGCATTTAACTAACGGAGTTGAACTTTACCTTTGATTCAGCAGCTCTGAAACCCTCTTTCTGTAGAAACTGCTAGTGGACATTCCTAGCGCTAAGGGGCCTATAGTGGAAAAAGGAATATCCTCAAATAAAAACTACACAGAATCATTCTGTGAAACTTCTTTCTGTTCTGTGCATTCTATTAACAGAGTTTAACCTTAATTTTGATTGATCTGTTCTGAAACAGTCTTTCTGTAGAAACTGCAAGTGGACGTTCCGAGGCTAAGTGGCCTATAGTGGAAAAAGATATATCTACAAATTAAAACTACACAGAAGCATTGTGCAAAACTTCTTTATGTTCTGTACATTCAACTAAAGGAGTTAAAGCTTACTTTTGATTTAGCAGTTCAGAAACATTCTTTCTGTAGAAACAGCAATTGGACATTCGGAGCGCTAAGGGAGCTATAGTGGACAGAGGAATATCTTCAAATAAAACCTACACGGAAGCATTGTGCGATACTAATTTCTGTTCTGTGCATTCAACTAACAGAGTTGAAGTTTACCTTTGAGTCAGCAGCTCTGAAACACTCTTTCTGTAGAAACTGCTAGTGGACATTCCTAGCGCTAAGGGGCCTATAGTGGAAAAAGGAATATCCTCAAATAAAAACTACACAGAATCATTCTGTGAAACTTCTTTCTGTTCTGTGCATTCAACTAACAGAGTTTAACCTTAATTTTGATTGATCTGTTCTGAAACACTCTTTCTGTAGAAACTGCAAGTGGACATTCCGAGCGCTAAGTGGCCTAGAGTGGAAAAAGCTATATCTGCCAATTAAAACTACACAGAAGCGCTGTGCAAAACTTCTTTATGTTCTGCACATTCAACTAAAGGAGTTAAAGCTTACTTTTGATTTAGCAGTTCGGAAACATTCTTTCTGTAGAAACTGCAAGTGGACATTCGAAGCGCTAAGGGGGCTATAGTGTTAAAAGGAACATCTTCAAATAAAAACTACACGGAAACATTGTGCGAAACTACTTTCTGTTCTGTGCATTCAACTAACAGAGTTGAAACTTACATTTGATTGAGCAGTTCTGAAACATTCTTTCTGTAGAAACTACAAGTGGACATTCAGAGAGCTAAGGGGCCTATAGTGGCAAAAGGAATATCTTCAAATAAAAACTACACAGAAGCATTCTGCGAAACTTCTTTCTGTTCCGTGCACTCAACTAACAGAGTTGAAACATACTGTTGATAGAGCAGTTCTGAAACACTCTTTCTGTGGAAACTGCAGGTGGACATTCGTAGAGCAAAGGGGCATATAGTGGAAAAAGGAGAATCTTCCAATAAAAACTACACAGCAGCATTCTGCGAAACTTCTTTCTGTTCTGTGCATTCAATTAAAAGAGTTGAACCTTACTTTTGATTGAGCAGTTCTGAAACGCTCTTTCTGTAGAAACTGCAAGTGGACCTTCCGAGCGCTAAGTGGGCTATAGTGGAAAAAGATGTATCTTCAAATTAAAACTACACAGAAGCATTGTGCAAAACTTCTTTAAGTTCTGTACATTCAAGTAAAGGAGTTAAAGCTTACTTTCGATTGAGCAGTTCTGAAACATTCTTTCTGTAGAAACTGCAAGTGGATATTCGGACCCCTAAGGGGCCAACAGTGGAAAAAGGAATATGTTCAAATAAAAACTACACAGAAGCATTGTGCGAAACTACTTTCTGTTCTGTGCACTCAACTAACAGAGTTGAAGCATACTGCCGATTGAGCAGTTCTGAAACACTCTTTCTGTAGAAACTGCAAGTGGACATTCAGAGAGCTAACGGGCCTACAGTGGAAAAAGGAATATCTTCAAGTAAAAACTATACAGAAGCATTCTGAGAAACTTCTTCCTGTTCTGTGCATTCAAATAACAGTTTAATCTTACTTTTGATTGAGCTGTTCTGAAACACTCTTTCTGTAGTAACTGCAATTGGAGATTCAGAGCACTAAGGGGCATATAGTGGAAAAAGGTATATCTTCAAACAAAACTATACAGAAGCAGTCTGCGTAACTTCTTTCTGTTCCGTGCATTCAACTAACAGTGTTTAACATTAATTTTGAGCTGTTATGAAACACTCCTTCTGTAGAAACTGCAAGTGGACATACGGAGCGCTAAGGGGCCTATAGTGGAAAAAGGGATATCTTCAAATAAAAACTACACAGAAGCATTGTGCCAAATTACTTTCTGTTCTGTGCATTCAACTAAGAGCGTTGAACACTACATTTGATTGAGCAGTTCTGAAACTCTCTTTCTGTAAAAAGTGCAAGTCGTCATTCGGAGCACTAAGGGGCCTGTACTGGAGAAAGTAACATCTTCAAATAAAAAGTAAACAGAAGCATTCTGCGAAACTTCTTTCTGTTCTGTGCATTTAACTAACGGAGTTGAACTTTACCTTTGATTCAGCAGCTCTGAAACCCTCTTTCTGTAGAAACTGCTAGTGGACATTCCTAGCGCTAAGGGGCCTATAGTGGAAAAAGGAATATCCTCAAATAAAAACTACACAGAATCATTCTGTGAAACTTGTTTCTGTTCTGTGCATTCTACTAACAGAGTTTAACCTTAATTTTGATTGATCTGTTCTGAAACACTCTTTCTGTAGAAACTGCAAGTGGACGTTCCGAGCGCTAAGTGGCCTATAGTGGAAAAAGATATATCTACAAATTAAAACTACACAGAAGCATTGTGCAAAACTTCTTTATGTTCTGTACATTCAACTAAAGGAGTTAAAGCTTACTTTTGATTTAGCAGTTCGGAAACATTCTTTCTGTAGAAACAGCAATTGGACATTCGGAGCGCTAAGGGAGCTATAGTGGACAGAGGAATATCTTCAAATAAAAACTACACGGAAGCATTGTGCGAAACTAATTTCTGTTCTGTGCATTCAACTAACAGAGTTGAAGTTTACCTTTGAGTCAGCAGCTCTGAAACACTCTTTCTGTAGAAACTGCTAGTGGACATTCCTAGCGCTAAGGGGCCTATAGTGGAAAAAGGAATATCCTCAAATAAAAACTACACAGAATCATTCTGTGAAACTTCTTTCTGTTCTGTGCATTCAACTAACAGAGTTTAACCTTAATTTTGATTGATCTGTTCTGAAACACTCTTTCTGTAGAAACTGCAAGTGGACATTCCGAGCGCTAAGTGGCCTAGAGTGGAAAAAGCTATATCTGCCAATTAAAACTACACAGAAGCGCTGTGCAAAACTACTTTATGTTCTGCACATTCAACTAAAGGAGTTAAAGCTTACTTTTGATTTAGCAGTTCGGAAACATTCTTTCTGTAGAAACTGCAAGTGGACATTCGAAGCGCTAAGGGGGCTATAGTGTTAAAAGGAACATCTTCAAATAAAAACTACACGGAAACATCGTGCGAAACTACTTTCTGTTCTGTGCATTCAACTAACAGAGTTGAAACTTACATTTGATTGAGCAGTTCTGAAACATTCTTTCTGTAGAAACTACAAGTGGACATTCAGAGAGCTAAGGGGCCTATAGTGGCAAAAGGAATATCTTCAAATAAAAACTACACAGAAGCATTCTGCGAAACTTCTTTCTGTTCCGTGCACTCAACTAACAGAGTTGAAATATACTGTTGATAGAGCAGTTCTGAAACACTCTTTCTGTGGAAACTGCAGGTGGACATTCGTAGAGCAAAGGGGCATATAGTGGAAAAAGGAGAATCTTCCAATAAAAACTACACAGCAGCATTCTGCGAAACTTCTTTCTGTTCTGTGCATTCAATTAAAAGAGTTGAACCTTACTTTTGATTGAGCAGTTCTGAAACGCTCTTTCTGTAGAAACTGCAAGTGGACCTTCCGAGCGCTAAGTGGGCTATAGTGGAAAAAGATGTATCTTCAAATTAAAACTACACAGAAGCATTGTGCAAAACTTCTTTAAGTTCTGTACATTCAAGTAAAGGAGTTAAAGCTTACTTTCGATTGAGCAGTTCTGAAACATTCTTTCTGTAGAAACTGCAAGTGGATATTCGGACCCCTAAGGGGCCAACAGTGGAAAAAGGAATATGTTCAAATAAAAACTACACAGAAGCATTGTGCGAAACTACTTTCTGTTCTGTGCACTCAACTAACAGAGTTGAAGCATACTGCCGATTGAGCAGTTCTGAAACACTCTTTCTGTAGAAACTGCAAGTGGACATTCAGAGAGCTAACGGGCCTACAGTGGAAAAAGGAATATCTTCAAGTAAAAACTATACAGAAGCATTCTGAGAAACTTCTTCCTGTTCTGTGCATTCAAATAACAGTTTAATCTTACTTTTGATTGAGCTGTTCTGAAACACTCTTTCTGTAGTAACTGCAATTGGAGATTCGGAGCACTAAGGGGCATATAGTGGAAAAAGGTATATCTTCAAACAAAACTATACAGAAGCAGTCTGCGTAACTTCTTTCTGTTCCGTGCATTCAACTAACAGTGTTTAACATTAATTTTGAGCTGTTATGAAACACTCCTTCTGTAGAAACTGCAAGTGGACATACGGAGCGCTAAGGGGCCTATAGTGGAAAAAGGGATATCTTCAAATAAAAACTACACAGAAGCATTGTGCCAAATTACTTTCTGTTCTGTGCATTCAACAAAGAGCGTTGAACACTACTTTTGATTGAGCAGTTCTGAAACTCTCTTTCTGTAGAAAGTGCAAGTCGACATTCGGAGCACTAAGGGGCCTGTACTGGAGAAAGTAACATCTTCAAATAAAAAGTAAACAGAAGCATTCTGCGAAACTTCTTTCTGTTCTGTGCATTTAACTAACGGAGTTGAACTTTACCTTTGATTCAGCAGCTCTGAAACCCTCTTTCTGTAGAAACTGCTAGTGGACATTCCTAGCGCTAAGGGGCCTATAGTGGAAAAAGGAATATCCTCAAATAAAAACTACACAGAATCATTCTGTGAAACTTCTTTCTGTTCTGTGCATTCTATTAACAGAGTTTAACCTTAATTTTGATTGATCTGTTCTGAAACAGTCTTTCTGTAGAAACTGCAAGTGGACGTTCCGAGCGCTAAGTGGCCTATAGTGGAAAAAGATATATCTACAAATTAAAACTACACAGAAGCATTGTGCAAAACTTCTTTATGTTCTGTACATTCAACTAAAGGAGTTAAAGCTTACTTTTGATTTAGCAGTTCGGAAACATTCTTTCTGTAGAAACAGCAATTGGACATTCGGAGCGCTAAGGGAGCTATAGTGGACAGAGGAATATCTTCAAATAAAACCTACACGGAAGCATTGTGCGATACTAATTTCTGTTCTGTGCATTCAACTAACAGAGTTGAAGTTTACCTTTGAGTCAGCAGCTCTGAAACACTCTTTCTGTAGAAACTGCTAGTGGACATTCCTAGCGCTAAGGGGCCTATAGTGGAAAAAGGAATATCCTCAAATAAAAACTACACAGAATCATTCTGTGAAACTTCTTTCTGTTCTGTGCATTCAACTAACAGAGTTTAACCTTAATTTTGATTGATCTGTTCTGAAACACTCTTTCTGTAGAAACTGCAAGTGGACATTCCGAGCGCTAAGTGGCCTAGAGTGGAAAAAGATATATCTGCCAATTAAAACTACACAGAAGCGCTGTGCAAAACTTCTTTATGTTCTGCACATTCAACTAAAGGAGTTAAAGCTTACTTTTGATTTAGCAGTTCGGAAACATTCTTTCTGTAGAAACTGCAAGTGGAGATTCGAAGCGCTAAGGGGCCTATAGTGTTAAAAGGAACATCTTCAAATAAAAACTACACGGAAACATTGTGCGAAACTACTTTCTGTTCTGTGCATTCAACTAACAGAGTTGAAACTTACATTTGATTGAGCAGTTCTGAAACATTCTTTCTGTAGAAACTACAAGTGGACATTCAGAGAGCTAAGGGGCCTATAGTGGCAAAAGGAATATCTTCAAATAAAAACTACACAGAAGCATTCTGCGAAACTTCTTTCTGTTCCGTGCACTCAACTAACAGAGTTGAAACATACTGTTGATAGAGCAGTTCTGAAACACTCTTTCTGTGGAAACTGCAGGTGGACATTCGTAGAGCAAAGGGGCATATAGTGGAAAAAGGAGAATCTTCCAATAAAAACTACACAGCAGCATTCTGCGAAACTTCTTTCTGTTCTGTGCATTCAATTAAAAGAGTTGAACCTTACTTTTGATTGAGCAGTTCTGAAACGCTCTTTCTGTAGAAACTGCAAGTGGACCTTCCGAGCGCTAAGTGGGCTATAGTGGAAAAAGATGTATCTTCAAATTAAAACTACACAGAAGCATTGTGCAAAACTTCTTTAAGTTCTGTACATTCAAGTAAAGGAGTTAAAGCTTACTTTTGATTGAGCAGTTCTGAAACATTCTTTCTGTAGAAACTGCAAGTGGATATTCGGACCCCTAAGGGGCCAACAGTGGAAAAAGGAATATGTTCAAATAAAAACTACACAGAAGCATTGTGCGAAACTACTTTCTGTTCTGTGCACTCAACTAACAGAGTTGAAGCATACTGCCGATTGAGCAGTTCTGAAACACTCTTTCTGTAGAAACTGCAAGTGGACATTCAGAGAGCTAACGGGCCTACAGTGGAAAAAGGAATATCTTCAAGTAAAAACTATACAGAAGCATTCTGAGAAACTTCTTCCTGTTCTGTGCATTCAAATAACAGTTTAATCTTACTTTTGATTGAGCTGTTCTGAAACACTCTTTCTGTAGTAACTGCAATTGGAGATTCGGAGCACTAAGGGGCATATAGTGGAAAAAGGTATATCTTCAAACAAAACTATACAGAAGCAGTCTGGGTAACTTCTTTCTGTTCCGTGCATTCAACTAACAGTGTTTAACATTAATTTTGAGCTGTTATGAAACACTCCTTCTGTAGAAACTGCAAGTGGACATACGGAGCGCTAAGGGGCCTATAGTGGAAAAAGGGATATCTTCAAATAAAAACTACACAGAAGCATTGTGCCAAATTACTTTCTGTTCTGTGCATTCAACAAAGAGCGTTGAACACTACTTTTGATTGAGCAGTTCTGAAACTCTCTTTCTGTAGAAAGTGCAAGTCGACATTCGGAGCACTAAGGGGCCTGTACTGGAGAAAGTAACATCTTCAAATAAAAAGTAAACAGAAGCATTCTGCGAAACTTCTTTCTGTTCTGTGCATTTAACTAACGGAGTTGAACTTTACCTTTGATTCAGCAGCTCTGAAACCCTCTTTCTGTAGAAACTGCTAGTGGACATTCCTAGCGCTAAGGGGCCTATAGTGGAAAAAGGAATATCCTCAAATAAAAACTACACAGAATCATTCTGTGAAACTTCTTTCTGTTCTGTGCATTCTATTAACAGAGTTTAACCTTAATTTTGATTGATCTGTTCTGAAACAGTCTTTCTGTAGAAACTGCAAGTGGACGTTCCGAGCGCTAAGTGGCCTATAGTGGAAAAAGATATATCTACAAATTAAAACTACACAGAAGCATTGTGCAAAACTTCTTTATGTTCTGTACATTCAACTAAAGGAGTTAAAGCTTACTTTTGATTTAGCAGTTCGGAAACATTCTTTCTGTAGAAACAGCAATTGGACATTCGGAGCGCTAAGGGAGCTATAGTGGACAGAGGAATATCTTCAAATAAAACCTACACGGAAGCATTGTGCGATACTAATTTCTGTTCTGTGCATTCAACTAACAGAGTTGAAGTTTACCTTTGAGTCAGCAGCTCTGAAACACTCTTTCTGTAGAAACTGCTAGTGGACATTCCTAGCGCTAAGGGGCCTATAGTGGAAAAAGGAATATCCTCAAATAAAAACTACACAGAATCATTCTGTGAAACTTCTTTCTGTTCTGTGCATTCAACTAACAGAGTTTAACCTTAATTTTGATTGATCTGTTCTGAAACACTCTTTCTGTAGAAACTGCAAGTGGACATTCCGAGCGCTAAGTGGCCTAGAGTGGAAAAAGATATATCTGCCAATTAAAACTACACAGAAGCGCTGTGCAAAACTTCGTTATGTTCTCCACATTCAACTATAGGAGTTAAAGCTTACTTTTGATTTAGCAGTTCGGAAACATTCTTTCTGTAGAAACTGCAAGTGGACATTCGAAGCGCTAAGGGGGCTATAGTGTTAAAAGGAACATCTTCAAATAAAAACTACACGGAAACATTGTGCGAAACTACTTTCTGTTCTGTGCATTCAACTAACAGAGTTGAAACTTACATTTGATTGAGCAGTTCTGAAACATTCTTTCTGTAGAAACTACAAGTGGACATTCAGAGAGCTAAGGGGCCTATAGTGGCAAAAGGAATATCTTCAAATAAAAACTACACAGAAGCATTCTGCGAAACTTCTTTCTGTTCCGTGCACTCAACTAACAGAGTTGAAACATACTGTTGATAGAGCAGTTCTGAAACACTCTTTCTCTGGAAACTGCAGGTGGACATTCGTAGAGCAAAGGTGCATATAGTGGAAAAAGGAGAATCTTCCAATAAAAACTACACAGCAGCATTCTGCGAAACTTCTTTCTGTTCTGTGCATTCAATTAAAAGAGTTGAACCTTACTTTTGATTGAGCAGTTCTGAAACGCTCTTTCTGTAGAAACTGCAAGTGGACCTTCCGACCGCTAAGTGGGCTATAGTGGAAAAAGATGTATCTTCAAATTAAAACTACACAGAAGCATTGTGCAAAACTTCTTTAAGTTCTGTACATTCAAGTAAAGGAGTTAAAGCTTACTTTCGATTGAGCAGTTCTGAAACATTCTTTCTGTAGAAACTGCAAGTGGATATTCGGACCCCTAAGGGGCCAACAGTGGAAAAAGGAATATGTTCAAATAAAAACTACACAGAAGCATTGTGCGAAACTACTTTCTGTTCTGTGCACTCAACTAACAGAGTTGAAGCATACTGCCGATTGAGCAGTTCTGAAACACTCTTTCTGTAGAAACTGCAAGTGGACATTCAGAGAGCTAACGGGCCTACAGTGGAAAAAGGAATATCTTCAAGTAAAAACTATACAGAAGCATTCTGAGAAACTTCTTCCTGTTCTGTGCATTCAAATAACAGTTTAATCTTACTTTTGATTGAGCTGTTCTGAAACACTCTTTCTGTAGTAACTGCAATTGGAGATTCGGAGCACTAAGGGGCATATAGTGGAAAAAGGTATATCTTCAAACAAAACTATACAGAAGCAGTCTGCGTAACTTCTTTCTGTTCCGTGCATTCAACTAACAGTGTTTAACATTAATTTTGAGCTGTTATGAAACACTCCTTCTGTAGAAACTGCAAGTGGACATACGGAGCGCTAAGGGGCCTATAGTGGAAAAAGGGATATCTTCAAATAAAAACTACACAGAAGCATTGTGCCAAATTACTTTCTGTTCTGTGCATTCAACAAAGAGCGTTGAACACTACTTTTGATTGAGCAGTTCTGAAACTCTCTTTCTGTAGAAAGTGCAAGTCGACATTCGGAGCACTAAGGGGCCTGTACTGGAGAAAGTAACATCTTCAAATAAAAAGTAAACAGAAGCATTCTGCGAAACTTCTTTCTGTTCTGTGCATTTAACTAACGGAGTTGAACTTTACCTTTGATTCAGCAGCTCTGAAACCCTCTTTCTGTAGAAACTGCTAGTGGACATTCCTAGCGCTAAGGGGCCTATAGTGGAAAAAGGAATATCCTCAAATAAAAACTACACAGAATCATTCTGTGAAACTTCTTTCTGTTCTGTGCATTCTATTAACAGAGTTTAACCTTAATTTTGATTGATGTGTTCTGAAACACTCTTTCTGTAGAAACTGCAAGTGGACGTTCCGAGCGCTAAGTGGCCTATAGTGGAAAAAGATATATCTACAAATTAAAACTACACAGAAGCATTGTGCAAAACTTCTTTATGTTCTGTACATTCAACTAAAGGAGTTAAAGCTTACTTTTGATTTAGCAGTTCGGAAACATTCTTTCTGTAGAAACAGCAATTGGACATTCGGAGCGCTAAGGGAGCTATAGTGGACAGAGGAATATCTTCAAATAAAACCTACACGGAAGCATTGTGCGAAACTAATTTCTGTTCTGTGCATTCAACTAACAGAGTTGAAGTTTACCTTTGAGTCAGCAGCTCTGAAACACTCTTTCTGTAGAAACTGCTAGTGGACATTCCTAGCGCTAAGGGGCCTATAGTGGAAAAAGGAATATCCTCAAATAAAAACTACACAGAATCATTCTGTGAAACTTCTTTCTGTTCTGTGCATTCAACTAACAGAGTTTAACCTTAATTTTGATTGATCTGTTCTGAAACACTCTTTCTGTAGAAACTGCAAGTGGACATTCCGAGCGCTAAGTGGCCTAGAGTGGAAAAAGATATATCTGCCAATTAAAACTACACAGAAGCGCTGTGCAAAACTTCTTTATGTTCTGCACATTCAACTAAAGGAGTTAAAGCTTACTTTTGATTTAGCAGTTCGGAAACATTCTTTCTGTAGAAACTGCAAGTGGAGATTCGAAGCGCTAAGGGGGCTATAGTGTTAAAAGGAACATCTTCAAATAAAAACTACACGGAAACATTGTGCGAAACTACTTTCTGTTCTGTGCATTCAACTAACAGAGTTGAAACTTACATTTGATTGAGCAGTTCTGAAACATTCTTTCTGTAGAAACTACAAGTGGACATTCAGAGAGCTAAGGGGCCTATAGTGGCAAAAGGAATATCTTCAAATAAAAACTACACAGAAGCATTCTGCGAAACTTCTTTCTGTTCCGTGCACTCAACTAACAGAGTTGAAACATACTGTTGATAGAGCAGTTCTGAAACACTCTTTCTGTGGAAACTGC
The DNA here is from genome assembly GCF_028878055.3 of Symphalangus syndactylus. NCBI lineage: Eukaryota > Metazoa > Chordata > Mammalia > Primates > Hylobatidae > Symphalangus > Symphalangus syndactylus. The sequence continues at coordinate 51,231,856 of NC_072440.2, forward strand.
AGGTGGACATTCGTAGAGCAAAGGGGCATATAGTGGAAAAAGGAGAATCTTCCAATAAAAACTACACAGCAGCATTCTGCGAAACTTCTTTCTGTTCTGTGCATTCAATTAAAAGAGTTGAACCTTACTTTTGATTGAGCAGTTCTGAAACGCTCTTTCTGTAGAAACTGCAAGTGGACCTTCCGAGCGCTAAGTGGGCTATAGTGGAAAAAGATGTATCTTCAAATTAAAACTACACAGAAGCATTGTGCAAAACTTCTTTAAGTTCTGTACATTCAAGTAAAGGAGTTAAAGCTTACTTTTGATTGAGCAGTTCTGAAACATTCTTTCTGTAGAAACTGCAAGTGGATATTCGGACCCCTAAGGGGCCAACAGTGGAAAAAGGAATATGTTCAAATAAAAACTACACAGAAGCATTGTGCGAAACTACTTTCTGTTCTGTGCACTCAACTAACAGAGTTGAAGCATACTGCCGATTGAGCAGTTCTGAAACACTCTTTCTGTAGAAACTGCAAGTGGACATTCAGAGAGCTAACGGGCCTACAGTGGAAAAAGGAATATCTTCAAGTAAAAACTATACAGAAGCATTCTGAGAAACTTCTTCCTGTTCTGTGCATTCAAATAACAGTTTAATCTTACTTTTGATTGAGCTGTTCTGAAACACTCTTTCTGTAGTAACTGCAATTGGAGATTCGGAGCACTAAGGGGCATATAGTGGAAAAAGGTATATCTTCAAACAAAACTATACAGAAGCAGTCTGCGTAACTTCTTTCTGTTCCGTGCATTCAACTAACAGTGTTTAACATTAATTTTGAGCTGTTATGAAACACTCCTTCTGTAGAAACTGCAAGTGGACATACGGAGCGCTAAGGGGCCTATAGTGGAAAAAGGGATATCTTCAAATAAAAACTACACAGAAGCATTGTGCCAAATTACTTTCTGTTCTGTGCATTCAACAAAGAGCGTTGAACACTACTTTTGATTGAGCAGTTCTGAAACTCTCTTTCTGTAGAAAGTGCAAGTCGACATTCGGAGCACTAAGGGGCCTGTACTGGAGAAAGTAACATCTTCAAATAAAAAGTAAACAGAAGCATTCTGCGAAACTTCTTTCTGTTCTGTGCATTTAACTAACGGAGTTGAACTTTACCTTTGATTCAGCAGCTCTGAAACCCTCTTTCTGTAGAATCTGCTAGTGGACATTCCTAGCGCTAAGTGGCCTATAGTGGAAAAAGGAATATCCTCAAATAAAAACTACACAGAATCATTCTGTGAAACTTCTTTCTGTTCTGTGCATTCTATTAACAGAGTTTAACCTTAATTTTGATTGATCTGTTCTGAAACACTCTTTCTGTAGAAACTGCAAGTGGACGTTCCGAGCGCTAAGTGGCCTATAGTGGAAAAAGATATATCTACAAATTAAAACTACACAGAAGCATTGTGCAAAACTTCTTTATGTTCTGTACATTCAACTAAAGGAGTTAAAGCTTACTTTTGATTTAGCAGTTCGGAAACATTCTTTCTGTAGAAACAGCAATTGGACATTCGGAGCGCTAAGGGAGCTATAGTGGACAGAGGAATATCTTCAAATAAAACCTACACGGAAGCATTGTGCGAAACTAATTTCTGTCTGTGCATTCAACTAACAGAGTTGAAGTTTACCTTTGAGTCAGCAGCTCTGAAACACTCTTTCTGTAGAAACTGCAAGTGGACATTCCGAGCGCTAAGTGGCCTAGAGTGGAAAAAGATATATCTGCCAATTAAAACTACACAGAAGCGCTGTGCAAAACTTCTTTATGTTCTGCACATTCAACTAAAGGAGTTAAAGCTTACTTTTGATTTAGCAGTTCGGAAACATTCTTTCTGTAGAAACTGCAAGTGGACATTCGAAGCGCTAAGGGGGCTATAGTGTTAAAAGGAACATCTTCAAATAAAAACTACACGGAAACATTGTGCGAAACTACTTTCTGTTCTGTGCATTCAACTAACAGAGTTGAAACTTACATTTGATTGAGCAGTTCTGAAACATTCTTTCTGTAGAAACTACAAGTGGACATTCAGAGAGCTAAGGGGCCTATAGTGGCAAAAGGAATATCTTCAAATAAAAACTACACAGAAGCATTCTGCGAAACTTCTTTCTGTTCCGTGCACTCAACTAACAGAGTTGAAACATACTGTTGATAGAGCAGTTCTGAAACACTCTTTCTGTGGAAACTGCAGGTGGACATTCGTAGAGCAAAGGGGCATATAGTGGAAAAAGGAGAATCTTCCAATAAAAACTACACAGCAGCATTCTGCGAAACTTCTTTCTGTTCTGTGCATTCAATTAAAAGAGTTGAACCTTACTTTTGATTGAGCAGTTCTGAAACGCTCTTTCTGTAGAAACTGCAAGTGGACATTCCGAGCGCTAAGTGGGCTATAGTGGAAAAAGATGTATCTTCAAATTAAAACTACACAGAAGCATTGTGCAAAACTTCTTTAAGTTCTGTACATTCAAGTAAAGGAGTTAAAGCTTACTTTCGATTGAGCAGTTCTGAAACATTCTTTCTGTAGAAACTGCAAGTGGATATTCGGACCCCTAAGGGGCCAACAGTGGAAAAAGGAATATGTTCAAATAAAAACTACACAGAAGCATTGTGCGAAACTACTTTCTGTTCTGTGCACTCAACTAACAGAGTTGAAGCATACTGCCGATTGAGCAGTTCTGAAACACTCTTTCTGTAGAAACTGCAAGTGGACATTCAGAGAGCTAACGGGCCTACAGTGGAAAAAGGAATATCTTCAAGTAAAAATTATACAGAAGCATTCTGGGAAACTTCTTCCTGTTCTGTGCATTCAAATAACAGTTTAATCTTACTTTTGATTGAGCTGTTCTGAAACACTCTTTCTGTAGTAAGTGCAATTGGAGATTCGGAGCACTAAGGGGCATATAGTGGAAAAAGGTATATCTTCAAACAAAACTATACAGAAGCAGTCTGCGTAACTTCTTTCTGTTCCGTGCATTCAACTAACAGTGTTTAACATTAATTTTGAGCTGTTATGAAACACTCCTTCTGTAGAAACTGCAAGTGGACATACGGAGCGCTAAGGGGCCTATAGTGGAAAAAGGGATATCTTCAAATAAAAACTACACAGAAGCATTGTGCCAAATTACTTTCTGTTCTGTGCATTCAACAAAGAGCGTTGAACACTACTTTTGATTGAGCAGTTCTGAAACTCTCTTTCTGTAGAAAGGGCAAGTCGTCATTCGGAGCACTAAGGGGCCTGTACTGGAGAAAGTAACATCTTCAAATAAAAAGTAAACAGAAGCATTCTGCGAAACTTCTTTCTGTTCTGTGCATTTAACTAACGGAGTTGAACTTTACCTTTGATTCAGCAGCTCTGAAACCCTCTTTCTGTAGAAACTGCTAGTGGACATTCCTAGCGCTAAGGGGCCTATAGTGGAAAAAGGAATATCCTCAAATAAAAACTACACAGAATCATTCTGTGAAACTTCTTTCTGTTCTGTGCATTCTACTAACAGAGTTTAACCTTAATTTTGATTGATCTGTTCTGAAACAGTCCTTCTGTAGAAACTGCAAGTGGACGTTCCGAGCGCTAAGTGGCCTAGAGTGGAAAAAGATATATCTACAAATTAAAACTACACAGAAGCATTGTGCAAAACTTCTTTATGTTCTGTACATTCAACTAAAGGAGTTAAAGCTTACTTTTGATTTAGCAGTTCGGAAACATTCTTTCTGTAGAAACAGCAATTGGACATTCGGAGCGCTAAGGGAGCTATAGTGGACAGAGGAATATCTTCAAATAAAAACTACACGGAAGCATTGTGCGAAACTAATTTCTGTTCTGTGCATTCAACTAACAGAGTTGAAGTTTACCTTTGAGTCAGCAGCTCTGAAACACTCTTTCTGTAGAAACTGCTAGTGGACATTCCTAGCGCTAAGGGGCCTATAGTGGAAAAAGGAATATCCTCAAATAAAAACTACACAGAATCATTCTGTGAAACTTCTTTCTGTTCTGTGCATTCAACTAACAGAGTTTAACCTTAATTTTGATTGATCTGTTCTGAAACACTCTTTCTGTAGAAACTGCAAGTGGACATTCCGAGCGCTAAGTGGCCTAGAGTGGAAAAAGATATATCTGCCAATTAAAACTACACAGAAGCGCTGTGCAAAACTTCTTTATGTTCTGCACATTCAACTAAAGGAGTTAAAGCTTACTTTTGATTTAGCAGTTCGGAAACATTCTTTCTGTAGAAACTGCAAGTGGACATTCGAAGCGCTAAGGGGGCTATAGTGTTAAAAGGAACATCTTCAAATAAAAACTACACGGAAAGATTGTGCGAAACTACTTTCTGTTCTGTGCATTCAACTAACAGAGTTGAAACTTACATTTGATTGAGCAGTTCTGAAACATTCTTTCTGTAGAAACTACAAGTGGACATTCAGAGAGCTAAGGGGCCTATAGTGGCAAAAGGAATATCTTCAAATAAAAACTACACAGAAGCATTCTGCGAAACTTCTTTCTGTTCCGTGCACTCAACTAACAGAGTTGAAACATACTGTTGATAGAGCAGTTCTGAAACACTCTTTCTGTGGAAACTGCAGGTGGACATTCGTAGAGCAAAGGGGCATATAGTGGAAAAAGGAGAATCTTCCAATAAAAACTACACAGCAGCATTCTGCGAAACTTCTTTCTGTTCTGTGCATTCAATTAAAAGAGTTGAACCTTACTTTTGATTGAGCAGTTCTGAAACGCTCTTTCTGTAGAAACTGCAAGTGGACCTTCCTAGCGCTAAGTGGGCTATAGTGGAAAAAGATGTATCTTCAAATTAAAACTACACAGAAGCATTGTGCAAAACTTCTTTAAGTTCTGTACATTCAAGTAAAGGAGTTAAAGCTTACTTTTGATTGAGCAGTTCTGAAACATTCTTTCTGTAGAAACTGCAAGTGGATATTCGGACCCCTAAGGGGCCAACAGTGGAAAAAGGAATATGTTCAAATAAAAACTACACAGAAGCATTGTGCGAAACTACTTTCTGTTCTGTGCACTCAACTAACAGAGTTGAAGCATACTGCCGATTGAGCAGTTCTGAAACACTCTTTCTGTAGAAACTGCAAGTGGACATTCAGAGAGCTAACGGGCCTACAGTGGAAAAAGGAATATCTTCAAGTAAAAACTATACAGAAGCATTCTGAGAAACTTCTTCCTGTTCTGTGCATTCAAATAACAGTTTAATCTTACTTTTGATTGAGCTGTTCTGAAACACTCTTTCTGTAGTAACTGCAATTGGAGATTCGGAGCACTAAGGGGCATATAGTGGAAAAAGGTATATCTTCAAACAAAACTATACAGAAGCAGTCTGCGTAACTTCTTTCTGTTCCGTGCATTCAACTAACAGTGTTTAACATTAATTTTGAGCTGTTATGAAACACTCCTTCTGTAGAAACTGCAAGTGGACATACGGAGCGCTAAGGGGCCTATAGTGGAAAAAGGGATATCTTCAAATAAAAACTACACAGAAGCATTGTGCCAAATTACTTTCTGTTCTGTGCATTCAACAAAGAGCGTTGAACACTACTTTTGATTGAGCAGTTCTGAAACTCTCTTTCTGTAAAAAGTGCAAGTCGTCATTCGGAGCACTAAGGGGCCTGTACTGGAGAAAGTAACATCTACAAATAAAAAGTAAACAGAAGCATTCTGCGAAACTTCTTTCTGTTCTGTGCATTTAACTGACGGAGTTGAACTTTACCTTTGATTCAGCAGCTCTGAAACCCTCTTTCTGTAGAAACTGCTAGTGGACATTCCTAGCGCTAAGGGGCCTATAGTGGAAAAAGGAATATCCTCAAATAAAAACTACACAGAATCATTCTGTGAAACTTCTTTCTGTTCTGTGCATTCTATTAACAGAGTTTAACCTTAATTTTGATTGATCTGTTCTGAAACAGTCTTTCTGTAGAAACTGCAAGTGGACGTTCCGAGCGCTAAGTGGCCTATAGTGGAAAAAGATATATCTACAAATTAAAACTACACAGAAGCATTGTGCAAAACTTCTTTATGTTCTGTACATTCAACTAAAGGAGTTAAAGCTTACTTTTGATTTAGCAGTTCGGAAACATTCTTTCTGTAGAAACAGCAATTGGACATTCGGAGCGCTAAGGGAGCTATAGTGGACAGAGGAATATCTTCAAATAAAACCTACACGGAAGCATTGTGCGATACTAATTTCTGTTCTGTGCATTCAACTAACAGAGTTGAAGTTTACCTTTGAGTCAGCAGCTCTGAAACACTCTTTCTGTAGAAACTGCTAGTGGACATTCCTAGCGCTAAGGGGCCTATAGTGGAAAAAGGAATATCCTCAAATAAAAACTACACAGAATCATTCTGTGAAACTTCTTTCTGTTCTGTGCATTCAACTAACAGAGTTTAACCTTAATTTTGATTGATCTGTTCTGAAACACTCTTTCTGTAGAAACTGCAAGTGGACATTCCGAGCGCTAAGTGGCCTAGAGTGGAAAAAGATATATCTGCCAATTAAAACTACACAGAAGCGCTGTGCAAAACTTCTTTATGTTCTGCACATTCAACTAAAGGAGTTAAAGCTTACTTTTGATTTAGCAGTTCGGAAACATTCTTTCTGTAGAAACTGCAAGTGGACATTCGAAGCGCTAAGGGGGCTATAGTGTTAAAAGGAACATCTTCAAATAAAAACTACACGGAAAGATTGTGCGAAACTACTTTCTGTTCTGTGCATTCAACTAACAGAGTTGAAACTTACATTTGATTGAGCAGTTCTGAAACATTCTTTCTGTAGAAACTACAAGTGGACATTCAGAGAGCTAAGGGGCCTATAGTGGCAAAAGGAATATCTTCAAATAAAAACTACACAGAAGCATTCTGCGAAACTTCTTTCTGTTCCGTGCACTCAACTAACAGAGTTGAAACATACTGTTGATAGAGCAGTTCTGAAACACTCTTTCTGTGGAAACTGCAGGTGGACATTCGTAGAGCAAAGGGGCATATAGTGGAAAAAGGAGAATCTTCCAATAAAAACTACACAGCAGCATTCTGCGAAACTTCTTTCTGTTCTGTGCATTCAATTAAAAGAGTTGAACCTTACTTTTGATTGAGCAGTTCTGAAACGCTCTTTCTGTAGAAACTGCAAGTGGACCTTCCGAGCGCTAAGTGGGCTATAGTGGAAAAAGATGTATCTTCAAATTAAAACTACACAGAAGCATTGTGCAAAACTTCTTTAAGTTCTGTACATTCAAGTAAAGGAGTTAAAGCTTACTTTTGATTGAGCAGTTCTGAAACATTCTTTCTGTAGAAACTGCAAGTGGATATTCGGACCCCTAAGGGGCCAACAGTGGAAAAAGGAATATGTTCAAATAAAAACTACACAGAAGCATTGTGCGAAACTACTTTCTGTTCTGTGCACTCAACTAACAGAGTTGAAGCATACTGCCGATTGAACAGTTCTGAAACACTCTTTCTGTAGAAACTGCAAGTGGACATTCAGAGAGCTAACGGGCCTACAGTGGAAAAAGGAATATCTTCAAGTAAAAACTATACAGAAGCATTCTGAGAAACTTCTTCCTGTTCTGTGCATTCAAATAACAGTTTAATCTTACTTTTGATTGAGCTGTTCTGAAACACTCTTTCTGTAGTAACTGCAATTGGAGATTCGGAGCACTAAGGGGCATATAGTGGAAAAAGGTATATCTTCAAACAAAACTATACAGAAGCAGTCTGCGTAACTTCTTTCTGTTCCGTGCATTCAACTAACAGTGTTTAACATTAATTTTGAGCTGTTATGAAACACTCCTTCTGTAGAAACTGCAAGTGGACATACGGAGCGCTAAGGGGCCTATAGTGGAAAAAGGGATATCTTCAAATAAAAACTACACAGAAGCATTGTGCCAAATTACTTTCTGTTCTGTGCATTCAACAAAGAGCGTTGAACACTACTTTTGATTGAGCAGTTCTGAAACTCTCTTTCTGTAAAAAGTGCAAGTCGTCATTCGGAGCACTAAGGGGCCTGTACTGGAGAAAGTAACATCTACAAATAAAAAGTAAACAGAAGCATTCTGCGAAACTTCTTTCTGTTCTGTGCATTTAACTGACGGAGTTGAACTTTACCTTTGATTCAGCAGCTCTGAAACCCTCTTTCTGTAGAAACTGCTAGTGGACATTCCTAGCGCTAAGGGGCCTATAGTGGAAAAAGGAATATCCTCAAATAAAAACTACACAGAATCATTCTGTGAAACTTCTTTCTGTTCTGTGCATTCTATTAACAGAGTTTAACCTTAATTTTGATTGATCTGTTCTGAAACAGTCTTTCTGTAGAAACTGCAAGTGGACGTTCCGAGCGCTAAGTGGCCTATAGTGGAAAAAGATATATCTACAAATTAAAACTACACAGAAGCATTGTGCAAAACTTCTTTATGTTCTGTACATTCAACTAAAGGAGTTAAAGCTTACATTTGATTTAGCAGTTCGGAAACATTCTTTCTGTAGAAACAGCAATTGGACATTCGGAGCGCTAAGGGAGCTATAGTGGACAGAGGAATATCTTCAAATAAAACCTACACGGAAGCATTGTGCGATACTAATTTCTGTTCTGTGCATTCAACTAACAGAGTTGAAGTTTACCTTTGAGTCAGCAGCTCTGAAACACTCTTTCTGTAGAAACTGCTAGTGGACATTCCTAGCGCTAAGGGGCCTATAGTGGAAAAAGGAATATCCTCAAATAAAAACTACACAGAATCATTCTGTGAAACTTCTTTCTGTTCTGTGCATTCAACTAACAGAGTTTAACCTTAATTTTGATTGATCTGTTCTGAAACACTCTTTCTGTAGAAACTGCAAGTGGACATTCCGAGCGCTAAGTGGCCTAGAGTGGAAAAAGATATATCTGCCAATTAAAACTACACAGAAGCGCTGTGCAAAACTTCTTTATGTTCTGCACATTCAACTAAAGGAGTTAAAGCTTACTTTTGATTTAGCAGTTCGGAAACATTCTTTCTGTAGAAACTGCAAGTGGACATTCGAAGCGCTAAGGGGGCTATAGTGTTAAAAGGAACATCTTCAAATAAAAACTACACGGAAACATTGTGCGAAACTACTTTCTGTTCTGTGCATTCAACTAACAGAGTTGAAACTTACATTTGATTGAGCAGTTCTGAAACATTCTTTCTGTAGAAACTACAAGTGGACATTCAGAGAGCTAAGGGGCCTATAGTGGCAAAAGGAATATCTTCAAATAAAAACTACACAGAAGCATTCTGCGAAACTTCTTTCTGTTCCGTGCACTCAACTAACAGTGTTGAAACATACTGTTGATAGAGCAGTTCTGAAACACTCTTTCTGTGGAAACTGCAGGTGGACATTCGTAGAGCAAAGGGGCATATAGTGGAAAAAGGAGAATCTTCCAATAAAAACTACACAGCAGCATTCTGCGAAACTTCTTTCTGTTCTGTGCATTCAATTAAAAGAGTTGAACCTTACTTTTGATTGAGCAGTTCTGAAACGCTCTTTCTGTAGAAACTGCAAGTGGACCTTCCGAGCGCTAAGTGGGCTATAGTGGAAAAAGATGTATCCTCAAATTAAAACTACACAGAAGCATTGTGCAAAACTTCTTTAAGTTCTGTACATTCAAGTAAAGGAGTTAAAGCTTGCTTTCGATTGAGCAGTTCTGAAACATTCTTTCTGTAGAAACTGCAAGTGGATATTCGGACCCCTAAGGGGCCAACAGTGGAAAAAGGAATATGTTCAAATAAAAACTACACAGAAGCATTGTGCGAAACTACTTTCTGTTCTGTGCACTCAACTAACAGAGTTGAAGCATACTGCCGATTGAGCAGTTCTGAAACACTCTTTCTGTAGAAACTGCAAGTGGACATTCAGAGAGCTAACGGGCCTACAGTGGAAAAAGGAATATCTTCAAGTAAAAACTATACAGAAGCATTCTGAGAAACTTCTTCCTGTTCTGTGCATTCAAATAACAGTTTAATCTTACTTTTGATTGAGCTGTTCTGAAACACTCTTTCTGTAGTAACTGCAATTGGAGATTCGGAGCACTAAGGGGCATATAGTGGAAAAAGGTATATCTTCAAACAAAACTATACAGAAGCAGTCTGCGTAACTTCTTTCTGTTCCGTGCATTCAACTAACAGTGTTTAACATTAATTTTGAGCTGTTATGAAACACTCCTTCTGTAGAAACTGCAAGTGGACATACGGAGCGCTAAGGGGCCTATAGTGGAAAAAGGGATATCTTCAAATAAAAACTACACAGAAGCATTGTGCCAAATTACTTTCTGTTCTGTGCATTCAACAAAGAGCGTTGAACACTACTTTTGATTGAGCAGTTCTGAAACTCTCTTTCTGTAGGAAGTGCAAGTCGACATTCGGAGCACTAAGGGGCCTGTACTGGAGAAAGTAACATCTTCAAATAAAAAGTAAACAGAAGCATTCTGCGAAACTTCTTTCTGTTCTGTGCATTTAACTGACGGAGTTGAACTTTACCTTTGATTCAGCAGCTCTGAAACCCTCTTTCTGTAGAAACTGCTAGTGGACATTCCTAGCGCTAAGGGGCCTATAGTGGAAAAAGGAATATCCTCAAATAAAAACTACACAGAATCATTCTGTGAAACTTCTTTCTGTTCTGTGCATTCTATTAACAGAGTTTAACCTTAATTTTGATTGATCTGTTCTGAAACAGTCTTTCTGTAGAAACTTCAAGTGGACGTTCCGAGCGCTAAGTGGCCTATAGTGGAAAAAGATATATCTACAAATTAAAACTACACAGAAGCATTGTGCAAAACTTCTTTATGTTCTGTACATTCAACTAAAGGAGTTAAAGCTTACTTTTGATTTAGCAGTTCGGAAACATTCTTTCTGTAGAAACAGCAATTGGACATTCGGAGCGCTAAGGGAGCTATAGTGGACAGAGGAATATCTTCAAATAAAACCTACACGGAAGCATTGTGCGATACTAATTTCTGTTCTGTGCATTCAACTAACAGAGTTGAAGTTTACCTTTGAGTCAGCAGCTCTGAAACACTCTTTCTGTAGAAACTGCTAGTGGACATTCCTAGCGCTAAGGGGCCTATAGTGGAAAAAGGAATATCCTCAAATAAAAACTACACAGAATCATTCTGTGAAACTTCTTTCTGTTCTGTGCATTCAACTAACAGAGTTTAACCTTAATTTTGATTGATCTGTTCTGAAACACTCTTTCTGTAGAAACTGCAAGTGGACATTCCGAGCGCTAAGTGGCCTAGAGTGGAAAAAGATATATCTGCCAATTAAAACTACACAGAAGCGCTGTGCAAAACTTCTTTATGTTCTGCACATTCAACTAAAGGAGTTAAAGCTTACTTTTGATTTAGCAGTTCGGAAACATTCTTTCTGTAGAAACTGCAAGTGGACATTCGAAGCGCTAAGGGGGCTATAGTGTTAAAAGGAACATCTTCAAATAAAAACTACACGGAAACATTGTGCGAAACTACTTTCTGTTCTGTGCATTCAACTAACAGAGTTGAAACTTACATTTGATTGAGCAGTTCTGAAACATTCTTTCTGTAGAAACTACAAGTGGACATTCAGAGAGCTAAGGGGCCTATAGTGGCAAAAGGAATATCTTCAAATAAAAACTACACAGAAGCATTCTGCGAAACTTCTTTCTGTTCCGTGCACTCAACTAACAGAGTTGAAACATACTGTTGATAGAGCAGTTCTGAAACACTCTTTCTGTGGAAACTGCAGGTGGACATTCGTAGAGCAAAGGGGCATATAGTGGAAAAAGGAGAATCTTCCAATAAAAACTACACAGCAGCATTCTGCGAAACTTCTTTCTGTTCTGTGCATTCAATTAAAAGAGTTGAACCTTACTTTTGATTGAGCAGTTCTGAAACGCTCTTTCTGTAGAAACTGCAAGTGGACCTTCCTAGCGCTAAGTGGGCTATAGTGGAAAAAGATGTATCTTCAAATTAAAACTACACAGAAGCATTGTGCAAAACTTCTTTAAGTTCTGTACATTCAAGTAAAGGAGTTAAAGCTTACTTTCGATTGAGCAGTTCTGAAACATTCTTTCTGTAGAAACTGCAAGTGGATATTCGGACCCCTAAGGGGCCAACAGTGGAAAAAGGAATATGTTCAAATAAAAACTACACAGAAGCATTGTGCGAAACTACTTTCTGTTCTGTGCACTCAACTAACAGAGTTGAAGCATACTGGCGATTGAGCAGTTCTGAAACACTCTTTCTGTAGAAACTGCAAGTGGACATTCAGAGAGCTAACGGGCCTACAGTGGAAAAAGGAATATCTTCAAGTAAAAACTATACAGAAGCATTCTGAGAAACTTCTTCCTGTTCTGTGCATTCAAATAACAGTTTAATCTTACTTTTGATTGAGCTGTTCTGAAACACTCTTTCTGTAGTAACTGCAATTGGAGATTCGGAGCACTAAGGGGCATATAGTGGAAAAAGGTATATCTTCAAACAAAACTATACAGAAGCAGTCTGCGTAACTTCTTTCTGTTCCGTGCATTCAACTAACAGTGTTTAACATTAATTTTGAGCTGTTATGAAACACTCCTTCTGTAGAAACTGCAAGTGGACATACGGAGCGCTAAGGGGCCTATAGTGGAAAAAGGGATATCTTCAAATAAAAACTACACAGAAGCATTGTGCCAAATTACTTTCTGTTCTTTGCATTCAACAAAGAGCGTTGAACACTACTTTTGATTGAGCAGTTCTGAAACTCTCTTTCTGTAGAAAGTGCAAGTCGACATTCGGAGCACTAAGGGGCCTGTACTGGAGAAAGTAACATCTTCAAATAAAAAGTAAACAGAAGCATTCTGCGAAACTTCTTTCTGTTCTGTGCATTTAACTGACGGAGTTGAACTTTACCTTTGATTCAGCAGCTCTGAAACCCTCTTTCTGTAGAAACTGCTAGTGGACATTCCTAGCGCTAAGGGGCCTATAGTGGAAAAAGGAATATCCTCAAATAAAAACTACACAGAATCATTCTGTGAAACTTCTTTCTGTTCTGTGCATTCTATTAACAGAGTTTAACCTTAATTTTGATTGATCTGTTCTGAAACAGTCTTTCTGTAGAAACTGCAAGTGGACGTTCCGAGCGCTAAGTGGCCTATAGTGGAAAAAGATATATCTACAAATTAAAACTACACAGAAGCATTGTGCAAAACTTCTTTATGTTCTGTACATTCAACTAAAGGAGTTAAAGCTTACTTTTGATTTAGCAGTTCGGAAACATTCTTTCTGTAGAAACAGCAATTGGACATTCGGAGCGCTAAGGGAGCTATAGTGGACAGAGGAATATCTTCAAATAAAACCTACACGGAAGCATTGTGCGATACTAATTTCTGTTCTGTGCATTCAACTAACAGAGTTGAAGTTTACCTTTGAGTCAGCAGCTCTGAAACACTCTTTCTGTAGAAACTGCTAGTGGACATTCCTAGCGCTAAGGGGCCTATAGTGGAAAAAGGAATATCCTCAAATAAAAACTACACAGAATCATTCTGTGAAACTTCTTTCTGTTCTGTGCATTCAACTAACAGAGTTTAACCTTAATTTTGATTGATCTGTTCTGAAACACTCTTTCTGTAGAAACTGCAAGTGGACATTCCGAGCGCTAAGTGGCCTAGAGTGGAAAAAGATATATCTGCCAATTAAAACTACACAGAAGCGCTGTGCAAAACTTCTTTATGTTCTGCACATTCAACTAAAGGAGTTAAAGCTTACTTTTGATTTAGCAGTTCGGAAACATTCTTTCTGTAGAAACTGCAAGTGGACATTCGAAGCGCTAAGGGGGCTATAGTGTTAAAAGGAACATCTTCAAATAAAAACTACACGGAAACATTGTGCGAAACTACTTTCTGTTCTGTGCATTCAACTAACAGAGTTGAAACTTACATTTGATTGAGCAGTTCTGAAACATTCTTTCTGTAGAAACTACAAGTGGACATTCAGAGAGCTAAGGGGCCTATAGTGGCAAAAGGAATATCTTCAAATAAAAACTACACAGAAGCATTCTGCGAAACTTCTTTCTGTTCCGTGCACTCAACTAACAGAGTTGAAACATACTGTTGATAGAGCAGTTCTGAAACACTCTTTCTGTGGAAACTGCAGGTGGACATTCGTAGAGCAAAGGGGCATATAGTGGAAAAAGGAGAATCTTCCAATAAAAACTACACAGCAGCATTCTGCGAAACTTCTTTCTGTTCTGTGCATTCAATTAAAAGAGTTGAACCTTACTTTTGATTGAGCAGTTCTGAAACGCTCTTTCTGTAGAAACTGCAAGTGGACCTTCCGAGCGCTAAGTGGGCTATAGTGGAAAAAGATGTATCTTCAAATTAAAACTACACAGAAGCATTGTGCAAAACTTCTTTAAGTTCTGTACATTCAAGTAAAGGAGTTAAAGCTTACTTTCGATTGAGCAGTTCTGAAACATTCTTTCTGTAGAAACTGCAAGTGGATATTCGGACCCCTAAGGGGCCAACAGTGGAAAAAGGAATATGTTCAAATAAAAACTACACAGAAGCATTGTGCGAAACTACTTTCTGTTCTGTGCACTCAACTAACAGAGTTGAAGCATACTGCCGATTGAGCAGTTCTGAAACACTCTTTCTGTAGAAACTGCAAGTGGACATTCAGAGAGCTAACGGGCCTACAGTGGAAAAAGGAATATCTTCAAGTAAAAACTATACAGAAGCATTCTGAGAAACTTCTTCCTGTTCTGTGCATTCAAATAACAGTTTAATCTTACTTTTGATTGAGCTGTTCTGAAACACTCTTTCTGTAGTAACTGCAATTGGAGATTCGGAGCACTAAGGGGCATATAGTGGAAAAAGGTATATCTTCAAACAAAACTATACAGAAGCAGTCTGCGTAACTTCTTTCTGTTCCGTGCATTCAACTAACAGTGTTTAACATTAATTTTGAGCTGTTATGAAACACTCCTTCTGTAGAAACTGCAAGTGGACATACGGAGCGCTAAGGGGCCTATAGTGGAAAAAGGGATATCTTCAAATAAAAACTACACAGAAGCATTGTGCCAAATTACTTTCTGTTCTGTGCATTCAACAAAGAGCGTTGAACACTACTTTTGATTGAGCAGTTCTGAAACTCTCTTTCTGTAGGAAGTGCAAGTCGACATTCGGAGCACTAAGGGGCCTGTACTGGAGAAAGTAACATCTTCAAATAAAAAGTAAACAGAAGCATTCTGCGAAACTTCTTTCTGTTCTGTGCATTTAACTGACGGAGTTGAACTTTACCTTTGATTCAGCAGCTCTGAAACCCTCTTTCTGTAGAAACTGCTAGTGGACATTCCTAGCGCTAAGGGGCCTATAGTGGAAAAAGGAATATCCTCAAATAAAAACTACACAGAATCATTCTGTGAAACTTCTTTCTGTTCTGTGCATTCTATTAACAGAGTTTAACCTTAATTTTGATTGATCTGTTCTGAAACAGTCTTTCTGTAGAAACTTCAAGTGGACGTTCCGAGCGCTAAGTGGCCTATAGTGGAAAAAGATATATCTACAAATTAAAACTACACAGAAGCATTGTGCAAAACTTCTTTATGTTCTGTACATTCAACTAAAGGAGTTAAAGCTTACTTTTGATTTAGCAGTTCGGAAACATTCTTTCTGTAGAAACAGCAATTGGACATTCGGAGCGCTAAGGGAGCTATAGTGGACAGAGGAATATCTTCAAATAAAACCTACACGGAAGCATTGTGCGATACTAATTTCTGTTCTGTGCATTCAACTAACAGAGTTGAAGTTTACCTTTGAGTCAGCAGCTCTGAAACACTCTTTCTGTAGAAACTGCTAGTGGACATTCCTAGCGCTAAGGGGCCTATAGTGGAAAAAGGAATATCCTCAAATAAAAACTACACAGAATCATTCTGTGAAACTTCTTTCTGTTCTGTGCATTCAACTAACAGAGTTTAACCTTAATTTTGATTGATCTGTTCTGAAACACTCTTTCTGTAGAAACTGCAAGTGGACATTCCGAGCGCTAAGTGGCCTAGAGTGGAAAAAGATATATCTGCCAATTAAAACTACACAGAAGCGCTGTGCAAAACTTCTTTATGTTCTGCACATTCAACTAAAGGAGTTAAAGCTTACTTTTGATTTAGCAGTTCGGAAACATTCTTTCTGTAGAAACTGCAAGTGGACATTCGAAGCGCTAAGGGGGCTATAGTGTTAAAAGGAACATCTTCAAATAAAAACTACACGGAAACATTGTGCGAAACTACTTTCTGTTCTGTGCATTCAACTAACAGAGTTGAAACTTACATTTGATTGAGCAGTTCTGAAACATTCTTTCTGTAGAAACTACAAGTGGACATTCAGAGAGCTAAGGGGCCTATAGTGGCAAAAGGAATATCTTCAAATAAAAACTACACAGAAGCATTCTGCGAAACTTCTTTCTGTTCCGTGCACTCAACTAACAGAGTTGAAACATACTGTTGATAGAGCAGTTCTGAAACACTCTTTCTGTGGAAACTGCAGGTGGACATTCGTAGAGCAAAGGGGCATATAGTGGAAAAAGGAGAATCTTCCAATAAAAACTACACAGCAGCATTCTGCGAAACTTCTTTCTGTTCTGTGCATTCAATTAAAAGAGTTGAACCTTACTTTTGATTGAGCAGTTCTGAAACGCTCTTTCTGTAGAAACTGCAAGTGGACCTTCCGAGCGCTAAGTGGGCTATAGTGGAAAAAGATGTATCTTCAAATTAAAACTACACAGAAGCATTGTGCAAAACTTCTTTAAGTTCTGTACATTCAAGTAAAGGAGTTAAAGCTTACTTTCGATTGAGCAGTTCTGAAACATTCTTTCTGTAGAAACTGCAAGTGGATATTCGGACCCCTAAGGGGCCAACAGTGGAAAAAGGAATATGTTCAAATAAAAACTACACAGAAGCATTGTGCGAAACTACTTTCTGTTCTGTGCACTCAACTAACAGAGTTGAAGCATACTGGCGATTGAGCAGTTCTGAAACACTCTTTCTGTAGAAACTGCAAGTGGACATTCAGAGAGCTAACGGGCCTACAGTGGAAAAAGGAATATCTTCAAGTAAAAACTATACAGAAGCATTCTGAGAAACTTCTTCCTGTTCTGTGCATTCAAATAACAGTTTAATCTTACTTTTGATTGAGCTGTTCTGAAACACTCTTTCTGTAGTAACTGCAATTGGAGATTCGGAGCACTAAGGGGCATATAGTGGAAAAAGGTATATCTTCAAACAAAACTATACAGAAGCAGTCTGCGTAACTTCTTTCTGTTCCGTGCATTCAACTAACAGTGTTTAACATTAATTTTGAGCTGTTATGAAACACTCCTTCTGTAGAAACTGCAAGTGGACATACGGAGCGCTAAGGGGCCTATAGTGGAAAAAGGGATATCTTCAAATAAAAACTACACAGAAGCATTGTGCCAAATTACTTTCTGTTCTGTGCATTCAACAAAGAGCGTTGAACACTACTTTTGATTGAGCAGTTCTGAAACTCTCTTTCTGTAGAAAGTGCAAGTCGACATTCGGAGCACTAAGGGGCCTGTACTGGAGAAAGTAACATCTTCAAATAAAAAGTAAACAGAAGCATTCTGCGAAACTTCTTTCTGTTCTGTGCATTTAACTGACGGAGTTGAACTTTACCTTTGATTCAGCAGCTCTGAAACCCTCTTTCTGTAGAAACTGCTAGTGGACATTCCTAGCGCTAAGGGGCCTATAGTGGAAAAAGGAATATCCTCAAATAAAAACTACACAGAATCATTCTGTGAAACTTCTTTCTGTTCTGTGCATTCTATTAACAGAGTTTAACCTTAATTTTGATTGATCTGTTCTGAAACAGTCTTTCTGTAGAAACTGCAAGTGGACGTTCCGAGCGCTAAGTGGCCTATAGTGGAAAAAGATATATCTACAAATTAAAACTACACAGAAGCATTGTGCAAAACTTCTTTATGTTCTGTACATTCAACTAAAGGAGTTAAAGCTTACTTTTGATTTAGCAGTTCGGAAACATTCTTTCTGTAGAAACAGCAATTGGACATTCGGAGCGCTAAGGGAGCTATAGTGGACAGAGGAATATCTTCAAATAAAACCTACACGGAAGCATTGTGCGATACTAATTTCTGTTCTGTGCATTCAACTAACAGAGTTGAAGTTTACCTTTGAGTCAGCAGCTCTGAAACACTCTTTCTGTAGAAACTGCTAGTGGACATTCCTAGCGCTAAGGGGCCTATAGTGGAAAAAGGAATATCCTCAAATAAAAACTACACAGAATCATTCTGTGAAACTTCTTTCTGTTCTGTGCATTCAACTAACAGAGTTTAACCTTAATTTTGATTGATCTGTTCTGAAACACTCTTTCTGTAGAAACTGCAAGTGGACATTCCGAGCGCTAAGTGGCCTAGAGTGGAAAAAGCTATATCTGCCAATTAAAACTACACAGAAGCGCTGTGCAAAACTTCTTTATGTTCTGCACATTCAACTAAAGGAGTTAAAGCTTACTTTTGATTTAGCAGTTCGGAAACATTCTTTCTGTAGAAACTGCAAGTGGACATTCGAAGCGCTAAGGGGGCTATAGTGTTAAAAGGAACATCTTCAAATAAAAACTACACGGAAACATTGTGCGAAACTACTTTCTGTTCTGTGCATTCAACTAACAGAGTTGAAACTTACATTTGATTGAGCAGTTCTGAAACATTCTTTCTGTAGAAACTACAAGTGGACATTCAGAGAGCTAAGGGGCCTATAGTGGCAAAAGGAATATCTTCAAATAAAAACTACACAGAAGCATTCTGCGAAACTTCTTTCTGTTCCGTGCACTCAACTAACAGAGTTGAAACATACTGTTGATAGAGCAGTTCTGAAACACTCTTTCTGTGGAAACTGCAGGTGGACATTCGTAGAGCAAAGGGGCATATAGTGGAAAAAGGAGAATCTTCCAATAAAAACTACACAGCAGCATTCTGCGAAACTTCTTTCTGTTCTGTGCATTCAATTAAAAGAGTTGAACCTTACTTTTGATTGAGCAGTTCTGAAACGCTCTTTCTGTAGAAACTGCAAGTGGACCTTCCGAGCGCTAAGTGGGCTATAGTGGAAAAAGATGTATCTTCAAATTAAAACTACACAGAAGCATTGTGCAAAACTTCTTTAAGTTCTGTACATTCAAGTAAAGGAGTTAAAGCTTACTTTCGATTGAGCAGTTCTGAAACATTCTTTCTGTAGAAACTGCAAGTGGATATTCGGACCCCTAAGGGGCCAACAGTGGAAAAAGGAATATGTTCAAATAAAAACTACACAGAAGCATTGTGCGAAACTACTTTCTGTTCTGTGCACTCAACTAACAGAGTTGAAGCATACTGCCGATTGAGCAGTTCTGAAACACTCTTTCTGTAGAAACTGCAAGTGGACATTCAGAGAGCTAACGGGCCTACAGTGGAAAAAGGAATATCTTCAAGTAAAAACTATACAGAAGCATTCTGAGAAACTTCTTCCTGTTCTGTGCATTCAAATAACAGTTTAATCTTACTTTTGATTGAGCTGTTCTGAAACACTCTTTCTGTAGTAACTGCAATTGGAGATTCGGAGCACTAAGGGGCATATAGTGGAAAAAGGTATATCTTCAAACAAAACTATACAGAAGCAGTCTGCGTAACTTCTTTCTGTTCCGTGCATTCAACTAACAGTGTTTAACATTAATTTTGAGCTGTTATGAAACACTCCTTCTGTAGAAACTGCAAGTGGACATACGGAGCGCTAAGGGGCCTATAGTGGAAAAAGGGATATCTTCAAATAAAAACTACACAGAAGCATTGTGCCAAATTACTTTCTGTTCTGTGCATTCAACAAAGAGCGTTGAACACTACTTTTGATTGAGCAGTTCTGAAACTCTCTTTCTGTAGAAAGTGCAAGTCGACATTCGGAGCACTAAGGGGCCTGTACTGGAGAAAGTAACATCTTCAAATAAAAAGTAAACAGAAGCATTCTGCGAAACTTCTTTCTGTTCTGTGCATTTAACTGACGGAGTTGAACTTTACCTTTGATTCAGCAGCTCTGAAACCCTCTTTCTGTAGAAACTGCTAGTGGACATTCCTAGCGCTAAGGGGCCTATAGTGGAAAAAGGAATATCCTCAAATAAAAACTACACAGAATCATTCTGTGAAACTTCTTTCTGTTCTGTGCATTCTATTAACAGAGTTTAACCTTAATTTTGATTGATCTGTTCTGAAACAGTCTTTCTGTAGAAACTGCAAGTGGACGTTCCGAGCGCTAAGTGGCCTATAGTGGAAAAAGATATATCTACAAATTAAAACTACACAGAAGCATTGTGCAAAACTTCTTTATGTTCTGTACATTCAACTAAAGGAGTTAAAGCTTACTTTTGATTTAGCAGTTCGGAAACATTCTTTCTGTAGAAACAGCAATTGGACATTCGGAGCGCTAAGGGAGCTATAGTGGACAGAGGAATATCTTCAAATAAAACCTACACGGAAGCATTGTGCGATACTAATTTCTGTTCTGTGCATTCAACTAACAGAGTTGAAGTATACCTTTGAGTCAGCAGCTCTGAAACACTCTTTCTGTAGAAACTGCTAGTGGACATTCCTAGCGCTAAGGGGCCTATAGTGGAAAAAGGAATATCCTCAAATAAAAACTACACAGAATCATTCTGTGAAACTTCTTTCTGTTCTGTGCATTCAACTAACAGAGTTTAACCTTAATTTTGATTGATCTGTTCTGAAACACTATTTCTGTAGAAACTGCAAGTGGACATTCCGAGCGCTAAGTGGCCTAGAGTGGAAAAAGATATATCTGCCAATTAAAACTACACAGAAGCGCTGTGCAAAACTTCTTTATGTTCTGCACATTCAACTAAAGGAGTTAAAGCTTACTTTTGATTTAGCAGTTCGGAAACATTCTTTCTGTAGAAACTGCAAGTGGACATTCGAAGCGCTAAGGGGGCTATAGTGTTAAAAGGAACATCTTCAAATAAAAACTACACGGAAACATTGTGCGAAACTACTTTCTGTTCTGTGCATTCAACTAACAGAGTTGAAACTTACATTTGATTGAGCAGTTCTGAAACATTCTTTCTGTAGAAACTACAAGTGGACATTCAGAGAGCTAAGGGGCCTATAGTGGCAAAAGGAATATCTTCAAATAAAAACTACACAGAAGCATTCTGCGAAACTTCTTTCTGTTCCGTGCACTCAACTAACAGAGTTGAAACATACTGTTGATAGAGCAGTTCTGAAACACTCTTTCTGTGGAAACTGCAGGTGGACATTCGTAGAGCAAAGGGGCATATAGTGGAAAAAGGAGAATCTTCCAATAAAAACTACACAGCAGCATTCTGCGAAACTTCTTTCTGTTCTGTGCATTCAATTAAAAGAGTTGAACCTTACTTTTGATTGAGCAGTTCTGAAACGCTCTTTCTGTAGAAACTGCAAGTGGACCTTCCGAGCGCTAAGTGGGCTATGGTGGAAAAAGATGTATCTTCAAATTAAAACTACACAGAAGCATTGTGCAAAATTTCTTTAAGTTCTGTACATTCAAGTAAAGGAGTTAAAGCTTACTTTCGATTGAGCAGTTCTGAAACATTCTTTCTGTAGAAACTGCAAGTGGATATTCGGACCCCTAAGGGGCCAACAGTGGAAAAAGGAATATGTTCAAATAAATACTACACAGAAGCATTGTGCGAAACTACTTTCTGTTCTGTGCACTCAACTAACAGAGTTGAAGCATACTGCCGATTGAGCAGTTCTGAAACACTCTTTCTGTAGAAACTGCAAGTGGACATTCAGATAGCTAACGGGCCTACAGTGGAAAAAGGAATATCTTCAAGTAAAAACTATACAGAAGCATTCTGAGAAACTTCTTCCTGTTCTGTGCATTCAAATAACAGTTTAATCTTACTTTTGATTGAGCTGTTCTGAAACACTCTTTCTGTAGTAACTGCAATTGGAGATTCGGAGCACTAAGGGGCATATAGTGGAAAAAGGTATATCTTCAAACAAAACTATACAGAAGCAGTCTGCGTAACTTCTTTCTGTTCCGTGCATTCAACTAACAGTGTTTAACATTAATTTTGAGCTGTTATGAAACACTCCTTCTGTAGAAACTGCAAGTGGACATACGGAGCGCTAAGGGGCCTATAGTGGAAAAAGGGATATCTTCAAATAAAAACTACACAGAAGCATTGTGCCAAATTACTTTCTGTTCTGTGCATTCAACAAAGAGCGTTGAACACTACTTTTGATTGAGCAGTTCTGAAACTCTCTTTCTGTAAAAAGTGCAAGTCGTCATTCGGAGCACTAAGGGGCCTGTACTGGAGAAAGTAACATCTTCAAATAAAAAGTAAACAGAAGCATTCTGCGAAACTTCTTTCTGTTCTGTGCATTTAACTAACGGAGTTGAACTTTACCTTTGATTCAGCAGCTCTGAAACCCTCTTTCTGTAGAAACTGCTAGTGGACATTCCTAGCGCTAAGGGGCCTATAGTGGAAAAAGGAATATCCTCAAATAAAAACTACACAGAATCATTCTGTGAAACTTCTTTCTGTTCTGTGCATTCTACTAACAGAGTTTAACCTTAATTTTGATTGATCTGTTCTGAAACACTCTTTCTGTAGAAACTGCAAGTGGACGTTCCGAGCGCTAAGTGGCCTATAGTGGAAAAAGATATATCTACAAATTAAAACTACACAGAAGCATTGTGCAAAACTTCTTTATGTTCTGTATATTCAACTAAAGGAGTTAAAGCTTACTTTTGATTTAGCAGTTCGGAAACATTCTTTCTGTAGAAACAGCAATTGGACATTCGGAGCGCTAAGGGAGCTATAGTGGACAGAGGAATATCTTCAAATAAAAACTACACGGAAGCATTGTGCGAAACTAATTTCTGTTCTGTGCATTCAACTAACAGAGTTGAAGTTTACCTTTGAGTCAGCAGCTCTGAAACACTCTTTCTGTAGAAACTTCTAGTGGACATTCCTAGCGCTAAGGGGCCTATAGTGGAAAAAGGCATATCCTCAAATAAAAACTACACAGAATCATTCTGTGAAACTTCTTTCTGTTCTGTGCATTCAACTAACAGAGTTTAACCTTAATTTTGATTGATCTGTTCTGAAACACTCTTTCTGTAGAAACTGCAAGTGGACATTCCGAGCGCTAAGTGGCCTAGAGTGGAAAAAGATATATCTGCCAATTAAAACTACACAGAAGCGCTGTGCAAAACTTCTTTATGTTCTGCACATTCAATTAAAGGAGTTAAAGCTTACTTTTGATTTAGCAGTTCGGAAACATTCTTTCTGTAGAAACTGCAAGTGGACATTCGAAGCGCTAAGGGGGCTATAGTGTTAAAAGGAACATCTTCAAATAAAAACTACACGGAAACATTGTGCGAAACTACTTTCTGTTCTGTGCATTCAACTAACAGAGTTGAAACTTACATTTGATTGAGCAGTTCTGAAACATTCTTTCTGTAGAAACTACAAGTGGACATTCAGAGAGCTAAGGGGCCTATAGTGGCAAAAGGAATATCTTCAAATAAAAACTACACAGAAGCATTCTGCGAAACTTCTTTCTGTTCCGTGCACTCAACTAACAGAGTTGAAACATACTGTTGATAGAGCAGTTCTGAAACACTCTTTCTGTGGAAACTGCAGGTGGACATTCGTAGAGCAAAGGGGCATATAGTGGAAAAAGGAGAATCTTCCAATAAAAACTACACAGCAGCATTCTGCGAAACTTCTTTCTGTTCTGTGCATTCAATTAAAAGAGTTGAACCTTACTTTTGATTGAGCAGTTCTGAAACGCTCTTTCTGTAGAAACTGCAAGTGGACCTTCCGAGCGCTAAGTGGGCTATAGTGGAAAAAGATGTATCTTCAAATTAAAACTACACAGAAGCATTGTGCAAAACTTCTTTAAGTTCTGTACATTCAAGTAAAGGAGTTAAAGCTTACTTTCGATTGAGCAGTTCTGAAACATTCTTTCTGTAGAAACTGCAAGTGGATATTCGGACCCCTAAGGGGCCAACAGTGGAAAAAGGAATATGTTCAAATAAAAACTACACAGAAGCATTGTGCGAAACTACTTTCTGTTCTGTGCACTCAACTAACAGAGTTGAAGCATACTGCCGATTGAGCAGTTCTGAAACACTCTTTCTGTAGAAACTGCAAGTGGACATTCAGAGAGCTAACGGGCCTACAGTGGAAAAAGGAATATCTTCAAGTAAAAACTATACAGAAGCATTCTGAGAAACTTCTTCCTGTTCTGTGCATTCAAATAACAGTTTAATCTTACTTTTGATTGAGCTGTTCTGAAACACTCTTTCTGTAGTAACTGCAATTGGAGATTCGGAGCACTAAGGGGCATATAGTGGAAAAAGGTATATCTTCAAACAAAACTATACAGAAGCAGTCTGCGTAACTTCTTTCTGTTCCGTGCATTCAACTAACAGTGTTTAACATTAATTTTGAGCTGTTATGAAACACTCCTTCTGTAGAAACTGCAAGTGGACATACGGAGCGCTAAGGGGCCTATAGTGGAAAAAGGGATATCTTCAAATAAAAACTACACAGAAGCATTGTGCCAAATTACTTTCTGTTCTGTGCATTCAACAAAGAGCGTTGAACACTACTTTTGATTGAGCAGTTCTGAAACTCTCTTTCTGTAGAAAGTGCAAGTCGACATTCGGAGCACTAAGGGGCCTGTACTGGAGAAAGTAACATCTTCAAATAAAAAGTAAACAGAAGCATTCTGCGAAACTTCTTTCTGTTCTGTGCATTTAACTAACGGAGTTGAACTTTACCTTTGATTCAGCAGCTCTGAAACCCTCTTTCTGTAGAAACTGCTAGTGGACATTCCTAGCGCTAAGGGGCCTATAGTGGAAAAAGGAATATCCTCAAATAAAAACTACACAGAATCATTCTGTGAAACTTCTTTCTGTTCTGTGCATTCTATTAACAGAGTTTAACCTTAATTTTGATTGATGTGTTCTGAAACACTCTTTCTGTAGAAACTGCAAGTGGACGTTCCGAGCGCTAAGTGGCCTATAGTGGAAAAAGATATATCTACAAATTAAAACTACACAGAAGCATTGTGCAAAACTTCTTTATGTTCTGTACATTCAACTAAAGGAGTTAAAGCTTACTTTTGATTTAGCAGTTCGGAAACATTCTTTCTGTAGAAACAGCAATTGGACATTCGGAGCGCTAAGGGAGCTATAGTGGACAGAGGAATATCTTCAAATAAAAACTACACGGAAGCATTGTGCGAAACTAATTTCTGTTCTGTGCATTCAACTAACAGAGTTGAAGTTTACCTTTGAGTCAGCAGCTCTGAAACACTCTTTCTGTAGAAACTTCTAGTGGACATTCCTAGCGCTAAGGGGCCTATAGTGGAAAAAGGAATATCCTCAAATAAAAACTACACAGAATCATTCTGTGAAACTTCTTTCTGTTCTGTGCATTCAACTAACAGAGTTTAACCTTAATTTTGATTGATCTGTTCTGAAACACTCTTTCTGTAGAAACTGCAAGTGGACATTCCGAGCGCTAAGTGGCCTAGAGTGGAAAAAGATATATCTGCCAATTAAAACTACACAGAAGCGCTGTGCAAAACTACTTTATGTTCTGCACATTCAACTAAAGGAGTTAAAGCTTACTTTTGATTTAGCAGTTCGGAAACATTCTTTCTGTAGAAACTGCAAGTGGACATTCGAAGCGCTAAGGGGGCTATAGTGTTAAAAGGAACATCTTCAAATAAAAACTACACGGAAACATTGTGCGAAACTACTTTCTCTTCTGTGCATTCAACTAACAGAGTTGAAACTTACATTTGATTGAGCAGTTCTGAAACATTCTTTCTGTAGAAACTACAAGTGGACATTCAGAGAGCTAAGGGGCCTATAGTGGCAAAAGGAATATCTTCAAATAAAAACTACACAGAAGCATTCTGCGAAACTTCTTTCTGTTCCGTGCACTCAACTAACAGAGTTGAAACATACTGTTGATAGAGCAGTTCTGAAACACTCTTTCTGTGGAAACTGCAGGTGGACATTCGTAGAGCAAAGGGGCATATAGTGGAAAAAGGAGAATCTTCCAATAAAAACTACACAGCAGCATTCTGCGAAACTTCTTTCTGTTCTGTGCATTCAATTAAAAGAGTTGAACCTTACTTTTGATTGAGCAGTTCTGAAACGCTCTTTCTGTAGAAACTGCAAGTGGACCTTCCGAGCGCTAAGTGGGCTATAGTGGAAAAAGATGTATCTTCAAATTAAAACTACACAGAAGCATTGTGCAAAACTTCTTTAAGTTCTGTACATTCAAGTAAAGGAGTTAAAGCTTACTTTCGATTGAGCAGTTCTGAAACATTCTTTCTGTAGAAACTGCAAGTGGATATTCGGACCCCTAAGGGGCCAACAGTGGAAAAAGGAATATGTTCAAATAAAAACTACACAGAAGCATTGTGCGAAACTACTTTCTGTTCTGTGCACTCAACTAACAGAGTTGAAGCATACTGCCGATTGAGCAGTTCTGAAACACTCTTTCTGTAGAAACTGCAAGTGGACATTCAGAGAGCTAACGGGCCTACAGTGGAAAAAGGAATATCTTCAAGTAAAAACTATACAGAAGCATTCTGAGAAACTTCTTCCTGTTCTGTGCATTCAAATAACAGTTTAATCTTACTTTTGATTGAGCTGTTCTGAAACACTCTTTCTGTAGTAACTGCAATTGGAGATTCGGAGCACTAAGGGGCATATAGTGGAAAAAGGTATATCTTCAAACAAAACTATACAGAAGCAGTCTGCGTAACTTCTTTCTGTTCCGTGCATTCAACTAACAGTGTTTAACATTAATTTTGAGCTGTTATGAAACACTCCTTCTGTAGAAACTGCAAGTGGACATACGGAGCGCTAAGGGGCCTATAGTGGAAAAAGGGATATCTTCAAATAAAAACTACACAGAAGCATTGTGCCAAATTACTTTCTGTTCTGTGCATTCAACAAAGAGCGTTGAACACTACTTTTGATTGAGCAGTTCTGAAACTCTCTTTCTGTAGAAAGTGCAAGTCGACATTCGGAGCACTAAGGGGCCTGTACTGGAGAAAGTAACATCTTCAAATAAAAAGTAAACAGAAGCATTCTGCGAAACTTCTTTCTGTTCTGTGCATTTAACTAACGGAGTTGAACTTTACCTTTGATTCAGCAGCTCTGAAACCCTCTTTCTGTAGAAACTGCTAGTGGACATTCCTAGCGCTAAGGGGCCTATAGTGGAAAAAGGAATATCCTCAAATAAAAACTACACAGAATCATTCTGTGAAACTTCTTTCTGTTCTGTGCATTCTATTAACAGAGTTTAACCTTAATTTTGATTGATGTGTTCTGAAACACTCTTTCTGTAGAAACTGCAAGTGGACGTTCCGAGCGCTAAGTGGCCTATAGTGGAAAAAGATATATCTACAAATTAAAACTACACAGAAGCATTGTGCAAAACTTCTTTATGTTCTGTACATTCAACTAAAGGAGTTAAAGCTTACTTTTGATTTAGCAGTTCGGAAACATTCTTTCTGTAGAAACAGCAATTGGACATTCGGAGCGCTAAGGGAGCTATAGTGGACAGAGGAATATCTTCAAATAAAAACTACACGGAAGCATTGTGCGAAACTAATTTCTGTTCTGTGCATTCAACTAACAGAGTTGAAGTTTACCTTTGAGTCAGCAGCTCTGAAACACTCTTTCTGTAGAAACTTCTAGTGGACATTCCTAGCGCTAAGGGGCCTATAGTGGAAAAAGGAATATCCTCAAATAAAAACTACACAGAATCATTCTGTGAAACTTCTTTCTGTTCTGTGCATTCAACTAACAGAGTTTAACCTTAATTTTGATTGATCTGTTCTGAAACACTCTTTCTGTAGAAACTGCAAGTGGACATTCCGAGCGCTAAGTGGCCTAGAGTGGAAAAAGATATATCTGCCAATTAAAACTACACAGAAGCGCTGTGCAAAACTTCTTTATGTTCTGCACATTCAACTAAAGGAGTTAAAGCTTACTTTTGATTTAGCAGTTCGGAAACATTCTTTCTGTAGAAACTGCAAGTGGACATTCGAAGCGCTAAGGGGGCTATAGTGTTAAAAGGAACATCTTCAAATAAAAACTACACGGAAACATTGTGCAAAACTACTTTCTGTTCTGTGCATTCAACTAACAGAGTTGAAACTTACATTTGATTGAGCAGTTCTGAAACATTCTTTCTGTAGAAACTACAAGTGGACATTCAGAGAGCTAAGGGGCCTATAGTGGCAAAAGGAATATCTTCAAATAAAAACTACACAGAAGCATTCTGCGAAACTTCTTTCTGTTCCGTGCACTCAACTAACAGAGTTGAAACATACTGTTGATAGAGCAGTTCTGAAACACTCTTTCTGTGGAAACTGCAGGTGGACATTCGTAGAGCAAAGGGGCATATAGTGGAAAAAGGAGAATCTTCCAATAAAAACTACACAGCAGCATTCTGCGAAACTTCTTTCTGTTCTGTGCATTCAATTAAAAGAGTTGAACCTTACTTTTGATTGAGCAGTTCTGAAACGCTCTTTCTGTAGAAACTGCAAGTGGACCTTCCGAGCGCTAAGTGGGCTATAGTGGAAAAAGATGTATCTTCAAATTAAAACTACACAGAAGCATTGTGCAAAACTTCTTTAAGTTCTGTACATTCAAGTAAAGGAGTTAAAGCTTACTTTCGATTGAGCAGTTCTGAAACATTCTTTCTGTAGAAACTGCAAGTGGATATTCGGACCCCTAAGGGGCCAACAGTGGAAAAAGGAATATGTTCAAATAAAAACTACACAGAAGCATTGTGCGAAACTACTTTCTGTTCTGTGCACTCAACTAACAGAGTTGAAGCATACTGCCGATTGAGCAGTTCTGAAACACTCTTTCTGTAGAAACTGCAAGTGGACATTCAGAGAGCTAACGGGCCTACAGTGGAAAAAGGAATATCTTCAAGTAAAAACTATACAGAAGCATTCTGAGAAACTTCTTCCTGTTCTGTGCATTCAAATAACAGTTTAATCTTACTTTTGATTGAGCTGTTCTGAAACACTCTTTCTGTAGTAACTGCAATTGGAGATTCGGAGCACTAAGGGGCATATAGTGGAAAAAGGTATATCTTCAAACAAAACTATACAGAAGCAGTCTGCGTAACTTCTTTCTGTTCCGTGCATTCAACTAACAGTGTTTAACATTAATTTTGAGCTGTTATGAAACACTCCTTCTGTAGAAACTGCAAGTGGACATACGGAGCGCTAAGGGGCCTATAGTGGAAAAAGGGATATCTTCAAATAAAAACTACACAGAAGCATTGTGCCAAATTACTTTCTGTTCTGTGCATTCAACAAAGAGCGTTGAACACTACTTTTGATTGAGCAGTTCTGAAACTCTCTTTCTGTAGAAAGTGCAAGTCGACATTCGGAGCACTAAGGGGCCTGTACTGGAGAAAGTAACATCTTCAAATAAAAAGTAAACAGAAGCATTCTGCGAAACTTCTTTCTGTTCTGTGTATTTAACTAACGGAGTTGAACTTTACCTTTGATTCAGCAGCTCTGAAACCCTCTTTCTGTAGAAACTGCTAGTGGACATTCCTAGCGCTAAGGGGCCTATAGTGGAAAAAGGAATATCCTCAAATAAAAACTACACAGAATCATTCTGTGAAACTTCTTTCTGTTCTGTGCATTCTATTAACAGAGTTTAACCTTAATTTTGATTGATCTGTTCTGAAACAGTCTTTCTGTAGAAACTGCAAGTGGACGTTCCGAGCGCTAAGTGGCCTATAGTGGAAAAAGATATATCTACAAATTAAAACTACACAGAAGCATTGTGCAAAACTTCTTTATGTTCTGTACATTCAACTAAAGGAGTTAAAGCTTACTTTTGATTTAGCAGTTCGGAAACATTCTTTCTGTAGAAACAGCAATTGGACATTCGGAGCGCTAAGGGAGCTATAGTGGACAGAGGAATATCTTCAAATAAAACCTACACGGAAGCATTGTGCGATACTAATTTCTGTTCTGTGCATTCAACTAACAGAGTTGAAGTTTACCTTTGAGTCAGCAGCTCTGAAACACTCTTTCTGTAGAAACTGCTAGTGGACATTCCTAGCGCTAAGGGGCCTATAGTGGAAAAAGGAATATCCTCAAATAAAAACTACACAGAATCATTCTGTGAAACTTCTTTCTGTTCTGTGCATTCAACTAACAGAGTTTAACCTTAATTTTGATTGATCTGTTCTGAAACACTCTTTCTGTAGAAACTGCAAGTGGACATTCCGAGCGCTAAGTGGCCTAGAGTGGAAAAAGATATATCTGCCAATTAAAACTACACAGAAGCGCTGTGCAAAACTTCTTTATGTTCTGCACATTCAACTAAAGGAGTTAAAGCTTACTTTTGATTTAGCAGTTCGGAAACATTCTTTCTGTAGAAACTGCAAGTGGACATTCGAAGCGCTAAGGGGGCTATAGTGTTAAAAGGAACATCTTCAAATAAAAACTACACGGAAACATTGTGCAAAACTACTTTCTGTTCTGTGCATTCAACTAACAGAGTTGAAACTTACATTTGATTGAGCAGTTCTGAAACATTCTTTCTGTAGAAACTACAAGTGGACATTCAGAGAGCTAAGGGGCCTATAGTGGCAAAAGGAATATCTTCAAATAAAAACTACACAGAAGCATTCTGCGAAACTTCTTTCTGTTCCGTGCACTCAACTAACAGAGTTGAAACATACTGTTGATAGAGCAGTTCTGAAACACTCTTTCTGTGGAAACTGCAGGTGGACATTCGTAGAGCAAAGGGGCATATAGTGGAAAAAGGAGAATCTTCCAATAAAAACTACACAGCAGCATTCTGCGAAACTTCTTTCTGTTCTGTGCATTCAATTAAAAGAGTTGAACCTTACTTTTGATTGAGCAGTTCTGAAACGCTCTTTCTGTAGAAACTGCAAGTGGACCTTCCGAGCGCTAAGTGGGCTATAGTGGAAAAAGATGTATCTTCAAATTAAAACTACACAGAAGCATTGTGCAAAACTTCTTTAAGTTCTGTACATTCAAGTAAAGGAGTTAAAGCTTACTTTCGATTGAGCAGTTCTGAAACATTCTTTCTGTAGAAACTGCAAGTGGATATTCGGACCCCTAAGGGGCCAACAGTGGAAAAAGGAATATGTTCAAATAAAAACTACACAGAAGCATTGTGCGAAACTACTTTCTGTTCTGTGCACTCAACTAACAGAGTTGAAGCATACTGCCGATTGAGCAGTTCTGAAACACTCTTTCTGTAGAAACTGCAAGTGGACATTCAGAGAGCTAACGGGCCTACAGTGGAAAAAGGAATATCTTCAAGTAAAAACTATACAGAAGCATTCTGAGAAACTTCTTCCTGTTCTGTGCATTCAAATAACAGTTTAATCTTACTTTTGATTGAGCTGTTCTGAAACACTCTTTCTGTAGTAACTGCAATTGGAGATTCGGAGCACTAAGGGGCATATAGTGGAAAAAGGTATATCTTCAAACAAAACTATACAGAAGCAGTCTGCGTAACTTCTTTCTGTTCCGTGCATTCAACTAACAGTGTTTAACATTAATTTTGAGCTGTTATGAAACACTCCTTCTGTAGAAACTGCAAGTGGACATACGGAGCGCTAAGGGGCCTATAGTGGAAAAAGGGATATCTTCAAATAAAAACTACACAGAAGCATTGTGCCAAATTACTTTCTGTTCTGTGCATTCAACAAAGAGCGTTGAACACTACTTTTGATTGAGCAGTTCTGAAACTCTCTTTCTGTAGAAAGTGCAAGTCGACATTCGGAGCACTAAGGGGCCTGTACTGGAGAAAGTAACATCTTCAAATAAAAAGTAAACAGAAGCATTCTGCGAAACTTCTTTCTGTTCTGTGTATTTAACTAACGGAGTTGAACTTTACCTTTGATTCAGCAGCTCTGAAACCCTCTTTCTGTAGAAACTGCTAGTGGACATTCCTAGCGCTAAGGGGCCTATAGTGGAAAAAGGAATATCCTCAAATAAAAACTACACAGAATCATTCTGTGAAACTTCTTTCTGTTCTGTGCATTCTATTAACAGAGTTTAACCTTAATTTTGATTGATCTGTTCTGAAACAGTCTTTCTGTAGAAACTGCAAGTGGACGTTCCGAGCGCTAAGTGGCCTATAGTGGAAAAAGATATATCTACAAATTAAAACTACACAGAAGCATTGTGCAAAACTTCTTTATGTTCTGTACATTCAACTAAAGGAGTTAAAGCTTACTTTTGATTTAGCAGTTCGGAAACATTCTTTCTGTAGAAACAGCAATTGGACATTCGGAGCGCTAAGGGAGCTATAGTGGACAGAGGAATATCTTCAAATAAAACCTACACGGAAGCATTGTGCGATACTAATTTCTGTTCTGTGCATTCAACTAACAGAGTTGAAGTTTACCTTTGAGTCAGCAGCTCTGAAACACTCTTTCTGTAGAAACTGCTAGTGGACATTCCTAGCGCTAAGGGGCCTATAGTGGAAAAAGGAATATCCTCAAATAAAAACTACACAGAATCATTCTGTGAAACTTCTTTCTGTTCTGTGCATTCAACTAACAGAGTTTAACCTTAATTTTGATTGATCTGTTCTGAAACACTCTTTCTGTAGAAACTGCAAGTGGACATTCCGAGCGCTAAGTGGCCTAGAGTGGAAAAAGATATATCTGCCAATTAAAACTACACAGAAGCGCTGTGCAAAACTTCTTTATGTTCTGCACATTCAACTAAAGGAGTTAAAGCTTACTTTTGATTTAGCAGTTCGGAAACATTCTTTCTGTAGAAACTGCAAGTGGACATTCGAAGCGCTAAGGGGGCTATAGTGTTAAAAGGAACATCTTCAAATAAAAACTACACGGAAACATTGTGCGAAACTACTTTCTGTTCTGTGCATTCAACTAACAGAGTTGAAACTTACATTTGATTGAGCAGTTCTGAAACATTCTTTCTGTAGAAACTACAAGTGGACATTCAGAGAGCTAAGGGGCCTATAGTGGCAAAAGCAATATCTTCAAATAAAAACTACACAGAAGCATTCTGCGAAACTTCTTTCTGTTCCGTGCACTCAACTAACAGAGTTGAAACATACTGTTGATAGAGCAGTTCTGAAACACTCTTTCTGTGGAAACTGCAGGTGGACATTCGTAGAGCAAAGGGGCATATAGTGGAAAAAGGAGAATCTTCCAATAAAAACTACACAGCAGCATTCTGCGAAACTTCTTTCTGTTCTGTGCATTCAATTAAAAGAGTTGAACCTTACTTTTGATTGAGCAGTTCTGAAACGCTCTTTCTGTAGAAACTGCAAGTGGACCTTCCGAGCGCTAAGTGGGCTATAGTGGAAAAAGATGTATCTTCAAATTAAAACTACACAGAAGCATTGTGCAAAACTTCTTTAAGTTCTGTACATTCAAGTAAAGGAGTTAAAGCTTACTTTCGATTGAGCAGTTCTGAAACATTCTTTCTGTAGAAACTGCAAGTGGATATTCGGACCCCTAAGGGGCCAACAGTGGAAAAAGGAATATGTTCAAATAAAAACTACACAGAAGCATTGTGCGAAACTACTTTCTGTTCTGTGCACTCAACTAACAGAGTTGAAGCATACTGCCGATTGAGCAGTTCTGAAACACTCTTTCTGTAGAAACTGCAAGTGGACATTCAGAGAGCTAACGGGCCTACAGTGGAAAAAGGAATATCTTCAAGTAAAAACTATACAGAAGCATTCTGAGAAACTTCTTCCTGTTCTGTGCATTCAAATAACAGTTTAATCTTACTTTTGATTGAGCTGTTCTGAAACACTCTTTCTGTAGTAACTGCAATTGGAGATTCGGAGCACTAAGGGGCATATAGTGGAAAAAGGTATATCTTCAAACAAAACTATACAGAAGCAGTCTGCGTAACTTCTTTCTGTTCCGTGCACTCAACTAACAGTGTTTAACATTAATTTTGAGCTGTTATGAAACACTCCTTCTGTAGAAACTGCAAGTGGACATACGGAGCGCTAAGGGGCCTATAGTGGAAAAAGGGATATCTTCAAATAAAAACTACACAGAAGCATTGTGCCAAATTACTTTCTGTTCTGTGCATTCAACAAAGAGCGTTGAACACTACTTTTGATTGAGCAGTTCTGAAACTCTCTTTCTGTAGAAAGTGCAAGTCGACATTCGGAGCACTAAGGGGCCTGTACTGGAGAAAGTAACATCTTCAAATAAAAAGTAAACAGAAGCATTCTGCGAAACTTCTTTCTGTTCTGTGCATTTAACTAACGGAGTTGAACTTTACCTTTGATTCAGCAGCTCTGAAACCCTCTTTCTGTAGAAACTGCTAGTGGACATTCCTAGCGCTAAGGGGCCTATAGTGGAAAAAGGAATATCCTCAAATAAAAACTACACAGAATCATTCTGTGAAACTTCTTTCTGTTCTGTGCATTCTATTAACAGAGTTTAACCTTAATTTTGATTGATCTGTTCTGAAACACTCTTTCTGTAGAAACTGCAAGTGGACGTTCCGAGCGCTAAGTGGCCTATAGTGGAAAAAGATATATCTACAAATTAAAACTACACAGAAGCATTGTGCAAAACTTCTTTATGTTCTGTACATTCAACTAAAGGAGTTAAAGCTTACTTTTGATTTAGCAGTTCGGAAACATTCTTTCTGTAGAAACAGCAATTGGACATTCGGAGCGCTAAGGGAGCTATAGTGGGCAGAGGAATATCTTCAAATAAAACCTACACGGAAGCATTGTGCGATACTAATTTCTGTTCTGTGCATTCAACTAACAGAGTTGAAGTTTACCTTTGAGTCAGCAGCTCTGAAACACTCTTTCTGTAGAAACTGCTAGTGGACATTCCTAGCGCTAAGGGGCCTATAGTGGAAAAAGGAATATCCTCAAATAAAAACTACACAGAATCATTCTGTGAAACTTCTTTCTGTTCTGTGCATTCAACTAACAGAGTTTAACCTTAATTTTGATTGATCTGTTCTGAAACACTCTTTCTGTAGAAACTGCAAGTGGACATTCCGAGCGCTAAGTGGCCTAGAGTGGAAAAGGATATATCTGCCAATTAAAACTACACAGAAGCGCTGTGCAAAACTTCTTTATGTTCTGCACATTCAACTAAAGGAGTTAAAGCTTACTTTTGATTTAGCAGTTCGGAAACATTCTTTCTGTAGAAACTGCAAGTGGACATTCGAAGCGCTAAGGGGGCTATAGTGTTAAAAGGAACATCTTCAAATAAAAACTACACGGAAACATTGTGCGAAACTACTTTCTGTTCTGTGCATTCAACTAACAGAGTTGAAACTTACATTTGATTGAGCAGTTCTGAAACATTCTTTCTGTAGAAACTACAAGTGGACATTCAGAGAGCTAAGGGGCCTATAGTGGCAAAAGGAATATCTTCAAATAAAAACTACACAGAAGCATTCTGCGAAACTTCTTTCTGTTCCGTGCACTCAACTAACAGAGTTGAAACATACTGTTGATAGAGCAGTTCTGAAACACTCTTTCTGTGGAAACTGCAGGTGGACATTCGTAGAGCAAAGGGGCATATAGTGGAAAAAGGAGAATCTTCCAATAAAAACTACACAGCAGCATTCTGCGAAACTTCTTTCTGTTCTGTGCATTCAATTAAAAGAGTTGAACCTTACTTTTGATTGAGCAGTTCTGAAACGCTCTTTCTGTAGAAACTGCAAGTGGACCTTCCGAGCGCTAAGTGGGCTATAGTGGAAAAAGATGTATCTTCAAATTAAAACTACACAGAAGCATTGTGCAAAACTTCTTTAAGTTCTGTACATTCAAGTAAAGGAGTTAAAGCTTACTTTCGATTGAGCAGTTCTGAAACATTCTTTCTGTAGAAACTGCAAGTGGATATTCGGACCCCTAAGGGGCCAACAGTGGAAAAAGGAATATGTTCAAATAAAAACTACACAGAAGCATTGTGCGAAACTACTTTCTGTTCTGTGCACTCAACTAACAGAGTTGAAGCATACTGCCGATTGAGCAGTTCTGAAACACTCTTTCTGTAGAAACTGCAAGTGGACATTCAGAGAGCTAACGGGCCTACAGTGGAAAAAGGAATATCTTCAAGTAAAAACTATACAGAAGCATTCTGAGAAACTTCTTCCTGTTCTGTGCATTCAAATAACAGTTTAATCTTACTTTTGATTGAGCTGTTCTGAAACACTCTTTCTGTAGTAACTGCAATTGGAGATTCGGAGCACTAAGGGGCATATAGTGGAAAAAGGTATATCTTCAAACAAAACTATACAGAAGCAGTCTGCGTAACTTCTTTCTGTTCCGTGCATTCAACTAACAGTGTTTAACATTAATTTTGAGCTGTTCTGAAACACTCTTTCTGTAGAAACTGCAAGTGGACATACGGAGCGCTAAGGGGCCTATAGTGGAAAAAGGGATATCTTCAAATAAAAACTACACAGAAGCATTGTCCCAAATTACTTTCTGTTCTGCGCATTCAACTAAGAGCGTTGAACACTACTTTTGATTGAGCAGTTCTGAAACTCTCTTTCTGTAGAAAGTGCAAGTCGACATTCCGAGCACTAAGGGGCCTGTACTGGAGAAAGTAACATCTTCAAATAAAAAGTAAACAGAAGCATTCTGCGAAACTTCTTCCTGTTCTGTGCATTTAACTAATGGAGTTGAACTTTACCTTTGATTCAGCAGCTCTGAAACCCTCTTTCTGTAGAAACTGCTAGTGGACATTCCTAGCGCTAAGGGGCCTATAGTGGAAAAAGGAATATCCTCAAATAAAAACTACACAGAATCATTCTGTGAAACTTCTTTCTGTTCTGTGCATTCAACTAACAGAGTTTAACCTTAATTTTGATTGATCTGTTCTGAAACACTCTTTCTGTAGAAACTGCAAGTGGACGTTCCGAGCGCTAAGAGGCCTATAGTGGAAAAAGATATATCTACAAATTAAAACTACACAGAAGCACTTTGCAAAACTTCTTTATGTTCTGTACATTCAACTGAAGGAGATAAAGCTTACTTTTGATTTAGCAGTTCGGAAACATTCTTTCTGTAGAAACAGCAATTGGACATTCGGAGCGCTAAGGGGGCTATAGTGGACAAAGGAACATCTTCAAATAAAAACTACACGGAAGCATTGTGCGAAACTAATTTCTGTTCTGTGCATTCAACTAACAGATTTGAAGTTTACCTTTGAGTCAGCAGCTCTGAAACACTCTTTCTGTAGAAACTGCTAGTGGCCATTCCTATCGCTAAGGGGACTATAGTGGAAAAAGGAATATCCTCAAATAAAAACTACACAGAATCATTCTGTGAAACTTCTTTCTGTTCTGTGCATTCAACTAACAGAGTTTAACCTTAATTTTGATTGATCTGTTCTGAAACACTCTTTCTGTAGAAACTGCAAGTGGACGTTCCGAGCGCTAAGTGGCCTAGAGTGGAAAAAGATATATCTGCCAATTAAAACTACACAGAAGCGTTGTGCAAAACTTCTTTATGTTCTGTACATTCAACTAAAGGAGTTAAAGCTTACTTTTGATTTAGCAGTTCGGAAACATTCTTTCTGTAGAAACTGCAAGTGGACATTCGAAGCGCTAAGGGGGCTATAGTGTTAAAAGGAACATCTTCAAATAAAAACTACACGGAAACATTGTGCGAAACTACTTTCTGTTCTGTGCATTCAACTAACAGAGTTGAAACCTACTTTTGATTGAGCAGTTCTGAAACATTCTTTCTGTAGAAACTACAAGTGGACATTCAGAGAGCTAAGGGGCCTACAGTGGCAAAAGGAATATCTTCAAATAAAAACTACACAGAAGCATTCTGCGAAACTTCTTTCTGTTCTGTGCACTCAACTAACAGAGTTGAAACATACTGTTGATAGAGCAGTTCTGAAACACACTTTCTGTGGAAACTGCAGGTGGACATTCGTAGAGCAAAGGGGCATATAGTGGATAAAGGAGAATCTTCCAATGAAAACTACGCAGCAGCATTCTGCGAAACTTCTTTCTGTTCTGTGCATTCAATTAAAAGAGTTGAACCTTACTTTGATTGAGCAGTTCTGAAACGCTCTTTCTGTAGAAACTGCAATTGGACCTTCCGAGCGCTAAGTGGGTTGTAGTGGAAAAAGATGTGTCTTCAAATTAAAACTACACAGAAGCATTGTGCAAAACTTCTTTAAGTTCTGTACATTCAAGTAAAGGTGTTAAAGCTTACTTTTGATTGAGCAGTTCTGAAACATTCTTTCTGTAGAAACTGCAAGTGGATATTCGGACCCCTAAGGGGCCAACAGTGGAAAAAGGAATATGTTCAAATAAAAACTACACAGAAGCATTGTGCGAAACTACTTTCTGTTCTGTGCACTCAACTACCAGAGTTGAAGCATACTGCCGATTGAGCAGTTCTGAAACACTCTTTCTGTAGAAACTGCAAGTGGACATTCAGAGAGCTAACGGGCCTACAGTGGAAAAAGGATTATCTTCAAGTAAAAACTATACAGAAGCATTCTGAGAAACATCTTTCTGTTCTGTGCATTCAAATAACAGAGTTTAATCTTACTTTTGATTGAGCTGTTCTGAAACATTCTTTCTGTAGTAACTGCAATTGGAGATTCTGAGCACTAAGGGGCATATATTGGAAAAAGGTATATCTTCAAACAAAACTACACAGAAGCAGTCTGCGTAACTTCTTTCTGTTCCGTGCATTCAACTAACAGTGTTTAACATTAATTTTGAGCTGTTCTGAAACACTCTTTCTGTAGAAACTGCAAGTGGACATACGGAGCGCTAAGGGGCCTATAGTGGAAAAATGATATCTTCAAATAAAAACTACACAGAAGCATTGTCCCAAATTACTTTCTGTTCTGTGCATTCAACTAAGAGCGTTGAACACTACTTCTGTTTGAGCAGTTCCGAAACTCTCTTTCTGTAGAAAGTGCAAGTCGACATTCGGAGCACTAAGGGGCCTGTACTGGAGAAAGTAACATCTTCAAATAAAAAGTAAACAGAAGCATTCTGTGAAACTTCTTCCTGTTCTGTGCATTTAACTAATGGAGTTGAACTTTACCTTTGATTCAGCAGCTCTGAAAGCCTCTTTCTGTAGAAACTGCTAGTGGACATTCCTAGTGCTAAGGGGCCTATAGTGGAAAAAGGAATATCCTCAAATAAAAACTACACAGAATCATTCTGTGAAACTTCTTTCTGTTCTGTGCATTCAACTAACAGATTTTAACCTTAATTTTGATTGATCTGTTCTGAAACACTCTTTCTGTAGAAACTGCAAGTGGACGTTCCGAGCGCTAAGAGGCCTATAGTGGAAAAAGATATATCTACAAATTAAAACTACACAGAAGCATTGTGCAAAACTTCTTTATGTTCTGTACATTCAACTGAAGGAGATAAAGCTTACTTTTGATTTAGCAGTTCGGAAACATTCTTTCTGTAGAAACAGCAATTGGACATTCGGAGCGCTAAGGGGGCTATAGTGGACAAAGGAACATCTTCAAATAAAAACTACACGGAAAAATTGTGCGAAACTAATTTCTGTTCTGTGCATTCAACTAACAGAGTTGAAGTTTACCTTTGATTCAGCAGCTCTGAAACACTCTTTCTGTAGAAACGGCTAGTGGACATTCCTAGCGCTAAGGGGCCTATAGTGGAGAATGTAATATCCTCAAATAAAAACTACACAGAATCATTCTGTGAAATATCTTTCTGTTCTGTGCATTCAACTAACAGAGTTTAACCTTAGTTTTGATTGAACTATTCTGAAACACTCTTTCTGTAGTTACTGCAATTGGAGATTCGGAGCACTAAGGGGCATATAGTGGAAAAAGGTATATCTTCAAACAAAACTACACAGAAGCAGTCTGCGTAACTTCTTTCTGTTCCGTGCATTCAACTAACAGTGTTTAACATTAATTTTGAGCTGTTCTGAAACACTCTTTCTGTACAAACTGCAAGTGGACATACGGAGCGCTAAGGGGCCATTAGTGGAAAAAGGGATATCTTCAAATAAAAACTACACAGAAGCATTGTGCCAAATTACTTTCAGTTCTGTGCATTCAACAAAGAGCGTTGAACACTACTTTTGATTGAGCAGTTCTGAAACTCTCTTTCTGTAGAAAGTGCAAGTCGACATTCGGAGCATAAAGGGGCCTGTACTGGAGAAAGTAACATCTTCAAATAAAAAGTAAACAGAAGCATTCTGCGAAACTTCTTTCTGTTCTGTGCATTCAACTAACGGAGTTGAAGTTTACCTTTGATTCAGCAGCTCTGAAACCCTCTTTCTGTGGAAACTGCTAGTGGACATTCCTAGCGCTAAGTGGCCTATAGTGGAAAAAGTAATATCTAGAAATTGAAACTACACAGAAGCATTGTGCAAAACTTCTTTATGTTCTGTACATTCAACTAAAGGAGTTAAAGCTTACTTTTGACTTAGCAGTTCGGAAACATTCTTTCTGTAGAAACAGCAATTGGACATTCGGAGCGCTAAGGGGGCTATAGTGGACAAAGGAACATCTTCAAATAAAAACTACACGGAAGCATTGTGCGCAACTAATTTCTGTTCTGTGCATTCAACTAACAGAGTTGAAGTTTACCTTTGAGTCAGCAGCTCTGAAACACTCTTTCTGTAGAAACTGCAAGTGGACATTCCTAGCGCTAAGGGGCCTACAGTGGAAAAAGGAATATCCTCAAATAAAAACTACACAGAATCATTCTGTGAAACTTCTTTCTGTTCTGTGCATTCAACTAACAGAGTTTAACCTTAATTTTGATTGATCTCTTCTGAAACACTCTTTCTGTAGAAACTGCAATTGGACATTCCGAGCGCTAAGTGGCCTATAGTGGAAAAAGATATATCTACAAGTTAAAACTACACAGAAGCATTGTGCAAAACTTCTTTATGTTCTGTACATTCAACTAAAGGAGTTAAAGCTTACTTTTGATTTAGCAGTTCGGAAACATTCTTTCTGTAGAAACTGCAAGTGGACATTCGGAGCGCTAAGGGGGCTATAGTGGACAAAGGAACATCTTCAAATAAAAACTACACGGAAGCATTGTGCGAAACTAATTTCTGTTCTGTGCATTCAACTAACAGAGTTGAAGATCACCTTTGAGTCAGCAGCTCTGAAACACTCTTTCTGTAGAAACTGCTAGTGGACATTCCTAGCGCTAAGGGGCCTATAGTGGAAAAAGGAATATCCTCAAATATAAACAACACAGAATCATTCTGTGAAACTTCTTTCTGTTCTGTGCATTCAACTAACAGAGTTTAAACTTAATTTTGATTGATCTGTTCTGAAACACTCTTTCTGTAGAAACTGCAAGTGGACATTCCGAGCGCTAAGTGGCCTAGAGTGGAAAAAGATATATCTGCCAATTAAAACTACACAGAAACGTTGTGCAAAACTTCTCTATGTTCTGTACATTCAACTAAAGGAGTTAAAGCTTACTTTTGATTTAGCAGTTCGGAAACATTCTTTCTGTAGAAACTGCAAGGGGACATTCGAAGCGCTAAGGGGGCTATAGTGTTAAAAGGATCATCTTCAAATAAAAACTACAGGGAAACATTGTGCGAAACTACTTTCTGTTCTGTGCATTCAACTAACAGAGTTGAAACCTACTTTTGATTGAGCAGTTCTGAAACATTCTTTCTGTAGAAACTACAAGTGGACATTCAGAGAGCTAAGGGGCCTACAGTGGCAAAAGGAATATCTTCAAATAAAAACTACACAGAAGCATTCTGCGAAACTTCTTTCTGTTCTGTGCACTCAACTAACAGAGTTGAAACATACTGTTGATAGAGCAGTTCTGAAACACTCTTTCTGTGGAAACTGCAGGTGGACATTCGTAGAGCAAAGGGGCATATAGTGGAAAAAGGAGAATCTTCCAATAAAAACTACACCGCAGCATTCTGCGAAACTTCTTTCTGTTCTGTGCATTCAATTAAAAGAGTTGAACCTTACTTTTGATTGAGCAGTTCTGAAACGGTCTTTCTGTAGAAACTGCAATTGGACCTTCCGAGCGCTAAGTGGGCTATAGTGGAAAAAGATGTATCTTCAAATTAAAACTACACAGAAGCATTGTGCAAAACTTCTTTAAGTTCTGTACATTCAAGTAAAGGAGTTAAAGCTTACTTTTGATTGAGCAGTTCTGAAACATTCTTTCTGTAGAAACTGCAAGTGGATATTCGGACCCCTAAGGGGCCAACAGTGGAAAAAGGAATATGTTCAAATAAAAACTACACAAAAGCATTGTGGGAAACTACTTTCTGTTCTGTGCACTCAACTAACAGAGTTGAAGCATACTGCCGATTGAGCAGTTCTGAAACAGTCTTTCTGTAGGAACTGCAAGTGGACATTCAGAGAGCTAATTGGCCTACAGTGGAAAAAGGAATATCTTCAAGTAAAAATTATACAGAAGCATTCTGAGAAACTTCTTTCTGTTCTGTGCATTCAAATAACAGAGTTTAATCTTACTTTTGATTGAGCTGTTCTGAAACACTCTTTCTGTAGTAACTGCAATTGGAGATTCGGAGCACTAAGGGGCATATAGTGGAAAAAGGTATATCTTCAAACAAAACTACACAGAAGCAGTCTGCGTAACTTCTTTCTGTTCCGTGCATTCAACTAACAGTGTTTAACATTAATTTTGAGCTGTTCTGAAGCACTCTTTCTGTAGAAACTGCAAGTGGACATTCGGAGCGCTAAGGGGCCTATAGTGGAAAAAGGGATAACTTCAAATAAAAACTACACAGAAGCATTGTGCCAAATTACTTTCTTTTCTGTGCATTCAACTAAGAGCGTTGAACACTACTTTTGATTGAGCAGTTCTGAAACTCTCTTTCTGTAGAAAGTGCAAATCGACATTCGGAGCACTAAGGGGCCTGTACTGGAGAAAGTAACATCTTCAAATAAAAAGTAAACAGAAGCATTCTGCGAAACTTCTTTCTGTTCTGTGCATTTAACTAACGGAGTTGAACTTTACCTTTGATTCAGCAGCTCTGAAACCCTCTTTCTGTAGAAACTGCTAGTGGACATTCCTATCGCTAAGGGGCCTATAGTGGAAAAAGGAATATCCTCAAATAAAAAATTCACAGAATAATTCTGTGAAAATGCTTTCTGTTCTGTGCATTCAACTAACAGAGTTTTACCTTAAATTGATTGATCTGTTCTGAAACAATCTTTCTGTAGAAACTGCAAGTGGCCATTACGAGCGCTAAGTGGCCTATAGAGGAAAAAGATATATCTACAAATTAAAACTACACAGAAGCATTGTGCAAAACTTCTTTATGTTCTGTACATTCAACTAAAGGTGTTAAAGCTTACTTTTGATTTAGCAGTTCGGAAACATTCTTTCTGTAGAAACTGCAAGTGGACATTCGGAGCGCTAAGGGGGATATAGTGGACAAAGGAACATCTTCAAATAAAAACTACACGGAAGCATTGTGCGAAACTACTTTCTGTTCGGTGCATTCAACTAACAGAGTTGAAGTTTACCTTTGAGTCAGCAGCTCTGAAACACTCTTTCTGTAGAAACCGCTAGTGGACATTCCTAGCGCTAAGGGGCCTATAGTGGAAAAAGGAATATCCTCAAATAAAAA
The DNA here is from genome assembly GCF_028878055.3 of Symphalangus syndactylus. Taxonomy (NCBI): domain Eukaryota; kingdom Metazoa; phylum Chordata; class Mammalia; order Primates; family Hylobatidae; genus Symphalangus; species Symphalangus syndactylus. Next base: position 51,275,562 of record NC_072440.2, read on the forward strand.
CTACACAGAATCATTCTGTGAAACTTCTCTCTGTTCTGTGCATTCAACTAACAGAGTTTAACATTAATTTTGATTGATCTGTTCTGAAACACTCTTTCTGTAGAAACTGCAAGTGGACATTCCCAGCGCTAAGTGGCCTATAATGGAAAAAGATATATCTGCCAATTAAAACTACACAGAAGCATTGTGCAAAAATTCTTTATGTTCTGTACATTCAACTAAAGGTGTTAAAGCTTACTTTTGATTTAGCAGTTCGGAAACATTCTTTCTGTAGAAACTGCAATTGGACATTCGAAGCGCTAAGGGGGCCATAGTGTTAAAAGGAACATCTTCAAATAAAAACTACACGGAAGCATTCTGCGAAACTTCTTTCTGTTCTGTGCATTCAATTAAAAGTGTTGAAACTTACTTTTGATTGAGCAGTTCTGAAACGCTCTTTCTGTAGAAACTGCAATTGGACCTTCCGAGCGCTAAGTGGGCTATAGTGGAAAAAGATGTATCTTCAAATTAAAACTACACAGAAGCATTGTGCCAAATTACTTTCTGTTCTGTGCATTCAACTAACAGTGTTTAACATTAATTTTGAGCTGTTCTGAAACACTCTTTCTGTAGAAACTGCAAGTGGACATACGGAGCGCTAAGGGGCCTATAGTGGAAAAAGGGATATCTTCAAATAAAAACTACACAGAAGCATTGTGCCAAATTACTTTCTGTTCTGTGCATTCAACTAAGAGCGTTGAACACTACTTTTGATTGAGCACTTCTGAAACTCTCTTTCTGTAGAAGTGCATGTCGACATTCGGAGCACTAAGGGGCCTGTACTGGAGAAATTAACATCTTCAAATAAAAAGTAAACAGAAGCATTCTGCGAAAATTCTTTCTGTTCTGTGCATTTAACTAACGGAGATGAAATTTACCTTTGATTCAGCAGCTCTGAAACCCTCTTTCTGTAAAAACTGCTAGTGGACATACCTAGCGCTAAGGGGCCTATAGTGGAAAAAGGAATATCCTCAAAAAAAAACTACACAGAATCATTCTGTGAAACTGCTTTCTGTTCTGTGCATTCAACTAACAGAGTTTAACCTTAATTTTGATTGATCTGTTATGAAACACTCTTTCTGTAGAAACTGCAAGTGGACATTCCGTGCGCTAAGTGGCCTATAGTGGAAAAAGATATATCTACAAATTAAAACAGAAGCATTGTGCAAAACTTCTTTATGTTCTGTACATTCAACTAAAGGAGTTAAAGCTTACTTTTGATTTAGCAGTTCTTAAACATTCTTTCTGTAGAAACTGCAAGTGGACATTCGGAGCGCTAAGGGGGCTATAGTGGACAAAGGAACATCTTCAAATAAAAACTACACGGAAGCATTGTGCGAAACTACTTTCTGTTCGGTGCATTCAACTAACAGAGTTGAAGTTTACCTTTGAGTCAGCAGCTCTGAAACACTCTTTCTGCAGAAACCACTAGTGGACATTCCTAGCGCTAAGGGGCCTTTAGTGGAAAAAGGAATATCCTCAAATAAAAACTACACAGAATCATTCTGTGAAACTGCTTTCTGTTCTGTGCATTCAACTAACAGAGTTTAACCTTAATTTTGATTGATCTGTTCTGAAACACTCTTTCTGTAGAAACTGCAAGTGGACATTCCGAGCGCTAAGTGGCCTAGAGTGGAAAAAGATATATCTGCAAATTAAAACTACACAGAAGCGTTGTGCAAAACATCTTATGTTCTGTACATTCAACTAAAGGAGTTAAAGCTTACTTTTGATTTAGCAGTTCAGAAACATTCTTTCTGTAGAAACTGCAAGTGGACGTTCGAAGCGCTAAGGGGGCTATAGTGTTAAAAGGAACATCTTCAAATAAAAACTACACGGAATCATTGTGCGAAACTACTTTCTGTTCTGTGCATTCAACTAACAGAGTTGAAACCTACTTTTGATTGAGCAGTTCTGAAACATTATTTCTGTAGAAACTACAAGTGGACATTCAGAGAGCTAAGGGGCCTACAGTGGCAAAAGGAATATGTTCAAAAAAAAAACTACACAGAAGCATTCTGCGAAACTTCTTTCTGTTCTGTGCACTCAACTAACAGAGCTGAATCATACTGTTGATAGAGCAGTTCTGAAACACTCCTTCTGTGGAAACTGCAGGTGCACATTCGTAGAGCAAAGGGGCATATAGTGGAAAAGGGAGAATCTTCCAATAAAAACTACTCAGCAGCATTCTGCGAAACTTCTTTCTGTTCTGTGCATTCAATTAAAAGAGTTGAACCTTACTTTTGATTGAGCAGTTCTGAAACGCTCTTTCTGTAGAAACTGCAATTGGACCTTCCGAGCGCTAAGTGGGCTATAGTGGAAAAAGATGTATCTTCAAATTAAAACTACACAGAAGCATTGTGCAAAACTTCTTTAAGTTCTGTACATTCAAGTAAAGGAGTTAAAGCTTACTTTTGATTGAGCAGTTCTGAAACATTCTTTCTGTAGAAACTGCAAGTGGATATTCGGACCCCTAAGGGGCCAACAGTGGAAAAAGGAATATGTTCAAATAAAAACTACACAGAAGCATTGTGCGAAACTACTTTCTGTTCTGTGCACTCAACTACCAGAGTTGAAGCATATTGCCGATTGAGCAGTTCTGAAACTTTCTTTCTGTAGGAACTGCAAGTGGACATTCAGAGAGCTAATGAGCCTACAGTGGAAAAAGGAATATCTTCAAGTAAAAACTATACAGAAGCATTCTGAGAAACTCCTTTCTGTTCTGTGCATTCAAATAAAAGTGTTTAATCTTACTTTTGATTGAGCTGTTCTGAAACACTCTTTCTGTAGTAACTGCAATTGGAGATTCGGAGCACTAAGGGGCATATAGTGGAAAAAGGTATATCTTCAAACAAAACTACACAGAAGCAGTCTGCGTAATTTCTTTCTGTTCCGTGCATTCAACTAACAGTGTTTAACATTAATTTTGAGCTGTTCTGAAACACTCTTTCTGTAGAAACTGCAAGTGGACATACGGAGCGCTAAGGGGCCTATAGTGGAAAAAGGGATATCTTCAAATAAAAACTACACAGAAGCATTGTGCCAAATTACTTTCTGTTCTGTGCATACAACTAAGAGTGTTGAACACTACTTTTGATTGAGCAGTTCTGAAACTCTCTTTCTGTAGAAAGTACAAGTCGACATTCGGAGCACTAAGGGGCTTGTACTGGAGTAAGTAAGATCTTCAAATAAAAAGTAAACAGAAGCATTCTGCGAAACTTCTTTCTGTTCTGTGCATTTAACTAACGGAGTTGAAATTTACCTTTGATTCAGCAGCTCTGAAACCCTCTTTCTGTAGAAACTGCTAGTGGACATTCCTAGCGCTAAGGGGCCTATAGTGGAAAAAGGAATATCCTCAAATAAAAACTACACAGAATCATTCTGTGAAACTGCTTTCTGTTCTGTGCATTCAACTAACAGAATTTAACCTTAATTTTGATTGATCTGTTCTGAAACACTCTTTCTGTAGAAACTGCAAGTGGACATTACGAGCGCTTAGTGGCCTATAGTGGAAAAAGATATATCTACAAATTAAAACTACACAGAAGCATTGTGCAAACCTTCTTTATGTTCTGTACATTCAACTAAAGGAGTTAAAGCTTACTTTTGATTTAGCAGTTCGGAAACATTCTTTCTGTAGAAACTGCAAGTGGACATTCGAAGCGCTAAGTGTTAAAAGGAACATCTTCAAATAAAAACTACACGGAAGCATTGTGCGAAACTACTTTCTGTTCTGTGCATTCAACTAACAGAGTTGAAACCTACTTTTGATTGAGCAGTTCTGAAACATTCTTTCTGTAGAAACTACAAGTGGACATTCAGAGAGCTAAGGGGCCTACAGTGGCAAAAGGAATACCTTCAAATAAAAACTACACAGAAGCATTCTGCGAAACTTCTTTCTGTTCTGTGCACTCAACTAACAGAGTGGAAACATACTGTTGATAGAGCAGTTCTGAAACACTCTTTCTGTGGAAACTGCAGGTGGACATTCGTAGAGCAAAGGGGCATATAGTGGAAAAAGGAGAACCTTCCAATAAAAACTACACAGCAGCATTCTGCGAAACTTCTTTCTGTTCTGTGCATTCAATTAAAAGAGTTGAACCTTACTTTTGATTGAGCAGTTCTGAAACGCTCTTTCTGTAGAAACTGCAATTGGACCTTCCGAGCGCTAAGTGGGCTATAGTGGAAAAAGATGTATCTTCAAATTAAAACTACACAGAAGCATTGTGCAAAACTTCTTTAAGTTCTGTACATTCAAGTAAAGGAGTTAAAGCTTACTTTTGATTGAGCAGTTCTGAAACATTCTTCTGTAGAAACTGCAAGTGGATATTCGGACCCCTAAGGGGCCAACAGTGGAAAAAGGAATATGTTCAAATAAAAACTACACGGAAGCATTGTGCGAAACTACTTTCTGTTCTGTGCACTCAACTACCAGAGTTGAAGCATACTGCCGATTGAGCAGTTCTGAAACACTCTTTCTGTAGAAACTGCAAGTGGACATTCAGAGAGCTAACGGGCCTACAGTGGAAAAAGGAATATCTTCAAGTAAAAACTATACAGAAGCATTCTGAGAAACTTCTTTCTGTTCTGTGCATTCAAATAACAGAGTTTAATCTTACTTTTGATTGAGCTGTTCTGAAACACTGTTTCTGTAGTAACTGCAATTGGAGATTCGGAGCACTAAGGGGCATATAGTGGAAAAAGGTATATCTTCAAACAAAACTACACAGAAGCAGTCTGCATAACTACTTTCTGTTCCGTGCATTCAACTAACAGTGTTTAACATTAATTTTGAGCTGTTCTGAAACACTCTTTCTGTAGAAACTGCAAGTGGACATACGTAGCGCTAAGGGGCCTATAGTGGAAAAAGGGATATCTTCAAATAAAAACTACACAGAAGCATTGTGCCAAATTACTTTCTGTTCTGTGCATACAACTAAGAGTGTTGAACACTACTTTTGATTGAGCAGTTCTGAAACTCTCTTTCTGTAGAAAGTGCAAGTCGACATTCGGAGCACTAAGGGGCCTCTACGGGAGTAAGTAACATCTTCAAATAAAAAGTAAACAGAAGCATTCTGCGAAACTTCTTTCTGTTCTGTGCATTTAACTAACGGAGTTGAACTTTACATTTGATTCAGCAGCTCTGAAACCCTCTTTCTGTAGAAACTGCTAGTGGACATTCCTAGCGCTAAGGGGCCTATAGTGGAAAAAGGAATATCCTCAAATAAAAACTACACAGAATCATTCTGCGAAACTGCTTTCTGTTCTGTGCATTCAACTGACAGAGTTTAACCTTAATTTTGATTGATCTGTTCTGAAACACTCTTTCTGTAGAAACTGCAAGTGGACATTCCGAGCGCTAAGTGGCCTATAGTGGAAAAAGATATATCTACAAATTAAAACTACACAGAAGCATTGTGCAAAACTTCTTTATGTTGTGTACATTCAACTAAAGGAGTTAAAGCTTACTTTTGATTTAGCAGTTCGTAAACATTCTTTCTGTAGAAACTGCAAGTGGACATTCGAAGCGCTAAGGGGGCTATAGTGTTAAAAGGAACATGTTCAAATAAAAACTACACGGAAGCATTGTGCGAAACTACTTTCTGTTCTGTGCATTCAACTAACAGGGTTGAAACCTACTTTTGATTGAGCAGTTCTGAAACATTCTTTCTGTAGAAACTACAAGTGGACATTCAGAGAGCTAAGGGGCCTACAGTGGCAAAAGGAATATCTTCAAATAAAAACTACACAGAAGCATTCTGCGAAACTTCTTTCTGTTCTGTGCACTCAACTAACAGAGTTGAAACATACTGTTGATAGAGCAGTTCTGAAACACTCTTTCTGTGGAAACTGCAGGTGGACATTCGTAGAGCAAAGGGGCATATAGTGGAAAAAGGAGAATCTTCCAATAAAAACTACACCACATCATTCTGCGAAACTTCTTTCTGTTCTGTGCATTCAATTAAAAGAGTTGAACCTTACTTTTGATTGAGCAGTTCTGAAACGCTCTTTCTGTAGAAACTGCAATTGGACCTTCCGAGCGCTAAGTGGGCTATAGTGGAAAAAGATGTATCTTCAAATTAAAACTACACAGAAGCATTGTGCAAAACTTCTTTAAGTTCTGTACATTCAAGTAAAGGAGTTAAAGCTTACTTTTGATTGAGCAGTTCTGAAATATTCTTTCTGTAGAAACTGCAAGTGGATATTCGGACCCCTAAGGGGCCAACAGTGGAAAAAGGAATATGTTCAAATAAAAACTACACAAAAGCATTGTGGGAAACTACTTTCTGTTCTGTGCACTCAACTAACAGAGTTGAAGCATACTGCCGATTGAGCAGTTCTGAAACAGTCTTTCTGTAGGAACTGCAAGTGGACATTCAGAGAGCTAATTGGCCTACAGTGGAAAAAGGAATATCTTCAAGTAAAAATTATACAGAAGCATTCTGAGAAACTTCTTTCTGTTCTGTGCATTCAAATAACAGAGTTTAATCTTACTTTTGATTGAGCTGTTCTGAAACACTCTTTCTGTAGTAACTGCAATTGGAGATTCAGAGCACTAAGGGGCATATAGTGGAAAAAGGTATATCTTCAAACAAAACTACACAGAAGCAGTCTGCGTAACTTCTTTCTGTTCCGTGCATTCAACTAACAGTGTTTAACATTAATTTTGAGCTGTTCTGAAACACTCTTTCTGTAGAAACTGCAAGTGGACATACGGAGCGCTAAGGGGCCTATAGTGGAAAAAGGGATAACTTCAAATAAAAACTACACAGAAGCATTGTGCCAAATTACTTTCTGTTCTGTGCATTCAACTATGAGCGTTGAACACTACTTTTGATTGAGCAGTTCTGAAACTCTCTTTCTGTAGAAAGTGCAAGTCAACATTCGGAGCACTAAGGGGCCTGTACTGGAGAAAGTAACATCTTCAAATAAAAAGTAAACAGAAGCATTCTGCGAAACTTCTTTCTGTTCTGTGCATTTAACTAACGGAGTTGAACTTTACCTTTGATTCAGCAGCTCTGAAACCCTCTTTCTGTAGAAACTGCTAGGGGACATTCCTAGCGCTAAGGGGCCTATAGTGGAAAAAGGAATATCCTCAAATAAAAAATTCACAGAATAATTCTGTGAAAATGCTTTCTGTTCTGTGCATTCAACTAACAGAGTTTTACCTTAAATTGATTGATCTGTTCTGAAACAATCTTTCTGTAGAAACTGCAAGTGGCCATTACGAGCGCTAAGTGGCCTATAGAGGAAAAAGATATATCTACAAATTAAAAGTACACAGAAGCATTGTGCAAAACTTCTTTATGTTCTGTACATTCAACTAAAGGAGTTAAAGCTTACTTTTGATTTAGCAGTTCGGAAACATTCTTTCTGTAGAAACTGCAAGTGGACATTCGGAGCGCTAAGGGGGATATAGTGGACAAAGGAACATCTTCAAATAAAAACTACACGGAAGCATTGTGCGAAACTACTTTCTGTTCGGTGCATTCAACTAACAGAGTTGAAGTTTACCTTTGAGTCAGCAGCTCTGAAACACTCTTTCTGTAGAAACCGCTAGTGGACATTCCTAGCGCTAAGGGGCCTATAGTGGAAAAAGGAATATCCTCAAATAAAAACTACACAGAATCATTCTGTGAAACTTCTCTCTGTTCTGTGCATTCAAGTAACAGAGTTTAACATTAATTTTGATTGATCTGTTCTGAAACACTCTTTCTGTAGAAACTGCAAGTGGACATTCCCAGCGCTAAGTGGCCTATAATGGAAAAAGATATATCTGCCAATTAAAACTACACAGAAGCATTGTGCAAAACTTCTTTATGTTCTGTACATTCAACTAAAGGTGTTAAAGCTTACTTTTGATTTAGCAGTTCGGAAACATTCTTTCTGTAGAAACTGCAATTGGACATTCGAAGCGCTAAGGGGGCCATAGTGTTAAAAGGAACATCTTCAAATAAAAATTACACGGAAGCATTCTGCGAAACTTCTTTCTGTTCTGTGCATTCAATTAAAAGTGTTGAAACTTACTTTTGATTGAGCAGTTCTGAAACGCTCTTTCTGTAGAAACTGCAATTGGACCTTCCGAGCGCTAAGTGGGCTATAGTGGAAAAAGATGTATCTTCAAATTAAAACTACACAGAAGCATTGTGCCAAATTACTTTCTGTTCTGTGCATTCAACTAACAGTGTTTAACATTAATTTTGAGCTGTTCTGAAACACTCTTTCTGTAGAAACTGCAAGTGGACATACGGAGCGCTAAGGGGCCTATAGTGGAAAAAGGGATATCTTCAAATAAAAACTACACAGAAGCATTGTGCCAAATTACTTTCTGTTCTGTGCATTCAACTAAGAGCGTTGAACACTACTTTTGATTGAGCAGTTCTGAAACTCTCTTTCTGTAGAAGTGCATGTCGACATTCGGAGCACTAAGGGGCCTGTACTGGAGAAAGTAACATCTTCAAATAAAAAGTAAACAGAAGCATTCTGCGAAAATTCTTTCTGTTCTGTGCATTTAACTAACGGAGTTGAAATTTACCTTTGATTCAGCAGCTCTGAAACCCTCTTTCTGTAAAAACTGCTAGTGGACATTCCTAGCGCTAAGGGGCCTATAGTGGAAAAAGGAATATAATCAAAAAAAAACTACACAGAATCATTCTGTGAAACTGCTTTCTGTTCTGTGCATTCAACTAACAGAGTTTAACCTTAATTTTGATTGATCTGTTCTGAAACACTCTTTCTGTAGAAACTGCAAGTGGACATTCCGTGCGCTAAGTGGCCTATAGTGGAAAAAGATATATCTACAAATTAAAACAGAAGCATTGTGCAAAACTTCTTTATGTTCTGTACATTCAACTAAAGGAGTTAAAGCTTACTTTTGATTTAGCAGTTCTTAAACATTCTTTCTGTAGAAACTGCAAGTGGACATTCGGAGCGCTAAGGGGGCTATAGTGGACAAAGGAACATCTTCAAATAAAAACTACACGGAAGCATTGTGCGAAACTACTTTCTGTTCGGTGCATTCAACTAACAGAGTTGAAGTTTACCTTTGAGTCAGCAGCTCTGAAACACTCTTTCTGCAGAAACCACTAGTGGACATTCCTAGCGCTAAGGGGCCTTTAGTGGAAAAAGGAATATCCTCAAATAAAAACTACACAGAATCATTCTGTGAAACTGCTTTCTGTTCTGTGCATTCAACTAACAGAGTTTAACCTTAATTTTGATTGATCTGTTCTGAAACACTCTTTCTGTAGAAACTGCAAGTGGACATTCCGAGCGCTAAGTGGCCTAGAGTGGAAAAAGATATATCTGCAAATTAAAACTACACAGAAGCGTTGTGCAAAACATCTTATGTTCTGTACATTCAACTAAAGGAGTTAAAGCTTACTTTTGATTTAGCAGTTCAGAAACATTCTTTCTGTAGAAACTGCAAGTGGACGTTCGAAGCGCTAAGGGGGCTATAGTGTTAAAAGGAACATCTTCAAATAAAAACTACACGGAATCATTGTGCGAAACTACTTTCTGTTCTGTGCATTCAACTAACAGAGTTGAAACCTACTTTTGATTGAGCAGTTCTGAAACATTATTTCTGTAGAAACTACAAGTGGACATTCAGAGAGCTAAGGGGCCTACAGTGGCAAAAGGAATATGTTCAAAAAAAAAACTACACAGAAGCATTCTGCGAAACTTCTTTCTGTTCTGTGCACTCAACTAACAGAGCTGAATCATACTGTTGATAGAGCAGTTCTGAAACACTCCTTCTGTGGAAACTGCAGGTGCACATTCGTAGAGCAAAGGGGCATATAGTGGAAAAGGGAGAATCTTCCAATAAAAACTACTCAGCAGCATTCTGCGAAACTTCTTTCTGTTCTGTGCATTCAATTAAAAGAGTTGAACCTTACTTTTGATTGAGCAGTTCTGAAACGCTCTTTCTGTAGAAACTGCAATTGGACCTTCCGAGCGCTAAGTGGGCTATAGTGGAAAAAGATGTATCTTCAAATTAAAACTACACAGAAGCATTGTGCAAAACTTCTTTAAGTTCTGTACATTCAAGTAAAGGAGTTAAAGCTTACTTTTGATTGAGCAGTTCTGAAACATTCTTTCTGTAGAAACTGCAAGTGGATATTCGGACCCCTAAGGGGCCAACAGTGGAAAAAGGAATATGTTCAAATAAAAACTACACAGAAGCATTGTGCGAAACTACTTTCTGTTCTGTGCACTCAACTACCAGAGTTGAAGCATATTGCCGATTGAGCAGTTCTGAAACTTTCTTTCTGTAGGAACTGCAAGTGGACATTCAGAGAGCTAATGAGCCTACAGTGGAAAAAGGAATATCTTCAAGTAAAAACTATACAGAAGCATGCTGAGAAACTTCTTTCTGTTCTGTGCATTCAAATAAAAGTGTTTAATCTTACTTTTGATTGAGCTGTTCTGAAACACTCTTTCTGTAGTAACTGCAATTGGAGATTCGGAGCACTAAGGGGCATATAGTGGAAAAAGGTATATCTTCAAACAAAACTACACAGAAGCAGTCTGCGTAATTTCTTTCTGTTCCGTGCATTCAACTAACAGTGTTTAACATTAATTTTGAGCTGTTCTGAAACACTCTTTCTGTAGAAACTGCAAGTGGACATACGGAGCGCTAAGGGGCCTATAGTGGAAAAAGGGATATCTTCAAATAAAAACTACACAGAAGCATTGTGCCAAATTACTTTCTGTTCTGTGCATACAACTAAGAGTGTTGAACACTACTTTTGATTGAGCAGTTCTGAAACTCTCTTTCTGTAGAAAGTACAAGTCGACATTCGGAGCACTAAGGGGCTTGTACTGGAGTAAGTAAGATCTTCAAATAAAAAGTAAACAGAAGCATTCTGCGAAACTTCTTTCTGTTCTGTGCATTTAACTAACGGAGTTGAAATTTACCTTTGATTCAGCAGCTCTGAAACCCTCTTTCTGTAGAAACTGCTAGTGGACATTCCTAGCGCTAAGGGGCCTATAGTGGAAAAAGGAATATCCTCAAATAAAAACTACACAGAATCATTCTGTGAAACTGCTTTCTGTTCTGTGCATTCAACTAACAGAATTTAACCTTAATTTTGATTGATCTGTTCTGAAACACTCTTTCTGTAGAAACTGCAAGTGGACATTACGAGCGCTTAGTGGCCTATAGTGGAAAAAGATATATCTACAAATTAAAACTACACAGAAGCATTGTGCAAACCTTCTTTATGTTCTGTACATTCAACTAAAGGAGTTAAAGCTTACTTTTGATTTAGCAGTTCGGAAACATTCTTTCTGTAGAAACTGCAAGTGGACATTCGAAGCGCTAAGTGTTAAAAGGAACATCTTCAAATAAAAACTACACGGAAGCATTGTGCGAAACTACTTTCTGTTCTGTGCATTCAACTAACAGAGTTGAAACCTACTTTTGATTGAGCAGTTCTGAAACATTCTTTCTGTAGAAACTACAAGTGGACATTCAGAGAGCTAAGGGGCCTACAGTGGCAAAAGGAATACCTTCAAATAAAAACTACACAGAAGCATTCTGCGAAACTTCTTTCTGTTCTGTGCACTCAACTAACAGAGTGGAAACATACTGTTGATAGAGCAGTTCTGAAACACTCTTTCTGTGGAAACTGCAGGTGGACATTCGTAGAGCAAAGGGGCATATAGTGGAAAAAGGAGAACCTTCCAATAAAAACTACACAGCAGCATTCTGCGAAACTTCTTTCTGTTCTGTGCATTCAATTAAAAGAGTTGAACCTTACTTTTGATTGAGCAGTTCTGAAACGCTCTTTCTGTAGAAACTGCAATTGGACCTTCCGAGCGCTAAGTGGGCTATAGTGGAAAAAGATGTATCTTCAAATTAAAACTACACAGAAGCATTGTGCAAAACTTCTTTAAGTTCTGTACATTCAAGTAAAGGAGTTAAAGCTTACTTTTGATTGAGCAGTTCTGAAACATTCTTCTGTAGAAACTGCAAGTGGATATTCGGACCCCTAAGGGGCCAACAGTGGAAAAAGGAATATGTTCAAATAAAAACTACACGGAAGCATTGTGCGAAACTACTTTCTGTTCTGTGCACTCAACTACCAGAGTTGAAGCATACTGCCGATTGAGCAGTTCTGAAACACTCTTTCTGTAGAAACTGCAAGTGGACATTCAGAGAGCTAACGGGCCTACAGTGGAAAAAGGAATATCTTCAAGTAAAAACTATACAGAAGCATTCTGAGAAACTTCTTTCTGTTCTGTGCATTCAAATAACAGAGTTTAATCTTACTTTTGATTGAGCTGTTCTGAAACACTGTTTCTGTAGTAACTGCAATTGGAGATTCGGAGCACTAAGGGGCATATAGTGGAAAAAGGTATATCTTCAAACAAAACTACACAGAAGCAGTCTGCATAACTACTTTCTGTTCCGTGCATTCAACTAACAGTGTTTAACATTAATTTTGAGCTGTTCTGAAACACTCTTTCTGTAGAAACTGCAAGTGGACATACGTAGCGCTAAGGGGCCTATAGTGGAAAAAGGGATATCTTCAAATAAAAACTACACAGAAGCATTGTGCCAAATTACTTTCTGTTCTGTGCATACAACTAAGAGTGTTGAACACTACTTTTGATTGAGCAGTTCTGAAACTCTCTTTCTGTAGAAAGTGCAAGTCGACATTCGGAGCACTAAGGGGCCTCTACGGGAGTAAGTAACATCTTCAAATAAAAAGTAAACAGAAGCATTCTGCGAAACTTCTTTCTGTTCTGTGCATTTAACTAACGGAGTTGAACTTTACATTTGATTCAGCAGCTCTGAAACCCTCTTTCTGTAGAAACTGCTAGTGGACATTCCTAGCGCTAAGGGGCCTATAGTGGAAAAAGGAATATCCTCAAATAAAAACTACACAGAATCATTCTGCGAAACTGCTTTCTGTTCTGTGCATTCAACTGACAGAGTTTAACCTTAATTTTGATTGATCTGTTCTGAAACACTCTTTCTGTAGAAACTGCAAGTGGACATTCCGAGCGCTAAGTGGCCTATAGTGGAAAAAGATATATCTACAAATTAAAACTACACAGAAGCATTGTGCAAAACTTCTTTATGTTGTGTACATTCAACTAAAGGAGTTAAAGCTTACTTTTGATTTAGCAGTTCGTAAACATTCTTTCTGTAGAAACTGCAAGTGGACATTCGAAGCGCTAAGGGGGCTATAGTGTTAAAAGGAACATGTTCAAATAAAAACTACACGGAAGCATTGTGCGAAACTACTTTCTGTTCTGTGCATTCAACTAACAGGGTTGAAACCTACTTTTGATTGAGCAGTTCTGAAACATTCTTTCTGTAGAAACTACAAGTGGACATTCAGAGAGCTAAGGGGCCTACAGTGGCAAAAGGAATATCTTCAAATAAAAACTACACAGAAGCATTCTGCGAAACTTCTTTCTGTTCTGTGCACTCAACTAACAGAGTTGAAACATACTGTTGATAGAGCAGTTCTGAAACACTCTTTCTGTGGAAACTGCAGGTGGACATTCGTAGAGCAAAGGGGCATATAGTGGAAAAAGGAGAATCTTCCAATAAAAACTACACCACATCATTCTGCGAAACTTCTTTCTGTTCTGTGCATTCAATTAAAAGAGTTGAACCTTACTTTTGATTGAGCAGTTCTGAAACGCTCTTTCTGTAGAAACTGCAATTGGACCTTCCGAGCGCTAAGTGGGCTATAGTGGAAAAAGATGTATCTTCAAATTAAAACTACACAGAAGCATTGTGCAAAACTTCTTTAAGTTCTGTACATTCAAGTAAAGGAGTTAAAGCTTACTTTTGATTGAGCAGTTCTGAAATATTCTTTCTGTAGAAACTGCAAGTGGATATTCGGACCCCTAAGGGGCCAACAGTGGAAAAAGGAATATGTTCAAATAAAAACTACACAAAAGCATTGTGGGAAACTACTTTCTGTTCTGTGCACTCAACTAACAGAGTTGAAGCATACTGCCGATTGAGCAGTTCTGAAACAGTCTTTCTGTAGGAACTGCAAGTGGACATTCAGAGAGCTAATTGGCCTACAGTGGAAAAAGGAATATCTTCAAGTAAAAATTATACAGAAGCATTCTGAGAAACTTCTTTCTGTTCTGTGCATTCAAATAACAGAGTTTAATCTTACTTTTGATTGAGCTGTTCTGAAACACTCTTTCTGTAGTAACTGCAATTGGAGATTCAGAGCACTAAGGGGCATATAGTGGAAAAAGGTATATCTTCAAACAAAACTACACAGAAGCAGTCTGCGTAACTTCTTTCTGTTCCGTGCATTCAACTAACAGTGTTTAACATTAATTTTGAGCTGTTCTGAAACACTCTTTCTGTAGAAACTGCAAGTGGACATACGTAGCGCTAAGGGGCCTATAGTGGAAAAAGGGATATCTTCAAATAAAAACTACACAGAAGCATTGTGCCAAATTACTTTCTGTTCTGTGCATACAACTAAGAGTGTTGAACACTACTTTTGATTGAGCAGTTCTGAAACTCTCTTTCTGTAGAAAGTGCAAGTCGACATTCGGAGCACTAAGGGGCCTCTACGGGAGTAAGTAACATCTTCAAATAAAAAGTAAACAGAAGCATTCTGCGAAACTTCTTTCTGTTCTGTGCATTTAACTAACGGAGTTGAACTTTACATTTGATTCAGCAACTCTGAAACTCTCTTTCTGTAGAAACTGTTAGTGGACATTCCTACCGCTAAGGGGCCTATAGTGGAAAAAGGAATATCCTCAAATAAAAACTACACAGAATCATTCTGCGAAACTGCTTTCTGTTCTGTGCATTCAACTGACAGAGTTTAACCTTAATTTTGATTGATCTGTTCTGAAACACTCTTTCTGTAGAAACTGCAAGTGGACATTCCGAGCGCTAAGTGGCCTATAGTGGAAAAAGATATATCTACAAATTAAAACTACACAGAAGCATTGTGCAAAACTTCTTTATGTTGTGTACATTCAACTAAAGGAGTTAAAGCTTACTTTTGATTTAGCAGTTCGTAAACATTCTTTCTGTAGAAACTGCAAGTGGACATTCGAAGCGCTAAGGGGGCTATAGTGTTAAAAGGAACATGTTCAAATAAAAACTACACGGAAGCATTGTGCGAAACTACTTTCTGTTCTGTGCATTCAACTAACAGAGTTGAAACTTACTTTTGATTGAGCAGTTCTGAAACATTCTTTCTGTAGAAACTACAAGTGGACATTCAGAGAGCTAAGGGGCCTACAGTGGCAAAAGGAATATCTTCAAATAAAAACTACACAGAAGCATTCTGCGAAACTTCTTTCTGTTCTGTGCACTCAACTAACAGAGTTGAAACATACTGTTGATAGAGCAGTTCTGAAACTCTCTTTCTGTGGAAACTGCAGGTGGACAATCGTAGAGCAATGGGGCATATAGTGGAAAAAGGAGAATCTTCCTATAAAAACTACACAGCAGCATTCTGCGAAACTTCTTTCTGTTCTGTGCATTCAATTAAAAGAGTTGAACCTTACTTTTGATTGAGCAGTTCTGAAACGCTCTTTCTGTAGAAACTGCAATTGGACCTTCCGCGCGCTAAGTGGGCTATAGTGGAAAAAGATGTATCTTCAAATTAAAACTACACAGAAGCATTGTGCAAAACTTCTTTAAGTTCTGTACATTCAAGTAAATGAGTTAAAGCTTACTTTCGATTGAGCAGTTCTGAAACATTCTTTCTGTAGAAACTGCAAGTGGATATTCGGACCCCTAAGGGGCCAACAGTGGAAAAAGGAATATGTTCAAATAAAAGCTACACTGAAAAATTGTGCGAAACTACTTTCTGTTGTGTGCACTCAACTAACAGAGTTGAAGCATACTGCCGACTGAGCAGTTCTGAAACACTCTTTCTGTAGAAACTGCAAGTGGACATTCCGTGCGCTAAGTGGCCTATAGTGGAAAAAGATATATCTACAAATTAAAACAGAAGCATTGTGCAAAACTTCTTTATGTTCTGTACATTCAACTAAAGGAGTTAAAGCTTACTTTTGATTTAGCAGTTCTTAAACATTCTTTCTGTAGAAACTGCAAGTGGACATTCGGAGCGCTAAGGGGGCTATAGTGGACAAAGGAACATCTTCAAATAAAAACTACACGGAAGCATTGTGCGAAACTACTTTCTGTTCGGTGCATTCAACTAACAGAGTTGAAGTTTACCTTTGAGTCAGCAGCTCTGAAACACTCTTTCTGCAGAAACCACTAGTGGACATTCCTAGCGCTAAGGGGCCTTTAGTGGAAAAAGGAATATCCTCAAATAAAAACTACACAGAATCATTCTGTGAAACTGCTTTCTGTTCTGTGCATTCAACTAACAGAGTTTAACCTTAATTTTGATTGATCTGTTCTGAAACACTCTTTCTGTAGAAACTGCAAGTGGACATTCCGAGCGCTAAGTGGCCTAGAGTGGAAAAAGATATATCTGCAAATTAAAACTACACAGAAGCGTTGTGCAAAACATCTTATGTTCTGTACATTCAACTAAAGGAGTTAAAGCTTACTTTTGATTTAGCAGTTCAGAAACATTCTTTCTGTAGAAACTGCAAGTGGACGTTCGAAGCGCTAAGGGGGCTATAGTGTTAAAAGGAACATCTTCAAATAAAAACTACACGGAATCATTGTGCGAAACTACTTTCTGTTCTGTGCATTCAACTAACAGAGTTGAAACCTACTTTTGATTGAGCAGTTCTGAAACATTATTTCTGTAGAAACTACAAGTGGACATTCAGAGAGCTAAGGGGCCTACAGTGGCAAAAGGAATATGTTCAAAAAAAAAACTACACAGAAGCATTCTGCGAAACTTCTTTCTGTTCTGTGCACTCAACTAACAGAGCTGAATCATACTGTTGATAGAGCAGTTCTGAAACACTCCTTCTGTGGAAACTGCAGGTGCACATTCGTAGAGCAAAGGGGCATATAGTGGAAAAGGGAGAATCTTCCAATAAAAACTACTCAGCAGCATTCTGCGAAACTTCTTTCTGTTCTGTGCATTCAATTAAAAGAGTTGAACCTTACTTTTGATTGAGCAGTTCTGAAACGCTCTTTCTGTAGAAACTGCAATTGGACCTTCCGAGCGCTAAGTGGGCTATAGTGGAAAAAGATGTATCTTCAAATTAAAACTACACAGAAGCATTGTGCAAAACTTCTTTAAGTTCTGTACATTCAAGTAAAGGAGTTAAAGCTTACTTTTGATTGAGCAGTTCTGAAACATTCTTTCTGTAGAAACTGCAAGTGGATATTCGGACCCCTAAGGGGCCAACAGTGGAAAAAGGAATATGTTCAAATAAAAACTACACAGAAGCATTGTGCGAAACTACTTTCTGTTCTGTGCACTCAACTACCAGAGTTGAAGCATATTGCTGATTGAGCAGTTCTGAAACTTTCTTTCTGTAGGAACTGCAAGTGGACATTCAGAGAGCTAATGAGCCTACAGTGGAAAAAGGAATATCTTCAAGTAAAAACTATACAGAAGCATGCTGAGAAACTTCTTTCTGTTCTGTGCATTCAAATAAAAGTGTTTAATCTTACTTTTGATTGAGCTGTTCTGAAACACTCTTTCTGTAGTAACTGCAATTGGAGATTCGGAGCACTAAGGGGCATATAGTGGAAAAAGGTATATCTTCAAACAAAACTACACAGAAGCAGTCTGCGTAATTTCTTTCTGTTCCGTGCATTCAACTAACAGTGTTTAACATTAATTTTGAGCTGTTCTGAAACACTCTTTCTGTAGAAACTGCAAGTGGACATACGGAGCGCTAAGGGGCCTATAGTGGAAAAAGGGATATCTTCAAATAAAAACTACACAGAAGCATTGTGCCAAATTACTTTCTGTTCTGTGCATACAACTAAGAGTGTTGAACACTACTTTTGATTGAGCAGTTCTGAAACTCTCTTTCTGTAGAAAGTACAAGTCGACATTCGGAGCACTAAGGGGCTTGTACTGGAGTAAGTAAGATCTTCAAATAAAAAGTAAACAGAAGCATTCTGCGAAACTTCTTTCTGTTCTGTGCATTTAACTAACGGAGTTGAAATTTACCTTTGATTCAGCAGCTCTGAAACCCTCTTTCTGTAGAAACTGCTAGTGGACATTCCTAGCGCTAAGGGGCCTATAGTGGAAAAAGGAATATCCTCAAATAAAAACTACACAGAATCATTCTGTGAAACTGCTTTCTGTTCTGTGCATTCAACTAACAGAATTTAACCTTAATTTTGATTGATCTGTTCTGAAACACTCTTTCTGTAGAAACTGCAAGTGGACATTACGAGCGCTTAGTGGCCTATAGTGGAAAAAGATATATCTACAAATTAAAACTACACAGAAGCATTGTGCAAACCTTCTTTATGTTCTGTACATTCAACTAAAGGAGTTAAAGCTTACTTTTGATTTAGCAGTTCGGAAACATTCTTTCTGTAGAAACTGCAAGTGGACATTCGAAGCGCTAAGTGTTAAAAGGAACATCTTCAAATAAAAACTACACGGAAGCATTGTGCGAAACTACTTTCTGTTCTGTGCATTCAACTAACAGAGTTGAAACCTACTTTTGATTGAGCAGTTCTGAAACATTCTTTCTGTAGAAACTACAAGTGGACATTCAGAGAGCTAAGGGGCCTACAGTGGCAAAAGGAATACCTTCAAATAAAAACTACACAGAAGCATTCTGCGAAACTTCTTTCTGTTCTGTGCACTCAACTAACAGAGTGGAAACATACTGTTGATAGAGCAGTTCTGAAACACTCTTTCTGTGGAAACTGCAGGTGGACATTCGTAGAGCAAAGGGGCATATAGTGGAAAAAGGAGAACCTTCCAATAAAAACTACACAGCAGCATTCTGCGAAACTTCTTTCTGTTCTGTGCATTCAATTAAAAGAGTTGAACCTTACTTTTGATTGAGCAGTTCTGAAACGCTCTTTCTGTAGAAACTGCAATTGGACCTTCCGAGCGCTAAGTGGGCTATAGTGGAAAAAGATGTATCTTCAAATTAAAACTACACAGAAGCATTGTGCAAAACTTCTTTAAGTTCTGTACATTCAAGTAAAGGAGTTAAAGCTTACTTTTGATTGAGCAGTTCTGAAACATTCTTCTGTAGAAACTGCAAGTGGATATTCGGACCCCTAAGGGGCCAACAGTGGAAAAAGGAATATGTTCAAATAAAAACTACACGGAAGCATTGTGCGAAACTACTTTCTGTTCTGTGCACTCAACTACCAGAGTTGAAGCATACTGCCGATTGAGCAGTTCTGAAACACTCTTTCTGTAGAAACTGCAAGTGGACATTCAGAGAGCTAACGGGCCTACAGTGGAAAAAGGAATATCTTCAAGTAAAAACTATACAGAAGCATTCTGAGAAACTTCTTTCTGTTCTGTGCATTCAAATAACAGAGTTTAATCTTACTTTTGATTGAGCTGTTCTGAAACACTGTTTCTGTAGTAACTGCAATTGGAGATTCGGAGCACTAAGGGGCATATAGTGGAAAAAGGTATATCTTCAAACAAAACTACACAGAAGCAGTCTGCATAACTACTTTCTGTTCCGTGCATTCAACTAACAGTGTTTAACATTAATTTTGAGCTGTTCTGAAACACTCTTTCTGTAGAAACTGCAAGTGGACATACGTAGCGCTAAGGGGCCTATAGTGGAAAAAGGGATATCTTCAAATAAAAACTACACAGAAGCATTGTGCCAAATTACTTTCTGTTCTGTGCATACAACTAAGAGTGTTGAA
Source organism: Symphalangus syndactylus (assembly GCF_028878055.3). NCBI lineage: Eukaryota > Metazoa > Chordata > Mammalia > Primates > Hylobatidae > Symphalangus > Symphalangus syndactylus. The sequence continues at coordinate 51,295,360 of NC_072440.2, forward strand.
CACTACTTTTGATTGAGCAGTTCTGAAACTCTCTTTCTGTAGAAAGTGCAAGTCGACATTCGGAGCACTAAGGGGCCTCTACGGGAGTAAGTAACATCTTCAAATAAAAAGTAAACAGAAGCATTCTGCGAAACTTCTTTCTGTTCTGTGCATTTAACTAACGGAGTTGAACTTTACATTTGATTCAGCAGCTCTGAAACCCTCTTTCTGTAGAAACTGCTAGTGGACATTCCTAGCGCTAAGGGGCCTATAGTGGAAAAAGGAATATCCTCAAATAAAAACTACACAGAATCATTCTGCGAAACTGCTTTCTGTTCTGTGCATTCAACTGACAGAGTTTAACCTTAATTTTGATTGATCTGTTCTGAAACACTCTTTCTGTAGAAACTGCAAGTGGACATTCCGAGCGCTAAGTGGCCTATAGTGGAAAAAGATATATCTACAAATTAAAACTACACAGAAGCATTGTGCAAAACTTCTTTATGTTGTGTACATTCAACTAAAGGAGTTAAAGCTTACTTTTGATTTAGCAGTTCGTAAACATTCTTTCTGTAGAAACTGCAAGTGGACATTCGAAGCGCTAAGGGGGCTATAGTGTTAAAAGGAACATGTTCAAATAAAAACTACACGGAAGCATTGTGCGAAACTACTTTCTGTTCTGTGCATTCAACTAACAGGGTTGAAACCTACTTTTGATTGAGCAGTTCTGAAACATTCTTTCTGTAGAAACTACAAGTGGACATTCAGAGAGCTAAGGGGCCTACAGTGGCAAAAGGAATATCTTCAAATAAAAACTACACAGAAGCATTCTGCGAAACTTCTTTCTGTTCTGTGCACTCAACTAACAGAGTTGAAACATACTGTTGATAGAGCAGTTCTGAAACACTCTTTCTGTGGAAACTGCAGGTGGACATTCGTAGAGCAAAGGGGCATATAGTGGAAAAAGGAGAATCTTCCAATAAAAACTACACCACATCATTCTGCGAAACTTCTTTCTGTTCTGTGCATTCAATTAAAAGAGTTGAACCTTACTTTTGATTGAGCAGTTCTGAAACGCTCTTTCTGTAGAAACTGCAATTGGACCTTCCGAGCGCTAAGTGGGCTATAGTGGAAAAAGATGTATCTTCAAATTAAAACTACACAGAAGCATTGTGCAAAACTTCTTTAAGTTCTGTACATTCAAGTAAAGGAGTTAAAGCTTACTTTTGATTGAGCAGTTCTGAAATATTCTTTCTGTAGAAACTGCAAGTGGATATTCGGACCCCTAAGGGGCCAACAGTGGAAAAAGGAATATGTTCAAATAAAAACTACACAAAAGCATTGTGGGAAACTACTTTCTGTTCTGTGCACTCAACTAACAGAGTTGAAGCATACTGCCGATTGAGCAGTTCTGAAACAGTCTTTCTGTAGGAACTGCAAGTGGACATTCAGAGAGCTAATTGGCCTACAGTGGAAAAAGGAATATCTTCAAGTAAAAATTATACAGAAGCATTCTGAGAAACTTCTTTCTGTTCTGTGCATTCAAATAACAGAGTTTAATCTTACTTTTGATTGAGCTGTTCTGAAACACTCTTTCTGTAGTAACTGCAATTGGAGATTCAGAGCACTAAGGGGCATATAGTGGAAAAAGGTATATCTTCAAACAAAACTACACAGAAGCAGTCTGCGTAACTTCTTTCTGTTCCGTGCATTCAACTAACAGTGTTTAACATTAATTTTGAGCTGTTCTGAAACACTCTTTCTGTAGAAACTGCAAGTGGACATACGGAGCGCTAAGGGGCCTATAGTGGAAAAAGGGATAACTTCAAATAAAAACTACACAGAAGCATTGTGCCAAATTACTTTCTGTTCTGTGCATTCAACTATGAGCGTTGAACACTACTTTTGATTGAGCAGTTCTGAAACTCTCTTTCTGTAGAAAGTGCAAGTCAACATTCGGAGCACTAAGGGGCCTGTACTGGAGAAAGTAACATCTTCAAATAAAAAGTAAACAGAAGCATTCTGCGAAACTTCTTTCTGTTCTGTGCATTTAACTAACGGAGTTGAACTTTACCTTTGATTCAGCAGCTCTGAAACCCTCTTTCTGTAGAAACTGCTAGGGGACATTCCTAGCGCTAAGGGGCCTATAGTGGAAAAAGGAATATCCTCAAATAAAAAATTCACAGAATAATTCTGTGAAAATGCTTTCTGTTCTGTGCATTCAACTAACAGAGTTTTACCTTAAATTGATTGATCTGTTCTGAAACAATCTTTCTGTAGAAACTGCAAGTGGCCATTACGAGCGCTAAGTGGCCTATAGAGGAAAAAGATATATCTACAAATTAAAAGTACACAGAAGCATTGTGCAAAACTTCTTTATGTTCTGTACATTCAACTAAAGGAGTTAAAGCTTACTTTTGATTTAGCAGTTCGGAAACATTCTTTCTGTAGAAACTGCAAGTGGACATTCGGAGCGCTAAGGGGGATATAGTGGACAAAGGAACATCTTCAAATAAAAACTACACGGAAGCATTGTGCGAAACTACTTTCTGTTCGGTGCATTCAACTAACAGAGTTGAAGTTTACCTTTGAGTCAGCAGCTCTGAAACACTCTTTCTGTAGAAACCGCTAGTGGACATTCCTAGCGCTAAGGGGCCTATAGTGGAAAAAGGAATATCCTCAAATAAAAACTACACAGAATCATTCTGTGAAACTTCTCTCTGTTCTGTGCATTCAACTAACAGAGTTTAACATTAATTTTCATTGATCTGTTCTGAAACACTCTTTCTGTAGAAACTGCAAGTGGACATTCCCAGCGCTAAGTGGCCTATAATGGAAAAAGATATATCTGCCAATTAAAACTACACAGAAGCATTGTGCAAAACTTCTTTATGTTCTGTACATTCAACTAAAGGTGTTAAAGCTTACTTTTGATTTAGCAGTTCGGAAACATTCTTTCTGTAGAAACTGCAATTGGACATTCGAAGCGCTAAGAGGGCCATAGTGTTAAAAGGAACATCTTCAAATAAAAATTACACGGAAGCATTCTGCGAAACTTCTTTCTGTTCTGTGCATTCAATTAAAAGTGTTGAAACTTACTTTTGATTGAGCAGTTCTGAAACGCTCTTTCTGTAGAAACTGCAATTGGACCTTCCGAGCGCTAAGTGGGCTATAGTGGAAAAAGATGTATCTTCAAATTAAAACTACACAGAAGCATTGTGCCAAATTACTTTCTGTTCTGTGCATTCAACTAACAGTGTTTAACATTAATTTTGAGCTGTTCTGAAACACTCTTTCTGTAGAAACTGCAAGTGGACATACGGAGCGCTAAGGGGCCTATAGTGGAAAAAGGGATATCTTCAAATAAAAACTACACAGAAGCATTGTGCCAAATTACTTTCTGTTCTGTGCATTCAACTAAGAGCGTTGAACACTACTTTTGATTGAGCAGTTCTGAAACTCTCTTTCTGTAGAAGTGCATGTCGACATTCGGAGCACTAAGGGGCCTGTACTGGAGAAAGTAACATCTTCAAATAAAAAGTAAACAGAAGCATTCTGCGAAAATTCTTTCTGTTCTGTGCATTTAACTAACGGAGTTGAAATTTACCTTTGATTCAGCAGCTCTGAAACCCTCTTTCTGTAAAAACTGCTAGTGGACATTCCTAGCGCTAAGGGGCCTATAGTGGAAAAAGGAATATAATCAAAAAAAAACTACACAGAATCATTCTGTGAAACTGCTTTCTGTTCTGTGCATTCAACTAACAGAGTTTAACCTTAATTTTGATTGATCTGTTCTGAAACACTCTTTCTGTAGAAACTGCAAGTGGACATTCCGTGCGCTAAGTGGCCTATAGTGGAAAAAGATATATCTACAAATTAAAACAGAAGCATTGTGCAAAACTTCTTTATGTTCTGTACATTCAACTAAAGGAGTTAAAGCTTACTTTTGATTTAGCAGTTCTTAAACATTCTTTCTGTAGAAACTGCAAGTGGACATTCGGAGCGCTAAGGGGGCTATAGTGGACAAAGGAACATCTTCAAATAAAAACTACACGGAAGCATTGTGCGAAACTACTTTCTGTTCGGTGCATTCAACTAACAGAGTTGAAGTTTACCTTTGAGTCAGCAGCTCTGAAACACTCTTTCTGCAGAAACCACTAGTGGACATTCCTAGCGCTAAGGGGCCTTTAGTGGAAAAAGGAATATCCTCAAATAAAAACTACACAGAATCATTCTGTGAAACTGCTTTCTGTTCTGTGCATTCAACTAACAGAGTTTAACCTTAATTTTGATTGATCTGTTCTGAAACACTCCATTTGTAGAAACTGCAAGTGGACATTAAGAGCGCTAAGTGGCCTATAGTGGAAAAAGATATATCTGCAAATTAAAACTGCACAGAAGCATTGTGCAAAACTTCTTTATGTTGTGTACATTCAACTAAAGGAGTTAAAGCTTACTTTTGATTTAGCAGTTCGGAAACATTCTTTCTGCAGAAACTGCAAGTGGACATTCGAAGCGCTAAGGGGGCTATAGTGTTAAAAGGAACATCTTCAAATAAAAACTACACGGAAGCATTGTGCGAAACTACTTTCTGTTCTGTGCATTCAACTAACAGAGTTGAAACCTACTTTTGATTGAGCAGTTCTGAAACATTCTTTCTGTAGAAACTACAAGTGGACATTCAGAGAGCTAAGGGGCCTACAGTGGCAAAAGGAATATCTTCAAATAAAAATTACACAGAAGCATTCTGCGAAACTACTTTCTGTTCTGTGCACTCAACTAACAGAGTTGAAACATACTGTTGATACAGCAGTTCTGAAACACTCTTTCTGTGGAAACTGCAGGTGGACATTCGTAGAGCAAAGGGGCATATAGTAAAAAAAGGAGAATCTTCCTATAAAAACTACACAGCAGCATTCTGCGAAACTTCTTTCTGTTCTGTGCATTCAATTAAAAGAGTTGAACCTTACTTTTGATTGAGCAGTTCTGAAACGCTCTTTCTGTAGAAACTGCAAGTGGACCTTCCGAGCGCTAAGTGGGCTATAGTGGAAAAAGATGTATCTTCAAATTAAAACTACACAGAAGCATTGTGCAAAACTTCTTTAAGTTCTGTACATTCAAGTAAAGGAGTTAAAGCTTACTTTTGATTGAGCAGTTCTGAAACATTCTTTCTGTAGAAACTGCAAGTGGATATTCGGACCCCTAAGGGGCCAACAGTGGAAAAAGGAATATGTTCAAATAAAAGCTACACTGAAGAATTGTGAGAAACTACTTTCTGTTGTGTGCCCTCAACCAACAGAGTTGAAGCATACTGCCGATTGAGCAGTTCTGAAACACTCTTTATGTAGGAACTACAAGTGGACATTCAGAGAGCTAATGGGCCTACAGTGGAAAAAGGAATATCTTCAAGTAAAAACCATACAGAAGCATTCTGAGAAACTTCTTTCTGTTCTGTGCATTCAAATAACAGAGTTTAATCTTACTTTTGATTGAGCTGTTCTGAAACACTCTTTCTGTAGTAACTGCAATTGGAGATTCGGAGCACTAAGGGGCATATAGTGGTAAAAGGTATATCTTCGAACAAAACTACACAGAAGCAGTCTGCGTAACTTCTTTCTGTTCCGTGCATTCAACTAACAGAGTTTAACCTTAATTTTGATTGATCTGTTCTGAAACACTCTTTCTGTAAAAACTGCAAGTGGACATTCCGAGCGCTAAGTGGCCTATAGTGGAAAAAGATATATCTACAAATTAAAACTGCACAGAAGCATTGTGCAAAACTTCTTTATGTTCTGTACATTCAACAAAAGGAGTTAAAGCTTACTTCTGATTTAGCTGTTCGGAAACATTCTTTCTGTAGAAACTGCAAGTGGACATTCGGAGCGCTAAGGGGGCTATAGTGGACAAAGGAACATCTTCAAATAAAAACTACACGGAAGCATTGTGCGAAACTACTTTCTGTTCTGTGCATTCAACTAACAGAGTTGAAGTTTACCTTTGAGTCAGCAGCTCTGAAACACTCTTTCTGTAGAAACTACAAGTGGACATTCAGAGAGCTAAGGGGCCTACAGTGGCAAAAGGAATATGTTCAAATAAAAACTACACAGAAGCATTCTGCGAAACTTCTTTCTGTTCTGTGCACTCAACTAACAGAGTTGAATCATACTGTTGATAGAGCAGTTCTGAAACACTCTTTCTGTGGAAACTGCAGGTGGACATTCCTAGAGCAAAGGGGCACATAGTGGAAAAAGGAGAATCTTCCAATAAAAACTACACAGCAGCATTCTGCGAAACTTCTTTCTGTTCTGTGCATTCAATTGAAAGATTTGAACCTTACTTTTGATTGAGCAGTTCTGAAACGCTCTTTCTGTAGAAACTGCAATTGGACCTTCCGAGCGCTAAGTGGGCTATAGTGGAAAAAGATGTATCTTCAAATTAAAACTACACAGAAGCATTGTGCAAAACTTCTTTAAGTTCTGTACATTCAAGTAAAGGAGTTAAAGCTTACTTTTGATTGAGCAGTTCTGAAACATTCTTTCTGTAGAAACTGCAAGTGGATATTCGGACCCCTAAGGGGCCAACAGTGTAAAAAGGAATATGTTCAAATAAAAACTACACAGAAGCATTGTGCGAAACTACTTTCTGTTCTCTGCACTCAACTACCGGAGTTGAAGCATACTGCCGATTGAGCACTTCTGAAACACTCTTTCTGTAGGAACTGCAAGTGGACATTCAGAGAGCTAATGGGCCTACAGTGGAAAAAGGAATATCTTCAAGTAAAAACTATACAGAAGCATTCTGAGAAACTTCTTTCTGTTCTGTGCATTCAAATAACAGAGTTTAATCTTACTTTTGATTGAGCTGTTCTGAAACACTCTTTCTGTAGTAACTGCAATTGGAGATTCGGAGCACTAAGGGGCATATAGTGGAAAAAGGTATTTCTTCAAACAAAACTACACAGAAGCAGTCTGCGTAACTTCTTTCTGTTCAGTGCATTCAACTAACAGTGTTTAACATTAATTTTGAGCTCTTCTGAAACACTCTTTCTGTAGAAACTGCAAGTGGACATACGGAGCGCTAAGGGGCCTATAGTGGAAAAAGTGATATCTTCAAATAAAAACTACACAGAAGCATTGTGCCAAATTACTTTCTGTTCTGTGCATACAACTAAGAGTGTTGAACACTACATTTGATTGAGCAGTTCTGAAACACTCTTTCTGTACAAAGTGCAAGTCGACATTCGGAGCACTAAGGGGCCTGTACTGGAGAAAGTAACATCTTCAAATAAAAAGTAAACAGAAGCATTCTGCGAAACTTCTTTCTGTTCTGTGCATTTAACTAACGGAGTTGAACTTTACCTTTGATTCAGCAGCTCTGAAACCCTCTTTCTGTAGAAACTGCTAGTGGACATTCCTAGCGCTAAGGGGCCTATAGTGGAAAAAGGAATATCCTCAAATAAAAACTACACAGAATAATTCTGTGAAACTGCTTTCTGTTCTGTGCATTCAACTAACAGAGTTTAACCTTAATTTTGATTGATCTGTTCTGAAACACTCTTTCTGTAGAAACTGCAAGTGGACATTCCGAGCGCTAAGTGGCCTATAGTGGAAAAAGATATATCTACAAATTAAAACTACACAGAAGAATTGTGCAAAACTACTTTATGTTCTGTACATTCAACTAAAGGAGTAAAAGCTTACTTTTGATTTAGCAGTTCAGAAACATTCTTTCTGTAGTAACTGCAAGTGGACATTAGAAGCGCTAAGGTGGCTATAGTGTTAAAAGGAACATCTTCAAATAAAAACAACACGGAAGCATTGTGCGAAACTACTTTCTGTTCTGTGCATTCAACTAACAGAGTTGAAACCTACTTTTGATTGAGCAGTTCTGAAACATTCTTTCTGTAGAAACTACAAGTGGACATTCAGAGAGCTAAGGGGCCTACAGTGGCAAAAGGAATATCTTCAAATAAAAAGTACACAGAAGCATTCTGCGAAACTTCTTTCTGTTCTGTGCACTCAACTAACAGAGTTGAAACATACTGTTGATAGAACAGTTCTGAAACACTCTTTCTGTGGAAACTGCAGGTGGACATTCGTAGAGCAAAGGGGCATATAGTGGAAAAAGGAGAATCTTCCAATAAAAACTACACAGCAGCATTCTGCGAAACTTCTTTCTGTTCTGTGCATTCAATTAAAAGAGTTGAACCTTACTTTTGATTGAGCAGTTCTGAAACGCTCTTTCTGTAGAAACTGCAATTGGACCTTCCGAGCGCTAAGTGGGCTATAGTGGAAAAAGATATATCTTCAAATTAAAACTACACAGAAGCATTGTGCAAAACTTCTTTAAGTTCTGTACATCCTAACATATAAGTCTTTAATCCATCTTGAATTAATTTTTGTATAAGGTGTAAGGAAGGGATCCAGTTGCAGCTTTCTACATATGGCTAGCCAGTTTTCCCAGCACCATTTATTAAATATGGAATCCTTTCCCCATTTCTTGTTTTTGTCAGGTTTGTCAAAGATCAGATAGTTGTAGGTATGCGGCATCATTTCTGAGGGCTCTGTTCTGTTCCATTGATCTATGTCTCTGTTGTGGTACCAGTACCATGCTGTTTTGGTTACTGTAGCCTTGTAGTATAGTTTAAAGTCAGGTAGCGTGATACCTCCAGCTTTGTTCTTTTGGCTTAGGATTGACTTGGCGATGCGGGCTCTTTTTTGGTTCCATATGAACTTTAAAATCCTACAAGAAAACCTAGGCAATACCATTCAGGACATAGGCGTGGGCAAGGACTTCATGTCTAAAACACCAAAAGCAATGGCAACAAAAGCCAAAATCGACAAATGGGATCTCATTAAACTAAAGAGCTTCTACACAGCAAAAGAAACTATCATCAGAGTGAACAGGCAACCTACACAATGGGAGAAAATTTTTGCAACCTACTCATCTGACAAAGGGCTAATATCCAGAATCTACAATGAACTCAAACAAATTTACAAGAAAAAAACAAACAACCCCATCAAAATGTGGGCAGAGGACATGAACAGACACTTCTCAAAAGAAGACATTTATGCAGCCAAAAAACACATGAAGAAATGCTCATCATCACTGGCCATCAGAGAAATGCAAATGAAAACCACAGTGAGATACCATCTCACACCAGTTAGAATGGCCATCATTAAAAAATCAGGAAACAACAGGTGCTGGAGAGGATGTGGAGAAATAGGAACACTTTTACACTGTTGGTGGGACTGTAAACTAGTTCAACCATTGTGGAAGTCAGTGTGGCGATTCCTCAGGGATCTCGAACTAGAAATACCATTTGACCCAGCCATCCCATTACTGGGTATATACCCAAAGGACTATAAATCATGCTGCTATAAAGACACATGCACACGTATGTTTATTGCGGCACTATTCACAATAGCAAAGAGTTGGAACCAACCCAAATGTCCAACAACGATAGACTGGATTAAGAAAATGTGGCACATATACACCATGGAATACTATGCAGCCATAAAAAATGATGAGTTCGTGTCCTTTGTAGGGACATGGATGAAACTGGAAAACATCATTCTCAGTAAACTATCGCAAGGACAAAAAACCAAACACCGCATGTTCTCACTCATAGGTGGGAATTGAACAATGAGAACTCATGGACACAGGAAGGGGAACATCACACTCCGGGGACTGTTGTGGGGTGGGGGGAGGGGGGAGGGACAGCATTAGGAGATACACCTAATGCTAAATGACGAGTTAATGGGTGCAGGAAATCAACATGGCACATGGATACAAATGTAACAAAACTGCACATTGTGCACATGTACCCTACAACCCTAAAGTATAATAAAAAAAAAGAAAGAAAGAAAAAAAAAAAAAGTTCTGTACATCCAAGTAAAGGAGTTAAAGCTTACTTTTGATTGAGCAGTTCTGAAACATTCTTTCTGTAGAAACTGCAAGTGGATATTCGGACCCCTAAGGGGCCAAGAGTGGAAAAAGGAATATGTTCAAATAAAAGCTACACTGAAGCATTGTGCGAAACTACTTTCTGTTCTGTGCACTCAACTAACAGAGTTGAAGCATACTGCCGACTGAGCAGTTCTGAAACACTCTTTCTGTAGAAACTGCAAGTGGAGATTCAGAGAGCTAATGGGCCTACAGTGGAAAAAGGAATATCTTCAAGTAAAAACTATACAGAAGCATTCTGAGAAACTTCTTTCTGTTCTGTGCATTCAAATAACAGAGTTTAATCTTACTTTTGATTGAGCTGTTCTGAAACACTCTTTCTGTAGTAACTGCAATTGGAGATTCGGAGCACTAAGGAGCATATAGTGGAAAAAGGTATATCTTCAAACAAAACGACACAGAAGCAGTCTGCGTAACTTCTTTCTGTTCCGTGCATTCAACTAACAGTGTTTAACATTAATTTTGAGTTGTTCTGAAACACTCTTTCTGTAGAAACTGCAAGTGGACATACGGAGCGCTAAGGGGCCTATAGTGGAAAAAGGGATATCTTCAAATAAAAACTACACAGAAGCATTGTGCCAAATTACTTTCTGTTCTGTGCATACAACTAAGAGCGTTGAACACTACTTTTGATTGAGCAGTTCTGAAACTCTCTTTCTGTAGAAAGTGCAAGTCGACATTCGGAGCACTAAGGGGCCTGTACTGGAGAAAGTAACATCTTCAAATAAAAAGTAAACCGAAGCATTCAGCGAAACTTCTTTCTGTTCTGTGCATTTAACTAACGGAGTTGAACTTTACATTTGATTCAGCAGCTCTGAAACCCTCTTTCTGTAGAAACTGCTAGTGGACATTCCTAGAGCTAAGGGGCCTATAGTGGAAAAAAGAATATCCTCAAATAAAAACTACACAGAATCATTCTGTGAAACTGCTTTCTGTTCTGTGCATTCAACTAACAGAGTTTAACCTTAATTTTGATTGATCTGTTCTGAAGCACCCTTTCTGTAGAAACTGCAAGTGGACATTCCGAGCGCTAAGTGGCCTAGTGGGGAAAAAGATATATCTGCCAATTAAAACTACACAGAAGCATTGTGCAAAACTTCTTTATGTTCTGTACATTCAACAAAAGGAGTTAAAGCTTACTTTTGATTTAGCAGTTCGGAAACATTCTTTCTGTAGAAACTGCAATTGGACATTCGAAGCGCTAAGGGGGCTACAGTGTTAAAAGGAACATCATCAAATAAAAACTACACGGAAGCATTGTGCGAAACTACTTTCTGTTCTGTGCATTCAACTAACAGAGTTGAAACCTACTTTTGATTGAGCAGTTCTGAAATATTCTTTCTGTAGAAACTACAAGAGGACATTCAGAGAGCTAAGGGGCCTACAGTGGCAAAAGGAATATCTTCAAATAAAAACTACACAGAAGCATTCTGCGAAACTTCTTTCTGTTCTGTGCACTCAACTAACACAGTTGAAACATACTGTTGATAGAGTAGTTCTGAAACACTCTTTCTGTGGAAACTGAAGGTGGACATTCGTAGAGCAAAGGGGCATATAGTGGAAAAAGGAGAATCTTCCAATAAAAACCACACAGCAGCATTCTGCGAAACTTCTTTCTGTTCTGTGCATTCAATTAAAAGAGTTGAACCTTACTTTTGATTGAGCAGTTCTGAAACGCTCTTTCTGTAGAAACTGCAATTGGACATTCCGAGCGCTAAGTGGGCTATAGTGGAAAAAGATGTATCTTCAAATTAAAACTACACAGAAGCATTGTGCAAAACTTCTTTAAGTTCTGTACATTCAAGTAAAGGAGTTAAAGCTTACTTTTGATTGAGCAGTTCTGAAACATTCTTTCTGTAGAAACTGCAAGTGGATATTCGGACCCCTAAGGGGCCAACAGTGGAAAAAGGAATATGTTCAAATAAAAACTACACAGAAGCATTGTGCGAAACTACTTTCTGTTCTGTGCACTCAACTAACAGAGTTGACGCATACTGCCGATTGAGCAGTTCTGAAACACACTTTCTGTAGAAACTGCAAGTGGACATTCAGAGAGCTAACGGGCCTAGAGTGGAAAAAGGAATATCTTCTAGTAAAAACTATACAGAAGCATTCTGAGAAACTTCTTTCTGTTCTGTGCATTCAAATAACAGAGTTTAATCTTACTTTTGATTGAGCTGTTCTGAAACACTCTTTCTGTAGTAACTGCAATTGCAGATTCGGAGCACTAAGGGGCATATAGTGGAAAAAGGTATATCTTCAAACAAAACTACACAGAAGCAGTCTGCGTAACTTCTTTCTGTTCCGTGCATTCAACTAACAGTGTTTAACATTAATTTTGAGCTGTTCTGAAACACTCTTTCTGTAGAAACTGCAAGTGGACTTACGGAGCGCTAAGGGGCCTATAGTGGAAAAAGGGATATCTTCAAATAAAAACTACACAGAAGCATTGTGAGAAATTACTTTCTGTTCTGTGCATACAACTAAGAGTGTTGAACACTACTTTTGATTGAGCAGTTCTGAAACTCTCTTTCTGTAGAAAGTGCAAGTCGACATTCGGAGCACTAAGGGGCCTGTACTGGAGAAAGAAACATCTTCAAATAAAAAGTAAACAGAAGCATTCTGCGAAACTTCTTTCTGTTCTGTGCATTTAACTAACGGAGTTGAACTTTACCTTTGATTCAGCAGCTCTGAAACCCTCTTTCTGTAGAAACTGCTAGTGGACATTCCTAGCTCTAAGGGGCCTATAGTGGAAAAAAGAATATCCTCAAATAAAAACTACACAGAATCATTCTGTGAAACTGCTTTCTGTTCTGTGCATTCAACTAACAGAGTTTAACCTTAATTTTGATTGATCTGTTCTGAAGCACTCTTTCTGTAGAAACTGCAAGTGGACATTCCGAGCGCTAAGTGCCTACAGTGGAAAAAGATATATCTACAAATTAAAACTACACAGAAGCATTGTGCAAAACTTCTTTATGTTCTGTACATTCAACAAAAGGAGTTAAAGCTTACATTTGATTTAGCAGTTCGGAAACATTCTTTCTGTAGAAACTGCAAGTGGACATTCGGAGCGCTAAGGGGGCTATAGTGGACAGAGGAACATCTTCAAATAAAAACTACACGGAAGCATTGTGCGAAACTACTTTCTGTTCTGTGGATTCAACTAACAGAGTTGAAGTTTACCTTTGAGTCAGCAGCTCTGAAACACTCTTTCTGTAGAAACCGCTAGTGGACATTCCTAGCGCTAAGGGGCCTTTAGTGGAAAAAGGAATATCCTCAAATAAAAACTACACAGAATCATTCTGTGAAACTTCTTTCTGTTCTGTGCATTCAACTAACAGAGTTTAACCTTAATTTTGATTGATCTGTTCTGAAACACTCTTTCTGTAGAAACTGCAAGTGGACATTCCGAGCGCTAAGTGGCCTATAGTGGAAAAAGTTATATCTGCCAATTAAAACTGCACAGAAGCATTGTGCACAACTTCTTTATGTTCTGTACATTCAACTAAAGGAGTTAAAGCTTACTTTTGATTTAGCAGTTCGGAAACATTCTTTCTGTAGAAACTGCAAGTGGACATTCGAAGCGCTAAGGGGGCTATAGTGTTAAAAGGAACATCGTCAAATAAAAACTACACGGAAGCACTGTGCGAAACTACTTTCTGTTCTGTGCATTCAACTAACAGAGTTGAAACCTACTTTTGATTGAGCAGTTCTGAAACATTCTTTCTGTAGAAACTACAAGTGGACATTCAGAGAGCTAAGGGTCCTACTGTGGCAAAAGGAATATCTTCAAATAAAAACTACACAGAAGCATTCTGCGAAACTTCTTTCTGTTCTGTGCACTCAACTAACAGAGTTGAAACATACTGTTGATAGAGCAGTTCTGAAACACTCTTTCTGTGGAAACTGCAGGTGGACATTCATAGAGCAAAGGGGCATATAGTGGAAAAAGTAGAATCTTCCAATAAAAACTACACAGCAGCATTCTGTGAAACTTCATTCTGTTCTGTGCATTCAATTAAAAGAGTTGAACCTTACTTTTGATTGAGCAGTTCTGAAACGCACTTTCTGTAGAAACTGCAATTGGACCTTCCGAGCGCTAAGTGGGCTATAGTGGAAAAAGATGTATCTTCAAATTAAAAGTACACAGAAGCATTGTGCAAAACTTCTTTAAGTTCTGTACATTCAAGTAAAGGAGTTAAAGCTTACTTTTGATTGAGCAGTTCTGAAAAATTCTTTCAGTAGAAACTGCAAGTGGATATTCAGACCCCTAAGGGGCAAACAGTGGAAAAAGGAATATGTTCAAATAAAAACTACACAGAAGCATTGTGCAAAACTACTTTCTGTTCTGTGCACTCAACTAACAGAGTTGAAGCATACTGCCGATTGAGCAGATCTGAAACACTCTTTCTGTAGAAACTGCAAGTGGACATTCAGAGAGCTAATGTGCCTACAGTGGAAAAAGGAATATCTTCAAGTAACAACTATACAGAAGCATTCTGCGAAACTTCTTTCTGTTCTGTGCACTCAAGTAACAGAGTTGAAACATACTGTTGATAGAGCAGTTCTGAAACACTCTTTCTGTTGCAACTGCATGTGGACATTCGTAGAGCAAAGGGGTATATAGTGGAAAAAGGAGAATCTTCCAATAAAAACTACACAGCAGCATTCTGCGAAACATCTTTCTGTTCTGTGCATTCAATTAACAGAGTTGAACCTTACTTTTGATTGAGCAGTTCTGAAACGCTCTTCCTGTAGAAACTGAAAGTGGACATTCGGAGCGCTAAGGGTCCTATAGTGGAAAAGGGAATATCCGCAAATAAATACTACACAGAAGCATTCTGTGAAACTTCTTTCTCTTCTGTGCATTCAACTAACGGAGTTTAACCTTACATTTGATTGAGCTCTTCTGAAACACTCATTCTGTCGTAACTGCAGCTGGAGAGTCAGAGCGCCAAGAGGCCTATAGTTAAAAAAGGAATATCTTCAAATAAAACTACACACAAGCATTCTGCGAAGCTTCTTTCTGTTCTGTGCATTCAACTAAAAGAGTTTAACCTTAATTTTGATTGAGCTGTCCTGAAACACTCTTTCTATAGAAACTGCAAGTGGACCTTCCGAGCACTAAGTGGGCTATAGTGGAAAAAGCTGTATCTTCAAATTAAAAGTACACAGAAGCATTGTGCAAGACTTCTTTATGTTCTGTACATTCAAGTAAAGGAGTTAAAGCTTACTTTTGATTGAGCAGTTCTGAAACATTCTTTCTGTAGAAACTGCAACTGGATATTCGGACCCCTAAGGGGCCAACAGTGAAAAAAGGAATATCTTCAAATAAAAACTGCACAGAAGTATTGGGCGAAACTACTTTCTGTTCTATGCACTCAACTAACCGAGTTGAAGCATACTGTCGATTGAGCGGTTCTGAAACACTCTTTCTGTAAAAACTGAAAGTGGACATTCAGGGAGCAAACGGGCCTAAAGTGGAAAAAGGAATATCTTCAAGTAAAAATTACACAGAAACATTCTGCGAAACTTCTTTCTGTTCTGTGCATTCAAATAACAGAGTTTAACCTTACTTTTGATTGAGCTGTTCTGAAACACTCTTTCTGTAGTAACTGCAATAGGAGATTCGGAGCACTAAGGGGCATAGAGTGGAAAAAGGAATATCTTCAAACTAAACTACACAGAAGCAGTCTGCGAAACTTCTTTCTGTTCTGTGCATTCAACTAACAGTGTTTGACATTAATTTTGATTGAGCTGTTCTGAAACACTCTTTCTGTAGAAACTGCAAGTGGACATTCGGAGTGCTAAGGGGCCTATAGTGGAAAAAGGGATATCTTCAAATAAAAACTACACAGAAGCATTGTGCCAAATTACTTTCTGTTCTGTGCATTCAAATAAGAGCATTGAACACTACTTTTTATTGAGCAGTTCTGAAACTCTCTTTCTGTAGAAAGTGCAACTCGACAGTCGGAGCACTAAGGGGCCTGTAATGGAGAAAGTAACATCTTCAAATAAAAAGTAAACAGAAGCATTCTGCGAAACTTCTTTCTGTTCTGTGCATTCAACTAACAGAGTTGAAGTTTACCTTTGAGTCAGCAGCTCTGAAACACTCTTTCTGTAGAAACTGCAAGTGGACATTCCTAGCGCTAAGGGGCCTAGAGTGGGAAAAGGAATATCCTCAAATTAAAAACTACACAGATTCATTCTGTGAAACTTCATTCTGTTCTGTGCATTCAACTAACGGAGTTGAAGTATACCTTTGATTCAGCAGCTCTGAAACACTCTTTCTGTAGAAACTGCAAGTGGACATTCCGAGCGCTAAAGGGCCTAGAGTGGAAAAAGATATATCTACAAATTAAAACTACACAGAAGCATTGTGCAAAACTTCTTTATGTTCTGTATATTCAAATAAAGGAGTTAAAGCTTACTTTTGATTTAGCAGTTCGGAAACATTCTTTCTGTAGAAACTGCAAGTGGACATTCGGGGCGCTAAGGGGGCTATAGTGGAAAAAGGAAAATCTTCAAATAAAAACTTCATGGAAACATTGTGCGAAACTACTTTCTCTTCTGTGCATTCAACTAACAGTTTTGAAACCTGCTTTAGATTGAGCAGTTCTGAAACATTCTTTGTGTAGAAACTACAAGTGGACATTCAGAGAGCTAAGGGTCCTACAGTGGCAAAAGGTATATCTTCAAATAAAAACTACACAGAAACATTGTGCGAAACTTCTTTCTGTTCTGTGCACTCAAGTAACAGAGTTGAAACATAATGTTGATTGAGCAGTTCTGAAACACTCTTTCTGTGGCAACTGCATGTCGACATTCATAGAGCAAAGGGGCATATAGTGGAAAAAGGAGAATATTCCAATAAAAACTACACAGCAGCATTTTGCGAAACTTCTTTCTGTTCTGTGCATTCAATTAACAGAGTTGAACCTTACATTTGATTGAGCAATTCTGAAACGCTCTTTCTGTAGAAACTGCAAGTGGACATTCGGAGCGCTAAGGGGCCTATAGTGGAAAAAGGAATATCCTCAAATAAATACTACACAGAAGCATTCTGTGAAACTTCTTTCTGTTCTGTGCATTCAACTAACAGAGTTTAACCTTACATTTGATTGTGCTGTTCTGAAACAAACTTTCTGTCGTAACTGCAGCTGGAGAGTCAGAGCGCCAAGAGGCCTATAGTGGAAAAAGTTATATCTTCAAATAAAACTACACAGAAGCATTCTGCGAAGCTTCTTTCTGTTCTGTGCATTCAACTAACAGAGTTTAACCTTAATTTTGATTGAGCTGTTCTGAAACACTCCTTCTGTAGAAACTGCAAGTGGACCTTCCAAGCACTAAGTGGGCTATAGTGAAAAAAGGTGTATCTTCAAATTAAAAGTACACAGAAGCATTGTACAAAACATCTTTATGTTCTGTACATTCAAGTAAAGGAGTTAAAGCTTACTTTTGATTGAGCACTTCTGAAACATTCTTTCTGTAGAAACTGCAAGTGGATATTGGGACCCCTTAGGAGCCAACAGTGGAAAAAGGAATATCTTCAAATAAAAACTACAGAGAAGCATTGTGCGAAACTACTTTGTGTTCTGGGTACTCAACTAACAGAGTTGAAGCATACTGAGAATTGAGCAGTTCTGAATCACCCTTTCTGTAGAAACTGCAAGTGGACATTCAGAGAGCTAACGGGCCTAAGTGGGAAACGGAATATCTTCAAGTAAAAAGTACACAGAAGCATTCTGCCAAACTTCTTTCTGTTCTGTGCATTCAAATAACAGAGTTTAACCTTACTTTTGATTGAGCTGTTCTGAAACACTCTTTCTGTAGTAACTGCAATTGGAGATTCGGAGCACTAAGGGGCATATAGTGGAAAAAGGAATATCTTCAAACTAAGCTACACAGAAGCAGCCTGCGAAACATCTTTCTGTTCTGTGCATTCAACTAACAGGGTTTAATATTAATTTTGATTGAGCTGTTCTGAAACACTCTTTCTGTAGAAACTGCAAGTGGACATTCGGAGTGCTAAGGGGCCTATAGTGGAAAAAGGGATATCTTCAAATAAAAACTACACAGAAGCATTGTGCCAAATTACTTTCTGTTCTGTGCATTCAAATAAGAGCCTTGAACACTACTTTTTATTGAGGAGTTCTTAAACTCTCTTTCTGTAGAAAGTGCAAGTCGACAGTCGGAGCACTAAGGGGCCTGTAATGGAGAAAGTAACATCTTCAAATAAAAAGTAAACAGAAGCATTCTGCGAAACTTCTTTCTGTTCTGTGCATTCAACTAACGGAGTTGAAGTTTACCTTTGATTCAGCAGCTCTGAAACACTCTTTCTGTAGAAACTGCAAGTGGACATTCCTAGCGCTAAGGGGCCTGGAGTGGAAAAAGGAATATCCTCAAATTAAAAACTACACAGAATCATTCTGTGAAACTTCATTCTGTTCTGTGCATTCAACTAACGGAGTTGAAGTATACCTTTGATTCAGCAGCTCTGAAACACTCTTTCTGTAGAAACTGCAAGTGGACATTCCGAGCGCTAAGGGGCCTAGAGTGGAAAAAGATATATCTACAAATTAAAACTACACAGAAGCATTGTGCAAAACTTCTTTATGTTCTGTACATTCAACTAAAGGAGTTAAAGCTTACTTTTGATTTAGCATTTCGGAATCATTCTTTCTGTAGACACTGCAAGTGGACATTCGGAGTGCTAAGGGGGCTCTAGTGGAAAAAGGAATAGCTTCAAATAAAAACTACACCGAAGCATTGTGCGAAACTACTTTCTGTTCTGTGCATTCAACTAACAGATTTGAAACCTACTTTAGATTGAGCAGTTCTGAAACATTCTTTCTGTAGAAACTACAAGTGCACATTCAGAGAGCTAAGGGTCCTACAGTGGCAAAAGATATATCTTCAAATAAAAACTACACAGAAACATTGTGCGAAACTTCTTTCTGTTCTGTGCACTCAACTAACAGAGTTGAAACACACTGTTGATTGAGCATTTCTGAAACACTCTTTCTGTGGCAACTGCATGTGGACATTCGTAGAGCAAAGGGGCATATAGTGGAAAAAGGAGAATCTTCCAATAAAAACTACACAGCAGCATTCTGTGAAACTTCTTTCTGTTCTGTGCATTCAATTAACAGAGTTGAACCTTACTTTTGATTGAGCAGTTCTGAAATGCTCTTTCTGTAGAAACTGAAAGTGGACATTCGGAGCGCTAAGGGGCCTATAGTGGAAAAAGGAATATCCTCAAATAAATACTACACAGAAGCATTCTGTGAAACTTCTTTCTCTTCTGTGCATTCAACTAACAGAGTTTAACCTTACATTTGATTGAGCTCTTCTGAAACAGTCTTTCTGTCGTAACTGCAGCTGGAGAGTCAGAGCGCCAAGAGGCCTATAGTTAAAAAAGGAATATCTTCAAATAAAACTACACACAAGCATTCTGCGAAGCTTCTTTCTGTTCTGTGCATTCAACTAACAGAGTTTAACCTTACATTTGATTGAGCTGTTCTCAAACACTCTTTCTGTAGTAACTGCAGCTGGAGAGTCAGAGCGCCAAGAGGCCTATAGTGGAAAAAGGAATATCTTCAAATAAAACTACACAGAAGCATTCTGCGAAGCTTCTTTCTCTTCTGTGCATTCAACTAACAGAGTTTAACTTTAATTTTGATTGAGCTGTTCTGAAACACTGTTTCTGTAGAAACTGCAAGTGGACTTACGGAGCGCTAAGCGGCCTATAGTGGAAAAAGGGATATCTTCAAATAAAAACTACAAAGAAGCATTTTGCTAAATTACTTTCTGTTCTGTGCATTCAACTAAGATCGTTGAACACTATATTTGATTGAACAGTTCTGAAACTCTCTTTCTGTAGGAAGTGCAAGTCGACATTCGGAGCACTAAGGGGCCTGTACTGCAGAACGTAACATCTTCAAATACAAAGTAAACAGAAGCATTCTGGGAAACTTCTTTCTGTTCTGTGCATTCAACTAACGGAGTTGAAGTTTACCTTTGATTCAGCAGCTCTGAAACACTCTTTCTGTAGGAACTGCAAGTGGACATTCCTAGCGCTAAAGGGCCTATAGTGGAAAAAGGAATATCCTCAAATTAACAACTACACAGAAGCATTCTGCGAAACTTGTTTCTGTTCTGTGCATTCAACTAACGGAGTTGAAGTTTACCTTTGAGTCAGCAGCTCTGAAACACTCTTTCTGTAGAAACTGCAAGTGGACATTCCTAGCGCTAAGGGACCTATAGTGGAAAAAGGAATATCCTCAAATAAAAACTACACAGAATCATTCTGTGAAACATCGTCCTGTTCTGTGCATTCAACTAACAGAGTTTAAACTTAATTTTGATTGAGTTGTTCTGAAACACTCTTTCTGTAGAAACTGCAATTGGACATTCCGAGCGCTAAGTGGCCTATAGGGGAAAAAGATATATCTGCAAATTAAAACTACACAGAAGCATTGTGCAAAACTTCTTTATGTTCTGTACATTCAACTAAAGGAGTTAAAGCTTACTTTTGATTTAGCAGTTCGGAAACATTCTTTCTGTAGAAACTGCAAGTGGACATTCGAAGCGCTAAGGGGGCAATAGTGTTTAAAGGAACATCTTCAAATAAAAACTACACGGAAGCATTGTGCGAAACTACTTTCTGTTCTGTGCATTCAACTAACAGAGTTGACACCTACTTTTGATTGAGCAGTTCTGAAACATTCTTTCTGCAGAAACTACAAGTGGACATTCAGAGAGCTAAGGGGCCTACAGTGGCAAAAGGAATATCTTCAAATAAAAACTACACAGAAGCATTCTGCGAAACTTCTTTCTGTTCTGTGCACTCAACTAACAGAGTTCAAACATACTGTTGATAGAGCAGTTCTGAAACACTCTTTCTGTGGAAACTGCAAGTGGTCATTCGTAGAGCAAAGCGGCATATAGTGGAAAAAGGAGAATCTTCCAATAAAAACTAGACAGCATCATTCTGCGAAACTTCTTTCTCTTTTGTGCATTCAATTAACAGAGTTGAACCTTACTTTTGATTGAACAGTTCTGAAACACTATTTCTGTAGAAACTGCAAGTGGACCTTTAGAGCCCTAAGTGGGCTATAGTGGAAAAAGATGTATCTTCAAATTGAAACTACAGAGAAGCATTGTGCAAACTTCTTTAAGTTCTGTACATTCAAGTAAAGGAGTTAAAGCTTACTTTTGATCGAGCAGTTCTGAAACATTCTTTCTGAAGAGACTGCAAGTTGGTATTCGGACCCCTAAGGGGCCAACGGTGGAAAAAGGAATATGTTCAAATAAAAACTACACAGAAGCATTGTGCGAAACTGCTTTCTGTTCTGTGCACTCAACTAACAGAGTTGAAGCATACTGCCGATTGAGCAGTTCTGAAACACTCTTTCTGTAGAAACTGCAAGTGGACATTCAGAGTGCTAACGGGCCTACAGTGGAAAAAGGAATATCTTCAAGTAAAAACTATATAGAAGCATTCTGAGAAACTTCTTTCTGTTCTGTGCATTCAAATAACAGAGTTTAACCTTACTTTTGATTGAGCTGTTCTGAAACACTCTTTCTGTAGTAACTGCAATTGGAGATTCGGAGCACTAAGGGGCATTTAGTGGAAAAAGGTATATCTTCAAACAAAACTACACAGAAGCAGTCTGCGTAACTTCTTTCTGTTCCGTGCATTCAACTAACAGTGTTCAACATTAATTTTGAGCTGTTCTGAAACACTCTTTCTGTAGAAACTGCAAGTGGACATACGGAGCGCTAAGGGGCCTATAGTGGAAAAAGTGATATCTTCAAATAAAAACTACACAGAAGCCTTGTGCCAAATTACTTTCTGTTCTGTGCATTCAACTAAGAGCGTTGAACACTACTTTTGATTGAGCAGTTCTGAAACTCTCTTTCTGTAGAAAGTGCAAGTCGACATTCGGAGCACTAAGGGGCCTGTACGGGAGAAAGTAACATCTTCAAATAAAAAGTAAACAGAAGCATTCTGCGAAACTTGTTTCTGTTCTGTGCATTTAACTAACGGAGTTGAACTTTACCTTTGATTCAGCAGCTCTGAAACCCTCTTTCTGTAGAAACTGCTAGTGGACATTCCTAGCGCTAAGGGGCCTATAGTGGAAAAAGGAATATCCTCAAATAAAAACTACACAGAATCATTCTGTGAAACTCCTTTCTGTTCTGTGCATTCAACTAACAGAGTTTAACCTTAATTTTGATTGATCTGTTCTGAAACACTCTCTCTGTAGAAACTGCAAGTGGACATTCTGAGCGCTAAGTGGCCTATAGTGGAAAAAGATATATCTACAAATTAAAACTACACAGAAGCATTGTGCAAAACTTCTTTATGTTCTGTACATTCAACTAAAGGAGTTAAAGCTTACTTTTGATTTAGCAGTTCGGAAACTTTCTTTCTGTAGAAACTGCAAGTGGACATTCGGAGCGTTAAGTAGGCTACAGTGGACAAAGGAACATCTTCAAATAAAAACTACACGGAAGCATTGTGCGAAACTACTTTCTGTTCTGTGCATTCAACTAACAGATTTGAAACCAACTTTTGATTGAGCAGTTCTGAAACATTCTTTCTCTAGAAACTAGAAGTGGGCTTTCATAGAGCTACGGGGCCTACAGTGGCAAAAGGAATATCTTCAAATAAAATCTACGCAGAAGCATTCTGCGAAACTTCTTTCAGTTCTGTGCTCTCAACTAACAGAGTTGAAGTATACTGTTGTTTGAGCAGTTCTGAAACACTCTTTCTGTTGAAACTGCAAGTGGACAATCGTAGAGCAAAGGGGCATATAGTGGAAAAAGGAGAATCTTCCAATAATAACTACACAGCAGCATTCTGCGAAACTTCTTTCTGTTCTGTGCATTCAATTAACAGAGTTGAACCTTACTTTTGATTGAGCAGTTGTGAAACGCTGTTTCTGTAGTAACGGCAGCTGGAGAGTCAGAGCGCCAAGAGGCCTATAGTGGAAAAAGGAATATCTTCAAATAAAACTACACAGAAGTATTCTGCGAAGCTTCTTTCTGTTCTGTGCATTCAACTAACAGAGTTTAATCTTAATTTTGATTGAGCTGTTCTGAAACACTCTTTCTGTAGAAACTGCAAGTGGACATTCTGAGCGCTAAGTGGGCTATAGTGGAAAAAGTTGTATCTTCAAATTAAAACTACACAGAAGCATAGTGCAGAACTCCTTTATGTTCTGTACATTCAAGTAAAGGGGTTAAATCTTACTTTTGATTGAGCAGTTCTGAAACATTCTTCTGTAGAAACTGCAAGTGGATATTCGGTCCCCTAAGGGGCCAACAGTACAAAAAGTAATATGTTCAAATAAAAACTACACAGAAGCATTGTGCGAAACTACTTTCTGTTCTGTGCACTTAACTCACAGAGTTGAAGCATACTGCCGATTGAGCAGTACTGAAACACTCTTTCTGTAGAAACTGCAAGTGGGCATCCAGAGAGCTAACGGGCCAACAGTTGAAAAAGGATTATCTTCAAGGAAAAAGTATACAGAAGCATTCTGAGAAATTTCTTTCTGTTCTGTGCATTCAAATAACAGAGTTTAACCTTACTTTTGATTGAGCTGTTCTGAAACACTCTTTCTGTAGTAACTGCAATTTGAGATTCGGAGCACTAAGGGGCATATAGTGGAAAAAGGAATATCTTCAAACAAAACTACACAGAAGCAGTCTGAGAAACTTCTTTCTGTTCCGTGCATTCAAATAACAGTGTTTAACATTAATTTTGATTGAGCTGTTCTGAAACATTCTTTCTGTAGAAACTGCAAGTGGACATACGGAGCGCTAAGGGGCCTATAGTGGAAAAAGGGATATCTTCAAATAAAAACTACACAGAAGCATTGTGCCAAATTACTTTCTGTTCTGTGCATTCAACTAAGAGCGTTGAACACTACTTTTGATTGAACAGTTCTGAAACTCTCTTTCTGTAGAAAGTGCAAGTTGACATTCGCAGCACTAAGGGGCCTGTACTGGAGAAAGTAACATCTTCAAATAAAAAGTAAACAAGCATTCTGCGAAACTTCTTTCTGTTCGGTGCATTTAACTAACGGAGTTGAACTTTAGATGTGATTCAGCAGCTCTGAAACACTCTTTCTGTAGAAACTGTATGTGAACATTCCTAGCGCTAAGGGGCCCATAGTGGAAAATGGAATATCCTCAAATAAAAATTACACAGAATCATTCTGTGAAACTACTTTCTGTTCCGTGCATTCAACTAACAGAGTTTAACCTTAATTTTGATTGAACTCTTCTGAAACACTCTTTCTGTAGAAACTGCAAGTGGACATTCCGAGCGCTAAGTGGCCTATAGTGGAAAAAGATATATCTACAAATTAAAACTACACAGAAGCATTGTGCAAAACTTCTTTATGTTCTGTACATTCAACTAAAGGAGTTAAAGCGTACATTTGATTTAGCAGTTCGGAAACATTCTTTCTGTAGAAACTGCAAGTGGACATTCCGAGCGCTAAGTGGGCTATTGTGGAAAAAGGAACATCTTCAAATAAAAACTACACGGAAGCATTGTGCGAAACTACTTTCTGTTCTGTACATTCAACTAACAGAGTTGAAACCTACTTTTGATTGAGCAGTTCTTAAACATTCTTTCTCTAGAAACTAGAAGTGGACATTCTGAGAGGTAAGGGGCCTACAGTGGCAAAAGGAATATCTTCAAATAAAAACTACACAGAAGCATTCTGCGAAACTTCTTTCTGTTCTGTGCACTCAACTAACAGAGTTGAAACATACTGTTGATTGAGCAGTTCTGAAACACTCTTTCTGTAGAAACTGCAAGTGGACATTCATAGAGTAAAGGGGCATATAGTGGAAAAAGGAGAATCTTCCAATAAAAACTACACAGCAGCATTCTGTGAAACTTCTTTCTGTTCTGTGCATTCAATTAACAGAGTTGAACCTTACTTTTGATTGAGCAGTTCTGAAACGCTCTTTCTGTAGAAACTGCAAGTGGACATTCGGAGTGCTAAGGGGCCTATAGTGGAAAAAGGAATATCCTCAAATAAATACTACACAGAAGCATTCTGTGAAACTTCTTTCTCTTCTGTGCATTCAACTAACAGAGTTTAACCTTACATTTGATTGAGCTGTTCTGAAAAACTCTTACTGTAGTAACTGCAGTTGGAGGGTAGGAGCACCAAGAGGCCTATAGTGGAAAAAGGAATATCTTACAACAAAACTACACAGAAGCAGTCTGCGAAACTTCTTTCTGTTCTGTGCATTCAAGTAACAGTGTTTAACATTAATTTTGATTGAGCTGTTCTGAAACACTCTTTCTGTAGAAACTGAAAGTGGACATACGGAGCGCTAAGAGGCCTATAGTGGAAAAAGGGATATCTTCAAATAAAAACTACACAGAAGCATTGTGCCAAATTACTTTCTGTTCTGTGCATTCAACTAAGAGCGTTGAACACTATATTTGATTGAGCAGTTCTGAAACTCTCCTTCTGTAGGAAGTGCAATTCGACATTCGGAGCACTAAGGGGCCTGTACTGGAGAAAGTAACATCTTCAAATACAAATTAAACAGAAGCATTCTGGGAAACTTCTTTCTGTTCTGTGCATTCAACTAACGGAGTTGAAGTTTACCTTTGATTCAGCAGCTCGGAAACACTCTTTCTGTAGAAACTGCAAGTGGACATTCCTAGCGCTAAAGGGCCTATAGTGGTAAAAGGAATATCCTCAAATTAACAACTACACAGAAGCATTCTGTGAAACTTCTTTCTGTTCTGTGCATTCAACTAACGGAGTTGAAGTTTACCTTTGAGTCAGCAGCTCTGAAACACTCTTTCTGTAGAAACTGCAAGTGGACATTGCTAGCACTAAGGGGCCTATAGTGGAAAAAGGACTATCCTCAAATAAATACTACACAGAATCATTCTGTGAAACTTCTTTCTGTTCTGTGCATTCAACTAACAGAGTTTAACCTTATATTTGATTGAGCGGTTCTGAAACACTCTTTGTGTAGTAACTGCAGCTGGAGAGTCACAGCGCCAACAGGCCTTTAGTGGAAAAAGTAATATAATCAAATAAAACTACACAGAAGCATTCTGCGAAGCTTCTTTCTGTTCTGTGCATTCAACTAACAGAGTTCAACCTTAATTTTGATTGAGCTGTTCTGAAACACTCTTTCTGTAGGAACTGCAAGTGGACCCTCCGAGCGCTAAGTTGGCAATAGTGAAAAAAGATGTATCTTCAAATTAAAACTACACAGAAGCATTGTGCAAAACTTCTTTATGTACTGTACATTCAAGTAAAGGAGTTAAAGCTTACTTTTGATTGAGCAGTACTGAAACATTCTTTCTGTAGAAACTGCAAGTGGATATTCGGACCCCTAAGGAGCCAACAGTGGAAAAAGGAATATGTTCAAATAAAAACTACACAGAAGCATTGTGCGAAACTACTTTCTGTTCTGTGAACTCAACTAACAGAGTTGAAGCATACTGCCGATTGAGCAGTTCTGAAACATTCTTTCTGTAGAAACTGCAAGTGGGCATTCAGAGAGCTAACGGGCCTACAGTGGAAAAAGGAATATCTTCAAGTAAAAAGTATACAGAAGAATTCTGAGAAACTCATTTCTGTTCTGTGCATTCAAATAACAGGGTTTAACCTTACTTTTGATTGAGCTGTTCTGAAACACTCTTTCTGTAGTAACTGCAATTGGATATTCGGAGCACTAACGGGCATATAGTGGGAAAAGGAATATTTCAAACAAAACTACACAGAAGCATTCTGCGAAACTTCTTTCTGTTCCGTGCATTCAAGTAACAGTGTTTAACATTAATTTTGATTGAGCTGTTCTGAAACACTCTTTCAGTAGGAACTGCAAGTGGACCTTCCGAGCGCTAGGTGGGCTATAGTGAAAAACCTTGTATCTTCAAATTAAAACTAGACAGAAGCATTGTGCAAAACTTCTTTATGTTCTGTACATTCAAGTAAAGTAGTTAAAGGTTACTTTTGATTGAGCAGTTCTGAAACATTCTTTCTGTGGAAACTGCAAGTGGATATTCGGACCCCTAAAGGGCCAATGGTGGAAAAAGCAATATGTGCAAATAAAAACTACACAGAAGCATTTTGCGAAACTACTTTCTGTTCTGTGCACTCAACTAACAGAGTTGAAGCATACTGCCGATTGAGCAGTTCTGAAACACTCTTTCTGTAGAAACTGCAAGTGGACATTCAGAGAGCTAACAGGCCTAAGTGGAAAAAGGAATATCTTCAAGTAAAAATTACACAGAAGCATTCTGAGAAACTTCTTTCTGTTCTGTGCATTCAAATAACAGAGTTTAACCTTACTTTTGATTGAGCTGTTCTGAAACACTCTTTCTGTAGTAACTGCAATTGGTGATTCGGAGCACTAAGGGGCATATAGTGGAAAAAGGAATATCTTCAAACAAAACTACACAGAAGCAGTCTGCGAAACTTCTTTCTGTTCTGTGCATTGAACTAACAGTGTTTAACATTAATTTGATTGAGCTGTTCTGAAACACTCTTTCTGTAGAAACTGCAAGTGGACATTCGGAGCGCTAAGGGGCCTATAGTGGAAAAAGGGATATCTTCAAATAAAAACTACACAGAAGCATTGTGCCAAATTACTTTCTGTTCTGTGCATTCAAATAAGAGCGTTGAACACTACTTTTTGTTCAGCAGTTCTGAAACTCTCTTTCTGTAGAAAGTGCAAGTCGACAGTCGGAGCACTAAGGGGCCTGTACTGGAGAAAGTAACATCTTCAAATAAAAAGTAAATAGAAGCATTCTGTGAAACTTTTTTCTGTTCTGTGCATTCAACTAACGGAGTTGAAGTTTACCTTTGATTCAGCAGCTCTGAAACACTCTTTCTGTAGAAACTGCAAGTGGATATTCCGAGCGCTAAGGGGCCTAGAGTGGAAAAAGATATATCTACAAATTAAAACTACACAGAAGCATTGTGCAAAACTTCTTTATGTTCTGTACTTTCAACTAAAGGAGTTAAAGCTTACTTTTGATTTAGCAGTTCGGAAACATTCTTTCTGTAGAAACTGCAAGTGGACATTCGGAGCGCTAAGGGGGCTATAGTGGAAAAAGGAAAATCTTCAAATAAAAACTACACGGACACATTGTGCGAAACTACTTTCTGTTCTGTGCATTCAACTAACAGAGTTGAAACCTACCTTAGATTGAGCAGTACTGAAACATTCTTTCTGTAGAAACTACAAGTGGACATTCAGAGAGATAAGGGTCCTACAGTGGCAAAAGGTATATCTTCAAATAAAAACTACACAGAAACATTGTGCGAAACTTCTTTCCGTTCTGTGCACTCAACTAACAGAATTGAAACACACTGTTGATTGAGCAGTTCTGAAACACTCTTTCTGTGGCAACTGCATGTGGACATTCGTAGAGCAAAGGGGCATATAGTGGAAAAAGGAGAATCTTCCAATAAAAACTACACAGCAGCATTCTGTGAAAATTCTTTTTGTTCTGTGCATTCAATTAACAGAGTTGAACCTTACTTTTGATTGAGCAGCTCTGAAACGCTCTTTCTGTAGAAACTGAAAGTGGACATTCGGAGCGCTAAGGGGCCTATAGTGGAAAAAGGAATATCCTCAAATAAATACTACACAGAAGCATTCTGTGAAACTTCTTTCTCTTCTGTGCATTCAACTAACAGAGTTTAACCTTACATTTGATTGAGCTCTTCTGAAACGCTCTTTCTGTTGTAACTGCAGCTGGAGGGTCAGAGCGCCAAGAGGCCTACAGTTAAAAAAGGAATATCTTCAAATAAAACCACACACAAGCATTCTGCGAAGGTTCTTTCTGTTCTGTGCATTCAACTGACAGAGTTTAACCTTAATTTTGATTGAGCTGTCCTGAAACACTCTTTCTCTAGAAACTGCAAGTGGACGTTCCAAGCGCTAAGTGGGCTATAGTGGAAAAAGTTGTATCTTCAAATTAAAATACACAGAAGCATTGTGCAAAACTTCTTTATGTTCTGTACATTCAAGTAAAGGAGGTAAAGCTTACTTTTGATTGAGCAGTTCTGATACATTCTTTCTGTAGAAACTGCAACTGGATATTCCGACCCCTAAGGGGCCAACAGTGGAAAAAGGAATATCTTCAAATAAAAACTGCACAGAAGCATTGTGCGAAACTACTTTCTGTTCTATGCACTCAACTAACCGAGTTGAAGCATACTGTCGATTGAGCAGTTCTGAAACATTCTTTCTGTAGAATCTGCAAGTGGACATTCAGAGAGCTAACGGGCCTACAGTGGAAAAAGGAATATCTTCAAGTAAAAAGTACACAGAAGCATTCTGCGAAACTTCTTTCTGTTCTGTGCATTCAAATAACAGAGTTTAACCTTACGTTTGATTGAGCTGTTCTGAAACACCCTTTCTGTAGTAACTGCAATTGGAGATTCGGAGCACTAAGGGGCATATAGTGGTAAAAGGCATATCTTCATACTAAACTACAAAGAAGCAGTCTGCGAAACTTCTTTCTGTTCTGTGCATTCAACTAACAGTGTTTAACATTAATTTTGATTGAGCTGTTCTTAAACCCTCTTTCTGTAGAAACTGAAAGAGGACACACGGAGCGCTAAAGGGCCTATAGTGGAGAAAGTTATATCTTCAAATAAAAACTACACATTAGCATTGTGCCAAATTACTTTCTGTTCTGTGCGTTCAACAAAGAGCGTTGAACACTACATTTGATTGAGCAGTTCTGAAACTCTCTTTCTGTAGAAAGTGCAAGTCGACATTCGGAGCACTAAGGGGCCTGTACTGGAGAAAGTAACATCTTCAAATAAAAAGTAAACAGAAGCATTCTGCGAAGCTTCTTTCTGTTCTGTGCGTACAACTAACGGAGTTGAAGTTTACTTTGATTCAGCAGCTCTGAAACACTCTTTCTGTAGAAACTGCAAGTGGACATTCCTAGCGCTAAGGGTCCTATAGTGGAAAAAGGAATATCGTCAAATTAAAAACTACACAGAATCATTCTGTGAAACTTCTTTCTGTTCTGTGCATTCAACTAACAGAGTTTAACCTTAATTTTTATTGAGCTGTTCTGAAACACTCTTTCTGTAGAAACTGCAAGTGGACATTGCTAGCGCTAAGTGGCCTATAGTGGAAAAAGATATATCTACATATTAAAACTACACAGAAGCATTGTGCAAAACTTCTTTATGTTCTGTACTTTCAACTAAAGGAGTTAAAGCTTACTTTTGATTTAGCAGTTCGGAAACATTCTTTCTGTAGAAACTGCAAGTGGACATTCGGAGCGCTAAGGGGGCTATAGTGGAAAAAGGAAAATCTTCAAATAAAAACTAGACGGAAGCCTTGTGCGAAAGTACTTTCTGTTCTGTGCATTCAACTAACAGAGTTGAAACCTGCTTTAGATTGAGCAGTTCTGAAACATTCTTTCTGTAGAAACTACAAGTGGACATTCAGAGAGCTAAGGGTCCTACAGTGGCAAAAGTTATATCTTCAAATAAACACTCCACAGAAACATTGTGCGAAACTTCTTTCTGTTCTGTGCACTCAACTAACAGAGTTGAAACATACTGTTGATTGAGCAGTTCTGAAACACTCTTTCTGTAGTAACTGCAATTGGATATTCGGAGCACTAACGGGCATATAGTGGGAAAAGGAATATTTCAAACAAAACTACACAGAAGCAGTCTGCGAAACTTCTTCCTGTTCCGTGCATTCAAGTAACAGTGTTTAACATTAATTTTGATTGAGCTGTTCTGAAACACTCTTTCAGTAGGAACTGCAAGTGGACCTTCCGAGCGCTAGGTGGGCTATAGTGAAAAACCTTGTATCTTCAAATTAAAACTAGACAGAAGCATTGTGCAAAACTTCTTTATGTTCTGTACATTCAAGTAAAGTAGTTAAAGGTTACTTTTGATTGAGCAGTTCTGAAACATTCTTTCTGTGGAAACTGCAAGTGGATATTCGGACCCCTAAAGGGCCAACGGTGGAAAAAGCAATATGTGCAAATAAAAACTACACAGAAGCATTTTGCGAAACTACTTTCTGTTCTGTGCACTCAACTAACAGAGTTAAAGCATACTGCCGATTGAGCAGTTCTGAAACACTCTTTCTGTAGAAACTGCAAGTGGACATTCAGAGAGCTAACAGGCCTAAGTGGAAAAAGGAATATCTTCAAGTAAAAATTACACAGAAGCATTCTGAGAAACTTCTTTCTGTTCTGTGCATTCAAATAACAGAGTTTAACCTTACTTTTGATTGAGCTGTTCTGAAACACTCTTTCTGTAGTAACTGCAATTGGTGATTCGGAGCACTAAGGGGCATATAGTGGAAAAAGGAATATCTTCAAACAAAACTACACAGAAGCAGTCTGCGAAACTTCTTTCTGTTCTGTGCATTGAACTAACAGTGTTTAACATTAATTTGATTGAGCTGTTCTGAAACACTCTTTCTGTAGAAACTGCAAGTGGACATTCGGAGCGCTAAGGGGCCTATAGTGGAAAAAGGGATATCTTCAAATAAAAACTACACAGAAGCATTGTGCCAAATTACTTTCTGTTCTGTGCATTCAAATAAGAGCGTTGAACACTACTTTTTGTTCAGCAGTTCTGAAACTCTCTTTCTGTAGAAAGTGCAAGTCGACAGTCGGAGCACTAAGGGGCCTGTACTGGAGAAAGTAACATCTTCAAATAAAAAGTAAATAGAAGCATTCTGCGAAACTTCTTTCTGTTCTGTGCATTCAACTAATGGAGTTGAAGTTTACCTTTGATTCAGCAGCTCTGAAACACTCTTTCTGTAGAAACTGCAAGTTTACATTCCGAGCGCTAAGGGGCCTAGAGTGGAAAAAGATATATCTACAAATTAAAACTACACAGAAGCATTGTGCAAAACTTCTTTATGTTCTGTACTTTCAACTAAAGGAGTTAAAGCTTACTTTTGATTTAGCAGTTCGGAAACATTCTTTCTGTAGAAACTGCAACTGGATATTCGGACCCCTAAGGGGCCAACAGTGGAAAAAGGAATATCTTCAAATAAAAACTGCACAGAAGTATTGTGCGAAACTACTTTCTGTTCTATGCACTCAACTAACCGAGTTGAAGCATACTGTCGATTGAGCGGTACTGAAACACTCTTTCTGTAGAAACTGCAAGTGGACATTCAGAGAGCAAACGGGCCTACAGTGGAAAAAGGAATATCTTCAAGTAAAAAGTACAAAGAAGCATTCTGCGAAACTTCTTTCTGTTCTGTGCATTCAAATAACAGAGTTTAACCTTACTTTTGATTCAGCTGTTCTGAAACACTCTTTCTGTCATAACTGCAGCTGGAGATTCGGAGCGCCAAGAGGCCTATAGTTGAAAAAGGAATATCTTCAAACTAAACTACACAGAAGCAGTCTGCGAAACTTCTTTCTGTTCTGTGCATTCAACTAACAGAGTTTAACCTTAATTTTGATTGAGCTGTTCTGAAACACTCTTTCTGTAGAAACTGCAAGTGGACATTCAGAGCGCTAAGGGGCCTATAGTGGAAAAAGGGATATCTTCAAATAAAAACTACACAGAAGCATTGTGTCAAATTACTTTCTGTTCTGTGCATTCAAATAAGAGCATTGAACACTACTTTTTATTGAGCAGTTCTGAAACTCTCTTTCTGTAGAAAGTGCAAGTCGACAGTCGGAGCACTAAGGGGCCTGTAATGGAGAAAGTAACATCTTCAAATAAAAAGTAAACAGAAGCATTCTGCGAAACATCTTTCTGTTCTGTGCATTCAACTAACGGAGTTGAAGTTTACCTTTGATTCAGCAGCTCTGAAACACTCTTTCTGTAGAAACTGCAAGTGGACATTCCTAGCGCTAAGGGGCCTAGAGTGGAAAAAGGAATATCCTCAAATTAAAAACTACACAGATTCATTCTGTGAAACTTCTTTCTGTTCTGTGCATTCAACTAACGGAGTTGAAGTATACATTTGATTCAGCAGCTCTGAAACACTCTTTCTGTAGAAACTGCAAGTGGACATTCTGAGCGCTAAGGGGCCTAGAGTGGAAAAAGATATATCTACAAATTAAAACTACACAGAAGCATTGTGCAAAACTTCTTTATGTTCTGTACTTTCAACTAAAGGAGTTAAAGCTTATTTTTGATTTAGCAGTTCGGAAACATTCTTTCTGTAGAAACTGCAAGTGGACATTCGGAGCGCTAAGGGGGCTATAGTGGAAAAAGGAAAATCTTCAAATAAAAACTACACGGAAGCCTTGTGCGAAACTACTTTCTGTTCTGTGCATTCAACTAACAGAGTTGAAACCTGCTTTAGATTGAGCAGTTCTGAAACATTCTTTCTGTAGAAACTACAAGTGGACATTCAGAGAGCTAAGGGTCCTACAGTGGCAAAAGTTATATCTTCAAATAAACACTACACAGAAACATTGTGCGAAACTTCTTTCTGTTCCGTGCACTTAACTAACAGAGTTGAAACATACTGTTGATTGAGCAGTTCTGAAACACTCTTTCTGTGGCAACTGCATGTGGACATTCGTGGAGCAAAGGGGCATATAGTGGAAAAAGGAGAATCTTCCAATAAAAACTACACAGCAGCATTCTGCGAAACTTCTTTCTGTTCTGTGCATTCAATTAACAGAATTGAACCTTACATTTGATTCAGCAGTTTTGAAACGCTCTTTCTGTAGAAACTGCAATGGACATTCGGAGCGCTAAGGGGCCTATAGTGGAAAAAGGAATATCCTCAAATAAATACTACATAGAAGCATTCTTTGAAACTTCATTCTGTTCTGTGCATTCAACTAACAGAGTTTAACCTTACATTT
The DNA here is from genome assembly GCF_028878055.3 of Symphalangus syndactylus. Taxonomy (NCBI): domain Eukaryota; kingdom Metazoa; phylum Chordata; class Mammalia; order Primates; family Hylobatidae; genus Symphalangus; species Symphalangus syndactylus. The sequence goes on from NC_072440.2 coordinate 51,329,156, forward strand.
GATTGAGCTGTTCTGAAACACACTTTCTGTCGTAACTGCAGCTGGAGAGTCAGAGGGCCAAGAGGCCTATAGTGGAAAAAGGAATATCTTCAAATAAAACTACACAGAAGCATTCTGCGAAGCTTCTTTCTGTTCTGTGCATTCAACTAACAGAGTTTAACCTTAATTTTGATTGAGCTGTTCTGAAACACTCCTTCTGTAGAAACTGCAAGTGGACCTTCCAAGCGCTAAGTGGGCTATAGTGGAAAAAGATGTATCTTCAAATTACAAGTACACAGAAGCATTGTGCAAAACTTCTTTAAGTTCTGTACATTCAAGTAAAGGAGTTAAAGCTTACTTTTGATTGAGCAGTTCTGAAACATTCTTTCTGTAGAAACTGCAACTGGATATTCGGACCCCTAAGGGGCCAACAGTGGAAAAAGGAATATCTTCAAATAAAAACTGCACAGAAGCATTGTGCGAAACTACTTTCTGTTCTATGCACTCAACTAACCGAGTTGAAGCATACTGTCGACTGAGCGGTTCTGAAACACTCTTTCTGTAGAAACTGCAAGTGGACATTCAGAGAGCTAACGGGCCTACAGTGGAAAAAGGAATATCTTCAAGTAAAAATTACACAGAAGCATTCTGCGAAACTTCTTTCTGTTCTGTGCATTCAAATAACAGAGTTTAACCTTACTTTTGATTGAGCTGTTCTGAAACACTCTTTCTGTAGTAAGTGCAATTGGAGATTCGGAGCACTAAGGGGCATATAGTGGAAAAAGGAATATCTTCAAACTAAACTACACAGAAGCAGCCTGCGAAACTTCTTTCTGTTCTGTGCATTCAACTAACAGTGTTTAACATTAATTTTGATTGAGCTGTTCTGAAACACTCTTTCTGTAGAAACTGCAAGTGGACATTAGGAGCGCTAAGGGGCCTATAGTGGAAAAGGGATAAATTCAAATAAAAACTACGCAGAAGCATTGTGTCAAATTACTTTCTGTTCTGTGCATTCAAATAAGAGCATTGAACACTACTTTTTATTGAGCAGTTCTGAAACTCTCTTTCTGTAGAAAGTGCAAGTCGACAGTCGGAGCACTAAGGGGCCTGTAATGGAGAAAGTAACATCTTCAAACAAAAAGTAAACAGAAGCATTCTGCGAAACTTCTTCCTGTTCTGTGCATTCAACTAACGGAGTTGAAGTTTACCTTTGATTCAGCAGCTCTGAAACACTCTTTCTGTAGAAACTGCAAGTGGACATTCAGAGAGCTAACAGGCCTAAGTGGAAAAAGGAATATCTTCAAGTAAAAATTACACAGAAGCATTCTGAGAAACTTCTTTCTGTTCTGTGCATTCAAATAACAGAGTTTAACCTTACTTTTGATTGAGCTGTTCTGAAACACTCTTTCTGTAGTAACTGCAATTGGTGATTCGGAGCACTAAGGGGCATATAGTGGAAAAAGGAATATCTTCAAACAAAACTACACAGAAGCAGTCTGCGAAACTTCTTTCTGTTCTGTGCATTGAACTAACAGTGTTTAACATTAATTTGATTGAGCTGTTCTGAAACACTCTTTCTGTAGAAACTGCAAGTGGACATTCGGAGCGCTAAGGGGCCTATAGTGGAAAAAGGGATATCTTCAAATAAAAACTACACAGAAGCATTGTGCCAAATTACTTTCTGTTCTGTGCATTCAAATAAGAGCGTTGAACACTACTTTTTGTTCAGCAGTTCTGAAACTCTCTTTCTGTAGAAAGTGCAAGTCGACAGTCGGAGCACTAAGGGGCCTGTACTGGAGAAAGTAACATCTTCAAATAAAAAGTAAATAGAAGCATTCTGCGAAACTTCTTTCTGTTCTGTGCATTCAACTAATGGAGATGAAGTTTACCTTTGATTCAGCAGCTCTGAAACACTCTTTCTGTAGAAACTGCAAGTGGACATTCCGAGCGCTAAGGGGCCTAGAGTGGAAAAAGATATATCTACAAATTAAAACTACACAGAAGCATTGTGCAAAACTTCTTTATGTTCTGTACTTTCAACTAAAGGAGTTAAAGCTTACTTTTGATTTAGCAGTTCGGAAACATTCTTTCTGTAGAAACTGCAACTGGATATTCCGACCCCTAAGGGGCCAACAGTGGAAAAAGGAATATCTTCAAATAAAAACTGCACAGAAGTATTGTGCGAAACTACTTTCTGTTCTATGCACTCCACTAACCGAGTTGAAGCATACTGTCGATTGAGCGGTACTGAAACACTCTTTCTGTAGAAACTGCAAGTGGACATTCAGAGAGCAAACGGGCCTACAGTGGAAAAAGGAATATCTTCAAGTAAAAAGTACAAAGAAGCATTCTGCGAAACTTCTTTCTGTTCTGTGCATTCAAATGACAGAGTTTAACCTTACTTTTGATTCAGCTGTTCTGAAACACTCTTTCTGTCATAACTGCAGCTGGAGATTCGGAGCGCCAAGAGGCCTATAGTTGAAAAAGGAATATCTTCAAACTAAACTACACAGAAGCAGTCTGCGAAACTTCTTTCTGTTCTGTGCATTCAACTAACAGAGTTTAACCTTAATTTTGATTGAGCTGTTCTGAAACACTCTTTCTGTAGAAACTGCAAGTGGACATTCAGAGCGCTAAGGGGCCTATAGTGGAAAAAGGGATATCTTCAAATAAAAACTACACAGAAGCATTGTGTCAAATTACTTTCTGTTCTGTGCATTCAAATAAGAGCATTGAACACTACTTTTTATTGAGCAGTTCTGAAACTCTCTTTCTGTAGAAAGTGCAAGTCGACAGTCGGAGCACTAAGGGGCCTGTAATGGAGAAAGTAACATCTTCAAATAAAAAGTAAACAGAAGCATTCTGCGAAACATCTTTCTGTTCTGTGCATTCAACTAACGGAGTTGAAGTTTACCTTTGATTCAGCAGCTCTGAAACACTCTTTCTGTAGAAACTGCAAGTGGACATTCCTAGCGCTAAGGGGCCTAGAGTGGAAAAAGGAATATCCTCAAATTAAAAACTACACAGATTCATTCTGTGAAACTTCTTTCTGTTCTGTGCATTCAACTAATGGAGTTGAAGTATACCTTTGATTCAGCAGCTCTGAAACACTCTTTCTGTAGAAACTGCAAGTGGACATTCTGAGCGCTAAGGGGCCTAGAGTGGAAAAAGATATATCTACAAATTAAAACTACACAGAAGCATTGTGCAAAATTTCTTTATGTTCTGTACTTTCAACTAAAGGAGTTAAAGCTTATTTTTGATTTAGCAGTTCGGAAACATTCTTTCTGTAGAAACTGCAAGTGGACATTCGGAGCGCTAAGGGGGCTATAGTGGAAAAAGGAAAATCTTCAAATAAAAACTACACGGAAGCCTTGTGCGAAACTACTTTCTGTTCTGTGCATTCAACTAACAGAGTTGAAACCTGCTTTAGATTGAGCAGTTCTGAAACATTCTTTCTGTAGAAACTACAAGTGGACATTCAGAGAGCTAAGGGTCCTACAGTGGCAAAAGTTATATCTTCAAATAAACACTACACAGAAACATTGTGCGAAACTTCTTTCTGTTCCGTGCACTTAACTAACAGAGTTGAAACATACTGTTGATTGAGCAGTTCTGAAACACTCTTTCTGTGGCAACTGCATGTGGACATTCGTGGAGCAAAGGGGCATATAGTGGAAAAAGGAGAATCTTCCAATAAAAACTACACAGCAGCATTCTGCGAAACTTCTTTCTGTTCTGTGCATTCAATTAACAGAATTGAACCTTACATTTGATTCAGCAGTTTTGAAACGCTCTTTCTGTAGAAACTGCAATGGACATTCGGAGCGCTAAGGGGCCTATAGTGGAAAAAGGAATATCCTCAAATAAATACTACATAGAAGCATTCTTTGAAACTTCATTCTGTTCTGTGCATTCAACTAACAGAGTTTAACCTTACATTTGATTGAGCTGTTCTGAAACACACTTTCTGTCGTAACTGCAGCTGGAGAGTCAGAGGGCCAAGAGGCCTATAGTGGAAAAAGGAATATCTTCAAATAAAACTACACAGAAGCATTCTGCGAAGCTTCTTTCTGTTCTGTGCATTCAACTAACAGAGTTTAACCTTAATTTTGATTGAGCTGTTCTGAAACACTCCTTCTGTAGAAACTGCAAGTGGACCTTCCAAGCGCTAAGTGGGCTATAGTGGAAAAAGATGTATCTTCAAATTACAAGTACACAGAAGCATTGTGCAAAACTTCTTTAAGGTCTGTACATTCAAGTAAAGGAGTTAAAGCTTACTTTTGATTGAGCAGTTCTGAAACATTCTTTCTGTAGAAACTGCAACTGGATATTCGGACCCCTAAGGGGCCAACAGTGGAAAAAGGAATATCTTCAAATAAAAACTGCACAGAAGCATTGTGCGAAACTACTTTCTGTTCTATGCACTCAACTAACCGAGTTGAAGCATACTGTCGACTGAGCGGTTCTGAAACACTCTTTCTGTAGAAACTGCAAGTGGACATTCAGAGAGCTAACGGGCCTACAGTGGAAAAAGGAATATCTTCAAGTAAAAACTACACAGAAGCATTCTGCGAAACTTCTTTCTGTTCTGTGCATTCAAATAACAGAGTTTAACCTTACTTTTGATTGAGCTGTTCTGAAACACTCTTTCTGTAGTAAGTGCAATTGGAGATTCGGAGCACTAAGGGGCATATAGTGGAAAAAGGAATATCTTCAAACTAAACTACACAGAAGCAGCCTGCGAAACTTCTTTCTGTTCTGTGCATTCAACTAACAGTGTTTAACATTAATTTTGATTGAGCTGTTCTGAAACACTCTTTCTGTAGAAACTGCAAGTGGACATTAGGAGCGCTAAGGGGCCTATAGTGGAAAAGGGATAAATTTAAATAAAAACTACACAGAAGCATTGTGTCAAATTACTTTCTGTTCTGTGCATTCAAATAAGAGCATTGAACACTACTTTTTATTGAGCAGTTCTGAAACTCTCTTTCTGTAGCAAGTGCAAGTCGACAGTCGGAGCACTAAGGGGCCTGTAATGGAGAAAGTAACATCTTCAAACAAAAAGTAAACAGAAGCATTCTGCGAAACTTCTTCCTGTTCTGTGCATTCAACTAACGGAGTTGAAGTTTACCTTTGATTCAGCAGCTCTGAAACACTCTTTCTGTAGAAACTGCAAGTGGACATTCAGAGAGCTAACAGGCCTAAGTGGAAAAAGGAATATCTTCAAGTAAAAATTACACAGAAGCATTCTGAGAAACTTCTTTCTGTTCTGTGCATTCAAATAACAGAGTTTAACCTTACTTTTGATTGAGCTGTTCTGAAACACTCTTTCTGTAGTAACTGCAATTGGTGATTCGGAGCACTAAGGGGCATATAGTGGAAAAAGGAATATCTTCAAACAAAACTACACAGAAGCAGTCTGCGAAACTTCTTTCTGTTCTGTGCATTGAACTAACAGTGTTTAACATTAATTTGATTGAGCTGTTCTGAAACACTCTTTCTGTAGAAACTGCAAGTGGACATTCGGAGCGCTAAGGGGCCTATAGTGGAAAAAGGGATATCTTCAAATAAAAACTACACAGAAGCATTGTGCCAAATTACTTTCTGTTCTGTGCATTCAAATAAGAGCGTTGAACACTACTTTTTGTTCAGCAGTTCTGAAACTCTCTTTCTGTAGAAAGTGCAAGTCGACAGTCGGAGCACTAAGGGGCCTGTACTGGAGAAAGTAACATCTTCAAATAAAAAGTAAATAGAAGCATTCTGCGAAACTTCTTTCTGTTCTGTGCATTCAACTAATGGAGATGAAGTTTACCTTTGATTCAGCAGCTCTGAAACACTCTTTCTGTAGAAACTGCAAGTGGACATTCGGAGCGCTAAGGGGCCTAGAGTGGAAAAAGATATATCTACAAATTAAAACTACACAGAAGCATTGTGCAAAACTTCTTTATGTTCTGTACTTTCAACTAAAGGAGTTAAAGCTTACTTTTGATTTAGCAGTTCGGAAACATTCTTTCTGTAGAAACTGCAACTGGATATTCGGACCCCTAAGGGGCCAACAGTGGAAAAAGGAATATCTTCAAATAAAAACTGCACAGAAGTATTGTGCGAAACTACTTTCTGTTCTATGCACTCCACTAACCGAGTTGAAGCATACTGTCGATTGAGCGGTACTGAAACACTCTTTCTGTAGAAACTGCAAGAGGACATTCAGAGAGCAAACGGGCCTACAGTGGAAAAAGGAATATCTTCAAGTAAAAAGTACAAAGAAGCATTCTGCGAAACTTCTTTCTGTTCTGTGCATTCAAATAACAGAGTTTAACCTTACTTTTGATTGAGCTGTTCTGAAACACTCTTTCTGTCATAACTGCAGCTGGAGATTCGGAGCGCCAAGAGGCATATAGTTGAAAAAGGAATATCTTCAAACTAAACTACACAGAAGCAGTCTGCGAAACTTCTTTCTGTTCTGTGCATTCAACTAACAGAGTTTAACCTTAATTTTGATTGAGCTGTTCTGAAACACTCTTTCTGTAGAAACTGCAAGTGGACATTCGGAGCGCTAAGGGGCCTATAGTGGAAAAAGGGATATCTTCAAATAAAAACTACACAGAAGCATTGTGTCAAATTACTTTCTGTTCTGTGCATTCAAATAAGAGCATTGAACACTACTTTTTATTGAGCAGTTCTGAAACTCTCTTTCTGTAGAAAGTGCAAGTCGACAGTCGGAGCACTAAGGGGCCTGTAATGGAGAAAGTAACATCTTCAAATAAAAAGTAAACAGAAGCATTCTGCGAAACTTCTTTCTGTTCTGTGCATTCAACTAACGGAGTTGAAGTTTACCTTTGATTCAGCAGCTCTGAAACACTCTTTCTGTAGAAACTGCAAGTGGACATTCCTAGCGCTAAGGGGCCTAGAGTGGAAAAAGGAATATCCTCAAATTAAAAACTACACAGATTCATTCTGTGAAACTTCTTTCTGTTCTGTGCATTCAACTAACGGAGTTGAAGTATACCTTTGATTCAGCAGCTCTGAAACACTCTTTCTGTAGAAACTGCAAGTGGACATTCTGAGCGCTAAGGGGCCTAGAGTGGAAAAAGATATATCTACAAATTAAAACTACACAGAAGCATTGTGCAAAACTTCTTTATGTTCTGTACTTTCAACTAAAGGAGTTAAAGCTTACTTTTGATTTAGCAGTTCGGAAACATTCTTTCTGTAGAAACTGCAAGTGGACATTCGGAGCGCTAAGGGGGCTATAGTGGAAAAAGGAAAATCTTCAAATAAAAACTACACGGAAGCCTTGTGCGAAACTACTTTCTGTTCTGTGCATTCAACTAACAGAGTTGAAACCTGCTTTAGATTGAGCAGTTCTGAAACATTCTTTCTGTAGAAACTACAAGTGGACATTCAGAGAGCTAAGGGTCCTACAGTGGCAAAAGTTATATCTTCAAATAAACACTACACAGAAACATTGTGCGAAACTTCTTTCTGTTCCGTGCACTTAACTAACAGAGTTGAAACATACTGTTGATTGAGCAGTTCTGAAACACTCTTTCTGTGGCAACTGCATGTGGACATTCGTGGAGCCAAGGGGCATATAGTGGAAAAAGGAGAATCTTCCAGTAAAAACTACACAGCAGCATTCTGCGAAACTTCTTTCTGTTCTGTGCATTCAATTAACAGAATTGAACCTTACATTTGATTCAGCAGTTTTGAAACGCTCTTTCTGTAGAAACTGCAATGGACATTCGGAGCGCTAAGGGGCCTATAGTGGAAAAAGGAATATCCTCAAATAAATACTACATAGAAGCATTCTTTGAAACTTCTTTCTGTTCTGTGCATTCAACTAACAGAGTTTAACCTTACATTTGATTGAGCTGTTCTGAAACACACTTTCTGTCGTAACTGCAGCTGGAGAGTCAGAGGGCCAAGAGGCCTATAGTGGAAAAAGGAATATCTTCAAATAAAACTACACAGAAGCATTCTGCGAAGCTTCTTTCTGTTCTGTGCATTCAACTAACAGAGTTTAACCTTAATTTTGATTGAGCTGTTCTGAAACACTCCTTCTGTAGAAACTGCAAGTGGACCTTCCAAGCGCTAAGTGGGCTATAGTGGAAAAAGATGTATCTTCAAATTACAAGTACACAGAAGCATTGTGCAAAACTTCTTTAAGTTCTGTACATTCAAGTAAAGGAGTTAAAGCTTACTTTTGATTGAGCAGTTCTGAAACATTCTTTCTGTAGAAACTGCAACTGGATATTCGGACCCCTAAGGGGCCAACAGTGGAAAAAGGAATATCTTCAAATAAAAACTGCACAGAAGCATTGTGCGAAACTACTTTCTGTTCTATGCACTCAACTAACCGAGTTGAAGCATACTGTCGACTGAGCGGTTCTGAAACACTCTTTCTGTAGAAACTGCAAGTGGACATTCAGAGAGCTAACGGGCCTACAGTGGAAAAAGGAATATCTTCAAGTAAAAATTACACAGAAGCATTCTGCGAAACTTCTTTCTGTTCTGTGCATTCAAATAACAGAGTTTAACCTTACTTTTGATTGAGCTGTTCTGAATCACTCTTTCTGTAGTAAGTGCAATTGGAGATTCGTAGCACTAAGGGGCATATAGTGGAAAAAGGAATATCTTCAAACTAAACTACACAGAAGCAGCCTGCGAAACTTCTTTCTGTTCTGTGCATTCAACTAACAGTGTTTAACATTAATTTTGATTGAGCTGTTCTGAAACACTCTTTCTGTAGAAACTGCAAGTGGACATTAGGAGCGCTAAGGGGCCTATAGTGGAAAAAGGGATTAATTCAAATAAAAACTACACAGAAGCATTGTGTCAAATTACTTTCTGTTCTGTGCATTCAAATAAGAGCATTGAACACTACTTTTTATTGAGCAGTTCTGAAACTCTCATTCTGTAGAAAGTGCAAGTCGACAGTCGGAGCACTAAGGGGCCTGTAATGGAGAAAGTAACATCTTCAAACAAAAAGTAAACAGAAGCATTCTGCGAAACTTCTTTCTGTTCTGTGCACTTAACTCACAGAGTTGAAGCATACTGCCGATTGAGCAGTACTGAAACACTCTTTCTGTAGAAACTGCAAGTGGGCATTCAGAGAGCTAACGGGCCTACAGTGGAAAAAGCATTATCTTCAAGGAAAAAGTATACAGAAGCATTCTGAGAAACTTCTTTCTGTTCTGTGCATTCAAATAACAGAGTTTAATCTTACTTTTGGTTGAGCTGTTCTGAAACACTCTTTCTGTAGTAACTGCAATTGGAGATTCGGAGCACTAAGGGGCATATAGTGGAAAAAGGAATATCTTCAAACAAAACTACACAGAAGCAGTCTGCGAAACTTCTTTCTGTTCCGTGCATTCAAATAACAGTGTTTAACATTAATTTTGATTGAGCTGTTCTGAAACACTCTTTCTGTAGAAACTGCAAGTGGACATTCGGAGCGCTAAGGGGCTTATAGTGGAAAAAGGGATATCTTCAAATAAAAACTACACAGAAGCATTGTGCCAAATTACTTTCTGTTCTGTGCATTCAACTAAGAGCGTTGAACACTACTTTTGATTGAACAGTTCTGAAACTGTCTTTCTGTAGATAGTGCAATCCACATTCGGAGCACTAAGGAGCCTGTTCTGGAGAAAGTAACATCTTCAAATAAAAAGTAAACAGAAGCATTCTGCGAAACGTCTTTCTGTTCGGTGCATTTAACTAACAGAGTTGAAGTTTACCTTTGGTTCAGCAGCTCTGAAACACTCTTTCTGTAGAAACTGCATGTGAACATTCCTAGCGCTAAGGGGCCCATAGTGGAAAAAGGAACATCCTCAAATAAAAACTACACAGAATCATTCTGTGAAACTACATTCTGTTCCGTGCATTCAACTAACAGAGTTTAAACTTAATTTTGATTGAACTCTTGTGAAACACTCTTTCTGTAGAAACTGCAAGTGGACATTCGGAGCGCTAAGTGGCCTATAGTGGAAAAAGGTATATCTACAAATTAAAACTACACAGAAGCATTGTGCAAAACTTCTTTATGTTCTGTACATTCAACTAAATGAGTTAAAGCGTACATTTGATTTAGCAGTTCAGAAACATTCTTTCTGTAGAAACTGCAAGTGGACATTCCTAGCGCTAAGGGGCCTAGTGTGGAAAAAGGAATATCCTCAAATTAAAAACTACACAGAATCATTCTGTGAAACTTCTTTCTGTTCTGTGCATTCAACTAACGGAGTTGAAGTATACCTTTGATTCAGCAGCTCTGAAACACTTTTTCTGTAGAAACTGCAAGTGGACATTCCGAGCGCTAAGGGGCCTAGAGTGGAAAAAGATATATCTACAAATTAAAACTACACAGAAGCATTGTGCAAAACTTCTTTATGTTCTGTACATTCAACTAAAGGAGTTAAAGATTACTTTTGATTTAGCAGTTCGGAATCATCCTTTCTGTAGAAACTGCAAGTGGACATTCGGAGCGCTAAGGGGGCTCTAGTGGAAAAAGGAAAATCTTCAAATAAAAACTACACGGAAGCATTGTGCGAAACTACTTTCTGTTCTGTGCATTCAACTAACAGATTTGAAACCTACTTTAGATTGAGCAGTTCTGAAACATTCTTTCTGTAGAAACTACAAGTGCACATTCAGAGAGCTAAGGGTCCTACAGTGGCAAAAGGTATATCTTCAAATAAAAACTACACCGAAACATTGTGTGAAACTTCCTTCTGTTCTGTGCACTCAACTAACAGAGTTGAAACACACTGTTGATTGAGCAGTTCTGAAACACTCTTTCTGTGGCAACTGCATGTGGACATTCGTAGAGCAAAGGGGCATATAGTGGAAAAAGGAGAATCTTCCAATAAAAACTACACAGCAGCATTCTGTGAAACTTCTTTTTGTTCTGTGCATTCAATTAACAGAGTTGAACCTTACTTTTGATTGAGCAGTTCTGAAACGCTCTTTCTGTAGAAACTGAAATTGGACATTCAGAGCGCTAAGGGGCCTATAGTGGAAAAAGGAATATCCTCAAATAAATACTACACAGAAGCATTCTGTGAAACTTCTTTCTCTTCTGTGCATTCAACTAACAGAGTTTAACCTTACATTTGATTGAGCTCTTCTGAAACACTCTTTCTGTCGTAACTGCAACTGGAGAGTCAGAGTGCCAAGAGGCCTATAGTTAAAAAAGGAATATCTTCAAATAAAACCACACACAAGCATTCTGCGAAGCTTCTTTCTGTTCTGTGCATTCAACTAACAGAGTTTAACCTTAATTTTGATTGAGCTGTCCTGAAACGCCCTTTCTGTAGAAACTGCAAGTGGACCTTCCAAGCGCTAAGTGGGCTATAGTGGAAAAAGCTGTATCTTCAAATTACAAGTACAAAGAAGCATTGTGCAAAACTTCTTTATGTTCTGTACATTGAAGTAAAGGAGTTAAAGCTTACTTTTGATTGAGCAGTTCTGAAACATTCTTTCTGTAGAAACTGCAACTGGATATTCGGACCCCTAAGGGGCCAACAGTGGAAAAAGGAATATCTTCAAATAAAAACTGCACAGAAGCATTGTGCGAAACTACTTTCTGTTCTATGCACTCAACTAACCGAGTTGAAGCATACTGTCGACTGAGCGGTTCTGAAACACTCTTTCTGTAGAAACTGCAAGTGGACATTCAGAGAGCTAACGGGCCTACAGTGGAAAAAGGAATATCTTCAAGTAAAAATTACACAGAAGCATTCTGCGAAACTTCTTTCAGTTCTGTGTATTCAAATAACAGAGTTTAACCTTACTTTTGATTGAGCTGTTCTGAAACACTCTTTCTGTAGTAACTGCAATTGGTGATTCGGAGCCCTAAGGGGCATATAGTGCAAAAAGGATTATCTTGAAACAAAACTACACAGAAGCAGTCTGTGAAACTTCTTTCTGTTCTGTGCATTCAACAAACAGTGTTTAACATTAATTTTGATTGAGCTGTTCTGAAACACTCTTTCTGTAGAAACTGCAAGTGGACATTCGGAGCGCTAAGGGACCTATAGCGGAAAAAGGGATATCTTCAAATAAAAACTACACAGAAGCCTTGTGCCAAATTACTTTCTGTTCTGTGCATTCAAATAAGAGCGTTCAACACTACTTTTTATTCAGCAGTTCTGAAACTCTCTTTCTGTAGAAAGTGCAAGTCGACAGTCGGAGCACTAAGGGGCCTGTAATGGAGAAAGTAACACCTTCAAATAAAAAGTAAACAGAAGCATTCTGCGAAACTTCTTTCTGTTCTGTGCATTCAACTAACGGAGTTGATGTTTACCTTTGATTCAGCAGCTCTGAAACCCTCTTTCTGTAGAAACTGCAAGTGGACATTCCTAGCGCTAAGGGGCCTAGAGTGGAAAAAGGAATATCCTCAAATTAAAAACTACACAGAATCATTCTGTGAAACTTCTTTCTGTTCTGTGCATTCAAGTAACGGAGTTGAAGTATAGCTTTGATTCAGCAGCTCTGAAACACTCTTTCTGTAGAAACTGCAAGTGGACATTCCGAGCGCTAAGGGGCCTAGAGTGGAAAAAGATATATCTACAAATTAAAACTACACAGAAGCATTGTGCAAAACTTCTTTATGTTCTGTACATTCAACTAAAGGAGTTAAAGCTTACTTTTGATTTATCAGTTCGGAAACATTCTTTCTGTAGAAACTGCAAGTGGACATTCTGAGCGCTAAGGGGGCTCTAGTGGAAAAAGGAAAATCTTCAAATAAAAAGTACACGGAAGCATTGTGCGAAACTGCTTTCTGTTCTGTGCATTCAACTAACAGAGTTGAAACCTACTTTAGATTGAGCAGTTCTGAAACATTCTTTCTGTAGAAACTACAAGTGGACATTCAGAGAGCTAAGGGTCCTACAGTGGCAAAAGGTATATCTTCAAATAAAAACTACACAGAAACATTGTGCGAAACTTCTTTCTGTTTTGTGCACTCAACTAACAGATTTGAAACATACTGTTGATTGAGCAGTTCTGAAACACTCTTTCTGTGGCAACTGCATGTGGACATTCGTAGAGCAAAGGGGCATATAGTGGAAAAAGGAGAATCTTAGAAAAAAAACTACACAGCAGCATTATGTGAAACTTCTTTCTGTTCTGTGCATTCAATTAACAGAGTTGAACATTACTTTTGATTCAGCAGTTCTGAAACGCTCTTTCTGTAGAAACTGAAAGTGGACACTCGGAGCCCTAATGGGCCTATAGTGGAAAAAGGAATATCCTCAAATATATACTACACAGAAGCATTCTGTGAAACTTCTTTCTCTTCTGTGCATTCAACTAACAGAGTTTAACTTTACATTTGATTGAGCTCTTCTGAAATACTCTTTCTGTCATAACTGCACCTGGAGAGTAAGAGCGCCAAGAGGCCTATAGTTAAAAAAGGAATATCTTCAAATAAATCTGCACACAAGCATTCTGTGAAGCTTCTTTCTGTTCTGTGCATTCAACTAACAGAGTTTAACCTTAATTTTGATTGAGCTGTCCTGAAACACTCTTTCTGTAGAAACTGCAAGTGGACCTTCCAAGCGCTAACTGGGCTATAGTGGAAAAAGTTGTATCTTCAAATTAAAAGTACACAGAAGCATTGTGCAAAACTTCTTTATGTTCTGTACATTCAAGTAAAGGAGTTAAAGTTTACTTTTGATTGAGCAGTTCTGAAACCTTCTTTCTGTAGAAACTGCAACTGGATATTCGGACCCCTAAGGGGCCAACAGTGGAAAAAGGAATATCTTCAAATAAAAACTGCACAGAAGTATTGTGCGAAACTACTTTCTGTTCTATGCACTCAACTAACCGAGTTGAAGCATACTGTCCATTGAGCGGTTCTGAAACACTCTTTCTGTAGAAACTGAAGGGGACATTCAGAGAGCAAACGGGCCTACAGTGGAAAAAGGAATATCTTCAAGTAAAAAGTACACAGAAGCATTCTGCGAAACTTCTTTCTGTTCTGTGCATTCAAATAACAGAGTTTAACCTTACTTTTGATTGAGCTGTTCTGAAACACTCTTTCTGTAGTAACTGCAATTGGAGATTCGGAGCACTAAGGGGCATATTGTGGAAAAAGGAATATCTTCAAACTAAACTACACAGAAGCAGCCTGCAAAACTTCTTTCTGTTCTGTGCATTCAACTAACAGTGTTTAATATTAATTTTGATTGAGCTGTTCTGAAACACTCTTTCTGTAGAAACTGCAAGTGGACATTCGGAGCGCTAAGGGGCTTATAGTGGAAAAAGGGATATCTTCAAATAAAAACTACACAGAAGCATTGTGTCAAATTACTTTCTGTTCTGTGCATTCAAATAAGAGCATTGAACACTACTTTTTATTGAGCAGTTCTGAAACTCTCTTTCTGTAGAAAGTGCAAGTCGACAGTCGGAGCACTAAGGGGCCTGTAATGCAGAAAGTAACATCTTCAAATAAAAAGTAAACAGAAGCATTCTGCGAAACTTCTTTCTGTTCTGTGCATTCAACTAACGGAGTTGAAGTTTACCTTTGATTCAGCAGCTCTGAAACACTCTTCCTGTAGAAACTGCAAGTGGACATTCCTAGTGCTAAGTGGCCTAGAGTGGAAAAAGGAATATCCTCAAATTAAAAACTACACAGATTCATTCTGTGAAACTTCTTTCTGTTCTGTGCATTCAACTAACGGAGTTGAAGTATACCTTTGATTCAGCAGCTCTGAAACACTCTTTCTGTAGAAACTGCAAGTGGACATTCTGAACGCTAAGGGGCCTAGAGTGGAAAAAGATATATCTACAAATTAAAACTACACAGAAGCATTGTGCAAAACTTCTTTATGTTCTGTACTTTCAACTAAAGGAGTTAAAGCTTACTTTTGATTTAGCAGTTCGGAAACATTCTTTCTGTAGAAACTGCAAGTGGACATTCGGAGCGCTAAAGGGGCTATAGTGGAAAAAGGAAAACCTTCAAATAAAAATTACACGGAAGCCTTGTGCGAAAGTACTTTCTGTTCTGTGCATTCAACTAACAGATTTGAAACCTGCTTTAGATTGAGCAGTTCTGAAACATTCTTTCTGTAGAAACTACAAGTGGACATTCAGAGAGCTAAGGGTCCTACAGTGGCAAAAGGTATATCTTCAAATAAGCACTACACAGAAACACTGTGCGAAACGTCTTTCTGTTCAGTGCATTTAACTAACAGAGGTGAAGTTTACCTTTGATTCATCAGCTCTGAAACACTCTTTCTGTAGAAACTGCATGTGAACATTCCTAGCGCTAAGGGGCCCATAGTGGAAAAAGGAATATCCTCAAATAAAAACTACACAGAATCATTCTGTGAAACTACATTCTGTTCCGTGCATTGAACTAACAGAGTTTAAACGTAATTTTGATTGAACTCTTGTGAAACACTCTTTCTGTAGAAACTGCAATTGGACATTCCGAGCGCTACGTGGCCTATAGTGGAAAAAGGTATATCTGTAAATTAAAACTACACAGAAGCATTGTGCAAAACTTCTTTATGTTCTGTACATTCAACTAAATGAGTTAAAGCGTACATTTGATTTAGCAGTTCAGAAACATTCTTTCTGTAGAAACTGCAAGTGGACATTCCGAGCGCTAAGTGGGCTATTGTGGACAAAGGAACATCTTCAAATAAAAACTACACGGAAGCATTGTGCGAAACTACTTTCTGTTCTGTGCATTCAACTAACAGAGTTGAAACCTACTTTTGATTGAGCAGTTCTGAAACATTCTTTCTCTAGAAACTAGAAGTGGACATTCTGAGAGCTAAGGGGCCTACAATGGTAAAAGGAATATCTTCAAATAAAAGCTACACAGAAGCATTCTGCGAAACTTCTTTCTGTTCTGTGCACTCAACTAACAGAGTTGAAACATACTGTTGATTGAGCAGTTCTGAAACACTCTTTCTGTAGAAACTGCAAGTGGACATTCGTAGAGCAAAGGGGCATATAGTGGAAAAAGGAGAATCTTCCAATAAAAACTACACAGCAGCATTCTGCGAAACTTCTTTCTTTTCTGTGCATTCAATTAACAGAGTTGAACCTTACTTTTGATTGAGGTGTTCTGAAACGCTCTTTCTGTAGAAACTGCAAGTGGACATTCGGAGCGCTAAGGGGCCTATAGTGGAAAAAGGAATATTCTCAAATAAATACTACACAGAAGCATTCTGTGAAACTTCTTTCTCTTCTGTGCATTCAACTAACAGAGTTAAACCTTACATTTGATTGAGCTGTTCTGAAACAGTCTTTCTGTAGTAACTGCAGCTGGAGAGTCAGAGCACCAAGAGGCCTATAGTGGAAAAAGGAATATCTTACAACAAAACTACACAGAAGCAGTCTGCGAAACTTCTTTCTGTTCTGTGCATTCAAGTAACAGTGTTTAACATTAATTTTCATTGAGCTGTTCTGAAACACTCTTTCTGTAGAAACTGAAAGTGGACATACGGAGCGCTAAGCGGCCTATAGTGGAAAAAGGGATATCTTCAAATAAAAACTACACAGAAGCATTGTGCCAAATTACTTTCTGTTCTGCGCATTCAACTAAGAGCATTGAACACTATATTTGATTGAGCAGTTCTGAAACTCTCTTTCTGTAGGAAGTGCAATTCGACATTCGGAGCACTAAGGGGCCTGTACTGGAGAAAGTAATATCTACAAATACAAAGTAAACAGAAGCATTCTGGGAAACTTCTTTCTGTTCTGAGCATTCAACTAACGGAGTTGAAGTTTACCTTTGATTCAGCAGCTCGGAAACACTCTTTCTGTAGAAACTGCAAGTGGACATTCCTAGCGCTAAAGGGCCTATAGTGGAAAAAGGAATATCCTCAAATTAACAACTACACAGAAGCATTCTGCGAAACTTCTTTCTGTTCTGTGCATTCAACTAACGGAGTTGAAGTTTACCTTTGAATCAGCAGCTCTGAAACACTCTTTCTGTAGAAACTGCTAGTGGACATTCCTAGTGCTAAGGGACCTATATTGGAAAAAGGAATATCCTCAAATAAAAACTACACAGAATCATTCTGTGAAACATCATTCTGTTCTGTGCATTCAAGTAACAGAGTTTAACCTTAATTTTGATTGATCTGTTCTGAAACACTCTTTCTGTAGAAACTGCAAGTGGACATTCCGAGCGCTAAGTGGCCTATAGTGGAAAAAATATATGTACAAATTAAAACTACACAAAAGCATTGTGCAAAACTTCTTTATGTTCTGTAGATTCAACTAAAGGAGTTAAAGCTTACTTTTGATTTAGCAGTTTGGAAACATTCTTTCTGTAGAAACTGCAAGTGGACATTCGGAGCGCTAAGTGGGCTATAGTGGACAAAGGAACATCTTCAAATAAAAACTACAGGGAAGCATTATGCGAAACTACATTATGTTCTGTGCATTCAACTAAAAGAGTTGAAACCACCTTTTGATTGAGCAGTTCTGAAACATTCTTTCTCTAGAAACTAGAAATGGACATTCAGAGAGCTAAGGGGCCTACAGTGGCAAAAGGAATATCTTCAAATAAAAACTACGCAGAAGCATTCTGCGAAACTTCTTTCTGTTCTGTGCACTCAACTAACAGAGTTGAAATATACTGTTGTTTGAACAGTTCTGAAACACTCTTTCTGTTGAAACTGCAAGTGGACAATCGTAGAGCAAAGGGGCATAGAGTGGAAAAAGGAGAATCTTCAAATAATAACTACACGGCATCATTCTGCAAAACTTCTTTCTGTTCTGTGCATTCAATTAACAGACTGGAACCTTACTTTTGATTGAGCAGTTCTGAAACGCTGTTTATGTATAAACTGCAAGTGGACATTCGGAGCGCTAAGGGGCCTATAGTGGAAAAGGGAATATCCTCAAATAAATACTACACAGAAGCATTCTGTGAAACTTCTTTCTGTTCTGTGCATTCAACTAACAGAGTTTAACCTTACATTTGATTGACCTGTTCTGAAACACTCTTTCTGTAGTAACTGCAGCTGGAGAGTCAGAGCGCCAAGAGGCCTATAGTGGAAAAAGGAGTATCTTCAAATAAAACTACACAGAAGCATTCTGCGAAGCTTCTTTCTGTTCTGTGCATTCAACTAACAGAGTTTAAACTTAATTTTGATTGAGCTGTTCTGAAACACTCTTTCTGTAGAAACTGCAAGTGGACATTCCGAGCGCTAAGTGGCCTATAGTGGAAAAAGATATATCTACAAATTAAAACTACACAGAAGCATTGTGCAAAACTACTTTATGTTCTGTACATTCAACTAAAGGAGTTAAAGCGTACATTTGATTTAGCAGTTCGGAAACATTCTTTCTGTAGAAACTGCAAGTGGAGATTCCGAGCACTAAGTGGGCTATAGTGGACAAAGGAACATCTTCAAATAAAAACTACACGGAAGCATTGTGCGAAACTACTTTCTGTTCTGTGCATTCAACTAACAGAGTTGAAACCTACTTTTGATTGAGCAGTTCTGAAACATTCTTTCTCTAGAAACTAGAAGTGGACATTCAGAGAGTTAAGGGGCCTACAGTGGCAAAAGGAATATCTTCAAATAAAAACTACACAGAAACATTGTGCGAAACTTCTTTCTGTTCTGTGCACTCAACTAACAGAGTTGAAACATACTGTTGATTGAGTAGTTCTGAAACACTCTTTCTGTAGAAACTGCAAGTGGACATTCGTAGAGCAAAGGGGCATATAGTGGAAAAAGGAGAATCTTCCAATAAAAACTACACAGCAGAATTCTGCGAAACTTCTTTCTGTTCTGTGCATTCAATTAACAGAGTTGAACCTTACTGTTGACTGAGCAGTTCTGAAACGCTCTTTCTGTAGAAACTGCAAGTGGACATTCGGAGCGCTAAGGGGCCTATAGTGGAAAAAGGTATATCTTCAAATAAACACTACACAGAAGCATTCTGTGAAACTTCTTTCTCTTCTGTGCATTCAACTAACAGAGTTTAACCTTACATTTGATGGAGCTGTTCTGAAACACTCTTTCTGTAGTAACTGCCACTGGAGAGTCAGAGCGCCAAGAGGCCTATAGTGGAAAAAGGAATATCTTCCAACAAAACTACACAGAAGCAGTCTGCGAAACTTCTTTCTGTTCTGTGCATTCAACTAACTGAGTTGAAGCTTACCTTTGAGTCAGCAGCTCTGAAACACTCTTTCTGTAGAAACTGCAAGTGGACATTCCTAGCGCTAAGGGACCTATAGTGGAAAAAGGAATATCCTCAAATAAAAACTACACAGAATCATTCTGTGAAACATCGTTCTGTTCTGTGCATTCAACTAACAGGGTTTAAACTTAATTTTGATTGAGCTGTTCTGAAACACTCTTTCCGTAGAAACTGCAAGTGGACATTCCGAGCGCTAAGTGGCCTATAGTGGAAAAAGATATATCTGCAAATTAAAACTACACAGAAGCATTGTGCAAAACTTCTTTATGTTTTGTACATTTAACTAAAGGTGTTAAAGCTTACTTTTGATTTAGCAGTTCGGAAACATTCTTTCTGTAGAACCTGCAAGTGGACATTCGAAGCGCTAAGGGGTCTATAGTGTTAAAAGTAACATCTTCAAATAAAAACTACACGGAAGCATTGTGCGAAACTACTTTCTGTTCTGTGCATTCAACTAACAGAGTTGAAACCTACTTTTGATTGAGCAGTTCTGAAACATTCTTTCTGCAGAAACTACAAGTGGACATTCAGAGAGCTAAGGGGCCTACAGTGGCAAAAGGAATATCTTCAAATAAAAACTACACAGAAGCATTCTGTGAAAATTCTTTCTGTTCTGTGCACCCAACTAACAGAGTTCAAACATACTGTTGATAGAGCAGTTCTGAAACACTCTTTCTGTGGAAACTGCAAGTGGACATTCGTAGAGCAAAGGGGCATATAGTGGAAAAAGGAGAATCTTCCAATAAAAACTACACAGCAGCATTCTGCGACACTTCTTTCTGTTCTGTGCATTCAATTAACAGATTTGAAC
The DNA here is from genome assembly GCF_028878055.3 of Symphalangus syndactylus. Classification (NCBI taxonomy): domain Eukaryota; kingdom Metazoa; phylum Chordata; class Mammalia; order Primates; family Hylobatidae; genus Symphalangus; species Symphalangus syndactylus. Next base: position 51,349,131 of record NC_072440.2, read on the forward strand.
CTTACTTTTGATTGAGCAGTTCTGAAACGCTCTTTCTATAGAAACTGCAAGTGGACCTTCCGAGCGATAAGTGGGCTATAGTGGAAAAAGATGTATCTTCAAATTGAAACTACAGAGAAGCATTTTGCAAAACTTCTTCAAGTTCTGTACATTCAAGTAAAGGAGTTAAAGCTTACTTTTGATTGAGCAGTTCTGAAACATTCTTTCTGTAGAAACTGCAAGTGGATATTCGGACCCCTAAGGGGCCAACGGTGGAAAAAGGAATATGTTCAAATAAAAAGTACACAGAAGCATTGTGCGAAACTACTTTCTGTTCTGTGCACTCAACTAACAGAGTTGAAACCAACTTTTGATTGAGTAGTTCTGAAACATTCTTTCTCTAGATACTAGAAGTGGACATTCAGAGAGCTAAGGGGACTACAGTGGCAAAAGGAATATCTTCAAATAAAAACTACGCAGAAGCATTCTACGAAACTTCTTTCTGTTCTGTGCACTCAACTAACAGAGTTGAAATATACTGTTGTTTGAGCAGTTCTGAAACACTCTTTCTGTTGAAACTGCAAGTGGACAATCGTAGAGCAAAGGGGAATATAGTGGAAAAAGGAGAATCTTCAAATAATAACTACACAGCAGCATTCTGCGAAGCTTCTTTCTGTTCTGTGCATTCAATTAACAGAGTTGAACCTTACTTTTGTTTTAGCAGTTCTGAAACGCTCTTTCTGTAGAAACTGCAAGTGGACATTCGGAGCGCTAAGGGGCCTATAGTGGAAAAAGGAATATCCTCAAATAAATACTACACAGAAGCATTCTGTGAAACTTCTTTCTCTTCTGTGCATTCAACTAACAGAGTTTAACCTTACATTTGATTGAGCTGTTCTGAAACACTCTTTCTGTAGTAACTGCAACTGGAGAGTCAGAGCGCCAAGAGGCCTATAGTGGAAAAAGGTATATCTTCAAATAAATCTACACAGAAGCAAACTGCAAAACTTCTTTCTGTTCTGTGCATTCAACTAACAGAGTTTAACCTTAATTTTGATTGAGCTGTTCTGAAACACTCTTTCTGTAGAAACTGCAAGTGGACATTCCGAGCGCTAAGTGGGCTATAGTGGAAAATGTTGTATCTTCAAATTAAAACTACACAGAAGAATTGTGCAGAACTTCTTTATGTTTTGTACATTCAAGTAAAGGAGTTAAAGCTTACTTTTGATTGAGCAGTTATGAAACATTCTTTCTGTAGAAACTGCAAGTGAATATTCGGACCCCTTAGGGGCCAACAGTGCAAAAAGGAATATGTTCAAACAAAAACTACACGGAAGCATTGTGCGAAACTACTTTATGTTCTGTGCACTTAACTACCAGAGTTGAAGCATACTGCCGATTGAGCAGTTCTGAAACACTCTTTCTGTAGAAACTGCAAGTGGGCATTCAGAGAGCCAACGGGCCTATAGTGGAAAAAGGATTATCTTCAAGGAAAAAGTATACAGAAGCATTCTGAGAAACTTCTCTCTGTTCTGTGCGTTCAAATAACAGAGTTTAAACTTACTTTTGATTGAGCTGTCCTGAAACACTCTTTCTGTAGAAACTGCATGTGGACATTCCGAGCGCTAAGTGGCCTATAATGGAAAAAGATATATCTACAAATTAAAAATACACAGAAGCATTGTGCAAAACTTCTTTATGTTCTTACATTCAACTAAAGGAGTTAAAGCGTACATTTGATTTAGCAGTTCGGAAACATTCTTTCTGTAGAAACTGCAAGTGGTCATTCCGAGCGCTAAGTGGGCTATAGTGGACAAAGGAGCATCTTCAAATAAAAACTACACGGGAGCATTGTGCGAAACTACTTTCTGTTCTGTGCATTCAACTAACAGATTTGAAACCTACTTTTGATTGAGCAGTTCTGAAACATTCTTTCTCTAGAAACTAGAAGTGGACATTCAGAGAGTTAAGGGGCCTACAGTGGCAAAAGGAATATCTTCAAATAAAAACTACACAGAAGCATTCTGCGAAATTACTTTCTGTTCAGTGCACTCAACTAACAGAGTTGAAACATACTGTTGATTGAGCAGCTCTGAAACACTCTTTCTGTAGAAACTGCAAGTGGACATTCGTAGAGCAAAGGGGCATATAGTGGAAAAAGGAGAATCTTCGAATAAAAACTACACAGCAGCATTCTGTGAAACTTCTTTCTGTTCCGTGCATTCAAGTAACAGTGTTTAACATTAATTTTGATTGAGCTGTTCTGAAACACTCTTTCTGTAGAAACTGCAAGTGGACATACGGAGCGCTAAGGGGCCTATAGTGGAAAAAGGGATATCTTCAATTAAAAACTACACAGAAGCATTGTGCCAAATTACTTTCTGTTCTGTGCATTCAACTAAGAGCGTTGAACACTACTTTTGATTGAGCAGTTCTGAAACTCCCTTTCTGTAGAAAGTGCAAGTCGACATTCGGAGCACTATGGGGCCTGTTCTGGAGAAAGTAACATCTTCAAATAAAAAGTAAACAGAAGCATTCTGCGAAAGTTCTTTCTGTTTTGTGCATTTAACTAACGGAGTTGAAGTTTACCTTTGATTCAGCAGCTCTGAAACACTCTTTCTGTAGAAACTGCAAGTGGACATTCCTAGTGCTACGGGGCCTATAGTGGAAAAAGGAATATCCTCAAATGAAAGCTACACAGAATCATTCTGTGAAACTTCTTTCTGTTCTGTGCATTCAACTAACAGAGTTTAACCTTAATTTTGATTGAGCTCTTCTGAAACACTCTTTCTGTATAAACTGCAAGTGGACATTCCGAGCGCTAAGTGGCCTATAGTGGAATAAGATATATCTACAAATTAAAACTACACAGAAGCATTGTGCAAAACTTCTTTATGTTCTGTACATTCAACTAAAGGAGTTAAAGCTTACTTTTGATTTAGCAGTTCGGAAACATTCTTTCTGTAGAAACTGCAAGTGGATATTCGGAGCGCTAAGGAGGCTAGAGTGGACAAAGGAACATCTTCAAATAAAAACTACACGGAAGCATTGTGCGAAACTACTTTCTATTCTGTGCATTCAACTAACCGAGTTGAAACCTACTTTTGATTGAGCAGTTCTGAAACATTCTTTCTCTAGAAACTAGAAGTGGACATTCAGAGAGCTAAGTGGCCTACAGTGGCAAAAGGAATATCTTCAAATAAAAACTACGCAGAAGCATTATGCGAAACTACTTTGTGTTCTGTGCACTCAACTAACAGAGTTGAAACATACTGTTGATTGAGCAGTTATGAAACACTCTTTCTGTAGAAACTGCAAGTTGACATTCCTAGAGCAAGGGGGCATATAGTGGAAAAAGGAGAATCTTCCAATAATAACTACACAGCGGCATTCTGTGAAACTTCTTTCTGTTCTGTGCATTCAATTATCAGAGTTGAACCTTACTGTTGATTGAGCAGTTCTGAAACGGTCTTTCTGTAGAAACTGCAAGTGGACATTCGGAGCGCTAAGGGGCCTATAGTGGAAAAAGGAATATCCTCAAATAAATACTACACAGAATCATTCTGTGAAACTTCTTTCTGTTCTGTGCATTCAACTAACAGAGTTTAACCTTACATTTGATTGAGCGGTTCTGAAACTCTCTTTGTGTAGTAACTGCAGCTGGAGAGTCAGAGCGCCAAGAGGCCTTTAGTGGAAAAACTAATATCTTCAAATAAAACTACACAGAATCATTCTGCGAAGCTTCTTTCTGTTCTGTGCATTCAACTAACAGAGTTTAACCTTAATTTTGATTGAGCTGTTCTGAAACACTCTTTCTGTAGGAACTGCAAGTGGACCTTCCGAGCGCTAAGTTGGCAATAGTGAAAAAAGATGTATCTTCAAATTAAAACTACACAGAAGCATTGTGCAAAACTTCTTTATGTTCTGTACATTCAAGTAAAGGAGTTAAAGCTTACTTTTGATTGAGCAGTTTTGAAACATTCTTTCTGTAGAAACTGCAAGTGGATATTCGGACCCCTAAGGGGCCAACAGTGGAAAAAGGAATATGTTCAAATAAAAACTACACAGAAGCATTGTGGGAAACTACTTTCTGTTCTGTGCACTTAACTAACAGAGTTGAAGCATACTGCCGATTGCGCAGTTCTGAAACACTCTTTCTGTAGAAACTGCAAGTGGGCATTCAGAGAGCTAACGGGCCTACAGTGGAAAAAGGAATATCTTCAAGTAAAAAGTATACAGAAGCATTCTGAGAAACTTCTTTCTGTTCTGTGCATTCAAATAACAGAGTTTAACCTTACTTTTGATTGAGCTGTTCTGAAACACTCTTTCTGTAGTAACTGCAATTGGAGATTCGGAGCACTAAGGGGCATATAGTGGAAAAAGGAATATTTCAAACAAAACTACACAGAAGCAGTCTGCGAAACTTCTTTCTGTTCCGTGCATTGAAGTAACAGTGTTTAACATTAATTTTGATTGAGCTGTTCTGAAACACTCTTTCAGTAGGAACTGCAAGTGGACCTTCCGAGCGCTAGGTGTGCTATAGTGAAAAAGGTTGTATCTTCAAATTAAAACTACACAGAAGCATTGTGCAAAACTTCTTTATGTTCTGTACATTCAAGTAAAGTAGTTAAAGGTTACTTTTGATTGAGCAGTTCTGAAACATTCTTTCTGTAGAAACTGCAAGTGGATATTCGGACCCCTAAAGGGCCAACGGTGGAAAAAGCAATATGTTCTAATAAAAACTACACAGAAGCATTTTGCGAAACTACTTTCTGTTCTGTGCACTCAACTAACAGAGTTGAAGCATACTGCCGATTGAGCAGTTCTGAAACACTCTTTCTGTAGAAACTGCAAATGGACATTCAGAGAGCTAACAGGCCTAAGGGGAAAAAGGAATATCTTCAAGTAAAAATTACACAGAAGCATTCTGCGAAACTTCTTTCTGTTCTGTGCATTCAAATAACAGAGTTTAACCTTACTTTTGATTCAGCTGTTCTGAAACACTCTTTCTGTAGTAACTGCAGTTGGTGATTCGGAGCACTAAGGGGCATATAGTGGAAAAAGGAATATCTTCAAACAAAACTACACAGAAGCAGTCTGCGAAACTTCTTTCTGTTCTGTGCATTTAACTAACAGTGTTTAACATTAATTTTGTTTTTTTTTTTTTTATAGTCTTTTTTTTTTTATTATACTTTAGGGTTTTAGGGTACATGTGCACAATGTGCAGGTTTGTTACATATGTATCCATGGGCCATGTTGATTTCCTGCACCCATTAATTCGTCATTTAGCATTAGGTGTATCTCCTAATGCTGTCCCTCCCCCTTCCCCCCACCCCACAACAGTCCCCGGAGCGTGATGTTCCCCTTCCTGTGTCCATGAGTTCTCATTGTTCAATTCCCACCTATGAGTGAGAACATGCGGTGTTTGGTTTTTTGTCCTTGCGATAGTTTACTGAGAATGATGTTTTCCAGTTTCATCCATGTCCCTACAAAGGACACGAACTCATCATTTTTTATGGCTGCATAGTATTCCATGGTGTATATGTGCCACATTTTCTTAATCCAGTCTATCGTTGTTGGACATTTGGGTTGGTTCCAACTCTTTGCTATTGTGAATAGTGCCGCAATAAACATACGTGTGCATGTGTCTTTATAGCAGCATGATTTATAGTCCTTTGGGTATATACCCAGTAATGGGATGGCTGGGTCAAATGGTATTTCTAGATCGAGATCCCTGAGGAATCGCCACACTGACTTCCACAATGGTTGAACTAGTTTACAGTCCCACCAACAGTGTAAAAGTGTTCCTATTTCTCCACATCCTCTCCAGCACCTGTTGTTTCCTGATTTTTTAATGATGGCCATTCTAACTGGTGTGAGATGGTATCTCACTGTGGTTTTGATTTGCATTTCTCTGATGGCCAGTGATGAGGAGCATTTCTTCATGTGTTTTTTGGCTGCATAAATGTCTTCTTTTGAGAAGTGTCTGTTCATGTCCTCTGCCCACTTTTTGATGGGGTTGTTTGTTTTTTTCTTGTAAATTTGTTTGAGTTCATTGTAGATTCTGGATATTAGCCCTTTGTCAGATGAGTAGGTTGCAAAAATTTTCTCCCATTGTGTAGGTTGCCTGTTCACTCTGATGATAGTTTCTTTTGCTGTGCAGAAGCTCTTTAGTTTAATGAGATCCCATTTGTCGATTTTGGCTTTTGATGCCATTGCTTTTGGTGTTTTAGACATGAAGTCCTTGCCCACGCCTATGTCCTGAATGGTATTGCCTAGGTTTTCTTGTAGGATTTTAATGGTTTTAGGTCTAACATATAAGTCTTTAATCCATCTTGAATTAATTTTTGTATAAGGTGTAAGGAAGGGATCCAGTTGCAGCTTTCTACATATGGCTAGCCAGTTTTCCCAGCACCATTTATTAAATAGGGAATCCTTTCCCCATTTCTTGTTTTTGTCAGGTTTGTCAAAGATCAGATAGTTGTAGCTATGCGGCATCATTTCTGAGGGCTCTGTTCTGTTCCATTGATCTATGTCTCTGTTGTGGTACCAGTACCATGCTGTTTTGGTTACTGTAGCCTTGTAGTATAGTTTAAAGTCAGGTAGCGTGATGCCTCCAGCTTTGTTCTTTTGGCTTAGGATTGACTTGGCGATGCGGGCTCTTTTTTGGTTCCATATGAACTTTAAAGTAGTTTTTTCCAATTCTGTGAAGAAAGTCATTGGTAGCTTGATGGGGATGGCATTGAATCTATAAATTAGCTTGGGCAGTATGGCCATTTTCACGATATTGATTCTTCCAACCCATGAGCATGGAATGTTCTTCCATTTGTTTGTATCCTCTTTTATTTCATTGAGCAGTGGTTTGTAGTTCTCCTTGAAGAGGTCCTTCACGTCCCTTGTAAGTTGGATTCCTAGGTATTTGATTCTCTTTGAAGCAATTGTGAATGGGAGTTCACTCATGATTTGGCTCTCTGTTTGTCTGTTATTGGTGTACAAGAATGCTTGTGATTTTTGTACATTAATTTTGTATCCTGAGACTTTGCTGAAGTTGCTAATCAGCTTAAGGAGATTTTGGGCTGAGACAATGGGGTTTTCTAGATATACAATCATGTCATCTGCAAACAGGGACAATTTGACTTCCTCTTTTCCTAATTGAATACCCTTTATTTCCTTCTCTTGCCTGATTGCTCTGGCCAGAACTTCCAGCACTATGTTGAATAGTAGCGGTGAGAGAGGGCATCCCTGTCTTGTGCCAGTTTTCAGAGGGAATGCTTCCAGTTTTTGCCCATTCAGTATGATATTGGCTGTGGGTTTGTCGTAGATAGCTCTTATTATTTTGAGATACGTCCCATCAATACCTAATTTATTGAGAGTTTTTAGCATGAAGGGTTGTTGAATTTTGTCAAAGGCCTTTTCTGCATCTATTGAGATAATCATGTGGTTTTTGTCTTTGGTTCTGTTTATATGGCTGAGGGTCTTGTCTGGTAGAAGGAAAATTAACAAACAGAAAGGACATCCACACCAAAAACCCATCTGTACATCACCATCATCGAAGACAAAAAGTAGACAAAACCACAAAGATGGGGAAAAAACAGACCAAAAAAACTGGAAACTCTAAAAAACAGAGCACCTCTCCTCTTCCAAAGGAACGCAGTTCCTCACCAGCAACGGAACAAAGCTGGATGGAGGATGACTTTGATGAGTTGAGAGAAGAAGGCTTCAGACGATCAAACTACTCTGAGCTACGAGAGGAAATTCAAAACAATAGCAAAGAAGTTAAAAACTTTGAAAAAAAATTAGAAGAATGGATAACTAGAATAACCAATGGAGAGAAGGGCTTAAAGGAGATGATGGAGCTGAAAGCCAAGTTTCGAGAACTACGCGAAGAATGCAGAAGCCTCAGTAGCAGATGCGATCAACTGGAAGAAAGGGTATCGCTGATAGAAGATGAAATGAATGAAATGAAGAGAGAAGGGAAGTTTAGAGAAAAAAGAATAAAAAGAAATGAACAAAGCCTCCAAGAAATTTGGGACTATGTGAAAAGACCAAACCTACGTCTGATTGGTGTACCTGAAAATGATGGGGAGAATGGAACCAAGTTGGAAAACACTCTGCAAGATATTATCCAGGAGAACTTCCCCAATCTAGCAAGGCAGGCCAGCATTCAGATTCAGGAAATACAGAGAACGCCACAAAGATACTCCTCGAGAAGGGCAACTCCAAGACACATAATTGTCAGATTCACCAAAGTGGAAATGAAGGAAAAAATGTTAAGGGCAGCCAGAGAGAAAGGTCGGGTTACCCACAAAGGGAAGCCCATCAGACTAACAGCTGATCTCTCAGCAGAAACTCTACAAGCCAGAAGAGAGTGGGGGCCGATATTCAACACTCTTAAAGAAAAGAATTTTCAACCCAGAATTTCCTATCCCGCCAAACTAAGCTTCATAAGTGAAGGAGAAATAAAATACTTTACAGACAAGCAAACGCTGAGTGATTTTGTCACCACCAGGCCTGCCCTAAAAGAGCTCCTGAAGGAAGCACTAAACATGGAAAGGAACAACCGGTACCAGCCCCTGCAAAAACATGCCAAATTGTAAAGACCATCGAGGCTAGGAAGAAACTATAGCAACTAATGAGCAAAATAACCAACTAACATCATAATGACAGGATCAGATTCACACATAACAATATTAACATTAAATGTAAATGGGCTAAATGCTCCAATCAAAAGACACAGACTGGCAAACTGGATAAGGAGTCAGGACCCATCAGTGTGCTGTATTCAGGAAACCCATCTCACGTGCAGAGACACACATAGACTCAAAATAAAGGGATGGAGGAAGATCTATCAAGCAACTGGAAAACAAAAAAAGGCAGGGGTTGCAATCCTAGTCTCTGATAAAATAGACTTTAAACCAACAAAGATCAAAAGAGACAAAGAAGGCCATTACATAATGGTAAAGGGATCAATTCAACAAGAAGAGCTAACTATCCTAAATATATATGCACCCAACACAGGAGCACCCAGATTCATAAAGCAAGTCCTCAGTGACCTACAAAGGGACTTAAACTCCCACACAATAATAATGGGAGATTTTAACACCCCACTGTCAGCATTAGACAGATCAACGAGACAGAAAGTTAACAAGGATATCCAGGAATTGAACTCAGCTCTACATAAAGTGGACCTAATAGACATCTACAGAACTCTCCACCCCAAATCAACAGAATATACATTTTTTTCAGCACCACACCACACCTATTCCAAAATTGACCACATAGTTGGAAGTAAAGCTCTTCTCAGCAAATGTAAAAGAACAGAGATTATAACAAACTGTCTCTCAGACCACAGTGCAATCAAACTAGAACTCAGGATTAAGAAACTCAGTCAAAACCGCTCAACTACATGGAAACTGAACAACCTGCTCCTGAATGACTATTGGGTACATAATGAAATGAAGGCAGAAATAAAGATGTTCTTTGAAACCAACGAGAACAAAGACACAACATACCAGAATCTCTGGGACACGTTCAAAGCAGTGTGTAGAGGGAAATTTATAGCACTAAATGCCCACAAGAGAAAGCAGGAAAGATCCAAAATTGACACCCTAACATCACAATTAAAAGAACTAGAAAAGCAAGAGCAAACACATTCAAAAGCTAGCAGAAGGCTAGAAATAACTAAAATCAGAGCAGAACTGAAGGAAATAGAGACACAAAAAACCCTTCAAAAAATTAATGAATCTAGGAGCTGGTTTTTTTGAAAAGATCAACAAAATTGATGGACCGCTAGCAAGACTAATAAAGAAGAAAAGAGAGAAGAATCAAATAGATGCAATAAAAAATGAAAAAGGGGATATCACCACCGATCCCACAGAAATACAATCTACCATCAGAGAATACTACAAACACCTCTATGCAAATAAACTAGAAAATCTGGAAGAAATGGATAAATTCCTCGACAAATACACCCTCCCAAGACTAAACCAGGAAGAAGTTGAATCTCTGAATAGACCAATAACAGGTTCTGAAATTGTGGCAATAATCAATAGCTTACCAACCAAAAAGAGTCCAGGACCTGATGGATTCACAGCTGAATTCTACCAGAGGTACAAGGAGGAACTGGTACCATTCCTTCTGAAACTATTCCAATCGATAGAAAAAGAGGGAATCCTCCCTAACACATTTTACGAAGCCAGCATCGTCCTGATACCAAAACCTGGCAGAGACATAACCAAAAAAGAGAATTTCAGACCAATATCCTTGATGAACATTGATGCAAAAATCCTCAATAAAATACTGGCAAACCGAATCCAGCAGCACATCAAAAAGCTTATCCACCATGATCAAGTGGGCTTCATCCCTGGGATGCAAGGCTGGTTCAACATACGCAAATCAATAAATGTAATCCAGCATATTAACATTAATTTTGATTGAGCTGTTCTGAAACACTCTTTCTGTAGAAACTGCAAGTGGACATTCGGAGCGCTAAGGGGCCTATAGTGGAAAAAGGGATATCTTCAAATAAAAACTACACAGAAGCATTGTGCCAAATTACTTTCTGTTTTGTGCATTCAAATAAGAGCATTGAACACTACTTTTTGTTCAGCAGTTCTGAAACTCTCTTTCTGTAGAATGTGCAAGTCGACAGCCGGAGCACTAAGGGGCCTGTACTGGAGAAAGTAACATCTTCAAATAAAAAGTAAACAGAAGCATTCTGCGAAACTTCTTTCTGTTCTGTGCATTCAACTAACGGAGTTGAAGTTCACCTTTGATTCAGCAGCTCTGAAACACTCTTTCTGTAGAATCTGCAAGTGGTCATTCCTAGCGCTAAGGGGCCTAGAGTGGAAAAAGTAATTTCCTCAAATTAAAAACTACACAGAATCATTCTGTGAAACTTCTTTCTGTTCTGTGCATTCAACTAATGGAGTTGAAGTATACCTTTGATTCAGCAGCTCTGAAACACTCTTTCTGTAGAAACTGCTAGTGGACATTCGGAGCGCTAAGGGGCCTAGAGTGGAAAAAGATATATCTACAAATTAAAACTACACAGAAACATTGTGCAAAACTTCTTCATGTTCTGTACATTCAACTAAAGGAGTTAAAGCTTACTTTTGATTTAGCAGTTCGGAAACATTCTTTCTGTAGAAACTGCAAGTGGACATTCAGAGCGCTAAGGGGGCTATAGTGGAAAAAGGAAAATCTTCAAATAAAAACTACACGGACACATTATGCGAAATTACTTTCTGTTCTGTGCATTCAACTAACAGAGTTGAAACCTACTTTAGATTGAGCAGTTCTGAAACATTCTTTCTGTAGAAACTACAAGTGGACATTCAGGGAGATAAGGGTCATATAGTGGCAAAAGGTATATCTTCAAATAAAAACTACACAGAAACATTGTGCGAAACTTCTTTCTGTTCTGTGCACTCAACTAACAGAGTTGAAACATACTGTTGATTGAGCAGTTCTGAAACACTCTTTCTGTGGCAACTGCATGTGGACATTCGTAGAGCAAAGGGGCATATAGTGGAAAAAGGAGAATCTTCCAATAAAAACTACACAGCAGCATTCTGCGAAACATGTTTCTGTTCTGTGCATTCAATTAACAGAGTTGAACCTTACTTTTGATTGAGCAGTTCTGAAACGCTCTTTCTGTAGAAACTGAAAGTGGACATTCGGAGCGCTAAGGGTCCTATAGTGGAAAAGGGAATATCCTCAAATAAATACTACACAGAAGCATTCTGTGAAACTTCTTTCTCTTCTGTGCATTCAACTAACAGAGTATAACCTTACATTTGATTGAGCTCTTCTGAAAAACTCTTTCTGTCGTAACTGCAGCTGGAGAGTCAGAGCGCCAAGATTCCTATAGTTAAAAAAGGAATATCTTCAAATAAAACACTACACAATCATTCTGCGAAGCTTCTTTCTGTTCTGTGCATTCAACTAACAGAGTTTAACTTTAATTTTGATTGAGCTGTCCTGAAACACTCTTTCTATAGAAACTGCAAGTGGACCTTCCAAGCGCTAAGTGGGCTATAGTGGAAAAAGTTGTATCTTCAAATTAAAAGTACACAGAAGCATTGTGCAAAACTTCTTTATGTTCTGTACATTCAAGTAAAGGAGTTAAAGCTTACTTTTGATTGAGCAGTTCTGAAACATTCTTTCTGTAGAAACTGCAACTGGATATTCGGACCCCTAAGGGGCCAACAGTGGAAAAAGGAATATCTACAAATAAAAACTGCACAGAAGTATTGTGCGAAAATACTTACTGTTCTATGCACTCAACTAACCGAGTTGAAGCATACTGTCGATTGAGTGGTTCTGAAACACTCTTTCTATAGAAACTGCAAGTGGACATTCAGAGAGCTAACGGGCCTACAGTGGAAAAAGGAATATCTTCAAGTAAAATGTACACAGAAGCATTCTGCGAAACTTCTTTCTGTTCTGTGCATTCAAATAACAGAGTTTAACCTTACTTTTGATTGAGCTGTTCTGAAACACTCTTTCTGTAGTAACTGCAATTGGAGATTCGGAGCACTAAGGGGCATATAGTGGAAAAAGGAATATCTTCAAACTAAACTATACAGAAGCAGTCTGCGAAACTTCTTTCTGTTCTGTGCATTCAACTAACAGTGTTTAACATTAATTTTGATTGAGCTGTTCTGAAACACTCTTTCTGTAGAAACTGCAAGTGGACATTCAGAGCGCTAAGGGGCCTATAGTGGAAAAAGGGATATCTTCAAATAAAAACTACACAGAAGTATTGTGCCAAATTACTTTCTGTTCTGTGCATTCAAATAAGAGCGTTGAACACTACTTTTTATTCAGCAGTTCTGAAACTCTCTTTCTGTAAAAAGTGCAAGTCGACAGTCGGAGCACTAAGGGGCCTGTAATGGAGAAAGTAACATCTTCAAATAAAAAGTAAACAGAAGCATTCTGCGAAACTTCTTTCTGTTCTGTGCATTCAACTAACGGAGTTGAAGTTTACCTTTGATTCAGCAGCTCTGAAGCACTCTTTCTGTAGAAAGTGCAAGTGGACATTCCTAGGGCTAAGGGGCCTAGAGTGGAAAAAGGAATATCCTCAAATTAAAAACTACACAGAATCATTCTGTGAAACTTCTTTCTGTTCTGTGCATTCAAGTAACGGAGTTGAAGTATACCTTTGATTCAGCAGCTCTGAAACACTCTTTCTGTAGAAACTGCAAGTGGACATTCCGAGCGCTAAGGGGCCTAGAGTGGAAAAAGATATATCTACAAATTAAAACTACACAGAAGCATTGTGCAAAACTTCTTTATGTTCTGTACATTCAACTAAAGGAGTTAAAGCTTACTTTTGATTTAGCAGTTCGGAAACATTCTTTCTGTAGAAACTGCAAGTGGACATTCAGAGCGCTAAGGGGGCTCTAGTGGAAAAAGGAAAATCTTCAAATAAAAACTACACGGAAGCATTGTGCGAAACTACTTTCTGTTCTGTGCATTCAACTAACAGAGTTGAAACCTACTTTAAATTGAGCAGTTCTGAAACATTTTTTCTGTAGAAACTACAAGTGGACATTCAGAGAGCTAAGGGTCCTACAGTGGCAAAAGGTATATCTTCAAATAAAACTACACAGAAACATTGTGCGAAACTTCTTTCTGTTCTGTACACTCAACTAACAGATTTGAAACATACTGTTGATTGAGCAGTTCTGAAACACTCTTTCTGTGGCAACTGCATGTGGACATTCGTAGAGCAAAGGGGCATATAGTGGAAAAAGGAGAATCTTCCAATAAACACTACACAGCAGCATTCTGTGAAACTTCTTTCTGTTCTGTACATTCAATTAACAGAGTTGAACATTACTTTTGATTGAGCAGTTCTGAAACGCTCTTTCTGTAGAAACTGAAAGTGGACATTTGGAGCGCTAATGGGCCTATAGTGGAAAAAGGAATATCCTCAAATAAATACTACACAGAAGCATTCTGTGAACTTCTTTCTCTTCTGTGCATTCAACTAACAGTGTTTAACTTTACATTTGATTGAGCTCTTCTGAAACACTCTTTCTGTCGTAACTGCAGCTGGAGAGTCAGAGCGCCAAGAGGCCTATAGTTAAAAAAGGAATAACTTCAAATAAATCTACACACAAGCATTCTGCGAAGCTTCTTTCTGTTCTGTGCAATCAACTAACAGAGTTTAACCTGAATTTTGATTGAGCTGTCCTGAAACACTCTTTCTGTAGAAACTGCAAGTGAACCTTCCAAGCGCTAATTGGGGTATAGTGGAAAAAGTTGTATCTTCAAATTAAAAGTACACAGAAGCATTGTGCAAAACTTCTTTATGTTCTGTACATTCAAGTAAAGGAGTTAAAGCTTACTTTTGATTGAGCAGTTCTGAAACATTCTTTCTGTAGAAACTGCAACTGGATATTCGGACCCCTAAGGGGCCAACAGTGGAAAAAGGAATATCTTCAAATAAAAACTGCACAGAAGCATTGTGCGAAACTACTTTCTGTTCTATGCACTCAACTAACCGAGTTGAAGCATACTGTCGACTGAGCGGTTCTGAAACACTCTTTCTGTAGAAACTGCAAGTGGACATTCAGAGAGCTAACGGGCCTACAGTGGAAAAAGGAATATCTTCAAGTAAAAACTACACAGAAGCATTCTCAGAAACTCCTTTCTCTTCTGTGCATTCAACTAACAGTGTTTAAACTTACTTTTGATTGAGCTGTTCTGAAACACTCTTTCTGTAGTAACTGCAATTGGTGATTCGGAGCACTAAGGGGCATATAGTGGAAAAAGGAATATCTTCGAATAAAACCACACAGAAGCAGTCTGCGAAACTTCTTTCTGTTCTGTGCATTCAACTAACAGTGTTTAACATTAATTTTGATTGAGCTGTTCTGAAACACTCTTTCTGTAGAAACTGGAAGTGGACATTCGGAGCGCTAAGGGGCCTATAGTGGAAAAAGGGATATCTTCAAATAAAAACTACACAGAAGCATTCTGCGAAACTACTTTCTGTTCTGTGCATTCAAATAACAGAATTTAACCTTACTTTTGATTGAGCTGTTCTGAAACACTCTTTCTGTAGTAACTGCAATTGGAGATTCGGAGCACTAAGGGGCATATAGTGGTAAAAGGCATATCTTCATTCTAAACTACACAGAAGCAGTCTGCGAAACTTCTTTCTGTTCTGTGCATTCAACTAACAGTGTTTAACATTAATTTTGATTGATCTGTTCTTAAACACTCTTTCTGTAGAAACTGAAAGAGGACATACGGAGCGCTAAGGGGCCTATAGTGGAAAAAGTTATATCTTCAAATAAAAACTACACAGAAGCATTGTGCCAAATTACTTTCTGTTCTGTGCGTTCAACTAAGAGCGTTGAACACTACTTTTTATTGAGCAGTTCTGAAACTCTCTTTCTGTAGAAAGTGCAAGTCGACATTCGGAGCACTAAGGGGCCTGTACTGGAGAAAGTAACATCTTCAAATAAAAAGTAAACAGAAGCATTCTGCGAAGCTTCTTTCTGTTCTGTGCGTTCAACTAACGGAGTTGAAGTTTACCTTTGATTCAGCAGCTCTGAAACCCTCTTTCTGTAGAAACTGCAAGTGGACATTCCTAGCGCTAAGGGGCCTATAGTGGAAAAAGGAATATCGTCAAATTAAAAACTACACAGAATCATTCTGTGAAACTTCTTTCTGTTCTGTGCATTCAACTAACAGAGTTTAACCTTAATTTTTATTGAGCTGTTTTGAAACACTCTTTCTGTAGAAACTGCAAGTGGACATTTCTAGCGCTAAGTGGCCTATAGTGGAAAAAGATATATCTACAAATTAAAACTACACAGAAGCATTGTGCAAAACTTCTTTATGTTCTGTACATTCAACTAAAGGAGTTAAAGCTTATTTTGATGTAGCACTTCGGAAACATTCTTTCTGTAGAAACTGCAAGTGGACATTCCGAGCGCTAAGCGGGCTATAGTGGAAAAAGGAACATCTTCAAATAAAAACTACACGGAAGCATTGTGCGAAACTACTTTCTGTTCTGTGCATTCAACTAACAGAGTTGAAACATACTTTAGATTGAGCAGTTCTGAAACATTCTTTCGGTAGAAACTACAAGTGGACATTCAGAGAGCTAAGGTGCCTACAGTGGGAAAAGGAATATGTTCAAACAAAACTACGCAGAAGCATTCTGCGAAACTTCTTTCTCTTCTGTACACTCAACTAACAGAGTTGAAACATACTGTTGATTGAGCAGTTGTGAAACACTCTTTCTGTAGAACCTGCAAGTTTACATTCCGAGCGCTAAGGGGCCTAGAGTGGAAAAAGATATATCTACAAATTAAAACTACACAGAAGCATTGTGCAAAACTTCTTTATGTTCTGTACATTCAACTAAAGGAGTTAAAGCTTACTTTTGATTTAGCAGTTTGGAAACATTCTTTCTGTAGAAACTGCAAGTGGACATTCGGTGCGCTAAGGGGGCTATAGTGGAAAAAGGAAAATCTTCAAATAAAAACTACACGGAAGCATTGTGCGAAACTACTTTCTGTTCTGTGCATTCAACTAACAGAGTTGAAACCTACTTTAGATTGAGCAGTTCTGAAACATTCTTTCTGTAGAAACTACAAGTGGACATTCAGAGAGCTAAGGGTCCTACAGTGGCAAAAGGTATATCTTCAAATAAAAACTACACAGAAACATTGTGCGAAACTTCTTTCTGTTCTGTGCACTCAACTAACAGAGTTGAAACATACTTTTGATTGAGCAGTTCTGAAACACTCTCTCTGTAGAAACTGCAAGTGGACAATCGTAGAGCTAATGTGCATATAGTGGAAAAAGGAGAATCTTCCAATAAAAACTACACAGCAGCATTCTGCAAAACTTCTTTCTGTTCTGTGCATTCAATTAACAGAGTTGAACCTTACTTTTGATTGAGCAGTTCTGAAACACTCTTTCTGTAGAAACTGCACATGGACATTCGGAGCGCTAAGGGGCCTATAGTGGAGAAAGGAATATCCTCAAATAAATACTACACAGAAGCATTCTGTGAAACTTCTTTCTCTTCTGTGCATCCAACTAACAGAGTTTAACCTTACATTTGATTGAGCTGTTCTGAAACACTCTTTCTGTCGTAACTGCAGCTGGAGAGTCAGAGCGCCAAGAGGCATATAGTGGCAAAAGCAATATCTTCAAGTAAAACTAAACAGAAGCATTCTGCGGGGGTGGAGCCAATATGGTCGAATAGGAACAGCTCCGGTCTCCAGCTCCCAGCCCCAGCGACACAGAAGACGGGTGATTTCTGCATTTCTCCTTGAGGTACCGGTTTCATCTCACTAGGGAGTGCCTAACAGTGGGTTCAGGACAGTCGGTTAAGTGCACTGTGCACGAGCCGAAGCAGGGCGAGGCATTGCCTCGCTCGGGAAGCGCAAGGGGTCAGGGAGTTCCCTTTCCTAGTCAAAGAAAGGGAAAACAGATGGCACCTGGAATATCGGGTCAGTCCCGTCCTAATACTGCGCTTTTCCAATGGGCCTGGAAAACGGCACACTAGGAGATTGTGTCCCGCACCTGGCTCGGAGGGTCATATGCCCACAGAGTCTTGCTGATTGCTAGCACATCAGTCTGAGATCACGCTGCAAGGCGGCAACGAGGCTGGGGGAGAGGTGCCCGCCATTGCCCAGGCTTGCTTAGGTAAACAAAGCAGCCAGGAACCTCGAACTGGGTGGAGCCCACCACAGCTCAAGGAGGCCCACCTGCCTCTGTAGGCTCCACCTCTGGGGGCAGGGCACAGACAACCAAAAACTCAGCGAGAACCTCCACAGCCTTAAATGTCCCTGTCTGACTGACAGCTTTGAAGAGAGTAGTGGTTCTCCCAGCACGCAGCTGGAGATCTGAGAATGGACAGACTGCCTCCTACAGTGGGTCCCTCACCCCTGAGTAGCCTAACTGGGAGGCACCCCCCCAGTGGGACAGACTGACACCTCATTCAACCGGGTACTCCTCTGAGACAAAACTTTCAGAGGAACTATCAGACAGCTGAATTTGTGGTCTCACGAAAATCCGCTGTTCTGCAGCCACCG
This sequence comes from Symphalangus syndactylus, assembly GCF_028878055.3. Lineage (NCBI taxonomy): Eukaryota > Metazoa > Chordata > Mammalia > Primates > Hylobatidae > Symphalangus > Symphalangus syndactylus. The sequence continues at coordinate 51,367,181 of NC_072440.2, forward strand.
GTGCTGACACCCAGCCAAACAGGGTCTGGAGTGGACCTCTAGTAAACTCCAACAGACCTGCAGCTGAGGGTCTTGTCTGGTAGAAGGAAAATTAACAAACAGAAAGGACATCCACACCAAAAACCCATCTGTACATCACCATCATCGAAGACAAAAAGTAGACAAAACCACAAAGATGGGGAAAAAACAGACCAAAAAAACTGGAAACTCTAAAAAACAGAGCACCTCTCCTCCTCCAAAGGAACGCAGTTCCTCACCAGCAACGGAACAAAGCTGGATGGAGGATGACTTTGATGAGTTGAGAGAAGAAGGCTTCAGACGATCAAACTACTCTGAGCTACGAGAGGAAATTCAAAACAATAGCAAAGAAGTTAAAAACTTTGAAAAAAAATTAGAAGAATGGATAACTAGAATAACCAATGGAGAGAAGGGCTTAAGGGAGATGATGGAGCTGAAAGCCAAGTTTCGAGAACTACGCGAAGAATGCAGAAGCCTCAGTAGCAGATGCGATCAACTGGAAGAAAGGGTATCGCTGATAGAAGATGAAATGAATGAAATGAAGAGAGAAGGGAAGTTTAGAGAAAAAAGAATAAAAAGAAATGAACAAAGCCTCCAAGAAATTTGGGACTATGTGAAAAGACCAAACCTACGTCTGATTGGTGTACCTGAAAATGATGGGGAGAATGGAACCAAGTTGGAAAACACTCTGCAAGATATTATCCAGGAGAACTTCCCCAATCTAGCAAGGCAGGCCAGCATTCAGATTCAGGAAATACAGAGAACGCCACAAAGATACTCCTCGAGAAGGGCAACTCCAAGACACATAATTGTCAGATTCACCAAAGTTGAAATGAAGGAAAAAATGTTAAGGGCAGCCAGAGAGAAAGGTCGGGTTACCCACAATGGGAAGCCCATCAGACTAACAGCTGATCTCTCAGCAGAAACTATACAAGCCAGAAGAGAGTGGGGGCCGATATTCAACATTCTTAAAGGAAAGAATTTTCAACCCAGAATTTCCTATCCCGCCAAACTAAGCTTCATAAGTGAAGGAGAAATAAAATACTTTACAGACAAGCAAACGCTGAGTGATTTTGTCACCACCAGGCCTGCCCTAAAAGAGCTCCTGAAGGAATCACTAAACATGGAAAGGAACAACCGGTACCAGCCCCTGCAAAAACATGCCAAATTGTAAAGACCATCGAGGCTAGGAAGAAACTATAGCAACTAACGAGCAAAATAACCAACTAACATCATAATGACAGGATCAGATTCACACATAACAATATTCACGTTAAATGTAAATGGGCTAAATGCTCCAATCAAAAGACACAGACTGGCAAACTGGATAAGGAGTCAGGACCCATCAGTGTGCTGTATTCAGGAAACCCATCTCACGTGCAGAGACACACATAGACTCAAAATAAAGAGATGGAGGAAGATCTATCAAGCAATTGGAAAACAAAAAAAGGCAGGGGTTGCAATCCTAGTCTCTGATAAAATAGACTTTAAACCAACAAAGATCAAAAGAGACAAAGAAGGCCATTACATAATGGTAAAGGGATCAATTCAACAAGAAGAGCTAACTATCCTAAATATATATGCACCCAACACAGGAGCACCCAGATTCATAAAGCAAGTCCTCAGTGACCTACAAAGGGACTTAAACTCCCACACAATAATAATGGGAGATTTTAACACCCCACTGTCAGCATTAGACAGATCAACGAGACAGAAAGTTAACAAGGATATCCAGGAATTGAACTCAGCTCTACATAAAGTGGACCTAATAGACATCTACAGAACTCTCCACCCCAAATCAACAGAATATACATTTTTTTCAGCACCACACCACACCTATTCCAAAATTGACCACATAGTTGGAAGTAAAGCTCTTCTCAGCAAATGTAAAAGAACAGAGATTATAACAAACTGTCTCTCAGACCACAGTGCAATCAAACTAGAACTCAGGATTAAGAAACTCAGTCAAAACCACGCAACTACATGGAAACTGAACAACCTGCTCCTGAATGACTATTGGGTACATAATGAAATGAAGGCAGAAATAAAGATGTTCTTTGAAACCAACGAGAACAAAGACACAACATACCAGAATCTCTGGGACACGTTCAAAGCAGTGTGTAGAGGAAAATTTATAGCACTAAATGCCCACAAGAGAAAGCAGGAAAGATCCAAAATGGACACCCTAACATCACAATTAAAAGAACTAGAAAAGCAAGAGCAAACACATTCAAAAGCTAGCAGAAGGCTAGAAATAACTAAAATCAGAGCAGAACTGAAGGAAATAGAGACACAAAAAACCCTTCAAAAAATTAATGAATCCAGGAGCTGGTTTTTTGAAAAGATCAACAAAATTGATGGACCGCTAGCAAGACTAATAAAGAAGAAAAGAGAGAAGAATCAAATAGATGCAATAAAAAACGAAAAAGTGGATATCACCACCGATCCCACAGAAATACAATCTACCATCAGAGAATACTACAAACACCTCTATGTAAATAAACTAGAAAATCTAGAAGAAATGGATAAATTCCTCGACAAATACACCCTCCCAAGACTAAACCAGGAAGAAGTTGAATCTCTGAATAGACCAATAACAGGTTCTGAAATTGTGGCAATAATCAATAGCTTACCAACCAAAAAGAGTCCAGGACCTGATGGATTCACAGCTGAATTCTACCAGAGGTACAAGGAGGAACTGGTACCATTCCTTCTGAAACTATTCCAATCGATAGAAAAAGAGGGAATCCTCCCTAACACATTTTACGAAGCCAGCATCGTCCTGATACCAAAACCTGGCAGAGACATAACCAAAAAAGAGAATTTCAGACCAATATCCTTGATGAACATTGATGCAAAAATCCTCAATAAAATACTGGCAAACCGAATCCAGCAGCACATCAAAAAGCTTATCCACCATGATCAAGTGGGCTTCATCCCTGGGATGCAAGGCTGGTTCAACATACGCAAATCAATAAATGTAATCCAGCATATAAACAGAACCAAAGACAAAAACCACATGATTATCTCAATAGATGCAGAAAAGGCCTTTGACAAAATTCAACAACCCTTCATGCTAAAAACTCTCAATAAATTAGGTATTGATGGGACATATCTCAAAATAATAACATCTATCTACAACAAACCCACAGCCAATATCATACTGAATGGGCAAAAACTGGAAGCATTCCCTCTGAAAACTGGCACAAGACAGGGATGCCCTCTCTCACCGCTACTATTCAACATAGTGCTGGAAGTTCTGGCCAGAGCAATCAGGCAGGAGAAGGAAATAAAGGGTATTCAATTAGGAAAAGAGGAAGTCAAATTGTCCCTGTTTGCAGATGACATGATTATATATCTAGAAAACCCCATTGTCTCAGCCCAAAATCTCCTTAAGCTGATTAGCAACTTCAGCAAAGTCTCAGGATACAAAATTAATGTACAAAAATCACAAGCATTCTTGTACACCAATAACAGACAAACAGAGAGCCAAATCATGAGTGAACTCCCATTCACAATTGCTTCAAAGAGAATAAAATACCTAGGAATCCAACTTACAAGGGATGTGAAGGACCTCTTCAAGGAGAACTATAAACCACTGCTCAATGAAATAAAACAGGATACAAACAAATGGAAGAACATTCCATGCTCATGGGTTGGAAGAATCAATATCGTGAAAATGGCCATACTGCCCAAGCTAATTTATAGATTCAATGCCATCCCCATCAAGCTACCAATGACTTTCTTCACAGAATTGGAAAAAACTACTTTAAAGTTCATATGGAACCAAAAAAGAGCCCGCATCGCCAAGTCAATCCTAAGCCAAAAGAACAAAGCTGGAGGCATCACGCTACCTGACTTTAAACTGTACTACAAGGCTACAGTAACCAAAACAGCATGGTACTGGTACCACAACAGAGACATAGATCAATGGAACAGAACAGAGCCCTCAGAAATGATGCCGCATAGCTACAACTATCTGATCTTTGACAAACCTGACAAAAACAAGAAATGGGGAAAGGATTCCCTATTTAATAAATGGTGCTGGGAAAACTGGCTAGCCATATGTAGAAAGCTGCAACTGGATCCCTTCCTTACACCTTATAAAAAATTAATTCAAGATGGATTAAAGACTTATATGTTAGACCTAAAACCATTAAAATCCTACAAGAAAACCTAGGCAATTTCATTCAGGACATAGGCGTGGGCAAGGACTTCATGTCTAAAACACCAAAAGCAATGGAAACAAAAGCCAAAATCGACAAATGGGATCTCATTAAACTAAAGAGCTTCTGCACAGCAAAAGAAACTATCATCAGAGTGAACAGGCAACCTACACAATGGGAGAAAATTTTTGCAACATACTCATCTGACAAAGGGCTAATATCCAGAATCTACAATGAACTCAAACAAATTTACAAGAAAAAAACAAACAACCCCATCAAAAAGTGGGCAGAGGACATGAACAGAAACTTCTCAAAAGAAGACATTTATGCAGCCAAAAAACACATGAAGAAATGCTCCTCATCACTGGCCATCAGAGAAATGCAAATCAAAACCACAGTGAGATACCATCTCACACCAGTTAGAATGGCCATCATTAAAAAATCAGGAAACAACAGGTGCTGGAGAGGATGTGGAGAAATAGGAACACTTTTACACTGTTGGTGGGACTGTAAACTAGTTCAACCGTTGTGGAAGTCAGTGTGGCGATTCCTCAGGGATCTCGAACTAGAAATACCATTTGACCCAGCCATCCCATTACTGGGTATATACCCAAAGGACTATAAATCATGCTGCTATAAAGACACATGCACACGTATGTTTATTGCAGCACTATTCACAATAGCAAAGAGTTGGAACCAACCCAAATGTCCAACAACGATAGACTGGATTAAGAAAATGTGGCACATATACACCATGGAATACTATGCAGCCATAAAAAATGATGAGTTCGTGTCCTTTGTAGGGATATGGATGAAACTGGAAAACATCATTCTCAGTAAACTATCGCAAGGACAAAAAACCAAACACCGCATGTTCTCACTCATAGGTGGGAATTGAACAATGAGAACTCATGGACACAGGAAGGAGAACATCACGCTCCGGGGACTGTTGTGGGGTGGGGGGAGGGGGGAGGGACAGCATTAGGAGATACACCTAATGCTAAATGACGAATTAATGGGTGCAGGAAATCAACATGGCACATGGATACATATGTAAAAAACCTGCACATTGTGCACATGTACCCTAAAACCCTAAAGTATAATAAAAAAAAAAAAAAAAAAAAAAGGATTCTGCGAAGCTTCTTTCTGTTCTGTGCATTCAACTAACAGAGTTTAACCTTAATTTTGATTGAGCTGTCCTGAAACACTCCTTCTGTAGAAACTGCAAGTGGACATTCCAAGCGCTAAGTGGGCTATAGTGGAAAAAGATGTATCTTCAAATTAAATGTACACAGAAGAATTGTGAAAAACTTCTTTATGTTCTGTACATTCAAGTAAAGGAGTTAAAGCTTACTTTTGATTGAGCAGTTCTGAAACATTCTTTCTGTAGAAACTTCACCTGGATATTCGGACCCCTAAGGGGCCAAAAGTGGAAAAAGGAATATCTTCAAATAAAAACTGCACAGAAGCATTGTGCGAAACTACTTTCTGTTCTATGCACTCAACTAACCGAGTTGAAGCATACTGTCGATTGAGCGGTTCTGAAACACTCTTTCTGTAGAAACTGCAAGTGGACATTCAGAGAGCTAGCGGGCCTACAGTGGAAAAAGGAATATCTTCAAATAAAACTACACAGAAGCACTCTGCGAAACTTCTTCCTGTTCTGTGCATTCAAATAACAGAGTTTAACCTTACTTTTGATTGAGCTGTTCTGAAACACTCTTTCTGTAGTAACTGCAATTGGAGATTCGGAGCACTAAGGGGCATATAGTGGAAAAAGGAATATCTTCAAACAAAACTACACAGAAGCAGTCTGCGAAACTTCTTTCTGTTCTGTGCATTCAACTAAAAGTGTTTAACATTAATTTTGATTGAGCTGTTCTGAAACACTCTTTCGGTAGAAACTGCAAGTGGACATACGGAGCGCTAAGGGGCCTATAGTGGAAAAAGTGATATCTTCAAATAAAAACTACACAGAAGCATTGTGCCAAATTAATTTCTGTTCTGTGCGTTCAACTAAGAGCGTGGAACACTACTTTTGATTGAGCAGTTCTGAAACTCTCTTTCTGTAGAAAGTGCAAGTCGACATTCGGAGCACTAAAGGGCCTGTACTGGAGAAAGTAACATCTTCAAATAAAAAGTAAACAGAAGCATTCTGCGAAACTTCTTTCTATTCTGTGCATTCAACTAACGGAGTTGAAGTTTACCTTTGAGTCAGCAGCTCTGAAACACTCTTTCTGTAGAAACTGCAAGTGGACATTCCCAGCACTAAGGGGCCCATAGTGGAAAAAGGAATATCCTCAAATAAAAACTACACAGAATCACTCTGCGGAACATCGTTCCGTTCTGTGCAATCAACTAACAGTGTTTAACCTTAATTTTGATTGAGCTGTTCTGAAACACTCTTTCTGTAGAAACTGCAAGTGGACATTCCGAGCGCTAAGTGGCCTATAGTGGAAAAAGATATATCTACAAATTAAAACTACACAGAAGCATTGTGCAAAACTTCTTTATGTTCTGTACATTCAACTAAAGGAGTTAAAGCTTACTTTTGATTTGGCAGTTTGGAAACATTCTTTCTGTAGAAATTGCAAGTGGACATTCGGAGAGCTAAGGGGGATATAGTGGGAAAAGGAACATCTTCAAATAAAAATTACACGGAAGCATTGTGCGAAACTACTTTCTGTTCTGTGCATTCAACTAACAGAGTTGAAACCTACTTTTGATTGAGCAGTTCTGAAACATTCTTTTTGTAGAAACTACAAGTGGACATTCAGAGAGCTAAGGGGCCTACAGTGGCAAAAGGAATATCTTCAAATAAAAACTACACAGAAGCATTCTGCGAAACTTCTTTCTGTTCTGTGCACTCAACTAACAGAGTTGAAACATACTGTTGATAGAGCAGTTCTGAAACACACTTTCTGTGGAAACTGCAAGTGGACATTCGTAGAGCAAAGGGGCATATAGTGGAAAAAGGAGAATCTTCCAATAGTAACTACACAGCAGCATTCTGCGAAACTTCTTTCTGTTCTGTGCATTCAATTAACAGAGTTGAACCCTACTTTTGATTGAGCAGTTTTGAAACGATCTTTCTGTAGAAACTGCAAGTGGACATTGGAGCGCTAAGGGGCCTATAGTGGAAAAAGTAATATCCTCAAATAAATACTACACAGAAGCATTCTGTGAAACTTCTTTCTGTTCTGCGCATTCAACTAACAGAGTTTAACCTTACATTTGATTGAGCTGTTCTGAAACACTGTTTCTGTAGTAACTGCAGCTGGAGAGTCAGATCGCCAAGAGGCCTATAGTGGAAAAAGGATTATCTTCAAATAAAACTACACAGAAGCATTCTGCAAAGCTTCTTTCTGTTCTGTGCATTCAACTAACGGAGTTTAACCTCAATTTTGATTGAGATGTCCTGAAACACACTTTCTGTAGAAACTGCAAGTGGACCTTCCGAGCGCTAAGTGGGCTATAGTGGAAAAAGATGTATATTCAAATTAAAACTACACAGAAGCATTGTGCAAAACTTCTTTATGTTCTGTACATTCAAGTAAGGGAGTTAAAACTTAATTTTGATTGAGCAGTTCTGAAATATTCTTTCTGTAGAAACTGCAAGTGGATATTCGGACCCCTAAGGGGCCAACAGTGGAAAAAGGAATATCTTCAAATAAAAACTACACAGAAGCATTGTGCGAAACTACTTTCTGTTCTGTGCACTCAACTAACAGAGTTGAAGCATACTGTCGATTGAGTAGTTCTGAAACACTCTTTCTGTAGAAACTGCAAGTGGACATTCAGAGAGCTAACGGGCCTACAGTGGAAAAAGGAATATCTTCAAGTAAAAACTATACAGAAGCATTCTGAGAAACTTCTTTCTGTTCTGTGCATTCAAATAACAGTGTTTAACCTTACTTTTGATCGAGCTGTTCTGAAACACTCTTTCTGTAGTAACTGCAATTGGAGATTCGGAGCACTAAGGGGCATATAGTGGAAAAAGGAATATCTTCAAACAAAACTACACAGAAGCAGTCTGCGAAACTGCTTTCTGTTCTGTGCATTCAACTAACAGTGTTTAACATTAATTCTGATTGAGCTGTTCTGAAACACTCTTTCTGTAGAAACTTCAAGTGGACGTATGGAGCGCTAAGGGGCCTATAGTGGAAGAAGGGATATCTTCAAATAAAAACTACACAGAAGCATTGTGCCAAATTACTTTCTGTTCTGTGCATTCAACTAAGAGCGTTGAACACTACTTTTGACTGAGCAGTTCTGAAACTCTCTTTCTGTAGAAAGTGCAAGTCGACATTCGGAGCACTAAGGGGCCTGTACTGGAAAAAGATACATCTTCAAATAAAAAGAAAACAGAAGCATTCGGCGAAACTTCTTTCTGTTCTGTGCATTCAACTAACCGAGTTGAAGTTTACCTTTGATTCAGCAGCTCTGAAACACTCTTTCTGTAGAAACTGCTAGTGGACATTCCTAGTGCTAAGGGTCCTATAGTGGAAAAAGGAATATCGTCAAATAAAAACTACACAGAATCATTCTGTGAAACATCATTCTGTTCTGTGCATTCAACTAACAGAGTTTAATCTTAATTTTGATTGAGCTGTTCTGAAACACTCTTTCTGTAGAAACTGCAAGTGGACATTCCGAGCGCTAAGTGGGCTATAGTGGAAAAAGATGTATCTTCAAATTAAAACTACACAGAAGCATTGTGCAAAACTTCTTTATGTTCTGTACATTCAAGTATAGGAGTTAAAGCTTACTTTTGATTGAGCAGTTCTGAAACATTCTTTCTGTAGAAACTGCAAGTGGACATTCCTAGCGCTAAGGGGCCTAGAGTGGAAAAAGGAATATCCTCAAATTAAAAACTACACAGATTCATTCTGTGAAACTTCTTTCTGTTCTGTGCATTCAACTAACGGAGTTGAAGTATACCTTTGATTCAGCAGCTCTGAAACACTCTTTCTGTAGAAACTGCAAGTGGACATTCTGAACGCTAAGGGGCCTAGAGTGGAAAAAGATATATCTACAAATTAAAACTACACAGAAGCATTGTGCAAATCTTCTTTATGTTCTGTACATTCAACTAAAGGAGTTAAAGCTTACTTTTGATTTAGCATTTCTGAAACATTCTTTGTGTAGAAACTGCAAGTGGACATTCGGAGCGCTAAGGGGGCTATAGTGGAAAAAGGATCATCTTCAAATAAAAACTAGACGGAAGCATTGTGCGAAACTACTTTCTGTTCTGTGCATTCAACTAACAGTGTTGAAACCTACTTTTGATTGAGCTGTTCTGAAACATTCTTTCTCTAGAAACTACAAGTGGACATTCGGAGAGCTAAGGGGCCTACAGTGGCAAAAGGAATATCTTCAAATAAAAACTACATAAAAGCATTCTGCGAAACTCCTTTTTCTTCTGTGCACTCAACTAACAGTGCTGAAACATACTGTTGATTGAGCAGTTCTGAAACACTCTTTCTGTAGAAACTGCAAGTGGACATTCGTAGAGCAAAGGGGCATATAGTGGAAAAAGGAGAATCTTCCAATAATAACTACACAGCAGCATTCTGCGAAACAACTTTCTGTTCTGTGCACTCAATTAAAAGTGTTGAACCTTACTTTTGATTTAGCTGTTCTGAAACACTCTTTCTGTAGAAACTGCAAGTGGACATTCGTAGAGCAAAGGGGCATATAGTGGAAAAAGGAGAATCTTCCAATAAAAACTACACAACAGCATTCTGCGAAACATCTTTCTGTTCTGTGCACTCAATTAAAAGAGTTGAACCTTACTTTTGATTGAGCAGTTCTGAAACGCTCTTTCTGTAGGAACTGCAAGTGGACATTCGGAGCGCTAAGGGGCCTATAGTGGAAAAAGGAATATCCTCAAATAAATACTACACAGAAGCATTCTGTGAAACATCTTTCCGTTCTGTGCATTCAACTAACAGAGTTTAACTTTACATTTGATTGAGCTGTTCTGAAACACTCTTTCTGTAGTAACTGCAGCTGGAGAGTCAGAGCGCCAAGAGGCCTATAGTGGAAAAAGGAATATCTTCAAATAAAACTACACAGAATCATTCTGCGAAGCTTCTTTCTGTTCTGTGCATTCAACTAACAGAGTTTAACCTTAATTTTGATTGAGATGTCCTGAAACACTCTTTCTGTAGAAACTGCAAGTGGACATTCCGAGCGCTAAGTGGGCTATAGTGGAAAAAGATGTATATTCAAATTAAAACTACACAGAAGCATTGTGCAAAACTTCTTTATGTTCTGTACATTCAAGTAAAGGAGTTAAAGCTTACTTTTGATTGAGGAGTTCTGAAATATTCTTTCTGTAGAAACTGCAAGTGGATATTCGGACCCCTAAGGGGCCAACAGTGGAAAAAGAAATATCTTCAAATAAAAACTACACAGAAGCATTGTGCGAAACTACTTTCTGTTCTGTGCACTCAACTAACAGAGTTGAAGCATACTGCCTATTGAGCAGTTCTGAAACAATCTTTTTGTAGAAACTACAAGTGGACATTCAGAGAGCTAATGTGCCTACAGTGGCAAAAGGAATATCTTCAAATAAAAACAACACAGAAGCATTCTGCGAAACTTCTTACTGTTCTGTGCACTGAACTAACAGAGTTGAAACATACTGTTGATTGAGCAGTTCTGAAACACTCTTTCTGTAGAAACTGCAAGTGGACATTCGTAGAGCAAAGGGGCATATAATGGAAAAAGGAGAATCTTCCAATAAAAACTACACAGCAGCATTCTGCGAAACTTCTTTCTGTTCTGTGCATTCAATTAACAGAGTTGAACATTACTTTTGATTGAGCAGTTCTGAAACGCTCTTTCTGTAGAAACTGCACGTGGACATTCGGAACGCTAAGGGGCCTATAGTGGAAAAAGGGATATCCTCAAATAAAAACTACACAGAAGCATTGTGCCAAATTACTTTCTGTTCTGTGCGTTCAACTAAGAGCGTTGAACACTACTTTTGATTGAGCAGTTCTGAAACTCTCTTTTTGTAGAAAGTGCACGTCGACATTCGGAGCAATAAGGGGCCAGTGCAGGAGAAAGTAACATCTTCAAATAAAATGTAAACAGAAGCATTCTGCGAAACTTCTTTTTGTTCTGTGCATTCAACTAACGGAGTTGAAATTTACCTTTGAGTCAGCAGCTCTGAAACACTCTTTCTGTAGAAACTGCAAGTGGACATTCCTAGCGCTAAGGGGCCTATAGTGGACAAAGGAATATCCTCAAATAAAAACTACAGAGAATCACTCTGTGAAACATCGTTCTGTTCTGTACATTCAACTAACAATGTTTAACCTTAATTTCGATTGAGCTGTTCTGAAACACTCTTTCTGTAGAAACTGCAGGTGGACATTCCGAGGGCTAAGTGTCCTATAGTGGAAAAAGATATATCTGCAAATTAAAACTACACAGAAGCATTGTGCAAAACTTCTTTCTGTTCTGTGCATTCAATTAACAGAATTGAACCTTACTTTTGATTGAGCAGTTCTGAAACGCTCTTTCTGTAGAAACTGCATGTGGACATTTGAAGCGCTAAGGGGCCTATAGTGGAGAAAGGAATATCCTCAAATAAATAGTACACAATAGCATTTTGTGAAACTTCTTTCTCTTCTGTGCATCCAACTAACCGAGTTTAACCTCACATTTGATTGAGCTGTTCTGAAACACTCTTTCTGTCGTAACTGCAGCTGGAGAGTTGGAGCGCCAAGAGTCATATAGTGGCAAAAGGAATATCTTCAAGTTAAACTACACAGAAGCATTCTGCGAAGCTTCTTTCTGTTCTGTGCATTCAACTAACAGAGTTTAACCTTAATTTTGATTGAGCTGTCCTGAAACACTCTTTCTGTAGAAACTGCAAGTGGACCTTCCAAGCGCTAAGTGGGCTATAGTGGAAAAAGATGTATCTTCAAATTAAATGTACACAGAAGCATTGTGCAAAACTTCTTTAAGTTCTGTACATTCAAGTAAAGGAGTTAAAGCTTACTTTTGATTGAGCAGTTCTGAAACATTCTTTCTGTAGAAACTGCAACTGGATATTCGGACCCCTAAGGGGCCAACAGTGGAAAAAGGAATATCTTCAAATAAAAACTACACAGAAGCATTGTGCGAAACTACTTTCTGTTCTATGCACTCAACTAACCGAGTTGAAGCATACTGTCGATTGAGCGGTTCTGAAACACTCTTTCTGTAGAAACTGCAAGTGGACATTCAGAGAGCTGGCGGGCCTACAGTGGAAAAAGGAATATCTTCAAGTAAAAACTACACAGAAGCATTCTGCGAAACTTCTTTCTGTTCTGTGCATTCAAATAACAGTATTTAACCTTACTTTTGATTGAGCTGTTCTGAAACACTCTTTCTGTAGTAACTGCAATTGGTGATTCGGAGCACTAAGGGGCATATAGTGGAAAAAGGAATATCTTCAAACAAAACTACACAGAAGCAGTCTGCGAAACTTCTTTCTGTTCTGTGCATTCAACTAACAGTGTTTAACATTAATTTTGATTGAGCTGTTCTGAAACACTCTTTCTGTAGAAACTGCAAGTGGACATACGGAGCGCTAAGGGGCCTATAGAGGAAAAAGTGATATCTTCAAATAAAAACTACACAGAAGCATTGTGCAAATTACTTTCTGTTCTGTGTATTCAACTAAGAGTGTTGAACACTACTTTTGATTGAGCTGTTCTGAAACACTCTTTCTGTAGAAACTGCAAGTGGACATACGGAGCGCTAAGGGGCCTATAGTTTAAAAAGGGACATCTTCAAATAAAAACTACACAGAAGCATTGTGCCAAATTACTTTCTTTTCTGTGCGTTCAACTAAGAGCATGGAACACTACATTTGATTGGGCAGTTCTGAAACTCTCTTTCTGTAGAAAGTGCAAGTCGGCATTCTTAGCACTAAAGTGCCTGTACTGGAGAAAGTGACATCTTCAAATAAAAAGTAAACAGAAGCATTCTGCGAAACTTCTTTCTATTCTGTGCATTCAACTAACGGAGTTGAACTTTCCCTTTGAGTCAGCAGCTCTGAAACACTCTTTCTGTAGAAACTGCAAGTGGACATTCCTAGCGCTAAGGGGCCTATAGTGGAAAAAGGAATATCCTCAAATAAAAACTACACAGAATCATTCTGTGAAACTTCTTTCTGTTCTGTGCATTCAACTAACAGAGTTTAACCTTAATTTTGATTGAGCTGTTCTGAAACACTCTTTCTGTAGAAACTGCAAGTGGACATTCCGAGCGCTAAGTGGCCTATAGTGGAAAAAGATATATCTACAAATTAAAACTACACAGAAGCATTGTGCAAAACTTCTTTATGTTCTGTACATTCAAGTAAAGGAGTTAAAGCTTACTTTTGATTTAGCAGTTCGGAAATATTCTTTCTGTGGAAACTGCAAGTGGACATTCGTAGAGCAAAGTGGCATATAGTGTAAAAAGGAGAATCTTCCAATAATAACTACACAGAAGCATTCTGTGAAACTTCTTTCTGTTCTGTGCATTCAACAAACAGAGTTTAACCTTACATTTGATTGAGCTGTTCTGAAACACTCTTTCTGTAGTAACTGCAGCTGGAGAGTCAGAGGGCCAAGAGGCCTATAGTGGAAAAAGTAATATCTTCAAATAAAACTACACAGAAGCATTCTGCGAAGCTTCTTTCTGTTCTGTGCATTCAACTAACAGAGTCTAACATTACATTTGATTGAGCTGTTCTGAAACACTCTTTCTGTAGTAACTGCAAGTGGACATTCGTAGAGCAAAGGGGCATATAGTGGAAAAAGGAGAATCTTCCAATAAAAACTACACAGCAGCATTCTGCGAAACTTCTTTCTGTTCTGCGCATTCAATTAACAGTGTTGAACCTTACTTTTGATTGAGCTGTTCTGAAACGCACTTTCTGTAGAATCTGCAAGTGGACATTCGGAGCGCTAAGGGGCCTATAGTGGAAAAAGGAATATCCTCAAATAAATACTACACAGAAGCATTCTGTGAAACTTCTTTCTTTTCTATGCATTCAACTAACAGAGTTTAACCTTACATTTGATGGAGCTGTTCTGAAACACACTTTCTGTCGTAACTGCAGCTGGAGAGACAGAGCGCCAAGAGGCCTATAGTGGAAAAAGGAATAGCTTCAAATAAAACTACACAGATGCATTCTGCGAAGCTTCTTTCTGTTCTGTGCATTCAACTAACAGAGTTTAACCTTAATTTTTATTGAGCTGTTCTGAAACGCTCTTTCTGTAAAAACTGCAAGTGTACCTTCCGAGCGATAAGTTGGCTATAGTGGAAAAAGATGTATCTTCAAATTAGAACTACAAAGAAGCATTGTGCAAAACTTTTTTATGTTCTGTACATTCAAGTAAAGGAGTTAAAGCTTACTTTTGATTGAGCAGTTCTGAGACATTCTTTCTGTAGAAACTGCATGTGGACATTCTGAGCGCTAAGTGGGCTATAGTGGTAAAAGGAACATCTTCAAATAAAAACTTCACGGAAGCATTGTGCGAAAAAACTTTCTGTTCTGTGCATTTAACTAACAGAGTTGAAACCTACTTTTGATTGAGCAGTTCTGAAACATTCTTTATGTAGAAACTACGAGTGGACATTCAGAGAGCTAAGGGGCCTACAGTGGCAAAAGGAATATCTTCAAATATTAACTACACAGAATCATTCTGCTAAACTGCTTTCTGTTCTGTGCACTCAACTAACAGAGTTGAAACATACTGTTGATTGAGCAGTTCTGAAACACCCTTTCTGTAGAATCTGCACGTGGGCATTCGGAGCGCTAAGGGGCTTATAGTGGAGAAAGGAATATCCTCAAATAAATACTACACAGAAGCATTCTGTGAAACTTCTTTCTCTTCTGTGCATTCAACTAAGAGAGTTTAACCTTACATTTGATTGAGCTGTTCTGAAACACTCTTTCTGTAGTAACTGCAGCTGGATAGTCAGAGCACCAAGAGGCCTATAGTGGAAAAAGTTATATCTGCAAATAAAACTACACAGAAGCATTCTGCAAAGCTACTTTCTGTTCTGTGCATTCAACTAACAGAGTTTAACCTTAATTTTGATTGAGCTGTTCTGAAACACTCTTTCTGTAGAAACTGCTAGTGGACCTTCCGAGCGCTATGTGGGCTATAGTGGAAAAAGATGTATCTTCAAATTAAAACTACACAGAAGCATTGTGCAAAACTTCTTTATGTTCTGTACATTCAAGTAAAGGAGTTAAAGCTTACTTTTGATTGAGCTGTTCTGAAATATTCTTTCTGTAGAAACTGCAAGTGGATACTCGGACCCCTAAGGGGCCAAGAGTGGAAAAAAGAATATCTTCTAATAAAAACTACACAGAAGCATTGTGCGAAACTACTTTCTGTTCTGTGCACTCAACTAACAGAGTTGAAGCATACTTCCGATTGAGCAGTTCTGAAACACTCTTTCTGTAGAAACCTCAAGTGGACATTCAGAGAGCTAAAGGGCCTACAGTGGAAAAAGGAATATCTTCAAGTAAAAACTATACAGAAGCATTCTGAGAAACTTCTTTCTGTTCTGTGCATTCAAATAACAGAGTTTAACATTACTTTTGATTGAGCTGTTCTGAAACACTCTTTCTGTAGTAACTGCAATTGGAGATTCGGAGCACTAAGTGGCATATAGTGGAAAAAGGAATATATTCAGACAAAACTACACAGAAACAGTCTGCGAAACTTCTTTCTCTTCTGTGCATTTAACTAACAGTGTTTAACGTTAATTTTGATTGAGCTGTTCTGAAAAACTCTTTCTGTAGAAACTGAAAGTGGACATATGGAGCGCTAAGGGGTCTATAGTGGAAAAAGGGATATCTTCAAATAAAAACTACACAGAAGCATTGTGTCAAATTACTTTCTGTTCTGTGCATTCAACTAAGAGCGTTGAACACTACTTTTGATTGAGCAGTTCTGAAACTCTCTTTCTGTAGAAAGTGCAAGTCGACATTCGGAGCACTAAGGGGCCTGTACTGGAGAAAGTAACATCTTCAAATAAAAAGTAAACAGAAGCATTCTGCGAAACTTCTTTCTGTTCTGTGCGTTCAACTAACGGAGTTGAAGGTTACCTTTGATTCAGCAGCTCTGAAACACTCTTTCTGTAGAAACTGCAAGTGGACCTTCCAAGCACTAAGTGGGCTATAGTGGAAAAAGATGTGTCTTCAAATTAAATGTACACAGAAGAATTGTGCAAAACTTCTTTATGTTCTGTACATTGAAGTAAAGGAGTTAAAGCTTACTTTTGATTGAGCAGTTCTGAAACATTCTTTCTTTAGAAACTTCACCTGGACATTCGGACCCCTAAGGGGCCAACAGTGGAAAAAGGAATATCTTCAAATAAAAACTACACAGAAGCATTGTGCGAAACTACTTTCTGTTCTATGCACTCAACTAACCGAGTTTAAGCATACTGTCGATTGAGCGGTTCTGAAACACTCTCTGTGGAAACTTCAAGTGGACATTCGTAGAGCCAAGTGGCATATAGTGGAAAAAGGAGAATCCTCCAATAATAACTACACAGAAGCATTCTGTGAAACTTCTTTCTGTTCTGTGCATTCAACTAACAGAGTTTAACCTTACATTTGATTGAGCTGTTCTGAAACACTCTTTCTGTAGTAACTGCAGCTGGAGTGTCAGAGCGCCAAGAGGCCTATAGTGGAACAAGCAATATCTTCAAATAAAACTACACAGAAGCATTCTGCGAAGCTTCTTTCTCTTCTGTGCATTCAACTAACAAGGTTTAACCTTACATTTGATTGAGCTGTTCTGAAACACTCTTTCTGTAGTAACTGCAGCTGGAGAGTCAGAGCACCAAGAGGCCTATAGTGGAAAAAGGAGTATCTTCACATAAAACTACACAGAAGCATTCTGCGAAGCTTCTTTCTGTTCTGTGCATTCAACTAACAGAGTTTAAACTTACATTTGATTGAGCTGTTCTGAAACACTCTTTCTGTAGAAACTGCAAGTGGACATTCGTAGAGCAAAGGGGCATATAGTGGAAAAAGGAGAATCTTCCAATAATAACTACACAGCAGCATTCTGCGAAACATCTTTCTGTTCTGTGCACTCAATTAAAAGAGTTGGACCTTACATTTGATTGAGCAGTTCGGAAACGCTCTTTCTGTAGAAACTGCAAGTGGACATTCGGAGCGCTAAGGGGCCTATAGTGGAAAAAGGAATATCCTCAAATAAATACTACACAGAAGCTTTCTTTGAAACATCTTTCTGTTCTGTGCATTCAACTAACAGGGTTGAAACATACTGTTGATTGAGCAGTTCTGAAACACTCTTTCTGTAGAAACTGCAAGTGGACATTCGTAGAGCAAAGGGGCATATAGTGGAAAAAGGAGAATCTTCCAATAAAAACTACACATCAGCATTCTGCGAAACTTCTTTCTGTTCTGTGCATTCAATTAACAGGGTTGAACCTTACTTTTGATTGAGCAGTACTGAAACGCTCTCTCTGTAGAAACTGCAAGTGGACATATGGAGCGCCAAGGGGCTTATAGTGGAAAAAGAAATATCTTCAAATAAAACTACACAGAAGCATTCTGCGAAGCTTCTTTCTGTTCTGTGCACTCAACTAACAGAGTTTAACCTTAATTTTGATTGAGCTGTTCTGAAACACTCTTTCTGTAGAAACTGCAAGTGGACTTTCCGAGCGCTAAGTGGGCTATAGTGGAAAAAGATGTATCTTCAAATTAAAACTACACAGAAGCAGTGTGCAAAACTTCTTTATGTTCTGTACATTCAAGTAAAGGAGTTAAAGCTTTCTTTTGATTGAGCAGTTCTGAAACATTCTTTCTGTAGAAACTGCAAGTGGATATTCGGACCCCTAAGGGGCCAATAGTGGAAAAAGGAATATCTTCAAATAAAAACTACACAGAGGCATTGTGCGAAACTACTTTCTGTTCTGTGCACTCAACTAACAGAGTTGAAGCATACTGTCGATTGAGCAGTTCTGAAACACTCTTTCTGTAGAACCTGCAAGTGGACATTCAGAGAGCTAAGGGGCCTACAGTGGAAAAAGAAATATCTGCAAGTAAAAACTACACAGAAGCATTCGGCGAAACTTCTTTCTGTTCTGTGCATTCAAATAACAGAGTTTAACTTTACTTTTGATTGAGCTGTTCTGAAACACTCTTTCTGTAGTAATTGCAGTTGGAGACTCGGAGCACTAAGGGGCATATATTGGAAAAAGGAATATCTTCAAACAAAACTACACAGAAGCAGTCTGTGAAACTTCTATCTGTTCTGTGCATTGAGCTAACAGTGTTTAACATTAATTTTGATTGAGCTGTTCTGAAACACTCTTTCTGTAGAAACTGCAAGTGGACATACGGAGTGCTAAGGGGCGTATAGTGGAAAAAGATATATCTTCAAATAAAAACTAAACAGAAGCATTGTGCCAAATTACTTTCTCTTTTGTGCATTCAACTAAGAGCGTTGAACACTACTTTTGATTGAGCAGTTCTGAAACGCTCTTTCTGTAGAAACTGCACGTGGACATTCGGAGCGCTAAGGGGCCTATAGAGGAGAAAGGAATATCCTCAAATAAATACTACACAGAAGCATTCTGCGAAACTTCTTTCTCTTCTGTGCATCCAACAAACAGAGTTTAACCTTACATTTGATTGAGCTGTTCTGAAACACTCTTTCTGTCGTAACTGCAGCTGGAGAGTCAGAGCGCCAAGAGGCATATAGTGGCAAAAGGAATATCTTCAAGTAAAACTACACAGAAGCATTCTGTGCAGCTTCTTTCTGTTCTGTGCATTCAACTAACAGAGTTTAACCATAATTTTGATTGAGCTGTCCTGAAACACTCTTTCTGTAGAAACTGCAAGTGGACCTTCGAAGCGCTAAGTGGGCTATAGTGGAAAAAGATGTATCTTCAAATTAAATGTACACAGAAGCATTGTGCAAAACTTCTTTATGTTCTGTAGATTGAAGTAAAGGAGTTAAAGCTTACTTTTGATTGAGCAGTTCTGAAACATTCTTTCTGTAGAAACTTCACCTGGATATTCGGACCCCTAAGGGGCCAACAGTGGAAAAAGGAATATCTTCAAATAAAAACTACACAGAAGCATTGTGCGAAACTACTTTCTGTTCTATGCACTCAACTAACCGAGTTGATGCATACTGTCGATTGAGCGGTTCTGAAACACTCTCTGTGGAAACTGCAAGTGGACATTCGTAGAGCCATGTGGCATATAGTGGAAAAAGGAGAATCTTCCAATAATAACTACACAGAAGCATTCTGTGAAACATCTTTCTGTTCTGTGCATTCAACTAACAGAGTTTAACCTTACATTTGATTGAGCTGTTCTGAAACACTCTTTCTGTAGTAACTGCAGTTGGAGAGTCAGAGCGCCAAGAGGCCTATAGTGGAAAGAGCAATATCTTCAAATAAAACTACACAGAAGCATTCTGCGAAGCTTCTTTCTCTTCTGTGCATTCAACTAACAAGGTTTAACCTTACATTTGATTGAGCTGTTCTGAAACACTCTTTCTGTAGTAACTGCAGCTGGAGAGTCAGAGCGCCAAGAGGCCTATAGTGGAAAAAGGAGTATCTTCACATAAAACTACACAGAAGCATTCTGCGAAGCTTCTTTCTGTTCTGTGCATTCAACTAACAGAGTTTAAACTTACATTTGATTGAGCAGTTCTGAAACATTCTTTCTGTAGAAACTGCAAGTGGATATTCCGACCCCTAAGGGGCCAACAGTGGAAAAAGGAATATCTTCAAATAAAAACTACACAGAGGCATTGTGCGAAACTACTTTCTGTTCTGTGCACTCAACTAACAGAGTTGAAGCATACTGTCGATTGAGCAGTTCTGAAACACTCTTTCTGTAGAACCTGCAAGTGGACATTCAGAGAGCTAAGGGGCCTACAGTGGAAAAAGAAATATCTGCAAGTAAAAACTACACAGAAGCATTCGGCGAAACTTCTTTCTGTTCTGTGCATTCAAATAAGAGAGTTTAACCTTACTTTTGATTGAGCTGTTCTGAAACACTCTTTCTGTAGTAACTGCAGTTGGAGATTCGGAGCACTAAGGGGTATATAGTGGAAAAAGGATGATCTTCAAACAAACTACCCAGAAGCAGTCTGAGAAACTTCTTTCTGTTCTGTGCATTGAACTAACAGTGTTTAACATTAATTTTGATTGAGCTGTTCTGAAACACTCTTTCTGTAGAAACTGCAAGTGGACATACGGAGCGCTAAGGGGCCTATAGTGGAAAAAGGTATATCTTCAAATAAAAACTACACAGAAGCATTGTGCCAAATTACTTTCTCTTCTGTGCATTCAACTAAGAGCGTTGAACACTACTTTTGATTGAGCAGTCGTGAAACTCTCTTTCTATAGAAAGTGCAAGTCGACAATCGGAGCACTAAATGGCCTGTACTCTAGAAAGTAACATCTTCAAATAAAAAGTAAACAGAAGCATTCTGTGAAACTTCTTTCTGTTCTGTGCATTCAACAAACGGAGATGAAGTTTACCTTTGATTCAGCAGCTCTGAAACACTCTTTCCGTAGAAACTGCAAGTGGACATTACTAGCACTAAGGGGCCTATAGTGGAAAAAGGAATATCCTCAAATAAAAACTACACAGAATCATTCTGTGAAACTTCTTTCTGTTCTGTGCATTCAACTAACAGAGTTTAACCTTAATTTTGATTGAGCTGTTCTGAAACACTCTCTCTGTAGAAACTGCATGTGGACATTCCGAGCGCTAAGTGGCCTATAGTATAAAAAGATATATCTACAAATTAAAACTACACAGAAGCATTGTGCAATACTTCTTTATGTTCCGTACATTCAACTAAAGGAGTTAAAGCGTACTTTTGATTTAGCAGTTCGGAAACATTCTTTCTGTAGAAACTGCAAGTGGACATTCGGAGCGCTAAGGGGGCTATAGTGGAAAAAGTAACATCTTCAAATAAAAACTAAACGGAAGCATTGTGCGAAACTACTTTCTGTTCTGTGCATTCAACTAACAGAGTTGAAACCTACTTTTGATTGAGCAGTTCTGAAACATTCTTTCTGTAGAAACTACAAGGGGACATTCAGAGAGCTAAGGGGCCTACAGTGGCAAAAGGAATATCTTCAAATAAAAACTACACAGAAGCATTCTGCGAAAGTTCTTTCTGTTCTGTGCACTCAACTAACAGAATTGAAACGTACTGATGATTGAGCAGTTCTGAAACACTCTTTCTGTAGAAACTGCAAGTGGACAATCTTAGAGCAAAGGGGCAAATAGTGGAAAAAGGAGAATCTTCCAATAAAAACTACACATCAGCTTTCTGCAAAAGTTCTTTCTGTTCTGTGCATTCAATTAACAGAATTGAACCTTACTTTTGATTGAGCAGTTCTGAAACGCTCTTTCTGTAGAAACTGCAAGTGGACATTCAGAGCGCTAAGGGGCCTATAGTGGAAAAAGGAATATCCTCAAATAAATACTACACAGAAGCATTCTGTGAAACTTCTTTCTCTTCTGCGCATTCAACTAACAGAGTTTAACTTTACATTTGATTGAGTTGTTCTGAAACACTCTATCTGTAGTAACTGCAGCTAGAGAGTCAGAGCTCCAAGTGGCCTATAGTGGAAAAAGGAATATCTTCATATAAAATTATACAGTAGCATTCTGCGAAGCTTCTTTCTGTTCTGTGCATTCAACTAACAGAGTTTAACCTTAATTTTGATTGAGTTGTTCTGAAACACGCTTTCTGTAGAAACTGCAAGTGGACTTTCCGAGCTCTAAGTGGGATATAGTGGAAAAAGATGTATCTTCATATTAAAACAACACAGAAGCATTGTGCAAAACCTCTTTATGTTCTGTACATTCAAGTAAAGGAGTTAAAGCTTACTTTTGATTGAGCAGTTCTGAAACATTCTTTCTGTAGAAAATGCAAGTGGATATTCGGACCCTTAAGGGGCCAATAGTGGAAAAAGGAATATCTTCAAATAAAAACTACACAGAAGCATTGTGCGAAACTACTTTCTGTTCTGTGCACTCAACTAACAGAGTTGAAGTATACTGTCGAATGAGCAGTTCTGAAACACTCTTTCTGTAGAACCTGCAAGTGGACATTCAGAGAGCTAACGGGCCTACAGTGGAAAAAGGAATATCTTCAAGTAAAAACTATACAGAAGCATTCTGAGAAACTTCTTTCTGTTCTGTGCATTCAAATAACAGAGTTTAACCTTACTTTTGATTGAGCTGTTCTGAAACACGCTTTCTGTAGTTATTGCAGTTGGAGATTCGGAGCACTAAGGGGCATATAGTGGAAAAAGGAATATCTTCAAACAAAACTACCCAGAAGCAGTCTGCGAAACTTCTTTCTGTTCTGTACATTGAACTAACAGTGTTTAACATTAATTTTGATTGAGCTTTTCTGAAACACTCTTTCTGTAGAAACTGCAAGTGGACATACGGAGCGCTAAGGGGCCTATAGTGGAAAAAGGGATATCTTCAAATAAAAACTACAGAGAAGCATTGTGCCAAATTACCTTCTCTTCTGTGCATTCAAATAAGAGCGTTGAACACTACTTTTGATTGAGCAGTTCTGAAACCCTCTTTCTATAAAAGTTCAAGTCGACATTCAGAGCACTAAGTGGCCTGTAATCTAGAAAGTAACATCTTCAAATAAAAAGTAAACAGAAGCATTCTGTGAAACTTCTTTCTGTTCTGTGCATTCAACTAACGGAGTTGAAGTTTACCTTTGACTCAGCAGCTCTGAAACACTCTTTCTGTAGAAACTGCAATGGGACATTCCTAGCGCTAAGGGGCCTATAGTGGAAAAAGGAATATCCTGAAATAAAAACTACACAGAATCATTCTGTGAAACTTCTTTCTGTTCTGTGCATTCAACAAACAGGGTTGAAACCTACTTTTGATTGAGCAGTTCTGAAACATTCTTTCTTCAGAAACTACAAGGGGACATTCAGAGAGCTAAGGGGCCTACAGTGGCAAAAGGAATATCTTCAAATAAAAACTACACAGAACCATTCTGCGAAACTTCTTTCAGTTCTGTGCACTCAACTAACAGAGTTGAAACATACTGTTGATTGAGCAGTTCTGAAACACTCTTTCTGTAGAAACTGCATGTGGACATTCGTAGAGCAAAGGGGCATATAGTGGAAAAAGGAGAATCTTCCAATAAAAACTACACACCAGCATTCTGCGAAACTTCTTTCTGTCCTGTGCATTCAATTAACAGAGTTGAACCTTACTTTTGATTGAGCAGTTCTGAAACGCTCTTTCTGTAGAAACTGCAAGTGGACATTCGGAGCGCTAAGGGGGCTATAGTGGAAAAAGGAATATCTTCAAATAAAACTACACAGAGGCATTCTGCGAAGCTTCTTTCTGTTCTGTGCATTCAACTAACAGAGTTTAAACTTAATTTTGATTGAGCTGTTCTGAAACACTCTTTCTGTAGAAACTGCAAGAGGACTTTCCGAGCTCTAAGTGGGCTATAGTGGTAAAAGATGTATCTTCAAATTAAAACTACACAGAAGCATTGTGCAAAACTTCTTTATGTTCTTTACATTCAAGTAAAGGAGTTAAAGATTACTTTTGATTGAGCAGTTCTGAAACATTCTTTCTGTAGGAACTGCAAGTGGATATTCAGACCCCTAAGGGGCCAATAGTGGAAAAAGGAATATCTTCAAATAAAAACTACACAGAAGCATTGTTCGAAACTACTTCCTGTTCTGTGCACTCAACTAACAGATTTAAAGCATACTGTCGATTGAGCAGTTCTGAAACACTCTTTCTGTAGAACCTGCAAGTGGACATTCAGAGAGCTAACGGGCCTATAGTGGAAAAAGAAATATCTGCAAGTAAAAACTACACAGAAGCATTCGGAGAAACTTCTTTCTGTTCTGTGCATTCAAATAACAGAGTTTAACCTTACTTTTGATTGAGCTGTTCTGAAACACTCTTTCTGTAGTAACTGCAGTTGGATACTCGGAACACTAACGGGCATATAGTGGAAAAAGGAATATCTTCAAACAAAACTACACAGAAGCAGTCTGCGAAACTACTTTCTGTTCCGTGCATTGAACTAACAGTGTTTAACATTAATTTTGATTGAGCTGTTCTGAAACACTCTTTCTGTAGAAACTGCAAGTGGACATATGGAGCGCTAAGGGGCCTATAGTGGAAAAAGATATATCTTCAAATAAAAACTACACAGAAGCATTGTGCCAAATTACTTTCTCTTCTGTGCATTCAACTAAGAGCGTTGAACACTACTTTTGATTGAGCAGTTCTGAAACTCCCTTTCTGTAGAAAGTGCAAGTCGACATTCGGAGCACTAATTGGCCTGTACTCTAGAAGGTAACATCTTCAAATGAAAAGTAAACAGAAGCATTCTTTGAAACTTCTTTCTATTCTGTGCATTCAACTAACGGAGTTGAAGTTTACCTTTGATTCAGCAGCTCTGAAACACTCTTTCTGTAGAATCTGCAAGTGGACATTCCTAGCGCTAAGGGGCCTATAGTGGAAAGAGGAATATCCTCAAATAAAAACTACACAGAATCATTCTGTGAAACTACTTTCTGTTCTGTGCATTCAACAAACAGAGTTTAACTTTAATTGTGATTGAGCTGTTCTGAAACACTCTCTCTGTAGAAACTGCAAGTGGACATTCCGAGCGCTAAGTGGCCTATAGTGGAAAAAGATATATCTACAAATTAAAACTACACAGAAGCATTGTGCAAAACTACTTTATGTTCTGTACATTCAACTAAAGGAGTTTAAGCTTACTTTTGATTTAGCAGTTCGGAAACATTCTTTCTGTAGAAACTGCAAGTGGACATTTGGAGCGCTAAGTGGGCTATAGTGGAAAAAGGAATATCTTCAAATAAAACTACACGGAAGCATTGTGCGAAACTACTTTCTGTTCTGTGCACTCAGCTAACAGAGTTGAAGAATACTGTCGATTGAGCAGTTTTGAGACACTATTTCTGTAGAAATTGCAAGTGGACAATCAGAGAGCTAACGGGCCTACAGTGGAAAAGGGATATCTGCAAGTAAAAACTACACAGAAGCATTCTGCAAAACTTCTTTCTGTTCTGTGAATTCAAATAAAAGAGTTTAACCTTACTTTTGATTGAGCTGTTCTGAAACACTCTTTCTGTAGTAACTGCAGTTGGAGATTCGGAGCACTAAGGGGTATATAGTGGAAAAAGGAATATCTTCAAACAAAACTACACAGAAGCAGTCTGTGAAACTTCTATCTGTTCTGTGCATTGAGCTAACAGTGTTTAACATTAATTTTGATTGAGCTGTTCTGAAACACTCTTTCTGTAGAAACTGCAAGTGGACATACGGAGTGCTAAGGGGCGTATAGTGGAAAAAGATATATCTTCAAATAAAAACTAAACAGAAGCATTGTGCCAAATTACTTTCTCTTTTGTGCATTCAACTAAGAGCGTTGAACACTACTTTTGATTGAGCAGTTCTGAAACGCTCTTTCTGTAGAAACTGCACGTGGACATTCGGAGCGCTAAGGGGCCTATAGAGGAGAAAGGAATATCCTCAAATAAATACTACACAGAAGCATTCTGCGAAACTTCTTTCTCTTCTGTGCATCCAACAAACAGAGTTTAACCTTACATTTGATTGAGCTGTTCTGAAACACTCTTTCTGTCGTAACTGCAGCTGGAGAGTCAGAGCGCCAAGAGGCATATAGTGGCAAAAGGAATATCTTCAAGTAAAACTACACAGAAGCATTCTGTGCAGCTTCTTTCTGTTCTGTGCATTCAACTAACAGAGTTTAACCATAATTTTGATTGAGCTGTCCTGAAACACTCTTTCTGTAGAAACTGCAAGTGGACCTTCGAAGCGCTAAGTGGGCTATAGTGGAAAAAGATGTATCTTCAAATTAAATGTACACAGAAGCATTGTGCAAAACTTCTTTATGTTCTGTAGATTGAAGTAAAGGAGTTAAAGCTTACTTTTGATTGAGCAGTTCTGAAACATTCTTTCTGTAGAAACTTCACCTGGATATTCGGACCCCTAAGGGGCCAACAGTGGAAAAAGGAATATCTTCAAATAAAAACTACACAGAAGCATTGTGCGAAACTACTTTCTGTTCTATGCACTCAACTAACCGAGTTGATGCATACTGTCGATTGAGCGGTTCTGAAACACTCTCTGTGGAAACTGCAAGTGGACATTCGTAGAGCCATGTGGCATATAGTGGAAAAAGGAGAATCTTCCAATAATAACTACACAGAAGCATTCTGTGAAACATCTTTCTGTTCTGTGCATTCAACTAACAGAGTTTAACCTTACATTTGATTGAGCTGTTCTGAAACACTCTTTCTGTAGTAACTGCAGTTGGAGAGTCAGAGCGCCAAGAGGCCTATAGTGGAAAGAGCAATATCTTCAAATAAAACTACACAGAAGCATTCTGCGAAGCTTCTTTCTCTTCTGTGCATTCAACTAACAAGGTTTAACCTTACATTTGATTGAGCTGTTCTGAAACACTCTTTCTGTAGTAACTGCAGCTGGAGAGTCAGAGCGCCAAGAGGCCTATAGTGGAAAAAGGAGTATCTTCACATAAAACTACACAGAAGCATTCTGCGAAGCTTCTTTCTGTTCTGTGCATTCAACTAACAGAGTTTAAACTTACATTTGATTGAGCAGTTCTGAAACATTCTTTCTGTAGAAACTGCAAGTGGATATTCCGACCCCTAAGGGGCCAACAGTGGAAAAAGGAATATCTTCAAATAAAAACTACACAGAGGCATTGTGCGAAACTACTTTCTGTTCTGTGCACTCAACTAACAGAGTTGAAGCATACTGTCGATTGAGCAGTTCTGAAACACTCTTTCTGTAGAACCTGCAAGTGGACATTCAGAGAGCTAAGGGGCCTACAGTGGAAAAAGAAATATCTGCAAGTAAAAACTACACAGAAGCATTCGGCGAAACTTCTTTCTGTTCTGTGCATTCAAATAAGAGAGTTTAACCTTACTTTTGATTGAGCTGTTCTGAAACACTCTTTCTGTAGTAACTGCAGTTGGAGATTCGGAGCACTAAGGGGTATATAGTGGAAAAAGGATGATCTTCAAACAAACTACCCAGAAGCAGTCTGAGAAACTTCTTTCTGTTCTGTGCATTGAACTAACAGTGTTTAACATTAATTTTGATTGAGCTGTTCTGAAACACTCTTTCTGTAGAAACTGCAAGTGGACATACGGAGCGCTAAGGGGCCTATAGTGGAAAAAGGTATATCTTCAAATAAAAACTACACAGAAGCATTGTGCCAAATTACTTTCTCTTCTGTGCATTCAACTAAGAGCGTTGAACACTACTTTTGATTGAGCAGTCGTGAAACTCTCTTTCTATAGAAAGTGCAAGTCGACAATCGGAGCACTAAATGGCCTGTACTCTAGAAAGTAACATCTTCAAATAAAAAGTAAACAGAAGCATTCTGTGAAACTTCTTTCTGTTCTGTGCATTCAACAAACGGAGATGAAGTTTACCTTTGATTCAGCAGCTCTGAAACACTCTTTCCGTAGAAACTGCAAGTGGACATTACTAGCACTAAGGGGCCTATAGTGGAAAAAGGAATATCCTCAAATAAAAACTACACAGAATCATTCTGTGAAACTTCTTTCTGTTCTGTGCATTCAACTAACAGAGTTTAACCTTAATTTTGATTGAGCTGTTCTGAAACACTCTCTCTGTAGAAACTGCATGTGGACATTCCGAGCGCTAAGTGGCCTATAGTATAAAAAGATATATCTACAAATTAAAACTACACAGAAGCATTGTGCAATACTTCTTTATGTTCCGTACATTCAACTAAAGGAGTTAAAGCGTACTTTTGATTTAGCAGTTCGGAAACATTCTTTCTGTAGAAACTGCAAGTGGACATTCGGAGCGCTAAGGGGGCTATAGTGGAAAAAGTAACATCTTCAAATAAAAACTAAACGGAAGCATTGTGCGAAACTACTTTCTGTTCTGTGCATTCAACTAACAGAGTTGAAACCTACTTTTGATTGAGCAGTTCTGAAACATTCTTTCTGTAGAAACTACAAGGGGACATTCAGAGAGCTAAGGGGCCTACAGTGGCAAAAGGAATATCTTCAAATAAAAACTACACAGAAGCATTCTGCGAAAGTTCTTTCTGTTCTGTGCACTCAACTAACAGAATTGAAACGTACTGATGATTGAGCAGTTCTGAAACACTCTTTCTGTAGAAACTGCAAGTGGACAATCTTAGAGCAAAGGGGCAAATAGTGGAAAAAGGAGAATCTTCCAATAAAAACTACACATCAGCTTTCTGCAAAAGTTCTTTCTGTTCTGTGCATTCAATTAACAGAATTGAACCTTACTTTTGATTGAGCAGTTCTGAAACGCTCTTTCTGTAGAAACTGCAAGTGGACATTCGGAGCGCTAAGGGGCCTATAGTGGAAAAAGGAATATCCTCAAATAAATACTACACAGAAGCATTCTGTGAAACTTCTTTCTCTTCTGCGCATTCAACTAACAGAGTTTAACTTTACATTTGATTGAGTTGTTCTGAAACACTCTATCTGTAGTAACTGCAGCTAGAGAGTCAGAGCTCCAAGTGGCCTATAGTGGAAAAAGGAATATCTTCATATAAAATTATACAGTAGCATTCTGCGAAGCTTCTTTCTGTTCTGTGCATTCAACTAACAGAGTTTAACCTTAATTTTGATTGAGTTGTTCTGAAACACGCTTTCTGTAGAAACTGCAAGTGGACTTTCCGAGCTCTAAGTGGGATATAGTGGAAAAAGATGTATCTTCATATTAAAACAACACAGAAGCATTGTGCAAAACCTCTTTATGTTCTGTACATTCAAGTAAAGGAGTTAAAGCTTACTTTTGATTGAGCAGTTCTGAAACATTCTTTCTGTAGAAAATGCAAGTGGATATTCGGACCCTTAAGGGGCCAATAGTGGAAAAAGGAATATCTTCAAATAAAAACTACACAGAAGCATTGTGCGAAACTACTTTCTGTTCTGTGCACTCAACTAACAGAGTTGAAGTATACTGTCGAATGAGCAGTTCTGAAACACTCTTTCTGTAGAACCTGCAAGTGGACATTCAGAGAGCTAACGGGCCTACAGTGGAAAAAGGAATATCTTCAAGTAAAAACTATACAGAAGCATTCTGAGAAACTTCTTTCTGTTCTGTGCATTCAAATAACAGAGTTTAACCTTACTTTTGATTGAGCTGTTCTGAAACACACTTTCTGTAGTTATTGCAGTTGGAGATTCGGAGCACTAAGGGGCATATAGTGGAAAAAGGAATATCTTCAAACAAAACTACCCAGAAGCAGTCTGCGAAACTTCTTTCTGTTCTGTACATTGAACTAACAGTGTTTAACATTAATTTTGATTGAGCTTTTCTGAAACACTCTTTCTGTAGAAACTGCAAGTGGACATACGGAGCGCTAAGGGGCCTATAGTGGAAAAAGGGATATCTTCAAATAAAAACTACAGAGAAGCATTGTGCCAAATTACCTTCTCTTCTGTGCATTCAAATAAGAGCGTTGAACACTACTTTTGATTGAGCAGTTCTGAAACCCTCTTTCTATAAAAGTTCAAGTCGACATTCAGAGCACTAAGTGGCCTGTAATCTAGAAAGTAACATCTTCAAATAAAAAGTAAACAGAAGCATTCTGTGAAACTTCTTTCTGTTCTGTGCATTCAACTAACGGAGTTGAAGTTTACCTTTGACTCAGCAGCTCTGAAACACTCTTTCTGTAGAAACTGCAATGGGACATTCCTAGCGCTAAGGGGCCTATAGTGGAAAAAGGAATATCCTGAAATAAAAACTACACAGAATCATTCTGTGAAACTTCTTTCTGTTCTGTGCATTCAACAAACAGGGTTGAAACCTACTTTTGATTGAGCAGTTCTGAAACATTCTTTCTTCAGAAACTACAAGGGGACATTCAGAGAGCTAAGGGGCCTACAGTGGCAAAAGGAATATCTTCAAATAAAAACTACACAGAACCATTCTGCGAAACTTCTTTCAGTTCTGTGCACTCAACTAACAGAGTTGAAACATACTGTTGATTGAGCAGTTCTGAAACACTCTTTCTGTAGAAACTGCATGTGGACATTCGTAGAGCAAAGGGGCATATAGTGGAAAAAGGAGAATCTTCCAATAAAAACTACACACCAGCATTCTGCGAAACTTCTTTCTGTCCTGTGCATTCAATTAACAGAGTTGAACCTTACTTTTGATTGAGCAGTTCTGAAACGTTCTTTCTGTAGAAACTGCAAGTGGACATTCGGAGCGCTAAGGGGGCTATAGTGGAAAAAGGAATATCTTCAAATAAAACTACACAGAGGCATTCTGCGAAGCTTCTTTCTGTTCTGTGCATTCAACTAACAGAGTTTAAACTTAATTTTGATTGAGCTGTTCTGAAACACTCTTTCTGTAGAAACTGCAAGAGGACTTTCCGAGCTCTAAGTGGGCTATAGTGGTAAAAGATGTATCTTCAAATTAAAACTACACAGAAGCATTGTGCAAAACTTCTTTATGTTCTTTACATTCAAGTAAAGGAGTTAAAGATTACTTTTGATTGAGCAGTTCTGAAACATTCTTTCTGTAGGAACTGCAAGTGGATATTCAGACCCCTAAGGGGCCAATAGTGGAAAAAGGAATATCTTCAAATAAAAACTACACAGAAGCATTGTTCGAAACTACTTCCTGTTCTGTGCACTCAACTAACAGATTTAAAGCATACTGTTGATTGAGCAGTTCTGAAACACTCTTTCTGTAGAACCTGCAAGTGGACATTCAGAGAGCTAACGGGCCTATAGTGGAAAAAGAAATATCTGCAAGTAAAAACTACACAGAAGCATTCGGAGAAACTTCTTTCTGTTCTGTGCATTCAAATAACAGAGTTTAACCTTACTTTTGATTGAGCTGTTCTGAAACACTCTTTCTGTAGTAACTGCAGTTGGATACTCGGAACACTAACGGGCATATAGTGGAAAAAGGAATATCTTCAAACAAAACTACACAGAAGCAGTCTGCGAAACTACTTTCTGTTCCGTGCATTGAACTAACAGTGTTTAACATTAATTTTGATTGAGCTGTTCTGAAACACTCTTTCTGTAGAAACTGCAAGTGGACATATGGAGCGCTAAGGGGCCTATAGTGGAAAAAGATATATCTTCAAATAAAAACTACACAGAAGCATTGTGCCAAATTACTTTCTCTTCTGTGCATTCAACTAAGAGCGTTGAACACTACTTTTGATTGAGCAGTTCTGAAACTCCCTTTCTGTAGAAAGTGCAAGTCGACATTCGGAGCACTAATTGGCCTGTACTCTAGAAGGTAACATCTTCAAATGAAAAGTAAACAGAAGCATTCTTTGAAACTTCTTTCTATTCTGTGCATTCAACTAACGGAGTTGAAGTTTACCTTTGATTCAGCAGCTCTGAAACACTCTTTCTGTAGAATCTGCAAGTGGACATTCCTAGCGCTAAGGGGCCTATAGTGGAAAGAGGAATATCCTCAAATAAAAACTACACAGAATCATTCTGTGAAACTACTTTCTGTTCTGTGCATTCAACAAACAGAGTTTAACTTTAATTGTGATTGAGCTGTTCTGAAACACTCTCTCTGTAGAAACTGCAAGTGGACATTCCGAGCGCTAAGTGGCCTATAGTGGAAAAAGATATATCTACAAATTAAAACTACACAGAAGCATTGTGCAAAACTACTTTATGTTCTGTACATTCAACTAAAGGAGTTTAAGCTTACTTTTGATTTAGCAGTTCGGAAACATTCTTTCTGTAGAAACTGCAAGTGGACATTTGGAGCGCTAAGTGGGCTATAGTGGAAAAAGGAATATCTTCAAATAAAACTACACGGAAGCATTGTGCGAAACTACTTTCTGTTCTGTGCACTCAGCTAACAGAGTTGAAGAATACTGTCGATTGAGCAGTTCTGAGACACTATTTCTGTAGAAATTGCAAGTGGACAATCAGAGAGCTAACGGGCCTACAGTGGAAAAGGGATATCTGCAAGTAAAAACTACACAGAAGCATTCTGCAAAACTTCTTTCTGTTCTGTGAATTCAAATAAAAAGTTTAACCTTACTTTTGATTGAGCTGTTCTGAAACACTCTTTCTGTAGTAACTGCAGTTGGAGATTCGGAGCACTAAGGGGTATATAGTGGAAAAAGGAATATCTTCAAACAAAACTACACAGAAGCAGTCTGTGAAACTTCTATCTGTTCTGTGCATTGAGCTAACAGTGTTTAACATTAATTTTGATTGAGCTGTTCTGAAACACTCTTTCTGTAGAAACTGCAAGTGGACATACGGAGTGCTAAGGGGCGTATAGTGGAAAAAGATATATCTTCAAATAAAAACTAAACAGAAGCATTGTGCCAAATTACTTTCTCTTTTGTGCATTCAACTAAGAGCGTTGAACACTACTTTTGATTGAGCAGTTCTGAAATGCTCTTTCTGTAGAAACTGCACGTGGACATTCGGAGCGCTAAGGGGCCTATAGAGGAGAAAGGAATATCCTCAAATAAATACTACACAGAAGCATTCTGCGAAACTTCTTTCTCTTCTGTGCATCCAACAAACAGAGTTTAACCTTACATTTGATTGAGCTGTTCTGAAACACTCTTTCTGTCGTAACTGCAGCTGGAGAGTCAGAGCGCCAAGAGGCATATAGTGGCAAAAGGAATATCTTCAAGTAAAACTACACAGAAGCATTCTGTGCAGCTTCTTTCTGTTCTGTGCATTCAACTAACAGAGTTTAACCATAATTTTGATTGAGCTGTCCTGAAACACTCTTTCTGTAGAAACTGCAAGTGGACCTTCGAAGCGCTAAGTGGGCTATAGTGGAAAAAGATGTATCTTCAAATTAAATGTACACAGAAGCATTGTGCAAAACTTCTTTATGTTCTGTAGATTGAAGTAAAGGAGTTAAAGCTTACTTTTGATTGAGCAGTTCTGAAACATTCTTTCTGTAGAAACTTCACCTGGATATTCGGACCCCTAAGGGGCCAACAGTGGAAAAAGGAATATCTTCAAATAAAAACTACACAGAAGCATTGTGCGAAACTACTTTCTGTTCTATGCACTCAACTAACCGAGTTGATGCATACTGTCGATTGAGCGGTTCTGAAACACTCTCTGTGGAAACTGCAAGTGGACATTCGTAGAGCCATGTGGCATATA
This sequence comes from Symphalangus syndactylus, assembly GCF_028878055.3. NCBI lineage: Eukaryota > Metazoa > Chordata > Mammalia > Primates > Hylobatidae > Symphalangus > Symphalangus syndactylus. Next base: position 51,400,615 of record NC_072440.2, read on the forward strand.
GTGGAAAAAGGAGAATCTTCCAATAATAACTACACAGAAGCATTCTGTGAAACATCTTTCTGTTCTGTGCATTCAACTAACAGAGTTTAACCTTACATTTGATTGAGCTGTTCTGAAACACTCTTTCTGTAGTAACTGCAGTTGGAGAGTCAGAGCGCCAAGAGGCCTATAGTGGAAAGAGTAATATCTTCAAATAAAACTACACAGAAGCATTCTGCGAAGCTTCTTTCTCTTCTGTGCATTCAACTAACAAGGTTTAACCTTACATTTGATTGAGCTGTTCTGAAACACTCTTTCTGTAGTAACTGCAGCTGGAGAGTCAGAGCGCCAAGAGGCCTATAGTGGAAAAAGGAGTATCTTCACATAAAACTACACAGAAGCATTCTGCGAAGCTTCTTTCTGTTCTGTGCATTCAACTAACAGAGTTTAAACTTACATTTGATTGAGCAGTTCTGAAACATTCTTTCTGTAGAAACTGCAAGTGGATATTCCGACCCCTAAGGGGCCAACAGTGGAAAAAGGAATATCTTCAAATAAAAACTACACAGAGGCATTGTGCGAAACTACTTTCTGTTCTGTGCACTCAACTAACAGAGTTGAAGCATACTGTCGATTGAGCAGTTCTGAAACACTCTTTCTGTAGAACCTGCAAGTGGACATTCAGAGAGCTAAGGGGCCTACAGTGGAAAAAGAAATATCTGCAAGTAAAAACTACACAGAAGCATTCGGCGAAACTTCTTTCTGTTCTGTGCATTCAAATAAGAGAGTTTAACCTTACTTTTGATTGAGCTGTTCTGAAACACTCTTTCTGTAGTAACTGCAGTTGGAGATTCGGAGCACTAAGGGGTATATAGTGGAAAAAGGATGATCTTCAAACAAACTACCCAGAAGCAGTCTGAGAAACTTCTTTCTGTTCTGTGCATTGAACTAACAGTGTTTAACATTAATTTTGATTGAGCTGTTCTGAAACACTCTTTCTGTAGAAACTGCAAGTGGACATACGGAGCGCTAAGGGGCCTATAGTGGAAAAAGGTATATCTTCAAATAAAAACTACACAGAAGCATTGTGCCAAATTACTTTCTCTTCTGTGCATTCAACTAAGAGCGTTGAACACTACTTTTGATTGAGCAGTCGTGAAACTCTCTTTCTATAGAAAGTGCAAGTCGACAATTGGAGCACTAAATGGCCTGTACTCTAGAAAGTAACATCTTCAAATAAAAAGTAAACAGAAGCATTCTGTGAAACTTCTTTCTGTTCTGTGCATTCAACAAACGGAGATGAAGTTTACCTTTGATTCAGCAGCTCTGAAACACTCTTTCCGTAGAAACTGCAAGTGGACATTACTAGCACTAAGGGGCCTATAGTGGAAAAAGGAATATCCTCAAATAAAAACTACACAGAATCATTCTGTGAAACTTCTTTCTGTTCTGTGCATTCAACTAACAGAGTTTAACCTTAATTTTGATTGAGCTGTTCTGAAACACTCTCTCTGTAGAAACTGCATGTGGACATTCCGAGCGCTAAGTGGCCTATAGTATAAAAAGATATATCTACAAATTAAAACTACACAGAAGCATTGTGCAATACTTCTTTATGTTCCGTACATTCAACTAAAGGAGTTAAAGCGTACTTTTGATTTAGCAGTTCGGAAACATTCTTTCTGTAGAAACTGCAAGTGGACATTCGGAGCGCTAAGGGGGCTATAGTGGAAAAAGTAACATCTTCAAATAAAAACTAAACGGAAGCATTGTGCGAAACTACTTTCTGTTCTGTGCATTCAACTAACAGAGTTGAAACCTACTTTTGATTGAGCAGTTCTGAAACATTCTTTCTGTAGAAACTACAAGGGGACATTCAGAGAGCTAAGGGGCCTACAGTGGCAAAAGGAATATCTTCAAATAAAAACTACACAGAAGCATTCTGCGAAAGTTCTTTCTGTTCTGTGCACTCAACTAACAGAATTGAAACGTACTGATGATTGAGCAGTTCTGAAACACTCTTTCTGTAGAAACTGCAAGTGGACAATCTTAGAGCAAAGGGGCAAATAGTGGAAAAAGGAGAATCTTCCAATAAAAACTACACATCAGCTTTCTGCAAAAGTTCTTTCTGTTCTGTGCATTCAATTAACAGAATTGAACCTTACTTTTGATTGAGCAGTTCTGAAACGCTCTTTCTGTAGAAACTGCAAGTGGACATTCGGAGCGCTAAGGGGCCTATAGTGGAAAAAGGAATATCCTCAAATAAATACTACACAGAAGCATTCTGTGAAACTTCTTTCTCTTCTGCGCATTCAACTAACAGAGTTTAACTTTACATTTGATTGAGTTGTTCTGAAACACTCTATCTGTAGTAACTGCAGCTAGAGAGTCAGAGCTCCAAGTGGCCTATAGTGGAAAAAGGAATATCTTCATATAAAATTATACAGTAGCATTCTGCGAAGCTTCTTTCTGTTCTGTGCATTCAACTAACAGAGTTTAACCTTAATTTTGATTGAGTTGTTCTGAAACACGCTTTCTGTAGAAACTGCAAGTGGACTTTCCGAGCTCTAAGTGGGATATAGTGGAAAAAGATGTATCTTCATATTAAAACAACACAGAAGCATTGTGCAAAACCTCTTTATGTTCTGTACATTCAAGTAAAGGAGTTAAAGCTTACTTTTGATTGAGCAGTTCTGAAACATTCTTTCTGTAGAAAATGCAAGTGGATATTCGGACCCTTAAGGGGCCAATAGTGGAAAAAGGAATATCTTCAAATAAAAACTACACAGAAGCATTGTGCGAAACTACTTTCTGTTCTGTGCACTCAACTAACAGAGTTGAAGTATACTGTCGAATGAGCAGTTCTGAAACACTCTTTCTGTAGAACCTGCAAGTGGACATTCAGAGAGCTAACGGGCCTACAGTGGAAAAAGGAATATCTTCAAGTAAAAACTATACAGAAGCATTCTGAGAAACTTCTTTCTGTTCTGTGCATTCAAATAACAGAGTTTAACCTTACTTTTGATTGAGCTGTTCTGAAACACACTTTCTGTAGTTATTGCAGTTGGAGATTCGGAGCACTAAGGGGCATATAGTGGAAAAAGGAATATCTTCAAACAAAACTACCCAGAAGCAGTCTGCGAAACTTCTTTCTGTTCTGTACATTGAACTAACAGTGTTTAACATTAATTTTGATTGAGCTTTTCTGAAACACTCTTTCTGTAGAAACTGCAAGTGGACATACGGAGCGCTAAGGGGCCTATAGTGGAAAAAGGGATATCTTCAAATAAAAACTACAGAGAAGCATTGTGCCAAATTACCTTCTCTTCTGTGCATTCAAATAAGAGCGTTGAACACTACTTTTGATTGAGCAGTTCTGAAACCCTCTTTCTATAAAAGTTCAAGTCGACATTCAGAGCACTAAGTGGCCTGTAATCTAGAAAGTAACATCTTCAAATAAAAAGTAAACAGAAGCATTCTGTGAAACTTCTTTCTGTTCTGTGCATTCAACTAACGGAGTTGAAGTTTACCTTTGACTCAGCAGCTCTGAAACACTCTTTCTGTAGAAACTGCAATGGGACATTCCTAGCGCTAAGGGGCCTATAGTGGAAAAAGGAATATCCTGAAATAAAAACTACACAGAATCATTCTGTGAAACTTCTTTCTGTTCTGTGCATTCAACAAACAGGGTTGAAACCTACTTTTGATTGAGCAGTTCTGAAACATTCTTTCTTCAGAAACTACAAGGGGACATTCAGAGAGCTAAGGGGCCTACAGTGGCAAAAGGAATATCTTCAAATAAAAACTACACAGAACCATTCTGCGAAACTTCTTTCAGTTCTGTGCACTCAACTAACAGAGTTGAAACATACTGTTGATTGAGCAGTTCTGAAACACTCTTTCTGTAGAAACTGCATGTGGACATTCGTAGAGCAAAGGGGCATATAGTGGAAAAAGGAGAATCTTCCAATAAAAACTACACACCAGCATTCTGCGAAACTTCTTTCTGTCCTGTGCATTCAATTAACAGAGTTGAACCTTACTTTTGATTGAGCAGTTCTGAAACGTTCTTTCTGTAGAAACTGCAAGTGGACATTCGGAGCGCTAAGGGGGCTATAGTGGAAAAAGGAATATCTTCAAATAAAACTACACAGAGGCATTCTGCGAAGCTTCTTTCTGTTCTGTGCATTCAACTAACAGAGTTTAAACTTAATTTTGATTGAGCTGTTCTGAAACACTCTTTCTGTAGAAACTGCAAGAGGACTTTCCGAGCTCTAAGTGGGCTATAGTGGTAAAAGATGTATCTTCAAATTAAAACTACACAGAAGCATTGTGCAAAACTTCTTTATGTTCTTTACATTCAAGTAAAGGAGTTAAAGATTACTTTTGATTGAGCAGTTCTGAAACATTCTTTCTGTAGGAACTGCAAGTGGATATTCAGACCCCTAAGGGGCCAATAGTGGAAAAAGGAATATCTTCAAATAAAAACTACACAGAAGCATTGTTCGAAACTACTTCCTGTTCTGTGCACTCAACTAACAGATTTAAAGCATACTGTTGATTGAGCAGTTCTGAAACACTCTTTCTGTAGAACCTGCAAGTGGACATTCAGAGAGCTAACGGGCCTATAGTGGAAAAAGAAATATCTGCAAGTAAAAACTACACAGAAGCATTCGGAGAAACTTCTTTCTGTTCTGTGCATTCAAATAACAGAGTTTAACCTTACTTTTGATTGAGCTGTTCTGAAACACTCTTTCTGTAGTAACTGCAGTTGGATACTCGGAACACTAACGGGCATATAGTGGAAAAAGGAATATCTTCAAACAAAACTACACAGAAGCAGTCTGCGAAACTACTTTCTGTTCCGTGCATTGAACTAACAGTGTTTAACATTAATTTTGATTGAGCTGTTCTGAAACACTCTTTCTGTAGAAACTGCAAGTGGACATATGGAGCGCTAAGGGGCCTATAGTGGAAAAAGATATATCTTCAAATAAAAACTACACAGAAGCATTGTGCCAAATTACTTTCTCTTCTGTGCATTCAACTAAGAGCGTTGAACACTACTTTTGATTGAGCAGTTCTGAAACTCCCTTTCTGTAGAAAGTGCAAGTCGACATTCGGAGCACTAATTGGCCTGTACTCTAGAAGGTAACATCTTCAAATGAAAAGTAAACAGAAGCATTCTTTGAAACTTCTTTCTATTCTGTGCATTCAACTAACGGAGTTGAAGTTTACCTTTGATTCAGCAGCTCTGAAACACTCTTTCTGTAGAATCTGCAAGTGGACATTCCTAGCGCTAAGGGGCCTATAGTGGAAAGAGGAATATCCTCAAATAAAAACTACACAGAATCATTCTGTGAAACTACTTTCTGTTCTGTGCATTCAACAAACAGAGTTTAACTTTAATTGTGATTGAGCTGTTCTGAAACACTCTCTCTGTAGAAACTGCAAGTGGACATTCCGAGCGCTAAGTGGCCTATAGTGGAAAAAGATATATCTACAAATTAAAACTACACAGAAGCATTGTGCAAAACTACTTTATGTTCTGTACATTCAACTAAAGGAGTTTAAGCTTACTTTTGATTTAGCAGTTCGGAAACATTCTTTCTGTAGAAACTGCAAGTGGACATTTGGAGCGCTAAGTGGGCTATAGTGGAAAAAGGAATATCTTCAAATAAAACTACACGGAAGCATTGTGCGAAACTACTTTCTGTTCTGTGCACTCAGCTAACAGAGTTGAAGAATACTGTCGATTGAGCAGTTCTGAGACACTATTTCTGTAGAAATTGCAAGTGGACAATCAGAGAGCTAACGGGCCTACAGTGGAAAAGGGATATCTGCAAGTAAAAACTACACAGAAGCATTCTGCAAAACTTCTTTCTGTTCTGTGAATTCAAATAAAAGAGTTTAACCTTACTTTTGATTGAGCTGTTCTGAAACACTCTTTCTGTAGTAACTGCAGTTGGAGATTCGGAGCACTAAGGGGTATATAGTGGAAAAAGGATGATCTTCAAACAAAACTACCCAGAAGCAGTCTGAGAAACTACTTTCTGTTCTGTGCATTGAACTAACAGTGTTTAACATTAATTTTGATTGAGCTGTTCTGAAACACTCTTTCTGTAGAAACTGCAAGTGGACATACGGAGCGCTAAGGGGCCTATAGTGGAAAAAGGTATATCTTCAAATAAAAACTACACAGAAGCATTGTGCCAAATTACTTTCTCTTCTGTGCATTCAACTAAGAGCGTTGAACACTACTTTTGATTGAGCAGTTCTGAAACTCCCTTTCTATAGAAAGTGCAAGTCGACATTCGGAGCACTAAGTGGCCTGTACTCTAGAAAGTAACATCTTCAAATAAAAAGTAAACAGAAGCATTCTGTGAAACTTCTTTCTGTTCTGTGCATTCTACAAACGGAGGTGAAGTTTACATTTGATTCAGCAGCTCTGAAACACTCTTTCTGTAGAAACTGCAAGTGGACATTCCTAGCGCTAAGGGGCCTATAGTGGAAAAAGGATTATCCTCAAATAAAAACTACACAGAATCATTCTGTGAAACTTCTTTCTGTTCTGTGCATTCAACTAACAGAGTTTAACCTTAATTTTGATTGAGCTGTTCTGAAACACTCTCTCTGTAGAAACTGCAAGTGGACATTCCGAGCGCTAAGTGGCCTATAGTGGAATATGATATATCTACAAATTAAAACTACACAGAAGCATTGTGCAAAGCTTCTTTATGTTCTGCACATTCAACTAAAGGACTTAAAGCTTACTTTTATTTAGCAGTTCGGAAACATTCTTTCTGTAGAAACTGCAAGTGGACATTCGGAGCGCTAAGGGGGCTATAGTGGAAAAAGGAACATCTTGAAATAAAAACTACACGGAAGCATTGTGCGAAACTACTTTCTGTTCTGTGCATTCAACTAACAGAGTTGAAACCTACTTTTGATTGAGCAGTTCTGAAACATTCTTTCTGTACAATCTATAAGGGGACATTCAGAGAGCTAAGGGGCCTACAGTGGCAAAAGGAATATCTTCAAATAAAAACTACACAGAAGCATTCTGCAAAACTTCTTTCTGTTCTGTGCACTCAACTAACAGAGTTGAAACATACTGTTTATTGAGCAGTTCTGAAACACTCTTTCTGTAGAAAGTGCAAGTGGACATTCGTAGAGCAAAGGGGCCTATAGTGGAAAAAGGAATATCCTAAAATAAATACTACACAGAAGCATTCTGTGAAACTTCTTTCTCTTCTGTGCATTCAACTAACAGAGTTTAACTTTACATTTGATTGAGCTGTTCTGAAACACTCTTTCTGTAGTAACTGCAGCTGGAGAGTCAGAGCGCCAAGAGGCCTATAGTGGAAAAAGGAATATCTTCAAATAAAACTAAACAGAAGCATTCTGCGAAGCTTCTTTCTGTTCTGTGCATTCAACTAAAAGAGTTTAACCTTAATTTTGATTGAGCTGTTCTGAAACACTCTTTCTGTAGAAACTGCAAGTGGACTTTCCGAGCGCTAAGTGGGCCATAGTGGAAAAAGATGTATTTTCAAATTAAAACTACACAGAAGCATTGTGCAAAACATCTTTGTGTTCTGTACAATCAAGTAAAGGAGTTAAAGCTTACTTTTGATTGAGCAGTTCGGAAACATTCTTTCTGTAGAAACTGCAAGTGGATATTCAGACCCCTAAGGGGCAAATAGTGGAAAAAGGAATATCTTCAAATAAAAACTACACAAAAGCATTGTGCGAAACTACTTCCTGTTCTGTGCACTCAACTAACAGATTTGAAGCATACTGTCGATTGAGCAGTTCTGAAACACTCTTTCTGTACAAACTGCAAGTGGACATTCAGAGCGCTAACGGGCCTACAGTGGAAAAAGGAATATCTTCAAGTAGAAACTACACAGAAGCATTCTGCGAAACTTCTTTCTGTTCTGTGCATTCAAATAACAGAGTTTAACCTTACTTTTGGTTGAACTGTTCTGAAACACTCTTTCTGTAGTAACTGCAGTTGGAGATTCGGAGCACTAAGGGGCATATAGTGCAAAAAGGAATATCTTCAAACAAAACTACACAGAAGCAGTCTGCGAAACTTCTTTCTGTTCTGTGCATTGAACTAACAGTGTTTAACATTAATTTTGATTGAGCTGTTCTGAAACACTCTTTCTGTAGAAACTGCAAGTGGACATACGGAGCGCTAAGGGGCCTATAGTGGAAAAAGGGATATCTTCAAATAAAAACTACACAGAAACATTGCGCCAAATTACTTTCTCTTCTGTGCATTCAACTAAGAGCGTTGAACACTACTTTTGATTGAGCAGTTCTGAAACTCTCTTTCTGTAGATAGTGCAAGTCGACATTCGGAGCACTAAGTGGCCTGTACTCTAGAAGGAAACATCTTCAAATAAAAAGTAAACAGAAGCATTCTGTGAAACTTCTTTCTGTTCTGTGCATTCAACAAATGGAGTTGAAGTTTACCTTTGATTCAGCAGCTCTGAAACACTCTTCCTGTAGAAACTGCAAGTGGACATTCCTAGCGCTAAGGGGCCCATAGTGGAAAAAGAGATATCCTCAAATAAAAACTACACAGAATCATTCTTTGAAACTTCTTTCTGTTCTGCGCATTCAACTAACAGAGTTTAACCTTAATTTTGATTTAGCTGTTCTGAAACACTCTGTAGAATCTGCAAGTGTACATTCCGAGCGCTAAGTGGCCTATAGTGGAAAAAGGTATATCTACAAATTAAAACTACACAGAAGCACTGTGCAAAACTTCTTTATGTTCCGTACATTCAACTAAAGGAGTTAAAGTTTATTTTTGATTTAGCAGTTTGGAAACATTCTTTCTGTAGAAACTGCAAGTGGACATTCGGAGCGTTAAGAGGGCTATAGTGGAAAAAGTAACATCTTCAAATAAAAACTACACGGAAGAATTGTGCGAAACTACTTTCTGTTCTTTGCATTCAACTAACAGAGTTGAAACCTACTTTTGATTGAGAAGTTCTGAAACATTCTTTCTGTAGAAACTTGAAGTGGACATTCAGAGAGCTAAGGGGCCTACAGTGGCAAAAGGAATATCTTCAAATAAAAACTACACAGAAGCATTCTGCGAAACTTCTTTCTGTTCTGTGCCCTCAACTAACAGAGCTGAAACATACTGTTGATTGAGCAATTCTGAAACACTCTTTCTGTAGAAACTGCAAGTGGACATTCGTAGAGCAAAGGGGCATATAGTGGAAAAAGGAGAATCTTCCAATAAAAACTACACATCAGCATTCTGCGAAACTTCTTTCTGTTCTGTTCATTCAATTAACAGAGTTGAAACTTACTTTTGATTGAAGAGTTCTGAAACGCTCTTTCTTTAGAAACTGCAAGTGGACATTCGGAGCGCTAAGGTGCCTATAGTGGAAAAAGGAATATCCTCAAATAAATATTACACAGAAGCATTCGGTGAAACTTCTTTCTCTTCTGTGCATTCAACTAACAGTGTTTAACTTTACATTTGATTGAGCTGTTCTGAAACACTCTTTCTGTAGTAACTGCAGCTGGAGAGTCAGAGCGCCAAGAGGCCTATAGTGGAAAAAGGAATATCTTCAAATAAAACTAAACAGAAGCATTCTGCGAAGCTTCTTTCTGTTCTGTGCATTCAACTAACAGAGTTTTACCTTAATTTTGATTGAGCTGTTCTGAAACACTCTTTCTGTAGAAACTGCAAGTGGACTTTCTGAGCGCTAAGTGGGCCATAGTGGAAAAAGGTGTATCTTCAAATTAAAACTACACAGAAGCATTGTGCAAAACTTCTTTGTGTTCTGTACAATCAAGTAAAGGAGTTAAAGCTTACTTTTGATTGAGCAGTTCGGAAACATTCTTTCTGTAGAAACTGCAAGTGGATATTCGGACCCCTAAGGGGCCAATAGTGGAAAAAGGAATATCTTCAAATTAAAACTACACAAAAGCATTGTGCGAAACTACTTTCTGTTCTGTGCACACAACTAACAGAGTTGAAGCATACTGTCGATTGAGCAGTTCTGAAACACTCTTTCTGTAGAAACTGCAAGTGGACATTCAGAGAGCTAACGGGCCTACAGTGGAAAAAGGAATATCTTCAAGTAAAAACTACACAGAAGCATTCTGCGAAACTTCTTTCTGTTCTGTGCATTCAAATAACAGAGTTTAACCTTAGTTTTGGTTGAACTGTTCTGAAACACTCTTTCTGTATTAACTGCAGTTGGAGATTCGGAGCACTAAGGGGCATATAGTGGAAAAAGGAATATCTTCAAACAAAACTACCCAGAAGCAGTCTGCGAAACTTCTTTCTTTTCTGTGCATTGAACTAACAGTGTTTAACATTAATTTTGATTGAGCTCTTCTGTATCACTCTTTCTGTAGAAACTGCAAGTGGACATACGGAGCGCTAAGGGGCCTATAGTGGAAAAAGGGATATCTTCAAATAAAAACTACACAGAAACATTGTGCCAAATTACTTTCTCTTCAGTGCATTCAACTAAGAGCGTTGAACACTACTTTTGATTGCGCAGTTCTGAAACTCTCTTTCTGTAGATAGTGCAAGTCGACATTCGGAGCACTAAGTGGACTGTACCCTAGAAAGAAACATCTTCAAATAAAAAGTAAACAGAAGCATTCTGTGAAACTTCTTTCTGTTCTGTGCATTCACCAAATGTATTTGAAGTTTACCTTTGATTCAGCAGCTCTGAAACACTCTTTCTGTAGAAACTGCAAGTGGACATTCCTAGCGCTAAGGGGCCCATAGTGGAAAAAGGGATATCCTCAAATAAAACTACACAGAATCATTCTGTGAAACTTCTTTCTGTTCTGCGCATTCAACTAACAGAGTTTAACCTTAATTTTGATTGAGCTGTTCTGAAACACTCTGTAGAAACTGCAAGTGGACATTCCGAGCGCTAAATGGCCTATAGTGGAAAAAGATATATCTACAAATTAAAACTACACAGAAGCATTGTGCAAAACTTCTTTATGTTCCGTATATTCAACTAAAGGAGTTAAAGCTTATTTTTGATTTAGCAGTTCGGAGACATACTTTCTGTAGAAACTGCAAGTGGACATTCGGAGCGCTAAGGGGGCTATAGTGGAAAAAGGAACATCTTCAAATAAAAACTACACGGAAGCATTGTGCGAAACTACTTTCTGTTCTGTGCATTCAACTAAGAGCGTTGAACACTACTTTTGATTGAGCAGTTCTGAAACTCTCTTTCTGTAGAAGTGGAAGTCGACATTCCGAGCACCAAGTGGCCTGTACTCTAGAAAGTAACATCTTCAAATAAAAAGTAAACATAAGCATTCTGTGAAACTTGTTTCTGTTCTGTGCATTCAACTAACGGAGTTGAAGTTTACCTTTGATTCAGCAGCTCTGAAACACTCTTTCTGTAGAAACTGCAAGTGGACATTCCTAGCGCTAAGGGGCCTATAGTGGAAAAAGGAATATACTCAAACAAAAACTACACAGAATCATTCTGTGAAACTCCTTTCTGTTCTGTGCATTCAACTAACAGAGTTTAACCTTAATTTTGATTGAGCTGTTCTGAAACACTCTCTCTGTAGAAACTGCAAGTGGACATTCAGAGCGCTACGTGGCCTATAGTGGAAAAATATATATCTACAAATTAAAACTACACAGAAGCATTGTGCAAAATTTCTTTATGTTCCGGACATTCAACTAAATGAGTTAAAGCTTACTTTTGATTTAGCAGTTCGGAAACATTCTTTCTGTAGAAACTGCAAGTGGACATTCGAAGCGCTAAGGGGGCTATAATGGAAAAAGGAATATCTTCAAATAAAAACTACACAAAAGCATTGTGCGTAACTACTTTCTGTTCTGTGCACTCAACTAACAGAGTTGAAGCATACTGTCGATTGAGCAGTTCTGAAACACTCTTTCTGTAGAAACTGCAAGTGGACATTCAGAGAGCTAACGGGCCTACAGTGGAAAAAGGAATATCTTCAAGTAAAAACTGCACAGAAGCATTCTGCGAAACTTCTTTCGGTTGTGTGCATTCAAATAACAGAGTTTAAACTTACTTTTGATTGAACTGTTCTGAAACACTCTTTCTGTAGTAACTGCAGTTGGAGATTCGGAGCACTAAGGGGCATATAGTGGAAAAAGGAATATCTTCAAACAAAACCACACAGAAGCAGTCTGCGAAACTTCTTTCTGTTCTGTGCATTGAACTAACAGTGTTTAACATTAATTTTGATTGAGCTGTTCTGAAACACTCTTTCTGTAGAAACTGCAAGTGGACATACGGAGCACTAAGGGGCTTATAGTGGAAAAAGGGATATCTTCAAATAAACACTACACAGAAGCATTGTGTCAAATTACTTTCTCTTCTGTGCATTCAACTAAGAGCGTTGAACTCTACTTTTGATTGAGCAGTTCTGAAACTCTCTTTCTGTAGAAATTGCAAGTCGACATTCGGAGCACTAAGTGGCCTGTGTTCTAGAAAGTAACATCTTCAAATAAAAAGTAAACAGAAGCATTCTGTGAAACTTCTTTCTGTTCTGTGCATTCAACTAACGGAGTTGAAGTTTACGTTTGATTCAGCAGCTCTGAAACACTCTTTCTGTAGAAACTGCAAGTCGACATTACGAGAGCTAAGGGGCCTACAGTGGAAAAAGGAATATACTCAAACAAAAACTACACAGAATCATTCTGTGAAACTTCTTTCTGTTCTGTGAATTCGACTAACAGAGTTTAACCTTAATTTTGATTGGGCTGTTCTGAAACACTCTCTCTGTAGAAACTGCAAGTGGACATTCAGAGCGCTAAGTGGCCTATAGTGGAAAAAGATATATCTACAAATTAAAACTACACAGAAGCATTGTGCAAAACTTCTTTATGTTCCGTACATTCAACTAAAGGAGTTAAAGCTTACTTTTGATTTAGCAGTTCGGAAACATTCTTTCTGTAGAAACTGCAAGTGGACATTCGGAGCGCTAAGGTTGCTATAGTGGAAAAAGTAACATCTTCAAATAAAAAATACACGGAAGCATTTTGCGAAACTACTTTCTGTTCTGTGCATTCAACTAACAGAGTTGAAACCTACTATTTATTGAGCAGTTCTGAAATATTCTTTCTGTAGAAACTACAAGTGGACATTCAGAGAACTAAGGGGCCTACTGTGGCAAAAGGAATATCTTCAAATAAAAACTACACAGAAGCATTCTGCGAAACTTCTTTCTTTTCTGTGCATTCAACTAACAGAGTTGAAATATACTGTTTATTGAGCAGTTCTGAAACACTCTTTCTGTAGAAAGTGCAAGTGGACATTCGTAGAGCAAAGGGGCCTATAGTGGAAAAAGGAATATCCTCAAATAAATACTACACAGAACCATTCTGTGAAACTTCTTTCTCTTCTGTGCATTCAACTAACAGAGTTTAACTTTACATTTGATTGAGCTCTTCTGAAACACTCTTTCTGTAGTAACTGCAGCTGGAGAGTCAGAGCGCCCAGAGGCCAATAGTGGAAAAAGAATATCTTCAAATAAAACTACAAAGAAGCATTCTGCGAAGCTACTTTCTGTTCTGTGCATTCAACTAACAGAGTTTAATCTTAATTTTGATTGAGCTGTTCTGAAACACTCTCTCTGTAGAAACTGCAGGTGGACATTCCGAGCGATAAGTGGCCTATAGTGGAAAATGATGTATCTACAAATTAAAACTACACAGAAGCATTGTGCAAAGCTTCTTTATGTTCTGCACATTCAACTAAAGGAGTTAAAGCTTACTTTTATTTAGCAGTTCGGAAACATTCTTTCTGTAGAAACTGCAAGTGGACATTCGGAGCGCTAAGGGGGCTATAGTGGAAAAAGGAACATCTGGAAATAAAAACTACACGGAAGCATTGTGCGAAACTACTTTCTGTTCTGTGCACTCAACTAACAGATTTGAAGCATACTGTCGAATGAGCAGTTCTGAAACACTCTTTCTGTACAAACTGCAAGTGGACATTCAGAGAGCTAACGGGCCTATAGTGGAAAAAGGAATATCTTCAAGTAGAAACTACACAGAAGCATTCTGCGAAACTTCTTTCTGTTCTGTGCATTCAAATAACAGAGTTTAACCTTGCTTTTGGTTGAACTGTTCTGAAACACTCTTTCTGTAGTAACTGCAGTTGGAGATTCGGAGCACTAAGGGGCATATAGTGGAAAAAGGAATATCTTCAAACAAAACTACACAGAAGCAGTCTGCGAAACTTCTTTCTGTTCTGTGCATTGAACTAACATTGTTTAACATTAATTTTGATTGAGCTGTTCTGAAACACTCTTTCTGTAGAAACTGCAAGTGGACATACGGAGCGCTAAGGGGCCTATAGTGGAAAAAGGGATATCTTCAAATAAAAACTACACAGAAACATTGTGCCAAATTACTTTCTCTTCTGTGCATTCAACTAAGAGCGTTGAACACTACTTTTGATTGAGCAGTTCTGAAACTCTCTTTCTGTAGATAGTGCAAGTCGACATTCGGAGCACTAAATGGCCTGTACTCTAGAAGGAAACATCTTCAAATAAAAAGTAAACAGAAGCATTCTGTGAAACTTCTTTCTGTTCTGTGCATTCAACAAATGGAGTTGAAGTTTACCTTTGATTCAGCAGCTCTGAAACACTCTTCCTGTAGAAACTGCAAGTGGACATTCCTAGCGCTAAGGGGCCCATAGTGGAAAAAGTGATATCCTCAAATAAAAACTACACAGAATCATTCTGTGAAACTTCTTTCTGTTCTGCGCATTCAACTAACAGAGTTTAACCTTAATTTTGATTGAGCTGTTCTGAAACACTCTTTCTGTAGAAACTGCAAATGGAGTTTCCGAGCGCTAAGTGGGCTATAGTGGAAAAAGATGTATCTTCAAATTAAAACTACACAGAAGCATTGTGCAAAACTTCTTTATGTTCTGTACATTCAAGTAAAGGAGTTAAAGCTTACTTTTGATTGAGCAGTTCTGAGACATTCTTTCTGTAGAAACTGCAAGTGGATATTCGGACCCCTAAGGGGCTAATAGTGGAAAAAGGATTATCTTCAAATAAAAACTGCACAGAAGCATAGTGCGAAACTACTTTCTGTTCTGTGCACTCAACTAAAAGAGTTGAAGCGTACTGTAGATTGAGCAGTTCTGAAACACTCTTTCTGTAGAAACTGCAAGTGGACAGTCAGAGAGCTAACGGGCCTACAGTGGAAAAAGGAATATCTTCAAGTAAAAACTACACAGAAGCATTCTGCGAAACTTCTTTCTGTTCTGTGCATTCAAGAAACAGAGTTTAACCTTAGTTTTGATTGAGGTGTTCTGAAACACTCTTTCTGTAGTAACTGCAGTTGGAGATTCGGAACACTAAGGGCATATAGTGGAAAAAGGAATATCTTCAAACAAAACTACACAGAAGCAGTCTGCGAAACTTCTTTCTGTTCTGTGCATTGAACTAACAGTGTTTAACATTAATTTTGATTGAGCTGTTCTGAAACACTCTTTCTGTAGAAACTGCAAGTGGACATACGGAGCGCTAAGGGGCTTATAGTGGAAAAAGGGATATCTTCAAATAAAAACTACACAGAAGCATGGTGCCAAATTGCTTTCTCTTCTGTGCATTCAACTAAGAGCGTTGAACACTACTTTTGATTGAGCAGTTCTGAAATTCTCTTTCTGTAGAAAGTGCAAGTCGACATTCGGAGCACTAAGTGGCCTGTACTCTAGAAAGTAACATCTTCAAATAAAAAGTAAACAGAAGCATTCTGTGAAACTTCTTTCTGTTCTGTGCATTCACCAAATGGAGTTGAAGTTTACCTTTGATTCAGCAGCTCTGAAACACTCTTTCTGTAGAAACTGCAAGTGGACATTCCTAGCGCTAAGGGGCACATAGTGGAAAAAGGGATATCCTCAAATAAAAACTACACAGAATCATTCTGTGAAACTTCTTTCTGTTCTGCACATTCAACTAACAGAGTTTAACCTTAATTTTGATTGAGCTGCTCTGAAACACTCTGTAGAAACTGCAAGTGGACATTCCGAGCGCTAAGTGGCCTATAGTGGAAAAAGATATATCTACAAATTAAAACTACACAGAAGCATTGGGCAAAACTTCTTTATGTTCCGTATACTCAACTAAAGGAGTTAAAGCTTATTTTTGATTTAGCAGTTCGGAAACATACTTTCTGTAGAAACTGCAAGTGGACATTCGGAGCGCTAAGTGGGCTATAGTGGAAAAAGTAACATCTTCAAATAAAAACTACACGGAAGCATTGTGCGAAACTACTTTCTGTTCTGTGCATTCAACTAAGAGCGTTGAACACTACTTTTGATTGAGCAGTCTGAAACTCTCTTTCTGTAGAAGTGCAAGTCGACATTCCGAGCACCAAGTGGCCTGTACTCTAGAAAGTAACATCTTCAAATAAAAAGTAAACATAAGCATTCTGTGAAACTTGTTTCTGTTCTGTGCATTCAACTAACGGAGTTGAAGTTTACCTTTGATTCAGCAGCTCTGAAACACTCTTTCTGTAGAAACTGCAAGTGGACATTCCTAGCGCTAAGGGGCCTATAGTGGAAAAAGGAATATACTCAAACAAAAACTACACAGAATCATTATGTTAAACTTCTTTCTGTTCTGTGCATTCAACTAACAGAGTTTAACCTTAATTTTGATTGAGCTGTTCTGAAACACTCTCTCTGTAGAAACTGCAAGTGGACATTCCGAGCGCTAAGTGGCCTATAGTGGAAAAATATATATCTACAAATTAAAACTACACAGAAGCATTGTGCAAAACTTCTTTATGTTCCGGACATTCAACTAAAGGAGTTAAAGCTTACTTTTGATTTAGCAGTTCGGAAACATTCTTTCTGGAGAAACTGCAAGTGGACATTCGAAGCCCTAAGGGGGCTATAATGGAAAAAGGAATATCTTCAAATAAAAACTACATGGAAGCATTGTGCGAAACTACTTTCTGTTCTGTGCATTCAACTAACAGAGTTGAAACCTACTTTTGATTGAGCATTTCTGAAATATTCTTTCTGTAGAAACTACAAGTGGACATTCAGAGAGCTAAGGGGCCTACTGTGGCAAAAGGAATGTCTTCAAATAAAAACTACACAGAAGCATTCTGCGAAACTTCTTTCTGTTCTGTGCACTCAACTAACAGAGTTGAAGCATACTGTTGATTGAGCAGTTCTGAAACACTCTTTCTGTAGAAACTGCAAGTGGACATTCGTAGAGCAACGGGGCATATAGTGGAAAAAGGAGAATCTTCCAATAAAAACTACACATCAGCATTCTGCGAAACTACTTTCTGATCTGTGCATTCAATTAACAGAGTTGAACCTTACTTTTGATTGAGCAGTTCTGAAACGCTCTTTCTGTAGAAACTGCAAGTGGACATTCGGAGCGCTAAGGGGCCTATAGTGGAAAAATGAATATCCCCAAATAAATACTACACAGAAGTATTCTGTGAAACTTCTTTCTCTTCTGTGCATTCAACTAACAGAGTTTAACTTTACATTTGATTGAGCTGTTCTGAAACACTCTTTCTGTAGTAACTGCAGCTGGAGAGTCAGAGCGCCCAGAGGCCAATAGTGGAAAAAGGAATATCTTCAATTAAAACTACAAAGAAGCATTCTGCGAAGCTACTTTCTGTTCTGTGCATTCAACTAACAGAGTTTAACCTTAATTTTGATTGAGCTGTTCTGAAACACTCTCTCTGTAGAAACTGCAAGTGGACATTCCGAGCGCTAAGTGGCCTATAGTGGAAAATGATATATCTACAAATTAAAACTACACAGAAGCATTGTGCAAAGCTTCTTTATGTTCTGCACATTCAACTAAAGGAGTTAAAGCTTACTTTATTTAGCAGTTCGGAAACATTCCTTCTGTAGAAACTGCAAGTGGACATTCGGAGCGCTTAGGGGGCTATAGTGGAAAAAGGAACATCTTGAAATAAAACTACACGGAAGCATTGTGCGAAACTACTTTCTGTTCTGTGCATTCAACTAACAGAGTTGAAACCTACTTTTGATTGAGCAGTTCTGAAACATTCTTTCTGTACAAACTACAAGGGGACATTCAGAGAGCTAAGGGGCCTACAGTGGCAAAAGGAATATCTTCAAATAAAAACTACACAGAAGCATTCTGCGAAACTTCTTTCTGTTCTGTGCACTCAACTAACAGAGTTGAAACATACTGTTTATTGAGCAGTTCTGAAACACTCTTTCTGTAGAAAGTGCAAGTGGACATTCGTAGAGCAAAGGGGCCTATAGTGGAAAAAGGAATATCCTCAAATAAATACTACACAGAAGCATTCTGTGAAACTTCTTTCTCTTCTGTGCATTCAACTAACAGAGTTTAACTTTACATTTGATTGAGCTGTTCTGAAACACTCTTTCTGTAGTAACTGCAGCTGGAGAGTCAGAGCGCCAAGAGGCCTATAGTGGAAAAAGGAATATCTTCAAATAAAACTAAACAGAAGCATTCTGCGAAGCTTCTTTCTGTTCTGTGCATTCAACTAACGGAGTTTAACCTTAATTTTGATTGAGCTGTTTTGAAACACTCTTTCTGTAGAAACTGCAAGTGGACTTTCCGAGCGCTAAGTGGGCCATAGTGGAAAAAGATGTATTTTCAAATTAAAACTACACAGAAGCATTGTGCAAAACTTCTTTGTGTTCTGTACAATCAAGTAAAGGAGATAAAGCTTACTTTTGATTGAGCAGTTCGGAAACATTCTTTCTGTAGAAACTGCAAGTGGATATTCGGACCCCTAAGAGGCCAATAGTGGAAAAAGGAATATCTTCAAATAAAAAATACACAAAAGCATTGTGCGAAACTACTTTCTGTTCTGTGCACTCAACTAAAAGATTTGAAGCATACCGTCGATTGAGCAGTTCTGAAACACTCTTTCTGTACAAACTGCAAGTGGACATTCAGAGAGCTAACGGGCCTACAGTGGAAAAAGGAATATCTTCAAGTAGAAACTACACAGAAGCGTTCTGCGAAACTTCTTTCTGTTCTGTGCATTCAAATAACAGAGTTTAACCTTACTTTTGGTTGAACTGTTCTGAAACACTCTTTCTGTAGTAACTGCAGTTGGAGATTCGGAGCACTAAGGGTCATATAGTGGAAAAAGGAATATCTTCAAACAAAACTACCCAGAAGCAGTCTGCAAAACTTCTTTCTGTTCTGTGCATTGAACTAACAGTGTTTAACATTAATTTTGATTGAGCTGTTCTGAAACACTCTTTCTGTAGAAACTGCAAGTGGACATACGGAGCGCTAAGGGGCCTATAGTGGAAAAAGGGATATCTTCAAATAAAAACTACACAGAAACATTGTGCCAAATTACTTTCTCTTTTGTGCATTCAACTAAGAGCGTTGAACACTACTTTTGATTGAGCAGTTCTGAAACTCTGTTTCTGTAGATAGTGCAAGTCGACATTCGGAGCACTAAGTGGCCTGTACTCTAGAAGGAAACATCTTCAAATAAAAAGTAAACAGAAGCATTCTGTGAAACTTCTTTCTGTTCTGTGCATTCAACAAATGGAGTTGAAGTTTACCTTTGATTCAGCAGCTCTGAAACACTCTTCCTGTAGAAACTGCAAGTGGACATTCCTAGCGCTAAGGGGCCCATAGTGGAAAAAGTGATATCCTCAAATAAAAACTACACAGAATCATTCTGTGAAACTTCTTTCTGTTCTGCGCATTCAACTAACAGAGTTTAACCTTAATTTTGATTGAGCTGTTCTGAAACACTCTTTCTGTAGAAACTGCAAATGGAGTTTCCGAGCGCTAAGTGGGCTATAGTGGAAAAAGATGTATCTTCAAATTAAAACTACACAGAAGCATTGTGCAAAACTTCTTTATGTTCTGTACATTTAAGTAAAGGAGTTAAAGCTTACTTTTGATTGAGCAGTTCTGAGACATTCTTTCTGTAGAAACTGCAAGTGGATATTCGGATCCCTAAGGGGCCAATAGTGGAAAAAGGATTATCTTCAAATAAAAACTGCACAGAAGCATAGTGTGAAACTACTTTCTGTTCTGTGCACTCAACTAACAGAGTTGAAGCGTACTGTCGATTGAGCAGTTCTGAAACCCTCTTTCTGTAGAAACTGCAAGTGGACATTCAGAGAGCTAACGGGCCTACAGTGGAAAAAGGAATATCTTCAAGTCAAAACAACACAGAAGCATTCTGCGAAACTTCTTTCTGTTCTGTGCATTCAAGAAACAGAGCTTAACCTGAGTTTTGATTGAGGTGTTCTGAAACACTCTTTCTGTAGTAACTGCAGTTGGAGATTCGGAACACTAAGGGGCATATAGTGGAAAAAGGAATATCTTCAAACAAAACTACACAGAAGCAGTCTGCGAAACTTCTTTCTGTTCTGTGCATTGAACTAACAGTGTTTAACATTAATTTTGATTGAGCTGTTCTGAAACACTCTTTCTGTAGATACTGCAAGTGGACGTACGGAGCGCTAAGGGGCTTATAGTGGAAAAAGGGATATCTTCAAATAAAAACTACACAGAAGCATTGTGCCAAATTACTTTCTCTCTGTGCATTCAACTAAGAGCGTTGAACACTACTTTTGATTGAGCAGTTCTGAAACTCTCTTTCTGTAGAAAGTGCAAGTCGACATTCGGAGCACTAAGTGGCCTGTACTCTAGAAAGTAACATCTTCAAAGAAAAAGTAAACAGAAGCATTCTGTGAAACTTCTTTCTGTTCTGTGCATTCAACTAACGGACTTGAAGTTTACCTATGATTCAGCAGCTCTGAAACACTCTTTCAGTAGAAACTGCAAGTGGACATTCCTAGCGCTAAGGGGCCTATAGTGGAAAAAGGAATATCCTCAAGTAAAAACTACACAGAATCTTTCAGTGAAACTTCTTTCTGTTCTGCGCATTCAACTAACAGAGTTTAACCTTAATTTTGATTTAGCTGTTCTGAAACACTCTGTAGAATCTGCAAGTGGACATTCCAAGCGCTAAGTGGCCTATAGTGGAAAAAGGTATATCTACAAATTAAAACTACACAGAAGCATTGTGCAAAACTTCTTTATGTTCCGTACATTCAACTAAAGGAGTTAAAGTTTATTTTTGATTTAGCAGTACGGAAACATTCTTTCCGTAGAAACTGCAAGTGGACATTCGGAGCACTAAGGGGGCTATAGTGGAAAAAGTAACATCTTCAAATAAAAACTACACAGAAGCATTGTGCGAAACTACTTTCTGTTCTGTGCATTCAACTAAGAGCGTTGAACACTACTTTTGATTGAGCAGTTCTGAAACTCTCTTTCTGTAGAAGTGCAAGTCGACATTCAGAGCACAAAGTGGCCTGTACTCTAGGAAGTAACATCTTCAAATAAAAAGTAAACATAAGCATTCTGTGAAACTTGTTTCTGTTCTGTGCATTCAACTAACGGAGTTGAAGTTTACCTTTGATTCAGCAGCTCTGAAACACTCTTTCTGTAGAAACTGCAAGTGGACATTCCTAGCGCTAAGGGGCCTATAGTGGAAAAAGGAATATCCTCAAACAAAAACTACACAGAATCATTCCGTGAAACTCCTTTCTGTTCTGTGCATTCAACTATCAGAATTTAACCTTAATTTTGATTGAGCTGTTCTGAAACACTCTCTCTGTAGAAACTGCAAGTGGACATTCCAAACGCTAAGTGGCCTATAGTGGAAAAATATATATCTACAAATTAAAACTACACAGAAGCATTGTGCAAAACTTTTTTACGTTCCGTACATTCAACTAAAGGAGTTAAAGCTTACTTTTGATTTAGCAGTTCGGAAACATTCTTTCTGTAGAAACTGCAAGTGGACATTCGGAGCGCTAAGAGGGCTATAGTGGAAAAAGTAACATCTTCAAATAACAACTACACGGAAGAATTGTGCGAAACTACTTTCTGTTCTTTGCATTCAACTAACAGAGTTGAAACCTACTTTTGATTGAGAAGTTCTGAAACATTCTTTCTGTAGAAACTTGAAGTGGACATTCAGAGAGCTAAGGGGCCTACAGTGGCAAAAGGAATATCTTCAAATAAAAACTACACAGAAGCATTCTGCGAAACTTCTTTCTGTTCTGTGCCCTCAACTAACAGAGCTGAAACATACTGTTGATTGAGCAATTCTGAAACACTCTTTCTGTAGAAACTGCAAGTGGACATTTGTAGAGCAAAGGGGCATATAGTGGAAAAAGGAGAATCTTCCAATAAAAACTACACATCAGCATTCTGCGAAACTACTTTCTGTTCTGTTCATTCAATTAACAGTGTTGAAACTTACTTTTGATTGAGGAGTTCTGAAACGCTCTTTCTTTAGAAACTGCAAGTGGAGATTCGGAGCGCTAAGGTGCCTATAGTGGAAAAAGGAATATCCTCAAATAAATACTACACAGAAGCATTCTGTGAAACTACTTTCTCTTCTGTGCATTCAACTAACAGAGTTTAACTTTACATTTGATTGAGCTGTTCTGAAACACTCTTTCTGTAGTAACTGCAGCTGGAGAGTCAGAGCGCCAAGAGGCCTATAGTGGAAAAAGGAATATCTTCAAATAAAACTAAACAGAAGCATTCTGCGAAGCTTCTTTCTGTTCTGTGAATTCAACTAACAGAGTTTAACCTTAATTTTGATTGAGCTGTTCGGAAACACTCTTTCTGTAGAAACTGCAAGTGGACTTTCTGAGCACTAAGTGGGCCATAGTGGAAAAAGTTGTATCTTCAAATTAAAACTACACAGAAGCATTGTGCAAAACTTCTTTGTGTTCTGTACAATCAAGTAAAGGAGTTAAAGCTTACTTTTGATTGAGCAGTTCGGAAACATTCTTTCTGTAGAAACTGCAAGTGGATATTCGGACCCCTAAGGGGCCAATAGTGGAAAAAGGAATATCTTCAAATAAAAACTACACAAAAGCATTGTGCGAAACTACTTTCTGTTCTGTGCACACAACTAACAGAGTTGAAGCATACTGTCGATTGAGTAGTTCTGAAACACTCTTTCTGTAGAAACTGCAAGTGGACATTCAGAGAGCTAATGTGCCTACAGTGGAAAAAGGAATATCTTCAAGTGAAAACTACACAGAAGCATTCTGCGAAACTTCTTTCTGTTCTGTGCATTCAAATAACAGAGTTTAACCGTACTTTTGGTTGAACTGTTCTGAAACACTCTTTCTGTATTAACTGCAGTTGGAGATTTGGAGCACTAAGGGGCATATAGTGGAAAAAGGAATATCTTCAAACAAAACTACACAGAAGCAGTCTGCGAAACTTCTTTCTGTTCTGTGCATTGAACTAACAGTGTTTAACATTAATTTTGATTGAGCTGTTCTGAAACACTCTTTCTGTAGAAACTGCAAGTGGACATACGGAGCGCTAAGGGGCCTATAGAGGAAAAAGGGATATCTTCAAATAAAAACTACACAGAAACATTGTGCCAAATTACTTTCTCTTCTGTGCATTCAACTAAGAGCGTTGAACACTACTTTTGATTGAGCAGTTCTGAAACTCTCTTTCTGTAGATAGTGCAAGTCGACATTCGGAGCACTAAGTGGCCTGTACCCTAGAAAGAAACATCTTCAAATAAAAAGTAAACAGAAGCATTCTGTGAAACTTCTTTCTGTTCTGTGCATTCACCAAATGGAGTTGAAGTTTACCTTTGATTCAGCAGCTCTGAAACACTCTTTCTGTAGAAACTGCAAGTGGACATTCCTAGCACTAAGGGGCCCATAGTGGAAAAAGGGATATCCTCAAATAAAAACTACACAGAATCATTCTGTGAAACTTCTTTCTGTTCTGCTCATTCAACTAACAGAGTTTAACCTTAATTTTGATTGAACTGTTCTGAAACACTCTGTAGAAACTGCAAGTAGACATTCCGAGCGCTAAGTGGCCTATAGTGGAAAAAGATATATCTACAAATTAAAACTACACAGAAGCATTGTGCAAAACTTCTTTATGTTCCGTATATTCAACTAAAGGAGTTAAAGCTTATTTTTGATTTAGCAGTTCGGAAACATACTTTCTGTACAAACTGCAAGTTGACATTCGGAGCGCTAAGGGGGCTATAGTGGAAAAAGGAACATCTTCAAATAAAAACTACACGGAAGCATTGTGCGAAACTACTTTCTGTTCTGTGCATTCAACTAAGAGCGTTGAACACTACTTTTGATTGAGCAGTTCTGAAACTCTCTTTCTGTAGAAGTGCAAGTCGACATTCCGAGCACCAAGTGGCCTGTACTCTAGAAAGTAACATCTTCAAATAAAAAGTAAACATAAGCATTCTGTGAAACTTGTTTCTGTTCTGTGCATTCAACTAACGGAGTTGAAGTTTACCTTTGATTCAGCAGCTCTGAAACACTCTTTCTGTAGAAACTGCAAGTGGACATTCCTAGCGCTAAGGGTCCTATAGTGGAAAAAGGAATATACTCAAACAAAAACTACACAGAATCATTATGTTAAACTTCTTTCTGTTCTGTGCATTCAACTAACAGAGTTTAACCTTAATTTTGATTGAGCTGTTCTGAAACACTCTCTCTGTAGAAACTGCAAGTGGACATTCCGAGCGCTAAGTGGCCTGTAGTGGAAAAATATATATCTAGAAATTAAAACTACACAGAAGCATTGTGCAAAACTTCTTTATGTTCCGGACATTCAACTAAAGGAGTTAAAGCTTACTTTTGATTTAGCAGTTCGGAAACATTCTTTCTGTAGAAACTGCAAGTGGACATTCGAAGCGCTAAGGGGGCTATAATGGAAAAAGGAATATCTTCAAATAAAAATTACACAAAATCATTGTGCGAAACTACTTTCTGTTCTGTGCACTCAACTAACAGAGTTGAAGCATACTGTCGATTGAGAAGTTCTGAAACACTCTTTCTGTAGAAACTGCAAGTGGACATTCAGAGAGCTAACGGGCCTACAGTGGAAAAAGGAATATCTTCAAGTAAAAACTACACGGAAGCATTCTGCGAAACTTCTTTCTGTTCTGTGCATTCAAATAACAGAGTTTAAACTTACTTTTGATTGAACTGTTCTGAAACACTCTTTCTGTAGTAACTGCAGTTGGAGATTCGGAACACTAAGGGGCATATAGTGGAAAAAGGAATATCTTCAAACAAAACTACACAGAAGCAGTCTGCGAAACTTCTTTCTGTTCTGTGCATTGAACTAACAGTGTTTAACATTAATTTTGATTGAGCTGTTCTGAAACACTCTTTCTGTAGAAACTGCAAGTGGACATACGGAGCGCTAAGGGGCTTATAGTGGAAAAAGGGATATCTTCAAATAAAAACTACACAGAAGCATTGTGCCAAATTACTTTCTCTTCTGTGCATTCAACTAAGAGCTTTGAACACTACTTTTGATTGAGCAGTTCTGAAACTCTCTTTCTGTAGAAAGTGCAAGTCGACATTCGGAGCACTAAGTGGCCTGTACTCTAGAAAGTAACATCTTCAAATAAAAAGTAAACAGAAGCATTCGGTGAAACTTCTTTCTGTTCTGTGCATTCAACTAACGGAGTTGAAGTTTACCTATGATTCAGCAGCTCTGAAACACTCTTTCAGTAGAAACTGCAAGTGGACATTCCTAGCGCTAAGGGGCCTATAGTGGAAAAAGGAATATCCTCAAGTAAAAACTACACAGATTATTTCTGTGAAACTTCTTTCTGTTCTGCGCATTCAACTAACAGAGTTTAACCTTAATTTTGATTTAGCTGTTCTGAAACACTCTGTAGAATCTGCAAGTGGACATTCTGAGCGCTAAGTGGCCTATAGTGGAAAAAGGTATATCTACAAATTAAAACTACACAGAAGCATTGTGCAAAACTTCTTTATGTTCCGTACATTCAACTAAAGGAGTTAAAGTTTATTTTTGATTTAGCAGTTCGGAAACATTCTTTCTGTAGAAACTGCAAGTGGACATTCGGAGCACTAAGGGGGCTATAGTGGAAAAAGTAACATCTTCAAATAAAAACTACACAGAAGCATTGTGCGAAACTACTTTCTGTTCTGTGCATTCAACTAAGAGCGTTGAACACTACTTTTGATTGAGCAGTTCTGAAACTCTCTTTCTGTAGAAGTGCAAGTCGAGATTCAGAGCACAAAGTGGCCTGTACTCTAGGAAGTAACATCTTCAAATAAAAAGTAAACATAAGCATTCTGTGAAACTTGTTTCTGTTCTGTGCATTCAACTAACGGAGTTGAAGTTTACCTTTGATTCAGCAGCTCTGAAACACTCTTTCTGTAGAAACTGCAAGTGGACATTCCTGGCGCTAAGGGGCCTATAGTGGAAAAAGGAATATCCTCAAACAAAAACTACACAGAATCATTCTGTGAAACTCCTTTCTGTTCTGTGCATTCAACTATCAGAGTTTAACCTTAATTTTGATTGAGCTGTTCTGAAACACTCTCTCTGTAGAAACTGCAAGTGGACATTCCAAGCGCTAAGTGGCCTATAGTGGAAAAATATATATCTACAAATTAAAACTACACAGAAGCATTGTGCAAAACTACTTTATGTTCCGTACATTCAACTAAAGGACTTAAAGCTTACTTTTGATTTAACAGTTCGGAAACATTCTTTCTGTAGAAACTGCAAGTGGACATTCGGAGCGCTAAGAGGGCTATAGTGGAAAAAGTAACATCTTCAAATAAAAACTACACGGAAGAATTGTGCAAAACTACTTTCTGTTCTTTGCATTCAACTAACAGAGTTGAAACCTACTTTTGATTGAGAAGTTCTGAAACATTCTTTCTGTGGAAACTTGAAGTGGACATTCAGAGAGCTAAGTGGCCTACAGTGGCAAAAGGAATATCTTCAAATAAAAACTACACAGAAGCATTCTGCAAAACTTCTTTCTGTTCTGTGCCCTTAACTAACACAGCTGAAACATACTGTTGATTGAGCAATTCTGAAACACTCTTTCTGTAGAAACTGCAAGTGGACATTCGTAGAGCAAAGGGGCATATAGTGGAAAAAGGAGAATCTTCCAATAAAAACTACACATCAGCATTCTGCGAAACTACTTTCTGTTCTGTTCATTCAATTAACAGAGTTGAAACTTACTTTTGATTGAGGAGTTCTGAAACGCTCTTTCTTTAGAAACTGCAAGTGGACATTCGGAGCGCTAAGGTGCCTATAGTGGAAAAAGGAATATCCTCAAATAAATACTACACAGAAGCATTCTGTGAAACTACTTTCTCTTCTGTGCATTCAACTAACCGAGTTTAACTTTACATTTGATTGAGCTGTTCTGAAACACTCTTTCTGTAGTAACTGCAGCTGGAGAGTCAGAGCGACAAGAGGCCTATAGTGGAAAAAGGAATATCTTCAAATAAAACTAAACAGAAGCATTCTGCGAAGCTTCTTTCTGTTCTGTGAATTCAACTAACAGAGTTTAACCTTAATTTTGATTGAGCTGTTCTGAAACACTCTTTCTGTAGAAATTGCAAGTGGACTTTCTGAGCGCTAAGTGGGCCATAGTGGAAAAAGTTGTATCTTCAAATTAAAACTACACAGAAGCATTGTGCAAAACTTCTTTGTGTTCTGTACAATCAAGTAAAGGAGTTAAATCTTACTTTTGATTGAGCAGTTCGGAAACATTCTTTCTGTAGAAACTGCAAGTGGATATTCGGACCCCTAAGGGGCCAATAGTGGAAAAAGGAATATCTTCAAATAAAAACTACACAAAAGCATTGTGCGAAACTACTTTCTGTTCTGTGCACACAACTAACAGTGTTGAAGCATACTGTCGATTGAGCAGTTCTGAAACACTCTTTCTGTAGAAACTGCAAGTGGACATTCAGAGAGCTAATGGGCCTACAGTGGAAAAAGGAATATCTTCAAGTGAAAACTACACAGAAGCATTCTGCGAAACTTCTTTCTGTTCTGTGCATTCAAATAACAGAGTTTAACCTTACTTTTGGTTGAACTGTTCTGAAACACTCTTTCTGTATTAACTGCAGTTGGAGATTCGGAGCACTAAGGGGCATACAGTGGAAAAAGGAATATCTTCAAACAAAACTACACAGAAGCAGTCTGCGAAACTTCTTTCTGCTCTGTGCATTGAACTAACAGTGTTTAACATTAATTTTGATTGAGCTGTTCTGAAACACTCTTTCTGTAGAAACTGCAAGTGGACATACGGAGCGCTAAGGGGCCTATAGAGGAAAAAGGGATATCTTCAAATAAAAACTACACAGAAACATTGTGCCAAATTACTTTCTCTTCTGTGCATTCAACTAAGCGCGTTGAACACTACTTTTTATTGAGCAGTTCTGAAACTCTCTTTCTGTAGATAGTGCAAGTCGACATTCGGAGCACTAAGTGGCCTGTACCCTAGAAAGAAACATCTTCAAATAAAAAGTAAACAGAAGCATTCTGTGAAACTTCTTTCTGTTCTGTGCATTCACCAAATGGAGTTGAAGTTTACCTTTGATTCAGCAGCTCTGAAACACTCTTTCTGTAGAAACTGCAAGTGGACATTCCTAGCGCTAAGGGGCCCATAGTGGAAAAAGTGATATCCTCAAATAAAAACTACACAGAATCATTCTGTGAAACTTCTTTCTGTTCTGCGCATTCAACTAACAGAGTTTAACCTTAATTTTGATTGAGCTGTTCTGAAACACTCTGTAGAAACTGCAAGTGGACATTCCGAGCGCTAAGTGGCGTATAGTGGAAAAGATATATCTACAAATTAAAACTACACAGAAGCATTGTGCAAAACTTCTTTATGTTCCGTATATTCAACTAAAGGAGTTAAAGCTTATTTTTGATTTAGCAGTTCGGAAACATACTTTCTGTAGAAACTGCAAGTTGACATTCGGAGCGCTAAGGGGGCTATAGTGGAAAAAGGAACATCTTCAAATAAAAACTACGTGGAAGCATTGTGCGAAACTACTTTCTGTTCTGTGCATTCAACTAAGAGCGTTGAACACTACTTTTGATTGAGCAGTTCTGAAACTCTCTTTCTGTAGAAGTGCAAGTCGACATTCCGAGCACCAAGTGGCCTGTACTCTAGAAAGTAACATCTTCAAATAAAAAGTAAACATAAGCATTCTGTGAAACTTGTTTCTGTTCTGTGCATTCAACTAACGGAGTTGAAGTTTACCTTTGATTCAGCAGCTCTGAAACACTCTTTCTGTAGAAACTGCAAGTGGACATTACTAGCGCTAAGGGGCCTATAGTGGAAAAAGGAATATACTCAAACAAAAACTACACAGAATCATTATGTTAAACTTCTTTCTGTTCTGTGCATTCAACTAACAGAGTTTAACCTTAATTTTGATTGAGCTGTTCTGAAACACTCTCTCTGTAGAAACTGCAAGTGGACATTCCGAGCGCTAAGTGGCCTATAGTGGAAAAATATATATCTACAAATTAAAACTACACAGAAGCATTGTGCAAAACTTCTTTATGTTCCGGACATTCAACTAAAGGAGTTAAAGCTTACTTTTGATTTAGCAGTTCGGAAACATTCTTTCTGTAGAAACTGCAAGTGGACATTCGAAGCGCTAAGGGGGCTATAATGGAAAAAGGATTATCTTCAAATAAAAACTACACAAAAGCATTGTGCGAAACTACTTTCTGTTCTGTGCACTCAACTAACAGAGTTGAAGCATACTGTCTATTGAGAAGTTCTGAAACACTCTTTCTGTAGAAACTGCAAGTGGACATTCAGAGAGCTAACGGGCCTACAGTGGAAAAAGGAATATCTTCAAGTGAAAACTACACAGAAGCATTCTGCGAAACTTCTTTCTGTTCTGTGCATTCAAATAACAGAGTTTAACCTTACTTTTGGTTGAACTGTTCTGAAACACTCTTTCTGTATTAACTGCAGTTGGAGATTCGGAGCACTAAGGGGCATACAGTGGAAAAAGGAATATCTTCAAACAAAACTACACAGAAGCAGTCTGCGAAACTTCTTTCTGCTCTGTGCATTGAACTAACAGTGTTTAACATTAATTTTGATTGAGCTGTTCTGAAACACTCTTTCTGTAGAAACTGCAAGTGGACATACGGAGCGCTAAGGGGCCTATAGAGGAAAAAGGGATATCTTCAAATAAAACTACACAGAAACATTGTGCCAAATTACTTTCTCTTCTGTGCATTCAACTAAGCGCGTTGAACACTACTTTTTATTGAGCAGTTCTGAAACTCTCTTTCTGTAGATAGTGCAAGTCGACATTCGGAGCACTAAGTGGCCTGTACCCTAGAAAGAAACATCTTCAAATAAAAAGTAAACAGAAGCATTCTGTGAAACTTCTTTCTGTTCTGTGCATTCACCAAATGGAGTTGAAGTTTACCTTTGATTCAGCAGCTCTGAAACACTCTTTCTGTAGAAACTGCAAGTGGACATTCCTAGCACTAAGGGGCCCATAGTGGAAAAAGGGATATCCTCAAATAAAAACTACACAGAATCATTCTGTGAAACTTCTTTCTGTTCTGCGCATTCAACTAACAGAGTTTAACCTTAATTTTGATTGAACTGTTCTGAAACACTCTGTAGAAACTGCAAATGGACATTCCGAGCGCTAAGTGGCCTATAGTGGAAAAAGATATATCTACAAATTAAAACTACACAGAAGCATTGTGCAAAACTTCTTTATGTTCCGTATATTCAACTAAAGGAGTTAAAGCTTATTTTTGATTTAGCAGTTCGGAAACATACTTTCTGTAGAAACTGCAAGTTGACATTCGGAGCGCTAAGGGGGCTATAGTGGAAAAAGGAACATCTTCAAATAAAAACTACACGGAAGCATTGTGCGTAACTACTTTCTGTTCTGTGCATTCAACTAAGAGCGTTGAACACTACTTTTGATTGAGCAGTTCTGAAACTCTCTTTCTGTAGAAGTGCAAGTCGACATTCCGAGCACCAAGTGGCCTGTACTCTAGAAAGTAACATCTTCAAATAAAAAGTAAACATAAGCATTCTGTGAAACTTGTTTCTGTTCTGTGCATTCAACTAACGGAGTTGAAGTTTACCTTTGATTCAGCAGCTCTGAAACACTCTTTCTGTAGAAACTGCAAGTGGACATTCCTAGCGCTAAGGGTCCTATAGTGGAAAAAGGAATATACTCAAACAAAAACTACACAGAATCATTATGTTAAACTTCTTTCTGTTCTGTGCATTCAACTAACAGAGTTTAACCTTAATTTTGATTGAGCTGTTCTGAAACACTCTCTCTGTAGAAACTGCAAGTGGACATTCCGAGCGCTAAGTGGCCTGTAGTGGAAAAATATATATCTACAAATTAAAACTACACAGAAGCATTGTGCAAAACTTCTTTATGTTCCGGACATTCAACTAAAGGAGTTAAAGCTTACTTTTGATTTAGCAGTTCGGAAACATTCTTTCTGTAGAAACTGCAAGTGGACATTCGAAGCGCTAAGGGGGCTATAATGGAAAAAGGAATATCTTCAAATAAAAATTACACAAAATCATTGTGCGAAACTACTTTCTGTTCTGTGCACTCAACTAACAGAGTTGAAGCATACTGTCGATTGAGAAGTTCTGAAACACTCTTTCTGTAGAAACTGCAAGTGGACATTCAGAGAGCTAACGGGCCTACAGTGGAAAAAGGAATATCTTCAAGTAAAAACTACACGGAAGCATTCTGCGAAACTTCTTTCTGTTCTGTGCATTCAAATAACAGAGTTTAAACTTACTTTTGATTGAACTGTTCTGAAACACTCTTTCTGTTGTAACTGCAGTTGGAGATTCGGAGCACTAAGGGGCATATAGTGGAAAAAGGAATATCTTCAAACAAAACTACACAGAAGCAGTCTGCGAAACTTCTTTCTGTTCTGTGCATTGAACTAACAGTGTTTAACATTAATTTTGATTGAGCTGTTCTGAAACACTCTTTCTGTAGAAACTGCAAGTGGACATACGGAGCGCTAAGGGGCTTATAGTGGAAAAAGGGATATCTTCAAATAAAAACTACACAGAAGCATTGTGCCAAATTACTTTCTCTTCTGTGCATTGAACTAAGAGCTTTGAACACTACTTTTGATTGAGCAGTTCTGAAACTCTCTTTCTGTAGAAAGTGCAAGTCGACATTCGGAGCACTAAGTGGCCTGTACTCTAGAAAGTAACATCTTCAAATAAAAAGTAAACAGAAGCATTCGGTGAAACTTCTTTCTGTTCTGTGCATTCAACTAACGGAGTTGAAGTTTACCTATGATTCAGCAGCTCTGAAACACTCTTTCAGTAGAAACTGCAAGTAGACATTCCTAGCGCTAAGGGGCCTATAGTGGAAAAAGGAATATCCTCAAGTAAAAACTACACAGATTATTTCTGTGAAACTTCTTTCTGTTCTGCGCATTCAACTAACAGAGTTTAACCTTAATTTTGATTTAGCTGTTCTGAAACACTCTGTAGAATCTGCAAGTGGACATTCTGAGCGCTAAGTGGCCTATAGTGGAAAAAGGTATATCTACAAATTATAACTACACAGAAGCATTGTGCAAAACTTCTTTATGTTCCGTACATTCAACTAAAGGAGTTAAAGTTTATTTTTGATTTAGCAGTTCGGAAACATTCTTTCTGTAGAAACTGCAAGTGGACATTCGGAGCACTAAGGGGGCTATAGTGGAAAAAGTAACATCTTCAAATAAAAACTACACAGAAGCATTGTGCAAAACTACTTTCTGTTCTGTGCATTCAACTAAGAGCGTTGAACACTACTTTTGATTGAGCAGTTCTGAAACTCTCTTTCTGTAGAAGTGCAAGTCGAGATTCAGAGCACAAAGTGGCCTGTACTCTAGGAAGTAACATCTTCAAATAAAAAGTAAACATAAGCATTCTGTGAAACTTGTTTCTGTTCTGTGCATTCAACTAACGGAGTTGAAGTTTACCTTTGATTCAGCAGCTCTGAAACACTCTTTCTGTAGAAACTGCAAGTGGACATTCCTGGCGCTAAGGGGCCTATAGTGGAAAAAGGAATATCCTCAAACAAAAACTACACAGAATCATTCTGTGAAACTCCTTTCGGTTCTGTGCATTCAACTATCAGAGTTTAACCTTAATTTTGATTGAGCTGTTCTGAAACACTCTCTCTGTAGAAACTGCAAGTGGACATTCCAAGCGCTAAGTGGCCTATAGTGGAAAAATATATATATACAAATTAAAACTACACAGAAGCATTGTGCAAAACTACTTTATGTTCCGTACATTCAACTAAAGGACTTAAAGCTTACTTTTGATTTAGCAGTTCGGAAACATTCTTTCTGTAGAAACTGCAAGTGGACATTCGGAGCGCTAAGAGGGCTATAGTGGAAAAAGTAACATCTTCAAATAAAAACTACACGGAAGAATTGTGCAAAACTACTTTCTGTTCTTTGCATTCAACTAACAGAGTTGAAACCTACTTTTGATTGAGAAGTTCTGAAACATTCTTTCTGTGGAAACTTGAAGTGGACATTCAGAGAGCTAAGTGGCCTACAGTGGCAAAAGGAATATCTTCAAATAAAAACTACACAGAAGCATTCTGCGAAACTTCTTTCTGTTCTGTGCCCTTAACTAACACAGCTGAAACATACTGTTGATTGAGCAATTCTGAAACACTCTTTCTGTAGAAACTGCAAGTGGACATTCGTAGAGCAAAGGGGCATATAGTGGAAAAAGGAGAATCTTCCAATAAAAACTACACATCAGCATTCTGCGAAACTACTTTCTGTTCTGTTCATTCAATTAACAGAGTTGAAACTTACTTTTGATTGAGGAGTTCTGAAACGCTCTTTCTTTAGAAACTGCAAGTGGACATTCGGAGCGCTAAGGTGCCTATAGTGGAAAAAGGAATATCCTCAAATAAATACTACACAGAAGCATTCTGTGAAACTACTTTCTCTTCTGTGCATTCAACTAACCGAGTTTAACTTTACATTTGATTGAGCTGTTCTGAAACACTCTTTCTGTAGTAACTGCAGCTGGAGAGTCAGAGCGACAAGAGGCCTATAGTGGAAAAAGGAATATCTTCAAATAAAACTAAACAGAAGCATTCTGCGAAGCTTCTTTCTGTTCTGTGAATTCAACTAACAGAGTTTAACCTTAATTTTGATTGAGCTGTTCTGAAACACTCTTTCTGTAGAAACTGCAAGTGGACTTTCTGAGCGCTAAGTGGGCCATAGTGGAAAAAGTTGTATCTTCAAATTAAAACTACACAGAAGCATTGTGCAAAACTTCTTTGTGTTCTGTACAATCAAGTAAAGGAGTTAAATCTTACTTTTGATTGAGCAGTTCGGAAACATTCTTTCTGTAGAAACTGCAAGTGGATATTCGGACCCCTAAGGGGCCAATAGTGGAAAAAGGAATATCTTCAAATAAAAACTACACAAAAGCATTGTGCGAAACTACTTTCTGTTCTGTGCACACAACTAACAGTGTTGAAGCATACTGTCGATTGAGCAGTTCTGAAACACTCTTTCTGTAGAAACTGCAAGTGGACATTCAGAGAGCTAATGGGCCTACAGTGGAAAAAGGAATATCTTCAAGTGAAAACTACACAGAAGCATTCTGCGAAACTTCTTTCTGTTCTGTGCATTCAAATAACAGAGTTTAACCTTACTTTTGGTTGAACTGTTCTGAAACACTCTTTCTGTATTAACTGCAGTTGGAGATTCGGAGCACTAAGGGGCATACAGTGGAAAAAGGAATATCTTCAAACAAAACTACACAGAAGCAGTCTGCGAAACTTCTTTCTGCTCTGTGCATTGAACTAACAGTGTTTAACATTAATTTTGATTGAGCTGTTCTGAAACACTCTTTCTGTAGAAACTGCAAGTGGACATACGGAGCGCTAAGGGGCCTATAGAGGAAAAAGGGATATCTTCAAATAAAAACTACACAGAAACATTGTGCCAAATTACTTTCTCTTCTGTGCATTCAACTAAGCGCGTTGAACACTACTTTTTATTGAGCAGTTCTGAAACTCTCTTTCTGTAGATAGTGCAAGTCGACATTCGGAGCACTAAGTGGCCTGTACCCTAGAAAGAAACATCTTCAAATAAAAAGTAAACAGAAGCATTCTGTGAAACTTCTTTCTGTTCTGTGCATTCACCAAATGGAGTTGAAGTTTACCTTTGATTCAGCAGCTCTGAAACACTCTTTCTGTAGAAACTGCAAGTGGACATTCCTAGCGCTAAGGGGACCATAGTGGAAAAAGTGATATCCTCAAATAAAAACTACACAGAATCATTCTGTGAAACTTCTTTCTGTTCTGCGCATTCAACTAACAGAGTTTAACCTTAATTTTGATTGAGCTGTTCTGAAACACTCTGTAGAAACTGCAAGTGGACATTCCGAGCGCTAAGTGGCCTATAGTGGAAAAGATATATCTACAAATTAAAACTACACAGAAGCATTGTGCAAAACTTCTTTATGTTCCGTATATTCAACTAAAGGAGTTAAAGCTTATTTTTGATTTAGCAGTTCGGAAACATACTTTCTGTAGAAACTGCAAGTTGACATTCGGAGCGCTAAGGGGGCTATAGTGGAAAAAGGAACATCTTCAAATAAAAACTACGCGGAAGCATTGTGCGAAACTACTTTCTGTTCTGTGCATTCAACTAAGATCGTTGAACACTACTTTTGATTGAGCAGTTCTGAAACTCTCTTTCTGTAGAAGTGCAAGTCGACATTCCGAGCACCAAGTGGCCTGTACTCTAGAAAGTAACATCTTCAAATAAAAAGTAAACATAAGCATTCTGTGAAACTTGTTTCTGTTCTGTGCATTCAACTAACGGAGTTGAAGTTTACCTTTGATTCAGCAGCTCTGAAACACTCTTTCTGTAGAAACTGCAAGTGGACATTCCTAGCGCTAAGGGGCCTATAGTGGAAAAAGGAATATACTCAAACAAAAACTACACAGAATCATTATGTTAAACTTCTTTCTGTTCTGTGCATTCAACTAACAGAGTTTAACCTTAATTTTGATTGAGCTGTTCTGAAACACTCTCTCTGTAGAAACTGCAAGTGGACATTCCGAGCGCTAAGTGGCCTATAGTGGAAAAATATATATCTACAAATTAAAACTACACAGAAGCATTGTGCAAAACTTCTTTATGTTCCGGACATTCAACTAAAGGAGTTAAAGCTTACTTTTGATTTAGCAGTTCGGAAACATTCTTTCTGTAGAAACTGCAAGTGGACATTCGAAGCGCTAAGGGGGCTGTAATGGAAAAAGGAATATCTTCAAATAAAAACTACACAAAAGCATTGTGCGAAACTACTTTCTGTTCTGTGCACTCAACTAACAGAGTTGAAGCATACTGTCTATTGAGAAGTTCTGAAACACTCTTTCTGTAGAAACTGCAAGTGGACATTCAGAGAGCTAACGGGCCTACAGTGGAAAAAGGAATATCTTCAAGTGAAAACTACACAGAAGCATTCTGCGAAACTTCTTTCTGTTCTGTGCATTCAAATAACAGAGTTTAACCTTACTTTTGGTTGAACTGTTCTGAAACACTCTTTCTGTATTAACTGCAGTTGGAGATTCGGAGCACTAAGGGGCATACAGTGGAAAAAGGAATATCTTCAAACAAAACTACACAGAAGCAGTCTGCGAAACTTCTTTCTGCTCTGTGCATTGAACTAACAGTGTTTAACATTAATTTTGATTGAGCTGTTCTGAAACACTCTTTCTGTAGAAACTGCAAGTGGACATACGGAGCGCTAAGGGGCCTATAGAGGAAAAAGGGATATCTTCAAATAAAACTACACAGAAACATTGTGCCAAATTACTTTCTCTTCTGTGCATTCAACTAAGCGCGTTGAACACTACTTTTTATTGAGCAGTTCTGAAACTCTCTTTCTGTAGATAGTGCAAGTCGACATTCGGAGCACTAAGTGGCCTGTACCCTAGAAAGAAACATCTTCAAATAAAAAGTAAACAGAAGCATTCTGTGAAACTTCTTTCTGTTCTGTGCATTCACCAAATGGAGTTGAAGTTTACCTTTGATTCAGCAGCTCTGAAACACTCTTTCTGTAGAACCTGCAAGTGGACATTCCTAGCGCTAAGGGGCCCATAGTGGAAAAAGTGATATCCTCAAATAAAAACTACACAGAATCATTCTGTGAAACTTCTTTCTGTTCTGCGCATTCAACTAACAGAGTTTAACCTTAATTTTGATTGAGCTGTTCTGAAACACTCTGTAGAAACTGCAAGTGGACATTCCGAGCGCTAAGTGGCCTATAGTGGAAAAGATATATCTACAAATTAAAACTACACAGAAGCATTGTGCAAAACTTCTTTATGTTCCGTATATTCAACTAAAGGAGTTAAAGCTTATTTTTGATTTAGCAGTTCGGAAACATACTTTCTGTAGAAACTGCAAGTTGACATTCGGAGCGCTAAGGGGGCTATAGTGGAAAAAGGAACATCTTCAAATAAAAACTACGCGGAAGCATTGTGCGAAACTACTTTCTGTTCTGTGCATTCAACTAAGAGCGTTGAACACTACTTTTGATTGAGCAGTTCTGAAACTCTCTTTCTGTAGAAGTGCAAGTCGACATTCCGATCACCAAGTGGCCTGTACTCTAGAAAGTAACATCTTCAAATAAAAAGTAAACATAAGCATTCTGTGAAACTTGTTTCTGTTCTGTGCATTCAACTAACGGAGTTGAAGTTTACCTTTGATTCAGCAGCTCTGAAACACTCTTTCTGTAGAAACTGCAAGTGGACATTCCTAGTGCTAAGGGGCCTATAGTGGAAAAAGGAATATACTCAAACAAAAACTACACAGAATCATTATGTTAAACTTCTTTCTGTTCTGTGCATTCAACTAACAGAGTTTAACCTTAATTTTGATTGAGCTGTTCTGAAACACTCTCTCTGTAGAAACTGCAAGTGGACATTCCGAGCGCTAAGTGGCCTATAGTGGAAAAATATATATCTACAAATTAAAACTACACAGAAGCATTGTGCAAAACTTCTTTATGTTCCGGACATTCAACTAAAGGAGTTAAAGCTTACTTTTGATTTAGCAGTTCGGAAACATTCTTTCTGTAGAAACTGCAAGTGGACATTCGAAGCGCTAAGGGGGCTATAATGGAAAAAGGAATATCTTCAAATAAAAACTACACAAAAGCATTGTGCGAAACTACTTTCTGTTCTGTGCACTCAACTAACAGAGTTGAAGCATACTGTCGATTGAGAAGTTCTGAAACACTCTTTCTGTAGAAACTGCAAGTGGACATTCAGAGAGCTAACGGGCCTACAGTGGAAAAAGGAATATCTTCAAGTGAAAACTACACAGAAGCATTCTGCGAAACTTCTTTCTGTTCTGTGCATTCAAATAACAGAGTTTAACCTTACTTTTGATTGAGGTGTTCTGAAACACTCTTTCTGTAGTAACCGCAGTTGGAGATTCGGAACACTAAGGGGCATATAGTGGAAAAAGGAATATCTTCAAACAAAACTACACAGAAGCAGTCTGCGAAACTTCTTTCTGTTCTGTGCATTGAACTAACAGTGTTTAACATTAATTTTGATTGAGCTGTTCTGAAACACTCTTTCTGTAGAAACTGCAAGTGGACATACTGAGCGCTAAGGGGCTTATAGTGGAAAAAGGATATCTTCAAATAAAAACTACACAGAAACATTGTGCCAAATTACTTTCTCTTCTGTGCATTCAACTAAGAGCGTTGAACACTACCTTTGATTGAGCAGTTCTGAAACTCTCTTTCTGTAGATAGTGCAAGTCGACATTCGGAGCACTAAGTGGCGTGCACTCTAGAAGGAAACATCTTCAAATAAAAAGTAAACAGAATCATTCTGTGAAACTTCTATTTGTTCTGTGGATTCAACAAATGGGGTTGAAGTTTACCTTTGATTCAGCAGCTCTGAAACACTCTTCCTGTAGAAACTGCAAGTGGACATTCCTAGCGCTAAGGGGCCCATAGTGGAAAAAGTGATATCCTCAAATAAAAACTACACAGAATCATTCTGTGAAACTTCTTTCTGTTCTGCGCATTCAACTAACAGAGTTTAACCTTAATTTTGATTGAGCTGTTCTGAAACACTCTTTCTGTAGAAACTGCAAATGGAGTTTCCGAGCGCTAAGTGGGCTATAGTGGAAAAAGATGTATCTTCAAATTAAAACTACACAGAAGCATTGTGCAAAACTACTTTATGTTCTGTACATTCAAGTAAAGGAGTTAAAGCTTTCTTTTGATTGAGCAGTTCTGAGACATTCTTTCTGTAGAAACTGCAAGTGGATATTCGGACCCCTAAGGGGCCAATAGTGGAAAAAGGATTATCTTCAAATAAAAACTGCACAGAAGCATAGTGCGAAACTACTTTCTGTTCTGTGCACTCAACTAACAGAGTTGAAGCGTACTGTCGATTGAGCAGTTCTGAAACACTCTTTCTGTACAAACTGCAAGTGGACATTCAGAGAGCTAACGGGCCTACAGTGGAAAAAGGAATATCTTCAAGTAGAAACTACACAGAAGCATTCTGCGAAACTTCTTTCTGTTCTGTGCATTCAAATAACAGAGTTTAACCTTACTTTTGGTTGAACTGTTCTGAAACACTCTTTCTGTAGTAACTGCAGTTGGAGATTCGGAGCACTAAGGGGCATATAGTGGAAAAAGGAATATCTTCAAACAAAACTACACAGAATCACCTTTATGCGAAACTTCTTTCTGTTCTGTGCATTGAACTAACAGTGTTTAACATTAATTTTGATTGAACTGTTCTGAAACACTCTTTCTGTAGAAACTGCAAGTGGACATACGGAGCGCTAAGGGGCCTATAGTGGAAAAAGGGATATCTTCAAATAAAAACTACACAGAAACATTGTGCCAAATTACTTTCTCTTCTGTGCATTCAACTAAGAGCGTTGAACACTACTTTTGATTGAGCAGTTCTGAAACTCTCTTTCTGTAGATAGTGCAAGTCGACATTCGGAGCACTAAGTGGCCTGTACTCTAGAAGGAAACATCTTCAAATAAAAAGTAAACAGAAGCATTCTGTGAAACTTCTTTCTGTTCTGTGCATTCACCAAATGGAGTTGAAGTTTACCTTTGATTCAGCAGCTCTGAAACACTCTTCCTGTAGAAACTGCAAGTGGACATTCCTAGCGCTAAGGGGCCCATAGTGGAAAAAGTGATATCCTCAAATAAAAACTACACAGAATCATTCTGTGAAACTTCTTTCTGTTCTGCGCATTCAACTAACAGAGTTTAACCTTAATTTTGATTGAGCTGTTCTGAAACACTCTGTAGAAACTGCAAGTGGACATTCCGAGCGCTAAGTGGCCTATAGTGGAAAAGATATATCTACAAATTAAAACTACACAGAAGCATTGTGCAAAACTTCTTTATGTTCCGTATATTCAACTAAAGGAGTTAAAGCTTATTTTTGATTTAGCAGTTCGGAAACATACTTTCTGTAGAAACTGCAAGTTGACATTCGGAGCGCTAAGGGGGCTATAGTGGAAAAAGGAACATCTTCAAATAAAAACTACGCGGAAGCATTGTGCGAAACTACTTTCTGTTCTGTGCATTCAACTAAGAGCGTTGAACACTACTTTTGATTGAGCAGTTCTGAAACTCTCTTTCTGTAGAAGTGCAAGTCGACATTCCGAGCACCAAGTGGCCTGTACTCTAGAAAGTAACATCTTCAAATAAAAAGTAAACATAAGCATTCTGTGAAACTTGTTTCTGTTCTGTGCATTCAACTAACGGAGTTGAAGTTTACCTTTGATTCAGCAGCTCTGAAACACTCTTTCTGTAGAAACTGCAAGTGGACATTCCTAGCGCTAAGGGGCCTATAGTGGAAAAAGGAATATACTCAAACAAAAACTACACAGAATCATTATGTTAAACTTCTTTCTGTTCTGTGCATTCAACTAACAGAGTTTAACCTTAATTTTGATTGAGCTGTTCTGAAACACTCTCTCTGTAGAAACTGCAAGTGGACATTCCGAGCGCTAAGTGGCCTATAGTGGAAAAATATATATCTACAAATTAAAACTACACAGAAGCATTGTGCAAAACTTCTTTATGTTCCGGACATTCAACTAAAGGAGTTAAAGCTTACTTTTGATTTAGCAGTTCGGAAACATTCTTTCTGTAGAAACTGCAAGTGGACATTCGAAGCGCTAAGGGGGCTATAATGGAAAAAGGAATATCTTCAAATAAAAACTACACAAAAGCATTGTGCGAAACTACTTTCTGTTCTGTGCACTCAACTAACAGAGTTGAAGCATACTGTCTATTGAGAAGTTCTGAAACACTCTTTCTGTAGAAACTGCAAGTGGACATTCAGAGAGCTAACGGGCCTACAGTGGAAAAAGGAATATCTTCAAGTGAAAACTACACAGAAGCATTCTGCGAAACTTCTTTCTGTTCTGTGCATTCAAATAACAGAGTTTAACCTTACTTTTGGTTGAACTGTTCTGAAACACTCTTTCTGTATTAACTGCAGTTGGAGATTCGGAACACTAAGGGGCATATAGTGGAAAAAGGAATATCTTCAAACAAAACTACACAGAAGCAGTCTGCGAAACTTCTTTCTGTTCTGTGCATTGAACTAACAGTGTTTAACATTAATTTTGATTGAGCTGTTCTGAAACACTCTTTCTGTAGAAACTGCAAGTGGACATACGGAGCGCTAAGGGGCTTATAGTGGAAAAAGGGATATCTTCAAATAAAAACTACACAGAAACATTGTGCCAAATTACTTTCTCTTCTGTGCATTCAACTAAGAGCGTTGAACACTACCTTTGATTGAGCAGTTCTGAAACTCTCTTTCTGTAGATAGTGCAAGTCGACATTCGGAGCACTAAGTGGCGTGCACTCTAGAAGGAAACATCTTCAAATAAAAAGTAAACAGAATCATTCTGTGAAACTTCTATTTGTTCTGTGGATTCAACAAATGGGGTTGAAGTTTACCTTTGATTCAGCAGCTCTGAAACACTCTTCCTGTAGAAACTGCAAGTGGACATTCCTAGCGCTAAGGGGCCCAGAGTGGAAAAAGTGATATCCTCAAATAAAAACTACACAGAATCATTCTGTGAAACTTCTTTCTGTTCTGCGCATTCAACTAACAGAGTTTAACCTTAATTTTGATTGAGCTGTTCTGAAACACTCTTTCTGTAGAAACTGCAAATGGAGTTTCCGAGCGCTAAGTGGGCTATAGTGGAAAAAGTTGTATCTTCAAATTAAAACTACACAGAAGCATTGTGCAAAACTACTTTATGTTCTGTACATTCAAGTAAAGGAGTTAAAGCTTTCTTTTGATTGAGCAGTTCTGAGACATTCTTTCTGTAGAAACTGCAAGTGGATATTCGGACCCCTAAGGGGCCAATAGTGGAAAAAGTATTATCTTCAAATAAAAACTGCACAGAAGCATAGTGCGAAACTACTTTCTGTTCTGTGCACTCAACTAACAGAGTTGAAGCGTACTGTCGATTGAGCAGTTCTGAAACACTCTTT
The DNA here is from genome assembly GCF_028878055.3 of Symphalangus syndactylus. Classification (NCBI taxonomy): domain Eukaryota; kingdom Metazoa; phylum Chordata; class Mammalia; order Primates; family Hylobatidae; genus Symphalangus; species Symphalangus syndactylus. The sequence goes on from NC_072440.2 coordinate 51,443,039, forward strand.
CTGTAAAAACTGCAAGTGGACATTCAGAGAGCTAACGGGCCTACAGTGGAAAAAGGAATATCTTCAAGTAGAAACTACACAGAAGCATTCTGCGAAACTTCTTTCTGTTCTGTGCATTCAAATAACAGAGTTTAACCTTACTTTTGGTTGAACTGTTCTGAAACACTCTTTCTGTAGTAACTGCAGTTGGAGATTCGGAGCACTAAGGGGCATATAGTGGAAAAAGGAATATCTTCAAACAAAACTACACAGAAGCACCTTTATGCGAAACTTCTTTCTGTTCTGTGCATTGAACTAACAGTGTTTAACATTAATTTTGATTGAGCTGTTCTGAAACACTCTTTCTGTAGAAACTGCAAGTGGACATACGGAGCGCTAAGGGGCCTATAGTGGAAAAAGGGATATCTTCAAATAAAAACTACACAGAAACATTGTGCCAAATTACTTTCTCTTCTGTGCATTCAACTAAGAGCGTTGAACACTACTTTTGATTGAGCAGTTCTGAAACTCTCTTTCTGTAGATAGTGCAAGTCGACATTCGGAGCACTAAGTGGCCTGTACTCTAGAAGGAAACATCTTCAAATAAAAAGTAAACAGAAGCATTCTGTGAAACTTCTTTCTGTTCTGTGCATTCAACAAATGGAGTTGAAGTTTACCTTTGATTCAGCAGCTCTGAAACACTCTTCTTGTAGAAACTGCAAGTGGACATTCCTAGCGCTAAGGGGCCCATAGTGGAAAAAGTGATATCCTCAAATAAAAACTACACAGAATCATTCTGTCAAACTTCTTTCTGTTCTGCGCATTCAACTAACAGAGTTTAACCTTAATTTTGATTGAGCTGTTCTGAAACACTCTTTCTGTAGAAACTGCAAATGGAGATTCCGAGCGCTAAGTGGGCTATAGTGGAAAAAGATGTATCTTCAAATTAAAACTACACAGAAGCATTGTGCAAAACTTCTTTATGTTCTGTACATTCAAGTAAAGGAGTTAAAGCTTACTTTTGATTGAGCAGTTCTGAGACATTCTTTCTGTAGAAACTGCAAGTGGATATTCGGACCCCTACGGGGCCAATAGTGGAAAAAGGATTATCCTCAAATAAAAACTGCACAGAAGCATAGTGCGAAACTACTTTCTGTTCTGTGCACTCAACTAACAGAGTTGAAGCGTACTGTCGATTGAGCAGTTCTGAAACACTCTTTCTGTAGAAACTGCAAGTGGACATTCAGAGAGCTAACGGGCCTACAGTTGAAAAAGGAATATCTTCAAGTAAAAACTACACAGAAGCATTCTGCGAAACTTCTTTCTGTTCTGTGCATTCAAGAAACAGAGTTTAACCTTACTTTTGATTGAGGTGTTCTGAAACACTCTTTCTGTAGTAACTGCAGTTGGAGATTCGGAACACTAAGGGGCATACAGTGGAAAAAGGAATATCTTCAAACAAAACTACACTGAAGCAGTCTGCGAAACTTCTTTCTGTTCTGTGCATTGAACTAACAGTGTTTAACATTAATTTTGATTGAGCTGTTCTGAAACACTCTTTCTGTAGAAACTGCAAGTGGACATACGGAGCGCTAAGGGGCCTATAGTGGAAAAAGGGATATCTTCAAATAAAAACTACACAGAAACATTGTGCCAAATTACTTTCTCTTCTGTGCATTCAACTAAGAGCGTTGAACACTACTTTTGATTGAGCAGTTCTGAAACTCTCTTTCTGTAGATAGTGCAAGTCGACATTCGGAGCACTAAGTGGCCTGTACTCTAGAAGGAAACATCTTCAAATAAAAAGTAAACAGAAGCATTCTGTGAAACTTCTTTCTGTTCTGTGCATTCAACAAATGGAGTTGAAGTTTACCTTTGATTCAGCAGCTCTGAAACACTCTTCCTGTAGAAACTGCAAGTGGACATTCCTAGCGCTAAGGGGCCCATAGTGGAAAAAGTGATATCCTCAAATAAAAACTACACAGAATCATTCTGTGAAACTTCTTTCTGTTCTGCGCATTCAACTAACAGAGTTTAACCTTAATTTTGATTGAGCTGTTATGAAACACTCTGTAGAAACTTCAAATGGAGTTTCCGAGCGCTAAGTGGGCTATAGTGGAAAAAGATGTATCTTCAAATTAAAACTACACAGAAGCATTGTGCAAAACTTCTTTATGTTCTGTACATTCAAGTAAAGGAGTTAAAGCTTACTTTTGATTGAGCAGTTCTGAGACATTCTTTCTGTAGAAACTGCAAGTGGATATTCGGACCCCTACGGGGCCAATAGTGGAAAAAGGATTATCCTCAAATAAAAACTGCACAGAAGCATAGTGCGAAACTACTTTCTGTTCTGTGCACTCAACTAACAGAGTTGAAGCGTACTGTCGATTGAGCAGTTCTGAAACACTCTTTCTGTAGAAACTGCAAGTGGACATTCAGAGAGCTAACGGGCCTACAGTTGAAAAAGGAATATCTTCAAGTAAAAACTACACAGAAGCATTCTGCGAAACTTCTTTCTGTTCTGTGCATTCAAGAAACAGAGTTTAACCTTACTTTTGATTGAGGTGTTCTGAAACACTCTTTCTGTAGTAACTGCAGTTGGAGATTCGGAACACTAAGGGGCATACAGTGGAAAAAGGAATATCTTCAAACAAAACCACACAGAAGCAGTCTGCGAAACTTCTTTCTGTTCTGTGCATTGAACTAACAGTGTTTAACATTAATTTTGATTGAGCTGTTCTGAAACACTCTTTCTGTAGAAACTGCAAGTGGACATACGGAGCGCTAAGGGGCTTATAGTGGAAAAAGGGATATCTTCAAATAAAAACTACACAGAAGCATTGTGCCAAATTACTTTCTCTTCTGTGCATTCAAGTAAGAGCGTTGAACTCTACTTTTGATTGAGCAGTTCTGAAACTCTCTTTCTGTAGAAAGTGCAAGTCGACATTCGGAGCACTAAGTGGCCTGTACTCTAGAAAGTAACATCTTCAAATAAAAAGTAAACAGAAGCATTCTGTGAAACTTCTTTCTGTTCTGTGCATTCAACTAACGGAGTTGTAGTTTACCTTTGATTCAGCAGCTCTGAAACACTCTTTCTGTAGAAACTGCAAGTCGACATTCCGAGAGCTAAGGGGCCTACAGTGGAAAAAGGAATATACTCAAACAAAAACTACACAGAATCATTCTGTGAAACTTCTTTCTGTTCTGTGAATTCAACTAACAGAGTTTAACCTTAATTTTGATTGGGCTGTTCTGAAACACTCTATCTGTAGAAACTGCAAGTGGACATTCCAAGCGCTAAGTGGCCTATAGTGGAAAAATATATATCTACAAATTAAAACTACACAGAAGCATTGTGCAAAACTTCTTTATGTTCCGTACATTCAACTAAAGGAGTTAAAGCATACTTTTGATTTAGCAGTTCGGAAACATTCTTTCTGTAGGAACTGCAAGTGGACATTCGGAGTGCTAAGAGGGCTATAGTGGAAAAAGTAACATCTTCAAATAAAAAATTCACGGAAGAATTGTGCGAAACTACTTTCTGTTCTTTGCATTCAACTAACAGAGTTGAAACCTACTTTTGATTGAGAAGTTCTGAAACATTCTTTTTGTAGAAACTTGAAGTGGCCATTCAGAGAGCTAAGGGGCCTACAGAGGCAAAAGGAATATCTTCAAATAAAAACTACACAGAAGCATTCTGCGAAACTTCTTTCTGTTCTGTGCCCTCAACTAACAGAGCTGAAACATACTGTTGATTGAGCAATTCTGAAACACTCTTTCTGTAGAAACTGCAAGTGGACATTCGTAGAGCAAAGGGGCATATAGTGGAAAAAGGAGAATCTTCCAATAAAAACTACACATCAGCATTCTGCGAAACTACTTTCTGTTCTGTTCATTCAATTAACAGAGTTGAAACTTACTTTTGATTGAGGAGTTCTGAAACGCTCTTTCTGTAGAAACTGCAAGTGGACATTCGGAGCGCTAAGGTGCCTATAGTGGAAAAAGGAATATCCTCAAATAAATACTACACAGAAGCATTCTGTGAAACTACTTTCTCTTCTGTGCATTCAACTAACAGAGTTTAACTTTACATTTGATTGAGCTGTTCTGAAACACTCTTTCTGTAGTAACTGCAGCTGGAGAGTCAGAGCGCCAAGAGGCCTATAGTGGAAAAAGGAATATCTTCAAATAAAACTACACAGAAGCATTCTGCGAAGCTTCTTTCTGTTCTGTGCATTCAACTAACAGAGTTTAACCTTAATTTTGATTGAGCTGTTCTGAAACACTCTTTCTGTAGAAACTGCAAGTGGACTTTCTGAGCGCTAAGTGGGCCATAGTGGAAAAAGTTGTATCTTCAAATTAAAACTACACAGAAGCATTGTGCAAAACTTCTTTGTGTTCTGTACAATCAAGTAAAGGAGTTAAAGCTTACTTTTGATTGAGCAGTTCGGAAACATTCTTTCTGTAGAAACTGCAAGTGGATATTCGGACCCCTAAGGGGCCAATAGTGGAAAAAGGAATATCTTCAAATAAAAACTACACAAAAGCATTGTGCGAAACTACTTTCTGTTCTGTGCACACAACTAACAGAGTTGAAGCATACTGTCGATTGAGCAGTTCTGAAACACTCTTTCTGTAGAAACTGCAAGTGGACATTCAGAGAGCTAACGGGCCTACAGTGGAAAAAGGAATATCTTCAAGTGAAAACTACACAGAAGCATTCTGCGAAACTTCTTTCTGTTCTGTGCATTCAAATACAGAGTTTAACCTTACTTTTGATTGAGCTGTTCTGAAACACTCTTTCTGTAGTAACTGCAGTTGGAGATTCGGAACACTAAGGGGCATACAGTGGAAAAAGGAATATCTTCAAACAAAACTACACTGAAGCAGTCTGCGAAACTTCTTTCTGTTCTGTGCATTGAACTAACAGTGTTTAACATTAATTTTGATTGAGCTGTTCTGAAACACTCTTTCTGTAGAAACTGCAAGTGGACATACGGAGCGCTAAGGGGCCTATAGTGGAAAAAGGGATATCTTCAAATAAAAACTACACAGAAACATTGTGCCAAATTACTTTCTCTTCTGTGCATTCAACTAAGAGCGTTGAACACTACTTTTGATTGAGCAGTTCTGAAACTCTCTTTCTGTAGATAGTGCAAGTCGACATTCGGAGCACTAAGTGGCCTGTACTCTAGAAGGAAACATCTTCAAATAAAAAGTAAACAGAAGCATTCTGTGAAACTTCTTTCTGTTCTGTGCATTCAACAAATGGAGTTGAAGTTTACCTTTGATTCAGCAGCTCTGAAACACTTTTCCTGTAGAAACTGCAAGTGGACATTCCTAGCGCTAAGGGGCCCATAGTGGAAAAAGTGATATCCTCAAATAGAAACTACACAGAATCGTTCTGTCAAACTTCTTTCTGTTCTGCGCATTCAACTAACAGAGTTTAACCTTAATTTTGATTGAGCTGTTATGAAACACTCTGTAGAAACTGCAAATGGAGTTTCCGAGCGCTAAGTGGGCTATAGTGGAAAAAGATGTATCTTCAAATTAAAACTACACAGAAGCATTGTGCAAAACTTCTTTATGTTCTGTACATTCAAGTAAAGGAGTTAAAGCTTACTTTTGATTGAGCAGTTCTGAGACATTCTTTCTGTAGAAACTGCAAGTGGATAGTCGGACCCCTACGGGGCCAATAGTGGAAAAAGGATTATCCTCAAATAAAAACTGCACAGAAGCATAGTGCGAAACTACTTTCTGTTCTGTGCACTCAACTAACAGAGTTGAAGCGTACTGTCGATTGAGCAGTTCTGAAACACTCTTTCTGTAGAAACTGCAAGTGGACATTCAGAGAGCTAACGGGCCTACAGTTGAAAAAGGAATATCTTCAAGTAAAAACTACACAGAAGCATTCTGCGAAACTTCTTTCTGTTCTGTGCATTCAAGAAACAGAGTTTAACCTTACTTTTGATTGAGGTGTTCTGAAACACTCTTTCTGTAGTAACTGCAGTTGGAGATTCGGAACACTAAGGGGCATACAGTGGAAAAAGGAATATCTTCAAACAAAACCACACAGAAGCAGTCTGCGAAACTTCTTTCTGTTCTGTGCATTGAACTAACAGTGTTTAACATTAATTTTGATTGAGCTGTTCTGAAACACTCTTTCTGTAGAAACTGCAAGTGGACATACGGAGCGCTAAGGGGCTTATAGTGGAAAAAGGGATATCTTCAAATAAAAACTACACAGAAGCATTGTGCCAAATTACTTTCTCTTCTGTGCATTCAAGTAAGAGCGTTGAACTCTACTTTTGATTGAGCAGTTCTGAAACTCTCTTTCTGTAGAAAGTGCAAGTCGACATTCGGAGCACTAAGTGGCCTGTACTCTAGAAAGTAACATCTTCAAATAAAAAGTAAACAGAAGCATTCTGTGAAACTTCTTTCTGTTCTGTGCATTCAACTAACGGAGTTGAAGTTTACCTTTGATTCAGCAGCTCTGAAACACTCTTTCTGTAGAAACTGCAAGTCGACATTCCGAGAGCTAAGGGGCCTACAGTGGAAAAAGGAATATACTCAAACAAAAACTACACAGAATCATTCTGTGAAACTTCTTTCTGTTCTGTGAATTCAACTAACAGAGTTTAACCTTAATTTTGATTGGGCTGTTCTGAAACACTCTATCTGTAGAAACTGCAAGTGGACATTCCAAGCGCTAAGTGGCCTATAGTGGAAAAATATATATCTACAAATTAAAACTACACAGAAGCATTGTGCAAAACTTCTTTATGTTCCGTACATTCAACTAAAGGAGTTAAAGCATACTTTTGATTTAGCAGTTCGGAAACATTCTTTCTGTAGGAACTGCAAGTGGACATTCGGAGTGCTAAGAGGGCTATAGTGGAAAAAGTAACATCTTCAAATAAAAACTACACGGAAGAATTTTGCGAAACTACTTTCTGTTCTTTGCATTCAACTAACAGAGTTGAAACCTACTTTTGATTGAGAAGTTCTGAAACATTCTTTTTGTAGAAACTTGAAGTGGCCATTCAGAGAGCTAAGGGGCCTACAGAGGCAAAAGGAATATCTTCAAATAAAAACTACACAGAAGCATTCTGCGAAACTTCTTTCTGTTCTGTGCCCTCAACTAACAGAGCTGAAACATACTGTTGATTGAGCAATTCTGAAACACTCTTTCTGTAGAAACTGCAAGTGGACATTCGTAGAGCAAAGGGGCATATAGTGGAAAAAGGAGAATCTTCCAATAAAAACTACACATCAGCATTCTGCGAAACTACTTTCTGTTCTGTTCATTCAATTAACAGAGTTGAAACTTACTTTTGATTGAGGAGTTCTGAAACGCTCTTTCTGTAGAAACTGCAAGTGGACATTCGGAGCGCTAAGGTGCCTATAGTGGAAAAAGGAATATCCTCAAATAAATACTACACAGAAGCATTCTGTGAAACTACTTTCTCTTCTGTGCATTCAACTAACAGAGTTTAACTTTACATTTGATTGAGCTGTTCTGAAACACTCTTTCTGTAGTAACTGCAGCTGGAGAGTCAGAGCGCCAAGAGGCCTATAGTGGAAAAAGGAATATCTTCAAATAAAACTACACAGAAGCATTCTGCGAAGCTTCTTTCTGTTCTGTGCATTCAACTAACAGAGTTTAACCTTAATTTTGATTGAGCTGTTCTGAAACACTCTTTCTGTAGAAACTGCAAGTGGACTTTCTGAGCGCTAAGTGGGCCATAGTGGAAAAAGTTGTATCTTCAAATTAAAACTACACAGAAGCATTGTGCAAAACTTCTTTGTGTTCTGTACAATCAAGTAAAGGAGTTAAAGCTTACTTTTGATTGAGCAGTTCGGAAACATTCTTTCTGTAGAAACTGCAAGTGGATATTCGGACCCCTAAGGGGCCAATAGTGGAAAAAGGAATATCTTCAAATAAAAACTACACAAAAGCATTGTGCGAAACTACTTTCTGTTCTGTGCACACAACTAACAGAGTTGAAGCATACTGTCGATTGAGCAGTTCTGAAACACTCTTTCTGTAGAAACTGCAAGTGGACATTCAGAGAGCTAACGGGCCTACAGTGGAAAAAGGAATATCTTCAAGTGAAAACTACACAGAAGCATTCTGCGAAACTTCTTTCTGTTCTGTGCATTCAAATACAGAGTTTAACCTTAATTTTGATTGAGCTGTTCTGAAACACTCTGTAGAAACTGCAAGTGGACATTCCGAGCGCTAAGTGGCCTATAGTGGAAAAGATATATCTACAAATTAAAACTACACAGAAGCATTGTGCAAAACTTCTTTATGTTCCGTATATTCAACTAAAGGAGTTAAAGCTTATTTTTGATTTAGCAGTTCGGAAACATACTTTCTGTAGAAACTGCAAGTTGACATTCGGAGCGCTAAGGGGGCTATAGTGGAAAAAGGAACATCTTCAAATAAAAACTACGCGGAAGCATTGTGCGAAACTACTTTCTGTTCTGTGCATTCAACTAAGAGCGTTGAACACTACTTTTGATTGAGCAGTTCTGAAACTCTCTTTCTGTAGAAGTGCAAGTCGACATTCCGATCACCAAGTGGCCTGTACTCTAGAAAGTAACATCTTCAAATAAAAAGTAAACATAAGCATTCTGTGAAACTTGTTTCTGTTCTGTGCATTCAACTAACGGAGTTGAAGTTTACCTTTGATTCAGCAGCTCTGAAACACTCTTTCTGTAGAAACTGCAAGTGGACATTCCTAGCGCTAAGGGGCCTATAGTGGAAAAAGGAATATACTCAAACAAAAACTACACAGAATCATTATGTTAAACTTCTTTCTGTTCTGTGCATTCAACTAACAGAGTTTAACCTTAATTTTGATTGAGCTGTTCTGAAACACTCTCTCTGTAGAAACTGCAAGTGGACATTCCGAGCGCTAAGTGGCCTATAGTGGAAAAATATATATCTACAAATTAAAACTACACAGAAGCATTGTGCAAAACTTCTTTATGTTCCGGACATTCAACTAAAGGAGTTAAAGCTTACTTTTGATTTAGCAGTTCGGAAACATTCTTTCTGTAGAAACTGCAAGTGGACATTCGAAGCGCTAAGGGGGCTATAATGGAAAAAGGAATATCTTCAAATAAAAACTACACAAAAGCATTGTGCGAAACTACTTTCTGTTCTGTGCACTCAACTAACAGAGTTGAAGCATACTGTCGATTGAGAAGTTCTGAAACACTCTTTCTGTAGAAACTGCAAGTGGACATTCAGAGAGCTAACGGGCCTACAGTGGAAAAAGGAATATCTTCAAGTGAAAACTACACAGAAGCATTCTGCGAAACTTCTTTCTGTTCTGTGCATTCAAATAACAGAGTTTAACCTTACTTTTGATTGAGGTGTTCTGAAACACTCTTTCTGTAGTAACCGCAGTTGGAGATTCGGAACACTAAGGGGCATATAGTGGAAAAAGGAATATCTTCAAACAAAACTACACAGAAGCAGTCTGCGAAACTTCTTTCTGTTCTGTGCATTGAACTAACAGTGTTTAACATTAATTTTGATTGAGCTGTTCTGAAACACTCTTTCTGTAGAAACTGCAAGTGGACATACTGAGCGCTAAGGGGCTTATAGTGGAAAAAGGATATCTTCAAATAAAAACTACACAGAAACATTGTGCCAAATTACTTTCTCTTCTGTGCATTCAACTAAGAGCGTTGAACACTACCTTTGATTGAGCAGTTCTGAAACTCTCTTTCTGTAGATAGTGCAAGTCGACATTCGGAGCACTAAGTGGCGTGCACTCTAGAAGGAAACATCTTCAAATAAAAAGTAAACAGAATCATTCTGTGAAACTTCTATTTGTTCTGTGGATTCAACAAATGGGGTTGAAGTTTACCTTTGATTCAGCAGCTCTGAAACACTCTTCCTGTAGAAACTGCAAGTGGACATTCCTAGCGCTAAGGGGCCCATAGTGGAAAAAGTGATATCCTCAAATAAAAACTACACAGAATCATTCTGTGAAACTTCTTTCTGTTCTGCGCATTCAACTAACAGAGTTTAACCTTAATTTTGATTGAGCTGTTCTGAAACACTCTTTCTGTAGAAACTGCAAATGGAGTTTCCGAGCGCTAAGTGGGCTATAGTGGAAAAAGATGTATCTTCAAATTAAAACTACACAGAAGCATTGTGCAAAACTACTTTATGTTCTGTACATTCAAGTAAAGGAGTTAAAGCTTTCTTTTGATTGAGCAGTTCTGAGACATTCTTTCTGTAGAAACTGCAAGTGGATATTCGGACCCCTAAGGGGCCAATAGTGGAAAAAGGATTATCTTCAAATAAAAACTGCACAGAAGCATAGTGCGAAACTACTTTCTGTTCTGTGCACTCAACTAACAGAGTTGAAGCGTACTGTCGATTGAGCAGTTCTGAAACACTCTTTCTGTACAAACTGCAAGTGGACATTCAGAGAGCTAACGGGCCTACAGTGGAAAAAGGAATATCTTCAAGTAGAAACTACACAGAAGCATTCTGCGAAACTTCTTTCTGTTCTGTGCATTCAAATAACAGAGTTTAACCTTACTTTTGGTTGAACTGTTCTGAAACACTCTTTCTGTAGTAACTGCAGTTGGAGATTCGGAGCACTAAGGGGCATATAGTGGAAAAAGGAATATCTTCAAACAAAACTACACAGAATCACCTTTATGCGAAACTTCTTTCTGTTCTGTGCATTGAACTAACAGTGTTTAACATTAATTTTGATTGAACTGTTCTGAAACACTCTTTCTGTAGAAACTGCAAGTGGACATACGGAGCGCTAAGGGGCCTATAGTGGAAAAAGGGATATCTTCAAATAAAAACTACACAGAAACATTGTGCCAAATTACTTTCTCTTCTGTGCATTCAACTAAGAGCGTTGAACACTACTTTTGATTGAGCAGTTCTGAAACTCTCTTTCTGTAGATAGTGCAAGTCGACATTCGGAGCACTAAGTGGCCTGTACTCTAGAAGGAAACATCTTCAAATAAAAAGTAAACAGAAGCATTCTGTGAAACTTCTTTCTGTTCTGTGCATTCAACAAATGGAGTTGAAGTTTACCTTTGATTCAGCAGCTCTGAAACACTCTTCCTGTAGAAACTGCAAGTGGACATTCCTAGCGCTAAGGGGCCCATAGTGGAAAAAGTGATATCCTCAAATAAAAACTACACAGAATCATTCTGTCAAACTTCTTTCTGTTCTGCGCATTCAACTAACAGAGTTTAACCTTAATTTTGATTGAGCTGTTCTGAAACACTCTTTCTGTAGAAACTGCAAATGGAGTTTCCGAGCGCTAAGTGGGCTATAGTGGAAAAAGATGTATCTTCAAATTAAAACTACACAGAAGCATTGTGCAAAACTTCTTTATGTTCTGTACATTCAAGTAAAGGAGTTAAAGCTTACTTTTGATTGAGCAGTTCTGAGACATTCTTTCTGTAGAAACTGCAAGTGGATATTCGGACCCCTACGGGGCCAATAGTGGAAAAAGGATTATCCTCAAATAAAAACTGCACAGAAGCATAGTGCGAAACTACTTTCTGTTCTGTGCACTCAACTAACAGAGTTGAAGCGTACTGTCGATTGAGCAGTTCTGAAACACTCTTTCTGTAGAAACTGCAAGTGGACATTCAGAGAGCTAACGGGCCTACAGTTGAAAAAGGAATATCTTCAAGTAAAAACTACACAGAAGCATTCTGCGAAACTACTTTCTGTTCTGTGCATTCAAGAAACAGAGTTTAACCTTACTTTTGATTGAGGTGTTCTGAAACACTCTTTCTGTAGTAACTGCAGTTGGAGATTCGGAACACTAAGGGGCATACAGTGGAAAAAGGAATATCATCAAACAAAACTACACTGAAGCAGTCTGCGAAACTTCTTTCTGTTCTGTGCATTGAACTAACAGTGTTTAACATTAATTTTGATTGAGCTGTTCTGAAACACTCTTTCTGTAGAAACTGCAAGTGGACATACGGAGCGCTAAGGGGCCTATAGTGGAAAAAGGGATATCTTCAAATAAAAACTACACAGAAACATTGTGCCAAATTACTTTCTCTTCTGTGCATTCAACTAAGAGCGTTGAACACTACTTTTGATTGAGCAGTTCTGAAACTCTCTTTCTGTAGATAGTGCAAGTCGACATTCGGAGCACTAAGTGGCCTGTACTCTAGAAGGAAACATCTTCAAATAAAAAGTAAACAGAAGCATTCTGTGAAACTTCTTTCTGTTCTGTGCATTCAACAAATGGAGTTGAAGTTTACCTTTGATTCAGCAGCTCTGAAACACTCTTCCTGTAGAAACTGCAAGTGGACATTCCTAGCGCTAAGGGGCCCATAGTGGAAAAAGTGATATCCTCAAATAAAAACTACACAGAATCATTCTGTGAAACTTCTTTCTGTTCTGCGCATTCAACTAACAGAGTTTAACCTTAATTTTGATTGAGCTGTTATGAAACACTCTGTAGAAACTTCAAATGGAGTTTCCGAGCGCTAAGTGGGCTATAGTGGAAAAAGATGTATCTTCAAATTAAAACTACACAGAAGCATTGTGCAAAACTTCTTTATGTTCTGTACATTCAAGTAAAGGAGTTAAAGCTTACTTTTGATTGAGCAGTTCTGAGACATTCTTTCTGTAGAAACTGCAAGTGGATATTCGGACCCCTACGGGGCCAATAGTGGAAAAAGGATTATCCTCAAATAAAAACTGCACAGAAGCATAGTGCGAAACTACTTTCTGTTCTGTGCACTCAACTAACAGAGTTGAAGCGTACTGTCGATTGAGCAGTTCTGAAACACTCTTTCTGTAGAAACTGCAAGTGGACATTCAGAGAGCTAACGGGCCTACAGTTGAAAAAGGAATATCTTCAAGTAAAAACTACACAGAAGCATTCTGCGAAACTTCTTTCTGTTCTGTGCATTCAAGAAACAGAGTTTAACCTTACTTTTGATTGAGGTGTTCTGAAACACTCTTTCTGTAGTAACTGCAGTTGGAGATTCGGAACACTAAGGGGCATACAGTGGAAAAAGGAATATCTTCAAACAAAACCACACAGAAGCAGTCTGCGAAACTTCTTTCTGTTCTGTGCATTGAACTAACAGTGTTTAACATTAATTTTGATTGAGCTGTTCTGAAACACTCTTTCTGTAGAAACTGCAAGTGGACATACGGAGCGCTAAGGGGCTTATAGTGGAAAAAGGGATATCTTCAAATAAAAACTACACAGAAGCATTGTGCCAAATTACTTTCTCTTCTGTGCATTCAAGTAAGAGCGTTGAACTCTACTTTTGATTGAGCAGTTCTGAAACTCTCTTTCTGTAGAAAGTGCAAGTCGACATTCGGAGCACTAAGTGGCCTGTACTCTAGAAAGTAACATCTTCAAATAAAAAGTAAACAGAAGCATTCTGTGAAACTTCTTTCTGTTCTGTGCATTCAACTAACGGAGTTGTAGTTTACCTTTGATTCAGCAGCTCTGAAACACTCTTTCTGTAGAAACTGCAAGTCGACATTCCGAGAGCTAAGGGGCCTACAGTGGAAAAAGGAATATACTCAAACAAAAACTACACAGAATCATTCTGTGAAACTTCTTTCTGTTCTGTGAATTCAACTAACAGAGTTTAACCTTAATTTTGATTGGGCTGTTCTGAAACACTCTATCTGTAGAAACTGCAAGTGGACATTCCAAGCGCTAAGTGGCCTATAGTGGAAAAATATATATCTACAAATTAAAACTACACAGAAGCATTGTGCAAAACTTCTTTATGTTCCGTACATTCAACTAAAGGAGTTAAAGCATACTTTTGATTTAGCAGTTCGGAAACATTCTTTCTGTAGGAACTGCAAGTGGACATTCGGAGTGCTAAGAGGGCTATAGTGGAAAAAGTAACATCTTCAAATAAAAAATTCACGGAAGAATTGTGCGAAACTACTTTCTGTTCTTTGCATTCAACTAACAGAGTTGAAACCTACTTTTGATTGAGAAGTTCTGAAACATTCTTTTTGTAGAAACTTGAAGTGGCCATTCAGAGAGCTAAGGGGCCTACAGAGGCAAAAGGAATATCTTCAAATAAAAACTACACAGAAGCATTCTGCGAAACTTCTTTCTGTTCTGTGCCCTCAACTAACAGAGCTGAAACATACTGTTGATTGAGCAATTCTGAAACACTCTTTCTGTAGAAACTGCAAGTGGACATTCGTAGAGCAAAGGGGCATATAGTGGAAAAAGGAGAATCTTCCAATAAAAACTACACATCAGCATTCTGCGAAACTACTTTCTGTTCTGTTCATTCAATTAACAGAGTTGAAACTTACTTTTGATTGAGGAGTTCTGAAACGCTCTTTCTGTAGAAACTGCAAGTGGACATTCGGAGCGCTAAGGTGCCTATAGTGGAAAAAGGAATATCCTCAAATAAATACTACACAGAAGCATTCTGTGAAACTACTTTCTCTTCTGTGCATTCAACTAACAGAGTTTAACTTTACATTTGATTGAGCTGTTCTGAAACACTCTTTCTGTAGTAACTGCAGCTGGAGAGTCAGAGCGCCAAGAGGCCTATAGTGGAAAAAGGAATATCTTCAAATAAAACTAAACAGAAGCATTCTGCGAAGCTACTTTCTGTTCTGTGAATTCAACTAACAAAGTTTAACCTTAATTTTGATTGAGCTGTTCTGAAACACTCTTTCTGTAGAAACTGCAAGTGGACTTTCTGAGCGCTAAGTGGGCCATAGTGGAAAAAGTTGTATCTTCAAATTAAAACTACACAGAAGCATTGTGCAAAACTTCTTTGTGTTCTGTACAATCAAGTAAAGGAGTTAAATCTTACTTTTGATTGAGCAGTTCGGAAACATTCTTTCTGTAGAAACTGCAAGTGGATATTCGGACCCCTAAGGGGCCAATAGTGGAAAAAGGAATATCTTCAAATAAAAACTACACAAAAGCATTGTGCGAAACTACTTTCTGTTCTGTGCACACAACTAACAGTGTTGAAGCATACTGTCGATTGAGCAGTTCTGAAACACTCTTTCTGTAGAAACTGCAAGTGGACATTCAGAGAGCTAATGGGCCTACAGTGGAAAAAGGAATATCTTCAAGTGAAAACTACACAGAAGCATTCTGCGAAACTTCTTTCTGTTCTGTGCATTCAAATAACAGAGTTTAACCTTACTTTTGGTTGAACTGTTCTGAAACACTCTTTCTGTATTAACTGCAGTTGGAGATTCGGAGCACTAAGGGGCATACAGTGGAAAAAGGAATATCTTCAAACAAAACTACACAGAAGCAGTCTGCGAAACTTCTTTCTGCTCTGTGCATTGAACTAACAGTGTTTAACATTAATTTTGATTGAGCTGTTCTGAAACACTCTTTCTGTAGAAACTGCAAGTGGACATACGGAGCGCTAAGGGGCCTATAGAGGAAAAAGGGATATCTTCAAATAAAAACTACACAGAAACATTGTGCCAAATTACTTTCTCTTCTGTGCATTCAACTAAGCGCGTTGAACACTACTTTTTATTGAGCAGTTCTGAAACTCTCTTTCTGTAGATAGTGCAAGTCGACGTTCGGAGCATTAAGTGGCCTGTACCCTAGAAAGAAACATCTTCAAATAAAAAGTAAACAGAAGCATTCTGTGAAACTTCTTTCTGTTCTGTGCATTCACCAAATGGAGTTGAAGTTTACCTTTGATTCAGCAGCTCTGAAACACTCTTTCTGTAGAAACTGCAAGTGGACATTCCTAGCGCTAAGGGGCCCATAGTGGAAAAAGTGATATCCTCAAATAAAAACTACACAGAATCATTCTGTGAAACTACTTTCTGTTCTGCACATTCAACTAACAGAGTTTAACCTTAATTTTGATTGAGCTGTTCTGAAACACTCTGTAGAAACTGCAAGTGGACATTCCGAGCGCTAAGTGGCCTATAGTGGAAAAGATATATCTACAAATTAAAACTACACAGAAGCATTGTGCAAAACTTCTTTATGTTCCGTATATTCAACTAAAGGAGTTAAAGCTTATTTTTGATTTAGCAGTTCGGAAACATACTTTCTGTAGAAACTGCAAGTTGACATTCGGAGCGCTAAGGGGGCTATAGTGGAAAAAGGAACATCTTCAAATAAAAACTACGCGGAAGCATTGTGCGAAACTACTTTCTGTTCTGTGCATTCAACTAAGAGCGTTGAACACTACTTTTGATTGAGCAGTTCTGAAACTCTCTTTCTGTAGAAGTGCAAGTCGACATTCCGAGCACCAAGTGGCCTGTACTCTAGAAAGTAACATCTTCAAATAAAAAGTAAACATAAGCATTCTGTGAAACTTGTTTCTGTTCTGTGCATTCAACTAACGGAGTTGAAGTTTACCTTTGATTCAGCAGCTCTGAAACACTCTTTCTGTAGAAACTGCAAGTGGACATTCCTAGCGCTAAGGGGCCTATAGTGGAAAAAGGAATATACTCAAACAAAAACTACACAGAATCATTATGTTAAACTTCTTTCTGTTCTGTGCATTCAACTAACAGAGTTTAACCTTAATTTTGATTGAGCTGTTCTGAAACACTCTCTCTGTAGAAACTGCAAGTGGACATTCCGAGCGCTAAGTGGCCTATAGTGGAAAAATATATATCTACAAATTAAAACTACACAGAAGCATTGTGCAAAACTTCTTTATGTTCCGGACATTCAACTAAAGGAGTTAAAGCTTACTTTTGATTTAGCAGTTCGGAAACATTCTTTCTGTAGAAACTGCAAGTGGACATTCGAAGTGCTAAGGGGGCTATAATGGAAAAAGGAATATCTTCAAATAAAAACTACACAAAAGCATTGTGCGAAACTACTTTCTGTTCTGTGCACTCAACTAACAGAGTTGAAGCATACTGTCTATTGAGAAGTTCTGAAACACTCTTTCTGTAGAAACTGCAAGTGGACATTCAGAGAGCTAACGGGCCTACAGTGGAAAAAGGAATATCTTCAAGTGAAAACTACACAGAAGCATTCTGCGAAACTTCTTTCTGTTCTGTGCATTCAAATAACAGAGTTTAACCTTACTTTTGGTTGAACTGTTCTGAAACACTCTTTCTGTATTAACTGCAGTTGGAGATTCGGAGCACTAAGGGGCATACAGTGGAAAAAGGAATATCTTCAAACAAAACTACACAGAAGCAGTCTGCGAAACTTCTTTCTGTTCTGTGCATTCAAATAACAGAGTTTAACCTTACTTTTGGTTGAACTGTTCTGAAACACTCTTTCTGTATTAACTGCAGTTGGAGATTCGGAGCACTAAGGGGCATACAGTGGAAAAAGGAATATCTTCAAACAAAACTACACAGAAGCAGTCTGCGAAACTTCTTTCTGCTCTGTGCATTGAACTATCAGTGTTTAACATTAATTTTGATTGAGCTGTTCTGAAACACTCTTTCTGTAGAAACTGCAAGTGGACATACGGAGCGCTAAGGGGCCTATAGAGGAAAAAGGGATATCTTCAAATAAAAACTACACAGAAACATTGTGCCAAATTACTTTCTCTTCTGTGCATTCAACTAAGCGCGTTGAACACTACTTTTTATTGAGCAGTTCTGAAACTCTCTTTCTGTAGATAGTGCAAGTCGACATTCGGAGCACTAAGTGGCCTGTACCCTAGAAAGAAACATCTTCAAATAAAAAGTAAACAGAAGCATTCTGTGAAACTTCTTTCTGTTCTGTGCATTCACCAAATGGAGTTGAAGTTTACCTTTGATTCAGCAGCTCTGAAACACTCTTTCTGTAGAACCTGCAAGTGGACATTCCTAGCGCTAAGGGGCCCATAGTGGAAAAAGTGATATCCTCAAATAAAAACTACACAGAATCATTCTGTGAAACTTCTTTCTGTTCTGCGCATTCAACTAACAGAGTTTAACCTTAATTTTGATTGAGCTGTTCTGAAACACTCTGTAGAAACTGCAAGTGGACATTCCGAGCGCTAAGTGGCCTATAGTGGAAAAGATATATCTACAAATTAAAACTACACAGAAGCATTGTGCAAAACTTCTTTATGTTCCGTATATTCAACTAAAGGGGTTAAAGCTTATTTTTGATTTAGCAGTTCGGAAACATACTTTCTGTAGAAACTGCAAGTTGACATTCGGAGCGCTAAGGGGGCTATAGTGGAAAAAGGAACATCTTCAAATAAAAACTACGCAGAAGCATTGTGCGAAACTACTTTCTGTTCTGTGCATTCAACTAAGAGCGTTGAACACTACTTTTGATTGAGCAGTTCTGAAACTCTCTTTCTGTAGAAGTGCAAGTCGACATTCCGAGCACCAAGTGGCCTGTACTCTAGAAAGTAACATCTTCAAATAAAAAGTAAACATAAGCATTCTGTGAAACTTGTTTCTGTTCTGTGCATTCAACTAACGGAGTTGAAGTTTACCTTTGATTCAGCAGCTCTGAAACACTCTTTCTGTAGAAACTGCAAGTGGACATTCCTAGCGCTAAGGGGCCTATAGTGGAAAAAGGAATATACTCAAACAAAAACTACACAGAATCATTATGTTAAACTTCTTTCTGTTCTGTGCATTCAACTAACAGAGTTTAACCTTAATTTTGATTGAGCTGTTCTGAAACACTCTCTCTGTAGAAACTGCAAGTGGACATTCCGAGCGCTAAGTGGCCTATAGTGGAAAAATATATATCTACAAATTAAAACTACACAGAAGCATTGTGCAAAACTTCTTTATGTTCCGGACATTCAACTAAAGGAGTTAAAGCTTACTTTTGATTTAGCAGTTCGGAAACATTCTTTCTGTAGAAACTGCAAGTGGACATTCGAAGCGCTAAGGTTGCTGTAATGGAAAAAGGAATATCTTCAAATAAAAACTACACAAAAGCATTGTGCGAAACTACTTTCTGTTCTGTGCACTCAACTAACAGAGTTGAAGCATACTGTCGATTGAGAAGTTCTGAAACACTCTTTCTGTAGAAACTGCAAGTGGACATTCAGAGAGCTAACGGGCCTACAGTGGAAAAAGGAATATCTTCAAGTGAAAACTACACAGAAGCATTCTGCGAAACTTCTTTCTGTTCTGTGCATTCAAATAACAGAGTTTAACCTTACTTTTGATTGAGGTGTTCTGAAACACTCTTTCTGTAGTAACCGCAGTTGGAGATTCGGAACACTAAGGGGCATATAGTGGAAAAAGGAATATCTTCAAACAAAACTACACAGAAGCAGTCTGCGAAACTTCTTTCTGTTCTGTGCATTGAACTAGCAGTGTTTAACATTAATTTTGATT
Source organism: Symphalangus syndactylus (assembly GCF_028878055.3). NCBI lineage: Eukaryota > Metazoa > Chordata > Mammalia > Primates > Hylobatidae > Symphalangus > Symphalangus syndactylus. The sequence goes on from NC_072440.2 coordinate 51,462,297, forward strand.
GAGCTGTTCTGAAACACTCTTTCTGTAGAAACTGCAAGTGGACATACGGAGCGCTAAGGGGCTTATAGTGGAAAAAGGGATATCTTCAAATAAAAACTACACAGAAACATTGTGCCAAATTACTTTCTCTTCTGTGCATTCAACTAAGAGCGTTGAACACTACCTTTGATTGAGCAGTTCTGAAACTCTCTTTCTGTAGATAGTGCAAGTCGACATTCGGAGCACTAAGTGGCGTGCACTCTAGAAGGAAACATCTTCAAATAAAAAGTAAACAGAATCATTCTGTGAAACTTCTATTTGTTCTGTGGATTCAACAAATGGGGTTGAAGTTTACCTTTGATTCAGCAGCTCTGAAACACTCTTCCTGTAGAAACTGCAAGTGGACATTCCTAGCGCTAAGGGGCCCAGAGTGGAAAAAGTGATATCCTCAAATAAAAACTACACAGAATCATTCTGTGAAACTTCTTTCTGTTCTGCGCATTCAACTAACAGAGTTTAACCTTAATTTTGATTGAGCTGTTCTGAAACACTCTTTCTGTAGAAACTGCAAATGGAGTTTCCGAGCGCTAAGTGGGCTATAGTGGAAAAAGTTGTATCTTCAAATTAAAACTACACAGAAGCATTGTGCAAAACTACTTTATGTTCTGTACATTCAAGTAAAGGAGTTAAAGCTTTCTTTTGATTGAGCAGTTCTGAGACATTCTTTCTGTAGAAACTGCAAGTGGATATTCGGACCCCTAAGGGGCCAATAGTGGAAAAAGTATTATCTTCAAATAAAAACTGCACAGAAGCATAGTGCGAAACTACTTTCTGTTCTGTGCACTCAACTAACAGAGTTGAAGCGTACTGTCGATTGAGCAGTTCTGAAACACTCTTTCTGTAAAAACTGCAAGTGGACATTCAGAGAGCTAACGGGCCTACAGTGGAAAAAGGAATATCTTCAAGTAGAAACTACACAGAAGCATTCTGCGAAACTTCTTTCTGTTCTGTGCATTCAAATAACAGAGTTTAACCTTACTTTTGGTTGAACTGTTCTGAAACACTCTTTCTGTAGTAACTGCAGTTGGAGATTCGGAGCACTAAGGGGCATATAGTGGAAAAAGGAATATCTTCAAACAAAACTACACAGAAGCACCTTTATGCGAAACTTCTTTCTGTTCTGTGCATTGAACTAACAGTGTTTAACATTAATTTTGATTGAGCTGTTCTGAAACACTCTTTCTGTAGAAACTGCAAGTGGACATACGGAGCGCTAAGGGGCCTATAGTGGAAAAAGGGATATCTTCAAATAAAAACTACACAGAAACATTGTGCCAAATTACTTTCTCTTCTGTGCATTCAACTAAGAGCGTTGAACACTACTTTTGATTGAGCAGTTCTGAAACTCTCTTTCTGTAGATAGTGCAAGTCGACATTCGGAGCACTAAGTGGCCTGTACTCTAGAAGGAAACATCTTCAAATAAAAAGTAAACAGAAGCATTCTGTGAAACTTCTTTCTGTTCTGTGCATTCAACAAATGGAGTTGAAGTTTACCTTTGATTCAGCAGCTCTGAAACACTCTTCTTGTAGAAACTGCAAGTGGACATTCCTAGCGCTAAGGGGCCCATAGTGGAAAAAGCGATATCCTCAAATAAAAACTACACAGAATCATTCTGTCAAACTTCTTTCTGTTCTGCGCATTCAACTAACAGAGTTTAACCTTAATTTTGATTGAGCTGTTCTGAAACACTCTTTCTGTAGAAACTGCAAATGGAGATTCCGAGCGCTAAGTGGGCTATAGTGGAAAAAGATGTATCTTCAAATTAAAACTACACAGAAGCATTGTGCAAAACTTCTTTATGTTCTGTACATTCAAGTAAAGGAGTTAAAGCTTACTTTTGATTAAGCAGTTCTGAGACATTCTTTCTGTAGAAACTGCAAGTGGATATTCGGACCCCTACGGGGCCAATAGTGGAAAAAGGATTATCCTCAAATAAAAACTGCACAGAAGCATAGTGCGAAACTACTTTCTGTTCTGTGCACTCAACTAACAGAGTTGAAGCGTACTGTCGATTGAGCAGTTCTGAAACACTCTTTCTGTAGAAACTGCAAGTGGACATTCAGAGAGCTAACGGGCCTACAGTTGAAAAAGGAATATCTTCAAGTAAAAACTACACAGAAGCATTCTGCGAAACTTCTTTCTGTTCTGTGCATTCAAGAAACAGAGTTTAACCTTACTTTTGATTGAGGTGTTCTGAAACACTCTTTCTGTAGTAACTGCAGTTGGAGATTCGGAACACTAAGGGGCATACAGTGGAAAAAGGAATATCTTCAAACAAAACTACACTGAAGCAGTCTGCGAAACTTCTTTCTGTTCTGTGCATTGAACTAACAGTGTTTAACATTAATTTTGATTGAGCTGTTCTGAAACACTCTTTCTGTAGAAACTGCAAGTGGACATACGGAGCGCTAAGGGGCCTATAGTGGAAAAAGGGATATCTTCAAATAAAAACTACACAGAAACATTGTGCCAAATTACTTTCTCTTCTGTGCATTCAACTAAGAGCGTTGAACACTACTTTTGATTGAGCAGTTCTGAAACTCTCTTTCTGTAGATAGTGCAAGTCGACATTCGGAGCACTAAGTGGCCTGTACTCTAGAAGGAAACATCTTCAAATAAAAAGTAAACAGAAGCATTCTGTGAAACTTCTTTCTGTTCTGTGCATTCAACAAATGGAGTTGAAGTTTACCTTTGATTCAGCAGCTCTGAAACACTTTTCCTGTAGAAACTGCAAGTGGACATTCCTAGCGCTAAGGGGCCCATAGTGGAAAAAGTGATATCCTCAAATAAAAACTACACAGAATCGTTCTGTCAAACTTCTTTCTGTTCTGCGCATTCAACTAACAGAGTTTAACCTTAATTTTGATTGAGCTGTTATGAAACACTCTGTAGAAACTGCAAATGGAGTTTCCGAGCGCTAAGTGGGCTATAGTGGAAAAAGATGTATCTTCAAATTAAAACTACACAGAAGCATTGTGCAAAACTTCTTTATGTTCTGTACATTCAAGTAAAGGAGTTAAAGCTTACTTTTGATTGAGCAGTTCTGAGACATTCTTTCTGTAGAAACTGCAAGTGGATAGTCGGACCCCTACGGGGCCAATAGTGGAAAAAGGATTATCCTCAAATAAAAACTGCACAGAAGCATAGTGCGAAACTACTTTCTGTTCTGTGCACTCAACTAACAGAGTTGAAGCGTACTGTCGATTGAGCAGTTCTGAAACACTCTTTCTGTAGAAACTGCAAGTGGACATTCAGAGAGCTAACGGGCCTACAGTTGAAAAAGGAATATCTTCAAGTAAAAACTACACAGAAGCATTCTGCGAAACTTCTTTCTGTTCTGTGCATTCAAGAAACAGAGTTTAACCTTACTTTTGATTGAGGTGTTCTGAAACACTCTTTCTGTAGTAACTGCAGTTGGAGATTCGGAACACTAAGGGGCATACAGTGGAAAAAGGAATATCTTCAAACAAAACCACACAGAAGCAGTCTGCGAAACTTCTTTCTGTTCTGTGCATTGAACTAACAGTGTTTAACATTAATTTTGATTGAGCTGTTCTGAAACACTCTTTCTGTAGAAACTGCAAGTGGACATACGGAGCGCTAAGGGGCTTATAGTGGAAAAAGGGATATCTTCAAATAAAAACTACACAGAAGCATTGTGCCAAATTACTTTCTCTTCTGTGCATTCAAGTAAGAGCGTTGAACTCTACTTTTGATTGAGCAGTTCTGAAACTCTCTTTCTGTAGAAAGTGCAAGTCGACATTCGGAGCACTAAGTGGCCTGTACTCTAGAAAGTAACATCTTCAAATAAAAAGTAAACAGAAGCATTCTGTGAAACTTCTTTCTGTTCTGTGCATTCAACTAACGGAGTTGAAGTTTACCTTTGATTCAGCAGCTCTGAAACACTCTTTCTGTAGAAACTGCAAGTCGACATTCCGAGAGCTAAGGGGCCTACAGTGGAAAAAGGAATATACTCAAACAAAAACTACACAGAATCATTCTGTGAAACTTCTTTCTGTTCTGTGAATTCAACTAACAGAGTTTAACCTTAATTTTGATTGGGCTGTTCTGAAACACTCTATCTGTAGAAACTGCAAGTGGACATTCCAAGCGCTAAGTGGCCTATAGTGGAAAAATATATATCTACAAATTAAAACTACACAGAAGCATTGTGCAAAACTTCTTTATGTTCCGTACATTCAACTAAAGGAGTTAAAGCATACTTTTGATTTAGCAGTTCGGAAACATTCTTTCTGTAGGAACTGCAAGTGGACATTCGGAGTGCTAAGAGGGCTATAGTGGAAAAAGTAACATCTTCAAATAAAAACTACACGGAAGAATTTTGCGAAACTACTTTCTGTTCTTTGCATTCAACTAACAGAGTTGAAACCTACTTTTGATTGAGAAGTTCTGAAACATTCTTTTTGTAGAAACTTGAAGTGGCCATTCAGAGAGCTAAGGGGCCTACAGAGGCAAAAGGAATATCTTCAAATAAAAACTACACAGAAGCATTCTGCGAAACTTCTTTCTGTTCTGTGCCCTCAACTAACAGAGCTGAAACATACTGTTGATTGAGCAATTCTGAAACACTCTTTCTGTAGAAACTGCAAGTGGACATTCGTAGAGCAAAGGGGCATATAGTGGAAAAAGGAGAATCTTCCAATAAAAACTACACATCAGCATTCTGCGAAACTACTTTCTGTTCTGTTCATTCAATTAACAGAGTTGAAACTTACTTTTGATTGAGGAGTTCTGAAACGCTCTTTCTGTAGAAACTGCAAGTGGACATTCGGAGCGCTAAGGTGCCTATAGTGGAAAAAGGAATATCCTCAAATAAATACTACACAGAAGCATTCTGTGAAACTACTTTCTCTTCTGTGCATTCAACTAACAGAGTTTAACTTTACATTTGATTGAGCTGTTCTGAAACACTCTTTCTGTAGTAACTGCAGCTGGAGAGTCAGAGCGCCAAGAGGCCTATAGTGGAAAAAGGAATATCTTCAAATAAAACTACACAGAAGCATTCTGCGAAGCTTCTTTCTGTTCTGTGCATTCAACTAACAGAGTTTAACCTTAATTTTGATTGAGCTGTTCTGAAACACTCTTTCTGTAGAAACTGCAAGTGGACTTTCTGAGCGCTAAGTGGGCCATAGTGGAAAAAGTTGTATCTTCAAATTAAAACTACACAGAAGCATTGTGCAAAACTTCTTTGTGTTCTGTACAATCAAGTAAAGGAGTTAAAGCTTACTTTTGATTGAGCAGTTCGGAAACATTCTTTCTGTAGAAACTGCAAGTGGATATTCGGACCCCTAAGGGGCCAATAGTGGAAAAAGGAATATCTTCAAATAAAAACTACACAAAAGCATTGTGCGAAACTACTTTCTGTTCTGTGCACACAACTAACAGAGTTGAAGCATACTGTCGATTGAGCAGTTCTGAAACACTCTTTCTGTAGAAACTGCAAGTGGACATTCAGAGAGCTAACGGGCCTACAGTGGAAAAAGGAATATCTTCAAGTGAAAACTACACAGAAGCATTCTGCGAAACTTCTTTCTGTTCTGTGCATTCAAATACAGAGTTTAACCTTACTTTTGATTGAGCTGTTCTGAAACACTCTTTCTGTATTAACTGCAGTTGGAGATTCGGAGCACTAAGGGGCATATAGTGGAAAAAGGAATATCTTCAAACAAAACTACACAGAAGTAGTCTGCAAAACTTCTTTCTGTTCTGTGCATTGAACTAACAGTGTTTAACATTAATTTTGATTGAGCTGTTCTGAAACACTCTTTCTGTAGAAACTGCAAGTGGACATACAGAGCGCTAAGGGGCTTATAGTGGAAAAAGGGATATCTTCAAATAAAAACTACACAGAAGCATTGTGCCAAATTACTTTCTCTTCTGTGCATTCAACTAAGAGCGTTGAACACTACTTTTGATTGAGCAGTTCTGAAACTCTCTTTCTGTAGATAGTGCAAGTCGACATTCGGAGCACTAAGTGGACTGTACCCTAGAAAGAAACATCTTCAAATAAAAAGTAAACAGAAGCATTCTGTGAAACTTCTTTCTGTTCTGTGCATTCACCAAATGGAGTTGAAGTTAACCTTTGATTCAGCAGCTCTGAAACACTCTTTCTGTAGAAACTGCAAGTGGACATTCCTAGCGCTAAGGGGCCCATAGTGGAAAAAGGGATATCCTCAAATAAAAACTACACAGAATCATTCTGTGAAACTTCTTTCTGTTCTGCGCATTCAACTAACAGAGTTTAACCTTAATTTTGATTGAGCTGTTCTGAAACACTCTGTAGAAACTGCAAGTGGACATTCCGAGCGCTAAGTGGCCTATAGTGGAAAAAGATATATATACAAATTAAAACTACACAGAAGCATTGTGCAAAACTTCTTTATGTTCCGTATACTCAACTAAAGGAGTTAAAGCTTATTTTTGATTTAGCAGTTCGGAAACATACATTCTGTAGAAACTGCAAGTGGACATTCGGAGCGCTAAGGGGACTATAGTGGAAAAAGCAACATTTTCAAATAAAAACTACACGGAAGCATTGTGCGAAACTACTTTCTGTTCTGTGTATTCAACTAAGAGCATTGAACACTACTTTTGATTGAGCAGTTCTGAAACTCTCTTTCTGTAGAAGTGCAAGTCGACATTCCGAGCACCAACTGGCCTGTACTCTAGAAAGTAACATCTTCAAATAAAAAGTAAACATAAGCATTCTGTGAAACTTGTTTCTGTTCTGTGCAATCAACTAATGGAGTTGAAGTTTACCTTTGATTCAGCAGCTCTGAACCACTCTTTCTGTAGAAACTGCAAGTGGACATTCCTAGCGCCAAGGGGCCTATAGTGGAAAAAGGAATATACTCAAACAAAAACTACACAGAATCATTCTGTGAAACTTCTTTCTGTTCTGTGCATTCAACTAACAGAGTTTAACATTAATTTTGATTGAGCTGTTCTGAAACACTCTCTCTGTAGAAACTGCAAGTGGACATTCCGAGCGCTAAGTGGCCTATAGTGGAAAAATATATATCTACAAATTAAAACTACACAGAAGCATTGTGCAAAACGTCTTTATGTTCCGGACATTCAACTAAAGGAGTTAAAGCTTACTTTTGATTTAGCAGTTCGGAAACATTCTTTCTGTAGAAACTGCAAGTGGACATTCGAAGCGCTAAGGGGGCTATAATGGAAAAAGGAATATCTTCAAATAAAAACTACACAAAAGCATTGTGCGAAACTACTTTCTGTTCTGTGCACTCAACTAACAGAATTGAAGCATACTGTCCATTGAGCAGTTCTGAAACACTCTTTCTGTAGAAACTGCAAGTGGACATTCAGAGAGCTAACGGGCCTACAGTGGAAAAAGGAATATCTTCAAGTAAAAACTACACAGAAGCATTCTGCGACACTTCTTTCTGTTCTGTGCATTCAAATAACAGAGTTTAAACTTACTTTTGATTGAACTGTTCTGAAACACTCTTTCTGTAGTAACTGCAGTTGGAGATTCGGAGCACTAAGGGGCATATAGTGGAAAAAGGAATATCTTCAAACAAAACCACACAGAAGCAGTCTGCGAAACTTCTTTCTGTTCTGTGCATTGAACTAACAGTGTTTAACATTAATTTTGATTGAGCTGTTCTGAAACACTCTTTCTGTAGAAACTGCAAGTGGACATACGGAGCGCTAAGTGGCTTATAGTGGAAAAAGGGATATCTTCAAATAAAAACTACACAGAAGCATTGTGCCAAATTACTTTCTCTTCTGTGCATTCAACTAAGAGCGTTGAACTCTACTTTTGATTGAGCAGTTCTGAAACTCTCTTTCTGTAGAAAGTGCAAGTCGACATTCGGAGCACTAAGTGGCCTGTACTGGAGAAAGTAACTTCTTCAAATAAAAAGTAAACAGAAGCATTCTGTGAAACTTCTTTCTGTTCTGTGCATTCAACTAACGGAGTTGAAGTTTACCTTTGATTCAGCAGCTCTGAAACACTCTTTCTGTAGAAACTGCAAGTCGACATTCCGAGAGCTAAGGGGCCTACAGTGGAAAAAGGAATATACTCAAACAAAAACTACACAGAATCATTCTGTGAAACTTCTTTCTGTTCTGTGAATTCAACTAACAGAGTTTAACCTTAATTTTGATTGGGCTGTTCTGAAACACTCTCTCTGTAGAAACTGCAAGTGGACATTCAGAGCGCTAAGTGGCCTATAGTGGAAAAAGATATATCTACAAATTAAAACTACACAGAAGCATTGTGCAAAACTTCTTTATGTTCCGTACATTCAACTAAAGGAGTTAAAGCTTACTTTTGATTTAGCAGTTCGGAAACATTCTTTCTGTAGAAACTGCAAGTGGACAGTCAGAGCACTAAGGGGGCTATAGTGGAAAAAGGAACATATTCAAATAAAAACTACACGGAAGCATTGTGAGAAACTACTTTCTGTTCTGTGCATTCAACTAACAGAGTTGAAACCTACTTTTGATTGAGCAGTTCTGAAACATTCTTTCTGTAGAAACTGCAAGTGGACATTCAGAGATCTAAGGGGCCTACAGTGGCAAAAGGAATATCTTCAAATAAAAACTACACAGAAGCATTCTGCGAAAATTCATTCTGTTCTGTGCACTCAACTAACAGAGTTCAAACATACTGTTGATTGAGCAGTTCTGAAACACTCTTTCTGTGGAAACTGCAAGTGGAAATTCGTAGAGCAAAGTGGAATATAGTGGAAAAAGGAAAATCTTCCAATAAAAACTACACAGCAGCATTCTGCGAAACTTCTTTCTGTTCTGTGCATTCAATTAACAGAGTTGAAACTTACTTTTGATGGAGCAGTTCTGAAACGCTCTTTCTGTAGAAACTGCAAGTTGACATTCGGAGCACTAGGGGCCTATAGTGGAAAAAGGAATATCCTCAAATAAATAATACACAGAAGCATTCTGTGAAACTTCTTTGTCTTCCGTGCATTCAACTAACAGACTTTAACCTTACATTTGATTGAGCTGTTCTGAAACACTCTTTTTGTCGTAACTGCAGCTTGAGAGTCAGAGCGCCAAGAGGCGTATAGTTTAAAAGGAATATCTTCAAATAAAACTACACAGAAGCATTCTGCGAAGCTTCTTTCTCTTCTGTGCATTCGACTAACAGAGTTCCACCTTAATTTTGATTGAGCTGTTCTGAAACACTTTTTCTGTAGAAGATGCAAATGGAAATTCCGAGTACTAAGTGGGCTATAGTGGAAAAAGATGTATCTTGATATTAAAACTACACAGAAGCATTGTGCAAAACTTCTTTAAGTTCTGTACATTCAAGTAAAGGAGTTCAACCTTACTTTTGATTTAGCAGTTCTGAAACATTCTTTCTGTAGAAACTGCAAGTGGATATTCGGACCCCTAAGGGGCCAATAGTGGAAAAAGGAATATTTTCAAATAAAAACTACACAGAAGCATAGTGCGAAACTACTTTCTCTTCTGTTCACTCAACTAACAGAGTTGAAGCATACTGTCGATTGAGCAGTTTTGAAACACTCTTTCTGTAGAAACTGCAAGTGGACATTCAGAGGGCTAAAGGGCCTACAGTGGAAAAAGGAATATCTTCAAGTAAAAACTACACAGAAGCATTCTGCGAAACTTCTTTCTGTTCTGTGCATTCAAATTACAGAGTTTAACCTTACTTTTGATTGAGCTGTTCTGAAACACTCTTTCTGTAGTAACTGCAGTTGGAGATTCGGAGCACTAAGGGGCATATAGTGGAAAAAGGAATATCTTCAAACAAAACTACACAGAAGCAGTCTGCGAAACTACTTTCTGTTCTGTGCATTGAACTAACAGTGTTTAACATTAATTTTGATTGAGCTGTTCTGAAACACTCTTTCTGTAGAAACTGCAAGTGAACATACGGAGCGCTAAGGGGCTTATAGTGGAAAAATGGATATCTTCAAATAAAAACTACACAGAAGCATTGTGCCAAACTACTTTCTCTTCTGTGCATTCAACTAAGAGCGTTGAACACTACTTTTGATTGAGCAGTTCCGAAACTCTCTTTCTGTACAAAGTGCAAGTCGAGATTCGGAGCACTAAGTGGACTGTACTCTAGAAAGTAACATCTTCACATAAAAAGTAAACAGAAGCATTCTGTGAAACTTCTTTCTGTTCTGTGCATTCAACTAACGGAGTTGAAGTTTACCTTTGATTCAGCAGCTCTGAAACACTCTTTCTGTGGAAACTGCAAGTGGACATTCCTAGCGCTAAGTGGCCTATAGTGGAAAAAGGAATATCCTCAAATAAAAAGTACACAGAATCATTCTGTGAAATTTCTTTCTGTTCTGCACATTCAACTAAGAGAGTTTAACCTTAATTTTGATTGAGCTGTTCTGAAACACTCTGTAGAAACTGCAAGTGGACATTCCGAGTGCTAAGTGGCCTATAGTGGAAAAAGATATATCTACAAATTAAAACTACACAGAAGCACTGTGCAAAATTTCTTTATGTTCCGTACATTCAACTAAAGGAGTTAAAGCTTATTTTTGATTTAGCAGTTCGGAAACATTCTTTCTGTAGAAATTGCAAGTGGACATTCGGAGCGCTAATGGGGCTATAGTGGAAATATAACAGCTTCAAATAAAAACTACACGGAAGCATGGTGCGAAACTACTTTCTGTTCTGTGCATTCAACTAAGAGCGTTGAACACTACTTTTGATTGAGCAGTTCTGAAACTCTCTTTCTGTAGATAGTGCAAGTCGACATTCGGAGCACTAAGTGGCCTGTACTCTAGAAAGTAACATCTTCAAATAAAAAGTAAACAGAAGCATTCTGTGAAACTTCTTTCTGTTCTGTCCATTCAACTAACGGAGTTGAAGTTTACCTTTGATTCATCAGCTCTGAAACACTCTTTCTGTAGAAACTGCAAGTGGACATTCCTCGCGCTAAGGGGCCTATAGTGGAAAAAAGAATATCCTCAAATAAAAACTACACAGAATCATTATGTGAAACTTCTTTCTGTTCTGTGCATTCAACTAACAGAGTTTAACCTTAATTTTGATTGAGGTGTTCTGAAACACTCTGTAGAAACTGCAAGTGGACATTCCGAGCGCTAAGTGGCTTATAGTGGAAAAAGATATATCTACAAATTCAAACTACACAGAAGCATTGTGCAAAACTTCTTTATGTTCCGTACATTCAACTAAAGGAGTTAAAGCTTATTTTTGATTTAGCAGTTCGGAAACATTCTTTCTGTAGAAATTGCAAGTGGACATTCGGAGCGCTAAGGGGGCTATAGTGGAAAAAGTAACATCTTCAAATAAAAACTACACGGAAGAATTGTGCGAAACTACTTTCTGTTCTGTGCATTCAACTAAGAGCGTTGAACACTACTTTTGATTGAGCAGTTCTGAAACTCTCTTTCTGTAGAAGTGCAAGTCGACATTCGGAGCACTAAGTGGCCTGTACTCTAGAAAGTAACATCTTCAAATAAAAAGTAAACATAAGTATTCTGTGAAACTTGTTTCTGTTCTGTGCATTCAACTAACAGAGTTGAAGTTTACCTTTGATTCAGCAGCTCTGAAACACTCTTTCTGTAGAAACTGCAAGTGGACATTCCTAGCGCTAAGGGGCCTACAGTGGAAAAAGGAATACACTCAAACAAACACTACACAGAATCATTCTGTGAAACTTCTTTCTGTTCTGTGCATTCAACTAACAGAATTTAACCTTAATTTTGATTGAGCTGTTCTGAAACACTCTCTCTGTAGAAACTGCAAGTGGACATTCCGAGCGCTAAGTGGCTTATAGTGGAAAAAGATATATCTACAAATTCAAACTACACAGAAGCATTGTGCAAAACTTCTTTATGTTCCGTACATTCAACTAAAGGAGTTAAAGCTTATTTTTGATTTAGCAGTTCGGAAACATTCTTTCTGTAGAAATTGCAAGTGGACATTCGGAGCGCTAAGGGGGCTATAGTGGAAAAAGTAACATCTTCAAATAAAAACTACACGGAAGAATTGTGCGAAACTACTTTCTGTTCTGTGCATTCAACTAAGAGCGTTGAACACTACTTTTGATTGAGCAGTTCTGAAACTCTCTTTCTGTAGAAGTGCAAGTCGACATTCGGAGCACTACGTGGCCTGTACTCCAGAATGTAACATCTTCAAATAAAAAGTAAACATAAGTATTCTGTGAAACTTGTTTCTGTTCTGTGCATTCAACTAACGGAGTTGAAGTTTACCTTTGATTCAGCAGCTCTGAAACACTCTTTCTGTAGAAACTGCAAGTGGACATTCCTAGCGCTAAGGGGCCTACAGTGGAAAAAGGAATACACTCAAACAAACACTACACAGAATCATTCTGTGAAACTTCTTTCTGTTCTGTGCATTCAACTAACAGATTTTAACCTTAATTTTGATTGAGCTGTTCTGAAACACTCTCTCTGTAGAAACTGCAAGTGGACCTTCCAAGCGCTAAGTGGGCTATAGTGGAAAAAGATGTATCTTCAAATTAAATGTACACAGAAGCATTGTGCAAACTTCTTTATGTTCCGTACATTCAACTAAAGGAGTTAAAGCTTACTTTTGATTTAGCAGTTCGGAAACATTCTTTCTGTAGAAACTGCAAGTGGACATTCAGAGCGCTAATGGGGCTATAGTGGAAAAAGTAACATCTTCAAATAAAAACTACACGGAAGCATTGTGCAAAACTACTTTCTGTTCTGTGCATTCAACTAACAGAGTTGATACCTACTTTTGATTGAGCAGTTCTGAAACATTCTTTCTGTAGAAACTACAAGTGGACATTCAGAGAGCTAAGGGGCCTACAGTGGAAAAAGGAGAAACTTCCAATAAAAACTACACATCAGCATTCTGCGAAACTACTTTCTGCTCTGTGCATTCAATTAACAGAGTTGAAACTTACTTTTGATTGAGCAGTTCTGAAACACTATTTCTGTAGAAACTGCAAGTGGACATTCGGAGTGCTAAGGTGCCTACAGTGGAAAAAGGAATATCCTCAAATAAATACTACACAGAGGCATTCTGTGAAACTTCTTTCTCTTCTCTGCATTCAACTAACAGAGTTTAACTTTACATTTGATTGAGCTGTCCTGAAACACTCTTTCTGTAGTAACTGCAGCTGGAGAGTCAGAACGCTAAGAGGCCTATAGTGGAAAAAGGAATATCTTCAAATAAAACTACTCAGAAGCATTCTGCGAAGCTTCTTTCTGTTCCTTGCATTCAACTAACAGAGTTTAACCTTAATTTTGATTGAGCTGTTCAGAAACACTCTTTCTGTAGAAACTGCAAGTGGGCTTTCCGAGCGCTCAGTGGGCTATAGTGGAAAAAGTTGTATCTTCAAAATAAAAGTACACAGAAGCATTGTGCAAAACTTCTTTATGTTCTGTTCATTCAAGTAAAGGAGTTAAAGCTTACTTTTGATTGAGCAGTTCTGAAACATTCTTTCTGTAGAAACTGCAAGTGGATATTCAGACCCCTAAGGGGCCAATAGTGGAAAAAGGAATATCTTCAAATAAAAACTACACAAAAGCATTGTGCGAAACAACTTTCTGTTCTGTGCACTCAACTAACAGTGTTGAAGCATACTGTCGATTGAGCAGTTCTGAAACATTCTTTCTGTAGAAACTGCAAGTGGACATTCAGAGAGCTAACGGGCCTACAGTGGAAAAAGGAATATCTTCAAGTAAAAACTACACAGAAGCATTCTGCGAAACTTCTTTCTTTTCTGTGCATTCAAATAACAGAGTTTAACCTTACTTTTGATTGAGCTGTTCTGAATCACTCTTTCTGTAGTAACTGCAGTTGGAGATTCGGAACACTAAGGGGCATATAGTGGAAAAAGGAATATCTTCAAACAAAACTACACAGAAGCAGTCTGCGAAACTACTTTCTGTTCTGTGCATTGAACTAACAGTGTTTAACATTAATTTTGATTGAGCTGTTCTGAAACACTCTTTCTGTAGAAACTGCAAGTGGACATACGGAGCGCTAAGGGGCTTATATTGGAAAAATGTATATCTTCAAATAAAAACTACACGGAAGCATTGTGCCAAATTACTTTCTCTTCTGTGCATTCAACTAAGAGCGTTGAACACTACTTTTGATTGAGCAGTTCCGAAAATCTCTTTCTGTACAAAGTGCAAGTCGACATTCGGAGCACTAAGTGGCCTGTACTCTAGAAAGTAACATCTTCAAATAAAAAGTAAACAGAAGCATTCTGTGAAACTTCTTTCTGTTCTGTGCATTCAACTAACGGAGTTGAAGTTTACCTTTGATTCAGCAGCTCTGAAACACTCTTTCTGTAGAAACTGCAAGTGGACATTCCTAGCGCTAAGGGGCCTATAGTGGAAAAAGGAATATCCTCAAATAAAAACTACACAGAATAATTCTGTGAAACTGCTTTCTGTTCTGTGCATTCAACAAAGAGATTTAACCGGAATTTTGATTGAGCTTTTCTGAAACACTCTGTAGAAACTGCAAGTGGACATTCCGTGCGCTAAGTGGCCTATAGTGGAAAAAGATATATCTACAAATTAAAACTACACAGAAGCATTGTGCAAAACTTCTTTATGTTCCGTACATTCAACTAAAGGAGTTAAAGCTTATTTTTGATTTAGCAGTTCAGAAACACTCTATCTGTAGAAACTGCAAGTGGACATTCGGAGCGCTAAGTGGGCTATAGTGGAAAAAGTAACAGCTTCAAATAAAAACTACACGGAAGCATTGTGCGAAACTACTTTCTGTTCTGTGCATTCAACTAAGAGCATTGAACACTACTTTTGATTGAGCAGTTCTGAAACTCGCTTTCTGTAGAAAGTGCATGTCGACATTCGGAGCACTAATTGGCCTGTACTCTAGAAAGTAACATCTTCAAATAAAAAGTGAACATAAGCATTCTGTGAAACTTGTTTCTGTTCTGTGCATTCAACTAACGGATTTGAAGTTTACCTTTGATTCAGCAGCTCTGAAACACACTTTCTGTAGAAACTGCAAGTGGACATTCCTAGTGCTAAGGGGCCTATAGTGGAAAAAGGAATATACTCAAACAAAAACTACACAGAATCATTCTGTGAAACTTCTTTCTGTACCGTGCATTCAACAAACAGAGTTTAACCTTAATTTTGATTGAGCTCTTCTGAGACACTCTCTCTGTAGAAACTGCAAGTGGACATTCCAAGCGCTAAGTGGACTATAGCGGAAAAATATATATCTACAAATTAAAACTACACAGAAGCATTGTGCAAAACTTCTTTATGTTCCGTACATTCAACTAAAGGAGTTAAAGCTTAGTTTTGATTTAGCAGTTCGGAAATATTTTTTCTGTAGAAACTGCAAGTGGACATTCGGAGCGCTAAGAGGGCTATAGTGGAAAAAGTAACATCTTCAAATAAAAACTACACAGAAGCATTGTGCAAAACTTCTTTAGGTTCTGTACATTCAACTGAGGGAGTTAAACCTTACTTTTGATTTAGGAGTTCGGAAACGTTCTTTCTGTAGGAACTGCAAGTGGACATTCGGAGCGCTAAGTGGGCTATAGTGGAAAAAGTAACATCTTCAAATTAAAACTACGCGGAAGCATTGTGAGAAACGACTTTCTGTTCTGTGCATTCAACTAACAGAGTTGAAACCTACTTTTGATTGAGCAGTTCTGAAACATTCTTTCTGTAGAAACTACAACTGGACATTCAGAGAGCTAAGGGGCCTACAGTGGCAAAAGGAATATCTTCAAATAAAAACAACACAGAAGCATTCTGCGAAACTTCTTTCTGTTCTGTGCACTCCACTAACAGAGTTGAAACATACTGTTGATAGAGCAGTTCTGAAACACTCTTTCTGTGGAAACTGCAGGTGGACAATCGTAGAGCAAAGGGGCATATAGTGGAAAAAGGAGAATCTTCCAATAAAAACTACACAGCAGCATTCTGCGAAACTTCTTTCTGTTCTGTGCATTCAATTAACAGAGTTGAACCTTACTTTTGATTGAGCAGTTCTGAAACGCTCTTTCTGTAGAAATTGCAAGTGGACATTCGGAGCACTAAGTAGCCTATAGTGGAAAAAGGAATATCCTCAAATAAATACTACAGAGAAGCATTCTGTGAAACTTCTTTCTCTTCTGTGCATTCAACTAAAAGAGTTTAACTTTACATTTGATTGAGCTGTTCTGAAACACTCTTTCTGTAGTAACTGCAGCTGGAGATTCAGAGCGCCAAGAGGCCTATAGTGGAAAAAGTAATATCTTCAAATAAAACTACACAGAAGCATTCTACGAAGCTTCTTTCTGTTCTGTGCATTCAACTAACAGAGTTTAACCTTAATTTTGATTGAGCTGTTCTGAAACACTCTTTCTGTAGAAACGGCAATTGGACATTCCGAGCGCTAAGTGGCCTATAGTGGAAAAAGCTATATCTACAAATTAAAACTACACAGAAGCATTGTGCAAAACTTCTTTAGGGTCTGTACATTCAACTAAAAGAGTTAAAGCTTACTTTTGATTTAGGAGTTTGGAAACATTCTTTCTGTAGGAACTGCAAGTGGACATTCGGAGCGCTAAGGGGGCTACAGTGGAAAAAGTAACATCTTCAAATAAAAACTACACGGAAGCATTGTGAGAAACTACTTTCTGTTCTGTGCATTCAAATAACAGAGTTGAAACCTACTTTTGATTGAGCAGTTCTGAAACATTCTTTCTGTAGAAACTACAAGGGAACATTCAGAGAGCTAAGGGGCCTACAGTGGCAAAAAGAATATCTTCAAATAAAAACTACACAGAAGCCTTCTGCGAAACTTCTTTCTATTCTGTACATTCAAATAACAGAGTTTAACCTTACTATTGATTGAGCTGTTCTGAAACACTCTTTCTGTAGTAAGTGCAATTGGAGATTCGGAGCACTAAGCAGCATATAGTGGAAAAAGGAATATTTCAAAAAAACTACCCAGAAGCAGTCTGCGAAACTTCTTTCTGTTCTGTGCATTCAACAAACAGTGTTTAAAATTAATTTTGGTTGAGCTGTTCTGAAACACTCTTTCTGTAGAAACTGCAAGAGGACATACGGAGCGCTAAGGGGCCTATAGTGGAAAAAGGGATACCTTCAAATACAAACTACACAGAAGCATTGTGCCAAATTACTTTCTGTTCTGTGCATTCAACTAAGAGCGTTGAACACTACATTTGATTGAGCAGTTCTGAAACTCTCTTTCTGTAGAAAGTGAAAGTCGACATTCGGAGCATTAAGGGGCCTGTACTGGAGAAAGTAACATCTTCAAATAAAAAGTAAACAGAAGCATTCTGCGAAACTTCTTTCTGTTCTGTGCATTCAACTAACAGAGTTGCAGTTTACCTTTGGGTCAGCAGCTCTGAAACACTCTTTCTGTAGAAACTGCAAGTGGACATTCCTAGCGCTAAGGGGCCTGTAGTGGAAAAAGGAATATCCTCAAATAAAAACTACACAGAATCATTCTGTGAAACTTCTTTCTGTTCTGTGCACTCTACTAACAGAGTTGAAACATACTGTTAATTGAGCAGTTCTGAAACACTCTCTCTGTAGAAACTGCAAGTGGACATTCGTAGAGCAAAGGGGCATATAATGGAAAAAGGAGAATCTTCCAATAAAAACTACACAGCAGCATTCTGCGAAACTTCTTTCTGTTCTGTGCATTCAATTAACAGAGTTGAACCTTACTTTTGATTGAGCAGTTCTGAAACGCTCTTTCTGTAGAAACTGCAAGTGGACATTCGGAGCGCTAAGGGGCCTATAGTGGAAAAAGGAATATCCTCAAATAAATACTACACAGAAGCATTCTGTGAAACTTCTTTCTCTTCTGTGCATTCAACTAACAGAATTTAACCTTACATTTGATTGAGCTCTTCTCAAACACTCTTGCTGTAGTAACTGCAGCTGGAGAGTCAGAGCGCCAAGAGGCCTAAAGTGGAAAAAGGAATATCTTCAAATAAAACTACACAGAAGCATTCTGCGAAGCTTCTTTCTGTTCTGTGCTTTCAAGTAACAGAGTTTAACCTTAATTTTGATTGAGCTGTTCTGAAACACTCTTTCTCTGGAAACTGCAAGTGGACCTTCCGAGCGCTAAGGGGGCTATAGTGGAAAAAGTTGTATCTTCACCTTAAAACTACACAGAAGCATTGTGCAAAACTTCTTTATGTTCTGTACATTCAAGTAAAAGAGTGGAAGCTTACTTTTGATTGAGCAGTTCTGAAGCATTCTTTATGTAGAAACTGCAAGTGGATATTCGGACCCCTAAGGGGCCAACAGTGGAAAAAGGAATATCTTCAAAAAAAACTACACAGAAGCATTGTGCGAAACTACTTTCTGTTCTGTGCACTCAACTAACAGTGTTGAAGCACACTGTCGATTGAGCAGTTCTGAAAAACTCTTTCTGTAGAAACTGCAAGTGGACATTCAGAGAGCCAACGGGCCTACAGTGGAAAAAGGAATATCTTTAAGTAAAAACTACTCAGAAGCATTCTGCGAAACTTCTTTCTGTTCTGTGCATTCAAATTACAGAGTTTAACCTTACTTTTGATTGAGCTGTTCTGAAACACTCTGTAGTAACTGCAATTGGAGATTCGGTGCACTAAGGGGCATATAGTGGTAAAAGGATTATCTTCAAACAAAACTACACAGAAGCAGTCTGCGAAACTTCTTTCTGTTCTGTGCATTCAACTAACAGTGTTTAACATTAATTTGGATTGAGATGTTCTGAAACAATCCTTCTGTAGTAACTGCAACTGGATATACGGAGCGCTAAGTGGCCTATAGTTGAAAAAGGGATATCTTCATATAAAACTACACAGAAGCATTGTGCCAAATTACTTTCTCTTCTGTGCATTCAAATAAGAGCGTTGAACACTACTTTTGATTGAGCAGTTCTGAAACTCTCTTTCTCTAGAAAGTGCAACTCGACATTCGGAGCACTAAGGGGCCTCTACTGGAAAAAGGAACATCTTCAAATAAAAAGTAAACAGAAGCATTCTGTGAAACTTCTTTCTGTTCTGTGCATTCAACTAACGGAGTTGAAGTTTACCTTTGATTCAGCAGCTCTGAAACAGTCTTTCTGTAGAATCTGCAACTGGATATTCCTAGCGCTAAGGGGCCTATAGTGGAAAAAGGAATATCCTCAAATAAAAACTACACAGAATCATTCTGTGAAACTTCTTTCTGTTCTGTGCATTCAAATAACAGAGTTTAACCTTACTTTTGATTGAGCTGTTCTGAAACACTCTTTCTGTAGTAACTGCAATTGGAGATTCGGAGCACTAAGCGGCATATAGTGGAAAAAGGAATATTTCAAAACAACTACCCAGAAGCAGTCTGCGAAACTTCTTTCTGTTGTGTGCATTCAACTAACAGTGTTTAATATTAATTTTGATTGAGCTGTTCTGAAACACTCTTTCTGTAGAAACTGCAAGAGGACATACGGAGCGCTAAGGGGCCTATAGCAGAAAAAGGGATACCTTCAAATACAAACTGCACAGAAGCATTGTGCCAAATTACTTTCTGTTCTGTGCATTCAACTAAGAGCGTTGAACACTACTTTTGATTGAGCAGTTCTGAATCTCTCTTTCTGTAGAAAGTGCAAGTCGACATTCGGAGCATTAAGGGGCCTGTACTGGAGAAAGTAACATCTTCAAATAAAAAGTAAACAAAAGCATTCTGCGAAACTTCTTTCTGTTCTGTGCATTCAACTAACAGAGTTGCAGTTTACCTTTGGGTCAGCAGCTCGGAAACACTCTTTCTGTAGAAACTGCAAGTGGACATTCCTAGCGCTAAGGGGCCTGTAGTGGAAAAAGGAATATCCTCAAATAAAAACTACACAGAATCATTCTGTGAAACTTCTTTCTGTTCTGTGCACTCTACTAACAGAGTTGAAACATACTGTTGATTGAGCAGTTCTGAAACACTCTCTCTGTAGAAACTGCAAGTGGACATTCGTAGAGCAAAGGGGCATATAATGGAAAAAGGAGAATCTTCCAATAAAAACTACACAGCAGCATTCTGCGAAACTTCTTTCTGTTCTGTGCATTCAATTAACAGAGTTGAACCTTACTTTTGATTGAGCAGTTCTGAAACGCTCTTTCTGTAGAAACTGCAAGTGGACATTCGGAGCGCTAAGGGGCCTATAGTGGAAAAAGGAATATCCTCAAATAAATACTACACAGAAGCATTCTGTGAAACTTCTTTCTCTTCTGTGCATTCAACTAACAGAATTTAACCTTACATTTGATTGAGCTGTTCTCAAACACTCTTTCTGTAGTAACTGCAGCTGGAGAGTCAGAGCGCCAAGAGGCCTAAAGTGGAAAAAGGAATATCTTCAAATAAAACTACACAGAAGCATTCTGCGAAGCTTCTTTCTGTTCTGTGCTTTCAAGTAACAGGGTTTAACCTTAATTTTGATTGAGCTGTTCTGAAACACTCTTTCTCTAGAAACTGCAAGTGGACCTTCCGAGCGCTAAGGGGGCTATAGTGGAAAAAGTTGTATCTTCACATTAAAACTACACAGAAGCATTGTGCAAAACTTCTTTATGTTCTGTACATTCAAGTAAAAGAGTTGAAGCTTACTTTTGATTGAGCAGTTCTGAAGCATTCTTTATGTAGAAACTGCAAGTGGATATTCGGACCCCTAAGGGGCCAACAGTGGAAAAAGGAATATCTTCAAAAAAAACTACACAGAAGCATTGTGCGAAACTACTTTCTGTTCTGTGCACTCAACTAACAGTGTTGAAGCACACTGTCGATTGAGCAGTTCTGAAAAACTCTTTCTGTAGAAACTGCAAGTGGACATTCAGAGAGCCAACGGGCCTACAGTGGAAAAAGGAATATCTTTAAGTAAAAACTACTCAGAAGCATTCTGCGAAACTTCTTTATGTTCTGTGCATTCAAATTACAGAGTTTAACCTTACTTTTGATTGAGCTGTTCTGAAACACTCTGTAGTAACTGCAATTGGAGATTCGGAGCACTAAGGGGCATATAGTGGTAAAAGGATTATCTTCAAACAAAACTACACAGAAGCAGTCTGCGAAACTTCTTTCTGTTCTGTGCATTCAACTAACAGTGTTTAACATTAATTTGGATTGAGATGTTCTGAAACAATCTTTCTGTAGAAACTGCAACTGGACATACGGAACGCTAAGTGGCCTATAGTGGAAAAAGGGATATCTTCATATAAAACTACACAGAAGCATTGTGCCAAATTACTTTCTCTTCTGTGCATTCAAATAAGAGCGTTGAACACTACTTTTGATTGAGCAGTTCTGAAACTCTCTTTCTGTAGAAAGTGCAACTCGACATTCGGAGCACTAAGGGGCCTGTACTGGAAAAGGAACATCTTCAAATAAAAAGTAAACAGAAGCATTCTGCGAAACTTCTTTCTGTTCTGTGCATTCAACTAACGGAGTTGAAGATTACCTTTGATTCAGCAGCTCTGAAACACTCTTTCTGTAGAATCTGCAACTGGACATTCCTAGCGCTAAGGGGCCTATAGTGGAAAAAGGAATATCCTCAAATAAAAACTACACAGAATCATTCTGTGAAACTTCTTTCTGTTCTGTGCATTCAACTAACAGAGTTTAACCTTAATTTTTATTGAGCTGTTCTGAAACACCCTTTCTGTAGAAACTGCAAGTGGACATTCCGAGAGCTAACGGGCCTACAGTGGAAAAAGGAATATCTTCAAGTAAAAATTACACAGAAGCATTCTGTGAAACTTCTTTCTGTTCTGTGTATTCAAATTACAGAGTTTAACCTTACTTTTGATTGAGCTGTTCTGAAACACTCTTTCTGTAGTAACTGCAATTGGAGATTCAGAGCACTAAGTGGCATATAGTGGAAAAAGGAATATCTTCAAACAAAACTACACAGAAGCAGTCTGCGAAACTTCTTTCTATTCTGTGCATTCAACTAACAGTGTTTAACATTAATTTTGATTGAGATGTTCTGAAACACTCTTTCTGTAGAAACTGCAAGTGGACATACGGAGCGCTAAGGGGCCTATAGTGGAAAAATGATATCTTCAAATAATAACTACACAGAAGCATTGTGTCAAATTACTTTCTATTCTGTACATTCAACTAAGAGCGTTGAACACTACTTTTGAATGAGCAGTTCTGAAACTCTCTTTCTGTAGAAAGTGCAAGTCGACATTCGGAGCACTAAGGGGCCTGCACTGGAGAAAGTAACATCTTCAAATAAAAAGAAAACAGAAGCATTCTGCGAAACTTCTTTCTGTTCTGTGCATTCAACTAACGGAGTTGAAGTTTACTTTGATTCAGCAGCTCGGAAACACTCTTTCTGTAGAAACAGCAAGTGGACATTCCTAGCGCTAATGGGCCTATAGTGGAAACAGGAATATCCTCAAATAAAAACTACACAGAATCATTCTGTGAAACTTCTTTATGTTCTGTGCATTGAACTAACAGAATTTATCCTTAGTTTTGATTGAGGTGTTCTGAAACACTCTTTCTGTAGAAACCGCAAGTGGACATTCCGAGCGCTAAGTGGCCTACAGTGGAAAAAGATATATCTAGAAATTAAAACTACACAGAAGCATTGTGCTAAACTTCTCTATGTTCCGTACATTCAACTAAAGGGGTTAAAGCTTACTTTTGATATAGCAGTTCGGAAACATTCTTTCTGTAGAAACTGCCAGTGGACATTCGGAGCGCTAAGGGGGCTATAGTGGAAAAAGGAACATCTTCAAATAAAAACTACACGGAAGCATTGTGCGAAAATACTTTCTGCTCTGTGCGTTCAACTAACCGATTTGAAACCTACTTTTGATTGAGCAGTTCTGAAACATTCTTTCTGTAGAAACTACAAGTGGACATTCAGAGAGCTAAGGGGCCTACAGTGGCAAAACGAATATCTTCAAATAAAAACTACACAGAAGCATTCTGCGAAACTTTTTCTGTTCTGTGCAATCAACAAATAGAGTTGAAGTATACTGTTGATTGGGCAGTTCTGAAACACTCTTTCTGTAGAAACTGCAAGTGGACATTCGTAGAGCAAAGTGGCATATAGTGGAAAAAGGAGAATCTTCCAATAGAAACTACACAGCAGCATTCTGCGAAACTTCTTTCTGTTCTGTGCATTCAATTAACAGAGTTGAACCTTACTTTTGATTGAGCAGTTCTGAAACGCTCTTTCTGTAGAAACTGCAAGTGGACATTCGGAGCGCTAAGGGGACTAGAGTGGAAAAAGAATATCCTCAAACCAATACTACACAGAAGCATTCTGTGAAACTTCTTTCTCTTCTGTGCATTCAACTAACAGAGTTTAACCTTACATTTAATTGAGCTGTTCTGAAACACTCTTTCTGTAGTAACTGCAGCTGGAGAGTCAGAGCGCCAAGAGGCCGATAGTGGAAAAAGGAATATCTTCAAATAAAACTACACAGAAGCATTCCGCGAAGCTTCTTTCTGTTCTGTGCATTCAACTAACAGAGTTAACCTTAATTTTGATTGAGCTCTTCTGAAACACTCTTTCTGTAGAAACTGCAAGTGGACCTTCCGAGCGCTAAGTGGGCTACAGTGGAAAAAGATGTATCTTCAAATTAAAACTACACAGAAGCATTGGGCAAAACTTCTTTATGTTGTGTACATTCAAGTAAAGGAGTTAAAGCTTACTTTTGATTGAGCAGTTCTGAAACATTCTTTCTGTAGAAACTGCAAGTGAATATTCGGACCCCTAAGGGGCCAACAGTGGAAAAAGGAATATCTTCAAATAAAAACTACACAGAAGCATTGTGTGAAACTACTTTCTGTTCTGTGCACTCAACTAACAGAGTTAAAGCATACTGCCGATTGAGCAGTTCTGAAACACTCTTTCTGTAGAAACTGCAAGTGGACATTCAGAGAGCTAACGGGCCTGCAGTGGAAAATGGAATATCTTCAAGTAAAAACTACACAGAAGCATTCTGCGAAACTTCTTTCTGTTCTGTGCATTCAAATAACAGAGTTTAACCTTACTTTTGATTGAGCTGTTCTGAAACATTCTTTCTGTAGTAACTGCAATTGGAGATTTGGACCACTAAGGGGCATAGAGTGGAAAAAGGATTATCTTCAAACAAAACTACCCAGAAGCATTCTGCGAAACTTCTTTCTGTTCTGTGCATTCAACTAACAGTGTTTAACATTAATTTTGATTGAGCTGTTCTGAAACTCTCTTTCTGTAGGGACTGCAAGTGGACATACGGAGCGCTAAGTTGCCTATAGTGGAAAAAGGGATATCTTCAAATAAAAACTACACAGAAGCATTGTGCCAAATTACTTTCTGTTCTGTGCATTCAACTAAGAGCGTTGAACACTACATTTGATTGAGCAGTTCTGAAACTCTCTTTCTGTAGAAAGTGCATGTCGACATTCGGAGCACTAAGGGGCCTGTACTGGAAAAAGTAACACCCTGAAATAAAAAGTAAACAGAAGCATTCTGCGAAACTTCTTTCTGTTCTGTGCATTCAACTAATGGAGTTGAAGTTCACCTTTGGGTCAGCAGCTCTGAAACACTCTTTCTGTAGAAACTGCAAGTGGACATTCCTAGCGCTAAGGGGCCTATAGTGGAAAAAGGAATATCCTCAAATAAAAACTACACAGAATCATTCTGTGAAACTTCTTTCTGTTCTGTGCATTCAACTAACAGAGTTTAACCTTAATTTTGATTGAGCTGTTCTGAAACACTCTTTCTGTAGAAACTGCAAGTGGACATTCCGAGCGCTAAGTGGCCTATAGTGGAAAAAGGTATATCTACAAATTAAAACTACACAGAAACATTGTGCAAATCTTCTTTATGTTCTGTACATTCAACTAAAGGAGTTAAAGCTTACTTTTGATTTAGCATTTCTGAAACATTCTTTCTGTAGAAACTGCAAGTGGACATTCGGAGCGCTAAGGGGGCTATAGTGGAAAAAGGATCATCTTCAAATAAAAACTAGACGGAAGCATTGTGCGAAACTACTTTCTGTTCTGTGCATTCAACTAACAGAGTTGAAACCTACTTTTGATTGAGGAGTTCTGACACATTCTTTCTGTAGAAACTACAACTGGACATTCAGAGAGCTAAGGAGGCTACAGTGGCAAAAGGAATATCTTCAAATAAAAACTACACAAAAGAATTCTACGAAACTTCCTTCTGTTCTGAGCACTCAACTTACACATTTGAAACATACTGTTGACTGAGCAGTTCTGAAACACTCTTTCTGTAGAAACTGCAAGTGGACATTCGTAGAGTCAAGGGGCATATAGTGGAAAAAGGAGAATCCTACAATAAAACTACACAGCAGCATTCTGCGAAACTTCTTTCTGTTCTGTGCATTCAATTAACAGAGTTGAACCTTACTTTTGATTGAGCAGTTCTGATACGCTCTTTCTGTAGAAACTGCAAGTGGACATTCGGAGCGCTAAGGGGACAATAGTGGAAAAAGGAATATCTTCAAATAAAAACTACACAGAAACATTGTGCGAAACCACTTTCTGTTCTGTGCACTCAACTAACAGAGTTGAAGCATACTGTCTATTGAGCAGTTCTGCAACACTCTTTCTGTACAAACTGCAAGTGGACATTCAGAGAGCTAACGGGCCTACAGTGGAAAAAGGAATATCTTCAAGTAAAAACTAGCAGAAGCATTCTGCGAAACTACTTTCTGTTCTGTGCATTCAAATAACAAAGTTTAAACTTACTTTTGATTGAGCTGTTCTGAAACACTCTTTCTGTAGTAACTGCAATTGGAGATTCGGAGCACTAAGGGGCATATAGTGGAAAAAGGAATATCTTCAAACAAAACTACCCAGAAGCAGTCTGCGAAACTTCTTTCTGTTCTGTGCATTCAACTAACAGTGTTTAACATTAATTGTGATTGAGCTGTTCTGAAACACTCTTTCTGTAGAAACTGCAAGAGGACATACGGAGCGCTAAGGGGACTGTAGAGGAAAAAGTGATATCTTCAAATACAAACTACACAGAAGCATTGTGCCAAATTACTTTCTCTTCTGTGCATTCAACTAAGAGCGTTGAACACTACTTTTGATTGAGCAGTTCTGAAACTATCTTTCTGTAGAAAGTGCAAGTCGACATTCGGAGCATTAAGGGGCCGGTACTGGAGAAAGTAACATCTTCAAATAAAAAGTAAACAGAAGCATTCTGCGAAACTTCTTTCTGTTCTGTGCATTCAACTAACCGAGTTGAAGTTTAGTTTTGGGTCAGCAGCTCTGAAACACTCTTTCTGTAGAAACTGCAAGTGGACATTCCTAGCGCTAAGGGGCCTATAGTGGAAAAAGGAATATCCTCAAATAAAAACTACACAGAATCATTCTGTGAAACTTCGTTCTGTTCTGTGCATTCAACTAACAGGGTTTAACCTTAATTTTGATTGAGCTGTTCTGAAACACTCTTTCTGTAGAAACGGCAAGTGGACATTCCGAGCGCTAAGTGGCCTATAGTGGAAAAAGATATATCTACAAATTAAAACTACACAGAAGCATTGTGCAAAACTTCTTTATGTTCTGTACATTCAACTAAAGGAGTTAAAGCTTACTTTTGATTTAGCAGTTCGGAAACATTCTTTCTGTAGAAACTGCAAGTGGACATTCAGTGCGGTAACGGGGCTATAGTGGAAAAAGGAACATCTTCAAATAAAAACTAGACGGAAGCATTGTGCGAAACTACTTTCTGTTCTGTGCATTCAACTAACAGAGTTGAAACCTACTTTTGATTGAGGAGTTCTGAAACATTCTTTCTGTAGAAATTACAAGTGGACATTCAGAGAGCTAAGGGGGCTCCAGTGGAAAAAGGAACATCTTCAAATAAAAACTAGACGGAAGCATTGCGGTAAACAACTTTTCTGTTCTGTGCATTCAACTAACAGAGTTGAAACCTACTTTTGATTGAGCAGTTCTGAAACATTCTTTCTGTAGAAACTACAAGTGGACATTCAGAGAGCAAAGGGGCCTACAGTGGAAAAAGGAATATCTTCAAGTAAAAACTACGCAGAAGCATTCTGCAAAACTTCTTTCTGTTCTGTACATTCAAATAACAGAGTTTAACCTGACTTTTGATTGAGCTGTTCTGAAACACTCTTTCTGTAGTATCTGCAAATGGAGATTCGGAGCACTAAGCGGCATATAGTGGAAAAAGGAATATTTCAAAACAACTACCCAGAAGCAGTCTGCGAAACTTCTTTCTGTTCTGTGCATTCAACTAACAGTGTTTAACATTAATTTTGATTGAGCTGTTCTGAAACACTCTTTCTGTAGAAACTGCAAGAGGACATACGGAGCGCTAAGGGGCCTATAGTGGAAACAGGGATAACTTCAACTACAAACTACACAGAAGCATTGTGCCAAATTACTTTCTGTTCTGTGCATTCAACTAAGAGCGTTGAACACTACTTTTGATTGAGCAGTTCTGAAACTCTCTTTCTGTAGAAAGTGCAAGTCGACATTCGGAGCATTAAGGGGCCTGTACTGGAGAAAGTAACATCTTCAAATAAAAAGTAAACAGAAGCATTCTGCGAAACTTCTTTCTGTTCTGTGCATTCAACTAACAGAGTTGCAGTTTACCTTTGGGTCAGCAGCTCTGAAACACTCTTTCTGTAGAAACTGCAAGTGGACATTCCTAGCGCTAAGGTGCCTATAGTGGAAAAAGGAATATCCTCAAATAAAAACTACACAGAATCATTCTGTGAAACTTCTTTCTGTTCTGTGCACTCTACTAACAGAGTTGAAACATACTGTTGATTGAGCAGTTCTGAAACACTCTCTCTGTAGAAACTGCAAGTGGACATTCTTAGAGCAAAGGGGCATATAATGGAAAAAGGAGAATCTTCCAATAAAATCTACACAGCAGCATTCTGCGAAACTTCTTTCTGTTCTGTGCATTCAATTAACAGAGTTGAACCTTACTTTTGATTGAGCAGTTCTGAAACGCTCTTTCTGTAGAAACTGCAAGTGGACATTCGGAGCGCTAAGGGGCCTATAGTGGAAAAAGGAATATCCTCAAATAAATACTACACAGAAGCATTCTGTGAAACTTCTTTCTCTTCTGTGCATTCAACTAACAGAATTTAACCTTACATTTGTTTGAGCTGTTCTCAAACACTCTTTCTGTAGTAACTGCAGCTGGAGAGTCAGAGCGCCAAGAGGCCTAAAGTGGAAAAAGGGATATCTTCAAATAAAACTACACAGAAGCATTCTGCGAAGCTTCTTTCTGTTCTGTGCTTTCAAGTAACAGAGTTTAACCTTAATTTTGATTGAGCTGTTCTGAAACACTCTTTCTCTAGAAACTGCAAGTGGACCTTCCGAGCGCTAAGTGGGCTATAGTGGAAAAAGTTGTATCTTCATATTAAAACGACACAGAAGCATTGTGCAAAACTTCTTTATGTTCTGTACATTCAAGTAAAAGAGTTAAAGCTTACTTTTGATTGAGCAGTTCTGAAGCATTCTTTATGTAGAAACTGCAAGTGGATATTCGGACCCCTAAGGGGCCAACAGTGGAAAAAGGAATATCTTCAAAAAAAACTACACAGAAGCATTGTGCGAAACTACTTTCTGTTCTGTGCACTCAACTAACAGTATTGAAGCACACTGCCGATTGAGCAGTTCTGAAAAACTCTTTCTGTAGAAACTGCAAGGGGACATTCAGAGAGCCAACGGGCCTACAGTGGAAAAAGGAATATCTTTAAGTAAAAACTACTCAGAAGCATTATGCGAAACTTCTTTATGTTCTGTGCATTCAAATTACAGAGTTTAACCTTACTTTTGATTGAGCTGTTCTGAAACACTCTGTAGTAACTGCAATTGGAGATTCGGAGCACTAAGGGGCATATAGTGGTAAAAGGATTATCTTCAAACAAAACTACACAGAAGCAGTCTGCAAAACTTCTTTCTGTTCTGTGCATTCAACTAACAGTGTTTAACATTAATTTTGATTGAGATGATCTGAAACAATCTTTCTGTAGAAACTGCAACTGGACATAGGGAGCGCTAAGTGGCCTATAGTGGAAAAAGGGATATCTTCATATAAAACTACACAGAAGCATTGTGCCAAATTACTTTCTCTTCTGTGCATTCAACTAAGAGCGTTGAACACTACTTTTGATTGCGCAGTTCTGAAACTCTCTTTCTGTAGAAAGTGCAACTCGACATTCGGAGCACTAAGGGGTCTGTACTGGAAAAAGGAACATCTTCAAATAAAAAGTAAACAGAAGCATTCTGCGAAACTTCTTTCTGTTCTGTGCATTCAACTAACGGAGTTGAAATTTACCTTTGATTCAGCAGCTCAGAAACACTCTTTCTGTAGAATCTGCAACTGGACATTCCTAGCGCTAAGGGGCCTATAGTGGAAAAAGGAATATCCTCAAATAAAAACTACACAGAATCATTCTGTGAAACTTCTTTCTGTTCTGTGCATTCAACTAACAGAGTTTAACCTTAATTTTGATTGAGCTGTTCTGAAACACCCTTTCTGTAGAAACTGCAAGTGGACATTCCGAGAGCTAACGGGCCTACAGTGGAAAAAGGAATATCTTCAAGTAAAAATTACACAGAAGCATTCTGCGAAACTTCTATCTGTTCTGTGTATTCAAATTACAGAGTTTAACCTTACTTTTGATTGAGCTGTTCTGAAACACTCTTTCTGTAGTAACTGCAAATGGAGATTCAGAGCACTAAGGGGCATATAGTGGAAAAAGGAATATCTTCAAACAAAACTACACTGAAGCAGTCTGCGAAACTTCTTTCTGTTCTGTGCATTCAACTAACAGTGTTTAACATTAATTTTGATTGAGATGTTCTGAAACACTCTTTCTGTAGAAACTGCAAGTGGACATACGGAGCGCTAAGGGGCCTATAGTGGAAAAATGATATCTTCAAATAATAACTACACAGAAGCATTGTGTCAAATTACTTTCTGTTCTGTGCATTCAACTAAGAGCGTTGAACACTAGTTTTGATTGAGCAGTTCTGAAACTCTCTTTCTGTAGAAAGTGCAAGTCGACATTCGGAGCACTAAGGGGCCTGTACTGGAGAAAGTAACATCTTCAAATAAAAAGTAAACAGAAGCATTCTGCGAAACTTCTTTCTGTTCTGTGCATTCAACTAATGGAGTTGAAGTTCACCTTTGGGTCAGTAGCTCTGAAACACTCTTTCTGTAGAAACTGCAAGTGGACATTCCTAGCGCTAAGGGGCCTATAGTGGAAAAAGGAATATCCTCAAATAAAAACTACACAGAATCATTCTGTGAAACTTCTTTCTGTTCTGCACATTCAACTAACAGAGTTTAACCTTAATTTTGATTGAGCTGTTCTGAAACACTCTTTCTGTAGAAACTGCAAGTGGACATTCCGAGCGCTAAGTGGCCTATAGTGGAAAAAGATATATCTACAAATTAAAACTACACAGAAACATTGTGCAAAACTTCTTTATGTTCTGTACATTCAACTAAAGGAGTTAAAGCTTACTTTTGATTGAGCATTTCTGAAACATTCTTTCTGTAGAAACTGCAAGTGGACATTCGGAGCGCTAAGGGGGCTATAGTGGAAAAAGGATCATCTTCAAATAAAAACTAGACGGAAGCATTGTGCGAAACTACTTTCTGTTCTGTGCATTCAGCTAACAGAGTTGAAACCTACTTTTGATTGAGGAGTTCTGACACATTCTTTCTGTAGAAACTACAACTGGACATTCAGAGAGCTAAGGAGCCTACAGTGGCAAAAGGAATATCTTCAAATAAAAACTACACAAAAGCATTCTACGAAACTTCCTTCTGTTCTGAGCACTCAACTTACACATTTGAAACATACTGTTGACTGAGCAGTTCTGAAACACTCTTTCTGTAGAAACTGCAAGTGGACATTCGTAGAGCCAAGGGGCATATAGGGGAAAAAGGAGAATCCTACAATAAAACTACACAGCAGCATTCTGCGAAACTTCTTTCTGTTCTGTGCATTCAATTAACAGAGTTGAACCTTACTTTTGATTGAGCAGTTCTGATACGCTCTTTCTGTAGAAACTGCAAGTGGACATTCGGAGCGCTAAGGGGACAATAGTGGAAAAAGGAATATCTTCAAATAAAAACTACACAGAAACATTGTGCGAAACCACTTTCTGTTCTGTGCACTCAACTAACAGAGTTGAAGCATACTGTCTATTGAGCAGTTCTGAAACACTCTTTCTGTAGAAACTGCAAGTGGACATTCAGAGAGCTAACGGGCCTACAGTGGAAAAAGGAATATCTTCAAGTAAAAACTAGCAGAAGCATTCTGCGAAACTACTTTCTGTTCTGTGCATTCAAATAACAGAGTTTAACCTTACTTTTGATTGAGCTGTTCTGAAACACTCTTTCTGTAGTAACTGCAATTGGAGATTCGGAGCACTAAGGGGCATATAGTGGAAAAAGGAATATCTTCAAACAAAACTACCCAGAAGCAGTCTGCGAAACTTCTTTCTGTTCTGTGCATTCAACTAACAGTGTTTAACATTAATTTTGATTGAGCTGTTCTGAAACACTCTTTCTGTAGAAACTGCAAGAGGACATACGGAGCGCTAAGGGGACTGTAGAGGAAAAAGTGATATCTTCAAACACAAACTACACAGAAGCATTGTGCCAAATTACTTTCTGTTCTGTGCATTCAACTAAGAGCGTTGAACACTACTTTTGATTGAGCAGTTCTGAAACTATCTTTCTGTAGAAAGTGCAAGTTGACATTCGGAGCATTAAGGGGCCTGTTCTGGAGAAAGTAACATCTTCAAATAAAAAGTATACAGAAGCATTCTGCGAAACTTCTTTCTGTTCTGCGCATTCAACTAACCGAGTTGAAGTTTAGTTTTGGGTCAGCAGCTCTGAAACACTCTTTCTGTAGAAACTGCAAGTGGACATTCCTAGCGCTAAGGGGCCTATAGTGGAAAAAGGAATATCCTCAAATAAAAACTACACAGAATCATTCTGTGAAACTTCGTTCTGTTCTGTGCATTCAACTAACAGGGTTTATCCTTAATTTTGATTGAGCTGTTCTGAAACACTCTTTCTGTAGAAACGGCAAGTGGACATTCCGAGCGCTAAGTGGCCTATAGTGGAAAAAGTTATATCTACAAATTAAAACTACACAGAAGCATTGTGCAAAACTTCTTTATGTTCTGTACATTCAACTAAAGGAGTTAAAGCTTACTTTTGATTTAGCAGTTCGGAAACATTCTTTCTGTAGAAACTGCAAGTGGACATTCAGAGCGCTAAGGGGGCTACAGTGGAAAAAGGAACAACTTCAAATAAAAATTAGACGGAAGCATTGTGCGAAACTACTTTCTGTTCTGTGCATTCAACTAACAGAGTTGAAACCTACTTTTGATTGAGGAGTTCTGAAACATTCTTTCTGTAGAAATTACAAGTGGACATTCAGAGAGCTAAGGGGGCTCTAGTGGAAAAAGGAACATCTTCAAATAAAAACTAGACGGAAGCATTGTGGTAAACTACTTTTCTGTTCTGTGCATTCAACTAACAGAGTTGAAACCTACTTTTGATTGAGCAGTTCTGAAACATTCTTTCTGTAGAAACTACAAGTGGACATTCAGAGAGCAAAGGGGCCTACAGTGGAAAAAGGAATGTCTTCAAGTAAAAACTACACAGAAGCATTCTGCAAAACTTCTTTCTGTTCTGTACATTTAAATAACAGAGTTTAACCTTACTTTTGATTGAGCTGTTCTGAAACACTCTTTCTGTAGTAACTGCAATTGGAGATTCGGAGCACTAAGGGGCATATAGTGGTAAAAGGAATATCTTCAAACAAAACTACACAGAAGCAGTCTGCGAAACTTCTTCCTGTTCTGTGCATTCAACTAACAGTGTTTAACATTAATTTTGATTGAGATGTTCTGAAACAATTTTTTTGTAGAAACTGCAACTGGACATAGGGAGCGCTAAGTGGCCTATAGTGGAAAAAGGGATATCTTCATATAAAACTACACAGAAGCATTGTGCCAAATTACTTTCTCTTCTGTGCATTCAACTAAGAGCGTTGAACACTACTTTTGATTGAGCAGTTCTGAATCTCTCTTTCTGTAGAAAGTGCAACTCGACATTCGGAGCACTAAGGGGTCTGTACTGGAAAAAGGAACATCTTCAAATAAAAAGTAAACAGAACTATTCTGCGAAACTTCTTTCTGTTCTGTCCATTCAACTAACGGAGTTGAAGTTTACCTTTGATTCAGCAGCTCAGAAACACTCTTTCTGTAGAAACTGCAAGTGGACATTCCGAGATCTAACGGGCCTACAGTGGAAAAAGGAATATCTTCAAGTAAAAATTACACAGAAGCATTCTGCGAAACTTCTTTCTGTTCTGTGTATTCAAATTACAGATTTTAACCTTACATTTGATTGAGCTGTTCTGAAACACTCTTTCTGTAGTAACTGCAAATGGAGATTCAGAGCACTAAGGGGCATATAGTGGAAAAAGGAATATCTTCAAACAAAACTACACAGAAGCAGTCTGCGAAACTTCTTTATGTTCTATGCATTCAACTAACAGTGTTTAACATTAATTTTGATTGAGATGTTCTGAAACACTCTTTCTGTAGAAACTGCAAGTGGACATACGGAGCGCTAAGGGGCCTATAGTGGAAAAATGATATCTTCAAATAATAACTACACAGAAGTATTGTGTCAAATTACTTTCTGTTCTGTGCATTCAACTAAGAGCGTTGAACACTACTTTTGATTGAGCAGTTCTGAAACTCTCTTTCTGTAGAAAGTGCAAGTCGACATTCGGAGCACTAAGGGGCCTGTACTGGATTAAGTAACATCTTCAAATAAAAAGTAAACAGAAGCATTCTGCGAAACTTCTTTCTGTGCTGTGCATTCAACTAACGGAGTTGAAGTTTACTTTGAGTCAGCAGGTCGGAAACCATCTTTCTGTAGAAAGTGCAAGTGGACATTCCTAGCGCTATGGGGCCTATAGTGGAAACAGGAATATCCTCAAATAAAAACTACACAGAATCATTCTGTGAAACTTCTTTATGTTCTGTGCATTGAACTAACAGAATTTATCCTTAGTTTTGATTGAGCTGTTCTGAAACACTCTTTCTGTAGAAACTGCAAGTGGACATTCCGAGCGCTAAATGGCCTACAGTGGAAAAAGATATATCTAGAAATTAAAACTACACAGAAGCATTGTGAAAAACTTCTCTATGTTCCGTACATTCAACTAAAGGGGTTAAAGCTTACTTTTGATTTAGCAGTTCGAAAACATTCTTTCTGTAGAAACTGCCAGTGGACATTCGGAGCGCTAAGGGGGCTATAGTGGAAAAAGGAACATCTTCAAATAAAAACTACACGGAAGCATTTTGCGAAGATACTTTCTGTTCTGTGCGTTCAACTAACCGATTTGAAACCTACTTTTGATTGAGCAGTTCTGAAACATTCTTTCTGTAGAAACTACAAGTGGACATTCAGAGAGCTAAGGGGCCTACAGTGGCAAAACGAATATCTTCAAATAAAAACTACACAGAAGCATTCTGCGAAACATCTTTCTGTTCTGTGCACTCAACTAACAGAGTTGAAACATACGGTTGATTGGGCAGTTCTGAAACACTCTTTCTGTAGAAACTGCAAGTGGACATTCGTAGAGCAAAGTGGCATATAGTGGAAAAAGGAGAATCTTCCAATAGAAACTACACAGCAGCATTCTGCGAAACTTCTTTCTGTTCTGTGCATTCAATTAACAGAGTTGAACCTTACTTTTGATTGAGCAGTTCTGAAACGCTCTTTCTGTAGAAACTGCAAGTGGACATTCGGAGCGCTAAGGGGACTAGAGTGGAAAAAGAATATCCTCAAACAAATACTACACAGAAGCATTCTGTGAAACTTCTTTCTCTTCTGTGCATTCAACTAACAGAGTTTAACCTTACATTTGATTGAGCTGTTCTGAAACACTCTTTCTGTAGTAACTGCAGCTGCAGAGTCAGAGCGCCAAGAGGCCTATGGTGGAAAAAGGAATATCTTCAAATAAAACTACCCAGAAGCATTCTGCGAAGCTTCTTTCTGTTCTGTGCATTCAAGTAACAGAGTTTAACTTTAATTTTGATTGAGCTGTTCTGAAACACTCTTTCTGTAGAAACTGAAAATGGACCTTCCAAGCGCTATGTGGGCTATAGTGGAAAAAGATGTATCTTCAAATTAAAACTACACAGAAGCATTGTGCAAAACTTCTTTATGTTCTGTACATTCAAGTAAACGAGTTAAAGCTTACTTTTGATTGAGCAGTTCTGAAACATTCTTTCTGTAGAAACTGCAAGTGGATATTCGGACCCCTAAGGGGCCAACAGTGGAAAAAGGAATATCTTCAAATAAAAACTACACAGAAGCATTGTGCGAATCTACTTTCTGTTCTGTGCACTCAACTAACAGAATTGAAGCATACTGTCGATTGAGCAGTTCTGAAACATTCTTTCTGTAGAAATTGCAAGTGGACATTCAGAGAGCTAACGGGCCTACAGTGGAAAAAGGAATATCTTCAAGTAAAAACTACACAGAAGCATTCTGAGAAACTTCTTTCTGTTCTGTGCATTCAAATTACAGAGTTTAACCTTACTTTTGATTGAGCTGTTCTGAAACACTCTTTCTGTAGTAACTGCAATTGGAGATTCCGCGCACTAAGGGGCATATAGTGGAAAAAGGAATATCTTCAAACAAAACTACACAGAAGCACTCTGAGAAACTTCCTTCTGTTCTGTGCATTCAACTAACAGTGTTTAACATTAATTTTGATTGAGCTGTTCTGAAACACTCTTTCTGTAGAAACTGCAAGTGGACATACGGAGCGCTAAGGGGCTTAGAGTGGAAAAAGGGATATCTTCAAATAAAAACTACACAGAAGCATTGTGCAAAACTTCTTTATGTTCTGTACATTCAACTAAAGGAGTTAAAGCTTACTTTTGATTGAGCATTTCTGAAACATTCTTTCTGTAGAAACTGCAAGTGGACATTCGGAGCGCTAAGGGGGCTATAGTGGAAAAAGGATCATCTTCAAATAAAAACTAGACGGAAGCATTGTGCGAAACTACTTTCTGTTCTGTGCATTCAGCTAACAGAGTTGAAACCTACTTTTGATTGAGGAGTTCTGACACATTCTTTCTGTAGAAACTACAACTGGACATTCAGAGAGCTAAGGAGCCTACAGTGGCAAAAGGAATATCTTCAAATAAAAACTACACAAAAGCATTCTACGAAACTTCCTTCTGTTCTGAGCACTCAACTTACACATTTGAAACATACTGTTGACTGAGCAGTTCTGAAACACTCTTTCTGTAGAAACTGCAAGTGGACATTCGTAGAGCCAAGGGGCATATAGGGGAAAAAGGAGAATCCTACAATAAAACTACACAGCAGCATTCTGCGAAACTTCTTTCTGTTCTGTGCATTCAATTAACAGAGTTGAACCTTACTTTTGATTGAGCAGTTCTGATACGCTCTTTCTGTAGAAACTGCAAGTGGACATTCGGAGCGCTAAGGGGACAATAGTGGAAAAAGGAATATCTTCAAATAAAAACTACACAGAAACATTGTGCGAAACCACTTTCTGTTCTGTGCACTCAACTAACAGAGTTGAAGCATACTGTCTATTGAGCAGTTCTGAAACACTCTTTCTGTAGAAACTGCAAGTGGACATTCAGAGAGCTAACGGGCCTACAGTGGAAAAAGGAATATCTTCAAGTAAAAACTAGCAGAAGCATTCTGCGAAACTACTTTCTGTTCTGTGCATTCAAATAACAGAGTTTAACCTTACTTTTGATTGAGCTGTTCTGAAACACTCTTTCTGTAGTAACTGCAATTGGAGATTCGGAGCACTAAGGGGCATATAGTGGAAAAAGGAATATCTTCAAACAAAACTACCCAGAAGCAGTCTGCGAAACTTCTTTCTGTTCTGTGCATTCAACTAACAGTGTTTAACATTAATTTTGATTGAGCTGTTCTGAAACACTCTTTCTGTAGAAACTGCAAGAGGACATACGGAGCGCTAAGGGGACTGTAGAGGAAAAAGTGATATCTTCAAACACAAACTACACAGAAGCATTGTGCCAAATTACTTTCTGTTCTGTGCATTCAACTAAGAGCGTTGAACACTACTTTTGATTGAGCAGTTCTGAAACTATCTTTCTGTAGAAAGTGCAAGTTGACATTCGGAGCATTAAGGGGCCTGTTCTGGAGAAAGTAACATCTTCAAATAAAAAGTATACAGAAGCATTCTGCGAAACTTCTTTCTGTTCTGCGCATTCAACTAACCGAGTTGAAGTTTAGTTTTGGGTCAGCAGCTCTGAAACACTCTTTCTGTAGAAACTGCAAGTGGACATTCCTAGCGCTAAGGGGCCTATAGTGGAAAAAGGAATATCCTCAAATAAAAACTACACAGAATCATTCTGTGAAAATTCGTTCTGTTCTGTGCATTCAACTAACAGGGTTTATCCTTAATTTTGATTGAGCTGTTCTGAAACACTCTTTCTGTAGAAACGGCAAGTGGACATTCCGAGCGCTAAGTGGCCTATAGTGGAAAAAGTTATATCTACAAATTAAAACTACACAGAAGCATTGTGCAAAACTTCTTTATGTTCTGTACATTCAACTAAAGGAGTTAAAGCTTACTTTTGATTTAGCAGTTCGGAAACATTCTTTCTGTAGAAACTGCAAGTGGACATTCAGAGCGCTAAGGGGGCTACAGTGGAAAAAGGAACAACTTCAAATAAAAATTAGACGGAAGCATTGTGCGAAACTACTTTCTGTTCTGTGCATTCAACTAACAGAGTTGAAACCTACTTTTGATTGAGGAGTTCTGAAACATTCTTTCTGTAGAAATTACAAGTGGACATTCAGAGAGCTAAGGGGGCTCTAGTGGAAAAAGGAACATCTTCAAATAAAAACTAGACGGAAGCATTGTGGTAAACTACTTTTCTGTTCTGTGCATTCAACTAACAGAGTTGAAACCTACTTTTGATTGAGCAGTTCTGAAACATTCTTTCTGTAGAAACTACAAGTGGACATTCAGAGAGCAAAGGGGCCTACAGTGGAAAAAGGAATGTCTTCAAGTAAAAACTACACAGAAGCATTCTGCAAAACTTCTTTCTGTTCTGTACATTTAAATAACAGAGTTTAACCTTACTTTTGATTGAGCTGTTCTGAAACACTCTTTCTGTAGTAACTGCAATTGGAGATTCGGAGCACTAAGGGGCATATAGTGGTAAAAGGAATATCTTCAAACAAAACTACACAGAAGCAGTCTGCGAAACTTCTTCCTGTTCTGTGCATTCAACTAACAGTGTTTAACATTAATTTTGATTGAGATGTTCTGAAACAATTTTTTTGTAGAAACTGCAACTGGACATAGGGAGCGCTAAGTGGCCTATAGTGGAAAAAGGGATATCTTCATATAAAACTACACAGAAGCATTGTGCCAAATTACTTTCTCTTCTGTGCATTCAACTAAGAGCGTTGAACACTACTTTTGATTGAGCAGTTCTGAATCTCTCTTTCTGTAGAAAGTGCAACTCGACATTCGGAGCACTAAGGGGTCTGTACTGGAAAAAGGAACATCTTCAAATAAAAAGTAAACAGAACTATTCTGCGAAACTTCTTTCTGTTCTGTCCATTCAACTAACGGAGTTGAAGTTTACCTTTGATTCAGCAGCTCAGAAACACTCTTTCTGTAGAAACTGCAAGTGGACATTCCGAGATCTAACGGGCCTACAGTGGAAAAAGGAATATCTTCAAGTAAAAATTACACAGAAGCATTCTGCGAAACTTCTTTCTGTTCTGTGTATTCAAATTACAGATTTTAACCTTACATTTGATTGAGCTGTTCTGAAACACTCTTTCTGTAGTAACTGCAAATGGAGATTCAGAGCACTAAGGGGCATATAGTGGAAAAAGGAATATCTTCAAACAAAACTACACAGAAGCAGTCTGCGAAACTTCTTTATGTTCTATGCATTCAACTAACAGTGTTTAACATTAATTTTGATTGAGATGTTCTGAAACACTCTTTCTGTAGAAACTGCAAGTGGACATACGGAGCGCTAAGGGGCCTATAGTGGAAAAATGATATCTTCAAATAATAACTACACAGAAGTATTGTGTCAAATTACTTTCTGTTCTGTGCATTCAACTAAGAGCGTTGAACACTACTTTTGATTGAGCAGTTCTGAAACTCTCTTTCTGTAGAAAGTGCAAGTCGACATTCGGAGCACTAAGGGGCCTGTACTGGATTAAGTAACATCTTCAAATAAAAAGTAAACAGAAGCATTCTGCGAAACTTCTTTCTGTGCTGTGCATTCAACTAACGGAGTTGAAGTTTACTTTGAGTCAGCAGGTCGGAAACCA
Source organism: Symphalangus syndactylus (assembly GCF_028878055.3). Lineage (NCBI taxonomy): Eukaryota > Metazoa > Chordata > Mammalia > Primates > Hylobatidae > Symphalangus > Symphalangus syndactylus. The sequence goes on from NC_072440.2 coordinate 51,501,715, forward strand.
TCTTTCTGTAGAAAGTGCAAGTGGACATTCCTAGCGCTATGGGGCCTATAGTGGAAACAGGAATATCCTCAAATAAAAACTACACAGAATCATTCTGTGAAACTTCTTTATGTTCTGTGCATTGAACTAACAGAATTTATCCTTAGTTTTGATTGAGCTGTTCTGAAACACTCTTTCTGTAGAAACTGCAAGTGGACATTCCGAGCGCTAAATGGCCTACAGTGGAAAAAGATATATCTAGAAATTAAAACTACACAGAAGCATTGTGAAAAACTTCTCTATGTTCCGTACATTCAACTAAAGGGGTTAAAGCTTACTTTTGATTTAGCAGTTCGAAAACATTCTTTCTGTAGAAACTGCCAGTGGACATTCGGAGCGCTAAGGGGGCTATAGTGGAAAAAGGAACATCTTCAAATAAAAACTACACGGAAGCATTTTGCGAAGATACTTTCTGTTCTGTGCGTTCAACTAACCGATTTGAAACCTACTTTTGATTGAGCAGTTCTGAAACATTCTTTCTGTAGAAACTACAAGTGGACATTCAGAGAGCTAAGGGGCCTACAGTGGCAAAACGAATATCTTCAAATAAAAACTACACAGAAGCATTCTGCGAAACATCTTTCTGTTCTGTGCACTCAACTAACAGAGTTGAAACATACGGTTGATTGGGCAGTTCTGAAACACTCTTTCTGTAGAAACTGCAAGTGGACATTCGTAGAGCAAAGTGGCATATAGTGGAAAAAGGAGAATCTTCCAATAGAAACTACACAGCAGCATTCTGCGAAACTTCTTTCTGTTCTGTGCATTCAATTAACAGAGTTGAACCTTACTTTTGATTGAGCAGTTCTGAAACGCTCTTTCTGTAGAAACTGCAAGTGGACATTCGGAGCGCTAAGGGGACTAGAGTGGAAAAAGAATATCCTCAAACAAATACTACACAGAAGCATTCTGTGAAACTTCTTTCTCTTCTGTGCATTCAACTAACAGAGTTTAACCTTACATTTGATTGAGCTGTTCTGAAACACTCTTTCTGTAGTAACTGCAGCTGCAGAGTCAGAGCGCCAAGAGGCCTATGGTGGAAAAAGGAATATCTTCAAATAAAACTACCCAGAAGCATTCTGCGAAGCTTCTTTCTGTTCTGTGCATTCAAGTAACAGAGTTTAACTTTAATTTTGATTGAGCTGTTCTGAAACACTCTTTCTGTAGAAACTGAAAATGGACCTTCCAAGCGCTATGTGGGCTATAGTGGAAAAAGATGTATCTTCAAATTAAAACTACACAGAAGCATTGTGCAAAACTTCTTTATGTTCTGTACATTCAAGTAAACGAGTTAAAGCTTACTTTTGATTGAGCAGTTCTGAAACATTCTTTCTGTAGAAACTGCAAGTGGATATTCGGACCCCTAAGGGGCCAACAGTGGAAAAAGGAATATCTTCAAATAAAAACTACACAGAAGCATTGTGCGAATCTACTTTCTGTTCTGTGCACTCAACTAACAGAATTGAAGCATACTGTCGATTGAGCAGTTCTGAAACATTCTTTCTGTAGAAATTGCAAGTGGACATTCAGAGAGCTAACGGGCCTACAGTGGAAAAAGGAATATCTTCAAGTAAAAACTACACAGAAGCATTCTGAGAAACTTCTTTCTGTTCTGTGCATTCAAATTACAGAGTTTAACCTTACTTTTGATTGAGCTGTTCTGAAACACTCTTTCTGTAGTAACTGCAATTGGAGATTCCGCGCACTAAGGGGCATATAGTGGAAAAAGGAATATCTTCAAACAAAACTACACAGAAGCACTCTGAGAAACTTCCTTCTGTTCTGTGCATTCAACTAACAGTGTTTAACATTAATTTTGATTGAGCTGTTCTGAAACACTCTTTCTGTAGAAACTGCAAGTGGACATACGGAGCGCTAAGGGGCTTAGAGTGGAAAAAGGGATATCTTCAAATAAAAACTACACAGAAGCATTGTGCCAAATTACTTTCTGTTCTGTGCATTCAACTGAGAGCGTGGAACACTACTTTTGATTGAGCAGTTCTGAAACTCTCTTTCTGTAGAAAGTGCAAGTCGACATTCGGAGCACTACGGGGCCTGTACTGGAAAAAGTAACATCTTCAAATAAAAAGTAAACAGAAGCATTCTGCGAAACTTCTTTCTGTTCTGTGCATTCAACTAACGGAGTTGAAGTTTACCTTTGATTCAGCAGCTCTGAAACACTCTTTCAGTAGAAACTGCAAGTGGACATTCCTAGCGCTAAGGGGCCTATAGTGGAAAAAGGAATATCCTCAAATAAAAACTACACAGAATCATTCTGTGAAACTTCTTTCTGTTCTGTGCATTCAACAAACAGAGTTTAACTTTACATTTGATTGAGCTGTTCTGAAACACTCTTTCTGTAGTAACTGCAGCTGGAGAGTCAGAGCGCCAAGAGGCCGATAGTGGAAAAAGGAATATCTTCAAATAAAACTACACAGAAGCATTCCGCGAAGCTTCTTTCTGTTCTGTGCATTCAACTAACAGAGTTAACCTTAATTTTGATTGAGCTCTTCTGAAACACTCTTTCTGTAGAAACTGCAAGTGGACCTTCCGATCGCTAAGTGGCCTATAGTGGAAAAAGATGTATCTTCAAATTAAAACTACACAGAAGCATTGGACAAAACTTCTTTATGTTCTGTACATTCAAGTAAAGGAGTTAAAGCTTACTTTTGATTGAGCAGTTCTGAAACATTCTTTCTGTAGAAACTGCAAGTGGATATTCGGACCCCTAAGGGGCCAACAGTGGAAAAAGGAATATCTTCAAATAAAAACTACACAGAAGCATTGTGCGAAACTACTTTCTGTTCTGTGCACTCAACTAACAGAGTTGAAGCATACTATCGATTGAGCAGTTCTGAAACACTCTTTCTGTCGAAACTGCAAGTGGACATTCAGAGAGCTAACGGGCCTGCAGTGGAAAATGGAATATCTTCAAGTAAAAACTACACAGAAGCATTCTGCGAAACTTCTTGCTGTTCTGTGCATTCAAATAACAGAGTTTAACCTTACTTTTGATTGAGCTGTTCTGAAACACTCTTTCTGTAGTAACTGCAATTGGAGATTCCGAGCACTAAGGGGCATATAGTGGAAAAAGAAATATCTTCAAACAAAACTACACAGACGCAGTCTGCGAAACTTCTTTCTGTTCTGTGCATTCAACTAACAGTGTTCAACATTAATTTTGATTGAGCTGTTCTGAAACACTCTTTCTGTAGAAACTGCAAGTGGACATACGGAGCGCTAAGGGGCTTATAGTGGAAAAAGGGATATCTTCAAATAAAAACTACACAGAAGCATTGTGCCAAATTACTTTCTGTTCTGTGCATTCAACTGAGAGCGTTGAACACTACTTTTGATTGAGCAGTTCTGAAACTCTCTTTCTGTAGAAAGTGCAGGTCGACATTCGGAGCACTACGGGGCCTGTACTGGAAAAAGTAACATCTTCAAATAAAAAGTAAACAGAAGCATTCTGCGAAACTTCTTTCTGTTCTGTGCATTCAACTAACGGAGTTGAAGTTTACCTTTGATTCAGCAGCTCTGAAACAGTCTTTCTGTAGAAACTGCAAGTGGACATTCCTAGCGCTAAGGGGCCTATAGTGGAAAAAGGAATATCCTCAAATAAAAACTACACAGAATCATTCTGTGAAACTTCTTTCTGTTCTGTGCATTCAACTAACAGAGTTTAACCTTACATTTGTTTGAGCTGTTCTGAAACACTCTTTCTGTAGTAACTGCAGCTGGAGAGTCAGAGCGCCAAGAGGCCGATAGTGGAAAAAGGAATATCTTCAAATAAAACTACACAGAAGCATTCCGCGAAGCTTCTTTCTGTTCTGTGCATTCAACTAACAGAGTTAACCTTAATTTTGATTGAGCTCTTCTGAAACACTCTTTCTGTAGAAACTGCAAGTGGACCTTCCGAGCGCTAAGTGGCCTATAGTGGAAAAAGATGTATCTTCAAATTAAAACTACACAGAAGCATTGGGCAAAACTTCTTTATGTTCTGTACATTCAAGTAAAGGAGTTAAAGCTTCCTTTTGATTGAGCAGTTCTGAAACATTCTTTCTGTAGAAACTGCAAGTGGATATTCGGACCCCTAAGGGGCCAACAGTGGAAAAAGGAATATCTTCAAATAAAAACTACACAGAAGCATTGTGCGAAACTACTTTCTGTTCTGTGCACTCAACTAACAGAGTTGAAGCATACTGTCGATTGAGCAGTTCTGAAACACTCTTTCTGTCGAAACTGCAAGTGGACATTCAGAGAGCTAACGGGCCTGCAGTGGAAAATGGAATATCTTCAAGTAAAAACTACACAGAAGCATTCTGCGAAACTTCTTTCTGTTCTGTGCATTCAAATAACAGAGTTTAACCTTACTTTTGATTGAGCTGTTCTGAAACATTCTTTCTGTAGTAACTGCAATTGGAGATTTGGAGCACTAAGGGGCATATAGTGGAAAAAGGAATATCTTCAAACAAAACTACACAGAAGCAGTCTGCGAAACTTCTTTCTGTTCTGTGCATTCAACTAACAGTGTTTAACATTAATTTTGATTGAGCTGTTCTGAAACTCTCTTTCTGTAGGGACTGCAAGTGGACATACGGAGCGCTAGGGGGCCTATAGTGGAAAATGGGATATCTTCAAATAAAAACTACACAGAAGCATTGTGCCAAATTACTTTCTGTTCTGTGCATTCAACTAAGAGCGTTGAACACTACATTTGATTGAGCAGTTCTGAAACTCTCTTTCTGTAGAAAGTGCATGTCGACATTCGGAGCACTAAGGGGCCTGTACTGGAAAAAGTAACATCCTGAAATAAAAAGTAAACAGAAGCATTCTGCAAAACTTCTTTCTGTCCTGTGCATTCAACTAATAGAGTTCAACCTTACTTTTGATTGGGCAGTTCATTAACACTCTTTCTGTAGAAACTGAAATTGGACATTCGGAGTGCTAAGGGGCCTAAAGTGGAAAAAGGAGTATCTTCAAATGAAAACTACACAGAAGCATTCTGCGAAACTACTTTCTGTTCTGTGCATTTAACTAACAGAATGGAATATTACTTTTGATTGAGCAGTTCTGAAACACTCTTTCTGTAGAAAGTGCAAGTGGACATTCAGAGCGCTAATGGGCGTAAAGTGGAAAAATGAATACCTTCAAATAAAAACTACACAGAAGCATTCTGCGAAACTACTTTCTGTTCTGTGCATTGAACTGACAGAGTTGAACCTAACTATTGATAGAGCAGTTCTGAAACACTCTTTCTGTAGAAACCGCAAGTGGACATTCTGAGCGCTATGGGGTCTACAGTGGAAAAAGGAATAACTTCAAATAAAAACTACACCGAAGTATTCTGCGAAAATGCTTTCTGTTCTGTGCATTCAACTAACAGATCTGAAGCTGACTTTTGATTGAGCAGTTCTGAAAAACTCTTTCTGTAGAAACTGTAACTAGACGTTCGGAGAGCTAAATGGCCTATATGGAAAAAGGAATATCATCAAATAAAAACTGCACAGAAGCATTGTGCGAAACATCTTTCTGTTCTGTTCATTCAACTAACAGAGTTGAACCTTACTTTTGATTGAGCAGTTCTGAAACATTCTTTCTGTAGAAACTGCAAGTGGACTTTCGGAGCGCTGAGGGGCCTATAGTGGAAAAAGTACTATCTTCAAATAAAAACTACACAGAAGCATTCTGCGAATCTTTTTCTGTTCTGTGCATTTAACTAACAGAGTTGAACCTAACTTGATAGAGCAGTTCTGAAACACTCTTTCTGTAGAAACTGCAATTGGACATTCTGCGGGCTAAGGGGCCTACAGTGGGAAAAGGAATATCTTCAACTAAATCTACAACGAAGTATTCTCCGAAAGTTCTTTCTGTTCTGTGCATTCAACTAACGGAGTTGAACATTACTTTTGTTTGGGCAGTTCTGAAACACTCCTTCTGTAGAAAATGCAAGTAGTCATTCGGAGCACTAAGGGTCCTGTACTGGAAAAAGTAACTTCTTCAAATAAAAAGTACACAGAAGCATTCTGCAGAACTTCTTTATGTTCTTTTCATTCAACTAATGGAGTTGAACCTTACTTTTGATTGAGCAGTTCTGAAACACTCTTTCTGTAGAAACTGCAAGTGGTCATACCGAGCGCTATGGGGCCTACAGTGGAAAAAGGAATAACTTCAAACAAAAACTATACCAAAGTATTCTGCGAAACTACGTTCTGTTCTGTGCATTCAACTAACAGAATTGAAGCTTACTTTTGATTGAGCAGTTCTGAAAAAGTCTTTCTGTAGAAACTGTAAGTAGATATTCGGAGCACTAAGGGGCCTATTGTGGAAAAAGAAATATCTTCAAATAAAAACTACACAGAAGTATTCTGTGAAACTACTTTCTGTTTTGTGCATTCCCCTAACAGAATTGAAACTTACTTTTGATTGAGCAGTTCTGAAACACTCTGTCTGTAGAAACTGCAGGTGGAGATTTGGACTGCTAAGGGGCCTAAAGTGGAAAAAGGAATATCTTCAAATAAAAACTACATAGAAGAATTATGTGAAACCACTTACTGTTCTATGCATTCAACTAACAGACTTGAAGCTTACTTTTGATTGAGCAGTTCTGAAACACTCTTTGTGTAGAAAATGCAAGTGGACTTTCGGAGCGCTAAGGGGCCTACACTAAAAAAAGGATCATCTTCAAATAAAAACTGCACAGAAGCATTCTGTGAAACTACTTTCTGTTTTTTGCATTCAACTAACTGAGTTGAAGCTTACTTTTGATTGAGCTGTTCTGAAACACTCTTTGTATAGATAATGCAAGTATACATTCAGAGCGCTAAGGGGCCTGTACTGGAGAAAGGAATATCTTCAAATAAAAACTACAGAGAAGCATTCTCCGAAATTACTTTCTGTTCTTTGCATAAAACTAACAGAGTTGAAGCTTACTTTTTATTGACCAGTTCTGAAACACTCTTTCTGTAAAATATGCAAGAGGACATTCGGAGCGCTAAGGGGCATGTAATGGAAAAGGGAACATCTTCAAACAAAAACTACACAGAAGCATTCTGCGAAACATCTTTCTGTTCTGTGCATTCAACTAACGGAGTTGAAGCTTACTTTTGATTGAGCTGTTCTGAAACACTCTTTGTATAGATAATGCAAGTATACATTCAGAGCGCTAAGGGGCCTGTACTGGAGAAAGGAATATCTTCAAATAAAAACTACAGAGAAGCATTCTCCGAAATTACTTTCTGTTCTTTGCATAAAACTAACAGAGTTGAAGCTTACTTTTTATTGACCAGTTCTGAAACACTCTTTCTGTAAAATATGCAGGTGGACATTCGGAGCGCTAAGGGGCATGTAATGGAAAAGGGAACATCTTCAAACAAAAACTACACAGAAGCATTCTGCGAAACATCTTTCTGTTCTGTGCATTCAACTAACGGAGTTGAACCTTACTTTTGATTGAGCAGTTCTGAAACACTCTTTCTGCAGAAAGTGTAACTAGATATTCGGATCGCTAAGGGACCTATAGTGAAAAAAGAAATATCTTCAAATAAAAAGTACACAGAAGCGTTCTGCGAAACTACTTTCTGTTCTGTGCATTCAACTAACAGAGTTGAACCTTACTTTTGATTGTGCAGTTCTGAAACACTCTTTCTGTAGAAACTGCAGGTGGAGATTCGGAGTGCTAAGAAGCCTATAGTGGAAAAAGGTATATATTCTAATAAAAACTACATAGAAGCATTCTGTGAAACTACTTTCTGTTCTTTAAATTCAACTAACAGAGTCGAAGCTTATTTTTCATTGAGCAGTTCTGAAACACTCTTTCCATAGAAAATGCAAGTGGACATTCGGAGCGCTAAGGGGCCTGTACTGAAAAAAGGAACTTCTTCAAATAAAAAGTAACAAGAAGCCTTCTGCGTATCTTCTTTCTGTTCTGTGTATTCAACTAATAGAGGTGAAACTTAATTTTGAATGAGCCGTTCTGAAACACACTTTCTGTAGAAACTGCAAGTGGACATTTGGTATGCTAAGGATCCTATAGAGGAAAAAGGAATATCTTCAAATAAAAACTACACAGAAGCATTCTGCGAAAATTCTTTCTGTTCTGTGCATTCAACTAAGTGAGTTTCACCTTACTTTTGATTGATCTGTTCTGAAACACTCTTTCTGTAGAAACTGCAAGTGGATATTCCAAGCGCTAAGGGGCCTATAGTGGAAAGAGTAATATTTTAAAATCAAAACTATACAGAAGCATTCTGTGAAACTACTTTCTGTTCTGTGCATTCAACTAACAGAGTTGAACCTTACTTTTGATTGAGCAGTTCTGAAACACTCTTTCTGTAGAAACTGCAAGTGGATATTCGGAGCGCTAAGGGGCCTAAAGTGGAAAAAGGAATACCTTCAAATAAAAACTACACAGAAGCATTCTGCGAAACTACTTTCTGTTCTGTGCATTGAACTGACAGAATTGAACCTAACTTTTGATAGAGCAGTTCTGAAACACTCTTCTGTAGAAACTGCAAGTGGATACTCCGAGCGCTGTGAGGTCTACAGTGGAAAAAGTAATAAGTTCAACTAAAAACTACACCGAAGTATTCTGCGAAACTTCTTCCTGTTCTGTGCATTCAACTAACAGAGCTGAAGCTTACTTTTGATTGAGCAGTTCTGAAAAACTCTTTCTGTAGAAACTGCAACTAGACATTTGGAGCGCTAAGGGGCCTACGGTGGAAAAAGAAATATCTTCAAATAAAAACTACACAGAAGCATTCTGCGAAACATCTTTCTGTTCTGTATATTCAACTAAAAGAATTGAACCTTACTTTTGATGGCGCAGTTCTGAAACACTCTTTCTGTAGAAACTGCAGGTTTATATTCGGAGCGCTAAGAGGCCTATAGTGGAACAAAGAATATCTTCAAATAAAAACTACACAGAAGCATTCTACGAAACTTCTTTCTGTTCTGTGCATTCAACTAACAGAGTTGAACCTAACATTTGATTGAGCAGTTCTGAAACACTCTTTCTGCAGAAAGTGTAACTAGACTTTCGGAGCGCTAAGGAGCCTATAGTGGAAAAAGTAATATCTTCAAATAAACTACACAGAACCATTCTGCGAAACTTCTTTCTGTTCTGTCCATTCAACTAACAGAGTTGAAACTTACTTTTGATTGAGCAGTTCTGAAACACTCTTCTTGTAGAAAGTGCAGGTGGATATTCGGAGCGCTAAGAGGCCTATAGTGGAAAAAGATATATCTTCTAATACTAACTACACAGAAGCATTCTGTGAAACTGCTTTCTGTTCTTTGTATTCAACTAACCGAGATGAAGCTTAGTTTAGATTGAGCATTTCTGAGACACTCTTACTGTAGAAAATGCAAGTGGACATTCGGAGCGCTAAGGGGTCTTTAGTGGAAAAAGTGACTTCTTCAAATAAAAAGTACCCAGAAGCATTATGCAAAACTTCTTTCTGTTCTGTGCATTCAACTAATAGAGTTGAAGCTTACTTTTGATTGAGCAGTTCTGAAACACTCTTTCTGTAGAAGCTGCAAGTGGACATTCGGTGCGCTAAGGGGCCTATAGTGAAAAAAGGAGTATCTTCAAATAAAAACTACACAGAAGCATTCTGTGAAACATCTTTCTGTTCCTTGGATTCAACTAACAGAGTTATACCTTACTTTTGATTGAGCAGCTCTGAAACACTCTTTCTGTAGAAAATGCAAGTGGACATTCGGAGCGCTAAGGGGCGTATACAAGAAAAAGTAACATCTTCAAATAAAAACTACACAGATGCATTCTGCGAAACTTCTTTCTGGTCTGTGCATTCAACTAACAGAGTTGAACCTTACTTTTGATTGAGCAGTTCTGAAACACTCTTTCTGTAGAAACTGCAGTTGGAGATTCGGAGCACTAAGAGGCCTATAGTTGAAAAATGTATATCTGCTAATAAAAACTACACAGAGGCATTCTGTGAAACTACTTTCTGTTTTTTGCATTCAACTAACAGAGTTGAAGCTAACTTTTTATTGAGCTGTTCTGAAACACTCTTTCTATAGATAATGCAAGTATACACTCAGAGCGCTAAGGGGCCTGTACTGGAAAAAGTAACTTCTTCAAATAAAAAGTACACAGAAGAATTCTACGAAACGTCTTTCTGTTCTGTGCATTCAACTCACAGAGTTGAAGCTTACATTTGATTGAGCAGTTCTGAAAAACTCTTTCTGTAGAAAATGCAAGTGGACATTCGGAGCGCTAAGGGGCCTATACTGGAAAAAGGAACTTCTTCAAATAAAAACTACACAGAAGCATTCTGCGAAACCTCTTTCTGTTCTGAGCATTCAACTAAAAGGGTTGAGCCTTACTTTTGATTGAGCAGTTCTGAAACACTCTTTCTGTAGTAACTGCAAGTGGACATTCGGAGCGCTGAGGGGCCAGTAGTGGAAAAAGGACTATCTTCAAATAAAATCTACACAGAAGCATTCTGAGAATATTTTTCTGTTCTTTGCATTTAACTAACGTAGTTGGACCTAACTTTATATAGAGTAGTTCCGAAACACTCTTTCTGTAGAAACTGCAACTGGACATTCCGTGCGCTAAGGGGCCTACAGTGGAAAAAGGAATAACTTCATCTAAAACTACACCGAAGTATTCTGCGAAACTTCTTTCTGTTCTGTGCATTCAACTAACAGAGTTGAATATTTCTTTTGATTGAGCAGTTCTGAAACACTCTTTCTGTAGAAAATGCAAGTAGACATTCGGAGCGCTACGGGTCCTGTACTGGAAAAAGTAACTTCTTCAAATAAAAAGTACAGAGAAGCATTCTGCAAAACTTCTTTCTTTCTTTGCATTCAACTAATGGAGTTGAACCTTACCCTTGATTGAACAGTTCTGAAACACTCTTTCTGTAGAAACTGCAATTGGACATTCCGAGCGCTATGGGGCCTACAGTGGAAAAAAGGAATAACTTCAAATAAAAACTACACCGAAGTATTCTGCGAAACTACGTTCTGTTCTGTGCATTCAACTAACAGAATTGAAGCTTAGCTTAATTGAGCAGTTCTGAAAAACTCTTTCTTTAGAAACTGTATGTAGATATTCGGAGCGCTAAGGGGCCTATAGTGGAAAAAGTAATATCTTCAAATAAAAGCTACACAGAAGCATTCTGTGAAACTACTTTCTGTTTTGTGCATTCCACTAACAGAGTTGAAACTTACTTTTGATTGAGCAGTTCTGAAACACTCTTTCTGTAGAAACTGCAGGTGGAGATTCGGAGCGCTAAGAGGCCTAAAGTGGAAAAAGGAATATCTTCAAATAAAAACTACACAGAAGCATTATGTGAAACCACTAACTGTTCTTTGCATTCAACTAACAGACTTGAAGCTTACTTTTGATTGAGCAGTTCTGAAACTCTCTTTCTGTAGAAAATGCAAGTGGACATTCGGAGCGCTAAGGGACCTACACTAGAAAAAGGATCATCTTCAAATAAAAACTGCACAGAAGCATTCTGTGAAACTTCTTTAGGTTCTGTTCATTCAACTAACAGAGTTGAACCTTACTTTTGATTGAGCAGTTGTGAAACACTCTTTCTGTAGAAACTGTATCTAGACATTCAGAGCGCTAAGGGGCCTATAGTGGAAAAAGGAATATCTGCAAATAAAAACTACACAGAAGCATTCTCTGAAATTACTTTGTGTTCTTTGCATAAAACTAACAGAGTTGAAGCTTACTTTTTATTGACCAGTTCTGAAACACTCTTTCTGTAAAAAATGCAAGTGGACATTCGGAGCGCTAAGGGGCATATAATGGAAAAAGGAACATCTTCAAACAAAAACTACACAGAAGCATTCTGCTAAACATCTTTCTGTTCTGTGCATTCAACTAACAGAGTTGAACCTTACTTTGGATTGAGCAGTGCTGAAACACTCTTTCTGCAGAAACTGTAACTAGATATTCGGATCGCTAAGGGGCCTTTAGTGAAAAAAGTAATATCTTCAAATACAAAGTACACAGAAGCGTTCTACGAAACTACTTTCTGTTCTGTGCATTCAACTAACAGAGTTGAACCTTACTTTTGATTGAGCAGTTCTGCAACACTCTTTCTGTAGAAACTGCAGGTGGAGATTCAGAGCGCTAAGGAGCCTATAGTGGAAAAAGGTATATATTCTAATAAAAACTACATAGAAGCATTCTGTGAAACTACTTTCTGTTCTTTGCATTCAACTAACAGAGTTGAAGCTTATTTTTCATTGAGCAGTTCTGAAACTCTCTTTCTGTAGAAAATGCAAGTGGACATTTGGAGCGCTAAGGGGCCTGTACTGGAAAAAGTATCTTCTTCAAATAAAAAGTACACAGAAACATTCTGCGTAACTTCTTTCTGTTCTGTGCATTCAACTAATAGATTGGAACCTTACCTTTGAATGAGCCGTTCTGAAACACACTTTCTGTAGAAACTGCAAGTGGACATTTGGTACACTAAGGTTCCTATAGTGGAAAAAGGAATATCTTCAAATAAAAACTACACAGAAGCATTCTGCGAAACCTCTTTGTGTTCTGTGCATTCAACTAAGAGAGTTCAACCTTACTTTTGATTGAGCAGTTCTGAAACACTCTTTCTGTAGAAACTGCAAGTGGACATTCAGAGCGCTAAGGGTCCTAAAGTGGAAAAAGGAATACCTTCAAATAAAAACTACACAGAAGCATTCTGCGAAACTACTTTCTGTTCTGTGCATGGAACTGACAGAGTTGAACCTAACTTCTGATAGAGCAGTTCTGAAACACTCTTTCTGTAGAAACTGCAAGTCGACATTCCGAGCGCTATGGGGTCTACAGTGGAAAAAGGAATAACTTCAAATAAAAACTACACCGAAGTATTCTGCGAAACTTCTTTCTGTTCTGTGCATTCAACTAACAGATCTGAAGCTGACTTTTGATTGAGCAGTTCTGAAAAACTCTTTCTGTAGAAACTGTACCTAGACAATCGGAGATCTAAAGGGCCTATAGTGGAAAAAGGAATATCTTCAAATAAAAACTACACAGAAGCATTCCATGAAACTTCTTTCTGTTCTGTGCATTGAACTCACAGAGTTGAACCTTACTTTTGATTGAGCAGTTCTGAAACACTCTTTCTGTAGAAACTGCAAGTGGACATTCGGAGTGCTAAGAGGCCTATAGTGGAAAAAGGAATATCTTCAAATAAAAATTACAGAGAAGCATTCTGTGAAACTACTTTGTGTTCTTTGCATTCAACTAACAGAGTTGTAGCTTACATTTGATGGAGTAGTACTGAAAACTCTTTCTGTAGAAAATGCAAGTGGACATTCCGAGCGCTATGGGGCGTACACTGGAAAAAGGAACATCTTCAAATAAAAACTGCACAGAAGCATTGTGCGAAACATCTTTCTGTTCTGTTCATTCAACTAACAGAGTTGAAACTTACTTTTGATTGATCAGTTCTGAAACATTCTTTCTGTAGAAACTGCAAGTGGACAATCGGAGCGCTGAGGCGCCTATAGTGGAAAAAGGACTATCTTCAAATAAAAACTACACAAAAGCATTCTGCGAATCTTTTTCTGTTCTGTGCATTTAACTAACAGAGTGGAACCTAACTTTTGATAGAGCAGTTCTGAAACACTCTTTCTGTAGAAAATGCAAGTGGACATTCCACGCGCTAAGGGGCCTACAGTGGAAAAAGGGATAACTTCAACTAAAACTACACCGAAGTATTCTCTGAAACTTCTTTCTGTTCTGTGCATTCAACTAACAGAGTTGAAACTTACTTTTGATTGAGCAGTTCTGAAACACTCTTTTTGTAGAAAGTGCAGGTGGAGATTCGGAGCGCTAAGAGGCCTATAGTGGAAAAAGATATATCTTCTAATAATAACTACACAGAAGCATTCTGTGAAACTGCTTTCTGTTCTTTGCATTCAACTAACAGAGTTGAAGCTTAGTTTAGATTGAGCATTTCTGAAACACTCTCACTGTAGAAAATGCAAGTGGACATTCGGAGCGTTAAGGGGCCTTTAGTGGAAAAAGTAACTTCTTCAAATAAAAATTACCCAGAAGCATTATGCAAAACTTCTTTCTGTTCTGTGTATTCAACTAATAGAGTTGAACCTTACTTTTGATTGAGCAGTTCTGAAACACTCTTTCTGTAGAAACTGCAAGTGGACATTTGGTGCGCTAAGGGGCCTATAGTGAAAAAAGGAGTATCTTCAAATAAAAACTACACAGAAGCATTCTGTGAAACATCTTTCTGTTCCTTGGATTCAACTAACAGAGTTGAAGCTTACTTTTGATTGAGCAGCTCTGAAACACTCTTTCTGTAGAAAATGCAAGTGGACATTCGGAGCGCTAAGGGGCCTATACTGGAAAAAGGAACATCTTCAAATAAAAACTACACAGAAGCATTCTGCGAAACTACTTTCAGTTCTGTGCATTCAACTAATAGAATTGAACATTACTTTTTATTGAACAGTTCTGAAACACTCTTTCTGTTGAAACTGCAAGTGGACATTCGGTGCACTAAGGGGCCTATAGTGGAAAACGAAATATCTTCAAATAAAAACTACACAGATGCGTTCTGCGAAACTTCTTTCTGGTCTGTGCATTCAACTAACAGAGTTGAACCTTACTTTTGATTGAGCAGTTCTGAAACACTCTTTCTGTAGAAACTGCAGTTGGAGATTCGGAGCGCTAAGAGGCCTATACTTGAAAAATGTATATCTGTTAATAATAACTACACAGAGGCATTCTGTGAAACTACTTTCTGTTTTTTGCATTCAACTAACAGAGTTGAAGCTTACTTTTGATTGAGCTGTTCTGAAACACTCTTTCCATAGATAATGCAAGTATACATTCAGAGCGCTAAGGGGCCTTTACTAGAAAAAGTAACTTCTTCAAATAAAAAGTACACAGAAGAATTCTACGAAACTTCTTTCTGTTCTGTGCATTCAACTCACAGAGTTGAAGCTTACATGTGATTGAGCAGTTCTGAAATACTCTTTCTGTAGAAACCGCAAGTGGACATTCGGAGCGCTGAGGGGCCTATAGTGGAAAAAGGACTATCTTCAAATAAAAACTACACAGAAGTATTCTGCGAATTTTTTTCTGTTCTGTGCATTTGACTAACATAGTTCAACCTAACTTTTTATAGAGTAGTTCCGAAACACTGTTTCTGTAGAAACTGCAAGTGGACATTCCGCGCGCTAAGGGGCCTACTGTGGAAAAAGGAATAACTTCATCTAAAACTACACCGAAGTATTCTGCGAAACTTCTTTCTGTTCTGTGCATTCAACTAGCAGAGTTGAACATTTCTTTTGATTGAGCAGTTCTGAAACACTCTTTCTGTGGAAACTGCAAGTGGTCATTCCGAGCGCTATGGGGCCTACAGTGGAAAAAGGAATAATTTCAAATAAAAACTACACCGAAGTATAATGCGAAACTACGTTCTGTTCTGTGCATTCAACTAAAAGAATTGAAGCTTACTTTTGTTTGAGCAGTTCTGAAAATGTCTTTCTGTAAAAACTGTAGGTAGATATTCGGAGCGCTAAGGATCCTATATCGGAAAAATTAATATCTTCAAATAAAAACTACACAGAAGCATTCTGTGAAACTACTTTCTGTTTTGTGCATTCCACTAACGGAGTTGAAACTTACTTTTGATTGAGCAGTTCTGAAACACTCTTTCTGTAGAAACTGCAGGTGGAGATTCGGAGCGCTAAGAGGCCTAAAGTGGAAAAAGGAATATCTTCAAATAAAAACTACACAGAAGAATTATGTGAAACCACTTACTGTTCTATGCATTCAACTAACAGAGTTGAAGCTTACTTTTGATTGAGCAGTTCTGAAACACTCTTTCTGTAAAAAATGCAAGTGGACATTCTGAGCGCTAAGGGGCCTACACTAGAAAAAGGATCATCTTCAAATAAAAACTGCACAGAAGCATTCTGTGAAACTTCTTTAGGTTCTGTTCATTCAACTAACAGAGTTGAACCTTACTTTTGATTGAGCAGTTGTGAAACACTCTTTCTGTAGAAACTGTATCTAGACATTCAGAGCGCTAAGGGGCCTATAGTGGAAAAAGGAATATCTGCAAATAAAAACTACACAGAAGCATTCTCTGAAATTACTTTGTGTTCTTTGCATAAAACTAACAGAGTTGAAGCTTACTTTTTATTGACCAGTTCTGAAACACTCTTTCTGTAAAAAATGCAAGTGGACATTCGGAGCGCTAAGGGGCATATAATGGAAAAAGGAACATCTTCAAACAAAAACTACACAGAAGCATTCTGCTAAACATCTTTCTGTTCTGTGCATTCAACTAACAGAGTTGAACCTTACTTTGGATTGAGCAGTGCTGAAACACTCTTTCTGCAGAAACTGTAACTAGATATTCGGATCGCTAAGGGGCCTTTAGTGAAAAAAGTAATATCTTCAAATACAAAGTACACAGAAGCGTTCTACGAAACTACTTTCTGTTCTGTGCATTCAACTAACAGAGTTGAACCTTACTTTTGATTGAGCAGTTCTGCAACACTCTTTCTGTAGAAACTGCAGGTGGAGATTCAGAGCGCTAAGGAGCCTATAGTGGAAAAAGGTATATATTCTAATAAAAACTACATAGAAGCATTCTGTGAAACTACTTTCTGTTCTTTGCATTCAACTAACAGAGTTGAAGCTTATTTTTCATTGAGCAGTTCTGAAACTCTCTTTCTGTAGAAAATGCAAGTGGACATTTGGAGCGCTAAGGGGCCTGTACTGGAAAAAGTATCTACTTCAAATAAAAAGTACACAGAAACATTCTGCATAACTTCTTTCTGTTCTGTGCATTCAACTAATAGATTGGAACCTTACCTTTGAATGAGCCGTTCTGAAACACACTTTCTGTAGAAACTGCAAGTGGACATTTGGTACACTAAGGTTCCTATAGTGGAAAAAGGAATATCTTCAAATAAAAACTACACAGAAGCATTCTGCGAAACTTCTTTGTGTTCTGTGCATTCAACTAAGAGAGTTCAACCTTACTTTTGATTGAGCTGTTCTGAAACACTCTTTCTGTAGAAACTGCAAGTGGATATTCCGAGCGGTAAGGGGCCTATAGTGGAAAAAGGAATATCTTCAAATGAAAACTACACAGAAGCATTCTACGAAACTACTTTCTGTTCTGTGCATTCAACTAACAGAGTTGAACATTACTTTTGATTGAGCAGTTCTGAAACACTCTTTCTGTAGAAACTGCAAGTGGACATTCAGAGCGCTAAGGGTCCTAAAGTGGAAAAAGGAATACCTTCAAATAAAAACTACACAGAAGCATTCTGCGAAACTTCTTTGTGTTCTGTGCATTCAACTAAGAGAGTTCAACCTTACTTTTGATTGAGCTGTTCTGAAACACTCTTTCTGTAGAAACTGCAAGTCGACATTCCGAGCGCTATGGGGTCTACAGTGGAAAAAGGAATAACTTCAAATAAAAACTACACCGAAGTATTCTGCGAAACTTCTTTCTGTTCTGTGCATTCAACTAACAGATCTGAAGCTGACTTTTGATTGAGCAGTTCTGAAAAACTCTTTCTGTAGAAACTGTACCTAGACAATCGGAGATCTAAAGGGCCTATAGTGGAAAAAGGAATATCTTCAAATAAAAACTACACAGAAGCATTCCATGAAACTTCTTTCTGTTCTGTGCATTGAACTCACAGAGTTGAACCTTACTTTTGATTGAGCAGTTCTGAAACACTCTTTCTGTAGAAACTGCAAGTGGACATTCGGAGTGCTAAGAGGCCTATAGTGGAAAAAGGAATATCTTCAAATAAAAATTACAGAGAAGCATTCTGTGAAACTACTTTGTGTTCTTTGCATTCAACTAACAGAGTTGTAGCTTACATTTGATGGAGTAGTACTGAAAACTCTTTCTGTAGAAAATGCAAGTGGACATTCCGAGCGCTATGGGGCGTACACTGGAAAAAGGAACATCTTCAAATAAAAACTGCACAGAAGCATTGTGCGAAACATCTTTCTGTTCTGTTCATTCAACTAACAGAGTTGAACCTTACTTTTGATTGATCAGTTCTGAAAC
This sequence comes from Symphalangus syndactylus, assembly GCF_028878055.3. NCBI lineage: Eukaryota > Metazoa > Chordata > Mammalia > Primates > Hylobatidae > Symphalangus > Symphalangus syndactylus. Next base: position 51,519,813 of record NC_072440.2, read on the forward strand.
ATTCTTTCTGTAGAAACTGCAAGTGGACAATCGGAGCGCTGAGGCGCCTATAGTGGAAAAAGGACTATCTTCAAATAAAAACTACACAAAAGCATTCTGCGAATCTTTTTCTGTTCTGTGCATTTAACTAACAGAGTGGAACCTAACTTTTGATAGAGCAGTTCTGAAACACTCTTTCTGTAGAAAATGCAAGTGGACATTCCACGCGCTAAGGGGCCTACAGTGGAAAAAGGGATAACTTCAACTAAAACTACACCGAAGTATTCTCTGAAACTTCTTTCTGTTCTGTGCATTCAACTAACAGAGTTGAAACTTACTTTTGATTGAGCAGTTCTGAAACACTCTTTTTGTAGAAAGTGCAGGTGGAGATTCGGAGCGCTAAGAGGCCTATAGTGGAAAAAGATATATCTTCTAATAATAACTACACAGAAGCATTCTGTGAAACTGCTTTCTGTTCTTTGCATTCAACTAACAGAGTTGAAGCTTAGTTTAGATTGAGCATTTCTGAAACACTCTCACTGTAGAAAATGCAAGTGGACATTCGGAGCGTTAAGGGGCCTTTAGTGGAAAAAGTAACTTCTTCAAATAAAAATTACCCAGAAGCATTATGCAAAACTTCTTTCTGTTCTGTGTATTCAACTAATAGAGTTGAACCTTACTTTTGATTGAGCAGTTCTGAAACACTCTTTCTGTAGAAACTGCAAGTGGACATTTGGTGCGCTAAGGGGCCTATAGTGAAAAAAGGAGTATCTTCAAATAAAAACTACACAGAAGCATTCTGTGAAACATCTTTCTGTTCCTTGGATTCAACTAACAGAGTTGAAGCTTACTTTTGATTGAGCAGCTCTGAAACACTCTTTCTGTAGAAAATGCAAGTGGACATTCGGAGCGCTAAGGGGCCTATACTGGAAAAAGGAACATCTTCAAATAAAAACTACACAGAAGCATTCTGCGAAACTACTTTCAGTTCTGTGCATTCAACTAATAGAATTGAACATTACTTTTTATTGAACAGTTCTGAAACACTCTTTCTGTTGAAACTGCAAGTGGACATTCGGTGCACTAAGGGGCCTATAGTGGAAAACGAAATATCTTCAAATAAAAACTACACAGATGCGTTCTGCGAAACTTCTTTCTGGTCTGTGCATTCAACTAACAGAGTTGAACCTTACTTTTGATTGAGCAGTTCTGAAACACTCTTTCTGTAGAAACTGCAGTTGGAGATTCGGAGCGCTAAGAGGCCTATACTTGAAAAATGTATATCTGTTAATAATAACTACACAGAGGCATTCTGTGAAACTACTTTCTGTTTTTTGCATTCAACTAACAGAGTTGAAGCTTACTTTTGATTGAGCTGTTCTGAAACACTCTTTCCATAGATAATGCAAGTATACATTCAGAGCGCTAAGGGGCCTTTACTAGAAAAAGTAACTTCTTCAAATAAAAAGTACACAGAAGAATTCTACGAAACTTCTTTCTGTTCTGTGCATTCAACTCACAGAGTTGAAGCTTACATGTGATTGAGCAGTTCTGAAATACTCTTTCTGTAGAAACCGCAAGTGGACATTCGGAGCGCTGAGGGGCCTATAGTGGAAAAAGGACTATCTTCAAATAAAAACTACACAGAAGTATTCTGCGAATTTTTTTCTGTTCTGTGCATTTGACTAACATAGTTCAACCTAACTTTTTATAGAGTAGTTCCGAAACACTGTTTCTGTAGAAACTGCAAGTGGACATTCCGCGCGCTAAGGGGCCTACTGTGGAAAAAGGAATAACTTCATCTAAAACTACACCGAAGTATTCTGCGAAACTTCTTTCTGTTCTGTGCATTCAACTAGCAGAGTTGAACATTTCTTTTGATTGAGCAGTTCTGAAACACTCTTTCTGTGGAAACTGCAAGTGGTCATTCCGAGCGCTATGGGGCCTACAGTGGAAAAAGGAATAATTTCAAATAAAAACTACACCGAAGTATAATGCGAAACTACGTTCTGTTCTGTGCATTCAACTAAAAGAATTGAAGCTTACTTTTGTTTGAGCAGTTCTGAAAATGTCTTTCTGTAAAAACTGTAGGTAGATATTCGGAGCGCTAAGGATCCTATATCGGAAAAATTAATATCTTCAAATAAAAACTACACAGAAGCATTCTGTGAAACTACTTTCTGTTTTGTGCATTCCACTAACGGAGTTGAAACTTACTTTTGATTGAGCAGTTCTGAAACACTCTTTCTGTAGAAACTGCAGGTGGAGATTCGGAGCGCTAAGAGGCCTAAAGTGGAAAAAGGAATATCTTCAAATAAAAACTACACAGAAGAATTATGTGAAACCACTTACTGTTCTATGCATTCAACTAACAGAGTTGAAGCTTACTTTTGATTGAGCAGTTCTGAAACACTCTTTCTGTAAAAAATGCAAGTGGACATTCTGAGCGCTAAGGGGCCTACACTAGAAAAAGGATCATCTTCAAATAAAAACTGCACAGAAGCATTCTGTGAAACTTCTTTAGGTTCTGTTCATTCAACTAACAGAGTTGAACCTTACTTTTGATTGAGCAGTTGTGAAACACTCTTTCTGTAGAAACTGTATCTAGACATTCAGAGCGCTAAGGGGCCTATAGTGGAAAAAGGAATATCTGCAAATAAAAACTACACAGAAGCATTCTCTGAAATTACTTTGTGTTCTTTGCATAAAACTAACAGAGTTGAAGCTTACTTTTTATTGACCAGTTCTGAAACACTCTTTCTGTAAAAAATGCAAGTGGACATTCGGAGCGCTAAGGGGCATATAATGGAAAAAGGAACATCTTCAAACAAAAACTACACAGAAGCATTCTGCTAAACATCTTTCTGTTCTGTGCATTCAACTAACAGAGTTGAACCTTACTTTGGATTGAGCAGTGCTGAAACACTCTTTCTGCAGAAACTGTAACTAGATATTCGGATCGCTAAGGGGCCTTTAGTGAAAAAAGTAATATCTTCAAATACAAAGTACACAGAAGCGTTCTACGAAACTACTTTCTGTTCTGTGCATTCAACTAACAGAGTTGAACCTTACTTTTGATTGAGCAGTTCTGCAACACTCTTTCTGTAGAAACTGCAGGTGGAGATTCAGAGCGCTAAGGAGCCTATAGTGGAAAAAGGTATATATTCTAATAAAAACTACATAGAAGCATTCTGTGAAACTACTTTCTGTTCTTTGCATTCAACTAACAGAGTTGAAGCTTATTTTTCATTGAGCAGTTCTGAAACTCTCTTTCTGTAGAAAATGCAAGTGGACATTTGGAGCGCTAAGGGGCCTGTACTGGAAAAAGTATCTACTTCAAATAAAAAGTACACAGAAACATTCTGCATAACTTCTTTCTGTTCTGTGCATTCAACTAATAGATTGGAACCTTACCTTTGAATGAGCCGTTCTGAAACACACTTTCTGTAGAAACTGCAAGTGGACATTTGGTACACTAAGGTTCCTATAGTGGAAAAAGGAATATCTTCAAATAAAAACTACACAGAAGCATTCTGCGAAACTTCTTTGTGTTCTGTGCATTCAACTAAGAGAGTTCAACCTTACTTTTGATTGAGCTGTTCTGAAACACTCTTTCTGTAGAAACTGCAAGTGGATATTCCGAGCGGTAAGGGGCCTATAGTGGAAAAAGGAATATCTTCAAATGAAAACTACACAGAAGCATTCTACGAAACTACTTTCTGTTCTGTGCATTCAACTAACAGAGTTGAACATTACTTTTGATTGAGCAGTTCTGAAACACTCTTTCTGTAGAAACTGCAAGTGGACATTCAGAGCGCTAAGGGTCCTAAAGTGGAAAAAGGAATACCTTCAAATAAAAACTACACAGAAGCATTCTGCGAAACTTCTTTGTGTTCTGTGCATTCAACTAAGAGAGTTCAACCTTACTTTTGATTGAGCTGTTCTGAAACACTCTTTCTGTAGAAACTGCAAGTCGACATTCCGAGCGCTATGGGGTCTACAGTGGAAAAAGGAATAACTTCAAATAAAAACTACACCGAAGTATTCTGCGAAACTTCTTTCTGTTCTGTGCATTCAACTAACAGATCTGAAGCTGACTTTTGATTGAGCAGTTCTGAAAAACTCTTTCTGTAGAAACTGTACCTAGACAATCGGAGATCTAAAGGGCCTATAGTGGAAAAAGGAATATCTTCAAATAAAAACTACACAGAAGCATTCCATGAAACTTCTTTCTGTTCTGTGCATTGAACTCACAGAGTTGAACCTTACTTTTGATTGAGCAGTTCTGAAACACTCTTTCTGTAGAAACTGCAAGTGGACATTCGGAGTGCTAAGAGGCCTATAGTGGAAAAAGGAATATCTTCAAATAAAAATTACAGAGAAGCATTCTGTGAAACTACTTTGTGTTCTTTGCATTCAACTAACAGAGTTGTAGCTTACATTTGATGGAGTAGTACTGAAAACTCTTTCTGTAGAAAATGCAAGTGGACATTCCGAGCGCTATGGGGCGTACACTGGAAAAAGGAACATCTTCAAATAAAAACTGCACAGAAGCATTGTGCGAAACATCTTTCTGTTCTGTTCATTCAACTAACAGAGTTGAACCTTACTTTTGATTGATCAGTTCTGAAACATTCTTTCTGTAGAAACTGCAAGTGGACAATCGGAGCGCTGAGGCGCCTATAGTGGAAAAAGGACTATCTTCAAATAAAAACTACACAAAAGCATTCTGCGAATCTTTTTCTGTTCTGTGCATTTAACTAACAGAGTGGAACCTAACTTTTGATAGAGCAGTTCTGAAACACTCTTTCTGTAGAAAATGCAAGTGGACATTCCACGCGCTAAGGGGCCTACAGTGGAAAAAGGGATAACTTCAACTAAAACTACACCGAAGTATTCTCTGAAACTTCTTTCTGTTCTGTGCATTCAACTAACAGAGTTGAAACTTACTTTTGATTGAGCAGTTCTGAAACACTCTTTTTGTAGAAAGTGCAGGTGGAGATTCGGAGCGCTAAGAGGCCTATAGTGGAAAAAGATATATCTTCTAATAATAACTACACAGAAGCATTCTGTGAAACTGCTTTCTGTTCTTTGCATTCAACTAACAGAGTTGAAGCTTAGTTTAGATTGAGCATTTCTGAAACACTCTCACTGTAGAAAATGCAAGTGGACATTCGGAGCGTTAAGGGGCCTTTAGTGGAAAAAGTAACTTCTTCAAATAAAAATTACCCAGAAGCATTATGCAAAACTTCTTTCTGTTCTGTGTATTCAACTAATAGAGTTGAACCTTACTTTTGATTGAGCAGTTCTGAAACACTCTTTCTGTAGAAACTGCAAGTGGACATTTGGTGCGCTAAGGGGCCTATAGTGAAAAAAGGAGTATCTTCAAATAAAAACTACACAGAAGCATTCTGTGAAACATCTTTCTGTTCCTTGGATTCAACTAACAGAGTTGAAGCTTACTTTTGATTGAGCAGCTCTGAAACACTCTTTCTGTAGAAAATGCAAGTGGACATTCGGAGCGCTAAGGGGCCTATACTGGAAAAAGGAACATCTTCAAATAAAAACTACACAGAAGCATTCTGCGAAACTACTTTCAGTTCTGTGCATTCAACTAATAGAATTGAACATTACTTTTTATTGAACAGTTCTGAAACACTCTTTCTGTTGAAACTGCAAGTGGACATTCGGTGCACTAAGGGGCCTATAGTGGAAAACGAAATATCTTCAAATAAAAACTACACAGATGCGTTCTGCGAAACTTCTTTCTGGTCTGTGCATTCAACTAACAGAGTTGAACCTTACTTTTGATTGAGCAGTTCTGAAACACTCTTTCTGTAGAAACTGCAGTTGGAGATTCGGAGCGCTAAGAGGCCTATACTTGAAAAATGTATATCTGTTAATAATAACTACACAGAGGCATTCTGTGAAACTACTTTCTGTTTTTTGCATTCAACTAACAGAGTTGAAGCTTACTTTTGATTGAGCTGTTCTGAAACACTCTTTCCATAGATAATGCAAGTATACATTCAGAGCGCTAAGGGGCCTTTACTAGAAAAAGTAACTTCTTCAAATAAAAAGTACACAGAAGAATTCTACGAAACTTCTTTCTGTTCTGTGCATTCAACTCACAGAGTTGAAGCTTACATGTGATTGAGCAGTTCTGAAATACTCTTTCTGTAGAAACCGCAAGTGGACATTCGGAGCGCTGAGGGGCCTATAGTGGAAAAAGGACTATCTTCAAATAAAAACTACACAGAAGTATTCTGCGAATTTTTTTCTGTTCTGTGCATTTGACTAACATAGTTCAACCTAACTTTTTATAGAGTAGTTCCGAAACACTGTTTCTGTAGAAACTGCAAGTGGACATTCCGCGCGCTAAGGGGCCTACTGTGGAAAAAGGAATAACTTCATCTAAAACTACACCGAAGTATTCTGCGAAACTTCTTTCTGTTCTGTGCATTCAACTAGCAGAGTTGAACATTTCTTTTGATTGAGCAGTTCTGAAACACTCTTTCTGTGGAAACTGCAAGTGGTCATTCCGAGCGCTATGGGGCCTACAGTGGAAAAAGGAATAATTTCAAATAAAAACTACACCGAAGTATAATGCGAAACTACGTTCTGTTCTGTGCATTCAACTAAAAGAATTGAAGCTTACTTTTGTTTGAGCAGTTCTGAAAATGTCTTTCTGTAAAAACTGTAGGTAGATATTCGGAGCGCTAAGGATCCTATATCGGAAAAATTAATATCTTCAAATAAAAACTACACAGAAGCATTCTGTGAAACTACTTTCTGTTTTGTGCATTCCACTAACGGAGTTGAAACTTACTTTTGATTGAGCAGTTCTGAAACACTCTTTCTGTAGAAACTGCAGGTGGAGATTCGGAGCGCTAAGAGGCCTAAAGTGGAAAAAGGAATATCTTCAAATAAAAACTACACAGAAGCATTATGTGAAACCACTTACTGTTCTATGCATTCAACTAACAGAGTTGAAGCTTACTTTTGATTGAGCAGTTCTGAAACACTCTTTCTGTAAAAAATGCAAGTGGACATTCTGAGCGCTAAGGGGCCTACACTAGGAAAAGGATCATCTTCAAATAAAAACTGCACAGAAGCATTCTGTGAAACTTCTTTAGGTTCTGTTCATTCAACTAACAGAGTTGAACCTTACTTTTGATTGAGCAGTTGTGAAACACTCTTTCTGTAGAAACTGTATCTAGACATTCAGAGCGCTAAGGGGCCTATAGTGGAAAAAGGAATATCTGCAAATAAAAACTACACAGAAGCATTCTCTGAAATTACTTTGTGTTCTTTGCATAAAACTAACAGAGTTGAAGCTTACTTTTTATTGACCAGTTCTGAAACACTCTTTCTGTAAAAAATGCAAGTGGACATTCGGAGCGCTAAGGGGCATATAATGGAAAAAGGAACATCTTCAAACAAAAACTACACAGAAGCATTCTGCTAAACATCTTTCTGTTCTGTGCATTCAACTAACAGAGTTGAACCTTACTTTGGATTGAGCAGTGCTGAAACACTCTTTCTGCAGAAACTGTAACTAGATATTCGGATCGCTAAGGGGCCTTTAGTGAAAAAAGTAATATCTTCAAATACAAAGTACACAGAAGCGTTCTACGAAACTACTTTCTGTTCTGTGCATTCAACTAACAGAGTTGAACCTTACTTTTGATTGAGCAGTTCTGCAACACTCTTTCTGTAGAAACTGCAGGTGGAGATTCAGAGCGCTAAGGAGCCTATAGTGGAAAAAGGTATATATTCTAATAAAAACTACATAGAAGCATTCTGTGAAACTACTTTCTGTTCTTTGCATTCAACTAACAGAGTTGAAGCTTATTTTTCATTGAGCAGTTCTGAAACTCTCTTTCTGTAGAAAATGCAAGTGGACATTTGGAGCGCTAAGGGGCCTGTACTGGAAAAAGTATCTTCTTCAAATAAAAAGTACACAGAAACATTCTGCGTAACTTCTTTCTGTTCTGTGCATTCAACTAATAGATTGGAACCTTACCTTTGAATGAGCCGTTCTGAAACACACTTTCTGTAGAAACTGCAAGTGGACATTTGGTACACTAAGGTTCCTATAGTGGAAAAAGGAATATCTTCAAATAAAAACTACACAGAAGCATTCTGCGAAACTTCTTTGTGTTCTGTGCATTCAACTAAGAGAGTTCAACCTTACTTTTGATTGAGCTGTTCTGAAACACTCTTTCTGTAGAAACTGCAAGTGGATATTCCGAGCGGTAAGGGGCCTATAGTGGAAAAAGGAATATCTTCAAATGAAAACTACACAGAAGCATTCTGCGAAACTACTTTCTGTTCTGTGCATTCAACTAACAGAGTTGAACATTACTTTTGATTGAGCAGTTCTGAAACCCTCTTTCTGTAGAAACTGCAAGTGGACATTCAGAGCGCTAAGGGTCCTAAAGTGGAAAAAGGAATACCTTCAAATAAAAACTACACAGAAGCATTCTGCGAAACTACTTTCTGTTCTGTGCATGGAACTGACAGAGTTGAACCTAACTTCTGATAGAGCAGTTCTGAAACACTCTTTCTGTAGAAACTGCAAGTCGACATTCCGAGCGCTATGGGGTCTACAGTGGAAAAAGGAATAACTTCAAATAAAAACTACACCGAAGTATTCTGCGAAACTTCTTTCTGTTCTGTGCATTCAACTAACAGATCTGAAGCTGACTTTTGATTGAGCAGTTCTGAAAAACTCTTTCTGTAGAAACTGTACCTAGACAATCGGAGATCTAAAGGGCCTATAGTGGAAAAAGGAATATCTTCAAATAAAAACTACACAGAAGCATTCCATGAAACTTCTTTCTGTTCTGTGCATTGAACTCACAGAGTTGAACCTTACTTTTGATTGAGCAGTTCTGAAACACTCTTTCTGTAGAAACTGCAAGTGGACATTCGGAGTGCTAAGAGGCCTATAGTGGAAAAAGGAATATCTTCAAATAAAAATTACAGAGAAGCATTCTGTGAAACTACTTTGTGTTCTTTGCATTCAACTAACAGAGTTGTAGCTTACATTTGATGGAGTAGTACTGAAAACTCTTTCTGTAGAAAATGCAAGTGGACATTCCGAGCGCTATGGGGCGTACACTGGAAAAAGGAACATCTTCAAATAAAAACTGCACAGAAGCATTGTGCGAAACATCTTTCTGTTCTGTTCATTCAACTAACAGAGTTGAACCTTACTTTTGATTGATCAGTTCTGAAACATTCTTTCTGTAGAAACTGCAAGTGGACAATCGGAGCGCTGAGGCGCCTATAGTGGAAAAAGGACTATCTTCAAATAAAAACTACACAAAAGCATTCTGTGAATCTTTTTCTGTTCTGTGCATTTAACTAACAGAGTGGAACCTAACTTTTGATAGAGCAGTTCTGAAACACTCTTTCTGTAGAAAATGCAAGTGGACATTCCACGCGCTAAGGGGCCTACAGTGGAAAAAGGGATAACTTCAACTAAAACTACACCGAAGTATTCTCTGAAACTTCTTTCTGTTCTGTGCATTCAACTAACAGAGTTGAAACTTACTTTTGATTGAGCAGTTCTGAAACACTCTTTTTGTAGAAAGTGCAGGTGGAGATTCGGAGCGCTAAGAGGCCTATAGTGGAAAAAGATATATCTTCTAATAATAACTACACAGAAGCATTCTGTGAAACTGCTTTCTGTTCTTTGCATTCAACTAACAGAGTTGAAGCTTAGTTTAGATTGAGCATTTCTGAAACACTCTCACTGTAGAAAATGCAAGTGGACATTCGGAGCGTTAAGGGGCCTTTAGTGGAAAAAGTAACTTCTTCAAATAAAAATTACCCAGAAGCATTATGCAAAACTTCTTTCTGTTCTGTGTATTCAACTAATAGAGTTGAACCTTACTTTTGATTGAGCAGTTCTGAAACACTCTTTCTGTAGAAACTGCAAGTGGACATTTGGTGCGCTAAGGGGCCTATAGTGAAAAAAGGAGTATCTTCAAATAAAAACTACACAGAAGCATTCTGTGAAACATCTTTCTGTTCCTTGGATTCAACTAACAGAGTTGAAGCTTACTTTTGATTGAGCAGCTCTGAAACACTCTTTCTGTAGAAAATGCAAGTGGACATTCGGAGCGCTAAGGGGCCTATACTGGAAAAAGGAACATCTTCAAATAAAAACTACACAGAAGCATTCTGCGAAACTACTTTCAGTTCTGTGCATTCAACTAATAGAATTGAACATTACTTTTTATTGAACAGTTCTGAAACACTCTTTCTGTTGAAACTGCAAGTGGACATTCGGTGCACTAAGGGGCCTATAGTGGAAAACGAAATATCTTCAAATAAAAACTACACAGATGCGTTCTGCGAAACTTCTTTCTGGTCTGTGCATTCAACTAACAGAGTTGAACCTTACTTTTGATTGAGCAGTTCTGAAACACTCTTTCTGTAGAAACTGCAGTTGGAGATTCGGAGCGCTAAGAGGCCTATACTTGAAAAATGTATATCTGTTAATAATAACTACACAGAGGCATTCTGTGAAACTACTTTCTGTTTTTTGCATTCAACTAACAGAGTTGAAGCTTACTTTTGATTGAGCTGTTCTGAAACACTCTTTCTATAGATAATACAAGTATACATTCAGAGCGCTAAGGGGCCTTTACTAGAAAAAGTAACTTCTTCAAATAAAAAGTACACAGAAGAATTCTACGAAACTTCTTTCTGTTCTGTGCATTCAACTCACAGAGTTGAAGCTTACATGTGATTGAGCAGTTCTGAAATACTCTTTCTGTAGAAACCGCAAGTGGACATTCGGAGCGCTGAGGGGCCTTTAGTGGAAAAAGGACTATCTTCAAATAAAATCTACACAGAAGTATTCTGCGAATTTTTTTCTGTTCTGTGCATTTGACTAACATAGTTCAACCTAACTTTTTATAGAGTAGTTCCGAAACACTGTTTCTGTAGAAACTGCAAGTGGACATTCCGCGCGCTAAGGGGCCTACTGTGGAAAAAGGAATAACTTCATCTAAAACTACACCGAAGTATTCTGCGAAACTTCTTTCTGTTCTGTGCATTCAACTAGCAGAGTTGAACATTTCTTTTGATTGAGCAGTTCTGAAACACTCTTTCTGTGGAAACTGCAAGTGGTCATTCCGAGCGCTATGGGGCCTACAGTGGAAAAAGGAATAATTTCAAATAAAAACTACACCGAAGTATAATGCGAAACTACGTTCTGTTCTGTGCATTCAACTAAAAGAATTGAAGCTTACTTTTGTTTGAGCAGTTCTGAAAATGTCTTTCTGTAAAAACTGTAGGTAGATATTCGGAGCGCTAAGGATCCTATATTGGAAAAATTAATATCTTCAAATAAAAACTACACAGAAGCATTCTGTGAAACTACTTTCCGTTTTGTGCATTCCGCTAACAGAGTTGAAACTTACTTTTGATTGAGCAGTTCTGAAACACTCTTTCTGTAGAAACTGCAGGTGGAGATTCGGAGCGCTAAGAGGCCTAAAGTGGAAAAAGGAATATCTTCAAATAAAAACTACACAGAAGAATTATGTGAAACCACTTACTGTTCTATGCATTCAACTAACAGAGTTGAAGCTTACTTTTGATTGAGCAGTTCTGAAACACTCTTTCTGTAAAAAATGCAAGTGGACATTCTGAGCGCTAAGGGGCCTACACTAGAAAAAGGATCATCTTCAAATAAAAACTGCACAGAAGCATTCTGTGAAACTTCTTTAGGTTCTGTTCATTCAACTAACAGAGTTGAACCTTACTTTTGATTGAGCAGTTGTGAAACACTCTTTCTGTAGAAACTGTATCTAGACATTCAGAGCGCTAAGGGGCCTATAGTGGAAAAAGGAATATCTGCAAATAAAAACTACACAGAAGCATTCTCTGAAATTACTTTGTGTTCTTTGCATAAAACTAACAGAGTTGAAGCTTACTTTTTATTGACCAGTTCTGAAACACTCTTTCTGTAAAAAATGCAAGTGGACATTCGGAGCGCTAAGGGGCATATAATGGAAAAAGGAACATCTTCAAACAAAAACTACACAGAAGCATTCTGCTAAACATCTTTCTGTTCTGTGCATTCAACTAACAGAGTTGAACCTTACTTTGGATTGAGCAGTGCTGAAACACTCTTTCTGCAGAAACTGTAACTAGATATTCGGATCGCTAAGGGGCCTTTAGTGAAAAAAGTAATATCTTCAAATACAAAGTACACAGAAGCGTTCTACGAAACTACTTTCTGTTCTGTGCATTCAACTAACAGAGTTGAACCTTACTTTTGATTGAGCAGTTCTGCAACACTCTTTCTGTAGAAACTGCAGGTGGAGATTCAGAGCGCTAAGGAGCCTATAGTGGAAAAAGGTATATATTCTAATAAAAACTACATAGAAGCATTCTGTGAAACTACTTTCTGTTCTTTGCATTCAACTAACAGAGTTGAAGCTTATTTTTCATTGAGCAGTTCTGAAACTCTCTTTCTGTAGAAAATGCAAGTGGACATTTGGAGCGCTAAGGGGCCTGTACTGGAAAAAGTATCTTCTTCAAATAAAAAGTACACAGAAACATTCTGCGTAACTTCTTTCTGTTCTGTGCATTCAACTAATAGATTGGAACCTTACCTTTGAATGAGCCGTTCTGAAACACACTTTCTGTAGAAACTGCAAGTGGACATTTGGTACACTAAGGTTCCTATAGTGGAAAAAGGAATATCTTCAAATAAAAACTACACAGAAGCATTCTGCGAAACTTCTTTGTGTTCTGTGCATTCAACTAAGAGAGTTCAACCTTACTTTTGATTGAGCTGTTCTGAAACACTCTTTCTGTAGAAACTGCAAGTGGATATTCCGAGCGGTAAGGGGCCTATAGTGGAAAAAGGAATATCTTCAAATGAAAACTACACAGAAGCATTCTGCGAAACTACTTTCTGTTCTGTGCATTCAACTAACAGAGTTGAACATTACTTTTGATTGAGCAGTTCTGAAACACTCTTTCTGTAGAAACTGCAAGTGGACATTCAGAGCGCTAAGGGTCCTAAAGTGGAAAAAGGAATACCTTCAAATAAAAACTACACAGAAGCATTCTGCGAAACTACTTTCTGTTCTGTGCATGGAACTGACAGAGTTGAACCTAACTTCTGATAGAGCAGTTCTGAAACACTCTTTCTGTAGAAACTGCAAGTCGACATTCCGAGCGCTATGGGGTCTACAGTGGAAAAAGGAATAACTTCAAATAAAAACTACACCGAAGTATTCTGCGAAACTTCTTTCTGTTCTGTGCATTCAACTAACAGATCTGAAGCTGACTTTTGATTGAGCAGTTCTGAAAAACTCTTTCTGTAGAAACTGTACCTAGACAATCGGAGATCTAAAGGGCCTATAGTGGAAAAAGGAATATCTTCAAATAAAAACTACACAGAAGCATTCCATGAAACTTCTTTCTGTTCTGTGCATTGAACTCACAGAGTTGAACCTTACTTTTGATTGAGCAGTTCTGAAACACTCTTTCTGTAGAAACTGCAAGTGGACATTCGGAGTGCTAAGAGGCCTATAGTGGAAAAAGGAATATCTTCAAATAAAAATTACAGAGAAGCATTCTGTGAAACTACTTTGTGTTCTTTGCATTCAACTAACAGAGTTGTAGCTTACATTTGATGGAGTAGTACTGAAAACTCTTTCTGTAGAAAATGCAAGTGGACATTCCGAGCGCTATGGGGCGTACACTGGAAAAAGGAACATCTTCAAATAAAAACTGCACAGAAGCATTGTGCGAAACATCTTTCTGTTCTGTTCATTCAACTAACAGAGTTGAACCTTACTTTTGATTGATCAGTTCTGAAACATTCTTTCTGTAGAAACTGCAAGTGGACAATCGGAGCGCTGAGGCGCCTATAGTGGAAAAAGGACTATCTTCAAATAAAAACTACACAAAAGCATTCTGCGAATCTTTTTCTGTTCTGTGCATTTAACTAACAGAGTGGAACCTAACTTTTGATAGAGCAGTTCTGAAACACTCTTTCTGTAGAAAATGCAAGTGGACATTCCACGCGCTAAGGGGCCTACAGTGGAAAAAGGGATAACTTCAACTAAAACTACACCGAAGTATTCTCTGAAACTTCTTTCTGTTCTGTGCATTCAACTAACAGAGTTGAAACTTACTTTTGATTGAGCAGTTCTGAAACACTCTTTTTGTAGAAAGTGCAGGTGGAGATTCGGAGCGCTAAGAGGCCTATAGTGGAAAAAGATATATCTTCTAATAATAACTACACAGAAGCATTCTGTGAAACTGCTTTCTGTTCTTTGCATTCAACTAACAGAGTTGAAGCTTAGTTTAGATTGAGCATTTCTGAAACACTCTCACTGTAGAAAATGCAAGTGGACATTCGGAGCGTTAAGGGGCCTTTAGTGGAAAAAGTAACTTCTTCAAATAAAAATTACCCAGAAGCATTATGCAAAACTTCTTTCTGTTCTGTGTATTCAACTAATAGAGTTGAACCTTACTTTTGATTGAGCAGTTCTGAAACACTCTTTCTGTAGAAACTGCAAGTGGACATTTGGTGCGCTAAGGGGCCTATAGTGAAAAAAGGAGTATCTTCAAATAAAAACTACACAGAAGCATTCTGTGAAACATCTTTCTGTTCCTTGGATTCAACTAACAGAGTTGAAGCTTACTTTTGATTGAGCAGCTCTGAAACACTCTTTCTGTAGAAAATGCAAGTGGACATTCGGAGCGCTAAGGGGCCTATACTGGAAAAAGGAACATCTTCAAATAAAAACTACACAGAAGCATTCTGCGAAACTACTTTCAGTTCTGTGCATTCAACTAATAGAATTGAACATTACTTTTTATTGAACAGTTCTGAAACACTCTTTCTGTTGAAACTGCAAGTGGACATTCGGTGCACTAAGGGGCCTATAGTGGAAAACGAAATATCTTCAAATAAAAACTACACAGATGCGTTCTGCGAAACTTCTTTCTGGTCTGTGCATTCAACTAACAGAGTTGAACCTTACTTTTGATTGAGCAGTTCTGAAACACTCTTTCTGTAGAAACTGCAGTTGGAGATTCGGAGCGCTAAGAGGCCTATACTTGAAAAATGTATATCTGTTAATAATAACTACACAGAGGCATTCTGTGAAACTACTTTCTGTTTTTTGCATTCAACTAACAGAGTTGAAGCTTACTTTTGATTGAGCTGTTCTGAAACACTCTTTCCATAGATAATGCAAGTATACATTCAGAGCGCTAAGGGGCCTTTACTAGAAAAAGTAACTTCTTCAAATAAAAAGTACACAGAAGAATTCTACGAAACTTCTTTCTGTTCTGTGCATTCAACTCACAGAGTTGAAGCTTACATGTGATTGAGCAGTTCTGAAATACTCTTTCTGTAGAAACCGCAAGTGGACATTCGGAGCGCTGAGGGGCCTATAGTGGAAAAAGGACTATCTTCAAATAAAAACTACACAGAAGTATTCTGCGAATTTTTTTCTGTTCTGTGCATTTGACTAACATAGTTCAACCTAACTTTTTATAGAGTAGTTCCGAAACACTGTTTCTGTAGAAACTGCAAGTGGACATTCCGCGCGCTAAGGGGCCTACTGTGGAAAAAGGAATAACTTCATCTAAAACTACACCGAAGTATTCTGCGAAACTTCTTTCTGTTCTGTGCATTCAACTAGCAGAGTTGAACATTTCTTTTGATTGAGCAGTTCTGAAACACTCTTTCTGTGGAAACTGCAAGTGGTCATTCCGAGCGCTATGGGGCCTACAGTGGAAAAAGGAATAATTTCAAATAAAAACTACACCGAAGTATAATGCGAAACTACGTTCTGTTCTGTGCATTCAACTAAAAGAATTGAAGCTTACTTTTGTTTGAGCAGTTCTGAAAATGTCTTTCTGTAAAAACTGTAGGTAGATATTCGGAGCGCTAAGGATCCTATATCGGAAAAATTAATATCTTCAAATAAAAACTACACAGAAGCATTCTGTGAAACTACTTTCTGTTTTGTGCATTCCACTAACAGAGTTGAAACTTACTTTTGATTGAGCAGTTCTGAAACACTCTTTCTGTAGAAACTGCAGGTGGAGATTCGGAGCGCTAAGAGGCCTAAAGTGGAAAAAGGAATATCTTCAAATAAAAACTACACAGAAGAATTATGTGAAACCACTTACTGTTCTATGCATTCAACTAACAGAGTTGAAGCTTACTTTTGATTGAGCAGTTCTGAAACACTCTTTCTGTAAAAAATGCAAGTGGACATTCTGAGCGCTAAGGGGCCTACACTAGGAAAAGGATCATCTTCAAATAAAAACTGCACAGAAGCATTCTGTGAAACTTCTTTAGGTTCTGTTCATTCAACTAACAGAGTTGAACCTTACTTTTGATTGAGCAGTTGTGAAACACTCTTTCTGTAGAAACTGTATCTAGACATTCAGAGCGCTAAGGGGCCTATAGTGGAAAAAGGAATATCTGCAAATAAAAACTACACAGAAGCATTCTCTGAAATTACTTTGTGTTCTTTGCATAAAACTAACAGAGTTGAAGCTTACTTTTTATTGACCAGTTCTGAAACACTCTTTCTGTAAAAAATGCAAGTGGACATTCGGAGCGCTAAGGGGCATATAATGGAAAAAGGAACATCTTCAAACAAAAACTACACAGAAGCATTCTGCTAAACATCTTTCTGTTCTGTGCATTCAACTAACAGAGTTGAACCTTACTTTGGATTGAGCAGTGCTGAAACACTCTTTCTGCAGAAACTGTAACTAGATATTCGGATCGCTAAGGGGCCTTTAGTGAAAAAAGTAATATCTTCAAATACAAAGTACACAGAAGCGTTCTACGAAACTACTTTCTGTTCTGTGCATTCAACTAACAGAGTTGAACCTTACTTTTGATTGAGCAGTTCTGCAACACTCTTTCTGTAGAAACTGCAGGTGGAGATTCAGAGCGCTAAGGAGCCTATAGTGGAAAAAGGTATATATTCTAATAAAAACTACATAGAAGCATTCTGTGAAACTACTTTCTGTTCTTTGCATTCAACTAACAGAGTTGAAGCTTATTTTTCATTGAGCAGTTCTGAAACTCTCTTTCTGTAGAAAATGCAAGTGGACATTTGGAGCGCTAAGGGGCCTGTACTGGAAAAAGTATCTTCTTCAAATAAAAAGTACACAGAAACATTCTGCGTAACTTCTTTCTGTTCTGTGCATTCAACTAATAGATTGGAACCTTACCTTTGAATGAGCCGTTCTGAAACACACTTTCTGTAGAAACTGCAAGTGGACATTTGGTACACTAAGGTTCCTATAGTGGAAAAAGGAATATCTTCAAATAAAAACTACACAGAAGCATTCTGCGAAACTTCTTTGTGTTCTGTGCATTCAACTAAGAGAGTTCAACCTTACTTTTGATTGAGCTGTTCTGAAACACTCTTTCTGTAGAAACTGCAAGTGGATATTCCGAGCGGTAAGGGGCCTATAGTGGAAAAAGGAATATCTTCAAATGAAAACTACACAGAAGCATTCTGCGAAACTACTTTCTGTTCTGTGCATTCAACTAACAGAGTTGAACATTACTTTTGATTGAGCAGTTCTGAAACACTCTTTCTGTAGAAACTGCAAGTGGACATTCAGAGCGCTAAGGGTCCTAAAGTGGAAAAAGGAATACCTTCAAATAAAAACTACACAGAAGCATTCTGCGAAACTACTTTCTGTTCTGTGCATGGAACTGACAGAGTTGAACCTAACTTCTGATAGAGCAGTTCTGAAACACTCTTTCTGTAGAAACTGCAAGTCGACATTCCGAGCGCTATGGGGTCTACAGTGGAAAAAGGAATAACTTCAAATAAAAACTACACCGAAGTATTCTGCGAAACTTCTTTCTGTTCTGTGCATTCAACTAACAGATCTGAAGCTGACTTTTGATTGAGCAGTTCTGAAAAACTCTTTCTGTAGAAACTGTACCTAGACAATCGGAGATCTAAAGGGCCTATAGTGGAAAAAGGAATATCTTCAAATAAAAACTACACAGAAGCATTCCATGAAACTTCTTTCTGTTCTGTGCATTGAACTCACAGAGTTGAACCTTACTTTTGATTGAGCAGTTCTGAAACACTCTTTCTGTAGAAACTGCAAGTGGACATTCGGAGTGCTAAGAGGCCTATAGTGGAAAAAGGAATATCTTCAAATAAAAATTACAGAGAAGCATTCTGTGAAACTACTTTGTGTTCTTTGCATTCAACTAACAGAGTTGTAGCTTACATTTGATGGAGTAGTACTGAAAACTCTTTCTGTAGAAAATGCAAGTGGACATTCCGAGCGCTATGGGGCGTACACTGGAAAAAGGAACATCTTCAAATAAAAACTGCACAGAAGCATTGTGCGAAACATCTTTCTGTTCTGTTCATTCAACTAACAGAGTTGAACCTTACTTTTGATTGATCAGTTCTGAAACATTCTTTCTGTAGAAACTGCAAGTGGACAATCGGAGCGCTGAGGCGCCTATAGTGGAAAAAGGACTATCTTCAAATAAAAACTACACAAAAGCATTCTGTGAATCTTTTTCTGTTCTGTGCATTTAACTAACAGAGTGGAACCTAACTTTTGATAGAGCAGTTCTGAAACACTCTTTCTGTAGAAAATGCAAGTGGACATTCCACGCGCTAAGGGGCCTACAGTGGAAAAAGGGATAACTTCAACTAAAACTACACCGAAGTATTCTCTGAAACTTCTTTCTGTTCTGTGCATTCAACTAACAGAGTTGAAACTTACTTTTGATTGAGCAGTTCTGAAACACTCTTTTTGTAGAAAGTGCAGGTGGAGATTCGGAGCGCTAAGAGGCCTATAGTGGAAAAAGATATATCTTCTAATAATAACTACACAGAAGCATTCTGTGAAACTGCTTTCTGTTCTTTGCATTCAACTAACAGAGTTGAAGCTTAGTTTAGATTGAGCATTTCTGAAACACTCTCACTGTAGAAAATGCAAGTGGACATTCGGAGCGTTAAGGGGCCTTTAGTGGAAAAAGTAACTTCTTCAAATAAAAATTACCCAGAAGCATTATGCAAAACTTCTTTCTGTTCTGTGTATTCAACTAATAGAGTTGAACCTTACTTTTGATTGAGCAGTTCTGAAACACTCTTTCTGTAGAAACTGCAAGTGGACATTTGGTGCGCTAAGGGGCCTATAGTGAAAAAAGGAGTATCTTCAAATAAAAACTACACAGAAGCATTCTGTGAAACATCTTTCTGTTCCTTGGATTCAACTAACAGAGTTGAAGCTTACTTTTGATTGAGCAGCTCTGAAACACTCTTTCTGTAGAAAATGCAAGTGGACATTCGGAGCGCTAAGGGGCCTATACTGGAAAAAGGAACATCTTCAAATAAAAACTACACAGAAGCATTCTGCGAAACTACTTTCAGTTCTGTGCATTCAACTAATAGAATTGAACATTACTTTTTATTGAACAGTTCTGAAACACTCTTTCTGTTGAAACTGCAAGTGGACATTCGGTGCACTAAGGGGCCTATAGTGGAAAACGAAATATCTTCAAATAAAAACTACACAGATGCGTTCTGCGAAACTTCTTTCTGGTCTGTGCATTCAACTAACAGAGTTGAACCTTACTTTTGATTGAGCAGTTCTGAAACACTCTTTCTGTAGAAACTGCAGTTGGAGATTCGGAGCGCTAAGAGGCCTATACTTGAAAAATGTATATCTGTTAATAATAACTACACAGAGGCATTCTGTGAAACTACTTTCTGTTTTTTGCATTCAACTAACAGAGTTGAAGCTTACTTTTGATTGAGCTGTTCTGAAACACTCTTTCTATAGATAATGCAAGTATACATTCAGAGCGCTAAGGGGCCTTTACTAGAAAAAGTAACTTCTTCAAATAAAAAGTACACAGAAGAATTCTACGAAACTTCTTTCTGTTCTGTGCATTCAACTCACAGAGTTGAAGCTTACATGTGATTGAGCAGTTCTGAAATACTCTTTCTGTAGAAACCGCAAGTGGACATTCGGAGCGCTGAGGGGCCTTTAGTGGAAAAAGGACTATCTTCAAATAAAATCTACACAGAAGTATTCTGCGAATTTTTTTCTGTTCTGTGCATTTGACTAACATAGTTCAACCTAACTTTTTATAGAGTAGTTCCGAAACACTGTTTCTGTAGAAACTGCAAGTGGACATTCCGCGCGCTAAGGGGCCTACTGTGGAAAAAGGAATAACTTCATCTAAAACTACACCGAAGTATTCTGCGAAACTTCTTTCTGTTCTGTGCATTCAACTAGCAGAGTTGAACATTTCTTTTGATTGAGCAGTTCTGAAACACTCTTTCTGTGGAAACTGCAAGTGGTCATTCCGAGCGCTATGGGGCCTACAGTGGAAAAAGGAATAATTTCAAATAAAAACTACACCGAAGTATAATGCGAAACTACGTTCTGTTCTGTGCATTCAACTAAAAGAATTGAAGCTTACTTTTGTTTGAGCAGTTCTGAAAATGTCTTTCTGTAAAAACTGTAGGTAGATATTCGGAGCGCTAAGGATCCTATATTGGAAAAATTAATATCTTCAAATAAAAACTACACAGAAGCATTCTGTGAAACTACTTTCCGTTTTGTGCATTCCGCTAACAGAGTTGAAACTTACTTTTGATTGAGCAGTTCTGAAACACTCTTTCTGTAGAAACTGCAGGTGGAGATTCGGAGCGCTAAGAGGCCTAAAGTGGAAAAAGGAATATCTTCAAATAAAAACTACACAGAAGAATTATGTGAAACCACTTACTGTTCTATGCATTCAACTAACAGAGTTGAAGCTTACTTTTGATTGAGCAGTTCTGAAACACTCTTTCTGTAAAAAATGCAAGTGGACATTCTGAGCGCTAAGGGGCCTACACTAGAAAAAGGATCATCTTCAAATAAAAACTGCACAGAAGCATTCTGTGAAACTTCTTTAGGTTCTGTTCATTCAACTAACAGAGTTGAACCTTACTTTTGATTGAGCAGTTGTGAAACACTCTTTCTGTAGAAACTGTATCTAGACATTCAGAGCGCTAAGGGGCCTATAGTGGAAAAAGGAATATCTGCAAATAAAAACTACACAGAAGCATTCTCTGAAATTACTTTGTGTTCTTTGCATAAAACTAACAGAGTTGAAGCTTACTTTTTATTGACCAGTTCTGAAACACTCTTTCTGTAAAAAATGCAAGTGGACATTCGGAGCGCTAAGGGGCATATAATGGAAAAAGGAACATCTTCAAACAAAAACTACACAGAAGCATTCTGCTAAACATCTTTCTGTTCTGTGCATTCAACTAACAGAGTTGAACCTTACTTTGGATTGAGCAGTGCTGAAACACTCTTTCTGCAGAAACTGTAACTAGATATTCGGATCGCTAAGGGGCCTTTAGTGAAAAAAGTAATATCTTCAAATACAAAGTACACAGAAGCGTTCTACGAAACTACTTTCTGTTCTGTGCATTCAACTAACAGAGTTGAACCTTACTTTTGATTGAGCAGTTCTGCAACACTCTTTCTGTAGAAACTGCAGGTGGAGATTCAGAGCGCTAAGGAGCCTATAGTGGAAAAAGGTATATATTCTAATAAAAACTACATAGAAGCATTCTGTGAAACTACTTTCTGTTCTTTGCATTCAACTAACAGAGTTGAAGCTTATTTTTCATTGAGCAGTTCTGAAACTCTCTTTCTGTAGAAAATGCAAGTGGACATTTGGAGCGCTAAGGGGCCTGTACTGGAAAAAGTATCTTCTTCAAATAAAAAGTACACAGAAACATTCTGCGTAACTTCTTTCTGTTCTGTGCATTCAACTAATAGATTGGAACCTTACCTTTGAATGAGCCGTTCTGAAACACACTTTCTGTAGAAACTGCAAGTGGACATTTGGTACACTAAGGTTCCTATAGTGGAAAAAGGAATATCTTCAAATAAAAACTACACAGAAGCATTCTGCGAAACTTCTTTGTGTTCTGTGCATTCAACTAAGAGAGTTCAACCTTACTTTTGATTGAGCTGTTCTGAAACACTCTTTCTGTAGAAACTGCAAGTGGATATTCCGAGCGGTAAGGGGCCTATAGTGGAAAAAGGAATATCTTCAAATGAAAACTACACAGAAGCATTCTGCGAAACTACTTTCTGTTCTGTGCATTCAACTAACAGAGTTGAACATTACTTTTGATTGAGCAGTTCTGAAACACTCTTTCTGTAGAAACTGCAAGTGGACATTCAGAGCGCTAAGGGTCCTAAAGTGGAAAAAGGAATACCTTCAAATAAAAACTACACAGAAGCATTCTGCGAAACTACTTTCTGTTCTGTGCATGGAACTGACAGAGTTGAACCTAACTTCTGATAGAGCAGTTCTGAAACACTCTTTCTGTAGAAACTGCAAGTCGACATTCCGAGCGCTATGGGGTCTACAGTGGAAAAAGGAATAACTTCAAATAAAAACTACACCGAAGTATTCTGCGAAACTTCTTTCTGTTCTGTGCATTCAACTAACAGATCTGAAGCTGACTTTTGATTGAGCAGTTCTGAAAAACTCTTTCTGTAGAAACTGTACCTAGACAATCGGAGATCTAAAGGGCCTATAGTGGAAAAAGGAATATCTTCAAATAAAAACTACACAGAAGCATTCCATGAAACTTCTTTCTGTTCTGTGCATTGAACTCACAGAGTTGAACCTTACTTTTGATTGAGCAGTTCTGAAACACTCTTTCTGTAGAAACTGCAAGTGGACATTCGGAGTGCTAAGAGGCCTATAGTGGAAAAAGGAATATCTTCAAATAAAAATTACAGAGAAGCATTCTGTGAAACTACTTTGTGTTCTTTGCATTCAACTAACAGAGTTGTAGCTTACATTTGATGGAGTAGTACTGAAAACTCTTTCTGTAGAAAATGCAAGTGGACATTCCGAGCGCTATGGGGCGTACACTGGAAAAAGGAACATCTTCAAATAAAAACTGCACAGAAGCATTGTGCGAAACATCTTTCTGTTCTGTTCATTCAACTAACAGAGTTGAACCTTACTTTTGATTGATCAGTTCTGAAACATTCTTTCTGTAGAAACTGCAAGTGGACAATCGGAGCGCTGAGGCGCCTATAGTGGAAAAAGGACTATCTTCAAATAAAAACTACACAAAAGCATTCTGCGAATCTTTTTCTGTTCTGTGCATTTAACTAACAGAGTGGAACCTAACTTTTGATAGAGCAGTTCTGAAACACTCTTTCTGTAGAAAATGCAAGTGGACATTCCACGCGCTAAGGGGCCTACAGTGGAAAAAGGGATAACTTCAACTAAAACTACACCGAAGTATTCTCTGAAACTTCTTTCTGTTCTGTGCATTCAACTAACAGAGTTGAAACTTACTTTTGATTGAGCAGTTCTGAAACACTCTTTTTGTAGAAAGTGCAGGTGGAGATTCGGAGCGCTAAGAGGCCTATAGTGGAAAAAGATATATCTTCTAATAATAACTACACAGAAGCATTCTGTGAAACTGCTTTCTGTTCTTTGCATTCAACTAACAGAGTTGAAGCTTAGTTTAGATTGAGCATTTCTGAAACACTCTCACTGTAGAAAATGCAAGTGGACATTCGGAGCGTTAAGGGGCCTTTAGTGGAAAAAGTAACTTCTTCAAATAAAAATTACCCAGAAGCATTATGCAAAACTTCTTTCTGTTCTGTGTATTCAACTAATAGAGTTGAACCTTACTTTTGATTGAGCAGTTCTGAAACACTCTTTCTGTAGAAACTGCAAGTGGACATTTGGTGCGCTAAGGGGCCTATAGTGAAAAAAGGAGTATCTTCAAATAAAAACTACACAGAAGCATTCTGTGAAACATCTTTCTGTTCCTTGGATTCAACTAACAGAGTTGAAGCTTACTTTTGATTGAGCAGCTCTGAAACACTCTTTCTGTAGAAAATGCAAGTGGACATTCGGAGCGCTAAGGGGCCTATACTGGAAAAAGGAACATCTTCAAATAAAAACTACACAGAAGCATTCTGCGAAACTACTTTCAGTTCTGTGCATTCAACTAATAGAATTGAACATTACTTTTTATTGAACAGTTCTGAAACACTCTTTCTGTTGAAACTGCAAGTGGACATTCGGTGCACTAAGGGGCCTATAGTGGAAAACGAAATATCTTCAAATAAAAACTACACAGATGCGTTCTGCGAAACTTCTTTCTGGTCTGTGCATTCAACTAACAGAGTTGAACCTTACTTTTGATTGAGCAGTTCTGAAACACTCTTTCTGTAGAAACTGCAGTTGGAGATTCGGAGCGCTAAGAGGCCTATACTTGAAAAATGTATATCTGTTAATAATAACTACACAGAGGCATTCTGTGAAACTACTTTCTGTTTTTTGCATTCAACTAACAGAGTTGAAGCTTACTTTTGATTGAGCTGTTCTGAAACACTCTTTCCATAGATAATGCAAGTATACATTCAGAGCGCTAAGGGGCCTTTACTAGAAAAAGTAACTTCTTCAAATAAAAAGTACACAGAAGAATTCTACGAAACTTCTTTCTGTTCTGTGCATTCAACTCACAGAGTTGAAGCTTACATGTGATTGAGCAGTTCTGAAATACTCTTTCTGTAGAAACCGCAAGTGGACATTCGGAGCGCTGAGGGGCCTATAGTGGAAAAAGGACTATCTTCAAATAAAAACTACACAGAAGTATTCTGCGAATTTTTTTCTGTTCTGTGCATTTGACTAACATAGTTCAACCTAACTTTTTATAGAGTAGTTCCGAAACACTGTTTCTGTAGAAACTGCAAGTGGACATTCCGCGCGCTAAGGGGCCTACTGTGGAAAAAGGAATAACTTCATCTAAAACTACACCGAAGTATTCTGCGAAACTTCTTTCTGTTCTGTGCATTCAACTAGCAGAGTTGAACATTTCTTTTGATTGAGCAGTTCTGAAACACTCTTTCTGTGGAAACTGCAAGTGGTCATTCCGAGCGCTATGGGGCCTACAGTGGAAAAAGGAATAATTTCAAATAAAAACTACACCGAAGTATAATGCGAAACTACGTTCTGTTCTGTGCATTCAACTAAAAGAATTGAAGCTTACTTTTGTTTGAGCAGTTCTGAAAATGTCTTTCTGTAAAAACTGTAGGTAGATATTCGGAGCGCTAAGGATCCTATATCGGAAAAATTAATATCTTCAAATAAAAACTACACAGAAGCATTCTGTGAAACTACTTTCTGTTTTGTGCATTCCACTAACAGAGTTGAAACTTACTTTTGATTGAGCAGTTCTGAAACACTCTTTCTGTAGAAACTGCAGGTGGAGATTCGGAGCGCTAAGAGGCCTAAAGTGGAAAAAGGAATATCTTCAAATAAAAACTACACAGAAGAATTATGTGAAACCACTTACTGTTCTATGCATTCAACTAACAGAGTTGAAGCTTACTTTTGATTGAGCAGTTCTGAAACACTCTTTCTGTAAAAAATGCAAGTGGACATTCTGAGCGCTAAGGGGCCTACACTAGAAAAAGGATCATCTTCAAATAAAAACTGCACAGAAGCATTCTGTGAAACTTCTTTAGGTTCTGTTCATTCAACTAACAGAGTTGAACCTTACTTTTGATTGAGCAGTTGTGAAACACTCTTTCTGTAGAAACTGTATCTAGACATTCAGAGCGCTAAGGGGCCTATAGTGGAAAAAGGAATATCTGCAAATAAAAACTACACAGAAGCATTCTCTGAAATTACTTTGTGTTCTTTGCATAAAACTAACAGAGTTGAAGCTTACTTTTTATTGACCAGTTCTGAAACACTCTTTCTGTAAAAAATGCAAGTGGACATTCGGAGCGCTAAGGGGCATATAATGGAAAAAGGAACATCTTCAAACAAAAACTACACAGAAGCATTCTGCTAAACATCTTTCTGTTCTGTGCATTCAACTAACAGAGTTGAACCTTACTTTGGATTGAGCAGTGCTGAAACACTCTTTCTGCAGAAACTGTAACTAGATATTCGGATCGCTAAGGGGCCTTTAGTGAAAAAAGTAATATCTTCAAATACAAAGTACACAGAAGCGTTCTACGAAACTACTTTCTGTTCTGTGCATTCAACTAACAGAGTTGAACCTTACTTTTGATTGAGCAGTTCTGCAACACTCTTTCTGTAGAAACTGCAGGTGGAGATTCAGAGCGCTAAGGAGCCTATAGTGGAAAAAGGTATATATTCTAATAAAAACTACATAGAAGCATTCTGTGAAACTACTTTCTGTTCTTTGCATTCAACTAACAGAGTTGAAGCTTATTTTTCATTGAGCAGTTCTGAAACTCTCTTTCTGTAGAAAATGCAAGTGGACATTTGGAGCGCTAAGGGGCCTGTACTGGAAAAAGTATCTTCTTCAAATAAAAAGTACACAGAAACATTCTGCGTAACTTCTTTCTGTTCTGTGCATTCAACTAATAGATTGGAACCTTACCTTTGAATGAGCCGTTCTGAAACACACTTTCTGTAGAAACTGCAAGTGGACATTTGGTACACTAAGGTTCCTATAGTGGAAAAAGGAATATCTTCAAATAAAAACTACACAGAAGCATTCTGCGAAACTTCTTTGTGTTCTGTGCATTCAACTAAGAGAGTTCAACCTTACTTTTGATTGAGCTGTTCTGAAACACTCTTTCTGTAGAAACTGCAAGTGGATATTCCGAGCGGTAAGGGGCCTATAGTGGAAAAAGGAATATCTTCAAATGAAAACTACACAGAAGCATTCTGCGAAACTACTTTCTGTTCTGTGCATTCAACTAACAGAGTTGAACATTACTTTTGATTGAGCAGTTCTGAAACACTCTTTCTGTAGAAACTGCAAGTGGACATTCAGAGCGCTAAGGGTCCTAAAGTGGAAAAAGGAATACCTTCAAATAAAAACTACACAGAAGCATTCTGCGAAACTACTTTCTGTTCTGTGCATGGAACTGACAGAGTTGAACCTAACTTCTGATAGAGCAGTTCTGAAACACTCTTTCTGTAGAAACTGCAAGTCGACATTCCGAGCGCTATGGGGTCTACAGTGGAAAAAGGAATAACTTCAAATAAAAACTACACCGAAGTATTCTGCGAAACTTCTTTCTGTTCTGTGCATTCAACTAACAGATCTGAAGCTGACTTTTGATTGAGCAGTTCTGAAAAACTCTTTCTGTAGAAACTGTACCTAGACAATCGGAGATCTAAAGGGCCTATAGTGGAAAAAGGAATATCTTCAAATAAAAACTACACAGAAGCATTCCATGAAACTTCTTTCTGTTCTGTGCATTGAACTCACAGAGTTGAACCTTACTTTTGATTGAGCAGTTCTGAAACACTCTTTCTGTAGAAACTGCAAGTGGACATTCGGAGTGCTAAGAGGCCTATAGTGGAAAAAGGAATATCTTCAAATAAAAATTACAGAGAAGCATTCTGTGAAACTACTTTGTGTTCTTTGCATTCAACTAACAGAGTTGTAGCTTACATTTGATGGAGTAGTACTGAAAACTCTTTCTGTAGAAAATGCAAGTGGACATTCCGAGCGCTATGGGGCGTACACTGGAAAAAGGAACATCTTCAAATAAAAACTGCACAGAAGCATTGTGCGAAACATCTTTCTGTTCTGTTCATTCAACTAACAGAGTTGAACCTTACTTTTGATTGATCAGTTCTGAAACATTCTTTCTGTAGAAACTGCAAGTGGACAATCGGAGCGCTGAGGCGCCTATAGTGGAAAAAGGACTATCTTCAAATAAAAACTACACAAAAGCATTCTGTGAATCTTTTTCTGTTCTGTGCATTTAACTAACAGAGTGGAACCTAACTTTTGATAGAGCAGTTCTGAAACACTCTTTCTGTAGAAAATGCAAGTGGACATTCCACGCGCTAAGGGGCCTACAGTGGAAAAAGGGATAACTTCAACTAAAACTACACCGAAGTATTCTCTGAAACTTCTTTCTGTTCTGTGCATTCAACTAACAGAGTTGAAACTTACTTTTGATTGAGCAGTTCTGAAACACTCTTTTTGTAGAAAGTGCAGGTGGAGATTCGGAGCGCTAAGAGGCCTATAGTGGAAAAAGATATATCTTCTAATAATAACTACACAGAAGCATTCTGTGAAACTGCTTTCTGTTCTTTGCATTCAACTAACAGAGTTGAAGCTTAGTTTAGATTGAGCATTTCTGAAACACTCTCACTGTAGAAAATGCAAGTGGACATTCGGAGCGTTAAGGGGCCTTTAGTGGAAAAAGTAACTTCTTCAAATAAAAATTACCCAGAAGCATTATGCAAAACTTCTTTCTGTTCTGTGTATTCAACTAATAGAGTTGAACCTTACTTTTGATTGAGCAGTTCTGAAACACTCTTTCTGTAGAAACTGCAAGTGGACATTTGGTGCGCTAAGGGGCCTATAGTGAAAAAAGGAGTATCTTCAAATAAAAACTACACAGAAGCATTCTGTGAAACATCTTTCTGTTCCTTGGATTCAACTAACAGAGTTGAAGCTTACTTTTGATTGAGCAGCTCTGAAACACTCTTTCTGTAGAAAATGCAAGTGGACATTCGGAGCGCTAAGGGGCCTATACTGGAAAAAGGAACATCTTCAAATAAAAACTACACAGAAGCATTCTGCGAAACTACTTTCAGTTCTGTGCATTCAACTAATAGAATTGAACATTACTTTTTATTGAACAGTTCTGAAACACTCTTTCTGTTGAAACTGCAAGTGGACATTCGGTGCACTAAGGGGCCTATAGTGGAAAACGAAATATCTTCAAATAAAAACTACACAGATGCGTTCTGCGAAACTTCTTTCTGGTCTGTGCATTCAACTAACAGAGTTGAACCTTACTTTTGATTGAGCAGTTCTGAAACACTCTTTCTGTAGAAACTGCAGTTGGAGATTCGGAGCGCTAAGAGGCCTATACTTGAAAAATGTATATCTGTTAATAATAACTACACAGAGGCATTCTGTGAAACTACTTTCTGTTTTTTGCATTCAACTAACAGAGTTGAAGCTTACTTTTGATTGAGCTGTTCTGAAACACTCTTTCTATAGATAATGCAAGTATACATTCAGAGCGCTAAGGGGCCTTTACTAGAAAAAGTAACTTCTTCAAATAAAAAGTACACAGAAGAATTCTACGAAACTTCTTTCTGTTCTGTGCATTCAACTCACAGAGTTGAAGCTTACATGTGATTGAGCAGTTCTGAAATACTCTTTCTGTAGAAACCGCAAGTGGACATTCGGAGCGCTGAGGGGCCTTTAGTGGAAAAAGGACTATCTTCAAATAAAATCTACACAGAAGTATTCTGCGAATTTTTTTCTGTTCTGTGCATTTGACTAACATAGTTCAACCTAACTTTTTATAGAGTAGTTCCGAAACACTGTTTCTGTAGAAACTGCAAGTGGACATTCCGCGCGCTAAGGGGCCTACTGTGGAAAAAGGAATAACTTCATCTAAAACTACACCGAAGTATTCTGCGAAACTTCTTTCTGTTCTGTGCATTCAACTAGCAGAGTTGAACATTTCTTTTGATTGAGCAGTTCTGAAACACTCTTTCTGTGGAAACTGCAAGTGGTCATTCCGAGCGCTATGGGGCCTACAGTGGAAAAAGGAATAATTTCAAATAAAAACTACACCGAAGTATAATGCGAAACTACGTTCTGTTCTGTGCATTCAACTAAAAGAATTGAAGCTTACTTTTGTTTGAGCAGTTCTGAAAATGTCTTTCTGTAAAAACTGTAGGTAGATATTCGGAGCGCTAAGGATCCTATATTGGAAAAATTAATATCTTCAAATAAAAACTACACAGAAGCATTCTGTGAAACTACTTTCCGTTTTGTGCATTCCGCTAACAGAGTTGAAACTTACTTTTGATTGAGCAGTTCTGAAACACTCTTTCTGTAGAAACTGCAGGTGGAGATTCGGAGCGCTAAGAGGCCTAAAGTGGAAAAAGGAATATCTTCAAATAAAAACTACACAGAAGAATTATGTGAAACCACTTACTGTTCTATGCATTCAACTAACAGAGTTGAAGCTTACTTTTGATTGAGCAGTTCTGAAACACTCTTTCTGTAAAAAATGCAAGTGGACATTCTGAGCGCTAAGGGGCCTACACTAGAAAAAGGATCATCTTCAAATAAAAACTGCACAGAAGCATTCTGTGAAACTTCTTTAGGTTCTGTTCATTCAACTAACAGAGTTGAACCTTACTTTTGATTGAGCAGTTGTGAAACACTCTTTCTGTAGAAACTGTATCTAGACATTCAGAGCGCTAAGGGGCCTATAGTGGAAAAAGGAATATCTGCAAATAAAAACTACACAGAAGCATTCTCTGAAATTACTTTGTGTTCTTTGCATAAAACTAACAGAGTTGAAGCTTACTTTTTATTGACCAGTTCTGAAACACTCTTTCTGTAAAAAATGCAAGTGGACATTCGGAGCGCTAAGGGGCATATAATGGAAAAAGGAACATCTTCAAACAAAAACTACACAGAAGCATTCTGCTAAACATCTTTCTGTTCTGTGCATTCAACTAACAGAGTTGAACCTTACTTTGGATTGAGCAGTGCTGAAACACTCTTTCTGCAGAAACTGTAACTAGATATTCGGATCGCTAAGGGGCCTTTAGTGAAAAAAGTAATATCTTCAAATACAAAGTACACAGAAGCGTTCTACGAAACTACTTTCTGTTCTGTGCATTCAACTAACAGAGTTGAACCTTACTTTTGATTGAGCAGTTCTGCAACACTCTTTCTGTAGAAACTGCAGGTGGAGATTCAGAGCGCTAAGGAGCCTATAGTGGAAAAAGGTATATATTCTAATAAAAACTACATAGAAGCATTCTGTGAAACTACTTTCTGTTCTTTGCATTCAACTAACAGAGTTGAAGCTTATTTTTCATTGAGCAGTTCTGAAACTCTCTTTCTGTAGAAAATGCAAGTGGACATTTGGAGCGCTAAGGGGCCTGTACTGGAAAAAGTATCTTCTTCAAATAAAAAGTACACAGAAACATTCTGCGTAACTTCTTTCTGTTCTGTGCATTCAACTAATAGATTGGAACCTTACCTTTGAATGAGCCGTTCTGAAACACACTTTCTGTAGAAACTGCAAGTGGACATTTGGTACACTAAGGTTCCTATAGTGGAAAAAGGAATATCTTCAAATAAAAACTACACAGAAGCATTCTGCGAAACTTCTTTGTGTTCTGTGCATTCAACTAAGAGAGTTCAACCTTACTTTTGATTGAGCTGTTCTGAAACACTCTTTCTGTAGAAACTGCAAGTGGATATTCCGAGCGGTAAGGGGCCTATAGTGGAAAAAGGAATATCTTCAAATGAAAACTACACAGAAGCATTCTGCGAAACTACTTTCTGTTCTGTGCATTCAACTAACAGAGTTGAACATTACTTTTGATTGAGCAGTTCTGAAACACTCTTTCTGTAGAAACTGCAAGTGGACATTCAGAGCGCTAAGGGTCCTAAAGTGGAAAAAGGAATACCTTCAAATAAAAACTACACAGAAGCATTCTGCGAAACTACTTTCTGTTCTGTGCATGGAACTGACAGAGTTGAACCTAACTTCTGATAGAGCAGTTCTGAAACACTCTTTCTGTAGAAACTGCAAGTCGACATTCCGAGCGCTATGGGGTCTACAGTGGAAAAAGGAATAACTTCAAATAAAAACTACACCGAAGTATTCTGCGAAACTTCTTTCTGTTCTGTGCATTCAACTAACAGATCTGAAGCTGACTTTTGATTGAGCAGTTCTGAAAAACTCTTTCTGTAGAAACTGTACCTAGACAATCGGAGATCTAAAGGGCCTATAGTGGAAAAAGGAATATCTTCAAATAAAAACTACACAGAAGCATTCCATGAAACTTCTTTCTGTTCTGTGCATTGAACTCACAGAGTTGAACCTTACTTTTGATTGAGCAGTTCTGAAACACTCTTTCTGTAGAAACTGCAAGTGGACATTCGGAGTGCTAAGAGGCCTATAGTGGAAAAAGGAATATCTTCAAATAAAAATTACAGAGAAGCATTCTGTGAAACTACTTTGTGTTCTTTGCATTCAACTAACAGAGTTGTAGCTTACATTTGATGGAGTAGTACTGAAAACTCTTTCTGTAGAAAATGCAAGTGGACATTCCGAGCGCTATGGGGCGTACACTGGAAAAAGGAACATCTTCAAATAAAAACTGCACAGAAGCACTGTGCGAAACATCTTTCTGTTCTGTTCATTCAACTAACAGAGTTGAACCTTACTTTTGATTGATCAGTTCTGAAACATTCTTTCTGTAGAAACTGCAAGTGGACAATCGGAGCGCTGAGGCGCCTATAGTGGAAAAAGGACTATCTTCAAATAAAAACTACACAAAAGCATTCTGTGAATCTTTTTCTGTTCTGTGCATTTAACTAACAGAGTGGAACCTAACTTTTGATAGAGCAGTTCTGAAACACTCTTTCTGTAGAAAATGCAAGTGGACATTCCACGCGCTAAGGGGCCTACAGTGGAAAAAGGGATAACTTCAACTAAAACTACACCGAAGTATTCTCTGAAACTTCTTTCTGTTCTGTGCATTCAACTAACAGAGTTGAAACTTACTTTTGATTGAGCAGTTCTGAAACACTCTTTTTGTAGAAAGTGCAGGTGGAGATTCGGAGCGCTAAGAGGCCTATAGTGGAAAAAGATATATCTTCTAATAATAACTACACAGAAGCATTCTGTGAAACTGCTTTCTGTTCTTTGCATTCAACTAACAGAGTTGAAGCTTAGTTTAGATTGAGCATTTCTGAAACACTCTCACTGTAGAAAATGCAAGTGGACATTCGGAGCGTTAAGGGGCCTTTAGTGGAAAAAGTAACTTCTTCAAATAAAAATTACCCAGAAGCATTATGCAAAACTTCTTTCTGTTCTGTGTATTCAACTAATAGAGTTGAACCTTACTTTTGATTGAGCAGTTCTGAAACACTCTTTCTGTAGAAACTGCAAGTGGACATTTGGTGCGCTAAGGGGCCTATAGTGAAAAAAGGAGTATCTTCAAATAAAAACTACACAGAAGCATTCTGTGAAACATCTTTCTGTTCCTTGGATTCAACTAACAGAGTTGAAGCTTACTTTTGATTGAGCAGCTCTGAAACACTCTTTCTGTAGAAAATGCAAGTGGACATTCGGAGCGCTAAGGGGCCTATACTGGAAAAAGGAACATCTTCAAATAAAAACTACACAGAAGCATTCTGCGAAACTACTTTCAGTTCTGTGCATTCAACTAATAGAATTGAACATTACTTTTTATTGAACAGTTCTGAAACACTCTTTCTGTTGAAACTGCAAGTGGACATTCGGTGCACTAAGGGGCCTATAGTGGAAAACGAAATATCTTCAAATAAAAACTACACAGATGCGTTCTGCGAAACTTCTTTCTGGTCTGTGCATTCAACTAACAGAGTTGAACCTTACTTTTGATTGAGCAGTTCTGAAACACTCTTTCTGTAGAAACTGCAGTTGGAGATTCGGAGCGCTAAGAGGCCTATACTTGAAAAATGTATATCTGTTAATAATAACTACACAGAGGCATTCTGTGAAACTACTTTCTGTTTTTTGCATTCAACTAACAGAGTTGAAGCTTACTTTTGATTGAGCTGTTCTGAAACACTCTTTCTATAGATAATGCAAGTATACATTCAGAGCGCTAAGGGGCCTTTACTAGAAAAAGTAACTTCTTCAAATAAAAAGTACACAGAAGAATTCTACGAAACTTCTTTCTGTTCTGTGCATTCAACTCACAGAGTTGAAGCTTACATGTGATTGAGCAGTTCTGAAATACTCTTTCTGTAGAAACCGCAAGTGGACATTCGGAGCGCTGAGGGGCCTTTAGTGGAAAAAGGACTATCTTCAAATAAAATCTACACAGAAGTATTCTGCGAATTTTTTTCTGTTCTGTGCATTTGACTAACATAGTTCAACCTAACTTTTTATAGAGTAGTTCCGAAACACTGTTTCTGTAGAAACTGCAAGTGGACATTCCGCGCGCTAAGGGGCCTACTGTGGAAAAAGGAATAACTTCATCTAAAACTACACCGAAGTATTCTGCGAAACTTCTTTCTGTTCTGTGCATTCAACTAGCAGAGTTGAACATTTCTTTTGATTGAGCAGTTCTGAAACACTCTTTCTGTGGAAACTGCAAGTGGTCATTCCGAGCGCTATGGGGCCTACAGTGGAAAAAGGAATAATTTCAAATAAAAACTACACCGAAGTATAATGCGAAACTACGTTCTGTTCTGTGCATTCAACTAAAAGAATTGAAGCTTACTTTTGTTTGAGCAGTTCTGAAAATGTCTTTCTGTAAAAACTGTAGGTAGATATTCGGAGCGCTAAGGATCCTATATTGGAAAAATTAATATCTTCAAATAAAAACTACACAGAAGCATTCTGTGAAACTACTTTCCGTTTTGTGCATTCCGCTAACAGAGTTGAAACTTACTTTTGATTGAGCAGTTCTGAAACACTCTTTCTGTAGAAACTGCAGGTGGAGATTCGGAGCGCTAAGAGGCCTAAAGTGGAAAAAGGAATATCTTCAAATAAAAACTACACAGAAGAATTATGTGAAACCACTTACTGTTCTATGCATTCAACTAACAGAGTTGAAGCTTACTTTTGATTGAGCAGTTCTGAAACACTCTTTCTGTAAAAAATGCAAGTGGACATTCTGAGCGCTAAGGGGCCTACACTAGAAAAAGGATCATCTTCAAATAAAAACTGCACAGAAGCATTCTGTGAAACTTCTTTAGGTTCTGTTCATTCAACTAACAGAGTTGAACCTTACTTTTGATTGAGCAGTTGTGAAACACTCTTTCTGTAGAAACTGTATCTAGACATTCAGAGCGCTAAGGGGCCTATAGTGGAAAAAGGAATATCTGCAAATAAAAACTACACAGAAGCATTCTCTGAAATTACTTTGTGTTCTTTGCATAAAACTAACAGAGTTGAAGCTTACTTTTTATTGACCAGTTCTGAAACACTCTTTCTGTAAAAAATGCAAGTGGACATTCGGAGCGCTAAGGGGCATATAATGGAAAAAGGAACATCTTCAAACAAAAACTACACAGAAGCATTCTGCTAAACATCTTTCTGTTCTGTGCATTCAACTAACAGAGTTGAACCTTACTTTGGATTGAGCAGTGCTGAAACACTCTTTCTGCAGAAACTGTAACTAGATATTCGGATCGCTAAGGGGCCTTTAGTGAAAAAAGTAATATCTTCAAATACAAAGTACACAGAAGCGTTCTACGAAACTACTTTCTGTTCTGTGCATTCAACTAACAGAGTTGAACCTTACTTTTGATTGAGCAGTTCTGCAACACTCTTTCTGTAGAAACTGCAGGTGGAGATTCAGAGCGCTAAGGAGCCTATAGTGGAAAAAGGTATATATTCTAATAAAAACTACATAGAAGCATTCTGTGAAACTACTTTCTGTTCTTTGCATTCAACTAACAGAGTTGAAGCTTATTTTTCATTGAGCAGTTCTGAAACTCTCTTTCTGTAGAAAATGCAAGTGGACATTTGGAGCGCTAAGGGGCCTGTACTGGAAAAAGTATCTTCTTCAAATAAAAAGTACACAGAAACATTCTGCGTAACTTCTTTCTGTTCTGTGCATTCAACTAATAGATTGGAACCTTACCTTTGAATGAGCCGTTCTGAAACACACTTTCTGTAGAAACTGCAAGTGGACATTTGGTACACTAAGGTTCCTATAGTGGAAAAAGGAATATCTTCAAATAAAAACTACACAGAAGCATTCTGCGAAACTTCTTTGTGTTCTGTGCATTCAACTAAGAGAGTTCAACCTTACTTTTGATTGAGCTGTTCTGAAACACTCTTTCTGTAGAAACTGCAAGTGGATATTCCGAGCGGTAAGGGGCCTATAGTGGAAAAAGGAATATCTTCAAATGAAAACTACACAGAAGCATTCTGCGAAACTACTTTCTGTTCTGTGCATTCAACTAACAGAGTTGAACATTACTTTTGATTGAGCAGTTCTGAAACCCTCTTTCTGTAGAAACTGCAAGTGGACATTCAGAGCGCTAAGGGTCCTAAAGTGGAAAAAGGAATACCTTCAAATAAAAACTACACAGAAGCATTCTGCGAAACTACTTTCTGTTCTGTGCATGGAACTGACAGAGTTGAACCTAACTTCTGATAGAGCAGTTCTGAAACACTCTTTCTGTAGAAACTGCAAGTCGACATTCCGAGCGCTATGGGGTCTACAGTGGAAAAAGGAATAACTTCAAATAAAAACTACACCGAAGTATTCTGCGAAACTTCTTTCTGTTCTGTGCATTCAACTAACAGATCTGAAGCTGACTTTTGATTGAGCAGTTCTGAAAAACTCTTTCTGTAGAAACTGTACCTAGACAATCGGAGATCTAAAGGGCCTATAGTGGAAAAAGGAATATCTTCAAATAAAAACTACACAGAAGCATTCCATGAAACTTCTTTCTGTTCTGTGCATTGAACTCACAGAGTTGAACCTTACTTTTGATTGAGCAGTTCTGAAACACTCTTTCTGTAGAAACTGCAAGTGGACATTCGGAGTGCTAAGAGGCCTATAGTGGAAAAAGGAATATCTTCAAATAAAAATTACAGAGAAGCATTCTGTGAAACTACTTTGTGTTCTTTGCATTCAACTAACAGAGTTGTAGCTTACATTTGATGGAGTAGTACTGAAAACTCTTTCTGTAGAAAATGCAAGTGGACATTCCGAGCGCTATGGGGCGTACACTGGAAAAAGGAACATCTTCAAATAAAAACTGCACAGAAGCATTGTGCGAAACATCTTTCTGTTCTGTTCATTCAACTAACAGAGTTGAACCTTACTTTTGATTGATCAGTTCTGAAACATTCTTTCTGTAGAAACTGCAAGTGGACAATCGGAGCGCTGAGGCGCCTATAGTGGAAAAAGGACTATCTTCAAATAAAAACTACACAAAAGCATTCTGTGAATCTTTTTCTGTTCTGTGCATTTAACTAACAGAGTGGAACCTAACTTTTGATAGAGCAGTTCTGAAACACTCTTTCTGTAGAAAATGCAAGTGGACATTCCACGCGCTAAGGGGCCTACAGTGGAAAAAGGGATAACTTCAACTAAAACTACACCGAAGTATTCTCTGAAACTTCTTTCTGTTCTGTGCATTCAACTAACAGAGTTGAAACTTACTTTTGATTGAGCAGTTCTGAAACACTCTTTTTGTAGAAAGTGCAGGTGGAGATTCGGAGCGCTAAGAGGCCTATAGTGGAAAAAGATATATCTTCTAATAATAACTACACAGAAGCATTCTGTGAAACTGCTTTCTGTTCTTTGCATTCAACTAACAGAGTTGAAGCTTAGTTTAGATTGAGCATTTCTGAAACACTCTCACTGTAGAAAATGCAAGTGGACATTCGGAGCGTTAAGGGGCCTTTAGTGGAAAAAGTAACTTCTTCAAATAAAAATTACCCAGAAGCATTATGCAAAACTTCTTTCTGTTCTGTGTATTCAACTAATAGAGTTGAACCTTACTTTTGATTGAGCAGTTCTGAAACACTCTTTCTGTAGAAACTGCAAGTGGACATTTGGTGCGCTAAGGGGCCTATAGTGAAAAAAGGAGTATCTTCAAATAAAAACTACACAGAAGCATTCTGTGAAACATCTTTCTGTTCCTTGGATTCAACTAACAGAGTTGAAGCTTACTTTTGATTGAGCAGCTCTGAAACACTCTTTCTGTAG
Source organism: Symphalangus syndactylus (assembly GCF_028878055.3). Lineage (NCBI taxonomy): Eukaryota > Metazoa > Chordata > Mammalia > Primates > Hylobatidae > Symphalangus > Symphalangus syndactylus. The sequence goes on from NC_072440.2 coordinate 51,557,575, forward strand.
AAAATGCAAGTGGACATTCGGAGCGCTAAGGGGCCTATACTGGAAAAAGGAACATCTTCAAATAAAAACTACACAGAAGCATTCTGCGAAACTACTTTCAGTTCTGTGCATTCAACTAATAGAATTGAACATTACTTTTTATTGAACAGTTCTGAAACACTCTTTCTGTTGAAACTGCAAGTGGACATTCGGTGCACTAAGGGGCCTATAGTGGAAAACGAAATATCTTCAAATAAAAACTACACAGATGCGTTCTGCGAAACTTCTTTCTGGTCTGTGCATTCAACTAACAGAGTTGAACCTTACTTTTGATTGAGCAGTTCTGAAACACTCTTTCTGTAGAAACTGCAGTTGGAGATTCGGAGCGCTAAGAGGCCTATACTTGAAAAATGTATATCTGTTAATAATAACTACACAGAGGCATTCTGTGAAACTACTTTCTGTTTTTTGCATTCAACTAACAGAGTTGAAGCTTACTTTTGATTGAGCTGTTCTGAAACACTCTTTCTATAGATAATGCAAGTATACATTCAGAGCGCTAAGGGGCCTTTACTAGAAAAAGTAACTTCTTCAAATAAAAAGTACACAGAAGAATTCTACGAAACTTCTTTCTGTTCTGTGCATTCAACTCACAGAGTTGAAGCTTACATGTGATTGAGCAGTTCTGAAATACTCTTTCTGTAGAAACCGCAAGTGGACATTCGGAGCGCTGAGGGGCCTTTAGTGGAAAAAGGACTATCTTCAAATAAAATCTACACAGAAGTATTCTGCGAATTTTTTTCTGTTCTGTGCATTTGACTAACATAGTTCAACCTAACTTTTTATAGAGTAGTTCCGAAACACTGTTTCTGTAGAAACTGCAAGTGGACATTCCGCGCGCTAAGGGGCCTACTGTGGAAAAAGGAATAACTTCATCTAAAACTACACCGAAGTATTCTGCGAAACTTCTTTCTGTTCTGTGCATTCAACTAGCAGAGTTGAACATTTCTTTTGATTGAGCAGTTCTGAAACACTCTTTCTGTGGAAACTGCAAGTGGTCATTCCGAGCGCTATGGGGCCTACAGTGGAAAAAGGAATAATTTCAAATAAAAACTACACCGAAGTATAATGCGAAACTACGTTCTGTTCTGTGCATTCAACTAAAAGAATTGAAGCTTACTTTTGTTTGAGCAGTTCTGAAAATGTCTTTCTGTAAAAACTGTAGGTAGATATTCGGAGCGCTAAGGATCCTATATTGGAAAAATTAATATCTTCAAATAAAAACTACACAGAAGCATTCTGTGAAACTACTTTCCGTTTTGTGCATTCCGCTAACAGAGTTGAAACTTACTTTTGATTGAGCAGTTCTGAAACACTCTTTCTGTAGAAACTGCAGGTGGAGATTCGGAGCGCTAAGAGGCCTAAAGTGGAAAAAGGAATATCTTCAAATAAAAACTACACAGAAGAATTATGTGAAACCACTTACTGTTCTATGCATTCAACTAACAGAGTTGAAGCTTACTTTTGATTGAGCAGTTCTGAAACACTCTTTCTGTAAAAAATGCAAGTGGACATTCTGAGCGCTAAGGGGCCTACACTAGAAAAAGGATCATCTTCAAATAAAAACTGCACAGAAGCATTCTGTGAAACTTCTTTAGGTTCTGTTCATTCAACTAACAGAGTTGAACCTTACTTTTGATTGAGCAGTTGTGAAACACTCTTTCTGTAGAAACTGTATCTAGACATTCAGAGCGCTAAGGGGCCTATAGTGGAAAAAGGAATATCTGCAAATAAAAACTACACAGAAGCATTCTCTGAAATTACTTTGTGTTCTTTGCATAAAACTAACAGAGTTGAAGCTTACTTTTTATTGACCAGTTCTGAAACACTCTTTCTGTAAAAAATGCAAGTGGACATTCGGAGCGCTAAGGGGCATATAATGGAAAAAGGAACATCTTCAAACAAAAACTACACAGAAGCATTCTGCTAAACATCTTTCTGTTCTGTGCATTCAACTAACAGAGTTGAACCTTACTTTGGATTGAGCAGTGCTGAAACACTCTTTCTGCAGAAACTGTAACTAGATATTCGGATCGCTAAGGGGCCTTTAGTGAAAAAAGTAATATCTTCAAATACAAAGTACACAGAAGCGTTCTACGAAACTACTTTCTGTTCTGTGCATTCAACTAACAGAGTTGAACCTTACTTTTGATTGAGCAGTTCTGCAACACTCTTTCTGTAGAAACTGCAGGTGGAGATTCAGAGCGCTAAGGAGCCTATAGTGGAAAAAGGTATATATTCTAATAAAAACTACATAGAAGCATTCTGTGAAACTACTTTCTGTTCTTTGCATTCAACTAACAGAGTTGAAGCTTATTTTTCATTGAGCAGTTCTGAAACTCTCTTTCTGTAGAAAATGCAAGTGGACATTTGGAGCGCTAAGGGGCCTGTACTGGAAAAAGTATCTTCTTCAAATAAAAAGTACACAGAAACATTCTGCGTAACTTCTTTCTGTTCTGTGCATTCAACTAATAGATTGGAACCTTACCTTTGAATGAGCCGTTCTGAAACACACTTTCTGTAGAAACTGCAAGTGGACATTTGGTACACTAAGGTTCCTATAGTGGAAAAAGGAATATCTTCAAATAAAAACTACACAGAAGCATTCTGCGAAACTTCTTTGTGTTCTGTGCATTCAACTAAGAGAGTTCAACCTTACTTTTGATTGAGCTGTTCTGAAACACTCTTTCTGTAGAAACTGCAAGTGGATATTCCGAGCGGTAAGGGGCCTATAGTGGAAAAAGGAATATCTTCAAATGAAAACTACACAGAAGCATTCTGCGAAACTACTTTCTGTTCTGTGCATTCAACTAACAGAGTTGAACATTACTTTTGATTGAGCAGTTCTGAAACACTCTTTCTGTAGAAACTGCAAGTGGACATTCAGAGCGCTAAGGGTCCTAAAGTGGAAAAAGGAATACCTTCAAATAAAAACTACACAGAAGCATTCTGCGAAACTACTTTCTGTTCTGTGCATGGAACTGACAGAGTTGAACCTAACTTCTGATAGAGCAGTTCTGAAACACTCTTTCTGTAGAAACTGCAAGTCGACATTCCGAGCGCTATGGGGTCTACAGTGGAAAAAGGAATAACTTCAAATAAAAACTACACCGAAGTATTCTGCGAAACTTCTTTCTGTTCTGTGCATTCAACTAACAGATCTGAAGCTGACTTTTGATTGAGCAGTTCTGAAAAACTCTTTCTGTAGAAACTGTACCTAGACAATCGGAGATCTAAAGGGCCTATAGTGGAAAAAGGAATATCTTCAAATAAAAACTACACAGAAGCATTCCATGAAACTTCTTTCTGTTCTGTGCATTGAACTCACAGAGTTGAACCTTACTTTTGATTGAGCAGTTCTGAAACACTCTTTCTGTAGAAACTGCAAGTGGACATTCGGAGTGCTAAGAGGCCTATAGTGGAAAAAGGAATATCTTCAAATAAAAATTACAGAGAAGCATTCTGTGAAACTACTTTGTGTTCTTTGCATTCAACTAACAGAGTTGTAGCTTACATTTGATGGAGTAGTACTGAAAACTCTTTCTGTAGAAAATGCAAGTGGACATTCCGAGCGCTATGGGGCGTACACTGGAAAAAGGAACATCTTCAAATAAAAACTGCACAGAAGCATTGTGCGAAACATCTTTCTGTTCTGTTCATTCAACTAACAGAGTTGAACCTTACTTTTGATTGATCAGTTCTGAAACATTCTTTCTGTAGAAACTGCAAGTGGACAATCGGAGCGCTGAGGCGCCTATAGTGGAAAAAGGACTATCTTCAAATAAAAACTACACAAAAGCATTCTGCGAATCTTTTTCTGTTCTGTGCATTTAACTAACAGAGTGGAACCTAACTTTTGATAGAGCAGTTCTGAAACACTCTTTCTGTAGAAAATGCAAGTGGACATTCCACGCGCTAAGGGGCCTACAGTGGAAAAAGGGATAACTTCAACTAAAACTACACCGAAGTATTCTCTGAAACTTCTTTCTGTTCTGTGCATTCAACTAACAGAGTTGAAACTTACTTTTGATTGAGCAGTTCTGAAACACTCTTTTTGTAGAAAGTGCAGGTGGAGATTCGGAGCGCTAAGAGGCCTATAGTGGAAAAAGATATATCTTCTAATAATAACTACACAGAAGCATTCTGTGAAACTGCTTTCTGTTCTTTGCATTCAACTAACAGAGTTGAAGCTTAGTTTAGATTGAGCATTTCTGAAACACTCTCACTGTAGAAAATGCAAGTGGACATTCGGAGCGTTAAGGGGCCTTTAGTGGAAAAAGTAACTTCTTCAAATAAAAATTACCCAGAAGCATTATGCAAAACTTCTTTCTGTTCTGTGTATTCAACTAATAGAGTTGAACCTTACTTTTGATTGAGCAGTTCTGAAACACTCTTTCTGTAGAAACTGCAAGTGGACATTTGGTGCGCTAAGGGGCCTATAGTGAAAAAAGGAGTATCTTCAAATAAAAACTACACAGAAGCATTCTGTGAAACATCTTTCTGTTCCTTGGATTCAACTAACAGAGTTGAAGCTTACTTTTGATTGAGCAGCTCTGAAACACTCTTTCTGTAGAAAATGCAAGTGGACATTCGGAGCGCTAAGGGGCCTATACTGGAAAAAGGAACATCTTCAAATAAAAACTACACAGAAGCATTCTGCGAAACTACTTTCAGTTCTGTGCATTCAACTAATAGAATTGAACATTACTTTTTATTGAACAGTTCTGAAACACTCTTTCTGTTGAAACTGCAAGTGGACATTCGGTGCACTAAGGGGCCTATAGTGGAAAACGAAATATCTTCAAATAAAAACTACACAGATGCGTTCTGCGAAACTTCTTTCTGGTCTGTGCATTCAACTAACAGAGTTGAACCTTACTTTTGATTGAGCAGTTCTGAAACACTCTTTCTGTAGAAACTGCAGTTGGAGATTCGGAGCGCTAAGAGGCCTATACTTGAAAAATGTATATCTGTTAATAATAACTACACAGAGGCATTCTGTGAAACTACTTTCTGTTTTTTGCATTCAACTAACAGAGTTGAAGCTTACTTTTGATTGAGCTGTTCTGAAACACTCTTTCCATAGATAATGCAAGTATACATTCAGAGCGCTAAGGGGCCTTTACTAGAAAAAGTAACTTCTTCAAATAAAAAGTACACAGAAGAATTCTACGAAACTTCTTTCTGTTCTGTGCATTCAACTCACAGAGTTGAAGCTTACATGTGATTGAGCAGTTCTGAAATACTCTTTCTGTAGAAACCGCAAGTGGACATTCGGAGCGCTGAGGGGCCTTTAGTGGAAAAAGGACTATCTTCAAATAAAATCTACACAGAAGTATTCTGCGAATTTTTTTCTGTTCTGTGCATTTGACTAACATAGTTCAACCTAACTTTTTATAGAGTAGTTCCGAAACACTGTTTCTGTAGAAACTGCAAGTGGACATTCCGCGCGCTAAGGGGCCTACTGTGGAAAAAGGAATAACTTCATCTAAAACTACACCGAAGTATTCTGCGAAACTTCTTTCTGTTCTGTGCATTCAACTAGCAGAGTTGAACATTTCTTTTGATTGAGCAGTTCTGAAACACTCTTTCTGTGGAAACTGCAAGTGGTCATTCCGAGCGCTATGGGGCCTACAGTGGAAAAAGGAATAATTTCAAATAAAAACTACACCGAAGTATAATGCGAAACTACGTTCTGTTCTGTGCATTCAACTAAAAGAATTGAAGCTTACTTTTGTTTGAGCAGTTCTGAAAATGTCTTTCTGTAAAAACTGTAGGTAGATATTCGGAGCGCTAAGGATCCTATATCGGAAAAATTAATATCTTCAAATAAAAACTACACAGAAGCATTCTGTGAAACTACTTTCTGTTTTGTGCATTCCGCTAACAGAGTTGAAACTTACTTTTGATTGAGCAGTTCTGAAACACTCTTTCTGTAGAAACTGCAGGTGGAGATTCGGAGCGCTAAGAGGCCTAAAGTGGAAAAAGGAATATCTTCAAATAAAAACTACACAGAAGAATTATGTGAAACCACTTACTGTTCTATGCATTCAACTAACAGAGTTGAAGCTTACTTTTGATTGAGCAGTTCTGAAACACTCTTTCTGTAAAAAATGCAAGTGGACATTCTGAGCGCTAAGGGGCCTACACTAGAAAAAGGATCATCTTCAAATAAAAACTGCACAGAAGCATTCTGTGAAACTTCTTTAGGTTCTGTTCATTCAACTAACAGAGTTGAACCTTACTTTTGATTGAGCAGTTGTGAAACACTCTTTCTGTAGAAACTGTATCTAGACATTCAGAGCGCTAAGGGGCCTATAGTGGAAAAAGGAATATCTGCAAATAAAAACTACACAGAAGCATTCTCTGAAATTACTTTGTGTTCTTTGCATAAAACTAACAGAGTTGAAGCTTACTTTTTATTGACCAGTTCTGAAACACTCTTTCTGTAAAAAATGCAAGTGGACATTCGGAGCGCTAAGGGGCATATAATGGAAAAAGGAACATCTTCAAACAAAAACTACACAGAAGCATTCTGCTAAACATCTTTCTGTTCTGTGCATTCAACTAACAGAGTTGAACCTTACTTTGGATTGAGCAGTGCTGAAACACTCTTTCTGCAGAAACTGTAACTAGATATTCGGATCGCTAAGGGGCCTTTAGTGAAAAAAGTAATATCTTCAAATACAAAGTACACAGAAGCGTTCTACGAAACTACTTTCTGTTCTGTGCATTCAACTAACAGAGTTGAACCTTACTTTTGATTGAGCAGTTCTGCAACACTCTTTCTGTAGAAACTGCAGGTGGAGATTCAGAGCGCTAAGGAGCCTATAGTGGAAAAAGGTATATATTCTAATAAAAACTACATAGAAGCATTCTGTGAAACTACTTTCTGTTCTTTGCATTCAACTAACAGAGTTGAAGCTTATTTTTCATTGAGCAGTTCTGAAACTCTCTTTCTGTAGAAAATGCAAGTGGACATTTGGAGCGCTAAGGGGCCTGTACTGGAAAAAGTATCTTCTTCAAATAAAAAGTACACAGAAACATTCTGCGTAACTTCTTTCTGTTCTGTGCATTCAACTAATAGATTGGAACCTTACCTTTGAATGAGCCGTTCTGAAACACACTTTCTGTAGAAACTGCAAGTGGACATTTGGTACACTAAGGTTCCTATAGTGGAAAAAGGAATATCTTCAAATAAAAACTACACAGAAGCATTCTGCGAAACTTCTTTGTGTTCTGTGCATTCAACTAAGAGAGTTCAACCTTACTTTTGATTGAGCTGTTCTGAAACACTCTTTCTGTAGAAACTGCAAGTGGATATTCCGAGCGGTAAGGGGCCTATAGTGGAAAAAGGAATATCTTCAAATGAAAACTACACAGAAGCATTCTGCGAAACTACTTTCTGTTCTGTGCATTCAACTAACAGAGTTGAACATTACTTTTGATTGAGCAGTTCTGAAACACTCTTTCTGTAGAAACTGCAAGTGGACATTCAGAGCGCTAAGGGTCCTAAAGTGGAAAAAGGAATACCTTCAAATAAAAACTACACAGAAGCATTCTGCGAAACTACTTTCTGTTCTGTGCATGGAACTGACAGAGTTGAACCTAACTTCTGATAGAGCAGTTCTGAAACACTCTTTCTGTAGAAACTGCAAGTCGACATTCCGAGCGCTATGGGGTCTACAGTGGAAAAAGGAATAACTTCAAATAAAAACTACACCGAAGTATTCTGCGAAACTTCTTTCTGTTCTGTGCATTCAACTAACAGATCTGAAGCTGACTTTTGATTGAGCAGTTCTGAAAAACTCTTTCTGTAGAAACTGTACCTAGACAATCGGAGATCTAAAGGGCCTATAGTGGAAAAAGGAATATCTTCAAATAAAAACTACACAGAAGCATTCCATGAAACTTCTTTCTGTTCTGTGCATTGAACTCACAGAGTTGAACCTTACTTTTGATTGAGCAGTTCTGAAACACTCTTTCTGTAGAAACTGCAAGTGGACATTCGGAGTGCTAAGAGGCCTATAGTGGAAAAAGGAATATCTTCAAATAAAAATTACAGAGAAGCATTCTGTGAAACTACTTTGTGTTCTTTGCATTCAACTAACAGAGTTGTAGCTTACATTTGATGGAGTAGTACTGAAAACTCTTTCTGTAGAAAATGCAAGTGGACATTCCGAGCGCTATGGGGCGTACACTGGAAAAAGGAACATCTTCAAATAAAAACTGCACAGAAGCATTGTGCGAAACATCTTTCTGTTCTGTTCATTCAACTAACAGAGTTGAACCTTACTTTTGATTGATCAGTTCTGAAACATTCTTTCTGTAGAAACTGCAAGTGGACAATCGGAGCGCTGAGGCGCCTATAGTGGAAAAAGGACTATCTTCAAATAAAAACTACACAAAAGCATTCTGCGAATCTTTTTCTGTTCTGTGCATTTAACTAACAGAGTGGAACCTAACTTTTGATAGAGCAGTTCTGAAACACTCTTTCTGTAGAAAATGCAAGTGGACATTCCACGCGCTAAGGGGCCTACAGTGGAAAAAGGGATAACTTCAACTAAAACTACACCGAAGTATTCTCTGAAACTTCTTTCTGTTCTGTGCATTCAACTAACAGAGTTGAAACTTACTTTTGATTGAGCAGTTCTGAAACACTCTTTTTGTAGAAAGTGCAGGTGGAGATTCGGAGCGCTAAGAGGCCTATAGTGGAAAAAGATATATCTTCTAATAATAACTACACAGAAGCATTCTGTGAAACTGCTTTCTGTTCTTTGCATTCAACTAACAGAGTTGAAGCTTAGTTTAGATTGAGCATTTCTGAAACACTCTCACTGTAGAAAATGCAAGTGGACATTCGGAGCGTTAAGGGGCCTTTAGTGGAAAAAGTAACTTCTTCAAATAAAAATTACCCAGAAGCATTATGCAAAACTTCTTTCTGTTCTGTGTATTCAACTAATAGAGTTGAACCTTACTTTTGATTGAGCAGTTCTGAAACACTCTTTCTGTAGAAACTGCAAGTGGACATTTGGTGCGCTAAGGGGCCTATAGTGAAAAAAGGAGTATCTTCAAATAAAAACTACACAGAAGCATTCTGTGAAACATCTTTCTGTTCCTTGGATTCAACTAACAGAGTTGAAGCTTACTTTTGATTGAGCAGCTCTGAAACACTCTTTCTGTAGAAAATGCAAGTGGACATTCGGAGCGCTAAGGGGCCTATACTGGAAAAAGGAACATCTTCAAATAAAAACTACACAGAAGCATTCTGCGAAACTACTTTCAGTTCTGTGCATTCAACTAATAGAATTGAACATTACTTTTTATTGAACAGTTCTGAAACACTCTTTCTGTTGAAACTGCAAGTGGACATTCGGTGCACTAAGGGGCCTATAGTGGAAAACGAAATATCTTCAAATAAAAACTACACAGATGCGTTCTGCGAAACTTCTTTCTGGTCTGTGCATTCAACTAACAGAGTTGAACCTTACTTTTGATTGAGCAGTTCTGAAACACTCTTTCTGTAGAAACTGCAGTTGGAGATTCGGAGCGCTAAGAGGCCTATACTTGAAAAATGTATATCTGTTAATAATAACTACACAGAGGCATTCTGTGAAACTACTTTCTGTTTTTTGCATTCAACTAACAGAGTTGAAGCTTACTTTTGATGGAGCTGTTCTGAAACACTCTTTCCATAGATAATGCAAGTATACATTCAGAGCGCTAAGGGGCCTTTACTAGAAAAAGTAACTTCTTCAAATAAAAAGTACACAGAAGAATTCTACGAAACTTCTTTCTGTTCTGTGCATTCAACTCACAGAGTTGAAGCTTACATGTGATTGAGCAGTTCTGAAATACTCTTTCTGTAGAAACCGCAAGTGGACATTCGGAGCGCTGAGGGGCCTATAGTGGAAAAAGGACTATCTTCAAATAAAAACTACACAGAAGTATTCTGCGAATTTTTTTCTGTTCTGTGCATTTGACTAACATAGTTCAACCTAACTTTTTATAGAGTAGTTCCGAAACACTGTTTCTGTAGAAACTGCAAGTGGACATTCCGCGCGCTAAGGGGCCTACTGTGGAAAAAGGAATAACTTCATCTAAAACTACACCGAAGTATTCTGCGAAACTTCTTTCTGTTCTGTGCATTCAACTAGCAGAGTTGAACATTTCTTTTGATTGAGCAGTTCTGAAACACTCTTTCTGTGGAAACTGCAAGTGGTCATTCCGAGCGCTATGGGGCCTACAGTGGAAAAAGGAATAATTTCAAATAAAAACTACACCGAAGTATAATGCGAAACTACGTTCTGTTCTGTGCATTCAACTAAAAGAATTGAAGCTTACTTTTGTTTGAGCAGTTCTGAAAATGTCTTTCTGTAAAAACTGTAGGTAGATATTCGGAGCGCTAAGGATCCTATATCGGAAAAATTAATATCTTCAAATAAAAACTACACAGAAGCATTCTGTGAAACTACTTTCTGTTTTGTGCATTCCACTAACAGAGTTGAAACTTACTTTTGATTGAGCAGTTCTGAAACACTCTTTCTGTAGAAACCGCAGGTGGAGATTCGGAGCGCTAAGAGGCCTAAAGTGGAAAAAGGAATATCTTCAAATAAAAACTACACAGAAGAATTATGTGAAACCACTTACTGTTCTATGCATTCAACTAACAGAGTTGAAGCTTACTTTTGATTGAGCAGTTCTGAAACACTCTTTCTGTAAAAAATGCAAGTGGACATTCTGAGCGCTAAGGGGCCTACACTAGAAAAAGGATCATCTTCAAATAAAAACTGCACAGAAGCATTCTGTGAAACTTCTTTAGGTTCTGTTCATTCAACTAACAGAGTTGAACCTTACTTTTGATTGAGCAGTTGTGAAACACTCTTTCTGTAGAAACTGTATCTAGACATTCAGAGCGCTAAGGGGCCTATAGTGGAAAAAGGAATATCTGCAAATAAAAACTACACAGAAGCATTCTCTGAAATTACTTTGTGTTCTTTGCATAAAACTAACAGAGTTGAAGCTTACTTTTTATTGACCAGTTCTGAAACACTCTTTCTGTAAAAAATGCAAGTGGACATTCGGAGCGCTAAGGGGCATATAATGGAAAAAGGAACATCTTCAAACAAAAACTACACAGAAGCATTCTGCTAAACATCTTTCTGTTCTGTGCATTCAACTAACAGAGTTGAACCTTACTTTGGATTGAGCAGTGCTGAAACACTCTTTCTGCAGAAACTGTAACTAGATATTCGGATCGCTAAGGGGCCTTTAGTGAAAAAAGTAATATCTTCAAATACAAAGTACACAGAAGCGTTCTACGAAACTACTTTCTGTTCTGTGCATTCAACTAACAGAGTTGAACCTTACTTTTGATTGAGCAGTTCTGCAACACTCTTTCTGTAGAAACTGCAGGTGGAGATTCAGAGCGCTAAGGAGCCTATAGTGGAAAAAGGTATATATTCTAATAAAAACTACATAGAAGCATTCTGTGAAACTACTTTCTGTTCTTTGCATTCAACTAACAGAGTTGAAGCTTATTTTTCATTGAGCAGTTCTGAAACTCTCTTTCTGTAGAAAATGCAAGTGGACATTTGGAGCGCTAAGGGGCCTGTACTGGAAAAAGTATCTTCTTCAAATAAAAAGTACACAGAAACATTCTGCGTAACTTCTTTCTGTTCTGTGCATTCAACTAATAGATTGGAACCTTACCTTTGAATGAGCCGTTCTGAAACACACTTTCTGTAGAAACTGCAAGTGGACATTTGGTACACTAAGGTTCCTATAGTGGAAAAAGGAATATCTTCAAATAAAAACTACACAGAAGCATTCTGCGAAACTTCTTTGTGTTCTGTGCATTCAACTAAGAGAGTTCAACCTTACTTTTGATTGAGCTGTTCTGAAACACTCTTTCTGTAGAAACTGCAAGTGGATATTCCGAGCGGTAAGGGGCCTATAGTGGAAAAAGGAATATCTTCAAATGAAAACTACACAGAAGCATTCTGCGAAACTACTTTCTGTTCTGTGCATTCAACTAACAGAGTTGAACATTACTTTTGATTGAGCAGTTCTGAAACACTCTTTCTGTAGAAACTGCAAGTGGACATTCAGAGCGCTAAGGGTCCTAAAGTGGAAAAAGGAATACCTTCAAATAAAAACTACACAGAAGCATTCTGCGAAACTACTTTCTGTTCTGTGCATGGAACTGACAGAGTTGAACCTAACTTCTGATAGAGCAGTTCTGAAACACTCTTTCTGTAGAAACTGCAAGTCGACATTCCGAGCGCTATGGGGTCTACAGTGGAAAAAGGAATAACTTCAAATAAAAACTACACCGAAGTATTCTGCGAAACTTCTTTCTGTTCTGTGCATTCAACTAACAGATCTGAAGCTGACTTTTGATTGAGCAGTTCTGAAAAACTCTTTCTGTAGAAACTGTACCTAGACAATCGGAGATCTAAAGGGCCTATAGTGGAAAAAGGAATATCTTCAAATAAAAACTACACAGAAGCATTCCATGAAACTTCTTTCTGTTCTGTGCATTGAACTCACAGAGTTGAACCTTACTTTTGATTGAGCAGTTCTGAAACACTCTTTCTGTAGAAACTGCAAGTGGACATTCGGAGTGCTAAGAGGCCTATAGTGGAAAAAGGAATATCTTCAAATAAAAATTACAGAGAAGCATTCTGTGAAACTACTTTGTGTTCTTTGCATTCAACTAACAGAGTTGTAGCTTACATTTGATGGAGTAGTACTGAAAACTCTTTCTGTAGAAAATGCAAGTGGACATTCCGAGCGCTATGGGGCGTACACTGGAAAAAGGAACATCTTCAAATAAAAACTGCACAGAAGCATTGTGCGAAACATCTTTCTGTTCTGTTCATTCAACTAACAGAGTTGAACCTTACTTTTGATTGATCAGTTCTGAAACATTCTTTCTGTAGAAACTGCAAGTGGACAATCGGAGCGCTGAGGCGCCTATAGTGGAAAAAGGACTATCTTCAAATAAAAACTACACAAAAGCATTCTGCGAATCTTTTTCTGTTCTGTGCATTTAACTAACAGAGTGGAACCTAACTTTTGATAGAGCAGTTCTGAAACACTCTTTCTGTAGAAAATGCAAGTGGACATTCCACGCGCTAAGGGGCCTACAGTGGAAAAAGGGATAACTTCAACTAAAACTACACCGAAGTATTCTCTGAAACTTCTTTCTGTTCTGTGCATTCAACTAACAGAGTTGAAACTTACTTTTGATTGAGCAGTTCTGAAACACTCTTTTTGTAGAAAGTGCAGGTGGAGATTCGGAGCGCTAAGAGGCCTATAGTGGAAAAAGATATATCTTCTAATAATAACTACACAGAAGCATTCTGTGAAACTGCTTTCTGTTCTTTGCATTCAACTAACAGAGTTGAAGCTTAGTTTAGATTGAGCATTTCTGAAACACTCTCACTGTAGAAAATGCAAGTGGACATTCGGAGCGTTAAGGGGCCTTTAGTGGAAAAAGTAACTTCTTCAAATAAAAATTACCCAGAAGCATTATGCAAAACTTCTTTCTGTTCTGTGTATTCAACTAATAGAGTTGAACCTTACTTTTGATTGAGCAGTTCTGAAACACTCTTTCTGTAGAAACTGCAAGTGGACATTTGGTGCGCTAAGGGGCCTATAGTGAAAAAAGGAGTATCTTCAAATAAAAACTACACAGAAGCATTCTGTGAAACATCTTTCTGTTCCTTGGATTCAACTAACAGAGTTGAAGCTTACTTTTGATTGAGCAGCTCTGAAACACTCTTTCTGTAGAAAATGCAAGTGGACATTCGGAGCGCTAAGGGGCCTATACTGGAAAAAGGAACATCTTCAAATAAAAACTACACAGAAGCATTCTGCGAAACTACTTTCAGTTCTGTGCATTCAACTAATAGAATTGAACATTACTTTTTATTGAACAGTTCTGAAACACTCTTTCTGTTGAAACTGCAAGTGGACATTCGGTGCACTAAGGGGCCTATAGTGGAAAACGAAATATCTTCAAATAAAAACTACACAGATGCGTTCTGCGAAACTTCTTTCTGGTCTGTGCATTCAACTAACAGAGTTGAACCTTACTTTTGATTGAGCAGTTCTGAAACACTCTTTCTGTAGAAACTGCAGTTGGAGATTCGGAGCGCTAAGAGGCCTATACTTGAAAAATGTATATCTGTTAATAATAACTACACAGAGGCATTCTGTGAAACTACTTTCTGTTTTTTGCATTCAACTAACAGAGTTGAAGCTTACTTTTGATGGAGCTGTTCTGAAACACTCTTTCCATAGATAATGCAAGTATACATTCAGAGCGCTAAGGGGCCTTTACTAGAAAAAGTAACTTCTTCAAATAAAAAGTACACAGAAGAATTCTACGAAACTTCTTTCTGTTCTGTGCATTCAACTCACAGAGTTGAAGCTTACATGTGATTGAGCAGTTCTGAAATACTCTTTCTGTAGAAACCGCAAGTGGACATTCGGAGCGCTGAGGGGCCTATAGTGGAAAAAGGACTATCTTCAAATAAAAACTACACAGAAGTATTCTGCGAATTTTTTTCTGTTCTGTGCATTTGACTAACATAGTTCAACCTAACTTTTTATAGAGTAGTTCCGAAACACTGTTTCTGTAGAAACTGCAAGTGGACATTCCGCGCGCTAAGGGGCCTACTGTGGAAAAAGGAATAACTTCATCTAAAACTACACCGAAGTATTCTGCGAAACTTCTTTCTGTTCTGTGCATTCAACTAGCAGAGTTGAACATTTCTTTTGATTGAGCAGTTCTGAAACACTCTTTCTGTGGAAACTGCAAGTGGTCATTCCGAGCGCTATGGGGCCTACAGTGGAAAAAGGAATAATTTCAAATAAAAACTACACCGAAGTATAATGCGAAACTACGTTCTGTTCTGTGCATTCAACTAAAAGAATTGAAGCTTACTTTTGTTTGAGCAGTTCTGAAAATGTCTTTCTGTAAAAACTGTAGGTAGATATTCGGAGCGCTAAGGATCCTATATCGGAAAAATTAATATCTTCAAATAAAAACTACACAGAAGCATTCTGTGAAACTACTTTCCGTTTTGTGCATTCCACTAACAGAGTTGAAACTTACTTTTGATTGAGCAGTTCTGAAACACTCTTTCTGTAGAAACCGCAGGTGGAGATTCGGAGCGCTAAGAGGCCTAAAGTGGAAAAAGGAATATCTTCAAATAAAAACTACACAGAAGAATTATGTGAAACCACTTACTGTTCTATGCATTCAACTAACAGAGTTGAAGCTTACTTTTGATTGAGCAGTTCTGAAACACTCTTTCTGTAAAAAATGCAAGTGGACATTCTGAGCGCTAAGGGGCCTACACTAGAAAAAGGATCATCTTCAAATAAAAACTGCACAGAAGCATTCTGTGAAACTTCTTTAGGTTCTGTTCATTCAACTAACAGAGTTGAACCTTACTTTTGATTGAGCAGTTGTGAAACACTCTTTCTGTAGAAACTGTATCTAGACATTCAGAGCGCTAAGGGGCCTATAGTGGAAAAAGGAATATCTGCAAATAAAAACTACACAGAAGCATTCTCTGAAATTACTTTGTGTTCTTTGCATAAAACTAACAGAGTTGAAGCTTACTTTTTATTGACCAGTTCTGAAACACTCTTTCTGTAAAAAATGCAAGTGGACATTCGGAGCGCTAAGGGGCATATAATGGAAAAAGGAACATCTTCAAACAAAAACTACACAGAAGCATTCTGCTAAACATCTTTCTGTTCTGTGCATTCAACTAACAGAGTTGAACCTTACTTTGGATTGAGCAGTGCTGAAACACTCTTTCTGCAGAAACTGTAACTAGATATTCGGATCGCTAAGGGGCCTTTAGTGAAAAAAGTAATATCTTCAAATACAAAGTACACAGAAGCGTTCTACGAAACTACTTTCTGTTCTGTGCATTCAACTAACAGAGTTGAACCTTACTTTTGATTGAGCAGTTCTGCAACACTCTTTCTGTAGAAACTGCAGGTGGAGATTCAGAGCGCTAAGGAGCCTATAGTGGAAAAAGGTATATATTCTAATAAAAACTACATAGAAGCATTCTGTGAAACTACTTTCTGTTCTTTGCATTCAACTAACAGAGTTGAAGCTTATTTTTCATTGAGCAGTTCTGAAACTCTCTTTCTGTAGAAAATGCAAGTGGACATTTGGAGCGCTAAGGGGCCTGTACTGGAAAAAGTATCTTCTTCAAATAAAAAGTACACAGAAACATTCTGCGTAACTTCTTTCTGTTCTGTGCATTCAACTAATAGATTGGAACCTTACCTTTGAATGAGCCGTTCTGAAACACACTTTCTGTAGAAACTGCAAGTGGACATTTGGTACACTAAGGTTCCTATAGTGGAAAAAGGAATATCTTCAAATAAAAACTACACAGAAGCATTCTGCGAAACTTCTTTGTGTTCTGTGCATTCAACTAAGAGAGTTCAACCTTACTTTTGATTGAGCTGTTCTGAAACACTCTTTCTGTAGAAACTGCAAGTGGATATTCCGAGCGGTAAGGGGCCTATAGTGGAAAAAGGAATATCTTCAAATGAAAACTACACAGAAGCATTCTGCGAAACTACTTTCTGTTCTGTGCATTCAACTAACAGAGTTGAACATTACTTTTGATTGAGCAGTTCTGAAACACTCTTTCTGTAGAAACTGCAAGTGGACATTCAGAGCGCTAAGGGTCCTAAAGTGGAAAAAGGAATACCTTCAAATAAAAACTACACAGAAGCATTCTGCGAAACTACTTTCTGTTCTGTGCATGGAACTGACAGAGTTGAACCTAACTTCTGATAGAGCAGTTCTGAAACACTCTTTCTGTAGAAACTGCAAGTCGACATTCCGAGCGCTATGGGGTCTACAGTGGAAAAAGGAATAACTTCAAATAAAAACTACACCGAAGTATTCTGCGAAACTTCTTTCTGTTCTGTGCATTCAACTAACAGATCTGAAGCTGACTTTTGATTGAGCAGTTCTGAAAAACTCTTTCTGTAGAAACTGTACCTAGACAATCGGAGATCTAAAGGGCCTATAGTGGAAAAAGGAATATCTTCAAATAAAAACTACACAGAAGCATTCCATGAAACTTCTTTCTGTTCTGTGCATTGAACTCACAGAGTTGAACCTTACTTTTGATTGAGCAGTTCTGAAACACTCTTTCTGTAGAAACTGCAAGTGGACATTCGGAGTGCTAAGAGGCCTATAGTGGAAAAAGGAATATCTTCAAATAAAAATTACAGAGAAGCATTCTGTGAAACTACTTTGTGTTCTTTGCATTCAACTAACAGAGTTGTAGCTTACATTTGATGGAGTAGTACTGAAAACTCTTTCTGTAGAAAATGCAAGTGGACATTCCGAGCGCTATGGGGCGTACACTGGAAAAAGGAACATCTTCAAATAAAAACTGCACAGAAGCATTGTGCGAAACATCTTTCTGTTCTGTTCATTCAACTAACAGAGTTGAACCTTACTTTTGATTGATCAGTTCTGAAACATTCTTTCTGTAGAAACTGCAAGTGGACAATCGGAGCGCTGAGGCGCCTATAGTGGAAAAAGGACTATCTTCAAATAAAAACTACACAAAAGCATTCTGCGAATCTTTTTCTGTTCTGTGCATTTAACTAACAGAGTGGAACCTAACTTTTGATAGAGCAGTTCTGAAACACTCTTTCTGTAGAAAATGCAAGTGGACATTCCACGCGCTAAGGGGCCTACAGTGGAAAAAGGGATAACTTCAACTAAAACTACACCGAAGTATTCTCTGAAACTTCTTTCTGTTCTGTGCATTCAACTAACAGAGTTGAAACTTACTTTTGATTGAGCAGTTCTGAAACACTCTTTTTGTAGAAAGTGCAGGTGGAGATTCGGAGCGCTAAGAGGCCTATAGTGGAAAAAGATATATCTTCTAATAATAACTACACAGAAGCATTCTGTGAAACTGCTTTCTGTTCTTTGCATTCAACTAACAGAGTTGAAGCTTAGTTTAGATTGAGCATTTCTGAAACACTCTCACTGTAGAAAATGCAAGTGGACATTCGGAGCGTTAAGGGGCCTTTAGTGGAAAAAGTAACTTCTTCAAATAAAAATTACCCAGAAGCATTATGCAAAACTTCTTTCTGTTCTGTGTATTCAACTAATAGAGTTGAACCTTACTTTTGATTGAGCAGTTCTGAAACACTCTTTCTGTAGAAACTGCAAGTGGACATTTGGTGCGCTAAGGGGCCTATAGTGAAAAAAGGAGTATCTTCAAATAAAAACTACACAGAAGCATTCTGTGAAACATCTTTCTGTTCCTTGGATTCAACTAACAGAGTTGAAGCTTACTTTTGATTGAGCAGCTCTGAAACACTCTTTCTGTAGAAAATGCAAGTGGACATTCGGAGCGCTAAGGGGCCTATACTGGAAAAAGGAACATCTTCAAATAAAAACTACACAGAAGCATTCTGCGAAACTACTTTCAGTTCTGTGCATTCAACTAATAGAATTGAACATTACTTTTTATTGAACAGTTCTGAAACACTCTTTCTGTTGAAACTGCAAGTGGACATTCGGTGCACTAAGGGGCCTATAGTGGAAAACGAAATATCTTCAAATAAAAACTACACAGATGCGTTCTGCGAAACTTCTTTCTGGTCTGTGCATTCAACTAACAGAGTTGAACCTTACTTTTGATTGAGCAGTTCTGAAACACTCTTTCTGTAGAAACTGCAGTTGGAGATTCGGAGCGCTAAGAGGCCTATACTTGAAAAATGTATATCTGTTAATAATAACTACACAGAGGCATTCTGTGAAACTACTTTCTGTTTTTTGCATTCAACTAACAGAGTTGAAGCTTACTTTTGATGGAGCTGTTCTGAAACACTCTTTCCATAGATAATGCAAGTATACATTCAGAGCGCTAAGGGGCCTTTACTAGAAAAAGTAACTTCTTCAAATAAAAAGTACACAGAAGAATTCTACGAAACTTCTTTCTGTTCTGTGCATTCAACTCACAGAGTTGAAGCTTACATGTGATTGAGCAGTTCTGAAATACTCTTTCTGTAGAAACCGCAAGTGGACATTCGGAGCGCTGAGGGGCCTATAGTGGAAAAAGGACTATCTTCAAATAAAAACTACACAGAAGTATTCTGCGAATTTTTTTCTGTTCTGTGCATTTGACTAACATAGTTCAACCTAACTTTTTATAGAGTAGTTCCGAAACACTGTTTCTGTAGAAACTGCAAGTGGACATTCCGCGCGCTAAGGGGCCTACTGTGGAAAAAGGAATAACTTCATCTAAAACTACACCGAAGTATTCTGCGAAACTTCTTTCTGTTCTGTGCATTCAACTAGCAGAGTTGAACATTTCTTTTGATTGAGCAGTTCTGAAACACTCTTTCTGTGGAAACTGCAAGTGGTCATTCCGAGCGCTATGGGGCCTACAGTGGAAAAAGGAATAATTTCAAATAAAAACTACACCGAAGTATAATGCGAAACTACGTTCTGTTCTGTGCATTCAACTAAAAGAATTGAAGCTTACTTTTGTTTGAGCAGTTCTGAAAATGTCTTTCTGTAAAAACTGTAGGTAGATATTCAGAGCGCTAAGGATCCTATATCGGAAAAATTAATATCTTCAAATAAAAACTACACAGAAGCATTCTGTGAAACTACTTTCTGTTTTGTGCATTCCACTAACAGAGTTGAAACTTACTTTTGATTGAGCAGTTCTGAAACACTCTTTCTGTAGAAACTGCAGGTGGAGATTCGGAGCGCTAAGAGGCCTAAAGTGGAAAAAGGAATATCTTCAAATAAAAACTACACAGAAGAATTATGTGAAACCACTTACTGTTCTATGCATTCAACTAACAGAGTTGAAGCTTACTTTTGATTGAGCAGTTCTGAAACACTCTTTCTGTAAAAAATGCAAGTGGACATTCTGAGCGCTAAGGGGCCTACACTAGAAAAAGGATCATCTTCAAATAAAAACTGCACAGAAGCATTCTGTGAAACTTCTTTAGGTTCTGTTCATTCAACTAACAGAGTTGAACCTTACTTTTGATTGAGCAGTTGTGAAACACTCTTTCTGTAGAAACTGTATCTAGACATTCAGAGCGCTAAGGGGCCTATAGTGGAAAAAGGAATATCTGCAAATAAAAACTACACAGAAGCATTCTCTGAAATTACTTTGTGTTCTTTGCATAAAACTAACAGAGTTGAAGCTTACTTTTTATTGACCAGTTCTGAAACACTCTTTCTGTAAAAAATGCAAGTGGACATTCGGAGCGCTAAGGGGCATATAATGGAAAAAGGAACATCTTCAAACAAAAACTACACAGAAGCATTCTGCTAAACATCTTTCTGTTCTGTGCATTCAACTAACAGAGTTGAACCTTACTTTGGATTGAGCAGTGCTGAAACACTCTTTCTGCAGAAACTGTAACTAGATATTCGGATCGCTAAGGGGCCTTTAGTGAAAAAAGTAATATCTTCAAATACAAAGTACACAGAAGCGTTCTACGAAACTACTTTCTGTTCTGTGCATTCAACTAACAGAGTTGAACCTTACTTTTGATTGAGCAGTTCTGCAACACTCTTTCTGTAGAAACTGCAGGTGGAGATTCAGAGCGCTAAGGAGCCTATAGTGGAAAAAGGTATATATTCTAATAAAAACTACATAGAAGCATTCTGTGAAACTACTTTCTGTTCTTTGCATTCAACTAACAGAGTTGAAGCTTATTTTTCATTGAGCAGTTCTGAAACTCTCTTTCTGTAGAAAATGCAAGTGGACATTTGGAGCGCTAAGGGGCCTGTACTGGAAAAAGTATCTTCTTCAAATAAAAAGTACACAGAAACATTCTGCGTAACTTCTTTCTGTTCTGTGCATTCAACTAATAGATTGGAACCTTACCTTTGAATGAGCCGTTCTGAAACACACTTTCTGTAGAAACTGCAAGTGGACATTTGGTACACTAAGGTTCCTATAGTGGAAAAAGGAATATCTTCAAATAAAAACTACACAGAAGCATTCTGCGAAACATCTTTCTGTTCTGTTCATTCAACTAACAGAGTTGAACCTTACTTTTGATTGATCAGTTCTGAAACATTCTTTCTGTAGAAACTGCAAGTGGACAATCGGAGCGCTGAGGCGCCTATAGTGGAAAAAGGACTATCTTCAAATAAAAACTACACAAAAGCATTCTGCGAATCTTTTTCTGTTCTGTGCATTTAACTAACAGAGTGGAACCTAACTTTTGATAGAGCAGTTCTGAAACACTCTTTCTGTAGAAAATGCAAGTGGACATTCCACGCGCTAAGGGGCCTACAGTGGAAAAAGTGATAACTTCAACTAAAACTACACCGAAGTATTCTCTGAAACTTCTTTCTGTTCTGTGCATTCAACTAACAGAGTTGAAACTTACTTTTGATTGAGCAGTTCTGAAACACTCTTTTTGTAGAAAGTGCAGGTGGAGATTCGGAGCGCTAAGAGGCCTATAGTGGAAAAAGATATATCTTCTAATAATAACTACACAGAAGCATTCTGTGAAACTGCTTTCTGTTCTTTGCATTCAACTAACAGAGTTGAAGCTTAGTTTAGATTGAGCATTTCTGAAACACTCTCACTGTAGAAAATGCAAGTGGACATTCGGAGCGTTAAGGGGCCTTTAGTGGAAAAAGTAACTTCTTCAAATAAAAATTACCCAGAAGCATTATGCAAAACTTCTTTCTGTTCTGTGTATTCAACTAATAGAGTTGAACCTTACTTTTGATTGAGCAGTTCTGAAACACTCTTTCTGTAGAAACTGCAAGTGGACATTTGGTGCGCTAAGGGGCCTATAGTGAAAAAAGGAGTATCTTCAAATAAAAACTACACAGAAGCATTCTGTGAAACATCTTTCTGTTCCTTGGATTCAACTAACAGAGTTGAAGCTTACTTTTGATTGAGCAGCTCTGAAACACTCTTTCTGTAGAAAATGCAAGTGGACATTCGGAGCGCTAAGGGGCCTATACTGGAAAAAGGAACATCTTCAAATAAAAACTACACAGAAGCATTCTGCGAAACTACTTTCAGTTCTGTGCATTCAACTAATAGAATTGAACATTACTTTTTATTGAACAGTTCTGAAACACTCTTTCTGTTGAAACTGCAAGTGGACATTCGGTGCACTAAGGGGCCTATAGTGGAAAACGAAATATCTTCAAATAAAAACTACACAGATGCGTTCTGCGAAACTTCTTTCTGGTCTGTGCATTCAACTAACAGAGTTGAACCTTACTTTTGATTGAGCAGTTCTGAAACACTCTTTCTGTAGAAACTGCAGTTGGAGATTCGGAGCGCTAAGAGGCCTATACTTGAAAAATGTATATCTGTTAATAATAACTACACAGAGGCATTCTGTGAAACTACTTTCTGTTTTTTGCATTCAACTAACAGAGTTGAAGCTTACTTTTGATTGAGCTGTTCTGAAACACTCTTTCTATAGATAATGCAAGTATACATTCAGAGCGCTAAGGGGCCTTTACTAGAAAAAGTAACTTCTTCAAATAAAAAGTACACAGAAGAATTCTACGAAACTTCTTTCTGTTCTGTGCATTCAACTCACAGAGTTGAAGCTTACATGTGATTGAGCAGTTCTGAAATACTCTTTCTGTAGAAACCGCAAGTGGACATTCGGAGCGCTGAGGGGCCTATAGTGGAAAAAGGACTATCTTCAAATAAAAACTACACAGAAGTATTCTGCGAATTTTTTTCTGTTCTGTGCATTTGACTAACATAGTTCAACCTAACTTTTTATAGAGTAGTTCCGAAACACTGTTTCTGTAGAAACTGCAAGTGGACATTCCGCGCGCTAAGGGGCCTACTGTGGAAAAAGGAATAACTTCATCTAAAACTACACCGAAGTATTCTGCGAAACTTCTTTCTGTTCTGTGCATTCAACTAGCAGAGTTGAACATTTCTTTTGATTGAGCAGTTCTGAAACACTCTTTCTGTGGAAACTGCAAGTGGTCATTCCGAGCGCTATGGGGCCTACAGTGGAAAAAGGAATAATTTCAAATAAAAACTACACCGAAGTATAATGCGAAACTACGTTCTGTTCTGTGCATTCAACTAAAAGAATTGAAGCTTACTTTTGTTTGAGCAGTTCTGAAAATGTCTTTCTGTAAAAACTGTAGGTAGATATTCGGAGCGCTAAGGATCCTATATCGGAAAAATTAATATCTTCAAATAAAAACTACACAGAAGCATTCTGTGAAACTACTTTCTGTTTTGTGCATTCCACTAACAGAGTTGAAACTTACTTTTGATTGAGCAGTTCTGAAACACTCTTTCTGTAGAAACTGCAGGTGGAGATTCGGAGCGCTAAGAGGCCTAAAGTGGAAAAAGGAATATCTTCAAATAAAAACTACACAGAAGAATTATGTGAAACCACTTACTGTTCTATGCATTCAACTAACAGAGTTGAAGCTTACTTTTGATTGAGCAGTTCTGAAACACTCTTTCTGTAAAAAATGCAAGTGGACATTCTGAGCGCTAAGGGGCCTACACTAGAAAAAGGATCATCTTCAAATAAAAACTGCACAGAAGCATTCTGTGAAACTTCTTTAGGTTCTGTTCATTCAACTAACAGAGTTGAACCTTACTTTTGATTGAGCAGTTGTGAAACACTCTTTCTGTAGAAACTGTATCTAGACATTCAGAGCGCTAAGGGGCCTATAGTGGAAAAAGGAATATCTGCAAATAAAAACTACACAGAAGCATTCTCTGAAATTACTTTGTGTTCTTTGCATAAAACTAACAGAGTTGAAGCTTACTTTTTATTGACCAGTTCTGAAACACTCTTTCTGTAAAAAATGCAAGTGGACATTCGGAGCGCTAAGGGGCATATAATGGAAAAAGGAACATCTTCAAACAAAAACTACACAGAAGCATTCTGCTAAACATCTTTCTGTTCTGTGCATTCAACTAACAGAGTTGAACCTTACTTTGGATTGAGCAGTGCTGAAACACTCTTTCTGCAGAAACTGTAACTAGATATTCGGATCGCTAAGGGGCCTTTAGTGAAAAAAGTAATATCTTCAAATACAAAGTACACAGAAGCGTTCTACGAAACTACTTTCTGTTCTGTGCATTCAACTAACAGAGTTGAACCTTACTTTTGATTGAGCAGTTCTGCAACACTCTTTCTGTAGAAACTGCAGGTGGAGATTCAGAGCGCTAAGGAGCCTATAGTGGAAAAAGGTATATATTCTAATAAAAACTACATAGAAGCATTCTGTGAAACTACTTTCTGTTCTTTGCATTCAACTAACAGAGTTGAAGCTTATTTTTCATTGAGCAGTTCTGAAACTCTCTTTCTGTAGAAAATGCAAGTGGACATTTGGAGCGCTAAGGGGCCTGTACTGGAAAAAGTATCTTCTTCAAATAAAAAGTACACAGAAACATTCTGCGTAACTTCTTTCTGTTCTGTGCATTCAACTAATAGATTGGAACCTTACCTTTGAATGAGCCGTTCTGAAACACACTTTCTGTAGAAACTGCAAGTGGACATTTGGTACACTAAGGTTCCTATAGTGGAAAAAGGAATATCTTCAAATAAAAACTACACAGAAGCATTCTGCGAAACTTCTTTGTGTTCTGTGCATTCAACTAAGAGAGTTCAACCTTACTTTTGATTGAGCTGTTCTGAAACACTCTTTCTGTAGAAACTGCAAGTGGATATTCCGAGCGGTAAGGGGCCTATAGTGGAAAAAGGAATATCTTCAAATGAAAACTACACAGAAGCATTCTGCGAAACTACTTTCTGTTCTGTGCATTCAACTAACAGAGTTGAACATTACTTTTGATTGAGCAGTTCTGAAACACTCTTTCTGTAGAAACTGCAAGTGGACATTCAGAGCGCTAAGGGTCCTAAAGTGGAAAAAGGAATACCTTCAAATAAAAACTACACAGAAGCATTCTGCGAAACTACTTTCTGTTCTGTGCATGGAACTGACAGAGTTGAACCTAACTTCTGATAGAGCAGTTCTGAAACACTCTTTCTGTAGAAACTGCAAGTCGACATTCCGAGCGCTATGGGGTCTACAGTGGAAAAAGGAATAACTTCAAATAAAAACTACACCGAAGTATTCTGCGAAACTTCTTTCTGTTCTGTGCATTCAACTAACAGATCTGAAGCTGACTTTTGATTGAGCAGTTCTGAAAAACTCTTTCTGTAGAAACTGTACCTAGACAATCGGAGATCTAAAGGGCCTATAGTGGAAAAAGGAATATCTTCAAATAAAAACTACACAGAAGCATTCCATGAAACTTCTTTCTGTTCTGTGCATTGAACTCACAGAGTTGAACCTTACTTTTGATTGAGCAGTTCTGAAACACTCTTTCTGTAGAAACTGCAAGTGGACATTCGGAGTGCTAAGAGGCCTATAGTGGAAAAAGGAATATCTTCAAATAAAAATTACAGAGAAGCATTCTGTGAAACTACTTTGTGTTCTTTGCATTCAACTAACAGAGTTGTAGCTTACATTTGATGGAGTAGTACTGAAAACTCTTTCTGTAGAAAATGCAAGTGGACATTCCGAGCGCTATGGGGCGTACACTGGAAAAAGGAACATCTTCAAATAAAAACTGCACAGAAGCATTGTGCGAAACATCTTTCTGTTCTGTTCATTCAACTAACAGAGTTGAACCTTACTTTTGATTGATCAGTTCTGAAACATTCTTTCTGTAGAAACTGCAAGTGGACAATCGGAGCGCTGAGGCGCCTATAGTGGAAAAAGGACTATCTTCAAATAAAAACTACACAAAAGCATTCTGCGAATCTTTTTCTGTTCTGTGCATTTAACTAACAGAGTGGAACCTAACTTTTGATAGAGCAGTTCTGAAACACTCTTTCTGTAGAAAATGCAAGTGGACATTCCACGCGCTAAGGGGCCTACAGTGGAAAAAGGGATAACTTCAACTAAAACTACACCGAAGTATTCTCTGAAACTTCTTTCTGTTCTGTGCATTCAACTAACAGAGTTGAAACTTACTTTTGATTGAGCAGTTCTGAAACACTCTTTTTGTAGAAAGTGCAGGTGGAGATTCGGAGCGCTAAGAGGCCTATAGTGGAAAAAGATATATCTTCTAATAATAACTACACAGAAGCATTCTGTGAAACTGCTTTCTGTTCTTTGCATTCAACTAACAGAGTTGAAGCTTAGTTTAGATTGAGCATTTCTGAAACACTCTCACTGTAGAAAATGCAAGTGGACATTCGGAGCGTTAAGGGGCCTTTAGTGGAAAAAGTAACTTCTTCAAATAAAAATTACCCAGAAGCATTATGCAAAACTTCTTTCTGTTCTGTGTATTCAACTAATAGAGTTGAACCTTACTTTTGATTGAGCAGTTCTGAAACACTCTTTCTGTAGAAACTGCAAGTGGACATTTGGTGCGCTAAGGGGCCTATAGTGAAAAAAGGAGTATCTTCAAATAAAAACTACACAGAAGCATTCTGTGAAACATCTTTCTGTTCCTTGGATTCAACTAACAGAGTTGAAGCTTACTTTTGATTGAGCAGCTCTGAAACACTCTTTCTGTAGAAAATGCAAGTGGACATTCGGAGCGCTAAGGGGCCTATACTGGAAAAAGGAACATCTTCAAATAAAAACTACACAGAAGCATTCTGCGAAACTACTTTCAGTTCTGTGCATTCAACTAATAGAATTGAACATTACTTTTTATTGAACAGTTCTGAAACACTCTTTCTGTTGAAACTGCAAGTGGACATTCGGTGCACTAAGGGGCCTATAGTGGAAAACGAAATATCTTCAAATAAAAACTACACAGATGCGTTCTGCGAAACTTCTTTCTGGTCTGTGCATTCAACTAACAGAGTTGAACCTTACTTTTGATTGAGCAGTTCTGAAACACTCTTTCTGTAGAAACTGCAGTTGGAGATTCGGAGCGCTAAGAGGCCTATACTTGAAAAATGTATATCTGTTAATAATAACTACACAGAGGCATTCTGTGAAACTACTTTCTGTTTTTTGCATTCAACTAACAGAGTTGAAGCTTACTTTTGATTGAGCTGTTCTGAAACACTCTTTCCATAGATAATGCAAGTATACATTCAGAGCGCTAAGGGGCCTTTACTAGAAAAAGTAACTTCTTCAAATAAAAAGTACACAGAAGAATTCTACGAAACTTCTTTCTGTTCTGTGCATTCAACTCACAGAGTTGAAGCTTACATGTGATTGAGCAGTTCTGAAATACTCTTTCTGTAGAAACCGCAAGTGGACATTCGGAGCGCTGAGGGGCCTATAGTGGAAAAAGGACTATCTTCAAATAAAAACTACACAGAAGTATTCTGCGAATTTTTTTCTGTTCTGTGCATTTGACTAACATAGTTCAACCTAACTTTTTATAGAGTAGTTCCGAAACACTGTTTCTGTAGAAACTGCAAGTGGACATTCCGCGCGCTAAGGGGCCTACTGTGGAAAAAGGAATAACTTCATCTAAAACTACACCGAAGTATTCTGCGAAACTTCTTTCTGTTCTGTGCATTCAACTAGCAGAGTTGAACATTTCTTTTGATTGAGCAGTTCTGAAACACTCTTTCTGTGGAAACTGCAAGTGGTCATTCCGAGCGCTATGGGGCCTACAGTGGAAAAAGGAATAATTTCAAATAAAAACTACACCGAAGTATAATGCGAAACTACGTTCTGTTCTGTGCATTCAACTAAAAGAATTGAAGCTTACTTTTGTTTGAGCAGTTCTGAAAATGTCTTTCTGTAAAAACTGTAGGTAGATATTCAGAGCGCTAAGGATCCTATATCGGAAAAATTAATATCTTCAAATAAAAACTACACAGAAGCATTCTGTGAAACTACTTTCTGTTTTGTGCATTCCACTAACAGAGTTGAAACTTACTTTTGATTGAGCAGTTCTGAAACACTCTTTCTGTAGAAACTGCAGGTGGAGATTCGGAGCGCTAAGAGGCCTAAAGTGGAAAAAGGAATATCTTCAAATAAAAACTACACAGAAGAATTATGTGAAACCACTTACTGTTCTATGCATTCAACTAACAGAGTTGAAGCTTACTTTTGATTGAGCAGTTCTGAAACACTCTTTCTGTAAAAAATGCAAGTGGACATTCTGAGCGCTAAGGGGCCTACACTAGAAAAAGGATCATCTTCAAATAAAAACTGCACAGAAGCATTCTGTGAAACTTCTTTAGGTTCTGTTCATTCAACTAACAGAGTTGAACCTTACTTTTGATTGAGCAGTTGTGAAACACTCTTTCTGTAGAAACTGTATCTAGACATTCAGAGCGCTAAGGGGCCTATAGTGGAAAAAGGAATATCTGCAAATAAAAACTACACAGAAGCATTCTCTGAAATTACTTTGTGTTCTTTGCATAAAACTAACAGAGTTGAAGCTTACTTTTTATTGACCAGTTCTGAAACACTCTTTCTGTAAAAAATGCAAGTGGACATTCGGAGCGCTAAGGGGCATATAATGGAAAAAGGAACATCTTCAAACAAAAACTACACAGAAGCATTCTGCTAAACATCTTTCTGTTCTGTGCATTCAACTAACAGAGTTGAACCTTACTTTGGATTGAGCAGTGCTGAAACACTCTTTCTGCAGAAACTGTAACTAGATATTCGGATCGCTAAGGGGCCTTTAGTGAAAAAAGTAATATCTTCAAATACAAAGTACACAGAAGCGTTCTACGAAACTACTTTCTGTTCTGTGCATTCAACTAACAGAGTTGAACCTTACTTTTGATTGAGCAGTTCTGCAACACTCTTTCTGTAGAAACTGCAGGTGGAGATTCAGAGCGCTAAGGAGCCTATAGTGGAAAAAGGTATATATTCTAATAAAAACTACATAGAAGCATTCTGTGAAACTACTTTCTGTTCTTTGCATTCAACTAACAGAGTTGAAGCTTATTTTTCATTGAGCAGTTCTGAAACTCTCTTTCTGTAGAAAATGCAAGTGGACATTTGGAGCGCTAAGGGGCCTGTACTGGAAAAAGTATCTTCTTCAAATAAAAAGTACACAGAAACATTCTGCGTAACTTCTTTCTGTTCTGTGCATTCAACTAATAGATTGGAACCTTACCTTTGAATGAGCCGTTCTGAAACACACTTTCTGTAGAAACTGCAAGTGGACATTTGGTACACTAAGGTTCCTATAGTGGAAAAAGGAATATCTTCAAATAAAAACTACACAGAAGCATTCTGCGAAACATCTTTCTGTTCTGTTCATTCAACTAACAGAGTTGAACCTTACTTTTGATTGATCAGTTCTGAAACATTCTTTCTGTAGAAACTGCAAGTGGACAATCGGAGCGCTGAGGCGCCTATAGTGGAAAAAGGACTATCTTCAAATAAAAACTACACAAAAGCATTCTGCGAATCTTTTTCTGTTCTGTGCATTTAACTAACAGAGTGGAACCTAACTTTTGATAGAGCAGTTCTGAAACACTCTTTCTGTAGAAAATGCAAGTGGACATTCCACGCGCTAAGGGGCCTACAGTGGAAAAAGGGATAACTTCAACTAAAACTACACCGAAGTATTCTCTGAAACTTCTTTCTGTTCTGTGCATTCAACTAACAGAGTTGAAACTTACTTTTGATTGAGCAGTTCTGAAACACTCTTTTTGTAGAAAGTGCAGGTGGAGATTCGGAGCGCTAAGAGGCCTATAGTGGAAAAAGATATATCTTCTAATAATAACTACACAGAAGCATTCTGTGAAACTGCTTTCTGTTTTTGCATTCAACTAACAGAGTTGAAGCTTAGTTTAGATTGAGCATTTCTGAAACACTCTCACTGTAGAAAATGCAAGTGGACATTCGGAGCGTTAAGGGGCCTTTAGTGGAAAAAGTAACTTCTTCAAATAAAAATTACCCAGAAGCATTATGCAAAACTTCTTTCTGTTCTGTGTATTCAACTAATAGAGTTGAACCTTACTTTTGATTGAGCAGTTCTGAAACACTCTTTCTGTAGAAACTGCAAGTGGACATTTGGTGCGCTAAGGGGCCTATAGTGAAAAAAGGAGTATCTTCAAATAAAAACTACACAGAAGCATTCTGTGAAACATCTTTCTGTTCCTTGGATTCAACTAACAGAGTTGAAGCTTACTTTTGATTGAGCAGCTCTGAAACACTCTTTCTGTAGAAAATGCAAGTGGACATTCGGAGCGCTAAGGGGCCTATACTGGAAAAAGGAACATCTTCAAATAAAAACTACACAGAAGCATTCTGCGAAACTACTTTCAGTTCTGTGCATTCAACTAATAGAATTGAACATTACTTTTTATTGAACAGTTCTGAAACACTCTTTCTGTTGAAACTGCAAGTGGACATTCGGTGCACTAAGGGGCCTATAGTGGAAAACGAAATATCTTCAAATAAAAACTACACAGATGCGTTCTGCGAAACTTCTTTCTGGTCTGTGCATTCAACTAACAGAGTTGAACCTTACTTTTGATTGAGCAGTTCTGAAACACTCTTTCTGTAGAAACTGCAGTTGGAGATTCGGAGCGCTAAGAGGCCTATACTTGAAAAATGTATATCTGTTAATAATAACTACACAGAGGCATTCTGTGAAACTACTTTCTGTTTTTTGCATTCAACTAACAGAGTTGAAGCTTACTTTTGATTGAGCTGTTCTGAAACACTCTTTCCATAGATAATGCAAGTATACATTCAGAGCGCTAAGGGGCCTTTACTAGAAAAAGTAACTTCTTCAAATAAAAAGTACACAGAAGAATTCTACGAAACTTCTTTCTGTTCTGTGCATTCAACTCACAGAGTTGAAGCTTACATGTGATTGAGCAGTTCTGAAATACTCTTTCTGTAGAAACCGCAAGTGGACATTCGGAGCGCTGAGGGGCCTATAGTGGAAAAAGGACTATCTTCAAATAAAAACTACACAGAAGTATTCTGCGAATTTTTTTCTGTTCTGTGCATTTGACTAACATAGTTCAACCTAACTTTTTATAGAGTAGTTCCGAAACACTGTTTCTGTAGAAACTGCAAGTGGACATTCCGCGCGCTAAGGGGCCTACTGTGGAAAAAGGAATAACTTCATCTAAAACTACACCGAAGTATTCTGCGAAACTTCTTTCTGTTCTGTGCATTCAACTAGCAGAGTTGAACATTTCTTTTGATTGAGCAGTTCTGAAACACTCTTTCTGTGGAAACTGCAAGTGGTCATTCCGAGCGCTATGGGGCCTACAGTGGAAAAAGGAATAATTTCAAATAAAAACTACACCGAAGTATAATGCGAAACTACGTTCTGTTCTGTGCATTCAACTAAAAGAATTGAAGCTTACTTTTGTTTGAGCAGTTCTGAAAATGTCTTTCTGTAAAAACTGTAGGTAGATATTCAGAGCGCTAAGGATCCTATATCGGAAAAATTAATATCTTCAAATAAAAACTACACAGAAGCATTCTGTGAAACTACTTTCTGTTTTGTGCATTCCACTAACAGAGTTGAAACTTACTTTTGATTGAGCAGTTCTGAAACACTCTTTCTGTAGAAACTGCAGGTGGAGATTCGGAGCGCTAAGAGGCCTAAAGTGGAAAAAGGAATATCTTCAAATAAAAACTACACAGAAGAATTATGTGAAACCACTTACTGTTCTATGCATTCAACTAACAGAGTTGAAGCTTACTTTTGATTGAGCAGTTCTGAAACACTCTTTCTGTAAAAAATGCAAGTGGACATTCTGAGCGCTAAGGGGCCTACACTAGAAAAAGGATCATCTTCAAATAAAAACTGCACAGAAGCATTCTGTGAAACTTCTTTAGGTTCTGTTCATTCAACTAACAGAGTTGAACCTTACTTTTGATTGAGCAGTTGTGAAACACTCTTTCTGTAGAAACTGTATCTAGACATTCAGAGCGCTAAGGGGCCTATAGTGGAAAAAGGAATATCTGCAAATAAAAACTACACAGAAGCATTCTCTGAAATTACTTTGTGTTCTTTGCATAAAACTAACAGAGTTGAAGCTTACTTTTTATTGACCAGTTCTGAAACACTCTTTCTGTAAAAAATGCAAGTGGACATTCGGAGCGCTAAGGGGCATATAATGGAAAAAGGAACATCTTCAAACAAAAACTACACAGAAGCATTCTGCTAAACATCTTTCTGTTCTGTGCATTCAACTAACAGAGTTGAACCTTACTTTGGATTGAGCAGTGCTGAAACACTCTTTCTGCAGAAACTGTAACTAGATATTCGGATCGCTAAGGGGCCTTTAGTGAAAAAAGTAATATCTTCAAATACAAAGTACACAGAAGCGTTCTACGAAACTACTTTCTGTTCTGTGCATTCAACTAACAGAGTTGAACCTTACTTTTGATTGAGCAGTTCTGCAACACTCTTTCTGTAGAAACTGCAGGTGGAGATTCAGAGCGCTAAGGAGCCTATAGTGGAAAAAGGTATATATTCTAATAAAAACTACATAGAAGCATTCTGTGAAACTACTTTCTGTTCTTTGCATTCAACTAACAGAGTTGAAGCTTATTTTTCATTGAGCAGTTCTGAAACTCTCTTTCTGTAGAAAATGCAAGTGGACATTTGGAGCGCTAAGGGGCCTGTACTGGAAAAAGTATCTTCTTCAAATAAAAAGTACACAGAAACATTCTGCGTAACTTCTTTCTGTTCTGTGCATTCAACTAATAGATTGGAACCTTACCTTTGAATGAGCCGTTCTGAAACACACTTTCTGTAGAAACTGCAAGTGGACATTTGGTACACTAAGGTTCCTATAGTGGAAAAAGGAATATCTTCAAATAAAAACTACACAGAAGCATTCTGCGAAACATCTTTCTGTTCTGTTCATTCAACTAACAGAGTTGAACCTTACTTTTGATTGATCAGTTCTGAAACATTCTTTCTGTAGAAACTGCAAGTGGACAATCGGAGCGCTGAGGCGCCTATAGTGGAAAAAGGACTATCTTCAAATAAAAACTACACAAAAGCATTCTGCGAATCTTTTTCTGTTCTGTGCATTTAACTAACAGAGTGGAACCTAACTTTTGATAGAGCAGTTCTGAAACACTCTTTCTGTAGAAAATGCAAGTGGACATTCCACGCGCTAAGGGGCCTACAGTGGAAAAAGGGATAACTTCAACTAAAACTACACCGAAGTATTCTCTGAAACTTCTTTCTGTTCTGTGCATTCAACTAACAGAGTTGAAACTTACTTTTGATTGAGCAGTTCTGAAACACTCTTTTTGTAGAAAGTGCAGGTGGAGATTCGGAGCGCTAAGAGGCCTATAGTGGAAAAAGATATATCTTCTAATAATAACTACACAGAAGCATTCTGTGAAACTGCTTTCTGTTCTTTGCATTCAACTAACAGAGTTGAAGCTTAGTTTAGATTGAGCATTTCTGAAACACTCTCACTGTAGAAAATGCAAGTGGACATTCGGAGCGTTAAGGGGCCTTTAGTGGAAAAAGTAACTTCTTCAAATAAAAATTACCCAGAAGCATTATGCAAAACTTCTTTCTGTTCTGTGTATTCAACTAATAGAGTTGAACCTTACTTTTGATTGAGCAGTTCTGAAACACTCTTTCTGTAGAAACTGCAAGTGGACATTTGGTGCGCTAAGGGGCCTATAGTGAAAAAAGGAGTATCTTCAAATAAAAACTACACAGAAGCATTCTGTGAAACATCTTTCTGTTCCTTGGATTCAACTAACAGAGTTGAAGCTTACTTTTGATTGAGCAGCTCTGAAACACTCTTTCTGTAGAAAATGCAAGTGGACATTCGGAGCGCTAAGGGGCCTATACTGGAAAAAGGAACATCTTCAAATAAAAACTACACAGAAGCATTCTGCGAAACTACTTTCAGTTCTGTGCATTCAACTAATAGAATTGAACATTACTTTTTATTGAACAGTTCTGAAACACTCTTTCTGTTGAAACTGCAAGTGGACATTCGGTGCACTAAGGGGCCTATAGTGGAAAACGAAATATCTTCAAATAAAAACTACACAGATGCGTTCTGCGAAACTTCTTTCTGGTCTGTGCATTCAACTAACAGAGTTGAACCTTACTTTTGATTGAGCAGTTCTGAAACACTCTTTCTGTAGAAACTGCAGTTGGAGATTCGGAGCGCTAAGAGGCCTATACTTGAAAAATGTATATCTGTTAATAATAACTACACAGAGGCATTCTGTGAAACTACTTTCTGTTTTTTGCATTCAACTAACAGAGTTGAAGCTTACTTTTGATTGAGCTGTTCTGAAACACTCTTTCTATAGATAATGCAAGTATACATTCAGAGCGCTAAGGGGCCTTTACTAGAAAAAGTAACTTCTTCAAATAAAAAGTACACAGAAGAATTCTACGAAACTTCTTTCTGTTCTGTGCATTCAACTCACAGAGTTGAAGCTTACATGTGATTGAGCAGTTCTGAAATACTCTTTCTGTAGAAACCGCAAGTGGACATTCGGAGCGCTGAGGGGCCTATAGTGGAAAAAGGACTATCTTCAAATAAAAACTACACAGAAGTATTCTGCGAATTTTTTTCTGTTCTGTGCATTTGACTAACATAGTTCAACCTAACTTTTTATAGAGTAGTTCCGAAACACTGTTTCTGTAGAAACTGCAAGTGGACATTCCGCGCGCTAAGGGGCCTACTGTGGAAAAAGGAATAACTTCATCTAAAACTACACCGAAGTATTCTGCGAAACTTCTTTCTGTTCTGTGCATTCAACTAGCAGAGTTGAACATTTCTTTTGATTGAGCAGTTCTGAAACACTCTTTCTGTGGAAACTGCAAGTGGTCATTCCGAGCGCTATGGGGCCTACAGTGGAAAAAGGAATAATTTCAAATAAAAACTACACCGAAGTATAATGCGAAACTACGTTCTGTTCTGTGCATTCAACTAAAAGAATTGAAGCTTACTTTTGTTTGAGCAGTTCTGAAAATGTCTTTCTGTAAAAACTGTAGGTAGATATTCGGAGCGCTAAGGATCCTATATCGGAAAAATTAATATCTTCAAATAAAAACTACACAGAAGCATTCTGTGAAACTACTTTCTGTTTTGTGCATTCCACTAACAGAGTTGAAACTTACTTTTGATTGAGCAGTTCTGAAACACTCTTTCTGTAGAAACTGCAGGTGGAGATTCGGAGCGCTAAGAGGCCTAAAGTGGAAAAAGGAATATCTTCAAATAAAAACTACACAGAAGAATTATGTGAAACCACTTACTGTTCTATGCATTCAACTAACAGAGTTGAAGCTTACTTTTGATTGAGCAGTTCTGAAACACTCTTTCTGTAAAAAATGCAAGTGGACATTCTGAGCGCTAAGGGGCCTACACTAGAAAAAGGATCATCTTCAAATAAAAACTGCACAGAAGCATTCTGTGAAACTTCTTTAGGTTCTGTTCATTCAACTAACAGAGTTGAACCTTACTTTTGATTGAGCAGTTGTGAAACACTCTTTCTGTAGAAACTGTATCTAGACATTCAGAGCGCTAAGGGGCCTATAGTGGAAAAAGGAATATCTGCAAATAAAAACTACACAGAAGCATTCTCTGAAATTACTTTGTGTTCTTTGCATAAAACTAACAGAGTTGAAGCTTACTTTTTATTGACCAGTTCTGAAACACTCTTTCTGTAAAAAATGCAAGTGGACATTCGGAGCGCTAAGGGGCATATAATGGAAAAAGGAACATCTTCAAACAAAAACTACACAGAAGCATTCTGCTAAACATCTTTCTGTTCTGTGCATTCAACTAACAGAGTTGAACCTTACTTTGGATTGAGCAGTGCTGAAACACTCTTTCTGCAGAAACTGTAACTAGATATTCGGATCGCTAGGGGGCCTTTAGTGAAAAAAGTAATATCTTCAAATACAAAGTACACAGAAGCGTTCTACGAAACTACTTTCTGTTCTGTGCATTCAACTAACAGAGTTGAACCTTACTTTTGATTGAGCAGTTCTGCAACACTCTTTCTGTAGAAACTGCAGGTGGAGATTCAGAGCGCTAAGGAGCCTATAGTGGAAAAAGGTATATATTCTAATAAAAACTACATAGAAGCATTCTGTGAAACTACTTTCTGTTCTTTGCATTCAACTAACAGAGTTGAAGCTTATTTTTCATTGAGCAGTTCTGAAACTCTCTTTCTGTAGAAAATGCAAGTGGACATTTGGAGCGCTAAGGGGCCTGTACTGGAAAAAGTATCTTCTTCAAATAAAAAGTACACAGAAACATTCTGCGTAACTTCTTTCTGTTCTGTGCATTCAACTAATAGATTGGAACCTTACCTTTGAATGAGCCGTTCTGAAACACACTTTCTGTAGAAACTGCAAGTGGACATTTGGTACACTAAGGTTCCTATAGTGGAAAAAGGAATATCTTCAAATAAAAACTACACAGAAGCATTCTGCGAAACTTCTTTGTGTTCTGTGCATTCAACTAAGAGAGTTCAACCTTACTTTTGATTGAGCTGTTCTGAAACACTCTTTCTGTAGAAACTGCAAGTGGATATTCCGAGCGGTAAGGGGCCTATAGTGGAAAAAGGAATATCTTCAAATGAAAACTACACAGAAGCATTCTGCGAAACTACTTTCTGTTCTGTGCATTCAACTAACAGAGTTGAACATTACTTTTGATTGAGCAGTTCTGAAACACTCTTTCTGTAGAAACTGCAAGTGGACATTCAGAGCGCTAAGGGTCCTAAAGTGGAAAAAGGAATACCTTCAAATAAAAACTACACAGAAGCATTCTGCGAAACTACTTTCTGTTCTGTGCATGGAACTGACAGAGTTGAACCTAACTTCTGATAGAGCAGTTCTGAAACACTCTTTCTGTAGAAACTGCAAGTCGACATTCCGAGCGCTATGGGGTCTACAGTGGAAAAAGGAATAACTTCAAATAAAAACTACACCGAAGTATTCTGCGAAACTTCTTTCTGTTCTGTGCATTCAACTAACAGATCTGAAGCTGACTTTTGATTGAGCAGTTCTGAAAAACTCTTTCTGTAGAAACTGTACCTAGACAATCGGAGATCTAAAGGGCCTATAGTGGAAAAAGGAATATCTTCAAATAAAAACTACACAGAAGCATTCCATGAAACTTCTTTCTGTTCTGTGCATTGAACTCACAGAGTTGAACCTTACTTTTGATTGAGCAGTTCTGAAACACTCTTTCTGTAGAAACTGCAAGTGGACATTCGGAGTGCTAAGAGGCCTATAGTGGAAAAAGGAATATCTTCAAATAAAAATTACAGAGAAGCATTCTGTGAAACTACTTTGTGTTCTTTGCATTCAACTAACAGAGTTGTAGCTTACATTTGATGGAGTAGTACTGAAAACTCTTTCTGTAGAAAATGCAAGTGGACATTCCGAGCGCTATGGGGCGTACACTGGAAAAAGGAACATCTTCAAATAAAAACTGCACAGAAGCATTGTGCGAAACATCTTTCTGTTCTGTTCATTCAACTAACAGAGTTGAACCTTACTTTTGATTGATCAGTTCTGAAACATTCTTTCTGTAGAAACTGCAAGTGGACAATCGGAGCGCTGAGGCGCCTATAGTGGAAAAAGGACTATCTTCAAATAAAAACTACACAAAAGCATTCTGCGAATCTTTTTCTGTTCTGTGCATTTAACTAACAGAGTGGAACCTAACTTTTGATAGAGCAGTTCTGAAACACTCTTTCTGTAGAAAATGCAAGTGGACATTCCACGCGCTAAGGGGCCTACAGTGGAAAAAGGGATAACTTCAACTAAAACTACACCGAAGTATTCTCTGAAACTTCTTTCTGTTCTGTGCATTCAACTAACAGAGTTGAAACTTACTTTTGATTGAGCAGTTCTGAAACACTCTTTTTGTAGAAAGTGCAGGTGGAGATTCGGAGCGCTAAGAGGCCTATAGTGGAAAAAGATATATCTTCTAATAATAACTACACAGAAGCATTCTGTGAAACTGCTTTCTG
The DNA here is from genome assembly GCF_028878055.3 of Symphalangus syndactylus. NCBI lineage: Eukaryota > Metazoa > Chordata > Mammalia > Primates > Hylobatidae > Symphalangus > Symphalangus syndactylus. The sequence continues at coordinate 51,595,595 of NC_072440.2, forward strand.
TTCTTTGCATTCAACTAACAGAGTTGAAGCTTAGTTTAGATTGAGCATTTCTGAAACACTCTCACTGTAGAAAATGCAAGTGGACATTCGGAGCGTTAAGGGGCCTTTAGTGGAAAAAGTAACTTCTTCAAATAAAAATTACCCAGAAGCATTATGCAAAACTTCTTTCTGTTCTGTGTATTCAACTAATAGAGTTGAACCTTACTTTTGATTGAGCAGTTCTGAAACACTCTTTCTGTAGAAACTGCAAGTGGACATTTGGTGCGCTAAGGGGCCTATAGTGAAAAAAGGAGTATCTTCAAATAAAAACTACACAGAAGCATTCTGTGAAACATCTTTCTGTTCCTTGGATTCAACTAACAGAGTTGAAGCTTACTTTTGATTGAGCAGCTCTGAAACACTCTTTCTGTAGAAAATGCAAGTGGACATTCGGAGCGCTAAGGGGCCTATACTGGAAAAAGGAACATCTTCAAATAAAAACTACACAGAAGCATTCTGCGAAACTACTTTCAGTTCTGTGCATTCAACTAATAGAATTGAACATTACTTTTTATTGAACAGTTCTGAAACACTCTTTCTGTTGAAACTGCAAGTGGACATTCGGTGCACTAAGGGGCCTATAGTGGAAAACGAAATATCTTCAAATAAAAACTACACAGATGCGTTCTGCGAAACTTCTTTCTGGTCTGTGCATTCAACTAACAGAGTTGAACCTTACTTTTGATTGAGCAGTTCTGAAACACTCTTTCTGTAGAAACTGCAGTTGGAGATTCGGAGCGCTAAGAGGCCTATACTTGAAAAATGTATATCTGTTAATAATAACTACACAGAGGCATTCTGTGAAACTACTTTCTGTTTTTTGCATTCAACTAACAGAGTTGAAGCTTACTTTTGATTGAGCTGTTCTGAAACACTCTTTCCATAGATAATGCAAGTATACATTCAGAGCGCTAAGGGGCCTTTACTAGAAAAAGTAACTTCTTCAAATAAAAAGTACACAGAAGAATTCTACGAAACTTCTTTCTGTTCTGTGCATTCAACTCACAGAGTTGAAGCTTACATGTGATTGAGCAGTTCTGAAATACTCTTTCTGTAGAAACCGCAAGTGGACATTCGGAGCGCTGAGGGGCCTATAGTGGAAAAAGGACTATCTTCAAATAAAAACTACACAGAAGTATTCTGCGAATTTTTTTCTGTTCTGTGCATTTGACTAACATAGTTCAACCTAACTTTTTATAGAGTAGTTCCGAAACACTGTTTCTGTAGAAACTGCAAGTGGACATTCCGCGCGCTAAGGGGCCTACTGTGGAAAAAGGAATAACTTCATCTAAAACTACACCGAAGTATTCTGCGAAACTTCTTTCTGTTCTGTGCATTCAACTAGCAGAGTTGAACATTTCTTTTGATTGAGCAGTTCTGAAACACTCTTTCTGTGGAAACTGCAAGTGGTCATTCCGAGCGCTATGGGGCCTACAGTGGAAAAAGGAATAATTTCAAATAAAAACTACACCGAAGTATAATGCGAAACTACGTTCTGTTCTGTGCATTCAACTAAAAGAATTGAAGCTTACTTTTGTTTGAGCAGTTCTGAAAATGTCTTTCTGTAAAAACTGTAGGTAGATATTCGGAGCGCTAAGGATCCTATATCGGAAAAATTAATATCTTCAAATAAAAACTACACAGAAGCATTCTGTGAAACTACTTTCTGTTTTGTGCATTCCACTAACAGAGTTGAAACTTACTTTTGATTGAGCAGTTCTGAAACACTCTTTCTGTAGAAACTGCAGGTGGAGATTCGGAGCGCTAAGAGGCCTAAAGTGGAAAAAGGAATATCTTCAAATAAAAACTACACAGAAGAATTATGTGAAACCACTTACTGTTCTATGCATTCAACTAACAGAGTTGAAGCTTACTTTTGATTGAGCAGTTCTGAAACACTCTTTCTGTAAAAAATGCAAGTGGACATTCTGAGCGCTAAGGGGCCTACACTAGAAAAAGGATCATCTTCAAATAAAAACTGCACAGAAGCATTCTGTGAAACTTCTTTAGGTTCTGTTCATTCAACTAACAGAGTTGAACCTTACTTTTGATTGAGCAGTTGTGAAACACTCTTTCTGTAGAAACTGTATCTAGACATTCAGAGCGCTAAGGGGCCTATAGTGGAAAAAGGAATATCTGCAAATAAAAACTACACAGAAGCATTCTCTGAAATTACTTTGTGTTCTTTGCATAAAACTAACAGAGTTGAAGCTTACTTTTTATTGACCAGTTCTGAAACACTCTTTCTGTAAAAAATGCAAGTGGACATTCGGAGCGCTAAGGGGCATATAATGGAAAAAGGAACATCTTCAAACAAAAACTACACAGAAGCATTCTGCTAAACATCTTTCTGTTCTGTGCATTCAACTAACAGAGTTGAACCTTACTTTGGATTGAGCAGTGCTGAAACACTCTTTCTGCAGAAACTGTAACTAGATATTCGGATCGCTAAGGGGCCTTTAGTGAAAAAAGTAATATCTTCAAATACAAAGTACACAGAAGCGTTCTACGAAACTACTTTCTGTTCTGTGCATTCAACTAACAGAGTTGAACCCTACTTTTGATTGAGCAGTTCTGCAACACTCTTTCTGTAGAAACTGCAGGTGGAGATTCAGAGCGCTAAGGAGCCTATAGTGGAAAAAGGTATATATTCTAATAAAAACTACATAGAAGCATTCTGTGAAACTACTTTCTGTTCTTTGCATTCAACTAACAGAGTTGAAGCTTATTTTTCATTGAGCAGTTCTGAAACTCTCTTTCTGTAGAAAATGCAAGTGGACATTTGGAGCGCTAAGGGGCCTGTACTGGAAAAAGTATCTTCTTCAAATAAAAAGTACACAGAAACATTCTGCGTAACTTCTTTCTGTTCTGTGCATTCAACTAATAGATTGGAACCTTACCTTTGAATGAGCCGTTCTGAAACACACTTTCTGTAGAAACTGCAAGTGGACATTTGGTACACTAAGGTTCCTATAGTGGAAAAAGGAATATCTTCAAATAAAAACTACACAGAAGCATTCTGCGAAACTTCTTTGTGTTCTGTGCATTCAACTAAGAGAGTTCAACCTTACTTTTGATTGAGCTGTTCTGAAACACTCTTTCTGTAGAAACTGCAAGTGGATATTCCGAGCGGTAAGGGGCCTATAGTGGAAAAAGGAATATCTTCAAATGAAAACTACACAGAAGCATTCTGCGAAACTACTTTCTGTTCTGTGCATTCAACTAACAGAGTTGAACATTACTTTTGATTGAGCAGTTCTGAAACACTCTTTCTGTAGAAACTGCAAGTGGACATTCAGAGCGCTAAGGGTCCTAAAGTGGAAAAAGGAATACCTTCAAATAAAAACTACACAGAAGCATTCTGCGAAACTACTTTCTGTTCTGTGCATGGAACTGACAGAGTTGAACCTAACTTCTGATAGAGCAGTTCTGAAACACTCTTTCTGTAGAAACTGCAAGTCGACATTCCGAGCGCTATGGGGTCTACAGTGGAAAAAGGAATAACTTCAAATAAAAACTACACCGAAGTATTCTGCGAAACTTCTTTCTGTTCTGTGCATTCAACTAACAGATCTGAAGCTGACTTTTGATTGAGCAGTTCTGAAAAACTCTTTCTGTAGAAACTGTACCTAGACAATCGGAGATCTAAAGGGCCTATAGTGGAAAAAGGAATATCTTCAAATAAAAACTACACAGAAGCATTCCATGAAACTTCTTTCTGTTCTGTGCATTGAACTCACAGAGTTGAACCTTACTTTTGATTGAGCAGTTCTGAAACACTCTTTCTGTAGAAACTGCAAGTGGACATTCGGAGTGCTAAGAGGCCTATAGTGGAAAAAGGAATATCTTCAAATAAAAATTACAGAGAAGCATTCTGTGAAACTACTTTGTGTTCTTTGCATTCAACTAACAGAGTTGTAGCTTACATTTGATGGAGTAGTACTGAAAACTCTTTCTGTAGAAAATGCAAGTGGACATTCCGAGCGCTATGGGGCGTACACTGGAAAAAGGAACATCTTCAAATAAAAACTGCACAGAAGCATTGTGCGAAACATCTTTCTGTTCTGTTCATTCAACTAACAGAGTTGAACCTTACTTTTGATTGATCAGTTCTGAAACATTCTTTCTGTAGAAACTGCAAGTGGACAATCGGAGCGCTGAGGCGCCTATAGTGGAAAAAGGACTATCTTCAAATAAAAACTACACAAAAGCATTCTGCGAATCTTTTTCTGTTCTGTGCATTTAACTAACAGAGTGGAACCTAACTTTTGATAGAGCAGTTCTGAAACACTCTTTCTGTAGAAAATGCAAGTGGACATTCCACGCGCTAAGGGGCCTACAGTGGAAAAAGGGATAACTTCAACTAAAACTACACCGAAGTATTCTCTGAAACTTCTTTCTGTTCTGTGCATTCAACTAACAGAGTTGAAACTTACTTTTGATTGAGCAGTTCTGAAACACTCTTTTTGTAGAAAGTGCAGGTGGAGATTCGGAGCGCTAAGAGGCCTATAGTGGAAAAAGATATATCTTCTAATAATAACTACACAGAAGCATTCTGTGAAACTGCTTTCTGTTCTTTGCATTCAACTAACAGAGTTGAAGCTTAGTTTAGATTGAGCATTTCTGAAACACTCTCACTGTAGAAAATGCAAGTGGACATTCGGAGCGTTAAGGGGCCTTTAGTGGAAAAAGTAACTTCTTCAAATAAAAATTACCCAGAAGCATTATGCAAAACTTCTTTCTGTTCTGTGTATTCAACTAATAGAGTTGAACCTTACTTTTGATTGAGCAGTTCTGAAACACTCTTTCTGTAGAAACTGCAAGTGGACATTTGGTGCGCTAAGGGGCCTATAGTGAAAAAAGGAGTATCTTCAAATAAAAACTACACAGAAGCATTCTGTGAAACATCTTTCTGTTCCTTGGATTCAACTAACAGAGTTGAAGCTTACTTTTGATTGAGCAGCTCTGAAACACTCTTTCTGTAGAAAATGCAAGTGGACATTCGGAGCGCTAAGGGGCCTATACTGGAAAAAGGAACATCTTCAAATAAAAACTACACAGAAGCATTCTGCGAAACTACTTTCAGTTCTGTGCATTCAACTAATAGAATTGAACATTACTTTTTATTGAACAGTTCTGAAACACTCTTTCTGTTGAAACTGCAAGTGGACATTCGGTGCACTAAGGGGCCTATAGTGGAAAACGAAATATCTTCAAATAAAAACTACACAGATGCGTTCTGCGAAACTTCTTTCTGGTCTGTGCATTCAACTAACAGAGTTGAACCTTACTTTTGATTGAGCAGTTCTGAAACACTCTTTCTGTAGAAACTGCAGTTGGAGATTCGGAGCGCTAAGAGGCCTATACTTGAAAAATGTATATCTGTTAATAATAACTACACAGAGGCATTCTGTGAAACTACTTTCTGTTTTTTGCATTCAACTAACAGAGTTGAAGCTTACTTTTGATTGAGCTGTTCTGAAACACTCTTTCCATAGATAATGCAAGTATACATTCAGAGCGCTAAGGGGCCTTTACTAGAAAAAGTAACTTCTTCAAATAAAAAGTACACAGAAGAATTCTACGAAACTTCTTTCTGTTCTGTGCATTCAACTCACAGAGTTGAAGCTTACATGTGATTGAGCAGTTCTGAAATACTCTTTCTGTAGAAACCGCAAGTGGACATTCGGAGCGCTGAGGGGCCTATAGTGGAAAAAGGACTATCTTCAAATAAAAACTACACAGAAGTATTCTGCGAATTTTTTTCTGTTCTGTGCATTTGACTAACATAGTTCAACCTAACTTTTTATAGAGTAGTTCCGAAACACTGTTTCTGTAGAAACTGCAAGTGGACATTCCGCGCGCTAAGGGGCCTACTGTGGAAAAAGGAATAACTTCATCTAAAACTACACCGAAGTATTCTGCGAAACTTCTTTCTGTTCTGTGCATTCAACTAGCAGAGTTGAACATTTCTTTTGATTGAGCAGTTCTGAAACACTCTTTCTGTGGAAACTGCAAGTGGTCATTCCGAGCGCTATGGGGCCTACAGTGGAAAAAGGAATAATTTCAAATAAAAACTACACCGAAGTATAATGCGAAACTACGTTCTGTTCTGTGCATTCAACTAAAAGAATTGAAGCTTACTTTTGTTTGAGCAGTTCTGAAAATGTCTTTCTGTAAAAACTGTAGGTAGATATTCGGAGCGCTAAGGATCCTATATCGGAAAAATTAATATCTTCAAATAAAAACTACACAGAAGCATTCTGTGAAACTACTTTCTGTTTTGTGCATTCCACTAACAGAGTTGAAACTTACTTTTGATTGAGCAGTTCTGAAACACTCTTTCTGTAGAAACTGCAGGTGGAGATTCGGAGCGCTAAGAGGCCTAAAGTGGAAAAAGGAATATCTTCAAATAAAAACTACACAGAAGAATTATGTGAAACCACTTACTGTTCTATGCATTCAACTAACAGAGTTGAAGCTTACTTTTGATTGAGCAGTTCTGAAACACTCTTTCTGTAAAAAATGCAAGTGGACATTCTGAGCGCTAAGGGGCCTACACTAGAAAAAGGATCATCTTCAAATAAAAACTGCACAGAAGCATTCTGTGAAACTTCTTTAGGTTCTGTTCATTCAACTAACAGAGTTGAACCTTACTTTTGATTGAGCAGTTGTGAAACACTCTTTCTGTAGAAACTGTATCTAGACATTCAGAGCGCTAAGGGGCCTATAGTGGAAAAAGGAATATCTGCAAATAAAAACTACACAGAAGCATTCTCTGAAATTACTTTGTGTTCTTTGCATAAAACTAACAGAGTTGAAGCTTACTTTTTATTGACCAGTTCTGAAACACTCTTTCTGTAAAAAATGCAAGTGGACATTCGGAGCGCTAAGGGGCATATAATGGAAAAAGGAACATCTTCAAACAAAAACTACACAGAAGCATTCTGCTAAACATCTTTCTGTTCTGTGCATTCAACTAACAGAGTTGAACCTTACTTTGGATTGAGCAGTGCTGAAACACTCTTTCTGCAGAAACTGTAACTAGATATTCGGATCGCTAAGGGGCCTTTAGTGAAAAAAGTAATATCTTCAAATACAAAGTACACAGAAGCGTTCTACGAAACTACTTTCTGTTCTGTGCATTCAACTAACAGAGTTGAACCTTACTTTTGATTGAGCAGTTCTGCAACACTCTTTCTGTAGAAACTGCAGGTGGAGATTCAGAGCGCTAAGGAGCCTATAGTGGAAAAAGGTATATATTCTAATAAAAACTACATAGAAGCATTCTGTGAAACTACTTTCTGTTCTTTGCATTCAACTAACAGAGTTGAAGCTTATTTTTCATTGAGCAGTTCTGAAACTCTCTTTCTGTAGAAAATGCAAGTGGACATTTGGAGCGCTAAGGGGCCTGTACTGGAAAAAGTATCTTCTTCAAATAAAAAGTACACAGAAACATTCTGCGTAACTTCTTTCTGTTCTGTGCATTCAACTAATAGATTGGAACCTTACCTTTGAATGAGCCGTTCTGAAACACACTTTCTGTAGAAACTGCAAGTGGACATTTGGTACACTAAGGTTCCTATAGTGGAAAAAGGAATATCTTCAAATAAAAACTACACAGAAGCATTCTGCGAAACTTCTTTGTGTTCTGTGCATTCAACTAAGAGAGTTCAACCTTACTTTTGATTGAGCTGTTCTGAAACACTCTTTCTGTAGAAACTGCAAGTGGATATTCCAAGCGGTAAGGGGCCTATAGTGGAAAAAGGAATATCTTCAAATGAAAACTACACAGAAGCATTCTGCGAAACTACTTTCTGTTCTGTGCATTCAACTAACAGAGTTGAACATTACTTTTGATTGAGCAGTTCTGAAACACTCTTTCTGTAGAAACTGCAAGTGGACATTCAGAGCGCTAAGGGTCCTAAAGTGGAAAAAGGAATACCTTCAAATAAAAACTACACAGAAGCATTCTGCGAAACTACTTTCTGTTCTGTGCATGGAACTGACAGAGTTGAACCTAACTTCTGATAGAGCAGTTCTGAAACACTCTTTCTGTAGAAACTGCAAGTCGACATTCCGAGCGCTATGGGGTCTACAGTGGAAAAAGGAATAACTTCAAATAAAAACTACACCGAAGTATTCTGCGAAACTTCTTTCTGTTCTGTGCATTCAACTAACAGATCTGAAGCTGACTTTTGATTGAGCAGTTCTGAAAAACTCTTTCTGTAGAAACTGTACCTAGACAATCGGAGATCTAAAGGGCCTATAGTGGAAAAAGGAATATCTTCAAATAAAAACTACACAGAAGCATTCCATGAAACTTCTTTCTGTTCTGTGCATTGAACTCACAGAGTTGAACCTTACTTTTGATTGAGCAGTTCTGAAACACTCTTTCTGTAGAAACTGCAAGTGGACATTCGGAGTGCTAAGAGGCCTATAGTGGAAAAAGGAATATCTTCAAATAAAAATTACAGAGAAGCATTCTGTGAAACTACTTTGTGTTCTTTGCATTCAACTAACAGAGTTGTAGCTTACATTTGATGGAGTAGTACTGAAAACTCTTTCTGTAGAAAATGCAAGTGGACATTCCGAGCGCTATGGGGCGTACACTGGAAAAAGGAACATCTTCAAATAAAAACTGCACAGAAGCATTGTGCGAAACATCTTTCTGTTCTGTTCATTCAACTAACAGAGTTGAACCTTACTTTTGATTGATCAGTTCTGAAACATTCTTTCTGTAGAAACTGCAAGTGGACAATCGGAGCGCTGAGGCGCCTATAGTGGAAAAAGGACTATCTTCAAATAAAAACTACACAAAAGCATTCTGCGAATCTTTTTCTGTTCTGTGCATTTAACTAACAGAGTGGAACCTAACTTTTGATAGAGCAGTTCTGAAACACTCTTTCTGTAGAAAATGCAAGTGGACATTCCACGCGCTAAGGGGCCTACAGTGGAAAAAGGGATAACTTCAACTAAAACTACACCGAAGTATTCTCTGAAACTTCTTTCTGTTCTGTGCATTCAACTAACAGAGTTGAAACTTACTTTTGATTGAGCAGTTCTGAAACACTCTTTTTGTAGAAAGTGCAGGTGGAGATTCGGAGCGCTAAGAGGCCTATAGTGGAAAAAGATATATCTTCTAATAATAACTACACAGAAGCATTCTGTGAAACTGCTTTCTGTTCTTTGCATTCAACTAACAGAGTTGAAGCTTAGTTTAGATTGAGCATTTCTGAAACACTCTCACTGTAGAAAATGCAAGTGGACATTCAGAGCGTTAAGGGGCCTTTAGTGGAAAAAGTAACTTCTTCAAATAAAAATTACCCAGAAGCATTATGCAAAACTTCTTTCTGTTCTGTGTATTCAACTAATAGAGTTGAACCTTACTTTTGATTGAGCAGTTCTGAAACACTCTTTCTGTAGAAACTGCAAGTGGACATTTGGTGCGCTAAGGGGCCTATAGTGAAAAAAGGAGTATCTTCAAATAAAAACTACACAGAAGCATTCTGTGAAACATCTTTCTGTTCCTTGGATTCAACTAACAGAGTTGAAGCTTACTTTTGATTGAGCAGCTCTGAAACACTCTTTCTGTAGAAAATGCAAGTGGACATTCGGAGCGCTAAGGGGCCTATACTGGAAAAAGGAACATCTTCAAATAAAAACTACACAGAAGCATTCTGCGAAACTACTTTCAGTTCTGTGCATTCAACTAATAGAATTGAACATTACTTTTTATTGAACAGTTCTGAAACACTCTTTCTGTTGAAACTGCAAGTGGACATTCGGTGCACTAAGGGGCCTATAGTGGAAAACGAAATATCTTCAAATAAAAACTACACAGATGCGTTCTGCGAAACTTCTTTCTGGTCTGTGCATTCAACTAACAGAGTTGAACCTTACTTTTGATTGAGCAGTTCTGAAACACTCTTTCTGTAGAAACTGCAGTTGGAGATTCGGAGCGCTAAGAGGCCTATACTTGAAAAATGTATATCTGTTAATAATAACTACACAGAGGCATTCTGTGAAACTACTTTCTGTTTTTTGCATTCAACTAACAGAGTTGAAGCTTACTTTTGATTGAGCTGTTCTGAAACACTCTTTCCATAGATAATGCAAGTATACATTCAGAGCGCTAAGGGGCCTTTACTAGAAAAAGTAACTTCTTCAAATAAAAAGTACACAGAAGAATTCTACGAAACTTCTTTCTGTTCTGTGCATTCAACTCACAGAGTTGAAGCTTACATGTGATTGAGCAGTTCTGAAATACTCTTTCTGTAGAAACCGCAAGTGGACATTCGGAGCGCTGAGGGGCCTATAGTGGAAAAAGGACTATCTTCAAATAAAAACTACACAGAAGTATTCTGCGAATTTTTTTCTGTTCTGTGCATTTGACTAACATAGTTCAACCTAACTTTTTATAGAGTAGTTCCGAAACACTGTTTCTGTAGAAACTGCAAGTGGACATTCCGCGCGCTAAGGGGCCTACTGTGGAAAAAGGAATAACTTCATCTAAAACTACACCGAAGTATTCTGCGAAACTTCTTTCTGTTCTGTGCATTCAACTAGCAGAGTTGAACATTTCTTTTGATTGAGCAGTTCTGAAACACTCTTTCTGTGGAAACTGCAAGTGGTCATTCCGAGCGCTATGGGGCCTACAGTGGAAAAAGGAATAATTTCAAATAAAAACTACACCGAAGTATAATGCGAAACTACGTTCTGTTCTGTGCATTCAACTAAAAGAATTGAAGCTTACTTTTGTTTGAGCAGTTCTGCAAATGTCTTTCTGTAAAAACTGTAGGTAGATATTCGGAGCGCTAAGGATCCTATATCGGAAAAATTAATATCTTCAAATAAAAACTACACAGAAGCATTCTGTGAAACTACTTTCTGTTTTGTGCATTCCACTAACGGAGTTGAAACTTACTTTTGATTGAGCAGTTCTGAAACACTCTTTCTGTAGAAACTGCAGGTGGAGATTCGGAGCGCTAAGAGGCCTAAAGTGGAAAAAGGAATATCTTCAAATAAAAACTACACAGAAGAATTATGTGAAACCACTTACTGTTCTATGCATTCAACTAACAGAGTTGAAGCTTACTTTTGATTGAGCAGTTCTGAAACACTCTTTCTGTAAAAAATGCAAGTGGACATTCTGAGCGCTAAGGGGCCTACACTAGAAAAAGGATCATCTTCAAATAAAAACTGCACAGAAGCATTCTGTGAAACTTCTTTAGGTTCTGTTCATTCAACTAACAGAGTTGAACCTTACTTTTGATTGAGCAGTTGTGAAACACTCTTTCTGTAGAAACTGTATCTAGACATTCAGAGCGCTAAGGGGCCTATAGTGGAAAAAGGAATATCTGCAAATAAAAACTACACAGAAGCATTCTCTGAAATTACTTTGTGTTCTTTGCATAAAACTAACAGAGTTGAAGCTTACTTTTTATTGACCAGTTCTGAAACACTCTTTCTGTAAAAAATGCAAGTGGACATTCGGAGCGCTAAGGGGCATATAATGGAAAAAGGAACATCTTCAAACAAAAACTACACAGAAGCATTCTGCTAAACATCTTTCTGTTCTGTGCATTCAACTAACAGAGTTGAACCTTACTTTGGATTGAGCAGTGCTGAAACACTCTTTCTGCAGAAACTGTAACTAGATATTCGGATCGCTAAGGGGCCTTTAGTGAAAAAAGTAATATCTTCAAATACAAAGTACACAGAAGCGTTCTACGAAACTACTTTCTGTTCTGTGCATTCAACTAACAGAGTTGAACCTTACTTTTGATTGAGCAGTTCTGCAACACTCTTTCTGTAGAAACTGCAGGTGGAGATTCAGAGCGCTAAGGAGCCTATAGTGGAAAAAGGTATATATTCTAATAAAAACTACATAGAAGCATTCTGTGAAACTACTTTCTGTTCTTTGCATTCAACTAACAGAGTTGAAGCTTATTTTTCATTGAGCAGTTCTGAAACTCTCTTTCTGTAGAAAATGCAAGTGGACATTTGGAGCGCTAAGGGGCCTGTACTGGAAAAAGTATCTTCTTCAAATAAAAAGTACACAGAAACATTCTGCGTAACTTCTTTCTGTTCTGTGCATTCAACTAATAGATTGGAACCTTACCTTTGAATGAGCCGTTCTGAAACACACTTTCTGTAGAAACTGCAAGTGGACATTTGGTACACTAAGGTTCCTATAGTGGAAAAAGGAATATCTTCAAATAAAAACTACACAGAAGCATTCTGAGAAACTTCTTTGTGTTCTGTGCATTCAACTAAGAGAGTTCAACCTTACTTTTGATTGAGCTGTTCTGAAACACTCTTTCTGTAGAAACTGCAAGTGGATATTCCAAGCGGTAAGGGGCCTATAGTGGAAAAAGGAATATCTTCAAATGAAAACTACACAGAAGAATTCTGCGAAACTACTTTCTGTTCTGTGCATTCAACTAACAGAGTTGAACATTACTTTTGATTGAGCAGTTCTGAAACACTCTTTCTGTAGAAACTGCAAGTGGACATTCAGAGCGCTAAGGGTCCTAAAGTGGAAAAAGGAATACCTTCAAATAAAAACTACACAGAAGCATTCTGCGAAACTACTTTCTGTTCTGTGCATGGAACTGACAGAGTTGAACCTAACTTCTGATAGAGCAGTTCTGAAACACTCTTTCTGTAGAAACTGCAAGTCGACATTCCGAGCGCTATGGGGTCTACAGTGGAAAAAGGAATAACTTCAAATAAAAACTACACCGAAGTATTCTGCGAAACTTCTTTCTGTTCTGTGCATTCAACTAACAGATCTGAAGCTGACTTTTGATTGAGCAGTTCTGAAAAACTCTTTCTGTAGAAACTGTACCTAGACAATCGGAGATCTAAAGGGCCTATAGTGGAAAAAGGAATATCTTCAAATAAAAACTACACAGAAGCATTCCATGAAACTTCTTTCTGTTCTGTGCATTGAACTCACAGAGTTGAACCTTACTTTTGATTGAGCAGTTCTGAAACACTCTTTCTGTAGAAACTGCAAGTGGACATTCGGAGTGCTAAGAGGCCTATAGTGGAAAAAGGAATATCTTCAAATAAAAATTACAGAGAAGCATTCTGTGAAACTACTTTGTGTTCTTTGCATTCAACTAACAGAGTTGTAGCTTACATTTGATGGAGTAGTACTGAAAACTCTTTCTGTAGAAAATGCAAGTGGACATTCCGAGCGCTATGGGGCGTACACTGGAAAAAGGAACATCTTCAAATAAAAACTGCACAGAAGCATTGTGCGAAACATCTTTCTGTTCTGTTCATTCAACTAACAGAGTTGAACCTTACTTTTGATTGATCAGTTCTGAAACATTCTTTCTGTAGAAACTGCAAGTGGACAATCGGAGCGCTGAGGCGCCTATAGTGGAAAAAGGACTATCTTCAAATAAAAACTACACAAAAGCATTCTGCGAATCTTTTTCTGTTCTGTGCATTTAACTAACAGAGTGGAACCTAACTTTTGATAGAGCAGTTCTGAAACACTCTTTCTGTAGAAAATGCAAGTGGACATTCCACGCGCTAAGGGGCCTACAGTGGAAAAAGGGATAACTTCAACTAAAACTACACCGAAGTATTCTCTGAAACTTCTTTCTGTTCTGTGCATTCAACTAACAGAGTTGAAACTTACTTTTGATTGAGCAGTTCTGAAACACTCTTTTTGTAGAAAGTGCAGGTGGAGATTCGGAGCGCTAAGAGGCCTATAGTGGAAAAAGATATATCTTCTAATAATAACTACACAGAAGCATTCTGTGAAACTGCTTTCTGTTCTTTGCATTCAACTAACAGAGTTGAAGCTTAGTTTAGATTGAGCATTTCTGAAACACTCTCACTGTAGAAAATGCAAGTGGACATTCGGAGCGTTAAGGGGCCTTTAGTGGAAAAAGTAACTTCTTCAAATAAAAATTACCCAGAAGCATTATGCAAAACTTCTTTCTGTTCTGTGTATTCAACTAATAGAGTTGAACCTTACTTTTGATTGAGCAGTTCTGAAACACTCTTTCTGTAGAAACTGCAAGTGGACATTTGGTGCGCTAAGGGGCCTATAGTGAAAAAAGGAGTATCTTCAAATAAAAACTACACAGAAGCATTCTGTGAAACATCTTTCTGTTCCTTGGATTCAACTAACAGAGTTGAAGCTTACTTTTGATTGAGCAGCTCTGAAACACTCTTTCTGTAGAAAATGCAAGTGGACATTCGGAGCGCTAAGGGGCCTATACTGGAAAAAGGAACATCTTCAAATAAAAACTACACAGAAGCATTCTGCGAAACTACTTTCAGTTCTGTGCATTCAACTAATAGAATTGAACATTACTTTTTATTGAACAGTTCTGAAACACTCTTTCTGTTGAAACTGCAAGTGGACATTCGGTGCACTAAGGGGCCTATAGTGGAAAACGAAATATCTTCAAATAAAAACTACACAGATGCGTTCTGCGAAACTTCTTTCTGGTCTGTGCATTCAACTAACAGAGTTGAACCTTACTTTTGATTGAGCAGTTCTGAAACACTCTTTCTGTAGAAACTGCAGTTGGAGATTCGGAGCGCTAAGAGGCCTATACTTGAAAAATGTATATCTGTTAATAATAACTACACAGAGGCATTCTGTGAAACTACTTTCTGTTTTTTGCATTCAACTAACAGAGTTGAAGCTTACTTTTGATTGAGCTGTTCTGAAACACTCTTTCCATAGATAATGCAAGTATACATTCAGAGCGCTAAGGGGCCTTTACTAGAAAAAGTAACTTCTTCAAATAAAAAGTACACAGAAGAATTCTACGAAACTTCTTTCTGTTCTGTGCATTCAACTCACAGAGTTGAAGCTTACATGTGATTGAGCAGTTCTGAAATACTCTTTCTGTAGAAACCGCAAGTGGACATTCGGAGCGCTGAGGGGCCTATAGTGGAAAAAGGACTATCTTCAAATAAAAACTACACAGAAGTATTCTGCGAATTTTTTTCTGTTCTGTGCATTTGACTAACATAGTTCAACCTAACTTTTTATAGAGTAGTTCCGAAACACTGTTTCTGTAGAAACTGCAAGTGGACATTCCGCGCGCTAAGGGGCCTACTGTGGAAAAAGGAATAACTTCATCTAAAACTACACCGAAGTATTCTGCGAAACTTCTTTCTGTTCTGTGCATTCAACTAGCAGAGTTGAACATTTCTTTTGATTGAGCAGTTCTGAAACACTCTTTCTGTGGAAACTGCAAGTGGTCATTCCGAGCGCTATGGGGCCTACAGTGGAAAAAGGAATAATTTCAAATAAAAACTACACCGAAGTATAATGCGAAACTACGTTCTGTTCTGTGCATTCAACTAAAAGAATTGAAGCTTACTTTTGTTTGAGCAGTTCTGAAAATGTCTTTCTGTAAAAACTGTAGGTAGATATTCGGAGCGCTAAGGATCCTATATCGGAAAAATTAATATCTTCAAATAAAAACTACACAGAAGCATTCTGTGAAACTACTTTCTGTTTTGTGCATTCCACTAACGGAGTTGAAACTTACTTTTGATTGAGCAGTTCTGAAACACTCTTTCTGTAGAAACTGCAGGTGGAGATTCGGAGCGCTAAGAGGCCTAAAGTGGAAAAAGGAATATCTTCAAATAAAAACTACACAGAAGAATTATGTGAAACCACTTACTGTTCTATGCATTCAACTAACAGAGTTGAAGCTTACTTTTGATTGAGCAGTTCTGAAACACTCTTTCTGTAAAAAATGCAAGTGGACATTCTGAGCGCTAAGGGGCCTACACTAGAAAAAGGATCATCTTCAAATAAAAACTGCACAGAAGCATTCTGTGAAACTTCTTTAGGTTCTGTTCATTCAACTAACAGAGTTGAACCTTACTTTTGATTGAGCAGTTGTGAAACACTCTTTCTGTAGAAACTGTATCTAGACATTCAGAGCGCTAAGGGGCCTATAGTGGAAAAAGGAATATCTGCAAATAAAAACTACACAGAAGCATTCTCTGAAATTACTTTGTGTTCTTTGCATAAAACTAACAGAGTTGAAGCTTACTTTTTATTGACCAGTTCTGAAACACTCTTTCTGTAAAAAATGCAAGTGGACATTCGGAGCGCTAAGGGGCATATAATGGAAAAAGGAACATCTTCAAACAAAAACTACACAGAAGCATTCTGCTAAACATCTTTCTGTTCTGTGCATTCAACTAACAGAGTTGAACCTTACTTTGGATTGAGCAGTGCTGAAACACTCTTTCTGCAGAAACTGTAACTAGATATTCGGATCGCTAAGGGGCCTTTAGTGAAAAAAGTAATATCTTCAAATACAAAGTACACAGAAGCGTTCTACGAAACTACTTTCTGTTCTGTGCATTCAACTAACAGAGTTGAACCTTACTTTTGATTGAGCAGTTCTGCAACACTCTTTCTGTAGAAACTGCAGGTGGAGATTCAGAGCGCTAAGGAGCCTATAGTGGAAAAAGGTATATATTCTAATAAAAACTACATAGAAGCATTCTGTGAAACTACTTTCTGTTCTTTGCATTCAACTAACAGAGTTGAAGCTTATTTTTCATTGAGCAGTTCTGAAACTCTCTTTCTGTAGAAAATGCAAGTGGACATTTGGAGCGCTAAGGGGCCTGTACTGGAAAAAGTATCTTCTTCAAATAAAAAGTACACAGAAACATTCTGCGTAACTTCTTTCTGTTCTGTGCATTCAACTAATAGATTGGAACCTTACCTTTGAATGAGCCGTTCTGAAACACACTTTCTGTAGAAACTGCAAGTGGACATTTGGTACACTAAGGTTCCTATAGTGGAAAAAGGAATATCTTCAAATAAAAACTACACAGAAGCATTCTGCGAAACTTCTTTGTGTTCTGTGCATTCAACTAAGAGAGTTCAACCTTACTTTTGATTGAGCTGTTCTGAAACACTCTTTCTGTAGAAACTGCAAGTGGATATTCCGAGCGGTAAGGGGCCTATAGTGGAAAAAGGAATATCTTCAAATGAAAACTACACAGAAGCATTCTGCGAAACTACTTTCTGTTCTGTGCATTCAACTAACAGAGTTGAACATTACTTTTGATTGAGCAGTTCTGAAACACTCTTTCTGTAGAAACTGCAAGTGGACATTCAGAGCGCTAAGGGTCCTAAAGTGGAAAAAGGAATACCTTCAAATAAAAACTACACAGAAGCATTCTGCGAAACTACTTTCTGTTCTGTGCATGGAACTGACAGAGTTGAACCTAACTTCTGATAGAGCAGTTCTGAAACACTCTTTCTGTAGAAACTGCAAGTCGACATTCCGAGCGCTATGGGGTCTACAGTGGAAAAAGGAATAACTTCAAATAAAAACTACACCGAAGTATTCTGCGAAACTTCTTTCTGTTCTGTGCATTCAACTAACAGATCTGAAGCTGACTTTTGATTGAGCAGTTCTGAAAAACTCTTTCTGTAGAAACTGTACCTAGACAATCGGAGATCTAAAGGGCCTATAGTGGAAAAAGGAATATCTTCAAATAAAAACTACACAGAAGCATTCCATGAAACTTCTTTCTGTTCTGTGCATTGAACTCACAGAGTTGAACCTTACTTTTGATTGAGCAGTTCTGAAACACTCTTTCTGTAGAAACTGCAAGTGGACATTCGGAGTGCTAAGAGGCCTATAGTGGAAAAAGGAATATCTTCAAATAAAAATTACAGAGAAGCATTCTGTGAAACTACTTTGTGTTCTTTGCATTCAACTAACAGAGTTGTAGCTTACATTTGATGGAGTAGTACTGAAAACTCTTTCTGTAGAAAATGCAAGTGGACATTCCGAGCGCTATGGGGCGTACACTGGAAAAAGGAACATCTTCAAATAAAAACTGCACAGAAGCATTGTGCGAAACATCTTTCTGTTCTGTTCATTCAACTAACAGAGTTGAACCTTACTTTTGATTGATCAGTTCTGAAACATTCTTTCTGTAGAAACTGCAAGTGGACAATCGGAGCGCTGAGGCGCCTATAGTGGTAAAAGGAATATCTTCAAATAAAAACTACACAGAAGCATTCCATGAAACTTCTTTCTGTTCTGTGCATTGAACTCACAGATTTGAACCTTACTTTTGATTGAGCAGTTCTGAAACACTCTTTCTGTAGAAACTGCAAGTGGACATTCGGAGTGCTAAGAGGCCTATAGTGGAAAAAGGAATATCTTCAAATAAAAATTACAGAGAAGCATTCTGTGAAACTACTTTGTGTTCTTTGCATTCAACTAACAGAGTTGTAGCTTACATTTGATGGAGTAGTACTGAAAACTCTTTCTGTAGAAACTGCAAGTGGACAATCGGAGCGCTGAGGCGCCTATAGTGGAAAAAGGACTATCTTCAAATAAAAACTACACAAAAGCATTCTGCGAATCTTTTTCTGTTCTGTGCATTTAACTAACAGAGTGGAACCTAACTTTTGATAGAGCAGTTCTGAAACACTCTTTCTGTAGAAAATGCAAGTGGACATTCCACGCGCTAAGGGGCCTACAGTGGAAAAAGGGATAACTTCAACTAAAACTACACCAAAGTATTCTCTGAAACTTCTTTCTGTTCTGTGCATTCAACTAACAGAGTTGAAACTTACTTTTGATTGAGCAGTTCTGAAACACTCTTTTTGTAGAAAGTGCAGGTGGAGATTCGGAGCGCTAAGAGGCCTATAGTGGAAAAAGATATATCTTCTAATAATAACTACACAGAAGCATTCTGTGAAACTGCTTTCTGTTCTTTGCATTCAACTAACAGAGTTGAAGCTTAGTTTAGATTGAGCATTTCTGAAACACTCTCACTGTAGAAAATGCAAGTGGACATTCAGAGCGTTAAGGGGCCTTTAGTGGAAAAAGTAACTTCTTCAAATAAAAATTACCCAGAAGCATTATGCAAAACTTCTTTCTGTTCTGTGTATTCAACTAATAGAGTTGAACCTTACTTTTGATTGAGCAGTTCTGAAACACTCTTTCTGTAGAAACTGCAAGTGGACATTTGGTGCGCTAAGGGGCCTATAGTGAAAAAAGGAGTATCTTCAAATAAAAACTACACAGAAGCATTCTGTGAAACATCTTTCTGTTCCTTGGATTCAACTAACAGAGTTGAAGCTTACTTTTGATTGAGCAGCTCTGAAACACTCTTTCTGTAGAAAATGCAAGTGGACATTCGGAGCGCTAAGGGGCCTATACTGGAAAAAGGAACATCTTCAAATAAAAACTACACAGAAGCATTCTGCGAAACTACTTTCAGTTCTGTGCATTCAACTAATAGAATTGAACATTACTTTTTATTGAACAGTTCTGAAACACTCTTTCTGTTGAAACTGCAAGTGGACATTCGGTGCACTAAGGGGCCTATAGTGGAAAACGAAATATCTTCAAATAAAAACTACACAGATGCGTTCTGCGAAACTTCTTTCTGGTCTGTGCATTCAACTAACAGAGTTGAACCTTACTTTTGATTGAGCAGTTCTGAAACACTCTTTCTGTAGAAACTGCAGTTGGAGATTCGGAGCGCTAAGAGGCCTATACTTGAAAAATGTATATCTGTTAATAATAACTACACAGAGGCATTCTGTGAAACTACTTTCTGTTTTTTGCATTCAACTAACAGAGTTGAAGCTTACTTTTGATTGAGCTGTTCTGAAACACTCTTTCCATAGATAATGCAAGTATACATTCAGAGCGCTAAGGGGCCTTTACTAGAAAAAGTAACTTCTTCAAATAAAAAGTACACAGAAGAATTCTACGAAACTTCTTTCTGTTCTGTGCATTCAACTCACAGAGTTGAAGCTTACATGTGATTGAGCAGTTCTGAAATACTCTTTCTGTAGAAACCGCAAGTGGACATTCGGAGCGCTGAGGGGCCTATAGTGGAAAAAGGACTATCTTCAAATAAAAACTACACAGAAGTATTCTGCGAATTTTTTTCTGTTCTGTGCATTTGACTAACATAGTTCAACCTAACTTTTTATAGAGTAGTTCCGAAACACTGTTTCTGTAGAAACTGCAAGTGGACATTCCGCGCGCTAAGGGGCCTACTGTGGAAAAAGGAATAACTTCATCTAAAACTACACCGAAGTATTCTGCGAAACTTCTTTCTGTTCTGTGCATTCAACTAGCAGAGTTGAACATTTCTTTTGATTGAGCAGTTCTGAAACACTCTTTCTGTGGAAACTGCAAGTGGTCATTCCGAGCGCTATGGGGCCTACAGTGGAAAAAGGAATAATTTCAAATAAAAACTACACCGAAGTATAATGCGAAACTACGTTCTGTTCTGTGCATTCAACTAAAAGAATTGAAGCTTACTTTTGTTTGAGCAGTTCTGAAAATGTCTTTCTGTAAAAACTGTAGGTAGATATTCGGAGCGCTAAGGATCCTATATCGGAAAAATTAATATCTTCAAATAAAAACTACACAGAAGCATTCTGTGAAACTACTTTCTGTTTTGTGCATTCCACTAACAGAGTTGAAACTTACTTTTGATTGAGCAGTTCTGAAACACTCTTTCTGTAGAAACTGCAGGTGGAGATTCGGAGCGCTAAGAGGCCTAAAGTGGAAAAAGGAATATCTTCAAATAAAAACTACACAGAAGAATTATGTGAAACCACTTACTGTTCTATGCATTCAACTAACAGAGTTGAAGCTTACTTTTGATTGAGCAGTTCTGAAACACTCTTTCTGTAAAAAATGCAAGTGGACATTCTGAGCGCTAAGGGGCCTACACTAGAAAAAGGATCATCTTCAAATAAAAACTGCACAGAAGCATTCTGTGAAACTTCTTTAGGTTCTGTTCATTCAACTAACAGAGTTGAACCTTACTTTTGATTGAGCAGTTGTGAAACACTCTTTCTGTAGAAACTGTATCTAGACATTCAGAGCGCTAAGGGGCCTATAGTGGAAAAAGGAATATCTGCAAATAAAAACTACACAGAAGCATTCTCTGAAATTACTTTGTGTTCTTTGCATAAAACTAACAGAGTTGAAGCTTACTTTTTATTGACCAGTTCTGAAACACTCTTTCTGTAAAAAATGCAAGTGGACATTCGGAGCGCTAAGGGGCATATAATGGAAAAAGGAACATCTTCAAACAAAAACTACACAGAAGCATTCTGCTAAACATCTTTCTGTTCTGTGCATTCAACTAACAGAGTTGAACCTTACTTTGGATTGAGCAGTGCTGAAACACTCTTTCTGCAGAAACTGTAACTAGATATTCGGATCGCTAAGGGGCCTTTAGTGAAAAAAGTAATATCTTCAAATACAAAGTACACAGAAGCGTTCTACGAAACTACTTTCTGTTCTGTGCATTCAACTAACAGAGTTGAACCTTACTTTTGATTGAGCAGTTCTGCAACACTCTTTCTGTAGAAACTGCAGGTGGAGATTCAGAGCGCTAAGGAGCCTATAGTGGAAAAAGGTATATATTCTAATAAAAACTACATAGAAGCATTCTGTGAAACTACTTTCTGTTCTTTGCATTCAACTAACAGAGTTGAAGCTTATTTTTCATTGAGCAGTTCTGAAACTCTCTTTCTGTAGAAAATGCAAGTGGACATTTGGAGCGCTAAGGGGCCTGTACTGGAAAAAGTATCTTCTTCAAATAAAAAGTACACAGAAACATTCTGCGTAACTTCTTTCTGTTCTGTGCATTCAACTAATAGATTGGAACCTTACCTTTGAATGAGCCGTTCTGAAACACACTTTCTGTAGAAACTGCAAGTGGACATTTGGTACACTAAGGTTCCTATAGTGGAAAAAGGAATATCTTCAAATAAAAACTACACAGAAGCATTCTGCGAAACTTCTTTGTGTTCTGTGCATTCAACTAAGAGAGTTCAACCTTACTTTTGATTGAGCTGTTCTGAAACACTCTTTCTGTAGAAACTGCAAGTGGATATTCCGAGCGGTAAGGGGCCTATAGTGGAAAAAGGAATATCTTCAAATGAAAACTACACAGAAGCATTCTGCGAAACTACTTTCTGTTCTGTGCATTCAACTAACAGAGTTGAACATTACTTTTGATTGAGCAGTTCTGAAACACTCTTTCTGTAGAAACTGCAAGTGGACATTCAGAGCGCTAAGGGTCCTAAAGTGGAAAAAGGAATACCTTCAAATAAAAACTACACAGAAGCATTCTGCGAAACTACTTTCTGTTCTGTGCATGGAACTGACAGAGTTGAACCTAACTTCTGATAGAGCAGTTCTGAAACACTCTTTCTGTAGAAACTGCAAGTCGACATTCCGAGCGCTATGGGGTCTACAGTGGAAAAAGGAATAACTTCAAATAAAAACTACACCGAAGTATTCTGCGAAACTTCTTTCTGTTCTGTGCATTCAACTAACAGATCTGAAGCTGACTTTTGATTGAGCAGTTCTGAAAAACTCTTTCTGTAGAAACTGTACCTAGACAATCGGAGATCTAAAGGGCCTATAGTGGAAAAAGGAATATCTTCAAATAAAAACTACACAGAAGCATTCCATGAAACTTCTTTCTGTTCTGTGCATTGAACTCACAGAGTTGAACCTTACTTTTGATTGAGCAGTTCTGAAACACTCTTTCTGTAGAAACTGCAAGTGGACATTCGGAGTGCTAAGAGGCCTATAGTGGAAAAAGGAATATCTTCAAATAAAAATTACAGAGAAGCATTCTGTGAAACTACTTTGTGTTCTTTGCATTCAACTAACAGAGTTGTAGCTTACATTTGATGGAGTAGTACTGAAAACTCTTTCTGTAGAAAATGCAAGTGGACATTCCGAGCGCTATGGGGCGTACACTGGAAAAAGGAACATCTTCAAATAAAAACTGCACAGAAGCATTGTGCGAAACATCTTTCTGTTCTGTTCATTCAACTAACAGAGTTGAACCTTACTTTTGATTGATCAGTTCTGAAACATTCTTTCTGTAGAAACTGCAAGTGGACAATCGGAGCGCTGAGGCGCCTATAGTGGAAAAAGGACTATCTTCAAATAAAAACTACACAAAAGCATTCTGCGAATCTTTTTCTGTTCTGTGCATTTAACTAACAGAGTGGAACCTAACTTTTGATAGAGCAGTTCTGAAACACTCTTTCTGTAGAAAATGCAAGTGGACATTCCACGCGCTAAGGGGCCTACAGTGGAAAAAGGGATAACTTCAACTAAAACTACACCGAAGTATTCTCTGAAACTTCTTTCTGTTCTGTGCATTCAACTAACAGAGTTGAAACTTACTTTTGATTGAGCAGTTCTGAAACACTCTTTTTGTAGAAAGTGCAGGTGGAGATTCGGAGCGCTAAGAGGCCTATAGTGGAAAAAGATATATCTTCTAATAATAACTACACAGAAGCATTCTGTGAAACTGCTTTCTGTTCTTTGCATTCAACTAACAGAGTTGAAGCTTAGTTTAGATTGAGCATTTCTGAAACACTCTCACTGTAGAAAATGCAAGTGGACATTCGGAGCGTTAAGGGGCCTTTAGTGGAAAAAGTAACTTCTTCAAATAAAAATTACCCAGAAGCATTATGCAAAACTTCTTTCTGTTCTGTGTATTCAACTAATAGAGTTGAACCTTACTTTTGATTGAGCAGTTCTGAAACACTCTTTCTGTAGAAACTGCAAGTGGACATTTGGTGCGCTAAGGGGCCTATAGTGAAAAAAGGAGTATCTTCAAATAAAAACTACACAGAAGCATTCTGTGAAACATCTTTCTGTTCCTTGGATTCAACTAACAGAGTTGAAGCTTACTTTTGATTGAGCAGCTCTGAAACACTCTTTCTGTAGAAAATGCAAGTGGACATTCGGAGCGCTAAGGGGCCTATACTGGAAAAAGGAACATCTTCAAATAAAAACTACACAGAAGCATTCTGCGAAACTACTTTCAGTTCTGTGCATTCAACTAATAGAATTGAACATTACTTTTTATTGAACAGTTCTGAAACACTCTTTCTGTTGAAACTGCAAGTGGACATTCGGTGCACTAAGGGGCCTATAGTGGAAAACGAAATATCTTCAAATAAAAACTACACAGATGCGTTCTGCGAAACTTCTTTCTGGTCTGTGCATTCAACTAACAGAGTTGAACCTTACTTTTGATTGAGCAGTTCTGAAACACTCTTTCTGTAGAAACTGCAGTTGGAGATTCGGAGCGCTAAGAGGCCTATACTTGAAAAATGTATATCTGTTAATAATAACTACACAGAGGCATTCTGTGAAACTACTTTCTGTTTTTTGCATTCAACTAACAGAGTTGAAGCTTACTTTTGATTGAGCTGTTCTGAAACACTCTTTCCATAGATAATGCAAGTATACATTCAGAGCGCTAAGGGGCCTTTACTAGAAAAAGTAACTTCTTCAAATAAAAAGTACACAGAAGAATTCTACGAAACTTCTTTCTGTTCTGTGCATTCAACTCACAGAGTTGAAGCTTACATGTGATTGAGCAGTTCTGAAATACTCTTTCTGTAGAAACCGCAAGTGGACATTCGGAGCGCTGAGGGGCCTATAGTGGAAAAAGGACTATCTTCAAATAAAAACTACACAGAAGTATTCTGCGAATTTTTTTCTGTTCTGTGCATTTGACTAACATAGTTCAACCTAACTTTTTATAGAGTAGTTCCGAAACACTGTTTCTGTAGAAACTGCAAGTGGACATTCCGCGCGCTAAGGGGCCTACTGTGGAAAAAGGAATAACTTCATCTAAAACTACACCGAAGTATTCTGCGAAACTTCTTTCTGTTCTGTGCATTCAACTAGCAGAGTTGAACATTTCTTTTGATTGAGCAGTTCTGAAACACTCTTTCTGTGGAAACTGCAAGTGGTCATTCCGAGCGCTATGGGGCCTACAGTGGAAAAAGGAATAATTTCAAATAAAAACTACACCGAAGTATAATGCGAAACTACGTTCTGTTCTGTGCATTCAACTAAAAGAATTGAAGCTTACTTTTGTTTGAGCAGTTCTGAAAATGTCTTTCTGTAAAAACTGTAGGTAGATATTCGGAGCGCTAAGGATCCTATATCGGAAAAATTAATATCTTCAAATAAAAACTACACAGAAGCATTCTGTGAAACTACTTTCTGTTTTGTGCATTCCACTAACAGAGTTGAAACTTACTTTTGATTGAGCAGTTCTGAAACACTCTTTCTGTAGAAACTGCAGGTGGAGATTCGGAGCGCTAAGAGGCCTAAAGTGGAAAAAGGAATATCTTCAAATAAAAACTACACAGAAGAATTATGTGAAACCACTTACTGTTCTATGCATTCAACTAACAGAGTTGAAGCTTACTTTTGATTGAGCAGTTCTGAAACACTCTTTCTGTAAAAAATGCAAGTGGACATTCTGAGCGCTAAGGGGCCTACACTAGGAAAAGGATCATCTTCAAATAAAAACTGCACAGAAGCATTCTGTGAAACTTCTTTAGGTTCTGTTCATTCAACTAACAGAGTTGAACCTTACTTTTGATTGAGCAGTTGTGAAACACTCTTTCTGTAGAAACTGTATCTAGACATTCAGAGCGCTAAGGGGCCTATAGTGGAAAAAGGAATATCTGCAAATAAAAACTACACAGAAGCATTCTCTGAAATTACTTTGTGTTCTTTGCATAAAACTAACAGAGTTGAAGCTTACTTTTTATTGACCAGTTCTGAAACACTCTTTCTGTAAAAAATGCAAGTGGACATTCGGAGCGCTAAGGGGCATATAATGGAAAAAGGAACATCTTCAAACAAAAACTACACAGAAGCATTCTGCTAAACATCTTTCTGTTCTGTGCATTCAACTAACAGAGTTGAACCTTACTTTGGATTGAGCAGTGCTGAAACACTCTTTCTGCAGAAACTGTAACTAGATATTCGGATCGCTAAGGGGCCTTTAGTGAAAAAAGTAATATCTTCAAATACAAAGTACACAGAAGCGTTCTACGAAACTACTTTCTGTTCTGTGCATTCAACTAACAGAGTTGAACCTTACTTTTGATTGAGCAGTTCTGCAACACTCTTTCTGTAGAAACTGCAGGTGGAGATTCAGAGCGCTAAGGAGCCTATAGTGGAAAAAGGTATATATTCTAATAAAAACTACATAGAAGCATTCTGTGAAACTACTTTCTGTTCTTTGCATTCAACTAACAGAGTTGAAGCTTATTTTTCATTGAGCAGTTCTGAAACTCTCTTTCTGTAGAAAATGCAAGTGGACATTTGGAGCGCTAAGGGGCCTGTACTGGAAAAAGTATCTTCTTCAAATAAAAAGTACACAGAAACATTCTGCGTAACTTCTTTCTGTTCTGTGCATTCAACTAATAGATTGGAACCTTACCTTTGAATGAGCCGTTCTGAAACACACTTTCTGTACAAACTGCAAGTGGACATTTGGTACACTAAGGTTCCTATAGTGGAAAAAGGAATATCTTCAAATAAAAACTACACAGAAGCATTCTGCGAAACTTCTTTGTGTTCTGTGCATTCAACTAAGAGAGTTCAACCTTACTTTTGATTGAGCTGTTCTGAAACACTCTTTCTGTAGAAACTGCAAGTGGATATTCCGAGCGGTAAGGGGCCTATAGTGGAAAAAGGAATATCTTCAAATGAAAACTACACAGAAGCATTCTGCGAAACTACTTTCTGTTCTGTGCATTCAACTAACAGAGTTGAACATTACTTTTGATTGAGCAGTTCTGAAACACTCTTTCTGTAGAAACTGCAAGTGGACATTCAGAGCGCTAAGGGTCCTAAAGTGGAAAAAGGAATACCTTCAAATAAAAACTACACAGAAGCATTCTGCGAAACTACTTTCTGTTCTGTGCATGGAACTGACAGAGTTGAACCTAACTTCTGATAGAGCAGTTCTGAAACACTCTTTCTGTAGAAACTGCAAGTCGACATTCCGAGCGCTATGGGGTCTACAGTGGAAAAAGGAATAACTTCAAATAAAAACTACACCGAAGTATTCTGCGAAACTTCTTTCTGTTCTGTGCATTCAACTAACAGATCTGAAGCTGACTTTTGATTGAGCAGTTCTGAAAAACTCTTTCTGTAGAAACTGTACCTAGACAATCGGAGATCTAAAGGGCCTATAGTGGAAAAAGGAATATCTTCAAATAAAAACTACACAGAAGCATTCCATGAAACTTCTTTCTGTTCTGTGCATTGAACTCACAGAGTTGAACCTTACTTTTGATTGAGCAGTTCTGAAACACTCTTTCTGTAGAAACTGCAAGTGGACATTCGGAGTGCTAAGAGGCCTATAGTGGAAAAAGGAATATCTTCAAATAAAAATTACAGAGAAGCATTCTGTGAAACTACTTTGTGTTCTTTGCATTCAACTAACAGAGTTGTAGCTTACATTTGATGGAGTAGTACTGAAAACTCTTTCTGTAGAAAATGCAAGTGGACATTCCGAGCGCTATGGGGCGTACACTGGAAAAAGGAACATCTTCAAATAAAAACTGCACAGAAGCATTGTGCGAAACATCTTTCTGTTCTGTTCATTCAACTAACAGAGTTGAACCTTACTTTTGATTGATCAGTTCTGAAACATTCTTTCTGTAGAAACTGCAAGTGGACAATCGGAGCGCTGAGGCGCCTATAGTGGAAAAAGGACTATCTTCAAATAAAAACTACACAAAAGCATTCTGCGAATCTTTTTCTGTTCTGTGCATTTAACTAACAGAGTGGAACCTAACTTTTGATAGAGCAGTTCTGAAACACTCTTTCTGTAGAAAATGCAAGTGGACATTCCACGCGCTAAGGGGCCTACAGTGGAAAAAGGGATAACTTCAACTAAAACTACACCGAAGTATTCTCTGAAACTTCTTTCTGTTCTGTGCATTCAACTAACAGAGTTGAAACTTACTTTTGATTGAGCAGTTCTGAAACACTCTTTTTGTAGAAAGTGCAGGTGGAGATTCGGAGCGCTAAGAGGCCTATAGTGGAAAAAGATATATCTTCTAATAATAACTACACAGAAGCATTCTGTGAAACTGCTTTCTGTTCTTTGCATTCAACTAACAGAGTTGAAGCTTAGTTTAGATTGAGCATTTCTGAAACACTCTCACTGTAGAAAATGCAAGTGGACATTCGGAGCGTTAAGGGGCCTTTAGTGGAAAAAGTAACTTCTTCAAATAAAAATTACCCAGAAGCATTATGCAAAACTTCTTTCTGTTCTGTGTATTCAACTAATAGAGTTGAACCTTACTTTTGATTGAGCAGTTCTGAAACACTCTTTCTGTAGAAACTGCAAGTGGACATTTGGTGCGCTAAGGGGCCTATAGTGAAAAAAGGAGTATCTTCAAATAAAAACTACACAGAAGCATTCTGTGAAACATCTTTCTGTTCCTTGGATTCAACTAACAGAGTTGAAGCTTACTTTTGATTGAGCAGCTCTGAAACACTCTTTCTGTAGAAAATGCAAGTGGACATTCGGAGCGCTAAGGGGCCTATACTGGAAAAAGGAACATCTTCAAATAAAAACTACACAGAAGCATTCTGCGAAACTACTTTCAGTTCTGTGCATTCAACTAATAGAATTGAACATTACTTTTTATTGAACAGTTCTGAAACACTCTTTCTGTTGAAACTGCAAGTGGACATTCGGTGCACTAAGGGGCCTATAGTGGAAAACGAAATATCTTCAAATAAAAACTACACAGATGCGTTCTGCGAAACTTCTTTCTGGTCTGTGCATTCAACTAACAGAGTTGAACCTTACTTTTGATTGAGCAGTTCTGAAACACTCTTTCTGTAGAAACTGCAGTTGGAGATTCGGAGCGCTAAGAGGCCTATACTTGAAAAATGTATATCTGTTAATAATAACTACACAGAGGCATTCTGTGAAACTACTTTCTGTTTTTTGCATTCAACTAACAGAGTTGAAGCTTACTTTTGATTGAGCTGTTCTGAAACACTCTT
This sequence comes from Symphalangus syndactylus, assembly GCF_028878055.3. NCBI lineage: Eukaryota > Metazoa > Chordata > Mammalia > Primates > Hylobatidae > Symphalangus > Symphalangus syndactylus. The sequence continues at coordinate 51,624,526 of NC_072440.2, forward strand.
TCCATAGATAATGCAAGTATACATTCAGAGCGCTAAGGGGCCTTTACTAGAAAAAGTAACTTCTTCAAATAAAAAGTACACAGAAGAATTCTACGAAACTTCTTTCTGTTCTGTGCATTCAACTCACAGAGTTGAAGCTTACATGTGATTGAGCAGTTCTGAAATACTCTTTCTGTAGAAACCGCAAGTGGACATTCGGAGCGCTGAGGGGCCTATAGTGGAAAAAGGACTATCTTCAAATAAAAACTACACAGAAGTATTCTGCGAATTTTTTTCTGTTCTGTGCATTTGACTAACATAGTTCAACCTAACTTTTTATAGAGTAGTTCCGAAACACTGTTTCTGTAGAAACTGCAAGTGGACATTCCGCGCGCTAAGGGGCCTACTGTGGAAAAAGGAATAACTTCATCTAAAACTACACCGAAGTATTCTGCGAAACTTCTTTCTGTTCTGTGCATTCAACTAGCAGAGTTGAACATTTCTTTTGATTGAGCAGTTCTGAAACACTCTTTCTGTGGAAACTGCAAGTGGTCATTCCGAGCGCTATGGGGCCTACAGTGGAAAAAGGAATAATTTCAAATAAAAACTACACCGAAGTATAATGCGAAACTACGTTCTGTTCTGTGCATTCAACTAAAAGAATTGAAGCTTACTTTTGTTTGAGCAGTTCTGAAAATGTCTTTCTGTAAAAACTGTAGGTAGATATTCGGAGCGCTAAGGATCCTATATCGGAAAAATTAATATCTTCAAATAAAAACTACACAGAAGCATTCTGTGAAACTACTTTCTGTTTTGTGCATTCCACTAACAGAGTTGAAACTTACTTTTGATTGAGCAGTTCTGAAACACTCTTTCTGTAGAAACTGCAGGTGGAGATTCGGAGCGCTAAGAGGCCTAAAGTGGAAAAAGGAATATCTTCAAATAAAAACTACACAGAAGAATTATGTGAAACCACTTACTGTTCTATGCATTCAACTAACAGAGTTGAAGCTTACTTTTGATTGAGCAGTTCTGAAACACTCTTTCTGTAAAAAATGCAAGTGGACATTCTGAGCGCTAAGGGGCCTACACTAGGAAAAGGATCATCTTCAAATAAAAACTGCACAGAAGCATTCTGTGAAACTTCTTTAGGTTCTGTTCATTCAACTAACAGAGTTGAACCTTACTTTTGATTGAGCAGTTGTGAAACACTCTTTCTGTAGAAACTGTATCTAGACATTCAGAGCGCTAAGGGGCCTATAGTGGAAAAAGGAATATCTGCAAATAAAAACTACACAGAAGCATTCTCTGAAATTACTTTGTGTTCTTTGCATAAAACTAACAGAGTTGAAGCTTACTTTTTATTGACCAGTTCTGAAACACTCTTTCTGTAAAAAATGCAAGTGGACATTCGGAGCGCTAAGGGGCATATAATGGAAAAAGGAACATCTTCAAACAAAAACTACACAGAAGCATTCTGCTAAACATCTTTCTGTTCTGTGCATTCAACTAACAGAGTTGAACCTTACTTTGGATTGAGCAGTGCTGAAACACTCTTTCTGCAGAAACTGTAACTAGATATTCGGATCGCTAAGGGGCCTTTAGTGAAAAAAGTAATATCTTCAAATACAAAGTACACAGAAGCGTTCTACGAAACTACTTTCTGTTCTGTGCATTCAACTAACAGAGTTGAACCTTACTTTTGATTGAGCAGTTCTGCAACACTCTTTCTGTAGAAACTGCAGGTGGAGATTCAGAGCGCTAAGGAGCCTATAGTGGAAAAAGGTATATATTCTAATAAAAACTACATAGAAGCATTCTGTGAAACTACTTTCTGTTCTTTGCATTCAACTAACAGAGTTGAAGCTTATTTTTCATTGAGCAGTTCTGAAACTCTCTTTCTGTAGAAAATGCAAGTGGACATTTGGAGCGCTAAGGGGCCTGTACTGGAAAAAGTATCTTCTTCAAATAAAAAGTACACAGAAACATTCTGCGTAACTTCTTTCTGTTCTGTGCATTCAACTAATAGATTGGAACCTTACCTTTGAATGAGCCGTTCTGAAACACACTTTCTGTAGAAACTGCAAGTGGACATTTGGTACACTAAGGTTCCTATAGTGGAAAAAGGAATATCTTCAAATAAAAACTACACAGAAGCATTCTGCGAAACTTCTTTGTGTTCTGTGCATTCAACTAAGAGAGTTCAACCTTACTTTTGATTGAGCTGTTCTGAAACACTCTTTCTGTAGAAACTGCAAGTGGATATTCCGAGCGGTAAGGGGCCTATAGTGGAAAAAGGAATATCTTCAAATGAAAACTACACAGAAGCATTCTGCGAAACTACTTTCTGTTCTGTGCATTCAACTAACAGAGTTGAACATTACTTTTGATTGAGCAGTTCTGAAACACTCTTTCTGTAGAAACTGCAAGTGGACATTCAGAGCGCTAAGGGTCCTAAAGTGGAAAAAGGAATACCTTCAAATAAAAACTACACAGAAGCATTCTGCGAAACTACTTTCTGTTCTGTGCATGGAACTGACAGAGTTGAACCTAACTTCTGATAGAGCAGTTCTGAAACACTCTTTCTGTAGAAACTGCAAGTCGACATTCCGAGCGCTATGGGGTCTACAGTGGAAAAAGGAATAACTTCAAATAAAAACTACACCGAAGTATTCTGCGAAACTTCTTTCTGTTCTGTGCATTCAACTAACAGATCTGAAGCTGACTTTTGATTGAGCAGTTCTGAAAAACTCTTTCTGTAGAAACTGTACCTAGACAATCGGAGATCTAAAGGGCCTATAGTGGAAAAAGGAATATCTTCAAATAAAAACTACACAGAAGCATTCCATGAAACTTCTTTCTGTTCTGTGCATTGAACTCACAGAGTTGAACCTTACTTTTGATTGAGCAGTTCTGAAACACTCTTTCTGTAGAAACTGCAAGTGGACATTCGGAGTGCTAAGAGGCCTATAGTGGAAAAAGGAATATCTTCAAATAAAAATTACAGAGAAGCATTCTGTGAAACTACTTTGTGTTCTTTGCATTCAACTAACAGAGTTGTAGCTTACATTTGATGGAGTAGTACTGAAAACTCTTTCTGTAGAAAATGCAAGTGGACATTCCGAGCGCTATGGGGCGTACACTGGAAAAAGGAACATCTTCAAATAAAAACTGCACAGAAGCATTGTGCGAAACATCTTTCTGTTCTGTTCATTCAACTAACAGAGTTGAACCTTACTTTTGATTGATCAGTTCTGAAACATTCTTTCTGTAGAAACTGCAAGTGGACAATCGGAGCGCTGAGGCGCCTATAGTGGAAAAAGGACTATCTTCAAATAAAAACTACACAAAAGCATTCTGCGAATCTTTTTCTGTTCTGTGCATTTAACTAACAGAGTGGAACCTAACTTTTGATAGAGCAGTTCTGAAACACTCTTTCTGTAGAAAATGCAAGTGGACATTCCACGCGCTAAGGGGCCTACAGTGGAAAAAGGGATAACTTCAACTAAAACTACACCGAAGTATTCTCTGAAACTTCTTTCTGTTCTGTGCATTCAACTAACAGAGTTGAAACTTACTTTTGATTGAGCAGTTCTGAAACACTCTTTTTGTAGAAAGTGCAGGTGGAGATTCGGAGCGCTAAGAGGCCTATAGTGGAAAAAGATATATCTTCTAATAATAACTACACAGAAGCATTCTGTGAAACTGCTTTCTGTTCTTTGCATTCAACTAACAGAGTTGAAGCTTAGTTTAGATTGAGCATTTCTGAAACACTCTCACTGTAGAAAATGCAAGTGGACATTCGGAGCGTTAAGGGGCCTTTAGTGGAAAAAGTAACTTCTTCAAATAAAAATTACCCAGAAGCATTATGCAAAACTTCTTTCTGTTCTGTGTATTCAACTAATAGAGTTGAACCTTACTTTTGATTGAGCAGTTCTGAAACACTCTTTCTGTAGAAACTGCAAGTGGACATTTGGTGCGCTAAGGGGCCTATAGTGAACAAAGGAGTATCTTCAAATAAAAACTACACAGAAGCATTCTGTGAAACATCTTTCTGTTCCTTGGATTCAACTAACAGAGTTGAAGCTTACTTTTGATTGAGCAGCTCTGAAACACTCTTTCTGTAGAAAATGCAAGTGGACATTCGGAGCGCTAAGGGGCCTATACTGGAAAAAGGAACATCTTCAAATAAAAACTACACAGAAGCATTCTGCGAAACTACTTTCAGTTCTGTGCATTCAACTAATAGAATTGAACATTACTTTTTATTGAACAGTTCTGAAACACTCTTTCTGTTGAAACTGCAAGTGGACATTCGGTGCACTAAGGGGCCTATAGTGGAAAACGAAATATCTTCAAATAAAAACTACACAGATGCGTTCTGCGAAACTTCTTTCTGGTCTGTGCATTCAACTAACAGAGTTGAACCTTACTTTTGATTGAGCAGTTCTGAAACACTCTTTCTGTAGAAACTGCAGTTGGAGATTCGGAGCGCTAAGAGGCCTATACTTGAAAAATGTATATCTGTTAATAATAACTACACAGAGGCATTCTGTGAAACTACTTTCTGTTTTTTGCATTCAACTAACAGAGTTGAAGCTTACTTTTGATTGAGCTGTTCTGAAACACTCTTTCCATAGATAATGCAAGTATACATTCAGAGCGCTAAGGGGCCTTTACTAGAAAAAGTAACTTCTTCAAATAAAAAGTACACAGAAGAATTCTACGAAACTTCTTTCTGTTCTGTGCATTCAACTCACAGAGTTGAAGCTTACATGTGATTGAGCAGTTCTGAAATACTCTTTCTGTAGAAACCGCAAGTGGACATTCGGAGCGCTGAGGGGCCTATAGTGGAAAAAGGACTATCTTCAAATAAAAACTACACAGAAGTATTCTGCGAATTTTTTTCTGTTCTGTGCATTTGACTAACATAGTTCAACCTAACTTTTTATAGAGTAGTTCCGAAACACTGTTTCTGTAGAAACTGCAAGTGGACATTCCGCGCGCTAAGGGGCCTACTGTGGAAAAAGGAATAACTTCATCTAAAACTACACCGAAGTATTCTGCGAAACTTCTTTCTGTTCTGTGCATTCAACTAGCAGAGTTGAACATTTCTTTTGATTGAGCAGTTCTGAAACACTCTTTCTGTGGAAACTGCAAGTGGTCATTCCGAGCGCTATGGGGCCTACAGTGGAAAAAGGAATAATTTCAAATAAAAACTACACCGAAGTATAATGCGAAACTACGTTCTGTTCTGTGCATTCAACTAAAAGAATTGAAGCTTACTTTTGTTTGAGCAGTTCTGAAAATGTCTTTCTGTAAAAACTGTAGGTAGATATTCGGAGCGCTAAGGATCCTATATTGGAAAAATTAATATCTTCAAATAAAAACTACACAGAAGCATTCTGTGAAACTACTTTCTGTTTTGTGCATTCCACTAACAGAGTTGAAACTTACTTTTGATTGAGCAGTTCTGAAACACTCTTTCTGTAGAAACTGCAGGTGGAGATTCGGAGCGCTAAGAGGCCTAAAGTGGAAAAAGGAATATCTTCAAATAAAAACTACACAGAAGAATTATGTGAAACCACTTACTGTTCTATGCATTCAACTAACAGAGTTGAAGCTTACTTTTGATTGAGCAGTTCTGAAACACTCTTTCTGTAAAAAATGCAAGTGGACATTCTGAGCGCTAAGGGGCCTACACTAGGAAAAGGATCATCTTCAAATAAAAACTGCACAGAAGCATTCTGTGAAACTTCTTTAGGTTCTGTTCATTCAACTAACAGAGTTGAACCTTACTTTTGATTGAGCAGTTGTGAAACACTCTTTCTGTAGAAACTGTATCTAGACATTCAGAGCGCTAAGGGGCCTATAGTGGAAAAAGGAATATCTGCAAATAAAAACTACACAGAAGCATTCTCTGAAATTACTTTGTGTTCTTTGCATAAAACTAACAGAGTTGAAGCTTACTTTTTATTGACCAGTTCTGAAACACTCTTTCTGTAAAAAATGCAAGTGGACATTCGGAGCGCTAAGGGGCATATAATGGAAAAAGGAACATCTTCAAACAAAAACTACACAGAAGCATTCTGCTAAACATCTTTCTGTTCTGTGCATTCAACTAACAGAGTTGAACCTTACTTTGGATTGAGCAGTGCTGAAACACTCTTTCTGCAGAAACTGTAACTAGATATTCGGATCGCTAAGGGGCCTTTAGTGAAAAAAGTAATATCTTCAAATACAAAGTACACAGAAGCGTTCTACGAAACTACTTTCTGTTCTGTGCATTCAACTAACAGAGTTGAACCTTACTTTTGATTGAGCAGTTCTGCAACACTCTTTCTGTAGAAACTGCAGGTGGAGATTCAGAGCGCTAAGGAGCCTATAGTGGAAAAAGGTATATATTCTAATAAAAACTACATAGAAGCATTCTGTGAAACTACTTTCTGTTCTTTGCATTCAACTAACAGAGTTGAAGCTTATTTTTCATTGAGCAGTTCTGAAACTCTCTTTCTGTAGAAAATGCAAGTGGACATTTGGAGCGCTAAGGGGCCTGTACTGGAAAAAGTATCTTCTTCAAATAAAAAGTACACAGAAACATTCTGCGTAACTTCTTTCTGTTCTGTGCATTCAACTAATAGATTGGAACCTTACCTTTGAATGAGCCGTTCTGAAACACACTTTCTGTAGAAACTGCAAGTGGACATTTGGTACACTAAGGTTCCTATAGTGGAAAAAGGAATATCTTCAAATAAAAACTACACAGAAGCATTCTGCGAAACTTCTTTGTGTTCTGTGCATTCAACTAAGAGAGTTCAACCTTACTTTTGATTGAGCTGTTCTGAAACACTCTTTCTGTAGAAACTGCAAGTGGATATTCCGAGCGGAAGGGGCCTATAGTGGAAAAAGGAATATCTTCAAATGAAAACTACACAGAAGCATTCTGCGAAACTACTTTCTGTTCTGTGCATTCAACTAACAGAGTTGAACATTACTTTTGATTGAGCAGTTCTGAAACACTCTTTCTGTAGAAACTGCAAGTGGACATTCAGAGCGCTAAGGGTCCTAAAGTGGAAAAAGGAATACCTTCAAATAAAAACTACACAGAAGCATTCTGCGAAACTACTTTCTGTTCTGTGCATGGAACTGACAGAGTTGAACCTAACTTCTGATAGAGCAGTTCTGAAACACTCTTTCTGTAGAAACTGCAAGTCGACATTCCGAGCGCTATGGGGTCTACAGTGGAAAAAGGAATAACTTCAAATAAAAACTACACCGAAGTATTCTGCGAAACTTCTTTCTGTTCTGTGCATTCAACTAACAGATCTGAAGCTGACTTTTGATTGAGCAGTTCTGAAAAACTCTTTCTGTAGAAACTGTACCTAGACAATCGGAGATCTAAAGGGCCTATAGTGGAAAAAGGAATATCTTCAAATAAAAACTACACAGAAGCATTCCATGAAACTTCTTTCTGTTCTGTGCATTGAACTCACAGAGTTGAACCTTACTTTTGATTGAGCAGTTCTGAAACACTCTTTCTGTAGAAACTGCAAGTGGACATTCGGAGTGCTAAGAGGCCTATAGTGGAAAAAGGAATATCTTCAAATAAAAATTACAGAGAAGCATTCTGTGAAACTACTTTGTGTTCTTTGCATTCAACTAACAGAGTTGTAGCTTACATTTGATGGAGTAGTACTGAAAACTCTTTCTGTAGAAAATGCAAGTGGACATTCCGAGCGCTATGGGGCGTACACTGGAAAAAGGAACATCTTCAAATAAAAACTGCACAGAAGCATTGTGCGAAACATCTTTCTGTTCTGTTCATTCAACTAACAGAGTTGAACCTTACTTTTGATTGATCAGTTCTGAAACATTCTTTCTGTAGAAACTGCAAGTGGACAATCGGAGCGCTGAGGCGCCTATAGTGGAAAAAGGACTATCTTCAAATAAAAACTACACAAAAGCATTCTGCGAATCTTTTTCTGTTCTGTGCATTTAACTAACAGAGTGGAACCTAACTTTTGATAGAGCAGTTCTGAAACACTCTTTCTGTAGAAAATGCAAGTGGACATTCCACGCGCTAAGGGGCCTACAGTGGAAAAAGGGATAACTTCAACTAAAACTACACCGAAGTATTCTCTGAAACTTCTTTCTGTTCTGTGCATTCAACTAACAGAGTTGAAACTTACTTTTGATTGAGCAGTTCTGAAACACTCTTTTTGTAGAAAGTGCAGGTGGAGATTCGGAGCGCTAAGAGGCCTATAGTGGAAAAAGATATATCTTCTAATAATAACTACACAGAAGCATTCTGTGAAACTGCTTTCTGTTCTTTGCATTCAACTAACAGAGTTGAAGCTTAGTTTAGATTGAGCATTTCTGAAACACTCTCACTGTAGAAAATGCAAGTGGACATTCGGAGCGTTAAGGGGCCTTTAGTGGAAAAAGTAACTTCTTCAAATAAAAATTACCCAGAAGCATTATGCAAAACTTCTTTCTGTTCTGTGTATTCAACTAATAGAGTTGAACCTTACTTTTGATTGAGCAGTTCTGAAACACTCTTTCTGTAGAAACTGCAAGTGGACATTTGGTGCGCTAAGGGGCCTATAGTGAAAAAAGGAGTATCTTCAAATAAAAACTACACAGAAGCATTCTGTGAAACATCTTTCTGTTCCTTGGATTCAACTAACAGAGTTGAAGCTTACTTTTGATTGAGCAGCTCTGAAACACTCTTTCTGTAGAAAATGCAAGTGGACATTCGGAGCGCTAAGGGGCCTATACTGGAAAAAGGAACATCTTCAAATAAAAACTACACAGAAGCATTCTGCGAAACTACTTTCAGTTCTGTGCATTCAACTAATAGAATTGAACATTACTTTTTATTGAACAGTTCTGAAACACTCTTTCTGTTGAAACTGCAAGTGGACATTCGGTGCACTAAGGGGCCTATAGTGGAAAACGAAATATCTTCAAATAAAAACTACACAGATGCGTTCTGCGAAACTTCTTTCTGGTCTGTGCATTCAACTAACAGAGTTGAACCTTACTTTTGATTGAGCAGTTCTGAAACACTCTTTCTGTAGAAACTGCAGTTGGAGATTCGGAGCGCTAAGAGGCCTATACTTGAAAAATGTATATCTGTTAATAATAACTACACAGAGGCATTCTGTGAAACTACTTTCTGTTTTTTGCATTCAACTAACAGAGTTGAAGCTTACTTTTGATTGAGCTGTTCTGAAACACTCTTTCCATAGATAATGCAAGTATACATTCAGAGCGCTAAGGGGCCTTTACTAGAAAAAGTAACTTCTTCAAATAAAAAGTACACAGAAGAATTCTACGAAACTTCTTTCTGTTCTGTGCATTCAACTCACAGAGTTGAAGCTTACATGTGATTGAGCAGTTCTGAAATACTCTTTCTGTAGAAACCGCAAGTGGACATTCGGAGCGCTGAGGGGCCTATAGTGGAAAAAGGACTATCTTCAAATAAAAACTACACAGAAGTATTCTGCGAATTTTTTTCTGTTCTGTGCATTTGACTAACATAGTTCAACCTAACTTTTTATAGAGTAGTTCCGAAACACTGTTTCTGTAGAAACTGCAAGTGGACATTCCGCGCGCTAAGGGGCCTACTGTGGAAAAAGGAATAACTTCATCTAAAACTACACCGAAGTATTCTGCGAAACTTCTTTCTGTTCTGTGCATTCAACTAGCAGAGTTGAACATTTCTTTTGATTGAGCAGTTCTGAAACACTCTTTCTGTGGAAACTGCAAGTGGTCATTCCGAGCGCTATGGGGCCTACAGTGGAAAAAGGAATAATTTCAAATAAAAACTACACCGAAGTATAATGCGAAACTACGTTCTGTTCTGTGCATTCAACTAAAAGAATTGAAGCTTACTTTTGTTTGAGCAGTTCTGAAAATGTCTTTCTGTAAAAACTGTAGGTAGATATTCGGAGCGCTAAGGATCCTATATCGGAAAAATTAATATCTTCAAATAAAAACTACACAGAAGCATTCTGTGAAACTACTTTCTGTTTTGTGCATTCCACTAACAGAGTTGAAACTTACTTTTGATTGAGCAGTTCTGAAACACTCTTTCTGTAGAAACTGCAGGTGGAGATTCGGAGCGCTAAGAGGCCTAAAGTGGAAAAAGGAATATCTTCAAATAAAAACTACACAGAAGAATTATGTGAAACCACTTACTGTTCTATGCATTCAACTAACAGAGTTGAAGCTTACTTTTGATTGAGCAGTTCTGAAACACTCTTTCTGTAAAAAATGCAAGTGGACATTCTGAGCGCTAAGGGGCCTACACTAGGAAAAGGATCATCTTCAAATAAAAACTGCACAGAAGCATTCTGTGAAACTTCTTTAGGTTCTGTTCATTCAACTAACAGAGTTGAACCTTACTTTTGATTGAGCAGTTGTGAAACACTCTTTCTGTAGAAACTGTATCTAGACATTCAGAGCGCTAAGGGGCCTATAGTGGAAAAAGGAATATCTGCAAATAAAAACTACACAGAAGCATTCTCTGAAATTACTTTGTGTTCTTTGCATAAAACTAACAGAGTTGAAGCTTACTTTTTATTGACCAGTTCTGAAACACTCTTTCTGTAAAAAATGCAAGTGGACATTCGGAGCGCTAAGGGGCATATAATGGAAAAAGGAACATCTTCAAACAAAAACTACACAGAAGCATTCTGCTAAACATCTTTCTGTTCTGTGCATTCAACTAACAGAGTTGAACCTTACTTTGGATTGAGCAGTGCTGAAACACTCTTTCTGCAGAAACTGTAACTAGATATTCGGATCGCTAAGGGGCCTTTAGTGAAAAAAGTAATATCTTCAAATACAAAGTACACAGAAGCGTTCTACGAAACTACTTTCTGTTCTGTGCATTCAACTAACAGAGTTGAACCTTACTTTTGATTGAGCAGTTCTGCAACACTCTTTCTGTAGAAACTGCAGGTGGAGATTCAGAGCGCTAAGGAGCCTATAGTGGAAAAAGGTATATATTCTAATAAAAACTACATAGAAGCATTCTGTGAAACTACTTTCTGTTCTTTGCATTCAACTAACAGAGTTGAAGCTTATTTTTCATTGAGCAGTTCTGAAACTCTCTTTCTGTAGAAAATGCAAGTGGACATTTGGAGCGCTAAGGGGCCTGTACTGGAAAAAGTATCTTCTTCAAATAAAAAGTACACAGAAACATTCTGCGTAACTTCTTTCTGTTCTGTGCATTCAACTAATAGATTGGAACCTTACCTTTGAATGAGCCGTTCTGAAACACACTTTCTGTAGAAACTGCAAGTGGACATTTGGTACACTAAGGTTCCTATAGTGGAAAAAGGAATATCTTCAAATAAAAACTACACAGAAGCATTCTGCGAAACTTCTTTGTGTTCTGTGCATTCAACTAAGAGAGTTCAACCTTACTTTTGATTGAGCTGTTCTGAAACACTCTTTCTGTAGAAACTGCAAGTGGATATTCCGAGCGGTAAGGGGCCTATAGTGGAAAAAGGAATATCTTCAAATGAAAACTACACAGAAGCATTCTGCGAAACTACTTTCTGTTCTGTGCATTCAACTAACAGAGTTGAACATTACTTTTGATTGAGCAGTTCTGAAACACTCTTTCTGTAGAAACTGCAAGTGGACATTCAGAGCGCTAAGGGTCCTAAAGTGGAAAAAGGAATACCTTCAAATAAAAACTACACAGAAGCATTCTGCGAAACTACTTTCTGTTCTGTGCATGGAACTGACAGAGTTGAACCTAACTTCTGATAGAGCAGTTCTGAAACACTCTTTCTGTAGAAACTGCAAGTCGACATTCCGAGCGCTATGGGGTCTACAGTGGAAAAAGGAATAACTTCAAATAAAAACTACACCGAAGTATTCTGCGAAACTTCTTTCTGTTCTGTGCATTCAACTAACAGATCTGAAGCTGACTTTTGATTGAGCAGTTCTGAAAAACTCTTTCTGTAGAAACTGTACCTAGACAATCGGAGATCTAAAGGGCCTATAGTGGAAAAAGGAATATCTTCAAATAAAAACTACACAGAAGCATTCCATGAAACTTCTTTCTGTTCTGTGCATTGAACTCACAGAGTTGAACCTTACTTTTGATTGAGCAGTTCTGAAACACTCTTTCTGTAGAAACTGCAAGTGGACATTCGGAGTGCTAAGAGGCCTATAGTGGAAAAAGTAATATCTTCAAATAAAAATTACAGAGAAGCATTCTGTGAAACTACTTTGTGTTCTTTGCATTCAACTAACAGAGTTGTAGCTTACATTTGATGGAGTAGTACTGAAAACTCTTTCTGTAGAAAATGCAAGTGGACATTCCGAGCGCTATGGGGCGTACACTGGAAAAAGGAACATCTTCAAATAAAAACTGCACAGAAGCATTGTGCGAAACATCTTTCTGTTCTGTTCATTCAACTAACAGAGTTGAACCTTACTTTTGATTGATCAGTTCTGAAACATTCTTTCTGTAGAAACTGCAAGTGGACAATCGGAGCGCTGAGGCGCCTATAGTGGAAAAAGGACTATCTTCAAATAAAAACTACACAAAAGCATTCTGCGAATCTTTTTCTGTTCTGTGCATTTAACTAACAGAGTGGAACCTAACTTTTGATAGAGCAGTTCTGAAACACTCTTTCTGTAGAAAATGCAAGTGGACATTCCACGCGCTAAGGGGCCTACAGTGGAAAAAGGGATAACTTCAACTAAAACTACACCGAAGTATTCTCTGAAACTTCTTTCTGTTCTGTGCATTCAACTAACAGAGTTGAAACTTACTTTTGATTGAGCAGTTCTGAAACACTCTTTTTGTAGAAAGTGCAGGTGGAGATTCGGAGCGCTAAGAGGCCTATAGTGGAAAAAGATATATCTTCTAATAATAACTACACAGAAGCATTCTGTGAAACTGCTTTCTGTTCTTTGCATTCAACTAACAGAGTTGAAGCTTAGTTTAGATTGAGCATTTCTGAAACACTCTCACTGTAGAAAATGCAAGTGGACATTCGGAGCGTTAAGGGGCCTTTAGTGGAAAAAGTAACTTCTTCAAATAAAAATTACCCAGAAGCATTATGCAAAACTTCTTTCTGTTCTGTGTATTCAACTAATAGAGTTGAACCTTACTTTTGATTGAGCAGTTCTGAAACACTCTTTCTGTAGAAACTGCAAGTGGACATTTGGTGCGCTAAGGGGCCTATAGTGAAAAAAGGAGTATCTTCAAATAAAAACTACACAGAAGCATTCTGTGAAACATCTTTCTGTTCCTTGGATTCAACTAACAGAGTTGAAGCTTACTTTTGATTGAGCAGCTCTGAAACACTCTTTCTGTAGAAAATGCAAGTGGACATTCGGAGCGCTAAGGGGCCTATACTGGAAAAAGGAACATCTTCAAATAAAAACTACACAGAAGCATTCTGCGAAACTACTTTCAGTTCTGTGCATTCAACTAATAGAATTGAACATTACTTTTTATTGAACAGTTCTGAAACACTCTTTCTGTTGAAACTGCAAGTGGACATTCGGTGCACTAAGGGGCCTATAGTGGAAAACGAAATATCTTCAAATAAAAACTACACAGATGCGTTCTGCGAAACTTCTTTCTGGTCTGTGCATTCAACTAACAGAGTTGAACCTTACTTTTGATTGAGCAGTTCTGAAACACTCTTTCTGTAGAAACTGCAGTTGGAGATTCGGAGCGCTAAGAGGCCTATACTTGAAAAATGTATATCTGTTAATAATAACTACACAGAGGCATTCTGTGAAACTACTTTCTGTTTTTTGCATTCAACTAACAGAGTTGAAGCTTACTTTTGATTGAGCTGTTCTGAAACACTCTTTCCATAGATAATGCAAGTATACATTCAGAGCGCTAAGGGGCCTTTACTAGAAAAAGTAACTTCTTCAAATAAAAAGTACACAGAAGAATTCTACGAAACTTCTTTCTGTTCTGTGCATTCAACTCACAGAGTTGAAGCTTACATGTGATTGAGCAGTTCTGAAATACTCTTTCTGTAGAAACCGCAAGTGGACATTCGGAGCGCTGAGGGGCCTATAGTGGAAAAAGGACTATCTTCAAATAAAAACTACACAGAAGTATTCTGCGAATTTTTTTCTGTTCTGTGCATTTGACTAACATAGTTCAACCTAACTTTTTATAGAGTAGTTCCGAAACACTGTTTCTGTAGAAACTGCAAGTGGACATTCCGCGCGCTAAGGGGCCTACTGTGGAAAAAGGAATAACTTCATCTAAAACTACACCGAAGTATTCTGCGAAACTTCTTTCTGTTCTGTGCATTCAACTAGCAGAGTTGAACATTTCTTTTGATTGAGCAGTTCTGAAACACTCTTTCTGTGGAAACTGCAAGTGGTCATTCCGAGCGCTATGGGGCCTACAGTGGAAAAAGGAATAATTTCAAATAAAAACTACACCGAAGTATAATGCGAAACTACGTTCTGTTCTGTGCATTCAACTAAAAGAATTGAAGCTTACTTTTGTTTGAGCAGTTCTGAAAATGTCTTTCTGTAAAAACTGTAGGTAGATATTCGGAGCGCTAAGGATCCTATATTGGAAAAATTAATATCTTCAAATAAAAACTACACAGAAGCATTCTGTGAAACTACTTTCTGTTTTGTGCATTCCACTAACAGAGTTGAAACTTACTTTTGATTGAGCAGTTCTGAAACACTCTTTCTGTAGAAACTGCAGGTGGAGATTCGGAGCGCTAAGAGGCCTAAAGTGGAAAAAGGAATATCTTCAAATAAAAACTACACAGAAGAATTATGTGAAACCACTTACTGTTCTATGCATTCAACTAACAGAGTTGAAGCTTACTTTTGATTGAGCAGTTCTGAAACACTCTTTCTGTAAAAAATGCAAGTGGACATTCTGAGCGCTAAGGGGCCTACACTAGGAAAAGGATCATCTTCAAATAAAAACTGCACAGAAGCATTCTGTGAAACTTCTTTAGGTTCTGTTCATTCAACTAACAGAGTTGAACCTTACTTTTGATTGAGCAGTTGTGAAACACTCTTTCTGTAGAAACTGTATCTAGACATTCAGAGCGCTAAGGGGCCTATAGTGGAAAAAGGAATATCTGCAAATAAAAACTACACAGAAGCATTCTCTGAAATTACTTTGTGTTCTTTGCATAAAACTAACAGAGTTGAAGCTTACTTTTTATTGACCAGTTCTGAAACACTCTTTCTGTAAAAAATGCAAGTGGACATTCGGAGCGCTAAGGGGCATATAATGGAAAAAGGAACATCTTCAAACAAAAACTACACAGAAGCATTCTGCTAAACATCTTTCTGTTCTGTGCATTCAACTAACAGAGTTGAACCTTACTTTGGATTGAGCAGTGCTGAAACACTCTTTCTGCAGAAACTGTAACTAGATATTCGGATCGCTAAGGGGCCTTTAGTGAAAAAAGTAATATCTTCAAATACAAAGTACACAGAAGCGTTCTACGAAACTACTTTCTGTTCTGTGCATTCAACTAACAGAGTTGAACCTTACTTTTGATTGAGCAGTTCTGCAACACTCTTTCTGTAGAAACTGCAGGTGGAGATTCAGAGCGCTAAGGAGCCTATAGTGGAAAAAGGTATATATTCTAATAAAAACTACATAGAAGCATTCTGTGAAACTACTTTCTGTTCTTTGCATTCAACTAACAGAGTTGAAGCTTATTTTTCATTGAGCAGTTCTGAAACTCTCTTTCTGTAGAAAATGCAAGTGGACATTTGGAGCGCTAAGGGGCCTGTACTGGAAAAAGTATCTTCTTCAAATAAAAAGTACACAGAAACATTCTGCGTAACTTCTTTCTGTTCTGTGCATTCAACTAATAGATTGGAACCTTACCTTTGAATGAGCCGTTCTGAAACACACTTTCTGTAGAAACTGCAAGTGGACATTTGGTACACTAAGGTTCCTATAGTGGAAAAAGGAATATCTTCAAATAAAAACTACACAGAAGCATTCTGCGAAACTTCTTTGTGTTCTGTGCATTCAACTAAGAGAGTTCAACCTTACTTTTGATTGAGCTGTTCTGAAACACTCTTTCTGTAGAAACTGCAAGTGGATATTCCGAGCGGTAAGGGGCCTATAGTGGAAAAAGGAATATCTTCAAATGAAAACTACACAGAAGCATTCTGCGAAACTACTTTCTGTTCTGTGCATTCAACTAACAGAGTTGAACATTACTTTTGATTGAGCAGTTCTGAAACACTCTTTCTGTAGAAACTGCAAGTGGACATTCAGAGCGCTAAGGGTCCTAAAGTGGAAAAAGGAATACCTTCAAATAAAAACTACACAGAAGCATTCTGCGAAACTACTTTCTGTTCTGTGCATGGAACTGACAGAGTTGAACCTAACTTCTGATAGAGCAGTTCTGAAACACTCTTTCTGTAGAAACTGCAAGTCGACATTCCGAGCGCTATGGGGTCTACAGTGGAAAAAGGAATAACTTCAAATAAAAACTACACCGAAGTATTCTGCGAAACTTCTTTCTGTTCTGTGCATTCAACTAACAGATCTGAAGCTGACTTTTGATTGAGCAGTTCTGAAAAACTCTTTCTGTAGAAACTGTACCTAGACAATCGGAGATCTAAAGGGCCTATAGTGGAAAAAGGAATATCTTCAAATAAAAACTACACAGAAGCATTCCATGAAACTTCTTTCTGTTCTGTGCATTGAACTCACAGAGTTGAACCTTACTTTTGATTGAGCAGTTCTGAAACACTCTTTCTGTAGAAACTGCAAGTGGACATTCGGAGTGCTAAGAGGCCTATAGTGGAAAAAGGAATATCTTCAAATAAAAATTACAGAGAAGCATTCTGTGAAACTACTTTGTGTTCTTTGCATTCAACTAACAGAGTTGTAGCTTACATTTGATGGAGTAGTACTGAAAACTCTTTCTGTAGAAAATGCAAGTGGACATTCCGAGCGCTATGGGGCGTACACTGGAAAAAGGAACATCTTCAAATAAAAACTGCACAGAAGCATTGTGCGAAACATCTTTCTGTTCTGTTCATTCAACTAACAGAGTTGAACCTTACTTTTGATTGATCAGTTCTGAAACATTCTTTCTGTAGAAACTGCAAGTGGACAATCGGAGCGCTGAGGCGCCTATAGTGGAAAAAGGACTATCTTCAAATAAAAACTACACAAAAGCATTCTGCGAATCTTTTTCTGTTCTGTGCATTTAACTAACAGAGTGGAACCTAACTTTTGATAGAGCAGTTCTGAAACACTCTTTCTGTAGAAAATGCAAGTGGACATTCCACGCGCTAAGGGGCCTACAGTGGAAAAAGGGATAACTTCAACTAAAACTACACCGAAGTATTCTCTGAAACTTCTTTCTGTTCTGTGCATTCAACTAACAGAGTTGAAACTTACTTTTGATTGAGCAGTTCTGAAACACTCTTTTTGTAGAAAGTGCAGGTGGAGATTCGGAGCGCTAAGAGGCCTATAGTGGAAAAAGATATATCTTCTAATAATAACTACACAGAAGCATTCTGTGAAACTGCTTTCTGTTCTTTGCATTCAACTAACAGAGTTGAAGCTTAGTTTAGATTGAGCATTTCTGAAACACTCTCACTGTAGAAAATGCAAGTGGACATTCGGAGCGTTAAGGGGCCTTTAGTGGAAAAAGTAACTTCTTCAAATAAAAATTACCCAGAAGCATTATGCAAAACTTCTTTCTGTTCTGTGTATTCAACTAATAGAGTTGAACCTTACTTTTGATTGAGCAGTTCTGAAACACTCTTTCTGTAGAAACTGCAAGTGGACATTTGGTGCGCTAAGGGGCCTATAGTGAAAAAAGGAGTATCTTCAAATAAAAACTACACAGAAGCATTCTGTGAAACATCTTTCTGTTCCTTGGATTCAACTAACAGAGTTGAAGCTTACTTTTGATTGAGCAGCTCTGAAACACTCTTTCTGTAGAAAATGCAAGTGGACATTCGGAGCGCTAAGGGGCCTATACTGGAAAAAGGAACATCTTCAAATAAAAACTACACAGAAGCATTCTGCGAAACTACTTTCAGTTCTGTGCATTCAACTAATAGAATTGAACATTACTTTTTATTGAACAGTTCTGAAACACTCTTTCTGTTGAAACTGCAAGTGGACATTCGGTGCACTAAGGGGCCTATAGTGGAAAACGAAATATCTTCAAATAAAAACTACACAGATGCGTTCTGCGAAACTTCTTTCTGGTCTGTGCATTCAACTAACAGAGTTGAACCTTACTTTTGATTGAGCAGTTCTGAAACACTCTTTCTGTAGAAACTGCAGTTGGAGATTCGGAGCGCTAAGAGGCCTATACTTGAAAAATGTATATCTGTTAATAATAACTACACAGAGGCATTCTGTGAAACTACTTTCTGTTTTTTGCATTCAACTAACAGAGTTGAAGCTTACTTTTGATTGAGCTGTTCTGAAACACTCTTTCCATAGATAATGCAAGTATACATTCAGAGCGCTAAGGGGCCTTTACTAGAAAAAGTAACTTCTTCAAATAAAAAGTACACAGAAGAATTCTACGAAACTTCTTTCTGTTCTGTGCATTCAACTCACAGAGTTGAAGCTTACATGTGATTGAGCAGTTCTGAAATACTCTTTCTGTAGAAACCGCAAGTGGACATTCGGAGCGCTGAGGGGCCTATAGTGGAAAAAGGACTATCTTCAAATAAAAACTACACAGAAGTATTCTGCGAATTTTTTTCTGTTCTGTGCATTTGACTAACATAGTTCAACCTAACTTTTTATAGAGTAGTTCCGAAACACTGTTTCTGTAGAAACTGCAAGTGGACATTCCGCGCGCTAAGGGGCCTACTGTGGAAAAAGGAATAACTTCATCTAAAACTACACCGAAGTATTCTGCGAAACTTCTTTCTGTTCTGTGCATTCAACTAGCAGAGTTGAACATTTCTTTTGATTGAGCAGTTCTGAAACACTCTTTCTGTGGAAACTGCAAGTGGTCATTCCGAGCGCTATGGGGCCTACAGTGGAAAAAGGAATAATTTCAAATAAAAACTACACCGAAGTATAATGCGAAACTACGTTCTGTTCTGTGCATTCAACTAAAAGAATTGAAGCTTACTTTTGTTTGAGCAGTTCTGAAAATGTCTTTCTGTAAAAACTGTAGGTAGATATTCGGAGCGCTAAGGATCCTATATCGGAAAAATTAATATCTTCAAATAAAAACTACACAGAAGCATTCTGTGAAACTACTTTCTGTTTTGTGCATTCCACTAACAGAGTTGAAACTTACTTTTGATTGAGCAGTTCTGAAACACTCTTTCTGTAGAAACTGCAGGTGGAGATTCGGAGCGCTAAGAGGCCTAAAGTGGAAAAAGGAATATCTTCAAATAAAAACTACACAGAAGAATTATGTGAAACCACTTACTGTTCTATGCATTCAACTAACAGAGTTGAAGCTTACTTTTGATTGAGCAGTTCTGAAACACTCTTTCTGTAAAAAATGCAAGTGGACATTCTGAGCGCTAAGGGGCCTACACTAGGAAAAGGATCATCTTCAAATAAAAACTGCACAGAAGCATTCTGTGAAACTTCTTTAGGTTCTGTTCATTCAACTAACAGAGTTGAACCTTACTTTTGATTGAGCAGTTGTGAAACACTCTTTCTGTAGAAACTGTATCTAGACATTCAGAGCGCTAAGGGGCCTATAGTGGAAAAAGGAATATCTGCAAATAAAAACTACACAGAAGCATTCTCTGAAATTACTTTGTGTTCTTTGCATAAAACTAACAGAGTTGAAGCTTACTTTTTATTGACCAGTTCTGAAACACTCTTTCTGTAAAAAATGCAAGTGGACATTCGGAGCGCTAAGGGGCATATAATGGAAAAAGGAACATCTTCAAACAAAAACTACACAGAAGCATTCTGCTAAACATCTTTCTGTTCTGTGCATTCAACTAACAGAGTTGAACCTTACTTTGGATTGAGCAGTGCTGAAACACTCTTTCTGCAGAAACTGTAACTAGATATTCGGATCGCTAAGGGGCCTTTAGTGAAAAAAGTAATATCTTCAAATACAAAGTACACAGAAGCGTTCTACGAAACTACTTTCTGTTCTGTGCATTCAACTAACAGAGTTGAACCTTACTTTTGATTGAGCAGTTCTGCAACACTCTTTCTGTAGAAACTGCAGGTGGAGATTCAGAGCGCTAAGGAGCCTATAGTGGAAAAAGGTATATATTCTAATAAAAACTACATAGAAGCATTCTGTGAAACTACTTTCTGTTCTTTGCATTCAACTAACAGAGTTGAAGCTTATTTTTCATTGAGCAGTTCTGAAACTCTCTTTCTGTAGAAAATGCAAGTGGACATTTGGAGCGCTAAGGGGCCTGTACTGGAAAAAGTATCTTCTTCAAATAAAAAGTACACAGAAACATTCTGCGTAACTTCTTTCTGTTCTGTGCATTCAACTAATAGATTGGAACCTTACCTTTGAATGAGCCGTTCTGAAACACACTTTCTGTAGAAACTGCAAGTGGACATTTGGTACACTAAGGTTCCTATAGTGGAAAAAGGAATATCTTCAAATAAAAACTACACAGAAGCATTCTGCGAAACTTCTTTGTGTTCTGTGCATTCAACTAAGAGAGTTCAACCTTACTTTTGATTGAGCTGTTCTGAAACACTCTTTCTGTAGAAACTGCAAGTGGATATTCCGAGCGGTAAGGGGCCTATAGTGGAAAAAGGAATATCTTCAAATGAAAACTACACAGAAGCATTCTGCGAAACTACTTTCTGTTCTGTGCATTCAACTAACAGAGTTGAACATTACTTTTGATTGAGCAGTTCTGAAACACTCTTTCTGTAGAAACTGCAAGTGGACATTCAGAGCGCTAAGGGTCCTAAAGTGGAAAAAGGAATACCTTCAAATAAAAACTACACAGAAGCATTCTGCGAAACTACTTTCTGTTCTGTGCATGGAACTGACAGAGTTGAACCTAACTTCTGATAGAGCAGTTCTGAAACACTCTTTCTGTAGAAACTGCAAGTCGACATTCCGAGCGCTATGGGGTCTACAGTGGAAAAAGGAATAACTTCAAATAAAAACTACACCGAAGTATTCTGCGAAACTTCTTTCTGTTCTGTGCATTCAACTAACAGATCTGAAGCTGACTTTTGATTGAGCAGTTCTGAAAAACTCTTTCTGTAGAAACTGTACCTAGACAATCGGAGATCTAAAGGGCCTATAGTGGAAAAAGGAATATCTTCAAATAAAAACTACACAGAAGCATTCCATGAAACTTCTTTCTGTTCTGTGCATTGAACTCACAGAGTTGAACCTTACTTTTGATTGAGCAGTTCTGAAACACTCTTTCTGTAGAAACTGCAAGTGGACATTCGGAGTGCTAAGAGGCCTATAGTGGAAAAAGGAATATCTTCAAATAAAAATTACAGAGAAGCATTCTGTGAAACTACTTTGTGTTCTTTGCATTCAACTAACAGAGTTGTAGCTTACATTTGATGGAGTAGTACTGAAAACTCTTTCTGTAGAAAATGCAAGTGGACATTCCGAGCGCTATGGGGCGTACACTGGAAAAAGGAACATCTTCAAATAAAAACTGCACAGAAGCATTGTGCGAAACATCTTTCTGTTCTGTTCATTCAACTAACAGAGTTGAACCTTACTTTTGATTGATCAGTTCTGAAACATTCTTTCTGTAGAAACTGCAAGTGGACAATCGGAGCGCTGAGGCGCCTATAGTGGAAAAAGGACTATCTTCAAATAAAAACTACACAAAAGCATTCTGCGAATCTTTTTCTGTTCTGTGCATTTAACTAACAGAGTGGAACCTAACTTTTGATAGAGCAGTTCTGAAACACTCTTTCTGTAGAAAATGCAAGTGGACATTCCACGCGCTAAGGGGCCTACAGTGGAAAAAGGGATAACTTCAACTAAAACTACACCGAAGTATTCTCTGAAACTTCTTTCTGTTCTGTGCATTCAACTAACAGAGTTGAAACTTACTTTTGATTGAGCAGTTCTGAAACACTCTTTTTGTAGAAAGTGCAGGTGGAGATTCGGAGCGCTAAGAGGCCTATAGTGGAAAAAGATATATCTTCTAATAATAACTACACAGAAGCATTCTGTGAAACTGCTTTCTGTTCTTTGCATTCAACTAACAGAGTTGAAGCTTAGTTTAGATTGAGCATTTCTGAAACACTCTCACTGTAGAAAATGCAAGTGGACATTCGGAGCGTTAAGGGGCCTTTAGTGGAAAAAGTAACTTCTTCAAATAAAAATTACCCAGAAGCATTATGCAAAACTTCTTTCTGTTCTGTGTATTCAACTAATAGAGTTGAACCTTACTTTTGATTGAGCAGTTCTGAAACACTCTTTCTGTAGAAACTGCAAGTGGACATTTGGTGCGCTAAGGGGCCTATAGTGAAAAAAGGAGTATCTTCAAATAAAAACTACACAGAAGCATTCTGTGAAACATCTTTCTGTTCCTTGGATTCAACTAACAGAGTTGAAGCTTACTTTTGATTGAGCAGCTCT
Organism: Symphalangus syndactylus; assembly: GCF_028878055.3. Classification (NCBI taxonomy): domain Eukaryota; kingdom Metazoa; phylum Chordata; class Mammalia; order Primates; family Hylobatidae; genus Symphalangus; species Symphalangus syndactylus. The sequence goes on from NC_072440.2 coordinate 51,647,061, forward strand.
GAAACACTCTTTCTGTAGAAAATGCAAGTGGACATTCGGAGCGCTAAGGGGCCTATACTGGAAAAAGGAACATCTTCAAATAAAAACTACACAGAAGCATTCTGCGAAACTACTTTCAGTTCTGTGCATTCAACTAATAGAATTGAACATTACTTTTTATTGAACAGTTCTGAAACACTCTTTCTGTTGAAACTGCAAGTGGACATTCGGTGCACTAAGGGGCCTATAGTGGAAAACGAAATATCTTCAAATAAAAACTACACAGATGCGTTCTGCGAAACTTCTTTCTGGTCTGTGCATTCAACTAACAGAGTTGAACCTTACTTTTGATTGAGCAGTTCTGAAACACTCTTTCTGTAGAAACTGCAGTTGGAGATTCGGAGCGCTAAGAGGCCTATACTTGAAAAATGTATATCTGTTAATAATAACTACACAGAGGCATTCTGTGAAACTACTTTCTGTTTTTTGCATTCAACTAACAGAGTTGAAGCTTACTTTTGATTGAGCTGTTCTGAAACACTCTTTCCATAGATAATGCAAGTATACATTCAGAGCGCTAAGGGGCCTTTACTAGAAAAAGTAACTTCTTCAAATAAAAAGTACACAGAAGAATTCTACGAAACTTCTTTCTGTTCTGTGCATTCAACTCACAGAGTTGAAGCTTACATGTGATTGAGCAGTTCTGAAATACTCTTTCTGTAGAAACCGCAAGTGGACATTCGGAGCGCTGAGGGGCCTATAGTGGAAAAAGGACTATCTTCAAATAAAAACTACACAGAAGTATTCTGCGAATTTTTTTCTGTTCTGTGCATTTGACTAACATAGTTCAACCTAACTTTTTATAGAGTAGTTCCGAAACACTGTTTCTGTAGAAACTGCAAGTGGACATTCCGCGCGCTAAGGGGCCTACTGTGGAAAAAGGAATAACTTCATCTAAAACTACACCGAAGTATTCTGCGAAACTTCTTTCTGTTCTGTGCATTCAACTAGCAGAGTTGAACATTTCTTTTGATTGAGCAGTTCTGAAACACTCTTTCTGTGGAAACTGCAAGTGGTCATTCCGAGCGCTATGGGGCCTACAGTGGAAAAAGGAATAATTTCAAATAAAAACTACACCGAAGTATAATGCGAAACTACGTTCTGTTCTGTGCATTCAACTAAAAGAATTGAAGCTTACTTTTGTTTGAGCAGTTCTGAAAATGTCTTTCTGTAAAAACTGTAGGTAGATATTCGGAGCGCTAAGGATCCTATATTGGAAAAATTAATATCTTCAAATAAAAACTACACAGAAGCATTCTGTGAAACTACTTTCTGTTTTGTGCATTCCACTAACAGAGTTGAAACTTACTTTTGATTGAGCAGTTCTGAAACACTCTTTCTGTAGAAACTGCAGGTGGAGATTCGGAGCGCTAAGAGGCCTAAAGTGGAAAAAGGAATATCTTCAAATAAAAACTACACAGAAGAATTATGTGAAACCACTTACTGTTCTATGCATTCAACTAACAGAGTTGAAGCTTACTTTTGATTGAGCAGTTCTGAAACACTCTTTCTGTAAAAAATGCAAGTGGACATTCTGAGCGCTAAGGGGCCTACACTAGGAAAAGGATCATCTTCAAATAAAAACTGCACAGAAGCATTCTGTGAAACTTCTTTAGGTTCTGTTCATTCAACTAACAGAGTTGAACCTTACTTTTGATTGAGCAGTTGTGAAACACTCTTTCTGTAGAAACTGTATCTAGACATTCAGAGCGCTAAGGGGCCTATAGTGGAAAAAGGAATATCTGCAAATAAAAACTACACAGAAGCATTCTCTGAAATTACTTTGTGTTCTTTGCATAAAACTAACAGAGTTGAAGCTTACTTTTTATTGACCAGTTCTGAAACACTCTTTCTGTAAAAAATGCAAGTGGACATTCGGAGCGCTAAGGGGCATATAATGGAAAAAGGAACATCTTCAAACAAAAACTACACAGAAGCATTCTGCTAAACATCTTTCTGTTCTGTGCATTCAACTAACAGAGTTGAACCTTACTTTGGATTGAGCAGTGCTGAAACACTCTTTCTGCAGAAACTGTAACTAGATATTCGGATCGCTAAGGGGCCTTTAGTGAAAAAAGTAATATCTTCAAATACAAAGTACACAGAAGCGTTCTACGAAACTACTTTCTGTTCTGTGCATTCAACTAACAGAGTTGAACCTTACTTTTGATTGAGCAGTTCTGCAACACTCTTTCTGTAGAAACTGCAGGTGGAGATTCAGAGCGCTAAGGAGCCTATAGTGGAAAAAGGTATATATTCTAATAAAAACTACATAGAAGCATTCTGTGAAACTACTTTCTGTTCTTTGCATTCAACTAACAGAGTTGAAGCTTATTTTTCATTGAGCAGTTCTGAAACTCTCTTTCTGTAGAAAATGCAAGTGGACATTTGGAGCGCTAAGGGGCCTGTACTGGAAAAAGTATCTTCTTCAAATAAAAAGTACACAGAAACATTCTGCGTAACTTCTTTCTGTTCTGTGCATTCAACTAATAGATTGGAACCTTACCTTTGAATGAGCCGTTCTGAAACACACTTTCTGTAGAAACTGCAAGTGGACATTTGGTACACTAAGGTTCCTATAGTGGAAAAAGGAATATCTTCAAATAAAAACTACACAGAAGCATTCTGCGAAACTTCTTTGTGTTCTGTGCATTCAACTAAGAGAGTTCAACCTTACTTTTGATTGAGCTGTTCTGAAACACTCTTTCTGTAGAAACTGCAAGTGGATATTCCGAGCGGTAAGGGGCCTATAGTGGAAAAAGGAATATCTTCAAATGAAAACTACACAGAAGCATTCTGCGAAACTACTTTCTGTTCTGTGCATTCAACTAACAGAGTTGAACATTACTTTTGATTGAGCAGTTCTGAAACACTCTTTCTGTAGAAACTGCAAGTGGACATTCAGAGCGCTAAGGGTCCTAAAGTGGAAAAAGGAATACCTTCAAATAAAAACTACACAGAAGCATTCTGCGAAACTACTTTCTGTTCTGTGCATGGAACTGACAGAGTTGAACCTAACTTCTGATAGAGCAGTTCTGAAACACTCTTTCTGTAGAAACTGCAAGTCGACATTCCGAGCGCTATGGGGTCTACAGTGGAAAAAGGAATAACTTCAAATAAAAACTACACCGAAGTATTCTGCGAAACTTCTTTCTGTTCTGTGCATTCAACTAACAGATCTGAAGCTGACTTTTGATTGAGCAGTTCTGAAAAACTCTTTCTGTAGAAACTGTACCTAGACAATCGGAGATCTAAAGGGCCTATAGTGGAAAAAGGAATATCTTCAAATAAAAACTACACAGAAGCATTCCATGAAACTTCTTTCTGTTCTGTGCATTGAACTCACAGAGTTGAACCTTACTTTTGATTGAGCAGTTCTGAAACACTCTTTCTGTAGAAACTGCAAGTGGACATTCGGAGTGCTAAGAGGCCTATAGTGGAAAAAGGAATATCTTCAAATAAAAATTACAGAGAAGCATTCTGTGAAACTACTTTGTGTTCTTTGCATTCAACTAACAGAGTTGTAGCTTACATTTGATGGAGTAGTACTGAAAACTCTTTCTGTAGAAAATGCAAGTGGACATTCCGAGCGCTATGGGGCGTACACTGGAAAAAGGAACATCTTCAAATAAAAACTGCACAGAAGCATTGTGCGAAACATCTTTCTGTTCTGTTCATTCAACTAACAGAGTTGAACCTTACTTTTGATTGATCAGTTCTGAAACATTCTTTCTGTAGAAACTGCAAGTGGACAATCGGAGCGCTGAGGCGCCTATAGTGGAAAAAGGACTATCTTCAAATAAAAACTACACAAAAGCATTCTGCGAATCTTTTTCTGTTCTGTGCATTTAACTAACAGAGTGGAACCTAACTTTTGATAGAGCAGTTCTGAAACACTCTTTCTGTAGAAAATGCAAGTGGACATTCCACGCGCTAAGGGGCCTACAGTGGAAAAAGGGATAACTTCAACTAAAACTACACCGAAGTATTCTCTGAAACTTCTTTCTGTTCTGTGCATTCAACTAACAGAGTTGAAACTTACTTTTGATTGAGCAGTTCTGAAACACTCTTTTTGTAGAAAGTGCAGGTGGAGATTCGGAGCGCTAAGAGGCCTATAGTGGAAAAAGATATATCTTCTAATAATAACTACACAGAAGCATTCTGTGAAACTGCTTTCTGTTCTTTGCATTCAACTAACAGAGTTGAAGCTTAGTTTAGATTGAGCATTTCTGAAACACTCTCACTGTAGAAAATGCAAGTGGACATTCGGAGCGTTAAGGGGCCTTTAGTGGAAAAAGTAACTTCTTCAAATAAAAATTACCCAGAAGCATTATGCAAAACTTCTTTCTGTTCTGTGTATTCAACTAATAGAGTTGAACCTTACTTTTGATTGAGCAGTTCTGAAACACTCTTTCTGTAGAAACTGCAAGTGGACATTTGGTGCGCTAAGGGGCCTATAGTGAAAAAAGGAGTATCTTCAAATAAAAACTACACAGAAGCATTCTGTGAAACATCTTTCTGTTCCTTGGATTCAACTAACAGAGTTGAAGCTTACTTTTGATTGAGCAGCTCTGAAACACTCTTTCTGTAGAAAATGCAAGTGGACATTCGGAGCGCTAAGGGGCCTATACTGGAAAAAGGAACATCTTCAAATAAAAACTACACAGAAGCATTCTGCGAAACTACTTTCAGTTCTGTGCATTCAACTAATAGAATTGAACATTACTTTTTATTGAACAGTTCTGAAACACTCTTTCTGTTGAAACTGCAAGTGGACATTCGGTGCACTAAGGGGCCTATAGTGGAAAACGAAATATCTTCAAATAAAAACTACACAGATGCGTTCTGCGAAACTTCTTTCTGGTCTGTGCATTCAACTAACAGAGTTGAACCTTACTTTTGATTGAGCAGTTCTGAAACACTCTTTCTGTAGAAACTGCAGTTGGAGATTCGGAGCGCTAAGAGGCCTATACTTGAAAAATGTATATCTGTTAATAATAACTACACAGAGGCATTCTGTGAAACTACTTTCTGTTTTTTGCATTCAACTAACAGAGTTGAAGCTTACTTTTGATTGAGCTGTTCTGAAACACTCTTTCCATAGATAATGCAAGTATACATTCAGAGCGCTAAGGGGCCTTTACTAGAAAAAGTAACTTCTTCAAATAAAAAGTACACAGAAGAATTCTACGAAACTTCTTTCTGTTCTGTGCATTCAACTCACAGAGTTGAAGCTTACATGTGATTGAGCAGTTCTGAAATACTCTTTCTGTAGAAACCGCAAGTGGACATTCGGAGCGCTGAGGGGCCTATAGTGGAAAAAGGACTATCTTCAAATAAAAACTACACAGAAGTATTCTGCGAATTTTTTTCTGTTCTGTGCATTTGACTAACATAGTTCAACCTAACTTTTTATAGAGTAGTTCCGAAACACTGTTTCTGTAGAAACTGCAAGTGGACATTCCGCGCGCTAAGGGGCCTACTGTGGAAAAAGGAATAACTTCATCTAAAACTACACCGAAGTATTCTGCGAAACTTCTTTCTGTTCTGTGCATTCAACTAGCAGAGTTGAACATTTCTTTTGATTGAGCAGTTCTGAAACACTCTTTCTGTGGAAACTGCAAGTGGTCATTCCGAGCGCTATGGGGCCTACAGTGGAAAAAGGAATAATTTCAAATAAAAACTACACCGAAGTATAATGCGAAACTACGTTCTGTTCTGTGCATTCAACTAAAAGAATTGAAGCTTACTTTTGTTTGAGCAGTTCTGAAAATGTCTTTCTGTAAAAACTGTAGGTAGATATTCGGAGCGCTAAGGATCCTATATCGGAAAAATTAATATCTTCAAATAAAAACTACACAGAAGCATTCTGTGAAACTACTTTCTGTTTTGTGCATTCCACTAACAGAGTTGAAACTTACTTTTGATTGAGCAGTTCTGAAACACTCTTTCTGTAGAAACTGCAGGTGGAGATTCGGAGCGCTAAGAGGCCTAAAGTGGAAAAAGGAATATCTTCAAATAAAAACTACACAGAAGAATTATGTGAAACCACTTACTGTTCTATGCATTCAACTAACAGAGTTGAAGCTTACTTTTGATTGAGCAGTTCTGAAACACTCTTTCTGTAAAAAATGCAAGTGGACATTCTGAGCGCTAAGGGGCCTACACTAGGAAAAGGATCATCTTCAAATAAAAACTGCACAGAAGCATTCTGTGAAACTTCTTTAGGTTCTGTTCATTCAACTAACAGAGTTGAACCTTACTTTTGATTGAGCAGTTGTGAAACACTCTTTCTGTAGAAACTGTATCTAGACATTCAGAGCGCTAAGGGGCCTATAGTGGAAAAAGGAATATCTGCAAATAAAAACTACACAGAAGCATTCTCTGAAATTACTTTGTGTTCTTTGCATAAAACTAACAGAGTTGAAGCTTACTTTTTATTGACCAGTTCTGAAACACTCTTTCTGTAAAAAATGCAAGTGGACATTCGGAGCGCTAAGGGGCATATAATGGAAAAAGGAACATCTTCAAACAAAAACTACACAGAAGCATTCTGCTAAACATCTTTCTGTTCTGTGCATTCAACTAACAGAGTTGAACCTTACTTTGGATTGAGCAGTGCTGAAACACTCTTTCTGCAGAAACTGTAACTAGATATTCGGATCGCTAAGGGGCCTTTAGTGAAAAAAGTAATATCTTCAAATACAAAGTACACAGAAGCGTTCTACGAAACTACTTTCTGTTCTGTGCATTCAACTAACAGAGTTGAACCTTACTTTTGATTGAGCAGTTCTGCAACACTCTTTCTGTAGAAACTGCAGGTGGAGATTCAGAGCGCTAAGGAGCCTATAGTGGAAAAAGGTATATATTCTAATAAAAACTACATAGAAGCATTCTGTGAAACTACTTTCTGTTCTTTGCATTCAACTAACAGAGTTGAAGCTTATTTTTCATTGAGCAGTTCTGAAACTCTCTTTCTGTAGAAAATGCAAGTGGACATTTGGAGCGCTAAGGGGCCTGTACTGGAAAAAGTATCTTCTTCAAATAAAAAGTACACAGAAACATTCTGCGTAACTTCTTTCTGTTCTGTGCATTCAACTAATAGATTGGAACCTTACCTTTGAATGAGCCGTTCTGAAACACACTTTCTGTAGAAACTGCAAGTGGACATTTGGTACACTAAGGTTCCTATAGTGGAAAAAGGAATATCTTCAAATAAAAACTACACAGAAGCATTCTGCGAAACTTCTTTGTGTTCTGTGCATTCAACTAAGAGAGTTCAACCTTACTTTTGATTGAGCTGTTCTGAAACACTCTTTCTGTAGAAACTGCAAGTGGATATTCCGAGCGGTAAGGGGCCTATAGTGGAAAAAGGAATATCTTCAAATGAAAACTACACAGAAGCATTCTGCGAAACTACTTTCTGTTCTGTGCATTCAACTAACAGAGTTGAACATTACTTTTGATTGAGCAGTTCTGAAACACTCTTTCTGTAGAAACTGCAAGTGGACATTCAGAGCGCTAAGGGTCCTAAAGTGGAAAAAGGAATACCTTCAAATAAAAACTACACAGAAGCATTCTGCGAAACTACTTTCTGTTCTGTGCATGGAACTGACAGAGTTGAACCTAACTTCTGATAGAGCAGTTCTGAAACACTCTTTCTGTAGAAACTGCAAGTCGACATTCCGAGCGCTATGGGGTCTACAGTGGAAAAAGGAATAACTTCAAATAAAAACTACACCGAAGTATTCTGCGAAACTTCTTTCTGTTCTGTGCATTCAACTAACAGATCTGAAGCTGACTTTTGATTGAGCAGTTCTGAAAAACTCTTTCTGTAGAAACTGTACCTAGACAATCGGAGATCTAAAGGGCCTATAGTGGAAAAAGGAATATCTTCAAATAAAAACTACACAGAAGCATTCCATGAAACTTCTTTCTGTTCTGTGCATTGAACTCACAGAGTTGAACCTTACTTTTGATTGAGCAGTTCTGAAACACTCTTTCTGTAGAAACTGCAAGTGGACATTCGGAGTGCTAAGAGGCCTATAGTGGAAAAAGGAATATCTTCAAATAAAAATTACAGAGAAGCATTCTGTGAAACTACTTTGTGTTCTTTGCATTCAACTAACAGAGTTGTAGCTTACATTTGATGGAGTAGTACTGAAAACTCTTTCTGTAGAAAATGCAAGTGGACATTCCGAGCGCTATGGGGCGTACACTGGAAAAAGGAACATCTTCAAATAAAAACTGCACAGAAGCATTGTGCGAAACATCTTTCTGTTCTGTTCATTCAACTAACAGAGTTGAACCTTACTTTTGATTGATCAGTTCTGAAACATTCTTTCTGTAGAAACTGCAAGTGGACAATCGGAGCGCTGAGGCGCCTATAGTGGAAAAAGGACTATCTTCAAATAAAAACTACACAAAAGCATTCTGCGAATCTTTTTCTGTTCTGTGCATTTAACTAACAGAGTGGAACCTAACTTTTGATAGAGCAGTTCTGAAACACTCTTTCTGTAGAAAATGCAAGTGGACATTCCACGCGCTAAGGGGCCTACAGTGGAAAAAGGGATAACTTCAACTAAAACTACACCGAAGTATTCTCTGAAACTTCTTTCTGTTCTGTGCATTCAACTAACAGAGTTGAAACTTACTTTTGATTGAGCAGTTCTGAAACACTCTTTTTGTAGAAAGTGCAGGTGGAGATTCGGAGCGCTAAGAGGCCTATAGTGGAAAAAGATATATCTTCTAATAATAACTACACAGAAGCATTCTGTGAAACTGCTTTCTGTTCTTTGCATTCAACTAACAGAGTTGAAGCTTAGTTTAGATTGAGCATTTCTGAAACACTCTCACTGTAGAAAATGCAAGTGGACATTCGGAGCGTTAAGGGGCCTTTAGTGGAAAAAGTAACTTCTTCAAATAAAAATTACCCAGAAGCATTATGCAAAACTTCTTTCTGTTCTGTGTATTCAACTAATAGAGTTGAACCTTACTTTTGATTGAGCAGTTCTGAAACACTCTTTCTGTAGAAACTGCAAGTGGACATTTGGTGCGCTAAGGGGCCTATAGTGAAAAAAGGAGTATCTTCAAATAAAAACTACACAGAAGCATTCTGTGAAACATCTTTCTGTTCCTTGGATTCAACTAACAGAGTTGAAGCTTACTTTTGATTGAGCAGCTCTGAAACACTCTTTCTGTAGAAAATGCAAGTGGACATTCGGAGCGCTAAGGGGCCTATACTGGAAAAAGGAACATCTTCAAATAAAAACTACACAGAAGCATTCTGCGAAACTACTTTCAGTTCTGTGCATTCAACTAATAGAATTGAACATTACTTTTTATTGAACAGTTCTGAAACACTCTTTCTGTTGAAACTGCAAGTGGACATTCGGTGCACTAAGGGGCCTATAGTGGAAAACGAAATATCTTCAAATAAAAACTACACAGATGCGTTCTGCGAAACTTCTTTCTGGTCTGTGCATTCAACTAACAGAGTTGAACCTTACTTTTGATTGAGCAGTTCTGAAACACTCTTTCTGTAGAAACTGCAGTTGGAGATTCGGAGCGCTAAGAGGCCTATACTTGAAAAATGTATATCTGTTAATAATAACTACACAGAGGCATTCTGTGAAACTACTTTCTGTTTTTTGCATTCAACTAACAGAGTTGAAGCTTACTTTTGATTGAGCTGTTCTGAAACACTCTTTCCATAGATAATGCAAGTATACATTCAGAGCGCTAAGGGGCCTTTACTAGAAAAAGAAACTTCTTCAAATAAAAAGTACACAGAAGAATTCTACGAAACTTCTTTCTGTTCTGTGCATTCAACTCACAGAGTTGAAGCTTACATGTGATTGAGCAGTTCTGAAATACTCTTTCTGTAGAAACCGCAAGTGGACATTCGGAGCGCTGAGGGGCCTATAGTGGAAAAAGGACTATCTTCAAATAAAAACTACACAGAAGTATTCTGCGAATTTTTTTCTGTTCTGTGCATTTGACTAACATAGTTCAACCTAACTTTTTATAGAGTAGTTCCGAAACACTGTTTCTGTAGAAACTGCAAGTGGACATTCCGCGCGCTAAGGGGCCTACTGTGGAAAAAGGAATAACTTCATCTAAAACTACACCGAAGTATTCTGCGAAACTTCTTTCTGTTCTGTGCATTCAACCAGCAGAGTTGAACATTTCTTTTGATTGAGCAGTTCTGAAACACTCTTTCTGTGGAAACTGCAAGTGGTCATTCCGAGCGCTATGGGGCCTACAGTGGAAAAAGGAATAATTTCAAATAAAAACTACACCGAAGTATAATGCGAAACTACGTTCTGTTCTGTGCATTCAACTAAAAGAATTGAAGCTTACTTTTGTTTGAGCAGTTCTGAAAATGTCTTTCTGTAAAAACTGTAGGTAGATATTCGGAGCGCTAAGGATCCTATATTGGAAAAATTAATATCTTCAAATAAAAACTACACAGAAGCATTCTGTGAAACTACTTTCTGTTTTGTGCATTCCACTAACAGAGTTGAAACTTACTTTTGATTGAGCAGTTCTGAAACACTCTTTCTGTAGAAACTGCAGGTGGAGATTCGGAGCGCTAAGAGGCCTAAAGTGGAAAAAGGAATATCTTCAAATAAAAACTACACAGAAGAATTATGTGAAACCACTTACTGTTCTATGCATTCAACTAACAGAGTTGAAGCTTACTTTTGATTGAGCAGTTCTGAAACACTCTTTCTGTAAAAAATGCAAGTGGACATTCTGAGCGCTAAGGGGCCTACACTAGGAAAAGGATCATCTTCAAATAAAAACTGCACAGAAGCATTCTGTGAAACTTCTTTAGGTTCTGTTCATTCAACTAACAGAGTTGAACCTTACTTTTGATTGAGCAGTTGTGAAACACTCTTTCTGTAGAAACTGTATCTAGACATTCAGAGCGCTAAGGGGCCTATAGTGGAAAAAGGAATATCTGCAAATAAAAACTACACAGAAGCATTCTCTGAAATTACTTTGTGTTCTTTGCATAAAACTAACAGAGTTGAAGCTTACTTTTTATTGACCAGTTCTGAAACACTCTTTCTGTAAAAAATGCAAGTGGACATTCGGAGCGCTAAGGGGCATATAATGGAAAAAGGAACATCTTCAAACAAAAACTACACAGAAGCATTCTGCTAAACATCTTTCTGTTCTGTGCATTCAACTAACAGAGTTGAACCTTACTTTGGATTGAGCAGTGCTGAAACACTCTTTCTGCAGAAACTGTAACTAGATATTCGGATCGCTAAGGGGCCTTTAGTGAAAAAAGTAATATCTTCAAATACAAAGTACACAGAAGCGTTCTACGAAACTACTTTCTGTTCTGTGCATTCAACTAACAGAGTTGAACCTTACTTTTGATTGAGCAGTTCTGCAACACTCTTTCTGTAGAAACTGCAGGTGGAGATTCAGAGCGCTAAGGAGCCTATAGTGGAAAAAGGTATATATTCTAATAAAAACTACATAGAAGCATTCTGTGAAACTACTTTCTGTTCTTTGCATTCAACTAACAGAGTTGAAGCTTATTTTTCATTGAGCAGTTCTGAAACTCTCTTTCTGTAGAAAATGCAAGTGGACATTTGGAGCGCTAAGGGGCCTGTACTGGAAAAAGTATCTTCTTCAAATAAAAAGTACACAGAAACATTCTGCGTAACTTCTTTCTGTTCTGTGCATTCAACTAATAGATTGGAACCTTACCTTTGAATGAGCCGTTCTGAAACACACTTTCTGTAGAAACTGCAAGTGGACATTTGGTACACTAAGGTTCCTATAGTGGAAAAAGGAATATCTTCAAATAAAAACTACACAGAAGCATTCTGCGAAACTTCTTTGTGTTCTGTGCATTCAACTAAGAGAGTTCAACCTTACTTTTGATTGAGCTGTTCTGAAACACTCTTTCTGTAGAAACTGCAAGTGGATATTCCGAGCGGTAAGGGGCCTATAGTGGAAAAAGGAATATCTTCAAATGAAAACTACACAGAAGCATTCTGCGAAACTACTTTCTGTTCTGTGCATTCAACTAACAGAGTTGAACATTACTTTTGATTGAGCAGTTCTGAAACACTCTTTCTGTAGAAACTGCAAGTGGACATTCAGAGCGCTAAGGGTCCTAAAGTGGAAAAAGGAATACCTTCAAATAAAAACTACACAGAAGCATTCTGCGAAACTACTTTCTGTTCTGTGCATGGAACTGACAGAGTTGAACCTAACTTCTGATAGAGCAGTTCTGAAACACTCTTTCTGTAGAAACTGCAAGTCGACATTCCGAGCGCTATGGGGTCTACAGTGGAAAAAGGAATAACTTCAAATAAAAACTACACCGAAGTATTCTGCGAAACTTCTTTCTGTTCTGTGCATTCAACTAACAGATCTGAAGCTGACTTTTGATTGAGCAGTTCTGAAAAACTCTTTCTGTAGAAACTGTACCTAGACAATCGGAGATCTAAAGGGCCTATAGTGGAAAAAGGAATATCTTCAAATAAAAACTACACAGAAGCATTCCATGAAACTTCTTTCTGTTCTGTGCATTGAACTCACAGAGTTGAACCTTACTTTTGATTGAGCAGTTCTGAAACACTCTTTCTGTAGAAACTGCAAGTGGACATTCGGAGTGCTAAGAGGCCTATAGTGGAAAAAGGAATATCTTCAAATAAAAATTACAGAGAAGCATTCTGTGAAACTACTTTGTGTTCTTTGCATTCAACTAACAGAGTTGTAGCTTACATTTGATGGAGTAGTACTGAAAACTCTTTCTGTAGAAAATGCAAGTGGACATTCCGAGCGCTATGGGGCGTACACTGGAAAAAGGAACATCTTCAAATAAAAACTGCACAGAAGCATTGTGCGAAACATCTTTCTGTTCTGTTCATTCAACTAACAGAGTTGAACCTTACTTTTGATTGATCAGTTCTGAAACATTCTTTCTGTAGAAACTGCAAGTGGACAATCGGAGCGCTGAGGCGCCTATAGTGGAAAAAGGACTATCTTCAAATAAAAACTACACAAAAGCATTCTGCGAATCTTTTTCTGTTCTGTGCATTTAACTAACAGAGTGGAACCTAACTTTTGATAGAGCAGTTCTGAAACACTCTTTCTGTAGAAAATGCAAGTGGACATTCCACGCGCTAAGGGGCCTACAGTGGAAAAAGGGATAACTTCAACTAAAACTACACCGAAGTATTCTCTGAAACTTCTTTCTGTTCTGTGCATTCAACTAACAGAGTTGAAACTTACTTTTGATTGAGCAGTTCTGAAACACTCTTTTTGTAGAAAGTGCAGGTGGAGATTCGGAGCGCTAAGAGGCCTATAGTGGAAAAAGATATATCTTCTAATAATAACTACACAGAAGCATTCTGTGAAACTGCTTTCTGTTCTTTGCATTCAACTAACAGAGTTGAAGCTTAGTTTAGATTGAGCATTTCTGAAACACTCTCACTGTAGAAAATGCAAGTGGACATTCGGAGCGTTAAGGGGCCTTTAGTGGAAAAAGTAACTTCTTCAAATAAAAATTACCCAGAAGCATTATGCAAAACTTCTTTCTGTTCTGTGTATTCAACTAATAGAGTTGAACCTTACTTTTGATTGAGCAGTTCTGAAACACTCTTTCTGTAGAAACTGCAAGTGGACATTTGGTGCGCTAAGGGGCCTATAGTGAAAAAAGGAGTATCTTCAAATAAAAACTACACAGAAGCATTCTGTGAAACATCTTTCTGTTCCTTGGATTCAACTAACAGAGTTGAAGCTTACTTTTGATTGAGCAGCTCTGAAACACTCTTTCTGTAGAAAATGCAAGTGGACATTCGGAGCGCTAAGGGGCCTATACTGGAAAAAGGAACATCTTCAAATAAAAACTACACAGAAGCATTCTGCGAAACTACTTTCAGTTCTGTGCATTCAACTAATAGAATTGAACATTACTTTTTATTGAACAGTTCTGAAACACTCTTTCTGTTGAAACTGCAAGTGGACATTCGGTGCACTAAGGGGCCTATAGTGGAAAACGAAATATCTTCAAATAAAAACTACACAGATGCGTTCTGCGAAACTTCTTTCTGGTCTGTGCATTCAACTAACAGAGTTGAACCTTACTTTTGATTGAGCAGTTCTGAAACACTCTTTCTGTAGAAACTGCAGTTGGAGATTCGGAGCGCTAAGAGGCCTATACTTGAAAAATGTATATCTGTTAATAATAACTACACAGAGGCATTCTGTGAAACTACTTTCTGTTTTTTGCATTCAACTAACAGAGTTGAAGCTTACTTTTGATTGAGCTGTTCTGAAACACTCTTTCCATAGATAATGCAAGTATACATTCAGAGCGCTAAGGGGCCTTTACTAGAAAAAGTAACTTCTTCAAATAAAAAGTACACAGAAGAATTCTACGAAACTTCTTTCTGTTCTGTGCATTCAACTCACAGAGTTGAAGCTTACATGTGATTGAGCAGTTCTGAAATACTCTTTCTGTAGAAACCGCAAGTGGACATTCGGAGCGCTGAGGGGCCTATAGTGGAAAAAGGACTATCTTCAAATAAAAACTACACAGAAGTATTCTGCGAATTTTTTTCTGTTCTGTGCATTTGACTAACGTAGTTCAACCTAACTTTTTATAGAGTAGTTCCGAAACACTGTTTCTGTAGAAACTGCAAGTGGACATTCCGCGCGCTAAGGGGCCTACTGTGGAAAAAGGAATAACTTCATCTAAAACTACACCGAAGTATTCTGCGAAACTTCTTTCTGTTCTGTGCATTCAACTAGCAGAGTTGAACATTTCTTTTGATTGAGCAGTTCTGAAACACTCTTTCTGTGGAAACTGCAAGTGGTCATTCCGAGCGCTATGGGGCCTACAGTGGAAAAAGGAATAATTTCAAATAAAAACTACACCGAAGTATAATGCGAAACTACGTTCTGTTCTGTGCATTCAACTAAAAGAATTGAAGCTTACTTTTGTTTGAGCAGTTCTGAAAATGTCTTTCTGTAAAAACTGTAGGTAGATATTCGGAGCGCTAAGGATCCTATATCGGAAAAATTAATATCTTCAAATAAAAACTACACAGAAGCATTCTGTGAAACTACTTTCTGTTTTGTGCATTCCACTAACAGAGTTGAAACTTACTTTTGATTGAGCAGTTCTGAAACACTCTTTCTGTAGAAACTGCAGGTGGAGATTCGGAGCGCTAAGAGGCCTAAAGTGGAAAAAGGAATATCTTCAAATAAAAACTACACAGAAGAATTATGTGAAACCACTTACTGTTCTATGCATTCAACTAACAGAGTTGAAGCTTACTTTTGATTGAGCAGTTCTGAAACACTCTTTCTGTAAAAAATGCAAGTGGACATTCTGAGCGCTAAGGGGCCTACACTAGGAAAAGGATCATCTTCAAATAAAAACTGCACAGAAGCATTCTGTGAAACTTCTTTAGGTTCTGTTCATTCAACTAACAGAGTTGAACCTTACTTTTGATTGAGCAGTTGTGAAACACTCTTTCTGTAGAAACTGTATCTAGACATTCAGAGCGCTAAGGGGCCTATAGTGGAAAAAGGAATATCTGCAAATAAAAACTACACAGAAGCATTCTCTGAAATTACTTTGTGTTCTTTGCATAAAACTAACAGAGTTGAAGCTTACTTTTTATTGACCAGTTCTGAAACACTCTTTCTGTAAAAAATGCAAGTGGACATTCGGAGCGCTAAGGGGCATATAATGGAAAAAGGAACATCTTCAAACAAAAACTACACAGAAGCATTCTGCTAAACATCTTTCTGTTCTGTGCATTCAACTAACAGAGTTGAACCTTACTTTGGATTGAGCAGTGCTGAAACACTCTTTCTGCAGAAACTGTAACTAGATATTCGGATCGCTAAGGGGCCTTTAGTGAAAAAAGTAATATCTTCAAATACAAAGTACACAGAAGCGTTCTACGAAACTACTTTCTGTTCTGTGCATTCAACTAACAGAGTTGAACCTTACTTTTGATTGAGCAGTTCTGCAACACTCTTTCTGTAGAAACTGCAGGTGGAGATTCAGAGCGCTAAGGAGCCTATAGTGGAAAAAGGTATATATTCTAATAAAAACTACATAGAAGCATTCTGTGAAACTACTTTCTGTTCTTTGCATTCAACTAACAGAGTTGAAGCTTATTTTTCATTGAGCAGTTCTGAAACTCTCTTTCTGTAGAAAATGCAAGTGGACATTTGGAGCGCTAAGGGGCCTGTACTGGAAAAAGTATCTTCTTCAAATAAAAAGTACACAGAAACATTCTGCGTAACTTCTTTCTGTTCTGTGCATTCAACTAATAGATTGGAACCTTACCTTTGAATGAGCCGTTCTGAAACACACTTTCTGTAGAAACTGCAAGTGGACATTTGGTACACTAAGGTTCCTATAGTGGAAAAAGGAATATCTTCAAATAAAAACTACACAGAAGCATTCTGCGAAACTTCTTTGTGTTCTGTGCATTCAACTAAGAGAGTTCAACCTTACTTTTGATTGAGCTGTTCTGAAACACTCTTTCTGTAGAAACTGCAAGTGGATATTCCGAGCGGTAAGGGGCCTATAGTGGAAAAAGGAATATCTTCAAATGAAAACTACACAGAAGCATTCTGCGAAACTACTTTCTGTTCTGTGCATTCAACTAACAGAGTTGAACATTACTTTTGATTGAGCAGTTCTGAAACACTCTTTCTGTAGAAACTGCAAGTGGACATTCAGAGCGCTAAGGGTCCTAAAGTGGAAAAAGGAATACCTTCAAATAAAAACTACACAGAAGCATTCTGCGAAACTACTTTCTGTTCTGTGCATGGAACTGACAGAGTTGAACCTAACTTCTGATAGAGCAGTTCTGAAACACTCTTTCTGTAGAAACTGCAAGTCGACATTCCGAGCGCTATGGGGTCTACAGTGGAAAAAGGAATAACTTCAAATAAAAACTACACCGAAGTATTCTGCGAAACTTCTTTCTGTTCTGTGCATTCAACTAACAGATCTGAAGCTGACTTTTGATTGAGCAGTTCTGAAAAACTCTTTCTGTAGAAACTGTACCTAGACAATCGGAGATCTAAAGGGCCTATAGTGGAAAAAGGAATATCTTCAAATAAAAACTACACAGAAGCATTCCATGAAACTTCTTTCTGTTCTGTGCATTGAACTCACAGAGTTGAACCTTACTTTTGATTGAGCAGTTCTGAAACACTCTTTCTGTAGAAACTGCAAGTGGACATTCGGAGTGCTAAGAGGCCTATAGTGGAAAAAGGAATATCTTCAAATAAAAATTACAGAGAAGCATTCTGTGAAACTACTTTGTGTTCTTTGCATTCAACTAACAGAGTTGTAGCTTACATTTGATGGAGTAGTACTGAAAACTCTTTCTGTAGAAAATGCAAGTGGACATTCCGAGCGCTATGGGGCGTACACTGGAAAAAGGAACATCTTCAAATAAAAACTGCACAGAAGCATTGTGCGAAACATCTTTCTGTTCTGTTCATTCAACTAACAGAGTTGAACCTTACTTTTGATTGATCAGTTCTGAAACATTCTTTCTGTAGAAACTGCAAGTGGACAATCGGAGCGCTGAGGCGCCTATAGTGGAAAAAGGACTATCTTCAAATAAAAACTACACAAAAGCATTCTGCGAATCTTTTTCTGTTCTGTGCATTTAACTAACAGAGTGGAACCTAACTTTTGATAGAGCAGTTCTGAAACACTCTTTCTGTAGAAAATGCAAGTGGACATTCCACGCGCTAAGGGGCCTACAGTGGAAAAAGGGATAACTTCAACTAAAACTACACCGAAGTATTCTCTGAAACTTCTTTCTGTTCTGTGCATTCAACTAACAGAGTTGAAACTTACTTTTGATTGAGCAGTTCTGAAACACTCTTTTTGTAGAAAGTGCAGGTGGAGATTCGGAGCGCTAAGAGGCCTATAGTGGAAAAAGATATATCTTCTAATAATAACTACACAGAAGCATTCTGTGAAACTGCTTTCTGTTCTTTGCATTCAACTAACAGAGTTGAAGCTTAGTTTAGATTGAGCATTTCTGAAACACTCTCACTGTAGAAAATGCAAGTGGACATTCGGAGCGTTAAGGGGCCTTTAGTGGAAAAAGTAACTTCTTCAAATAAAAATTACCCAGAAGCATTATGCAAAACTTCTTTCTGTTCTGTGTATTCAACTAATAGAGTTGAACCTTACTTTTGATTGAGCAGTTCTGAAACACTCTTTCTGTAGAAACTGCAAGTGGACATTTGGTGCGCTAAGGGGCCTATAGTGAAAAAAGGAGTATCTTCAAATAAAAACTACACAGAAGCATTCTGTGAAACATCTTTCTGTTCCTTGGATTCAACTAACAGAGTTGAAGCTTACTTTTGATTGAGCAGCTCTGAAACACTCTTTCTGTAGAAAATGCAAGTGGACATTCGGAGCGCTAAGGGGCCTATACTGGAAAAAGGAACATCTTCAAATAAAAACTACACAGAAGCATTCTGCGAAACTACTTTCAGTTCTGTGCATTCAACTAATAGAATTGAACATTACTTTTTATTGAACAGTTCTGAAACACTCTTTCTGTTGAAACTGCAAGTGGACATTCGGTGCACTAAGGGGCCTATAGTGGAAAACGAAATATCTTCAAATAAAAACTACACAGATGCGTTCTGCGAAACTTCTTTCTGGTCTGTGCATTCAACTAACAGAGTTGAACCTTACTTTTGATTGAGCAGTTCTGAAACACTCTTTCTGTAGAAACTGCAGTTGGAGATTCGGAGCGCTAAGAGGCCTATACTTGAAAAATGTATATCTGTTAATAATAACTACACAGAGGCATTCTGTGAAACTACTTTCTGTTTTTTGCATTCAACTAACAGAGTTGAAGCTTACTTTTGATTGAGCTGTTCTGAAACACTCTTTCTATAGATAATGCAAGTATACATTCAGAGCGCTAAGGGGCCTTTACTAGAAAAAGTAACTTCTTCAAATAAAAAGTACACAGAAGAATTCTACGAAACTTCTTTCTGTTCTGTGCATTCAACTCACAGAGTTGAAGCTTACATGTGATTGAGCAGTTCTGAAATACTCTTTCTGTAGAAACCGCAAGTGGACATTCGGAGCGCTGAGGGGCCTATAGTGGAAAAAGGACTATCTTCAAATAAAAACTACACAGAAGTATTCTGCGAATTTTTTTCTGTTCTGTGCATTTGACTAACGTAGTTCAACCTAACTTTTTATAGAGTAGTTCCGAAACACTGTTTCTGTAGAAACTGCAAGTGGACATTCCGCGCGCTAAGGGGCCTACTGTGGAAAAAGGAATAACTTCATCTAAAACTACACCGAAGTATTCTGCGAAACTTCTTTCTGTTCTGTGCATTCAACTAGCAGAGTTGAACATTTCTTTTGATTGAGCAGTTCTGAAACACTCTTTCTGTGGAAACTGCAAGTGGTCATTCCGAGCGCTATGGGGCCTACAGTGGAAAAAGGAATAATTTCAAATAAAAACTACACCGAAGTATAATGCGAAACTACGTTCTGTTCTGTGCATTCAACTAAAAGAATTGAAGCTTACTTTTGTTTGAGCAGTTCTGAAAATGTCTTTCTGTAAAAACTGTAGGTAGATATTCGGAGCGCTAAGGATCCTATATCGGAAAAATTAATATCTTCACATAAAAACTACACAGAAGCATTCTGTGAAACTACTTTCTGTTTTGTGCATTCCACTAACAGAGTTGAAACTTACTTTTGATTGAGCAGTTCTGAAACACTCTTTCTGTAGAAACTGCAGGTGGAGATTCGGAGCGCTAAGAGGCCTAAAGTGGAAAAAGGAATATCTTCAAATAAAAACTACACAGAAGAATTATGTGAAACCACTTACTGTTCTATGCATTCAACTAACAGAGTTGAAGCTTACTTTTGATTGAGCAGTTCTGAAACACTCTTTCTGTAAAAAATGCAAGTGGACATTCTGAGCGCTAAGGGGCCTACACTAGGAAAAGGATCATCTTCAAATAAAAACTGCACAGAAGCATTCTGTGAAACTTCTTTAGGTTCTGTTCATTCAACTAACAGAGTTGAACCTTACTTTTGATTGAGCAGTTGTGAAACACTCTTTCTGTAGAAACTGTATCTAGACATTCAGAGCGCTAAGGGGCCTATAGTGGAAAAAGGAATATCTGCAAATAAAAACTACACAGAAGCATTCTCTGAAATTACTTTGTGTTCTTTGCATAAAACTAACAGAGTTGAAGCTTACTTTTTATTGACCAGTTCTGAAACACTCTTTCTGTAAAAAATGCAAGTGGACATTCGGAGCGCTAAGGGGCATATAATGGAAAAAGGAACATCTTCAAACAAAAACTACACAGAAGCATTCTGCTAAACATCTTTCTGTTCTGTGCATTCAACTAACAGAGTTGAACCTTACTTTGGATTGAGCAGTGCTGAAACACTCTTTCTGCAGAAACTGTAACTAGATATTCAGATCGCTAAGGGGCCTTTAGTGAAAAAAGTAATATCTTCAAATACAAAGTACACAGAAGCGTTCTACGAAACTACTTTCTGTTCTGTGCATTCAACTAACAGAGTTGAACCTTACTTTTGATTGAGCAGTTCTGCAACACTCTTTCTGTAGAAACTGCAGGTGGAGATTCAGAGCGCTAAGGAGCCTATAGTGGAAAAAGGTATATATTCTAATAAAAACTACATAGAAGCATTCTGTGAAACTACTTTCTGTTCTTTGCATTCAACTAACAGAGTTGAAGCTTATTTTTCATTGAGCGGTTCTGAAACTCTCTTTCTGTAGAAAATGCAAGTGGACATTTGGAGCGCTAAGGGGCCTGTACTGGAAAAAGTATCTTCTTCAAATAAAAAGTACACAGAAACATTCTGCGTAACTTCTTTCTGTTCTGTGCATTCAACTAATAGATTGGAACCTTACCTTTGAATGAGCCGTTCTGAAACACACTTTCTGTAGAAACTGCAAGTGGACATTTGGTACACTAAGGTTCCTATAGTGGAAAAAGGAATATCTTCAAATAAAAACTACACAGAAGCATTCTGCGAAACTTCTTTGTGTTCTGTGCATTCAACTAAGAGAGTTCAACCTTACTTTTGATTGAGCTGTTCTGAAACACTCTTTCTGTAGAAACTGCAAGTGGATATTCCGAGCGGTAAGGGGCCTATAGTGGAAAAAGGAATATCTTCAAATGAAAACTACACAGAAGCATTCTGCGAAACTACTTTCTGTTCTGTGCATTCAACTAACAGAGTTGAACATTACTTTTGATTGAGCAGTTCTGAAACACTCTTTCTGTAGAAACTGCAAGTGGACATTCAGAGCACTAAGGGTCCTAAAGTGGAAAAAGGAATACCTTCAAATAAAAACTACACAGAAGCATTCTGCGAAACTACTTTCTGTTCTGTGCATGGAACTGACAGAGTTGAACCTAACTTCTGATAGAGCAGTTCTGAAACACTCTTTCTGTAGAAACTGCAAGTCGACATTCCGAGCGCTATGGGGTCTACAGTGGAAAAAGGAATAACTTCAAATAAAAACTACACCGAAGTATTCTGCGAAACTTCTTTCTGTTCTGTGCATTCAACTAACAGATCTGAAGCTGACTTTTGATTGAGCAGTTCTGAAAAACTCTTTCTGTAGAAACTGTACCTAGACAATCGGAGATCTAAAGGGCCTATAGTGGAAAAAGGAATATCTTCAAATAAAAACTACACAGAAGCATTCCATGAAACTTCTTTCTGTTCTGTGCATTGAACTCACAGAGTTGAACCTTACTTTTGATTGAGCAGTTCTGAAACACTCTTTCTGTAGAAACTGCAAGTGGACATTCGGAGTGCTAAGAGGCCTATAGTGGAAAAAGGAATATCTTCAAATAAAAATTACAGAGAAGCATTCTGTGAAACTACTTTGTGTTCTTTGCATTCAACTAACAGAGTTGTAGCTTACATTTGATGGAGTAGTACTGAAAACTCTTTCTGTAGAAAATGCAAGTGGATATTCCGAGCGCTATGGGGCGTACACTGGAAAAAGGAACATCTTCAAATAAAAACTGCACAGAAGCATTGTGCGAAACATCTTTCTGTTCTGTTCATTCAACTAACAGAGTTGAACCTTACTTTTGATTGATCAGTTCTGAAACATTCTTTCTGTAGAAACTGCAAGTGGACAATCGGAGCGCTGAGGCGCCTATAGTGGAAAAAGGACTATCTTCAAATAAAAACTACACAAAAGCATTCTGCGAATCTTTTTCTGTTCTGTGCATTTAACTAACAGAGTGGAACCTAACTTTTGATAGAGCAGTTCTGAAACACTCTTTCTGTAGAAAATGCAAGTGGACATTCCACGCGCTAAGGGGCCTACAGTGGAAAAAGGGATAACTTCAACTAAAACTACACCGAAGTATTCTCTGAAACTTCTTTCTGTTCTGTGCATTCAACTAACAGAGTTGAAACTTACTTTTGATTGAGCAGTTCTGAAACACTCTTTTTGTAGAAAGTGCAGGTGGAGATTCGGAGCGCTAAGAGGCCTATAGTGGAAAAAGATATATCTTCTAATAATAACTACACAGAAGCATTCTGTGAAACTGCTTTCTGTTCTTTGCATTCAACTAACAGAGTTGAAGCTTAGTTTAGATTGAGCATTTCTGAAACACTCTCACTGTAGAAAATGCAAGTGGACATTCGGAGCGTTAAGGGGCCTTTAGTGGAAAAAGTAACTTCTTCAAATAAAAATTACCCAGAAGCATTATGCAAAACTTCTTTCTGTTCTGTGTATTCAACTAATAGAGTTGAACCTTACTTTTGATTGAGCAGTTCTGAAACACTCTTTCTGTAGAAACTGCAAGTGGACATTTGGTGCGCTAAGGGGCCTATAGTGAAAAAAGGAGTATCTTCAAATAAAAACTACACAGAAGCATTCTGTGAAACATCTTTCTGTTCCTTGGATTCAACTAACAGAGTTGAAGCTTACTTTTGATTGAGCAGCTCTGAAACACTCTTTCTGTAGAAAATGCAAGTGGACATTCAGAGCGCTAAGGGGCCTATACTGGAAAAAGGAACATCTTCAAATAAAAACTACACAGAAGCATTCTGCGAAACTACTTTCAGTTCTGTGCATTCAACTAATAGAATTGAACATTACTTTTTATTGAACAGTTCTGAAACACTCTTTCTGTTGAAACTGCAAGTGGACATTCGGTGCACTAAGGGGCCTATAGTGGAAAACGAAATATCTTCAAATAAAAACTACACAGATGCGTTCTGCGAAACTTCTTTCTGGTCTGTGCATTCAACTAACAGAGTTGAACCTTACTTTTGATTGAGCAGTTCTGAAACACTCTTTCTGTAGAAACTGCAGTTGGAGATTCGGAGCGCTAAGAGGCCTATACTTGAAAAATGTATATCTGTTAATAATAACTACACAGAGGCATTCTGTGAAACTACTTTCTGTTTTTTGCATTCAACTAACAGAGTTGAAGCTTACTTTTGATTGAGCTGTTCTGAAACACTCTTTCTATAGATAATGCAAGTATACATTCAGAGCGCTAAGGGGCCTTTACTAGAAAAAGTAACTTCTTCAAATAAAAAGTACACAGAAGAATTCTACGAAACTTCTTTCTGTTCTGTGCATTCAACTCACAGAGTTGAAGCTTACATGTGATTGAGCAGTTCTGAAATACTCTTTCTGTAGAAACCGCAAGTGGACATTCGGAGCGCTGAGGGGCCTATAGTGGAAAAAGGACTATCTTCAAATAAAAACTACACAGAAGTATTCTGCGAATTTTTTTCTGTTCTGTGCATTTGACTAACGTAGTTCAACCTAACTTTTTATAGAGTAGTTCCGAAACACTGTTTCTGTAGAAACTGCAAGTGGACATTCCGCGCGCTAAGGGGCCTACTGTGGAAAAAGGAATAACTTCATCTAAAACTACACCGAAGTATTCTGCGAAACTTCTTTCTGTTCTGTGCATTCAACTAGCAGAGTTGAACATTTCTTTTGATTGAGCAGTTCTGAAACACTCTTTCTGTGGAAACTGCAAGTGGTCATTCCGAGCGCTATGGGGCCTACAGTGGAAAAAGGAATAATTTCAAATAAAAACTACACCGAAGTATAATGCGAAACTACGTTCTGTTCTGTGCATTCAACTAAAAGAATTGAAGCTTACTTTTGTTTGAGCAGTTCTGAAAATGTCTTTCTGTAAAAACTGTAGGTAGATATTCGGAGCGCTAAGGATCCTATATCGGAAAAATTAATATCTTCACATAAAAACTACACAGAAGCATTCTGTGAAACTACTTTCTGTTTTGTGCATTCCACTAACAGAGTTGAAACTTACTTTTGATTGAGCAGTTCTGAAACACTCTTTCTGTAGAAACTGCAGGTGGAGATTCGGAGCGCTAAGAGGCCTAAAGTGGAAAAAGGAATATCTTCAAATAAAAACTACACAGAAGAATTATGTGAAACCACTTACTGTTCTATGCATTCAACTAACAGAGTTGAAGCTTACTTTTGATTGAGCAGTTCTGAAACACTCTTTCTGTAAAAAATGCAAGTGGACATTCTGAGCGCTAAGGGGCCTACACTAGAAAAAGGATCATCTTCAAATAAAAACTGCACAGAAGCATTCTGTGAAACTTCTTTAGGTTCTGTTCATTCAACTAACAGAGTTGAACCTTACTTTTGATTGAGCAGTTGTGAAACACTCTTTCTGTAGAAACTGTATCTAGACATTCAGAGCGCTAAGGGGCCTATAGTGGAAAAAGGAATATCTGCAAATAAAAACTACACAGAAGCATTCTCTGAAATTACTTTGTGTTCTTTGCATAAAACTAACAGAGTTGAAGCTTACTTTTTATTGACCAGTTCTGAAACACTCTTTCTGTAAAAAATGCAAGTGGACATTCGGAGCGCTAAGGGGCATATAATGGAAAAAGGAACATCTTCAAACAAAAACTACACAGAAGCATTCTGCTAAACATCTTTCTGTTCTGTGCATTCAACTAACAGAGTTGAACCTTACTTTGGATTGAGCAGTGCTGAAACACTCTTTCTGCAGAAACTGTAACTAGATATTCGGATCGCTAAGGGGCCTTTAGTGAAAAAAGTAATATCTTCAAATACAAAGTACACAGAAGCGTTCTACGAAACTACTTTCTGTTCTGTGCATTCAACTAACAGAGTTGAACCTTACTTTTGATTGAGCAGTTCTGCAACACTCTTTCTGTAGAAACTGCAGGTGGAGATTCAGAGCGCTAAGGAGCCTATAGTGGAAAAAGGTATATATTCTAATAAAAACTACATAGAAGCATTCTGTGAAACTACTTTCTGTTCTTTGCATTCAACTAACAGAGTTGAAGCTTATTTTTCATTGAGCAGTTCTGAAACTCTCTTTCTGTAGAAAATGCAAGTGGACATTTGGAGCGCTAAGGGGCCTGTACTGGAAAAAGTATCTTCTTCAAATAAAAAGTACACAGAAACATTCTGCGTAACTTCTTTCTGTTCTGTGCATTCAACTAATAGATTGGAACCTTACCTTTGAATGAGCCGTTCTGAAACACACTTTCTGTAGAAACTGCAAGTGGACATTTGGTACACTAAGGTTCCTATAGTGGAAAAAGGAATATCTTCAAATAAAAACTACACAGAAGCATTCTGCGAAACTTCTTTGTGTTCTGTGCATTCAACTAAGAGAGTTCAACCTTACTTTTGATTGAGCTGTTCTGAAACACTCTTTCTGTAGAAACTGCAAGTGGATATTCCAAGCGGTAAGGGGCCTATAGTGGAAAAAGGAATATCTTCAAATGAAAACTACACAGAAGCATTCTGCGAAACTACTTTCTGTTCTGTGCATTCAACTAACAGAGTTGAACATTACTTTTGATTGAGCAGTTCTGAAACACTCTTTCTGTAGAAACTGCAAGTGGACATTCAGAGCGCTAAGGGTCCTAAAGTGGAAAAAGGAATACCTTCAAATAAAAACTACACAGAAGCATTCTGCGAAACTACTTTCTGTTCTGTGCATGGAACTGACAGAGTTGAACCTAGCTTCTGATAGAGCAGTTCTGAAACACTCTTTCTGTAGAAACTGCAAGTCGACATTCCGAGCGCTATGGGGTCTACAGTGGAAAAAGGAATAACTTCAAATAAAAACTACACCGAAGTATTCTGCGAAACTTCTTTCTGTTCTGCGCATTCAACTAACAGATCTGAAGCTGACTTTTGATTGAGCAGTTCTGAAAAACTCTTTCTGTAGAAACTGTACCTAGACAATCGGAGATCTAAAGGGCCTATAGTGGAAAAAGGAATATCTTCAAATAAAAACTACACAGAAGCATTCCATGAAACTTCTTTCTGTTCTGTGCATTGAACTCACAGAGTTGAACCTTACTTTTGATTGAGCAGTTCTGAAACACTCTTTCTGTAGAAACTGCAAGTGGACATTCGGAGTGCTAAGAGGCCTATAGTGGAAAAAGGAATATCTTCAAATAAAAATTACAGAGAAGCATTCTGTGAAACTACTTTGTGTTCTTTGCATTCAACTAACAGAGTTGTAGCTTACATTTGATGGAGTAGTACTGAAAACTCTTTCTGTAGAAAATGCAAGTGGACATTCCGAGCGCTATGGGGCGTACACTGGAAAAAGGAACATCTTCAAATAAAAACTGCACAGAAGCATTGTGCGAAACATCTTTCTGTTCTGTTCATTCAACTAACAGAGTTGAACCTTACTTTTGATTGATCAGTTCTGAAACATTCTTTCTGTAGAAACTGCAAGTGGACAATCGGAGCGCTGAGGCGCCTATAGTGGAAAAAGGACTATCTTCAAATAAAAACTACACAAAAGCATTCTGCGAATCTTTTTCTGTTCTGTGCATTTAACTAACAGAGTGGAACCTAACTTTTGATAGAGCAGTTCTGAAACACTCTTTCTGTAGAAAATGCAAGTGGACATTCCACGCGCTAAGGGGCCTACAGTGGAAAAAGGGATAACTTCAACTAAAACTACACCGAAGTATTCTCTGAAACTTCTTTCTGTTCTGTGCATTCAACTAACAGAGTTGAAACTTACTTTTGATTGAGCAGTTCTGAAACACTCTTTTTGTAGAAAGTGCAGGTGGAGATTCGGAGCGCTAAGAGGCCTATAGTGGAAAAAGATATATCTTCTAATAATAACTACACAGAAGCATTCTGTGAAACTGCTTTCTGTTCTTTGCATTCAACTAACAGAGTTGAAGCTTAGTTTAGATTGAGCATTTCTGAAACTCTCTCACTGTAGAAAATGCAAGTGGACATTCAGAGCGTTAAGGGGCCTTTAGTGGAAAAAGTAACTTCTTCAAATAAAAATTACCCAGAAGCATTATGCAAAACTTCTTTCTGTTCTGTGTATTCAACTAATAGAGTTGAACCTTACTTTTGATTGAGCAGTTCTGAAACACTCTTTCTGTAGAAACTGCAAGTGGACATTTGGTGCGCTAAGGGGCCTATAGTGAAAAAAGGAGTATCTTCAAATAAAAACTACACAGAAGCATTCTGTGAAACATCTTTCTGTTCCTTGGATTCAACTAACAGAGTTGAAGCTTACTTTTGATTGAGCAGCTCTGAAACACTCTTTCTGTAGAAAATGCAAGTGGACATTCGGAGCGCTAAGGGGCCTATACTGGAAAAAGGAACATCTTCAAATAAAAACTACACAGAAGCATTCTGCGAAACTACTTTCAGTTCTGTGCATTCAACTAATAGAATTGAACATTACTTTTTATTGAACAGTTCTGAAACACTCTTTCTGTTGAAACTGCAAGTGGACATTCGGTGCACTAAGGGGCCTATAGTGGAAAACGAAATATCTTCAAATAAAAACTACACAGATGCGTTCTGCGAAACTTCTTTCTGGTCTGTGCATTCAACTAACAGAGTTGAACCTTACTTTTGATTGAGCAGTTCTGAAACACTCTTTCTGTAGAAACTGCAGTTGGAGATTCGGAGCGCTAAGAGGCCTATACTTGAAAAATGTATATCTGTTAATAATAACTACACAGAGGCATTCTGTGAAACTACTTTCTGTTTTTTGCATTCAACTAACAGAGTTGAAGCTTACTTTTGATTGAGCTGTTCTGAAACACTCTTTCCATAGATAATGCAAGTATACATTCAGAGCGCTAAGGGGCCTTTACTAGAAAAAGTAACTTCTTCAAATAAAAAGTACACAGAAGAATTCTACGAAACTTCTTTCTGTTCTGTGCATTCAACTCACAGAGTTGAAGCTTACATGTGATTGAGCAGTTCTGAAATACTCTTTCTGTAGAAACCGCAAGTGGACATTCGGAGCGCTGAGGGGCCTATAGTGGAAAAAGGACTATCTTCAAATAAAAACTACACAGAAGTATTCTGCGAATTTTTTTCTGTTCTGTGCATTTGACTAACATAGTTCAACCTAACTTTTTATAGAGTAGTTCCGAAACACTGTTTCTGTAGAAACTGCAAGTGGACATTCCGCGCGCTAAGGGGCCTACTGTGGAAAAAGGAATAACTTCATCTAAAACTACACCGAAGTATTCTGCGAAACTTCTTTCTGTTCTGTGCATTCAACTAGCAGAGTTGAACATTTCTTTTGATTGAGCAGTTCTGAAACACTCTTTCTGTGGAAACTGCAAGTGGTCATTCCGAGCGCTATGGGGCCTACAGTGGAAAAAGGAATAATTTCAAATAAAAACTACACCGAAGTATAATGCGAAACTATGTTCTGTTCTGTGCATTCAACTAAAAGAATTGAAGCTTACTTTTGTTTGAGCAGTTCTGAAAATGTCTTTCTGTAAAAACTGTAGGTAGATATTCGGAGCGCTAAGGATCCTATATCGGAAAAATTAATATCTTCAAATAAAAACTACACAGAAGCATTCTGTGAAACTACTTTCTGTTTTGTGCATTCCACTAACAGAGTTGAAACTTACTTTTGATTGAGCAGTTCTGAAACACTCTTTCTGTAGAAACTGCAGGTGGAGATTCGGAGCGCTAAGAGGCCTAAAGTGGAAAAAGGAATATCTTCAAATAAAAACTACACAGAAGAATTATGTGAAACCACTTACTGTTCTATGCATTCAACTAACAGAGTTGAAGCTTACTTTTGATTGAGCAGTTCTGAAACACTCTTTCTGTAAAAAATGCAAGTGGACATTCTGAGCGCTAAGGGGCCTACACTAGAAAAAGGATCATCTTCAAATAAAAACTGCACAGAAGCATTCTGTGAAACTTCTTTAGGTTCTGTTCATTCAACTAACAGAGTTGAACCTTACTTTTGATTGAGCAGTTGTGAAACACTCTTTCTGTAGAAACTGTATCTAGACATTCAGAGCGCTAAGGGGCCTATAGTGGAAAAAGGAATATCTGCAAATAAAAACTACACAGAAGCATTCTCTGAAATTACTTTGTGTTCTTTGCATAAAACTAACAGAGTTGAAGCTTACTTTTTATTGACCAGTTCTGAAACACTCTTTCTGTAAAAAATGCAAGTGGACATTCGGAGCGCTAAGGGGCATATAATGGAAAAAGGAACATCTTCAAACAAAAACTACACAGAAGCATTCTGCTAAACATCTTTCTGTTCTGTGCATTCAACTAACAGAGTTGAACCTTACTTTGGATTGAGCAGTGCTGAAACACTCTTTCTGCAGAAACTGTAACTAGATATTCGGATCGCTAAGGGGCCTTTAGTGAAAAAAGTAATATCTTCAAATACAAAGTACACAGAAGCGTTCTACGAAACTACTTTCTGTTCTGTGCATTCAACTAACAGAGTTGAACCTTACTTTTGATTGAGCAGTTCTGCAACACTCTTTCTGTAGAAACTGCAGGTGGAGATTCAGAGCGCTAAGGAGCCTATAGTGGAAAAAGGTATATATTCTAATAAAAACTACATAGAAGCATTCTGTGAAACTACTTTCTGTTCTTTGCATTCAACTAACAGAGTTGAAGCTTATTTTTCATTGAGCAGTTCTGAAACTCTCTTTCTGTAGAAAATGCAAGTGGACATTTGGAGCGCTAAGGGGCCTGTACTGGAAAAAGTATCTTCTTCAAATAAAAAGTACACAGAAACATTCTGCGTAACTTCTTTCTGTTCTGTGCATTCAACTAATAGATTGGAACCTTACCTTTGAATGAGCCGTTCTGAAACACACTTTCTGTAGAAACTGCAAGTGGACATTTGGTACACTAAGGTTCCTATAGTGGAAAAAGGAATATCTTCAAATAAAAACTACACAGAAGCATTCTGCGAAACTTCTTTGTGTTCTGTGCATTCAACTAAGAGAGTTCAACCTTACTTTTGATTGAGCTGTTCTGAAACACTCTTTCTGTAGAAACTGCAAGTGGATATTCCGAGCGGTAAGGGGCCTATAGTGGAAAAAGGAATATCTTCAAATGAAAACTACACAGAAGCATTCTGCGAAACTACTTTCTGTTCTGTGCATTCAACTAACAGAGTTGAACATTACTTTTGATTGAGCAGTTCTGAAACACTCTTTCTGTAGAAACTGCAAGTGGACATTCAGAGCGCTAAGGGTCCTAAAGTGGAAAAAGGAATACCTTCAAATAAAAACTACACAGAAGCATTCTGCGAAACTACTTTCTGTTCTGTGCATGGAACTGACAGAGTTGAACCTAACTTCTGATAGAGCAGTTCTGAAACACTCTTTCTGTAGAAACTGCAAGTCGACATTCCGAGCGCTATGGGGTCTACAGTGGAAAAAGGAATAACTTCAAATAAAAACTACACCGAAGTATTCTGCGAAACTTCTTTCTGTTCTGTGCATTCAACTAACAGATCTGAAGCTGACTTTTGATTGAGCAGTTCTGAAAAACTCTTTCTGTAGAAACTGTACCTAGACAATCGGAGATCTAAAGGGCCTATAGTGGAAAAAGGAATATCTTCAAATAAAAACTACACAGAAGCATTCCATGAAACTTCTTTCTGTTCTGTGCATTGAACTCACAGAGTTGAACCTTACTTTTGATTGAGCAGTTCTGAAACACTCTTTCTGTAGAAACTGCAAGTGGACATTCGGAGTGCTAAGAGGCCTATAGTGGAAAAAGGAATATCTTCAAATAAAAATTACAGAGAAGCATTCTGTGAAACTACTTTGTGTTCTTTGCATTCAACTAACAGAGTTGTAGCTTACATTTGATGGAGTAGTACTGAAAACTCTTTCTGTAGAAAATGCAAGTGGACATTCCGAGCGCTATGGGGCGTACACTGGAAAAAGGAACATCTTCAAATAAAAACTGCACAGAAGCATTGTGCGAAACATCTTTCTGTTCTGTTCATTCAACTAACAGAGTTGAACCTTACTTTTGATTGATCAGTTCTGAAACATTCTTTCTGTAGAAACTGCAAGTGGACAATCGGAGCGCTGAGGCGCCTATAGTGGAAAAAGGACTATCTTCAAATAAAAACTACACAAAAGCATTCTGCGAATCTTTTTCTGTTCTGTGCATTTAACTAACAGAGTGGAACCTAACTTTTGATAGAGCAGTTCTGAAACACTCTTTCTGTAGAAAATGCAAGTGGACATTCCACGTGCTAAGGGGCCTACAGTGGAAAAAGGGATAACTTCAACTAAAACTACACCGAAGTATTCTCTGAAACTTCTTTCTGTTCTGTGCATTCAACTAACAGAGTTGAAACTTACTTTTGATTGAGCAGTTCTGAAACACTCTTTTTGTAGAAAGTGCAGGTGGAGATTCGGAGCGCTAAGAGGCCTATAGTGGAAAAAGATATATCTTCTAATAATAACTACACAGAAGCATTCTGTGAAACTGCTTTCTGTTCTTTGCATTCAACTAACAGAGTTGAAGCTTAGTTTAGATTGAGCATTTCTGAAACACTCTCACTGTAGAAAATGCAAGTGGACATTCGGAGCGTTAAGGGGCCTTTAGTGGAAAAAGTAACTTCTTCAAATAAAAATTACCCAGAAGCATTATGCAAAACTTCTTTCTGTTCTGTGTATTCAACTAATAGAGTTGAACCTTACTTTTGATTGAGCAGTTCTGAAACACTCTTTCTGTAGAAACTGCAAGTGGACATTTGGTGCGCTAAGGGGCCTATAGTGAAAAAAGGAGTATCTTCAAATAAAAACTACACAGAAGCATTCTGTGAAACATCTTTCTGTTCCTTGGATTCAACTAACAGAGTTGAAGCTTACTTTTGATTGAGCAGCTCTGAAACACTCTTTCTGTAGAAAATGCAAGTGGACATTCGGAGCGCTAAGGGGCCTATACTGGAAAAAGGAACATCTTCAAATAAAAACTACACAGAAGCATTCTGCGAAACTACTTTCAGTTCTGTGCATTCAACTAATAGAATTGAACATTACTTTTTATTGAACAGTTCTGAAACACTCTTTCTGTTGAAACTGCAAGTGGACATTCGGTGCACTAAGGGGCCTATAGTGGAAAACGAAATATCTTCAAATAAAAACTACACAGATGCGTTCTGCGAAACTTCTTTCTGGTCTGTGCATTCAACTAACAGAGTTGAACCTTACTTTTGATTGAGCAGTTCTGAAACACTCTTTCTGTAGAAACTGCAGTTGGAGATTCGGAGCGCTAAGAGGCCTATACTTGAAAAATGTATATCTGTTAATAATAACTACACAGAGGCATTCTGTGAAACTACTTTCTGTTTTTTGCATTCAACTAACAGAGGTGAAGCTTACTTTTGATTGAGCTGTTCTGAAACACTCTTTCCATAGATAATGCAAGTATACATTCAGAGCGCTAAGGGGCCTTTACTAGAAAAAGTAACTTCTTCAAATAAAAAGTACACAGAAGAATTCTACGAAACTTCTTTCTGTTCTGTGCATTCAACTCA
Organism: Symphalangus syndactylus; assembly: GCF_028878055.3. Lineage (NCBI taxonomy): Eukaryota > Metazoa > Chordata > Mammalia > Primates > Hylobatidae > Symphalangus > Symphalangus syndactylus. The sequence goes on from NC_072440.2 coordinate 51,679,995, forward strand.
CAGAGTTGAAGCTTACATGTGATTGAGCAGTTCTGAAATACTCTTTCTGTAGAAACCGCAAGTGGACATTCGGAGCGCTGAGGGGCCTATAGTGGAAAAAGGACTATCTTCAAATAAAAACTACACAGAAGTATTCTGCGAATTTTTTTCTGTTCTGTGCATTTGACTAACATAGTTCAACCTAACTTTTTATAGAGTAGTTCCGAAACACTGTTTCTGTAGAAACTGCAAGTGGACATTCCGCGCGCTAAGGGGCCTACTGTGGAAAAAGGAATAACTTCATCTAAAACTACACCGAAGTATTCTGCGAAACTTCTTTCTGTTCTGTGCATTCAACTAGCAGAGTTGAACATTTCTTTTGATTGAGCAGTTCTGAAACACTCTTTCTGTGGAAACTGCAAGTGGTCATTCCGAGCGCTATGGGGCCTACAGTCGAAAAAGGAATAATTTCAAATAAAAACTACACCGAAGTATAATGCGAAACTACGTTCTGTTCTGTGCATTCAACTAAAAGAATTGAAGCTTACTTTTGTTTGAGCAGTTCTGAAAATGTCTTTCTGTAAAAACTGCAGGTAGATATTCGGAGCGCTAAGGATCCTATATCGGAAAAATTAATATCTTCAAATAAAAACTACACAGAAGCATTCTGTGAAACTACTTTCTGTTTTGTGCATTCCACTAACAGAGTTGAAACTTACTTTTGATTGAGCAGTTCTGAAACACTCTTTCTGTAGAAACTGCAGGTGGAGATTCGGAGCGCTAAGAGGCCTAAAGTGGAAAAAGGAATATCTTCAAATAAAAACTACACAGAAGAATTATGTGAAACCACTTACTGTTCTATGCATTCAACTAACAGAGTTGAAGCTTACTTTTGATTGAGCAGTTCTGAAACACTCTTTCTGTAAAAAATGCAAGTGGACATTCTGAGCGCTAAGGGGCCTACACTAGAAAAAGGATCATCTTCAAATAAAAACTGCACAGAAGCATTCTGTGAAACTTCTTTAGGTTCTGTTCATTCAACTAACAGAGTTGAACCTTACTTTTGATTGAGCAGTTGTGAAACACTCTTTCTGTAGAAACTGTATCTAGACATTCAGAGCGCTAAGGGGCCTATAGTGGAAAAAGGAATATCTGCAAATAAAAACTACACAGAAGCATTCTCTGAAATTACTTTGTGTTCTTTGCATAAAACTAACAGAGTTGAAGCTTACTTTTTATTGACCAGTTCTGAAACACTCTTTCTGTAAAAAATGCAAGTGGACATTCGGAGTGCTAAGGGGCATATAATGGAAAAAGGAACATCTTCAAACAAAAACTACACAGAAGCATTCTGCTAAACATCTTTCTGTTCTGTGCATTCAACTAACAGAGTTGAACCTTACTTTGGATTGAGCAGTGCTGAAACACTCTTTCTGCAGAAACTGTAACTAGATATTCGGATCGCTAAGGGGCCTTTAGTGAAAAAAGTAATATCTTCAAATACAAAGTACACAGAAGCGTTCTACGAAACTACTTTCTGTTCTGTGCATTCAACTAACAGAGTTGAACCTTACTTTTGATTGAGCAGTTCTGCAACACTCTTTCTGTAGAAACTGCAGGTGGAGATTCAGAGCGCTAAGGAGCCTATAGTGGAAAAAGGTATATATTCTAATAAAAACTACATAGAAGCATTCTGTGAAACTACTTTCTGTTCTTTGCATTCAACTAACAGAGTTGAAGCTTATTTTTCATTGAGCAGTTCTGAAACTCTCTTTCTGTAGAAAATGCAAGTGGACATTTGGAGCGCTAAGGGGCCTGTACTGGAAAAAGTATCTTCTTCAAATAAAAAGTACACAGAAACATTCTGCGTAACTTCTTTCTGTTCTGTGCATTCAACTAATAGATTGGAACCTTACCTTTGAATGAGCCGTTCTGAAACACACTTTCTGTAGAAACTGCAAGTGGACATTTGGTACACTAAGGTTCCTATAGTGGAAAAAGGAATATCTTCAAATAAAAACTACACAGAAGCATTCTGCGAAACTTCTTTGTGTTCTGTGCATTCAACTAAGAGAGTTCAACCTTACTTTTGATTGAGCTGTTCTGAAACACTCTTTCTGTAGAAACTGCAAGTGGATATTCCGAGCGGTAAGGGGCCTATAGTGGAAAAAGGAATATCTTCAAATGAAAACTACACAGAAGCATTCTGCGAAACTACTTTCTGTTCTGTGCATTCAACTAACAGAGTTGAACATTACTTTTGATTGAGCAGTTCTGAAACACTCTTTCTGTAGAAACTGCAAGTGGACATTCAGAGCGCTAAGGGTCCTAAAGTGGAAAAAGGAATACCTTCAAATAAAAACTACACAGAAGCATTCTGCGAAACTACTTTCTGTTCTGTGCATGGAACTGACAGAGTTGAACCTAACTTCTGATAGAGCAGTTCTGAAACACTCTTTCTGTAGAAACTGCAAGTCGACATTCCGAGCGCTATGGGGTCTACAGTGGAAAAAGGAATAACTTCAAATAAAAACTACACCGAAGTATTCTGCGAAACTTCTTTCTGTTCTGTGCATTCAACTAACAGATCTGAAGCTGACTTTTGATTGAGCAGTTCTGAAAAACTCTTTCTGTAGAAACTGTACCTAGACAATCGGAGATCTAAAGGGCCTATAGTGGAAAAAGGAATATCTTCAAATAAAAACTACACAGAAGCATTCCATGAAACTTCTTTCTGTTCTGTGCATTGAACTCACAGAGTTGAACCTTACTTTTGATTGAGCAGTTCTGAAACACTCTTTCTGTAGAAACTGCAAGTGGACATTCGGAGTGCTAAGAGGCCTATAGTGGAAAAAGGAATATCTTCAAATAAAAATTACAGAGAAGCATTCTGTGAAACTACTTTGTGTTCTTTGCATTCAACTAACAGAGTTGTAGCTTACATTTGATGGAGTAGTACTGAAAACTCTTTCTGTAGAAAATGCAAGTGGACATTCCGAGCGCTATGGGGCGTACACTGGAAAAAGGAACATCTTCAAATAAAAACTGCACAGAAGCATTGTGCGAAACATCTTTCTGTTCTGTTCATTCAACTAACAGAGTTGAACCTTACTTTTGATTGATCAGTTCTGAAACATTCTTTCTGTAGAAACTGCAAGTGGACAATCGGAGCGCTGAGGCGCCTATAGTGGAAAAAGGACTATCTTCAAATAAAAACTACACAAAAGCATTCTGCGAATCTTTTTCTGTTCTGTGCATTTAACTAACAGAGTGGAACCTAACTTTTGATAGAGCAGTTCTGAAACACTCTTTCTGTAGAAAATGCAAGTGGACATTCCACGCGCTAAGGGGCCTACAGTGGAAAAAGGGATAACTTCAACTAAAACTACACCGAAGTATTCTCTGAAACTTCTTTCTGTTCTGTGCATTCAACTAACAGAGTTGAAACTTACTTTTGATTGAGCAGTTCTGAAACACTCTTTTTGTAGAAAGTGCAGGTGGAGATTCGGAGCGCTAAGAGGCCTATAGTGGAAAAAGATATATCTTCTAATAATAACTACACAGAAGCATTCTGTGAAACTGCTTTCTGTTCTTTGCATTCAACTAACAGAGTTGAAGCTTAGTTTAGATTGAGCATTTCTGAAACACTCTCACTGTAGAAAATGCAAGTGGACATTCGGAGCGTTAAGGGGCCTTTAGTGGAAAAAGTAACTTCTTCAAATAAAAATTACCCAGAAGCATTATGCAAAACTTCTTTCTGTTCTGTGTATTCAACTAATAGAGTTGAACCTTACTTTTGATTGAGCAGTTCTGAAACACTCTTTCTGTAGAAACTGCAAGTGGACATTTGGTGCGCTAAGGGGCCTATAGTGAAAAAAGGAGTATCTTCAAATAAAAACTACACAGAAGCATTCTGTGAAACATCTTTCTGTTCCTTGGATTCAACTAACAGAGTTGAAGCTTACTTTTGATTGAGCAGCTCTGAAACACTCTTTCTGTAGAAAATGCAAGTGGACATTCGGAGCGCTAAGGGGCCTATACTGGAAAAAGGAACATCTTCAAATAAAAACTACACAGAAGCATTCTGCGAAACTACTTTCAGTTCTGTGCATTCAACTAATAGAATTGAACATTACTTTTTATTGAACAGTTCTGAAACACTCTTTCTGTTGAAACTGCAAGTGGACATTCGGTGCACTAAGGGGCCTATAGTGGAAAACGAAATATCTTCAAATAAAAACTACACAGATGCGTTCTGCGAAACTTCTTTCTGGTCTGTGCATTCAACTAACAGAGTTGAACCTTACTTTTGATTGAGCAGTTCTGAAACACTCTTTCTGTAGAAACTGCAGTTGGAGATTCGGAGCGCTAAGAGGCCTATACTTGAAAAATGTATATCTGTTAATAATAACTACACAGAGGCATTCTGTGAAACTACTTTCTGTTTTTTGCATTCAACTAACAGAGTTGAAGCTTACTTTTGATTGAGCTGTTCTGAAACACTCTTTCTATAGATAATGCAAGTATACATTCAGAGCGCTAAGGGGCCTTTACTAGAAAAAGTAACTTCTTCAAATAAAAAGTACACAGAAGAATTCTACGAAACTTCTTTCTGTTCTGTGCATTCAACTCACAGAGTTGAAGCTTACATGTGATTGAGCAGTTCTGAAATACTCTTTCTGTAGAAACCGCAAGTGGACATTCGGAGCGCTGAGGGGCCTATAGTGGAAAAAGGACTATCTTCAAATAAAAACTACACAGAAGTATTCTGCGAATTTTTTTCTGTTCTGTGCATTTGACTAACATAGTTCAACCTAACTTTTTATAGAGTAGTTCCGAAACACTGTTTCTGTAGAAACTGCAAGTGGACATTCCGCGCGCTAAGGGGCCTACTGTGGAAAAAGGAATAACTTCATCTAAAACTACACCGAAGTATTCTGCGAAACTTCTTTCTGTTCTGTGCATTCAACTAGCAGAGTTGAACATTTCTTTTGATTGAGCAGTTCTGAAACACTCTTTCTGTGGAAACTGCAAGTGGTCATTCCGAGCGCTATGGGGCCTACAGTCGAAAAAGGAATAATTTCAAATAAAAACTACACCGAAGTATAATGCGAAACTACGTTCTGTTCTGTGCATTCAACTAAAAGAATTGAAGCTTACTTTTGTTTGAGCAGTTCTGAAAATGTCTTTCTGTAAAAACTGTAGGTAGATATTCGGAGCGCTAAGGATCCTATATCGGAAAAATTAATATCTTCAAATAAAAACTACACAGAAGCATTCTGTGAAACTACTTTCTGTTTTGTGCATTCCACTAACAGAGTTGAAACTTACTTTTGATTGAGCAGTTCTGAAACACTCTTTCTGTAGAAACTGCAGGTGGAGATTCGGAGCGCTAAGAGGCCTAAAGTGGAAAAAGGAATATCTTCAAATAAAAACTACACAGAAGAATTATGTGAAACCACTTACTGTTCTATGCATTCAACTAACAGAGTTGAAGCTTACTTTTGATTGAGCAGTTCTGAAACACTCTTTCTGTAAAAAATGCAAGTGGACATTCTGAGCGCTAAGGGGCCTACACTAGAAAAAGGATCATCTTCAAATAAAAACTGCACAGAAGCATTCTGTGAAACTTCTTTAGGTTCTGTTCATTCAACTAACAGAGTTGAACCTTACTTTTGATTGAGCAGTTGTGAAACACTCTTTCTGTAGAAACTGTATCTAGACATTCAGAGCGCTAAGGGGCCTATAGTGGAAAAAGGAATATCTGCAAATAAAAACTACACAGAAGCATTCTCTGAAATTACTTTGTGTTCTTTGCATAAAACTAACAGAGTTGAAGCTTACTTTTTATTGACCAGTTCTGAAACACTCTTTCTGTAAAAAATGCAAGTGGACATTCGGAGTGCTAAGGGGCATATAATGGAAAAAGGAACATCTTCAAACAAAAACTACACAGAAGCATTCTGCTAAACATCTTTCTGTTCTGTGCATTCAACTAACAGAGTTGAACCTTACTTTGGATTGAGCAGTGCTGAAACACTCTTTCTGCAGAAACTGTAACTAGATATTCGGATCGCTAAGGGGCCTTTAGTGAAAAAAGTAATATCTTCAAATACAAAGTACACAGAAGCGTTCTACGAAACTACTTTCTGTTCTGTGCATTCAACTAACAGAGTTGAACCTTACTTTTGATTGAGCAGTTCTGCAACACTCTTTCTGTAGAAACTGCAGGTGGAGATTCAGAGCGCTAAGGAGCCTATAGTGGAAAAAGGTATATATTCTAATAAAAACTACATAGAAGCATTCTGTGAAACTACTTTCTGTTCTTTGCATTCAACTAACAGAGTTGAAGCTTATTTTTCATTGAGCAGTTCTGAAACTCTCTTTCTGTAGAAAATGCAAGTGGACATTTGGAGCGCTAAGGGGCCTGTACTGGAAAAAGTATCTTCTTCAAATAAAAAGTACACAGAAACATTCTGCGTAACTTCTTTCTGTTCTGTGCATTCAACTAATAGATTGGAACCTTACCTTTGAATGAGCCGTTCTGAAACACACTTTCTGTAGAAACTGCAAGTGGACATTTGGTACACTAAGGTTCCTATAGTGGAAAAAGGAATATCTTCAAATAAAAACTACACAGAAGCATTCTGCGAAACTTCTTTGTGTTCTGTGCATTCAACTAAGAGAGTTCAACCTTACTTTTGATTGAGCTGTTCTGAAACACTCTTTCTGTAGAAACTGCAAGTGGATATTCCGAGCGGTAAGGGGCCTATAGTGGAAAAAGGAATATCTTCAAATGAAAACTACACAGAAGCATTCTGCGAAACTACTTTCTGTTCTGTGCATTCAACTAACAGAGTTGAACATTACTTTTGATTGAGCAGTTCTGAAACACTCTTTCTGTAGAAACTGCAAGTGGACATTCAGAGCGCTAAGGGTCCTAAAGTGGAAAAAGGAATACCTTCAAATAAAAACTACACAGAAGCATTCTGCGAAACTACTTTCTGTTCTGTGCATGGAACTGACAGAGTTGAACCTAACTTCTGATAGAGCAGTTCTGAAACACTCTTTCTGTAGAAACTGCAAGTCGACATTCCGAGCGCTATGGGGTCTACAGTGGAAAAAGGAATAACTTCAAATAAAAACTACACCGAAGTATTCTGCGAAACTTCTTTCTGTTCTGTGCATTCAACTAACAGATCTGAAGCTGACTTTTGATTGAGCAGTTCTGAAAAACTCTTTCTGTAGAAACTGTACCTAGACAATCGGAGATCTAAAGGGCCTATAGTGGAAAAAGGAATATCTTCAAATAAAAACTACACAGAAGCATTCCATGAAACTTCTTTCTGTTCTGTGCATTGAACTCACAGAGTTGAACCTTACTTTTGATTGAGCAGTTCTGAAACACTCTTTCTGTAGAAACTGCAAGTGGACATTCGGAGTGCTAAGAGGCCTATAGTGGAAAAAGGAATATCTTCAAATAAAAATTACAGAGAAGCATTCTGTGAAACTACTTTGTGTTCTTTGCATTCAACTAACAGAGTTGTAGCTTACATTTGATGGAGTAGTACTGAAAACTCTTTCTGTAGAAAATGCAAGTGGACATTCCGAGCGCTATGGGGCGTACACTGGAAAAAGGAACATCTTCAAATAAAAACTGCACAGAAGCATTGTGCGAAACATCTTTCTGTTCTGTTCATTCAACTAACAGAGTTGAACCTTACTTTTGATTGATCAGTTCTGAAACATTCTTTCTGTAGAAACTGCAAGTGGACAATCGGAGCGCTGAGGCGCCTATAGTGGAAAAAGGACTATCTTCAAATAAAAACTACACAAAAGCATTCTGCGAATCTTTTTCTGTTCTGTGCATTTAACTAACAGAGTGGAACCTAACTTTTGATAGAGCAGTTCTGAAACACTCTTTCTGTAGAAAATGCAAGTGGACATTCCACGCGCTAAGGGGCCTACAGTGGAAAAAGGGATAACTTCAACTAAAACTACACCGAAGTATTCTCTGAAACTTCTTTCTGTTCTGTGCATTCAACTAACAGAGTTGAAACTTACTTTTGATTGAGCAGTTCTGAAACACTCTTTTTGTAGAAAGTGCAGGTGGAGATTCGGAGCGCTAAGAGGCCTATAGTGGAAAAAGATATATCTTCTAATAATAACTACACAGAAGCATTCTGTGAAACTGCTTTCTGTTCTTTGCATTCAACTAACAGAGTTGAAGCTTAGTTTAGATTGAGCATTTCTGAAACACTCTCACTGTAGAAAATGCAAGTGGACATTCGGAGCGTTAAGGGGCCTTTAGTGGAAAAAGTAACTTCTTCAAATAAAAATTACCCAGAAGCATTATGCAAAACTTCTTTCTGTTCTGTGTATTCAACTAATAGAGTTGAACCTTACTTTTGATTGAGCAGTTCTGAAACACTCTTTCTGTAGAAACTGCAAGTGGACATTTGGTGCGCTAAGGGGCCTATAGTGAAAAAAGGAGTATCTTCAAATAAAAACTACACAGAAGCATTCTGTGAAACATCTTTCTGTTCCTTGGATTCAACTAACAGAGTTGAAGCTTACTTTTGATTGAGCAGCTCTGAAACACTCTTTCTGTAGAAAATGCAAGTGGACATTCGGAGCGCTAAGGGGCCTATACTGGAAAAAGGAACATCTTCAAATAAAAACTACACAGAAGCATTCTGCGAAACTACTTTCAGTTCTGTGCATTCAACTAATAGAATTGAACATTACTTTTTATTGAACAGTTCTGAAACACTCTTTCTGTTGAAACTGCAAGTGGACATTCGGTGCACTAAGGGGCCTATAGTGGAAAACGAAATATCTTCAAATAAAAACTACACAGATGCGTTCTGCGAAACTTCTTTCTGGTCTGTGCATTCAACTAACAGAGTTGAACCTTACTTTTGATTGAGCAGTTCTGAAACACTCTTTCTGTAGAAACTGCAGTTGGAGATTCGGAGCGCTAAGAGGCCTATACTTGAAAAATGTATATCTGTTAATAATAACTACACAGAGGCATTCTGTGAAACTACTTTCTGTTTTTTGCATTCAACTAACAGAGTTGAAGCTTACTTTTGATTGAGCTGTTCTGAAACACTCTTTCCATAGATAATGCAAGTATACATTCAGAGCGCTAAGGGGCCTTTACTAGAAAAAGTAACTTCTTCAAATAAAAAGTACACAGAAGAATTCTATGAAACTTCTTTCTGTTCTGTGCATTCAACTCACAGAGTTGAAGCTTACATGTGATTGAGCAGTTCTGAAATACTCTTTCTGTAGAAACCGCAAGTGGACATTCGGAGCGCTGAGGGGCCTATAGTGGAAAAAGGACTATCTTCAAATAAAAACTACACAGAAGTATTCTGCGAATTTTTTTCTGTTCTGTGCATTTGACTAACATAGTTCAACCTAACTTTTTATAGAGTAGTTCCGAAACACTGTTTCTGTAGAAACTGCAAGTGGACATTCCGCGCGCTAAGGGGCCTACTGTGGAAAAAGGAATAACTTCATCTAAAACTACACCGAAGTATTCTGCGAAACTTCTTTCTGTTCTGTGCATTCAACTAGCAGAGTTGAACATTTCTTTTGATTGAGCAGTTCTGAAACACTCTTTCTGTGGAAACTGCAAGTGGTCATTCCGAGCGCTATGGGGCCTACAGTGGAAAAAGGAATAATTTCAAATAAAAACTACACCGAAGTATAATGCGAAACTACGTTCTGTTCTGTGCATTCAACTAAAAGAATTGAAGCTTACTTTTGTTTGAGCAGTTCTGAAAATGTCTTTCTGTAAAAACTGTAGGTAGATATTCGGAGCGCTAAGGATCCTATATCGGAAAAATTAATATCTTCAAATAAAAACTACACAGAAGCATTCTGTGAAACTACTTTCTGTTTTGTGCATTCCACTAACAGAGTTGAAACTTACTTTTGATTGAGCAGTTCTGAAACACTCTTTCTGTAGAAACTGCAGGTGGAGATTCGGAGCGCTAAGAGGCCTAAAGTGGAAAAAGGAATATCTTCAAATAAAAACTACACAGAAGAATTATGTGAAACCACTTACTGTTCTATGCATTCAACTAACAGAGTTGAAGCTTACTTTTGATTGAGCAGTTCTGAAACACTCTTTCTGTAAAAAATGCAAGTGGACATTCTGAGCGCTAAGGGGCCTACACTAGAAAAAGGATCATCTTCAAATAAAAACTGCACAGAAGCATTCTGTGAAACTTCTTTAGGTTCTGTTCATTCAACTAACAGAGTTGAACCTTACTTTTGATTGAGCAGTTGTGAAACACTCTTTCTGTAGAAACTGTATCTAGACATTCAGAGCGCTAAGGGGCCTATAGTGGAAAAAGGAATATCTGCAAATAAAAACTACACAGAAGCATTCTCTGAAATTACTTTGTGTTCTTTGCATAAAACTAACAGAGTTGAAGCTTACTTTTTATTGACCAGTTCTGAAACACTCTTTCTGTAAAAAATGCAAGTGGACATTCGGAGCGCTAAGGGGCATATAATGGAAAAAGGAACATCTTCAAACAAAAACTACACAGAAGCATTCTGCTAAACATCTTTCTGTTCTGTGCATTCAACTAACAGAGTTGAACCTTACTTTGGATTGAGCAGTGCTGAAACACTCTTTCTGCAGAAACTGTAACTAGATATTCGGATCGCTAAGGGGCCTTTAGTGAAAAAAGTAATATCTTCAAATACAAAGTACACAGAAGCGTTCTACGAAACTACTTTCTGTTCTGTGCATTCAACTAACAGAGTTGAACCTTACTTTTGATTGAGCAGTTCTGCAACACTCTTTCTGTAGAAACTGCAGGTGGAGATTCAGAGCGCTAAGGAGCCTATAGTGGAAAAAGGTATATATTCTAATAAAAACTACATAGAAGCATTCTGTGAAACTACTTTCTGTTCTTTGCATTCAACTAACAGAGTTGAAGCTTATTTTTCATTGAGCAGTTCTGAAACTCTCTTTCTGTAGAAAATGCAAGTGGACATTTGGAGCGCTAAGGGGCCTGTACTGGAAAAAGTATCTTCTTCAAATAAAAAGTACACAGAAACATTCTGCGTAACTTCTTTCTGTTCTGTGCATTCAACTAATAGATTGGAACCTTACCTTTGAATGAGCCGTTCTGAAACACACTTTCTGTAGAAACTGCAAGTGGACATTTGGTACACTAAGGTTCCTATAGTGGAAAAAGGAATATCTTCAAATAAAAACTACACAGAAGCATTCTGCGAAACTTCTTTGTGTTCTGTGCATTCAACTAAGAGAGTTCAACCTTACTTTTGATTGAGCTGTTCTGAAACACTCTTTCTGTAGAAACTGCAAGTGGATATTCCGAGCGGTAAGGGGCCTATAGTGGAAAAAGGAATATCTTCAAATGAAAACTACACAGAAGCATTCTGCGAAACTACTTTCTGTTCTGTGCATTCAACTAACAGAGTTGAACATTACTTTTGATTGAGCAGTTCTGAAACACTCTTTCTGTAGAAACTGCAAGTGGACATTCAGAGCGCTAAGGGTCCTAAAGTGGAAAAAGGAATACCTTCAAATAAAAACTACACAGAAGCATTCTGCGAAACTACTTTCTGTTCTGTGCATGGAACTGACAGAGTTGAACCTAACTTCTGATAGAGCAGTTCTGAAACACTCTTTCTGTAGAAACTGCAAGTCGACATTCCGAGCGCTATGGGGTCTACAGTGGAAAAAGGAATAACTTCAAATAAAAACTACACCGAAGTATTCTGCGAAACTTCTTTCTGTTCTGTGCATTCAACTAACAGATCTGAAGCTGACTTTTGATTGAGCAGTTCTGAAAAACTCTTTCTGTAGAAACTGTACCTAGACAATCGGAGATCTAAAGGGCCTATAGTGGAAAAAGGAATATCTTCAAATAAAAACTACACAGAAGCATTCCATGAAACTTCTTTCTGTTCTGTGCATTGAACTCACAGAGTTGAACCTTACTTTTGATTGAGCAGTTCTGAAACACTCTTTCTGTAGAAACTGCAAGTGGACATTCGGAGTGCTAAGAGGCCTATAGTGGAAAAAGGAATATCTTCAAATAAAAATTACAGAGAAGCATTCTGTGAAACTACTTTGTGTTCTTTGCATTCAACTAACAGAGTTGTAGCTTACATTTGATGGAGTAGTACTGAAAACTCTTTCTGTAGAAAATGCAAGTGGACATTCCGAGCGCTATGGGGCGTACACTGGAAAAAGGAACATCTTCAAATAAAAACTGCACAGAAGCATTGTGCGAAACATCTTTCTGTTCTGTTCATTCAACTAACAGAGTTGAACCTTACTTTTGATTGATCAGTTCTGAAACATTCTTTCTGTAGAAACTGCAAGTGGACAATCGGAGCGCTGAGGCGCCTATAGTGGAAAAAGGACTATCTTCAAATAAAAACTACACAAAAGCATTCTGCGAATCTTTTTCTGTTCTGTGCATTTAACTAACAGAGTGGAACCTAACTTTTGATAGAGCAGTTCTGAAACACTCTTTCTGTAGAAAATGCAAGTGGACATTCCACGCGCTAAGGGGCCTACAGTGGAAAAAGGGATAACTTCAACTAAAACTACACCGAAGTATTCTCTGAAACTTCTTTCTGTTCTGTGCATTCAACTAACAGAGTTGAAACTTACTTTTGATTGAGCAGTTCTGAAACACTCTTTTTGTAGAAAGTGCAGGTGGAGATTCGGAGCGCTAAGAGGCCTATAGTGGAAAAAGATATATCTTCTAATAATAACTACACAGAAGCATTCTGTGAAACTGCTTTCTGTTCTTTGCATTCAACTAACAGAGTTGAAGCTTAGTTTAGATTGAGCATTTCTGAAACACTCTCACTGTAGAAAATGCAAGTGGACATTCGGAGCGTTAAGGGGCCTTTAGTGGAAAAAGTAACTTCTTCAAATAAAAATTACCCAGAAGCATTATGCAAAACTTCTTTCTGTTCTGTGTATTCAACTAATAGAGTTGAACCTTACTTTTGATTGAGCAGTTCTGAAACACTCTTTCTGTAGAAACTGCAAGTGGACATTTGGTGCGCTAAGGGGCCTATAGTGAAAAAAGGAGTATCTTCAAATAAAAACTACACAGAAGCATTCTGTGAAACATCTTTCTGTTCCTTGGATTCAACTAACAGAGTTGAAGCTTACTTTTGATTGAGCAGCTCTGAAACACTCTTTCTGTAGAAAATGCAAGTGGACATTCGGAGCGCTAAGGGGCCTATACTGGAAAAAGGAACATCTTCAAATAAAAACTACACAGAAGCATTCTGCGAAACTACTTTCAGTTCTGTGCATTCAACTAATAGAATTGAACATTACTTTTTATTGAACAGTTCTGAAACACTCTTTCTGTTGAAACTGCAAGTGGACATTCGGTGCACTAAGGGGCCTATAGTGGAAAACGAAATATCTTCAAATAAAAACTACACAGATGCGTTCTGCGAAACTTCTTTCTGGTCTGTGCATTCAACTAACAGAGTTGAACCTTACTTTTGATTGAGCAGTTCTGAAACACTCTTTCTGTAGAAACTGCAGTTGGAGATTCGGAGCGCTAAGAGGCCTATACTTGAAAAATGTATATCTGTTAATAATAACTACACAGAGGCATTCTGTGAAACTACTTTCTGTTTTTTGCATTCAACTAACAGAGTTGAAGCTTACTTTTGATTGAGCTGTTCTGAAACACTCTTTCTATAGATAATGCAAGTATACATTCAGAGCGCTAAGGGGCCTTTACTAGAAAAAGTAACTTCTTCAAATAAAAAGTACACAGAAGAATTCTACGAAACTTCTTTCTGTTCTGTGCATTCAACTCACAGAGTTGAAGCTTACATGTGATTGAGCAGTTCTGAAATACTCTTTCTGTAGAAACCGCAAGTGGACATTCGGAGCGCTGAGGGGCCTATAGTGGAAAAAGGACTATCTTCAAATAAAAACTACACAGAAGTATTCTGCGAATTTTTTTCTGTTCTGTGCATTTGACTAACATAGTTCAACCTAACTTTTTATAGAGTAGTTCCGAAACACTGTTTCTGTAGAAACTGCAAGTGGACATTCCGCGCGCTAAGGGGCCTACTGTGGAAAAAGGAATAACTTCATCTAAAACTACACCGAAGTATTCTGCGAAACTTCTTTCTGTTCTGTGCATTCAACTAGCAGAGTTGAACATTTCTTTTGATTGAGCAGTTCTGAAACACTCTTTCTGTGGAAACTGCAAGTGGTCATTCCGAGCGCTATGGGGCCTACAGTGGAAAAAGGAATAATTTCAAATAAAAACTACACCGAAGTATAATGCGAAACTACGTTCTGTTCTGTGCATTCAACTAAAAGAATTGAAGCTTACTTTTGTTTGAGCAGTTCTGAAAATGTCTTTCTGTAAAAACTGTAGGTAGATATTCGGAGCGCTAAGGATCCTATATCGGAAAAATTAATATCTTCAAATAAAAACTACACAGAAGCATTCTGTGAAACTACTTTCTGTTTTGTGCATTCCACTAACAGAGTTGAAACTTACTTTTGATTGAGCAGTTCTGAAACACTCTTTCTGTAGAAACTGCAGGTGGAGATTCGGAGCGCTAAGAGGCCTAAAGTGGAAAAAGGAATATCTTCAAATAAAAACTACACAGAAGAATTATGTGAAACCACTTACTGTTCTATGCATTCAACTAACAGAGTTGAAGCTTACTTTTGATTGAGCAGTTCTGAAACACTCTTTCTGTAAAAAATGCAAGTGGACATTCTGAGCGCTAAGGGGCCTACACTAGAAAAAGGATCATCTTCAAATAAAAACTGCACAGAAGCATTCTGTGAAACTTCTTTAGGTTCTGTTCATTCAACTAACAGAGTTGAACCTTACTTTTGATTGAGCAGTTGTGAAACACTCTTTCTGTAGAAACTGTATCTAGACATTCAGAGCGCTAAGGGGCCTATAGTGGAAAAAGGAATATCTGCAAATAAAAACTACACAGAAGCATTCTCTGAAATTACTTTGTGTTCTTTGCATAAAACTAACAGAGTTGAAGCTTACTTTTTATTGACCAGTTCTGAAACACTCTTTCTGTAAAAAATGCAAGTGGACATTCGGAGCGCTAAGGGGCATATAATGGAAAAAGGAACATCTTCAAACAAAAACTACACAGAAGCATTCTGCTAAACATCTTTCTGTTCTGTGCATTCAACTAACAGAGTTGAACCTTACTTTGGATTGAGCAGTGCTGAAACACTCTTTCTGCAGAAACTGTAACTAGATATTCGGATCGCTAAGGGGCCTTTAGTGAAAAAAGTAATATCTTCAAATACAAAGTACACAGAAGCGTTCTACGAAACTACTTTCTGTTCTGTGCATTCAACTAACAGAGTTGAACCTTACTTTTGATTGAGCAGTTCTGCAACACTCTTTCTGTAGAAACTGCAGGTGGAGATTCAGAGCGCTAAGGAGCCTATAGTGGAAAAAGGTATATATTCTAATAAAAACTACATAGAAGCATTCTGTGAAACTACTTCCTGTTCTTTGCATTCAACTAACAGAGTTGAAGCTTATTTTTCATTGAGCAGTTCTGAAACTCTCTTTCTGTAGAAAATGCAAGTGGACATTTGGAGCGCTAAGGGGCCTGTACTGGAAAAAGTATCTTCTTCAAATAAAAAGTACACAGAAACATTCTGCGTAACTTCTTTCTGTTCTGTGCATTCAACTAATAGATTGGAACCTTACCTTTGAATGAGCCGTTCTGAAACACACTTTCTGTAGAAACTGCAAGTGGACATTTGGTACACTAAGGTTCCTATAGTGGAAAAAGGAATATCTTCAAATAAAAACTACACAGAAGCATTCTGCGAAACTTCTTTGTGTTCTGTGCATTCAACTAAGAGAGTTCAACCTTACTTTTGATTGAGCTGTTCTGAAACACTCTTTCTGTAGAAACTGCAAGTGGATATTCCGAGCGGTAAGGGGCCTATAGTGGAAAAAGGAATATCTTCAAATGAAAACTACACAGAAGCATTCTGCGAAACTACTTTCTGTTCTGTGCATTCAACTAACAGAGTTGAACATTACTTTTGATTGAGCAGTTCTGAAACCCTCTTTCTGTAGAAACTGCAAGTGGACATTCAGAGCGCTAAGGGTCCTAAAGTGGAAAAAGGAATACCTTCAAATAAAAACTACACAGAAGCATTCTGCGAAACTACTTTCTGTTCTGTGCATGGAACTGACAGAGTTGAACCTAACTTCTGATAGAGCAGTTCTGAAACACTCTTTCTGTAGAAACTGCAAGTCGACATTCCGAGCGCTATGGGGTCTACAGTGGAAAAAGGAATAACTTCAAATAAAAACTACACCGAAGTATTCTGCGAAACTTCTTTCTGTTCTGTGCATTCAACTAACAGATCTGAAGCTGACTTTTGATTGAGCAGTTCTGAAAAACTCTTTCTGTAGAAACTGTACCTAGACAATCGGAGATCTAAAGGGCCTATAGTGGAAAAAGGAATATCTTCAAATAAAAACTACACAGAAGCATTCCATGAAACTTCTTTCTGTTCTGTGCATTGAACTCACAGAGTTGAACCTTACTTTTGATTGAGCAGTTCTGAAACACTCTTTCTGTAGAAACTGCAAGTGGACATTCGGAGTGCTAAGAGGCCTATAGTGGAAAAAGGAATATCTTCAAATAAAAATTACAGAGAAGCATTCTGTGAAACTACTTTGTGTTCTTTGCATTCAACTAACAGAGTTGTAGCTTACATTTGATGGAGTAGTACTGAAAACTCTTTCTGTAGAAAATGCAAGTGGACATTCCGAGCGCTATGGGGCGTACACTGGAAAAAGGAACATCTTCAAATAAAAACTGCACAGAAGCATTGTGCGAAACATCTTTCTGTTCTGTTCATTCAACTAACAGAGTTGAACCTTACTTTTGATTGATCAGTTCTGAAACATTCTTTCTGTAGAAACTGCAAGTGGACAATCGGAGCGCTGAGGCGCCTATAGTGGAAAAAGGACTATCTTCAAATAAAAACTACACAAAAGCATTCTGCGAATCTTTTTCTGTTCTGTGCATTTAACTAACAGAGTGGAACCTAACTTTTGATAGAGCAGTTCTGAAACACTCTTTCTGTAGAAAATGCAAGTGGACATTCCACGCGCTAAGGGGCCTACAGTGGAAAAAGGGATAACTTCAACTAAAACTACACCGAAGTATTCTCTGAAACTTCTTTCTGTTCTGTGCATTCAACTAACAGAGTTGAAACTTACTTTTGATTGAGCAGTTCTGAAACACTCTTTTTGTAGAAAGTGCAGGTGGAGATTCGGAGCGCTAAGAGGCCTATAGTGGAAAAAGATATATCTTCTAATAATAACTACACAGAAGCATTCTGTGAAACTGCTTTCTGTTCTTTGCATTCAACTAACAGAGTTGAAGCTTAGTTTAGATTGAGCATTTCTGAAACACTCTCACTGTAGAAAATGCAAGTGGACATTCGGAGCGTTAAGGGGCCTTTAGTGGAAAAAGTAACTTCTTCAAATAAAAATTACCCAGAAGCATTATGCAAAACTTCTTTCTGTTCTGTGTATTCAACTAATAGAGTTGAACCTTACTTTTGATTGAGCAGTTCTGAAACACTCTTTCTGTAGAAACTGCAAGTGGACATTTGGTGCGCTAAGGGGCCTATAGTGAAAAAAGGAGTATCTTCAAATAAAAACTACACAGAAGCATTCTGTGAAACATCTTTCTGTTCCTTGGATTCAACTAACAGAGTTGAAGCTTACTTTTGATTGAGCAGCTCTGAAACACTCTTTCTGTAGAAAATGCAAGTGGACATTCGGAGCGCTAAGGGGCCTATACTGGAAAAAGGAACATCTTCAAATAAAAACTACACAGAAGCATTCTGCGAAACTACTTTCAGTTCTGTGCATTCAACTAATAGAATTGAACATTACTTTTTATTGAACAGTTCTGAAACACTCTTTCTGTTGAAACTGCAAGTGGACATTCGGTGCACTAAGGGGCCTATAGTGGAAAACGAAATATCTTCAAATAAAAACTACACAGATGCGTTCTGCGAAACTTCTTTCTGGTCCGTGCATTCAACTAACAGAGTTGAACCTTACTTTTGATTGAGCAGTTCTGAAACACTCTTTCTGTAGAAACTGCAGTTGGAGATTCGGAGCGCTAAGAGGCCTATACTTGAAAAATGTATATCTGTTAATAATAACTACACAGAGGCATTCTGTGAAACTACTTTCTGTTTTTTGCATTCAACTAACAGAGTTGAAGCTTACTTTTGATTGAGCTGTTCTGAAACACTCTTTCCATAGATAATGCAAGTATACATTCAGAGCGCTAAGGGGCCTTTACTAGAAAAAGTAACTTCTTCAAATAAAAAGTACACAGAAGAATTCTACGAAACTTCTTTCTGTTCTGTGCATTCAACTCACAGAGTTGAAGCTTACATGTGATTGAGCAGTTCTGAAATACTCTTTCTGTAGAAACCGCAAGTGGACATTCGGAGCGCTGAGGGGCCTATAGTGGAAAAAGGACTATCTTCAAATAAAAACTACACAGAAGTATTCTGCGAATTTTTTTCTGTTCTGTGCATTTGACTAACATAGTTCAACCTAACTTTTTATAGAGTAGTTCCGAAACACTGTTTCTGTAGAAACTGCAAGTGGACATTCCGCGCGCTAAGGGGCCTACTGTGGAAAAAGGAATAACTTCATCTAAAACTACACCGAAGTATTCTGCGAAACTTCTTTCTGTTCTGTGCATTCAACTAGCAGAGTTGAACATTTCTTTTGATTGAGCAGTTCTGAAACACTCTTTCTGTGGAAACTGCAAGTGGTCATTCCGAGCGCTATGGGGCCTACAGTGGAAAAAGGAATAATTTCAAATAAAAACTACACCGAAGTATAATGCGAAACTACGTTCTGTTCTGTGCATTCAACTAAAAGAATTGAAGCTTACTTTTGTTTGAGCAGTTCTGAAAATGTCTTTCTGTAAAAACTGTAGGTAGATATTCGGAGCGCTAAGGATCCTATATCGGAAAAATTAATATCTTCAAATAAAAACTACACAGAAGCATTCTGTGAAACTACTTTCTGTTTTGTGCATTCCACTAACAGAGTTGAAACTTACTTTTGATTGAGCAGTTCTGAAACACTCTTTCTGTAGAAACTGCAGGTGGAGATTCGGAGCGCTAAGAGGCCTAAAGTGGAAAAAGGAATATCTTCAAATAAAAACTACACAGAAGAATTATGTGAAACCACTTACTGTTCTATGCATTCAACTAACAGAGTTGAAGCTTACTTTTGATTGAGCAGTTCTGAAACACTCTTTCTGTAAAAAATGCAAGTGGACATTCTGAGCGCTAAGGGGCCTACACTAGGAAAAGGATCATCTTCAAATAAAAACTGCACAGAAGCATTCTGTGAAACTTCTTTAGGTTCTGTTCATTCAACTAACAGAGTTGAACCTTACTTTTGATTGAGCAGTTGTGAAACACTCTTTCTGTAGAAACTGTATCTAGACATTCAGAGCGCTAAGGGGCCTATAGTGGAAAAAGGAATATCTGCAAATAAAAACTACACAGAAGCATTCTCTGAAATTACTTTGTGTTCTTTGCATAAAACTAACAGAGTTGAAGCTTACTTTTTATTGACCAGTTCTGAAACACTCTTTCTGTAAAAAATGCAAGTGGACATTCGGAGCGCTAAGGGGCATATAATGGAAAAAGGAACATCTTCAAACAAAAACTACACAGAAGCATTCTGCTAAACATCTTTCTGTTCTGTGCATTCAACTAACAGAGTTGAACCTTACTTTGGATTGAGCAGTGCTGAAACACTCTTTCTGCAGAAACTGTAACTAGATATTCGGATCGCTAAGGGGCCTTTAGTGAAAAAAGTAATATCTTCAAATACAAAGTACACAGAAGCGTTCTACGAAACTACTTTCTGTTCTGTGCATTCAACTAACAGAGTTGAACCTTACTTTTGATTGAGCAGTTCTGCAACACTCTTTCTGTAGAAACTGCAGGTGGAGATTCAGAGCGCTAAGGAGCCTATAGTGGAAAAAGGTATATATTCTAATAAAAACTACATAGAAGCATTCTGTGAAACTACTTTCTGTTCTTTGCATTCAACTAACAGAGTTGAAGCTTATTTTTCATTGAGCAGTTCTGAAACTCTCTTTCTGTAGAAAATGCAAGTGGACATTTGGAGCGCTAAGGGGCCTGTACTGGAAAAAGTATCTTCTTCAAATAAAAAGTACACAGAAACATTCTGCGTAACTTCTTTCTGTTCTGTGCATTCAACTAATAGATTGGAACCTTACCTTTGAATGAGCCGTTCTGAAACACACTTTCTGTAGAAACTGCAAGTGGACATTTGGTACACTAAGGTTCCTATAGTGGAAAAAGGAATATCTTCAAATAAAAACTACACAGAAGCATTCTGCGAAACTTCTTTGTGTTCTGTGCATTCAACTAAGAGAGTTCAACCTTACTTTTGATTGAGCTGTTCTGAAACACTCTTTCTGTAGAAACTGCAAGTGGATATTCCGAGCGGTAAGGGGCCTATAGTGGAAAAAGGAATATCTTCAAATGAAAACTACACAGAAGCATTCTGCGAAACTACTTTCTGTTCTGTGCATTCAACTAACAGAGTTGAACATTACTTTTGATTGAGCAGTTCTGAAACACTCTTTCTGTAGAAACTGCAAGTGGACATTCAGAGCGCTAAGGGTCCTAAAGTGGAAAAAGGAATACCTTCAAATAAAAACTACACAGAAGCATTCTGCGAAACTACTTTCTGTTCTGTGCATGGAACTGACAGAGTTGAACCTAACTTCTGATAGAGCAGTTCTGAAACACTCTTTCTGTAGAAACTGCAAGTCGACATTCCGAGCGCTATGGGGTCTACAGTGGAAAAAGGAATAACTTCAAATAAAAACTACACCGAAGTATTCTGCGAAACTTCTTTCTGTTCTGTGCATTCAACTAACAGATCTGAAGCTGACTTTTGATTGAGCAGTTCTGAAAAACTCTTTCTGTAGAAACTGTACCTAGACAATCGGAGATCTAAAGGGCCTATAGTGGAAAAAGGAATATCTTCAAATAAAAACTACACAGAAGCATTCCATGAAACTTCTTTCTGTTCTGTGCATTGAACTCACAGAGTTGAACCTTACTTTTGATTGAGCAGTTCTGAAACACTCTTTCTGTAGAAACTGCAAGTGGACATTCGGAGTGCTAAGAGGCCTATAGTGGAAAAAGGAATATCTTCAAATAAAAATTACAGAGAAGCATTCTGTGAAACTACTTTGTGTTCTTTGCATTCAACTAACAGAGTTGTAGCTTACATTTGATGGAGTAGTACTGAAAACTCTTTCTGTAGAAAATGCAAGTGGACATTCCGAGCGCTATGGGGCGTACACTGGAAAAAGGAACATCTTCAAATAAAAACTGCACAGAAGCATTGTGCGAAACATCTTTCTGTTCTGTTCATTCAACTAACAGAGTTGAACCTTACTTTTGATTGATCAGTTCTGAAACATTCTTTCTGTAGAAACTGCAAGTGGACAATCGGAGCGCTGAGGCGCCTATAGTGGAAAAAGGACTATCTTCAAATAAAAACTACACAAAAGCATTCTGCGAATCTTTTTCTGTTCTGTGCATTTAACTAACAGAGTGGAACCTAACTTTTGATAGAGCAGTTCTGAAACACTCTTTCTGTAGAAAATGCAAGTGGACATTCCACGCGCTAAGGGGCCTACAGTGGAAAAAGGGATAACTTCAACTAAAACTACACCGAAGTATTCTCTGAAACTTCTTTCTGTTCTGTGCATTCAACTAACAGAGTTGAAACTTACTTTTGATTGAGCAGTTCTGAAACACTCTTTTTGTAGAAAGTGCAGGTGGAGATTCGGAGCGCTAAGAGGCCTATAGTGGAAAAAGATATATCTTCTAATAATAACTACACAGAAGCATTCTGTGAAACTGCTTTCTGTTCTTTGCATTCAACTAACAGAGTTGAAGCTTAGTTTAGATTGAGCATTTCTGAAACACTCTCACTGTAGAAAATGCAAGTGGACATTCGGAGCGTTAAGGGGCCTTTAGTGGAAAAAGTAACTTCTTCAAATAAAAATTACCCAGAAGCATTATGCAAAACTTCTTTCTGTTCTGTGTATTCAACTAATAGAGTTGAACCTTACTTTTGATTGAGCAGTTCTGAAACACTCTTTCTGTAGAAACTGCAAGTGGACATTTGGTGCGCTAAGGGGCCTATAGTGAAAAAAGGAGTATCTTCAAATAAAAACTACACAGAAGCATTCTGTGAAACATCTTTCTGTTCCTTGGATTCAACTAACAGAGTTGAAGCTTACTTTTGATTGAGCAGCTCTGAAACACTCTTTCTGTAGAAAATGCAAGTGGACATTCGGAGCGCTAAGGGGCCTATACTGGAAAAAGGAACATCTTCAAATAAAAACTACACAGAAGCATTCTGCGAAACTACTTTCAGTTCTGTGCATTCAACTAATAGAATTGAACATTACTTTTTATTGAACAGTTCTGAAACACTCTTTCTGTTGAAACTGCAAGTGGACATTCGGTGCACTAAGGGGCCTATAGTGGAAAACGAAATATCTTCAAATAAAAACTACACAGATGCGTTCTGCGAAACTTCTTTCTGGTCTGTGCATTCAACTAACAGAGTTGAACCTTACTTTTGATTGAGCAGTTCTGAAACACTCTTTCTGTAGAAACTGCAGTTGGAGATTCGGAGCGCTAAGAGGCCTATACTTGAAAAATGTATATCTGTTAATAATAACTACACAGAGGCATTCTGTGAAACTACTTTCTGTTTTTTGCATTCAACTAACAGAGTTGAAGCTTACTTTTGATTGAGCTGTTCTGAAACACTCTTTCCATAGATAATGCAAGTATACATTCAGAGCGCTAAGGGGCCTTTACTAGAAAAAGTAACTTCTTCAAATAAAAAGTACACAGAAGAATTCTACGAAACTTCTTTCTGTTCTGTGCATTCAACTCACAGAGTTGAAGCTTACATGTGATTGAGCAGTTCTGAAATACTCTTTCTGTAGAAACCGCAAGTGGACATTCGGAGCGCTGAGGGGCCTATAGTGGAAAAAGGACTATCTTCAAATAAAAACTACACAGAAGTATTCTGCGAATTTTTTTCTGTTCTGTGCATTTGACTAACATAGTTCAACCTAACTTTTTATAGAGTAGTTCCGAAACACTGTTTCTGTAGAAACTGCAAGTGGACATTCCGCGCGCTAAGGGGCCTACTGTGGAAAAAGGAATAACTTCATCTAAAACTACACCGAAGTATTCTGCGAAACTTCTTTCTGTTCTGTGCATTCAACTAGCAGAGTTGAACATTTCTTTTGATTGAGCAGTTCTGAAACACTCTTTCTGTGGAAACTGCAAGTGGTCATTCCGAGCGCTATGGGGCCTACAGTGGAAAAAGGAATAATTTCAAATAAAAACTACACCGAAGTATAATGCGAAACTACGTTCTGTTCTGTGCATTCAACTAAAAGAATTGAAGCTTACTTTTGTTTGAGCAGTTCTGAAAATGTCTTTCTGTAAAAACTGTAGGTAGATATTCGGAGCGCTAAGGATCCTATATCGGAAAAATTAATATCTTCAAATAAAAACTACACAGAAGCATTCTGTGAAACTACTTTCTGTTTTGTGCATTCCACTAACAGAGTTGAAACTTACTTTTGATTGAGCAGTTCTGAAACACTCTTTCTGTAGAAACTGCAGGTGGAGATTCGGAGCGCTAAGAGGCCTAAAGTGGAAAAAGGAATATCTTCAAATAAAAACTACACAGAAGAATTATGTGAAACCACTTACTGTTCTATGCATTCAACTAACAGAGTTGAAGCTTACTTTTGATTGAGCAGTTCTGAAACACTCTTTCTGTAAAAAATGCAAGTGGACATTCTGAGCGCTAAGGGGCCTACACTAGGAAAAGGATCATCTTCAAATAAAAACTGCACAGAAGCATTCTGTGAAACTTCTTTAGGTTCTGTTCATTCAACTAACAGAGTTGAACCTTACTTTTGATTGAGCAGTTGTGAAACACTCTTTCTGTAGAAACTGTATCTAGACATTCAGAGCGCTAAGGGGCCTATAGTGGAAAAAGGAATATCTGCAAATAAAAACTACACAGAAGCATTCTCTGAAATTACTTTGTGTTCTTTGCATAAAACTAACAGAGTTGAAGCTTAGTTTTTATTGACCAGTTCTGAAACACTCTTTCTGTAAAAAATGCAAGTGGACATTCGGAGCGCTAAGGGGCATATAATGGAAAAAGGAACATCTTCAAACAAAAACTACACAGAAGCATTCTGCTAAACATCTTTCTGTTCTGTGCATTCAACTAACAGAGTTGAACCTTACTTTGGATTGAGCAGTGCTGAAACACTCTTTCTGCAGAAACTGTAACTAGATATTCGGATCGCTAAGGGGCCTTTAGTGAAAAAAGTAATATCTTCAAATACAAAGTACACAGAAGCGTTCTACGAAACTACTTTCTGTTCTGTGCATTCAACTAACAGAGTTGAACCTTACTTTTGATTGAGCAGTTCTGCAACACTCTTTCTGTAGAAACTGCAGGTGGAGATTCAGAGCGCTAAGGAGCCTATAGTGGAAAAAGGTATATATTCTAATAAAAACTACATAGAAGCATTCTGTGAAACTACTTTCTGTTCTTTGCATTCAACTAACAGAGTTGAAGCTTATTTTTCATTGAGCAGTTCTGAAACTCTCTTTCTGTAGAAAATGCAAGTGGACATTTGGAGCGCTAAGGGGCCTGTACTGGAAAAAGTATCTTCTTCAAATAAAAAGTACACAGAAACATTCTGCGTAACTTCTTTCTGTTCTGTGCATTCAACTAATAGATTGGAACCTTACCTTTGAATGAGCCGTTCTGAAACACACTTTCTGTAGAAACTGCAAGTGGACATTTGGTACACTAAGGTTCCTATAGTGGAAAAAGGAATATCTTCAAATAAAAACTACACAGAAGCATTCTGCGAAACTTCTTTGTGTTCTGTGCATTCAACTAAGAGAGTTCAACCTTACTTTTGATTGAGCTGTTCTGAAACACTCTTTCTGTAGAAACTGCAAGTGGATATTCCGAGCGGTAAGGGGCCTATAGTGGAAAAAGGAATATCTTCAAATGAAAACTACACAGAAGCATTCTGCGAAACTACTTTCTGTTCTGTGCATTCAACTAACAGAGTTGAACATTACTTTTGATTGAGCAGTTCTGAAACACTCTTTCTGTAGAAACTGCAAGTGGACATTCAGAGCGCTAAGGGTCCTAAAGTGGAAAAAGGAATACCTTCAAATAAAAACTACACAGAAGCATTCTGCGAAACTACTTTCTGTTCTGTGCATGGAACTGACAGAGTTGAACCTAACTTCTGATAGAGCAGTTCTGAAACACTCTTTCTGTAGAAACTGCAAGTCGACATTCCGAGCGCTATGGGGTCTACAGTGGAAAAAGGAATAACTTCAAATAAAAACTACACCGAAGTATTCTGCGAAACTTCTTTCTGTTCTGTGCATTCAACTAACAGATCTGAAGCTGACTTTTGATTGAGCAGTTCTGAAAAACTCTTTCTGTAGAAACTGTACCTAGACAATCGGAGATCTAAAGGGCCTATAGTGGAAAAAGGAATATCTTCAAATAAAAACTACACAGAAGCATTCCATGAAACTTCTTTCTGTTCTGTGCATTGAACTCACAGAGTTGAACCTTACTTTTGATTGAGCAGTTCTGAAACACTCTTTCTGTAGAAACTGCAAGTGGACATTCGGAGTGCTAAGAGGCCTATAGTGGAAAAAGGAATATCTTCAAATAAAAATTACAGAGAAGCATTCTGTGAAACTACTTTGTGTTCTTTGCATTCAACTAACAGAGTTGTAGCTTACATTTGATGGAGTAGTACTGAAAACTCTTTCTGTAGAAAATGCAAGTGGACATTCCGAGCGCTATGGGGCGTACACTGGAAAAAGGAACATCTTCAAATAAAAACTGCACAGAAGCATTGTGCGAAACATCTTTCTGTTCTGTTCATTCAACTAACAGAGTTGAACCTTACTTTTGATTGATCAGTTCTGAAACATTCTTTCTGTAGAAACTGCAAGTGGACAATCGGAGCGCTGAGGCGCCTATAGTGGAAAAAGGACTATCTTCAAATAAAAACTACACAAAAGCATTCTGCGAATCTTTTTCTGTTCTGTGCATTTAACTAACAGAGTGGAACCTAACTTTTGATAGAGCAGTTCTGAAACACTCTTTCTGTAGAAAATGCAAGTGGACATTCCACGCGCTAAGGGGCCTACAGTGGAAAAAGGGATAACTTCAACTAAAACTACACCGAAGTATTCTCTGAAACTTCTTTCTGTTCTGTGCATTCAACTAACAGAGTTGAAACTTACTTTTGATTGAGCAGTTCTGAAACACTCTTTTTGTAGAAAGTGCAGGTGGAGATTCGGAGCGCTAAGAGGCCTATAGTGGAAAAAGATATATCTTCTAATAATAACTACACAGAAGCATTCTGTGAAACTGCTTTCTGTTCTTTGCATTCAACTAACAGAGTTGAAGCTTAGTTTAGATTGAGCATTTCTGAAACACTCTCACTGTAGAAAATGCAAGTGGACATTCGGAGCGTTAAGGGGCCTTTAGTGGAAAAAGTAACTTCTTCAAATAAAAATTACCCAGAAGCATTATGCAAAACTTCTTTCTGTTCTGTGTATTCAACTAATAGAGTTGAACCTTACTTTTGATTGAGCAGTTCTGAAACACTCTTTCTGTAGAAACTGCAAGTGGACATTTGGTGCGCTAAGGGGCCTATAGTGAAAAAAGGAGTATCTTCAAATAAAAACTACACAGAAGCATTCTGTGAAACATCTTTCTGTTCCTTGGATTCAACTAACAGAGTTGAAGCTTACTTTTGATTGAGCAGCTCTGAAACACTCTTTCTGTAGAAAATGCAAGTGGACATTCGGAGCGCTAAGGGGCCTATACTGGAAAAAGGAACATCTTCAAATAAAAACTACACAGAAGCATTCTGCGAAACTACTTTCAGTTCTGTGCATTCAACTAATAGAATTGAACATTACTTTTTATTGAACAGTTCTGAAACACTCTTTCTGTTGAAACTGCAAGTGGACATTCGGTGCACTAAGGGGCCTATAGTGGAAAACGAAATATCTTCAAATAAAAACTACACAGATGCGTTCTGCGAAACTTCTTTCTGGTCTGTGCATTCAACTAACAGAGTTGAACCTTACTTTTGATTGAGCAGTTCTGAAACACTCTTTCTGTAGAAACTGCAGTTGGAGATTCGGAGCGCTAAGAGGCCTATACTTGAAAAATGTATATCTGTTAATAATAACTACACAGAGGCATTCTGTGAAACTACTTTCTGTTTTTTGCATTCAACTAACAGAGTTGAAGCTTACTTTTGATTGAGCTGTTCTGAAACACTCTTTCCATAGATAATGCAAGTATACATTCAGAGCGCTAAGGGGCCTTTACTAGAAAAAGTAACTTCTTCAAATAAAAAGTACACAGAAGAATTCTACGAAACTTCTTTCTGTTCTGTGCATTCAACTCACAGAGTTGAAGCTTACATGTGATTGAGCAGTTCTGAAATACTCTTTCTGTAGAAACCGCAAGTGGACATTCGGAGCGCTGAGGGGCCTATAGTGGAAAAAGGACTATCTTCAAATAAAAACTACACAGAAGTATTCTGCGAATTTTTTTCTGTTCTGTGCATTTGACTAACATAGTTCAACCTAACTTTTTATAGAGTAGTTCCGAAACACTGTTTCTGTAGAAACTGCAAGTGGACATTCCGCGCGCTAAGGGGCCTACTGTGGAAAAAGGAATAACTTCATCTAAAACTACACCGAAGTATTCTGCGAAACTTCTTTCTGTTCTGTGCATTCAACTAGCAGAGTTGAACATTTCTTTTGATTGAGCAGTTCTGAAACACTCTTTCTGTGGAAACTGCAAGTGGTCATTCCGAGCGCTATGGGGCCTACAGTGGAAAAAGGAATAATTTCAAATAAAAACTACACCGAAGTATAATGCGAAACTACGTTCTGTTCTGTGCATTCAACTAAAAGAATTGAAGCTTACTTTTGTTTGAGCAGTTCTGAAAATGTCTTTCTGTAAAAACTGTAGGTAGATATTCGGAGCGCTAAGGATCCTATATCGGAAAAATTAATATCTTCAAATAAAAACTACACAGAAGCATTCTGTGAAACTACTTTCTGTTTTGTGCATTCCACTAACAGAGTTGAAACTTACTTTTGATTGAGCAGTTCTGAAACACTCTTTCTGTAGAAACTGCAGGTGGAGATTCGGAGCGCTAAGAGGCCTAAAGTGGAAAAAGGAATATCTTCAAATAAAAACTACACAGAAGAATTATGTGAAACCACTTACTGTTCTATGCATTCAACTAACAGAGTTGAAGCTTACTTTTGATTGAGCAGTTCTGAAACACTCTTTCTGTAAAAAATGCAAGTGGACATTCTGAGCGCTAAGGGGCCTACACTAGGAAAAGGATCATCTTCAAATAAAAACTGCACAGAAGCATTCTGTGAAACTTCTTTAGGTTCTGTTCATTCAACTAACAGAGTTGAACCTTACTTTTGATTGAGCAGTTGTGAAACACTCTTTCTGTAGAAACTGTATCTAGACATTCAGAGCGCTAAGGGGCCTATAGTGGAAAAAGGAATATCTGCAAATAAAAACTACACAGAAGCATTCTCTGAAATTACTTTGTGTTCTTTGCATAAAACTAACAGAGTTGAAGCTTAGTTTTTATTGACCAGTTCTGAAACACTCTTTCTGTAAAAAATGCAAGTGGACATTCGGAGCGCTAAGGGGCATATAATGGAAAAAGGAACATCTTCAAACAAAAACTACACAGAAGCATTCTGCTAAACATCTTTCTGTTCTGTGCATTCAACTAACAGAGTTGAACCTTACTTTGGATTGAGCAGTGCTGAAACACTCTTTCTGCAGAAACTGTAACTAGATATTCGGATCGCTAAGGGGCCTTTAGTGAAAAAAGTAATATCTTCAAATACAAAGTACACAGAAGCGTTCTACGAAACTACTTTCTGTTCTGTGCATTCAACTAACAGAGTTGAACCTTACTTTTGATTGAGCAGTTCTGCAACACTCTTTCTGTAGAAACTGCAGGTGGAGATTCAGAGCGCTAAGGAGCCTATAGTGGAAAAAGGTATATATTCTAATAAAAACTACATAGAAGCATTCTGTGAAACTACTTTCTGTTCTTTGCATTCAACTAACAGAGTTGAAGCTTATTTTTCATTGAGCAGTTCTGAAACTCTCTTTCTGTAGAAAATGCAAGTGGACATTTGGAGCGCTAAGGGGCCTGTACTGGAAAAAGTATCTTCTTCAAATAAAAAGTACACAGAAACATTCTGCGTAACTTCTTTCTGTTCTGTGCATTCAACTAATAGATTGGAACCTTACCTTTGAATGAGCCGTTCTGAAACACACTTTCTGTAGAAACTGCAAGTGGACATTTGGTACACTAAGGTTCCTATAGTGGAAAAAGGAATATCTTCAAATAAAAACTACACAGAAGCATTCTGCGAAACTTCTTTGTGTTCTGTGCATTCAACTAAGAGAGTTCAACCTTACTTTTGATTGAGCTGTTCTGAAACACTCTTTCTGTAGAAACTGCAAGTGGATATTCCGAGCGGTAAGGGGCCTATAGTGGAAAAAGGAATATCTTCAAATGAAAACTACACAGAAGCATTCTGCGAAACTACTTTCTGTTCTGTGCATTCAACTAACAGAGTTGAACATTACTTTTGATTGAGCAGTTCTGAAACCCTCTTTCTGTAGAAACTGCAAGTGGACATTCAGAGCGCTAAGGGTCCTAAAGTGGAAAAAGGAATACCTTCAAATAAAAACTACACAGAAGCATTCTGCGAAACTACTTTCTGTTCTGTGCATGGAACTGACAGAGTTGAACCTAACTTCTGATAGAGCAGTTCTGAAACACTCTTTCTGTAGAAACTGCAAGTCGACATTCCGAGCGCTATGGGGTCTACAGTGGAAAAAGGAATAACTTCAAATAAAAACTACACCGAAGTATTCTGCGAAACTTCTTTCTGTTCTGTGCATTCAACTAACAGATCTGAAGCTGACTTTTGATTGAGCAGTTCTGAAAAACTCTTTCTGTAGAAACTGTACCTAGACAATCGGAGATCTAAAGGGCCTATAGTGGAAAAAGGAATATCTTCAAATAAAAACTACACAGAAGCATTCCATGAAACTTCTTTCTGTTCTGTGCATTGAACTCACAGAGTTGAACCTTACTTTTGATTGAGCAGTTCTGAAACACTCTTTCTGTAGAAACTGCAAGTGGACATTCGGAGTGCTAAGAGGCCTATAGTGGAAAAAGGAATATCTTCAAATAAAAATTACAGAGAAGCATTCTGTGAAACTACTTTGTGTTCTTTGCATTCAACTAACAGAGTTGTAGCTTACATTTGATGGAGTAGTACTGAAAACTCTTTCTGTAGAAAATGCAAGTGGACATTCCGAGCGCTATGGGGCGTACACTGGAAAAAGGAACATCTTCAAATAAAAACTGCACAGAAGCATTGTGCGAAACATCTTTCTGTTCTGTTCATTCAACTAACAGAGTTGAACCTTACTTTTGATTGATCAGTTCTGAAACATTCTTTCTGTAGAAACTGCAAGTGGACAATCGGAGCGCTGAGGCGCCTATAGTGGAAAAAGGACTATCTTCAAATAAAAACTACACAAAAGCATTCTGCGAATCTTTTTCTGTTCTGTGCATTTAACTAACAGAGTGGAACCTAACTTTTGATAGAGCAGTTCTGAAACACTCTTTCTGTAGAAAATGCAAGTGGACATTCCACGCGCTAAGGGGCCTACAGTGGAAAAAGGGATAACTTCAACTAAAACTACACCGAAGTATTCTCTGAAACTTCTTTCTGTTCTGTGCATTCAACTAACAGAGTTGAAACTTACTTTTGATTGAGCAGTTCTGAAACACTCTTTTTGTAGAAAGTGCAGGTGGAGATTCGGAGCGCTAAGAGGCCTATAGTGGAAAAAGATATATCTTCTAATAATAACTACACAGAAGCATTCTGTGAAACTGCTTTCTGTTCTTTGCATTCAACTAACAGAGTTGAAGCTTAGTTTAGATTGAGCATTTCTGAAACACTCTCACTGTAGAAAATGCAAGTGGACATTCGGAGCGTTAAGGGGCCTTTAGTGGAAAAAGTAACTTCTTCAAATAAAAATTACCCAGAAGCATTATGCAAAACTTCTTTCTGTTCTGTGTATTCAACTAATAGAGTTGAACCTTACTTTTGATTGAGCAGTTCTGAAACACTCTTTCTGTAGAAACTGCAAGTGGACATTTGGTGCGCTAAGGGGCCTATAGTGAAAAAAGGAGTATCTTCAAATAAAAACTACACAGAAGCATTCTGTGAAACATCTTTCTGTTCCTTGGATTCAACTAACAGAGTTGAAGCTTACTTTTGATTGAGCAGCTCTGAAACACTCTTTCTGTAGAAAATGCAAGTGGACATTCGGAGCGCTAAGGGGCCTATACTGGAAAAAGGAACATCTTCAAATAAAAACTACACAGAAGCATTCTGCGAAACTACTTTCAGTTCTGTGCATTCAACTAATAGAATTGAACATTACTTTTTATTGAACAGTTCTGAAACACTCTTTCTGTTGAAACTGCAAGTGGACATTCGGTGCACTAAGGGGCCTATAGTGGAAAACGAAATATCTTCAAATAAAAACTACACAGATGCGTTCTGCGAAACTTCTTTCTGGTCTGTGCATTCAACTAACAGAGTTGAACCTTACTTTTGATTGAGCAGTTCTGAAACACTCTTTCTGTAGAAACTGCAGTTGGAGATTCGGAGCGCTAAGAGGCCTATACTTGAAAAATGTATATCTGTTAATAATAACTACACAGAGGCATTCTGTGAAACTACTTTCTGTTTTTTGCATTCAACTAACAGAGTTGAAGCTTACTTTTGATTGAGCTGTTCTGAAACACTCTTTCCATAGATAATGCAAGTATACATTCAGAGCGCTAAGGGGCCTTTACTAGAAAAAGTAACTTCTTCAAATAAAAAGTACACAGAAGAATTCTACGAAACTTCTTTCTGTTCTGTGCATTCAACTCACAGAGTTGAAGCTTACATGTGATTGAGCAGTTCTGAAATACTCTTTCTGTAGAAACCGCAAGTGGACATTCGGAGCGCTGAGGGGCCTATAGTGGAAAAAGGACTATCTTCAAATAAAAACTACACAGAAGTATTCTGCGAATTTTTTTCTGTTCTGTGCATTTGACTAACATAGTTCAACCTAACTTTTTATAGAGTAGTTCCGAAACACTGTTTCTGTAGAAACTGCAAGTGGACATTCCGCGCGCTAAGGGGCCTACTGTGGAAAAAGGAATAACTTCATCTAAAACTACACCGAAGTATTCTGCGAAACTTCTTTCTGTTCTGTGCATTCAACTAGCAGAGTTGAACATTTCTTTTGATTGAGCAGTTCTGAAACACTCTTTCTGTGGAAACTGCAAGTGGTCATTCCGAGCGCTATGGGGCCTACAGTGGAAAAAGGAATAATTTCAAATAAAAACTACACCGAAGTATAATGCGAAACTACGTTCTGTTCTGTGCATTCAACTAAAAGAATTGAAGCTTACTTTTGTTTGAGCAGTTCTGAAAATGTCTTTCTGTAAAAACTGTAGGTAGATATTCGGAGCGCTAAGGATCCTATATCGGAAAAATTAATATCTTCAAATAAAAACTACACAGAAGCATTCTGTGAAACTACTTTCTGTTTTGTGCATTCCACTAACAGAGTTGAAACTTACTTTTGATTGAGCAGTTCTGAAACACTCTTTCTGTAGAAACTGCAGGTGGAGATTCGGAGCGCTAAGAGGCCTAAAGTGGAAAAAGGAATATCTTCAAATAAAAACTACACAGAAGAATTATGTGAAACCACTTACTGTTCTATGCATTCAACTAACAGAGTTGAAGCTTACTTTTGATTGAGCAGTTCTGAAACACTCTTTCTGTAAAAAATGCAAGTGGACATTCTGAGCGCTAAGGGGCCTACACTAGAAAAAGGATCATCTTCAAATAAAAACTGCACAGAAGCATTCTGTGAAACTTCTTTAGGTTCTGTTCATTCAACTAACAGAGTTGAACCTTACTTTTGATTGAGCAGTTGTGAAACACTCTTTCTGTAGAAACTGTATCTAGACATTCAGAGCGCTAAGGGGCCTATAGTGGAAAAAGGAATATCTGCAAATAAAAACTACACAGAAGCATTCTCTGAAATTACTTTGTGTTCTTTGCATAAAACTAACAGAGTTGAAGCTTACTTTTTATTGACCAGTTCTGAAACACTCTTTCTGTAAAAAATGCAAGTGGACATTCGGAGCGCTAAGGGGCATATAATGGAAAAAGGAACATCTTCAAACAAAAACTACACAGAAGCATTCTGCTAAACATCTTTCTGTTCTGTGCATTCAACTAACAGAGTTGAACCTTACTTTGGATTGAGCAGTGCTGAAACACTCTTTCTGCAGAAACTGTAACTAGATATTCGGATCGCTAAGGGGCCTTTAGTGAAAAAAGTAATATCTTCAAATACAAAGTACACAGAAGCGTTCTACGAAACTACTTTCTGTTCTGTGCATTCAACTAACAGAGTTGAACCTTACTTTTGATTGAGCAGTTCTGCAACACTCTTTCTGTAGAAACTGCAGGTGGAGATTCAGAGCGCTAAGGAGCCTATAGTGGAAAAAGGTATATATTCTAATAAAAACTACATAGAAGCATTCTGTGAAACTACTTTCTGTTCTTTGCATTCAACTAACAGAGTTGAAGCTTATTTTTCATTGAGCAGTTCTGAAACTCTCTTTCTGTAGAAAATGCAAGTGGACATTTGGAGCGCTAAGGGGCCTGTACTGGAAAAAGTATCTTCTTCAAATAAAAAGTACACAGAAACATTCTGCGTAACTTCTTTCTGTTCTGTGCATTCAACTAATAGATTGGAACCTTACCTTTGAATGAGCCGTTCTGAAACACACTTTCTGTAGAAACTGCAAGTGGACATTTGGTACACTAAGGTTCCTATAGTGGAAAAAGGAATATCTTCAAATAAAAACTACACAGAAGCATTCTGCGAAACTTCTTTGTGTTCTGTGCATTCAACTAAGAGAGTTCAACCTTACTTTTGATTGAGCTGTTCTGAAACACTCTTTCTGTAGAAACTGCAAGTGGATATTCCGAGCGGTAAGGGGCCTATAGTGGAAAAAGGAATATCTTCAAATGAAAACTACACAGAAGCATTCTGCGAAACTACTTTCTGTTCTGTGCATTCAACTAACAGAGTTGAACATTACTTTTGATTGAGCAGTTCTGAAACCCTCTTTCTGTAGAAACTGCAAGTGGACATTCAGAGCGCTAAGGGTCCTAAAGTGGAAAAAGGAATACCTTCAAATAAAAACTACACAGAAGCATTCTGCGAAACTACTTTCTGTTCTGTGCATGGAACTGACAGAGTTGAACCTAACTTCTGATAGAGCAGTTCTGAAACACTCTTTCTGTAGAAACTGCAAGTCGACATTCCGAGCGCTATGGGGTCTACAGTGGAAAAAGGAATAACTTCAAATAAAAACTACACCGAAGTATTCTGCGAAACTTCTTTCTGTTCTGTGCATTCAACTAACAGATCTGAAGCTGACTTTTGATTGAGCAGTTCTGAAAAACTCTTTCTGTAGAAACTGTACCTAGACAATCGGAGATCTAAAGGGCCTATAGTGGAAAAAGGAATATCTTCAAATAAAAACTACACAGAAGCATTCCATGAAACTTCTTTCTGTTCTGTGCATTGAACTCACAGAGTTGAACCTTACTTTTGATTGAGCAGTTCTGAAACACTCTTTCTGTAGAAACTGCAAGTGGACATTCGGAGTGCTAAGAGGCCTATAGTGGAAAAAGGAATATCTTCAAATAAAAATTACAGAGAAGCATTCTGTGAAACTACTTTGTGTTCTTTGCATTCAACTAACAGAGTTGTAGCTTACATTTGATGGAGTAGTACTGAAAACTCTTTCTGTAGAAAATGCAAGTGGACATTCCGAGCGCTATGGGGCGTACACTGGAAAAAGGAACATCTTCAAATAAAAACTGCACAGAAGCATTGTGCGAAACATCTTTCTGTTCTGTTCATTCAACTAACAGAGTTGAACCTTACTTTTGATTGATCAGTTCTGAAACATTCTTTCTGTAGAAACTGCAAGTGGACAATCGGAGCGCTGAGGCGCCTATAGTGGAAAAAGGACTATCTTCAAATAAAAACTACACAAAAGCATTCTGCGAATCTTTTTCTGTTCTGTGCATTTAACTAACAGAGTGGAACCTAACTTTTGATAGAGCAGTTCTGAAACACTCTTTCTGTAGAAAATGCAAGTGGACATTCCACGCGCTAAGGGGCCTACAGTGGAAAAAGGGATAACTTCAACTAAAACTACACCGAAGTATTCTCTGAAACTTCTTTCTGTTCTGTGCATTCAACTAACAGAGTTGAAACTTACTTTTGATTGAGCAGTTCTGAAACACTCTTTTTGTAGAAAGTGCAGGTGGAGATTCGGAGCGCTAAGAGGCCTATAGTGGAAAAAGATATATCTTCTAATAATAACTACACAGAAGCATTCTGTGAAACTGCTTTCTGTTCTTTGCATTCAACTAACAGAGTTGAAGCTTAGTTTAGATTGAGCATTTCTGAAACACTCTCACTGTAGAAAATGCAAGTGGACATTCGGAGCGTTAAGGGGCCTTTAGTGGAAAAAGTAACTTCTTCAAATAAAAATTACCCAGAAGCATTATGCAAAACTTCTTTCTGTTCTGTGTATTCAACTAATAGAGTTGAACCTTACTTTTGATTGAGCAGTTCTGAAACACTCTTTCTGTAGAAACTGCAAGTGGACATTTGGTGCGCTAAGGGGCCTATAGTGAAAAAAGGAGTATCTTCAAATAAAAACTACACAGAAGCATTCTGTGAAACATCTTTCTGTTCCTTGGATTCAACTAACAGAGTTGAAGCTTACTTTTGATTGAGCAGCTCTGAAACACTCTTTCTGTAGAAAATGCAAGTGGACATTCGGAGCGCTAAGGGGCCTATACTGGAAAAAGGAACATCTTCAAATAAAAACTACACAGAAGCATTCTGCGAAACTACTTTCAGTTCTGTGCATTCAACTAATAGAATTGAACATTACTTTTTATTGAACAGTTCTGAAACACTCTTTCTGTTGAAACTGCAAGTGGACATTCGGTGCACTAAGGGGCCTATAGTGGAAAACGAAATATCTTCAAATAAAAACTACACAGATGCGTTCTGCGAAACTTCTTTCTGGTCTGTGCATTCAACTAACAGAGTTGAACCTTACTTTTGATTGAGCAGTTCTGAAACACTCTTTCTGTAGAAACTGCAGTTGGAGATTCGGAGCGCTAAGAGGCCTATACTTGAAAAATGTATATCTGTTAATAATAACTACACAGAGGCATTCTGTGAAACTACTTTCTGTTTTTTGCATTCAACTAACAGAGTTGAAGCTTACTTTTGATTGAGCTGTTCTGAAACACTCTTTCCATAGATAATGCAAGTATACATTCAGAGCGCTAAGGGGCCTTTACTAGAAAAAGTAACTTCTTCAAATAAAAAGTACACAGAAGAATTCTACGAAACTTCTTTCTGTTCTGTGCATTCAACTCACAGAGTTGAAGCTTACATGTGATTGAGCAGTTCTGAAATACTCTTTCTGTAGAAACCGCAAGTGGACATTCGGAGCGCTGAGGGGCCTATAGTGGAAAAAGGACTATCTTCAAATAAAAACTACACAGAAGTATTCTGCGAATTTTTTTCTGTTCTGTGCATTTGACTAACATAGTTCAACCTAACTTTTTATAGAGTAGTTCCGAAACACTGTTTCTGTAGAAACTGCAAGTGGACATTCCGCGCGCTAAGGGGCCTACTGTGGAAAAAGGAATAACTTCATCTAAAACTACACCGAAGTATTCTGCGAAACTTCTTTCTGTTCTGTGCATTCAACTAGCAGAGTTGAACATTTCTTTTGATTGAGCAGTTCTGAAACACTCTTTCTGTGGAAACTGCAAGTGGTCATTCCGAGCGCTATGGGGCCTACAGTGGAAAAAGGAATAATTTCAAATAAAAACTACACCGAAGTATAATGCGAAACTACGTTCTGTTCTGTGCATTCAACTAAAAGAATTGAAGCTTACTTTTGTTTGAGCAGTTCTGAAAATGTCTTTCTGTAAAAACTGTAGGTAGATATTCGGAGCGCTAAGGATCCTATATCGGAAAAATTAATATCTTCAAATAAAAACTACACAGAAGCATTCTGTGAAACTACTTTCTGTTTTGTGCATTCCACTAACAGAGTTGAAACTTACTTTTGATTGAGCAGTTCTGAAACACTCTTTCTGTAGAAACTGCAGGTGGAGATTCGGAGCGCTAAGAGGCCTAAAGTGGAAAAAGGAATATCTTCAAATAAAAACTACACAGAAGAATTATGTGAAACCACTTACTGTTCTATGCATTCAACTAACAGAGTTGAAGCTTACTTTTGATTGAGCAGTTCTGAAACACTCTTTCTGTAAAAAATGCAAGTGGACATTCTGAGCGCTAAGGGGCCTACACTAGGAAAAGGATCATCTTCAAATAAAAACTGCACAGAAGCATTCTGTGAAACTTCTTTAGGTTCTGTTCATTCAACTAACAGAGTTGAACCTTACTTTTGATTGAGCAGTTGTGAAACACTCTTTCTGTAGAAACTGTATCTAGACATTCAGAGCGCTAAGGGGCCTATAGTGGAAAAAGGAATATCTGCAAATAAAAACTACACAGAAGCATTCTCTGAAATTACTTTGTGTTCTTTGCATAAAACTAACAGAGTTGAAGCTTACTTTTTATTGACCAGTTCTGAAACACTCTTTCTGTAAAAAATGCAAGTGGACATTCGGAGCGCTAAGGGGCATATAATGGAAAAAGGAACATCTTCAAACAAAAACTACACAGAAGCATTCTGCTAAACATCTTTCTGTTCTGTGCATTCAACTAACAGAGTTGAACCTTACTTTGGATTGAGCAGTGCTGAAACACTCTTTCTGCAGAAACTGTAACTAGATATTCGGATCGCTAAGGGGCCTTTAGTGAAAAAAGTAATATCTTCAAATACAAAGTACACAGAAGCGTTCTACGAAACTACTTTCTGTTCTGTGCATTCAACTAACATAGTTGAACCTTACTTTTGATTGAGCAGTTCTGCAACACTCT
Organism: Symphalangus syndactylus; assembly: GCF_028878055.3. NCBI lineage: Eukaryota > Metazoa > Chordata > Mammalia > Primates > Hylobatidae > Symphalangus > Symphalangus syndactylus. Next base: position 51,718,472 of record NC_072440.2, read on the forward strand.
TTCTGTAGAAACTGCAGGTGGAGATTCAGAGCGCTAAGGAGCCTATAGTGGAAAAAGGTATATATTCTAATAAAAACTACATAGAAGCATTCTGTGAAACTACTTTCTGTTCTTTGCATTCAACTAACAGAGTTGAAGCTTATTTTTCATTGAGCAGTTCTGAAACTCTCTTTCTGTAGAAAATGCAAGTGGACATTTGGAGCGCTAAGGGGCCTGTACTGGAAAAAGTATCTTCTTCAAATAAAAAGTACACAGAAACATTCTGCGTAACTTCTTTCTGTTCTGTGCATTCAACTAATAGATTGGAACCTTACCTTTGAATGAGCCGTTCTGAAACACACTTTCTGTAGAAACTGCAAGTGGACATTTGGTACACTAAGGTTCCTATAGTGGAAAAAGGAATATCTTCAAATAAAAACTACACAGAAGCATTCTGCGAAACTTCTTTGTGTTCTGTGCATTCAACTAAGAGAGTTCAACCTTACTTTTGATTGAGCTGTTCTGAAACACTCTTTCTGTAGAAACTGCAAGTGGATATTCCGAGCGGTAAGGGGCCTATAGTGGAAAAAGGAATATCTTCAAATGAAAACTACACAGAAGCATTCTGCGAAACTACTTTCTGTTCTGTGCATTCAACTAACAGAGTTGAACATTACTTTTGATTGAGCAGTTCTGAAACCCTCTTTCTGTAGAAACTGCAAGTGGACATTCAGAGCGCTAAGGGTCCTAAAGTGGAAAAAGGAATACCTTCAAATAAAAACTACACAGAAGCATTCTGCGAAACTACTTTCTGTTCTGTGCATGGAACTGACAGAGTTGAACCTAACTTCTGATAGAGCAGTTCTGAAACACTCTTTCTGTAGAAACTGCAAGTCGACATTCCGAGCGCTATGGGGTCTACAGTGGAAAAAGGAATAACTTCAAATAAAAACTACACCGAAGTATTCTGCGAAACTTCTTTCTGTTCTGTGCATTCAACTAACAGATCTGAAGCTGACTTTTGATTGAGCAGTTCTGAAAAACTCTTTCTGTAGAAACTGTACCTAGACAATCGGAGATGTAAAGGGCCTATAGTGGAAAAAGGAATATCTTCAAATAAAAACTACACAGAAGCATTCCATGAAACTTCTTTCTGTTCTGTGCATTGAACTCACAGAGTTGAACCTTACTTTTGATTGAGCAGTTCTGAAACACTCTTTCTGTAGAAACTGCAAGTGGACATTCGGAGTGCTAAGAGGCCTATAGTGGAAAAAGGAATATCTTCAAATAAAAATTACAGAGAAGCATTCTGTGAAACTACTTTGTGTTCTTTGCATTCAACTAACAGAGTTGTAGCTTACATTTGATGGAGTAGTACTGAAAACTCTTTCTGTAGAAAATGCAAGTGGACATTCCGAGCGCTATGGGGCGTACACTGGAAAAAGGAACATCTTCAAATAAAAACTGCACAGAAGCATTGTGCGAAACATCTTTCTGTTCTGTTCATTCAACTAACAGAGTTGAACCTTACTTTTGATTGATCAGTTCTGAAACATTCTTTCTGTAGAAACTGCAAGTGGACAATCGGAGCGCTGAGGCGCCTATAGTGGAAAAAGGACTATCTTCAAATAAAAACTACACAAAAGCATTCTGCGAATCTTTTTCTGTTCTGTGCATTTAACTAACAGAGTGGAACCTAACTTTTGATAGAGCAGTTCTGAAACACTCTTTCTGTAGAAAATGCAAGTGGACATTCCACGCGCTAAGGGGCCTACAGTGGAAAAAGGGATAACTTCAACTAAAACTACACCGAAGTATTCTCTGAAACTTCTTTCTGTTCTGTGCATTCAACTAACAGAGTTGAAACTTACTTTTGATTGAGCAGTTCTGAAACACTCTTTTTGTAGAAAGTGCAGGTGGAGATTCGGAGCGCTAAGAGGCCTATAGTGGAAAAAGATATATCTTCTAATAATAACTACACAGAAGCATTCTGTGAAACTGCTTTCTGTTCTTTGCATTCAACTAACAGAGTTGAAGCTTAGTTTAGATTGAGCATTTCTGAAACACTCTCACTGTAGAAAATGCAAGTGGACATTCGGAGCGTTAAGGGGCCTTTAGTGGAAAAAGTAACTTCTTCAAATAAAAATTACCCAGAAGCATTATGCAAAACTTCTTTCTGTTCTGTGTATTCAACTAATAGAGTTGAACCTTACTTTTGATTGAGCAGTTCTGAAACACTCTTTCTGTAGAAACTGCAAGTGGACATTTGGTGCGCTAAGGGGCCTATAGTGAAAAAAGGAGTATCTTCAAATAAAAACTACACAGAAGCATTCTGTGAAACATCTTTCTGTTCCTTGGATTCAACTAACAGAGTTGAAGCTTACTTTTGATTGAGCAGCTCTGAAACACTCTTTCTGTAGAAAATGCAAGTGGACATTCGGAGCGCTAAGGGGCCTATACTGGAAAAAGGAACATCTTCAAATAAAAACTACACAGAAGCATTCTGCGAAACTACTTTCAGTTCTGTGCATTCAACTAATAGAATTGAACATTACTTTTTATTGAACAGTTCTGAAACACTCTTTCTGTTGAAACTGCAAGTGGACATTCGGTGCACTAAGGGGCCTATAGTGGAAAACGAAATATCTTCAAATAAAAACTACACAGATGCGTTCTGCGAAACTTCTTTCTGGTCTGTGCATTCAACTAACAGAGTTGAACCTTACTTTTGATTGAGCAGTTCTGAAACACTCTTTCTGTAGAAACTGCAGTTGGAGATTCGGAGCGCTAAGAGGCCTATACTTGAAAAATGTATATCTGTTAATAATAACTACACAGAGGCATTCTGTGAAACTACTTTCTGTTTTTTGCATTCAACTAACAGAGTTGAAGCTTACTTTTGATTGAGCTGTTCTGAAACACTCTTTCCATAGATAATGCAAGTATACATTCAGAGCGCTAAGGGGCCTTTACTAGAAAAAGTAACTTCTTCAAATAAAAAGTACACAGAAGAATTCTACGAAACTTCTTTCTGTTCTGTGCATTCAACTCACAGAGTTGAAGCTTACATGTGATTGAGCAGTTCTGAAATACTCTTTCTGTAGAAACCGCAAGTGGACATTCGGAGCGCTGAGGGGCCTATAGTGGAAAAAGGACTATCTTCAAATAAAAACTACACAGAAGTATTCTGCGAATTTTTTTCTGTTCTGTGCATTTGACTAACATAGTTCAACCTAACTTTTTATAGAGTAGTTCCGAAACACTGTTTCTGTAGAAACTGCAAGTGGACATTCCGCGCGCTAAGGGGCCTACTGTGGAAAAAGGAATAACTTCATCTAAAACTACACCGAAGTATTCTGCGAAACTTCTTTCTGTTCTGTGCATTCAACTAGCAGAGTTGAACATTTCTTTTGATTGAGCAGTTCTGAAACACTCTTTCTGTGGAAACTGCAAGTGGTCATTCCGAGCGCTATGGGGCCTACAGTGGAAAAAGGAATAATTTCAAATAAAAACTACACCGAAGTATAATGCGAAACTACGTTCTGTTCTGTGCATTCAACTAAAAGAATTGAAGCTTACTTTTGTTTGAGCAGTTCTGAAAATGTCTTTCTGTAAAAACTGTAGGTAGATATTCGGAGCGCTAAGGATCCTATATTGGAAAAATTAATATCTTCAAATAAAAACTACACAGAAGCATTCTGTGAAACTACTTTCTGTTTTGTGCATTCCACTAACAGAGTTGAAACTTACTTTTGATTGAGCAGTTCTGAAACACTCTTTCTGTAGAAACTGCAGGTGGAGATTCGGAGCGCTAAGAGGCCTAAAGTGGAAAAAGGAATATCTTCAAATAAAAACTACACAGAAGAATTATGTGAAACCACTTACTGTTCTATGCATTCAACTAACAGAGTTGAAGCTTACTTTTGATTGAGCAGTTCTGAAACACTCTTTCTGTAAAAAATGCAAGTGGACATTCTGAGCGCTAAGGGGCCTACACTAGGAAAAGGATCATCTTCAAATAAAAACTGCACAGAAGCATTCTGTGAAACTTCTTTAGGTTCTGTTCATTCAACTAACAGAGTTGAACCTTACTTTTGATTGAGCAGTTGTGAAACACTCTTTCTGTAGAAACTGTATCTAGACATTCAGAGCGCTAAGGGGCCTATAGTGGAAAAAGGAATATCTGCAAATAAAAACTACACAGAAGCATTCTCTGAAATTACTTTGTGTTCTTTGCATAAAACTAACAGAGTTGAAGCTTACTTTTTATTGACCAGTTCTGAAACACTCTTTCTGTAAAAAATGCAAGTGGACATTCGGAGCGCTAAGGGGCATATAATGGAAAAAGGAACATCTTCAAACAAAAACTACACAGAAGCATTCTGCTAAACATCTTTCTGTTCTGTGCATTCAACTAACAGAGTTGAACCTTACTTTGGATTGAGCAGTGCTGAAACACTCTTTCTGCAGAAACTGTAACTAGATATTCGGATCGCTAAGGGGCCTTTAGTGAAAAAAGTAATATCTTCAAATACAAAGTACACAGAAGCGTTCTACGAAACTACTTTCTGTTCTGTGCATTCAACTAACAGAGTTGAACCTTACTTTTGATTGAGCAGTTCTGCAACACTCTTTCTGTAGAAACTGCAGGTGGAGATTCAGAGCGCTAAGGAGCCTATAGTGGAAAAAGGTATATATTCTAATAAAAACTACATAGAAGCATTCTGTGAAACTACTTTCTGTTCTTTGCATTCAACTAACAGAGTTGAAGCTTATTTTTCATTGAGCAGTTCTGAAACTCTCTTTCTGTAGAAAATGCAAGTGGACATTTGGAGCGCTAAGGGGCCTGTACTGGAAAAAGTATCTTCTTCAAATAAAAAGTACACAGAAACATTCTGCGTAACTTCTTTCTGTTCTGTGCATTCAACTAATAGATTGGAACCTTACCTTTGAATGAGCCGTTCTGAAACACACTTTCTGTAGAAACTGCAAGTGGACATTTGGTACACTAAGGTTCCTATAGTGGAAAAAGGAATATCTTCAAATAAAAACTACACAGAAGCATTCTGCGAAACTTCTTTGTGTTCTGTGCATTCAACTAAGAGAGTTCAACCTTACTTTTGATTGAGCTGTTCTGAAACACTCTTTCTGTAGAAACTGCAAGTGGATATTCCGAGCGGTAAGGGGCCTATAGTGGAAAAAGGAATATCTTCAAATGAAAACTACACAGAAGCATTCTGCGAAACTACTTTCTGTTCTGTGCATTCAACTAACAGAGTTGAACATTACTTTTGATTGAGCAGTTCTGAAACACTCTTTCTGTAGAAACTGCAAGTGGACATTCAGAGCGCTAAGGGTCCTAAAGTGGAAAAAGGAATACCTTCAAATAAAAACTACACAGAAGCATTCTGCGAAACTACTTTCTGTTCTGTGCATGGAACTGACAGAGTTGAACCTAACTTCTGATAGAGCAGTTCTGAAACACTCTTTCTGTAGAAACTGCAAGTCGACATTCCGAGCGCTATGGGGTCTACAGTGGAAAAAGGAATAACTTCAAATAAAAACTACACCGAAGTATTCTGCGAAACTTCTTTCTGTTCTGTGCATTCAACTAACAGATCTGAAGCTGACTTTTGATTGAGCAGTTCTGAAAAACTCTTTCTGTAGAAACTGTACCTAGACAATCGGAGATCTAAAGGGCCTATAGTGGAAAAAGGAATATCTTCAAATAAAAACTACACAGAAGCATTCCATGAAACTTCTTTCTGTTCTGTGCATTGAACTCACAGAGTTGAACCTTACTTTTGATTGAGCAGTTCTGAAACACTCTTTCTGTAGAAACTGCAAGTGGACATTCGGAGTGCTAAGAGGCCTATAGTGGAAAAAGGAATATCTTCAAATAAAAATTACAGAGAAGCATTCTGTGAAACTACTTTGTGTTCTTTGCATTCAACTAACAGAGTTGTAGCTTACATTTGATGGAGTAGTACTGAAAACTCTTTCTGTAGAAAATGCAAGTGGACATTCCGAGCGCTATGGGGCGTACACTGGAAAAAGGAACATCTTCAAATAAAAACTGCACAGAAGCATTGTGCGAAACATCTTTCTGTTCTGTTCATTCAACTAACAGAGTTGAACCTTACTTTTGATTGATCAGTTCTGAAACATTCTTTCTGTAGAAACTGCAAGTGGACAATCGGAGCGCTGAGGCGCCTATAGTGGAAAAAGGACTATCTTCAAATAAAAACTACACAAAAGCATTCTGCGAATCTTTTTCTGTTCTGTGCATTTAACTAACAGAGTGGAACCTAACTTTTGATAGAGCAGTTCTGAAACACTCTTTCTGTAGAAAATGCAAGTGGACATTCCACGCGCTAAGGGGCCTACAGTGGAAAAAGGGATAACTTCAACTAAAACTACACCGAAGTATTCTCTGAAACTTCTTTCTGTTCTGTGCATTCAACTAACAGAGTTGAAACTTACTTTTGATTGAGCAGTTCTGAAACACTCTTTTTGTAGAAAGTGCAGGTGGAGATTCGGAGCGCTAAGAGGCCTATAGTGGAAAAAGATATATCTTCTAATAATAACTACACAGAAGCATTCTGTGAAACTGCTTTCTGTTCTTTGCATTCAACTAACAGAGTTGAAGCTTAGTTTAGATTGAGCATTTCTGAAACACTCTCACTGTAGAAAATGCAAGTGGACATTCGGAGCGTTAAGGGGCCTTTAGTGGAAAAAGTAACTTCTTCAAATAAAAATTACCCAGAAGCATTATGCAAAACTTCTTTCTGTTCTGTGTATTCAACTAATAGAGTTGAACCTTACTTTTGATTGAGCAGTTCTGAAACACTCTTTCTGTAGAAACTGCAAGTGGACATTTGGTGCGCTAAGGGGCCTATAGTGAAAAAAGGAGTATCTTCAAATAAAAACTACACAGAAGCATTCTGTGAAACATCTTTCTGTTCCTTGGATTCAACTAACAGAGTTGAAGCTTACTTTTGATTGAGCAGCTCTGAAACACTCTTTCTGTAGAAAATGCAAGTGGACATTCGGAGCGCTAAGGGGCCTATACTGGAAAAAGGAACATCTTCAAATAAAAACTACACAGAAGCATTCTGCGAAACTACTTTCAGTTCTGTGCATTCAACTAATAGAATTGAACATTACTTTTTATTGAACAGTTCTGAAACACTCTTTCTGTTGAAACTGCAAGTGGACATTCGGTGCACTAAGGGGCCTATAGTGGAAAACGAAATATCTTCAAATAAAAACTACACAGATGCGTTCTGCGAAACTTCTTTCTGGTCTGTGCATTCAACTAACAGAGTTGAACCTTACTTTTGATTGAGCAGTTCTGAAACACTCTTTCTGTAGAAACTGCAGTTGGAGATTCGGAGCGCTAAGAGGCCTATACTTGAAAAATGTATATCTGTTAATAATAACTACACAGAGGCATTCTGTGAAACTACTTTCTGTTTTTTGCATTCAACTAACAGAGTTGAAGCTTACTTTTGATTGAGCTGTTCTGAAACACTCTTTCCATAGATAATGCAAGTATACATTCAGAGCGCTAAGGGGCCTTTACTAGAAAAAGTAACTTCTTCAAATAAAAAGTACACAGAAGAATTCTACGAAACTTCTTTCTGTTCTGTGCATTCAACTCACAGAGTTGAAGCTTACATGTGATTGAGCAGTTCTGAAATACTCTTTCTGTAGAAACCGCAAGTGGACATTCGGAGCGCTGAGGGGCCTATAGTGGAAAAAGGACTATCTTCAAATAAAAACTACACAGAAGTATTCTGCGAATTTTTTTCTGTTCTGTGCATTTGACTAACATAGTTCAACCTAACTTTTTATAGAGTAGTTCCGAAACACTGTTTCTGTAGAAACTGCAAGTGGACATTCCGCGCGCTAAGGGGCCTACTGTGGAAAAAGGAATAACTTCATCTAAAACTACACCGAAGTATTCTGCGAAAGTTCTTTCTGTTCTGTGCATTCAACTAGCAGAGTTGAACATTTCTTTTGATTGAGCAGTTCTGAAACACTCTTTCTGTGGAAACTGCAAGTGGTCATTCCGAGCGCTATGGGGCCTACAGTGGAAAAAGGAATAATTTCAAATAAAAACTACACCGAAGTATAATGCGAAACTACGTTCTGTTCTGTGCATTCAACTAAAAGAATTGAAGCTTACTTTTGTTTGAGCAGTTCTGAAAATGTCTTTCTGTAAAAACTGTAGGTAGATATTCGGAGCGCTAAGGATCCTATATTGGAAAAATTAATATCTTCAAATAAAAACTACACAGAAGCATTCTGTGAAACTACTTTCTGTTTTGTGCATTCCACTAACAGAGTTGAAACTTACTTTTGATTGAGCAGTTCTGAAACACTCTTTCTGTAGAAACTGCAGGTGGAGATTCGGAGCACTAAGAGGCCTAAATTGGAAAAAGGAATATCTTCAAATAAAAACTACACAGAAGAATTATGTGAAACCACTTACTGTTCTATGCATTCAACTAACAGAGTTGAAGCTTACTTTTGATTGAGCAGTTCTGAAACACTCTTTCTGTAAAAAATGCAAGTGGACATTCTGAGCGCTAAGGGGCCTACACTAGGAAAAGGATCATCTTCAAATAAAAACTGCACAGAAGCATTCTGTGAAACTTCTTTAGGTTCTGTTCATTCAACTAACAGAGTTGAACCTTACTTTTGATTGAGCAGTTGTGAAACACTCTTTCTGTAGAAACTGTATCTAGACATTCAGAGCGCTAAGGGGCCTATAGTGGAAAAAGGAATATCTGCAAATAAAAACTACACAGAAGCATTCTCTGAAATTACTTTGTGTTCTTTGCATAAAACTAACAGAGTTGAAGCTTACTTTTTATTGACCAGTTCTGAAACACTCTTTCTGTAAAAAATGCAAGTGGACATTCGGAGCGCTAAGGGGCATATAATGGAAAAAGGAACATCTTCAAACAAAAACTACACAGAAGCATTCTGCTAAACATCTTTCTGTTCTGTGCATTCAACTAACAGAGTTGAACCTTACTTTGGATTGAGCAGTGCTGAAACACTCTTTCTGCAGAAACTGTAACTAGATATTCGGATCGCTAAGGGGCCTTTAGTGAAAAAAGTAATATCTTCAAATACAAAGTACACAGAAGCGTTCTACGAAACTACTTTCTGTTCTGTGCATTCAACTAACAGAGTTGAACCTTACTTTTGATTGAGCAGTTCTGCAACACTCTTTCTGTAGAAACTGCAGGTGGAGATTCAGAGCGCTAAGGAGCCTATAGTGGAAAAAGGTATATATTCTAATAAAAACTACATAGAAGCATTCTGTGAAACTACTTTCTGTTCTTTGCATTCAACTAACAGAGTTGAAGCTTATTTTTCATTGAGCAGTTCTGAAACTCTCTTTCTGTAGAAAATGCAAGTGGACATTTGGAGCGCTAAGGGGCCTGTACTGGAAAAAGTATCTTCTTCAAATAAAAAGTACACAGAAACATTCTGCGTAACTTCTTTCTGTTCTGTGCATTCAACTAATAGATTGGAACCTTACCTTTGAATGAGCCGTTCTGAAACACACTTTCTGTAGAAACTGCAAGTGGACATTTGGTACACTAAGGTTCCTATAGTGGAAAAAGGAATATCTTCAAATAAAAACTACACAGAAGCATTCTGCGAAACTTCTTTGTGTTCTGTGCATTCAACTAAGAGAGTTCAACCTTACTTTTGATTGAGCTGTTCTGAAACACTCTTTCTGTAGAAACTGCAAGTGGATATTCCGAGCGGTAAGGGGCCTATAGTGGAAAAAGGAATATCTTCAAATGAAAACTACACAGAAGCATTCTGCGAAACTACTTTCTGTTCTGTGCATTCAACTAACAGAGTTGAACATTACTTTTGATTGAGCAGTTCTGAAACCCTCTTTCTGTAGAAACTGCAAGTGGACATTCAGAGCGCTAAGGGTCCTAAAGTGGAAAAAGGAATACCTTCAAATAAAAACTACACAGAAGCATTCTGCGAAACTACTTTCTGTTCTGTGCATGGAACTGACAGAGTTGAACCTAACTTCTGATAGAGCAGTTCTGAAACACTCTTTCTGTAGAAACTGCAAGTCGACATTCCGAGCGCTATGGGGTCTACAGTGGAAAAAGGAATAACTTCAAATAAAAACTACACCGAAGTATTCTGCGAAACTTCTTTCTGTTCTGTGCATTCAACTAACAGATCTGAAGCTGACTTTTGATTGAGCAGTTCTGAAAAACTCTTTCTGTAGAAACTGTACCTAGACAATCGGAGATGTAAAGGGCCTATAGTGGAAAAAGGAATATCTTCAAATAAAAACTACACAGAAGCATTCCATGAAACTTCTTTCTGTTCTGTGCATTGAACTCACAGAGTTGAACCTTACTTTTGATTGAGCAGTTCTGAAACACTCTTTCTGTAGAAACTGCAAGTGGACATTCGGAGTGCTAAGAGGCCTATAGTGGAAAAAGGAATATCTTCAAATAAAAATTACAGAGAAGCATTCTGTGAAACTACTTTGTGTTCTTTGCATTCAACTAACAGAGTTGTAGCTTACATTTGATGGAGTAGTACTGAAAACTCTTTCTGTAGAAAATGCAAGTGGACATTCCGAGCGCTATGGGGCGTACACTGGAAAAAGGAACATCTTCAAATAAAAACTGCACAGAAGCATTGTGCGAAACATCTTTCTGTTCTGTTCATTCAACTAACAGAGTTGAACCTTACTTTTGATTGATCAGTTCTGAAACATTCTTTCTGTAGAAACTGCAAGTGGACAATCGGAGCGCTGAGGCGCCTATAGTGGAAAAAGGACTATCTTCAAATAAAAACTACACAAAAGCATTCTGCGAATCTTTTTCTGTTCTGTGCATTTAACTAACAGAGTGGAACCTAACTTTTGATAGAGCAGTTCTGAAACACTCTTTCTGTAGAAAATGCAAGTGGACATTCCACGCGCTAAGGGGCCTACAGTGGAAAAAGGGATAACTTCAACTAAAACTACACCGAAGTATTCTCTGAAACTTCTTTCTGTTCTGTGCATTCAACTAACAGAGTTGAAACTTACTTTTGATTGAGCAGTTCTGAAACACTCTTTTTGTAGAAAGTGCAGGTGGAGATTCGGAGCGCTAAGAGGCCTATAGTGGAAAAAGATATATCTTCTAATAATAACTACACAGAAGCATTCTGTGAAACTGCTTTCTGTTCTTTGCATTCAACTAACAGAGTTGAAGCTTAGTTTAGATTGAGCATTTCTGAAACACTCTCACTGTAGAAAATGCAAGTGGACATTCGGAGCGTTAAGGGGCCTTTAGTGGAAAAAGTAACTTCTTCAAATAAAAATTACCCAGAAGCATTATGCAAAACTTCTTTCTGTTCTGTGTATTCAACTAATAGAGTTGAACCTTACTTTTGATTGAGCAGTTCTGAAACACTCTTTCTGTAGAAACTGCAAGTGGACATTTGGTGCGCTAAGGGGCCTATAGTGAAAAAAGGAGTATCTTCAAATAAAAACTACACAGAAGCATTCTGTGAAACATCTTTCTGTTCCTTGGATTCAACTAACAGAGTTGAAGCTTACTTTTGATTGAGCAGCTCTGAAACACTCTTTCTGTAGAAAATGCAAGTGGACATTCGGAGCGCTAAGGGGCCTATACTGGAAAAAGGAACATCTTCAAATAAAAACTACACAGAAGCATTCTGCGAAACTACTTTCAGTTCTGTGCATTCAACTAATAGAATTGAACATTACTTTTTATTGAACAGTTCTGAAACACTCTTTCTGTTGAAACTGCAAGTGGACATTCGGTGCACTAAGGGGCCTATAGTGGAAAACGAAATATCTTCAAATAAAAACTACACAGATGCGTTCTGCGAAACTTCTTTCTGGTCTGTGCATTCAACTAACAGAGTTGAACCTTACTTTTGATTGAGCAGTTCTGAAACACTCTTTCTGTAGAAACTGCAGTTGGAGATTCGGAGCGCTAAGAGGCCTATACTTGAAAAATGTATATCTGTTAATAATAACTACACAGAGGCATTCTGTGAAACTACTTTCTGTTTTTTGCATTCAACTAACAGAGTTGAAGCTTACTTTTGATTGAGCTGTTCTGAAACACTCTTTCCATAGATAATGCAAGTATACATTCAGAGCGCTAAGGGGCCTTTACTAGAAAAAGTAACTTCTTCAAATAAAAAGTACACAGAAGAATTCTACGAAACTTCTTTCTGTTCTGTGCATTCAACTCACAGAGTTGAAGCTTACATGTGATTGAGCAGTTCTGAAATACTCTTTCTGTAGAAACCGCAAGTGGACATTCGGAGCGCTGAGGGGCCTATAGTGGAAAAAGGACTATCTTCAAATAAAAACTACACAGAAGTATTCTGCGAATTTTTTTCTGTTCTGTGCATTTGACTAACATAGTTCAACCTAACTTTTTATAGAGTAGTTCCGAAACACTGTTTCTGTAGAAACTGCAAGTGGACATTCCGCGCGCTAAGGGGCCTACTGTGGAAAAAGGAATAACTTCATCTAAAACTACACCGAAGTATTCTGCGAAACTTCTTTCTGTTCTGTGCATTCAACTAGCAGAGTTGAACATTTCTTTTGATTGAGCAGTTCTGAAACACTCTTTCTGTGGAAACTGCAAGTGGTCATTCCGAGCGCTATGGGGCCTACAGTGGAAAAAGGAATAATTTCAAATAAAAACTACACCGAAGTATAATGCGAAACTACGTTCTGTTCTGTGCATTCAACTAAAAGAATTGAAGCTTACTTTTGTTTGAGCAGTTCTGAAAATGTCTTTCTGTAAAAACTGTAGGTAGATATTCGGAGCGCTAAGGATCCTATATCGGAAAAATTAATATCTTCAAATAAAAACTACACAGAAGCATTCTGTGAAACTACTTTCTGTTTTGTGCATTCCACTAACAGAGTTGAAACTTACTTTTGATTGAGCAGTTCTGAAACACTCTTTCTGTAGAAACTGCAGGTGGAGATTCGGAGCGCTAAGAGGCCTAAAGTGGAAAAAGGAATATCTTCAAATAAAAACTACACAGAAGAATTATGTGAAACCACTTACTGTTCTATGCATTCAACTAACAGAGTTGAAGCTTACTTTTGATTGAGCAGTTCTGAAACACTCTTTCTGTAAAAAATGCAAGTGGACATTCTGAGCGCTAAGGGGCCTACACTAGAAAAAGGATCATCTTCAAATAAAAACTGCACAGAAGCATTCTGTGAAACTTCTTTAGGTTCTGTTCATTCAACTAACAGAGTTGAACCTTACTTTTGATTGAGCAGTTGTGAAACACTCTTTCTGTAGAAACTGTATCTAGACATTCAGAGCGCTAAGGGGCCTATAGTGGAAAAAGGAATATCTGCAAATAAAAACTACACAGAAGCATTCTCTGAAATTACTTTGTGTTCTTTGCATAAAACTAACAGAGTTGAAGCTTACTTTTTATTGACCAGTTCTGAAACACTCTTTCTGTAAAAAATGCAAGTGGACATTCGGAGCGCTAAGGGGCATATAATGGAAAAAGGAACATCTTCAAACAAAAACTACACAGAAGCATTCTGCTAAACATCTTTCTGTTCTGTGCATTCAACTAACAGAGTTGAACCTTACTTTGGATTGAGCAGTGCTGAAACACTCTTTCTGCAGAAACTGTAACTAGATATTCGGATCGCTAAGGGGCCTTTAGTGAAAAAAGTAATATCTTCAAATACAAAGTACACAGAAGCGTTCTACGAAACTACTTTCTGTTCTGTGCATTCAACTAACAGAGTTGAACCTTACTTTTGATTGAGCAGTTCTGCAACACTCTTTCTGTAGAAACTGCAGGTGGAGATTCAGAGCGCTAAGGAGCCTATAGTGGAAAAAGGTATATATTCTAATAAAAACTACATAGAAGCATTCTGTGAAACTACTTTCTGTTCTTTGCATTCAACTAACAGAGTTGAAGCTTATTTTTCATTGAGCAGTTCTGAAACTCTCTTTCTGTAGAAAATGCAAGTGGACATTTGGAGCGCTAAGGGGCCTGTACTGGAAAAAGTATCTTCTTCAAATAAAAAGTACACAGAAACATTCTGCGTAACTTCTTTCTGTTCTGTGCATTCAACTAATAGATTGGAACCTTACCTTTGAATGAGCCGTTCTGAAACACACTTTCTGTAGAAACTGCAAGTGGACATTTGGTACACTAAGGTTCCTATAGTGGAAAAAGGAATATCTTCAAATAAAAACTACACAGAAGCATTCTGCGAAACTTCTTTGTGTTCTGTGCATTCAACTAAGAGAGTTCAACCTTACTTTTGATTGAGCTGTTCTGAAACACTCTTTCTGTAGAAACTGCAAGTGGATATTCCGAGCGGTAAGGGGCCTATAGTGGAAAAAGGAATATCTTCAAATGAAAACTACACAGAAGCATTCTGCGAAACTACTTTCTGTTCTGTGCATTCAACTAACAGAGTTGAACATTACTTTTGATTGAGCAGTTCTGAAACACTCTTTCTGTAGAAACTGCAAGTGGACATTCAGAGCGCTAAGGGTCCTAAAGTGGAAAAAGGAATACCTTCAAATAAAAACTACACAGAAGCATTCTGCGAAACTACTTTCTGTTCTGTGCATGGAACTGACAGAGTTGAACCTAACTTCTGATAGAGCAGTTCTGAAACACTCTTTCTGTAGAAACTGCAAGTCGACATTCCGAGCGCTATGGGGTCTACAGTGGAAAAAGGAATAACTTCAAATAAAAACTACACCGAAGTATTCTGCGAAACTTCTTTCTGTTCTGTGCATTCAACTAACAGATCTGAAGCTGACTTTTGATTGAGCAGTTCTGAAAAACTCTTTCTGTAGAAACTGTACCTAGACAATCGGAGATCTAAAGGGCCTATAGTGGAAAAAGGAATATCTTCAAATAAAAACTACACAGAAGCATTCCATGAAACTTCTTTCTGTTCTGTGCATTGAACTCACAGAGTTGAACCTTACTTTTGATTGAGCAGTTCTGAAACACTCTTTCTGTAGAAACTGCAAGTGGACATTCGGAGTGCTAAGAGGCCTATAGTGGAAAAAGGAATATCTTCAAATAAAAATTACAGAGAAGCATTCTGTGAAACTACTTTGTGTTCTTTGCATTCAACTAACAGAGTTGTAGCTTACATTTGATGGAGTAGTACTGAAAACTCTTTCTGTAGAAAATGCAAGTGGACATTCCGAGCGCTATGGGGCGTACACTGGAAAAAGGAACATCTTCAAATAAAAACTGCACAGAAGCATTGTGCGAAACATCTTTCTGTTCTGTTCATTCAACTAACAGAGTTGAACCTTACTTTTGATTGATCAGTTCTGAAACATTCTTTCTGTAGAAACTGCAAGTGGACAATCGGAGCGCTGAGGCGCCTATAGTGGAAAAAGGACTATCTTCAAATAAAAACTACACAAAAGCATTCTGCGAATCTTTTTCTGTTCTGTGCATTTAACTAACAGAGTGGAACCTAACTTTTGATAGAGCAGTTCTGAAACACTCTTTCTGTAGAAAATGCAAGTGGACATTCCACGCGCTAAGGGGCCTACAGTGGAAAAAGGGATAACTTCAACTAAAACTACAACGAAGTATTCTCTGAAACTTCTTTCTGTTCTGTGCATTCAACTAACAGAGTTGAAACTTACTTTTGATTGAGCAGTTCTGAAACACTCTTTTTGTAGAAAGTGCAGGTGGAGATTCGGAGCGCTAAGAGGCCTATAGTGGAAAAAGATATATCTTCTAATAATAACTACACAGAAGCATTCTGTGAAACTGCTTTCTGTTCTTTGCATTCAACTAACAGAGTTGAAGCTTAGTTTAGATTGAGCATTTCTGAAACACTCTCACTGCAGAAAATGCAAGTGGACATTCGGAGCGTTAAGGGGCCTTTAGTGGAAAAAGTAACTTCTTCAAATAAAAATTACCCAGAAGCATTATGCAAAACTTCTTTCTGTTCTGTGTATTCAACTAATAGAGTTGAACCTTACTTTTGATTGAGCAGTTCTGAAACACTCTTTCTGTAGAAACTGCAAGTGGACATTTGGTGCGCTAAGGGGCCTATAGTGAAAAAAGGAGTATCTTCAAATAAAAACTACACAGAAGCATTCTGTGAAACATCTTTCTGTTCCTTGGATTCAACTAACAGAGTTGAAGCTTACTTTTGATTGAGCAGCTCTGAAACACTCTTTCTGTAGAAAATGCAAGTGGACATTCGGAGCGCTAAGGGGCCTATACTGGAAAAAGGAACATCTTCAAATAAAAACTACACAGAAGCATTCTGCGAAACTACTTTCAGTTCTGTGCATTCAACTAATAGAATTGAACATTACTTTTTATTGAACAGTTCTGAAACACTCTTTCTGTTGAAACTGCAAGTGGACATTCGGTGCACTAAGGGGCCTATAGTGGAAAACGAAATATCTTCAAATAAAAACTACACAGATGCGTTCTGCGAAACTTCTTTCTGGTCTGTGCATTCAACTAACAGAGTTGAACCTTACTTTTGATTGAGCAGTTCTGAAACACTCTTTCTGTAGAAACTGCAGTTGGAGATTCGGAGCGCTAAGAGGCCTATACTTGAAAAATGTATATCTGTTAATAATAACTACACAGAGGCATTCTGTGAAACTACTTTCTGTTTTTTGCATTCAACTAACAGAGTTGAAGCTTACTTTTGATTGAGCTGTTCTGAAACACTCTTTCCATAGATAATGCAAGTATACATTCAGAGCGCTAAGGGGCCTTTACTAGAAAAAGTAACTTCTTCAAATAAAAAGTACACAGAAGAATTCTACGAAACTTCTTTCTGTTCTGTGCATTCAACTCACAGAGTTGAAGCTTACATGTGATTGAGCAGTTCTGAAATACTCTTTCTGTAGAAACCGCAAGTGGACATTCGGAGCGCTGAGGGGCCTATAGTGGAAAAAGGACTATCTTCAAATAAAAACTACACAGAAGTATTCTGCGAATTTTTTTCTGTTCTGTGCATTTGACTAACATAGTTCAACCTAACTTTTTATAGAGTAGTTCCGAAACACTGTTTCTGTAGAAACTGCAAGTGGACATTCCGCGCGCTAAGGGGCCTACTGTGGAAAAAGGAATAACTTCATCTAAAACTACACCGAAGTATTCTGCGAAACTTCTTTCTGTTCTGTGCATTCAACTAGCAGAGTTGAACATTTCTTTTGATTGAGCAGTTCTGAAACACTCTTTCTGTGGAAACTGCAAGTGGTCATTCCGAGCGCTATGGGGCCTACAGTGGAAAAAGGAATAATTTCAAATAAAAACTACACCGAAGTATAATGCGAAACTACGTTCTGTTCTGTGCATTCAACTAAAAGAATTGAAGCTTACTTTTGTTTGAGCAGTTCTGAAAATGTCTTTCTGTAAAAACTGTAGGTAGATATTCGGAGCGCTAAGGATCCTATATCGGAAAAATTAATATCTTCAAATAAAAACTACACAGAAGCATTCTGTGAAACTACTTTCTGTTTTGTGCATTCCACTAACAGAGTTGAAACTTACTTTTGATTGAGCAGTTCTGAAACACTCTTTCTGTAGAAACTGCAGGTGGAGATTCGGAGCGCTAAGAGGCCTAAAGTGGAAAAAGGAATATCTTCAAATAAAAACTACACAGAAGAATTATGTGAAACCACTTACTGTTCTATGCATTCAACTAACAGAGTTGAAGCTTACTTTTGATTGAGCAGTTCTGAAACACTCTTTCTGTAAAAAATGCAAGTGGACATTCTGAGCGCTAAGGGGCCTACACTAGGAAAAGGATCATCTTCAAATAAAAACTGCACAGAAGCATTCTGTGAAACTTCTTTAGGTTCTGTTCATTCAACTAACAGAGTTGAACCTTACTTTTGATTGAGCAGTTGTGAAACACTCTTTCTGTAGAAACTGTATCTAGACATTCAGAGCGCTAAGGGGCCTATAGTGGAAAAAGGAATATCTGCAAATAAAAACTACACAGAAGCATTCTCTGAAATTACTTTGTGTTCTTTGCATAAAACTAACAGAGTTGAAGCTTACTTTTTATTGACCAGTTCTGAAACACTCTTTCTGTAAAAAATGCAAGTGGACATTCGGAGCGCTAAGGGGCATATAATGGAAAAAGGAACATCTTCAAACAAAAACTACACAGAAGCATTCTGCTAAACATCTTTCTGTTCTGTGCATTCAACTAACAGAGTTGAACCTTACTTTGGATTGAGCAGTGCTGAAACACTCTTTCTGCAGAAACTGTAACTAGATATTCGGATCGCTAAGGGGCCTTTAGTGAAAAAAGTAATATCTTCAAATACAAAGTACACAGAAGCGTTCTACGAAACTACTTTCTGTTCTGTGCATTCAACTAACAGAGTTGAACCTTACTTTTGATTGAGCAGTTCTGCAACACTCTTTCTGTAGAAACTGCAGGTGGAGATTCAGAGCGCTAAGGAGCCTATAGTGGAAAAAGGTATATATTCTAATAAAAACTACATAGAAGCATTCTGTGAAACTACTTTCTGTTCTTTGCATTCAACTAACAGAGTTGAAGCTTATTTTTCATTGAGCAGTTCTGAAACTCTCTTTCTGTAGAAAATGCAAGTGGACATTTGGAGCGCTAAGGGGCCTGTACTGGAAAAAGTATCTTCTTCAAATAAAAAGTACACAGAAACATTCTGCGTAACTTCTTTCTGTTCTGTGCATTCAACTAATAGATTGGAACCTTACCTTTGAATGAGCCGTTCTGAAACACACTTTCTGTAGAAACTGCAAGTGGACATTTGGTACACTAAGGTTCCTATAGTGGAAAAAGGAATATCTTCAAATAAAAACTACACAGAAGCATTCTGCGAAACTTCTTTGTGTTCTGTGCATTCAACTAAGAGAGTTCAACCTTACTTTTGATTGAGCTGTTCTGAAACACTCTTTCTGTAGAAACTGCAAGTGGATATTCCGAGCGGTAAGGGGCCTATAGTGGAAAAAGGAATATCTTCAAATGAAAACTACACAGAAGCATTCTGCGAAACTACTTTCTGTTCTGTGCATTCAACTAACAGAGTTGAACATTACTTTTGATTGAGCAGTTCTGAAACACTCTTTCTGTAGAAACTGCAAGTGGACATTCAGAGCGCTAAGGGTCCTAAAGTGGAAAAAGGAATACCTTCAAATAAAAACTACACAGAAGCATTCTGCGAAACTACTTTCTGTTCTGTGCATGGAACTGACAGAGTTGAACCTAGCTTCTGATAGAGCAGTTCTGAAACACTCTTTCTGTAGAAACTGCAAGTCGACATTCCGAGCGCTATGGGGTCTACAGTGGAAAAAGGAATAACTTCAAATAAAAACTACACCGAAGTATTCTGCGAAACTTCTTTCTGTTCTGTGCATTCAACTAACAGATCTGAAGCTGACTTTTGATTGAGCAGTTCTGAAAAACTCTTTCTGTAGAAACTGTACCTAGACAATCGGAGATCTAAAGGGCCTATAGTGGAAAAAGGAATATCTTCAAATAAAAACTACACAGAAGCATTCCATGAAACTTCTTTCTGTTCTGTGCATTGAACTCACAGAGTTGAACCTTACTTTTGATTGAGCAGTTCTGAAACACTCTTTCTGTAGAAACTGCAAGTGGACATTCGGAGTGCTAAGAGGCCTATAGTGGAAAAAGGAATATCTTCAAATAAAAATTACAGAGAAGCATTCTGTGAAACTACTTTGTGTTCTTTGCATTCAACTAACAGAGTTGTAGCTTACATTTGATGGAGTAGTACTGAAAACTCTTTCTGTAGAAAATGCAAGTGGACATTCCGAGCGCTATGGGGCGTACACTGGAAAAAGGAACATCTTCAAATAAAAACTGTACAGAAGCATTGTGCGAAACATCTTTCTGTTCTGTTCATTCAACTAACAGAGTTGAACCTTACTTTTGATTGATCAGTTCTGAAACATTCTTTCTGTAGAAACTGCAAGTGGACAATCGGAGCGCTGAGGCGCCTATAGTGGAAAAAGGACTATCTTCAAATAAAAACTACACAAAAGCATTCTGCGAATCTTTTTCTGTTCTGTGCATTTAACTAACAGAGTGGAACCTAACTTTTGATAGAGCAGTTCTGAAACACTCTTTCTGTAGAAAATGCAAGTGGACATTCCACGCGCTAAGGGGCCTACAGTGGAAAAAGGGATAACTTCAACTAAAACTACACCGAAGTATTCTCTGAAACTTCTTTCTGTTCTGTGCATTCAACTAACAGAGTTGAAACTTACTTTTGATTGAGCAGTTCTGAAACACTCTTTTTGTAGAAAGTGCAGGTGGAGATTCGGAGCACTAAGAGGCCTATAGTGGAAAAAGATATATCTTCTAATAATAACTACACAGAAGCATTCTGTGAAACTGCTTTCTGTTCTTTGCATTCAACTAACAGAGTTGAAGCTTAGTTTAGATTGAGCATTTCTGAAACACTCTCACTGTAGAAAATGCAAGTGGACATTCGGAGCGTTAAGGGGCCTTTAGTGGAAAAAGTAACTTCTTCAAATAAAAATTACCCAGAAGCATTATGCAAAACTTCTTTCTGTTCTGTGTATTCAACTAATAGAGTTGAACCTTACTTTTGATTGAGCAGTTCTGAAACACTCTTTCTGTAGAAACTGCAAGTGGACATTTGGTGCGCTAAGGGGCCTATAGTGAAAAAAGGAGTATCTTCAAATAAAAACTACACAGAAGCATTCTGTGAAACATCTTTCTGTTCCTTGGATTCAACTAACAGAGTTGAAGCTTACTTTTGATTGAGCAGCTCTGAAACACTCTTTCTGTAGAAAATGCAAGTGGACATTCGGAGCGCTAAGGGGCCTATACTGGAAAAAGGAACATCTTCAAATAAAAACTACACAGAAGCATTCTGCGAAACTACTTTCAGTTCTGTGCATTCAACTAATAGAATTGAACATTACTTTTTATTGAACAGTTCTGAAACACTCTTTCTGTTGAAACTGCAAGTGGACATTCGGTGCACTAAGGGGCCTATAGTGGAAAACGAAATATCTTCAAATAAAAACTACACAGATGCGTTCTGCGAAACTTCTTTCTGGTCTGTGCATTCAACTAACAGAGTTGAACCTTACTTTTGATTGAGCAGTTCTGAAACACTCTTTCTGTAGAAACTGCAGTTGGAGATTCGGAGCGCTAAGAGGCCTATACTTGAAAAATGTATATCTGTTAATAATAACTACACAGAGGCATTCTGTGAAACTACTTTCTGTTTTTTGCATTCAACTAACAGAGTTGAAGCTTACTTTTGATTGAGCTGTTCTGAAACACTCTTTCCATAGATAATGCAAGTATACATTCAGAGCGCTAAGGGGCCTTTACTAGAAAAAGTAACTTCTTCAAATAAAAAGTACACAGAAGAATTCTACGAAACTTCTTTCTGTTCTGTGCATTCAACTCACAGAGTTGAAGCTTACATGTGATTGAGCAGTTCTGAAATACTCTTTCTGTAGAAACCGCAAGTGGACATTCGGAGCGCTGAGGGGCCTATAGTGGAAAAAGGACTATCTTCAAATAAAAACTACACAGAAGTATTCTGCGAATTTTTTTCTGTTCTGTGCATTTGACTAACATAGTTCAACCTAACTTTTTATAGAGTAGTTCCGAAACACTGTTTCTGTAGAAACTGCAAGTGGACATTCCGCGCGCTAAGGGGCCTACTGTGGAAAAAGGAATAACTTCATCTAAAACTACACCGAAGTATTCTGCGAAACTTCTTTCTGTTCTGTGCATTCAACTAGCAGAGTTGAACATTTCTTTTGATTGAGCAGTTCTGAAACACTCTTTCTGTGGAAACTGCAAGTGGTCATTCCGAGCGCTATGGGGCCTACAGTGGAAAAAGGAATAATTTCAAATAAAAACTACACCGAAGTATAATGCGAAACTACGTTCTGTTCTGTGCATTCAACTAAAAGAATTGAAGCTTACTTTTGTTTGAGCAGTTCTGAAAATGTCTTTCTGTAAAAACTGTAGGTAGATATTCGGAGCGCTAAGGATCCTATATCGGAAAAATTAATATCTTCAAATAAAAACTACACAGAAGCATTCTGTGAAACTACTTTCTGTTTTGTGCATTCCACTAACAGAGTTGAAACTTACTTTTGATTGAGCAGTTCTGAAACACTCTTTCTGTAGAAACTGCAGGTGGAGATTCGGAGCGCTAAGAGGCCTAAAGTGGAAAAAGGAATATCTTCAAATAAAAACTACACAGAAGAATTATGTGAAACCACTTACTGTTCTATGCATTCAACTAACAGAGTTGAAGCTTACTTTTGATTGAGCAGTTCTGAAACACTCTTTCTGTAAAAAATGCAAGTGGACATTCTGAGCGCTAAGGGGCCTACACTAGGAAAAGGATCATCTTCAAATAAAAACTGCACAGAAGCATTCTGTGAAACTTCTTTAGGTTCTGTTCATTCAACTAACAGAGTTGAACCTTACTTTTGATTGAGCAGTTGTGAAACACTCTTTCTGTAGAAACTGTATCTAGACATTCAGAGCGCTAAGGGGCCTATAGTGGAAAAAGGAATATCTGCAAATAAAAACTACACAGAAGCATTCTCTGAAATTACTTTGTGTTCTTTGCATAAAACTAACAGAGTTGAAGCTTACTTTTTATTGACCAGTTCTGAAACACTCTTTCTGTAAAAAATGCAAGTGGACATTCGGAGCGCTAAGGGGCATATAATGGAAAAAGGAACATCTTCAAACAAAAACTACACAGAAGCATTCTGCTAAACATCTTTCTGTTCTGTGCATTCAACTAACAGAGTTGAACCTTACTTTGGATTGAGCAGTGCTGAAACACTCTTTCTGCAGAAACTGTAACTAGATATTCGGATCGCTAAGGGGCCTTTAGTGAAAAAAGTAATATCTTCAAATACAAAGTACACAGAAGCGTTCTACGAAACTACTTTCTGTTCTGTGCATTCAACTAACAGAGTTGAACCTTACTTTTGATTGAGCAGTTCTGCAACACTCTTTCTGTAGAAACTGCAGGTGGAGATTCAGAGCGCTAAGGAGCCTATAGTGGAAAAAGGTATATATTCTAATAAAAACTACATAGAAGCATTCTGTGAAACTACTTTCTGTTCTTTGCATTCAACTAACAGAGTTGAAGCTTATTTTTCATTGAGCAGTTCTGAAACTCTCTTTCTGTAGAAAATGCAAGTGGACATTTGGAGCGCTAAGGGGCCTGTACTGGAAAAAGTATCTTCTTCAAATAAAAAGTACACAGAAACATTCTGCGTAACTTCTTTCTGTTCTGTGCATTCAACTAATAGATTGGAACCTTACCTTTGAATGAGCCGTTCTGAAACACACTTTCTGTAGAAACTGCAAGTGGACATTTGGTACACTAAGGTTCCTATAGTGGAAAAAGGAATATCTTCAAATAAAAACTACACAGAAGCATTCTGCGAAACTTCTTTGTGTTCTGTGCATTCAACTAAGAGAGTTCAACCTTACTTTTGATTGAGCTGTTCTGAAACACTCTTTCTGTAGAAACTGCAAGTGGATATTCCGAGCGGTAAGGGGCCTATAGTGGAAAAAGGAATATCTTCAAATGAAAACTACACAGAAGCATTCTGCGAAACTACTTTCTGTTCTGTGCATTCAACTAACAGAGTTGAACATTACTTTTGATTGAGCAGTTCTGAAACACTCTTTCTGTAGAAACTGCAAGTGGACATTCAGAGCGCTAAGGGTCCTAAAGTGGAAAAAGGAATACCTTCAAATAAAAACTACACAGAAGCATTCTGCGAAACTACTTTCTGTTCTGTGCATGGAACTGACAGAGTTGAACCTAACTTCTGATAGAGCAGTTCTGAAACACTCTTTCTGTAGAAACTGCAAGTCGACATTCCGAGCGCTATGGGGTCTACAGTGGAAAAAGGAATAACTTCAAATAAAAACTACACCGAAGTATTCTGCGAAACTTCTTTCTGTTCTGTGCATTCAACTAACAGATCTGAAGCTGACTTTTGATTGAGCAGTTCTGAAAAACTCTTTCTGTAGAAACTGTACCTAGACAATCGGAGATCTAAAGGGCCTATAGTGGAAAAAGGAATATCTTCAAATAAAAACTACACAGAAGCATTCCATGAAACTTCTTTCTGTTCTGTGCATTGAACTCACAGAGTTGAACCTTACTTTTGATTGAGCAGTTCTGAAACACTCTTTCTGTAGAAACTGCAAGTGGACATTCGGAGTGCTAAGAGGCCTATAGTGGAAAAAGGAATATCTTCAAATAAAAATTACAGAGAAGCATTCTGTGAAACTACTTTGTGTTCTTTGCATTCAACTAACAGAGTTGTAGCTTACATTTGATGGAGTAGTACTGAAAACTCTTTCTGTAGAAAATGCAAGTGGACATTCCGAGCGCTATGGGGCGTACACTGGAAAAAGGAACATCTTCAAATAAAAACTGTACAAAAGCATTGTGCGAAACATCTTTCTGTTCTGTTCATTCAACTAACAGAGTTGAACCTTACTTTTGATTGATCAGTTCTGAAACATTCTTTCTGTAGAAACTGCAAGTGGACAATCGGAGCGCTGAGGCGCCTATAGTGGAAAAAGGACTATCTTCAAATAAAAACTACACAAAAGCATTCTGCGAATCTTTTTCTGTTCTGTGCATTTAACTAACAGAGTGGAACCTAACTTTTGATAGAGCAGTTCTGAAACACTCTTTCTGTAGAAAATGCAAGTGGACATTCCACGCGCTAAGGGGCCTACAGTGGAAAAAGGGATAACTTCAACTAAAACTACACCGAAGTATTCTCTGAAACTTCTTTCTGTTCTGTGCATTCAACTAACAGAGTTGAAACTTACTTTTGATTGAGCAGTTCTGAAACACTCTTTTTGTAGAAAGTGCAGGTGGAGATTCGGAGCGCTAAGAGGCCTATAGTGGAAAAAGATATATCTTCTAATAATAACTACACAGAAGCATTCTGTGAAACTGCTTTCTGTTCTTTGCATTCAACTAACAGAGTTGAAGCTTAGTTTAGATTGAGCATTTCTGAAACACTCTCACTGTAGAAAATGCAAGTGGACATTCGGAGCGTTAAGGGGCCTTTAGTGGAAAAAGTAACTTCTTCAAATAAAAATTACCCAGAAGCATTATGCAAAACTTCTTTCTGTTCTGTGTATTCAACTAATAGAGTTGAACCTTACTTTTGATTGAGCAGTTCTGAAACACTCTTTCTGTAGAAACTGCAAGTGGACATTTGGTGCGCTAAGGGGCCTATAGTGAAAAAAGGAGTATCTTCAAATAAAAACTACACAGAAGCATTCTGTGAAACATCTTTCTGTTCCTTGGATTCAACTAACAGAGTTGAAGCTTACTTTTGATTGAGCAGCTCTGAAACACTCTTTCTGTAGAAAATGCAAGTGGACATTCGGAGCGCTAAGGGGCCTATACTGGAAAAAGGAACATCTTCAAATAAAAACTACACAGAAGCATTCTGCGAAACTACTTTCAGTTCTGTGCATTCAACTAATAGAATTGAACATTACTTTTTATTGAACAGTTCTGAAACACTCTTTCTGTTGAAACTGCAAGTGGACATTCGGTGCACTAAGGGGCCTATAGTGGAAAACGAAATATCTTCAAATAAAAACTACACAGATGCGTTCTGCGAAACTTCTTTCTGGTCTGTGCATTCAACTAACAGAGTTGAACCTTACTTTTGATTGAGCAGTTCTGAAACACTCTTTCTGTAGAAACTGCAGTTGGAGATTCGGAGCGCTAAGAGGCCTATACTTGAAAAATGTATATCTGTTAATAATAACTACACAGAGGCATTCTGTGAAACTACTTTCTGTTTTTTGCATTCAACTAACAGAGTTGAAGCTTACTTTTGATTGAGCTGTTCTGAAACACTCTTTCCATAGATAATGCAAGTATACATTCAGAGCGCTAAGGGGCCTTTACTAGAAAAAGTAACTTCTTCAAATAAAAAGTACACAGAAGAATTCTACGAAACTTCTTTCTGTTCTGTGCATTCAACTCACAGAGTTGAAGCTTACATGTGATTGAGCAGTTCTGAAATACTCTTTCTGTAGAAACCGCAAGTGGACATTCGGAGCGCTGAGGGGCCTATAGTGGAAAAAGGACTATCTTCAAATAAAAACTACACAGAAGTATTCTGCGAATTTTTTTCTGTTCTGTGCATTTGACTAACATAGTTCAACCTAACTTTTTATAGAGTAGTTCCGAAACACTGTTTCTGTAGAAACTGCAAGTGGACATTCTGCGCGCTAAGGGGCCTACTGTGGAAAAAGGAATAACTTCATCTAAAACTACACCGAAGTATTCTGCGAAACTTCTTTCTGTTCTGTGCATTCAACTAGCAGAGTTGAACATTTCTTTTGATTGAGCAGTTCTGAAACACTCTTTCTGTGGAAACTGCAAGTGGTCATTCCGAGCGCTATGGGGCCTACAGTGGAAAAAGGAATAATTTCAAATAAAAACTACACCGAAGTATAATGCGAAACTACGTTCTGTTCTGTGCATTCAACTAAAAGAATTGAAGCTTACTTTTGTTTGAGCAGTTCTGAAAATGTCTTTCTGTAAAAACTGTAGGTAGATATTCGGAGCGCTAAGGATCCTATATTGGAAAAATTAATATCTTCAAATAAAAACTACACAGAAGCATTCTGTGAAACTACTTTCTGTTTTGTGCATTCCACTAACAGAGTTGAAACTTACTTTTGATTGAGCAGTTCTGAAACACTCTTTCTGTAGAAACTGCAGGTGGAGATTCGGAGCGCTAAGAGGCCTAAAGTGGAAAAAGGAATATCTTCAAATAAAAACTACACAGAAGAATTATGTGAAACCACTTACTGTTCTATGCATTCAACTAACAGAGTTGAAGCTTACTTTTGATTGAGCAGTTCTGAAACACTCTTTCTGTAAAAAATGCAAGTGGACATTCTGAGCGCTAAGGGGCCTACACTAGGAAAAGGATCATCTTCAAATAAAAACTGCACAGAAGCATTCTGTGAAACTTCTTTAGGTTCTGTTCATTCAACTAACAGAGTTGAACCTTACTTTTGATTGAGCAGTTGTGAAACACTCTTTCTGTAGAAACTGTATCTAGACATTCAGAGCGCTAAGGGGCCTATAGTGGAAAAAGGAATATCTGCAAATAAAAACTACACAGAAGCATTCTCTGAAATTACTTTGTGTTCTTTGCATAAAACTAACAGAGTTGAAGCTTACTTTTTATTGACCAGTTCTGAAACACTCTTTCTGTAAAAAATGCAAGTGGACATTCGGAGCGCTAAGGGGCATATAATGGAAAAAGGAACATCTTCAAACAAAAACTACACAGAAGCATTCTGCTAAACATCTTTCTGTTCTGTGCATTCAACTAACAGAGTTGAACCTTACTTTGGATTGAGCAGTGCTGAAACACTCTTTCTGCAGAAACTGTAACTAGATATTCGGATCGCTAAGGGGCCTTTAGTGAAAAAAGTAATATCTTCAAATACAAAGTACACAGAAGCGTTCTACGAAACTACTTTCTGTTCTGTGCATTCAACTAACAGAGTTGAACCTTACTTTTGATTGAGCAGTTCTGCAACACTCTTTCTGTAGAAACTGCAGGTGGAGATTCAGAGCGCTAAGGAGCCTATAGTGGAAAAAGGTATATATTCTAATAAAAACTACATAGAAGCATTCTGTGAAACTACTTTCTGTTCTTTGCATTCAACTAACAGAGTTGAAGCTTATTTTTCATTGAGCAGTTCTGAAACTCTCTTTCTGTAGAAAATGCAAGTGGACATTTGGAGCGCTAAGGGGCCTGTACTGGAAAAAGTATCTTCTTCAAATAAAAAGTACACAGAAACATTCTGCGTAACTTCTTTCTGTTCTGTGCATTCAACTAATAGATTGGAACCTTACCTTTGAATGAGCCGTTCTGAAACACACTTTCTGTAGAAACTGCAAGTGGACATTTGGTACACTAAGGTTCCTATAGTGGAAAAAGGAATATCTTCAAATAAAAACTACACAGAAGCATTCTGCGAAACTTCTTTGTGTTCTGTGCATTCAACTAAGAGAGTTCAACCTTACTTTTGATTGAGCTGTTCTGAAACACTCTTTCTGTAGAAACTGCAAGTGGATATTCCGAGCGGTAAGGGGCCTATAGTGGAAAAAGGAATATCTTCAAATGAAAACTACACAGAAGCATTCTGCGAAACTACTTTCTGTTCTGTGCATTCAACTAACAGAGTTGAACATTACTTTTGATTGAGCAGTTCTGAAACACTCTTTCTGTAGAAACTGCAAGTGGACATTCAGAGCGCTAAGGGTCCTAAAGTGGAAAAAGGAATACCTTCAAATAAAAACTACACAGAAGCATTCTGCGAAACTACTTTCTGTTCTGTGCATGGAACTGACAGAGTTGAACCTAACTTCTGATAGAGCAGTTCTGAAACACTCTTTCTGTAGAAACTGCAAGTCGACATTCCGAGCGCTATGGGGTCTACAGTGGAAAAAGGAATAACTTCAAATAAAAACTACACCGAAGTATTCTGCGAAACTTCTTTCTGTTCTGTGCATTCAACTAACAGATCTGAAGCTGACTTTTGATTGAGCAGTTCTGAAAAACTCTTTCTGTAGAAACTGTACCTAGACAATCGGAGATCTAAAGGGCCTATAGTGGAAAAAGGAATATCTTCAAATAAAAACTACACAGAAGCATTCCATGAAACTTCTTTCTGTTCTGTGCATTGAACTCACAGAGTTGAACCTTACTTTTGATTGAGCAGTTCTGAAACACTCTTTCTGTAGAAACTGCAAGTGGACATTCGGAGTGCTAAGAGGCCTATAGTGGAAAAAGGAATATCTTCAAATAAAAATTACAGAGAAGCATTCTGTGAAACTACTTTGTGTTCTTTGCATTCAACTAACAGAGTTGTAGCTTACATTTGATGGAGTAGTACTGAAAACTCTTTCTGTAGAAAATGCAAGTGGACATTCCGAGCGCTATGGGGCGTACACTGGAAAAAGGAACATCTTCAAATAAAAACTGCACAGAAGCATTGTGCGAAACATCTTTCTGTTCTGTTCATTCAACTAACAGAGTTGAACCTTACTTTTGATTGATCAGTTCTGAAACATTCTTTCTGTAGAAACTGCAAGTGGACAATCGGAGCGCTGAGGCGCCTATAGTGGAAAAAGGACTATCTTCAAATAAAAACTACACAAAAGCATTCTGCGAATCTTTTTCTGTTCTGTGCATTTAACTAACAGAGTGGAACCTAACTTTTGATAGAGCAGTTCTGAAACACTCTTTCTGTAGAAAATGCAAGTGGACATTCCACGCGCTAAGGGGCCTACAGTGGAAAAAGGGATAACTTCAACTAAAACTACACCGAAGTATTCTCTGAAACTTCTTTCTGTTCTGTGCATTCAACTAACAGAGTTGAAACTTACTTTTGATTGAGCAGTTCTGAAACACTCTTTTTGTAGAAAGTGCAGGTGGAGATTCGGAGCGCTAAGAGGCCTATAGTGGAAAAAGATATATCTTCTAATAATAACTACACAGAAGCATTCTGTGAAACTGCTTTCTGTTCTTTGCATTCAACTAACAGAGTTGAAGCTTAGTTTAGATTGAGCATTTCTGAAACACTCTCACTGTAGAAAATGCAAGTGGACATTCGGAGCGTTAAGGGGCCTTTAGTGGAAAAAGTAACTTCTTCAAATAAAAATTACCCAGAAGCATTATGCAAAACTTCTTTCTGTTCTGTGTATTCAACTAATAGAGTTGAACCTTACTTTTGATTGAGCAGTTCTGAAACACTCTTTCTGTAGAAACTGCAAGTGGACATTTGGTGCGCTAAGGGGCCTATAGTGAAAAAAGGAGTATCTTCAAATAAAAACTACACAGAAGCATTCTGTGAAACATCTTTCTGTTCCTTGGATTCAACTAACAGAGTTGAAGCTTACTTTTGATTGAGCAGCTCTGAAACACTCTTTCTGTAGAAAATGCAAGTGGACATTCGGAGCGCTAAGGGGCCTATACTGGAAAAAGGAACATCTTCAAATAAAAACTACACAGAAGCATTCTGCGAAACTACTTTCAGTTCTGTGCATTCAACTAATAGAATTGAACATTACTTTTTATTGAACAGTTCTGAAACACTCTTTCTGTTGAAACTGCAAGTGGACATTCGGTGCACTAAGGGGCCTATAGTGGAAAACGAAATATCTTCAAATAAAAACTACACAGATGCGTTCTGCGAAACTTCTTTCTGGTCTGTGCATTCAACTAACAGAGTTGAACCTTACTTTTGATTGAGCAGTTCTGAAACACTCTTTCTGTAGAAACTGCAGTTGGAGATTCGGAGCGCTAAGAGGCCTATACTTGAAAAATGTATATCTGTTAATAATAACTACACAGAGGCATTCTGTGAAACTACTTTCTGTTTTTTGCATTCAACTAACAGAGTTGAAGCTTACTTTTGATTGAGCTGTTCTGAAACACTCTTTCCATAGATAATGCAAGTATACATTCAGAGCGCTAAGGGGCCTTTACTAGAAAAAGAAACTTCTTCAAATAAAAAGTACACAGAAGAATTCTACGAAACTTCTTTCTGTTCTGTGCATTCAACTCACAGAGTTGAAGCTTACATGTGATTGAGCAGTTCTGAAATACTCTTTCTGTAGAAACCGCAAGTGGACATTCGGAGCGCTGAGGGGCCTATAGTGGAAAAAGGACTATCTTCAAATAAAAACTACACAGAAGTATTCTGCGAATTTTTTTCTGTTCTGTGCATTTGACTAACATAGTTCAACCTAACTTTTTATAGAGTAGTTCCGAAACACTGTTTCTGTAGAAACTGCAAGTGGACATTCCGCGCGCTAAGGGGCCTACTGTGGAAAAAGGAATAACTTCATCTAAAACTACACCGAAGTATTCTGCGAAACTTCTTTCTGTTCTGTGCATTCAACTAGCAGAGTTGAACATTTCTTTTGATTGAGCAGTTCTGAAACACTCTTTCTGTGGAAACTGCAAGTGGTCATTCCGAGCGCTATGGGGCCTACAGTGGAAAAAGGAATAATTTCAAATAAAAACTACACCGAAGTATAATGCGAAACTACGTTCTGTTCTGTGCATTCAACTAAAAGAATTGAAGCTTACTTTTGTTTGAGCAGTTCTGAAAATGTCTTTCTGTAAAAACTGTAGGTAGATATTCGGAGCGCTAAGGATCCTATATTGGAAAAATTAATATCTTCAAATAAAAACTACACAGAAGCATTCTGTGAAACTACTTTCTGTTTTGTGCATTCCACTAACAGAGTTGAAACTTACTTTTGATTGAGCAGTTCTGAAACACTCTTTCTGTAGAAACTGCAGGTGGAGATTCGGAGCGCTAAGAGGCCTAAAGTGGAAAAAGGAATATCTTCAACTAAAAACTACACAGAAGAATTATGTGAAACCACTTACTGTTCTATGCATTCAACTAACAGAGTTGAAGCTTACTTTTGATTGAGCAGTTCTGAAACACTCTTTCTGTAAAAAATGCAAGTGGACATTCTGAGCGCTAAGGGGCCTACACTAGGAAAAGGATCATCTTCAAATAAAAACTGCACAGAAGCATTCTGTGAAACTTCTTTAGGTTCTGTTCATTCAACTAACAGAGTTGAACCTTACTTTTGGTTGAGCAGTTGTGAAACACTCTTTCTGTAGAAACTGTATCTAGACATTCAGAGCGCTAAGGGGCCTATAGTGGAAAAAGGAATATCTGCAAATAAAAACTACACAGAAGCATTCTCTGAAATTACTTTGTGTTCTTTGCATAAAACTAACAGAGTTGAAGCTTACTTTTTATTGACCAGTTCTGAATCACTCTTTCTGTAAAAAATGCAAGTGGACATTCGGAGCGCTAAGGGGCATATAATGGAAAAAGGAACATCTTCAAACAAAAACTACACAGAAGCATTCTGCTAAACATCTTTCTGTTCTGTGCATTCAACTAACAGAGTTGAACCTTACTTTGGATTGAGCAGTGCTGAAACACTCTTTCTGCAGAAACTGTAACTAGATATTCGGATCGCTAAGGGGCCTTTAGTGAAAAAAGTAATATCTTCAAATACAAAGTACACAGAAGCGTTCTACGAAACTACTTTCTGTTCTGTGCATTCAACTAACAGAGTTGAACCTTACTTTTGATTGAGCAGTTCTGCAACACTCTTTCTGTAGAAACTGCAGGTGGAGATTCAGAGCGCTAAGGAGCCTATAGTGGAAAAAGGTATATATTCTAATAAAAACTACATAGAAGCATTCTGTGAAACTACTTTCTGTTCTTTGCATTCAACTAACAGAGTTGAAGCTTATTTTTCATTGAGCAGATCTGAAACTCTCTTTCTGTAGAAAATGCAAGTGGACATTTGGAGCGCTAAGGGGCCTGTACTGGAAAAAGTATCTTCTTCAAATAAAAAGTACACAGAAACATTCTGCGTAACTTCTTTCTGTTCTGTGCATTCAACTAATAGATTGGAACCTTACCTTTGAATGAGCCGTTCTGAAACACACTTTCTGTAGAAACTGCAAGTGGACATTTGGTACACTAAGGTTCCTATAGTGGAAAAAGGAATATCTTCAAATAAAAACTACACAGAAGCATTCTGCGAAACTTCTTTGTGTTCTGTGCATTCAACTAAGAGAGTTCAACCTTACTTTTGATTGAGCTGTTCTGAAACACTCTTTCTGTAGAAACTGCAAGTGGATATTCCGAGCGGTAAGGGGCCTATAGTGGAAAAAGGAATATCTTCAAATGAAAACTACACAGAAGCATTCTGCGAAACTACTTTCTGTTCTGTGCATTCAACTAACAGAGTTGAACATTACTTTTGATTGAGCAGTTCTGAAACACTCTTTCTGTAGAAACTGCAAGTGGACATTCAGAGCGCTAAGGGTCCTAAAGTGGAAAAAGGAATACCTTCAAATAAAAACTACACAGAAGCATTCTGCGAAACTACTTTCTGTTCTGTGCATGGAACTGACAGAGTTGAACCTAACTTCTGATAGAGCAGTTCTGAAACACTCTTTCTGTAGAAACTGCAAGTCGACTTTCCGAGCGCTATGGGGTCTACAGTGGAAAAAGGAATAACTTCAAATAAAAACTACACCGAAGTATTCTGCGAAACTTCTTTCTGTTCTGTGCATTCAACTAACAGATCTGAAGCTGACTTTTGATTGAGCAGTTCTGAAAAACTCTTTCTGTAGAAACTGTACCTAGACAATCGGAGATCTAAAGGGCCTATAGTGGAAAAAGGAATATCTTCAAATAAAAACTACACAGAAGCATTCCATGAAACTTCTTTCTGTTCTGTGCATTGAACTCACAGAGTTGAACCTTACTTTTGATTGAGCAGTTCTGAAACACTCTTTCTGTAGAAACTGCAAGTGGACATTCGGAGTGCTAAGAGGCCTATAGTGGAAAAAGGAATATCTTCAAATAAAAATTACAGAGAAGCATTCTGTGAAACTACTTTGTGTTCTTTGCATTCAACTAACAGAGTTGTAGCTTACATTTGATGGAGTAGTACTGAAAACTCTTTCTGTAGAAAATGCAAGTGGACATTCCGAGCGCTATGGGGCGTACACTGGAAAAAGGAACATCTTCAAATAAAAACTGCACAGAAGCATTGTGCGAAACATCTTTCTGTTCTGTTCATTCAACTAACAGAGTTGAACCTTACTTTTGATTGATCAGTTCTGAAACATTCTTTCTGTAGAAACTGCAAGTGGACAATCGGAGCGCTGAGGCGCCTATAGTGGAAAAAGGACTATCTTCAAATAAAAACTACACAAAAGCATTCTGCGAATCTTTTTCTGTTCTGTGCATTTAACTAACAGAGTGGAACCTAACTTTTGATAGAGCAGTTCTGAAACACTCTTTCTGTAGAAAATGCAAGTGGACATTCCACGCGCTAAGGGGCCTACAGTGGAAAAAGGGATAACTTCAACTAAAACTACACCGAAGTATTCTCTGAAACTTCTTTCTGTTCTGTGCATTCAACTAACAGAGTTGAAACTTACTTTTGATTGAGCAGTTCTGAAACACTCTTTTTGTAGAAAGTGCAGGTGGAGATTCGGAGCGCTAAGAGGCCTATAGTGGAAAAAGATATATCTTCTAATAATAACTACACAGAAGCATTCTGTGAAACTGCTTTCTGTTCTTTGCATTCAACTAACAGAGTTGAAGCTTAGTTTAGATTGAGCATTTCTGAAACACTCTCACTGTAGAAAATGCAAGTGGACATTCGGAGCGTTAAGGGGCCTTTAGTGGAAAAAGTAACTTCTTCAAATAAAAATTACCCAGAAGCATTATGCAAAACTTCTTTCTGTTCTGTGTATTCAACTAATAGAGTTGAACCTTACTTTTGATTGAGCAGTTCTGAAACACTCTTTCTGTAGAAACTGCAAGTGGACATTTGGTGCGCTAAGGGGCCTATAGTGAAAAAAGGAGTATCTTCAAATAAAAACTACACAGAAGCATTCTGTGAAACATCTTTCTGTTCCTTGGATTCAACTAACAGAGTTGAAGCTTACTTTTGATTGAGCAGCTCTGAAACACTCTTTCTGTAGAAAATGCAAGTGGACATTCGGAGCGCTAAGGGGCCTATACTGGAAAAAGGAACATCTTCAAATAAAAACTACACAGAAGCATTCTGCGAAACTACTTTCAGTTCTGTGCATTCAACTAATAGAATTGAACATTACTTTTTATTGAACAGTTCTGAAACACTCTTTCTGTTGAAACTGCAAGTGGACATTCGGTGCACTAAGGGGCCTATAGTGGAAAACGAAATATCTTCAAATAAAAACTACACAGATGCGTTCTGCGAAACTTCTTTCTGGTCTGTGCATTCAACTAACAGAGTTGAACCTTACTTTTGATTGAGCAGTTCTGAAACACTCTTTCTGTAGAAACTGCAGTTGGAGATTCGGAGCGCTAAGAGGCCTATACTTGAAAAATGTATATCTGTTAATAATAACTACACAGAGGCATTCTGTGAAACTACTTTCTGTTTTTTGCATTCAACTAACAGAGTTGAAGCTTACTTTTGATTGAGCTGTTCTGAAACACTCTTTCTATAGATAATGCAAGTATACATTCAGAGCGCTAAGGGGCCTTTACTAGAAAAAGTAACTTCTTCAAATAAAAAGTACACAGAAGAATTCTACGAAACTTCTTTCTGTTCTGTGCATTCAACTCACAGAGTTGAAGCTTACATGTGATTGAGCAGTTCTGAAATACTCTTTCTGTAGAAACCGCAAGTGGACATTCGGAGCGCTGAGGGGCCTATAGTGGAAAAAGGACTATCTTCAAATAAAAACTACACAGAAGTATTCTGCGAATTTTTTTCTGTTCTGTGCATTTGACTAACATAGTTCAACCTAACTTTTTATAGAGTAGTTCCGAAACACTGTTTCTGTAGAAACTGCAAGTGGACATTCTGCGCGCTAAGGGGCCTACTGTGGAAAAAGGAATAACTTCATCTAAAACTACACCGAAGTATTCTGCGAAACTTCTTTCTGTTCTGTGCATTCAACTAGCAGAGTTGAACATTTCTTTTGATTGAGCAGTTCTGAAACACTCTTTCTGTGGAAACTGCAAGTGGTCATTCCGAGCGCTATGGGGCCTACAGTGGAAAAAGGAATAATTTCAAATAAAAACTACACCGAAGTATAATGCGAAACTACGTTCTGTCCTGTGCATTCAACTAAAAGAATTGAAGCTTACTTTTGTTTGAGCAGTTCTGAAAATGTCTTTCTGTAAAAACTGTAGGTAGATATTCGGAGCGCTAAGGATCCTATATCGGAAAAATTAATATCTTCAAATAAAAACTACACAGAAGCATTCTGTGAAACTACTGTCTGTTTTGTGCATTCCACTAACAGAGTTGAAACTTACTTTTGATTGAGCAGTTCTGAAACACTCTTTCTGTAGAAACTGCAGGTGGAGATTCGGAGCGCTAAGAGGCCTAAAGTGGAAAAAGGAATATCTTCAAATAAAAACTACACAGAAGAATTATGTGAAACCACTTACTGTTCTATGCATTCAACTAACAGAGTTGAAGCTTACTTTTGATTGAGCAGTTCTGAAACACTCTTTCTGTAAAAAATGCAAGTGGACATTCTGAGCGCTAAGGGGCCTACACTAGGAAAAGGATCATCTTCAAATAAAAACTGCACAGAAGCATTCTGTGAAACTTCTTTAGGTTCTGTTCATTCAACTAACAGAGTTGAACCTTACTTTTGATTGAGCAGTTGTGAAACACTCTTTCTGTAGAAACTGTATCTAGACATTCAGAGCGCTAAGGGGCCTATAGTGGAAAAAGGAATATCTGCAAATAAAAACTACACAGAAGCATTCTCTGAAATTACTTTGTGTTCTTTGCATAAAACTAACAGAGTTGAAGCTTACTTTTTATTGACCAGTTCTGAAACACTCTTTCTGTAAAAAATGCAAGTGGACATTCGGAGCGCTAAGGGGCATATAATGGAAAAAGGAACATCTTCAAACAAAAACTACACAGAAGCATTCTGCTAAACATCTTTCTGTACTGTGCATTCAACTAACAGAGTTGAACCTTACTTTGGATTGAGCAGTGCTGAAACACTCTTTCTGCAGAAACTGTAACTAGATATTCGGATCGCTAAGGGGCCTTTAGTGAAAAAAGTAATATCTTCAAATACAAAGTACACAGAAGCGTTCTACGAAACTACTTTCTGTTCTGTGCATTCAACTAACAGAGTTGAACCTTACTTTTGATTGAGCAGTTCTGCAACACTCTTTCTGTAGAAACTGCAGGTGGAGATTCAGAGCGCTAAGGAGCCTATAGTGGAAAAAGGTATATATTCTAATAAAAACTACATAGAAGCATTCTGTGAAACTACTTTCTGTTCTTTGCATTCAACTAACAGAGTTGAAGCTTATTTTTCATTGAGCAGTTCTGAAACTCTCTTTCTGTAGAAAATGCAAGTGGACATTTGGAGCGCTAAGGGGCCTGTACTGGAAAAAGTATCTTCTTCAAATAAAAAGTACACAGAAACATTCTGCGTAACTTCTTTCTGTTCTGTGCATTCAACTAATAGATTGGAACCTTACCTTTGAATGAGCCGTTCAGAAACACACTTTCTGTAGAAACTGCAAGTGGACATTTGGTACACTAAGGTTCCTATAGTGGAAAAAGGAATATCTTCAAATAAAAACTACACAGAAGCATTCTGCGAAACATCTTTCTGTTCTGTTCATTCAACTAACAGAGTTGAACCTTACTTTTGATTGATCAGTTCTGAAACATTCTTTCTGTAGAAACTGCAAGTGGACAATCGGAGCGCTGAGGCGCCTATAGTGGAAAAAGGACTATCTTCAAATAAAAACTACACAAAAGCATTCTGCGAATCTTTTTCTGTTCTGTGCATTTAACTAACAGAGTGGAACCTAACTTTTGATAGAGCAGTTCTGAAACACTCTTTCTGTAGAAAATGCAAGTGGACATTCCACGCGCTAAGGGGCCTACAGTGGAAAAAGGGATAACTTCAACTAAAACTACACCGAAGTATTCTCTGAAACTTCTTTCTGTTCTGTGCATTCAACTAACAGAGTTGAAACTTACTTTTGATTGAGCAGTTCTGAAACACTCTTTTTGTAGAAAGTGCAGGTGGAGATTCGGAGCGCTAAGAGGCCTATAGTGGAAAAAGATATATCTTCTAATAATAACTACACAGAAGCATTCTGTGAAACTGCTTTCTGTTCTTTGCATTCAACTAACAGAGTTGAAGCTTAGTTTAGATTGAGCATTTCTGAAACACTCTCACTGTAGAAAATGCAAGTGGACATTCGGAGCGTTAAGGGGCCTTTAGTGGAAAAAGTAACTTCTTCAAATAAAAATTACCCAGAAGCATTATGCAAAACTTCTTTCTGTTCTGTGTATTCAACTAATAGAGTTGAACCTTACTTTTGATTGAGCAGTTCTGAAACACTCTTTCTGTAGAAACTGCAAGTGGACATTTGGTGCGCTAAGGGGCCTATAGTGAAAAAAGGAGTATCTTCAAATAAAAACTACACAGAAGCATTCTGTGAAACATCTTTCTGTTCCTTGGATTCAACTAACAGAGTTGAAGCTTACTTTTGATTGAGCAGCTCTGAAACACTCTTTCTGTAGAAAATGCAAGTGGACATTCGGAGCGCTAAGGGGCCTATACTGGAAAAAGGAACATCTTCAAATAAAAACTACACAGAAGCATTCTGCGAAACTACTTTCAGTTCTGTGCATTCAACTAATAGAATTGAACATTACTTTTTATTGAACAGTTCTGAAACACTCTTTCTGTTGAAACTGCAAGTGGACATTCGGTGCACTAAGGGGCCTATAGTGGAAAACGAAATATCTTCAAATAAAAACTACACAGATGCGTTCTGCGAAACTTCTTTCTGGTCTGTGCATTCAACTAACAGAGTTGAACCTTACTTTTGATTGAGCAGTTCTGAAACACTCTTTCTGTAGAAACTGCAGTTGGAGATTCGGAGCGCTAAGAGGCCTATACTTGAAAAATGTATATCTGTTAATAATAACTACACAGAGGCATTCTGTGAAACTACTTTCTGTTTTTTGCATTCAACTAACAGAGTTGAAGCTTACTTTTGATTGAGCTGTTCTGAAACACTCTTTCTATAGATAATGCAAGTATACATTCAGAGCGCTAAGGGGCCTTTACTAGAAAAAGTAACTTCTTCAAATAAAAAGTACACAGAAGAATTCTACGAAACTTCTTTCTGTTCTGTGCATTCAACTCACAGAGTTGAAGCTTACATGTGATTGAGCAGTTCTGAAATACTCTTTCTGTAGAAACCGCAAGTGGACATTCGGAGCGCTGAGGGGCCTATAGTGGAAAAAGGACTATCTTCAAATAAAAACTACACAGAAGTATTCTGCGAATTTTTTTCTGTTCTGTGCATTTGACTAACATAGTTCAACCTAACTTTTTATAGAGTAGTTCCGAAACACTGTTTCTGTAGAAACTGCAAGTGGACATTCCGCGCGCTAAGGGGCCTACTGTGGAAAAAGGAATAACTTCATCTAAAACTACACCGAAGTATTCTGCGAAACTTCTTTCTGTTCTGTGCATTCAACTAGCAGAGTTGAACATTTCTTTTGATTGAGCAGTTCTGAAACACTCTTTCTGTGGAAACTGCAAGTGGTCATTCCGAGCGCTATGGGGCCTACAGTGGAAAAAGGAATAATTTCAAATAAAAACTACACCGAAGTATAATGCGAAACCACGTTCTGTTCTGTGCATTCAACTAAAAGAATTGAAGCTTACTTTTGTTTGAGCAGTTCTGAAAATGTCTTTCTGTAAAAACTGTAGGTAGATATTCGGAGCGCTAAGGATCCTATATCGGAAAAATTAATATCTTCAAATAAAAACTACACAGAAGCATTCTGTGAAACTACTGTCTGTTTTGTGCATTCCACTAACAGAGTTGAAACTTACTTTTGATTGAGCAGTTCTGAAACACTCTTTCTGTAGAAACTGCAGGTGGAGATTCGGAGCGCTAAGAGGCCTAAAGTGGAAAAAGGAATATCTTCAAATAAAAACTACACAGAAGAATTATGTGAAACCACTTACTGTTCTATGCATTCAACTAACAGAGTTGAAGCTTACTTTTGATTGAGCAGTTCTGAAACACTCTTTCTGTAAAAAATGCAAGTGGACATTCTGAGCGCTAAGGGGCCTACACTAGGAAAAGGATCATCTTCAAATAAAAACTGCACAGAAGCATTCTGTGAAACTTCTTTAGGTTCTGTTCATTCAACTAACAGAGTTGAACCTTACTTTTGATTGAGCAGTTGTGAAACACTCTTTCTGTAGAAACTGTATCTAGACATTCAGAGCGCTAAGGGGCCTATAGTGGAAAAAGGAATATCTGCAAATAAAAACTACACAGAAGCATTCTCTGAAATTACTTTGTGTTCTTTGCATAAAACTAACAGAGTTGAAGCTTACTTTTTATTGACCAGTTCTGAAACACTCTTTCTGTAAAAAATGCAAGTGGACATTCGGAGCGCTAAGGGGCATATAATGGAAAAAGGAACATCTTCAAACAAAAACTACACAGAAGCATTCTGCTGAACATCTTTCTGTTCTGTGCATTCAACTAACAGAGTTGAACCTTACTTTGGATTGAGCAGTGCTGAAACACTCTTTCTGCAGAAACTGTAACTAGATATTCGGATCGCTAAGGGGCCTTTAGTGAAAAAAGTAATATCTTCAAATACAAAGTACACAGAAGCGTTCTACGAAACTACTTTCTGTTCTGTGCATTCAACTAACAGAGTTGAACCTTACTTTTGATTGAGCAGTTCTGCAACACTCTTTCTGTAGAAACTGCAGGTGGAGATTCAGAGCGCTAAGGAGCCTATAGTGGAAAAAGGTATATATTCTAATAAAAACTACATAGAAGCATTCTGTGAAACTACTTTCTGTTCTTTGCATTCAACTAACAGAGTTGAAGCTTATTTTTCATTGAGCAGTTCTGAAACTCTCTTTCTGTAGAAAATGCAAGTGGACATTTGGAGCGCTAAGGGGCCTGTACTGGAAAAAGTATCTTCTTCAAATAAAAAGTACACAGAAACATTCTGCGTAACTTCTTTCTGTTCTGTGCATTCAACTAATAGATTGGAACCTTACCTTTGAATGAGCCGTTCAGAAACACACTTTCTGTAGAAACTGCAAGTGGACATTTGGTACACTAAGGTTCCTATAGTGGAAAAAGGAATATCTTCAAATAAAAACTACACAGAAGCATTCTGCGAAACATCTTTCTGTTCTGTTCATTCAACTAACAGAGTTGAACCTTACTTTTGATTGATCAGTTCTGAAACATTCTTTCTGTAGAAACTGCAAGTGGACAATCGGAGCGCTGAGGCGCCTATAGTGGAAAAAGGACTATCTTCAAATAAAAACTACACAAAAGCATTCTGCGAATCTTTTTCTGTTCTGTGCATTTAACTAACAGAGTGGAACCTAACTTTTGATAGAGCAGTTCTGAAACACTCTTTCTGTAGAAAATGCAAGTGGACATTCCACGCGCTAAGGGGCCTACAGTGGAAAAAGGGATAACTTCAACTAAAACTACACCGAAGTATTCTCTGAAACTTCTTTCTGTTCTGTGCATTCAACTAACAGAGTTGAAACTTACTTTTGATTGAGCAGTTCTGAAACACTCTTTTTGTAGAAAGTGCAGGTGGAGATTCGGAGCGCTAAGAGGCCTATAGTGGAAAAAGATATATCTTCTAATAATAACTACACAGAAGCATTCTGTGAAACTGCTTTCTGTTCTTTGCATTCAACTAACAGAGTTGAAGCTTAGTTTAGATTGAGCATTTCTGAAACACTCTCACTGTAGAAAATGCAAGTGGACATTCGGAGCGTTAAGGGGCCTTTAGTGGAAAAAGTAACTTCTTCAAATAAAAATTACCCAGAAGCATTATGCAAAACTTCTTTCTGTTCTGTGTATTCAACTAATAGAGTTGAACCTTACTTTTGATTGAGCAGTTCTGAAACACTCTTTCTGTAGAAACTGCAAGTGGACATTTGGTGCGCTAAGGGGCCTATAGTGAAAAAAGGAGTATCTTCAAATAAAAACTACACAGAAGCATTCTGTGAAACATCTTTCTGTTCCTTGGATTCAACTAACAGAGTTGAAGCTTACTTTTGATTGAGCAGCTCTGAAACACTCTTTCTGTAGAAAATGCAAGTGGACATTCGGAGCGCTAAGGGGCCTATACTGGAAAAAGGAACATCTTCAAATAAAAACTACACAGAAGCATTCTGCGAAACTACTTTCAGTTCTGTGCATTCAACTAATAGAATTGAACATT
This sequence comes from Symphalangus syndactylus, assembly GCF_028878055.3. Lineage (NCBI taxonomy): Eukaryota > Metazoa > Chordata > Mammalia > Primates > Hylobatidae > Symphalangus > Symphalangus syndactylus. The sequence continues at coordinate 51,760,462 of NC_072440.2, forward strand.
ACTTTTTATTGAACAGTTCTGAAACACTCTTTCTGTTGAAACTGCAAGTGGACATTCGGTGCACTAAGGGGCCTATAGTGGAAAACGAAATATCTTCAAATAAAAACTACACAGATGCGTTCTGCGAAACTTCTTTCTGGTCTGTGCATTCAACTAACAGAGTTGAACCTTACTTTTGATTGAGCAGTTCTGAAACACTCTTTCTGTAGAAACTGCAGTTGGAGATTCGGAGCGCTAAGAGGCCTATACTTGAAAAATGTATATCTGTTAATAATAACTACACAGAGGCATTCTGTGAAACTACTTTCTGTTTTTTGCATTCAACTAACAGAGTTGAAGCTTACTTTTGATTGAGCTGTTCTGAAACACTCTTTCTATAGATAATGCAAGTATACATTCAGAGCGCTAAGGGGCCTTTACTAGAAAAAGTAACTTCTTCAAATAAAAAGTACACAGAAGAATTCTACGAAACTTCTTTCTGTTCTGTGCATTCAACTCACAGAGTTGAAGCTTACATGTGATTGAGCAGTTCTGAAATACTCTTTCTGTAGAAACCGCAAGTGGACATTCGGAGCGCTGAGGGGCCTATAGTGGAAAAAGGACTATCTTCAAATAAAAACTACACAGAAGTATTCTGCGAATTTTTTTCTGTTCTGTGCATTTGACTAACATAGTTCAACCTAACTTTTTATAGAGTAGTTCCGAAACACTGTTTCTGTAGAAACTGCAAGTGGACATTCCGCGCGCTAAGGGGCCTACTGTGGAAAAAGGAATAACTTCATCTAAAACTACACCGAAGTATTCTGCGAAACTTCTTTCTGTTCTGTGCATTCAACTAGCAGAGTTGAACATTTCTTTTGATTGAGCAGTTCTGAAACACTCTTTCTGTGGAAACTGCAAGTGGTCATTCCGAGCGCTATGGGGCCTACAGTGGAAAAAGGAATAATTTCAAATAAAAACTACACCGAAGTATAATGCGAAACTACGTTCTGTTCTGTGCATTCAACTAAAAGAATTGAAGCTTACTTTTGTTTGAGCAGTTCTGAAAATGTCTTTCTGTAAAAACTGTAGGTAGATATTCGGAGCGCTAAGGATCCTATATCGGAAAAATTAATATCTTCAAATAAAAACTACACAGAAGCATTCTGTGAAACTACTTTCTGTTTTGTGCATTCCACTAACAGAGTTGAAACTTACTTTTGATTGAGCAGTTCTGAAACACTCTTTCTGTAGAAACTGCAGGTGGAGATTCGGAGCGCTAAGAGGCCTAAAGTGGAAAAAGGAATATCTTCAAATAAAAACTACACAGAAGAATTATGTGAAACCACTTACTGTTCTATGCATTCAACTAACAGAGTTGAAGCTTACTTTTGATTGAGCAGTTCTGAAACACTCTTTCTGTAAAAAATGCAAGTGGACATTCTGAGCGCTAAGGGGCCTACACTAGAAAAAGGATCATCTTCAAATAAAAACTGCACAGAAGCATTCTGTGAAACTTCTTTAGGTTCTGTTCATTCAACTAACAGAGTTGAACCTTACTTTTGATTGAGCAGTTGTGAAACACTCTTTCTGTAGAAACTGTATCTAGACATTCAGAGCGCTAAGGGGCCTATAGTGGAAAAAGGAATATCTGCAAATAAAAACTACACAGAAGCATTCTCTGAAATTACTTTGTGTTCTTTGCATAAAACTAACAGAGTTGAAGCTTACTTTTTATTGACCAGTTCTGAAACACTCTTTCTGTAAAAAATGCAAGTGGACATTCGGAGCGCTAAGGGGCATATAATGGAAAAAGGAACATCTTCAAACAAAAACTACACAGAAGCATTCTGCTAAACATCTTTCTGTTCTGTGCATTCAACTAACAGAGTTGAACCTTACTTTGGATTGAGCAGTGCTGAAACACTCTTTCTGCAGAAACTGTAACTAGATATTCGGATCGCTAAGGGGCCTTTAGTGAAAAAAGTAATATCTTCAAATACAAAGTACACAGAAGCGTTCTACGAAACTACTTTCTGTTCTGTGCATTCAACTAACAGAGTTGAACCTTACTTTTGATTGAGCAGTTCTGCAACACTCTTTCTGTAGAAACTGCAGGTGGAGATTCAGAGCGCTAAGGAGCCTATAGTGGAAAAAGGTATATATTCTAATAAAAACTACATAGAAGCATTCTGTGAAACTACTTTCTGTTCTTTGCATTCAACTAACAGAGTTGAAGCTTATTTTTCATTGAGCAGTTCTGAAACTCTCTTTCTGTAGAAAATGCAAGTGGACATTTGGAGCGCTAAGGGGCCTGTACTGGAAAAAGTATCTTCTTCAAATAAAAAGTACACAGAAACATTCTGCGTAACTTCTTTCTGTTCTGTGCATTCAACTAATAGATTGGAACCTTACCTTTGAATGAGCCGTTCTGAAACACACTTTCTGTAGAAACTGCAAGTGGACATTTGGTACACTAAGGTTCCTATAGTGGAAAAAGGAATATCTTCAAATAAAAACTACACAGAAGCATTCTGCGAAACTTCTTTGTGTTCTGTGCATTCAACTAAGAGAGTTCAACCTTACTTTTGATTGAGCTGTTCTGAAACACTCTTTCTGTAGAAACTGCAAGTGGATATTCCGAGCGGTAAGGGGCCTATAGTGGAAAAAGGAATATCTTCAAATGAAAACTACACAGAAGCATTCTGCGAAACTACTTTCTGTTCTGTGCATTCAACTAACAGAGTTGAACATTACTTTTGATTGAGCAGTTCTGAAACACTCTTTCTGTAGAAACTGCAAGTGGACATTCAGAGCGCTAAGGGTCCTAAAGTGGAAAAAGGAATACCTTCAAATAAAAACTACACAGAAGCATTCTGCGAAACTACTTTCTGTTCTGTGCATGGAACTGACAGAGTTGAACCTAGCTTCTGATAGAGCAGTTCTGAAACACTCTTTCTGTAGAAACTGCAAGTCGACATTCCGAGCGCTATGGGGTCTACAGTGGAAAAAGGAATAACTTCAAATAAAAACTACACCGAAGTATTCTGCGAAACTTCTTTCTGTTCTGTGCATTCAACTAACAGATCTGAAGCTGACTTTTGATTGAGCAGTTCTGAAAAACTCTTTCTGTAGAAACTGTACCTAGACAATCGGAGATCTAAAGGGCCTATAGTGGAAAAAGGAATATCTTCAAATAAAAACTACACAGAAGCATTCCATGAAACTTCTTTCTGTTCTGTGCATTGAACTCACAGAGTTGAACCTTACTTTTGATTGAGCAGTTCTGAAACACTCTTTCTGTAGAAACTGCAAGTGGACATTCGGAGTGCTAAGAGGCCTATAGTGGAAAAAGGAATATCTTCAAATAAAAATTACAGAGAAGCATTCTGTGAAACTACTTTGTGTTCTTTGCATTCAACTAACAGAGTTGTAGCTTACATTTGATGGAGTAGTACTGAAAACTCTTTCTGTAGAAAATGCAAGTGGACATTCCGAGCGCTATGGGGCGTACACTGGAAAAAGGAACATCTTCAAATAAAAACTGCACAGAAGCATTGTGCGAAACATCTTTCTGTTCTGTTCATTCAACTAACAGAGTTGAACCTTACTTTTGATTGATCAGTTCTGAAACATTCTTTCTGTAGAAACTGCAAGTGGACAATCGGAGCGCTGAGGCGCCTATAGTGGAAAAAGGACTATCTTCAAATAAAAACTACACAAAAGCATTCTGCGAATCTTTTTCTGTTCTGTGCATTTAACTAACAGAGTGGAACCTAACTTTTGATAGAGCAGTTCTGAAACACTCTTTCTGTAGAAAATGCAAGTGGACATTCCACGCGCTAAGGGGCCTACAGTGGAAAAAGGGATAACTTCAACTAAAACTACACCGAAGTATTCTCTGAAACTTCTTTCTGTTCTGTGCATTCAACTAACAGAGTTGAAACTTACTTTTGATTGAGCAGTTCTGAAACACTCTTTTTGTAGAAAGTGCAGGTGGAGATTCGGAGCGCTAAGAGGCCTATAGTGGAAAAAGATATATCTTCTAATAATAACTACACAGAAGCATTCTGTGAAACTGCTTTCTGTTCTTTGCATTCAACTAACAGAGTTGAAGCTTAGTTTAGATTGAGCATTTCTGAAACACTCTCACTGTAGAAAATGCAAGTGGACATTCGGAGCGTTAAGGGGCCTTTAGTGGAAAAAGTAACTTCTTCAAATAAAAATTACCCAGAAGCATTATGCAAAACTTCTTTCTGTTCTGTGTATTCAACTAATAGAGTTGAACCTTACTTTTGATTGAGCAGTTCTGAAACACTCTTTCTGTAGAAACTGCAAGTGGACATTTGGTGCGCTAAGGGGCCTGTAGTGAAAAAAGGAGTATCTTCAAATAAAAACTACACAGAAGCATTCTGTGAAACATCTTTCTGTTCCTTGGATTCAACTAACAGAGTTGAAGCTTACTTTTGATTGAGCAGCTCTGAAACACTCTTTCTGTAGAAAATGCAAGTGGACATTCGGAGCGCTAAGGGGCCTATACTGGAAAAAGGAACATCTTCAAATAAAAACTACACAGAAGCATTCTGCGAAACTACTTTCAGTTCTGTGCATTCAACTAATAGAATTGAACATCACTTTTTATTGAACAGTTCTGAAACACTCTTTCTGTTGAAACTGCAAGTGGACATTCGGTGCACTAAGGGGCCTATAGTGGAAAACGAAATATCTTCAAATAAAAACTACACAGATGCGTTCTGCGAAACTTCTTTCTGGTCTGTGCATTCAACTAACAGAGTTGAACCTTACTTTTGATTGAGCAGTTCTGAAACACTCTTTCTGTAGAAACTGCAGTTGGAGATTCGGAGCGCTAAGAGGCCTATACTTGAAAAATGTATATCTGTTAATAATAACTACACAGAGGCATTCTGTGAAACTACTTTCTGTTTTTTGCATTCAACTAACAGAGTTGAAGCTTACTTTTGATTGAGCTGTTCTGAAACACTCTTTCTATAGATAATGCAAGTATACATTCAGAGCGCTAAGGGGCCTTTACTAGAAAAAGTAACTTCTTCAAATAAAAAGTACACAGAAGAATTCTACGAAACTTCTTTCTGTTCTGTGCATTCAACTCACAGAGTTGAAGCTTACATGTGATTGAGCAGTTCTGAAATACTCTTTCTGTAGAAACCGCAAGTGGACATTCGGAGCGCTGAGGGGCCTATAGTGGAAAAAGGACTATCTTCAAATAAAAACTACACAGAAGTATTCTGCGAATTTTTTTCTGTTCTGTGCATTTGACTAACATAGTTCAACCTAACTTTTTATAGAGTAGTTCCGAAACACTGTTTCTGTAGAAACTGCAAGTGGACATTCCGCGCGCTAAGGGGCCTACTGTGGAAAAAGGAATAACTTCATCTAAAACTACACCGAAGTATTCTGCGAAACTTCTTTCTGTTCTGTGCATTCAACTAGCAGAGTTGAACATTTCTTTTGATTGAGCAGTTCTGAAACACTCTTTCTGTGGAAACTGCAAGTGGTCATTCCGAGCGCTATGGGGCCTACAGTGGAAAAAGGAATAATTTCAAATAAAAACTACACCGAAGTATAATGCGAAACTACGTTCTGTTCTGTGCATTCAACTAAAAGAATTGAAGCTTACTTTTGTTTGAGCAGTTCTGAAAATGTCTTTCTGTAAAAACTGTAGGTAGATATTCGGAGCGCTAAGGATCCTATATTGGAAAAATTAATATCTTCAAATAAAAACTACACAGAAGCATTCTGTGAAACTACTTTCTGTTTTGTGCATTCCACTAACAGAGTTGAAACTTACTTTTGATTGAGCAGTTCTGAAACACTCTTTCTGTAGAAACTGCAGGTGGAGATTCGGAGCGCTAAGAGGCCTAAAGTGGAAAAAGGAATATCTTCAAATAAAAACTACACAGAAGAATTATGTGAAACCACTTACTGTTCTATGCATTCAACTAACAGAGTTGAAGCTTACTTTTGATTGAGCAGTTCTGAAACACTCTTTCTGTAAAAAATGCAAGTGGACATTCTGAGCGCTAAGGGGCCTACACTAGGAAAAGGATCATCTTCAAATAAAAACTGCACAGAAGCATTCTGTGAAACTTCTTTAGGTTCTGTTCATTCAACTAACAGAGTTGAACCTTACTTTTGATTGAGCAGTTGTGAAACACTCTTTCTGTAGAAACTGTATCTAGACATTCAGAGCGCTAAGGGGCCTATAGTGGAAAAAGGAATATCTGCAAATAAAAACTACACAGAAGCATTCTCTGAAATTACTTTGTGTTCTTTGCATAAAACTAACAGAGTTGAAGCTTGCTTTTTATTGACCAGTTCTGAAACACTCTTTCTGTAAAAAATGCAAGTGGACATTCGGAGCGCTAAGGGGCATATAATGGAAAAAGGAACATCTTCAAACAAAAACTACACAGAAGCATTCTGCTAAACATCTTTCTGTTCTGTGCATTCAACTAACAGAGTTGAACCTTACTTTGGATTGAGCAGTGCTGAAACACTCTTTCTGCAGAAACTGTAACTAGATATTCGGATCGCTAAGGGGCCTTTAGTGAAAAAAGTAATATCTTCAAATACAAAGTACACAGAAGCGTTCTACGAAACTACTTTCTGTTCTGTGCATTCAACTAACAGAGTTGAACCTTACTTTTGATTGAGCAGTTCTGCAACACTCTTTCTGTAGAAACTGCAGGTGGAGATTCAGAGCGCTAAGGAGCCTATAGTGGAAAAAGGTATATATTCTAATAAAAACTACATAGAAGCATTCTGTGAAACTACTTTCTGTTCTTTGCATTCAACTAACAGAGTTGAAGCTTATTTTTCATTGAGCAGTTCTGAAACTCTCTTTCTGTAGAAAATGCAAGTGGACATTTGGAGCGCTAAGGGGCCTGTACTGGAAAAAGTATCTTCTTCAAATAAAAAGTACACAGAAACATTCTGCGTAACTTCTTTCTGTTCTGTGCATTCAACTAATAGATTGGAACCTTACCTTTGAATGAGCCGTTCTGAAACACACTTTCTGTAGAAACTGCAAGTGGACATTTGGTACACTAAGGTTCCTATAGTGGAAAAAGGAATATCTTCAAATAAAAACTACACAGAAGCATTCTGCGAAACTTCTTTGTGTTCTGTGCATTCAACTAAGAGAGTTCAACCTTACTTTTGATTGAGCTGTTCTGAAACACTCTTTCTGTAGAAACTGCAAGTGGATATTCCAAGCGGTAAGGGGCCTATAGTGGAAAAAGGAATATCTTCAAATGAAAACTACACAGAAGCATTCTGCGAAACTACTTTCAGTTCTGTGCATTCAACTAATAGAATTGAACATTACTTTTTATTGAACAGTTCTGAAACACTCTTTCTGTTGAAACTGCAAGTGGACATTCGGTGCACTAAGGGGCCTATAGTGGAAAACGAAATATCTTCAAATAAAAACTACACAGATGCGTTCTGCGAAACTTCTTTCTGGTCTGTGCATTCAACTAACAGAGTTGAACCTTACTTTTGATTGAGCAGTTCTGAAACACTCTTTCTGTAGAAACTGCAGTTGGAGATTCGGAGCGCTAAGAGGCCTATACTTGAAAAATGTATATCTGTTAATAATAACTACACAGAGGCATTCTGTGAAACTACTTTCTGTTTTTTGCATTCAACTAACAGAGTTGAAGCTTACTTTTGATTGAGCTGTTCTGAAACACTCTTTCCATAGATAATGCAAGTATACATTCAGAGCGCTAAGGGGCCTTTACTAGAAAAAGTAACTTCTTCAAATAAAAAGTACACAGAAGAATTCTACGAAACTTCTTTCTGTTCTGTGCATTCAACTCACAGAGTTGAAGCTTACATGTGATTGAGCAGTTCTGAAATACTCTTTCTGTAGAAACCGCAAGTGGACATTCGGAGCGCTGAGGGGCCTATAGTGGAAAAAGGACTATCTTCAAATAAAAACTACACAGAAGTATTCTGCGAATTTTTTTCTGTTCTGTGCATTTGACTAACGTAGTTCAACCTAACTTTTTATAGAGTAGTTCCGAAACACTGTTTCTGTAGAAACTGCAAGTGGACATTCCGCGCGCTAAGGGGCCTACTGTGGAAAAAGGAATAACTTCATCTAAAACTACACCGAAGTATTCTGCGAAACTTCTTTCTGTTCTGTGCATTCAACTAGCAGAGTTGAACATTTCTTTTGATTGAGCAGTTCTGAAACACTCTTTCTGTGGAAACTGCAAGTGGTCATTCCGAGCGCTATGGGGCCTACAGTGGAAAAAGGAATAATTTCAAATAAAAACTACACCGAAGTATAATGCGAAACTACGTTCTGTTCTGTGCATTCAACTAAAAGAATTGAAGCTTACTTTTGTTTGAGCAGTTCTGAAAATGTCTTTCTGTAAAAACTGTAGGTAGATATTCGGAGCGCTAAGGATCCTATATCGGAAAAATTAATATCTTCAAATAAAAACTACACAGAAGCATTCTGTGAAACTACTTTCTGTTTTGTGCATTCCACTAACAGAGTTGAAACTTACTTTTGATTGAGCAGTTCTGAAACACTCTTTCTGTAGAAACTGCAGGTGGAGATTCGGAGCGCTAAGAGGCCTAAAGTGGAAAAAGGAATATCTTCAAATAAAAACTACACAGAAGAATTATGTGAAACCACTTACTGTTCTATGCATTCAACTAACAGAGTTGAAGCTTACTTTTGATTGAGCAGTTCTGAAACACTCTTTCTGTAAAAAATGCAAGTGGACATTCTGAGCGCTAAGGGGCCTACACTAGGAAAAGGATCATCTTCAAATAAAAACTGCACAGAAGCATTCTGTGAAACTTCTTTAGGTTCTGTTCATTCAACTAACAGAGTTGAACCTTACTTTTGATTGAGCAGTTGTGAAACACTCTTTCTGTAGAAACTGTATCTAGACATTCAGAGCGCTAAGGGGCCTATAGTGGAAAAAGGAATATCTGCAAATAAAAACTACACAGAAGCATTCTCTGAAATTACTTTGTGTTCTTTGCATAAAACTAACAGAGTTGAAGCTTACTTTTTATTGACCAGTTCTGAAACACTCTTTCTGTAAAAAATGCAAGTGGACATTCGGAGCGCTAAGGGGCATATAATGGAAAAAGGAACATCTTCAAACAAAAACTACACAGAAGCATTCTGCTAAACATCTTTCTGTTCTGTGCATTCAACTAACAGAGTTGAACCTTACTTTGGATTGAGCAGTGCTGAAACACTCTTTCTGCAGAAACTGTAACTAGATATTCGGATCGCTAAGGGGCCTTTAGTGAAAAAAGTAATATCTTCAAATACAAAGTACACAGAAGCGTTCTACGAAACTACTTTCTGTTCTGTGCATTCAACTAACAGAGTTGAACCTTACTTTTGATTGAGCAGTTCTGCAACACTCTTTCTGTAGAAACTGCAGGTGGAGATTCAGAGCGCTAAGGAGCCTATAGTGGAAAAAGGTATATATTCTAATAAAAACTACATAGAAGCATTCTGTGAAACTACTTTCTGTTCTTTGCATTCAACTAACAGAGTTGAAGCTTATTTTTCATTGAGCAGTTCTGAAACTCTCTTTCTGTAGAAAATGCAAGTGGACATTTGGAGCGCTAAGGGGCCTGTACTGGAAAAAGTATCTTCTTCAAATAAAAAGTACACAGAAACATTCTGCGTAACTTCTTTCTGTTCTGTGCATTCAACTAATAGATTGGAACCTTACCTTTGAATGAGCCGTTCTGAAACACACTTTCTGTAGAAACTGCAAGTGGACATTTGGTACACTAAGGTTCCTATAGTGGAAAAAGGAATATCTTCAAATAAAAACTACACAGAAGCATTCTGCGAAACTTCTTTGTGTTCTGTGCATTCAACTAAGAGAGTTCAACCTTACTTTTGATTGAGCTGTTCTGAAACACTCTTTCTGTAGAAACTGCAAGTGGACATTCAGAGCGCTAAGGGTCCTAAAGTGGAAAAAGGAATACCTTCAAATAAAAACTACACAGAAGCATTCTGCGAAACTACTTTCTGTTCTGTGCATGGAACTGACAGAGTTGAACCTAACTTCTGATAGAGCAGTTCTGAAACACTCTTTCTGTAGAAACTGCAAGTCGACATTCCGAGCGCTATGGGGTCTACAGTGGAAAAAGGAATAACTTCAAATAAAAACTACACCGAAGTATTCTGCGAAACTTCTTTCTGTTCTGTGCATTCAACTAACAGATCTGAAGCTGACTTTTGATTGAGCAGTTCTGAAAAACTCTTTCTGTAGAAACTGTACCTAGACAATCGGAGATCTAAAGGGCCTATAGTGGAAAAAGGAATATCTTCAAATAAAAACTACACAGAAGCATTCCATGAAACTTCTTTCTGTTCTGTGCATTGAACTCACAGAGTTGAACCTTACTTTTGATTGAGCAGTTCTGAAACACTCTTTCTGTAGAAACTGCAAGTGGACATTCAGAGCGCTAAGGGTCCTAAAGTGGAAAAAGGAATACCTTCAAATAAAAACTACACAGAAGCATTCTGCGAAACTACTTTCTGTTCTGTGCATGGAACTGACAGAGTTGAACCTAACTTCTGATAGAGCAGTTCTGAAACACTCTTTCTGTAGAAACCGCAAGTGGATATTCCGAGCGGTAAGGGGCCTATAGTGGAAAAAGGAATATCTTCAAATGAAAACTACACAGAAGCATTCTGCGAAACTACTTTCTGTTCTGTGCATTCAACTAACAGAGTTGAACATTACTTTTGATTGATCAGTTCTGAAACACTCTTTCTGTAGAAACTGCAAGTGGACATTCAGAGCGCTAAGGGTCCTAAAGTGGAAAAAGGAATACCTTCAAATAAAAACTACACAGAAGCATTCTGCGAAACTACTTTCTGTTCTGTGCATGGAACTGACAGATTTGAACCTAACTTCTGATAGAGCAGTTCTGAAACACTCTTTCTGTAGAAACTGCAAGTCGACATTCCGAGCGCTATGGGGTCTACAGTGGAAAAAGGAATAACTTCAAATAAAAACTACACCGAAGTATTCTGCGAAACTTCTTTCTGTTCTGTGCATTCAACTAACAGATCTGAAGCTGACTTTTGATTGAGCAGTTCTGAAAAACTCTTTCTGTAGAAACTGTACCTAGACAATCGGAGATCTAAAGGGCCTATAGTGGAAAAAGGAATATCTTCAAATAAAAACTGCACAGAAGCATTCCATGAAACTTCTTTCTGTTCTGTGCATTGAACTCACAGAGTTGAACCTTACTTTTGATTGAGCAGTTCTGAAACACTCTTTCTGTAGAAACTGCAAGTGGACATTCGGAGTGCTAAGAGGCCTATAGTGGAAAAAGGAATATCTTCAAATAAAAATTACAGAGAAGCATTCTGTGAAACTACTTTGTGTTCTTTGCATTCAACTAACAGAGTTGTAGCTTACATTTGATGGAGTAGTACTGAAAACTCTTTCTGTAGAAAATGCAAGTGGACATTCCGAGCGCTATGGGGCGTACACTGGAAAAAGGAACATCTTCAAATAAAAACTGCACAGAAGCATTGTGCGAAACATCTTTGTGTTCTGTTCATTCAACTAACAGAGTTGAACCTTACTTTTGATTGATCAGTTCTGAAACATTCTTTCTGTAGAAACTGCAAGTGGACAATCGGAGCGCTGAGGCGCCTATAGTGGAAAAAGGACTATCTTCAAATAAAAACTACACAAAAGCATTCTGCGAATCTTTTTCTGTTCTGTGCATTTAACTAACAGAGTGGAACCTAACTTTTGATAGAGCAGTTCTGAAACACTCTTTCTGTAGAAAATGCAAGTGGACATTCCACGCGCTAAGGGGCCTACAGTGGAAAAAGGGATAACTTCAACTAAAACTACACCGAAGTATTCTCTGAAACTTCTTTCTGTTCTGTGCATTCAACTAACAGAGTTGAAACTTACTTTTGATTGAGCAGTTCTGAAACACTCTTTTTGTAGAAAGTGCAGGTGGAGATTCGGAGCGCTAAGAGGCCTATAGTGGAAAAAGATATATCTTCTAATAATAACTACACAGAAGCATTCTGTGAAACTGCTTTCTGTTCTTTGCATTCAACTAACAGAGTTGAAGCTTAGTTTAGATTGAGCATTTCTGAAACACTCTCACTGTAGAAAATGCAAGTGGACATTCGGAGCGTTAAGGGGCCTTTAGTGGAAAAAGTAACTTCTTCAAATAAAAATTACCCAGAAGCATTATGCAAAACTTCTTTCTGTTCTGTGTATTCAACTAATAGAGTTGAACCTTACTTTTGATTGAGCAGTTCTGAAACACTCTTTCTGTAGAAACTGCAAGTGGACATTTGGTGCGGTAAGGGGCCTGTAGTGAAAAAAGGAGTATCTTCAAATAAAAACTACACAGAAGCATTCTGTGAAACATCTTTCTGTTCCTTGGATTCAACTAACAGAGTTGAAGCTTACTTTTGATTGAGCAGCTCTGAAACACTCTTTCTGTAGAAAATGCAAGTGGACATTCGGAGCGCTAAGGGGCCTATACTGGAAAAAGGAACATCTTCAAATAAAAACTACACAGAAGCATTCTGCGAAACTACTTTCAGTTCTGTGCATTCAACTAATAGAATTGAACATTACTTTTTATTGAACAGTTCTGAAACACTCTTTCTGTTGAAACTGCAAGTGGACATTCGGTGCACTAAGGGGCCTATAGTGGAAAACGAAATATCTTCAAATAAAAACTACACAGATGCGTTCTGCGAAACTTCTTTCTGGTCTGTGCATTCAACTAACAGAGTTGAACCTTACTTTTGATTGAGCAGTTCTGAAACACTCTTTCTGTAGAAACTGCAGTTGGAGATTCGGAGCGCTAAGAGGCCTATACTTGAAAAATGTATATCTGTTAATAATAACTACACAGAGGCATTCTGTGAAACTACTTTCTGTTTTTTGCATTCAACTAACAGAGTTGAAGCTTACTTTTGATTGAGCTGTTCTGAAACACTCTTTCTATAGATAATGCAAGTATACATTCAGAGCGCTAAGGGGCCTTTACTAGAAAAAGTAACTTCTTCAAATAAAAAGTACACAGAAGAATTCTACGAAACTTCTTTCTGTTCTGTGCATTCAACTCACAGAGTTGAAGCTTACATGTGATTGAGCAGTTCTGAAATACTCTTTCTGTAGAAACCGCAAGTGGACATTCGGAGCGCTGAGGGGCCTATAGTGGAAAAAGGACTATCTTCAAATAAAAACTACACAGAAGTATTCTGCGAATTTTTTTCTGTTCTGTGCATTTGACTAACATAGTTCAACCTAACTTTTTATAGAGTAGTTCCGAAACACTGTTTCTGTAGAAACTGCAAGTGGACATTCCGCGCGCTAAGGGGCCTACTGTGGAAAAAGGAATAACTTCATCTAAAACTACACCGAAGTATTCTGCGAAACTTCTTTCTGTTCTGTGCATTCAACTAGCAGAGTTGAACATTTCTTTTGATTGAGCAGTTCTGAAACACTCTTTCTGTGGAAACTGCAAGTGGTCATTCCGAGCGCTATGGGGCCTACAGTGGAAAAAGGAATAATTTCAAATAAAAACTACACCGAAGTATAATGCGAAACTACGTTCTGTTCTGTGCATTCAACTAAAAGAATTGAAGCTTACTTTTGTTTGAGCAGTTCTGAAAATGTCTTTCTGTAAAAACTGTAGGTAGATATTCGGAGCGCTAAGGATCCTATATTGGAAAAATTAATATCTTCAAATAAAAACTACACAGAAGCATTCTGTGAAACTACTTTCTGTTTTGTGCATTCCACTAACAGAGTTGAAACTTACTTTTGATTGAGCAGTTCTGAAACACTCTTTCTGTAGAAACTGCAGGTGGAGATTCGGAGCGCTAAGAGGCCTAAAGTGGAAAAAGAAATATCTTCAAATAAAAACTACACAGAAGAATTATGTGAAACCACTTACTGTTCTATGCATTCAACTAACAGAGTTGAAGCTTACTTTTGATTGAGCAGTTCTGAAACACTCTTTCTGTAAAAAATGCAAGTGGACATTCTGAGCGCTAAGGGGCCTACACTAGAAAAAGGATCATCTTCAAATAAAAACTGCACAGAAGCATTCTGTGAAACCTCTTTAGGTTCTGTTCATTCAACTAACAGAGTTGAACCTTACTTTTGATTGAGCAGTTGTGAAACACTCTTTCTGTAGAAACTGTATCTAGACATTCAGAGCGCTAAGGGGCCTATAGTGGAAAAAGGAATATCTGCAAATAAAAACTACACAGAAGCATTCTCTGAAATTACTTTGTGTTCTTTGCATAAAACTAACAGAGTTGAAGCTTACTTTTTATTGACCAGTTCTGAAACACTCTTTCTGTAAAAAATGCAAGTGGACATTCGGAGCGCTAAGGGGCATATAATGGAAAAAGGAACATCTTCAAACAAAAACTACACAGAAGCATTCTGCTAAACATCTTTCTGTTCTGTGCATTCAACTAACAGAGTTGAACCTTACTTTGGATTGAGCAGTGCTGAAACACTCTTTCTGCAGAAACTGTAACTAGATATTCGGATCGCTAAGGGGCCTTTAGTGAAAAAAGTAATATCTTCAAATACAAAGTACACAGAAGCGTTCTACGAAACTACTTTCTGTTCTGTGCATTCAACTAACAGAGTTGAACCTTACTTTTGATTGAGCAGTTCTGCAACACTCTTTCTGTAGAAACTGCAGGTGGAGATTCAGAGCGCTAAGGAGCCTATAGTGGAAAAAGGTATATATTCTAATAAAAACTACATAGAAGCATTCTGTGAAACTACTTTCTGTTCTTTGCATTCAACTAACAGAGTTGAAGCTTATTTTTCATTGAGCAGTTCTGAAACTCTCTTTCTGTAGAAAATGCAAGTGGACATTTGGAGCGCTAAGGGGCCTGTACTGGAAAAAGTATCTTCTTCAAATAAAAAGTACACAGAAACATTCTGCGTAACTTCTTTCTGTTCTGTGCATTCAACTAATAGATTGGAACCTTACCTTTGAATGAGCCGTTCTGAAACACACTTTCTGTAGAAACTGCAAGTGGACATTTGGTACACTAAGGTTCCTATAGTGGAGAAAGGAATATCTTCAAATAAAAACTACACAGAAGCATTCTGCGAAACTTCTTTGTGTTCTGTGCATTCAACTAAGAGAGTTCAACCTTACTTTTGATTGAGCTGTTCTGAAACACTCTTTCTGTAGAAACTGCAAGTGGATATTCCGAGCGGTAAGGGGCCTATAGTGGAAAAAGGAATATCTTCAAATGAAAACTACACAGAAGCATTCTGCGAAACTACTTTCTGTTCTGTGCATTCAACTAACAGAGTTGAACATTACTTTTGATTGAGCAGTTCTGAAACACTCTTTCTGTAGAAACTGCAAGTGGACATTCAGAGCGCTAAGGGTCCTAAAGTGGAAAAAGGAATACCTTCAAATAAAAACTACACAGAAGCATTCTGCGAAACTACTTTCTGTTCTGTGCATGGAACTGACAGAGTTGAACCTAACTTCTGATAGAGCAGTTCTGAAACACTCTTTCTGTAGAAACTGCAAGTCGACATTCCGAGCGCTATGGGGTCTACAGTGGAAAAAGGAATAACTTCAAATAAAAACTACACCGAAGTATTCTGCGAAACTTCTTTCTGTTCTGTGCATTCAACTAACAGATCTGAAGCTGACTTTTGATTGAGCAGTTCTGAAAAACTCTTTCTGTAGAAACTGTACCTAGACAATCGGAGATCTAAAGGGCCTATAGTGGAAAAAGGAATATCTTCAAATAAAAACTACACAGAAGCATTCCATGAAACTTCTTTCTGTTCTGTGCATTGAACTCACAGAGTTGAACCTTACTTTTGATTGAGCAGTTCTGAAACACTCTTTCTGTAGAAACTGCAAGTGGACATTCGGAGTGCTAAGAGGCCTATAGTGGAAAAAGGAATATCTTCAAATAAAAATTACAGAGAAGCATTCTGTGAAACTACTTTGTGTTCTTTGCATTCAACTAACAGAGTTGTAGCTTACATTTGATGGAGTAGTACTGAAAACTCTTTCTGTAGAAAATGCAAGTGGACATTCCGAGCGCTATGGGGCGTACACTGGAAAAAGGAACATCTTCAAATAAAAACTGCACAGAAGCATTGTGCGAAACATCTTTCTGTTCTGTTCATTCAACTAACAGAGTTGAACCTTACTTTTGATTGATCAGTTCTGAAACATTCTTTCTGTAGAAACTGCAAGTGGACAATCGGAGCGCTGAGGCGCCTATAGTGGAAAAAGGACTATCTTCAAATAAAAACTACACAAAAGCATTCTGCGAATCTTTTTCTGTTCTGTGCATTTAACTAACAGAGTGGAACCTAACTTTTGATAGAGCAGTTCTGAAACACTCTTTCTGTAGAAAATGCAAGTGGACATTCCACGCGCTAAGGGGCCTACAGTGGAAAAAGGGATAACTTCAACTAAAACTACACCGAAGTATTCTCTGAAACTTCTTTCTGTTCTGTGCATTCAACTAACAGAGTTGAAACTTACTTTTGATTGAGCAGTTCTGAAACACTCTTTTTGTAGAAAGTGCAGGTGGAGATTCGGAGCGCTAAGAGGCCTATAGTGGAAAAAGATATATCTTCTAATAATAACTACACAGAAGCATTCTGTGAAACTGCTTTCTGTTCTTTGCATTCAACTAACAGAGTTGAAGCTTAGTTTAGATTGAGCATTTCTGAAACACTCTCACTGTAGAAAATGCAAGTGGACATTCGGAGCGTTAAGGGGCCTTTAGTGGAAAAAGTAACTTCTTCAAATAAAAATTACCCAGAAGCATTATGCAAAACTTCTTTCTGTTCTGTGTATTCAACTAATAGAGTTGAACCTTACTTTTGATTGAGCAGTTCTGAAACACTCTTTCTGTAGAAACTGCAAGTGGACATTTGGTGCGCTAAGGGGCCTATAGTGAAAAAAGGAGTATCTTCAAATAAAAACTACACAGAAGCATTCTGTGAAACATCTTTCTGTTCCTTGGATTCAACTAACAGAGTTGAAGCGTACTTTTGATTGAGCAGCTCTGAAACACTCTTTCTGTAGAAAATGCAAGTGGACATTCGGAGCGCTAAGGGGCCTATACTGGAAAAAGGAACATCTTCAAATAAAAACTACACAGAAGCATTCTGCGAAACTACTTTCAGTTCTGTGCATTCAACTAATAGAATTGAACATTACTTTTTATTGAACAGTTCTGAAACACTCTTTCTGTTGAAACTGCAAGTGGACATTCGGTGCACTAAGGGGCCTATAGTGGAAAACGAAATATCTTCAAATAAAAACTACACAGATGTGTTCTGCGAAACTTCTTTCTGGTCTGTGCATTCAACTAACAGAGTTGAACCTTACTTTTGATTGAGCAGTTCTGAAACACTCTTTCTGTAGAAACTGCAGTTGGAGATTCGGAGCGCTAAGAGGCCTATACTTGAAAAATGTATATCTGTTAATAATAACTACACAGAGGCATTCTGTGAAACTACTTTCTGTTTTTTGCATTCAACTAACAGAGTTGAAGCTTACTTTTGATTGAGCTGTTCTGAAACACTCTTTCCATAGATAATGCAAGTATACATTCAGAGCGCTAAGGGGCCTTTACTAGAAAAAGTAACTTCTTCAAATAAAAAGTACACAGAAGAATTCTACGAAACTTCTTTCTGTTCTGTGCATTCAACTCACAGAGTTGAAGCTTACATGTGATTGAGCAGTTCTGAAATACTCTTTCTGTAGAAACCGCAAGTGGACATTCGGAGCGCTGAGGGGCCTATAGTGGAAAAAGGGCTATCTTCAAATAAAAACTACACAGAAGTATTCTGCGAATTTTTTTCTGTTCTGTGCATTTGACTAACATAGTTCAACCTAACTTTTTATAGAGTAGTTCCGAAACACTGTTTCTGTAGAAACTGCAAGTGGACATTCCGCGCGCTAAGGGGCCTACTGTGGAAAAAGGAATAACTTCATCTAAAACTACACCGAAGTATTCTGCGAAACTTCTTTCTGTTCTGTGCATTCAACTAGCAGAGTTGAACATTTCTTTTGATTGAGCAGTTCTGAAACACTCTTTCTGTGGAAACTGCAAGTGGTCATTCCGAGCGCTATGGGGCCTACAGTGGAAAAAGGAATAATTTCAAATAAAAACTACACCGAAGTATAATGCGAAACTACGTTCTGTTCTGTGCATTCAACTAAAAGAATTGAAGCTTACTTTTGTTTGAGCAGTTCTGAAAATGTCTTTCTGTAAAAACTGTAGGTAGATATTCGGAGCGCTAAGGATCCTATATTGGAAAAATTAATATCTTCAAATAAAAACTACACAGAAGCATTCTGTGAAACTACTTTCTGTTTTGTGCATTCCACTAACAGAGTTGAAACTTACTTTTGATTGAGCAGTTCTGAAACACTCTTTCTGTAGAAACTGCAGGTGGAGATTCGGAGCGCTAAGAGGCCTAAAGTGGAAAAAGGAATATCTTCAAATAAAAACTACACAGAAGAATTATGTGAAACCACTTACTGTTCTATGCATTCAACTAACAGAGTTGAAGCTTACTTTTGATTGAGCAGTTCTGAAACACTCTTTCTGTAAAAAATGCAAGTGGACATTCTGAGCGCTAAGGGGCCTACACTAGAAAAAGGATCATCTTCAAATAAAAACTGCACAGAAGCATTCTGTGAAACCTCTTTAGGTTCTGTTCATTCAACTAACAGAGTTGAACCTTACTTTTGATTGAGCAGTTGTGAAACACTCTTTCTGTAGAAACTGTATCTAGACATTCAGAGCGCTAAGGGGCCTATAGTGGAAAAAGGAATATCTGCAAATAAAAACTACACAGAAGCATTCTCTGAAATTACTTTGTGTTCTTTGCATAAAACTAACAGAGTTGAAGCTTACTTTTTATTGACCAGTTCTGAAACACTCTTTCTGTAAAAAATGCAAGTGGACATTCGGAGCGCTAAGGGGCATATAATGGAAAAAGGAACATCTTCAAACAAAAACTACACAGAAGCATTCTGCTAAACATCTTTCTGTTCTGTGCATTCAACTAACAGAGTTGAACCTTACTTTGGATTGAGCAGTGCTGAAACACTCTTTCTGCAGAAACTGTAACTAGATATTCGGATCGCTAAGGGGCCTTTAGTGAAAAAAGTAATATCTTCAAATACAAAGTACACAGAAGCGTTCTACGAAACTACTTTCTGTTCTGTGCATTCAACTAACAGAGTTGAACCTTACTTTTGATTGAGCAGTTCTGCAACACTCTTTCTGTAGAAACTGCAGGTGGAGATTCAGAGCGCTAAGGAGCCTATAGTGGAAAAAGGTATATATTCTAATAAAAACTACATAGAAGCATTCTGTGAAACTACTTTCTGTTCTTTGCATTCAACTAACAGAGTTGAAGCTTATTTTTCATTGAGCAGTTCTGAAACTCTCTTTCTGTAGAAAATGCAAGTGGACATTTGGAGCGCTAAGGGGCCTGTACTGGAAAAAGTATCTTCTTCAAATAAAAAGTACACAGAAACATTCTGCGTAACTTCTTTCTGTTCTGTGCATTCAACTAATAGATTGGAACCTTACCTTTGAATGAGCCGTTCTGAAACACACTTTCTGTAGAAACTGCAAGTGGACATTTGGTACACTAAGGTTCCTATAGTGGAAAAAGGAATATCTTCAAATAAAAACTACACAGAAGCATTCTGCGAAACTTCTTTGTGTTCTGTGCATTCAACTAAGAGAGTTCAACCTTACTTTTGATTGAGCTGTTCTGAAACACTCTTTCTGTAGAAACTGCAAGTGGATATTCCGAGCGGTAAGGGGCCTATAGTGGAAAAAGGAATATCTTCAAATGAAAACTACACAGAAGCATTCTGCGAAACTACTTTCTGTTCTGTGCATTCAACTAACAGAGTTGAACATTACTTTTGATTGAGCAGTTCTGAAACACTCTTTCTGTAGAAACTGCAAGTGGACATTCAGAGCGCTAAGGGTCCTAAAGTGGAAAAAGGAATACCTTCAAATAAAAACTACACAGAAGCATTCTGCGAAACTACTTTCTGTTCTGTGCATGGAACTGACAGAGTTTAACCTAACTTCTGATAGAGCAGTTCTGAAACACTCTTTCTGTAGAAACTGCAAGTCGACATTCCGAGCGCTATGGGGTCTACAGTGGAAAAAGGAATAACTTCAAATAAAAACTACACCGAAGTATTCTGCGAAACTTCTTTCTGTTCTGTGCATTCAACTAACAGATCTGAAGCTGACTTTTGATTGAGCAGTTCTGAAAAACTCTTTCTGTAGAAACTGTACCTAGACAATCGGAGATCTAAAGGGCCTATAGTGGAAAAAGGAATATCTTCAAATAAAAACTACACAGAAGCATTCCATGAAACTTCTTTCTGTTCTGTGCATTGAACTCACAGAGTTGAACCTTACTTTTGATTGAGCAGTTCTGAAACACTCTTTCTGTAGAAACTGCAAGTGGACATTCGGAGTGCTAAGAGGCCTATAGTGGAAAAAGGAATATCTTCAAATAAAAATTACAGAGAAGCATTCTGTGAAACTACTTTGTGTTCTTTGCATTCAACTAACAGAGTTGTAGCTTACATTTGATGGAGTAGTACTGAAAACTCTTTCTGTAGAAAATGCAAGTGGACATTCCGAGCGCTATGGGGCGTACACTGGAAAAAGGAACATCTTCAAATAAAAACTGCACAGAAGCATTGTGCGAAACATCTTTGTGTTCTGTTCATTCAACTAACAGAGTTGAACCTTACTTTTGATTGATCAGTTCTGAAACATTCTTTCTGTAGAAACTGCAAGTGGACAATCGGAGCGCTGAGGCGCCTATAGTGGAAAAAGGACTATCTTCAAATAAAAACTACACAAAAGCATTCTGCGAATCTTTTTCTGTTCTGTGCATTTAACTAACAGAGTGGAACCTAACTTTTGATAGAGCAGTTCTGAAACACTCTTTCTGTAGAAAATGCAAGTGGACATTCCACGCGCTAAGGGGCCTACAGTGGAAAAAGGGATAACTTCAACTAAAACTACACCGAAGTATTCTCTGAAACTTCTTTCTGTTCTGTGCATTCAACTAACAGAGTTGAAACTTACTTTTGATTGAGCAGTTCTGAAACACTCTTTTTGTAGAAAGTGCAGGTGGAGATTCGGAGCGCTAAGAGGCCTATAGTGGAAAAAGATATATCTTCTAATAATAACTACACAGAAGCATTCTGTGAAACTGCTTTCTGTTCTTTGCATTCAACTAACAGAGTTGAAGCTTAGTTTAGATTGAGCATTTCTGAAACACTCTCACTGTAGAAAATGCAAGTGGACATTCGGAGCGTTAAGGGGCCTTTAGTGGAAAAAGTAACTTCTTCAAATAAAAATTACCCAGAAGCATTATGCAAAACTTCTTTCTGTTCTGTGTATTCAACTAATAGAGTTGAACCTTACTTTTGATTGAGCAGTTCTGAAACACTCTTTCTGTAGAAACTGCAAGTGGACATTTGGTGCGCTAAGGGGCCTATAGTGAAAAAAGGAGTATCTTCAAATAAAAACTACACAGAAGCATTCTGTGAAACATCTTTCTGTTCCTTGGATTCAACTAACAGAGTTGAAGCTTACTTTTGATTGAGCAGCTCTGAAACACTCTTTCTGTAGAAAATGCAAGTGGACATTCGGAGCGCTAAGGGGCCTATACTGGAAAAAGGAACATCTTCAAATAAAAACTACACAGAAGCATTCTGCGAAACTACTTTCAGTTCTGTGCATTCAACTAATAGAATTGAACATTACTTTTTATTGAACAGTTCTGAAACACTCTTTCTGTTGAAACTGCAAGTGGACATTCGGTGCACTAAGGGGCCTATAGTGGAAAACGAAATATCTTCAAATAAAAACTACACAGATGCGTTCTGCGAAACTTCTTTCTGGTCTGTGCATTCAACTAACAGAGTTGAACCTTACTTTTGATTGAGCAGTTCTGAAACACTCTTTCTGTAGAAACGGCAGTTGGAGATTCGGAGCGCTAAGAGGCCTATACTTGAAAAATGTATATCTGTTAATAATAACTACACAGAGGCATTCTGTGAAACTACTTTCTGTTTTTTGCATTCAACTAACAGAGTTGAAGCTTACTTTTGATTGAGCTGTTCTGAAACACTCTTTCCATAGATAATGCAAGTATACATTCAGAGCGCTAAGGGGCCTTTACTAGAAAAAGTAACTTCTTCAAATAAAAAGTACACAGAAGAATTCTACGAAACTTCTTTCTGTTCTGTGCATTCAACTCACAGAGTTGAAGCTTACATGTGATTGAGCAGTTCTGAAATACTCTTTCTGTAGAAACCGCAAGTGGACATTCGGAGCGCTGAGGGGCCTATAGTGGAAAAAGGACTATCTTCAAATAAAAACTACACAGAAGTATTCTGCGAATTTTTTTCTGTTCTGTGCATTTGACTAACATAGTTCAACCTAACTTTTTATAGAGTAGTTCCGAAACACTGTTTCTGTAGAAACTGCAAGTGGACATTCCGCGCGCTAAGGGGCCTACTGTGGAAAAAGGAATAACTTCATCTAAAACTACACCGAAGTATTCTGCGAAACTTCTTTCTGTTCTGTGCATTCAACTAGCAGAGTTGAACATTTCTTTTGATTGAGCAGTTCTGAAACACTCTTTCTGTGGAAACTGCAAGTGGTCATTCCGAGCGCTATGGGGCCTACAGTGGAAAAAGGAATAATTTCAAATAAAAACTACACCGAAGTATAATGCGAAACTACGTTCTGTTCTGTGCATTCAACTAAAAGAATTGAAGCTTACTTTTGTTTGAGCAGTTCTGAAAATGTCTTTCTGTAAAAACTGTAGGTAGATATTCGGAGCGCTAAGGATCCTATATTGGAAAAATTAATATCTTCAAATAAAAACTACACAGAAGCATTCTGTGAAACTACTTTCTGTTTTGTGCATTCCACTAACAGAGTTGAAACTTACTTTTGATTGAGCAGTTCTGAAACACTCTTTCTGTAGAAACTGCAGGTGGAGATTCGGAGCGCTAAGAGGCCTAAAGTGGAAAAAGGAATATCTTCAAATAAAAACTACACAGAAGAATTATGTGAAACCACTTACTGTTCTATGCATTCAACTAACAGAGTTGAAGCTTACTTTTGATTGAGCAGTTCTGAAACACTCTTTCTGTAAAAAATGCAAGTGGACATTCTGAGCGCTAAGGGGCCTACACTAGAAAAAGGATCATCTTCAAATAAAAACTGCACAGAAGCATTCTGTGAAACCTCTTTAGGTTCTGTTCATTCAACTAACAGAGTTGAACCTTACTTTTGATTGAGCAGTTGTGAAACACTCTTTCTGTAGAAACTGTATCTAGACATTCAGAGCGCTAAGGGGCCTATAGTGGAAAAAGGAATATCTGCAAATAAAAACTACACAGAAGCATTCTCTGAAATTACTTTGTGTTCTTTGCATAAAACTAACAGAGTTGAAGCTTACTTTTTATTGACCAGTTCTGAAACACTCTTTCTGTAAAAAATGCAAGTGGACATTCGGAGCGCTAAGGGGCATATAATGGAAAAAGGAACATCTTCAAACAAAAACTACACAGAAGCATTCTGCTAAACATCTTTCTGTTCTGTGCATTCAACTAACAGAGTTGAACCTTACTTTGGATTGAGCAGTGCTGAAACACTCTTTCTGCAGAAACTGTAACTAGATATTCGGATCGCTAAGGGGCCTTTAGTGAAAAAAGTAATATCTTCAAATACAAAGTACACAGAAGCGTTCTACGAAACTACTTTCTGTTCTGTGCATTCAACTAACAGAGTTGAACCTTACTTTTGATTGAGCAGTTCTGCAACACTCTTTCTGTAGAAACTGCAGGTGGAGATTCAGAGCGCTAAGGAGCCTATAGTGGAAAAAGGTATATATTCTAATAAAAACTACATAGAAGCATTCTGTGAAACTACTTTCTGTTCTTTGCATTCAACTAACAGAGTTGAAGCTTATTTTTCATTGAGCAGTTCTGAAACTCTCTTTCTGTAGAAAATGCAAGTGGACATTTGGAGCGCTAAGGGGCCTGTACTGGAAAAAGTATCTTCTTCAAATAAAAAGTACACAGAAACATTCTGCGTAACTTCTTTCTGTTCTGTGCATTCAACTAATAGATTGGAACCTTACCTTTGAATGAGCCGTTCTGAAACACACTTTCTGTAGAAACTGCAAGTGGACATTTGGTACACTAAGGTTCCTATAGTGGAAAAAGGAATATCTTCAAATAAAAACTACACAGAAGCATTCTGCGAAACTTCTTTGTGTTCTGTGCATTCAACTAAGAGAGTTCAACCTTACTTTTGATTGAGCTGTTCTGAAACACTCTTTCTGTAGAAACTGCAAGTGGATATTCCGAGCGGTAAGGGGCCTATAGTGGAAAAAGGAATATCTTCAAATGAAAACTACACAGAAGCATTCTGCGAAACTACTTTCTGTTCTGTGCATTCAACTAACAGAGTTGAACATTACTTTTGATTGAGCAGTTCTGAAACACTCTTTCTGTAGAAACTGCAAGTGGACATTCAGAGCGCTAAGGGTCCTAAAGTGGAAAAAGGAATACCTTCAAATAAAAACTACACAGAAGCATTCTGCGAAACTACTTTCTGTTCTGTGCATGGAACTGACAGAGTTGAACCTAGCTTCTGATAGAGCAGTTCTGAAACACTCTTTCTGTAGAAACTGCAAGTCGACATTCCGAGCGCTATGGGGTCTACAGTGGAAAAAGGAATAACTTCAAATAAAAACTACACCGAAGTATTCTGCGAAACTTCTTTCTGTTCTGTGCATTCAACTAACAGATCTGAAGCTGACTTTTGATTGAGCAGTTCTGAAAAACTCTTTCTGTAGAAACTGTACCTAGACAATCGGAGATCTAAAGGGCCTATAGTGGAAAAAGGAATATCTTCAAATAAAAACTACACAGAAGCATTCCATGAAACTTCTTTCTGTTCTGTGCATTGAACTCACAGAGTTGAACCTTACTTTTGATTGAGCAGTTCTGAAACACTCTTTCTGTAGAAACTGCAAGTGGACATTCGGAGTGCTAAGAGGCCTATAGTGGAAAAAGGAATATCTTCAAATAAAAATTACAGAGAAGCATTCTGTGAAACTACTTTGTGTTCTTTGCATTCAACTAACAGAGTTGTAGCTTACATTTGATGGAGTAGTACTGAAAACTCTTTCTGTAGAAAATGCAAGTGGACATTCCGAGCGCTATGGGGCGTACACTGGAAAAAGGAACATCTTCAAATAAAAACTGCACAGAAGCATTGTGCGAAACATCTTTCTGTTCTGTTCATTCAACTAACAGAGTTGAACCTTACTTTTGATTGATCAGTTCTGAAACATTCTTTCTGTAGAAACTGCAAGTGGACAATCGGAGCGCTGAGGCGCCTATAGTGGAAAAAGGACTATCTTCAAATAAAAACTACACAAAAGCATTCTGCGAATCTTTTTCTGTTCTGTGCATTTAACTAACAGAGTGGAACCTAACTTTTGATAGAGCAGTTCTGAAACACTCTTTCTGTAGAAAATGCAAGTGGACATTCCACGCGCTAAGGGGCCTACAGTGGAAAAAGGGATAACTTCAACTAAAACTACACCGAAGTATTCTCTGAAACTTCTTTCTGTTCTGTGCATTCAACTAACAGAGTTGAAACTTACTTTTGATTGAGCAGTTCTGAAACACTCTTTTTGTAGAAAGTGCAGGTGGAGATTCGGAGCGCTAAGAGGCCTATAGTGGAAAAAGATATATCTTCTAATAATAACTACACAGAAGCATTCTGTGAAACTGCTTTCTGTTCTTTGCATTCAACTAACAGAGTTGAAGCTTAGTTTAGATTGAGCATTTCTGAAACACTCTCACTGTAGAAAATGCAAGTGGACATTCGGAGCGTTAAGGGGCCTTTAGTGGAAAAAGTAACTTCTTCAAATAAAAATTACCCAGAAGCATTATGCAAAACTTCTTTCTGTTCTGTGTATTCAACTAATAGAGTTGAACCTTACTTTTGATTGAGCAGTTCTGAAACACTCTTTCTGTAGAAACTGCAAGTGGACATTTGGTGCGCTAAGGGGCCTATAGTGAAAAAAGGAGTATCTTCAAATAAAAACTACACAGAAGCATTCTGTGAAACATCTTTCTGTTCCTTGGATTCAACTAACAGAGTTGAAGCTTACTTTTGATTGAGCAGCTCTGAAACACTCTTTCTGTAGAAAATGCAAGTGGACATTCGGAGCGCTAAGGGGCCTATACTGGAAAAAGGAACATCTTCAAATAAAAACTACACAGAAGCATTCTGCGAAACTACTTTCAGTTCTGTGCATTCAACTAATAGAATTGAACATTACTTTTTATTGAACAGTTCTGAAACACTCTTTCTGTTGAAACTGCAAGTGGACATTCGGTGCACTAAGGGGCCTATAGTGGAAAACGAAATATCTTCAAATAAAAACTACACAGATGCGTTCTGCGAAACTTCTTTCTGGTCTGTGCATTCAACTAACAGAGTTGAACCTTACTTTTGATTGAGCAGTTCTGAAACACTCTTTCTGTAGAAACTGCAGTTGGAGATTCGGAGCGCTAAGAGGCCTATACTTGAAAAATGTATATCTGTTAATAATAACTACACAGAGGCATTCTGTGAAACTACTTTCTGTTTTTTGCATTCAACTAACAGAGTTGAAGCTTACTTTTGATTGAGCTGTTCTGAAACACTCTTTCCATAGATAATGCAAGTATACATTCAGAGCGCTAAGGGGCCTTTACTAGAAAAAGTAACTTCTTCAAATAAAAAGTACACAGAAGAATTCTACGAAACTTCTTTCTGTTCTGTGCATTCAACTCACAGAGTTGAAGCTTACATGTGATTGAGCAGTTCTGAAATACCCTTTCTGTAGAAACCGCAAGTGGACATTCGGAGCGCTGAGGGGCCTATAGTGGAAAAAGGGCTATCTTCAAATAAAAACTACACAGAAGTATTCTGCGAATTTTTTTCTGTTCTGTGCATTTGACTAACATAGTTCAACCTAACTTTTTATAGAGTAGTTCCGAAACACTGTTTCTGTAGAAACTGCAAGTGGACATTCCGCGCGCTAAGGGGCCTACTGTGGAAAAAGGAATAACTTCATCTAAAACTACACCGAAGTATTCTGCGAAACTTCTTTCTGTTCTGTGCATTCAACTAGCAGAGTTGAACATTTCTTTTGATTGAGCAGTTCTGAAACACTCTTTCTGTGGAAACTGCAAGTGGTCATTCCGAGCGCTATGGGGCCTACAGTGGAAAAAGGAATAATTTCAAATAAAAACTACACCGAAGTATAATGCGAAACTACGTTCTGTTCTGTGCATTCAACTAAAAGAATTGAAGCTTACTTTTGTTTGAGCAGTTCTGAAAATGTCTTTCTGTAAAAACTGTAGGTAGATATTCGGAGCGCTAAGGATCCTATATTGGAAAAATTAATATCTTCAAATAAAAACTACACAGAAGCATTCTGTGAAACTACTTTCTGTTTTGTGCATTCCACTAACAGAGTTGAAACTTACTTTTGATTGAGCAGTTCTGAAACACTCTTTCTGTAGAAACTGCAGGTGGAGATTCGGAGCGCTAAGAGGCCTAAAGTGGAAAAAGGAATATCTTCAAATAAAAACTACACAGAAGAATTATGTGAAACCACTTACTGTTCTATGCATTCAACTAACAGAGTTGAAGCTTACTTTTGATTGAGCAGTTCTGAAACACTCTTTCTGTAAAAAATGCAAGTGGACATTCTGAGCGCTAAGGGGCCTACACTAGAAAAAGGATCATCTTCAAATAAAAACTGCACAGAAGCATTCTGTGAAACTTCTTTAGGTTCTGTTCATTCAACTAACAGAGTTGAACCTTACTTTTGATTGAGCAGTTGTGAAACACTCTTTCTGTAGAAACTGTATCTAGACATTCAGAGCGCTAAGGGGCCTATAGTGGAAAAAGGAATATCTGCAAATAAAAACTACACAGAAGCATTCTCTGAAATTACTTTGTGTTCTTTGCATAAAACTAACAGAGTTGAAGCTTACTTTTTATTGACCAGTTCTGAAACACTCTTTCTGTAAAAAATGCAAGTGGACATTCGGAGCGCTAAGGGGCATATAATGGAAAAAGGAACATCTTCAAACAAAAACTACACAGAAGCATTCTGCTAAACATCTTTCTGTTCTGTGCATTCAACTAACAGAGTTGAACCTTACTTTGGATTGAGCAGTGCTGAAACACTCTTTCTGCAGAAACTGTAACTAGATATTCGGATCGCTAAGGGGCCTTTAGTGAAAAAAGTAATATCTTCAAATACAAAGTACACAGAAGCGTTCTACGAAACTACTTTCTGTTCTGTGCATTCAACTAACAGAGTTGAACCTTACTTTTGATTGAGCAGTTCTGCAACACTCTTTCTGTAGAAACTGCAGGTGGAGATTCAGAGCGCTAAGGAGCCTATAGTGGAAAAAGGTATATATTCTAATAAAAACTACATAGAAGCATTCTGTGAAACTACTTTCTGTTCTTTGCATTCAACTAACAGAGTTGAAGCTTATTTTTCATTGAGCAGTTCTGAAACTCTCTTTCTGTAGAAAATGCAAGTGGACATTTGGAGCGCTAAGGGGCCTGTACTGGAAAAAGTATCTTCTTCAAATAAAAAGTACACAGAAACATTCTGCGTAACTTCTTTCTGTTCTGTGCATTCAACTAATAGATTGGAACCTTACCTTTGAATGAGCCGTTCTGAAACACACTTTCTGTAGAAACTGCAAGTGGACATTTGGTACACTAAGGTTCCTATAGTGGAAAAAGGAATATCTTCAAATAAAAACTACACAGAAGCATTCTGCGAAACTTCTTTGTGTTCTGTGCATTCAACTAAGAGAGTTCAACCTTACTTTTGATTGAGCTGTTCTGAAACACTCTTTCTGTAGAAACTGCAAGTGGATATTCCGAGCGGTAAGGGGCCTATAGTGGAAAAAGGAATATCTTCAAATGAAAACTACACAGAAGCATTCTGCGAAACTACTTTCTGTTCTGTGCATTCAACTAACAGAGTTGAACATTACTTTTGATTGAGCAGTTCTGAAACACTCTTTCTGTAGAAACTGCAAGTGGACATTCAGAGCGCTAAGGGTCCTAAAGTGGAAAAAGGAATACCTTCAAATAAAAACTACACAGAAGCATTCTGCGAAACTACTTTCTGTTCTGTGCATGGAACTGACAGAGTTGAACCTAGCTTCTGATAGAGCAGTTCTGAAACACTCTTTCTGTAGAAACTGCAAGTCGACATTCCGAGCGCTATGGGGTCTACAGTGGAAAAAGGAATAACTTCAAATAAAAACTACACCGAAGTATTCTGCGAAACTTCTTTCTGTTCTGCGCATTCAACTAACAGATCTGAAGCTGACTTTTGATTGAGCAGTTCTGAAAAACTCTTTCTGTAGAAACTGTACCTAGACAATCGGAGATCTAAAGGGCCTATAGTGGAAAAAGGAATATCTTCAAATAAAAACTACACAGAAGCATTCCATGAAACTTCTTTCTGTTCTGTGCATTGAACTCACAGAGTTGAACCTTACTTTTGATTGAGCAGTTCTGAAACACTCTTTCTGTAGAAACTGCAAGTGGACATTCGGAGTGCTAAGAGGCCTATAGTGGAAAAAGGAATATCTTCAAATAAAAATTACAGAGAAGCATTCTGTGAAACTACTTTGTGTTCTTTGCATTCAACTAACAGAGTTGTAGCTTACATTTGATGGAGTAGTACTGAAAACTCTTTCTGTAGAAAATGCAAGTGGACATTCCGAGCGCTATGGGGCGTACACTGGAAAAAGGAACATCTTCAAATAAAAACTGCACAGAAGCATTGTGCGAAACATCTTTGTGTTCTGTTCATTCAACTAACAGAGTTGAACCTTACTTTTGATTGATCAGTTCTGAAACATTCTTTCTGTAGAAACTGCAAGTGGACAATCGGAGCGCTGAGGCGCCTATAGTGGAAAAAGGACTATCTTCAAATAAAAACTACACAAAAGCATTCTGCGAATCTTTTTCTGTTCTGTGCATTTAACTAACAGAGTGGAACCTAACTTTTGATAGAGCAGTTCTGAAACACTCTTTCTGTAGAAAATGCAAGTGGACATTCCACGCGCTAAGGGGCCTACAGTGGAAAAAGGGATAACTTCAACTAAAACTACACCGAAGTATTCTCTGAAACTTCTTTCTGTTCTGTGCATTCAACTAACAGAGTTGAAACTTACTTTTGATTGAGCAGTTCTGAAACACTCTTTTTGTAGAAAGTGCAGGTGGAGATTCGGAGCGCTAAGAGGCCTATAGTGGAAAAAGATATATCTTCTAATAATAACTACACAGAAGCATTCTGTGAAACTGCTTTCTGTTCTTTGCATTCAACTAACAGAGTTGAAGCTTAGTTTAGATTGAGCATTTCTGAAACACTCTCACTGTAGAAAATGCAAGTGGACATTCGGAGCGTTAAGGGGCCTTTAGTGGAAAAAGTAACTTCTTCAAATAAAAATTACCCAGAAGCATTATGCAAAACTTCTTTCTGTTCTGTGTATTCAACTAATAGAGTTGAACCTTACTTTTGATTGAGCAGTTCTGAAACACTCTTTCTGTAGAAACTGCAAGTGGACATTTGGTGCGCTAAGGGGCCTATAGTGAAAAAAGGAGTATCTTCAAATAAAAACTACACAGAAGCATTCTGTGAAACATCTTTCTGTTCCTTGGATTCAACTAACAGAGTTGAAGCTTACTTTTGATTGAGCAGCTCTGAAACACTCTTTCTGTAGAAAATGCAAGTGGACATTCGGAGCGCTAAGGGGCCTATACTGGAAAAAGGAACATCTTCAAATAAAAACTACACAGAAGCATTCTGCGAAACTACTTTCAGTTCTGTGCATTCAACTAATAGAATTGAACATTACTTTTTATTGAACAGTTCTGAAACACTCTTTCTGTTGAAACTGCAAGTGGACATTCGGTGCACTAAGGGGCCTATAGTGGAAAACGAAATATCTTCAAATAAAAACTACACAGATGCGTTCTGCGAAACTTCTTTCTGGTCTGTGCATTCAACTAACAGAGTTGAACCTTACTTTTGATTGAGCAGTTCTGAAACACTCTTTCTGTAGAAACGGCAGTTGGAGATTCGGAGCGCTAAGAGGCCTATACTTGAAAAATGTATATCTGTTAATAATAACTACACAGAGGCATTCTGTGAAACTACTTTCTGTTTTTTGCATTCAACTAACAGAGTTGAAGCTTACTTTTGATTGAGCTGTTCTGAAACACTCTTTCCATAGATAATGCAAGTATACATTCAGAGCGCTAAGGGGCCTTTACTAGAAAAAGTAACTTCTTCAAATAAAAAGTACACAGAAGAATTCTACGAAACTTCTTTCTGTTCTGTGCATTCAACTCACAGAGTTGAAGCTTACATGTGATTGAGCAGTTCTGAAATACTCTTTCTGTAGAAACCGCAAGTGGACATTCGGAGCGCTGAGGGGCCTATAGTGGAAAAAGGACTATCTTCAAATAAAAACTACACAGAAGTATTCTGCGAATTTTTTTCTGTTCTGTGCATTTGACTAACATAGTTCAACCTAACTTTTTATAGAGTAGTTCCGAAACACTGTTTCTGTAGAAACTGCAAGTGGACATTCCGCGCGCTAAGGGGCCTACTGTGGAAAAAGGAATAACTTCATCTAAAACTACACCGAAGTATTCTGCGAAACTTCTTTCTGTTCTGTGCATTCAACTAGCAGAGTTGAACATTTCTTTTGATTGAGCAGTTCTGAAACACTCTTTCTGTGGAAACTGCAAGTGGTCATTCCGAGCGCTATGGGGCCTACAGTGGAAAAAGGAATAATTTCAAATAAAAACTACACCGAAGTATAATGCGAAACTACGTTCTGTTCTGTGCATTCAACTAAAAGAATTGAAGCTTACTTTTGTTTGAGCAGTTCTGAAAATGTCTTTCTGTAAAAACTGTAGGTAGATATTCGGAGCGCTAAGGATCCTATATTGGAAAAATTAATATCTTCAAATAAAAACTACACAGAAGCATTCTGTGAAACTACTTTCTGTTTTGTGCATTCCACTAACAGAGTTGAAACTTACTTTTGATTGAGCAGTTCTGAAACACTCTTTCTGTAGAAACTGCAGGTGGAGATTCGGAGCGCTAAGAGGCCTAAAGTGGAAAAAGGAATATCTTCAAATAAAAACTACACAGAAGAATTATGTGAAACCACTTACTGTTCTATGCATTCAACTAACAGAGTTGAAGCTTACTTTTGATTGAGCAGTTCTGAAACACTCTTTCTGTAAAAAATGCAAGTGGACATTCTGAGCGCTAAGGGGCCTACACTAGAAAAAGGATCATCTTCAAATAAAAACTGCACAGAAGCATTCTGTGAAACCTCTTTAGGTTCTGTTCATTCAACTAACAGAGTTGAACCTTACTTTTGATTGAGCAGTTGTGAAACACTCTTTCTGTAGAAACTGTATCTAGACATTCAGAGCGCTAAGGGGCCTATAGTGGAAAAAGGAATATCTGCAAATAAAAACTACACAGAAGCATTCTCTGAAATTACTTTGTGTTCTTTGCATAAAACTAACAGAGTTGAAGCTTACTTTTTATTGACCAGTTCTGAAACACTCTTTCTGTAAAAAATGCAAGTGGACATTCGGAGCGCTAAGGGGCATATAATGGAAAAAGGAACATCTTCAAACAAAAACTACACAGAAGCATTCTGCTAAACATCTTTCTGTTCTGTGCATTCAACTAACAGAGTTGAACCTTACTTTGGATTGAGCAGTGCTGAAACACTCTTTCTGCAGAAACTGTAACTAGATATTCGGATCGCTAAGGGGCCTTTAGTGAAAAAAGTAATATCTTCAAATACAAAGTACACAGAAGCGTTCTACGAAACTACTTTCTGTTCTGTGCATTCAACTAACAGAGTTGAACCTTACTTTTGATTGAGCAGTTCTGCAACACTCTTTCTGTAGAAACTGCAGGTGGAGATTCAGAGCGCTAAGGAGCCTATAGTGGAAAAAGGTATATATTCTAATAAAAACTACATAGAAGCATTCTGTGAAACTACTTTCTGTTCTTTGCATTCAACTAACAGAGTTGAAGCTTATTTTTCATTGAGCAGTTCTGAAACTCTCTTTCTGTAGAAAATGCAAGTGGACATTTGGAGCGCTAAGGGGCCTGTACTGGAAAAAGTATCTTCTTCAAATAAAAAGTACACAGAAACATTCTGCGTAACTTCTTTCTGTTCTGTGCATTCAACTAATAGATTGGAACCTTACCTTTGAATGAGCCGTTCTGAAACACACTTTCTGTAGAAACTGCAAGTGGACATTTGGTACACTAAGGTTCCTATAGTGGAGAAAGGAATATCTTCAAATAAAAACTACACAGAAGCATTCTGCGAAACTTCTTTGTGTTCTGTGCATTCAACTAAGAGAGTTCAACCTTACTTTTGATTGAGCTGTTCTGAAACACTCTTTCTGTAGAAACTGCAAGTGGATATTCCGAGCGGTAAGGGGCCTATAGTGGAAAAAGGAATATCTTCAAATGAAAACTACACAGAAGCATTCTGCGAAACTACTTTCTGTTCTGTGCATTCAACTAACAGAGTTGAACATTACTTTTGATTGAGCAGTTCTGAAACACTCTTTCTGTAGAAACTGCAAGTGGACATTCAGAGCGCTAAGGGTCCTAAAGTGGAAAAAGGAATACCTTCAAATAAAAACTACACAGAAGCATTCTGCGAAACTACTTTCTGTTCTGTGCATGGAACTGACAGAGTTTAACCTAACTTCTGATAGAGCAGTTCTGAAACACTCTTTCTGTAGAAACTGCAAGTCGACATTCCGAGCGCTATGGGGTCTACAGTGGAAAAAGGAATAACTTCAAATAAAAACTACACCGAAGTATTCTGCGAAACTTCTTTCTGTTCTGTGCATTCAACTAACAGATCTGAAGCTGACTTTTGATTGAGCAGTTCTGAAAAACTCTTTCTGTAGAAACTGTACCTAGACAATCGGAGATCTAAAGGGCCTATAGTGGAAAAAGGAATATCTTCAAATAAAAACTACACAGAAGCATTCCATGAAACTTCTTTCTGTTCTGTGCATTGAACTCACAGAGTTGAACCTTACTTTTGATTGAGCAGTTCTGAAACACTCTTTCTGTAGAAACTGCAAGTGGACATTCGGAGTGCTAAGAGGCCTATAGTGGAAAAAGGAATATCTTCAAATAAAAATTACAGAGAAGCATTCTGTGAAACTACTTTGTGTTCTTTGCATTCAACTAACAGAGTTGTAGCTTACATTTGATGGAGTAGTACTGAAAACTCTTTCTGTAGAAAATGCAAGTGGACATTCCGAGCGCTATGGGGCGTACACTGGAAAAAGGAACATCTTCAAATAAAAACTGCACAGAAGCATTGTGCGAAACATCTTTCTGTTCTGTTCATTCAACTAACAGAGTTGAACCTTACTTTTGATTGATCAGTTCTGAAACATTCTTTCTGTAGAAACTGCAAGTGGACAATCGGAGCGCTGAGGCGCCTATAGTGGAAAAAGGACTATCTTCAAATAAAAACTACACAAAAGCATTCTGCGAATCTTTTTCTGTTCTGTGCATTTAACTAACAGAGTGGAACCTAACTTTTGATAGAGCAGTTCTGAAACACTCTTTCTGTAGAAAATGCAAGTGGACATTCCACGCGCTAAGGGGCCTACAGTGGAAAAAGGGATAACTTCAACTAAAACTA
The DNA here is from genome assembly GCF_028878055.3 of Symphalangus syndactylus. Classification (NCBI taxonomy): domain Eukaryota; kingdom Metazoa; phylum Chordata; class Mammalia; order Primates; family Hylobatidae; genus Symphalangus; species Symphalangus syndactylus. The sequence continues at coordinate 51,795,418 of NC_072440.2, forward strand.
CACCGAAGTATTCTCTGAAACTTCTTTCTGTTCTGTGCATTCAACTAACAGAGTTGAAACTTACTTTTGATTGAGCAGTTCTGAAACACTCTTTTTGTAGAAAGTGCAGGTGGAGATTCGGAGCGCTAAGAGGCCTATAGTGGAAAAAGATATATCTTCTAATAATAACTACACAGAAGCATTCTGTGAAACTGCTTTCTGTTCTTTGCATTCAACTAACAGAGTTGAAGCTTAGTTTAGATTGAGCATTTCTGAAACACTCTCACTGTAGAAAATGCAAGTGGACATTCGGAGCGTTAAGGGGCCTTTAGTGGAAAAAGTAACTTCTTCAAATAAAAATTACCCAGAAGCATTATGCAAAACTTCTTTCTGTTCTGTGTATTCAACTAATAGAGTTGAACCTTACTTTTGATTGAGCAGTTCTGAAACACTCTTTCTGTAGAAACTGCAAGTGGACATTTGGTGCGCTAAGGGGCCTATAGTGAAAAAAGGAGTATCTTCAAATAAAAACTACACAGAAGCATTCTGTGAAACATCTTTCTGTTCCTTGGATTCAACTAACAGAGTTGAAGCGTACTTTTGATTGAGCAGCTCTGAAACACTCTTTCTGTAGAAAATGCAAGTGGACATTCGGAGCGCTAAGGGGCCTATACTGGAAAAAGGAACATCTTCAAATAAAAACTACACAGAAGCATTCTGCGAAACTACTTTCAGTTCTGTGCATTCAACTAATAGAATTGAACATTACTTTTTATTGAACAGTTCTGAAACACTCTTTCTGTTGAAACTGCAAGTGGACATTCGGTGCACTAAGGGGCCTATAGTGGAAAACGAAATATCTTCAAATAAAAACTACACAGATGTGTTCTGCGAAACTTCTTTCTGGTCTGTGCATTCAACTAACAGAGTTGAACCTTACTTTTGATTGAGCAGTTCTGAAACACTCTTTCTGTAGAAACTGCAGTTGGAGATTCGGAGCGCTAAGAGGCCTATACTTGAAAAATGTATATCTGTTAATAATAACTACACAGAGGCATTCTGTGAAACTACTTTCTGTTTTTTGCATTCAACTAACAGAGTTGAAGCTTACTTTTGATTGAGCTGTTCTGAAACACTCTTTCCATAGATAATGCAAGTATACATTCAGAGCGCTAAGGGGCCTTTACTAGAAAAAGTAACTTCTTCAAATAAAAAGTACACAGAAGAATTCTACGAAACTTCTTTCTGTTCTGTGCATTCAACTCACAGAGTTGAAGCTTACATGTGATTGAGCAGTTCTGAAATACTCTTTCTGTAGAAACCGCAAGTGGACATTCGGAGCGCTGAGGGGCCTATAGTGGAAAAAGGGCTATCTTCAAATAAAAACTACACAGAAGTATTCTGCGAATTTTTTTCTGTTCTGTGCATTTGACTAACATAGTTCAACCTAACTTTTTATAGAGTAGTTCCGAAACACTGTTTCTGTAGAAACTGCAAGTGGACATTCCGCGCGCTAAGGGGCCTACTGTGGAAAAAGGAATAACTTCATCTAAAACTACACCGAAGTATTCTGCGAAACTTCTTTCTGTTCTGTGCATTCAACTAGCAGAGTTGAACATTTCTTTTGATTGAGCAGTTCTGAAACACTCTTTCTGTGGAAACTGCAAGTGGTCATTCCGAGCGCTATGGGGCCTACAGTGGAAAAAGGAATAATTTCAAATAAAAACTACACCGAAGTATAATGCGAAACTACGTTCTGTTCTGTGCATTCAACTAAAAGAATTGAAGCTTACTTTTGTTTGAGCAGTTCTGAAAATGTCTTTCTGTAAAAACTGTAGGTAGATATTCGGAGCGCTAAGGATCCTATATTGGAAAAATTAATATCTTCAAATAAAAACTACACAGAAGCATTCTGTGAAACTACTTTCTGTTTTGTGCATTCCACTAACAGAGTTGAAACTTACTTTTGATTGAGCAGTTCTGAAACACTCTTTCTGTAGAAACTGCAGGTGGAGATTCGGAGCGCTAAGAGGCCTAAAGTGGAAAAAGGAATATCTTCAAATAAAAACTACACAGAAGAATTATGTGAAACCACTTACTGTTCTATGCATTCAACTAACAGAGTTGAAGCTTACTTTTGATTGAGCAGTTCTGAAACACTCTTTCTGTAAAAAATGCAAGTGGACATTCTGAGCGCTAAGGGGCCTACACTAGAAAAAGGATCATCTTCAAATAAAAACTGCACAGAAGCATTCTGTGAAACCTCTTTAGGTTCTGTTCATTCAACTAACAGAGTTGAACCTTACTTTTGATTGAGCAGTTGTGAAACACTCTTTCTGTAGAAACTGTATCTAGACATTCAGAGCGCTAAGGGGCCTATAGTGGAAAAAGGAATATCTGCAAATAAAAACTACACAGAAGCATTCTCTGAAATTACTTTGTGTTCTTTGCATAAAACTAACAGAGTTGAAGCTTACTTTTTATTGACCAGTTCTGAAACACTCTTTCTGTAAAAAATGCAAGTGGACATTCGGAGCGCTAAGGGGCATATAATGGAAAAAGGAACATCTTCAAACAAAAACTACACAGAAGCATTCTGCTAAACATCTTTCTGTTCTGTGCATTCAACTAACAGAGTTGAACCTTACTTTGGATTGAGCAGTGCTGAAACACTCTTTCTGCAGAAACTGTAACTAGATATTCGGATCGCTAAGGGGCCTTTAGTGAAAAAAGTAATATCTTCAAATACAAAGTACACAGAAGCGTTCTACGAAACTACTTTCTGTTCTGTGCATTCAACTAACAGAGTTGAACCTTACTTTTGATTGAGCAGTTCTGCAACACTCTTTCTGTAGAAACTGCAGGTGGAGATTCAGAGCGCTAAGGAGCCTATAGTGGAAAAAGGTATATATTCTAATAAAAACTACATAGAAGCATTCTGTGAAACTACTTTCTGTTCTTTGCATTCAACTAACAGAGTTGAAGCTTATTTTTCATTGAGCAGTTCTGAAACTCTCTTTCTGTAGAAAATGCAAGTGGACATTTGGAGCGCTAAGGGGCCTGTACTGGAAAAAGTATCTTCTTCAAATAAAAAGTACACAGAAACATTCTGCGTAACTTCTTTCTGTTCTGTGCATTCAACTAATAGATTGGAACCTTACCTTTGAATGAGCCGTTCTGAAACACACTTTCTGTAGAAACTGCAAGTGGACATTTGGTACACTAAGGTTCCTATAGTGGAAAAAGGAATATCTTCAAATAAAAACTACACAGAAGCATTCTGCGAAACTTCTTTGTGTTCTGTGCATTCAACTAAGAGAGTTCAACCTTACTTTTGATTGAGCTGTTCTGAAACACTCTTTCTGTAGAAACTGCAAGTGGATATTCCGAGCGGTAAGGGGCCTATAGTGGAAAAAGGAATATCTTCAAATGAAAACTACACAGAAGCATTCTGCGAAACTACTTTCTGTTCTGTGCATTCAACTAACAGAGTTGAACATTACTTTTGATTGAGCAGTTCTGAAACACTCTTTCTGTAGAAACTGCAAGTGGACATTCAGAGCGCTAAGGGTCCTAAAGTGGAAAAAGGAATACCTTCAAATAAAAACTACACAGAAGCATTCTGCGAAACTACTTTCTGTTCTGTGCATGGAACTGACAGAGTTTAACCTAACTTCTGATAGAGCAGTTCTGAAACACTCTTTCTGTAGAAACTGCAAGTCGACATTCCGAGCGCTATGGGGTCTACAGTGGAAAAAGGAATAACTTCAAATAAAAACTACACCGAAGTATTCTGCGAAACTTCTTTCTGTTCTGTGCATTCAACTAACAGATCTGAAGCTGACTTTTGATTGAGCAGTTCTGAAAAACTCTTTCTGTAGAAACTGTACCTAGACAATCGGAGATCTAAAGGGCCTATAGTGGAAAAAGGAATATCTTCAAATAAAAACTACACAGAAGCATTCCATGAAACTTCTTTCTGTTCTGTGCATTGAACTCACAGAGTTGAACCTTACTTTTGATTGAGCAGTTCTGAAACACTCTTTCTGTAGAAACTGCAAGTGGACATTCGGAGTGCTAAGAGGCCTATAGTGGAAAAAGGAATATCTTCAAATAAAAATTACAGAGAAGCATTCTGTGAAACTACTTTGTGTTCTTTGCATTCAACTAACAGAGTTGTAGCTTACATTTGATGGAGTAGTACTGAAAACTCTTTCTGTAGAAAATGCAAGTGGACATTCCGAGCGCTATGGGGCGTACACTGGAAAAAGGAACATCTTCAAATAAAAACTGCACAGAAGCATTGTGCGAAACATCTTTGTGTTCTGTTCATTCAACTAACAGAGTTGAACCTTACTTTTGATTGATCAGTTCTGAAACATTCTTTCTGTAGAAACTGCAAGTGGACAATCGGAGCGCTGAGGCGCCTATAGTGGAAAAAGGACTATCTTCAAATAAAAACTACACAAAAGCATTCTGCGAATCTTTTTCTGTTCTGTGCATTTAACTAACAGAGTGGAACCTAACTTTTGATAGAGCAGTTCTGAAACACTCTTTCTGTAGAAAATGCAAGTGGACATTCCACGCGCTAAGGGGCCTACAGTGGAAAAAGGGATAACTTCAACTAAAACTACACCGAAGTATTCTCTGAAACTTCTTTCTGTTCTGTGCATTCAACTAACAGAGTTGAAACTTACTTTTGATTGAGCAGTTCTGAAACACTCTTTTTGTAGAAAGTGCAGGTGGAGATTCGGAGCGCTAAGAGGCCTATAGTGGAAAAAGATATATCTTCTAATAATAACTACACAGAAGCATTCTGTGAAACTGCTTTCTGTTCTTTGCATTCAACTAACAGAGTTGAAGCTTAGTTTAGATTGAGCATTTCTGAAACACTCTCACTGTAGAAAATGCAAGTGGACATTCGGAGCGTTAAGGGGCCTTTAGTGGAAAAAGTAACTTCTTCAAATAAAAATTACCCAGAAGCATTATGCAAAACTTCTTTCTGTTCTGTGTATTCAACTAATAGAGTTGAACCTTACTTTTGATTGAGCAGTTCTGAAACACTCTTTCTGTAGAAACTGCAAGTGGACATTTGGTGCGCTAAGGGGCCTATAGTGAAAAAAGGAGTATCTTCAAATAAAAACTACACAGAAGCATTCTGTGAAACATCTTTCTGTTCCTTGGATTCAACTAACAGAGTTGAAGCTTACTTTTGATTGAGCAGCTCTGAAACACTCTTTCTGTAGAAAATGCAAGTGGACATTCGGAGCGCTAAGGGGCCTATACTGGAAAAAGGAACATCTTCAAATAAAAACTACACAGAAGCATTCTGCGAAACTACTTTCAGTTCTGTGCATTCAACTAATAGAATTGAACATTACTTTTTATTGAACAGTTCTGAAACACTCTTTCTGTTGAAACTGCAAGTGGACATTCGGTGCACTAAGGGGCCTATAGTGGAAAACGAAATATCTTCAAATAAAAACTACACAGATGCGTTCTGCGAAACTTCTTTCTGGTCTGTGCATTCAACTAACAGAGTTGAACCTTACTTTTGATTGAGCAGTTCTGAAACACTCTTTCTGTAGAAACGGCAGTTGGAGATTCGGAGCGCTAAGAGGCCTATACTTGAAAAATGTATATCTGTTAATAATAACTACACAGAGGCATTCTGTGAAACTACTTTCTGTTTTTTGCATTCAACTAACAGAGTTGAAGCTTACTTTTGATTGAGCTGTTCTGAAACACTCTTTCCATAGATAATGCAAGTATACATTCAGAGCGCTAAGGGGCCTTTACTAGAAAAAGTAACTTCTTCAAATAAAAAGTACACAGAAGAATTCTACGAAACTTCTTTCTGTTCTGTGCATTCAACTCACAGAGTTGAAGCTTACATGTGATTGAGCAGTTCTGAAATACTCTTTCTGTAGAAACCGCAAGTGGACATTCGGAGCGCTGAGGGGCCTATAGTGGAAAAAGGACTATCTTCAAATAAAAACTACACAGAAGTATTCTGCGAATTTTTTTCTGTTCTGTGCATTTGACTAACATAGTTCAACCTAACTTTTTATAGAGTAGTTCCGAAACACTGTTTCTGTAGAAACTGCAAGTGGACATTCCGCGCGCTAAGGGGCCTACTGTGGAAAAAGGAATAACTTCATCTAAAACTACACCGAAGTATTCTGCGAAACTTCTTTCTGTTCTGTGCATTCAACTAGCAGAGTTGAACATTTCTTTTGATTGAGCAGTTCTGAAACACTCTTTCTGTGGAAACTGCAAGTGGTCATTCCGAGCGCTATGGGGCCTACAGTGGAAAAAGGAATAATTTCAAATAAAAACTACACCGAAGTATAATGCGAAACTACGTTCTGTTCTGTGCATTCAACTAAAAGAATTGAAGCTTACTTTTGTTTGAGCAGTTCTGAAAATGTCTTTCTGTAAAAACTGTAGGTAGATATTCGGAGCGCTAAGGATCCTATATTGGAAAAATTAATATCTTCAAATAAAAACTACACAGAAGCATTCTGTGAAACTACTTTCTGTTTTGTGCATTCCACTAACAGAGTTGAAACTTACTTTTGATTGAGCAGTTCTGAAACACTCTTTCTGTAGAAACTGCAGGTGGAGATTCGGAGCGCTAAGAGGCCTAAAGTGGAAAAAGGAATATCTTCAAATAAAAACTACACAGAAGAATTATGTGAAACCACTTACTGTTCTATGCATTCAACTAACAGAGTTGAAGCTTACTTTTGATTGAGCAGTTCTGAAACACTCTTTCTGTAAAAAATGCAAGTGGACATTCTGAGCGCTAAGGGGCCTACACTAGAAAAAGGATCATCTTCAAATAAAAACTGCACAGAAGCATTCTGTGAAACCTCTTTAGGTTCTGTTCATTCAACTAACAGAGTTGAACCTTACTTTTGATTGAGCAGTTGTGAAACACTCTTTCTGTAGAAACTGTATCTAGACATTCAGAGCGCTAAGGGGCCTATAGTGGAAAAAGGAATATCTGCAAATAAAAACTACACAGAAGCATTCTCTGAAATTACTTTGTGTTCTTTGCATAAAACTAACAGAGTTGAAGCTTACTTTTTATTGACCAGTTCTGAAACACTCTTTCTGTAAAAAATGCAAGTGGACATTCGGAGCGCTAAGGGGCATATAATGGAAAAAGGAACATCTTCAAACAAAAACTACACAGAAGCATTCTGCTAAACATCTTTCTGTTCTGTGCATTCAACTAACAGAGTTGAACCTTACTTTGGATTGAGCAGTGCTGAAACACTCTTTCTGCAGAAACTGTAACTAGATATTCGGATCGCTAAGGGGCCTTTAGTGAAAAAAGTAATATCTTCAAATACAAAGTACACAGAAGCGTTCTACGAAACTACTTTCTGTTCTGTGCATTCAACTAACAGAGTTGAACCTTACTTTTGATTGAGCAGTTCTGCAACACTCTTTCTGTAGAAACTGCAGGTGGAGATTCAGAGCGCTAAGGAGCCTATAGTGGAAAAAGGTATATATTCTAATAAAAACTACATAGAAGCATTCTGTGAAACTACTTTCTGTTCTTTGCATTCAACTAACAGAGTTGAAGCTTATTTTTCATTGAGCAGTTCTGAAACTCTCTTTCTGTAGAAAATGCAAGTGGACATTTGGAGCGCTAAGGGGCCTGTACTGGAAAAAGTATCTTCTTCAAATAAAAAGTACACAGAAACATTCTGCGTAACTTCTTTCTGTTCTGTGCATTCAACTAATAGATTGGAACCTTACCTTTGAATGAGCCGTTCTGAAACACACTTTCTGTAGAAACTGCAAGTGGACATTTGGTACACTAAGGTTCCTATAGTGGAAAAAGGAATATCTTCAAATAAAAACTACACAGAAGCATTCTGCGAAACTTCTTTGTGTTCTGTGCATTCAACTAAGAGAGTTCAACCTTACTTTTGATTGAGCTGTTCTGAAACACTCTTTCTGTAGAAACTGCAAGTGGATATTCCGAGCGGTAAGGGGCCTATAGTGGAAAAAGGAATATCTTCAAATGAAAACTACACAGAAGCATTCTGCGAAACTACTTTCTGTTCTGTGCATTCAACTAACAGAGTTGAACATTACTTTTGATTGAGCAGTTCTGAAACACTCTTTCTGTAGAAACTGCAAGTGGACATTCAGAGCGCTAAGGGTCCTAAAGTGGAAAAAGGAATACCTTCAAATAAAAACTACACAGAAGCATTCTGCGAAACTACTTTCTGTTCTGTGCATGGAACTGACAGAGTTGAACCTAGCTTCTGATAGAGCAGTTCTGAAACACTCTTTCTGTAGAAACTGCAAGTCGACATTCCGAGCGCTATGGGGTCTACAGTGGAAAAAGGAATAACTTCAAATAAAAACTACACCGAAGTATTCTGCGAAACTTCTTTCTGTTCTGTGCATTCAACTAACAGATCTGAAGCTGACTTTTGATTGAGCAGTTCTGAAAAACTCTTTCTGTAGAAACTGTACCTAGACAATCGGAGATCTAAAGGGCCTATAGTGGAAAAAGGAATATCTTCAAATAAAAACTACACAGAAGCATTCCATGAAACTTCTTTCTGTTCTGTGCATTGAACTCACAGAGTTGAACCTTACTTTTGATTGAGCAGTTCTGAAACACTCTTTCTGTAGAAACTGCAAGTGGACATTCGGAGTGCTAAGAGGCCTATAGTGGAAAAAGGAATATCTTCAAATAAAAATTACAGAGAAGCATTCTGTGAAACTACTTTGTGTTCTTTGCATTCAACTAACAGAGTTGTAGCTTACATTTGATGGAGTAGTACTGAAAACTCTTTCTGTAGAAAATGCAAGTGGACATTCCGAGCGCTATGGGGCGTACACTGGAAAAAGGAACATCTTCAAATAAAAACTGCACAGAAGCATTGTGCGAAACATCTTTCTGTTCTGTTCATTCAACTAACAGAGTTGAACCTTACTTTTGATTGATCAGTTCTGAAACATTCTTTCTGTAGAAACTGCAAGTGGACAATCGGAGCGCTGAGGCGCCTATAGTGGAAAAAGGACTATCTTCAAATAAAAACTACACAAAAGCATTCTGCGAATCTTTTTCTGTTCTGTGCATTTAACTAACAGAGTGGAACCTAACTTTTGATAGAGCAGTTCTGAAACACTCTTTCTGTAGAAAATGCAAGTGGACATTCCACGCGCTAAGGGGCCTACAGTGGAAAAAGGGATAACTTCAACTAAAACTACACCGAAGTATTCTCTGAAACTTCTTTCTGTTCTGTGCATTCAACTAACAGAGTTGAAACTTACTTTTGATTGAGCAGTTCTGAAACACTCTTTTTGTAGAAAGTGCAGGTGGAGATTCGGAGCGCTAAGAGGCCTATAGTGGAAAAAGATATATCTTCTAATAATAACTACACAGAAGCATTCTGTGAAACTGCTTTCTGTTCTTTGCATTCAACTAACAGAGTTGAAGCTTAGTTTAGATTGAGCATTTCTGAAACACTCTCACTGTAGAAAATGCAAGTGGACATTCGGAGCGTTAAGGGGCCTTTAGTGGAAAAAGTAACTTCTTCAAATAAAAATTACCCAGAAGCATTATGCAAAACTTCTTTCTGTTCTGTGTATTCAACTAATAGAGTTGAACCTTACTTTTGATTGAGCAGTTCTGAAACACTCTTTCTGTAGAAACTGCAAGTGGACATTTGGTGCGCTAAGGGGCCTATAGTGAAAAAAGGAGTATCTTCAAATAAAAACTACACAGAAGCATTCTGTGAAACATCTTTCTGTTCCTTGGATTCAACTAACAGAGTTGAAGCTTACTTTTGATTGAGCAGCTCTGAAACACTCTTTCTGTAGAAAATGCAAGTGGACATTCGGAGCGCTAAGGGGCCTATACTGGAAAAAGGAACATCTTCAAATAAAAACTACACAGAAGCATTCTGCGAAACTACTTTCAGTTCTGTGCATTCAACTAATAGAATTGAACATTACTTTTTATTGAACAGTTCTGAAACACTCTTTCTGTTGAAACTGCAAGTGGACATTCGGTGCACTAAGGGGCCTATAGTGGAAAACGAAATATCTTCAAATAAAAACTACACAGATGCGTTCTGCGAAACTTCTTTCTGGTCTGTGCATTCAACTAACAGAGTTGAACCTTACTTTTGATTGAGCAGTTCTGAAACACTCTTTCTGTAGAAACTGCAGTTGGAGATTCGGAGCGCTAAGAGGCCTATACTTGAAAAATGTATATCTGTTAATAATAACTACACAGAGGCATTCTGTGAAACTACTTTCTGTTTTTTGCATTCAACTAACAGAGTTGAAGCTTACTTTTGATTGAGCTGTTCTGAAACACTCTTTCCATAGATAATGCAAGTATACATTCAGAGCGCTAAGGGGCCTTTACTAGAAAAAGTAACTTCTTCAAATAAAAAGTACACAGAAGAATTCTACGAAACTTCTTTCTGTTCTGTGCATTCAACTCACAGAGTTGAAGCTTACATGTGATTGAGCAGTTCTGAAATACCCTTTCTGTAGAAACCGCAAGTGGACATTCGGAGCGCTGAGGGGCCTATAGTGGAAAAAGGGCTATCTTCAAATAAAAACTACACAGAAGTATTCTGCGAATTTTTTTCTGTTCTGTGCATTTGACTAACATAGTTCAACCTAACTTTTTATAGAGTAGTTCCGAAACACTGTTTCTGTAGAAACTGCAAGTGGACATTCCGCGCGCTAAGGGGCCTACTGTGGAAAAAGGAATAACTTCATCTAAAACTACACCGAAGTATTCTGCGAAACTTCTTTCTGTTCTGTGCATTCAACTAGCAGAGTTGAACATTTCTTTTGATTGAGCAGTTCTGAAACACTCTTTCTGTGGAAACTGCAAGTGGTCATTCCGAGCGCTATGGGGCCTACAGTGGAAAAAGGAATAATTTCAAATAAAAACTACACCGAAGTATAATGCGAAACTACGTTCTGTTCTGTGCATTCAACTAAAAGAATTGAAGCTTACTTTTGTTTGAGCAGTTCTGAAAATGTCTTTCTGTAAAAACTGTAGGTAGATATTCGGAGCGCTAAGGATCCTATATTGGAAAAATTAATATCTTCAAATAAAAACTACACAGAAGCATTCTGTGAAACTACTTTCTGTTTTGTGCATTCCACTAACAGAGTTGAAACTTACTTTTGATTGAGCAGTTCTGAAACACTCTTTCTGTAGAAACTGCAGGTGGAGATTCGGAGCGCTAAGAGGCCTAAAGTGGAAAAAGGAATATCTTCAAATAAAAACTACACAGAAGAATTATGTGAAACCACTTACTGTTCTATGCATTCAACTAACAGAGTTGAAGCTTACTTTTGATTGAGCAGTTCTGAAACACTCTTTCTGTAAAAAATGCAAGTGGACATTCTGAGCGCTAAGGGGCCTACACTAGAAAAAGGATCATCTTCAAATAAAAACTGCACAGAAGCATTCTGTGAAACTTCTTTAGGTTCTGTTCATTCAACTAACAGAGTTGAACCTTACTTTTGATTGAGCAGTTGTGAAACACTCTTTCTGTAGAAACTGTATCTAGACATTCAGAGCGCTAAGGGGCCTATAGTGGAAAAAGGAATATCTGCAAATAAAAACTACACAGAAGCATTCTCTGAAATTACTTTGTGTTCTTTGCATAAAACTAACAGAGTTGAAGCTTACTTTTTATTGACCAGTTCTGAAACACTCTTTCTGTAAAAAATGCAAGTGGACATTCGGAGCGCTAAGGGGCATATAATGGAAAAAGGAACATCTTCAAACAAAAACTACACAGAAGCATTCTGCTAAACATCTTTCTGTTCTGTGCATTCAACTAACAGAGTTGAACCTTACTTTGGATTGAGCAGTGCTGAAACACTCTTTCTGCAGAAACTGTAACTAGATATTCGGATCGCTAAGGGGCCTTTAGTGAAAAAAGTAATATCTTCAAATACAAAGTACACAGAAGCGTTCTACGAAACTACTTTCTGTTCTGTGCATTCAACTAACAGAGTTGAACCTTACTTTTGATTGAGCAGTTCTGCAACACTCTTTCTGTAGAAACTGCAGGTGGAGATTCAGAGCGCTAAGGAGCCTATAGTGGAAAAAGGTATATATTCTAATAAAAACTACATAGAAGCATTCTGTGAAACTACTTTCTGTTCTTTGCATTCAACTAACAGAGTTGAAGCTTATTTTTCATTGAGCAGTTCTGAAACTCTCTTTCTGTAGAAAATGCAAGTGGACATTTGGAGCGCTAAGGGGCCTGTACTGGAAAAAGTATCTTCTTCAAATAAAAAGTACACAGAAACATTCTGCGTAACTTCTTTCTGTTCTGTGCATTCAACTAATAGATTGGAACCTTACCTTTGAATGAGCCGTTCTGAAACACACTTTCTGTAGAAACTGCAAGTGGACATTTGGTACACTAAGGTTCCTATAGTGGAAAAAGGAATATCTTCAAATAAAAACTACACAGAAGCATTCTGCGAAACTTCTTTGTGTTCTGTGCATTCAACTAAGAGAGTTCAACCTTACTTTTGATTGAGCTGTTCTGAAACACTCTTTCTGTAGAAACTGCAAGTGGATATTCCGAGCGGTAAGGGGCCTATAGTGGAAAAAGGAATATCTTCAAATGAAAACTACACAGAAGCATTCTGCGAAACTACTTTCTGTTCTGTGCATTCAACTAACAGAGTTGAACATTACTTTTGATTGAGCAGTTCTGAAACACTCTTTCTGTAGAAACTGCAAGTGGACATTCAGAGCGCTAAGGGTCCTAAAGTGGAAAAAGGAATACCTTCAAATAAAAACTACACAGAAGCATTCTGCGAAACTACTTTCTGTTCTGTGCATGGAACTGACAGAGTTGAACCTAGCTTCTGATAGAGCAGTTCTGAAACACTCTTTCTGTAGAAACTGCAAGTCGACATTCCGAGCGCTATGGGGTCTACAGTGGAAAAAGGAATAACTTCAAATAAAAACTACACCGAAGTATTCTGCGAAACTTCTTTCTGTTCTGCGCATTCAACTAACAGATCTGAAGCTGACTTTTGATTGAGCAGTTCTGAAAAACTCTTTCTGTAGAAACTGTACCTAGACAATCGGAGATCTAAAGGGCCTATAGTGGAAAAAGGAATATCTTCAAATAAAAACTACACAGAAGCATTCCATGAAACTTCTTTCTGTTCTGTGCATTGAACTCACAGAGTTGAACCTTACTTTTGATTGAGCAGTTCTGAAACACTCTTTCTGTAGAAACTGCAAGTGGACATTCGGAGTGCTAAGAGGCCTATAGTGGAAAAAGGAATATCTTCAAATAAAAATTACAGAGAAGCATTCTGTGAAACTACTTTGTGTTCTTTGCATTCAACTAACAGAGTTGTAGCTTACATTTGATGGAGTAGTACTGAAAACTCTTTCTGTAGAAAATGCAAGTGGACATTCCGAGCGCTATGGGGCGTACACTGGAAAAAGGAACATCTTCAAATAAAAACTGCACAGAAGCATTGTGCGAAACATCTTTGTGTTCTGTTCATTCAACTAACAGAGTTGAACCTTACTTTTGATTGATCAGTTCTGAAACATTCTTTCTGTAGAAACTGCAAGTGGACAATCGGAGCGCTGAGGCGCCTATAGTGGAAAAAGGACTATCTTCAAATAAAAACTACACAAAAGCATTCTGCGAATCTTTTTCTGTTCTGTGCATTTAACTAACAGAGTGGAACCTAACTTTTGATAGAGCAGTTCTGAAACACTCTTTCTGTAGAAAATGCAAGTGGACATTCCACGCGCTAAGGGGCCTACAGTGGAAAAAGGGATAACTTCAACTAAAACTACACCGAAGTATTCTCTGAAACTTCTTTCTGTTCTGTGCATTCAACTAACAGAGTTGAAACTTACTTTTGATTGAGCAGTTCTGAAACACTCTTTTTGTAGAAAGTGCAGGTGGAGATTCGGAGCGCTAAGAGGCCTATAGTGGAAAAAGATATATCTTCTAATAATAACTACACAGAAGCATTCTGTGAAACTGCTTTCTGTTCTTTGCATTCAACTAACAGAGTTGAAGCTTAGTTTAGATTGAGCATTTCTGAAACACTCTCACTGTAGAAAATGCAAGTGGACATTCGGAGCGTTAAGGGGCCTTTAGTGGAAAAAGTAACTTCTTCAAATAAAAATTACCCAGAAGCATTATGCAAAACTTCTTTCTGTTCTGTGTATTCAACTAATAGAGTTGAACCTTACTTTTGATTGAGCAGTTCTGAAACACTCTTTCTGTAGAAACTGCAAGTGGACATTTGGTGCGCTAAGGGGCCTATAGTGAAAAAAGGAGTATCTTCAAATAAAAACTACACAGAAGCATTCTGTGAAACATCTTTCTGTTCCTTGGATTCAACTAACAGAGTTGAAGCTTACTTTTGATTGAGCAGCTCTGAAACACTCTTTCTGTAGAAAATGCAAGTGGACATTCGGAGCGCTAAGGGGCCTATACTGGAAAAAGGAACATCTTCAAATAAAAACTACACAGAAGCATTCTGCGAAACTACTTTCAGTTCTGTGCATTCAACTAATAGAATTGAACATTACTTTTTATTGAACAGTTCTGAAACACTCTTTCTGTTGAAACTGCAAGTGGACATTCGGTGCACTAAGGGGCCTATAGTGGAAAACGAAATATCTTCAAATAAAAACTACACAGATGCGTTCTGCGAAACTTCTTTCTGGTCTGTGCATTCAACTAACAGAGTTGAACCTTACTTTTGATTGAGCAGTTCTGAAACACTCTTTCTGTAGAAACGGCAGTTGGAGATTCGGAGCGCTAAGAGGCCTATACTTGAAAAATGTATATCTGTTAATAATAACTACACAGAGGCATTCTGTGAAACTACTTTCTGTTTTTTGCATTCAACTAACAGAGTTGAAGCTTACTTTTGATTGAGCTGTTCTGAAACACTCTTTCCATAGATAATGCAAGTATACATTCAGAGCGCTAAGGGGCCTTTACTAGAAAAAGTAACTTCTTCAAATAAAAAGTACACAGAAGAATTCTACGAAACTTCTTTCTGTTCTGTGCATTCAACTCACAGAGTTGAAGCTTACATGTGATTGAGCAGTTCTGAAATACTCTTTCTGTAGAAACCGCAAGTGGACATTCGGAGCGCTGAGGGGCCTATAGTGGAAAAAGGACTATCTTCAAATAAAAACTACACAGAAGTATTCTGCGAATTTTTTTCTGTTCTGTGCATTTGACTAACATAGTTCAACCTAACTTTTTATAGAGTAGTTCCGAAACACTGTTTCTGTAGAAACTGCAAGTGGACATTCCGCGCGCTAAGGGGCCTACTGTGGAAAAAGGAATAACTTCATCTAAAACTACACCGAAGTATTCTGCGAAACTTCTTTCTGTTCTGTGCATTCAACTAGCAGAGTTGAACATTTCTTTTGATTGAGCAGTTCTGAAACACTCTTTCTGTGGAAACTGCAAGTGGTCATTCCGAGCGCTATGGGGCCTACAGTGGAAAAAGGAATAATTTCAAATAAAAACTACACCGAAGTATAATGCGAAACTACGTTCTGTTCTGTGCATTCAACTAAAAGAATTGAAGCTTACTTTTGTTTGAGCAGTTCTGAAAATGTCTTTCTGTAAAAACTGTAGGTAGATATTCGGAGCGCTAAGGATCCTATATTGGAAAAATTAATATCTTCAAATAAAAACTACACAGAAGCATTCTGTGAAACTACTTTCTGTTTTGTGCATTCCACTAACAGAGTTGAAACTTACTTTTGATTGAGCAGTTCTGAAACACTCTTTCTGTAGAAACTGCAGGTGGAGATTCGGAGCGCTAAGAGGCCTAAAGTGGAAAAAGGAATATCTTCAAATAAAAACTACACAGAAGAATTATGTGAAACCACTTACTGTTCTATGCATTCAACTAACAGAGTTGAAGCTTACTTTTGATTGAGCAGTTCTGAAACACTCTTTCTGTAAAAAATGCAAGTGGACATTCTGAGCGCTAAGGGGCCTACACTAGAAAAAGGATCATCTTCAAATAAAAACTGCACAGAAGCATTCTGTGAAACTTCTTTAGGTTCTGTTCATTCAACTAACAGAGTTGAACCTTACTTTTGATTGAGCAGTTGTGAAACACTCTTTCTGTAGAAACTGTATCTAGACATTCAGAGCGCTAAGGGGCCTATAGTGGAAAAAGGAATATCTGCAAATAAAAACTACACAGAAGCATTCTCTGAAATTACTTTGTGTTCTTTGCATAAAACTAACAGAGTTGAAGCTTACTTTTTATTGACCAGTTCTGAAACACTCTTTCTGTAAAAAATGCAAGTGGACATTCGGAGCGCTAAGGGGCATATAATGGAAAAAGGAACATCTTCAAACAAAAACTACACAGAAGCATTCTGCTAAACATCTTTCTGTTCTGTGCATTCAACTAACAGAGTTGAACCTTACTTTGGATTGAGCAGTGCTGAAACACTCTTTCTGCAGAAACTGTAACTAGATATTCGGATCGCTAAGGGGCCTTTAGTGAAAAAAGTAATATCTTCAAATACAAAGTACACAGAAGCGTTCTACGAAACTACTTTCTGTTCTGTGCATTCAACTAA
Source organism: Symphalangus syndactylus (assembly GCF_028878055.3). Taxonomy (NCBI): domain Eukaryota; kingdom Metazoa; phylum Chordata; class Mammalia; order Primates; family Hylobatidae; genus Symphalangus; species Symphalangus syndactylus. The sequence goes on from NC_072440.2 coordinate 51,812,036, forward strand.
CAGAGTTGAACCTTACTTTTGATTGAGCAGTTCTGCAACACTCTTTCTGTAGAAACTGCAGGTGGAGATTCAGAGCGCTAAGGAGCCTATAGTGGAAAAAGGTATATATTCTAATAAAAACTACATAGAAGCATTCTGTGAAACTACTTTCTGTTCTTTGCATTCAACTAACAGAGTTGAAGCTTATTTTTCATTGAGCAGTTCTGAAACTCTCTTTCTGTAGAAAATGCAAGTGGACATTTGGAGCGCTAAGGGGCCTGTACTGGAAAAAGTATCTTCTTCAAATAAAAAGTACACAGAAACATTCTGCGTAACTTCTTTCTGTTCTGTGCATTCAACTAATAGATTGGAACCTTACCTTTGAATGAGCCGTTCTGAAACACACTTTCTGTAGAAACTGCAAGTGGACATTTGGTACACTAAGGTTCCTATAGTGGAAAAAGGAATATCTTCAAATAAAAACTACACAGAAGCATTCTGCGAAACTTCTTTGTGTTCTGTGCATTCAACTAAGAGAGTTCAACCTTACTTTTGATTGAGCTGTTCTGAAACACTCTTTCTGTAGAAACTGCAAGTGGATATTCCGAGCGGTAAGGGGCCTATAGTGGAAAAAGGAATATCTTCAAATGAAAACTACACAGAAGCATTCTGCGAAACTACTTTCTGTTCTGTGCATTCAACTAACAGAGTTGAACATTACTTTTGATTGAGCAGTTCTGAAACACTCTTTCTGTAGAAACTGCAAGTGGACATTCAGAGCGCTAAGGGTCCTAAAGTGGAAAAAGGAATACCTTCAAATAAAAACTACACAGAAGCATTCTGCGAAACTACTTTCTGTTCTGTGCATGGAACTGACAGAGTTGAACCTAGCTTCTGATAGAGCAGTTCTGAAACACTCTTTCTGTAGAAACTGCAAGTCGACATTCCGAGCGCTATGGGGTCTACAGTGGAAAAAGGAATAACTTCAAATAAAAACTACACCGAAGTATTCTGCGAAACTTCTTTCTGTTCTGTGCATTCAACTAACAGATCTGAAGCTGACTTTTGATTGAGCAGTTCTGAAAAACTCTTTCTGTAGAAACTGTACCTAGACAATCGGAGATCTAAAGGGCCTATAGTGGAAAAAGGAATATCTTCAAATAAAAACTACACAGAAGCATTCCATGAAACTTCTTTCTGTTCTGTGCATTGAACTCACAGAGTTGAACCTTACTTTTGATTGAGCAGTTCTGAAACACTCTTTCTGTAGAAACTGCAAGTGGACATTCGGAGTGCTAAGAGGCCTATAGTGGAAAAAGGAATATCTTCAAATAAAAATTACAGAGAAGCATTCTGTGAAACTACTTTGTGTTCTTTGCATTCAACTAACAGAGTTGTAGCTTACATTTGATGGAGTAGTACTGAAAACTCTTTCTGTAGAAAATGCAAGTGGACATTCCGAGCGCTATGGGGCGTACACTGGAAAAAGGAACATCTTCAAATAAAAACTGCACAGAAGCATTGTGCGAAACATCTTTCTGTTCTGTTCATTCAACTAACAGAGTTGAACCTTACTTTTGATTGATCAGTTCTGAAACATTCTTTCTGTAGAAACTGCAAGTGGACAATCGGAGCGCTGAGGCGCCTATAGTGGAAAAAGGACTATCTTCAAATAAAAACTACACAAAAGCATTCTGCGAATCTTTTTCTGTTCTGTGCATTTAACTAACAGAGTGGAACCTAACTTTTGATAGAGCAGTTCTGAAACACTCTTTCTGTAGAAAATGCAAGTGGACATTCCACGCGCTAAGGGGCCTACAGTGGAAAAAGGGATAACTTCAACTAAAACTACACCGAAGTATTCTCTGAAACTTCTTTCTGTTCTGTGCATTCAACTAACAGAGTTGAAACTTACTTTTGATTGAGCAGTTCTGAAACACTCTTTTTGTAGAAAGTGCAGGTGGAGATTCGGAGCGCTAAGAGGCCTATAGTGGAAAAAGATATATCTTCTAATAATAACTACACAGAAGCATTCTGTGAAACTGCTTTCTGTTCTTTGCATTCAACTAACAGAGTTGAAGCTTAGTTTAGATTGAGCATTTCTGAAACACTCTCACTGTAGAAAATGCAAGTGGACATTCGGAGCGTTAAGGGGCCTTTAGTGGAAAAAGTAACTTCTTCAAATAAAAATTACCCAGAAGCATTATGCAAAACTTCTTTCTGTTCTGTGTATTCAACTAATAGAGTTGAACCTTACTTTTGATTGAGCAGTTCTGAAACACTCTTTCTGTAGAAACTGCAAGTGGACATTTGGTGCGCTAAGGGGCCTATAGTGAAAAAAGGAGTATCTTCAAATAAAAACTACACAGAAGCATTCTGTGAAACATCTTTCTGTTCCTTGGATTCAACTAACAGAGTTGAAGCTTACTTTTGATTGAGCAGCTCTGAAACACTCTTTCTGTAGAAAATGCAAGTGGACATTCGGAGCGCTAAGGGGCCTATACTGGAAAAAGGAACATCTTCAAATAAAAACTACACAGAAGCATTCTGCGAAACTACTTTCAGTTCTGTGCATTCAACTAATAGAATTGAACATTACTTTTTATTGAACAGTTCTGAAACACTCTTTCTGTTGAAACTGCAAGTGGACATTCGGTGCACTAAGGGGCCTATAGTGGAAAACGAAATATCTTCAAATAAAAACTACACAGATGCGTTCTGCGAAACTTCTTTCTGGTCTGTGCATTCAACTAACAGAGTTGAACCTTACTTTTGATTGAGCAGTTCTGAAACACTCTTTCTGTAGAAACTGCAGTTGGAGATTCGGAGCGCTAAGAGGCCTATACTTGAAAAATGTATATCTGTTAATAATAACTACACAGAGGCATTCTGTGAAACTACTTTCTGTTTTTTGCATTCAACTAACAGAGTTGAAGCTTACTTTTGATTGAGCTGTTCTGAAACACTCTTTCCATAGATAATGCAAGTATACATTCAGAGCGCTAAGGGGCCTTTACTAGAAAAAGTAACTTCTTCAAATAAAAAGTACACAGAAGAATTCTACGAAACTTCTTTCTGTTCTGTGCATTCAACTCACAGAGTTGAAGCTTACATGTGATTGAGCAGTTCTGAAATACTCTTTCTGTAGAAACCGCAAGTGGACATTCGGAGCGCTGAGGGGCCTATAGTGGAAAAAGGGCTATCTTCAAATAAAAACTACACAGAAGTATTCTGCGAATTTTTTTCTGTTCTGTGCATTTGACTAACATAGTTCAACCTAACTTTTTATAGAGTAGTTCCGAAACACTGTTTCTGTAGAAACTGCAAGTGGACATTCCGCGCGCTAAGAGGCCTACTGTGGAAAAAGGAATAACTTCATCTAAAACTACACCGAAGTATTCTGCGAAACTTCTTTCTGTTCTGTGCATTCAACTAGCAGAGTTGAACATTTCTTTTGATTGAGCAGTTCTGAAACACTCTTTCTGTGGAAACTGCAAGTGGTCATTCCGAGCGCTATGGGGCCTACAGTGGAAAAAGGAATAATTTCAAATAAAAACTACACCGAAATATAATGCGAAACTACGTTCTGTTCTGTGCATTCAACTAAAAGAATTGAAGCTTACTTTTGTTTGAGCAGTTCTGAAAATGTCTTTCTGTAAAAACTGTAGGTAGATATTCGGAGCGCTAAGGATCCTATATTGGAAAAATTAATATCTTCAAATAAAAACTACACAGAAGCATTCTGTGAAACTACTTTCTGTTTTGTGCATTCCACTAACAGAGTTGAAACTTACTTTTGATTGAGCAGTTCTGAAACACTCTTTCTGTAGAAACTGCAGGTGGAGATTCGGAGCGCTAAGAGGCCTAAAGTGGAAAAAGGAATATCTTCAAATAAAAACTACACAGAAGAATTATGTGAAACCACTTACTGTTCTATGCATTCAACTAACAGAGTTGAAGCTTACTTTTGATTGAGCAGTTCTGAAACACTCTTTCTGTAAAAAATGCAAGTGGACATTCTGAGCGCTAAGGGGCCTACACTAGAAAAAGGATCATCTTCAAATAAAAACTGCACAGAAGCATTCTGTGAAACTTCTTTAGGTTCTGTTCATTCAACTAACAGAGTTGAACCTTACTTTTGATTGAGCAGTTGTGAAACACTCTTTCTGTAGAAACTGTATCTAGACATTCAGAGCGCTAAGGGGCCTATAGTGGAAAAAGGAATATCTGCAAATAAAAACTACACAGAAGCATTCTCTGAAATTACTTTGTGTTCTTTGCATAAAACTAACAGAGTTGAAGCTTACTTTTTATTGACCAGTTCTGAAACACTCTTTCTGTAAAAAATGCAAGTGGACATTCGGAGCGCTAAGGGGCATATAATGGAAAAAGGAACATCTTCAAACAAAAACTACACAGAAGCATTCTGCTAAACATCTTTCTGTTCTGTGCATTCAACTAACAGAGTTGAACCTTACTTTGGATTGAGCAGTGCTGAAACACTCTTTCTGCAGAAACTGTAACTAGATATTCGGATCGCTAAGGGGCCTTTAGTGAAAAAAGTAATATCTTCAAATACAAAGTACACAGAAGCGTTCTACGAAACTACTTTCTGTTCTGTGCATTCAACTAACAGAGTTGAACCTTACTTTTGATTGAGCAGTTCTGCAACACTCTTTCTGTAGAAACTGCAGGTGGAGATTCAGAGCGCTAAGGAGTCTATAGTGGAAAAAGGTATATATTCTAATAAAAACTACATAGAAGCATTCTGTGAAACTACTTTCTGTTCTTTGCATTCAACTAACAGAGTTGAAGCTTATTTTTCATTGAGCAGTTCTGAAACTCTCTTTCTGTAGAAAATGCAAGTGGACATTTGGAGCGCTAAGGGGCCTGTACTGGAAAAAGTATCTTCTTCAAATAAAAAGTACACAGAAACATTCTGCGTAACTTCTTTCTGTTCTGTGCATTCAACTAATAGATTGGAACCTTACCTTTGAATGAGCCGTTCTGAAACACACTTTCTGTAGAAACTGCAAGTGGACATTTGGTACACTAAGGTTCCTATAGTGGAAAAAGGAATATCTTCAAATAAAAACTACACAGAAGCATTCTGCGAAACTTCTTTGTGTTCTGTGCATTCAACTAAGAGAGTTCAACCTTACTTTTGATTGAGCTGTTCTGAAACACTCTTTCTGTAGAAACTGCAAGTGGATATTCCGAGCGGTAAGGGGCCTATAGTGGAAAAAGGAATATCTTCAAATGAAAACTACACAGAAGCATTCTGCGAAACTACTTTCTGTTCTGTGCATTCAACTAACAGAGTTGAACATTACTTTTGATTGAGCAGTTCTGAAACACTCTTTCTGTAGAAACTGCAAGTGGACATTCAGAGCGCTAAGGGTCCTAAAGTGGAAAAAGGAATACCTTCAAATAAAAACTACACAGAAGCATTCTGCGAAACTACTTTCTGTTCTGTGCATGGAACTGACAGAGTTGAACCTAGCTTCTGATAGAGCAGTTCTGAAACACTCTTTCTGTAGAAACTGCAAGTCGACATTCCGAGCGCTATGGGGTCTACAGTGGAAAAAGGAATAACTTCAAATAAAAACTACACCGAAGTATTCTGCGAAACTTCTTTCTGTTCTGCGCATTCAACTAACAGATCTGAAGCTGACTTTTGATTGAGCAGTTCTGAAAAACTCTTTCTGTAGAAACTGTACCTAGACAATCGGAGATCTAAAGGGCCTATAGTGGAAAAAGGAATATCTTCAAATAAAAACTACACAGAAGCATTCCATGAAACTTCTTTCTGTTCTGTGCATTGAACTCACAGAGTTGAACCTTACTTTTGATTGAGCAGTTCTGAAACACTCTTTCTGTAGAAACTGCAAGTGGACATTCGGAGTGCTAAGAGGCCTATAGTGGAAAAAGGAATATCTTCAAATAAAAATTACAGAGAAGCATTCTGTGAAACTACTTTGTGTTCTTTGCATTCAACTAACAGAGTTGTAGCTTACATTTGATGGAGTAGTACTGAAAACTCTTTCTGTAGAAAATGCAAGTGGACATTCCGAGCGCTATGGGGCGTACACTGGAAAAAGGAACATCTTCAAATAAAAACTGCACAGAAGCATTGTGCGAAACATCTTTGTGTTCTGTTCATTCAACTAACAGAGTTGAACCTTACTTTTGATTGATCAGTTCTGAAACATTCTTTCTGTAGAAACTGCAAGTGGACAATCGGAGCGCTGAGGCGCCTATAGTGGAAAAAGGACTATCTTCAAATAAAAACTACACAAAAGCATTCTGCGAATCTTTTTCTGTTCTGTGCATTTAACTAACAGAGTGGAACCTAACTTTTGATAGAGCAGTTCTGAAACACTCTTTCTGTAGAAAATGCAAGTGGACATTCCACGCGCTAAGGGGCCTACAGTGGAAAAAGGGATAACTTCAACTAAAACTACACCGAAGTATTCTCTGAAACTTCTTTCTGTTCTGTGCATTCAACTAACAGAGTTGAAACTTACTTTTGATTGAGCAGTTCTGAAACACTCTTTTTGTAGAAAGTGCAGGTGGAGATTCGGAGCGCTAAGAGGCCTATAGTGGAAAAAGATATATCTTCTAATAATAACTACACAGAAGCATTCTGTGAAACTGCTTTCTGTTCTTTGCATTCAACTAACAGAGTTGAAGCTTAGTTTAGATTGAGCATTTCTGAAACACTCTCACTGTAGAAAATGCAAGTGGACATTCGGAGCGTTAAGGGGCCTTTAGTGGAAAAAGTAACTTCTTCAAATAAAAATTACCCAGAAGCATTATGCAAAACTTCTTTCTGTTCTGTGTATTCAACTAATAGAGTTGAACCTTACTTTTGATTGAGCAGTTCTGAAACACTCTTTCTGTAGAAACTGCAAGTGGACATTTGGTGCGCTAAGGGGCCTATAGTGAAAAAAGGAGTATCTTCAAATAAAAACTACACAGAAGCATTCTGTGAAACATCTTTCTGTTCCTTGGATTCAACTAACAGAGTTGAAGCTTACTTTTGATTGAGCAGCTCTGAAACACTCTTTCTGTAGAAAATGCAAGTGGACATTCGGAGCGCTAAGGGGCCTATACTGGAAAAAGGAACATCTTCAAATAAAAACTACACAGAAGCATTCTGCGAAACTACTTTCAGTTCTGTGCATTCAACTAATAGAATTGAACATTACTTTTTATTGAACAGTTCTGAAACACTCTTTCTGTTGAAACTGCAAGTGGACATTCGGTGCACTAAGGGGCCTATAGTGGAAAACGAAATATCTTCAAATAAAAACTACACAGATGCGTTCTGCGAAACTTCTTTCTGGTCTGTGCATTCAACTAACAGAGTTGAACCTTACTTTTGATTGAGCAGTTCTGAAACACTCTTTCTGTAGAAACGGCAGTTGGAGATTCGGAGCGCTAAGAGGCCTATACTTGAAAAATGTATATCTGTTAATAATAACTACACAGAGGCATTCTGTGAAACTACTTTCTGTTTTTTGCATTCAACTAACAGAGTTGAAGCTTACTTTTGATTGAGCTGTTCTGAAACACTCTTTCCATAGATAATGCAAGTATACATTCAGAGCGCTAAGGGGCCTTTACTAGAAAAAGTAACTTCTTCAAATAAAAAGTACACAGAAGAATTCTACGAAACTTCTTTCTGTTCTGTGCATTCAACTCACAGAGTTGAAGCTTACATGTGATTGAGCAGTTCTGAAATACTCTTTCTGTAGAAACCGCAAGTGGACATTCGGAGCGCTGAGGGGCCTATAGTGGAAAAAGGACTATCTTCAAATAAAAACTACACAGAAGTATTCTGCGAATTTTTTTCTGTTCTGTGCATTTGACTAACATAGTTCAACCTAACTTTTTATAGAGTAGTTCCGAAACACTGTTTCTGTAGAAACTGCAAGTGGACATTCCGCGCGCTAAGGGGCCTACTGTGGAAAAAGGAATAACTTCATCTAAAACTACACCGAAGTATTCTGCGAAACTTCTTTCTGTTCTGTGCATTCAACTAGCAGAGTTGAACATTTCTTTTGATTGAGCAGTTCTGAAACACTCTTTCTGTGGAAACTGCAAGTGGTCATTCCGAGCGCTATGGGGCCTACAGTGGAAAAAGGAATAATTTCAAATAAAAACTACACCGAAGTATAATGCGAAACTACGTTCTGTTCTGTGCATTCAACTAAAAGAATTGAAGCTTACTTTTGTTTGAGCAGTTCTGAAAATGTCTTTCTGTAAAAACTGTAGGTAGATATTCGGAGCGCTAAGGATCCTATATTGGAAAAATTAATATCTTCAAATAAAAACTACACAGAAGCATTCTGTGAAACTACTTTCTGTTTTGTGCATTCCACTAACAGAGTTGAAACTTACTTTTGATTGAGCAGTTCTGAAACACTCTTTCTGTAGAAACTGCAGGTGGAGATTCGGAGCGCTAAGAGGCCTAAAGTGGAAAAAGGAATATCTTCAAATAAAAACTACACAGAAGAATTATGTGAAACCACTTACTGTTCTATGCATTCAACTAACAGAGTTGAAGCTTACTTTTGATTGAGCAGTTCTGAAACACTCTTTCTGTAAAAAATGCAAGTGGACATTCTGAGCGCTAAGGGGCCTACACTAGAAAAAGGATCATCTTCAAATAAAAACTGCACAGAAGCATTCTGTGAAACTTCTTTAGGTTCTGTTCATTCAACTAACAGAGTTGAACCTTACTTTTGATTGAGCAGTTGTGAAACACTCTTTCTGTAGAAACTGTATCTAGACATTCAGAGCGCTAAGGGGCCTATAGTGGAAAAAGGAATATCTGCAAATAAAAACTACACAGAAGCATTCTCTGAAATTACTTTGTGTTCTTTGCATAAAACTAACAGAGTTGAAGCTTACTTTTTATTGACCAGTTCTGAAACACTCTTTCTGTAAAAAATGCAAGTGGACATTCGGAGCGCTAAGGGGCATATAATGGAAAAAGGAACATCTTCAAACAAAAACTACACAGAAGCATTCTGCTAAACATCTTTCTGTTCTGTGCATTCAACTAACAGAGTTGAACCTTACTTTGGATTGAGCAGTGCTGAAACACTCTTTCTGCAGAAACTGTAACTAGATATTCGGATCGCTAAGGGGCCTTTAGTGAAAAAAGTAATATCTTCAAATACAAAGTACACAGAAGCGTTCTACGAAACTACTTTCTGTTCTGTGCATTCAACTAACAGAGTTGAACCTTACTTTTGATTGAGCAGTTCTGCAACACTCTTTCTGTAGAAACTGCAGGTGGAGATTCAGAGCGCTAAGGAGCCTATAGTGGAAAAAGGTATATATTCTAATAAAAACTACATAGAAGCATTCTGTGAAACTACTTTCTGTTCTTTGCATTCAACTAACAGAGTTGAAGCTTATTTTTCATTGAGCAGTTCTGAAACTCTCTTTCTGTAGAAAATGCAAGTGGACATTTGGAGCGCTAAGGGGCCTGTACTGGAAAAAGTATCTTCTTCAAATAAAAAGTACACAGAAACATTCTGCGTAACTTCTTTCTGTTCTGTGCATTCAACTAATAGATTGGAACCTTACCTTTGAATGAGCCGTTCTGAAACACACTTTCTGTAGAAACTGCAAGTGGACATTTGGTACACTAAGGTTCCTATAGTGGAAAAAGGAATATCTTCAAATAAAAACTACACAGAAGCATTCTGCGAAACTTCTTTGTGTTCTGTGCATTCAACTAAGAGAGTTCAACCTTACTTTTGATTGAGCTGTTCTGAAACACTCTTTCTGTAGAAACTGCAAGTGGATATTCCGAGCGGTAAGGGGCCTATAGTGGAAAAAGGAATATCTTCAAATGAAAACTACACAGAAGCATTCTGCGAAACTACTTTCTGTTCTGTGCATTCAACTAACAGAGTTGAACATTACTTTTGATTGAGCAGTTCTGAAACACTCTTTCTGTAGAAACTGCAAGTGGACATTCAGAGCGCTAAGGGTCCTAAAGTGGAAAAAGGAATACCTTCAAATAAAAACTACACAGAAGCATTCTGCGAAACTACTTTCTGTTCTGTGCATGGAACTGACAGAGTTGAACCTAGCTTCTGATAGAGCAGTTCTGAAACACTCTTTCTGTAGAAACTGCAAGTCGACATTCCGAGCGCTATGGGGTCTACAGTGGAAAAAGGAATAACTTCAAATAAAAACTACACCGAAGTATTCTGCGAAACTTCTTTCTGTTCTGTGCATTCAACTAACAGATCTGAAGCTGACTTTTGATTGAGCAGTTCTGAAAAACTCTTTCTGTAGAAACTGTACCTAGACAATCGGAGATCTAAAGGGCCTATAGTGGAAAAAGGAATATCTTCAAATAAAAACTACACAGAAGCATTCCATGAAACTTCTTTCTGTTCTGTGCATTGAACTCACAGAGTTGAACCTTACTTTTGATTGAGCAGTTCTGAAACACTCTTTCTGTAGAAACTGCAAGTGGACATTCGGAGTGCTAAGAGGCCTATAGTGGAAAAAGGAATATCTTCAAATAAAAATTACAGAGAAGCATTCTGTGAAACTACTTTGTGTTCTTTGCATTCAACTAACAGAGTTGTAGCTTACATTTGATGGAGTAGTACTGAAAACTCTTTCTGTAGAAAATGCAAGTGGACATTCCGAGCGCTATGGGGCGTACACTGGAAAAAGGAACATCTTCAAATAAAAACTGCACAGAAGCATTGTGCGAAACATCTTTCTGTTCTGTTCATTCAACTAACAGAGTTGAACCTTACTTTTGATTGATCAGTTCTGAAACATTCTTTCTGTAGAAACTGCAAGTGGACAATCGGAGCGCTGAGGCGCCTATAGTGGAAAAAGGACTATCTTCAAATAAAAACTACACAAAAGCATTCTGCGAATCTTTTTCTGTTCTGTGCATTTAACTAACAGAGTGGAACCTAACTTTTGATAGAGCAGTTCTGAAACACTCTTTCTGTAGAAAATGCAAGTGGACATTCCACGCGCTAAGGGGCCTACAGTGGAAAAAGGGATAACTTCAACTAAAACTACACCGAAGTATTCTCTGAAACTTCTTTCTGTTCTGTGCATTCAACTAACAGAGTTGAAACTTACTTTTGATTGAGCAGTTCTGAAACACTCTTTTTGTAGAAAGTGCAGGTGGAGATTCGGAGCGCTAAGAGGCCTATAGTGGAAAAAGATATATCTTCTAATAATAACTACACAGAAGCATTCTGTGAAACTGCTTTCTGTTCTTTGCATTCAACTAACAGAGTTGAAGCTTAGTTTAGATTGAGCATTTCTGAAACACTCTCACTGTAGAAAATGCAAGTGGACATTCGGAGCGTTAAGGGGCCTTTAGTGGAAAAAGTAACTTCTTCAAATAAAAATTACCCAGAAGCATTATGCAAAACTTCTTTCTGTTCTGTGTATTCAACTAATAGAGTTGAACCTTACTTTTGATTGAGCAGTTCTGAAACACTCTTTCTGTAGAAACTGCAAGTGGACATTTGGTGCGCTAAGGGGCCTATAGTGAAAAAAGGAGTATCTTCAAATAAAAACTACACAGAAGCATTCTGTGAAACATCTTTCTGTTCCTTGGATTCAACTAACAGAGTTGAAGCTTACTTTTGATTGAGCAGCTCTGAAACACTCTTTCTGTAGAAAATGCAAGTGGACATTCGGAGCGCTAAGGGGCCTATACTGGAAAAAGGAACATCTTCAAATAAAAACTACACAGAAGCATTCTGCGAAACTACTTTCAGTTCTGTGCATTCAACTAATAGAATTGAACATTACTTTTTATTGAACAGTTCTGAAACACTCTTTCTGTTGAAACTGCAAGTGGACATTCGGTGCACTAAGGGGCCTATAGTGGAAAACGAAATATCTTCAAATAAAAACTACACAGATGCGTTCTGCGAAACTTCTTTCTGGTCTGTGCATTCAACTAACAGAGTTGAACCTTACTTTTGATTGAGCAGTTCTGAAACACTCTTTCTGTAGAAACTGCAGTTGGAGATTCGGAGCGCTAAGAGGCCTATACTTGAAAAATGTATATCTGTTAATAATAACTACACAGAGGCATTCTGTGAAACTACTTTCTGTTTTTTGCATTCAACTAACAGAGTTGAAGCTTACTTTTGATTGAGCTGTTCTGAAACACTCTTTCCATAGATAATGCAAGTATACATTCAGAGCGCTAAGGGGCCTTTACTAGAAAAAGTAACTTCTTCAAATAAAAAGTACACAGAAGAATTCTACGAAACTTCTTTCTGTTCTGTGCATTCAACTCACAGAGTTGAAGCTTACATGTGATTGAGCAGTTCTGAAATACTCTTTCTGTAGAAACCGCAAGTGGACATTCGGAGCGCTGAGGGGCCTATAGTGGAAAAAGGGCTATCTTCAAATAAAAACTACACAGAAGTATTCTGCGAATTTTTTTCTGTTCTGTGCATTTGACTAACATAGTTCAACCTAACTTTTTATAGAGTAGTTCCGAAACACTGTTTCTGTAGAAACTGCAAGTGGACATTCCGCGCGCTAAGAGGCCTACTGTGGAAAAAGGAATAACTTCATCTAAAACTACACCGAAGTATTCTGCGAAACTTCTTTCTGTTCTGTGCATTCAACTAGCAGAGTTGAACATTTCTTTTGATTGAGCAGTTCTGAAACACTCTTTCTGTGGAAACTGCAAGTGGTCATTCCGAGCGCTATGGGGCCTACAGTGGAAAAAGGAATAATTTCAAATAAAAACTACACCGAAATATAATGCGAAACTACGTTCTGTTCTGTGCATTCAACTAAAAGAATTGAAGCTTACTTTTGTTTGAGCAGTTCTGAAAATGTCTTTCTGTAAAAACTGTAGGTAGATATTCGGAGCGCTAAGGATCCTATATTGGAAAAATTAATATCTTCAAATAAAAACTACACAGAAGCATTCTGTGAAACTACTTTCTGTTTTGTGCATTCCACTAACAGAGTTGAAACTTACTTTTGATTGAGCAGTTCTGAAACACTCTTTCTGTAGAAACTGCAGGTGGAGATTCGGAGCGCTAAGAGGCCTAAAGTGGAAAAAGGAATATCTTCAAATAAAAACTACACAGAAGAATTATGTGAAACCACTTACTGTTCTATGCATTCAACTAACAGAGTTGAAGCTTACTTTTGATTGAGCAGTTCTGAAACACTCTTTCTGTAAAAAATGCAAGTGGACATTCTGAGCGCTAAGGGGCCTACACTAGAAAAAGGATCATCTTCAAATAAAAACTGCACAGAAGCATTCTGTGAAACTTCTTTAGGTTCTGTTCATTCAACTAACAGAGTTGAACCTTACTTTTGATTGAGCAGTTGTGAAACACTCTTTCTGTAGAAACTGTATCTAGACATTCAGAGCGCTAAGGGGCCTATAGTGGAAAAAGGAATATCTGCAAATAAAAACTACACAGAAGCATTCTCTGAAATTACTTTGTGTTCTTTGCATAAAACTAACAGAGTTGAAGCTTACTTTTTATTGACCAGTTCTGAAACACTCTTTCTGTAAAAAATGCAAGTGGACATTCGGAGCGCTAAGGGGCATATAATGGAAAAAGGAACATCTTCAAACAAAAACTACACAGAAGCATTCTGCTAAACATCTTTCTGTTCTGTGCATTCAACTAACAGAGTTGAACCTTACTTTGGATTGAGCAGTGCTGAAACACTCTTTCTGCAGAAACTGTAACTAGATATTCGGATCGCTAAGGGGCCTTTAGTGAAAAAAGTAATATCTTCAAATACAAAGTACACAGAAGCGTTCTACGAAACTACTTTCTGTTCTGTGCATTCAACTAACAGAGTTGAACCTTACTTTTGATTGAGCAGTTCTGCAACACTCTTTCTGTAGAAACTGCAGGTGGAGATTCAGAGCGCTAAGGAGCCTATAGTGGAAAAAGGTATATATTCTAATAAAAACTACATAGAAGCATTCTGTGAAACTACTTTCTGTTCTTTGCATTCAACTAACAGAGTTGAAGCTTATTTTTCATTGAGCAGTTCTGAAACTCTCTTTCTGTAGAAAATGCAAGTGGACATTTGGAGCGCTAAGGGGCCTGTACTGGAAAAAGTATCTTCTTCAAATAAAAAGTACACAGAAACATTCTGCGTAACTTCTTTCTGTTCTGTGCATTCAACTAATAGATTGGAACCTTACCTTTGAATGAGCCGTTCTGAAACACACTTTCTGTAGAAACTGCAAGTGGACATTTGGTACACTAAGGTTCCTATAGTGGAAAAAGGAATATCTTCAAATAAAAACTACACAGAAGCATTCTGCGAAACTTCTTTGTGTTCTGTGCATTCAACTAAGAGAGTTCAACCTTACTTTTGATTGAGCTGTTCTGAAACACTCTTTCTGTAGAAACTGCAAGTGGATATTCCGAGCGGTAAGGGGCCTATAGTGGAAAAAGGAATATCTTCAAATGAAAACTACACAGAAGCATTCTGCGAAACTACTTTCTGTTCTGTGCATTCAACTAACAGAGTTGAACATTACCTTTGATTGAGCAGTTCTGAAACACTCTTTCTGTAGAAAATGCAAGTGGACATTCAGAGCGCTAAGGGTCCTAAAGTGGAAAAAGGAATACCTTCAAATAAAAACTACACAGAAGCATTCTGCGAAACTACTTTCTGTTCTGTGCATGGAACTGACAGAGTTTAACCTAACTTCTGATAGAGCAGTTCTGAAACACTCTTTCTGTAGAAACTGCAAGTCGACATTCCGAGCGCTATGGGGTCTACAGTGGAAAAAGGAATAACTTCAAATAAAAACTACACCGAAGTATTCTGCGAAACTTCTTTCTGTTCTGCGCATTCAACTAACAGATCTGAAGCTGACTTTTGATTGAGCAGTTCTGAAAAACTCTTTCTGTAGAAACTGTACCTAGACAATCGGAGATCTAAAGGGCCTATAGTGGAAAAAGGAATATCTTCAAATAAAAACTACGCAGAAACATTCCATGAAACTTCTTTCTGTTCTGTGCATTGAACTCACAGGGTTGAACCTTACTTTTGATTGAGCAGTTCTGAAACACTCTTTCTGTAGAAACTGCAAGTGGACATTCGGAGTGCTAAGAGGCCTATAGTGGAAAAAGGAATATCTTCAAATAAAAATTACAGAGAAGCATTCTGTGAAACTACTTTGTGTTCTTTGCATTCAACTAACAGAGTTGTAGCTTACATTTGATGGAGTAGTACTGAAAACTCTTTCTGTAGAAAATGCAAGTGGACATTCCGAGCGCTATGGGGCGTACACTGGAAAAAGGAACATCTTCAAATAAAAACTGCACAGAAGCATTGTGCGAAACATCTTTCTGTTCTGTTCATTCAACTAACAGAGTTGAACCTTACTTTTGATTGATCAGTTCTGAAACATTCTTTCTGTAGAAACTGCAAGTGGACAATCGGAGCGCTGAGGCGCCTATAGTGGAAAAAGGACTATCTTCAAATAAAAACTACACAAAAGCATTCTGCGAATCTTTTTCTGTTCTGTGCATTTAACTAACAGAGTGGAACCTAACTTTTGATAGAGCAGTTCTGAAACACTCTTTCTGTAGAAAATGCAAGTGGACATTCCACGCGCTAAGGGGCCTACAGTGGAAAAAGGGATAACTTCAACTAAAACTACACCGAAGTATTCTCTGAAACTTCTTTCTGTTCTGTGCATTCAACTAACAGAGTTGAAACTTACTTTTGATTGAGCAGTTCTGAAACACTCTTTTTGTAGAAAGTGCAGGTGGAGATTCGGAGCGCTAAGAGGCCTATAGTGGAAAAAGATATAACTTCTAATAATAACTACACAGAAGCATTCTGTGAAACTGCTTTCTGTTCTTTGCATTCAACTAACAGAGTTGAAGCTTAGTTTAGATTGAGCATTTCTGAAACACTCTCACTGTAGAAAATGCAAGTGGACATTCGGAGCGTTAAGGGGCCTTTAGTGGAAAAAGTAACTTCTTCAAATAAAAATTACCCAGAAGCATTATGCAAAACTTCTTTCTGTTCTGTGTATTCAACTAATAGAGTTGAACCTTACTTTTGATTGAGCAGTTCTGAAACACTCTTTCTGTAGAAACTGCAAGTGGACATTTGGTGCGCTAAGGGGCCTATAGTGAAAAAAGGAGTATCTTCAAATAAAAACTACACAGAAGCATTCTGTGAAACATCTTTCTGTTCCTTGGATTCAACTAACAGAGTTGAAGCTTACTTTTGATTGAGCAGCTCTGAAACACTCTTTCTGTAGAAAATGCAAGTGGACATTCGGAGCGCTAAGGGGCCTATACTGGAAAAAGGAACATCTTCAAATAAAAACTACACAGAAGCATTCTGCGAAACTACTTTCAGTTCTGTGCATTCAACTAATAGAATTGAACATTACTTTTTATTGAACAGTTCTGAAACACTCTTTCTGTTGAAACTGCAAGTGGACATTCGGTGCACTAAGGGGCCTATAGTGGAAAACGAAATATCTTCAAATAAAAACTACACAGATGCGTTCTGCGAAACTTCTTTCTGGTCTGTGCATTCAACTAACAGAGTTGAACCTTACTTTTGATTGAGCAGTTCTGAAACACTCTTTCTGTAGAAACTGCAGTTGGAGATTCGGAGCGCTAAGAGGCCTATACTTGAAAAATGTATATCTGTTAATAATAACTACACAGAGGCATTCTGTGAAACTACTTTCTGTTTTTTGCATTCAACTAACAGAGTTGAAGCTTACTTTTGATTGAGCTGTTCTGAAACACTCTTTCCATAGATAATGCAAGTATACATTCAGAGCGCTAAGGGGCCTTTACTAGAAAAAGTAACTTCTTCAAATAAAAAGTACACAGAAGAATTCTACGAAACTTCTTTCTGTTCTGTGCATTCAACTCACAGAGTTGAAGCTTACATGTGATTGAGCAGTTCTGAAATACTCTTTCTGTAGAAACCGCAAGTGGACATTCGGAGCGCTGAGGGGCCTATAGTGGAAAAAGGGCTATCTTCAAATAAAAACTACACAGAAGTATTCTGCGAATTTTTTTCTGTTCTGTGCATTTGACTAACATAGTTCAACCTAACTTTTTATAGAGTAGTTCCGAAACACTGTTTCTGTAGAAACTGCAAGTGGACATTCCGCGCGCTAAGGGGCCTACTGTGGAAAAAGGAATAACTTCATCTAAAACTACACCGAAGTATTCTGCGAAACTTCTTTCTGTTCTGTGCATTCAACTAGCAGAGTTGAACATTTCTTTTGATTGAGCAGTTCTGAAACACTCTTTCTGTGGAAACTGCAAGTGGTCATTCCGAGCGCTATGGGGCCTACAGTGGAAAAAGGAATAATTTCAAATAAAAACTACACCGAAGTATAATGCGAAACTACGTTCTGTTCTGTGCATTCAACTAAAAGAATTGAAGCTTACTTTTGTTTGAGCAGTTCTGAAAATGTCTTTCTGTAAAAACTGTAGGTAGATATTCGGAGCGCTAAGGATCCTATATTGGAAAAATTAATATCTTCAAATAAAAACTACACAGAAGCATTCTGTGAAACTACTTTCTGTTTTGTGCATTCCACTAACAGAGTTGAAACTTACTTTTGATTGAGCAGTTCTGAAACACTCTTTCTGTAGAAACTGCAGGTGGAGATTCGGAGCGCTAAGAGGCCTAAAGTGGAAAAAGGAATATCTTCAAATAAAAACTACACAGAAGAATTATGTGAAACCACTTACTGTTCTATGCATTCAACTAACAGAGTTGAAGCTTACTTTTGATTGAGCAGTTCTGAAACACTCTTTCTGTAAAAAATGCAAGTGGACATTCTGAGCGCTAAGGGGCCTACACTAGAAAAAGGATCATCTTCAAATAAAAACTGCACAGAAGCATTCTGTGAAACTTCTTTAGGTTCTGTTCATTCAACTAACAGAGTTGAACCTTACTTTTGATTGAGCAGTTGTGAAACACTCTTTCTGTAGAAACTGTATCTAGACATTCAGAGCGCTAAGGGGCCTATAGTGGAAAAAGGAATATCTGCAAATAAAAACTACACAGAAGCATTCTCTGAAATTACTTTGTGTTCTTTGCATAAAACTAACAGAGTTGAAGCTTACTTTTTATTGACCAGTTCTGAAACACTCTTTCTGTAAAAAATGCAAGTGGACATTCGGAGCGCTAAGGGGCATATAATGGAAAAAGGAACATCTTCAAACAAAAACTACACAGAAGCATTCTGCTAAACATCTTTCTGTTCTGTGCATTCAACTAACAGAGTTGAACCTTACTTTGGATTGAGCAGTGCTGAAACACTCTTTCTGCAGAAACTGTAACTAGATATTCGGATCGCTAAGGGGCCTTTAGTGAAAAAAGTAATATCTTCAAATACAAAGTACACAGAAGCGTTCTACGAAACTACTTTCTGTTCTGTGCATTCAACTAACAGAGTTGAACCTTACTTTTGATTGAGCAGTTCTGCAACACTCTTTCTGTAGAAACTGCAGGTGGAGATTCAGAGCGCTAAGGAGCCTATAGTGGAAAAAGGTATATATTCTAATAAAAACTACATAGAAGCATTCTGTGAAACTACTTTCTGTTCTTTGCATTCAACTAACAGAGTTGAAGCTTATTTTTCATTGAGCAGTTCTGAAACTCTCTTTCTGTAGAAAATGCAAGTGGACATTTGGAGCGCTAAGGGGCCTGTACTGGAAAAAGTATCTTCTTCAAATAAAAAGTACACAGAAACATTCTGCGTAACTTCTTTCTGTTCTGTGCATTCAACTAATAGATTGGAACCTTACCTTTGAATGAGCCGTTCTGAAACACACTTTCTGTAGAAACTGCAAGTGGACATTTGGTACACTAAGGTTCCTATAGTGGAAAAAGGAATATCTTCAAATAAAAACTACACAGAAGCATTCTGCGAAACTTCTTTGTGTTCTGTGCATTCAACTAAGAGAGTTCAACCTTACTTTTGATTGAGCTGTTCTGAAACACTCTTTCTGTAGAAACTGCAAGTGGACATTCCGAGCGCTAAGGGTCCTAAAGTGGAAAAAGGAATACCTTCAAATAAAAACTACACAGAAGCATTCTGCGAAACTACTTTCTGTTCTGTGCATGGAACTGACAGAGTTGAACCTAACTTCTGATAGAGCAGTTCTGAAACACTCTTTCTGTAGAAACTGCAAGTCGACATTCCGAGCGCTATGGGGTCTACAGTGGAAAAAGGAATAACTTCAAATAAAAACTACACCGAAGTATTCTGCGAAACTTCTTTCTGTTCTGTGCATTCAACTAACAGATCTGAAGCTGACTTTTGATTGAGCAGTTCTGAAAAACTCTTTCTGTAGAAACTGTACCTAGACAATCGGAGATCTAAAGGGCCTATAGTGGAAAAAGGAATATCTTCAAATAAAAACTACACAGAAGCATTCCATGAAACTTCTTTCTGTTCTGTGCATTGAACTCACAGAGTTGAACCTTACTTTTGATTGAGCAGTTCTGAAACACTCTTTCTGTAGAAACTGCAAGTGGACTTTCGGAGTGCTAAGAGGCCTATAGTGGAAAAAGGAATATCTTCAAATAAAAATTACAGAGAAGCATTCTGTGAAACTACTTTGTGTTCTTTGCATTCAACTAACAGAGTTGTAGCTTACATTTGATGGAGTAGTACTGAAAACTCTTTCTGTAGAAAATGCAAGTGGACATTCCGAGCGCTATGGGGCGTACACTGGAAAAAGGAACATCTTCAAATAAAAACTGCACAGAAGCATTGTGCGAAACATCTTTCTGTTCTGTTCATTCAACTAACAGAGTTGAACCTTACTTTTGATTGATCAGTTCTGAAACATTCTTTCTGTAGAAACTGCAAGTGGACAATCGGAGCGCTGAGGCGCCTATAGTGGAAAAAGGACTATCTTCAAATAAAAACTACACAAAAGCATTCTGCGAATCTTTTTCTGTTCTGTGCATTTAACTAACAGAGTGGAACCTAACTTTTGATAGAGCAGTTCTGAAACACTCTTTCTGTAGAAAATGCAAGTGGACATTCCACGCGCTAAGGGGCCTACAGTGGAAAAAGGGATAACTTCAACTAAAACTACACCGAAGTATTCTCTGAAACTTCTTTCTGTTCTGTGCATTCAACTAACAGAGTTGAAACTTACTTTTGATTGAGCAGTTCTGAAACACTCTTTTTGTAGAAAGTGCAGGTGGAGATTCGGAGCGCTAAGAGGCCTATAGTGGAAAAAGATATATCTTCTAATAATAACTACACAGAAGCATTCTGTGAAACTGCTTTCTGTTCTTTGCATTCAACTAACAGAGTTGAAGCTTAGTTTAGATTGAGCATTTCTGAAACACTCTCACTGTAGAAAATGCAAGTGGACATTCGGAGCGTTAAGGGGCCTTTAGTGGAAAAAGTAACTTCTTCAAATAAAAATTACCCAGAAGCATTATGCAAAACTTCTTTCTGTTCTGTGTATTCAACTAATAGAGTTGAACCTTACTTTTGATTGAGCAGTTCTGAAACACTCTTTCTGTAGAAACTG
Organism: Symphalangus syndactylus; assembly: GCF_028878055.3. NCBI lineage: Eukaryota > Metazoa > Chordata > Mammalia > Primates > Hylobatidae > Symphalangus > Symphalangus syndactylus. The sequence continues at coordinate 51,832,591 of NC_072440.2, forward strand.
CAAGTGGACATTTGGTGCGCTAAGGGGCCTATAGTGAAAAAAGGAGTATCTTCAAATAAAAACTACACAGAAGCATTCTGTGAAACATCTTTCTGTTCCTTGGATTCAACTAACAGAGTTGAAGCTTACTTTTGATTGAGCAGCTCTGAAACACTCTTTCTGTAGAAAATGCAAGTGGACATTCGGAGCGCTAAGGGGCCTATACTGGAAAAAGGAACATCTTCAAATAAAAACTACACAGAAGCATTCTGCGAAACTACTTTCAGTTCTGTGCATTCAACTAATAGAATTGAACATTACTTTTTATTGAACAGTTCTGAAACACTCTTTCTGTTGAAACTGCAAGTGGACATTCGGTGCACTAAGGGGCCTATAGTGGAAAACGAAATATCTTCAAATAAAAACTACACAGATGCGTTCTGCGAAACTTCTTTCTGGTCTGTGCATTCAACTAACAGAGTTGAACCTTACTTTTGATTGAGCAGTTCTGAAACACTCTTTCTGTAGAAACTGCAGTTGGAGATTCGGAGCGCTAAGAGGCCTATACTTGAAAAATGTATATCTGTTAATAATAACTACACAGAGGCATTCTGTGAAACTACTTTCTGTTTTTTGCATTCAACTAACAGAGTTGAAGCTTACTTTTGATTGAGCTGTTCTGAAACACTCTTTCCATAGATAATGCAAGTATACATTCAGAGCGCTAAGGGGCCTTTACTAGAAAAAGTAACTTCTTCAAATAAAAAGTACACAGAAGAATTCTACGAAACTTCTTTCTGTTCTGTGCATTCAACTCACAGAGTTGAAGCTTACATGTGATTGAGCAGTTCTGAAATACTCTTTCTGTAGAAACCGCAAGTGGACATTCGGAGCGCTGAGGGGCCTATAGTGGAAAAAGGGCTATCTTCAAATAAAAACTACACAGAAGTATTCTGCGAATTTTTTTCTGTTCTGTGCATTTGACTAACATAGTTCAACCTAACTTTTTATAGAGTAGTTCCGAAACACTGTTTCTGTAGAAACTGCAAGTGGACATTCCGCGCGCTAAGGGGCCTACTGTGGAAAAAGGAATAACTTCATCTAAAACTACACCGAAGTATTCTGCGAAACTTCTTTCTGTTCTGTGCATTCAACTAGCAGAGTTGAACATTTCTTTTGATTGAGCAGTTCTGAAACACTCTTTCTGTGGAAACTGCAAGTGGTCATTCCGAGCGCTATGGGGCCTACAGTGGAAAAAGGAATAATTTCAAATAAAAACTACACCGAAGTATAATGCGAAACTACGTTCTGTTCTGTGCATTCAACTAAAAGAATTGAAGCTTACTTTTGTTTGAGCAGTTCTGAAAATGTCTTTCTGTAAAAACTGTAGGTAGATATTCGGAGCGCTAAGGATCCTATATTGGAAAAATTAATATCTTCAAATAAAAACTACACAGAAGCATTCTGTGAAACTACTTTCTGTTTTGTGCATTCCACTAACAGAGTTGAAACTTACTTTTGATTGAGCAGTTCTGAAACACTCTTTCTGTAGAAACTGCAGGTGGAGATTCGGAGCGCTAAGAGGCCTAAAGTGGAAAAAGGAATATCTTCAAATAAAAACTACACAGAAGAATTATGTGAAACCACTTACTGTTCTATGCATTCAACTAACAGAGTTGAAGCTTACTTTTGATTGAGCAGTTCTGAAACACTCTTTCTGTAAAAAATGCAAGTGGACATTCTGAGCGCTAAGGGGCCTACACTAGAAAAAGGATCATCTTCAAATAAAAACTGCACAGAAGCATTCTGTGAAACTTCTTTAGGTTCTGTTCATTCAACTAACAGAGTTGAACCTTACTTTTGATTGAGCAGTTGTGAAACACTCTTTCTGTAGAAACTGTATCTAGACATTCAGAGCGCTAAGGGGCCTATAGTGGAAAAAGGAATATCTGCAAATAAAAACTACACAGAAGCATTCTCTGAAATTACTTTGTGTTCTTTGCATAAAACTAACAGAGTTGAAGCTTACTTTTTATTGACCAGTTCTGAAACACTCTTTCTGTAAAAAATGCAAGTGGACATTCGGAGCGCTAAGGGGCATATAATGGAAAAAGGAACATCTTCAAACAAAAACTACACAGAAGCATTCTGCTAAACATCTTTCTGTTCTGTGCATTCAACTAACAGAGTTGAACCTTACTTTGGATTGAGCAGTGCTGAAACACTCTTTCTGCAGAAACTGTAACTAGATATTCGGATCGCTAAGGGGCCTTTAGTGAAAAAAGTAATATCTTCAAATACAAAGTACACAGAAGCGTTCTACGAAACTACTTTCTGTTCTGTGCATTCAACTAACAGAGTTGAACCTTACTTTTGATTGAGCAGTTCTGCAACACTCTTTCTGTAGAAACTGCAGGTGGAGATTCAGAGCGCTAAGGAGCCTATAGTGGAAAAAGGTATATATTCTAATAAAAACTACATAGAAGCATTCTGTGAAACTACTTTCTGTTCTTTGCATTCAACTAACAGAGTTGAAGCTTATTTTTCATTGAGCAGTTCTGAAACTCTCTTTCTGTAGAAAATGCAAGTGGACATTTGGAGCGCTAAGGGGCCTGTACTGGAAAAAGTATCTTCTTCAAATAAAAAGTACACAGAAACATTCTGCGTAACTTCTTTCTGTTCTGTGCATTCAACTAATAGATTGGAACCTTACCTTTGAATGAGCCGTTCTGAAACACACTTTCTGTAGAAACTGCAAGTGGACATTTGGTACACTAAGGTTCCTATAGTGGAAAAAGGAATATCTTCAAATAAAAACTACACAGAAGCATTCTGCGAAACTTCTTTGTGTTCTGTGCATTCAACTAAGAGAGTTCAACCTTACTTTTGATTGAGCTGTTCTGAAACACTCTTTCTGTAGAAACTGCAAGTGGATATTCCGAGCGGTAAGGGGCCTATAGTGGAAAAAGGAATATCTTCAAATGAAAACTACACAGAAGCATTCTGCGAAACTACTTTCTGTTCTGTGCATTCAACTAACAGAGTTGAACATTACTTTTGATTGAGCAGTTCTGAAACACTCTTTCTGTAGAAACTGCAAGTGGACATTCAGAGCGCTAAGGGTCCTAAAGTGGAAAAAGGAATACCTTCAAATAAAAACTACACAGAAGCATTCTGCGAAACTACTTTCTGTTCTGTGCATGGAACTGACAGAGTTGAACCTAGCTTCTGATAGAGCAGTTCTGAAACACTCTTTCTGTAGAAACTGCAAGTCGACATTCCGAGCGCTATGGGGTCTACAGTGGAAAAAGGAATAACTTCAAATAAAAACTACACCGAAGTATTCTGCGAAACTTCTTTCTGTTCTGCGCATTCAACTAACAGATCTGAAGCTGACTTTTGATTGAGCAGTTCTGAAAAACTCTTTCTGTAGAAACTGTACCTAGACAATCGGAGATCTAAAGGGCCTATAGTGGAAAAAGGAATATCTTCAAATAAAAACTACACAGAAGCATTCCATGAAACTTCTTTCTGTTCTGTGCATTGAACTCACAGAGTTGAACCTTACTTTTGATTGAGCAGTTCTGAAACACTCTTTCTGTAGAAACTGCAAGTGGACATTCGGAGTGCTAAGAGGCCTATAGTGGAAAAAGGAATATCTTCAAATAAAAATTACAGAGAAGCATTCTGTGAAACTACTTTGTGTTCTTTGCATTCAACTAACAGAGTTGTAGCTTACATTTGATGGAGTAGTACTGAAAACTCTTTCTGTAGAAAATGCAAGTGGACATTCCGAGCGCTATGGGGCGTACACTGGAAAAAGGAACATCTTCAAATAAAAACTGCACAGAAGCATTGTGCGAAACATCTTTGTGTTCTGTTCATTCAACTAACAGAGTTGAACCTTACTTTTGATTGATCAGTTCTGAAACATTCTTTCTGTAGAAACTGCAAGTGGACAATCGGAGCGCTGAGGCGCCTATAGTGGAAAAAGGACTATCTTCAAATAAAAACTACACAAAAGCATTCTGCGAATCTTTTTCTGTTCTGTGCATTTAACTAACAGAGTGGAACCTAACTTTTGATAGAGCAGTTCTGAAACACTCTTTCTGTAGAAAATGCAAGTGGACATTCCACGCGCTAAGGGGCCTACAGTGGAAAAAGGGATAACTTCAACTAAAACTACACCGAAGTATTCTCTGAAACTTCTTTCTGTTCTGTGCATTCAACTAACAGAGTTGAAACTTACTTTTGATTGAGCAGTTCTGAAACACTCTTTTTGTAGAAAGTGCAGGTGGAGATTCGGAGCGCTAAGAGGCCTATAGTGGAAAAAGATATAACTTCTAATAATAACTACACAGAAGCATTCTGTGAAACTGCTTTCTGTTCTTTGCATTCAACTAACAGAGTTGAAGCTTAGTTTAGATTGAGCATTTCTGAAACACTCTCACTGTAGAAAATGCAAGTGGACATTCGGAGCGTTAAGGGGCCTTTAGTGGAAAAAGTAACTTCTTCAAATAAAAATTACCCAGAAGCATTATGCAAAACTTCTTTCTGTTCTGTGTATTCAACTAATAGAGTTGAACCTTACTTTTGATTGAGCAGTTCTGAAACACTCTTTCTGTAGAAACTGCAAGTGGACATTTGGTGCGCTAAGGGGCCTATAGTGAAAAAAGGAGTATCTTCAAATAAAAACTACACAGAAGCATTCTGTGAAACATCTTTCTGTTCCTTGGATTCAACTAACAGAGTTGAAGCTTACTTTTGATTGAGCAGCTCTGAAACACTCTTTCTGTAGAAAATGCAAGTGGACATTCGGAGCGCTAAGGGGCCTATACTGGAAAAAGGAACATCTTCAAATAAAAACTACACAGAAGCATTCTGCGAAACTACTTTCAGTTCTGTGCATTCAACTAATAGAATTGAACATTACTTTTTATTGAACAGTTCTGAAACACTCTTTCTGTTGAAACTGCAAGTGGACATTCGGTGCACTAAGGGGCCTATAGTGGAAAACGAAATATCTTCAAATAAAAACTACACAGATGCGTTCTGCGAAACTTCTTTCTGGTCTGTGCATTCAACTAACAGAGTTGAACCTTACTTTTGATTGAGCAGTTCTGAAACACTCTTTCTGTAGAAACGGCAGTTGGAGATTCGGAGCGCTAAGAGGCCTATACTTGAAAAATGTATATCTGTTAATAATAACTACACAGAGGCATTCTGTGAAACTACTTTCTGTTTTTTGCATTCAACTAACAGAGTTGAAGCTTACTTTTGATTGAGCTGTTCTGAAACACTCTTTCCATAGATAATGCAAGTATACATTCAGAGCGCTAAGGGGCCTTTACTAGAAAAAGTAACTTCTTCAAATAAAAAGTACACAGAAGAATTCTACGAAACTTCTTTCTGTTCTGTGCATTCAACTCACAGAGTTGAAGCTTACATGTGATTGAGCAGTTCTGAAATACTCTTTCTGTAGAAACCGCAAGTGGACATTCGGAGCGCTGAGGGGCCTATAGTGGAAAAAGGACTATCTTCAAATAAAAACTACACAGAAGTATTCTGCGAATTTTTTTCTGTTCTGTGCATTTGACTAACATAGTTCAACCTAACTTTTTATAGAGTAGTTCCGAAACACTGTTTCTGTAGAAACTGCAAGTGGACATTCCGCGCGCTAAGGGGCCTACTGTGGAAAAAGGAATAACTTCATCTAAAACTACACCGAAGTATTCTGCGAAACTTCTTTCTGTTCTGTGCATTCAACTAGCAGAGTTGAACATTTCTTTTGATTGAGCAGTTCTGAAACACTCTTTCTGTGGAAACTGCAAGTGGTCATTCCGAGCGCTATGGGGCCTACAGTGGAAAAAGGAATAATTTCAAATAAAAACTACACCGAAGTATAATGCGAAACTACGTTCTGTTCTGTGCATTCAACTAAAAGAATTGAAGCTTACTTTTGTTTGAGCAGTTCTGAAAATGTCTTTCTGTAAAAACTGTAGGTAGATATTCGGAGCGCTAAGGATCCTATATTGGAAAAATTAATATCTTCAAATAAAAACTACACAGAAGCATTCTGTGAAACTACTTTCTGTTTTGTGCATTCCACTAACAGAGTTGAAACTTACTTTTGATTGAGCAGTTCTGAAACACTCTTTCTGTAGAAACTGCAGGTGGAGATTCGGAGCGCTAAGAGGCCTAAAGTGGAAAAAGGAATATCTTCAAATAAAAACTACACAGAAGAATTATGTGAAACCACTTACTGTTCTATGCATTCAACTAACAGAGTTGAAGCTTACTTTTGATTGAGCAGTTCTGAAACACTCTTTCTGTAAAAAATGCAAGTGGACATTCTGAGCGCTAAGGGGCCTACACTAGAAAAAGGATCATCTTCAAATAAAAACTGCACAGAAGCATTCTGTGAAACTTCTTTAGGTTCTGTTCATTCAACTAACAGAGTTGAACCTTACTTTTGATTGAGCAGTTGTGAAACACTCTTTCTGTAGAAACTGTATCTAGACATTCAGAGCGCTAAGGGGCCTATAGTGGAAAAAGGAATATCTGCAAATAAAAACTACACAGAAGCATTCTCTGAAATTACTTTGTGTTCTTTGCATAAAACTAACAGAGTTGAAGCTTACTTTTTATTGACCAGTTCTGAAACACTCTTTCTGTAAAAAATGCAAGTGGACATTCGGAGCGCTAAGGGGCATATAATGGAAAAAGGAACATCTTCAAACAAAAACTACACAGAAGCATTCTGCTAAACATCTTTCTGTTCTGTGCATTCAACTAACAGAGTTGAACCTTACTTTGGATTGAGCAGTGCTGAAACACTCTTTCTGCAGAAACTGTAACTAGATATTCGGATCGCTAAGGGGCCTTTAGTGAAAAAAGTAATATCTTCAAATACAAAGTACACAGAAGCGTTCTACGAAACTACTTTCTGTTCTGTGCATTCAACTAACAGAGTTGAACCTTACTTTTGATTGAGCAGTTCTGCAACACTCTTTCTGTAGAAACTGCAGGTGGAGATTCAGAGCGCTAAGGAGCCTATAGTGGAAAAAGGTATATATTCTAATAAAAACTACATAGAAGCATTCTGTGAAACTACTTTCTGTTCTTTGCATTCAACTAACAGAGTTGAAGCTTATTTTTCATTGAGCAGTTCTGAAACTCTCTTTCTGTAGAAAATGCAAGTGGACATTTGGAGCGCTAAGGGGCCTGTACTGGAAAAAGTATCTTCTTCAAATAAAAAGTACACAGAAACATTCTGCGTAACTTCTTTCTGTTCTGTGCATTCAACTAATAGATTGGAACCTTACCTTTGAATGAGCCGTTCTGAAACACACTTTCTGTAGAAACTGCAAGTGGACATTTGGTACACTAAGGTTCCTATAGTGGAAAAAGGAATATCTTCAAATAAAAACTACACAGAAGCATTCTGCGAAACATCTTTCTGTTCTGTTCATTCAACTAACAGAGTTGAACCTTACTTTTGATTGATCAGTTCTGAAACATTCTTTCTGTAGAAACTGCAAGTGGACAATCGGAGCGCTGAGGCGCCTATAGTGGAAAAAGGACTATCTTCAAATAAAAACTACACAAAAGCATTCTGCGAATCTTTTTCTGTTCTGTGCATTTAACTAACAGAGTGGAACCTAACTTTTGATAGAGCAGTTCTGAAACACTCTTTCTGTAGAAAATGCAAGTGGACATTCCACGCGCTAAGGGGCCTACAGTGGAAAAAGGGATAACTTCAACTAAAACTACACCGAAGTATTCTCTGAAACTTCTTTCTGTTCTGTGCATTCAACTAACAGAGTTGAAACTTACTTTTGATTGAGCAGTTCTGAAACACTCTTTTTGTAGAAAGTGCAGGTGGAGATTCGGAGCGCTAAGAGGCCTATAGTGGAAAAAGATATATCTTCTAATAATAACTACACAGAAGCATTCTGTGAAACTGCTTTCTGTTCTTTGCATTCAACTAACAGAGTTGAAGCTTAGTTTAGATTGAGCATTTCTGAAACACTCTCACTGTAGAAAATGCAAGTGGACATTCGGAGCGTTAAGGGGCCTTTAGTGGAAAAAGTAACTTCTTCAAATAAAAATTACCCAGAAGCATTATGCAAAACTTCTTTCTGTTCTGTGTATTCAACTAATAGAGTTGAACCTTACTTTTGATTGAGCAGTTCTGAAACACTCTTTCTGTAGAAACTGCAAGTGGACATTTGGTGCGCTAAGGGGCCTATAGTGAAAAAAGGAGTATCTTCAAATAAAAACTACACAGAAGCATTCTGTGAAACATCTTTCTGTTCCTTGGATTCAACTAACAGAGTTGAAGCTTACTTTTGATTGAGCAGCTCTGAAACACTCTTTCTGTAGAAAATGCAAGTGGACATTCGGAGCGCTAAGGGGCCTATACTGGAAAAAGGAACATCTTCAAATAAAAACTACACAGAAGCATTCTGCGAAACTACTTTCAGTTCTGTGCATTCAACTAATAGAATTGAACATTACTTTTTATTGAACAGTTCTGAAACACTCTTTCTGTTGAAACTGCAAGTGGACATTCGGTGCACTAAGGGGCCTATAGTGGAAAACGAAATATCTTCAAATAAAAACTACACAGATGCGTTCTGCGAAACTTCTTTCTGGTCTGTGCATTCCACTAACAGAGTTGAACCTTACTTTTGATTGAGCAGTTCTGAAACACTCTTTCTGTAGAAACTGCAGTTGGAGATTCGGAGCGCTAAGAGGCCTATACTTGAAAAATGTATATCTGTTAATAATAACTACACAGAGGCATTCTGTGAAACTACTTTCTGTTTTTTGCATTCAACTAACAGAGTTGAAGCTTACTTTTGATTGAGCTGTTCTGAAACACTCTTTCTATAGATAATGCAAGTATACATTCAGAGCGCTAAGGGGCCTTTACTAGAAAAAGTAACTTCTTCAAATAAAAAGTACACAGAAGAATTCTACGAAACTTCTTTCTGTTCTGTGCATTCAACTCACAGAGTTGAAGCTTACATGTGATTGAGCAGTTCTGAAATACTCTTTCTGTAGAAACCGCAAGTGGACATTCGGAGCGCTGAGGGGCCTATAGTGGAAAAAGGACTATCTTCAAATAAAAACTACACAGAAGTATTCTGCGAATTTTTTTCTGTTCTGTGCATTTGACTAACATAGTTCAACCTAACTTTTTATAGAGTAGTTCCGAAACACTGTTTCTGTAGAAACTGCAAGTGGACATTCCGCGCGCTAAGGGGCCTACTGTGGAAAAAGGAATAACTTCATCTAAAACTACACCGAAGTATTCTGCGAAACTTCTTTCTGTTCTGTGCATTCAACTAGCAGAGTTGAACATTTCTTTTGATTGAGCAGTTCTGAAACACTCTTTCTGTGGAAACTGCAAGTGGTCATTCCGAGCGCTATGGGGCCTACAGTGGAAAAAGGAATAATTTCAAATAAAAACTACACCGAAGTATAATGCGAAACTACGTTCTGTTCTGTGCATTCAACTAAAAGAATTGAAGCTTACTTTTGTTTGAGCAGTTCTGAAAATGTCTTTCTGTAAAAACTGTAGGTAGATATTCGGAGCGCTAAGGATCCTATATTGGAAAAATTAATATCTTCAAATAAAAACTACACAGAAGCATTCTGTGAAACTACTTTCTCTTTTGTGCATTCCACTAACAGAGTTGAAACTTACTTTTGATTGAGCAGTTCTGAAACACTCTTTCTGTAGAAACTGCAGGTGGAGATTCGGAGCGCTAAGAGGCCTAAAGTGGAAAAAGGAATATCTTCAAATAAAAACTACACAGAAGAATTATGTGAAACCACTTACTGTTCTATGCATTCAACTAACAGAGTTGAAGCTTACTTTTGATTGAGCAGTTCTGAAACACTCTTTCTGTAAAAAATGCAAGTGGACATTCTGAGCGCTAAGGGGCCTACACTAGAAAAAGGATCATCTTCAAATAAAAACTGCACAGAAGCATTCTGTGAAACTTCTTTAGGTTCTGTTCATTCAACTAACAGAGTTGAACCTTACTTTTGATTGAGCAGTTGTGAAACACTCTTTCTGTAGAAACTGTATCTAGACATTCAGAGCGCTAAGGGGCCTATAGTGGAAAAAGGAATATCTGCAAATAAAAACTACACAGAAGCATTCTCTGAAATTACTTTGTGTTCTTTGCATAAAACTAACAGAGTTGAAGCTTACTTTTTATTGACCAGTTCTGAAACACTCTTTCTGTAAAAAATGCAAGTGGACATTCGGAGCGCTAAGGGGCATATAATGGAAAAAGGAACATCTTCAAACAAAAACTACACAGAAGCATTCTGCTAAACATCTTTCTGTTCTGTGCATTCAACTAACAGAGTTGAACCTTACTTTGGATTGAGCAGTGCTGAAACACTCTTTCTGCAGAAACTGTAACTAGATATTCGGATCGCTAAGGGGCCTTTAGTGAAAAAAGTAATATCTTCAAATACAAAGTACACAGAAGCGTTCTACGAAACTACTTTCTGTTCTGTGCATTCAACTAACAGAGTTGAACCTTACTTTTGATTGAGCAGTTCTGCAACACTCTTTCTGTAGAAACTGCAGGTGGAGATTCAGAGCGCTAAGGAGCCTATAGTGGAAAAAGGTATATATTCTAATAAAAACTACATAGAAGCATTCTGTGAAACTACTTTCTGTTCTTTGCATTCAACTAACAGAGTTGAAGCTTATTTTTCATTGAGCAGTTCTGAAACTCTCTTTCTGTAGAAAATGCAAGTGGACATTTGGAGCGCTAAGGGGCCTGTACTGGAAAAAGTATCTTCTTCAAATAAAAAGTACACAGAAACATTCTGCGTAACTTCTTTCTGTTCTGTGCATTCAACTAATAGATTGGAACCTTACCTTTGAATGAGCCGTTCTGAAACACACTTTCTGTAGAAACTGCAAGTGGACATTTGGTACACTAAGGTTCCTATAGTGGAAAAAGGAATATCTTCAAATAAAAACTACACAGAAGCATTCTGCGAAACTTCTTTGTGTTCTGTGCATTCAACTAAGAGAGTTCAACCTTACTTTTGATTGAGCTGTTCTGAAACACTCTTTCTGTAGAAACTGCAAGTGGATATTCCGAGCGGTAAGGGGCCTATAGTGGAAAAAGGAATATCTTCAAATGAAAACTACACAGAAGCATTCTGCGAAACTACTTTCTGTTCTGTGCATTCAACTAACAGAGTTGAACATTACTTTTGATTGAGCAGTTCTGAAACACTCTTTCTGTAGAAACTGCAAGTGGACATTCAGAGCGCTAAGGGTCCTAAAGTGGAAAAAGGAATACCTTCAAATAAAAACTACACAGAAGCATTCTGCGAAACTACTTTCTGTTCTGTGCATGGAACTGACAGAGTTTAACCTAACTTCTGATAGAGCAGTTCTGAAACACTCTTTCTGTAGAAACTGCAAGTCGACATTCCGAGCGCTATGGGGTCTACAGTGGAAAAAGGAATAACTTCAAATAAAAACTACACCGAAGTATTCTGCGAAACTTCTTTCTGTTCTGTGCATTCAACTAACAGATCTGAAGCTGACTTTTGATTGAGCAGTTCTGAAAAACTCTTTCTGTAGAAACTGTACCTAGACAATCGGAGATCTAAAGGGCCTATAGTGGAAAAAGGAATATCTTCAAATAAAAACTACACAGAAGCATTCCATGAAACTTCTTTCTGTTCTGTGCATTGAACTCACAGAGTTGAACCTTACTTTTGATTGAGCAATTCTGAAACACTCTTTCTGTAGAAACTGCAAGTGGACATTCGGAGTGCTAAGAGGCCTATAGTGGAAAAAGGAATAACTTCAAATAAAAATTACAGAGAAGCATTCTGTGAAACTACTTTGTGTTCTTTGCATTCAACTAACAGAGTTGTAGCTTACATTTGATGGAGTAGTACTGAAAACTCTTTCTGTAGAAAATGCAAGTGGACATTCCGAGCGCTATGGGGCGTACACTGGAAAAAGGAACATCTTCAAATAAAAACTGCACAGAAGCATTGTGCGAAACATCTTTCTGTTCTGTTCATTCAACTAACAGAGTTGAACCTTACTTTTGATTGATCAGTTCTGAAACATTCTTTCTGTAGAAACTGCAAGTGGACAATCGGAGCGCTGAGGCGCCTATAGTGGAAAAAGGACTATCTTCAAATAAAAACTACACAAAAGCATTCTGCGAATCTTTTTCTGTTCTGTGCATTTAACTAACAGAGTGGAACCTAACTTTTGATAGAGCAGTTCTGAAACACTCTTTCTGTAGAAAATGCAAGTGGACATTCCACGCGCTAAGGGGCCTACAGTGGAAAAAGGGATAACTTCAACTAAAACTACACCGAAGTATTCTCTGAAACTTCTTTCTGTTCTGTGCATTCAACTAACAGAGTTGAAACTTACTTTTGATTGAGCAGTTCTGAAACACTCTTTTTGTAGAAAGTGCAGGTGGAGATTCGGAGCGCTAAGAGGCCTATAGTGGAAAAAGATATATCTTCTAATAATAACTACACAGAAGCATTCTGTGAAACTGCTTTCTGTTCTTTGCATTCAACTAACAGAGTTGAAGCTTAGTTTAGATTGAGCATTTCTGAAACACTCTCACTGTAGAAAATGCAAGTGGACATTCGGAGCGTTAAGGGGCCTTTAGTGGAAAAAGTAACTTCTTCAAATAAAAATTACCCAGAAGCATTATGCAAAACTTCTTTCTGTTCTGTGTATTCAACTAATAGAGTTGAACCTTACTTTTGATTGAGCAGTTCTGAAACACTCTTTCTGTAGAAACTGCAAGTGGACATTTGGTGCGCTAAGGGGCCTATAGTGAAAAAAGGAGTATCTTCAAATAAAAACTACACAGAAGCATTCTGTGAAACATCTTTCTGTTCCTTGGATTCAACTAACAGAGTTGAAGCTTACTTTTGATTGAGCAGCTCTGAAACACTCTTTCTGTAGAAAATGCAAGTGGACATTCGGAGCGCTAAGGGGCCTATACTGGAAAAAGGAATACCTTCAAATAAAAACTACACAGAAGCATTCTGCGAAACTACTTTCAGTTCTGTGCATTCAACTAATAGAATTGAACATTACTTTTTATTGAACAGTTCTGAAACACTCTTTCTGTTGAAACTGCAAGTGGACATTCGGTGCACTAAGGGGCCTATAGTGGAAAACGAAATATCTTCAAATAAAAACTACACAGATGCGTTCTGCGAAACTTCTTTCTGGTCTGTGCATTCAACTAACAGAGTTGAACCTTACTTTTGATTGAGCAGTTCTGAAACACTCTTTCTGTAGAAACTGCAGTTGGAGATTCGGAGCGCTAAGAGGCCTATACTTGAAAAATGTATATCTGTTAATAATAACTACACAGAGGCATTCTGTGAAACTACTTTCTGTTTTTTGCATTCAACTAACAGAGTTGAAGCTTACTTTTGATTGAGCTGTTCTGAAACACTCTTTCCATAGATAATGCAAGTATACATTCAGAGCGCTAAGGGGCCTTTACTAGAAAAAGTAACTTCTTCAAATAAAAAGTACACAGAAGAATTCTACGAAACTTCTTTCTGTTCTGTGCATTCAACTCACAGAGTTGAAGCTTACATGTGATTGAGCAGTTCTGAAATACTCTTTCTGTAGAAACCGCAAGTGGACATTCGGAGCGCTGAGGGGCCTATAGTGGAAAAAGGACTATCTTCAAATAAAAACTACACAGAAGTATTCTGCGAATTTTTTTCTGTTCTGTGCATTTGACTAACATAGTTCAACCTAACTTTTTATAGAGTAGTTCCGAAACACTGTTTCTGTAGAAACTGCAAGTGGACATTCCGCGCGCTAAGGGGCCTACTGTGGAAAAAGGAATAACTTCATCTAAAACTACACCGAAGTATTCTGCGAAACTTCTTTCTGTTCTGTGCATTCAACTAGCAGAGTTGAACATTTCTTTTGATTGAGCAGTTCTGAAACACTCTTTCTGTGGAAACTGCAAGTGGTCATTCCGAGCGCTATGGGGCCTACAGTGGAAAAAGGAATAATTTCAAATAAAAACTACACCGAAGTATAATGCGAAACTACGTTCTGTTCTGTGCATTCAACTAAAAGAATTGAAGCTTACTTTTGTTTGAGCAGTTCTGAAAATGTCTTTCTGTAAAAACTGTAGGTAGATATTCGGAGCGCTAAGGATCCTATATTGGAAAAATTAATATCTTCAAATAAAAACTACACAGAAGCATTCTGTGAAACTACTTTCTGTTTTGTGCATTCCACTAACAGAGTTGAAACTTACTTTTGATTGAGCAGTTCTGAAACACTCTTTCTGTAGAAACTGCAGGTGGAGATTCGGAGCGCTAAGAGGCCTAAAGTGGAAAAAGGAATATCTTCAAATAAAAACTACACAGAAGAATTATGTGAAACCACTTACTGTTCTATGCATTCAACTAACAGAGTTGAAGCTTACTTTTGATTGAGCAGTTCTGAAACACTCTTTCTGTAAAAAATGCAAGTGGACATTCTGAGCGCTAAGGGGCCTACACTAGAAAAAGGATCATCTTCAAATAAAAACTGCACAGAAGCATTCTGTGAAACTTCTTTAGGTTCTGTTCATTCAACTAACAGAGTTGAACCTTACTTTTGATTGAGCAGTTGTGAAACACTCTTTCTGTAGAAACTGTATCTAGACATTCAGAGCGCTAAGGGGCCTATAGTGGAAAAAGGAATATCTGCAAATAAAAACTACACAGAAGCATTCTCTGAAATTACTTTGTGTTCTTTGCATAAAACTAACAGAGTTGAAGCTTACTTTTTATTGACCAGTTCTGAAACACTCTTTCTGTAAAAAATGCAAGTGGACATTCGGAGCGCTAAGGGGCATATAATGGAAAAAGGAACATCTTCAAACAAAAACTACACAGAAGCATTCTGCTAAACATCTTTCTGTTCTGTGCATTCAACTAACAGAGTTGAACCTTACTTTGGATTGAGCAGTGCTGAAACACTCTTTCTGCAGAAACTGTAACTAGATATTCGGATCGCTAAGGGGCCTTTAGTGAAAAAAGTAATATCTTCAAATACAAAGTACACAGAAGCGTTCTACGAAACTACTTTCTGTTCTGTGCATTCAACTAACAGAGTTGAACCTTACTTTTGATTGAGCAGTTCTGCAACACTCTTTCTGTAGAAACTGCAGGTGGAGATTCAGAGCGCTAAGGAGCCTATAGTGGAAAAAGGTATATATTCTAATAAAAACTACATAGAAGCATTCTGTGAAACTACTTTCTGTTCTTTGCATTCAACTAACAGAGTTGAAGCTTATTTTTCATTGAGCAGTTCTGAAACTCTCTTTCTGTAGAAAATGCAAGTGGACATTTGGAGCGCTAAGGGGCCTGTACTGGAAAAAGTATCTTCTTCAAATAAAAAGTACACAGAAACATTCTGCGTAACTTCTTTCTGTTCTGTGCATTCAACTAATAGATTGGAACCTTACCTTTGAATGAGCCGTTCTGAAACACACTTTCTGTAGAAACTGCAAGTGGACATTTGGTACACTAAGGTTCCTATAGTGGAAAAAGGAATATCTTCAAATAAAAACTACACAGAAGCATTCTGCGAAACTTCTTTGTGTTCTGTGCATTCAACTAAGAGAGTTCAACCTTACTTTTGATTGAGCTGTTCTGAAACACTCTTTCTGTAGAAACTGCAAGTGGATATTCCGAGCGGTAAGGGGCCTATAGTGGAAAAAGGAATATCTTCAAATGAAAACTACACAGAAGCATTCTGCGAAACTACTTTCTGTTCTGTGCATTCAACTAACAGAGTTGAACATTACTTTTGATTGAGCAGTTCTGAAACACTCTTTCTGTAGAAACTGCAAGTGGACATTCAGAGCGCTAAGGGTCCTAAAGTGGAAAAAGGAATACCTTCAAATAAAAACTACACAGAAGCATTCTGCGAAACTACTTTCTGTTCTGTGCATGGAACTGACAGAGTTGAACCTAACTTCTGATAGAGCAGTTCTGAAACACTCTTTCTGTAGAAACTGCAAGTCGACATTCCGAGCGCTATGGGGTCTACAGTGGAAAAAGGAATAACTTCAAATAAAAACTACACCGAAGTATTCTGCGAAACTTCTTTCTGTTCTGTGCATTCAACTAACAGATCTGAAGCTGACTTTTGATTGAGCAGTTCTGAAAAACTCTTTCTGTAGAAACTGTACCTAGACAATCGGAGATCTAAAGGGCCTATAGTGGAAAAAGGAATATCTTCAAATAAAAACTACACAGAAGCATTCCATGAAACTTCTTTCTGTTCTGTGCATTGAACTCACAGAGTTGAACCTTACTTTTGATTGAGCAGTTCTGAAACACTCTTTCTGTAGAAACTGCAAGTGGACATTCGGAGTGCTAAGAGGCCTATAGTGGAAAAAGGAATATCTTCAAATAAAAATTACAGAGAAGCATTCTGTGAAACTACTTTGTGTTCTTTGCATTCAACTAACAGAGTTGTAGCTTACATTTGATGGAGTAGTACTGAAAACTCTTTCTGTAGAAAATGCAAGTGGACATTCCGAGCGCTATGGGGCGTACACTGGAAAAAGGAACATCTTCAAATAAAAACTGCACAGAAGCATTGTGCGAAACATCTTTCTGTTCTGTTCATTCAACTAACAGAGTTGAACCTTACTTTTGATTGATCAGTTCTGAAACATTCTTTCTGTAGAAACTGCAAGTGGACAATCGGAGCGCTGAGGCGCCTATAGTGGAAAAAGGACTATCTTCAAATAAAAACTACACAAAAGCATTCTGCGAATCTTTTTCTGTTCTGTGCATTTAACTAACAGAGTGGAACCTAACTTTTGATAGAGCAGTTCTGAAACACTCTTTCTGTAGAAAATGCAAGTGGACATTCCACGCGCTAAGGGGCCTACAGTGGAAAAAGGGATAACTTCAACTAAAACTACACCGAAGTATTCTCTGAAACTTCTTTCTGTTCTGTGCATTCAACTAACAGAGTTGAAACTTACTTTTGATTGAGCAGTTCTGAAACACTCTTTTTGTAGAAAGTGCAGGTGGAGATTCGGAGCGCTAAGAGGCCTATAGTGGAAAAAGATATATCTTCTAATAATAACTACACAGAAGCATTCTGTGAAACTGCTTTCTGTTCTTTGCATTCAACTAACAGAGTTGAAGCTTAGTTTAGATTGAGCATTTCTGAAACACTCTCACTGTAGAAAATGCAAGTGGACATTCGGAGCGTTAAGGGGCCTTTAGTGGAAAAAGTAACTTCTTCAAATAAAAATTACCCAGAAGCATTATGCAAAACTTCTTTCTGTTCTGTGTATTCAACTAATAGAGTTGAACCTTACTTTTGATTGAGCAGTTCTGAAACACTCTTTCTGTAGAAACTGCAAGTGGACATTTGGTGCGCTAAGGGGCCTATAGTGAAAAAAGGAGTATCTTCAAATAAAAACTACACAGAAGCATTCTGTGAAACATCTTTCTGTTCCTTGGATTCAACTAACAGAGTTGAAGCTTACTTTTGATTGAGCAGCTCTGAAACACTCTTTCTGTAGAAAATGCAAGTGGACATTCGGAGCGCTAAGGGGCCTATACTGGAAAAAGGAACATCTTCAAATAAAAACTACACAGAAGCATTCTGCGAAACTACTTTCAGTTCTGTGCATTCAACTAATAGAATTGAACATTACTTTTTATTGAACAGTTCTGAAACACTCTTTCTGTTGAAACTGCAAGTGGACATTCGGTGCACTAAGGGGCCTATAGTGGAAAACGAAATATCTTCAAATAAAAACTACACAGATGCGTTCTGCGAAACTTCTTTCTGGTCTGTGCATTCAACTAACAGAGTTGAACCTTACTTTTGATTGAGCAGTTCTGAAACACTCTTTCTGTAGAAACTGCAGTTGGAGATTCGGAGCGCTAAGAGGCCTATACTTGAAAAATGTATATCTGTTAATAATAACTACACAGAGGCATTCTGTGAAACTACTTTCTGTTTTTTGCATTCAACTAACAGAGTTGAAGCTTACTTTTGATTGAGCTGTTCTGAAACACTCTTTCTATAGATAATGCAAGTATACATTCAGAGCGCTAAGGGGCCTTTACTAGAAAAAGTAACTTCTTCAAATAAAAAGTACACAGAAGAATTCTACGAAACTTCTTTCTGTTCTGTGCATTCAACTCACAGAGTTGAAGCTTACATGTGATTGAGCAGTTCTGAAATACTCTTTCTGTAGAAACCGCAAGTGGACATTCGGAGCGCTGAGGGGCCTATAGTGGAAAAAGGACTATCTTCAAATAAAAACTACACAGAAGTATTCTGCGAATTTTTTTCTGTTCTGTGCATTTGACTAACATAGTTCAACCTAACTTTTTATAGAGTAGTTCCGAAACACTGTTTCTGTAGAAACTGCAAGTGGACATTCCGCGCGCTAAGGGGCCTACTGTGGAAAAAGGAATAACTTCATCTAAAACTACACCGAAGTATTCTGCGAAACTTCTTTCTGTTCTGTGCATTCAACTAGCAGAGTTGAACATTTCTTTTGATTGAGCAGTTCTGAAACACTCTTTCTGTGGAAACTGCAAGTGGTCATTCCGAGCGCTATGGGGCCTACAGTGGAAAAAGGAATAATTTCAAATAAAAACTACACCGAAGTATAATGCGAAACTACGTTCTGTTCTGTGCATTCAACTAAAAGAATTGAAGCTTACTTTTGTTTGAGCAGTTCTGAAAATGTCTTTCTGTAAAAACTGTAGGTAGATATTCGGAGCGCTAAGGATCCTATATTGGATAAATTAATATCTTCAAATAAAAACTACACAGAAGCATTCTGTGAAACTACTTTCTGTTTTGTGCATTCCACTAACAGAGTTGAAACTTACTTTTGATTGAGCAGTTCTGAAACACTCTTTCTGTAGAAACTGCAGGTGGAGATTCGGAGCGCTGAGAGGCCTAAAGTGGAAAAAGGAATATCTTCGAATAAAAACTACACAGAAGAATTATGTGAAACCACTTACTGTTCTATGCATTCAACTAACAGAGTTGAAGCTTACTTTTGATTGAGCAGTTCTGAAACACTCTTTCTGTAAAAAATGCAAGTGGACATTCTGAGCGCTAAGGGGCCTACACTAGAAAAAGGATCATCTTCAAATAAAAACTGCACAGAAGCATTCTGTGAAACTTCTTTAGGTTCTGTTCATTCAACTAACAGAGTTGAACCTTACTTTTGATTGAGCAGTTGTGAAACACTCTTTCTGTAGAAACTGTATCTAGACATTCAGAGCGCTAAGTGGCCTATAGTGGAAAAAGGAATATCTTCAAATAAAAACTACACAGAAGCATTCTCTGAAATTACTTTCTGTTCTTTGCGTAAAACTAACAGAGTTGAAGCTTACTTTTTATTGACCTGTTCTGAAACACTCTTTCTGTAGAAAATGCAAGTGGACATTCGAAGCACTAAGGGGCATATAATGGAAAAAGGAACATCTTTAATTAAATACTACACTGAAGCATTCTGCAAAACATCTTTCTGTTCTGTGCATTCAACTAACAGAGTTGAACCTTACTTTTGATTGAGCAGTTCTGAAACACTCTTTCTGCAGAAACTGTAACTAGATATTCGGATCGCTAAGGGGCCTATTGTGAAAAAAGTAATATCTTCAAATAAAAACTACACAGAAGCATTCTGCGAAACTTCTTTCTGTTCTGTGCATTCAACTAACAGAGTTGAACCTTACTTTTGATTGAGCAGTTCTGAAACACTCTTTCTGCAGAAACTGCAGGTGGAGATTCGGAGCGCTAAGTGGCCTATAGTGAAAAAAGGTATATCTTCTAATAAAAACTACACAGAAGCATTCTGTGAAACTACTTTCTGTTCTTTGCATTCAACTAACAGTGTTGAAGCTTATTTTTCATTGAGCAATTCTGAAACACTCTTTCCGCAGAAAATGCAAGTGGACATTTGGAGCACTAAGGGGCCTGTACTGAAAAAAGTAACTTCTTCAAATAAAAAGTACCCAGAAGCATTCTGCGTAACTTCTTTCTGTTCTGTGTATTCAACTAATAGAGGTGAAATTTACTTTTGAATGAGCCGTTCTGAAACACACTTTCTGTAGAAACTGCAAGTGGACATTCGGTGCGCTGAGGGGCCTATAGTGGAAAAAGGACTATCTTCAAATAAAAACTACACAGAAGTATTCTGCGAATTTTTTTCTGTTTTGTGCATTTGACTAACATAGTTGAACCTAACTTTTTATAGAGTAGTTCCGGAACACTCTTTCTGTAGAAACTGCAAGTGGACATTCCACGTGCTAAGGGGCCTACAGTGGAAAAAGGAATAACTTCATCTAAAACTACACCGAAGTATTCTGCGAAACTTCTTTCTGTTCTTTGCATTCAACTAGCAGGGTTGAACATTTCTGTTGATTGAGCAGTTCTGAAACACTCTTTCTGTAGAAACTGCAAGTGGATATTCCAAGCGCTAAGGGGCCTATAGTGGAAAAAGGAATATCTTCAAATGAAAACTACACAGAAGCATTCTGCGAAACTACTTTCTGTTCTGTGCATTCAACTAACAGAGTTGAACATTACTTTTGATTGATCAGTTCTGAAACACTCTTTCTGTAGAAACTGCAAGTTGACATTCAGAGCGCTAAGGGGCCTAAAGTGGAAAAAGGAATACCTTCAAATAAAAACTACACAGAAGCATTCTGCGAAACTACTTTCTGTTCTGTGCATTGAACTGACAGAGTTGAATATAACTTTTGATAGAGCAGTTCTGAAACACTCATTCTGTAGAAACTGCAAGTGGAAATTCCGAGCGCTATGGGGTCTACAGTGGAAAAAGGAATAACTTCAAATAAAAACTACACCGAAGTATTCTGCGAAACTTCTTTCAGTTCTGTGCATTCAACTAACAGATCTGAAGCTGACTTTTGATTGAGCAGTTCTGAAAAACTCTTTCTGTAGAAACTGTAACTAGACATTCGGAGATCTAAAGGGCCTGTAGTGGAAAAAGGAATATCTTCAAATATAAACTACACAGAAGCATTCTATGAAACTTCTTTCTGTTCTGTGCATTCAACTAACAGGGTTTAACCTTAATTTTGATTGAGCTGTTCTGAAACACTCTTTCTGTAGAAACGGCAAGTGGACATTCCGAGCGCTAAGTGGCCTATAGTGGAAAAAGATATATCTACAAATTAAAACTACACAGAAGCACTGTGCAAAACTTCTTTATGTTCTGTACATTCAACTAAAGGAGTTAAAGCTTACTTTTGATTTAGCAGTTCGGAAACATTCTTTCTGTAGAAACTGCAAGTGGACATTCAGAGCGCTAAGGGGGCTATAGTGGAAAAAGGAACATCTTCAAATAAAAACTAGACGGAAGCATTGTGCGAAACTACTTTCTGTTCTGTGCTTTCAATTAACAGAGTTGAAACCTACTTTTGATTGAGCAGTTCTGAAACATTCTTTCTGTAGAAATTACAAGTGGACATTCAGAGAGCTAAGGTGGCTTTAGTGGAAAAAGGAACATCTTCAAATAAAAACTAGACGGAAGCATTGTGGTAAACTACTTTCTGTTCTGTGCATTCAACTAACAGAGTTGAAACCTACTTTTGATTGAGCAGTTCTGAAACATTCTTTCTGTAGAAACTACAAGTGGACATTCAGAGAGCAAAGGGGCCTACAGTGGAAAAAGGAATATCTTCAAGTAAAAACTACACAGAAGCATTCTGCGAAACTACTTTCTGTTCTGTACATTCAAATAACAGAGTTTAACCTTACTTTTGATTGAGCTGTTCTGAAACACTCTTTCTGTAGTAACTGCAATTGGAGATTCGGAGCACTAAGCGGCATATAGTGGAAAAAGGAATATTTCAAAAAAAACTACCCAGAAGCAGTCTGCGAAACTTCCTTCTGTTCTGTGCATTCAACTAACAGTGTTTAACATTAATTTTGATTGAGCTGTTCTGAAACACTCTTTCTGTAGAAACTGCAAGAGGACATATGGAGCGCTAAGGGGCCTATAGTGGAAAAAGGGATAACTTCAAATACAAACTACACAGAAGCATTGTGCCAAATTACTTTCTGTTCTGTGCATTCAACTAGGAGCGTTGAACACTACTTTTGATTGAGCAGTTCTGAAACTCTCTTTCTGTAGAAAGTGCAAGTCGACATTCGGAGCATTAAGGGGCCTGTACTGGAGAAAGTAACATCTTCAAATAAAAAGTAAACAGAAGCATTCTGCGAAACTTCTTTCTGTTCTGTGCATTCAACTAACAGAGTTGCAGTTTACCTTTGGGTCAGCAGCTCTGAAACACTCTTTCTGTAGAAACTGCAAGTGGACATTCCTAGCGCTAAGGGGCCTATAGTGGAAAAAGGAATATCCTCAAATAAAAACTACACAGAATCATTCTGTGAAACTTCTTTCTGTTCTGTGCACTCTACTAACAGAGTTGAAACATACTGTTGATTGAGCAGTTCTGAAACACTCTTTCTGTAGAAACTGCAAGTGGACATTCGTAGAGCAAAGGGGCATATAATGGAAAAAGGAGAATCTTCCAATAAAAAATACACAGCAGCATTCTGCGAAACTTCTTTCTGTTCTGTACATTCAATTAACAGAGTTGAACCTTACTTTTGATTGAGCAGTTCTGAAACGCTCTTTCTGTAGAAACTGCAAGTGGACATTCGGAGCGCTAAGGGGCCTATAGTGGAAATAGGAATATCCTCAAATAAATACTACACAGAAGCATTCTGTGAAACTTCTTTCTCTTCTGTTCATTCAACTAACAGAATTTAACCTTACATTTGATTGAGCTGTTCTCAAACACTCTTTCCGTAGTAACTGCAGCTGGAGAGTCACAGCGCCAAGAGGCCTACAGTGGAAAAAGGAATATCTTCAAATAAAACTACACAGAAGCATTCTGCGAAGCTTCTTTCTGTTCTGTGCATTCAAGTAACAGAGTTTAACCTTAATTTTGATTGAGCTGCTCTGAAAAACTCTTTCTCTAGAAACTGCAAGTGGACCTTCCGAGCGCTAAGTGGGCTATAGTGGAAAAAGTTGTATCTTCAAATTAAAACTACACAGAAGCATTGTGCAAAACTTCTTTATGTTCTGTACATTCAAGTAAAAGAGTTAAAGCTTACTTTTGATTGAGCAGTTCTGAAGCATTCTTTATGTAGAAACTGCAAGTGGATATTCGGACCCCTAAGGGGCCAACAGTGGAAAAAGGAATATCTTCAAAAAAAACTACACAGAAGCATTGTGCGAAACTACTTTCTGTTCTGTGCACTCAACTAACAGTGTTGAAGCATACTGTCGATTGAGCATTTCTGAAAAACTCTTTCTGTAGAAACTGCAAGTGGACATTCAGAGAGCTAACGGGCCTACAGTGGAAAAAGGAATATCTTTAAGTAAAAAGTACTCAGAAGCATTCTGCGAAACTTCTTTCTGTTCTGTGCATTCAAATTACAGAGTTTAACCTTACTTTTGATTGAGCTGTTCTGAAACACTCTTTCTGTAGTAACTGCAATTGGAGATTCGGAGAACTAAGGGGCATACAGTGGTAAAATGAATATCTTCAAACAAAACTACACAGAAGCAGTCTGCGAAACTTCTTTCTGTTCTGTGCATTCAACTAACAGTGTTTAACATTAATTTTGAATGAAATGTTCTGAAACAATCTTTCTGTAGAAACTGCAACTGGACATACGGAGCGCTAAGTGGCCTATAGTGGAAAAAGGGATATCTTCATATAAAACTACACAGAAGCATTGTGCCAAATTACTTTCTCTTCTGTGCATTCAACTAAGAGTGTTGAACACTACTTTTGATTGAGCAGTTCTGAAACTCTCTTTCTGTAGAAAGTGCAATTCGACATTCGGAGCACTAAGGGGCCTGTACTGGAAAAAGGAACATCTTCAAATAAAAAGTAAACAGAAGCATTCTGCGAAACTTCTTTCTGTTCTGTGCATTCAACTAACGGAGTTGAAGTTTACCTTTGATTCAGCAGCTCAGAAACACTCTTTCTGTAGAAACTGCAACTGGACATTCCTAGCGCTAAGGGGCCTATAGTGGAAAAAGGAATATCCTCAAATAAAAACTACACAGAATCATTCTGTGAAACTTCTTTCTGTTCTGTGCATTCAACTAACAGAATTTAACCTTAATTTTGATTGAGCTGTTCTGAAACACCCTTTCTGTAGAAACTGCAAGTGGACATTCAGAGAGCTAACGGGCCTACAGTGGAAAAAGGAATATCTTCAAGTAAAAATTACACAGAAGCATTCTGCGAAACTTCTTTCTGTTCTGTGTATTCAAATTACAGAGTTTAACCTTACTTTTGATTGAGCTGTTCTGAAACACTCTTTCTGTAGTAACTGCAAATGGAGATTCAGAGCACTAAGGGGCATATAGTGGAAAAAGGAATATCTTCAAACAAAACTACACAGAAGCAGTCTGCGAAACTTCTTTCTGTTCTGTGCATTCAAATAACAGTGTTTAACATTAATTTTGATTGAGATGTTCTGAAACACTCTTTCTGTATAAACTGCAAGTGGACATACGGAGCGCTAAGGGGCCTATGGTGGAAAAATGATATCTTCAAATAATAACTACACAGAAGCATTGTGTCAAATTACTTTCTGTTCTGTGCATTCAGCTAAGAGCGTTGAACACTACTTTTGATTGAGCAGTTCTGAAACTCTCTTTCTGTAGAAAGTGCAAGTCGACATTCGGAGCACTAAGGGGCCTGTACTGGAGAAAGTAACATCTTCAAATAAAAAGTAAACAGAAGCATTCTGCGAAACTTCTTTCTGTGCTGTGCATTCAACTAACGCAGTTGAAGTTTACTTTGAGTCAGCAGCTCGGAAACCCTCTTTCTGTAGAAACTGCAAGTGGACATTCCTAGCGCTAAGGGTCCTATAGTGGAAACAGGAATATCCTCAAATAAAAACTACACAGAATCATTCTGTGAAACTTCTTTATGTTCTGTGCATTGAACTAACAGAATTTATCCTTAGTTTTGATTGAGCTGTTCTGAAACACTCTTTCTGTAGAAACCGCAAGTGGACATTCTGAGCGCTAAGTGGCCTACAGTGGAAAAAGATATATCTAGAAATTAAAACTACACAGAAGCATTGTGCAAAACTTCTCTATGTTCCGTACATTCAACTAAAGGGGTTAAAGCTTACTTTTGATTTAGCAGTTCGGAAACATTCTTTCTGTAGAAACTGCCAGTGGACATTCGGAGCGCTAAGGGGGCTATAGTGGAAAAAGGAACATCTTCAAATAAAAACTACACGGAAGTATTGTGCGAAAATACTTTCTGTTCTTTGCGTTCAACTAACCGATTTGAAACCTACTTTTGATTGAGCAGTTCTGAAACATTCTTTCTGTAGAAACTACAAGTGGACATTCAGAGAGCTAAGGGGCCTACAGTGGCAAAACGAATATCTTCAAATAAAAACTACACAGAAGCATTCTGCGAAACTTCTTTCTGTTCTGTGCACTCAACTAACAGAGTTGAAACATACTGTTGATTGGGCAGTTCTGAAACACTCTTTATGTAGAAACTGCAAGTGGACATTCGTAGAGCAAAGTGGCATATAGAGGAAAAAGGAGAATCTTCCAATAGAAACTACACAGCAGCATTCTGCGAAACTTCTTTCTGTTCTGTGCATTCAATTAACAGAGTTGAACCTTACTTTTGATTGAGCAGTTCTGAAACGCTCTTTCTGTAGAAACTGCAAGTGGACATTCGGAGCGCTAAGGGGACTAGAGTGGAAAAAGAATATCCTCAAACAAATACTACACAGAAGCATTCTGTGAAACTTCTTTCTCTTCTGTGCATTCAACTAACAGAGTTTAACCTTACATTTAATTGAGCTGTTCTGAAACACTCTTTCTGTAGTAACTGTAGCTGCAGAGTCACAGCGCCAAGAGGCCTATAGTGGAAAAAGGAATATCTTCAAATAAAACTACCCAGAAGCATTCTGCGAAGCTTCTTTCTGTTCTGTGCATTCAAGTAACAGATTTTAACCTTAATTTTGATTGAGCTGTTGTGAAACACTCTTTCTGTAGAAACTGAAAATGGACCTTCCAAGCGCTAAGTGGGCTATAGTGGAAAAAGATGTATCTTCAAATTAAAACTACACAGAAGAATTGTGCAAAACTTCTTTATGTTCTGTACATTCAAGTAAAGGAGTTAAAGCTTACTTTTGATTGAGCAGTTCTGAAACATTCTTTCTGTAGAAACTGAAAATAGATAATCGGACCACTAAGGGGCCAACAGTGGAAAAAGGAATATGTTCAAATAAAAACTACACAGAAGCATTGTGCGAAACTACTTTCTGTTCTGTGCACTCAACACACAGAGTTGAAGCATACTGTCGATTGAGCAGTTCTGAAACGCTCTTTCTGTAGAAACTGCAAGTGGACATTCAGAGAGCTAACGGGCCTACAGTGGAAAAAGGAATATCTTCAAGTCAAAACTACACAGAAGCATTCTGCGAATCTTCTTTCTGTTCTGTGCATTCAAATTACAGAGTTTAACCTTACTTTTGATTGAGCTGTTCGGAAACACTCTTTCTGTAGTAACTGCAATTGGAGATTCCGAGCACTAAGGGGCATATAGTGGAAAAAGGAATATCTTCAAACAAAACTACACAGAAGCACTCTGCGAAACTTCTTTCTGTGTTGTGCATTCAACTAACAGTGTTTAACATTAATTTTGATTGAGCTGTTCTGAAACACTCTTTCTGTAGAAACTGCAAGTGGACATACGGAGCGCTAAGGGGCTTATAGTGGAAAAATGTATATCTTCAAATAAAAACTACACAGAAGCATTGTGCCAAATTACTTTCTGTTCTGTGCATTCAACTGAGAGCGTTGAACACTACTTTTGATTGAGCAGTTCTGAAACTCTCTTTCTGTAGAAAGTGCACGTCGACATTCAGAGCACTACGGGGCCTGTACTGGAAAAAGTAACATCTTCAAATAAAAAGTAAACAGAAGCATTCTGCGAAACTTCTTTCTGTTCTGTGCATTCAACTAACGCAGTTGAAGTTTACCTTTGATTCAGCAGCTCTGAAAAACTCTTTCTGTAGAAACTGCAAGTGGACATTCCTAGCGCTAAGGGGCCTATAGAGGAAAAAGTAATATCCTCAAATAAAAACTACACAGAATCATTCTGTGAAACTTCTTTCTGTTCTGTGCATTCAACTAACAGAGTCTAACCTTACATTTGTTTGAGCTGTTCTGAAACACTCTTTCTGTAGTAACTGCAGCTGGAGAGTCAGAGCGCCAAGAGGCCGATAGTGGAAAAAGGAATATCTTCAAATAAAACTACACAGAAGCATTCCGCGAAGCTTCTTTCTGTTCTGTGCATTCAACTAACAGAGTTAACCTTAATTTTGATTGAGCTCTTCTGAAACACTCTTTCTGTAGAAACTGCAAGTGGACCTTCCTATCGCTAAGTGGGCTATAGGGGAAAAAGATGTATCTTCAAATTGAAACTACACAGAAGAATTGTGCAAACCTATTTTATGTACTGTACATTCAAGTAAAGGAGATAAAGCTTACTTTTGATTGAGCAGTTCTGAAACATTCTTTCTGTAGAAACTGCAGGTGGATATTCGGACCCCTAAGGGGCCAATAGTGGAAAAAGGAATATCTTCAAATAAAAACCACACAGAGGCATTGTGCGAAACTACTTTCTGTTCTGTGCACTCAACTAACAGAGTTGAAGCTTACTTTTGATTGATCTGTTCTGAAACACTCTTTCTGTAGAAACTGCAAGTGGACATTCAGAGAGCTAACGGGCCTACAGTGCAAAAAGGAATATCTTCAAGAAAAAACTACACAGAAGCATTCTGCAAAACTTCTTTCTGTTCTGTGCATTCAAATAACAGACTTTAACCTTACTTTTGATTGAGCTGTTCTGAAACACTCTTTCTGTAGTAACTGCAATTGGAGATTCGGAGAACTAAGGGGCATATAGTGGAAAAAAGAATATCTTCAAACAAAGCTACCCGGAAGTAGTCTGCGAAACTTCTTTCTGTTCTGTGCATTCAACTAACAGTGTTTAACATTAATTTTGATTGAGCTGTTCTGAAACACTCTTTCTGTAGAAACTGCAAGAGGACATACGGAGCGCTATGGGCTCTATAGTGGAAAAAGGGATATCTTCAAATAAAAACTACACAGAAGCATTGTGCCAAATTACTTTCTGTTCTGTGCATTCAGCTAAGAGCGTTGAACACTACTTTTGATTGAGCAGTTCTGAAACTCTCTTTCTGTAGAAAGTGCAAGTCGACATTCGGAGCACTAAGGGGCCTGTACTGGAGAAAGTAACATCTTCAAATAAAAAGTAAACAGAAGCATTCTGCGAAACTTCTTTCTGTGCTGTGCATTCAACTAACGCAGTTGAAGTTTACTTTGAGTCAGCAGCTCGGAAACCCTCTTTCTGTAGAAACTGCAAGTGGACATTCCTAGCGCTAAGGGTCCTATAGTGGAAACAGGAATATCCTCAAATAAAAACTACACAGAATCATTCTGTGAAACTACTTTATGTTCTGTGCATTGAACTAACAGAATTTATCCTTAGTTTTGATTGAGCTGTTCTGAAACACTCTTTCTGTAGAAACCGCAAGTGGACATTCCGAGCGCTAAGTGGCCTACAGTGGAAAAAGATATATCTAGAAATTAAAACTACACAGAAGCATTGTGCAAAACTTCTCTATGTTCCGTACATTCAACTAAAGGGGTTAAAGCTTACTTTTGATTTAGCAGTTCGGAAACATTCTTTCTGTAGAAACTGCCAGTGGACATTCGGAGCGCTAAGGGGGCTATAGTGGAAAAAGGAACATCTTCAAATAAAAACTACACGGAAGCATTGTGCGAAAATACTTTCTGTTCTGTGCGTTCAACTAACCGATTTGAAACCTACTTGTGATTGAGCAGTTCTGAAACATTCTTTCTGTAGAAACTACAAGTGGACATTCAGAGAGCTAAGGGGCCTACAGTGGCAAAACGAATATCTTCAAATAAAAACTACACAGAAGCATTCTGCGAAACTTCTTTCTGTTCTGTGCACTCAACTAACAGAGTTGAAACATACTGTTGATTGGGCAGTTCTGAAACACTCTTTATGTAGAAACTGCAAGTGGACATTCGTAGAGCAAAGTGGCATATAGTGGAAAAAGGAGAATCTTCCAATAGAAACTACACAGCAGCATTCTGCGAAACTTCTTTCTGTTCTGTGCATTCAATTAACAGAGTTGAACCTTACTTTTGATTGAGCAGTTCTGAAACGCTCTTTCTGTAGAAACTGCAAGTGGACCTTCCGAGCGCTAAGTGGGCTATAGTGGAAAAAGATGTATCTTCAAATTAAAACTACACAGAAGCATTGTGCAAAACTTCTTTAAGTTCTGTACATTCAAGTAAAGGAGTTAAAGCTTACTTTCGATTGAGCAGTTCTGAAACATTCTTTCTGTAGAAACTGCAAGTGGACATTCAGAGAGCTAAGGGGCCTACAGTGGCAAAACGAATATCTTCAAATAAAAACTACACAGAAGCATTCTGCGAAACTTCTTTCTGTTCTGTGCACTCAACTAACAGAGTTGAAACATACTGTTGATTGGGCAGTTCTGAAATACTCTTTATGTAGAAACTGCAAGTGGACATTCGTAGAGCAAAGTGGCATATAGTGGAAAAAGGAGAATCTTCCAATAGAAACTACACAGCAGCATTCTGCGAAACTTCTTTCTGTTCTGTGCATTCAATTAACAGAGTTGAACCTTACTTTTGATTGAGCAGTTCTGAAACGCTCTTTCTGTAGAAACTGCAAGTGGACATTCGGAGCGCTAAGGGGACTAGAGTGGAAAAAGAATATCCTCAAACAAATACTACACAGAAGCATTCTGTGAAACTTCTTTCTCTTCTGTGCATTCAACTAACAGAGTTTAACCTTACATTTAATTGAGCTGTTCTGAAACACTCTTTCTGTAGTAACTGCAGCTGCAGGGTCACAGCGCCAAGAGGCCTATAGTGGAAAAAGGAATATCTTCAAATAAAACTACCCAGAAGCATTCTGGGAAGCTTCTTTCTGTTCTGTGCATTCAAGTAACAGAGTTTAACCTTAATTTTGATTGAGCTGTTCTGAAACACTCTTTCTGTAGAAACTGAAAATGGACCTTCCAAGCGCTAAGTGGGCTATAGTGGAAAAAGATATATCTTCAAATTAAAACTACACAGAAGCATTGTGCAAAACTTCTTTATGTTCTGTACATTCAAGTAAACGAGTTAAAGCTTACTTTTGATTGAGCAGTTCTGAAACATTCTTTCTGTAGAAACTGAAAATAGATAATCGGACCACTAAGGGGCCAACAGTGGAAAAAGGAATATGTTCAAATAAAAACTACACAGAAGCATTGTGCGAAACTACTTTCTGTTCTGTGCACTCAACACACAGAGTTGAAGCATACTGTCGATTGAGCAGTTCTGAAACGCTCTTTCTTTAGAAACTGCAAGTGGACATTCAGAGAGCTAACGGGCCTACAGTGGAAAAAGGAATATCTTCAAGTAAAAACTACAAAGAAGCATTCTGTGAATCTTCTTTCTGTTCTGTGCATTCAAATTACAGAGTTTAACCTTACTTTTGATTGAGCTGTTCGGAAACACTCTTTCTGTAGTAACTGCAATTGGAGATTCCGAGCACTAAGGGGCATACAGTGGAAAAAGGAATATCTTCAAACAAAACTACACAGAAGCACTCTGCGAAACTTCTTTCTGTTCTGTGCATTCAACTAACAGTGTTTAACATTAATTTTGATTGAGCTGTTCTGAAACACTCTTTCTGTAGATACTGCAAGTGGACATACGGAGCGCTAAGGGGCTTATAGTGGAAAAATGTATATCTTCAAATAAAAACTAAACAGAAGCATTGTGCCAAATTACTTTCTGTTCTGTGCATTCAACTGAGAGCGTTGAACACTACTTTTGATTGAGCAGTTCTGAAACTCTCTTTCTGTAGAAAGTGGAAGTCGACATTCAGAGCTCTACGGGGCCTGTACTGGAAAAAGTAACATCTTCAAATAAAAAGTAAACAGAAGCATTCTGAGAAACTTCTTTCTGTTCTGTGCATTCAACTAACGCAGTTGAAGTTTACCTTTGATTCAGCAGCTCTGAAACACTCTTTCTGTAGAAACTGCAAGTGGACATTCCTAGCGCTAAGGGGCCTATAGAGGAAAAAGGAATATCCTCAAATAAAAACTACACAGAATCATTTTGTGAAACTTCTTTCTGTTCTGTGCATTCAACTAACAGAGTCTAACCTTACATTTGTTTGAGCTGTTCTGAAACACTCTTTCTGTAGTAACTGCAGCTGGAGAGTCAGAGCGCCAAGAGGCCGATAGTGGAAAAAGGAATATCTTCAAATAAAAATACACAGAAGCATTCCGCGAAGCTTCTTTCTGTTCTGTGCATTCAACTAACAGAGTTAACCTTAATTTTGATTTAGCTCTTCTGAAACACTCTTTCTGTAGAAACTGCAAGTGGACCTTTCGATCGCTAAGTGGGCTATAGGGGAAAAAGATGTATCTTCAAATTAAAACTACACAGAAGAATTGTGCAAACCGTTTTTATGTACTGTACATTCAAGTAAAGGGGATAAAGCTTACTTTTGATTGAGCAGTTCTGAAACATTCTTTCTGTAGAAACTGCAAGTGGATATTCGGACCCCTAAGGGGCCAATAGTGGAAAAAGGAATATCTTCAAATAAAAACTACACAGAGGCATTGTGCGAAACTACTTCCTGTTCTGTGCACTCAACTAACAGAGTTGAAGCTTACTGTCGATTGAGCAGTTCTGAAACACTCTTTCTGTAGAAATTGCAAGTGGACATTCAGAGAGCTAACGGGCCTACAGTGGAAAAAGGAATATCTTCAAGATAAAACTACACAGAAGCATTCTGTGAAACTTCTTTCTGTTCTGTGCATTCAAATAACAGACTTTAACCTTACATTTGATTGAGCTGTTCTGAAACACTCTTTCTGTAGTAACTGCAATTGGAGATTCTTAGAACTAAGGGGCATATATTGGAAAAAAGAATATCTTCAAACAAAGCTACCCGGAAGCAGTCTGCGAAACTTCTTTCTGTTCTGTGCATTCAACTAACAGTGTTTAACATTAATTTTGATTGAGCTGTTCTGAAACACTCTTTCTGTAGAAACTGCAAGAGGACATACGGAGCGCTATGGGCTCTATAGTGGAAAAAGGGATATCTTCAAATAAAAACTACACAGAAGCATTGTGCCAAATTACTTTCTGTTTTGTGCATTCAACTAAGAGCGTTGAACACTACTTTTGATTGAGCAGTTCTGAAACTCTCTTTCTGTAGAAAGTGCAAGTCGACATTCGGAGCATTAAGGGGCCTGTACTGGAGAAAGTAACATCTTGAAATAAAAAGTAAACAGAAGCATTCTGCGAAACTTCTTCCTGTTCTGTGCATTCAACTAATGGAGTTGAAGTTTACCTTTGGGTCAGCAGCTCTGAAACACTCTTTCTGTAGAAACTGCAAGTGGACGTTTCTAGCGCTAAGGGGCCTATAGTGGAAAAAGGAATATCCTCAAATAAAAACTACACAGAATCATTCTGTGAAACTTCTTTCTGTTCTGTGCATTCAACTAACAGAGTTTAACCTTAATTTTGATTGAGCTGTTCTGAAACACTCTTTCTGTAGAAACTGCAAGTGGACATTCCGAGCGATAAGTGGCCTATAGTGGAAAAAGATATATCTACAAATTAAAACTACACAGAAACATTGTGCAAAACTTCTTTATGTTCCGTGCATTCAATTAAAGGAGTTAAAGCTTACTTTTGATTTAGCAGTTCTGAAACATTCTTTCTGTAGAAAGTGCAAGTGGACATTCGGAGCTCTAAGGGGGCTATAGTGGAAAAAGGATCATCTTCAAATAAAAACTAGACGGAAGCATTGTGCGAAACTACTTTCTGTTCTGTGCATTCAACTAACAGAGTTGAAGCCTACTTTTGATTGAGGAGTTCTGACACATTCTTTCTGTAGAAACTACAAGTGGACATTCAGAGAGCTAAGGGGCCTACAGTGGCAAAAGGAATATCTTCAAATAAAAACTACACAAAAGCATTCTACGAAACTTCCTTCTCTTCTGAGCACTCAACTTACACAGTTGAAACATACTGTTGACTGAGCAGTTCTGAAACACTCTTTCTGTAGAAACTGCAAGTGGACATTCGTAGAGCCAAGGGGCATATAGTGGAAAAAGGAGAATCCTACAATAAAACTACACAGCAGCATTCTGCGAAACTACTTTCTGTTCTGTGCATTCAATTAACAGAGTTGAACCTTACTTTTGATTGAGCAGTTCTGATACGCTCTTTCTGTAGAAACTGCAAGTGGACATTCGGAGCGCTAAGGGGCCTGTAGTGGAAAAAGGAACTTCTTCAAATAAAAAGTACACAGAAGCATTCTGCGAATCTTCTTTCTGTTCTGTGCATTCAACTAACAGAGTTGAACCTTAGTTTTGATTGAGCAGTTGTGAAACACTCTTTCTGTAGAAACTGTAACTAGACAATCGGAGCGCTAATTGGCCTATGGTGGAAAAAGTAATATCTTCAAATAAAAACTACACAGAATCATTTTGCGAAACTACTTTCTGTTCTGTGCATTCCACTAACGGAATTGAACCTTACTTTTGGTGGAGCAGTTCTGAAACACTCTTTCTGTAGAAACTGCAGGAGGAGATTCGGAGCGCTAAGACGACTATAGAGGAAAAATGAATATCTTCAAATAAAAACTACTCAGAAGCATTCCGTGAAACTTCTTTTTGTTCTTTGCATTGAACTAACAGAGTTTAAAATTACCTTTGATTGAGCAGTTCTGAAACACTCTTTCTGTAGAAACTACAAGTGGACATTCAGAGCGCTAAGGGGCCTAGAGTGGAAAAAGGAATATCTTCAAATAAAAACAACACAGAAGCATTCTGCGAGACTACCTTCTCTTCTGTGCATTCAACTAATAGGGTTGAACCTTACTTTTGATTGAGCAGTTGTGAAACACTTTCTGTAGAAACTGCAAGTGGACATTAGGAGCGCTAAGGGGCCTATAGTGGAAAAAGGAACATCTTCAAATAAGAACTACACAGAAACATTCTGCGAAACTACTTTCTGTTCTGTGCATTCAACTAATGGATTTGAAACTTACATTTGATTGAGCAGTTCTGAAACACACTTTCTGTAGAAACTGCAAGTGGACATTCGGAGCGCTAAGGGGCCTGTACAGGAAAAAGTAACATCTTCAAATAAAAATTACACAGAAGCATTCTGTTAAACTTCTTTCTGTTCTGTGCATTCAACTAACAGAATTCAATCTTACTTTCGATGGAGCAGTTCTGAAACACTCTTTCTGTAGAAAGTGCAGGTGGAGATTCGGAGCGCTAAGATGCCAATAGTGGAAAATAGAATATTTTCAAATAAAAACCACACGGAAGCATTCAGTGAAACTTCTTTCTGTTCTTTGTCTTCAACTAACAGAGTTGAAGATTACCTTTGATTGAGCAGTTCTGAAACACTCTTTCTGTACAAACTGTAACTAGACATTCGGAGCGCTTAGGGGTCTACAGCGGAAAAAGAAATATCTTCAAATAAAAACTACACAGAAGCATTTTGCGAAACTTCTTTCTGTTCTGTGCATTCAACTAACGGAGTTGAACTTTACTTTTGATTGAGCAGTTCTGAAACACTCTTTCTGTAGAAAGTGCAAGTGGACATTCGGAGCGCTAAGGGGCCTAGACTGTAAAAAGGAATATCTTCATATAAAAACTACACAGAAGCATTTTGTGAAACTACTTTCTTTTCTGTGCATTGAACTAACAGAGTTGAACCTAACTTTTGATAGAGCAGTTCTGAAACACTCTTTCTGCAGAAACTGAAAGTGAACATTCCGAGCGCTATGGGGCCTACTGTGGAAAAAGGAATAACTTCAAATAGAAAATACTCCGAAGTATTCTGTGAAACTACTTTCTGTTCTGTGCATTCAACACACAGAGTTAAACCTTACTTTTGATGGAGCAGTTCTGAAACACTCTTTCTGTTGAAACTGCAGGTGGAGATTCGGAGCGCTAAGAGGCCTATATTGGAAAAAAAGAATATCTTCAAATAAAAACTACAGAGAAGCATTCTGTGAAACTACTTTCTCTTCTTTGCATTCAACTAACAAAGTTGAAGCTTAATTTGATTGAGCAGTTCTGAAACACTTTTTCTGTGGAAAATGCAAGTGGACATTCTGAGCGCTAAGGGACCTAAACTGGAAAAAGGGACATCTTCAAGTAAAAACTACACAGAAGCATTCTGCGAAACTTCTTTCTGTTCTGTGCATTCAACACACAGAGTTAAACTTAACTTTTGATTGAGCAGTTCTGAAACACTCCTTCTGTAGAAACTGTAGATGGAGTTTATGAGCCCTAATTGGCCTATACTGGAAAAAGGAATATCTTCAAATAAAAACTACACAGAAGCATTCTGTGAAATTAATTTCCATTCTTTGAATTCAACTAACAGTGTTGAAGCTTACTTTTGATTGAGCAGTTCTGCAACACACTATCTGGAGAAACTGGAAGTGGACATTCGGAGCGCTAAGGGGCCTAGAGTGGAAAAAGGAATAACCTCAAATAAAAACTACACAGAATCATTCTGCGAAACCCCTTTCTGTTCTGTGCATTCAATTCACACGATTGAACCTTACTTTGTTAGAGCAGTTCTGAAACACTCTTTCTGTAGAAACTGCAAGAGGACATTCCGAGTGCTAAGGGGCCTACAGTGGAAAAAGTAATAACTTCAAATAAAAACTACACCGAAGCATTCTGCGAAACTTCTTCCTCTTCTGTGCATTCAAGTAACAGAGTTGAACCGTACTTTGATTGAGCAGTTCTGAAACACTCTTTCTGTAGAAACTGCAGATGGAGATTCGGAGGGCTAAGTGGCCTATAGTGGAAAAAAGAATATCTTCAAATAAAAACTACACAGAAGCATTCTGTGAAAATACTTTCTGTTCTTTGCATTCAACGAAAAGAGTTGAAGCTTACTTTTTATTGAGCAGTTCTGATAACCTCTTTCAGTAGAAAATGCAAGTGGACATTCGGAGCGCTGAGGGGCCTATACTGGAATAAGGAACATCTTCAAATAAAAACTACACAGAAGCATTCTGCGAAACTTCTTTCTGTTCTGTGCATTCAACTGATGGAGTTGAAGCTTACTTTTGATTGAGCAGTTCTGAAACACACTTTCTGTAGAAACTGCAATGGACATTCAGAGAGCTAAGTTGCATATATTGCAAAAAGTGGAATCTTCAAGCAAAAACTACACAGAAGCATCCTGCGAAACTACTTTCTGTTCTGTGCATTCAACTAATGGAATTGAACCTTAATTTGATGGAGCAGTTCTAAAATACTCTTTCTGTAGAAACTGCAAGTGGACATTCGGAGCACTAAGGGGCCTACAGTGCAAAAAGGAATATCTTCAAATGAAAACTACACAGAAGAATTCTGCGAAACTACTTTCTGTTCTGTTCATTGAACAAATAGAGCTGAACCTAACATTTGATAGAGGAGTTCTGAAACACTCTTTCTGTAGAAACTGCAAGTGGACATTCCAAGAGCTAAGGGGCCTATAGAGGAATTTGGAATATGTTCAAATAAGAACTACACAGAAGCATTCTGCGAAACTTCTTTCTGTTCTGTGCATTTCAACTCACAGAGTTGAACCTTACTTTTGATTGAGCAGTTCTGAAGCACTCTTTCTGTAGAAACAGCAAGTGGACATTCGGAGCGCTAAGGGGCCCACAGCGGAAAAAGGAATATCTTCAAATTAAAAGTACACAGAAGCATTCTGCGAAACTACATTCTGTTCTGTGCATTGAACTAACAGAGTTGAACCTGACTTTGTTAGAGCGCTTCTGATACACTCTTTCTGTAGAAACCGGAAGTGGACATTCCGAGACCTAAGGGGCCTATAAGGAAAATGGAATATGTTCAAATAAAAACTACACAGAAACATTCTGCTAAACTTCTTTCTGTTCTGTGCATTCAACTCAGAGGGTTGAACCTTACTTTTGATTGAGCAGTTCTGAAAAACTCTTTCTGTAGAAACTGCAAGTGGACATTCGGAGCGCTAAGGGGCCATAGTGGAAAAAGGAATATCTTCAAATAAAAAGTACACAGAAGCATTCTGCGAAACTTCTTTCTGTTCTGTGCATTCAAGCCACAGATTTGAACCTTACTTTTGATTGAGGAGTTCTGAAACACTCTTTCTGTAGAAACTGTAAATAGATATTCGGAACGCTAAGGGGCCTATAGTGGAAAAGGAATATCTTCAAATAAAAACTACAGAGAAGCATTCTGCGAAACTTCTTTCTGTTCTGTGCATTCAACTAACAAATTTGAAGGTTGCTTTTGATTGAGCAGTTCTGAAACACTCTTTCTGTAGAAACTGCAGTTGGAGATACGGAGGGCTAAGTGGCCTATAGTGGAAAAAGATATATCATCTAATAAAAACAACACAGAAGCATTCTGTGAAACTACATTCTGTTCTTTGCATTCAACTAACAGAGTTGAAGCTTACTTTTGACTGTGCAGTTCTGAAACACTCTTTCTGTAGAAATTGCAAGGAGACATTTGGAGCACTAGGGGCCTGTACTGGAAAAAGAATATTCTTCAAATTAAAAGTACACAGAAGAATTCTACGAAACTTCTTTCTGTTCTGTGCATTCAACTAACAGAGTTGAACCTTACTTTTGATTGAGCAGTTGTGAAACACTCTCAATCAAAAGTAGAAACTGTAACAAGACATTCCGAGCCCTAAGGGGCCTATGGTGGAAAAAGTAATATCTTCAAATAAAAACTACACAGAAGCATCCTGCGAAACTACTTTCTGTTCTGTGCATTCAACTAATGGAATTGAACCTTACTTTTGATGGAGCAGTTCTAAAATACTCTTTCTGTAGAAACAGCAAGTGGACATTCGGAGCGCTAAGGGGCCCACAGTGGAAAAAGGAATATCTTCAAATTAAAATTACACAGAAGCATTCTGTGAAACGACATTCTGTTCTGTGCATTGAACTAACAGAGTTGAACCTAACTTTGTTAGAGCGCTTCTGAAACACTCTTTCAGTAGAAACCAGAAGTGGACATTCCGAGACCTAAGGGGCCTATAAGGAAAATGGAATATGTTCAAATAAAAACTACACAGAAACATTCTGCTAAACTTCTTTCTGTTCTGTGCATTCAACTCAGAGGGTTGAACCTTACTTTTGATTGAGCAGTTCTGAAAAACTCTTTCTGTAGAAACTGCAAGTGGACATTCGGAGCGCTAAGGGGCCATAGTGGAAAAAGGAATATCTTCAAATAAAAAGTACACAGAAGCATTCCATGAAACTTCTTTTTGTTCTTTGCATTGAACTAACAGAGTTTAAAATTACCTTTGATTGAGCAGTTCTGAAACACTCTTTCTGTAGAAACTACAAGTGGACATTCAGAGCGCTAAGGGGCCTAGAGTGGAAAAAGGAATATCTTCAAATAAAAACAACACAGAAGCATTCTGCGAGACTACCTTCTCTTCTGTGCATTCAACTAATAGGGTTGATCCTTACTTTTGATTGAGCAGTTGTGAAACACTTTCTGTAGAACCTGCAAGTGGACATTAGGAGCGCTAAGGGGCCTATAGTGGAAAAAGGAACATCTTCAAATAAGAACTACACAGAAACATTCTGCGAAACTACTTTCTGTTCTGTGCATTCAACTAATGGATTTGAAACTTACATTTGATTGAGCAGTTCTGAAACACACTTTCTGTAGAAACTGCAAGTGGACATTCGGAGCGCTAAGGGGCCTGTACAGGAAAAAGTAACATCTTCAAATAAAAATTACACAGAAGCATTCTGTTAAACTTCTTTCTGTTCTGTGCATTCAACTAACAGAATTCAATCTTACTTTCGATGGAGCAGTTCTGAAACACTCTTTCTGTAGAAAGTGCAGGTGGAGATTCGGAGCGCTAAGATGCCAATAGTGGAAAATAGAATATTTTCAAATAAAAACCACACGGAAGCATTCAGTGAAACTTCTTTCTGTTCTTTGTCTTCAACTAACAGAGTTGAAGCTTACCTTTGATTGAGCAGTTCTGAAACACTCCTTCTGTACAAACTGTAACTAGACATTCGGAGCGCTTAGGGGTCTACAGCGGAAAAAGAAATATCTTCAAATAAAAACTACACAGAAGCATTTTGCGAAACTTCTTTCTGTTCTGTGCATTCAACTAACGGAGTTGAACTTTACTTTTGATTGAGCAGTTCTGAAACACTCTTTCTGTAGAAAGTGCAAGTGGACATTCGGAGCGCTAAGGGGCCTAGAATGTAAAAAGGAATATCTTCATATAAAAACTACACAGAAGCATTTTGTGAAACTACTTTCTTTTCTGTGCATTGAACTAACAGAGTTGAACCTAACTTTTGATAGAGCAGTTCTGAAACACTCTTTCTGCAGAAACTGAAAGTGAACATTCCGAGCGCTATGGGGCCTACTGTGGAAAAAGGAATAACTTCAAATAGAAAATACTCCGAAGTATTCTGTGAAACTTCTTTCTGTTCTGTGCATTCAACACACAGAGTTAAACCTTACTTTTGATGGAGCAGTTCTGAAACACTCTTTCTGTTGAAACTGCAGGTGGAGATTCGGAGCGCTAAGAGGCCTATATTGGAAAAAAAGAATATCTTCAAATAAAAACTACAGAGAAGCATTCTGTGAAACTACTTTCTCTTCTTTGCATTCAACTAACAAAGTTGAAGCTTAATTTGATTGAGCAGTTCTGAAACACTTTTTCTGTGGAAAATGCAAGTGGACATTCTGAGCGCTAAGGGGCCTAAACTGGAAAAAGGGACATCTTCAAGTAAAAACTACACAGAAGCATTCTGCGAAACTTCTTTCTGTTCTGTGCATTCAACACACAGAGTTAAACTTAACTTTTGATTGAACAGTTCTGAAACACTCCTTCTGTAGAAACTGTAGATGGAGTTTATGAGCCCTAATTGGCCTATACTGGAAAAAGGAATATCTTCAAATAAAAACTACACAGAAGCATTCTGTGAAATTAATTTCCATTCTTTGAATTCAACTAACAGTGTTGAAGCTTACTTTTGATTGAGCAGTTCTGCAACACACTATCTGGAGAAACTGGAAGTGGACATTCGGAGCGCTAAGGGGCCTAGAGTGGAAAAAGGAATAACCTCAAATAAAAACTACACAGAATCATTCTGCGAAACCCCTTTCTGTTCTGTGCATTCAATTCACACGATTGAACCTTACTTTGTTAGAGCAGTTCTGAAACACTCTTTCTGTAGAAACTGCAAGAGGACATTCCGAGTGCTAAGGGGCCTACAGTGGAAAAAGTAATAACTTCAAATAAAAACTACACCGAAGCATTCTGCGAAACTTCTTCCTCTTCTGTGCATTCAAGTAACAGAGTTGAACCGTACTTTGATTGAGCAGTTCTGAAACACTCTTTCTGTAGAAACTGCAGATGGAGATTCGGAGGGCTAAGTGGCCTATAGTGGAAAAAAGAATATCTTCAAATAAAAACTACACAGAAGCATTCTGTGAAAATACTTTCTGTTCTTTGCATTCAACGAAAAGAGTTGAAGCTTACTTTTTATTGAGCAGTTCTGATAACCTCTTTCAGTAGAAAATGCAAGTGGACATTCGGAGCGCTGAGGGGCCTATACTGGAATAAGGAACATCTTCAAATAAAAACTACACAGAAGCATTCTGCGAAACTTCTTTCTGTTCTGTGCATTCAACTGATGGAGTTGAAGCTTACTTTTGATTGAGCAGTTCTGAAACACACTTTCTGTAGAAACTGCAATGGACATTCAGAGAGCTAAGTTGCATATAGTGCAAAAAGTGGAATCTTCAAGCAAAAACTACACAGAAGCATCCTGCGAAACTACTTTCTGTTCTGTGCATTCAACTAATGGAATTGAACCTTAATTTGATGGAGCAGTTCTAAAATACTCTTTCTGTAGAAACTGCAAGTGGACATTCGGAGCACTAAGGGGCCTACAGTGCAAAAAGGAATATCTTCAAATGAAAACTACACAGAAGAATTCTGCGAAACTACTTTCTGTTCTGTTCATTGAACAAATAGAGCTGAACCTAACATTTGATAGAGGAGTTCTGAAACACTCTTTCTGTAGAAACTGCAAGTGGACATTCCAAGAGCTAAGGGGCCTATAGAGGAATTTGGAATATGTTCAAATAAGAACTACACAGAAGCATTCTGCGAAACTTCTTTCTGTTCTGTGCATTTCAACTCACAGAGTTGAACCTTACTTTTGATTGAGCAGTTCTGAAGCACTCTTTCTGTAGAAACAGCAAGTGGACATTCGGAGCGCTAAGGGGCCCACAGCGGAAAAAGGAATATCTTCAAATTAAAAGTACACAGAAGCATTCTGCGAAACTACATTCTGTTCTGTGCATTGAACTAACAGAGTTGAACCTGACTTTGTTAGAGCGCTTCTGATACACTCTTTCTGTAGAAACCGGAAGTGGACATTCCGAGACCTAAGGGGCCTATAAGGAAAATGGAATATGTTCAAATAAAAACTACACAGAAACATTCTGCTAAACTTCTTTCTGTTCTGTGCATTCAACTCAGAGGGTTGAACCTTACTTTTGATTGAGCAGTTCTGAAAAACTCTTTCTGTAGAAACTGCAAGTGGACATTCGGAGCGCTAAGGGGCCATAGTGGAAAAAGGAATATCTTCAAATAAAAAGTACACAGAAGCATTCTGCGAAACTTCTTTCTGTTCTGTGCATTCAACCCACAGATTTGAACCTTACTTTTGATTGAGGAGTTCTGAAACACTCTTTCTGTAGAAAATGTAAATAGATATTCGGAACGCTAAGGGGCCTATAGTGGAAAAGGAATATCTTCAAATAAAAACTACAGAGAAGCATTCTGCGAAACTTCTTTCTGTTCTGTGCATTCAACTAACAAATTTGAAGGTTGCTTTTGATTGAGCAGTTCTGAAACACTCTTTCTGTAGAAACTGCAGTTGGAGATACGGAGGGCTAAGTGGCCTATAGTGGAAAAAGATATATCATCTAATAAAAACAACACAGAAGCATTCTGTGAAACTACATTCTGTTCTTTGCATTCAACTAACAGAGTTGAAGCTTACTTTTGATTGTGCAGTTCTGAAACACTCTTTCTGTAGAAATTGCAAGGAGACATTTGGAGCACTAGGGGCCTGTACTGGAAAAAGAATATTCTTCAAATTAAAAGTACACAGAAGAATTCTACGAAACTTCTTTCTGTTCTGTGCATTCAACTAAGAGAGTTGAACCTTACTTTTGATTGAGCAGTTGTGAAACACTCTCAATCAAAAGTAGAAACTGTAACAAGACATTCCGAGCCCTAAGGGGCCTATGGTGGAAAAAGTAATATCTTCAAATAAAAACTACACAGAAGCATCCTGCGAAACTACTTTCTGTTCTGTGCATTCAACTAATGGAATTGAACCTTACTTTTGATGGAGCAGTTCTAAAATACTCTTTCTGTAGAAACAGCAAGTGGACATTCGGAGCGCTAAGGGGCCCACAGTGGAAAAAGGAATATCTTCAAATTAAAATTACACAGAAGCATTCTGCGAAACGACATTCTGTTCTGTGCATTGAACTAACAGAGTTGAACCTAACTTTGTTAGAGCGCTTCTGAAACACTCTTTCAGTAGAAACCAGAAGTGGACATTCCGAGACCTAAGGGGCCTATAAGGAAAATGGAATATGTTCAAATAAAAACTACACAGAAACATTCTGCTAAACTTCTTTCTGTTCTGTGCATTCAACTCAGAGGGTTGAACCTTACTTTTGATTGAGCAGTTCTGAAAAACTCTTTCTGTAGAAACTGCAAGTGGACATTCGGAGCGCTAAGGGGCCATAGTGGAAAAAGGAATATCTTCAAATAAAAAGTACACAGAAGCATTCTGCGAAACTTCTTTCTGTTCTGTGCATTCAACCCACAGATTTGAACCTTACTTTTGATTGAGGAGTTCTGAAACACTCTTTCCGTAGAAACTGTAAATAGATATTCGGAACGCTAAGGGGCCTATAGTGGAAAAGGAATATCTTCAAATAAAAACTACAGAGAAGCATTCTGCGAAACTTCTTTCTGTTCTGTGCATTCAACTAACAAATTTGAAGGTTGCTTTTGATTGAGCAGTTCTGAAACACTCTTTCTGTAGAAACTGCAGTTGGAGATACGGAGCGCCAGGAGGCCTATAGTGGAAAAAGATATATCATCTAATAAAAACAACACAGAAGCATTCTGTGAAACTACATTCTGTTCTTTGCATTCAACTAACAGAGTTGAAGCTTACTTTTGATTGTGCAGTTCTGAAACACTCTTTCTGTAGAAATTGCAAGGAGACATTTGGAGCACTAGGGGCCTGTACTGGAAAAAGAATATTCTTCAAATTAAAAGTACACAGAAGAATTCTACGAAACTTCTTTCTGTTCTGTGCATTCAACTAACAGAGTTGAACCTTACTTTTGATTGAGCGGTTGTGAAACACTCTCAATCAAAAGTAGAAACTGTAACAAGACATTCCGAGCCCTAAGGGGCCTATGGTGGTAAAAGTAATATCTTCAAATTAAAACTACACAGAAGCATTCTGCGAAATTCCTTTCTGTTCCGTGCATTCAACTAACGGAATTGAACCTTACTTTTGATGGAGCAGTTCTGAAACACTCTTTCTGTAGAAAGTGCAAGTGGACATTCGGAGCACTAAGGGGCCTACAGTGCAAAAAGGAATATCATCAAATGAAAACTACACAGAAGTATTCTGCGAAACTACTTTCTGTTCTGTTCATTGAACAAACATATTTGAACCTAACTGTTTATAGAGCAGTTCTGAAACACTCTTTCTGTAGAAACTGCAAGTGGACATTCCGAGAGCTAAGGGGCCTATAGAGGAAAATGGAATATGTTCAAATAAAAACTACACAGAAGCATTCTGCGAAACTTTTTTGTGTTCTGTGCATTCATATCACAGAGTTGAACCTTACTTTTGATTGAGGGGTTCTGAAACACTCTTTTTGTAGTAACTGCAAGTGGACATTCGGAGCGCTAAGGGGCCATAGTGGAAAAAGGAATATATTCAAATAAAAACTACACAGAATCATTCTGCGAAACTTCTTTCTGTTCTATGCATTCAACTCACAGGGTTGAACCTTACTTTTGATTGAGCAGTTCTGAAACACACTTTCTGTAGAAACTGCAAGTGGACATTCGGAGAGCTAAAGGGCCTACAGTGGAAAAAGGAATAACTTCAAATAAAAACTACACCAAAGTATTCTGTGAAACTTCTTTCTGTTCTGTGCATTCAACTAACAGAGTTGAACTTTATTTTTGATTGAGGAGTTCTGAAACAATCTTTCTGTAGAAACTGCAGGTGGAGATTCAGAGC
The DNA here is from genome assembly GCF_028878055.3 of Symphalangus syndactylus. Lineage (NCBI taxonomy): Eukaryota > Metazoa > Chordata > Mammalia > Primates > Hylobatidae > Symphalangus > Symphalangus syndactylus. The sequence continues at coordinate 51,877,180 of NC_072440.2, forward strand.
GCTAAGAGGCCTATAGTGGAAAAAGGTATATCTTCTAATAAAAACTACACAGAAGCATTCTGTGAAACTACTTTCTGTTCTTTGCATTCAACTAACAGAGTTGAGGCTTACTTTTGATTGAGCAGTTCTGAAACACTCTTTCTGTAGAAATTGCAAGTGGTCATTTGGAGCGCTAAGGGGCCTGTAGTGGAAAAAGGAACTTCTTCAAATAAAAAGTACACAGAAGCATTCTGCGAATCTTCTTTCTGTTCTGTGCATTCAACTAACAGAGTTGAACCTTAGTTTTGATTGAGCAGTTGTGAAACACTCTTTCTGTAGAAACTGTAACTAGACAATCGGAGCGCTAATTGGCCTATGGTGGAAAAAGTAATATCTTCAAATAAAAACTACACAGAATCATTTTGCGAAACTACTTTCTGTTCTGTGCATTCCACTAACGGAATTGAACCTTACTTTTGGTGGAGCAGTTCTGAAACACTCTTTCTGTAGAAACTGCAGGAGGAGATTCGGAGCGCTAAGACGACTATAGAGGAAAAATGAATATCTTCAAATAAAAACTACTCAGAAGCATTCCGTGAAACTTCTTTTTGTTCTTTGCATTGAACTAACAGAGTTTAAAATTACCTTTGATTGAGCAGTTCTGAAACACTCTTTCTGTAGAAACTACAAGTGGACATTCAGAGCGCTAAGGGGCCTAGAGTGGAAAAAGGAATATCTTCAAATAAAAACAACACAGAAGCATTCTGCGAGACTACCTTCTCTTCTGTGCATTCAACTAATAGGGTTGAACCTTACTTTTGATTGAGCAGTTGTGAAACACTTTCTGTAGAAACTGCAAGTGGACATTAGGAGCGCTAAGGGGCCTATAGTGGAAAAAGGAACATCTTCAAATAAGAACTACACAGAAACATTCTGCGAAACTACTTTCTGTTCTGTGCATTCAACTAATGGATTTGAAACTTACATTTGATTGAGCAGTTCTGAAACACACTTTCTGTAGAAACTGCAAGTGGACATTCGGAGCGCTAAGGGGCCTGTACAGGAAAAAGTAACATCTTCAAATAAAAATTACACAGAAGCATTCTGTTAAACTTCTTTCTGTTCTGTGCATTCAACTAACAGAATTCAATCTTACTTTCGATGGAGCAGTTCTGAAACACTCTTTCTGTAGAAAGTGCAGGTGGAGATTCGGAGCGCTAAGATGCCAATAGTGGAAAATAGAATATTTTCAAATAAAAACCACACGGAAGCATTCAGTGAAACTTCTTTCTGTTCTTTGTCTTCAACTAACAGAGTTGAAGCTTACCTTTGATTGAGCAGTTCTGAAACACTCTTTCTGTACAAACTGTAACTAGACATTCGGAGCGCTTAGGGGTCTACAGCGGAAAAAGAAATATCTTCAAATAAAAACTACACAGAAGCATTTTGCGAAACTTCTTTCTGTTCTGTGCATTCAACTAACGGAGTTGAACTTTACTTTTGATTGAGCAGTTCTGAAACACTCTTTCTGTAGAAAGTGCAAGTGGACATTCGGAGCGCTAAGGGGCCTAGACTGTAAAAAGGAATATCTTCATATAAAAACTACACAGAAGCATTTTGTGAAACTACTTTCTTTTCTGTGCATTGAACTAACAGAGATGAACCTAACTTTTGATAGAGCAGTTCTGAAACACTCTTTCTGCAGAAACTGAAAGTGAACATTCCGAGCGCTATGGGGCCTACTGTGGAAAAAGGAATAACTTCAAATAGAAAATACTCCGAAGTATTCTGTGAAACTTCTTTCTGTTCTGTGCATTCAACACACAGAGTTAAACCTTACTTTTGATGGAGCAGTTCTGAAACACTCTTTCTGTTGAAACTGCAGGTGGAGATTCGGAGCGCTAAGAGGCCTATATTGGAAAAAAAGAATATCTTCAAATAAAAACTACAGAGAAGCATTCTGTGAAACTACTTTCTCTTCTTTGCATTCAACTAACAAAGTTGAAGCTTAATTTGATTGAGCAGTTCTGAAACACTTTTTCTGTGGAAAATGCAAGTGGACATTCTGAGCGCTAAGGGGCCTAAACTGGAAAAAGGGACATCTTCAAGTAAAAACTACACAGAAGCATTCTGCGAAACTTCTTTCTGTTCTGTGCATTCAACACACAGAGTTAAACTTAACTTTTGATTGAGCAGTTCTGAAACACTCCTTCTGTAGAAACTGTAGATGGAGTTTATGAGCCCTAATTGGCCTATACTGGAAAAAGGAATATCTTCAAATAAAAACTACACAGAAGCATTCTGTGAAATTAATTTCCATTCTTTGAATTCAACTAACAGTGTTGAAGCTTACTTTTGATTGAGCAGTTCTGCAACACACTATCTGGAGAAACTGGAAGTGGACATTCGGAGCGCTAAGGGGCCTAGAGTGGAAAAAGGAATAACCTCAAATAAAAACTACACAGAATCATTCTGCGAAACCCCTTTCTGTTCTGTGCATTCAATTCACACGATTGAACCTTACTTTGTTAGAGCAGATCTGAAACACTCTTTCTGTAGAAACTGCAAGAGGACATTCCGAGTGCTAAGGGGCCTACAGTGGAAAAAGTAATAACTTCAAATAAAAACTACACCGAAGCATTCTGCGAAACTTCTTCCTCTTCTGTGCATTCAAGTAACAGAGTTGAACCGTACTTTGATTGAGCAGTTCTGAAACACTCTTTCTGTAGAAACTGCAGATGGAGATTCAGAGGGCTAAGTGGCCTATAGTGGAAAAAAGAATATCTTCAAATAAAAACTACACAGAAGCATTCTGTGAAAATACTTTCTGTTCTTTGCATTCAACGAAAAGAGTTGAAGCTTACTTTTTATTGAGCAGTTCTGATAACCTCTTTCAGTAGAAAATGCAAGTGGACATTCGGAGCGCTGAGGGGCCTATACTGGAATAAGGAACATCTTCAAATAAAAACTACACAGAATGATTCTGAGAAACTTCTTTCTGTTCTGTGCATTCAACTGATGGAGTTGAAGCTTACTTTTGATTGAGCAGTTCTGAAACACACTTTCTGTAGAAACTGCAATGGACATTCAGAGAGCTAAGTTGCATATAGTGCAAAAAGTGGAATCTTCAAGCAAAAACTACACAGAAGCATCCTGCGAAACTACTTTCTGTTCTGTGCATTCAACTAATGGAATTGAACCTTAATTTGATGGAGCAGTTCTAAAATACTCTTTCTGTAGAAACTGCAAGTGGACATTCGGAGCACTAAGGGGCCTACAGTGCAAAAAGGAATATCTTCAAATGAAAACTACACAGAAGAATTCTGCGAAACTACTTTCTGTTCTGTTCATTGAACAAATAGAGCTGAACCTAACATTTGATAGAGGAGTTCTGAAACACTCTTTCTGTAGAAACTGCAAGTGGACATTCCAAGAGCTAAGGGGCCTATAGAGGAATTTGGAATATGTTCAAATAAGAACTACACAGAAGCATTCTGCGAAACTTCTTTCTGTTCTGTGCATTTCAACTCACAGAGTTGAACCTTACTTTTGATTGAGCAGTTCTGAAGCACTCTTTCTGTAGAAACAGCAAGTGGACATTCGGAGCGCTAAGGGGCCCACAGCGGAAAAAGGAATATCTTCAAATTAAAAGTACACAGAAGCATTCTGCGAAACTACATTCTGTTCTGTGCATTGAACTAACAGAGTTGAACCTGACTTTGTTAGAGCGCTTCTGATACACTCTTTCTGTAGAAACCGGAAGTGGACATTCCGAGACCTAAGGGGCCTATAAGGAAAATGGAATATGTTCAAATAAAAACTACACAGAAACATTCTGCTAAACTTCTTTCTGTTCTGTGCATTCAACTCAGAGGGTTGAACCTTACTTTTGATTGAGCAGTTCTGAAAAACTCTTTCCGTAGAAACTGCAAGTGGACATTCAGAGCGCTAAGGGGCCATAGTGGAAAAAGGAATATCTTCAAATAAAAAGTACACAGAAGCATTCTGCGAAACTTCTTTCTGTTCTGTGCATTCAAGCCACAGATTTGAACCTTACTTTTGATTGAGGAGTTCTGAAACACTCTTTCTGTAGAAACTGTAAATAGATATTCGGAACGCTAAGGGGCCTATAGTGGAAAAGGAATATCTTCAAATAAAAACTACAGAGAAGCATTCTGCGAAACTTCTTTCTGTTCTGTGCATTCAACTAACAAATTTGAAGGTTGCTTTTGATTGAGCAGTTCTGAAACACTCTTTCTGTAGAAACTGCAGTTGGAGATACGGAGGGCTAAGTGGCCTATAGTGGAAAAAGATATATCATCTAATAAAAACAACACAGAAGCATTCTGTGAAACTACATTCTGTTCTTTGCATTCAACTAACAGAGTTGAAGCTTACTTTTGACTGTGCAGTTCTGAAACACTCTTTCTGTAGAAATTGCAAGGAGACATTTGGAGCACTAGGGGCCTGTACTGGAAAAAGAATATTCTTCAAATTAAAAGTACACAGAAGAATTCTACGAAACTTCTTTCTGTTCTGTGCATTCAACTAACAGAGTTGAACCTTACTTTTGTTTGAGCAGTTGTGAAACACTCTCAATCAAAAGTAGAAACTGTAACAAGACATTCCGAGCCCTAAGGGGCCTATGGTGGAAAAAGTAATATCTTCAAATAAAAACTACACAGAAGCATCCTGCGAAACTACTTTCTGTTCTGTGCATTCAACTAATGGAATTGAACCTTACTTTTGATGGAGCAGTTCTAAAATACTCTTTCTGTAGAAACAGCAAGTGGACATTCGGAGCGCTAAGGGGCCCACAGTGGAAAAAGGAATATCTTCAAATTAAAATTACACAGAAGCATTCTGCGAAACGACATTCTGTTCTGTGCATTGAACTAACAGAGTTGAACCTAACTTTGTTAGAGCGCTTCTGAAACACTCTTTCAGTAGAAACCAGAAGTGGACATTCCGAGACCTAAGGGGCCTATAAGGAAAATGGAATATGTTCAAATAAAAACTACACAGAAACATTCTGCTAAACTTCTTTCTGTTCTGTGCATTCAACTCAGAGGGTTGAACCTTACTTTTGATTGAGCAGTTCTGAAAAACTCTTTCTGTAGAAACTGCAAGTGGACATTCGGAGCGCTAAGGGGCCATAGTGGAAAAAGGAATATCTTCAAATAAAAAGTACACAGAAGCATTCTGCGAAACTTCTTTCTGTTCTGTGCATTCAACCCACAGATTTGAACCTTACTTTTGATTGAGGAGTTCTGAAACACTCTTTCCGTAGAAACTGTAAATAGATATTCGGAACGCTAAGGGGCCTATAGTGGAAAAGGAATATCTTCAAATAAAAACTACAGAGAAGCATTCTGCGAAACTTCTTTCTGTTCTGTGCATTCAACTAACAAATTTGAAGGTTGCTTTTGATTGAGCAGTTCTGAAACACTCTTTCTGTAGAAACTGCAGTTGGAGATACGGAGCGCCAGGAGGCCTATAGTGGAAAAAGATATATCATCTAATAAAAACAACACAGAAGCATTCTGTGAAACTACATTCTGTTCTTTGCATTCAACTAACAGAGTTGAAGCTTACTTTTGATTGTGCAGTTCTGAAACACTCTTTCTGTAGAAATTGCAAGGAGACATTTGGAGCACTAGGGGCCTGTACTGGAAAAAGAATATTCTTCAAATTAAAAGTACACAGAAGAATTCTACGAAACTTCTTTCTGTTCTGTGCATTCAACTAACAGAGTTGAACCTTACTTTTGATTGAGCGGTTGTGAAACACTCTCAATCAAAAGTAGAAACTGTAACAAGACATTCCGAGCCCTAAGGGGCCTATGGTGGTAAAAGTAATATCTTCAAATTAAAACTACACAGAAGCATTCTGCGAAACTCCTTTCTGTTCCGTGCATTCAACTAACGGAATTGAACCTTACTTTTGATGGAGCAGTTCTGAAACACTCTTTCTGTAGAAAGTGCAAGTGGACATTCGGAGCACTAAGGGGCCTACAGTGCAAAAAGGAATATCATCAAATGAAAACTACACAGAAGTATTCTGCGAAACTACTTTCTGTTCTGTTCATTGAACAAACATATTTGAACCTAACTGTTTATAGAGCAGTTCTGAAACACTCTTTCTGTAGAAACTGCAAGTGGACATTCCGAGAGCTAAGGGGCCTATAGAGGAAAATGGAATATGTTCAAATAAAAACTACACAGAAGCATTCTGCGAAACTTTTTTGTGTTCTGTGCATTCATATCACAGAGTTGAACCTTACTTTTGATTGAGGAGTTCTGAAACACTCTTTTTGTAGTAACTGCAAGTGGACATTCGGAGCGCTAAGGGGCCATAGTGGAAAAAGGAATATATTCAAATAAAAACTACACAGAATCATTCTGCGAAACTTCTTTCTGTTCTATGCATTCAACTCACAGGGTTGAACCTTACTTTTGATTGAGCAGTTCTGAAACACACTTTCTGTAGAAACTGCAAGTGGACATTCGGAGAGCTAATGGGCCTACAGTGGAAAAAGGAATAACTTCAAATAAAAACTACACCAAAGTATTCTGTGAAACTTCTTTCTGTTCTGTGCATTCAACTAACAGAGTTGAACTTTATTTTTGATTGAGGAGTTCTGAAACAATCTTTCTGTAGAAACTGCAGGTGGAGATTCAGAGCGCTAAGAGGCCTATAGTGGAAAAAGGTATATCTTCTAATAAAAACTACACAGAAGCATTCTGTGAAACTACTTTCTGTTCTTTGCATTCAACTAACAGAGTTGAGGCTTACTTTTGATTGAGCAGTTCTGAAACACTCTTTCTGTAGAAATTGCAAGTGGTCATTTGGAGCGCTAAGGGGCCTGTAGTGGAAAAAGGAACTTCTTCAAATAAAAAGTACACAGAAGCATTCTGCGAATCTTCTTTCTGTTCTGTGCATTCAACTAACAGAGTTGAACCTTAGTTTTGATTGAGCAGTTGTGAAACACTCTTTCTGTAGAAACTGTAACTAGACAATCGGAGCGCTAATTGGCCTATGGTGGAAAAAGTAATATCTTCAAATAAAAACTACACAGAATCATTTTGCGAAACTACTTTCTGTTCTGTGCATTCCACTAACGGAATTGAACCTTACTTTTGGTGGAGCAGTTCTGAAACACTCTTTCTGTAGAAACTGCAGGAGGAGATTCGGAGCGCTAAGACGACTATAGAGGAAAAATGAATATCTTCAAATAAAAACTACTCAGAAGCATTCCGTGAAACTTCTTTTTGTTCTTTGCATTGAACTAACAGAGTTTAAAATTACCTTTGATTGAGCAGTTCTGAAACACTCTTTCTGTAGAAACTACAAGTGGACATTCAGAGCGCTAAGGGGCCTAGAGTGGAAAAAGGAATATCTTCAAATAAAAACAACACAGAAGCATTCTGCGAGACTACCTTCTCTTCTGTGCATTCAACTAATAGGGTTGAACCTTACTTTTGATTGAGCAGTTGTGAAACACTTTCTGTAGAAACTGCAAGTGGACATTAGGAGCGCTAAGGGGCCTATAGTGGAAAAAGGAACATCTTCAAATAAGAACTACACAGAAACATTCTGCGAAACTACTTTCTGTTCTGTGCATTCAACTAATGGATTTGAAACTTACATTTGATTGAGCAGTTCTGAAACACACTTTCTGTAGAAACTGCAAGTGGACATTCGGAGCGCTAAGGGGCCTGTACAGGAAAAAGTAACATCTTCAAATAAAAATTACACAGAAGCATTCTGTTAAACTTCTTTCTGTTCTGTGCATTCAACTAACAGAATTCAATCTTACTTTCGATGGAGCAGTTCTGAAACACTCTTTCTGTAGAAAGTGCAGGTGGAGATTCGGAGCGCTAAGATGCCAATAGTGGAAAATAGAATATTTTCAAATAAAAACCACACGGAAGCGTTCAGTGAAACTTCTTTCTGTTCTTTGTCTTCAACTAACAGAGTTGAAGCTTACCTTTGATTGAGCAGTTCTGAAACACTCTTTCTGTACAAACTGTAACTAGACATTCGGAGCGCTTAGGGGTCTACAGCGGAAAAAGAAATATCTTCAAATAAAAACTACACAGAAGCATTTTGCGAAACTTCTTTCTGTTCTGTGCATTCAACTAACGGAGTTGAACTTTACTTTTGATTGAGCAGTTCTGAAACACTCTTTCTGTAGAAAGTGCAAGTGGACATTCGGAGCGCTAAGGGGCCTAGACTGTAAAAAGGAATATCTTCATATAAAAACTACACAGAAGCATTTTGTGAAACTACTTTCTTTTCTGTGCATTGAACTAACAGAGTTGAACCTAACTTTTGATAGAGCAGTTCTGAAACACTCTTTCTGCAGAAACTGAAAGTGAACATTCCGAGCGCTATGGGGCCTACTGTGGAAAAAGGAATAACTTCAAATAGAAAATACTCCGAAGTATTCTGTGAAACTTCTTTCTGTTCTGTGCATTCAACACACAGAGTTAAACCTTACTTTTGATGGAGCAGTTCTGAAACACTCTTTCTGTTGAAACTGCAGGTGGAGATTCGGAGCGCTAAGAGGCCTATATTGGAAAAAAAGAATATCTTCAAATAAAAACTACAGAGAAGCATTCTGTGAAACTACTTTCTCTTCTTTGCATTCAACTAACAAAGTTGAAGCTTAATTTGATTGAGCAGTTCTGAAACACTTTTTCTGTGGAAAATGCAAGTGGACATTCTGAGCGCTAAGGGGCCTAAACTGGAAAAAGGGACATCTTCAAGTAAAAACTACACAGAAGCATTCTGCAAAACTTCTTTCTGTTCTGTGCATTCAACACACAGAGTTAAACTTAACTTTTGATTGAGCAGTTCTGAAACACTCCTTCTGTAGAAACTGTAGATGGAGTTTATGAGCCCTAATTGGCCTATACTGGAAAAAGGAATATCTTCAAATAAAAACTACACAGAAGCATTCTGTGAAATTAATTTCCATTCTTTGAATTCAACTAACAGTGTTGAAGCTTACTTTTGATTGAGCAGTTCTGCAACACACTATCTGGAGAAACTGGAAGTGGACATTCGGAGCGCTAAGGGGCCTAGAGTGGAAAAAGGAATAACCTCAAATAAAAACTACACAGAATCATTCTGCGAAACCCCTTTCTGTTCTGTGCATTCAATTCACACGATTGAACCTTACTTTGTTAGAGCAGTTCTGAAACACTCTTTCTGTAGAAACTGCAAGAGGACATTCCGAGTGCTAAGGGGCCTACAGTGGAAAAAGTAATAACTTCAAATAAAAACTACACCGAAGCATTCTGCGAAACTTCTTCCTCTTCTGTGCATTCAAGTAACAGGGTTGAACCGTACTTTGATTGAGCAGTTCTGAAACACTCTTTCTGTAGAAACTGCAGATGGAGATTCAGAGGGCTAAGTGGCCTATAGTGGAAAAAAGAATATCTTCAAATAAAAACTACACAGAAGCATTCTGTGAAAATACTTTCTGTTCTTTGCATTCAACGAAAAGAGTTGAAGCTTACTTTTTATTGAGCAGTTCTGATAACCTCTTTCAGTAGAAATTGCAAGTGGACATTCGGAGCGCTGAGGGGCCTATACTGGAATAAGGAACATCTTCAAATAAAAACTACACAGAAGCATTCTGCGAAACTTCTTTCTGTTCTGTGCATTCAACTGATGGAGTTGAAGCTTACTTTTGATTGAGCAGTTCTGAAACACACTTTCTGTAGAAACTGCAATGGACATTCAGAGAGCTAAGTTGCATATAGTGCAAAAAGTGGAATCTTCAATCAAAAACTACACAGAAGCATCCTGCGAAACTACTTTCTGTTCTGTGCCTTCAACTAATGGAATTGAACCTTAATTTGATGGAGCAGTTCTAAAATACTCTTTCTGTAGAAACTGCAAGTGGACAATCGGAGCACTAAGGGGCCTACAGTGCAAAAAGGAATATCTTCAAATGAAAACTACACAGAAGAATTCTGCGAAACTACTTTCTGTTCTGTTCATTGAACAAATAGAGCTGAACCTAACATTTGATAGAGGAGTTCTGAAACACTCTTTCTGTAGAAACTGCAAGTGGACATTCCAAGAGCTAAGGGGCCTATAGAGGAATTTGGAATATGTTCAAATAAGAACTACACAGAAGCATTCTGCGAAACTTCTTTCTGTTCTGTGCATTTCAACTCACAGAGTTGAACCTTACTTTTGATTGAGCAGTTCTGAAGCACTCTTTCTGTAGAAACAGCAAGTGGACATTCGGAGCGCTAAGGGGCCCACAGTGGAAAAAGGAATATCTTCAAATTAAAAGTACACAGAAGCATTCTGCGAAACTACATTCTGTTCTGTGCATTGAACTAACAGAGTTGAACCTGACTTTGTTAGAGCGCTTCTGATACACTCTTTCTGTAGAAACCGGAAGTGGACATTCCGAGACCTAAGGGGCCTATAAGGAAAATGGAATATGTTCAAATAAAAACTACACAGAAACATTCTGCTAAACTTCTTTCTGTTCTGTGCATTCAACTCAGAGGGTTGAACCTTACTTTTGATTGAGCAGTTCTGAAAAACTCTTTCTGTAGAAACTGCAAGTGGACATTCAGAGCGCTAAGGGGCCATAGTGGAAAAAGGAATATCTTCAAATAAAAAGTACACAGAAGCATTCTGCGAAACTTCTTTCTGTTCTGTGCATTCAAGCCACAGATTTGAACCTTACTTTTGATTGAGGAGTTCTGAAACACTCTTTCTGTAGAAACTGTAAATAGATATTCGGAACGCTAAGGGGCCTATAGTGGAAAAGGAATATCTTCAAATAAAAACTACAGAGAAGCATTCTGCGAAACTTCTTTCTGTTCTGTGCATTCAACTAACAAATTTGAAGGTTGCTTTTGATTGAGCAGTTCTGAAACACTCTTTCTGTAGAAACTGCAGTTGGAGATACGGAGGGCTAAGTGGCCTATAGTGGAAAAAGATATATCATCTAATAAAAACAACACAGAAGCATTCTGTGAAACTACATTCTGTTCTTTGCATTCAACTAACAGAGTTGAAGCTTACTTTTGACTGTGCAGTTCTGAAACACTCTTTCTGTAGAAATTGCAAGGAGACATTTGGAGCACTAGGGGCCTGTACTGGAAAAAGAATATTCTTCAAATTAAAAGTACACAGAAGAATTCTACGAAACTTCTTTCTGTTCTGTGCATTCAACTAACAGAGTTGAACCTTACTTTTGATTGAGCAGTTGTGAAACACTCTCAATCAAAAGTAGAAACTGTAACAAGACATTCCGAGCCCTAAGGGGCCTATGGTGGAAAAAGTAATATCTTCAAATAAAAACTACACAGAAGCATCCTGCGAAACTACTTTCTGTTCTGTGCATTCAACTAATGGAATTGAACCTTACTTTTGATGGAGCAGTTCTAAAATACTCTTTCTGTAGAAACAGCAAGTGGACATTCGGAGCGCTAAGGGGCCCACAGTGGAAAAAGGAATATCTTCAAATTAAAATTACACAGAAGCATTCTGCGAAACGACATTCTGTTCTGTGCATTGAACTAACAGAGTTGAACCTAACTTTGTTAGAGCGCTTCTGAAACACTCTTTCAGTAGAAACCAGAAGTGGACATTCCGAGACCTAAGGGGCCTATAAGGAAAATGGAATATGTTCAAATAAAAACTACACAGAAACATTCTGCTAAACTTCTTTCTGTTCTGTGCATTCAACTCAGAGGGTTGAACCTTACTTTTGATTGAGCAGTTCTGAAAAACTCTTTCTGTAGAAACTGCAAGTGGACATTCGGAGCGCTAAGGGGCCATAGTGGAAAAAGGAATATCTTCAAATAAAAAGTACACAGAAGCATTCTGCGAAACTTCTTTCTGTTCTGTGCATTCAACCCACAGATTTGAACCTTACTTTTGATTGAGGAGTTCTGAAACACTCTTTCCGTAGAAACTGTAAATAGATATTCGGAACGCTAAGGGGCCTATAGTGGAAAAGGAATATCTTCAAATAAAAACTACAGAGAAGCATTCTGCGAAACTTCTTTCTGTTCTGTGCATTCAACTAACAAATTTGAAGGTTGCTTTTGATTGAGCAGTTCTGAAACACTCTTTCTGTAGAAACTGCAGTTGGAGATACGGAGCGCCAGGAGGCCTATAGTGGAAAAAGATATATCATCTAATAAAAACAACACAGAAGCATTCTGTGAAACTACATTCTGTTCTTTGCATTCAACTAACAGAGTTAAAGCTTACTTTTGATTGTGCAGTTCTGAAACACTCTTTCTGTAGAAATTGCAAGGAGACATTTGGAGCACTAGGGGCCTGTACTGGAAAAAGAATATTCTTCAAATTAAAAGTACACAGAAGAATTCTACGAAACTTCTTTCTGTTCTGTGCATTCAACTAACAGAGTTGAACCTTACTTTTGATTGAGCGGTTGTGAAACACTCTCAATCAAAAGTAGAAACTGTAACAAGACATTCCGAGCCCTAAGGGGCCTATGGTGGTAAAAGTAATATCTTCAAATTAAAACTACACAGAAGCATTCTGCGAAACTCCTTTCTGTTCCGTGCATTCAACTAACGGAATTGAACCTTACTTTTGATGGAGCAGTTCTGAAACACTCTTTCTGTAGAAAGTGCAAGTGGACATTCGGAGCACTAAGGGGCCTACGGTGCAAAAAGGAATATCATCAAATGAAAACTACACAGAAGTATTCTGCGAAACTACTTTCTGTTCTGTTCATTGAACAAACATATTTGAACCTAACTGTTTATAGAGCAGTTCTGAAACACTCTTTCTGTAGAAACTGCAAGTGGACATTCCGAGAGCTAAGGGGCCTATAGAGGAAAATGGAATATGTTCAAATAAAAACTACACAGAAGCATTCTGCGAAACTTTTTTGTGTTCTGTGCATTCATATCACAGAGTTGAACCTTACTTTTGATTGAGGAGTTCTGAAACACTCTTTTTGTAGTAACTGCAAGTGGACATTCGGAGCGCTAAGGGGCCATAGTGGAAAAAGGAATATATTCAAATAAAAACTACACAGAATCATTCTGCGAAACTTCTTTCTGTTCTATGCATTCAACTCACAGGGTTGAACCTTACTTTTGATTGAGCAGTTCTGAAACACACTTTCTGTAGAAACTGCAAGTGGACATTCGGAGAGCTAATGGGCCTACAGTGGAAAAAGGAATAACTTCAAATAAAAACTACACCAAAGTATTCTGTGAAACTTCTTTCTGTTCTGTGCATTCAACTAACAGAGTTGAACTTTATTTTTGATTGAGGAGTTCTGAAACAATCTTTCTGTAGAAACTGCAGGTGGAGATTCAGAGCGCTAAGAGGCCTATAGTGGAAAAAGGTATATCTTCTAATAAAAACTACACAGAAGCATTCTGTGAAACTACTTTCTGTTCTTTGCATTCAACTAACAGAGTTGAGGCTTACTTTTGATTGAGCAGTTCTGAAACACTCTTTCTGTAGAAATTGCAAGTGGTCATTTGGAGCGCTAAGGGGCCTGTAGTGGAAAAAGGAACTTCTTCAAATAAAAAGTACACAGAAGCATTCTGCGAATCTTCTTTCTGTTCTGTGCATTCAACTAACAGAGTTGAACCTTAGTTTTGATTGAGCAGTTGTGAAACACTCTTTCTGTAGAAACTGTAACTAGACAATCGGAGCGCTAATTGGCCTATGGTGGAAAAAGTAATATCTTCAAATAAAAACTACACAGAATCATTTTGCGAAACTACTTTCTGTTCTGTGCATTCCACTAACGGAATTGAACCTTACTTTTGGTGGAGCAGTTCTGAAACACTCTTTCTGTAGAAACTGCAGGAGGAGATTCGGAGCGCTAAGACGACTATAGAGGAAAAATGAATATCTTCAAATAAAAACTACTCAGAAGCATTCCGTGAAACTTCTTTTTGTTCTTTGCATTGAACTAACAGAGTTTAAAATTACCTTTGATTGAGCAGTTCTGAAACACTCTTTCTGTAGAAACTACAAGTGGACATTCAGAGCGCTAAGGGGCCTAGAGTGGAAAAAGGAATATCTTCAAATAAAAACAACACAGAAGCATTCTGCGAGACTACCTTCTCTTCTGTGCATTCAACTAATAGGGTTGAACCTTACTTTTGATTGAGCAGTTGTGAAACACTTTCTGTAGAAACTGCAAGTGGACATTAGGAGCGCTAAGGGGCCTATAGTGGAAAAAGGAACATCTTCAAATAAGAACTACACAGAAACATTCTGCGAAACTACTTTCTGTTCTGTGCATTCAACTAATGGATTTGAAACTTACATTTGATTGAGCAGTTCTGAAACACACTTTCTGTAGAAACTGCAAGTGGACATTTGGAGCGCTAAGGGGCCTGTACAGGAAAAAGTAACATCTTCAAATAAAAATTACACAGAAGCATTCTGTTAAACTTCTTTCTGTTCTGTGCATTCAACTAACAGAATTCAATCTTACTTTCGATGGAGCAGTTCTGAAACACTCTTTCTGTAGAAAGTGCAGGTGGAGATTCGGAGCGCTAAGATGCCAATAGTGGAAAATAGAATATTTTCAAATAAAAACCACACGGAAGCATTCAGTGAAACTTCTTTCTGTTCTTTGTCTTCAACTAACAGAGTTGAAGCTTACCTTTGATTGAGCAGTTCTGAAACACTCTTTCTGTACAAACTGTAACTAGACATTCGGAGCGCTTAGGGGTCTACAGCGGAAAAAGAAATATCTTCAAATAAAAACTACACAGAAGCATTTTGCGAAACTTCTTTCTGTTCTGTGCATTCAACTAACGGAGTTGAACTTTACTTTTGATTGAGCAGTTCTGAAACACTCTTTCTGTAGAAAGTGCAAGTGGACATTCGGAGCGCTAAGGGGCCTAGACTGTAAAAAGGAATATCTTCATATAAAAACTACACAGAAGCATTTTGTGAAACTACTTTCTTTTCTGTGCATTGAACTAACAGAGTTGAACCTAACTTTTGATAGAGCAGTTCTGAAACACTCTTTCTGCAGAAACTGAAAGTGAACATTCCGAGCGCTATGGGGCCTACTGTGGAAAAAGGAATAACTTCAAATAGAAAATACTCCGAAGTATTCTGTGAAACTACTTTCTGTTCTGTGCATTCAACACACAGAGTTAAACCTTACTTTTGATGGAGCAGTTCTGAAACACTCTTTCTGTTGAAACTGCAGGTGGAGATTCGGAGCGCTAAGAGGCCTATATTGGAAAAAAAGAATATCTTCAAATAAAAACTACAGAGAAGCATTCTGTGAAACTACTTTCTCTTCTTTGCATTCAACTAACAAAGTTGAAGCTTAATTTGATTGAGCAGTTCTGAAACACTTTTTCTGTGGAAAATGCAAGTGGACATTCTGAGCGCTAAGGGGCCTAAACTGAAAAAAGGGACATCTTCAAGTAAAAACTACACAGAAGCATTCTGCGAAACTTCTTTCTGTTCTGTGCATTCAACACACAGAGTTAAACTTAACTTTTGATTGAGCAGTTCTGAAACACTCCTTCTGTAGAAACTGTAGATGGAGTTTATGAGCCCTAATTGGCCTATACTGGAAAAAGGAATATCTTCAAATAAAAACTACACAGAAGCATTCTGTGAAATTAATTTCCATTCTTTGAATTCAACTAACAGTGTTGAAGCTTACTTTTGATTGAGCAGTTCTGCAACACACTATCTGGAGAAAATGGAAGTGGACATTCGGAGCGCTAAGGGGCCTAGAGTGGAAAAAGGAATAACCTCAAATAAAAACTACACAGAATCATTCTGCGAAACCCCTTTCTGTTCTGTGCATTCAATTCACACGATTGAACCTTACTTTGTTAGAGCAGTTCTGAAACACTCTTTCTGTAGAAACTGCAAGAGGACATTCCGAGTGCTAAGGGGCCTACAGTGGAAAAAGTAATAACTTCAAATAAAAACTACACCGAAGCATTCTGCGAAACTTCTTCCTCTTCTGTGCATTCAAGTAACAGAGTTGAACCGTACTTTGATTGAGCAGTTCTGAAACACTCTTTCTGTAGAAACTGCAGATGGAGATTCGGAGGGCTAAGTGGCCTATAGTGGAAGAAAGAATATCTTCAAATAAAAACTACACAGAAGCATTCTGTGAAAATACTTTCTGTTCTTGCATTCAACGAAAAGAGTTGAAGCTTACTTTTTATTGAGCAGTTCTGATAACCTCTTTCAGTAGAAAATGCAAGTGGACATTCGGAGCGCTGAGGGGCCTATACTGGAATAAGGAACATCTTCAAATAAAAACTACACAGAAGCATTCTGCGAAACTTCTTTCTGTTCTGTGCATTCAACTGATGGAGTTGAAGCTTACTTTTGATTGAGCAGTTCTGAAACACACTTTCTGTAGAAACTGCAATGGACATTCAGAGAGCTAAGTTGCATATAGTGCAAAAAGTGGAATCTTCAATCAAAAACTACACAGAAGCATCCTGCGAAACTACTTTCTGTTCTGTGCCTTCAACTAATGGAATTGAACCTTAATTTGATGGAGCAGTTCTAAAATACTCTTTCTGTAGAAACTGCAAGTGGACAATCGGAGCACTAAGGGGCCTACAGTGCAAAAAGGAATATCTTCAAATGAAAACTACACAGAAGAATTCTGCGAAACTACTTTCTGTTCTGTTCATTGAACAAATAGAGCTGAACCTAACATTTGATAGAGGAGTTCTGAAACACTCTTTCTGTAGAAACTGCAAGTGGACATTCCAAGAGCTAAGGGGCCTATAGAGGAATTTGGAATATGTTCAAATAAGAACTACACAGAAGCATTCTGCGAAACTTCTTTCTGTTCTGTGCATTTCAACTCACAGAGTTGAACCTTACTTTTGATTGAGCAGTTCTGAAGCACTCTTTCTGTAGAAACAGCAAGTGGACATTCGGAGCGCTAAGGGGCCCACAGCGGAAAAAGGAATATCTTCAAATTAAAAGTACACAGAAGCATTCTGCGAAACTACATTCTGTTCTGTGCATTGAACTAACAGAGTTGAACCTGACTTTGTTAGAGCGCTTCTGATACACTCTTTCTGTAGAAACCGGAAGTGGACATTCCGAGACCTAAGGGGCCTATAAGGAAAATGGAATATGTTCAAATAAAAACTACACAGAAACATTCTGCTAAACTTCTTTCTGTTCTGTGCATTCAACTCAGAGGGTTGAACCTTACTTTTGATTGAGCAGTTCTGAAAAACTCTTTCTGTAGAAACTGCAAGTGGACATTCAGAGCGCTAAGGGGCCATAGTGGAAAAAGGAATATCTTCAAATAAAAAGTACACAGAAGCATTCTGCGAAACTTCTTTCTGTTCTGTGCATTCAAGCCACAGATTTGAACCTTACTTTTGATTGAGGAGTTCTGAAACACTCTTTCTGTAGAAACTGTAAATAGATATTCGGAACGCTAAGGGGCCTATAGTGGAAAAGGAATATCTTCAAATAAAAACTACAGAGAAGCATTCTGCGAAACTTCTTTCTGTTCTGTGCATTCAACTAACAAATTTGAAGGTTGCTTTTGATTGAGCAGTTCTGAAACACTCTTTCTGTAGAAACTGCAGTTGGAGATACGGAGGGCTAAGTGGCCTATAGTGGAAAAAGATATATCATCTAATAAAAACAACACAGAAGCATTCTGTGAAACTACATTCTGTTCTTTGCATTCAACTAACAGAGTTGAAGCTTACTTTTGACTGTGCAGTTCTGAAACACTCTTTCTGTAGAAATTGCAAGGAGACATTTGGAGCACTAGGGGCCTGTACTGGAAAAAGAATATTCTTCAAATTAAAAGTACACAGAAGAATTCTACGAAACTTCTTTCTGTTCTGTGCATTCAACTAACAGAGTTGAACCTTACTTTTGATTGAGCAGTTGTGAAACACTCTCAATCAAAAGTAGAAACTGTAACAAGACATTCCGAGCCCTAAGGGGCCTATGGTGGAAAAAGTAATATCTTCAAATAAAAACTACACAGAAGCATCCTGCGAAACTACTTTCTGTTCTGTGCATTCAACTAATGGAATTGAACCTTACTTTTGATGGAGCAGTTCTAAAATACTCTTTCTGTAGAAACAGCAAGTGGACATTCGGAGCGCTAAGGGGCCCACAGTGGAAAAAGGAATATCTTCAAATTAAAATTACACAGAAGCATTCTGCGAAACGACATTCTGTTCTGTGCATTGAACTAACAGAGTTGAACCTAACTTTGTTAGAGCGCTTCTGAAACACTCTTTCAGTAGAAACCAGAAGTGGACATTCCGAGACCTAAGGGGCCTATAAGGAAAATGGAATATGTTCAAATAAAAACTACACAGAAACATTCTGCTAAACTTCTTTCTGTTCTGTGCATTCAACTCAGAGGGTTGAACCTTACTTTTGATTGAGCAGTTCTGAAAAACTCTTTCTGTAGAAACTGCAAGTGGACATTCGGAGCGCTAAGGGGCCATAGTGGAAAAAGGAATATCTTCAAATAAAAAGTACACAGAAGCATTCTGCGAAACTTCTTTCTGTTCTGTGCATTCAACCCACAGATTTGAACCTTACTTTTGATTGAGGAGTTCTGAAACACTCTTTCCGTAGAAACTGTAAATAGATATTCGGAACGCTAAGGGGCCTATAGTGGAAAAGGAATATCTTCAAATAAAAACTACAGAGAAGCATTCTGCGAAACTTCTTTCTGTTCTGTGCATTCAACTAACAAATTTGAAGGTTGCTTTTGATTGAGCAGTTCTGAAACACTCTTTCTGTAGAAACTGCAGTTGGAGATACGGAGCGCCAGGAGGCCTATAGTGGAAAAAGATATATCATCTAATAAAAACAACACAGAAGCATTCTGTGAAACTACATTCTGTTCTTTGCATTCAACTAACAGAGTTAAAGCTTACTTTTGATTGTGCAGTTCTGAAACACTCTTTCTGTAGAAATTGCAAGGAGACATTTGGAGCACTAGGGGCCTGTACTGGAAAAAGAATATTCTTCAAATTAAAAGTACACAGAAGAATTCTACGAAACTTCTTTCTGTTCTGTGCATTCAACTAACAGAGTTGAACCTTACTTTTGATTGAGCGGTTGTGAAACACTCTCAATCAAAAGTAGAAACTGTAACAAGACATTCCGAGCCCTAAGGGGCCTATGGTGGTAAAAGTAATATCTTCAAATTAAAACTACACAGAAGCATTCTGCGAAACTCCTTTCTGTTCCGTGCATTCAACTAACGGAATTGAACCTTACTTTTGATGGAGCAGTTCTGAAACACTCTTTCTGTAGAAAGTGCAAGTGGACATTCGGAGCACTAAGGGGCCTACGGTGCAAAAAGGAATATCATCAAATGAAAACTACACAGAAGTATTCTGCGAAACTACTTTCTGTTCTGTTCATTGAACAAACATATTTGAACCTAACTGTTTATAGAGCAGTTCTGAAACACTCTTTCTGTAGAAACTGCAAGTGGACATTCCGAGAGCTAAGGGGCCTATAGAGGAAAATGGAATATGTTCAAATAAAAACTACACAGAAGCATTCTGCGAAACTTTTTTGTGTTCTGTGCATTCATATCACAGAGTTGAACCTTACTTTTGATTGAGGAGTTCTGAAACACTCTTTTTGTAGTAACTGCAAGTGGACATTCGGAGCGCTAAGGGGCCATAGTGGAAAAAGGAATATATTCAAATAAAAACTACACAGAATCATTCTGCGAAACTTCTTTCTGTTCTATGCATTCAACTCACAGGGTTGAACCTTACTTTTGATTGAGCAGTTCTGAAACACACTTTCTGTAGAAACTGCAAGTGGACATTCGGAGAGCTAATGGGCCTACAGTGGAAAAAGGAATAACTTCAAATAAAAACTACACCAAAGTATTCTGTGAAACTTCTTTCTGTTCTGTGCATTCAACTAACAGAGTTGAACTTTATTTTTGATTGAGGAGTTCTGAAACAATCTTTCTGTAGAAACTGCAGGTGGAGATTCAGAGCGCTAAGAGGCCTATAGTGGAAAAAGGTATATCTTCTAATAAAAACTACACAGAAGCATTCTGTGAAACTACTTTCTGTTCTTTGCATTCAACTAACAGAGTTGAGGCTTACTTTTGATTGAGCAGTTCTGAAACACTCTTTCTGTAGAAATTGCAAGTGGTCATTTGGAGCGCTAAGGGGCCTGTAGTGGAAAAAGGAACTTCTTCAAATAAAAAGTACACAGAAGCATTCTGCGAATCTTCTTTCTGTTCTGTGCATTCAACTAACAGAGTTGAACCTTAGTTTTGATTGAGCAGTTGTGAAACACTCTTTCTGTAGAAACTGTAACTAGACAATCGGAGCGCTAATTGGCCTATGGTGGAAAAAGTAATATCTTCAAATAAAAACTACACAGAATCATTTTGCGAAACTACTTTCTGTTCTGTGCATTCCACTAACGGAATTGAACCTTACTTTTGGTGGAGCAGTTCTGAAACACTCTTTCTGTAGAAACTGCAGGAGGAGATTCGGAGCGCTAAGACGACTATAGAGGAAAAATGAATATCTTCAAATAAAAACTACTCAGAAGCATTCCGTGAAACTTCTTTTTGTTCTTTGCATTGAACTAACAGAGTTTAAAATTACCTTTGATTGAGCAGTTCTGAAACACTCTTTCTGTAGAAACTACAAGTGGACATTCAGAGCGCTAAGGGGCCTAGAGTGGAAAAAGGAATATCTTCAAATAAAAACAACACAGAAGCATTCTGCGAGACTACCTTCTCTTCTGTGCATTCAACTAATAGGGTTGAACCTTACTTTTGATTGAGCAGTTGTGAAACACTTTCTGTAGAAACTGCAAGTGGACATTAGGAGCGCTAAGGGGCCTATAGTGGAAAAAGGAACATCTTCAAATAAGAACTACACAGAAACATTCTGCGAAACTACTTTCTGTTCTGTGCATTCAACTAATGGATTTGAAACTTACATTTGATTGAGCAGTTCTGAAACACACTTTCTGTAGAAACTGCAAGTGGACATTTGGAGCGCTAAGGGGCCTGTACAGGAAAAAGTAACATCTTCAAATAAAAATTACACAGAAGCATTCTGTTAAACTTCTTTCTGTTCTGTGCATTCAACTAACAGAATTCAATCTTACTTTCGATGGAGCAGTTCTGAAACACTCTTTCTGTAGAAAGTGCAGGTGGAGATTCGGAGCGCTAAGATGCCAATAGTGGAAAATAGAATATTTTCAAATAAAAACCACACGGAAGCATTCAGTGAAACTTCTTTCTGTTCTTTGTCTTCAACTAACAGAGTTGAAGCTTACCTTTGATTGAGCAGTTCTGAAACACTCTTTCTGTACAAACTGTAACTAGACATTCGGAGCGCTTAGGGGTCTACAGCGGAAAAAGAAATATCTTCAAATAAAAACTACACAGAAGCATTTTGCGAAACTTCTTTCTGTTCTGTGCATTCAACTAACGGAGTTGAACTTTACTTTTGATTGAGCAGTTCTGAAACACTCTTTCTGTAGAAAGTGCAAGTGGACATTCGGAGCGCTAAGGGGCCTAGACTGTAAAAAGGAATATCTTCATATAAAAACTACACAGAAGCATTTTGTGAAACTACTTTCTTTTCTGTGCATTGAACTAACAGAGTTGAACCTAACTTTTGATAGAGCAGTTCTGAAACACTCTTTCTGCAGAAACTGAAAGTGAACATTCCGAGCGCTATGGGGCCTACTGTGGAAAAAGGAATAACTTCAAATAGAAAATACTCCGAAGTATTCTGTGAAACTACTTTCTGTTCTGTGCATTCAACACACAGAGTTAAACCTTACTTTTGATGGAGCAGTTCTGAAACACTCTTTCTGTTGAAACTGCAGGTGGAGATTCGGAGCGCTAAGAGGCCTATATTGGAAAAAAAGAATATCTTCAAATAAAAACTACAGAGAAGCATTCTGTGAAACTACTTTCTCTTCTTTGCATTCAACTAACAAAGTTGAAGCTTAATTTGATTGAGCAGTTCTGAAACACTTTTTCTGTGGAAAATGCAAGTGGACATTCTGAGCGCTAAGGGGCCTAAACTGGAAAAAGGGACATCTTCAAGTAAAAACTACACAGAAGCATTCTGCGAAACTTCTTTCTGTTCTGTGCATTCAACACACAGAGTTAAACTTAACTTTTGATTGAGCAGTTCTGAAACACTCCTTCTGTAGAAACTGTAGATGGAGTTTATGAGCCCTAATTGGCCTATACTGGAAAAAGGAATATCTTCAAATAAAAACTACACAGAAGCATTCTGTGAAATTAATTTCCATTCTTTGAATTCAACTAACAGTGTTGAAGCTTACTTTTGATTGAGCAGTTCTGCAACACACTATCTGGAGAAAATGGAAGTGGACATTCGGAGCGCTAAGGGGCCTAGAGTGGAAAAAGGAATAACCTCAAATAAAAACTACACAGAATCATTCTGCGAAACCCCTTTCTGTTCTGTGCATTCAATTCACACGATTGAACCTTACTTTGTTAGAGCAGTTCTGAAACACTCTTTCTGTAGAAACTGCAAGAGGACATTCCGAGTGCTAAGGGGCCTACAGTGGAAAAAGTAATAACTTCAAATAAAAACTACACCGAAGCATTCTGCGAAACTTCTTCCTCTTCTGTGCATTCAAGTAACAGAGTTGAACCGTACTTTGATTGAGCAGTTCTGAAACACTCTTTCTGTAGAAACTGCAGATGGAGATTCGGAGGGCTAAGTGGCCTATAGTGGAAGAAAGAATATCTTCAAATAAAAACTACACAGAAGCATTCTGTGAAAATACTTTCTGTTCTTGCATTCAACGAAAAGAGTTGAAGCTTACTTTTTATTGAGCAGTTCTGATAACCTCTTTCAGTAGAAAATGCAAGTGGACATTCGGAGCGCTGAGGGGCCTATACTGGAATAAGGAACATCTTCAAATAAAAACTACACAGAAGCATTCTGCGAAACTTCTTTCTGTTCTGTGCATTCAACTGATGGAGTTGAAGCTTACTTTTGATTGAGCAGTTCTGAAACACACTTTCTGTAGAAACTGCAATGGACATTCAGAGAGCTAAGTTGCATATAGTGCAAAAAGTGGAATCTTCAATCAAAAACTACACAGAAGCATCCTGCGAAACTACTTTCTGTTCTGTGCCTTCAACTAATGGAATTGAACCTTAATTTGATGGAGCAGTTCTAAAATACTCTTTCTGTAGAAACTGCAAGTGGACAATCGGAGCACTAAGGGGCCTACAGTGCAAAAAGGAATATCTTCAAATGAAAACTACACAGAAGAATTCTGCGAAACTACTTTCTGTTCTGTTCATTGAACAAATAGAGCTGAACCTAACATTTGATAGAGGAGTTCTGAAACACTCTTTCTGTAGAAACTGCAAGTGGACATTCCAAGAGCTAAGGGGCCTATAGAGGAATTTGGAATATGTTCAAATAAGAACTACACAGAAGCATTCTGCGAAACTTCTTTCTGTTCTGTGCATTTCAACTCACAGAGTTGAACCTTACTTTTGATTGAGCAGTTCTGAAGCACTCTTTCTGTAGAAACAGCAAGTGGACATTCGGAGCGCTAAGGGGCCCACAGCGGAAAAAGGAATATCTTCAAATTAAAAGTACACAGAAGCATTCTGCGAAACTACATTCTGTTCTGTGCATTGAACTAACAGAGTTGAACCTGACTTTGTTAGAGCGCTTCTGATACACTCTTTCTGTAGAAACCGGAAGTGGACATTCCGAGACCTAAGGGGCCTATAAGGAAAATGGAATATGTTCAAATAAAAACTACACAGAAACATTCTGCTAAACTTCTTTCTGTTCTGTGCATTCAACTCAGAGGGTTGAACCTTACTTTTGATTGAGCAGTTCTGAAAAACTCTTTCCGTAGAAACTGCAAGTGGACATTCAGAGCGCTAAGGGGCCATAGTGGAAAAAGGAATATCTTCAAATAAAAAGTACACAGAAGCATTCTGCGAAACTTCTTTCTGTTCTGTGCATTCAAGCCACAGATTTGAACCTTACTTTTGATTGAGGAGTTCTGAAACACTCTTTCTGTAGAAACTGTAAATAGATATTCGGAACGCTAAGGGGCCTATAGTGGAAAAGGAATATCTTCAAATAAAAACTACAGAGAAGCATTCTGCGAAACTTCTTTCTGTTCTGTGCATTCAACTAACAAATTTGAAGGTTGCTTTTGATTGAGCAGTTCTGAAACACTCTTTCTGTAGAAACTGCAGTTGGAGATACGGAGGGCTAAGTGGCCTATAGTGGAAAAAGATATATCATCTAATAAAAACAACACAGAAGCATTCTGTGAAACTACATTCTGTTCTTTGCATTCAACTAACAGAGTTGAAGCTTACTTTTGACTGTGCAGTTCTGAAACACTCTTTCTGTAGAAATTGCAAGGAGACATTTGGAGCACTAGGGGCCTGTACTGGAAAAAGAATATTCTTCAAATTAAAAGTACACAGAAGAATTCTACGAAACTTCTTTCTGTTCTGTGCATTCAACTAACAGAGTTGAACCTTACTTTTGATTGAGCAGTTGTGAAACACTCTCAATCAAAAGTAGAAACTGTAACAAGACATTCCGAGCCCTAAGGGGCCTATGGTGGAAAAAGTAATATCTTCAAATAAAAACTACACAGAAGCATCCTGCGAAACTACTTTCTGTTCTGTGCATTCAACTAATGGAATTGAACCTTACTTTTGATGGAGCAGTTCTAAAATACTCTTTCTGTAGAAACAGCAAGTGGACATTCGGAGCGCTAAGGGGCCCACAGTGGAAAAAGGAATATCTTCAAATTAAAATTACACAGAAGCATTCTGCGAAACGACATTCTGTTCTGTGCATTGAACTAACAGAGTTGAACCTAACTTTGTTAGAGCGCTTCTGAAACACTCTTTCAGTAGAAACCAGAAGTGGACATTCCGAGACCTAAGGGGCCTATAAGGAAAATGGAATATGTTCAAATAAAAACTACACAGAAACATTCTGCTAAACTTCTTTCTGTTCTGTGCATTCAACTCAGAGGGTTGAACCTTACTTTTGATTGAGCAGTTCTGAAAAACTCTTTCTGTAGAAACTGCAAGTGGACATTCGGA
Organism: Symphalangus syndactylus; assembly: GCF_028878055.3. Taxonomy (NCBI): domain Eukaryota; kingdom Metazoa; phylum Chordata; class Mammalia; order Primates; family Hylobatidae; genus Symphalangus; species Symphalangus syndactylus. The sequence goes on from NC_072440.2 coordinate 51,902,288, forward strand.
GCGCTAAGGGGCCATAGTGGAAAAAGGAATATCTTCAAATAAAAAGTACACAGAAGCATTCTGCGAAACTTCTTTCTGTTCTGTGCATTCAACCCACAGATTTGAACCTTACTTTTGATTGAGGAGTTCTGAAACACTCTTTCCGTAGAAACTGTAAATAGATATTCGGAACGCTAAGGGGCCTATAGTGGAAAAGGAATATCTTCAAATAAAAACTACAGAGAAGCATTCTGCGAAACTTCTTTCTGTTCTGTGCATTCAACTAACAAATTTGAAGGTTGCTTTTGATTGAGCAGTTCTGAAACACTCTTTCTGTAGAAACTGCAGTTGGAGATACGGAGCGCCAGGAGGCCTATAGTGGAAAAAGATATATCATCTAATAAAAACAACACAGAAGCATTCTGTGAAACTACATTCTGTTCTTTGCATTCAACTAACAGAGTTGAAGCTTACTTTTGATTGTGCAGTTCTGAAACACTCTTTCTGTAGAAATTGCAAGGAGACATTTGGAGCACTAGGGGCCTGTACTGGAAAAAGAATATTCTTCAAATTAAAAGTACACAGAAGAATTCTACGAAACTTCTTTCTGTTCTGTGCATTCAACTAACAGAGTTGAACCTTACTTTTGATTGAGCGGTTGTGAAACACTCTCAATCAAAAGTAGAAACTGTAACAAGACATTCCGAGCCCTAAGGGGCCTATGGTGGTAAAAGTAATATCTTCAAATTAAAACTACACAGAAGCATTCTGCGAAACTCCTTTCTGTTCCGTGCATTCAACTAACGGAATTGAACCTTACTTTTGATGGAGCAGTTCTGAAACACTCTTTCTGTAGAAAGTGCAAGTGGACATTCGGAGCACTAAGGGGCCTACAGTGCAAAAAGGAATATCATCAAATGAAAACTACACAGAAGTATTCTGCGAAACTACTTTCTGTTCTGTTCATTGAACAAACATATTTGAACCTAACTGTTTATAGAGCAGTTCTGAAACACTCTTTCTGTAGAAACTGCAAGTGGACATTCCGAGAGCTAAGGGGCCTATAGAGGAAAATGGAATATGTTCAAATAAAAACTACACAGAAGCATTCTGCGAAACTTTTTTGTGTTCTGTGCATTCATATCACAGAGTTGAACCTTACTTTTGATTGAGGAGTTCTGAAACACTCTTTTTGTAGTAACTGCAAGTGGACATTCGGAGCGCTAAGGGGCCATAGTGGAAAAAGGAATATATTCAAATAAAAACTACACAGAATCATTCTGCGAAACTTCTTTCTGTTCTATGCATTCAACTCACAGGGTTGAACCTTACTTTTGATTGAGCAGTTCTGAAACACACTTTCTGTAGAAACTGCAAGTGGACATTCGGAGAGCTAATGGGCCTACAGTGGAAAAAGGAATAACTTCAAATAAAAACTACACCAAAGTATTCTGTGAAACTTCTTTCTGTTCTGTGCATTCAACTAACAGAGTTGAACTTTATTTTTGATTGAGGAGTTCTGAAACAATCTTTCTGTAGAAACTGCAGGTGGAGATTCAGAGCGCTAAGAGGCCTATAGTGGAAAAAGGTATATCTTCTAATAAAAACTACACAGAAGCATTCTGTGAAACTACTTTCTGTTCTTTGCATTCAACTAACAGAGTTGAGGCTTACTTTTGATTGAGCAGTTCTGAAACACTCTTTCTGTAGAAATTGCAAGTGGTCATTTGGAGCGCTAAGGGGCCTGTAGTGGAAAAAGGAACTTCTTCAAATAAAAAGTACACAGAAGCATTCTGCGAATCTTCTTTCTGTTCTGTGCATTCAACTAACAGAGTTGAACCTTAGTTTTGATTGAGCAGTTGTGAAACACTCTTTCTGTAGAAACTGTAACTAGACAATCGGAGCGCTAATTGGCCTATGGTGGAAAAAGTAATATCTTCAAATAAAAACTACACAGAATCATTTTGCGAAACTACTTTCTGTTCTGTGCATTCCACTAACGGAATTGAACCTTACTTTTGGTGGAGCAGTTCTGAAACACTCTTTCTGTAGAAACTGCAGGAGGAGATTCGGAGCGCTAAGACGACTATAGAGGAAAAATGAATATCTTCAAATAAAAACTACTCAGAAGCATTCCGTGAAACTTCTTTTTGTTCTTTGCATTGAACTAACAGAGTTTAAAATTACCTTTGATTGAGCAGTTCTGAAACACTCTTTCTGTAGAAACTACAAGTGGACATTCAGAGCGCTAAGGGGCCTAGAGTGGAAAAAGGAATATCTTCAAATAAAAACAACACAGAAGCATTCTGCGAGACTACCTTCTCTTCTGTGCATTCAACTAATAGGGTTGAACCTTACTTTTGATTGAGCAGTTGTGAAACACTTTCTGTAGAAACTGCAAGTGGACATTAGGAGCGCTAAGGGGCCTATAGTGGAAAAAGGAACATCTTCAAATAAGAACTACACAGAAACATTCTGCGAAACTACTTTCTGTTCTGTGCATTCAACTAATGGATTTGAAACTTACATTTGATTGAGCAGTTCTGAAACACACTTTCTGTAGAAACTGCAAGTGGACATTCGGAGCGCTAAGGGGCCTGTACAGGAAAAAGTAACATCTTCAAATAAAAATTACACAGAAGCATTCTGTTAAACTTCTTTCTGTTCTGTGCATTCAACTAACAGAATTCAATCTTACTTTCGATGGAGAAGTTCTGAAACACTCTTTCTGTAGAAAGTGCAGGTGGAGATTCGGAGCGCTAAGATGCCAATAGTGGAAAATAGAATATTTTCAAATAAAAACCACACGGAAGCGTTCAGTGAAACTTCTTTCTGTTCTTTGTCTTCAACTAACAGAGTTGAAGCTTACCTTTGATTGAGCAGTTCTGAAACACTCTTTCTGTACAAACTGTAACTAGACATTCGGAGCGCTTAGGGGTCTACAGCGGAAAAAGAAATATCTTCAAATAAAAACTACACAGAAGCATTTTGCGAAACTTCTTTCTGTTCTGTGCATTCAACTAACGGAGTTGAACTTTACTTTTGATTGAGCAGTTCTGAAACACTCTTTCTGTAGAAAGTGCAAGTGGACATTCGGAGCGCTAAGGGGCCTAGACTGTAAAAAGGAATATCTTCATATAAAAACTACACAGAAGCATTTTGTGAAACTACTTTCTTTTCTGTGCATTGAACTAACAGAGTTGAACCTAACTTTTGATAGAGCAGTTCTGAAACACTCTTTCTGCAGAAACTGAAAGTGAACATTCCGAGCGCTATGGGGCCTACTGTGGAAAAAGGAATAACTTCAAATAGAAAATACTCCGAAGTATTCTGTGAAACTTCTTTCTGTTCTGTGCATTCAACACACAGAGTTAAACCTTACTTTTGATGGAGCAGTTCTGAAACACTCTTTCTGTTGAAACTGCAGGTGGAGATTCGGAGCGCTAAGAGGCCTATATTGGAAAAAAAGAATATCTTCAAATAAAAACTACAGAGAAGCATTCTGTGAAACTACTTTCTCTTCTTTGCATTCAACTAACAAAGTTGAAGCTTAATTTGATTGAGCAGTTCTGAAACACTTTTTCTGTGGAAAATGCAAGTGGACATACTGAGCGCTAAGGGGCCTAAACTGGAAAAAGGGACATCTTCAAGTAAAAACTACACAGAAGCATTCTGCGAAACTTCTTTCTGTTCTGTGCATTCAACACACAGAGTTAAACTTAACTTTTGATTGAGCAGTTCTGAAACACTCCTTCTGTAGAAACTGTAGATGGAGTTTATGAGCCCTAATTGGCCTATACTGGAAAAAGGAATATCTTCAAATAAAAACTACACAGAAGCATTCTGTGAAATTAATTTCCATTCTTTGAATTCAACTAACAGTGTTGAAGCTTACTTTTGATTGAGCAGTTCTGCAACACACTATCTGGAGAAACTGGAAGTGGACATTCGGAGCGCTAAGGGGCCTAGAGTGGAAAAAGGAATAACCTCAAATAAAAACTACACAGAATCATTCTGCGAAACCCCTTTCTGTTCTGTGCATTCAATTCACACGATTGAACCTTACTTTGTTAGAGCAGTTCTGAAACACTCTTTCTGTAGAAACTGCAAGAGGACATTCCGAGTGCTAAGGGGCCTACAGTGGAAAAAGTAATAACTTCAAATAAAAACTACACCGAAGCATTCTGCGAAACTTCTTCCTCTTCTGTGCATTCAAGTAACAGGGTTGAACCGTACTTTGATTGAGCAGTTCTGAAACACTCTTTCTGTAGAAACTGCAGATGGAGATTCAGAGGGCTAAGTGGCCTATAGTGGAAAAAAGAATATCTTCAAATAAAAACTACACAGAAGCATTCTGTGAAAATACTTTCTGTTCTTTGCATTCAACGAAAAGAGTTGAAGCTTACTTTTTATTGAGCAGTTCTGATAACCTCTTTCAGTAGAAATTGCAAGTGGACATTCGGAGCGCTGAGGGGCCTATACTGGAATAAGGAACATCTTCAAATAAAAACTACACAGAAGCATTCTGCGAAACTTCTTTCTGTTCTGTGCATTCAACTGATGGAGTTGAAGCTTACTTTTGATTGAGCAGTTCTGAAACACACTTTCTGTAGAAACTGCAATGGACATTCAGAGAGCTAAGTTGCATATAGTGCAAAAAGTGGAATCTTCAATCAAAAACTACACAGAAGCATCCTGCGAAACTACTTTCTGTTCTGTGCCTTCAACTAATGGAATTGAACCTTAATTTGATGGAGCAGTTCTAAAATACTCTTTCTGTAGAAACTGCAAGTGGACAATCGGAGCACTAAGGGGCCTACAGTGCAAAAAGGAATATCTTCAAATGAAAACTACACAGAAGAATTCTGCGAAACTACTTTCTGTTCTGTTCATTGAACAAATAGAGCTGAACCTAACATTTGATAGAGGAGTTCTGAAACACTCTTTCTGTAGAAACTGCAAGTGGACATTCCAAGAGCTAAGGGGCCTATAGAGGAATTTGGAATATGTTCAAATAAGAACTACACAGAAGCATTCTGCGAAACTTCTTTCTGTTCTGTGCATTTCAACTCACAGAGTTGAACCTTACTTTTGATTGAGCAGTTCTGAAGCACTCTTTCTGTAGAAACAGCAAGTGGACATTCGGAGCGCTAAGGGGCCCACAGCGGAAAAAGGAATATCTTCAAATTAAAAGTACACAGAAGCATTCTGCGAAACTACATTCTGTTCTGTGCATTGAACTAACAGAGTTGAACCTGACTTTGTTAGAGCGCTTCTGATACACTCTTTCTGTAGAAACCGGAAGTGGACATTCCGAGACCTAAGGGGCCTAGAAGGAAAATGGAATATGTTCAAATAAAAACTACACAGAAACATTCTGCTAAACTTCTTTCTGTTCTGTGCATTCAACTCAGAGGGTTGAACCTTACTTTTGATTGAGCAGTTCTGAAAAACTCTTTCCGTAGAAACTGCAAGTGGACATTCAGAGCGCTAAGGGGCCATAGTGGAAAAAGGAATATCTTCAAATAAAAAGTACACAGAAGCATTCTGCGAAACTTCTTTCTGTTCTGTGCATTCAAGCCACAGATTTGAACCTTACTTTTGATTGAGGAGTTCTGAAACACTCTTTCTGTAGAAACTGTAAATAGATATTCGGAACGCTAAGGGGCCTATAGTGGAAAAGGAATATCTTCAAATAAAAACTACAGAGAAGCATTCTGCGAAACTTCTTTCTGTTCTGTGCATTCAACTAACAAATTTGAAGGTTGCTTTTGATTGAGCAGTTCTGAAACACTCTTTCTGTAGAAACTGCAGTTGGAGATACGGAGGGCTAAGTGGCCTATAGTGGAAAAAGATATATCATCTAATAAAAACAACACAGAAGCATTCTGTGAAACTACATTCTGTTCTTTGCATTCAACTAACAGAGTTGAAGCTTACTTTTGACTGTGCAGTTCTGAAACACTCTTTCTGTAGAAATTGCAAGGAGACATTTGGAGCACTAGGGGCCTGTACTGGAAAAAGAATATTCTTCAAATTAAAAGTACACAGAAGAATTCTACGAAACTTCTTTCTGTTCTGTGCATTCAACTAACAGAGTTGAACCTTACTTTTGATTGAGCAGTTGTGAAACACTCTCAATCAAAAGTAGAAACTGTAACAAGACATTCCGAGCCCTAAGGGGCCTATGGTGGAAAAAGTAATATCTTCAAATAAAAACTACACAGAAGCATCCTGCGAAACTACTTTCTGTTCTGTGCATTCAACTAATGGAATTGAACCTTACTTTTGATGGAGCAGTTCTAAAATACTCTTTCTGTAGAAACAGCAAGTGGACATTCGGAGCGCTAAGGGGCCCACAGTGGAAAAAGGAATATCTTCAAATTAAAATTACACAGAAGCATTCTGCGAAACGACATTCTGTTCTGTGCATTGAACTAACAGAGTTGAACCTAACTTTGTTAGAGCGCTTCTGAAACACTCTTTCAGTAGAAACCAGAAGTGGACATTCCGAGACCTAAGGGGCCTATAAGGAAAATGGAATATGTTCAAATAAAAACTACACAGAAACATTCTGCTAAACTTCTTTCTGTTCTGTGCATTCAACTCAGAGGGTTGAACCTTACTTTTGATTGAGCAGTTCTGAAAAACTCTTTCTGTAGAAACTGCAAGTGGACATTCGGAGCGCTAAGGGGCCATAGTGGAAAAAGGAATATCTTCAAATAAAAAGTACACAGAAGCATTCTGCGAAACTTCTTTCTGTTCTGTGCATTCAACCCACAGATTTGAACCTTACTTTTGATTGAGGAGTTCTGAAACACTCTTTCCGTAGAAACTGTAAATAGATATTCGGAACGCTAAGGGGCCTATAGTGGAAAAGGAATATCTTCAAATAAAAACTACAGAGAAGCATTCTGCGAAACTTCTTTCTGTTCTGTGCATTCAACTAACAAATTTGAAGGTTGCTTTTGATTGAGCAGTTCTGAAACACTCTTTCTGTAGAAACTGCAGTTGGAGATACGGAGCGCCAGGAGGCCTATAGTGGAAAAAGATATATCATCTAATAAAAACAACACAGAAGCATTCTGTGAAACTACATTCTGTTCTTTGCATTCAACTAACAGAGTTGAAGCTTACTTTTGATTGTGCAGTTCTGAAACACTCTTTCTGTAGAAATTGCAAGGAGACATTTGGAGCACTAGGGGCCTGTACTGGAAAAAGAATATTCTTCAAATTAAAAGTACACAGAAGAATTCTACGAAACTTCTTTCTGTTCTGTGCATTCAACTAACAGAGTTGAACCTTACTTTTGATTGAGCGGTTGTGAAACACTCTCAATCAAAAGTAGAAACTGTAACAAGACATTCCGAGCCCTAAGGGGCCTATGGTGGTAAAAGTAATATCTTCAAATTAAAACTACACAGAAGCATTCTGCGAAACTCCTTTCTGTTCCGTGCATTCAACTAACGGAATTGAACCTTACTTTTGATGGAGCAGTTCTGAAACACTCTTTCTGTAGAAAGTGCAAGTGGACATTCGGAGCACTAAGGGGCCTACAGTGCAAAAAGGAATATCATCAAATGAAAACTACACAGAAGTATTCTGCGAAACTACTTTCTGTTCTGTTCATTGAACAAACATATTTGAACCTAACTGTTTATAGAGCAGTTCTGAAACACTCTTTCTGTAGAAACTGCAAGTGGACATTCCGAGAGCTAAGGGGCCTATAGAGGAAAATGGAATATGTTCAAATAAAAACTACACAGAAGCATTCTGCGAAACTTTTTTGTGTTCTGTGCATTCATATCACAGAGTTGAACCTTACTTTTGATTGAGGAGTTCTGAAACACTCTTTTTGTAGTAACTGCAAGTGGACATTCGGAGCGCTAAGGGGCCATAGTGGAAAAAGGAATATATTCAAATAAAAACTACACAGAATCATTCTGCGAAACTTCTTTCTGTTCTATGCATTCAACTCACAGGGTTGAACCTTACTTTTGATTGAGCAGTTCTGAAACACACTTTCTGTAGAAACTGCAAGTGGACATTCGGAGAGCTAATGGGCCTACAGTGGAAAAAGGAATAACTTCAAATAAAAACTACACCAAAGTATTCTGTGAAACTTCTTTCTGTTCTGTGCATTCAACTAACAGAGTTGAACTTTATTTTTGATTGAGGAGTTCTGAAACAATCTTTCTGTAGAAACTGCAGGTGGAGATTCAGAGCGCTAAGAGGCCTATAGTGGAAAAAGGTATATCTTCTAATAAAAACTACACAGAAGCATTCTGTGAAACTACTTTCTGTTCTTTGCATTCAACTAACAGAGTTGAGGCTTACTTTTGATTGAGCAGTTCTGAAACACTCTTTCTGTAGAAATTGCAAGTGGTCATTTGGAGCGCTAAGGGGCCTGTAGTGGAAAAAGGAACTTCTTCAAATAAAAAGTACACAGAAGCATTCTGCGAATCTTCTTTCTGTTCTGTGCATTCAACTAACAGAGTTGAACCTTAGTTTTGATTGAGCAGTTGTGAAACACTCTTTCTGTAGAAACTGTAACTAGACAATCGGAGCGCTAATTGGCCTATGGTGGAAAAAGTAATATCTTCAAATAAAAACTACACAGAATCATTTTGCGAAACTACTTTCTGTTCTGTGCATTCCACTAACGGAATTGAACCTTACTTTTGGTGGAGCAGTTCTGAAACACTCTTTCTGTAGAAACTGCAGGAGGAGATTCGGAGCGCTAAGACGACTATAGAGGAAAAATGAATATCTTCAAATAAAAACTACTCAGAAGCATTCCGTGAAACTTCTTTTTGTTCTTTGCATTGAACTAACAGAGTTTAAAATTACCTTTGATTGAGCAGTTCTGAAACACTCTTTCTGTAGAAACTACAAGTGGACATTCAGAGCGCTAAGGGGCCTAGAGTGGAAAAAGGAATATCTTCAAATAAAAACAACACAGAAGCATTCTGCGAGACTACCTTCTCTTCTGTGCATTCAACTAATAGGGTTGAACCTTACTTTTGATTGAGCAGTTGTGAAACACTTTCTGTAGAAACTGCAAGTGGACATTAGGAGCGCTAAGGGGCCTATAGTGGAAAAAGGAACATCTTCAAATAAGAACTACACAGAAACATTCTGCGAAACTACTTTCTGTTCTGTGCATTCAACTAATGGATTTGAAACTTACATTTGATTGAGCAGTTCTGAAACACACTTTCTGTAGAAACTGCAAGTGGACATTCGGAGCGCTAAGGGGCCTGTACAGGAAAAAGTAACATCTTCAAATAAAAATTACACAGAAGCATTCTGTTAAACTTCTTTCTGTTCTGTGCATTCAACTAACAGAATTCAATCTTACTTTCGATGGAGCAGTTCTGAAACACTCTTTCTGTAGAAAGTGCAGGTGGAGATTCGGAGCGCTAAGATGCCAATAGTGGAAAATAGAATATTTTCAAATAAAAACCACACGGAAGCGTTCAGTGAAACTTCTTTCTGTTCTTTGTCTTCAACTAACAGAGTTGAAGCTTACCTTTGATTGAGCAGTTCTGAAACACTCTTTCTGTACAAACTGTAACTAGACATTCGGAGCGCTTAGGGGTCTACAGCGGAAAAAGAAATATCTTCAAATAAAAACTACACAGAAGCATTTTGCGAAACTTCTTTCTGTTCTGTGCATTCAACTAACGGAGTTGAACTTTACTTTTGATTGAGCAGTTCTGAAACACTCTTTCTGTAGAAAGTGCAAGTGGACATTCGGAGCGCTAAGGGGCCTAGACTGTAAAAAGGAATATCTTCATATAAAAACTACACAGAAGCATTTTGTGAAACTACTTTCTTTTCTGTGCATTGAACTAACAGAGTTGAACCTAACTTTTGATAGAGCAGTTCTGAAACACTCTTTCTGCAGAAACTGAAAGTGAACATTCCGAGCGCTATGGGGCCTACTGTGGAAAAAGGAATAACTTCAAATAGAAAATACTCCGAAGTATTCTGTGAAACTTCTTTCTGTTCTGTGCATTCAACACACAGAGTTAAACCTTACTTTTGATGGAGCAGTTCTGAAACACTCTTTCTGTTGAAACTGCAGGTGGAGATTCGGAGCGCTAAGAGGCCTATATTGGAAAAAAAGAATATCTTCAAATAAAAACTACAGAGAAGCATTCTGTGAAACTACTTTCTCTTCTTTGCATTCAACTAACAAAGTTGAAGCTTAATTTGATTGAGCAGTTCTGAAACACTTTTTCTGTGGAAAATGCAAGTGGACATTCTGAGCGCTAAGGGGCCTAAACTGGAAAAAGGGACATCTTCAAGTAAAAACTACACAGAAGCATTCTGCGAAACTTCTTTCTGTTCTGTGCATTCAACACACAGAGTTAAACTTAACTTTTGATTGAGCAGTTCTGAAACACTCCTTCTGTAGAAACTGTAGATGGAGTTTATGAGCCCTAATTGGCCTATACTGGAAAAAGGAATATCTTCAAATAAAAACTACACAGAAGCATTCTGTGAAATTAATTTCCATTCTTTGAATTCAACTAACAGTGTTGAAGCTTACTTTTGATTGAGCAGTTCTGCAACACACTATCTGGAGAAACTGGAAGTGGACATTCGGAGCGCTAAGGGGCCTAGAGTGGAAAAAGGAATAACCTCAAATAAAAACTACACAGAATCATTCTGCGAAACCCCTTTCTGTTCTGTGCATTCAATTCACACGATTGAACCTTACTTTGTTAGAGCAGTTCTGAAACACTCTTTCTGTAGAAACTGCAAGAGGACATTCCGAGTGCTAAGGGGCCTACAGTGGAAAAAGTAATAACTTCAAATAAAAACTACACCGAAGCATTCTGCGAAACTTCTTCCTCTTCTGTGCATTCAAGTAACAGGGTTGAACCGTACTTTGATTGAGCAGTTCTGAAACACTCTTTCTGTAGAAACTGCAGATGGAGATTCAGAGGGCTAAGTGGCCTATAGTGGAAAAAAGAATATCTTCAAATAAAAACTACACAGAAGCATTCTGTGAAAATACTTTCTGTTCTTTGCATTCAACGAAAAGAGTTGAAGCTTACTTTTTATTGAGCAGTTCTGATAACCTCTTTCAGTAGAAATTGCAAGTGGACATTCGGAGCGCTGAGGGGCCTATACTGGAATAAGGAACATCTTCAAATAAAAACTACACAGAAGCATTCTGCGAAACTTCTTTCTGTTCTGTGCATTCAACTGATGGAGTTGAAGCTTACTTTTGATTGAGCAGTTCTGAAACACACTTTCTGTAGAAACTGCAATGGACATTCAGAGAGCTAAGTTGCATATAGTGCAAAAAGTGGAATCTTCAATCAAAAACTACACAGAAGCATCCTGCGAAACTACTTTCTGTTCTGTGCCTTCAACTAATGGAATTGAACCTTAATTTGATGGAGCAGTTCTAAAATACTCTTTCTGTAGAAACTGCAAGTGGACAATCGGAGCACTAAGGGGCCTACAGTGCAAAAAGGAATATCTTCAAATGAAAACTACACAGAAGAATTCTGCGAAACTACTTTCTGTTCTGTTCATTGAACAAATAGAGCTGAACCTAACATTTGATAGAGGAGTTCTGAAACACTCTTTCTGTAGAAACTGCAAGTGGACATTCCAAGAGCTAAGGGGCCTATAGAGGAATTTGGAATATGTTCAAATAAGAACTACACAGAAGCATTCTGCGAAACTTCTTTCTGTTCTGTGCATTTCAACTCACAGAGTTGAACCTTACTTTTGATTGAGCAGTTCTGAAGCACTCTTTCTGTAGAAACAGCAAGTGGACATTCGGAGCGCTAAGGGGCCCACAGCGGAAAAAGGAATATCTTCAAATTAAAAGTACACAGAAGCATTCTGCGAAACTACATTCTGTTCTGTGCATTGAACTAACAGAGTTGAACCTGACTTTGTTAGAGCGCTTCTGATACACTCTTTCTGTAGAAACCGGAAGTGGACATTCCGAGACCTAAGGGGCCTATAAGGAAAATGGAATATGTTCAAATAAAAACTACACAGAAACATTCTGCTAAACTTCTTTCTGTTCTGTGCATTCAACTCAGAGGGTTGAACCTTACTTTTGATTGAGCAGTTCTGAAAAACTCTTTCCGTAGAAACTGCAAGTGGACATTCAGAGCGCTAAGGGGCCATAGTGGAAAAAGGAATATCTTCAAATAAAAAGTACACAGAAGCATTCTGCGAAACTTCTTTCTGTTCTGTGCATTCAAGCCACAGATTTGAACCTTACTTTTGATTGAGGAGTTCTGAAACACTCTTTCTGTAGAAACTGTAAATAGATATTCGGAACGCTAAGGGGCCTATAGTGGAAAAGGAATATCTTCAAATAAAAACTACAGAGAAGCATTCTGCGAAACTTCTTTCTGTTCTGTGCATTCAACTAACAAATTTGAAGGTTGCTTTTGATTGAGCAGTTCTGAAACACTCTTTCTGTAGAAACTGCAGTTGGAGATACGGAGGGCTAAGTGGCCTATAGTGGAAAAAGATATATCATCTAATAAAAACAACACAGAAGCATTCTGTGAAACTACATTCTGTTCTTTGCATTCAACTAACAGAGTTGAAGCTTACTTTTGACTGTGCAGTTCTGAAACACTCTTTCTGTAGAAATTGCAAGGAGACATTTGGAGCACTAGGGGCCTGTACTGGAAAAAGAATATTCTTCAAATTAAAAGTACACAGAAGAATTCTACGAAACTTCTTTCTGTTCTGTGCATTCAACTAACAGAGTTGAACCTTACTTTTGATTGAGCAGTTGTGAAACACTCTCAATCAAAAGTAGAAACTGTAACAAGACATTCCGAGCCCTAAGGGGCCTATGGTGGAAAAAGTAATATCTTCAAATAAAAACTACACAGAAGCATCCTGCGAAACTACTTTCTGTTCTGTGCATTCAACTAATGGAATTGAACCTTACTTTTGATGGAGCAGTTCTAAAATACTCTTTCTGTAGAAACAGCAAGTGGACATTCGGAGCGCTAAGGGGCCCACAGTGGAAAAAGGAATATCTTCAAATTAAAATTACACAGAAGCATTCTGCGAAACGACATTCTGTTCTGTGCATTGAACTAACAGAGTTGAACCTAACTTTGTTAGAGCGCTTCTGAAACACTCTTTCAGTAGAAACCAGAAGTGGACATTCCGAGACCTAAGGGGCCTATAAGGAAAATGGAATATGTTCAAATAAAAACTACACAGAAACATTCTGCTAAACTTCTTTCTGTTCTGTGCATTCAACTCAGAGGGTTGAACCTTACTTTTGATTGAGCAGTTCTGAAAAACTCTTTCTGTAGAAACTGCAAGTGGACATTCGGAGCGCTAAGGGGCCATAGTGGAAAAAGGAATATCTTCAAATAAAAAGTACACAGAAGCATTCTGCGAAACTTCTTTCTGTTCTGTGCATTCAACCCACAGATTTGAACCTTACTTTTGATTGAGGAGTTCTGAAACACTCTTTCCGTAGAAACTGTAAATAGATATTCGGAACGCTAAGGGGCCTATAGTGGAAAAGGAATATCTTCAAATAAAAACTACAGAGAAGCATTCTGCGAAACTTCTTTCTGTTCTGTGCATTCAACTAACAAATTTGAAGGTTGCTTTTGATTGAGCAGTTCTGAAACACTCTTTCTGTAGAAACTGCAGTTGGAGATACGGAGCGCCAGGAGGCCTATAGTGGAAAAAGATATATCATCTAATAAAAACAACACAGAAGCATTCTGTGAAACTACATTCTGTTCTTTGCATTCAACTAACAGAGTTGAAGCTTACTTTTGATTGTGCAGTTCTGAAACACTCTTTCTGTAGAAATTGCAAGGAGACATTTGGAGCACTAGGGGCCTGTACTGGAAAAAGAATATTCTTCAAATTAAAAGTACACAGAAGAATTCTACGAAACTTCTTTCTGTTCTGTGCATTCAACTAACAGAGTTGAACCTTACTTTTGATTGAGCGGTTGTGAAACACTCTCAATCAAAAGTAGAAACTGTAACAAGACATTCCGAGCCCTAAGGGGCCTATGGTGGTAAAAGTAATATCTTCAAATTAAAACTACACAGAAGCATTCTGCGAAACTCCTTTCTGTTCCGTGCATTCAACTAACGGAATTGAACCTTACTTTTGATGGAGCAGTTCTGAAACACTCTTTCTGTAGAAAGTGCAAGTGGACATTCGGAGCACTAAGGGGCCTACAGTGCAAAAAGGAATATCATCAAATGAAAACTACACAGAAGTATTCTGCGAAACTACTTTCTGTTCTGTTCATTGAACAAACATATTTGAACCTAACTGTTTATAGAGCAGTTCTGAAACACTCTTTCTGTAGAAACTGCAAGTGGACATTCCGAGAGCTAAGGGGCCTATAGAGGAAAATGGAATATGTTCAAATAAAAACTACACAGAAGCATTCTGCGAAACTTTTTTGTGTTCTGTGCATTCATATCACAGAGTTGAACCTTACTTTTGATTGAGGAGTTCTGAAACACTCTTTTTGTAGTAACTGCAAGTGGACATTCGGAGCGCTAAGGGGCCATAGTGGAAAAAGGAATATATTCAAATAAAAACTACACAGAATCATTCTGCGAAACTTCTTTCTGTTCTATGCATTCAACTCACAGGGTTGAACCTTACTTTTGATTGAGCAGTTCTGAAACACACTTTCTGTAGAAACTGCAAGTGGACATTCGGAGAGCTAATGGGCCTACAGTGGAAAAAGGAATAACTTCAAATAAAAACTACACCAAAGTATTCTGTGAAACTTCTTTCTGTTCTGTGCATTCAACTAACAGAGTTGAACTTTATTTTTGATTGAGGAGTTCTGAAACAATCTTTCTGTAGAAACTGCAGGTGGAGATTCAGAGCGCTAAGAGGCCTATAGTGGAAAAAGGTATATCTTCTAATAAAAACTACACAGAAGCATTCTGTGAAACTACTTTCTGTTCTTTGCATTCAACTAACAGAGTTGAGGCTTACTTTTGATTGAGCAGTTCTGAAACACTCTTTCTGTAGAAATTGCAAGTGGTCATTTGGAGCGCTAAGGGGCCTGTAGTGGAAAAAGGAACTTCTTCAAATAAAAAGTACACAGAAGCATTCTGCGAATCTTCTTTCTGTTCTGTGCATTCAACTAACAGAGTTGAACCTTAGTTTTGATTGAGCAGTTGTGAAACACTCTTTCTGTAGAAACTGTAACTAGACAATCGGAGCGCTAATTGGCCTATGGTGGAAAAAGTAATATCTTCAAATAAAAACTACACAGAATCATTTTGCGAAACTACTTTCTGTTCTGTGCATTCCACTAACGGAATTGAACCTTACTTTTGGTGGAGCAGTTCTGAAACACTCTTTCTGTAGAAACTGCAGGAGGAGATTCGGAGCGCTAAGACGACTATAGAGGAAAAATGAATATCTTCAAATAAAAACTACTCAGAAGCATTCCGTGAAACTTCTTTTTGTTCTTTGCATTGAACTAACAGAGTTTAAAATTACCTTTGATTGAGCAGTTCTGAAACACTCTTTCTGTAGAAACTACAAGTGGACATTCAGAGCGCTAAGGGGCCTAGAGTGGAAAAAGGAATATCTTCAAATAAAAACAACACAGAAGCATTCTGCGAGACTACCTTCTCTTCTGTGCATTCAACTAATAGGGTTGAACCTTACTTTTGATTGAGCAGTTGTGAAACACTTTCTGTAGAAACTGCAAGTGGACATTAGGAGCGCTAAGGGGCCTATAGTGGAAAAAGGAACATCTTCAAATAAGAACTACACAGAAACATTCTGCGAAACTACTTTCTGTTCTGTGCATTCAACTAATGGATTTGAAACTTACATTTGATTGAGCAGTTCTGAAACACACTTTCTGTAGAAACTGCAAGTGGACATTCGGAGCGCTAAGGGGCCTGTACAGGAAAAAGTAACATCTTCAAATAAAAATTACACAGAAGCATTCTGTTAAACTTCTTTCTGTTCTGTGCATTCAACTAACAGAATTCAATCTTACTTTCGATGGAGCAGTTCTGAAACACTCTTTCTGTAGAAAGTGCAGGTGGAGATTCGGAGCGCTAAGATGCCAATAGTGGAAAATAGAATATTTTCAAATAAAAACCACACGGAAGCATTCAGTGAAACTTCTTTCTGTTCTTTGTCTTCAACTAACAGAGTTGAAGCTTACCTTTGATTGAGCAGTTCTGAAACACTCTTTCTGTACAAACTGTAACTAGACATTCGGAGCGCTTAGGGGTCTACAGCGGAAAAAGAAATATCTTCAAATAAAAACTACACAGAAGCATTTTGCGAAACTTCTTTCTGTTCTGTGCATTCAACTAACGGAGTTGAACTTTACTTTTGATTGAGCAGTTCTGAAACACTCTTTCTGTAGAAAGTGCAAGTGGACATTCGGAGCGCTAAGGGGCCTAGACTGTAAAAAGGAATATCTTCATATAAAAACTACACAGAAGCATTTTGTGAAACTACTTTCTTTTCTGTGCATTGAACTAACAGAGTTGAACCTAACTTTTGATAGAGCAGTTCTGAAACACTCTTTCTGCAGAAACTGAAAGTGAACATTCCGAGCGCTATGGGGCCTACTGTGGAAAAAGGAATAACTTCAAATAGAAAATACTCCGAAGTATTCTGTGAAACTACTTTCTGTTCTGTGCATTCAACACACAGAGTTAAACCTTACTTTTGATGGAGCAGTTCTGAAACACTCTTTCTGTTGAAACTGCAGGTGGAGATTCGGAGCGCTAAGAGGCCTATATTGGAAAAAAAGAATATCTTCAAATAAAAACTACAGAGAAGCATTCTGTGAAACTACTTTCTCTTCTTTGCATTCAACTAACAAAGTTGAAGCTTAATTTGATTGAGCAGTTCTGAAACACTTTTTCTGTGGAAAATGCAAGTGGACATTCTGAGCGCTAAGGGGCCTAAACTGGAAAAAGGGACATCTTCAAGTAAAAACTACACAGAAGCATTCTGCGAAACTTCTTTCTGTTCTGTGCATTCAACACACAGAGTTAAACTTAACTTTTGATTGAGCAGTTCTGAAACACTCCTTCTGTAGAAACTGTAGATGGAGTTTATGAGCCCTAATTGGCCTATACTGGAAAAAGGAATATCTTCAAATAAAAACTACACAGAAGCATTCTGTGAAATTAATTTCCATTCTTTGAATTCAACTAACAGTGTTGAAGCTTACTTTTGATTGAGCAGTTCTGCAACACACTATCTGGAGAAAATGGAAGTGGACATTCGGAGCGCTAAGGGGCCTAGAGTGGAAAAAGGAATAACCTCAAATAAAAACTACACAGAATCATTCTGCGAAACCCCTTTCTGTTCTGTGCATTCAATTCACACGATTGAACCTTACTTTGTTAGAGCAGTTCTGAAACACTCTTTCTGTAGAAACTGCAAGAGGACATTCCGAGTGCTAAGGGGCCTACAGTGGAAAAAGTAATAACTTCAAATAAAAACTACACCGAAGCATTCTGCGAAACTTCTTCCTCTTCTGTGCATTCAAGTAACAGAGTTGAACCGTACTTTGATTGAGCAGTTCTGAAACACTCTTTCTGTAGAAACTGCAGATGGAGATTCGGAGGGCTAAGTGGCCTATAGTGGAAGAAAGAATATCTTCAAATAAAAACTACACAGAAGCATTCTGTGAAAATACTTTCTGTTCTTGCATTCAACGAAAAGAGTTGAAGCTTACTTTTTATTGAGCAGTTCTGATAACCTCTTTCAGTAGAAAATGCAAGTGGACATTCGGAGCGCTGAGGGGCCTATACTGGAATAAGGAACATCTTCAAATAAAAACTACACAGAAGCATTCTGCGAAACTTCTTTCTGTTCTGTGCATTCAACTGATGGAGTTGAAGCTTACTTTTGATTGAGCAGTTCTGAAACACACTTTCTGTAGAAACTGCAATGGACATTCAGAGAGCTAAGTTGCATATAGTGCAAAAAGTGGAATCTTCAATCAAAAACTACACAGAAGCATCCTGCGAAACTACTTTCTGTTCTGTGCCTTCAACTAATGGAATTGAACCTTAATTTGATGGAGCAGTTCTAAAATACTCTTTCTGTAGAAACTGCAAGTGGACAATCGGAGCACTAAGGGGCCTACAGTGCAAAAAGGAATATCTTCAAATGAAAACTACACAGAAGAATTCTGCGAAACTACTTTCTGTTCTGTTCATTGAACAAATAGAGCTGAACCTAACATTTGATAGAGGAGTTCTGAAACACTCTTTCTGTAGAAACTGCAAGTGGACATTCCAAGAGCTAAGGGGCCTATAGAGGAATTTGGAATATGTTCAAATAAGAACTACACAGAAGCATTCTGCGAAACTTCTTTCTGTTCTGTGCATTTCAACTCACAGAGTTGAACCTTACTTTTGATTGAGCAGTTCTGAAGCACTCTTTCTGTAGAAACAGCAAGTGGACATTCGGAGCGCTAAGGGGCCCACAGCGGAAAAAGGAATATCTTCAAATTAAAAGTACACAGAAGCATTCTGCGAAACTACATTCTGTTCTGTGCATTGAACTAACAGAGTTGAACCTGACTTTGTTAGAGCGCTTCTGATACACTCTTTCTGTAGAAACCGGAAGTGGACATTCCGAGACCTAAGGGGCCTATAAGGAAAATGGAATATGTTCAAATAAAAACTACACAGAAACATTCTGCTAAACTTCTTTCTGTTCTGTGCATTCAACTCAGAGGGTTGAACCTTACTTTTGATTGAGCAGTTCTGAAAAAGTCTTTCCGTAGAAACTGCAAGTGGACATTCAGAGCGCTAAGGGGCCATAGTGGAAAAAGGAATATCTTCAAATAAAAAGTACACAGAAGCATTCTGCGAAACTTCTTTCTGTTCTGTGCATTCAAGCCACAGATTTGAACCTTACTTTTGATTGAGGAGTTCTGAAACACTCTTTCTGTAGAAACTGTAAATAGATATTCGGAACGCTAAGGGGCCTATAGTGGAAAAGGAATATCTTCAAATAAAAACTACAGAGAAGCATTCTGCGAAACTTCTTTCTGTTCTGTGCATTCAACTAACAAATTTGAAGGTTGCTTTTGATTGAGCAGTTCTGAAACACTCTTTCTGTAGAAACTGCAGTTGGAGATACGGAGGGCTAAGTGGCCTATAGTGGAAAAAGATATATCATCTAATAAAAACAACACAGAAGCATTCTGTGAAACTACATTCTGTTCTTTGCATTCAACTAACAGAGTTGAAGCTTACTTTTGACTGTGCAGTTCTGAAACACTCTTTCTGTAGAAATTGCAAGGAGACATTTGGAGCACTAGGGGCCTGTACTGGAAAAAGAATATTCTTCAAATTAAAAGTACACAGAAGAATTCTACGAAACTTCTTTCTGTTCTGTGCATTCAACTAACAGAGTTGAACCTTACTTTTGATTGAGCAGTTGTGAAACACTCTCAATCAAAAGTAGAAACTGTAACAAGACATTCCGAGCCCTAAGGGGCCTATGGTGGAAAAAGTAATATCTTCAAATAAAAACTACACAGAAGCATCCTGCGAAACTACTTTCTGTTCTGTGCATTCAACTAATGGAATTGAACCTTACTTTTGATGGAGCAGTTCTAAAATACTCTTTCTGTAGAAACAGCAAGTGGACATTCGGAGCGCTAAGGGGCCCACAGTGGAAAAAGGAATATCTTCAAATTAAAATTACACAGAAGCATTCTGCGAAACGACATTCTGTTCTGTGCATTGAACTAACAGAGTTGAACCTAACTTTGTTAGAGCGCTTCTGAAACACTCTTTCAGTAGAAACCAGAAGTGGACATTCCGAGACCTAAGGGGCCTATAAGGAAAATGGAATATGTTCAAATAAAAACTACACAGAAACATTCTGCTAAACTTCTTTCTGTTCTGTGCATTCAACTCAGAGGGTTGAACCTTACTTTTGATTGAGCAGTTCTGAAAAACTCTTTCTGTAGAAACTGCAAGTGGACATTCGGAGCGCTAAGGGGCCATAGTGGAAAAAGGAATATCTTCAAATAAAAAGTACACAGAAGCATTCTGCGAAACTTCTTTCTGTTCTGTGCATTCAACCCACAGATTTGAACCTTACTTTTGATTGAGGAGTTCTGAAACACTCTTTCCGTAGAAACTGTAAATAGATATTCGGAACGCTAAGGGGCCTATAGTGGAAAAGGAATATCTTCAAATAAAAACTACAGAGAAGCATTCTGCGAAACTTCTTTCTGTTCTGTGCATTCAACTAACAAATTTGAAGGTTGCTTTTGATTGAGCAGTTCTGAAACACTCTTTCTGTAGAAACTGCAGTTGGAGATACGGAGCGCCAGGAGGCCTATAGTGGAAAAAGATATATCATCTAATAAAAACAACACAGAAGCATTCTGTGAAACTACATTCTGTTCTTTGCATTCAACTAACAGAGTTGAAGCTTACTTTTGATTGTGCAGTTCTGAAACACTCTTTCTGTAGAAATTGCAAGGAGACATTTGGAGCACTAGGGGCCTGTACTGGAAAAAGAATATTCTTCAAATTAAAAGTACACAGAAGAATTCTACGAAACTTCTTTCTGTTCTGTGCATTCAACTAACAGAGTTGAACCTTACTTTTGATTGAGCGGTTGTGAAACACTCTCAATCAAAAGTAGAAACTGTAACAAGACATTCCGAGCCCTAAGGGGCCTATGGTGGTAAAAGTAATATCTTCAAATTAAAACTACACAGAAGCATTCTGCGAAACTCCTTTCTGTTCCGTGCATTCAACTAACGGAATTGAACCTTACTTTTGATGGAGCAGTTCTGAAACACTCTTTCTGTAGAAAGTGCAAGTGGACATTCGGAGCACTAAGGGGCCTACAGTGCAAAAAGGAATATCATCAAATGAAAACTACACAGAAGTATTCTGCGAAACTACTTTCTGTTCTGTTCATTGAACAAACATATTTGAACCTAACTGTTTATAGAGCAGTTCTGAAACACTCTTTCTGTAGAAACTGCAAGTGGACATTCCGAGAGCTAAGGGGCCTATAGAGGAAAATGGAATATGTTCAAATAAAAACTACACAGAAGCATTCTGCGAAACTTTTTTGTGTTCTGTGCATTCATATCACAGAGTTGAACCTTACTTTTGATTGAGGAGTTCTGAAACACTCTTTTTGTAGTAACTGCAAGTGGACATTCGGAGCGCTAAGGGGCCATAGTGGAAAAAGGAATATATTCAAATAAAAACTACACAGAATCATTCTGCGAAACTTCTTTCTGTTCTATGCATTCAACTCACAGGGTTGAACCTTACTTTTGATTGAGCAGTTCTGAAACACACTTTCTGTAGAAACTGCAAGTGGACATTCGGAGAGCTAATGGGCCTACAGTGGAAAAAGGAATAACTTCAAATAAAAACTACACCAAAGTATTCTGTGAAACTTCTTTCTGTTCTGTGCATTCAACTAACAGAGTTGAACTTTATTTTTGATTGAGGAGTTCTGAAACAATCTTTCTGTAGAAACTGCAGGTGGAGATTCAGAGCGCTAAGAGGCCTATAGTGGAAAAAGGTATATCTTCTAATAAAAACTACACAGAAGCATTCTGTGAAACTACTTTCTGTTCTTTGCATTCAACTAACAGAGTTGAGGCTTACTTTTGATTGAGCAGTTCTGAAACACTCTTTCTGTAGAAATTGCAAGTGGTCATTTGGAGCGCTAAGGGGCCTGTAGTGGAAAAAGGAACTTCTTCAAATAAAAAGTACACAGAAGCATTCTGCGAATCTTCTTTCTGTTCTGTGCATTCAACTAACAGAGTTGAACCTTAGTTTTGATTGAGCAGTTGTGAAACACTCTTTCTGTAGAAACTGTAACTAGACAATCGGAGCGCTAATTGGCCTATGGTGGAAAAAGTAATATCTTCAAATAAAAACTACACAGAATCATTTTGCGAAACTACTTTCTGTTCTGTGCATTCCACTAACGGAATTGAACCTTACTTTTGGTGGAGCAGTTCTGAAACACTCTTTCTGTAGAAACTGCAGGAGGAGATTCGGAGCGCTAAGACGACTATAGAGGAAAAATGAATATCTTCAAATAAAAACTACTCAGAAGCATTCCGTGAAACTTCTTTTTGTTCTTTGCATTGAACTAACAGAGTTTAAAATTACCTTTGATTGAGCAGTTCTGAAACACTCTTTCTGTAGAAACTACAAGTGGACATTCAGAGCGCTAAGGGGCCTAGAGTGGAAAAAGGAATATCTTCAAATAAAAACAACACAGAAGCATTCTGCGAGACTACCTTCTCTTCTGTGCATTCAACTAATAGGGTTGAACCTTACTTTTGATTGAGCAGTTGTGAAACACTTTCTGTAGAAACTGCAAGTGGACATTAGGAGCGCTAAGGGGCCTATAGTGGAAAAAGGAACATCTTCAAATAAGAACTACACAGAAACATTCTGCGAAACTACTTTCTGTTCTGTGCATTCAACTAATGGATTTGAAACTTACATTTGATTGAGCAGTTCTGAAACACACTTTCTGTAGAAACTGCAAGTGGACATTCGGAGCGCTAAGGGGCCTGTACAGGAAAAAGTAACATCTTCAAATAAAAATTACACAGAAGCATTCTGTTAAACTTCTTTCTGTTCTGTGCATTCAACTAACAGAATTCAATCTTACTTTCGATGGAGCAGTTCTGAAACACTCTTTCTGTAGAAAGTGCAGGTGGAGATTCGGAGCGCTAAGATGCCAATAGTGGAAAATAGAATATTTTCAAATAAAAACCACACGGAAGCATTCAGTGAAACTTCTTTCTGTTCTTTGTCTTCAACTAACAGAGTTGAAGCTTACCTTTGATTGAGCAGTTCTGAAACACTCTTTCTGTACAAACTGTAACTAGACATTCGGAGCGCTTAGGGGTCTACAGCGGAAAAAGAAATATCTTCAAATAAAAACTACACAGAAGCATTTTGCGAAACTTCTTTCTGTTCTGTGCATTCAACTAACGGAGTTGAACTTTACTTTTGATTGAGCAGTTCTGAAACACTCTTTCTGTAGAAAGTGCAAGTGGACATTCGGAGCGCTAAGGGGCCTAGACTGTAAAAAGGAATATCTTCATATAAAAACTACACAGAAGCATTTTGTGAAACTACTTTCTTTTCTGTGCATTGAACTAACAGAGTTGAACCTAACTTTTGATAGAGCAGTTCTGAAACACTCTTTCTGCAGAAACTGAAAGTGAACATTCCGAGCGCTATGGGGCCTACTGTGGAAAAAGGAATAACTTCAAATAGAAAATACTCCGAAGTATTCTGTGAAACTACTTTCTGTTCTGTGCATTCAACACACAGAGTTAAACCTTACTTTTGATGGAGCAGTTCTGAAACACTCTTTCTGTTG
The DNA here is from genome assembly GCF_028878055.3 of Symphalangus syndactylus. Lineage (NCBI taxonomy): Eukaryota > Metazoa > Chordata > Mammalia > Primates > Hylobatidae > Symphalangus > Symphalangus syndactylus. The sequence goes on from NC_072440.2 coordinate 51,925,673, forward strand.
AAACTGCAGGTGGAGATTCGGAGCGCTAAGAGGCCTATATTGGAAAAAAAGAATATCTTCAAATAAAAACTACAGAGAAGCATTCTGTGAAACTACTTTCTCTTCTTTGCATTCAACTAACAAAGTTGAAGCTTAATTTGATTGAGCAGTTCTGAAACACTTTTTCTGTGGAAAATGCAAGTGGACATTCTGAGCGCTAAGGGGCCTAAACTGGAAAAAGGGACATCTTCAAGTAAAAACTACACAGAAGCATTCTGCGAAACTTCTTTCTGTTCTGTGCATTCAACACACAGAGTTAAACTTAACTTTTGATTGAGCAGTTCTGAAACACTCCTTCTGTAGAAACTGTAGATGGAGTTTATGAGCCCTAATTGGCCTATACTGGAAAAAGGAATATCTTCAAATAAAAACTACACAGAAGCATTCTGTGAAATTAATTTCCATTCTTTGAATTCAACTAACAGTGTTGAAGCTTACTTTTGATTGAGCAGTTCTGCAACACACTATCTGGAGAAACTGGAAGTGGACATTCGGAGCGCTAAGGGGCCTAGAGTGGAAAAAGGAATAACCTCAAATAAAAACTACACAGAATCATTCTGCGAAACCCCTTTCTGTTCTGTGCATTCAATTCACACGATTGAACCTTACTTTGTTAGAGCAGTTTTGAAACACTCTTTCTGTAGAAACTGCAAGAGGACATTCCGAGTGCTAAGGGGCCTACAGTGGAAAAAGTAATAACTTCAAATAAAAACTACACCGAAGCATTCTGTGAAACTTCTTCCTCTTCTGTGCATTCAAGTAACAGGGTTGAACCGTACTTTGATTGAGCAGTTCTGAAACACTCTTTCTGTAGAAACTGCAGATGGAGATTCAGAGGGCTAAGTTGCCTATAGTGGAAAAAAGAATATCTTCAAATAAAAACTACACAGAAGCATTCTGTGAAAATACTTTCTGTTCTTTGCATTCAACGAAAAGAGTTGAAGCTTACTTTTTATTGAGCAGTTCTGATAACCTCTTTCAGTAGAAATTGCAAGTGGACATTCGGAGCGCTGAGGGGCCTATACTGGAATAAGGAACATCTTCAAATAAAAACTACACAGAAGCATTCTGCGAAACTTCTTTCTGTTCTGTGCATTCAACTGATGGAGTTGAAGCTTACTTTTGATTGAGCAGTTCTGAAACACACTTTCTGTAGAAACTGCAATGGACATTCAGAGAGCTAAGTTGCATATAGTGCAAAAAGTGGAATCTTCAATCAAAAACTACACAGAAGCATCCTGCGAAACTACTTTCTGTTCTGTGCCTTCAACTAATGGAATTGAACCTTAATTTGATGGAGCAGTTCTAAAATACTCTTTCTGTAGAAACTGCAAGTGGACAATCGGAGCACTAAGGGGCCTACAGTGCAAAAAGGAATATCTTCAAATGAAAACTACACAGAAGAATTCTGCGAAACTACTTTCTGTTCTGTTCATTGAACAAATAGAGCTGAACCTAACATTTGATAGAGGAGTTCTGAAACACTCTTTCTGTAGAAACTGCAAGTGGACATTCCAAGAGCTAAGGGGCCTATAGAGGAATTTGGAATATGTTCAAATAAGAACTACACAGAAGCATTCTGCGAAACTTCTTTCTGTTCTGTGCATTTCAACTCACAGAGTTGAACCTTACTTTTGATTGAGCAGTTCTGAAGCACTCTTTCTGTAGAAACAGCAAGTGGACATTCGGAGCGCTAAGGGGCCCACAGCGGAAAAAGGAATATCTTCAAATTAAAAGTACACAGAAGCATTCTGCGAAACTACATTCTGTTCTGTGCATTGAACTAACAGAGTTGAACCTGACTTTGTTAGAGCGCTTCTGATACACTCTTTCTGTAGAAACCGGAAGTGGACATTCCGAGACCTAAGGGGCCTATAAGGAAAATGGAATATGTTCAAATAAAAACTACACAGAAACATTCTGCTAAACTTCTTTCTGTTCTGTGCATTCAACTCAGAGGGTTGAACCTTACTTTTGATTGAGCAGTTCTGAAAAACTCTTTCCGTAGAAACTGCAAGTGGACATTCAGAGCGCTAAGGGGCCATAGTGGAAAAAGGAATATCTTCAAATAAAAAGTACACAGAAGCATTCTGCGAAACTTCTTTCTGTTCTGTGCATTCAAGCCACAGATTTGAACCTTACTTTTGATTGAGGAGTTCTGAAACACTCTTTCTGTAGAAACTGTAAATAGATATTCGGAACGCTAAGGGGCCTATAGTGGAAAAGGAATATCTTCAAATAAAAACTACAGAGAAGCATTCTGCGAAACTTCTTTCTGTTCTGTGCATTCAACTAACAAATTTGAAGGTTGCTTTTGATTGAGCAGTTCTGAAACACTCTTTCTGTAGAAACTGCAGTTGGAGATACGGAGGGCTAAGTGGCCTATAGTGGAAAAAGATATATCATCTAATAAAAACAACACAGAAGCATTCTGTGAAACTACATTCTGTTCTTTGCATTCAACTAACAGAGTTGAAGCTTACTTTTGACTGTGCAGTTCTGAAACACTCTTTCTGTAGAAATTGCAAGGAGACATTTGGAGCACTAGGGGCCTGTACTGGAAAAAGAATATTCTTCAAATTAAAAGTACACAGAAGAATTCTACGAAACTTCTTTCTGTTCTGTGCATTCAACTAACAGAGTTGAACCTTACTTTTGATTGAGCAGTTGTGAAACACTCTCAATCAAAAGTAGAAACTGTAACAAGACATTCCGAGCCCTAAGGGGCCTATGGTGGAAAAAGTAATATCTTCAAATAAAAACTACACAGAAGCATCCTGCGAAACTACTTTCTGTTCTGTGCATTCAACTAATGGAATTGAACCTTACTTTTGATGGAGCAGTTCTAAAATACTCTTTCTGTAGAAACAGCAAGTGGACATTCGGAGCGCTAAGGGGCCCACAGTGGAAAAAGGAATATCTTCAAATTAAAATTACACAGAAGCATTCTGCGAAACGACATTCTGTTCTGTGCATTGAACTAACAGAGTTGAACCTAACTTTGTTAGAGCGCTTCTGAAACACTCTTTCAGTAGAAACCAGAAGTGGACATTCCGAGACCTAAGGGGCCTATAAGGAAAATGGAATATGTTCAAATAAAAACTACACAGAAACATTCTGCTAAACTTCTTTCTGTTCTGTGCATTCAACTCAGAGGGTTGAACCTTACTTTTGATTGAGCAGTTCTGAAAAACTCTTTCTGTAGAAACTGCAAGTGGACATTCGGAGCGCTAAGGGGCCATAGTGGAAAAAGGAATATCTTCAAATAAAAAGTACACAGAAGCATTCTGCGAAACTTCTTTCTGTTCTGTGCATTCAACCCACAGATTTGAACCTTACTTTTGATTGAGGAGTTCTGAAACACTCTTTCCGTAGAAACTGTAAATAGATATTCGGAACGCTAAGGGGCCTATAGTGGAAAAGGAATATCTTCAAATAAAAACTACAGAGAAGCATTCTGCGAAACTTCTTTCTGTTCTGTGCATTCAACTAACAAATTTGAAGGTTGCTTTTGATTGAGCAGTTCTGAAACACTCTTTCTGTAGAAACTGCAGTTGGAGATACGGAGCGCCAGGAGGCCTATAGTGGAAAAAGATATATCATCTAATAAAAACAACACAGAAGCATTCTGTGAAACTACATTCTGTTCTTTGCATTCAACTAACAGAGTTGAAGCTTACTTTTGATTGTGCAGTTCTGAAACACTCTTTCTGTAGAAATTGCAAGGAGACATTTGGAGCACTAGGGGCCTGTACTGGAAAAAGAATATTCTTCAAATTAAAAGTACACAGAAGAATTCTACGAAACTTCTTTCTGTTCTGTGCATTCAACTAACAGAGTTGAACCTTACTTTTGATTGAGCGGTTGTGAAACACTCTCAATCAAAAGTAGAAACTGTAACAAGACATTCCGAGCCCTAAGGGGCCTATGGTGGTAAAAGTAATATCTTCAAATTAAAACTACACAGAAGCATTCTGCGAAACTCCTTTCTGTTCCGTGCATTCAACTAACGGAATTGAACCTTACTTTTGATGGAGCAGTTCTGAAACACTCTTTCTGTAGAAAGTGCAAGTGGACATTCGGAGCACTAAGGGGCCTACAGTGCAAAAAGGAATATCATCAAATGAAAACTACACAGAAGTATTCTGCGAAACTACTTTCTGTTCTGTTCATTGAACAAACATATTTGAACCTAACTGTTTATAGAGCAGTTCTGAAACACTCTTTCTGTAGAAACTGCAAGTGGACATTCCGAGAGCTAAGGGGCCTATAGAGGAAAATGGAATATGTTCAAATAAAAACTACACAGAAGCATTCTGCGAAACTTTTTTGTGTTCTGTGCATTCATATCACAGAGTTGAACCTTACTTTTGATTGAGGAGTTCTGAAACACTCTTTTTGTAGTAACTGCAAGTGGACATTCGGAGCGCTAAGGGGCCATAGTGGAAAAAGGAATATATTCAAATAAAAACTACACAGAATCATTCTGCGAAACTTCTTTCTGTTCTATGCATTCAACTCACAGGGTTGAACCTTACTTTTGATTGAGCAGTTCTGAAACACACTTTCTGTAGAAACTGCAAGTGGACATTCGGAGAGCTAATGGGCCTACAGTGGAAAAAGGAATAACTTCAAATAAAAACTACACCAAAGTATTCTGTGAAACTTCTTTCTGTTCTGTGCATTCAACTAACAGAGTTGAACTTTATTTTTGATTGAGGAGTTCTGAAACAATCTTTCTGTAGAAACTGCAGGTGGAGATTCAGAGCGCTAAGAGGCCTATAGTGGAAAAAGGTATATCTTCTAATAAAAACTACACAGAAGCATTCTGTGAAACTACTTTCTGTTCTTTGCATTCAACTAACAGAGTTGAGGCTTACTTTTGATTGAGCAGTTCTGAAACACTCTTTCTGTAGAAATTGCAAGTGGTCATTTGGAGCGCTAAGGGGCCTGTAGTGGAAAAAGGAACTTCTTCAAATAAAAAGTACACAGAAGCATTCTGCGAATCTTCTTTCTGTTCTGTGCATTCAACTAACAGAGTTGAACCTTAGTTTTGATTGAGCAGTTGTGAAACACTCTTTCTGTAGAAACTGTAACTAGACAATCGGAGCGCTAATTGGCCTATGGTGGAAAAAGTAATATCTTCAAATAAAAACTACACAGAATCATTTTGCGAAACTACTTTCTGTTCTGTGCATTCCACTAACGGAATTGAACCTTACTTTTGGTGGAGCAGTTCTGAAACACTCTTTCTGTAGAAACTGCAGGAGGAGATTCGGAGCGCTAAGACGACTATAGAGGAAAAATGAATATCTTCAAATAAAAACTACTCAGAAGCATTCCGTGAAACTTCTTTTTGTTCTTTGCATTGAACTAACAGAGTTTAAAATTACCTTTGATTGAGCAGTTCTGAAACACTCTTTCTGTAGAAACTACAAGTGGACATTCAGAGCGCTAAGGGGCCTAGAGTGGAAAAAGGAATATCTTCAAATAAAAACAACACAGAAGCATTCTGCGAGACTACCTTCTCTTCTGTGCATTCAACTAATAGGGTTGAACCTTACTTTTGATTGAGCAGTTGTGAAACACTTTCTGTAGAAACTGCAAGTGGACATTAGGAGCGCTAAGGGGCCTATAGTGGAAAAAGGAACATCTTCAAATAAGAACTACACAGAAACATTCTGCGAAACTACTTTCTGTTCTGTGCATTCAACTAATGGATTTGAAACTTACATTTGATTGAGCAGTTCTGAAACACACTTTCTGTAGAAACTGCAAGTGGACATTCGGAGCGCTAAGGGGCCTGTACAGGAAAAAGTAACATCTTCAAATAAAAATTACACAGAAGCATTCTGTTAAACTTCTTTCTGTTCTGTGCATTCAACTAACAGAATTCAATCTTACTTTCGATGGAGCAGTTCTGAAACACTCTTTCTGTAGAAAGTGCAGGTGGAGATTCGGAGCGCTAAGATGCCAATAGTGGAAAATAGAATATTTTCAAATAAAAACCACACGGAAGCATTCAGTGAAACTTCTTTCTGTTCTTTGTCTTCAACTAACAGAGTTGAAGCTTACCTTTGATTGAGCAGTTCTGAAACACTCTTTCTGTACAAACTGTAACTAGACATTCGGAGCGCTTAGGGGTCTACAGCGGAAAAAGAAATATCTTCAAATAAAAACTACACAGAAGCATTTTGCGAAACTTCTTTCTGTTCTGTGCATTCAACTAACGGAGTTGAACTTTACTTTTGATTGAGCAGTTCTGAAACACTCTTTCTGTAGAAAGTGCAAGTGGACATTCGGAGCGCTAAGGGGCCTAGACTGTAAAAAGGAATATCTTCATATAAAAACTACACAGAAGCATTTTGTGAAACTACTTTCTTTTCTGTGCATTGAACTAACAGAGTTGAACCTAACTTTTGATAGAGCAGTTCTGAAACACTCTTTCTGCAGAAACTGAAAGTGAACATTCCGAGCGCTATGGGGCCTACTGTGGAAAAAGGAATAACTTCAAATAGAAAATACTCCGAAGTATTCTGTGAAACTACTTTCTGTTCTGTGCATTCAACACACAGAGTTAAACCTTACTTTTGATGGAGCAGTTCTGAAACACTCTTTCTGTTGAAACTGCAGGTGGAGATTCGGAGCGCTAAGAGGCCTATATTGGAAAAAAAGAATATCTTCAAATAAAAACTACAGAGAAGCATTCTGTGAAACTACTTTCTCTTCTTTGCATTCAACTAACAAAGTTGAAGCTTAATTTGATTGAGCAGTTCTGAAACACTTTTTCTGTGGAAAATGCAAGTGGACATTCTGAGCGCTAAGGGGCCTAAACTGGAAAAAGGGACATCTTCAAGTAAAAACTACACAGAAGCATTCTGCGAAACTTCTTTCTGTTCTGTGCATTCAACACACAGAGTTAAACTTAACTTTTGATTGAGCAGTTCTGAAACACTCCTTCTGTAGAAACTGTAGATGGAGTTTATGAGCCCTAATTGGCCTATACTGGAAAAAGGAATATCTTCAAATAAAAACTACACAGAAGCATTCTGTGAAATTAATTTCCATTCTTTGAATTCAACTAACAGTGTTGAAGCTTACTTTTGATTGAGCAGTTCTGCAACACACTATCTGGAGAAACTGGAAGTGGACATTCGGAGCGCTAAGGGGCCTAGAGTGGAAAAAGGAATAACCTCAAATAAAAACTACACAGAATCATTCTGCGAAACCCCTTTCTGTTCTGTGCATTCAATTCACACGATTGAACCTTACTTTGTTAGAGCAGTTTTGAAACACTCTTTCTGTAGAAACTGCAAGAGGACATTCCGAGTGCTAAGGGGCCTACAGTGGAAAAAGTAATAACTTCAAATAAAAACTACACCGAAGCATTCTGTGAAACTTCTTCCTCTTCTGTGCATTCAAGTAACAGGGTTGAACCGTACTTTGATTGAGCAGTTCTGAAACACTCTTTCTGTAGAAACTGCAGATGGAGATTCAGAGGGCTAAGTTGCCTATAGTGGAAAAAAGAATATCTTCAAATAAAAACTACACAGAAGCATTCTGTGAAAATACTTTCTGTTCTTTGCATTCAACGAAAAGAGTTGAAGCTTACTTTTTATTGAGCAGTTCTGATAACCTCTTTCAGTAGAAATTGCAAGTGGACATTCGGAGCGCTGAGGGGCCTATACTGGAATAAGGAACATCTTCAAATAAAAACTACACAGAAGCATTCTGCGAAACTTCTTTCTGTTCTGTGCATTCAACTGATGGAGTTGAAGCTTACTTTTGATTGAGCAGTTCTGAAACACACTTTCTGTAGAAACTGCAATGGACATTCAGAGAGCTAAGTTGCATATAGTGCAAAAAGTGGAATCTTCAATCAAAAACTACACAGAAGCATCCTGCGAAACTACTTTCTGTTCTGTGCCTTCAACTAATGGAATTGAACCTTAATTTGATGGAGCAGTTCTAAAATACTCTTTCTGTAGAAACTGCAAGTGGACAATCGGAGCACTAAGGGGCCTACAGTGCAAAAAGGAATATCTTCAAATGAAAACTACACAGAAGAATTCTGCGAAACTACTTTCTGTTCTGTTCATTGAACAAATAGAGCTGAACCTAACATTTGATAGAGGAGTTCTGAAACACTCTTTCTGTAGAAACTGCAAGTGGACATTCCAAGAGCTAAGGGGCCTATAGAGGAATTTGGAATATGTTCAAATAAGAACTACACAGAAGCATTCTGCGAAACTTCTTTCTGTTCTGTGCATTTCAACTCACAGAGTTGAACCTTACTTTTGATTGAGCAGTTCTGAAGCACTCTTTCTGTAGAAACAGCAAGTGGACATTCGGAGCGCTAAGGGGCCCACAGCGGAAAAAGGAATATCTTCAAATTAAAAGTACACAGAAGCATTCTGCGAAACTACATTCTGTTCTGTGCATTGAACTAACAGAGTTGAACCTGACTTTGTTAGAGCGCTTCTGATACACTCTTTCTGTAGAAACCGGAAGTGGACATTCCGAGACCTAAGGGGCCTATAAGGAAAATGGAATATGTTCAAATAAAAACTACACAGAAACATTCTGCTAAACTTCTTTCTGTTCTGTGCATTCAACTCAGAGGGTTGAACCTTACTTTTGATTGAGCAGTTCTGAAAAACTCTTTCCGTAGAAACTGCAAGTGGACATTCAGAGCGCTAAGGGGCCATAGTGGAAAAAGGAATATCTTCAAATAAAAAGTACACAGAAGCATTCTGCGAAACTTCTTTCTGTTCTGTGCATTCAAGCCACAGATTTGAACCTTACTTTTGATTGAGGAGTTCTGAAACACTCTTTCTGTAGAAACTGTAAATAGATATTCGGAACGCTAAGGGGCCTATAGTGGAAAAGGAATATCTTCAAATAAAAACTACAGAGAAGCATTCTGCGAAACTTCTTTCTGTTCTGTGCATTCAACTAACAAATTTGAAGGTTGCTTTTGATTGAGCAGTTCTGAAACACTCTTTCTGTAGAAACTGCAGTTGGAGATACGGAGGGCTAAGTGGCCTATAGTGGAAAAAGATATATCATCTAATAAAAACAACACAGAAGCATTCTGTGAAACTACATTCTGTTCTTTGCATTCAACTAACAGAGTTGAAGCTTACTTTTGACTGTGCAGTTCTGAAACACTCTTTCTGTAGAAATTGCAAGGAGACATTTGGAGCACTAGGGGCCTGTACTGGAAAAAGAATATTCTTCAAATTAAAAGTACACAGAAGAATTCTACGAAACTTCTTTCTGTTCTGTGCATTCAACTAACAGAGTTGAACCTTACTTTTGATTGAGCAGTTGTGAAACACTCTCAATCAAAAGTAGAAACTGTAACAAGACATTCCGAGCCCTAAGGGGCCTATGGTGGAAAAAGTAATATCTTCAAATAAAAACTACACAGAAGCATCCTGCGAAACTACTTTCTGTTCTGTGCATTCAACTAATGGAATTGAACCTTACTTTTGATGGAGCAGTTCTAAAATACTCTTTCTGTAGAAACAGCAAGTGGACATTCGGAGCGCTAAGGGGCCCACAGTGGAAAAAGGAATATCTTCAAATTAAAATTACACAGAAGCATTCTGCGAAACGACATTCTGTTCTGTGCATTGAACTAACAGAGTTGAACCTAACTTTGTTAGAGCGCTTCTGAAACACTCTTTCAGTAGAAACCAGAAGTGGACATTCCGAGACCTAAGGGGCCTATAAGGAAAATGGAATATGTTCAAATAAAAACTACACAGAAACATTCTGCTAAACTTCTTTCTGTTCTGTGCATTCAACTCAGAGGGTTGAACCTTACTTTTGATTGAGCAGTTCTGAAAAACTCTTTCTGTAGAAACTGCAAGTGGACATTCGGAGCGCTAAGGGGCCATAGTGGAAAAAGGAATATCTTCAAATAAAAAGTACACAGAAGCATTCTGCGAAACTTCTTTCTGTTCTGTGCATTCAACCCACAGATTTGAACCTTACTTTTGATTGAGGAGTTCTGAAACACTCTTTCCGTAGAAACTGTAAATAGATATTCGGAACGCTAAGGGGCCTATAGTGGAAAAGGAATATCTTCAAATAAAAACTACAGAGAAGCATTCTGCGAAACTTCTTTCTGTTCTGTGCATTCAACTAACAAATTTGAAGGTTGCTTTTGATTGAGCAGTTCTGAAACACTCTTTCTGTAGAAACTGCAGTTGGAGATACGGAGCGCCAGGAGGCCTATAGTGGAAAAAGATATATCATCTAATAAAAACAACACAGAAGCATTCTGTGAAACTACATTCTGTTCTTTGCATTCAACTAACAGAGTTGAAGCTTACTTTTGATTGTGCAGTTCTGAAACACTCTTTCTGTAGAAATTGCAAGGAGACATTTGGAGCACTAGGGGCCTGTACTGGAAAAAGAATATTCTTCAAATTAAAAGTACACAGAAGAATTCTACGAAACTTCTTTCTGTTCTGTGCATTCAACTAACAGAGTTGAACCTTACTTTTGATTGAGCGGTTGTGAAACACTCTCAATCAAAAGTAGAAACTGTAACAAGACATTCCGAGCCCTAAGGGGCCTATGGTGGTAAAAGTAATATCTTCAAATTAAAACTACACAGAAGCATTCTGCGAAACTCCTTTCTGTTCCGTGCATTCAACTAACGGAATTGAACCTTACTTTTGATGGAGCAGTTCTGAAACACTCTTTCTGTAGAAAGTGCAAGTGGACATTCGGAGCACTAAGGGGCCTACAGTGCAAAAAGGAATATCATCAAATGAAAACTACACAGAAGTATTCTGCGAAACTACTTTCTGTTCTGTTCATTGAACAAACATATTTGAACCTAACTGTTTATAGAGCAGTTCTGAAACACTCTTTCTGTAGAAACTGCAAGTGGACATTCCGAGAGCTAAGGGGCCTATAGAGGAAAATGGAATATGTTCAAATAAAAACTACACAGAAGCATTCTGCGAAACTTTTTTGTGTTCTGTGCATTCATATCACAGAGTTGAACCTTACTTTTGATTGAGGAGTTCTGAAACACTCTTTTTGTAGTAACTGCAAGTGGACATTCGGAGCGCTAAGGGGCCATAGTGGAAAAAGGAATATATTCAAATAAAAACTACACAGAATCATTCTGCGAAACTTCTTTCTGTTCTATGCATTCAACTCACAGGGTTGAACCTTACTTTTGATTGAGCAGTTCTGAAACACACTTTCTGTAGAAACTGCAAGTGGACATTCGGAGAGCTAATGGGCCTACAGTGGAAAAAGGAATAACTTCAAATAAAAACTACACCAAAGTATTCTGTGAAACTTCTTTCTGTTCTGTGCATTCAACTAACAGAGTTGAACTTTATTTTTGATTGAGGAGTTCTGAAACAATCTTTCTGTAGAAACTGCAGGTGGAGATTCAGAGCGCTAAGAGGCCTATAGTGGAAAAAGGTATATCTTCTAATAAAAACTACACAGAAGCATTCTGTGAAACTACTTTCTGTTCTTTGCATTCAACTAACAGAGTTGAGGCTTACTTTTGATTGAGCAGTTCTGAAACACTCTTTCTGTAGAAATTGCAAGTGGTCATTTGGAGCGCTAAGGGGCCTGTAGTGGAAAAAGGAACTTCTTCAAATAAAAAGTACACAGAAGCATTCTGCGAATCTTCTTTCTGTTCTGTGCATTCAACTAACAGAGTTGAACCTTAGTTTTGATTGAGCAGTTGTGAAACACTCTTTCTGTAGAAACTGTAACTAGACAATCGGAGCGCTAATTGGCCTATGGTGGAAAAAGTAATATCTTCAAATAAAAACTACACAGAATCATTTTGCGAAACTACTTTCTGTTCTGTGCATTCCACTAACGGAATTGAACCTTACTTTTGGTGGAGCAGTTCTGAAACACTCTTTCTGTAGAAACTGCAGGAGGAGATTCGGAGCGCTAAGACGACTATAGAGGAAAAATGAATATCTTCAAATAAAAACTACTCAGAAGCATTCCGTGAAACTTCTTTTTGTTCTTTGCATTGAACTAACAGAGTTTAAAATTACCTTTGATTGAGCAGTTCTGAAACACTCTTTCTGTAGAAACTACAAGTGGACATTCAGAGCGCTAAGGGGCCTAGAGTGGAAAAAGGAATATCTTCAAATAAAAACAACACAGAAGCATTCTGCGAGACTACCTTCTCTTCTGTGCATTCAACTAATAGGGTTGAACCTTACTTTTGATTGAGCAGTTGTGAAACACTTTCTGTAGAAACTGCAAGTGGACATTAGGAGCGCTAAGGGGCCTATAGTGGAAAAAGGAACATCTTCAAATAAGAACTACACAGAAACATTCTGCGAAACTACTTTCTGTTCTGTGCATTCAACTAATGGATTTGAAACTTACATTTGATTGAGCAGTTCTGAAACACACTTTCTGTAGAAACTGCAAGTGGACATTCGGAGCGCTAAGGGGCCTGTACAGGAAAAAGTAACATCTTCAAATAAAAATTACACAGAAGCATTCTGTTAAACTTCTTTCTGTTCTGTGCATTCAACTAACAGAATTCAATCTTACTTTCGATGGAGCAGTTCTGAAACACTCTTTCTGTAGAAAGTGCAGGTGGAGATTCGGAGCGCTAAGATGCCAATAGTGGAAAATAGAATATTTTCAAATAAAAACCACACGGAAGCATTCAGTGAAACTTCTTTCTGTTCTTTGTCTTCAACTAACAGAGTTGAAGCTTACCTTTGATTGAGCAGTTCTGAAACACTCTTTCTGTACAAACTGTAACTAGACATTCGGAGCGCTTAGGGGTCTACAGCGGAAAAAGAAATATCTTCAAATAAAAACTACACAGAAGCATTTTGCGAAACTTCTTTCTGTTCTGTGCATTCAACTAACGGAGTTGAACTTTACTTTTGATTGAGCAGTTCTGAAACACTCTTTCTGTAGAAAGTGCAAGTGGACATTCGGAGCGCTAAGGGGCCTAGACTGTAAAAAGGAATATCTTCATATAAAAACTACACAGAAGCATTTTGTGAAACTACTTTCTTTTCTGTGCATTGAACTAACAGAGTTGAACCTAACTTTTGATAGAGCAGTTCTGAAACACTCTTTCTGCAGAAACTGAAAGTGAACATTCCGAGCGCTATGGGGCCTACTGTGGAAAAAGGAACAACTTCAAATAGAAAATACTCCGAAGTATTCTGTGAAACTACTTTCTGTTCTGTGCATTCAACACACAGAGTTAAACCTTACTTTTGATGGAGCAGTTCTGAAACACTCTTTCTGTTGAAACTGCAGGTGGAGATTCGGAGCGCTAAGAGGCCTATATTGGAAAAAAAGAATATCTTCAAATAAAAACTACAGAGAAGCATTCTGTGAAACTACTTTCTCTTCTTTGCATTCAACTAACAAAGTTGAAGCTTAATTTGATTGAGCAGTTCTGAAACACTTTTTCTGTGGAAAATGCAAGTGGACATTCTGAGCGCTAAGGGGCCTAAACTGGAAAAAGGGACATCTTCAAGTAAAAACTACACAGAAGCATTCTGCGAAACTTCTTTCTGTTCTGTGCATTCAACACACAGAGTTAAACTTAACTTTTGATTGAGCAGTTCTGAAACACTCCTTCTGTAGAAACTGTAGATGGAGTTTATGAGCCCTAATTGGCCTATACTGGAAAAAGGAATATCTTCAAATAAAAACTACACAGAAGCATTCTGTGAAATTAATTTCCATTCTTTGAATTCAACTAACAGTGTTGAAGCTTACTTTTGATTGAGCAGTTCTGCAACACACTATCTGGAGAAAATGGAAGTGGACATTCGGAGCGCTAAGGGGCCTAGAGTGGAAAAAGGAATAACCTCAAATAAAAACTACACAGAATCATTCTGCGAAACCCCTTTCTGTTCTGTGCATTCAATTCACACGATTGAACCTTACTTTGTTAGAGCAGTTCTGAAACACTCTTTCTGTAGAAACTGCAAGAGGACATTCCGAGTGCTAAGGGGCCTACAGTGGAAAAAGTAATAACTTCAAATAAAAACTACACCGAAGCATTCTGCGAAACTTCTTCCTCTTCTGTGCATTCAAGTAACAGAGTTGAACCGTACTTTGATTGAGCAGTTCTGAAACACTCTTTCTGTAGAAACTGCAGATGGAGATTCGGAGGGCTAAGTGGCCTATAGTGGAAGAAAGAATATCTTCAAATAAAAACTACACAGAAGCATTCTGTGAAAATACTTTCTGTTCTTGCATTCAACGAAAAGAGTTGAAGCTTACTTTTTATTGAGCAGTTCTGATAACCTCTTTCAGTAGAAAATGCAAGTGGACATTCGGAGCGCTGAGGGGCCTATACTGGAATAAGGAACATCTTCAAATAAAAACTACACAGAAGCATTCTGCGAAACTTCTTTCTGTTCTGTGCATTCAACTGATGGAGTTGAAGCTTACTTTTGATTGAGCAGTTCTGAAACACACTTTCTGTAGAAACTGCAATGGACATTCAGAGAGCTAAGTTGCATATAGTGCAAAAAGTGGAATCTTCAATCAAAAACTACACAGAAGCATCCTGCGAAACTACTTTCTGTTCTGTGCCTTCAACTAATGGAATTGAACCTTAATTTGATGGAGCAGTTCTAAAATACTCTTTCTGTAGAAACTGCAAGTGGACAATCGGAGCACTAAGGGGCCTACAGTGCAAAAAGGAATATCTTCAAATGAAAACTACACAGAAGAATTCTGCGAAACTACTTTCTGTTCTGTTCATTGAACAAATAGAGCTGAACCTAACATTTGATAGAGGAGTTCTGAAACACTCTTTCTGTAGAAACTGCAAGTGGACATTCCAAGAGCTAAGGGGCCTATAGAGGAATTTGGAATATGTTCAAATAAGAACTACACAGAAGCATTCTGCGAAACTTCTTTCTGTTCTGTGCATTTCAACTCACAGAGTTGAACCTTACTTTTGATTGAGCAGTTCTGAAGCACTCTTTCTGTAGAAACAGCAAGTGGACATTCGGAGCGCTAAGGGGCCCACAGCGGAAAAAGGAATATCTTCAAATTAAAAGTACACAGAAGCATTCTGCGAAACTACATTCTGTTCTGTGCATTGAACTAACAGAGTTGAACCTGACTTTGTTAGAGCGCTTCTGATACACTCTTTCTGTAGAAACCGGAAGTGGACATTCCGAGACCTAAGGGGCCTATAAGGAAAATGGAATATGTTCAAATAAAAACTACACAGAAACATTCTGCTAAACTTCTTTCTGTTCTGTGCATTCAACTCAGAGGGTTGAACCTTACTTTTGATTGAGCAGTTCTGAAAAACTCTTTCCGTAGAAACTGCAAGGGGACATTCAGAGCGCTAAGGGGCCATAGTGGAAAAAGGAATATCTTCAAATAAAAAGTACACAGAAGCATTCTGCGAAACTTCTTTCTGTTCTGTGCATTCAAGCCACAGATTTGAACCTTACTTTTGATTGAGGAGTTCTGAAACACTCTTTCTGTAGAAACTGTAAATAGATATTCGGAACGCTAAGGGGCCTATAGTGGAAAAGGAATATCTTCAAATAAAAACTACAGAGAAGCATTCTGCGAAACTTCTTTCTGTTCTGTGCATTCAACTAACAAATTTGAAGGTTGCTTTTGATTGAGCAGTTCTGAAACACTCTTTCTGTAGAAACTGCAGTTGGAGATACGGAGGGCTAAGTGGCCTATAGTGGAAAAAGATATATCATCTAATAAAAACAACACAGAAGCATTCTGTGAAACTACATTCTGTTCTTTGCATTCAACTAACAGAGTTGAAGCTTACTTTTGACTGTGCAGTTCTGAAACACTCTTTCTGTAGAAATTGCAAGGAGACATTTGGAGCACTAGGGGCCTGTACTGGAAAAAGAATATTCTTCAAATTAAAAGTACACAGAAGAATTCTACGAAACTTCTTTCTGTTCTGTGCATTCAACTAACAGAGTTGAACCTTACTTTTGATTGAGCAGTTGTGAAACACTCTCAATCAAAAGTAGAAACTGTAACAAGACATTCCGAGCCCTAAGGGGCCTATGGTGGAAAAAGTAATATCTTCAAATAAAAACTACACAGAAGCATCCTGCGAAACTACTTTCTGTTCTGTGCATTCAACTAATGGAATTGAACCTTACTTTTGATGGAGCAGTTCTAAAATACTCTTTCTGTAGAAACAGCAAGTGGACATTCGGAGCGCTAAGGGGCCCACAGTGGAAAAAGGAATATCTTCAAATTAAAATTACACAGAAGCATTCTGCGAAACGACATTCTGTTCTGTGCATTGAACTAACAGAGTTGAACCTAACTTTGTTAGAGCGCTTCTGAAACACTCTTTCAGTAGAAACCAGAAGTGGACATTCCGAGACCTAAGGGGCCTATAAGGAAAATGGAATATGTTCAAATAAAAACTACACAGAAACATTCTGCTAAACTTCTTTCTGTTCTGTGCATTCAACTCAGAGGGTTGAACCTTACTTTTGATTGAGCAGTTCTGAAAAACTCTTTCTGTAGAAACTGCAAGTGGACATTCGGAGCGCTAAGGGGCCATAGTGGAAAAAGGAATATCTTCAAATAAAAAGTACACAGAAGCATTCTGCGAAACTTCTTTCTGTTCTGTGCATTCAACCCACAGATTTGAACCTTACTTTTGATTGAGGAGTTCTGAAACACTCTTTCCGTAGAAACTGTAAATAGATATTCGGAACGCTAAGGGGCCTATAGTGGAAAAGGAATATCTTCAAATAAAAACTACAGAGAAGCATTCTGCGAAACTTCTTTCTGTTCTGTGCATTCAACTAACAAATTTGAAGGTTGCTTTTGATTGAGCAGTTCTGAAACACTCTTTCTGTAGAAACTGCAGTTGGAGATACGGAGCGCCAGGAGGCCTATAGTGGAAAAAGATATATCATCTAATAAAAACAACACAGAAGCATTCTGTGAAACTACATTCTGTTCTTTGCATTCAACTAACAGAGTTGAAGCTTACTTTTGATTGTGCAGTTCTGAAACACTCTTTCTGTAGAAATTGCAAGGAGACATTTGGAGCACTAGGGGCCTGTACTGGAAAAAGAATATTCTTCAAATTAAAAGTACACAGAAGAATTCTACGAAACTTCTTTCTGTTCTGTGCATTCAACTAACAGAGTTGAACCTTACTTTTGATTGAGCGGTTGTGAAACACTCTCAATCAAAAGTAGAAACTGTAACAAGACATTCCGAGCCCTAAGGGGCCTATGGTGGTAAAAGTAATATCTTCAAATTAAAACTACACAGAAGCATTCTGCGAAACTCCTTTCTGTTCCGTGCATTCAACTAACGGAATTGAACCTTACTTTTGATGGAGCAGTTCTGAAACACTCTTTCTGTAGAAAGTGCAAGTGGACATTCGGAGCACTAAGGGGCCTACAGTGCAAAAAGGAATATCATCAAATGAAAACTACACAGAAGTATTCTGCGAAACTACTTTCTGTTCTGTTCATTGAACAAACATATTTGAACCTAACTGTTTATAGAGCAGTTCTGAAACACTCTTTCTGTAGAAACTGCAAGTGGACATTCCGAGAGCTAAGGGGCCTATAGAGGAAAATGGAATATGTTCAAATAAAAACTACACAGAAGCATTCTGCGAAACTTTTTTGTGTTCTGTGCATTCATATCACAGAGTTGAACCTTACTTTTGATTGAGGAGTTCTGAAACACTCTTTTTGTAGTAACTGCAAGTGGACATTCGGAGCGCTAAGGGGCCATAGTGGAAAAAGGAATATATTCAAATAAAAACTACACAGAATCATTCTGCGAAACTTCTTTCTGTTCTATGCATTCAACTCACAGGGTTGAACCTTACTTTTGATTGAGCAGTTCTGAAACACACTTTCTGTAGAAACTGCAAGTGGACATTCGGAGAGCTAATGGGCCTACAGTGGAAAAAGGAATAACTTCAAATAAAAACTACACCAAAGTATTCTGTGAAACTTCTTTCTGTTCTGTGCATTCAACTAACAGAGTTGAACTTTATTTTTGATTGAGGAGTTCTGAAACAATCTTTCTGTAGAAACTGCAGGTGGAGATTCAGAGCGCTAAGAGGCCTATAGTGGAAAAAGGTATATCTTCTAATAAAAACTACACAGAAGCATTCTGTGAAACTACTTTCTGTTCTTTGCATTCAACTAACAGAGTTGAGGCTTACTTTTGATTGAGCAGTTCTGAAACACTCTTTCTGTAGAAATTGCAAGTGGTCATTTGGAGCGCTAAGGGGCCTGTAGTGGAAAAAGGAACTTCTTCAAATAAAAAGTACACAGAAGCATTCTGCGAATCTTCTTTCTGTTCTGTGCATTCAACTAACAGAGTTGAACCTTAGTTTTGATTGAGCAGTTGTGAAACACTCTTTCTGTAGAAACTGTAACTAGACAATCGGAGCGCTAATTGGCCTATGGTGGAAAAAGTAATATCTTCAAATAAAAACTACACAGAATCATTTTGCGAAACTACTTTCTGTTCTGTGCATTCCACTAACGGAATTGAACCTTACTTTTGGTGGAGCAGTTCTGAAACACTCTTTCTGTAGAAACTGCAGGAGGAGATTCGGAGCGCTAAGACGACTATAGAGGAAAAATGAATATCTTCAAATAAAAACTACTCAGAAGCATTCCGTGAAACTTCTTTTTGTTCTTTGCATTGAACTAACAGAGTTTAAAATTACCTTTGATTGAGCAGTTCTGAAACACTCTTTCTGTAGAAACTACAAGTGGACATTCAGAGCGCTAAGGGGCCTAGAGTGGAAAAAGGAATATCTTCAAATAAAAACAACACAGAAGCATTCTGCGAGACTACCTTCTCTTCTGTGCATTCAACTAATAGGGTTGAACCTTACTTTTGATTGAGCAGTTGTGAAACACTTTCTGTAGAAACTGCAAGTGGACATTAGGAGCGCTAAGGGGCCTATAGTGGAAAAAGGAACATCTTCAAATAAGAACTACACAGAAACATTCTGCGAAACTACTTTCTGTTCTGTGCATTCAACTAATGGATTTGAAACTTACATTTGATTGAGCAGTTCTGAAACACACTTTCTGTAGAAACTGCAAGTGGACATTCGGAGCGCTAAGGGGCCTGTACAGGAAAAAGTAACATCTTCAAATAAAAATTACACAGAAGCATTCTGTTAAACTTCTTTCTGTTCTGTGCATTCAACTAACAGAATTCAATCTTACTTTCGATGGAGCAGTTCTGAAACACTCTTTCTGTAGAAAGTGCAGGTGGAGATTCGGAGCGCTAAGATGCCAATAGTGGAAAATAGAATATTTTCAAATAAAAACCACACGGAAGCATTCAGTGAAACTTCTTTCTGTTCTTTGTCTTCAACTAACAGAGTTGAAGCTTACCTTTGATTGAGCAGTTCTGAAACACTCTTTCTGTACAAACTGTAACTAGACATTCGGAGCGCTTAGGGGTCTACAGCGGAAAAAGAAATATCTTCAAATAAAAACTACACAGAAGCATTTTGCGAAACTTCTTTCTGTTCTGTGCATTCAACTAACGGAGTTGAACTTTACTTTTGATTGAGCAGTTCTGAAACACTCTTTCTGTAGAAAGTGCAAGTGGACATTCGGAGCGCTAAGGGGCCTAGACTGTAAAAAGGAATATCTTCATATAAAAACTACACAGAAGCATTTTGTGAAACTACTTTCTTTTCTGTGCATTGAACTAACAGAGTTGAACCTAACTTTTGATAGAGCAGTTCTGAAACACTCTTTCTGCAGAAACTGAAAGTGAACATTCCGAGCGCTATGGGGCCTACTGTGGAAAAAGGAATAACTTCAAATAGAAAATACTCCGAAGTATTCTGTGAAACTACTTTCTGTTCTGTGCATTCAACACACAGAGTTAAACCTTACTTTTGATGGAGCAGTTCTGAAACACTCTTTCTGTTGAAACTGCAGGTGGAGATTCGGAGCGCTAAGAGGCCTATATTGGAAAAAAAGAATATCTTCAAATAAAAACTACAGAGAAGCATTCTGTGAAACTACTTTCTCTTCTTTGCATTCAACTAACAAAGTTGAAGCTTAATTTGATTGAGCAGTTCTGAAACACTTTTTCTGTGGAAAATGCAAGTGGACATTCTGAGCGCTAAGGGGCCTAAACTGGAAAAAGGGACATCTTCAAGTAAAAACTACACAGAAGCATTCTGCGAAACTTCTTTCTGTTCTGTGCATTCAACACACAGAGTTAAACTTAACTTTTGATTGAGCAGTTCTGAAACACTCCTTCTGTAGAAACTGTAGATGGAGTTTATGAGCCCTAATTGGCCTATACTGGAAAAAGGAATATCTTCAAATAAAAACTACACAGAAGCATTCTGTGAAATTAATTTCCATTCTTTGAATTCAACTAACAGTGTTGAAGCTTACTTTTGATTGAGCAGTTCTGCAACACACTATCTGGAGAAACTGGAAGTGGACATTCGGAGCGCTAAGGGGCCTAGAGTGGAAAAAGGAATAACCTCAAATAAAAACTACACAGAATCATTCTGCGAAACCCCTTTCTGTTCTGTGCATTCAATTCACACGATTGAACCTTACTTTGTTAGAGCAGTTCTGAAACACTCTTTCTGTAGAAACTGCAAGAGGACATTCCGAGTGCTAAGGGGCCTACAGTGGAAAAAGTAATAACTTCAAATAAAAACTACACCGAAGCATTCTGCGAAACTTCTTCCTCTTCTGTGCATTCAAGTAACAGAGTTGAACCGTACTTTGATTGAGCAGTTCTGAAACACTCTTTCTGTAGAAACTGCAGATGGAGATTCGGAGGGCTAAGTGGCCTATAGTGGAAGAAAGAATATCTTCAAATAAAAACTACACAGAAGCATTCTGTGAAAATACTTTCTGTTCTTGCATTCAACGAAAAGAGTTGAAGCTTACTTTTTATTGAGCAGTTCTGATAACCTCTTTCAGTAGAAAATGCAAGTGGACATTCGGAGCGCTGAGGGGCCTATACTGGAATAAGGAACATCTTCAAATAAAAACTACACAGAAGCATTCTGCGAAACTTCTTTCTGTTCTGTGCATTCAACTGATGGAGTTGAAGCTTACTTTTGATTGAGCAGTTCTGAAACACACTTTCTGTAGAAACTGCAATGGACATTCAGAGAGCTAAGTTGCATATAGTGCAAAAAGTGGAATCTTCAATCAAAAACTACACAGAAGCATCCTGCGAAACTACTTTCTGTTCTGTGCCTTCAACTAATGGAATTGAACCTTAATTTGATGGAGCAGTTCTAAAATACTCTTTCTGTAGAAACTGCAAGTGGACAATCGGAGCACTAAGGGGCCTACAGTGCAAAAAGGAATATCTTCAAATGAAAACTACACAGAAGAATTCTGCGAAACTACTTTCTGTTCTGTTCATTGAACAAATAGAGCTGAACCTAACATTTGATAGAGGAGTTCTGAAACACTCTTTCTGTAGAAACTGCAAGTGGACATTCCAAGAGCTAAGGGGCCTATAGAGGAATTTGGAATATGTTCAAATAAGAACTACACAGAAGCATTCTGCGAAACTTCTTTCTGTTCTGTGCATTTCAACTCACAGAGTTGAACCTTACTTTTGATTGAGCAGTTCTGAAGCACTCTTTCTGTAGAAACAGCAAGTGGACATTCGGAGCGCTAAGGGGCCCACAGCGGAAAAAGGAATATCTTCAAATTAAAAGTACACAGAAGCATTCTGCGAAACTACATTCTGTTCTGTGCATTGAACTAACAGAGTTGAACCTGACTTTGTTAGAGCGCTTCTGATACACTCTTTCTGTAGAAACCGGAAGTGGACATTCCGAGACCTAAGGGGCCTATAAGGAAAATGGAATATGTTCAAATAAAAACTACACAGAAACATTCTGCTAAACTTCTTTCTGTTCTGTGCATTCAACTCAGAGGGTTGAACCTTACTTTTGATTGAGCAGTTCTGAAAAACTCTTTCCGTAGAAACTGCAAGTGGACATTCAGAGCGCTAAGGGGCCATAGTGGAAAAAGGAATATCTTCAAATAAAAAGTACACAGAAGCATTCTGCGAAACTTCTTTCTGTTCTGTGCATTCAAGCCACAGATTTGAACCTTACTTTTGATTGAGGAGTTCTGAAACACTCTTTCTGTAGAAACTGTAAATAGATATTCGGAACGCTAAGGGGCCTATAGTGGAAAAGGAATATCTTCAAATAAAAACTACAGAGAAGCATTCTGCGAAACTTCTTTCTGTTCTGTGCATTCAACTAACAAATTTGAAGGTTGCTTTTGATTGAGCAGTTCTGAAACACTCTTTCTGTAGAAACTGCAGTTGGAGATACGGAGGGCTAAGTGGCCTATAGTGGAAAAAGATATATCATCTAATAAAAACAACACAGAAGCATTCTGTGAAACTACATTCTGTTCTTTGCATTCAACTAACAGAGTTGAAGCTTACTTTTGACTGTGCAGTTCTGAAACACTCTTTCTGTAGAAATTGCAAGGAGACATTTGGAGCACTAGGGGCCTGTACTGGAAAAAGAATATTCTTCAAATTAAAAGTACACAGAAGAATTCTACGAAACTTCTTTCTGTTCTGTGCATTCAACTAACAGAGTTGAACCTTACTTTTGATTGAGCAGTTGTGAAACACTCTCAATCAAAAGTAGAAACTGTAACAAGACATTCCGAGCCCTAAGGGGCCTATGGTGGAAAAAGTAATATCTTCAAATAAAAACTACACAGAAGCATCCTGCGAAACTACTTTCTGTTCTGTGCATTCAACTAATGGAATTGAACCTTACTTTTGATGGAGCAGTTCTAAAATACTCTTTCTGTAGAAACAGCAAGTGGACATTCGGAGCGCTAAGGGGCCCACAGTGGAAAAAGGAATATCTTCAAATTAAAATTACACAGAAGCATTCTGCGAAACGACATTCTGTTCTGTGCATTGAACTAACAGAGTTGAACCTAACTTTGTTAGAGCGCTTCTGAAACACTCTTTCAGTAGAAACCAGAAGTGGACATTCCGAGACCTAAGGGGCCTATAAGGAAAATGGAATATGTTCAAATAAAAACTACACAGAAACATTCTGCTAAACTTCTTTCTGTTCTGTGCATTCAACTCAGAGGGTTGAACCTTACTTTTGATTGAGCAGTTCTGAAAAACTCTTTCTGTAGAAACTGCAAGTGGACATTCGGAGCGCTAAGGGGCCATAGTGGAAAAAGGAATATCTTCAAATAAAAAGTACACAGAAGCATTCTGCGAAACTTCTTTCTGTTCTGTGCATTCAACCCACAGATTTGAACCTTACTTTTGATTGAGGAGTTCTGAAACACTCTTTCCGTAGAAACTGTAAATAGATATTCGGAACGCTAAGGGGCCTATAGTGGAAAAGGAATATCTTCAAATAAAAACTACAGAGAAGCATTCTGCGAAACTTCTTTCTGTTCTGTGCATTCAACTAACAAATTTGAAGGTTGCTTTTGATTGAGCAGTTCTGAAACACTCTTTCTGTAGAAACTGCAGTTGGAGATACGGAGCGCCAGGAGGCCTATAGTGGAAAAAGATATATCATCTAATAAAAACAACACAGAAGCATTCTGTGAAACTACATTCTGTTCTTTGCATTCAACTAACAGAGTTGAAGCTTACTTTTGATTGTGCAGTTCTGAAACACTCTTTCTGTAGAAATTGCAAGGAGACATTTGGAGCACTAGGGGCCTGTACTGGAAAAAGAATATTCTTCAAATTAAAAGTACACAGAAGAATTCTACGAAACTTCTTTCTGTTCTGTGCATTCAACTAACAGAGTTGAACCTTACTTTTGATTGAGCGGTTGTGAAACACTCTCAATCAAAAGTAGAAACTGTAACAAGACATTCCGAGCCCTAAGGGGCCTATGGTGGTAAAAGTAATATCTTCAAATTAAAACTACACAGAAGCATTCTGCGAAACTCCTTTCTGTTCCGTGCATTCAACTAACGGAATTGAACCTTACTTTTGATGGAGCAGTTCTGAAACACTCTTTCTGTAGAAAGTGCAAGTGGACATTCGGAGCACTAAGGGGCCTACAGTGCAAAAAGGAATATCATCAAATGAAAACTACACAGAAGTATTCTGCGAAACTACTTTCTGTTCTGTTCATTGAACAAACATATTTGAACCTAACTGTTTATAGAGCAGTTCTGAAACACTCTTTCTGTAGAAACTGCAAGTGGACATTCCGAGAGCTAAGGGGCCTATAGAGGAAAATGGAATATGTTCAAATAAAAACTACACAGAAGCATTCTGCGAAACTTTTTTGTGTTCTGTGCATTCATATCACAGAGTTGAACCTTACTTTTGATTGAGGAGTTCTGAAACACTCTTTTTGTAGTAACTGCAAGTGGACATTCGGAGCGCTAAGGGGCCATAGTGGAAAAAGGAATATATTCAAATAAAAACTACACAGAATCATTCTGCGAAACTTCTTTCTGTTCTATGCATTCAACTCACAGGGTTGAACCTTACTTTTGATTGAGCAGTTCTGAAACACACTTTCTGTAGAAACTGCAAGTGGACATTCGGAGAGCTAATGGGCCTACAGTGGAAAAAGGAATAACTTCAAATAAAAACTACACCAAAGTATTCTGTGAAACTTCTTTCTGTTCTGTGCATTCAACTAACAGAGTTGAACTTTATTTTTGATTGAGGAGTTCTGAAACAATCTTTCTGTAGAAACTGCAGGTGGAGATTCAGAGCGCTAAGAGGCCTATAGTGGAAAAAGGTATATCTTCTAATAAAAACTACACAGAAGCATTCTGTGAAACTACTTTCTGTTCTTTGCATTCAACTAACAGAGTTGAGGCTTACTTTTGATTGAGCAGTTCTGAAACACTCTTTCTGTAGAAATTGCAAGTGGTCATTTGGAGCGCTAAGGGGCCTGTAGTGGAAAAAGGAACTTCTTCAAATAAAAAGTACACAGAAGCATTCTGCGAATCTTCTTTCTGTTCTGTGCATTCAACTAACAGAGTTGAACCTTAGTTTTGATTGAGCAGTTGTGAAACACTCTTTCTGTAGAAACTGTAACTAGACAATCGGAGCGCTAATTGGCCTATGGTGGAAAAAGTAATATCTTCAAATAAAAACTACACAGAATCATTTTGCGAAACTACTTTCTGTTCTGTGCATTCCACTAACGGAATTGAACCTTACTTTTGGTGGAGCAGTTCTGAAACACTCTTTCTGTAGAAACTGCAGGAGGAGATTCGGAGCGCTAAGACGACTATAGAGGAAAAATGAATATCTTCAAATAAAAACTACTCAGAAGCATTCCGTGAAACTTCTTTTTGTTCTTTGCATTGAACTAACAGAGTTTAAAATTACCTTTGATTGAGCAGTTCTGAAACACTCTTTCTGTAGAAACTACAAGTGGACATTCAGAGCGCTAAGGGGCCTAGAGTGGAAAAAGGAATATCTTCAAATAAAAACAACACAGAAGCATTCTGCGAGACTACCTTCTCTTCTGTGCATTCAACTAATAGGGTTGAACCTTACTTTTGATTGAGCAGTTGTGAAACACTTTCTGTAGAAACTGCAAGTGGACATTAGGAGCGCTAAGGGGCCTATAGTGGAAAAAGGAACATCTTCAAATAAGAACTACACAGAAACATTCTGCGAAACTACTTTCTGTTCTGTGCATTCAACTAATGGATTTGAAACTTACATTTGATTGAGCAGTTCTGAAACACACTTTCTGTAGAAACTGCAAGTGGACATTCGGAGCGCTAAGGGGCCTGTACAGGAAAAAGTAACATCTTCAAATAAAAATTACACAGAAGCATTCTGTTAAACTTCTTTCTGTTCTGTGCATTCAACTAACAGAATTCAATCTTACTTTCGATGGAGCAGTTCTGAAACACTCTTTCTGTAGAAAGTGCAGGTGGAGATTCGGAGCGCTAAGATGCCAATAGTGGAAAATAGAATATTTTCAAATAAAAACCACACGGAAGCATTCAGTGAAACTTCTTTCTGTTCTTTGTCTTCAACTAACAGAGTTGAAGCTTACCTTTGATTGAGCAGTTCTGAAACACTCTTTCTGTACAAACTGTAACTAGACATTCGGAGCGCTTAGGGGTCTACAGCGGAAAAAGAAATATCTTCAAATAAAAACTACACAGAAGCATTTTGCGAAACTTCTTTCTGTTCTGTGCATTCAACTAACGGAGTTGAACTTTACTTTTGATTGAGCAGTTCTGAAACACTCTTTCTGTAGAAAGTGCAAGTGGACATTCGGAGCGCTAAGGGGCCTAGACTGTAAAAAGGAATATCTTCATATAAAAACTACACAGAAGCATTTTGTGAAACTACTTTCTTTTCTGTGCATTGAACTAACAGAGTTGAACCTAACTTTTGATAGAGCAGTTCTGAAACACTCTTTCTGCAGAAACTGAAAGTGAACATTCCGAGCGCTATGGGGCCTACTGTGGAAAAAGGAACAACTTCAAATAGAAAATACTCCGAAGTATTCTGTGAAACTACTTTCTGTTCTGTGCATTCAACACACAGAGTTAAACCTTACTTTTGATGGAGCAGTTCTGAAACACTCTTTCTGTTGAAACTGCAGGTGGAGATTCGGAGCGCTAAGAGGCCTATATTGGAAAAAAAGAATATCTTCAAATAAAAACTACAGAGAAGCATTCTGTGAAACTACTTTCTCTTCTTTGCATTCAACTAACAAAGTTGAAGCTTAATTTGATTGAGCAGTTCTGAAACACTTTTTCTGTGGAAAATGCAAGTGGACATTCTGAGCGCTAAGGGGCCTAAACTGGAAAAAGGGACATCTTCAAGTAAAAACTACACAGAAGCATTCTGCGAAACTTCTTTCTGTTCTGTGCATTCAACACACAGAGTTAAACTTAACTTTTGATTGAGCAGTTCTGAAACACTCCTTCTGTAGAAACTGTAGATGGAGTTTATGAGCCCTAATTGGCCTATACTGGAAAAAGGAATATCTTCAAATAAAAACTACACAGAAGCATTCTGTGAAATTAATTTCCATTCTTTGAATTCAACTAACAGTGTTGAAGCTTACTTTTGATTGAGCAGTTCTGCAACACACTATCTGGAGAAACTGGAAGTGGACATTCGGAGCGCTAAGGGGCCTAGAGTGGAAAAAGGAATAACCTCAAATAAAAACTACACAGAATCATTCTGCGAAACCCCTTTCTGTTCTGTGCATTCAATTCACACGATTGAACCTTACTTTGTTAGAGCAGTTCTGAAACACTCTTTCTGTAGAAACTGCAAGAGGACATTCCGAGTGCTAAGGGGCCTACAGTGGAAAAAGTAATAACTTCAAATAAAAACTACACCGAAGCATTCTGCGAAACTTCTTCCTCTTCTGTGCATTCAAGTAACAGAGTTGAACCGTACTTTGATTGAGCAGTTCTGAAACACTCTTTCTGTAGAAACTGCAGATGGAGATTCGGAGGGCTAAGTGGCCTATAGTGGAAGAAAGAATATCTTCAAATAAAAACTACACAGAAGCATTCTGTGAAAATACTTTCTGTTCTTGCATTCAACGAAAAGAGTTGAAGCTTACTTTTTATTGAGCAGTTCTGATAACCTCTTTCAGTAGAAAATGCAAGTGGACATTCGGAGCGCTGAGGGGCCTATACTGGAATAAGGAACATCTTCAAATAAAAACTACACAGAAGCATTCTGCGAAACTTCTTTCTGTTCTGTGCATTCAACTGATGGAGTTGAAGCTTACTTTTGATTGAGCAGTTCTGAAACACACTTTCTGTAGAAACTGCAATGGACATTCAGAGAGCTAAGTTGCATATAGTGCAAAAAGTGGAATCTTCAATCAAAAACTACACAGAAGCATCCTGCGAAACTACTTTCTGTTCTGTGCCTTCAACTAATGGAATTGAACCTTAATTTGATGGAGCAGTTCTAAAATACTCTTTCTGTAGAAACTGCAAGTGGACAATCGGAGCACTAAGGGGCCTACAGTGCAAAAAGGAATATCTTCAAATGAAAACTACACAGAAGAATTCTGCGAAACTACTTTCTGTTCTGTTCATTGAACAAATAGAGCTGAACCTAACATTTGATAGAGGAGTTCTGAAACACTCTTTCTGTAGAAACTGCAAGTGGACATTCCAAGAGCTAAGGGGCCTATAGAGGAATTTGGAATATGTTCAAATAAGAACTACACAGAAGCATTCTGCGAAACTTCTTTCTGTTCTGTGCATTTCAACTCACAGAGTTGAACCTTACTTTTGATTGAGCAGTTCTGAAGCACTCTTTCTGTAGAAACAGCAAGTGGACATTCGGAGCGCTAAGGGGCCCACAGCGGAAAAAGGAATATCTTCAAATTAAAAGTACACAGAAGCATTCTGCGAAACTACATTCTGTTCTGTGCATTGAACTAACAGAGTTGAACCTGACTTTGTTAGAGCGCTTCTGATACACTCTTTCTGTAGAAACCGGAAGTGGACATTCCGAGACCTAAGGGGCCTATAAGGAAAATGGAATATGTTCAAATAAAAACTACACAGAAACATTCTGCTAAACTTCTTTCTGTTCTGTGCATTCAACTCAGAGGGTTGAACCTTACTTTTGATTGAGCAGTTCTGAAAAACTCTTTCCGTAGAAACTGCAAGTGGACATTCAGAGCGCTAAGGGGCCACAGTGGAAAAAGGAATATCTTCAAATAAAAAGTACACAGAAGCATTCTGCGAAACTTCTTTCTGTTCTGTGCATTCAAGCCACAGATTTGAACCTTACTTTTGATTGAGGAGTTCTGAAACACTCTTTCTGTAGAAACTGTAAATAGATATTCGGAACGCTAAGGGGCCTATAGTGGAAAAGGAATATCTTCAAATAAAAACTACAGAGAAGCATTCTGCGAAACTTCTTTCTGTTCTGTGCATTCAACTAACAAATTTGAAGGTTGCTTTTGATTGAGCAGTTCTGAAACACTCTTTCTGTAGAAACTGCAGTTGGAGATACGGAGGGCTAAGTGGCCTATAGTGGAAAAAGATATATCATCTAATAAAAACAACACAGAAGCATTCTGTGAAACTACATTCTGTTCTTTGCATTCAACTAACAGAGTTGAAGCTTACTTTTGACTGTGCAGTTCTGAAACACTCTTTCTGTAGAAATTGCAAGGAGACATTTGGAGCACTAGGGGCCTGTACTGGAAAAAGAATATTCTTCAAATTAAAAGTACACAGAAGAATTCTACGAAACTTCTTTCTGTTCTGTGCATTCAACTAACAGAGTTGAACCTTACTTTTGATTGAGCAGTTGTGAAACACTCTCAATCAAAAGTAGAAACTGTAACAAGACATTCCGAGCCCTAAGGGGCCTATGGTGGAAAAAGTAATATCTTCAAATAAAAACTACACAGAAGCATCCTGCGAAACTACTTTCTGTTCTGTGCATTCAACTAATGGAATTGAACCTTACTTTTGATGGAGCAGTTCTAAAATACTCTTTCTGTAGAAACAGCAAGTGGACATTCGGAGCGCTAAGGGGCCCACAGTGGAAAAAGGAATATCTTCAAATTAAAATTACACAGAAGCATTCTGCGAAACGACATTCTGTTCTGTGCATTGAACTAACAGAGTTGAACCTAACTTTGTTAGAGCGCTTCTGAAACACTCTTTCAGTAGAAACCAGAAGTGGACATTCCGAGACCTAAGGGGCCTATAAGGAAAATGGAATATGTTCAAATAAAAACTACACAGAAACATTCTGCTAAACTTCTTTCTGTTCTGTGCATTCAACTCAGAGGGTTGAACCTTACTTTTGATTGAGCAGTTCTGAAAAACTCTTTCTGTAGAAACTGCAAGTGGACATTCGGAGCGCTAAGGGGCCATAGTGGAAAAAGGAATATCTTCAAATAAAAAGTACACAGAAGCATTCTGCGAAACTTCTTTCTGTTCTGTGCATTCAACCCACAGATTTGAACCTTACTTTTGATTGAGGAGTTCTGAAACACTCTTTCCGTAGAAACTGTAAATAGATATTCGGAACGCTAAGGGGCCTATAGTGGAAAAGGAATATCTTCAAATAAAAACTACAGAGAAGCATTCTGCGAAACTTCTTTCTGTTCTGTGCATTCAACTAACAAATTTGAAGGTTGCTTTTGATTGAGCAGTTCTGAAACACTCTTTCTGTAGAAACTGCAGTTGGAGATACGGAGCGCCAGGAGGCCTATAGTGGAAAAAGATATATCATCTAATAAAAACAACACAGAAGCATTCTGTGAAACTACATTCTGTTCTTTGCATTCAACTAACAGAGTTGAAGCTTACTTTTGATTGTGCAGTTCTGAAACACTCTTTCTGTAGAAATTGCAAGGAGACATTTGGAGCACTAGGGGCCTGTACTGGAAAAAGAATATTCTTCAAATTAAAAGTACACAGAAGAATTCTACGAAACTTCTTTCTGTTCTGTGCATTCAACTAACAGAGTTGAACCTTACTTTTGATTGAGCGGTTGTGAAACACTCTCAATCAAAAGTAGAAACTGTAACAAGACATTCCGAGCCCTAAGGGGCCTATGGTGGTAAAAGTAATATCTTCAAATTAAAACTACACAGAAGCATTCTGCGAAACTCCTTTCTGTTCCGTGCATTCAACTAACGGAATTGAACCTTACTTTTGATGGAGCAGTTCTGAAACACTCTTTCTGTAGAAAGTGCAAGTGGACATTCGGAGCACTAAGGGGCCTACAGTGCAAAAAGGAATATCATCAAATGAAAACTACACAGAAGTATTCTGCGAAACTACTTTCTGTTCTGTTCATTGAACAAACATATTTGAACCTAACTGTTTATAGAGCAGTTCTGAAACACTCTTTCTGTAGAAACTGCAAGTGGACATTCCGAGAGCTAAGGGGCCTATAGAGGAAAATGGAATATGTTCAAATAAAAACTACACAGAAGCATTCTGCGAAACTTTTTTGTGTTCTGTGCATTCATATCACAGAGTTGAACCTTACTTTTGATTGAGGAGTTCTGAAACACTCTTTTTGTAGTAACTGCAAGTGGACATTCGGAGCGCTAAGGGGCCATAGTGGAAAAAGGAATATATTCAAATAAAAACTACACAGAATCATTCTGCGAAACTTCTTTCTGTTCTATGCATTCAACTCACAGGGTTGAACCTTACTTTTGATTGAGCAGTTCTGAAACACACTTTCTGTAGAAACTGCAAGTGGACATTCGGAGAGCTAATGGGCCTACAGTGGAAAAAGGAATAACTTCAAATAAAAACTACACCAAAGTATTCTGTGAAACTTCTTTCTGTTCTGTGCATTCAACTAACAGAGTTGAACTTTATTTTTGATTGAGGAGTTCTGAAACAATCTTTCTGTAGAAACTGCAGGTGGAGATTCAGAGCGCTAAGAGGCCTATAGTGGAAAAAGGTATATCTTCTAATAAAAACTACACAGAAGCATTCTGTGAAACTACTTTCTGTTCTTTGCATTCAACTAACAGAGTTGAGGCTTACTTTTGATTGAGCAGTTCTGAAACACTCTTTCTGTAGAAATTGCAAGTGGTCATTTGGAGCGCTAAGGGGCCTG
Source organism: Symphalangus syndactylus (assembly GCF_028878055.3). Taxonomy (NCBI): domain Eukaryota; kingdom Metazoa; phylum Chordata; class Mammalia; order Primates; family Hylobatidae; genus Symphalangus; species Symphalangus syndactylus. The sequence goes on from NC_072440.2 coordinate 51,957,314, forward strand.
TAGTGGAAAAAGGAACTTCTTCAAATAAAAAGTACACAGAAGCATTCTGCGAATCTTCTTTCTGTTCTGTGCATTCAACTAACAGAGTTGAACCTTAGTTTTGATTGAGCAGTTGTGAAACACTCTTTCTGTAGAAACTGTAACTAGACAATCGGAGCGCTAATTGGCCTATGGTGGAAAAAGTAATATCTTCAAATAAAAACTACACAGAATCATTTTGCGAAACTACTTTCTGTTCTGTGCATTCCACTAACGGAATTGAACCTTACTTTTGGTGGAGCAGTTCTGAAACACTCTTTCTGTAGAAACTGCAGGAGGAGATTCGGAGCGCTAAGACGACTATAGAGGAAAAATGAATATCTTCAAATAAAAACTACTCAGAAGCATTCCGTGAAACTTCTTTTTGTTCTTTGCATTGAACTAACAGAGTTTAAAATTACCTTTGATTGAGCAGTTCTGAAACACTCTTTCTGTAGAAACTACAAGTGGACATTCAGAGCGCTAAGGGGCCTAGAGTGGAAAAAGGAATATCTTCAAATAAAAACAACACAGAAGCATTCTGCGAGACTACCTTCTCTTCTGTGCATTCAACTAATAGGGTTGAACCTTACTTTTGATTGAGCAGTTGTGAAACACTTTCTGTAGAAACTGCAAGTGGACATTAGGAGCGCTAAGGGGCCTATAGTGGAAAAAGGAACATCTTCAAATAAGAACTACACAGAAACATTCTGCGAAACTACTTTCTGTTCTGTGCATTCAACTAATGGATTTGAAACTTACATTTGATTGAGCAGTTCTGAAACACACTTTCTGTAGAAACTGCAAGTGGACATTCGGAGCGCTAAGGGGCCTGTACAGGAAAAAGTAACATCTTCAAATAAAAATTACACAGAAGCATTCTGTTAAACTTCTTTCTGTTCTGTGCATTCAACTAACAGAATTCAATCTTACTTTCGATGGAGCAGTTCTGAAACACTCTTTCTGTAGAAAGTGCAGGTGGAGATTCGGAGCGCTAAGATGCCAATAGTGGAAAATAGAATATTTTCAAATAAAAACCACACGGAAGCGTTCAGTGAAACTTCTTTCTGTTCTTTGTCTTCAACTAACAGAGTTGAAGCTTACCTTTGATTGAGCAGTTCTGAAACACTCTTTCTGTACAAACTGTAACTAGACATTCGGAGCGCTTAGGGGTCTACAGCGGAAAAAGAAATATCTTCAAATAAAAACTACACAGAAGCATTTTGCGAAACTTCTTTCTGTTCTGTGCATTCAACTAACGGAGTTGAACTTTACTTTTGATTGAGCAGTTCTGAAACACTCTTTCTGTAGAAAGTGCAAGTGGACATTCGGAGCGCTAAGGGGCCTAGACTGTAAAAAGGAATATCTTCATATAAAAACTACACAGAAGCATTTTGTGAAACTACTTTCTTTTCTGTGCATTGAACTAACAGAGTTGAACCTAACTTTTGATAGAGCAGTTCTGAAACACTCTTTCTGCAGAAACTGAAAGTGAACATTCCGAGCGCTATGGGGCCTACTGTGGAAAAAGGAACAACTTCAAATAGAAAATACTCCGAAGTATTCTGTGAAACTACTTTCTGTTCTGTGCATTCAACACACAGAGTTAAACCTTACTTTTGATGGAGCAGTTCTGAAACACTCTTTCTGTTGAAACTGCAGGTGGAGATTCGGAGCGCTAAGAGGCCTATATTGGAAAAAAAGAATATCTTCAAATAAAAACTACAGAGAAGCATTCTGTGAAACTACTTTCTCTTCTTTGCATTCAACTAACAAAGTTGAAGCTTAATTTGATTGAGCAGTTCTGAAACACTTTTTCTGTGGAAAATGCAAGTGGACATTCTGAGCGCTAAGGGGCCTAAACTGGAAAAAGGGACATCTTCAAGTAAAAACTACACAGAAGCATTCTGCGAAACTTCTTTCTGTTCTGTGCATTCAACACACAGAGTTAAACTTAACTTTTGATTGAGCAGTTCTGAAACACTCCTTCTGTAGAAACTGTAGATGGAGTTTATGAGCCCTAATTGGCCTATACTGGAAAAAGGAATATCTTCAAATAAAAACTACACAGAAGCATTCTGTGAAATTAATTTCCATTCTTTGAATTCAACTAACAGTGTTGAAGCTTACTTTTGATTGAGCAGTTCTGCAACACACTATCTGGAGAAACTGGAAGTGGACATTCGGAGCGCTAAGGGGCCTAGAGTGGAAAAAGGAATAACCTCAAATAAAAACTACACAGAATCATTCTGCGAAACCCCTTTCTGTTCTGTGCATTCAATTCACACGATTGAACCTTACTTTGTTAGAGCAGTTCTGAAACACTCTTTCTGTAGAAACTGCAAGAGGACATTCCGAGTGCTAAGGGGCCTACAGTGGAAAAAGTAATAACTTCAAATAAAAACTACACCGAAGCATTCTGCGAAACTTCTTCCTCTTCTGTGCATTCAAGTAACAGAGTTGAACCGTACTTTGATTGAGCAGTTCTGAAACACTCTTTCTGTAGAAACTGCAGATGGAGATTCGGAGGGCTAAGTGGCCTATAGTGGAAGAAAGAATATCTTCAAATAAAAACTACACAGAAGCATTCTGTGAAAATACTTTCTGTTCTTGCATTCAACGAAAAGAGTTGAAGCTTACTTTTTATTGAGCAGTTCTGATAACCTCTTTCAGTAGAAAATGCAAGTGGACATTCGGAGCGCTGAGGGGCCTATACTGGAATAAGGAACATCTTCAAATAAAAACTACACAGAAGCATTCTGCGAAACTTCTTTCTGTTCTGTGCATTCAACTGATGGAGTTGAAGCTTACTTTTGATTGAGCAGTTCTGAAACACACTTTCTGTAGAAACTGCAATGGACATTCAGAGAGCTAAGTTGCATATAGTGCAAAAAGTGGAATCTTCAATCAAAAACTACACAGAAGCATCCTGCGAAACTACTTTCTGTTCTGTGCCTTCAACTAATGGAATTGAACCTTAATTTGATGGAGCAGTTCTAAAATACTCTTTCTGTAGAAACTGCAAGTGGACAATCGGAGCACTAAGGGGCCTACAGTGCAAAAAGGAATATCTTCAAATGAAAACTACACAGAAGAATTCTGCGAAACTACTTTCTGTTCTGTTCATTGAACAAATAGAGCTGAACCTAACATTTGATAGAGGAGTTCTGAAACACTCTTTCTGTAGAAACTGCAAGTGGACATTCCAAGAGCTAAGGGGCCTATAGAGGAATTTGGAATATGTTCAAATAAGAACTACACAGAAGCATTCTGCGAAACTTCTTTCTGTTCTGTGCATTTCAACTCACAGAGTTGAACCTTACTTTTGATTGAGCAGTTCTGAAGCACTCTTTCTGTAGAAACAGCAAGTGGACATTCGGAGCGCTAAGGGGCCCACAGCGGAAAAAGGAATATCTTCAAATTAAAAGTACACAGAAGCATTCTGCGAAACTACATTCTGTTCTGTGCATTGAACTAACAGAGTTGAACCTGACTTTGTTAGAGCGCTTCTGATACACTCTTTCTGTAGAAACCGGAAGTGGACATTCCGAGACCTAAGGGGCCTATAAGGAAAATGGAATATGTTCAAATAAAAACTACACAGAAACATTCTGCTAAACTTCTTTCTGTTCTGTGCATTCAACTCAGAGGGTTGAACCTTACTTTTGATTGAGCAGTTCTGAAAAACTCTTTCCGTAGAAACTGCAAGTGGACATTCAGAGCGCTAAGGGGCCACAGTGGAAAAAGGAATATCTTCAAATAAAAAGTACACAGAAGCATTCTGCGAAACTTCTTTCTGTTCTGTGCATTCAAGCCACAGATTTGAACCTTACTTTTGATTGAGGAGTTCTGAAACACTCTTTCTGTAGAAACTGTAAATAGATATTCGGAACGCTAAGGGGCCTATAGTGGAAAAGGAATATCTTCAAATAAAAACTACAGAGAAGCATTCTGCGAAACTTCTTTCTGTTCTGTGCATTCAACTAACAAATTTGAAGGTTGCTTTTGATTGAGCAGTTCTGAAACACTCTTTCTGTAGAAACTGCAGTTGGAGATACGGAGGGCTAAGTGGCCTATAGTGGAAAAAGATATATCATCTAATAAAAACAACACAGAAGCATTCTGTGAAACTACATTCTGTTCTTTGCATTCAACTAACAGAGTTGAAGCTTACTTTTGACTGTGCAGTTCTGAAACACTCTTTCTGTAGAAATTGCAAGGAGACATTTGGAGCACTAGGGGCCTGTACTGGAAAAAGAATATTCTTCAAATTAAAAGTACACAGAAGAATTCTACGAAACTTCTTTCTGTTCTGTGCATTCAACTAACAGAGTTGAACCTTACTTTTGATTGAGCAGTTGTGAAACACTCTCAATCAAAAGTAGAAACTGTAACAAGACATTCCGAGCCCTAAGGGGCCTATGGTGGAAAAAGTAATATCTTCAAATAAAAACTACACAGAAGCATCCTGCGAAACTACTTTCTGTTCTGTGCATTCAACTAATGGAATTGAACCTTACTTTTGATGGAGCAGTTCTAAAATACTCTTTCTGTAGAAACAGCAAGTGGACATTCGGAGCGCTAAGGGGCCCACAGTGGAAAAAGGAATATCTTCAAATTAAAATTACACAGAAGCATTCTGCGAAACGACATTCTGTTCTGTGCATTGAACTAACAGAGTTGAACCTAACTTTGTTAGAGCGCTTCTGAAACACTCTTTCAGTAGAAACCAGAAGTGGACATTCCGAGACCTAAGGGGCCTATAAGGAAAATGGAATATGTTCAAATAAAAACTACACAGAAACATTCTGCTAAACTTCTTTCTGTTCTGTGCATTCAACTCAGAGGGTTGAACCTTACTTTTGATTGAGCAGTTCTGAAAAACTCTTTCTGTAGAAACTGCAAGTGGACATTCGGAGCGCTAAGGGGCCATAGTGGAAAAAGGAATATCTTCAAATAAAAAGTACACAGAAGCATTCTGCGAAACTTCTTTCTGTTCTGTGCATTCAACCCACAGATTTGAACCTTACTTTTGATTGAGGAGTTCTGAAACACTCTTTCCGTAGAAACTGTAAATAGATATTCGGAACGCTAAGGGGCCTATAGTGGAAAAGGAATATCTTCAAATAAAAACTACAGAGAAGCATTCTGCGAAACTTCTTTCTGTTCTGTGCATTCAACTAACAAATTTGAAGGTTGCTTTTGATTGAGCAGTTCTGAAACACTCTTTCTGTAGAAACTGCAGTTGGAGATACGGAGCGCCAGGAGGCCTATAGTGGAAAAAGATATATCATCTAATAAAAACAACACAGAAGCATTCTGTGAAACTACATTCTGTTCTTTGCATTCAACTAACAGAGTTGAAGCTTACTTTTGATTGTGCAGTTCTGAAACACTCTTTCTGTAGAAATTGCAAGGAGACATTTGGAGCACTAGGGGCCTGTACTGGAAAAAGAATATTCTTCAAATTAAAAGTACACAGAAGAATTCTACGAAACTTCTTTCTGTTCTGTGCATTCAACTAACAGAGTTGAACCTTACTTTTGATTGAGCGGTTGTGAAACACTCTCAATCAAAAGTAGAAACTGTAACAAGACATTCCGAGCCCTAAGGGGCCTATGGTGGTAAAAGTAATATCTTCAAATTAAAACTACACAGAAGCATTCTGCGAAACTCCTTTCTGTTCCGTGCATTCAACTAACGGAATTGAACCTTACTTTTGATGGAGCAGTTCTGAAACACTCTTTCTGTAGAAAGTGCAAGTGGACATTCGGAGCACTAAGGGGCCTACAGTGCAAAAAGGAATATCATCAAATGAAAACTACACAGAAGTATTCTGCGAAACTACTTTCTGTTCTGTTCATTGAACAAACATATTTGAACCTAACTGTTTATAGAGCAGTTCTGAAACACTCTTTCTGTAGAAACTGCAAGTGGACATTCCGAGAGCTAAGGGGCCTATAGAGGAAAATGGAATATGTTCAAATAAAAACTACACAGAAGCATTCTGCGAAACTTTTTTGTGTTCTGTGCATTCATATCACAGAGTTGAACCTTACTTTTGATTGAGGAGTTCTGAAACACTCTTTTTGTAGTAACTGCAAGTGGACATTCGGAGCGCTAAGGGGCCATAGTGGAAAAAGGAATATATTCAAATAAAAACTACACAGAATCATTCTGCGAAACTTCTTTCTGTTCTATGCATTCAACTCACAGGGTTGAACCTTACTTTTGATTGAGCAGTTCTGAAACACACTTTCTGTAGAAACTGCAAGTGGACATTCGGAGAGCTAATGGGCCTACAGTGGAAAAAGGAATAACTTCAAATAAAAACTACACCAAAGTATTCTGTGAAACTTCTTTCTGTTCTGTGCATTCAACTAACAGAGTTGAACTTTATTTTTGATTGAGGAGTTCTGAAACAATCTTTCTGTAGAAACTGCAGGTGGAGATTCAGAGCGCTAAGAGGCCTATAGTGGAAAAAGGTATATCTTCTAATAAAAACTACACAGAAGCATTCTGTGAAACTACTTTCTGTTCTTTGCATTCAACTAACAGAGTTGAGGCTTACTTTTGATTGAGCAGTTCTGAAACACTCTTTCTGTAGAAATTGCAAGTGGTCATTTGGAGCGCTAAGGGGCCTGTAGTGGAAAAAGGAACTTCTTCAAATAAAAAGTACACAGAAGCATTCTGCGAATCTTCTTTCTGTTCTGTGCATTCAACTAACAGAGTTGAACCTTAGTTTTGATTGAGCAGTTGTGAAACACTCTTTCTGTAGAAACTGTAACTAGACAATCGGAGCGCTAATTGGCCTATGGTGGAAAAAGTAATATCTTCAAATAAAAACTACACAGAATCATTTTGCGAAACTACTTTCTGTTCTGTGCATTCCACTAACGGAATTGAACCTTACTTTTGGTGGAGCAGTTCTGAAACACTCTTTCTGTAGAAACTGCAGGAGGAGATTCGGAGCGCTAAGACGACTATAGAGGAAAAATGAATATCTTCAAATAAAAACTACTCAGAAGCATTCCGTGAAACTTCTTTTTGTTCTTTGCATTGAACTAACAGAGTTTAAAATTACCTTTGATTGAGCAGTTCTGAAACACTCTTTCTGTAGAAACTACAAGTGGACATTCAGAGCGCTAAGGGGCCTAGAGTGGAAAAAGGAATATCTTCAAATAAAAACAACACAGAAGCATTCTGCGAGACTACCTTCTCTTCTGTGCATTCAACTAATAGGGTTGAACCTTACTTTTGATTGAGCAGTTGTGAAACACTTTCTGTAGAAACTGCAAGTGGACATTAGGAGCGCTAAGGGGCCTATAGTGGAAAAAGGAACATCTTCAAATAAGAACTACACAGAAACATTCTGCGAAACTACTTTCTGTTCTGTGCATTCAACTAATGGATTTGAAACTTACATTTGATTGAGCAGTTCTGAAACACACTTTCTGTAGAAACTGCAAGTGGACATTCGGAGCGCTAAGGGGCCTGTACAGGAAAAAGTAACATCTTCAAATAAAAATTACACAGAAGCATTCTGTTAAACTTCTTTCTGTTCTGTGCATTCAACTAACAGAATTCAATCTTACTTTCGATGGAGAAGTTCTGAAACACTCTTTCTGTAGAAAGTGCAGGTGGAGATTCGGAGCGCTAAGATGCCAATAGTGGAAAATAGAATATTTTCAAATAAAAACCACACGGAAGCGTTCAGTGAAACTTCTTTCTGTTCTTTGTCTTCAACTAACAGAGTTGAAGCTTACCTTTGATTGAGCAGTTCTGAAACACTCTTTCTGTACAAACTGTAACTAGACATTCGGAGCGCTTAGGGGTCTACAGCGGAAAAAGAAATATCTTCAAATAAAAACTACACAGAAGCATTTTGCGAAACTTCTTTCTGTTCTGTGCATTCAACTAACGGAGTTGAACTTTACTTTTGATTGAGCAGTTCTGAAACACTCTTTCTGTAGAAAGTGCAAGTGGACATTCGGAGCGCTAAGGGGCCTAGACTGTAAAAAGGAATATCTTCATATAAAAACTACACAGAAGCATTTTGTGAAACTACTTTCTTTTCTGTGCATTGAACTAACAGAGTTGAACCTAACTTTTGATAGAGCAGTTCTGAAACACTCTTTCTGCAGAAACTGAAAGTGAACATTCCGAGCGCTATGGGGCCTACTGTGGAAAAAGGAATAACTTCAAATAGAAAATACTCCGAAGTATTCTGTGAAACTACTTTCTGTTCTGTGCATTCAACACACAGAGTTAAACCTTACTTTTGATGGAGCAGTTCTGAAACACTCTTTCTGTTGAAACTGCAGGTGGAGATTCGGAGCGCTAAGAGGCCTATATTGGAAAAAAAGAATATCTTCAAATAAAAACTACAGAGAAGCATTCTGTGAAACTACTTTCTCTTCTTTGCATTCAACTAACAAAGTTGAAGCTTAATTTGATTGAGCAGTTCTGAAACACTTTTTCTGTGGAAAATGCAAGTGGACATTCTGAGCGCTAAGGGGCCTAAACTGGAAAAAGGGACATCTTCAAGTAAAAACTACACAGAAGCATTCTGCGAAACTTCTTTCTGTTCTGTGCATTCAACACACAGAGTTAAACTTAACTTTTGATTGAGCAGTTCTGAAACACTCCTTCTGTAGAAACTGTAGATGGAGTTTATGAGCCCTAATTGGCCTATACTGGAAAAAGGAATATCTTCAAATAAAAACTACACAGAAGCATTCTGTGAAATTAATTTCCATTCTTTGAATTCAACTAACAGTGTTGAAGCTTACTTTTGATTGAGCAGTTCTGCAACACACTATCTGGAGAAAATGGAAGTGGACATTCGGAGCGCTAAGGGGCCTAGAGTGGAAAAAGGAATAACCTCAAATAAAAACTACACAGAATCATTCTGCGAAACCCCTTTCTGTTCTGTGCATTCAATTCACACGATTGAACCTTACTTTGTTAGAGCAGTTCTGAAACACTCTTTCTGTAGAAACTGCAAGAGGACATTCCGAGTGCTAAGGGGCCTACAGTGGAAAAAGTAATAACTTCAAATAAAAACTACACCGAAGCATTCTGCGAAACTTCTTCCTCTTCTGTGCATTCAAGTAACAGAGTTGAACCGTACTTTGATTGAGCAGTTCTGAAACACTCTTTCTGTAGAAACTGCAGATGGAGATTCGGAGGGCTAAGTGGCCTATAGTGGAAGAAAGAATATCTTCAAATAAAAACTACACAGAAGCATTCTGTGAAAATACTTTCTGTTCTTGCATTCAACGAAAAGAGTTGAAGCTTACTTTTTATTGAGCAGTTCTGATAACCTCTTTCAGTAGAAAATGCAAGTGGACATTCGGAGCGCTGAGGGGCCTATACTGGAATAAGGAACATCTTCAAATAAAAACTACACAGAAGCATTCTGCGAAACTTCTTTCTGTTCTGTGCATTCAACTGATGGAGTTGAAGCTTACTTTTGATTGAGCAGTTCTGAAACACACTTTCTGTAGAAACTGCAATGGACATTCAGAGAGCTAAGTTGCATATAGTGCAAAAAGTGGAATCTTCAATCAAAAACTACACAGAAGCATCCTGCGAAACTACTTTCTGTTCTGTGCCTTCAACTAATGGAATTGAACCTTAATTTGATGGAGCAGTTCTAAAATACTCTTTCTGTAGAAACTGCAAGTGGACAATCGGAGCACTAAGGGGCCTACAGTGCAAAAAGGAATATCTTCAAATGAAAACTACACAGAAGAATTCTGCGAAACTACTTTCTGTTCTGTTCATTGAACAAATAGAGCTGAACCTAACATTTGATAGAGGAGTTCTGAAACACTCTTTCTGTAGAAACTGCAAGTGGACATTCCAAGAGCTAAGGGGCCTATAGAGGAATTTGGAATATGTTCAAATAAGAACTACACAGAAGCATTCTGCGAAACTTCTTTCTGTTCTGTGCATTTCAACTCACAGAGTTGAACCTTACTTTTGATTGAGCAGTTCTGAAGCACTCTTTCTGTAGAAACAGCAAGTGGACATTCGGAGCGCTAAGGGGCCCACAGCGGAAAAAGGAATATCTTCAAATTAAAAGTACACAGAAGCATTCTGCGAAACTACATTCTGTTCTGTGCATTGAACTAACAGAGTTGAACCTGACTTTGTTAGAGCGCTTCTGATACACTCTTTCTGTAGAAACCGGAAGTGGACATTCCGAGACCTAAGGGGCCTATAAGGAAAATGGAATATGTTCAAATAAAAACTACACAGAAACATTCTGCTAAACTTCTTTCTGTTCTGTGCATTCAACTCAGAGGGTTGAACCTTACTTTTGATTGAGCAGTTCTGAAAAACTCTTTCCGTAGAAACTGCAAGGGGACATTCAGAGCGCTAAGGGGCCATAGTGGAAAAAGGAATATCTTCAAATAAAAAGTACACAGAAGCATTCTGCGAAACTTCTTTCTGTTCTGTGCATTCAAGCCACAGATTTGAACCTTACTTTTGATTGAGGAGTTCTGAAACACTCTTTCTGTAGAAACTGTAAATAGATATTCGGAACGCTAAGGGGCCTATAGTGGAAAAGGAATATCTTCAAATAAAAACTACAGAGAAGCATTCTGCGAAACTTCTTTCTGTTCTGTGCATTCAACTAACAAATTTGAAGGTTGCTTTTGATTGAGCAGTTCTGAAACACTCTTTCTGTAGAAACTGCAGTTGGAGATACGGAGGGCTAAGTGGCCTATAGTGGAAAAAGATATATCATCTAATAAAAACAACACAGAAGCATTCTGTGAAACTACATTCTGTTCTTTGCATTCAACTAACAGAGTTGAAGCTTACTTTTGACTGTGCAGTTCTGAAACACTCTTTCTGTAGAAATTGCAAGGAGACATTTGGAGCACTAGGGGCCTGTACTGGAAAAAGAATATTCTTCAAATTAAAAGTACACAGAAGAATTCTACGAAACTTCTTTCTGTTCTGTGCATTCAACTAACAGAGTTGAACCTTACTTTTGATTGAGCAGTTGTGAAACACTCTCAATCAAAAGTAGAAACTGTAACAAGACATTCCGAGCCCTAAGGGGCCTATGGTGGAAAAAGTAATATCTTCAAATAAAAACTACACAGAAGCATCCTGCGAAACTACTTTCTGTTCTGTGCATTCAACTAATGGAATTGAACCTTACTTTTGATGGAGCAGTTCTAAAATACTCTTTCTGTAGAAACAGCAAGTGGACATTCGGAGCGCTAAGGGGCCCACAGTGGAAAAAGGAATATCTTCAAATTAAAATTACACAGAAGCATTCTGCGAAACGACATTCTGTTCTGTGCATTGAACTAACAGAGTTGAACCTAACTTTGTTAGAGCGCTTCTGAAACACTCTTTCAGTAGAAACCAGAAGTGGACATTCCGAGACCTAAGGGGCCTATAAGGAAAATGGAATATGTTCAAATAAAAACTACACAGAAACATTCTGCTAAACTTCTTTCTGTTCTGTGCATTCAACTCAGAGGGTTGAACCTTACTTTTGATTGAGCAGTTCTGAAAAACTCTTTCTGTAGAAACTGCAAGTGGACATTCGGAGCGCTAAGGGGCCATAGTGGAAAAAGGAATATCTTCAAATAAAAAGTACACAGAAGCATTCTGCGAAACTTCTTTCTGTTCTGTGCATTCAACCCACAGATTTGAACCTTACTTTTGATTGAGGAGTTCTGAAACACTCTTTCCGTAGAAACTGTAAATAGATATTCGGAACGCTAAGGGGCCTATAGTGGAAAAGGAATATCTTCAAATAAAAACTACAGAGAAGCATTCTGCGAAACTTCTTTCTGTTCTGTGCATTCAACTAACAAATTTGAAGGTTGCTTTTGATTGAGCAGTTCTGAAACACTCTTTCTGTAGAAACTGCAGTTGGAGATACGGAGCGCCAGGAGGCCTATAGTGGAAAAAGATATATCATCTAATAAAAACAACACAGAAGCATTCTGTGAAACTACATTCTGTTCTTTGCATTCAACTAACAGAGTTGAAGCTTACTTTTGATTGTGCAGTTCTGAAACACTCTTTCTGTAGAAATTGCAAGGAGACATTTGGAGCACTAGGGGCCTGTACTGGAAAAAGAATATTCTTCAAATTAAAAGTACACAGAAGAATTCTACGAAACTTCTTTCTGTTCTGTGCATTCAACTAACAGAGTTGAACCTTACTTTTGATTGAGCGGTTGTGAAACACTCTCAATCAAAAGTAGAAACTGTAACAAGACATTCTGAGCCCTAAGGGGCCTATGGTGGTAAAAGTAATATCTTCAAATTAAAACTACACAGAAGCATTCTGCGAAACTCCTTTCTGTTCCGTGCATTCAACTAACGGAATTGAACCTTACTTTTGATGGAGCAGTTCTGAAACACTCTTTCTGTAGAAAGTGCAAGTGGACATTCGGAGCACTAAGGGGCCTACAGTGCAAAAAGGAATATCATCAAATGAAAACTACACAGAAGTATTCTGCGAAACTACTTTCTGTTCTGTTCATTGAACAAACATATTTGAACCTAACTGTTTATAGAGCAGTTCTGAAACACTCTTTCTGTAGAAACTGCAAGTGGACATTCCGAGAGCTAAGGGGCCTATAGAGGAAAATGGAATATGTTCAAATAAAAACTACACAGAAGCATTCTGCGAAACTTTTTTGTGTTCTGTGCATTCATATCACAGAGTTGAACCTTACTTTTGATTGAGGAGTTCTGAAACACTCTTTTTGTAGTAACTGCAAGTGGACATTCGGAGCGCTAAGGGGCCATAGTGGAAAAAGGAATATATTCAAATAAAAACTACACAGAATCATTCTGCGAAACTTCTTTCTGTTCTATGCATTCAACTCACAGGGTTGAACCTTACTTTTGATTGAGCAGTTCTGAAACACACTTTCTGTAGAAACTGCAAGTGGACATTCGGAGAGCTAATGGGCCTACAGTGGAAAAAGGAATAACTTCAAATAAAAACTACACCAAAGTATTCTGTGAAACTTCTTTCTGTTCTGTGCATTCAACTAACAGAGTTGAACTTTATTTTTGATTGAGGAGTTCTGAAACAATCTTTCTGTAGAAACTGCAGGTGGAGATTCAGAGCGCTAAGAGGCCTATAGTGGAAAAAGGTATATCTTCTAATAAAAACTACACAGAAGCATTCTGTGAAACTACTTTCTGTTCTTTGCATTCAACTAACAGAGTTGAGGCTTACTTTTGATTGAGCAGTTCTGAAACACTCTTTCTGTAGAAATTGCAAGTGGTCATTTGGAGCGCTAAGGGGCCTGTAGTGGAAAAAGGAACTTCTTCAAATAAAAAGTACACAGAAGCATTCTGCGAATCTTCTTTCTGTTCTGTGCATTCAACTAACAGAGTTGAACCTTAGTTTTGATTGAGCAGTTGTGAAACACTCTTTCTGTAGAAACTGTAACTAGACAATCGGAGCGCTAATTGGCCTATGGTGGAAAAAGTAATATCTTCAAATAAAAACTACACAGAATCATTTTGCGAAACTACTTTCTGTTCTGTGCATTCCACTAACGGAATTGAACCTTACTTTTGGTGGAGCAGTTCTGAAACACTCTTTCTGTAGAAACTGCAGGAGGAGATTCGGAGCGCTAAGACGACTATAGAGGAAAAATGAATATCTTCAAATAAAAACTACTCAGAAGCATTCCGTGAAACTTCTTTTTGTTCTTTGCATTGAACTAACAGAGTTTAAAATTACCTTTGATTGAGCAGTTCTGAAACACTCTTTCTGTAGAAACTACAAGTGGACATTCAGAGCGCTAAGGGGCCTAGAGTGGAAAAAGGAATATCTTCAAATAAAAACAACACAGAAGCATTCTGCGAGACTACCTTCTCTTCTGTGCATTCAACTAATAGGGTTGAACCTTACTTTTGATTGAGCAGTTGTGAAACACTTTCTGTAGAAACTGCAAGTGGACATTAGGAGCGCTAAGGGGCCTATAGTGGAAAAAGGAACATCTTCAAATAAGAACTACACAGAAACATTCTGCGAAACTACTTTCTGTTCTGTGCATTCAACTAATGGATTTGAAACTTACATTTGATTGAGCAGTTCTGAAACACACTTTCTGTAGAAACTGCAAGTGGACATTCGGAGCGCTAAGGGGCCTGTACAGGAAAAAGTAACATCTTCAAATAAAAATTACACAGAAGCATTCTGTTAAACTTCTTTCTGTTCTGTGCATTCAACTAACAGAATTCAATCTTACTTTCGATGGAGCAGTTCTGAAACACTCTTTCTGTAGAAAGTGCAGGTGGAGATTCGGAGCGCTAAGATGCCAATAGTGGAAAATAGAATATTTTCAAATAAAAACCACACGGAAGCATTCAGTGAAACTTCTTTCTGTTCTTTGTCTTCAACTAACAGAGTTGAAGCTTACCTTTGATTGAGCAGTTCTGAAACACTCTTTCTGTACAAACTGTAACTAGACATTCGGAGCGCTTAGGGGTCTACAGCGGAAAAAGAAATATCTTCAAATAAAAACTACACAGAAGCATTTTGCGAAACTTCTTTCTGTTCTGTGCATTCAACTAACGGAGTTGAACTTTACTTTTGATTGAGCAGTTCTGAAACACTCTTTCTGTAGAAAGTGCAAGTGGACATTCGGAGCGCTAAGGGGCCTAGACTGTAAAAAGGAATATCTTCATATAAAAACTACACAGAAGCATTTTGTGAAACTACTTTCTTTTCTGTGCATTGAACTAACAGAGTTGAACCTAACTTTTGATAGAGCAGTTCTGAAACACTCTTTCTGCAGAAACTGAAAGTGAACATTCCGAGCGCTATGGGGCCTACTGTGGAAAAAGGAATAACTTCAAATAGAAAATACTCCGAAGTATTCTGTGAAACTACTTTCTGTTCTGTGCATTCAACACACAGAGTTAAACCTTACTTTTGATGGAGCAGTTCTGAAACACTCTTTCTGTTGAAACTGCAGGTGGAGATTCGGAGCGCTAAGAGGCCTATATTGGAAAAAAAGAATATCTTCAAATAAAAACTACAGAGAAGCATTCTGTGAAACTACTTTCTCTTCTTTGCATTCAACTAACAAAGTTGAAGCTTAATTTGATTGAGCAGTTCTGAAACACTTTTTCTGTGGAAAATGCAAGTGGACATTCTGAGCGCTAAGGGGCCTAAACTGGAAAAAGGGACATCTTCAAGTAAAAACTACACAGAAGCATTCTGCGAAACTTCTTTCTGTTCTGTGCATTCAACACACAGAGTTAAACTTAACTTTTGATTGAGCAGTTCTGAAACACTCCTTCTGTAGAAACTGTAGATGGAGTTTATGAGCCCTAATTGGCCTATACTGGAAAAAGGAATATCTTCAAATAAAAACTACACAGAAGCATTCTGTGAAATTAATTTCCATTCTTTGAATTCAACTAACAGTGTTGAAGCTTACTTTTGATTGAGCAGTTCTGCAACACACTATCTGGAGAAAATGGAAGTGGACATTCGGAGCGCTAAGGGGCCTAGAGTGGAAAAAGGAATAACCTCAAATAAAAACTACACAGAATCATTCTGCGAAACCCCTTTCTGTTCTGTGCATTCAATTCACACGATTGAACCTTACTTTGTTAGAGCAGTTCTGAAACACTCTTTCTGTAGAAACTGCAAGAGGACATTCCGAGTGCTAAGGGGCCTACAGTGGAAAAAGTAATAACTTCAAATAAAAACTACACCGAAGCATTCTGTGAAACTTCTTCCTCTTCTGTGCATTCAAGTAACAGAGTTGAACCGTACTTTGATTGAGCAGTTCTGAAACACTCTTTCTGTAGAAACTGCAGATGGAGATTCAGAGGGCTAAGTTGCCTATAGTGGAAAAAAGAATATCTTCAAATAAAAACTACACAGAAGCATTCTGTGAAAATACTTTCTGTTCTTTGCATTCAACGAAAAGAGTTGAAGCTTACTTTTTATTGAGCAGTTCTGATAACCTCTTTCAGTAGAAATTGCAAGTGGACATTCGGAGCGCTGAGGGGCCTATACTGGAATAAGGAACATCTTCAAATAAAAACTACACAGAAGCATTCTGCGAAACTTCTTTCTGTTCTGTGCATTCAACTGATGGAGTTGAAGCTTACTTTTGATTGAGCAGTTCTGAAACACACTTTCTGTAGAAACTGCAATGGACATTCAGAGAGCTAAGTTGCATATAGTGCAAAAAGTGGAATCTTCAATCAAAAACTACACAGAAGCATCCTGCGAAACTACTTTCTGTTCTGTGCCTTCAACTAATGGAATTGAACCTTAATTTGATGGAGCAGTTCTAAAATACTCTTTCTGTAGAAACTGCAAGTGGACAATCGGAGCACTAAGGGGCCTACAGTGCAAAAAGGAATATCTTCAAATGAAAACTACACAGAAGAATTCTGCGAAACTACTTTCTGTTCTGTTCATTGAACAAATAGAGCTGAACCTAACATTTGATAGAGGAGTTCTGAAACACTCTTTCTGTAGAAACTGCAAGTGGACATTCCAAGAGCTAAGGGGCCTATAGAGGAATTTGGAATATGTTCAAATAAGAACTACACAGAAGCATTCTGCGAAACTTCTTTCTGTTCTGTGCATTTCAACTCACAGAGTTGAACCTTACTTTTGATTGAGCAGTTCTGAAGCACTCTTTCTGTAGAAACAGCAAGTGGACATTCGGAGCGCTAAGGGGCCCACAGCGGAAAAAGGAATATCTTCAAATTAAAAGTACACAGAAGCATTCTGCGAAACTACATTCTGTTCTGTGCATTGAACTAACAGAGTTGAACCTGACTTTGTTAGAGCGCTTCTGATACACTCTTTCTGTAGAAACCGGAAGTGGACATTCCGAGACCTAAGGGGCCTATAAGGAAAATGGAATATGTTCAAATAAAAACTACACAGAAACATTCTGCTAAACTTCTTTCTGTTCTGTGCATTCAACTCAGAGGGTTGAACCTTACTTTTGATTGAGCAGTTCTGAAAAACTCTTTCCGTAGAAACTGCAAGGGGACATTCAGAGCGCTAAGGGGCCATAGTGGAAAAAGGAATATCTTCAAATAAAAAGTACACAGAAGCATTCTGCGAAACTTCTTTCTGTTCTGTGCATTCAAGCCACAGATTTGAACCTTACTTTTGATTGAGGAGTTCTGAAACACTCTTTCTGTAGAAACTGTAAATAGATATTCGGAACGCTAAGGGGCCTATAGTGGAAAAGGAATATCTTCAAATAAAAACTACAGAGAAGCATTCTGCGAAACTTCTTTCTGTTCTGTGCATTCAACTAACAAATTTGAAGGTTGCTTTTGATTGAGCAGTTCTGAAACACTCTTTCTGTAGAAACTGCAGTTGGAGATACGGAGGGCTAAGTGGCCTATAGTGGAAAAAGATATATCATCTAATAAAAACAACACAGAAGCATTCTGTGAAACTACATTCTGTTCTTTGCATTCAACTAACAGAGTTGAAGCTTACTTTTGACTGTGCAGTTCTGAAACACTCTTTCTGTAGAAATTGCAAGGAGACATTTGGAGCACTAGGGGCCTGTACTGGAAAAAGAATATTCTTCAAATTAAAAGTACACAGAAGAATTCTACGAAACTTCTTTCTGTTCTGTGCATTCAACTAACAGAGTTGAACCTTACTTTTGATTGAGCAGTTGTGAAACACTCTCAATCAAAAGTAGAAACTGTAACAAGACATTCCGAGCCCTAAGGGGCCTATGGTGGAAAAAGTAATATCTTCAAATAAAAACTACACAGAAGCATCCTGCGAAACTACTTTCTGTTCTGTGCATTCAACTAATGGAATTGAACCTTACTTTTGATGGAGCAGTTCTAAAATACTCTTTCTGTAGAAACAGCAAGTGGACATTCGGAGCGCTAAGGGGCCCACAGTGGAAAAAGGAATATCTTCAAATTAAAATTACACAGAAGCATTCTGCGAAACGACATTCTGTTCTGTGCATTGAACTAACAGAGTTGAACCTAACTTTGTTAGAGCGCTTCTGAAACACTCTTTCAGTAGAAACCAGAAGTGGACATTCCGAGACCTAAGGGGCCTATAAGGAAAATGGAATATGTTCAAATAAAAACTACACAGAAACATTCTGCTAAACTTCTTTCTGTTCTGTGCATTCAACTCAGAGGGTTGAACCTTACTTTTGATTGAGCAGTTCTGAAAAACTCTTTCTGTAGAAACTGCAAGTGGACATTCGGAGCGCTAAGGGGCCATAGTGGAAAAAGGAATATCTTCAAATAAAAAGTACACAGAAGCATTCTGCGAAACTTCTTTCTGTTCTGTGCATTCAACCCACAGATTTGAACCTTACTTTTGATTGAGGAGTTCTGAAACACTCTTTCCGTAGAAACTGTAAATAGATATTCGGAACGCTAAGGGGCCTATAGTGGAAAAGGAATATCTTCAAATAAAAACTACAGAGAAGCATTCTGCGAAACTTCTTTCTGTTCTGTGCATTCAACTAACAAATTTGAAGGTTGCTTTTGATTGAGCAGTTCTGAAACACTCTTTCTGTAGAAACTGCAGTTGGAGATACGGAGCGCCAGGAGGCCTATAGTGGAAAAAGATATATCATCTAATAAAAACAACACAGAAGCATTCTGTGAAACTACATTCTGTTCTTTGCATTCAACTAACAGAGTTGAAGCTTACTTTTGATTGTGCAGTTCTGAAACACTCTTTCTGTAGAAATTGCAAGGAGACATTTGGAGCACTAGGGGCCTGTACTGGAAAAAGAATATTCTTCAAATTAAAAGTACACAGAAGAATTCTACGAAACTTCTTTCTGTTCTGTGCATTCAACTAACAGAGTTGAACCTTACTTTTGATTGAGCGGTTGTGAAACACTCTCAATCAAAAGTAGAAACTGTAACAAGACATTCCGAGCCCTAAGGGGCCTATGGTGGTAAAAGTAATATCTTCAAATTAAAACTACACAGAAGCATTCTGCGAAACTCCTTTCTGTTCCGTGCATTCAACTAACGGAATTGAACCTTACTTTTGATGGAGCAGTTCTGAAACACTCTTTCTGTAGAAAGTGCAAGTGGACATTCGGAGCACTAAGGGGCCTACAGTGCAAAAAGGAATATCATCAAATGAAAACTACACAGAAGTATTCTGCGAAACTACTTTCTGTTCTGTTCATTGAACAAACATATTTGAACCTAACTGTTTATAGAGCAGTTCTGAAACACTCTTTCTGTAGAAACTGCAAGTGGACATTCCGAGAGCTAAGGGGCCTATAGAGGAAAATGGAATATGTTCAAATAAAAACTACACAGAAGCATTCTGCGAAACTTTTTTGTGTTCTGTGCATTCATATCACAGAGTTGAACCTTACTTTTGATTGAGGAGTTCTGAAACACTCTTTTTGTAGAAACTGCAAGTGTACATTCGGAGCGCTAAGGGGCCATAGTGGAAAAAGGAATATATTCAAATAAAAACTACACAGAATCATTCTGTGAAACTTCTTTCTCTTCTATGCATTCAACTCACAGGGTTGAATCTTACTTTTGATTGAGCAGTTCTGAAACACACTTTCTGTAGAAACTGCAAGTGGACATTCGGAGAGCTAATGGGCCTACAGTGGAAAAAGGAATAACTTCAAATGAAAACTACACCAAATTATTCTGTGAAACTTCTTTCTGTTCTGTGCATTCAACTAAAGATTTGAACCTTGTTTTTGATTGAGGAGTTCTGAAACAATCTTTCTGTAGAAACTGCAGGTGGAGATTCAGAGCGCTAAGAGGCCTATAGTGGAAAAAGGTATATCTTCTAATAAAAACTACACAGAAGCATTCTGTGAAACTACTTTCTGTTCTTTGCATTCAACTAACAGAGTTGAGGCTTACTTTTGATTGAGCAGTTCTGAAACACTCTTTCTGTAGAAATTGCAAGTGGTCATTTGGAGCGCTAAGGGGCCTGTAGTGGAAAAAGGAACTTCTTCAAATTAAAAGTACACAGAAGCATTCTGCGAATCTTCTTTCTGTTCTGTGCATTCAACTAACAGAGTTGAACCTTAGTTTTGATTGAGCAGTTGTGAAACACTCTTTCTGTAGAAACTGTAACTAGACAATCGGAGCGCTAATTGGCCTATGGTGGAAAAAGTAATATCTTCAAAACAAACTACACAGAATCATTTTGCGAAACTACTTTCTGTTCTGTGCATTCCACCAACGGAATTGAACCTTACTTTTGGTGGAGCAGTTCTGAAACACTCTTTCTGTAGAAACTGCAGGAGGAGATTCGGAGCGCTAAGACGACCATAGAGGAAAAATGAATATCTTCAAATAAAAACTACTCAGAAGCATTCCGTGAAACTTCTTTTTGTTCTTTGCATTGAACTAACAGAGTTTAAAATTACCTTTGATTGAGCAGTTCTGAAACACTCTTTCTGTAGAAACTACAAGTGGACATTCAGAGCGCTAAGGGGCCTAGAGTGGAAAAAGGAATATCTTCAAATAAAAACAACACAGAAGCATTCTGCGAGACTACCTTCTCTTCTGTGCATTCAACTAATAGGGTTGAACCTTACTTTTGATTGGGCAGTTGTGAAACACTTTCTGTAGAAACTGCAAGTGGACATTAGGAGCGCTAAGGGGCCTATAGTGGAAAAAGGAACATCTTCTAATAAGAACTACACAGAAACATTCTGCGAAACTACTTTCTGTTCTGTGCATTCAACTAAGGGATTTGAGACTTACATTTGATTGAGCAGTTCTGAAACACACTTTCTGTAGAAACTGCAAGTGGACATTCGGAGCGCTAAGGGGCCTGTACAGGAAAAAGTAACATCTTCAAATAAAAATTACACAGAAGCATTCTGTTAAACTTCTTTCTGTTGTGTGCATTCAACTAACAGGATTCAATCTTACTTTCGATGGAGCAGTTCTGAAACACTCTGTAGAAAGTGCAGGTGGAGATTCGGAGCGCTAAGATGCCTATAGTGGAAAATAGAATATTTTCAAATAAAAACCACACGGAAGCATTCAGTGAAACTTCTTTCTGTTCTTTGTCCTCAACTAACAGAGTTGAAGCTTACCTTTGATTGAGCAGTTCTGAAACACTCTTTCTGTACAAACTGTAACTAGACATTCTGAGCGCTTAGGGGTCTACAGCGGAAGAAGAAATATCTTCAAATAAAAACTACACAGAAGCATTTTGCGAAACTTCTTTCTGTTCTGTGCATTCAACTAACGGAGTTGAACTTTACTTTTGATTGAGCAGTTCTGAAACACTCTTTCTGTAGAAAGTGCAAGTGGACATTCGGAGTGCTAAGGGGCCTATAGCGGAAAAAAGAATATCTTCAACTAAAAACTACCCAGAAGCATTCTGCGAAACTCCTTTATGTTCTGTGCATTCAAGTAACAGAGCTGAAACTTACTTTTGATGGAACAGTTCTGAAACACGCTTTCTGTATGAACTGCAGGTGGAGATTCAGAGCGCTAACCAGCCTTTAGTGGAAAAATGAATATCTTCAAATAAAAACTGCACAGAAGCATTCTGTGAAACACATTTCTGTTCTTTGCATTCAACTAACAGAGTTGAAGCTTATTTTTGATTGAGGAGTTCTGAAACACTCTTTCTGTAGAAATTGCAAGTGGGCTTTCGGAGCACTAAAGGGCCTGTGCTGGAAAAATTAACATCTTCAAATAAAAAGTACACAGAAGCATTCTGCGCAACTACTTTCTTTTCGGTGCACTCAGCTAACGGAGTTGAAGCTTACTTTTGATTGAGTAGTTCTGAAACAGTCTTTCTGTAGAAACTGCAAGTGGACATTCAGAGCACTAAGGGGCCTATAGTGGAAAAAGGAATATCCTGAAATAAAAACTACACAGAAGCATTCTGTGAAACTTTTTTCTTTTCTGTGCATTCAACTTACAGAATTAAACCTTACTTTTGATTGAGCAGTTCTGAAACAGTCTTTCGGTAGAAAGTGTAACTAGAGAGTCGGAGCGCTAAGGGGCCTATAGTGGAAAAAGTAATATCTTCAAATAAAAACCACACAGAAGCATTCTGCGAAACTTCTTTCTGTTCTGTGCATTCAACTAACAGAATAGAACCTTACTTTTGATGAAGCAGTTCTGAAACACTCTTTTTGTAGAAACTGGAGGTGGACATTCAGAGCGCTAAGGGTCCTATAGTGGAAAAAGGAATATCTTCAAATAAAAACTACACAGAAGCATTCTGCGAAACTTCTTTCTGTTCTGGGCGTGCAACTAGCAGAGTTTAACCTTACTTTTGATTGAGCTGTTCTGAAACACTTTGTCTGTAGAAACTGCAAGTTGACATTCCAAGCGCTAAGGGGCCTATAGTGGAAAAAGGAATATCTTCAAGTTAAAACTACACAGAAGCATTGTGCAAAACTTCTTTATGTTCTGTACATTCAACAAAAGGAGTTAAAGCTTTCTTTTATTGACCAGTTCTGAAACATTCTTTCTGTAGGAGCTGCAAGTGGACATTCGGAACGCTAAGTTGCCTATAGTGGATAAAGGAATATCTTCAAATAAAAACTACACAGAAGCATTCTGCGAAACTACTTTCTGTTCTGTGCATTGAACTAACAGAGTTGAACCTAACTTTTGATAGAGCAGTTCTGATACACTCTTTCTGCAGAAACTGCAAGTGGACATTCCGAACGCTATGGGGCCTACAGTGGAAAAAGGTATAACTTCAAATAAAAACTACACCAAAGTATTCTGGGAAACATCTTTATGTTCTGTGCATTCAACGAACAGAGTTGAACCTTACTTTTGATTGAGCATTTCTGAAACTCTAATTCTGTAGAAACTGTAACTAGACGTTCGGAGCGCTAAGGGGCCTATAGTGGAAAAAGGAATATCTTCAAATAAAAACTACACAGAAGCATTCTGTGAAACTTCTTTCTGTTCATTGCATTGAACTCACAGAGTTGAAGATTACTTTTGATAGAGCAGTTCTGAAACACTCTTTCTGTAGAAAGTGCAAGTGGACATTCGCAGCGGTAAGGGGCCTATTTTGGAAAAAGTAACATCTTCAAATAAAAACTACACAGAAGCATTCTGTGAAACTTCTTTCTATTCTGTGCATTCAACTAACATATTTGAACGTTACTTTTGATTGAGCAGTTCTGAAACACTCTTTCTGTAGATACTGCAGGTGGTCATTTAGAGCGATATGGGGCCTATAGTGGAGAAAAGAATAGCTTCAAATAAAAACTACACAGAATCATTCTGCGAAACTTCTTCCTCTTCTGTGCATTCAAGTAACAGAGTTGAACCATACTTTTGATTGAGCAGTTCTGAAACACTCTTTCTGTAGAAACTGCAGGTGGAGATTCGGAGGGCTAAGTGGCCGATAGTGGAAAAAAGAATATCTTCAAATAAAAACTACACAGAAGCATTCTGTGAAAATTCTTTCTGTTCTTTGCATTCAACGAAAAGAGTTGAAGCTTACTTTTTATTGAGCAGTTCTGATAACCTCTTTCAGTAGAAAATGCAAGTGGACATTCGGAGCGCTGAGGGGCCTATACTGGAATAAGGAACATCTTCAAATAAAAACTACACAGAAGCATTCTGCGAAACTACTTTCTGTTCTGTGCATTCAACTGATGGAGTTGAAGCTTACTTTTGATTGAGCAGTTCCGAAACACACTTTCTGTAGAAACTGCAATGGACATTCAGAGAGCTAAGTTGCATATTGTGCAAAAAGTGGAATCTTCAAGCAAAAACTACACAGAAGCATTCCGCGAAACTTCTTTCTGTTCAGGGCATTCAACTAACAGAATTGAACCTTACTTTCGATGGAGCAGTTCTGAAGCACTCTTTTTGTAGAAAATGCAGGTGGACATTCGGAGCGCTAAGGGTCATATACTGGAAAAAGGAACATCTTCAAACAAAAACTACACAGAAGCATTCTGTGAATCTTCTTTCTGTTCTGTGCATTCAACTAACGGAGTTGAACCTTACTTTTGATTGCGCAGTTCTGAAACACTCTTTGTATTAACTGCAATTGGACATTCGGAGCGCTAAGTGGTCTATCATGGAAAAAGGATTATCTTCAAAAAAAACTAAACAGAAGCATTCTGCGAAACTTATTTCTGTTCTCTGTATTCAACTCACAGAGTTGAACCTTACTTTTGATTGAGCAGTTCTAAAACACTCTTTCTGTAGAAACTGTAAGTGGATGTTCAGAGCGCTAAGGGGCCTATAGTGGAAAAAGGAATACCTTCAAATAAATCTACACAGAAGCATTCTGCGAAACTTCTTTCTGTTCTGTGCATTCAACTGACAGAGTTGAACCTTACTTTTGATTGAGCAGTTCTGAAACACTCTTTCTGTAGAAACTGCAAGTGGACATTCGGAACGCTAAGGGTCCTACAGTGGAACAAGGAAGATCTCCAAATTAAAACTGCACAGAAGCATTCTGCAAAACTAATTTCTGTTCTGTGCATTGAACTAGCAGATTTGAACCTAACTTTGATAGAGCAGCCCTGAAACACTCTTTCTGTAGAAACTGCAAGTGGACATTCCGAGAGCTAAGGGGCCTATAAGGAAAATGGAATATGTTCAAATAAAAACTGCACAGAAGCATTCTGGTAAACTTGTTTCTGTTCTGTGCATTCAACTCACAGAGTTGAACCATACTTTTGATTGGGCAGTTCTGAAACACTCTTTCTGCAGTAACTGTAACTAGACATTCGGAGCCCTAAGGGGTCAATAGTGGAAAAAGTAATATCTTCACATAAAAACTACAGAGAAGAATTCTGCGAAACTTCTTTCTGTTCTTTGTATTCAACTAACAGAGTTGAATCTTACTTTTGATTGAGCAGTTCTGAAACACTCTTTGTGTAGAAACTGCAGTTGGAGATTCGGAGTGCTAAGAGGCCTATAGTGGAAAAAGGTATATCTTCTAATTAAAACAACACAGAAGCATTCTGTGAAACTACTTTCTGTTCTTTGCATTCAACTAACAGTGTTGAAGCTCACTTTTGATTGAGCAGTTTTGAAACACTCTTTCTGTAGAAATTGCAAATGGACATTCGGAGCGCTAAGGGGCCTGTACTGTAAAAAGTAACATCTTCAAATAAAAAGTACACAGAAGCATTCTGCGAAACTTCCTTCTCTTCTGTGCATTCAACTAATGGAGTTGAAGCTTACATTTGATTGAGCAGTTGTGAAACACACTTTCTGTAGAAACTGTAACAAAACATTCGGAGCGCTAAGGGGCGTATGCTGGAAAAAGTAATATCTTCAAATAAAAACTAGACAGAAGCATTCTGCGAAACTTCTTTCTGTTCTTTGCATTGAACTCACAGAGTTGAACCTTCCTTTTGATTGAGCATTTCTGAAACACTCTTTCTGTAGAAACTGCAAGTGGACATTCGGAGCGCTAAGGGGCCTATAGTGGAAAAAAGAATATCTTCAAATTAAAACTACACAGAAGCATTCTGCGAAACTTGTTTCTGTTCTGTGAATTCTACTAATGGAATTGAACCTTACTTTTGATGGAGCAGGTTTGAAACACTCTTTCTGTAGAAACTGCAAGTGGACATTCGCAGCACTAAAGGGCCTACAGTGCAAAAAGGTATATCTTCAAATGAAAACTACACCGAAGAATTCTGCGAAACTACCTTCTGTTCTGTTAATTGAACAAACAGATTTGAACCTAACATTTGATAGAGCAGTTCTGAAACACTCTTTCTGTAGAAACTGCAAGTGGACATTCGGAGAGCTAAGCGGCCTATATAGGAAAATGGAACATGTTCAAATAAAAACTACACAGAAGTATTCTGCGAAACTTCTTTGTGTTCTGTGCATTCATATCACAGAGTTGAACCTTACTTTTGATTGAGCAGTTCTGAAACACTCTTTCTGTAGAAACTGGAAGTGGACATTCGGAGCGCTAAGGGGCCATAGTGGAGAAAGGAATATTTTCAAATAAAAACTACACAGAAGCATTCAGTGAAACTTCTTTCTGTTCTGTGCATGCATCTCACAGAGTTGAACCTTACTTTTGTTTTAGCAGTTCTGAAACACTCTTTCTGTAGAAACTGCAAGAGGACATTCGGAGAGCTAATGGGCCTATAGTGGAAAAAGTAATATCTTCAAATAAAAACTACATAGAAGCATTCAGCGAAACTACTTTATGTTCTGTGCATTCAACTAATAGAGTTGAACCTTGCTTTTGATTGAGCAGTTCTGAACCACTCTTTCTGTAGAAACTGCATGTGGAGATTCAGAGCGCTAAGAGGCCTATAGTGGAAAAAGGTATATCTTCTAATAAAAACAACACAGAAGCATTCTGTGAAACTACTTTCTGTTCTTTGCATTCAACTAACAGAGTTGTGGCTTACTTTTGATTGAGCAGTTCTGAAACACTCTTTCTGTAGAAATTGCAGGTGGACATTTGGAGCGCTAAGGGGCCTGTAGGGGAAAAAGTAACTTCTTCAAATAAAAACTACACAGAAGCATTCTGTGAAACTTCTTAGTGTTCTGTGCATTCAACTAACAGAATTGAACCTTACTTTTGATGGAGCAGTTCTGAAACACTCTTTCTGTAGAAACTGCAGGAGGAGATTCGGAGCGCTAAGACGACTATAGTGGAAAAAAGAATATCTTGAAATAAAAACTACTCAGAAACATTCTGTGAAACTTCTTTTTGTTCTTTGCATTGAACTAACAGAGTTTAAACTTAAATTTGATTGAGCAGTTATGAAAAACTCTTTCTGTAGAAACTACAAGTGGACATTCAGAGCGGTAAGGGGCCTATAGTGGAAAAAGGAATATCTTCAAATAAACACTAAACAGAAGCATAATGCGAGACTACCTTCTCTTCTGTGCATTCAACTAATAGAGTTGAAACTTACTTTTTATTGAGCAGTTGTGAAACACTCTTTCTGTAGAAACTGCAAGTGGACATTCGGAGCGTTAAGGGGCCTATAGTGGAAAAAGGAACGTCTCCAAATTAAAACTACACAGAAGCATTCTGCGAAACTACTTTCTGTTCTGTGCATTGAACTAACAGAGTTGAACCTAAATTTGATAGAGCAGTTCTGAAACACTCTTTCTGTAGAAACGGCAAGTGGACATCCCAAGAGCTAAGGGGCCTATAAGGAAATTGGAATGTGTTCAAATAAAAACTGCACAGAAATTTTCTGCTAAACTTCTTTCTGTTCTGTGCATTCAACTCACAGAGTTGAACCATACTTTTGATTGAGCAGTTCTGAAACACTCTTTTTGTAGAAACTGCAAGTGGACATTCGGAGCGCTTAGAGGCCATAGTGGAAAAAGGAATATCTTCATATAAAAACTACAGAGAAGCATTCTGTGAAACTTCTTTCTGTTCTGTGCATTCAACTAACAGAGTTGAATCTTACTTTTGATTGAGCAGTTCTGAAACTCTCTTTGTGTAGAAACTGCAGTTGGAGATTCGGAGCGCTAAGAGGCCTATAGTGGAAAAAGGTATATCTTCTATTTAAAACAACACAGAAGAATTCTGTAAACTGCTTTCTTTTCTTTGCATTCAACTAACAGTGTTGAAGCTCACTTTTGATTGAGCAGTTTTGAAACACTCTTTCTGTAGAAATTGCAAGTGGACATTCGGAGCGCTAAGGGGCCTGTAATGTAAAAAGTGACTTCTTCAATTAAAAAGGACAAAGAAGCATTCTGCAAAACATCTTTCTGTTCTGTGCATTCAACTAACAGAGTTGAACCTCACTTTTGATTCAGCAGTTGTGAAACACACTTTCTGTAGAAACCGTAACAAAACATACGGAGCGCTAAGGGGCCTATGCTGGAAAAGGTAATATCTTCAAATAAAAACTACACAGAAGCATTCTGCGAAAATTCTTTCTGTTCTTTGCATTGAACTCACAGAGTTGAACCTTCCTTTTGATTGAGCAGTTCTGAAACACTCTTTCTGTAGAAACTGCAAGTGGACATTCGGAGCGCTAAGGGGCCTATAGTGGAAAAAAGAATATCTTCAAATAAAAACTACACAGAAGCAACCTGCGAAACTTGTTTCTGTTGTGTGAATTCTACTAACGGAATTGAACCTTACTTTTGATAGAGCAGCTCTGAAACACTCTTTTTGTAGAAACTGCAAGTGGACATTCGGAGCACTAAGCGGCCTACAGTGCAAAAAGGAATATCTTCAAATTAAAACTAAACAGAAGAATTCTGCGAAACTACTTTTTGTTCTGTTTATTGAACAAACAGATTTGAACCTAACTTTTGATAGAGCAGTTCTGAAACACTTTTTCTGTAGAAACTGCAAGTGGACATTTCAAGAGCTAAGGGGCCTATAGAGGAAAATGGAATATGTTCAAATAAAAACTACACAGAAGCATTCTGTGAAACTTCTTTGTGTTCTGTGCATTCATATCACAGGGTTGAACCTTACTTTTGATTTAGCAGTTCTGAAACACTCTTTCTGTAGAAACTGCAAGTGGACATTCGGAGCCCTAAGGGGCCATAGTGGAAAAAGGAATATTTTCAAATAAAAACTACACAGAAGCATTCTGTGAAACTTCTTTCTGTTCTGTGCATTCAACACACAGAGTTGAAACTTACTTTTGATTGAGCAGTTCTGAAACACTCTTTCTGTAGAAACTGCAAGAGGACATTCGGAGAGCTAATGGGCCTATAGTGGAAAAAGTAATATCTTCAAATAAAAACTACATAGAAGCATTCAGCGAAACTACTTTATGTTCTGTGCATTCAACTAATAGAGTTGAACCTTGCTTTTGATTGAGCAGTTCTGAACCACTCTTTCTGTAGAAACTGCAGGTGGAGATTCAGAGCGCTAAGAGGCCTATAGTGGAAAAAGGTATATCTTCTAATAAAAACAACACAGAAGCATTCTGTGAAACTACTTTCTGTTCTTTGCATTCAACTAACAGAGTTGAGGCTTACTTTTGATTGAGTAGTCCTGAAACACTCTTTCTGTAGAAATTGCAAGTGGACATTTGGAGCGCTAAGGGGCCTGTAGTGGAAAAGGTAACTTCTTCAAACAAAAAGTACACAGAAGCATTCTGCGAAACTTCTTTCTGTTCTGTGCATTCAACTCACAGAGTTGAACCTTACTTTTGATTTAGCAGCTCTGAAACACTCTTTCTGTGGAAACTGTAACTACACATTCGGAGCGCCAAGGGGTCTATAGTGGAAAAAGGAATAACTTCATATAAAAACTGCCGAGAAGCATTCTGCGAAACTTCTTTCTGTTCTGTGCATTAAACTAACAGAGTTGAACCTTACTATTGATTGAGCAGTTCTGAAACACTCTATCTGTAGAAACTGCAGGTGGAGACTCGGAGCGCTAAGAGGCCTATAGTGGAAAAAGGAACATCTTCAAATAAAAACTACACAGAAGCATGCTGTGAAACACCTTTCTCTTGTTTGGATTCAACTAACAGAGTTGAAGCTTACTTTTGATTGAGCAGTTCTGAAACACTCTTTCTGTAGAATATGCAAGTGGACATTTGGAGCGCTAAGTGGCCTATACTGGAAAAAGGAATATCTTCAAATAAAAACTACACAGAAGCATTCTGCGAAACTTCTTTCTATTCTGTACATTCAACTAACGGAGTTGAAGCTCGCTATTGATTGAGCAGTTCTGAAACACTCTTTCTGTTGAAACTGCAAGTGGACATTCGGAGCGCTTAGCAGCCTATAGTGGTAAAAGGAATATCTTCAAATAAAAACTACGCAGAAGCATTCTGTGAAACTTCTTTCTGTTCTGTGCATTCAACCCACACAGTTGAACCTTACTTTTGATTGAGCACTTGTGAAACACTCTTTCTGTAGAAACTGCAATTGGACATTCGGAGTGCTAAGGGGCTTATAGTGGAAAAAGGAATATCTTCAAATAAAAAATACACAGAAGAATTCTGCGAAACTTCTTTCTGTTCTGTGCACTGAAATCAAAGAGTTGAACCTTACTTTTGATTGTGCAGTTCTGAAACACTCATTCTGTAGAAACTGCAAGTGGTCATTCCGAGTGCTATGGGGCCTACAGTGGAAAAAGGAATAACTTCAAATAAAAACTACTCCGAAGTATTCTGCGAAACTTCTTTCTGTTCTGTGCATTCAAATAATAGAGTTGAACCTTACTTTTTATTGAGCAGTTCTGAATCACTCTTTCTGAAGTCTCTATGGGGCCTATAGTGGAAAAAGTAATATCTTCAAATAAAAACTACACAGAAGTATTCTGCGAAACTTCTTTCTGTTCTGTGCATTCAACTAACAGAGTTGAACCTTATTTTTGATTGAACAGTTCTGAAACACTCTTTCTGTAGGAACTGCAGGTGGAGATTCTGAGCGCTAAGAGGCCAATAGTGGAAAAAGGAATAACTTCAAATAAAAACTACACAGAAACATTCAGTGAAACTATTTTCTGTTGTTCGCATTCAACTAACAGAGTTGTAGCTTACTTTTGATTTAACAGTTTTGAAACCCTCTTTCTGTAGAAAATACAAGTGGACATTTGTAGCGCTAAGGGGCCTATACTGGAAAAAGAAACATCTTCAAATAAAAACTACACAGAAGCATTCTGCGAAAATTCCTTGTGTTCTGTGCATTTCACTAACAGAGTTGAACCTTACTTTTGAATGAGCAGTTCTGAAACACTCTTTCTGTAGAACATGCAAGTGGATATTCGGAGCGCTGAGGGGCCTGTACTGGAAAAAGTAACTTCTTCAAATAAAAAGTACACAGAAGAATTCTACGAAACTTCTTTCTGTTCTGTGCATTCAACTAATAGATTTGAATGTTACTTTTGATTGAGCAGTTCAGAAACACTCTTTCTGTAGAAACAGAAAGTGGCCATTTTGTGCGCTAAGGGGCCTACAGTGGAAAAAGGAATATCTTCAAATAAAAGTTACACAGAAGCATTCTGCGAAACTCCTTTCTGTTCTGTGCATTGAAGTAACAGAGTTTAACCTTATTTTTGATTGAGCTATTCTGAAACACTCTTTCTGTAGAAACTGCAAGTGGACATTTCGAGCGCTAAGGGACCTACTGCGGAAAAAGGAATAAATTCAAATAAAAAGTACACGGAAGTATTCTGCGAAACTTCTTTCTGTTCTGTGCATTCAACTAACAGAGTTGAACCTTACTTTTGATTGAGCAGTTCTGAAACACTCTTTCTGTAGAAACTGCAAGTGGACATTCAGAGCGCTAAGGGGCCTATACTGGAAAAAGTAATATCTTCAAATAAAAATTACACAGAAGCATTCTGCGCAACTTCTTTCTGTTCTGTGAATGCAACTCACAGAGTTGAAACTTACTTTTGTTTGAGCAGTTCTGAAACACTCTTTCTGTAGAAACTGCAAGTGGAGATTCCGAGAGCTAAGGGGCCTATAGTGGAAAATGGAATATGTTCAAATAAAAACTACACAGAAACATTCCACTAAACTTCTTTCTGTTCTGTGCATGCACCTCACAGAGTTGAACATTTCTTTTGATAGAGCAGTTCTGAAACACTCCTTCTGTAGAAACTGCAAGTGGACATTTGGAGCGCTAGGGGGCCTACAGTGGAAAAAGGAATATCTTCAAATAAAAACTACGCAGAAGCATTCTGCGAAACTACTTTCTGTTCTGTGCATTGAACTGACAGAGTTGAACCTAACTTTTGATAGAGCAGTTCTGAAACACTCTTTCTGTAGAAACTGCAAGTGGACATACGGAGCACTAAGGGGCCCATAGTGGAAAAAGGAATATCTTCAAAGAGAAACTTCATGGAAGCATTCTGTGAAACTACTTTCTGTTCTGTGCATTGAAATGACAGAGTTGAACCTAACTTTTAATAGAGCAATTCTGAAACACTCTTTCTGTAGAAACTGCATGTGGTCATTCTGAGCACTATGGGGCCTACAGTGGAAAAAGGAATAACTTCAAATAAAACTACACCGAATTATTCTGCAAAACTACTTTCTGTTGTGTACATTCAACTAATAGAGTTGAACCTTACTTTTGATTGAGCAGTTCTGAAACATTCTTTCTGAAGAAACTGTAACTAGACAGTCGGAGCGCTATGGTGCCTATAGTGGAAAAAGGAATGTCGTCAAATAAAAACTACACAGAAGCATTCAGTGAAACTACTTTCTGTTCTTCACATTCAACTAACAGAGTTTTAGCTTACTTTTGATTGACCAGTTCTGAAACTCTCTTTCTGTAGAAAATGCAAGTGTACATTCCGAGCGCTAAGGGGCCTATACTGGAAAAAGAAACATCTACACATAAAAACTACACATAAGCATTCTGCAAAAATTCTTTCTGTTCTGTGCATTCCACTAACAGAGTTGAACCTTACTTTTGATTGAGCAGTTCTGAAACACTCTTTCTGTAGAAACTGCAAGTGGATATTCCGAGCGCTAAGGGGCCCATAGTGGAAAAAAGAATATCTTCAAATAAAAACTACACAGAAGCATTCTGCGAAATTTCTTTCTGTTCTGTCCATTCAACTAACAGAATTTAACCTTAGTTTTGATGGAGCAGTTCTGAAACTCTGTTTCTGTAGAACCTACAGGTGGAGATTCGGAGCGCTAAGAGGCCTATAGTGGAAAAAAGTGTATCTTGAAATAAAAACTACAGAGAATCATGCTGTGAAACTTCTTTCTGTTCTTTGGATTCAACTAACAGAGTTGAACCTTACTTTTGATTGAGCTGTTCTGAAACACTCTATCTGTAGAAAATGCAAGTGGAGATTCGGAGCGCTAAGGGGCCTATACTGGAAAAAGGAATAACTTCAAATAAAAAGTACACTGAAGCATTCTGTGAAACTACTTTCTGTTCTGTGCATTTAACTAACAGAATTTAACCTTAATTTTGATTGAGTTGTTCTGAAACACTCTTTCTGCAGAAACTGCAAGTGGACATTCCGAGCGCTAAGGGGCCTATACTGGAAAAAGAAACATCTACACATAAAAACTACACATAAGCATTCTGCAAAAATTCTTTCTGTTCTGTGCATTCCACTAACAGAGTTGAAGCTTCCTTTGATTGAGCAGTTCTGAAACACTCTTTCTGTAGAAACTGCAAGTGGACATTCGGAGCGCTAAAGGGCCTATAGTGGAAAAAGGAATATCTTCAAATAAAAACTACACAGAAGGAATCTGCGAAACTTCTTTCTGTTCTGTGCATTTAACTAACAGAATTTAACCTTAATTTTGATTGAGTTGTTCTGAAACACTCTTTCTGCAGAAACTGCAAGTGGACATTCCGAGTGCTAAGGGGCCTATAGTGGAAAAAGGAACATCTTCAAATAAAAACTACACAGAATCATTCTGCGAAACTGCTTTCTCTTCTGTGAATTCAACTCACAGAGTCGAACCTCACTTTTGATAGAGCAGTTCTAAAACACTCTTTCTGTAGAAACTGCAAGTGGACATTCGGAGCGCTAAGGGGCCTATAGTGGAGAAAGTAATATCTTCAAATTAAAACTACACAGAAGCATTCTGTGAAAGTACTTTCTGTTCTGTGCATTCAACTAACAGAATTGAACCTTATTTTTGATTGAGCAGTACTGAAATACTCTTTCTGTGGGAACTGCAAGTGGAGATTCCGAGCGCTAAGAAGCCTATAGTGGAAAAAGGAATATCTTCTAATAAAAAATACACAGAAGCATTCTGTGAAAATTCCTTGTGTTCTGTGCATTCCACTAACAGAGTTGAACATTACTTTTGAATGAGCAGTTGTGAAACACTCTTTCTGTAGAAACTGTGACTAGACATTAGGAGTGCTAAGTGGCCTATAGTGGAAAAAGGAATATCATCAAATAAAAACTACACAGAAGCATTCTGCGAAACTTCTTTCTGTTCTGTGCATTCAACTAATAGAATTGAACCTTACTTTTGATGGAACAGTTCTGAAACACTCTTTCTGTAGAAACTGCAGGTGGAGATTCGGAGCGATAAGAGGCTTATAGTGGAAAAAAGTGTATCTTCAAATAAAAACTACACAGAAGCATGCTGTGAAACATCTTTCTGGTCTTTGGATTCAACTAACAGAGTTGAAGGTTACTTTTGATTGAGCAGTTCTGAAACACTCTTTCTGTAGAAAATGCAAGTGTACATTCGGAGCGCTAAGGGGTCTATACTGGAAAAAGGAACATCTTCAAATAAAAAGTACACAGAAGCATTCTGCGAAACTTCTTTCTGTTCTGTGCATTCAACTAATGGAGTTGAAGCTTACTTTTGATTGAGCAGGTCTGAAACACTCTTTGTGTAAAAACTGCAAGTGGACATTTGGAGCGCTAAGGGGCCTATAGTCGAAAAAGGAATATCCTCAAATAAAAACTACACAGAAGCATTCTGCAAAACAACTTTCTGTTCTGTGCATTGAACTGACAGGGTTGAACCTAACTTTTGATAGAGTAGTTCTGAAACACTCTTTCTGTAGAGACTGCAAGTGGACATTCCAAGCGCTAAGGCGGCCTGTAGTGGAAAAAGGAATATGTTCATATAAAAACTACACAGAAGCCTTCTGTGAAACTTCCTTCTGTTCTGTGCATTCAACTCACAGTGTTGAACCTTACTTTTGATTGAGCAGTTCCGAAACACTCTTTCTGTAGAAACTGCAAGTGGGCATTCAGAGCCGTAAGGGGCCTATAGTGGAAAAAGGAATAACTTCAAAGAAAAACTACACAGAAGCATTCTGCGAAACTCCTTTCTGTAATGTGCATTCAACTCAAAGAGTTGAAACTTACTTTTGATTGAGCAGTTCTGAAACACCCTTTCTGTAGAACCTGCACGTGGACATTCAGAGTGCTAAGGGGCCTATAGTGGAAAAAGGAATATCTTCAAATAAAAACTACACAGAAGCAATCTGTGAAACTTCTTTCTGTTCTGTGCATTCAACTAATAGAGTTTAACCTTACTTTTGATTGAGCTGTTCTGAAACACTCTTTCTGAAGAAACTGCAAGTGGACATTCCGAGCGCTAAGGGGCCTATAGTGGAAAAAGGAACATCTTCAAATAAAAACTACACAGAAGCATTCTGCGAAACTTCAATCTGTTCTGTGCATTCAACTAACAGAATTGAACCTTACTTTTGATTGAGCAGTTGTGAAACACTCTTTCTGTAGAAACTGCAGGTGGAGATTCCGAGAGCTAAGAAGCCTATAGTGGAAAAAGGTATATCTTCAAATAAAAACTACACAGAAGCATTCAGTGAAACTATTTTCGGTTCTTCGCATTCAACTAAGAGAGTTGTAGCTTACTTTTGATTGAACAGTTCTGAAACACTCTTTCTGTAGAAAATGCAAGTGGACATTCGGAGCGCTAAAGGGCCTATAGTGGAAAAAGGAATATCTTCAAATAAAAACTACACAGAAGGAATCTGCGAAACTTCTTTCTGTTCTGTGCATTTAACTAAGAGAATTTAACCTTAATTTTGATTGAGTTCTTCTGAAACACTCTTTCTGCAGAAACTGCAAGTGGACATTCCGAGTGCTAAGGGGCCTATAGTGGAAAAAGGAACATCTTCAAATAAAAACTACACAGAATCATTCTGCGAAACTGCTTTCTCTTCTGTGAATTCAACTCACAGAGTCGAACCTCACTTTTGATTGAGCAGTTCTGAAACACTCTTTCTGTAGAAACTGCAAGTGGACATTCGGAGCGCTAAGGGGCCTATAGTGGAAAAAGTAATATCTTCAAATTAAAACTACACAGAAGCATTCTGTGAAAGTACTTTCTGTTCTGTGCATTCAACTAACAGAATTGAACCTTATTTTTGATTGAGCAGTACTGAAATACTCTTTCTGTGGGAACTGCAAGTGGAGATTCCGAGCGCTAAGAAGCCTATAGTGGAAAAAGGAATATCTTCTAATAAAAAATACACAGAAGCATTCTGTGAAAATTCCTTGTGTTCTGTGCATTCC
Source organism: Symphalangus syndactylus (assembly GCF_028878055.3). Taxonomy (NCBI): domain Eukaryota; kingdom Metazoa; phylum Chordata; class Mammalia; order Primates; family Hylobatidae; genus Symphalangus; species Symphalangus syndactylus. The sequence goes on from NC_072440.2 coordinate 51,993,236, forward strand.
ACTAACAGAGTTGAACATTACTTTTGAATGAGCAGTTGTGAAACACTCTTTCTGTAGAAACTGTGACTAGACATTAGGAGTGCTAAGTGGCCTATAGTGGAAAAAGGAATATCATCAAATAAAAACTACACAGAAGCATTCTGCGAAACTTCTTTCTGTTCTGTGCATTCAACTAATAGAATTGAACCTTACTTTTGATGGAACAGTTCTGAAACACTCTTTCTGTGGAAACTGCAGGTGGAGATTCGGAGCGATAAGAGGCTTATAGTGGAAAAAAGTGTATCTTCAAATAAAAACTACACAGAAGCATGCTGTGAAACATCTTTCTGGTCTTTGGATTCAACTAACAGAGTTGAAGGTTACTTTTGATTGAGCAGTTCTGAAACACTCTTTCTGTAGAAAATGCAAGTGTACATTCGGAGCGCTAAGGGGTCTATACTGGAAAAAGGAACATCTTCAAATAAAAAGTACACAGAAGCATTCTGCGAAACTTCTTTCTGTTCTGTGCATTCAACTAATGGAGTTGAAGCTTACTTTTGATTGAGCAGGTCTGAAACACTCTTTGTGTAAAAACTGCAAGTGGACATTTGGAGCGCTAAGGGGCCTATAGTCGAAAAAGGAATATCCTCAAATAAAAACTACACAGAAGCATTCTGCAAAACAACTTTCTGTTCTGTGCATTGAACTGACAGGGTTGAACCTAACTTTTGATAGAGTAGTTCTGAAACACTCTTTCTGTAGAGACTGCAAGTGGACATTCCAAGCGCTAAGGCGGCCTGTAGTGGAAAAAGGAATATGTTCATATAAAAACTACACAGAAGCCTTCTGCGAAACTTCCTTCTGTTCTGTGCATTCAACTCACAGTGTTGAACCTTACTTTTGATTGAGCAGTTCCGAAACACTCTTTCTGTAGAAACTGCAAGTGGGCATTCAGAGCCGTAAGGGGCCTATAGTGGAAAAAGGAATAACTTCAAAGAAAAACTACACAGAAGCATTCTGCGAAACTCCTTTCTGTAATGTGCATTCAACTCAAAGAGTTGAAACTTACTTTTGATTGAGCAGTTCTGAAACACCCTTTCTGTAGAACCTGCACGTGGACATTCAGAGTGCTAAGGGGCCTATAGTGGAAAAAGGAATATCTTCAAATAAAAACTACACAGAAGCAATCTGTGAAACTTCTTTCTGTTCTGTGCATTCAACTAATAGAGTTTAACTTTACTTTTGATTGAGCTGTTCTGAAACACTCTTTCTGAAGAAACTGCAAGTGGACATTCCGAGCGCTAAGGGGCCTATAGTGGAAAAAGGAACATCTTCAAATAAAAACTACACAGAAGCATTCTGCGAAACTTCAATCTGTTCTGTGCATTCAACTAACAGAATTGAACCTTACTTTTGATTGAGCAGTTGTGAAACACTCTTTCTGTAGAAACTGCAGGTGGAGATTCCGAGAGCTAAGAAGCCTATAGTGGAAAAAGGTATATCTTCAAATGAAAACTACACAGAAGCATTCAGTGAAACTATTTTCGGTTCTTCGCATTCAACTAAGAGAGTTGTAGCTTACTTTTGATTGAACAGTTCTGAAACACTCTTTCTGTAGAAAATGCAAGTGGACATTCAGAGCGCTAAGCGGCCTATACTGGAAAAAGCAACATCTTCAAATAAAAACTACACAGAAGCATTCTGCGAAACATCCTTCTGTTCTTTGCATTCCACTAACAGAGTTGAACCTTATTTTGATTGAGCAGTTCTGAAACATTCTTTCTGTAGAAACTGTAACTAGAAATTAGGAGCGCTTAAGGGCCTATTTTGGAAAAGGGAATATCTTCAAATAAAAACTACACAGAAGCAAACTGCGAAAATTCTTTCTGTTCTGTGCATTCAACTAACAGAGTTTAACCTTACTTTTGATCGAGCTGTTCTGAAACACTCTTTCTGCAGAAACTGCAAGTGGACATTCAGAGCGCTAAGGGGCCTATAGTGGAAAAGGAACATCTTCATATAAAAACTACAGAGAAGCATTCTGCGAAACTTCTTTCTGTTCTGTGCATTCAACTAACAGAGTTAAACCTTACTTTTGATTGACCAGTTCTGAAACACTCTTTCTGTAGAAACTGCAGGTGGAGATTAGGAGCGCTAAGAGGCCTGAAAAGGAAAAATATATATATTCTAATAAAAACTACTAAAAAGCATTCTGTGAAACTACTTTCTGTTCTTTGCATTCAACTAACAGAATTGAAGCTTACTTTTGATTGAGCAGTTCTGAAACACTGTTTCTGTAGAAAATGCATGTGGGCATTTGGAGCACTAAGGGGCCTGTACTGGAAAAAGTAACTTCTTCAAATGAAAAGTACACAGAAGCATTCCACGAAACTTCTTTCTGTTCTGTGCATTCAACTAATAGAGTTGAAACTTTCTTTTTATTGAGCAGTTCTGAAACACTCCTTCTGTAGAAACTGCAAGTGGACATTTGGTGCGCTAAGGGGCCTATAGTGGAAAAAGGAATATCTTCAAGTAAAAACTACACAGAAATATTCTGTGAAACTACTTTCTGTTGTGTGCATTCAACTAACGGAGTTGAAGCTTACTTTTGATTGAGCAGTTCTGATACACTCTTTCTGTAGAAGCTGTAAGTGAACATTCGGAACGCTAAGCGGCCTATAGTGGAAAAAGCAATATCTTCATATAAAAACTACACAGAAGCAATCTGCGAAACTTCTTTCTGTTCTGTGCATTCAACTAATAGAATTGAACTTTACTTTCGATGGAGCAGTTCTGAAACACTCTTTCTGTTGAAACTGCAGGTGGAGATTCGGAGCGCTAAGAGGCCTATAGTGGAAAAAAGTGTTTCTTCAAATAAAAACTACACAGAAGCATGCTGTGAAACTACTTTCTGGTCTTTGGATTCAACTAACACAGTTGAAGCTTACTTTTGATTGAGCAGTTCTGAAACAATATTTCTGTAGAAAATGCAAGTGAACATTCAGAGGGCTAAGGGGCCTATATCGGAAAAAGGAACATCTTCAAATAAAAACTACACAGAAACATTCTGCGAAATTTCTTTCCATTCTGTGCATTCAACTAACAGAGTTGAAGCTTACTTTTGATTGAGCAGTTCTGAAACACTCTTTCTGAAGAAACTGCAAGTGGACATTCGGAGTGCTAAGCGGCCTATAGTGGAAAAATGAATATCTTCAAACAAAAACTACACGGAAGCAATCTGCGAAACTACTTTCTGTTCTGTGCATTCAACTAACAGAGTTTAAGCTTACTTTTGATTGAGCTGTTCTGAAACACTCTTTCTGTAGAAACTGCAAGTGGACATTCTGGGCGATAAGGGGCCTATCGTGGAGAAAGGAACATCTTCAAATAAAAACTACCCAGAAGCATTCTGCGAAACTGCTTTCTGTTCTGTGCATTCAACTCACAGAGCTGAATCTTGCTTTTGATAGAGCAGTTCTGAAACACTCCTTCTGTAGGAACTGCAAGTGGACATTCGGAGCGCTAAGGGGCCTATAGTGGAAAAAGGAATATCTTCAAATAGAAACTACACAGAAGGATTCTGTGAAACTACTTTCTGTTCTTTGCATTCAACTAACAGAGTTGAAGCTTACTTATGATTTTGCAGTTCTGAAACTCTCTTTCTGTAGAAAATGCAAGTGGACATTCGGAGCGCTAAGGGGCCTGTACTGGAAAAAGTAACTTCTTCAAATGAAAAGTACACAGAAGCATTCTACGAAACTTCTTTCTGTTCTGCGCATTCAACTAATAGAATTGAACGTTACTTTTGATTGAGCAGTTCAGAAACACTCTTTCTGTAGAAACTGAAAGTGGCCATTCGGTGTGCTAAGGGGCCTACAGTGGAAAAAGGAATATCTTTAAATAAAAACTACACAGAAGAATTCTGTGAAGCTTCTTTCTGTTCTGTGCATTCAACTAACAGACTTTAACCTTACTTTTGATTGAGCTGTTCTGAAACACTCTTTCTGTAGAAACTGCAAGTGGACATTTCGAGCGCTAAGGGGCCTACTGCGGAAAAAGGAAAAAATTGAAATAAAAACTACACCGAAGTATTCAGCGAAATTTCTTTCTCTTCTGTGCATTCAACTAACTGAGTTGAACCTTATTTTTGATTGAGCAGTTCGGAAACACTCTTTCTGTTGAAACTGCAAGTGGACATTCAGAGCACTAAGGGGCCTATACTGGAAAAGTAATATCTTCAAACAAAAACTACACAGAAGCATTCTGCGCAACTTCTTTCTGTTCTGTGAATGCAACTCATAGAGTTGAACCTTACTTTTGATTGAGCAGTTCTGAAACACTCTTTCTGTAGAAACTGCAAGTGGTCATTCCGAGCGCTAACGTGCCTTTAGTGGAAAATGGAATATGTTCAAATAAAAACTATACAGAAGCATTCTGCGAAACTTCTTTCTGTTCCGTGCATTCAACTCACAGAGTTGAACATTACTTTTGATAGAGCAGTTCTGAAACACTCTTTCTGTAGAAACTGCAAGTGGACATTTGGAGCGCTAGGGGGCCTACAGTGGAAAACAGAATATCTTCAAATAAAAAATACACAGAAGCAATCTGTGAAACTTCTTTCTGTTCTGTGCATTCAACTAATAGAGTTTAACCTTACTTTTGATTGAGCTGTTCTGAAACACTCTTTCTGAAGAAACTGCAAGTGGACATTCCGAGCGCTAAGGGGCCTATAGTGGAAAAAGGAACATCTTCAAATAAAAACTACACAGAAGCATTCTGCGAAACTTCAATCTGTTCTGTGCATTCAACTAACAGAGTTAAACCTTACTTTTGATTGACCAGTTCTGAAACACTCTTTCTGTAGAAACTGCAGGTGGAGATTAGGAGCGCTAAGAGGCCTGAAAAGGAAAAATATATATATTCTAATAAAAACTACTAAAAAGCATTCTGTGAAACTACTTTCTGTTCTTTGCATTCAACTAACAGAATTGAAGCTTACTTTTGATTGAGCAGTTCTGAAACACTGTTTCTGTAGAAAATGCATGTGGGCATTTGGAGCACTAAGGGGCCTGTACTGGAAAAAGTAACTTCTTCAAATGAAAAGTACACAAAAGCATTCCACGAAACTTCTTTCTGTTCTGTGCATTCAACTAATAGAGTTGAAACTTTCTTTTTATTGAGCAGTTCTGAAACACTCCTTCTGTAGAAACTGCAAGTGGACATTTGGTGCGCTAAGGGGCCTATAGTGGAAAAAGGAATATCTTCAAATAGAAACTACACAGAAGGATTCTGTGAAACTACTTTCTGTTCTTTACATTCAACTAACAGAGTTGAAGCTTACTTATGATTTTGCAGTTCTGAAACTCTCTTTCTGTAGAAAATGCAAGTGGACATTCGGAGCGCTAAGGGGCCTGTACTGGAAAAAGTAACTTCTTCAAATGAAAAGTACACAGAAGCATTCTACGAAACTTCTTTCTGTTCTGCGCATTCAACTAATAGAATTGAACGTTACTTTTGATTGAGCAGTTCAGAAACACTCTTTCTGTAGAAACTGAAAGTGGCCATTCGGTGTGCTAAGGGGCCTACAGTGGAAAAAGGAATATCTTTAAATAAAAACTACACAGAAGAATTCTGTGAAGCTTCTTTCTGTTCTGTGCATTCAACTAACAGACTTTAACCTTACTTTTGATTGAGCTGTTCTGAAACACTCTTTCTGTAGAAACTGCAAGTGGACATTTCGAGCGCTAAGGGGCCTACTGCGGAAAAAGGAAAAAATTGAAATAAAAACTACACCGAAGTATTCAGCGAAATTTCTTTCTCTTCTGTGCATTCAACTAACTGAGTTGAACCTTACTTTTGATTGAGCAGTTCGGAAACACTCTTTCTGTTGAAACTGCAAGTGGACATTCAGAGCACTAAGGGGCCTATACTGGAAAAGTAATATCTTCAAAGAAAAACTACACAGAAGCATTCTGCGCAACTTCTTTCTGTTCTGTGAATGCAACTCATAGAGTTGAACCTTACTTTTGATTGAGCAGTTCTGAAACACTCTTTCTGTAGAAACTGCAAGTGGTCATTCCGAGTGCTAACGTGCCTTTAGTGGAAAATGGAATATGTTCAAATAAAAACTATACAGAAGCATTCTGCGAAACTTCTTTCTGTTCTGTGCATTCAACTCACAGAGTTGAACATTACTTTTGATAGAGCAGTTCTGAAACACTCTTTCTGTAGAAACTGCAAGTGGACATTTGGAGCGCTAGGGGGCCTACAGTGGAAAACGGAATATCTTCAAATAAAAACTACACAGAAGCATTCTGCAAGGCTACTTTCGTTCTGTGCATTGAACTGACATAGTTGAACCTAACTTTTGATAGAGCACTTCAGAAAAACTCTTTCTGTAGAAACTGCAAGTGGACATTCAGAGCGCAAAGGGGCCCATAGTGGAAAAAGGAATATCTTCAAATAAAAACTTCACGGAAGCATTCTGTGAAGCTTCTTTCTGTTCTGTGCATTCAACTAACAGAGTTAAACCTTACTTTTGATCGAGCTGTTCTGAAACACTCTTTCTGCAGAAACTGCAAGTGGACATTCAGAGCGCTAAGGGGCCTATAGTGGAAAAGGAACATCTTCATATAAAAACTACACAGAAGCATTCTGCGAAACTTCTTTCTGTTCTGTGCATTCAACTAACAGAGTTAAACCTTACTTTTGATTGACCAGTTCTGAAACACTCTTTCTGTAGAAACTGCAGGTGGAGATTAGGAGCGCTAAGAGGCCTGAAAAGGAAAAATATATATATTCTAATAAAAACTACTAAAAAGCATTCTGTGAAACTACTTTCTGTTCTTTGCATTCAACTAACAGAATTGAAGCTTACTTTTGATTGAGCAGTTCTGAAACACTGTTTCTGTAGAAAATGCATGTGGGCATTTGGAGCACTAAGGGGCCTGTACTGGAAAAAGTAACTTCTTCAAATGAAAAGTACACAGAAGCATTCCACGAAACTTCTTTCTGTTCTGTGCATTCAACTAATAGAGTTGAAATTTTCTTTTTATTGAGCAGTTCTGAAACACTCCTTCTGTAGAAACTGCAAGTGGACATTTGGTGCGCTAAGGGGCCTATAGTGGAAAAAGGAATATCTTCAAGTAAAAACTACACAGAAATATTCTGTGAAACTACTTTCTGTTGTGTGCATTCAGCTAACGGAGTTGAAGCTTACTTTTGATTGAGCAGTTCTGATACACTCTTTCTGTAGAAACTGTAAGTGAACATTCGGAACGCTAAGCGGCCTATAGTGGAAAAAGCAATATCTTCATATAAAAACTACACAGAAGCAATCTGCGAAACTTCTTTCTGTTCTGTGCATTCAACTAATAGAATTGAACTTTACTTTCGATGGAGCAGTTCTGAAACACTCTTTCTGTTGAAACTGCAGGTGGAGATTCGGAGCGCTAAGAGGCCTATAGTGGAAAAAAGTGTTTCTTCAAATAAAAACTACACAGAAGCATGCTGTGAAACTACTTTCTGGTCTTTGGATTCAACTAACACAGTTGAAGCTTACTTTTGATTGAGCAGTTCTGAAACAATATTTCTGTAGAAAATGCAAGTGAACATTCGGAGGGCTAAGGGGCCTATATCGGAAAAAGGAACATCTTCAAATAAAAACTACACAGAAACATTCTGCGAAATTTCTTTCCATTCTGTGCATTCAACTAACGGAGTTGAAGCTTACTTTTGATTGAGCAGTTCTGAAACACTCTTTCTGAAGAAACTGCAAGTGGACATTCGGAGTGCTAAGCGGCCTATAGTGGAAAAATGAATATCTTCAAATAAAAACTACACGGAAGCAATCTGCGAAACTACTTTCTGTTCTGTGCATTCAACTAACAGAGTTTAAGCTTACTTTTGATTGAGCTGTTCTGAAACACTCTTTCTGTAGAAACTGCAAGTGGACATTCTGAGCGATAAGGGGCCTATCGTGGAGAAAGGAACATCTTCAAATAAAAACTACCCAGAAGCATTCTGCGAAACTGCTTTCTGTTCTGTGCATTCAACTCACAGAGCTGAATCTTGCTTTTGATAGAGCAGTTCTGAAACACTCCTTCTGTAGGAACTGCAAGTGGACATTCGGAGCGCTAAGGGGCCTATAGTGGAAAAAGGAATATCTTCAAATAGAAACTACACAGAAGGATTCTGTGAAACTACTTTCTGTTCTTTGCATTCAACTAACAGAGTTGAAGCTTACTTATGATTTTGCAGTTCTGAAACTCTCTTTCTGTAGAAAATGCAAGTGGACATTCGGAGCGCTAAGGGGCCTGTACTGGAAAAAGTAACTTCTTCAAATGAAAAGTACACAGAAGCATTCTACGAAACTTCTTTCTGTTCTGCGCATTCAACTAATAGAATTGAACGTTACTTTTGATTGAGCAGTTCAGAAACACTCTTTCTGTAGAAACTGAAAGTGGCCATTCAGTGTGCTAAGGGGCCTACAGTGGAAAAAGGAATATCTTTAAATAAAAACTACACAGAAGAATTCTGTGAAGCTTCTTTCTGTTCTGTGCATTCAACTAACAGACTTTAACCTTACTTTTGATTGAGCTGTTCTGAAACACTCTTTCTGTAGAAACTGCAAGTGGACATTTCGAGCGCTAAGGGGCCTACTGCGGAAAAAGGAAAAAATTGAAATAAAAACTACACCGAAGTATTCAGCGAAATTTCTTTCTCTTCTGTGCATTCAACTAACTGAGTTGAACCTTACTTTTGATTGAGCAGTTCGGAAACACTCTTTCTGTTGAAACTGCAAGTGGACATTCAGAGCACTAAGGGGCCTATACTGGAAAAGTAATATCTTCAAAGAAAAACTACACAGAAGCATTCTGCGCAACTTCTTTCTGTTCTGTGAATGCAACTCATAGAGTTGAACCTTACTTTTGATTGAGCAGTTCTGAAACACTCTTTCTGTAGAAACTGCAAGTGGTCATTCCGAGTGCTAACGTGCCTTTAGTGGAAAATGGAATATGTTCAAATAAAAACTATACAGAAGCATTCTGCGAAACTTCTTTCTGTTCTGTGCATTCAACTCACAGAGTTGAACATTACTTTTGATAGAGCAGTTCTGAAACACTCTTTCTGTAGAAACTGCAAGTGGACATTTGGAGCGCTAGGGGGCCTACAGTGGAAAACGGAATATCTTCAAATAAAAACTACACAGAAGCATTCTGCAAGGCTACTTTCGTTCTGTGCATTGAACTGACATAGTTGAACCTAACTTTTGATAGAGCACTTCAGAAAAACTCTTTCTGTAGAAACTGCAAGTGGACATTCAGAGCGCAAAGGGGCCCATAGTGGAAAAAGGAATATCTTCAAATAAAAACTTCACGGAAGCATTCTGTGAAGCTTCTTTCTGTTCTGTGCATTCAACTAACAGAGTTAAACCTTACTTTTGATCGAGCTGTTCTGAAACACTCTTTCTGCAGAAACTGCAAGTGGACATTCAGAGCGCTAAGGGGCCTATAGTGGAAAAGGAACATCTTCATATAAAAACTACACAGAAGCATTCTGCGAAACTTCTTTCTGTTCTGTGCATTCAACTAACAGAGTTAAACCTTACTTTTGATTGACCAGTTCTGAAACACTCTTTCTGTAGAAACTGCAGGTGGAGATTAGGAGCGCTAAGAGGCCTGAAAAGGAAAAATATATATATTCTAATAAAAACTACTAAAAAGCATTCTGTGAAACTACTTTCTGTTCTTTGCATTCAACTAACAGAATTGAAGCTTACTTTTGATTGAGCAGTTCTGAAACACTGTTTCTGTAGAAAATGCATGTGGGCATTTGGAGCACTAAGGGGCCTGTACTGGAAAAAGTAACTTCTTCAAATGAAAAGTACACAGAAGCATTCCACGAAACTTCTTTCTGTTCTGTGCATTCAACTAATAGAGTTGAAATTTTCTTTTTATTGAGCAGTTCTGAAACACTCCTTCTGTAGAAACTGCAAGTGGACATTTGGTGCGCTAAGGGGCCTATAGTGGAAAAAGGAATATCTTCAAGTAAAAACTACACAGAAATATTCTGTGAAACTACTTTCTGTTGTGTGCATTCAGCTAACGGAGTTGAAGCTTACTTTTGATTGAGCAGTTCTGATACACTCTTTCTGTAGAAACTGTAAGTGAACATTCGGAACGCTAAGCGGCCTATAGTGGAAAAAGCAATATCTTCATATAAAAACTACACAGAAGCAATCTGCGAAACTTCTTTCTGTTCTGTGCATTCAACTAATAGAATTGAACTTTACTTTCGATGGAGCAGTTCTGAAACACTCTTTCTGTTGAAACTGCAGGTGGAGATTCGGAGCGCTAAGAGGCCTATAGTGGAAAAAAGTGTTTCTTCAAATAAAAACTACACAGAAGCATGCTGTGAAACTACTTTCTGGTCTTTGGATTCAACTAACACAGTTGAAGCTTACTTTTGATTGAGCAGTTCTGAAACAATATTTCTGTAGAAAATGCAAGTGAACATTCGGAGGGCTAAGGGGCCTATATCGGAAAAAGGAACATCTTCAAATAAAAACTACACAGAAACATTCTGCGAAATTTCTTTCCATTCTGTGCATTCAACTAACGGAGTTGAAGCTTACTTTTGATTGAGCAGTTCTGAAACACTCTTTCTGAAGAAACTGCAAGTGGACATTCGGAGTGCTAAGCGGCCTATAGTGGAAAAATGAATATCTTCAAATAAAAACTACACGGAAGCAATCTGCGAAACTACTTTCTGTTCTGTGCATTCAACTAACAGAGTTTAAGCTTACTTTTGATTGAGCTGTTCTGAAACACTCTTTCTGTAGAAACTGCAAGTGGACATTCTGAGCGATAAGGGGCCTATCGTGGAGAAAGGAACATCTTCAAATAAAAACTACCCAGAAGCATTCTGCGAAACTGCTTTCTGTTCTGTGCATTCAACTCACAGAGTTGAATCTTGCTTTTGATAGAGCAGTTCTGAAACACTCCTTCTGTAGGAACTGCAAGTGGACATTCGGAGCGCTAAGGGGCCTATAGTGGAAAAAGGAATATCTTCAAATAGAAACTACACAGAAGGATTCTGTGAAACTACTTTCTGTTCTTTGCATTCAACTAACAGAGTTGAAGCTTACTTATGATTTTGCAGTTCTGAAACTCTCTTTCTGTAGAAAATGCAAGTGGACATTCGGAGCGCTAAGGGGCCTGTACTGGAAAAAGTAACTTCTTCAAATGAAAAGTACACAGAAGCATTCTACGAAACTTCTTTCTGTTCTGCGCATTCAACTAATAGAATTGAACGTTACTTTTGATTGAGCAGTTCAGAAACACTCTTTCTGTAGAAACTGAAAGTGGCCATTCAGTGTGCTAAGGGGCCTACAGTGGAAAAAGGAATATCTTTAAATAAAAACTACACAGAAGAATTCTGTGAAGCTTCTTTCTGTTCTGTGCATTCAACTAACAGACTTTAACCTTACTTTTGATTGAGCTGTTCTGAAACACTCTTTCTGTAGAAACTGCAAGTGGACATTTCGAGCGCTAAGGGGCCTACTGCGGAAAAAGGAAAAAATTGAAATAAAAACTACACCGAAGTATTCAGCGAAATTTCTTTCTCTTCTGTGCATTCAACTAACTGAGTTGAACCTTACTTTTGATTGAGCAGTTCGGAAACACTCTTTCTGTTGAAACTGCAAGTGGACATTCAGAGCACTAAGGGGCCTATACTGGAAAAGTAATATCTTCAAAGAAAAACTACACAGAAGCATTCTGCGCAACTTCTTTCTGTTCTGTGAATGCAACTCATAGAGTTGAACCTTACTTTTGATTGAGCAGTTCTGAAACACTCTTTCTGTAGAAACTGCAAGTGGTCATTCCGAGTGCTAACGTGCCTTTAGTGGAAAATGGAATATGTTCAAATAAAAACTATACAGAAGCATTCTGCGAAACTTCTTTCTGTTCTGTGCATTCAACTCACAGAGTTGAATATTACTTTTGATAGAGCAGTTCTGAAACACTCTTTCTGTAGAAACTGCAAGTGGACATTTGGAGCGCTAGGGGGCCTACAGTGGAAAACGGAATATCTTCAAATAAAAACTACACAGAAGCATTCTGCAAGGCTACTTTCGTTCTGTGCATTGAACTGACATAGTTGAACCTAACTTTTGATAGAGCACTTCAGAAAAACTCTTTCTGTAGAAACTGCAAGTGGACATTCAGAGCGCAAAGGGGCCCATAGTGGAAAAAGGAATATCTTCAAATAAAAACTTCACGGAAGCATTCTGTGAAGCTTCTTTCTGTTCTGTGCATTCAACTAACAGAGTTAAACCTTACTTTTGATCGAGCTGTTCTGAAACACTCTTTCTGCAGAAACTGCAAGTGGACATTCAGAGCGCTAAGGGGCCTATAGTGGAAAAGGAACATCTTCATATAAAAACTACACAGAAGCATTCTGCGAAACTTCTTTCTGTTCTGTGCATTCAACTAACAGAGTTAAACCTTACTTTTGATTGACCAGTTCTGAAACACTCTTTCTGTAGAAACTGCAGGTGGAGATTAGGAGCGCTAAGAGGCCTGAAAAGGAAAAATATATATATTCTAATAAAAACTACTAAAAAGCATTCTGTGAAACTACTTTCTGTTCTTTGCATTCAACTAACAGAATTGAAGCTTACTTTTGATTGAGCAGTTCTGAAACACTGTTTCTGTAGAAAATGCATGTGGGCATTTGGAGCACTAAGGGGCCTGTACTGGAAAAAGTAACTTCTTCAAATGAAAAGTACACAGAAGCATTCCACGAAACTTCTTTCTGTTCTGTGCATTCAACTAATAGAGTTGAAATTTTCTTTTTATTGAGCAGTTCTGAAACACTCCTTCTGTAGAAACTGCAAGTGGACATTTGGTGCGCTAAGGGGCCTATAGTGGAAAAAGGAATATCTTCAAGTAAAAACTACACAGAAATATTCTGTGAAACTACTTTCTGTTGTGTGCATTCAGCTAACGGAGTTGAAGCTTACTTTTGATTGAGCAGTTCTGATACACTCTTTCTGTAGAAACTGTAAGTGAACATTCGGAACGCTAAGCGGCCTATAGTGGAAAAAGCAATATCTTCATATAAAAACTACACAGAAGCAATCTGCGAAACTTCTTTCTGTTCTGTGCATTCAACTAATAGAATTGAACTTTACTTTCGATGGAGCAGTTCTGAAACACTCTTTCTGTTGAAACTGCAGGTGGAGATTCGGAGCGCTAAGAGGCCTATAGTGGAAAAAAGTGTTTCTTCAAATAAAAACTACACAGAAGCATGCTGTGAAACTACTTTCTGGTCTTTGGATTCAACTAACACAGTTGAAGCTTACTTTTGATTGAGCAGTTCTGAAACAATATTTCTGTAGAAAATGCAAGTGAACATTCGGAGGGCTAAGGGGCCTATATCGGAAAAAGGAACATCTTCAAATAAAAACTACACAGAAACATTCTGCGAAATTTCTTTCCATTCTGTGCATTCAACTAACGGAGTTGAAGCTTACTTTTGATTGAGCAGTTCTGAAACACTCTTTCTGAAGAAACTGCAAGTGGACATTCGGAGTGCTAAGCGGCCTATAGTGGAAAAATGAATATCTTCAAATAAAAACTACACGGAAGCAATCTGCGAAGCTACTTTCTGTTCTGTGCATTCAACTAACAGAGTTTAAGCTTACTTTTGATTGAGCTGTTCTGAAACACTCTTTCTGTAGAAACTGCAAGTGGACATTCTGAGCGATAAGGGGCCTATCGTGGAGAAAGGAACATCTTCAAATAAAAACTACCCAGAAGCATTCTGCGAAACTGCTTTCTGTTCTGTGCATTCAACTCACAGAGTTGAATCTTGCTTTTGATAGAGCAGTTCTGAAACACTCCTTCTGTAGGAACTGCAAGTGGACATTCGGAGCGCTAAGGGGCCTATAGTGGAAAAAGGAATATCTTCAAATAGAAACTACACAGAAGGATTCTGTGAAACTACTTTCTGTTCTTTGCATTCAACTAACAGAGTTGAAGCTTACTTATGATTTTGCAATTCTGAAACTCTCTTTCTGTAGAAAATGCAAGTGGACATTCAGAGCACTAAGGGGCCTGTACTGGAAAAAGTAACTTCTTCAAATGAAAAGCACACAGAAGCATTCTACGAAACTTCTTTCTGCTCTGCGCATTCAACTAATAGAATTGAACGTTACTTTTGATTGAGCAGTTCAGAAACACTCTTTCTGTAGAAACTGAAAGTGGCCATTCAGTGTGCTAAGGGGCCTACAGTGGAAAAAGGAATATCTTTAAATAAAAACTACACAGAAGAATTCTGTGAAGCTTCTTTCTGTTCTGTGCATTCAACTAACAGACTTTAACCTTACTTTTGATTGAGCTGTTCTGAAACACTCTTTCTGTAGAAACTGCAAGTGGACATTTCGAGCGCTAAGGGGCCTACTGCGGAAAAAGGAAAAAATTGAAATAAAAACTACACCGAAGTATTCAGCGAAATTTCTTTCTCTTCTGTGCATTCAACTAACTGAGTTGAACCTTACTTTTGATTGAGCAGTTCGGAAACACTCTTTCTGTTGAAACTGCAAGTGGACATTCAGAGCACTAAGGGGCCTATACTGGAAAAGTAATATCTTCAAACAAAAACTACACAGAAGCATTCTGCGCAACTTCTTTCTGTTCTGTGAATGCAACTCATAGAGTTGAACCTTACTTTTGATTGAGCAGTTCTGAAACACTCTTTCTGTAGAAACTGCAAGTGGTCATTCCGAGCGCTAACGTGCCTTTAGTGGAAAATGGAATATGTTCAAATAAAAACTATACAGAAGCATTCTGCGAAACTTCTTTCTGTTCTGTGCATTCAACTCACAGAGTTGAACATTACTTTTGATAGAGCAGTTCTGAAACACTCTTTCTGTAGAAACTGCAAGTGGACATTTGGAGCGCTAGGGGGCCTACAGTGGAAAACAGAATATCTTCAAATAAAAACTACACAGAAGCATTCTGCAAAGCTACTTTCGTTCTGTGCATTGAACTGACATAGTTGAACCTAACTTTTGATAGAGCACTTCAGAAAAACTCTTTCTGTAGAAACTGCAAGTGGACATTCAGAGCGCAAAGGGGCCCATAGTGGAAAAAGGAATATCTTCAAATAAAAACTTCACGGAAGCATTCTGCGAAACTTCTTTCTGTTCTGTGCATTCACCTAACAGGGTTTAACCTTACTTTTGATTGAGCTGTTCTGAAACACTCTTTCGGTAGAAACTGCAAGTGGACATTCTGAGCGCTAAGGGGCCTATCATGGAAAAAGGAACATCTTCAAATAAATACTACCCAGAAGCATTCTGCGAAACTGCTTTCTGTTCTGTGCATTCAACTCACAGAGCTGAATCTTTCTTTTGATAGAGCAGTTCTGAAACACTCTTTCTGTAGAAACTGCATGTGGTCATTCCGAGCGCTATGGTCCTATAGTGGAAAAAGGAATAACTTCAAATAAAAACTATACTGTATTATTCTGTGAAACTTCTTTCTGTTGTGTGCATTCAACTAATAGAGTTGAACCTTACTTTTGATTGAGCAGTTCTGAAACATTCTTTCTGAAGAAACTGTAACTAGACATTCGGAGCGCTATGGTGCCTATAGTGGAAAAAGTAATATCTTCAAATAAAAACTTCACAGAGGCATTCTGCAAAACTTCTTTCTGTTCTGTGCGTTCAACTAACAGAGTTGAACCTTACTTTTGATTGAGCAGTTCTGAAACACTCTTCCTGTAGAAACTTCAGGTGGAGATGCCGAGCGCTAAGAGGCCTATAGTGGAAAAAGGAATGTCGTCAAATAAAAACTACACAGAAGCATTCAGTCAAACTACTTTCTGTTCTTTACATTCAACTAACAGAGTTGTAGCTTACTTTTGATTGAACAGTTCTGAAACACTCTTTCTGTAGAAAATGCAAGTGGACATTCGGAGCGCTAAGAGGCCTGTACTGAAAAAAGAAACATCTTAAATTAAAACTACACAGAAGCATTCTGCGAAAATTCCACGTGTTCTGTGCATTCCACTAACAGAGTTGAACCTTACTTTTGAATGAGCAGTTCTGAAACACACTTTCTGTAGAAACTGTAACTAGACATTAGGAGCGCTAAGGGGCCTATAGTGGAAAAAGGAATATCTTCAAATAAAAACTACACAGAAACATTCTGCGAAACTTCTTTCTGTTCTGTGCAATCAACTAATAGAATTGAACCTTACTTTTGATGGAACAGTTATGAAACACTCTTTCTGTAGAAACCGCAGGTGGAGATTCGGAGCGATAAGAGGCCTATAGTGGAAAAAATGGTATCTTCAAATAAAAACTACAGAGAAGCATGCTGTGAAACTTCTTTCTGTTCTTTGGATTCAACCAACAGAGTTGAAGCTTACTTTTGATTGAGCAGTTCTGAAACACCCTTTCTGTAGAAACTGCATGTGGACATTCGGAGTGCTAAGGGGCCTATAGTGGAAAAAGGAACATTTTCAAATAAAAACTACACAGAAGCATTCTGCGAAACGTGTTTCTGTTCTGTGCATTCAATTAAGAGAGTTGAACCATACTTTTGATGGAGCAGTTCTGAAACACTGTTTCTGTAGAAACTGCAAGTGGACATTCAGAGAGCTAATGGGCCTATAGTGGAAAAAAACTATCTTCAAATAAAAACCACACAGAAGAATTCTGCGAAACTTCTTTCTGTTCCATGCATTCAAGTAACAGAGTTGAAGCTTACTTTTGATTGAACAGTTCTGAAACACTCTTTCTGTAGAAACTGCAAGTAGACATTCGGAGCGCTAAGGGGCCTATACTGGAAAAAGGAACATCTTCGTATGAAAACTACAGAGAAGCATTCTGCGAAAATTCTTTCTGTTCTGTGCATTCAACTAACAGAGTTGAAGCTTACTTTTGATTGAGCAGTTCTAAAACACCCTTTCTGTAGAAACTTCAAGTGGATATTCAGAGAGAAAAGGGGCCTATAGTGGAAAAAGAAATATCTTCAAATAAAAACTACACATTAGTTTCTGCAAAACTACCTTCTGTTCTGTGCATTCCACTAACAGAGGTGAAGCTTACTTTTGATTGAGTAGTTCTGAAACACCCTTTCTGTAGAAACAGCAAGTGGACATTTAGAGCGCTAAGGCGCCTATACTGGAAAAGGTACATGTTCAAATAAAAAGTACACAGAAACATTCTGCGAAAGTTCTTTCTGTTCTTTGCATTCAACTAACAAAGTTGAAGCTTACTTTTGACAGAGCAGTTCTGAAACACTCTTTCTGTAGAAACTGCAAGTGGACATCAGAGCGCTAAGGAGCCTATAGTGGAAAAAGTAATAACTTCAAATAATAACTACACAGAAGCATTCTGCGAAACTACTTTCTTTTCTGTGCATTCAACTAACAGAGTTGAACCTCACTTTTGGTTGAGCAGTTCTGAATCACTCTTTCTGTAGAAACTTCAGCTGGAGTTTCGGAGCGCTAAGAGGTTTATAATGAAAAAAGGAATATCTTCAAATAAAAACTCCACAGAAGCATTCTGTGAAACTTCTTTCAGTTATTTGCATTCAACTAACAGAGTTAAAGCTTACTCTTGATTGAGCAGTTCTGAAACACTCTATCTGTAGAAACTGCAAGTGGGCATTCGGAGCGCTAAGGGGCCTATACTGGAAAAAGGAACATCTTCAAATAAAAACTACACAGAATCATTCTGCGAAACTAATTTCCCTTCTGTGCATTCAACTAACAGTGTTGAAACTTACTTTTGACTGAGCAGTTCTGAAACCCTTTCCTGTAGAATCTGCAAGTGGACATTGGGAGCTCTGAGGGGCCTATACTGGATAAAGGAATATCTTCAAATAATAACTATACAGAAGCGTTCTGTGAAACATCTTTCTGTTCTTTACATTCAGCTAACAGAGTTAAAGCTTACTTTTGATTGAGCAGTTCTGAAAGTCTCTTTCTGTGGAAACTGCTAGTGGACATTTGGAGCCCATATGGACTATACTGGAAAAAGGAACATCATCAAGTAAAAACTACACAGAAGCATTCTGCGAAACATCTTTCTGTTCTGTGCATTCAACTAACAGTGTTGAAACTTACTTTTGATTGAGCAGTTCTGAAACACTCCTTCTGTAGAAACTGCAAGTGGACATTCAGACTGCTAAGGGGCGTATAGGCGAAAAAGAAATATCTTCAAATAAAAACTACACAGAAGCATTCTGTGTAACTTCTTTCTGTTCTGTGCATTCAACTAACAGATTTGAACCTTACTTCTGATTGAGCAGTTCTGAAACAGTTTTCTGTAGTAAATGCAAGTGGACATTGGGAGTGCTAAGGGGCCTATACTGGAAAAACGGTCATCTTCACATAAAAACTACACAGAAGCATTCTGCGAAACTTCTTTCTGTTCTGTGCATTCAATTAACAGAGTTGAAGCTTACTTTTGATTGAGCAGTTCTGAAACACTCTTTGTGTAGAAACTGCAAGTGGACAGTCGGAGTGCTAAAGGCCGTATACTTAAGGAACATCTTCAAATAAAAACTACACAGAAGCATTCTGGGAAACTTCTTTCTCTTCTTCTGTGCATTCAACTAACACAGTTGAACCTTACTTCTGATTGAGCAGTTCTGAAACAGTTTTCTGTAGAAAATGCAAGTGGACATTGGGAGTGCTAAGGGGCTTATACTGGAAAAATGGTCATCTTCTCATAAAAACTACACAGAAGCATTCTGCGAAACTTCTTTCTGTTCTGTGCATTCAATTAACAGAGTTGAAGCTTACTTTTGATTGAGCAGTTCTGAAACACTCTTTGTGTAGAAACTGCAAGTGGACAGTCGAAGCGCTAAAGGCCCTATACTTAAGGAACATCTTCAAATAAAAACTACACAGAAGCATTCTGCGAAACATCTTTCTGTTCTTTACATTCAGCTAACAGAGTTAAACCTTACTTTTGATTGAGCAGTTCTGAAAGACTCTTTCTGTAGAAACTGCTAGTGGACATCTGGAGCCCTAAGTGGACTATACTGGAAAAAGGAACATCATGAAGTAAAAACTACACAGAAGCATTCTGCGAAACTTCTTTCTGATCTGTGTATTCAACTAACAGTGTTGAAACTTACTTTTGATTGAGCAGTTCTGAAACACTCTTTCATTAGAAACTGCAAGTGGACATTCAGGAAGCTAAGGGGCCTATAGTGGAAAAGGAATATCTTCAAATAAAAACTACACAGAAGCCTTCTGTGTAACTTCTTTCTGTTCTGTGCATTCAACTAACACATTTGAACCTTACTTCTGATTGAGCAGTTCTGAAACAGTTTTCTGTAGAAAATGCAAGTGGACATTGGGAGTGCTAAGGGGCCTATACTGGAAAAATGGTCATCTTCTCATAAAAACTACACAGAAGCATTTTGCGATACTTCTTTCCGATCTGTACATTCAACTAACAGATTTGAACCTTACATTTGATTGAGCAGATCTGAAACACTTTTTCGTTAGAAACTGCAAGTGGACATTCAGGAAGCTAAGGGGCCTATAGTGGAAAAGGAATATCTTCAAATAAAAACTACGCAGAAGCATTCTGCAAAACTTCTTTCTGTTCTGTGCATTCAACTAACAGAGTTGAAACTTAATTTTGATAGAGCAGTTCTGAAACACTCTTTCTGTGGAAACTGCAAGTGGACATTCCGAGCGCTAACGGGCCTATAGTGGAAAAAGGAATATTTTCAAATAAAAACTACACTGAAGCATTCTGCGAAACTCCTTTCTGTTCTGTGCATTGAACTAACAGAGTTGAACCTAAGTTTTGATAGAACAGTTCTGAAACACTCTTTCTGCAGAAACTGAAAGTGGACATTCCGAGCGATAAGGGGCCTACAGTGGAAAAAGAAATAACTTCAAATAAAAACTACACCAAAGTATTCTGCGAAACTTCTTTCTGTTCTGTGCATTCATCTAACAGAGTTGACCCTTACTTTAGATTGAGCAATTCTGAAACACTCTTTCTGTAGAAACTGTAACTAGACATTCGGAGCACTACGGGGCCTATAGTGGAAAAACAAGTATCTTGAAATAATAACTACACAGAAGCTTTCTGTGAAACTTCTTTCTGTTCTGTGCATTCAACTAAAAGACTTGAAGCTTTCTTTTGATTGAGCAGTTCTGAAGCACTCTTTCTGTAGAAACAGCAGTTGGAGATTCGGAGCGCTAAGAGGCCTATAATGAAAAAAGAATATCTTCAAATAAAAACTACATAGAAGCATTCTGCGAATCTTCTTTCTATTCTGTGCATTCAATTAACAGAGTTGAAACTTACTTTTGATTGAGCAGTTCTGAAACACTCTTTCTGTAGAAACTGCAAGTGGACATTCAGAGAGCTACGGGGAATATAGTGGAAAAAGGAATATCTTCAAATAAAAACTACATAGAAGCATTCTGCGAAACTTCTTTCTGTTTTGTGCATTCAACTAAAAGAGTTGAACCTTACTTTTGATTGAGCAGTTCTGAAACACTCTTTCTGTACAAACTGCAAGTGGACATTCAGAGAGCTAAGGGGCCTATACTGGAAAAAGGAACATATACAAATAAAAACTACACAGAAGCATTCTGCGAAAGTTCCTTCTTTTCTTTGCATTCAACAAACAGAGTTGAAGCTTTCTTTTGATTGAACAGGTCTGAAACTCTCTTTCTCTAGAAACTGCAAGTGGACATTCGGAGCGCTAAGAGGCCTATACTGGAAAAAGGAACATCTTCAAATATAAACTACACAGAGGCATTCCCCAAAACATCTTTCTTTTCTTTGCATTCAACTGACAGAGTTGAAGCTTACTTTTGATTGAGCAGTTCTGAAACACACTTTCTGTAGAGACTGTAAGCGGATATTCAGAGTGCTAAGGGGCCTATAGTGGAAAAAGGAATATCTTCAAATAAAAATGACACAGAAACATTCTGCGAAACTTCTTTCTGTTCGGTGCATTCAACTAATAGACTTGAAACTTACTTTTGATTGAGCAGTTGTGAAACACTCTTTCTGTAGAAACTGCAAGTGGACATTCGGAGCACTAAGAGGCCTACAGTGGAAAAAGGAACAACTTCAAATAAAAACTACACAGAAGCATTCTTTGAAACTTCTTTCTGATCTGTGCATTCAACTAACAGAGTCGAACCTTACTTTTTATTAAGCAGTTCTGAAACACTCTTTCTCTAGAAACTGCATGAGAACATTTGGAGCACTAAGAGGACTATAGTGGAAAAACGAATATCTTTAAATAAAAACTACACAGAGGCATTCTGTGAAACTTCTTTTGGCTCTGTGCATTCAACTAACAGATTTGAAGCTTACTTTTGATAGTGCACTTCTGAAACACAATTTCTGTAGAAACTAAAAGTGGAAACATGGAGTGCTAAGGGGCCTGTAGTGGAAAAAGGAATACCTCCAAATAAAAACCTCCCTGAAGCATTCTGTGAAACTTCTTTCTGTTCTGTGCATTCAACTAACAGAGTTGAACCTTACCTTTGATTGAGCAGTTCAGAAACACTCTTTCTGTAGTAATTGCAAGTGGACATTCAGAATGCTAAGAGGCCTATAGTGGAAAAACGAATATCTTCAATCAAAAACTACACAGAATCATTCTGTGAAACTTCTTTCTCTTCTGTGCATTCAATTTGCAGCGTTGAAACTTACTATTGATTATGCAGTTCTGAAACACTCTTTCTGTAGAAACTGCAAGTCGACATTCGGAGCGCTAAGTGGCCTATAGTGGAAAATCGAACATCTTCAAATAAAAACTACACAGAAGCATTCTGTGAAACTTCTTTCTGTTCTGTGCATTCAACTAACAGAGTTGAACCTTACCTTTGATTGAGCAGATCAGAAACACTCTTTCTGTAGTAACTGCAAGTGAACATTCAGAATGGTAAGAGGCCTATAGTGGAAAAACGAATATCTTCAAACAAAAACTACACAGAAGCATTCTGTGAAAGTCCTTTCTATTCTGTGCATTCAATTTACAGCGTGGAACTTTACTATTGATTATGCATTTCTGAAACACTCTTTCTGTAGAAACTGCAAGTGGACATTTGGAGCACTAAGTGGCCTATAATGGAAAATCGAATATCTTCAAATAAAAACTACACAGAAGCCTTCTTTGAAACTACTTTCTGTTCTGTGCATTCAACCAGCAGAGTTGAAACTAACTATTTATTGAGAAGTTCTGAAACACTCTTTCTCTAGTAACTGCAAGTGGACATTCAGAGTGCTAAGAGGCCTATAGTAGAAAATCGAATATCTTCAAACAAAAACTACACAGAAGCATTCTGTGAGACTTCTTTCTGATCTGTGCATTCAACTAACAAAGTTCAACCTTACTTTTGATTGAGCAGTGCTGAAACACTCTTTCTTTAGAAACTGTAAGTGGACATTCGGATCGCTAAGGTGCCTCTAGTGGGAAAGGAATATCTGGAAATAAAAACTACACAGAAGAATTCTGTGAAGGAGATTTCTGTTCTGTGCATACAACTAACAGAGTTCAACCTTACTTTTGATTGTGCAGTTCTGGAACACTGTTTCTGTAGAAACTGCAAGTGGACATTCGGAGCGCTAAGGGGCCTATAGTGGAAAAAGGAATAACTAGAAATAAAAACTACACAGAAGCATTCTGTGAAACTTCTTTCTGTTCTGTGCATTCAACTAACAGTGTTGAACCTTACTTTTGATTGAGCAGTTCTGAAACACTCTTTCTGTAGAAACTGCAAGTGGACATTCGCAGCGCTAAGAGGCCTATATTGGAAAAACGAATATCTTCAAATTAAAACTACACAGAAGCATTCTGTGAAAATACTTTCTGATCTGTGCATTCAACTAACAGAGTTTAACCATAGCTTTGATTGAGCATTTCTGAAACACTCTTTCTGTAGAAACTGTAAGTGGACATTCGGAGCGCTAAGTTTCCTGTAGGGGAAAAAAGAATATCTTCAAATAAAAACTACACAGAAGCATTCTGTGAAACTTCTTTCTGTTCTGTGCATTCAACTAACAGTGTTGAACCTTACTTTTGATGGAGCAGTTCTGAAACACTCTTTCTGAAGAAACTGCTAGTAGACATTCGGAGCGCTAAGAGGCCTATAGTGGAAAAACGAATACCTTCAAATGAAAATTACACAGAAACATTCTGTGAAACTTCTTTCTGTTCTGTGCATCCAACTAACAGTGTTGAACCTTACTTTTGATTGTGCAGTTCTGAAACACTCTTTCTGTAGAAACTGCAAGTGGACATTCGGAGCCCTAAGTGGCCTACAGTGGGAAAAGGAATATCTTCAAATAAAAACTACACAGAAGCATTCTGTGAAACTTCTTTTGGCTCTGTGCATTCAACTAACAGAGTCGAACCTTACTTTTGATTAAGCAGTTCTGAAACACAATTTCTGTAGAAACTGCAAGTGGAAACACGGAGTGCTAAGGGGCCTGTAGTGGAAAAATGAATATCTTCAAATACAAACTTCCCAGAAGCATTCTGTGGAACTTCTTTCTGTTCTGTGCATTCAACAAACAGAATTGAGCCTTACCTTTGATTGAGCAGTTCTGAAACACTCTTTCTGTAGTAAATGTGAGTGGACATTCGGGGCGCTATGGGGCAGATGGTGGAAAAGAAATATCTTCAAATAAAAACTACACAGAAGCATTCTGTGAAACTTCTTTCTGATCTGTGCATTCAACTAACAGAGTTGATCCTTATTTATGATTGAGGAGTTGTGAAACACTCTTTCTGTAGAAACTGCAAGTGGACATTCGGAGCGCTAAGAGGCCTATAGTGGAAAAAGGAATATCTTCAAATAAAAACTACACAGAAGCATTCTGTGAAACTTCTTTCTGTTCTGCGCATTCAACTAACAGAATTGAAACTTACTTTTGATTGAGCAGTTCTGCAACCTCTTTCTGTAGAAAATGCAAGTGGACTTTCGGAGCACTAAAGGGAATATAGTGGAGAAACGATTATCTTCAAATAAAAGCTACACAGAAGCACTCTGTGAAACTTCTTTCTGTTCTGTGCATTCAACTAACTGAGTTGAACGTTACTTTTTATTGTGCAGTTTTGAAACACTCTTTCTGTAGAAACTGCAAGTGGACATTCGGAACGCTAAGGGGCATATTGTGGAAAAACGAATATCTTCAATTAAAAAATACACAGAAGCATTCTGTGAAACTTCTTTCAGTTCTGCACATTCAACTTACAGAGTTGAACCTAACTTTTGATTGAGCACTTCTGAAACACTCTTTCTGTAGAAACTGCAAGTGGACATTCGGAGCGCTAAGAGTCCTATAGTGGAAAAACGAATATCTTCAAGTAAAAACTGCACAGAATCATTCTGTGAAGCTTCTTTCTGTTCTGTGCATTCAACTAACAGAGTTCAACATTACTTTTGATTGTGAAGTTCTGAAACACACTTTCGGTAGAAACTGCAAGTGGAAATTCCGAGCGCCAAGGGGCCTGTAGTGGAAAATGGAATATCTTCAAATAAAAACTACAGAGAAGCATTCTGTGAAACTGCATCCTGGTCTGTGCATTCAACTAACAGTGTTGAACCTTACTTTTGATGGAGGAGTTGTGAAACACTCTTTCTGTAGAAACTGCAAGTGGATATTCGCAGCGCTAAGCGGCCTACAGTGGAGAAACGAATATCTTCATATAAAAACTGTACAAAAACATTCTGTGAAACTTCTTTCTGTTCTGTGGATTCAACTGACAGAGTTGAACCTTACTTTTGATTGAGCAGTTAAGAAACAGTCTTTCTGAAAAAACTGCAAGTGGTCATTCAGAGCGCAAAGAGGCCTATAGTGGAAAAACAAATATCTTCTAATAAAAACTACACAGAAGCATTCTGTGAAACTGATTTCTGTTCTGTGCATTCAGCTAACAGAGTTGAAGCTTACTATTGATAGTGCAATTCTGAAACACAATTTCTGTAGCAACTGCAAGTGGACACTCGGAGTGGTAAGGGTCCTGTAGTGGAAAATGAATATCTTCAAATAAAACCTTCCCAGAAGCATTCTGTGATACTTTTTTCTGTTCTGTGCATTCAACTAACAGAGTTGAAACTTACTTTTCATTGAGCAGTTCTGAAACACTCTTTCTGTAGAAATTGCAAGTGGACATTCGGAGCGCTAAGGGGAATATAGTTTAAAAAGAAATATCTTTAAATAAAAACTACACAGAAGCATTCTGTGAAAAGTCTTTCTGATCTGTGCTTTGGACTAACAGAGTTGAACCTTAGTTTTGATTGAGCAGTTCTGAAACACTCTTTCTGTAGAAACTGCAAGGGGACATTCAAATCGGTAAGTGGCCTATACTGGAAAAAGCAATATCTTCAAATAAAAACTACACAGAAGCATTCTGCGAAACTTCTTTCTGATCTGTGCATTCAACTAGCAGATTGGAATCTTACTTTTGATTGAGGAGATCTGAAACACTCTGTAAAAACTGCAAGTGGACATTCCGAGCGCTAAGGGGCGAACAGTGAAAAAAGAATATCTTCAAATAAAAACTACAGAGAAGCATTTTGTGAAACTTCTTTCTGATCTGTGCATTCAACTAAGAGAGTGGAAACTTTCTTTTGATTGAGCAGTTCTGAAACACTCTTTTTGTAGAAACTGCAAGTGGACATTCAGAGCGATATAGGGCCTATGGTGGAAAAAGGAATATCTTCAAATAAAAACTTCAAAGAAGCATTCTGTGAAACTTCATTCTGATCTGTGCATTGAACTAACAGAGTTGAACCTTACATTTGATTGAGGAGTTCTGAAACACTCTTTCTGAGGAAACTGCAAGTGGACGTTGAGAGCCCTAATGGGCCTATGGTGGAAAAGGGAATATCTTCAAATAAAAACTCTACAGAAGCATTCTGTGAAACTTCTTTCTGATGTGTGCATTCAACTAACAGTGTTGAACCTTACTTTTGATTTAGGAGCTCTGAAATACTCTTTCCATAGGAACTGCAAGTGGATATTCGGAGCACTAAGGGGTCTACAGTGGAAAAAGGAATATCTACAAATAAAAACTACACAGAAGCATTCTGTGAAACTTCTTTCTGATCTGTTCATTCAACCAACAGAGTTCAACCTTACTTTTGAATGAGGAGTTCTGAAACACTCTTTCTGTAAAAACTGCATATGGACATTCGGAGCGCTAAGGGGCCTATAGTGGAAAAAGGACTATCTAGAAATAAAAACTACACAGAAGCATTCTGTGAAACTTCTTTCTGATCTGTGCATTCAACTACAACTGTAGAACTTTCCTTTTGATTGAGGAGTTCTGAATCACATTTTCTGTAGAAACTGTAAGTAGATATTCGGAGCGCTAAGGGGCCTTTAGTGGAAAAAGGAATATCTTCAAATAAATACTACAGAGAAGCATTCTGTGAAACTACTTTCTTATCTGTGCATTCAACTAACAGATTTGAACCTTACTTTTGATAGAGGAGTTCTGAAACACTCTTTCTGTACAAACTGCAAGTGGACATTCAGAGCACTAAGAGGCCTATAGTGGAAAAAGAAATATCTTGAAATAAAAACTACAGAGAAGCATTCTGTGAAACTTCTTTCTGATCTCTGCATTCAACTAACAAAGTTGAACCTTACTTTTGATTGAGGAGTTCCGATACTCTCTTTCTGTAGAAACTGCAAGTGGACATTCGGAGCGCTCAGGGGCCTTTAGTGGAAAAAGTAATATCATCAAATAAAAAATAAACAGAGGCATTCTGTTAAACAACTTCCTGATCTGTGCATACAACTAACAGAGTTGAACCTTACTTTTAGTTGAGGAGTTCTGAAACATTCTATCTGTAGAAACTGCAAGTGGACATTCTGAGCACTAAGGGGACTATAGTGGAAAAACGAATATCTTCAAATAAAAACTACACAGAAGCATTCTGTGAAACTTCTTTCTGATCTGTGCATTCAACTAACAGAGTTGAACCTTACTTTTGATAGAAGAGTCCTGAAACACTCTTTCTGTGGAAACTGAAAGTGTACATTCAGAGCGCTAAAGGGCATATAGTAGAAAAGGAAATATCTTCTAATAAAAACTACACAGAAGCATTCTGTGAAACTTCTTTCTGATCAGGGCATTCAACTAACAAAGTTGAAGTTTACTTTTGATTGAGCAGTTCTGAATCACTCTTTCTGTAGAAACTGGAAGTGGAGATTCCAAGCGCTAAGGGGCCAATAGTGGAAAAAGGAATATCTTCAAATAAAAACTACACAGAAGCATTCTGTGCAACCTCTTTCTGTTCTGTGCATTCAACTAACAGAGTTGAACCTTAGTTTTGATTGTCCAGTTCTGAAACATTCTTTCTGAAGAAACTGCAAGTGGACATTTTGAGCGCTAAGGGGCCTATTATGGAAAAACGAATATCTTCAATTGAAACGACACAGAAGCATTCTTTGAAACATCTTTCTGTTCTGTGCATTCAACTAACCGAGTTGAATGTTACTTTTGATTGTGCAGTTCAGAAAGACTGTTTCTGTAGAAACTGCAAGTGGACATTCGGAGCGCTAAAGTCTTAGAGTGGAAAAAGGGATATCTTCAAATAAAAACTACACAGAAGCATTCTGTTAACATTCTTTCTGATCTGTGCATTCAACTAACAGAGTTGAACCTTACTTTTGATTGAGGAGTTGTGAAACAGTGTTTCTGTGGAAACTGCAAGTGGACATTCGGAGCGCTCTGATGTCTATAGTGGAAAAAGGAATATCTTCAAATAAAAACTACACAGAGGAATTATGTGAAATTTCTTTCTATTCTGTACATTCAACTAACAGAGTTGAACGTTACTTTTGATTGTGAAGTTCAGAAACACTCTTTCAGTAGAAACTGCAAGTGGACATTCAGAGTGCCAAGGGGCCTATAGTGGAAAAAGGAATATCTGCCAATAAAAGCTACACAGAAGCATTCCGTGAAACTTCTTTCTGATCTGTGCATTCAACTAACAGAGTTAAACCTTACTTTTGATTGAGAAGTTGTGAAACAGTCTTTCTGTTTAAACTGCAGGTGGACATTCGGATCGCCAAGAGGACTACAGTGGAAAAACGAATATTTTCAAATAACAACTACACAGAAGCATTTTGTGAAACTTCTTTCTGTTCTGAGCATTCAACTATCAGAGTTGAACCTTACTTTTTATTGAGCAGTTCTGAAACACTCTTTCTGTAGAAACTGCAAGTGGACATTCGGAGCGCTATGGGGAATAAAGTGCAAAAAAGGAATATCTTAAAATAAAAACTGCACAGAAGCATTCTGTGAAACTTCTTTCTGTTCTGTGCATTCAACTAACAGAGTGGAAACTAACTTTTGGTGGAGCAGTTCTGAAACACTCTTTCTGTAGAAACTGCAAGTGGACATTCGTTGCGCTAAGAGGCCTATGGTGCAAAAACGAATATTTTCAAATAAAAACTACACAGAAGCATTCTGTGAAACTTTTTTCTGTTCTGTGCGTTCAACTAAGAGAGTTGAATCTTACTTTTAATTGTGCAGTTCAGAAACACTCTTTCTGTGGAAACTGCAAGTGGACATTAGGAGCACTAAGTGGCATATAGTGGAAAAACGAATATCTTCAAATAAAAACTACACAGAAGCATTCTCTGAAACTTCTTTCAGTTCTGTGCTTTCAACTAACAGAGTTGAACGTTACTTTTGATTGTGCAGTTCTGAAACACTCTTTCTGAATTTACTGCAAGTGGACATTCGGAGCGCTAAGGGGCCTATAGTGGAAAAAGGTATATCTTCAAATAAATACTACACAGAAGCATTCTGAGAAACTTCTTTATGTTCTGTGCAATCAACTAACGGAGTTCCAAGTTACTTTTGATTGTGCAGTTCAGAAGCACTCTTTCTGTGGAAAGTGCAAGTTGACATTCGGAGCGCTAAGGGGCCTATGGAGGGAAAAGGAATATCTTGAAATAAAAATTACACAGAAGCATTCTGTGAAACATCTTTCTGTTCTGTGCATTCAACTAACATAGTGTAAACTAACTTTTGAGTCAGCAGTTCTGAAACACACTTTCTGTACAAACTGCAAGTGGACATTCGGAGCACTAAGGGGCCTACAGAGGAAAAACGAATATTTTCAAATAAAAACTACACAGAAGCATTCTGTGAAACTTCTCTCTCTTCTGCGCATTCAACTTACAGTGTTGAACCTTACTTTTGATTGTGCTGTACTGAAACACTCTTTCTGAAGGACCTGCAAGTGGACATTCGGAGCGCTAAGAGACCTATTGTGGAAAAGCGAATATCTTCAAATAAAAACTACAGAGAAGCATTCTGTGAAACTTCTTTCTCTTCTGTGCTTTCGGCTAACAGAGTTGAACCTTACTTTTCTTTTTTTTTTTTTTATTATACTTTAGGGTTTTAGGGTACATGTGCACAATGTGCAGGTTTGTTACATATGTATCCATGTGCCATGTTGATTTCCTGCACCCATTAACTCGTCATTTAGCATTAGGTGTATCTCCTAATGCTGTCCCTCCCCCCTCCCACCACCCCACAACAGTCCTCAGAGTGTGATGTTCCCCTTTCTGTGTCCATGAGTTCTCATTGTTCAATTTCCACCTATGAGTGAGAACATGCGGTGTTTGGTTTTTTGTCCTTGCGATAGTTTACTGAGAATGATATTTTCCAGTTTCATCCATGTCCCTACAAAGGACACGAACTCATCATTTTTTATGGCTGCATAGTATTCCATAGTGTATATGTGCCACATTTTCTTAATCCAGTCTATCGTTGTTGGACATTTGGGTTGGTTCCAACTCTTTGCTATTGTGAATAGTGCCGCAATAAACATACGTGTCCATGTGTCTTTATAGCAGCATGATTTATAGTCCTTTGGGTATATACCCAGTAATGGGATGGCTGGGTCAAATGGTATTTCTAGTTCGAGATCCCTGAGGAATCGCCACACTGACTTCCACAATGGTTGAACTAGTTTACAGTCCCACCAACAGTGTAAAAGTTTTCCTATTTCTCCACATCCTCTCCAGCACCTGTTGTTTCCTGATTTTTTAATGATGGCCATTCTAACTGGTGTGAGATGGTATCTCACTGTGGTTTTGATTTGCATTTCTCTGATGGCCAGTGATGATGAGCATTTCTTCATGTGTTTTTTGCTGCATAAATGTCTTCTTTTGACAAGTGTCTCATCTGACAAAGGGCTAATAACCAGAATCTACAATGAACTCAAACAAGTTTACAAGAAAAAAACAAACAACCCCATCAAAAAGTGGGCAGAGGACATGAACCTTACTTTTCATTGAGCAGATCTGAAACACTCTTTCTTTAGAAACTGCAAGTGGACATTCGGAGTGCTAAGAGACTTATAGTGTAAAAACGAACATCTTCTAATAAAAACGACACAGAAGCATTCTGTGAAAATTCTTTCTGATCTGTGCATTCAGCTAACAGAGTAAAACTTTACTTTTGTTTGAGGAGTTGAGAAACAGTCTTTCTGTGGAAACTGCAAGGGGACATTCGGAGCGCTAAGGGGAATAAAGTGCAAAAACGAATATCTTCAAATAAAAACTACACAGAAGCATTGTGTGAAACTTCTTTCTCTTCTGTGCATTCAACTAACAGAGTGGAAACTAACTTTTGAATGAGCAGTTCCGAAACACTCTCTGTGTAGAAACTGCAAGTGGACATTCGGAGTGCTAAGAGGCCTATAGTGGAAAAAGTAATATCTTCAAAAAAAAACTACACAGAAGCATTCTGTGAAACTTCTTTACGTTCTGTGCATTCAACTAACAGAGTTTAACCTTACTTTTGATTGTGCAGTTCTGAAACACTCTTTCTGTGAAAACTGCAATTGGACATTCGGAGCACTAAGGAGCCTATAGTGAAAAAACGAATATCTTCAAATAAAAACTACAGAGAAGCATTCTGTGAAATTTCTTTCTGTTCTCTGCATTCAAATAACAGAGTTGAACCCTAGCTTTGATTGTTCAGTTCTGAAACATTCTTTCTGAAGAAACTGCAAGTGGACATTCAGAGCGCTAATGGGCCTACTGTTGAAAAACGAATACCTTCAATTAAAACGACACAGAAGCATTCTTTGAAATATCTTTCTGTTCTGTGCATTCAACTAACCGAGTTGAATGTTACTTTTGATTGTGCAGTTCAGAAACACTGTTTCTGTAGAAACTGCAAGTGGACATTTGCAGCGCTAAGGTCTTAGAGTGGAAAAAGGAATACCTTCAAATAAAAACTACACAGAAGCATTCTGTGAAAATTCTTCCTGATCAGTGCATTCAACTAACAGGGTTGAACCTTACTTTTGATTGAGGAGTTGTGAAACAGTCTTTCTGTTTAAACTACGGGTGGACATTCGGAGCGCCAAGAGGCCTATAGTGGAAAAACGAATATCTTCAAATAAAAACTACACAGAAGCATTCTGTGAAACTTCTTTCTGTTCTGAGCATTCAACTATCAGAGTTGAACCTTACTTTTGATTGAGCAGCTCTGAAACACTCTTTCTGTACAAACTGCAAGTGGACATTCGGAGCCCTAAGGGGAACATAGTGCAAAACCGAATATCTTCAATTAAAAACTACACAGAAGCATTCTGTGAAACTTCTTTCTGTTCTGTGCATTCAACTAACGGGATGGAAACTAACTTTTGGTGGAGCAGTTCTGAAACACACTTTCTGTAGAAACTGCAAGTGGACATTCGGTGCGCAAATAGGCCTATAGGGCAAAAACGAATATCTTCAAATAAAAACTACACAGAAGCATTCTGTGAAACGTTTTTCTGTTCTGTGCGTTCAACTAAGAGAGTTGAATCTTATTTTTAATTGTGCAGTTCAGAAACACTCTTTCTGTGGAAACTGCAAGTGGACATTCGGAGCACTAAGGGGCATATAGTGGAAAAACGAATATCCTCAAATAAAAACTACACAGAAGCATTCTGCAAAACTTCTTTCAGTTCTGTGCTTTCAACTAACAGAGTTGAACGTTACTTTTGATTGTGCTGTTCTGAAACACTCTTTCTGAAGGAACTGCAAGTGGACATTCGTAGCGCTAAGGGGTCTATAGTGGAAAAAGGAATATCTTCAAATAAATAGTACACAGAAACATTCTGAGAAACTTCTTTCTGTTCTGTGCAATCAACTAACGGAGTTCCAAGTTACTTTTGATTGTGCAGTTCAGAAACACTCTTTCTGTAGAAACTGCAAGTGGACATTCGGAGTGCTAAGGGGCCTATGGAGGAAAAAGGAATATCTTCAAATACAAATTACAGAGAAGCATTCTGTGAAACTTCTTTCTGATTTGTGCATTCAACTAACAGAGGTAAACGTCACTTTTGATTGAGGAGTTGTGAAACAGTTTTTCTGTGGAAACTGCAAGTGGACATTCGGAGCGCTAACAGGCTTATAGTGGAAAAAGGAGTAGCTTCAAATAAAAACTACACTGAAGCATTCTGTGAAACTTTTTTCTCTTCTTTGCATTCAATTAACAGAGTTCAACCTTACTTTTGATTGAGCAGTTCTGAAACACTCTTTCTTTAGAAACTGCAAGTGGACATTCGGAGGGCTAAGGGGCCTACAGTGGAAAATCGAATATCTTCAAATAAAAAGTACACAGAAGCATTCTGTGAAACTTCTTTCTGTTCTCTGCATTCAACTAACAGAGTTGAACCTTACTTTTGATTGTCTAGTTCTGAAGCACTCTTTCTGAAGGAACTGCAAGTGGACATTCAGAGCGCTAAGGGGCCTTTTGTGGAAAAAAGAATATCTTCAATAAAAACTACACAGAAGCATTCTGTGAAACTTCTTTCTGTTCTGTGCATTCAACTAATAGAATTGAACATTACTTTTGAATGTGCAGTTCAGAAACACTCTTTCTGTAGAAACTGCAAGTGGACATTCGGAGCTCTAAGGTTCCTATGGTGGAAAAAGGAATATCTTCACATAAAATCTACACAGAAGCATTCTGTGAAAGTTCTTTCTGTTCTGTGCATTCAACTAACAGAGTTGAACCTTACTTTTGGTTGAGGAGTTGTGAAACAGTCATTCTGTGGAAAATGCAAATGGACACTCGGAGCGCTCAGAGGCCTATACTGGAATAAGTAATATCTTCAAATAAAAATACACAGAAGCATTCTGTGAAAGTTCTTTCTGTTCTGTGCATTCAACTAACAGAGTTGAACTGTACTTTTGTTTGAGTAGTTCTGAAACACTCTTTCTATATAAACTGCCAGTGGAAATTCAGAGTGTTATAGGGAATATAGTGGAAAAACGAATATCTTCAAATAAAAACTACACAGAAGCATTCTGTGAAACTTCTTTCTGTTCTGTGCATTCAACTATCAGAGTGGAAACTAACTTTTGATTTAGCAGTTCTGAAACACTGTTTCTGTAGAAACTGAAAGTGGACATTCGGAGTGCTAAGGGGCCTTCAGTGGAAGAAGAACTATCTTCAAATAAAAACTACGCAGAAGCATGCTGTGAAACTTCTTTCTGTTCTGTGCATTCAACTAACAGAGTTGAACCTAACTTTTGATTGTGCAGTTCAGAAGCACTCTTTCTGTAGAAACTGCAAGTGGACATTCGGAATGCTAAGTGGCCTATGGAGGAAAAAGGAATGTCTTCAAATACAAATTAGACAGAAGCATTCTGTGAAACTTCTTTCTGATCTGTGCGTTCAACTAACAGAGGTAAACGTTACTTTTGATGGAGGAGTTGTGAAACAGTCTTTCTGTGGAAACTGCAAGTGGACATTCGGAGCGCTAACAGGCCTATAGTGGAAAAAGGAATAGCTTCAAATAAAAACTTCACTGAAGCATTCTGTGAAACTTCTTTCTGTTCTTTGCATTCAACTAACAGAGTTCAACCTTACTTTTGATTGAGCAGTTCTGAAACACTCTTTCTTTAGAAACTGCAAGTTGACATTCGGAGGGCTAAGGTTCCTATAGTTCAAAATCGAATATCTTCAAATAAATACTACACAGAAATATTCTTGAAATTTCTCTCTGTTCTTTGTATTCAACTAAGAGAGTTGAACCTTACTTTTGATTGTCCAGTTCTGAAGTACTCTTTCTAAAGGAACTGCAAGTGGACATTCAGAGCGCTAAGGGGCCTTCTGTGGAAAAAATTATATCTTCAATAAAAACTACACAGAAGCATTCTGTGAACCTTCTTTCTGTTCTGTGCATTCAACTAACAGAGTTGAATGTTTCTTTTGATTGTGCAGTTCAGAAACACTCTTTCTGTAGAAACTGCAAGTGGACATTCGGCGCGCTAAGGGTCCTATAGTGGAAAAAGGAATATCTTCACATAAAAACTACACAGAATCATTCTGTGAAACTCCTTTTTGATCTGTGCATTCAACTAACAGAGTTGAACCTTATTTTCGGTTGAGGAGTTGTGAAACAGTCATTCTGTGGAAACTGCAAGTGTACATTTGGATCGCTAAGAGGCCTATACTGGAAAAGGAAATATCTTCAAATAAAAAGTACACAGAAGCATTCTGTGAAAGTTCTTTCTGTTCTGCGCATTCAACTAACAGAGTTGAACTGTGCTTTTGATTGAGCAGTTCTGAAACACTCTTTCTGTAGAAACTGCCAGTGGAAATTCGGAGCGATACAGGGAATATAGTGGAAAAACGAATATCTTCAAATAAAAACTACACAGTAGCATTCTGTTAAACTGCTTTCTGTTCTGTGCATTCAACTAACAGAGTGGAAACTAACTTTTGATTGAGCAGTTTTGAAACACTGTTTCTGTAGAAACTGCAAGTGGACATTCAGAGCACTAAGGGGCCTACAGTGGAAAAACAAATATCTTCAAATAAAAACTACACAGAAGCATGCTGTGAAACTTCTTTCTGTTCTGTGCATTCAACTAACAGAGTTGAACTTAACTTTTGATTGAGCAGTTCGGAAACACTCTTTCTGTAGAAACTGCATGTGGACATTTGGAGTGCTAAGTATCCTATAGTGGAAAAAGGAATATCTTCAAATAAAAACTACACTGAAGCATTCTGTGAAACTTCTTCCTGATCTGTGCATTCAACTAACAGAGTTGAACCTTACTTTTGATGGAGCATTCCTGATACACTCTTTCTGTAAAAACTGCAAGTGGACATTCGGAGTGCTAAAAGGCCTGTAGTGGAAAAACGAATATCTTCAAATAAAAACTACACAGAAGCATTCTGTGAAACTTCTTTCTCTTCTGTGCATTCAACTAACAGAGTTGAACCTTACTTTTGATTGCACAGTTCTGAAACACTCTTTCTGCAGAAACTGCAAGTTGACATTTGGAGCGCTAAGAGGCCTATAGTGGAAAAGCAAATATCTTCAAATAAAAACTACGCAGAAGCAATCTGTGTTACTTCTTTTTTTTTTTCTGTGTTCATAGGACTTTTTATTTATTTATGTATTTTTATTTATTTATTTATTTTTTTATTATTATTTTGGTTTTAGTGTACATGTGCACAATGTCCAGGTTTGTTACATATGTATCGATGTGCCATGTAGATTTCCTGTACCCATTAACTTGTCATTTATCATTAGGTATATCTCCTAATGCTGTCCCTCCCACTTCCCCCGACCCCACAACAGTCCCTGGAGTGTGATGTTCCCCTTCTTGTGTCCATGAGTTCTCATTGTTCAATTCCCACCTATGAGTGAGAACATGCGGTGTTTGGTTTTTTGTCCTTGCGATAGTTTACTGAGAATGATATTTTCCAGTTTCATCCATGTCCCTACAAAGGACATGAACTCACCATTTTTTATGGCTGCATAGTATTCCATGGTATATATGTGCCACATTTTCTTAATCCAGTCTATCGTTGTTGGAGATTTGGGTTGGTTCCAACTCTTTGTTATTATGAATAGTGCCGCAATAAACATACCTGTTCATGTGTCTTTATAGCAGCATGATTTATAGTCCTTTGGGTATATACCCAGGAATGGGATGGCTGGGTCAAATGGTATTTCTAGTTCTAGATCCCTGAGGAATCGCCACACTGACTTCCACTATGGTTGAAATAGTTTACAGTCCCACCAACAGTGTAAAAGTGTTCCTATTTCTCCACATCCTCTCCAGCACCTGTTGTTTCTTGCTTTTTAATGATGGCCATTCTAACTGGTGTGAGATGGTATCTCATTGTGGTTTTGATTTGCATTTCTCTGATGGCCAGTGATGATGAGCATTTCTTCATGTGTTTTTTGGCTGCATAAATGTCTTCTTTTGAGAAGTGTCTGTTCATGTCCTTTGCCCACTTTTTGATGGGGTTGTTTGTTCTTTTCTTGTAAATTTGTTTGAGTTCATTGTAGATTCTGGATATTAGCCCTTTGTCAGATGGGTAGGTTGCAAAAATTTTCTCCCATTCTGTAGGTTGCCTGTTCACTCTGATGGTAGTTTCTTTTGCTGTGCAGAAGCTCTTCAGTTTAATGAGATCCCATTTGTCAATTTTGTCTTTTGTTGCCATTGCTTTTGGTGTTTTAGATATGAAGTCCTTGCCCACGCCTATGTCCTGAATGGTATTGCCTAGGTTTTCTCGTCGGATTTTAATGGTTTTAGGCCTAACATTTAAGTCTTTAATCCATCTTGAATTAATTTTTGTATAAGGTGTAAGGAAGGGATCCAGTTTCAGCTTTCTACATATGGCTAGCCAGTTTTCCCAGCACCATTTATTAAATAGGGAATGCTTTAGCCATTTCTTGTTTTTGTCAGGTTTGTCAAATATCAGATATTTGTAGATATGTGGCATCATTTCTGTGGGCTCTGCTCTCTTCCATTGATCTATGTCTCTGTTGTGGTACCAGTATCATGCTGTTTTGGTTACTGTAGCCTTGTAGTATAGTTTGAAGTCAGGTAGCATGATGCCTCCAGCTTTGTTCTTTTGGCTTAGGATTGACTTGGCGTTGCGGGCTCTTTTTTGGTTCCATATGAACTTTAAAGTAGTTTTTTCCAATTCTGTGAAGAAAGTCATTGGTAGCTTGATGGGGATGGCATTGAATCTGTAAATTACCTTGGGGAGTATGGCCATTTTCACAATACTGATTCTTCGAACCCATGAGCATGGAATGTTCTTCCATTTGTTTGTATCCTCTTTTATTTCATTGAGCAGTGGTTTATAGTTCTCTTTGAAGAGGTCCTTCACATCCCTTGTAAGTTGGATTCCTATGTATTTTATTCCCTGTGAAGCAATTGTGAATGGGAGTTCACTCATGATTTGGCTCTCTGTCTGTCTGTGATTGGTGTAGAAGAATGCTTGTGATTTTTGCACATTGATTTTGTATCCTGAGACTTTGCTGAAGGTGCTAATCAGCTTAAGGAGATTTTGGGCTGACACAATGGGGATTTTAGACATACAACCATGTCATCTGCAAACAGGGACAATTTGACTTCTTCTTTTCCTAATTGAACACCTTTTATTTCCTTCTCCTGCCTGATTGCTCTGGCCAGAACTTCCAGCACTATGTTGAATAGGAGCGGTGAGAGAGGGCATCCCTGTCTTGTGCCAGTTTTCAGAGGGAATGCTTCCAGTTTTTGCCCATTCAGTATGATATTGGCTGTGGGTTTGTCGTAGATAGCTCTTATTATTTTGAGATACATCCCTTCAATACCTAATTTATTGAGAGTTTTTAGCATGAAGGGTTGTTGAATTTTGTCAAAGGCCTTTTCTGCATCTATTTACATAATCATGTAGTTTTGTCTTTGGTTCTGTTTATATACTGGATTACATTTATTGATTTGCGTATGTTGAACCAGCCTTGCATCCCAGGGATGAAGCCCATTTGATCATGGTGTATAAGCTTTTTGATGTGCTGCTGGATTCGGTTTGCCAGTATTTTATTGAGGATTTTTGCATCAATGTTCATCAAGGATATTGGTCTAAAATTCTCTTTTTTGGTTGGTTCTCTGCCAGGTTTTGGTATCAGGACGATGCTGGCTTCATAAAATGTGTTAGGGAGTATTCCTCTTTTTCTATCGATTTGAATAGTTTCAGAAGGAATGATACCAGTTCCTTCTTGTACCTCTGGTAGAATTCAGCTGTGAATCCATCAGGTCCTGGACTCTTTTTGGTTGGTAAGCTATTGATTATTGCCACAATTTCAGAACTTGTTATTGGTCTATTCAGAGATTTGACTTCTTCCTGATTTAGTCTTGGGAGGGTGTATTTGTCGAGGAATTTATCCATTTCTTCTAGATTTTCTAGTTTATTTGCATAGAGGTGTTTGTAGTATTCTCTGATGGTAGATTTTATTTCTGTGGGATCGGTGGTGATATCCCCTTTTACATTTTTTATTGCATCTATTTGATTCTTCTCTCTTTTCTTATTAGTCTTGCTAGCGGTCTATCAATTTTGTTGATCTTCTCAAAAAACCAGCTCCTGGATTCATTAATTTTTTGAAGGGTTTTTTGTGTCTCTATTTCCTTCAGTTCTGCTCTGATTTTAGTTATTTCTAGCATTCTGCTAGCTTTTGAATGTGTTTGCTCTTGCTTTTCTAGTTCTTTTAATTGTGATGTTAGTGTGTCAATTTTGGATCTTTCCTGCTTTCTCTTGTGGGCATTTACTGCTATAAATTTCCCTCTACACACTGCTTTGAATGTGTCCCAGAGATTCTGGTATGTTGTGTCTTTGTTCTCATTGGTTTCAAAGAACATCTTTATTTCTGCCTTCATTTCATTATGTACCCAATAGTCATTCAGGAGCAGGTTGTTCAGTTTCCATGTAGTTGAGTGATTTTGAGTGAGTTTTTTAATCCTGAATTCTAGTTTGATTGCACTGTGGTCTGAGAGACAGTTTGTTATAATTTCTGTTCTTTTACATTTGCTGAGGAGAGCTTTACTTCCAACTATGTGGTCAGTTTTGGAATAGGTGTGGTGTGGTGCTGAAAAAAATGTATATTCTGTTGATTTGTGGTGGAGAGTTCTGTAGATGTCTATTAGGTCCACTTTGTTTAGAGCTGAGTTCAATTCCTGGATATCCTTGTTAACTTTCTGTCTCGTTGATCTGTCTAATGTTGACAGTGGGGTGTTAAAATCTCCCATTATTATTGTGTGGGAGTTTAAGTCCTTTTGTAGGTCACTCAGGACTTGCTTTATGAATCTGGATGCTCCTGTGTTGGGTGCATATATATTTAGGATAGTTAGCTCTTCTTGTTGAATTGATCCCTTTGCCATTATGTAATGGCCTTCTTTGTCTCTTTTGATCTTTGTTGGTTTAAAGTCTATTTTATCAGAGACTAGGATTGCAACCCCTGCCTTTTTTGTTTTCCATTTGCTTGATAGATCTTCCTCCATCCCTTTATTTTGAGTCTATGTGTGTCTCTGCACATCAGATGGGTTTCCTGAATACACCACACTGATGGGTCCTGACTCCTTATCCAGTTGGCCAGTCTGTGTCTTTTAATTGGAGGATTTAGCCCATTTACATTTAACGTTAATATTGTTATGTGTGAATCTGATCCTGTCATTATGATGTTAGTTGGTTATTTTGCTCATTAGTTGATGCAGTTTCTTCCTAGCCTCAATGGTCTTTACAATTTCGCATGTTTTTGCAGTGGCTGGTACCGGTTGTTCCTTTCCATGTTTAGTGCTTCCTTCAGGAGCTCTTTTAGGGCAGGCCTGGTGGTGACAAAATCACTCAGCATTTGCTTGTCTGTAAAGTATTTTATTTCTCCTTTACTTATGAAGCTTAGTTTGGCTGGATAGGAAATTCTGGGTTGAAAATTCTTTTCTTTAAGAATGTTGAATATCGGCCCCCACTCTCTTCTGGCTTGTGGAGTTTCTGCCGAGAGATCAGCTGTTAGTCTGATGGGCTTCCCTTTGTGGGTGACCTGACCTTTCTCTCTGGCTGCCCTTAACATTTTTTCCTTCATTTCAACTTTGATGAATCTGACAATTATGTGTCTTGGAGTTGCTCTTCTCGAGGAGTATCTTTGTGGCGTTCTCTGTATTTCCTGAATCTGAATGTTGGCCTGCCTTGCTAGATTGGAGAAGTTCTCCTGGATAATATCTTGCAGAGTGTTTTCCAACTTGGTTCCATTCTCCCCGTCATTTTCAGGTACACAAATCTGACGTAGGTTTGGTCATTTCACGTAGTCCCAAATTTCTTGGAGGCATTGTTCATTTCTTTTTACTCTTTTTTATCTAGACTTCCCATCTCGCCTCATTTCATTCATTTCATCTTCCGTCAGCAATACCCTTTCTTACAGTTGATCGCATCTGCCACTGAGGCTTCTGCAATCTTCACGTAGTTCTTGAAACTTGGCTTTCAGCTCCATCGTCTCCTTTAAGCCCTTCTCTCCATTGGTTACTCTAGTTATAAATTCATCTAATTTTTTTTCAAAGTTTTTAACTTCTTTGCTATTTTTTGAATTTCCTCCCGTAGCTCAGAGTAGTTTGATCGTCTGAAGACTTCTTCTCTCAACTCGTCAAAGTCATCCTCCATCCAGCTTTGTTCCGTTGCTGGTGAGGAACTGCGTTCCTTTGGAGGAGGAGAGGTGCTCTGCTTTTTAGAGTTTCCAGTTTTTCTGCTCTGTTTTTTCCCCATCTTTGCGGTTTTATGTATTTTTGGGCTTTGATGATGGTGATGTACAGATGGGTTTTTGGTGTGGGTGTCCTTTCTGTTTGTTAGTTTTCCTTCTACCAGAGAGGACCCTTAGCTGCAGGTCTGTTGGAGTTTACTAGGGGTCCAGTCCAGACCCTGTTTGGCTGGGTGTCAGCAGTGGTGGCTACAGAACAGCGGATATTCGTGAGACCACAAATTCAGCTGTCTGATAGTTCCTCTGGAAGTTTTGTCTCAGAGGAGTACCCGGCCCAGTGAGGTGTCAGTCTTTCCCTACTGGGGGGGTGCCTCACAGTTAGGCTGCTCAGGGGTGAGGGACCTACTTTAGGAGGCAGTCTGTCCATTCTCAGATCTCCAGCTTCATGCTGGGAGAACCACTACTCTCTTCAAAGCTGTCAGTCAGACAGGGACATTTAAGTCTCTGAAGATTCCTGCTGACTTTTAGTTTGTCTGTGCCCTGCCCCCAGAGGTGGAGTCTACAGAGGCAGGCAGGTCTCCTTGGGCATTGCTGAGCTCCACCCAGTTCGAGCTTCCTGGCTGCTTTATTTATTTAGGCAAGCCTGGGCAATGGCGGGCGCCCCTCCCCCAGCCTCGCTGCCGCCTTGAAGCTTGACTTCAGACTGCTGTGCTAGCAATCAGTGAAACTCCGTGGGCATAAGACCCTCCGAAACGGGTGTGGGACACAATCTCCTATTTTGTCGTTTTCCAGGCCCGTTGGGAAAGCGCAGTATGAGGGTGGGACTGGCCCGATTTTCCAGCTGGGGTCTGTTACCCCTTTCTTTGTCTAGGAAAGGGAACTCCCAGACCCCTTGGGCTTCCCCAGTGAGGCAGTGCCTCGCCCGATTTCGGCTTGTCCACAGTGCGCTTCACCGACTGTCATGCACACACTGTTTGGCACTCCCTAGTGAGATGAAGCAGGTACCTCAAGCAAAAATGCAGAAATCACCAGTCTTCTGTGTCACTCGGGCTGGGAGCTGGAGACGGGAGCTGTTCCTATTCAGCCATCTTGGCTCCACCCCCCTTCTATGTAGTTTTTATTTGAAGATATTCCTATTTCCATTATAGTCCCCTTAGCACTCTGAATATCAACTTGAAGTTTCTATAGAAAGAGTGTTTCAGAACTCCTCAATCAAAAGTAAGGTTCAACTCTGTTAGTTGAAAGCACAGATCAGAAAGAAGTTTCACAGAATGCTTCTGTGTAGTTTTTATTTGAAGATATTCCTTTTTCCACTATAGTCCCCTTAGAGCTCAGAATATCCACTTGCAGTTTGTACAGAAAGAGTGCTTCAGAACTCCTCAATAAAAAGTAACGTTCAACTCCATTAGTTGAATGCACAGATCAGAAAGAAGTTTCACAGAATGCTTCTGTGTAGTTTTTATTTGAAGATATTCCTTTTACCACTATAGGCCCCTTAGGGTTCTGAATGTCCACTTGCAGTTTCTACAGAAAGAGTGTTTCAGAACTGATCAAAAAAAAGTAAGGTTCAACTCTGTTACTTGAATGCACAGAAAAGAAAGAAGTTTCACAGAATGCTTCTGTGTAGTTTTTATTTGAAGATATTCCTTTTCCCACTATAGGCCACTTAGCGCTCTGAATGTCCACCTGCAGTTTCTACAGAAAGTGTGTTTCAGAACTGCTCAATCAAAAGTTACGTTCAACTCTGTTAGTTGAATGCACAGAACAGAAAGAAGTTTCACAGAATGCTTCTGTGTAGTTTTTATTTGAAGATATTCGTTTTTCCACTGTAGGCCTCTTAGCGCTCAGAATGTCCACTTGCAGTTACTACAGAAAGAGTGTTTCCGAACTG
Source organism: Symphalangus syndactylus (assembly GCF_028878055.3). Classification (NCBI taxonomy): domain Eukaryota; kingdom Metazoa; phylum Chordata; class Mammalia; order Primates; family Hylobatidae; genus Symphalangus; species Symphalangus syndactylus. The sequence goes on from NC_072440.2 coordinate 52,035,633, forward strand.
CTCAGTCAAAAGTTAGTTTCAAAACTGCTGGTTGAATGCACAGAACAGAAAGAAGTTTCACAGAATGCTTTTGTCTAGTTTTTATTTGAAGATATTCATTTTTCCACTATATTCCCCTTAGCGCTCTGAATGTCCACTTGCAGTTTGTAGAGAAAGAGTGTTTCAGAACTGCTGAATCAAAACTAAGGTTCAATTCTGTTATTTGAATGCACAGATCAGAAAGAAGTTTCACAGAATGCTTCTGTGTAGTTTTTATTTGAAGATATCCCTTATTCCACTATAGGCCATTAGCGCTCTGAAAGTCCACTTGCAGTTTCTACAGAAAGAGTGTTTCAGAACTCCTCTATCAAAAGTAAAGTTCAACACTGTTAATTGAATTCACAGATCTAAAAGAAGTTTCACAGAATGCTTCTGTGTAGTTTTTATTTGAAGATATTCCTTTTTCCACTATAGGCCCCTTAGCGCTCCAAATTCCCAATTGCAGTTTCTACAGAAAGAGTGTTTCAGAACTGCTCAATCAAAAGTACGGTTCAACTCTGTTAGTTGAATGCACAGATCAGAAAGAAGCTTCACAGAATGCTGCTGTATAGTTTTTATTTGAAAATATTCCTTTTTCTACTCTAGGCCCCTTTGAGTTCCGAATGTCCACTTGCAGTTTCTACAGAAAGAGTGTTTCAGAACTCCTCAATCAAAATTAAGGTTCAAGTCTGTTAGTTGAATGCACAGATTTGAAAGAAGTTTCACAGAATGCTTCTATGTAGTTTTTTTTTTGAAGATATTCTTTTTTCCACTCTAGGCCCCTTAGTGCTCGGATGTCCACTTGCAGTTTCTACAGAAAGAGTGTTTCAAAAATCCTCAGTCAAAAGTAAGGTTCAACTCTGTTAGTTGAATGCACAGATCAGAAAGAAGATTCACAGAATGCTTCTGTGTAGTTTTTATTTGCATATATTCCTTTTTCAACTATAAGACCCTTACCGCTCGCAATGTCCACTTGCAGTTTCTACAGAAAGAGTGTTTCAAAAATCCTCAGTCAAAAGTAAGGTTCAACTCTGTTAGTTGAATGCACAGATCAGAAAGAAGATTCACAGAATGCTTCTGTGTAGTTTTTATTTGCATATATTCCTTTTTCAACTATAAGACCCTTACCGCTCGGAATGTCCACTTGCAGTTTCTACAGAAAGACTGTTTCAGAACTCCTCAATCAAAAGTAAGATTCAAATCTGTCAGTTTAATGCACAGATGAGAAAGAAGTTTCACAGAATGCTTCTGTGTAGTTTTTATTTGAAAATATTCCTTTATCCACTATAAGCCCAACTGCTCTCCGAATGTCCACTACAAGTTTATACAGAAAGAGTGTTTCAGAACTGCTCAATCAAAAGTGAGGTTCAACTCTGTTATTTGAATGCACAGACCAGAAAGAACTTTCACAGAATGCTTCTGTGTAGTTTTAATTTGAAGATATTCCTTTTTCCACTTTAGGCATCTTAGCGCTCTGAAAGTCCACTTGCAGTTTCTACAGAAAGAGTTATTCAGAGCTCCGAAATCAAAAGTAAGGTTAAACTCTTTTAGTAGAATGCACAGATCAGAAGTTTGTTTCACAGAATGCTTCTGTGTAGTTTTTATTTGAGGATAGTCCTTTTTCCACTCTTCCCCTTAGCGCTCTGATGTCCACTTGCTGTTCCTGCAGAAAGAGTGCTTCAGAAATCCTCAGTAAAAAGTAAGGTTCAACACTGTTAGTTGAATGCACAGATCAGAAAGAAGATTCACAGAATGCTTCTGTGTAGTTTTTTTTTGAAGATATTTCGTTTTTCCTTTTGGTCCCTTTTCGCTACGAGTGTCCACTTGCAGTTTCGACAGAAAGAGTGTTTCAGAATTCCTCAAACAAAAGTAAGATTCAACTCTGTTTGTTGAATGCACAGATCAGAAAGAACTTTCACAGAATGCTTCTGTTTAGTTTTAATTTGAAGATATTCCTTTTTCCACCCTAGGCCCCTTAGAGCTCCGAATGTCCACTTGCAGTTTCCACAGAAAGAGTGTTTCAGAACTGATCAATAAAATGTAAGGTTCATCTCTGTTAGTTGAATGCACAGATCAGAAGGAAGCTTCACAGAATGCTTCTGTGTAGTTTTTTTTTGAAGATATTCCTTTTTTCACTATAAGCCCCTTTTCGCTCCGAATGGCCAATTGCAGTTTCTACAGAAAGAGTGTTTCAGAGCTCCTCAATCAAAAGTAAGTTTCAACTCTGTTCGTTCAATGCACTGATCTGAAAGAAGCTTCACAGAATGCTTCTGTGTATTTTTTATTTGAAGTTATTCGTTTCTCCACTGTAGGCCTCTTAGCGCTCAGAATGTCCAATTTCAGTTTGTACAGAAAGAGTGTTTCATAACTGCACAATCAAAAGTAAGGTTCAACTGTGTTAGTTGAATGCACAGATCAGAAAGAAGTTTCACAGAATACTTCTGTGTAGTTTTTATTTGAAGATATTCCTTTTACCGCTATAGGCCACTTAGTGCTCCAAATGTCCACTTGCAGTTTGTACAGAAAGAGTGCTTCAGAACTCCTCAATCAAAAGTAAGGTTCAACTCCGTTAGTTGAATGCACAGATCAGAAAGAAGTTTCACAGAATGCTTCTGTGTAGATTTTATTTGAAGATATTCCTTTTTCCACTATAGGCCCCTTAGCGCTCCGAATGTCCACTTGCAGTTTCTACAGAAAGAGTGTTTCAGAACTCCTCTATCAAAAGTAAGGTTCAACACTGTTAGTTGAATGCACAGTTCTAAAAGAAGTTTCACAGAATGCTTCTGTGTAGTTTTTATTTGAAGATATTCATTTTTCCAGTATAGGCCCCTTGGCGCTCAAAATGCCCGATTGCAGTTTCTACAAAAAGAGTGTTCCAGAACTGCTCTATCAAAAGTAAGGTTAAAATCTGTTAGTTGAATGCACAGATGTAAATAAGTTTCACAGAATGCTTCCGTGTAGTTTTTATTTCAAGATATTTTCTTTTTCCACTATGGGCCCCTTAGCGCTCCAAATGCCCAATTGCAGTTTCTACAGAAAGAGTGTTTCAGAATTCCTCAATCAAGGTAAGGTTCAACTATGTTAGTTGAATGCACAGATCAGAAAGAATTTTCACATAATGCTTCTGTGTAGTTTTTATTTGAAGATGTTTCTTTTTCCACCACAGTCCCCTTTACGCTCTGAATGTCCACTTGCAATATCTACAGAAAGATTGTTTCAGAACTCCTCAATCAAAATTAAGTTTCAAGTCTGTTAGTTGAATGCACAGATCAGAAAGAAGTTTCATAGAATGCTTCTGTGTAGTTTATAGTTGAAGATATTCCCTTTTCCACTCCAGGCCCCTTAGCGCTCTGATGTCTACTTGCTGTTTCTATGAAAGAGTGTTTCAGAACTGCTTAATCAAAAGTAAGGTTCAACTCTGTTAGTTGAATCCACAGATGAGAACGAAGTTTCACAGAACCTTTCTGTGTCGTTTTTATTTGAAGATATTCGTTTTTCCACTATAGGTCCCATAGCGCGCCGAATGTCCACTTGCAGTTTCTAAAGAAAGAGTGTTTCAGAACTGCACAATCAAAAGTAAGGTTAAACTCTGTTAGTTGAATGCACAGAACAGAAAGATGTTTCACAGAATGCTTCTGTGTAGTTTTTATTTGAAGATATTCCTTTTTCCACTATAGGCCTCTTAGCGCTACGAATGCCCACTTGCAGTTTCTACAGAAAGAGTTTTTCACAACTCCTCAATCAAAAGTAAGGTTCAACTCTGTTAGTTGAAAGCACAGAATAGAAAGAAGTTTCATAGAATGCGTCTGTGTAGTTTTTATTTGAAGATATTCATTTTTCCAATATAGGCCTCTTAGCACTCCGAATATCCACGTGCAGTTTCTACAGAAAGAGTGTTTCTGAGCTGCTCAATCAAAAGTAAGGTTCAACTCTGTTAGCTGAATGCACAGAGCAGAAAGAAGTGTCACAGAATGCTTCTGTGTAGTTTTTATATGAAGATATTCATTTTTCCTCTATATTCCCCTTAGCGCTCAGAATGTCCAATTTCAGTTACTATAGAAAGAGCGTTTCAGAACTGCACAATCAACAGTAATGTTCAACTCTGTTAGTTGAATGCACAGAACAGAAAGAAGTTTCACAGAATGCTTCTGGGTAGTTTTTATTTGAAGTTATTCGTTTTTCCACTACAGGTCCCTCAGCACTCGGAGTGACCACTTGCAGTTTCTACAGAAATTGTTTTCCATAAGTGCAATAGCAAAAGTAAGGTTCAACTCTGATATTTGAAAGCACAGAACAGAAAGAAGTTTCACAGAATGATTCTTTGTAATTTTTATTTGAAGATATTCATTTTTCCTCTGTATTCCACTTAGCGCTCTGAATGTCCACATTCAGTAACTATAGAAAGTGTGTTTCAGAACTGCACAATGAAAAGTAAGGTTCAACTCTCTTAGTTGAATGCAGCAAAGAGAAAGATGTTTCACAGAATGTTCTGTGTAGTTTTTATTTGAAGATATCCCTTTTTCCACTATAGGCCCATTAGCACTCCGATTGTCCACTTGCTGTTACTACAGAAGGAGTGTTTCAGAACTGCCGAGTTAAAAGTAAAGTTCAACTCTGTTAGTTGAATGCACAGAACAGAAAGATGTTTCACGGAAAGCTTCTGTGTAGTTTTTATTTGAAGATATTAATTTTTCCGCTGTAGGCCTCTTAGCTTTCTGTATGTACACTTGCAGTTACTACAGAAAGAGTGTTTCAGAACTGCTCAATCAAAACTTAGTTTCAACTCTGCTGGTTGAATGCACAGAACAGAAAGTAGTTTCACAGAATGCTTTTGTGTAGTTTTTATTTGAAGATATTCATTTTTCCACTATATTCCCCTTAGTGCTCCAAATGTCCACTTGCAGTTTGCACAGATAGAGTGTTTCAGAACTGCTCAATCAAAAGTAAGGTTCAACTCTGTAAGTTGAATGCTGAGAACAGAAAGAAGATTCACAGAATGCTTCTGTGTAGTTTTTCTTTGAAGATATTCCTTTTTACACTTTAGGCCTCTTAGCGCTCCGAATGTCCACTTGCAGTTTCTACAGAAAGAGTTTTTCACAACTCCTCAATCAAAGGTGCTTTCAACTCTGTTAGTTGAATGCAGAGATCAGAAAGGAGTTTCACAGAATGCTTCTGTGTAGTTTTTATTGGAAGATATTCGGTTTTCCATTATAGGCCTCTTAGTGCTCTGGACGTCCACTTGCAGTTTCTACAGAAAGAGTGATTCAGAACTGCTCAATCAAAAGTGAGGTTCAACTCTGTTAGTTGAATGCACAGAACAGAAAGAAGTTTCACAGAATGCTTCTGTGTAGTTTTTATTTGAAGATATTCATTTTTCCACTATATTCCCCTTTGCCCTCCGAATGTCCACTTTCAGTTACTATAGAAAGAGTGTTTCAGAACTGCACAATCAAAAGTAAGGTTCAACTCTCTTAGTTCAATGCACAGAACAGAAAGAACTTTCACAGAATGCTTCTGTGTAGTTTTTATTTCAAGATATTCGTTTTTCCACTATAGGCCTGTTAGCGCTCCTAATGTCCACTTGCAGTTTCTGCAGAAAGAGTGTTTCAGAACTGCTCAATCAAAAGTAAGCTTCATCTCTGTTAGTTGAATGAAGAGAACAGAAAGAAGTTTCACAGAATGCTTCTGTGTAGTTTTTATTTGGAGATATTCTTTTTTCCACTGTAGGCCTCCAAGTGCTCCGAATGTCCACTTGCAGTTTCTACAGAAAGAGTGTTTCAGAACTGCTCAATCAAAAGTAAGGTTCAACTCTGTTAGTTGAATGCTCAGAACAGAAAGGAGTTTCACAGAATGCTTCTGTGTATTTTTTATTTGAAGATATTCGTTTTTCCACTGTAGGCTCTTTAGGGCTCCGAATGTCCACTTGTAGTTTCTACAGAAAGAGTGTTTCAGAACTGCAAAGTCAAAAGTAAGGTGCAACTGCATTAGGTGAATGCACAGAAGAGAAATAAGTTTCACAGAATTCTTCCGTGTAGTTTTTAATTGAGGATACTCGTTTTTCCAGTATAGGCCTCTTAGTGCTCCGAATGTGCACTTGCAGTTTCTACAGAAAGAGTGTTTCAGAACTGCTCAATCAAAAGCAGGGTTCAACACAGTTAGTTGAATGCACAGATCAGAAAGAAGTTTCACAGAATTGTTCTGTGTAGTTTTTATTTGCAGATATTCATTTTTGCACCATATTCCACTTAGCTCTCCGAATGTCCGCTTGCAGTTTCTAGAGAAAAAGTGTTTCAGAACTGCTCAAATAAAAAGTAAGGTTCAACTCTGTTAGTTGAATGCACAGAACACAAAGTAGTTCCACAGAATGCCTCTGTGTAGTTTTTATATGAAGATATTCGTTTTTCCACTGTAGGCCCCTTAGCGCTCCGAATGTCCACTTGCAGTTTCTACAGAAAGAGTGTTTCAGAACTACACAACCAAAAGTAAGGTTCAAGACTGTTAGTTGAATGCACCGAACAGAAAGAAGTTTCACAGAATGCTTCTGGGTAGTTTTTATTTGAAGATATTCCTTTTTCCACAATAGACCCCTTAGCGCTTGTAATGTCCACTTGCAGTTTCTACAGGAAGAGTGTTTCAGCACTGTTCAATCAACAGTAATGTCCAACTCTGTTAGTTGAATGCAGAGATCAGAAAGGAGTTTTACAGAATGCTTCTGTGTAGTTTTTATTTGAAGATATTCATTATTCCACTATAGGCCTCTTAGCGCTCCGAATATCCACTTGCAGTTTCTACAGAAAGAGTGTTTCAGAACTGCTCAATCAGAAGTTATGTTCAACTCTGTTAGTTCAATGCAGAGCATAGAAAGAAGTTTCACAGAATGCTGCTGTGTAGTTTTTATTTGAAGGTATTCCTTTTTCCACTATGTTCCCCTTAGCACTCCGAACGTCCACTTGCAGTTTCTACAGAAAGAGTGTTTCAGCACTGCTCAATCAAAAGCAGGGTTCAACTCTTTTAGTTGAATCCACAGAACAGAAAGAAGTTTCACAGAATGCTTCTGTGTAGTTTTTATTTGAAGATACTCCTTTTTCCTCTATAGGCCTCTTAGCGCTCCGAATGTCCACTAGCAGTTTCTACAGAAAGAGTGTTTCACATCTACTCAATGAAAAGTAATGTTCAACTCTCTTAGTTGAATGCACAAATCAGAACGTAGTTTCACAGAATGCTTCTGTGTAGTTTTTATTGGAAGATATTCGGTTTTCCACTATAGGCCCCTTAGAGCTCCGAATGTCACCTTGCAGTTTCTACAGAAAGAGTGTTTCAGAACTGTACAATCAAAAGTAAGGTTCCACTCTGTTAGCTTAATGCACAGAACAGAAAGAAGTTTCACAGAATGCTTCTGTGTAGTTTTTATTTGAAGATATTTATTTTTCCACTATAGGCATCTTAGTGCTCTGAATATAAGCTTGCAGTTTCTACAGAAAGAGTTTTTCAGAACTGCTCAATCAAAAGAAAGTTTCAACACTGTTTGTTGAATGCACCGATCAGGTAGAAGTTTCACAGAATGCTTCTGTGTAGTTTTCATTTGAAGATATTCCTTTTTCCACAATAGGCCTCTTAGCGCTCTTAATGTCCACTTTCAGTTTCTACAGAAAGGGTGTTTCAGAACTGCACAATCAAAAGTAAGGTTCAACTCAGTTAGTTGAATGCACAGAAAGGAAAGATGTTTCACAGAATGTTTCTATGTAGTTTTTATTTGAAGATATTCGTTTTTCCACCGTAGGCCTCTTAGCGCTCAAAATCTCCCCTTGTATTTTCTACAGAAAGAAATTTTCAGAACTGCTCCATCAAAAGTAAGGTTCAACTCTGTTAGCTGAATGCACAGAATAGAAAGAAGTTTCACATAATGCTGCTGTGTAGTTTTTATTTGAAGATATTGGATTTTCCACTATAGGCCCCTTAGAGCTCCGAATGTCCACTTGGAGGTTCTACAGAAAGAGTGTTTCAGAACTTCTCCATCAAAAGTAAGGTTGAACTCTGTTAGTTGAATGCATAGAACAGAAGGAAGTTTCACAGAATGCTTCAGTGTAGTTTTAATTTGAAGATATTCCTTTTTCCACTATAGGCTTCTTAGCGCTCCGAATGTCCAGTTGCAGTTTCCACAGAAAGACTGTTTCACAACTCCTCAATCGAAAGTAAGGTTTAACTCTGTTGGTTGAATGCACAGATCAGAAAGAAGTTTCACAGAATGCTTCTGTGTAGTTTTTATTTGAAGATATTTCCTTTCCACTATAGGCCCCTTAGCGCTCCGAATGTCCACTTGCAGTTTCTACAGAAAGAGTGTTTCTGAACTGCACAATCAAAAGTAACGTTCAACTGTTTTAGTTGAATGCACAGAACAGAAAGAAGTTTCACAGAATGCTTCTGAGTAGTTTTTATTTGAAGATATTCGTTTTTGCACTATATTCTCCTTAGCTGTCCGAATTTCCACTTGCAGTTTCTACAGAAAGAATGTTTCAGAACTGCACAATCAAAAGTAAGGTTCACCTCTTTTAGTTGAATGCACAGAACAGAAAGTAGTTTCACAGAATGCTTCTGTGTGGTTTTTATTAGAAGATATTCATTTTTACACTATAGGTCTCTTAGCGCTCCTAATGTCCGCCTGCATTTTCTACAGAAAGAGTGTTTCAGAACTGCTCATTCAAAAGTTAGGTTCAACTCTGTTAGTTGAATGCACCAAACAGAAAGTAGTTTCACAGCATTCTTCTGTGTAGTTTTTATTCGAAGGTATTTTTTTTTCCACTATAGGCCCCTTAGTGCTCCGAATGTCCACTTGCAGTTTCTACAGAAACAGTGTTTCAGAACTGCTCAATCATAAGTTAGTTTCCACTCTGTTAGTTGAATGCACAGAACAGAAAGAAGTTTCACTGAATGATTCTGTGTAGTTTTTATTTGAAGATATTCCTTTTTCCACTATAGTCCTCTTAGCGCTCCAAATATCCAGTTGCAGTTTCCACAGAAAGACTGTTTCACAACTCCTGTATCAAAAGTAAGGTTCAACTCTGTTAGTTGAATGCACAGATCAGAAAGAAGTTTCACAGAATGCTTCTGTGTAGTTTTTATTTGAAGATATTAGCTTTTCCACTACAGGCCCCTTAGCGCTCCGAATGTCCCCTTGCAGTTTCTACAGAAACCGTGTTTCAGAGCTGTTCAATCAAAAGTTAGTTTCCACTCTGTTGGTTGAATGCACAGAACAGAAAGAAGTTTCACAGATTGCTTCTGCGTAGTTGTTATTTGAAGATATTCGTTTTTGCACTATATTCCCCTTATCGCTCTGAATGTCCACTAGCAGTTTCTACAGAAAGAGTGTTTCAGAACTGCACAATCAAAACTAAGTTTCAACTCTGTTAGTTGAATGCACAGAACAGAAAGAAGTTTCACAGAATGCTTCAGTGTAGTTTTTATTTGAAGATGTTCCTTTTTCCACTATAGGCCTCTTAGCCCTCCAAATGTCCAGTTGCAGTTTCCACAGAAAGACTGTTTCACAACTCCTGTATCAAAAGTAAGGTTTAACTCTGTTAGTTGAATGCACAGATCAGGAAGAAGTTTCACAGAATGCTTCTGTGTAGTTTTTATTTGAAGATATTCGTTTTTCCTCTATAGGCCTGTTAGCGCTCCTAATGTCCACTTGCAGTTTATACAGAAAGAGAGTTTCTGAACTGCACAATCAAAAGTAACGTTCAACTGTTTTAATTGAATGCACAGAACAGAAAGAAGTTTCGCAGAACGCTTCTGTGTAGTTTTTATTTGAAGTTATTCCTTTTTCCTCTTTAGGCCTCTTAGCACTCCGAATGTCTACTTGCAGTTTGTTCAGAAAGATTGTTTCAGAACTGCTCAATCAAAAGCAAGTTTCAACTCTGTTAGTTGAATGCACAGAACAGAAAGTAGTTTCACAGAATACTTCTGTGTAGTTTTTATTTGGAGATATTCCTTTTTCCACTATAGGTCTAATAGCACTCCGAATGTCTACTTGCAGTTTCCACAGAAAGACTGTTTCACAACTCCTCAATCAAAAGTAAGTTTTAACTCTGTTAACTGAATGCACAGATTAGAAAGATGTTTCAAGGGTGGAGCCAAGATGGCCGAATAGGAACAGCTCCTGTCTCTAGCTCCCAGCCCGAGAGACACAGAATCGTGTGGTTTCTGCATTTCTGCTTGAGGTACCAATTTCATCTCACTAGGGGGTGCCAAACAGTGGGTGCAGGACAGTTGGTGTGGCGCACTGTGCACGAGCCCCAGCAGGGCGAGGCATTGCCTCACTCGGAGAGTGCAAGGGGTCAGGGAATTCACTTTCCTAGTCAAAGAAAGGGGTAACAGATGGCTCCTGGAATATAGGGTCAGTCCCACGTTAATACTGCGCTTTTCCAACGTGCCTGGAAAACGGCAAACTAGAAGATTGTGTCCCATACCTGGCTCGGAGGGTCCTATGCACACAGAGTCTTGCTGATTGCTAGCTCAGCAGGCTGAGATCAAGCTGCAAGGCGGTAGCGAAGCTGGGGGAGGGGCCCCCGCCATTGCCCAGGCTTGCTTAAGTAAACAAAGCTGCCAGGAAGCTCCAACTGGGTGGAGCCCACCACAGCTCAAGGAGGCCTTCCTGCCTCTGTAGGCTCCACCTCTGGGGGCAGGGCACAAACAAAAACTCAGCAGGAACCTCCACAGACTTAAATGTCCCTGTCTGACTGACAGCTTTGAAGGGAGTAGTGGTTCTCCCAGCCCCCAGCTGGAAATCTGAGAATGGACAGATTGCCTCCTAAAGTAGGTCCCTTACCCCTGAGCAGCCTAATTGGGAGGCACCCTCCCCAGTAGGGACAGACTGTTACCTCATTCGGCCGGGTACTCCTCTGAGACAAAACTTCCAGAGGAACTATCAGACAGCTGAATTTGTTGTCTCACTAAATCCGCTGTTCTGCAGCCACCGTTGCTGACACCCAGCCAAACAGGGTGTGGAGTGGACCCCTAGTAAACTCCAACAGACCTGCAGCTAAGGGTCCTCTCTGGTAGAAGGAAAACTAAAAAACAGAAAGGACATCCACACCAAAAACCCATCTGTACATCACCATCATCAAAGCCCAAAAGTAGATAAAACCGCAAAGATGGGGAAAAAACAGAGCTGAAAAACTGGAAACTCTAAAAAGCAGAGCACCTCTCCTCCTCCAAAGGAACGCAGTTCCTCACCAGCAACGGAACAAAGCTGGATGGAGGATGACTTTGACGAGTTGAGAGAAGAAGGCTTCAGACGATCAAACTACTCTGAGCTACGGGAGGAAATTCAAAACAATAGCAAAGAAGTTAAAAACTTTGAAAAAAAATTAGAAGAATGGATAACTAGAATAACCAATGGAGAGAAGGGCTTAAAGGAGATGATGGAGCTGAAAACCAAGTTTTGAGAACTACGTGAAGATTGCAGAAGCCTCAGTAGCAGATGTGATCAACTGGAAGAAAGGGTATCGCTGATGGAAGATGAAATGAATGGAATGAAGCGAGAAGGGAAGTCTAGAGAAAAAAAATAAAAAGAAATGAACAAAGCCTCCAAGAAATTTGGGACTACGTGAAACGACCAAACCTACCTCTGATTGGTGTACCTGAAAATGACAGGGAGAATGGAACCAAGTTGGAAAACACTCTGCAAGATATTATCCAGGAAAACTTCCCCAATCTAGCAAGGCAGGCCAGCATTCAGATTCAGGAAATACAGAGAACGCCACAAAGATACTCCTCGAGAAGAGCAACTTCAAGACACGTAATTGTCAGATTCACCAAAGTTGAAATGAAGGAAAAAATGTTAAGGGCAGCCAGAGAGGAAGGCCGGGTTACCCACAAAGGGAAGCCCATCAGACTAACAGCTGATCTCTCAGCAGAAACTATACAAGCCAGAAGAGAGTGGGGGCCGATATTCAACATTCTTAAAGAAAAGAATTTTCAAACCAGAATTTCCTATCCAGCCAAACTAAGCTTCATAAGTGAAGGAGAAATAAAATACTTTACAGAGAAGCAAACGCTGAGTGATTTTGTCGCCACCAGGCCTGCCCTAAAAGAGCTCCTCAAGGAAGCACTAAACATGGAAAGGAACAACCGGTACCAGCCACTGCAAAAACTTGCCAAATTGTAAAGACCATCGAGGCTAGGAAGAAACTGCACCAACTAATGAGCAAAATAACCAACTAACATCATAATGACAGGATCAGATTCACACATAACAATATTAACGTTAAATGTAAATGGGCTAAATGCTCCAATTAAAAGACACAGACTGGCAAACTGGATAAGGAGTCAGGACCCATCAGTGTGCTGTATTCAGGAAACCCATCTCACCTGCAGAGACACACATAGACTCAAAATAAAGGGATGGAGGAAGATCTATCAAGCAAATGGAAAACAAAAAAAGGCAGGGCTTGCAATCCTAGTCTCTGATAATATAGACTATAAACCAACAAAGATCAAAAGAGACAAAGAAGGCCATTACATAATGGTAAAGGGATCAATTCAACAAGAAGAGCTAACTATCCTAAATATATATGCACCCAACACAGGAGCACCCAGATTCATAAAGCAAGTCCTGAGTGACCTACAAAGGGACTTAAACTCCCACACAATAATAATGGGAGATTTTAAAACCCCACTGTCAGCATTAGACAGATCAACGAGACAGAAAGTTAACAAGGATATCCAGGAATTGAACTCAGCTTTAAACAAAGTGGACCTAATAGACATCTACAGAACTCTCCAACCCAAATCAACAGAATATACATTTTTTTAGCACCACACCACACCTATTCCAAAATTGACCACGTAGTTGGAAGTAAAGCTCTCCTCAGCAAATGTATAAGAACAGAAATTATAACAAACTGTCTCTCAAACCACAGTGCAATCAAACTAGAATTCAGGATTAAGAAACTCACTCAAAATCACTCAACTACATGGAAACTGAACAACCTGCTCCTGAATGACTATTGGGTACATAATGAAATGAAGGCAGAAATAAAGATGTTCTTTGAAACCAATGAGAACAAAGACACAACATACCAGAATCTCTGGGACATGTTCAAAGCAGTGTGTAGAGGGAAATTTATAGCACTAAATGCCCACAAGAGAAAGCAGGAAAGATCCAAAATTGACACCCTAACATCACAATTAAAAGAACTAGAAAAGCAAGAGGCAGCACATTCAAAAGCTAGCAGAAGGCTAGAAATAACTAAAATCTGAGCAGAACTGAAGGAAATAGAGACACAAAAAACCCTTCAAAAAATTAATGAATCCAGGAGCTGGTTTTTTGAAAAGATCAACAAAACTGATAGACTGCTAGCAAGACTAATAAAGAATAAAATAGAGAAGAATCAAATAGATGCAATAAAAAATGTAAAAGGGGATATCACCACCGATCCCACAGAAATACAATCTACCATCAGAGAATACTACAAACACCTCTATGCAAATAAACTAGAAAATCTAGAAGAAATGGATAAATTCCTCAACAAATACACCCTCCCAAGACTAAATCAGGAAGAAGTTGAATCTCTGAATAGACCAATAACAGGCTCTGAAATCGTGGCAATAATCAATAGCTTACCAATCAAAAAGAGTCCAGGACCTGATGGATTCACAGCTGAATTCTACCCGAGGTACAAGGAGGAACTGGTACCATTCCTTCTGAAACTATTCCAATCGGTAGAAAAAGAGGGAATCCCCCCTAACACATTTTATGAAGCCAGAATCATCCTGATACCAAAGCCTGGTAGAGACATAACCAAAAAAGAGAATTTCAAACGAATATCCTTGATGAACATTGATTCAAAAATCCTCAATAAAATATTGGCAAACCGAATCCAGCAGCACATCAAAAAGCTTATACACCATGATCAAATGGGCTTCATCCCTGGGATGCAAGGCTGGTTCAACATACGCAAATCAATAAATGTAATCCAGCATATAAACAGAACCAAAGACAAAAACCAGATGATTATCTCAATAGATGCAGAAAAGGCCTTTGACAAAATTCAACAACGCTTCATGCTAAAAACAATTAGGTATTGATGGGACATATTTCAAAATAATAAGAGCTATCTACGACAAACCCACAGCCAATATCATACTGAATGGGCAAAAACTGGAAGCATTCCTTCTGAAAACTGCCACAAGACAGGGATGCCCTCTCTCACCGCTCCTATTCAACATAGTGCTGGAAATTCTGGCCAGAGCATTCAGGCAGGAGAAGGAAATAAAGGGTATTCAATTAGGAAAAGAGGAAGTCAAACTGTCCCTGTTTGCAGATGACATGATTGTATATCTAGAAAACCCCACTGTGTCAGCCCAAAATCTCCTTAAGCTGATTAGCACCTTCAGCAAAGTCTCAGGATACAAAATCAATGTGCAAAAATCACAAGCATTCTTCTACACCAATCACAGACAAACAGAGAGACAAATCATGAGTGAACTCCCATTCACAATTGCTTCAAAGAGAATAAAATACCTAGGAATCCAACTTACAAGGGATGTGAGGGATCTCTTCAAGGAGAACTACAAACCACTGCTCAATGAAATAAAAGAGGATACAAACAAATGGAAGAATATTCCATGATCATGGGTTCGAAGAATCAATATCGTGAAAGTGGCCATACTGCCCAAAGTAATTTATAGATTCAATGCCATCCCCATGAAGCTACCAATGACTTTCTTCACAGAATTGGAAAAAACTACTTTAAAGTTCATATGGAACCAGAAAAGAGCCTGCATCGCCAAGTCAATCCTAAGCCAAAAGAACAAAGCTGGAGGCATCACACTACCTGACTTCAAATTATACTACAAGGCTACAGTAACCAAAAGAGCATGGTACTGGCACCACAACAGAGATATAGATCAATGGAACAGAAGAGAGCCCTCAGAAATGATGCTGCATATCTACAACTATCTGATCTTTGACAAACCTGGCAAAAACAAATGGGGAAAGGATTCCCTATTTAATAAATGGTGCTGGGAAAACTGGCTAGCCATATGTAGAAAGCTGAAACTGGATCCCTTCCTTACACCTTATACAAAAATTAATTCAAGATGGATTAAAGACTTAAATGTTAGACCTAAAACCATTAAAATCCTACAAGAAAACCTAGGCAATACCATTCAGGCCATAGGCGTGGGCAAGGACTTCATGTCTAAAACACCAAAAGCAATGGCAACAAAAGCCAAAATTGACAATTGGGATCTCATTAAACTAAAGAGCTTCTGCACAGCAAAAGAAACTACCATCAGAGTGAACAGGCAATCTACAGAATGGGAGAAACATTTTGCAACCTACTCATCTGACAAAGGGCTAATATCCAGAATCTACAATGAACTCAAACAAATTTACAAGAAAAAAACAAACAACCACATCAAAAAGTGGGCAAAGGACATGAACAGACACTTCTCAAAAGAAGACATTTATGCAGCCAAAAAACACATGAAGAAATGCTCATCATCACTGGCCATCAGAGAAATGCAAATCAAAACCACAGTGAGATATCATCTCACACCAGTTAGAATGGCCATCATTAAAAAAGCAGGAAACAACAGGTGCTGGAGAGGATGTGGAGAAATAGGAACACTTTTAGACTGTTGGTGGGACTGTAAACTAGTTCAACCATTGTGGAAGTCAGTGTGGCGATTCCTCAGTGATCTAGAACTCGAAATACCATTTGACCCACCCATCCCATTACTGAGTATATAACCAAGGGTCTATAAATCATGCTGCTATAAAGACACATGCACATGTATGATTATTGCGGCACTATTCACAATAGCAAAGTGTTGGAACCAACCCAAATGTCCAACAACGATAGACTGGATTAAGAAAATGTGGCACATACACACCATGGAATACTATGCAGCCATAAAAAATGATGAGTTTGTGTCCTTTGTAGGGACATGGATGAAACTGGAAAACATCATTCTCAGTAAACTGTCGCAAGGACAAAAAACCAAACACCGCATGTGCTCACTCATGGGTGGGAATTGAACAATGAGAATTCATGGACACAGGAAGGGGAACATCACATTCCGGGGACTGTTGTGGGGTGAGGGGAGGGGTGAGGGACAGCATTAGGAGATACACCTAAAGTTAAATGACGAGTTAATGGGTGCAGGAAATCAACATGGCACACGAATGCATATGTAACAAACCTGCACATTGTGCACATGTACACTAAAACCTCAAGTATAATCAATAAAATAAAATTTAAAAAAGCATAAAAAAAAGAAACCTACTTTTGATTGAGCAGTTATGAAACACTCTTTCTGTAGAAACCGCAAGTGGACATTCGGAGCGCTAAGGCCCCAATAGTGGGAAAAGGAATATCTTCAAATAAAAACAACACAGAAGCATTCTGTGAAACTGATTTCTGTTCTGTGAATTCAACTAACAGAGTTGAACCTTACTTTTGATGGAGGAGTTCTGAGACACTCTTTCTGTAGAAACTGCAAGTGGATATTCAGAGCGCTAAGTTGCCTGTAGTGGAAAAAGGAATATCTTCAAATAAAAACTACACAGAAGCATTCTGTGAAACTTCTTTCTGATATGTGCATTCAACTAACGGAGTTGAACCTTAGTTTTGATTGAGCAGTTCCGAAACACACTTTCTGTTGAAACTGCAAGTGGACATTCGGAGCGCTAACGGGCCTATAGTGGAAAAATGAATATGTTCAAATAAGAATTACACAGAAGCATTCTGTGAAACTATTTCTGATCTGTGCATTCAACTAACAGTGTTGAACCTTACTTTTGTTTGAGGAGTACTGAAACACTCTTTCTGTAGAAACTGCAAGTGGACATTTGGACGGATAAGGGGCCTACAGTGCAAAAAGGAATATCTTCAAATAAAAACTACTCAGAAACATTCTGTGAAACTTCCTTCTGTTCTGTGCATTCAACTAACAGAGTTGAACCTTACTTTGATTGATCAGTTCTGAGACACTCTTTCTGTAGAAACCGCAAGTGGACATTCGGAGCTCAAAGGGGCCTATAGTGGAAAAAGGAATATATTCAAATAAAAACTACAGAGAAGCATTCTGTGAAACTTCTTTCTGATATGGGCATTCAACTTACAGATTTGAACTTTACATTTGATGGAGGAGTTCTGAAACACTCCTTCTGTAGAAACTGCAAGTGGATATTCAGAGCGCTAGGTTGCCTATAGTGGAAAAAGGAATATCTTCAAATAAAAACTACACAGAAACATTCTGTGAAACTTCTTTGTGTTCTGTGCATTCAACTAACAGAGTTGAACTTACTTTTGATTGAGCAGTTCTGAAACACCCTTTGTGTAGAAACTGCAAGTGGACATGCTGAGTGCTATGGGGCCTGTAGTGGAAAAATGAATATCAGCAAATAAAAACTACACAGAAGCATACTGTGAAACTACTTTCTGATCTGTGCAATCAACTAAGAGAGTTGAACCTTAGTTTTGATTGAGGAGTTCTGAAACACTCTTTCTGTAGAAAGTGCATGTGGACATTCGGAGCGCTATGTGGCCTATAATGGAAAAACGAATATCTTCAAAGAAAAACTACACAGAAGCATTGTGAAACTTCTGCCTGCTCTGTGCATTCAGCTATCAGAGTTGAACCTCAGTTTTGATTGAGCGGCTCTGAAACACTCTTTCTGTGGAAACTGCTAGTGGACATTCGGAGCGCTAAAGGGCTGATACTGGAAAAAGGAATATCTTCAAATAAAAACTAGACAGAAGTATTCTGTGAAACTTCTTTCTGATCTGTGCAAGCAACTCACAGAGTTGAACCTTACTTTTGATTGAGGATTTCTGAAACACTGTTTCTGTAAAAACTGCAAGTGGAAATTCGGAGCGCTTAGGGACCTACAGTGGAAAAATGAATATCTTCAAATAAAAACTACACAGAAGCATGCTATGAAACTACCTTCTGATCTGTGCTTTCAACTAACAGAATTGAAACTTACTTTTGATTGAGGAGTTCTGAAACACTCTTTCTGTAGAAACTGCAAGAGGACATTCGGAGCTCCAAAGGGCCTATAGTGGAAAAAGGAATATCTTCAAATAAATACTACACAGAAGCATTCTGTGAAACTTCTTTCTTATCTGTGCATTGAACTAAGAGAGTTGAACCATACTTTTTATTCAGCAGTTCTGAAACACCCTTTCTGTAGAAACTGCAAGTGGACATTCGGATCGCTGAAGGCCCTATGGTGGAAAAAGGAATAACTTCAAATAAAAACTACACCGAAGCATTCTGTGAAACTACTTTCTTATCTGTGCATTCAACTAACAGCGTTGAACCTTTGTTTTGATTGAGCAGTTCTGAAACACTCTTTCTGTAGAAACTTCAAGTGGACATTCAGAGAGCTAAGGGGCCTATAGTGGAAAAAGGAATATCATCAAATAAAAAATAAACAGAGGCATTCTGTTAAACTTCTTCCTGATCTGTGCATTCAACTAACAGAGTTGAACCTTACTTTTGATTGAGGAGTTCTGAAACACTCTTTCTGTAGAAACTGCAAGTGGACATTCCAAGCGCTAAGGGGACTCTAGTGGAAAAAGGAATATCTTCAAATAAAAACTACACAGAAGCATTCTGTGAAACTTCTTTCTCATGTGTGCATTCAACTAACAGAGTTGAACATTACTTTTGATTGAGGAGCTATGAAACACAATTTCTGTAGAAATTGCAAGTACACATTTGGAGTGGTGAGGGGCCTATAGTGGAAAAAGTAATATCTTCAAATAAAAACTACACAGAAGTATTCTGTGAAACTTCTTTCTAATCTGTGCTTTCCACTAACAGGTTTGAACCTTTCGTTTGATGGAGCATTTCTGAAACAGTCTGTCTGTAGAAACTGTAAGTGGACATTCGGAGCGCAAAGGGGCCTGTAGTGGAAAAAGGAATATTTTCAATTAATAACTACACAGAAGCATTCTGTGAAACTTCTTTCTCATCTGTGCATTCAACTAACAGAGTTGAACATTAGTTTTGATAGAGGAGTTCTGAAACACTCTTTCTGTAGAAACTGCAAGTGGACATTCCAAGCGCAAATTGGCCTATACTGGAAAAAGGTACATCTTTTAACAAAAACTACACAGAAGCATTCAGTCAAACTTCATTCTGATTTGTGCATTCAACTAACAGAATTGAACACTACTTTTTATTCAGGAGTTCTGAAACACTCTTTCTGTGGAAACTGCAAATGGACATTCAGAGTGCTAAGGAGCCTATAGTGGAAAAAGTAGTATCATCAAATAAAAAGTACACAGAAGCATTCTGTGAAACTTCTTTCTGATCAGTGCATTCAACTAACAGAGTTGAACTTTACTTTTGATTGAGTAGTTCTGAAACACTCTTTCTGTAGATGCTGCAAGTGGACATTCGGAGCGATAAGGGGCCTATAGTGGAAAAAGGAATATCTTTAAATAAAAACCACACAGAAGCATTCTGTGAAACTTCTTTCTGATCTGTGCATTCAAGTGACAGAGTTGAACCTTACTTTTGATGGCGTAGTTTTGAAACACTTTTTCTCTGTAAACTGCAAGTGGACATTTGGAGCGCTATGAGGCCAATTGTGGAAAAAGGAATAACTTCTAATAAAAACTACACAGAAGCATTCTGTGAAACTTCTTTATGATCTTTGCATTCAACTAACAGAGTTTATCCTTTTGATGGGGGAGTTTTGAAACACTCTTTCTGTAGAAACTGCGAGTGGATTGTTGGAGCTCTATGAGGCCAATCATGGAAAAGGATTTTCTTCAAATAAAGATTACACAGAAGCATTCTGTGAAACTTCTTTCTGATCTGTGCATTCAACTAACAGAGTTGAAGCTTACTTTTGATGGAGGAGTTTTGAAGCACTCTTTCTGTAGAAACTGCAAGTGGACATTTGGAGCACTATGAGGCCTCTCGTGGAAAAATGTGTATCTTCCAATAAAAACTACACGGAAGCATTCTGTGAAACCTCTTTCTGATCTGTGCATTCAACTAACATAGTTGAACCTCACTTTTGATTGAGATGTTTTGAAACAATCTTTCTGTAGAACCTGCAAGTGGATATGTGCAGCGCTATGAGGCCTAATGCGGAAATGGAATACCTTCAATTGAAAACTACACAACAGCATTCTGTGAAATTTCTTTGTGAACTGTGCATTCAACTAACAGAGTTTAACCTTACTTTTGGTGGAGGATTTTGAAACACTCTTTCTGTAGAAACAGCAAGTGGACATTTGGAGGGCTATGAGGCCTACAGTGGAAAAAGGAATATCTTCAAATAAAAACTACACAGAAGCTTTCTGTGAACCTGATTTGTGATCTGTATATTCAACGAGCAGTGTTGAACCTTACTTTTGATTGAGGAGATTTGAATTGCTATTTCTGTGTAAACTGCAGGTGGACATTTGGAGCGCTATGAGGCCTATCGTGGAAAAGGGTATATCTTCAAATAAAAACTACACAGAAGCATTCTGTGAAATTCCTTCCTGATCTGTACATTCAACTGGCAGTGTTAAACCTTACTTTTGATTGTGGAGTTTTGAAACACTCTTTCTGTAGAAAGTGCAAGTGGATATTTGAAGTGATATTAGGCCTGTGGCGGAAAAAGTAATATATTCAAATAAAAACTACACAGAAGCATTCTGTGAAACTTCTTTCTTATCTGTGCATTCAACTAACAGAGTTGAACCTTACTTTTGATGCAGGAGTTTAGAAACACTCTTTCTGTAGAAACTGCAAGTAGACATTTGGAGCGCTAAGAGGCCTATCGTAGAAAAAGGAATATCTTCAATTGAAAACTACACAGAAGCATTCTGTGAAACTTCTCTCTGATCTGAGCATTCAACTAACAGAGTTAAACCTTACTTTTGATTGAGGAGTTTTGAAACACTCTTTCTGAAGAAAGTGCAATTGGATATTTGGAGCTCTATGAGGCCTATCATGGAAGAAGGAATATCTTCAAATAAAAACTACACAGAAGCATTCTGTGAAACTTCTCTCTGATCTGAGCATTCAACTAACAGAGTTAAACCTTACTTTTGATTGAGGAGTTTTGAAACACTCTTTCTGAAGAAAGTGCAATTGGATATTTGGAGCTCTATGAGGCCTATCATGGAAGAAGGAATATCTTCAAATAAAAACTACACAGAAGCATTCTGTGAAACTTATTTCTGATCTGTGCATTCAACTAACAGAGTTGAACGTTACTTTTGATTGAGGAGTTTTCAAGCACTCTTTCTGTGTAAACTGCAATTGGACATTTTGAGCACTGTGAGGCAAATCACGAAAAAGTAATATCTTCAAATAAAAACTACTCAGAAGTATTCTGTGAAACTTCTTTCTGATCTGTGCATTCAACTAACAGAGTTGAAGCTTACTTTTGATAGAGGTGTGTGGAAACACTCCTTCTGTAGAATCGGGAAGTGGGCATTTGGAGCGCTATGAGGCCTATCGTGGAAGAAGGAATATCTTCAAATAAAAACTACACAGAAGCATTCTGTGAAACTTCTTTCTAATCTGTACATTCAACTAGCAGTGTTGAAACTTACTTTTGATTGAGGAATTTTGAAACACTCTATCTGTAGAAACTGCAAGTGGATATTTGGAGTGCTCTGAGGCCTATTACTGAAAAAGGAACATCTTAAATATAAAATACACAGAATCATTCTGTGAAACTTCTTTCTGATCTGTGCATTCAACTAACAGAATTCAACCTTACTTTTGATGGAGGAGTTTGGAAACACTGTTTCTGTAGAAACACCAAGTGGATATTTGGAGCACTATGAAGCCTATCGCAGAAATAGCAATATCTTCAAATAAAAACTACACAGTAGCATTCTGTGGAACTTCTTTCTGATCTGTGCATTCAACTAACAGAGTTGATCCTTACTTTTGATTGAGGAGTTTTGAAACACTCTTTCTGTGCAAACTACAAGTGGACATTTGGAGCGTTATGTGGCCTATCGCGGAAAAAGGAATATCTTCAAATAAAAACTACACAGAAGCATTCTGTGAAACTTCTTTCGGATCTGTGCATTTAACTACCAGAATTGAACCTTGCTTTTCATTGTGGAGGTTTGAAACACTCTTTCTGTAGAAATTGCAAGTGGGCATTTGTAGCGTTATGAGGCCTATCGTGAAAGAAGGAACATCTTCAAATAAAAACTACATAGAAGCATTCTGTGCAACTTGTTTCTGATCTGTACATTCAACTAGCAGTGTTAAACCTTACTTTTGAATGAGGAGTTTTGAAACACTCTTTCTGTAGAAACTGCAAGTGGATGTTTGGAGCCCTATGAAGCCTATGACGGAAAAAGGAATATCTTCAAATCAAAACTACACAGAAGCATTCCGTGGAACTACTTTCTGATCTGTGCATTCAACTAACAGAATTGAACCTTACTGTTGATGGAGGAGTTTTTAAACACTCTTTCTGCAGAAACTGCAAGTGGACATTTGGAGTGGTTTGAGGCCTATTGTGGAAAAAGAAATGTCTTCAAATAAAAACTCCTCAAAAGCATTCTGTGAAACTTCTTTCTGATCTGCACATTCAACTAGCAGTGTTGAACCTTACTTTTGATTGAAGAGTTTTGAAACACTCATTTTGTAGAAACTGCAAGTGGATATTTGGAGGGATATGAGGAATGTCGTGGAAAAATGAATATCTTCAAATAAAGACTACACAGAAGCATTCTGTGAAACTTCTTTCTGATCTGTGCATTCAACTAACAGAGTTGAACCTTACTTTTGATGGAGGAGTTTTGAAACACTCTTTCTGTAGAAACTGCAAGTGGATAATTGAAGTGCTATGAGGCCTATCCTGGAAAAAGGAATATCTTCATATAAAAACTACACAGAAGCATTCTGTGAAACTTCTTTCTGATCTGTACATTCAACTAGCAGTGTTGAACATAACTTTTGATTGAGGAGTTTTGAAACACTCTTTCTGTAGAAACTGCAAGTGGATATTTGGAGCGCTATGAGGCCTATCTCAGAAAAAGGAATATCTTCAAATAAATACTACATAGAAGCATTCTATGGAACTTCTTTCTTATCTGTGCATTCAACTAACAGAATTGAACCGTACTTTTGATGGTGGAGTTTTGAGACACACTTTCTGTAGAAACTGCAAGTGGACTTTTGGAGCGGTATGAGGCCTATCGTGGAAAAAGGAATATCTTCAAATAAAAACTACACAGTAGCATTCTGTGAAACTTCTTTCTGATCTGTACATTCAACTAGCAGTGTTAAAGCTTACTTTTGATTGAAGAGTTTTGAAACACTCTTTCTGTAGAAACTGCAATTGGATATTTGAATCGCTATGAGGCCTATCTTGGAAAAAGGAGTATCTTCTAATAAAAACTACACAGAAGCATTCTGTGGAACTTCTTTCTCATCTGTGCATTCAACTAACAGAATTAAACCTTACTTCTGATTGAGGAGTTTTGAAACACTCTTTCTGTGGAAACTGCAATTGGACATTTGGAGCACTGTGAGGCCTATCTTGGAAAAACAAACATCTTCAAATAAAAACTACAGAGAAGCATTCTGTGAAACTTCTTTCTGTTCTGTACATTCAACTAGGAGTGTTGAACCCTACTTTTGATTGAGGAGTTTTGAAACACTCATTTGTAGAATCTGGAAGTGGATATCTGGAGCACTATGAGGCCTAGTGCGGAGAAATGAATATCTTCAAATAAAAATTACACAGAAGCATTCTGTGAAACTTCTTTCTGATCTCTGCATTCAACTAACAGAGTTGAACCTTACTATTGATGGAGGAGATTTGAAACACTCTTTCTCTATAAGCTGCAAGTGGACATTCGGATCGCTATGGACCCATCATTCAAAAAGAAATATCTTCAAATAAAAACTACACAGAAGGATTCTGTAAAACTTCTTTCTGATCTGTGCATTCAACTAACAGAGTTGAACCTTACTTTTCATAGAGGAGTTTTGAAAAAGTCTTTCAGTAGAAACTGCTAGTGGATATTTGGATCGCTACGAGTCCTATGGCAGAAAAAGGTATATCTTCAAATAAAAACTACGTAGAAGCATTCATTGAAAATTCTTTCCGATCTGTGCATTCAACTAAGAGAGTTGAACCTTACGTTTGCTGGAGGAGTTTTGAAACACTCGTTTTGTAGAAACTGCAAGTGGACATTTGGAGCGCTATGATGCCTATCGTGAAAAGAGGAATATCTTCAAAGAAAAACTACACAGA
Organism: Symphalangus syndactylus; assembly: GCF_028878055.3. NCBI lineage: Eukaryota > Metazoa > Chordata > Mammalia > Primates > Hylobatidae > Symphalangus > Symphalangus syndactylus. The sequence goes on from NC_072440.2 coordinate 52,059,907, forward strand.
AGCATTCTGTGAAACTTCCTTCTGATCTGTGCATTCAACTAACAGTGTTGAACCTTACTTTTGATAGAGGAGTTTTGAAACTCTCTTTCTGTGTAGACTGCAAGTGGACATTTGGAGCGCTATGAGGCCTATCGTGGAAAAAGGAATATCTTCAAATAAAAACTACCCAGAATCCTTCTGTGAAACTTCTTTCTGATCTGTGCATTCAACTAACAGTGTTGAACCTTGCTTTTGATAGAGGAGTTTTGAAACACTCTTTCTGGGTAAACTGAAAGTGGACATTTCGAGCGCTATGAGGCCTGTCTTGGAAAAAGGAATATCTTCAAATAAAAACTACACAGAAGCATTCTGTGAAACTTATTTCTGATCTCTGCATTCAGCTAGCAGAGTTGAACCTTACTTTTGATGGAGCAGTTTTGAAACACACTATTTGTAGAGACTGCAAGTGGACAGTTGGAGCACTATGAGGCCTATCGTGGAAAAAGGAATATATTCAAATAAAAACTACACGGAAGCATTCTGTGAAACTTCTTTCTGATCTGTGCATTCAACTAGCAGTGTTGAATCTTACTTTTGATGGAGGAGTTTTAAAACTCTCTTTCTGTAGAAACTACAAGTGGACATTTGGAGCGCTGTGTGGCCTATCGTGGAAAAAGGAATATCTTCAAATAAAAACTACACAGACGCATTCTGTGAAACTTCTTTCTGATATGTATATTCAACTAGCAGTGTTGAACATAATTTTTGATTGAGGAGTTTTGAAACACACTTTCTGTAGAAACTGAAAGTGGATATTTGGAGCGCTATGAAGTCCATCGCCCAAAAAGAAATATCTTTTAATAAAAACTACACAGAAGCATTCTGTGGATCTTCTTTCTGATCTGTGCATTCATCTAACAGAATTGAACCTTACTTTTGATGGAGGAGTTTTCAAACACTCTTTCTGTGGAAATTGCAAACGGACTATTGGAGCGCTATGAGGCCTATCTTGGGAAAAGGAATATCTTCCAATAAAAACTACAGAGAAGCATTCTGTGAAACTTCTTTCTGATCTGTGCTTTCAACTGACAGAGTTGAACCTTACTTTTGATAGAGGAGTTTTGAAAACCTCTTTCTCTAGAAACTGCAAGTGGATATTAGGACCGCTATGAGTCCTATCGTGGAAGAAGGAATATCTTCAAATAAAAACTACGCAGAAGCATTCTGTGAAAATACTTTCTGATATGTGCATTCAGCTAAGAGAGTTGAACCTTACGTTTGTTGGAAGAGTTTTTAAACACTCTTTCTGTAGAAACTGCAGGTGGATATTTGTAGCGCTATGATGCCTATCGTGGTAAGAGGAATATCTTCAAAGAAAAATTATACAGAAGCATTCTGTGAAATTTCTTTCTGATCTGTGCATTCAACTAACAGAGCTGAACCTTACTTTTGTTTGAGGAGTTTTGAAAAACTCTTTCTGTGTAAACTGCAAGTGGACATTTGGAGCGCGATGAGGCCCATTGTGGAAAAATGAATATCTTCAAATAAAAATTACACAGAAGCATTCTGCGAAACTACTTTCTGATCTGTGCATTCAACTAACAGAGTTGAACCTTACTTTTGACGAAGGAGTTTTGAAACACTCTTTCTGTAGAAACTGCATGTTGATATCTGGAGAAATATGAGGACTAGAGTTGAAAAAGTATATCTTCAAATGGAAACTACATAGAAGCCTCCTGTGAAACTTCTTTCTGATCAGTGCATTCAACTTACAGAGTTGAACTTCACTTTTGATTGAGAAGTTTTGAAACACTCTCTGTAAACTGCAAGTGGACATTTAGAGCGCTATGAGGCATATCGTGGAAAAAAGAATATCTTCAAATAAAAACTATATAGAAGCATTCTGTGAAACTTCTTTCTGATATATGCATTCAACTAACAGAGTTGAACCTTATATTTGATGGAGGAGTTTTGAAACACACTTTCTGTAGGAACTGCAAGTGGACATTTGGAGCGCTAAGAGGCCTATCATAGAAAAAGAAATATCTTCAAATAAAAACTACACAGAAGCATTCTGTGGAACTTCTTTCTGATCTGTGCATTCAACTAACAGAGTTGAACATTACTGTTGATTGAGGAGTTTTGAAACACTCTTTCTATAGAAACTGCATGTGGATATTTGGAGCGCTATGTGGCCTATCGCGAAAAAGGGAATATCTCCAAATAATTACTACACAGAAGCATTCTGTGAAACTACTTTCTGTTCTGTGCATTCAACTAACAGAATTGAACCTCACTTCTGATTGAGGAGTTTTGAAACACTCTTTCTGTAGAAACTGCATGTCGATATTTGGAGCGCTATGAGGCCTATCGCGGAAAAAGGAATATCTTCAAATAAAAACTACACAGAAGCATTCTGTGAAACATCTTTCTGATCTTTGCATTCCACTAACAGAGCTGAACCTTACTTTTGAAGGAGGAGTTTTGAAACACTCTTTCTGTAGAAACTGCAGGCGGACATTTGGAGTGCTTTGAGGACCATCGTGGAAAAAGTATGTCTTCAAATAGAAACTACACAGATGCATTCTGTGAAACTTCCTTCTGATCTGTGCATTCAACTAACAAAGTTGAAACTTACTTTTGTATGGGGAGTTTTGAAACACTCTTTCTGTGTAAACTGCAAGTGGACATTTGGAGCGCTATGAGGCCTATCGTGGAAAAACAAATATCTTCAAATAAAAATTACACAGAAGCATTCTGTGAAACTTCTTTCTGATGTGTAGATTCAACTAATAGAGTTTAAACTTACTTTTGATGGAGGAGTTTTGAAAAACACTTTCTGTAGTGACTGGAAGTGGACAGTTGGAGCGCTATGAGGCCTACCGTGGAAAAAGGAATATCTTCAAATAAAAACTACATGGAAGCATTCTGTAGAACTTCTTTCTGATCTGTGCATTGAACTAACAGAGTTGAAACTTACTTCTGATTGAGGAGCTTTGAAACACTCATTTTGTAGAAACTGCAAGTGGATATTTGGAGCACTGTGAGGTCTATCACGGAAAAAGGAATATTTTCAAATTAAAACTACACAGAAGCATTCTGTGAAAGTTCTTTCTGATCTGTGCATTCAACTAACAGAGTTGAAACATACTTTTGATTGATTAGATTTGAAACACTCTTTCTCTATAAACTGCAATTGGACATTTGGAGCGCTATGAGGCCTATAATGAAAAAGGAATATCATCAAATAAATATTACACAGAAGCATTCTGTGAAACTTCCTTCCGATCTGTACATTCAACCAACAGAGTTGAACCTTAATTTTGATGGAGGAATTTTGAAACATACTTTCTGTAGAGAGTGCAAGTGGACATTTGGAGCGCTATGAGGCTTATCGTTAAAAAGGAATATCTTCAAATAAAAACTACACAGAAGCATTCTGTGGAAATTCATTCTGATCTGTGCATTCAACTAATAGAGTTGAACCTTACTTTTGTTAGAGGAGTTTTGAAACACTATTTCTGTGTAAACTGCAAGTGGACATTGAGAGAGCTATGAGGCCTTTCGTGGAAAAAGGAATTTCTTCAAATAAAAACTACCAAGAAGCAGTCTGTGAAACTTCTGTCTGATCTGTGCATTCAACTAACAGAGTTGAACCTTGCTTTTGATGGAGGAGTTTGGAAACACTGTTTCTGTACAAACTCCAAGTGGACATTTGGAGCGCTATGAGGCCTGTCGTGGAAAAAGGAATATCTTCAAACAAAAACTACACAGAAGCATTCCATGAAACTTCCTACTGATCTGTGCTTTCAACTAACAGAGTTGAACCTTACTTTTGATAAAGGGGTTTTGAAACACTCTTTCTGTGTAAACTGGAAGTGGACATTTAGAGCACTATGAGGCCTATCGTGGAAAAAGGAATTTCTTCAAATAAAAATTACTCAGAAGCATTCTGTAAAACTTTCTCTGATCAGTGCATTCAACTAACAGAGTTGAACCTTAAATTTGATGGAGGAGTTTTGAAACAGTCTTGCTGTAGGAACTGCAAGTGGACATTTGGAGCGCTATGAGGCCTATTGTTCAAAAAGGAATATCTTCAAATTAAAGCTACACAGAAGCATTCTGTGAAACTTCTTTCTGATCTGTACACTCAAATAACGGAGTTGAATCTTACTTTTGATTGAGGAGTTTTGAAACACTCTTTCTGTAGAAACTGGATGTGGATATTTGGAGTGGTATGAGGCCTATCGTGGAAAAAGGAATATCTTCAAATAAAAACTGCACAGAAGCATTCTGTGGAACTTCTTTCTGATCTGTGCATTGAACAAACAGAGGTGAACCTTACTTTTGATTGAGGAGTTTTGAAACACGCTTTCTGTAGAAACTGCAAGTGGATATTTGGAGCGCCATGATGCATAACGCAGAAAAAGGAATATCTTCAAATAAACACTACACAGAAGCATTCTGTGAAAATTCTTTCTGATCTATGCATTCAACTAACAGAGTTGAACCTTACATTTGATGGAGGAGTTTTGAAACACTCTTTCTGAAGAAACTGCAAGTGGACATTTGAAGCGCTATGAGAACTATTGTGGAAAAAGATATATCCTCAAATAAAAACTACACAGAATCATTCTGTGAAATTTCTTTCTGATCTGTGCATTCAACTAACAGAGTTGAACCTTACTTTTGATTGAGGAGTTTTGAAACACTCTTTCTGTAGAAACTGTGTGTGCATATTTGGAGCGCTATGAGGCCTATCGTGGAAAAATTAATATCTTCATATAAAAACTAAACAGAAGTATTTTGTGAAACTTCTTTCTGATCTGTGCATTCAACTAACAGAGTTGAACCTTACTTTTGACGGAGGAGTTTTGAAACACTCTTTCTGTAGAAACTGCAACTTGACATTTGGGGAAATTTGAGGACTATTGTGGAAGAAGTACATCTTCAAATAAAAACTACATAGAAGCCTTCTGTGAAACTTCTTTCCTATCTGTGCATTCAACTAACAGAGTTGAACTTCACTTTTGATTGAGAAGTTTTGAAACACTCTTTCTGTTGAAACTGCAAGTGGATATTTGGAGCGCAATGAGGCCTATCGTGGAAAAAGGAATATCTTCAAATAAAAACTGCACAGAAGCATTCTGTGAAACTTGTTTCTGATCTGTACATTCAACTAACAGAGTTGAACCTTATTTTTGATGTAGGAGTTTTGAAACTCTCTTACTGTAGAAACTGCAAGTGGACATTTGGAGCGCTATGAGGCCTATCGTGGAAAAAGGAATATCTTCAAATAAAAACTACACAGATGCATTCTGTCAAACATCTTTCTCATCTCTACATTCAACTGGCAGTGTTGAAACTTACTTTTGATTGAGGAGTTTTGAAACACTCTTTCTGTAGAGACTGCAGTAGATATTTGGAGTGCTATTAGGCCTATCGCGGAAAAAGGAATATCTTCAAATAAAAACTAAACAGAAGCATTCTGTGAAACTTCTTTCTGATCTGTGCATTCAATTAACAGAGTTGCACCTTACTTTTGATGGGGGAGTTTTGAAACACTCTTTCTGTATAAACTGCAAGTGGACATTTGGAGCGCTATGAAGCCTATCGTGGAAAAAGGAATAACTGCAAATAAAATCTACTCAGAAGCCTTCTGTGAAACTTCTTTCTGATCTGTGCATTCAACTAACAGAGTTGAACCTTACTTTTGAAGGAAGAGTTTTGAAACACTCTTTTTATTGAAACTGCAAGTGGACATTTGGAGCGCTATGAGGCCTATAGTAGAAAAAGGATTATCTTCAAATAAAACTACACAGTAGCATTCTGTGAAACTACTTTCTGATCTGTGCATTCAACTAACAGAGTTGAACCTTAGTTTTGATGGAGCAGTTTTGAAACACTCTTTCAGTAGAAACTGCAATTGAACATTTGGAGCGCTATGAGGCCTATCATGGAAAAAGAAATATCTTCAAATAAATAGTACAAAGAAGCATTCTGTGAAACATTTATCTCATCTGTACATTCAACTGGCAGTGTTGAAACTTACTTTTGATTGAAGAGTTTTGAAACACTCTTTCTGTAGAAAGTACAAGAGGACATTTGGAGCGCTATGAGGCCTATCGTTGAACAAGGCATACCTTCAAATAAAAACTAGACAGAAGCATTGTGTGAAACTTCTTTCTGAACTGTGCAATCAACAAATAGTGTTGAATCTTACTTTTAATGGAGGAATTTTGAAACACTCATTCTGTAGAAACAGCAATTGGACATTTGGAATGCTATGAGGCCTATCGTGGAAAAAGGAATATCTTCAAATAAAAACTACACAGAAGCATTCTGTGAAACTTCTTTCTGATCTGTACATTCAACTAGCAGTGTTGAAACTTACTTTTGATTGAGGAGTTTTGAAACACTCTTTCTGTATAAACTGCAAGTGGATATTTGGAGCGCTATGAGGCCTATCGCGGAAAAAATAATATCTTAAAATAAAAAGCACACAGAAGCATTCTGGGGAACTTCTTTCTGATGTGTGCATTCAACTAACAGATTTGAACCTCACTTTTGATAGAGGAGTTTTGAAACACTCTTTCTGTGTAAACTGCAAGTGGAATTTGGAGCGCTATGAGGCCTTTCATGGAAAAAGGAACTTCTTCAAATAAAAATTACCCAGAATCATTCTGTGAAACTTCCTTCTGATCTGTGCATTCAACTAACTGAGTTAAACCGTACTTTTGATGGAGGAGTTTTGAAACACTCTTTCTGTTGAAACTGCAATTGGACATTTGGAGCGCTATGAGGCCTATCGTGGAAAAAGGAATATCTTCAAATAAGAACTAGACAGAGGCATTCTGTGAAACTTCTATCTGATTTGTACATTCAACTAATAGAGTGGAACCTTACTTTTGATGGAGGAGCTTTGAAACACTCTTTCTGTAGAAACTGCAAGTGGATATTTGGAGCACTATGTGTCCTATCACGGGAAAAGGAATATCATCAAATAAAAGGTACACAGAAGCATTCTGTAGAAATTCTTTCTGATTTGTGCATTCAATTAACAGAGTTGAACCTTCCTTTTGATGGAGGAATTTTGAAACTCTTTCTGCAGAAACTGCAAGTGGATATTTTTAGCGCTATGAGGCATTTTGCCAAAAAAGGAATATCTTCAAATAAAAACTATACAGAATCATTCTGTGAAACTTCTTTCTGATCTGTACATTCAACTAACAGAGTTCAACCTTAGTTTGATTGAGGAGTTTTGAAACACTCTTTCTGTGCAAACTGCAAGTAGACATTTGGAGTGTAATGAGGCCTATCGTGGAAATAGGTATATCTTCAAATAAAAAGTACATAGAAACATTCTGTGAAAGTCCTTTCTGATCTGTGCATTCCACTAACAGAGTTGAACCTTAATTTTGATGGAGGAGTTTTGAAACACTCTTTCTGTAGAAAATGCAACAGGACATTTGGAGTGCTGTGACGCCTATCGTGGAAAAAGGAATATCTTCAAATAAAAGCTAAACAGAAGCATTCTGTGAAACTTCTTTCTGATCTGTGCATTCAACTAATAGAGCAGAAGCTTACTTTGGGTGGAGGAGTTTTGAAACACTTTCTGTAGAAACTGCAAGTGGACATTTGGAGCGCCTTGAGGCCTATCGTGTAAAAAGGAATATCTTCAAATAAAAACTACACAGAAGTATTCTGTGAAACTTCGTTCTGATCTGTGAATTCAACTAGGAGTGTTGAACCTTGCTTTTGATTGAGGAGTTCTGAAACAATCTTTCTGTGTAAACTGAAAGTGGACATTTCGAGCGCTATGAGGCCTATCATAAAAAAAGGAATATCTTCAAATAAAAATTACACAGAAGCATTCTGTGAAACTACTTTCTGATCTGTACATTCAACTAAAAGAGGGGAACCTTACTTTTGATGGATGAGGTTTGAAACACTCTTTCTGTAGAAACTGCAAATGGACATTTGGAGCACTCTGAGGCCTATCGTGGAGAAAGGAATATCTTCCAATAAAAACTACACAGAAACATTCTGGGAAACTTCTTTCTGATCTCTGCATTCAATTAACAGGGTTCAACCTTACTTTTGGTGGAGAAGTTTTGAAACACTCTTTCAGTAGAAACTGGAACTGGACATTTGGAGCGCTATGAGGCCTATCGTGGAAAAAGGAATATCTTCAAATAAAAAGTACAAAGATGCATTCTGTGAAACAACTTTCTCATCTGTACATTCAACTGACAGTGTTGAACCTTACTTTTGATTGAGGATTTTTGAAACACTCTTTCTGTAGAGACTGCAAGTAGATATTTGGAGTGCTATGAGGCCTATCGCGGAAAACGTAATATCTTCAAATAAAAACTAAACAGAAGCATTCTGTGAAACTTCTTTCTATTCTGTGCATTCAACTAACAGAGTTGAAACTTACTTTTGTTGGAGGAGTTTCAAAACACACTTTCTGCAGAAACTGCAAGTGGACATTTGGAGCGCTATGAGGCCTATCACTGAAAATGGAATATCTTCAAATAAAAACTACACAGAAGCATTCTGTGAAACCTCTTTCTGATGTGCACAATCAACTAACACAGTTGAATCTTACTTTTGATGGAGGAGTTTTCAAACACTCTTTCTGTAGCAACTGCAAGTGGACATTTGGAGCGCTATGAAGCCTATCGTGGAAAAAGGAATAACTTCAAATAAAAACTACACAGAAGCCTTCTGTGAAACTTCTTTCTGATCTGTGCATTCAACTAAGAGAGTTGAATCTTTGTTTTGTTGGAGCAGTTTTGAAACACTCTTTCAGTAGAAACTGCTATTGGACATTTGGAGCACTATGAGGCCTATCGTGGAAAAAGAAATATCTTCAAATAAAAAGTACACAGAAGCATTCTGTGAAACACCTTTCTCATCTGTACATTCAACTGGCAGTGTTGAAACTTATTTTTGATTGAAGAGTTTTGAAACACTCTTTCTGTAGAAACTACACGTGGACATTTGGAGCGCTATGCGGCGTATCGTGGAAAAAGGAATAACTTCAAATAAAAATTTGACAGAAGCATTCTGTGAAACTTCTTTCTGATCTGTGCATTCAGCTAACAGAGATCAACCTTACTTTTGATGTAGGAGTTTTAAAACACTCTTTCTGTAGAAACTGCAAGTGGCCATTTGGAGCGCTATGAGGCCTATAATGGAAAAGGGAATAACTTCAAATAAAAACTACACAGAAGCATTCTGTGAAACTTCTTTCTGATCTGTACATTCAACTAGCAATGTTGAAACTTACTTTTGATGGAGGAGTTTTGAAACACTCTTTCTGTGGAAACTGCAAGTGGACATTTGGAGTGCTATGAGGCCTATCGTGGAAAAGGAATAACTTCAAATAAAAATTTGACAGAAGCATTCTGTGAAACTTCTTTCTGATCTGTGCATTCAGCTAACAGAGTTCAACCTTACTATTGACGTAGGAGTTTTAAAACACTCTTTCTGTAGAAACTGCAAGTGGCCATTTGGAGCGCTATGAGGTCTATAATGGAAAAGGGAATAACTTCAAATAAAAACTACACAGAAGCATTCTGTGAAACTTCTTTCCAATCTGTACATTCAACTAGCAGTGTTGAAACTTACTTTTGATGGAGGAGTTTTAAAACACTCTTTCTGTGGAAACTGCAAGTGGATATTAGGAGCGCTATGAGGCCTATCGCGGAAAGAGGAATATCTTGAAATGAAAACTACACAGAAGCATTCTATGGAACTTCTTTCTGATCTGTGTATTCAACTAACAGAATTGAACCTTACTATTGATGGACGAGTTTTTATACACCCTGTCTGCAGAAACTGCAAGTATAAATTTGGAGCGCTAAGAGGCCTATCGTGGAAAGAGGAATATCTTCAAATAAAAACTACACAGAAGCATTTTGTGAAACTTCTTTCTGATCTGTGCACTCAACTAACAGAGTGGAACCTTATTTTTGATGGATGAGTTTTGAAACACTCTTTCTGTAGAAACTGCAAGTGGATATTTGGAGCGCTTTGAGGCCTATTGCAGAAAATGGAATATCATGAAATAAAAACCACACAGAAGCATTCTGTGAAACTTCTCTCTGATCTGTACATTCAACTAACAGTGTTGAACATTACTTTTGATGGAGGAGATTTGAAACACTCTCTCTGTATAAACTGCAAGTGGATATTTGTATCGCTGTGAGGCCTATCGTGGAAAAAGGAATATCTTCAAATAAAAACTACACAGAAGCACTCTGTGAAACTTCTTTCTGATCTGTGCATTCAACTAACAGAGTTGAACCTTACTTTTGATGATGGAGGTTTGAAACACTCTTTCTGTAGAAACTGCAAGTGGACATTTGGAGCGCTATTCGGCCTATCGTGGAAAAAGGAATATCTTCAAATAAAAACTACACAGAAGCATTGTGTGAAACTTCATTCTGATCTGTGTATTCAACAAACACAGTTGAACCTTACTTTTGATTGACGAGTTTTGAAACACTCTTTCTGTGTAAACTGCAACTGGACATTTGGAGCGCTATGGCGCCTATCGTGGAAAAAGGAATATTTTCCAATCAAAGCTACACAGAAGCATTTTGTGAAACTTCTTTCTGATCTGTGCATTCAACTAACTGAGTTGAACCTTACTTTTGATGGAGGAGTTTTGAAACACTCTTTCTGTAGAAACTGCAAGTGGACATTTGGAGCGCTATGAGGCCTATCAAGGAAAAAGGAATATCTTCAAACAAAAACTACACAGTAGCATTCTGTGAAACTTCTTTCTGATCTGTGCGTTCAACTAACAGAGTTGAAACTTAGTTTTGATGGAGCAGTTTTGAAACACTCTTTCAGTAGAAACTGCAATTGGACATTTGGAGCGCAATGAGGCCTATCATGGAAAAAGAAATATCTTCAAATAAAAAGTACACAGAGGCATTCTGTGAAGCATCTTTCTCATCTGTACATTCAACTGGCAGTGTTGAAACTTACTTTTGATTGAAGGGTTTTGAAACACTCTTTCTGTAGTAACTACAAGTGGACATTTGGAGCGCTATGAGGCCTATCGTGGAAAATGGCATATCTTCAAATAAAAACTAGACAGAAGCATTCTGTAAAACTCCTTTCTGAACTGTGCAATCAACAAACAGAGTTTAATCTTACTTTTGATGGAGGAATTTTGAAATACTTATTCTGTAGAAACTGCAATTTGACATTTGGAGTGCTATGAGGCCTATCGTGGAAAAAGGAATATCTTCAAATAAAAACTACACAGAAGCATTGTGTGAAACATCTTTCTGATCTGTACATTCAACTAGCAGTGTTGAACCTTACTTTTGACTGAGGAGTTTTGAAACACTCTTTCTGTATAAACTGCAAGTGGATATTTGGAGCGCTATGAGACCTATGGAGGAAAAAGGAATATCATAAAATAAAAAGTACAAAGAAGCATTCTGGGGAACTTCTTTCTGATGTGTGCATTCAACTAACAGATTTGAACCTTACTTTTGATAGAGGAGTTTTGAAACACTCTTTCTGTGTAAACTGCAAATGGACATTTGGAGCGCTATGAGGCCTTTCATGGAAAAAGGAATTTCTTCAAATAAAAACTACCCAGAAACCTTCTGTGAAACTTCTTTCTGATCTGTGCATTCAACTAACAGAGTTAAACCCTACTTTTGATGGAGGAGTTTTGAAACACTCCTTCTGTTGAAACTGCAAATGGACACTTGGAGTGCTATAAGGCCTATCGTGGAAAAAGTAATATCTTCAAATAAAAACTAGACAGAGGCATTCTGTGAAACTTCTATCTGATCTGTACATTCATCTAACAGAGTGGAACCTTACTTTTGATGGAGGAGCTTTGAAGCACTCTTTCTCTAGGAACTGCAAGTGGATATTTGGAGCGCTATGAGACCTATCACGGAAAAAGCAATATCTTCAAATAAAAAGTACAGAGAAGCATTCTGTGGAACTTCTTTCTGATTTGTGCATTCAATTAACAGAGTTGAACCTTCCTTTTGATGGAGGAATTTTGAAACTCTTTCTGCAGAAACTGCAAGTGGATATTTTTAGCGCTATGAGGCCTATCGCCGAAAAAGGAATATCTTCAAATAAAAACTACAGAGAATCATTCTGTGAAACTTCCTTCTGATCTGTGCATTCAACTAACAGGGTTCAACCTTAGTTTGATTGAGGACTTTTGAAACACTCTTTCTGTGTAAACTGCAAGTAGACATTTGGAGCGCTATGAGGCCTATCGTGGAAAAAGGTATATCTTCAAATAAAAACTACACAGAAGCATTCTGTGAAACTCCTTTCTGATCTGTACATTGAACTAAAAGAGGGGAACCTTACCTTTGATGAATGAGTTTTGAAACACTCCTTCTGTAGAAACTGCAAGTGGAAATTTGGAGCCCTATGAGGCCTATCGTGGAAAAAGCAATATCTTCAAATAAAAACGACACAGAAGCATTCTGTGGAACTTCTTTCTGATCTGTGCATTCAACTAACAGAGTTGAACCTTACTTTTGATGTAGGAGTTTTGAAACAGTCTTTCTGTAGAAACTGCAAGTGGACTTTTGGAGCGCTATGAGGCCTATCATGGAAAAAGGTATATCTTCAAGTAAAAACTACACAGAAGCATTCTGTGAAACTTCTTTCTGATCTGTGCATTCAACTAACAGAGTTGAATTTTACTTTTGGTTGAGGAGTTTTGAAACACTCATTTTGTAGAAACTGCAAGTTGATATTTGGAGCGATATGAGGCGTATCACGGAAAAATAAATATCTTCAAATAAAAACTACACAGAAGCATTCTCTGAAACTTCTTTCTGATCTGTGGATTCAACAGAGTTGAACCTTACTTTTGATTGAGGAGTTTTGAAACACTCTTTCTGTAAAAACTGCAAGTGGACATTTGGAGCGCTATGAGGCCTATCGTGGAAAAAGGAATATCTTCAAATAAAAACTAGACAGAGGCATTCTGTGATACTTCTATCTGATCTGTACATTCAACTAACAGAGTGGAACCTTACTTTTGATGGAGGAGTTCTGAAACAGTCTTTCTGTGTAAACTGAAAGTTCACATTTCGAGCGCTATGAGGCCTCTCATATACAAAGGAACATGTTCCAATAAAAACTACACAGAAGCATTCTGTGAAACTACTTTCTTATCCGTACATTCAACTAAAAGAGGGGAACCTTACTTTTGATGCATGAGTTTTGAAACACTCTTTCTGTAGAAACTGCACGTGGACATTTGGAGCGCCCTGAGGCCTATCGTGGAGAAAGGAATATCTTCCAATAAAAACTACACAGAAGCATTCTGGGAAACTTATTTCTGATCTGTGCATTCAATTAAGAGAGTTGAACCTTACTTTTGATGGAGGAGTTTTGAAACAGTCTTTCTGTAGAAACTGCAAGTGGATATTTGGAACGCTATGAGGCCTATCGTGGAAAATGGAATATCTTCAAATTAAACTACACAGAAGCATTGTGTGAGATTTCATTCTGATCTGTGCATTCAACTAACAGATTTGAAACTAGCATTTTATAGAAGCGTTTTGAAACACTCTTCCTGTAGAAATTGCAAGTGGTTATTTGGAGCACTATGAGGCCTATCGCTGAAAAAGAAATATCTTCAAATAAAAACTACACAGAAGAACTCTGTGAAACTTCTTTCTGATCTATGCATTCAACTAACAGAGTTGAATCTTACTTTTGATAGAGGACTTTTGAAAGACTCTTTCTGTGTAAACTGCAAGTGGACATTTGGAGTGCAATGAGGCCTATCGTGGAAAAAGGTATATCTTCAAATAAAAAGTACACGGAAGCATTCTGTGAAAGTTCTTTCTGATCTGTGCATTCAACTAACAGAGTTGAACCTTACTTTTGATGGAGGAGTTTTGAAACACTCTTTCTGTAGAAAATGCAACTGGACAATTGGAGCTCTATGACGCCTATCGTGAAAAAGGGAATATCTTCAAATAAAAGCTACACAGAAGCATTCTGTGAAACTTCTTTCTGATCTGTGCATTCAACTAATAGAGCAGAAGCTTACTTTGGTTGGAGGAGTTTGGAAGCACTCTTTCTGTAGAAACTGCAAGTGGACATTCGGAGCGCTTTGAGGCCTATCGTGGAAAAAGGAATATCTTCAAATAAAAACTACACAGAAGTATTCTGTGAAACTTCTTTCTGATCTGTGGATTCAACTAGCAGTGTTGAACCTTACTTTTGATTGAGGAGTTCTGAAACACTCTTTCTGTGTAAACTGAAAGTGGACATTTTGAGCGCTATGAGGCCTATCATAAAAAGGAATATCTTCAAATAAAAACTACAGAGAAGCATTCTGTGAAACTGCTTTCTGATCTGTACATTCAACTAAAAGAGGGGAATCTTACTTTTGATGGATGAGATTTGACACACTCTTTCTGTAGAGACTGCAAGTGGACATTCGGAGCGCTCAGAGGACTATCGTGGAGAAAGGAATATCTTCCCATAAAAACCTCACAGAAGCATTCTGGGAAACTTCTTTCTGATCTGTGCATTCAGTTAACAGAGTTGAACCTTACATTTGATGGAGGAGTTTTGAAAAACTCTTTCTGTAGAAACTGCAAGTGGATATTTGGAGCGCTATGAAGCCTATTGTGGAAAATGGAATAACTTCAAATTAAAACTACACAGAAGCATTGTGTGAAACTTCATTCTGATCTGTGCATTCAACTCACAGAGTTGATCCTTATTTTTGCTTGAGGAGTTTTGAAATACTCTTTCTGTGTAAACTGAAACTGGACATTTGGAGTGCTATGAAGTCTATCGTGGAAAAAGCAATATCTTCAAATAAAAGCTACACAGAAGCATACTGTGAAACTTCTCTCTGAGCTGTACATTCAGCTAACAGAGTTTAACTTTACTTTTGAAGGTGGTGTTTTGAAACACTCCTTCTGTTTAAACTGCAAGTGGATATTTGGAGCGCTGTGAGGCCTATCGCGGAAAAAGGAATATCTTCAAATAAAAACTACACAGAAGCATTCTGTGGAACTTCCTTCTGATCTGTGCTTTCAACTAACAGAATTGAACCTTACTTTTGTTTGAGGAGTTTTGAAACTCTCTTTCTGTAGAAACTACAAGTGGATATTTGGAGTGCTTTGAGGCCAATTGCAGAAAATGGAATATCATCAAATAAAAACTACACAGAGGCATTCTGTGAAACTTCTCTCTGATCTGTGCATTCAACTAACAGAGTTGAACATTACTTTTGATGGAGGAGTTTTGAAACACTCTCTCTGTATAAACTGCAAGTGGACATTTGGAGCGCTGTTCGGCCTATCGTGGAAAAAGGAATATCTTCAAATAAAAACTACACAGAAGCATTGTGTGAAACTTCATTCTGATCTGTGCATTCAACAAACACAGTTGAACCTTACTTTTGATTGTGGAGTTTTGAAACACTCTTTCTGTGTAAACTGCAACTGGACATCTGGAGTGCTATGGTGCCTATCGTGGAAAAAGGAATATCATCCAATAAAAGCTACACAGAAGCATTCTGTGAAACTACTTTCTGATCTGTACATTCAACTAGCACTGTTGAACCTTACTTTTGATTGAGGAGTTTTGAAACACTCATTTTGTAGAAACTGCAAGTGGATATTTGGAGTGCTATGAGGCCAAACGCAGAAAAAGAAATATCTTCAAATAAAAACTACACAGAAGCATTCTGTGAAACTTCTTTGTGATCTGTGCATTCAACTAACGGATTTGAAACTTACATTTGATAGAGGAGTTTTGAAACACTCTTTCTGTAGAAATTGCAAGTGGCTATTTGGAGCGCTATGAGGCCTATCGCTGAAAAAGGAATATCTTCAAATAACAACTACACAGAAGAACTCTGTGAAACTTCTTTCTGATCTGTCTATTCAACTAACAGAGTTGAAACTTACTTTTGATGGAGGTGTTTTGAAACACTCTTTCTGTAGAAGCTGCAAGTGGACATTTGGAGCACTGTGAGACCTCCCGTGGAAAAAGGAATATCTTCAAATAAAAACTACACAGAAGCATTCTGTGAAACTTCTTTCGATCTATGCATTCAACTAACAGAGTTGAATCTTACTTTTGATAGAGGAGTTTTGAAAGACTCTTTCTGTGTAAACTGCAAGGGGACATCTGGAGTGCAATGAGGCCTATCGTGGAAAAAGGCATATCTTCAAATAAAAAGTACACAGAAGCATTCTGTGAAAGTTCTTTCTGATCTATGCATTCAACTAACAGAGTTGAACCTTACTTTTGATGGAGGAGTTTTGAAACACTCTAGCTGAAGAAAATGTAACTGGACATTTGGAGCGCTATGACGCGTATCGTGGAAAAAGGAATATCTTCAAATAAAAGCTACACAGAAGCATTCTGTGAAACTTCTTTCTGATCTGTGCATTCAACTAATAGAGCAGAAGCTTACTTTGGGTGGAGGAGTTTTGAAACACTTTCTGTAGAAACTGCAAGTGGACATTTGGAGCGCCTTGAGGCCTATCGTGTAAAAAGGAATATCTTCAAATAAAAACTACACAGAAGTATTCTGTGAAACTTCGTTCTGATCTGTGAATTCAACTAGGAGTCTTGAACCTTGCTTTTGATTGAGGAGTTCTGAAACAATCTTTCTGTGTAAACTGAAAGTGGACATTTCGAGCACTATGAGGCCTATCATAAAAAAAGGAATATCTTCAAATAAAAATTACACAGAAGCATTCTGTGAAACTACTTTCTGATCTGTACATTCAACTAAAAGAGGGGAACGTTACCTTTGATGGATGAGTTTTGAAACACTCTTTCTGTAGAAACTGCAAGTGGACATTTGGAGCGCTCTGAGGCCTATCGTGGAGAAAGGAATGTCTTCCAATAAAAACTACACAGACGCATTCTGGGAAACTTCTTTCTGATCCGTGCATTCAATTAGCAGAGTTGAACCTTACTTTTGATGGAGTAGTTTTGAAACATTCTTTCTGTAGAAACTGCAAGTGGATATTTGGAGCGCTACGAGGCCTATCGTGGATAATGGAATATCTTCAAATTAAAACTACAAAGAAGGATTGTGTGAAACTTCATTCTGATCTGTGCATTCAACTAACGGATTTGAAACTAACATTTGATAGAAGCGTTTTGAAACACTCTTCCTGTAGAAATTGCAAGTGGTTATTTCGAGCGCTTTGAGGCCTTACGCTGAAAAAGTAATATCTTCAAATAAAAACTACACAGAAGAACTCTGTGAAAATTCTGTCTGATCTGTGCATTCAACTAACAGAGTTGAACCTTACTTTGGATGGAGGTGTTTTGAAACACTCTTTCTGTAGAAACTGCAAGTGGATATTTGGAGCGCTGTGAGACCTACCGTGGAAAAAGGAATATCTTCAAATAAAAACTACACAGAAGCATTCTGTGAAACTTCTTTCTGATCCATGCATTCAACTAACAGAGTTGAATCTTACTTTTGATAGAGGACTTTTGAAAGACTCTTTCTGTGTAAACTGCAAGTGGACATTTGGAGTGCAATGAGGCCTATCGTGGATAAAGGTATATCTTCAAATGAAAAGTACACAGAAGTATTCTGTGACAGTTCTTTCTTATCTGTGCATTCAACTAACAGAGTTGAACCTTACTTTTGATGGAGGAGTGTTGAAACACTCTTTCTGTAGAAAATGCAACTGGACATTTGGAGTGCTATGACGCCTACCATGGAAAAAGGAATATCTTCAAATAAAGGCTACACAGAAGCATTCTGTGAAACTTCTTTCTGATCTGTGCATTCAACTAATAGAGCAGAAGCTTATTTTGGTTGGAGGAGTTTTGAAACACTCTTTCTGTAGAAACTGCAAATGGACATTTGGAGCGCTTTGAGGCCTATCGTGGAAAAAGGAATATCTTCAAATAAAAACTACACAGAAGTATTCTGTGAAAATTCTTTGTGATCTCTGAATTCAACTAGCAGTGTTGAACCTTACTTTTGATTGAGGAGTTCTGAAAAACTCTTTCTGTGTAAACTGAAAGTGGACATTTCGAGCGCTATGAGTCCTATCATATAAAAAGCAATATCTTCAAATAAAAACTACACAGAAGCATTCTGTGAAACTACTTTCTGATCTGTACATTCAACTAAAAGAGGGGAACCTTACTTTTGATGGATGAGTTTTGAAACCCTCTTTCTGTAGAAACTGCAAGTGGACATTTGGAGCCCTATGAGGCCTATCGTGGAAAAAGCAATATCTTCAAATAAAAAGGACACAGAAGCATTCTGTGGAACTTCTTTCTGATCTGTGCATTCAACTAACAGAGTTGAACCTTACTTTTGATGGAGGAGTTTCGTAACAGTCTTTCTGCAGAAATTGCAATTGGACATTTGGAGCGCTATGAGGCCTATCGTGGAAAAAGGTATATCTTCAAATAAGAACTACACAGAAGCATTCTGTGAAACTTCTTTCTGATCTGTGCATTCAACTAACAGAGTTGAATTTTACTTTTGGTTGAGGAGTTTCGAAACACTCATTTTGTAGAAACTGCAAGTTGATATTTGGAGCGATATGAGGCATATCACGGAAAAAGAAATATCTTCAAATAAAAAGTACACAGAAGCATTCTGTGAAACATCTTTCTCATCTGTACATTTAACTGGCAGTGTTGAAACTTACTTTTGATTGAAGAGTTTTGAAACACTCTTTCTGTAGTAACTACAAGTGGACATTTGGAGCGCTATGAGGCCTATCGTGGAAAATGGCATATCTTCAAATAAAAACCAGACAGAAGCATTGTTTGAAACTTCTTTCTGAACTGTGTAATCAACAAACAGAGTTGAATCTTACTTTTGATGGAGGAATTTTGAAACACTCATTCTGTCGAAACTGCAATGGGACATTTGGAGTGCTGTGAGGTCTATCGTGGGAAAAAGAATATCTTCAAATAAAAATTACACAGAAGCATTCTGTGAAACATCTTTCTGATCTGTACATTCAACTAGCAGTGTTGAACCTTACTTTTGATTGAGGAGTTTTGAAACACTCTTTCTGTATAAACTGAAAGTGGATATTTGGAGTGCTATGAGGCCTATCGCGGAAAAAGGAATATCTTAAAATAAAAAGTACACAGAAGCATTCTGGGGAACTGCTTTCTGATGTGTGCATTCAACTAACAGATTTGAACCTTACTTTTGATAGAGGAGTTTTGAAACACTCTTTCTGTGTAAACTGCAAGTGGACATTTGGAGCACTATGAGGCCTTTTGTGGAAAAAGGAATTTCTTCAAATAAAAACTACCCAGAATCCTTCTGTGAAACTTCATTCTGATCTGTGCATTCAACTAACAGAGTTAAACCCTACTTTTGATGCAGGAGTTTTGAAACACTCTTTCTGTTGAAACTGCAAGTGGACATTTGTAGCCCTATGAGGCCTATCGTGGAAAAAGCAATATCTTCAAATAAAAACGACACAGAAGAATTCTGTGGAAGTTCTTTCTGATCTGTGCATTCAACTAACAGAGTTAAACCTTACTTTTGATGGAGGAGTTTCGAAACAGTCTTTCTGTAGAAACTGCAAGTGGACATGTGGAGCGCTATGAGGCCTATCGTGGAAAAAGGTATATCTTCAAGTAAGAACTACACAGAAGCATTCTGTGAAACTTCTTTCTGATCTGTGCATTCAACTAACAGAGTTGAATTTTACTTTTGTTTGAGGAGTTTTGAAACACTCATTTTGTAGAAATTGCAAGTGTATATTTGGAGCCCTATGAGGTGTATCATGGAAAAATAAATATCTTCAAATAAAAACCACACAGAAGCATTCTGTGAAAATTCTTTCTGATCTGTTCATTCAACAAACAGAGTTGAACCTTATTTTGATTGAGGAGTTTTGAAACACTCTTTCTGTAGAAACTGCAAGGGGACATTTGGAGCGCTATGAGGCCTATCGTGGAAAAAGGAATATCTTCAAATAAAAACTAGACAGAGGCGTTCTATGAAACTTCTATCTGATCTGTACATTCAACTAACAGAGTGGAACCTTACTTTTGATGGAGGAGCTTTAAAACACTCTTTCTCTAGAAACTGCAAGTGGATATTGGGAGCACTATGAGTCCTATCACGGAAAAAGGAATATCTTCAAATAAAAAGTACACAGAAGCATTCTGTGGAACTTCTTTCTGATTTGTGCATTCAATTAACAGAGTTGAACCTTCCTTTTGATGGAGGAATTCTGAAACTCTTTCTGCAGAAACTGCACCTGGATATTTTTAGCGCTATGAGGCCTATCGCCGAAAAAGGAATATCTTCAAATAAAAACTACACAGAATCATTCTGTGAAACTTCTTTCTGATCTGTGCATTCAACTAAAAGAGTTCAACCGTAGTTTGATTGAGGAGTTTTGAAATACACTTTCTGTGTAAACTGCAAGCAGCCATTTGGAGGGCTATGAGGCCTATCGGGGAAAAAGGAATATCTTCAAATAAAAAGTACACAGAAGCATTCTTTGAAACTTCTTTCTGATCTGTGCATTCAACTAACAGAGTTGAACCTCACTTTGGATGTAGGAGTTTTGAAACTCTATTACTGTAGAAACTGCAAGTGGACATTTGGAGCGCTATGAGGCCTATAGTGGAAATAGGAATATGTTCAAATAAAAACTACACAGAAGAATTCTGTGAAACTTCTTTCCGATCTGTGCATTCAACTAACAGAGTTCAACCTTACTTTTGATGGAGAAGTTTTGAAACACTCTTTCAGTAGGAACTGGAACTGGACAGTTGGAGCGCTATGAGGCCTATCGTGGAAAAAGGAATATCTTCAAATAAAAACTACACAGAAGAATTCTGTGAAACTTCTTTCTGATCCGTGCATTCAACTAACAGAGTTCAACCTTACTTTTGATGGAGAAGTTTTGAAACACTCTTTCAGTAGGAACTGGAACTGGACAGTTGGAGCGCTATGAGGCCTATCATGGAAAAAGGAATATCTTCAAATAAAAAGTACACAGATGCATTCAGTGAAATACCTTTCTCATCTGTACATTCAACTGGCAGTGTTGAACCTTACTTTGGATTGAGGAGTTTTGAAACGCTCGTTATGTAGAGACTGCAAGTAGATATTTGGAGTGCTATGAGGCCTATCGCGGAAAAAGGAATATCTTCAAATAAAAACTAAACAGAAGCATTCTGTGAAACTTCTTTCTGATGTGTGCATTCAACTAACAGAGTGGAACCTTACTTTTGATGGAGGAGTTTTGATACACTCTTTCTGTAGAAACTGCAAGTGGACATTTGGAACACTATGAGGCCTATCATTGAAAAGGGAATATCTTCAAATAAAAACTACACAGAAGCATTCTGTGAAACTTCTTTCTGATGTGCACATTCAACTAACACAGTTGAACCTTACTTTTGATGGAGGATTTTTCAAACACTCTTTCTGTAGCAATTGCAAGTGGACATTTGGAGCGCTATGAAGCCTATCTTGGAAAAAGGAATAACTTCAAATAAAAACTACACAGAAGACTTCTATGAAACTTCTTTCTGATCTGTGCATTCAACTAACAGAGTTGAACCTTACTTTTGAAGGACTAGTTTTGAAACAC
The DNA here is from genome assembly GCF_028878055.3 of Symphalangus syndactylus. NCBI lineage: Eukaryota > Metazoa > Chordata > Mammalia > Primates > Hylobatidae > Symphalangus > Symphalangus syndactylus. Next base: position 52,081,500 of record NC_072440.2, read on the forward strand.
TCTTTCTACTGAAACTGCAAGTGGACATTTGGAGCGCTATGAGGCCTATCATGGAAAAAGGAATATCTTCAAATAAAAACTTCACAGTAGCATTCTGTGAAACTTCTTTCTGATCTGGGCATTCAACTAACATAGTTGAAACTTAGTTTTGATGGAGCAGTTTTGAAACACTCTTTCAGTAGGAACTGCAATTGGACATTTGGAGCGCAATGAGGCCTATCATGGAAAAAGAAATATCTTCAAATAAAAAGTACACAGAGGCATTCTGTGAAGCATCTTTCTCATCTGTACATTCAACTGGCAGTGTTGAAACTTACTTTTGATTGAAGGGTTTTGAAACACTCTTTCTGTAGTAACTACAAGTGGACATTTGGAGCGCTATGAGGCCTATCGTGGAAAATGGCATATCTTCAAATAAAAACTAGACAGAAGCATTCTGTAAAACTCCTTTCTGAACTGTGCAATCAACAAACAGAGTTTAATCTTACTTTTGATGGAGGAATTTTGAAATACTTATTCTGTAGAAACTGCAATTTGACATTTGGAGTGCTATGAGGCCTATCGTGGAAAAAGGAATATCTTCAAATAAAAACTACACAGAAGCATTGTGTGAAACATCTTTCTGATCTGTACATTCAACTAGCAGTGTTGAACCTTACTTTTGACTGAGGAGTTTTGAAACACTCTTTCTGTATAAACTGCAAGTGGATATTTGGAGCGCTATGAGACCTATGGAGGAAAAAGGAATATCATAAAATAAAAAGTACAAAGAAGCATTCTGGGGAACTTCTTTCTGATGTGTGCATTCAACTAACAGATTTGAACCTTACTTTTGATAGAGGAGTTTTGAAACACTCTTTCTGTGTAAACTGCAAATGGACATTTGGAGCGCTATGAGGCCTTTCATGGAAAAAGGAATTTCTTCAAATAAAAACTACCCAGAAACCTTCTGTGAAACTTCTTTCTGATCTGTGCATTCAACTAACAGAGTTAAACCCTACTTTTGATGGAGGAGTTTTGAAACACTCCTTCTGTTGAAACTGCAAATGGACATTTGGAGTGCTATAAGGCCTATCGTGGAAAAAGTAATATCTTCAAATAAAAACTAGACAGAGGCATTCTGTGAAACTTCTATCTGATCTGTACATTCATCTAACAGAGTGGAACCTTACTTTTGATGGAGGAGCTTTGAAGCACTCTTTCTCTAGGAACTGCAAGTGGATATTTGGAGCGCTATGAGACCTATCACGGAAAAAGCAATATCTTCAAATAAAAAGTACAGAGAAGCATTCTGTGGAACTTCTTTCTGATTTGTGCATTCAATTAACAGAGTTGAGCCTTCCTTTTGATGGAGGAATTTTGAAACTCTTTCTGCAGAAACTGCAAGTGGATATTTTTAGCGCTATGAGGCCTATCGCCGAAAAAGGAATATCTTCAAATAAAAACTACAGAGAATCATTCTGTGAAACTTCCTTCTGATCTGTGCATTCAACTAACAGGGTTCAACCTTAGTTTGATTGAGGACTTTTGAAACACTCTTTCTGTGTAAACTGCAAGTAGACATTTGGAGCGCTATGAGGCCTATCGTGGAAAAAGGTATATCTTCAAATAAAAACTACACAGAAGCATTCTGTGAAACTCCTTTCTGATCTGTACATTGAACTAAAAGAGGGGAACCTTACCTTTGATGAATGAGTTTTGAAACACTCCTTCTGTAGAAACTGCAAGTGGAAATTTGGAGCCCTATGAGGCCTATCGTGGAAAAAGCAATATCTTCAAATAAAAACGACACAGAAGCATTCTGTGGAACTTCTTTCTGATCTGTGCATTCAACTAACAGAGTTGAACCTTACTTTTGATGTAGGAGTTTTGAAACAGTCTTTCTGTAGAAAGTGCAAGTGGACTTTTGGAGCGCTATGAGGCCTATCATGGAAAAAGGTATATCTTCAAGTAAAAACTACACAGAAGCATTCTGTGAAACTTCTTTCTGATCTGTGCATTCAACTAACAGAGTTGAATTTTACTTTTGGTTGAGGAGTTTTGAAACACTCATTTTGTAGAAACTGCAAGTTGATATTTGGAGCGATATGAGGCGTATCACGGAAAAATAAATATCTTCAAATAAAAACTACACAGAAGCATTCTCTGAAACTTCTTTCTGATCTGTGGATTCAACAGAGTTGAACCTTACTTTTGATTGAGGAGTTTTGAAACACTCTTTCTGTAAAAACTGCAAGTGGACATTTGGAGCGCTATGAGGCCTATCGTGGAAAAAGGAATATCTTCAAATAAAAACTAGACAGAGGCATTCTGTGATACTTCTATCTGATCTGTACATTCAACTAACAGAGTGGAACCTTACTTTTGATGGAGGAGTTCTGAAACAGTCTTTCTGTGTAAACTGAAAGTTCACATTTCGAGCGCTATGAGGCCTCTCATATACAAAGGAACATGTTCCAATAAAAACTACACAGAAGCATTCTGTGAAACTACTTTCTTATCCGTACATTCAACTAAAAGAGGGGAACCTTACTTTTGATGCATGAGTTTTGAAACACTCTTTCTGTAGAAACTGCACGTGGACATTTGGAGCGCCCTGAGGCCTATCGTGGAGAAAGGAATATCTTCCAATAAAAACTACACAGAAGCATTCTGGGAAACTTATTTCTGATCTGTGCATTCAATTAAGAGAGTTGAACCTTACTTTTGATGGAGGAGTTTTGAAACAGTCTTTCTGTAGAAACTGCAAGTGGATATTTAGAACGCTATGAGGCCTATCGTGGAAAATGGAATATCTTCAAATTAAACTACACAGAAGCATTGTGTGAGATTTCATTCTGATCTGTGCATTCAACTAACAGATTTGAAACTAGCATTTTATAGAAGCATTTTGAAACACTCTTCCTGTAGAAATTGCAAGTGGTTATTTGGAGCACTATGAGGCCTATCGCTGAAAAAGAAATATCTTCAAATAAAAACTACACAGAAGAACTCTGTGAAACTTCTTTCTGATCTATGCATTCAACTAACAGAGTTGAATCTTACTTTTGATAGAGGACTTTTGAAAGACTCTTTCTGTGTAAACTGCAAGTGGACATTTGGAGTGCAATGAGGCCTATCGTGGAAAAAGGTATATCTTCAAATAAAAAGTACACGGAAGCATTCTGTGAAAGTTCTTTCTGATCTGTGCATTCAACTAACAGAGTTGAACCTTCCTTTTGATGGAGGAATTTTGAAACTCTTTCTGCAGAAACTGCAAGTGGATATTTTTAGCGCTATGAGGCCTATCGCCGAAAAAGGAATATCTTCAAATAAAAACTACAGAGAATCATTCTGTGAAACTTCCTTCTGATCTGTGCATTCAACTAACAGGGTTCAACCTTAGTTTGATTGAGGACTTTTGAAACACTCTTTCTGTGTAAACTGCAAGTAGACATTTGGAGCGCTATGAGGCCTATCGTGGAAAAAGGTATATCTTCAAATAAAAACTACACAGAAGCATTCTGTGAAACTCCTTTCTGATCTGTACATTGAACTAAAAGAGGGGAACCTTACCTTTGATGAATGAGTTTTGAAACACTCCTTCTGTAGAAACTGCAAGTGGAAATTTGGAGCCCTATGAGGCCTATCGTGGAAAAAGCAATATCTTCAAATAAAAACGACACAGAAGCATTCTGTGGAACTTCTTTCTGATCTGTGCATTCAACTAACAGAGTTGAACCTTACTTTTGATGTAGGAGTTTTGAAACAGTCTTTCTGTAGAAAGTGCAAGTGGACTTTTGGAGCGCTATGAGGCCTATCATGGAAAAAGGTATATCTTCAAGTAAAAACTACACAGAAGCATTCTGTGAAACTTCTTTCTGATCTGTGCATTCAACTAACAGAGTTGAATTTTACTTTTGGTTGAGGAGTTTCAAAGCACTCATTTTGTAGAAACTGCAAGTTTATATTTGGAGTGATATGAGGCGTATCACAGAAAAATAAATATCTTCAAATAAAAACTACACAGAAGCATTCTCTGAAACTTCTTTCTGATCTGTGCATTCAACAGAGTTGAACCTTACTTTTGATTGAGGAGTTTTGAAACACTCTTTCTGTAAAAACTGCAAGTGGACATTTGGAGCGCTATGAGGCCTATCGTGGAAAAAGGAATATCTTCAAATAAAAACTAGACAGAGGCATTCTGTGATACTTCTATCTGATCTGTACATTCAACTAACAGAGTGGAACCTTACTTTTGATGGAGGAGCTTTGAAACAGTCTTTCTCTAGAAACTGCAAGTGAATATTGGGAGCGCTATGAGTCCTATCACGGAAAAAGGAATATCTTCAAATAAAAAGTACACAGAAGCATTCTGTGGAACTTCTTTCTGATTTGTGCATTCAATTAACAGAGTTGAACCTTCCTTTTGATGGAGGAATTCTGAAACTCTTTCTGCAGAAACTGCACCTGGATATTTTTAGCGCTATGAGGCCTATCGCCGAAAAAGGAATATCTTCAATTAAAAACTACACAGAATCATTCTGTGAAACTTCTTTCTGATCTCTGCATTCAACTAAAAGAGTTCAACCGTAGTTTGATTGAGGAGTTTTGAAACACTCTTTCTGTGTAAACTGCAAGCAGCCATTTGGAGGGCTATGAGGCCTATCGGGGAAAAAGGAATATCTTCAAATAAAAAGTACACAGAAGCATTCTTTGAAACTTCTTTCTGATCTGTGCCTTCAACTAACAGAGTTGAACCTCACTTTGGATGTAGGAGTTTTGGAACTCTATTACTGTAGAAACTGCAAGTGGACATTTGGAGCGCTATGAGGCCTATTGTGGAAATAGGAATATGTTCAAATAAAAACTACACAGATGAATTCTGTGAAACTTCTTTCTGATCTGTGCATTCAACTAACAGTGTTCAACCTTACTTTTGATGGAGAAGTTTTGAAACACTCTTTCAGTAGGAACTGGAACTGGACAGTTGGAGCGCTATGAGGCCTATCGTGGAAAAAGGAATATCTTCAAATAAAAACTACACAGAAGAATTCTGTGAAACTTCTTTCTGATCTGTGCATTCAACTAACAGAGTTCAACCTTACAATTGATTGAGCAGTTTTGAAACATTCTATTTCTAGTATCTGCAGGTGGACATTTGGAGAACATGTATGCCTATGGTGAAACACGAAATATCTACCCATAAAAACTACACAGAAGCATTCTGTGAAACATCCTTCTATTGTGTTCATTCATCTCACAAAGTAGAACCTTTCCTTTGACTGAGCAGTTTTGAAACAGTCTTTTTGTAGAATGTGAATGTCGACATTTTGAGCGCCTTGAGGCCTATCGTGGAAAAGGTATACCTTCAAATAAAAATTACACAGAAGCATTCTGTGAAACTACTTTCTGATTGGTGCATTCATCTCACTGAGTTGAACCTTTCTTTAGATTGAGCTGTTTTGAAACACTCTTTTTGTAGGATCTGCAAGAGGTTATTTGGAGAATATTGAGGCATACGGTGTAAAATGAAATATCTTCACCTTAAAACTATACAGCAGCATTGTGTGAAACCACTTTCTGATCTGTGCATTCATCTAACAGAGTAGAACCTTTCTTTTGATTAAGCAGTTTTGAAACACTCTTTTTGTAGTATCTGCAAATGGACATTTGGAGATCTTGGAGTCCTAAGGTGAAAAACGAAATATTTTGAAGTCAAAACTACACAGAATACTTCTGTGAAATTACTTTCTATTGTCTGCATTCATGTCACAGTGTTGAACCTTGCTTTTGATTGGGTAGTTTTGAAACACTCTTTCTGTTTAAAGTGCAAGTGGACATTTGGAGCGCTGTGTGGCCTATCGTGGAAAAAGGAATATCTCAAAATAAAAACTACACAGAAGCATTCTGTGAAACTACTTTCTGATTTGCACAATCAACTAACACAGTTGAATCTGACTTTTGATTGAGCAGTTTGAAACACTGTTTTTGTAGAATCCGCACGTGTATATTTGGAGAACATTCAGGCCTATGGTGAAAAAAGGAATATCTTCCCATAAAAACTGCACAGAAGCATTTTGTGAAACTTATTTCTGATCAGTGCATTCAAATAACAGAGTTGAATCTTACTTTTGATTGAGCAGTTTTGAAACATTCTATTTGTAGAATCTGCAAGTGGATATTTTAGGAACATTGTGGTGTTCGGTGAAAGACGAAATATCTTCCCCTAAAGACTACACAGAAGCAGTATGTGAGACTACTTTCTGATGTCTCCATTCAACTAACAGAGTTGAACTTTACATTTGATTTTGCAGTTTTGAAACTCTCTATTTGTAGAATCTGAAAGTGTACATTTGGAGAACATTGAGGTCTACGTTGAAAAACGAAATATCTTCCCATAAGAACTACACAGAAGTGTACTGTGAAACTTCTTTCTATTCTGTTCATTCACGTCACAAAGTAGAACCTTTCTTTTTACTGAGCAGTTTTGAAACTCTCTTTGTGTAGAATCTGCAAGTGGACATTTGGAGCACTTTGAGGCTTATCGTGGAAAAAGATATATCTTCAAATATAAACTACACAGAAGCATTCTGTGAAACTACTTTCTGATCTGTTCATTCATCTTAGTTGAACATTTCTTTTGATTGAGCGGTTTTGAAACACTATTTTGTAGAATCTGCAAGGGGATATTTGCAGAATATTGAGGCATATGGTGTAAAACAAAATATCTTCCCCATAAAACAACAGAGAAGCATTCTGTGAAACTGTTTTCTGAACCATGCATACATCTAAAAGAGTAGAACCTTTCTTTTGATTGAGTGGTTTTGAAACACTCTTTTTGCAGAATCTGCAAGTGGACATTTGGCGATCTTGGAGGCCTATGGTGAAAAACGAAATATCCTCAAGTAAAAAGTACACAGAATACTTCTGTGAAATTTCTTTCTATTCTCTGCATTCATCTCATTGTGTTGAACCTGTATTTTGGTTGGGTAGTTTTGTAACAGTCTTTCTGTATGAACTGCAATTGGAAATTTGGAACACTTTGAGGCCTATCGTGGAAATAGAATATCTTCAAATCAAAACTACACAGAAGCTTTCTGTGAAACTTCTTTCTGAGCAGTGCATTCAACTAACAGAGGTGAACCGTACTTTTGACTGAGCCATTTTTCAACACAGTTTTTGTATAACCTTCTTCTCTGTGCATTCATCTCACTGAGTTAAACCTTGCTTTTGATTGAGCAGTTTTGAAACACTCTATTTGTAGAATCTGCAAGTGGACATTTGGAGAACTTTGAGGCCTGCCCTGAAAAGTGAAATATCTTCCCCTAAAAACTACACTGAAGCATTCTTTGAAACTGCTTTCTAATCTGTGCATTCAACTAACAGAGTTGAGGCTTAGTTTTAATTGGGCAGTCTTGAAAAACTCTAGTTGTAGAATCTGCAAGTGGACATTTGGAGAATATTGAGGCCTATGGTGAAAAACAAAATATCCTCCCATAAAAACTACACAGAAGCATTCTTTGAATCTTCTTTCTATTCTGTTCATTCATCTCACAAAGTAGAACCTCTCTTTTGACTGAACAGTTTTGAAACACTCTTTTTGCAGAATCCGCAAGTGAACATTTGGAGCGTTTTGGGGCCTATCGTGGAAAAAGGTATATCATCAAATAAAAACTACAAAGAAGCATTCTGTGAAACTACTTTCTGATCTATGCATAGATCTTACTGAGTTGAACCTTTTTTTTTGATTGAGCTGTTTTGAAACACTCTTTTTGTAGAATCTGCAAGGCGATATTTGGAGAATATTGAGGCATACGGTGTAAAACGAAATATCTTCCATTTAAAACAACAAATAAGCATTCTGTGAAACTGCTTTCTGATCTGTGCATTCATCTAACAGAGTAGAAACTTTCTTTTGATTGAACAGTTTTGAAAAATTCTTTTTGTAGAATCTTCAAGAAGACATTTGGTGATCTTGGAGGCCTAAGGTGAAAAACGAAATATGTTCAAGTAAAAACTACACAGAATACTTCTGTGAAATTTTTTTCTATTCTCTGCATTCATCTCACGGTGTGGAAACTTTGTTTTGATTGGGTAGTTTTGAAATACTCTTTCTTTATAAACTGCCAGTGGACTTCTGGAGCGCTTTGAGGCCTATCGTGGAAAAAGGGATATTCTCAAATAAAAACTAGACAGAAAAATTCGGTGAAAATTCTATCTGATCTATGCATTCAACTAACAGAGTTGAACCTTACTTTTGACTGAGCAGTTTTGAAAAACTCTTTTTGTAGAATCTCAAACTCTACATTTGGAGATCTCGGAGGCCTATGGTGAAAAACGAAATATCTTCAAGTAAAAACTACACAGAATACTTCTGTGAAATTTCTTCCTATTCTCTGCATTCATCTCACAGTGTTGAACCTTTCTTTTGATTGGGTAGTTTTAAAACACTATTTCTGTATAAACTGCAAGTGGACATTTGTAGTGCTTTGAGGCGTATCATGGAAAAAGGAATATCTTCAAATAACAACTACACAGAAGCATTCTGAGAAACTTCTTTCTGATCTGTGAATTCAACTAACAGAGTTGAACCTTACTTTTGATTGCGCAGTTTTGAAACACCCTTTTTTTAGAAGCTGCAAGTGGACAATTGGAGAACATGCAGGCCTATGGTGAAAAAAGGAATATCTTCCCATAAAAACTACACTGAAGCATTCTGTGAAACTCCTTTTTGATATGTGCATTAACCTAATAGAGTTTAATCTTAGTTTTGATTGAGCAGTTTTGAAACACTCTATTTGTAGAATCTGCAAGTGGACATTTGGAGAACATAGAGGCCTACGGTGAAAAACGAAATATCTTCCCCTAAAAACTACACAGAAGCATTCTGTGAAACTTCTTTGTGATCTGTGCATTCAACTAACAGAGTTCAATCTTACTTTTGATTGAGCAGTTTTGAAACACTCTATTTGTAGAATCTGCAAGTGGACATTTGGAGAACACTGAGGCCTACGGTTAAAAACGAAATATCTTCCCATAAAAACTACACAGAAGCATTCTGTGAAACTACTTTCTGATCTGTGCTTTCATGTCACTGAGTTGAACCTTTATTTTGCTTGAGCTGTTTTGAAACACTTTTTGTAGAATCTGCAAGGGGTATTGGAAGAATATTGAGGCATTCGGTGTAAAACGAAATATCTTCCCCTTAAAACTACACAGAAGCTTTCTGTGAAACTACTTTCTCATCTGTGCATTCATGTAACAGAGTAGAACATTTCTTTTGATTGAGCAGTTTTGAAACACGCTTTTGGTAGAATCTGTAACTGGACATTTGGAGATCTTGGAGGCCTATGTTGAAAAACGAAATATCTTGAAGTAAAAGCTACACAGAATAATTTTGTGAAATTTCTTTCTATTCTCTGCATTCATCCCACAGCGTTTAACCTTTCTTTTGATTGGGTAGTTTTGAAGCACTCTTTCTGTGTAAACTGCAAGTGGACATTTGGAGCGCCTTGAGGCCTACCGTGGAAAAATGAATATCTTCAAATGAAAACCACACAGAAGCATTCTGTGAAACTTCTTTCTGATCTGTGCATTCAACTAACAGAATTGAACCTTACTTTTGAAGGAGCAGTTTTGAAACACCCTTTTTGTAGAATCTGCAAGTGTACATTTGGAGAAAATTCAGGCCTATGGTGAAAAAAGACATACCTTACCATGAAAACTCCACGGAAGCATTCTGTGAAACTTCTTTCTTATCTGTGCATTCAACTAACAGATTTTAATCTCAGTTTTGATTGAGCAGTTTGAAACTCTGTATTTGTAGAATCTGCAAGTGGACCTTTTGAGAACACTGAGGCCTGTGGTCAAAAACGAAATATCTTCCCCTAAAAACTACACGGGAGCATTCTGTGAAATTTCTTTCTAATCTGTGCATTCAACTAACAGAGTTGAACCTTACCTTTGATTGAACGGTTTTGAAACACTCTATTTGTAGAATCTGCAAGTGGACATTTTGAAAACATTGAGGCCTATGGTGAAAAAAGAAATATCTTCTTCTAAAAACTACACAGAAGCGTTCCGTGAAACTTCTTTCTATTCTGTTCATTCATCTCACAATGTAGAACCTTTCTTTTGACTGAACGGTTTTCAAAACACTGTTTTTGTAGTGTCTGCAAGTGGACAATTGGAGCGCTTTGAGGCCTATCATGGATAAAGGAATATCTTAAAATAAAAATTACGCGGAAGCATTCTGTGAAACTACTTTCTGATCTCTGCATTCATCTCACTGAGTTGAACCTTTGTTTTGATTGAGATGTTTTGAAACACTCTTTTTGTAGAATCTCCAAGGGGATATTTGGAGAATATTGAGGCATACAGATTAAAAAGAAATATCTTCCCCTTACAACTAAACAGAAGCATTCTGTGAAACTACTTTCTGATCTGTGCATTCATCTAACAGAGTAGAACCTTTCTTTTGATTGAGCAGTTTCAAAACACTGTTTTTGTAGAATCTGCAAGTGGACATTAGGCCGTCTTGGCGGCCTATGGTGAAAAAACGAAATATCATGAAATAAAAACTATACAGAATAATTCTGTGAAATTTCTTTCTATCCTGTGCATTCATCTCACAGTGTTGAAACTGTGTTTTGATGGGGTAGATTTGTCACACTCTTTCTGTATAAACTGCAAGGGCATATTTGCAGCGCTTTGAGGCCTGCGGTGAAAAACGAAATATCTTCCCCTAAAAGCTACACGGAAGCATTCTGTGAAACTTCTTTCTGATCTGTGCATTCAACTAACAGAGTTGAACCTTACATTTGACTGAGAAGCTTTGAAACACACTTTTTGTAGAATCTGCAAGTGGACATTTGGAGAACATTGAGGCCTATTGTGAAAAAAGAAATATCTTCCAATAAAACCTACATGGAAGCATTCTGTGAAACTACATTCTCTTCTGTGCATTCGACTAAGAGAGTTGAATCTTACTTTTCATTGAGCAGTTTTGAAACACTCTTTTGTAGAATCTGCACGTGGACATTTGGAGAATATTCAGGCCTATGGTGAAAAAAGAAATATCTTCCCCTAAAAACTTCACGGAAGCATTCTGTGAAACTTCTTTCTGATCTGTGCCTTCAACTAACAGAGTTTAACCTTACTTTTGTTTGAGCAGTTTTGAAACACTCTTTCTGTATAAACTGCAGGTGGACATGTGGAGAACATTGAGGCCTACGGTGAAAAACGAAATATCTTACCCTAAAAACCATGGAAGGATTCTGAGAAACTTCTCTCTGATCTGTGCATTCAGCTAACACAGATGAACCTTACCTTTGATGGAGCACTTTGGAAACACTCTATTTGGAGAATCTGCAAGTGAACATATGGAGAACATTGAGAACTACGGTGAGAAATGAAATATCTTCCCATAAAAACTACACGGAAGCATTCTGTGAATTTTCTTTCTTAACTGTGCATTCAACTAACAGAGTTGACACTTAGTTTTGACTGTGTAGTTTTGAAACACTCTATTTGTTGAATCTGCCAGTGGATATTTGGAGAAAATTGTGGCCTATCATGGAAAAAGCAATATCTTCCCACAAAAACTACACAGAAGCATTCTGTGAAACTTCGTTCTGATCTGTGCATTCTACTAACATTGTTTAACCTTAGTTTTGATTGAGGAGTTTTGAAACACTCTATTTGTAGAATGTGCAATTTTAAATGTGGAGAACATTGAGGCCTATGGAGGAAAACGAAATATCTTCCCCTAAAAACTACACAGAAGCATTCTATGAAACTTCCTTCTGATGTGTGCGTTCAACTAACAGAGTTGAACCTTACTTTTGATTGAGCAGTTTTGAAACACTCTTTTTTTAGAATCTGCAAGTGGACATTTGGAGAATATTGGGGCCTATGGTGAAAAAAGAAGTATCTTCCTCTAAAAACTACACGGAAGCATTCTGTGAAACATCGTTCTGATCTGTGCATTCAACTAACAGAGTTTAATCTTACTTTTGATTGAGCATTTTTGAAACACTCTTTCTGTATATACTGCAAGTGGACATTTGGAGCGCTTTGAGGCCCATTGTGGAAAAAGGAATATCTTCAAATAAAAACTACACAGAAGCATTCTGTGAAACTTCTTTCTTATCTGTGCATTCAACTAACAGAGTGGAACCTTACTTTTGATGGAGCAGTTTTGAAACACTCTTTCTGTATAACCTGCAAGTGGACATTTGGAGAACATTGATGCCTATCATGGAAAAAGTTATATCTTTCCATAAAAACTACACAGAAGCATTCTGTGAAACTTCTTTCTGATCTGTGCATTCAACTAACAGAGTTAAACGGTAGTTTGGATTGAGCAGTTTTGAAACACTCTATTTGTAGATTCTGCCAGTTTTAAATTTGGAGAACATTGAGGCCTACGGTGAAAAATGAAATAACTCCCCCTAAAACTACACGGAAGCATTCTGTGAAACTTCTTTCTCATCTGTGCCTTCAGCTAACAGAGTTGAACCTTACTTTTGATTGAGCAATTTTGCAACCCTCTTTCTGTGTAAACTGTAAGGGAACATTTGGAGCGCTTTGGGGCCTATCATGGAAAAAGGAATATCTTCAATTAAAAACTACACAGAAGCATTCTGTGAAACTTCTTTCTGATCTGTGCATTCAACTAATAGAGCTGAACCTTTCTTTTGAGTGAGCTGTTTTGAAACACTCTTTTTGTAGAATCTGCAAGGGGATATTTGGAGAACGTTGAGGCACACCATGTAAAATGAAATATCTTCCCCTTAAGAATACACAGAAGCATTCTGTGAAACTACTTTCTTATCTGTGCATTCATCTAAGAGAGTAGAACATTTCTTTTGTTTGAGCAGTTTTGAAACACTCTATTTATAGAATCTGCAAGTTGACATTTGGAGATCTTTGAGACTTATGTTGAAAAACGAAATATCTTAAGGTAAAAACTATACAGAATATTACTGTGAAATTATTTTCTGCTCTCTCCATTCATCTCACAATGTTGAAGCTTTCTTTTGATTTCGTAGTTTTGAAACACTCTTTCTGTATAAACTCAAAGTGGACGTTTTGAGCGCTTTGAGGCCTATCATGGGAAAAGTAATATCTTCAAATAAAAATTACACAGAAGCATTCTGTGAAACTTCGTTCTGATCTGTGCATTCTACTAACATTGTTTAACCTTAGTTTTGATTGAGGAGTTTTGAAACACTCTATTTGTAGAATGTGCAATTTTAAATGTGGAGAACATTGAGGCCTATGGAGGAAAACGAAATATCTTCCCCTAAAAACTACACAGAAGCATTCTATGAAACTTCCTTCTGATGTGTGCGTTCAACTAACAGAGTTGAACCTTACTTTTGATTGAGCAGTTTTGAAACACTCTTTTTTTAGAATCTGCAAGTGGACATTTGGAGAATATTGGGGCCTATGGTGAAAAAAGAAGTATCTTCCTCTAAAAACTACACGGAAGCATTCTGTGAAACATCGTTCTGATCTGTGCATTCAACTAACAGAGTTTAATCTTACTTTTGATTGAGCATTTTTGAAACACTCTTTCTGTATATACTGCAAGTGGACATTTGGAGCGCTTTGAGGCCCATTGTGGAAAAAGGAATATCTTCAAATAAAAACTACACAGAAGCATTCTGTGAAACTTCTTTCTTATCTGTGCATTCAACTAACAGAGTGGAACCTTACTTTTGATGGAGCAGTTTTGAAACACTCTTTCTGTATAACCTGCAAGTGGACATTTGGAGAACATTGATGCCTATCATGGAAAAAGTTATATCTTTCCATAAAAACTACACAGAAGCATTCTGTGAAACTTCTTTCTGATCTGTGCATTCAACTAACAGAGTTAAACGGTAGTTTGGATTGAGCAGTTTTGAAACACTCTATTTGTAGATTCTGCCAGTTTTAAATTTGGAGAACATTGAGGCCTACGGTGAAAAATGAAATAACTCCCCCTAAAACTACACGGAAGCATTCTGTGAAACTTCTTTCTCATCTGTGCCTTCAGCTAACAGAGTTGAACCTTACTTTTGATTGAGCAATTTTGCAACCCTCTTTCTGTGTAAACTGTAAGGGAACATTTGGAGCGCTTTGGGGCCTATCATGGAAAAAGGAATATCTTCAATTAAAAACTACACAGAAGCATTCTGTGAAACTTCTTTCTGATCTGTGCATTCAACTAATAGAGCTGAACCTTTCTTTTGAGTGAGCTGTTTTGAAACACTCTTTTTGTAGAATCTGCAAGGGGATATTTGGAGAACGTTGAGGCACACCATGTAAAATGAAATATCTTCCCCTTAAGAATACACAGAAGCATTCTGTGAAACTACTTTCTTATCTGTGCATTCATCTAAGAGAGTAGAACATTTCTTTTGTTTGAGCAGTTTTGAAACACTCTATTTATAGAATCTGCAAGTTGACATTTGGAGATCTTTGAGACTTATGTTGAAAAACGAAATATCTTAAGGTAAAAACTATACAGAATATTACTGTGAAATTATTTTCTGCTCTCTCCATTCATCTCACAATGTTGAAGCTTTCTTTTGATTTCGTAGTTTTGAAACACTCTTTCTGTATAAACTCAAAGTGGACGTTTTGAGCGCTTTGAGGCCTATCATGGGAAAAGTAATATCTTCAAATAAAAATTACACAGAAGCATTCTGTGAAACTTCTTTCTGATTTGTGCATTCAACTAACAGATTTGAACTTTACTTTTGACTGAGAAGTTTTGAAACACTCTTTTTGTACAATCTGCAAGTGGACATTATGAGAATTCTGAGGCCTGTGTTGAAAAAAGTAATATCTTTCCATAAAAACTATACGGAAGCGTTCTGTGAAGCTTCTTTTTGATCTGCGCATTCAACCAACGGAGTTTAACCTTAGTTTTCATCCAGCAGTTTTGAAACACTCTATTTGTAGAGTCTGCAAGTGGACATTTGGAGAACATTGAGGCCTAGGATGGAAAAAGAAATATCTTCCCCT
This sequence comes from Symphalangus syndactylus, assembly GCF_028878055.3. Classification (NCBI taxonomy): domain Eukaryota; kingdom Metazoa; phylum Chordata; class Mammalia; order Primates; family Hylobatidae; genus Symphalangus; species Symphalangus syndactylus. Next base: position 52,096,500 of record NC_072440.2, read on the forward strand.
AAAAAAATACACAGAAGCATTCTGAGAAACTTCTTTCTGAACTGTGCATTCAACTAACAGAGTTGAAACTTATTTTTGACTGAGCAGTTTTCAATCATTCTTTTTGTAGAATCTCCAAGTGGACATTTGGAGAACATTGAGGCCTACGGTGAGAAATGAAATTCCTTCAAATAAAAACTACACAGAAGCATTCTGTAAATCTTCTTTCTATTCCGTTCATTTATCTCACAACGTAGAACCTTTCTTTTGACTGAGCTGTTTTGAAACACTGTTTTTATAGAATTTGCAAGTCAACATTAGGAGCGCATTCAGGCCTATCGTGGAAAAAGTTATATCTTCAAATGAAAACTACATGGAAACATTCTGTGAAACTGCTTCCTGATTTGTGCATTCATCTCACTGTGTTGAACATTTCTTTTGATTGAGCTATTTTTAAACACACTTTTTGTAGAATCTGCAAGTTTATATTTGGAGAATATTGAGGCATATGGTGTAAAATGAAATATCTTCCCCTTAAAACTACACAGAAGCATTCCGTGAAACTACTTTCTGATCTGCGCATTCATCTAACAGAGTAGAACTTTTCTTTTGATTGAGCAGTTTTGAAACACTCTTTTTGTAGAATCTGAAAGGAGATATTTGGAGAACATTGAGGCCTACGATGAAAAACGAAATATCTTCCATTAAAAACTACACAGAAGCATTCTGTGAAACTACTTTCTGTTCTGTTCATTCATTTCACAAAGTATAACATTTCTATTGACTGAACAGTTTTGAAACACTGTTTTTGTGGAATCTGCAAGTGGTCATTTGGAGCTCATTGAGGCCTATCGTGGAAAAAGGTATATCTTCAAATAAAAACTACACAGAATCATTCTGTGAAACTAATTTCTGATCTATGCATTCGTCTAACAGAGTAGAACCTTTCTTTTCATTGCGCATTTTTGAATAACTGTTTTTGTAGAATCTGCAAGTGGACATTTGGAAATCCTTGAGGCCTATGGTGAAAAACGAAATATCTTCAAGTAAAAACTACAGAGAATGCTTCTGTGAAATTTCTTTCTATTCTCTGCATTCATCTCACGGTGTTGAACCTTTCTTTTGATTGGGTAGCTTTGAAATATTCTTTCTGTATAAACTGCAAGTGGACATTTGGAGTGCTTTGAGGCCTATCGTTGAAAAAGTTATATCTTCAAATGAAAACTATATAGAAGCATTCTGTGAAACTTCTTTCTGATCTGTGCATTCAACTGACTGAGTTCAACCTTACTTTAGATTGAGCAGTTTTGAAACACTTTTTTTGTAGAATCTGAAAATGGACATTTGGAGGACATTGAGGCCTATTGTGGAAAAAGAAATATCTTCCCATAAAAACTACATGGAAGCATTCTGTGAAATTACATCCTGATCTGTGCATTCAACTGACAGAGTTTAAGCTTAGTTTTGATTGAGCAGTTTTAAAGCATGCGATTTGTAGACTCTGCAAGTGGACATTTGCAGAACCATGAGGCATATGGTGAAAAACGAAATATCTTTGTCTAAAAATTACACGGAAGCGTTCTGTGAAACTACTTTCTGATCTCTGCATTCAATTAACAGATTTGAACATTACTTTTGATTGAGCAGTTTTGAAAACCTCTATTTGTAAAATCTGCAAGTGGACATATAGAGAACATTATGGCCTACGGTGAAAAATGAAACATCTTCCCCTAAAATTATACAGAAGCATTCTGTGAAACTTCTTTCTGATCTGTGCATTCAATTAACAGAGTTGAACCTTACTTTTGACTGAGCAGTTTTGAAACACTCTATTTGTAGAATCTGCAAGTGGATATTTGGAGAACATTGTGTCCTACGGTGAAAAACGAAACATCTTCCCATAAAATCTACACAGAAGCATTTTGTGAAACTTCTTTCTATTCTGTCATTCATCGCACAAAGTAGAAACTTCATTTGACTGAGAAGTTTTGAAACACTCTTTTTGTAGAATCTGCAAGTGGACATTTGGAGCGTTTTGAGGCCTATCGTGGAAAAATATATATCTTCAAATACAAACTATTCAGAAGCATTCTGTGAAACTTCTTTCCTATCTGTGCATTCATCTCACTGAGTTGAACCTTTCCTTTGATTGAGGTGTTTTGAAACTCTCTTTTTTTAGAATCTGCAAGGGGATATTTTGAGAATATTGAGGCATACGGTGTAAAACGAAATATCTTCCCCTTAAAACTACACAAAGCATTCTGTGAAACTACTTCCTGATCTCTGCATTCATCTAACAGAGTAGAAGCTTTCTTTTGATTGAGCAGTTTTGAAACACTCTTTTTGTAGAATCTGAAAGTGGATATTTGGAGATCTTTGAGGCCTATGTTGAAAAACGAAATATCTTCAAGTAAAAATTACATAGAATATTTCTGTGAAATTTCTTTCTATTATCTGCATTTACCTCACAGTGTTGCAAATTTCTTTTGATTGGGTAGTTTTGAAACACTCTTTCTGTATAAACTGCAAGTGGACATTTGGAGCACTTTGAGGTCTATCGTGTAAAAAGGAATATCTTCCCATAAAAACTACACAGAAGCATTCTGTGAAACTTCTTTCTGATCTGTGCATTCAACTAACGGAGTTGAACCTTACTTTTGATCAAGCAGTTTTGAAACACTCTATTTGTAGAATCTGCAAGTTGAAATTTTGAGAAAATTGAGGCCTATGGTGAAAAAAGAAATATCTTCCCATAAAAACAACATGGAAGCATTCTGTGAGACTTCATTCTGTTCTGTTCATTCATCTCACAATGTAGAACCTTCCTTTTGACTGAGCAGTTTTGAAACACTCGTTTTGTAGAATCTGCAAGTGGACATTTGGAGCGCTTTGAGGCCTATCGTAGAAAAAGGTACATTTTCAAATAAAAACTACACAGAAGCATTTTGTGAAACTACTTTCTGATCTCTGCATTCATGTCACTGAGTTGAACTGTTCTTTTGATTGAGCTGTTTTGTAGCAATCTTTTTGTAGAATCTGCAAGTGGATAATTGGAGAATATTGAGGCATACTTTGTAAAACGAAATCTCTTCCTCTTAAAAGTACACAGAAGCATTCTGTGAAACTACGTTCTGATTTGTGCATTCATCTAATGTAGTGGTACCTTTCTTATGATTGAGCAGTTTTGAAACACCCTTTTTGTAGAATCTGCAAGTGGACAATGGGAGATCTTTGAGGCCTATGGTGAAAAATGAACTATCTTCAAGTAAAAACCACACAGAATAGTTCTGTGAAATTTCTGTCTATTCTCTGCATTCATCTTACAGTGTTGAGCCTTTCTTTTGATTGGGTAGTTTTGAAACTCTCTTTCTGTATAAACTGCAAGTGGACATTTGGAGCGCTTTGAGGCCTACCATGGAAAAGGGAGTATCTTCAAATAAAAACTACACAGAAGCATTCTGTGAAACTTCTTTCTGATGTGTGCATTCAACTGACAGAGTTGAACCTTACTTTTGATTGAGCAGTCTTGAAACTCTCTATTTTTCGAATCTGCAAGTAGACATTTGGAGAACATTTTGGACTCTGGTGAGAAATGAAATATCTTCACATAAAAACTACACAGAAGCATTCTGTGAAACATCTTTCTTTTCTGTTCATTCATCTCATGAAGTAAAACCTTTCCTTTGATGGAGCAATTTTGAAACACTCTTTTTGTAGAATCTGCAAGTAGACATTAGGAGCACTTTGAGGCCTATCGCGGAAAACGGTTTATCTTCAAATAAAAACTACACAGAATCATTCTGTGAAACTACTTTCTGATTTGTGCTTTTATCTCAGTGAGTTGAACCTTTCTTTTGATAGAGCTCTTTTGAAACACTCTTTTTGTAGAATCTGCAAGGGGATATTTTGAGAATATTAAGGCATACGGTGTACAATGAAATATCTTCCTCTTAAAACAACACAGAAGCATTCTGTGAAACTACTTTCTGATGTGTGCATTCATCTAACAGAGTAGAACCTTTCTTTTGATTGAGAAGTTTTGAAACACTCTTTTTGTAGAATCTGCAAGGGGATATTTTGAAAATATTAAGGCATAAGGTGTAAAACGAAAAATCTTCCTCTTAAAACTACACAGAAGCATTCTGTGAAACTACTTTCTGATGTGTGCATTGATCTAACAGAACAGAACCTTTCTTTTCACTGGGCAGTTTTGAAACACTCTTTTTGTAGAATCTGCAAGTGGATATTTGGAGATCTTTGAGGCCAATGGCGAAAAAGGAAATATCTTTAAGTAAAAACTACACAGAATTCTTCTCTGAAATTTCATTGTATTCTCTGCATTCATCTCACAGTGTCGAACCTTTGTTTTGATTGGGTATTTTTGAAACACTCTTTCTGTATAAACTGCAAGTGGACATTTGGTGTGCTTTGAGGCATATCGTGGAAAAAGTAATATCTACAAATAAAAACAACACAGAAGCATTCTGTGAAACATCTTTCTGATACGTGCATTCAACTAACAGAGCTGAACCTTACTTTTGATTGAGCAGTTTTGAAACACTCTTTTTGTACAATCTGCAGTTGGACATTTGGAGAACTTTGAGGTGAATCGTGGAAAAAGATATATCTTCAAATAAAAACTACACAGACGCATTCCGTGAAACTACTTTCTGATCTTTGCATTCATCTCACTGAGTTGAAAATTTCTTTTGATTGAGCTCTTTTGAAACCCTCTTTTTGTAGAATCAGCAAGGGGATATTTGGAGAATATTGAGGCACACGGTGTAAAATGAAATATCTTCCCCTTAAAACTACACAGAAGTATTCTGTGAAACTACTTTCTGATCTGTGAATTCATCTAACAGAGTAGAACCTTTCCTTTGATTGAATAGTTTTGAAACACTCTTTTTGTAGAATCTGCAAGTGGTCATTTGGTGATCTTTGAGGCCAATGGTGAAAAACTAAATACTTTCAAGAAAAACTACACAGAATACTTTGGGGAAATTTCTTTCTATTCTCTGCATTCATCTCATAGTGTTGAACCTTTCATTAGATTGGGTAGTTATGAAACACTTTTCTGTATAAACTTCATGTGGACATTTGGAGTGCATTGAGGCCTATCGTGGAAAAAAAAATATCTTCAAATAAAAACTACAGAGAAGCATTCTTTGAAACTTCTTTCTGATCTGTGCATTTTACTACACAGTTGAACCTTACTTTTGATTGAGCAGTTTTGAAACATTCTTTTTGTAGAATCTGCAAGTGGACATTTGGAGAACTTTGAGGCCTATTGTGAAAGAAGAAATATCTTCCCATAAATACTACACAGAAGCATTCTCTGAAACTTCTTTCGGATCTGTGCATTCCACAAATAGAGTTTAACCTTAGTTTTGATTGAGCAGTGTTGAAACACTCTATTTGTGGAATCCGCAAGTTTACATTTGGAGAATTTTGAGGCCTATGGTGAAAAACGAAATATCTTCCCCTTAAAACTACACAGAAGCATTCTGTGAAACTACTTTCTTATCTGTGCATTCAACTAACAGAGTTGAACCTTACTTTTGATTAAGCAGTTTTGAAACACTCTTTTTGTAGAATCTGCAAGTGGACATTTGGAGATCTTTGAGGCCTATGGTGAAAAACGAAATATCTTCAATTGAAAACTACACAGAATACTTCTGTGAAATTTCCTTCTATTCTCTGCATTCATCTCACAGTGTTGAACATTTCCTTTGATTGGGTAGTTTTGAAACACTCTTTCTGTATAGACTGCCAGTTGACATATGGAGCGATTTGAGGCCTATCGTGGAAAAAGGAATATCTTCAAATGAAAACTACACAGAAGCATTCTGTAAAACTTCTTTCTTATCTGTGTATTCAGCTAACATAGTTGAATTTTACTTTTCATTGAACAGTTTTAGAACACTCTTTTTGAATAATCTGCAAGTGGACATTTGGAGAATATTGAGGCCTATTGTGAAAAACGAAATACTTTCCCCTAAAAACCACACGGAATAAATCTGTGAAACTTCTTTCTTATCTGTGCATTCAACTAACAGGGATGAACCTTACTTTTGATTGTGCACTTTTGAAAAACTCTATTTGTTGAGTCTTCAAGTGGAAATTTAGAGTACATTGAGGCCTACGGTGAAAAACGAAATACCTTCCCATAAAAACTACACAAAAGCATTCTGTGTAACTTCTTTCTATTCTGTTCACTCATCTCACAAAGTAGAACCTTTCCTATGACTGAGCAGTTTTGAAACACTCTTTTTGTAGAATCTACAAGTGGACATTTTGAGCGCTTTGAGGACTATAGCAGAAAAAGGAATATCTTCAAATAAAAGCTACACAGAAGCATTCTGTGAAACGACATTCTGATCTGTGCATTCATCTCACTGAGTTGAACCTTTCTTTTGATTGAGCTGTTTTGAAACACTCTTTTTTTAGAATCCACAAGGGGATATTTGGAGAATATTGAGGCATATAGTGTAAAACAAAATATCTTCCCCTTAAAACTACACAGAAGCATTCTGTGAAACTACTTTCTGATCTGTGCATTCATCTAACAAGTTAAAACATTTCTTTTGATTGAGCAGTTGTGAAACAGTCTTTTTGTAGAATCTGCAAGTGGACATTTGGAGATCTTTGAGGCCTATGGTGAAAAATGATATATCTTCATGTAAAAACTACACAGAATATTTCTGTGAAATTTCTTTCTATTCTCTGCATTAATCTCACAGTGTTGAACCTTTCTTTTGGTTGAGTAGTTTTGAAATCCTCTTTCTGTGTAAACTGCAAGTGGACATTTGGAGCGCTTTGAGGCCTATCGTGGAAAAAGGAATATCTTCAAAAAAAAACTTCACAGAAGCATTCTGTAAAACTTCTTTCTGATCTATGCATGAAACTAACAGAGTTGAACCTTACTTTTGACTTAGCAGTTTTGAAACACTCTGTAGAATCTGCAAGTGGACATTTTGAGAACATTGAGGCCTATGTTGAAAAAAGAAGTATCTTTTCATAAAAACTACACGGAAGCATTCTGTGAAACTGCTTTCTGATCTCTGCATTCAACTAACAGATTTTAACATAAGTTTTGATTGAGTAGTTTTGAAACACTCTTTTTGTGGTATCTGCAACTGGACATTTTGAGAACATTGAGGCCTATGGTGAAAAACGAAATATCTTAAAGGAAATACTACACAGAGTACATCTGTGAAATTTCTTTCAATTCTCTGCATTCATCTCACAGTGTTGAACCTTTCTTTTGATAGAGTAGTTTTGAAACACTCTTTCTGTATAAACTGCAAGTGGACATTTGGAGCGCTTTGAAGCCTATCGTGGAAAAAGGAATATCTTCAAATAAAAACTACACAGAAGCATTCTGTGAAACTTCTTTCTGAACTGTGCATGCAACTAACAGAGTTGAACCTTACTTTTGATTGAGCAGTTTTGAAACACACTTTTTATAGAATCTGCAAGTGGATATTTGGAGAACATTGAGGCCTACGGTGAAAAACGAAATATCTTCCCATAAAAAATACACAAAAGCATTCTGTGAAACTTCTTTCTGATCTGTGCATTCAACTAACAGAGTTCAACCTTACTTTTGATAGAGCAGTTTTGAAACACTCTATTTGTATAATCTGCAAGTGGACATTTGGAGAACATGGAGGCCTACGGTGAAAAACCAAATATCTTCCCATAAAAACTACACAGAAGCATTCTGTTAAACTGCTTTCTATTCTGTTCATTCATCTCACAAACTAGAAGCTTTCTTTTGACTGAGCAGATTTGAAAAGCTCTTTTTGTGGATTCTGCAATTGGAAATTTGGTGGGCTTTGAGGGCTACCATGCAAAAAGCTATATCTTCAAATAAAAACTACACAGAAGTATTCTGTGAAACTCCATTTTGATCTGTGCATTCATCACACGGAGTTGAACATTTCTTTTGATTGAGTTGTCTTAAGGCACACTTTTTGTAGAATCTGCAAGGGGATATTTGGACTATATTGAGGCATATGGTCCAAAACGAAATATCTTACCCTTAAAACTAGAAAGAAGCATTCTGTGTAACTACTTTCTGATCTGTGCATTCATCTCACTGAGTTGAAAGTTTCTTTTCATTGAACGGTTTTGAAACACTCTTTTTGTAGAATCTGCAAGTGGATATTCAAAGAATCTTGAGGCATATGGTGTAAAACAAAATATCTTCCCCTTAAAACTACACAGAAGCTTTCTGTGAAGCTACTTTCTGATCTGTGCATTCATCAAACAGAGTAGAACCTTTCTTTTGATTGAGCAGTTTTGAAACACTCTTTTTGAAGAATCTGCAAGTGGACATTTGGACATCTTTTAGGGCTATGGTGACAAACGAAATATCTTCATGTAAAAACTACTCAGAATACTTCTGTAAAATTCCTTTCTATTATCTGCATTCATCTAACAGTGTTTAAGCTTTCTTTTGATTGGGTAGCTTTGAAACACAATTTCTGTATAAACTGCAAGTGGACATTTGGAACACTATGAGACCTATCATGGAAAAAGTAATATCATCCTCTAAAAACTACACAGAAGCATTCTGTGAAACTTCTTTCTGATCTGTACATGCAAAAAACAGATTTGAACCTTACTTTTAATTGAGCCGTTTTGACACTCTTTTTGTGCAATCTGCAAGTGGACATTTTGAGAACATTGAGGCCTACGGTGAAAAAAGAAATATGTTCCCATCAAAACTACACGGAAGTATTTTGTGAAACTTCTTTCTGATCTGTGCATTCAACTAACAGAGTTAAACCTTAGTTTTGATTGAGCAGTTTTGAAACACTCTATTTGTAGAATCTGCATGTGGATATTTTGAGAACATTGAGGCCTACGGTGAAAAACGGTATATCTTTCCCTAAAAACTACATGGAAGCATTCTGTGAAACTTCTTTCTCATCTCTGCATTCAACTAGCAGAGGTGAACCTTACTTTTGATCGAGCAGTTGTGAAACATTCTATTTGTAGAATCTGCAAGTGGACATTTGGAGAACATTGAGGCCTACTGTGAAAAACGAAATATTTTCCCAAAAAAACTACACAGATGCATTCTGTGAAACTTCATTCTGATCTTTGTATTCAACTAATAGAGTTGAACCTTACTTTTGATGGAGCAGTTTTGAAACACCCTATTTGTAGATTCTTCAAGTGGACTTTTGGAGCGCTTTTAGACCTCTCGTGGAAAAAGATATATCTTAAAATAAAAACTACACAGAAGCATTCTGTGAAACTACTTCCTGATCTGTGCATTCATCTCACTGAGTTGAACCTTGCTGTTGATTGCACAGTTTAGAAAAACTCTATTTGTAGATTCTGCAAGTGGACATTTGGAGCGTTTTGTGGTTTATTGCTGAAAAAGATATATCGTCAAATTAAAACTACACAGAAGCATTCTGTGAAACTTCTTTCAGATCTGTGCATTCAACTAACAGAGTTGAACCTTACCTTTGATGAGCAGTATGGAAACACACTTTTGGAGAATCTACAAGTGGACATTTGGAGAACATTGAGGCCTATGGTGAAAAAAGAAATATCTTCCCCTAAAAACTTCACGGAAGCATTCTGTGAAACTTATTTGTGATCTGTGCATACAACTAACAGAGTCGAGTCTTACTTTTGATTGAGCAGTTTTGAAACAGTCTATTTGTAGTATCTGAACGTGGACATTTGGAGAAAATTGAGGCCTTTGGTGAAAAACAAAATATCTTCCCTTAAAACTACAGAGAAGCATTCTTTGAAACAACTTTCTATTCTGTTCATTCATCTCAGAAAGTAGAACCTTTCTTTTGACTGAGCAGTTTTGAAACACTCTTTTTGTAGAATCTGCAAGTGGACATTTTGAGTGCTTTGAGGCCTATCTTGGAAAAAGTTATATCTTCAAATAAAAATTAAACAGAAGCATTCTGTGAAACTACTTTCTGATCGGTACATTCATCTCACTGAGTTGAACCTTTATTTTGATTTAGCTGTTTTGAAACCCTCTTTTTTTGAATCAGCAAGGGGATATTTGGAGAAAATTGAGGCACAAGGTGTAAAACCAAATATCTTCCCCTTAAAACTTCACAGAAGCATTCTGTGAAACCACTTTCTGATCTGTACATTCCTCTAACAGATTAGAACATTTCCGTTGATTGAGCAGTTTTGAAACACTCTTTTTGTAGAATCTGCAAGTGGACATCTGGAGATCTTTGAGGCCTCTGGAGGAAAACGAAATATCTTCAAGTAAATACTACACAGAATACATCTGTGAAATTTCTTTGTATTCTCAGCATTCATCTCACAGTGTTGAACCTTTCTTTTGATTGGGTGGTTTTGAAACACTCTTTCTGTAAAAACTGCAAGTGGACATTTGGAGCGCATTGAAGCCTAACGTGCAAAAAGGAATATCCTTGAAAAAAAATTACACAGATGCATTCTGTGAAACTCCTTTCTGATCTGTGCATTCAACTAACAGAGTTGAACCTCACTTTTGATTGATCAGTTTTGAAACACTCTTTTTCTAGAATCTGCAAGTGGACATTTGGAGAACATTGAGGGTTACAGTGAAAAAAGAAATGTCCTCCAATAAAAACTACATGGAAGCATTCTGTGAAACTACTTTCTATTCTGTTCATTCATCTCACAAAGTAGAAACTTCCTTTTGACTGAGCATATTTGAAACACTCTTTTTGTAGAATCTGCAACTGGACATTTGGAGCTCTTTTAGGCCTATCGTGGAAAAAGGTATATCTTCAAATGAAAATTACTCAGAAGCATTCTCTGAAACTTCTTTCCGATCTGTGCATAGAACTAACAGAGTTTAACCTTATTTTTGATTGAGCAGTTTTGAAACACTATTTTTGTAGAATCTGCAAGTGGACATTTGGAGAACATTGAGGCCTACGTTGAAAAACGAAATATCTTCCCCTAAAAATTTCACGGAAGCTTTCTGGGAAACTTCTTTCTGATATGTGCATTCAACTAAAAGAGTTGAACTTTACTTTTGATTGAGCAGTTTTGAAACACTCTATTTGTAGATTCTGCAAGTGGACATTTGGAGCGCTTTGAGGCCTCTCATGGAAAAAGGTTTATCTTCGGATAAAAGCTACACAGAGGCATTTGGTGAAACTACTTTCTGATCTGTGCATTCATCTCACTGAGTTGAATCTTGCTTTTGATTGAGCAGTTTTGAAACACTCTATTTGTACATTCTGCAAGTGGACATTTGGATCGCTTTGAGGCCTATCGCAGAAAAAAGGTATATGTTCAAATAAAAACTACACAGAAGCATTCTGTGAAACTTCTTCCTGATCTGTGCATTCAACTAAGAGAGTTGAACCTTACTTTTGATTGAGCAGTTTTGAAACACTCTTTTTGTACATTCTGCAAGTGGACATTTGGAGAATATTGAGGCCTACGGTGAAAAAAGAAAAATCTTACCATAAAAACTACACGGAAGCATTCTGTGAAACTTCTTTCTGATCTGTATATTCAACTAACAGAGTTGAACCTTACTTTTGACTGGCCAGTTTTGAAACAGTCTATTTTTAGATTCTGCATGTGGACATTTGGGGAACATTCAGGCCTACTGTGAAAAACGATATATCTTTCCCTAAAAACTACACGGAAGCATTCTGTGAAACTTCTTTCTGATCTGTGTGTTCAACTAGCAGAATTCAACCTTATTTTTGATTGAGCAGTTTTGAAACACTCTGTTTGTAGAATCTGCTCGTGGACATTTGGAGAACATAGAGGCCTACTGTGGAAAACGAAATATCTTCCCATAAAAACTACACAGAAGCATTCTGTGAAACTTCTTTCTGATCTGTGTATTGAACTAACAGAGTTGAACCTTACTTTTGACTTAGCAGCTTAGAAACACTCTATTTTTAGGATTGCAAGTGGACATTTGGAATGCTTTGAGGCCTCTCATGAAAAAAGATATATTTTCAAATAAAAACTACACAGAAGCATTCTGTGAAACTACTTTCCGATATGTGCATTCATCTCACTGAGTTGAACCTTACTTTCGATTCAGTAGTTTTGAAACACTCTATTTGTAGATTCTGTAGGCAGACATTTGGAGCGTTTTGGGGCATATCGTGGAAAAAGATATATCTTCAAATAAGAACTACACAGAAGCATTCTGTGAAACTTCTTTCTGATCTGTGCATTCAACTAACAGAGTTCAACCTTACTTTTGATTGAGCAGTTTTGAAACACTCTTTTTGTAGAATCTGCAAGTGGATATTTGGAGAACATAGAGGCCTTCAGTGAAAAACGAAATATCTTCACATAGAAACTACACAGAAGCATTCTGGGAAACCTCTTTCTATTCTGTTCATTCATCTCACAAAGTAAAACCTTTCTTTTGACTGAGCAGTTTTGAAACACTCTTTTTGTAGAATCTGCAAGTGGACATTTGGAGCACTTTGAGGCCTATCGTGGAAAAAGGTATATCTTGAAAGAGAAACTACACAGAAGCATTCTGTGAAAATGCTTTCTGATCGGTGCATTCATCTCACTGAGTTGAAACTTTCTCTTTTTTTTATTATACTTTGGGTTTTAGGGTACATGTGCACAATGTGCAGGTTTGTTACATATGTATCGATGTGCCATGTTGATTTCCTGCACCCATTAACTCGTCATTTAGCATTAGGTATATCTCCTAATGCTCTACTTCCCCCCTCCCCCAACCCCACAACATTCCCCATAGTGTGATGGTCCCCTCCCTGTGTCCATGATTTCTCATTGTTCAATTCCAACCTATGAGTGAGAACATGCAGTGTTTGGATTTTAGTCCTTGTGATAGTTTACTGAGAATGATGTCTTCCAGTTTCATCCATGTCCCTACAAAGGACACGAACTCATCATTTTTTATGGCTGCATAGTATTCCATGGTGTATATGTGCCACATTTTCTTAATCCAGGCTATCATTGTTGGACATTTGGGTTGGTTCCAAGTCTTTGCTATTGTGAATAGTGCCACAATAAACATACATGTGCATGTGTCTTTATAGCAGCATGATTTATAGTCCTTTGGGTATATACCCAGTAATGCGATGGCTGTGTCAAATGGTAAATCTAGTTCTAGATCCCTGAGGAATTGCCACAATGACTTCCAAAATGATTGAACTAGTTTACAGTCCCAACAACAGAGTAAAAGTTTCCTAATTCTCCACATCCTCTCCAGCACCTGTTGTTTCCTGATTTTTTAATGATGGCCATTCTAACTGGTGTGAGATGGTATCTCACTGTGGTTTTGATTTGCATTTCTCTGATGGCCAGTGATGATGAGCATTTCTTCATGTGTTTTTTTGCTGCATAAATGTCTTCTTTTCAGAAGTGTCTGCTCATGTCCTTTGCCCACTTTTTGATGGGGTTGTTTGAATTTTCTTGTAAATTTGTTTGAGTTCATTGTAGATTCTGGATATTAGCCCTTTGTCAGATGAGTAGGTTGCAAAAACTTTCTGCCATTCTGTAGGTTGCCTGTTCACTCTGATGGTAGTTTCTTTTGCTGTGCAGAAGCTCTTTAGTTTAGTTAGATCCCATTTGTCAATTTTGGCTTTCGTTGCCATTGCTTTTGGTGTTTTAGACATGAAGTCCTTGCACACGCTTATGTCCTGAATGGCATTGCCTAGGTTTTCTGGCAGGATTTTCATGGTATTAGGTCTAAAATGTAAGTCTTTAATCCATCTTGAAATAAATTTTGTATAAGGTGTAAGGAAGTGATCCACTTTCAGCTTTCTACATGTGGCTAGCCAGTTTTCCCAGCACCATTTATTAAATAGGGAATCTACAACTATCTGATCTTTGACAAACCTGAAGCTTTCTTTTGATTGAACTGTTTTGAAACCCTCTTTTTGTAGAATCTGCAAGGGGATATTTGGAGAATATTGAGGCATACGGTGTAACATGAAATATCTTCCCCATAAAACTACACAGAAGCATTCTGTGAAACTATTTTCTGATCTGTGCATTCATCTGACAGAGTAGAACCTTTCTTTTGATTAAGCAGTTTGAAACACTCTTTTTGTAGAATCTGCAAGTGGACATTTTGAGAACATTGAGGCCTAAGGTGAAAAAAGAAATATCGTCTCACGAAAACAACATGAAAGCATTCTGTGAAACTTCTATCTGATCTGTGCATTCAACTAGCAGAGTTCAACCTTACTTTTGATTGAGCAGTTTTGAAACACTCTATTTGTAGATTCTGCAACTGGACATTTGGAGCACTTTGAGGTCTCTCGTGGAAAAATATATAACTTCTAATAAAAACTACACAGAAGCATTCTGTGAAACTACATTCTGATCTGTGCATTCAACTAAGAAACTTGATTCTTACTTTTGATTGAGCAGTTTTGGAACACTGTATTTGTAGAATCTGCAAATGGACACTTGGAGAACCTTGAGGCCTACTGTGAAAAACGAAATATCTTCCCATAAAAACTACACAGAATCATTCTGTGAAACGTCTTTCAGATCTGTGTATTCAACTAACAGAGTTGAATCTTACTTTTGATTGACCAGTTTTGAAACACTCTTTTTCTAGAATCGACAAGTGGACATTTGGAGAACATTGAGGCCTACAGTGAAAAAAGAAATATCCTCCCATAAAAACTATATGGAAGCATTCTGTGAAACTACTTTCTATTCTGTTCATTCATCTCACAAAGTAGAAACTTCCTTTTGACTGAGCATATTTGAAACACTCTTTTTGTAGAATCTGCAACTGGATATTTGGAGCGCTTTTAGGCCTATCGTGGAAAAGGGTATATCTTCAAATAAAAACTACTCAGAAGCATTCTCTGAAACTTCTTTCTGATCTGTGCATTCAACTAACAGAGTTTAACCTTATTTTTGATTGAGCAGTTTTGAAACACTCTTTTTGTAGAATTTGCAGGTGGACATTTGGAGAACATTGAGGCCTACGTTGAAAAACGAAATATCTTCACCTAAAAACTCCACGGAAGCTTTCTGTAAAACTTCTTTCTGATCTGTGCACTCAACTAAAATAGTTGAACTTTACTTTAGATCGAGCAGTTTTGAAACACTGTATTTGTAGATTCTTCAAGTGGACATTTGGAGCGCTTTGAGGCCTCTCATGGAAAAAGGTTTATCTTTGGATAAAAGCTACACAGAGGCATTTGGTGAAACTACTTTCTGATCTGTGCATTCATCTCACTGAGTTGAATCTTGCTTTTGATTGAGCAGTTTTGAAACACTCTATTTGTACATTCTGAAAGTGGACATTTTGATTGCTTTGAGGCCTATCGCAGAAAAAGGAATATCTTCAAATAAAAACTACACAGAAGCATTCTGTGAAACTTCTTTCTTATCTGTGCATTCAACTAATAGAGTTGAACATTACTTTTGATTAAGCAGTTTTGAAACACTCTTTTTGTAGAATCTGCAAGTGGACATTTAGAGAACATTGAGGCCTACGGTGAAAAAAGAAATATCTTACCATAAAAACTACACGGAAGCATTCTGTGAAACTTCTTTCTGATCTGTGCATTCAACTAACAGAGTTTAACCTTAGTTTTGATTGAGCAGTTTTGAAACAGTCTATTTGTAGAATCTTCAAGTGGTAATTTGCAGAACATTGAGGCCAATGGTGAAAAACGATATATCTTTCGCTAAAAACTACACAGAAGCATTCTGTGAAACTTCTTTCTGACCTGTATATTCAACTAGTAGAGTTGAACCTTACTTTTGATTGAGCAGTTTTGAAACAGTCTCTTTGTAGATTCTGTATGTGGACATTAGGGGAACATTCAGGCCTACAGTGAAAAATTATATATCTTTCCTTAAAAACTACATAGAAGCATTCTGTGAAAGTTCTTTCTGATCTGTGCCTTCAACTAACAGAGTTGAAACTTACTTTTGATTGAGCAGTTCTGAAACACTCTTTTTGTAGAATCTGCAAATGGAGATTTGGAGAACATTGAGGCCTACGGTGAAAAAAGAAATATCTTCCCATGAAAACTACACGGAAGCAATTCTGTGAAACTTGTTTCTGATCTGTGCATTCAACTAACGGAGTTTAACCTTAGTTTTCATTGAGCAGTTTTGGAACAGTCTATTTGTAGAATCTGCAAGTGGACATTTGGAGAACATTGAGTCCTACGGTGAAAAACGATATATTTTTCCCTAAAAACTACACAGAAGCATTCTGTGAAACCTCTTTCTGATCTGTGCATTCAACTAAAAGAGTTCAACCTTATTTTTGATTGAGCAGTTTTGAAACACTCTTTTTGTAGAATCTGCAAGTGGACATTTGGAGAACATTGAGGCCTTCGGTGAAAAATGCAATATCTTCACATAAAAACTACACAGAAGCATTCTGGGAAACTTCTTTCTATTCTGTTCATTCATCTCACAATGCAGAACCTTTCTTTTGACTGAGGAGTTTTGAAACACTCTTTTTGTAGAATCTGCAAGGGGACATTTGGAGCACTTTGAGGCCTATCGTGGAAAAAGGTATATCTTCAAATAAAAACTACACTGAAGCATTCTGTGAAACTTCTTTTTGATCTGTGCATTCAACTAACAGAGTTTAACCTTAGTTTTGATTGAGCAGTTTTGAAACAGTCTATTTGAAGAATCTGCAAGTGGACATTTGGAGAACATTGAGGCCTACGGTGAAAAAAGAAAAATCTTACCATAAAAACTACACGGAAGCATTCTGTGAAACTTCTATCTGATCTGTGCATTCAACTAACAGAGTTTAACCTTAGTTTTGATTGAGCAGTTTTGAAACAGTCTATTTGAAGAATCTGCAATTGGTCATTTGCAGAACATTGAGGCCTACGGTGAAAAACGATACATCTTTCCCTAAAAACTACATGGAAGCATTCTGTGAAACTTCTTTCTCATCTGTGCATTTAACTAACAGTGTTGAACATTACTTTTGATGGAGCAGTTTTGAAACACTCTATTTGTAGAATCTACAAGTGGACATTTCGAGAAACTTGAGTCCTATGGTGAAAAACGTTATAACTTTCCGTATAAACTACACGGAAGCATGCTGTGAAACCCCTTTCTCGTCTGTGCATTGAACTAGCAGAGTTCAACCTTACTTTTGATTGAGCAATTTTGAAACAGTCTATTTGTAGAATCTGCAAGTGGACATTTGGAGAACATTGAGGCCTACGGTGAAAAACGAAATATCTTCCCGTAAAAACTACACGGAAGAATTCTGTGAAATTTCATTCTCATCTGTGCACTCAACTAACAGAGTTGAACCTAACATTTGATTGAGGAGTTTTGAAACACTCTATTTGTAGTATCTGCTCGTGGACATTTGTAGAATATTGAGGCCTTCAGTGAAAAACCAAATATCTTCCCATAAAAAGTACACAGAAGAATTCTGTGAACTTCTTTCTGTTCTGTTCACTCATCTCACAAAGTAGAATCTTTGTTTTGAATAAGCAGTTTTGAAACACTCTTTGTAGAATCTGCAAGTGGACATTTGGGAGCTTTGAGGCCTATAGTGGAAAAAGGTATATTTTCAAATAAAAAAACTACACAGAATTATTCTGTGAAACTACTTTCTGATCGGTGTATTCATCTCACTGATTTGAACCTTTATTTTGATTGAGCTGTTTTGAAACCCTCTCTTTTTACAATCTGCATGGGGATATTTGGAGAATATTGAGGCATACGGTGTAAAAAGCAATATCTTCCTTTTAAAACTACACAGACAAGTTCTGTGAAACAACTTTCTGATCTGTGCATTCATCTAACAGAGTAGCACCTTTCTTTTCAATGAGCAGTTTTGAAACACTTTTTTTGTAGAATCTGCAAGTGGATATCTGCAGATCTTTGAGGCCTAAGGAGGAAAACGAAACATCTTCAACTAAAAACTACACAGCATACTTCCGTGAAATTTCTTTGTATTCTCTGTGTTCATCAAACTGTGTTGAACCTTTCTTTTGATTGGGTAGTTTTGAAACACTCTGCATAAACTGCAAGTGGACATTTGGAGCGCTTTGAGGCCTATCGTGGAAAAAGGAATATCTTCAAATAAAAACTACACAGAAGCATTCTGTGAAACTCCTTTCTGATCTGTGCATTCAACTAACAGAGTTGTACCTTACTTTTGATTGAGCAGTTTTGAAACACCCTTTTTGTAGGATCTACAAGTGGACATTTGGAGAACATTGAGGCCTATGGGGAATAAAGAAATATCTTCCCATAAAAACTACACAGAAGCATTCTGTGAAACTACCTTCTGATCTGTGCATTCCTCTAACTGACTTGAACCTTGCTTTGGATTGAGCACTTTTGAAACACGCTATTTGTAGATTCTGCAAGTGGACATTTGGAGCGCTATGAGGCCTATCATGGAAAAAGATATCTTGACATAAAAACTACACAGAAGCATTCTGTGAAACTTCTTTCTGATCTGTGCATTCAACTAAGAGTGTTTAACCTTACCTTTGATTGAGCAGTATTGAAACTCTCCTTTTGTAGAATGTGTAAATGGACATTTGGAGAACATTGAGGCCTACAGTGAAAAAGGAAATATCTTCCCATAAAAACTACATGGAAGCATTCTGTGAAACTTCTTTCTGATCTGTGCATTCAACTAACAGAGTTGAACCTTACTTTTCATTCAGCAGTTTTGAAAAACTCCTTTTGTAGAATCTGCAAGGGAACATTTGAAGAATATTGAGGCCTACGGTGAAAAAAGAAATAACTTCCCATAAAAAGTACATGGAAGCATTCTGTGAAACTACTTTCTGATCTGTGCATTCAATTAACAGAGTTTAACCTTAGTTTTGATTGAGCAGTTTTGAAACAGACTATTTGTAGAATCTGCATGTGGACATTTGGAGAACATTGAGGCCTAGGGTGAAAAACGATATATCTTTCCCTAAAAACTACATGCAAGCATTCTGTGAAACTTCTTTCTTATCTGTGCATTCAACTAGCAGACTTGAACCTTACTTTTGATTGAGCAGTTTTGAATCACTCCATTTGTAGAATCTACAAGGGGACATTTCGAGAACCTTGAGGCCTACTGTGAAAAACGAAATATCTTCACATAAAAACTACACAGAAGCATTCTGTGAAACTTCTTTCTGATCTGTGTATTCAACTAACAGAGTTCAACTTTACTTTTGATTGAGTAGTTTTGAAACATTCTATTTGTAGATTCTGCATGTGGACATTTGGAGCGCATTGAGGCCTATCATGGAAAAAGATATATCTTCAAATAAAAACAACACAGAAGCATTCTGTGAAACTGGTTTCTGCTCTGTGCATTCATCTCACTGAGTTGAACCTTGCTTTTGATTGAGCAGTTTTGAAACACTCTATTTGTAGATTCTGCAAGTGGATATTTGGAGCGCTTTGAGGCCTATCGTGGACAAAGGAATATCTTCAAATTAAAACTACACAGAAGCATTCTGTGAAACTTCTTTCTGATCTGTGCATTCAACTAACAGAGTTTAAACTCAGTTTTGATGGCGCAGCTTTGAAACACTCTTTTTGTTGAGTATGCAAGTGGACATTTGGAGAACATTGAGGACTACGGTGAAAAAAGAAATTTCTTTGCTAACAAACTACATGGAATCATTCTGTGAAACACCTTTCTGATCTGTGCATTCAACTAAAAGAGTTTAACTTTAATTTTCATTGAGCAGTTTTGAAACACTCTATTTGTAGAATCTGCAAGTGGACATTTGGAGAACACTGAGGCCTACGGTGAAAAACGGAATATCTTCCCCTAAAAATTTCATGGAAGCATTCTGTGAAACTTCTTTCTTATCTGTGCATTCAACTAACAGAGTGGAACCTTACTTTTCATTGAACGGTTTTGAAAAACTCTATTTGTAGTACCTGCAAGTGGACATTTGGAGAACACTGAGGTCTTTGGTGAAAAACGAAATATTTTCTCATAAAAACTACACAGAATCATTCTGTGAAACTTCTTACTGTTTTGTTCATTCATCTCACAAAGTAGAACCTTTCTTTTGAATGAGCAGTTTTGAAACACTCTTTTTGGAGGATCTGCAAGTGGACATTTGGAGAGCTTTGAGGCCTATCGTGGAAAAACGTGTATCTTCAAATAAAAACTACACAGAAGCATTCTGTGAAGCTACTTTCTGATCTGTGCATTCATCTCATTGAGTTGAACCTTTCTTTTGATTGAGCTCTTTTGAAACCCTCTTTTTCTACAATCTATAAGGGAATATTTGGAGTATATTGTGATATACAGTGTAAAAAGAAATATCTTCCCTTTAAAACTACACAGAAGCATTCTGTGAAACAACTTTCTGATCTGTGCATTCATCTAACAGCGTAGCACCTTTCTTTTGATTGAGCAGATTTGAAACACTTTTTTTGTAGAATCTGCAAGTGGACATCTGGAGATCTTTGAGGCCTATGGAGGAAAACGAAATATCTTCAAGTAAAAACTACACAGAATACTTCTGTGAAATTTCTTTATATTCTCTGCATTCATCTAGCAGTGTTGAACCTTTGATTTGATTGGGAAGTTTTGAAACACTTTTTCTGTATAAACTGCAATTGGATATTAGGAGCACTTTGAGGCATATCATGGAAAAAGGAATATCTTCAAATAAAAACTACACGGAAGCCTTCTGTGAAACTTCTTTCTGATCTGTGCATTCAACTAACAGAGTTGAACCTTACTTTTGATTGTGCAGATTTGAAACACCCTATTTGTAGATTCTGCAAGTGGACCTTTTGTATGCTTTGAGGCCTATCGTGTAAATAGGTATATCTTCAAATAAAAACTACACAGAAGCATTCCGTGAAACTTCTTTCTGATCTGTGCATTCAACTAACAGAGTTGAACCTTACTTTTGATTGTGCAGTTTTGAAACACTCTTTTTGTAGTATCTGCAAGTGGACATTTGGAGAACATTGAGGACTACGTTGAAAAAAGAGATAAC
This sequence comes from Symphalangus syndactylus, assembly GCF_028878055.3. Taxonomy (NCBI): domain Eukaryota; kingdom Metazoa; phylum Chordata; class Mammalia; order Primates; family Hylobatidae; genus Symphalangus; species Symphalangus syndactylus. Next base: position 52,117,427 of record NC_072440.2, read on the forward strand.
TTCCCTTAAAAACTACACAGAACCATTCTGTGAAACTTCTTTCATATCCCTGCATTCAAGTAACAGAGTTTAACCTTCATATTGATTGAGCCATTTTGAAACACTCTATTTGTAGAATCTGCACGTGGACATTTGGAGAACATTGAGGCCTACTGTGAAAATCGAAATATCTTCCCATAAAAAATACACAGAATCATTCTGTGAAACTTCTTTCTGATTTGTGTATTCAAATAACAGAGTTGAACCTTACTTTTGATTGAGCAGTTTTGAAACCCTCTATTTCTGGATTCTACAAGTGGACATTTGGAGCGCATTGAGGACTATCGTGGGAAAGGATATATCTTTACATAAAAACTACATTGAAGCATTCTGGGAAACTACTTTCCACTCTGCACATTCATCTCACTGAGTTGAACCTTGCTTTTGATTGAGCAGTTTTGAAACACTCAATTTGTAGATTCTGCAAGTGGACATTTGGATTGCTTTGAGGTCTAACGTGGAAAAAGATATATCTTCAAATAAAAACTACAAAGAAGCATTCTGTGATACTTCTTTCTGATCTGTATATTCATCTAACAGATTTGAACCTTACCTTTGATTGAGCAGTATTGAAACACTCTTTTTGTAGAATCTGCAATTCGACATTTGTAGAACATTGAGGCCTGTGTTGAAAAAAGAAGTATATTCCCATAAAAACTACATGGAAGCATTCTGTGAAACTTCTTTCTGATCTGTGCATTCAACTAACAGTGTTCAACCTCATTTTTGATTGAGCAGTTTTGAAACACTCTTTTTGTAGAATCTGCTAGTGGACATTTGGAGAACATTGAGGCCAACGGTGAAAAAAGAAATATCTTTCCATAAAAACTACACGGAAGCATTCTGTGAAAGTTCTTTCTGATCTGTGCATTCAACTAACAGAGTTTAACCTTAGTTTTGATTGAGCAGTTTTGAAACAGTCTATTTGTAGGAACTGCAAGTGGACATTTGGAGAACATTGAGGCCTACGGTGAAAAATGATATACCTTTCCCTAAAAACTACACGGAAGCATTCTGTGAAACTTCTTTCTGATTTGTGTATTCAAATAACAGAGTTGAACCTTACTTTTGATTGAGCAGTTTTGAAACCCTCTATTTCTGGATTCTACAAGTGGACATTTGGAGCGCATTGAGGACTATCGTGGGAAAGGATATATCTTTACATAAAAACTACATTGAAGCATTCTGGGAAACTACTTTCCACTCTGCACATTCATCTCACTGAGTTGAACCTTGCTTTTGATTGAGCAGTTTTGAAACACTCAATTTGTAGATTCTGCAAGTGGACATTTGGATTGCTTTGAGGTCTAACGTGGAAAAAGATATATCTTCAAATAAAAACTACAAAGAAGCATTCTGTGATACTTCTTTCTGATCTGTATATTCATCTAACAGATTTGAACCTTACCTTTGATTGAGCAGTATTGAAACACTCTTTTTGTAGAATCTGCAATTCGACATTTGTAGAACATTGAGGCCTGTGTTGAAAAAAGAAGTATATTCCCATAAAAACTACATGGAAGCATTCTGTGAAACTTCTTTCTGATCTGTGCATTCAACTAACAGTGTTCAACCTCATTTTTGATTGAGCAGTTTTGAAACACTCTTTTTGTAGAATCTGCTAGTGGACATTTGGAGAACATTGAGGCCAACGGTGAAAAAAGAAATATCTTTCCATAAAAACTACACGGAAGCATTCTGTGAAAGTTCTTTCTGATCTGTGCATTCAACTAACAGAGTTTAACCTTAGTTTTGATTGAGCAGTTTTGAAACAGTCTATTTGTAGGAACTGCAAGTGGACATTTGGAGAACATTGAGGCCTACGGTGAAAAATGATATACCTTTCCCTAAAAACTACACGGAAGCATTCTGTGAAACTTCTTTCTGATCTGTGCATTCAACTGGCAGAGTTCAACCTTACTTTTGATTGAGCAGTTTTGAAACACTCTATTTGTAGATTCTGGATGTGGACATTTGTAGTACTATAAGGTCTCTCGTGGATAAAGATATATCTTAAAACAAAAACTACACAGAAGCATTCTGTGAAACTAATTTCTGATCTGTGCATTCATCTCACTGAGTTGAACCTTGCTTTTGATTGAGCAGTTTTGAAACACTCTATTTGTAGATTCTGCAAGCGGACATTTGGAGCGCATTGAGGCCTATCGCCGAAAAAGATATTTCTTCAAATAAAAACTACACAGAAACATTCTGTGAAACTTCTTGCTGATCTGTGCATTCAACTGGAAGAGTTCAACCTTACTTTTGATTTAGCAGTTTTGAAGCAGTCTATTTCTAGAATCTGCAAGTGGACATTAGGAGATCATTGAGGCCTGTGGTGAAAATAGAAATATTTTCCCATAAAAAATACACGGAAGCATTCCGTGAAACATCTTTCTGATCTGTGCATTCAATTAACAGAGTTGAACCTTTCTTTTGATTGAACAGTTTTCAAGCAGTCTTTTTGTAGTATCTGCACGTGGACATTTGGAGAACATTGAGGCCTTCGGAGAAAAATGAAATGTCTTCGCATAAAAACTACACAGAAGCATTCTGTGAAACTAATTTCTATTCTGTTCATTCATCTCACAAAGCAGTACCTTTCTTTGGACTGAGCAGTTTTGAAACACTCTTTTTGTAGAATCTGCAAGTGGACATTTTGAGCGCTTTTAGGCCTATCGTGGAAAAAGGTATAGCCTCAAATAAAAATTACACAGAAGCATTCTGTGAAACTACTTTCTGATCAGTACATTCATCTCACTGAGTTGAACCTTTCTTTTCATTGAGCTATTTTGAAACCCCGTATTTGTAGTATTTGCAAGGAAATATTTGGAGCATATTGAGGCATACGGTGGAAAACGGAATATCTTCCCCTTAAAACTACACAGAAGCATTGTGTGAAACTACTTTCTGATCAGTGCATTCATCTAACAGAGTAGAACCTTTCTTTTGATTGAGCAGTTTTGAAACACTCTTTTTGTAGAATCTGCAAGTGGACATCTGGATATCTTTGAGGCCTATGGAGGAAAATGAAATATCTTCAAGTAAAAACTACACAGAATATATCTGTGAAATTTCTTTCTATTCTCTGCATTCATCTCACAGTGTTGAACCTCTCTTTTGATTGGGTGGTTTTGAAACACTCTTTCTATATTAACTGCAAGTGTACATTTGTAGCGCTTTGAAGAATATCGTGGAAAAAGGAATATCTTCGAATAAAAATTACACAGAAGCATTCTGTGAAACTTCTTTCTGATCTGTGCATTCAACTAACAGAGTTGAACATTACTTTTGATTGAGCAGTTTTGAAACACTCTTATTGTAGAATCTGCAAGTGGACATTTGGGGAACATTGAGGCCTATGGTGAAAAAAGAAATATCTTCCCCTAAAAACTACACAGAAGCACTCTGTGAAACTTCTTTCTAATCTGTGCATTCAACTAACAGACTTGAACCATACTTTTGATTGAGAAGTTTTGAAACACCCTATTTGTAGTATCTGCATGTGGACATTTGGAGAACATTGAGGCCTACTGTGAAAAACGAAATATCTTCCCACAAAAACTACACAGAAACATTCTGTGAAACTTCATTCTGATCTGTGTATTCAACTAACAGAGTTGAACCTTACTTTTGATTGAGCAGTTTAGAAACACTCTATTTGTAGATTCTGCAAGTGCACATTTGGAGCGCTTTTAGGCCTATCATGGAAAAAGATATATCTTCAAATATAAACTAAACAGAAGCATTCTGTGAAACCAATTTCCACTCTGTACATTCGTCTCACTGAGTTGAACCTTGCTTTTGATTGAGCAGATTTGAAACACTCTATTTGTAGTATCTGCAAGTGGAAATTTGAGAACATTGAGGCCTACGGTGAAAAACGAAATATCTTCCCATAAAAACTACACAGAAGCATTCTGTGAAACTACTTTCTCATCTGTACATTCATCTAACAGAGTAGAACCTTTCTTTTGATTGAGCAGTTTTAAAACACCCTTTTTGTAGAATCTGCACGTGAACATCTGGAGATCTTTGAGGCCTATTGAGGAAAATGAAATATCTTCAAGTAAAAGCTACACAGAATACACTGTGAAATTTCTTTCTATTCTCTGCATTAAACTCACAGTGTGGAACCTTCATTTTGATTGGGTGGCTTTGAAACCCTCTTCTGAACATACTGCAATTGGAGATTTGGAGCACTTTGAAGCCATTCGTGGAAAAATGAATATCTTCAAAAAAAAATTACACAGAAGCATTCTGTGAAACTTCTTTCTGATCTGTGCATTCAACAAACAGAGTTGAACCTTACTTTTGATTGAGCAGTTTTGAAACACTCTTTTTGTAGACTCTGAAACTGGACATTTGGAGAACTTTGAGGCCTATGGTGAAAAAAGATAAATCTAACCATAAAAACTACACGGAAGCATTCTGTGAAACTTCTTTCTGTTCTGTGCATTCAACTAACAGAGTTAAACCTAGCTTTTGATGGAGCAGTTTTGAAACACTGTATTTGCAGAATCTGCAAGTGGGCATTTGGAGAACATTGAGGCCTATGGTGAAAAAAGAAATATCTTCCCCTTAAAACTACACGGAAGCATTCTGTGAAACTTTCTTCTGATCTGTGTATTCAACTAACAGAGTTCAACCATGCTTTTTATTGAGCAGTTTTGAAACACTCTGTAGAAACTGCACGTGGACATTTGGAGCACTTTGAGATCAATCGTGGAAAAAGGAATATCTTCATATAAAAACTAAACGGAAGCATTCTGTGAAACGTCTTCCTGATATGTGCATTCAACTAACAGAGTTGAACATTACTTTTGATTGAGCAGTTTTGAAACACTCTTTTTGTAGAATCTGCAAGTGAACATTTGGAGAATATTGAGGCCTATGTTGAAAAAAGAAATATCTTCCCCTAAAAACTTCACGGAAGCATTCTGTGAAACTTCTTTCTGATCTGTGCATTCAACTAACTGAGTTTAACCTTACTTTTGATTGAGCAGTTTAGAAACACTCTTTCTGTAGAAACTGCAAGTGGACGTTTTGAGAACATTGAGGCCTATGGTGAAAAATTAAATATCTTCCCCTAAAAACTGCACGGAAGCATTCTGTGAAACATCTTCCATATCTATGCTTTCAAGTAACGGAGTTGAACATTACTTTTGATTGAGCACTTTTGAAACACTCTATTTGTAGAATCTGCAAGTGGACATTTGGAGAACATTGAGGCCTACGGTGAAAAATGAAATACCTTCAACTAAAAACTACTCAGAAGCATTCTGTGAAACTACTTTCTGATCTGTGCATTCAAATAACAGAGTTGAACCTTACTTTTGAATGAGCCGTTTTGAAACACACTTTCTGTATAAACTACAAGTGGACATTTGAGAATATTGAGGACTACCATGAAAAATGAAATATCTTCCCCTAAAAACTGCATGGAAGCATTCAGTGAAACATCTTTCTCATCCGTGCATTCAACTAATGGAGTTGAACCTTACTTTTGATTGAGCACTTTTGAAACACTCTATTTGTAGAATCTGCAAGTGGACATTTGGAGAACATTGAGCCTTACTGTGTAAAACGAAATATCTTCCCCTAAAAACTACACAGAAGCATTCAATGCAACTTCTTTCTGTTCTGTGCTTTCAACTAACAGAGTTGAACCTTACCTTTGATTGAGCAGTCTTGAAACATTCTATTTGTAGAATCTGCAAGTGGACTTTTGTGGAACTTTAAGGCCTATGGTGAAAAAGAAATGTCTTCCCCTAAAAACTACACGGAAGCATTCTTAGAAACTACTTTCTGTTCTGTGCATTCAACTTACAGAGTTGTAACTTACTTTTCTTTGAGCAATTTTGAAACACTCCTTCTGTATAAACTGCAAGTGGACATTTGGAGAACATTGAGGCCTATGGTGAAAAACAAAATATCTTCCCTAAAAACTGCACGGAAGCATTCTGTGAAACTTCTTTCTGATCTGTATATTCAACTAATGGAGTTGAACCTTACTTTTGATTGAAGAGTTTTGAAACACACTATTGGTACAATCTACAAGTGGACAGTTGGAGAACATTCAGGCCTACGGTGAAAAACGAAACATCTTCCCATAGAAACTACACAAATGCGTTCTGTGAAACTACTTTCTTTTCTCTTCATTCATCTCACTAAGTAGAACCTTTCTTTTGACTGATCAGTTTTGAAACATTCTTTATGTAGAATCTGCAAGTGGACATTTTGCCCGCTTTGAGGACTACCATGGATAAATATATATCTTCAAATAAAAACTACACAGAAGCATTCTGTGAAACTACTTTCTGATCCGTGCACTCATCTCATTGAGTTGAACATTTCTTGTGTTTGAGCTGTTTTCAAACACTCTTTTTGTAGAATCTGCAAGTGAAGATTTGGAGATCTTTGAAGCCTATAATAAAAACCGAAATATCTTAAGGTTAAAACTACACAGACTTCTTCTGTGAAATTTCTTTCCATTGTCTACATTCATCTCACTTTGTTGAAACTTTCTTTTGATTGGGTAGTTTTGAAACACTCTTTCTGTGTAAACTGCAATAGGACATTTGGAGCGCTTTGAGGCCTATCGTGGAAAAAGGAATATCTTCAAATAAAAACTACACAGTAGCATTCTGTTAAGCTTCGTTCTGATCTGTGCATTCAACTAACAGAGTTCAACCTTACTTTTGCTTGAGTAGTTTTGAAACACTCTTTTTGTAGAATCTGCAAGCGGACATTTGGAGAACATTGAGTCCTATGCTGAAAAAAGAAATAGCTTCCAATAAAAACTACACAGAATCATTCTGTGAAACTTCTTCCCGATCTGTGCATTCAAGTAACAGAGTTTAACTTTAGTTTTGATTGAGCAGTTTTGAAACACTCTATTTGTAGAATCTGCAAGTGGTCGTTTGGAAAACATTGAAGCCTATGGTGAAAAACGAAATATATTCCCCCAAAAACTACACGGAACCATTCTGTGAAACTTCTTTCTATTCTGTTCATTCATGTTACAAAGTAGAACTTTTCTTTTGACTGAGCAGTTTTGAAACACTCTTTTAGTAGAATCTGCAAATGGACATTTGGAGTGCTTTGAGGCCTATCGTGGAAAATGGAATATCTTCAAATAAAAACTATACAGAAGCATTCTGTCAACCTTCTTTCTGATCTGTGAATTCAACTAACAGAGTTGAACCTTACTTTTGATTGAGCAGTTTTGTGACAATCTTTCTCTATAAACTGAAAGTGGACATTGGGAGGGCTTTGAGGCCTATCGTGGAAAAAGGAATATTTTCAAATAAAAACTACACAGAAGCATTCTGTGAAACTTCTTTGTAATCTGTGCATTCAACTAACAGAGTTCTACCTTACTTTTAATTGAGCAGTTTTGAAACAATCTTTTTGTAGAATCTGCAGGTGAACCTTTGGGAAAATTGAGGACTATGGTGAAAAAAGAAATATCTTCCCCTGAAAACCTCACAGAAGCATTCTGTGAAACTTCTTTCTGATCTTTGCGTTCAACTAACAGAGTTTAACCTTACTTTTGAATGAGCAGTTTTGAAACAGTCTTTCTGTCTAAACTGCAAGTGGACACTTGGTGAACATTGAGGCCTACGGTGGAAAAACGAAATATCTTCCCCTAAAAACTGCATGAAAGCATTCTGTGAAACTCCTTTCTGACCTGTGAATTCAACTAGCGAAGTTGAAACCTACTTTTGATTGAGCAGTTTTGAAACACTCTATTTGTAGAATCTGAAAGTGGACATGTGGAGAACATTGAGGCCTACGGTGAAAAACGAAATATCTTCCCCTAAAAACTACACGGAAGCATTCTATGAAACTTCCTCCTGATCTGTGCATTCAACTAAGAGAGTTTAACCCTAGTTTTGATTGAGCAGTTTTGAAACACTCTATTTGTAGATTCTTCAAGTGGAAATGTGGAGAATATTGAGTACTACAGTGAAAAACGGATTACCTTCCCCTAAAAACAGCATGGAAGCATTCTGTGAAACTTCTTTCTTATCTGAGCATTCAACTAACAGAGTTGAAACTTACTTTTGATTGAGCAGTTTTGAAACACTCTTTTTTTAGGATCTGCAAGTGGATATTTGGAAAACATTCAGGAATATGGTGAAAAAAGAAGTATCTTCCCCTAAAAACTACACGGAAGCATTCTGTGAAACATCTTTCTGATCTGTGCAATCAACTAAGCGAGTTTAACCTTAGTTTTGATTGAGCAGTTTTGAAACACTCTTTTTGTATAAACTGCAAGTGGACATTTGGAGTGCTTTGAGGCCCCTCATGGAAAAAGGAATATCTTCAAATAAAAAATACACAGAAATATTCTGTGAAACTTCTTTATGATCTGTGCATTCAACTAACGGAGTTGAACATTACTTTTGGTTGAGCAGTTTTGATACACTCTATTTCTAGAATCTGCAAGTGGACATTTGGAGAACATTGAGGCCTACCGTGGAAAAAGATATATCTTCCCCTAAAAACTACACAGCAGCATATTGTGAAACATTTTCTGATCTGTGCATTCAACTAACAGAGTTGAAGCTCACTTTTGATTGAGGAGTTTTGAAACACTCTATTTGTAGAATATGTAAAGGGACATATGGAGAACATTGAGGCCTATGGTGAGAAATGAAATATCTTTCCCTAAAAACTACACGGAAGCATTTTGTGAATCTTCTTTCTGAACTGTGCATTCAACTATCAGAGTTGAACCTTACTTTTGATTGAGCAGTTTTGAAAATCTCTAACTGTAGAATCTGCAAGTGGTCATTTGGAGAATATTGAGGCCTATTGTGGAAAAAGATATATCTTCCTATAAAAACTACACAGAAGCATTATGTGCAACTTCTTTTTGGTCTGTGCATTCAAATAAGAGAGTTTAACCTTAGTTTTGATTGAGCAGTTTTGAAACACTCTATTTGTAGAAACTGCTACTGGACATTTGGAGGACATTGAGGCCTACGGTGAAAAACGAAATATCTTCCCCTAAAATCTACACGGAAGTATTCTGTGAAACTTCTTTCTGATCTGTGCATTCAACAAACAGAGTTGAACCTAGCTTTTGATGGAGCAGTTTTGAAAAACTCTTTTTTTAGAATCTGCATGTGAACATTTGGAGAACATTGAGGCCTATGGTGAAAAAAGAAATATCCTCCGCAAAAAACTACACGGAAGCATTCTGTGAGACTTCTTTCTGATCTGTGCGTCCAACTAACAGAGTTCACCCATAATTTTTATTGAGCACTTTTGAAACACTCTTTCTGTATAAACTGCAAGTGGACATTTGGAGTGCTTTGAGGCCAGTAGTGGAAAAAGGAGTATCTTCATATAAAAACTACATGGAAGAATTCTGTGAAACTATTTTCTGATCTGTGCATTCAACTAACAGAGTTGAAAATTACTTTTGATTGAGCAGTTTTGAAACCCTCTTTTTCTAGTATTTGCAAGTGGACATTTGGAGAACATTGAGGCCTATGATGAAAAAGAAATATCTTCTCCTAAACAATTCACGGAAGCATGCTGTGAAACATCTTTCTTATCTGTGCTTTCAACTAACGGAATTGAACCTTACTTTTGATTGAGCACGTTTGAAACACTCTGTTTGTAGAATCTGCACGTGGACATTTGGAGAACATTGAGGCCTACTGTGAAAAACGAAATATCTTCCCCTAAAAACTACACAGAAGCATTCTGTGCAACTTCTTTCTGATCTGTGCATTCAACTAACATAGTTGAAACTTAATTTTGATTGAGCAGTTTTGAAACACTCTTTCTGTATAAATTGCAAGTTGAGATTTGGAGAACATTGAGGCCTACGGTGAGAAACGAAATATCTTCCCCTAAAAACTGCATGGAAGCATTCTGTGAAACATCTTTCTGATATGTGCTTTCAACTAACGGAGTTGAAACTTACTTTTGATTGAGCACTTTTGAAACACGCTATTTGTAGAATCTGCAAGTGGACATTTGGAGAACATTGAGGCCCATGGTGAAAAACGAAATATCTTAACCTAAAAATTTCACGGAATCATTCTGTGAAACTTCTTTCTGATCTCTACATTCAACTAACAAAGTTGAACCTTAGTTTTCATTGAGCAGTTTTGAAACAGTCTTTCTTTATAAACTGCTAGTGGACATTTCGAGAACATTGAGGCCTACGGTGAAAAACAAAATATCTTCCTCTAAAAACTGCATGGAAGCATTATGTGAAACTTCTTTCTGATCTGTGTATTCAACTAACGGAGTTGAAACTTACTTTTGATTGAACAGTTTTGAAACACGCTATTTGTAGAATCTGCAAGTGGACATTTGGAGAAAATTGAGGCCTACGGTGAAAAACGAAATATCTTCCTTTAAAAACTACACAGAAGCATTCTGTGAAACTTCTTTCTGATCTGTGCTTTCAGCTAACAGAGTTGAACCTTACTTTTAATGGAGCAGTTTTGAAACACTCTATTTGTAGAATCTGCAAAGGGACATATGGAGAACATTGAGAACTATGGTGATAAACGAAATATCTTCCCCAGAAAACTACACAGAAGCACATTGTGCATCTTCTTTCTGAACTGTGCCTTCAACTAACAGAGTTGAACCTTACTCTTGAGTGAGCAGTTTAGAAACACCCTATTTGTAGGATCTGCAAGTGGACATTTGCAGAACATTGAGGCCTATCGTGGAAAAAGATATATCTTCCCATAAAAACTACACAGAAGCATTTTGTGAAACCTTTTTCTGATCTGTGCATTCAACTAACAGAGTTTAACCTTAGTTTTGATTGAGAAGCTTTGAAACACTCTTTTTGTAGAATCTGCAAGTGGACGTTTGGAGAACATTGAGGCCTACGGTGAAAAATGAAATATCTTCCCCTAAAACTACACAGAAGCATTCTGTGAAACTTCTTTCTGATCTGTGCATTTAACTAAAAGAGTTGAAACTTACTTTTGATTGAGCAGTTTTGAAACACTCTTTCTGTATAAACTGCAAGTGGACATTTGGAGTGCTTTGATTCCTTTCGTGGAAAAAGGAATATCTTCAAATAAAAACTACACAGAAGCATTCTGTGAAAGATCTTTCTGATCTGTGCATTCAACTAAGAGAGTTCAACTATACTTTTTATTAAGCAGTTTTGAAACACTCTTTCTGTATAAACTGCAAGTGGACATTTGGAGCGCTTTGAGGCCTATCATGGAAAAAGGAATACCTTCATATAAAAACTACATGTAAGCATTCTGTTAAACTTCTTTCTGATCTATGCATTCAACTAACAGAGTTGAACCTTACTTTTTATTGAGCTGTTTTGAAAAACTTTTGGTAGAATCTGCAAGGTGACATTTGGAGAACATTGAGGTCCTTTTCTGAAACTTCTTTCTGATCTGTACATTCAACTAACAGAGTTTAACCTTACTATTGATTGAGCAGTTTTGAAACAATCTTTCTTTATAAACTGCAAGTGGACATTTGGAGAACATTGAGGCCTATGGTGAAAAACGAATTATCTTCCCCTAAGAACTGCATGGAAGCATTCTCTGAAACTTCTTTCTGATCTGTGCATTCAACTAACGGAGTTGAACCTTACTTTTGATTCGGCAGTTTTCAAACACTCTATTTGTTGAATCTGCAATTGGACATTGGGAGAACATTGAGGCCTACTGTGAAAAACGACATATCATCCCCTAAAAACTATACAGAATCATTCTGTGAAACTGATTTCTCATCTGTGCATTCAACGAACAGAGTTCAACCTTACATTTTATGGAGAAGTTTTGAAACACACTATTTCTAAAATCTGAATGTTGATCTTTGGACAAAATTGAGGCCTAAGGTCAATAAAGAAATATCTTTCCCTAAAGACTACACAGAAGCCTTCTGAGAAACTTCTTTCTGATCTGTGCATTCAACTAACAGAATTGAAACTTACTATTGATTGAGCGGTTTTGAAACAATCTATTTGTTGAATCCGCAAAGGGACATATGCACAGCTTTGAGGCCTATGGTGAGAAACAAAATATCTTCCCCTAAAAACTACACGGAAGCATTCTGTGAATCTTCTTTCTGAACTTTGCATTCAACTAACAGAGTTGAACCTTACTTTTGATTGAGCAGTTTTGAAACACTCCATTTGTAGAATCTGCAAGTGGACATTTGGAGAACATTGAGGCCTATCGTGGAAAAAGATATATCTTCCCATAAAAACTACAAAGAAGCATTCTGTGATACCTTTTTCTGATATGTGCATTCAACTAACAGAGTTTAACCTTAGTTTTGATAGAGCAGGTTTGAAACACTCTCTTTGAAGGATGTGCAAGTGGACATTTGGAGAACATTGAGGACTATGGTGAAAAACGAAATATCTTCCGCTAAAACTACATGGAAGCATTCTATGAAACTTCTTTCTGATCAGTGCATTCAACTAACAGAGTTGAACCATACTTTTGATTGAGCAGTTTTGAAACCCTCTTTCTGTATAGACTGCAAGTGGATATTTGGAGTGCATTTAGGCCTATCATGGAGAAAGTAATATCTTCAAATAAAAACTACATAGAATCAGTCTGTGAAACTTCTTTCTGATCTGTGCATTCAACTAACAGAGTTGAACCTTAGTTTTGATTGAGCAGTTTTGAAACACTCTTTCTGTATAAACTGCAAGTGGACATTTGGAGCGCTTTGAGTCCTGTCTTGGAAAAAGGAATATCTTCAAATAAAAACTACAAAGATGCATTCTGTGAAACTTCTTTATGATCCGTGTATTCAACTAACAGAGTTGAACCTTACTTTTGATTGAGCGGTTTTGAAACACTCCTTTTGTAGAATCTGCAAGTGGACATATTGAGAACATTGAGGCCTCTGGTGAAAAAAGAAATATCTTCCCCTAAAAACTTCACAGAAGCATTCTAAGAAACTTCTTTCTGATCTGTGAATTCACCTACCAGTTTAACCTTACTTTTGATTGAGCAGTTTCAAAACACTCTCTCTGTATAAACTGCAAGTGGACATTCGGAAAACATTGAGGCCTACAGTGAAAAGCAAAATATCTTCCCCTAAAAACTACATGGAAACATTCTGTGAAACTTCTTTCTGATCTGTGCATTCAACTAATGGAGTTGTACCTTCCTTTTGATTGAAAAGTTTGGAAACAGTCTATTTGTAGATTCTGCAAGTGGATATTTGGAGAACATTGAGCCCTATCATGGTAAAAGTAATATCTTCCCATAAAAACTACACGGAAGCATTCTGTTAAACTTCTTTCTGATGTGTGCATTCAACTAACAGAGTTGAACCTTACTTTTGATTGTGCAGTTTTGAAACACTCTTTTTTTGGAATCTGTAAGTGGACATTTGGAGTGCTTTGAGGCCTATTGTGCAAAAAGGAATATCTTCAAATAAAAACTACACAGGAGCATTTTGTGAAACTTCTTTCTGTTCGGTGCATTGAACTAACAGATTTGAACCTTACTTCTGATTGAGCAGTTTTGAAACACTCTTTTTTCAGAATCTGCAAGTGGACATTTGGAGAACATTGAGGCATACGGTGGAAAAAGAAATATCTTCCCCTAAAAACTACACGGAAGCATTGTGTGAATGTTCTTTCTAAACTGTGCATTCAACTAACGGAGTTGAAGCTTACCTTTGATTGAGCAGTTTTGAAAAACTCTATTTGTAGAATCTGCAAGTGGTCGTTTAGAGAAAATTGAAGCCTATCGTGGAAAAAGATATATCTTCCCATAAAAACCACACAGAAGGATTCTGTGAAACTTCTTTCTGATCTGTGCATTCAACTAAGCGAGTTTAACCTTACTTTTGATTGAGCAGTTTTGAAACACTCTTTGTTTATAAACTGCAAGTGGACATTTGGAGAACATTGAGACCTACCGTGAAAAGTGAAATATCTTCCCGTAAAAACTGCATGGAAGCATTCTGTGAAACTTCTTTCTGATCTGTGTATTCAACCAATGGAGTTGAACCTTACTTTTGATTGAGCAGTTTCGAAACACTCTATTTGTAGAATCTGCAAGTGGATATTTGGAGAACATTGAGGACTACAGTGAAAAACGAAATATCTTCCCCTAAAAACTACACAGAAGCATTCTCTGAAACTTCTTTATGATCTGTGCATTCAACTAACGGAGTTGAAACTTACTTTTGATTGAGCAGTTTTCAAACACTCTATTTGTAGAATCTGCAATTGGAGATTTGGAGAACTTTGAGGCATATGTTGAAAAAACAATTATCTTCCCCTAAAAACTACACGGAAGCATTCTGAGAAACTTCTGCTCTGATGTGTGCATTCAACTAACAGAGTTGAACTTTACTTTTGATTGAGGAGTTTTGAAACACTCTTTCTGTATAAACTGCAAGTGGACATCTGGAGCGCTTTCAGGCCTATCATTGAAAAAGGAATATCTTCATATAAAAACTACACATAAGCATTCTGTGAAAATTCTTTCTGATCTGTGCATTCAACTAACAGAGTTGAACCTTACTTTTTATTGAGCCGTTTTGAAACCCTCTTTTTGTAGAATCTGCAAGTGGACATTTGGAGAACATTGAGGCCTAGGGTGAAAAAAGAAATATCTTCCCCTAAAAACTTCACGGAAGTATTCAGTGAAACTGCATTCTGATCTGTGCATTCAACTAACAGAGTTGAACCTTACTTTTGATTGAGCAGTTTTGAAACACTCTTTCCTTATAAACTGCAAGTGGACATTTGGAGAAGATTGAGACCTACGGTGAAAAACGAAATATCTTCCCCTAAGAACTGCACGGAAGCATTCTGTGAAACTTCTTTCTGATCTGTGCATTCAACTAACGGAGTTGAACCTTACTTTTTATTGAGCCGTTTTGAAACCCTCTTTTTGTAGAATCTGCAAGTGGACATTTGGAGAACATTGAGGCCTAGGGTGAAAAAAGAAATATCTTCCCCTAAAAACTTCACGGAAGTATTCAGTGAAACTGCATTCTGATCTGTGCATTCAACTAACAGAGTTGAACCTTACTTTTGATTGAGCAGTTTTGAAACACTCTTTCCTTATAAACTGCAAGTGGACATTTGGAGAAGATTGAGACCTACGGTGAAAAACGAAATATCTTCCCCTAAGAACTGCACGGAAGCATTCTGTGAAACTTCTTTCTGATCTGTGCATTCAACTAACGGAGTTGAACCTTACTTTTGATTGAGCAGTTTTGAAACAGTCTTTCTTTATAAACTGCTAGTGGACATTTTGAGAACATTGAGGCCTACGGTGAAAAACAAAATATCTTCCCCTAAAAACTGCATGGAAGCATTATGTGAAACTTCTTTCTGATCTGTGCATTCAACTAACAGAGTTGAACCTTACTTTTGATTGAACAGTTTTGAAACACGCTATTTGTAGAATCTGCAAGTGGACATTTGGAGAAAATTGAGGCCTACGGTGAAAAACGAAATATCTTCCTTTAAAAACTACACAGAAGCATTCTGTGAATCTTCTTTCTGATCTGTGCTTTCAACTAACAGAGTTGAACCTTACTCATAATGGAGCAGTTTTGAAACACTCTGTTTGTAGAATCTGCATGTGGACATTTGGAGAACATTGAGGCCTAAGGTGAAAAGAGAAATATCTTCCCCTAAAAACTACACGGAAGCATTGTGAGAAAATTCTTCCAGATCTCTGCATTCAACTAACAGATTTGAACCTTACTTTTGATTGAGCAGTTTTGAAACATGCTATTCATAGAATCTGCAAAGGGACATATGGAGAACGTTGAGACCTATGGTGATAAACGAAATATCTTTCCCAGAAAACTACACGGAAGCACATTGTGAATCTTCTATCTTAACTGTGCCTTCAACTAACAAAGTTGAACCCTACTTTTGAGTGAGCAGTTTTGAAACACTCTATTTGTAGAATCTGCGAGTGGACATTGGGAGAACATTGAGGCCTATGGTGAAAAATGAAATATCTTCCCCTAAAAACTACACAGAAGCATTCTGTGAAACTGCTTTCTCATCTGTGCATTCAACTAACAGAGTTGAACCTTACTTTTGATGGAGCAGTTTTGAAACACACTACTTGTAAAATCTGAAAGTGGACACTGGAGAACATTGAGGCCTAAGTCAAAAAAGTAATATCTTCACCTCAAAACTGCACAGAAGCCTTCTGAGAAACTTCTTTCTGATCCGTGCATTCAACTAACAGAGTTGAACCTTAATTTTGATTGAGCAGTTTTGAAACAATCTATTTGTAGGATCTGCAAAGGAACATATGGAGAACATTGAGGCCTTCGGTGAGAAATGAAATATCTTCCCCTAAAAAATACACGGAAGCATTCTGTGAATCTTCTTTCTGAACTTTGCATTCAACTAACAGAGTTGAACCTTACTTTTGATTGAGCATTTATGAAACACTCCATTTGTAGAATCTGCAAGTGGAGATTGGGAGAACATTGAGGCCTATCGTGGAAAAAGATATATCTTCCCATAAAAACTACACAGAAGCATTCTGTGAAACCCTTTTCTGATCTGTGCATTCAACTAAAAGAGTTTAACCTTAGTTTTGATTGAGCTGTTTTGAAACACTCTCTTTGTAGAATGTGCAAGTGGACATTTGGAGAACATTGAGGCCTACTGTGAAAAATGAAATATCTTCCCGTAAAACTACACGGAAGCATTCTGTGAAACTTCTTTCTGATCAGTGCATTCAACTGACAGAGTTGAACCTTACTTTAGATTGAGCAGTTTTGAAATCCTCTTTCTGTGTAAACTGCAAGCGGACATTTGGAGCGCTTTGAGGCCTATCATGGAAAAAGAAATATCTTCAAATAAAAACTACACAGAAGTATTTTGTGAAACTTATTTCTGATCTGTGCATTCAACCAACAGAGTTGAACCTTACTTTTGATTGAGCAGTTTTGAAAAAGTCTATTTGTAGAATCTGCAAGTGGTCGTTTGGAGAACATTGAGGCCTTTCCTGGAAAAAGATATATCTTCCCATAAAAACTACACATGAGGATTCTGTGAAACTTCTTTCTGATCTGTGCATTCAACTAACCGAGTTTTACCTTACTTTTGATTGAGCAGTTTTGAAACAATCTTTGTTTATAAACTGCAAGTGGACGTTTGGAGAACATCGAGGCCTACCGTGAAAACCAAAATATCCTCCCCTAAAAACTGCACGGAAGCATTCTGTGAAACTTCTTTCTGATCTGTGTATTCAACTAACGGAGTTGAACCTTACTTTTGATTGAGCAGCTTTGAAACACTCTATTTATAGAATCTGCAAGTGGACATTTTGAGAACATTGAAGCCTACAGTGAAAAACGAAATATCTTCCCCTAAAAACTACACAGAAGCATTCTGTGAAACTTCTTTCTGATCTGTGCATTCAACTAACGGAGTTGAACCGTACTTTTGATTGAGCTTTTTTGAGACACTCTATTTGTAGAATCTGCAAGGGTACGTGTGGAGAACATTGAGGCCTATGGTGAGAAACAAAATATCTTCCCTAAAAACTACAAGGAAGCATTCTGTCAGTCTTCTTTTTGGACTGTGCATTCAACTAACGGAGTGGAACCTTACTTTTGATTGAGCAGTTTTTAAACACTCCTTTGTAGAATCTGCAATTGGATATTTGGAGAACGTTGAGGCGTATCACGGGTAAAGTAGTATCTTCATATAAAAACTACACAGAAGCATTTTGTTAAACTTCTTTCTGATCTGTGCATTCAACTAACAGAGTTGAACCTTAGTTTGATTGAGCAGTTTTGAAACACTCTTTTTTTTAGAATCTGCAAGGGGACATTTTGAGAACATTGAGGCCTGTGGTGAAAAAAGTAATATTTTCCCCTAAAAACTACACGGAAGCATTCTGTGAAACTTCTTTCTGATCTGTGCATTCAACTAACAGTGTTGAACCTTACTTTTTTATTTTTATTGTTCTTTAGGTTTTAGGGTACATGTGCACGATGTGCAGGTTTGTTACATATGTAGCCATGTGCCATGTTGATTTCCTTCACACATCAACTTGTCATTTAGCATTAGGTATATGTTCTAATGCTATCCCTCCCCCCCACCCCACAACAGTTCACGGAGTGTGATGTTCCCCTTTCTGTGTCCATGAGTTCTCATTGTTCAGTTTCCACATATGAGTGAGAACATGTGGTGTTTGGTTTTTGTCCTTGCGATAGTTTACTGAGAATGATGTTTTCCAGTTTCATCCATGTCCCTACAAAGGACATGAACTCGTCATTTTTTATGGCTGCATAGTATTCCATGGTGTATATGTGCCACATTTTCTTAATCTAGTCTATCGTTGTTGGACATTTGGGTTGTTTCCAACTCTTTGCTGTTGAGAATAGTGCTGCAATAAACATACGTGTGCATGTGTCTTTATAGCAGCATGATTTATTGCGCTTCGGGTATATATGCAGTAATGGGATGGCTGGGTAAAATGGTATTTCTAGTTCTAGATCCCTCAGGAATCGCCACACTGACTTCCACAATGGTTGAACTAGTTTAAAATCCCACCAACAGTGTAAAAGTGTTCCTATTTCTCCACATCCTCTCCAGCACCTTTTGTTTCCTGCTTTTTTAATGATGGCCATTCTAACTGGTGTGAGATGGTATCTCACTGTGGTTTTGATTTCCATTTCTCTGGTGGCCAGTGATGATGAGCATTTCTTCATGTGATTTTGGCTGCATAAATGTCTTCTTTTGAGAAGTGTCTGTTCATGTCCTTTGCCCACTTTTTGATGTGGTTGTTTGTTTTTTTCTTGTAAATTTGTTTGAGTTCATTGTAGATTCTGGATATTAGCCCTTTGTCAGATGAGTAGGTTGCAAAAAGTTTCTCCCATTCTGTAGATTGCCTGTTCACTCTGATGGTAGTTTCTTTTGCTGTGCAGAAGCTCTTTAGTTTAATTAGATCCCATTTGTCAATTTTGGCTTTTGTTGCCATTGCTTTTGGTGTTTTAGACATGAAGTCCTTGCCCAGGCCTATGTCCTGAATGGTATTGCCTAGGTTTTCTTGTAGAATTTTAACGGTTTTAGGTCTAACATTTAAGTCTTTAATCCATCTTGAATTGATAGAGCAGTTTTGAAACACTCTTTTTGTAGAATCTGCATGTGGACATTTGGAGAACATTGAGGCCTATGGTGAAAAAAGAAACATCTTCTCCTAAAAACTTCACGGAAGCATTGTGTGAAACTAGTTTCTGATCTGTGCATTCAACTAACGGATTTTAACTTTAGTTTTGATTGAGCAGCTTCAAAACACTCTTTCTGTATAAACTGCAAGTGGACATTTGGAGAACATTGAGGCCTATGGTGAAAAACGAAATAACTTCAACTAAAAACTGCACGGAAGCATTCTGTGAAAATACTTTTTAATCTGTGCATTCAACTAACGGAATTGAACAATACTTTTGATTGAGTAGTTTTGAAACACTCTATTTGTAGAATCTGCAACTGGACATTTGGAGAACATTGAGGCCTATGCTGAAAAACGAAATATCTTCCCCTAAAAACTACACAGAAGCATTCTGTGCAACTTCTTTCTGATCTGTGCATTCAACTAATGGAGATGAACCGAACTTTTGATTGAGCAGTTTGGAAAAACTCTATTTGTAGAATCTGCAAGGGGACATCTGGAGAACATTGAGTCCTACAGTGAGAAACAAAATATCTTCCCTAAAAACTACACGGAAGCATTCTGTGAATCTACTTTCTGATCTGTGCATTCAACTAACAGAGTTGAACCTTACTTTTGATTGAGCAGTTTTGAAACACTCTATTTGTAGAATCTGCAAGTAGATATTTGGAAAACATTGAGGCCTATCATGGGAAAAGAAATATCTTCCCATAAAAACTACACAGAAGCGTTCTGTTAAACTTTTTTCTGATCTGTGCATTCAACTAACAGAGTTGAAGTTTAATATTGATTGAACAATTTTGAGACACTCTATTTGTAGAATCTGCAACTGGAAATGTGGAGAATATTGAGGCCTATGCTGAAAAAAGAAATATCTTCCCCTAAAAACTACACGGAAGCATTCTGTGAAACTTCTTTCTGATCTGTGCATTCAACTAACCGAGGTTAACCTTACTTTTGATTGAGCAGTTTTGAAAGACTCTTTGTTTATAAACTGCAAGAGGACATTTTGCGAACATTGAGGCCTACGGTGAAAAACGAAATATCTTCCCCTAAAAACTACACAGAAGCATTCTGTGAAATTTCTTTCTGATCTGCGCATTCAACTTACAGAGTTGAACCTTACTTTTCATTGAGCAGTTTTGAAACACTCTTTGTGTATAAACTGCTAGCAGACATTTGGAGCGCTTTGAGGCCTGTCGTGGAAAAAGGAATAACTTCAAATAAAAACTACAGAGAAGCATTCTGTGAAACTTCTTTCTGTTCTGTGCATTCAACTAACAGTGTTGAACCTTATTTTTTTGTTATTATACTTTAGGTTTTAGGGTATATGTGCATAATGTGCAAGTTTGTTACATATGTATCCATGTGCCATGTTGATTTCCTTCACCCATTAACTCGTCATTTAGCATTAGGTATATCTCCTAATGCTGTCCCTCCCCCATCCCCCCACCCCACAACAGTCCCCGGAGTGTGATGTTCCCCTTCCTGTGTCCATGAGTTCTCATTGTTCAATTCCCCCATATGTGTGACAACATGCGGTGTTTGGTTTTTTGTCCTTGAGATAGTTTACTGAGAATGATGTTTTCCAGTTTCATCCATGTCCCTACAAAGGACATGAACTCATCATTTTTTATGGCTGCATAATATTCCATGGTGTATATGTGCCACATTTTCTTAATCCAGTCTATCGTTGTTGGACATTTGGGTTGGTTCCAACTCTTTGCTATTGCGAATAGTGCTGCAATAAACATACGTGTGTATTTGTCTTTATAGCAGCATGAATTACAGTCCTTCGGGTATATATGCAGTAATGGGATGGCTGGGTCAAATGGTATTCCTAGTTCTAGTTCCCTAAGAATTCGCCACACTGACTTCCACAATGGTTGAACTAGTTTACAGTCCCACCAACAGTGTAAAAGTGTTCCTATTTCTCCACATCCTCTCCAGCACCTGTTGTTTCCTGCTTTTTTAATGATGGCCATTCTAACTGGTGTGAGATGGTATCTCACTGTGGTTTTGATTTCCATTTCTCTGATGGCCAGTGATGATGAGCATTTCTTCATGTGTTTTTTGGCTGCATGAATGTCTTCTTTTGAGAAGTGTCTGTTCATGACCCTTGCCCACTTTTTGATGGAGTTGTTTGTTTTTTTCTTGTAAATTTGATGAGCTCATGGTAGATTATGGATATTAGCCCTTTGTCAAATGAGTAGGTTGCAAAAATTTTCTCCCATTGTGTAGGTTGCCTGTTCACTCTGATGATAGTTTCTTTTGCTGTGCAGAAGCTCTTTAGTTTAATTAGATCCCATTTGTCAATTTTGGCTTTTGTTGCCATTGCTTTTGCTGTTTTAGACATGAAGTCCTTGCCCACGCCTATGTACTAAATGATATTGCCTAGGCTTTCTTGTAGGATTTTAATGGTTTCAGGTCTAACATTTAAGTCTTAATCCATCTTGAATTGATTGAGCAGTTTTGAAACACTCTTTTTGTAGAATCTGCATGTGGACATTTGGAGGACATTGAGGCCTATGGTGAAAAAAGAAACATCTTCCCCTAAAAACTACATGGAAGCATTGTGTGAAACTTCTGTCTGATCTGTGATTCAACTAACAGATTTTATCCTTAGTTTTGATTGAGCAGTTTTGAAACACTCTTTCTGTATAAAGTGCAAGTGGACATTTGGAGAACATTGAGGCCTACGGTGAAAAATGAAATCACTTCCCCTAAAAACTGCACGGAAGCATTCTGTGAAAATTCTTTCTAATCTATATTTGTAGAATCTGCAAGGGGACATAAGGGGTACATTGAGGCCTACGGTGAGAAATGAGATATCTTCCACTAAAAACTATACGGAAGCATTCTGTGAATCTTCTTTCTGATCTGTGCATTCAACTAACAGAGTTAAACCTTATTTTTGATTAAGCAGTTTTGAAACACACTGTTTGTAGAATCTGCGAGTGGATATTTGGAGAAAATTGAGACCTATCATGGAAAAAGTAATATCCACCCATAAAAAGTACACAGAAGCATTCTGTGAAAATTTTTTCTGATCTGTGCATTCAACTAACAGAATTGAACCTTACTTTTGATTGTGCAGTTTTCAAACACTCCATTTGTAGAATCTGCAAGTGGAAATGTGGAGAACGTTGATGCCTACCTTGAAAAAAGAAATATCTTCCCCTGAAAACTACACGGAAGCATTCTGTGAAAGTACCTTCTGATCTGTGCATTCAACTAACAGAGTAGAACCTTAGTTTTGATTGGGCAGTTTTGAAAAACTCTTTCTGTATAAACTGCAAGTGGACATTTAGAGTGCTTTGAGGTCTATCTTGGAAAAAGGAATATCTTCAAATAAAAACTACACAGAAGCATTCTGTGAATCTTCTTTCTGATCTGTGCATTCAACTAACAGAGTTGAAACCTACATTTGATTGAGCAGTTTTGAAACACTCTTTTTTTAGGATCTGCAAGTGGACATTTGGAGAACATTGAGGCCTATGGTGAAAAAAGAAATATCATCCCCAGAAACTACATGGAAGCATTCTGTGAAACATATTTCTGATCGTCGCATTCAACTAACAGAGTTTATCTGTATTTCTGGTTGAGCAGATTTGAAACACTCTTTCCGTAAAAACTGCAAGTGGACATTTGGAGTGCTTAGAGCCCTATCGTGGAAAAAGGAATATCTTCAAATAAAAACTACACAGAAACACTCTGCGAAACTTCTTTCAGATCTGTGCATTCAACTAACAGAATTGAACCTTACTTTTGATGGAGCAGTTCTGAAACATTCTGTTTGCGGAATCTGCAAGTGGACATTTGGAGAAAATGGAGGCCTATGGTGAAAAAAGAAACATCTTCCACTTAGAACGACATGGAAACCTTCTGTGAAACATCTTTCTGATCTG
This sequence comes from Symphalangus syndactylus, assembly GCF_028878055.3. Taxonomy (NCBI): domain Eukaryota; kingdom Metazoa; phylum Chordata; class Mammalia; order Primates; family Hylobatidae; genus Symphalangus; species Symphalangus syndactylus. The sequence continues at coordinate 52,140,528 of NC_072440.2, forward strand.
TGGATTCAACTAACAAGAGTTTAACCGTATTTTTGATTGAGCAGTTTTGAAACAGTCTCTTTGTATAAACTGCAAGTGGACATTTGGAGAACATTGAGGCCTACGGTGAAAAACGAAATATCTTCCTCTAAAAACTGCACAGAAGCACTCTGTGAAACTTCTTTCTGATCTGTGAATTCAACTAACAGAGTTGAACCTTACTTTTGATAGAGCAGTTTTGAAACACTCTATTTGTACAATCTGCAAGTGGACATTTGGAGAACATTGAGGCCTACGGTGAAAAAAAAAACATCTTACCCTAAAAATTAAACAGAAACATTCTGAGAAACCTCTTTCTGATCTGTGCATTCAACTAACAGAGTTGAACCTTACTTTTCATTGAACAGTTTTCAAACACTCAATTTGTAGAATCTGCAAGGGGACATAAGGAGAACATTGAGGCCTACGGTGAGAAACGAAATATCTTCCATTAAAAAGTATATGGAAGCATTCTGTGAATCTTCTTTCTGAACTGTGCATTCAACTAACAGAGTTGAACCTTACTTTTGATTGAGCAGTTTTGAAACACTCTCTTTGTAGAATCTGCAAGTGGATATTTGGAGAACATTGAGACCTATCATGAAAAAATAAATATCTTCCCCTGAAAACGTCACGGAAGCATTCTGTGAAACTTCTTTCTCATCTGTGGATTCAACTAACAGAGTTTAACCATACTTTTGATTGGGCAGTTTTGAAACAGTCTCTCTGTATAAACTGCAAGTGGACATTTGGAGAACATTGAGGCCTACGGTGAAAAACGAAATATCTTCCCCTTAAAACTGTACGGAAGCATTCTGTGAAACTTCTTTCTGACCTGTGCATTCAACTAACAGAGTTCAACCTTACTTTTGATTGAGCAGTTTTGAAACACTCTATTTGTAGGATCTGCAAATGGACATTTGGATAACATTGAGGCCTATTGTGGAAAAAGACATATCTTCCCAATAAAAACTACACAGAAGCATTCTGTGAAACTTCTTTCTGATCTGTGCATTCAACCAGCAGAGTTTAACCTTAGTTTTGATTGAGCTGTTTTGAAACACTCTATTTGTAGAAACTGCAAGTGGACATTTGCAGAATATTGAGGCCAATGGTGAAAAACGAAATATCTTCCCCTAAAAACTACATGGAAGCATTCTGTGAAACTTCTTTCTAATCTCTGCATTCAACTAACAGATTTGAACCTTACTTTTGATTGAGCAGTTTTGAAACACTCTTTCTGTATAAACTGCAATTGGACATTTGGAGCTCTTTGAATCCTATCCTGGAAAAAGGAATATCTTCAAATAAAAACTACACAGAAGCATTCTGTGAATTTTCATTCTGATCTGTGCATTCAACTAACAGAGTTGAACCTTACCTTTGATGGAGCAGTTTTGAAACACTGTTTTTTTAGAATCTGCAAGTGGACATTTGAAGAAATTTGGGGTCTATGGTGGAAAAAGAAATATCTTCCCCTAAAAACTACCGGATGTATTCGGTGAAACTTGTTTCTGATCTGCACATTCCACTAACTGAGTTGAACCTTACTATTGATTGAGCAGTTTTGAAACACTCTTTCTGTATAAACTGCAAGTGGACATTTGGAGTACTTTGAGGTCTATCATGGAAAAAGGAATATCTTCACATGAAAATTATACAGAAGCGTTCTGTGAATCTTCTTTCTGATCTGTGCTTTCAACTAACAGAGTTGAAAATTAATTTTGATTGAGCAGTTTTGAAACTCTCTTTCTGTATAAACGGCACGTGGACATTTGGAGAACTTTGAAGCCTACGGTGAAAAACGAAATATCTTCTCCTAAAAACTGCATGGAAGCATTCTGTGAAACTTCTTTCTGATCTGTGCATTCAACTGATGGAGTTGAAACTTACTTTTGATGGAGCAGTTCTGAAACCCTCTATTTGTAGAATCTGCAAGTGGACATTTGGAGAAAATAGAAGCCTACAGTGAAAAAAGAAGTATCTTCCCCTAAAGCGACATGGAAGCTTTCTGTGAAACTTCCTTCTGATGTGTGCATTCAACTAACAGAGTTCAACCTCACTTTTGATTGAGCAGTTTTGACTCACTCTATTTGTAGAATCTGCAAGGAGACATATGGAGAATATTGAGGCCTAAGGTGAGAAACGAATTATCTTCCCCTAAAAACTACACGGAAGCGTTCTGTGAATCTTCTTTCTGAACTGTGCATTCAACTAACAGAGTTGAACCTTACTTTTGATTGAGCAGTTTTGAAACACTCTATTTGTAGAATCTGCAAATGCATATTTGGAGAACATTGAGGCCTATCATGGAAAAATAAATATCTTCAAATAAAAACTACACAGAAGCATTCTGTGAGACTTCTTTCTGATCTGGGAATTCAACTAAGAGAGTTGACACTTACTTTTGATTGAGCAGTTTTGAAACACTCTTTTTTTAGAATCTGCAAGTGGACATTTGGAGAACATTGGGGCCTATGGTGAAAAAAGAAATATCTTCCTCTAAAAACTACATGGAAGCATTCTGTGAAACTACTTTCTGATCTGTGCATTCAACTAACACAGTTTAACCTTACTTTTGATTGAGCAGTTTTGAAACACTCTTTATGTATAAACTGCAAGTGGACATTTGGAGCGCTCTGAGGCCTATCGTGGAAAAAGATTATCTTCAAATAAAAACTACACAGAAACATTCTGTGAAACTTCCTTCTGATCTGTATATTCAACTAACAGAGTTGAACCTTACTTTTGATTGAGCAGTTTTGAAACACTTTTTTTGCAGACTCTGCAAGTGGACATTTGGAGAACTTTGAGGCCTATGATGAAAAAGGAAATATCTTCCCCTAAAAACTACACGGAAGCATTCTGTGAAACTTCTTTCTGATCTGTGCATTCAATTCACAGAGTTTATCCATTCTTTTGATAGAGCAATTTTGAAACACTCTTTCAGTATAAACTGTAAGTGGACATTTGGAGAACTTTGAAGCCTACGGTGAAAAACGAAATATCTTCCCCTAAAAACTGCACGGAAGCATTCTGTGAAACTTCTTTCTAATCTGTGCATTCAACTAACGGAGTTGAACCTTACTTTTGATGGAGCAGTTCTGAAACACTCTATTTGTGGAATCTGCAAGTGGACATTTGGAGAATATTGAGGCCTATGGTGGAAAAAGAAATATCTTCCCTAAAAACTTCACGGAAGCATTCTGTGAAACTTTTTTCGGATCTGTGCATTCTACTAACAGATTTGAACCTTACTTTTGATTGATCAGTTTCGAAACACTTCATATGTAGAATGTACAATGGGACATATGGAGAACATTGAGGCCTATGGTGAGAAGCAAAATATCTTATCCTAAAAACTACACGGAAGCATTCTGTGAATCGTTTTTCTGAACTGTGCATTCAACTAATAGAGTTGAACCTCACTTTTGATTGAGCAGTTTTGAAACACTCTATTTGTAGAATCTGCAAGTGGATATTTAGAGAACATTGAGAACTACAGTGAGAAACGAAATATCTTCCCCTAAAAACTACATGGAAGCATTCTGTGAATCTTATTTCTGAACTGTGCATTCAACTAACAGAGTTGAAACTTATTTTTGATTGAGCAGTTTTTTTTTATTCTTTAATTTTCTTCTTTTCTTTTTTATTATACTTTAGGTTTTAGGGTACATGTGCACAATGTGCAGGTTTGTTACATATGTATCCATGTGCCATGTTTTTTCCCTGCACCCATTAACTCGTCATTTAGCATTAGCTATATCTCCCAATGTTGTCCCTCCCCCCTCCCCCCACCACACAACTTTCCCCGGAGTGTGATATTCCCCTTCCTGTGTCCATGAGTTCTCATTTTTCAATTCCCACCTATGAGTGAGAACATGCGGTGTCTGGTTTTTTGTCCTTGCGTTAGTTTACTGAGAATGATGTTTTCCAGTTTCATCCATGTCCCTACAATGGACACGAGCTCATCATTTTTTTATGGCTGCATAGTATTCCATGGTGTATATGTGCCACATTTTCTTAATCCAGTCTATCGTTGTTGGACATTTGGGTTGGTTCCAACTCTTTGCTATTGTGAATAGTGCCGCAATAAACATACGTGTGCATGTGTCTTTATAGCAGCATGATTTATAGTCCTTTGGGTATATACCCAGTAATGGGATGGCTGGGTCAAATGGTATTTCTAGTTCTAGATCCCTGAGGAATCGCCACACTGACTTCCACAATGGTTGAACTAGTTTACAGTCCCACCAGCAGTGTAAAAGTGTTCCTATTTCTCCACATCCTCTCCAGCACCTGTTGTTTCCTGATTTTTTAATGATGGCCATTCTAACTGGTTTGAGATGTTATCTCACTGTGGTTTTGATTTGCCTTTCTCTGATGGCCAGTGATGATGAGCATTTCTTCATGTGTTTTTTAGGTGCATAAATGTCTTCTTTTGAGAAGTGTCTGTTCATGTCCTTTGCCCACTTTTGATGGGGTTGTTTGTTTTTTTCTTGTAAATTTGTTTGAGTTCATTGTAGATTCTGGATATTAGCCCTTTGTCAGAAGAGTAGGTTGCAAAAATTTTTCCCATACTGTAGGTTGCCTGTTCACTCTGATGGTAGTTTCTTTTGCTGTGCAGAAGCTCTTTAGTTTAATTAGATCCCATTTCTCAATTTTGGCTTTTGGTGCCATTGCTTTTGGTGTTTTAGACATGAAGTCCTTGCCCATGCCTATGCCCTGAATGGTATTGCCTAGGTTTTCTTGTATGATTTTAATCGTTTTAGGTCTAACATTTAAGTCTTTAATCCATCTTGAATTAATTTTTGTATAAGGTGTAAGGAAGGGATCCAGTTTCAGCTTTCTACATATGGCTAGCCAGTTTTCCCAGCACCAATTATTAAATAGGGAATCCTTTCCCCATTTCCTGTTCTTGTCAGGTTTGTCAAAGATAAGATAGTTGTAGATATGCGGCATCATTTCTGAGGGCTCTGTTCTGTTCCATTGATCTATGTCTCTGTTGTGGTACCAGTATCATCCTGTTTTGGTTACTGTAGCCTTGTAGTATAGTTTGAAGTCAGGTAGTGTGATGCTTCCAGCTTTGTTCTTTTGGCTTAGGAATGACTTGGCAATGCGGGCTCTTTTTTGGTACCATATGAACTTTAAAGTAGTTTTTTCCAATTCTGTGAAGAAAGTCATTTGTAGCTTGATGACGATGGCATTCAATCTATAAATTACCTTGAGCAGTACGGCCATTTTCACAATATTGATTCTTCCAACCCATGAGCGTGGAATGTTCTTCCATTTGTTTGTATCCTCTTTTATTTCATTGAGCAGTGGTTTGTAGTTCTCCTTGAAGAGATCCTTCACATCCCTTGTAAGTTGGATTCCTAGGTATTTTATTCTCTTTGAAGCAATTGTGAATCGGAGTTCACTCATGATTTGGCTCTCTGTTTGTCTGTGATTGGTGTACAAGAATGCTTGTGATTTTTACACATTGATTTTCTATCCTGAGACTTTGCTGAAGTTGCTAATCAGCTTAAGGAGATTTTGGGCTGAGACAATGGGATTTTCTAGATATACAATCATGTCATCTGCAAACAGGGACAGTTTGACTTCCTCTTTTCCTAATTGAATACCCTTTATTTCCTTCTCCTGCCTGATTGCTCTGGCCAGAACTTCCAGCACTATGTTGAATAGAAGCGGTGAGAGAGGGCATCCCTGTCTTGTGCCAGTTTTCAGAGGGAATGCTTCCAGTTTTTTCCCATTCAGTATGATATTGGCTGTGGGTTTGTCGTAGATAGCTCTTATTGTTTTGAGATACGTCCCATCAATACCTAGTTTATGGAGAGTTTTTAGCATGAAGGGTTGGTGAATTTTGTCAAAGGCCTTTTCTGCGTCTATTGAGATAGTCATGTGGTTTTTGTCTTTGGTTCTGTTTATATGCTGGATTACATTTATTGATTTGTGTATGTTGAGCCAGCCTTGCATCCCACGGATGAAACCCACTTGATTATGGTGGATATGCTTTTTGATGTGCTGCTGGATTCAGTTTGCCAGTATTTTATTGAGGATTTTTGCATCAATGTTCATCAAGGATATTGGTCTGAAATTCTCTTTTTTGGTTATGTCTCTACCAGGCTTTGGTATCAGGACGATGCTGGCTTCATAAAATGTGTTAGGGAGGATTCCCTCTTTTTCTATCTATTGGAATAGTTTCAGAAGGAATTGTGCCATTTCCTCCTTGTACCTCTGGTAGAATTCAGCTGTGAATCCATCAGGTCCTGGACTCTTCTTGGTTGGTAAGCTATTGATTATTGCCACAATTTCATAACCTGTTTTTGGTCTATTCAGAGATTCAACTTCTTCCTGATTTAGTCTTGGGAGGGTGTATTTGTTGAGGAATTTATCCATTTCTTCTAGATTTTCTAGTTTATTTGCATAGAGGTGTTTGTAGTATTCTCTGATGGTAGACTGTATTTCTGTGGGATCGATGGTGATATCCCCTTTTTCATTTTTTATTGCATCTATTTGATTCTTCTCTCTTTTCTTCTTTATTAGTCTTGCTGGCGGTCTATCAATTTTGTTGATCTTTTGAAAAACCAGCTCCTGGATTCATTAATTTTTTGAAGGGTTTTTTGTGTCTCTATTTCCTTCTGTTCTGCTCTGATTTTAGTTATTTCTAGCCTTCTGCTAGCTTTTGAATGTGTTTGCTCTTGCTTTTCTAGTTCTTTTAATTGTGATGTTAGGGTGTCCATTTTGGATCTTTCCTGCTTTCTCTTGTGGGCATTTAGTGCTATAAATTTCCCTCTACACACTGCTTTGAACGTGTCCCAGAGATTCTGGTATGTCATGTCTTTGTTTTCGTTGGTTTCAAAGAACATCTTTATTTCTGCCTTCATTTCATTATGTACCCAATAGTCATTCCGGAGCAGGTTGTTCAGTTTCCATGTAGTTGAGCGGTTTTGACTGAGTTTCTTAATCCTGAGTTCTAGTTTGATTGCACTGTGGTCTGAGAGACAGTTTGTTATAATCTCTGTTCTTTTACATTTGCTGAGAAGAGCTTTACTTCCAACTATGTGGTCAATTTTGGAATAGGTGTGGTGTGGTGCTGAAAAAAATGTATATTCTGTTGATTTGGGGTGGAGAGTTCTGTAGATGTGTATTAGGTCCACTTTGTGTAGAGCTGAGTTCAATTCCTGGATATCCTTGTTAACTTTCTTTCTCGTTGATCTGTCTAATGTTGACAGTGGGGTGTTAAAATCTCCCAGTATTATTGTGTGGGAGTTTAAGTCCCTTTGTAGGTCACTCAGGACTTGCTTTATGAATCTGGGTGCTCCTGTGTTTGGTGCATATATATTTAGGATAGTTAGCTCTTCTTGTTGAATTGATCCCTTTACCATTATGGAATGGCCTTCTTTGTCTCTTTTGATCTTTGTTGGTTTAAAGTCTATTTTAACAGAGACTAGGATTGCAACCCCTGCCTTTTTTTGTTTTCCATTTGCTCGATAGATCTTCTTCCATCCCTTTATTTTGAGTCTATGTGTGTCTCTGCACATGAGATGGGTTTCCTGAATATAGCACACTGATGGGTCCTGACTCCTTATCCAGTTTGCCAGTCTGTGTCTTTTAATTGGAGCATTTAGCCCATTTACATTTAACGTTAATATTGTTATGTGTGAATCTGATCCTGTCATTATGATGTTAGTTGGTTATTTTGCTCATTAGTTGATGCAGTTTCTTCCTAGCCTCGATGGTCTTTACAATTTGGCATTTTTTTGCAGTAGCTGGTACCGGTTGTTCCTTTCCATGTTTAGTGCTTCCTTCAGGAGCTCTTTTAGGGCAGGCCTGGTGGTGACAAAATCACTCAGCATTTGCTTGTCTGTAAAGTATTTTATTTCTCCTTCACTTATGAAGCTTAGATTGGCTGTATATGAAATTCTGGGTTGAAAAGTCTTTTCTTTAAGAATGTTGAAAATCCGCCCCCACTCTCTTCTGGCTTGTAGAGTTTCTGCCGAGAGATCAGCTGTTAGTCTGATGAGCTTCCCTTTGTGGGTAATCCGACTTTTCTCTCTGGCTGCCCTTAACATATTTTCCTTCATTTCAACTTTGGTGAATCTGACAATTATATGTCTTGGAGTTGCTCTTCTCGAGGAGTATCTTTGTGGCGTTCTCTGTATTTCCTGAATCTTAATGTTGGCCTGCCTTGCTAGTTTGGGGAAGTTCTCCTGGATAATATCTTGCAGAGTGTTTTCCAACTTGGTTCCATTCTCCCCGTCATTTTCAGGTACACCAATCAGACGTAGGTTTGGTCTTTTCACATAGTCCCAAATTTCTTGGAGACTTTGTTCATTTCTTTTTATTCTTTTTTCTCTTAACTTCCCTTCTCACTTCATTTCATTCATTTCATCTTCCAGCAGCGATACCCTTTCTTCCAGTTGATTGCATCTGCTACTGAGGCTTCTGCAATCTTCGTGTAGTTCTCAAAACTTGGCTTTCAGCTCCATCATCTCCTTTAAGCCCTTCTCTCCATTGGTTATTCTAGTTATCCAATCTTCTAATTTTTTTTCAAAGTTTTTAACTTCTTTGCTATTGTTTTGAATTTCCTCCCATAGCTCAGAGTAGTTTGATTATCTGAAGCCTTCTTCTCTCAGCTCGTCAAAGTCATCCTCCATCCAGCTTTTTTCCATTGCTGGTGAGGAACTGCATTCCTTTGGAGGAGGAGAGGTGCTCTGCTTTTTAGAGTTTCCAGTTTTTCTGCTCTGTTTTTTTCCCATCTTTTTGGTTTTATCTACTTTTGGTCTTTGATGATGGTGATGTACAGATGGGTTTTGGTGTGGATGTCCTTTCTTTTTGTTAGTTTTCCTTCTACCAGATTGGACCCCCAGCTGCAGGTCTATTGGAGTTTACTCGAGCTCCACTCGAGACCCTGTTTGGCTGTGTGTCAGCAGCAGTGGCTGCAGAAGAGCGGATTTTCGTGAGACCACAAATTCAGCTGTCTGACAGTTCCTCTGGAAGTTTTGTCTCAGAGGATTACCTGGCCGAGTGAGGTGTCAGTCTGTCTCTACTGGGGGGGTGCCTCCCAGTTAGGCTGTTCAGGGGTGAGGAGCCCACTTTAGGAGGCAGTCTGTCCATTCTCAGATCTCCAGCTTCGTGCTGGGAGAACCACTACTCTCTTCAAAGCTGTCAGTCAAACAGGGACATTTAAGTCTGTGGAAGTTCCTGCTGACTTTTTGTTTGTCTGTGCCCTGACCCCAGAGGTGGATCCTACAGAGGCAGGCAAGCCTCCTTGAGCTGTGGTGGGCTCCACCCAGTTCAAGCTTTCTGGCTGCTTTGTTTACCTAAGCAAGCCTGGGCAATGGCGGGCGCCCATCCCCCAGCCTCGCTGCCACCTTGCAGCTTGACCTCAGACTGCTGTGCTAGCAATCAGCGAGGCTCCGTGGGCATAGGACGCCCCGATCGAAGTGCCAGACACAATCTCCTAGTGTGCCATTTTCCAGGCCCGTTGGAAAAACGCAGTGTTAGGGTGGGACTGACCCAATAATCCAGGTGCCGTCTGTTACCCCTTTCTTTGACTAGGAAAGGAAACTCCCTGACCCCTTGCACTTCCCGAGTGAGGCAATGCCTTGCCCTGCTTCGACTCACACACAGTGCACTTCACCGATTGACCTGCACTCACTGTTTGGCATTCCCTAGTGAGATGAAACCGGTACCTCAAGCAGAAATGCAGAAATCACCCGTCTTCTGTGTCGCTCGGGCAGGGAGCTGGAGACAGGAGCTGTTCCTATTCGGCCATCTTGGCTCGAACCTTTCTTTTGATTCAGCAGTTTTGAAACACTCTTTTTATATAAACTGCAAGTGGACATTTGAGCGCTTTGAGTCCTATCACGGAAAAAGGAATATCTTCAAGTAAAAACTATATGGAAGTAATCTGTGAAACTTCTTTATGAATTGTGCATTCATCTCAGAGAGTTTAACCTTTCGTTTGGTTGTGCAGCTTTGAAACAGGCTTTTTGTAGAATCTACAATTGGATAATTCTAGAGCTTTGAGGTCTATGGTGAAAAAAGAAATATCTTCCCATAAAAACTCACGGAAGCATTCTGTGAAACTTCTTTCTGATCTGTGCATTCATCTAACAGAGTTGAACCTTACTTTTGATTGAGCAGTTTTGAAATACTCTTTTTGTAGAATCTGCAAGTGGATATTAGGTGAACATTCAGGCGTACGGTGAAAAACGAAATATCTTCCCATAAAAACTACACAGAAACATTCTGTGAAACTTCTTTCTTTTCTGTTCATTCATCTCACATAGTAGAACCTTTCTTTCGATTGAGAAGTTTTGAAACACCCTTTTTGTAGAATCTGCAAGTGGACATTTGGTACGCTTTGAGGCCTATCGTGTAAAAAGGAATATCTTGAAATAAAAACTACGCAGAAGCAGTCCATGAAACTACTTTCTGAACTGTGCATTCATGTAACTTAGTTGAACCTAACTTTTGATTGAACAGTTTTGAAACACTCTTTTTGTAGAATCTGCAAGTGGATATTTGGAGAACATTGAGGCCTACGTTGAAAAACGAAATATCTTCCCATTAAAACTACACAAAAGCATTCTGTGAAACTTCTTTCTGATCTGTGCATTCATCTAACAGAGCTGAACCTTACTTTTGATTGAGCAGTTTTGAAACACTGTTTTTGCAGAATCTGCAAGTGGAAATTTGGAGATCTTTGAGGCCTAAGGTGAAAAACGAAATACCTTCAAGTAAAACCTACACAGAATACTTCTATGAAACTTCATTCTATTCTCTACATTTATGTAAAAGACTTGAAAATTTCTTTTGATTCAGCAGTTTTGAAACACTCTTTTTGTATAAACTGCAATTGGACATTTGGAGCTCTTTGAGGCCTATCGTGGAAAAAGGAATATCTTCACATAAAAACTACACAGAAGTAATCCGTGAACCTTCCTTAAAAACTGTGCATTCATTTCAGAGAGTTTAACCTTTCTTTTGATTGTGCAGCTTTGAAACAGGCTCTTTGTAGAATCTGCAATTGGATATTTCTAGAGTTTTCAAGCCTACAGTGAAAACAGAAATATCTTCACATAAAAACTACCCGGAATCATTCTGTGAAACTCCTTTTTGATCTGTGCATTCATCTAACAGAGCTGAACCTTACTTTTGATTGAGCAGTTTTGAAACACTCTTTTTGTAGGATCTGCAAGTGGATATTTGGAGAACATTGAGGCCTAAAGTGAACAATGAAATATCTTCCCATTAAAACTACACAGAAGCATTCTGTGAAAATTCTTTCTTATCTGTGCATTCATCTAACAGAGTAGAACCTTTCTTTTGATTGAGAAGCTTTGAAACACTGTTTTAGCAGAATCTGCAAGTGGACATTTGGAGATCTTTGAGGCCTATGGTGAAAAAAGAAATATCTTCAAGTAAAAACCACACAGAATACTACTGTGAAAATTCTTTCTATTCTCTGCATTCATCTCACAGAGTAGAACCTTTCTTTTCATTCAGCAGTTTTGAAACACTCTTTTTGTATAAACTGAATGTGGACATTAGGAGCGCTTTGAGGCCTGTCGTGGAAAAATGAATATCTTCAAATAAAAACTACACAGAAGTAATCTGTGAAACTTCTTTATGAACTGTGCATTCATCGCAGAGAGTTTGACCTTTCTTTTGATTGTGCAGCTTTGAAACAGGCTTTTTGTACAATCTGCAATTGGATATTTCTAGTGATTTGAAGTCTACGGTGAAAAAAAAAATATCTTCCCATAAAAACAACACAGAAGCATTCTGTGAAACTTCTTTCTGATCTGTGCATTCATCTAACAGAGCTCAACATTACTTTTGATTGAGAAGTTTTGAAACACTCTTTTTGTTGAAACTGCAAGTGGATATTTGGAGAACACTGAGGCCTATGGTGAAAAACGAAATATCTTCCCATTAAAACTACACAGAAGAATTCTGTGAAACTTCTTTCTTTTCTATTCATTCATCTCACAGAGTAGAACCTTTCTTTTAATTGGGCAGTTTTGAAACACTCTTTTTGTAGAATCTGCAAGTAGTCATTTGGAGCACTTTGAGGCCTATCGTGGAAAAAGGAATATCTTCAAATAAAAACTGCACAGAAGCATTCTGTGAAACTTCTTTATGAACTGTTCATTCATATCAGAGAGTTAAAACTTTCCTTTGATTGTGCAGCTTTGAAGCAGGCTTTTTCTAGAATCTGCGATTGGATATTTCTAAAGCTTTGAGGCCTATGGTGAAAAAAGAAATATCTTCCCATAAAAACTACATGGAAGCATTCTGTGAAACGTCTTTCTGATCTCTGCATTCATCTAACTGAGTTGAAACTTACTTTTGATTGAGCAGTTTGGAAACACTCTTTTTGTAGAATCTGGAAGTGGATATTTGGAGAACATTGAGGCCTACGGTGAAAAACGACGTATCTTCCAATAAAAACTACACAGAAGCATTCTGTGAAACTTTTTCTTTTCTGTTCATTCATCTCACATAGCAGAACCTTTCTTTTGATTAAGCAGTTTTGAAACACTCTGTTTGTAGAATCTGCAAGTGGACATTGGGAGCGCTTTGAGGCCTATAGTGGAAAAAAGAATATCTTCAAATAAAAACTACGCAGAAGCATTCTGTGAAACTTCTTTCTGATCTGTGCGTTCATATAAATGAGTTGAACCTTATTTTTGATTGGGCAGTTTTGAAACACTGTTTTTGTAGAATCTGCAAGTGGATATTTGGAGACCATTGTGGCCTATGGTGAAAGACAAATTATCTTCAGGTAAAAACTACAAAGAATATTTCTGTGAAAATTCTTTCTATTCTCTGCATTCATCTCACAGAATTTAACCTTTCTTTTGATTCAGCAGTTTTGAAACATTCTTTTTGTATAAACTACAAGTGGACATTTGCAGCGCTTGGAGGCCTATTGTGGAAAAAGTAGTATCTTCAAATAAAAACTACACTGAAATAATCTGTGAAACTTTTTAATGAACCGTGCATTCATCTCAGAGAGTTTAACCTTTCTTTTGATTCTGCAGCTTTGAAACAGGCTTTTTGTAGAATCTGCAATTGGATATTTCTAGAGATTTGAGGCCTACGGTGAAAAAAGAAATATCTTCCCATAAAAACTACACGGAGGCATTCTGTGAAACTTCTTCCTGATATATGCACTCAGCTTACAGAGTTGAACCTTACTTATGATTGATCAGTTTTGAAGCACTCTTTTTGTAGAATCTGCAAGTGGACATTTGGAGAACATTGATGCCTATGGTGAAAAACGAAATATCTTCCCATAAAAACTGCACAGAAGCATTCTGTGAAACTTCTTTCTGATCTGTGCATTCAACTAACAGAGTTGAACTTTACTTTTCATTGAGGAGTTCTGAAACACTCATTCTGTAGAAACTGCAAGTGGACATTCAGAGTGCTAAGGGGCCTATAATGGAAAAAGGAATATCTTCAAATAAAAACTACACAGAAGCATTCTGTGAAAGTTCTTTCTGATCTCTGCATTCAACTAACAGTGTTGAACCTTACTTTTGATTGAGCAGTTCTGAAACACTCTTTCTGTAGAAACTGCAAGTGGACATTCGGAGCGCTAAGGGGCCTATAGTGGAAAAAGGAATATCTTCAAATAAAAACTACACAGAAGCATTCTGTGAAAGTTCTTTCTGATCTCTGCATTCAACTAACAGAGTTGAACCTTACTTTTGATTGAGCAGTTCTGAAACACTCTTTCTGTAGAAACTGCAAGTGGACATTCGGAGCGCTAAGGGGCCTATAGTGGAAAAAGGAATATCTTCAAATAAAAACTACACAGAAGTATTCTGGGAAACTTCTTTCTGCTCTGTGCATTCATCTAACTGAGTTGAACCTTACTTTTGATGGAGCAGTTTTGAAAAACTCTTTCTGTAGAATCTGTAACTGGATAATTGGAGAACATTTAGACCTACTGTGAAAGACGAAATATCTTCCCATTAAAACTACACAGAAGCATTCTGTGAAACTCCTTTTTGATCTGTGCATTCGTCTAACAGAGTACAACATTTCTTTTGATTGAGCAGTTTTGAAACACTCTTTTTGCAGAATCTGCAAGTGGACATTTGGAGATCTTTGAGGCTTATGGTGAAAAACGAAATATCTTCAAGTAAAAACTACATAGAATACTTCTGCAAAAATTCTTTCTATTCTCTGCATTCATCCCACAGACTTGAACTTTTCCTTTGATTCAGCAGTTTGGAATTCTCTTTTTGTATATACGGCAAGTTGAGATTTTGAGTGCTTTGAGGCCTATCGTGGAAAAAGGAATATCTTCTAATAAAAACTACAAAGAAGCAATCTGTGAAACTTCTTTATGAACTGTTCATTCAAATCAGAGAGTTTAAACTTTCCTTTGATTGTGCAGCTTTGAAACAGGCTTTTTGTAGAATCTGCAATTGGGCATTTCTACAGATTTGAGGCCTATGGTGAAAAAAGAAATATCTTCATTTAAAAACTACATGGAAGCATTCTGTGAAACTTTTTTTGATCTGTGCATTCATCTAACAGAGTTGAACCTTACTTTTGATTGAGCAGCTTTGAAATACTCTTTTTGTAGAATCTGCAGGTGGATATTTGGCGAACATTGAGGCATACAGTGAAAAACGTAATATCTTCCCATAAAAACTACAGAGAAGCATTCTGTGAAACTTCTTTCTTTTCTGTTCATTCATCTCACACAGTATAACATTTTTTTTGGTTGAGCGGTTTTGAGACACTGTTTTTGCAGAATCAGCAAGTGGACATTTGGAGATCTTTGAGGCCTACCGTGAAAAACGAAATATCTTCCCATAAAAACTACACAGAAGCATTCTGTGAAACTTCTTTCTGATCTGTACATTCATCTAACAGAGTAGAATCTTACTTTTCATTGAGCAGTTTTGAAACACTCTTTTTGTAGAATCTGCAAGTGGACATTTTGAGCGCTTTGAGGCCTATTGTGGAAAAAGGAATATCTTCAAATAAAAACTACGCAGAAGTATTCTGTGAAACTTCCTTATGAACTGTGCATTCATATAACTGAGTTGAAGCTTACTTTTGATGGAGCAGTTTTGAAACACTCTTTTTGTAGAATCTGCAAGTGGATATTTGGAGAATATTGAGGCCTACGGTGAAAAACGCAATATCTTCCCATTAAAACTACACAGAAGCATTCTGTGAAACTTCTTTCTGATCTGTGCATTCATCTAACAGAGCTCAACATTACTTTTGATTGAGAAGTTTTGAAACACTCTTTTTGTTGAAACTGCAAGTGGATATTTGGAGAACACTGAGGCCTATGGTGAAAAACGAAATATCTTCCCATTAAAACTACACAGAAGAATTCTGTGAAACTTCTTTCTTTTCTATTCATTCATCTCACAGAGTAGAACCTTTCTTTTAATTGAGCAGTTTTGAAACACTCTTTTTGTAGAATCTGCAAGTAGTCATTTGGAGCACTTTGAGGCCTATCGTGGAAAAAGGAATATCTTCAAATAAAAACTGCACAGAAGCATTCTGTGAAACTTCTTTATGAACTGTTCATTCATATCAGAGAGTTAAAACTTTCCTTTGATTGTGCAGCTTTGAAGCAGGCTTTTTCTAGAATCTGCGATTGGATATTTCTAAAGCTTTGAGGCCTATGGTGAAAAAAGAAATATCTTCCCATAAAAACTACGTGGAATCATTCTGTGAAACGTCTTTCTGATCTCTGCATTCATCTAACTGAGTTGAAACTTACTTTTGATTGAGCAGTTTGGAAACACTCTTTTTGTAGAATCTGGAAGTGGATATTTGGAGAACATTGAGGCCTACGGTGAAAAACGACGTATCTTCCAATAAAAACTACACAGAAGCATTCTGTGAAACTTTTTCTTTTCTGTTCATTCATCTCACATAGCAGAACCTTTCTTTTGATTAAGCAGTTTTGAAACACTCTGTTTGTAGAATCTGCAAGTGGACATTGGGAGCGCTTTGAGGCCTATAGTGGAAAAAAGAATATCTTCAAATAAAAACTACGCAGAAGCATTCTGTGAAACTTCTTTCTGATCTGTGCGTTCATATAAATGAGTTGAACCTTATTTTTGATTGGGCAGTTTTGAAACAGTCTTTTTGTAGAATCTGCAAGTGGATATTTGGCGAACATTGAGGCCTATGGTGAAAAACGAAATATCTTCCCATAAAAACTATACAGAAGCATTCTGTGAAACTTCCTTCTTTTGTATTCAATCATCTCACAGAGTGGAACCTTTCTTTTGATTGCGCAGTTTTGAAACACTCTTTTTGTAGAATCTGCAAGAGCTCATTTGGAGCGCTTTGAGGCCTATCATGGAAAAAGGAATATATTCAAATAAAAACTACGCAGAAGCATTCTGTGAATCATCTTTCTGATCTGTGGATTCCTGTAACTGAGTTGAACCTTACTTTTGATTGAACAGTTTTGAAACACTCTTTTTGCAGAATCTGCAAGTGGATATTTGGAGAACTTTCAGGTCTACGGTGAAAAACGAAATATCTTCCCATTAAAACTACACAGAAACATTCTGTGAAACTTCTTTCTGATCTGTGCATTCATCTAACAGAGTAGAACATTTCTTTTGACTGAGCAGTTTTGAAACACTGTTTTTGCAGAATCTGCAATTGGACATTTAGAGAACATTGAGGCCTATGGTGAACAACGAAATATATTCAAGTAAAAACAACACAGAATATTTCTGTGAAAATACTTTCTATTCTCTGCATTCATCTCACAGACCTGAGCCTTCCTTTTGATTTAGCGGTTTTGAAACACTCTTTTTGTATAAACTGCAAGCGGACATATGGAGGACTTTGAGGCCTATCATGGAAAAAGGATTATCTTCAAATAAAAACTACACAGAAGTAATCTGTGAAACTTCTTCATGAAATGTGCATTTATCTCAGAGAGTTTAACCTTTCTTTTGAATGTGCAGCTTTGAAACAGGCTTTTTCTAGAATCTGCAACTGGATACTTCTAGAGCTTGGAGACCTATGGTGAAAAATTTAATATCTTCCCATAAAAACTATACAGAAGCATTCTGTGAAACTTTTTTCTGATCTGTGCATTCATCTAACGAAGTTGAACCTTAATTTTGATTGAGCAGTTTTGAAACACTCTTTTTGTAGAATCTGCAAATGGATATTAGGTGAACATTGAGGCATACGGAGTAAAACAAAATATCTTCCCATACAAACTACACAGAAGCATTCTGTGAAACTTATTCCTTTTCTGTTCATTCAACTCACAGAGTAGAACCTTTCTTTCGATTGAGCAGTTTTGAGACACTCTTTTTGTAGAATCTGCAAGCAGACATTTGGAGTGCTTTGAGGCCTATCGTTGAAATAGGAATATCTTCAAATAAAAACTATGCCGAATCATTCAGTGAAACTTCTTTCTGATCTGTGCATTCATCTAACTGAGTTGAACCTTACTTGTGATTGAGCAGTTTTGAAACACTCTTTTTGTAGGATCTGCAAGTGGATATTTGGAGAACATTGAGGCCTAAGGTGAACAATGAAATATCATCCCATTAAAACTACACAGAAGCATTCTGTGAAAATTCTTTCTTATCTGTGCATTCATCTAACAGAGTAGAACCTTTCTTTTGATTGAGAAGCTTAGAAACACTGATTTAGCAGAATCTGCAAGTGGACATTTGGAGATCTTTGAGGCCTATGGTGAAAAAAGAAATATATTCAAGTAAAAACCACACAGAATACTACTGTGAAAATTCTTTCTATTCTCTGCATTCATCTCACAGAGTAGAACCTTTCTTTTCATTCAGCAGTTTTGAAACACTCTTTTTGTATAAACTGAATGTGGACATTAGGAGCGCTTTGAGGCCTGTCGTGGAAAAATGAATATCTTCAAATAAAAACTACACAGAAGTAATCTGTGAAACTTCTTTATGAACTGTGCATTCATCGCAGAGAGTTTGACCTTTCTTTTGATTGTGCAGCTTTGAAACAGGCTTTTTGTACAATCTGCAATTGGATATTTCTAGTGATTTGAAGTCTACGGTGAAAAAAAAAATATCTTCCCATAAAAACAACACAGAAGCATTCTGTGAAACTTCTTTCTGATCTGTGCATTCATCTAACAGAGCTCAACATTACTTTTGATTGAGAAGTTTTGAAACACTCTTTTTGTTGAAACTGCAAGTGGATATTTGGAGAACACTGAGGCCTATGGTGAAAAACGAAATATCTTCCCATTAAAACTACACAGAAGAATTCTGTGAAACTTCTTTCTTTTCTATTCATTCATCTCACAGAGTAGAACCTTTCTTTTAATTGGGCAGTTTTGAAACACTCTTTTTGTAGAATCTGCAAGTAGTCATTTGGAGCACTTTGAGGCCTATCGTGGAAAAAGGAATATCTTCAAATAAAAACTGCACAGAAGCATTCTGTGAAACTTCTTTATGAACTGTTCATTCATATCAGAGAGTTAAAACTTTCCTTTGATTGTGCAGCTTTGAAGCAGGCTTTTTCTAGAATCTGCGATTGGATATTTCTAAAGCTTTGAGGCCTATGGTGAAAAAAGAAATATCTTCCCATAAAAACTACATGGAAGCATTCTGTGAAACGTCTTTCTGATCTCTGCATTCATCTAACTGAGTTGAAACTTACTTTTGATTGAGCAGTTTGGAAACACTCTTTTTGTAGAATCTGGAAGTGGATATTTGGAGAACATTGAGGCCTACGGTGAAAAACGACGTATCTTCCAATAAAAACTACACAGAAGCATTCTGTGAAACTTTTTCTTTTCTGTTCATTCATCTCACATAGCAGAACCTTTCTTTTGATTAAGCAGTTTTGAAACACTCTGTTTGTAGAATCTGCAAGTGGACATTGGGAGCGCTTTGAGGCCTATAGTGGAAAAAAGAATATCTTCAAATAAAAACTACGCAGAAGCATTCTGTGAAACTTCTTTCTGATCTGTGCGTTCATATAAATGAGTTGAACCTTATTTTTGATTGGGCAGTTTTGAAACACTGTTTTTGTAGAATCTGCAAGTGGATATTTGGAGACCATTGTGGCCTATGGTGAAAGACAAATTATCTTCAGGTAAAAACTACAAAGAATATTTCTGTGAAAATTCTTTCTATTCTCTGCATTCATCTCACAGAATTTAACCTTTCTTTTGATTCAGCAGTTTTGAAACATTCTTTTTGTATAAACTACAAGTGGACATTTGCAGCGCTTGGAGGCCTATTGTGGAAAAAGTAGTATCTTCAAATAAAAACTACACTGAAATAATCTGTGAAACTTTTTAATGAACCGTGCATTCATCTCAGAGAGTTTAACCTTTCTTTTGATTCTGCAGCTTTGAAACAGGCTTTTTGTAGAATCTGCAATTGGATATTTCTAGAGATTTGAGGCCTACGGTGAAAAAAGAAATATCTTCCCATAAAAACTACACGGAGGCATTCTGTGAAACTTCTTCCTGATATATGCACTCAGCTTACAGAGTTGAACCTTACTTATGATTGATCAGTTTTGAAGCACTCTTTTTGTAGAATCTGCAAGTGGACATTTGGAGAACATTGATGCCTATGGTGAAAAACGAAATATCTTCCCATAAAAACTGCACAGAAGCATTCTGTGAAACTTCTTTCTGATCTGTGCATTCAACTAACAGAGTTGAACTTTACTTTTCATTGAGGAGTTCTGAAACACTCATTCTGTAGAAACTGCAAGTGGACATTCAGAGTGCTAAGGGGCCTATAATGGAAAAAGGAATATCTTCAAATAAAAACTACACAGAAGCATTCTGTGAAAGTTCTTTCTGATCTCTGCATTCAACTAACAGTGTTGAACCTTACTTTTGATTGAGCAGTTCTGAAACACTCTTTCTGTAGAAACTGCAAGTGGACATTCGGAGCGCTAAGGGGCCTATAGTGGAAAAAGGAATATCTTCAAATAAAAACTACACAGAAGCATTCTGTGAAAGTTCTTTCTGATCTCTGCATTCAACTAACAGAGTTGAACCTTACTTTTGATTGAGCAGTTCTGAAACACTCTTTCTGTAGAAACTGCAAGTGGACATTCGGAGCGCTAAGGGGCCTATAGTGGAAAAAGGAATATCTTCAAATAAAAACTACACAGAAGTATTCTGGGAAACTTCTTTCTGCTCTGTGCATTCATCTAACTGAGTTGAACCTTACTTTTGATGGAGCAGTTTTGAAAAACTCTTTCTGTAGAATCTGTAACTGGATAATTGGAGAACATTTAGACCTACTGTGAAAGACGAAATATCTTCCCATTAAAACTACACAGAAGCATTCTGTGAAACTCCTTTTTGATCTGTGCATTCGTCTAACAGAGTACAACATTTCTTTTGATTGAGCAGTTTTGAAACACTCTTTTTGCAGAATCTGCAAGTGGACATTTGGAGATCTTTGAGGCTTATGGTGAAAAACGAAATATCTTCAAGTAAAAACTACATAGAATACTTCTGCAAAAATTCTTTCTATTCTCTGCATTCATCCCACAGACTTGAACTTTTCCTTTGATTCAGCAGTTTGGAATTCTCTTTTTGTATATACGGCAAGTTGAGATTTTGAGTGCTTTGAGGCCTATCGTGGAAAAAGGAATATCTTCTAATAAAAACTACAAAGAAGCAATCTGTGAAACTTCTTTATGAACTGTTCATTCAAATCAGAGAGTTTAAACTTTCCTTTGATTGTGCAGCTTTGAAACAGGCTTTTTGTAGAATCTGCAATTGGGCATTTCTACAGATTTGAGGCCTATGGTGAAAAAAGAAATATCTTCATTTAAAAACTACATGGAAGCATTCTGTGAAACTTTTTTTGATCTGTGCATTCATCTAACAGAGTTGAACCTTACTTTTGATTGAGCAGCTTTGAAATACTCTTTTTGTAGAATCTGCAGGTGGATATTTGGCGAACATTGAGGCATACAGTGAAAAACGTAATATCTTCCCATAAAAACTACAGAGAAGCATTCTGTGAAACTTCTTTCTTTTCTGTTCATTCATCTCACACAGTATAACATTTTTTTTGGTTGAGCGGTTTTGAGACACTGTTTTTGCAGAATCAGCAAGTGGACATTTGGAGATCTTTGAGGCCTACCGTGAAAAACGAAATATCTTCCCATAAAAACTACACAGAAGCATTCTGTGAAACTTCTTTCTGATCTGTACATTCATCTAACAGAGTAGAATCTTACTTTTCATTGAGCAGTTTTGAAACACTCTTTTTGTAGAATCTGCAAGTGGACATTTTGAGCGCTTTGAGGCCTATTGTGGAAAAAGGAATATCTTCAAATAAAAACTACGCAGAAGTATTCTGTGAAACTTCCTTATGAACTGTGCATTCATATAACTGAGTTGAAGCTTACTTTTGATGGAGCAGTTTTGAAACACTCTTTTTGTAGAATCTGCAAGTGGATATTTGGAGAATATTGAGGCCTACGGTGAAAAACGCAATATCTTCCCATTAAAACTACACAGAAGCATTCTGTGAAACTTCTTTCTGATCTGTGCATTCATCTAACAGAGCTCAACATTACTTTTGATTGAGAAGTTTTGAAACACTCTTTTTGTTGAAACTGCAAGTGGATATTTGGAGAACACTGAGGCCTATGGTGAAAAACGAAATATCTTCCCATTAAAACTACACAGAAGAATTCTGTGAAACTTCTTTCTTTTCTATTCATTCATCTCACAGAGTAGAACCTTTCTTTTAATTGAGCAGTTTTGAAACACTCTTTTTGTAGAATCTGCAAGTAGTCATTTGGAGCACTTTGAGGCCTATCGTGGAAAAAGGAATATCTTCAAATAAAAACTGCACAGAAGCATTCTGTGAAACTTCTTTATGAACTGTTCATTCATATCAGAGAGTTAAAACTTTCCTTTGATTGTGCAGCTTTGAAGCAGGCTTTTTCTAGAATCTGCGATTGGATATTTCTAAAGCTTTGAGGCCTATGGTGAAAAAAGAAATATCTTCCCATAAAAACTACGTGGAATCATTCTGTGAAACGTCTTTCTGATCTCTGCATTCATCTAACTGAGTTGAAACTTACTTTTGATTGAGCAGTTTGGAAACACTCTTTTTGTAGAATCTGGAAGTGGATATTTGGAGAACATTGAGGCCTACGGTGAAAAACGACGTATCTTCCAATAAAAACTACACAGAAGCATTCTGTGAAACTTTTTCTTTTCTGTTCATTCATCTCACATAGCAGAACCTTTCTTTTGATTAAGCAGTTTTGAAACACTCTGTTTGTAGAATCTGCAAGTGGACATTGGGAGCGCTTTGAGGCCTATAGTGGAAAAAAGAATATCTTCAAATAAAAACTACGCAGAAGCATTCTGTGAAACTTCTTTCTGATCTGTGCGTTCATATAAATGAGTTGAACCTTATTTTTGATTGGGCAGTTTTGAAACAGTCTTTTTGTAGAATCTGCAAGTGGATATTTGGCGAACATTGAGGCCTATGGTGAAAAACGAAATATCTTCCCATAAAAACTATACAGAAGCATTCTGTGAAACTTCCTTCTTTTGTATTCAATCATCTCACAGAGTGGAACCTTTCTTTTGATTGCGCAGTTTTGAAACACTCTTTTTGTAGAATCTGCAAGAGCTCATTTGGAGCGCTTTGAGGCCTATCATGGAAAAAGGAATATATTCAAATAAAAACTACGCAGAAGCATTCTGTGAATCATCTTTCTGATCTGTGGATTCCTGTAACTGAGTTGAACCTTACTTTTGATTGAACAGTTTTGAAACACTCTTTTTGCAGAATCTGCAAGTGGATATTTGGAGAACTTTCAGGTCTACGGTGAAAAACGAAATATCTTCCCATTAAAACTACACAGAAACATTCTGTGAAACTTCTTTCTGATCTGTGCATTCATCTAACAGAGTAGAACATTTCTTTTGACTGAGCAGTTTTGAAACACTGTTTTTGCAGAATCTGCAATTGGACATTTAGAGAACATTGAGGCCTATGGTGAACAACGAAATATATTCAAGTAAAAACAACACAGAATATTTCTGTGAAAATACTTTCTATTCTCTGCATTCATCTCACAGACCTGAGCCTTCCTTTTGATTTAGCGGTTTTGAAACACTCTTTTTGTATAAACTGCAAGCGGACATATGGAGGACTTTGAGGCCTATCATGGAAAAAGGATTATCTTCAAATAAAAACTACACAGAAGTAATCTGTGAAACTTCTTCATGAAATGTGCATTTATCTCAGAGAGTTTAACCTTTCTTTTGAATGTGCAGCTTTGAAACAGGCTTTTTCTAGAATCTGCAACTGGATACTTCTAGAGCTTGGAGACCTATGGTGAAAAATTTAATATCTTCCCATAAAAACTATACAGAAGCATTCTGTGAAACTTTTTTCTGATCTGTGCATTCATCTAACGAAGTTGAACCTTAATTTTGATTGAGCAGTTTTGAAACACTCTTTTTGTAGAATCTGCAAATGGATATTAGGTGAACATTGAGGCATACGGAGTAAAACAAAATATCTTCCCATACAAACTACACAGAAGCATTCTGTGAAACTTATTCCTTTTCTGTTCATTCAACTCACAGAGTAGAACCTTTCTTTCGATTGAGCAGTTTTGAGACACTCTTTTTGTAGAATCTGCAAGCAGACATTTGGAGTGCTTTGAGGCCTATCGTTGAAATAGGAATATCTTCAAATAAAAACTATGCCGAATCATTCAGTGAAACTTCTTTCTGATCTGTGCATTCATCTAACTGAGTTGAACCTTACTTGTGATTGAGCAGTTTTGAAACACTCTTTTTGTAGGATCTGCAAGTGGATATTTGGAGAACATTGAGGCCTAAGGTGAACAATGAAATATCATCCCATTAAAACTACACAGAAGCATTCTGTGAAAATTCTTTCTTATCTGTGCATTCATCTAACAGAGTAGAACCTTTCTTTTGATTGAGAAGCTTAGAAACACTGATTTAGCAGAATCTGCAAGTGGACATTTGGAGATCTTTGAGGCCTATGGTGAAAAAAGAAATATATTCAAGTAAAAACCACACAGAATACTACTGTGAAAATTCTTTCTATTCTCTGCATTCATCTCACAGAGTAGAACCTTTCTTTTCATTCAGCAGTTTTGAAACACTCTTTTTGTATAAACTGAATGTGGACATTAGGAGCGCTTTGAGGCCTGTCGTGGAAAAATGAATATCTTCAAATAAAAACTACACAGAAGTAATCTGTGAAACTTCTTTATGAACTGTGCATTCATCGCAGAGAGTTTGACCTTTCTTTTGATTGTGCAGCTTTGAAACAGGCTTTTTGTACAATCTGCAATTGGATATTTCTAGTGATTTGAAGTCTACGGTGAAAAAAAAAATATCTTCCCATAAAAACAACACAGAAGCATTCTGTGAAACTTCTTTCTGATCTGTGCATTCATCTAACAGAGCTCAACATTACTTTTGATTGAGAAGTTTTGAAACACTCTTTTTGTTGAAACTGCAAGTGGATATTTGGAGAACACTGAGGCCTATGGTGAAAAACGAAATATCTTCCCATTAAAACTACACAGAAGAATTCTGTGAAACTTCTTTCTTTTCTATTCATTCATCTCACAGAGTAGAACCTTTCTTTTAATTGGGCAGTTTTGAAACACTCTTTTTGTAGAATCTGCAAGTAGTCATTTGGAGCACTTTGAGGCCTATCGTGGAAAAAGGAATATCTTCAAATAAAAACTGCACAGAAGCATTCTGTGAAACTTCTTTATGAACTGTTCATTCATATCAGAGAGTTAAAACTTTCCTTTGATTGTGCAGCTTTGAAGCAGGCTTTTTCTAGAATCTGCGATTGGATATTTCTAAAGCTTTGAGGCCTATGGTGAAAAAAGAAATATCTTCCCATAAAAACTACATGGAAGCATTCTGTGAAACGTCTTTCTGATCTCTGCATTCATCTAACTGAGTTGAAACTTACTTTTGATTGAGCAGTTTGGAAACACTCTTTTTGTAGAATCTGGAAGTGGATATTTGGAGAACATTGAGGCCTACGGTGAAAAACGACGTATCTTCCAATAAAAACTACACAGAAGCATTCTGTGAAACTTTTTCTTTTCTGTTCATTCATCTCACATAGCAGAACCTTTCTTTTGATTAAGCAGTTTTGAAACACTCTGTTTGTAGAATCTGCAAGTGGACATTGGGAGCGCTTTGAGGCCTATAGTGGAAAAAAGAATATCTTCAAATAAAAACTACGCAGAAGCATTCTGTGAAACTTCTTTCTGATCTGTGCGTTCATATAAATGAGTTGAACCTTATTTTTGATTGGGCAGTTTTGAAACACTGTTTTTGTAGAATCTGCAAGTGGATATTTGGAGACCATTGTGGCCTATGGTGAAAGACAAATTATCTTCAGGTAAAAACTACAAAGAATATTTCTGTGAAAATTCTTTCTATTCTCTGCATTCATCTCACAGAATTTAACCTTTCTTTTGATTCAGCAGTTTTGAAACATTCTTTTTGTATAAACTACAAGTGGACATTTGCAGCGCTTGGAGGCCTATTGTGGAAAAAGTAGTATCTTCAAATAAAAACTACACTGAAATAATCTGTGAAACTTTTTAATGAACCGTGCATTCATCTCAGAGAGTTTAACCTTTCTTTTGATTCTGCAGCTTTGAAACAGGCTTTTTGTAGAATCTGCAATTGGATATTTCTAGAGATTTGAGGCCTACGGTGAAAAAAGAAATATCTTCCCATAAAAACTACACGGAGGCATTCTGTGAAACTTCTTCCTGATATATGCACTCAGCTTACAGAGTTGAACCTTACTTATGATTGATCAGTTTTGAAGCACTCTTTTTGTAGAATCTGCAAGTGGACATTTGGAGAACATTGATGCCTATGGTGAAAAACGAAATATCTTCCCATAAAAACTGCACAGAAGCATTCTGTGAAACTTCTTTCTGATCTGTGCATTCAACTAACAGAGTTGAACTTTACTTTTCATTGAGGAGTTCTGAAACACTCATTCTGTAGAAACTGCAAGTGGACATTCAGAGTGCTAAGGGGCCTATAATGGAAAAAGGAATATCTTCAAATAAAAACTACACAGAAGCATTCTGTGAAAGTTCTTTCTGATCTCTGCATTCAACTAACAGTGTTGAACCTTACTTTTGATTGAGCAGTTCTGAAACACTCTTTCTGTAGAAACTGCAAGTGGACATTCGGAGTGCTAAGGGGCCTATAGTGGAAAAAGGAATATCTTCAAATAAAAACTACACAGAAGCATTCTGTGAAAGTTCTTTCTGATCTCTGCATTCAACTAACAGAGTTGAACCTTACTTTTGATTGAGCAGTTCTGAAACACTCTTTCTGTAGAAACTGCAAGTGGACATTCGGAGCGCTAAGGGGCCTATAGTGGAAAAAGGAATATCTTCAAATAAAAACTACACAGAAGTATTCTGGGAAACTTCTTTCTGCTCTGTGCATTCATCTAACTGAGTTGAACCTTACTTTTGATGGAGCAGTTTTGAAAAACTCTTTCTGTAGAATCTGTAACTGGATAATTGGAGAACATTTAGACCTACTGTGAAAGATGAAATATCTTCCCATTAAAACTACACAGAAGCATTCTGTGAAACTCCTTTTTGATCTGTGCATTCGTCTAACAGAGTACAACATTTCTTTTGATTGAGCAGTTTTGAAACACTCTTTTTGCAGAATCTGCAAGTGGACATTTGGAGATCTTTGAGGCTTATGGTGAAAAACGAAATATCTTCAAGTAAAAACTACATAGAATACTTCTGCAAAAATTCTTTCTATTCTCTGCATTCATCCCACAGACTTGAACTTTTCCTTTGATTCAGCAGTTTGGAATTCTCTTTTTGTATATACGGCAAGTTGACATTTTGAGTGCTTTGAGGCCTATCGTGGAAAAAGGAATATCTTCTAATAAAAACTACAAAGAAGCAATCTGTGAAACTTCTTTATGAACTGTTCATTCAAATCAGAGAGTTTAAACTTTCCTTTGATTGTGCAGCTTTGAAACAGGCTTTTTGTAGAATCTGCAATTGGGCATTTCTACAGATTTGAGGCCTATGGTGAAAAAAGAAATATCTTCATTTAAAAACTACATGGAAGCATTCTGTGAAACTTTTTTTGATCTGTGCATTCATCTAACAGAGTTGAACCTTACTTTTGATTGAGCAGCTTTGAAATACTCTTTTTGTAGAATCTGCAGGTGGATATTTGGCGAACATTGAGGCATACAGTGAAAAACGTAATATCTTCCCATAAAAACTACAGAGAAACATTCTGTGAAACTTCTTTCTTTTCTGTTCATTCATCTCACACAGTATAACATTTTTTTTGGTTGAGCGGTTTTGAGACACTGTTTTTGCAGAATCAGCAAGTGGACATTTGGAGATCTTTGAGGCCTACCGTGAAAAACGAAATATCTTCCCATAAAAACTACACAGAAGCATTCTGTGAAACTTCTTTCTGATCTGTACATTCATCTAACAGAGTAGAATCTTACTTTTCATTGAGCAGTTTTGAAACACTCTTTTTGTAGAATCTGCAAGTGGACATTTTGAGCGCTTTGAGGCCTATTGTGGAAAAAGGAATATCTTCAAATAAAAACTACGCAGAAGTATTCTGTGAAACTTCCTTATGAACTGTGCATTCATATAACTGAGTTGAAGCTTACTTTTGATGGAGCAGTTTTGAAACACTCTTTTTGTAGAATCTGCAAGTGGATATTTGGAGAATATTGAGGCCTACGGTGAAAAACGCAATATCTTCCCATTAAAACTACACAGAAGCATTCTGTGAAACTTCTTTCTGATCTGTGCATTCATCTAACAGAGCTCAACATTACTTTTGATTGAGAAGTTTTGAAACACTCTTTTTGTTGAAACTGCAAGTGGATATTTGGAGAACACTGAGGCCTATGGTGAAAAACGAAATATCTTCCCATTAAAACTACACAGAAGAATTCTGTGAAACTTCTTTCTTTTCTATTCATTCATCTCACAGAGTAGAACCTTTCTTTTAATTGAGCAGTTTTGAAACACTCTTTTTGTAGAATCTGCAAGTAGTCATTTGGAGCACTTTGAGGCCTATCGTGGAAAAAGGAATATCTTCAAATAAAAACTGCACAGAAGCATTCTGTGAAACTTCTTTATGAACTGTTCATTCATATCAGAGAGTTAAAACTTTCCTTTGATTGTGCAGCTTTGAAGCAGGCTTTTTCTAGAATCTGCGATTGGATATTTCTAAAGCTTTGAGGCCTATGGTGAAAAAAGAAATATCTTCCCATAAAAACTACGTGGAATCATTCTGTGAAACGTCTTTCTGATCTCTGCATTCATCTAACTGAGTTGAAACTTACTTTTGATTGAGCAGTTTGGAAACACTCTTTTTGTAGAATCTGGAAGTGGATATTTGGAGAACATTGAGGCCTACGGTGAAAAACGACGTATCTTCCAATAAAAACTACACAGAAGCATTCTGTGAAACTTTTTCTTTTCTGTTCATTCATCTCACATAGCAGAACCTTTCTTTTGATTAAGCAGTTTTGAAACACTCTGTTTGTAGAATCTGCAAGTGGACATTGGGAGCGCTTTGAGGCCTATAGTGGAAAAAAGAATATCTTCAAATAAAAACTACGCAGAAGCATTCTGTGAAACTTCTTTCTGATCTGTGCGTTCATATAAATGAGTTGAACCTTATTTTTGATTGGGCAGTTTTGAAACAGTCTTTTTGTAGAATCTGCAAGTGGATATTTGGCGAACATTGAGGCCTATGGTGAAAAACGAAATATCTTCCCATAAAAACTATACAGAAGCATTCTGTGAAACTTCCTTCTTTTGTATTCAATCATCTCACAGAGTGGAACCTTTCTTTTGATTGCGCAGTTTTGAAACACTCTTTTTGTAGAATCTGCAAGAGCTCATTTGGAGCGCTTTGAGGCCTATCATGGAAAAAGGAATATATTCAAATAAAAACTACGCAGAAGCATTCTGTGAATCATCTTTCTGATCTGTGGATTCCTGTAACTGAGTTGAACCTTACTTTTGATTGAACAGTTTTGAAACACTCTTTTTGCAGAATCTGCAAGTGGATATTTGGAGAACTTTCAGGTCTACGGTGAAAAACGAAATATCTTCCCATTAAAACTACACAGAAACATTCTGTGAAACTTCTTTCTGATCTGTGCATTCATCTAACAGAGTAGAACATTTCTTTTGACTGAGCAGTTTTGAAACACTGTTTTTGCAGAATCTGCAATTGGACATTTAGAGAACATTGAGGCCTATGGTGAACAACGAAATATATTCAAGTAAAAACAACACAGAATATTTCTGTGAAAATACTTTCTATTCTCTGCATTCATCTCACAGACCTGAGCCTTCCTTTTGATTTAGCGGTTTTGAAACACTCTTTTTGTATAAACTGCAAGCGGACATATGGAGGACTTTGAGGCCTATCATGGAAAAAGGATTATCTTCAAATAAAAACTACACAGAAGTAATCTGTGAAACTTCTTCATGAAATGTGCATTTATCTCAGAGAGTTTAACCTTTCTTTTGAATGTGCAGCTTTGAAACAGGCTTTTTCTAGAATCTGCAACTGGATACTTCTAGAGCTTGGAGACCTATGGTGAAAAATTTAATATCTTCCCATAAAAACTATACAGAAGCATTCTGTGAAACTTTTTTCTGATCTGTGCATTCATCTAACGAAGTTGAACCTTAATTTTGATTGAGCAGTTTTGAAACACTCTTTTTGTAGAATCTGCAAATGGATATTAGGTGAACATTGAGGCATACGGAGTAAAACAAAATATCTTCCCATACAAACTACACAGAAGCATTCTGTGAAACTTATTCCTTTTCTGTTCATTCAACTCACAGAGTAGAACCTTTCTTTCGATTGAGCAGTTTTGAGACACTCTTTTTGTAGAATCTGCAAGCAGACATTTGGAGTGCTTTGAGGCCTATCGTTGAAATAGGAATATCTTCAAATAAAAACTATGCCGAATCATTCAGTGAAACTTCTTTCTGATCTGTGCATTCATCTAACTGAGTTGAACCTTACTTGTGATTGAGCAGTTTTGAAACACTCTTTTTGTAGGATCTGCAAGTGGATATTTGGAGAACATTGAGGCCTAAGGTGAACAATGAAATATCATCCCATTAAAACTACACAGAAGCATTCTGTGAAAATTCTTTCTTATCTGTGCATTCATCTAACAGAGTAGAACCTTTCTTTTGATTGAGAAGCTTAGAAACACTGATTTAGCAGAATCTGCAAGTGGACATTTGGAGATCTTTGAGGCCTATGGTGAACAACGAAATATATTCAAGTAAAAACAACACAGAATATTTCTGTGAAAATACTTTCTATTCTCTGCATTCATCTCACAGACCTGAGCCTTCCTTTTGATTTAGCGGTTTTGAAACACTCTTTTTGTATAAACTGCAAGCGGACATATGGAGGACTTTGAGGCCTATCATGGAAAAAGGATTATCTTCAAATAAAAACTACACAGAAGTAATCTGTGAAACTTCTTCATGAAATGTGCATTTATCTCAGAGAGTTTAACCTCTCGTTTGAATGTGCAGCTTTGAAACAGGCTTTTTCTAGAATCTGCAACTGGATACTTCTAGAGCTTGGAGACCTATGGTGAAAAATTTAATATCTTCCCATAAAAACTATACAGAAGCATTCTGTGAAACTTTTTTCTGATCTGTGCATTCATCTAACGAAGTTGAACCTTAATTTTGATTGAGCAGTTTTGAAACACTCTTTTTGTAGAATCTGCAAATGGATATTAGGTGAACATTGAGGCATACGGAGTAAAACAAAATATCTTCCCATACAAACTACACAGAAGCATTCTGTGAAACTTATTCCTTTTCTGTTCATTCAACTCACAGAGTAGAACCTTTCTTTCGATTGAGCAGTTTTGAGACACTCTTTTTGTAGAATCTGCAAGCAGACATTTGGAGTGCTTTGAGGCCTATTGTGGAAAAAGGAATATCTTCAAATAAAAACTACGCAGAAGTATTCTGTGAAACTTCCTTATGAACTGTGCATTCATATAACTGAGTTGAAGCTTACTTTTGATGGAGCAGTTTGGAAACACTCTTTTTGTAGAATCTGCAAGTGGATATTTGGAGAATATTGAGGCCTACGGTGAAAAACGCAATATCTTCCCATTAAAACTACACAGAAGCATTCTGTGAAACTTCTTTCTGATCTTTGCATTCATCTAGCAGAGTAAACCTTTTTTCTGACTGAGCTGTTTTGAAACACTGTTTTTGCACAATCTGCAAGTGGTCATTTGGAGATCTTTGAGGCCTATGGTGAAAGACAAAGTATCTTCAAGTAAAAACTACATAGAATACTTCTGATAAAATTCTTTCAATTCTCTGCATTCATCTCACAGACTTGAAACTTTCTTTTGTTTCAGCAATTTTGAAACACAGTTTTTGTATAAACTGCAAGTTGACATTTAGAGCACTTTGGGGACTATCGTGGAAAAATGAATATCTGCATATAAAAAGTACACAGAGATAATCTGTGAAACTTCTTTATGAACTGTGCATTCATCTCAGAGAGTTTAACATTTCTATTGATACTGCAGCTTTGAAAAAGGCTTTTTGTAGAATCTGCAATTGGATATTTCTAGAGCTTTGAGGAATATGGTTAAGAAAGAAATATCTTCCAATAAAAACTACAAGGAAGCATTCTGTGAAACTTGTTTCTGATCTGCCCAATCAACTAACAGAGTTGAACTTTTGTTTTGACTGAGCAGTTTTGAAACACACTTTTTGTAGATTCTGCAAGGGGACACTTTGATAACATTGAGGCCTATGGTGAAAAAAGAAACATCTTCCCATAAAAACTACACCGAAGCATTCTGTCAAACATCTTTCTGATCCGTGCATTCAATTAACAGAGTTTATCTTTGTTTTGATTGAGCAGTTTTGAAACACTCTATTTGTAGTATCTGCAAGTGGACATTTGGAGAACATGGAGGCCTACTTTGAAAAAGGAAATATCTTCCCCTAAAGACTACACGGAAGCATTCTGTGAAACTTCTTTTTGTAGAAACATTCTGTGAAACACTCTTTTTGTACAATCTGCAAGTGAACATTTGGAGAACATTGAGGCCTAGGGTGAAAAAAGAAATATCTTTCCCATAAAAACTGTACAGAAGCATTCTGTGAATCATTTTTCTGATCTGCACATTCAACTAACACAGTTGAAACTTACTTTTCATTGTGCAGTTTTGAAACACTCTATTTGTAGAATCTGCAAGTGGACATTTGGAGAACATTGTGGCCTAGGGTGAAAAACGAAATATCTTCTGCTAAAAACTACACAGAAGCATTCTATGAAACTTCTTTCTATTCTGTTCATTCATCTCACAAAGTAGAACCTTTCTTTCGACTGAGCAGTTTTGAAACACTATTTTTGTAGAATCTGCAAGTGGACATTTTGAGTGCTTTGAGGCCTAGCATGGAAAAAGTTATATCATCAAATAAAAACTACACAGAAGCATTCTGTGAAACTACTTTTTGATCTGCACATTCATCTCACTGAGTTGAACATTTCTTTTGATTGAGCTGATTTGAAACACTCTTTTTTAGAATCTGCAAGTGGATATTAGGAGAATATTGAGGCATACAGTGTAAAAGGAAATATCTTACCCTTAAAACTGCACAGAAGCATTTTGTGAAACTACTTTCTGATCTGTGCATTCATCTAACAGAGTAGAAACTTTCTTTTGATTGAGCAGTTTTGAAACACTCTTTTTGTAGAATTTGCAAGTGGACATTTGGAGTTCTCTGAGGTCTATGGTGAGAAACGAAATATCTTAAAATAGAAACTACGCAGAATACTTCTGTGAAATTTCCTTCTATTCTTTGCATTCATCTCACAGTGTTGAACCTTTCTTTTTATTGGGTAGTTTTGAAACACTCCTTCTGTATAAACTGCAAGAGGACATTTGGATAGCTTTGAGGCCTATCATGGAAAAAGGAATATCTTGAAATAAAAACTACACAGAAGCATTCTGTGAAACTTCTTTCTGATCTGCGCATTCAACTAACAGAGTTCAACCTTACTTTTGATTGAGCAGTTTTGAAACACTCTTTTGGTAGAATCTGCAAGTAGACATTTGGAGAACACTGAGGGCTATGGTGAAAAAAGAAGTATCTTCCCATAAAAACTACACAGAATCATTCTGTGAAACTTCTTTCTGATCTGTGCATTCAACTAACAGAGTTTATCCTTAGTTTTGATGGAGCAGTTTTGAAACACTGTATTTGTAAATCTGCAGGTGGACATTTGGAGAACCTTGAGGCCTACGGTGAAAAAAGAAATCTCTTCCCATAAAAAATACACGGAAGCCTTCTGTGAAACTTCTTTGTGATATGTGCATTCAACTAACAGAGTTGAACCTCACTTTTTATTGAGCAATTTTGAAAAAATCTATTTGTAGAATATGCAAGGGTCATATGGAGAACTTTGTGGCCTATGGTGAGAAAGGAAATATCTTACCCTAAAAACTATATGGAAGCATATTGTGCATATTCTTTCTGAACTGTGCATTCAACTAGCAGAGCTGAACTTTACTTTTCATTGAGCAGTTTTGAAACACACTATCTGTAGAATCTGCAAGTGGATATATGGAGAACATTGAGGCCTATCATGGAAAACGAAATATCTTCGCAAAAAAGCTACTCAGAAGCATTCTGTGTAACTTCTTTCTGATCTGTGCATTCAACTAACGGAGTTGAACCCTACTTTTGATTGAGCAGTTTTGTAACATTCTATTTGTATAATCTGACAGTGGATATTTGGAGAACATTGAGGCCTATCGTGGAAAAAGATATATTTTAACATAAAAACTACACACAAGCATTCTGTAAAACTTCTTTCTGATCTGTGTATTCAACTAACAGAGTTGAATCTGAGTTTTGATTGAGTAGTTTTGAAACTTTCTGTTTGCAGAATCTACAAGTGGACATTTGGAGAACATTGAGGCCTATGGTGAACAACGAAATATCTTCCCCTAAAACTACACAGAAGCATTCTGTGAAACTTCTTTCTGATCAGTGCATTCAACTAACAGAGTTGAATATTACTTTTGATAGAGCAGTTTTGAAACACTCTATTTGTAGAATCTGCAAGTGGACATTTGGAGAACATTGAGGCCTATGATGAGAAAAGAAATATTTCCCCTAAAAACTACACGGAGGCATTCTGAGAAACTTCTATCTGATCTGTGCATTCAACTAACAGAGTTGAACCTTACTTTTGATTGAGTAGTTTTGAAACACTCTATTTGTAAAATTTGCAAGGGGAAATACGGAGAAGATTGAGGCCTACGGTGAGAAACCAAATATCTTTCCCTAAATACTACAAGGAAGCATTCTGTGAATCTTCTTTCTGAACTATGAATTCAAATAACAGAGTTGAACCTTACTTTTCATTGAGCAGTTTTGAAACACTCTATTTATAGAATCTGCAAGTGGATATTTGGAGAACATTGAGGCCTATCGAGGAAAAAGAAATATCTTCCCATAGAAACTACTCAGAAGCATTCTGTGAAATTTATTTCTGATCTGTGCATTCAACTAACAGATTTTAACCTTTGTTTTGATTGAGCAGTTTTGAAACACTCTATTTGTAGAATCTGTAAGTGGATATTTGGAGAACTTTGAGGCGTATGGTGAAAAAAGAAATATCTTCCCCTAAACACTACACGGAAGCATTATGAGAAACTTCTTTCTGATCTGTGCATTCAACTGACGGAATTGAACTTTACTTTTGATTGAGCAGTTTTGAAACACTTTATTTTTAGAATCTGCTAGGGGACATATGGAGAAGATTTAGAACTACGGTGAGAAATGAAATATCTTCCACTGAAAACTACAAGGAAGAATTCTGTGAATCTTCTTTCTGAACTGTGCATCCAACTAACAGAGTTGAAACTTACTTTTGATTGAGCAGTTTTGAAACAATCTATTTGTAGAATCTACACGTGGATATTTGAAGAACATTGAAGCCTATCATGGAAAAAGGAATATCTTCCCATAAAAACTATAGAGAAGAATTCTGTTAAACTTCTTTCTGGTATATGTATTCAACTAACAGAGTTTAACCTTAGTTTCCACTGAGCAGTTTTGAAACACTCTACTTGTAGAATCGGGAAGTGGAAATGTGAAGAACATTGAGGCCTACAGTGAAAAAAGAAATATCTTCCCCTAAAAACTTCACGGAAGTATTCTGTGATAATTCTTTCTGATCTGTGCATTCAACTAACAGAGTTGAACCTTACTTTTCATTGAGCGGTTTTGAAACACTATTTTTTTAGAATCTACAATTGGACATTTGAAGAACATTGAGGCCTGTAGTGAAAAAAGAAATATCTTCCCCTAAAAACTATACGGAAGTATTCTGTGAAACTTCTTTCTGATCTGTGCATTCAACTAACAGAGTTTAAGCTTACTTTGATTGAGCAGTTTTGAAACACTCTTTCTGTATAAACTGGAAGTGGACATTTGGAGTGCTTTGAGGCCTATCGTGGAAAAAGGAATATCTTCAAATAAAAACTACACAGAAACATTCTGTGAAACTTCTTTCTTATCTGTGCACTCAACTAACAGATTTGAACCTTACTTTTGACTGAGCAGCTTTGAAACACTCTTTTTGTAGAATCTGCAAGTGGACATTTGGAGAACATTGAGGTCTATGGTGAAAACAGAAACATCTTCCCCTAAAAATTACACAGAAACATTCTGTGAAACTTCTTTCTGATCTGTGCATTCAACTAACGGAGTTGAACCTTACTTTTGATTGAGCGGTTTTGAAACACTATTTTTTTAGAATCTACAAGTGGACATTTGGAGAACATTGAGGCCTATGGTGAAAAAAGAAATATCTTCCCCTAAAAACTACACGGAAGTATTCTGTGAAACATCTTTCGGATCTGTGCATTCAAATAACAGAATTTAAGCTTACTTTGATTGAGCAGTTTTGAAACACTCTTTCTGTATAAACTGGAAGTGGACATTTGGAGTGCTTTGAGGCCTATAGTAGAAAAAGGAATATCTTCAAATAAAAACTACACAGAAACATTCTGTGAAACTTCTTTCTTTTCTGTGCACTCAACTATCACATTTGAATGTTACTTTTGACTGAGCAGTTTTGAAGCACTCTTTTTGTAGTATCTGCAAGTGGACTTTGGTGAACATTGAGGTCTATGGTGAAAACTGAAACTTCTTCCCCTAAAAACTACACAGAATCATTCTGTGAAACTTCTTTCTGATGTGTGCAATCAAATAATGGATTTGAAACTTACTTTTGATGGAGCAGTTCTGAAACAATCGATCTGCTTAAACTGCAAGTGGACATTTGGAGAAAATTTAGGCCTACGGTGAAAAAAGAGATATCTTCCCCGAAAAACTACACAGAAGCCTTCTGTGAAACTTCTTTCTCATCTGTGTATTCAACTAACAGAAGTGAACCTCACTTTTGATTGAGCAGTTTTCAAACAGTCTATTTGTAGAATATGCAAGGGCACATATGGAGAACTTTGAGGCCTACAGTGAGAAACGAAATATCTTCCCCTAAATACTACACGGAAGCATTCAGTGAATCTTCTTTCTGAATTGTGCATTTAACTAGCAGAGGTGAAACTTACTTTTGATTGAGCAGTTTTGAAACACTCTATTTCTCGTATCTGCAAGTGGATATTTGGATAACATTGAGGCCTACGAAGGAAAATGTAATATCTTCCCATAATAGCTACACAGAAGCATTCTGTGAAACTTCTTTCTGATCTGTGCATTCAGCTAACAGAGTTTAACCTTAGTTTTCATTGAGCAGTTTTGAAACACTCTATTTGTACAATCTGCAAGTGGACATTTGGAGAATATTGAGGATTATGGTGAAAAAAGAAATATCTTCCACTAAAAACTACACGGAAGCATTCTGTGAAACTTCTTTCTGATCTGTGCATTCAACTAACAGAGTTTAAGCTTACTTTGATTGAGCAGTTTTGAAACACTCTTTCTGTATAAACTGGAAGTGGACATTTGGAGTGCTTTGAGGCCTATCGTGGAAAAAGGAATATCTTCAAATAAAAACTACACAGAAACATTCTGTGAAACTTCTTTCTTATCTGTGCACTCAACTAACAGATTTGAACCTTACTTTTGACTGAGCAGCTTTGAAACACTCTTTTTGTAGAATCTGCAAGTGGACATTTGGAGAACATTGAGGTCTATGGTGAAAACAGAAACATCTTCCCCTAAAAATTACACAGAAACATTCTGTGAAACTTCTTTCTGATCTGTGCATTCAACTAACGGAGTTGAACCTTACTTTTGATTGAGCGGTTTTGAAACACTATTTTTTTAGAATCTACAAGTGGACATTTGGAGAACATTGAGGCCTATGGTGAAAAAAGAAATATCTTCCCCTAAAAACTGCATGGAAGCATTCTGTGAAACTTCTTTCTGATCTGTGCATTCAACTAACGGAGTTGAACCTTACTTTTGATGGAGCAGTTCTGAAACACTCTGTAGTATCTGCAAGTGGACATTTGGAGAACATTGAGGCCTACGGTGAAAAAAGAAATATCTTCCCCTAAAAAATACATGGAAGCATTCTGTGAAACATCTTTCTGATCTGTGCATTTAACTAACAGAGTTGAACCTTACTTTTGATTGAGCAGTTTTGAAACACTCCATTTGGAGAATCTTCAAGTGGACATTTCTAGAACATTTGAGGCCTATGGTGAAAAAAATAATATCTTCCCCTAAAAGCTACACGGAAGCATTTTGAGAAACTTCTTTCCATTCTGTGCATTCAAGTAACAGAGTTGAA
Organism: Symphalangus syndactylus; assembly: GCF_028878055.3. Lineage (NCBI taxonomy): Eukaryota > Metazoa > Chordata > Mammalia > Primates > Hylobatidae > Symphalangus > Symphalangus syndactylus. The sequence goes on from NC_072440.2 coordinate 52,178,488, forward strand.
CCTTAGTTTTGATTGACCAGTTTTGAAACCTTCTATTTGTAAAATTTGCAAGGGGACATATGGAGAACATTGAGGCCTACGGTGAGAAACGGAATATCTTTCCCTAAAAACTACAAGGAAGTATTCTGTGAATCTTCTTTCTGAACTCTGCATTCAACTAACAGAGTTGAACTTTACTTTTGATTGAGCAGTTTTGAAACACTCTATTTGGAGAATCTTCAAGTGGACATTTCTAGAACATTTGAGGCCTATGGTGAAAAAAATAATATCTTCCCCTAAAAGCTACACGGAAGCATTTTGAGAAACTTCTTTCCATTCTGTGCATTCAAGTAACAGAGTTGAACCTTAGTTTTGATTGACCAGTTTTGAAACCTTCTATTTGTAAAATTTGCAAGGGGACATATGGAGAACATTGAGGCCTGCGGTGAGAAACGGAATATCTTTCCCTAAAAACTACAAGGAAGTATTCTGTGAATCTTCTTTCTGAACTCTGCATTCAACTAACAGAGTTGAACCTTACTTTTGATTGAGCAGTTTTGAAACACCCTATTTATAGAATCTGCAATTGGATATTTGGAGAACATTGAGGCTTATCGTGGAAAAAGAAATATCTTCCCATAGAAACTACTCAGAAACTATCTGTGAAACTTCTTTCTGATATGCGCATTCAAATAACAGATTTTAAACTTAGTTTTGATTGAGTAGTTTTGAAACACTCTATTTGTAGAATCTGTAAGTGGATATTTGGAGCACTTTGAGGCCTATGGTGAAAAAAGAAATAACTTCCCCTAAATACTACATGGAAGCATTCTGAGAAACTTCTTTCTGATCTGTGCATTCAACTGACAGAATTGAACCTTAATTTTGATTGAACAGTTTGAAACACTTTATTTTTAGAATCTGCAAGGGGACATATGGAGAAGATTGAGGACTACGGTGAGAAATGAAATATCTTCCACTGAAAACTACAAGGAAGCATTCTGTGAACCTTCTTTCTGAACTGTGCATTCAACTAACAGAGTTGAACCTTACTTTTGATTGAGCAGTTTTGAAACAATCTACTTGTAGTATCTGCACGTGGATATTTGGAGAACATTGAAGCCTATCATGGAAGATGTAATATCTTCTCATAAAAACTATAGAGAAGAATTCAGTTAAACTTCTTTCTGATCTGTGTATTCAACTAACAGAGTTTAACCTTAGTTTACATTGAGCAGTTTTGAAACACTCTACTTGTAGAATCTGGAAGTGGAAATGTGCAGAACATAGAGGCCTACGGTGAAAAATGAAATATCTTCTCCTAAAAACTACACGGAAGCATTCAGTGAAACTTCTTTCTGATCTGTGCATTCAACTAACAGAGTTGAACCTTACTTTTGATTGAGCAGTTTTGAAACATTCTTTTTTTGCAATCTACGAGTGGACATTTGGAGAACATTGAGGCCTATTGTGAAAAATGAAATACCTTCCCCTAAAAATTACACGGAAGTATTCTGTGAAAATCCTTTCTGATCTGTGTATTCAACTAACAGAGTTTAAGCTTGCTTTGATTGAGCAGTTTTGAAACACTCTTTCTGTATAAACTGGAAGTGGACATTTGGAGTGCTTTGAGGCCTATCGTGGAAAAAGGAATATCTTCAAATAAAAACCACACAGAAACATTCTGTGAAACTTCTTTCTTATCTGTGCACTCAAGTAACAGATTTGAAAGTTACTTTTGACTGAGCAGTTTTGAAACACTCTTTTTGTAGAACTTGCAAGTGGACATTTGGAGAACATTGAGGCCTATGGTGAAAACAGAAATATGTTCCCCTAAAAACTACACAGAAGCATTCTGTGAAACTTCTTTCTGATGTGTGCAATCAACTAACGGATTTGCACCTTACTTTTGTTGGAGCAGTTCTGAAACAATCTATTTTCAGAATCTGCAAACGGACATTGGAGATAATTTAGGCCTACGGTGAAAAGAGAAATATATTCCCCAAAAAACTACACAGAAGCCTTCTGTGAAACTTCTTTCTGATCTGTGCATTGAACTAACAGAAGTGAACCTCATTTTTGATTGAGCAGTTTTGAAACAGTCTCTTTGTAGAATATGCAAGGGGACATATGGAGAACTTTGAGGCTTATGGTGAGAAACGAAATATCTTCCCCTAAAAGCTACACAGAAGCATTCAGTGAATCTTCTTTCTGAACTGTGCATTCAACTAGCACACCTGAACCTTACTTTTGATTGAGCAGTTTTGAAACACTCTATTTGTAGTATCTGCAAGTGGATGTTTGGAGAACATTGAGGCCTATCATGGAAAATGTAATGTCTTCCCATAATAGCTACACAGAAGCATTCTGTGAATCTTCTTTCTGATCTGTGCATTCAGCTAACAGAGTATAACTTTAGTTTTCATTGAGCAGTTTTGAAACACTCTATTTGTAGAATCTGCAAGTGGAAATGTGGAGAACATTGAGGCCTACGGTGAAATACGAAATATCTACCCCTAGAATTACTCCGAGGTATTCTTTGAAACTTCTTTCTGATCTGTGCATTCAACTAACAGTGTTGAACCTTACTTTTGATGGAGCAGTTTTGAAACACTCTTTCTGTATAAACTGCAACTGGACATTTGGAGCGCTTTGACGCCTGTACTGAAAAAAGGAATATCTTCCCTTAAAAACTACACAGAAGCATTCTGTGAAACTCCTTTCTGATCTGTGCATTCAACTAACAGAGTTGAACCTTATTTTTGATTGAGCAGTTTTCAAACACTCTTTTTTGTAGAATCTGCAAGTGGACGTTGGAGAACATTGAGGCCTATGGTGAAAAAAGAAATATCTTCCCCTAAAAACTACATGGAAGCATTCTGTGAAACTTCTTTCTGATCTGTGCATTCAACTAACAGAGTTGAACCTTACTTTTCATGGAGGTGTTTTTAAACACTCTTTATGAATAAACTGCAAGTGGACTTTTGGAGAACGTTGAGCCCTATGGTGTGAAACGAAATATCTTCCCTTAAAAACTGCACAGAAGCATTCTGGGAAACTTCCTTCTGATCTGTGCATTGAACTAATGGAGTTGAACCTTACTTTTGATTGAGCAGTTTTGAAACACACTATTTGTAGAATATGCCAGTGGACATTTGGAGAACATTGATGCTTATGGTCAGAAATGAAATATCTTCCCTTAAAAACTACAAGGAAGTATTCTGTGAATCTTCTTTCTGAACTGTGCACTCAACTAACAGAGTTGAACTTTACTTCTGATTGAGCAGTTTTGAAACATTCTATTTGTAAAATCTGCAAGTGGATATTTGGAGAACATTGAGTCCTACCGTGGAAAAAGAAATATCTTCCCATAAAAACTACACAGAAGCACTCTGTGAAACTTGCTTCTGATCTGTGAATGAAACTAAGAGAGTTTAACCTTAGTTTCCATTGAGCAGTTTTGAAACACTCTACTTGTAGAATCTGCAAGTGGAAATGTGGAGAACTTTGAGGCCAACAGTGATAAACGAAATCGCTTCCCCTAAAAACTACATGGAAGCATTCTATGAAAGTTCTTTCTTATCTGTGCATTCATCTAACAGAGTTGAACCTTACTTCTGATTGAGCAGTTTTGAAACACTCTTTCTGTAGAAACCACAAGTGGACATTTGAGCGCTTTGAGGCATATCGAGGAAAAAGGAATATCTTCAAATAAAAACTGCACAGAAGCATTCTGTGAAACTTCTTACTGATCTGTGCATACAACTAACAGAGTTGAAACTTACCTTTGATTAAGCAGTTTTGAAACACTGTTTTTTTAGAATCTGCAAGTAGACATTTGGAGAATATTGAGGCCTATGTTGAAAAAAGAAATATCTTCCCCTAAAAACTACATGGAAGCATTCTGTGAAACTTCTTTCTGAACTATGCATTCAACTAACAGAGTTTATCCTTACTTTTGATTGAGCATTTTGAAACACTCTTTCTATAAAAATTGAAAGTGGACATTTGGAGCGCTTTGAGGACTATCGTGGAAAAAGGAATTCCTTCAAATAAAAATTACACAGAAACATTCTGTGAAACTTCTTTCTGATTTGTGCATTCGACTAACAGAGTTGAACCTTACTTTTGATTTAGCACTTTTGAAACACTCTTTTTTCAGAATCTGCAGGTGGACATTTGGAGAACATTGAGGCCTATGGTGAAAAAAGAAATCTCTTCCCTAAAAACTACACGGAAGCATTCTGTGAAGTTTCTTTCTGATCTGTGCATTCAACTAACAGAGTTTAACCTTAGTATTGATTGAGCAGTTTTGAAACATTCTTTCTGTAAACTACAAGTGGACATTTGTAGAAAATTGAGGCCTATGGTGATAAAAGAAACATATTCCCCTAAAAACTAGATGGAAGCATTCTGAGAAACATCTTTCTGATCTGTGCATTCAACTAACAGTGTTGAACCTTAATTTGAATGAGTATTTTGAAACACTCTTTTTATAGAATATGCAAGTTTACATTTGTAGAACATCGTGGCCTATGGTGAAAAAATAATATCTCCAACTAGGAACTACACGGAAGCATTCTGTGAAACTTCTTTATGATCTGTGCATTCAACTATGAGAGTTTAACCTTAATTTTGAGCAGTTTTGAAACACTCTTTCTGTATAAACTTCATGTGGACATTTGGAGAACATTGAGGGCTATGGTGAAAAATGAAATATCTTCCCCTAAAAACTACACGGAAGCATTCTGTGTGTCCACTTTCTGAACTGTGCATTCAACTAACAGAGTTGAACCTTACTTTCAATTGTGCAGGTTTGAAAAACTCTATTTGTAGAATTTGCAAGTGGTCATTTGGAGAACATTCAGGCCTATCGTGGAAAAAGATATATCTTCCCATAAAAACTACACAGAAGCATTCTGTGAAACTTCTTTCTGATCAGTGCATTCAACTAACAGAGTGAAACCATAGTTTTGATTGAGCAGTTTTGAAGTCCTCTATTTGTAGAATCTGCAAGTGGACATTTGGAGTACATTGAGGCTGACAGTGAAAAATGAAATATCTTCCACTAAAACTACACGGAAGCATTCTGTCAAACTCCTTTCTCATCTGTGCATTCAACTAACAGTGTTGAACATTACTTTTGATTGAGCAGTTTTGAAACAGTCTTTCTGTATAAACCGCAAGAGGACATTTGGAGTGCTTTGAGGCTAATCTTGGAAAAAGGAATATCTTCAAATAAAAACTACACAGAAGCATTCTGTGAAACTTCTTTCTGTTCTGTGCATTCAACTAACAGAGATGAACTTTTTGATAGAGCACTTTTGAAACACACTTTTTTTAGAATCTGCAAGTGGACATTTGGAGAACTTTCAGGCCTATGGTGAAAAAAGAAATATCTTCCCCTAAAAACTACAGGGAAGCGTTCTGAGAAACTTCTTTCTGATCTGCCCTTTCATCTAACAGAGTTTAACCTTACTTTTGATTGAGCAGTTTTGAAACACTCTTTCTGTATAAACTGCAAGTGGACATTTGGAGAACATTGAGGCCTATGGGAAAATAGAAATATCTCCCCCTAAAAACAACACGGAAGCATTCTGTGAAACTTCTTTCTGATCTATGCATTCAAATAACAGAGTTGAAATTTACTTTTGATTGAGCAGTTTTGAAATACTCTTTCTGTATAAACTGAAAGTGGACATTTGGAGCACTTTGAATCCTATCCTGGAAAAAGGAATATCTTCAAATAAAAACTACACAGAAGCATTCAGTGAATCTTCTTTCTGATCTGTGCATTCAACTAACAGAGTTGAACCTTGCTTTTGATTTAGCAGTTTTGAAACACAGTTTTGTTTAGAAGCTGCTAGTGGACATTGGGAGAACTTTGAGGCCTATGGTGAAAAAAGTAATTTCTTCCCCGAAAACTACCAGGAAGTATTCTGTGAAACTTCTTTCTGTTCTGTGCATTCAGCTAACAGAGTTTAACCTTACTTTTGATTGAACAGTTTTGAAACACTCCTTCTGAATAATCTGCAAGTGGACATTTGGAGGGCTTTGAGGCCTTTCATGGAAAAAGGAATATCTTCAAATAAAAACTACGCAGATGCATTCTGTGAAACTTCTTTCTAATCTGTGCATTCAGCTAACAGAGTTTTACCTTACTTTTGATTGAGCAGTTTTGAAACAGTCTTTATGTATAAACTGCCTGTGGACATTTGGAGAACATTGAGGCCTACAGTGAAAAACGAAATATCTTCCCCTAAAACTGCACGGAAGCATTCTCTGAAACTTCTTTTTCACCTGTGCATTCAACTAACAGAGTTGAACCTTACTTTTGATTGAGCAGTTTTGAAACACTCTATTTGTAGAATCTGCAACTGGACATTTGGAGAACATTGAGGCCTACAGTGAAAAACGAAATATCTTCCCCTAGAAACTACACAGAAGCATTCTGTGAAACTACTTTCTGATCTGTGCATTCAACTAACTGAGTTGAACCTTGCTTTTGATTGAGTAGATTTGAAACACTCTATTTGTGGAATCTGCACGTGGACATTTGGAGAACATTGAGGCCTATGGTGAAAAATGAAATATCTTCCCCGAAAAACTAAATGGAAGCATTCTGTGAAACTTTCTTCTGATCTGTGTATTCATCTAACAGAGTTTAACATTACTTTTGATTTAGCAGTTTTGAAACACTCTTTCTTTATGAACTGCAAGTGGACATTTGGAGCACTTGCATCCATATTGTGGAGAAAGGAATATCCTCAAATAAAAACTACAGAGAAGCATTCTGTGAGACTTCATTCTATTCTGTGCATTCAGCTAACATAGTTGAACCTTACTTTTGATTGAGGAGTTCTGAAACACTCTTTCTGTAGAAACTGCAAGCGGACATTTGGAGCGCTAAGGGGCCTACAGTGGAAAAAGGAATATCTTCAAATAAAAACTACACAGATGCATTCTGTGAAACTTCTTTCTGATCCGTGTATTCAACTAACAGAGTTGAACCTTACTTTTGATTGAGCAGTTTTGAAACACTCTTTTTGTAGGATCTGCAAGTGGACATTTGCCGAACATTGAGGCCTAAGGTGAAAAAAGAAATATCTTCCCCTAATAACTTCAAGGAAGCATTCTGTGAAACCTCTTTCTGATCTGTGCATTCAACTAACCGAGTTTAACCTTACTTTTGATTGAGCAGTTTTGAAACACTCTTTCTGTACAAACTGCAGGTGGACATTTTGAGAACATAGAGGCTTACAGTGAAAAACTAAATATCTTCCAATAAAAACAGCACGGAAGCATTCTTTTTAACTTCTTTCTGATCTGTGCATTCAACTAACAGAGTTTGATATTGGTTTTGATAGTGCAGTTTTGAAACACTCTATCTGTAGAATCTGCCAATGCAAATGTGGAGAATATTGAGGCCTATGGTGAGAAACGAAATATCTTCCAATAAAAACTATATGGAAGCATTCTGTGAAACTAATTTCTGATCTGTGCATTCAACTAACAGAGTTTGACCTTAGTTTTGATTGTGCAGTTTTGAAAAACTCTATCTGTAGAATCAGCAATTGCAAATATGGAGAATATTGAGGCCTACGGTGAGAAACGAAATATCTTCCCCTAAAAACTACATGGAAGCTTTCTGTGAAACTTCCTTCTGATCTGTGCATTCAACTAAAACTATTGATCGTTACTTTCGATTGAGCAGTTTTGAAACACTCATTCTGTATAAAATGCAAGTGGACATTTGTAACGCTTTGAGGCCTATCCTGGAAAAAGTAATATCTTAACATAAAAACTACCTAGAAGCATTCTGTGAATCTTCTTTCTGATCTGTGATTCAACTAACAGAGTTGAACCTTATTTTTGATTGAGCAGTTATGAAACACTCTTTCTGTGTAAACTGCAAGTGGACTTTTGGAGAACTTTGAGGCCTATGGTGAAAAAAGAAATATCTTCCCCTAAAAACTACACAGAAGCATTCTGAGAAACTTCTTACTGATCTGTGCATTCAACTAACAGAGATGAACCTTACTTTTGATTGAGCAGTTTTGAAACACTCTTTCTGTACAAACTGCAATGGACATTTGGAGCACTTTGAGGCCTATCGTTGAAAAAGGAATATCTTCAAATAAAAACTACACAGAAGCATTCTGTGAAACTTCTTTCTGATGTGTGCATTCAATTAACGGAGCTGAACCGTACTTTTGATAGAGTAGTTTTGAAACACTCTATTTGTAGAATCTGCAGGTGGCCATTTGGAGAAATTTGAGGACTACAGTGAGAAATGAATCATCTTCTCCTAAAAACGACATAGAAGCCTTCTGTGAAATTTCTTTCTGATCTGTGCATTCAACTGACAGAGTTGAACCTTACTGTTGATTGAGCAGTTTTGAAACACTATATCTGTAGAATCTGCAAGGGGACATATGGAGAACATTGAGGCCTACGTTGAGAAATGAAATATCTTCCCCTACAAACTACATGGAAGCATTCTGTGAATCTTCTATCTTAACTGTGCATTGAACTAACAGAGTTGAACCTTACTTTTGATTTAGCAGTGTTGAAACACCTTATTTGTAGAATCTGCAAGTGGATATTTGGAGAACATTGAAGCCTATTGTGAAAAAAGTAAAATCTTCCCATAAAAACTACACAGAAGCATTCTGTGAAACTTCTTTCAGATCTGTGCATTCAACTAACAGATAGAATCTGCCAATGCAAATGTGGAGAATATTGAGGCCTATGGTGAGAAACGAAATATCTTCCAATAAAAACTATATGGAAGCATTCTGTGAAACTAATTTCTGATCTGTGCATTCAACTAACAGAGTTTGACCTTAGTTTTGATTGTGCAGTTTTGAAACACTCTATCTGTAGAATCAGCAATTGCAAATATGGAGAATATTGAGGCCTACGGTGAGAAACGAAATATCTTCCCCTAAAAACTACACGGAAGCATTCTGTGAAACTTCTTTCTGATCTGTGCATTCAACTAACAGAGTTAAACCTTACTTGTGATTGAGCAGTTTTGAAACACTCTTTCTGAAAAAACTGCAAGGGGACATTTGGAGCACTTTGATGCCTAACGTGGAAAAAGGAATATCTTCCAATAAATACTACACAGAAGCATTCTGTGAAACTTCTTTCGATCTCTGCATACAACTAACAGAGTTGAATCTTACTTTTGATTAAGCAGCTTTGAAACACTGCTTTTTTTGAATCAGCAAGTGGACATTTGGAGAACATTGAGGCCTACAGTGAAAAAAGAATTATCTTCCCCTAAAACTACACGGAAGTATTCTGTGAAACTGCTTTCTGATCTGTGCATTCAACTAACAGAGTTTAACCTTACTTTTGATTGAGCAGTTTTGAAACACTCTTTCTGTATAAACTACAAGTGGACATTTGGAGAACTTTGAAGCTTACGGTGAAAAACGAAATATTTTCCCATAAAAACTTCATGGAAGCATTCTATGAAACTTCTTTCTGATCTGTGCATTCAACTTACGGAGTTGAACCCTACTTTTGATGGAGCAGTTCTGAAACACTCTATGTGTAGAATCTGCAAGTGGACATATGGAGAACATTGAGACCTATGGTGAAAAAACAAATATCTTCCCCTAAAAATTACACGGAAGCATTCTGAGAAACTACTTTCTGATCTGTGCATTCAACTAACAGAGTTTAACCTTAGTTTTGATTGAGCAGTTTTGAAACACTCTATTTGTAGAATCTACAATTGGAACTGTGGAGAACATTGAGGCCTACTGTGAAAAACGAAATATCTTACCCTAAAAACTACACGGAAGCATTCTGTGAATCTTCTTTCTGATTTGTGCATTCAACTAACAGAGTTTAACCTCAGTTTTTATTGAGCAGTTTTGAAACACTCTTTCTGTATAAACTGCAAGTGGATATTTGGAGGGCTTTGAGGCATCTCGTGGAAAAAGGAATATCTTCAAATAAAAACAACACAGAAGCATTCTGTGAAACTTCTTTCTGATCTGTACATTCAACTAGCAGAGTTTAACCTTAGTTTTGATTGAGGAGTTTTGAAACACTCTTTCTGTATAAACTGCAAGTGGACTTTTGGAGGGCTTTGAGGCCTCTCGTGGAAAAAGGAATATCTTCAAATAAAGCAACACAGAAGCATTCTGTGAAACTTCTTTCTGATCTGTGCATTCAACTAACAGATTTGAACCTTTCTTTTGATTGAGCAGTTTGGAAACATTCTTTTTGTAGAATCTGCAAGTGGACATTAGGAGAACATTGAGGCCTATGGTGAAAAAAGAAATATCTTCCCATAAAAACCACACTGGAGCATTCTGAGAAACTTCTTTCTGATCTGTGCATTCAACTAACAGACTTGACCCTTTCTTTTGATTGAGCAGTTTTGAAACACTCTATTTGTAGGATCTGACAGGGGACAAACGGAGAACATTGAGGCCTACGGTGAGAAACGAAATATCTTCCCCTAAAAACTACACGGAAGCATTCTGTGAATCCTCTTTCTGTACTGTGCATTCAACTAACAGAGTTGATCCGTACTATTGATTGAGCAGTTTTGAAACACTCTATTGGTAGAATCTGCGAGCAGATATTTGGATAACATTGAGGTCTATCGTGGAAAAAGTAATGTCTTCCCATGAAAACTACACAGAAGCAATCTTTGAAATTACTTTCTATTCTGTTCATTCAACTCACAAAGTAGAAACTTTCTTATGACTGAGTCATTCTGAAACACTCTATTTGTAGAATCTGCCAGTGGAGTTGTGGAGAACAGTGAGGCCTACTGTGAAAAACGAAATATCTAACTGTAAAAACTACACCGAATCATTCTGTGAAACTTCTTTCCGTTCTATGCATTCAACTAACAGAGTTTTACCTTACTTTTGACTCAGCAGTTTTGCAACACTCTTTCTGTATAAACTGAAACTGGACATTTGGAGCGCTTTGAGGCCTTTCCTGGAAAAAGGAATATCTTCTCATAAAAACTACACAGAAGCATTCTGTGAAACTTCTTTCTGATCTGTGCATTAAACTAACAGAGTTTAACCTTAGTTTTGATTGAGCAGATTTGAAAAACTCTATTTGTAGAATCTGCAAGTGGAATTATGGAGAACATTGACTCCTACTGTGAAAAACGAAATATCTCCCCCTAAAAACTACAAGGAGGCATTCTGTGAAACATCTTTCTTATCTGTGTATTCAACTAATAGAGTTGAACCTTACTTTTGTTTGAGCAGTTTTGAAACACTCTTTCTGTGTAAACTGCAAGTGGACATTTGGAGCGCTTAGAGGCCTATCGTTGAAAAAGGAATATCATCACATAAAAACTACAAAGAAACATTCCGTGAGACTTCTTTTTGATCTGTGCATTCAACTAAGAGAGTTGATCCTTACTTTTGATTGAGCAGTTTTGAAACACTCTTTCTGTATAAACTGCAAGTGGACATTTGGAGAACATTGAGGCCTATGGTGAAAAACGAAATATCTTCCCCTTAAAACACCATGGAAGCATTCTGTGAAACCTCTTTCTGATCTCTGCATTCAATTAACGGAGTTGAACCTTACTTTTGATGGAGCAGTTTTGAAACACTCTATTTGTAGAATCTGCAAGTAGACATTTGAATAACATTGATGCTCACGGTGAAAAATGAAACATCTTCCCCTAAAAATGACACAGAAGCATTCTGTGAAACTTCTTTCTGCTCTGTGCATTCAACTGACAGAGTTGAGCCTTACTTTTGATTGAGCAGTTTTGAAACACTCTATTTGTAGAATCTGCAAGGGGACATATGGAGAACATTGAGGCCTACATAGAGAAACGAAATATCTTCCCCTAAAAACTACACGGAAGCATTCTGTCAATCTTCTTTCTGAACTGTGCATTCAACTAACAGAGTTGAACCTTACTTTTGATTCAGCAGTTTTGAAACACTCTATATGTAGAATCTGCAAGTGGACATTTGGAGAACTTTGAGGCCTATCGTGGAAAAATATATATCTTCCATTAAAAACAACACAGAAGCATTCTGTGAAACTTCTTTCTGATCTGTGCATTCAAATAACAGAGTTTAACCTTAGTTTTGATTGAGCAGTTTTGAAACACTCTATTTTTAGAATCTGCAAGTGGACCTTTTGAAAACATTGAGGCTTACGGTGAAAAACGAAATATCTTCCCCTAAAACTACACGGAAGCATTCTGTGAAACTACTTACTGATCTGTGCATTCAACTAACAGAGTTAAACCTTCCTTTTGTTTGAGCAGTTTTGAAACACTCTTTCTCTAAACTTGCACGGGGACATTTTGAGCGCTTTGAGGACTATCGTGGAAAAAGGAATATCTTCAAATATAAACTTCACAGAAGCATTCTGTGAAACTTCTTTCTGATCTGTGCATACAACTAACAGAGTTGAACCTTACTTTTGATTAAGCAGTTTTGAAACACTGTTTTTTTAGAATCTGCAAGTGGACATTTGGAGAACATTGAGGCTTATGGTGAAAAAAGAATTATCTTCCCCTAAAACTACACGGAAGTATTCTGTGAAACTACTTTCCGATCTGTGCATTCAAGTGACAGAGTTTGACCTTACTTTTGATTGAGCAGTTTTGAAACACTCTTTCTGTATAAACTACAAGTGGACATTTGGAGAACTTTGAAGCCTTTGGTGAAAAACGAAATATCTTCCCCTAAAAACTTCACAGAAGCATTCTGTGAAACTTCTTTCTGATCTGTGCATTCAACTAACGGAGTTGAACCTTACTTTTGATTGAGCAGTTTTGAAACACTCTTTTTGTAGAATCTGTAAGTGGACATTTGGAGAAATTTGATTCCTATGGTGAAAAAAGAAATACCTTCCCATAAAAAATACATGGAAGCATTTTGTGAAACCTGTTTCTGATCTGTGCATTCAAGTAACAGAGTTTAAGCTTAGTTTTGATTGAGCAGCTTTGAAACACTCTTTTTTTAGAATCTGCAAGTGGACATTTGGAGATCTTTGAGGCTAATGGTGAAAAACGAAATATCTTCAAGTAGAAACTATACAGAATACTTCTTTGAAATTTCTTTCTATTCTCTGCATTCATCTGACACAGTTGAACCTTTCTTTTCATTGGGTAGTTTTGAAACATTCTTTCTGTATAAACTGCAAGTGGACATTTGGAGCGCTTTGTGGCCTACCGTGGAAAAAGGAATATCTTTAAATAAAAACTACACAGAAGCATTCTGTGGAACTTGTTTCTGATCTGTGCATTCAACTAACAGAGTTGAACCTTACTATTGATTGAGCAGATTTAAAGCACTCTTTTTGTATAATCTGCAAGTGGACATTTGGAGAATATTGAGGCCTATGGTGAAAAAAGAAACATCTTCTCCTAAAGACTACATGGAAGCATTCTGAGAAACTTCTTTCTGATTTGTGCATTTAGGTAACAGAATTTAAGCTTAATTTGATTGAGCACTTTTGAAACACTCTTTTTGTAGAAACTCCATGTGGACATTTGGAACGCTTTGAAGTCTATCGTGGAAAAAGTTATATCTTCAAATAAAAACTACCCAGAAGCATTCTGTGAAACTTCTTTATGATATGTGCATTCTTCTCACTCAGTTGAACCTTTCTTTTGATTTAGCTGTTTTGAAACAACGTTTTTGCAGAATCTGCAGGGGGATATTTGAAGAATATTGAGGCATACATTGTAAAACGAAATATCTTCCCTTAAAAACTACGCAGAAGCATTCTGTGAAATTACTTTCTGATCTGTGCATTCATCTAACAGAGGAGAGCCTTTTCTTTGATTGAGCAGTTTTGAAACACTCTTTTTGTAGAATCTGCAATTGGACATTTGGAAATCTTTGAGGCCTATGGTGAAAAATGAAATACCTTCAAGTAAAAACTACACAGAATACTTCTGTGAAATTTCTTTCTATTCCCTGCGTTCATCCCACAGTGCTGAAACTTTCTTTTGATTGGTTAGTTTTCAAACACTCTTTCTGTATAAACTGCAAGTGCACGTTTGAAGCGCTTTGTGGAATACTGTGGAGAAAGGAATATCTTCAAATAAAAACTACACACAAGCATTCTGTGAAACTTCTTTCTGATCTGTGCATTCAACTAACAGAGTTTAACCTTACTTTTGATTCAGCAATTTTGAAACACTCTATTTGTAGAAACTGCAAGTGAACATTTGGAGAACATTGAGACCTATGGTGAAAAACGAAACACTTTCCCCTAAAAACTACACGGAAGCATTCTGTGAAACTTCCTTCTGATCCCTGCATTCAACTAACAGATTTGAACCTTACTTCTGATTGAGCAGTTTTGAAACACTCTATTTGTAGAATCTGCAGGTGGGCATTTGTAGAACATTGAGGCTTACCGTTATAAATGAAATATCTTCCCATAAATACTACACAGAATTTTTCTGTGAAACTACTTTCTATTCTGTTTATTCACTTCATACAGTAGAACCTTTATTTTGAGTGAGCAGTTTTGAAACACTATTTTTGCAGGTTCTGCATGTGGACATTTGGAGCACCTTGAGGCCTATCATGGAAAAAGGTATACCTTCAAATAAAAACCACACAGAAGCATCCTGTTAAACTACTTTCTGCTGTGTGCATTCATCTCACACAATAGAACATTTGTTTTGATATAGCTGTTTTGAAGCACCCTTTTTGTAGAATCTGCAAGGGGATATTTGGAGAATATTGAGGCATATGGTGTAAAACGAAATGTCTTCCCCTTAAAACTACATGGAAGAATTCTGTGAAATTACTTTCTGCTCTGTGCATTCATCTAATAGAGTAGAACCTTTCTTTTGATTGAGCAGTTTTGAAACACACTTTTTGTAGAATCTGCAATTGGACATTTGGATATCTTTGAGACTTATGGTGAAAAATGAAATATCTTCAAGTAAAAAACTACACCGAATACTTCTGTGAAATTTCTTTCTCTTCTGTGTATTCATCCCACAGTGCGGAAACTTTCTTTTGATTGGTTAGTTTTGAAACACTCTTTCTGCATAAACTGCAAGTGGACGTTTGAAGCGCTTTGAGGAATACTGTGGAAATAGGAATATCTTCAAATAAAAATTACACAGAAGCATTCTGTGAAACTTCTTTCTGATCTGTGCATTTAACTAACAGAGTTTAACCTTACTTTTGATTGAGCAGTTTTGAAAGACTCATTTTGTAGAATCAGCATGTGGACATTTGGAGAACATTGAGTCCTTTGGTGAAAAAAGAAATATCTTCATATAAAAACTACACAGAAGCATTCTGTGAAAATTCTTTCTGATCTGTGCATTCAACTAACAGAGTTTAACTTTATTCTTTATTGAGCAGTTTTGAAACCCTCTATTTGTAGAATCTGCAAGTGTATATTTGGAGAACATTGAGGCTTACGGTGAAAAACAAAATATCTTCCCGTAAAAACTACACGGAAGCATTCTGTGAAACTTCTATCTGATCTGTGCATTCAACTAACAGAGTTGAACCTTACTTTTGACTGAGCAG
Organism: Symphalangus syndactylus; assembly: GCF_028878055.3. NCBI lineage: Eukaryota > Metazoa > Chordata > Mammalia > Primates > Hylobatidae > Symphalangus > Symphalangus syndactylus. Next base: position 52,193,994 of record NC_072440.2, read on the forward strand.
TTTTGAAACTCTCTATTAGCAAAATCTGCAAGTGGACATTTGGAGAACATTGAGGCCTATGGTGAAAAACGAAGTATCTTCCCATAAAAACTACACAGAAGCATTCTGTGAAACTTCTTTCTATTCTGTTCTTTCATCTCACAAAGTAGAACTTTTCTACTCTGTTAGATGAATGCACAGATCAGAAAGTAGTTTCATAGAATGCTTCTGTGTAGTTTTAAGGGGAAGATATTTCGTTTTACACTGTTTGCCTCAATATTCTCCAAATATCCCCTTGCAGATTCAACAAAATGTGTGTTTCAAAACAGCTCAATCAAAATAAAATTTCAACTCAGTTAGATGAATGCATGGATCAGAAAGTAGTTTCACAGAATCCTTCTGTGTAGTATTTTTTTATAGATATATCTTTTTCCATGATACACCTGAAATGGCTCCAAGTGTCCCCATGCAGATTCTACAAAAAGATTGTTTCAAAACTGCTCAGTCAAAAGAAATGTTCTACTTTGTGAGTTGAATGAACAGAATAGAAAGAAGTTTCACAGAATTCTTCTGTGAAGTTTTTATGGGAAGATATTTCGTTTTTCACCGTAGGCTTCAATGTTCTCCAAATCTCCACTTGCAGATTCTACAAATAGTGTGTTTCAAAACTGCTCAATCAAAAGTAAGGTTCAACTCTGTTTGTTGAATGCACAGATCAGAAAGAAGTTTCACCCAATGCTTCCATGTAGCTTTTAGGGGAAGATATTTCGTTTTTCACCGTAGGCCTCAATGTTCTCCAAATTTCCACTCGCAGATTCCACAAATAGAGGGGTTCAAAACTGCTCAATCAAAACTAAGGTTAAACTCTGTTAGTTGAATGCACAGACCAGAAAGAAGTTTCACAGAATGCTACCGTGTAGTTTTTATGGGAAGATATTTCTTTTTTCACCAGATGCCTCAACTTTCTCAAAAGTCCACTTGCAGATTCTACAAAAAGAGTGTTTCAAAACTGCTTAATCAAGAGTAAGTTTCAACTCTGTTAGTTGAATGCACAGATCAGAAAGAAGTTTCACAGAATGCTTCTGTGTACTTTTTATTTGAAGACATTACTTTTTCCACGATTTTCCTCAAAGTGCTCCAAGTGTTCACTTGCAGTTTATACAGAAAGAGTGTTTCAAAACTACCCACTCAAAAGAAAGGTTCAACACTGTGAGATGAATTCAGAGAATAGAAAGAAATTTCACAGAAGTATTCTGTGTAGTTTTTACAGGAAGATATTTTGTTATTCACCATAGGCCTCAAAGATCTCCAAATGTCCACTTGTAGATTCTACAAATAGAGTGTTTCAAAACCGCTCAATCAAAAGTTAGGTTCTACTCTTTTAGATGAATTTACAGACTAGAAGGTAGTTTCACAGAATGCTTCTGTGTAGTTTTAAAGGGAAAATATTTCATTTTACACCGTATGTCTCAATATTCTCCAGATATTCCCTTGCAGATAATACAAAAAGAGTGTATCAAAATAGCTCAATCAAAAGAAAGGTTCAACTCAGTGAGATGAATGCACAGATCAGAAAGTAGTTTCACAGAATGCTTCTGTGTAGTTTTATTTGAAGATATACCTTTTTCCATGATAGGCCTCAAAGTGCTCCAAATGTCCACTTGCTGATTCTACAAAAAGAGTGTTTCAAAACTGCTCAGTCAAAAGATTCTCCTTTGTGAGATCAATGAACAGAATAGAAAGAAGTTTCACAGAATGCTTCCATGTAGTTTTTATTGGAAGATATTTCTTCTTTTCAATGTTCTCCAAGTATCCACTTGCAGATTCTACAAATAGAGTATTTCAAAACTGCTGAATCAAAAGTAAGGTTCAACTCTGTTAGTTGTATGCACAGATCAGAAAGAAGTTTCATACAATGCTTCTGTGTAGTTTTTATTTGAAGATATTCCTTTTTCCACGGTAGGCCTCAAAGCACTCAAACTGTCCTCTTGCAGTTTATACAGAAAGAGTGTTTGAAAACTACTCAAACAAAGAAAGGTTCAACTCTGTGAGATGAATGCAGCTACTAGAAAGTAATTTCACAGAAGTATTCTGTGTAGTTTTTTTTTTTTTTTTTTTTTTTGACGGAGTCTCGCTCTGTCGCCCAGGCTGGAGTGCAGTGGCGCAATCTTGGCTCACTGCAAGCTCTGCCTCCCGGGTTCACGCCATTCTCCTGCCTCAGCCTCTCCGAGTAGCTGGGACTACAGGCGCCCGCCACCACGCCCGGCTAGCTTTTTGTATTTTTAGTAGAGACGGGGTTTCACCGTGGTCTCTATCTCCTGACCTCGTGATCCGCCCGCCTCGGCCTCCCAAAGTGCTGGGATTACAAGCGTGAGCCACCGCGCCCGGCCTTCTGTGTAGTTTTTACTTGAAGACATTTCGTTTTTCACCATAGGCCTCAAAGATCACCAGATGTCCACTTGCAGATTCTACAAAAAGAGTGTTTCAAAACTGCTGAATCAAAAGAAATGTTCTACTCTGTTAGATGAATGCACAGATCAGAAAGAAGTTTCACAAAATGCTTCTGCGTAGTTTTCATGGGAAGATATTTCTTTTTTCACCGTAGGCCTCAATGATCTCCAAATATCCACTTGCAGATTCTACAAAAAGAGTGTTTCAAAACTGCTGAATCAAAAGAAATGTTCTACTCTGTTAGATGAATGCACAGATCAGAAAGAAGTTTCACAAAATGCTTCTGCGTAGTTTTCATGGGAAGATATTTCTTTTTTCACCATAGGCCTCAATGATCTCCAAATATCCACTTGCAGATTCTAAAAAAAGAGTGTTTCAAAACAGCTCAATCAAAAGAAAGGTTCAACTCAGTGCAATGAATTCACAGATCAGAAAGAAGTTTCACGGAATCCTTCTGTGTAGTTTTTATTTGAATATATTCCTTTTTCACCATAGGACTCAATGCTCCAGAAATGTCGAATTGCAGATTCTACAAAAAGCCTGTTTCAAAGCTGCACAATCAAAAGAAACTTTCTACTCTCTTAGATGAGTGCACAGTTCTTAATTAAGTTACACAGATTACTTCTGTGTAGTTTATATATGAAGATATTCCATTTTCCACGATAGGCCTCAAAGCACTCCAAATGTCCACTTTCAGTTTGTACAGAGTGTTTCAAAACTACCCAATCAAAAGAAAGATTCAGCACTGTGAGATGAATGCAGAGAATAGAAAGACATTTAAAAGAATTATTCTTTGTAGTTTTTACTTGGGAATATTTCGTTTTTCACCATAGGCCTCAAAGATCTCCAAATGTCCACTTGCGGATTCTACATAAAGAGTGTTTCAAAACTGCTCAATCAAAAGAAATGTTCTACTCTGTTAGATGAATTCACAGATCAGAAAGTAGTTTCACAGAATGCTTCTGTGAAGTTTTAAGGGGAAGATATTTCGTTTTTCAACGTAGGCCTCAATGTTCTCAAAATGTCCACTTGCAGATTCTACAAAAAGGGTGTTTCAAAACTGCTCAATCAAAAGAAAGGTTCTACTCTGTAACATGAATGCACAGATCAGGAAAAAATTTCACAGAATGATTCTCTGTAGTTTTAATGGGAAGATATTTCATTTTACACCATATGACTCAATGTTCTGCAAATATCCACTTGCAGATTCTACACAAAGTTTGTTTCAAAACAGCTCAATCAAAAGAAAGGTTCAACACAGTGGGATGAATGCACAGATCAGAAAGTAGTTTCACAGAATGCTTCCGCATAGTTTTTATTTGAAGATATAACATTTTCCACGATAGGCCTCAAAGCGCTCTAAATGTACACTTGCAGATTCTATAAAAAGAGTGTTTCAAAACTTCTCAGTCAAAAGAACTGTTTCACTCTGTTAGATGAATGAATAGAATAGAAAGAATTTTCAGAGAATGCTTCTGTGTAGTTTTTATGGGAAGATATTTCATTTTTCACCATAGGCCTCAATGTTCTACAAATGTCCACTTGCAGATTCTACAAAAAGAGTGTTTCATAACTGCTCAATCAAAAGTAAGGTTCAACTCTGTCAGTTGAATGCAGAGATCAGAAAGAAGTTTCAAAGAATATTTCTGTGTAGTTTTTATGGGAAGATATTTCTTTTTTCACCATAGGCCTCAGTGCTCTCGAAATGTCCAATTGCAGATTCTACGAAAAGCCTGTTTCAAAGCTGCACAATCAAAAAAAAGTTTCCATTCTCTGAGATGAATGCACAGTTCATAATGAAGTTTCACAGATTATTTCAGTGTAGTTTATATTTGGAGATATTACATTTTCCACGATAGGCCTCAAAGTGCTCCAAATGTCCACTTGCAGTTTATACAAAAAGAGTGTTTCAAAACTGCTCAATCAAAAGAAAGGTTCAAATCTGTGAGATGAATGCAGAGAATAGAAACAATTTCTACAGAAGTATTCTGTTTCGTTTTTACTTGAAGAGATTTCGTTTTTCACCATAGGCCTCAAAGATCTCCAAATGTCCAATTGAAGATTCTAGAAAAAGGGTGTTTCAAAACTGCTCAATCAAAAGAAAGGTTCTACTCTGTTAGATGAATGCACAGATCAGAAAGAATTTTCACGGAATGCATCTGTGTAGTTTTAATGGGAAGATATTTCGTTTTACACCGTATGCCTCAATGTTCTCCAAATATCCACTTGCAGATTCTACAAAAAGAGTGTTTCAAAACACCTCAGTGATAAGAAAGTTTCAACTCAGTGAGATGAATGCACAGATCAGAAAGTAGTTTCACAGAATGCTTCTGTGTAGTTTTTATTTGAAGATATACCTTTTTCCACAATAGGCCGCAAAGCGCTCCAAATGTCCACTTGCAGTTTATACAGAAAGAGTGTTTCAAAACTACTCAATGAAAGAAGGTTTCAACTCTGTGAGATGAATGCAGAGAAAAGTAAGTCATTTCAAACAAATATTCTGTGTAGTTTTTACTTGAAGATATTTCGTTTTTCACCATAGGCCTCAAGATCTACAAATGTACACGCTCAGATTCTACAAAAGATTGTTTCAAAACTGCTCAATCAAATAAATGTTCTTCTCTGTTAGATGAATGCAAAGATCAGAAAGTAGTTTCACAGAATGCTTCTGTGTAGTTTTAATGGGAAGATATTTCATTTTATACCATATGCCTGAATGTTCTCCAAATATCCACTTGTATATTCTACAAAAGTGCGTTTCAAAACAGCTCAATCAAAAGAAAGGTTCAACTCAGTGAGATCAATGCCCAGATAAGAAAGAAGTTTCACTGAATGCTTCTGTGTAGCTTTTGAATGAAGATATACCTTTTTCCATGATAGGCCTCATATTACTCCAAATGTCCACTTGCAGAATCTACAAAAAGAGTGTTTCAAAACTGCTCAGTCAAGAGAAAGGTTTTACTCTGTGATTTGAATTAACAGAATAGAAAGAAGTTTCAAAGAATGCTTCTGTGTAGTTTTTATCAGAAGATATTTCGTTTTTCACCGTAGGCCTCAATGTCCTCCAAATGTCCACTTTCAGATTCTACAAAAAGAGTGTTTCAAAACTGCTCAATCAAAACTAAGGTTGAATTCTGTTAGATGAATGCACAGATCAGAAATAAGTTTCAAAGAATGCTTCCATGTAGTTTTTATGTGAAGATATTTCTTTTTTCACCCTAGGCCTCAATGCTCTAGAATTGTCCAATTGCAGTTTCTACGAAAAGCCTGTTTCAAAGCAGCAAAATCAAAGGTAATGTTCCATTCTCTGAGATGAATGCACAGTTCACAAGGAAGATTCATAGATAATTTCTCTGTAGTTTTTATTTGAAGATATTCATTTTTCCACGATAGGCCTCAAAGCGCTCCAAATGTCCACTTGTAGTTTATACAGAAAGAGTGTTTCAAAACTACTCAATCAAAAGAAAGCTTCAACTCTGTGAGATGAATGCAGAGAATAGAAAGAAATTTCACAGAGGTATCTTGTGTAGATTTTACTTGAAGATATTTCGTTTTTCACCATAGGCCTCGAATATCTCTAAATGTGCACTTGCAGATTCTACAAAAAGTGTGTTTCAAAACTGCTCAATCAAGAGAAATGTTTGACTCTGTTAGATGAATGCACAGATCAGAAAGAAGTTTCACAGAATACTTCTGTGTAGTTTTAATGGGAAGATATTTCGTTTTTCACCGTAGGCCTCAATGTTCTCCAAATATCCACTTGCAGATTCTAGAAAAAGTGTATTTGAATACATCTCAATCAAAAGAAAGTTTGAATTCTGTTATATGAATGCACAGATCAGAAAGAAGTTTCACAGAATGTTACTGAGTAGTTTTTATAAGAAGACATTTCATTTTTCACAGTAGGCCTCAATATTCTCCAAATGTCCACTTGCACATTCTACAAAAAGAGTGTTGTAAAACAACAAAAGCAAAAGAATGGTTCAACTCCGGTAAATGAATGCACAATAAGGAAGAATTTTCACAGAATGCTTCTGTGTAGTTTTTACTTGAAGATATTCATTTTTCCACGATTCACCTCAAATCACACCAAATATTCACTTGCAGATTCTACAAAAAGAGTGTTTGAAAACTGCTGAATCAAAAGAAAAGTTCTACTTTGTTAGATGAATTCACAGATCAGAAAGTAGTTTCACAGAATGCTTCTGTGTAGTTTTTATTTGAAGATATTCCTTTTTCCACGATAGTCCTGAAAGCGATCCAAATGTCCACCTGCAGATTCTACAAAAAGAGAGTTTCAAAACTGCTCAATCAAAAGAAAAGTTCTACTCTGTAAGATGAATGAACAGGATAGAAAAAAGTTTCACAGAATGCTTCTCTGTAGGTTTTATGGGAAGATATTTCTTTTTCATCATAGGCTTCAATGCTTCAGAAATGTCCAAATGCAGTTCCTACGAAAAGAGTGTTTCAAAACTGCTCAGTCAAAACAAAGATTCTACCCTGTGAGATGAATGAACACAATAGAAACAAGTTTCATTGAATGCTTCTGTGTCGATTTAATGGGAAGTTCTTTCGTTTCACACCATTTGCCTCAATATTCTCCAAATATCCACTTGCAGATTCTACAAAAAGACTGTCTCAAAACAGCTCAATAAAAAGAAACGTTCAACTAAGTGAGATGAATGTACAGGTCAGAAAGAAGTTTCACAGAATGCTTCTGTGTAGCTTTTATTTGAAGATATTCCTTTTTCCATGATAGGCCTCAAAGTGCTCCAAATGTCCACTTGCAGATTCTACATAAAGAGCATTTCAAAACTGTTCAGTCAAAAGAAAGGTTCTACTCTGTGAGATGAATGAAGAGAATAGGAAGAAGTTTCACAGAATGCTTCTGTGTAGTTTTTAGGGGAAGATATTTCGTTTTTCACTGTAGGCCTCAATGTTCCACAAATGTCCACTTGTATATTCTACAAAAAGAGTGTTACAAAACTGCTCAACCATAAGTAAGGTTCAACTTTGTTTGATGAATGCACAGATCAGAAAGCAGTTTCACAGAATGCTTCCATGTAGTTTTTGTGGGAAGATATTTCTTTTTTTCACTGTAGGCCTCAATGCTCTAAGAATGTCCAATTTCAGATTCTACAAAAAGAGTGTTTAAAAACTAGTCAATCAAAAGAAATTTTCAACTCTGAGAGATGAATGCAGACATTAGGAAGAAATTTCACAGAAGTATTCTGTGTAGTTTTTACTTGAAGATATTTCGTTTTTCACCATAGGCCTCAAAGATCTCCAAATGTCCACTTGCAGATTCTTCAAAAAGAGTGTTTCAAAACTGCTCAATCAAAAGAAATGTTCTACTCTGTTAGTTGAATGCAAAGATCAGAAAGAAGTTTCACAGAATGCTTCTTTGTAGTTTTAATTGGAAGATATTTCGTTTTTCAACGTAGGCCTCAATATTCTCCATATATCCACTTGCAGAATCTACAAAAAGAGTGTTTCAAAACAGCTCAATCAAAAGAAATGTTCAACTCAGTGAAATGAATGCACAGATCAGAAAGTAGTTTCACAAAATGCTTCTGTGTAGTTTTTATTTGAAGATATACCTTTTTCCATGATAGGCCTCAAAGCGCTCCAAATGTCCACTTGCAGATTTTACAAAAAGAGAGTTTCAAAACTGCTCAATCAATAGAAAGGTTCTTCTCTGTGAGATGAATGAACAGAATAGAAAGAAGTTTCACAAAATACTTCCGTGTAGTTTTTAGTTGAAGATACTGTTTTTCAAGGCAGGCCTCAAGTTTCTCCAAATTTCCACTTGCAGATTCTACAAATAGAGTGTTTCAAAACTGCTCAAGCAAAAGTAAGGTTCAGCTCTGTTATATGAATACACAGATCAGAAAGAAGTTTCACAGAATGCTACCATGTGGTTTTTATGGGAAGATATATCTTTTTTCACCATAGGCCTCTATGCTCTAGAAATGTCCAATTGCAGATTCTAAGAAAAGAGTGTTTCAAAACTGCTCAGTCAAAAGAAACGTTCTACGCTGTGAGATGAATGAACACAATAGAAAGAAGTTTCACAGAATGATTCTGTGCAGTTTTTATGGGAAGATATTTGGTTTTTCATGGTAGGCCACAATGTCCTCCAAATCTCCACTTGCAGATTCTGCAAAAAGAGTGTTTGAAAACTGCTCAATCAAAAGTAAGTTTCAACTCTGTTAGTTGAATGTACAGATCAGAAAGATGTTTCCCAAAATGCTTCCGCGTAGTTTTTATGGGAAGATATTTTTTTTTCACCATAGACCTCAATGCTCTAGAAATATCCAATTGCAGATACTACGAAAAGCCTGTTTCAAAGCTGCACAATCAAAATTAAGTTTCCACTCTCTGAGAAGCATGCACGGTTGATAATGAAGTTTCACAGATTACTTCTGTGTAGTTTATATTTGAAGATTTTCCATTTTCCACGTTAAGCATCATAGCACTCCAAATGTCCACTTGCCGTTTATATAAATAGTGTTTCAAAACGACTCAATCAAAAGAAAGGTTCAACTCTGTGAGATTAATGCAGAGAATAGAAAGAATTTCCACAGAAGTATTCTGTGTAGTTTTTACTTGAAGATATTTCGTTTTTCACCATAGGCCTGAAAGATCTCCAAATGTCCACTTGCAGATTCCACAAAAAGGGTGTTTCAAATCTGCTCAATCAAAAGAAAGGTTCTACTCTGTTAGATGAATGCATAGATCAGAAAGAAGTTTCACAGAATACTTCTGTGTTGTTTTATTGGGAAGATATTTCGTTTTACACCATATGCCTCAATTTTCTCCAAATATCCACTTGCAGTTTATACAAAAGGAGTGTGTCAAAACTACCCAATCAAAAGAAAGGTACAACTCTGTGAGATGAATGCAGAGAATAGAAAGTATTTTCAGAGAAGTATTCTGTGTAGTTTTTACTTGAATATAATTCCTCTTCCAGGTTAGGCCTCAATGATCTTCAAATGTCCTCTTGCAGATTCTACAAAAAGAGTGATTCAAAACTGCTCAATCAAAAAAAAGGTACAACTCTGTGAGTTGAATGCAGAGAATAGAAAGAATTTTCAGAGAAGTATTGTGTGTTGTTTTTAATTGAAGATATTTCGTTTCTCATCATAGGCCTCTAAGATCTCTAAATGTCCACTTGCAGATTCTACAAAAAGAGTGTTTCAAAATTGCTCAATCAAGAGAAAGTTTCTACACCATGAGATGAATGAACAGAATAGAAAGACGTTTCATATAATGCTTCTGTGTAGTTTTAAAGAGAAGATATTTCATTTTTCACTGTAGGCCTCTATGTTCTCCAATTGTCCACTTGCACATTCTACAAAAAGAGTGTTTCAAATATGCTCAATGAAAAGCTAGGTTCAAATCTGTTAGATGAATGCATAGATCAGAAAGAAGTTTCACAGAATGCTTCCATGTAGTTTTTATGGGAAGATGTTTCTTTTTTCAACATAGGCCTCAATGCTCTAGAAAGGTCCAATTGCAGATTCTACAAAAAGCCTGTTTCAGAGCTGCACCATCAAAATAAATGTTCCACACTCTGAGATGATTGCACAGTTCATAAAGAAGTGTCACAGAATACTACTATGTAGTTTTTATTTGAAGATATTCCTTTTTCCATGATAGGCCTCAAAGCACTCCAAATGTCCAATTGCAGTTTATACAAAAAGTTTGCTTCAAAACTGCTCAATCAAAAGAAAGGTTCAACTCCGTGAGATGAATGCAGAGACTAGAAAGAATTTTCACAGAAATATTGTGTGTAGCTTTTACTTAAGATATTTTGATTTTCAGCATAGGCTTCAAAGATCTCCAAATGTCCACTTGCAGATCCTACAAAAAGAGTGTTTCAAAACTGCTCAATCAAAAGAAAGGTTATACTCTGTTAGATGAATGAACAGAATAGAAAGAAGTTTCACAGAATGCTTCTGTGTACTTTTTATTTGAAGATATTTCTTTTTCTACGATAAGCCTCAAAGCGCTCCAATTGTCCACTTGCAGATTCTACAAAAAGAGTGTTTCAAAACTGCTCAATCAAAATAAAGGTTCTACTCTGTTAGATGAATGCACAGATCAGAAAGATGTTTCACAGAATGTTTCTGTGTAGTTTTAATGGGAAGATGCTTTGTTTTTCACCATGGGCCTCAAGTTTCTCCAAATATCCACTTTCAGATTACACAAAAAGAGTGTTTCAAAACGGCTCGATCAAAAGAAAAGTTCAACTCAGTTAGATGAATGCACAGATCAGAAAGAAGTTTCACAGAATGCTTCTGTGTAGTTTTTATTTGAAGATATTCCTTTTCCCACGATAGATCTCAAAGCGCTCCAAATGTCCACTTGCAGATTCTACAAAAAGAGTGCTTCAAAACTGTGCAATCAAAAGAAAGGTACTACTCTGTGAGATGAATGAACAGAATAGAAAGAAGTTTCACAGAATGCTTCTGTGTAGTTTTTATGGAAGATATTTCATTTTTCACCGTAGGCCTCAATGTTCTCCAAATGTCCACATGCACATTCTACAAAAAGAATGTTTCAAATCTGCTCAATCAAAAGTAAGGTTCAACTCTGTTAGATGGATGCACAGATCAGAAAAAAGTTTCACAGAATTCTTCTGTGTATTTTTTATGGGAAGATATATCATTTTTCCCCATAGGCCTCAATCCTCTAGAAATGTCCAATTGCAGATTCTACGAAAACCCTGTTTCAAAGCTGAATAATCAAAAGAAAGTTTCCAATCACTGAGGTGATTGCACAGTTCTTAAAGAAGTGTCACAGATTAGTTCTGTGTATTTTTTATTTGAAGATATTTGTTTTTTCACGATAGGCTTCAATGCGCTCCAAATGTCCACTTGCAGTTTATACAAAAAGAGTTTTTCAATACTGCTCAAACAAAGGAAAGGTTCAACTCTTTGAGATGAATGCAGAGAATATAAAGAATTTTCACAGAAGTATTCTGTATAGTTTTTACTTGAAAATATTTCTTTTATCAGCATAGGCCTCAAAGGTCTCCTAGTGTCCACTTGCAGAATATACAAAAAGAGTGTTTCAGAACTGCTCAATCAAAAGAAAGGTTCTACTGTGTTAGATGAATGCACAGATCCAAAAGAAGTTTCACAGAATGCTTCTGTGTAGTTTTAATTGGAAGATATTTCGTTTTTCACCGTAGGCCTCAATGTTCTCCAAATATCCAGTTGAAGATTCTATAAAGAGAGTGTCTCAAAACAGCTCAATCAAAAGAAAGGTTCAACTCAGTGAGATGAATGAACAGATCTGAAAGAAGTTTCACAGAATGCTTCTGTGTAGTTTTTATTTGAAGATATTCCTTTTCCCATGTAAAGCATCACAGCGCTGCAAATGTCCACTTGCAGATTCCACAAAAAGAGTGTTTCAAAACTGCTCAATCAAAAATATGGTTCAACTCTGTTAGATGAATGCACGGATCAGAAAGAAGTTTCACAGAATGCCTCTGTGTATTTTTTATGGGAAGATATATCATTTTTCCCCATAGGCCTCAATCCTCTAGAAATGTCCAATTGCAGATTCTACGAAAACCCTGTTTCAAAGATGAACAATCAAAAGAAAGGTTCCAATCACTGAGATGATTGCACAGTTCTTAAAGAAGTGTCAGAGATTACTTCTGTGTATTTTTTATTTGAAGATATTTGTTTTTTCACGATAGGCTTCAATGTGCTCCAAATGTCCACTTGCAGTTTATACAAAAAGAGTGTTTCAATACTGCTCAAACAAAGGAAAGATTCAACTCTTTGAGATGCATGCAGAGAAAATAAAGAACTTTCACAGAAGTATTCTGTGTAGTTTTTACTTGAAGATATTTCTTTTTTCAGCATAGGCCTCAAAGGTCTCCTAGTGTCCACTTGCAGAATATACAAAAAGAGTGTTTCAAAACTGCTCAATCAAAAGAAAAGTTCTACTGTGTTAGATGAATGCACAGATCCAAAAGAAGTTTCACAGAATGCTTCAGTGTAGTTTTAATGGGAAGATATTTCGTTTTTCACCATAGGCCTCAATGTTCTCCAAATATCCAGTTGAAGATTCTACAAAAAGAGTGTCTCAAAACAGCTCAATCAAAAGAAAGGTTCAACTCAGTGAGATGAATGAACAGATCTGAAAGAAGTTTCACAGAATGCTTCTGTGTAGTTTTTTTTTTTTTTTTTTTTTTTTGAGACGGAGTCTCGCTCTGTCGCCCAGGCTGGAGTGCAGTGGCGCAATCTCGGCTCACTGCAAGCTCCGCCTCCCGGGTTCACGCCATTCTCCTGCCTCAGCCTCTCCGAGTAGCTGGGACTACAGGCGCCCACCACCACGCCCGGCTAATTTTTTGTATTTTTAGTAGAGACGGGGTTTCACTGTGGTCTCGATCTCCTGACCTCGTGATCCGCCCGCCTCAGCCTCCCAAAGTGCTGGGATTACAATCGTGAGCCACCACGCGCTTCTGTGTAGTTTTTATTTGAAGATATTCCTTTTCCCATGTAACGCCTCACAGCGCTGCAAATGTCCACTTGCAGATTCCACAAAAAGAGTGTTTCGAAACTGCTCAAAGTAAAGTTTCTACTAAGTGAAATGAATGAACAGAATAGACGGAAGTTTCTCAGAATGCTTCAGTGTAGTTTTTATTTGAAGATATTCCTTTTTCCACAATAGGACACAAAGTGCTCCAAATGTCCACTTCCAGATTCTACAAAAGGGTGTTTCAAAACTGCTCAATCAAAAGAAAGGTTCTACACTGTGAGATGAATGAACAGAATAGAAAGAAGTCTCACAGAATCCTTCTGTGGCGTTTTTAAAGGAAGATATCATGTTTTTCACCGTAGTCCTCAATGTTCTCCAAATGTCCACTTGCAGATTCTACAAAAAGAGTGTTTTAAAACTGATCAATCAAAAGAAAGTTTCTACTCTGTGAGATGAATGCACAGAATAGAAAGAAGTTTCAAACAATGCTTCTGTGTAGTTTTCATGGGAAGATATATAGTTTTTCACCTTAGGCCTCAATCTTCTTCAAATGTCCAATTGCAGATTCTACAAAAAGTGTGTTTCAAAACAGATCAATGAAAAGTAAGGTTCAATTCTGTTAGACGAATGCACAGATCAGAAGGAAGTCTCACAGAATGCTTCTGTGTAGTTTTTATTTGAAGATATTCCTTTTCCACTATAGGCCTCAAAGCGCTCCTAATGTCCACTTGCAGATTCTACAAAAAGAGAGTTTCAAAACTGCTCAATCAAAAGAAACGTTTAACTCTGTTAGATGAATGCACAGAATAGAAAGAAGTTTTACAGAATGCTTCTGTGTAGTTTTTATTTTAAGATACCTCGTTTTTCATCATAGGCCTCAGTGTTCTCCAAATGTCCACTGGCGGATTCTACAAAAAGATTGTTTCAAAACTGCTCAATCAAAAGAAATGTTCAACTCTATGAGTTGAATGCACAGAATTGAAGGAAGCATCACTGAATGCTTCTGTGTAGTTTTTATCGGAAGATATTTCGTTATTCACCACAAGCCTCAAAGCTCTCCAAACGTCCACTTGCACATTCTACAAAAAGCGTGTTTCAAATCTACTCATTCAAGAGAAATGTTCTACACTGTGAGGTGAATGCACCAAATAGAATGAAGTTTCACAGAATGCTTCTGTGTAGTTTTTTTGGGAAGATATTTCCTTTTTCACCGTAGGCCTCAATGTTCTCCTAATGTCGACTTCAGATTCTACAAAAAGAGGGTTTCAAAACAGCACAATCAAAAGAAATGTTCAACTCTCTTAGACGAATGCACTCAATATAGAAAAGTTTCAAAGAATGCTTCTCTGTAGTTTTTATGGGGAGATATTTCGTTTTTTGCCACAGGCCTCAATGTTCTCCAAATGTCCACTTGCACATTCTACAAAAAGAGTGTTTCAAAACTGCTCAATCGAAAGAAAGTTTCAACTCTGTTAGATGAAAGCACACATCTGAAAGAAGATTCCCAGAATGCTTCTGTGTAGTTTTTACTTGAAGATATTTCATTTTTCCCTATAGGCCTCAATGTTCTCCAAATGTCCATTTGATTATTCTACAAAAAGAGTGTTTCAAACCTGTTCAATCAGAAGAAAAGTTCACCTCTGTGAGAAGAATGCACAGAATAGAGAGAAGTTTCACAGAATGCTTCTGCGTAGTTTTTATGGTAAGATTTTTCGTTTTTCACCATAGGCCACCATATTCTACAAATGTCCACTTGCAGATTCTACAAATATTGTGTTTCAAAACAGCTCAACCAAAAGAAATGTTCAACTCCATTAGATGAATGCACAAAACAGAGAAAGGTTTCACATAATGCTTCAGTGTAGTTTTTACTGGAAGGTATTTCGTTTTTCACTATAGGCCTCAATATTCTCAAAATGTCCACTTGCAGATTCTACAAAAATTGTTTTTCAAAATAGATCAATCAAAAGAAAGCTTCAACTCTGCTGGATGAATGCACAGATCAGAAAGAAGTTTCACAGAATGCTTCTGTGTAGTTTCTGCTTGAAGATACTCCTTTTTCAACAAAAGGCCTCAAAGCGCTCCAAGTGCCCACATGCAGATTCTACAAAAAGAGTGTTTCAAAACTGCTCAATCAAAAGTAAACTTCTAATCTGTGAGATGAATGCATAGAATAGAAAGAAGTTTCACAGAATGCTTCTGTGTAGTTTTTATGGGAAGAAATTTCATTTTACACTAAAGGCCACAATATTCTCCAAATGTCCACTTGCAGATTCTACAAAAAGGAAGTTTCAAAGCAGCTCAATCAAAAGAAATGTTCAACTCTGTTGATGAATTCACAGATGATAAAGAAGATTCACAGAATGCTTCTGTTTAGTTTTTATGGGAAGATATTTCGTTTTGTAGCGTAGGCCTCAATGTTCTCGACATGTCCCCTTGCAGGTTCTACAAGAAGAGTGTTTCAAAACTGCTCAATCAAAAGAAAGGTTCAACTCAGTAAGATGAATGCACAGTTCGGAAAGAAGTTTCACAGAATGCTTCTGTGTAGTTTTTATTTGAAGATATTCCTTTTTCCATGATAGGCTTAAAAGTGCTCTAAATGTCCACTTGCAGATTCTACAAAAAGAGGGTCTCAAAACTGCTCAATCCAAACAAATATTCAACTCTCTGAGCTTAATGCACAGAATAGAAAGAAGTTTCACAGAAATCTTCTGTGTAGTTTTTATAGTAAGATAATACGTTTTTCACCATAGGCCTCAATGTTCTCCAAATGTCCACTTGCAGATTCTACAGAAGAGTGTTTCAAAACAGATCAATCAAAAGAAATATTCAACTCTGTTGGATGAATGCACAGATCAGAAAGAAGTTGCACAGAATGCTTCTGTGTAGTTTTTATTTGAAGATGTTCCTTTCTCCATGATAAGACTCAGGGCTTCAAATGTCCACTTGCAGATTCTACAAAAAGTGTCTTTCAAAACTACTCAATGAAAAGAAGAGTTCCACTCTGTGAGATGAGTGCACAGAATAGAAAATAGTTACTCAGAATGCTTCTGTGTCATGTTTTAGGGAAGATATTTCATTTTTCACTATAGGCCTCAAAGTTCTCTAAATATTCACTTACAGATTCTACAAAAAGAGTGTTTCAAAACTGCTCTATCAAAAGAAATGTTCTACTCTGTGTGATGAATGCACAGAATAGAAAGAAGTTTCAAAAATTCTTCTGTGTAGTTTTTATGGGAAGATATTTCAGTTTTCATCACAGGCCTCAATCTTCTCCAAATATCCAATTGCAGATTCTTCAAAAAGATCTGTTGCAAAACAGATCAATCAAAAGAAAGATTCAACTCTGCAGAATGAATGCACAGATAAGAAAGTAGTTTCACAGAATGCTTCTGTGGTTGTTTTTAAGGTAAGATATTTCGTTTTTCACTATTGGCCTCAATGTACTCCAAATGGCCACCTGCAGATTCTACAAAAAGTGTGTTTCAGAACTGCTCAATCAAGAGAAAGTTTCAACTTTGTGAGGTGAAGGCACAGAATAGAAGGAAGTTTCAGTTAATGCTTCTGTGTAGTTTTTATGGTAAGATATTTCGTTATTCAACATAGGCCTCAAAGCTCTCAAAATGTCCAATTGCAAATTCTAAAAAGAGAGAGTTTCAAAACTACTCAATCAAAAGAAAGTTTCTAATCTGTGAGATGAATGCACAGAATAGAAAGAAGTTTCAGAGAATGCTTCTGTGTGGTTTTTATTGGAAGATATTTCGTTTTTCACCGCAGGCCTCGATTTTCTCCAAATCTCTACTTGCAGATTCTACAAAAAGTGTGTTTCAAAACAGCTCAATGAAAAGAAATGTTCACCTCTGTTAGATGAACGCACTGAACAGAGAAATATTTCACCCAATCCTTCTGTGTAGTTTTTACTTAAAGATATATCATTTTTCACTATAGGCCTCAATGTTCTCAAAATGTCCTCTTGCCAATTCTACAGAAAGAGTGCTTCAAAACTGCTCAACCAAAAAAAAGGTTCAACTCTGTGAGATGAATGCACAGAAGAGACAGAAGTTTCACAGAATTCTTCTGTTTAGTGTTTACTTGAAGATATTTCGTTTTTCACTATAGGCCTTAAAGTTCTCCAAATATTCTCTGGCAGATCCTAAAAAAAGAGTGTTTCAAAACTGCTCAATCAAAACAAAAGTTCAACCCTGTGAGATGAATACACAGAATAGAAATAAGTTTCACAGAATGCTTCTGTGTAGTTTTTATGGGAAGATATTTCGTTTTTTCACCGTAGGCTTCAATGTTCTCCAAATGTCCACTTGCAGATTCAACAAAAAGAGTGTTTCAAAACAGCTCAATGAAAAGAAAGTTTCAACTCTGTTAGATGAATGCACAGATCAGAAAGAAGTTTCACAGAATGCTTCCGTGTAGTTTTAATGGGAAGATATTTCTTTTTTCACCATAGGCCTCAATGTTCTAGAAATATCCAATTGCAGATTCTACGAAAAGCCTTTTTCAAAGCCTCACAATCAAAAGAAAGGTTAAACTCTCTGACATGAATGCACAGTTCATAAAGAAGTTTCACAGATTGCTTCTGTGTAGTTTATATTTGAAGATATTACTTTTTCCACGATAGGCCTCAAAGCGCTCCAAATGCCCAATTGCAGTTTATACAAAAAGAGTGTTTCAAAACTGCTCAATCAAAAGAAAGGTTCAACTCTGTGAGATGAATGCAGAGAATAGAAAGAATTTTCACAGAAGTATTCTGTGTAGTTTTTACTTGAGGATATTTCGTTTTTCAGCACTGGCCTCAAAGATCTCCAAATGTCCACTTGCAGATTCTACAAAAAGAGTGTTTCAAAACTGCTCAATCAAAAGAAAGGTTCTACTCTGTTAGATGAATGCACAGATCAGAAAGAAGTTTCACAAAATGCTTCTGTGCAGTTTTTATTTGAAGATATTCCGTCTTCCACGATAGGCCTCAAAGCTCTCCAAATGTCCACTTGCAGATTTTACAAAAAGAGTGTTTCAAAACAGTTCAATCAAAGAAAAGTTCAACTCAGTTAGATGAATGCACTGATGATTAAGAATTTTCACAGAATGCTTCTGTGTAGTTTTTATTTGATGATATTTCTTTTTCCATGATAGACCTCAAAGCGCTCCAAATTTCCAGTTGCAGATTCTACAAAAAGAGTGTTTCAAAATTACGCAATCAAAAGAAAGGTTCTACTCTCTGAGATGAATGAAAAGAATAGAAAGAAATTTCACAGAATGCTTCTGTGTAGTTTTTATGGGAAATATTCCGTTTTTCACCGTATGCCTCACTGTTCTCCAAATGTCCACTTGCAGATTCTACAAAAAGAGTGTTTCAAAGCTGCTCAAATCAAAAGTAAGGTTCAACTCTGTTAGATGAATACACAGATTAGAAAGAAGTTAAGTTTCACAGAATGCTTCCGTGTAGTTTTTTTGAGAGGATATTTCTTTTTTCCCCATAAGCCTCAATGCTCTAGAAATGTCCAACTGCAGATTCTACAAAAAGCCTGTTTCAAAGCTGCACAATCAAAAGAAGTTTCTACTCTCTGAGAAGAATGCACAGTTCATATAGAAGTTTCACAGATTACTTCTGTCTAGTTTTTATTTGAAGATATTCCTTTTTCCACGTTAGGCCTCAAAGTGCTACAAATGTTCACCTGCCATTTACACAAAATGAGTGTTTCAAAACTGCTCAATCAATAGAAAGGTTCAAATCTGTGAGATGAATGCAGAGAATAGAAAGAATTTTCACTGAAAAATTCTGTGTGGTTTTTACTTGAAGATATTTCGTTTTTCAGCAATGACCTCAAAGTCCTCCAAAGGTCCACTTGCAGATTCTACAAAAAGAGGTTTCAAAACTGCTAAATTAAAAGAAAGGTTCTACACTGTTAGATGAATGCACAGATCAGAAAGAAGTTTCGCAGAATGCTTCTCTGTACTTTTTATTTGAAGATATTCCTTTATCCACGGTAGGCTTCAAAGCACTCCAAATGTTCACTTGCAAATTCTACAAAAACAGTGTTTCAAAACTGCTCAATCAAAGAAAGTTTCTACTCTGTGAGATGAATGAACAGAATAGAAAGAAGTTTCACAGAATGCTGCTGTGCAGTTTTTGTGGGAAGATAATTTTTTTTTCACCATAGGCCTCAATGTTCTCCAAATGTCCAGTTGTAGAATCTACAAAAAGTGTGTTTCAAATCTGCTCAATCAAAAGTAAGCTTCAACTCTGTTAGATGAATGCACAGGTCAGAAAGAAGTTTCACGGAATGCTTCCGTGTAGTTTTTTTGAGAGGATATTTCTTTTTTCCCCATAAGCCTCAATGCTCTAGAAATGTCCAATTGCAGATTCTACGAAAAGCCTGTTTCAAAGCTGCACAATGAAAAGAAGTTTCTACTCTCTGAGAAGAATGCACAGTTCATAAAGAAGTTTAACAGATTACTTCTGTCTAGTTTTTATTTGAAGATATTCCTTTTTCCACGATAGGCCTCAAAGTGCTCCAAATGTTCACTTGCCGTTTACACAAAATGAGTGTTTCAAAACTGCTCAATCAATAGAAAGGTTGAAATCTGTGAGATGAATGCAGAGAATAGAAAGAATTTTCACTGAAGTATTCTGTGTGGTTTTTACTTGAAGATATTTCGTTTTTCAGCAATGGCCTCAAAGACCTCCAAATGTCCACTTGCAGATTCGGCAAAAAGAGTGTTTCAAAACTGCTCAATCAAAAGAAATGTTCTACTCTGTTAGGTGAATGTACAGATCAGAAGGAAGTTTCACAGAATGCTTCTCTGTAGTTTTAATTTGAAGATATTCCTTTATCCATGATAGGCTTCAAAGCACTCCAAATGTTCACTTGCAGATTCTACAAAAAGAGTGTTTCAAAACTGCTCAATCAAAGAAAGTTTCTACTCTATGAGATGAATGAACAGAATAGAAAGAAGTTTCACAGAATGCTGCTGTGTTTTTGTGGGAAGATAATTCTTTTTTTACCGTAGGCCTCAAAGTTCTCCAAATGTCCAGTTGTAGATTCTACAAAAAGAGTGTTTCAAATCTGCTCAATCAAAAGTAAGCTTCAACTCTGTTAGATGAATGCACAGGTCAGAAAGAAGTTTCACAGAATGCTTCCGTGTAGTTTTTTTGAGAAGATATTTCTTTTTTCCCCATAAGCCTCAATGCTCTAGAAATGTCCAATTGCAGATTCTATGAAAAGCCTGTTTCAAAGCTGCACAATCAAAAGAAGTTTCGATGCTCTGAGAAGAATGCACAGTTCATAAAGAAGTTTCACAGATTACTTCTGTCTAGTTTTTATTTGAAGATATTCCTTTTTCCATGATAGGCCTCAAAGTGCTCCAAATGTTCACTTGCCGTTTACACAAAATGAGTGTTTCAAAACTGCTCAATCAATAGAAAGATTGAAATCTGTGAGATGAATGCAGAGAATAGAAAGAATTTTCACTGAAGTATTCTGTGTGGTTTTTACTTGAAGATATTTCGTTTTTCAGCAATGGCCTCAAAGACCTCCAAATGTCCACTTGCAGATTCTGCAAAAAGTGTGTTTCAAAACTGCTCAATCAAAAGAAAGGTTCTACTCTGTTAGGTGAATGCACAGATCAGAAGGAAGTTTCACAGAATGCTTCTGTGTAGTTTTAATGGGAAGATATTTCGTTTTTCACCATAAGCCTCGATGCTCTCCAAATATCCACTTGCAGATTCTACAAAAAGAGTGTTTCTAAACAGCTCAATTAAAAGAAAGGTTCAACTCGGCCGGGTGCGGTGCCTCACGCTTGTAATCCCAGCACTTTGGGAGGCAGAGCTGGGCGGATCACGACGTCAGGAGATCGAGACTGCGGTGAAACCTCATCTCTACTAAAAAATACAAAAATATTAGCCGGACATGGTGGTGGGTGCCTGTAGTCCCAGCTACTCGGAGAGATTGAGGCAGGAGAAAGGCATTAACCCGGGAGGTGGAGCTTGCAATGAGTCAACATTGCACCACTGCAATCCAGCCTGGGTGACAGAGCGAGACTCAGTCTCAAGAAAAAAAAAAAAGAAAGGTTCAACTCAGTTAGGTGAACTCACTGATCAGAAAGAAGTTTCACACAATGCTTCTGTGTAGTTTTTATATGAAGATATTCCTTTTTCCAAGATAGGCCTCAAAGTGCTCCAAATGTCCACTTGCAGATTCTATAGAAAGAGTGTTTCAAAACTTCTCAATCAAAAGAAAGGTTCTACTAAGTTAGATAAATGAACAGAATAGAAAGAAGTTTCACAGAATGCTTCTGTGTCATTTTTATGGGTAGATATTTCGGTTTTCACCATAGACCTCAATATTCTCCAAATGTCCACTTGCAGATTCTACAAAAAGTCTGTTTCAAATCTGCTCAATCAAAAGTAAGGTGCAACTCTGTTAGATGAATGTACAGATCAGAAAGAAGTTTCACAGAATGCTTCTGTGTAGTTTTTATGTGAAGATATTTCTTTTTTCAATGTAGGCCTCAAAGCTGTAGAAATGTCCAATTGCAGATTCTGTGAAAAGCCTGTTCCAAAGCTGCACAACCAAAAGTAAGATTCCACTCTCTGAGATGAATGCACAGTTCATAAAGTAGTTTCACAGATTACTTCTGTGTAGTTTCTATTTGAAGATATTCCTTTTTCCACGATAGGCCTGAAAGTGCTCCAAGTGTCCACTTGCACTTTATACAAAAAGAGTGTTTCAAAACTCCTCAATCAAAAGAAAGGTTCAACTCTGTGAGATAAATGCAGAGAATAGAAGGAATTTTCCCAGAAGTATTCTGTGTAGTTTTTACTTGAAGATATTTCATTTTTCATCATAGGCATCAAAGATTTCCAAATGACCACTTGCCGATTCTCCAAAAAGAGAGTTTCAAAACTGCTCAATCAAAAGAAAGCTTCTCCTCTGTTAGATGAATGCACAGATCAGAAAGAAGTTTCACAGAATGCTTCTGTGTAGTTTTTATTTGAAGATATTCGTTTTTCCACGATAGGATTCAAAGCACTCCAAATGTCCACTTGCAGATTCTACAAAAAGCATGTTTCAAAACTGCTCAATCAAGGAAAGTTTCTACTCCGTGACATGAATGAACAGAATAGAAAGAAGTTGCACAGAATGCTTCTGTGTAGTTTTTATGGGAAGATATTTCATTTTTCACCATAGGCCTAAATGTTCTCCAAATGTCCACTTGCAGATTCTACAAAAAGAGTGTTTCTAATCTGCTGAATCAAAAGAAAGTTTCAACTCTGTTAGATGTATGCAGAGATCAAACAGAAATTTTACAGAATGCTTCCGTGTAGTTTTCACGGGAAGATATTTCTTTTTTCACCATAGGCTTCAATGCTCTAGAAATGTCCCATTTCAGATTCTATGAAAAGAGTGCTTCAAAGCTGCACAATCAAAAGTAAGGTTCCACTCTCTCAGATGAATGCACAGTTCAAAAAGAAGTTTCACAGATTACGTCTGAGTAGTTTTTATTTGAAGATATTGCTTTTTCCACGATAGACCTCAAAGTGCTCAAAGTGCCCACTTGCAGTTTATACAAAAAGAGTGTTTCAAAACTGCTCAATCAAAAGAAAGTTTCAACTCTCGTAGATGAAAGCACAGATCAGAAAGTAGTTTCACAGAATGCTTCTATGTAGTTTTACTACAAGATATTCCGTTTTCACTGTAGGCCTCAATGTTCTCTAAATGTGCACTTGGAGATTCTACAAAAAGAGTGTTTCAAAACTGCTCAATCAAAAGAAAGGTTCAGCCCTGTGACATGAATTCACAGAACAGAGAAAAGTTTCACAGAATGCTTCTGTGTAGTTTATATGGAAAGATATTTCATTTTTCACCATAGGCTTCATAGCTCTCAAAATGACCCTTGCAGATTCTAGAAAAAGAGTGTTTCAAAACGGCTCAATAAAGGGAAATTTTCCACTCTGTGAGATGAATGTACAGAATAGAAAGAAGTTTCACAGAATGCTTCAATATAGTATTTATGGGAAGATATTCCGTTTTTCAACGTAAGACTCAATGTTCTCCCAATATCCACTTGCAGATTCTACAAAAACTGTGTTTCAAAACGGCTCAATCACAATTAAAGTTCAAATCTGTTAGACGAATGCACAGAATAGAGAAAAGTTTCACAGAATTCTTCTGTGTAGTTTTTATGGGAAGATGTTTCCTTTTTCATTGTAAGCATCAAACTTCTCAAAATGTCCACTTGCAGATTCTACAAAAAGGGTGTTTCAAAACAGCTCAATCAAAAGAAAGTTTCATGTCTCTTAGAGGAAAGCATAAATCATAAAGTAGTTCCACAGAATGCTTCTGTGTAGTTTTACTTGAAGATATTTCGTTTTTCACAAAAGACCTCAATATTCTCCAAATGTACACTTGGAGATTCTACAAAAAGAATGTTTCAAAACTGCTCAATCAAAAGAAAGGTTCAACACTGAGAAATGAATGCACAGAATAGGGAAATGTTTCACAGAACGCTTCTGTGTAGTTTTCATAGGAACATATTTCATTTTTCACCCTAGACCTCATAGCTCTCCAAACGACCCTTGCAGATTCTAGAAAAAGAGTGTTTCAAAACTGCTCAATAAAGGGAAATTTTCTACTCTGTGAGATGAATGTACAGTATAGGAAGAAGTTTCACAGAATGCTTCTTAGTAGTTTTTATTGTAAGATAATTCGTTTTACACCAGAGGCCTCAATGCTCTCCAAATGTCCACTTACAGATTATACAAAAAGAGTGTTTCAAAACAGCTCAATCAAAAAAAAAGTTCAACTCCGTTAGATGAATGCACAGAACAGAGAAAAGTTTCTCAGAATGTTCCTGTGTAGTATTTACTTGAAGATATTTCATTTTTCACTATTGGCCCCAATGTTCCCCAAATGTCCACTTGCAGATTCTACAAAAAAGAGTGTTGCAAAACTGCTCAATCAAAAGAAAGGTTCTACTCTGAGAGGTGAATGCACAGAATAGAACAAAGTTTCACAGAATTCTTCTGTTAATATTTACGGGGATATATTTCGTTTTTCATTGTAGGCCACAATATTCTCCAACTGTCCACTTGCAGATTCCACAAAAAGAGTTTCAAAACTGCTCAATAAAACGAAAGGTTGAACTCTGTGAGATGAATGCACAGAATCGAAAGAAGTTTCACAGAATGCTTCAGTGTAGTTTTTACTTGAAGATATTTCATTTTTCACTGTATGTCTCAATGTTCTCCAAATGTCCACTTGCAGATTCTACATAAAGTGTATTTCAAAACTGCTCAATAAAAAGAATGGTTCAAATGTGTGAGATATATGCACAGAATAGAAAATAGTTTCACAGAATGCTTCAATGTAGTTTTTATGGGAAGATATTCCGTTTTTCACCGTAAGCCTCAATGTTCTCCCAATATCCACTTGCAGATTCTACAAAAACTGTGTTTCAAAACAGCTCAATCACAATTAAAGTTCAACTCTGTTAGACGAATGCACGGAATAGAGAAAAGTTTCACAGAATTCTTCTGTGTAGTTTTTATGGGAAGATGTTTCCTTTTTCATCGTAAGTGTCTAACTTCTCAAAATGTCCACTTGCAGATTCTACAAAAAGAGTGTTTCAAAACAGCTCAATCAAAAGAAAGTTTCAAGTCTCTTAGAGGAAAGCATAGATCATAAAGTAGTTTCACAGAATGCTTCCGTGTAGTTTTTACTTGAAGATATTCCGTTTTTCACAAAAGACCTCAATGTTCTCCAAATGTACACTTGGAGATTCTACAAAAAGAGTGTTTCAAAACTGCTCAATCAAAAGAAAGGTTCAACACTGTGAAATGAAGGCACAGAATAGGGAAATGTTTCACAGAATGCTTCTGTGTAGTTTTTATAGGAATATATTTCATTTTTCAGCCTAGACCGCCTAGCTCTCAAAACGACCCTTGCAGATCCTAGAAAAAGAGTGTTTCAAAACTCCTCAATTAAGGGAAGCTTTCTACTCTGTGAGATGAATATTCAGAATAGAAAGAAGTTTCACAGAATTCTTCAGTGTAGTTTTTATAGTAAGATAATTCGTTTTTCAACATAGGCCTCAATGTTCTACAAATGTCCACTTACAGATTGTACAAAAAGAGTGTGTCACAGCAGATCAATCAAAAGAAATGTTCAACACCGTGGGATGAATGCACAGATCAGAAAAACGTTTCACAGAATGCTTCTGTGTAGTTGTTATTTGCAGATACTCCTTTTTCCACGATAGGCCTCAATGTGCTGCAAATGTCCACTTGCAGATTCTACAAAAAGAGTGTTTCAAAACTGCCCAATCAAAAGAAATGTTCAACATAGTGAGACGAATGCACAGAAGAGAAAGAAGTTTCACAGAACGATTCAGTGTAGTTTTTATGTGAAGATATTTCGTTTTTCACCATAGGCCTCAATGTTTACAAATGTCCGCTTGTAGATTCTACAAAAAGAGTGTGTCAAAACAGCTCTATCAAAAGAAAGGTTCAACTCCATTCGATGAATGCACAGAACAGAAAAAAGTTTCATAGAAGGTTTCTGTGTGGTTTTTACATGAAGATATTTCGTTTTTCACTGCAGGCCACAGTATTCTCCAAGTGTCCATTTGCAGATTCTACGAAAAGAGTGTTTCAAAAGTTCTCAATCAAAAGAAAGGTTCAACTCTGTGAGAGGAAGGCACAGAATAGAAAGCAGTTTCACAGAATCCTTCTCTGTAGTTTTTACGGGAAGATATTTCATTTTTAGCCATAGGCCTCAACGTTCTCCAAATGTCCAATTGCAGATTCTACAAAAAGTGTGTTTCAAAACAGCTCCATCAAAAGAAAGGTTCAACTCTGTCAGGTGAATGTGCAGAACAGGGTAATGTTTCACAGAATGCTTCTGTGTAGTTTTTATGGGAAGATATTTCGTTTTTCACTACAGGCCTCAAATTTCTCCAAATATCCAATTGCAGATTCTACAAAAAGTGTTTTTCAAAACAGACCAGTCAAAAGAAAGGTTCAACTCTGTTGGATTAATGCACAGATCAGAAAAAGTTTCACAGAATGCTTCTGTGTAGTTTTTATTTGCAGATATTCCCTTTTCCGCGATAGGCCTCAAGGCGTGGCAAGTGTCCACTTGCAGATTCTAAAAAAAAAGAGTGTTTCAAAACTGTTCAATCAAAAGAAAGGTTCTACTCTGTGAGGTGAACGCACAGAATAGAAAGAAGTTTTACAGAATGCTTCTGTGTAGTTTTTTTTTTTATTATTATTATACTTTAGGGTTTTAGGGTACACGTGCACAATGTGCAGCTTTGTTACATATGTATCCCTGTGCCATGTTGATTTCCTGCACCCATTAACTCGTCATTTAGCATTAGGTGTATCTCCTAATGCTGTCCCTCCCCCCTCCCCCCACCCCACAACAGTCCCCGGAGTGTGATGTTCCCCTTCCTGTGTCCATGAGTTCTCACTCTTCAATTCCCACCTATGAGTGAGAACATGAGGTGTTTGGGTTTTGTCCTTGCGATAGTTTACTGAAAATGATGTTTTCCAGTTTCATCCATGTCCCTACAAAGGACACGAACTCATCATTTTTTATGGCTGCATAGTATTCCATGGTGTATATGTGCCACATTTTCTTAATCCAGTCTATCGTTGTTGGACATTTGGGTTAGTTCCAACTCTTTGCTATTGTGAATAGTGCCGCAATAAACATACGTGTGCATGTGTCTTTATAGCAGCATGATTTATAGTCCCTTGGTTATATACCCAGTAATGGGATGGCTGGGTCAAATGGTATTTCTAGTTCGAGATCCCTGAGGATTCGCCACACTGACTTCCACAACGGTTGAACTAGTTTACAGTCCCACCAACAGTGTAAAAGTGTTCCTATTTCTCCACATCCTCTCCAGCACCTGTTGTTTCCAGATTTTTTAATGATGGCCATTCTAACTGGTGTGAGATGGTATATCACTGTGGTTTTGATTTGCATTTCTCTGATGGCCAGTGATGATGAGCATTTCTTCATGTGTTTTTTGGCTGCATAAAGGTCTTCTTTTGAGAAGTGTCTGTTCATGTCCTCTGCCCACTTTTTGATGGGGTTGTTTGTTTTTTTCTTGTAAATTTGTTTGAGTTCATTGTAGATTCTGGATATTAGCCCTTTGTCAGATGAGTAGGTTGCAAAAATTTTCTCCCATTCTGTAGGTTGTCTGTTCACTCTGAAGATAGTTTCTTTTGCTGTGCAGAAGCTCTTTAGTTTAATGAGATCCCATTTGTCGATTTTGGCTTTTGTTGCCATTGCTTTTGGTGTTTTAAACATGAAGTCCTTGCCCACGCCTATGTCCTGAATGGTATTGCCTAGGTTTTCTTGTAGGATTTTAATGGTTTTAGGTCTAACATATAAGTCTTTAATCCATCTTGAATTAATTTTTGTATAAGTTGTAACGAAGGGATCCAGTTGCAGCTTTCTACATATGGCTAGCCAGTTTTCCCAGCACCATTTATTAAATAGGGAATCCTTTCCCCATTTCTTGTTTTTGTCAGGTTTGTCAAAGATCAGATAGTTGTAGCTATGCGGCATCATTTCTGAGGGCTCTGTTCTGTTCCATTGATCTATGTCTCTGTTGTGGTACAAGTACCATGCTGTTTTGGCTACTGTAGCCTTGTAGTATAGTTTAAAGTCAGGTAGCGTGATGCCTCCAGCTTTGTTCTTTAGGCTTAGGATTGACTTGGCGATGCGGGCTCTTTTTTGGTTCCATATGAACTTTAAAGTAGCTTTTTCCCATTCTGTGAAGAAAGTCACTGGTAGCTTGATGGGGATGGCATTGAATCTATAAATTACCTTGGGCAGTATGGCCATTTTCACAATATTGATTCTTCCAACCCATGAGCATGGAATGTTCTTCCATTTGTTTGTATCCTCTTTTATTTCATTGAGCAGTGGTTTGTAGTTCTCCTTGAAGAGGTCCTTCACATCCCTTGTATGTTGGATTCCTAGGTATTTTTTTCTCTTTGAAGCAATTGTGAATGGGAGTTCACTCATGATTTGGCTCTCTGTTTGTCTGTGATTGGTGTACAAGAATGCTTGTGATTTTTGTACATTAATTTTGTATCCTGAGACTTTGCTGAAGTTGCTAATCAGCTTAAGGAGATTTTGGGCTGAGACAATGGGGTTTTCTAGATATGCAATCATATCATCTGCAAACAGGGACAATTTGACTTCCTCTTTTCCTAATTGAATACCCTTTATTTCCTTCTCCTGCCCGATTTCTCTGGCCAGAATTTCCAGCACTATGTTGAATAGGAGTGGTGAGAGAGGGCATCCCTGCCTTGTGCCAGTTTTCAGAGGGAAAGCTTCCAGTTTTTGCCCATTCAGTATGATATTGGCTGTGGGTTTGTTGTAGATAGCTCTTATTATTTTGAGATACGTCCCATCAATACCTAATTTATTGAGAGTTTTTAGCATGAAGGGTTGTTGAATTTTGTCAAAGGCCTTTTCTGCATCTATTGAGATAATCAGGTGGTTTTTGTCTTTGATTCTGTTTATATGCTGGATTACATTTATTGATTTGCGTATGTTGAACCAGCCTTGCATCCCAGGGATGAAGCCCATTTGATCATGGTGGATAAGCTTTTTGATGTGCTGCTGGATTCGGTTTGCCAGTATTTTATTGAGGATTTTTGCATCAATGTTCATGAACGATATTGGTCTGAAATTCTCTTTTCTGGTTATGTCTCTGCCAGGTTTTGGTATCAGGACGATGCTGGCTTCGTAAAACGTGTTAGGGAGGATTCCCTCTTTTTCTATCGATTGGAATAGTTTCAGAAGGAATGGTACAAGTTCCTCCTTGTACCTCTGGTAGAATTCAGCTGTGAATCCATCAGGTCCTGGACTCTTTTTGGTTGGTAAGCTATTGATTATTGCCACAATTTCAGAACCTGTTATTGGTCTATTCAGAGATTCAACTTCTTCCTGGTTTAGTCTAGGGAGGGTGTATTTGTCGAGGACTTTATCCATTTCTTCTAGATTTTCTTGTTTATTTGCATAGAGGTGTTTGTAGTATTCTCTGATGGTAGATTGTATTTCTGTGGGATCGGTGGTGATATCCCCTTTTTCATTTTTTATTGCATCTATTTGATTCTTCTCTCTTTTCTTCTTTATTAGTCTTGCAAGCGGTCCATCAATTTTGTTGATCTTTTCAAAAAACCAGCTCCTGGATTCATTAATTTTTTGAAGGGTTTTTTGTGTCTCTATTTCCTTCAGTTATGCTCTGATTTTAGTTATTTCTAGCCTTCTGCTAGCTTCTGAATGTGTTTGCTCTCGCTTTTCTAGTTCTTTTAATTGTGATGTTAGGGTGTCAATTTTGGATCTTTCCTGCTTTCTCTTGTGGGCATTTAGTGGTATAAATTTCCCTCTACACACTGCTTTGAAGGTGTACCAGTAGTTTTTATGGGAAAATATTTTGTTTTTCACCACAGGCCTCAATGTTCTCCAAATGTCCACTTGCAGATTCTACAAAAAGAGGGTTTAGAAAAACAGCTCAATCAAAAGAAAGGTTAAATTCTGTTAGATGAAAGCACAGATTACAAAGAAGTTTCACAGAATGCGTCTGTGTAGTTTTTACTTGAAGATATTCCGTTTTTCACAAAAGACCTCAATGTTCTCCAAATGTACACTTGGAGATTCTACAAAAAGAGTGTTTCAAAACTGCTCAATCAAAAGAAAGGTTCAACACTGTGAAATGAAGGCACAGAATAGGGAAATGTTTCACAGAATGCTTCTGTGTAGTTTTTATAGGAATATATTTCATTTTTCAGCCTAGACCGCCTAGCTCTCAAAACGACCCTTGCAGATCCTAGAAAAAGAGTGTTTCAAAACTCCTCAATTAAGGGAAGCTTTCTACTCTGTGAGATGAATATTCAGAATAGAAAGAAGTTTCACAGAATTCTTCAGTGTAGTTTTTATAGTAAGATAATTCGTTTTTCAACATAGGCCTCAATGTTCTACAAATGTCCACTTACAGATTGTACAAAAAGAGTGTGTCACAGCAGATCAATCAAAAGAAATGTTCAACACCGTGGGATGAATGCACAGATCAGAAAAACGTTTCACAGAATGCTTCTGTGTAGTTGTTATTTGCAGATACTCCTTTTTCCACGATAGGCCTCAATGTGCTGCAAATGTCCACTTGCAGATTCTACAAAAAGAGTGTTTCAAAACTGCCCAATCAAAAGAAATGTTCAACATAGTGAGACGAATGCACAGAAGAGAAAGAAGTTTCACAGAACGATTCAGTGTAGTTTTTATGTGAAGATATTTCGTTTTTCACCATAGGCCTCAATGTTTACAAATGTCCGCTTGTAGATTCTACAAAAAGAGTGTGTCAAAACAGCTCTATCAAAAGAAAGGTTCAACTCCATTCGATGAATGCACAGAACAGAAAAAAGTTTCATAGAAGGTTTCTGTGTGGTTTTTACATGAAGATATTTCGTTTTTCACTGCAGGCCACAGTATTCTCCAAGTGTCCATTTGCAGATTCTACGAAAAGAGTGTTTCAAAAGTTCTCAATCAAAAGAAAGGTTCAACTCTGTGAGAGGAAGGCACAGAATAGAAAGCAGTTTCACAGAATCCTTCTCTGTAGTTTTTACGGGAAGATATTTCATTTTTAGCCATAGGCCTCAACGTTCTCCAAATGTCCAATTGCAGATTCTACAAAAAGTGTGTTTCAAAACAGCTCCATCAAAAGAAAGGTTCAACTCTGTCAGGTGAATGTGCAGAACAGGGTAATGTTTCACAGAATGCTTCTGTGTAGTTTTTATGGGAAGATATTTCGTTTTTCACTACAGGCCTCAAATTTCTCCAAATATCCAATTGCAGATTCTACAAAAAGTGTTTTTCAAAACAGACCAGTCAAAAGAAAGGTTCAACTCTGTTGGATTAATGCACAGATCAGAAAAAGTTTCACAGAATGCTTCTGTGTAGTTTTTATTTGCAGATATTCCCTTTTCCGCGATAGGCCTCAAGGCGTGGCAAGTGTCCACTTGCAGATTCTAAAAAAAAAGAGTGTTTCAAAACTGTTCAATCAAAAGAAAGGTTCTACTCTGTGAGGTGAACGCACAGAATAGAAAGAAGTTTTACAGAATGCTTCTGTGTAGTTTTTTTTTTTATTATTATTATACTTTAGGGTTTTAGGGTACACGTGCACAATGTGCAGCTTTGTTACATATGTATCCCTGTGCCATGTTGATTTCCTGCACCCATTAACTCGTCATTTAGCATTAGGTGTATCTCCTAATGCTGTCCCTCCCCCCTTCCCCCACCCCACAACAGTCCCCGGAGTGTGATGTTCCCCTTCCTGTGTCCATGAGTTCTCACTCTTCAATTCCCACCTATGAGTGAGAACATGAGGTGTTTGGGTTTTGTCCTTGCGATAGTTTACTGAAAATGATGTTTTCCAGTTTCATCCATGTCCCTACAAAGGACACGAACTCATCATTTTTTATGGCTGCATAGTATTCCATGGTGTATATGTGCCACATTTTCTTAATCCAGTCTATCGTTGTTGGACATTTGGGTTAATTCCAACTCTTTGCTATTGTGAATAGTGCCGCAATAAACATACGTGTGCATGTGTCTTTATAGCAGCATGATTTATAGTCCCTTGGTTATATACCCAGTAATGGGATGGCTGGGTCAAATGGTATTTCTAGTTCGAGATCCCTGAGGATTCGCCACACTGACTTCCACAACGGTTGAACTAGTTTACAGTCCCACCAACAGTGTAAAAGTGTTCCTATTTCTCCACATCCTCTCCAGCACCTGTTGTTTCCAGATTTTTTAATGATGGCCATTCTAACTGGTGTGAGATGGTATATCACTGTGGTTTTGATTTGCATTTCTCTGATGGCCAGTGATGATGAGCATTTCTTCATGTGTTTTTTGGCTGCATAAAGGTCTTCTTTTGAGAAGTGTCTGTTCATGTCCTCTGCCCACTTTTTGATGGGGTTGTTTGTTTTTTTCTTGTAAATTTGTTTGAGTTCATTGTAGATTCTGGATATTAGCCCTTTGTCAGATGAGTAGGTTGCAAAAATTTTCTCCCATTCTGTAGGTTGTCTGTTCACTCTGAAGATAGTTTCTTTTGCTGTGCAGAAGCTCTTTAGTTTAATGAGATCCCATTTGTCGATTTTGGCTTTTGTTGCCATTGCTTTTGGTGTTTTAAACATGAAGTCCTTGCCCACGCCTATGTCCTGAATGGTATTGCCTAGGTTTTCTTGTAGGATTTTAATGGTTTTAGGTCTAACATATAAGTCTTTAATCCATCTTGAATTAATTTTTGTATAAGTTGTAACGAAGGGATCCAGTTGCAGCTTTCTACATATGGCTAGCCAGTTTTCCCAGCACCATTTATTAAATAGGGAATCCTTTCCCCATTTCTTGTTTTTGTCAGGTTTGTCAAAGATCAGATAGTTGTAGCTATGCGGCATCATTTCTGAGGGCTCTGTTCTGTTCCATTGATCTATGTCTCTGTTGTGGTACAAGTACCATGCTGTTTTGGCTACTGTAGCCTTGTAGTATAGTTTAAAGTCAGGTAGCGTGATGCCTCCAGCTTTGTTCTTTAGGCTTAGGATTGACTTGGCGATGCGGGCTCTTTTTTGGTTCCATATGAACTTTAAAGTAGCTTTTTCCCATTCTGTGAAGAAAGTCACTGGTAGCTTGATGGGGATGGCATTGAATCTATAAATTACCTTGGGCAGTATGGCCATTTTCACAATATTGATTCTTCCAACCCATGAGCATGGAATGTTCTTCCATTTGTTTGTATCCTCTTTTATTTCATTGAGCAGTGGTTTGTAGTTCTCCTTGAAGAGGTCCTTCACATCCCTTGTATGTTGGATTCCTAGGTATTTTTTTCTCTTTGAAGCAATTGTGAATGGGAGTTCACTCATGATTTGGCTCTCTGTTTGTCTGTGATTGGTGTACAAGAATGCTTGTGATTTTTGTACATTAATTTTGTATCCTGAGACTTTGCTGAAGTTGCTAATCAGCTTAAGGAGATTTTGGGCTGAGACAATGGGGTTTTCTAGATATGCAATCATATCATCTGCAAACAGGGACAATTTGACTTCCTCTTTTCCTAATTGAATACCCTTTATTTCCTTCTCCTGCCCGATTTCTCTGGCCAGAATTTCCAGCACTATGTTGAATAGGAGTGGTGAGAGAGGGCATCCCTGCCTTGTGCCAGTTTTCAGAGGGAAAGCTTCCAGTTTTTGCCCATTCAGTATGATATTGGCTGTGGGTTTGTTGTAGATAGCTCTTATTATTTTGAGATACGTCCCATCAATACCTAATTTATTGAGAGTTTTTAGCATGAAGGGTTGTTGAATTTTGTCAAAGGCCTTTTCTGCATCTATTGAGATAATCAGGTGGTTTTTGTCTTTGATTCTGTTTATATGCTGGATTACATTTATTGATTTGCGTATGTTGAACCAGCCTTGCATCCCAGGGATGAAGCCCATTTGATCATGGTGGATAAGCTTTTTGATGTGCTGCTGGATTCGGTTTGCCAGTATTTTATTGAGGATTTTTGCATCAATGTTCATGAACGATATTGGTCTGAAATTCTCTTTTCTGGTTATGTCTCTGCCAGGTTTTGGTATCAGGACGATGCTGGCTTCGTAAAACGTGTTAGGGAGGATTCCCTCTTTTTCTATCGATTGGAATAGTTTCAGAAGGAATGGTACAAGTTCCTCCTTGTACCTCTGGTAGAATTCAGCTGTGAATCCATCAGGTCCTGGACTCTTTTTGGTTGGTAAGCTATTGATTATTGCCACAATTTCAGAACCTGTTATTGGTCTATTCAGAGATTCAACTTCTTCCTGGTTTAGTCTAGGGAGGGTGTATTTGTCGAGGACTTTATCCATTTCTTCTAGATTTTCTTGTTTATTTGCATAGAGGTGTTTGTAGTATTCTCTGATGGTAGATTGTATTTCTGTGGGATCGGTGGTGATATCCCCTTTTTCATTTTTTATTGCATCTATTTGATTCTTCTCTCTTTTCTTCTTTATTAGTCTTGCAAGCGGTCCATCAATTTTGTTGATCTTTTCAAAAAACCAGCTCCTGGATTCATTAATTTTTTGAAGGGTTTTTTGTGTCTCTATTTCCTTCAGTTATGCTCTGATTTTAGTTATTTCTAGCCTTCTGCTAGCTTCTGAATGTGTTTGCTCTCGCTTTTCTAGTTCTTTTAATTGTGATGTTAGGGTGTCAATTTTGGATCTTTCCTGCTTTCTCTTGTGGGCATTTAGTGGTATAAATTTCCCTCTACACACTGCTTTGAAGGTGTACCAGTAGTTTTTATGGGAAAATATTTTGTTTTTCACCACAGGCCTCAATGTTCTCCAAATGTCCACTTGCAGATTCTACAAAAAGAGGGTTTAGAAAAACAGCTCAATCAAAAGAAAGGTTAAATTCTGTTAGATGAAAGCACAGATTACAAAGAAGTTTCACAGAATGCGTCTGTGTAGTTTTTACTTGAAGATATTCCGTTTTTCACAAAAGACCTCAATGTTCTCCAAATGTACACTTGGAGATTCTACAAAAAGAGTGTTTCAAAACTGCTCAATCAAAAGAAAGGTTCAACACTGTGAAATGAAGGCACAGAATAGGGAAATGTTTCACAGAATGCTTCTGTGTAGTTTTTATAGGAATATATTTCATTTTTCAGCCTAGACCGCCTAGCTCTCAAAACGACCCTTGCAGATCCTAGAAAAAGAGTGTTTCAAAACTCCTCAATTAAGGGAAGCTTTCTACTCTGTGAGATGAATATTCAGAATAGAAAGAAGTTTCACAGAATTCTTCAGTGTAGTTTTTATAGTAAGATAATTCGTTTTTCAACATAGGCCTCAATGTTCTACAAATGTCCACTTACAGATTGTACAAAAAGAGTGTGTCACAGCAGATCAATCAAAAGAAATGTTCAACACCGTGGGATGAATGCACAGATCAGAAAAACGTTTCACAGAATGCTTCTGTGTAGTTGTTATTTGCAGATACTCCTTTTTCCACGATAGGCCTCAATGTGCTGCAAATGTCCACTTGCAGATTCTACAAAAAGAGTGTTTCAAAACTGCCCAATCAAAAGAAATGTTCAACATAGTGAGACGAATGCACAGAAGAGAAAGAAGTTTCACAGAACGATTCAGTGTAGTTTTTATGTGAAGATATTTCGTTTTTCACCATAGGCCTCAATGTTTACAAATGTCCGCTTGTAGATTCTACAAAAAGAGTGTGTCAAAACAGCTCTATCAAAAGAAAGGTTCAACTCCATTCGATGAATGCACAGAACAGAAAAAAGTTTCATAGAAGGTTTCTGTGTGGTTTTTACATGAAGATATTTCGTTTTTCACTGCAGGCCACAGTATTCTCCAAGTGTCCATTTGCAGATTCTACGAAAAGAGTGTTTCAAAAGTTCTCAATCAAAAGAAAGGTTCAACTCTGTGAGAGGAAGGCACAGAATAGAAAGCAGTTTCACAGAATCCTTCTCTGTAGTTTTTACGGGAAGATATTTCATTTTTAGCCATAGGCCTCAACGTTCTCCAAATGTCCAATTGCAGATTCTACAAAAAGTGTGTTTCAAAACAGCTCCATCAAAAGAAAGGTTCAACTCTGTCAGGTGAATGTGCAGAACAGGGTAATGTTTCACAGAATGCTTCTGTGTAGTTTTTATGGGAAGATATTTCGTTTTTCACTACAGGCCTCAAATTTCTCCAAATATCCAATTGCAGATTCTACAAAAAGTGTTTTTCAAAACAGACCAGTCAAAAGAAAGGTTCAACTCTGTTGGATTAATGCACAGATCAGAAAAAGTTTCACAGAATGCTTCTGTGTAGTTTTTATTTGCAGATATTCCCTTTTCCGCGATAGGCCTCAAGGCGTGGCAAGTGTCCACTTGCAGATTCTAAAAAAAAAGAGTGTTTCAAAACTGTTCAATCAAAAGAAAGGTTCTACTCTGTGAGGTGAACGCACAGAATAGAAAGAAGTTTTACAGAATGCTTCTGTGTAGTTTTTTTTTTTATTATTATTATACTTTAGGGTTTTAGGGTACACGTGCACAATGTGCAGCTTTGTTACATATGTATCCCTGTGCCATGTTGATTTCCTGCACCCATTAACTCGTCATTTAGCATTAGGTGTATCTCCTAATGCTGTCCCTCCCCCCTTCCCCCACCCCACAACAGTCCCCGGAGTGTGATGTTCCCCTTCCTGTGTCCATGAGTTCTCACTCTTCAATTCCCACCTATGAGTGAGAACATGAGGTGTTTGGGTTTTGTCCTTGCGATAGTTTACTGAAAATGATGTTTTCCAGTTTCATCCATGTCCCTACAA
This sequence comes from Symphalangus syndactylus, assembly GCF_028878055.3. Classification (NCBI taxonomy): domain Eukaryota; kingdom Metazoa; phylum Chordata; class Mammalia; order Primates; family Hylobatidae; genus Symphalangus; species Symphalangus syndactylus. The sequence continues at coordinate 52,230,320 of NC_072440.2, forward strand.
AGGACACGAACTCATCATTTTTTATGGCTGCATAGTATTCCATGGTGTATATGTGCCACATTTTCTTAATCCAGTCTATCGTTGTTGGACATTTGGGTTAGTTCCAACTCTTTGCTATTGTGAATAGTGCCGCAATAAACATACGTGTGCATGTGTCTTTATAGCAGCATGATTTATAGTCCCTTGGTTATATACCCAGTAATGGGATGGCTGGGTCAAATGGTATTTCTAGTTCGAGATCCCTGAGGATTCGCCACACTGACTTCCACAACGGTTGAACTAGTTTACAGTCCCACCAACAGTGTAAAAGTGTTCCTATTTCTCCACATCCTCTCCAGCACCTGTTGTTTCCAGATTTTTTAATGATGGCCATTCTAACTGGTGTGAGATGGTATATCACTGTGGTTTTGATTTGCATTTCTCTGATGGCCAGTGATGATGAGCATTTCTTCATGTGTTTTTTGGCTGCATAAAGGTCTTCTTTTGAGAAGTGTCTGTTCATGTCCTCTGCCCACTTTTTGATGGGGTTGTTTGTTTTTTTCTTGTAAATTTGTTTGAGTTCATTGTAGATTCTGGATATTAGCCCTTTGTCAGATGAGTAGGTTGCAAAAATTTTCTCCCATTCTGTAGGTTGTCTGTTCACTCTGAAGATAGTTTCTTTTGCTGTGCAGAAGCTCTTTAGTTTAATGAGATCCCATTTGTCGATTTTGGCTTTTGTTGCCATTGCTTTTGGTGTTTTAAACATGAAGTCCTTGCCCACGCCTATGTCCTGAATGGTATTGCCTAGGTTTTCTTGTAGGATTTTAATGGTTTTAGGTCTAACATATAAGTCTTTAATCCATCTTGAATTAATTTTTGTATAAGTTGTAACGAAGGGATCCAGTTGCAGCTTTCTACATATGGCTAGCCAGTTTTCCCAGCACCATTTATTAAATAGGGAATCCTTTCCCCATTTCTTGTTTTTGTCAGGTTTGTCAAAGATCAGATAGTTGTAGCTATGCGGCATCATTTCTGAGGGCTCTGTTCTGTTCCATTGATCTATGTCTCTGTTGTGGTACAAGTACCATGCTGTTTTGGCTACTGTAGCCTTGTAGTATAGTTTAAAGTCAGGTAGCGTGATGCCTCCAGCTTTGTTCTTTAGGCTTAGGATTGACTTGGCGATGCGGGCTCTTTTTTGGTTCCATATGAACTTTAAAGTAGCTTTTTCCCATTCTGTGAAGAAAGTCACTGGTAGCTTGATGGGGATGGCATTGAATCTATAAATTACCTTGGGCAGTATGGCCATTTTCACAATATTGATTCTTCCAACCCATGAGCATGGAATGTTCTTCCATTTGTTTGTATCCTCTTTTATTTCATTGAGCAGTGGTTTGTAGTTCTCCTTGAAGAGGTCCTTCACATCCCTTGTATGTTGGATTCCTAGGTATTTTTTTCTCTTTGAAGCAATTGTGAATGGGAGTTCACTCATGATTTGGCTCTCTGTTTGTCTGTGATTGGTGTACAAGAATGCTTGTGATTTTTGTACATTAATTTTGTATCCTGAGACTTTGCTGAAGTTGCTAATCAGCTTAAGGAGATTTTGGGCTGAGACAATGGGGTTTTCTAGATATGCAATCATATCATCTGCAAACAGGGACAATTTGACTTCCTCTTTTCCTAATTGAATACCCTTTATTTCCTTCTCCTGCCCGATTTCTCTGGCCAGAATTTCCAGCACTATGTTGAATAGGAGTGGTGAGAGAGGGCATCCCTGCCTTGTGCCAGTTTTCAGAGGGAAAGCTTCCAGTTTTTGCCCATTCAGTATGATATTGGCTGTGGGTTTGTTGTAGATAGCTCTTATTATTTTGAGATACGTCCCATCAATACCTAATTTATTGAGAGTTTTTAGCATGAAGGGTTGTTGAATTTTGTCAAAGGCCTTTTCTGCATCTATTGAGATAATCAGGTGGTTTTTGTCTTTGATTCTGTTTATATGCTGGATTACATTTATTGATTTGCGTATGTTGAACCAGCCTTGCATCCCAGGGATGAAGCCCATTTGATCATGGTGGATAAGCTTTTTGATGTGCTGCTGGATTCGGTTTGCCAGTATTTTATTGAGGATTTTTGCATCAATGTTCATGAACGATATTGGTCTGAAATTCTCTTTTCTGGTTATGTCTCTGCCAGGTTTTGGTATCAGGACGATGCTGGCTTCGTAAAACGTGTTAGGGAGGATTCCCTCTTTTTCTATCGATTGGAATAGTTTCAGAAGGAATGGTACAAGTTCCTCCTTGTACCTCTGGTAGAATTCAGCTGTGAATCCATCAGGTCCTGGACTCTTTTTGGTTGGTAAGCTATTGATTATTGCCACAATTTCAGAACCTGTTATTGGTCTATTCAGAGATTCAACTTCTTCCTGGTTTAGTCTAGGGAGGGTGTATTTGTCGAGGACTTTATCCATTTCTTCTAGATTTTCTTGTTTATTTGCATAGAGGTGTTTGTAGTATTCTCTGATGGTAGATTGTATTTCTGTGGGATCGGTGGTGATATCCCCTTTTTCATTTTTTATTGCATCTATTTGATTCTTCTCTCTTTTCTTCTTTATTAGTCTTGCAAGCGGTCCATCAATTTTGTTGATCTTTTCAAAAAACCAGCTCCTGGATTCATTAATTTTTTGAAGGGTTTTTTGTGTCTCTATTTCCTTCAGTTATGCTCTGATTTTAGTTATTTCTAGCCTTCTGCTAGCTTCTGAATGTGTTTGCTCTCGCTTTTCTAGTTCTTTTAATTGTGATGTTAGGGTGTCAATTTTGGATCTTTCCTGCTTTCTCTTGTGGGCATTTAGTGGTATAAATTTCCCTCTACACACTGCTTTGAAGGTGTACCAGTAGTTTTTATGGGAAAATATTTTGTTTTTCACCACAGGCCTCAATGTTCTCCAAATGTCCACTTGCAGATTCTACAAAAAGAGGGTTTAGAAAAACAGCTCAATCAAAAGAAAGGTTAAATTCTGTTAGATGAAAGCACAGATTACAAAGAAGTTTCACAGAATGCGTCTGTGTAGTTTTTACTTGAAGATATTCCGTTTTTCACAAAAGACCTCAATGTTCTCCAAATGTACACTTGGAGATTCTACAAAAAGAGTGTTTCAAAACTGCTCAATCAAAAGAAAGGTTCAACACTGTGAAATGAAGGCACAGAATAGGGAAATGTTTCACAGAATGCTTCTGTGTAGTTTTTATAGGAATATATTTCATTTTTCAGCCTAGACCGCCTAGCTCTCAAAACGACCCTTGCAGATCCTAGAAAAAGAGTGTTTCAAAACTCCTCAATTAAGGGAAGCTTTCTACTCTGTGAGATGAATATTCAGAATAGAAAGAAGTTTCACAGAATTCTTCAGTGTAGTTTTTATAGTAAGATAATTCGTTTTTCAACATAGGCCTCAATGTTCTACAAATGTCCACTTACAGATTGTACAAAAAGAGTGTGTCACAGCAGATCAATCAAAAGAAATGTTCAACACCGTGGGATGAATGCACAGATCAGAAAAACGTTTCACAGAATGCTTCTGTGTAGTTGTTATTTGCAGATACTCCTTTTTCCACGATAGGCCTCAATGTGCTGCAAATGTCCACTTGCAGATTCTACAAAAAGAGTGTTTCAAAACTGCCCAATCAAAAGAAATGTTCAACATAGTGAGACGAATGCACAGAAGAGAAAGAAGTTTCACAGAACGATTCAGTGTAGTTTTTATGTGAAGATATTTCGTTTTTCACCATAGGCCTCAATGTTTACAAATGTCCGCTTGTAGATTCTACAAAAAGAGTGTGTCAAAACAGCTCTATCAAAAGAAAGGTTCAACTCCATTCGATGAATGCACAGAACAGAAAAAAGTTTCATAGAAGGTTTCTGTGTGGTTTTTACATGAAGATATTTCGTTTTTCACTGCAGGCCACAGTATTCTCCAAGTGTCCATTTGCAGATTCTACGAAAAGAGTGTTTCAAAAGTTCTCAATCAAAAGAAAGGTTCAACTCTGTGAGAGGAAGGCACAGAATAGAAAGCAGTTTCACAGAATCCTTCTCTGTAGTTTTTACGGGAAGATATTTCATTTTTAGCCATAGGCCTCAACGTTCTCCAAATGTCCAATTGCAGATTCTACAAAAAGTGTGTTTCAAAACAGCTCCATCAAAAGAAAGGTTCAACTCTGTCAGGTGAATGTGCAGAACAGGGTAATGTTTCACAGAATGCTTCTGTGTAGTTTTTATGGGAAGATATTTCGTTTTTCACTACAGGCCTCAAATTTCTCCAAATATCCAATTGCAGATTCTACAAAAAGTGTTTTTCAAAACAGACCAGTCAAAAGAAAGGTTCAACTCTGTTGGATTAATGCACAGATCAGAAAAAGTTTCACAGAATGCTTCTGTGTAGTTTTTATTTGCAGATATTCCCTTTTCCGCGATAGGCCTCAAGGCGTGGCAAGTGTCCACTTGCAGATTCTAAAAAAAAAGAGTGTTTCAAAACTGTTCAATCAAAAGAAAGGTTCTACTCTGTGAGGTGAACGCACAGAATAGAAAGAAGTTTTACAGAATGCTTCTGTGTAGTTTTTTTTTTTATTATTATTATACTTTAGGGTTTTAGGGTACACGTGCACAATGTGCAGCTTTGTTACATATGTATCCCTGTGCCATGTTGATTTCCTGCACCCATTAACTCGTCATTTAGCATTAGGTGTATCTCCTAATGCTGTCCCTCCCCCCTTCCCCCACCCCACAACAGTCCCCGGAGTGTGATGTTCCCCTTCCTGTGTCCATGAGTTCTCACTCTTCAATTCCCACCTATGAGTGAGAACATGAGGTGTTTGGGTTTTGTCCTTGCGATAGTTTACTGAAAATGATGTTTTCCAGTTTCATCCATGTCCCTACAAAGGACACGAACTCATCATTTTTTATGGCTGCATAGTATTCCATGGTGTATATGTGCCACATTTTCTTAATCCAGTCTATCGTTGTTGGACATTTGGGTTAGTTCCAACTCTTTGCTATTGTGAATAGTGCCGCAATAAACATACGTGTGCATGTGTCTTTATAGCAGCATGATTTATAGTCCCTTGGTTATATACCCAGTAATGGGATGGCTGGGTCAAATGGTATTTCTAGTTCGAGATCCCTGAGGATTCGCCACACTGACTTCCACAACGGTTGAACTAGTTTACAGTCCCACCAACAGTGTAAAAGTGTTCCTATTTCTCCACATCCTCTCCAGCACCTGTTGTTTCCAGATTTTTTAATGATGGCCATTCTAACTGGTGTGAGATGGTATATCACTGTGGTTTTGATTTGCATTTCTCTGATGGCCAGTGATGATGAGCATTTCTTCATGTGTTTTTTGGCTGCATAAAGGTCTTCTTTTGAGAAGTGTCTGTTCATGTCCTCTGCCCACTTTTTGATGGGGTTGTTTGTTTTTTTCTTGTAAATTTGTTTGAGTTCATTGTAGATTCTGGATATTAGCCCTTTGTCAGATGAGTAGGTTGCAAAAATTTTCTCCCATTCTGTAGGTTGTCTGTTCACTCTGAAGATAGTTTCTTTTGCTGTGCAGAAGCTCTTTAGTTTAATGAGATCCCATTTGTCGATTTTGGCTTTTGTTGCCATTGCTTTTGGTGTTTTAAACATGAAGTCCTTGCCCACGCCTATGTCCTGAATGGTATTGCCTAGGTTTTCTTGTAGGATTTTAATGGTTTTAGGTCTAACATATAAGTCTTTAATCCATCTTGAATTAATTTTTGTATAAGTTGTAACGAAGGGATCCAGTTGCAGCTTTCTACATATGGCTAGCCAGTTTTCCCAGCACCATTTATTAAATAGGGAATCCTTTCCCCATTTCTTGTTTTTGTCAGGTTTGTCAAAGATCAGATAGTTGTAGCTATGCGGCATCATTTCTGAGGGCTCTGTTCTGTTCCATTGATCTATGTCTCTGTTGTGGTACAAGTACCATGCTGTTTTGGCTACTGTAGCCTTGTAGTATAGTTTAAAGTCAGGTAGCGTGATGCCTCCAGCTTTGTTCTTTAGGCTTAGGATTGACTTGGCGATGCGGGCTCTTTTTTGGTTCCATATGAACTTTAAAGTAGCTTTTTCCCATTCTGTGAAGAAAGTCACTGGTAGCTTGATGGGGATGGCATTGAATCTATAAATTACCTTGGGCAGTATGGCCATTTTCACAATATTGATTCTTCCAACCCATGAGCATGGAATGTTCTTCCATTTGTTTGTATCCTCTTTTATTTCATTGAGCAGTGGTTTGTAGTTCTCCTTGAAGAGGTCCTTCACATCCCTTGTAAGTTGGATTCCTAGGTATTTTTTTCTCTTTGAAGCAATTGTGAATGGGAGTTCACTCATGATTTGGCTCTCTGTTTGTCTGTGATTGGTGTACAAGAATGCTTGTGATTTTTGTACATTAATTTTGTATCCTGAGACTTTGCTGAAGTTGCTAATCAGCTTAAGGAGATTTTGGGCTGAGACAATGGGGTTTTCTAGATATGCAATCATATCATCTGCAAACAGGGACAATTTGACTTCCTCTTTTCCTAATTGAATACCCTTTATTTCCTTCTCCTGCCCGATTTCTCTGGCCCGAATTTCCAGCACTATGTTGAATAGGAGTGGTGAGAGAGGGCATCCCTGCCTTGTGCCAGTTTTCAGAGGGAAAGCTTCCAGTTTTTGCCCATTCAGTATGATATTGGCTGTGGGTTTGTTGTAGATAGCTCTTATTATTTTGAGATACGTCCCATCAATACCTAATTTATTGAGAGTTTTTAGCATGAAGGGTTGTTGAATTTTGTCAAAGGCCTTTTCTGCATCTATTGAGATAATCAGGTGGTTTTTGTCTTTGATTCTGTTTATATGCTGGATTACATTTATTGATTTGCGTATGTTGAACCAGCCTTGCATCCCAGGGATGAAGCCCATTTGATCATGGTGGATAAGCTTTTTGATGTGCTGCTGGATTCGGTTTGCCAGTATTTTATTGAGGATTTTTGCATCAATGTTCATGAACGATATTGGTCTGAAATTCTCTTTTCTGGTTATGTCTCTGCCAGGTTTTGGTATCAGGACGATGCTGGCTTCGTAAAACGTGTTAGGGAGGATTCCCTCTTTTTCTATCGATTGGAATAGTTTCAGAAGGAATGGTACAAGTTCCTCCTTGTACCTCTGGTAGAATTCAGCTGTGAATCCATCAGGTCCTGGACTCTTTTTGGTTGGTAAGCTATTGATTATTGCCACAATTTCAGAACCTGTTATTGGTCTATTCAGAGATTCAACTTCTTCCTGGTTTAGTCTTGGGAGGGTGTATTTGTCGAGGACTTTATCCATTTCTTCTAGATTTTCTTGTTTATTTGCATAGAGGTGTTTGTAGTATTCTCTGATGGTAGATTGTATTTCTGTGGGATCGGTGGTGATATCCCCTTTTTCATTTTTTATTGCATCTATTTGATTCTTCTCTCTTTTCTTCTTTATTAGTCTTGCAAGCGGTCCATCAATTTTGTTGATCTTTTCAAAAAACCAGCTCCTGGATTCATTAATTTTTTGAAGGGTTTTTTGTGTCTCTATTTCCTTCAGTTATGCTCTGATTTTAGTTATTTCTAGCCTTCTGCTAGCTTCTGAATGTGTTTGCTCTCGCTTTTCTAGTTCTTTTAATTGTGATGTTAGGGTGTCAATTTTGGATCTTTCCTGCTTTCTCTTGTGGGCATTTAGTGGTATAAATTTCCCTCTACACACTGCTTTGAAGGTGTACCAGTAGTTTTTATGGGAAAATATTTTGTTTTTCACCACAGGCCTCAATGTTCTCCAAATGTCCACTTGCAGATTCTACAAAAAGAGGGTTTAGAAAAACAGCTCAATCAAAAGAAAGGTTAAATTCTGTTAGATGAAAGCACAGATTACAAAGAAGTTTCACAGAATGCGTCTGTGTAGTTTTTACTTGAAGATATTTCGCTTCTCTCTGTAGGCCTCAATGTTCTCCAAATGTCCACTTACAGATTCTACCTAAAGAGTGTTTGAAAACTGCTCAATCAAAACAAAGTTTCAACTCCGTGAGATGAGTGCACAGAAGAGAAAGAGGTTTCACAGAATGCTTCAGTGCAGCTTTTTTGGTGAGATATTTCATTTTTCACCATAGGCCACATATTTCTCCAAATGTCCAATTGCATATTCTAGAAAAAGAGTGTTTCAAAACTGCTCAATCAAAAGAAAGTTACTAGTCTGTGAGGTGAATGCACAGAATAGAAAGAAGTTTCACAGAATGCTTCTGTGTGGTTTTTATAGTAAGATAATTCGGTTTGCACCATGAGCCTCAATGTTCTCCAAATGTCCACTTGCGCATTCTACAAAAAGTGTGTTTCAAAACAGATCAATCCAAAGAAATGTTCAACTCTGTTGGATGAATGCACAGATCAGAAAGAAGTTGCACAGAATGCTTCTGTGTAGTTTTTATTTGAAAATATTCCTTTCTCCACGAAGAGATTCAAGCACTCCAAATGTCCACCTGTAGATTCTACAAAAAGAGTGTTTCAAAACAGCTCAATCAAAAGAAAGTTTCAACTCTTGTAGACGAAAGCACAGATCAGAAAGTAGTTTCACAGAATGCTTCTATGTAGTTTTACTACAAGATATTCCGTTTTTCACTATAGGCCTCAATGTTCTCTAAATGTGCACTTGGAGATTCTACAAAAAGAGTGTTTCAAAACTGCTCAATCAAAAGAAAGGTTCAGCCCTGTGACATGAATTCACAGAACAGAGAAAAGTTTCACAGAATGCTTCTGTGTAGTTTTTATGGAAAGATATTTCATTTTTCACCATATACTTCATAGCTCTCAAAATGACCCTTGCTGATTCTAGAAAAAGAGTGTTTCAAAACTGCTCAAAAAGGGAAACTTTCTACTCTGTGAGATGAATGTACAGAATAGAAAGAAGTTGCACAGAATGCTTCTTACTAGTTTTTATAGTAAGATAATTCGTTTTACACCATAGGCCTCAATGCACTCCAAATGTCCACTTACAGATTATACAAAAAGAGTGTTTCAAAACAGCTCAATCAAAAGAAGAGTTCAGCTCTATTAGATGAATGCACGGAACAGAGAAAAGTTTCTCAGAATGTTTCTGTGTAGTATTTACTGGAAGATATTTCATTTTTCACTATTGGCCTCAATGTTCCCCAAATGTCCACTTGCAGATTCTACAAAAATGAGTGTTGCAAAACTGCTCAATCAAAAGAAAGTTTCTACTCTGTGAGGTGAATGCACAGAATAGAACAAAGTTTCACAGAATTCTTCTGTTAATATTTATGGGGATATATTTCGTTTTTCATTGTAGGCCACAATATTCTCCAACTGTCCACTTGCAGATTCCACAAAAAGAGTTTCAAAACTGCTCAATCAAAAGAAAGGTTGAACTCTGTGAGATGAATGCACAGAATCGAAAGAAGTTTCACAGAATGCTTCAGTGTAGTTTTTACTTGAAGATATTTCATTTTTCACTGTCGGTCTCAATTTTCTCCAAATGTCCACTTGCAGATTCTACATAAAGTGTATTTCAACACTGCTCAATAAAAAGAATGGTTCAAATCTGTGAGATGTACGCACAGAATAGAAAATAGTTTCACAGAATGCGTCAATGTAGTTTTTATGGGAAGATATTCCGTTTTTCACCGTAAGCCTCAATGTTCTCCCAATATCCACTTGCAGATTCTACGAAAACTGTGTTTCAAAACAGCTCAATCACAATTAAGGTTCAACTCTGTTAGACGAATGCACGGAATAGAGAAAAGTTTCACAGAATTCTTCTGTGTAGTTTTTATGGGAAGATGTTTCCTTTTTCATCGTAAGCGTCAAACTTCTCAAATTGTCCACTTGCAGATGCTACAAAAAGAGTGCTTCCAAACAGCTCAATCAAAAGAAAGTTTCAAGTCTCTTAGAGGAAAGCATAAATCATAAAGTAGTTTCACGGAATGCTTCCGTGTAGTTTTTACTTGAAGATATTTCTTTTTTCACAAAAGACCGCAATATTCTCCAAAGGTACACTTGGAGATTCTACAAAAAGTGTGTTTCAAAACTGCTCAATCAAAAGAAATGTTCAACACTGTGAAATGAATGCACAGAATAGGGAAATGTTTCACAGAATGCTTCTGTGTAGTTTTTATAGGAACATATTTCATTTTTCACCCTAGACCTCATAGCTCTCCAAACGATCCTTGCAGATTCTAGAAAAAGAGTGTTTCAAAACTCCTCAATTAAGGGAAGCTTTCTACTCTGTGAGATGAATATTCAGAATAGAAAGAAGTTACACAGAATTCTTCAGTGTAGTTTTTATAGTAAGATAATTCGTTTTTCAACATAGGCCTCAATGTTCTCCAAAGGTCCACTTACAGATTGTACAAAAGGAGTGTGTCACAGCAGATCAATCAAAATAAATGTTCAACTCCGTAGGATGAATGCACAGACCAGAAAAACGTTTCACAGAATGCTTCTGTGTAGTCGTTATTTGCAGATATTCCTGTTTCCACGATAGGCCTCAATGTGCTGCGAATGTCCACTTGTAGTTTCTACAAAAAGAGTGTTTCAAAACTGCTCAATCAAAAGAAATGTTCAACTCTGTGTGACGAATGCACAGAAGAGAAAGAAGTTTCACAGAATGATTCAGTGTAGTTTTTATGTGAAGATATTTCGTTTTTCACCAAAGGCCTCAATGTTCTACAAATGTCCGCTTGCAGATTCTACAAAAAGAGTGTGTCAAAACAGCTCTATCAAAAGAAAGGTTCAACTCCATTCGATGAATGCACAGAACAGAAAAAAGTTTCATATAAGGTTTCTGTGTGGTTTTTACATGAAGATATTTCGTTTTTCACTGCAGGCCACAATATTCTCCAAGTGTCCAGTTGCAGATTCTACGAAAAGAATGTTTCAAAAGTTCTCAATCAAAAGAAAGGTTCAACTCTGTGAGATGAAGGCACAGAATAGAAAGCAGTTTCACAGAATCCTTCTCTGTAGTTTTCACGGGAAGATATTTCGTTTTTAGCCATAGGCCTCAACGTTCTCCAAATGTCCACTTGCAGATTCTACAAAAAGTGTGTTTCAAAACAGCTCCATCAAAAGAAAGGTTCAACTCTGTCAGGTGAATGTGCAGAACAGGGTAATGTTTCACAGAATGCTTCTGTGTAGTCTTTATGGGAAGATATTTCGTTTTTCACTACAGGCCTCAAATTTCTCCAAATATCCAATTGCAGATTCTACAAAAAGTGTTTTTCAAAACAGACCAGTCAAAAGAAAGGTTCAACTCTGTTGGATTAATGCACAGATCAGAAAAAGTTTCACAGAACGCTTCTGTGTAGTTTTTATTTTCAGATATTCCTTTTTCCGCGATAGGCCTCAAGGCGCGGCAAGTGTCCACTTGCAGATTATAAGAAAAAAGAGTGTTTCAAAACTGCTCAATCAAAAGAAAGGTTCTACTCTGTGAGGTGAACGCACAGAATAGAAAGAAGTTTTACAGAATGCTTCTGTGTATTTTTTATGGGAAAATATTTTGTTTTTCACCACAGGCCTCAATGTTCTCCAAATGTCCACTTGCAGATTCTACAAAAAGAGGGTTTAAAAAAACAGCTCAATCAAAAGAAAGGTTAAATTCTGTTAGATGAAAGCACAGATTACAAAGAAGTTTCACAGAATGCGCCTGTGTAGTTTTTACTTGAAGATATTTCGCTTGTCTCTGTAGGCCTCAATGTTCTCCAAATGTCCACTTGCAGATTCTACCTAAAGAGTGTTTGAAAACTGCTCAATCAAAACAAAGTTTCAACTCCGTGAGATGAATGCACAGAATAGAAAGAGGTTTCACAGAATGCTTCAGTGCAGCTTTTTTGGTGAGATATTTCATTTTTCACCATAGGCCACATATTTCTCCAAATGTCCAATTGCATATTCTAGAAAAAGAGTGTTTCAAAACTGCTCAATCAAAAGAAAGTTACTAGTCTGTGAGGTGAATGCACAGAATAGAAAGAAGTTTCACAGAATGCTTCTGTGTAGTTTTTATAGTGAGATAATTCGTTTTTCACCATGAGCCTCAATGTTCTCCAAATGTCCACTTGCGGATTCTACAAACAGTGTGTTTCAAAACAGATCAATCAAAAGAAATGTTCAACTCTGTTGGATGAATGCACAGATCAGAAAGAAGTTGCACAGAATGCTTCTGTGTAGTTTTTATAGTAAGATAATTCGTTTTACACCATAGGCCTCAATGCTCTCCAAATGTCCACTTACAGATTATACAAAAAGAGTGTTTCAAAACAGCTCAATCAAAAGAAGAGTTCAGCTCTGTTAGATGAATGCACAGAACAGAGAAAAGTTTCTCAGAATGTTTCTGTGTAGTATTTACTTGAAGATATTTCATTTTTCACTATTGGCCTCAATGTTCCCCAAATGTCCACTTGCAGATTCTACAAAAATGAGTGTTGCAAAACTGCTCAATCAAAAGAAAGTTTCTACTCTGTGAGGTGAATGCACAGAATAGAACAAAGTTTCACAGAATTCTTCTGTTAATATTTATGGGGATATATTTCGTTTTTCATTGTAGGCCACAATATTCTCCAACTGTCCACTTGCAGATTCCACAAAAAGAGTTTCAAAACTGCTCAATCAAAAGAAAGGTTGAACTCTGTGAGATGAATGCACAGAATCGAAAGAAGTTTCACAGAATGCTTCAGTGTAGTTTTTACTTGAAGATATTTCATTTTTCACTGTAGGTCTCAATTTTCTCCAAATGTCCACTTGCAGATTCTACATAAAGTGTATTTCAAAACTGCTCAATAAAAAGAACGGTTCAAATCTGTGAGATGTATGCACAGAATAGAAAATAGTTTCACAGAATGCGTCAATGTAGTTTTTATGGGAAGATATTCCGTTTTTCACCGTAAGCCTCAATGTTCTCCCAATATCCACTTGCAGATTCTACAAAAACTGTGTTTCAAAACAGCTCAATCACAATTAATGTTCAACTCTGTTAGACGAATGCACGGAATAGAGAAAAGTTTCACAGAATTCTTCTGTGTAGTTTTTATGGGAAGATGTTTCCTTTTTCATCGTAAGCGTCAAACTTCTCAAATTGTCCACTTGCAGATTCTACAAAAAGAGGGCTTCCAAACAGCTCAATCAAAAGAAAGTTTCAAGTCTCTTAGAGGAAAGCATAAATCATAAAGTAGTTTCACGGAATGCTTCCGTGTAGTTTTTACTTGAAGATATTTCTTTTTTCACAAAAGAGCGCAATATTCTCCAAAGGTACACTTGGAGATTCTACAAAAAGTGTGTTTCAAAACTGCTCAATCAAAAGAAATGTTCAACACTGTGAAATGAATGCACAGAATAGGGAAATGTTTCACAGAATGCTTCTGTGTAGTTTTTATAGGAACATATTTCATTTTTCACCCTAGACCTCATAGCTCTCCAAACGACCCTTGCAGATTCTAGAAAAAGAGTGTTTCAAAACTCCTCAATTAAGGGAAGATTTCTACTCCGTGAGATGAATATTCAGAATAGAAAGAAGTTACACAGAATTCTTCAGTGTAGTTTTTATAGTAAGATAATTCGTTTTTCAACATAGGCCTCAATGTTCTCCAAAGGTCCACTTACAGATTGTACAAAAGGAGTGTGTCACAGCAGATCAATCAAAATAAATGTTCAACTCCGTAGGATGAATGCACAGACCAGAAAAACGTTTCACAGAATGCTTCTGTGTAGTCGTTATTTGCAGATATTCCTGTTTCCACGATAGGCCTCAATGTGCTGCCAATGTCCACTTGTAGTTTCTACAAAAAGAGTGTTTGAAAACTGCTCAATCAAAAGAAATGTTCAACTCTGTGTGACGAATGCACAGAAGAGAAAGAAGTTTCACAGAATGATTCAGTGTAGTTTTTATGTGAAGATATTTCGTTTTTCACCAAAGGCCTCAATGTTCTACAAATGTCCGCTTGCAGATTCTACAAAAAGAGTGTGTCAAAACAGCTCTATCCAAAGAAAGGTTCAACTCCATTCGATGAATGCACAGAACAGAAAAAAGTTCCATAGAAGGTTTCTGTGTGGTTTTTACATGAAGATATTTCGTTTTTCACTGCAGGCCACAATATTCTCCAAGTGTCCAGTTGCAGATTCTACGAAAAGAGTGTTTCAAAAGTGCTCAATCAAAAGAAATGTTCAACTCTGTGAGATGAAGGCACAGAATAGAAAGCAGTTTCACAGAATCCTTCTCTGTAGTTTTCACGGGAAGATATTTCGTTTTTAGCCATAGGCCTCAACGTTCTCCAAATGTCCACTTGCAGATTCTACAAAAAGTGTGTTTCAAAACAGCTCCATCAAAAGAAAGGTTCAACTCTGTCAGGTGAATGTGCAGAACAGGGTAATGTTTCACAGAATGCTTCTGTGTATTCTTTATGGGAAGATATTTCGTTTTTCACTACAGGCCTCAAATTTCTCCAAATATCCAATTGCAGATTCTACAAAAAGTGTTTTTCAAAACAGACCACTCAAAAGAAAGGTTCAACTCTGTTGGATTAATGCACAGATCAGAAAAAGTTTCACAGAACGCTTCTGTGTAGTTTTTATTTTCAGATATTCCTTTTTGCGCGATAGGCCTCAAGGCGCGGCAAGTGTCCACTTGCAGATTATAAGAAAAAAGAGTGTTTCAAAACTGCTCAATCAAAAGAAAGGTTCTACTCTGTGAGGTGAACGCACAGAATAGAAAGAAGTTTTACAGAATGCTTCTGTGTATTTTTTATGGGAAAATATTTTGTTTTTCACCACAGGCCTCAATGTTCTCCAAATGTCCACTTGCAGATTCTACAAAAAGAGGGTTTAAAAAAACAGCTCAATCAAAAGAAAGGTTAAATTCTGTTAGATGAAAGCACAGATTACAAAGAAGTTTCACAGAATGCGCCTGTGTAGTTTTTACTTGAAGATATTTCGCTTGTCTCTGTAGGCCTCAATGTTCTCCAAATGTCCACTTGCAGATTCTACCTAAAGAGTGTTTGAAAACTGCTCAATCAAAACAAAGTTTCAACTCCGTGAGATGAATGCACAGAATAGAAAGAGGTTTCACAGAATGCTTCAGTGCAGCTTTTTTGGTGAGATATTTCATTTTTCACCATAGGCCACATATTTCTCCAAATGTCCAATTGCATATTCTAGAAAAAGAGTGTTTCAAAACTGCTCAATCAAAAGAAAGTTACTAGTCTGTGAGGTGAATGCACAGAATAGAAAGAAGTTTCACAGAATGCTTCTGTGTAGTTTTTATAGTGAGATAATTCGTTTTTCACCATGAGCCTCAATGTTCTCCAAATGTCCACTTGCGGATTCTACAAACAGTGTGTTTCAAAACAGATCAATCCAAAGAAATGTTCAACTCTGTTGGATGAATGCACAGATCAGAAAGAAGTTGCACAGAATGCTTCTGTGTAGTTTTTATAGTAAGATAATTCGTTTTACACCATAGGCCTCAATGCTCTCCAAATGTCCACTTACAGATTATACAAAAAGAGTGTTTCAAAACAGCTCAATCAAAAGAAGAGTTCAGCTCTGTTAGATGAATGCACAGAACAGAGAAAAGTTTCTCAGAATGTTTCTGTGTAGTATTTACTTGAAGATATTTCATTTTTCACTATTGGCCTCAATGTTCCCCAAATGTCCACTTGCAGATTCTACAAAAATGAGTGTTGCAAAACTGCTCAATCAAAAGAAAGTTTCTACTCTGTGAGGTGAATGCACAGAATAGAACAAAGTTTCACAGAATTCTTCTGTTAATATTTATGGGGATATATTTCGTTTTTCATTGTAGGCCACAATATTCTCCAACTGTCCACTTGCAGATTCCACAAAAAGAGTTTCAAAACTGCTCAATCAAAAGAAAGGTTGAACTCTGTGAGATGAATGCACAGAATCGAAAGAAGTTTCACAGAATGCTTCAGTGTAGTTTTTACTTGAAGATATTTCATTTTTCACTGTAGGTCTCAATTTTCTCCAAATGTCCACTTGCAGATTCTACATAAAGTGTATTTCAAAACTGCTCAATAAAAAGAACGGTTCAAATCTGTGAGATGTATGCACAGAATAGAAAATAGTTTCACAGAATGCGTCAATGTAGTTTTTATGGGAAGATATTCCGTTTTTCACCGTAAGCCTCAATGTTCTCCCAATATCCACTTGCAGATTCTACAAAAACTGTGTTTCAAAACAGCTCAATCACAATTAATGTTCAACTCTGTTAGACGAATGCACGGAATAGAGAAAAGTTTCACAGAATTCTTCTGTGTAGTTTTTATGGGAAGATGTTTCCTTTTTCATCGTAAGCGTCAAACTTCTCAAATTGTCCACTTGCAGATTCTACAAAAAGAGGGCTTCCAAACAGCTCAATCAAAAGAAAGTTTCAAGTCTCTTAGAGGAAAGCATAAATCATAAAGTAGTTTCACGGAATGCTTCCGTGTAGTTTTTACTTGAAGATATTTCTTTTTTCACAAAAGAGCGCAATATTCTCCAAAGGTACACTTGGAGATTCTACAAAAAGTGTGTTTCAAAACTGCTCAATCAAAAGAAATGTTCAACACTGTGAAATGAATGCACAGAATAGGGAAATGTTTCACAGAATGCTTCTGTGTAGTTTTTATAGGAACATATTTCATTTTTCACCCTAGACCTCATAGCTCTCCAAACGACCCTTGCAGATTCTAGAAAAAGAGTGTTTCAAAACTCCTCAATTAAGGGAAGATTTCTACTCCGTGAGATGAATATTCAGAATAGAAAGAAGTTACACAGAATTCTTCAGTGTAGTTTTTATAGTAAGATAATTCGTTTTTCAACATAGGCCTCAATGTTCTCCAAAGGTCCACTTACAGATTGTACAAAAGGAGTGTGTCACAGCAGATCAATCAAAATAAATGTTCAACTCCGTAGGATGAATGCACAGACCAGAAAAACGTTTCACAGAATGCTTCTGTGTAGTCGTTATTTGCAGATATTCCTGTTTCCACGATAGGCCTCAATGTGCTGCCAATGTCCACTTGTAGTTTCTACAAAAAGAGTGTTTGAAAACTGCTCAATCAAAAGAAATGTTCAACTCTGTGTGACGAATGCACAGAAGAGAAAGAAGTTTCACAGAATGATTCAGTGTAGTTTTTATGTGAAGATATTTCGTTTTTCACCAAAGGCCTCAATGTTCTACAAATGTCCGCTTGCAGATTCTACAAAAAGAGTGTGTCAAAACAGCTCTATCCAAAGAAAGGTTCAACTCCATTCGATGAATGCACAGAACAGAAAAAAGTTCCATAGAAGGTTTCTGTGTGGTTTTTACATGAAGATATTTCGTTTTTCACTGCAGGCCACAATATTCTCCAAGTGTCCAGTTGCAGATTCTACGAAAAGAGTGTTTCAAAAGTGCTCAATCAAAAGAAATGTTCAACTCTGTGAGATGAAGGCACAGAATAGAAAGCAGTTTCACAGAATCCTTCTCTGTAGTTTTCACGGGAAGATATTTCGTTTTTAGCCATAGGCCTCAACGTTCTCCAAATGTCCACTTGCAGATTCTACAAAAAGTGTGTTTCAAAACAGCTCCATCAAAAGAAAGGTTCAACTCTGTCAGGTGAATGTGCAGAACAGGGTAATGTTTCACAGAATGCTTCTGTGTAGTCTTTATGGGAAGATATTTCGTTTTTCACTACAGGCCTCAAATTTCTCCAAATATCCAATTGCAGATTCTACAAAAAGTGTTTTTCAAAACAGACCACTCAAAAGAAAGGTTCAACTCTGTTGGATTAATGCACAGATCAGAAAAAGTTTCACAGAACGCTTCTGTGTAGTTTTTATTTTCAGATATTCCTTTTTGCGCGATAGGCCTCAAGGCGCGGCAAGTGTCCACTTGCAGATTATAAGAAAAAAGAGTGTTTCAAAACTGCTCAATCAAAAGAAAGGTTCTACTCTGTGAGGTGAACGCACAGAATAGAAAGAAGTTTTACAGAATGCTTCTGTGTATTTTTTATGGGAAAATATTTTGTTTTTCACCACAGGCCTCAATGTTCTCCAAATGTCCACTTGCAGATTCTACAAAAAGAGGGTTTAAAAAAACAGCTCAATCAAAAGAAAGGTTAAATTCTGTTAGATGAAAGCACAGATTACAAAGAAGTTTCACAGAATGCGCCTGTGTAGTTTTTACTTGAAGATATTTCGCTTGTCTCTGTAGGCCTCAATGTTCTCCAAATGTCCACTTGCAGATTCTACCTAAAGAGTGTTTGAAAACTGCTCAATCAAAACAAAGTTTCAACTCCGTGAGATGAATGCACAGAATAGAAAGAGGTTTCACAGAATGCTTCAGTGCAGCTTTTTTGGTGAGATATTTCATTTTTCACCATAGGCCACATATTTCTCCAAATGTCCAATTGCATATTCTAGAAAAAGAGTGTTTCAAAACTGCTCAATCAAAAGAAAGTTACTAGTCTGTGAGGTGAATGCACAGAATAGAAAGAAGTTTCACAGAATGCTTCTGTGTAGTTTTTATAGTGAGATAATTCGTTTTTCACCATGAGCCTCAATGTTCTCCAAATGTCCACTTGCGGATTCTACAAACAGTGTGTTTCAAAACAGATCAATCCAAAGAAATGTTCAACTCTGTTGGATGAATGCACAGATCAGAAAGAAGTTGCACAGAATGCTTCTGTGTAGTTTTTATAGTAAGATAATTCGTTTTACACCATAGGCCTCAATGCTCTCCAAATGTCCACTTACAGATTATACAAAAAGAGTGTTTCAAAACAGCTCAATCAAAAGAAGAGTTCAGCTCTGTTAGATGAATGCACAGAACAGAGAAAAGTTTCTCAGAATGTTTCTGTGTAGTATTTACTGGAAGATATTTCATTTTTCACTATTGGCCTCAATGTTCCCCAAATGTCCACTTGCAGATTCTACAAAAATGAGTGTTGCAAAACTGCTCAATCAAAAGAAAGTTTCTACTCTGTGAGGTGAATGCACAGAAGAGAACAAAGTTTCACAGAATTCTTCTGTTAATATTTATGGGGATATATTTTGTTTTTCATTGTAGGCCACAATATTCTCCAACTGTCCACTTGCAGATTCCACAAAAAGAGTTTCAAAACTGCTCAATCAAAAGAAAGGTTGAACTCTGTGAGATGAATGCACAGAATCGAAAGAAGTTTCACAGAATGCTTCAGTGTAGTTTTTACTTGAAGATATTTCATTTTTCACTGTAGGTCTCAATTTTCTCCAAATGTCCACTTGCAGATTCTACATAAAGTGTATTTCAAAACTGCTCAATAAAAAGAATGGTTCAAATCTGTGAGATGTACGCACAGAATAGAAAATAGTTTCACAGAATGCGTCAATGTAGTTTTTATGGGAAGATATTCCGTTTTTCACCGTAAGCCTCAATGTTCTCCCAATATCCACTTGCAGATTCTACAAAAACTGTGTTTCAATACAGCTCAATCACAATTAAAGTTCAACTCTGTTAGACGAATGCACGGAATAGAGAAAAGTTTCACAGAATTCTTCTGCGTAGTTCTTATGGGAAGATGTTTCCTTTTTCATCGTAAGCGTCAAACTTCTCAAATTGTCCACTTGCAGATGCTACAAAAAGAGTGCTTCCAAACAGCTCAATCAAAAGAAAGTTTCAA
Organism: Symphalangus syndactylus; assembly: GCF_028878055.3. Lineage (NCBI taxonomy): Eukaryota > Metazoa > Chordata > Mammalia > Primates > Hylobatidae > Symphalangus > Symphalangus syndactylus. Next base: position 52,250,004 of record NC_072440.2, read on the forward strand.
GTCTCTTAGAGGAAAGCATAAATCATAAAGTAGTTTCACGGAATGCTTCCGTGTAGTTTTTACTTGAAGATATTTCTTTTTTCACAAAAGACCGCAATATTCTCCAAAGGTACACTTGAGGATTCTACAAAAAGTGTGTTTCAAAACTGCTCAATCAAAAGAAATGTTCAACACTGTGAAATGAATGCACAGAATAGGGAAATGTTTCACAGAATGCTTCTGTGTAGTTTTTATAGGAACATATTTCATTTTTCACCCTAGACCTCATAGCTCTCCAAACGACCCTTGCAGATTCTAGAAAAAGAGTGTTTCAAAACTCCTCAATTAAGGGAAGCTTTCTACTCCGTGAGATGAATATTCAGAATAGAAAGAAGTTACACAGAATTCTTCAGTGTAGTTTTTATAGTAAGATAATTCGTTTTTCAACATAGGCCTCAATGTTCTCCAAAGGTCCACTTACAGATTGTACAAAAGGAGTGTGTCACAGCAGATCAATCAAAATAAATGTTCAACTCCGTAGGATGAATGCACAGACCAGAAAAACGTTCCACAGAATGCTTCTGTGTAGTCGTTATTTGCAGATATTCCTGTTTCCACGATAGGCCTCAATGTGCTGCCAATGTCCACTTGTAGTTTCTACAAAAAGAGTGTTTCAAAACTGCTCAATCAAAAGAAATGTTCAACTCTGTGTGACGAATGCACAGAAGAGAAAGAAGTTTCACAGGATGATTCAGTGTAGTTTTTATGTGAAGATATTTCGTTTTTCACCAAAGGCCTCAATGTTCTACAAATGTCCGCTTGCAGATTCTACAAAAAGAGTGTGTCAAAACAGCTCTATCCAAAGAAAGGTTCAACTCCATTCGATGAATGCACAGAACAGAAAAAAGTTCCATAGAAGGTTTCTGTGTGGTTTTTACATGAAGATATTTCGTTTTTCACTGCAGGCCACAATATTCTCCAAGTGTCCAGTTGCAGATTCTACGAAAAGGGTGTTTCAAAAGTGCTCAATCAAAAGAAATGTTCAACTCTGTGAGATGAAGGCACAGAATAGAAAGCAGTTTCACAGAATCCTTCTCTGTAGTTTTCACGGGAAGATATTTCGTTTTTAGCCATAGGCCTCAACGTTCTCCAAATGTCCACTTGCAGATTCTACAAAAAGTGTGTTTCAAAACAGCTCCATCAAAAGAAATGTTCAACTCTGTCAGGTGTATGTGCAGAACAGGGTAATGTTTCACAGAATGCTTCTGTGTAGTCTTTATGGGAAGATATTTCGTTTTTCACTACAGGCCTCAAATTTCTCCAAATATCCAATTGCAGATTCTACAAAAAGTGTTTTTCAAAACAGACCAGTCAAAAGAAAGGTTCAACTCTGTTGGATTATTGCACAGATCAGAAAAAGTTTCACAGAACGCTTCTGTGTAGTTTTTATTTTCAGATATTCCTTTTTCCACGATAGGCCTCAAGGCGCGGCAAGTGTCCACTTGCAGATTATAAGAAAAAAGAGTGTTTCAAAACTGCTCAATCAAAAGAAAGGTTCTACTCTGTGAGGTGAACGCACAGAATAGAAAGAAGATTAACAGAATGCTTCTGTGTATTTTTTATGGGAAAACATTTTGTTTTTCACCACAGGCCTCAATGTTCTCCAAATGTCCACTTGCAGATTCTACAAAAAGAGGGTTTAAAAAAACAGCTCAATCAAAAGAAAGGTTAAATTCTGTTAGATGAAAGCACAGATTACAAAGAAGTTTCACAGAATGCGCCTGTGTAGTTTTTACTTGAAGATATTTCGCTTGTCTCTGTAGGCCTCAATGTTCTCCAAATGTCCACTTGCAGATTCTACCTAAAGAGTGTTTGAAAACTGCTCAATCAAAACAAAGTTTCAACTCCGTGAGATGAATGCACAGAATAGAAAGAGGTTTCACAGAATGCTTCAGTGCAGCTTTTTTGGTGAGATATTTCATTTTTCACCATAGGCCACATATTTCTCCAAATGTCCAATTGCATATTCTAGAAAAAGAGTGTTTCAAAACTGCTCAATCAAAAGAAAGTTACTAGTCTGTGAGGTGAATGCACAGAATAGAAAGAAGTTTCACAGAATGCTTCTGTGTAGTTTTTATAGTGAGATAATTCGTTTTTCACCATGAGCCTCAATGTTCTCCAAATGTCCACTTGCGGATTCTACAAACAGTGTGTTTCAAAACAGATCAATCCAAAGAAATGTTCAACTCTGTTGGATGAATGCACAGATCAGAAAGAAGTTGCACAGAATGCTTCTGTGTAGTTTTTATAGTAAGATAATTCGTTTTACACCATAGGCCTCAATGCTCTCCAAATGTCCACTTACAGATTATACAAAAAGAGTGTTTCAAAACAGCTCAATCAAAAGAAGAGTTCAGCTCTGTTAGATGAATGCACAGAACAGAGAAAAGTTTCTCAGAATGTTTCTGTGTAGTATTTACTGGAAGATATTTCATTTTTCACTATTGGCCTCAATGTTCCCCAAATGTCCACTTGCAGATTCTACAAAAATGAGTGTTGCAAAACTGCTCAATCAAAAGAAAGTTTCTACTCTGTGAGGTGAATGCACAGAATAGAACAAAGTTTCACAGAATTCTTCTGTTAATATTTATGGGGATATATTTCGTTTTTCATTGTAGGCCACAATATTCTCCAACTGTCCACTTGCAGATTCCACAAAAAGAGTTTCAAAACTGCTCAATCAAAAGAAAGGTTGAACTCTGTGAGATGAATGCACAGAATCGAAAGAAGTTTCACAGAATGCTTCAGTGTAGTTTTTACTTGAAGATATTTCATTTTTCACTGTAGGTCTCAATTTTCTCCAAATGTCCACTTGCAGATTCTACATAAAGTGTATTTCAAAACTGCTCAATAAAAAGAATGGTTCAAATCTGTGAGATGTACGCACAGAATAGAAAATAGTTTCACAGAATGCGTCAATGTAGTTTTTATGGGAAGATATTCCGTTTTTCACCGTAAGCCTCAATGTTCTCCCAATATCCACTTGCAGATTCTACAAAAACTGTGTTTCAAAACAGCTCAATCACAATTAAAGTTCAACTCTGTTAGACGAATGCACGGAATAGAGAAAAGTTTCACAGAATTCTTCTGCGTAGTTCTTATGGGAAGATGTTTCCTTTTTCATCGTAAGCGTCAAACTTCTCAAATTGTCCACTTGCAGATGCTACAAAAAGAGTGCTTCCAAACAGCTCAATCAAAAGAAAGTTTCAAGTCTCTTAGAGGAAAGCATAAATCATAAAGTAGTTTCACGGAATGCTTCCGTGTAGTTTTTACTTGAAGATATTTCTTTTTTCACAAAAGACCGCAATATTCTCCAAAGGTACACTTGAGGATACTACAAAAAGTGTGTTTCAAAACTGCTCAATCAAAAGAAATGTTCAACACTGTGAAATGAATGCACAGAATAGGGAAATGTTTCACAGAATGCTTCTGTGTAGTTTTTATAGGAACATATTTCATTTTTCACCCTAGACCTCATAGCTCTCCAAACGACCCTTGCAGATTCTAGAAAAAGAGTGTTTCAAAACTCCTCAATTAAGGGAAGCTTTCTACTCCGTGAGATGAATATTCAGAATAGAAAGAAGTTACACAGAATTCTTCAGTGTAGTTTTTATAGTAAGATAATTCGTTTTTCAACATAGGCCTCAATGTTCTCCAAAGGTCCACTTACAGATTGTACAAAAGGAGTGTGTCACAGCAGATCAATCAAAATAAATGTTCAACTCCGTAGGATGAATGCACAGACCAGAAAAACGTTTCACAGAATGCTTCTGTGTAGTCGTTATTTGCAGATATTCCTGTTTCCACGATAGGCCTCAATGTGCTGCCAATGTCCACTTGTAGTTTCTACAAAAAGAGTGTTTCAAAACTGCTCAATCAAAAGAAATGTTCAACTCTGTGTGACGAATGCACAGAAGAGAAAGAAGTTTCACAGGATGATTCAGTGTAGTTTTTATGTGAAGATATTTCGTTTTTCACCAAAGGCCTCAATGTTCTACAAATGTCCGCTTGCAGATTCTACAAAAAGAGTGTGTCAAAACAGCTCTATCCAAAGAAAGGTTCAACTCCATTCGATGAATGCACAGAACAGAAAAAAGTTCCATAGAAGGTTTCTGTGTGGTTTTTACATGAAGATATTTCGTTTTTCACTGCAGGCCACAATATTCTCCAAGTGTCCAGTTGCAGATTCTACGAAAAGAGTGTTTCAAAAGTGCTCAATCAAAAGAAATGTTCAACTCTGTGAGATGAAGGCACAGAATAGAAAGCAGTTTCACAGAATCCTTCTCTGTAGTTTTCACGGGAAGATATTTCGTTTTTAGCCATAGGCCTCAACGTTCTCCAAATGTCCACTTGCAGATTCTACAAAAAGTGTGTTTCAAAACAGCTCCATCAAAAGAAAGGTTCAACTCTGTCAGGTGAATGTGCAGAACAGGGTAATGTTTCACAGAATGCTTCTGTGTAGTCTTCATGGGAAGATATTTCGTTTTTCACTACAGGCCTCAAATTTCTCCAAATATCCAATTGCAGATTCTACAAAAAGTGTTTTTCAAAACAGACCAGTCAAAAGAAAGGTTCAACTCTGTTGGATTAATGCACAGATCAGAAAATGTTTCACAGAACGCTTCTGTGTAGTTTTTATTTTCAGATATTCCTTTTTGCGCGATAGGCCTCAAGGCGCGGCAAGTGTCCACTTGCAGATTATAAGAAAAAAGAGTGTTTCAAAACTGCTCAATCAAAAGAAAGGTTCTACTCTGTGAGGTGAACGCACAGAATAGAAAGAAGTTTTACAGAATGCTTCTGTGTAATTTTTATGGGAAAACATTTTGTTTTTCACCACAGGCCTCAATGTTCTCCAAATGTCCACTTGCAGATTCTACAAAAAGAGGGTTTAAAAAAACAGCTCAATCAAAAGAAAGGTTAAATTCTGTTAGATGAAAGCACAGATTACAAAGAAGTTTCACAGAATGCGCCTGTGTAGTTTTTACTTGAAGATATTTCGCTTGTCTCTGTAGGCCTCAATGTTCTCCAAATGTCCACTTGCAGATTCTACCTAAAGAGTGTTTGAAAACTGCTCAATCAAAACAAAGTTTCAACTCCGTGAGATGAATGCACAGAATAGAAAGAGGTTTCACAGAATGCTTCAGTGCAGCTTTTTTGGTGAGATATTTCATTTTTCACCATAGGCCACATATTTCTCCAAATGTCCAATTGCATATTCTAGAAAAAGAGTGTTTCAAAACTGCTCAATCAAAAGAAAGTTACTAGTCTGTGAGGTGAATGCACAGAATAGAAAGAAGTTTCACAGAATGCTTCTGTGTAGTTTTTATAGTGAGATAATTCGTTTTTCACCATGAGCCTCAATGTTCTCCAAATGTCCACTTGCGGATTCTACAAACAGTGTGTTTCAAAACAGATCAATCCAAAGAAATGTTCAACTCTGTTGGATGAATGCACAGATCAGAAAGAAGTTGCACAGAATGCTTCTGTGTAGTTTTTATAGTAAGATAATTCGTTTTACACCATAGGCCTCAATGCTCTCCAAATGTCCACTTACAGATTATACAAAAAGAGTGTTTCAAAACAGCTCAATCAAAAGAAGAGTTCAGCTCTGTTAGATGAATGCACAGAACAGAGAAAAGTTTCTCAGAATGTTTCTGTGTAGTATTTACTTGAAGATATTTCATTTTTCACTATTGGCCTCAATGTTCCCCAAATGTCCACTTGCAGATTCTACAAAAATGAGTGTTGCAAAACTGCTCAATCAAAAGAAAGTTTCTACTCTGTGAGGTGAATGCACAGAATAGAACAAAGTTTCACAGAATTCTTCTGTTAATATTTATGGGGATATATTTCGTTTTTCATTGTAGGCCACAATATTCTCCAACTGTCCACTTGCAGATTCCACAAAAAGAGTTTCAAAACTGCTCAATCAAAAGAAAGGTTGAACTCTGTGAGATGAATGCACAGAATCGAAAGAAGTTTCACAGAATGCTTCAGTGTAGTTTTTACTTGAAGATATTTCATTTTTCACTGTAGGTCTCAATTTTCTCCAAATGTCCACTTGCAGATTCTACATAAAGTGTATTTCAAAACTGCTCAATAAAAAGAACGGTTCAAATCTGTGAGATGTATGCACAGAATAGAAAATAGTTTCACAGAATGCGTCAATGTAGTTTTTATGGGAAGATATTCCGTTTTTCACCGTAAGCCTCAATGTTCTCCCAATATCCACTTGCAGATTCTACAAAAACTGTGTTTCAAAACAGCTCAATCACAATTAATGTTCAACTCTGTTAGACGAATGCACGGAATAGAGAAAAGTTTCACAGAATTCTTCTGTGTAGTTTTTATGGGAAGATGTTTCCTTTTTCATCGTAAGCGTCAAACTTCTCAAATTGTCCACTTGCAGATTCTACAAAAAGAGGGCTTCCAAACAGCTCAATCAAAAGAAAGTTTCAAGTCTCTTAGAGGAAAGCATAAATCATAAAGTAGTTTCACGGAATGCTTCCGTGTAGTTTTTACTTGAAGATATTTCTTTTTTCACAAAAGAGCGCAATATTCTCCAAAGGTACACTTGGAGATTCTACAAAAAGTGTGTTTCAAAACTGCTCAATCAAAAGAAATGTTCAACACTGTGAAATGAATGCACAGAATAGGGAAATGTTTCACAGAATGCTTCTGTGTAGTTTTTATAGGAACATATTTCATTTTTCACCCTAGACCTCATAGCTCTCCAAACGACCCTTGCAGATTCTAGAAAAAGAGTGTTTCAAAACTCCTCAATTAAGGGAAGATTTCTACTCCGTGAGATGAATATTCAGAATAGAAAGAAGTTACACAGAATTCTTCAGTGTAGTTTTTATAGTAAGATAATTCGTTTTTCAACATAGGCCTCAATGTTCTCCAAAGGTCCACTTACAGATTGTACAAAAGGAGTGTGTCACAGCAGATCAATCAAAATAAATGTTCAACTCCGTAGGATGAATGCACAGACCAGAAAAACGTTTCACAGAATGCTTCTGTGTAGTCGTTATTTGCAGATATTCCTGTTTCCACGATAGGCCTCAATGTGCTGCCAATGTCCACTTGTAGTTTCTACAAAAAGAGTGTTTGAAAACTGCTCAATCAAAAGAAATGTTCAACTCTGTGTGACGAATGCACAGAAGAGAAAGAAGTTTCACAGAATGATTCAGTGTAGTTTTTATGTGAAGATATTTCGTTTTTCACCAAAGGCCTCAATGTTCTACAAATGTCCGCTTGCAGATTCTACAAAAAGAGTGTGTCAAAACAGCTCTATCCAAAGAAAGGTTCAACTCCATTCGATGAATGCACAGAACAGAAAAAAGTTCCATAGAAGGTTTCTGTGTGGTTTTTACATGAAGATATTTCGTTTTTCACTGCAGGCCACAATATTCTCCAAGTGTCCAGTTGCAGATTCTACGAAAAGAGTGTTTCAAAAGTGCTCAATCAAAAGAAATGTTCAACTCTGTGAGATGAAGGCACAGAATAGAAAGCAGTTTCACAGAATCCTTCTCTGTAGTTTTCACGGGAAGATATTTCGTTTTTAGCCATAGGCCTCAACGTTCTCCAAATGTCCACTTGCAGATTCTACAAAAAGTGTGTTTCAAAACAGCTCCATCAAAAGAAAGGTTCAACTCTGTCAGGTGAATGTGCAGAACAGGGTAATGTTTCACAGAATGCTTCTGTGTAGTCTTTATGGGAAGATATTTCGTTTTTCACTACAGGCCTCAAATTTCTCCAAATATCCAATTGCAGATTCTACAAAAAGTGTTTTTCAAAACAGACCACTCAAAAGAAAGGTTCAACTCTGTTGGATTAATGCACAGATCAGAAAAAGTTTCACAGAACGCTTCTGTGTAGTTTTTATTTTCAGATATTCCTTTTTGCGCGATAGGCCTCAAGGCGCGGCAAGTGTCCACTTGCAGATTATAAGAAAAAAGAGTGTTTCAAAACTGCTCAATCAAAAGAAAGGTTCTACTCTGTGAGGTGAACGCACAGAATAGAAAGAAGTTTTACAGAATGCTTCTGTGTATTTTTTATGGGAAAATATTTTGTTTTTCACCACAGGCCTCAATGTTCTCCAAATGTCCACTTGCAGATTCTACAAAAAGAGGGTTTAAAAAAACAGCTCAATCAAAAGAAAGGTTAAATTCTGTTAGATGAAAGCACAGATTACAAAGAAGTTTCACAGAATGCGCCTGTGTAGTTTTTACTTGAAGATATTTCGCTTGTCTCTGTAGGCCTCAATGTTCTCCAAATGTCCACTTGCAGATTCTACCTAAAGAGTGTTTGAAAACTGCTCAATCAAAACAAAGTTTCAACTCCGTGAGATGAATGCACAGAATAGAAAGAGGTTTCACAGAATGCTTCAGTGCAGCTTTTTTGGTGAGATATTTCATTTTTCACCATAGGCCACATATTTCTCCAAATGTCCAATTGCATATTCTAGAAAAAGAGTGTTTCAAAACTGCTCAATCAAAAGAAAGTTACTAGTCTGTGAGGTGAATGCACAGAATAGAAAGAAGTTTCACAGAATGCTTCTGTGTAGTTTTTATAGTGAGATAATTCGTTTTTCACCATGAGCCTCAATGTTCTCCAAATGTCCACTTGCGGATTCTACAAACAGTGTGTTTCAAAACAGATCAATCCAAAGAAATGTTCAACTCTGTTGGATGAATGCACAGATCAGAAAGAAGTTGCACAGAATGCTTCTGTGTAGTTTTTATAGTAAGATAATTCGTTTTACACCATAGGCCTCAATGCTCTCCAAATGTCCACTTACAGATTATACAAAAAGAGTGTTTCAAAACAGCTCAATCAAAAGAAGAGTTCAGCTCTGTTAGATGAATGCACAGAACAGAGAAAAGTTTCTCAGAATGTTTCTGTGTAGTATTTACTGGAAGATATTTCATTTTTCACTATTGGCCTCAATGTTCCCCAAATGTCCACTTGCAGATTCTACAAAAATGAGTGTTGCAAAACTGCTCAATCAAAAGAAAGTTTCTACTCTGTGAGGTGAATGCACAGAATAGAACAAAGTTTCACAGAATTCTTCTGTTAATATTTATGGGGATATATTTTGTTTTTCATTGTAGGCCACAATATTCTCCAACTGTCCACTTGCAGATTCCACAAAAAGAGTTTCAAAACTGCTCAATCAAAAGAAAGGTTGAACTCTGTGAGATGAATGCACAGAATCGAAAGAAGTTTCACAGAATGCTTCAGTGTAGTTTTTACTTGAAGATATTTCATTTTTCACTGTAGGTCTCAATTTTCTCCAAATGTCCACTTGCAGATTCTACATAAAGTGTATTTCAAAACTGCTCAATAAAAAGAATGGTTCAAATCTGTGAGATGTACGCACAGAATAGAAAATAGTTTCACAGAATGCGTCAATGTAGTTTTTATGGGAAGATATTCCGTTTTTCACCGTAAGCCTCAATGTTCTCCCAATATCCACTTGCAGATTCTACAAAAACTGTGTTTCAAAACAGCTCAATCACAATTAAAGTTCAACTCTGTTAGACGAATGCACGGAATAGAGAAAAGTTTCACAGAATTCTTCTGCGTAGTTCTTATGGGAAGATGTTTCCTTTTTCATCGTAAGCGTCAAACTTCTCAAATTGTCCACTTGCAGATGCTACAAAAAGAGTGCTTCCAAACAGCTCAATCAAAAGAAAGTTTCAAGTCTCTTAGAGGAAAGCATAAATCATAAAGTAGTTTCACGGAATGCTTCCGTGTAGTTTTTACTTGAAGATATTTCTTTTTTCACAAAAGACCGCAATATTCTCCAAAGGTACACTTGAGGATTCTACAAAAAGTGTGTTTCAAAACTGCTCAATCAAAAGAAATGTTCAACACTGTGAAATGAATGCACAGAATAGGGAAATGTTTCACAGAATGCTTCTGTGTAGTTTTTATAGGAACATATTTCATTTTTCACCCTAGACCTCATAGCTCTCCAAACGACCCTTGCAGATTCTAGAAAAAGAGTGTTTCAAAACTCCTCAATTAAGGGAAGCTTTCTACTCCGTGAGATGAATATTCAGAATAGAAAGAAGTTACACAGAATTCTTCAGTGTAGTTTTTATAGTAAGATAATTCGTTTTTCAACATAGGCCTCAATGTTCTCCAAAGGTCCACTTACAGATTGTACAAAAGGAGTGTGTCACAGCAGATCAATCAAAATAAATGTTCAACTCCGTAGGATGAATGCACAGACCAGAAAAACGTTCCACAGAATGCTTCTGTGTAGTCGTTATTTGCAGATATTCCTGTTTCCACGATAGGCCTCAATGTGCTGCCAATGTCCACTTGTAGTTTCTACAAAAAGAGTGTTTCAAAACTGCTCAATCAAAAGAAATGTTCAACTCTGTGTGACGAATGCACAGAAGAGAAAGAAGTTTCACAGGATGATTCAGTGTAGTTTTTATGTGAAGATATTTCGTTTTTCACCAAAGGCCTCAATGTTCTACAAATGTCCGCTTGCAGATTCTACAAAAAGAGTGTGTCAAAACAGCTCTATCCAAAGAAAGGTTCAACTCCATTCGATGAATGCACAGAACAGAAAAAAGTTCCATAGAAGGTTTCTGTGTGGTTTTTACATGAAGATATTTCGTTTTTCACTGCAGGCCACAATATTCTCCAAGTGTCCAGTTGCAGATTCTACGAAAAGGGTGTTTCAAAAGTGCTCAATCAAAAGAAATGTTCAACTCTGTGAGATGAAGGCACAGAATAGAAAGCAGTTTCACAGAATCCTTCTCTGTAGTTTTCACGGGAAGATATTTCGTTTTTAGCCATAGGCCTCAACGTTCTCCAAATGTCCACTTGCAGATTCTACAAAAAGTGTGTTTCAAAACAGCTCCATCAAAAGAAATGTTCAACTCTGTCAGGTGTATGTGCAGAACAGGGTAATGTTTCACAGAATGCTTCTGTGTAGTCTTTATGGGAAGATATTTCGTTTTTCACTACAGGCCTCAAATTTCTCCAAATATCCAATTGCAGATTCTACAAAAAGTGTTTTTCAAAACAGACCAGTCAAAAGAAAGGTTCAACTCTGTTGGATTATTGCACAGATCAGAAAAAGTTTCACAGAACGCTTCTGTGTAGTTTTTATTTTCAGATATTCCTTTTTCCACGATAGGCCTCAAGGCGCGGCAAGTGTCCACTTGCAGATTATAAGAAAAAAGAGTGTTTCAAAACTGCTCAATCAAAAGAAAGGTTCTACTCTGTGAGGTGAACGCACAGAATAGAAAGAAGATTAACAGAATGCTTCTGTGTATTTTTTATGGGAAAACATTTTGTTTTTCACCACAGGCCTCAATGTTCTCCAAATGTCCACTTGCAGATTCTACAAAAAGAGGGTTTAAAAAAACAGCTCAATCAAAAGAAAGGTTAAATTCTGTTAGATGAAAGCACAGATTACAAAGAAGTTTCACAGAATGCGCCTGTGTAGTTTTTACTTGAAGATATTTCGCTTGTCTCTGTAGGCCTCAATGTTCTCCAAATGTCCACTTGCAGATTCTACCTAAAGAGTGTTTGAAAACTGCTCAATCAAAACAAAGTTTCAACTCCGTGAGATGAATGCACAGAATAGAAAGAGGTTTCACAGAATGCTTCAGTGCAGCTTTTTTGGTGAGATATTTCATTTTTCACCATAGGCCACATATTTCTCCAAATGTCCAATTGCATATTCTAGAAAAAGAGTGTTTCAAAACTGCTCAATCAAAAGAAAGTTACTAGTCTGTGAGGTGAATGCACAGAATAGAAAGAAGTTTCACAGAATGCTTCTGTGTAGTTTTTATAGTGAGATAATTCGTTTTTCACCATGAGCCTCAATGTTCTCCAAATGTCCACTTGCGGATTCTACAAACAGTGTGTTTCAAAACAGATCAATCCAAAGAAATGTTCAACTCTGTTGGATGAATGCACAGATCAGAAAGAAGTTGCACAGAATGCTTCTGTGTAGTTTTTATAGTAAGATAATTCGTTTTACACCATAGGCCTCAATGCTCTCCAAATGTCCACTTACAGATTATACAAAAAGAGTGTTTCAAAACAGCTCAATCAAAAGAAGAGTTCAGCTCTGTTAGATGAATGCACAGAACAGAGAAAAGTTTCTCAGAATGTTTCTGTGTAGTATTTACTGGAAGATATTTCATTTTTCACTATTGGCCTCAATGTTCCCCAAATGTCCACTTGCAGATTCTACAAAAATGAGTGTTGCAAAACTGCTCAATCAAAAGAAAGTTTCTACTCTGTGAGGTGAATGCACAGAATAGAACAAAGTTTCACAGAATTCTTCTGTTAATATTTATGGGGATATATTTCGTTTTTCATTGTAGGCCACAATATTCTCCAACTGTCCACTTGCAGATTCCACAAAAAGAGTTTCAAAACTGCTCAATCAAAAGAAAGGTTGAACTCTGTGAGATGAATGCACAGAATCGAAAGAAGTTTCACAGAATGCTTCAGTGTAGTTTTTACTTGAAGATATTTCATTTTTCACTGTAGGTCTCAATTTTCTCCAAATGTCCACTTGCAGATTCTACATAAAGTGTATTTCAAAACTGCTCAATAAAAAGAATGGTTCAAATCTGTGAGATGTACGCACAGAATAGAAAATAGTTTCACAGAATGCGTCAATGTAGTTTTTATGGGAAGATATTCCGTTTTTCACCGTAAGCCTCAATGTTCTCCCAATATCCACTTGCAGATTCTACAAAAACTGTGTTTCAAAACAGCTCAATCACAATTAAAGTTCAACTCTGTTAGACGAATGCACGGAATAGAGAAAAGTTTCACAGAATTCTTCTGCGTAGTTCTTATGGGAAGATGTTTCCTTTTTCATCGTAAGCGTCAAACTTCTCAAATTGTCCACTTGCAGATGCTACAAAAAGAGTGCTTCCAAACAGCTCAATCAAAAGAAAGTTTCAAGTCTCTTAGAGGAAAGCATAAATCATAAAGTAGTTTCACGGAATGCTTCCGTGTAGTTTTTACTTGAAGATATTTCTTTTTTCACAAAAGACCGCAATATTCTCCAAAGGTACACTTGAGGATACTACAAAAAGTGTGTTTCAAAACTGCTCAATCAAAAGAAATGTTCAACACTGTGAAATGAATGCACAGAATAGGGAAATGTTTCACAGAATGCTTCTGTGTAGTTTTTATAGGAACATATTTCATTTTTCACCCTAGACCTCATAGCTCTCCAAACGACCCTTGCAGATTCTAGAAAAAGAGTGTTTCAAAACTCCTCAATTAAGGGAAGCTTTCTACTCCGTGAGATGAATATTCAGAATAGAAAGAAGTTACACAGAATTCTTCAGTGTAGTTTTTATAGTAAGATAATTCGTTTTTCAACATAGGCCTCAATGTTCTCCAAAGGTCCACTTACAGATTGTACAAAAGGAGTGTGTCACAGCAGATCAATCAAAATAAATGTTCAACTCCGTAGGATGAATGCACAGACCAGAAAAACGTTTCACAGAATGCTTCTGTGTAGTCGTTATTTGCAGATATTCCTGTTTCCACGATAGGCCTCAATGTGCTGCCAATGTCCACTTGTAGTTTCTACAAAAAGAGTGTTTCAAAACTGCTCAATCAAAAGAAATGTTCAACTCTGTGTGACGAATGCACAGAAGAGAAAGAAGTTTCACAGGATGATTCAGTGTAGTTTTTATGTGAAGATATTTCGTTTTTCACCAAAGGCCTCAATGTTCTACAAATGTCCGCTTGCAGATTCTACAAAAAGAGTGTGTCAAAACAGCTCTATCCAAAGAAAGGTTCAACTCCATTCGATGAATGCACAGAACAGAAAAAAGTTCCATAGAAGGTTTCTGTGTGGTTTTTACATGAAGATATTTCGTTTTTCACTGCAGGCCACAATATTCTCCAAGTGTCCAGTTGCAGATTCTACGAAAAGAGTGTTTCAAAAGTGCTCAATCAAAAGAAATGTTCAACTCTGTGAGATGAAGGCACAGAATAGAAAGCAGTTTCACAGAATCCTTCTCTGTAGTTTTCACGGGAAGATATTTCGTTTTTAGCCATAGGCCTCAACGTTCTCCAAATGTCCACTTGCAGATTCTACAAAAAGTGTGTTTCAAAACAGCTCCATCAAAAGAAAGGTTCAACTCTGTCAGGTGAATGTGCAGAACAGGGTAATGTTTCACAGAATGCTTCTGTGTAGTCTTCATGGGAAGATATTTCGTTTTTCACTACAGGCCTCAAATTTCTCCAAATATCCAATTGCAGATTCTACAAAAAGTGTTTTTCAAAACAGACCAGTCAAAAGAAAGGTTCAACTCTGTTGGATTAATGCACAGATCAGAAAATGTTTCACAGAACGCTTCTGTGTAGTTTTTATTTTCAGATATTCCTTTTTCCGCGATAGGCCTCAAGGCGCGGCAAGTGTCCACTTGCAGATTATAAGAAAAAAGAGTGTTTCAAAACTGCTCAATCAAAAGAAAGGTTCTACTCTGTGAGGTGAACGCACAGAATAGAAAGAAGTTTTACAGAATGCTTCTGTGTAATTTTTATGGGAAAACATTTTGTTTTTCACCACAGGCCTCAATGTTCTCCAAATGTCCACTTGCAGATTCTACAAAAAGAGGGTTTAAAAAAACAGCTCAATCAAAAGAAAGGTTAAATTCTGTTAGATGAAAGCACAGATTACAAAGAAGTTTCACAGAATGCGCCTGTGTAGTTTTTACTTGAAGATATTTCGCTTGTCTCTGTAGGCCTCAATGTTCTCCAAATGTCCACTTGCAGATTCTACCTAAAGAGTGTTTGAAAACTGCTCAATCAAAACAAAGTTTCAACTCCGTGAGATGAATGCACAGAATAGAAAGAGGTTTCACAGAATGCTTCAGTGCAGCTTTTTTGGTGAGATATTTCATTTTTCACCATAGGCCACATATTTCTCCAAATGTCCAATTGCATATTCTAGAAAAAGAGTGTTTCAAAACTGCTCAATCAAAAGAAAGTTACTAGTCTGTGAGGTGAATGCACAGAATAGAAAGAAGTTTCACAGAATGCTTCTGTGTAGTTTTTATAGTGAGATAATTCGTTTTTCACCATGAGCCTCAATGTTCTCCAAATGTCCACTTGCGGATTCTACAAACAGTGTGTTTCAAAACAGATCAATCCAAAGAAATGTTCAACTCTGTTGGATGAATGCACAGATCAGAAAGAAGTTGCACAGAATGCTTCTGTGTAGTTTTTATAGTAAGATAATTCGTTTTACACCATAGGCCTCAATGCTCTCCAAATGTCCACTTACAGATTATACAAAAAGAGTGTTTCAAAACAGCTCAATCAAAAGAAGAGTTCAGCTCTGTTAGATGAATGCACAGAACAGAGAAAAGTTTCTCCGAATGTTTCTGTGTAGTATTTACTGGAAGATATTTCATTTTTCACTATTGGCCTCAATGTTCCCCAAATGTCCACTTGCAGATTCTACAAAAATGAGTGTTGCAAAACTGCTCAATCAAAAGAAAGTTTCTACTCTGTGAGGTGAATGCACAGAATAGAACAAAGTTTCACAGAATTCTTCTGTTAATATTTATGGGGATATATTTTGTTTTTCATTGTAGGCCACAATATTCTCCAACTGTCCACTTGCAGATTCCACAAAAAGAGTTTCAAAACTGCTCAATCAAAAGAAAGGTTGAACTCTGTGAGATGAATGCACAGAATCGAAAGAAGTTTCACAGAATGCTTCAGTGTAGTTTTTACTTGAAGATATTTCATTTTTCACTGTAGGTCTCAATTTTCTCCAAATGTCCACTTGCAGATTCTACATAAAGTGTATTTCAAAACTGCTCAATAAAAAGAATGGTTCAAATCTGTGAGATGTACGCACAGAATAGAAAATAGTTTCACAGAATGCGTCAATGTAGTTTTTATGGGAAGATATTCCGTTTTTCACCGTAAGCCTCAATGTTCTCCCAATATCCACTTGCAGATTCTACAAAAACTGTGTTTCAAAACAGCTCAATCACAATTAAAGTTCAACTCTGTTAGACGAATGCACGGAATAGAGAAAAGTTTCACAGAATTCTTCTGCGTAGTTCTTATGGGAAGATGTTTCCTTTTTCATCGTAAGCGTCAAACTTCTCAAATTGTCCACTTGCAGATGCTACAAAAAGAGTGCTTCCAAACAGCTCAATCAAAAGAAAGTTTCAAGTCTCTTAGAGGAAAGCATAAATCATAAAGTAGTTTCACGGAATGCTTCCGTGTAGTTTTTACTTGAAGATATTTCTTTTTTCACAAAAGACCGCAATATTCTCCAAAGGTACACTTGAGGATTCTACAAAAAGTGTGTTTCAAAACTGCTCAATCAAAAGAAATGTTCAACACTGTGAAATGAATGCACAGAATAGGGAAATGTTTCACAGAATGCTTCTGTGTAGTTTTTATAGGAACATATTTCATTTTTCACCCTAGACCTCATAGCTCTCCAAACGACCCTTGCAGATTCTAGAAAAAGAGTGTTTCAAAACTCCTCAATTAAGGGAAGCTTTCTACTCCGTGAGATGAATATTCAGAATAGAAAGAAGTTACACAGAATTCTTCAGTGTAGTTTTTATAGTAAGATAATTCGTTTTTCAACATAGGCCTCAATGTTCTCCAAAGGTCCACTTACAGATTGTACAAAAGGAGTGTGTCACAGCAGATCAATCAAAATAAATGTTCAACTCCGTAGGATGAATGCACAGACCAGAAAAACGTTCCACAGAATGCTTCTGTGTAGTCGTTATTTGCAGATATTCCTGTTTCCACGATAGGCCTCAATGTGCTGCCAATGTCCACTTGTAGTTTCTACAAAAAGAGTGTTTCAAAACTGCTCAATCAAAAGAAATGTTCAACTCTGTGTGACGAATGCACAGAAGAGAAAGAAGTTTCACAGGATGATTCAGTGTAGTTTTTATGTGAAGATATTTCGTTTTTCACCAAAGGCCTCAATGTTCTACAAATGTCCGCTTGCAGATTCTACAAAAAGAGTGTGTCAAAACAGCTCTATCCAAAGAAAGGTTCAACTCCATTCGATGAATGCACAGAACAGAAAAAAGTTCCATAGAAGGTTTCTGTGTGGTTTTTACATGAAGATATTTCGTTTTTCACTGCAGGCCACAATATTCTCCAAGTGTCCAGTTGCAGATTCTACGAAAAGGGTGTTTCAAAAGTGCTCAATCAAAAGAAATGTTCAACTCTGTGAGATGAAGGCACAGAATAGAAAGCAGTTTCACAGAATCCTTCTCTGTAGTTTTCACGGGAAGATATTTCGTTTTTAGCCATAGGCCTCAACGTTCTCCAAATGTCCACTTGCAGATTCTACAAAAAGTGTGTTTCAAAACAGCTCCATCAAAAGAAATGTTCAACCCTGTCAGGTGAATGTGCAGAACAGGGTAATGTTTCACAGAATGCTTCTGTGTAGTCTTTATGGGAAGATATTTCGTTTTTCACTACAGGCCTCAAATTTCTCCAAATATCCAATTGCAGATTCTACAAAAAGTGTTTTTCAAAACAGACCAGTCAAAAGAAAGGTTCAACTCTGTTGGATTATTGCACAGATCAGAAAAAGTTTCACAGAACGCTTCTGTGTAGTTTTTATTTTCAGATATTCCTTTTTCCACGATAGGCCTCAAGGCGCGGCAAGTGTCCACTTGCAGATTATAAGAAAAAAGAGTGTTTCAAAACTGCTCAATCAAAAGAAAGGTTCTACTCTGTGAGGTGAACGCACAGAATAGAAAGAAGATTAACAGAATGCTTCTGTGTATTTTTTATGGGAAAACATTTTGTTTTTCACCACAGGCCTCAATGTTCTCCAAATGTCCACTTGCAGATTCTACAAAAAGAGGGTTTAAAAAAACAGCTCAATCAAAAGAAAGGTTAAATTCTGTTAGATGAAAGCACAGATTACAAAGAAGTTTCACAGAATGCGCCTGTGTAGTTTTTACTTGAAGATATTTCGCTTGTCTCTGTAGGCCTCAATGTTCTCCAAATGTCCACTTGCAGATTCTACCTAAAGAGTGTTTGAAAACTGCTCAATCAAAACAAAGTTTCAACTCCGTGAGATGAATGCACAGAATAGAAAGAGGTTTCACAGAATGCTTCAGTGCAGCTTTTTTGGTGAGATATTTCATTTTTCACCATAGGCCACATATTTCTCCAAATGTCCAATTGCATATTCTAGAAAAAGAGTGTTTCAAAACTGCTCAATCAAAAGAAAGTTACTAGTCTGTGAGGTGAATGCACAGAATAGAAAGAAGTTTCACAGAATGCTTCTGTGTAATTTTTATAGTGAGATAATTCGTTTTTCACCATGAGCCTCAATGTTCTCCAAATGTCCACTTGCGGATTCTACAAACAGTGTGTTTCAAAACAGATCAATCCAAAGAAATGTTCAACTCTGTTGGATGAATGCACAGATCAGAAAGAAGTTGCACAGAATGCTTCTGTGTAGTTTTTATAGTAAGATAATTCGTTTTACACCATAGGCCTCAATGCTCTCCAAATGTCCACTTACAGATTATACAAAAAGAGTGTTTCAAAACAGCTCAATCAAAAGAAGAGTTCAGCTCTGTTAGATGAATGCACAGAACAGAGAAAAGTTTCTCAGAATGTTTCTGTGTAGTATTTACTGGAAGATATTTCATTTTTCACTATTGGCCTCAATGTTCCCCAAATGTCCACTTGCAGATTCTACAAAAATGAGTGTTGCAAAACTGCTCAATCAAAAGAAAGTTTCTACTCTGTGAGGTGAATGCACAGAATAGAACAAAGTTTCACAGAATTCTTCTGTTAATATTTATGGGGATATATTTTGTTTTTCATTGTAGGCCACAATATTCTCCAACTGTCCACTTGCAGATTCCACAAAAAGAGTTTCAAAACTGCTCAATCAAAAGAAAGGTTGAACTCTGTGAGATGAATGCACAGAATCGAAAGAAGTTTCACAGAATGCTTCAGTGTAGTTTTTACTTGAAGATATTTCATTTTTCACTGTAGGTCTCAATTTTCTCCAAATGTCCACTTGCAGATTCTACATAAAGTGTATTTCAAAACTGCTCAATAAAAAGAATGGTTCAAATCTGTGAGATGTATGCACAGAATAGAAAATAGTTTCACAGAATGCGTCAATGTAGTTTTTATGGGAAGATATTCCGTTTTTCACCGTAAGCCTCAATGTTCTCCCAATATCCACTTGCAGATTCTACAAAAACTGTGTTTCAAAACAGCTCAATCACAATTAAAGTTCAACTCTGTTAGACGAATGCACGGAATAGAGAAAAGATTCACAGAATTCTTCTGCGTAGTTCTTATGGGAAGATGTTTCCTTTTTCATCGTAAGCGTCAAACTTCTCAAATTGTCCACTTGCAGATGCTACAAAAAGAGTGCTTCCAAACAGCTCAATCAAAAGAAAGTTTCAAGTCTCTTAGAGGAAAGCATAAATCATAAAGTAGTTTCACGGAATGCTTCCGTGTAGTTTTTACTTGAAGATATTTCTTTTTTCACAAAAGACCGCAATATTCTCCAAAGGTACACTTGAGGATTCTACAAAAAGTGTGTTTCAAAACTGCTCAATCAAAAGAAATGTTCAACACTGTGAAATGAATGCACAGAATAGGGAAATGTTTCACAGAATGCTTCTGTGTAGTTTTTATAGGAACATATTTCATTTTTCACCCTAGACCTCATAGCTCTCCAAACGACCCTTGCAGATTCTAGAAAAAGAGTGTTTCAAAACTCCTCAATTAAGGGAAGCTTTCTACTCCGTGAGATGAATATTCAGAATAGAAAGAAGTTACACAGAATTCTTCAGTGTAGTTTTTATAGTAAGATAATTCGTTTTTCAACATAGGCCTCAATGTTCTCCAAAGGTCCACTTACAGATTGTACAAAAGGAGTGTGTCACAGCAGATCAATCAAAATAAATGTTCAACTCCGTAGGATGAATGCACAGACCAGAAAAACGTTCCACAGAATGCTTCTGTGTAGTCGTTATTTGCAGATATTCCTGTTTCCACGATAGGCCTCAATGTGCTGCCAATGTCCACTTGTAGTTTCTACAAAAAGAGTGTTTCAAAACTGCTCAATCAAAAGAAATGTTCAACTCTGTGTGACGAATGCACAGAAGAGAAAGAAGTTTCACAGGATGATTCAGTGTAGTTTTTATGTGAAGATATTTCGTTTTTCACCAAAGGCCTCAATGTTCTACAAATGTCCGCTTGCAGATTCTACAAAAAGAGTGTGTCAAAACAGCTCTATCCAAAGAAAGGTTCAACTCCATTCGATGAATGCACAGAACAGAAAAAAGTTCCATAGAAGGTTTCTGTGTGGTTTTTACATGAAGATATTTCGTTTTTCACTGCAGGCCACAATATTCTCCAAGTGTCCAGTTGCAGATTCTACGAAAAGGGTGTTTCAAAAGTGCTCAATCAAAAGAAATGTTCAACTCTGTGAGATGAAGGCACAGAATAGAAAGCAGTTTCACAGAATCCTTCTCTGTAGTTTTCACGGGAAGATATTTCGTTTTTAGCCATAGGCCTCAACGTTCTCCAAATGTCCACTTGCAGATTCTACAAAAAGTGTGTTTCAAAACAGCTCCATCAAAAGAAATGTTCAACTCTGTCAGGTGTATGTGCAGAACAGGGTAATGTTTCACAGAATGCTTCTGTGTAGTCTTTATGGGAAGATATTTCGTTTTTCACTACAGGCCTCAAATTTCTCCAAATATCCAATTGCAGATTCTACAAAAAGTGTTTTTCAAAACAGACCAGTCAAAAGAAAGGTTCAACTCTGTTGGATTATTGCACAGATCAGAAAAAGTTTCACAGAACGCTTCTGTGTAGTTTTTATTTTCAGATATTCCTTTTTCCACGATAGGCCTCAAGGCGCGGCAAGTGTCCACTTGCAGATTATAAGAAAAAAGAGTGTTTCAAAACTGCTCAATCAAAAGAAAGGTTCTACTCTGTGAGGTGAACGCACAGAATAGAAAGAAGATTAACAGAATGCTTCTGTGTATTTTTTATGGGAAAACATTTTGTTTTTCACCACAGGCCTCAATGTTCTCCAAATGTCCACTTGCAGATTCTACAAAAAGAGGGTTTAAAAAAACAGCTCAATCAAAAGAAAGGTTAAATTCTGTTAGATGAAAGCACAGATTACAAAGAAGTTTCACAGAATGCGCCTGTGTAGTTTTTACTTGAAGATATTTCGCTTGTCTCTGTAGGCCTCAATGTTCTCCAAATGTCCACTTGCAGATTCTACCTAAAGAGTGTTTGAAAACTGCTCAATCAAAACAAAGTTTCAACTCCGTGAGATGAATGCACAGAATAGAAAGAGGTTTCACAGAATGCTTCAGTGCAGCTTTTTTGGTGAGATATTTCATTTTTCACCATAGGCCACATATTTCTCCAAATGTCCAATTGCATATTCTAGAAAAAGAGTGTTTCAAAACTGCTCAATCAAAAGAAAGTTACTAGTCTGTGAGGTGAATGCACAGAATAGAAAGAAGTTTCACAGAATGCTTCTGTGTAGTTTTTATAGTGAGATAATTCGTTTTTCACCATGAGCCTCAATGTTCTCCAAATGTCCACTTGCGGATTCTACAAACAGTGTGTTTCAAAACAGATCAATCCAAAGAAATGTTCAACTCTGTTGGATGAATGCACAGATCAGAAAGAAGTTGCACAGAATGCTTCTGTGTAGTTTTTATAGTAAGATAATTCGTTTTACACCATAGGCCTCAATGCTCTCCAAATGTCCACTTACAGATTATACAAAAAGAGTGTTTCAAAACAGCTCAATCAAAAGAAGAGTTCAGCTCTGTTAGATGAATGCACAGAACAGAGAAAAGTTTCTCAGAATGTTTCTGTGTAGTATTTACTGGAAGATATTTCATTTTTCACTATTGGCCTCAATGTTCCCCAAATGTCCACTTGCAGATTCTACAAAAATGAGTGTTGCAAAACTGCTCAATCAAAAGAAAGTTTCTACTCTGTGAGGTGAATGCACAGAATAGAACAAAGTTTCACAGAATTCTTCTGTTAATATTTATGGGGATATATTTCGTTTTTCATTGTAGGCCACAATATTCTCCAACTGTCCACTTGCAGATTCCACAAAAAGAGTTTCAAAACTGCTCAATCAAAAGAAAGGTTGAACTCTGTGAGATGAATGCACAGAATCGAAAGAAGTTTCACAGAATGCTTCAGTGTAGTTTTTACTTGAAGATATTTCATTTTTCACTGTAGGTCTCAATTTTCTCCAAATGTCCACTTGCAGATTCTACATAAAGTGTATTTCAAAACTGCTCAATAAAAAGAATGGTTCAAATCTGTGAGATGTACGCACAGAATAGAAAATAGTTTCACAGAATGCGTCAATGTAGTTTTTATGGGAAGATATTCCGTTTTTCACCGTAAGCCTCAATGTTCTCCCAATATCCACTTGCAGATTCTACAAAAACTGTGTTTCAAAACAGCTCAATCACAATTAAAGTTCAACTCTGTTAGACGAATGCACGGAATAGAGAAAAGTTTCACAGAATTCTTCTGCGTAGTTCTTATGGGAAGATGTTTCCTTTTTCATCGTAAGCGTCAAACTTCTCAAATTGTCCACTTGCAGATGCTACAAAAAGAGTGCTTCCAAACAGCTCAATCAAAAGAAAGTTTCAAGTCTCTTAGAGGAAAGCATAAATCATAAAGTAGTTTCACGGAATGCTTCCGTGTAGTTTTTACTTGAAGATATTTCTTTTTTCACAAAAGACCGCAATATTCTCCAAAGGTACACTTGAGGATACTACAAAAAGTGTGTTTCAAAACTGCTCAATCAAAAGAAATGTTCAACACTGTGAAATGAATGCACAGAATAGGGAAATGTTTCACAGAATGCTTCTGTGTAGTTTTTATAGGAACATATTTCATTTTTCACCCTAGACCTCATAGCTCTCCAAACGACCCTTGCAGATTCTAGAAAAAGAGTGTTTCAAAACTCCTCAATTAAGGGAAGCTTTCTACTCCGTGAGATGAATATTCAGAATAGAAAGAAGTTACACAGAATTCTTCAGTGTAGTTTTTATAGTAAGATAATTCGTTTTTCAACATAGGCCTCAATGTTCTCCAAAGGTCCACTTACAGATTGTACAAAAGGAGTGTGTCACAGCAGATCAATCAAAATAAATGTTCAACTCCGTAGGATGAATGCACAGACCAGAAAAACGTTTCACAGAATGCTTCTGTGTAGTCGTTATTTGCAGATATTCCTGTTTCCACGATAGGCCTCAATGTGCTGCCAATGTCCACTTGTAGTTTCTACAAAAAGAGTGTTTCAAAACTGCTCAATCAAAAGAAATGTTCAACTCTGTGTGACGAATGCACAGAAGAGAAAGAAGTTTCACAGGATGATTCAGTGTAGTTTTTATGTGAAGATATTTCGTTTTTCACCAAAGGCCTCAATGTTCTACAAATGTCCGCTTGCAGATTCTACAAAAAGAGTGTGTCAAAACAGCTCTATCCAAAGAAAGGTTCAACTCCATTCGATGAATGCACAGAACAGAAAAAAGTTCCATAGAAGGTTTCTGTGTGGTTTTTACATGAAGATATTTCGTTTTTCACTGCAGGCCACAATATTCTCCAAGTGTCCAGTTGCAGATTCTACGAAAAGAGTGTTTCAAAAGTGCTCAATCAAAAGAAATGTTCAACTCTGTGAGATGAAGGCACAGAATAGAAAGCAGTTTCACAGAATCCTTCTCTGTAGTTTTCACGGGAAGATATTTCGTTTTTAGCCATAGGCCTCAACGTTCTCCAAATGTCCACTTGCAGATTCTACAAAAAGTGTGTTTCAAAACAGCTCCATCAAAAGAAAGGTTCAACTCTGTCAGGTGAATGTGCAGAACAGGGTAATGTTTCACAGAATGCTTCTGTGTAGTCTTCATGGGAAGATATTTCGTTTTTCACTACAGGCCTCAAATTTCTCCAAATATCCAATTGCAGATTCTACAAAAAGTGTTTTTCAAAACAGACCAGTCAAAAGAAAGGTTCAACTCTGTTGGATTAATGCACAGATCAGAAAATGTTTCACAGAACGCTTCTGTGTAGTTTTTATTTTCAGATATTCCTTTTTCCGCGATAGGCCTCAAGGCGCGGCAAGTGTCCACTTGCAGATTATAAGAAAAAAGAGTGTTTCAAAACTGCTCAATCAAAAGAAAGGTTCTACTCTGTGAGGTGAACGCACAGAATAGAAAGAAGTTTTACAGAATGCTTCTGTGTAATTTTTATGGGAAAACATTTTGTTTTTCACCACAGGCCTCAATGTTCTCCAAATGTCCACTTGCAGATTCTACAAAAAGAGGGTTTAAAAAAACAGCTCAATCAAAAGAAAGGTTAAATTCTGTTAGATGAAAGCACAGATTACAAAGAAGTTTCACAGAATGCGCCTGTGTAGTTTTTACTTGAAGATATTTCGCTTGTCTCTGTAGGCCTCAATGTTCTCCAAATGTCCACTTGCAGATTCTACCTAAAGAGTGTTTGAAAACTGCTCAATCAAAACAAAGTTTCAACTCCGTGAGATGAATGCACAGAATAGAAAGAGGTTTCACAGAATGCTTCAGTGCAGCTTTTTTGGTGAGATATTTCATTTTTCACCATAGGCCACATATTTCTCCAAATGTCCAATTGCATATTCTAGAAAAAGAGTGTTTCAAAACTGCTCAATCAAAAGAAAGTTACTAGTCTGTGAGGTGAATGCACAGAATAGAAAGAAGTTTCACAGAATGCTTCTGTGTAGTTTTTATAGTGAGATAATTCGTTTTTCACCATGAGCCTCAATGTTCTCCAAATGTCCACTTGCGGATTCTACAAACAGTGTGTTTCAAAACAGATCAATCCAAAGAAATGTTCAACTCTGTTGGATGAATGCACAGATCAGAAAGAAGTTGCACAGAATGCTTCTGTGTAGTTTTTATAGTAAGATAATTCGTTTTACACCATAGGCCTCAATGCTCTCCAAATGTCCACTTACAGATTATACAAAAAGAGTGTTTCAAAACAGCTCAATCAAAAGAAGAGTTCAGCTCTGTTAGATGAATGCACAGAACAGAGAAAAGTTTCTCCGAATGTTTCTGTGTAGTATTTACTGGAAGATATTTCATTTTTCACTATTGGCCTCAATGTTCCCCAAATGTCCACTTGCAGATTCTACAAAAATGAGTGTTGCAAAACTGCTCAATCAAAAGAAAGTTTCTACTCTGTGAGGTGAATGCACAGAATAGAACAAAGTTTCACAGAATTCTTCTGTTAATATTTATGGGGATATATTTTGTTTTTCATTGTAGGCCACAATATTCTCCAACTGTCCACTTGCAGATTCCACAAAAAGAGTTTCAAAACTGCTCAATCAAAAGAAAGGTTGAACTCTGTGAGATGAATGCACAGAATCGAAAGAAGTTTCACAGAATGCTTCAGTGTAGTTTTTACTTGAAGATATTTCATTTTTCACTGTAGGTCTCAATTTTCTCCAAATGTCCACTTGCAGATTCTACATAAAGTGTATTTCAAAACTGCTCAATAAAAAGAATGGTTCAAATCTGTGAGATGTACGCACAGAATAGAAAATAGTTTCACAGAATGCGTCAATGTAGTTTTTATGGGAAGATATTCCGTTTTTCACCGTAAGCCTCAATGTTCTCCCAATATCCACTTGCAGATTCTACAAAAACTGTGTTTCAAAACAGCTCAATCACAATTAAAGTTCAACTCTGTTAGACGAATGCACGGAATAGAGAAAAGTTTCACAGAATTCTTCTGCGTAGTTCTTATGGGAAGATGTTTCCTTTTTCATCGTAAGCGTCAAACTTCTCAAATTGTCCACTTGCAGATGCTACAAAAAGAGTGCTTCCAAACAGCTCAATCAAAAGAAAGTTTCAAGTCTCTTAGAGGAAAGCATAAATCATAAAGTAGTTTCACGGAATGCTTCCGTGTAGTTTTTACTTGAAGATATTTCTTTTTTCACAAAAGACCGCAATATTCTCCAAAGGTACACTTGAGGATTCTACAAAAAGTGTGTTTCAAAACTGCTCAATCAAAAGAAATGTTCAACACTGTGAAATGAATGCACAGAATAGGGAAATGTTTCACAGAATGCTTCTGTGTAGTTTTTATAGGAACATATTTCATTTTTCACCCTAGACCTCATAGCTCTCCAAACGACCCTTGCAGATTCTAGAAAAAGAGTGTTTCAAAACTCCTCAATTAAGGGAAGCTTTCTACTCCGTGAGATGAATATTCAGAATAGAAAGAAGTTACACAGAATTCTTCAGTGTAGTTTTTATAGTAAGATAATTCGTTTTTCAACATAGGCCTCAATATTCTCCAAAGGTCCACTTACAGATTGTACAAAAGGAGTGTGTCACAGCAGATCAATCAAAATAAATGTTCAACTCCGTAGGATGAATGCACAGACCAGAAAAACGTTCCACAGAATGCTTCTGTGTAGTCGTTATTTGCAGATATTCCTGTTTCCACGATAGGCCTCAATGTGCTGCCAATGTCCACTTGTAGTTTCTACAAAAAGAGTGTTTCAAAACTGCTCAATCAAAAGAAATGTTCAACTCTGTGTGACGAATGCACAGAAGAGAAAGAAGTTTCACAGGATGATTCAGTGTAGTTTTTATGTGAAGATATTTCGTTTTTCACCAAAGGCCTCAATGTTCTACAAATGTCCGCTTGCAGATTCTACAAAAAGAGTGTGTCAAAACAGCTCTATCCAAAGAAAGGTTCAACTCCATTCGATGAATGCACAGAACAGAAAAAAGTTCCATAGAAGGTTTCTGTGTGGTTTTTACATGAAGATATTTCGTTTTTCACTGCAGGCCACAATATTCTCCAAGTGTCCAGTTGCAGATTCTACGAAAAGGGTGTTTCAAAAGTGCTCAATCAAAAGAAATGTTCAACTCTGTGAGATGAAGGCACAGAATAGAAAGCAGTTTCACAGAATCCTTCTCTGTAGTTTTCACGGGAAGATATTTCGTTTTTAGCCATAGGCCTCAACGTTCTCCAAATGTCCACTTGCAGATTCTACAAAAAGTGTGTTTCAAAACAGCTCCATCAAAAGAAATGTTCAACCCTGTCAGGTGAATGTGCAGAACAGGGTAATGTTTCACAGAATGCTTCTGTGTAGTCTTTATGGGAAGATATTTCGTTTTTCACTACAGGCCTCAAATTTCTCCAAATATCCAATTGCAGATTCTACAAAAAGTGTTTTTCAAAACAGACCAGTCAAAAGAAAGGTTCAACTCTGTTGGATTATTGCACAGATCAGAAAAAGTTTCACAGAACGCTTCTGTGTAGTTTTTATTTTCAGATATTCCTTTTTCCACGATAGGCCTCAAGGCGCGGCAAGTGTCCACTTGCAGATTATAAGAAAAAAGAGTGTTTCAAAACTGCTCAATCAAAAGAAAGGTTCTACTCTGTGAGGTGAACGCACAGAATAGAAAGAAGATTAACAGAATGCTTCTGTGTATTTTTTATGGGAAAACATTTTGTTTTTCACCACAGGCCTCAATGTTCTCCAAATGTCCACTTGCAGATTCTACAAAAAGAGGGTTTAAAAAAACAGCTCAATCAAAAGAAAGGTTAAATTCTGTTAGATGAAAGCACAGATTACAAAGAAGTTTCACAGAATGCGCCTGTGTAGTTTTTACTTGAAGATATTTCGCTTGTCTCTGTAGGCCTCAATGTTCTCCAAATGTCCACTTGCAGATTCTACCTAAAGAGTGTTTGAAAACTGCTCAATCAAAACAAAGTTTCAACTCCGTGAGATGAATGCACAGAATAGAAAGAGGTTTCACAGAATGCTTCAGTGCAGCTTTTTTGGTGAGATATTTCATTTTTCACCATAGGCCACATATTTCTCCAAATGTCCAATTGCATATTCTAGAAAAAGAGTGTTTCAAAACTGCTCAATCAAAAGAAAGTTACTAGTCTGTGAGGTGAATGCACAGAATAGAAAGAAGTTTCACAGAATGCTTCTGTGTAATTTTTATAGTGAGATAATTCGTTTTTCACCATGAGCCTCAATGTTCTCCAAATGTCCACTTGCGGATTCTACAAACAGTGTGTTTCAAAACAGATCAATCCAAAGAAATGTTCAACTCTGTTGGATGAATGCACAGATCAGAAAGAAGTTGCACAGAATGCTTCTGTGTAGTTTTTATAGTAAGATAATTCGTTTTACACCATAGGCCTCAATGCTCTCCAAATGTCCACTTACAGATTATACAAAAAGAGTGTTTCAAAACAGCTCAATCAAAAGAAGAGTTCAGCTCTGTTAGATGAATGCACAGAACAGAGAAAAGTTTCTCAGAATGTTTCTGTGTAGTATTTACTGGAAGATATTTCATTTTTCACTATTGGCCTCAATGTTCCCCAAATGTCCACTTGCAGATTCTACAAAAATGAGTGTTGCAAAACTGCTCAATCAAAAGAAAGTTTCTACT
Organism: Symphalangus syndactylus; assembly: GCF_028878055.3. Taxonomy (NCBI): domain Eukaryota; kingdom Metazoa; phylum Chordata; class Mammalia; order Primates; family Hylobatidae; genus Symphalangus; species Symphalangus syndactylus. The sequence goes on from NC_072440.2 coordinate 52,278,566, forward strand.
CTGTGAGGTGAATGCACAGAATAGAACAAAGTTTCACAGAATTCTTCTGTTAATATTTATGGGGATATATTTTGTTTTTCATTGTAGGCCACAATATTCTCCAACTGTCCACTTGCAGATTCCACAAAAAGAGTTTCAAAACTGCTCAATCAAAAGAAAGGTTGAACTCTGTGAGATGAATGCACAGAATCGAAAGAAGTTTCACAGAATGCTTCAGTGTAGTTTTTACTTGAAGATATTTCATTTTTCACTGTAGGTCTCAATTTTCTCCAAATGTCCACTTGCAGATTCTACATAAAGTGTATTTCAAAACTGCTCAATAAAAAGAATGGTTCAAATCTGTGAGATGTATGCACAGAATAGAAAATAGTTTCACAGAATGCGTCAATGTAGTTTTTATGGGAAGATATTCCGTTTTTCACCGTAAGCCTCAATGTTCTCCCAATATCCACTTGCAGATTCTACAAAAACTGTGTTTCAAAACAGCTCAATCACAATTAAAGTTCAACTCTGTTAGACGAATGCACGGAATAGAGAAAAGATTCACAGAATTCTTCTGCGTAGTTCTTATGGGAAGATGTTTCCTTTTTCATCGTAAGCGTCAAACTTCTCAAATTGTCCACTTGCAGATGCTACAAAAAGAGTGCTTCCAAACAGCTCAATCAAAAGAAAGTTTCAAGTCTCTTAGAGGAAAGCATAAATCATAAAGTAGTTTCACGGAATGCTTCCGTGTAGTTTTTACTTGAAGATATTTCTTTTTTCACAAAAGACCGCAATATTCTCCAAAGGTACACTTGAGGATTCTACAAAAAGTGTGTTTCAAAACTGCTCAATCAAAAGAAATGTTCAACACTGTGAAATGAATGCACAGAATAGGGAAATGTTTCACAGAATGCTTCTGTGTAGTTTTTATAGGAACATATTTCATTTTTCACCCTAGACCTCATAGCTCTCCAAACGACCCTTGCAGATTCTAGAAAAAGAGTGTTTCAAAACTCCTCAATTAAGGGAAGCTTTCTACTCCGTGAGATGAATATTCAGAATAGAAAGAAGTTACACAGAATTCTTCAGTGTAGTTTTTATAGTAAGATAATTCGTTTTTCAACATAGGCCTCAATGTTCTCCAAAGGTCCACTTACAGATTGTACAAAAGGAGTGTGTCACAGCAGATCAATCAAAATAAATGTTCAACTCCGTAGGATGAATGCACAGACCAGAAAAACGTTCCACAGAATGCTTCTGTGTAGTCGTTATTTGCAGATATTCCTGTTTCCACGATAGGCCTCAATGTGCTGCCAATGTCCACTTGTAGTTTCTACAAAAAGAGTGTTTCAAAACTGCTCAATCAAAAGAAATGTTCAACTCTGTGTGACGAATGCACAGAAGAGAAAGAAGTTTCACAGGATGATTCAGTGTAGTTTTTATGTGAAGATATTTCGTTTTTCACCAAAGGCCTCAATGTTCTACAAATGTCCGCTTGCAGATTCTACAAAAAGAGTGTGTCAAAACAGCTCTATCCAAAGAAAGGTTCAACTCCATTCGATGAATGCACAGAACAGAAAAAAGTTCCATAGAAGGTTTCTGTGTGGTTTTTACATGAAGATATTTCGTTTTTCACTGCAGGACACAATATTCTCCAAGTGTCCAGTTGCAGATTCTACGAAAAGGGTGTTTCAAAAGTGCTCAATCAAAAGAAATGTTCAACTCTGTGAGATGAAGGCACAGAACAGAAAGCAGTTTCACAGAATCCTTCTCTGTAGTTTTCACGGGAAGATATTTCGTTTTTAGCCATAGGCCTCAACGTTCTCCAAATGTCCACTTGCAGATTCTACAAAAAGTGTGTTTCAAAACAGCTCCATCAAAAGAAATGTTCAACTCTGTCAGGTGAATGTGCAGAACAGGGTAATGTTTCACAGAATGCTTCTGTGTAGTCTTTATGGGAAGATATTTCGTTTTTCACTACAGGCCTCAAATTTCTCCAAATATCCAATTGCAGATTCTACAAAAAGTGTTTTTCAAAACAGACCAGTCAAAAGAAAGGTTCAACTCTGTTGGATTATTGCACAGATCAGAAAAAGTTTCACAGAACGCTTCTGTGTAGTTTTTATTTTCAGATATTCCTTTTTCCACGATAGGCCTCAAGGCGCGGCAAGTGTCCACTTGCAGATTATAAGAAAAAAGAGTGTTTCAAAACTGCTCAATCAAAAGAAATGTTCTACTCTGTGAGGTGAACGCACAGAATAGAAAGAAGATTAACAGAATGCTTCTGTGTATTTTTTATGGGAAAACATTTTGTTTTTCACCACAGGCCTCAATGTTCTCCAAATGTCCACTTGCAGATTCTACAAAAAGAGGGTTTAAAAAAACAGCTCAATCAAAAGAAAGGTTAAATTCTGTTAGATGAAAGCACAGATTACAAAGAAGTTTCACAGAATGCGCCTGTGTAGTTTTTACTTGAAGATATTTCGCTTGTCTCTGTAGGCCTCAATGTTCTCCAAATGTCCACTTGCAGATTCTACCTAAAGAGTGTTTGAAAACTGCTCAATCAAAACAAAGTTTCAACTCCGTGAGATGAATGCACAGAATAGAAAGAGGTTTCACAGAATGCTTCAGTGCAGCTTTTTTGGTGAGATATTTCATTTTTCACCATAGGCCACATATTTCTCCAAATGTCCAATTGCATATTCTAGAAAAAGAGTGTTTCAAAACTGCTCAATCAAAAGAAAGATACTAGTCTGTGAGGTGAATGCACAGAATAGAAAGAAGTTTCACAGAATGCTTCTGTGTAGTTTTTATAGTGAGATAATTCGTTTTTCACCATGAGCCTCAATGTTCTCCAAATGTCCACTTGCGGATTCTACAAACAGTGTGTTTCAAAACAGATCAATCCAAAGAAATGTTCAACTCTGTTGGATGAATGCACAGATCAGAAAGAAGTTGCACAGAATGCTTCTGTGTAGTTTTTATAGTAAGATAATTCGTTTTACACCATAGGCCTCAATGCTCTCCAAATGTCCACTTACAGATTATACAAAAAGAGTGTTTCAAAACAGCTCAATCAAAAGAAGAGTTCAGCTCTGTTAGATGAATGCACAGAACAGAGAAAAGTTTCTCAGAATGTTTCTGTGTAGTATTTACTGGAAGATATTTCATTTTTCACTATTGGCCTCAATGTTCCCCAAATGTCCACTTGCAGATTCTACAAAAATGAGTGTTGCAAAACTGCTCAATCAAAAGAAAGTTTCTACTCTGTGAGGTGAATGCACAGAATAGAACAAAGTTTCACAGAATTCTTCTGTTAATATTTATGGGGATATATTTCGTTTTTCATTGTAGGCCACAATATTCTCCAACTGTCCACTTGCAGATTCCACAAAAAGAGTTTCAAAACTGCTCAATCAAAAGAAAGGTTGAACTCTGTGAGATGAATGCACAGAATCGAAAGAAGTTTCACAGAATGCTTCAGTGTAGTTTTTACTTGAAGATATTTCATTTTTCACTGTAGGTCTCAATTTTCTCCAAATGTCCACTTGCAGATTCTACATAAAGTGTATTTCAAAACTGCTCAATAAAAAGAATGGTTCAAATCTGTGAGATGTACGCACAGAATAGAAAATAGTTTCACAGAATGCGTCAATGTAGTTTTTATGGGAAGATATTCCGTTTTTCACCGTAAGCCTCAATGTTCTCCCAATATCCACTTGCAGATTCTACAAAAACTGTGTTTCAAAACAGCTCAATCACAATTAAAGTTCAACTCTGTTAGACGAATGCACGGAATAGAGAAAAGTTTCACAGAATTCTTCTGTGTAGTTTTTATGGGAAGATGTTTCCTTTTTCATCGTAAGCGTCAAACTTCTCAAATTGTCCACTTGCAGATGCTACAAAAAGAGTGCTTCCAAACAGCTCAATCAAAAGAAAGTTTCAAGTCTCTTAGAGGAAAGCATAAATCATAAAGTAGTTTCACGGAATGCTTCCGTGTAGTTTTTACTTGAAGATATTTCTTTTTTCACAAAAGACCGCAATATTCTCCAAAGGTACACTTGAGGATTCTACAAAAAGTGTGTTTCAAAACTGCTCAATCAAAAGAAATGTTCAACACTGTGAAATGAATGCACAGAATAGGGAAATGTTTCACAGAATGCTTCTGTGTAGTTTTTATAGGAACATATTTCATTTTTCACCCTAGACATCATAGCTCTCCAAACGACCCTTGCAGATTCTAGAAAAAGAGTGTTTCAAAACTCCTCAATTAAGGGAAGCTTTCTACTCCGTGAGATGAATACTCAGAATAGAAAGAAGTTACACAGAATTCTTCAGTGTAGTTTTTATAGTAAGATAATTCGTTTTTCAACATAGGCCTCAATGTTCTCCAAAGGTCCACTTACAGATTGTACAAAAGGAGTGTGTCACAGCAGATCAATCAAAATAAATGTTCAACTCCGTAGGATGAATGCACAGACCAGAAAAACGTTTCACAGAATGCTTCTGTGTAGTCGTTATTTGCAGATATTCCTGTTTCCACGATAGGCCTCAATGTGCTGCCAATGTCCACTTGTAGTTTCTACAAAAAGAGTGTTTCAAAACTGCTCAATCAAAAGAAATGTTCAACTCTGTGTGACGAATGCACAGAAGAGAAAGAAGTTTCACAGGATGACTCAGTGTAGTTTTTATGTGAAGATATTTCGTTTTTCACCAAAGGCCTCAATGTTCTACAAATGTCTGCTTGCAGATTCTACAAAAAGAGTGTGTCAAAACAGCTCTATCCAAAGAAAGGTTCAACTCCATTCGATGAATGCACAGAACAGAAAAAAGTTCCATAGAAGGTTTCTGTGTGGTTTTTACATGAAGATATTTCGTTTTTCACTGCAGGCCACAATATTCTCCAAGTGTACAGTTGCAGATTCTACGAAAAGAGTGTTTCAAAAGTGCTCAATCAAAAGAAATGTTCAACTCTGTGTGATGAAGGCACAGAATAGAACGCAGTTTCACAGAATCCTTCTCTGTAGTTTTCACGGGAAGATATTTCGTTTTAAGCCATAGGCCTCAACGTTCTCCAAATGTCCACTTGCAGATTCTACAAAAAGTGTGTTTCAAAACAGCTCCATCAAAAGAAAGGTTCAACTCTGTCAGGTGAATGTGCAGAACAGGGTAATGTTTCACAGAATGCTTCTGTGTAGTCTTTATGGGAAGATATTTCGTTTTTCACTACAGGCCTCAAATTTCTCCAAATATCCAATTGCAGATTCTACAAAAAGTGTTTTTCAAAACAGACCAGTCAAAAGAAAGGTTCAACTCTGTTGGATTAATGCACAGATCAGAAAAAGTTTCACAGAACGCTTCTGTGTAGTTTTTATTTTCAGATATTCCTTTTTGCGCGATAGGCCTCAAGGCGCGGCAAGTGTCCACTTGCAGATTATAAGAAAAAAGAGTGTTTCAAAACTGCTCAATCAAAAGAAAGGTTCTACTCTGTGAGGTGAACGCACAGAATAGAAAGAAGTTTTACAGAATGCTTCTGTGTATTTTTTATGGGAAAACATTTTGTTTTTCACCACAGGCCTCAATGTTCTCCAAATGTCCACTTGCAGATTCTACAAAAAGAGGGTTTAAAAAAACAGCTCAATCAAAAGAAAGGTTAAATTCTGTTAGATGAAAGCACAGATTACAAAGAAGTTTCACAGAATGCGCCTGTGTAGTTTTTACTTGAAGATATTTCGCTTGTCTCTGTAGGCCTCAATGTTCTCCAAATGTCCACTTGCAGATTCTACCTAAAGAGTGTTTGAAAACTGCTCAATCAAAACAAAGTTTCAACTCCGTGAGATGAATGCACAGAATAGAAAGAGGTTTCACAGAATGCTTCAGTGCAGCTTTTTTGGTGAGATATTTCATTTTTCACCATAGGCCACATATTTCTCCAAATGTCCAATTGCATATTCTAGAAAAAGAGTGTTTCAAAACTGCTCAATCAAAAGAAAGATACTAGTCTGTGAGGTGAATGCACAGAATAGAAAGAAGTTTCACAGAATGCTTCTGTGTAGTTTTTATAGTGAGATAATTCGTTTTTCACCATGAGCCTCAATGTTCTCCAAATGTCCACTTGCGGATTCTACAAACAGTGTGTTTCAAAACAGATCAATCCAAAGAAATGTTCAACTCTGTTGGATGAATGCACAGATCAGAAAGAAGTTGCACAGAATGCTTCTGTGTAGTTTTTATAGTAAGATAATTCGTTTTACACCATAGGCCTCAATGCTCTCCAAATGTCCACTTACAGATTATACAAAAAGAGTGTTTCAAAACAGCTCAATCAAAAGAAGAGTTCAGCTCTGTTAGATGAATGCACAGAACAGAGAAAAGTTTCTCAGAATGTTTCTGTGTAGTATTTACTGGAAGATATTTCATTTTTCACTATTGGCCTCAATGTTCCCCAAATGTCCACTTGCAGATTCTACAAAAATGAGTGTTGCAAAACTGCTCAATCAAAAGAAAGTTTCTACTCTGTGAGGTGAATGCACAGAATAGAACAAAGTTTCACAGAATTCTTCTGTTAATATTTATGGGGATATATTTCGTTTTTCATTGTAGGCCACAATATTCTCCAACTGTCCACTTGCAGATTCCACAAAAAGAGTTTCAAAACTGCTCAATCAAAAGAAAGGTTGAACTCTGTGAGATGAATGCACAGAATCGAAAGAAGTTTCACAGAATGCTTCAGTGTAGTTTTTACTTGAAGATATTTCATTTTTCACTGTAGGTCTCAATTTTCTCCAAATGTCCACTTGCAGATTCTACATAAAGTGTATTTCAAAACTGCTCAATAAAAAGAATGGTTCAAATCTGTGAGATGTACGCACAGAATAGAAAATAGTTTCACAGAATGCGTCAATGTAGTTTTTATGGGAAGATATTCCGTTTTTCACCGTAAGCCTCAATGTTCTCCCAATATCCACTTGCAGATTCTACAAAAACTGTGTTTCAAAACAGCTCAATCACAATTAAAGTTCAACTCTGTTAGACGAATGCACGGAATAGAGAAAAGTTTCACAGAATTCTTCTGTGTAGTTTTTATGGGAAGATGTTTCCTTTTTCATCGTAAGCGTCAAACTTCTCAAATTGTCCACTTGCAGATGCTACAAAAAGAGTGCTTCCAAACAGCTCAATCAAAAGAAAGTTTCAAGTCTCTTAGAGGAAAGCATAAATCATAAAGTAGTTTCACGGAATGCTTCCGTGTAGTTTTTACTTGAAGATATTTCTTTTTTCACAAAAGACCGCAATATTCTCCAAAGGTACACTTGAGGATTCTACAAAAAGTGTGTTTCAAAACTGCTCAATCAAAAGAAATGTTCAACACTGTGAAATGAATGCACAGAATAGGGAAATGTTTCACAGAATGCTTCTGTGTAGTTTTTATAGGAACATATTTCATTTTTCACCCTAGACATCATAGCTCTCCAAACGACCCTTGCAGATTCTAGAAAAAGAGTGTTTCAAAACTCCTCAATTAAGGGAAGCTTTCTACTCCGTGAGATGAATACTCAGAATAGAAAGAAGTTACACAGAATTCTTCAGTGTAGTTTTTATAGTAAGATAATTCGTTTTTCAACATAGGCCTCAATGTTCTCCAAAGGTCCACTTACAGATTGTACAAAAGGAGTGTGTCACAGCAGATCAATCAAAATAAATGTTCAACTCCGTAGGATGAATGCACAGACCAGAAAAACGTTTCACAGAATGCTTCTGTGTAGTCGTTATTTGCAGATATTCCTGTTTCCACGATAGGCCTCAATGTGCTGCCAATGTCCACTTGTAGTTTCTACAAAAAGAGTGTTTCAAAACTGCTCAATCAAAAGAAATGTTCAACTCTGTGTGACGAATGCACAGAAGAGAAAGAAGTTTCACAGGATGACTCAGTGTAGTTTTTATGTGAAGATATTTCGTTTTTCACCAAAGGCCTCAATGTTCTACAAATGTCTGCTTGCAGATTCTACAAAAAGAGTGTGTCAAAACAGCTCTATCCAAAGAAAGGTTCAACTCCATTCGATGAATGCACAGAACAGAAAAAAGTTCCATAGAAGGTTTCTGTGTGGTTTTTACATGAAGATATTTCGTTTTTCACTGCAGGCCACAATATTCTCCAAGTGTACAGTTGCAGATTCTACGAAAAGAGTGTTTCAAAAGTGCTCAATCAAAAGAAATGTTCAACTCTGTGTGATGAAGGCACAGAATAGAACGCAGTTTCACAGAATCCTTCTCTGTAGTTTTCACGGGAAGATATTTCGTTTTAAGCCATAGGCCTCAACGTTCTCCAAATGTCCACTTGCAGATTCTACAAAAAGTGTGTTTCAAAACAGCTCCATCAAAAGAAAGGTTCAACTCTGTCAGGTGAATGTGCAGAACAGGGTAATGTTTCACAGAATGCTTCTGTGTAGTCTTTATGGGAAGATATTTCGTTTTTCACTACAGGCCTCAAATTTCTCCAAATATCCAATTGCAGATTCTACAAAAAGTGTTTTTCAAAACAGACCAGTCAAAAGAAAGGTTCAACTCTGTTGGATTAATGCACAGATCAGAAAAAGTTTCACAGAACGCTTCTGTGTAGTTTTTATTTTCAGATATTCCTTTTTGCGCGATAGGCCTCAAGGCGCGGCAAGTGTCCACTTGCAGATTATAAGAAAAAAGAGTGTTTCAAAACTGCTCAATCAAAAGAAAGGTTCTACTCTGTGAGGTGAACGCACAGAATAGAAAGAAGTTTTACAGAATGCTTCTGTGTATTTTTTATGGGAAAACATTTTGTTTTTCACCACAGGCCTCAATGTTCTCCAAATGTCCACTTGCAGATTCTACAAAAAGAGGGTTTAAAAAAACAGCTCAATCAAAAGAAAGGTTAAATTCTGTTAGATGAAAGCACAGATTACAAAGAAGTTTCACAGAATGCGCCTGTGTAGTTTTTACTTGAAGATATTTCGCTTGTCTCTGTAGGCCTCAATGTTCTCCAAATGTCCACTTGCAGATTCTACCTAAAGAGTGTTTGAAAACTGCTCAATCAAAACAAAGTTTCAACTCCGTGAGATGAATGCACAGAATAGAAAGAGGTTTCACAGAATGCTTCAGTGCAGCTTTTTTGGTGAGATATTTCATTTTTCACCATAGGCCACATATTTCTCCAAATGTCCAATTGCATATTCTAGAAAAAGAGTGTTTCAAAACTGCTCAATCAAAAGAAAGATACTAGTCTGTGAGGTGAATGCACAGAATAGAAAGAAGTTTCACAGAATGCTTCTGTGTAGTTTTTATAGTGAGATAATTCGTTTTTCACCATGAGCCTCAATGTTCTCCAAATGTCCACTTGCGGATTCTACAAACAGTGTGTTTCAAAACAGATCAATCCAAAGAAATGTTCAACTCTGTTGGATGAATGCACAGATCAGAAAGAAGTTGCACAGAATGCTTCTGTGTAGTTTTTATAGTAAGATAATTCGTTTTACACCATAGGCCTCAATGCTCTCCAAATGTCCACTTACAGATTATACAAAAAGAGTGTTTCAAAACAGCTCAATCAAAAGAAGAGTTCAGCTCTGTTAGATGAATGCACAGAACAGAGAAAAGTTTCTCAGAATGTTTCTGTGTAGTATTTACTGGAAGATATTTCATTTTTCACTATTGGCCTCAATGTTCCCCAAATGTCCACTTGCAGATTCTACAAAAATGAGTGTTGCAAAACTGCTCAATCAAAAGAAAGTTTCTACTCTGTGAGGTGAATGCACAAAATAGAACAAAGTTTCACAGAATTCTTCTGTTAATATTTATGGGGATATATTTCGTTTTTCATTGTAGGCCACAATATTCTCCAACTGTCCACTTGCAGATTCCACAAAAAGAGTTTCAAAACTGCTCAATCAAAAGAAAGGTTGAACTCTGTGAGATGAATGCACAGAATCGAAAGAAGTTTCACAGAATGCTTCAGTGTAGTTTTTACTTGAAGATATTTCATTTTTCACTGTAGGTCTCAATTTCCTCCAAATGTCCACTTGCAGATTCTACATAAAGTGTATTTCAAAACTGCTCAATAAAAAGAATGGTTCAAATCTGTGAGATGTACGCACAGAATAGAAAATAGTTTCACAGAATGCGTCAATGTAGTTTTTATGGGAAGATATTCCGTTTTTCACCGTAAGCCTCAATGTTCTCCCAATATCCACTTGCAGATTCTACGAAAACTGTGTTTCAAAACAGCTCAATCACAATTAAAGTTCAACTCTGCTAGACGAATGCACGGAATAGAGAAAAGTTTCACAGAATTCTTCTGTGTAGTTTTTATGGGAAGATGTTTCCTTTTTCATCGTAAGCGTCAAACTTCTCAAATTGTCCATTTGCAGATGCTACAAAAAGAGTGCTTCCAAACAGCTCAATCAAAAGAAAGTTTCAAGTCTCTTAGAGGAAAGCATAAATCATAAAGTAGTTTCACGGAATGCTTCCGTGTAGTTTTTACTTGAAGATATTTCTTTTTTCACAAAAGACCGCAATATTCTCCAAAGGTACACTTGGGGATTCTACAAAAAGTGTGTTTCAAAACTGCTCAATCAAAAGAAATGTTCAACACTGTGAAATGAATGCACAGAATAGGGAAATGTTTCACAGAATGCTTCTGTGTAGTTTTTATAGGAACATATTTCATTTTTCACCCTAGACCTCATAGCTCTCCAAACGACCCTTGCAGATTCTAGAAAAAGAGTGTTTCAAAACTCCTCAATTAAGGGAAGCTTTCTACTCTGTGAGATGAATATTCAGAATAGAAAGAAGTTACACAGAATTCTTCAGTGTAGTTTTTATAGTAAGATAATTCGTTTTTCAACATAGGCCTCAATGTTCTCCAAAGGTCCACTTACAGATTGTACAAAAGGAGTGTGTCACAGCAGATCAATCAAAATAAATGTTCAACTCCGTAGGATGAATGCACAGACCAGAAAAATGTTTCACAGAATGCTTCTGTGTAGTCGTTATTTGCAGATATTCCTGTTTCCACGATAGGCCTCAATGTGCTGCGAATGTCCACTTGTAGTTTCTACAAAAAGAGTATTTCAAAGCTGCTCAATCAAAAGAAATGTTCAACTCTGTGTGACGAATGCACAGAAGAGAAAGAAGTTTCACAGGATGATTCAGTGTAGTTTTTATGTGAAGATATTTCGTTTTTCACCAAAGGCCTCAATGTTCTACAAATGTCCGCTTGCAGATTCTACAAAAAGAGTGAGTCAAAACAGCTCTATCCAAAGAAAGGTTCAACTCCATTCGATGAATGCACAGAACAGAAAAAAGTTCCATAGAAGGTTTCTGTGTGGTTTTTACATGAAGATATTTCGTTTTTCACTGCAGGCCACAATATTCTCCAAGTGTCCAGTTGCAGATTCTACGAAAAGAGTGTTTCAAAAGTGCTCAATCAAAAGAAATGTTCAACTCTGTGAGATGAAGGCACAGAATAGAAAGCAGTTTCACAGAATCCTTCTCTGTAGTTTTCACGGGAAGATATTTCGTTTTAAGCCATAGGCCTCAACGTTCTCCAAATGTCCACTTGCAGATTCTACAAAAAGTGTGTTTCAAAACAGCTCCATCAAAAGAAAGGTTCAACTCTGTCAGGTGAATGTGCAGAACAGGGTAATGTTTCACAGAATGCTTCTGTGTAGTCTTTATGGGAAGATATTTCGTTTTTCACTACAGGCCTCAAATTTCTCCAAATATCCAATTGCAGATTCTACAAAAAGTGTTTTTCAAAACAGACCAGTCAAAAGAAAGGTTCAACTCTGTTGGATTAATGCACAGATCAGAAAAAGTTTCACAGAACGCTTCTGTGTAGTTTTTATTTTCAGATATTCCTTTTTGCGCGATAGGCCTCAAGGCGCGGCAAGTGTCCACTTGCAGATTATAAGAAAAAAGAGTGTTTCAAAACTGCTCAATCAAAAGAAAGGTTCTACTCTGTGAGGTGAACGCACAGAATAGAAAGAAGTTTTACAGAATGCTTCTGTGTATTTTTTATGGGAAAACATTTTGTTTTTCACCACAGGCCTCAATGTTCTCCAAATGTCCACTTGCAGATTCTACAAAAAGAGGGTTTAAAAAAACAGCTCAATCAAAAGAAAGGTTAAATTCTGTTAGATGAAAGCACAGATTACAAAGAAGTTTCACAGAATGCGCCTGTGTAGTTTTTACTTGAAGATATTTCGCTTGTCTCTGTAGGCCTCAATGTTCTCCAAGTGTCCACTTGCAGATTCTACCTAAAGAGTGTTTGAAAACTGCTCAATCAAAACAAAGTTTCAACTCCGTGAGATGAATGCACAGAATAGAAAGAGGTTTCACAGAATGCTTCAGTGCAGCTTTTTTGGTGAGATATTTCATTTTTCACCATAGGCCACATATTTCTCCAAATGTCCAATTGCATATTCTAGAAAAAGAGTGTTTCAAAACTGCTCAATCAAAAGAAAGTTACTAGTCTGTGAGGTGAATGCACAGAATAGAAAGAAGTTTCACAGAATGCTTCTGTGTAGTTTTTATAGTGAGATAATTCGTTTTTCACCATGAGCCTCAATGTTCTCCAAATGTCCACTTGCGGATTCTACAAACAGTGTGTTTCAAAACAGATCAATCCAAAGAAATGTTCAACTCTGTTGGATGAATGCACAGATCAGAAAGAAGTTGCACAGAATGCTTCTGTGTAGTTTTTATAGTAAGATAATTCGTTTTACACCATAGGCCTCAATGCTCTCCAAATGTCCACTTACAGATTATACAAAAAGAGAGTTTCAAAACTGCTCAATCAAAAGAAAGGTTGAACTCTGTGAGATGAATGCACAGAATCGAAAGAAGTTTCACAGAATGCTTCAGTGTAGTTTTTACTTGAAGATATTTCATTTTTCACTGTAGGTCTCAATTTTCTCCAAATGTCCACTTGCAGATTCTACATAACGTGTATTTCAAAACTGCTCAATAAAAAGAATGGTTCAAATCTGTGAGATGTACGCACAGAATAGAAAATAGTTTCACAGAATGCGTCAATGTAGTTTTTATGGGAAGATATTCCGTTTTTCACCGTAAGCCTCAATGTTCTCCCAATATCCACTTGCAGATTCTACAAAAACTGTGTTTCAAAACAGCTCAATCACAATTAAAGTTCAACTCTGTTAGACGAATGCACGGAATAGAGAAAAGTTTCACAGAATTCTTCTGTGTAGTTTTTATGGGAAGATGTTTCCTTTTTCATCGTAAGCGTCAAACTTCTCAAATTGTCCACTTGCAGATGCTACAAAAAGAGTGCTTCCAAACAGCTCAATCAAAAGAAAGTTTCAAGTCTCTTAGAGGAAAGCATAAATCATAAAGTAGTTTCACGGAATGCTTCCGTGTAGTTTTTACTTGAAGATATTTCTTTTTTCACAAAAGACCGCAATATTCTCCAAAGGTACACTTGGAGATTCTACAAAAAGTGTGTTTCAAAACTGCTCAATCAAAAGAAATGTTCAACACTGTGAAATGAATGCACAGAATAGGGAAATGTTTCACAGAATGCTTCTGTGTAGTTTTTATAGGAACATATTTCATTTTTCACCCTAGACCTCATAGCTCTCCAAACGACCCTTGCAGATTCTAGAAAAAGAGTGTTTCAAAACTCCTCAATTAAGGGAAGCTTTCTACCCTGTGAGATGAATATTCAGAATAGAAAGAAGTTACACAGAATTCTTCAGTGTAGTTTTTATAGTAAGATAATTCGTTTTTCAACATAGGCCTCAATGTTCTCCAAAGGTCCACTTACAGATTGTACAAAAGGAGTGTGTCACAGCAGATCAATCAAAATAAATGTTCAACTCCGTAGGATGAATGCACCGACCAGAAAAACGTTTCACAGAATGCTTCTGTGTAGTCGTTATTTGCAGATATTCCTGTTTCCACGATAGGCCTCAATGTGCTGCGAATGTCCACTTGTAGTTTCTACAAAAAGGGTGTTTCAAAACTGCTCAATCAAAAGAAATGTTCAACTCTGTGTGACGAATGCACAGAAGAGAAAGAAGTTTCACAGAATGATTCAGTGTAGTTTTTATGTGAAGATATTTCGTTTTTCACCAAAGGCCTCAATGTTCTACAAATGTCCGCTTGCAGATTCTACAAAAAGAGTGTGTCAAAACAGCTCTATCCAAAGAAAGGTTCAACTCCATTCGATGAATGCACAGAACAGAAAAAAGTTCCATAGAAGGTTTCTGTGTGGTTTTTACATGAAGATATTTCGTTTTTCACTGCAGGCCACAATATTCTCCAAGTGTCCAGTTGCAGATTCTACGAAAAGAGTGTTTCAAAAGTGCTCAATCAAAAGAAATGTTCAACTCTGTGAGATGAAGGCACAGAATAGAAAGCAGTTTCACAGAATCCTTCTCTGTAGTTTTCACGGGAAGATATTTCGTTTTTAGCCATAGGCCTCAACGTTCTCCAAATGTCCACTTGCAGATTCTACAAAAAGTGTGTTTCAAAACAGCTCCATCAAAAGAAAGGTTCAACTCTGTCAGGTGAATGTGCAGAACAGGGTAATGTTTCACAGAATGCTTCTGTGTAGTCTTTATGGGAAGATATTTCGTTTTTCACTACAGGCCTCAAATTTCTCCAAATATCCAATTGCGGATTCTACAAAAAGTGTTTTTCAAAACAGACCAGTCAAAAGAAAGGTTCAACTCTGTTGGATTAATGCACAGATCAGAAAAAGTTTCACAGAACGCTTCTGTGTAGTTTTTATTTTCAGATATTCCTTTTTGCGCGATAGGCCTCAAGGCGCGGCAAGTGTCCACTTGCAGATTATAAGAAAAAAGAGTGTTTCAAAACTGCTCAATCAAAAGAAAGGTTCTACTCTGTGAGGTGAACGCACAGAATAGAAAGAAGTTTTACAGAATGCTTCTGTGTATTTTTTATGGGAAAACATTTTGTTTTTCACCACAGGCCTCAATGTTCTCCAAATGTCCACTTTCAGATTCTACAAAAAGAGGGTTTAAAAAAACAGCTCAATCAAAAGAAAGGTTAAATTCTGTTAGATGAAAGCACAGATTACAAAGAAGTTTCACAGAATGCGCCTGTGTAGTTTTTACTTGAAGATATTTCGCTTGTCTATGTAGGCCTCAATGTTCTCCAAATGTCCACTTGCAGATTCTACCTAAAGAGTGTTTGAAAACTGCTCAATCAAAACAAAGTTTCAACTCCGTGAGATGAATGCACAGAATAGAAAGAGGTTTCACAGAATGCTTCAGTGCAGCTTTTTTGGTGAGATATTTCATTTTTCACCATAGGCCACATATTTCTCCAAATGTCCAATTGCATATTCTAGAAAAAGAGTGTTTCAAAACTGCTCAATCAAAAGAAAGTTACTAGTCTGTGAGGTGAATGCACAGAATAGAAAGAAGTTTCACAGAATGCTTCTGTGTAGTTTTTATAGTGAGATAATTCGTTTTTCACCATGAGCCTCAATGTTCTCCAAATGTCCACTTGCGGATTCTACAAACAGTGTGTTTCAAAACAGATCAATCCAAAGAAATGTTCAACTCTGTTGGATGAATGCACAGATCAGAAAGAAGTTGCACAGAATGCTTCTGTGTAGTTTTTATAGTAAGATAATTCGTTTTACACCATAGGCCTCAATGCTCTCCAAATGTCCACTTACAGATTATACAAAAAGAGTGTTTCAAAACAGCTCAATCAAAAGAAGAGTTCAGCTCTGTTAGATGAATGCACAGAACAGAGAAAAGTTTCTCAGAATGTTTCTGTGTAGTATTTACTTGAAGATATTTCATTTTTCACTATTGGCCTCAATGTTCCCCATATGTCCACTTGCAGATTCTACAAAAATGAGTGTTGCAAAACTGCTCAATCAAAAGAAAGTTTATACTCTGTGAGGTGAATGCACAGAATAGAACAAAGTTTCACAGAATTCTTCTGTTAATATTTATGGGGATATATTTCGTTTTTCATTGTAGGCCACAATATTCTCCAACTGTCCACTTGCAGATTCCACAAAAAGAGTTTCAAAACTGCTCAATCAAAAGAAAGGTTGAACTCTGTGAGATGAATGCACAGAATCGAAAGAAGTTTCACAGAATGCTTCAGTGTAGTTTTTACTTGAAGATATTTCATTTTTCACTGTAGGTCTCAATTTTCTCCAAATGTCCACTTGCAGATTCTACATAAAGTGTATTTCAAAACTGCTCAATAAAAAGAATGGTTCAAATCTGTGAGATGTACGCACAGAATAGAAAATAGTTTCACAGAATGCGTCAATGTAGTTTTTATGGGAAGATATTCCGTTTTTCACCGTAAGCCTCAATGTTCTCCCAATATCCACTTGCAGATTCTACAAAAACTGTGTTTCAAAACAGCTCAATCACAATTAAAGTTCAACTCTGTTAGACGAATGCACGGAATAGAGAAAAGTTTCACAGAATTCTTCTGTGTAGTTTTTATGGGAAGATGTTTCCTTTTTCATCGTAAGCGTCAAACTTCTCAAATTGTCCACTTGCAGATTCTACAAAAAGAGTGCTTCCAAACAGCTCAATCAAAAGAAAGTTTCAAGTCTCTTAGAGGAAAGCATAAATCATAAAGTAGTTTCACGGAATGCTTCCGTGTAGTTTTTACTTGAAGATATTTCTTTTTTCACAAAAGACCGCAATATTCTCCAAAGGTACACTTGGGGATTCTACAAAAAGTGTGTTTCAAAACTGCTCAATCAAAAGAAATGTTCAACACTGTGAAATGAATGCACAGAATAGGGAAATGTTTCACAGAATGCTTCTGTGTAGTTTTTATAGGAACATATTTCATTTTTCACCCTAGACCTCATAGCTCTCCAAACGACCCTTGCAGATTCTAGAAAAAGAGTGTTTCAAAACTCCTCAATTAAGGGAAGCTTTCTATTCTGTGAGATGAATATTCAGAATAGAAAGAAGTTACACAGAATTCTTCAGTGTAGTTTTTATAGTAAGATAATTCGTTTTTCAACATAGGCCACAATGTTCTCCAAAGGTCCACTTACAGATTGTACAAATGGAGTGTGTCACAGCAGATCAATCAAAATAAATGTTCAACTCCGTAGGATGAATGCACAGACCAGAAAAACGTTTCACAGAATGCTTCTGTGTAGTCGTTATTTGCAGATATTCCTTTTTCCACGATAGGCCTCAATGTGCTGCGAATGTCCACTTGTAGTTTCTACAAAAAGAGTGTTTCAAAACTGCTCAATCAAAAGAAATGTTCAACTCTGTGTGACGAATGCACAGAAGAGAAAGAAGTTTCACAGAATGATTCAGTGTAGTTTCTATGTGAAGATATTCCGTTTTTCACCAAAGGCCTCAATGTTCTACAAATGTCCGCTTGCAGATTCTACAAAAAGAGTGTGTCAAAACAGCTCTATCCAAAGAAAGGTTCAACTCCATTCGATGAATGCACAGAACAGAAAAAAGTTCCATAGAAGGTTTCTGTGTGGTTTTTACATGAAGATATTTCGTTTTTCACTGCAGGCCACAATATTCTCCAAGTGTCCAGTTGCAGATTCTACGAAAAGAGTGTTTCAAAAGTGCTCAATCAAAAGAAATGTTCAACTCTGTGAGATGAAGGCACAGAATAGAAAGCAGTTTCACAGAATCCTTCTCTGTAGTTTTCACGGGAAGATATTTCGTTTTTAGCCATAGGCCTCAACGTTCTCCAAATGTCCACTTGCAGATTCTACAAAAAGTGTGTTTCAAAACAGCTCCATCAAAAGAAAGGTTCAACTCTGTCAGGTGAATGTGCAGAACAGGGTAATGTTTCACAGAATGCTTCTGTGTAGTCTTTATGGGAAGATATTTCGTTTTTCACTACAGGCCTCAAATTTCTCCAAATATCCAATTGCGGATTCTACAAAAAGTGTTTTTCAAAACAGACCAGTCAAAAGAAAGGTTCAACTCTGTTGGATTAATGCACTGATCAGAAAAAGTTTCACAGAACGCTTCTGTGTAGTTTTTATTTTCATATATTCCTTTTTGCGCGATAGGCCTCAAGGCGCGGCAAGTGTCCACTTGCAGATTATAAGAAAAAAGAGTGTTTCAAAACTGCTCAATCAAAAGAAAGGTTCTACTCTGTGAGGTGAACGCACAGAATAGAAAGAAGTTTTACAGAATGCTTCTGTGTATTTTTTATGGGAAAACATTTTGTTTTTCACCACAGGCCTCAATGTTCTCCAAATGTCCACTTGCAGATTCTACAAAAAGAGGGTTTAAAAAAACAGCTCAATCAAAAGAAAGGTTAAATTCTGTTAGATGAAAGCACAGATTACAAAGAAGTTTCACAGAATGCGCCTGTGTAGTTTTTACTTGAAGGTATTTCGCTTGTCTCTGTAGGCCTCAATGTTCTCCAAATGTCCACTTGCAGATTCTACCTAAAGAGTGTTTGAAAACTGCTCAATCAAAACAAAGTTTCAACTCCGTGAGATGAATGCACAGAATAGAAAGAGGTTTCACAGAATGCTTCAGTGCAGCTTTTTTGGTGAGATATTTCATTTTTCACCATAGGCCACATATTTCTCCAAATGTCCAATTGCATATTCTAGAAAAAGAGTGTTTCAAAACTGCTCAATCAAAAGAAAGTTACTAGTCTGTGAGGTGAATGCACAGAATAGAAAGAAGTTTCACAGAATGCTTCTGTGTAGTTTTTATAGTGAGATAATTCGTTTTTCACCATGAGCCTCAATGTTCTCCAAATGTCCACTTGCGGATTCTACAAACAGTGTGTTTCAAAACAGATCAATCAAAAGAAATGTTCAACTCTGTTGGATGAATGCACAGATCAGAAAGAAGTTGCACAGAATGCTTCTGTGTAGTTTTTATAGTAAGATAATTCGTTTTACACCATAGGCCTCAATGCTCTCCAAATGTCCACTTACAGATTATACAAAAAGAGTGTTTCAAAACAGCTCAATCAAAAGAAGAGTTCAGCTCTGTTAGATGAATGCACAGAACAGAGAAAAGTTTCTCAGAATGTTTCTGTGTAGTATTTACTTGAAGATATTTCATTTTTCACTATTGGCCTCAATGTTCCCCAAATGTCCACTTGCAGATTCTACAAAAATGAGTGTTGCAAAACTGCTCAATCAAAAGAAAGTTTCTACTCTGTGAGGTGAATGCACAGAATAGAACAAAGTTTCACAGAATTCTTCTGTTAATATTTATGGGGATATATTTCGTTTTTCATTGTAGGCCACAATATTCTCCAACTGTCCACTTGCAGATTCCACAAAAAGAGTTTCAAAACTGCTCAATCAAAAGAAATGTTGAACTCTGTGAGATGAATGCACAGAATCGAAAGAAGTTTCACAGAATGCTTCAGTGTAGTTTTTACTTGAAGATATTTCATTTTTCACTGTAGGTCTCAATTTTCTCCAAATGTCCACTTGCAGATTCTACATAAAGTGTATTTCAAAATTGCTCAATAAAAAGAATGGTTCAAATCTGTGAGATGTACGCACAGAATAGAAAATAGTTTCACAGAATGCGTCAATGTAGTTTTTATGGGAAGATATTCCGTTTTTCACCGTAAGCCTCAATGTTCTCCCAATATCCACTTGCAGATTCTACAAAAACTGTGTTTCAAAACAGCTCAATCACAATTAAAGTTCAACTCTGTTAGACGAATGCACGGAATAGAGAAAAGTTTCACAGAATTCTTCTGTGTAGTTTTTATGGGAAGATGTTTCCTTTTTCATCGTAAGCGTCAAACTTCTCAAATTGTCCACTTGCAGATTCTACAAAAAGAGTGCTTCCAAACAGCTCAATCAAAAGAAAGTTTCAAGTCTCTTAGAGGAAAGCATAAATCATAAAGTAGTTTCACGGAATGCTTCCGTGTAGTTTTTACTTGAAGATATTTCTTTTTTCACAAAAGACCGCAATATTCTCCAAAGGTACACTTGGGGATTCTACAAAAAGTGTGTTTCAAAACTGCTCAATCAAAAGAAATGTTCAACACTGTGAAATGAATGCACAGAATAGGGAAATGTTTCACAGAATGCTTCTGTGTAGTTTTTATAGGAACATATTTCATTTTTCACCCTAGACCTCATAGCTCTCCAAACGATCCTTGCAGATTCTAGAAAAAGAGTGTTTCAAAACTCCTCAATTAAGGGAAGCTTTCTACTCTGTGAGATGAATATTCAGAATAGAAAGAAGTTACACAGAATTCTTCAGTGTAGTTTTTATAGTAAGATAATTCGTTTTTCAACATAGGCCACAATGTTCTCCAAAGGTCCACTTACAGATTGTACAAATGGAAGTGTGTCACAGCAGATCAATCAAAATAAATGTTCAACTCCGTAGGATGAATGCACAGACCAGAAAAACGTTTCACAGAATGCTTCTGTGTAGTCGTTATTTGCAGATATTCCTGTTTCCACGATAGGCCTCAATGTGCTGCGAATGTCCACTTGTAGTTTCTACAAAAAGAGTGTTTCAAAACTGCTCAATCAAAATAAATGTTCAACTCTGTGTGACGAATGCACAGAAGAGAAAGAAGTTTCACAGAATGATTCAGTGTAGTTTTTATGTGAAGATATTTCGTTTTTCACCAAAGGCCTCAATGTTCTACAAATGTCCGCTTGCAGATTCTACAAAAAGAGTGTGTCAAAACAGCTCTATCCAAAGAAAGGTTCAACTCCATTCGATGAATGCACAGAACAGAAAAAAGTTCCATAGAAGGTTTCTGTGTGGTTTTTACATGAAGATATTTCGTTTTTCACTGCAGGCCACAATATTCTCCAAGTGTCCAGTTGCAGATTCTACGAAAAGAGTGTTTCAAAAGTGCTCAATCAAAAGAAATGTTCAACTCTGTGAGATGAAGGCACAGAATAGAAAGAAGTTTCACAGAATCCTTCTCTGTAGTTTTCACGGGAAGATATTTCGTCTTTAGCCATAGGCCTCAACGTTCTCCAAATGTCCACTTGCAGATTCTACAAAAAGTGTGTTTCAAAACAGCTCCATCAAAAGAAAGGTTCAACTCTGTCAGGTGAATGTGCAGAACAGGGTAATGTTTCACAGAATGCTTCTGTGTAGTCTTTATGGGAAGATATTTCGTTTTTCACTACAGGCCTCAAATTTCTCCAAATATCCAATTGCAGATTCTACAAAAAGTGTTTTTCAAAACAGACCAGTCAAAAGAAAGGTTCAACTCTGTTGGATTAATGCACTGATCAGAAAAAGTTTCACATTACGCTTCTGTGTAGTTTTTATTTTCAGATATTCCTTTTTGCGCGATAGGACTCAAGGCGCGGCAAGTGTCCACTTGCAGATTATAAGAAAAAAGAGTGTTTCAAAACTGCTCAATCAAAAGAAAGGTTCTACTCTGTGAGGTGAACGCACAGAATAGAAAGAAGTTTTACAGAATGCTTCTGTGTATTTTTTATGGGAAAACATTTTGTTTTTCACCACAGGCCTCAATGTTCTCCAAATGTCCACTTGCAGATTCTACAAAAAGAGGGTTTAAAAAAACAGCTCAATCAAAAGAAAGGTTAAATTCTGTTAGATGAAAGCACAGATTACAAAGAAGTTTCACAGAATGCGCCTGTGTAGTTTTTACTTGAAGATATTTCGCTTGTCTCTGTAGGCCTCAATGTTCTCCAAATGTCCACTTGCAGATTCTACCTAAAGAGTGTTTGAAAACTGCTCAATCAAAACAAAGTTTCAACTCCGTGAGATGAATGCACAGAATAGAAAGAGGTTTCACAGAATGCTTCAGTGCAGCTTTTTTGGTGAGATATTTCATTTTTCACCATAGGCCACATATTTCTCCAAATGTCCAATTGCATATTCTAGAAAAAGAGTGTTTCAAAACTGCTCAATCAAAAGAAAGTTACTAGTCTGTGAGGTGAATGCACAGAATAGAAAGAAGTTTCACAGAATGCTTCTGTGTAGTTTTCATAGTGAGATAATTCGTTTTTCACCATGAGCCTCAATGTTCTCCAAATGTCCACTTGCGGATTCTACAAACAGTGTGTTTCAAAACAGATCAATCAAAAGAAATGTTCAACTCTGTTGGATGAATGCACAGATCAGAAAGAAGTTGCACAGAATGCTTCTGTGTAGTTTTTATAGTAAGATAATTCGTTTTACACCATAGGCCTCAATGCTCTCCAAATGTCCACTTACAGATTATACAAAAAGTGTGTTTCAAAACAGCTCAATCAAAAGAAGAGTTCAGCTCTGTTAGATGAATGCACAGAACAGAGAAAAGTTTCTCAGAATGTTTCTGTGTAGTATTTACTGGAAGATATTTCATTTTTCACTATTGGCCTCAATGTTCCCCAAATGTCCACTTGCAGATTCTACAAAAATGAGTGTTGCAAAACTGCTCAATCAAAAGAAAGTTTCTACTCTGTGAGGTGAATGCACAGAATAGAACAAAGTTTCACAGAATTCTTCTGTTAATATTTATGGGGATATATTTCGTTTTTCATTGTAGGCCACAATATTCTCCAACTGTCCACTTGCAGGTTCCACAAAAAGAGTTTCAAAACTGCTCAATCAAAAGAAAGGTTGAACTCTGTGAGATGAATGCACAGAATCGAAAGAAGTTTCACAGAATGCTTCAGTGTAGTTTTTACTTGAAGATATTTCATTTTTCACTGTAGGTCTCAATTTTCTCCAAATGTCCACTTGCAGATTCTACATAAAGTGTATTTCAAAACTGCTCAATAAAAAGAATGGTTCAAATCTGTGAGATGTACGCACAGAATAGAAAATAGTTTCACAGAATGCGTCAATGTAGTTTTTATGGGAAGATATTCCGTTTTTCACCGTAAGCCTCAATGTTCTCCCAATATCCACTTGCAGATTCTACGAAAACTGTGTTTCAAAACAGCTCAATCACAATTAAAGTTCAACTCTGTTAGACGAATGCACGGAATAGAGAAAAGTTTCACAGAATTCTTCTGTGTAGTTTTTATGGGAAGATGTTTCCTTTTTCATCGTAAGCGTCAAACTTCTCAAATTGTCCACTTGCAGATGCTACAAAAAGAGTGCTTCCAAACAGCTCAATCAAAAGAAAGTTTCAAGTCTCTTAGAGGAAAGCATAAATCATAAAGTAGTTTCACGGAATGCTTCCGTGTAGTTTTTACTTGAAGATATTTCTTTTTTCACAAAAGACCGCAATATTCTCCAAAGGTACACTTGAGGATTCTACAAAAAGTGTGTTTCAAAACTGCTCAATCAAAAGAAATGTTCAACACTGTGAAATGAATGCACAGAATAGGGAAATGTTTCACAGAATGCTTCTGTGTAGTTTTTATAGGAACATATTTCATTTTTCACCCTAGACCTCATAGCTCTCCAAACGACCCTTGCAGATTCTAGAAAAAGAGTGTTTCAAAACTCCTCAATTAAGGGAAGCTTTCTACTCTGTGAGATGAATATTCAGAATAGAAAGAAGTTACACAGAATTCTTCAGTGTAGTTTTTATAGTAAGATAATTCGTTTTTCAACATAGGCCTCAATGTTCTCCAAAGGTCCACTTACAGATTGTACAAAAGGAGTGTGTCACAGCAGATCAATCAAAATAAATGTTCAACTCCGTAGGATGAATGCACAGACCAGAAAAACGTTTCACAGAATGCTTCTGTGTAGTCGTTATTTGCAGATATTCCTGTTTCCACGATAGGCCTCAATGTGCTGCGAATGTCCACTTGTAGTTTCTACAAAAAGAGTGTTTCAAAACTGCTCAATCAAAAGAAATGTTCAACTCTGTGTGACGAATGCACAGAAGAGAAAGAAGTTTCACAGAATGATTCAGTGTAGTTTTTATGTGAAGATATTTCGTTTTTCACCAAAGGCCTCAATGTTCTACAAGTGTCCGCTTGCAGATTCTACAAAAAGAGTGTGTCAAAACAGCTCTATCCAAAGAAAGGTTCAACTCCATTCGATGAATGCACAGAACAGAAAAAAGTTCCATAGAAGGTTTCTGTGTGGTTTTTACATGAAGATATTTCGTTTTTCACTGCAGGCCACAATATTCTCCAAGTGTCCAGTTGCAGATTCTACGAAAAGAGTGTTTCAAAAGTGCTCAATCAAAAGAAATGTTCAACTCTGTGAGATGAAGGCACAGAATAGAAAGCAGTTTCACAGAATCCTTCTCTGTAGTTTTCACGGGAAGATATTTCGTTTTTAGCCATAGGCCTCAACGTTCTCCAAATGTCCACTTGCAGATTCTACAAAAAGTGTGTTTCAAAACAGCTCCATCAAAAGAAAGGTTCAACTCTGTCAGGTGAATGTGCAGAACAGGGTAATGTTTCACAGAATGCTTCTGTGTAGTCTTTATGGGAAGATATTTCGTTTTTCACTACAGGCCTCAAATTTCTCCAAATATCCAATTGCGGATTCTACAAAAAGTGTTTTTCAAAACAGACCAGTCAAAAGAAAGGTTCAACTCTGTTGGATTAATGCACTGATCAGAAAAAGTTTCACAGAACGCTTCTGTGTAGTTTTTATTTTCATATATTCCTTTTTGCGCGATAGGCCTCAAGGCGCGGCAAGTGTCCACTTGCAGATTATAAGAAAAAAGAGTGTTTCAAAACTGCTCAATCAAAAGAAAGGTTCTACTCTGTGAGGTGAACGCACAGAATAGAAAGAAGTTTTACAGAATGCTTCTGTGTATTTTTTATGGGAAAACATTTTGTTTTTCACCACAGGCCTCAATGTTCTCCAAATGTCCACTTGCAGATTCTACAAAAAGAGGGTTTAAAAAAACAGCTCAATCAAAAGAAAGGTTAAATTCTGTTAGATGAAAGCACAGATTACAAAGAAGTTTCACAGAATGCGCCTGTGTAGTTTTTACTTGAAGGTATTTCGCTTGTCTCTGTAGGCCTCAATGTTCTCCAAATGTCCACTTGCAGATTCTACCTAAAGAGTGTTTGAAAACTGCTCAATCAAAACAAAGTTTCAACTCCGTGAGATGAATGCACAGAATAGAAAGAGGTTTCACAGAATGCTTCAGTGCAGCTTTTTTGGTGAGATATTTCATTTTTCACCATAGGCCACATATTTCTCCAAATGTCCAATTGCATATTCTAGAAAAAGAGTGTTTCAAAACTGCTCAATCAAAAGAAAGTTACTAGTCTGTGAGGTGAATGCACAGAATAGAAAGAAGTTTCACAGAATGCTTCTGTGTAGTTTTTATAGTGAGATAATTCGTTTTTCACCATGAGCCTCAATGTTCTCCAAATGTCCACTTGCGGATTCTACAAACAGTGTGTTTCAAAACAGATCAATCAAAAGAAATGTTCAACTCTGTTGGATGAATGCACAGATCAGAAAGAAGTTGCACAGAATGCTTCTGTGTAGTTTTTATAGTAAGATAATTCGTTTTACACCATAGGCCTCAATGCTCTCCAAATGTCCACTTACAGATTATACAAAAAGAGTGTTTCAAAACAGCTCAATCAAAAGAAGAGTTCAGCTCTGTTAGATGAATGCACAGAACAGAGAAAAGTTTCTCAGAATGTTTCTGTGTAGTATTTACTTGAAGATATTTCATTTTTCACTATTGGCCTCAATGTTCCCCAAATGTCCACTTGCAGATTCTACAAAAATGAGTGTTGCAAAACTGCTCAATCAAAAGAAAGTTTCTACTCTGTGAGGTGAATGCACAGAATAGAACAAAGTTTCACAGAATTCTTCTGTTAATATTTATGGGGATATATTTCGTTTTTCATTGTAGGCCACAATATTCTCCAACTGTCCACTTGCAGATTCCACAAAAAGAGTTTCAAAACTGCTCAATCAAAAGAAATGTTGAACTCTGTGAGATGAATGCACAGAATCGAAAGAAGTTTCACAGAATGCTTCAGTGTAGTTTTTACTTGAAGATATTTCATTTTTCACTGTAGGTCTCAATTTTCTCCAAATGTCCACTTGCAGATTCTACATAAAGTGTATTTCAAAATTGCTCAATAAAAAGAATGGTTCAAATCTGTGAGATGTACGCACAGAATAGAAAATAGTTTCACAGAATGCGTCAATGTAGTTTTTATGGGAAGATATTCCGTTTTTCACCGTAAGCCTCAATGTTCTCCCAATATCCACTTGCAGATTCTACAAAAACTGTGTTTCAAAACAGCTCAATCACAATTAAAGTTCAACTCTGTTAGACGAATGCACGGAATAGAGAAAAGTTTCACAGAATTCTTCTGTGTAGTTTTTATGGGAAGATGTTTCCTTTTTCATCGTAAGCGTCAAACTTCTCAAATTGTCCACTTGCAGATTCTACAAAAAGAGTGCTTCCAAACAGCTCAATCAAAAGAAAGTTTCAAGTCTCTTAGAGGAAAGCATAAATCATAAAGTAGTTTCACGGAATGCTTCCGTGTAGTTTTTACTTGAAGATATTTCTTTTTTCACAAAAGACCGCAATATTCTCCAAAGGTACACTTGGGGATTCTACAAAAAGTGTGTTTCAAAACTGCTCAATCAAAAGAAATGTTCAACACTGTGAAATGAATGCACAGAATAGGGAAATGTTTCACAGAATGCTTCTGTGTAGTTTTTATAGGAACATATTTCATTTTTCACCCTAGACCTCATAGCTCTCCAAACGATCCTTGCAGATTCTAGAAAAAGAGTGTTTCAAAACTCCTCAATTAAGGGAAGCTTTCTACTCTGTGAGATGAATATTCAGAATAGAAAGAAGTTACACAGAATTCTTCAGTGTAGTTTTTATAGTAAGATAATTCGTTTTTCAACATAGGCCACAATGTTCTCCAAAAGTCCACTTACAGATTGTACAAATGGAAGTGTGTCACAGCAGATCAATCAAAATAAATGTTCAACTCCGTAGGATGAATGCACAGACCAGAAAAACGTTTCACAGAATGCTTCTGTGTAGTCGTTATTTGCAGATATTCCTGTTTCCACGATAGGCCTCAATGTGCTGCGAATGTCCACTTGTAGTTTCTACAAAAAGAGTGTTTCAAAACTGCTCAATCAAAAGAAATGTTCAACTCTGTGTGACGAATGCACAGAAGAGAAAGAAGTTTCACAGAATGATTCAGTGTAGTTTTTATGTGAAGATATTTCGTTTTTCACCAAAGGCCTCAATGTTCTACAAATGTCCGCTTGCAGATTCTACAAAAAGAGTGTGTCAAAACAGCTCTATCCAAAGAAAGGTTCAACTCCATTCGATGAATGCACAGAACAGAAAAAAGTTCCATAGAAGGTTTCTGTGTGGTTTTTACATGAAGATATTTCGTTTTTCACTGCAGGCCACAATATTCTCCAAGTGTCCAGTTGCAGATTCTACGAAAAGAGTGTTTCAAAAGTGCTCAATCAAAAGAAATGTTCAACTCTGTGAGATGAAGGCACAGAATAGAAAGAAGTTTCACAGAATCCTTCTCTGTAGTTTTCACGGGAAGATATTTCGTTTTTAGCCATAGGCCTCAACGTTCTCCAAATGTCCACTTGCAGATTCTACAAAAAGTGTGTTTCAAAACAGCTCCATCAAAAGAAAGGTTCAACTCTGTCAGGTGAATGTGCAGAACAGGGTAATGTTTCACAGAATGCTTCTGTGTAGTCTTTATGGGAAGATATTTCGTTTTTCACTACAGGCCTCAAATTTCTCCAAATATCCAATTGCAGATTCTACAAAAAGTGTTTTTCAAAACAGACCAGTCAAAAGAAAGGTTCAACTCTGTTGGATTAATGCACTGATCAGAAAAAGTTTCACATTACGCTTCTGTGTAGTTTTTATTTTCAGATATTCCTTTTTGCGCGATAGGCCTCAAGGCGCGGCAAGTGTCCACTTGCAGATTATAAGAAAAAAGAGTGTTTCAAAACTGCTCAATCAAAAGAAAGGTTCTACTCTGTGAGGTGAACGCACAGAATAGAAAGAAGTTTTACAGAATGCTTCTGTGTATTTTTTATGGGAAAACATTTTGTTTTTCACCACAGGCCTCAATGTTCTCCAAATGTCCACTTGCAGATTCTACAAAAAGAGGGTTTAAAAAAACAGCTCAATCAAAAGAAAGGTTAAATTCTGTTAGATGAAAGCACAGATTACAAAGAAGTTTCACAGAATGCGCCTGTGTAGTTTTTACTTGAAGGTATTTCGCTTGTCTCTGTAGGCCTCAATGTTCTCCAAATGTCCACTTGCAGATTCTACCTAAAGAGTGTTTGAAAACTGCTCAATCAAAACAAAGTTTCAACTCCGTGAGATGAATGCACAGAATAGAAAGAGGTTTCACAGAATGCTTCAGTGCAGCTTTTTTGGTGAGATATTTCATTTTTCACCATAGGCCACATATTTCTCCAAATGTCCAATTGCATATTCTAGAAAAAGAGTGTTTCAAAACTGCTCAATCAAAAGAAAGTTACTAGTCTGTGAGGTGAATGCACAGAATAGAAAGAAGTTTCACAGAATGCTTCTGTGTAGTTTTTATAGTGAGATAATTCGTTTTTCACCATGAGCCTCAATGTTCTCCAAATGTCCACTTGCGGATTCTACAAACAGTGTGTTTCAAAACAGATCAATCAAAAGAAATGTTCAACTCTGTTGGATGAATGCACAGATCAGAAAGAAGTTGCACAGAATGCTTCTGTGTAGTTTTTATAGTAAGATAATTCGTTTTACACCATAGGCCTCAATGCTCTCCAAATGTCCACTTACAGATTATACAAAAAGAGTGTTTCAAAACAGCTCAATCAAAAGAAGAGTTCAGCTCTGTTAGATGAATGCACAGAACAGAGAAAAGTTTCTCAGAATGTTTCTGTGTAGTATTTACTTGAAGATATTTCATTTTTCACTATTGGCCTCAATGTTCCCCAAATGTCCACTTGCAGATTCTACAAAAATGAGTGTTGCAAAACTGCTCAATCAAAAGAAAGTTTCTACTCTGTGAGGTGAATGCACAGAATAGAACAAAGTTTCACAGAATTCTTCTGTTAATATTTATGGGGATATATTTCGTTTTTCATTGTAGGCCACAATATTCTCCAACTGTCCACTTGCAGATTCCACAAAAAGAGTTTCAAAACTGCTCAATCAAAAGAAATGTTGAACTCTGTGAGATGAATGCACAGAATCGAAAGAAGTTTCACAGAATGCTTCAGTGTAGTTTTTACTTGAAGATATTTCATTTTTCACTGTAGGTCTCAATTTTCTCCAAATGTCCACTTGCAGATTCTACATAAAGTGTATTTCAAAATTGCTCAATAAAAAGAATGGTTCAAATCTGTGAGATGTACGCACAGAATAGAAAATAGTTTCACAGAATGCGTCAATGTAGTTTTTATGGGAAGATATTCCGTTTTTCACCGTAAGCCTCAATGTTCTCCCAATATCCACTTGCAGATTCTACAAAAACTGTGTTTCAAAACAGCTCAATCACAATTAAAGTTCAACTCTGTTAGACGAATGCACGGAATAGAGAAAAGTTTCACAGAATTCTTCTGTGTAGTTTTTATGGGAAGATGTTTCCTTTTTCATCGTAAGCGTCAAACTTCTCAAATTGTCCACTTGCAGATTCTACAAAAAGAGTGCTTCCAAACAGCTCAATCAAAAGAAAGTTTCAAGTCTCTTAGAGGAAAGCATAAATCATAAAGTAGTTTCACGGAATGCTTCCGTGTAGTTTTTACTTGAAGATATTTCTTTTTTCACAAAAGACCGCAATATTCTCCAAAGGTACACTTGGGGATTCTACAAAAAGTGTGTTTCAAAACTGCTCAATCAAAAGAAATGTTCAACACTGTGAAATGAATGCACAGAATAGGGAAATGTTTCACAGAATGCTTCTGTGTAGTTTTTATAGGAACATATTTCATTTTTCACCCTAGACCTCATAGCTCTCCAAACGATCCTTGCAGATTCTAGAAAAAGAGTGTTTCAAAACTCCTCAATTAAGGGAAGCTTTCTACTCTGTGAGATGAATATTCAGAATAGAAAGAAGTTACACAGAATTCTTCAGTGTAGTTTTTATAGTAAGATAATTCGTTTTTCAACATAGGCCACAATGTTCTCCAAAAGTCCACTTACAGATTGTACAAATGGAAGTGTGTCACAGCAGATCAATCAAAATAAATGTTCAACTCCGTAGGATGAATGCACAGACCAGAAAAACGTTTCACAGAATGCTTCTGTGTAGTCGTTATTTGCAGATATTCCTGTTTCCACGATAGGCCTCAATGTGCTGCGAATGTCCACTTGTAGTTTCTACAAAAAGAGTGTTTCAAAACTGCTCAATCAAAAGAAATGTTCAACTCTGTGTGACGAATGCACAGAAGAGAAAGAAGTTTCACAGAATGATTCAGTGTAGTTTTTATGTGAAGATATTTCGTTTTTCACCAAAGGCCTCAATGTTCTACAAATGTCCGCTTGCAGATTCTACAAAAAGAGTGTGTCAAAACAGCTCTATCCAAAGAAAGGTTCAACTCCATTCGATGAATGCACAGAACAGAAAAAAGTTCCATAGAAGGTTTCTGTGTGGTTTTTACATGAAGATATTTCGTTTTTCACTGCAGGCCACAATATTCTCCAAGTGTCCAGTTGCAGATTCTACGAAAAGAGTGTTTCAAAAGTGCTCAATCAAAAGAAATGTTCAACTCTGTGAGATGAAGGCACAGAATAGAAAGAAGTTTCACAGAATCCTTCTCTGTAGTTTTCACGGGAAGATATTTCGTTTTTAGCCATAGGCCTCAACGTTCTCCAAATGTCCACTTGCAGATTCTACAAAAAGTGTGTTTCAAAACAGCTCCATCAAAAGAAAGGTTCAACTCTGTCAGGTGAATGTGCAGAACAGGGTAATGTTTCACAGAATGCTTCTGTGTAGTCTTTATGGGAAGATATTTCGTTTTTCACTACAGGCCTCAAATTTCTCCAAATATCCAATTGCAGATTCTACAAAAAGTGTTTTTCAAAACAGACCAGTCAAAAGAAAGGTTCAACTCTGTTGGATTAATGCACTGATCAGAAAAAGTTTCACATTACGCTTCTGTGTAGTTTTTATTTTCAGATATTCCTTTTTGCGCGATAGGACTCAAGGCGCGGCAAGTGTCCACTTGCAGATTATAAGAAAAAAGAGTGTTTCAAAACTGCTCAATCAAAAGAAAGGTTCTACTCTGTGAGGTGAACGCACAGAATAGAAAGAAGTTTTACAGAATGCTTCTGTGTATTTTTTATGGGAAAACATTTTGTTTTTCACCACAGGCCTCAATGTTCTCCAAATGTCCACTTGCAGATTCTACAAAAAGAGGGTTTAAAAAAACAGCTCAATCAAAAGAAAGGTTAAATTCTGTTAGATGAAAGCACAGATTACAAAGAAGTTTCACAGAATGCGCCTGTGTAGTTTTTACTTGAAGATATTTCGCTTGTCTCTGTAGGCCTCAATGTTCTCCAAATGTCCACTTGCAGATTCTACCTAAAGAGTGTTTGAAAACTGCTCAATCAAAACAAAGTTTCAACTCCGTGAGATGAATGCACAGAATAGAAAGAGGTTTCACAGAATGCTTCAGTGCAGCTTTTTTGGTGAGATATTTCATTTTTCACCATAGGCCACATATTTCTCCAAATGTCCAATTGCATATTCTAGAAAAAGAGTGTTTCAAAACTGCTCAATCAAAAGAAAGTTACTAGTCTGTGAGGTGAATGCACAGAATAGAAAGAAGTTTCACAGAATGCTTCTGTGTAGTTTTCATAGTGAGATAATTCGTTTTTCACCATGAGCCTCAATGTTCTCCAAATGTCCACTTGCGGATTCTACAAACAGTGTGTTTCAAAACAGATCAATCAAAAGAAATGTTCAACTCTGTTGGATGAATGCACAGATCAGAAAGAAGTTGCACAGAATGCTTCTGTGTAGTTTTTATAGTAAGATAATTCGTTTTACACCATAGGCCTCAATGTTCTCCAAATGTCCACTTGCAGATTCTACAAAAAGAGGGTTTAAAAAAACAGCTCAATCAAAAGAAAGGTTAAATTCTGTTAGATGAAAGCACAGATTACAAAGAAGTTTCACAGAATGCGCCTGTGTAGTTTTTACTTGAAGGTATTTCGCTTGTCTCTGTAGGCCTCAATGTTCTCCAAATGTCCACTTGCAGATTCTACCTAAAGAGTGTTTGAAAACTGCTCAATCAAAACAAAGTTTCAACTCCGTGAGATGAATGCACAGAATAGAAAGAGGTTTCACAGAATGCTTCAGTGCAGCTTTTTTGGTGAGATATTTCATTTTTCACCATAGGCCACATATTTCTCCAAATGTCCAATTGCATATTCTAGAAAAAGAGTGTTTCAAAACTGCTCAATCAAAAGAAAGTTACTAGTCTGTGAGGTGAATGCACAGAATAGAAAGAAGTTTCACAGAATGCTTCTGTGTAGTTTTTATAGTGAGATAATTCGTTTTTCACCATGAGCCTCAATGTTCTCCAAATGTCCACTTGCGGATTCTACAAACAGTGTGTTTCAAAACAGATCAATCAAAAGAAATGTTCAACTCTGTTGGATGAATGCACAGATCAGAAAGAAGTTGCACAGAATGCTTCTGTGTAGTTTTTATAGTAAGATAATTCGTTTTACACCATAGGCCTCAATGCTCTCCAAATGTCCACTTACAGATTATACAAAAAGAGTGTTTCAAAACAGCTCAATCAAAAGAAGAGTTCAGCTCTGTTAGATGAATGCACAGAACAGAGAAAAGTTTCTCAGAATGTTTCTGTGTAGTATTTACTTGAAGATATTTCATTTTTCACTATTGGCCTCAATGTTCCCCAAATGTCCACTTGCAGATTCTACAAAAATGAGTGTTGCAAAACTGCTCAATCAAAAGAAAGTTTCTACTCTGTGAGGTGAATGCACAGAATAGAACAAAGTTTCACAGAATTCTTCTGTTAATATTTATGGGGATATATTTCGTTTTTCATTGTAGGCCACAATATTCTCCAACTGTCCACTTGCAGATTCCACAAAAAGAGTTTCAAAACTGCTCAATCAAAAGAAATGTTGAACTCTGTGAGATGAATGCACAGAATCGAAAGAAGTTTCACAGAATGCTTCAGTGTAGTTTTTACTTGAAGATATTTCATTTTTCACTGTAGGTCTCAATTTTCTCCAAATGTCCACTTGCAGATTCTACATAAAGTGTATTTCAAAATTGCTCAATAAAAAGAATGGTTCAAATCTGTGAGATGTACGCACAGAATAGAAAATAGTTTCACAGAATGCGTCAATGTAGTTTTTATGGGAAGATATTCCGTTTTTCACCGTAAGCCTCAATGTTCTCCCAATATCCACTTGCAGATTCTACAAAAACTGTGTTTCAAAACAGCTCAATCACAATTAAAGTTCAACTCTGTTAGACGAATGCACGGAATAGAGAAAAGTTTCACAGAATTCTTCTGTGTAGTTTTTATGGGAAGATGTTTCCTTTTTCATCGTAAGCGTCAAACTTCTCAAATTGTCCACTTGCAGATTCTACAAAAAGAGTGCTTCCAAACAGCTCAATCAAAAGAAAGTTTCAAGTCTCTTAGAGGAAAGCATAAATCATAAAGTAGTTTCACGGAATGCTTCCGTGTAGTTTTTACTTGAAGATATTTCTTTTTTCACAAAAGACCGCAATATTCTCCAAAGGTACACTTGGGGATTCTACAAAAAGTGTGTTTCAAAACTGCTCAATCAAAAGAAATGTTCAACACTGTGAAATGAATGCACAGAATAGGGAAATGTTTCACAGAATGCTTCTGTGTAGTTTTTATAGGAACATATTTCATTTTTCACCCTAGACCTCATAGCTCTCCAAACGATCCTTGCAGATTCTAGAAAAAGAGTGTTTCAAAACTCCTCAATTAAGGGAAGCTTTCTACTCTGTGAGATGAATATTCAGAATAGAAAGAAGTTACACAGAATTCTTCAGTGTAGTTTTTATAGTAAGATAATTCGTTTTTCAACATAGGCCACAATGTTCTCCAAAAGTCCACTTACAGATTGTACAAATGGAAGTGTGTCACAGCAGATCAATCAAAATAAATGTTCAACTCCGTAGGATGAATGCACAGACCAGAAAAACGTTTCACAGAATGCTTCTGTGTAGTCGTTATTTGCAGATATTCCTGTTTCCACGATAGGCCTCAATGTGCTGCGAATGTCCACTTGTAGTTTCTACAAAAAGAGTGTTTCAAAACTGCTCAATCAAAAGAAATGTTCAACTCTGTGTGACGAATGCACAGAAGAGAAAGAAGTTTCACAGAATGATTCAGTGTAGTTTTTATGTGAAGATATTTCGTTTTTCACCAAAGGCCTCAATGTTCTACAAATGTCCGCTTGCAGATTCTACAAAAAGAGTGTGTCAAAACAGCTCTATCCAAAGAAAGGTTCAACTCCATTCGATGAATGCACAGAACAGAAAAAAGTTCCATAGAAGGTTTCTGTGTGGTTTTTACATGAAGATATTTCGTTTTTCACTGCAGGCCACAATATTCTCCAAGTGTCCAGTTGCAGATTCTACGAAAAGAGTGTTTCAAAAGTGCTCAATCAAAAGAAATGTTCAACTCTGTGAGATGAAGGCACAGAATAGAAAGAAGTTTCACAGAATCCTTCTCTGTAGTTTTCACGGGAAGATATTTCGTTTTTAGCCATAGGCCTCAACGTTCTCCAAATGTCCACTTGCAGATTCTACAAAAAGTGTGTTTCAAAACAGCTCCATCAAAAGAAAGGTTCAACTCTGTCAGGTGAATGTGCAGAACAGGGTAATGTTTCACAGAATGCTTCTGTGTAGTCTTTATGGGAAGATATTTCGTTTTTCACTACAGGCCTCAAATTTCTCCAAATATCCAATTGCAGATTCTACAAAAAGTGTTTTTCAAAACAGACCAGTCAAAAGAAAGGTTCAACTCTGTTGGATTAATGCACTGATCAGAAAAAGTTTCACATTACGCTTCTGTGTAGTTTTTATTTTCAGATATTCCTTTTTGCGCGATAGGCCTCAAGGCGCGGCAAGTGTCCACTTGCAGATTATAAGAAAAAAGAGTGTTTCAAAACTGCTCAATCAAAAGAAAGGTTCTACTCTGTGAGGTGAACGCACAGAATAGAAAGAAGTTTTACAGAATGCTTCTGTGTATTTTTTATGGGAAAACATTTTGTTTTTCACCACAGGCCTCAATGTTCTCCAAATGTCCACTTGCAGATTCTACAAAAAGAGGGTTTAAAAAAACAGCTCAATCAAAAGAAAGGTTAAATTCTGTTAGATGAAAGCACAGATTACAAAGAAGTTTCACAGAATGCGCCTGTGTAGTTTTTACTTGAAGGTATTTCGCTTGTCTCTGTAGGCCTCAATGTTCTCCAAATGTCCACTTGCAGATTCTACCTAAAGAGTGTTTGAAAACTGCTCAATCAAAACAAAGTTTCAACTCCGTGAGATGAATGCACAGAATAGAAAGAGGTTTCACAGAATGCTTCAGTGCAGCTTTTTTGGTGAGATATTTCATTTTTCACCATAGGCCACATATTTCTCCAAATGTCCAATTGCATATTCTAGAAAAAGAGTGTTTCAAAACTGCTCAATCAAAAGAAAGTTACTAGTCTGTGAGGTGAATGCACAGAATAGAAAGAAGTTTCACAGAATGCTTCTGTGTAGTTTTTATAGTGAGATAATTCGTTTTTCACCATGAGCCTCAATGTTCTCCAAATGTCCACTTGCGGATTCTACAAACAGTGTGTTTCAAAACAGATCAATCAAAAGAAATGTTCAACTCTGTTGGATGAATGCACAGATCAGAAAGAAGTTGCACAGAATGCTTCTGTGTAGTTTTTATAGTAAGATAATTCGTTTTACACCATAGGCCTCAATGCTCTCCAAATGTCCACTTACAGATTATACAAAAAGAGTGTTTCAAAACAGCTCAATCAAAAGAAGAGTTCAGCTCTGTTAGATGAATGCACAGAACAGAGAAAAGTTTCTCAGAATGTTTCTGTGTAGTATTTACTTGAAGATATTTCATTTTTCACTATTGGCCTCAATGTTCCCCAAATGTCCACTTGCAGATTCTACAAAAATGAGTGTTGCAAAACTGCTCAATCAAAAGAAAGTTTCTACTCTGTGAGGTGAATGCACAGAATAGAACAAAGTTTCACAGAATTCTTCTGTTAATATTTATGGGGATATATTTCGTTTTTCATTGTAGGCCACAATATTCTCCAACTGTCCACTTGCAGATTCCACAAAAAGAGTTTCAAAACTGCTCAATCAAAAGAAATGTTGAACTCTGTGAGATGAATGCACAGAATCGAAAGAAGTTTCACAGAATGCTTCAGTGTAGTTTTTACTTGAAGATATTTCATTTTTCACTGTAGGTCTCAATTTTCTCCAAATGTCCACTTGCAGATTCTACATAAAGTGTATTTCAAAATTGCTCAATAAAAAGAATGGTTCAAATCTGTGAGATGTACGCACAGAATAGAAAATAGTTTCACAGAATGCGTCAATGTAGTTTTTATGGGAAGATATTCCGTTTTTCACCGTAAGCCTCAATGTTCTCCCAATATCCACTTGCAGATTCTACAAAAACTGTGTTTCAAAACAGCTCAATCACAATTAAAGTTCAACTCTGTTAGACGAATGCACGGAATAGAGAAAAGTTTCACAGAATTCTTCTGTGTAGTTTTTATGGGAAGATGTTTCCTTTTTCATCGTAAGCGTCAAACTTCTCAAATTGTCCACTTGCAGATTCTACAAAAAGAGTGCTTCCAAACAGCTCAATCAAAAGAAAGTTTCAAGTCTCTTAGAGGAAAGCATAAATCATAAAGTAGTTTCACGGAATGCTTCCGTGTAGTTTTTACTTGAAGATATTTCTTTTTTCACAAAAGACCGCAATATTCTCCAAAGGTACACTTGGGGATTCTACAAAAAGTGTGTTTCAAAACTGCTCAATCAAAAGAAATGTTCAACACTGTGAAATGAATGCACAGAATAGGGAAATGTTTCACAGAATGCTTCTGTGTAGTTTTTATAGGAACATATTTCATTTTTCACCCTAGACCTCATAGCTCTCCAAACGATCCTTGCAGATTCTAGAAAAAGAGTGTTTCAAAACTCCTCAATTAAGGGAAGCTTTCTACTCTGTGAGATGAATATTCAGAATAGAAAGAAGTTACACAGAATTCTTCAGTGTAGTTTTTATAGTAAGATAATTCGTTTTTCAACCTAGGCCACAATGTTCTCCAAAAGTCCACTTACAGATTGTACAAATGGAAGTGTGTCACAGCAGATCAATCAAAATAAATGTTCAACTCCGTAGGATGAATGCACAGACCAGAAAAACGTTTCACAGAATGCTTCTGTGTAGTCGTTATTTGCAGATATTCCTGTTTCCACGATAGGCCTCAATGTGCTGCGAATGTCCACTTGTAGTTTCTACAAAAAGAGTGTTTCAAAACTGCTCAATCAAAAGAAATGTTCAACTCTGTGTGACGAATGCACAGAAGAGAAAGAAGTTTCACAGAATGATTCAGTGTAGTTTTTATGTGAAGATATTTCGTTTTTCACCAAAGGCCTCAATGTTCTACAAATGTCCGCTTGCAGATTCTACAAAAAGAGTGTGTCAAAACAGCTCTATCCAAAGAAAGGTTCAACTCCATTCGATGAATGCACAGAACAGAAAAAAGTTCCATAGAAGGTTTCTGTGTGGTTTTTACATGAAGATATTTCGTTTTTCACTGCAGGCCACAATATTCTCCAAGTGTCCAGTTGCAGATTCTACGAAAAGAGTGTTTCAAAAGTGCTCAATCAAAAGAAATGTTCAACTCTGTGAGATGAAGGCACAGAATAGAAAGAAGTTTCACAGAATCCTTCTCTGTAGTTTTCACGGGAAGATATTTCGTTTTTAGCCATAGGCCTCAACGTTCTCCAAATGTCCACTTGCAGATTCTACAAAAAGTGTGTTTCAAAACAGCTCCATCAAAAGAAAGGTTCAACTCTGTCAGGTGAATGTGCAGAACAGGGTAATGTTTCACAGAATGCTTCTGTGTAGTCTTTATGGGAAGATATTTCGTTTTTCACTACAGGCCTCAAATTTCTCCAAATATCCAATTGCAGATTCTACAAAAAGTGTTTTTCAAAACAGACCAGTCAAAAGAAAGGTTCAACTCTGTTGGATTAATGCACTGATCAGAAAAAGTTTCACATTACGCTTCTGTGTAGTTTTTATTTTCAGATATTCCTTTTTGCGCGATAGGACTCAAGGCGCGGCAAGTGTCCACTTGCAGATTATAAGAAAAAAGAGTGTTTCAAAACTGCTCAATCAAAAGAAAGGTTCTACTCTGTGAGGTGAACGCACAGAATAGAAAGAAGTTTTACAGAATGCTTCTGTGTATTTTTTATGGGAAAACATTTTGTTTTTCACCACAGGCCTCAATGTTCTCCAAATGTCCACTTGCAGATTCTACAAAAAGAGGGTTTAAAAAAACAGCTCAATCAAAAGAAAGGTTAAATTCTGTTAGATGAAAGCACAGATTACAAAGAAGTTTCACAGAATGCGCCTGTGTAGTTTTTACTTGAAGATATTTCGCTTGTCTCTGTAGGCCTCAATGTTCTCCAAATGTCCACTTGCAGATTCTACCTAAAGAGTGTTTGAAAACTGCTCAATCAAAACAAAGTTTCAACTCCGTGAGATGAATGCACAGAATAGAAAGAGGTTT
The DNA here is from genome assembly GCF_028878055.3 of Symphalangus syndactylus. Lineage (NCBI taxonomy): Eukaryota > Metazoa > Chordata > Mammalia > Primates > Hylobatidae > Symphalangus > Symphalangus syndactylus. Next base: position 52,317,254 of record NC_072440.2, read on the forward strand.
CACAGAATGCTTCAGTGCAGCTTTTTTGGTGAGATATTTCATTTTTCACCATAGGCCACATATTTCTCCAAATGTCCAATTGCATATTCTAGAAAAAGAGTGTTTCAAAACTGCTCAATCAAAAGAAAGTTACTAGTCTGTGAGGTGAATGCACAGAATAGAAAGAAGTTTCACAGAATGCTTCTGTGTAGTTTTCATAGTGAGATAATTCGTTTTTCACCATGAGCCTCAATGTTCTCCAAATGTCCACTTGCGGATTCTACAAACAGTGTGTTTCAAAACAGATCAATCAAAAGAAATGTTCAACTCTGTTGGATGAATGCACAGATCAGAAAGAAGTTGCACAGAATGCTTCTGTGTAGTTTTTATAGTAAGATAATTCGTTTTACACCATAGGCCTCAATGCTCTCCAAATGTCCACTTACAGATTATACAAAAAGTGTGTTTCAAAACAGCTCAATCAAAAGAAGAGTTCAGCTCTGTTAGATGAATGCACAGAACAGAGAAAAGTTTCTCAGAATGTTTCTGTGTAGTATTTACTGGAAGATATTTCATTTTTCACTATTGGCCTCAATGTTCCCCAAATGTCCACTTGCAGATTCTACAAAAATGAGTGTTGCAAAACTGCTCAATCAAAAGAAAGTTTCTACTCTGTGAGGTGAATGCACAGAATAGAACAAAGTTTCACAGAATTCTTCTGTTAATATTTATGGGGATATATTTCGTTTTTCATTGTAGGCCACAATATTCTCCAACTGTCCACTTGCAGGTTCCACAAAAAGAGTTTCAAAACTGCTCAATCAAAAGAAAGGTTGAACTCTGTGAGATGAATGCACAGAATCGAAAGAAGTTTCACAGAATGCTTCAGTGTAGTTTTTACTTGAAGATATTTCATTTTTCACTGTAGGTCTCAATTTTCTCCAAATGTCCACTTGCAGATTCTACATAAAGTGTATTTCAAAACTGCTCAATAAAAAGAATGGTTCAAATCTGTGAGATGTACGCACAGAATAGAAAATAGTTTCACAGAATGCGTCAATGTAGTTTTTATGGGAAGATATTCCGTTTTTCACCGTAAGCCTCAATGTTCTCCCAATATCCACTTGCAGATTCTACGAAAACTGTGTTTCAAAACAGCTCAATCACAATTAAAGTTCAACTCTGTTAGACGAATGCACGGAATAGAGAAAAGTTTCACAGAATTCTTCTGTGTAGTTTTTATGGGAAGATGTTTCCTTTTTCATCGTAAGCGTCAAACTTCTCAAATTGTCCACTTGCAGATGCTACAAAAAGAGTGCTTCCAAACAGCTCAATCAAAAGAAAGTTTCAAGTCTCTTAGAGGAAAGCATAAATCATAAAGTAGTTTCACGGAATGCTTCCGTGTAGTTTTTACTTGAAGATATTTCTTTTTTCACAAAAGACCGCAATATTCTCCAAAGGTACACTTGAGGATTCTACAAAAAGTGTGTTTCAAAACTGCTCAATCAAAAGAAATGTTCAACACTGTGAAATGAATGCACAGAATAGGGAAATGTTTCACAGAATGCTTCTGTGTAGTTTTTATAGGAACATATTTCATTTTTCACCCTAGACCTCATAGCTCTCCAAACGACCCTTGCAGATTCTAGAAAAAGAGTGTTTCAAAACTCCTCAATTAAGGGAAGCTTTCTACTCTGTGAGATGAATATTCAGAATAGAAAGAAGTTACACAGAATTCTTCAGTGTAGTTTTTATAGTAAGATAATTCGTTTTTCAACATAGGCCTCAATGTTCTCCAAAGGTCCACTTACAGATTGTACAAAAGGAGTGTGTCACAGCAGATCAATCAAAATAAATGTTCAACTCCGTAGGATGAATGCACAGACCAGAGAAACGTTTCACAGAATGCTTCTGTGTAGTCGTTATTTGCAGATATTCCTGTTTCCACGATAGGCCTCAATGTGCTGCGAATGTCCACTTGTAGTTTCTACAAAAAGAGTGTTTCAAAACTGCTCAATCAAAAGAAATGTTCAACTCTGTGTGACGAATGCACAGAAGAGAAAGAAGTTTCACAGAATGATTCAGTGTAGTTTTTATGTGAAGATATTTCGTTTTTCACCAAAGGCCTCAATGTTCTACAAGTGTCCGCTTGCAGATTCTACAAAAAGAGTGTGTCAAAACAGCTCTATCCAAACAAAGGTTCAACTCCATTCGATGAATGCACAGAACAGAAAAAAGTTCCATAGAAGGTTTCTGTGTGGTTTTTACATGAAGATATTTCGTTTTTCACTGCAGGCCACAATATTCTCCAAGTGTCTAGTTGCAGATTCTACGAAAAGAGTGTTTCAAAAGTGCTCAATCAAAAGAAATGTTCAACTCTGTGAGATGAAGGCACAGAATAGAAAGCAGTTTCACAGAATCCTTCTCTGTAGTTTTCACGGGAAGATATTTCGTTTTTAGCCATAGGCCTCAACGTTCTCCAAATGTCCACTTGCAGATTCTACAAAAAGTGTGTTTCAAAACAGCTCCATCAAAAGAAAGGTTCAACTCTGTCAGGTGAATGTGCAGAACAGGGTAATGTTTCACAGAATGCTTCTGTGTAGTCTTTATGGGAAGATATTTCGTTTTTCACTACAGGCCTCAAATTTCTCCAAATATCCAATTGCAGATTCTACAAAAAGTGTTTTTCAAAACAGACCAGTCAAAAGAAAGGTTCAACTCTGTTGGATTAATGCACAGATCAGAAAAAGTTTCACAGAACGCTTCTGTGTAGTTTTTATTTTCAGATATTCCTTTTTGCGCGATAGGCCTCAAGGCGCGGCAAGTGTCCACTTGCAGATTATAAGAAAAAAGAGTGTTTCAAAACTGCTCAATCAAAAGAAAGGTTCTACTCTGTGAGGTGAATGCACAGAATAGAAAGAAGTTTTACAGAATGCTTCTGTGTATTTTTTATGGGAAAACATTTTGTTTTTCACCACAGGCCTCAATGTTCTCCAAATGTCCACTTGCAGATTCTACAAAAAGAGGGTTTAAAAAAACAGCTCAATCAAAAGAAAGGTTAAATTCTGTTAGATGAAAGCACAGATTACAAAGAAGTTTCACAGAATGCGCCTGTGTAGTTTTTACTTGAAGATATTTCGCTTGTCTCTGTAGGCCTCAATGTTCTCCAAATGTCCACTTGCAGATTCTACCTAAAGAGTGTTTGAAAACTGCTCAATCAAAACAAAGTTTCAACTCCGTGAGATGAATGCACAGAATAGAAAGAGGTTTCACAGAATGCTTCAGTGCAGCTTTTTTGGTGAGATATTTCATTTTTCACCATAGGCCACATATTTCTCCAAATGTCCAATTGCATATTCTAGAAAAAGAGTGTTTCAAAACTGCTCAATCAAAAGGAAGTTACTAGTCTGTGAGGTGAATGCACAGAATAGAAGGAAGTTTCACAGAATGCTTCTGTGTAGTTTTCATAGTGAGATAATTCGTTTTTCACCATGAGCCTCAATGTTCTCCAACTGTCCACTTGCGGATTCTACAAACAGTGTGTTTCAAAACAGATCAATCAAAAGAAATGTTCAACTCTGTTGGATGAATGCACAGATCAGAAAGAAGTTGCACAGAATGCTTCTGTGTAGTTTTTATAGTAAGATAATTCGTTTTACACCATAGGCCTCAATGCTCTCCAAATGTCCACTTACAGATTACACAAAAAGAGTGTTTCAAAACAGCTCAATCAAAAGAAGAGTTCAGCTCTGTTAGATGAATGCACAGAACAGAGAAAAGTTTCTCAGAATGTTTCTGTGTAGTATTTACTGGAAGATATTTCATTTTTCACTATTGGCCTCAATGTTCCCCAAATGTCCACTTGCAGATTCTACAAAAATGAGTGTTGCAAAACTGCTCAATCAAAGGAAAGTTTCTACTCTGTGAGGTGAATGCACAGAATAGAACAAAGTTTCACAGAATTCTTCTGTTAATATTTATGGGGATATATTTCGTTTTTCATTGTAGGCCACAATATTCTCCAACTGTCCACTTGCAGGTTCCACAAAAAGAGTTTCAAAACTGCTCAATCAAAAGAAAGGTTGAACTCTGTGAGATGAATGCACAGAATCGAAAGAAGTTTCACAGAATGCTTCAGTGTAGTTTTTACTTGAAGATATTTCATTTTTCACTGTAGGTCTCAATTTTCTGCAAATGCCCACTTGCAGATTCTACATAAAGTGTATTTCAAAACTGCTCAATAAAAAGAATGGTTCAAATCTGTGAGATGTACGCACAGAATAGAAAATAGTTTCACAGAATGCGTCAATGTAGTTTTTATGGGAAGATATTCCGTTTTTCACCGTAAGCCTCAATGTTCTCCCAATATCCACTTGCAGATTCTACGAAAACTGTGTTTCAAAACAGCTCAATCACAATTAATGTTCAACTCTGTTAGACGAATGCACGGAATAGAGAAAAGTTTCACAGAATTCTTCTGTGTAGTTTTTATGGGAAGATGTTTCCTTTTCCATCGTAAGCGTCAAACTTCTCAAATTGTCCACTTGCAGATGCTACAAAAAGAGTGCTTCCAAACAGCTCAATCAAAAGAAAGTTTCAAGTCTCTTAGAGGAAAGCATAAATCATAAAGTAGTTTCACGGAATGCTTCCGTGTAGTTTTTACTTGAAGATATTTCTTTTTTCACAAAAGACCGCAATATTCTCCAAAGGTACACTTGAGGATTCTACAAAAAGTGTGTTTCAAAACTGCTCAATCAAAAGAAATGTTCAACACTGTGAAATGAATGCACAGAATAGGGAAATGTTTCACAGAATGCTTCTGTGTAGTTTTTATAGGAACATATTTCATTTTTCACCCTAGACCTCATAGCTCTCCAAACGACCCTTGCAGATTCTAGAAAAAGAGTGTTTCAAAACTTCTCAATTAAGGGAAGCTTTCTACCCTGTGAGATGAATATTCAGAATAGAAAGAAGTTACACAGAATTCTTCAGTGTAGTTTTTATAGTAAGATAATTCGTTTTTCAACATAGGCCTCAATGTTCTCCAAAGGTCCACATACAGATTGTACAAAAGGAGTGTGTCACAGCAGATCAATCAAAATAAATGTTCAACTCCGTAGGATGAATGCACAGACCAGAAAAACGTTTCACAGAATGCTTCTGTGTAGTCGTTATTTGCAGATATTCCTGTTTCCACGATAGGCCTCAATGTGCTGCGAATGTCCACTTGTAGTTTCTACAAAAAGAGTGTTTCAAAACTGCTCAATCAAAAGAAATGTTCAACTCTGTGTGACGAATGCACAGAAGAGAAAGAAGTTTCACAGAATGATTCAGTGTAGTTTTTATGTGAAGATATTTCGTTTTTCACCAAAGGCCTCAATGTTCTACAAGTGTCCGCTTGCAGATTCTACAAAAAGAGTGTGTCAAAACAGCTCTATCCAAAGAAAGGTTCAACTCCATTCGATGAATGCACAGAACAGAAAAAAGTTCCATAGAAGGTTTCTGTGTGGTTTTTACATGAAGATATTTCGTTTTTCACTGCAGGCCACAATATTCTCCAAGTGTCCAGTTGCAGATTCTACGAAAAGAGTGTTTCAAAAGTGCTCAATCAAAAGAAATGTTCAACTCTGTGAGATGAAGGCACAGAATAGAAAGCAGTTTCACAGAATCCTTCTCTGTAGTTTTCACGGGAAGATATTTCGTTTTTAGCCATAGGCCTCAACGTTCTCCAAATGTCCACTTGCAGATTCTACAAAAAGTGTGTTTCAAAACAGCTCCATCAAAAGAAAGGTTCAACTCTGTCAGGTGAATGTGCAGAACAGGGTAATGTTTCACAGAATGCTTCTGTGTAGTCTTTATGGGAAGATATTTCGTTTTTCACTACAGGCCTCAAATTTCTCCAAATATCCAATTGCAGATTCTACAAAAAGTGTTTTTCAAAACAGACCAGTCAAAAGAAAGGTTCAACTCTGTTGGATTAATGCACAGATCAGAAAAAGTTTCACAGAACGCTTCTGTGTAGTTTTTATTTTCAGATATTCCTTTTTGCGCGATAGGCCTCAAGGCGCGGCAAGTGTCCACTTGCAGATTATAAGAAAAAAGAGTGTTTCAAAACTGCTCAATCAAAAGAAAGGTTCTACTCTGTGAGGTGAATGCACAGAATAGAAAGAAGTTTTACAGAATGCTTCTGTGTATTTTTTATGGGAAAACATTTTGTTTTTCACCACAGGCCTCAATGTTCTCCAAATGTCCACTTGCAGATTCTACAAAAAGTGGGTTTAAAAAAACAGCTCAATCAAAAGAAAGGTTAAATTCTGTTAGATGAAAGCACAGATTACAAAGAAGTTTCACAGAATGCGCCTGTGTAGTTTTTACTTGAAGATATTTCGCTTGTCTCTGTAGGCCTCAATGTTCTCCAAATGTCCACTTGCAGATTCTACCTAAAGAGTGTTTGAAAACTGCTCAATCAAAACAAAGTTTCAACTCCGTGAGATGAATGCACAGAATAGAAAGAGGTTTCACAGAATGCTTCAGTGCAGCTTTTTTGGTGAGATATTTCATTTTTCACCATAGGCCACATATTTCTCCAAATGTCCAATTGCATATTCTAGAAAAAGAGTGTTTCAAAACTGCTCAATCAAAAGGAAGTTACTAGTCTGTGAGGTGAATGCACAGAATAGAAGGAAGTTTCACAGAATGCTTCTGTGTAGTTTTCATAGTGAGATAATTCGTTTTTCACCATGAGCCTCAATGTTCTCCAACTGTCCACTTGCGGATTCTACAAACAGTGTGTTTCAAAACAGATCAATCAAAAGAAATGTTCAACTCTGTTGGATGAATGCACAGATCAGAAAGAAGTTGCACAGAATGCTTCTGTGTAGTTTTTATAGTAAGATAATTCGTTTTACACCATAGGCCTCAATGCTCTCCAAATGTCCACTTACAGATTACACAAAAAGAGTGTTTCAAAACAGCTCAATCAAAAGAAGAGTTCAGCTCTGTTAGATGAATGCACAGAACAGAGAAAAGTTTCTCAGAATGTTTCTGTGTAGTATTTACTGGAAGATATTTCATTTTTCACTATTGGCCTCAATGTTCCCCAAATGTCCACTTGCAGATTCTACAAAAATGAGTGTTGCAAAACTGCTCAATCAAAGGAAAGTTTCTACTCTGTGAGGTGAATGCACAGAATAGAACAAAGTTTCACAGAATTCTTCTGTTAATATTTATGGGGATATATTTCGTTTTTCATTGTAGGCCACAATATTCTCCAACTGTCCACTTGCAGATTCCACAAAAAGAGTTTCAAAACTGCTCAATCAAAAGAAAGGTTGAACTCTGTGAGATGAATGCACAGAATCGAAAGAAGTTTCACAGAATGCTTCAGTGTAGTTTTTACTTGAAGATATTTCATTTTTCACTGTAGGTCTCAATTTTCTCCAAATGCCCACTTGCAGATTCTACATAAAGTGTATTTCAAAACTGCTCAATAAAAAGAATGGTTCAAATCTGTGAGATGTACGCACAGAATAGAAAATAGTTTCACAGAATGCGTCAATGTAGTTTTTATGGGAAGATATTCCGTTTTTCACCGTAAGCCTCAATGTTCTCCCAATATCCACTTGCAGATTCTACGAAAACTGTGTTTCAAAACAGCTCAATCACAATTAATGTTCAACTCTGTTAGACGAATGCACGGAATAGAGAAAAGTTTCACAGAATTCTTCTGTGTAGTTTTTATGGGAAGATGTTTCCTTTTCCATCGTAAGCGTCAAACTTCTCAAATTGTCCACTTGCAGATGCTACAAAAAGAGTGCTTCCAAACAGCTCAATCAAAAGAAAGTTTCAAGTCTCTTAGAGGAAAGCATAAATCATAAAGTAGTTTCACGGAATGCTTCCGTGTAGTTTTTACTTGAAGATATTTCTTTTTTCACAAAAGACCGCAATATTCTCCAAAGGTACACTTGAGGATTCTACAAAAAGTGTGTTTCAAAACTGCTCAATCAAAAGAAATGTTCAACACTGTGAAATGAATGCACAGAATAGGGAAATGTTTCACAGAATGCTTCTGTGTAGTTTTTATAGGAACATATTTCATTTTTCACCCTAGACCTCATAGCTCTCCAAACGACCCTTGCAGATTCTAGAAAAAGAGTGTTTCAAAACTCCTCAATTAAGGGAAGCTTTCTACCCTGTGAGATGAATATTCAGAATAGAAAGAAGTTACACAGAATTCTTCAGTGTAGTTTTTATAGTAAGATAATTCGTTTTTCAACATAGGCCTCAATGTTCTCCAAAGGTCCACATACAGATTGTACAAAAGGAGTGTGTCACAGCAGATCAATCAAAATAAATGTTCAACTCCGTAGGATGAATGCACAGACCAGAAAAACGTTTCACAGAATGCTTCTGTGTAGTCGTTATTTGCAGATATTCCTGTTTCCACGATAGGCCTCAATGTGCTGCGAATGTCCACTTGTAGTTTCTACAAAAAGAGTGTTTCAAAACTGCTCAATCAAAAGAAATGTTCAACTCTGTGTGACGAATGCACAGAAGAGAAAGAAGTTTCACAGAATGATTCAGTGTAGTTTTTATGTGAAGATATTTCGTTTTTCGCCAAAGGCCTCAATGTTCTACAAGTGTCCGCTTGCAGATTCTACAAAAAGAGTGTGTCAAAACAGCTCTATCCAAAGAAAGGTTCAACTCCATTCGATGAATGCACAGAACAGAAAAAAGTTCCATAGAAGGTTTCTGTGTGGTTTTAACATGAAGATATTTCGTTTTTCACTGCAGGCCACAATATTCTCCAAGTGTCCAGTTGCAGATTCTACGAAAAGAGTGTTTCAAAAGTGCTCAATCAAAAGAAATGTTCAACTCTGTGAGATGAAGGCACAGAATAGAAAGCAGTTTCACAGAATCCTTCTCTGTAGTTTTCACGGGAAGATATTTCGTTTTTAGCCATAGGCCTCAACGTTCTCCAAATGTCCACTTGCAGATTCTACAAAAAGTGTGTTTCAAAACAGCTCCATCAAAAGAAAGGTTCAACTCTGTCAGGTGAATGTGCAGAACAGGGTAATGTTTCACAGAATGCTTCTGTGTAGTCTTTATGGGAAGATATTTCGTTTTTCACTACAGGCCTCAAATTTCTCCAAATATCCAATTGCAGATTCTACAAAAAGTGTTTTTCAAAACAGACCAGTCAAAAGAAAGGTTCAACTCGGTTGGATTAATGCACAGATCAGAAAAAGTTTCACAGAACGCTTCTGTGTAGTTTTTATTTTCAGATATTCCTTTTTGCGCGATAGGCCTCAAGGTGCGGCAAGTGTCCACTTGCAGATTATAAGAAAAAAGAGTGTTTCAAAACTGCTCAATCAAAAGAAAGGTTCTACTCTGTGAGGTGAACGCACAGAATAGAAAGAAGTTTTACAGAATGCTTCTGTGTATTTTTTATGGGAAAACATTTTGTTTTTCACCACAGGCCTCAATGTTCTCCAAATGTCCACTTGCAGATTCTACAAAAAGAGGGTTTAAAAAAACAGCTCAATCAAAAGAAAGGTTAAATTCTGTTAGATGAAAGCACAGATTACAAAGAAGTTTCACAGAATGCGCCTGTGTAGTTTTTACTTGAAGATATTTCGCTTGTCTCTGTAGGCCTCAATGTTCTCCAAATGTCCACTTGCAGATTCTACCTAAAGAGTGTTTGAAAACTGCTCAATCAAAACAAAGTTTCAACTCCGTGAGATGAATGCACAGAATAGAAAGAGGTTTCACAGAATGCTTCAGTGCAGCTTTTTTGGTGAGATATTTCATTTTTCACCATAGGCCACATATTTCTCCAAATGTCCAATTGCATATTCTAGAAAAAGAGTGTTTCAAAACTGCTCAATCAAAAGAAAGTTACTAGTCTGTGAGGTGAATGCACAGAATAGAAAGAAGTTTCACAGAATGCTTCTGTGTAGTTTTTATAGTGAGATAATTCGTTTTTCACCATGAGCCTCAATGTTCTCCAAATGTCCACTTGCGGATTCCACAAACAGTGTGTTTCAAAACAGATCAATCCAAAGAAATGTTCAACTCTGTTGGATGAATGCACAGATCAGAAAGAAGTTGCACAGAATGCTTCTGTGTAGTTTTTATAGTAAGATAATTCGTTTTACACCATAGGCCTCAATGCTCTCCAAATGTCCACTTACAGATTACACAAAAAGAGTGTTTCAAAACAGCTCAATCAAAAGAAGAGTTCAGCTCTGTTAGATGAATGCACAGAACAGAGAAAAGTTTCTCCGAATGTTTCTGTGTAGTATTTACTGGAAGATATTTCATTTTTCACTATTGGCCTCAATGTTCCCCAAATGTCCACTTGCAGATTCTACAAAAACGAGTGTTGCAAAACTGCTCAATCAAAAGAAAGTTTCTACTCTGTGAGGTGAATGCACAGAATAGAACAAAGTTTCACAGAATTATTCTGTTAATATTTATGGGGATATATTTCGTTTTTCATTGTAGGCCACAATATTCTCCAACTGTCCACTTGCAGATTCCACAAAAAGAGTTTCAAAACTGCTCAATCAAAAGAAAGGTTGAACTCTGTGAGATGAATGCACAGAATCGAAAGAAGTTTCACAGAATGCTTCAGTGTAGTTTTTACTTGAAGATATTTCATTTTTCACTGTAGGTCTCAATTTTCTCCAGATGTCCACTTGCAGATTCTACATAAAGTGTATTTCAAAACTGCTCAATAAAAAGAACGGTTCAAATCTGTGAGATGTATGCACAGAATAGAAAATAGTTTCACAGAATGCGTCAATGTAGTTTTTATGGGAAGATATTCCGTTTTTCACCGTAAGCCTCAATGTTCTCCCAATATCCACTTGCAGATTCTACGAAAACTGTGTTTCAAAGCAGCTCAATCACAATTAAAGTTCAAATCTGTTAGACGAATGCACGGAATAGAGAAAAGTTTCACAGAATTCTTCTGTGTAGTTTTTATGGGAAGATGTTTCCTTTTTCATCGTAAGCGTCAAACTTCTCAAATTGTCCACTTGCAGATGCTACAAAAAGAGTGCTTCCAAACAGCTCAATCAAAAGAAAGTTTCAAGTCTCTTAGAGGAAAGCATAAATCATAAAGTAGTTTCACGGAATGCTTCCGTGTAGTTTTTACTTGAAGATATTTCTTTTTTCACAAAAGACCGCAATATTCTCCAAAGGTACACTTGAGGATTCTACAAAAAGTGTGTTTCAAAACTGCTCAATCAAAAGAAATGTTCAACACTGTGAAATGAATGCACAGAATAGGGAAATGTTTCACAGAATGCTTCTGTGTAGTTTTTATAGGAACATATTTCATTTTTCACCCTAGACCTCATAGCTCTCCAAACGACCCTTGCAGATTCTAGAAAAAGAGTGTTTCAAAACTCCTCAATTAAGGGAAGCTTTCTACCCTGTGAGATGAATATTCAGAATAGAAAGAAGTTACACAGAATTCTTCAGTGTAGTTTTTATAGTAAGATAATTGGTTTTTCAACATAGGCCTCAATGTTCTCCAAAGGTCCACATACAGATTGTACAAAAGGAGTGTGTCACAGCAGATCAATCAAAATAAATGTTCAACTCCGTAGGATGAATGCACAGACCAGAAAAACGTTTCACAGAATGCTTCTGTGTAGTCGTTATTTGCAGATATTCCTGTTTCAACGATAGGCCTCAATGTGCTGCGAATGTCCACTTGTAGTTTCTACAAAAAGAGTGTTTCAAAACTGCTCAATCAAAAGAAATGTTCAACTCTGTGTGACGAATGCACAGAAGAGAAAGAAGTTTCACAGAATGATTCAGTGTAGTTTTTATGTGAAGATATTTCGTTTTTCACCAAAGGCCTCAATGTTCTACAAGTGTCCGCTTGCAGATTCTACAAAAAGAGTGTGTCAAAACAGCTCTATCCAAAGAAAGGTTCAACTCCATTCGATGAATGCACAGAACAGAAAAAAGTTCCATAGAAGGTTTCTGTGTGGTTTTTACATGAAGATATTTCGTTTTTCACTGCAGGCCACAATATTCTCCAAGTGTCCAGTTGCAGATTCTACGAAAAGAGTGTTTCAAAAGTGCTCAATCAAAAGAAATGTTCAACTCTGTGAGATGAAGGCACAGAATAGAAAGCAGTTTCACAGAATCCTTCTCTGTAGTTTTCACGGAAAGATATTTCGTTTTTAGCCATAGGCCTCAACGTTCTCCAAATGTCCACTTGCAGATTCTACAAAAAGTGTGTTTCAAAACAGCTCCATCAAAAGAAAGGTTCAACTCTGTCAGGTGAATGTGCAGAACAGGGTAATGTTTCACAGAATGCTTCTGTGTAGTCTTTATGGGAAGATATTTCGTTTTTCACTACAGGCCTCAAATTTCTCCAAATATCCAATTGCAGATTCTACAAAAAGTGTTTTTCAAAACAGACCAGTCAAAAGAAATGTTCAACTCGGTTGGATTAATGCACAGATCAGAAAAAGTTTCACAGAACGCTTCTGTGTAGTTTTTATTTTCAGATATTCCTTTTTGCGCGATAGGCCTCAAGGCGCGGCAAGTGTCCACTTGCAGATTATAAGAAAAAAGAGTGTTTCAAAACTGCTCAATCAAAAGAAAGGTTCTACTCTGTGAGGTGAACGCACAGAATAGAAAGAAGTTTTACAGAATGCTTCTGTGTATTTTTTATGGGAAAACATTTTGTTTTTCACCACAGGCCTCAATGTTCTCCAAATGTCCACTTGCAGATTCTACAAAAAGAGGGTTTAAAAAAACAGCTCAATCAAAAGAAAGGTTAAATTCTGTTAGATGAAAGCACAGATTACAAAGAAGTTTCACAGAATGCGCCTGTGTAGTTTTTACTTGAAGATATTTCGCTTGTCTCTGTAGGCCTCAATGTTCTCCAAATGTCCACTTGCAGATTCTACCTAAAGAGTGTTTGAAAACTGCTCAATCAAAACAAAGTTTCAACTCCGTGAGATGAATGCACAGAATAGAAAGAGGTTTCACAGAATGCTTCAGTGCAGCTTTTTTGGTGAGATATTTCATTTTTCACCATAGGCCACATATTTCTCCAAATGTCCAATTGCATATTCTAGAAAAAGAGTGTTTCAAAACTGCTCAATCAAAAGAAAGTTACTAGTCTGTGAGGTGAATGCACAGAATAGAAAGAAGTTTCACAGAATGCTTCTGTGTAGTTTTTATAGTGAGATAATTCGTTTTTCACCATGAGCCTCAATGTTCTCCAAATGTCCACTTGCGGATTCCACAAACAGTGTGTTTCAAAACAGATCAATCCAAAGAAATGTTCAACTCTGTTGGATGAATGCACAGATCAGAAAGAAGTTGCACAGAATGCTTCTGTGTAGTTTTTATAGTAAGATAATTCGTTTTACACCATAGGCCTCAATGCTCTCCAAATGTCCACTTACAGATTACACAAAAAGAGTGTTTCAAAACAGCTCAATCAAAAGAAGAGTTCAGCTCTGTTAGATGAATGCACAGAACAGAGAAAAGTTTCTCAGAATGTTTCTGTGTAGTATTTACTGGAAGATATTTCATTTTTCACTATTGGCTTCAATGTTCCCCAAATGTCCACTTGCAGATTCTACAAAAACGAGTGTTGCAAAACTGCTCAATCAAAAGAAAGTTTCTACTCTGTGAGGTGAATGCACAGAATAGAACAAAGTTTCACAGAATTCTTCTGTTAATATTTATGGGGATATATTTCGTTTTTCATTGTAGGCCACAATATTCTCCAACTGTCCACTTGCAGATTCCACAAAAAGAGTTTCAAAACTGCTCAATCAAAAGAAAGGTTGAACTCTGTGAGATGAATGCACAGAATCGAAAGAAGTTTCACAGAATGCTTCAGTGTAGTTTTTACTTGAAGATATTTCATTTTTCACTGTAGGTCTCAATTTTCTCCAAATGTCCACTTGCAGATTCTACATAAAGTGTATTTCAAAACTGCTCAATAAAAAGAACGGTTCAAATCTGTGAGATGTATGCACAGAATAGAAAATAGTTTCACAGAATGCGTCAATGTAGTTTTTATGGGAAGATATTCCGTTTTTCACCGTAAGCCTCAATGTTCTCCCAATATCCACTTGCAGATTCTACGAAAACTGTGTTTCAAAGCAGCTCAATCACAATTAAAGTTCAAATCTGTTAGACGAATGCACGGAATAGAGAAAAGTTTCACAGAATTCTTCTGTGTAGTTTTTATGGGAAGATGTTTCCTTTTTCATCGTAAGCGTCAAACTTCTCAAATTGTCCACTTGCAGATGCTACAAAAAGAGTGCTTCCAAACAGCTCAATCAAAAGAAAGTTTCAAGTCTCTTAGAGGAAAGCATAAATCATAAAGTAGTTTCACGGAATGCTTCCGTGTAGTTTTTACTTGAAGATATTTCTTTTTTCACAAAAGACCGCAATATTCTCCAAAGGTACACTTGAGGATTCTACAAAAAGTGTGTTTCAAAACTGCTCAATCAAAAGAAATGTTCAACACTGTGAAATGAATGCACAGAATAGGGAAATGTTTCACAGAATGCTTCTGTGTAGTTTTTATAGGAACATATTTCATTTTTCACCCTAGACCTCATAGCTCTCCAAACGACCCTTGCAGATTCTAGAAAAAGAGTGTTTCAAAACTCCTCAATTAAGGGAAGCTTTCTACCCTGTGAGATGAATATTCAGAATAGAAAGAAGTTACACAGAATTCTTCAGTGTAGTTTTTATAGTAAGATAATTCGTTTTTCAACATAGGCCTCAATGTTCTCCAAAGGTCCAATTACAGATTGTACAAAAGGAGTGTGTCACAGCAGATCAATCAAAATAAATGTTCAACTCCGTAGGATGAATGCACAGACCAGAAAAACGTTTCACAGAATGCTTCTGTGTAGTCGTTATTTGCAGATATTCCTGTTTCCACGATAGGCCTCAATGTGCTGCCAATGTCCACTTGTAGTTTCTACAAAAAGTGTGTTTCAAAACTGCTCAATCAAAAGAAATGTTCAACTCTGTGTGACGAATGCACAGAAGAGAAAGAAGTTTCACAGAATGATTCAGTGTAGTTTTTATGTGAAGATATTTCGTTTTTCACCAAAGGCCTCAATGTTCTACAAATGTCCGCTTGCAGATTCTACAAAAAGAGTGTGTCAAAACAGCTCTATCCAAAGAAAGGTTCAACTCCATTCGATGAATGCACAGAACAGAAAAAAGTTCCATAGAAGGTTTCTGTGTGGTTTTTACATGAAGATATTTCGTTTTTCACTGCAGGCCACAATATTCTCCAAGTGTCCAGTTGCAGATTCTACGAAAAGAGTGTTTCAAAAGTGCTCAATCAAAAGAAAGGTTCAACTCTGTGAGATGAAGGCACAGAATAGAAAGCAGTTTCACAGAATCCTTCTCTGTAGTTTTCACGGGAAGATATTTCGTTTTTGGCCATAGGCCTCAACGTTCTCCAAATGTCCACTTGCAGATGCTACAAAAAGTGTGTTTCAAAACAGCTCCATCAAAAGAAAGGTTCAACTCTGTCAGGTGAATGTGCAGAACAGGGTAATGTTTCACAGAATGCTTCTGTGTAGTCTTTATGGGAAGATATTTCGTTTTTCACTAGAGGCCTCAAATTTCTCCAAATATCCAATTGCAGATTCTACAAAAAGTGTTTTTCAAAACAGACCAGTCAAAAGAAAGGTTCAACTCGGTTGGATTAATGCACAGATCAGAAAAAGTTTCACAGAACGCTTCTGTGTAGTTTTTATTTTCAGATATTCCTTTTTGCGCGATAGGCCTCAAGGCGCGGCAAGTGTCCACTTGCAGATTATAAGAAAAAAGAGTGTTTCAAAACTGCTCAATCAAAAGAAAGTTCTACTCTGTGAGGTGAACGCACAGAATAGAAAGAAGTTTTACAGAATGCTTCTGTGTATTTTTTATGGGAAAACATTTTGTTTTTCACCACAGGCCTCAATGTTCTCCAAATGTCCACTTGCAGATTCTACAAAAAGAGGGTTTAAAAAAACAGCTCAATCAAAAGAAAGGTTAAATTCTGTTAGATGAAAGCACAGATTACAAAGAAGTTTCACAGAATGCGCCTGTGTAGTTTTTACTTGAAGATATTTCGCTTGTCTCTGTAGGCCTCAATGTTCTCCAAATGTCCACTTGCAGATTCTACCTAAAGAGTGTTTGAAAACTGCTCAATCAAAACAAAGTTTCAACTCCGTGAGATGAATGCACAGAATAGAAAGAGGTTTCACAGAATGCTTCAGTGCAGCTTTTTTGGTGAGATATTTCATTTTTCACCATAGGCCACATATTTCTCCAAATGTCCAATTGCATATTCTAGAAAAAGAGTGTTTCAAAACTGCTCAATCAAAAGAAAGTTACTAGTCTGTGAGGTGAATGCACAGAATAGAAAGAAGTTTCACAGAATGCTTCTGTGTAGTTTTTATAGTGAGATAATTCGTTTTTCACCATGAGCCTCAATGTTCTCCAAATGTCCACTTGCGGATTCCACAAACAGTGTGTTTCAAAACAGATCAATCCAAAGAAATGTTCAACTCTGTTGGATGAATGCACAGATCAGAAAGAAGTTGCACAGAATGCTTCTGTGTAGTTTTTATAGTAAGATAATTCGTTTTACACCATAGGCCTCAATGCTCTCCAAATGTCCACTTACAGATTACACAAAAAGAGTGTTTCAAAACAGCTCAATCAAAAGAAGAGTTCAGCTCTGTTAGATGAATGCACAGAACAGAGAAAAGTTTCTCAGAATGTTTCTGTGTAGTATTTACTGGAAGATATTTCATTTTTCACTATTGGCCTCAATGTTCCCCAAATGTCCACTTGCAGATTCTACAAAAACGAGTGTTGCAAAACTGCTCAATCAAAAGAAAGTTTCTACTCTGTGAGGTGAATGCACAGAATAGAACAAAGTTTCACAGAATTCTTCTGTTAATATTTATGGGGATATATTTCGTTTTTCATTGTAGGCCACAATATTCTCCAACTGTCCACTTGCAGATTCCACAAAAAGAGTTTCAAAACTGCTCAATCAAAAGAAAGGTTGAACTCTGTGAGATGAATGCACAGAATCGAAAGAAGTTTCACAGAATGCTTCAGTGTAGTTTTTACTTGAAGATATTTCATTTTTCACTGTAGGTCTCAATTTTCTCCAAATGTCCACTTGCAGATTCTACATAAAGTGTATTTCAAAACTGCTCAATAAAAAGAACGGTTCAAATCTGTGAGATGTATGCACAGAATAGAAAATAGTTTCACAGAATGCGTCAATGTAGTTTTTATGGGAAGATATTCCGTTTTTCACCGTAAGCCTCAATGTTCTCCCAATATCCACTTGCAGATTCTATGAAAACTGTGTTTCAAAGCAGCTCAATCACAATTAAAGTTCAAATCTGTTAGACGAATGCACGGAATAGAGAAAAGTTTCACAGAATTCTTCTGTGTAGTTTTTATGGGAAGATGTTTCCTTTTTCATCGTAAGCGTCAAACTTCTCAAATTGTCCACTTGCAGATGCTACAAAAAGAGTGCTTCCAAACAGCTCAATCAAAAGAAAGTTTCAAGTCTCTTAGAGGAAAGCATAAATCATAAAGTAGTTTCACGGAATGCTTCCGTGTAGTTTTTACTTGAAGATATTTCTTTTTTCACAAAAGACCGCAATATTCTCCAAAGGTACACTTGGAGATTCTACAAAAAGTGTGTTTCAAAACTGCTCAATCAAAAGAAATGTTCAACACTGTGAAATGAATGCACAGAATAGGGAAATGTTTCACAGAATGCTTCTGTGTAGTTTTTATAGGAACATATTTCATTTTTCACCCTAGACCTCATAGCTCTCCAAACGACCCTTGCAGATTCTAGAAAAAGAGTGTTTCAAAACTCCTCAATTAAGGGAAGCTTTCTACCCTGTGAGATGAATATTCAGAATAGAAAGAAGTTACACAGAATTCTTCAGTGTAGTTTTTATAGTAAGATAATTCGTTTTTCAACATAGGCCTCAATGTTCTCCAAAGGTCCACTTACAGATTGTACAAAAGGAGTGTGTCACAGCAGATCAATCAAAATAAATGTTCAACTCCGTAGGATGAATGCACAGACCAGAAAAACGTTTCACAGAATGCTTCTGTGTAGTCGTTATTTGCAGATATTCCTGTTTCCACGATAGGCCTCAATGTGCTGCGAATGTCCACTTGTAGTTTCTACAAAAAGAGTGTTTCAAAACTGCTCAATCAAAAGAAATGTTCAACTCTGTGTGACGAATGCACAGAAGAGAAAGAAGTTTCACAGAATGATTCAGTGTAGTTTTTATGTGAAGATATTTCGTTTTTCACCAAAGGCCTCAATGTTCTACAAGTGTCCGCTTGCAGATTCTACAAAAAGAGTGTGTCAAAACAGCTCTATCCAAAGAAAGGTTCAACTCCATTCGATGAATGCACAGAACAGAAAAAAGTTCCATAGAAGGTTTCTGTGTGGTTTTTACATGAAGATATTTCGTTTTTCACTGCAGGCCACAATATTCTCCAAGTGTCCAGTTGCAGATTCTACGAAAAGAGTGTTTCAAAAGTGCTCAATCAAAAGAAATGTTCAACTCTGTGAGATGAAGGCACAGAATAGAAAGCAGTTTCACAGAATCCTTCTCTGTAGTTTTCACGGGAAGATATTTCGTTTTTAGCCATAGGCCTCAACGTTCTCCAAATGTCCACTTGCAGATTCTACAAAAAGTGTGTTTCAAAACAGCTCCATCAAAAGAAAGGTTCAACTCTGTCAGGTGAATGTGCAGAACAGGGTAATGTTTCACAGAATGCTTCTGTGTAGTCTTTATGGGAAGATATTTCGTTTTTCACTACAGGCCTCAAATTTCTCCAAATATCCAATTGCAGATTCTACAAAAAGTGTTTTTCAAAACAGACCAGTCAAAAGAAAGGTTCAACTCTGTTGGATTAATGCACAGATCAGAAAAAGTTTCACAGAACGCTTCTGTGTAGTTTTTATTTTCAGATATTCCTTTTTGCGCGATAGGCCTCAAGGCGCGGCAAGTGTCCACTTGCAGATTATAAGAAAAAAGAGTGTTTCAAAACTGCTCAATCAAAAGAAAGGTTCTACTCTGTGAGGTGAACGCACAGAATAGAAAGAAGTTTTACAGAATGCTTCTGTGTATTTTTTATGGGAAAACATTTTGTTTTTCACCACAGGCCTCAATGTTCTCCAAATGTCCACTTGCAGATTCTACAAAAAGAGGGTTTAAAAAAACAGCTCAATCAAAAGAAAGGTTAAATTCTGTTAGATGAAAGCACAGATTACAAAGAAGTTTCACAGAATGCGCCTGTGTAGTTTTTACTTGAAGATATTTCGCTTGTCTCTGTAGGCCTCAATGTTCTCCAAATGTCCACTTGCAGATTCTACCTAAAGAGTGTTTGAAAACTGCTCAATCAAAACAAAGTTTCAACTCCGTGAGATGAATGCACAGAATAGAAAGAGGTTTCACAGAATGCTTCAGTGCAGCTTTTTTGGTGAGATATTTCATTTTTCACCATAGGCCACATATTTCTCCAAATGTCCAATTGCATATTCTAGAAAAAGAGTGTTTCAAAACTGCTCAATCAAAAGAAAGTTACTAGTCTGTGAGGTGAATGCACAGAATAGAAAGAAGTTTCACAGAATGCTTCTGTGTAGTTTTTATAGTGAGATAATTCGTTTTTCACCATGAGCCTCAATGTTCTCCAAATGTCCACTTGCGGATTCCACAAACAGTGTGTTTCAAAACAGATCAATCCAAAGAAATGTTCAACTCTGTTGGATGAATGCACAGATCAGAAAGAAGTTGCACAGAATGCTTCTGTGTAGTTTTTATAGTAAGATAATTCGTTTTACACCATAGGCCTCAATGCTCTCCAAATGTCCACTTACAGATTACACAAAAAGAGTGTTTCAAAACAGCTCAATCAAAAGAAGAGTTCAGCTCTGTTAGATGAATGCACAGAACAGAGAAAAGTTTCTCCGAATGTTTCTGTGTAGTATTTACTGGAAGATATTTCATTTTTCACTATTGGCCTCAATGTTCCCCAAATGTCCACTTGCAGATTCTACAAAAACGAGTGTTGCAAAACTGCTCAATCAAAAGAAAGTTTCTACTCTGTGAGGTGAATGCACAGAATAGAACAAAGTTTCACAGAATTCTTCTGTTAATATTTATGGGGATATATTTCGTTTTTCATTGTAGGCCACAATATTCTCCAACTGTCCACTTGCAGATTCCACAAAAAGAGTTTCAAAACTGCTCAATCAAAAGAAAGGTTGAACTCTGTGAGATGAATGCACAGAATCGAAAGAAGTTTCACAGAATGCTTCAGTGTAGTTTTTACTTGAAGATATTTCATTTTTCACTGTAGGTCTCAATTTTCTCCAAATGTCCACTTGCAGATTCTACATAAAGTGTATTTCAAAACTGCTCAATAAAAAGAACGGTTCAAATCTGTGAGATGTATGCACAGAATAGAAAATAGTTTCACAGAATGCGTCAATGTAGTTTTTATGGGAAGATATTCCGTTTTTCACCGTAAGCCTCAATGTTCTCCCAATATCCACTTGCAGATTCTACGAAAACTGTGTTTCAAAGCAGCTCAATCACAATTAAAGTTCAAATCTGTTAGACGAATGCACGGAATAGAGAAAAGTTTCACAGAATTCTTCTGTGTAGTTTTTATGGGAAGATGTTTCCTTTTTCATCATAAGCGTCAAACTTCTCAAATTGTCCACTTGCAGATGCTACAAAAAGAGTGCTTCCAAACAGCTCAATCAAAAGAAAGTTTCAAGTCTCTTAGAGGAAAGCATAAATCATAAAGTAGTTTCACGGAATGCTTCCGTGTAGTTTTTACTTGAAGATATTTCTTTTTTCACAAAAGACCGCAATATTCTCCAAAGGTACACTTGAGGATTCTACAAAAAGTGTGTTTCAAAACTGCTCAATCAAAAGAAATGTTCAACACTGTGAAATGAATGCACAGAATAGGGAAATGTTTCACAGAATGCTTCTGTGTAGTTTTTATAGGAACATATTTCATTTTTCACCCTAGACCTCATAGCTCTCCAAACGACCCTTGCAGATTCTAGAAAAAGAGTGTTTCAAAACTCCTCAATTAAGGGAAGCTTTCTACCCTGTGAGATGAATATTCAGAATAGAAAGAAGTTACACAGAATTCTTCAGTGTAGTTTTTATAGTAAGATAATTCGTTTTTCAACATAGGCCTCAATGTTCTCCAAAGGTCCACTTACAGATTGTACAAAAGGAGTGTGTCACAGCAGATCAATCAAAATAAATGTTCAACTCCGTAGGATGAATGCACAGACCAGAAAAACGTTTCACAGAATGCTTCTGTGTAGTCGTTATTTGCAGATATTCCTGTTTCCACGATAGGCCTCAATGTGCTGCCAATGTCCACTTGTAGTTTCTACAAAAAGTGTGTTTCAAAACTGCTCAATCAAAAGAAATGTTCAACTCTGTGTGACGAATGCACAGAAGAGAAAGAAGTTTCACAGAATGATTCAGTGTAGTTTTTATGTGAAGATATTTCGTTTTTCACCAAAGGCCTCAATGTTCTACAAATGTCCGCTTGCAGATTCTACAAAAAGAGTGTGTCAAAACAGCTCTATCCAAAGAAAGGTTCAACTCCATTCGATGAATGCACAGAACAGAAAAAAGTTCCATAGAAGGTTTCTGTGTGGTTTTTACATGAAGATATTTCGTTTTTCACTGCAGGCCACAATATTCTCCAAGTGTCCAGTTGCAGATTCTACGAAAAGAGTGTTTCAAAAGTGCTCAATCAAAAGAAAGGTTCAACTCTGTGAGATGAAGGCACAGAATAGAAAGCAGTTTCACAGAATCCTTCTCTGTAGTTTTCACGGGAAGATATTTCGTTTTTAGCCATAGGCCTCAACGTTCTCCAAATGTCCACTTGCAGATTCTACAAAAAGTGTGTTTCAAAACAGCTCCATCAAAAGAAAGGTTCAAATCTGTCAGGTGAATGTGCAGAACAGGGTAATGTTTCACAGAATGCTTCTGTGTAGTCTTTATGGGAAGATATTTCGTTTTTCACTACAGGCCTCAAATTTCTCCAAATATCCAATTGCAGATTCTACAAAAAGTGTTTTTCAAAACAGACCAGTCAAAAGAAAGGTTCAACTCGGTTGGATTAATGCACAGATCAGAAAAAGTTTCACAGAACGCTTCTGTGTAGTTTTTATTTTCAGATATTCTTTTTGCGCGATAGGCCTCAAGGCGCGGCAAGTGTCCACTTGCAGATTATAAGAAAAAAGAGTGTTTCAAAACTGCTCAATCAAAAGAAAGGTTCTACTCTGTGAGGTGAACGCACAGAATAGAAAGAAGTTTTACAGAATGCTTCTGTGTATTTTTTATGGGAAAACATTTTGTTTTTCACCACAGGCCTCAATGTTCTCCAAATGTCCACTTGCAGATTCTACAAAAAGAGGGTTTAAAAAAACAGCTCAATCAAAAGAAAGGTTAAATTCTGTTAGATGAAAGCACAGATTACAAAGAAGTTTCACAGAATGCGCCTGTGTAGTTTTTACTTGAAGATATTTCGCTTGTCTCTGTAGGCCTCAATGTTCTCCAAATGTCCACTTGCAGATTCTACCTAAAGAGTGTTTGAAAACTGCTCAATCAAAACAAAGTTTCAACTCCGTGAGATGAATGCACAGAATAGAAAGAGGTTTCACAGAATGCTTCAGTGCAGCTTTTTTGGTGAGATATTTCATTTTTCACCATAGGCCACATATTTCTCCAAATGTCCAATTGCATATTCTAGAAAAAGAGTGTTTCAAAACTGCTCAATCAAAAGAAAGTTACTAGTCTGTGAGGTGAATGCACAGAATAGAAAGAAGTTTCACAGAATGCTTCTGTGTAGTTTTTATAGTGAGATAATTCGTTTTTCACCATGAGCCTCAATGTTCTCCAAATGTCCACTTGCGGATTCCACAAACAGTGTGTTTCAAAACAGATCAATCCAAAGAAATGTTCAACTCTGTTGGATGAATGCACAGATCAGAAAGAAGTTGCACAGAATGCTTCTGTGTAGTTTTTATAGTAAGATAATTCGTTTTACACCATAGGCCTCAATGCTCTCCAAATGTCCACTTACAGATTACACAAAAAGAGTGTTTCAAAACAGCTCAATCAAAAGAAGAGTTCAGCTCTGTTAGATGAATGCACAGAACAGAGAAAAGTTTCTCAGAATGTTTCTGTGTAGTATTTACTGGAAGATATTTCATTTTTCACTATTGGCCTCAATGTTCCCCAAATGTCCACTTGCAGATTCTACAAAAACGAGTGTTGCAAAACTGCTCAATCAAAAGAAAGTTTCTACTCTGTGAGGTGAATGCACAGAATAGAACAAAGTTTCACAGAATTCTTCTGTTAATATTTATGGGGATATATTTCGTTTTTCATTGTAGGCCACAATATTCTCCAACTGTCCACTTGCAGATTCCACAAAAAGAGTTTCAAAACTGCTCAATCAAAAGAAAGGTTGAACTCTGTGAGATGAATGCACAGAATCGAAAGAAGTTTCACAGAATGCTTCAGTGTAGTTTTTACTTGAAGATATTTCATTTTTCACTGTAGGTCTCAATTTTCTCCAAATGTCCACTTGCAGATTCTACATAAAGTGTATTTCAAAACTGCTCAATAAAAAGAACGGTTCAAATCTGTGAGATGTATGCACAGAATAGAAAATAGTTTCACAGAATGCGTCAATGTAGTTTTTATGGGAAGATATTCCGTTTTTCACCGTAAGCCTCAATGTTCTCCCAATATCCACTTGCAGATTCTACGAAAACTGTGTTTCAAAGCAGCTCAATCACAATTAAAGTTCAAATCTGTTAGACGAATGCACGGAATAGAGAAAAGTTTCACAGAATTCTTCTGTGTAGTTTTTATGGGAAGATGTTTCCTTTTTCATCGTAAGCGTCAAACTTCTCAAATTGTCCACTTGCAGATGCTACAAAAAGAGTGCTTCCAAACAGCTCAATCAAAAGAAAGTTTCAAGTCTCTTAGAGGAAAGCATAAATCATAAAGTAGTTTCACGGAATGCTTCCGTGTAGTTTTTACTTGAAGATATTTCTTTTTTCACAAAAGACCGCAATATTCTCCAAAGGTACACTTGGAGATTCTACAAAAAGTGTGTTTCAAAACTGCTCAATCAAAAGAAATGTTCAACACTGTGAAATGAATGCACAGAATAGGGAAATGTTTCACAGAATGCTTCTGTGTAGTTTTTATAGGAACATATTTCATTTTTCACCCTAGACCTCATAGCTCTCCAAACGACCCTTGCAGATTCTAGAAAAAGAGTGTTTCAAAACTCCTCAATTAAGGGAAGCTTTCTACCCTGTGAGATGAATATTCAGAATAGAAAGAAGTTACACAGAATTCTTCAGTGTAGTTTTTATAGTAAGATAATTCGTTTTTCAACATAGGCCTCAATGTTCTCCAAAGGTCCACTTACAGATTGTACAAAAGGAGTGTGTCACAGCAGATCAATCAAAATAAATGTTCAACTCCGTAGGATGAATGCACAGACCAGAAAAACGTTTCACAGAATGCTTCTGTGTAGTCGTTATTTGCAGATATTCCTGTTTCCACGATAGGCCTCAATGTGCTGCGAATGTCCACTTGTAGTTTCTACAAAAAGAGTGTTTCAAAACTGCTCAATCAAAAGAAATGTTCAACTCTGTGTGACGAATGCACAGAAGAGAAAGAAGTTTCACAGAATGATTCAGTGTAGTTTTTATGTGAAGATATTTCGTTTTTCACCAAAGGCCTCAATGTTCTACAAGTGTCCGCTTGCAGATTCTACAAAAAGAGTGTGTCAAAACAGCTCTATCCAAAGAAAGGTTCAACTCCATTCGATGAATGCACAGAACAGAAAAAAGTTCCATAGAAGGTTTCTGTGTGGTTTTTACATGAAGATATTTCGTTTTTCACTGCAGGCCACAATATTCTCCAAGTGTCCAGTTGCAGATTCTACGAAAAGAGTGTTTCAAAAGTGCTCAATCAAAAGAAATGTTCAACTCTGTGAGATGAAGGCACAGAATAGAAAGCAGTTTCACAGAATCCTTCTCTGTAGTTTTCACGGGAAGATATTTCGTTTTTAGCCATAGGCCTCAACGTTCTCCAAATGTCCACTTGCAGATTCTACAAAAAGTGTGTTTCAAAACAGCTCCATCAAAAGAAAGGTTCAACTCTGTCAGGTGAATGTGCAGAACAGGGTAATGTTTCACAGAATGCTTCTGTGTAGTCTTTATGGGAAGATATTTCGTTTTTCACTACAGGCCTCAAATTTCTCCAAATATCCAATTGCAGATTCTACAAAAAGTGTTTTTCAAAACAGACCAGTCAAAAGAAAGGTTCAACTCTGTTGGATTAATGCACAGATCAGAAAAAGTTTCACAGAACGCTTCTGTGTAGTTTTTATTTTCAGATATTCCTTTTTGCGCGATAGGCCTCAAGGCGCGGCAAGTGTCCACTTGCAGATTATAAGAAAAAAGAGTGTTTCAAAACTGCTCAATCAAAAGAAAGGTTCTACTCTGTGAGGTGAACGCACAGAATAGAAAGAAGTTTTACAGAATGCTTCTGTGTATTTTTTATGGGAAAACATTTTGTTTTTCACCACAGGCCTCAATGTTCTCCAAATGTCCACTTGCAGATTCTACAAAAAGAGGGTTTAAAAAAACAGCTCAATCAAAAGAAAGGTTAAATTCTGTTAGATGAAAGCACAGATTACAAAGAAGTTTCACAGAATGCGCCTGTGTAGTTTTTACTTGAAGATATTTCGCTTGTCTCTGTAGGCCTCAATGTTCTCCAAATGTCCACTTGCAGATTCTACCTAAAGAGTGTTTGAAAACTGCTCAATCAAAACAAAGTTTCAACTCCGTGAGATGAATGCACAGAATAGAAAGAGGTTTCACAGAATGCTTCAGTGCAGCTTTTTTGGTGAGATATTTCATTTTTCACCATAGGCCACATATTTCTCCAAATGTCCAATTGCATATTCTAGAAAAAGAGTGTTTCAAAACTGCTCAATCAAAAGAAAGTTACTAGTCTGTGAGGTGAATGCACAGAATAGAAAGAAGTTTCACAGAATGCTTCTGTGTAGTTTTTATAGTGAGATAATTCGTTTTTCACCATGAGCCTCAATGTTCTCCAAATGTCCACTTGCGGATTCCACAAACAGTGTGTTTCAAAACAGATCAATCCAAAGAAATGTTCAACTCTGTTGGATGAATGCACAGATCAGAAAGAAGTTGCACAGAATGCTTCTGTGTAGTTTTTATAGTAAGATAATTCGTTTTACACCATAGGCCTCAATGCTCTCCAAATGTCCACTTACAGATTACACAAAAAGAGTGTTTCAAAACAGCTCAATCAAAAGAAGAGTTCAGCTCTGTTAGATGAATGCACAGAACAGAGAAAAGTTTCTCAGAATGTTTCTGTGTAGTATTTACTGGAAGATATTTCATTTTTCACTATTGGCCTCAATGTTCCCCAAATGTCCACTTGCAGATTCTACAAAAACGAGTGTTGCAAAACTGCTCAATCAAAAGAAAGTTTCTACTCTGTGAGGTGAATGCACAGAATAGAACAAAGTTTCACAGAATTCTTCTGTTAATATTTATGGGGATATATTTCGTTTTTCATTGTAGGCCACAATATTCTCCAACTGTCCACTTGCAGATTCCACAAAAAGAGTTTCAAAACTGCTCAATCAAAAGAAAGGTTGAACTCTGTGAGATGAATGCACAGAATCGAAAGAAGTTTCACAGAATGCTTCAGTGTAGTTTTTACTTGAAGATATTTCATTTTTCACTGTAGGTCTCAATTTTCTCCAAATGTCCACTTGCAGATTCTACATAAAGTGTATTTCAAAACTGCTCAATAAAAAGAACGGTTCAAATCTGTGAGATGTATGCACAGAATAGAAAATAGTTTCACAGAATGCGTCAATGTAGTTTTTATGGGAAGATATTCCGTTTTTCACCGTAAGCCTCAATGTTCTCCCAATATCCACTTGCAGATTCTACGAAAACTGTGTTTCAAAGCAGCTCAATCACAATTAAAGTTCAAATCTGTTAGACGAATGCACGGAATAGAGAAAAGTTTCACAGAATTCTTCTGTGTAGTTTTTATGGGAAGATGTTTCCTTTTTCATCGTAAGCGTCAAACTTCTCAAATTGTCCACTTGCAGATGCTACAAAAAGAGTGCTTCCAAACAGCTCAATCAAAAGAAAGTTTCAAGTCTCTTAGAGGAAAGCATAAATCATAAAGTAGTTTCACGGAATGCTTCCGTGTAGTTTTTACTTGAAGATATTTCTTTTTTCACAAAAGACCGCAATATTCTCCAAAGGTACACTTGGAGATTCTACAAAAAGTGTGTTTCAAAACTGCTCAATCAAAAGAAATGTTCAACACTGTGAAATGAATGCACAGAATAGGGAAATGTTTCACAGAATGCTTCTGTGTAGTTTTTATAGGAACATATTTCATTTTTCACCCTAGACCTCATAGCTCTCCAAACGACCCTTGCAGATTCTAGAAAAAGAGTGTTTCAAAACTCCTCAATTAAGGGAAGCTTTCTACCCTGTGAGATGAATATTCAGAATAGAAAGAAGTTACACAGAATTCTTCAGTGTAGTTTTTATAGTAAGATAATTCGTTTTTCAACATAGGCCTCAATGTTCTCCAAAGGTCCACTTACAGATTGTACAAAAGGAGTGTGTCACAGCAGATCAATCAAAATAAATGTTCAACTCCGTAGGATGAATGCACAGACCAGAAAAACGTTTCACAGAATGCTTCTGTGTAGTCGTTATTTGCAGATATTCCTGTTTCCACGATAGGCCTCAATGTGCTGCGAATGTCCACTTGTAGTTTCTACAAAAAGAGTGTTTCAAAACTGCTCAATCAAAAGAAATGTTCAACTCTGTGTGACGAATGCACAGAAGAGAAAGAAGTTTCACAGAATGATTCAGTGTAGTTTTTATGTGAAGATATTTCGTTTTTCACCAAAGGCCTCAATGTTCTACAAGTGTCCGCTTGCAGATTCTACAAAAAGAGTGTGTCAAAACAGCTCTATCCAAAGAAAGGTTCAACTCCATTCGATGAATGCACAGAACAGAAAAAAGTTCCATAGAAGGTTTCTGTGTGGTTTTTACATGAAGATATTTCGTTTTTCACTGCAGGCCACAATATTCTCCAAGTGTCCAGTTGCAGATTCTACGAAAAGAGTGTTTCAAAAGTGCTCAATCAAAAGAAATGTTCAACTCTGTGAGATGAAGGCACAGAATAGAAAGCAGTTTCACAGAATCCTTCTCTGTAGTTTTCACGGGAAGATATTTCGTTTTTAGCCATAGGCCTCAACGTTCTCCAAATGTCCACTTGCAGATTCTACAAAAAGTGTGTTTCAAAACAGCTCCATCAAAAGAAAGGTTCAACTCTGTCAGGTGAATGTGCAGAACAGGGTAATGTTTCACAGAATGCTTCTGTGTAGTCTTTATGGGAAGATATTTCGTTTTTCACTACAGGCCTCAAATTTCTCCAAATATCCAATTGCAGATTCTACAAAAAGTGTTTTTCAAAACAGACCAGTCAAAAGAAAGGTTCAACTCGGTTGGATTAATGCACAGATCAGAAAAAGTTTCACAGAACGCTTCTGTGTAGTTTTTATTTTCAGATATTCCTTTTTGCGCGATAGGCCTCAAGGCGCGGCAAGTGTCCACTTGCAGATTATAAGAAAAAAGAGTGTTTCAAAACTGCTCAATCAAAAGAAAGGTTCTACTCTGTGAGGTGAACGCACAGAATAGAAAGAAGTTTTACAGAATGCTTCTGTGTATTTTTTATGGGAAAACATTTTGTTTTTCACCACAGGCCTCAATGTTCTCCAAATGTCCACTTGCAGATTCTACAAAAAGAGGGTTTAAAAAAACAGCTCAATCAAAAGAAAGGTTAAATTCTGTTAGATGAAAGCACAGATTACAAAGAAGTTTCACAGAATGCGCCTGTGTAGTTTTTACTTGAAGATATTTCGCTTGTCTCTGTAGGCCTCAATGTTCTCCAAATGTCCACTTGCAGATTCTACCTAAAGAGTGTTTGAAAACTGCTCAATCAAAACAAAGTTTCAACTCCGTGAGATGAATGCACAGAATAGAAAGAGGTTTCACAGAATGCTTCAGTGCAGCTTTTTTGGTGAGATATTTCATTTTTCACCATAGGCCACATATTTCTCCAAATGTCCAATTGCATATTCTAGAAAAAGAGTGTTTCAAAACTGCTCAATCAAAAGAAAGTTACTAGTCTGTGAGGTGAATGCACAGAATAGAAAGAAGTTTCACAGAATGCTTCTGTGTAGTTTTTATAGTGAGATAATTCGTTTTTCACCATGAGCCTCAATGTTCTCCAAATGTCCACTTGCGGATTCTACAAACAGTGTGTTTCAAAACAGATCAATCCAAAGAAATGTTCAACTCTGTTGGATGAATGCACAGATGAGAAAGAAGTTGCACAGAATGCTTCTGTGTAGTTTTTATAGTAAGATAATTCGTTTTACACCGTAGGCCTCAATGCTCTCCAAATGTCCACTTACAGATTATACAAAAAGAGTGTTTCAAAACAGCTCAATCAAAAGAAGAGTTCCGCTCTGTTAGATGAATGCACAGAACAGAGAAAAGTTTCTCAGAATGTTTCTGTGTAGTATTTACTGGAAGATATTTCATTTTTCACTATTGGCCTCAATGTTCCCCAAATGTCCACTTGCAGATTCTACAAAAATGAGTGTTGCAAAACTGCTCAATCAAAAGAAAGTTTCTACTCTGTGAGGTGAATGCACAGAATAGAACAAAGTTTCACAGAATTCTTCTGTTAATATTTATGGGGATATATTTCGTTTTTCATTGTAGGCCACAATATTCTCCAACTGTCCACTTGCAGATTCCACAAAAAGAGTTTCAAAACTGCTCAATCAAAAGAAAGGTTGAACTCCGTGAGATGAATGCACAGAATCGAAAGAAGTTTCACAGAATGCTTCAGTGTAGTTTTTACTTGAAGATATTTCATTTTTCACTGTAGGTCTCAATTTTCTCCAAATGTCCACTTGCAGATTCTACATAAAGTGTATTTCAAAACTGCTCAATAAAAAGAATGGTTCAAATCTGTGAGATGTACGCACAGAATAGAAAATAGTTTCACAGAATGCGTCAATGTAGTTTTTATGGGAAGATATTCCGTTTTTTACCGTAAGCCTCAATGTTCTCCCAATATCCACTTGCAGATACTACAAAAACTGTGTTTCAAAACAGCTCAATCACAATTAAAGTTCAACTCTGTTAGACGAATGCACGGAATAGAGAAAAGTTTCACAGAATTCTTCTGTGTAGTTTTTATGGGAAGATGTTTCCTTTTTCATCGTAAGCGTCAAACTTCTCAAATTGTCCACTTGCAGATGCTACAAAAAGAGTGCTTCCAAACAGCTCAATCAAAAGAAAGTTTCAAGTCTCTTAGAGGAAAGCATAAATCATAAAGTAGTTTCACGGAATGCTTCCGTGTAGTTTTTACTTGAAGATATTCCTTTTTTCACAAAAGACCGCAATATTCTCCAAAGGTACACTTGGAGATTCTACAAAAAGTGTGTTTCAAAACTGCTCAATCAAAAGAAATGTTCAACACTGTGAAACGAATGCACAGAATAGGGAAATGTTTCACAGAATGCTTCTGTGTAGTTTTTATAGGAACATATTTCATTTTTCACCCTAGACCTCATAGCTCTCCAAACGACCCTTGCAGATTCTAGAAAAAGAGTGTTTCAAAACTCCTCAATTAAGGGAAGCTTTCTACTCTGTGAGATGAATATTCAGAATAGAAAGAAGTTACACAGAATTCTTCAGTGTAGTTTTTATAGTAAGATAATTCGTTTTTCAACATAGGCCTCAATGTTCTCCAAAGGTCCACTTACAGATTGTACAAAAGGAGTGTGTCACAGCAGATCAATCAAAATAAATGTTCAACTCCGTAGGATGAATGCACCGACCAGAAAAACGTTTCACAGAATGCTTCTGTGTAGTCGTTATTTGCAGATATTCCTGTTTCCACGATAGGCCTCAATGTGCTGCGAATGTCCACTTGTAGTTTCTACAAAAAGGGTGTTTCAAAACTGCTCAATCAAAAGAAATGTTCAACTCTGTGTGACGAATGCACAGAAGAGAAAGGAGTTTCACAGAATGATTCAGTGTAGTTTTTATGTGAAGATATTTCGTTTTTCACCAAAGGCCTCAATGTTCTACAAATGTCCGCTTGCAGATTCTACAAAAAGAGTGTGTCAAAACAGCTCTATCCAAAGAAAGGTTCAACTCCATTCGATGAATGCACAGAACAGAAAAAAGTTCCATAGAAGGTTTCTGTGTGGTTTTTACATGAAGATATTTCGTTTTTCACTGCAGGCCACAATATTCTCCAAGTGTCCAGTTGCAGATTCTACGAAAAGAGTGTTTCAAAAGTGCTCAATCAAAAGAAAGGTTCAACTCTGTGAGATGAAGGCACAGAATAGAAAGCAGTTTCACAGAATCCTTCTCTGTAGTTTTCACGGGAAGATATTTCGTTTTTAGCCATAGGCCTCAACGTTCTCCAAATGTCCACTTGCAGATTCTACAAAAAGTGTGTTTCAAAACAGCTCCATCAAAAGAAAGGTTCAACTCTGTCAGGTGAATGTGCAGAACAGGGTAATGTTTCACAGAATGCTTCTGTGTACTCTTAATGGGAAGATATTTCGTTTTTCACTACAGGCCTCAAATTTCTCCAAATATCCAATTGCAGATTCTACAAAAAGTGTTTTTCAAAACAGACCAGTCAAAAGAAAGGTTCAACTCGGTTGGATTAATGCACAGATCAGAAAAAGTTTCACAGAACGCTTCTGTGTAGTTTTTATTTTCAGATATTCCTTTTTGCGCGATAGGCCTCAAGGCGCGGCAAGTGTCCACTTGCAGATTATAAGAAAAAAGAGTGTTTCAAAACTGCTCAATCAAAAGAAAGGTTCTACTCTGTGAGGTGAACGCACAGAATAGAAAGAAGTTTTACAGAATGCTTCTGTGTATTTTTTATGGGAAAACATTTTGTTTTTCACCACAGGCCTCAATGTTCTCCAAATGTCCACTTGCAGATTCTACAAAAAGAGGGTTTAAAAAAACAGCTCAATCAAAAGAAAGGTTAAATTCTGTTAGATGAAAGCACAGATTACAAAGAAGTTTCACAGAATGCGCCTGTGTAGTTTTTACTTGAAGATATTTCGCTTGTCTCTGTAGGCCTCAATGTTCTCCAAATGTCCACTTGCAGATTCTACCTAAAGAGTGTTTGAAAACTGCTCAATCAAAACAAAGTTTCAACTCCGTGAGATGAATGCACAGAATAGAAAGAGGTTTCACAGAATGCTTCAGTGCAGCTTTTTTGGTGAGATATTTCATTTTTCACCATAGGCCACATATTTCTCCAAATGTCCAATTGCATATTCTAGAAAAAGAGTGTTTCAAAACTGCTCAATCAAAAGAAAGTTACTAGTCTGTGAGGTGAATGCACAGAATAGAAAGAAGTTTCACAGAATGCTTCTGTGTAGTTTTTATAGTGAGATAATTCGTTTTTCACCATGAGCCTCAATGTTCTCCAAATGTCCACTTGCGGATTCTACAAACAGTGTGTTTCAAAACAGATCAATCCAAAGAAATGTTCAACTCTGTTGGATGAATGCACAGATGAGAAAGAAGTTGCACAGAATGCTTCTGCGTAGTTTTTATAGTAAGATAATTCGTTTTACACCGTAGGCCTCAATGCTCTCCAAATGTCCACTTACAGATTATACAAAAAGAGTGTTTCAAAACAGCTCAATCAAAAGAAGAGTTCCGCTCTGTTAGATGAATGCACAGAACAGAGAAAAGTTTCTCAGAATGTTTCTGTGTAGTATTTACTGGAAGATATTTCATTTTTCACTATTGGCCTCAATGTTCCCCAAATGTCCACTTGCAGATTCTACAAAAATGAGTGTTGCAAAACTGCTCAATCAAAAGAAAGTTTCTACTCTGTGAGGTGAATGCACAGAATAGAACAAAGTTTCACAGAATTCTTCTGTTAATATTTATGGGGATATATTTCGTTTTTCATTGTAGGCCACAATATTCTCCAACTGTCCACTTGCAGATTCCACAAAAAGAGTTTCAAAACTGCTCAATCAAAAGAAAGGTTGAACTCCGTGAGATGAATGCACAGAATCGAAAGAAGTTTCACAGAATGCTTCAGTGTAGTTTTTACTTGAAGATATTTCATTTTTCACTGTAGGTCTCAATTTTCTCCAAATGTCCACTTGCAGATTCTACATAAAGTGTATTTCAAAACTGCTCAATAAAAAGAATGGTTCAAATCTGTGAGATGTACGCACAGAATAGAAAATAGTTTCACAGAATGCGTCAATGTAGTTTTTATGGGAAGATATTCCGTTTTTCACCGTAAGCCTCAATGTTCTCCCAATATCCACTTGCAGATTCTACAAAAACTGTGTTTCAAAACAGCTCAATCACAATTAAAGTTCAACTCTGTTAGACGAATGCACGGAATAGAGAAAAGTTTCACAGAATTCTTCTGTGTAGTTTTTATGGGAAGATGTTTCCTTTTTCATCGTAAGCGTCAAACTTCTCAAATTGTCCACTTGCAGATGCTACAAAAAGAGTGCTTCCAAACAGCTCAATCAAAAGAAAGTTTCAAGTCTCTTAGAGGAAAGCATAAATCATAAAGTAGTTTCACGGAATGCTTCCGTGTAGTTTTTACTTGAAGATATTCCTTTTTTCACAAAAGACCGCAATATTCTCCAAAGGTACACTTGGAGATTCTACAAAAAGTGTGTTTCAAAACTGCTCAATCAAAAGAAATGTTCAACACTGTGAAATGAATGCACAGAATAGGGAAATGTTTCACAGAATGCTTCTGTGTAGTTTTTATAGGAACATATTTCATTTTTCACCCTAGACCTCATAGCTCTCCAAACGACCCTTGCAGATTCTAGAAAAAGAGTGTTTCAAAACTCCTCAATTAAGGGAAGCTTTCTACTCTGTGAGATGAATATTCAGAATAGAAAGAAGTTACACAGAATTCTTCAGTGTAGTTTTTATAGTAAGATAATTCGTTTTTCAACATAGGCCTCAATGTTCTCCAAAGGTCCACTTACAGATTGTACAAAAGGAGTGTGTCACAGCAGATCAATCAAAATAAATGTTCAACTCCGTAGGATGAATGCACCGACCAGAAAAACGTTTCACAGAATGCTTCTGTGTAGTCGTTATTTGCAGATATTCCTGTTTCCACGATAGGCCTCAATGTGCTGCGAATGTCCACTTGTAGTTTCTACAAAAAGGGTGTTTCAAAACTGCTCAATCAAAAGAAATGTTCAACTCTGTGTGACGAATGCACAGAAGAGAAAGGAGTTTCACAGAATGATTCAGTGTAGTTTTTATGTGAAGATATTTCGTTTTTCACCAAAGGCCTCAATGTTCTACAAATGTCCGCTTGCAGATTCTACAAAAAGAGTGTGTCAAAACAGCTCTATCCAAAGAAAGGTTCAACTCCATTCGATGAATGCACAGAACAGAAAAAAGTTCCATAGAAGGTTTCTGTGTGGTTTTTACATGAAGATATTTCGTTTTTCACTGCAGGCCACAATATTCTCCAAGTGTCCAGTTGCAGATTCTACGAAAAGAGTGTTTCAAAAGTGCTCAATCAAAAGAAAGGTTCAACTCTGTGAGATGAAGGCACAGAATAGAAAGCAGTTTCACAGAATCCTTCTCTGTAGTTTTCACGGGAAGATATTTCGTTTTTAGCCATAGGCCTCAACGTTCTCCAAATGTCCACTTGCAGATTCTACAAAAAGTGTGTTTCAAAACAGCTCCATCAAAAGAAAGGTTCAACTCTGTCAGGTGAATGTGCAGAACAGGGTAATGTTTCACAGAATGCTTCTGTGTAGTCTTTATGGGAAGATATTTCGTTTTTCACTACAGGCCTCAAATTTCTCCAAATATCCAATTGCAGATTCTACAAAAAGTGTTTTTCAAAACAGACCAGTCAAAAGAAAGGTTCAACTCTGTTGGATTAATGCACAGATCAGAAAAAGTTTCACAGAACGCTTCTGTGTAGTTTTTATTTTCAGATATTCCTTTTTGCGCGATAGGCCTCAAGGCGCGGCAAGTGTCCACTTGCAGATTATAAGAAAAAAGAGTGTTTCAAAACTGCTCAATCAAAAGAAAGGTTCTACTCTGTGAGGTGAACGCACAGAATAGAAAGAAGTTTTACAGAATGCTTCTGTGTATTTTTTATGGGAAAACATTTTGTTTTTCACCACAGGCCTCAATGTTCTCCAAATGTCCACTTGCAGATTCTACAAAAAGAGGGTTTAAAAAAACAGCTCAATCAAAAGAAAGGTTAAATTCTGTTAGATGAAAGCACAGATTACAAAGAAGTTTCACAGAATGCGCCTGTGTAGTTTTTACTTGAAGATATTTCGCTTGTCTCTGTAGGCCTCAATGTTCTCCAAATGTCCACTTGCAGATTCTACCTAAAGAGTGTTTGAAAACTGCTCAATCAAAACAAAGTTTCAACTCCGTGAGATGAATGCACAGAATAGAAAGAGGTTTCACAGAATGCTTCAGTGCAGCTTTTTTGGTGAGATATTTCATTTTTCACCATAGGCCACATATTTCTCCAAATGTCCAATTGCATATTCTAGAAAAAGAGTGTTTCAAAACTGCTCAATCAAAAGAAAGTTACTAGTCTGTGAGGTGAATGCACAGAATAGAAAGAAGTTTCACAGAATGCTTCTGTGTAGTTTTTATAGTGAGATAATTCGTTTTTCACCATGAGCCTCAATGTTCTCCAAATGTCCACTTGCGGATTCCACAAACAGTGTGTTTCAAAACAGATCAATCCAAAGAAATGTTCAACTCTGTTGGATGAATGCACAGATCAGAAAGAAGTTGCACAGAATGCTTCTGTGTAGTTTTTATAGTAAGATAATTCGTTTTACACCATAGGCCTCAATGCTCTCCAAATGTCCACTTACAGATTACACAAAAAGAGTGTTTCAAAACAGCTCAATCAAAAGAAGAGTTCAGCTCTGTTAGATGAATGCACAGAACAGAGAAAAGTTTCTCAGAATGTTTCTGTGTAGTATTTACTGGAAGATATTTCATTTTTCACTATTGGCCTCAATGTTCCCCAAATGTCCACTTGCAGATTCTACAAAAACGAGTGTTGCAAAACTGCTCAATCAAAAGAAAGTTTCTACTCTGTGAGGTGAATGCACAGAATAGAACAAAGTTTCACAGAATTCTTCTGTTAATATTTATGGGGATATATTTCGTTTTTCATTGTAGGCCACAATATTCTCCAACTGTCCACTTGCAGATTCCACAAAAAGAGTTTCAAAACTGCTCAATCAAAAGAAAGGTTGAACTCTGTGAGATGAATGCACAGAATCGAAAGAAGTTTCACAGAATGCTTCAGTGTAGTTTTTACTTGAAGATATTTCATTTTTCACTGTAGGTCTCAATTTTCTCCAAATGTCCACTTGCAGATTCTACATAAAGTGTATTTCAAAACTGCTCAATAAAAAGAACGGTTCAAATCTGTGAGATGTATGCACAGAATAGAAAATAGTTTCACAGAATGCGTCAATGTAGTTTTTATGGGAAGATATTCCGTTTTTCACCGTAAGCCTCAATGTTCTCCCAATATCCACTTGCAGATTCTACGAAAACTGTGTTTCAAAGCAGCTCAATCACAATTAAAGTTCAAATCTGTTAGACGAATGCACGGAATAGAGAAAAGTTTCACAGAATTCTTCTGTGTAGTTTTTATGGGAAGATGTTTCCTTTTTCATCGTAAGCGTCAAACTTCTCAAATTGTCCACTTGCAGATGCTACAAAAAGAGTGCTTCCAAACAGCTCAATCAAAAGAAAGTTTCAAGTCTCTTAGAGGAAAGCATAAATCATAAAGTAGTTTCACGGAATGCTTCCGTGTAGTTTTTACTTGAAGATATTTCTTTTTTCACAAAAGACCGCAATATTCTCCAAAGGTACACTTGAGGATTCTACAAAAAGTGTGTTTCAAAACTGCTCAATCAAAAGAAATGTTCAACACTGTGAAATGAATGCACAGAATAGGGAAATGTTTCACAGAATGCTTCTGTGTAGTTTTTATAGGAACATATTTCATTTTTCACCCTAGACCTCATAGCTCTCCAAACGACCCTTGCAGATTCTAGAAAAAGAGTGTTTCAAAACTCCTCAATTAAGGGAAGCTTTCTACCCTGTGAGATGAATATTCAGAATAGAAAGAAGTTACACAGAATTCTTCAGTGTAGTTTTTATAGTAAGATAATTCGTTTTTCAACATAGGCCTCAATGTTCTCCAAAGGTCCAATTACAGATTGTACAAAAGGAGTGTGTCACAGCAGATCAATCAAAATAAATGTTCAACTCCGTAGGATGAATGCACAGACCAGAAAAACGTTTCACAGAATGCTTCTGTGTAGTCGTTATTTGCAGATATTCCTGTTTCCACGATAGGCCTCAATGTGCTGCCAATGTCCACTTGTAGTTTCTACAAAAAGGGTGTTTCAAAACTGCTCAATCAAAAGAAATGTTCAACTCTGTGTGACGAATGCACAGAAGAGAAAGAAGTTTCACAGAATGATTCAGTGTAGTTTTTATGTGAAGATATTTCGTTTTTCACCAAAGGCCTCAATGTTCTACAAATGTCCGCTTGCAGATTCTACAAAAAGAGTGTGTCAAAACAGCTCTATCCAAAGAAAGGTTCAACTCCATTCGATGAATGCACAGAACAGAAAAAAGTTCCATAGAAGGTTTCTGTGTGGTTTTTACATGAAGATATTTCGTTTTTCACTGCAGGCCACAATATTCTCCAAGTGTCCAGTTGCAGATTCTACGAAAAGAGTGTTTCAAAAGTGCTCAATCAAAAGAAAGGTTCAACTCTGTGAGATGAAGGCACAGAATAGAAAGCAGTTTCACAGAATCCTTCTCTGTAGTTTTCACGGGAAGATATTTCGTTTTTAGCCATAGGCCTCAACGTTCTCCAAATGTCCACTTGCAGATTCTACAAAAAGTGTGTTTCAAAACAGCTCCATCAAAAGAAAGGTTCAACTCTGTCAGGTGAATGTGCAGAACAGGGTAATGTTTCACAGAATGCTTCTGTGTAGTCTTTATGGGAAGATATTTCGTTTTTCACTACAGGCCTCAAATTTCTCCAAATATCCAATTGCAGATTCTACAAAAAGTGTTTTTCAAAACAGACCAGTCAAAAGAAAGGTTCAACTCGGTTGGATTAATGCACAGATCAGAAAAAGTTTCACAGAACGCTTCTGTGTAGTTTTTATTTTCAGATATTCCTTTTTGCGCGATAGGCCTCAAGGCGCGGCAAGTGTCCACTTGCAGATTATAAGAAAAAAGAGTGTTTCAAAACTGCTCAATCAAAAGAAAGTTCTACTCTGTGAGGTGAACGCACAGAATAGAAAGAAGTTTTACAGAATGCTTCTGTGTATTTTTTATGGGAAAACATTTTGTTTTTCACCACAGGCCTCAATGTTCTCCAAATGTCCACTTGCAGATTCTACAAAAAGAGGGTTTAAAAAAACAGCTCAATCAAAAGAAAGGTTAAATTCTGTTAGATGAAAGCACAGATTACAAAGAAGTTTCACAGAATGCGCCTGTGTAGTTTTTACTTGAAGATATTTCGCTTGTCTCTGTAGGCCTCAATGTTCTCCAAATGTCCACTTGCAGATTCTACCTAAAGAGTGTTTGAAAACTGCTCAATCAAAACAAAGTTTCAACTCCGTGAGATGAATGCACAGAATAGAAAGAGGTTTCACAGAATGCTTCAGTGCAGCTTTTTTGGTGAGATATTTCATTTTTCACCATAGGCCACATATTTCTCCAAATGTCCAATTGCATATTCTAGAAAAAGAGTGTTTCAAAACTGCTCAATCAAAAGAAAGTTACTAGTCTGTGAGGTGAATGCACAGAATAGAAAGAAGTTTCACAGAATGCTTCTGTGTAGTTTTTATAGTGAGATAATTCGTTTTTCACCATGAGCCTCAATGTTCTCCAAATGTCCACTTGCGGATTCCACAAACAGTGTGTTTCAAAACAGATCAATCCAAAGAAATGTTCAACTCTGTTGGATGAATGCACAGATCAGAAAGAAGTTGCACAGAATGCTTCTGTGTAGTTTTTATAGTAAGATAATTCGTTTTACACCATAGGCCTCAATGCTCTCCAAATGTCCACTTACAGATTACACAAAAAGAGTGTTTCAAAACAGCTCAATCAAAAGAAGAGTTCAGCTCTGTTAGATGAATGCACAGAACAGAGAAAAGTTTCTCCGAATGTTTCTGTGTAGTATTTACTGGAAGATATTTCATTTTTCACTATTGGCCTCAATGTTCCCCAAATGTCCACTTGCAGATTCTACAAAAACGAGTGTTGCAAAACTGCTCAATCAAAAGAAAGTTTCTACTCTGTGAGGTGAATGCACAGAATAGAACAAAGTTTCACAGAATTCTTCTGTTAATATTTATGGGGATATATTTCGTTTTTCATTGTAGGCCACAATATTCTCCAACTGTCCACTTGCAGATTCCACAAAAAGAGTTTCAAAACTGCTCAATCAAAAGAAAGGTTGAACTCTGTGAGATGAATGCACAGAATCGAAAGAAGTTTCACAGAATGCTTCAGTGTAGTTTTTACTTGAAGATATTTCATTTTTCACTGTAGGTCTCAATTTTCTCCAAATGTCCACTTGCAGATTCTACATAAAGTGTATTTCAAAACTGCTCAATAAAAAGAACGGTTCAAATCTGTGAGATGTATGCACAGAATAGAAAATAGTTTCACAGAATGCGTCAATGTAGTTTTTATGGGAAGATATTCCGTTTTTCACCGTAAGCCTCAATGTTCTCCCAATATCCACTTGCAGATTCTACGAAAACTGTGTTTCAAAGCAGCTCAATCACAATTAAAGTTCAAATCTGTTAGACGAATGCACGGAATAGAGAAAAGTTTCACAGAATTCTTCTGTGTAGTTTTTATGGGAAGATGTTTCCTTTTTCATCGTAAGCGTCAAACTTCTCAAATTGTCCACTTGCAGATGCTACAAAAAGAGTGCTTCCAAACAGCTCAATCAAAAGAAAGTTTCAAGTCTCTTAGAGGAAAGCATAAATCATAAAGTAGTTTCACGGAATGCTTCCGTGTAGTTTTTACTTGAAGATATTTCTTTTTTCACAAAAGACCGCAATATTCTCCAAAGGTACACTTGAGGATTCTACAAAAAGTGTGTTTCAAAACTGCTCAATCAAAAGAAATGTTCAACACTGTGAAATGAATGCACAGAATAGGGAAATGTTTCACAGAATGCTTCTGTGTAGTTTTTATAGGAACATATTTCATTTTTCACCCTAGACCTCATAGCTCTCCAAACGACCCTTGCAGATTCTAGAAAAAGAGTGTTTCAAAACTCCTCAATTAAGGGAAGCTTTCTACCCTGTGAGATGAATATTCAGAATAGAAAGAAGTTACACAGAATTCTTCAGTGTAGTTTTTATAGTAAGATAATTCGTTTTTCAACATAGGCCTCAATGTTCTCCAAAGGTCCAATTACAGATTGTACAAAAGGAGTGTGTCACAGCAGATCAATCAAAATAAATGTTCAACTCCGTAGGATGAATGCACAGACCAGAAAAACGTTTCACAGAATGCTTCTGTGTAGTCGTTATTTGCAGATATTCCTGTTTCCACGATAGGCCTCAATGTGCTGCCAATGTCCACTTGTAGTTTCTACAAAAAGGGTGTTTCAAAACTGCTCAATCAAAAGAAATGTTCAACTCTGTGTGACGAATGCACAGAAGAGAAAGAAGTTTCACAGAATGATTCAGTGTAGTTTTTATGTGAAGATATTTCGTTTTTCACCAAAGGCCTCAATGTTCTACAAATGTCCGCTTGCAGATTCTACAAAAAGAGTGTGTCAAAACAGCTCTATCCAAAGAAAGGTTCAACTCCATTCGATGAATGCACAGAACAGAAAAAAGTTCCATAGAAGGTTTCTGTGTGGTTTTTACATGAAGATATTTCGTTTTTCACTGCAGGCCACAATATTCTCCAAGTGTCCAGTTGCAGATTCTACGAAAAGAGTGTTTCAAAAGTGCTCAATCAAAAGAAAGGTTCAACTCTGTGAGATGAAGGCACAGAATAGAAAGCAGTTTCACAGAATCCTTCTCTGTAGTTTTCACGGGAAGATATTTCGTTTTTAGCCATAGGCCTCAACGTTCTCCAAATGTCCACTTGCAGATTCTACAAAAAGTGTGTTTCAAAACAGCTCCATCAAAAGAAAGGTTCAACTCTGTCAGGTGAATGTGCAGAACAGGGTAATGTTTCACAGAATGCTTCTGTGTAGTCTTTATGGGAAGATATTTCGTTTTTCACTACAGGCCTCAAATTTCTCCAAATATCCAATTGCAGATTCTACAAAAAGTGTTTTTCAAAACAGACCAGTCAAAAGAAAGGTTCAACTCGGTTGGATTAATGCACAGATCAGAAAAAGTTTCACAGAACGCTTCTGTGTAGTTTTTATTTTCAGATATTCCTTTTTGCGCGATAGGCCTCAAGGCGCGGCAAGTGTCCACTTGCAGATTATAAGAAAAAAGAGTGTTTCAAAACTGCTCAATCAAAAGAAAGTTCTACTCTGTGAGGTGAACGCACAGAATAGAAAGAAGTTTTACAGAATGCTTCTGTGTATTTTTTATGGGAAAACATTTTGTTTTTCACCACAGGCCTCAATGTTCTCCAAATGTCCACTTGCAGATTCTACAAAAAGAGGGTTTAAAAAAACAGCTCAATCAAAAGAAAGGTTAAATTCTGTTAGATGAAAGCACAGATTACAAAGAAGTTTCACAGAATGCGCCTGTGTAGTTTTTACTTGAAGATATTTCGCTTGTCTCTGTAGGCCTCAATGTTCTCCAAATGTCCACTTGCAGATTCTACCTAAAGAGTGTTTGAAAACTGCTCAATCAAAACAAAGTTTCAACTCCGTGAGATGAATGCACAGAATAGAAAGAGGTTTCACAGAATGCTTCAGTGCAGCTTTTTTGGTGAGATATTTCATTTTTCACCATAGGCCACATATTTCTCCAAATGTCCAATTGCATATTCTAGAAAAAGAGTGTTTCAAAACTGCTCAATCAAAAGAAAGTTACTAGTCTGTGAGGTGAATGCACAGAATAGAAAGAAGTTTCACAGAATGCTTCTGTGTAGTTTTTATAGTGAGATAATTCGTTTTTCACCATGAGCCTCAATGTTCTCCAAATGTCCACTTGCGGATTCTACAAACAGTGTGTTTCAAAACAGATCAATCCAAAGAAATGTTCAACTCTGTTGGATGAATGCACAGATCAGAAAGAAGTTGCACAGAATGCTTCTGTGTAGTTTTTATAGTAAGATAATTCGTTTTACACCATAGGCCTCAATGCTCTCCAAATGTCCACTTACAGATTACACAAAAAGAGTGTTTCAAAACAGCTCAATCAAAAGAAGAGTTCAGCTCTGTTAGATGAATGCACAGAAAAGAGAAAAGTTTCTCCGAATGTTTCTGTGTAGTATTTACTGGAAGATATTTCATTTTTCACTATTGGCCTCAATGTTCCCCAAATGTCCACTTGCAGATTCTACAAAAATGAGTGTTGCAAAACTGCTCAATCAAAAGAAAGTTTCTACTCTGTGAGGTGAATGCACAGAATAGAACAAAGTTTCACAGAATTCTTCTGTTAATATTTATGGGGATATATTTCGTTTTTCATTGTAGGCCACAATATTCTCCAACTGTCCACTTGCAGATTCCACAAAAAGAGTTTCAAAACTGCTCAATCAAAAGAAAGGTTGAACTCTGTGAGATGAATGCACAGAATCGAAAGAAGTTTCACAGAATGCTTCAGTGTAGTTTTTACTTGAAGATATTTCATTTTTCACTGTAGGTCTCAATTTTCTCCAAATGTCCACTTGCAGATTCTACATAAAGTGTATTTCAAAACTGCTCAATAAAAAGAACGGTTCAAATCTGTGAGATGTACGCACAGAATAGAAAATATTTTCACAGAATGCGTCAATGTAGTTTTTATGGGAAGATATTCCGTTTTTCACCGTAAGCCTCAATGTTCTCCCAATATCCACTTGCAGATTCTACAAAAACTGTGTTTCAAAACAGCTCAATCACAATTAAAGTTCAACTCTGTTAGACGAATGCACGGAATAGAGAAAAGTTTCACAGAATTCTTCTGTGTAGTTTTTATGGGAAGATGTTTCCTTTTTCATCGTAAGCGTCAAACTTCTCAAATTGTCCACTTGCAGATGCTACAAAAAGAGTGCTTCCAAACAGCTCAATCAAAAGAAAGTTTCAAGTCTCTTAGAGGAAAGCATAAATCATAAAGTAGTTTCACGGAATGCTTCCGTGTAGTTTTTACTTGAAGATATTTCTTTTTTCACAAAAGACCGCAATATTCTCCAAAGGTACACTTGGAGATTCTACAAAAAGTGTGTTTCAAAACTGCTCAATCAAAAGAAATGTTCAACACTGTGAAATGAATGCACAGAATAGGGAAATGTTTCACAGAATGCTTCTGTGTAGTTTTTATAGGAACATATTTCATTTTTCACCCTAGACCTCATAGCTCTCCAAACGACCCTTGCAGATTCTAGAAAAAGAGTGTTTCAAAACTCCTCAATTAAGGGAAGCTTTCTACCCTGTGAGATGAATATTCAGAATAGAAAGAAGTTACACAGAATTCTTCAGTGTAGTTTTTATAGTAAGATAATTCGTTTTTCAACATAGGCCTCAATGTTCTCCAAAGGTCCACTTACAGATTGTACAAAAGGAGTGTGTCACAGCAGATCAATCAAAATAAATGTTCAACTCCGTAGGATGAATGCACAGACCAGAAAAACGTTTCACAGAATGCTTCTGTGTAGTCGTTATTTGCAGATATTCCTGTTTCCACGATAGGCCTCAATGTGCTGCGAATGTCCACTTGTAGTTTCTACAAAAAGAGT
This sequence comes from Symphalangus syndactylus, assembly GCF_028878055.3. Taxonomy (NCBI): domain Eukaryota; kingdom Metazoa; phylum Chordata; class Mammalia; order Primates; family Hylobatidae; genus Symphalangus; species Symphalangus syndactylus. The sequence goes on from NC_072440.2 coordinate 52,361,466, forward strand.
GTTTCAAAACTGCTCAATCAAAAGAAATGTTCAACTCTGTGTGACGAATGCACAGAAGAGAAAGAAGTTTCACAGAATGATTCAGTGTAGTTTTTATGTGAAGATATTTCGTTTTTCACCAAAGGCCTCAATGTTCTACAAGTGTCCGCTTGCAGATTCTACAAAAAGAGTGTGTCAAAACAGCTCTATCCAAAGAAAGGTTCAACTCCATTCGATGAATGCACAGAACAGAAAAAAGTTCCATAGAAGGTTTCTGTGTGGTTTTTACATGAAGATATTTCGTTTTTCACTGCAGGCCACAATATTCTCCAAGTGTCCAGTTGCAGATTCTACGAAAAGAGTGTTTCAAAAGTGCTCAATCAAAAGAAATGTTCAACTCTGTGAGATGAAGGCACAGAATAGAAAGCAGTTTCACAGAATCCTTCTCTGTAGTTTTCACGGGAAGATATTTCGTTTTTAGCCATAGGCCTCAACGTTCTCCAAATGTCCACTTGCAGATTCTACAAAAAGTGTGTTTCAAAACAGCTCCATCAAAAGAAAGGTTCAACTCTGTCAGGTGAATGTGCAGAACAGGGTAATGTTTCACAGAATGCTTCTGTGTAGTCTTTATGGGAAGATATTTCGTTTTTCACTACAGGCCTCAAATTTCTCCAAATATCCAATTGCAGATTCTACAAAAAGTGTTTTTCAAAACAGACCAGTCAAAAGAAAGGTTCAACTCTGTTGGATTAATGCACAGATCAGAAAAAGTTTCACAGAACGCTTCTGTGTAGTTTTTATTTTCAGATATTCCTTTTTGCGCGATAGGCCTCAAGGCGCGGCAAGTGTCCACTTGCAGATTATAAGAAAAAAGAGTGTTTCAAAACTGCTCAATCAAAAGAAAGGTTCTACTCTGTGAGGTGAACGCACAGAATAGAAAGAAGTTTTACAGAATGCTTCTGTGTATTTTTTATGGGAAAACATTTTGTTTTTCACCACAGGCCTCAATGTTCTCCAAATGTCCACTTGCAGATTCTACAAAAAGAGGGTTTAAAAAAACAGCTCAATCAAAAGAAAGGTTAAATTCTGTTAGATGAAAGCACAGATTACAAAGAAGTTTCACAGAATGCGCCTGTGTAGTTTTTACTTGAAGATATTTCGCTTGTCTCTGTAGGCCTCAATGTTCTCCAAATGTCCACTTGCAGATTCTACCTAAAGAGTGTTTGAAAACTGCTCAATCAAAACAAAGTTTCAACTCCGTGAGATGAATGCACAGAATAGAAAGAGGTTTCACAGAATGCTTCAGTGCAGCTTTTTTGGTGAGATATTTCATTTTTCACCATAGGCCACATATTTCTCCAAATGTCCAATTGCATATTCTAGAAAAAGAGTGTTTCAAAACTGCTCAATCAAAAGAAAGTTACTAGTCTGTGAGGTGAATGCACAGAATAGAAAGAAGTTTCACAGAATGCTTCTGTGTAGTTTTTATAGTGAGATAATTCGTTTTTCACCATGAGCCTCAATGTTCTCCAAATGTCCACTTGCGGATTCTACAAACAGTGTGTTTCAAAACAGATCAATCCAAAGAAATGTTCAACTCTGTTGGATGAATGCACAGATCAGAAAGAAGTTGCACAGAATGCTTCTGTGTAGTTTTTATAGTAAGATAATTCGTTTTACACCATAGGCCTCAATGCTCTCCAAATGTCCACTTACAGATTACACAAAAAGAGTGTTTCAAAACAGCTCAATCAAAAGAAGAGTTCAGCTCTGTTAGATGAATGCACAGAACAGAGAAAAGTTTCTCAGAATGTTTCTGTGTAGTATTTACTGGAAGATATTTCATTTTTCACTATTGGCCTCAATGTTCCCCAAATGTCCACTTGCAGATTCTACAAAAATGAGTGTTGCAAAACTGCTCAATCAAAAGAAAGTTTCTACTCTGTGAGGTGAATGCACAGAATAGAACAAAGTTTCACAGAATTCTTCTGTTAATATTTATGGGGATATATTTCGTTTTTCATTGTAGGCCACAATATTCTCCAACTGTCCACTTGCAGATTCCACAAAAAGAGTTTCAAAACTGCTCAATCAAAAGAAAGGTTGAACTCTGTGAGATGAATGCACAGAATCGAAAGAAGTTTCACAGAATGCTTCAGTGTAGTTTTTACTTGAAGATATTTCATTTTTCACTGTAGGTCTCAATTTTCTCCAAATGTCCACTTGCAGATTCTACATAAAGTGTATTTCAAAACTGCTCAATAAAAAGAACGGTTCAAATCTGTGAGATGTACGCACAGAATAGAAAATAGTTTCACAGAATGCGTCAATGTAGTTTTTATGGGAAGATATTCCGTTTTTCACCGTAAGCCTCAATGTTCTCCCAATATCCACTTGCAGATTCTACAAAAACTGTGTTTCAAAACAGCTCAATCACAATTAAAGTTCAACTCTGTTAGACGAATGCACGGAATAGAGAAAAGTTTCACAGAATTCTTCTGTGTAGTTTTTATGGGAAGATGTTTCCTTTTTCATCGTAAGCGTCAAACTTCTCAAATTGTCCACTTGCAGATGCTACAAAAAGAGTGCTTCCAAACAGCTCAATCAAAAGAAAGTTTCAAGTCTCTTAGAGGAAAGCATAAATCATAAAGTAGTTTCACGGAATGCTTCCGTGTAGTTTTTACTTGAAGATATTTCTTTTTTCACAAAAGACCGCAATATTCTCCAAAGGTACACTTGGAGATTCTACAAAAAGTGTGTTTCAAAACTGCTCAATCAAAAGAAATGTTCAACACTGTGAAATGAATGCACAGAATAGGGAAATGTTTCACAGAATGCTTCTGTGTAGTTTTTATAGGAACATATTTCATTTTTCACCCTAGACCTCATAGCTCTCCAAACGACCCTTGCAGATTCTAGAAAAAGAGTGTTTCAAAACTCCTCAATTAAGGGAAGCTTTCTACCCTGTGAGATGAATATTCAGAATAGAAAGAAGTTACACAGAATTCTTCAGTGTAGTTTTTATAGTAAGATAATTCGTTTTTCAACATAGGCCTCAATGTTCTCCAAAGGTCCACTTACAGATTGTACAAAAGGAGTGTGTCACAGCAGATCAATCAAAATAAATGTTCAACTCCGTAGGATGAATGCACAGACCAGAAAAACGTTTCACAGAATGCTTCTGTGTAGTCGTTATTTGCAGATATTCCTGTTTCCACGATAGGCCTCAATGTGCTGCGAATGTCCACTTGTAGTTTCTACAAAAAGAGTGTTTCAAAACTGCTCAATCAAAAGAAATGTTCAACTCTGTGTGACGAATGCACAGAAGAGAAAGAAGTTTCACAGAATGATTCAGTGTAGTTTTTATGTGAAGATATTTCGTTTTTCACCAAAGGCCTCAATGTTCTACAAGTGTCCGCTTGCAGATTCTACAAAAAGAGTGTGTCAAAACAGCTCTATCCAAAGAAAGGTTCAACTCCATTCGATGAATGCACAGAACAGAAAAAAGTTCCATAGAAGGTTTCTGTGTGGTTTTTACATGAAGATATTTCGTTTTTCACTGCAGGCCACAATATTCTCCAAGTGTCCAGTTGCAGATTCTACGAAAAGAGTGTTTCAAAAGTGCTCAATCAAAAGAAATGTTCAACTCTGTGAGATGAAGGCACAGAATAGAAAGCAGTTTCACAGAATCCTTCTCTGTAGTTTTCACGGGAAGATATTTCGTTTTTAGCCATAGGCCTCAACGTTCTCCAAATGTCCACTTGCAGATTCTACAAAAAGTGTGTTTCAAAACAGCTCCATCAAAAGAAAGGTTCAACTCTGTCAGGTGAATGTGCAGAACAGGGTAATGTTTCACAGAATGCTTCTGTGTAGTCTTTATGGGAAGATATTTCGTTTTTCACTACAGGCCTCAAATTTCTCCAAATATCCAATTGCAGATTCTACAAAAAGTGTTTTTCAAAACAGACCAGTCAAAAGAAAGGTTCAACTCTGTTGGATTAATGCACAGATCAGAAAAAGTTTCACAGAACGCTTCTGTGTAGTTTTTATTTTCAGATATTCCTTTTTGCGCGATAGGCCTCAAGGCGCGGCAAGTGTCCACTTGCAGATTATAAGAAAAAAGAGTGTTTCAAAACTGCTCAATCAAAAGAAAGGTTCTACTCTGTGAGGTGAACGCACAGAATAGAAAGAAGTTTTACAGAATGCTTCTGTGTATTTTTTATGGGAAAACATTTTGTTTTTCACCACAGGCCTCAATGTTCTCCAAATGTCCACTTGCAGATTCTACAAAAAGAGGGTTTAAAAAAACAGCTCAATCAAAAGAAAGGTTAAATTCTGTTAGATGAAAGCACAGATTACAAAGAAGTTTCACAGAATGCGCCTGTGTAGTTTTTACTTGAAGATATTTCGCTTGTCTCTGTAGGCCTCAATGTTCTCCAAATGTCCACTTGCAGATTCTACCTAAAGAGTGTTTGAAAACTGCTCAATCAAAACAAAGTTTCAACTCCGTGAGATGAATGCACAGAATAGAAAGAGGTTTCACAGAATGCTTCAGTGCAGCTTTTTTGGTGAGATATTTCATTTTTCACCATAGGCCACATATTTCTCCAAATGTCCAATTGCATATTCTAGAAAAAGAGTGTTTCAAAACTGCTCAATCAAAAGAAAGTTACTAGTCTGTGAGGTGAATGCACAGAATAGAAAGAAGTTTCACAGAATGCTTCTGTGTAGTTTTTATAGTGAGATAATTCGTTTTTCACCATGAGCCTCAATGTTCTCCAAATGTCCACTTGCGGATTCTACAAACAGTGTGTTTCAAAACAGATCAATCCAAAGAAATGTTCAACTCTGTTGGATGAATGCACAGATCAGAAAGAAGTTGCACAGAATGCTTCTGTGTAGTTTTTATAGTAAGATAATTCGTTTTACACCATAGGCCTCAATGCTCTCCAAATGTCCACTTACAGATTACACAAAAAGAGTGTTTCAAAACAGCTCAATCAAAAGAAGAGTTCAGCTCTGTTAGATGAATGCACAGAAAAGAGAAAAGTTTCTCCGAATGTTTCTGTGTAGTATTTACTGGAAGATATTTCATTTTTCACTATTGGCCTCAATGTTCCCCAAATGTCCACTTGCAGATTCTACAAAAATGAGTGTTGCAAAACTGCTCAATCAAAAGAAAGTTTCTACTCTGTGAGGTGAATGCACAGAATAGAACAAAGTTTCACAGAATTCTTCTGTTAATATTTATGGGGATATATTTCGTTTTTCATTGTAGGCCACAATATTCTCCAACTGTCCACTTGCAGATTCCACAAAAAGAGTTTCAAAACTGCTCAATCAAAAGAAAGGTTGAACTCTGTGAGATGAATGCACAGAATCGAAAGAAGTTTCACAGAATGCTTCAGTGTAGTTTTTACTTGAAGATATTTCATTTTTCACTGTAGGTCTCAATTTTCTCCAAATGTCCACTTGCAGATTCTACATAAAGTGTATTTCAAAACTGCTCAATAAAAAGAACGGTTCAAATCTGTGAGATGTACACACAGAATAGAAAATATTTTCACAGAATGCGTCAATGTAGTTTTTATGGGAAGATATTCCGTTTTTCACCGTAAGCCTCAATGTTCTCCCAATATCCACTTGCAGATTCTACAAAAACTGTGTTTCAAAACAGCTCAATCACAATTAAAGTTCAACTCTGTTAGACGAATGCACGGAATAGAGAAAAGTTTCACAGAATTCTTCTGTGTAGTTTTTATGGGAAGATGTTTCCTTTTTCATCGTAAGCGTCAAACTTCTCAAATTGTCCACTTGCAGATGCTACAAAAAGAGTGCTTCCAAACAGCTCAATCAAAAGAAAGTTTCAAGTCTCTTAGAGGAAAGCATAAATCATAAAGTAGTTTCACGGAATGCTTCCGTGTAGTTTTTACTTGAAGATATTTCTTTTTTCACAAAAGACCGCAATATTCTCCAAAGGTACACTTGGAGATTCTACAAAAAGTGTGTTTCAAAACTGCTCAATCAAAAGAAATGTTCAACACTGTGAAATGAATGCACAGAATAGGGAAATGTTTCACAGAATGCTTCTGTGTAGTTTTTATAGGAACATATTTCATTTTTCACCCTAGACCTCATAGCTCTCCAAACGACCCTTGCAGATTCTAGAAAAAGAGTGTTTCAAAACTCCTCAATTAAGGGAAGCTTTCTACCCTGTGAGATGAATATTCAGAATAGAAAGAAGTTACACAGAATTCTTCAGTGTAGTTTTTATAGTAAGATAATTCGTTTTTCAACATAGGCCTCAATGTTCTCCAAAGGTCCACTTACAGATTGTACAAAAGGAGTGTGTCACAGCAGATCAATCAAAATAAATGTTCAACTCCGTAGGATGAATGCACAGACCAGAAAAACGTTTCACAGAATGCTTCTGTGTAGTCGTTATTTGCAGATATTCCTGTTTCCACGATAGGCCTCAATGTGCTGCGAATGTCCACTTGTAGTTTCTACAAAAAGAGTGTTTCAAAACTGCTCAATCAAAAGAAATGTTCAACTCTGTGTGACGAATGCACAGAAGAGAAAGAAGTTTCACAGAATGATTCAGTGTAGTTTTTATGTGAAGATATTTCGTTTTTCACCAAAGGCCTCAATGTTCTACAAGTGTCCGCTTGCAGATTCTACAAAAAGAGTGTGTCAAAACAGCTCTATCCAAAGAAAGGTTCAACTCCATTCGATGAATGCACAGAACAGAAAAAAGTTCCATAGAAGGTTTCTGTGTGGTTTTTACATGAAGATATTTCGTTTTTCACTGCAGGCCACAATATTCTCCAAGTGTCCAGTTGCAGATTCTACGAAAAGAGTGTTTCAAAAGTGCTCAATCAAAAGAAATGTTCAACTCTGTGAGATGAAGGCACAGAATAGAAAGCAGTTTCACAGAATCCTTCTCTGTAGTTTTCACGGGAAGATATTTCGTTTTTAGCCATAGGCCTCAACGTTCTCCAAATGTCCACTTGCAGATTCTACAAAAAGTGTGTTTCAAAACAGCTCCATCAAAAGAAAGGTTCAACTCTGTCAGGTGAATGTGCAGAACAGGGTAATGTTTCACAGAATGCTTCTGTGTAGTCTTTATGGGAAGATATTTCGTTTTTCACTACAGGCCTCAAATTTCTCCAAATATCCAATTGCAGATTCTACAAAAAGTGTTTTTCAAAACAGACCAGTCAAAAGAAAGGTTCAACTCTGTTGGATTAATGCACAGATCAGAAAAAGTTTCACAGAACGCTTCTGTGTAGTTTTTATTTTCAGATATTCCTTTTTGCGCGATAGGCCTCAAGGCGCGGCAAGTGTCCACTTGCAGATTATAAGAAAAAAGAGTGTTTCAAAACTGCTCAATCAAAAGAAAGGTTCTACTCTGTGAGGTGAACGCACAGAATAGAAAGAAGTTTTACAGAATGCTTCTGTGTATTTTTTATGGGAAAACATTTTGTTTTTCACCACAGGCCTCAATGTTCTCCAAATGTCCACTTGCAGATTCTACAAAAAGAGGGTTTAAAAAAACAGCTCAATCAAAAGAAAGGTTAAATTCTGTTAGATGAAAGCACAGATTACAAAGAAGTTTCACAGAATGCGCCTGTGTAGTTTTTACTTGAAGATATTTCGCTTGTCTCTGTAGGCCTCAATGTTCTCCAAATGTCCACTTGCAGATTCTACCTAAAGAGTGTTTGAAAACTGCTCAATCAAAACAAAGTTTCAACTCCGTGAGATGAATGCACAGAATAGAAAGAGGTTTCACAGAATGCTTCAGTGCAGCTTTTTTGGTGAGATATTTCATTTTTCACCATAGGCCACATATTTCTCCAAATGTCCAATTGCATATTCTAGAAAAAGAGTGTTTCAAAACTGCTCAATCAAAAGAAAGTTACTAGTCTGTGAGGTGAATGCACAGAATAGAAAGAAGTTTCACAGAATGCTTCTGTGTAGTTTTTATAGTGAGATAATTCGTTTTTCACCATGAGCCTCAATGTTCTCCAAATGTCCACTTGCGGATTCTACAAACAGTGTGTTTCAAAACAGATCAATCCAAAGAAATGTTCAACTCTGTTGGATGAATGCACAGATCAGAAAGAAGTTGCACAGAATGCTTCTGTGTAGTTTTTATAGTAAGATAATTCGTTTTACACCATAGGCCTCAATGCTCTCCAAATGTCCACTTACAGATTACACAAAAAGAGTGTTTCAAAACAGCTCAATCAAAAGAAGAGTTCAGCTCTGTTAGATGAATGCACAGAACAGAGAAAAGTTTCTCAGAATGTTTCTGTGTAGTATTTACTGGAAGATATTTCATTTTTCACTATTGGCCTCAATGTTCCCCAAATGTCCACTTGCAGATTCTACAAAAATGAGTGTTGCAAAACTGCTCAATCAAAAGAAAGTTTCTACTCTGTGAGGTGAATGCACAGAATAGAACAAAGTTTCACAGAATTCTTCTGTTAATATTTATGGGGATATATTTCGTTTTTCATTGTAGGCCACAATATTCTCCAACTGTCCACTTGCAGATTCCACAAAAAGAGTTTCAAAACTGCTCAATCAAAAGAAAGGTTGAACTCTGTGAGATGAATGCACAGAATCGAAAGAAGTTTCACAGAATGCTTCAGTGTAGTTTTTACTTGAAGATATTTCATTTTTCACTGTAGGTCTCAATTTTCTCCAAATGTCCACTTGCAGATTCTACATAAAGTGTATTTCAAAACTGCTCAATAAAAAGAACGGTTCAAATCTGTGAGATGTACGCACAGAATAGAAAATAGTTTCACAGAATGCGTCAATGTAGTTTTTATGGGAAGATATTCCGTTTTTCACCGTAAGCCTCAATGTTCTCCCAATATCCACTTGCAGATTCTACAAAAACTGTGTTTCAAAACAGCTCAATCACAATTAAAGTTCAACTCTGTTCGACGAATGCACGGAATAGAGAAAAGTTTCACAGAATTCTTCTGTGTAGTTTTTATGGGAAGATGTTTCCTTTTTCATCGTAAGCGTCAAACTTCTCAAATTGTCCACTTGCAGATGCTACAAAAAGAGTGCTTCCAAACAGCTCAATCAAAAGAAAGTTTCAAGTCTCTTAGAGGAAAGCATAAATCATAAAGTAGTTTCACGGAATGCTTCCGTGTAGTTTTTACTTGAAGATATTTCTTTTTTCACAAAAGACCGCAATATTCTCCAAAGGTACACTTGGAGATTCTACAAAAAGTGTGTTTCAAAACTGCTCAATCAAAAGAAATGTTCAACACTGTGAAATGAATGCACAGAATAGGGAAATGTTTCACAGAATGCTTCTGTGTAGTTTTTATAGGAACATATTTCATTTTTCACCCTAGACCTCATAGCTCTCCAAACGACCCTTGCAGATTCTAGAAAAAGAGTGTTTCAAAACTCCTCAATTAAGGGAAGCTTTCTACCCTGTGAGATGAATATTCAGAATAGAAAGAAGTTACACAGAATTCTTCAGTGTAGTTTTTATAGTAAGATAATTCGTTTTTCAACATAGGCCTCAATGTTCTCCAAAGGTCCACTTACAGATTGTACAAAAGGAGTGTGTCACAGCAGATCAATCAAAATAAATGTTCAACTCCGTAGGATGAATGCACAGACCAGAAAAACGTTTCACAGAATGCTTCTGTGTAGTCGTTATTTGCAGATATTCCTGTTTCCACGATAGGCCTCAATGTGCTGCGAATGTCCACTTGTAGTTTCTACAAAAAGAGTGTTTCAAAACTGCTCAATCAAAAGAAATGTTCAACTCTGTGTGACGAATGCACAGAAGAGAAAGAAGTTTCACAGAATGATTCAGTGTAGTTTTTATGTGAAGATATTTCGTTTTTCACCAAAGGCCTCAATGTTCTACAAGTGTCCGCTTGCAGATTCTACAAAAAGAGTGTGTCAAAACAGCTCTATCCAAAGAAAGTTTCAACTCCATTCGATGAATGCACAGAACAGAAAAAAGTTCCATAGAAGGTTTCTGTGTGGTTTTTACATGAAGATATTTCGTTTTTCACTGCAGGCCACAATATTCTCCAAGTGTCCAGTTGCAGATTCTACGAAAAGAGTGTTTCAAAAGTGCTCAATCAAAAGAAATGTTCAACTCTGTGAGATGAAGGCACAGAATAGAAAGCAGTTTCACAGAATCCTTCTCTGTAGTTTTCACGGGAAGATATTTCGTTTTTAGCCATAGGCCTCAACGTTCTCCAAATGTCCACTTGCAGATTCTACAAAAAGTGTGTTTCAAAACAGCTCCATCAAAAGAAAGGTTCAACTCTGTCAGGTGAATGTGCAGAACAGGGTAATGTTTCACAGAATGCTTCTGTGTAGTCTTTATGGGAAGATATTTCGTTTTTCACTACAGGCCTCAAATTTCTCCAAATATCCAATTGCAGATTCTACAAAAAGTGTTTTTCAAAACAGACCAGTCAAAAGAAAGGTTCAACTCTGTTGGATTAATGCACAGATCAGAAAAAGTTTCACAGAACGCTTCTGTGTAGTTTTTATTTTCAGATATTCCTTTTTGCGCGATAGGCCTCAAGGCGCGGCAAGTGTCCACTTGCAGATTATAAGAAAAAAGAGTGTTTCAAAACTGCTCAATCAAAAGAAAGGTTCTACTCTGTGAGGTGAACGCACAGAATAGAAAGAAGTTTTACAGAATGCTTCTGTGTATTTTTTATGGGAAAACATTTTGTTTTTCACCACAGGCCTCAATGTTCTCCAAATGTCCACTTGCAGATTCTACAAAAAGAGGGTTTAAAAAAACAGCTCAATCAAAAGAAAGGTTAAATTCTGTTAGATGAAAGCACAGATTACAAAGAAGTTTCACAGAATGCGCCTGTGTAGTTTTTACTTGAAGATATTTCGCTTGTCTCTGTAGGCCTCAATGTTCTCCAAATGTCCACTTGCAGATTCTACCTAAAGAGTGTTTGAAAACTGCTCAATCAAAACAAAGTTTCAACTCCGTGAGATGAATGCACAGAATAGAAAGAGGTTTCACAGAATGCTTCAGTGCAGCTTTTTTGGTGAGATATTTCATTTTTCACCATAGGCCACATATTTCTCCAAATGTCCAATTGCATATTCTAGAAAAAGAGTGTTTCAAAACTGCTCAATCAAAAGAAAGTTACTAGTCTGTGAGGTGAATGCACAGAATAGAAAGAAGTTTCACAGAATGCTTCTGTGTAGTTTTTATAGTGAGATAATTCGTTTTTCACCATGAGCCTCAATGTTCTCCAAATGTCCACTTGCGGATTCTACAAACAGTGTGTTTCAAAACAGATCAATCCAAAGAAATGTTCAACTCTGTTGGATGAATGCACAGATCAGAAAGAAGTTGCACAGAATGCTTCTGTGTAGTTTTTATAGTAAGATAATTCGTTTTACACCATAGGCCTCAATGCTCTCCAAATGTCCACTTACAGATTATACAAAAAGAGTGTTTCAAAACAGCTCAATCAAAAGAAGAGTTCAGCTCTGTTAGATGAATGCACAGAACAGAGAAAAGTTTCTCAGAATGTTTCTGTGTAGTATTTACTGGAAGATATTTCATTTTTCACTATTGGCCTCAATGTTCCCCAAATGTCCACTTGCAGATTCTACAAAAATGAGTGTTGCAAAACTGCTCAATCAAAAGAAAGTTTCTACTCTGTGAGGTGAATGCACAGAATAGAACAAAGTTTCACAGAATTCTTCTGTTAATATTTATGGGGATATATTTCGTTTTTCATTGTAGGCCACAATATTCTCCAACTGTCCACTTGCAGATTCCACAAAAAGAGTTTCAAAACTGCTCAATCAAAAGAAAGGTTGAACTCTGTGAGATGAATGCACAGAATCGAAAGAAGTTTCACAGAATGCTTCAGTGTAGTTTTTACTTGAAGATATTTCATTTTTCACTGTAGGTCTCAATTTTCTCCAAATGTCCACTTGCAGATTCTACATAAAGTGTATTTCAAAACTGCTCAATAAAAAGAATGGTTCAAATCTGTGAGATGTACGCACAGAATAGAAAATAGTTTCACAGAATGCGTCAATGTAGTTTTTATGGGAAGATATTCCGTTTTTCACCGTAAGCCTCAATGTTCTCCCAATATCCACTTGCAGATTCTACAAAAACTGTGTTTCAAAACAGCTCAATCACAATTAAAGTTCAACTCTGTTCGACGAATGCACGGAATAGAGAAAAGTTTCACAGAATTCTTCTGTGTAGTTTTTATGGGAAGATGTTTCCTTTTTCATCGTAAGCGTCAAACTTCTCAAATTGTCCACTTGCAGATGCTACAAAAAGAGTGCTTCCAAACAGCTCAATCAAAAGAAAGTTTCAAGTCTCTTAGAGGAAAGCATAAATCATAAAGTAGTTTCACGGAATGCTTCCGTGTAGTTTTTACTTGAAGATATTTCTTTTTTCACAAAAGACCGCAATATTCTCCAAAGGTACACTTGGAGATTCTACAAAAAGTGTGTTTCAAAACTGCTCAATCAAAAGAAATGTTCAACACTGTGAAATGAATGCACAGAATAGGGAAATGTTTCACAGAATGCTTCTGTGTAGTTTTTATAGGAACATATTTCATTTTTCACCCTAGACCTCATAGCTCTCCAAACGACCCTTGCAGATTCTAGAAAAAGAGTGTTTCAAAACTCCTCAATTAAGGGAAGCTTTCTACCCTGTGAGATGAATATTCAGAATAGAAAGAAGTTACACAGAATTCTTCAGTGTAGTTTTTATAGTAAGATAATTCGTTTTTCAGCATAGGCCTCAATGTTCTCCAAAGGTCCACTTACAGATTGTACAAAAGGAGTGTGTCACAGCAGATCAATCAAAATAAATGTTCAACTCCGTAGGATGAATGCACCGACCAGAAAAACGTTTCACAGAATGCTTCTGTGTAGTCGTTATTTGCAGATATTCCTGTTTCCACGATAGGCCTCAATGTGCTGCGAATGTCCACTTGTAGTTTCTACAAAAAGGGTGTTTCAAAACTGCTCAATCAAAAGAAATGTTCAACTCTGTGTGACGAATGCACAGAAGAGAAAGAAGTTTCACAGAATGATTCAGTGTAGTTTTTATGTGAAGATATTTCGTTTTTCACCAAAGGCCTCCATGTTCTACAAATGTCCGCTTGCAGATTCTACAAAAAGAGTGTGTCAAAACAGCTCTATCCAAAGAAAGGTTCAACTCCATTCGATGAATGCACAGAACAGAAAAAAGTTCCATAGAAGGTTTCTGTGTGGTTTTTACATGAAGATATTTCGTTTTTCACTGCAGGCCACAATATTCTCCAAGTGTCCAGTTGCAGATTCTACGAAAAGAGTGTTTCAAAAGTGCTCAATCAAAAGAAAGGTTCAACTCTGTGAGATGAAGGCACAGAATAGAAAGCAGTTTCACAGAATCCTTCTCTGTAGTTTTCACGGGAAGATATTTCGTTTTTAGCCATAGGCCTCAACGTTCTCCAAATGTCCACTTGCAGATTCTACAAAAAGTGTGTTTCAAAACAGCTCCATCAAAAGAAAGGTTCAACTCTGTCAGGTGAATGTGCAGAACAGGGTAATGTTTCACAGAATGCTTCTGTGTAGTCTTTATGGGAAGATATTTCGTTTTTCACTACAGGCCTCAAATTTCTCCAAATATCCAATTGCAGATTCTACAAAAAGTGTTTTTCAAAACAGACCAGTCAAAAGAAAGGTTCAACTCTGTTGGATTAATGCACAGATCAGAAAAAGTTTCACAGAACGCTTCTGTGTAGTTTTTATTTTCAGATATTCCTTTTTGCGCGATAGGCCTCAAGGCGCGGCAAGTGTCCACTTGCAGATTATAAGAAAAAAGAGTGTTTCAAAACTGCTCAATCAAAAGAAAGGTTCTACTCTGTGAGGTGAACGCACAGAATAGAAAGAAGTTTTACAGAATGCTTCTGTGTATTTTTTATGGGAAAACATTTTGTTTTTCACCACAGGCCTCAATGTTCTCCAAATGTCCACTTGCAGATTCTACAAAAAGAGGGTTTAAAAAAACAGCTCAATCAAAAGAAAGGTTAAATTCTGTTAGATGAAAGCACAGATTACAAAGAAGTTTCACAGAATGCGCCTGTGTAGTTTTTACTTGAAGATATTTCGCTTGTCTCTGTAGGCCTCAATGTTCTCCAAATGTCCACTTGCAGATTCTACCTAAAGAGTGTTTGAAAACTGCTCAATCAAAACAAAGTTTCAACTCCGTGAGATGAATGCACAGAATAGAAAGAGGTTTCACAGAATGCTTCAGTGCAGCTTTTTTGGTGAGATATTTCATTTTTCACCATAGGCCACATATTTCTCCAAATGTCCAATTGCATATTCTAGAAAAAGAGTGTTTCAAAACTGCTCAATCAAAAGAAAGTTACTAGTCTGTGAGGTGAATGCACAGAATAGAAAGAAGTTTCACAGAATGCTTCTGTGTAGTTTTTATAGTGAGATAATTCGTTTTTCACCATGAGCCTCAATGTTCTCCAAATGTCCACTTGCGGATTCTACAAACAGTGTGTTTCACAACAGATCAATCCAAAGAAATGTTCAACTCTGTTGGATGAATGCACAGATCAGAAAGAAGTTGCACAGAATGCTTCTGTGTAGTTTTTATAGTAAGATAATTCGTTTTACACCATAGGCCTCAATGCTCTCCAAATGTCCACTTACAGATTATACAAAAAGAGTGTTTCAAAACAGCTCAATCAAAAGAAGAGTTCAGCTCTGTTAGATGAATGCACAGAACAGAGAAAAGTTTCTCAGAATGTTTCTGTGTAGTATTTACTGGAAGATATTTCATTTTTCACTATTGGCCTCAATGTTCCCCAAATGTCCACTTGCAGATTCTACAAAAATGAGTGTTGCAAAACTGCTCAATCAAAAGAAAGTTTCTACTCTGTGAGGTGAATGCACAGAATAGAACAAAGTTTCACAGAATTCTTCTGTTAATATTTATGGGGATATATTTCGTTTTTCATTGTAGGCCACAATATTCTCCAACTGTCCACTTGCAGATTCCACAAAAAGAGTTTCAAAACTGCTCAATCAAAAGAAAGGTTGAACTCTGTGAGATGAATGCACAGAATCGAAAGAAGTTTCACAGAATGCTTCAGTGTAGTTTTTACTTGAAGATATTTCATTTTTCACTGTAGGTCTCAATTTTCTCCAAATGTCCACTTGCAGATTCTACATAAAGTGTATTTCAAAACTGCTCAATAAAAAGAATGGTTCAAATCTGTGAGATGTACGCACAGAATAGAAAATAGTTTCACAGAATGCGTCAATGTAGTTTTTATGGGAAGATATTCCGTTTTTCACCGTAAGCCTCAATGTTCTCCCAATATCCACTTGCAGATTCTACAAAAACTGTGTTTCAAAACAGCTCAATCACAATTAAAGTTCAACTCTGTTCGACGAATGCACGGAATAGAGAAAAGTTTCACAGAATTCTTCTGTGTAGTTTTTATGGGAAGATGTTTCCTTTTTCATCGTAAGCGTCAAACTTCTCAAATTGTCCACTTGCAGATGCTACAAAAAGAGTGCTTCCAAACAGCTCAATCAAAAGAAAGTTTCAAGTCTCTTAGAGGAAAGCATAAATCATAAAGTAGTTTCACGGAATGCTTCCGTGTAGTTTTTACTTGAAGATATTTCTTTTTTCACAAAAGACCGCAATATTCTCCAAAGGTACACTTGGAGATTCTACAAAAAGTGTGTTTCAAAACTGCTCAATCAAAAGAAATGTTCAACACTGTGAAATGAATGCACAGAATAGGGAAATGTTTCACAGAATGCTTCTGTGTAGTTTTTATAGGAACATATTTCATTTTTCACCCTAGACCTCATAGCTCTCCAAACGACCCTTGCAGATTCTAGAAAAAGAGTGTTTCAAAACTCCTCAATTAAGGGAAGCTTTCTACCCTGTGAGATGAATATTCAGAATAGAAAGAAGTTACACAGAATTCTTCAGTGTAGTTTTTATAGTAAGATAATTCGTTTTTCAGCATAGGCCTCAATGTTCTCCAAAGGTCCACTTACAGATTGTACAAAAGGAGTGTGTCACAGCAGATCAATCAAAATAAATGTTCAACTCCGTAGGATGAATGCACCGACCAGAAAAACGTTTCACAGAATGCTTCTGTGTAGTCGTTATTTGCAGATATTCCTGTTTCCACGATAGGCCTCAATGTGCTGCGAATGTCCACTTGTAGTTTCTACAAAAAGGGTGTTTCAAAACTGCTCAATCAAAAGAAATGTTCAACTCTGTGTGACGAATGCACAGAAGAGAAAGAAGTTTCACAGAATGATTCAGTGTAGTTTTTATGTGAAGATATTTCGTTTTTCACCAAAGGCCTCCATGTTCTACAAATGTCCGCTTGCAGATTCTACAAAAAGAGTGTGTCAAAACAGCTCTATCCAAAGAAAGGTTCAACTCCATTCGATGAATGCACAGAACAGAAAAAAGTTCCATAGAAGGTTTCTGTGTGGTTTTTACATGAAGATATTTCGTTTTTCACTGCAGGCCACAATATTCTCCAAGTGTCCAGTTGCAGATTCTACGAAAAGAGTGTTTCAAAAGTGCTCAATCAAAAGAAAGGTTCAACTCTGTGAGATGAAGGCACAGAATAGAAAGCAGTTTCACAGAATCCTTCTCTGTAGTTTTCACGGGAAGATATTTCGTTTTTAGCCATAGGCCTCAACGTTCTCCAAATGTCCACTTGCAGATTCTACAAAAAGTGTGTTTCAAAACAGCTCCATCAAAAGAAAGGTTCAACTCTGTCAGGTGAATGTGCAGAACAGGGTAATGTTTCACAGAATGCTTCTGTGTAGTCTTTATGGGAAGATATTTCGTTTTTCACTACAGGCCTCAAATTTCTCCAAATATCCAATTGCAGATTCTACAAAAAGTGTTTTTCAAAACAGACCAGTCAAAAGAAAGGTTCAACTCTGTTGGATTAATGCACAGATCAGAAAAATTTTCACAGAACGCTTCTGTGTAGTTTTTATTTTCAGATATTCCTTTTTGCGCGATAGGCCTCAAGGCGCGGCAAGTGTCCACTTGCAGATTATAAGAAAAAAGAGTGTTTCAAAACTGCTCAATCAAAAGAAAGGTTCTACTCTGTGAGGTGAACGCACAGAATAGAAAGAAGTTTTACAGAATGCTTCTGTGTATTTTTTATGGGAAAACATTTTGTTTTTCACCACAGGCCTCAATGTTCTCCAAATGTCCACTTGCAGATTCTACAAAAAGAGGGTTTAAAAAAACAGCTCAATCAAAAGAAAGGTTAAATTCTGTTAGATGAAAGCACAGATTACAAAGAAGTTTCACAGAATGCGCCTGTGTAGTTTTTACTTGAAGATATTTCGCTTGTCTCTGTAGGCCTCAATGTTCTCCAAATGTCCACTTGCAGATTCTACCTAAAGAGTGTTTGAAAACTGCTCAATCAAAACAAAGTTTCAACTCCGTGAGATGAATGCACAGAATAGAAAGAGGTTTCACAGAATGCTTCAGTGCAGCTTTTTTGGTGAGATATTTCATTTTTCACCATAGGCCACATATTTCTCCAAATGTCCAATTGCATATTCTAGAAAAAGAGTGTTTCAAAACTGCTCAATCAAAAGAAAGTTACCAGTCTGTGAGGTGAATGCACAGAATAGAAAGAAGTTTCACAGAATGCTTCTGTGTAGTTTTTATAGTGAGATAATTCGTTTTTCACCATGAGCCTCAATGTTCTCCAAATGTCCACTTGCGGATTCTACAAACAGTGTGTTTCAAAACAGATCAATCCAAAGAAATGTTCAACTCTGTTGGATGAATGCACAGATCAGAAAGAAGTTGCACAGAATGCTTCTGTGTAGTTTTTATAGTAAGATAATTCGTTTTACACCATAGGCCTCAATGCTCTCCAAATGTCCACTTACAGATTATACAAAAAGAGTGTTTCAAAACAGCTCAATCAAAAGAAGAGTTCAGCTCTGTTAGATGAATGCACAGAACAGAGAAAAGTTTCTCAGAATGTTTCTGTGTAGTATTTACTGGAAGATATTTCATTTTTCACTATTGGCCTCAATGTTCCCCAAATGTCCACTTGCAGATTCTACAAAAATGAGTGTTGCAAAACTGCTCAATCAAAAGAAAGTTTCTACTCTGTGAGGTGAATGCACAGAATAGAACAAAGTTTCACAGAATTCTTCTGTTAATATTTATGGGGATATATTTCGTTTTTCATTGTAGGCCACAATATTCTCCAACTGTCCACTTGCAGATTCCACAAAAAGAGTTTCAAAACTGCTCAATCAAAAGAAAGGTTGAACTCTGTGAGATGAATGCACAGAATCGAAAGAAGTTTCACAGAATGCTTCAGTGTAGTTTTTACTTGAAGATATTTCATTTTTCACTGTAGGTCTCAATTTTCTCCAAATGTCCACTTGCAGATTCTACATAAAGTGTATTTCAAAACTGCTCAATAAAAAGAATGGTTCAAATCTGTGAGATGTACGCACAGAATAGAAAATAGTTTCACAGAATGCGTCAATGTAGTTTTTATGGGAAGATATTCCGTTTTTCACCGTAAGCCTCAATGTTCTCCCAATATCCACTTGCAGATTCTACAAAAACTGTGTTTCAAAACAGCTCAATCACAATTAAAGTTCAACTCTGTTCGACGAATGCACGGAATAGAGAAAAGTTTCACAGAATTCTTCTGTGTAGTTTTTATGGGAAGATGTTTCCTTTTTCATCGTAAGCGTCAAACTTCTCAAATTGTCCACTTGCAGATGCTACAAAAAGAGTGCTTCCAAACAGCTCAATCAAAAGAAAGTTTCAAGTCTCTTAGAGGAAAGCATAAATCATAAAGTAGTTTCACGGAATGCTTCCGTGTAGTTTTTACTTGAAGATATTTCTTTTTTCACAAAAGACCGCAATATTCTCCAAAGGTACACTTGGAGATTCTACAAAAAGTGTGTTTCAAAACTGCTCAATCAAAAGAAATGTTCAACACTGTGAAATGAATGCACAGAATAGGGAAATGTTTCACAGAATGCTTCTGTGTAGTTTTTATAGGAACATATTTCATTTTTCACCCTAGACCTCATAGCTCTCCAAACGACCCTTGCAGATTCTAGAAAAAGAGTGTTTCAAAACTCCTCAATTAAGGGAAGCTTTCTACCCTGTGAGATGAATATTCAGAATAGAAAGAAGTTACACAGAATTCTTCAGTGTAGTTTTTATAGTAAGATAATTCGTTTTTCAGCATAGGCCTCAATGTTCTCCAAAGGTCCACTTACAGATTGTACAAAAGGAGTGTGTCACAGCAGATCAATCAAAATAAATGTTCAACTCCGTAGGATGAATGCACCGACCAGAAAAACGTTTCACAGAATGCTTCTGTGTAGTCGTTATTTGCAGATATTCCTGTTTCCACGATAGGCCTCAATGTGCTGCGAATGTCCACTTGTAGTTTCTACAAAAAGGGTGTTTCAAAACTGCTCAATCAAAAGAAATGTTCAACTCTGTGTGACGAATGCACAGAAGAGAAAGAAGTTTCACAGAATGATTCAGTGTAGTTTTTATGTGAAGATATTTCGTTTTTCACCAAAGGCCTCCATGTTCTACAAATGTCCGCTTGCAGATTCTACAAAAAGAGTGTGTCAAAACAGCTCTATCCAAAGAAAGGTTCAACTCCATTCGATGAATGCACAGAACAGAAAAAAGTTCCATAGAAGGTTTCTGTGTGGTTTTTACATGAAGATATTTCGTTTTTCACTGCAGGCCACAATATTCTCCAAGTGTCCAGTTGCAGATTCTACGAAAAGAGTGTTTCAAAAGTGCTCAATCAAAAGAAAGGTTCAACTCTGTGAGATGAAGGCACAGAATAGAAAGCAGTTTCACAGAATCCTTCTCTGTAGTTTTCACGGGAAGATATTTCGTTTTTAGCCATAGGCCTCAACGTTCTCCAAATGTCCACTTGCAGATTCTACAAAAAGTGTGTTTCAAAACAGCTCCATCAAAAGAAAGGTTCAACTCTGTCAGGTGAATGTGCAGAACAGGGTAATGTTTCACAGAATGCTTCTGTGTAGTCTTTATGGGAAGATATTTCGTTTTTCACTACAGGCCTCAAATTTCTCCAAATATCCAATTGCAGATTCTACAAAAAGTGTTTTTCAAAACAGACCAGTCAAAAGAAAGGTTCAACTCTGTTGGATTAATGCACAGATCAGAAAAAGTTTCACAGAACGCTTCTGTGTAGTTTTTATTTTCAGATATTCCTTTTTGCGCGATAGGCCTCAAGGCGCGGCAAGTGTCCACTTGCAGATTATAAGAAAAAAGAGTGTTTCAAAACTGCTCAATCAAAAGAAAGGTTCTACTCTGTGAGGTGAACGCACAGAATAGAAAGAAGTTTTACAGAATGCTTCTGTGTATTTTTTATGGGAAAACATTTTGTTTTTCACCACAGGCCTCAATGTTCTCCAAATGTCCACTTGCAGATTCTACAAAAAGAGGGTTTAAAAAAACAGCTCAATCAAAAGAAAGGTTAAATTCTGTTAGATGAAAGCACAGATTACAAAGAAGTTTCACAGAATGCGCCTGTGTAGTTTTTACTTGAAGATATTTCGCTTGTCTCTGTAGGCCTCAATGTTCTCCAAATGTCCACTTGCAGATTCTACCTAAAGAGTGTTTGAAAACTGCTCAATCAAAACAAAGTTTCAACTCCGTGAGATGAATGCACAGAATAGAAAGAGGTTTCACAGAATGCTTCAGTGCAGCTTTTTTGGTGAGATATTTCATTTTTCACCATAGGCCACATATTTCTCCAAATGTCCAATTGCATATTCTAGAAAAAGAGTGTTTCAAAACTGCTCAATCAAAAGAAAGTTACTAGTCTGTGAGGTGAATGCACAGAATAGAAAGAAGTTTCACAGAATGCTTCTGTGTAGTTTTTATAGTGAGATAATTCGTTTTTCACCATGAGCCTCAATGTTCTCCAAATGTCCACTTGCGGATTCTACAAACAGTGTGTTTCACAACAGATCAATCCAAAGAAATGTTCAACTCTGTTGGATGAATGCACAGATCAGAAAGAAGTTGCACAGAATGCTTCTGTGTAGTTTTTATAGTAAGATAATTCGTTTTACACCATAGGCCTCAATGCTCTCCAAATGTCCACTTACAGATTATACAAAAAGAGTGTTTCAAAACAGCTCAATCAAAAGAAGAGTTCAGCTCTGTTAGATGAATGCACAGAACAGAGAAAAGTTTCTCAGAATGTTTCTGTGTAGTATTTACTGGAAGATATTTCATTTTTCACTATTGGCCTCAATGTTCCCCAAATGTCCACTTGCAGATTCTACAAAAATGAGTGTTGCAAAACTGCTCAATCAAAAGAAAGTTTCTACTCTGTGAGGTGAATGCACAGAATAGAACAAAGTTTCACAGAATTCTTCTGTTAATATTTATGGGGATATATTTCGTTTTTCATTGTAGGCCACAATATTCTCCAACTGTCCACTTGCAGATTCCACAAAAAGAGTTTCAAAACTGCTCAATCAAAAGAAAGGTTGAACTCTGTGAGATGAATGCACAGAATCGAAAGAAGTTTCACAGAATGCTTCAGTGTAGTTTTTACTTGAAGATATTTCATTTTTCACTGTAGGTCTCAATTTTCTCCAAATGTCCACTTGCAGATTCTACATAAAGTGTATTTCAAAACTGCTCAATAAAAAGAATGGTTCAAATCTGTGAGATGTACGCACAGAATAGAAAATAGTTTCACAGAATGCGTCAATGTAGTTTTTATGGGAAGATATTCCGTTTTTCACCGTAAGCCTCAATGTTCTCCCAATATCCACTTGCAGATTCTACAAAAACTGTGTTTCAAAACAGCTCAATCACAATTAAAGTTCAACTCTGTTCGACGAATGCACGGAATAGAGAAAAGTTTCACAGAATTCTTCTGTGTAGTTTTTATGGGAAGATGTTTCCTTTTTCATCGTAAGCGTCAAACTTCTCAAATTGTCCACTTGCAGATGCTACAAAAAGAGTGCTTCCAAACAGCTCAATCAAAAGAAAGTTTCAAGTCTCTTAGAGGAAAGCATAAATCATAAAGTAGTTTCACGGAATGCTTCCGTGTAGTTTTTACTTGAAGATATTTCTTTTTTCACAAAAGACCGCAATATTCTCCAAAGGTACACTTGGAGATTCTACAAAAAGTGTGTTTCAAAACTGCTCAATCAAAAGAAATGTTCAACACTGTGAAATGAATGCACAGAATAGGGAAATGTTTCACAGAATGCTTCTGTGTAGTTTTTATAGGAACATATTTCATTTTTCACCCTAGACCTCATAGCTCTCCAAACGACCCTTGCAGATTCTAGAAAAAGAGTGTTTCAAAACTCCTCAATTAAGGGAAGCTTTCTACCCTGTGAGATGAATATTCAGAATAGAAAGAAGTTACACAGAATTCTTCAGTGTAGTTTTTATAGTAAGATAATTCGTTTTTCAGCATAGGCCTCAATGTTCTCCAAAGGTCCACTTACAGATTGTACAAAAGGAGTGTGTCACAGCAGATCAATCAAAATAAATGTTCAACTCCGTAGGATGAATGCACCGACCAGAAAAACGTTTCACAGAATGCTTCTGTGTAGTCGTTATTTGCAGATATTCCTGTTTCCACGATAGGCCTCAATGTGCTGCGAATGTCCACTTGTAGTTTCTACAAAAAGGGTGTTTCAAAACTGCTCAATCAAAAGAAATGTTCAACTCTGTGTGACGAATGCACAGAAGAGAAAGAAGTTTCACAGAATGATTCAGTGTAGTTTTTATGTGAAGATATTTCGTTTTTCACCAAAGGCCTCCATGTTCTACAAATGTCCGCTTGCAGATTCTACAAAAAGAGTGTGTCAAAACAGCTCTATCCAAAGAAAGGTTCAACTCCATTCGATGAATGCACAGAACAGAAAAAAGTTCCATAGAAGGTTTCTGTGTGGTTTTTACATGAAGATATTTCGTTTTTCACTGCAGGCCACAATATTCTCCAAGTGTCCAGTTGCAGATTCTACGAAAAGAGTGTTTCAAAAGTGCTCAATCAAAAGAAAGGTTCAACTCTGTGAGATGAAGGCACAGAATAGAAAGCAGTTTCAAAGAATCCTTCTCTGTAGTTTTCACGGGAAGATATTTCGTTTTTAGCCATAGGCCTCAACGTTCTCCAAATGTCCACTTGCAGATTCTACAAAAAGTGTGTTTCAAAACAGCTCCATCAAAAGAAAGGTTCAACTCTGTCAGGTGAATGTGCAGAACAGGGTAATGTTTCACAGAATGCTTCTGTGTAGTCTTTATGGGAAGATATTTCGTTTTTCACTACAGGCCTCAAATTTCTCCAAATATCCAATTGCAGATTCTACAAAAAGTGTTTTTCAAAACAGACCAGTCAAAAGAAAGGTTCAACTCTGTTGGATTAATGCACAGATCAGAAAAATTTTCACAGAACGCTTCTGTGTAGTTTTTATTTTCAGATATTCCTTTTTGCGCGATAGGCCTCAAGGCGCGGCAAGTGTCCACTTGCAGATTATAAGAAAAAAGAGTGTTTCAAAACTGCTCAATCAAAAGAAAGGTTCTACTCTGTGAGGTGAACGCACAGAATAGAAAGAAGTTTTACAGAATGCTTCTGTGTATTTTTTATGGGAAAACATTTTGTTTTTCACCACAGGCCTCAATGTTCTCCAAATGTCCACTTGCAGATTCTACAAAAAGAGGGTTTAAAAAAACAGCTCAATCAAAAGAAAGGTTAAATTCTGTTAGATGAAAGCACAGATTACAAAGAAGTTTCACAGAATGCGCCTGTGTAGTTTTTACTTGAAGATATTTCGCTTGTCTCTGTAGGCCTCAATGTTCTCCAAATGTCCACTTGCAGATTCTACCTAAAGAGTGTTTGAAAACTGCTCAATCAAAACAAAGTTTCAACTCCGTGAGATGAATGCACAGAATAGAAAGAGGTTTCACAGAATGCTTCAGTGCAGCTTTTTTGGTGAGATATTTCATTTTTCACCATAGGCCACATATTTCTCCAAATGTCCAATTGCATATTCTAGAAAAAGAGTGTTTCAAAACTGCTCAATCAAAAGAAAGTTACCAGTCTGTGAGGTGAATGCACAGAATAGAAAGAAGTTTCACAGAATGCTTCTGTGTAGTTTTTATAGTGAGATAATTCGTTTTTCACCATGAGCCTCAATGTTCTCCAAATGTCCACTTGCGGATTCTACAAACAGTGTGTTTCAAAACAGATCAATCCAAAGAAATGTTCAACTCTGTTGGATGAATGCACAGATCAGAAAGAAGTTGCACAGAATGCTTCTGTGTAGTTTTTATAGTAAGATAATTCGTTTTACACCATAGGCCTCAATGCTCTCCAAATGTCCACTTACAGATTATACAAAAAGAGTGTTTCAAAACAGCTCAATCAAAAGAAGAGTTCAGCTCTGTTAGATGAATGCACAGAACAGAGAAAAGTTTCTCAGAATGTTTCTGTGTAGTATTTACTGGAAGATATTTCATTTTTCACTATTGGCCTCAATGTTCCCCAAATGTCCACTTGCAGATTCTACAAAAATGAGTGTTGCAAAACTGCTCAATCAAAAGAAAGTTTCTACTCTGTGAGGTGAATGCACAGAATAGAACAAAGTTTCACAGAATTCTTCTGTTAATATTTATGGGGATATATTTCGTTTTTCATTGTAGGCCACAATATTCTCCAACTGTCCACTTGCAGATTCCACAAAAAGAGTTTCAAAACTGCTCAATCAAAAGAAAGGTTGAACTCTGTGAGATGAATGCACAGAATCGAAAGAAGTTTCACAGAATGCTTCAGTGTAGTTTTTACTTGAAGATATTTCATTTTTCACTGTAGGTCTCAATTTTCTCCAAATGTCCACTTGCAGATTCTACATAAAGTGTATTTCAAAACTGCTCAATAAAAAGAATGGTTCAAATCTGTGAGATGTACGCACAGAATAGAAAATAGTTTCACAGAATGCGTCAATGTAGTTTTTATGGGAAGATATTCCGTTTTTCACCGTAAGCCTCAATGTTCTCCCAATATCCACTTGCAGATTCTACAAAAACTGTGTTTCAAAACAGCTCAATCACAATTAAAGTTCAACTCTGTTCGACGAATGCACGGAATAGAGAAAAGTTTCACAGAATTCTTCTGTGTAGTTTTTATGGGAAGATGTTTCCTTTTTCATCGTAAGCGTCAAACTTCTCAAATTGTCCACTTGCAGATGCTACAAAAAGAGTGCTTCCAAACAGCTCAATCAAAAGAAAGTTTCAAGTCTCTTAGAGGAAAGCATAAATCATAAAGTAGTTTCACGGAATGCTTCCGTGTAGTTTTTACTTGAAGATATTTCTTTTTTCACAAAAGACCGCAATATTCTCCAAAGGTACACTTGGAGATTCTACAAAAAGTGTGTTTCAAAACTGCTCAATCAAAAGAAATGTTCAACACTGTGAAATGAATGCACAGAATAGGGAAATGTTTCACAGAATGCTTCTGTGTAGTTTTTATAGGAACATATTTCATTTTTCACCCTAGACCTCATAGCTCTCCAAACGACCCTTGCAGATTCTAGAAAAAGAGTGTTTCAAAACTCCTCAATTAAGGGAAGCTTTCTACCCTGTGAGATGAATATTCAGAATAGAAAGAAGTTACACAGAATTCTTCAGTGTAGTTTTTATAGTAAGATAATTCGTTTTTCAGCATAGGCCTCAATGTTCTCCAAAGGTCCACTTACAGATTGTACAAAAGGAGTGTGTCACAGCAGATCAATCAAAATAAATGTTCAACTCCGTAGGATGAATGCACCGACCAGAAAAACGTTTCACAGAATGCTTCTGTGTAGTCGTTATTTGCAGATATTCCTGTTTCCACGATAGGCCTCAATGTGCTGCGAATGTCCACTTGTAGTTTCTACAAAAAGGGTGTTTCAAAACTGCTCAATCAAAAGAAATGTTCAACTCTGTGTGACGAATGCACAGAAGAGAAAGAAGTTTCACAGAATGATTCAGTGTAGTTTTTATGTGAAGATATTTCGTTTTTCACCAAAGGCCTCCATGTTCTACAAATGTCCGCTTGCAGATTCTACAAAAAGAGTGTGTCAAAACAGCTCTATCCAAAGAAAGGTTCAACTCCATTCGATGAATGCACAGAACAGAAAAAAGTTCCATAGAAGGTTTCTGTGTGGTTTTTACATGAAGATATTTCGTTTTTCACTGCAGGCCACAATATTCTCCAAGTGTCCAGTTGCAGATTCTACGAAAAGAGTGTTTCAAAAGTGCTCAATCAAAAGAAAGGTTCAACTCTGTGAGATGAAGGCACAGAATAGAAAGCAGTTTCACAGAATCCTTCTCTGTAGTTTTCACGGGAAGATATTTCGTTTTTAGCCATAGGCCTCAACGTTCTCCAAATGTCCACTTGCAGATTCTACAAAAAGTGTGTTTCAAAACAGCTCCATCAAAAGAAAGGTTCAACTCTGTCAGGTGAATGTGCAGAACAGGGTAATGTTTCACAGAATGCTTCTGTGTAGTCTTTATGGGAAGATATTTCGTTTTTCACTACAGGCCTCAAATTTCTCCAAATATCCAATTGCAGATTCTACAAAAAGTGTTTTTCAAAACAGACCAGTCAAAAGAAAGGTTCAACTCTGTTGGATTAATGCACAGATCAGAAAAAGTTTCACAGAACGCTTCTGTGTAGTTTTTATTTTCAGATATTCCTTTTTGCGCGATAGGCCTCAAGGCGCGGCAAGTGTCCACTTGCAGATTATAAGAAAAAAGAGTGTTTCAAAACTGCTCAATCAAAAGAAAGGTTCTACTCTGTGAGGTGAACGCACAGAATAGAAAGAAGTTTTACAGAATGCTTCTGTGTATTTTTTATGGGAAAACATTTTGTTTTTCACCACAGGCCTCAATGTTCTCCAAATGTCCACTTGCAGATTCTACAAAAAGAGGGTTTAAAAAAACAGCTCAATCAAAAGAAAGGTTAAATTCTGTTAGATGAAAGCACAGATTACAAAGAAGTTTCACAGAATGCGCCTGTGTAGTTTTTACTTGAAGATATTTCGCTTGTCTCTGTAGGCCTCAATGTTCTCCAAATGTCCACTTGCAGATTCTACCTAAAGAGTGTTTGAAAACTGCTCAATCAAAACAAAGTTTCAACTCCGTGAGATGAATGCACAGAATAGAAAGAGGTTTCACAGAATGCTTCAGTGCAGCTTTTTTGGTGAGATATTTCATTTTTCACCATAGGCCACATATTTCTCCAAATGTCCAATTGCATATTCTAGAAAAAGAGTGTTTCAAAACTGCTCAATCAAAAGAAAGTTACTAGTCTGTGAGGTGAATGCACAGAATAGAAAGAAGTTTCACAGAATGCTTCTGTGTAGTTTTTATAGTGAGATAATTCGTTTTTCACCATGAGCCTCAATGTTCTCCAAATGTCCACTTGCGGATTCTACAAACAGTGTGTTTCACAACAGATCAATCCAAAGAAATGTTCAACTCTGTTGGATGAATGCACAGATCAGAAAGAAGTTGCACAGAATGCTTCTGTGTAGTTTTTATAGTAAGATAATTCGTTTTACACCATAGGCCTCAATGCTCTCCAAATGTCCACTTACAGATTATACAAAAAGAGTGTTTCAAAACAGCTCAATCAAAAGAAGAGTTCAGCTCTGTTAGATGAATGCACAGAACAGAGAAAAGTTTCTCAGAATGTTTCTGTGTAGTATTTACTGGAAGATATTTCATTTTTCACTATTGGCCTCAATGTTCCCCAAATGTCCACTTGCAGATTCTACAAAAATGAGTGTTGCAAAACTGCTCAATCAAAAGAAAGTTTCTACTCTGTGAGGTGAATGCACAGAATAGAACAAAGTTTCACAGAATTCTTCTGTTAATATTTATGGGGATATATTTCGTTTTTCATTGTAGGCCACAATATTCTCCAACTGTCCACTTGCAGATTCCACAAAAAGAGTTTCAAAACTGCTCAATCAAAAGAAAGGTTGAACTCTGTGAGATGAATGCACAGAATCGAAAGAAGTTTCACAGAATGCTTCAGTGTAGTTTTTACTTGAAGATATTTCATTTTTCACTGTAGGTCTCAATTTTCTCCAAATGTCCACTTGCAGATTCTACATAAAGTGTATTTCAAAACTGCTCAATAAAAAGAATGGTTCAAATCTGTGAGATGTACGCACAGAATAGAAAATAGTTTCACAGAATGCGTCAATGTAGTTTTTATGGGAAGATATTCCGTTTTTCACCGTAAGCCTCAATGTTCTCCCAATATCCACTTGCAGATTCTACAAAAACTGTGTTTCAAAACAGCTCAATCACAATTAAAGTTCAACTCTGTTCGACGAATGCACGGAATAGAGAAAAGTTTCACAGAATTCTTCTGTGTAGTTTTTATGGGAAGATGTTTCCTTTTTCATCGTAAGCGTCAAACTTCTCAAATTGTCCACTTGCAGATGCTACAAAAAGAGTGCTTCCAAACAGCTCAATCAAAAGAAAGTTTCAAGTCTCTTAGAGGAAAGCATAAATCATAAAGTAGTTTCACGGAATGCTTCCGTGTAGTTTTTACTTGAAGATATTTCTTTTTTCACAAAAGACCGCAATATTCTCCAAAGGTACACTTGGAGATTCTACAAAAAGTGTGTTTCAAAACTGCTCAATCAAAAGAAATGTTCAACACTGTGAAATGAATGCACAGAATAGGGAAATGTTTCACAGAATGCTTCTGTGTAGTTTTTATAGGAACATATTTCATTTTTCACCCTAGACCTCATAGCTCTCCAAACGACCCTTGCAGATTCTAGAAAAAGAGTGTTTCAAAACTCCTCAATTAAGGGAAGCTTTCTACCCTGTGAGATGAATATTCAGAATAGAAAGAAGTTACACAGAATTCTTCAGTGTAGTTTTTATAGTAAGATAATTCGTTTTTCAGCATAGGCCTCAATGTTCTCCAAAGGTCCACTTACAGATTGTACAAAAGGAGTGTGTCACAGCAGATCAATCAAAATAAATGTTCAACTCCGTAGGATGAATGCACCGACCAGAAAAACGTTTCACAGAATGCTTCTGTGTAGTCGTTATTTGCAGATATTCCTGTTTCCACGATAGGCCTCAATGTGCTGCGAATGTCCACTTGTAGTTTCTACAAAAAGGGTGTTTCAAAACTGCTCAATCAAAAGAAATGTTCAACTCTGTGTGACGAATGCACAGAAGAGAAAGAAGTTTCACAGAATGATTCAGTGTAGTTTTTATGTGAAGATATTTCGTTTTTCACCAAAGGCCTCCATGTTCTACAAATGTCCGCTTGCAGATTCTACAAAAAGAGTGTGTCAAAACAGCTCTATCCAAAGAAAGGTTCAACTCCATTCGATGAATGCACAGAACAGAAAAAAGTTCCATAGAAGGTTTCTGTGTGGTTTTTACATGAAGATATTTCGTTTTTCACTGCAGGCCACAATATTCTCCAAGTGTCCAGTTGCAGATTCTACGAAAAGAGTGTTTCAAAAGTGCTCAATCGAAAGAAAGGTTCAACTCTGTGAGATGAAGGCACAGAATAGAAAGCAGTTTCACAGAATCCTTCTCTGTAGTTTTCACGGGAAGATATTTCGTTTTTAGCCATAGGCCTCAACGTTCTCCAAATGTCCACTTGCAGATTCTACAAAAAGTGTGTTTCAAAACAGCTCCATCAAAAGAAAGGTTCAACTCTGTCAGGTGAATGTGCAGAACAGGGTAATGTTTCACAGAATGCTTCTGTGTAGTCTTTATGGGAAGATATTTCGTTTTTCACTACAGGCCTCAAATTTCTCCAAATATCCAATTGCAGATTCTACAAAAAGTGTTTTTCAAAACAGACCAGTCAAAAGAAAGGTTCAACTCTGTTGGATTAATGCACAGATCAGAAAAATTTTCACAGAACGCTTCTGTGTAGTTTTTATTTTCAGATATTCCTTTTTGCGCGATAGGCCTCAAGGCGCGGCAAGTGTCCACTTGCAGATTATAAGAAAAAAGAGTGTTTCAAAACTGCTCAATCAAAAGAAAGGTTCTACTCTGTGAGGTGAACGCACAGAATAGAAAGAAGTTTTACAGAATGCTTCTGTGTATTTTTTATGGGAAAACATTTTGTTTTTCACCACAGGCCTCAATGTTCTCCAAATGTCCACTTGCAGATTCTACAAAAAGAGGGTTTAAAAAAACAGCTCAATCAAAAGAAAGGTTAAATTCTGTTAGATGAAAGCACAGATTACAAAGAAGTTTCACAGAATGCGCCTGTGTAGTTTTTACTTGAAGATATTTCGCTTGTCTCTGTAGGCCTCAATGTTCTCCAAATGTCCACTTGCAGATTCTACCTAAAGAGTGTTTGAAAACTGCTCAATCAAAACAAAGTTTCAACTCCGTGAGATGAATGCACAGAATAGAAAGAGGTTTCACAGAATGCTTCAGTGCAGCTTTTTTGGTGAGATATTTCATTTTTCACCATAGGCCACATATTTCTCCAAATGTCCAATTGCATATTCTAGAAAAAGAGTGTTTCAAAACTGCTCAATCAAAAGAAAGTTACCAGTCTGTGAGGTGAATGCACAGAATAGAAAGAAGTTTCACAGAATGCTTCTGTGTAGTTTTTATAGTGAGATAATTCGTTTTTCACCATGAGCCTCAATGTTCTCCAAATGTCCACTTGCGGATTCTACAAACAGTGTGTTTCAAAACAGATCAATCCAAAGAAATGTTCAACTCTGTTGGATGAATGCACAGATCAGAAAGAAGTTGCACAGAATGCTTCTGTGTAGTTTTTATAGTAAGATAATTCGTTTTACACCATAGGCCTCAATGCTCTCCAAATGTCCACTTACAGATTATACAAAAAGAGTGTTTCAAAACAGCTCAATCAAAAGAAGAGTTCAGCTCTGTTAGATGAATGCACAGAACAGAGAAAAGTTTCTCAGAATGTTTCTGTGTAGTATTTACTGGAAGATATTTCATTTTTCACTATTGGCCTCAATGTTCCCCAAATGTCCACTTGCAGATTCTACAAAAATGAGTGTTGCAAAACTGCTCAATCAAAAGAAAGTTTCTACTCTGTGAGGTGAATGCACAGAATAGAACAAAGTTTCACAGAATTCTTCTGTTAATATTTATGGGGATATATTTCGTTTTTCATTGTAGGCCACAATATTCTCCAACTGTCCACTTGCAGATTCCACAAAAAGAGTTTCAAAACTGCTCAATCAAAAGAAAGGTTGAACTCTGTGAGATGAATGCACAGAATCGAAAGAAGTTTCACAGAATGCTTCAGTGTAGTTTTTACTTGAAGATATTTCATTTTTCACTGTAGGTCTCAATTTTCTCCAAATGTCCACTTGCAGATTCTACATAAAGTGTATTTCAAAACTGCTCAATAAAAAGAATGGTTCAAATCTGTGAGATGTACGCACAGAATAGAAAATAGTTTCACAGAATGCGTCAATGTAGTTTTTATGGGAAGATATTCCGTTTTTCACCGTAAGCCTCAATGTTCTCCCAATATCCACTTGCAGATTCTACAAAAACTGTGTTTCAAAACAGCTCAATCACAATTAAAGTTCAACTCTGTTCGACGAATGCACGGAATAGAGAAAAGTTTCACAGAATTCTTCTGTGTAGTTTTTATGGGAAGATGTTTCCTTTTTCATCGTAAGCGTCAAACTTCTCAAATTGTCCACTTGCAGATGCTACAAAAAGAGTGCTTCCAAACAGCTCAATCAAAAGAAAGTTTCAAGTCTCTTAGAGGAAAGCATAAATCATAAAGTAGTTTCACGGAATGCTTCCGTGTAGTTTTTACTTGAAGATATTTCTTTTTTCACAAAAGACCGCAATATTCTCCAAAGGTACACTTGGAGATTCTACAAAAAGTGTGTTTCAAAACTGCTCAATCAAAAGAAATGTTCAACACTGTGAAATGAATGCACAGAATAGGGAAATGTTTCACAGAATGCTTCTGTGTAGTTTTTATAGGAACATATTTCATTTTTCACCCTAGACCTCATAGCTCTCCAAACGACCCTTGCAGATTCTAGAAAAAGAGTGTTTCAAAACTCCTCAATTAAGGGAAGCTTTCTACCCTGTGAGATGAATATTCAGAATAGAAAGAAGTTACACAGAATTCTTCAGTGTAGTTTTTATAGTAAGATAATTCGTTTTTCAACATAGGCCTCAATGTTCTCCAAAGGTCCACTTACAGATTGTACAAAAGGAGTGTGTCACAGCAGATCAATCAAAATAAATGTTCAACTCCGTAGGATGAATGCACCGACCAGAAAAACGTTTCACAGAATGCTTCTGTGTAGTCGTTATTTGCAGATATTCCTGTTTCCACGATAGGCCTCAATGTGCTGCGAATGTCCACTTGTAGTTTCTACAAAAAGGGTGTTTCAAAACCGCTCAATCAAAAGAAATGTTCAACTCTGTGTGACGAATGCACAGAAGAGAAAGAAGTTTCACAGAATGATTCAGTGTAGTTTTTATGTGAAGATATTTCGTTTTTCACCAAAGGCCTCCATGTTCTACAAATGTCCGCTTGCAGATTCTACAAAAAGAGTGTGTCAAAACAGCTCTATCCAAAGAAAGGTTCAACTCCATTCGATGAATGCACAGAACAGAAAAAAGTTCCATAGAAGGTTTCTGTGTGGTTTTTACATGAAGATATTTCGTTTTTCACTGCAGGCCACAATATTCTCCAAGTGTCCAGTTGCAGATTCTACGAAAAGAGTGTTTCAAAAGTGCTCAATCGAAAGAAAGGTTCAACTCTGTGAGATGAAGGCACAGAATAGAAAGCAGTTTCACAGAATCCTTCTCTGTAGTTTTCACGGGAAGATATTTCGTTTTTAGCCATAGGCCTCAACGTTCTCCAAATGTCCACTTGCAGATTCTACAAAAAGTGTGTTTCAAAACAGCTCCATCAAAAGAAAGGTTCAACTCTGTCAGGTGAATGTGCAGAACAGGGTAATGTTTCACAGAATGCTTCTGTGTAGTCTTTATGGGAAGATATTTCGTTTTTCACTACAGGCCTCAAATTTCTCCAAATATCCAATTGCAGATTCTACAAAAAGTGTTTTTCAAAACAGACCAGTCAAAAGAAAGGTTCAACTCTGTTGGATTAATGCACAGATCAGAAAAAGTTTCACAGAACGCTTCTGTGTAGTTTTTATTTTCAGATATTCCTTTTTGCGCGATAGGCCTCAAGGCGCGGCAAGTGTCCACTTGCAGATTATAAGAAAAAAGAGTGTTTCAAAACTGCTCAATCAAAAGAAAGGTTCTACTCTGTGAGGTGAACGCACAGAATAGAAAGAAGTTTTACAGAATGCTTCTGTGTATTTTTTATGGGAAAACATTTTGTTTTTCACCACAGGCCTCAATGTTCTCCAAATGTCCACTTGCAGATTCTACAAAAAGAGGGTTTAAAAAAACAGCTCAATCAAAAGAAAGGTTAAATTCTGTTAGATGAAAGCACAGATTACAAAGAAGTTTCACAGAATGCGCCTGTGTAGTTTTTACTTGAAGATATTTCGCTTGTCTCTGTAGGCCTCAATGTTCTCCAAATGTCCACTTGCAGATTCTACCTAAAGAGTGTTTGAAAACTGCTCAATCAAAACAAAGTTTCAACTCCGTGAGATGAATGCACAGAATAGAAAGAGGTTTCACAGAATGCTTCAGTGCAGCTTTTTTGGTGAGATATTTCATTTTTCACCATAGGCCACATATTTCTCCAAATGTCCAATTGCATATTCTAGAAAAAGAGTGTTTCAAAACTGCTCAATCAAAAGGAAGTTACTAGTCTGTGAGGTGAATGCACAGAATAGAAAGAAGTTTCACAGAATGCTTCTGTGTAGTTTTTATAGTGAGATAATTCGTTTTTCACCATGAGCCTCAATGTTCTCCAAATGTCCACTTGCGGATTCTACAAACAGTGTGTTTCACAACAGATCAATCCAAAGAAATGTTCAACTCTGTTGGATGAATGCACAGATCAGAAAGAAGTTGCACAGAATGCTTCTGTGTAGTTTTTATAGTAAGATAATTCGTTTTACACCATAGGCCTCAATGCTCTCCAAATGTCCACTTACAGATTATACAAAAAGAGTGTTTCAAAACAGCTCAATCAAAAGAAGAGTTCAGCTCTGTTAGATGAATGCACAGAACAGAGAAAAGTTTCTCAGAATGTTTCTGTGTAGTATTTACTGGAAGATATTTCATTTTTCACTATTGGCCTCAATGTTCCCCAAATGTCCACTTGCAGATTCTACAAAAATGAGTGTTGCA
Source organism: Symphalangus syndactylus (assembly GCF_028878055.3). Classification (NCBI taxonomy): domain Eukaryota; kingdom Metazoa; phylum Chordata; class Mammalia; order Primates; family Hylobatidae; genus Symphalangus; species Symphalangus syndactylus. The sequence goes on from NC_072440.2 coordinate 52,395,847, forward strand.
AAACTGCTCAATCAAAAGAAAGTTTCTACTCTGTGAGGTGAATGCACAGAATAGAACAAAGTTTCACAGAATTCTTCTGTTAATATTTATGGGGATATATTTCGTTTTTCATTGTAGGCCACAATATTCTCCAACTGTCCACTTGCAGATTCCACAAAAAGAGTTTCAAAACTGCTCAATCAAAAGAAAGGTTGAACTCTGTGAGATGAATGCACAGAATCGAAAGAAGTTTCACAGAATGCTTCAGTGTAGTTTTTACTTGAAGATATTTCATTTTTCACTGTAGGTCTCAATTTTCTCCAAATGTCCACTTGCAGATTCTACATAAAGTGTATTTCAAAACTGCTCAATAAAAAGAATGGTTCAAATCTGTGAGATGTACGCACAGAATAGAAAATAGTTTCACAGAATGCGTCAATGTAGTTTTTATGGGAAGATATTCCGTTTTTCACCGTAAGCCTCAATGTTCTCCCAATATCCACTTGCAGATTCTACAAAAACTGTGTTTCTAAACAGCTCAATCACAATTAAAGTTCAACTCTGTTCGATGAATGCACGGAATAGAGAAAAGTTTCACAGAATTCTTCTGTGTAGTTTTTATGGGAAGATGTTTCCTTTTTCATCGTAAGCGTCAAACTTCTCAAATTGTCCACTTGCAGATGCTACAAAAAGAGTGCTTCCAAACAGCTCAATCAAAAGAAAGTTTCAAGTCTCTTAGAGGAAAGCATAAATCATAAAGTAGTTTCACGGAATGCTTCCGTGTAGTTTTTACTTGAAGATATTTCTTTTTTCACAAAAGACCGCAATATTCTCCAAAGGTACACTTGGAGATTCTACAAAAAGTGTGTTTCAAAACTGCTCAATCAAAAGAAATGTTCAACACTGTGAAATGAATGCACAGAATAGGGAAATGTTTCACAGAATGCTTCTGTGTAGTTTTTATAGGAACATATTTCATTTTTCACCCTAGACCTCATAGCTCTCCAAACGACCCTTGCAGATTCTAGAAAAAGAGTGTTTCAAAACTCCTCAATTAAGGGAAGCTTTCTACCCTGTGAGATGAATATTCAGAATAGAAAGAAGTTACACAGAATTCTTCAGTGTAGTTTTTATAGTAAGATAATTCGTTTTTCAGCATAGGCCTCAATGTTCTCCAAAGGTCCACTTACAGATTGTACAAAAGGAGTGTGTCACAGCAGATCAATCAAAATAAATGTTCAACTCCGTAGGATGAATGCACCGACCAGAAAAACGTTTCACAGAATGCTTCTGTGTAGTCGTTATTTGCAGATATTCCTGTTTCCACGATAGGCCTCAATGTGCTGCGAATGTCCACTTGTAGTTTCTACAAAAAGGGTGTTTCAAAACTGCTCAATCAAAAGAAATGTTCAACTCTGTGTGACGAATGCACAGAAGAGAAAGAAGTTTCACAGAATGATTCAGTGTAGTTTTTATGTGAAGATATTTCGTTTTTCACCAAAGGCCTCCATGTTCTACAAATGTCCGCTTGCAGATTCTACAAAAAGAGTGTGTCAAAACAGCTCTATCCAAAGAAAGGTTCAACTCCATTCGATGAATGCACAGAACAGAAAAAAGTTCCATAGAAGGTTTCTGTGTGGTTTTTACATGAAGATATTTCGTTTTTCACTGCAGGCCACAATATTCTCCAAGTGTCCAGTTGCAGATTCTACGAAAAGAGTGTTTCAAAAGTGCTCAATCAAAAGAAAGGTTCAACTCTGTGAGATGAAGGCACAGAATAGAAAGCAGTTTCAAAGAATCCTTCTCTGTAGTTTTCACGGGAAGATATTTCGTTTTTAGCCATAGGCCTCAACGTTCTCCAAATGTCCACTTGCAGATTCTACAAAAAGTGTGTTTCAAAACAGCTCCATCAAAAGAAAGGTTCAACTCTGTCAGGTGAATGTGCAGAACAGGGTAATGTTTCACAGAATGCTTCTGTGTAGTCTTTATGGGAAGATATTTCGTTTTTCACTACAGGCCTCAAATTTCTCCAAATATCCAATTGCAGATTCTACAAAAAGTGTTTTTCAAAACAGACCAGTCAAAAGAAAGGTTCAACTCTGTTGGATTAATGCACAGATCAGAAAAAGTTTCACAGAACGCTTCTGTGTAGTTTTTATTTTCAGATATTCCTTTTTGCGCGATAGGCCTCAAGGCGCGGCAAGTGTCCACTTGCAGATTATAAGAAAAAAGAGTGTTTCAAAACTGCTCAATCAAAAGAAAGGTTCTACTCTGTGAGGTGAACGCACAGAATAGAAAGAAGTTTTACAGAATGCTTCTGTGTATTTTTTATGGGAAAACATTTTGTTTTTCACCACAGGCCTCAATGTTCTCCAAATGTCCACTTGCAGATTCTACAAAAAGAGGGTTTAAAAAAACAGCTCAATCAAAAGAAAGGTTAAATTCTGTTAGATGAAAGCACAGATTACAAAGAAGTTTCACAGAATGCGCCTGTGTAGTTTTTACTTGAAGATATTTCGCTTGTCTCTGTAGGCCTCAATGTTCTCCAAATGTCCACTTGCAGATTCTACCTAAAGAGTGTTTGAAAACTGCTCAATCAAAACAAAGTTTCAACTCCGTGAGATGAATGCACAGAATAGAAAGAGGTTTCACAGAATGCTTCAGTGCAGCTTTTTTGGTGAGATATTTCATTTTTCACCATAGGCCACATATTTCTCCAAATGTCCAATTGCATATTCTAGAAAAAGAGTGTTTCAAAACTGCTCAATCAAAAGAAAGTTACCAGTCTGTGAGGTGAATGCACAGAATAGAAAGAAGTTTCACAGAATGCTTCTGTGTAGTTTTTATAGTGAGATAATTCGTTTTTCACCATGAGCCTCAATGTTCTCCAAATGTCCACTTGCGGATTCTACAAACAGTGTGTTTCAAAACAGATCAATCCAAAGAAATGTTCAACTCTGTTGGATGAATGCACAGATCAGAAAGAAGTTGCACAGAATGCTTCTGTGTAGTTTTTATAGTAAGATAATTCGTTTTACACCATAGGCCTCAATGCTCTCCAAATGTCCACTTACAGATTATACAAAAAGAGTGTTTCAAAACAGCTCAATCAAAAGAAGAGTTCAGCTCTGTTAGATGAATGCACAGAACAGAGAAAAGTTTCTCAGAATGTTTCTGTGTAGTATTTACTGGAAGATATTTCATTTTTCACTATTGGCCTCAATGTTCCCCAAATGTCCACTTGCAGATTCTACAAAAATGAGTGTTGCAAAACTGCTCAATCAAAAGAAAGTTTCTACTCTGTGAGGTGAATGCACAGAATAGAACAAAGTTTCACAGAATTCTTCTGTTAATATTTATGGGGATATATTTCGTTTTTCATTGTAGGCCACAATATTCTCCAACTGTCCACTTGCAGATTCCACAAAAAGAGTTTCAAAACTGCTCAATCAAAAGAAAGGTTGAACTCTGTGAGATGAATGCACAGAATCGAAAGAAGTTTCACAGAATGCTTCAGTGTAGTTTTTACTTGAAGATATTTCATTTTTCACTGTAGGTCTCAATTTTCTCCAAATGTCCACTTGCAGATTCTACATAAAGTGTATTTCAAAACTGCTCAATAAAAAGAATGGTTCAAATCTGTGAGATGTACGCACAGAATAGAAAATAGTTTCACAGAATGCGTCAATGTAGTTTTTATGGGAAGATATTCCGTTTTTCACCGTAAGCCTCAATGTTCTCCCAATATCCACTTGCAGATTCTACAAAAACTGTGTTTCAAAACAGCTCAATCACAATTAAAGTTCAACTCTGTTCGACGAATGCACGGAATAGAGAAAAGTTTCACAGAATTCTTCTGTGTAGTTTTTATGGGAAGATGTTTCCTTTTTCATCGTAAGCGTCAAACTTCTCAAATTGTCCACTTGCAGATGCTACAAAAAGAGTGCTTCCAAACAGCTCAATCAAAAGAAAGTTTCAAGTCTCTTAGAGGAAAGCATAAATCATAAAGTAGTTTCACGGAATGCTTCCGTGTAGTTTTTACTTGAAGATATTTCTTTTTTCACAAAAGACCGCAATATTCTCCAAAGGTACACTTGGAGATTCTACAAAAAGTGTGTTTCAAAACTGCTCAATCAAAAGAAATGTTCAACACTGTGAAATGAATGCACAGAATAGGGAAATGTTTCACAGAATGCTTCTGTGTAGTTTTTATAGGAACATATTTCATTTTTCACCCTAGACCTCATAGCTCTCCAAACGACCCTTGCAGATTCTAGAAAAAGAGTGTTTCAAAACTCCTCAATTAAGGGAAGCTTTCTACCCTGTGAGATGAATATTCAGAATAGAAAGAAGTTACACAGAATTCTTCAGTGTAGTTTTTATAGTAAGATAATTCGTTTTTCAGCATAGGCCTCAATGTTCTCCAAAGGTCCACTTACAGATTGTACAAAAGGAGTGTGTCACAGCAGATCAATCAAAATAAATGTTCAACTCCGTAGGATGAATGCACCGACCAGAAAAACGTTTCACAGAATGCTTCTGTGTAGTCGTTATTTGCAGATATTCCTGTTTCCACGATAGGCCTCAATGTGCTGCGAATGTCCACTTGTAGTTTCTACAAAAAGGGTGTTTCAAAACCGCTCAATCAAAAGAAATGTTCAACTCTGTGTGACGAATGCACAGAAGAGAAAGAAGTTTCACAGAATGATTCAGTGTAGTTTTTATGTGAAGATATTTCGTTTTTCACCAAAGGCCTCCATGTTCTACAAATGTCCGCTTGCAGATTCTACAAAAAGAGTGTGTCAAAACAGCTCTATCCAAAGAAAGGTTCAACTCCATTCGATGAATGCACAGAACAGAAAAAAGTTCCATAGAAGGTTTCTGTGTGGTTTTTACATGAAGATATTTCGTTTTTCACTGCAGGCCACAATATTCTCCAAGTGTCCAGTTGCAGATTCTACGAAAAGAGTGTTTCAAAAGTGCTCAATCGAAAGAAAGGTTCAACTCTGTGAGATGAAGGCACAGAATAGAAAGCAGTTTCACAGAATCCTTCTCTGTAGTTTTCACGGGAAGATATTTCGTTTTTAGCCATAGGCCTCAACGTTCTCCAAATGTCCACTTGCAGATTCTACAAAAAGTGTGTTTCAAAACAGCTCCATCAAAAGAAAGGTTCAACTCTGTCAGGTGAATGTGCAGAACAGGGTAATGTTTCACAGAATGCTTCTGTGTAGTCTTTATGGGAAGATATTTCGTTTTTCACTACAGGCCTCAAATTTCTCCAAATATCCAATTGCAGATTCTACAAAAAGTGTTTTTCAAAACAGACCAGTCAAAAGAAAGGTTCAACTCTGTTGGATTAATGCACAGATCAGAAAAAGTTTCACAGAACGCTTCTGTGTAGTTTTTATTTTCAGATATTCCTTTTTGCGCGATAGGCCTCAAGGCGCGGCAAGTGTCCACTTGCAGATTATAAGAAAAAAGAGTGTTTCAAAACTGCTCAATCAAAAGAAAGGTTCTACTCTGTGAGGTGAACGCACAGAATAGAAAGAAGTTTTACAGAATGCTTCTGTGTATTTTTTATGGGAAAACATTTTGTTTTTCACCACAGGCCTCAATGTTCTCCAAATGTCCACTTGCAGATTCTACAAAAAGAGGGTTTAAAAAAACAGCTCAATCAAAAGAAAGGTTAAATTCTGTTAGATGAAAGCACAGATTACAAAGAAGTTTCACAGAATGCGCCTGTGTAGTTTTTACTTGAAGATATTTCGCTTGTCTCTGTAGGCCTCAATGTTCTCCAAATGTCCACTTGCAGATTCTACCTAAAGAGTGTTTGAAAACTGCTCAATCAAAACAAAGTTTCAACTCCGTGAGATGAATGCACAGAATAGAAAGAGGTTTCACAGAATGCTTCAGTGCAGCTTTTTTGGTGAGATATTTCATTTTTCACCATAGGCCACATATTTCTCCAAATGTCCAATTGCATATTCTAGAAAAAGAGTGTTTCAAAACTGCTCAATCAAAAGGAAGTTACTAGTCTGTGAGGTGAATGCACAGAATAGAAAGAAGTTTCACAGAATGCTTCTGTGTAGTTTTTATAGTGAGATAATTCGTTTTTCACCATGAGCCTCAATGTTCTCCAAATGTCCACTTGCGGATTCTACAAACAGTATGTTTCAAAACAGATCAATCCAAAGAAATGTTCAACTCTGTTGGATGAATGCACAGATCAGAAAGAAGTTGCACAGAATGCTTCTGTGTAGTTTTTATAGTAAGATAATTCGTTTTACACCATAGGCCTCAATGCTCTCCAAATGTCCACTTACAGATTATACAAAAAGAGTGTTTCAAAACAGCTCAATCAAAAGAAGAGTTCAGCTCTGTTAGATGAATGCACAGAACAGAGAAAAGTTTCTCAGAATGTTTCTGTGTAGTATTTACTGGAAGATATTTCATTTTTCACTATTGGCCTCAATGTTCCCCAAATGTCCACTTGCAGATTCTACAAAAATGAGTGTTGCAAAACTGCTCAATCAAAAGAAAGTTTCTACTCTGTGAGGTGAATGCACAGAATAGAACAAAGTTTCACAGAATTCTTCTGTTAATATTTATGGGGATATATTTCGTTTTTCATTGTAGGCCACAATATTCTCCAACTGTCCACTTGCAGATTCCACAAAAAGAGTTTCAAAACTGCTCAATCAAAAGAAAGGTTGAACTCTGTGAGATGAATGCACAGAATCGAAAGAAGTTTCACAGAATGCTTCAGTGTAGTTTTTACTTGAAGATATTTCATTTTTCACTGTAGGTCTCAATTTTCTCCAAATGTCCACTTGCAGATTCTACATAAAGTGTATTTCAAAACTGCTCAATAAAAAGAATGGTTCAAATCTGTGAGATGTACGCACAGAATAGAAAATAGTTTCACAGAATGCGTCAATGTAGTTTTTATGGGAAGATATTCCGTTTTTCACCGTAAGCCTCAATGTTCTCCCAATATCCACTTGCAGATTCTACAAAAACTGTGTTTCAAAACAGCTCAATCACAATTAAAGTTCAACTCTGTTAGACGAATGCACGGAATAGAGAAAAGTTTCACCGAACTCTTCTGTGTAGTTTTTATGGGAAGATGTTTCCTTTTTCATCGTAAGCGTCAAACTTCTCAAATTGTCCACTTGCAGATGCTACAAAAAGAGTGCTTCCAAACAGCTCAATCAAAAGAAAGTTTCAAGTCTCTTAGAGGAAAGCATAAATCATAAAGTAGTTTCACGGAATGCTTCCGTGTAGTTTTTACTTGAAGATATTTCTTTTTTCACAAAAGACCGCAATATTCTCCAAAGGTACACTTGGAGATTCTACAAAAAGTGTGTTTCAAAACTGCTCAATCAAAAGAAATGTTCAACACTGTGAAATGAATGCACGGAATAGGGAAATGTTTCACAGAATGCTTCTGTGTAGTTTTTATAGGAACATATTTCATTTTTCACCCTAGACCTCATAGCTCTCCAAACGACCCTTGCAGATTCTAGAAAAAGAGTGTTTCAAAACTCCTCAATTAAGGGAAGCTTTCTACCCTGTGAGATGAATATTCAGAATAGAAAGAAGTTACACAGAATTCTTCAGTGTAGTTTTTATAGTAAGATAATTCGTTTTTCAACATAGGCCTCAATGTTCTCCAAAGGTCCACTTACAGATTGTACAAAAGGAGTGTGTCACAGCAGATCAATCAAAATAAATGTTCAACTCCGTAGGATGAATGCACCGACCAGAAAAACGTTTCACAGAATGCTTCTGTGTAGTCGTTATTTGCAGATATTCCTGTTTCCACGATAGGCCTCTATGTGCTGCGAATGTCCACTTGTAGTTTCTACAAAAAGGGTGTTTCAAAACCGCTCAATCAAAAGAAATGTTCAACTCTGTGTGACGAATGCACAGAAGAGAAAGAAGTTTCACAGAATGATTCAGTGTAGTTTTTATGTGAAGATATTTCGTTTTTCACCAAAGGCCTCAATGTTCTACAAATGTCCGCTTGCAGATTCTACAAAAAGAGTGTGTCAAAACAGCTCTATCCAAAGAAAGGTTCAACTCCATTCGATGAATGCACAGAACAGAAAAAAGTTCCATAGAAGGTTTCTGTGTGGTTTTTACATGAAGATATTTCGTTTTTCACTGCAGGCCACAATATTCTCCAAGTGTCCAGTTGCAGATTCTACGAAAAGAGTGTTTCAAAAGTGCTCAATCGAAAGAAAGGTTCAACTCTGTGAGATGAAGGCACAGAATAGAAAGCAGTTTCACAGAATCCTTCTCTGTAGTTTTCACGGGAAGATATTTCGTTTTTAGCCATAGGCCTCAACGTTCTCCAAATGTCCACTTGCAGATTCTACAAAAAGTGTGTTTCAAAACAGCTCCATCAAAAGAAAGGTTCAACTCTGTCAGGTGAATGTGCAGAACAGGGTAATGTTTCACAGAATGCTTCTGTGTAGTCTTTATGGGAAGATAGTTCGTTTTTCACTACAGGCCTCAAATTTCTCCAAATATCCAATTGCGGATTCTACAAAAAGTGTTTTTCAAAACAGACCAGTCAAAAGAAAGGTTCAACTCGGTTGGATTAATGCACAGATCAGAAAAAGTTTCACAGAACGCTTCTGTGTAGTTTTTATTTTCAGATATTCCTTTTTGCGCGATAGGCCTCAAGGCGCGGCAAGTGTCCACTTGCAGATTATAAGAAAAAAGAGTGTTTCAAAACTGCTCAATCAAAAGAAAGGTTCTACTCTGTGAGGTGAACGCACAGAATAGAAAGAAGTTTTACAGAATGCTTCTGTGTATTTTTTATGGGAAAACATTTTGTTTTTCACCACAGGCCTCAATGTTCTCCAAATGTCCACTTGCAGATTCTACAAAAAGAGGGTTTAAAAAAACAGCTCAATCAAAGGAAAGGTTAAATTCTGTTAGATGAAAGCACAGATTACAAAGAAGTTTCACAGAATGCGCCTGTGTAGTTTTTACTTGAAGATATTTCGCTTGTCTCTGTAGGCCTCAATGTTCTCCAAATGTCCACTTGCAGATTCTACCTAAAGAGTGTTTGAAAACTGCTCAATCAAAACAAAGTTTCAACTCCGTGAGATGAATGCACAGAATAGAAAGAGGTTTCACAGAATGCTTCAGTGCAGCTTTTTTGGTGAGATATTTCATTTTTCACCATAGGCCACATATTTCTCCAAATGTCCAATTGCATATTCTAGAAAAAGAGTGTTTCAAAACTGCTCAATCAAAAGGAAGTTACTAGTCTGTGAGGTGAATGCACAGAATAGAAAGAAGTTTCACAGAATGCTTCTGTGTAGTTTTTATAGTGAGATAATTCGTTTTTCACCATGAGCCTCAATGTTCTCCAAATGTCCACTTGCGGATTCTACAAACAGTGTGTTTCAAAACAGATCAATCCAAAGAAATGTTCAACTCTGTTGGATGAATGCACAGATGAGAAAGAAGTGGCACAGAATGCTTCTGTGTAGTTTTTATAGTAAGATAATTCGTTTTACACCATAGGCCTCAATGCTCTCCAAATGTCCACTTACAGATTATACAAAAAGAGTGTTTCAAAACAGCTCAATCAAAAGAAGAGTTCAGCTCTGTTAGATGAATGCACAGAACAGAGAAAAGTTTCTCAGAATGTTTCTGTGTAGTATTTACTGGAAGATATTTCATTTTTCACTATTGGCCTCAATGTTCCCCAAATGTCCACTTGCAGATTCTACAAAAATGAGTGTTGCAAAACTGCTCAATCAAAAGAAAGTTTCTACTCTGTGAGGTGAATGCACAGAATAGAACAAAGTTTCACAGAATTCTTCTGTTAATATTTATGGGGATATATTTCGTTTTTCATTGTAGGCCACAATATTCTCCAACTGTCCACTTGCAGATTCCACAAAAAGAGTTTCAAAACTGCTCAATCAAAAGAAAGGTTGAACTCTGTGAGATGAATGCACAGAATCGAAAGAAGTTTCACAGAATGCTTCAGTGTAGTTTTTACTTGAAGATATTTCATTTTTCACTGTAGGTCTCAATTTTCTCCAAATGTCCACTTGCAGATTCTACATAAAGTGTATTTCAAAACTGCTCAATAAAAAGAATGGTTCAAATCTGTGAGATGTACGCACAGAATAGAGAATAGTTTCACAGAATGCGTCAATGTAGTTTTTATGGGAAGATATTCCGTTTTTCACCGTGAGCCTCAATGTTCTCCCAATATCCACTTGCAGATTCTACAAAAACTGTGTTTCAAAACAGCTCAATCACAATTAAAGTTCAACTCTGTTAGACGAATGCACGGAATAGAGAAAAGTTTCACAGAATTCTTCTGTGTAGTTTTTATGGGAAGATGTTTCCTTTTTCATCGTAAGCGTCAAACTTCTCAAATTGTCCACTTGCAGATGCTACAAAAAGGGTGCTTCCAAACAGCTCAATCAAAAGAAAGTTTCAAGTCTCTTAGAGGAAAGCATAAATCATAAAGTAGTTTCACGGAATGCTTCCGTGTAGTTTTTACTTGAAGATATTTCTTTTTTCACAAAAGACCGCAATATTCTCCAAAGGTACACTTGGAGATTCTACAAAAAGTGTGTTTCAAAACTGCTCAATCAAAAGAAATGTTCAACACTGTGAAATGAATGCACGGAATAGGGAAATGTTTCACAGAATGCTTCTGTGTAGTTTTTATAGGAACATATTTCATTTTTCACCCTAGACCTCATAGCTCTCCAAACGACCCTTGCAGATTCTAGAAAAAGAGTGTTTCAAAACTCCTCAATTAAGGGAAGCATTCTACCCTGTGAGATGAATATTCAGAATAGAAAGAAGTTACACAGAATTCTTCAGTGTAGTTTTTATAGTAAGATAATTCGTTTTTCAACATAGGCCTCAATGTTCTCCAAAGGTCCACTTACAGATTGTACAAAAGGAGTGTGTCACAGCAGATCAATCAAAATAAATGTTCAACTCCGTAGGATGAATGCACCGACCAGAAAAACGTTTCACAGAATGCTTCTGTGTAGTCGTTATTTGCAGATATTCCTGTTTCCACGATAGGCCTCAATGTGCTGCGAATGTCCACTTGTAGTTTCTACAAAAAGGGTGTTTCAAAACCGCTCAATCAAAAGAAATGTTCAACTCTGTGTGACGAATGCACAGAAGAGAAAGAAGTTTCACAGAATGATTCAGTGTAGTTTTTATGTGAAGATATTTCGTTTTTCACCAAAGGCCTCAATGTTCTACAAATGTCCGCTTGCAGATTCTACAAAAAGAGTGTGTCAAAACAGCTCTATCCAAAGAAAGGTTCAACTCCATTCGATGAATGCACAGAACAGAAAAAAGTTCCATAGAAGGTTTCTGTGTGGTTTTTACATGAAGATATTTCGTTTTTCACTGCAGGCCACAATATTCTCCAAGTGTCCAGTTGCAGATTCTACGAAAAGAGTGTTTCAAAAGTGCTCAATCGAAAGAAAGGTTCAACTCTGTGAGATGAAGGCACAGAATAGAAAGCAGTTTCACAGAATCCTTCTCTGTAGTTTTCACGGGAAGATATTTCGTTTTTAGCCATAGGCCTCAACGTTCTCCAAATGTCCACTTGCAGATGCTACAAAAAGTGTGTTTCAAAACAGCTCCATCAAAAGAAAGGTTCAACTCTGTCAGGTGAATGTGCAGAACAGGGTAATGTTTCACAGAATGCTTCTGTGTAGTCTTTATGGGAAGATATTTCGTTTTTCACTACAGGCCTCAAATTTCTCCAAATATCCAATTGCAGATTCTACAAAAAGTGTTTTTCAAAACAGACCAGTCAAAAGAAAGGTTCAACTCTGTTGGATTAATGCACAGATCAGAAAATGTTTCACAGAACGCTTCTGTGTAGTTTTTATTTTCAGATATTCCTTTTTGCGCGATAGGCCTCAAGGCGCGGCAAGTGTCCACTTGCAGATTATAAGAAAAAAGAGTGTTTCAAAACTGCTCAATCAAAAGAAAGGTTCTACTCTGTGAGGTGAACGCACAGAATAGAAAGTAGTTTTACAGAATGCTTCTGTGTATTTTTTATGGGAAAACATTTTGTTTTTCACCACAGGCCTCAATGTTCTCCAAATGTCCACTTGCAGATTCTACAAAAAGAGGGTTTAAAAAAACAGCTCAATCAAAAGAAAGGTTAAATTCTGTTAGATGAAAGCACAGATTACAAAGAAGTTTCACAGAATGCGCCTGTGTAGTTTTTACTTGAAGATATTTCGCTTGTCTCTGTAGGCCTCAATGTTCTCCAAATGTCCACTTGCAGATTCTACCTAAAGAGTGTTTGAAAACTGCTCAATCAAAACAAAGTTTCAACTCCGTGAGATGAATGCACAGAATAGAAAGAGGTTTCACAGAATGCTTCAGTGCAGCTTTTTTGGTGAGATATTTCATTTTTCACCATAGGCCACATATTTCTCCAAATGTCCAATTGCATATTCTAGAAAAAGAGTGTTTCAAAACTGCTCAATCAAAAGAAAGTTACTAGTCTGTGAGGTGAATGCACAGAATAGAAAGAAGTTTCACAGAATGCTTCTGTGTAGTTTTTATAGTGAGATAATTCGTTTTTCACCATGAGCCTCAATGTTCTCCAAATGTCCACTTGCGGATTCTACAAACAGTGTGTTTCAAAACAGATCAATCCAAAGAAATGTTCAACTCTGTTGGATGAATGCACAGATCAGAAAGAAGTTGCACAGAATGCTTCTGTGTAGTTTTTATAGTAAGATAATTCGTTTTACACCATAGGCCTCAATGCTCTCCAAATGTCCACTTACAGATTATACAAAAAGAGTGTTTCAAAACAGCTCAATCAAAAGAAGAGTTCAGCTCTGTTAGATGAATGCACAGAACAGAGAAAAGTTTCTCAGAATGTTTCTGTGTAGTGTTTACTGGAAGATATTTCATTTTTCACTATTGGCCTAAAGGTTCCCCAAATGTCCACTTGCAGATTCTACAAAAATGAGTGTTGCAAAACTGCTCAATCAAAAGAAAGTTTCTACTCTGTGAGGTGAATGCACAGAATAGAACAAAGTTTCACAGAATTCTTCTGTTAATATTTATGGGGATATATTTCGTTTTTCATTGTAGGCCACAATATTCTCCAACTGTCCACTTGCAGATTTCACAAAAAGAGTTTCAAAACTGCTCAATCAAAAGAAAGGTTGAACTCCGTGAAATGAATGCACAGAATCGAAAGAAGTTTCACAGAATGCTTCAGTGTAGTTTTTACTTGAAGATATTTCATTTTTCACTGTAGGTCTCAATTTTCTCCAAATGTCCACTTGCAGATTCTACATAAAGTGTATTTCAAAACTGCTCAATAAAAAGAATGGTTCAAATCTGTGAGATGTACGCACAGAATAGAAAATAGTTTCACAGAATGCGTCAATGTAGTTTTTATGGGAAGATATTCCGTTTTTCACCGTGAGCCTCAATGTTCTCCCAATATCCACTTGCAGATTCTACAAAAACTGTGTTTCAAAACAGCTCAATCACAATTAAAGTTCAACTCTGTTCGACGAATGCACGGAATAGAGAAAAGTTTCACAGAATTCTTCTGTGTAGTTTTTATGGGAAGATGTTTCCTTTTTCATCGTAAGCGTCAAACTTCTCAAATTGTCCACTTGCAGATGCTACAAAAAGAGTGCTTCCAAACAGCTCAATCAAAAGAAAGTTTCAAGTCTCTTAGAGGAAAGCATAAATCATAAAGTAGTTTCACGGAATGCTTCCGTGTAGTTTTTACTTGAAGATATTTCTTTTTTCACAAAAGACCGCAATATTCTCCAAAGGTACACTTGAGGATTCTACAAAAAGTGTGTTTCAAAACTGCTCAATCAAAAGAAATGTTCAACACTGTGAAATGAATGCACAGAATAGGGAAATGTTTCACAGAATGCTTCTGTGTAGTTTTTATAGGAACATATTTCATTTTTCACCCTAGACCTCATAGCTCTCCAAACGACCCTTGCAGATTCTAGAAAAAGAGTGTTTCAAAACTCCTCAATTAAGGGAAGCTTTCTACCCTGTGAGATGAATATTCAGAATAGAAAGAAGTTACACAGAATTCTTCAGTGTAGTTTTTATAGTAAGATAATTCGTTTTTCAACATAGGCCTCAATGTTCTCCAAAGGTCCACTTACAGATTGTACAAAAGGAGTGTGTCACAGCAGATCAATCAAAATAAATGTTCAACTCCGTAGGATGAATGCACAGACCAGAAAAACGTTTCACAGAATGCTTCTGTGTAGTCGTAATTTGCAGATATTCCTGTTTCCACGATAGGCCTCAATGTGCTGCCAATGTCCACTTGTAGTTTCTACAAAAAGGGTGTTTCAAAACTGCTCAATCAAAAGAAATGTTCAACTCTGTGTGACGAATGCACAGAAGAGAAAGAAGTTTCACAGAATGATTCAGTGTAGTTTTTATGTGAAGATATTTCGTTTTTCACCAAAGGCCTCAATGTTCTACAAATGTCCGCTTGCAGATTCTACAAAAAGAGTGTGTCAAAACAGCCCTATCCAAAGAAAGGTTCAACTCCATTCGATGAATGCACAGAACAGAAAAAAGTTCCATAGAAGGTTTCTGTGTGGTTTTTACATGAAGATATTTCGTTTTTCACTGCAGGCCACAATATTCTCCAAGTGTCCAGTTGCAGATTATACGAAAAGAGTGTTTCAAAAGTGCTCAATCAAAAGAAAGGTTCAACTCTGTGAGATGAAGGCACAGAATAGAAAGCAGTTTCACAGAATCCTTCTCTGTAGTTTTCACGGGAAGATATTTCGTTTTTAGCCATAGGCCTCAACGTTCTCCAAATGTCCACTTGCAGATGCTACAAAAAGTGTGTTTCAAAACAGCTCCATCAAAAGAAAGGTTCAACTCTGTCAGGTGAATGTGCAGAACAGGGTAATGTTTCACAGAATGCTTCTGTGTAGTCTTTATGGGAAGATATTTCGTTTTTCACTACAGGCCTCAAATTTCTCCAAATATCCAATTGCGGATTCTACAAAAAGTGTTTTTCAAAACAGACCAGTCAAAAGAAAGGTTCAACTCTGTTGGATTAATGCACAGATCAGAAAAAGTTTCACAGAACGCTTCTGTGTAGTTTTTATTTTCAGATATTCCTTTTTGCGCGATAGGCCTCAAGGCGCGGCAAGTGTCCACTTGCAGATTATAAGAAAAAAGAGTGTTTCAAAACTGCTCAATCAAAAGAAAGGTTCTACTCTGTGAGGTGAACGCACAGAATAGAAAGAAGTTTTACTGAATGCTTCTGTGTATTTTTTATGGGAAAACATTTTGTTTTTCACCACAGGCCTCAATGTTCTCCAAATGTCCACTTGCAGATTCTACAAAAAGAGGGTTTAAAAAAACAGCTCAATCAAAAGAAAGGTTAAATTCTGTTAGATGAAAGCACAGATTACAAAGAAGTTTCACAGAATGCGCCTGTGTAGTTTTTACTTGAAGATATTTCGCTTGTCTCTGTAGGCCTCAATGTTCTCCAAATGTCCACTTGCAGATTCTACCTAAAGAGTGTTTGAAAACTGCTCAATCAAAACAAAGTTTCAACTCCGTGAGATGAATGCACAGAATAGAAAGAGGTTTCACAGAATGCTTCAGTGCAGCTTTTTTGGTGAGATATTTCATTTTTCACCATAGGCCACATATTTCTCCAAATGTCCAATTGCATATTCTAGAAAAAGAGTGTTTCAAAACTGCTCAATCAAAAGAAAGTTACTAGTCTGTGAGGTGAATGCACAGAATAGAAAGAAGTTTCACAGAATGCTTCTGTGTAGTTTTTATAGTGAGATAATTCGTTTTTCACCATGAGCCTCAATGTTCTCCAAATGTCCACTTGCGGATTCTACAAACAGTGTGTTTCAAAACAGATCAATCCAAAGAAATGTTCAACTCTGTTGGATGAATGCACAGATCAGAAAGAAGTTGCACAGAATGCTTCTGTGTAGTTTTTATAGTAAGATAATTCGTTTTACACCATAGGCCTCAATGCTCTCCAAATGTCCACTTACAGATTATACAAAAAGAGTGTTTCAAAACAGCTCAATCAAAAGAAGAGTTCAGCTCTGTTAGATGAATGCACAGAACAGAGAAAAGTTTCTCAGAATGTTTCTGTGTAGTGTTTACTGGAAGATATTTCATTTTTCACTATTGGCCTAAAGGTTCCCCAAATGTCCACTTGCAGATTCTACAAAAATGAGTGTTGCAAAACTGCTCAATCAAAAGAAAGTTTCTACTCTGTGAGGTGAATGCACAGAATAGAACAAAGTTTCACAGAATTCTTCTGTTAATATTTATGGGGATATATTTCGTTTTTCATTGTAGGCCACAATATTCTCCAACTGTCCACTTGCAGATTTCACAAAAAGAGTTTCAAAACTGCTCAATCAAAAGAAAGGTTGAACTCCGTGAAATGAATGCACAGAATCGAAAGAAGTTTCACAGAATGCTTCAGTGTAGTTTTTACTTGAAGATATTTCATTTTTCACTGTAGGTCTCAATTTTCTCCAAATGTCCACTTGCAGATTCTACATAAAGTGTATTTCAAAACTGCTCAATAAAAAGAATGGTTCAAATCTGTGAGATGTACGCACAGAATAGAAAATAATTTCACAGAATGCGTCAATGTAGTTTTTATGGGAAGATATTCCGTTTTTCACCGTGAGCCTCAATGTTCTCCCAATATCCACTTGCAGATTCTACAAAAACTGTGTTTCAAAACAGCTCAATCACAATTAAAGTTCAACTCTGTTCGACGAATGCACGGAATAGAGAAAAGTTTCACAGAATTCTTCTGTGTAGTTTTTATGGGAAGATGTTTCCTTTTTCATCGTAAGCGTCAAACTTCTCAAATTGTCCACTTGCAGATGCTACAAAAAGAGTGCTTCCAAACAGCTCAATCAAAAGAAAGTTTCAAGTCTCTTAGAGGAAAGCATAAATCATAAAGTAGTTTCACGGAATGCTTCCGTGTAGTTTTTACTTGAAGATATTTCTTTTTTCACAAAAGACCGCAATATTCTCCAAAGGTACACTTGAGGATACTACAAAAAGTGTGTTTCAAAACTGCTCAATCAAAAGAAATGTTCAACACTGTGAAATGAATGCACAGAATAGGGAAATGTTTCACAGAATGCTTCTGTGTAGTTTTTATAGGAACATATTTCATTTTTCACCCTAGACCTCATAGCTCTCCAAACGACCCTTGCAGATTCTAGAAAAAGAGTGTTTCAAAACTCCTCAATTAAGGGAAGCTTTCTACCCTGTGAGATGAATATTCAGAATAGAAAGAAGTTACACAGAATTCTTCAGTGTAGTTTTTATAGTAAGATAATTCGTTTTTCAACATAGGCCTCAATGTTCTCCAAAGGTCCACTTACAGATTGTACAAAAGGAGTGTGTCACAGCAGATCAATCAAAATAAATGTTCAAC
This sequence comes from Symphalangus syndactylus, assembly GCF_028878055.3. Taxonomy (NCBI): domain Eukaryota; kingdom Metazoa; phylum Chordata; class Mammalia; order Primates; family Hylobatidae; genus Symphalangus; species Symphalangus syndactylus. The sequence continues at coordinate 52,413,314 of NC_072440.2, forward strand.
TCCGTAGGATGAATGCACAGACCAGAAAAACGTTTCACAGAATGCTTCTGTGTAGTCGTTATTTGCAGATATTCCTGTTTCCACGATAGGCCTCAATGTGCTGCCAATGTCCACTTGTAGTTTCTACAAAAAGGGTGTTTCAAAACTGCTCAATCAAAAGAAATGTTCAACTCTGTGTGACGAATGCACAGAAGAGAAAGAAGTTTCACAGAATGATTCAGTGTAGTTTTTATGTGAAGATATTTCGTTTTTCACCAAAGGCCTCAATGTTCTACAAATGTCCGCTTGCAGATTCTACAAAAAGAGTGTGTCAAAACAGCTCTATCCAAAGAAAGGTTCAACTCCATTCGATGAATGCACAGAACAGAAAAAAGTTCCATAGAAGGTTTCTGTGTGGTTTTTACATGAAGATATTTCGTTTTTCACTGCAGGCCACAATATTCTCCAAGTGTCCAGTTGCAGATTCTACGAAAAGAGTGTTTCAAAAGTGCTCAATCAAAAGAAAGGTTCAACTCTGTGAGATGAAGGCACAGAATAGAAAGCAGTTTCACAGAATCCTTCTCTGTAGTTTTCACGGGAAGATATTTCGTTTTTAGCCATAGGCCTCAACGTTCTCCAAATGTCCACTTGCAGATGCTACAAAAAGTGTGTTTCAAAACAGCTCCATCAAAAGAAAGGTTCAACTCTGTCAGGTGAATGTGCAGAACAGGGTAATGTTTCACAGAATGCTTCTGTGTAGTCTTTATGGGAAGATATTTCGTTTTTCACTACAGGCCTCAAATTTCTCCAAATATCCAATTGCGGATTCTACAAAAAGTGTTTTTCAAAACAGACCAGTCAAAAGAAAGGTTCAACTCTGTTGGATTAATGCACAGATCAGAAAAAGTTTCACAGAACGCTTCTGTGTAGTTTTTATTTTCAGATATTCCTTTTTGCGCGATAGGCCTCAAGGCGCGGCAAGTGTCCACTTGCAGATTATAAGAAAAAAGAGTGTTTCAAAACTGCTCAATCAAAAGAAAGGTTCTACTCTGTGAGGTGAACGCACAGAATAGAAAGAAGTTTTACAGAATGCTTCTGTGTATTTTTTATGGGAAAACATTTTGTTTTTCACCACAGGCCTCAATGTTCTCCAAATGTCCACTTGCAGATTCTACAAAAAGAGGGTTTAAAAAAACAGCTCAATCAAAGGAAAGGTTAAATTCTGTTAGATGAAAGCACAGATTACAAAGAAGTTTCACAGAATGCGCCTGTGTAGTTTTTACTTGAAGATATTTCGCTTGTCTCTGTAGGCCTCAATGTTCTCCAAATGTCCACTTGCAGATTCTACCTAAAGAGTGTTTGAAAACTGCTCAATCAAAACAAAGTTTCAACTCCGTGAGATGAATGCACAGAATAGAAAGAGGTTTCACAGAATGCTTCAGTGCAGCTTTTTTGGTGAGATATTTCATTTTTCACCATAGGCCACATATTTCTCCAAATGTCCAATTGCATATTCTAGAAAAAGAGTGTTTCAAAACTGCTCAATCAAAAGAAAGTTACTAGTCTGTGAGGTGAATGCACAGAATAGAAAGAAGTTTCACAGAATGCTTCTGTGTAGTTTTTATAGTGAGATAATTCGTTTTTCACCATGAGCCTCAATGTTCTCCAAATGTCCACTTGCGGATTCTACAAACAGTGTGTTTCAAAACAGATCAATCCAAAGAAATGTTCAACTCTGTTGGATGAATGCACAGATCAGAAAGAAGTTGCACAGAATGCTTCTGTGTAGTTTTTATAGTAAGATAATTCGTTTTACACCATAGGCCTCAATGCTCTCCAAATGTCCACTTACAGATTATACAAAAAGAGTGTTTCAAAACAGCTCAATCAAAAGAAGAGTTCAGCTCTGTTAGATGAATGCACAGAACAGAGAAAAGTTTCTCAGAATGTTTCTGTGTAGTGTTTACTGGAAGATATTTCATTTTTCACTATTGGCCTAAAGGTTCCCCAAATGTCCACTTGCAGATTCTACAAAAATGAGTGTTGCAAAACTGCTCAATCAAAAGAAAGTTTCTACTCTGTGAGGTGAATGCACAGAATAGAACAAAGTTTCACAGAATTCTTCTGTTAATATTTATGGGGATATATTTCGTTTTTCATTGTAGGCCACAATATTCTCCAACTGTCCACTTGCAGATTTCACAAAAAGAGTTTCAAAACTGCTCAATCAAAAGAAAGGTTGAACTCCGTGAAATGAATGCACAGAATCGAAAGAAGTTTCACAGAATGCTTCAGTGTAGTTTTTACTTGAAGATATTTCATTTTTCACTGTAGGTCTCAATTTTCTCCAAATGTCCACTTGCAGATTCTACATAAAGTGTATTTCAAAACTGCTCAATAAAAAGAATGGTTCAAATCTGTGAGATGTACGCACAGAATAGAAAATAGTTTCACAGAATGCGTCAATGTAGTTTTTATGGGAAGATATTCCGTTTTTCACCGTGAGCCTCAATGTTCTCCCAATATCCACTTGCAGATTCTACAAAAACTGTGTTTCAAAACAGCTCAATCACAATTAAAGTTCAACTCTGTTCGACGAATGCACGGAATAGAGAAAAGTTTCACAGAATTCTTCTGTGTAGTTTTTATGGGAAGATGTTTCCTTTTTCATCGTAAGCGTCAAACTTCTCAAATTGTCCACTTGCAGATGCTACAAAAAGAGTGCTTCCAAACAGCTCAATCAAAAGAAAGTTTCAAGTCTCTTAGAGGAAAGCATAAATCATAAAGTAGTTTCACGGAATGCTTCCGTGTAGTTTTTACTTGAAGATATTTCTTTTTTCACAAAAGACCGCAATATTCTCCAAAGGTACACTTGAGGATTCTACAAAAAGTGTGTTTCAAAACTGCTCAATCAAAAGAAATGTTCAACACTGTGAAATGAATGCACAGAATAGGGAAATGTTTCACAGAATGCTTCTGTGTAGTTTTTATAGGAACATATTTCATTTTTCACCCTAGACCTCATAGCTCTCCAAACGACCCTTGCAGATTCTAGAAAAAGAGTGTTTCAAAACTCCTCAATTAAGGGAAGCTTTCTACCCTGTGAGATGAATATTCAGAATAGAAAGAAGTTACACAGAATTCTTCAGTGTAGTTTTTATAGTAAGATAATTCGTTTTTCAACATAGGCCTCAATGTTCTCCAAAGGTCCACTTACAGATTGTACAAAAGGAGTGTGTCACAGCAGATCAATCAAAATAAATGTTCAACTCCGTAGGATGAATGCACAGACCAGAAAAACGTTTCACAGAATGCTTCTGTGTAGTCGTTATTTGCAGATATTCCTGTTTCCACGATAGGCCTCAATGTGCTGCCAATGTCCACTTGTAGTTTCTACAAAAAGGGTGTTTCAAAACTGCTCAATCAAAAGAAATGTTCAACTCTGTGTGACGAATGCACAGAAGAGAAAGAAGTTTCACAGAATGATTCAGTGTAGTTTTTATGTGAAGATATTTCGTTTTTCACCAAAGGCCTCAATGTTCTACAAATGTCCGCTTGCAGATTCTACAAAAAGAGTGTGTCAAAACAGCTCTATCCAAAGAAAGGTTCAACTCCATTCGATGAATGCACAGAACAGAAAAAAGTTCCATAGAAGGTTTCTGTGTGGTTTTTACATGAAGATATTTCGTTTTTCACTGCAGGCCACAATATTCTCCAAGTGTCCAGTTGCAGATTCTACGAAAAGAGTGTTTCAAAAGTGCTCAATCAAAAGAAAGGTTCAACTCTGTGAGATGAAGGCACAGAATAGAAAGCAGTTTCACAGAATCCTTCTCTGTAGTTTTCACGGGAAGATATTTCGTTTTTGGCCATAGGCCTCAACGTTCTCCAAATGTCCACTTGCAGATGCTACAAAAAGTGTGTTTCAAAACAGCTCCATCAAAAGAAAGGTTCAACTCTGTCAGGTGAATGTGCAGAACAGGGTAATGTTTCACAGAATGCTTCTGTGTAGTCTTTATGGGAAGATATTTCGTTTTTCACTACAGGCCTCAAATTTCTCCAAATATCCAATTGCGGATTCTACAAAAAGTGTTTTTCAAAACAGACCAGTCAAAAGAAAGGTTCAACTCGGTTGGATTAATGCACAGATCAGAAAAATTTTCACAGAACGCTTCTGTGTAGTTTTTATTTTCAGATATTCCTTTTTCCGCGATAGGCCTCAAGGCGCGGCAAGTGTCCACTTGCAGATTATAAGAAAAAAGAGTGTTTCAAAACTGCTCAATCAAAAGAAAGGTTCTACTCTGTGAGGTGAACGCACAGAATAGAAAGAAGTTTTACAGAATGCTTCTGTGTATTTTTTATGGGAAAATATTTTGTTTTTCACCACAGGCCTCAATGTTCTCCAAATGTCCACTTGCAGATTCTACAAAAAGAGGGTTTAAAAAAACAGCTCAATCAAAAGAAAGGTTAAATTCTGTTAGATGAAAGCACAGATTACAAAGAAGTTTCACAGAATGCGCCTGTGTAGTTTTTACTTGAAGATATTTCGCTTGTCTCTGTAGGCCTCAATGCTCTCCAAATGTCCACTTGCAGATTCTACCTAAAGAGTGTTTGAAAACTGCTCAATCAAAACAAAGTTTCAACTCCGTGAGATGAATGCACAGAATAGAAAGAGGTTTCACAGAATGCTTCAGTGCAGCTTTTTTGGTGAGATATTTCATTTTTCACCATAGGCCACATATTTCTCCAAATGTCCAATTGCATATTCTAGAAAAAGAGTGTTTCAAAACTGCTCAATCAAAAGAAAGTTACTAGTCTGTGAGGTGAATGCACAGAATAGAAAGAAGTTTCACAGAATGCTTCTGTGTAGTTTTTATAGTGAGATAATTCGTTTTTCACCATGAGCCTCAATGTTCTCCAAATGTCCACTTGCGGATTCTACAAACAGTGTGTTTCAAAACAGATCAATCCAAAGAAATGTTCAACTCTGTTGGATGAATGCACAGATCAGAAAGAAGTTGCACAGAATGCTTCTGTGTAGTTTTTATAGTAAGATAATTCGTTTTACACCATAGGCCTCAATGCTCTCCAAATGTCCACTTACAGATTATACAAAAAGAGTGTTTCAAAACAGCTCAATCAAAAGAAGAGTTCAGCTCTGTTAGATGAATGCACAGAACAGAGAAATGTTTCTCAGAATGTTTCTGTGTAGTGTTTACTGGAAGATATTTCATTTTTCACTATTGGCCTAAAGGTTCCCCAAATGTCCACTTGCAGATTCTACAAAAATGAGTGTTGCAAAACTGCTCAATCAAAAGAAAGTTTCTACTCTGTGAGGTGAATGCACAGAATAGAACAAAGTTTCACAGAATTCTTCTGTTAATATTTATGGGGATATATTTCGTTTTTCATTGTAGGCCACAATATTCTCCAACTGTCCACTTGCAGATTTCACAAAAAGAGTTTCAAAACTGCTCAATCAAAAGAAAGGTTGAACTCCGTGAAATGAATGCACAGAATCGAAAGAAGTTTCACAGAATGCTTCAGTGTAGTTTTTACTTGAAGATATTTCATTTTTCACTGTAGGTCTCAATTTTCTCCAAATGTCCACTTGCAGATTCTACATAAAGTGTATTTCAAAACTGCTCAATAAAAAGAATGGTTCAAATCTGTGAGATGTACGCACAGAATAGAAAATAGTTTCACAGAATGCGTCAATGTAGTTTTTATGGGAAGATATTCCGTTTTTCACCGTGAGCCTCAATGTTCTCCCAATATCCACTTGCAGATTCTACAAAAACTGTGTTTCAAAACAGCTCAATCACAATTAAAGTTCAACTCTGTTCGACGAATGCACGGAATAGAGAAAAGTTTCACAGAATTCTTCTGTGTAGTTTTTATGGGAAGATGTTTCCTTTTTCATCGTAAGCGTCAAACTTCTCAAATTGTCCACTTGCAGATGCTACAAAAAGAGTGCTTCCAAACAGCTCAATCAAAAGAAAGTTTCAAGTCTCTTAGAGGAAAGCATAAATCATAAAGTAGTTTCACGGAATGCTTCCGTGTAGTTTTTACTTGAAGATATTTCTTTTTTCACAAAAGACCGCAATATTCTCCAAAGGTACACTTGAGGATTCTACAAAAAGTGTGTTTCAAAACTGCTCAATCAAAAGAAATGTTCAACACTGTGAAATGAATGCACAGAATAGGGAAATGTTTCACAGAATGCTTCTGTGTAGTTTTTATAGGAACATATTTCATTTTTCACCCTAGACCTCATAGCTCTCCAAACGACCCTTGCAGATTCTAGAAAAAGAGTGTTTCAAAACTCCTCAATTAAGGGAAGCTTTCTACCCTGTGAGATGAATATTCAGAATAGAAAGAAGTTACACAGAATTCTTCAGTGTAGTTTTTATAGTAAGATAATTCGTTTTTCAACATAGGCCTCAATGTTCTCCAAAGGTCCACTTACAGATTGTACAAAAGGAGTGTGTCACAGCAGATCAATCAAAATAAATGTTCAACTCCGTAGGATGAATGCACAGACCAGAAAAACGTTTCACAGAATGCTTCTGTGTAGTCGTTATTTGCAGATATTCCTGTTTCCACGATAGGCCTCAATGTGCTGCCAATGTCCACTTGTAGTTTCTACAAAAAGGGTGTTTCAAAACTGCTCAATCAAAAGAAATGTTCAACTCTGTGTGACGAATGCACAGAAGAGAAAGAAGTTTCACAGAATGATTCAGTGTAGTTTTTATGTGAAGATATTTCGTTTTTCACCAAAGGCCTCAATGTTCTACAAATGTCCGCTTGCAGATTCTACAAAAAGAGTGTGTCAAAACAGCTCTATCCAAAGAAAGGTTCAACTCCATTCGATGAATGCACAGAACAGAAAAAAGTTCCATAGAAGGTTTCTGTGTGGTTTTTACATGAAGATATTTCGTTTTTCACTGCAGGCCACAATATTCTCCAAGTGTCCAGTTGCAGATTCTACGAAAAGAGTGTTTCAAAAGTGCTCAATCAAAAGAAAGGTTCAACTCTGTGAGATGAAGGCACAGAATAGAAAGCAGTTTCACAGAATCCTTCTCTGTAGTTTTCACGGGAAGATATTTCGTTTTTGGCCATAGGCCTCAACGTTCTCCAAATGTCCACTTGCAGATGCTACAAAAAGTGTGTTTCAAAACAGCTCCATCAAAAGAAAGGTTCAACTCTGTCAGGTGAATGTGCAGAACAGGGTAATGTTTCACAGAATGCTTCTGTGTAGTCTTTATGGGAAGATATTTCGTTTTTCACTACAGGCCTCAAATTTCTCCAAATATCCAATTGCGGATTCTACAAAAAGTGTTTTTCAAAACAGACCAGTCAAAAGAAAGGTTCAACTCGGTTGGATTAATGCACAGATCAGAAAAATTTTCACAGAACGCTTCTGTGTAGTTTTTATTTTCAGATATTCCTTTTTCCGCGATAGGCCTCAAGGCGCGGCAAGTGTCCACTTGCAGATTATAAGAAAAAAGAGTGTTTCAAAACTGCTCAATCAAAAGAAAGGTTCTACTCTGTGAGGTGAACGCACAGAATAGAAAGAAGTTTTACAGAATGCTTCTGTGTATTTTTTATGGGAAAATATTTTGTTTTTCACCACAGGCCTCAATGTTCTCCAAATGTCCACTTGCAGATTCTACAAAAAGAGGGTTTAAAAAAACAGCTCAATCAAAAGAAAGGTTAAATTCTGTTAGATGAAAGCACAGATTACAAAGAAGTTTCACAGAATGCGCCTGTGTAGTTTTTACTTGAAGATATTTCGCTTGTCTCTGTAGGCCTCAATGCTCTCCAAATGTCCACTTGCAGATTCTACCTAAAGAGTGTTTGAAAACTGCTCAATCAAAACAAAGTTTCAACTCCGTGAGATGAATGCACAGAATAGAAAGAGGTTTCACAGAATGCTTCAGTGCAGCTTTTTTGGTGAGATATTTCATTTTTCACCATAGGCCACATATTTCTCCAAATGTCCAATTGCATATTCTAGAAAAAGAGTGTTTCAAAACTGCTCAATCAAAAGAAAGTTACTAGTCTGTGAGGTGAATGCACAGAATAGAAAGAAGTTTCACAGAATGCTTCTGTGTAGTTTTTATAGTGAGATAATTCGTTTTTCACCATGAGCCTCAATGTTCTCCAAATGTCCACTTGCGGATTCTACAAACAGTGTGTTTCAAAACAGATCAATCCAAAGAAATGTTCAACTCTGTTGGATGAATGCACAGATCAGAAAGAAGTTGCACAGAATGCTTCTGTGTAGTTTTTATAGTAAGATAATTCGTTTTACACCATAGGCCTCAATGCTCTCCAAATGTCCACTTACAGATTATACAAAAAGAGTGTTTCAAAACAGCTCAATCAAAAGAAGAGTTCAGCTCTGTTAGATGAATGCACAGAACAGAGAAAAGTTTCTCAGAATGTTTCTGTGTAGTGTTTACTGGAAGATATTTCATTTTTCACTATTGGCCTAAAGGTTCCCCAAATGTCCACTTGCAGATTCTACAAAAATGAGTGTTGCAAAACTGCTCAATCAAAAGAAAGTTTCTACTCTGTGAGGTGAATGCACAGAATAGAACAAAGTTTCACAGAATTCTTCTGTTAATATTTATGGGGATATATTTCGTTTTTCATTGTAGGCCACAATATTCTCCAACTGTCCACTTGCAGATTTCACAAAAAGAGTTTCAAAACTGCTCAATCAAAAGAAAGGTTGAACTCCGTGAAATGAATGCACAGAATCGAAAGAAGTTTCACAGAATGCTTCAGTGTAGTTTTTACTTGAAGATATTTCATTTTTCACTGTAGGTCTCAATTTTCTCCAAATGTCCACTTGCAGATTCTACATAAAGTGTATTTCAAAACTGCTCAATAAAAAGAATGGTTCAAATCTGTGAGATGTACGCACAGAATAGAAAATAGTTTCACAGAATGCGTCAATGTAGTTTTTATGGGAAGATATTCCGTTTTTCACCGTGAGCCTCAATGTTCTCCCAATATCCACTTGCAGATTCTACAAAAACTGTGTTTCAAAACAGCTCAATCACAATTAAAGTTCAACTCTGTTCGACGAATGCACGGAATAGAGAAAAGTTTCACAGAATTCTTCTGTGTAGTTTTTATGGGAAGATGTTTCCTTTTTCATCGTAAGCGTCAAACTTCTCAAATTGTCCACTTGCAGATGCTACAAAAAGAGTGCTTCCAAACAGCTCAATCAAAAGAAAGTTTCAAGTCTCTTAGAGGAAAGCATAAATCATAAAGTAGTTTCACGGAATGCTTCCGTGTAGTTTTTACTTGAAGATATTTCTTTTTTCACAAAAGACCGCAATATTCTCCAAAGGTACACTTGAGGATTCTACAAAAAGTGTGTTTCAAAACTGCTCAATCAAAAGAAATGTTCAACACTGTGAAATGAATGCACAGAATAGGGAAATGTTTCACAGAATGCTTCTGTTTAGTTTTTATAGGAACATATTTCATTTTTCACCCTAGACCTCATAGCTCTCCAAACGACCCTTGCAGATTCTAGAAAAAGAGTGTTTCAAAACTCCTCAATTAAGGGAAGCTTTCTACCCTGTGAGATGAATATTCAGAATAGAAAGAAGTTACACAGAATTCTTCAGTGTAGTTTTTATAGTAAGATAATTCGTTTTTCAACATAGGCCTCAATGTTCTCCAAAGGTCCACTTACAGATTGTACAAAAGGAGTGTGTCACAGCAGATCAATCAAAATAAATGTTCAACTCCGTAGGATGAATGCACAGACCAGAAAAACGTTTCACAGAATGCTTCTGTGTAGTCGTTATTTGCAGATATTCCTGTTTCCACGATAGGCCTCAATGTGCTGCCAATGTCCACTTGTAGTTTCTACAAAAAGGGTGTTTCAAAACTGCTCAATCAAAAGAAATGTTCAACTCTGTGTGACGAATGCACAGAAGAGAAAGAAGTTTCACAGAATGATTCAGTGTAGTTTTTATGTGAAGATATTTCGTTTTTCACCAAAGGCCTCAATGTTCTACAAATGTCCGCTTGCAGATTCTACAAAAAGAGTGTGTCAAAACAGCTCTATCCAAAGAAAGGTTCAACTCCATTCGATGAATGCACAGAACAGAAAAAAGTTCCATAGAAGGTTTCTGTGTGGTTTTTACATGAAGATATTTCGTTTTTCACTGCAGGCCACAATATTCTCCAAGTGTCCAGTTGCAGATTCTACGAAAAGAGTGTTTCAAAAGTGCTCAATCAAAAGAAAGGTTCAACTCTGTGAGATGAAGGCACAGAATAGAAAGCAGTTTCACAGAATCCTTCTCTGTAGTTTTCACGGGAAGATATTTCGTTTTTAGCCATAGGCCTCAACGTTCTCCAAATGTCCACTTGCAGATTCTACAAAAAGTGTGTTTCAAAACAGCTCCATCAAAAGAAAGGTTCAACTCTGTCAGGTGAATGTGCAGAACAGGGTAATGTTTCACAGAATGCTTCTGTGTAGTCTTTATGGGAAGATATTTCGTTTTTCACTACAGGCCTCAAATTTCTCCAAATATCCAATTGCGGATTCTACAAAAAGTGTTTTTCAAAACAGACCAGTCAAAAGAAAGGTTCAACTCTGTTGGATTAATGCACAGATCAGAAAAAGTTTCACAGAACGCTTCTGTGTAGTTTTTATTTTCAGATATTCCTTTTTGCGCGATAGGCCTCAAGGCGCGGCAAGTGTCCACTTGCAGATTATAAGAAAAAAGAGTGTTTCAAAACTGCTCAATCAAAAGAAAGGTTCTACTCTGTGAGGTGAACGCACAGAATAGAAAGAAGTTTTACAGAATGCTTCTGTGTATTTTTTATGGGAAAACATTTTGTTTTTCACCACAGGCCTCAATGTTCTCCAAATGTCCACTTGCAGATTCTACAAAAAGAGGGTTTAAAAAAACAGCTCAATCAAAAGAAAGGTTAAATTCTGTTAGATGAAAGCACAGATTACAAAGAAGTTTCACAGAATGCGCCTGTGTAGTTTTTACTTGAAGATATTTCGCTTGTCTCTGTAGGCCTCAATGCTCTCCAAATGTCCACTTGCAGATTCTACCTAAAGAGTGTTTGAAAACTGCTCAATCAAAACAAAGTTTCAACTCCGTGAGATGAATGCACAGAATAGAAAGAGGTTTCACAGAATGCTTCAGTGCAGCTTTTTTGGTGAGATATTTCATTTTTCACCATAGGCCACATATTTCTCCAAATGTCCAATTGCATATTCTAGAAAAAGAGTGTTTCAAAACTGCTCAATCAAAAGAAAGTTACTAGTCTGTGAGGTGAATGCACAGAATAGAAAGAAGTTTCACAGAATGCTTCTGTGTAGTTTTTATAGTGAGATAATTCGTTTTTCACCATGAGCCTCAATGTTCTCCAAATGTCCACTTGCGGATTCTACAAACAGTGTGTTTCAAAACAGATCAATCAAAAGAAATGTTCAACTCTGTTGGATGAATGCACAGATCAGAAAGAAGTTGCACAGAATGCTTCTGTGTAGTTTTTATAGTAAGATAATTCGTTTTACACCATAGGCCTCAATGCTCTCCAAATGTCCACTTACAGATTATACAAAAAGAGTGTTTCAAAACAGCTCAATCAAAAGAAGAGTTCAGCTCTGTTAGATGAATGCACAGAACAGAGAAAAGTTTCTCAGAATGTTTCTGTGTAGTGTTTACTGGAAGATATTTCATTTTTCACTATTGGCCTAAAGGTTCCCCAAATGTCCACTTGCAGATTCTACAAAAATGAGTGTTGCAAAACTGCTCAATCAAAAGAAAGTTTCTACTCTGTGAGGTGAATGCACAGAATAGAACAAAGTTTCACAGAATTCTTCTGTTAATATTTATGGGGATATATTTCGTTTTTCATTGTAGGCCACAATATTCTCCAACTGTCCACTTGCAGATTTCACAAAAAGAGTTTCAAAACTGCTCAATCAAAAGAAAGGTTGAACTCCGTGAAATGAATGCACAGAATCGAAAGAAGTTTCACAGAATGCTTCAGTGTAGTTTTTACTTGAAGATATTTCATTTTTCACTGTAGGTCTCAATTTTCTCCAAATGTCCACTTGCAGATTCTACATAAAGTGTATTTCAAAACTGCTCAATAAAAAGAATGGTTCAAATCTGTGAGATGTACGCACAGAATAGAGAATAGTTTCACAGAATGCGTCAATGTAGTTTTTATGGGAAGATATTCCGTTTTTCACCGTGAGCCTCAATGTTCTCCCAATATCCACTTGCAGATTCTACAAAAACTGTGTTTCAAAACAGCTCAATCACAATTAAAGTTCAACTCTGTTCGACGAATGCACGGAATAGAGAAAAGTTTCACAGAATTCTTCTGTGTAGTTTTTATGGGAAGATGTTTCCTTTTTCATCGTAAGCGTCAAACTTCTCAAATTGTCCACTTGCAGATGCTACAAAAAGAGTGCTTCCAAACAGCTCAATCAAAAGAAAGTTTCAAGTCTCTTAGAGGAAAGCATAAATCATAAAGTAGTTTCACGGAATGCTTCCGTGTAGTTTTTACTTGAAGATATTTCTTTTTTCACAAAAGACCGCAATATTCTCCAAAGGTACACTTGGAGATTCTACAAAAAGTGTGTTTCAAAACTGCTCAATCAAAAGAAATGTTCAACACTGTGAAATGAATGCACAGAATAGGGAAATGTTTCACAGAATGCTTCTGTGTAGTTTTTATAGGAACATATTTCATTTTTCACCCTAGACCTCATAGCTCTCCAAACGACCCTTGCAGATTCTAGAAAAAGAGTGTTTCAAAACTCCTCAATTAAGGGAAGCTTTCTACCCTGTGAGATGAATATTCAGAATAGAAAGAAGTTACACAGAATTCTTCAGTGTAGTTTTTATAGTAAGATAATTCGTTTTTCAACATAGGCCTCAATGTTCTCCAAAGGTCCACTTACAGATTGTACAAAAGGAGTGTGTCACAGCAGATCAATCAAAATAAATGTTCAACTCCGTAGGATGAATGCACAGACCAGAAAAACGTTTCACAGAATGCTTCTGTGTAGTCGTTATTTGCAGATATTCCTGTTTCCACGATAGGCCTCAATGTGCTGCCAATGTCCACTTGTAGTTTCTACAAAAAGGGTGTTTCAAAACTGCTCAATCAAAAGAAATGTTCAACTCTGTGTGACGAATGCACAGAAGAGAAAGAAGTTTCACAGAATGATTCAGTGTAGTTTTTATGTGAAGATATTTCGTTTTTCACCAAAGGCCTCAATGTTCTACAAATGTCCGCTTGCAGATTCTACAAAAAGAGTGTGTCAAAACAGCTCTATCCAAAGAAAGGTTCAACTCCATTCGATGAATGCACAGAACAGAAAAAAGTTCCATAGAAGGTTTCTGTGTGGTTTTTACATGAAGATATTTCGTTTTTCACTGCAGGCCACAATATTCTCCAAGTGTCCAGTTGCAGATTCTACGAAAAGAGTGTTTCAAAAGTGCTCAATCAAAAGAAAGGTTCAACTCTGTGAGATGAAGGCACAGAATAGAAAGCAGTTTCACAGAATCCTTCTCTGTAGTTTTCACGGGAAGATATTTCGTTTTTAGCCATAGGCCTCAACGTTCTCCAAATGTCCACTTGCAGATTCTACAAAAAGTGTGTTTCAAAACAGCTCCATCAAAAGAAAGGTTCAACTCTGTCAGGTGAATGTGCAGAACAGGGTAATGTTTCACAGAATGCTTCTGTGTAGTCTTTATGGGAAGATATTTCGTTTTTCACTACAGGCCTCAAATTTCTCCAAATATCCAATTGCGGATTCTACAAAAAGTGTTTTTCAAAACAGACCAGTCAAAAGAAAGGTTCAACTCGGTTGGATTAATGCACAGATCAGAAAAAGTTTCACAGAACGCTTCTGTGTAGTTTTTATTTTCAGATATTCCTTTTTGCGCGATAGGCCTCAAGGCGCGGCAAGTGTCCACTTGCAGATTATAAGAAAAAAGAGTGTTTCAAAACTGCTCAATCAAAAGAAAGGTTCTACTCTGTGAGGTGAACGCACAGAATAGAAAGAAGTTTTACAGAATGCTTCTGTGTATTTTTTATGGGAAAACATTTTGTTTTTCACCACAGGCCTCAATGTTCTCCAAATGTCCACTTGCAGATTCTACAAAAAGAGGGTTTAAAAAAACAGCTCAATCAAAAGAAAGGTTAAATTCTGTTAGATGAAAGCACAGATTACAAAGAAGTTTCACAGAATGCGCCTGTGTAGTTTTTACTTGAAGATATTTCGCTTGTCTCTGTAGGCCTCAATGTTCTCCAAATGTCCACTTGCAGATTCTACCTAAAGAGTGTTTGAAAACTGCTCAATCAAAACAAAGTTTCAACTCCGTGAGATGAATGCACAGAATAGAAAGAGGTTTCACAGAATGCTTCAGTGCAGCTTTTTTGGTGAGATATTTCATTTTTCACCATAGGCCACATATTTCTCCAAATGTCCAATTGCATATTCTAGAAAAAGAGTGTTTCAAAACTGCTCAATCAAAAGAAAGTTACTAGTCTGTGAGGTGAATGCACAGAATAGAAAGAAGTTTCACAGAATGCTTCTGTGTAGTTTTTATAGTGAGATAATTCGTTTTTCACCATGTGCCTCAATGTTCTCCAAATGTCCACTTGCGGATTCTACAAACAGTGTGTTTCAAAACAGATCAATCCAAAGAAATGTTCAACTCTGTTGGATGAATGCACAGATCAGAAAGAAGTTGCACAGAATGCTTCTGTGTAGTTTTTATAGTAAGATAATTCGTTTTACACCATAGGCCTCAATGCTCTCCAAATGTCCACTTACAGATTATACAAAAAGAGTGTTTCAAAACAGCTCAATCAAAAGAAGAGTTCAGCTCTGTTAGATGAATGCACAGAACAGAGAAAAGTTTCTCAGAATGTTTCTGTGTAGTGTTTACTGGAAGATATTTCATTTTTCACTATTGGCCTCAATGTTCCCCAAATGTCCACTTGCAGATTCTACAAAAATGAGTGTTGCAAAACTGCTCAATCAAAAGAAAGTTTCTACTCTGTGAGGTGAATGCACAGAATAGAACAAAGTTTCACAGAATTCTTCTGTTAATATTTATGGGGATATATTTCGTTTTTCATTGTAGGCCACAATATTCTCCAACTGTCCACTTGCAGATTCCACAAAAAGAGTTTCAAAACTGCTCAATCAAAAGAAAGGTTGAACTCTGTGAGATGAATGCACAGAATCGAAAGAAGTTTCACAGAATGCTTCAGTGTAGTTTTTACTTGAAGATATTTCATTTTTCACTGTAGGTCTCAATTTTCTCCAAATGTCCACTTGCAGATTCTACATAAAGTGTATTTCAAAACTGCTCAATAAAAAGAATGGTTCAAATCTGTGAGATGTACGCACAGAATAGAGAATAGTTTCACAGAATGCGTCAATGTAGTTTTTATGGGAAGATATTCCGTTTTTCACCGTGAGCCTCAATGTTCTCCCAATATCCACTTGCAGATTCTACAAAAACTGTGTTTCAAAACAGCTCAATCACAATTAAAGTTCAACTCTGTTAGACGAATGCACGGAATAGAGAAAAGTTTCACAGAATTCTTCTGTGTAGTTTTTATGGGAAGATGTTTCCTTTTTCATCGTAAGCGTCAAACTTCTCAAATTGTCCACTTGCAGATGCTACAGAAAGAGTGCTTCCAAACAGCTCAATCAAAAGAAAGTTTCAAGTCTCTTAGAGGAAAGCATAAATCATAAAGTAGTTTCACGGAATGCTTCCGTGTAGTTTTTACTTGAAGATATTTCTTTTTTCACAAAAGACCGCAATATTCTCCAAAGGTACACTTGGAGATTCTACAAAAAGTGTGTTTCAAAACTGCTCAATCAAAAGAAATGTTCAACACTGTGAAATGAATGCACAGAATAGGGAAATGTTTCACAGAATGCTTCTGTGTAGTTTTTATAGGAACATATTTCATTTTTCACCCTAGACCTCATAGCTCTCCAAACGACCCTTGCAGATTCTAGAAAAAGAGTGTTTCAAAACTCCTCAATTAAGGGAAGCTTTCTACCCTGTGAGATGAATATTCAGAATAGAAAGAAGTTACACAGAATTCTTCAGTGTAGTTTTTATAGTAAGATAATTCGTTTTTCAACATAGGCCTCAATGTTCTCCAAAGGTCCACTTACAGATTGTACAAAAGGAGTGTGTCACAGCAGATCAATCAAAATAAATGTTCAACTCCGTAGGATGAATGCACAGACCAGAAAAACGTTTCACAGAATGCTTCTGTGTAGTCGTTATTTGCAGATATTCCTGTTTCCACGATAGGCCTCAATGTGCTGCCAATGTCCACTTGTAGTTTCTACAAAAAGGGTGTTTCAAAACTGCTCAATCAAAAGAAATGTTCAACTCTGTGTGACGAATGCACAGAAGAGAAAGAAGTTTCACAGAATGATTCAGTGTAGTTTTTATGTGAAGATATTTCGTTTTTCACCAAAGGCCTCAATGTTCTACAAATGTCCGCTTGCAGATTCTACAAAAAGAGTGTGTCAAAACAGCTCTATCCAAAGAAAGGTTCAACTCCATTCGATGAATGCACAGAACAGAAAAAAGTTCCATAGAAGGTTTCTGTGTGGTTTTTACATGAAGATATTTCGTTTTTCACTGCAGGCCACAATATTCTCCAAGTGTCCAGTTGCAGATTCTACGAAAAGAGTGTTTCAAAAGTGCTCAATCAAAAGAAAGGTTCAACTCTGTGAGATGAAGGCACAGAATAGAAAGCAGTTTCACAGAATCCTTCTCTGTAGTTTTCACGGGAAGATATTTCGTTTTTAGCCATAGGCCTCAACGTTCTCCAAATGTCCACTTGCAGATGCTACAAAAAGTGTGTTTCAAAACAGCTCCATCAAAAGAAAGGTTCAACTCTGTCAGGTGAATGTGCAGAACAGGGTAATGTTTCACAGAATGCTTCTGTGTAGTCTTTATGGGAAGATATTTCGTTTTTCACTACAGGCCTCAAATTTCTCCAAATATCCAATTGCAGATTCTACAAAAAGTGTTTTTCAAAACAGACCAGTCAAAAGAAAGGTTCAACTCTGTTGGATTAATGCACAGATCAGAAAATGTTTCACAGAACGCTTCTGTGTAGTTTTTATTTTCAGATATTCCTTTTTGCGCGATAGGCCTCAAGGCGCGGCAAGTGTCCACTTGCAGATTATAAGAAAAAAGAGTGTTTCAAAACTGCTCAATCAAAAGAAAGGTTCTACTCTGTGAGGTGAACGCACAGAATAGAAAGAAGTTTTACAGAATGCTTCTGTGTATTTTTTATGGGAAAACATTTTGTTTTTCACCACAGGCCTCAATGTTCTCCAAATGTCCACTTGCAGATTCTACAAAAAGAGGGTTTAAAAAAACAGCTCAATCAAAAGAAAGGTTAAATTCTGTTAGATGAAAGCACAGATTACAAAGAAGTTTCACAGAATGCGCCTGTGTAGTTTTTACTTGAAGATATTTCGCTTGTCTCTGTAGGCCTCAATGTTCTCCAAATGTCCACTTGCAGATTCTACCTAAAGAGTGTTTGAAAACTGCTCAATCAAAACAAAGTTTCAACTCCGTGAGATGAATGCACAGAATAGAAAGAGGTTTCACAGAATGCTTCAGTGCAGCTTTTTTGGTGAGATATTTCATTTTTCACCATAGGCCACATATTTCTCCAAATGTCCAATTGCATATTCTAGAAAAAGAGTGTTTCAAAACTGCTCAATCAAAAGAAAGTTACTAGTCTGTGAGGTGAATGCACAGAATAGAAAGAAGTTTCACAGAATGCTTCTGTGTAGTTTTTATAGTGAGATAATTCGTTTTTCACCATGAGCCTCAATGTTCTCCAAATGTCCACTTGCGGATTCTACAAACAGTGTGTTTCAAAACAGATCAATCCAAAGAAATGTTCAACTCTGTTGGATGAATGCACAGATCAGAAAGAAGTTGCACAGAATGCTTCTGTGTAGTTTTTATAGTAAGATAATTCGTTTTACACCATAGGCCTCAATGCTCTCCAAATGTCCACTTACAGATTATACAAAAAGAGTGTTTCAAAACAGCTCAATCAAAAGAAGAGTTCAGCTCTGTTAGATGAATGCACAGAACAGAGAAAAGTTTCTCAGAATGTTTCTGTGTAGTGTTTACTGGAAGATATTTCATTTTTCACTATTGGCCTAAAGGTTCCCCAAATGTCCACTTGCAGATTCTACAAAAATGAGTGTTGCAAAACTGCTCAATCAAAAGAAAGTTTCTACTCTGTGAGGTGAATGCACAGAATAGAACAAAGTTTCACAGAATTCTTCTGTTAATATTTATGGGGATATATTTCGTTTTTCATTGTAGGCCACAATATTCTCCAACTGTCCACTTGCAGATTTCACAAAAAGAGTTTCAAAACTGCTCAATCAAAAGAAAGGTTGAACTCCGTGAAATGAATGCACAGAATCGAAAGAAGTTTCACAGAATGCTTCAGTGTAGTTTTTACTTGAAGATATTTCATTTTTCACTGTAGGTCTCAATTTTCTCCAAATGTCCACTTGCAGATTCTACATAAAGTGTATTTCAAAACTGCTCAATAAAAAGAATGGTTCAAATCTGTGAGATGTACGCACAGAATAGAAAATAGTTTCACAGAATGCGTCAATGTAGTTTTTATGGGAAGATATTCCGTTTTTCACCGTGAGCCTCAATGTTCTCCCAATATCCACTTGCAGATTCTACAAAAACTGTGTTTCAAAACAGCTCAATCACAATTAAAGTTCAACTCTGTTCGACGAATGCACGGAATAGAGAAAAGTTTCACAGAATTCTTCTGTGTAGTTTTTATGGGAAGATGTTTCCTTTTTCATCGTAAGCGTCAAACTTCTCAAATTGTCCACTTGCAGATGCTACAAAAAGAGTGCTTCCAAACAGCTCAATCAAAAGAAAGTTTCAAGTCTCTTAGAGGAAAGCATAAATCATAAAGTAGTTTCACGGAATGCTTCCGTGTAGTTTTTACTTGAAGATATTTCTTTTTTCACAAAAGACCGCAATATTCTCCAAAGGTACACTTGAGGATTCTACAAAAAGTGTGTTTCAAAACTGCTCAATCAAAAGAAATGTTCAACACTGTGAAATGAATGCACAGAATAGGGAAATGTTTCACAGAATGCTTCTGTGTAGTTTTTATAGGAACATATTTCATTTTTCACCCTAGACCTCATAGCTCTCCAAACGACCCTTGCAGATTCTAGAAAAAGAGTGTTTCAAAACTCCTCAATTAAGGGAAGCTTTCTACCCTGTGAGATGAATATTCAGAATAGAAAGAAGTTACACAGAATTCTTCAGTGTAGTTTTTATAGTAAGATAATTCGTTTTTCAACATAGGCCTCAATGTTCTCCAAAGGTCCACTTACAGATTGTACAAAAGGAGTGTGTCACAGCAGATCAATCAAAATAAATGTTCAACTCCGTAGGATGAATGCACAGACCAGAAAAACGTTTCACAGAATGCTTCTGTGTAGTCGTTATTTGCAGATATTCCTGTTTCCACGATAGGCCTCAATGTGCTGCCAATGTCCACTTGTAGTTTCTACAAAAAGGGTGTTTCAAAACTGCTCAATCAAAAGAAATGTTCAACTCTGTGTGACGAATGCACAGAAGAGAAAGAAGTTTCACAGAATGATTCAGTGTAGTTTTTATGTGAAGATATTTCGTTTTTCACCAAAGGCCTCAATGTTCTACAAATGTCCGCTTGCAGATTCTACAAAAAGAGTGTGTCAAAACAGCTCTATCCAAAGAAAGGTTCAACTCCATTCGATGAATGCACAGAACAGAAAAAAGTTCCATAGAAGGTTTCTGTGTGGTTTTTACATGAAGATATTTCGTTTTTCACTGCAGGCCACAATATTCTCCAAGTGTCCAGTTGCAGATTCTACGAAAAGAGTGTTTCAAAAGTGCTCAATCAAAAGAAAGGTTCAACTCTGTGAGATGAAGGCACAGAATAGAAAGCAGTTTCACAGAATCCTTCTCTGTAGTTTTCACGGGAAGATATTTCGTTTTTAGCCATAGGCCTCAACGTTCTCCAAATGTCCACTTGCAGATTCTACAAAAAGTGTGTTTCAAAACAGCTCCAACAAAAGAAAGGTTCAACTCTGTCAGGTGAATGTGCAGAACAGGGTAATGTTTCACAGAATGCTTCTGTGTAGTCTTTATGGGAAGATATTTCGTTTTTCACTACAGGCCTCAAATTTCTCCAAATATCCAATTGCGGATTCTACAAAAAGTGTTTTTCAAAACAGACCAGTCAAAAGAAAGGTTCAACTCGGTTGGATTAATGCACAGATCAGAAAAAGTTTCACAGAACGCTTCTGTGTAGTTTTTATTTTCAGATATTCCTTTTTGCGCGATAGGCCTCAAGGCGCGGCAAGTGTCCACTTGCAGATTATAAGAAAAAAGAGTGTTTCAAAACTGCTCAATCAAAAGAAAGGTTCTACTCTGTGAGGTGAACGCACAGAATAGAAAGAAGTTTTACAGAATGCTTCTGTGTATTTTTTATGGGAAAACATTTTGTTTTTCACCACAGGCCTCAATGTTCTCCAAATGTCCACTTGCAGATTCTACAAAAAGAGGGTTTAAAAAAACAGCTCAATCAAAAGAAAGGTTAAATTCTGTTAGATGAAAGCACAGATTACAAAGAAGTTTCACAGAATGCGCCTGTGTAGTTTTTACTTGAAGATATTTCGCTTGTCTCTGTAGGCCTCAATGTTCTCCAAATGTCCACTTGCAGATTCTACCTAAAGAGTGTTTGAAAACTGCTCAATCAAAACAAAGTTTCAACTCCGTGAGATGAATGCACAGAATAGAAAGAGGTTTCACAGAATGCTTCAGTGCAGCTTTTTTGGTGAGATATTTCATTTTTCACCATAGGCCACATATTTCTCCAAATGTCCAATTGCATATTCTAGAAAAAGAGTGTTTCAAAACTGCTCAATCAAAAGAAAGTTACTAGTCTGTGAGGTGAATGCACAGAATAGAAAGAAGTTTCACAGAATGCTTCTGTGTAGTTTTTATAGTGAGATAATTCGTTTTTCACCATGAGCCTCAATGTTCTCCAAATGTCCACTTGCGGATTCTACAAACACTGTGTTTCAAAACAGATCAATCCAAAGAAATGTTCAACTCTGTTGGATGAATGCACAGATCAGAAAGAAGTTGCACAGAATGCTTCTGTGTAGTTTTTATAGTAAGATAATTCGTTTTACACCATAGGCCTCAATGCTCTCCAAATGTCCACTTACAGATTATACAAAAAGAGTGTTTCAAAACAGCTCAATCAAAAGAAGAGTTCAGCTCTGTTAGATGAATGCACAGAACAGAGAAAAGTTTCTCAGAATGTTTCTGTGTAGTGTTTACTGGAAGATATTTCATTTTTCACTATTGGCCTCAATGTTCCCCAAATGTCCACTTGCAGATTCTACAAAAATGAGTGTTGCAAAACTGCTCAATCAAAAGAAAGTTTCTACTCTGTGAGGTGAATGCACAGAATAGAACAAAGTTTCACAGAATTCTTCTGTTAATATTTATGGGGATATATTTCGTTTTTCATTGTAGGCCACAATATTCTCCAACTGTCCACTTGCAGATTCCACAAAAAGAGTTTCAAAACTGCTCAATCAAAAGAAAGGTTGAACTCTGTGAGATGAATGCACAGAATCGAAAGAAGTTTCACAGAATGCTTCAGTGTAGTTTTTACTTGAAGATATTTCATTTTTCACTGTAGGTCTCAATTTTCTCCAAATGTCCACTTGCAGATTCTACATAAAGTGTATTTCAAAACTGCTCAATAAAAAGAATGGTTCAAATCTGTGAGATGTACGCACAGAATAGAGAATAGTTTCACAGAATGCGTCAATGTAGTTTTTATGGGAAGATATTCCGTTTTTCACCGTGAGCCTCAATGTTCTCCCAATATCCACTTGCAGATTCTACAAAAACTGTGTTTCAAAACAGCTCAATCACAATTAAAGTTCAACTCTGTTAGACGAATGCACGGAATAGAGAAAAGTTTCACAGAATTCTTCTGTGTAGTTTTTATGGGAAGATGTTTCCTTTTTCATCGTAAGCGTCAAACTTCTCAAATTGTCCACTTGCAGATGCTACAAAAAGAGTGCTTCCAAACAGCTCAATCAAAAGAAAGTTTCAAGTCTCTTAGAGGAAAGCATAAATCATAAAGTAGTTTCACGGAATGCTTCCGTGTAGTTTTTACTTGAAGATATTTCTTTTTTCACAAAAGACCGCAATATTCTCCAAAGGTACACTTGGAGATTCTACAAAAAGTGTGTTTCAAAACTGCTCAATCAAAAGAAATGTTCAACACTGTGAAATGAATGCACAGAATAGGGAAATGTTTCACAGAATGCTTCTGTGTAGTTTTTATAGGAACATATTTCATTTTTCACCCTAGACCTCATAGCTCTCCAAACGACCCTTGCAGATTCTAGAAAAAGAGTGTTTCAAAACTCCTCAATTAAGGGAAGCTTTCTACCCTGTGAGATGAATATTCAGAATAGAAAGAAGTTACACAGAATTCTTCAGTGTAGTTTTTATAGTAAGATAATTCGTTTTTCAACATAGGCCCCAATGTACTCCAAAGGTCCACTTACAGATTGTACAAAAGGAGTGTGTCACAGCAGATCAATCAAAATAAATGTTCAACTCCGTAGGATGAATGCACCGACCAGAAAAACGTTTCACAGAATGCTTCTGTGTAGTCGTTATTTGCAGATATTCCTGTTTCCACGATAGGCCTCAATGTGCTGCCAATGTCCACTTGTAGTTTCTACAAAAAGGGTGTTTCAAAACTGCTCAATCAAAAGAAATGTTCAACTCTGTGTGACGAATGCACAGAAGAGAAAGAAGTTTCACAGAATGATTCAGTGTAGTTTTTATGTGAAGATATTTCGTTTTTCACCAAAGGCCTCAATGTTCTACAAATGTCCGCTTGCAGATTCTACAAAAAGTGTGTGTCAAAACAGCTCTATCCAAAGAAAGGTTCAACTCCATTCGATGAATGCACAGAACAGAAAAAAGTTCCATAGAAGGTTTCTGTGTGGTTTTTACATGAAGATATTTCGTTTTTCACTGCAGGCCACAATATTCTCCAAGTGTCCAGTTGCAGATTCTACGAAAAGAGTGTTTCAAAAGTGCTCAATCAAAAGAAAGGTTCAACTCTGTGAGATGAAGGCACAGAATAGAAAGCAGTTTCACAGAATCCTTCTCTGTAGTTTTCACGGGAAGATATTTCGTTTTTAGCCATAGGCCTCAACGTTCTCCAAATGTCCACTTGCAGATTCTACAAAAAGTGTGTTTCAAAACAGCTCCATCAAAAGAAATGTTCAACTCTGTCAGGTGAATGTGCAGAACAGGGTAATGTTTCACAGAATGCTTCTGTGTAGTCTTTATGGGAAGATATTTCGTTTTTCACTACAGGCCTCAAATTTCTCCAAATATCCAATTGCAGATTCTACAAAAAGTGTTTTTCAAAACAGACCAGTCAAAAGAAAGGTTCAACTCTGTTGGATTAATGCACAGATCAGAAAAAGTTTCACAGAACGCTTCTGTGTAGTTTTTATTTTCAGATATTCCTTTTTGCGCGATAGGCCTCAAGGCGCGGCAAGTGTCCACTTGCAGATTATAAGAAAAAAGAGTGTTTCAAAACTGCTCAATCAAAAGAAAGGTTCTACTCTGTGAGGTGAACGCACAGAATAGAAAGAAGTTTTACAGAATGCTTCTGTGTATTTTTTATGGGAAAACATTTTGTTTTTCACCACAGGCCTCAATGTTCTCCAAATGTCCACTTGCAGATTCTACAAAAAGAGGGTTTAAAAAAACAGCTCAATCAAAAGAAAGGTTAAATTCTGTTAGATGAAAGCACAGATTACAAAGAAGTTTCACAGAATGCGCCTGTGTAGTTTTTACTTGAAGATATTTCGCTTGTCTCTGTAGGCCTCAATGTTCTCCAAATGTCCACTTGCAGATTCTACCTAAAGAGTGTTTGAAAACTGCTCAATCAAAACAAAGTTTCAACTCCGTGAGATGAATGCACAGAATAGAAAGAGGTTTCACAGAATGCTTCAGTGCAGCTTTTTTGGTGAGATATTTCATTTTTCACCATAGGCCACATATTTCTCCAAATGTCCAATTGCATATTCTAGAAAAAGAGTGTTTCAAAACTGCTCAATCAAAAGAAAGTTACTAGTCTGTGAGGTGAATGCACAGAATAGAAAGAAGTTTCACAGAATGCTTCTGTGTAGTTTTTATAGTGAGATAATTCGTTTTTCACCATGAGCCTCAATGTTCTCCAAATGTCCACTTGCGGATTCTACAAACAGTGTGTTTCAAAACAGATCAATCCAAAGAAATGTTCAACTCTGTTGGATGAATGCACAGATCAGAAAGAAGTTGCACAGAATGCTTCTGTGTAGTTTTTATAGTAAGATAATTCGTTTTACACCATAGGCCTCAATGCTCTCCAAATGTCCACTTACAGATTATACAAAAAGAGTGTTTCAAAACAGCTCAATCAAAAGAAGAGTTCAACTCTGTTAGATGAATGCACAGAACAGAGAAAAGTTTCTCAGAATGTTTCTGTGTAGTGTTTACTGGAAGATATTTCATTTTTCACTATTGGCCTCAATGTTCCCCAAATGTCCACTTGCAGATTCTACAAAAATGAGTGTTGCAAAACTGCTCAATCAAAAGAAAGTTTCTACTCTGTGAGGTGAATGCACAGAATAGAACAAAGTTTCACAGAATTCTTCTGTTAATATTTATGGGGATATATTTCGTTTTTCATTGTAGGCCACAATATTCTCCAACTGTCCACTTGCAGATTCCACAAAAAGAGTTTCAAAACTGCTCAATCAAAAGAAAGGTTGAACTCTGTGAGATGAATGCACAGAATCGAAAGAAGTTTCACAGAATGCTTCAGTGTAGTTTTTACTTGAAGATATTTCATTTTTCACTGTAGGTCTCTATTTTCTCCAAATGTCCACTTGCAGATTCTACATAAAGTGTATTTCAAAACTGCTCAATAAAAAGAATGTTTCAAATCTGTGAGATGTACGCACAGAATAGAAAATAGTTTCACAGAATGCGTCAATGTAGTTTTTATGGGAAGATATTCCGTTTTTCACCGTGAGCCTCAATGTTCTCCCAATATCCACTTGCAGATTCTACAAAAACTGTGTTTCAAAACAGCTCAATCACAATTAAAGTTCAACTCTGTTAGACGAATGCACGGAATAGAGAAAAGTTTCACAGAATTCTTCTGTGCAGTTTTTATGGGAAGATGTTTCCTTTTTCATCGTAAGCGTCAAACTTCTCAAATTGTCCACTTGCAGATGCTACAAAAAGAGTGCTTCCAAACAGCTCAATCAAAAGAAAGTTTCAAGTCTCTTAGAGGAAAGCATAAATCATAAAGTAGTTTCACGGAATGCTTCCGTGTAGTTTTTACTTGAAGATATTTCTTTTTTCACAAAAGACCGCAATATTCTCCAAAGGTACACTTGAGGATTCTACAAAAAGTGTGTTTCAAAACTGCTCAATCAAAAGAAATGTTCAACACTGTGAAATGAATGCACAGAATAGGGAAATGTTTCACAGAATGCTTCTGTGTAGTTTTTATAGGAACATATTTCATTTTTCACCCTAGACCTCATAGCTCTCCAAACGACCCTTGCAGATTCTAGAAAAAGAGTGTTTCAAAACTCCTCAATTAAGGGAAGCTTTCTACCCTGTGAGATGAATATTCAGAATAGAAAGAAGTTACACAGAATTCTTCAGTGTAGTTTTTATAGTAAGATAATTCGTTTTTCAACATAGGCCTCAATGTTCTCCAAAGGTCCACTTACAGATTGTACAAAAGGAGTGTGTCACAGCAGATCAATCAAAATAAATGTTCAACTCCGTAGGATGAATGCACAGACCAGAAAAACGTTTCACAGAATGCTTCTGTGTAGTCGTTATTTGCAGATATTCCTGTTTCCACGATAGGCCTCAATGTGCTGCCAATGTCCACTTGTAGTTTCTACAAAAAGGGTGTTTCAAAACTGCTCAATCAAAAGAAATGTTCAACTCTGTGTGACGAATGCACAGAAGAGAAAGAAGTTTCACAGAATGATTCAGTGTAGTTTTTATGTGAAGATATTTCGTTTTTCACCAAAGGCCTCAATGTTCTACAAATGTCCGCTTGCAGATTCTACAAAAAGAGTGTGTCAAAACAGCTCTATCCAAAGAAAGGTTCAACTCCATTCGATGAATGCACAGAACAGAAAAAAGTTCCATAGAAGGTTTCTGTGTGGTTTTTACATGAAGATATTTCGTTTTTCACTGCAGGCCACAATATTCTCCAAGTGTCCAGTTGCAGATTCTACGAAAAGAGTGTTTCAAAAGTGCTCAATCAAAAGAAAGGTTCAACTCTGTGAGATGAAGGCACAGAATAGAAAGCAGTTTCACAGAATCCTTCTCTGTAGTTTTCACGGGAAGATATTTCGTTTTTAGCCATAGGCCTCAACGTTCTCCAAATGTCCACTTGCAGATTCTACAAAAAGTGTGTTTCAAAACAGCTCCAACAAAAGAAAGGTTCAACTCTGTCAGGTGAATGTGCAGAACAGGGTAATGTTTCACAGAATGCTTCTGTGTAGTCTTTATGGGAAGATATTTCGTTTTTCACTACAGGCCTCAAATTTCTCCAAATATCCAATTGCGGATTCTACAAAAAGTGTTTTTCAAAACAGACCAGTCAAAAGAAAGGTTCAACTCGGTTGGATTAATGCACAGATCAGAAAAAGTTTCACAGAACGCTTCTGTGTAGTTTTTATTTTCAGATATTCCTTTTTGCGCGATAGGCCTCAAGGCGCGGCAAGTGTCCACTTGCAGATTATAAGAAAAAAGAGTGTTTCAAAACTGCTCAATCAAAAGAAAGGTTCTACTCTGTGAGGTGAACGCACAGAATAGAAAGAAGTTTTACAGAATGCTTCTGTGTATTTTTTATGGGAAAACATTTTGTTTTTCACCACAGGCCTCAATGTTCTCCAAATGTCCACTTGCAGATTCTACAAAAAGAGGGTTTAAAAAAACAGCTCAATCAAAAGAAAGGTTAAATTCTGTTAGATGAAAGCACAGATTACAAAGAAGTTTCACAGAATGCGCCTGTGTAGTTTTTACTTGAAGATATTTCGCTTGTCTCTGTAGGCCTCAATGTTCTCCAAATGTCCACTTGCAGATTCTACCTAAAGAGTGTTTGAAAACTGCTCAATCAAAACAAAGTTTCAACTCCGTGAGATGAATGCACAGAATAGAAAGAGGTTTCACAGAATGCTTCAGTGCAGCTTTTTTGGTGAGATATTTCATTTTTCACCATAGGCCACATATTTCTCCAAATGTCCAATTGCATATTCTAGAAAAAGAGTGTTTCAAAACTGCTCAATCAAAAGAAAGTTACTAGTCTGTGAGGTGAATGCACAGAATAGAAAGAAGTTTCACAGAATGCTTCTGTGTAGTTTTTATAGTGAGATAATTCGTTTTTCACCATGAGCCTCAATGTTCTCCAAATGTCCACTTGCGGATTCTACAAACACTGTGTTTCAAAACAGATCAATCCAAAGAAATGTTCAACTCTGTTGGATGAATGCACAGATCAGAAAGAAGTTGCACAGAATGCTTCTGTGTAGTTTTTATAGTAAGATAATTCGTTTTACACCATAGGCCTCAATGCTCTCCAAATGTCCACTTACAGATTATACAAAAAGAGTGTTTCAAAACAGCTCAATCAAAAGAAGAGTTCAGCTCTGTTAGATGAATGCACAGAACAGAGAAAAGTTTCTCAGAATGTTTCTGTGTAGTGTTTACTGGAAGATATTTCATTTTTCACTATTGGCCTCAATGTTCCCCAAATGTCCACTTGCAGATTCTACAAAAATGAGTGTTGCAAAACTGCTCAATCAAAAGAAAGTTTCTACTCTGTGAGGTGAATGCACAGAATAGAACAAAGTTTCACAGAATTCTTCTGTTAATATTTATGGGGATATATTTCGTTTTTCATTGTAGGCCACAATATTCTCCAACTGTCCACTTGCAGATTCCACAAAAAGAGTTTCAAAACTGCTCAATCAAAAGAAAGGTTGAACTCTGTGAGATGAATGCACAGAATCGAAAGAAGTTTCACAGAATGCTTCAGTGTAGTTTTTACTTGAAGATATTTCATTTTTCACTGTAGGTCTCAATTTTCTCCAAATGTCCACTTGCAGATTCTACATAAAGTGTATTTCAAAACTGCTCAATAAAAAGAATGGTTCAAATCTGTGAGATGTACGCACAGAATAGAGAATAGTTTCACAGAATGCGTCAATGTAGTTTTTATGGGAAGATATTCCGTTTTTCACCGTGAGCCTCAATGTTCTCCCAATATCCACTTGCAGATTCTACAAAAACTGTGTTTCAAAACAGCTCAATCACAATTAAAGTTCAACTCTGTTAGACGAATGCACGGAATAGAGAAAAGTTTCACAGAATTCTTCTGTGTAGTTTTTATGGGAAGATGTTTCCTTTTTCATCGTAAGCGTCAAACTTCTCAAATTGTCCACTTGCAGATGCTACAAAAAGAGTGCTTCCAAACAGCTCAATCAAAAGAAAGTTTCAAGTCTCTTAGAGGAAAGCATAAATCATAAAGTAGTTTCACGGAATGCTTCCGTGTAGTTTTTACTTGAAGATATTTCTTTTTTCACAAAAGACCGCAATATTCTCCAAAGGTACACTTGGAGATTCTACAAAAAGTGTGTTTCAAAACTGCTCAATCAAAAGAAATGTTCAACACTGTGAAATGAATGCACAGAATAGGGAAATGTTTCACAGAATGCTTCTGTGTAGTTTTTATAGGAACATATTTCATTTTTCACCCTAGACCTCATAGCTCTCCAAACGACCCTTGCAGATTCTAGAAAAAGAGTGTTTCAAAACTCCTCAATTAAGGGAAGCTTTCTACCCTGTGAGATGAATATTCAGAATAGAAAGAAGTTACACAGAATTCTTCAGTGTAGTTTTTATAGTAAGATAATTCGTTTTTCAACATAGGCCCCAATGTACTCCAAAGGTCCACTTACAGATTGTACAAAAGGAGTGTGTCACAGCAGATCAATCAAAATAAATGTTCAACTCCGTAGGATGAATGCACCGACCAGAAAAACGTTTCACAGAATGCTTCTGTGTAGTCGTTATTTGCAGATATTCCTGTTTCCACGATAGGCCTCAATGTGCTGCCAATGTCCACTTGTAGTTTCTACAAAAAGGGTGTTTCAAAACTGCTCAATCAAAAGAAATGTTCAACTCTGTGTGACGAATGCACAGAAGAGAAAGAAGTTTCACAGAATGATTCAGTGTAGTTTTTATGTGAAGATATTTCGTTTTTCACCAAAGGCCTCAATGTTCTACAAATGTCCGCTTGCAGATTCTACAAAAAGTGTGTGTCAAAACAGCTCTATCCAAAGAAAGGTTCAACTCCATTCGATGAATGCACAGAACAGAAAAAAGTTCCATAGAAGGTTTCTGTGTGGTTTTTACATGAAGATATTTCGTTTTTCACTGCAGGCCACAATATTCTCCAAGTGTCCAGTTGCAGATTCTACGAAAAGAGTGTTTCAAAAGTGCTCAATCAAAAGAAAGGTTCAACTCTGTGAGATGAAGGCACAGAATAGAAAGCAGTTTCACAGAATCCTTCTCTGTAGTTTTCACGGGAAGATATTTCGTTTTTAGCCATAGGCCTCAACGTTCTCCAAATGTCCACTTGCAGATTCTACAAAAAGTGTGTTTCAAAACAGCTCCATCAAAAGAAATGTTCAACTCTGTCAGGTGAATGTGCAGAACAGGGTAATGTTTCACAGAATGCTTCTGTGTAGTCTTTATGGGAAGATATTTCGTTTTTCACTACAGGCCTCAAATTTCTCCAAATATCCAATTGCAGATTCTACAAAAAGTGTTTTTCAAAACAGACCAGTCAAAAGAAAGGTTCAACTCTGTTGGATTAATGCACAGATCAGAAAAAGTTTCACAGAACGCTTCTGTGTAGTTTTTATTTTCAGATATTCCTTTTTGCGCGATAGGCCTCAAGGCGCGGCAAGTGTCCACTTGCAGATTATAAGAAAAAAGAGTGTTTCAAAACTGCTCAATCAAAAGAAAGGTTCTACTCTGTGAGGTGAACGCACAGAATAGAAAGAAGTTTTACAGAATGCTTCTGTGTATTTTTTATGGGAAAACATTTTGTTTTTCACCACAGGCCTCAATGTTCTCCAAATGTCCACTTGCAGATTCTACAAAAAGAGGGTTTAAAAAAACAGCTCAATCAAAAGAAAGGTTAAATTCTGTTAGATGAAAGCACAGATTACAAAGAAGTTTCACAGAATGCGCCTGTGTAGTTTTTACTTGAAGATATTTCGCTTGTCTCTGTAGGCCTCAATGTTCTCCAAATGTCCACTTGCAGATTCTACCTAAAGAGTGTTTGAAAACTGCTCAATCAAAACAAAGTTTCAACTCCGTGAGATGAATGCACAGAATAGAAAGAGGTTTCACAGAATGCTTCAGTGCAGCTTTTTTGGTGAGATATTTCATTTTTCACCATAGGCCACATATTTCTCCAAATGTCCAATTGCATATTCTAGAAAAAGAGTGTTTCAAAACTGCTCAATCAAAAGAAAGTTACTAGTCTGTGAGGTGAATGCACAGAATAGAAAGAAGTTTCACAGAATGCTTCTGTGTAGTTTTTATAGTGAGATAATTCGTTTTTCACCATGAGCCTCAATGTTCTCCAAATGTCCACTTGCGGATTCTACAAACAGTGTGTTTCAAAACAGATCAATCCAAAGAAATGTTCAACTCTGTTGGATGAATGCACAGATCAGAAAGAAGTTGCACAGAATGCTTCTGTGTAGTTTTTATAGTAAGATAATTCGTTTTACACCATAGGCCTCAATGCTCTCCAAATGTCCACTTACAGATTATACAAAAAGAGTGTTTCAAAACAGCTCAATCAAAAGAAGAGTTCAACTCTGTTAGATGAATGCACAGAACAGAGAAAAGTTTCTCAGAATGTTTCTGTGTAGTGTTTACTGGAAGATATTTCATTTTTCACTATTGGCCTCAATGTTCCCCAAATGTCCACTTGCAGATTCTACAAAAATGAGTGTTGCAAAACTGCTCAATCAAAAGAAAGTTTCTACTCTGTGAGGTGAATGCACAGAATAGAACAAAGTTTCACAGAATTCTTCTGTTAATATTTATGGGGATATATTTCGTTTTTCATTGTAGGCCACAATATTCTCCAACTGTCCACTTGCAGATTCCACAAAAAGAGTTTCAAAACTGCTCAATCAAAAGAAAGGTTGAACTCTGTGAGATGAATGCACAGAATCGAAAGAAGTTTCACAGAATGCTTCAGTGTAGTTTTTACTTGAAGATATTTCATTTTTCACTGTAGGTCTCAATTTTCTCCAAATGTCCACTTGCAGATTCTACATAAAGTGTATTTCAAAACTGCTCAATAAAAAGAATGTTTCAAATCTGTGAGATGTACGCACAGAATAGAAAATAGTTTCACAGAATGCGTCAATGTAGTTTTTATGGGAAGATATTCCGTTTTTCACCGTGAGCCTCAATGTTCTCCCAATATCCACTTGCAGATTCTACAAAAACTGTGTTTCAAAACAGCTCAATCACAATTAAAGTTCAACTCTGTTAGACGAATGCACGGAATAGAGAAAAGTTTCACAGAATTCTTCTGTGCAGTTTTTATGGGAAGATGTTTCCTTTTTCATCGTAAGCGTCAAACTTCTCAAATTGTCCACTTGCAGATGCTACAAAAAGAGTGCTTCCAAACAGCTCAATCAAAAGAAAGTTTCAAGTCTCTTAGAGGAAAGCATAAATCATAAAGTAGTTTCACGGAATGCTTCCGTGTAGTTTTTACTTGAAGATATTTCTTTTTTCACAAAAGACCGCAATATTCTCCAAAGGTACACTTGGAGATTCTACAAAAAGTGTGTTTCAAAACTGCTCAATCAAAAGAAATGTTCAACACTGTGAAATGAATGCACAGAATAGGGAAATGTTTCACAGAATGCTTCTGTGTAGTTTTTATAGGAACATATTTCATTTTTCACCCTAGACCTCATAGCTCTCCAAACGACCCTTGCAGATTCTAGAAAAAGAGTGTTTCAAAACTCCTCAATTAAGGGAAGCTTTCTACCCTGTGAGATGAATATTCAGAATAGAAAGAAGTTACACAGAATTCTTCAGTGTAGTTTTTATAGTAAGATAATTCGTTTTTCAACATAGGCCTCAATGTTCTCCAAAGGTCCACTTACAGATTGTACAAAAGGAGTGTGTCACAGCAGATCAATCAAAATAAATGTTCAACTCCGTAGGATGAATGCACCGACCAGAAAAACGTTTCACAGAATGCTTCTGTGTAGTCGTTATTTGCAGATATTCCTGTTTCCACGATAGGCCTCAATGTGCTGCGAATGTCCACTTGTAGTTTCTACAAAAAGGGTGTTTCAAAACTGCTCAATCAAAAGAAATGTTCAACTCTGTGAGATGAAGGCACAGAATAGAAAGCAGTTTCACAGAATCCTTCTCTGTAGTTTTCATGGGAAGATATTTCGTTTTTAGCCATAGGCCTCAACGTTCTCCAAATGTCCAGTTGCAGATTCTACAAAAAGTGTGTTTCAAAACAGCTCCATCAAAAGAAAGGTTCAACTCTGTCAGGTGAATGTGCAGAACAGGGTAATGTTTCACAGAATGCTTCTGTGTAGTCTTTATGGGAAGATATTTCGTTTTTCACTACAGGCCTCAAATTTCTCCAAATATCCAATTGCAGATTCTACAAAAAGTGTTTTTCAAAACAGACCAGTCAAAAGAAAGGTTCAACTCTGTTGGATTAATGCACAGATCAGAAAAAGTTTCACAGAACGCTTCTGTGTAGTTTTTATTTTCAGATATTCCTTTTTGCGCGATAGGCCTCAAGGCGCGGCAAGTGTCCACTTGCAGATTATAAGAAAAAAGAGTGTTTCAAAACTGCTCAATCAAAAGAAAGGTTCTACTCTGTGAGGTGAACGCACAGAATAGAAAGAAGTTTTACAGAATGCTTCTGTGTATTTTTTATGGGAAAACATTTTGTTTTTCACCACAGGCCTCAATGTTCTCCAAATGTCCACTTGCAGATTCTACAAAAAGAGGGTTTAAAAAAACAGCTCAATCAAAAGAAAGGTTAAATTCTGTTAGATGAAAGCACAGATTACAAAGAAGTTTCACAGAATGCGCCTGTGTAGTTTTTACTTGAAGATATTTCGCTTGTCTCTGTAGGCCTCAATGTTCTCCAAATGTCCACTTGCAGATTCTACCTAAAGAGTGTTTGAAAACTGCTCAATCAAAACAAAGTTTCAACTCCGTGAGATGAATGCACAGAATAGAAAGAGGTTTCACAGAATGCTTCAGTGCAGCTTTTTTGGTGAGATATTTCATTTTTCACCATAGGCCACATATTTCTCCAAATGTCCAATTGCATATTCTAGAAAAAGAGTGTTTCAAAACTGCTCAATCAAAAGAAAGTTACTAGTCTGTGAGGTGAATGCACAGAATAGAAAGAAGTTTCACAGAATGCTTCTGTGTAGTTTTTATAGTGAGATAATTCGTTTTTCACCATGAGCCTCAATGTTCTCCAAATGTCCACTTGCGGATTCTACAAACAGTGTGTTTCAAAACAGATCAATCCAAAGAAATGTTCAACTCTGTTGGATGAATGCACAGATCAGAAAGAAGTTGCACAGAATGCTTCTGTGTAGTTTTTATAGTAAGATAATTCGTTTTACACCATAGGCCTCAATGCTCTCCAAATGTCCACTTACAGATTATACAAAAAGAGTGTTTCAAAACAGCTCAATCAAAAGAAGAGTTCAGCTCTGTTAGATGAATGCACAGAACAGAGAAAAGTTTCTCAGAATGTTTCTGTGTAGTGTTTACTGGAAGATATTTCATTTTTCACTATTGGCCTCAATGTTCCCCAAATGTCCACTTGCAGATTCTACAAAAATGAGTGTTGCAAAACTGCTCAATCAAAAGAAAGTTTCTACTCTGTGAGGTGAATGCACAGAATAGAACAAAGTTTCACAGAATTCTTCTGTTAATATTTATGGGGATATATTTCGTTTTTCATTGTAGGCCACAATATTCTCCAACTGTCCACTTGCAGATTCCACAAAAAGAGTTTCAAAACTGCTCAATCAAAAGAAAGGTTGAACTCTGTGAGATGAATGCACAGAATCGAAAGAAGTTTCACAGAATGCTTCAGTGTAGTTTTTACTTGAAGATATTTCATTTTTCACTGTAGGTCTCAATTTTCTCCAAATGTCCACTTGCAGATTCTACATAAAGTGTATTTCAAAACTGCTCAATAAAAAGTATGGTTCAAATCTGTGAGATGTACGCACAGAATAGAGAATAGTTTCACAGAATGCGTCAATGTAGTTTTTATGGGAAGATATTCCGTTTTTCACCGTGAGCCTCAATGTTCTCCCAATATCCACTTGCAGATTCTACAAAAACTGTGTTTCAAAACAGCTCAATCACAATTAAAGTTCAACTCTGTTAGACGAATGCACGGAATAGAGAAAAGTTTCACAGAATTCTTCTGTGTAGTTTTTATGGGAAGATGTTTCCTTTTTCATCGTAAGCGTCAAACTTCTCAAATTGTCCACTTGCAGATGCTACAAAAAGAGTGCTTCCAAACAGCTCAATCAAAAGAAAGTTTCAAGTCTCTTAGAGGAAAGCATAAATCATAAAGTAGTTTCACGGAATGCTTCCGTGTAGTTTTTACTTGAAGATATTTCTTTTTTCACAAAAGACCGCAATATTCTCCAAAGGTACACTTGGAGATTCTACAAAAAGTGTGTTTCAAAACTGCTCAATCAAAAGAAATGTTCAACACTGTGAAATGAATGCACAGAATAGGGAAATGTTTCACAGAATGCTTCTGTGTAGTTTTTATAGGAACATATTTCATTTTTCACCCTAGACCTCATAGCTCTCCAAACGACCCTTGCAGATTCTAGAAAAAGAGTGTTTCAAAACTCCTCAATTAAGGGAAGCTTTCTACCCTGTGAGATGAATATTCAGAATAGAAAGAAGTTACACAGAATTCTTCAGTGTAGTTTTTATAGTAAGATAATTCGTTTTTCAACATAGGCCTCAATGTTCTCCAAAGGTCCACTTACAGATTGTACAAAAGGAGTGTGTCACAGCAGATCAATCAAAATAAATGTTCAACTCCGTAGGATGAATGCACAGACCAGAAAAACGTTTCACAGAATGCTTCTGTGTAGTCGTTATTTGCAGATATTCCTGTTTCCACGATAGGCCTCAATGTGCTGCCAATGTCCACTTGTAGTTTCTACAAAAAGGGTGTTTCAAAACTGCTCAATCAAAAGAAATGTTCAACTCTGTGTGACGAATGCACAGAAGAGAAAGAAGTTTCACAGAATGATTCAGTGTAGTTTTAATGTGAAGATATTTCGTTTTTCACCAAAGGCCTCAATGTTCTACAAATGTCCGCTTGCAGATTCTACAAAAAGAGTGTGTCAAAACAGCTCTATCCAAAGAAAGGTTCAACTCCATTCGATGAATGCACAGAACAGAAAAAAGTTCCATAGAAGGTTTCTGTGTGGTTTTTACATGAAGATATTTCGTTTTTCACTGCAGGCCACAATATTCTCCAAGTGTCCAGTTGCAGATTCTACGAAAAGAGTGTTTCAAAAGTGCTCAATCAAAAGAAAGGTTCAACTCTGTGAGATGAAGGCACAGAATAGAAAGCAGTTTCACAGAATCCTTCTCTGTAGTTTTCACGGGAAGATATTTCGTTTTTAGCCATAGGCCTCAACGTTCTCCAAATGTCCACTTGCAGATTCTACAAAAAGTGTGTTTCAAAACAGCTCCATCAAAAGAAAGGTTCAACTCTGTCAGGTGAATGTGCAGAACAGGGTAATGTTTCACAGAATGCTTCTGTGTAGTCTTTATGGGAAGATATTTCGTTTTTCACTACAGGCCTCAAATTTCTCCAAATATCCAATTGCAGATTCTACAAAAAGTGTTTTTCAAAACAGACCAGTCAAAAGAAAGGTTCAACTCGGTTGGATTAATGCACAGATCAGAAAAAGTTTCACAGAACGCTTCTGTGTAGTTTTTATTTTCAGATATTCCTTTTTGCGCGATAGGCCTCAAGGCGCGGCAAGTGTCCACTTGCAGATTATAAGAAAAAAGAGTGTTTCAAAACTGCTCAATCAAAAGAAAGGTTCTACTCTGTGAGGTGAACGCACAGAATAGAAAGAAGTTTTACAGAATGCTTCTGTGTATTTTTTATGGGAAAACATTTTGTTTTTCACCACAGGCCTCAATGTTCTCCAAATGTCCACTTGCAGATTCTACAAAAAGAGGGTTTAAAAAAACAGCTCAATCAAAAGAAAGGTTAAATTCTGTTAGATGAAAGCACAGATTACAAAGAAGTTTCACAGAATGCGCCTGTGTAGTTTTTACTTGAAGATATTTCGCTTGTCTCTGTAGGCCTCAATGTTCTCCAAATGTCCACTTGCAGATTCTACCTAAAGAGTGTTTGAAAACTGCTCAATCAAAACAAAGTTTCAACTCCGTGAGATGAATGCACAGAATAGAAAGAGGTTTCACAGAATGCTTCAGTGCAGTTTTTTGGTGAGATATTTCATTTTTCACCATAGGCCACATATTTCTCCAAATGTCCAATTGCATATTCTAGAAAAAGAGTGTTTCAAAACTGCTCAATCAAAAGAAAGTTACTAGTCTGTGAGGTGAATGCACAGAATAGAAAGAAGTTTCACAGAATGCTTCTGTGTAGTTTTTATAGTGAGATAATTCGTTTTTCACCATGAGCCTCAATGTTCTCCAAATGTCCACTTGCGGATTCTACAAACAGTGTGTTTCAAAACAGATCAATCCAAAGAAATGTTCAACTCTGTTGGATGAATGCACAGATCAGAAAGAAGTTGCACAGAATGCTTCTGTGTAGTTTTTATAGTAAGATAATTCGTTTTACACCATAGGCCTCAATGCTCTCCAAATGTCCACTTACAGATTATACAAAAAGAGTGTTTCAAAACAGCTCAATCAAAAGAAGAGTTCAGCTCTGTTAGATGAATGCACAGAACAGAGAAAAGTTTCTCAGAATGTTTCTGTGTAGTGTTTACTGGAAGATATTTCATTTTTCACTATTGGCCTAAAGGTTCCCCAAATGTCCACTTGCAGATTCTACAAAAATGAGTGTTGCAAAACTGCTCAATCAAAAGAAAGTTTCTACTCTGTGAGGTGAATGCACAGAATAGAACAAAGTTTCACAGAATTCTTCTGTTAATATTTATGGGGATATAATTCGTTTTTCATTGTAGGCCACAATATTCTCCAACTGTCCACTTGCAGATTCCACAAAAAGAGTTTCAAAACTGCTCAATCAAAAGAAAGGTTGAACTCCGTGAGATGAATGCACAGAATCGAAAGAAGTTTCACAGAATGCTTCAGTGTAGTTTTTACTTGAAGATATTTCATTTTTCACTGTAGGTCTCAATTTTCTCCAAATGTCCACTTGCAGATTCTACATAAAGTGTATTTCAAAACTGCTCAATAAAAAGAATGGTTCAAATCTGTGAGATGTACGCACAGAATAGAGAATAGTTTCACAGAATGCGTCAATGTAGTTTTTATGGGAAGATATTCCGTTTTTCACCGTGAGCCTCAATGTTCTCCCAATATCCACTTGCAGATTCTACAAAAACTGTGTTTCAAAACAGCTCAATCACAATTAAAGTTCAACTCTGTTCGACGAATGCACGGAATAGAGAAAAGTTTCACAGAATTCTTCTGTGTAGTTTTTATGGGAAGATGTTTCCTTTTTCATCGTAAGCGTCAAACTTCTCAAATTGTCCACTTGCAGATGCTACAAAAAGAGTGCTTCCAAACAGCTCAATCAAAAGAAAGTTTCAAGTCTCTTAGAGGAAAGCATAAATCATAAAGTAGTTTCACGGAATGCTTCCGTGTAGTTTTTACTTGAAGATATTTCTTTTTTCACAAAAGACCGCAATATTCTCCAAAGGTACACTTGAGGATTCTACAAAAAGTGTGTTTCAAAACTGCTCAATCAAAAGAAATGTTCAACCCTGTGAAATGAATGCACAGAATAGGGAAATGTTTCACAGAATGCTTCTGTGTAGTTTTTATAGGAACATATTTCATTTTTCACCCTAGACCTCATAGCTCTCCAAACGACCCTTGCAGATTCTAGAAAAAGAGTGTTTCAAAACTCCTCAATTAAGGGAAGCTTTCTACCCTGTGAGATGAATATTCAGAATAGAAAGAAGTTACACAGAATTCTTCAGTGTAGTTTTTATAGTAAGATAATTCGTTTTTCAACATAGGCCTCAATGTTCTCCAAAGGTCCACTTACAGATTGTACAAAAGGAGTGTGTCACAGCAGATCAATCAAAATAAATGTTCAACTCCGTAGGATGAATGCACAGACCAGAAAAACGTTTCACAGAATGCTTCTGTGTAGTCGTTATTTGCAGATATTCCTGTTTCCACGATAGGCCTCAATGTGCTGCCAATGTCCACTTGTAGTTTCTACAAAAAGGGTGTTTCAAAACTGCTCAATCAAAAGAAATGTTCAACTCTGTGTGACGAATGCACAGAAGAGAAAGAAGTTTCACAGAATGATTCAGTGTAGTTTTTATGTGAAGATATTTCGTTTTTCACCAAAGGCCTCAATGTTCTACAAATGTCCGCTTGCAGATTCTACAAAAAGAGTGTGTCAAAACAGCTCTATCCAAAGAAAGGTTCAACTCCATTCGATGAATGCACAGAACAGAAAAAAGTTCCATAGAAGGTTTCTGTGTGGTTTTTACATGAAGATATTTCGTTTTTCACTGCAGG
Source organism: Symphalangus syndactylus (assembly GCF_028878055.3). Taxonomy (NCBI): domain Eukaryota; kingdom Metazoa; phylum Chordata; class Mammalia; order Primates; family Hylobatidae; genus Symphalangus; species Symphalangus syndactylus. The sequence goes on from NC_072440.2 coordinate 52,452,391, forward strand.
CCACAATATTCTCCAAGTGTCCAGTTGCAGATTCTACGAAAAGAGTGTTTCAAAAGTGCTCAATCAAAAGAAAGGTTCAACTCTGTGAGATGAAGGCACAGAATAGAAAGCAGTTTCACAGAATCCTTCTCTGTAGTTTTCACGGGAAGATATTTCGTTTTTAGCCATAGGCCTCAACGTTCTCCAAATGTCCACTTGCAGATTCTACAAAAAGTGTGTTTCAAAACAGCTCCATCAAAAGAAAGGTTCAACTCTGTCAGGTGAATGTGCAGAACAGGGTAATGTTTCACAGAATGCTTCTGTGTAGTCTTTATGGGAAGATATTTCGTTTTTCACTACAGGCCTCAAATTTCTCCAAATATCCAATTGCGGATTCTACAGAAAGTGTTTTTCAAAACAGACCAGTCAAAAGAAAGGTTCAACTCGGTTGGATTAATGCACAGATCAGAAAAAGTTTCACAGAACGCTTCTGTGTAGTTTTTATTTTCAGATATTCCTTTTTGCGCGATAGGCCTCAAGGCGCGGCAAGTGTCCACTTGCAGATTATAAGAAAAAAGAGTGTTTCAAAACTGCTCAATCAAAAGAAAGGTTCTACTCTGTGAGGTGAACGCACAGAATAGAAAGAAGTTTTACAGAATGCTTCTGTGTATTTTTTATGGGAAAACATTTTGTTTTTCACCACAGGCCTCAATGTTCTCCAAATGTCCACTTGCAGATTCTACAAAAAGAGGGTTTAAAAAAACAGCTCAATCAAAAGAAAGGTTAAATTCTGTTAGATGAAAGCACAGATTACAAAGAAGTTTCACAGAATGCGCCTGTGTAGTTTTTACTTGAAGATATTTCGCTTGTCTCTGTAGGCCTCAATGTTCTCCAAATGTCCACTTGCAGATTCTACCTAAAGAGTGTTTGAAAACTGCTCAATCAAAACAAAGTTTCAACTCCGTGAGATGAATGCACAGAATAGAAAGAGGTTTCACAGAATGCTTCAGTGCAGCTTTTTTGGTGAGATATTTCATTTTTCACCATAGGCCACATATTTCTCCAAATGTCCAATTGCATATTCTAGAAAAAGAGTGTTTCAAAACTGCTCAATCAAAAGAAAGTTACTAGTCTGTGAGGTGAATGCACAGAATAGAAAGAAGTTTCACAGAATGCTTCTGTGTAGTTTTTATAGTGAGATAATTCGTTTTTCACCATGAGCCTCAATGTTCTCCAAATGTCCACTTGCGGATTCTACAAACAGTGTGTTTCAAAACAGATCAATCCAAAGAAATGTTCAACTCTGTTGGATGAATGCACAGATCAGAAAGAAGTTGCACAGAATGCTTCTGTGTAGTTTTTATAGTAAGATAATTCGTTTTACACCATAGGCCTCAATGCTCTCCAAATGTCCACTTACAGATTATACAAAAAGAGTGTTTCAAAACAGCTCAATCAAAAGAAGAGTTCAGCTCTGTTAGATGAATGCACAGAACAGAGAAAAGTTTCTCAGAATGTTTCTGTGTAGTGTTTACTGGAAGATATTTCATTTTTCACTATTGGCCTCAATGTTCCCCAAATGTCCACTTGCAGATTCTACAAAAATGAGTGTTGCAAAACTGCTCAATCAAAAGAAAGTTTCTACTCTGTGAGGTGAATGCACAGAATAGAACAAAGTTTCACAGAATTCTTCTGTTAATATTTATGGGGATATATTTCGTTTTTCATTGTAGGCCACAATATTCTCCAACTGTCCACTTGCAGATTCCACAAAAAGAGTTTCAAAACTGCTCAATCAAAAGAAAGGTTGAACTCTGTGAGATGAATGCACAGAATCGAAAGAAGTTTCACAGAATGCTTCAGTGTAGTTTTTACTTGAAGATATTTCATTTTTCACTGTAGGTCTCAATTTTCTCCAAATGTCCACTTGCAGATTCTACATAAAGTGTATTTCAAAACTGCTCAATAAAAAGTATGGTTCAAATCTGTGAGATGTACGCACAGAATAGAGAATAGTTTCACAGAATGCGTCAATGTAGTTTTTATGGGAAGATATTCCGTTTTTCACCGTGAGCCTCAATGTTCTCCCAATATCCACTTGCAGATTCTACAAAAACTGTGTTTCAAAACAGCTCAATCACAATTAAAGTTCAACTCTGTTAGACGAATGCACGGAATAGAGAAAAGTTTCACAGAATTCTTCTGTGTAGTTTTTATGGGAAGATGTTTCCTTTTTCATCGTAAGCGTCAAACTTCTCAAATTGTCCACTTGCAGATGCTACAAAAAGAGTGCTTCCAAACAGCTCAATCAAAAGAAAGTTTCAAGTCTCTTAGAGGAAAGCATAAATCATAAAGTAGTTTCACGGAATGCTTCCGTGTAGTTTTTACTTGAAGATATTTCTTTTTTCACAAAAGACCGCAATATTCTCCAAAGGTACACTTGGAGATTCTACAAAAAGTGTGTTTCAAAACTGCTCAATCAAAAGAAATGTTCAACACTGTGAAATGAATGCACAGAATAGGGAAATGTTTCACAGAATGCTTCTGTGTAGTTTTTATAGGAACATATTTCATTTTTCACCCTAGACCTCATAGCTCTCCAAACGACCCTTGCAGATTCTAGAAAAAGAGTGTTTCAAAACTCCTCAATTAAGGGAAGCTTTCTACCCTGTGAGATGAATATTCAGAATAGAAAGAAGTTACACAGAATTCTTCAGTGTAGTTTTTATAGTAAGATAATTCGTTTTTCAACATAGGCCTCAATGTTCTCCAAAGGTCCACTTACAGATTGTACAAAAGGAGTGTGTCACAGCAGATCAATCAAAATAAATGTTCAACTCCGTAGGATGAATGCACAGACCAGAAAAACGTTTCACAGAATGCTTCTGTGTAGTCGTTATTTGCAGATATTCCTGTTTCCACGATAGGCCTCAATGTGCTGCCAATGTCCACTTGTAGTTTCTACAAAAAGGGTGTTTCAAAACTGCTCAATCAAAAGAAATGTTCAACTCTGTGTGACGAATGCACAGAAGAGAAAGAAGTTTCACAGAATGATTCAGTGTAGTTTTAATGTGAAGATATTTCGTTTTTCACCAAAGGCCTCAATGTTCTACAAATGTCCGCTTGCAGATTCTACAAAAAGAGTGTGTCAAAACAGCTCTATCCAAAGAAAGGTTCAACTCCATTCGATGAATGCACAGAACAGAAAAAAGTTCCATAGAAGGTTTCTGTGTGGTTTTTACATGAAGATATTTCGTTTTTCACTGCAGGCCACAATATTCTCCAAGTGTCCAGTTGCAGATTCTACGAAAAGAGTGTTTCAAAAGTGCTCAATCAAAAGAAAGGTTCAACTCTGTGAGATGAAGGCACAGAATAGAAAGCAGTTTCACAGAATCCTTCTCTGTAGTTTTCACGGGAAGATATTTCGTTTTTAGCCATAGGCCTCAACGTTCTCCAAATGTCCACTTGCAGATTCTACAAAAAGTGTGTTTCAAAACAGCTCCATCAAAAGAAAGGTTCAACTCTGTCAGGTGAATGTGCAGAACAGGGTAATGTTTCACAGAATGCTTCTGTGTAGTCTTTATGGGAAGATATTTCGTTTTTCACTACAGGCCTCAAATTTCTCCAAATATCCAATTGCAGATTCTACAAAAAGTGTTTTTCAAAACAGACCAGTCAAAAGAAAGGTTCAACTCGGTTGGATTAATGCACAGATCAGAAAAAGTTTCACAGAACGCTTCTGTGTAGTTTTTATTTTCAGATATTCCTTTTTGCGCGATAGGCCTCAAGGCGCGGCAAGTGTCCACTTGCAGATTATAAGAAAAAAGAGTGTTTCAAAACTGCTCAATCAAAAGAAAGGTTCTACTCTGTGAGGTGAACGCACAGAATAGAAAGAAGTTTTACAGAATGCTTCTGTGTATTTTTTATGGGAAAACATTTTGTTTTTCACCACAGGCCTCAATGTTCTCCAAATGTCCACTTGCAGATTCTACAAAAAGAGGGTTTAAAAAAACAGCTCAATCAAAAGAAAGGTTAAATTCTGTTAGATGAAAGCACAGATTACAAAGAAGTTTCACAGAATGCGCCTGTGTAGTTTTTACTTGAAGATATTTCGCTTGTCTCTGTAGGCCTCAATGTTCTCCAAATGTCCACTTGCAGATTCTACCTAAAGAGTGTTTGAAAACTGCTCAATCAAAACAAAGTTTCAACTCCGTGAGATGAATGCACAGAATAGAAAGAGGTTTCACAGAATGCTTCAGTGCAGTTTTTTGGTGAGATATTTCATTTTTCACCATAGGCCACATATTTCTCCAAATGTCCAATTGCATATTCTAGAAAAAGAGTGTTTCAAAACTGCTCAATCAAAAGAAAGTTACTAGTCTGTGAGGTGAATGCACAGAATAGAAAGAAGTTTCACAGAATGCTTCTGTGTAGTTTTTATAGTGAGATAATTCGTTTTTCACCATGAGCCTCAATGTTCTCCAAATGTCCACTTGCGGATTCTACAAACAGTGTGTTTCAAAACAGATCAATCCAAAGAAATGTTCAACTCTGTTGGATGAATGCACAGATCAGAAAGAAGTTGCACAGAATGCTTCTGTGTAGTTTTTATAGTAAGATAATTCGTTTTACACCATAGGCCTCAATGCTCTCCAAATGTCCACTTACAGATTATACAAAAAGAGTGTTTCAAAACAGCTCAATCAAAAGAAGAGTTCAGCTCTGTTAGATGAATGCACAGAACAGAGAAAAGTTTCTCAGAATGTTTCTGTGTAGTGTTTACTGGAAGATATTTCATTTTTCACTATTGGCCTAAAGGTTCCCCAAATGTCCACTTGCAGATTCTACAAAAATGAGTGTTGCAAAACTGCTCAATCAAAAGAAAGTTTCTACTCTGTGAGGTGAATGCACAGAATAGAACAAAGTTTCACAGAATTCTTCTGTTAATATTTATGGGGATATAATTCGTTTTTCATTGTAGGCCACAATATTCTCCAACTGTCCACTTGCAGATTCCACAAAAAGAGTTTCAAAACTGCTCAATCAAAAGAAAGGTTGAACTCCGTGAGATGAATGCACAGAATCGAAAGAAGTTTCACAGAATGCTTCAGTGTAGTTTTTACTTGAAGATATTTCATTTTTCACTGTAGGTCTCAATTTTCTCCAAATGTCCACTTGCAGATTCTACATAAAGTGTATTTCAAAACTGCTCAATAAAAAGAATGGTTCAAATCTGTGAGATGTACGCACAGAATAGAGAATAGTTTCACAGAATGCGTCAATGTAGTTTTTATGGGAAGATATTCCGTTTTTCACCGTGAGCCTCAATGTTCTCCCAATATCCACTTGCAGATTCTACAAAAACTGTGTTTCAAAACAGCTCAATCACAATTAAAGTTCAACTCTGTTCGACGAATGCACGGAATAGAGAAAAGTTTCACAGAATTCTTCTGTGTAGTTTTTATGGGAAGATGTTTCCTTTTTCATCGTAAGCGTCAAACTTCTCAAATTGTCCACTTGCAGATGCTACAAAAAGAGTGCTTCCAAACAGCTCAATCAAAAGAAAGTTTCAAGTCTCTTAGAGGAAAGCATAAATCATAAAGTAGTTTCACGGAATGCTTCCGTGTAGTTTTTACTTGAAGATATTTCTTTTTTCACAAAAGACCGCAATATTCTCCAAAGGTACACTTGAGGATTCTACAAAAAGTGTGTTTCAAAACTGCTCAATCAAAAGAAATGTTCAACCCTGTGAAATGAATGCACAGAATAGGGAAATGTTTCACAGAATGCTTCTGTGTAGTTTTTATAGGAACATATTTCATTTTTCACCCTAGACCTCATAGCTCTCCAAACGACCCTTGCAGATTCTAGAAAAAGAGTGTTTCAAAACTCCTCAATTAAGGGAAGCTTTCTACCCTGTGAGATGAATATTCAGAATAGAAAGAAGTTACACAGAATTCTTCAGTGTAGTTTTTATAGTAAGATAATTCGTTTTTCAACATAGGCCTCAATGTTCTCCAAAGGTCCACTTACAGATTGTACAAAAGGAGTGTGTCACAGCAGATCAATCAAAATAAATGTTCAACTCCGTAGGATGAATGCACAGACCAGAAAAACGTTTCACAGAATGCTTCTGTGTAGTCGTTATTTGCAGATATTCCTGTTTCCACGATAGGCCTCAATGTGCTGCCAATGTCCACTTGTAGTTTCTACAAAAAGGGTGTTTCAAAACTGCTCAATCAAAAGAAATGTTCAACTCTGTGTGACGAATGCACAGAAGAGAAAGAAGTTTCACAGAATGATTCAGTGTAGTTTTTATGTGAAGATATTTCGTTTTTCACCAAAGGCCTCAATGTTCTACAAATGTCCGCTTGCAGATTCTACAAAAAGAGTGTGTCAAAACAGCTCTATCCAAAGAAAGGTTCAACTCCATTCGATGAATGCACAGAACAGAAAAAAGTTCCATAGAAGGTTTCTGTGTGGTTTTTACATGAAGATATTTCGTTTTTCACTGCAGGCCACAATATTCTCCAAGTGTCCAGTTGCAGATTCTACGAAAAGAGTGTTTCAAAAGTGCTCAATCAAAAGAAAGGTTCAACTCTGTGAGATGAAGGCACAGAATAGAAAGCAGTTTCACAGAATCCTTCTCTGTAGTTTTCACGGGAAGATATTTCGTTTTTAGCCATAGGCCTCAACGTTCTCCAAATGTCCACTTGCAGATTCTACAAAAAGTGTGTTTCAAAACAGCTCCATCAAAAGAAAGGTTCAACTCTGTCAGGTGAATGTGCAGAACAGGGTAATGTTTCACAGAATGCTTCTGTGTAGTCTTTATGGGAAGATATTTCGTTTTTCACTACAGGCCTCAAATTTCTCCAAATATCCAATTGCGGATTCTACAGAAAGTGTTTTTCAAAACAGACCAGTCAAAAGAAAGGTTCAACTCGGTTGGATTAATGCACAGATCAGAAAAAGTTTCACAGAACGCTTCTGTGTAGTTTTTATTTTCAGATATTCCTTTTTGCGCGATAGGCCTCAAGGCGCGGCAAGTGTCCACTTGCAGATTATAAGAAAAAAGAGTGTTTCAAAACTGCTCAATCAAAAGAAAGGTTCTACTCTGTGAGGTGAACGCACAGAATAGAAAGAAGTTTTACAGAATGCTTCTGTGTATTTTTTATGGGAAAACATTTTGTTTTTCACCACAGGCCTCAATGTTCTCCAAATGTCCACTTGCAGATTCTACAAAAAGAGGGTTTAAAAAAACAGCTCAATCAAAAGAAAGGTTAAATTCTGTTAGATGAAAGCACAGATTACAAAGAAGTTTCACAGAATGCGCCTGTGTAGTTTTTACTTGAAGATATTTCGCTTGTCTCTGTAGGCCTCAATGTTCTCCAAATGTCCACTTGCAGATTCTACCTAAAGAGTGTTTGAAAACTGCTCAATCAAAACAAAGTTTCAACTCCGTGAGATGAATGCACAGAATAGAAAGAGGTTTCACAGAATGCTTCAGTGCAGCTTTTTTGGTGAGATATTTCATTTTTCACCATAGGCCACATATTTCTCCAAATGTCCAATTGCATATTCTAGAAAAAGAGTGTTTCAAAACTGCTCAATCAAAAGAAAGTTACTAGTCTGTGAGGTGAATGCACAGAATAGAAAGAAGTTTCACAGAATGCTTCTGTGTAGTTTTTATAGTGAGATAATTCGTTTTTCACCATGAGCCTCAATGTTCTCCAAATGTCCACTTGCGGATTCTACAAACAGTGTGTTTCAAAACAGATCAATCCAAAGAAATGTTCAACTCTGTTGGATGAATGCACAGATCAGAAAGAAGTTGCACAGAATGCTTCTGTGTAGTTTTTATAGTAAGATAATTCGTTTTACACCATAGGCCTCAATGCTCTCCAAATGTCCACTTACAGATTATACAAAAAGAGTGTTTCAAAACAGCTCAATCAAAAGAAGAGTTCAGCTCTGTTAGATGAATGCACAGAACAGAGAAAAGTTTCTCAGAATGTTTCTGTGTAGTGTTTACTGGAAGATATTTCATTTTTCACTATTGGCCTAAAGGTTCCCCAAATGTCCACTTGCAGATTCTACAAAAATGAGTGTTGCAAAACTGCTCAATCAAAAGAAAGTTTCTACTCTGTGAGGTGAATGCACAGAATAGAACAAAGTTTCACAGAATTCTTCTGTTAATATTTATGGGGATATATTTCGTTTTTCATTGTAGGCCACAATATTCTCCAACTGTCCACTTGCAGATTCCACAAAAAGAGTTTCAAAACTGCTCAATCAAAAGAAAGGTTGAACTCCGTGAGATGAATGCACAGAATCGAAAGAAGTTTCACAGAATGCTTCAGTGTAGTTTTTACTTGAAGATATTTCATTTTTCACTGTAGGTCTCAATTTTCTCCAAATGTCCACTTGCAGATTCTACATAAAGTGTATTTCAAAACTGCTCAATAAAAAGAATGGTTCAAATCTGTGAGATGTACGCACAGAATAGAGAATAGTTTCACAGAATGCGTCAATGTAGTTTTTATGGGAAGATATTCCGTTTTTCACCGTGAGCCTCAATGTTCTCCCAATATCCACTTGCAGATTCTACAAAAACTGTGTTTCAAAACAGCTCAATCACAATTAAAGTTCAACTCTGTTCGACGAATGCACGGAATAGAGAAAAGTTTCACAGAATTCTTCTGTGTAGTTTTTATGGGAAGATGTTTCCTTTTTCATCGTAAGCGTCAAACTTCTCAAATTGTCCACTTGCAGATGCTACAAAAAGAGTGCTTCCAAACAGCTCAATCAAAAGAAAGTTTCAAGTCTCTTAGAGGAAAGCATAAATCATAAAGTAGTTTCACGGAATGCTTCCGTGTAGTTTTTACTTGAAGATATTTCTTTTTTCACAAAAGACCGCAATATTCTCCAAAGGTACACTTGAGGATTCTACAAAAAGTGTGTTTCAAAACTGCTCAATCAAAAGAAATGTTCAACCCTGTGAAATGAATGCACAGAATAGGGAAATGTTTCACAGAATGCTTCTGTGTAGTTTTTATAGGAACATATTTCATTTTTCACCCTAGACCTCATAGCTCTCCAAACGACCCTTGCAGATTCTAGAAAAAGAGTGTTTCAAAACTCCTCAATTAAGGGAAGCTTTCTACCCTGTGAGATGAATATTCAGAATAGAAAGAAGTTACACAGAATTCTTCAGTGTAGTTTTTATAGTAAGATAATTCGTTTTTCAACATAGGCCTCAATGTTCTCCAAAGGTCCACTTACAGATTGTACAAAAGGAGTGTGTCACAGCAGATCAATCAAAATAAATGTTCAACTCCGTAGGATGAATGCACAGACCAGAAAAACGTTTCACAGAATGCTTCTGTGTAGTCGTTATTTGCAGATATTCCTGTTTCCACGATAGGCCTCAATGTGCTGCCAATGTCCACTTGTAGTTTCTACAAAAAGGGTGTTTCAAAACTGCTCAATCAAAAGAAATGTTCAACTCTGTGTGACGAATGCACAGAAGAGAAAGAAGTTTCACAGAATGATTCAGTGTAGTTTTTATGTGAAGATATTTCGTTTTTCACCAAAGGCCTCAATGTTCTACAAATGTCCGCTTGCAGATTCTACAAAAAGAGTGTGTCAAAACAGCTCTATCCAAAGAAAGGTTCAACTCCATTCGATGAATGCACAGAACAGAAAAAAGTTCCATAGAAGGTTTCTGTGTGGTTTTTACATGAAGATATTTCGTTTTTCACTGCAGGCCACAATATTCTCCAAGTGTCCAGTTGCAGATTCTACGAAAAGAGTGTTTCAAAAGTGCTCAATCAAAAGAAAGGTTCAACTCTGTGAGATGAAGGCACAGAATAGAAAGCAGTTTCACAGAATCCTTCTCTGTAGTTTTCACGGGAAGATATTTCGTTTTTAGCCATAGGCCTCAACGTTCTCCAAATGTCCACTTGCAGATGCTACAAAAAGTGTGTTTCAAAACAGCTCCATCAAAAGAAAGGTTCAACTCTGTCAGGTGAATGTGCAGAACAGGGTAATGTTTCACAGAATGCTTCTGTGTAGTCTTTATGGGAAGATATTTCGTTTTTCACTACAGGCCTCAAATTTCTCCAAATATCCAATTGCGGATTCTACAAAAAGTGTTTTTCAAAACAGACCAGTCAAAAGAAAGGTTCAACTCGGTTGGATTAATGCACAGATCAGAAAAAGTTTCACAGAACGCTTCTGTGTAGTTTTTATTTTCAGATATTCCTTTTTGCGCGATAGGCCTCAAGGCGCGGCAAGTGTCCACTTGCAGATTATAAGAAAAAAGAGTGTTTCAAAACTGCTCAATCAAAAGAAAGGTTCTACTCTGTGAGGTGAACGCACAGAATAGAAAGAAGTTTTACAGAATGCTTCTGTGTATTTTTTATGGGAAAACATTTTGTTTTTCACCACAGGCCTCAATGTTCTCCAAATGTCCACTTGCAGATTCTACAAAAAGAGGGTTTAAAAAAACAGCTCAATCAAAAGAAAGGTTAAATTCTGTTAGATGAAAGCACAGATTACAAAGAAGTTTCACAGAATGCGCCTGTGTAGTTTTTACTTGAAGATATTTCGCTTGTCTCTGTAGGCCTCAATGTTCTCCAAATGTCCACTTGCAGATTCTACCTAAAGAGTGTTTGAAAACTGCTCAATCAAAACAAAGTTTCAACTCCGTGAGATGAATGCACAGAATAGAAAGAGGTTTCACAGAATGCTTCAGTGCAGCTTTTTTGGTGAGATATTTCATTTTTCACCATAGGCCACATATTTCTCCAAATGTCCAATTGCATATTCTAGAAAAAGAGTGTTTCAAAACTGCTCAATCAAAAGAAAGTTACTAGTCTGTGAGGTGAATGCACAGAATAGAAAGAAGTTTCACAGAATGCTTCTGTGTAGTTTTTATAGTGAGATAATTCGTTTTTCACCATGAGCCTCAATGTTCTCCAAATGTCCACTTGCGGATTCTACAAACAGTGTGTTTCAAAACAGATCAATCCAAAGAAATGTTCAACTCTGTTGGATGAATGCACAGATCAGAAAGAAGTTGCACAGAATGCTTCTGTGTAGTTTTTATAGTAAGATAATTCGTTTTACACCATAGGCCTCAATGCTCTCCAAATGTCCACTTACAGATTATACAAAAAGAGTGTTTCAAAACAGCTCAATCAAAAGAAGAGTTCAGCTCTGTTAGATGAATGCACAGAACAGAGAAAAGTTTCTCAGAATGTTTCTGTGTAGTGTTTACTGGAAGATATTTCATTTTTCACTATTGGCCTAAAGGTTCCCCAAATGTCCACTTGCAGATTCTACAAAAATGAGTGTTGCAAAACTGCTCAATCAAAAGAAAGTTTCTACTCTGTGAGGTGAATGCACAGAATAGAACAAAGTTTCACAGAATTCTTCTGTTAATATTTATGGGGATATATTTCGTTTTTCATTGTAGGCCACAATATTCTCCAACTGTCCACTTGCAGATTCCACAAAAAGAGTTTCAAAACTGCTCAATCAAAAGAAAGGTTGAACTCCGTGAGATGAATGCACAGAATCGAAAGAAGTTTCACAGAATGCTTCAGTGTAGTTTTTACTTGAAGATATTTCATTTTTCACTGTAGGTCTCAATTTTCTCCAAATGTCCACTTGCAGATTCTACATAAAGTGTATTTCAAAACTGCTCAATAAAAAGAATGGTTCAAATCTGTGAGATGTACGCACAGAATAGAGAATAGTTTCACAGAATGCGTCAATGTAGTTTTTATGGGAAGATATTCCGTTTTTCACCGTGAGCCTCAATGTTCTCCCAATATCCACTTGCAGATTCTACAAAAACTGTGTTTCAAAACAGCTCAATCACAATTAAAGTTCAACTCTGTTCGACGAATGCACGGAATAGAGAAAAGTTTCACAGAATTCTTCTGTGTAGTTTTTATGGGAAGATGTTTCCTTTTTCATCGTAAGCGTCAAACTTCTCAAATTGTCCACTTGCAGATGCTACAAAAAGAGTGCTTCCAAACAGCTCAATCAAAAGAAAGTTTCAAGTCTCTTAGAGGAAAGCATAAATCATAAAGTAGTTTCACGGAATGCTTCCGTGTAGTTTTTACTTGAAGATATTTCTTTTTTCACAAAAGACCGCAATATTCTCCAAAGGTACACTTGAGGATTCTACAAAAAGTGTGTTTCAAAACTGCTCAATCAAAAGAAATGTTCAACCCTGTGAAATGAATGCACAGAATAGGGAAATGTTTCACAGAATGCTTCTGTGTAGTTTTTATAGGAACATATTTCATTTTTCACCCTAGACCTCATAGCTCTCCAAACGACCCTTGCAGATTCTAGAAAAAGAGTGTTTCAAAACTCCTCAATTAAGGGAAGCTTTCTACCCTGTGAGATGAATATTCAGAATAGAAAGAAGTTACACAGAATTCTTCAGTGTAGTTTTTATAGTAAGATAATTCGTTTTTCAACATAGGCCTCAATGTTCTCCAAAGGTCCACTTACAGATTGTACAAAAGGAGTGTGTCACAGCAGATCAATCAAAATAAATGTTCAACTCCGTAGGATGAATGCACAGACCAGAAAAACGTTTCACAGAATGCTTCTGTGTAGTCGTTATTTGCAGATATTCCTGTTTCCACGATAGGCCTCAATGTGCTGCCAATGTCCACTTGTAGTTTCTACAAAAAGGGTGTTTCAAAACTGCTCAATCAAAAGAAATGTTCAACTCTGTGTGACGAATGCACAGAAGAGAAAGAAGTTTCACAGAATGATTCAGTGTAGTTTTTATGTGAAGATATTTCGTTTTTCACCAAAGGCCTCAATGTTCTACAAATGTCCGCTTGCAGATTCTACAAAAAGAGTGTGTCAAAACAGCTCTATCCAAAGAAAGGTTCAACTCCATTCGATGAATGCACAGAACAGAAAAAAGTTCCATAGAAGGTTTCTGTGTGGTTTTTACATGAAGATATTTCGTTTTTCACTGCAGGCCACAATATTCTCCAAGTGTCCAGTTGCAGATTCTACGAAAAGAGTGTTTCAAAAGTGCTCAATCAAAAGAAAGGTTCAACTCTGTGAGATGAAGGCACAGAATAGAAAGCAGTTTCACAGAATCCTTCTCTGTAGTTTTCACGGGAAGATATTTCGTTTTTAGCCATAGGCCTCAACGTTCTCCAAATGTCCACTTGCAGATTCTACAAAAAGTGTGTTTCAAAACAGCTCCATCAAAAGAAAGGTTCAACTCTGTCAGGTGAATGTGCAGAACAGGGTAATGTTTCACAGAATGCTTCTGTGTAGTCTTTATGGGAAGATATTTCGTTTTTCACTACAGGCCTCAAATTTCTCCAAATATCCAATTGCGGATTCTACAGAAAGTGTTTTTCAAAACAGACCAGTCAAAAGAAAGGTTCAACTCGGTTGGATTAATGCACAGATCAGAAAAAGTTTCACAGAACGCTTCTGTGTAGTTTTTATTTTCAGATATTCCTTTTTGCGCGATAGGCCTCAAGGCGCGGCAAGTGTCCACTTGCAGATTATAAGAAAAAAGAGTGTTTCAAAACTGCTCAATCAAAAGAAAGGTTCTACTCTGTGAGGTGAACGCACAGAATAGAAAGAAGTTTTACAGAATGCTTCTGTGTATTTTTTATGGGAAAACATTTTGTTTTTCACCACAGGCCTCAATGTTCTCCAAATGTCCACTTGCAGATTCTACAAAAAGAGGGTTTAAAAAAACAGCTCAATCAAAAGAAAGGTTAAATTCTGTTAGATGAAAGCACAGATTACAAAGAAGTTTCACAGAATGCGCCTGTGTAGTTTTTACTTGAAGATATTTCGCTTGTCTCTGTAGGCCTCAATGTTCTCCAAATGTCCACTTGCAGATTCTACCTAAAGAGTGTTTGAAAACTGCTCAATCAAAACAAAGTTTCAACTCCGTGAGATGAATGCACAGAATAGAAAGAGGTTTCACAGAATGCTTCAGTGCAGCTTTTTTGGTGAGATATTTCATTTTTCACCATAGGCCACATATTTCTCCAAATGTCCAATTGCATATTCTAGAAAAAGAGTGTTTCAAAACTGCTCAATCAAAAGAAAGTTACTAGTCTGTGAGGTGAATGCACAGAATAGAAAGAAGTTTCACAGAATGCTTCTGTGTAGTTTTTATAGTGAGATAATTCGTTTTTCACCATGAGCCTCAATGTTCTCCAAATGTCCACTTGCGGATTCTACAAACAGTGTGTTTCAAAACAGATCAATCCAAAGAAATGTTCAACTCTGTTGGATGAATGCACAGATCAGAAAGAAGTTGCACAGAATGCTTCTGTGTAGTTTTTATAGTAAGATAATTCGTTTTACACCATAGGCCTCAATGCTCTCCAAATGTCCACTTACAGATTATACAAAAAGAGTGTTTCAAAACAGCTCAATCAAAAGAAGAGTTCAGCTCTGTTAGATGAATGCACAGAACAGAGAAAAGTTTCTCAGAATGTTTCTGTGTAGTGTTTACTGGAAGATATTTCATTTTTCACTATTGGCCTAAAGGTTCCCCAAATGTCCACTTGCAGATTCTACAAAAATGAGTGTTGCAAAACTGCTCAATCAAAAGAAAGTTTCTACTCTGTGAGGTGAATGCACAGAATAGAACAAAGTTTCACAGAATTCTTCTGTTAATATTTATGGGGATATATTTCGTTTTTCATTGTAGGCCACAATATTCTCCAACTGTCCACTTGCAGATTCCACAAAAAGAGTTTCAAAACTGCTCAATCAAAAGAAAGGTTGAACTCCGTGAGATGAATGCACAGAATCGAAAGAAGTTTCACAGAATGCTTCAGTGTAGTTTTTACTTGAAGATATTTCATTTTTCACTGTAGGTCTCAATTTTCTCCAAATGTCCACTTGCAGATTCTACATAAAGTGTATTTCAAAACTGCTCAATAAAAAGAATGGTTCAAATCTGTGAGATGTACGCACAGAATAGAGAATAGTTTCACAGAATGCGTCAATGTAGTTTTTATGGGAAGATATTCCGTTTTTCACCGTGAGCCTCAATGTTCTCCCAATATCCACTTGCAGATTCTACAAAAACTGTGTTTCAAAACAGCTCAATCACAATTAAAGTTCAACTCTGTTCGACGAATGCACGGAATAGAGAAAAGTTTCACAGAATTCTTCTGTGTAGTTTTTATGGGAAGATGTTTCCTTTTTCATCGTAAGCGTCAAACTTCTCAAATTGTCCACTTGCAGATGCTACAAAAAGAGTGCTTCCAAACAGCTCAATCAAAAGAAAGTTTCAAGTCTCTTAGAGGAAAGCATAAATCATAAAGTAGTTTCACGGAATGCTTCCGTGTAGTTTTTACTTGAAGATATTTCTTTTTTCACAAAAGACCGCAATATTCTCCAAAGGTACACTTGAGGATTCTACAAAAAGTGTGTTTCAAAACTGCTCAATCAAAAGAAATGTTCAACCCTGTGAAATGAATGCACAGAATAGGGAAATGTTTCACAGAATGCTTCTGTGTAGTTTTTATAGGAACATATTTCATTTTTCACCCTAGACCTCATAGCTCTCCAAACGACCCTTGCAGATTCTAGAAAAAGAGTGTTTCAAAACTCCTCAATTAAGGGAAGCTTTCTACCCTGTGAGATGAATATTCAGAATAGAAAGAAGTTACACAGAATTCTTCAGTGTAGTTTTTATAGTAAGATAATTCGTTTTTCAACATAGGCCTCAATGTTCTCCAAAGGTCCACTTACAGATTGTACAAAAGGAGTGTGTCACAGCAGATCAATCAAAATAAATGTTCAACTCCGTAGGATGAATGCACAGACCAGAAAAACGTTTCACAGAATGCTTCTGTGTAGTCGTTATTTGCAGATATTCCTGTTTCCACGATAGGCCTCAATGTGCTGCCAATGTCCACTTGTAGTTTCTACAAAAAGGGTGTTTCAAAACTGCTCAATCAAAAGAAATGTTCAACTCTGTGTGACGAATGCACAGAAGAGAAAGAAGTTTCACAGAATGATTCAGTGTAGTTTTTATGTGAAGATATTTCGTTTTTCACCAAAGGCCTCAATGTTCTACAAATGTCCGCTTGCAGATTCTACAAAAAGAGTGTGTCAAAACAGCTCTATCCAAAGAAAGGTTCAACTCCATTCGATGAATGCACAGAACAGAAAAAAGTTCCATAGAAGGTTTCTGTGTGGTTTTTACATGAAGATATTTCGTTTTTCACTGCAGGCCACAATATTCTCCAAGTGTCCAGTTGCAGATTCTACGAAAAGAGTGTTTCAAAAGTGCTCAATCAAAAGAAAGGTTCAACTCTGTGAGATGAAGGCACAGAATAGAAAGCAGTTTCACAGAATCCTTCTCTGTAGTTTTCACGGGAAGATATTTCGTTTTTAGCCATAGGCCTCAACGTTCTCCAAATGTCCACTTGCAGATTCTACAAAAAGTGTGTTTCAAAACAGCTCCATCAAAAGAAAGGTTCAACTCTGTCAGGTGAATGTGCAGAACAGGGTAATGTTTCACAGAATGCTTCTGTGTAGTCTTTATGGGAAGATATTTCGTTTTTCACTACAGGCCTCAAATTTCTCCAAATATCCAATTGCGGATTCTACAGAAAGTGTTTTTCAAAACAGACCAGTCAAAAGAAAGGTTCAACTCGGTTGGATTAATGCACAGATCAGAAAAAGTTTCACAGAACGCTTCTGTGTAGTTTTTATTTTCAGATATTCCTTTTTGCGCGATAGGCCTCAAGGCGCGGCAAGTGTCCACTTGCAGATTATAAGAAAAAAGAGTGTTTCAAAACTGCTCAATCAAAAGAAAGGTTCTACTCTGTGAGGTGAACGCACAGAATAGAAAGAAGTTTTACAGAATGCTTCTGTGTATTTTTTATGGGAAAACATTTTGTTTTTCACCACAGGCCTCAATGTTCTCCAAATGTCCACTTGCAGATTCTACAAAAAGAGGGTTTAAAAAAACAGCTCAATCAAAAGAAAGGTTAAATTCTGTTAGATGAAAGCACAGATTACAAAGAAGTTTCACAGAATGCGCCTGTGTAGTTTTTACTTGAAGATATTTCGCTTGTCTCTGTAGGCCTCAATGTTCTCCAAATGTCCACTTGCAGATTCTACCTAAAGAGTGTTTGAAAACTGCTCAATCAAAACAAAGTTTCAACTCCGTGAGATGAATGCACAGAATAGAAAGAGGTTTCACAGAATGCTTCAGTGCAGCTTTTTTGGTGAGATATTTCATTTTTCACCATAGGCCACATATTTCTCCAAATGTCCAATTGCATATTCTAGAAAAAGAGTGTTTCAAAACTGCTCAATCAAAAGAAAGTTACTAGTCTGTGAGGTGAATGCACAGAATAGAAAGAAGTTTCACAGAATGCTTCTGTGTAGTTTTTATAGTGAGATAATTCGTTTTTCACCATGAGCCTCAATGTTCTCCAAATGTCCACTTGCGGATTCTACAAACAGTGTGTTTCAAAACAGATCAATCCAAAGAAATGTTCAACTCTGTTGGATGAATGCACAGATCAGAAAGAAGTTGCACAGAATGCTTCTGTGTAGTTTTTATAGTAAGATAATTCGTTTTACACCATAGGCCTCAATGCTCTCCAAATGTCCACTTACAGATTATACAAAAAGAGTGTTTCAAAACAGCTCAATCAAAAGAAGAGTTCAGCTCTGTTAGATGAATGCACAGAACAGAGAAAAGTTTCTCAGAATGTTTCTGTGTAGTGTTTACTGGAAGATATTTCATTTTTCACTATTGGCCTAAAGGTTCCCCAAATGTCCACTTGCAGATTCTACAAAAATGAGTGTTGCAAAACTGCTCAATCAAAAGAAAGTTTCTACTCTGTGAGGTGAATGCACAGAATAGAACAAAGTTTCACAGAATTCTTCTGTTAATATTTATGGGGATATATTTCGTTTTTCATTGTAGGCCACAATATTCTCCAACTGTCCACTTGCAGATTCCACAAAAAGAGTTTCAAAACTGCTCAATCAAAAGAAAGGTTGAACTCCGTGAGATGAATGCACAGAATCGAAAGAAGTTTCACAGAATGCTTCAGTGTAGTTTTTACTTGAAGATATTTCATTTTTCACTGTAGGTCTCAATTTTCTCCAAATGTCCACTTGCAGATTCTACATAAAGTGTATTTCAAAACTGCTCAATAAAAAGAATGGTTCAAATCTGTGAGATGTACGCACAGAATAGAGAATAGTTTCACAGAATGCGTCAATGTAGTTTTTATGGGAAGATATTCCGTTTTTCACCGTGAGCCTCAATGTTCTCCCAATATCCACTTGCAGATTCTACAAAAACTGTGTTTCAAAACAGCTCAATCACAATTAAAGTTCAACTCTGTTCGACGAATGCACGGAATAGAGAAAAGTTTCACAGAATTCTTCTGTGTAGTTTTTATGGGAAGATGTTTCCTTTTTCATCGTAAGCGTCAAACTTCTCAAATTGTCCACTTGCAGATGCTACAAAAAGAGTGCTTCCAAACAGCTCAATCAAAAGAAAGTTTCAAGTCTCTTAGAGGAAAGCATAAATCATAAAGTAGTTTCACGGAATGCTTCCGTGTAGTTTTTACTTGAAGATATTTCTTTTTTCACAAAAGACCGCAATATTCTCCAAAGGTACACTTGAGGATTCTACAAAAAGTGTGTTTCAAAACTGCTCAATCAAAAGAAATGTTCAACCCTGTGAAATGAATGCACAGAATAGGGAAATGTTTCACAGAATGCTTCTGTGTAGTTTTTATAGGAACATATTTCATTTTTCACCCTAGACCTCATAGCTCTCCAAACGACCCTTGCAGATTCTAGAAAAAGAGTGTTTCAAAACTCCTCAATTAAGGGAAGCTTTCTACCCTGTGAGATGAATATTCAGAATAGAAAGAAGTTACACAGAATTCTTCAGTGTAGTTTTTATAGTAAGATAATTCGTTTTTCAACATAGGCCTCAATGTTCTCCAAAGGTCCACTTACAGATTGTACAAAAGGAGTGTGTCACAGCAGATCAATCAAAATAAATGTTCAACTCCGTAGGATGAATGCACAGACCAGAAAAACGTTTCACAGAATGCTTCTGTGTAGTCGTTATTTGCAGATATTCCTGTTTCCACGATAGGCCTCAATGTGCTGCCAATGTCCACTTGTAGTTTCTACAAAAAGGGTGTTTCAAAACTGCTCAATCAAAAGAAATGTTCAACTCTGTGTGACGAATGCACAGAAGAGAAAGAAGTTTCACAGAATGATTCAGTGTAGTTTTTATGTGAAGATATTTCGTTTTTCACCAAAGGCCTCAATGTTCTACAAATGTCCGCTTGCAGATTCTACAAAAAGAGTGTGTCAAAACAGCTCTATCCAAAGAAAGGTTCAACTCCATTCGATGAATGCACAGAACAGAAAAAAGTTCCATAGAAGGTTTCTGTGTGGTTTTTACATGAAGATATTTCGTTTTTCACTGCAGGCCACAATATTCTCCAAGTGTCCAGTTGCAGATTCTACGAAAAGAGTGTTTCAAAAGTGCTCAATCAAAAGAAAGGTTCAACTCTGTGAGATGAAGGCACAGAATAGAAAGCAGTTTCACAGAATCCTTCTCTGTAGTTTTCACGGGAAGATATTTCGTTTTTAGCCATAGGCCTCAACGTTCTCCAAATGTCCACTTGCAGATGCTACAAAAAGTGTGTTTCAAAACAGCTCCATCAAAAGAAAGGTTCAACTCTGTCAGGTGAATGTGCAGAACAGGGTAATGTTTCACAGAATGCTTCTGTGTAGTCTTTATGGGAAGATATTTCGTTTTTCACTACAGGCCTCAAATTTCTCCAAATATCCAATTGCGGATTCTACAAAAAGTGTTTTTCAAAACAGACCAGTCAAAAGAAAGGTTCAACTCGGTTGGATTAATGCACAGATCAGAAAAAGTTTCACAGAACGCTTCTGTGTAGTTTTTATTTTCAGATATTCCTTTTTCCGCGATAGGCCTCAAGGCGCGGCAAGTGTCCACTTGCAGATTATAAGAAAAAAGAGTGTTTCAAAACTGCTCAATCAAAAGAAAGGTTCTACTCTGTGAGGTGAACGCACAGAATAGAAAGAAGTTTTACAGAATGCTTCTGTGTATTTTTTATGGGAAAACATTTTGTTTTTCACCACAGGCCTCAATGTTCTCCAAATGTCCACTTGCAGATTCTACAAAAAGAGGGTTTAAAAAAACAGCTCAATCAAAAGAAAGGTTAAATTCTGTTAGATGAAAGCACAGATTACAAAGAAGTTTCACAGAATGCGCCTGTGTAGTTTTTACTTGAAGATATTTCGCTTGTCTCTGTAGGCCTCAATGTTCTCCAAATGTCCACTTGCAGATTCTACCTAAAGAGTGTTTGAAAACTGCTCAATCAAAACAAAGTTTCAACTCCGTGAGATGAATGCACAGAATAGAAAGAGGTTTCACAGAATGCTTCAGTGCAGCTTTTTTGGTGAGATATTTCATTTTTCACCATAGGCCACATATTTCTCCAAATGTCCAATTGCATATTCTAGAAAAAGAGTGTTTCAAAACTGCTCAATCAAAAGAAAGTTACTAGTCTGTGAGGTGAATGCACAGAATAGAAAGAAGTTTCACAGAATGCTTCTGTGTAGTTTTTATAGTGAGATAATTCGTTTTTCACCATGAGCCTCAATGTTCTCCAAATGTCCACTTGCGGATTCTACAAACAGTGTGTTTCAAAACAGATCAATCCAAAGAAATGTTCAACTCTGTTGGATGAATGCACAGATCAGAAAGAAGTTGCACAGAATGCTTCTGTGTAGTTTTTATAGGAAGATAATTCGTTTTACACCATAGGCCTCAATGCTCTCCAAATGTCCACTTACAGATTATACAAAAAGAGTGTTTCAAAACAGCTCAATCAAAAGAAGAGTTCAGCTCTGTTAGATGAATGCACAGAACAGAGAAAAGTTTCTCAGAATGTTTCTGTGTAGTGTTTACTGGAAGATATTTCATTTTTCACTATTGGCCTAAAGGTTCCCCAAATGTCCACTTGCAGATTCTACAAAAATGAGTGTTGCAAAACTGCTCAATCAAAAGAAAGTTTCTACTCTGTGAGGTGAATGCACAGAATAGAACAAAGTTTCACAGAATTCTTCTGTTAATATTTATGGGGATATATTTCGTTTTTCATTGTAGGCCACAATATTCTCCAACTGTCCACTTGCAGATTCCACAAAAAGAGTTTCAAAACTGCTCAATCAAAAGAAAGGTTGAACTCCGTGAGATGAATGCACAGAATCGAAAGAAGTTTCACAGAATGCTTCAGTGTAGTTTTTACTTGAAGATATTTCATTTTTCACTGTAGGTCTCAATTTTCTCCAAATGTCCACTTGCAGATTCTACATAAAGTGTATTTCAAAACTGCTCAATAAAAAGAATGGTTCAAATCTGTGAGATGTACGCACAGAATAGAGAATAGTTTCACAGAATGCGTCAATGTAGTTTTTATGGGAAGATATTCCGTTTTTCACCGTGAGCCTCAATGTTCTCCCAATATCCACTTGCAGATTCTACAAAAACTGTGTTTCAAAACAGCTCAATCACAATTAAAGTTCAACTCTGTTCGACGAATGCACGGAATAGAGAAAAGTTTCACAGAATTCTTCTGTGTAGTTTTTATGGGAAGATGTTTCCTTTTTCATCGTAAGCGTCAAACTTCTCAAATTGTCCACTTGCAGATGCTACAAAAAGAGTGCTTCCAAACAGCTCAATCAAAAGAAAGTTTCAAGTCTCTTAGAGGAAAGCATAAATCATAAAGTAGTTTCACGGAATGCTTCCGTGTAGTTTTTACTTGAAGATATTTCTTTTTTCACAAAAGACCGCAATATTCTCCAAAGGTACACTTGAGGATTCTACAAAAAGTGTGTTTCAAAACTGCTCAATCAAAAGAAATGTTCAACCCTGTGAAATGAATGCACAGAATAGGGAAATGTTTCACAGAATGCTTCTGTGTAGTTTTTATAGGAACATATTTCATTTTTCACCCTAGACCTCATAGCTCTCCAAACGACCCTTGCAGATTCTAGAAAAAGAGTGTTTCAAAACTCCTCAATTAAGGGAAGCTTTCTACCCTGTGAGATGAATATTCAGAATAGAAAGAAGTTACACAGAATTCTTCAGTGTAGTTTTTATAGTAAGATAATTCGTTTTCCAACATAGGCCTCAATGTTCTCCAAAGGTCCACTTACAGATTGTACAAAAGGAGTGTGTCACAGCAGATCAATCAAAATAAATGTTCAACTCCGTAGGATGAATGCACAGACCAGAAAAACGTTTCACAGAATGCTTCTGTGTAGTCGTTATTTGCAGATATTCCTGTTTCCACGATAGGCCTCAATGTGCTGCCAATGTCCACTTGTAGTTTCTACAAAAAGGGTGTTTCAAAACTGCTCAATCAAAAGAAATGTTCAACTCTGTGTGACGAATGCACAGAAGAGAAAGAAGTTTCACAGAATGATTCAGTGTAGTTTTTATGTGAAGATATTTCGTTTTTCACCAAAGGCCTCAATGTTCTACAAATGTCCGCTTGCAGATTCTACAAAAAGAGTGTGTCAAAACAGCTCTATCCAAAGAAAGGTTCAACTCCATTCGATGAATGCACAGAACAGAAAAAAGTTCCATAGAAGGTTTCTGTGTGGTTTTTACATGAAGATATTTCGTTTTTCACTGCAGGCCACAATATTCTCCAAGTGTCCAGTTGCAGATTCTACGAAAAGAGTGTTTCAAAAGTGCTCAATCAAAAGAAAGGTTCAACTCTGTGAGATGAAGGCACAGAATAGAAAGCAGTTTCACAGAATCCTTCTCTGTAGTTTTCACGGGAAGATATTTCGTTTTTAGCCATAGGCCTCAACGTTCTCCAAATGTCCACTTGCAGATTCTACAAAAAGTGTGTTTCAAAACAGCTCCATCAAAAGAAAGGTTCAACTCTGTCAGGTGAATGTGCAGAACAGGGTAATGTTTCACAGAATGCTTCTGTGTAGTCTTTATGGGAAGATATTTCGTTTTTCACTACAGGCCTCAAATTTCTCCAAATATCCAATTGCGGATTCTACAAAAAGTGTTTTTCAAAACAGACCAGTCAAAAGAAAGGTTCAACTCGGTTGGATTAATGCACAGATCAGAAAAAGTTTCACAGAACGCTTCTGTGTAGTTTTTATTTTCAGATATTCCTTTTTGCGCGATAGGCCTCAAGGCGCGGCAAGTGTCCACTTGCAGATTATAAGAAAAAAGAGTGTTTCAAAACTGCTCAATCAAAAGAAAGGTTCTACTCTGTGAGGTGAACGCACAGAATAGAAAGAAGTTTTACAGAATGCTTCTGTGTATTTTTTATGGGAAAACATTTTGTTTTTCACCACAGGCCTCAATGTTCTCCAAATGTCCACTTGCAGATTCTACAAAAAGAGGGTTTAAAAAAACAGCTCAATCAAAAGAAAGGTTAAATTCTGTTAGATGAAAGCACAGATTACAAAGAAGTTTCACAGAATGCGCCTGTGTAGTTTTTACTTGAAGATATTTCGCTTGTCTCTGTAGGCCTCAATGTTCTCCAAATGTCCACTTGCAGATTCTACCTAAAGAGTGTTTGAAAACTGCTCAATCAAAACAAAGTTTCAACTCCGTGAGATGAATGCACAGAATAGAAAGAGGTTTCACAGAATGCTTCAGTGCAGCTTTTTTGGTGAGATATTTCATTTTTCACCATAGGCCACATATTTCTCCAAATGTCCAATTGCATATTCTAGAAAAAGAGTGTTTCAAAACTGCTCAATCAAAAGAAAGTTACTAGTCTGTGAGGTGAATGCACAGAATAGAAAGAAGTTTCACAGAATGCTTCTGTGTAGTTTTTATAGTGAGATAATTCGTTTTTCACCATGAGCCTCAATGTTCTCCAAATGTCCACTTGCGGATTCTACAAACAGTGTGTTTCAAAACAGATCAATCCAAAGAAATGTTCAACTCTGTTGGATGAATGCACAGATCAGAAAGAAGTTGCACAGAATGCTTCTGTGTAGTTTTTATAGGAAGATAATTCGTTTTACACCATAGGCCTCAATGCTCTCCAAATGTCCACTTACAGATTATACAAAAAGAGTGTTTCAAAACAGCTCAATCAAAAGAAGAGTTCAGCTCTGTTAGATGAATGCACAGAACAGAGAAAAGTTTCTCAGAATGTTTCTGTGTAGTGTTTACTGGAAGATATTTCATTTTTCACTATTGGCCTAAAGGTTCCCCAAATGTCCACTTGCAGATTCTACAAAAATGAGTGTTGCAAAACTGCTCAATCAAAAGAAAGTTTCTACTCTGTGAGGTGAATGCACAGAATAGAACAAAGTTTCACAGAATTCTTCTGTTAATATTTATGGGGATATATTTCGTTTTTCATTGTAGGCCACAATATTCTCCAACTGTCCACTTGCAGATTCCACAAAAAGAGTTTCAAAACTGCTCAATCAAAAGAAAGGTTGAACTCCGTGAGATGAATGCACAGAATCGAAAGAAGTTTCACAGAATGCTTCAGTGTAGTTTTTACTTGAAGATATTTCATTTTTCACTGTAGGTCTCAATTTTCTCCAAATGTCCACTTGCAGATTCTACATAAAGTGTATTTCAAAACTGCTCAATAAAAAGAATGGTTCAAATCTGTGAGATGTACGCACAGAATAGAGAATAGTTTCACAGAATGCGTCAATGTAGTTTTTATGGGAAGATATTCCGTTTTTCACCGTGAGCCTCAATGTTCTCCCAATATCCACTTGCAGATTCTACAAAAACTGTGTTTCAAAACAGCTCAATCACAATTAAAGTTCAACTCTGTTCGACGAATGCACGGAATAGAGAAAAGTTTCACAGAATTCTTCTGTGTAGTTTTTATGGGAAGATGTTTCCTTTTTCATCGTAAGCGTCAAACTTCTCAAATTGTCCACTTGCAGATGCTACAAAAAGAGTGCTTCCAAACAGCTCAATCAAAAGAAAGTTTCAAGTCTCTTAGAGGAAAGCATAAATCATAAAGTAGTTTCACGGAATGCTTCCGTGTAGTTTTTACTTGAAGATATTTCTTTTTTCACAAAAGACCGCAATATTCTCCAAAGGTACACTTGAGGATTCTACAAAAAGTGTGTTTCAAAACTGCTCAATCAAAAGAAATGTTCAACCCTGTGAAATGAATGCACAGAATAGGGAAATGTTTCACAGAATGCTTCTGTGTAGTTTTTATAGGAACATATTTCATTTTTCACCCTAGACCTCATAGCTCTCCAAACGACCCTTGCAGATTCTAGAAAAAGAGTGTTTCAAAACTCCTCAATTAAGGGAAGCTTTCTACCCTGTGAGATGAATATTCAGAATAGAAAGAAGTTACACAGAATTCTTCAGTGTAGTTTTTATAGTAAGATAATTCGTTTTCCAACATAGGCCTCAATGTTCTCCAAAGGTCCACTTACAGATTGTACAAAAGGAGTGTGTCACAGCAGATCAATCAAAATAAATGTTCAACTCCGTAGGATGAATGCACAGACCAGAAAAACGTTTCACAGAATGCTTCTGTGTAGTCGTTATTTGCAGATATTCCTGTTTCCACGATAGGCCTCAATGTGCTGCCAATGTCCACTTGTAGTTTCTACAAAAAGGGTGTTTCAAAACTGCTCAATCAAAAGAAATGTTCAACTCTGTGTGACGAATGCACAGAAGAGAAAGAAGTTTCACAGAATGATTCAGTGTAGTTTTTATGTGAAGATATTTCGTTTTTCACCAAAGGCCTCAATGTTCTACAAATGTCCGCTTGCAGATTCTACAAAAAGAGTGTGTCAAAACAGCTCTATCCAAAGAAAGGTTCAACTCCATTCGATGAATGCACAGAACAGAAAAAAGTTCCATAGAAGGTTTCTGTGTGGTTTTTACATGAAGATATTTCGTTTTTCACTGCAGGCCACAATATTCTCCAAGTGTCCAGTTGCAGATTCTACGAAAAGAGTGTTTCAAAAGTGCTCAATCAAAAGAAAGGTTCAACTCTGTGAGATGAAGGCACAGAATAGAAAGCAGTTTCACAGAATCCTTCTCTGTAGTTTTCACGGGAAGATATTTCGTTTTTAGCCATAGGCCTCAACGTTCTCCAAATGTCCACTTGCAGATTCTACAAAAAGTGTGTTTCAAAACAGCTCCATCAAAAGAAAGGTTCAACTCTGTCAGGTGAATGTGCAGAACAGGGTAATGTTTCACAGAATGCTTCTGTGTAGTCTTTATGGGAAGATATTTCGTTTTTCACTACAGGCCTCAAATTTCTCCAAATATCCAATTGCGGATTCTACAAAAAGTGTTTTTCAAAACAGACCAGTCAAAAGAAAGGTTCAACTCGGTTGGATTAATGCACAGATCAGAAAAAGTTTCACAGAACGCTTCTGTGTAGTTTTTATTTTCAGATATTCCTTTTTGCGCGATAGGCCTCAAGGCGCGGCAAGTGTCCACTTGCAGATTATAAGAAAAAAGAGTGTTTCAAAACTGCTCAATCAAAAGAAAGGTTCTACTCTGTGAGGTGAACGCACAGAATAGAAAGAAGTTTTACAGAATGCTTCTGTGTATTTTTTATGGGAAAACATTTTGTTTTTCACCACAGGCCTCAATGTTCTCCAAATGTCCACTTGCAGATTCTACAAAAAGAGGGTTTAAAAAAACAGCTCAATCAAAAGAAAGGTTAAATTCTGTTAGATGAAAGCACAGATTACAAAGAAGTTTCACAGAATGCGCCTGTGTAGTTTTTACTTGAAGATATTTCGCTTGTCTCTGTAGGCCTCAATGTTCTCCAAATGTCCACTTGCAGATTCTACCTAAAGAGTGTTTGAAAACTGCTCAATCAAAACAAAGTTTCAACTCCGTGAGATGAATGCACAGAATAGAAAGAGGTTTCACAGAATGCTTCAGTGCAGCTTTTTTGGTGAGATATTTCATTTTTCACCATAGGCCACATATTTCTCCAAATGTCCAATTGCATATTCTAGAAAAAGAGTGTTTCAAAACTGCTCAATCAAAAGAAAGTTACTAGTCTGTGAGGTGAATGCACAGAATAGAAAGAAGTTTCACAGAATGCTTCTGTGTAGTTTTTATAGTGAGATAATTCGTTTTTCACCATGAGCCTCAATGTTCTCCAAATGTCCACTTGCGGATTCTACAAACAGTGTGTTTCAAAACAGATCAATCCAAAGAAATGTTCAACTCTGTTGGATGAATGCACAGATCAGAAAGAAGTTGCACAGAATGCTTCTGTGTAGTTTTTATAGGAAGATAATTCGTTTTACACCATAGGCCTCAATGCTCTCCAAATGTCCACTTACAGATTATACAAAAAGAGTGTTTCAAAACAGCTCAATCAAAAGAAGAGTTCAGCTCTGTTAGATGAATGCACAGAACAGAGAAAAGTTTCTCAGAATGTTTCTGTGTAGTGTTTACTGGAAGATATTTCATTTTTCACTATTGGCCTAAAGGTTCCCCAAATGTCCACTTGCAGATTCTACAAAAATGAGTGTTGCAAAACTGCTCAATCAAAAGAAAGTTTCTACTCTGTGAGGTGAATGCACAGAATAGAACAAAGTTTCACAGAATTCTTCTGTTAATATTTATGGGGATATATTTCGTTTTTCATTGTAGGCCACAATATTCTCCAACTGTCCACTTGCAGATTCCACAAAAAGAGTTTCAAAACTGCTCAATCAAAAGAAAGGTTGAACTCCGTGAGATGAATGCACAGAATCGAAAGAAGTTTCACAGAATGCTTCAGTGTAGTTTTTACTTGAAGATATTTCATTTTTCACTGTAGGTCTCAATTTTCTCCAAATGTCCACTTGCAGATTCTACATAAAGTGTATTTCAAAACTGCTCAATAAAAAGAATGGTTCAAATCTGTGAGATGTACGCACAGAATAGAGAATAGTTTCACAGAATGCGTCAATGTAGTTTTTATGGGAAGATATTCCGTTTTTCACCGTGAGCCTCAATGTTCTCCCAATATCCACTTGCAGATTCTACAAAAACTGTGTTTCAAAACAGCTCAATCACAATTAAAGTTCAACTCTGTTCGACGAATGCACGGAATAGAGAAAAGTTTCACAGAATTCTTCTGTGTAGTTTTTATGGGAAGATGTTTCCTTTTTCATCGTAAGCGTCAAACTTCTCAAATTGTCCACTTGCAGATGCTACAAAAAGAGTGCTTCCAAACAGCTCAATCAAAAGAAAGTTTCAAGTCTCTTAGAGGAAAGCATAAATCATAAAGTAGTTTCACGGAATGCTTCCGTGTAGTTTTTACTTGAAGATATTTCTTTTTTCACAAAAGACCGCAATATTCTCCAAAGGTACACTTGAGGATTCTACAAAAAGTGTGTTTCAAAACTGCTCAATCAAAAGAAATGTTCAACACTGTGAAATGAATGCACAGAATAGGGAAATGTTTCACAGAATGCTTCTGTGTAGTTTTTATAGGAACATATTTCATTTTTCACCCTAGACCTCATAGCTCTCCAAACGACCCTTGCAGATTCTAGAAAAAGAGTGTTTCAAAACTCCTCAATTAAGGGAAGCTTTCTACCCTGTGAGATGAATATTCAGAATAGAAAGAAGTTACACAGAATTCTTCAGTGTAGTTTTTATAGTAAGATAATTCGTTTTCCAACATAGGCCTCAATGTTCTCCAAAGGTCCACTTACAGATTGTACAAAAGGAGTGTGTCACAGCAGATCAATCAAAATAAATGTTCAACTCCGTAGGATGAATGCACAGACCAGAAAAACGTTTCACAGAATGCTTCTGTGTAGTCGTTATTTGCAGATATTCCTGTTTCCACGATAGGCCTCAATGTGCTGCCAATGTCCACTTGTAGTTTCTACAAAAAGGGTGTTTCAAAACTGCTCAATCAAAAGAAATGTTCAACTCTGTGTGACGAATGCACAGAAGAGAAAGAAGTTTCACAGAATGATTCAGTGTAGTTTTTATGTGAAGATATTTCGTTTTTCACCAAAGGCCTCAATGTTCTACAAATGTCCGCTTGCAGATTCTACAAAAAGAGTGTGTCAAAACAGCTCTATCCAAAGAAAGGTTCAACTCCATTCGATGAATGCACAGAACAGAAAAAAGTTCCATAGAAGGTTTCTGTGTGGTTTTTACATGAAGATATTTCGTTTTTCACTGCAGGCCACAATATTCTCCAAGTGTCCAGTTGCAGATTCTACGAAAAGAGTGTTTCAAAAGTGCTCAATCAAAAGAAAGGTTCAACTCTGTGAGATGAAGGCACAGAATAGAAAGCAGTTTCACAGAATCCTTCTCTGTAGTTTTCACGGGAAGATATTTCGTTTTTAGCCATAGGCCTCAACGTTCTCCAAATGTCCAATTGCAGATGCTACAAAAAGTGTGTTTCAAAACAGCTCCATCAAAAGAAAGGTTCAACTCTGTCAGGTGAATGTGCAGAACAGGGTAATGTTTCACAGAATGCTTCTGTGTAGTCTTTATGGGAAGATATTTCGTTTTTCACTACAGGCCTCAAATTTCTCCAAATATCCAATTGCGGATTCTACAAAAAGTGTTTTTCAAAACAGACCAGTCAAAAGAAAGGTTCAACTCGGTTGGATTAATGCACAGATCAGAAAAAGTTTCACAGAACGCTTCTGTGTAGTTTTTATTTTCAGATATTCCTTTTTGCGCGATAGGCCTCAAGGCGCGGCAAGTGTCCACTTGCAGATTATAAGAAAAAAGAGTGTTTCAAAACTGCTCAATCAAAAGAAAGGTTCTACTCTGTGAGGTGAACGCACAGAATAGAAAGAAGTTTTACAGAATGCTTCTGTGTATTTTTTATGGGAAAACATTTTGTTTTTCACCACAGGCCTCAATGTTCTCCAAATGTCCACTTGCAGATTCTACAAAAAGAGGGTTTAAAAAAACAGCTCAATCAAAAGAAAGGTTAAATTCTGTTAGATGAAAGCACAGATTACAAAGAAGTTTCACAGAATGCGCCTGTGTAGTTTTTACTTGAAGATATTTCGCTTGTCTCTGTAGGCCTCAATGTTCTCCAAATGTCCACTTGCAGATTCTACCTAAAGAGTGTTTGAAAACTGCTCAATCAAAACAAAGTTTCAACTCCGTGAGATGAATGCACAGAATAGAAAGAGGTTTCACAGAATGCTTCAGTGCAGCTTTTTTGGTGAGATATTTCATTTTTCACCATAGGCCACATATTTCTCCAAATGTCCAATTGCATATTCTAGAAAAAGAGTGTTTCAAAACTGCTCAATCAAAAGAAAGTTACTAGTCTGTGAGGTGAATGCACAGAATAGAAAGAAGTTTCACAGAATGCTTCTGTGTAGTTTTTATAGTGAGATAATTCGTTTTTCACCATGAGCCTCAATGTTCTCCAAATGTCCACTTGCGGATTCTACAAACAGTGTGTTTCAAAACAGATCAATCCAAAGAAATGTTCAACTCTGTTGGATGAATGCACAGATCAGAAAGAAGTTGCACAGAATGCTTCTGTGTAGTTTTTATAGTAAGATAATTCGTTTTACACCATAGGCCTCAATGCTCTCCAAATGTCCACTTACAGATTATACAAAAAGAGTGTTTCAAAACAGCTCAATCAAAAGAAGAGTTCAGCTCTGTTAGATGAATGCACAGAACAGAGAAAAGTTTCTCAGAATGTTTCTGTGTAGTGTTTACTGGAAGATATTTCATTTTTCACTATTGGCCTAAAGGTTCCCCAAATGTCCACTTGCAGATTCTACAAAAATGAGTGTTGCAAAACTGCTCAATCAAAAGAAAGTTTCTACTCTGTGAGGTGAATGCACAGAATAGAACAAAGTTTCACAGAATTCTTCTGTTAATATTTATGGGGATATATTTCGTTTTTCATTGTAGGCCACAATATTCTCCAACTGTCCACTTGCAGATTCCACAAAAAGAGTTTCAAAACTGCTCAATCAAAAGAAAGGTTGAACTCCGTGAGATGAATGCACAGAATCGAAAGAAGTTTCACAGAATGCTTCAGTGTAGTTTTTACTTGAAGATATTTCATTTTTCACTGTAGGTCTCAATTTTCTCCAAATGTCCACTTGCAGATTCTACATAAAGTGTATTTCAAAACTGCTCAATAAAAAGAATGGTTCAAATCTGTGAGATGTACGCACAGAATAGAGAATAGTTTCACAGAATGCGTCAATGTAGTTTTTATGGGAAGATATTCCGTTTTTCACCGTGAGCCTCAATGTTCTCCCAATATCCACTTGCAGATTCTACAAAAACTGTGTTTCAAAACAGCTCAATCACAATTAAAGTTCAACTCTGTTCGACGAATGCACGGAATAGAGAAAAGTTTCACAGAATTCTTCTGTGTAGTTTTTATGGGAAGATGTTTCCTTTTTCATCGTAAGCGTCAAACTTCTCAAATTGTCCACTTGCAGATGCTACAAAAAGTGTGCTTCCAAACAGCTCAATCAAAAGAAAGTTTCAAGTCTCTTAGAGGAAAGCATAAATCATAAAGTAGTTTCACGGAATGCTTCCGTGTAGTTTTTACTTGAAGATATTTCTTTTTTCACAAAAGACCGCAATATTCTCCAAAGGTACACTTGAGGATTCTACAAAAAGTGTGTTTCAAAACTGCTCAATCAAAAGAAATGTTCAACACTGTGAAATGAATGCACAGAATAGGGAAATGTTTCACAGAATGCTTCTGTGTAGTTTTTATAGGAACATATTTCATTTTTCACCCTAGACCTCATAGCTCTCCAAACGACCCTTGCAGATTCTAGAAAAAGAGTGTTTCAAAACTCCTCAATTAAGGGAAGCTTTCTACCCTGTGAGATGAATATTCAGAATAGAAAGAAGTTACACAGAATTCTTCAGTGTAGTTTTTATAGTAAGATAATTCGTTTTTCAACATAGGCCTCAATGTTCTCCAAAGGTCCACTTACAGATTGTACAAAAGGAGTGTGTCACAGCAGATCAATCAAAATAAATGTTCAACTCCGTAGGATGAATGCACAGACCAGAAAAACGTTTCACAGAATGCTTCTGTGTAGTCGTTATTTGCAGATATTCCTGTTTCCACGATAGGCCTCAATGTGCTGCCAATGTCCACTTGTAGTTTCTACAAAAAGGGTGTTTCAAAACTGCTCAATCAAAAGAAATGTTCAACTCTGTGTGACGAATGCACAGAAGAGAAAGAAGTTTCACAGAATGATTCAGTGTAGTTTTTATGTGAAGATATTTCGTTTTTCACCAAAGGCCTCAATGTTCTACAAATGTCCGCTTGCAGATTCTACAAAAAGAGTGTGTCAAAACAGCTCTATCCAAAGAAAGGTTCAACTCCATTCGATGAATGCACAGAACAGAAAAAAGTTCCATAGAAGGTTTCTGTGTGGTTTTTACATGAAGATATTTCGTTTTTCACTGCAGGCCACAATATTCTCCAAGTGTCCAGTTGCAGATTCTACGAAAAGAGTGTTTCAAAAGTGCTCAATCAAAAGAAAGGTTCAACTCTGTGAGATGAAGGCACAGAATAGAAAGCAGTTTCACAGAATCCTTCTCTGTAGTTTTCACGGGAAGATATTTCGTTTTTAGCCATAGGCCTCAACGTTCTCCAAATGTCCAATTGCAGATGCTACAAAAAGTGTGTTTCAAAACAGCTCCATCAAAAGAAAGGTTCAACTCTGTCAGGTGAATGTGCAGAACAGGGTAATGTTTCACAGAATGCTTCTGTGTAGTCTTTATGGGAAGATATTTCGTTTTTCACTACAGGCCTCAAATTTCTCCAAATATCCAATTGCGGATTCTACAAAAAGTGTTTTTCAAAACAGACCAGTCAAAAGAAAGGTTCAACTCGGTTGGATTAATGCACAGATCAGAAAAAGTTTCACAGAACGCTTCTGTGTAGTTTTTATTTTCAGATATTCCTTTTTCCGCGATAGGCCTCAAGGCGCGGCAAGTGTCCACTTGCAGATTATAAGAAAAAAGAGTGTTTCAAAACTGCTCAATCAAAAGAAAGGTTCTACTCTGTGAGGTGAACGCACAGAATAGAAAGAAGTTTTACAGAATGCTTCTGTGTATTTTTTATGGGAAAACATTTTGTTTTTCACCACAGGCCTCAATGTTCTCCAAATGTCCACTTGCAGATTCTACAAAAAGAGGGTTTAAAAAAACAGCTCAATCAAAAGAAAGGTTAAATTCTGTTAGATGAAAGCACAGATTACAAAGAAGTTTCACAGAATGCGCCTGTGTAGTTTTTACTTGAAGATATTTCGCTTGTCTCTGTAGGCCTCAATGTTCTCCAAATGTCCACTTGCAGATTCTACCTAAAGAGTGTTTGAAAACTGCTCAATCAAAACAAAGTTTCAACTCCGTGAGATGAATGCACAGAATAGAAAGAGGTTTCACAGAATGCTTCAGTGCAGCTTTTTTGGTGAGATATTTCATTTTTCACCATAGGCCACATATTTCTCCAAATGTCCAATTGCATATTCTAGAAAAAGAGTGTTTCAAAACTGCTCAATCAAAAGAAAGTTACTAGTCTGTGAGGTGAATGCACAGAATAGAAAGAAGTTTCACAGAATGCTTCTGTGTAGTTTTTATAGTGAGATAATTCGTTTTTCACCATGAGCCTCAATGTTCTCCAAATGTCCACTTGCGGATTCTACAAACAGTGTGTTTCAAAACAGATCAATCCAAAGAAATGTTCAACTCTGTTGGATGAATGCACAGATCAGAAAGAAGTTGCACAGAATGCTTCTGTGTAGTTTTTATAGTAAGATAATTCGTTTTACACCATAGGCCTCAATGCTCTCCAAATGTCCACTTACAGATTATACAAAAAGAGTGTTTCAAAACAGCTCAATCAAAAGAAGAGTTCAGCTCTGTTAGATGAATGCACAGAACAGAGAAAAGTTTCTCAGAATGTTTCTGTGTAGTGTTTACTGGAAGATATTTCATTTTTCACTATTGGCCTAAAGGTTCCCCAAATGTCCACTTGCAGATTCTACAAAAATGAGTGTTGCAAAACTGCTCAATCAAAAGAAAGTTTCTACTCTGTGAGGTGAATGCACAGAATAGAACAAAGTTTCACAGAATTCTTCTGTTAATATTTATGGGGATATATTTCGTTTTTCATTGTAGGCCACAATATTCTCCAACTGTCCACTTGCAGATTCCACAAAAAGAGTTTCAAAACTGCTCAATCAAAAGAAAGGTTGAACTCCGTGAGATGAATGCACAGAATCGAAAGAAGTTTCACAGAATGCTTCAGTGTAGTTTTTACTTGAAGATATTTCATTTTTCACTGTAGGTCTCAATTTTCTCCAAATGTCCACTTGCAGATTCTACATAAAGTGTATTTCAAAACTGCTCAATAAAAAGAATGGTTCAAATCTGTGAGATGTACGCACAGAATAGAGAATAGTTTCACAGAATGCGTCAATGTAGTTTTTATGGGAAGATATTCCGTTTTTCACCGTGAGCCTCAATGTTCTCCCAATATCCACTTGCAGATTCTACAAAAACTGTGTTTCAAAACAGCTCAATCACAATTAAAGTTCAACTCTGTTCGACGAATGCACGGAATAGAGAAAAGTTTCACAGAATTCTTCTGTGTAGTTTTTATGGGAAGATGTTTCCTTTTTCATCGTAAGCGTCAAACTTCTCAAATTGTCCACTTGCAGATGCTACAAAAAGAGTGCTTCCAAACAGCTCAATCAAAAGAAAGTTTCAAGTCTCTTAGAGGAAAGCATAAATCATAAAGTAGTTTCACGGAATGCTTCCGTGTAGTTTTTACTTGAAGATATTTCTTTTTTCACAAAAGACCGCAATATTCTCCAAAGGTACACTTGAGGATTCTACAAAAAGTGTGTTTCAAAACTGCTCAATCAAAAGAAATGTTCAACCCTGTGAAATGAATGCACAGAATAGGGAAATGTTTCACAGAATGCTTCTGTGTAGTTTTTATAGGAACATATTTCATTTTTCACCCTAGACCTCATAGCTCTCCAAACGACCCTTGCAGATTCTAGAAAAAGAGTGTTTCAAAACTCCTCAATTAAGGGAAGCTTTCTACCCTGTGAGATGAATATTCAGAATAGAAAGAAGTTACACAGAATTCTTCAGTGTAGTTTTTATAGTAAGATAATTCGTTTTTCAACATAGGCCTCAATGTTCTCCAAAGGTCCACTTACAGATTGTACAAAAGGAGTGTGTCACAGCAGATCAATCAAAATAAATGTTCAACTCCGTAGGATGAATGCACAGACCAGAAAAACGTTTCACAGAATGCTTCTGTGTAGTCGTTATTTGCAGATATTCCTGTTTCCACGATAGGCCTCAATGTGCTGCCAATGTCCACTTGTAGTTTCTACAAAAAGGGTGTTTCAAAACTGCTCAATCAAAAGAAATGTTCAACTCTGTGTGACGAATGCACAGAAGAGAAAGAAGTTTCACAGAATGATTCAGTGTAGTTTTTATGTGAAGATATTTCGTTTTTCACCAAAGGCCTCAATGTTCTACAAATGTCCGCTTGCAGATTCTACAAAAAGAGTGTGTCAAAACAGCTCTATCCAAAGAAAGGTTCAACTCCATTCGATGAATGCACAGAACAGAAAAAAGTTCCATAGAAGGTTTCTGTGTGGTTTTTACATGAAGATATTTCGTTTTTCACTGCAGGCCACAATATTCTCCAAGTGTCCAGTTGCAGATTCTACGAAAAGAGTGTTTCAAAAGTGCTCAATCAAAAGAAAGGTTCAACTCTGTGAGATGAAGGCACAGAATAGAAAGCAGTTTCACAGAATCCTTCTCTGTAGTTTTCACGGGAAGATATTTCGTTTTTAGCCATAGGCCTCAACGTTCTCCAAATGTCCACTTGCAGATTCTACAAAAAGTGTGTTTCAAAACAGCTCCATCAAAAGAAAGGTTCAACTCTGTCAGGTGAATGTGCAGAACAGGGTAATGTTTCACAGAATGCTTCTGTGTAGTCTTTATGGGAAGATATTTCGTTTTTCACTACAGGCCTCAAATTTCTCCAAATATCCAATTGCGGATTCTACAAAAAGTGTTTTTCAAAACAGACCAGTCAAAAGAAAGGTTCAACTCGGTTGGATTAATGCACAGATCAGAAAAAGTTTCACAGAACGCTTCTGTGTAGTTTTTATTTTCAGATATTCCTTTTTCCGCGATAGGCCTCAAGGCGCGGCAAGTGTCCACTTGCAGATTATAAGAAAAAAGAGTGTTTCAAAACTGCTCAATCAAAAGAAAGGTTCTACTCTGTGAGGTGAACGCACAGAATAGAAAGAAGTTTTACAGAATGCTTCTGTGTATTTTTTATGGGAAAACATTTTGTTTTTCACCACAGGCCTCAATGTTCTCCAAATGTCCACTTGCAGATTCTACAAAAAGAGGGTTTAAAAAAACAGCTCAATCAAAAGAAAGGTTAAATTCTGTTAGATGAAAGCACAGATTACAAAGAAGTTTCACAGAATGCGCCTGTGTAGTTTTTACTTGAAGATATTTCGCTTGTCTCTGTAGGCCTCAATGTTCTCCAAATGTCCACTTGCAGATTCTACCTAAAGAGTGTTTGAAAACTGCTCAATCAAAACAAAGTTTCAACTCCGTGAGATGAATGCACAGAATAGAAAGAGGTTTCACAGAATGCTTCAGTGCAGCTTTTTTGGTGAGATATTTCATTTTTCACCATAGGCCACATATTTCTCCAAATGTCCAATTGCATATTCTAGAAAAAGAGTGTTTCAAAACTGCTCAATCAAAAGAAAGTTACTAGTCTGTGAGGTGAATGCACAGAATAGAAAGAAGTTTCACAGAATGCTTCTGTGTAGTTTTTATAGTGAGATAATTCGTTTTTCACCATGAGCCTCAATGTTCTCCAAATGTCCACTTGCGGATTCTACAAACAGTGTGTTTCAAAACAGATCAATCCAAAGAAATGTTCAACTCTGTTGGATGAATGCACAGATCAGAAAGAAGTTGCACAGAATGCTTCTGTGTAGTTTTTATAGTAAGATAATTCGTTTTACACCATAGGCCTCAATGCTCTCCAAATGTCCACTTACAGATTATACAAAAAGAGTGTTTCAAAACAGCTCAATCAAAAGAAGAGTTCAGCTCTGTTAGATGAATGCACAGAACAGAGAAAAGTTTCTCAGAATGTTTCTGTGTAGTGTTTACTGGAAGATATTTCATTTTTCACTATTGGCCTAAAGGTTCCCCAAATGTCCACTTGCAGATTCTACAAAAATGAGTGTTGCAAAACTGCTCAATCAAAAGAAAGTTTCTACTCTGTGAGGTGAATGCACAGAATAGAACAAAGTTTCACAGAATTCTTCTGTTAATATTTATGGGGATATATTTCGTTTTTCATTGTAGGCCACAATATTCTCCAACTGTCCACTTGCAGATTCCACAAAAAGAGTTTCAAAACTGCTCAATCAAAAGAAAGGTTGAACTCCGTGAGATGAATGCACAGAATCGAAAGAAGTTTCACAGAATGCTTCAGTGTAGTTTTTACTTGAAGATATTTCATTTTTCACTGTAGGTCTCAATTTTCTCCAAATGTCCACTTGCAGATTCTACATAAAGTGTATTTCAAAACTGCTCAATAAAAAGAATGGTTCAAATCTGTGAGATGTACGCACAGAATAGAGAATAGTTTCACAGAATGCGTCAATGTAGTTTTTATGGGAAGATATTCCGTTTTTCACCGTGAGCCTCAATGTTCTCCCAATATCCACTTGCAGATTCTACAAAAACTGTGTTTCAAAACAGCTCAATCACAATTAAAGTTCAACTCTGTTCGACGAATGCACGGAATAGAGAAAAGTTTCACAGAATTCTTCTGTGTAGTTTTTATGGGAAGATGTTTCCTTTTTCATCGTAAGCGTCAAACTTCTCAAATTGTCCACTTGCAGATGCTACAAAAAGAGTGCTTCCAAACAGCTCAATCAAAAGAAAGTTTCAAGTCTCTTAGAGGAAAGCATAAATCATAAAGTAGTTTCACGGAATGCTTCCGTGTAGTTTTTACTTGAAGATATTTCTTTTTTCACAAAAGACCGCAATATTCTCCAAAGGTACACTTGAGGATTCTACAAAAAGTGTGTTTCAAAACTGCTCAATCAAAAGAAATGTTCAACACTGTGAAATGAATGCACAGAATAGGGAAATGTTTCACAGAATGCTTCTGTGTAGTTTTTATAGGAACATATTTCATTTTTCACCCTAGACCTCATAGCTCTCCAAACGACCCTTGCAGATTCTAGAAAAAGAGTGTTTCAAAACTCCTCAATTAAGGGAAGCTTTCTACCCTGTGAGATGAATATTCAGAATAGAAAGAAGTTACACAGAATTCTTCAGTGTAGTTTTTATAGTAAGATAATTCGTTTTTCAACATAGGCCTCAATGTTCTCCAAAGGTCCACTTACAGATTGTACAAAAGGAGTGTGTCACAGCAGATCAATCAAAATAAATGTTCAACTCCGTAGGATGAATGCACAGACCAGAAAAACGTTTCACAGAATGCTTCTGTGTAGTCGTTATTTGCAGATATTCCTGTTTCCACGATAGGCCTCAATGTGCTGCCAATGTCCACTTGTAGTTTCTACAAAAAGGGTGTTTCAAAACTGCTCAATCAAAAGAAATGTTCAACTCTGTGTGACGAATGCACAGAAGAGAAAGAAGTTTCACAGAATGATTCAGTGTAGTTTTTATGTGAAGATATTTCGTTTTTCACCAAAGGCCTCAATGTTCTACAAATGTCCGCTTGCAGATTCTACAAAAAGAGTGTGTCAAAACAGCTCTATCCAAAGAAAGGTTCAACTCCATTCGATGAATGCACAGAACAGAAAAAAGTTCCATAGAAGGTTTCTGTGTGGTTTTTACATGAAGATATTTCGTTTTTCACTGCAGGCCACAATATTCTCCAAGTGTCCAGTTGCAGATTCTACGAAAAGAGTGTTTCAAAAGTGCTCAATCAAAAGAAAGGTTCAACTCTGTGAGATGAAGGCACAGAATAGAAAGCAGTTTCACAGAATCCTTCTCTGTAGTTTTCACGGGAAGATATTTCGTTTTTAGCCATAGGCCTCAACGTTCTCCAAATGTCCACTTGCAGATTCTACAAAAAGTGTGTTTCAAAACAGCTCCATCAAAAGAAAGGTTCAACTCTGTCAGGTGAATGTGCAGAACAGGGTAATGTTTCACAGAATGCTTCTGTGTAGTCTTTATGGGAAGATATTTCGTTTTTCACTACAGGCCTCAAATTTCTCCAAATATCCAATTGCGGATTCTACAAAAAGTGTTTTTCAAAACAGACCAGTCAAAAGAAAGGTTCAACTCGGTTGGATTAATGCACAGATCAGAAAAAGTTTCACAGAACGCTTCTGTGTAGTTTTTATTTTCAGATATTCCTTTTTCCGCGATAGGCCTCAAGGCGCGGCAAGTGTCCACTTGCAGATTATAAGAAAAAAGAGTGTTTCAAAACTGCTCAATCAAAAGAAAGGTTCTACTCTGTGAGGTGAACGCACAGAATAGAAAGAAGTTTTACAGAATGCTTCTGTGTATTTTTTATGGGAAAACATTTTGTTTTTCACCACAGGCCTCAATGTTCTCCAAATGTCCACTTGCAGATTCTACAAAAAGAGGGTTTAAAAAAACAGCTCAATCAAAAGAAAGGTTAAATTCTGTTAGATGAAAGCACAGATTACAAAGAAGTTTCACAGAATGCGCCTGTGTAGTTTTTACTTGAAGATATTTCGCTTGTCTCTGTAGGCCTCAATGTTCTCCAAATGTCCACTTGCAGATTCTACCTAAAGAGTGTTTGAAAACTGCTCAATCAAAACAAAGTTTCAACTCCGTGAGATGAATGCACAGAATAGAAAGAGGTTTCACAGAATGCTTCAGTGCAGCTTTTTTGGTGAGATATTTCATTTTTCACCATAGGCCACATATTTCTCCAAATGTCCAATTGCATATTCTAGAAAAAGAGTGTTTCAAAACTGCTCAATCAAAAGAAAGTTACTAGTCTGTGAGGTGAATGCACAGAATAGAAAGAAGTTTCACAGAATGCTTCTGTGTAGTTTTTATAGTGAGATAATTCGTTTTTCACCATGAGCCTCAATGTTCTCCAAATGTCCACTTGCGGATTCTACAAACAGTGTGTTTCAAAACAGATCAATCCAAAGAAATGTTCAACTCTGTTGGATGAATGCACAGATCAGAAAGAAGTTGCACAGAATGCTTCTGTGTAGTTTTTATAGTAAGATAATTCGTTTTACACCATAGGCCTCAATGCTCTCCAAATGTCCACTTACAGATTATACAAAAAGAGTGTTTCAAAACAGCTCAATCAAAAGAAGAGTTCAGCTCTGTTAGATGAATGCACAGAACAGAGAAAAGTTTCTCAGAATGTTTCTGTGTAGTGTTTACTGGAAGATATTTCATTTTTCACTATTGGCCTAAAGGTTCCCCAAATGTCCACTTGCAGATTCTACAAAAATGAGTGTTGCAAAACTGCTCAATCAAAAGAAAGTTTCTACTCTGTGAGGTGAATGCACAGAATAGAACAAAGTTTCACAGAATTCTTCTGTTAATATTTATGGGGATATATTTCGTTTTTCATTGTAGGCCACAATATTCTCCAACTGTCCACTTGCAGATTCCACAAAAAGAGTTTCAAAACTGCTCAATCAAAAGAAAGGTTGAACTCCGTGAGATGAATGCACAGAATCGAAAGAAGTTTCACAGAATGCTTCAGTGTAGTTTTTACTTGAAGATATTTCATTTTTCACTGTAGGTCTCAATTTTCTCCAAATGTCCACTTGCAGATTCTACATAAAGTGTATTTCAAAACTGCTCAATAAAAAGAATGGTTCAAATCTGTGAGATGTACGCACAGAATAGAGAATAGTTTCACAGAATGCGTCAATGTAGTTTTTATGGGAAGATATTCCGTTTTTCACCGTGAGCCTCAATGTTCTCCCAATATCCACTTGCAGATTCTACAAAAACTGTGTTTCAAAACAGCTCAATCACAATTAAAGTTCAACTCTGTTCGACGAATGCACGGAATAGAGAAAAGTTTCACAGAATTCTTCTGTGTAGTTTTTATGGGAAGATGTTTCCTTTTTCATCGTAAGCGTCAAACTTCTCAAATTGTCCACTTGCAGATGCTACAAAAAGTGTGCTTCCAAACAGCTCAATCAAAAGAAAGTTTCAAGTCTCTTAGAGGAAAGCATAAATCATAAAGTAGTTTCACGGAATGCTTCCGTGTAGTTTTTACTTGAAGATATTTCTTTTTTCACAAAAGACCGCAATATTCTCCAAAGGTACACTTGAGGATTCTACAAAAAGTGTGTTTCAAAACTGCTCAATCAAAA
Source organism: Symphalangus syndactylus (assembly GCF_028878055.3). Lineage (NCBI taxonomy): Eukaryota > Metazoa > Chordata > Mammalia > Primates > Hylobatidae > Symphalangus > Symphalangus syndactylus. Next base: position 52,493,842 of record NC_072440.2, read on the forward strand.
GAAATGTTCAACACTGTGAAATGAATGCACAGAATAGGGAAATGTTTCACAGAATGCTTCTGTGTAGTTTTTATAGGAACATATTTCATTTTTCACCCTAGACCTCATAGCTCTCCAAACGACCCTTGCAGATTCTAGAAAAAGAGTGTTTCAAAACTCCTCAATTAAGGGAAGCTTTCTACCCTGTGAGATGAATATTCAGAATAGAAAGAAGTTACACAGAATTCTTCAGTGTAGTTTTTATAGTAAGATAATTCGTTTTTCAACATAGGCCTCAATGTTCTCCAAAGGTCCACTTACAGATTGTACAAAAGGAGTGTGTCACAGCAGATCAATCAAAATAAATGTTCAACTCCGTAGGATGAATGCACAGACCAGAAAAACGTTTCACAGAATGCTTCTGTGTAGTCGTTATTTGCAGATATTCCTGTTTCCACGATAGGCCTCAATGTGCTGCCAATGTCCACTTGTAGTTTCTACAAAAAGGGTGTTTCAAAACTGCTCAATCAAAAGAAATGTTCAACTCTGTGTGACGAATGCACAGAAGAGAAAGAAGTTTCACAGAATGATTCAGTGTAGTTTTTATGTGAAGATATTTCGTTTTTCACCAAAGGCCTCAATGTTCTACAAATGTCCGCTTGCAGATTCTACAAAAAGAGTGTGTCAAAACAGCTCTATCCAAAGAAAGGTTCAACTCCATTCGATGAATGCACAGAACAGAAAAAAGTTCCATAGAAGGTTTCTGTGTGGTTTTTACATGAAGATATTTCGTTTTTCACTGCAGGCCACAATATTCTCCAAGTGTCCAGTTGCAGATTCTACGAAAAGAGTGTTTCAAAAGTGCTCAATCAAAAGAAAGGTTCAACTCTGTGAGATGAAGGCACAGAATAGAAAGCAGTTTCACAGAATCCTTCTCTGTAGTTTTCACGGGAAGATATTTCGTTTTTAGCCATAGGCCTCAACGTTCTCCAAATGTCCAATTGCAGATGCTACAAAAAGTGTGTTTCAAAACAGCTCCATCAAAAGAAAGGTTCAACTCTGTCAGGTGAATGTGCAGAACAGGGTAATGTTTCACAGAATGCTTCTGTGTAGTCTTTATGGGAAGATATTTCGTTTTTCACTACAGGCCTCAAATTTCTCCAAATATCCAATTGCGGATTCTACAAAAAGTGTTTTTCAAAACAGACCAGTCAAAAGAAAGGTTCAACTCGGTTGGATTAATGCACAGATCAGAAAAAGTTTCACAGAACGCTTCTGTGTAGTTTTTATTTTCAGATATTCCTTTTTCCGCGATAGGCCTCAAGGCGCGGCAAGTGTCCACTTGCAGATTATAAGAAAAAAGAGTGTTTCAAAACTGCTCAATCAAAAGAAAGGTTCTACTCTGTGAGGTGAACGCACAGAATAGAAAGAAGTTTTACAGAATGCTTCTGTGTATTTTTTATGGGAAAACATTTTGTTTTTCACCACAGGCCTCAATGTTCTCCAAATGTCCACTTGCAGATTCTACAAAAAGAGGGTTTAAAAAAACAGCTCAATCAAAAGAAAGGTTAAATTCTGTTAGATGAAAGCACAGATTACAAAGAAGTTTCACAGAATGCGCCTGTGTAGTTTTTACTTGAAGATATTTCGCTTGTCTCTGTAGGCCTCAATGTTCTCCAAATGTCCACTTGCAGATTCTACCTAAAGAGTGTTTGAAAACTGCTCAATCAAAACAAAGTTTCAACTCCGTGAGATGAATGCACAGAATAGAAAGAGGTTTCACAGAATGCTTCAGTGCAGCTTTTTTGGTGAGATATTTCATTTTTCACCATAGGCCACATATTTCTCCAAATGTCCAATTGCATATTCTAGAAAAAGAGTGTTTCAAAACTGCTCAATCAAAAGAAAGTTACTAGTCTGTGAGGTGAATGCACAGAATAGAAAGAAGTTTCACAGAATGCTTCTGTGTAGTTTTTATAGTGAGATAATTCGTTTTTCACCATGAGCCTCAATGTTCTCCAAATGTCCACTTGCGGATTCTACAAACAGTGTGTTTCAAAACAGATCAATCCAAAGAAATGTTCAACTCTGTTGGATGAATGCACAGATCAGAAAGAAGTTGCACAGAATGCTTCTGTGTAGTTTTTATAGTAAGATAATTCGTTTTACACCATAGGCCTCAATGCTCTCCAAATGTCCACTTACAGATTATACAAAAAGAGTGTTTCAAAACAGCTCAATCAAAAGAAGAGTTCAGCTCTGTTAGATGAATGCACAGAACAGAGAAAAGTTTCTCAGAATGTTTCTGTGTAGTGTTTACTGGAAGATATTTCATTTTTCACTATTGGCCTAAAGGTTCCCCAAATGTCCACTTGCAGATTCTACAAAAATGAGTGTTGCAAAACTGCTCAATCAAAAGAAAGTTTCTACTCTGTGAGGTGAATGCACAGAATAGAACAAAGTTTCACAGAATTCTTCTGTTAATATTTATGGGGATATATTTCGTTTTTCATTGTAGGCCACAATATTCTCCAACTGTCCACTTGCAGATTCCACAAAAAGAGTTTCAAAACTGCTCAATCAAAAGAAAGGTTGAACTCCGTGAGATGAATGCACAGAATCGAAAGAAGTTTCACAGAATGCTTCAGTGTAGTTTTTACTTGAAGATATTTCATTTTTCACTGTAGGTCTCAATTTTCTCCAAATGTCCACTTGCAGATTCTACATAAAGTGTATTTCAAAACTGCTCAATAAAAAGAATGGTTCAAATCTGTGAGATGTACGCACAGAATAGAGAATAGTTTCACAGAATGCGTCAATGTAGTTTTTATGGGAAGATATTCCGTTTTTCACCGTGAGCCTCAATGTTCTCCCAATATCCACTTGCAGATTCTACAAAAACTGTGTTTCAAAACAGCTCAATCACAATTAAAGTTCAACTCTGTTCGACGAATGCACGGAATAGAGAAAAGTTTCACAGAATTCTTCTGTGTAGTTTTTATGGGAAGATGTTTCCTTTTTCATCGTAAGCGTCAAACTTCTCAAATTGTCCACTTGCAGATGCTACAAAAAGTGTGCTTCCAAACAGCTCAATCAAAAGAAAGTTTCAAGTCTCTTAGAGGAAAGCATAAATCATAAAGTAGTTTCACGGAATGCTTCCGTGTAGTTTTTACTTGAAGATATTTCTTTTTTCACAAAAGACCGCAATATTCTCCAAAGGTACACTTGAGGATTCTACAAAAAGTGTGTTTCAAAACTGCTCAATCAAAAGAAATGTTCAACACTGTGAAATGAATGCACAGAATAGGGAAATGTTTCACAGAATGCTTCTGTGTAGTTTTTATAGGAACATATTTCATTTTTCACCCTAGACCTCATAGCTCTCCAAACGACCCTTGCAGATTCTAGAAAAAGAGTGTTTCAAAACTCCTCAATTAAGGGAAGCTTTCTACCCTGTGAGATGAATATTCAGAATAGAAAGAAGTTACACAGAATTCTTCAGTGTAGTTTTTATAGTAAGATAATTCGTTTTTCAACATAGGCCTCAATGTTCTCCAAAGGTCCACTTACAGATTGTACAAAAGGAGTGTGTCACAGCAGATCAATCAAAATAAATGTTCAACTCCGTAGGATGAATGCACAGACCAGAAAAACGTTTCACAGAATGCTTCTGTGTAGTCGTTATTTGCAGATATTCCTGTTTCCACGATAGGCCTCAATGTGCTGCCAATGTCCACTTGTAGTTTCTACAAAAAGGGTGTTTCAAAACTGCTCAATCAAAAGAAATGTTCAACTCTGTGTGACGAATGCACAGAAGAGAAAGAAGTTTCACAGAATGATTCAGTGTAGTTTTTATGTGAAGATATTTCGTTTTTCACCAAAGGCCTCAATGTTCTACAAATGTCCGCTTGCAGATTCTACAAAAAGAGTGTGTCAAAACAGCTCTATCCAAAGAAAGGTTCAACTCCATTCGATGAATGCACAGAACAGAAAAAAGTTCCATAGAAGGTTTCTGTGTGGTTTTTACATGAAGATATTTCGTTTTTCACTGCAGGCCACAATATTCTCCAAGTGTCCAGTTGCAGATTCTACGAAAAGAGTGTTTCAAAAGTGCTCAATCAAAAGAAAGGTTCAACTCTGTGAGATGAAGGCACAGAATAGAAAGCAGTTTCACAGAATCCTTCTCTGTAGTTTTCACGGGAAGATATTTCGTTTTTAGCCATAGGCCTCAACGTTCTCCAAATGTCCAATTGCAGATGCTACAAAAAGTGTGTTTCAAAACAGCTCCATCAAAAGAAAGGTTCAACTCTGTCAGGTGAATGTGCAGAACAGGGTAATGTTTCACAGAATGCTTCTGTGTAGTCTTTATGGGAAGATATTTCGTTTTTCACTACAGGCCTCAAATTTCTCCAAATATCCAATTGCGGATTCTACAAAAAGTGTTTTTCAAAACAGACCAGTCAAAAGAAAGGTTCAACTCGGTTGGATTAATGCACAGATCAGAAAAAGTTTCACAGAACGCTTCTGTGTAGTTTTTATTTTCAGATATTCCTTTTTCCGCGATAGGCCTCAAGGCGCGGCAAGTGTCCACTTGCAGATTATAAGAAAAAAGAGTGTTTCAAAACTGCTCAATCAAAAGAAAGGTTCTACTCTGTGAGGTGAACGCACAGAATAGAAAGAAGTTTTACAGAATGCTTCTGTGTATTTTTTATGGGAAAACATTTTGTTTTTCACCACAGGCCTCAATGTTCTCCAAATGTCCACTTGCAGATTCTACAAAAAGAGGGTTTAAAAAAACAGCTCAATCAAAAGAAAGGTTAAATTCTGTTAGATGAAAGCACAGATTACAAAGAAGTTTCACAGAATGCGCCTGTGTAGTTTTTACTTGAAGATATTTCGCTTGTCTCTGTAGGCCTCAATGTTCTCCAAATGTCCACTTGCAGATTCTACCTAAAGAGTGTTTGAAAACTGCTCAATCAAAACAAAGTTTCAACTCCGTGAGATGAATGCACAGAATAGAAAGAGGTTTCACAGAATGCTTCAGTGCAGCTTTTTTGGTGAGATATTTCATTTTTCACCATAGGCCACATATTTCTCCAAATGTCCAATTGCATATTCTAGAAAAAGAGTGTTTCAAAACTGCTCAATCAAAAGAAAGTTACTAGTCTGTGAGGTGAATGCACAGAATAGAAAGAAGTTTCACAGAATGCTTCTGTGTAGTTTTTATAGTGAGATAATTCGTTTTTCACCATGAGCCTCAATGTTCTCCAAATGTCCACTTGCGGATTCTACAAACAGTGTGTTTCAAAACAGATCAATCCAAAGAAATGTTCAACTCTGTTGGATGAATGCACAGATCAGAAAGAAGTTGCACAGAATGCTTCTGTGTAGTTTTTATAGTAAGATAATTCGTTTTACACCATAGGCCTCAATGCTCTCCAAATGTCCACTTACAGATTATACAAAAAGAGTGTTTCAAAACAGCTCAATCAAAAGAAGAGTTCAGCTCTGTTAGATGAATGCACAGAACAGAGAAAAGTTTCTCAGAATGTTTCTGTGTAGTGTTTACTGGAAGATATTTCATTTTTCACTATTGGCCTAAAGGTTCCCCAAATGTCCACTTGCAGATTCTACAAAAATGAGTGTTGCAAAACTGCTCAATCAAAAGAAAGTTTCTACTCTGTGAGGTGAATGCACAGAATAGAACAAAGTTTCACAGAATTCTTCTGTTAATATTTATGGGGATATATTTCGTTTTTCATTGTAGGCCACAATATTCTCCAACTGTCCACTTGCAGATTCCACAAAAAGAGTTTCAAAACTGCTCAATCAAAAGAAAGGTTGAACTCCGTGAGATGAATGCACAGAATCGAAAGAAGTTTCACAGAATGCTTCAGTGTAGTTTTTACTTGAAGATATTTCATTTTTCACTGTAGGTCTCAATTTTCTCCAAATGTCCACTTGCAGATTCTACATAAAGTGTATTTCAAAACTGCTCAATAAAAAGAATGGTTCAAATCTGTGAGATGTACGCACAGAATAGAGAATAGTTTCACAGAATGCGTCAATGTAGTTTTTATGGGAAGATATTCCGTTTTTCACCGTGAGCCTCAATGTTCTCCCAATATCCACTTGCAGATTCTACAAAAACTGTGTTTCAAAACAGCTCAATCACAATTAAAGTTCAACTCTGTTCGACGAATGCACGGAATAGAGAAAAGTTTCACAGAATTCTTCTGTGTAGTTTTTATGGGAAGATGTTTCCTTTTTCATCGTAAGCGTCAAACTTCTCAAATTGTCCACTTGCAGATGCTACAAAAAGAGTGCTTCCAAACAGCTCAATCAAAAGAAAGTTTCAAGTCTCTTAGAGGAAAGCATAAATCATAAAGTAGTTTCACGGAATGCTTCCGTGTAGTTTTTACTTGAAGATATTTCTTTTTTCACAAAAGACCGCAATATTCTCCAAAGGTACACTTGAGGATTCTACAAAAAGTGTGTTTCAAAACTGCTCAATCAAAAGAAATGTTCAACCCTGTGAAATGAATGCACAGAATAGGGAAATGTTTCACAGAATGCTTCTGTGTAGTTTTTATAGGAACATATTTCATTTTTCACCCTAGACCTCATAGCTCTCCAAACGACCCTTGCAGATTCTAGAAAAAGAGTGTTTCAAAACTCCTCAATTAAGGGAAGCTTTCTACCCTGTGAGATGAATATTCAGAATAGAAAGAAGTTACACAGAATTCTTCAGTGTAGTTTTTATAGTAAGATAATTCGTTTTTCAACATAGGCCTCAATGTTCTCCAAAGGTCCACTTACAGATTGTACAAAAGGAGTGTGTCACAGCAGATCAATCAAAATAAATGTTCAACTCCGTAGGATGAATGCACAGACCAGAAAAACGTTTCACAGAATGCTTCTGTGTAGTCGTTATTTGCAGATATTCCTGTTTCCACGATAGGCCTCAATGTGCTGCCAATGTCCACTTGTAGTTTCTACAAAAAGGGTGTTTCAAAACTGCTCAATCAAAAGAAATGTTCAACTCTGTGTGACGAATGCACAGAAGAGAAAGAAGTTTCACAGAATGATTCAGTGTAGTTTTTATGTGAAGATATTTCGTTTTTCACCAAAGGCCTCAATGTTCTACAAATGTCCGCTTGCAGATTCTACAAAAAGAGTGTGTCAAAACAGCTCTATCCAAAGAAAGGTTCAACTCCATTCGATGAATGCACAGAACAGAAAAAAGTTCCATAGAAGGTTTCTGTGTGGTTTTTACATGAAGATATTTCGTTTTTCACTGCAGGCCACAATATTCTCCAAGTGTCCAGTTGCAGATTCTACGAAAAGAGTGTTTCAAAAGTGCTCAATCAAAAGAAAGGTTCAACTCTGTGAGATGAAGGCACAGAATAGAAAGCAGTTTCACAGAATCCTTCTCTGTAGTTTTCACGGGAAGATATTTCGTTTTTAGCCATAGGCCTCAACGTTCTCCAAATGTCCACTTGCAGATGCTACAAAAAGTGTGTTTCAAAACAGCTCCATCAAAAGAAAGGTTCAACTCTGTCAGGTGAATGTGCAGAACAGGGTAATGTTTCACAGAATGCTTCTGTGTAGTCTTTATGGGAAGATATTTCGTTTTTCACTACAGGCCTCAAATTTCTCCAAATATCCAATTGCGGATTCTACAAAAAGTGTTTTTCAAAACAGACCAGTCAAAAGAAAGGTTCAACTCGGTTGGATTAATGCACAGATCAGAAAAAGTTTCACAGAACGCTTCTGTGTAGTTTTTATTTTCAGATATTCCTTTTTGCGCGATAGGCCTCAAGGCGCGGCAAGTGTCCACTTGCAGATTATAAGAAAAAAGAGTGTTTCAAAACTGCTCAATCAAAAGAAAGGTTCTACTCTGTGAGGTGAACGCACAGAATAGAAAGAAGTTTTACAGAATGCTTCTGTGTATTTTTTATGGGAAAACATTTTGTTTTTCACCACAGGCCTCAATGTTCTCCAAATGTCCACTTGCAGATTCTACAAAAAGAGGGTTTAAAAAAACAGCTCAATCAAAAGAAAGGTTAAATTCTGTTAGATGAAAGCACAGATTACAAAGAAGTTTCACAGAATGCGCCTGTGTAGTTTTTACTTGAAGATATTTCGCTTGTCTCTGTAGGCCTCAATGTTCTCCAAATGTCCACTTGCAGATTCTACCTAAAGAGTGTTTGAAAACTGCTCAATCAAAACAAAGTTTCAACTCCGTGAGATGAATGCACAGAATAGAAAGAGGTTTCACAGAATGCTTCAGTGCAGCTTTTTTGGTGAGATATTTCATTTTTCACCATAGGCCACATATTTCTCCAAATGTCCAATTGCATATTCTAGAAAAAGAGTGTTTCAAAACTGCTCAATCAAAAGAAAGTTACTAGTCTGTGAGGTGAATGCACAGAATAGAAAGAAGTTTCACAGAATGCTTCTGTGTAGTTTTTATAGTGAGATAATTCGTTTTTCACCATGAGCCTCAATGTTCTCCAAATGTCCACTTGCGGATTCTACAAACAGTGTGTTTCAAAACAGATCAATCCAAAGAAATGTTCAACTCTGTTGGATGAATGCACAGATCAGAAAGAAGTTGCACAGAATGCTTCTGTGTAGTTTTTATAGTAAGATAATTCGTTTTACACCATAGGCCTCAATGCTCTCCAAATGTCCACTTACAGATTATACAAAAAGAGTGTTTCAAAACAGCTCAATCAAAAGAAGAGTTCAGCTCTGTTAGATGAATGCACAGAACAGAGAAAAGTTTCTCAGAATGTTTCTGTGTAGTGTTTACTGGAAGATATTTCATTTTTCACTATTGGCCTAAAGGTTCCCCAAATGTCCACTTGCAGATTCTACAAAAATGAGTGTTGCAAAACTGCTCAATCAAAAGAAAGTTTCTACTCTGTGAGGTGAATGCACAGAATAGAACAAAGTTTCACAGAATTCTTCTGTTAATATTTATGGGGATATATTTCGTTTTTCATTGTAGGCCACAATATTCTCCAACTGTCCACTTGCAGATTCCACAAAAAGAGTTTCAAAACTGCTCAATCAAAAGAAAGGTTGAACTCCGTGAGATGAATGCACAGAATCGAAAGAAGTTTCACAGAATGCTTCAGTGTAGTTTTTACTTGAAGATATTTCATTTTTCACTGTAGGTCTCAATTTTCTCCAAATGTCCACTTGCAGATTCTACATAAAGTGTATTTCAAAACTGCTCAATAAAAAGAATGGTTCAAATCTGTGAGATGTACGCACAGAATAGAGAATAGTTTCACAGAATGCGTCAATGTAGTTTTTATGGGAAGATATTCCGTTTTTCACCGTGAGCCTCAATGTTCTCCCAATATCCACTTGCAGATTCTACAAAAACTGTGTTTCAAAACAGCTCAATCACAATTAAAGTTCAACTCTGTTCGACGAATGCACGGAATAGAGAAAAGTTTCACAGAATTCTTCTGTGTAGTTTTTATGGGAAGATGTTTCCTTTTTCATCGTAAGCGTCAAACTTCTCAAATTGTCCACTTGCAGATGCTACAAAAAGAGTGCTTCCAAACAGCTCAATCAAAAGAAAGTTTCAAGTCTCTTAGAGGAAAGCATAAATCATAAAGTAGTTTCACGGAATGCTTCCGTGTAGTTTTTACTTGAAGATATTTCTTTTTTCACAAAAGACCGCAATATTCTCCAAAGGTACACTTGAGGATTCTACAAAAAGTGTGTTTCAAAACTGCTCAATCAAAAGAAATGTTCAACACTGTGAAATGAATGCACAGAATAGGGAAATGTTTCACAGAATGCTTCTGTGTAGTTTTTATAGGAACATATTTCATTTTTCACCCTAGACCTCATAGCTCTCCAAACGACCCTTGCAGATTCTAGAAAAAGAGTGTTTCAAAACTCCTCAATTAAGGGAAGCTTTCTACCCTGTGAGATGAATATTCAGAATAGAAAGAAGTTACACAGAATTCTTCAGTGTAGTTTTTATAGTAAGATAATTCGTTTTTCAACATAGGCCTCAATGTTCTCCAAAGGTCCACTTACAGATTGTACAAAAGGAGTGTGTCACAGCAGATCAATCAAAATAAATGTTCAACTCCGTAGGATGAATGCACAGACCAGAAAAACGTTTCACAGAATGCTTCTGTGTAGTCGTTATTTGCAGATATTCCTGTTTCCACGATAGGCCTCAATGTGCTGCCAATGTCCACTTGTAGTTTCTACAAAAAGGGTGTTTCAAAACTGCTCAATCAAAAGAAATGTTCAACTCTGTGTGACGAATGCACAGAAGAGAAAGAAGTTTCACAGAATGATTCAGTGTAGTTTTTATGTGAAGATATTTCGTTTTTCACCAAAGGCCTCAATGTTCTACAAATGTCCGCTTGCAGATTCTACAAAAAGAGTGTGTCAAAACAGCTCTATCCAAAGAAAGGTTCAACTCCATTCGATGAATGCACAGAACAGAAAAAAGTTCCATAGAAGGTTTCTGTGTGGTTTTTACATGAAGATATTTCGTTTTTCACTGCAGGCCACAATATTCTCCAAGTGTCCAGTTGCAGATTCTACGAAAAGAGTGTTTCAAAAGTGCTCAATCAAAAGAAAGGTTCAACTCTGTGAGATGAAGGCACAGAATAGAAAGCAGTTTCACAGAATCCTTCTCTGTAGTTTTCACGGGAAGATATTTCGTTTTTAGCCATAGGCCTCAACGTTCTCCAAATGTCCAATTGCAGATGCTACAAAAAGTGTGTTTCAAAACAGCTCCATCAAAAGAAAGGTTCAACTCTGTCAGGTGAATGTGCAGAACAGGGTAATGTTTCACAGAATGCTTCTGTGTAGTCTTTATGGGAAGATATTTCGTTTTTCACTACAGGCCTCAAATTTCTCCAAATATCCAATTGCGGATTCTACAAAAAGTGTTTTTCAAAACAGACCAGTCAAAAGAAAGGTTCAACTCGGTTGGATTAATGCACAGATCAGAAAAAGTTTCACAGAACGCTTCTGTGTAGTTTTTATTTTCAGATATTCCTTTTTGCGCGATAGGCCTCAAGGCGCGGCAAGTGTCCACTTGCAGATTATAAGAAAAAAGAGTGTTTCAAAACTGCTCAATCAAAAGAAAGGTTCTACTCTGTGAGGTGAACGCACAGAATAGAAAGAAGTTTTACAGAATGCTTCTGTGTATTTTTTATGGGAAAACATTTTGTTTTTCACCACAGGCCTCAATGTTCTCCAAATGTCCACTTGCAGATTCTACAAAAAGAGGGTTTAAAAAAACAGCTCAATCAAAAGAAAGGTTAAATTCTGTTAGATGAAAGCACAGATTACAAAGAAGTTTCACAGAATGCGCCTGTGTAGTTTTTACTTGAAGATATTTCGCTTGTCTCTGTAGGCCTCAATGTTCTCCAAATGTCCACTTGCAGATTCTACCTAAAGAGTGTTTGAAAACTGCTCAATCAAAACAAAGTTTCAACTCCGTGAGATGAATGCACAGAATAGAAAGAGGTTTCACAGAATGCTTCAGTGCAGCTTTTTTGGTGAGATATTTCATTTTTCACCATAGGCCACATATTTCTCCAAATGTCCAATTGCATATTCTAGAAAAAGAGTGTTTCAAAACTGCTCAATCAAAAGAAAGTTACTAGTCTGTGAGGTGAATGCACAGAATAGAAAGAAGTTTCACAGAATGCTTCTGTGTAGTTTTTATAGTGAGATAATTCGTTTTTCACCATGAGCCTCAATGTTCTCCAAATGTCCACTTGCGGATTCTACAAACAGTGTGTTTCAAAACAGATCAATCCAAAGAAATGTTCAACTCTGTTGGATGAATGCACAGATCAGAAAGAAGTTGCACAGAATGCTTCTGTGTAGTTTTTATAGTAAGATAATTCGTTTTACACCATAGGCCTCAATGCTCTCCAAATGTCCACTTACAGATTATACAAAAAGAGTGTTTCAAAACAGCTCAATCAAAAGAAGAGTTCAGCTCTGTTAGATGAATGCACAGAACAGAGAAAAGTTTCTCAGAATGTTTCTGTGTAGTGTTTACTGGAAGATATTTCATTTTTCACTATTGGCCTAAAGGTTCCCCAAATGTCCACTTGCAGATTCTACAAAAATGAGTGTTGCAAAACTGCTCAATCAAAAGAAAGTTTCTACTCTGTGAGGTGAATGCACAGAATAGAACAAAGTTTCACAGAATTCTTCTGTTAATATTTATGGGGATATATTTCGTTTTTCATTGTAGGCCACAATATTCTCCAACTGTCCACTTGCAGATTCCACAAAAAGAGTTTCAAAACTGCTCAATCAAAAGAAAGGTTGAACTCCGTGAGATGAATGCACAGAATCGAAAGAAGTTTCACAGAATGCTTCAGTGTAGTTTTTACTTGAAGATATTTCATTTTTCACTGTAGGTCTCAATTTTCTCCAAATGTCCACTTGCAGATTCTACATAAAGTGTATTTCAAAACTGCTCAATAAAAAGAATGGTTCAAATCTGTGAGATGTACGCACAGAATAGAGAATAGTTTCACAGAATGCGTCAATGTAGTTTTTATGGGAAGATATTCCGTTTTTCACCGTGAGCCTCAATGTTCTCCCAATATCCACTTGCAGATTCTACAAAAACTGTGTTTCAAAACAGCTCAATCACAATTAAAGTTCAACTCTGTTCGACGAATGCACGGAATAGAGAAAAGTTTCACAGAATTCTTCTGTGTAGTTTTTATGGGAAGATGTTTCCTTTTTCATCGTAAGCGTCAAACTTCTCAAATTGTCCACTTGCAGATGCTACAAAAAGTGTGCTTCCAAACAGCTCAATCAAAAGAAAGTTTCAAGTCTCTTAGAGGAAAGCATAAATCATAAAGTAGTTTCACGGAATGCTTCCGTGTAGTTTTTACTTGAAGATATTTCTTTTTTCACAAAAGACCGCAATATTCTCCAAAGGTACACTTGAGGATTCTACAAAAAGTGTGTTTCAAAACTGCTCAATCAAAAGAAATGTTCAACACTGTGAAATGAATGCACAGAATAGGGAAATGTTTCACAGAATGCTTCTGTGTAGTTTTTATAGGAACATATTTCATTTTTCACCCTAGACCTCATAGCTCTCCAAACGACCCTTGCAGATTCTAGAAAAAGAGTGTTTCAAAACTCCTCAATTAAGGGAAGCTTTCTACCCTGTGAGATGAATATTCAGAATAGAAAGAAGTTACACAGAATTCTTCAGTGTAGTTTTTATAGTAAGATAATTCGTTTTTCAACATAGGCCTCAATGTTCTCCAAAGGTCCACTTACAGATTGTACAAAAGGAGTGTGTCACAGCAGATCAATCAAAATAAATGTTCAACTCCGTAGGATGAATGCACAGACCAGAAAAACGTTTCACAGAATGCTTCTGTGTAGTCGTTATTTGCAGATATTCCTGTTTCCACGATAGGCCTCAATGTGCTGCCAATGTCCACTTGTAGTTTCTACAAAAAGGGTGTTTCAAAACTGCTCAATCAAAAGAAATGTTCAACTCTGTGTGACGAATGCACAGAAGAGAAAGAAGTTTCACAGAATGATTCAGTGTAGTTTTTATGTGAAGATATTTCGTTTTTCACCAAAGGCCTCAATGTTCTACAAATGTCCGCTTGCAGATTCTACAAAAAGAGTGTGTCAAAACAGCTCTATCCAAAGAAAGGTTCAACTCCATTCGATGAATGCACAGAACAGAAAAAAAGTTCCATAGAAGGTTTCTGTGTGGTTTTTACATGAAGATATTTCGTTTTTCACTGCAGGCCACAATATTCTCCAAGTGTCCAGTTGCAGATTCTACGAAAAGAGTGTTTCAAAAGTGCTCAATCAAAAGAAAGGTTCAACTCTGTGAGATGAAGGCACAGAATAGAAAGCAGTTTCACAGAATCCTTCTCTGTAGTTTTCACGGGAAGATATTTCGTTTTTAGCCATAGGCCTCAACGTTCTCCAAATGTCCAATTGCAGATGCTACAAAAAGTGTGTTTCAAAACAGCTCCATCAAAAGAAAGGTTCAACTCTGTCAGGTGAATGTGCAGAACAGGGTAATGTTTCACAGAATGCTTCTGTGTAGTCTTTATGGGAAGATATTTCGTTTTTCACTACAGGCCTCAAATTTCTCCAAATATCCAATTGCGGATTCTACAAAAAGTGTTTTTCAAAACAGACCAGTCAAAAGAAAGGTTCAACTCGGTTGGATTAATGCACAGATCAGAAAAAGTTTCACAGAACGCTTCTGTGTAGTTTTTATTTTCAGATATTCCTTTTTCCGCGATAGGCCTCAAGGCGCGGCAAGTGTCCACTTGCAGATTATAAGAAAAAAGAGTGTTTCAAAACTGCTCAATCAAAAGAAAGGTTCTACTCTGTGAGGTGAACGCACAGAATAGAAAGAAGTTTTACAGAATGCTTCTGTGTATTTTTTATGGGAAAACATTTTGTTTTTCACCACAGGCCTCAATGTTCTCCAAATGTCCACTTGCAGATTCTACAAAAAGAGGGTTTAAAAAAACAGCTCAATCAAAAGAAAGGTTAAATTCTGTTAGATGAAAGCACAGATTACAAAGAAGTTTCACAGAATGCGCCTGTGTAGTTTTTACTTGAAGATATTTCGCTTGTCTCTGTAGGCCTCAATGTTCTCCAAATGTCCACTTGCAGATTCTACCTAAAGAGTGTTTGAAAACTGCTCAATCAAAACAAAGTTTCAACTCCGTGAGATGAATGCACAGAATAGAAAGAGGTTTCACAGAATGCTTCAGTGCAGCTTTTTTGGTGAGATATTTCATTTTTCACCATAGGCCACATATTTCTCCAAATGTCCAATTGCATATTCTAGAAAAAGAGTGTTTCAAAACTGCTCAATCAAAAGAAAGTTACTAGTCTGTGAGGTGAATGCACAGAATAGAAAGAAGTTTCACAGAATGCTTCTGTGTAGTTTTTATAGTGAGATAATTCGTTTTTCACCATGAGCCTCAATGTTCTCCAAATGTCCACTTGCGGATTCTACAAACAGTGTGTTTCAAAACAGATCAATCCAAAGAAATGTTCAACTCTGTTGGATGAATGCACAGATCAGAAAGAAGTTGCACAGAATGCTTCTGTGTAGTTTTTATAGTAAGATAATTCGTTTTACACCGTAGGCCTCAATGCTCTCCAAATGTCCACTTACAGATTATACAAAAAGAGTGTTTCAAAACAGCTCAATCAAAAGAAGAGTTCAGCTCTGTTAGATGAATGCACAGAACAGAGAAAAGTTTCTCAGAATGTTTCTGTGTAGTGTTTACTGGAAGATATTTCATTTTTCACTATTGGCCTAAAGGTTCCCCAAATGTCCACTTGCAGATTCTACAAAAATGAGTGTTGCAAAACTGCTCAATCAAAAGAAAGTTTCTACTCTGTGAGGTGAATGCACAGAATAGAACAAAGTTTCACAGAATTCTTCTGTTAATATTTATGGGGATATATTTCGTTTTTCATTGTAGGCCACAATATTCTCCAACTGTCCACTTGCAGATTCCACAAAAAGAGTTTCAAAACTGCTCAATCAAAAGAAAGGTTGAACTCCGTGAGATGAATGCACAGAATCGAAAGAAGTTTCACAGAATGCTTCAGTGTAGTTTTTACTTGAAGATATTTCATTTTTCACTGTAGGTCTCAATTTTCTCCAAATGTCCACTTGCAGATTCTACATAAAGTGTATTTCAAAACTGCTCAATAAAAAGAATGGTTCAAATCTGTGAGATGTACGCACAGAATAGAGAATAGTTTCACAGAATGCGTCAATGTAGTTTTTATGGGAAGATATTCCGTTTTTCACCGTGAGCCTCAATGTTCTCCCAATATCCACTTGCAGATTCTACAAAAACTGTGTTTCAAAACAGCTCAATCACAATTAAAGTTCAACTCTGTTCGACGAATGCACGGAATAGAGAAAAGTTTCACAGAATTCTTCTGTGTAGTTTTTATGGGAAGATGTTTCCTTTTTCATCGTAAGCGTCAAACTTCTCAAATTGTCCACTTGCAGATGCTACAAAAAGAGTGCTTCCAAACAGCTCAATCAAAAGAAAGTTTCAAGTCTCTTAGAGGAAAGCATAAATCATAAAGTAGTTTCACGGAATGCTTCCGTGTAGTTTTTACTTGAAGATATTTCTTTTTTCACAAAAGACCGCAATATTCTCCAAAGGTACACTTGAGGATTCTACAAAAAGTGTGTTTCAAAACTGCTCAATCAAAAGAAATGTTCAACCCTGTGAAATGAATGCACAGAATAGGGAAATGTTTCACAGAATGCTTCTGTGTAGTTTTTATAGGAACATATTTCATTTTTCACCCTAGACCTCATAGCTCTCCAAACGACCCTTGCAGATTCTAGAAAAAGAGTGTTTCAAAACTCCTCAATTAAGGGAAGCTTTCTACCCTGTGAGATGAATATTCAGAATAGAAAGAAGTTACACAGAATTCTTCAGTGTAGTTTTTATAGTAAGATAATTCGTTTTTCAACATAGGCCTCAATGTTCTCCAAAGGTCCACTTACAGATTGTACAAAAGGAGTGTGTCACAGCAGATCAATCAAAATAAATGTTCAACTCCGTAGGATGAATGCACAGACCAGAAAAACGTTTCACAGAATGCTTCTGTGTAGTCGTTATTTGCAGATATTCCTGTTTCCACGATAGGCCTCAATGTGCTGCCAATGTCCACTTGTAGTTTCTACAAAAAGGGTGTTTCAAAACTGCTCAATCAAAAGAAATGTTCAACTCTGTGTGACGAATGCACAGAAGAGAAAGAAGTTTCACAGAATGATTCAGTGTAGTTTTTATGTGAAGATATTTCGTTTTTCACCAAAGGCCTCAATGTTCTACAAATGTCCGCTTGCAGATTCTACAAAAAGAGTGTGTCAAAACAGCTCTATCCAAAGAAAGGTTCAACTCCATTCGATGAATGCACAGAACAGAAAAAAAGTTCCATAGAAGGTTTCTGTGTGGTTTTTACATGAAGATATTTCGTTTTTCACTGCAGGCCACAATATTCTCCAAGTGTCCAGTTGCAGATTCTACGAAAAGAGTGTTTCAAAAGTGCTCAATCAAAAGAAAGGTTCAACTCTGTGAGATGAAGGCACAGAATAGAAAGCAGTTTCACAGAATCCTTCTCTGTAGTTTTCACGGGAAGATATTTCGTTTTTAGCCATAGGCCTCAACGTTCTCCAAATGTCCAATTGCAGATGCTACAAAAAGTGTGTTTCAAAACAGCTCCATCAAAAGAAAGGTTCAACTCTGTCAGGTGAATGTGCAGAACAGGGTAATGTTTCACAGAATGCTTCTGTGTAGTCTTTATGGGAAGATATTTCGTTTTTCACTACAGGCCTCAAATTTCTCCAAATATCCAATTGCGGATTCTACAAAAAGTGTTTTTCAAAACAGACCAGTCAAAAGAAAGGTTCAACTCGGTTGGATTAATGCACAGATCAGAAAAAGTTTCACAGAACGCTTCTGTGTAGTTTTTATTTTCAGATATTCCTTTTTCCGCGATAGGCCTCAAGGCGCGGCAAGTGTCCACTTGCAGATTATAAGAAAAAAGAGTGTTTCAAAACTGCTCAATCAAAAGAAAGGTTCTACTCTGTGAGGTGAACGCACAGAATAGAAAGAAGTTTTACAGAATGCTTCTGTGTATTTTTTATGGGAAAACATTTTGTTTTTCACCACAGGCCTCAATGTTCTCCAAATGTCCACTTGCAGATTCTACAAAAAGAGGGTTTAAAAAAACAGCTCAATCAAAAGAAAGGTTAAATTCTGTTAGATGAAAGCACAGATTACAAAGAAGTTTCACAGAATGCGCCTGTGTAGTTTTTACTTGAAGATATTTCGCTTGTCTCTGTAGGCCTCAATGTTCTCCAAATGTCCACTTGCAGATTCTACCTAAAGAGTGTTTGAAAACTGCTCAATCAAAACAAAGTTTCAACTCCGTGAGATGAATGCACAGAATAGAAAGAGGTTTCACAGAATGCTTCAGTGCAGCTTTTTTGGTGAGATATTTCATTTTTCACCATAGGCCACATATTTCTCCAAATGTCCAATTGCATATTCTAGAAAAAGAGTGTTTCAAAACTGCTCAATCAAAAGGAAGTTACTAGTCTGTGAGGTGAATGCACAGAATAGAAAGAAGTTTCACAGAATGCTTCTGTGTAGTTTTTATAGTGAGATAATTCGTTTTTCGCCATGAGCCTCAATGTTCTCCAAATGTCCACTTGCGGATTCTACAAACAGTGTGTTTCAAAACAGATCAATCCAAAGAAATGTTCAACTCTGTTGGATGAATGCACAGATCAGAAAGAAGTTGCACAGAATGCTTCTGTGTAGTTTTTATAGTAAGATAATTCGTTTTACACCATAGGCCTCAATGCTCTCCAAATGTCCACTTACAGATTATACAAAAAGAGTGTTTCAAAACAGCTCAATCAAAAGAAGAGTTCAGCTCTGTTAGATGAATGCACAGAACAGAGAAAAGTTTCTCAGAATGTTTCTGTGTAGTGTTTACTGGAAGATATTTCATTTTTCACTATTGGCCTAAAGGTTCCCCAAATGTCCACTTGCAGATTCTACAAAAATGAGTGTTGCAAAACTGCTCAATCAAAAGAAAGTTTCTACTCTGTGAGGTGAATGCACAGAATAGAACAAAGTTTCACAGAATTCTTCTGTTAATATTTATGGGGATATATTTCGTTTTTCATTGTAGGCCACAATATTCTCCAACTGTCCACTTGCAGATTCCACAAAAAGAGTTTCAAAACTGCTCAATCAAAAGAAAGGTTGAACTCCGTGAGATGAATGCACAGAATCGAAAGAAGTTTCACAGAATGCTTCAGTGTAGTTTTTACTTGAAGATATTTCATTTTTCACTGTAGGTCTCAATTTTCTCCAAATGTCCACTTGCAGATTCTACATAAAGTGTATTTCAAAACTGCTCAATAAAAAGAATGGTTCAAATCTGTGAGATGTACGCACAGAATAGAGAATAGTTTCACAGAATGCGTCAATGTAGTTTTTATGGGAAGATATTCCGTTTTTCACCGTGAGCCTCAATGTTCTCCCAATATCCACTTGCAGATTCTACAAAAACTGTGTTTCAAAACAGCTCAATCACAATTAAAGTTCAACTCTGTTCGACGAATGCACGGAATAGAGAAAAGTTTCACAGAATTCTTCTGTGTAGTTTTTATGGGAAGATGTTTCCTTTTTCATCGTAAGCGTCAAACTTCTCAAATTGTCCACTTGCAGATGCTACAAAAAGTGTGCTTCCAAACAGCTCAATCAAAAGAAAGTTTCAAGTCTCTTAGAGGAAAGCATAAATCATAAAGTAGTTTCACGGAATGCTTCCGTGTAGTTTTTACTTGAAGATATTTCTTTTTTCACAAAAGACCGCAATATTCTCCAAAGGTACACTTGAGGATTCTACAAAAAGTGTGTTTCAAAACTGCTCAATCAAAAGAAATGTTCAACACTGTGAAATGAATGCACAGAATAGGGAAATGTTTCACAGAATGCTTCTGTGTAGTTTTTATAGGAACATATTTCATTTTTCACCCTAGACCTCATAGCTCTCCAAACGACCCTTGCAGATTCTAGAAAAAGAGTGTTTCAAAACTCCTCAATTAAGGGAAGCTTTCTACCCTGTGAGATGAATATTCAGAATAGAAAGAAGTTACACAGAATTCTTCAGTGTAGTTTTTATAGTAAGATAATTCGTTTTTCAACATAGGCCTCAATGTTCTCCAAAGGTCCACTTACAGATTGTACAAAAGGAGTGTGTCACAGCAGATCAATCAAAATAAATGTTCAACTCCGTAGGATGAATGCACAGACCAGAAAAACGTTTCACAGAATGCTTCTGTGTAGTCGTTATTTGCAGATATTCCTGTTTCCACGATAGGCCTCAATGTGCTGCCAATGTCCACTTGTAGTTTCTACAAAAAGGGTGTTTCAAAACTGCTCAATCAAAAGAAATGTTCAACTCTGTGTGACGAATGCACAGAAGAGAAAGAAGTTTCACAGAATGATTCAGTGTAGTTTTTATGTGAAGATATTTCGTTTTTCACCAAAGGCCTCAATGTTCTACAAATGTCCGCTTGCAGATTCTACAAAAAGAGTGTGTCAAAACAGCTCTATCCAAAGAAAGGTTCAACTCCATTCGATGAATGCACAGAACAGAAAAAAAGTTCCATAGAAGGTTTCTGTGTGGTTTTTACATGAAGATATTTCGTTTTTCACTGCAGGCCACAATATTCTCCAAGTGTCCAGTTGCAGATTCTACGAAAAGAGTGTTTCAAAAGTGCTCAATCAAAAGAAAGGTTCAACTCTGTGAGATGAAGGCACAGAATAGAAAGCAGTTTCACAGAATCCTTCTCTGTAGTTTTCACGGGAAGATATTTCGTTTTTAGCCATAGGCCTCAACGTTCTCCAAATGTCCAATTGCAGATGCTACAAAAAGTGTGTTTCAAAACAGCTCCATCAAAAGAAAGGTTCAACTCTGTCAGGTGAATGTGCAGAACAGGGTAATGTTTCACAGAATGCTTCTGTGTAGTCTTTATGGGAAGATATTTCGTTTTTCACTACAGGCCTCAAATTTCTCCAAATATCCAATTGCGGATTCTACAAAAAGTGTTTTTCAAAACAGACCAGTCAAAAGAAAGGTTCAACTCGGTTGGATTAATGCACAGATCAGAAAAAGTTTCACAGAACGCTTCTGTGTAGTTTTTATTTTCAGATATTCCTTTTTCCGCGATAGGCCTCAAGGCGCGGCAAGTGTCCACTTGCAGATTATAAGAAAAAAGAGTGTTTCAAAACTGCTCAATCAAAAGAAAGGTTCTACTCTGTGAGGTGAACGCACAGAATAGAAAGAAGTTTTACAGAATGCTTCTGTGTATTTTTTATGGGAAAACATTTTGTTTTTCACCACAGGCCTCAATGTTCTCCAAATGTCCACTTGCAGATTCTACAAAAAGAGGGTTTAAAAAAACAGCTCAATCAAAAGAAAGGTTAAATTCTGTTAGATGAAAGCACAGATTACAAAGAAGTTTCACAGAATGCGCCTGTGTAGTTTTTACTTGAAGATATTTCGCTTGTCTCTGTAGGCCTCAATGTTCTCCAAATGTCCACTTGCAGATTCTACCTAAAGAGTGTTTGAAAACTGCTCAATCAAAACAAAGTTTCAACTCCGTGAGATGAATGCACAGAATAGAAAGAGGTTTCACAGAATGCTTCAGTGCAGCTTTTTTGGTGAGATATTTCATTTTTCACCATAGGCCACATATTTCTCCAAATGTCCAATTGCATATTCTAGAAAAAGAGTGTTTCAAAACTGCTCAATCAAAAGAAAGTTACTAGTCTGTGAGGTGAATGCACAGAATAGAAAGAAGTTTCACAGAATGCTTCTGTGTAGTTTTTATAGTGAGATAATTCGTTTTTCACCATGAGCCTCAATGTTCTCCAAATGTCCACTTGCGGATTCTACAAACAGTGTGTTTCAAAACAGATCAATCCAAAGAAATGTTCAACTCTGTTGGATGAATGCACAGATCAGAAAGAAGTTGCACAGAATGCTTCTGTGTAGTTTTTATAGTAAGATAATTCGTTTTACACCGTAGGCCTCAATGCTCTCCAAATGTCCACTTACAGATTATACAAAAAGAGTGTTTCAAAACAGCTCAATCAAAAGAAGAGTTCAGCTCTGTTAGATGAATGCACAGAACAGAGAAAAGTTTCTCAGAATGTTTCTGTGTAGTGTTTACTGGAAGATATTTCATTTTTCACTATTGGCCTAAAGGTTCCCCAAATGTCCACTTGCAGATTCTACAAAAATGAGTGTTGCAAAACTGCTCAATCAAAAGAAAGTTTCTACTCTGTGAGGTGAATGCACAGAATAGAACAAAGTTTCACAGAATTCTTCTGTTAATATTTATGGGGATATATTTCGTTTTTCATTGTAGGCCACAATATTCTCCAACTGTCCACTTGCAGATTCCACAAAAAGAGTTTCAAAACTGCTCAATCAAAAGAAAGGTTGAACTCCGTGAGATGAATGCACAGAATCGAAAGAAGTTTCACAGAATGCTTCAGTGTAGTTTTTACTTGAAGATATTTCATTTTTCACTGTAGGTCTCAATTTTCTCCAAATGTCCACTTGCAGATTCTACATAAAGTGTATTTCAAAACTGCTCAATAAAAAGAATGGTTCAAATCTGTGAGATGTACGCACAGAATAGAGAATAGTTTCACAGAATGCGTCAATGTAGTTTTTATGGGAAGATATTCCGTTTTTCACCGTGAGCCTCAATGTTCTCCCAATATCCACTTGCAGATTCTACAAAAACTGTGTTTCAAAACAGCTCAATCACAATTAAAGTTCAACTCTGTTCGACGAATGCACGGAATAGAGAAAAGTTTCACAGAATTCTTCTGTGTAGTTTTTATGGGAAGATGTTTCCTTTTTCATCGTAAGCGTCAAACTTCTCAAATTGTCCACTTGCAGATGCTACAAAAAGAGTGCTTCCAAACAGCTCAATCAAAAGAAAGTTTCAAGTCTCTTAGAGGAAAGCATAAATCATAAAGTAGTTTCACGGAATGCTTCCGTGTAGTTTTTACTTGAAGATATTTCTTTTTTCACAAAAGACCGCAATATTCTCCAAAGGTACACTTGAGGATTCTACAAAAAGTGTGTTTCAAAACTGCTCAATCAAAAGAAATGTTCAACCCTGTGAAATGAATGCACAGAATAGGGAAATGTTTCACAGAATGCTTCTGTGTAGTTTTTATAGGAACATATTTCATTTTTCACCCTAGACCTCATAGCTCTCCAAACGACCCTTGCAGATTCTAGAAAAAGAGTGTTTCAAAACTCCTCAATTAAGGGAAGCTTTCTACCCTGTGAGATGAATATTCAGAATAGAAAGAAGTTACACAGAATTCTTCAGTGTAGTTTTTATAGTAAGATAATTCGTTTTTCAACATAGGCCTCAATGTTCTCCAAAGGTCCACTTACAGATTGTACAAAAGGAGTGTGTCACAGCAGATCAATCAAAATAAATGTTCAACTCCGTAGGATGAATGCACAGACCAGAAAAACGTTTCACAGAATGCTTCTGTGTAGTCGTTATTTGCAGATATTCCTGTTTCCACGATAGGCCTCAATGTGCTGCCAATGTCCACTTGTAGTTTCTACAAAAAGGGTGTTTCAAAACTGCTCAATCAAAAGAAATGTTCAACTCTGTGTGACGAATGCACAGAAGAGAAAGAAGTTTCACAGAATGATTCAGTGTAGTTTTTATGTGAAGATATTTCGTTTTTCACCAAAGGCCTCAATGTTCTACAAATGTCCGCTTGCAGATTCTACAAAAAGAGTGTGTCAAAACAGCTCTATCCAAAGAAAGGTTCAACTCCATTCGATGAATGCACAGAACAGAAAAAAAGTTCCATAGAAGGTTTCTGTGTGGTTTTTACATGAAGATATTTCGTTTTTCACTGCAGGCCACAATATTCTCCAAGTGTCCAGTTGCAGATTCTACGAAAAGAGTGTTTCAAAAGTGCTCAATCAAAAGAAAGGTTCAACTCTGTGAGATGAAGGCACAGAATAGAAAGCAGTTTCACAGAATCCTTCTCTGTAGTTTTCACGGGAAGATATTTCGTTTTTAGCCATAGGCCTCAACGTTCTCCAAATGTCCAATTGCAGATGCTACAAAAAGTGTGTTTCAAAACAGCTCCATCAAAAGAAAGGTTCAACTCTGTCAGGTGAATGTGCAGAACAGGGTAATGTTTCACAGAATGCTTCTGTGTAGTCTTTAGGGGAAGATATTTCGTTTTTCACTACAGGCCTCAAATTTCTCCAAATATCCAATTGCGGATTCTACAAAAAGTGTTTTTCAAAACAGACCAGTCAAAAGAAAGGTTCAACTCGGTTGGATTAATGCACAGATCAGAAAAAGTTTCACAGAACGCTTCTGTGTAGTTTTTATTTTCAGATATTCCTTTTTCCGCGATAGGCCTCAAGGCGCGGCAAGTGTCCACTTGCAGATTATAAGAAAAAAGAGTGTTTCAAAACTGCTCAATCAAAAGAAAGGTTCTACTCTGTGAGGTGAACGCACAGAATAGAAAGAAGTTTTACAGAATGCTTCTGTGTATTTTTTATGGGAAAACATTTTGTTTTTCACCACAGGCCTCAATGTTCTCCAAATGTCCACTTGCAGATTCTACAAAAAGAGGGTTTAAAAAAACAGCTCAATCAAAAGAAAGGTTAAATTCTGTTAGATGAAAGCACAGATTACAAAGAAGTTTCACAGAATGCGCCTGTGTAGTTTTTACTTGAAGATATTTCGCTTGTCTCTGTAGGCCTCAATGTTCTCCAAATGTCCACTTGCAGATTCTACCTAAAGAGTGTTTGAAAACTGCTCAATCAAAACAAAGTTTCAACTCCGTGAGATGAATGCACAGAATAGAAAGAGGTTTCACAGAATGCTTCAGTGCAGCTTTTTTGGTGAGATATTTCATTTTTCACCATAGGCCACATATTTCTCCAAATGTCCAATTGCATATTCTAGAAAAAGAGTGTTTCAAAACTGCTCAATCAAAAGAAAGTTACTAGTCTGTGAGGTGAATGCACAGAATAGAAAGAAGTTTCACAGAATGCTTCTGTGTAGTTTTTATAGTGAGATAATTCGTTTTTCACCATGAGCCTCAATGTTCTCCAAATGTCCACTTGCGGATTCTACAAACAGTGTGTTTCAAAACAGATCAATCCAAAGAAATGTTCAACTCTGTTGGATGAATGCACAGATCAGAAAGAAGTTGCACAGAATGCTTCTGTGTAGTTTTTATAGTAAGATAATTCGTTTTACACCGTAGGCCTCAATGCTCTCCAAATGTCCACTTACAGATTATACAAAAAGAGTGTTTCAAAACAGCTCAATCAAAAGAAGAGTTCAGCTCTGTTAGATGAATGCACAGAACAGAGAAAAGTTTCTCAGAATGTTTCTGTGTAGTGTTTACTGGAAGATATTTCATTTTTCACTATTGGCCTAAAGGTTCCCCAAATGTCCACTTGCAGATTCTACAAAAATGAGTGTTGCAAAACTGCTCAATCAAAAGAAAGTTTCTACTCTGTGAGGTGAATGCACAGAATAGAACAAAGTTTCACAGAATTCTTCTGTTAATATTTATGGGGATATATTTCGTTTTTCATTGTAGGCCACAATATTCTCCAACTGTCCACTTGCAGATTCCACAAAAAGAGTTTCAAAACTGCTCAATCAAAAGAAAGGTTGAACTCCGTGAGATGAATGCACAGAATCGAAAGAAGTTTCACAGAATGCTTCAGTGTAGTTTTTACTTGAAGATATTTCATTTTTCACTGTAGGTCTCAATTTTCTCCAAATGTCCACTTGCAGATTCTACATAAAGTGTATTTCAAAACTGCTCAATAAAAAGAATGGTTCAAATCTGTGAGATGTACGCACAGAATAGAGAATAGTTTCACAGAATGCGTCAATGTAGTTTTTATGGGAAGATATTCCGTTTTTCACCGTGAGCCTCAATGTTCTCCCAATATCCACTTGCAGATTCTACAAAAACTGTGTTTCAAAACAGCTCAATCACAATTAAAGTTCAACTCTGTTCGACGAATGCACGGAATAGAGAAAAGTTTCACAGAATTCTTCTGTGTAGTTTTTATGGGAAGATGTTTCCTTTTTCATCGTAAGCGTCAAACTTCTCAAATTGTCCACTTGCAGATGCTACAAAAAGAGTGCTTCCAAACAGCTCAATCAAAAGAAAGTTTCAAGTCTCTTAGAGGAAAGCATAAATCATAAAGTAGTTTCACGGAATGCTTCCGTGTAGTTTTTACTTGAAGATATTTCTTTTTTCACAAAAGACCGCAATATTCTCCAAAGGTACACTTGAGGATTCTACAAAAAGTGTGTTTCAAAACTGCTCAATCAAAAGAAATGTTCAACCCTGTGAAATGAATGCACAGAATAGGGAAATGTTTCACAGAATGCTTCTGTGTAGTTTTTATAGGAACATATTTCATTTTTCACCCTAGACCTCATAGCTCTCCAAACGACCCTTGCAGATTCTAGAAAAAGAGTGTTTCAAAACTCCTCAATTAAGGGAAGCTTTCTACCCTGTGAGATGAATATTCAGAATAGAAAGAAGTTACACAGAATTCTTCAGTGTAGTTTTTATAGTAAGATAATTCGTTTTTCAACATAGGCCTCAATGTTCTCCAAAGGTCCACTTACAGATTGTACAAAAGGAGTGTGTCACAGCAGATCAATCAAAATAAATGTTCAACTCCGTAGGATGAATGCACAGACCAGAAAAACGTTTCACAGAATGCTTCTGTGTAGTCGTTATTTGCAGATATTCCTGTTTCCACGATAGGCCTCAATGTGCTGCCAATGTCCACTTGTAGTTTCTACAAAAAGGGTGTTTCAAAACTGCTCAATCAAAAGAAATGTTCAACTCTGTGTGACGAATGCACAGAAGAGAAAGAAGTTTCACAGAATGATTCAGTGTAGTTTTTATGTGAAGATATTTCGTTTTTCACCAAAGGCCTCAATGTTCTACAAATGTCCGCTTGCAGATTCTACAAAAAGAGTGTGTCAAAACAGCTCTATCCAAAGAAAGGTTCAACTCCATTCGATGAATGCACAGAACAGAAAAAAGTTCCATAGAAGGTTTCTGTGTGGTTTTTACATGAAGATATTTCGTTTTTCACTGCAGGCCACAATATTCTCCAAGTGTCCAGTTGCAGATTCTACGAAAAGAGTGTTTCAAAAGTGCTCAATCAAAAGAAAGGTTCAACTCTGTGAGATGAAGGCACAGAATAGAAAGCAGTTTCACAGAATCCTTCTCTGTAGTTTTCACGGGAAGATATTTCGTTTTTAGCCATAGGCCTCAACGTTCTCCAAATGTCCACTTGCAGATTCTACAAAAAGTGTGTTTCAAAACAGCTCCATCAAAAGAAAGGTTCAACTCTGTCAGGTGAATGTGCAGAACAGGGTAATGTTTCACAGAATGCTTCTGTGTAGTCTTTATGGGAAGATATTTCGTTTTTCACTACAGGCCTCAAATTTCTCCAAATATCCAATTGCGGATTCTACAAAAAGTGTTTTTCAAAACAGACCAGTCAAAAGAAAGGTTCAACTCGGTTGGATTAATGCACAGATCAGAAAAAGTTTCACAGAACGCTTCTGTGTAGTTTTTATTTTCAGATATTCCTTTTTGCGCGATAGGCCTCAAGGCGCGGCAAGTGTCCACTTGCAGATTATAAGAAAAAAGAGTGTTTCAAAACTGCTCAATCAAAAGAAAGGTTCTACTCTGTGAGGTGAACGCACAGAATAGAAAGAAGTTTTACAGAATGCTTCTGTGTATTTTTTATGGGAAAACATTTTGTTTTTCACCACAGGCCTCAATGTTCTCCAAATGTCCACTTGCAGATTCTACAAAAAGAGGGTTTAAAAAAACAGCTCAATCAAAAGAAAGGTTAAATTCTGTTAGATGAAAGCACAGATTACAAAGAAGTTTCACAGAATGCGCCTGTGTAGTTTTTACTTGAAGATATTTCGCTTGTCTCTGTAGGCCTCAATGTTCTCCAAATGTCCACTTGCAGATTCTACCTAAAGAGTGTTTGAAAACTGCTCAATCAAAACAAAGTTTCAACTCCGTGAGATGAATGCACAGAATAGAAAGAGGTTTCACAGAATGCTTCAGTGCAGCTTTTTTGGTGAGATATTTCATTTTTCACCATAGGCCACATATTTCTCCAAATGTCCAATTGCATATTCTAGAAAAAGAGTGTTTCAAAACTGCTCAATCAAAAGAAAGTTACTAGTCTGTGAGGTGAATGCACAGAATAGAAAGAAGTTTCACAGAATGCTTCTGTGTAGTTTTTATAGTGAGATAATTCGTTTTTCACCATGAGCCTCAATGTTCTCCAAATGTCCACTTGCGGATTCTACAAACAGTGTGTTTCAAAACAGATCAATCCAAAGAAATGTTCAACTCTGTTGGATGAATGCACAGATCAGAAAGAAGTTGCACAGAATGCTTCTGTGTAGTTTTTATAGTAAGATAATTCGTTTTACACCATAGGCCTCAATGCTCTCCAAATGTCCACTTACAGATTATACAAAAAGAGTGTTTCAAAACAGCTCAATCAAAAGAAGAGTTCAGCTCTGTTAGATGAATGCACAGAACAGAGAAAAGTTTCTCAGAATGTTTCTGTGTAGTGTTTACTGGAAGATATTTCATTTTTCACTATTGGCCTAAAGGTTCCCCAAATGTCCACTTGCAGATTCTACAAAAATGAGTGTTGCAAAACTGCTCAATCAAAAGAAAGTTTCTACTCTGTGAGGTGAATGCACAGAATAGAACAAAGTTTCACAGAATTCTTCTGTTAATATTTATGGGGATATATTTCGTTTTTCATTGTAGGCCACAATATTCTCCAACTGTCCACTTGCAGATTCCACAAAAAGAGTTTCAAAACTGCTCAATCAAAAGAAAGGTTGAACTCCGTGAGATGAATGCACAGAATCGAAAGAAGTTTCACAGAATGCTTCAGTGTAGTTTTTACTTGAAGATATTTCATTTTTCACTGTAGGTCTCAATTTTCTCCAAATGTCCACTTGCAGATTCTACATAAAGTGTATTTCAAAACTGCTCAATAAAAAGAATGGTTCAAATCTGTGAGATGTACGCACAGAATAGAGAATAGTTTCACAGAATGCGGCAATGTAGTTTTTATGGGAAGATATTCCGTTTTTCACCGTGAGCCTCAATGTTCTCCCAATATCCACTTGCAGATTCTACAAAAACTGTGTTTCAAAACAGCTCAATCACAATTAAAGTTCAACTCTGTTCGACGAATGCACGGAATAGAGAAAAGTTTCACAGAATTCTTCTGTGTAGTTTTTATGGGAAGATGTTTCCTTTTTCATCGTAAGCGTCAAACTTCTCAAATTGTCCACTTGCAGATGCTACAAAAAGAGTGCTTCCAAACAGCTCAATCAAAAGAAAGTTTCAAGTCTCTTAGAGGAAAGCATAAATCATAAAGTAGTTTCACGGAATGCTTCCGTGTAGTTTTTACTTGAAGATATATCTTTTTTCACAAAAGACCGCAATATTCTCCAAAGGTACACTTGAGGATTCTACAAAAAGTGTGTTTCAAAACTGCTCAATCAAAAGAAATGTTCAACCCTGTGAAATGAATGCACAGAATAGGGAAATGTTTCACAGAATGCTTCTGTGTAGTTTTTATAGGAACATATTTCATTTTTCACCCTAGACCTCATAGCTCTCCAAACGACCCTTGCAGATTCTAGAAAAAGAGTGTTTCAAAACTCCTCAATTAAGGGAAGCTTTCTACCCTGTGAGATGAATATTCAGAATAGAAAGAAGTTACACAGAATTCTTCAGTGTAGTTTTTATAGTAAGATAATTCGTTTTTCAACATAGGCCTCAATGTTCTCCAAAGGTCCACTTACAGATTGTACAAAAGGAGTGTGTCACAGCAGATCAATCAAAATAAATGTTCAACTCCGTAGGATGAATGCACAGACCAGAAAAACGTTTCACAGAATGCTTCTGTGTAGTCGTTATTTGCAGATATTCCTGTTTCCACGATAGGCCTCAATGTGCTGCCAATGTCCACTTGTAGTTTCTACAAAAAGGGTGTTTCAAAACTGCTCAATCAAAAGAAATGTTCAACTCTGTGTGACGAATGCACAGAAGAGAAAGAAGTTTCACAGAATGATTCAGTGTAGTTTTTATGTGAAGATATTTCGTTTTTCACCAAAGGCCTCAATGTTCTACAAATGTCCGCTTGCAGATTCTACAAAAAGAGTGTGTCAAAACAGCTCTATCCAAAGAAAGGTTCAACTCCATTCGATGAATGCACAGAACAGAAAAAAGTTCCATAGAAGGTTTCTGTGTGGTTTTTACATGAAGATATTTCGTTTTTCACTGCAGGCCACAATATTCTCCAAGTGTCCAGTTGCAGATTCTACGAAAAGAGTGTTTCAAAAGTGCTCAATCAAAAGAAAGGTTCAACTCTGTGAGATGAAGGCACAGAATAGAAAGCAGTTTCACAGAATCCTTCTCTGTAGTTTTCACGGGAAGATATTTCGTTTTTAGCCATAGGCCTCAACGTTCTCCAAATGTCCACTTGCAGATTCTACAAAAAGTGTGTTTCAAAACAGCTCCATCAAAAGAAAGGTTCAACTCTGTCAGGTGAATGTGCAGAACAGGGTAATGTTTCACAGAATGCTTCTGTGTAGTCTTTATGGGAAGATATTTCGTTTTTCACTACAGGCCTCAAATTTCTCCAAATATCCAATTGCGGATTCTACAAAAAGTGTTTTTCAAAACAGACCAGTCAAAAGAAAGGTTCAACTCGGTTGGATTAATGCACAGATCAGAAAAAGTTTCACAGAACGCTTCTGTGTAGTTTTTATTTTCAGATATTCCTTTTTGCGCGATAGGCCTCAAGGCGCGGCAAGTGTCCACTTGCAGATTATAAGAAAAAAGAGTGTTTCAAAACTGCTCAATCAAAAGAAAGGTTCTACTCTGTGAGGTGAACGCACAGAATAGAAAGAAGTTTTACAGAATGCTTCTGTGTATTTTTTATGGGAAAACATTTTGTTTTTCACCACAGGCCTCAATGTTCTCCAAATGTCCACTTGCAGATTCTACAAAAAGAGGGTTTAAAAAAACAGCTCAATCAAAAGAAAGGTTAAATTCTGTTAGATGAAAGCACAGATTACAAAGAAGTTTCACAGAATGCGCCTGTGTAGTTTTTACTTGAAGATATTTCGCTTGTCTCTGTAGGCCTCAATGTTCTCCAAATGTCCACTTGCAGATTCTACCTAAAGAGTGTTTGAAAACTGCTCAATCAAAACAAAGTTTCAACTCCGTGAGATGAATGCACAGAATAGAAAGAGGTTTCACAGAATGCTTCAGTGCAGCTTTTTTGGTGAGATATTTCATTTTTCACCATAGGCCACATATTTCTCCAAATGTCCAATTGCATATTCTAGAAAAAGAGTGTTTCAAAACTGCTCAATCAAAAGAAAGTTACTAGTCTGTGAGGTGAATGCACAGAATAGAAAGAAGTTTCACAGAATGCTTCTGTGTAGTTTTTATAGTGAGATAATTCGTTTTTCACCATGAGCCTCAATGTTCTCCAAATGTCCACTTGCGGATTCTACAAACAGTGTGTTTCAAAACAGATCAATCCAAAGAAATGTTCAACTCTGTTGGATGAATGCACAGATCAGAAAGAAGTTGCACAGAATGCTTCTGTGTAGTTTTTATAGTAAGATAATTCGTTTTACACCATAGGCCTCAATGCTCTCCAAATGTCCACTTACAGATTATACAAAAAGAGTGTTTCAAAACAGCTCAATCAAAAGAAGAGTTCAGCTCTGTTAGATGAATGCACAGAACAGAGAAAAGTTTCTCAGAATGTTTCTGTGTAGTGTTTACTGGAAGATATTTCATTTTTCACTATTGGCCTAAAGGTTCCCCAAATGTCCACTTGCAGATTCTACAAAAATGAGTGTTGCAAAACTGCTCAATCAAAAGAAAGTTTCTACTCTGTGAGGTGAATGCACAGAATAGAACAAAGTTTCACAGAATTCTTCTGTTAATATTTATGGGGATATATTTCGTTTTTCATTGTAGGCCACAATATTCTCCAACTGTCCACTTGCAGATTCCACAAAAAGAGTTTCAAAACTGCTCAATCAAAAGAAAGGTTGAACTCCGTGAGATGAATGCACAGAATCGAAAGAAGTTTCACAGAATGCTTCAGTGTAGTTTTTACTTGAAGATATTTCATTTTTCACTGTAGGTCTCAATTTTCTCCAAATGTCCACTTGCAGATTCTACATAAAGTGTATTTCAAAACTGCTCAATAAAAAGAATGGTTCAAATCTGTGAGATGTACGCACAGAATAGAGAATAGTTTCACAGAATGCGGCAATGTAGTTTTTATGGGAAGATATTCCGTTTTTCACCGTGAGCCTCAATGTTCTCCCAATATCCACTTGCAGATTCTACAAAAACTGTGTTTCAAAACAGCTCAATCACAATTAAAGTTCAACTCTGTTCGACGAATGCACGGAATAGAGAAAAGTTTCACAGAATTCTTCTGTGTAGTTTTTATGGGAAGATGTTTCCTTTTTCATCGTAAGCGTCAAACTTCTCAAATTGTCCACTTGCAGATGCTACAAAAAGAGTGCTTCCAAACAGCTCAATCAAAAGAAAGTTTCAAGTCTCTTAGAGGAAAGCATAAATCATAAAGTAGTTTCACGGAATGCTTCCGTGTAGTTTTTACTTGAAGATATATCTTTTTTCACAAAAGACCGCAATATTCTCCAAAGGTACACTTGAGGATTCTACAAAAAGTGTGTTTCAAAACTGCTCAATCAAAAGAAATGTTCAACCCTGTGAAATGAATGCACAGAATAGGGAAATGTTTCACAGAATGCTTCTGTGTAGTTTTTATAGGAACATATTTCATTTTTCACCCTAGACCTCATAGCTCTCCAAACGACCCTTGCAGATTCTAGAAAAAGAGTGTTTCAAAACTCCTCAATTAAGGGAAGCTTTCTACCCTGTGAGATGAATATTCAGAATAGAAAGAAGTTACACAGAATTCTTCAGTGTAGTTTTTATAGTAAGATAATTCGTTTTTCAACATAGGCCTCAATGTTCTCCAAAGGTCCACTTACAGATTGTACAAAAGGAGTGTGTCACAGCAGATCAATCAAAATAAATGTTCAACTCCGTAGGATGAATGCACAGACCAGAAAAACGTTTCACAGAATGCTTCTGTGTAGTCGTTATTTGCAGATATTCCTGTTTCCACGATAGGCCTCAATGTGCTGCCAATGTCCACTTGTAGTTTCTACAAAAAGGGTGTTTCAAAACTGCTCAATCAAAAGAAATGTTCAACTCTGTGTGACGAATGCACAGAAGAGAAAGAAGTTTCACAGAATGATTCAGTGTAGTTTTTATGTGAAGATATTTCGTTTTTCACCAAAGGCCTCAATGTTCTACAAATGTCCGCTTGCAGATTCTACAAAAAGAGTGTGTCAAAACAGCTCTATCCAAAGAAAGGTTCAACTCCATTCGATGAATGCACAGAACAGAAAAAAGTTCCATAGAAGGTTTCTGTGTGGTTTTTACATGAAGATATTTCGTTTTTCACTGCAGGCCACAATATTCTCCAAGTGTCCAGTTGCAGATTCTACGAAAAGAGTGTTTCAAAAGTGCTCAATCAAAAGAAAGGTTCAACTCTGTGAGATGAAGGCACAGAATAGAAAGCAGTT
This sequence comes from Symphalangus syndactylus, assembly GCF_028878055.3. NCBI lineage: Eukaryota > Metazoa > Chordata > Mammalia > Primates > Hylobatidae > Symphalangus > Symphalangus syndactylus. Next base: position 52,527,236 of record NC_072440.2, read on the forward strand.
TCACAGAATCCTTCTCTGTAGTTTTCACGGGAAGATATTTCGTTTTTAGCCATAGGCCTCAACGTTCTCCAAATGTCCACTTGCAGATTCTACAAAAAGTGTGTTTCAAAACAGCTCCATCAAAAGAAAGGTTCAACTCTGTCAGGTGAATGTGCAGAACAGGGTAATGTTTCACAGAATGCTTCTGTGTAGTCTTTATGGGAAGATATTTCGTTTTTCACTACAGGCCTCAAATTTCTCCAAATATCCAATTGCGGATTCTACAAAAAGTGTTTTTCAAAACAGACCAGTCAAAAGAAAGGTTCAACTCGGTTGGATTAATGCACAGATCAGAAAAAGTTTCACAGAACGCTTCTGTGTAGTTTTTATTTTCAGATATTCCTTTTTGCGCGATAGGCCTCAAGGCGCGGCAAGTGTCCACTTGCAGATTATAAGAAAAAAGAGTGTTTCAAAACTGCTCAATCAAAAGAAAGGTTCTACTCTGTGAGGTGAACGCACAGAATAGAAAGAAGTTTTACAGAATGCTTCTGTGTATTTTTTATGGGAAAACATTTTGTTTTTCACCACAGGCCTCAATGTTCTCCAAATGTCCACTTGCAGATTCTACAAAAAGAGGGTTTAAAAAAACAGCTCAATCAAAAGAAAGGTTAAATTCTGTTAGATGAAAGCACAGATTACAAAGAAGTTTCACAGAATGCGCCTGTGTAGTTTTTACTTGAAGATATTTCGCTTGTCTCTGTAGGCCTCAATGTTCTCCAAATGTCCACTTGCAGATTCTACCTAAAGAGTGTTTGAAAACTGCTCAATCAAAACAAAGTTTCAACTCCGTGAGATGAATGCACAGAATAGAAAGAGGTTTCACAGAATGCTTCAGTGCAGCTTTTTTGGTGAGATATTTCATTTTTCACCATAGGCCACATATTTCTCCAAATGTCCAATTGCATATTCTAGAAAAAGAGTGTTTCAAAACTGCTCAATCAAAAGAAAGTTACTAGTCTGTGAGGTGAATGCACAGAATAGAAAGAAGTTTCACAGAATGCTTCTGTGTAGTTTTTATAGTGAGATAATTCGTTTTTCACCATGAGCCTCAATGTTCTCCAAATGTCCACTTGCGGATTCTACAAACAGTGTGTTTCAAAACAGATCAATCCAAAGAAATGTTCAACTCTGTTGGATGAATGCACAGATCAGAAAGAAGTTGCACAGAATGCTTCTGTGTAGTTTTTATAGTAAGATAATTCGTTTTACACCATAGGCCTCAATGCTCTCCAAATGTCCACTTACAGATTATACAAAAAGAGTGTTTCAAAACAGCTCAATCAAAAGAAGAGTTCAGCTCTGTTAGATGAATGCACAGAACAGAGAAAAGTTTCTCAGAATGTTTCTGTGTAGTGTTTACTGGAAGATATTTCATTTTTCACTATTGGCCTAAAGGTTCCCCAAATGTCCACTTGCAGATTCTACAAAAATGAGTGTTGCAAAACTGCTCAATCAAAAGAAAGTTTCTACTCTGTGAGGTGAATGCACAGAATAGAACAAAGTTTCACAGAATTCTTCTGTTAATATTTATGGGGATATATTTCGTTTTTCATTGTAGGCCACAATATTCTCCAACTGTCCACTTGCAGATTCCACAAAAAGAGTTTCAAAACTGCTCAATCAAAAGAAAGGTTGAACTCCGTGAGATGAATGCACAGAATCGAAAGAAGTTTCACAGAATGCTTCAGTGTAGTTTTTACTTGAAGATATTTCATTTTTCACTGTAGGTCTCAATTTTCTCCAAATGTCCACTTGCAGATTCTACATAAAGTGTATTTCAAAACTGCTCAATAAAAAGAATGGTTCAAATCTGTGAGATGTACGCACAGAATAGAGAATAGTTTCACAGAATGCGTCAATGTAGTTTTTATGGGAAGATATTCCGTTTTTCACCGTGAGCCTCAATGTTCTCCCAATATCCACTTGCAGATTCTACAAAAACTGTGTTTCAAAACAGCTCAATCACAATTAAAGTTCAACTCTGTTCGACGAATGCACGGAATAGAGAAAAGTTTCACAGAATTCTTCTGTGTAGTTTTTATGGGAAGATGTTTCCTTTTTCATCGTAAGCGTCAAACTTCTCAAATTGTCCACTTGCAGATGCTACAAAAAGAGTGCTTCCAAACAGCTCAATCAAAAGAAAGTTTCAAGTCTCTTAGAGGAAAGCATAAATCATAAAGTAGTTTCACGGAATGCTTCCGTGTAGTTTTTACTTGAAGATATATCTTTTTTCACAAAAGACCGCAATATTCTCCAAAGGTACACTTGAGGATTCTACAAAAAGTGTGTTTCAAAACTGCTCAATCAAAAGAAATGTTCAACCCTGTGAAATGAATGCACAGAATAGGGAAATGTTTCACAGAATGCTTCTGTGTAGTTTTTATAGGAACATATTTCATTTTTCACCCTAGACCTCATAGCTCTCCAAACGACCCTTGCAGATTCTAGAAAAAGAGTGTTTCAAAACTCCTCAATTAAGGGAAGCTTTCTACCCTGTGAGATGAATATTCAGAATAGAAAGAAGTTACACAGAATTCTTCAGTGTAGTTTTTATAGTAAGATAATTCGTTTTTCAACATAGGCCTCAATGTTCTCCAAAGGTCCACTTACAGATTGTACAAAAGGAGTGTGTCACAGCAGATCAATCAAAATAAATGTTCAACTCCGTAGGATGAATGCACAGACCAGAAAAACGTTTCACAGAATGCTTCTGTGTAGTCGTTATTTGCAGATATTCCTGTTTCCACGATAGGCCTCAATGTGCTGCCAATGTCCACTTGTAGTTTCTACAAAAAGGGTGTTTCAAAACTGCTCAATCAAAAGAAATGTTCAACTCTGTGTGACGAATGCACAGAAGAGAAAGAAGTTTCACAGAATGATTCAGTGTAGTTTTTATGTGAAGATATTTCGTTTTTCACCAAAGGCCTCAATGTTCTACAAATGTCCGCTTGCAGATTCTACAAAAAGAGTGTGTCAAAACAGCTCTATCCAAAGAAAGGTTCAACTCCATTCGATGAATGCACAGAACAGAAAAAAGTTCCATAGAAGGTTTCTGTGTGGTTTTTACATGAAGATATTTCGTTTTTCACTGCAGGCCACAATATTCTCCAAGTGTCCAGTTGCAGATTCTACGAAAAGAGTGTTTCAAAAGTGCTCAATCAAAAGAAAGGTTCAACTCTGTGAGATGAAGGCACAGAATAGAAAGCAGTTTCACAGAATCCTTCTCTGTAGTTTTCACGGGAAGATATTTCGTTTTTAGCCATAGGCCTCAACGTTCTCCAAATGTCCACTTGCAGATTCTACAAAAAGTGTGTTTCAAAACAGCTCCATCAAAAGAAAGGTTCAACTCTGTCAGGTGAATGTGCAGAACAGGGTAATGTTTCACAGAATGCTTCTGTGTAGTCTTTATGGGAAGATATTTCGTTTTTCACTACAGGCCTCAAATTTCTCCAAATATCCAATTGCGGATTCTACAAAAAGTGTTTTTCAAAACAGACCAGTCAAAAGAAAGGTTCAACTCGGTTGGATTAATGCACAGATCAGAAAAAGTTTCACAGAACGCTTCTGTGTAGTTTTTATTTTCAGATATTCCTTTTTGCGCGATAGGCCTCAAGGCGCGGCAAGTGTCCACTTGCAGATTATAAGAAAAAAGAGTGTTTCAAAACTGCTCAATCAAAAGAAAGGTTCTACTCTGTGAGGTGAACGCACAGAATAGAAAGAAGTTTTACAGAATGCTTCTGTGTATTTTTTATGGGAAAACATTTTGTTTTTCACCACAGGCCTCAATGTTCTCCAAATGTCCACTTGCAGATTCTACAAAAAGAGGGTTTAAAAAAACAGCTCAATCAAAAGAAAGGTTAAATTCTGTTAGATGAAAGCACAGATTACAAAGAAGTTTCACAGAATGCGCCTGTGTAGTTTTTACTTGAAGATATTTCGCTTGTCTCTGTAGGCCTCAATGTTCTCCAAATGTCCACTTGCAGATTCTACCTAAAGAGTGTTTGAAAACTGCTCAATCAAAACAAAGTTTCAACTCCGTGAGATGAATGCACAGAATAGAAAGAGGTTTCACAGAATGCTTCAGTGCAGCTTTTTTGGTGAGATATTTCATTTTTCACCATAGGCCACATATTTCTCCAAATGTCCAATTGCATATTCTAGAAAAAGAGTGTTTCAAAACTGCTCAATCAAAAGAAAGTTACTAGTCTGTGAGGTGAATGCACAGAATAGAAAGAAGTTTCACAGAATGCTTCTGTGTAGTTTTTATAGTGAGATAATTCGTTTTTCACCATGAGCCTCAATGTTCTCCAAATGTCCACTTGCGGATTCTACAAACAGTGTGTTTCAAAACAGATCAATCCAAAGAAATGTTCAACTCTGTTGGATGAATGCACAGATCAGAAAGAAGTTGCACAGAATGCTTCTGTGTAGTTTTTATAGTAAGATAATTCGTTTTACAACATAGGCCTCAATGCTCTCCAAATGTCCACTTACAGATTATACAAAAAGAGTGTTTCAAAACAGCTCAATCAAAAGAAGAGTTCAGCTCTGTTAGATGAATGCACAGAACAGAGAAAAGTTTCTCAGAATGTTTCTGTGTAGTGTTTACTGGAAGATATTTCATTTTACACTATTGGCCTCAATGTTCCCCAAATGTCCACTTGCAGATTCTACAAAAATGAGTGTTGCAAAACTGCTCAATCAAAAGAAAGTTTCTACTCTGTGAGGTGAATGCACAGAATAGAACAAAGTTTCACAGAATTTTTCTGTTAATATTTATGGGGATATATTTCGTTTTTCATTGTAGGCCACAATATTCTCCAACTGTCCACTTGCAGATTCCACAAAAAGAGTTTCAAAACTGCTCAATCAAAAGAAAGGTTGAACTCCGTGAGATGAATGCACAGAATCGAAAGAAGTTTCACAGAATGCTTCAGTGTAGTTTTTACTTGAAGATATTTCATTTTTCACTGTAGGTCTCAATTTTCTCCAAATGTCCACTTGCAGATTCTACATAAAGTGTATTTCAAAACTGCTCAATAAAAAGAATGGTTCAAATCTGTGAGATGTACGCACAGAATAGAGAATAGTTTCACAGAATGCGTCAATGTAGTTTTTATGGGAAGATATTCCGTTTTTCACCGTGAGCCTCAATGTTCTCCCAATATCCACTTGCAGATTCTACAAAAACTGTGTTTCAAAACAGCTCAATCACAATTAAAGTTCAACTCTGTTCGACGAATGCACGGAATAGAGAAAAGTTTCACAGAATTCTTCTGTGTAGTTTTTATGGGAAGATGTTTCCTTTTTCATCGTAAGCGTCAAACTTCTCAAATTGTCCACTTGCAGATGCTACAAAAAGAGTGCTTCCAAACAGCTCAATCAAAAGAAAGTTTCAAGTCTCTTAGAGGAAAGCATAAATCATAAAGTAGTTTCACGGAATGCTTCCGTGTAGTATTTACTTGAAGATATTTCTTTTTTCACAAAAGACCGCAATATTCTCCAAAGGTACACATGAGGATTCTACAAAAAGTGTGTTTCAAAACTGCTCAATCAAAAGAAATGTTCAACCCTGTGAAATGAATGCACAGAATAGGGAAATGTTTCACAGAATGCTTCTGTGTAGTTTTTATAGGAACATATTTCATTTTTCACCCTAGACCTCATAGCTCTCCAAACGACCCTTGCAGATTCTAGAAAAAGAGTGTTTCAAAACTCCTCAATTAAGGGAAGCTTTCTACCCTGTGAGATGAATATTCAGAATAGAAAGAAGTTACACAGAATTCTTCAGTGTAGTTTTTATAGTAAGATAATTCGTTTTTCAACATAGGCCTCAATGTTCTCCAAAGGTCCACTTACAGATTGTACAAAAGGAGTGTGTCACAGCAGATCAATCAAAATAAATGTTCAACTCCGTAGGATGAATGCACAGACCAGAAAAACGTTTCACAGAATGCTTCTGTGTAGTCGTTATTTGCAGATATTCCTGTTTCCACGATAGGCCTCAATGTGCTGCCAATGTCCACTTGTAGTTTCTACAAAAAGGGTGTTTCAAAACTGCTCAATCAAAAGAAATGTTCAACTCTGTGTGACGAATGCACAGAAGAGAAAGAAGTTTCACAGAATGATTCAGTGTAGTTTTTATGTGAAGATATTTCGTTTTTCACCAAAGGCCTCAATGTTCTACAAATGTCCGCTTGCAGATTCTACAAAAAGAGTGTGTCAAAACAGCTCTATCCAAAGAAAGGTTCAACTCCATTCGATGAATGCACAGAACAGAAAAAAGTTCCATAGAAGGTTTCTGTGTGGTTTTTACATGAAGATATTTCGTTTTTCACTGCAGGCCACAATATTCTCCAAGTGTCCAGTTGCAGATTCTACGAAAAGAGTGTTTCAAAAGTGCTCAATCAAAAGAAAGGTTCAACTCTGTGAGATGAAGGCACAGAATAGAAAGCAGTTTCACAGAATCCTTCTCTGTAGTTTTCACGGGAAGATATTTCGTTTTTAGCCATAGGCCTCAACGTTCTCCAAATGTCCACTTGCAGATTCTACAAAAAGTGTGTTTCAAAACAGCTCCATCAAAAGAAAGGTTCAACTCTGTCAGGTGAATGTGCAGAACAGGGTAATGTTTCACAGAATGCTTCTGTGTAGTCTTTATGGGAAGATATTTCGTTTTTCACTACAGGCCTCAAATTTCTCCAAATATCCAATTGCGGATTCTACAAAAAGTGTTTTTCAAAACAGACCAGTCAAAAGAAAGGTTCAACTCGGTTGGATTAATGCACAGATCAGAAAAAGTTTCACAGAACGCTTCTGTGTAGTTTTTATTTTCAGATATTCCTTTTTGCGCGATAGGCCTCAAGGCGCGGCAAGTGTCCACTTGCAGATTATAAGAAAAAAGAGTGTTTCAAAACTGCTCAATCAAAAGAAAGGTTCTACTCTGTGAGGTGAACGCACAGAATAGAAAGAAGTTTTACAGAATGCTTCTGTGTATTTTTTATGGGAAAACATTTTGTTTTTCACCACAGGCCTCAATGTTCTCCAAATGTCCACTTGCAGATTCTACAAAAAGAGGGTTTAAAAAAACAGCTCAATCAAAAGAAAGGTTAAATTCTGTTAGATGAAAGCACAGATTACAAAGAAGTTTCACAGAATGCGCCTGTGTAGTTTTTACTTGAAGATATTTCGCTTGTCTCTGTAGGCCTCAATGTTCTCCAAATGTCCACTTGCAGATTCTACCTAAAGAGTGTTTGAAAACTGCTCAATCAAAACAGAGTTTCAACTCCGTGAGATGAATGCACAGAATAGAAAGAGGTTTCACAGAATGCTTCAGTGCAGCTTTTTTGGTGAGATATTTCATTTTTCACCATAGGCCACATATTTCTCCAAATGTCCAATTGCATATTCTAGAAAAAGAGTGTTTCAAAACTGCTCAATCAAAAGAAAGTTACTAGTCTGTGAGGTGAATGCACAGAATAGAAAGAAGTTTCACAGAATGCTTCTGTGTAGTTTTTATAGTGAGATAATTCGTTTTTCACCATGAGCCTCAATGTTCTCCAAATGTCCACTTGCAGATTCTACAAACAGTGTGTTTCAAAACAGATCAATCCAAAGAAATGTTCAACTCTGTTGGATGAATGCACAGATCAGAAAGAAGTTGCACAGAATGCTTCTGTGTAGTTTTTATAGTAAGATAATTCGTTTTACACCATAGGCCTCAATGCTCTCCAAATGTCCACTTACAGATTATACAAAAAGAGTGTTTCAAAACAGCTCAATCAAAAGAAGAGTTCAGCTCTGTTAGATGAATGCACAGAACAGAGAAAAGTTTCTCAGAATGTTTCTGTGTAGTGTTTACTGGAAGATATTTCATTTTTCACTATTGGCCTCAATGTTCCCCAAATGTCCACTTGCAGATTCTACAAAAATGAGTGTTGCAAAACTGCTCAATCAAAAGAAAGTTTCTACTCTGTGAGGTGAATGCACAGAATAGAACAAAGTTTCACAGAATTCTTCTGTTAATATTTATGGGGATATATTTCGTTTTTCATTGTAGGCCACAATATTCTCCAACTGTCCACTTGCAGATTCCACAAAAAGAGTTTCAAAACTGCTCAATCAAAAGAAAGGTTGAACTCCGTGAGATGAATGCACAGAATCGAAAGAAGTTTCACAGAATGCTTCAGTGTAGTTTTTACTTGAAGATATTTCATTTTTCACTGTAGGTCTCAATTTTCTCCAAATGTCCACTTGCAGATTCTACATAAAGTGTATTTCAAAACTGCTCAATAAAAAGAATGGTTCAAATCTGTGAGATGTACGCACAGAATAGAAAATAGTTTCACAGAATGCGTCAATGTAGTTTTTATGGGAAGATATTCCGTTTTTCACCGTGAGCCTCAATGTTCTCCCAATATCCACTTGCAGATTCTACAAAAACTGTGTTTCAAAACAGCTCAATCACAATTAAAGTTCAACTCTGTTCGACGAATGCACGGAATAGAGAAAAGTTTCACAGAATTCTTCTGTGTAGTTTTTATGGGAAGATGTTTCCTTTTTCATCGTAAGCGTCAAACTTCTCAAATTGTCCACTTGCAGATGCTACAAAAAGAGTGCTTCCAAACAGCTCAATCAAAAGAAAGTTTCAAGTCTCTTAGAGGAAAGCATAAATCATAAAGTAGTTTCACGGAATGCTTCCGTGTAGTTTTTACTTGAAGATATTTCTTTTTTCACAAAAGACCGCAATATTCTCCAAAGGTACACTTGGAGATTCTACAAAAAGTGTGTTTCAAAACTGCTCAATCAAAAGAAATGTTCAACCCTGTGAAATGAATGCACAGAATAGGGAAATGTTTCACAGAATGCTTCTGTGTAGTTTTTATAGGAACATATTTCATTTTTCACCCTAGACCTCATAGCTCTCCAAACGACCCTTGCAGATTCTAGAAAAAGAGTGTTTCAAAACTCCTCAATTAAGGGAAGCTTTCTACCCTGTGAGATGAATATTCAGAATAGAAAGAAGTTACACAGAATTCTTCAGTGTAGTTTTTATAGTAAGATAATTCGTTTTTCAACATAGGCCTCAATGTTCTCCAAAGGTCCACTTACAGATTGTACAAAAGGAGTGTGTCACAGCAGATCAATCAAAATAAATGTTCAACTCCGTAGGATGAATGCACAGACCAGAAAAACGTTTCACAGAATGCTTCTGTGTAGTCGTTATTTGCAGATATTCCTGTTTCCACGATAGGCCTCAATGTGCTGCCAATGTCCACTTGTAGTTTCTACAAAAAGGGTGTTTCAAAACTGCTCAATCAAAAGAAATGTTCAACTCTGTGTGACGAATGCACAGAAGAGAAAGAAGTTTCACAGAATGATTCAGTGTAGTTTTTATGTGAAGATATTTCGTTTTTCACCAAAGGCCTCAATGTTCTACAAATGTCCGCTTGCAGATTCTACAAAAAGAGTGTGTCAAAACAGCTCTATCCAAAGAAAGGTTCAACTCCATTCGATGAATGCACAGAACAGAAAAAAGTTCCATAGAAGGTTTCTGTGTGGTTTTTACATGAAGATATTTCGTTTTTCACTGCAGGCCACAATATTCTCCAAGTGTCCAGTTGCAGATTCTACGAAAAGAGTGTTTCAAAAGTGCTCAATCAAAAGAAAGGTTCAACTCTGTGAGATGAAGGCACAGAATAGAAAGCAGTTTCACAGAATCCTTCTCTGTAGTTTTCACGGGAAGATATTTCGTTTTTAGCCATAGGCCTCAACGTTCTCCAAATGTCCACTTGCAGATTCTACAAAAAGTGTGTTTCAAAACAGCTCCATCAAAAGAAAGGTTCAACTCTGTCAGGTGAATGTGCAGAACAGGGTAATGTTTCACAGAATGCTTCTGTGTAGTCTTTATGGGAAGATATTTCGTTTTTCACTACAGGCCTCAAATTTCTCCAAATATCCAATTGCGGATTCTACAAAAAGTGTTTTTCAAAACAGACCAGTCAAAAGAAAGGTTCAACTCGGTTGGATTAATGCACAGATCAGAAAAAGTTTCACAGAACGCTTCTGTGTAGTTTTTATTTTCAGATATTCCTTTTTGCGCGATAGGCCTCAAGGCGCGGCAAGTGTCCACTTGCAGATTATAAGAAAAAAGAGTGTTTCAAAACTGCTCAATCAAAAGAAAGGTTCTACTCTGTGAGGTGAACGCACAGAATAGAAAGAAGTTTTACAGAATGCTTCTGTGTATTTTTTATGGGAAAACATTTTGTTTTTCACCACAGGCCTCAATGTTCTCCAAATGTCCACTTGCAGATTCTACAAAAAGAGGGTTTAAAAAAACAGCTCAATCAAAAGAAAGGTTAAATTCTGTTAGATGAAAGCACAGATTACAAAGAAGTTTCACAGAATGCGCCTGTGTAGTTTTTACTTGAAGATATTTCGCTTGTCTCTGTAGGCCTCAATGTTCTCCAAATGTCCACTTGCAGATTCTACCTAAAGAGTGTTTGAAAACTGCTCAATCAAAACAGAGTTTCAACTCCGTGAGATGAATGCACAGAATAGAAAGAGGTTTCACAGAATGCTTCAGTGCAGCTTTTTTGGTGAGATATTTCATTTTTCACCATAGGCCACATATTTCTCCAAATGTCCAATTGCATATTCTAGAAAAAGAGTGTTTCAAAACTGCTCAATCAAAAGAAAGTTACTAGTCTGTGAGGTGAATGCACAGAATAGAAAGAAGTTTCACAGAATGCTTCTGTGTAGTTTTTATAGTGAGATAATTCGTTTTTCACCATGAGCCTCAATGTTCTCCAAATGTCCACTTGCAGATTCTACAAACAGTGTGTTTCAAAACAGATCAATCCAAAGAAATGTTCAACTCTGTTGGATGAATGCACAGATCAGAAAGAAGTTGCACAGAATGCTTCTGTGTAGTTTTTATAGTAAGATAATTCGTTTTACACCATAGGCCTCAATGCTCTCCAAATGTCCACTTACAGATTATACAAAAAGAGTGTTTCAAAACAGCTCAATCAAAAGAAGAGTTCAGCTCTGTTAGATGAATGCACAGAACAGAGAAAAGTTTCTCAGAATGTTTCTGTGTAGTGTTTACTGGAAGATATTTCATTTTTCACTATTGGCCTCAATGTTCCCCAAATGTCCACTTGCAGATTCTACAAAAATGAGTGTTGCAAAACTGCTCAATCAAAAGAAAGTTTCTACTCTGTGAGGTGAATGCACAGAATAGAACAAAGTTTCACAGAATTCTTCTGTTAATATTTATGGGGATATATTTCGTTTTTCATTGTAGGCCACAATATTCTCCAACTGTCCACTTGCAGATTCCACAAAAAGAGTTTCAAAACTGCTCAATCAAAAGAAAGGTTGAACTCCGTGAGATGAATGCACAGAATCGAAAGAAGTTTCACAGAATGCTTCAGTGTAGTTTTTACTTGAAGATATTTCATTTTTCACTGTAGGTCTCAATTTTCTCCAAATGTCCACTTGCAGATTCTACATAAAGTGTATTTCAAAACTGCTCAATAAAAAGAATGGTTCAAATCTGTGAGATGTACGCACAGAATAGAAAATAGTTTCACAGAATGCGTCAATGTAGTTTTTATGGGAAGATATTCCGTTTTTCACCGTGAGCCTCAATGTTCTCCCAATATCCACTTGCAGATTCTACAAAAACTGTGTTTCAAAACAGCTCAATCACAATTAAAGTTCAACTCTGTTCGACGAATGCACGGAATAGAGAAAAGTTTCACAGAATTCTTCTGTGTAGTTTTTATGGGAAGATGTTTCCTTTTTCATCGTAAGCGTCAAACTTCTCAAATTGTCCACTTGCAGATGCTACAAAAAGAGTGCTTCCAAACAGCTCAATCAAAAGAAAGTTTCAAGTCTCTTAGAGGAAAGCATAAATCATAAAGTAGTTTCACGGAATGCTTCCGTGTAGTTTTTACTTGAAGATATTTCTTTTTTCACAAAAGACCGCAATATTCTCCAAAGGTACACTTGGAGATTCTACAAAAAGTGTGTTTCAAAACTGCTCAATCAAAAGAAATGTTCAACCCTGTGAAATGAATGCACAGAATAGGGAAATGTTTCACAGAATGCTTCTGTGTAGTTTTTATAGGAACATATTTCATTTTTCACCCTAGACCTCATAGCTCTCCAAACGACCCTTGCAGATTCTAGAAAAAGAGTGTTTCAAAACTCCTCAATTAAGGGAAGCTTTCTACCCTGTGAGATGAATATTCAGAATAGAAAGAAGTTACACAGAATTCTTCAGTGTAGTTTTTATAGTAAGATAATTCGTTTTTCAACATAGGCCTCAATGTTCTCCAAAGGTCCACTTACAGATTGTACAAAAGGAGTGTGTCACAGCAGATCAATCAAAATAAATGTTCAACTCCGTAGGATGAATGCACAGACCAGAAAAACGTTTCACAGAATGCTTCTGTGTAGTCGTTATTTGCAGATATTCCTGTTTCCACGATAGGCCTCAATGTGCTGCCAATGTCCACTTGTAGTTTCTACAAAAAGGGTGTTTCAAAACTGCTCAATCAAAAGAAATGTTCAACTCTGTGTGACGAATGCACAGAAGAGAAAGAAGTTTCACAGAATGATTCAGTGTAGTTTTTATGTGAAGATATTTCGTTTTTCACCAAAGGCCTCAATGTTCTACAAATGTCCGCTTGCAGATTCTACAAAAAGAGTGTGTCAAAACAGCTCTATCCAAAGAAAGGTTCAACTCCATTCGATGAATGCACAGAACAGAAAAAAGTTCCATAGAAGGTTTCTGTGTGGTTTTTACATGAAGATATTTCGTTTTTCACTGCAGGCCACAATATTCTCCAAGTGTCCAGTTGCAGATTCTACGAAAAGAGTGTTTCAAAAGTGCTCAATCAAAAGAAAGGTTCAACTCTGTGAGATGAAGGCACAGAATAGAAAGCAGTTTCACAGAATCCTTCTCTGTAGTTTTCACGGGAAGATATTTCGTTTTTAGCCATAGGCCTCAACGTTCTCCAAATGTCCACTTGCAGATTCTACAAAAAGTGTGTTTCAAAACAGCTCCATCAAAAGAAAGGTTCAACTCTGTCAGGTGAATGTGCAGAACAGGGTAATGTTTCACAGAATGCTTCTGTGTAGTCTTTATGGGAAGATATTTCGTTTTTCACTACAGGCCTCAAATTTCTCCAAATATCCAATTGCGGATTCTACAAAAAGTGTTTTTCAAAACAGACCAGTCAAAAGAAAGGTTCAACTCGGTTGGATTAATGCACAGATCAGAAAAAGTTTCACAGAACGCTTCTGTGTAGTTTTTATTTTCAGATATTCCTTTTTGCGCGATAGGCCTCAAGGCGCGGCAAGTGTCCACTTGCAGATTATAAGAAAAAAGAGTGTTTCAAAACTGCTCAATCAAAAGAAAGGTTCTACTCTGTGAGGTGAACGCACAGAATAGAAAGAAGTTTTACAGAATGCTTCTGTGTATTTTTTATGGGAAAACATTTTGTTTTTCACCACAGGCCTCAATGTTCTCCAAATGTCCACTTGCAGATTCTACAAAAAGAGGGTTTAAAAAAACAGCTCAATCAAAAGAAAGGTTAAATTCTGTTAGATGAAAGCACAGATTACAAAGAAGTTTCACAGAATGCGCCTGTGTAGTTTTTACTTGAAGATATTTCGCTTGTCTCTGTAGGCCTCAATGTTCTCCAAATGTCCACTTGCAGATTCTACCTAAAGAGTGTTTGAAAACTGCTCAATCAAAACAGAGTTTCAACTCCGTGAGATGAATGCACAGAATAGAAAGAGGTTTCACAGAATGCTTCAGTGCAGCTTTTTTGGTGAGATATTTCATTTTTCACCATAGGCCACATATTTCTCCAAATGTCCAATTGCATATTCTAGAAAAAGAGTGTTTCAAAACTGCTCAATCAAAAGAAAGTTACTAGTCTGTGAGGTGAATGCACAGAATAGAAAGAAGTTTCACAGAATGCTTCTGTGTAGTTTTTATAGTGAGATAATTCGTTTTTCACCATGAGCCTCAATGTTCTCCAAATGTCCACTTGCAGATTCTACAAACAGTGTGTTTCAAAACAGATCAATCCAAAGAAATGTTCAACTCTGTTGGATGAATGCACAGATCAGAAAGAAGTTGCACAGAATGCTTCTGTGTAGTTTTTATAGTAAGATAATTCGTTTTACACCATAGGCCTCAATGCTCTCCAAATGTCCACTTACAGATTATACAAAAAGAGTGTTTCAAAACAGCTCAATCAAAAGAAGAGTTCAGCTCTGTTAGATGAATGCACAGAACAGAGAAAAGTTTCTCAGAATGTTTCTGTGTAGTGTTTACTGGAAGATATTTCATTTTTCACTATTGGCCTCAATGTTCCCCAAATGTCCACTTGCAGATTCTACAAAAATGAGTGTTGCAAAACTGCTCAATCAAAAGAAAGTTTCTACTCTGTGAGGTGAATGCACAGAATAGAACAAAGTTTCACAGAATTCTTCTGTTAATATTTATGGGGATATATTTCGTTTTTCATTGTAGGCCACAATATTCTCCAACTGTCCACTTGCAGATTCCACAAAAAGAGTTTCAAAACTGCTCAATCAAAAGAAAGGTTGAACTCCGTGAGATGAATGCACAGAATCGAAAGAAGTTTCACAGAATGCTTCAGTGTAGTTTTTACTTGAAGATATTTCATTTTTCACTGTAGGTCTCAATTTTCTCCAAATGTCCACTTGCAGATTCTACATAAAGTGTATTTCAAAACTGCTCAATAAAAAGAATGGTTCAAATCTGTGAGATGTACGCACAGAATAGAAAATAGTTTCACAGAATGCGTCAATGTAGTTTTTATGGGAAGATATTCCGTTTTTCACCGTGAGCCTCAATGTTCTCCCAATATCCACTTGCAGATTCTACAAAAACTGTGTTTCAAAACAGCTCAATCACAATTAAAGTTCAACTCTGTTCGACGAATGCACGGAATAGAGAAAAGTTTCACAGAATTCTTCTGTGTAGTTTTTATGGGAAGATGTTTCCTTTTTCATCGTAAGCGTCAAACTTCTCAAATTGTCCACTTGCAGATGCTACAAAAAGAGTGCTTCCAAACAGCTCAATCAAAAGAAAGTTTCAAGTCTCTTAGAGGAAAGCATAAATCATAAAGTAGTTTCACGGAATGCTTCCGTGTAGTTTTTACTTGAAGATATTTCTTTTTTCACAAAAGACCGCAATATTCTCCAAAGGTACACTTGGAGATTCTACAAAAAGTGTGTTTCAAAACTGCTCAATCAAAAGAAATGTTCAACCCTGTGAAATGAATGCACAGAATAGGGAAATGTTTCACAGAATGCTTCTGTGTAGTTTTTATAGGAACATATTTCATTTTTCACCCTAGACCTCATAGCTCTCCAAACGACCCTTGCAGATTCTAGAAAAAGAGTGTTTCAAAACTCCTCAATTAAGGGAAGCTTTCTACCCTGTGAGATGAATATTCAGAATAGAAAGAAGTTACACAGAATTCTTCAGTGTAGTTTTTATAGTAAGATAATTCGTTTTTCAACATAGGCCTCAATGTTCTCCAAAGGTCCACTTACAGATGGTACAAAAGGAGTGTGTCACAGCAGATCAATCAAAATAAATGTTCAACTCCGTAGGATGAATGCACAGACCAGAAAAACGTTTCACAGAATGCTTCTGTGTAGTCGTTATTTGCAGATATTCCTGTTTCCACGATAGGCCTCAATGTGCTGCGAATGTCCACTTGTAGTTTCTACAAAAACGGTGTTTCAAAACTGCTCAATCAAAAGAAATGTTCAACTCTGTGTGACGAATGCACAGAAGAGAAAGAAGTTTCACAGAATGATTCAGTGTAGTTTTTATGTGAAGATATTTCGTTTTTCACCAAAGGCCTCCATGTTCTACAAATGTCCGCTTGCAGATTCTACAAAAAGAGTGTGTCAAAACAGCTCTATCCAAAGAAAGGTTCAACTCCATTCGATGAATGCACAGAACAGAAAAAAGTTCCATAGAAGGTTTCTGTGTGGTTTTTACATGAAGATATTTCGTTTTTCACTGCAGGCCACAATATTCTCCAAGTGTCCAGTTGCAGATTCTACGAAAAGAGTGTTTCAAAAGTGCTCAATCAAAAGAAAGGTTCAACTCTGTGAGATGAAGGCACAGAATAGAAAGCAGTTTCACAGAATCCTTCTCTGTAGTTTTCACGGGAAGATATTTCGTTTTTAGCCATAGGCCTCAACGTTCTCCAAATGTCCACTTGCAGATTCTACAAAAAGTGTGTTTCAAAACAGCTCCATCAAAAGAAAGGTTCAACTCTGTCAGGTGAATGTGCAGAACAGGGTAATGTTTCACAGAATGCTTCTGTGTAGTCTTTATGGGAAGATATTTCGTTTTTCACTACAGGCCTCAAATTTCTCCAAATATCCAATTGCGGATTCTACAAAAAGTGTTTTTCAAAACAGACCAGTCAAAAGAAAGGTTCAACTCGGTTGGATTAATGCACAGATCAGAAAAAGTTTCACAGAACGCTTCTGTGTAGTTTTTATTTTCAGATATTCCTTTTTGCGCGATAGGCCTCAAGGCGCGGCAAGTGTCCACTTGCAGATTATAAGAAAAAAGAGTGTTTCAAAACTGCTCAATCAAAAGAAAGGTTCTACTCTGTGAGGTGAACGCACAGAATAGAAAGAAGTTTTACAGAATGCTTCTGTGTATTTTTTATGGGAAAACATTTTGTTTTTCACCACAGGCCTCAATGTTCTCCAAATGTCCACTTGCAGATTCTACAAAAAGAGGGTTTAAAAAAACAGCTCAATCAAAAGAAAGGTTAAATTCTGTTAGATGAAAGCACAGATTACAAAGAAGTTTCACAGAATGCGCCTGTGTAGTTTTTACTTGAAGATATTTCGCTTGTCTCTGTAGGCCTCAATGTTCTCCAAATGTCCACTTGCAGATTCTACCTAAAGAGTGTTTGAAAACTGCTCAATCAAAACAGAGTTTCAACTCCGTGAGATGAATGCACAGAATAGAAAGAGGTTTCACAGAATGCTTCAGTGCAGCTTTTTTGGTGAGATATTTCATTTTTCACCATAGGCCACATATTTCTCCAAATGTCCAATTGCATATTCTAGAAAAAGAGTGTTTCAAAACTGCTCAATCAAAAGAAAGTTACTAGTCTGTGAGGTGAATGCACAGAATAGAAAGAAGTTTCACAGAATGCTTCTGTGTAGTTTTTATAGTGAGATAATTCGTTTTTCACCATGAGCCTCAATGTTCTCCAAATGTCCACTTGCGGATTCTACAAACAGTGTGTTTCAAAACAGATCAATCCAAAGAAATGTTCAACTCTGTTGGATGAATGCACAGATCAGAAAGAAGTTGCACAGAATGCTTCTGTGTAGTTTTTATAGTAAGATAATTCGTTTTACACCATAGGCCTCAATGCTCTCCAAATGTCCACTTACAGATTATACAAAAAGAGTGTTTCAAAACAGCTCAATCAAAAGAAGAGTTCAGCTCTGTTAGATGAATGCACAGAACAGAGAAAAGTTTCTCAGAATGTTTCTGTGTAGTGTTTACTGGAAGATATTTCATTTTTCACTATTGGCCTAAAGGTTCCCCAAATGTCCACTTGCAGATTCTACAAAAATGAGTGTTGCAAAACTGCTCAATCAAAAGAAAGTTTCTACTCTGTGAGGTGAATGCACAGAATAGAACAAAGTTTCACAGAATTCTTCTGTTAATATTTATGGGGATATATTTCGTTTTTCATTGTAGGCCACAATATTCTCCAACTGTCCACTTGCAGATTCCACAAAAAGAGTTTCAAAACTGCTCAATCAAAAGAAAGGTTGAACTCCGTGAGATGAATGCACAGAATCGAAAGAAGTTTCACAGAATGCTTCAGTGTAGTTTTTACTTGAAGATATTTCATTTTTCACTGTAGGTCTCAATTTTCTCCAAATGTCCACTTGCAGATTCTACATAAAGTGTATTTCAAAACTGCTCAATAAAAAGAATGGTTCAAATCTGTGAGATGTACGCACAGAATAGAAAATAGTTTCACAGAATGCGTCAATGTAGTTTTTATGGGAAGATATTCCGTTTTTCACCGTGAGCCTCAATGTTCTCCCAATATCCACTTGCAGATTCTACAAAAACTGTGTTTCAAAACAGCTCAATCACAATTAAAGTTCAACTCTGTTCGACGAATGCACGGAATAGAGAAAAGTTTCACAGAATTCTTCTGTGTAGTTTTTATGGGAAGATGTTTCCTTTTTCATCGTAAGCGTCAAACTTCTCAAATTGTCCACTTGCAGATGCTACAAAAAGAGTGCTTCCAAACAGCTCAATCAAAAGAAAGTTTCAAGTCTCTTAGAGGAAAGCATAAATCATAAAGTAGTTTCACGGAATGCTTCCGTGTAGTTTTTACTTGAAGATATTTCTTTTTTCACAAAAGACCGCAATATTCTCCAAAGGTACACTTGGAGATTCTACAAAAAGTGTGTTTCAAAACTGCTCAATCAAAAGAAATGTTCAACCCTGTGAAATGAATGCACAGAATAGGGAAATGTTTCACAGAATGCTTCTGTGTAGTTTTTATAGGAACATATTTCATTTTTCACCCTAGACCTCATAGCTCTCCAAACGACCCTTGCAGATTCTAGAAAAAGAGTGTTTCAAAACTCCTCAATTAAGGGAAGCTTTCTACTCTGTGAGATGAATATTCAGAATAGAAAGAAGTTACACAGAATTCTTCAGTGTAGTTTTTATAGTAAGATAATTCGTTTTTCAACATAGGCCTCAATGTTCTCCAAACGTCCACTTACAGATGGTACAAAAGGAGTGTGTCACAGCAGATCAATCAAAATAAATGTTCAACTCCGTAGGATGAATGCACAGACCAGAAAAACGTTTCACAGAATGCTTCTGTGTAGTCGTTATTTGCAGATATTCCTGTTTCCACGATAGGCCTCAATGTGCTGCGAATGTCCACTTGTAGTTTCTACAAAAACGGTGTTTCAAAACTGCTCAATCAAAAGAAATGTTCAACTCTGTGTGACGAATGCACAGAAGAGAAAGAAGTTTCACAGAATGATTCAGTGTAGTTTTTATGTGAAGATATTTCGTTTTTCACCAAAGGCCTCCATGTTCTACAAATGTCCGCTTGCAGATTCTACAAAAAGAGTGTGTCAAAACAGCTCTATCCAAAGAAAGGTTCAACTCCATTCGATGAATGCACAGAACAGAAAAAAGTTCCATAGAAGGTTTCTGTGTGGTTTTTACATGAAGATATTTCGTTTTTCACTGCAGGCCACAATATTCTCCAAGTGTCCAGTTGCAGATTCTACGAAAAGAGTGTTTCAAAAGTGCTCAATCAAAAGAAAGGTTCAACTCTGTGAGATGAAGGCACAGAATAGAAAGCAGTTTCACAGAATCCTTCTCTGTAGTTTTCACGGGAAGATATTTCGTTTTTAGCCATAGGCCTCAACGTTCTCCAAATGTCCACTTGCAGATTCTACAAAAAGTGTGTTTCAAAACAGCTCCATCAAAAGAAAGGTTCAACTCTGTCAGGTGAATGTGCAGAACAGGGTAATGTTTCACAGAATGCTTCTGTGTAGTCTTTATGGGAAGATATTTCGTTTTTCACTACAGGCCTCAAATTTCTCCAAATATCCAATTGCGGATTCTACAAAAAGTGTTTTTCAAAACAGACCAGTCAAAAGAAAGGTTCAACTCGGTTGGATTAATGCACAGATCAGAAAAAGTTTCACAGAACGCTTCTGTGTAGTTTTTATTTTCAGATATTCCTTTTTGCGCGATAGGCCTCAAGGCGCGGCAAGTGTCCACTTGCAGATTATAAGAAAAAAGAGTGTTTCAAAACTGCTCAATCAAAAGAAAGGTTCTACTCTGTGAGGTGAACGCACAGAATAGAAAGAAGTTTTACAGAATGCTTCTGTGTATTTTTTATGGGAAAACATTTTGTTTTTCACCACAGGCCTCAATGTTCTCCAAATGTCCACTTGCAGATTCTACAAAAAGAGGGTTTAAAAAAACAGCTCAATCAAAAGAAAGGTTAAATTCTGTTAGATGAAAGCACAGATTACAAAGAAGTTTCACAGAATGCGCCTGTGTAGTTTTTACTTGAAGATATTTCGCTTGTCTCTGTAGGCCTCAATGTTCTCCAAATGTCCACTTGCAGATTCTACCTAAAGAGTGTTTGAAAACTGCTCAATCAAAACAAAGTTTCAACTCCGTGAGATGAATGCACAGAATAGAAAGAGGTTTCACAGAATGCTTCAGTGCAGCTTTTTTGGTGAGATATTTCATTTTTCACCATAGGCCACATATTTCTCCAAATGTCCAATTGCATATTCTAGAAAAAGAGTGTTTCAAAACTGCTCAATCAAAAGAAAGTTACTAGTCTGTGAGGTGAATGCACAGAATAGAAAGAAGTTTCACAGAATGCTTCTGTGTAGTTTTTATAGTGAGATAATTCGTTTTTCACCATGAGCCTCAATGTTCTCCAAATGTCCACTTGCGGATTCTACAAACAGTGTGTTTCAAAACAGATCAATCCAAAGAAATGTTCAACTCTGTTGGATGAATGCACAGATCAGAAAGAAGTTGCACAGAATGCTTCTGTGTAGTTTTTATAGTAAGATAATTCGTTTTACACCATAGGCCTCAATGCTCTCCAAATGTCCACTTACAGATTATACAAAAAGAGTGTTTCAAAACAGCTCAATCAAAAGAAGAGTTCAGCTCTGTTAGATGAATGCACAGAACAGAGAAAAGTTTCTCAGAATGTTTCTGTGTAGTATTTACTGGAAGATATTTCATTTTTCACTATTGGCCTCAATGTTCCCCAAATGTCCACTTGCAGATTCTACAAAAATGAGTGTTGCAAAACTGCTCAATCAAAAGAAAGTTTCTACTCTGTGAGGTGAATGCACAGAATAGAACAAAGTTTCACAGAATTCTTCTGTTAATATTTATGGGGATATATTTCGTTTTTCATTGTAGGCCACAATATTCTCCAACTGTCCACTTGCAGATTCCACAAAAAGAGTTTCAAAACTGCTCAATCAAAAGAAAGGTTGAACTCCGTGAGATGAATGCACAGAATCGAAAGAAGTTTCACAGAATGCTTCAGTGTAGTTTTTACTTGAAGATATTTCATTTTTCACTGTAGGTCTCAATTTTCTCCAAATGTCCACTTGCAGATTCTACATAAAGTGTATTTCAAAACTGCTCAATAAAAAGAATGGTTCAAATCTGTGAGATGTACGCACAGAATAGAAAATAGTTTCACAGAATGCGTCAATGTAGTTTTTATGGGAAGATATTCCGTTTTTCACCGTGAGCCTCAATGTTCTCCCAATATCCACTTGCAGATTCTACAAAAACTGTGTTTCAAAACAGCTCAATCACAATTAAAGTTCAACTCTGTTCGACGAATGCACGGAATAGAGAAAAGTTTCACAGAATTCTTCTGTGTAGTTTTTATGGGAAGATGTTTCCTTTTTCATCGTAAGCGTCAAACTTCTCAAATTGTCCACTTGCAGATGCTACAAAAAGAGTGCTTCCAAACAGCTCAATCAAAAGAAAGTTTCAAGTCTCTTAGAGGAAAGCATAAATCATAAAGTAGTTTCACGGAATGCTTCCGTGTAGTTTTTACTTGAAGATATTTCTTTTTTCACAAAAGACCGCAATATTCTCCAAAGGTACACTTGGAGATTCTACAAAAAGTGTGTTTCAAAACTGCTCAATCAAAAGAAATGTTCAACCCTGTGAAATGAATGCACAGAATAGGGAAATGTTTCACAGAATGCTTCTGTGTAGTTTTTATAGGAACATATTTCATTTTTCACCCTAGACCTCATAGCTCTCCAAACGACCCTTGCAGATTCTAGAAAAAGAGTGTTTCAAAACTCCTCAATTAAGGGAAGCTTTCTACTCTGTGAGATGAATATTCAGAATAGAAAGAAGTTACACAGAATTCTTCAGTGTAGTTTTTATAGTAAGATAATTCGTTTTTCAACATAGGCCTCAATGTTCTCCAAACGTCCACTTACAGATGGTACAAAAGGAGTGTGTCACAGCAGATCAATCAAAATAAATGTTCAACTCCGTAGGATGAATGCACAGACCAGAAAAACGTTTCACAGAATGCTTCTGTGTAGTCGTTATTTGCAGATATTCCTGTTTCCACGATAGGCCTCAATGTGCTGCGAATGTCCACTTGTAGTTTCTACAAAAACGGTGTTTCAAAACTGCTCAATCAAAAGAAATGTTCAACTCTGTGTGACGAATGCACAGAAGAGAAAGAAGTTTCACAGAATGATTCAGTGTAGTTTTTATGTGAAGATATTTCGTTTTTCACCAAAGGCCTCCATGTTCTACAAATGTCCGCTTGCAGATTCTACAAAAAGAGTGTGTCAAAACAGCTCTATCCAAAGAAAGGTTCAACTCCATTCGATGAATGCACAGAACAGAAAAAAGTTCCATAGAAGGTTTCTGTGTGGTTTTTACATGAAGATATTTCGTTTTTCACTGCAGGCCACAATATTCTCCAAGTGTCCAGTTGCAGATTCTACGAAAAGAGTGTTTCAAAAGTGCTCAATCAAAAGAAAGGTTCAACTCTGTGAGATGAAGGCACAGAATAGAAAGCAGTTTCACAGAATCCTTCTCTGTAGTTTTCACGGGAAGATATTTCGTTTTTAGCCATAGGCCTCAACGTTCTCCAAATGTCCACTTGCAGATTCTACAAAAAGTGTGTTTCAAAACAGCTCCATCAAAAGAAAGGTTCAACTCTGTCAGGTGAATGTGCAGAACAGGGTAATGTTTCACAGAATGCTTCTGTGTAGTCTTTATGGGAAGATATTTCGTTTTTCACTACAGGCCTCAAATTTCTCCAAATATCCAATTGCGGATTCTACAAAAAGTGTTTTTCAAAACAGACCAGTCAAAAGAAAGGTTCAACTCGGTTGGATTAATGCACAGATCAGAAAAAGTTTCACAGAACGCTTCTGTGTAGTTTTTATTTTCAGATATTCCTTTTTGCGCGATAGGCCTCAAGGCGCGGCAAGTGTCCACTTGCAGATTATAAGAAAAAAGAGTGTTTCAAAACTGCTCAATCAAAAGAAAGGTTCTACTCTGTGAGGTGAACGCACAGAATAGAAAGAAGTTTTACAGAATGCTTCTGTGTATTTTTTATGGGAAAACATTTTGTTTTTCACCACAGGCCTCAATGTTCTCCAAATGTCCACTTGCAGATTCTACAAAAAGAGGGTTTAAAAAAACAGCTCAATCAAAAGAAAGGTTAAATTCTGTTAGATGAAAGCACAGATTACAAAGAAGTTTCACAGAATGCGCCTGTGTAGTTTTTACTTGAAGATATTTCGCTTGTCTCTGTAGGCCTCAATGTTCTCCAAATGTCCACTTGCAGATTCTACCTAAAGAGTGTTTGAAAACTGCTCAATCAAAACAAAGTTTCAACTCCGTGAGATGAATGCACAGAATAGAAAGAGGTTTCACAGAATGCTTCAGTGCAGCTTTTTTGGTGAGATATTTCATTTTTCACCATAGGCCACATATTTCTCCAAATGTCCAATTGCATATTCTAGAAAAAGAGTGTTTCAAAACTGCTCAATCAAAAGAAAGTTACTAGTCTGTGAGGTGAATGCACAGAATAGAAAGAAGTTTCACAGAATGCTTCTGTGTAGTTTTTATAGTGAGATAATTCGTTTTTCACCATGAGCCTCAATGTTCTCCAAATGTCCACTTGCGGATTCTACAAACAGTGTGTTTCAAAACAGATCAATCCAAAGAAATGTTCAACTCTGTTGGATGAATGCACAGATCAGAAAGAAGTTGCACAGAATGCTTCTGTGTAGTTTTTATAGGAAGATAATTCGTTTTACACCATAGGCCTCAATGCTCTCCAAATGTCCACTTACAGATTATACAAAAAGAGTGTTTCAAAACAGCTCAATCAAAAGAAGAGTTCAGCTCTGTTAGATGAATGCACAGAACAGAGAAAAGTTTCTCAGAATGTTTCTGTGTAGTATTTACTGGAAGATATTTCATTTTTCACTATTGGCCTCAATGTTCCCCAAATGTCCACTTGCAGATTCTACAAAAATGAGTGTTGCAAAACTGCTCAATCAAAAGAAAGTTTCTACTCTGTGAGGTGAATGCACAGAATAGAACAAAGTTTCACAGAATTCTTCTGTTAATATTTATGGGGATATATTTCGTTTTTCATTGTAGGCCACAATAT
This sequence comes from Symphalangus syndactylus, assembly GCF_028878055.3. NCBI lineage: Eukaryota > Metazoa > Chordata > Mammalia > Primates > Hylobatidae > Symphalangus > Symphalangus syndactylus. Next base: position 52,551,586 of record NC_072440.2, read on the forward strand.
TCTCCAACTGTCCACTTGCAGATTCCACAAAAAGAGTTTCAAAACTGCTCAATCAAAAGAAAGGTTGAACTCCGTGAGATGAATGCACAGAATCGAAAGAAGTTTCACAGAATGCTTCAGTGTAGTTTTTACTTGAAGATATTTCATTTTTCACTGTAGGTCTCAATTTTCTCCAAATGTCCACTTGCAGATTCTACATAAAGTGTATTTCAAAACTGCTCAATAAAAAGAATGGTTCAAATCTGTGAGATGTACGCACAGAATAGAAAATAGTTTCACAGAATGCGTCAATGTAGTTTTTATGGGAGGATATTCCGTTTTTCACCGTGAGCCTCAATGTTCTCCCAATATCCACTTGCAGATTCTACAAAAACTGTGTTTCAAAACAGCTCAATCACAATTAAAGTTCAACTCTGTTCGACGAATGCACGGAATAGAGAAAAGTTTCACAGAATTCTTCTGTGTAGTTTTTATGGGAAGATGTTTCCTTTTTCATCGTAAGCGTCAAACTTCTCAAATTGTCCACTTGCAGATGCTACAAAAAGAGTGCTTCCAAACAGCTCAATCAAAAGAAAGTTTCAAGTCTCTTAGAGGAAAGCATAAATCATAAAGTAGTTTCACGGAATGCTTCCGTGTAGTTTTTACTTGAAGATATTTCTTTTTTCACAAAAGACCGCAATATTCTCCAAAGGTACACTTGGAGATTCTACAAAAAGTGTGTTTCAAAACTGCTCAATCAAAAGAAATGTTCAACACTGTGAAATGAATGCACAGAATAGGGAAATGTTTCACAGAATGCTTCTGTGTAGTTTTTATAGGAACATATTTCATTTTTCACCCTAGACCTCATAGCTCTCCAAACGACCCTTGCAGATTCTAGAAAAAGAGTGTTTCAAAACTCCTCAATTAAGGGAAGCTTTCTACTCTGTGAGATGAATATTCAGAATAGAAAGAAGTTACACAGAATTCTTCAGTGTAGTTTTTATAGTAAGATAATTCGTTTTTCAACATAGGCCTCAATGTTCTCCAAAGGTCCACTTACAGATTGTACAAAAGGAGTGTGTCACAGCAGATCAATCAAAATAAATGTTCAACTCCGTAGGATGAATGCACAGACCAGAAAAACGTTTCACAGAATGCTTCTGTGTAGTCGTTATTTGCAGATATTCCTGTTTCCACGATAGGCCTCAATGTGCTGCGAATGTCCACTTGTAGTTTCTACAAAAAGGGTGTTTCAAAACTGCTCAATCAAAAGAAATGTTCAACTCTGTGTGACGAATGCACAGAAGAGAAAGAAGTTTCACAGAATGATTCAGTGTAGTTTTTATGTGAAGATATTTCGTTTTTCACCAAAGGCCTCAATGTTCTACAAATGTCCGCTTGCAGATTCTACAAAAAGAGTGTGTCAAAACAGCTCTATCCAAAGAAAGGTTCAACTCCATTCGATGAATGCACAGAACAGAAAAAAGTTCCATAGAAGGTTTCTGTGTGGTTTTTACATGAAGATATTTCGTTTTTCACTGCAGGCCACAATATTCTCCAAGTGTCCAGTTGCAGATTCTACGAAAAGAGTGTTTCAAAAGTGCTCAATCAAAAGAAAGGTTCAACTCTGTGAGATGAAGGCACAGAATAGAAAGCAGTTTCACAGAATCCTTCTCTGTAGTTTTCACGGGAAGATATTTCGTTTTTAGCCATAGGCCTCAACGTTCTCCAAATGTCCACTTGCAGATTCTACAAAAAGTGTGTTTCAAAACAGCTCCATCAAAAGAAAGGTTCAACTCTGTCAGGTGAATGTGCAGAACAGGGTAATGTTTCACAGAATGCTTCTGTGTAGTCTTTATGGGAAGATATTTCGTTTTTCACTACAGGCCTCAAATTTCTCCAAATATCCAATTGCGGATTCTACAAAAAGTGTTTTTCAAAACAGACCAGTCAAAAGAAAGGTTCAACTCGGTTGGATTAATGCACAGATCAGAAAAAGTTTCACAGAACGCTTCTGTGTAGTTTTTATTTTCAGATATTCCTTTTTGCGCGATAGGCCTCAAGGCGCGGCAAGTGTCCACTTGCAGATTATAAGAAAAAAGAGTGTTTCAAAACTGCTCAATCAAAAGAAAGGTTCTACTCTGTGAGGTGAACGCACAGAATAGAAAGAAGTTTTACAGAATGCTTCTGTGTATTTTTTATGGGAAAACATTTTGTTTTTCACCACAGGCCTCAATGTTCTCCAAATGTCCACTTGCAGATTCTACAAAAAGAGGGTTTAAAAAAACAGCTCAATCAAAAGAAAGGTTAAATTCTGTTAGATGAAAGCACAGATTACAAAGAAGTTTCACAGAATGCGCCTGTGTAGTTTTTACTTGAAGATATTTCGCTTGTCTCTGTAGGCCTCAATGTTCTCCAAATGTCCACTTGCAGATTCTACCTAAAGAGTGTTTGAAAACTGCTCAATCAAAACAAAGTTTCAACTCCGTGAGATGAATGCACAGAATAGAAAGAGGTTTCACAGAATGCTTCAGTGCAGCTTTTTTGGTGAGATATTTCATTTTTCACCATAGGCCACATATTTCTCCAAATGTCCAATTGCATATTCTAGAAAAAGAGTGTTTCAAAACTGCTCAATCAAAAGAAAGTTACTAGTCTGTGAGGTGAATGCACAGAATAGAAAGAAGTTTCACAGAATGCTTCTGTGTAGTTTTTATAGTGAGATAATTCGTTTTTCACCATGAGCCTCAATGTTCTCCAAATGTCCACTTGCGGATTCTACAAACAGTGTGTTTCAAAACAGATCAATCCAAAGAAATGTTCAACTCTGTTGGATGAATGCACAGATCAGAAAGAAGTTGCACAGAATGCTTCTGTGTAGTTTTTATAGGAAGATAATTCGTTTTACACCATAGGCCTCAATGCTCTCCAAATGTCCACTTACAGATTATACAAAAAGAGTGTTTCAAAACAGCTCAATCAAAAGAAGAGTTCAGCTCTGTTAGATGAATGCACAGAACAGAGAAAAGTTTCTCAGAATGTTTCTGTGTAGTATTTACTGGAAGATATTTCATTTTTCACTATTGGCCTCAATGTTCCCCAAATGTCCACTTGCAGATTCTACAAAAATGAGTGTTGCAAAACTGCTCAATCAAAAGAAAGTTTCTACTCTGTGAGGTGAATGCACAGAATAGAACAAAGTTTCACAGAATTCTTCTGTTAATATTTATGGGGATATATTTCGTTTTTCATTGTAGGCCACAATATTCTCCAACTGTCCACTTGCAGATTCCACAAAAAGAGTTTCAAAACTGCTCAATCAAAAGAAAGGTTGAACTCCGTGAGATGAATGCACAGAATCGAAAGAAGTTTCACAGAATGCTTCAGTGTAGTTTTTACTTGAAGATATTTCATTTTTCACTGTAGGTCTCAATTTTCTCCAAATGTCCACTTGCAGATTCTACATAAAGTGTATTTCAAAACTGCTCAATAAAAAGAATGGTTCAAATCTGTGAGATGTACGCACAGAATAGAAAATAGTTTCACAGAATGCGTCAATGTAGTTTTTATGGGAGGATATTCCGTTTTTCACCGTGAGCCTCAATGTTCTCCCAATATCCACTTGCAGATTCTACAAAAACTGTGTTTCAAAACAGCTCAATCACAATTAAAGTTCAACTCTGTTCGACGAATGCACGGAATAGAGAAAAGTTTCACAGAATTCTTCTGTGTAGTTTTTATGGGAAGATGTTTCCTTTTTCATCGTAAGCGTCAAACTTCTCAAATTGTCCACTTGCAGATGCTACAAAAAGAGTGCTTCCAAACAGCTCAATCAAAAGAAAGTTTCAAGTCTCTTAGAGGAAAGCATAAATCATAAAGTAGTTTCACGGAATGCTTCCGTGTAGTTTTTACTTGAAGATATTTCTTTTTTCACAAAAGACCGCAATATTCTCCAAAGGTACACTTGGAGATTCTACAAAAAGTGTGTTTCAAAACTGCTCAATCAAAAGAAATGTTCAACACTGTGAAATGAATGCACAGAATAGGGAAATGTTTCACAGAATGCTTCTGTGTAGTTTTTATAGGAACATATTTCATTTTTCACCCTAGACCTCATAGCTCTCCAAACGACCCTTGCAGATTCTAGAAAAAGAGTGTTTCAAAACTCCTCAATTAAGGGAAGCTTTCTACTCTGTGAGATGAATATTCAGAATAGAAAGAAGTTACACAGAATTCTTCAGTGTAGTTTTTATAGTAAGATAATTCGTTTTTCAACATAGGCCTCAATGTTCTCCAAAGGTCCACTTACAGATTGTACAAAAGGAGTGTGTCACAGCAGATCAATCAAAATAAATGTTCAACTCCGTAGGATGAATGCACAGACCAGAAAAACGTTTCACAGAATGCTTCTGTGTAGTCGTTATTTGCAGATATTCCTGTTTCCACGATAGGCCTCAATGTGCTGCGAATGTCCACTTGTAGTTTCTACAAAAAGGGTGTTTCAAAACTGCTCAATCAAAAGAAATGTTCAACTCTGTGTGACGAATGCACAGAAGAGAAAGAAGTTTCACAGAATGATTCAGTGTAGTTTTTATGTGAAGATATTTCGTTTTTCACCAAAGGCCTCAATGTTCTACAAATGTCCGCTTGCAGATTCTACAAAAAGAGTGTGTCAAAACAGCTCTATCCAAAGAAAGGTTCAACTCCATTCGATGAATGCACAGAACAGAAAAAAGTTCCATAGAAGGTTTCTGTGTGGTTTTTACATGAAGATATTTCGTTTTTCACTGCAGGCCACAATATTCTCCAAGTGTCCAGTTGCAGATTCTACGAAAAGAGTGTTTCAAAAGTGCTCAATCAAAAGAAAGGTTCAACTCTGTGAGATGAAGGCACAGAATAGAAAGCAGTTTCACAGAATCCTTCTCTGTAGTTTTCACGGGAAGATATTTCGTTCTTAGCCATAGGCCTCAACGTTCTCCAAATGTCCACTTGCAGATTCTACAAAAAGTGTGTTTCAAAACAGCTCCATCAAAAGAAAGGTTCAACTCTGTCAGGTGAATGTGCAGAACAGGGTAATGTTTCACAGAATGCTTCTGTGTAGTCTTTATGGGAAGATATTTCGTTTTTCACTACAGGCCTCAAATTTCTCCAAATATCCAATTGCGGATTCTACAAAAAGTGTTTTTCAAAACAGACCAGTCAAAAGAAAGGTTCAACTCGGTTGGATTAATGCACAGATCAGAAAAAGTTTCACAGAACGCTTCTGTGTGGTTTTAATTTTCAGATATTCCTTTTTCCGCGATAGGCCTCAAGGCGCGGCAAGTGTCCACTTGCAGATTATAAGAAAAAAGAGTGTTTCAAAACTGCTCAATCAAAAGAAAGGTTCTACTCTGTGAGGTGAACGCACAGAATAGAAAGAAGTTTTACAGAATGCTTCTGTGTATTTTTTATGGGAAAACATTTTGTTTTTCACCACAGGCCTCAATGTTCTCCAAATGTCCACTTGCAGATTCTACAAAAAGAGGGTTTAAAAAAACAGCTCAATCAAAAGAAAGGTTAAATTCTGTTAGATGAAAGCACAGATTACAAAGAAGTTTCACAGAATGCGCCTGTGTAGTTTTTACTTGAAGATATTTCGCTTGTCTCTGTAGGCCTCAATGTTCTCCAAATGTCCACTTGCAGATTCTACCTAAAGAGTGTTTGAAAACTGCTCAATCAAAACAAAGTTTCAACTCCGTGAGATGAATGCACAGAATAGAAAGAGGTTTCACAGAATGCTTCAGTGCAGCTTTTTTGGTGAGATATTTCATTTTTCACCATAGGCCACATATTTCTCCAAATGTCCAATTGCATATTCTAGAAAAAGAGTGTTTCAAAACTGCTCAATCAAAAGAAAGTTACTAGTCTGTGAGGTGAATGCACAGAATAGAAAGAAGTTTCACAGAATGCTTCTGTGTAGTTTTTATAGTGAGATAATTCGTTTTTCACCATGAGCCTCAATGTTCTCCAAATGTCCACTTGCGGATTCTACAAACAGTGTGTTTCAAAACAGATCAATCCAAAGAAATGTTCAACTCTGTTGGATGAATGCACAGATCAGAAAGAAGTTGCACAGAATGCTTCTGTGTAGTTTTTATAGGAAGATAATTCGTTTTACACCATAGGCCTCAATGCTCTCCAAATGTCCACTTACAGATTATACAAAAAGAGTGTTTCAAAACAGCTCAATCAAAAGAAGAGTTCAGCTCTGTTAGATGAATGCACAGAACAGAGAAAAGTTTCTCAGAATGTTTCTGTGTAGTATTTACTGGAAGATAGTTCATTTTTCACTATTGGCCTCAATGTTCCCCAAATGTCCACTTGCAGATTCTACAAAAATGAGTGTTGCAAAACTGCTCAATCAAAAGAAAGTTTCTACTCTGTGAGGTGAATGCACAGAATAGAACAAAGTTTCACAGAATTCTTCTGTTAATATTTATGGGGATATATTTCGTTTTTCATTGTTGGCCACAATATTCTCCAACTGTCCACTTGCAGATTCCACAAAAAGAGTTTCAAAACTGCTCAATCAAAAGAAAGGTTGAACTCCGTGAGATGAATGCACAGAATCGAAAGAAGTTTCACAGAATGCTTCAGTGTAGTTTTTACTTGAAGATATTTCATTTTTCACTGTAGGTCTCAATTTTCTCCAAATGTCCACTTGCAGATTCTACATAAAGTGTATTTCAAAACTGCTCAATAAAAAGAATGGTTCAAATCTGTGAGATGTACGCACAGAATAGAAAATAGTTTCACAGAATGCGTCAATGTAGTTTTTATGGGAAGATATTCCGTTTTTCACCGTGAGCCTCAATGTTCTCCCAATATCCACTTGCAGATTCTACAAAAACTGTGTTTCAAAACAGCTCAATCACAATTAAAGTTCAACTCTGTTCGACGAATGCACGGAATAGAGAAAAGTTTCACAGAATTCTTCTGTGTAGTTTTTATGGGAAGATGTTTCCTTTTTCATCGTAAGCGTCAAACTTCTCAAATTGTCCACTTGCAGATGCTACAAAAAGAGTGCTTCCAAACAGCTCAATCAAAAGAAAGTTTCAAGTCTCTTAGAGGAAAGCATAAATCATAAAGTAGTTTCACGGAATGCTTCCGTGTAGTTTTTACTTGAAGATATTTCTTTTTTCACAAAAGACCGCAATATTCTCCAAAGGTACACTTGGAGATTCTACAAAAAGTGTGTTTCAAAACTGCTCAATCAAAAGAAATGTTCAACACTGTGAAATGAATGCACAGAATAGGGAAATGTTTCACAGAATGCTTCTGTGTAGTTTTTATAGGAACATATTTCATTTTTCACCCTAGACCTCATAGCTCTCCAAACGACCCTTGCAGATTCTAGAAAAAGAGTGTTTCAAAACTCCTCAATTAAGGGAAGCTTTCTACTCTGTGAGATGAATATTCAGAATAGAAAGAAGTTACACAGAATTCTTCAGTGTAGTTTTTATAGTAAGATAATTCGTTTTTCAACATAGGCCTCAATGTTCTCCAAAGGTCCACTTACAGATTGTACAAAAGGAGTGTGTCACAGCAGATCAATCAAAATAAATGTTCAACTCCGTAGGATGAATGCACAGACCAGAAAAACGTTTCACAGAATGCTTCTGTGTAGTCGTTATTTGCAGATATTCCTGTTTCCACGATAGGCCTCAATGTGCTGCGAATGTCCACTTGTAGTTTCTACAAAAAGGGTGTTTCAAAACTGCTCAATCAAAAGAAATGTTCAACTCTGTGTGACGAATGCACAGAAGAGAAAGAAGTTTCACAGAATGATTCAGTGTAGTTTTTATGTGAAGATATTTCGTTTTTCACCAAAGGCCTCAATGTTCTACAAATGTCCGCTTGCAGATTCTACAAAAAGAGTGTGTCAAAACAGCTCTATCCAAAGAAAGGTTCAACTCCATTCGATGAATGCACAGAACAGAAAAAAGTTCCATAGAAGGTTTCTGTGTGGTTTTTACATGAAGATATTTCGTTTTTCACTGCAGGCCACAATATTCTCCAAGTGTCCAGTTGCAGATTCTACGAAAAGAGTGTTTCAAAAGTGCTCAATCAAAAGAAAGGTTCAACTCTGTGAGATGAAGGCACAGAATAGAAAGCAGTTTCACAGAATCCTTCTCTGTAGTTTTCACGGGAAGATATTTCGTTCTTAGCCATAGGCCTCAACGTTCTCCAAATGTCCACTTGCAGATTCTACAAAAAGTGTGTTTCAAAACAGCTCCATCAAAAGAAAGGTTCAACTCTGTCAGGTGAATGTGCAGAACAGGGTAATGTTTCACAGAATGCTTCTGTGTAGTCTTTATGGGAAGATATTTCGTTTTTCACTACAGGCCTCAAATTTCTCCAAATATCCAATTGCGGATTCTACAAAAAGTGTTTTTCAAAACAGACCAGTCAAAAGAAAGGTTCAACTCGGTTGGATTAATGCACAGATCAGAAAAAGTTTCACAGAACGCTTCTGTGTGGTTTTTATTTTCAGATATTCCTTTTTCCGCGATAGGCCTCAAGGCGCGGCAAGTGTCCACTTGCAGATTATAAGAAAAAAGAGTGTTTCAAAACTGCTCAATCAAAAGAAAGGTTCTACTCTGTGAGGTGAACGCACAGAATAGAAAGAAGTTTTACAGAATGCTTCTGTGTATTTTTTATGGGAAAACATTTTGTTTTTCACCACAGGCCTCAATGTTCTCCAAATGTCCACTTGCAGATTCTACAAAAAGAGGGTTTAAAAAAACAGCTCAATCAAAAGAAAGGTTAAATTCTGTTAGATGAAAGCACAGATTACAAAGAAGTTTCACAGAATGCGCCTGTGTAGTTTTTACTTGAAGATATTTCGCTTGTCTCTGTAGGCCTCAATGTTCTCCAAATGTCCACTTGCAGATTCTACCTAAAGAGTGTTTGAAAACTGCTCAATCAAAACAAAGTTTCAACTCCGTGAGATGAATGCACAGAATAGAAAGAGGTTTCACAGAATGCTTCAGTGCAGCTTTTTTGGTGAGATATTTCATTTTTCACCATAGGCCACATATTTCTCCAAATGTCCAATTGCATATTCTAGAAAAAGAGTGTTTCAAAACTGCTCAATCAAAAGAAAGTTACTAGTCTGTGAGGTGAATGCACAGAATAGAAAGAAGTTTCACAGAATGCTTCTGTGTAGTTTTTATAGTGAGATAATTCGTTTTTCACCATGAGCCTCAATGTTCTCCAAATGTCCACTTGCGGATTCTACAAACAGTGTGTTTCAAAACAGATCAATCCAAAGAAATGTTCAACTCTGTTGGATGAATGCACAGATCAGAAAGAAGTTGCACAGAATGCTTCTGTGTAGTTTTTATAGGAAGATAATTCGTTTTACACCATAGGCCTCAATGCTCTCCAAATGTCCACTTACAGATTATACAAAAAGAGTGTTTCAAAACAGCTCAATCAAAAGAAGAGTTCAGCTCTGTTAGATGAATGCACAGAACAGAGAAAAGTTTCTCAGAATGTTTCTGTGTAGTATTTACTGGAAGATAGTTCATTTTTCACTATTGGCCTCAATGTTCCCCAAATGTCCACTTGCAGATTCTACAAAAATGAGTGTTGCAAAACTGCTCAATCAAAAGAAAGTTTCTACTCTGTGAGGTGAATGCACAGAATAGAACAAAGTTTCACAGAATTCTTCTGTTAATATTTATGGGGATATATTTCGTTTTTCATTGTTGGCCACAATATTCTCCAACTGTCCACTTGCAGATTCCACAAAAAGAGTTTCAAAACTGCTCAATCAAAAGAAAGGTTGAACTCCGTGAGATGAATGCACAGAATCGAAAGAAGTTTCACAGAATGCTTCAGTGTAGTTTTTACTTGAAGATATTTCATTTTTCACTGTAGGTCTCAATTTTCTCCAAATGTCCACTTGCAGATTCTACATAAAGTGTATTTCAAAACTGCTCAATAAAAAGAATGGTTCAAATCTGTGAGATGTACGCACAGAATAGAAAATAGTTTCACAGAATGCGTCAATGTAGTTTTTATGGGAAGATATTCCGTTTTTCACCGTGAGCCTCAATGTTCTCCCAATATCCACTTGCAGATTCTACAAAAACTGTGTTTCAAAACAGCTCAATCACAATTAAAGTTCAACTCTGTTCGACGAATGCACGGAATAGAGAAAAGTTTCACAGAATTCTTCTGTGTAGTTTTTATGGGAAGATGTTTCCTTTTTCATCGTAAGCGTCAAACTTCTCAAATTGTCCACTTGCAGATGCTACAAAAAGAGTGCTTCCAAACAGCTCAATCAAAAGAAAGTTTCAAGTCTCTTAGAGGAAAGCATAAATCATAAAGTAGTTTCACGGAATGCTTCCGTGTAGTTTTTACTTGAAGATATTTCTTTTTTCACAAAAGTCCGCAATATTCTCCAAAGGTACACTTGGAGATTCTACAAAAAGTGTGTTTCAAAACTGCTCAATCAAAAGAAATGTTCAACACTGTGAAATGAATGCACAGAATAGGGAAATGTTTCACAGAATGCTTCTGTGTAGTTTTTATAGGAACATATTTCATTTTTCACCCTAGACCTCATAGCTCTCCAAACGACCCTTGCAGATTCTAGAAAAAGAGTGTTTCAAAACTCCTCAATTAAGGGAAGCTTTCTACTCTGTGAGATGAATATTCAGAATAGAAAGAAGTTACACAGAATTCTTCAGTGTAGTTTTTATAGTAAGATAATTCGTTTTTCAACATAGGCCTCAATGTTCTCCAAAGGTCCACTTACAGATTGTACAAAAGGAGTGTGTCACAGCAGATCAATCAAAATAAATGTTCAACTCCGTAGGATGAATGCACAGACCAGAAAAACGTTTCACAGAATGCTTCTGTGTAGTCGTTATTTGCAGATATTCCTGTTTCTACGATAGGCCTCAATGTGCTGCGAATGTCCACTTGTAGTTTCTACAAAAAGGGTGTTTCAAAACTGCTCAATCAAAAGAAATGTTCAACTCTGTGTGACGAATGCACAGAAGAGAAAGAAGTTTCACAGAATGATTCAGTGTAGTTTTTATGTGAAGATATTTCGTTTTTCACCAAAGGCCTCAATGTTCTACAAATGTCCGCTTGCAGATTCTACAAAAAGAGTGTGTCAAAACAGCTCTATCCAAAGAAAGGTTCAACTCCATTCGATGAATGCACAGAACAGAAAAAAGTTCCATAGAAGGTTTCTGTGTGGTTTTTACATGAAGATATTTCGTTTTTCACTGCAGGCCACAATATTCTCCAAGTGTCCAGTTGCAGATTCTACGAAAAGAGTGTTTCAAAAGTGCTCAATCAAAAGAAAGGTTCAACTCTGTGAGATGAAGGCACAGAATAGAAAGCAGTTTCACAGAATCCTTCTCTGTAGTTTTCACGGGAAGATATTTCGTTCTTAGCCATAGGCCTCAACGTTCTCCAAATGTCCACTTGCAGATTCTACAAAAAGTGTGTTTCAAAACAGCTCCATCAAAAGAAAGGTTCAACTCTGTCAGGTGAATGTGCAGAACAGGGTAATGTTTCACAGAATGCTTCTGTGTAGTCTTTATGGGAAGATATTTCGTTTTTCACTACAGGCCTCAAATTTCTCCAAATATCCAATTGCGGATTCTACAAAAAGTGTTTTTCAAAACAGACCAGTCAAAAGAAAGGTTCAACTCGGTTGGATTAATGCACAGATCAGAAAAAGTTTCACAGAACGCTTCTGTGTGGTTTTTATTTTCAGATATTCCTTTTTCCGCGATAGGCCTCAAGGCGCGGCAAGTGTCCACTTGCAGATTATAAGAAAAAAGAGTGTTTCAAAACTGCTCAATCAAAAGAAAGGTTCTACTCTGTGAGGTGAACGCACAGAATAGAAAGAAGTTTTACAGAATGCTTCTGTGTATTTTTTATGGGAAAACATTTTGTTTTTCACCACAGGCCTCAATGTTCTCCAAATGTCCACTTGCAGATTCTACAAAAAGAGGGTTTAAAAAAACAGCTCAATCAAAAGAAAGGTTAAATTCTGTTAGATGAAAGCACAGATTACAAAGAAGTTTCACAGAATGCGCCTGTGTAGTTTTTACTTGAAGATATTTCGCTTGTCTCTGTAGGCCTCAATGTTCTCCAAATGTCCACTTGCAGATTCTACCTAAAGAGTGTTTGAAAACTGCTCAATCAAAACAAAGTTTCAACTCCGTGAGATGAATGCACAGAATAGAAAGAGGTTTCACAGAATGCTTCAGTGCAGCTTTTTTGGTGAGATATTTCATTTTTCACCATAGGCCACATATTTCTCCAAATGTCCAATTGCATATTCTAGAAAAAGAGTGTTTCAAAACTGCTCAATCAAAAGAAAGTTACTAGTCTGTGAGGTGAATGCACAGAATAGAAAGAAGTTTCACAGAATGCTTCTGTGTAGTTTTTATAGTGAGATAATTCGTTTTTCACCATGAGCCTCAATGTTCTCCAAATGTCCACTTGCGGATTCTACAAACAGTGTGTTTCAAAACAGATCAATCCAAAGAAATGTTCAACTCTGTTGGATGAATGCACAGATCAGAAAGAAGTTGCACAGAATGCTTCTGTGTAGTTTTTATAGGAAGATAATTCGTTTTACACCATAGGCCTCAATGCTCTCCAAATGTCCACTTACAGATTATACAAAAAGAGTGTTTCAAAACAGCTCAATCAAAAGAAGAGTTCAGCTCTGTTAGATGAATGCACAGAACAGAGAAAAGTTTCTCAGAATGTTTCTGTGTAGTATTTACTGGAAGATATTTCATTTTTCACTATTGGCCTCAATGTTCCCCAAATGTCCACTTGCAGATTCTACAAAAATGAGTGTTGCAAAACTGCTCAATCAAAAGAAAGTTTCTACTCTGTGAGGTGAATGCACAGAATAGAACAAAGTTTCACAGAATTCTTCTGTTAATATTTATGGGGATATATTTCGTTTTTCATTGTAGGCCACAATAATCTCCAACTGTCCACTTGCAGATTCCACAAAAAGAGTTTCAAAACTGCTCAATCAAAAGAAAGGTTGAACTCCGTGAGATGAATGCACAGAATCGAAAGAAGTTTCACAGAATGCTTCAGTGTAGTTTTTACTTGAAGATATTTCATTTTTCACTGTAGGTCTCAATTTTCTCCAAATGTCCACTTGCAGATTCTACATAAAGTGTATTTCAAAACTGCTCAATAAAAAGAATGGTTCAAATCTGTGAGATGTACGCACAGAATAGAAAATAGTTTCACAGAATGCGTCAATGTAGTTTTTATGGGAAGATATTCCGTTTTTCACCGTGAGCCTCAATGTTCTCCCAATATCCACTTGCAGATTCTACAAAAACTGTGTTTCAAAACAGCTCAATCACAATTAAAGTTCAACTCTGTTCGACGAATGCACGGAATAGAGAAAAGTTTCACAGAATTCTTCTGTGTAGTTTTTATGGGAAGATGTTTCCTTTTTCATCGTAAGCGTCAAACTTCTCAAATTGTCCACTTGCAGATGCTACAAAAAGAGTGCTTCCAAACAGCTCAATCAAAAGAAAGTTTCAAGTCTCTTAGAGGAAAGCATAAATCATAAAGTAGTTTCACGGAATGCTTCCGTGTAGTTTTTACTTGAAGATATTTCTTTTTTCACAAAAGACCGCAATATTCTCCAAAGGTACACTTGGAGATTCTACAAAAAGTGTGTTTCAAAACTGCTCAATCAAAAGAAATGTTCAACACTGTGAAATGAATGCACAGAATAGGGAAATGTTTCACAGAATGCTTCTGTGTAGTTTTTATAGGAACATATTTCATTTTTCACCCTAGACCTCATAGCTCTCCAAACGACCCTTGCAGATTCTAGAAAAAGAGTGTTTCAAAACTCCTCAATTAAGGGAAGCTTTCTACTCTGTGAGATGAATATTCAGAATAGAAAGAAGTTACACAGAATTCTTCAGTGTAGCTTTTATAGTAAGATAATTCGTTTTTCAACATAGGCCTCAATGTTCTCCAAAGGTCCACTTACAGATTGTACAAAAGGAGTGTGTCACAGCAGATCAATCAAAATAAATGTTCAACTCCGTAGGATGAATGCACAGACCAGAAAAACGTTTCACAGAATGCTTCTGTGTAGTCGTTATTTGCAGATATTCCTGTTTCCACGATAGGCCTCAATGTGCTGCGAATGTCCACTTGTAGTTTCTACAAAAAGGGTGTTTCAAAACTGCTCAATCAAAAGAAATGTTCAACTCTGTGTGACGAATGCACAGAAGAGAAAGAAGTTTCACAGAATGATTCAGTGTAGTTTTTATGTGAAGATATTTCGTTTTTCACCAAAGGCCTCAATGTTCTACAAATGTCCGCTTGCAGATTCTACAAAAAGAGTGTGTCAAAACAGCTCTATCCAAAGAAAGGTTCAACTCCATTCGATGAATGCACAGAACAGAAAAAAGTTCCATAGAAGGTTTCTGTGTGGTTTTTACATGAAGATATTTCGTTTTTCACTGCAGGCCACAATATTCTCCAAGTGTCCAGTTGCAGATTCTACGAAAAGAGTGTTTCAAAAGTGCTCAATCAAAAGAAAGGTTCAACTCTGTGAGATGAAGGCACAGAATAGAAAGCAGTTTCACAGAATCCTTCTCTGTAGTTTTCACGGGAAGATATTTCGTTCTTAGCCATAGGCCTCAACGTTCTCCAAATGTCCACTTGCAGATTCTACAAAAAGTGTGTTTCAAAACAGCTCCATCAAAAGAAAGGTTCAACTCTGTCAGGTGAATGTGCAGAACAGGGTAATGTTTCACAGAATGCTTCTGTGTAGTCTTTATGGGAAGATATTTCGTTTTTCACTACAGGCCTCAAATTTCTCCAAATATCCAATTGCGGATTCTACAAAAAGTGTTTTTCAAAACAGACCAGTCAAAAGAAAGGTTCAACTCGGTTGGATTAATGCACAGATCAGAAAAAGTTTCACAGAACGCTTCTGTGTGGTTTTTATTTTCAGATATTCCTTTTTCCGCGATAGGCCTCAAGGCGCGGCAAGTGTCCACTTGCAGATTATAAGAAAAAAGAGTGTTTCAAAACTGCTCAATCAAAAGAAAGGTTCTACTCTGTGAGGTGAACGCACAGAATAGAAAGAAGTTTTACAGAATGCTTCTGTGTATTTTTTATGGGAAAACATTTTGTTTTTCACCACAGGCCTCAATGTTCTCCAAATGTCCACTTGCAGATTCTACAAAAAGAGGGTTTAAAAAAACAGCTCAATCAAAAGAAAGGTTAAATTCTGTTAGATGAAAGCACAGATTACAAAGAAGTTTCACAGAATGCGCCTGTGTAGTTTTTACTTGAAGATATTTCGCTTGTCTCTGTAGGCCTCAATGTTCTCCAAATGTCCACTTGCAGATTCTACCTAAAGAGTGTTTGAAAACTGCTCAATCAAAACAAAGTTTCAACTCCGTGAGATGAATGCACAGAATAGAAAGAGGTTTCACAGAATGCTTCAGTGCAGCTTTTTTGGTGAGATATTTCATTTTTCACCATAGGCCACATATTTCTCCAAATGTCCAATTGCATATTCTAGAAAAAGAGTGTTTCAAAACTGCTCAATCAAAAGAAAGTTACTAGTCTGTGAGGTGAATGCACAGAATAGAAAGAAGTTTCACAGAATGCTTCTGTGTAGTTTTTATAGTGAGATAATTCGTTTTTCACCATGAGCCTCAATGTTCTCCAAATGTCCACTTGCGGATTCTACAAACAGTGTGTTTCAAAACAGATCAATCCAAAGAAATGTTCAACTCTGTTGGATGAATGCACAGATCAGAAAGAAGTTGCACAGAATGCTTCTGTGTAGTTTTTATAGGAAGATAATTCGTTTTACACCATAGGCCTCAATGCTCTCCAAATGTCCACTTACAGATTATACAAAAAGAGTGTTTCAAAACAGCTCAATCAAAAGAAGAGTTCAGCTCTGTTAGATGAATGCACAGAACAGAGAAAAGTTTCTCAGAATGTTTCTGTGTAGTATTTACTGGAAGATATTTCATTTTTCACTATTGGCCTCAATGTTCCCCAAATGTCCACTTGCAGATTCTACAAAAATGAGTGTTGCAAAACTGCTCAATCAAAAGAAAGTTTCTACTCTGTGAGGTGAATGCACAGAATAGAACAAAGTTTCACAGAATTCTTCTGTTAATATTTATGGGGATATATTTCGTTTTTCATTGTAGGCCACAATAATCTCCAACTGTCCACTTGCAGATTCCACAAAAAGAGTTTCAAAACTGCTCAATCAAAAGAAAGGTTGAACTCCGTGAGATGAATGCACAGAATCGAAAGAAGTTTCACAGAATGCTTCAGTGTAGTTTTTACTTGAAGATATTTCATTTTTCACTGTAGGTCTCAATTTTCTCCAAATGTCCACTTGCAGATTCTACATAAAGTGTATTTCAAAACTGCTCAATAAAAAGAATGGTTCAAATCTGTGAGATGTACGCACAGAATAGAAAATAGTTTCACAGAATGCGTCAATGTAGTTTTTATGGGAGGATATTCCGTTTTTCACCGTGAGCCTCAATGTTCTCCCAATATCCACTTGCAGATTCTACAAAAACTGTGTTTCAAAACAGCTCAATCACAATTAAAGTTCAACTCTGTTCGACGAATGCACGGAATAGAGAAAAGTTTCACAGAATTCTTCTGTGTAGTTTTTATGGGAAGATGTTTCCTTTTTCATCGTAAGCGTCAAACTTCTCAAATTGTCCACTTGCAGATGCTACAAAAAGAGTGCTTCCAAACAGCTCAATCAAAAGAAAGTTTCAAGTCTCTTAGAGGAAAGCATAAATCATAAAGTAGTTTCACGGAATGCTTCCGTGTAGTTTTTACTTGAAGATATTTCTTTTTTCACAAAAGACCGCAATATTCTCCAAAGGTACACTTGGAGATTCTACAAAAAGTGTGTTTCAAAACTGCTCAATCAAAAGAAATGTTCAACACTGTGAAATGAATGCACAGAATAGGGAAATGTTTCACAGAATGCTTCTGTGTAGTTTTTATAGGAACATATTTCATTTTTCACCCTAGACCTCATAGCTCTCCAAACGACCCTTGCAGATTCTAGAAAAAGAGTGTTTCAAAACTCCTCAATTAAGGGAAGCTTTCTACTCTGTGAGATGAATATTCAGAATAGAAAGAAGTTACACAGAATTCTTCAGTGTAGCTTTTATAGTAAGATAATTCGTTTTTCAACATAGGCCTCAATGTTCTCCAAAGGTCCACTTACAGATTGTACAAAAGGAGTGTGTCACAGCAGATCAATCAAAATAAATGTTCAACTCCGTAGGATGAATGCACAGACCAGAAAAACGTTTCACAGAATGCTTCTGTGTAGTCGTTATTTGCAGATATTCCTGTTTCCACGATAGGCCTCAATGTGCTGCGAATGTCCACTTGTAGTTTCTACAAAAAGGGTGTTTCAAAACTGCTCAATCAAAAGAAATGTTCAACTCTGTGTGACGAATGCACAGAAGAGAAAGAAGTTTCACAGAATGATTCAGTGTAGTTTTTATGTGAAGATATTTCGTTTTTCACCAAAGGCCTCAATGTTCTACAAATGTCCGCTTGCAGATTCTACAAAAAGAGTGTGTCAAAACAGCTCTATCCAAAGAAAGGTTCAACTCCATTCGATGAATGCACAGAACAGAAAAAAGTTCCATAGAAGGTTTCTGTGTGGTTTTTACATGAAGATATTTCGTTTTTCACTGCAGGCCACAATATTCTCCAAGTGTCCAGTTGCAGATTCTACGAAAAGAGTGTTTCAAAAGTGCTCAATCAAAAGAAAGGTTCAACTCTGTGAGATGAAGGCACAGAATAGAAAGCAGTTTCACAGAATCCTTCTCTGTAGTTTTCACGGGAAGATATTTCGTTCTTAGCCATAGGCCTCAACGTTCTCCAAATGTCCACTTGCAGATTCTACAAAAAGTGTGTTTCAAAACAGCTCCATCAAAAGAAAGGTTCAACTCTGTCAGGTGAATGTGCAGAACAGGGTAATGTTTCACAGAATGCTTCTGTGTAGTCTTTATGGGAAGATATTTCGTTTTTCACTACAGGCCTCAAATTTCTCCAAATATCCAATTGCGGATTCTACAAAAAGTGTTTTTCAAAACAGACCAGTCAAAAGAAAGGTTCAACTCGGTTGGATTAATGCACAGATCAGAAAAAGTTTCACAGAACGCTTCTGTGTGGTTTTTATTTTCAGATATTCCTTTTTCCGCGATAGGCCTCAAGGCGCGGCAAGTGTCCACTTGCAGATTATAAGAAAAAAGAGTGTTTCAAAACTGCTCAATCAAAAGAAAGGTTCTACTCTGTGAGGTGAACGCACAGAATAGAAAGAAGTTTTACAGAATGCTTCTGTGTATTTTTTATGGGAAAACATTTTGTTTTTCACCACAGGCCTCAATGTTCTCCAAATGTCCACTTGCAGATTCTACAAAAAGAGGGTTTAAAAAAACAGCTCAATCAAAAGAAAGGTTAAATTCTGTTAGATGAAAGCACAGATTACAAAGAAGTTTCACAGAATGCGCCTGTGTAGTTTTTACTTGAAGATATTTCGCTTGTCTCTGTAGGCCTCAATGTTCTCCAAATGTCCACTTGCAGATTCTACCTAAAGAGTGTTTGAAAACTGCTCAATCAAAACAAAGTTTCAACTCCGTGAGATGAATGCACAGAATAGAAAGAGGTTTCACAGAATGCTTCAGTGCAGCTTTTTTGGTGAGATATTTCATTTTTCACCATAGGCCACATATTTCTCCAAATGTCCAATTGCATATTCTAGAAAAAGAGTGTTTCAAAACTGCTCAATCAAAAGAAAGTTACTAGTCTGTGAGGTGAATGCACAGAATAGAAAGAAGTTTCACAGAATGCTTCTGTGTAGTTTTTATAGTGAGATAATTCGTTTTTCACCATGAGCCTCAATGTTCTCCAAATGTCCACTTGCGGATTCTACAAACAGTGTGTTTCAAAACAGATCAATCCAAAGAAATGTTCAACTCTGTTGGATGAATGCACAGATCAGAAAGAAGTTGCACAGAATGCTTCTGTGTAGTTTTTATAGTAAGATAATTCGTTTTACACCATAGGCCTCAATGCTCTCCAAATGTCCACTTACAGATTATACAAAAAGAGTGTTTCAAAACAGCTCAATCAACAGAAGAGTTCAGCTCTGTTAGATGAATGCACAGAACAGAGAAAAGTTTCTCAGAATGTTTCTGTGTAGTATTTACTGGAAGATATTTCATTTTTCACTATTGGCCTCAATGTTCCCCAAATGTCCACTTGCAGATTCTACAAAAATGAGTGTTGCAAAACTGCTCAATCAAAAGAAAGTTTCTACTCTGTGAGGTGAATGCACAGAATAGAACAAAGTTTCACAGAATTCTTCTGTTAATATTTATGGGGATATATTTCGTTTTTCATTGTAGGCCACAATAATCTCCAACTGTCCACTTGCAGATTCCACAAAAAGAGTTTCAAAACTGCTCAATCAAAAGAAAGGTTGAACTCCGTGAGATGAATGCACAGAATCGAAAGAAGTTTCACAGAATGCTTCAGTGTAGTTTTTACTTGAAGATATTTCATTTTTCACTGTAGGTCTCAATTTTCTCCAAATGTCCACTTGCAGATTCTACATAAAGTGTATTTCAAAACTGCTCAATAAAAAGAATGGTTCAAATCTGTGAGATGTACGCACAGAATAGAAAATAGTTTCACAGAATGCGTCAATGTAGTTTTTATGGGAGGATATTCCGTTTTTCACCGTGAGCCTCAATGTTCTCCCAATATCCACTTGCAGATTCTACAAAAACTGTGTTTCAAAACAGCTCAATCACAATTAAAGTTCAACTCTGTTCGACGAATGCACGGAATAGAGAAAAGTTTCACAGAATTCTTCTGTGTAGTTTTTATGGGAAGATGTTTCCTTTTTCATCGTAAGCGTCAAACTTCTCAAATTGTCCACTTGCAGATGCTACAAAAAGAGTGCTTCCAAACAGCTCAATCAAAAGAAAGTTTCAAGTCTCTTAGAGGAAAGCATAAATCATAAAGTAGTTTCACGGAATGCTTCCGTGTAGTTTTTACTTGAAGATATTTCTTTTTTCACAAAAGACCGCAATATTCTCCAAAGGTACACTTGGAGATTCTACAAAAAGTGTGTTTCAAAACTGCTCAATCAAAAGAAATGTTCAACACTGTGAAATGAATGCACAGAATAGGGAAATGTTTCACAGAATGCTTCTGTGTAGTTTTTATAGGAACATATTTCATTTTTCACCCTAGACCTCATAGCTCTCCAAACGACCCTTGCAGATTCTAGAAAAAGAGTGTTTCAAAACTCCTCAATTAAGGGAAGCTTTCTACTCTGTGAGATGAATATTCAGAATAGAAAGAAGTTACACAGAATTCTTCAGTGTAGCTTTTATAGTAAGATAATTCGTTTTTCAACATAGGCCTCAATGTTCTCCAAAGGTCCACTTACAGATTGTACAAAAGGAGTGTGTCACAGCAGATCAATCAAAATAAATGTTCAACTCCGTAGGATGAATGCACAGACCAGAAAAACGTTTCACAGAATGCTTCTGTGTAGTCGTTATTTGCAGATATTCCTGTTTCCACGATAGGCCTCAATGTGCTGCGAATGTCCACTTGTAGTTTCTACAAAAAGGGTGTTTCAAAACTGCTCAATCAAAAGAAATGTTCAACTCTGTGTGACGAATGCACAGAAGAGAAAGAAGTTTCACAGAATGATTCAGTGTAGTTTTTATGTGAAGATATTTCGTTTTTCACCAAAGGCCTCAATGTTCTACAAATGTCCGCTTGCAGATTCTACAAAAAGAGTGTGTCAAAACAGCTCTATCCAAAGAAAGGTTCAACTCCATTCGATGAATGCACAGAACAGAAAAAAGTTCCATAGAAGGTTTCTGTGTGGTTTTTACATGAAGATATTTCGTTTTTCACTGCAGGCCACAATATTCTCCAAGTGTCCAGTTGCAGATTCTACGAAAAGAGTGTTTCAAAAGTGCTCAATCAAAAGAAAGGTTCAACTCTGTGAGATGAAGGCACAGAATAGAAAGCAGTTTCACAGAATCCTTCTCTGTAGTTTTCACGGGAAGATATTTCGTTCTTAGCCATAGGCCTCAACGTTCTCCAAATGTCCACTTGCAGATTCTACAAAAAGTGTGTTTCAAAACAGCTCCATCAAAAGAAAGGTTCAACTCTGTCAGGTGAATGTGCAGAACAGGGTAATGTTTCACAGAATGCTTCTGTGTAGTCTTTATGGGATGATATTTCGTTTTTCACTACAGGCCTCAAATTTCTCCAAATATCCAATTGCGGATTCTACAAAAAGTGTTTTTCAAAACAGACCAGTCAAAAGAAAGGTTCAACTCGGTTGGATTAATGCACAGATCAGAAAAAGTTTCACAGAACGCTTCTGTGTGGTTTTTATTTTCAGATATTCCTTTTTCCGCGATAGGCCTCAAGGCGCGGCAAGTGTCCACTTGCAGATTATAAGAAAAAAGAGTGTTTCAAAACTGCTCAATCAAAAGAAAGGTTCTACTCTGTGAGGTGAACGCACAGAATAGAAAGAAGTTTTACAGAATGCTTCTGTGTATTTTTTATGGGAAAACATTTTGTTTTTCACCACAGGCCTCAATGTTCTCCAAATGTCCACTTGCAGATTCTACAAAAAGAGGGTTTAAAAAAACAGCTCAATCAAAAGAAAGGTTAAATTCTGTTAGATGAAAGCACAGATTACAAAGAAGTTTCACAGAATGCGCCTGTGTAGTTTTTACTTGAAGATATTTCGCTTGTCTCTGTAGGCCTCAATGTTCTCCAAATGTCCACTTGCAGATTCTACCTAAAGAGTGTTTGAAAACTGCTCAATCAAAACAAAGTTTCAACTCCGTGAGATGAATGCACAGAATAGAAAGAGGTTTCACAGAATGCTTCAGTGCAGCTTTTTTGGTGAGATATTTCATTTTTCACCATAGGCCACATATTTCTCCAAATGTCCAATTGCATATTCTAGAAAAAGAGTGTTTCAAAACTGCTCAATCAAAAGAAAGTTACTAGTCTGTGAGGTGAATGCACAGAATAGAAAGAAGTTTCACAGAATGCTTCTGTGTAGTTTTTATAGTGAGATAATTCGTTTTTCACCATGAGCCTCAATGTTCTCCAAATGTCCACTTGCGGATTCTACAAACAGTGTGTTTCAAAACAGATCAATCCAAAGAAATGTTCAACTCTGTTGGATGAATGCACAGATCAGAAAGAAGTTGCACAGAATGCTTCTGTGTAGTTTTTATAGTAAGATAATTCGTTTTACACCATAGGCCTCAATGCTCTCCAAATGTCCACTTACAGATTATACAAAAAGAGTGTTTCAAAACAGCTCAATCAACAGAAGAGTTCAGCTCTGTTAGATGAATGCACAGAACAGAGAAAAGTTTCTCAGAATGTTTCTGTGTAGTATTTACTGGAAGATATTTCATTTTTCACTATTGGCCTCAATGTTCCCCAAATGTCCACTTGCAGATTCTACAAAAATGAGTGTTGCAAAACTGCTCAATCAAAAGAAAGTTTCTACTCTGTGAGGTGAATGCACAGAATAGAACAAAGTTTCACAGAATTCTTCTGTTAATATTTATGGGGATATATTTCGTTTTTCATTGTAGGCCACAATATTCTCCAACTGTCCACTTGCAGATTCCACAAAAAGAGTTTCAAAACTGCTCAATCAAAAGAAAGGTTGAACTCCGTGAGATGAATGCACAGAATCGAAAGAAGTTTCACAGAATGCTTCAGTGTAGTTTTTACTTGAAGATATTTCATTTTTCACTGTAGGTCTCAATTTTCTCCAAATGTCCACTTGCAGATTCTACATAAAGTGTATTTCAAAACTGCTCAATAAAAAGAATGGTTCAAATCTGTGAGATGTACGCACAGAATAGAAAATAGTTTCACAGAATGCGTCAATGTAGTTTTTATGGGAGGATATTCCGTTTTTCACCGTGAGCCTCAATGTTCTCCCAATATCCACTTGCAGATTCTACAAAAACTGTGTTTCAAAACAGCTCAATCACAATTAAAGTTCAACTCTGTTCGACGAATGCACGGAATAGAGAAAAGTTTCACAGAATTCTTCTGTGTAGTTTTTATGGGAAGATGTTTCCTTTTTCATCGTAAGCGTCAAACTTCTCAAATTGTCCACTTGCAGATGCTACAAAAAGAGTGCTTCCAAACAGCTCAATCAAAAGAAAGTTTCAAGTCTCTTAGAGGAAAGCATAAATCATAAAGTAGTTTCACGGAATGCTTCCGTGTAGTTTTTACTTGAAGATATTTCTTTTTTCACAAAAGACCGCAATATTCTCCAAAGGTACACTTGGAGATTCTACAAAAAGTGTGTTTCAAAACTGCTCAATCAAAAGAAATGTTCAACACTGTGAAATGAATGCACAGAATAGGGAAATGTTTCACAGAATGCTTCTGTGTAGTTTTTATAGGAACATATTTCATTTTTCACCCTAGACCTCATAGCTCTCCAAACGACCCTTGCAGATTCTAGAAAAAGAGTGTTTCAAAACTCCTCAATTAAGGGAAGCTTTCTACTCTGTGAGATGAATATTCAGAATAGAAAGAAGTTACACAGAATTCTTCAGTGTAGTTTTTATAGTAAGATAATTCGTTTTTCAACATAGGCCTCAATGTTCTCCAAAGGTCCACTTACAGATTGTACAAAAGGAGTGTGTCACAGCAGATCAATCAAAATAAATGTTCAACTCCGGAGGATGAATGCACAGACCAGAAAAACGTTTCACAGAATGCTTCTGTGTAGTCGTTATTTGCAGATATTCCTGTTTCCACGATAGGCCTCAATGTGCTGCGAATGTCCACTTGTAGTTTCTACAAAAAGGGTGTTTCAAAACTGCTCAATCAAAAGAAATGTTCAACTCTGTGTGACGAATGCACAGAAGAGAAAGAAGTTTCACAGAATGATTCAGTGTAGTTTTTATGTGAAGATATTTCGTTTTTCACCAAAGGCCTCAATGTTCTACAAATGTCCGCTTGCAGATTCTACAAAAAGAGTGTGTCAAAACAGCTCTATCCAAAGAAAGGTTCAACTCCATTCGATGAATGCACAGAACAGAAAAAAGTTCCATAGAAGGTTTCTGTGTGGTTTTTACATGAAGATATTTCGTTTTTCACTGCAGGCCACAATATTCTCCAAGTGTCCAGTTGCAGATTCTACGAAAAGAGTGTTTCAAAAGTGCTCAATCAAAAGAAAGGTTCAACTCTGTGAGATGAAGGCACAGAATAGAAAGCAGTTTCACAGAATCCTTCTCTGTAGTTTTCACGGGAAGATATTTCGTTCTTAGCCATAGGCCTCAACGTTCTCCAAATGTCCACTTGCAGATTCTACAAAAAGTGTGTTTCAAAACAGCTCCATCAAAAGAAAGGTTCAACTCTGTCAGGTGAATGTGCAGAACAGGGTAATGTTTCACAGAATGCTTCTGTGTAGTCTTTATGGGATGATATTTCGTTTTTCACTACAGGCCTCAAATTTCTCCAAATATCCAATTGCGGATTCTACAAAAAGTGTTTTTCAAAACAGACCAGTCAAAAGAAAGGTTCAACTCGGTTGGATTAATGCACAGATCAGAAAAAGTTTCACAGAACGCTTCTGTGTGGTTTTTATTTTCAGATATTCCTTTTTCCGCGATAGGCCTCAAGGCGCGGCAAGTGTCCACTTGCAGATTATAAGAAAAAAGAGTGTTTCAAAACTGCTCAATCAAAAGAAAGGTTCTACTCTGTGAGGTGAACGCACAGAATAGAAAGAAGTTTTACAGAATGCTTCTGTGTATTTTTTATGGGAAAACATTTTGTTTTTCACCACAGGCCTCAATGTTCTCCAAATGTCCACTTGCAGATTCTACAAAAAGAGGGTTTAAAAAAACAGCTCAATCAAAAGAAAGGTTAAATTCTGTTAGATGAAAGCACAGATTACAAAGAAGTTTCACAGAATGCGCCTGTGTAGTTTTTACTTGAAGATATTTCGCTTGTCTCTGTAGGCCTCAATGTTCTCCAAATGTCCACTTGCAGATTCTACCTAAAGAGTGTTTGAAAACTGCTCAATCAAAACAAAGTTTCAACTCCGTGAGATGAATGCACAGAATAGAAAGAGGTTTCACAGAATGCTTCAGTGCAGCTTTTTTGGTGAGATATTTCATTTTTCACCATAGGCCACATATTTCTCCAAATGTCCAATTGCATATTCTAGAAAAAGAGTGTTTCAAAACTGCTCAATCAAAAGAAAGTTACTAGTCTGTGAGGTGAATGCACAGAATAGAAAGAAGTTTCACAGAATGCTTCTGTGTAGTTTTTATAGTGAGATAATTCGTTTTTCACCATGAGCCTCAATGTTCTCCAAATGTCCACTTGCGGATTCTACAAACAGTGTGTTTCAAAACAGATCAATCCAAAGAAATGTTCAACTCTGTTGGATGAATGCACAGATCAGAAAGAAGTTGCACAGAATGCTTCTGTGTAGTTTTTATAGTAAGATAATTCGTTTTACACCATAGGCCTCAATGCTCTCCAAATGTCCACTTACAGATTATACAAAAAGAGTGTTTCAAAACAGCTCAATCAACAGAAGAGTTCAGCTCTGTTAGATGAATGCACAGAACAGAGAAAAGTTTCTCAGAATGTTTCTGTGTAGTATTTACTGGAAGATATTTCATTTTTCACTATTGGCCTCAATGTTCCCCAAATGTCCACTTGCAGATTCTACAAAAATGAGTGTTGCAAAACTGCTCAATCAAAAGAAAGTTTCTACTCTGTGAGGTGAATGCACAGAATAGAACAAAGTTTCACAGAATTCTTCTGTTAATATTTATGGGGATATATTTCGTTTTTCATTGTAGGCCACAATATTCTCCAACTGTCCACTTGCAGATTCCACAAAAAGAGTTTCAAAACTGCTCAATCAAAAGAAAGGTTGAACTCCGTGAGATGAATGCACAGAATCGAAAGAAGTTTCACAGAATGCTTCAGTGTAGTTTTTACTTGAAGATATTTCATTTTTCACTGTAGGTCTCAATTTTCTCCAAATGTCCACTTGCAGATTCTACATAAAGTGTATTTCAAAACTGCTCAATAAAAAGAATGGTTCAAATCTGTGAGATGTACGCACAGAATAGAAAATAGTTTCACAGAATGCGTCAATGTAGTTTTTATGGGAGGATATTCCGTTTTTCACCGTGAGCCTCAATGTTCTCCCAATATCCACTTGCAGATTCTACAAAAACTGTGTTTCAAAACAGCTCAATCACAATTAAAGTTCAACTCTGTTCGACGAATGCACGGAATAGAGAAAAGTTTCACAGAATTCTTCTGTGTAGTTTTTATGGGAAGATGTTTCCTTTTTCATCGTAAGCGTCAAACTTCTCAAATTGTCCACTTGCAGATGCTACAAAAAGAGTGCTTCCAAACAGCTCAATCAAAAGAAAGTTTCAAGTCTCTTAGAGGAAAGCATAAATCATAAAGTAGTTTCACGGAATGCTTCCGTGTAGTTTTTACTTGAAGATATTTCTTTTTTCACAAAAGACCGCAATATTCTCCAAAGGTACACTTGGAGATTCTACAAAAAGTGTGTTTCAAAACTGCTCAATCAAAAGAAATGTTCAACACTGTGAAATGAATGCACAGAATAGGGAAATGTTTCACAGAATGCTTCTGTGTAGTTTTTATAGGAACATATTTCATTTTTCACCCTAGACCTCATAGCTCTCCAAACGACCCTTGCAGATTCTAGAAAAAGAGTGTTTCAAAACTCCTCAATTAAGGGAAGCTTTCTACTCTGTGAGATGAATATTCAGAATAGAAAGAAGTTACACAGAATTCTTCAGTGTAGTTTTTATAGTAAGATAATTCGTTTTTCAACATAGGCCTCAATGTTCTCCAAAGGTCCACTTACAGATTGTACAAAAGGAGTGTGTCACAGCAGATCAATCAAAATAAATGTTCAACTCCGGAGGATGAATGCACAGACCAGAAAAACGTTTCACAGAATGCTTCTGTGTAGTCGTTATTTGCAGATATTCCTGTTTCCACGATAGGCCTCAATGTGCTGCGAATGTCCACTTGTAGTTTCTACAAAAAGGGTGTTTCAAAACTGCTCAATCAAAAGAAATGTTCAACTCTGTGTGACGAATGCACAGAAGAGAAAGAAGTTTCACAGAATGATTCAGTGTAGTTTTTATGTGAAGATATTTCGTTTTTCACCAAAGGCCTCAATGTTCTACAAATGTCCGCTTGCAGATTCTACAAAAAGAGTGTGTCAAAACAGCTCTATCCAAAGAAAGGTTCAACTCCATTCGATGAATGCACAGAACAGAAAAAAGTTCCATAGAAGGTTTCTGTGTGGTTTTTACATGAAGATATTTCGTTTTTCACTGCAGGCCACAATATTCTCCAAGTGTCCAGTTGCAGATTCTACGAAAAGAGTGTTTCAAAAGTGCTCAATCAAAAGAAAGGTTCAACTCTGTGAGATGAAGGCACAGAATAGAAAGCAGTTTCACAGAATCCTTCTCTGTAGTTTTCACGGGAAGATATTTCGTTCTTAGCCATAGGCCTCAACGTTCTCCAAATGTCCACTTGCAGATTCTACAAAAAGTGTGTTTCAAAACAGCTCCATCAAAAGAAAGGTTCAACTCTGTCAGGTGAATGTGCAGAACAGGGTAATGTTTCACAGAATGCTTCTGTGTAGTCTTTATGGGATGATATTTCGTTTTTCACTACAGGCCTCAAATTTCTCCAAATATCCAATTGCGGATTCTACAAAAAGTGTTTTTCAAAACAGACCAGTCAAAAGAAAGGTTCAACTCGGTTGGATTAATGCACAGATCAGAAAAAGTTTCACAGAACGCTTCTGTGTGGTTTTTATTTTCAGATATTCCTTTTTCCGCGATAGGCCTCAAGGCGCGGCAAGTGTCCACTTGCAGATTATAAGAAAAAAGAGTGTTTCAAAACTGCTCAATCAAAAGAAAGGTTCTACTCTGTGAGGTGAACGCACAGAATAGAAAGAAGTTTTACAGAATGCTTCTGTGTATTTTTTATGGGAAAACATTTTGTTTTTCACCACAGGCCTCAATGTTCTCCAAATGTCCACTTGCAGATTCTACAAAAAGAGGGTTTAAAAAAACAGCTCAATCAAAAGAAAGGTTAAATTCTGTTAGATGAAAGCACAGATTACAAAGAAGTTTCACAGAATGCGCCTGTGTAGTTTTTACTTGAAGATATTTCGCTTGTCTCTGTAGGCCTCAATGTTCTCCAAATGTCCACTTGCAGATTCTACCTAAAGAGTGTTTGAAAACTGCTCAATCAAAACAAAGTTTCAACTCCGTGAGATGAATGCACAGAATAGAAAGAGGTTTCACAGAATGCTTCAGTGCAGCTTTTTTGGTGAGATATTTCATTTTTCACCATAGGCCACATATTTCTCCAAATGTCCAATTGCATATTCTAGAAAAAGAGTGTTTCAAAACTGCTCAATCAAAAGAAAGTTACTAGTCTGTGAGGTGAATGCACAGAATAGAAAGAAGTTTCACAGAATGCTTCTGTGTAGTTTTTATAGTGAGATAATTCGTTTTTCACCATGAGCCTCAATGTTCTCCAAATGTCCACTTGCGGATTCTACAAACAGTGTGTTTCAAAACAGATCAATCCAAAGAAATGTTCAACTCTGTTGGATGAATGCACAGATCAGAAAGAAGTTGCACAGAATGCTTCTGTGTAGTTTTTATAGTAAGATAATTCGTTTTACACCATAGGCCTCAATGCTCTCCAAATGTCCACTTACAGATTATACAAAAAGAGTGTTTCAAAACAGCTCAATCAACAGAAGAGTTCAGCTCTGTTAGATGAATGCACAGAACAGAGAAAAGTTTCTCAGAATGTTTCTGTGTAGTATTTACTGGAAGATATTTCATTTTTCACTATTGGCCTCAATGTTCCCCAAATGTCCACTTGCAGATTCTACAAAAATGAGTGTTGCAAAACTGCTCAATCAAAAGAAAGTTTCTACTCTGTGAGGTGAATGCACAGAATAGAACAAAGTTTCACAGAATTCTTCTGTTAATATTTATGGGGATATATTTCGTTTTTCATTGTAGGCCACAATATTCTCCAACTGTCCACTTGCAGATTCCACAAAAAGAGTTTCAAAACTGCTCAATCAAAAGAAAGGTTGAACTCCGTGAGATGAATGCACAGAATCGAAAGAAGTTTCACAGAATGCTTCAGTGTAGTTTTTACTTGAAGATATTTCATTTTTCACTGTAGGTCTCAATTTTCTCCAAATGTCCACTTGCAGATTCTACATAAAGTGTATTTCAAAACTGCTCAATAAAAAGAATGGTTCAAATCTGTGAGATGTACGCACAGAATAGAAAATAGTTTCACAGAATGCGTCAATGTAGTTTTTATGGGAGGATATTCCGTTTTTCACCGTGAGCCTCAATGTTCTCCCAATATCCACTTGCAGATTCTACAAAAACTGTGTTTCAAAACAGCTCAATCACAATTAAAGTTCAACTCTGTTCGACGAATGCACGGAATAGAGAAAAGTTTCACAGAATTCTTCTGTGTAGTTTTTATGGGAAGATGTTTCCTTTTTCATCGTAAGCGTCAAACTTCTCAAATTGTCCACTTGCAGATGCTACAAAAAGAGTGCTTCCAAACAGCTCAATCAAAAGAAAGTTTCAAGTCTCTTAGAGGAAAGCATAAATCATAAAGTAGTTTCACGGAATGCTTCCGTGTAGTTTTTACTTGAAGATATTTCTTTTTTCACAAAAGACCGCAATATTCTCCAAAGGTACACTTGGAGATTCTACAAAAAGTGTGTTTCAAAACTGCTCAATCAAAAGAAATGTTCAACACTGTGAAATGAATGCACAGAATAGGGAAATGTTTCACAGAATGCTTCTGTGTAGTTTTTATAGGAACATATTTCATTTTTCACCCTAGACCTCATAGCTCTCCAAACGACCCTTGCAGATTCTAGAAAAAGAGTGTTTCAAAACTCCTCAATTAAGGGAAGCTTTCTACTCTGTGAGATGAATATTCAGAATAGAAAGAAGTTACACAGAATTCTTCAGTGTAGTTTTTATAGTAAGATAATTCGTTTTTCAACATAGGCCTCAATGTTCTCCAAAGGTCCACTTACAGATTGTACAAAAGGAGTGTGTCACAGCAGATCAATCAAAATAAATGTTCAACTCCGTAGGATGAATGCACAGACCAGAAAAACGTTTCACAGAATGCTTCTGTGTAGTCGTTATTTGCAGATATTCCTGTTTCCACGATAGGCCTCAATGTGCTGCGAATGTCCACTTGTAGTTTCTACAAAAAGGGTGTTTCAAAACTGCTCAATCAAAAGAAATGTTCAACTCTGTGTGACGAATGCACAGAAGAGAAAGAAGTTTCACAGAATGATTCAGTGTAGTTTTTATGTGAAGATATTTCGTTTTTCACCAAAGGCCTCAATGTTCTACAAATGTCCGCTTGCAGATTCTACAAAAAGAGTGTGTCAAAACAGCTCTATCCAAAGAAAGGTTCAACTCCATTCGATGAATGCACAGAACAGAAAAAAGTTCCATAGAAGGTTTCTGTGTGGTTTTTACATGAAGATATTTCGTTTTTCACTGCAGGCCACAATATTCTCCAAGTGTCCAGTTGCAGATTCTACGAAAAGAGTGTTTCAAAAGTGCTCAATCAAAAGAAAGGTTCAACTCTGTGAGATGAAGGCACAGAATAGAAAGCAGTTTCACAGAATCCTTCTCTGTAGTTTTCACGGGAAGATATTTCGTTCTTAGCCATAGGCCTCAACGTTCTCCAAATGTCCACTTGCAGATTCTACAAAAAGTGTGTTTCAAAACAGCTCCATCAAAAGAAAGGTTCAACTCTGTCAGGTGAATGTGCAGAACAGGGTAATGTTTCACAGAATGCTTCTGTGTAGTCTTTATGGGATGATATTTCGTTTTTCACTACAGGCCTCAAATTTCTCCAAATATCCAATTGCGGATTCTACAAAAAGTGTTTTTCAAAACAGACCAGTCAAAAGAAAGGTTCAACTCGGTTGGATTAATGCACAGATCAGAAAAAGTTTCACAGAACGCTTCTGTGTGGTTTTTATTTTCAGATATTCCTTTTTCCGCGATAGGCCTCAAGGCGCGGCAAGTGTCCACTTGCAGATTATAAGAAAAAAGAGTGTTTCAAAACTGCTCAATCAAAAGAAAGGTTCTACTCTGTGAGGTGAACGCACAGAATAGAAAGAAGTTTTACAGAATGCTTCTGTGTATTTTTTATGGGAAAACATTTTGTTTTTCACCACAGGCCTCAATGTTCTCCAAATGTCCACTTGCAGATTCTACAAAAAGAGGGTTTAAAAAAACAGCTCAATCAAAAGAAAGGTTAAATTCTGTTAGATGAAAGCACAGATTACAAAGAAGTTTCACAGAATGCGCCTGTGTAGTTTTTACTTGAAGATATTTCGCTTGTCTCTGTAGGCCTCAATGTTCTCCAAATGTCCACTTGCAGATTCTACCTAAAGAGTGTTTGAAAACTGCTCAATCAAAACAAAGTTTCAACTCCGTGAGATGAATGCACAGAATAGAAAGAGGTTTCACAGAATGCTTCAGTGCAGCTTTTTTGGTGAGATATTTCATTTTTCACCATAGGCCACATATTTCTCCAAATGTCCAATTGCATATTCTAGAAAAAGAGTGTTTCAAAACTGCTCAATCAAAAGAAAGTTACTAGTCTGTGAGGTGAAGGCACAGAATAGAAAGAAGTTTCACAGAATGCTTCTGTGTAGTTTTTATAGTGAGATAATTCGTTTTTCACCATGAGCCTCAATGTTCTCCAAATGTCCACTTGCGGATTCTACAAACAGTGTGTTTCAAAACAGATCAATCCAAAGAAATGTTCAACTCTGTTGGATGAATGCACAGATCAGAAAGAAGTTGCACAGAATGCTTCTGTGTAGTTTTTATAGTAAGATAATTCGTTTTACACCATAGGCCTCAATGCTCTCCAAATGTCCACTTACAGATTATACAAAAAGAGTGTTTCAAAACAGCTCAATCAACAGAAGAGTTCAGCTCTGTTAGATGAATGCACAGAACAGAGAAAAGTTTCTCAGAATGTTTCTGTGTAGTATTTACTGGAAGATATTTCATTTTTCACTATTGGCCTCAATGTTCCCCAAATGTCCACTTGCAGATTCTACAAAAATGAGTGTTGCAAAACTGCTCAATCAAAAGAAAGTTTCTACTCTGTGAGGTGAATGCACAGAATAGAACAAAGTTTCACAGAATTCTTCTGTTAATATTTATGGGGATATATTTCGTTTTTCATTGTAGGCCACAATATTCTCCAACTGTCCACTTGCAGATTCCACAAAAAGAGTTTCAAAACTGCTCAATCAAAAGAAAGGTTGAACTCCGTGAGATGAATGCACAGAATCGAAAGAAGTTTCACAGAATGCTTCAGTGTAGTTTTTACTTGAAGATATTTCATTTTTCACTGTAGGTCTCAATTTTCTCCAAATGTCCACTTGCAGATTCTACATAAAGTGTATTTCAAAACTGCTCAATAAAAAGAATGGTTCAAATCTGTGAGATGTACGCACAGAATAGAAAATAGTTTCACAGAATGCGTCAATGTAGTTTTTATGGGAGGATATTCCGTTTTTCACCGTGAGCCTCAATGTTCTCCCAATATCCACTTGCAGATTCTACAAAAACTGTGTTTCAAAACAGCTCAATCACAATTAAAGTTCAACTCTGTTCGACGAATGCACGGAATAGAGAAAAGTTTCACAGAATTCTTCTGTGTAGTTTTTATGGGAAGATGTTTCCTTTTTCATCGTAAGCGTCAAACTTCTCAAATTGTCCACTTGCAGATGCTACAAAAAGAGTGCTTCCAAACAGCTCAATCAAAAGAAAGTTTCAAGTCTCTTAGAGGAAAGCATAAATCATAAAGTAGTTTCACGGAATGCTTCCGTGTAGTTTTTACTTGAAGATATTTCTTTTTTCACAAAAGACCGCAATATTCTCCAAAGGTACACTTGGAGATTCTACAAAAAGTGTGTTTCAAAACTGCTCAATCAAAAGAAATGTTCAACACTGTGAAATGAATGCACAGAATAGGGAAATGTTTCACAGAATGCTTCTGTGTAGTTTTTATAGGAACATATTTCATTTTTCACCCTAGACCTCATAGCTCTCCAAACGACCCTTGCAGATTCTAGAAAAAGAGTGTTTCAAAACTCCTCAATTAAGGGAAGCTTTCTACTCTGTGAGATGAATATTCAGAATAGAAAGAAGTTACACAGAATTCTTCAGTGTAGTTTTTATAGTAAGATAATTCGTTTTTCAACATAGGCCTCAATGTTCTCCAAAGGTCCACTTACAGATTGTACAAAAGGAGTGTGTCACAGCAGATCAATCAAAATAAATGTTCAACTCCGTAGGATGAATGCACAGACCAGAAAAACGTTTCACAGAATGCTTCTGTGTAGTCGTTATTTGCAGATATTCCTGTTTCCACGATAGGCCTCAATGTGCTGCGAATGTCCACTTGTAGTTTCTACAAAAAGGGTGTTTCAAAACTGCTCAATCAAAAGAAATGTTCAACTCTGTGTGACGAATGCACAGAAGAGAAAGAAGTTTCACAGAATGATTCAGTGTAGTTTTTATGTGAAGATATTTCGTTTTTCACCAAAGGCCTCAATGTTCTACAAATGTCCGCTTGCAGATTCTACAAAAAGAGTGTGTCAAAACAGCTCTATCCAAAGAAAGGTTCAACTCCATTCGATGAATGCACAGAACAGAAAAAAGTTTCATAGAAGGTTTCTGTGTGGTTTTTATATGAAGATATTTCGTTTTTCACTGCAGGCCACAATATTCTCCAAGTGTCCAGTGGCAGATTCTACGAAAAGAGTGTTTCAAAAGTGCTCAATCAAAAGAAAGGTTCAACTCTGTGAGATGAAGGCACAGAATAGAAAGCAGTTTCACAGAATCCTTCTCTGTAGTTTTCACGGGAAGATATTTCGTTTTTAGCCATAGGCCTCAACGTTCTCCAAATGTCCACTTGCAGATTCTACAAAAAGTGTGTTTCAAAACAGCTCCATCAAAAGAAAGGTTCAACTCTGTCAGGTGAATGTGCAGAACAGGGTAATGTTTCACAGAATGCTTCTGTGTAGTCTTTATGGGAAGATATTTCGTTTTTCACTACAGGCCTCAAATTTCTCCAAATATCCAATTGCAGATTCTACAAAAAGTGTTTTTCCAAACAGACCAGTCAAAAGAAAGGTTCAACTCGGTTGGATTAATGCACAGATCAGAAAAAGTTTCACAGAACGCTTCTGTGTAGTTTTTATTTTCAGATATTCCTTTTTGCGCGATAGGCCTCAAGGCGCGGCAAGTGTCCACTTGCAGATTATAAGAAAAAAGAGTGTTTCAAAACTGCTCAATCAAAAGAAAGGTTCTACTCTGTGAGGTGAACGCACAGAATAGAAAGAAGTTTTACAGAATGCTTCTGTGTATTTTTTATGGGAAAACATTTTGTTTTTCACCACAGGCCTCAATGTTCTCCGAATGTCCACTTGCAGATTCTACAAAAAGAGGGTTTAAAAAAACAGCTCAATCAAAAGAAAGGTTAAATTCTGTTAGATGAAAGCACAGATTACAAAGAAGTTTCACAGAATGCGCCTGTGTAGTTTTTACTTGAAGATATTTCGCTTGTCTCTGTAGGCCTCAATGTTCTCCAAATGTCCACTTGCAGATTCTACCTGAAGAGTGTTTGAAAACTGCTCAATCAAAACAAAGTTTCAACTCCGTGAGATGAATGCACAGAATAGAAAGAGGTTTCACAGAATGCTTCAGTGCAGCTTTTTTGGTGAGATATTTCATTTTTCACCATAGGCCACATATTTCTCCAAATGTCCAATTGCATATTCTAGAAAAAGAGTGTTTCAAAACTGCTCAATCAAAAGAAAGTTACTAGTCTGTGAGGTGAAGGCACAGAATAGAAAGAAGTTTCACAGAATGCTTCTGTGTAGTTTTTATAGTGAGATAATTCGTTTTTCACCATGAGCCTCAATGTTCTCCAAATGTCCACTTGCGGATTCTACAAACAGTGTGTTTTAAAACAGATCAATCCAAAGAAATGTTCAACTCTGTTGGATGAATGCACAGATCAGAAAGAAGTTGCACAGAATGCTTCTGTGTAGTTTTTATAGTAAGATAATTCGTTTTACACCGTAGGCCTCAATGCTCTCCAAATGTCCACTTACAGATTATACAAAAAGAGTGTTTCAAAACAGCTCAATCAAAAGAAGAGTTCCGCTCCGTTAGATGAATGCACAGAACAGAGAAAAGTTTCTCAGAATGTTTCTGTGTAGTATTTACTGGAAGATATTTCATTTTTCACTATTGGCCTCAATGTTCCCCAAATGTCCACTTGCAGATTCTACAAAAATGAGTGTTGCAAAACTGCTCAATCAAAAGAAAGTTTCTACTCTGTGAGGTGAATGCACAGAATAGAACAAAGTTTCAGAGAATTCTTCTGTTAATATTTATGGGGATATATTTCGTTTTTCATTGTAGGCCACAATATTCTCCAACTGTCCACTTGCAGATTCCACAAAAAGAGTTTCAAAACTGCTCAATCAAAAGAAAGGTTGAACTCCGTGAGATGAATGCACAGAATCGAAAGAAGTTTCACAGAATGCTTCAGTGTAGTTTTTACTTGAAGATATTTCATTTTTCACTGTAGGTCTCAATTTTCTCCAAATGTCCACTTGCAGATTCTACATAAAGTGTATTTCAAAACTGCTCAATAAAAAGAATGGTTCAAATCTGTGAGATGTACGCACAGAATAGAAAATAGTTTCACAGAATGCGTCAATGTAGTTTTTATGGGAAGATATTCCGTTTTTCACCGTAAGCCTCAATGTTCTCCAAATATCCACTTGCAGATTCTACAAAAACTGTGTTTCAAAACAGCTCAATCACAATTAAAGTTCAACTCTGTTAGACGAATGCACGGAATAGAGAAAAGTTTCACAGAATTCTTCTGTGTAGTTTTTATGGGAAGATGTTTCCTTTTTCATGGTAAGCGTCAAGCTTCTCAAATTGTCCACTTGCAGATGCTACAAAAAGAGTGCTTCCAAACAGCTCAATCAAAAGAAAGTTTCAAGTCTCTTAGAGGAAAGCATAAATCATAAAGTAGTTTCACGGAATGCTTCCGTGTAGTTTCTACTTGAAGATATTTCTTTTTTCACAAAAGACCGCAATATTCTCCAAAGGTACACTTGGAGATTCTACAAAAAGTGTGTTTCAAAACTGCTCAATCAAAAGAAATGTTCAACACTGTGAAACGAATGCACAGAATAGGGAAATGTTTCACAGAATGCTTCTGTGTAGTTTTTATAGGAACATATTTCATTTTTCACCCTAGACCTCATAGCTCTCCAAACGACCCTTGCAGATTCTAGAAAAAGAGTGTTTCAAAACTCCTCAATTAAGGGAAGCTTTCTACTCTGTGAGATGAATATTCAGAATGGAAAGAAGTTACACAGAATTCTTCAGTGTAGTTTTTATAGTAAGATAATTCGTTTTTCAACATAGGCCTCAATGTTCTCCAAAGGTCCACTTACAGATTGTACAAAAGGAGTGTGTCACAGCAGATCAATCAAAATAAATGTTCAACTCCGTAGGATGAATGCACAGACCAGAAAAACGTTTCACAGAATGCTTCTGTGTAGTCGTTATTTGCAGATATTCCTGTTTCCACGATAGGCCTCAATGTGCTGCGAATGTCCACTTGTAGTTTCTACAAAAAGAGTGTTTCAAAACTGCTCAATCAAAAGAAATGTTCAACTCTGTGTGACGAATGCACAGAAGAGAAAGAAGTTTCACAGAATGATTCAGTGTAGTTTTTATGTGAAGATATTTCGTTTTTCACCAAAGGCCTCAATGTTCTACAAATGTCCGCTTGCAGATTCTACAAAAAGAGTGTGTCAAAACAGCTCTATCCAAAGAAAGGTTCAACTCCATTCGATGAATGCACAGAACAGAAAAAAGTTTCATAGAAGGTTTCTGTGTGGTTTTTACATGAAGATATTTCGTTTTTCACTGCAGGCCACAATATTCTCCAAGTGTCCAGTGGCAGATTCTACGAAAAGAGTGTTTCAAAAGTGCTCAATCAAAAGAAAGGTTCAACTCTGTGAGATGAAGGCACAGAATAGAAAGCAGTTTCACAGAATCCTTCTCTGTAGTTTTCACGGGAAGATATTTCGTTTTTAGCCATAGGCCTCAACGTTCTCCAAATGTCCACTTGCAGATTCTACAAAAAGTGTGTTTCAAAACAGCTCCATCAAAAGAAAGGTTCAACTCTGTCAGGTGAATGTGCAGAACAGGGTAATGTTTCACAGAATGCTTCTGTGTAGTCTTTATGGGAAGATATTTCGTTTTTCACTACAGGCCTCAAATTTCTCCAAATATCCAATTGCAGATTCTACAAAAAGTGTTTTTCCAAACAGACCAGTCAAAAGAAAGGTTCAACTCGGTTGGATTAATGCACAGATCAGAAAAAGTTTCACAGAACGCTTCTGTGTAGTTTTTATTTTCAGATATTCCTTTTTGCGCGATAGGCCTCAAGGCGCGGCAAGTGTCCACTTGCAGATTATAAGAAAAAAGAGTGTTTCAAAACTGCTCAATCAAAAGAAAGGTTCTACTCTGTGAGGTGAACGCACAGAATAGAAAGAAGTTTTACAGAATGCTTCTGTGTATTTTTTATGGGAAAACATTTTGTTTTTCACCACAGGCCTCAATGTTCTCCAAATGTCCACTTGCAGATTCTACAAAAAGAGGGTTTAAAAAAACAGCTCAATCAAAAGAAAGGTTAAATTCTGTTAGATGAAAGCACAGATTACAAAGAAGTTTCACAGAATGCGCCTGTGTAGTTTTTACTTGAAGATATTTCGCTTGTCTCTGTAGGCCTCAATGTTCTCCAAATGTCCACTTGCAGATTCTACCTAAAGAGTGTTTGAAAACTGCTCAATCAAAACAAAGTTTCAACTCCGTGAGATGAATGCACAGAATAGAAAGAGGTTTCACAGAATGCTTCAGTGCAGCTTTTTTGGTGAGAT
Organism: Symphalangus syndactylus; assembly: GCF_028878055.3. Classification (NCBI taxonomy): domain Eukaryota; kingdom Metazoa; phylum Chordata; class Mammalia; order Primates; family Hylobatidae; genus Symphalangus; species Symphalangus syndactylus. Next base: position 52,589,861 of record NC_072440.2, read on the forward strand.
ATTTCATTTTTCACCATAGGCCACATATTTCTCCAAATGTCCAATTGCATATTCTAGAAAAAGAGTGTTTCAAAACTGCTCAATCAAAAGAAAGTTACTAGTCTGTGAGGTGAATGCACAGAATAGAAAGAAGTTTCACAGAATGCTTCTGTGTAGTTTTTATAGTGAGATAATTCGTTTTTCACCATGAGCCTCAATGTTCTCCAAATGTCCACTTGCGGATTCTACAAACAGTGTGTTTCAAAACAGATCAATCCAAAGAAATGTTCAACTCTGTTGGATGAATGCACAGATCAGAAAGAAGTTGCACAGAATGCTTCTGTGTAGTTTTTACAGTAAGATAATTCGTTTTACACCATAGGCCTCAATGCTCTCCAAATGTCCACTTACAGATTATACAAAAAGAGTGTTTCAAAACAGCTCAATCAAAAGAAGAGTTCAGCTCTGTTAGATGAATGCACAGAACAGAGAAAAGTTTCTCAGAATGTTTCTGTGTAGTATTTACTGGAAGATATTTCATTTTTCACTATTGGCCTCAATGTTCCCCAAATGTCCACTTGCAGATTCTACAAAAATGAGTGTTGCAAAACTGCTCAATCAAAAGAAAGTTTCTACTCTGTGAGGTGAATGCACAGAATAGAACAAAGTTTCAGAGAATTCTTCTGTTAATATTTATGGGGATATATTTCGTTTTTCATTGTAGGCCACAATATTCTCCAACTGTCCACTTGCAGATTCCACAAAAAGAGTTTCAAAACTGCTCAATCAAAAGAAAGGTTGAACTCCGTGAGATGAATGCACAGAATCGAAAGAAGTTTCACAGAATGCTTCAGTGTAGTTTTTACTTGAAGATATTTCATTTTTCACTGTAGGTCTCAATTTTCTCCAAATGTCCACTTGCAGATTCTACATAAAGTGTATTTCAAAACTGCTCAATAAAAAGAATGGTTCAAATCTGTGAGATGTACGCACAGAATAGAAAATAGTTTCACAGAATGCGTCAATGTAGTTTTTATGGGAAGATATTCCGTTTTTCACCGTAAGCCTCAATGTTCTCCCAATATCCACTTGCAGATTCTACAAAAACTGTGTTTCAAAACAGCTCAATCACAATTAAAGTTCAACTCTGTTAGACGAATGCACGGAATAGAGAAAAGTTTCACAGAATTCTTCTGTGTAGTTTTTATGGGAAGATGTTTCCTTTTTCATGGTAAGCGTCAAGCTTCTCAAATTGTCCACTTGCAGATGCTACAAAAAGAGTGCTTCCAAACAGCTCAATCAAAAGAAAGTTTCAAGTCTCTTAGAGGAAAGCATAAATCATAAAGTAGTTTCACGGAATGCTTCCGTGTAGTTTTTACTTGAAGATATTTCTTTTTTCACAAAAGACCGCAATATTCTCCAAAGGTGCACTTGGAGATTCTACAAAAAGTGTGTTTCAAAACTGCTCAATCAAAAGAAATGTTCAACACTGTGAAACGAATGCACAGAATAGGGAAATGTTTCACAGAATGCTTCTGTGTAGTTTTTATAGGAACATATTTCATTTTTCACCCTAGACCTCATAGCTCTCCAAACGACCCTTGCAGATTCTAGAAAAAGAGTGTTTCAAAACTCCTCAATTAAGGGAAGCTTTCTACTCTGTGAGATGAATATTCAGAATGGAAAGAAGTTACACAGAATTCTTCAGTGTAGTTTTTATAGTAAGATAATTCGTTTTTCAACATAGGCCTCAATGTTCTCCAAAGGTCCACTTACAGATTGTACAAAAGGAGTGTGTCACAGCAGATCAATCAAAATAAATGTTCAACTCCGTAGGATGAATGCACAGACCAGAAAAACGTTTCACAGAATGCTTCTGTGTAGTCGTTATTTGCAGATATTCCTGTTTCCACGATAGGCCTCAATGTGCTGCGAATGTCCACTTGTAGTTTCTACAAAAAGAGTGTTTCAAAACTGCTCAATCAAAAGAAATGTTCAACTCTGTGTGACGAATGCACAGAAGAGAAAGAAGTTTCACAGAATGATTCAGTGTAGTTTTTATGTGAAGATATTTCGTTTTTCACCAAAGGCCTCAATGTTCTACAAATGTCCGCTTGCAGATTCTACAAAAAGAGTGTGTCAAAACAGCTCTATCCAAAGAAAGGTTCAACTCCATTCGATGAATGCACAGAACAGAAAAAAGTTTCATAGAAGGTTTCTGTGTGGTTTTTACATGAAGATATTTCGTTTTTCACTGCAGGCCACAATATTCTCCAAGTGTCCAGTGGCAGATTCTACGAAAAGAGTGTTTCAAAAGTGCTCAATCAAAAGAAAGGTTCAACTCTGTGAGATGAAGGCACAGAATAGAAAGCAGTTTCACAGAATCCTTCTCTGTAGTTTTCACGGGAAGATATTTCGTTTTTAGCCATAGGCCTCAACGTTCTCCAAATGTCCACTTGCAGATTCTACAAAAAGTGTGTTTCAAAACAGCTCCATCAAAAGAAAGGTTCAACTCTGTCAGGTGAATGTGCAGAACAGGGTAATGTTTCACAGAATGCTTCTGTGTAGTCTTTATGGGAAGATATTTCGTTTTTCACTACAGGCCTCAAATTTCTCCAAATATCCAATTGCAGATTCTACAAAAAGTGTTTTTCCAAACAGACCAGTCAAAAGAAAGGTTCAACTCGGTTGGATTAATGCACAGATCAGAAAAAGTTTCACAGAACGCTTCTGTGTAGTTTTTATTTTCAGATATTCCTTTTTGCGCGATAGGCCTCAAGGCGCGGCAAGTGTCCACTTGCAGATTATAAGAAAAAAGAGTGTTTCAAAACTGCTCAATCAAAAGAAAGGTTCTACTCTGTGAGGTGAACGCACAGAATAGAAAGAAGTTTTACAGAATGCTTCTGTGTATTTTTTATGGGAAAACATTTTGTTTTTCACCACAGGCCTCAATGTTCTCCAAATGTCCACTTGCAGATTCTACAAAAAGAGGGTTTAAAAAAACAGCTCAATCAAAAGAAAGGTTAAATTCTGTTAGATGAAAGCACAGATTACAAAGAAGTTTCACAGAATGCGCCTGTGTAGTTTTTACTTGAAGATATTTCGCTTGTCTCTGTAGGCCTCAATGTTCTCCAAATGTCCACTTGCAGATTCTACCTAAAGAGTGTTTGAAAACTGCTCAATCAAAACAAAGTTTCAACTCCGTGAGATGAATGCACAGAATAGAAAGAGGTTTCACAGAATGCTTCAGTGCAGCTTTTTTGGTGAGATATTTCATTTTTCACCATAGGCCACATATTTCTCCAAATGTCCAATTGCATATTCTAGAAAAAGAGTGTTTCAAAACTGCTCAATCAAAAGAAAGTTACTAGTCGGTGAGGTGAATGCACAGAATAGAAAGAAGTTTCACAGAATGCTTCTGTGTAGTTTTTATAGTGAGATAATTCGTTTTTCACCATGAGCCTCAATGTTCTCCAAATGTCCACTTGCGGATTCTACAAACAGTGTGTTTCAAAACAGATCAATCCAAAGAAATGTTCAACTCTGTTGGATGAATGCACAGATCAGAAAGAAGTTGCACAGAATGCTTCTGTGTAGTTTTTACAGTAAGATAATTCGTTTTACACCATAGGCCTCAATGCTCTCCAAATGTCCACTTACAGATTATACAAAAAGAGTGTTTCAAAACAGCTCAATCAAAAGAAGAGTTCAGCTCTGTTAGATGAATGCACAGAACAGAGAAAAGTTTCTCAGAATGTTTCTGTGTAGTATTTACTGGAAGATATTTCATTTTTCACTATTGGCCTCAATGTTCCCCAAATGTCCACTTGCAGATTCTACAAAAATGAGTGTTGCAAAACTGCTCAATCAAAAGAAAGTTTCTACTCTGTGAGGTGAATGCACAGAATAGAACAAAGTTTCAGAGAATTCTTCTGTTAATATTTATGGGGATATATTTCGTTTTTCATTGTAGGCCACAATATTCTCCAACTGTCCACTTGCAGATTCCACAAAAAGAGTTTCAAAACTGCTCAATCAAAAGAAAGGTTGAACTCCGTGAGATGAATGCACAGAATCGAAAGAAGTTTCACAGAATGCTTCAGTGTAGTTTTTACTTGAAGATATTTCATTTTTCACTGTAGGTCTCAATTTTCTCCAAATGTCCACTTGCAGATTCTACATAAAGTGTATTTCAAAACTGCTCAATAAAAAGAATGGTTCAAATCTGTGAGATGTACGCACAGAATAGAAAATAGTTTCACAGAATGCGTCAATGTAGTTTTTATGGGAAGATATTCCGTTTTTCACCGTAAGCCTCAATGTTCTCCCAATATCCACTTGCAGATTCTACAAAAACTGTGTTTCAAAACAGCTCAATCACAATTAAAGTTCAACTCTGTTAGACGAATGCACGGAATAGAGAAAAGTTTCACAGAATTCTTCTGTGTAGTTTTTATGGGAAGATGTTTCCTTTTTCATGGTAAGCGTCAAGCTTCTCAAATTGTCCACTTGCAGATGCTACAAAAAGAGTGCTTCCAAACAGCTCAATCAAAAGAAAGTTTCAAGTCTCTTAGAGGAAAGCATAAATCATAAAGTAGTTTCACGGAATGCTTCCGTGTAGTTTTTACTTGAAGATATTTCTTTTTTCACAAAAGACCGCAATATTCTCCAAAGGTGCACTTGGAGATTCTACAAAAAGTGTGTTTCAAAACTGCTCAATCAAAAGAAATGTTCAACACTGTGAAACGAATGCACAGAATAGGGAAATGTTTCACAGAATGCTTCTGTGTAGTTTTTATAGGAACATATTTCATTTTTCACCCTAGACCTCATAGCTCTCCAAACGACCCTTGCAGATTCTAGAAAAAGAGTGTTTCAAAACTCCTCAATTAAGGGAAGCTTTCTACTCTGTGAGATGAATATTCAGAATGGAAAGAAGTTACACAGAATTCTTCAGTGTAGTTTTTATAGTAAGATAATTCGTTTTTCAACATAGGCCTCAATGTTCTCCAAAGGTCCACTTACAGATTGTACAAAAGGAGTGTGTCACAGCAGATCAATCAAAATAAATGTTCAACTCCGTAGGATGAATGCACAGACCAGAAAAACGTTTCACAGAATGCTTCTGTGTAGTCGTTATTTGCAGATATTCCTGTTTCCACGATAGGCCTCAATGTGCTGCGAATGTCCACTTGTAGTTTCTACAAAAAGAGTGTTTCAAAACTGCTCAATCAAAAGAAATGTTCAACTCTGTGTGACGAATGCACAGAAGAGAAAGAAGTTTCACAGAATGATTCAGTGTAGTTTTTATGTGAAGATATTTCGTTTTTCACCAAAGGCCTCAATGTTCTACAAATGTCCGCTTGCAGATTCTACAAAAAGAGTGTGTCAAAACAGCTCTATCCAAAGAAAGGTTCAACTCCATTCGATGAATGCACAGAACAGAAAAAAGTTTCATAGAAGGTTTCTGTGTGGTTTTTACATGAAGATATTTCGTTTTTCACTGCAGGCCACAATATTCTCCAAGTGTCCAGTGGCAGATTCTACGAAAAGAGTGTTTCAAAAGTGCTCAATCAAAAGAAAGGTTCAACTCTGTGAGATGAAGGCACAGAATAGAAAGCAGTTTCACAGAATCCTTCTCTGTAGTTTTCACGGGAAGATATTTCGTTTTTAGCCATAGGCCTCAACGTTCTCCAAATGTCCACTTGCAGATTCTACAAAAAGTGTGTTTCAAAACAGCTCCATCAAAAGAAAGGTTCAACTCTGTCAGGTGAATGTGCAGAACAGGGTAATGTTTCACAGAATGCTTCTGTGTACTCTTTATGGGAAGATATTTCGTTTTTCACTACAGGCCTCAAATTTCTCCAAATATCCAATTGCAGATTCTACAAAAAGTGTTTTTCCAAACAGACCAGTCAAAAGAAAGGTTCAACTCGGTTGGATTAATGCACAGATCAGAAAAAGTTTCACAGAACGCTTCTGTGTAGTTTTTATTTTCAGATATTCCTTTTTGCGCGATAGGCCTCAAGGCGCGGCAAGTGTCCACTTGCAGATTATAAGAAAAAAGAGTGTTTCAAAACTGCTCAATCAAAAGAAAGGTTCTACTCTGTGAGGTGAACGCACAGAATAGAAAGAAGTTTTACAGAATGCTTCTGTGTATTTTTTATGGGAAAACATTTTGTTTTTCACCACAGGCCTCAATGTTCTCCAAATGTCCACTTGCAGATTCTACAAAAAGAGGGTTTAAAACAACAGCTCAATCAAAAGAAAGGTTAAATTCTGTTAGATGAAAGCACAGATTACAAAGAAGTTTCACAGAATGCGCCTGTGTAGTTTTTACTTGAAGATATTTCGCTTGTCTCTGTAGGCCTCAATGTTCTCCAAATGTCCACTTGCAGATTCTACCTAAAGAGTGTTTGAAAACTGCTCAATCAAAACAAAGTTTCAACTCCGTGAGATGAATGCACAGAATAGAAAGAGGTTTCACAGAATGCTTCAGTGCAGCTTTTTTGGTGAGATATTTCATTTTTCACCATAGGCCACATATTTCTCCAAATGTCCAATTGCATATTCTAGAAAAAGAGTGTTTCAAAACTGCTCAATCAAAAGAAAGTTACTAGTCTGTGAGGTGAATGCACAGAATAGAAAGAAGTTTCACAGAATGCTTCTGTGTAGTTTTTATAGTGAGATAATTCGTTTTTCACCATGAGCCTCAATGTTCTCCAAATGTCCACTTGCGGATTCTACAAACAGTGTGTTTTAAAACAGATCAATCCAAAGAAATGTTCAACTCTGTTGGATGAATGCACAGATGAGAAAGAAGTTGCACAGAATGCTTCTGTGTAGTTTTTATAGTAAGATAATTCGTTTTACACCGTAGGCCTCAATGCTCTCCAAATGTCCACTTACAGATTATACAAAAAGAGTGTTTCAAAACAGCTCAATCAAAAGAAGAGTTCCGCTCTGTTAGATGAATGCACAGAACAGAGAAAAGTTTCTCAGAATGTTTCTGTGTAGTATTTACTGGAAGATATTTCATTTTTCACTATTGGCCTCAATGTTCCCCAAATGTCCACTTGCAGATTCTACAAAAATGAGTGTTGCAAAACTGCTCAATCAAAAGAAAGTTTCTACTCTGTGAGGTGAATGCACAGAATAGAACAAAGTTTCAGAGAATTCTTCTGTTAATATTTATGGGGATATATTTCGTTTTTCATTGTAGGCCACAATATTCTCCAACTGTCCACTTGCAGATTCCACAAAAAGAGTTTCAAAACTGCTCAATCAAAAGAAAGGTTGAACTCCGTGAGATGAATGCACAGAATCGAAAGAAGTTTCACAGAATGCTTCAGTGTAGTTTTTACTTGAAGATATTTCATTTTTCACTGTAGGTCTCAATTTTCTCCAAATGTCCACTTGCAGATTCTACATAAAGTGTATTTCAAAACTGCTCAATAAAAAGAATGGTTCAAATCTGTGAGATGTACGCACAGAATAGAAAATAGTTTCACAGAATGCGTCAATGTAGTTTTTATGGGAAGATATTCCGTTTTTTACCGTAAGCCTCAATGTTCTCCCAATATCCACTTGCAGATACTACAAAAACTGTGTTTCAAAACAGCTCAATCACAATTAAAGTTCAACTCTGTTAGACGAATGCACGGAATAGAGAAAAGTTTCACAGAATTCTTCTGTGTAGTTTTTATGGGAAGATGTTTCCTTTTTCATCGTAAGCGTCAAACTTCTCAAATTGTCCACTTGCAGATGCTACAAAAAGAGTGCTTCCAAACAGCTCAATCAAAAGAAAGTTTCAAGTCTCTTAGAGGAAAGCATAAATCATAAAGTAGTTTCACGGAATGCTTCCGTGTAGTTTTTACTTGAAGATATTCCTTTTTTCACAAAAGACCGCAATATTCTCCAAAGGTACACTTGGAGATTCTACAAAAAGTGTGTTTCAAAACTGCTCAATCAAAAGAAATGTTCAACACTGTGAAACGAATGCACAGAATAGGGAAATGTTTCACAGAATGCTTCTGTGTAGTTTTTATAGGAACATATTTCATTTTTCACCCTAGACCTCATAGCTCTCCAAACGACCCTTGCAGATTCTAGAAAAAGAGTGTTTCAAAACTCCTCAATTTAGGGAAGCTTTCTACTCTGTGAGATGAATATTCAGAATAGAAAGAAGTTACACAGAATTCTTCAGTGTAGTTTTTATAGTAAGATAATTCGTTTTTCAACATAGGCCTCAATGTTCTCCAAAGGTCCACTTACAGATTGTACAAAAGGAGTGTGTCACAGCAGATCAATCAAAATAAATGTTCAACTCCGTAGGATGAATGCACCGACCAGAAAAACGTTTCACAGAATGCTTCTGTGTAGTCGTTATTTGCAGATATTCCTGTTTCCACGATAGGCCTCAATGTGCTGCGAATGTCCACTTGTAGTTTCTACAAAAAGGGTGTTTCAAAACTGCTCAATCAAAAGAAATGTTCAACTCTGTGTGACGAATGCACAGAAGAGAAAGGAGTTTCACAGAATGATTCAGTGTAGTTTTTATGTGAAGATATTTCGTTTTTCACCAAAGGCCTCAATGTTCTACAAATGTCCGCTTGCAGATTCTACAAAAAGAGTGTGTCAAAACAGCTCTATCCAAAGAAAGGTTCAACTCCATTCGATGAATGCACAGAACAGAAAAAAGTTCCATAGAAGGTTTCTGTGTGGTTTTTACATGAAGATATTTCGTTTTTCACTGCAGGCCACAATATTCTCCAAGTGTCCAGTTGCAGATTCTACGAAAAGAGTGTTTCAAAAGTGCTCAATCAAAAGAAAGGTTCAACTCTGTGAGATGAAGGCACAGAATAGAAAGCAGTTTCACAGAATCCTTCTCTGTAGTTTTCACGGGAAGATATTTCGTTTTTAGCCATAGGCCTCAACGTTCTCCAAATGTCCACTTGCAGATTCTACAAAAAGTGTGTTTCAAAACAGCTCCATCAAAAGAAAGGTTCAACTCTGTCAGGTGAATGTGCAGAACAGGGTAATGTTTCACAGAATGCTTCTGTGTAGTCTTTATGGGAAGATATTTCGTTTTTCACTACAGGCCTCAAATTTCTCCAAATATCCAATTGCAGATTCTACAAAAAGTGTTTTTCCAAACAGACCAGTCAAAAGAAAGGTTCAACTCGGTTGGATTAATGCACAGATCAGAAAAAGTTTCACAGAACGCTTCTGTGTAGTTTTTATTTTCAGATATTCCTTTTTGCGCGATAGGCCTCAAGGCGCGGCAAGTGTCCACTTGCAGATTATAAGAAAAAAGAGTGTTTCAAAACTGCTCAATCAAAAGAAAGGTTCTACTCTGTGAGGTGAACGCACAGAATAGAAAGAAGTTTTACAGAATGCTTCTGTGTATTTTTTATGGGAAAACATTTTGTTTTTCACCACAGGCCTCAATGTTCTCCAAATGTCCACTTGCAGATTCTACAAAAAGAGGGTTTAAAACAACAGCTCAATCAAAAGAAAGGTTAAATTCTGTTAGATGAAAGCACAGATTACAAAGAAGTTTCACAGAATGCGCCTGTGTAGTTTTTACTTGAAGATATTTCGCTTGTCTCTGTAGGCCTCAATGTTCTCCAAATGTCCACTTGCAGATTCTACCTAAAGAGTGTTTGAAAACTGCTCAATCAAAACAAAGTTTCAACTCCGTGAGATGAATGCACAGAATAGAAAGAGGTTTCACAGAATGCTTCAGTGCAGCTTTTTTGGTGAGATATTTCATTTTTCACCATAGGCCACATATTTCTCCAAATGTCCAATTGCATATTCTAGAAAAAGAGTGTTTCAAAACTGCTCAATCAAAAGAAAGTTACTAGTCTGTGAGGTGAATGCACAGAATAGAAAGAAGTTTCACAGAATGCTTCTGTGTAGTTTTTATAGTGAGATAATTCGTTTTTCACCATGAGCCTCAATGTTCTCCAAATGTCCACTTGCGGATTCTACAAACAGTGTGTTTTAAAACAGATCAATCCAAAGAAATGTTCAACTCTGTTGGATGAATGCACAGATGAGAAAGAAGTTGCACAGAATGCTTCTGTGTAGTTTTTATAGTAAGATAATTCGTTTTACACCGTAGGCCTCAATGCTCTCCAAATGTCCACTTACAGATTATACAAAAAGAGTGTTTCAAAACAGCTCAATCAAAAGAAGAGTTCCGCTCTGTTAGATGAATGCACAGAACAGAGAAAAGTTTCTCAGAATGTTTCTGTGTAGTATTTACTGGAAGATATTTCATTTTTCACTATTGGCCTCAATGTTCCCCAAATGTCCACTTGCAGATTCTACAAAAATGAGTGTTGCAAAACTGCTCAATCAAAAGAAAGTTTCTACTCTGTGAGGTGAATGCACAGAATAGAACAAAGTTTCACAGAATTCTTCTGTTAATATTTATGGGGATATATTTCGTTTTTCATTGTAGGCCACAATATTCTCCAACTGTCCACTTGCAGATTCCACAAAAAGAGTTTCAAAACTGCTCAATCAAAAGAAAGGTTGAACTCCGTGAGATGAATGCACAGAATCGAAAGAAGTTTCACAGAATGCTTCAGTGTAGTTTTTACTTGAAGATATTTCATTTTTCACTGTAGGTCTCAATTTTCTCCAAATGTCCACTTGCAGATTCTACATAAAGTGTATTTCAAAACTGCTCAATAAAAAGAATGGTTCAAATCTGTGAGATGTACGCACAGAATAGAAAATAGTTTCACAGAATGCGTCAATGTAGTTTTTATGGGAAGATATTCCGTTTTTTACCGTAAGCCTCAATGTTCTCCCAATATCCACTTGCAGATACTACAAAAACTGTGTTTCAAAACAGCTCAATCACAATTAAAGTTCAACTCTGTTAGACGAATGCACGGAATAGAGAAAAGTTTCACAGAATTCTTCTGTGTAGTTTTTATGGGAAGATGTTTCCTTTTTCATCGTAAGCGTCAAACTTCTCAAATTGTCCACTTGCAGATGCTACAAAAAGAGTGCTTCCAAACAGCTCAATCAAAAGAAAGTTTCAAGTCTCTTAGAGGAAAGCATAAATCATAAAGTAGTTTCACGGAATGCTTCCGTGTAGTTTTTACTTGAAGATATTCCTTTTTTCACAAAAGACCGCAATATTCTCCAAAGGTACACTTGGAGATTCTACAAAAAGTGTGTTTCAAAACTGCTCAATCAAAAGAAATGTTCAACACTGTGAAACGAATGCACAGAATAGGGAAATGTTTCACAGAATGCTTCTGTGTAGTTTTTATAGGAACATATTTCATTTTTCACCCTAGACCTCATAGCTCTCCAAACGACCCTTGCAGATTCTAGAAAAAGAGTGTTTCAAAACTCCTCAATTAAGGGAAGCTTTCTACTCTGTGAGATGAATATTCAGAATAGAAAGAAGTTACACAGAATTCTTCAGTGTAGTTTTTATAGTAAGATAATTCGTTTTTCAACATAGGCCTCAATGTTCTCCAAAGGTCCACTTACAGATTGTACAAAAGGAGTGTGTCACAGCAGATCAATCAAAATAAATGTTCAACTCCGTAGGATGAATGCACCGACCAGAAAAACGTTTCACAGAATGCTTCTGTGTAGTCGTTATTTGCAGATATTCCTGTTTCCACGATAGGCCTCAATGTGCTGCGAATGTCCACTTGTAGTTTCTACAAAAAGGGTGTTTCAAAACTGCTCAATCAAAAGAAATGTTCAACTCTGTGTGACGAATGCACAGAAGAGAAAGGAGTTTCACAGAATGATTCAGTGTAGTTTTTATGTGAAGATATTTCGTTTTTCACCAAAGGCCTCAATGTTCTACAAATGTCCGCTTGCAGATTCTACAAAAAGAGTGTGTCAAAACAGCTCTATCCAAAGAAAGGTTCAACTCCATTCGATGAATGCACAGAACAGAAAAAAGTTCCATAGAAGGTTTCTGTGTGGTTTTTACATGAAGATATTTCGTTTTTCACTGCAGGCCACAATATTCTCCAAGTGTCCAGTTGCAGATTCTACGAAAAGAGTGTTTCAAAAGTGCTCAATCAAAAGAAAGGTTCAACTCTGTGAGATGAAGGCACAGAATAGAAAGCAGTTTCACAGAATCCTTCTCTGTAGTTTTCACGGGAAGATATTTCGTTTTTAGCCATAGGCCTCAACGTTCTCCAAATGTCCACTTGCAGATTCTACAAAAAGTGTGTTTCAAAACAGCTCCATCAAAAGAAAGGTTCAACTCTGTCAGGTGAATGTGCAGAACAGGGTAATGTTTCACAGAATGCTTCTGTGTAGTCTTTATGGGAAGATATTTCGTTTTTCACTACAGGCCTCAAATTTCTCCAAATATCCAATTGCAGATTCTACAAAAAGTGTTTTTCAAAACAGACCAGTCAAAAGAAAGGTTCAACTCGGTTGGATTAATGCACAGATCAGAAAAAGTTTCACAGAACGCTTCTGTGTAGTTTTTATTTTCAGATATTCCTTTTTGCGCGATAGGCCTCAAGGCGCGGCAAGTGTCCACTTGCAGATTATAAGAAAAAAGAGTGTTTCAAAACTGCTCAATCAAAAGAAAGGTTCTACTCTGTGAGGTGAACGCACAGAATAGAAAGAAGTTTTACAGAATGCTTCTGTGTATTTTTTATGGGAAAACATTTTGTTTTTCACCACAGGCCTCAATGTTCTCCAAATGTCCACTTGCAGATTCTACAAAAAGAGGGTTTAAAACAACAGCTCAATCAAAAGAAAGGTTAAATTCTGTTAGATGAAAGCACAGATTACAAAGAAGTTTCACAGAATGCGCCTGTGTAGTTTTTACTTGAAGATATTTCGCTTGTCTCTGTAGGCCTCAATGTTCTCCAAATGTCCACTTGCAGATTCTACCTAAAGAGTGTTTGAAAACTGCTCAATCAAAACAAAGTTTCAACTCCGTGAGATGAATGCACAGAATAGAAAGAGGTTTCACAGAATGCTTCAGTGCAGCTTTTTTGGTGAGATATTTCATTTTTCACCATAGGCCACATATTTCTCCAAATGTCCAATTGCATATTCTAGAAAAAGAGTGTTTCAAAACTGCTCAATCAAAAGAAAGTTACTAGTCTGTGAGGTGAATGCACAGAATAGAAAGAAGTTTCACAGAATGCTTCTGTGTAGTTTTTATAGTGAGATAATTCGTTTTTCACCATGAGCCTCAATGTTCTCCAAATGTCCACTTGCGGATTCTACAAACAGTGTGTTTCAAAACAGATCAATCCAAAGAAATGTTCAACTCTGTTGGATGAATGCACAGATGAGAAAGAAGTTGCACAGAATGCTTCTGTGTAGTTTTTATAGTAAGATAATTCGTTTTACACCGTAGGCCTCAATGCTCTCCAAATGTCCACTTACAGATTATACAAAAAGAGTGTTTCAAAACAGCTCAATCAAAAGAAGAGTTCCGCTCTGTTAGATGAATGCACAGAACAGAGAAAAGTTTCTCAGAATGTTTCTGTGTAGTATTTACTGGAAGATATTTCATTTTTCACTATTGGCCTCAATGTTCCCCAAATGTCCACTTGCAGATTCTACAAAAATGAGTGTTGCAAAACTGCTCAATCAAAAGAAAGTTTCTACTCTGTGAGGTGAATGCACAGAATAGAACAAAGTTTCACAGAATTCTTCTGTTAATATTTATGGGGATATATTTCGTTTTTCATTGTAGGCCACAATATTCTCCAACTGTCCACTTGCAGATTCCACAAAAAGAGTTTCAAAACTGCTCAATCAAAAGAAAGGTTGAACTCCGTGAGATGAATGCACAGAATCGAAAGAAGTTTCACAGAATGCTTCAGTGTAGTTTTTACTTGAAGATATTTCATTTTTCACTGTAGGTCTCAATTTTCTCCAAATGTCCACTTGCAGATTCTACATAAAGTGTATTTCAAAACTGCTCAATAAAAAGAATGGTTCAAATCTGTGAGATGTACGCACAGAATAGAAAATAGTTTCACAGAATGCGTCAATGTAGTTTTTATGGGAAGATATTCCGTTTTTTACCGTAAGCCTCAATGTTCTCCCAATATCCACTTGCAGATACTACAAAAACTGTGTTTCAAAACAGCTCAATCACAATTAAAGTTCAACTCTGTTAGACGAATGCACGGAATAGAGAAAAGTTTCACAGAATTCTTCTGTGTAGTTTTTATGGGAAGATGTTTCCTTTTTCATCGTAAGCGTCAAACTTCTCAAATTGTCCACTTGCAGATGCTACAAAAAGAGTGCTTCCAAACAGCTCAATCAAAAGAAAGTTTCAAGTCTCTTAGAGGAAAGCATAAATCATAAAGTAGTTTCACGGAATGCTTCCGTGTAGTTTTTACTTGAAGATATTCCTTTTTTCACAAAAGACCGCAATATTCTCCAAAGGTACACTTGGAGATTCTACAAAAAGTGTGTTTCAAAACTGCTCAATCAAAAGAAATGTTCAACACTGTGAAACGAATGCACAGAATAGGGAAATGTTTCACAGAATGCTTCTGTGTAGTTTTTATAGGAACATATTTCATTTTTCACCCTAGACCTCATAGCTCTCCAAACGACCCTTGCAGATTCTAGAAAAAGAGTGTTTCAAAACTCCTCAATTAAGGGAAGCTTTCTACTCTGTGAGATGAATATTCAGAATAGAAAGAAGTTACACAGAATTCTTCAGTGTAGTTTTTATAGTAAGATAATTCGTTTTTCAACATAGGCCTCAATGTTCTCCAAAGGTCCACTTACAGATTGTACAAAAGGAGTGTGTCACAGCAGATCAATCAAAATAAATGTTCAACTCCGTAGGATGAATGCACCGACCAGAAAAACGTTTCACAGAATGCTTCTGTGTAGTCGTTATTTGCAGATATTCCTGTTTCCACGATAGGCCTCAATGTGCTGCGAATGTCCACTTGTAGTTTCTACAAAAAGGGTGTTTCAAAACTGCTCAATCAAAAGAAATGTTCAACTCTGTGTGACGAATGCACAGAAGAGAAAGGAGTTTCACAGAATGATTCAGTGTAGTTTTTATGTGAAGATATTTCGTTTTTCACCAAAGGCCTCAATGTTCTACAAATGTCCGCTTGCAGATTCTACAAAAAGAGTGTGTCAAAACAGCTCTATCCAAAGAAAGGTTCAACTCCATTCGATGAATGCACAGAACAGAAAAAAGTTCCATAGAAGGTTTCTGTGTGGTTTTTACATGAAGATATTTCGTTTTTCACTGCAGGCCACAATATTCTCCAAGTGTCCAGTTGCAGATTCTACGAAAAGAGTGTTTCAAAAGTGCTCAATCAAAAGAAAGGTTCAACTCTGTGAGATGAAGGCACAGAATAGAAAGCAGTTTCACAGAATCCTTCTCTGTAGTTTTCACGGGAAGATATTTCGTTTTTAGCCATAGGCCTCAACGTTCTCCAAATGTCCACTTGCAGATTCTACAAAAAGTGTGTTTCAAAACAGCTCCATCAAAAGAAAGGTTCAACTCTGTCAGGTGAATGTGCAGAACAGGGTAATGTTTCACAGAATGCTTCTGTGTACTCTTAATGGGAAGATATTTCGTTTTTCACTACAGGCCTCAAATTTCTCCAAATATCCAATTGCAGATTCTACAAAAAGTGTTTTTCAAAACAGACCAGTCAAAAGAAAGGTTCAACTCGGTTGGATTAATGCACAGATCAGAAAAAGTTTCACAGAACGCTTCTGTGTAGTTTTTATTTTCAGATATTCCTTTTTGCGCGATAGGCCTCAAGGCGCGGCAAGTGTCCACTTGCAGATTATAAGAAAAAAGAGTGTTTCAAAACTGCTCAATCAAAAGAAAGGTTCTACTCTGTGAGGTGAACGCACAGAATAGAAAGAAGTTTTACAGAATGCTTCTGTGTATTTTTTATGGGAAAACATTTTGTTTTTCACCACAGGCCTCAATGTTCTCCAAATGTCCACTTGCAGATTCTACAAAAAGAGGGTTTAAAAAAACAGCTCAATCAAAAGAAAGGTTAAATTCTGTTAGATGAAAGCACAGATTACAAAGAAGTTTCACAGAATGCGCCTGTGTAGTTTTTACTTGAAGATATTTCGCTTGTCTCTGTAGGCCTCAATGTTCTCCAAATGTCCACTTGCAGATTCTACCTAAAGAGTGTTTGAAAACTGCTCAATCAAAACAAAGTTTCAACTCCGTGAGATGAATGCACAGAATAGAAAGAGGTTTCACAGAATGCTTCAGTGCAGCTTTTTTGGTGAGATATTTCATTTTTCACCATAGGCCACATATTTCTCCAAATGTCCAATTGCATATTCTAGAAAAAGAGTGTTTCAAAACTGCTCAATCAAAAGAAAGTTACTAGTCTGTGAGGTGAATGCACAGAATAGAAAGAAGTTTCACAGAATGCTTCTGTGTAGTTTTTATAGTGAGATAATTCGTTTTTCACCATGAGCCTCAATGTTCTCCAAATGTCCACTTGCGGATTCTACAAACAGTGTGTTTCAAAACAGATCAATCCAAAGAAATGTTCAACTCTGTTGGATGAATGCACAGATGAGAAAGAAGTTGCACAGAATGCTTCTGCGTAGTTTTTATAGTAAGATAATTCGTTTTACACCGTAGGCCTCAATGCTCTCCAAATGTCCACTTACAGATTATACAAAAAGAGTGTTTCAAAACAGCTCAATCAAAAGAAGAGTTCCGCTCTGTTAGATGAATGCACAGAACAGAGAAAAGTTTCTCAGAATGTTTCTGTGTAGTATTTACTGGAAGATATTTCATTTTTCACTATTGGCCTCAATGTTCCCCAAATGTCCACTTGCAGATTCTACAAAAATGAGTGTTGCAAAACTGCTCAATCAAAAGAAAGTTTCTACTCTGTGAGGTGAATGCACAGAATAGAACAAAGTTTCACAGAATTCTTCTGTTAATATTTATGGGGATATATTTCGTTTTTCATTGTAGGCCACAATATTCTCCAACTGTCCACTTGCAGATTCCACAAAAAGAGTTTCAAAACTGCTCAATCAAAAGAAAGGTTGAACTCCGTGAGATGAATGCACAGAATCGAAAGAAGTTTCACAGAATGCTTCAGTGTAGTTTTTACTTGAAGATATTTCATTTTTCACTGTAGGTCTCAATTTTCTCCAAATGTCCACTTGCAGATTCTACATAAAGTGTATTTCAAAACTGCTCAATAAAAAGAATGGTTCAAATCTGTGAGATGTACGCACAGAATAGAAAATAGTTTCACAGAATGCGTCAATGTAGTTTTTATGGGAAGATATTCCGTTTTTCACCGTAAGCCTCAATGTTCTCCCAATATCCACTTGCAGATTCTACAAAAACTGTGTTTCAAAACAGCTCAATCACAATTAAAGTTCAACTCTGTTAGACGAATGCACGGAATAGAGAAAAGTTTCACAGAATTCTTCTGTGTAGTTTTTATGGGAAGATGTTTCCTTTTTCATCGTAAGCGTCAAACTTCTCAAATTGTCCACTTGCAGATGCTACAAAAAGAGTGCTTCCAAACAGCTCAATCAAAAGAAAGTTTCAAGTCTCTTAGAGGAAAGCATAAATCATAAAGTAGTTTCACGGAATGCTTCCGTGTAGTTTTTACTTGAAGATATTCCTTTTTTCACAAAAGACCGCAATATTCTCCAAAGGTACACTTGGAGATTCTACAAAAAGTGTGTTTCAAAACTGCTCAATCAAAAGAAATGTTCAACACTGTGAAATGAATGCACAGAATAGGGAAATGTTTCACAGAATGCTTCTGTGTAGTTTTTATAGGAACATATTTCATTTTTCACCCTAGACCTCATAGCTCTCCAAACGACCCTTGCAGATTCTAGAAAAAGAGTGTTTCAAAACTCCTCAATTAAGGGAAGCTTTCTACTCTGTGAGATGAATATTCAGAATAGAAAGAAGTTACACAGAATTCTTCAGTGTAGTTTTTATAGTAAGATAATTCGTTTTTCAACATAGGCCTCAATGTTCTCCAAAGGTCCACTTACAGATTGTACAAAAGGAGTGTGTCACAGCAGATCAATCAAAATAAATGTTCAACTCCGTAGGATGAATGCACCGACCAGAAAAACGTTTCACAGAATGCTTCTGTGTAGTCGTTATTTGCAGATATTCCTGTTTCCACGATAGGCCTCAATGTGCTGCGAATGTCCACTTGTAGTTTCTACAAAAAGGGTGTTTCAAAACTGCTCAATCAAAAGAAATGTTCAACTCTGTGTGACGAATGCACAGAAGAGAAAGGAGTTTCACAGAATGATTCAGTGTAGTTTTTATGTGAAGATATTTCGTTTTTCACCAAAGGCCTCAATGTTCTACAAATGTCCGCTTGCAGATTCTACAAAAAGAGTGTGTCAAAACAGCTCTATCCAAAGAAAGGTTCAACTCCATTCGATGAATGCACAGAACAGAAAAAAGTTCCATAGAAGGTTTCTGTGTGGTTTTTACATGAAGATATTTCGTTTTTCACTGCAGGCCACAATATTCTCCAAGTGTCCAGTTGCAGATTCTACGAAAAGAGTGTTTCAAAAGTGCTCAATCAAAAGAAAGGTTCAACTCTGTGAGATGAAGGCACAGAATAGAAAGCAGTTTCACAGAATCCTTCTCTGTAGTTTTCACGGGAAGATATTTCGTTTTTAGCCATAGGCCTCAACGTTCTCCAAATGTCCACTTGCAGATTCTACAAAAAGTGTGTTTCAAAACAGCTCCATCAAAAGAAAGGTTCAACTCTGTCAGGTGAATGTGCAGAACAGGGTAATGTTTCACAGAATGCTTCTGTGTACTCTTAATGGGAAGATATTTCGTTTTTCACTACAGGCCTCAAATTTCTCCAAATATCCAATTGCAGATTCTACAAAAAGTGTTTTTCCAAACAGACCAGTCAAAAGAAAGGTTCAACTCGGTTGGATTAATGCACAGATCAGAAAAAGTTTCACAGAACGCTTCTGTGTAGTTTTTATTTTCAGATATTCCTTTTTGCGCGATAGGCCTCAAGGCGCGGCAAGTGTCCACTTGCAGATTATAAGAAAAAAGAGTGTTTCAAAACTGCTCAATCAAAAGAAAGGTTCTACTCTGTGAGGTGAACGCACAGAATAGAAAGAAGTTTTACAGAATGCTTCTGTGTATTTTTTATGGGAAAACATTTTGTTTTTCACCACAGGCCTCAATGTTCTCCAAATGTCCACTTGCAGATTCTACAAAAAGAGGGTTTAAAAAAACAGCTCAATCAAAAGAAAGGTTAAATTCTGTTAGATGAAAGCACAGATTACAAAGAAGTTTCACAGAATGCGCCTGTGTAGTTTTTACTTGAAGATATTTCGCTTGTCTCTGTAGGCCTCAATGTTCTCCAAATGTCCACTTGCAGATTCTACCTAAAGAGTGTTTGAAAACTGCTCAATCAAAACAAAGTTTCAACTCCGTGAGATGAATGCACAGAATAGAAAGAGGTTTCACAGAATGCTTCAGTGCAGCTTTTTTGGTGAGATATTTCATTTTTCACCATAGGCCACATATTTCTCCAAATGTCCAATTGCATATTCTAGAAAAAGAGTGTTTCAAAACTGCTCAATCAAAAGAAAGTTACTAGTCTGTGAGGTGAATGCACAGAATAGAAAGAAGTTTCACAGAATGCTTCTGTGTAGTTTTTATAGTGAGATAATTCGTTTTTCACCATGAGCCTCAATGTTCTCCAAATGTCCACTTGCGGATTCTACAAACAGTGTGTTTCAAAACAGATCAATCCAAAGAAATGTTCAACTCTGTTGGATGAATGCACAGATGAGAAAGAAGTTGCACAGAATGCTTCTGCGTAGTTTTTATAGTAAGATAATTCGTTTTACACCGTAGGCCTCAATGCTCTCCAAATGTCCACTTACAGATTATACAAAAAGAGTGTTTCAAAACAGCTCAATCAAAAGAAGAGTTCCGCTCTGTTAGATGAATGCACAGAACAGAGAAAAGTTTCTCAGAATGTTTCTGTGTAGTATTTACTGGAAGATATTTCATTTTTCACTATTGGCCTCAATGTTCCCCAAATGTCCACTTGCAGATTCTACAAAAATGAGTGTTGCAAAACTGCTCAATCAAAAGAAAGTTTCTACTCTGTGAGGTGAATGCACAGAATAGAACAAAGTTTCACAGAATTCTTCTGTTAATATTTATGGGGATATATTTCGTTTTTCATTGTAGGCCACAATATTCTCCAACTGTCCACTTGCAGATTCCACAAAAAGAGTTTCAAAACTGCTCAATCAAAAGAAAGGTTGAACTCCGTGAGATGAATGCACAGAATCGAAAGAAGTTTCACAGAATGCTTCAGTGTAGTTTTTACTTGAAGATATTTCATTTTTCACTGTAGGTCTCAATTTTCTCCAAATGTCCACTTGCAGATTCTACATAAAGTGTATTTCAAAACTGCTCAATAAAAAGAATGGTTCAAATCTGTGAGATGTACGCACAGAATAGAAAATAGTTTCACAGAATGCGTCAATGTAGTTTTTATGGGAAGATATTCCGTTTTTCACCGTAAGCCTCAATGTTCTCCCAATATCCACTTGCAGATTCTACAAAAACTGTGTTTCAAAACAGCTCAATCACAATTAAAGTTCAACTCTGTTAGACGAATGCACGGAATAGAGAAAAGTTTCACAGAATTCTTCTGTGTAGTTTTTATGGGAAGATGTTTCCTTTTTCATCGTAAGCGTCAAACTTCTCAAATTGTCCACTTGCAGATGCTACAAAAAGAGTGCTTCCAAACAGCTCAATCAAAAGAAAGTTTCAAGTCTCTTAGAGGAAAGCATAAATCATAAAGTAGTTTCACGGAATGCTTCCGTGTAGTTTTTACTTGAAGATATTCCTTTTTTCACAAAAGACCGCAATATTCTCCAAAGGTACACTTGGAGATTCTACAAAAAGTGTGTTTCAAAACTGCTCAATCAAAAGAAATGTTCAACACTGTGAAATGAATGCACAGAATAGGGAAATGTTTCACAGAATGCTTCTGTGTAGTTTTTATAGGAACATATTTCATTTTTCACCCTAGACCTCATAGCTCTCCAAACGACCCTTGCAGATTCTAGAAAAAGAGTGTTTCAAAACTCCTCAATTAAGGGAAGCTTTCTACTCTGTGAGATGAATATTCAGAATAGAAAGAAGTTACACAGAATTCTTCAGTGTAGTTTTTATAGTAAGATAATTCGTTTTTCAACATAGGCCTCAATGTTCTCCAAAGGTCCACTTACAGATTGTACAAAAGGAGTGTGTCACAGCAGATCAATCAAAATAAATGTTCAACTCCGTAGGATGAATGCACCGACCAGAAAAACGTTTCACAGAATGCTTCTGTGTAGTCGTTATTTGCAGATATTCCTGTTTCCACGATAGGCCTCAATGTGCTGCGAATGTCCACTTGTAGTTTCTACAAAAAGGGTGTTTCAAAACTGCTCAATCAAAAGAAATGTTCAACTCTGTGTGACGAATGCACAGAAGAGAAAGGAGTTTCACAGAATGATTCAGTGTAGTTTTTATGTGAAGATATTTCGTTTTTCACCAAAGGCCTCAATGTTCTACAAATGTCCGCTTGCAGATTCTACAAAAAGAGTGTGTCAAAACAGCTCTATCCAAAGAAAGGTTCAACTCCATTCGATGAATGCACAGAACAGAAAAAAGTTCCATAGAAGGTTTCTGTGTGGTTTTTACATGAAGATATTTCGTTTTTCACTGCAGGCCACAATATTCTCCAAGTGTCCAGTTGCAGATTCTACGAAAAGAGTGTTTCAAAAGTGCTCAATCAAAAGAAAGGTTCAACTCTGTGAGATGAAGGCACAGAATAGAAAGCAGTTTCACAGAATCCTTCTCTGTAGTTTTCACGGGAAGATATTTCGTTTTTAGCCATAGGCCTCAACGTTCTCCAAATGTCCACTTGCAGATTCTACAAAAAGTGTGTTTCAAAACAGCTCCATCAAAAGAAAGGTTCAACTCTGTCAGGTGAATGTGCAGAACAGGGTAATGTTTCACAGAATGCTTCTGTGTACTCTTAATGGGAAGATATTTCGTTTTTCACTACAGGCCTCAAATTTCTCCAAATATCCAATTGCAGATTCTACAAAAAGTGTTTTTCCAAACAGACCAGTCAAAAGAAAGGTTCAACTCGGTTGGATTAATGCACAGATCAGAAAAAGTTTCACAGAACGCTTCTGTGTAGTTTTTATTTTCAGATATTCCTTTTTGCGCGATAGGCCTCAAGGCGCGGCAAGTGTCCACTTGCAGATTATAAGAAAAAAGAGTGTTTCAAAACTGCTCAATCAAAAGAAAGGTTCTACTCTGTGAGGTGAACGCACAGAATAGAAAGAAGTTTTACAGAATGCTTCTGTGTATTTTTTATGGGAAAACATTTTGTTTTTCACCACAGGCCTCAATGTTCTCCAAATGTCCACTTGCAGATTCTACAAAAAGAGGGTTTAAAAAAACAGCTCAATCAAAAGAAAGGTTAAATTCTGTTAGATGAAAGCACAGATTACAAAGAAGTTTCACAGAATGCGCCTGTGTAGTTTTTACTTGAAGATATTTCGCTTGTCTCTGTAGGCCTCAATGTTCTCCAAATGTCCACTTGCAGATTCTACCTAAAGAGTGTTTGAAAACTGCTCAATCAAAACAAAGTTTCAACTCCGTGAGATGAATGCACAGAATAGAAAGAGGTTTCACAGAATGCTTCAGTGCAGCTTTTTTGGTGAGATATTTCATTTTTCACCATAGGCCACATATTTCTCCAAATGTCCAATTGCATATTCTAGAAAAAGAGTGTTTCAAAACTGCTCAATCAAAAGAAAGTTACTAGTCTGTGAGGTGAATGCACAGAATAGAAAGAAGTTTCACAGAATGCTTCTGTGTAGTTTTTATAGTGAGATAATTCGTTTTTCACCATGAGCCTCAATGTTCTCCAAATGTCCACTTGCGGATTCTACAAACAGTGTGTTTCAAAACAGATCAATCCAAAGAAATGTTCAACTCTGTTGGATGAATGCACAGATGAGAAAGAAGTTGCACAGAATGCTTCTGCGTAGTTTTTATAGTAAGATAATTCGTTTTACACCGTAGGCCTCAATGCTCTCCAAATGTCCACTTACAGATTATACAAAAAGAGTGTTTCAAAACAGCTCAATCAAAAGAAGAGTTCCGCTCTGTTAGATGAATGCACAGAACAGAGAAAAGTTTCTCAGAATGTTTCTGTGTAGTATTTACTGGAAGATATTTCATTTTTCACTATTGGCCTCAATGTTCCCCAAATGTCCACTTGCAGATTCTACAAAAATGAGTGTTGCAAAACTGCTCAATCAAAAGAAAGTTTCTACTCTGTGAGGTGAATGCACAGAATAGAACAAAGTTTCAGAGAATTCTTCTGTTAATATTTATGGGGATATATTTCGTTTTTCATTGTAGGCCACAATATTCTCCAACTGTCCACTTGCAGATTCCACAAAAAGAGTTTCAAAACTGCTCAATCAAAAGAAAGGTTGAACTCCGTGAGATGAATGCACAGAATCGAAAGAAGTTTCACAGAATGCTTCAGTGTAGTTTTTACTTGAAGATATTTCATTTTTCACTGTAGGTCTCAATTTTCTCCAAATGTCCACTTGCAGATTCTACATAAAGTGTATTTCAAAACTGCTCAATAAAAAGAATGGTTCAAATCTGTGAGATGTACGCACAGAATAGAAAATAGTTTCACAGAATGCGTCAATGTAGTTTTTATGGGAAGATATTCCGTTTTTCACCGTAAGCCTCAATGTTCTCCCAATATCCACTTGCAGATTCTACAAAAACTGTGTTTCAAAACAGCTCAATCACAATTAAAGTTCAACTCTGTTAGACGAATGCACGGAATAGAGAAAAGTTTCACAGAATTCTTCTGTGTAGTTTTTATGGGAAGATGTTTCCTTTTTCATCGTAAGCGTCAAACTTCTCAAATTGTCCACTTGCAGATGCTACAAAAAGAGTGCTTCCAAACAGCTCAATCAAAAGAAAGTTTCAAGTCTCTTAGAGGAAAGCATAAATCATAAAGTAGTTTCACGGAATGCTTCCGTGTAGTTTTTACTTGAAGATATTCCTTTTTTCACAAAAGACCGCAATATTCTCCAAAGGTACACTTGGAGATTCTACAAAAAGTGTGTTTCAAAACTGCTCAATCAAAAGAAATGTTCAACACTGTGAAATGAATGCACAGAATAGGGAAATGTTTCACAGAATGCTTCTGTGTAGTTTTTATAGGAACATATTTCATTTTTCACCCTAGACCTCATAGCTCTCCAAACGACCCTTGCAGATTCTAGAAAAAGAGTGTTTCAAAACTCCTCAATTAAGGGAAGCTTTCTACTCTGTGAGATGAATATTCAGAATAGAAAGAAGTTACACAGAATTCTTCAGTGTAGTTTTTATAGTAAGATAATTCGTTTTTCAACATAGGCCTCAATGTTCTCCAAAGGTCCACTTACAGATTGTACAAAAGGAGTGTGTCACAGCAGATCAATCAAAATAAATGTTCAACTCCGTAGGATGAATGCACCGACCAGAAAAACGTTTCACAGAATGCTTCTGTGTAGTCGTTATTTGCAGATATTCCTGTTTCCACGATAGGCCTCAATGTGCTGCGAATGTCCACTTGTAGTTTCTACAAAAAGGGTGTTTCAAAACTGCTCAATCAAAAGAAATGTTCAACTCTGTGTGACGAATGCACAGAAGAGAAAGGAGTTTCACAGAATGATTCAGTGTAGTTTTTATGTGAAGATATTTCGTTTTTCACCAAAGGCCTCAATGTTCTACAAATGTCCGCTTGCAGATTCTACAAAAAGAGTGTGTCAAAACAGCTCTATCCAAAGAAAGGTTCAACTCCATTCGATGAATGCACAGAACAGAAAAAAGTTCCATAGAAGGTTTCTGTGTGGTTTTTACATGAAGATATTTCGTTTTTCACTGCAGGCCACAATATTCTCCAAGTGTCCAGTTGCAGATTCTACGAAAAGAGTGTTTCAAAAGTGCTCAATCAAAAGAAAGGTTCAACTCTGTGAGATGAAGGCACAGAATAGAAAGCAGTTTCACAGAATCCTTCTCTGTAGTTTTCACGGGAAGATATTTCGTTTTTAGCCATAGGCCTCAACGTTCTCCAAATGTCCACTTGCAGATTCTACAAAAAGTGTGTTTCAAAACAGCTCCATCAAAAGAAAGGTTCAACTCTGTCAGGTGAATGTGCAGAACAGGGTAATGTTTCACAGAATGCTTCTGTGTACTCTTTATGGGAAGATATTTCGTTTTTCACTACAGGCCTCAAATTTCTCCAAATATCCAATTGCAGATTCTACAAAAAGTGTTTTTCCAAACAGACCAGTCAAAAGAAAGGTTCAACTCGGTTGGATTAATGCACAGATCAGAAAAAGTTTCACAGAACGCTTCTGTGTAGTTTTTATTTTCAGATATTCCTTTTTGCGCGATAGGCCTCAAGGCGCGGCAAGTGTCCACTTGCAGATTATAAGAAAAAAGAGTGTTTCAAAACTGCTCAATCAAAAGAAAGGTTCTACTCTGTGAGGTGAACGCACAGAATAGAAAGAAGTTTTACAGAATGCTTCTGTGTATTTTTTATGGGAAAACATTTTGTTTTTCACCACAGGCCTCAATGTTCTCCAAATGTCCACTTGCAGATTCTACAAAAAGAGGGTTTAAAAAAACAGCTCAATCAAAAGAAAGGTTAAATTCTGTTAGATGAAAGCACAGATTACAAAGAAGTTTCACAGAATGCGCCTGTGTAGTTTTTACTTGAAGATATTTCGCTTGTCTCTGTAGGCCTCAATGTTCTCCAAATGTCCACTTGCAGATTCTACCTAAAGAGTGTTTGAAAACTGCTCAATCAAAACAAAGTTTCAACTCCGTGAGATGAATGCACAGAATAGAAAGAGGTTTCACAGAATGCTTCAGTGCAGCTTTTTTGGTGAGATATTTCATTTTTCACCATAGGCCACATATTTCTCCAAATGTCCAATTGCATATTCTAGAAAAAGAGTGTTTCAAAACTGCTCAATCAAAAGAAAGTTACTAGTCTGTGAGGTGAATGCACAGAATAGAAAGAAGTTTCACAGAATGCTTCTGTGTAGTTTTTATAGTGAGATAATTCGTTTTTCACCATGAGCCTCAATGTTCTCCAAATGTCCACTTGCGGATTCTACAAACAGTGTGTTTCAAAACAGATCAATCCAAAGAAATGTTCAACTCTGTTGGATGAATGCACAGATGAGAAAGAAGTTGCACAGAATGCTTCTGTGTAGTTTTTATAGTAAGATAATTCGTTTTACACCGTAGGCCTCAATGCTCTCCAAATGTCCACTTACAGATTATACAAAAAGAGTGTTTCAAAACAGCTCAATCAAAAGAAGAGTTCCGCTCTGTTAGATGAATGCACAGAACAGAGAAAAGTTTCTCAGAATGTTTCTGTGTAGTATTTACTGGAAGATATTTCATTTTTCACTATTGGCCTCAATGTTCCCCAAATGTCCACTTGCAGATTCTACAAAAATGAGTGTTGCAAAACTGCTCAATCAAAAGAAAGTTTCTACTCTGTGAGGTGAATGCACAGAATAGAACAAAGTTTCAGAGAATTCTTCTGTTAATATTTATGGGGATATATTTCGTTTTTCATTGTAGGCCACAATATTCTCCAACTGTCCACTTGCAGATTCCACAAAAAGAGTTTCAAAACTGCTCAATCAAAAGAAAGGTTGAACTCCGTGAGATGAATGCACAGAATCGAAAGAAGTTTCACAGAATGCTTCAGTGTAGTTTTTACTTGAAGATATTTCATTTTTCACTGTAGGTCTCAATTTTCTCCAAATGTCCACTTGCAGATTCTACATAAAGTGTATTTCAAAACTGCTCAATAAAAAGAATGGTTCAAATCTGTGAGATGTACGCACAGAATAGAAAATAGTTTCACAGAATGCGTCAATGTAGTTTTTATGGGAAGATATTCCGTTTTTCACCGTAAGCCTCAATGTTCTCCCAATATCCACTTGCAGATTCTACAAAAACTGTGTTTCAAAACAGCTCAATCACAATTAAAGTTCAACTCTGTTAGACGAATGCACGGAATAGAGAAAAGTTTCACAGAATTCTTCTGTGTAGTTTTTATGGGAAGATGTTTCCTTTTTCATCGTAAGCGTCAAACTTCTCAAATTGTCCACTTGCAGATGCTACAAAAAGAGTGCTTCCAAACAGCTCAATCAAAAGAAAGTTTCAAGTCTCTTAGAGGAAAGCATAAATCATAAAGTAGTTTCACGGAATGCTTCCGTGTAGTTTTTACTTGAAGATATTCCTTTTTTCACAAAAGACCGCAATATTCTCCAAAGGTACACTTGGAGATTCTACAAAAAGTGTGTTTCAAAACTGCTCAATCAAAAGAAATGTTCAACACTGTGAAATGAATGCACAGAATAGGGAAATGTTTCACAGAATGCTTCTGTGTAGTTTTTATAGGAACATATTTCATTTTTCACCCTAGACCTCATAGCTCTCCAAACGACCCTTGCAGATTCTAGAAAAAGAGTGTTTCAAAACTCCTCAATTAAGGGAAGCTTTCTACTCTGTGAGATGAATATTCAGAATAGAAAGAAGTTACACAGAATTCTTCAGTGTAGTTTTTATAGTAAGATAATTCGTTTTTCAACATAGGCCTCAATGTTCTCCAAAGGTCCACTTACAGATTGTACAAAAGGAGTGTGTCACAGCAGATCAATCAAAATAAATGTTCAACTCCGTAGGATGAATGCACCGACCAGAAAAACGTTTCACAGAATGCTTCTGTGTAGTCGTTATTTGCAGATATTCCTGTTTCCACGATAGGCCTCAATGTGCTGCGAATGTCCACTTGTAGTTTCTACAAAAAGGGTGTTTCAAAACTGCTCAATCAAAAGAAATGTTCAACTCTGTGTGACGAATGCACAGAAGAGAAAGGAGTTTCACAGAATGATTCAGTGTAGTTTTTATGTGAAGATATTTCGTTTTTCACCAAAGGCCTCAATGTTCTACAAATGTCCGCTTGCAGATTCTACAAAAAGAGTGTGTCAAAACAGCTCTATCCAAAGAAAGGTTCAACTCCATTCGATGAATGCACAGAACAGAAAAAAGTTCCATAGAAGGTTTCTGTGTGGTTTTTACATGAAGATATTTCGTTTTTCACTGCAGGCCACAATATTCTCCAAGTGTCCAGTTGCAGATTCTACGAAAAGAGTGTTTCAAAAGTGCTCAATCAAAAGAAAGGTTCAACTCTGTGAGATGAAGGCACAGAATAGAAAGCAGTTTCACAGAATCCTTCTCTGTAGTTTTCACGGGAAGATATTTCGTTTTTAGCCATAGGCCTCAACGTTCTCCAAATGTCCACTTGCAGATTCTACAAAAAGTGTGTTTCAAAACAGCTCCATCAAAAGAAAGGTTCAACTCTGTCAGGTGAATGTGCAGAACAGGGTAATGTTTCACAGAATGCTTCTGTGTACTCTTTATGGGAAGATATTTCGTTTTTCACTACAGGCCTCAAATTTCTCCAAATATCCAATTGCAGATTCTACAAAAAGTGTTTTTCCAAACAGACCAGTCAAAAGAAAGGTTCAACTCGGTTGGATTAATGCACAGATCAGAAAAAGTTTCACAGAACGCTTCTGTGTAGTTTTTATTTTCAGATATTCCTTTTTGCGCGATAGGCCTCAAGGCGCGGCAAGTGTCCACTTGCAGATTATCAGAAAAAAGAGTGTTTCAAAACTGCTCAATCAAAAGAAAGGTTCTACTCTGTGAGGTGAACGCACAGAATAGAAAGAAGTTTTACAGAATGCTTCTGTGTATTTTTTATGGGAAAACATTTTGTTTTTCACCACAGGCCTCAATGTTCTCCAAATGTCCACTTGCAGATTCTACAAAAAGAGGGTTTAAAAAAACAGCTCAATCAAAAGAAAGGTTAAATTCTGTTAGATGAAAGCACAGATTACAAAGAAGTTTCACAGAATGCGCCTGTGTAGTTTTTACTTGAAGATATTTCGCTTGTCTCTGTAGGCCTCAATGTTCTCCAAATGTCCACTTGCAGATTCTACCTAAAGAGTGTTTGAAAACTGCTCAATCAAAACAAAGTTTCAACTCCGTGAGATGAATGCACAGAATAGAAAGAGGTTTCACAGAATGCTTCAGTGCAGCTTTTTTGGTGAGATATTTCATTTTTCACCATAGGCCACATATTTCTCCAAATGTCCAATTGCATATTCTAGAAAAAGAGTGTTTCAAAACTGCTCAATCAAAAGAAAGTTACTAGTCTGTGAGGTGAATGCACAGAATAGAAAGAAGTTTCACAGAATGCTTCTGTGTAGTTTTTATAGTGAGATAATTCGTTTTTCACCATGAGCCTCAATGTTCTCCAAATGTCCACTTGCGGATTCTACAAACAGTGTGTTTCAAAACAGATCAATCCAAAGAAATGTTCAACTCTGTTGGATGAATGCACAGATCAGAAAGAAGTTGCACAGAATGCTTCTGTGTAGTTTTTATAGTAAGATAATTCGTTTTACACCGTAGGCCTCAATGCTCTCCAAATGTCCACTTACAGATTATACAAAAAGAGTGTTTCAAAACAGCTCAATCAAAAGAAGAGTTCAGCTCTGTTAGATGAATGCACAGAACAGAGAAAAGTTTCTCAGAATGTTTCTGTGTAGTATTTACTGGAAGATATTTCATTTTTCACTATTGGCCTCAATGTTCCCCAAATGTCCACTTGCAGATTCTACAAAAATGAGTGCTGCAAAACTGCTCAATCAAAAGAAAGTTTCTACTCTGTGAGGTGAATGCACAGAATAGAACAAAGTTTCACAGAATTCTTCTGTTAATATTTATGGGGATATATTTCGTTTTTCATTGTAGGCCACAATATTCTCCAACTGTCCACTTGCAGATTCCACAAAAAGAGTTTCAAAACTGCTCAATCAAAAGAAAGGTTGAACTCTGTGAGATGAATGCACAGAATCGAAAGAAGTTTCACAGAATGCTTCAGTGTAGTTTTTACTTGAAGATATTTCATTTTTCACTGTAGGTCTCAATTTTCTCCAAATGTCCACTTGCAGATTCTACATAAAGTGTATTTCAAAACTGCTCAATAAAAAGAATGGTTCAAATCTGTGAGATGTACGCACAGAATAGAAAATAGTTTCACAGAATGCGTCAATGTAGTTTTTATGGGAAGATATTCCGTTTTTCACCGTAAGCCTCAATGTTCTCCCAATATCCACTTGCAGATTCTACAAAAACTGTGTTTCAAAACAGCTCAATCACAATTAAAGTTCAACTCTGTTAGACGAATGCACGGAATAGAGAAAAGTTTCACAGAATTCTTCTGTGTAGTTTTTATGGGAAGATGTTTCCTTTTTCATCGTAAGCGTCAAACTTCTCAAATTGTCCACTTGCAGATGCTACAAAAAGAGTGCTTCCAAACAGCTCAATCAAAAGAAAGTTTCAAGTCTCTTAGAGGAAAGCATAAATCATAAAGTAGTTTCACGGAATGCTTCCGTGTAGTTTTTACTTGAAGATATTCCTTTTTTCACAAAAGACCGCAATATTCTCCAAAGGTACACTTGGAGATTCTACAAAAAGTGTGTTTCAAAACTGCTCAATCAAAAGAAATGTTCAACACTGTGAAATGAATGCACAGAATAGGGAAATGTTTCACAGAATGCTTCTGTGTAGTTTTTATAGGAACATATTTCATTTTTCACCCTAGACCTCATAGCTCTCCAAACGACCCTTGCAGATTCTAGAAAAAGAGTGTTTCAAAACTCCTCAATTAAGGGAAGCTTTCTACTCTGTGAGATGAATATTCAGAATAGAAAGAAGTTACACAGAATTCTTCAGTGTAGTTTTTATAGTAAGATAATTCGTTTTTCAACATAGGCCTCAATGTTCTCCAAAGGTCCACTTACAGATTGTACAAAAGGAGTGTGTCACAGCAGATCAATCAAAATAAATGTTCAACTCCGTAGGATGAATGCACCGACCAGAAAAACGTTTCACAGAATGCTTCTGTGTAGTCGTTATTTGCAGATATTCCTGTTTCCACGATAGGCCTCAATGTGCTGCGAATGTCCACTTGTAGTTTCTACAAAAAGGGTGTTTCAAAACTGCTCAATCAAAAGAAATGTTCAACTCTGTGTGACGAATGCACAGAAGAGAAAGGAGTTTCACAGAATGATTCAGTGTAGTTTTTATGTGAAGATATTTCGTTTTTCACCAAAGGCCTCAATGTTCTACAAATGTCCGCTTGCAGATTCTACAAAAAGAGTGTGTCAAAACAGCTCTATCCAAAGAAAGGTTCAACTCCATTCGATGAATGCACAGAACAGAAAAAAGTTCCATAGAAGGTTTCTGTGTGGTTTTTACATGAAGATATTTCGTTTTTCACTGCAGGCCACAATATTCTCCAAGTGTCCAGTTGCAGATTCTACGAAAAGAGTGTTTCAAAAGTGCTCAATCAAAAGAAAGGTTCAACTCTGTGAGATGAAGGCACAGAATAGAAAGCAGTTTCACAGAATCCTTCTCTGTAGTTTTCACGGGAAGATATTTCGTTTTTAGCCATAGGCCTCAACGTTCTCCAAATGTCCACTTGCAGATTCTACAAAAAGTGTGTTTCAAAACAGCTCCATCAAAAGAAAGGTTCAACTCTGTCAGGTGAATGTGCAGAACAGGGTAATGTTTCACAGAATGCTTCTGTGTACTCTTTATGGGAAGATATTTCGTTTTTCACTACAGGCCTCAAATTTCTCCAAATATCCAATTGCAGATTCTACAAAAAGTGTTTTTCCAAACAGACCAGTCAAAAGAAAGGTTCAACTCGGTTGGATTAATGCACAGATCAGAAAAAGTTTCACAGAACGCTTCTGTGTAGTTTTTATTTTCAGATATTCCTTTTTGCGCGATAGGCCTCAAGGCGCGGCAAGTGTCCACTTGCAGATTATCAGAAAAAAGAGTGTTTCAAAACTGCTCAATCAAAAGAAAGGTTCTACTCTGTGAGGTGAACGCACAGAATAGAAAGAAGTTTTACAGAATGCTTCTGTGTATTTTTTATGGGAAAACATTTTGTTTTTCACCACAGGCCTCAATGTTCTCCAAATGTCCACTTGCAGATTCTACAAAAAGAGGGTTTAAAAAAACAGCTCAATCAAAAGAAAGGTTAAATTCTGTTAGATGAAAGCACAGATTACAAAGAAGTTTCACAGAATGCGCCTGTGTAGTTTTTACTTGAAGATATTTCGCTTGTCTCTGTAGGCCTCAATGTTCTCCAAATGTCCACTTGCAGATTCTACCTAAAGAGTGTTTGAAAACTGCTCAATCAAAACAAAGTTTCAACTCCGTGAGATGAATGCACAGAATAGAAAGAGGTTTCACAGAATGCTTCAGTGCAGCTTTTTTGGTGAGATATTTCATTTTTCACCATAGGCCACATATTTCTCCAAATGTCCAATTGCATATTCTAGAAAAAGAGTGTTTCAAAACTGCTCAATCAAAAGAAAGTTACTAGTCTGTGAGGTGAATGCACAGAATAGAAAGAAGTTTCACAGAATGCTTCTGTGTAGTTTTTATAGTGAGATAATTCGTTTTTCACCATGAGCCTCAATGTTCTCCAAATGTCCACTTGCGGATTCTACAAACAGTGTGTTTCAAAACAGATCAATCCAAAGAAATGTTCAACTCTGTTGGATGAATGCACAGATCAGAAAGAAGTTGCACAGAATGCTTCTGTGTAGTTTTTATAGTAAGATAATTCGTTTTACACCGTAGGCCTCAATGCTCTCCAAATGTCCACTTACAGATTATACAAAAAGAGTGTTTCAAAACAGCTCAATCAAAAGAAGAGTTCAGCTCTGTTAGATGAATGCACAGAACAGAGAAAAGTTTCTCAGAATGTTTCTGTGTAGTATTTACTGGAAGATATTTCATTTTTCACTATTGGCCTCAATGTTCCCCAAATGTCCACTTGCAGATTCTACAAAAATGAGTGTTGCAAAACTGCTCAATCAAAAGAAAGTTTCTACTCTGTGAGGTGAATGCACAGAATAGAACAAAGTTTCACAGAATTCTTCTGTTAATATTTATGGGGATATATTTCGTTTTTCATTGTAGGCCACAATATTCTCCAACTGTCCACTTGCAGATTCCACAAAAAGAGTTTCAAAACTGCTCAATCAAAAGAAAGGTTGAACTCTGTGAGATGAATGCACAGAATCGAAAGAAGTTTCACAGAATGCTTCAGTGTAGTTTTTACTTGAAGATATTTCATTTTTCACTGTAGGTCTCAATTTTCTCCAAATGTCCACTTGCAGATTCTACATAAAGTGTATTTCAAAACTGCTCAATAAAAAGAATGGTTCAAATCTGTGAGATGTACGCACAGAATAGAAAATAGTTTCACAGAATGCGTCAATGTAGTTTTTATGGGAAGATATTCCGTTTTTCACCGTAAGCCTCAATGTTCTCCCAATATCCACTTGTAGATTCTACAAAAACTGTGTTTCAAAACAGCTCAATCACAATTAAAGTTCAACTCTGTTCGACGAATGCACGGAATAGAGAAAAGTTTCACAGAATTCTTCTGTGTAGTTTTTATGGGAAGATGTTTCCTTTTTCATCGTAAGCGTCAAACTTCTCAAATTGTCCACTTGCAGATGCTACAAAAAGAGTGCTTCCAAACAGCTCAATCAAAAGAAAGTTTCAAGTCTCTTAGAGGAAAGCATAAATCATAAAGTAGTTTCACGGAATGCTTCCGTGTAGTTTTTACTTGAAGATATTTCTTTTTTCACAAAAGACCGCAATATTCTCCAAAGGTACACTTGGAGATTCTACAAAAAGTGTGTTTCAAAACTGCTCAATCAAAAGAAATGTTCAACACTGTGAAATGAATGCACAGAATAGGGAAATGTTTCACAGAATGCTTCTGTGTAGTTTTTATAGGAACATATTTCATTTTTCACCCTAGACCTCATAGCTCTCCAAACGACCCTTGCAGATTCTAGAAAAAGAGTGTTTCAAAACTCCTCAATTAAGGGAAGCTTTCTACTCTGTGAGATGAATATTCAGAATAGAAAGAAGTTACACAGAATTCTTCAGTGTAGTTTTTATAGTAAGATAATTCGTTTTTCAACATAGGCCTCAATGTTCTCCAAAGGTCCACTTACAGATTGTACAAAAGGAGTGTGTCACAGCAGATCAATCAAAATAAATGTTCAACCCCGTAGGATGAATGCACCGACCAGAAAAACGTTTCACAGAATGCTTCTGTGTAGTCGTTATTTGCAGATATTCCTGTTTCCACGATAGGCCTCAATGTGCTGCGAATGTCCACTTGTAGTTTCTACAAAAAGGGTGTTTCAAAACTGCTCAATCAAAAGAAATGTTCAACTCTGTGTGACGAATGCACAGAAGAGAAAGAAGTTTCACAGAATGATTCAGTGTAGTTTTTATGTGAAGATATTTCGTTTTTCACCAAAGGCCTCAATGTTCTACAAATGTCCGCTTGCAGATTCTACAAAAAGAGTGTGTCAAAACAGCTCTATCCAAAGAAAGGTTCAACTCCATTCGATGAATGCACAGAACAGAAAAAAGTTCCATAGAAGGTTTCTGTGTGGTTTTTACATGAAGATATTTCGTTTTTCACTGCAGGCCACAATATTCTCCAAGTGTCCAGTTGCAGATTCTACGAAAAGAGTGTTTCAAAAGTGCTCAATCAAAAGAAAGGTTCAACTCTGTGAGATGAAGGCACAGAATAGAAAGCAGTTTCACAGAATCCTTCTCTGTAGTTTTCACGGGAAGATATTTCGTTTTTAGCCATAGGCCTCAACGTTCTCCAAATGTCCACTTGCAGATTCTACAAAAAGTGTGTTTCAAAACAGCTCCATCAAAAGAAAGGTTCAACTCTGTCAGGTGAATGTGCAGAACAGGGTAATGTTTCACAGAATGCTTCTGTGTACTCTTTAGGGGAAGATATTTCGTTTTTCACTACAGGCCTCAAATTTCTCCAAATATCCAATTGCAGATTCTACAAAAAGTGTTTTTCCAAACAGACCAGTCAAAAGAAAGGTTCAACTCGGTTGGATTAATGCACAGATCAGAAAAAGTTTCACAGAACGCTTCTGTGTAGTTTTTATTTTCAGATATTCCTTTTTGCGCGATAGGCCTCAAGGCGCGGCAAGTGTCCACTTGCAGATTATCAGAAAAAAGAGTGTTTCAAAACTGCTCAATCAAAAGAAAGGTTCTACTCTGTGAGGTGAACGCACAGAATAGAAAGAAGTTTTACAGAATGCTTCTGTGTATTTTTTATGGGAAAACATTTTGTTTTTCACCACAGGCCTCAATGTTCTCCAAATGTCCACTTGCAGATTCTACAAAAAGAGGGTTTAAAAAAACAGCTCAATCAAAAGAAAGGTTAAATTCTGTTAGATGAAAGCACAGATTACAAAGAAGTTTCACAGAATGCGCCTGTGTAGTTTTTACTTGAAGATATTTCGCTTGTCTCTGTAGGCCTCAATGTTCTCCAAATGTCCACTTGCAGATTCTACCTAAAGAGTGTTTGAAAACTGCTCAATCAAAACAAAGTTTCAACTCCGTGAGATGAATGCACAGAATAGAAAGAGGTTTCACAGAATGCTTCAGTGCAGCTTTTTTGGTGAGATATTTCATTTTTCACCATAGGCCACATATTTCTCCAAATGTCCAATTGCATATTCTAGAAAAAGAGTGTTTCAAAACTGCTCAATCAAAAGGAAGTTACTAGTCTGTGAGGTGAATGCACAGAATAGAAAGAAGTTTCACAGAATGCTTCTGTGTAGTTTTTATAGTGAGATAATTCGTTTTTCGCCATGAGCCTCAATGTTCTCCAAATGTCCACTTGCGGATTCTACAAACAGTGTGTTTCAAAACAGATCAATCCAAAGAAATGTTCAACTCTGTTGGATGAATGCACATATCAGAAAGAAGTTGCACAGAATGCTTCTGTGTAGTTTTTATAGTAAGATAATTCGTTTTACACCATAGGCCTCAATGCTCTCCAAATGTCCACTTACAGATTATACAAAAAGAGTGTTTCAAAACAGCTCAATCAAAAGAAGAGTTCAGCTCTGTTAGATGAATGCACAGAACAGAGAAAAGTTTCTCAGAATGTTTCTGTGTAGTATTTACTGGAAGATATTTCATTTTTCACTATTGGCCTCAATGTTCCCCAAATGTCCACTTGCAGATTCTACAAAAATGAGTGTTGCAAAACTGCTCAATCAAAAGAAAGTTTCTACTCTGTGAGGTGAATGCACAGAATAGAACAAAGTTTCACAGAATTCTTCTGTTAATATTTATGGGGATATATTTCGTTTTTCATTGTAGGCCACAATATTCTCCAACTGTCCACTTGCAGATTCCACAAAAAGAGTTTCAAAACTGCTCAATCAAAAGAAAGGTTGAACTCTGTGAGATGAATGCACAGAATCGAAAGAAGTTTCACAGAATGCTTCAGTGTAGTTTTTACTTGAAGATATTTCATTTTTCACTGTAGGTGTCAATTTTCTCCAAATGTCCACTTGCAGATTCTACATAAAGTGTATTTCAAAACTGCTCAATAAAAAGAATGGTTCAAATCTGTGAGATGTACGCACAGAATAGAAAATAGTTTCACAGAATGCGTCAGTGTAGTTTTTATGGGAAGATATTCCGTTTTTCACCGTAAGCCTCAATGTTCTCCCAATATCCACTTGCAGATTCTACGAAAACTGTGTTTCAAAACAGCTCAATCACAATTAAAGTTCACCTCTGTTAGACGAATGCACGGAATAGAGAAAAGTTTCACAGAATTCTTCTGTGTAGTTTTTATGGGAAGATGTTTCCTTTTTCATCGTAAGCGTCAAACTTCTCAAATTGTCCACTTGCAGATGCTACAAAAAGAGTGCTTCCAAACAGCTCAATCAAAAGAAAGTTTCAAGTCTCTTAGAGGAAAGCATAAATCATAAAGTAGTTTCACGGAATGCTTCCGTGTAGTTTCTACTTGAAGATATTTCTTTTTTCACAAAAGACCGCAATATTCTCCAAAGGTACACTTGGAGATTCTACAAAAAGTGTGTTTCAAAACTGCTCAATCAAAAGAAATGTTCAACCCTGTGAAATGAATGCACAGAATAGGGAAATGTTTCACAGAATGCTTCTGTGTAGTTTTTATAGGAACATATTTCATTTTTCACCCTAGACCTCATAGCTCTCCAAACGACCCTTGCAGATTCTAGAAAAAGAGTGTTTCAAAACTCCTCAATTAAGGGAAGCTTTCTACTCCGTGAGATGAATATTCGGAATAGAAAGAAGTTACACAGAATTCTTCAGTGTAGTTTTTATAGTAAGATAATTCGTTTTTCAACATAGGCCTCAATGTTCTCCAAAGGTCCACTTACAGATTGTACAAAAGGAGTGTGTCACAGCAGATCAATCAAAATAAATGTTCAACTCCGTAGGATGAATGCACAGACCAGAAAAACGTTTCACAGAATGCTTCTGTGTAGTCGTTATTTGCAGATATTCCTGTTTCCACGATAGGCCTCAATGTGCTGCGAATGTCCACTTGTAGTTTCTACAAAAAGAGTGTTTCAAAACTGCTCAATCAAAAGAAATGTTCAACTCCGTGTGACGAATGCACAGAAGAGAAAGAAGTTTCACAGGATGATTCAGTGTAGTTTTTATGTGAAGATATTTCGTTTTTCACCAAAGGCCTCAATGTTCTACAAATGTCCGCTTGCAGATTCTACAAAAAGAGTGTGTCAAAACAGCTCTATCCAAAGAAAGGTTCAACTCCATTCGATGAATGCACAGAACAGAAAAAAGTTCCACAGAAGGTTTCTGTGTGGTTTTTACATGAAGATATTTCGTTTTTCACTGCAGGCCACAATATTCTCCAAGTGTCCAGTTGCAGATTCTACGAAAAGAGTGTTTCAAAAGTGCTCAATCAAAAGAAAGGTTCAACTCTGTGAGATGAAGGCACAGAATAGAAAGCAGTTTCACAGAATCCTTCTCTGTAGTTTTCACGGGAAGATATTTCGTTTTTAGCCATAGGCCTCAACGTTCTCCAAATGTCCACTTGCAGATTCTGCAAAAAGTGTGTTTCAAAACAGCTCCATCAAAAGAAAGGTTCAACTCTGTCAGGTGAATGTGCAGAACAGGGTAATGTTTCACAGAATGCTTCTGTGTAGTCTTTAGGGGAAGATATTTCGTTTTTCACTACAGGCCACAAATTTCTCCAAATATCCAATTGCAGATTCTACAAAAAGTGTTTTTCAAAACAGACCAGTCAAAAGAAAGGTTCAACTCGGTTGGATTAATGCACAGATCAGAAAAAGTTTCACAGAACGCTTCTGTGTAGTTTTTATTTTCTGATATTCCTTTTTCCGCGATAGGCCTCAAGGCGCGGCAAGTGTCCACTTGCAGATTATAAGAAAAAAGAGTGTTTCAAAACTGCTCAATCAAAAGAAAGGTTCTACTCTGTGAGGTGAACGCACAGAATAGAAAGAAGTTTTACAGAATGCTTCTGTGTATTTTTTATGGGAAAACATTTTGTTTTTCACCACAGGCCTCAATGTTCTCCAAATGTCCACTTGCAGATTCTACAAAAAGAGGGTTTAAAAAAACAGCTCAATCAAAAGAAAGGTTAAATTCTGTTAGATGAAAGCACAGATTACAAAGAAGTTTCACAGAATGCGCCTGTGTAGTTTTTACTTGAAGATATTTCGCTTGTCTCTGTAGGCCTCAATGTTCTCCAAATGTCCACTTGCAGATTCTACCTAAAGAGTGTTTGAAAACTGCTCAATCAAAACAAAGTTTCAACTCCGTGAGATGAATGCACAGAATAGAAAGAGGTTTCACAGAATGCTTCAGTGCAGCTTTTTTGGTGAGATATTTCATTTTTCACCATAGGCCACATATTTCTCCAAATGTCCAATTGCATATTCTAGAAAAAGAGTGTTTCAAAACTGCTCAATCAAAAGGAAGTTACTAGTCTGTGAGGTGAATGCACAGAATAGAAAGAAGTTTCACAGAATGCTTCTGTGTAGTTTTTATAGTGAGATAATTCGTTTTTCGCCATGAGCCTCAATGTTCTCCAAATGTCCACTTGCGGATTCTACAAACAGTGTGTTTCAAAACAGATCAATCCAAAGAAATGTTCAACTCTGTTGGATGAATGCACAGATCAGAAAGAAGTTGCACAGAATGCTTCTGTGTAGTTTTTATAGTAAGATAATTCGTTTTACACCATAGGCCTCAATGCTCTCCAAATGTCCACTTACAGATTATACAAAAAGAGTGTTTCAAAACAGCTCAATCAAAAGAAGAGTTCAGCTCTGTTAGATGAATGCACAGAACAGAGAAAAGTTTCTCAGAATGTTTCTGTGTAGTATTTACTGGAAGATATTTCATTTTTCACTATTGGCCTCAATGTTCCCCAAATGTCCACTTGCAGATTCTACAAAAATGAGTGTTGCAAAACTGCTCAATCAAAAGAAAGTTTCTACTCTGTGAGGTGAATGCACAGAATAGAACAAAGTTTCACAGAATTCTTCTGTTAATATTTATGGGGATATATTTCGTTTTTCATTGTAGGCCACAATATTCTCCAACTGTCCACTTGCAGATTCCACAAAAAGAGTTTCAAAACTGCTCAATCAAAAGAAAGGTTGAACTCTGTGAGATGAATGCACAGAATCGAAAGAAGTTTCACAGAATGCTTCAGTGTAGTTTTTACTTGAAGATATTTCATTTTTCACTGTAGGTCTCAATTTTCTCCAAATGTCCACTTGCAGATTCTACATAAAGTGTATTTCAAAACTGCTCAATAAAAAGAATGGTTCAAATCTGTGAGATGTACGCACAGAATAGAAAATAGTTTCACAGAATGCGTCAGTGTAGTTTTTATGGGAAGATATTCCGTTTTTCACCGTAAGCCTCAATGTTCTCCCAATATCCACTTGCAGATTCTACGAAAACTGTGTTTCAAAACAGCTCAATCACAATTAAAGTTCACCTCTGTTAGACGAATGCACGGAATAGAGAAAAGTTTCACAGAATTCTTCTGTGTAGTTTTTATGGGAAGATGTTTCCTTTTTCATCGTAAGCGTCAAACTTCTCAAATTGTCCACTTGCAGATGCTACAAAAAGAGTGCTTCCAAACAGCTCAATCAAAAGAAAGTTTCAAGTCTCTTAGAGGAAAGCATAAATCATAAAGTAGTTTCACGGAATGCTTCCGTGTAGTTTCTACTTGAAGATATTTCTTTTTTCACAAAAGACCGCAATATTCTCCAAAGGTACACTTGGAGATTCTACAAAAAGTGTGTTTCAAAACTGCTCAATCAAAAGAAATGTTCAACCCTGTGAAATGAATGCACAGAATAGGGAAATGTTTCACAGAATGCTTCTGTGTAGTTTTTATAGGAACATATTTCATTTTTCACCCTAGACCTCATAGCTCTCCAAACGACCCTTGCAGATTCTAGAAAAAGAGTGTTTCAAAACTCCTCAATTAAGGGAAGCTTTCTACTCCGTGAGATGAATATTCGGAATAGAAAGAAGTTACACAGAATTCTTCAGTGTAGTTTTTATAGTAAGATAATTCGTTTTTCAACATAGGCCTCAATGTTCTCCAAAGGTCCACTTACAGATTGTACAAAAGGAGTGTGTCACAGCAGATCAATCAAAATAAATGTTCAACTCCGTAGGATGAATGCACAGACCAGAAAAACGTTTCACAGAATGCTTCTGTGTAGTCGTTATTTGCAGATATTCCTGTTTCCACGATAGGCCTCAATGTGCTGCGAATGTCCACTTGTAGTTTCTACAAAAAGAGTGTTTCAAAACTGCTCAATCAAAAGAAATGTTCAACTCCGTGTGACGAATGCACAGAAGAGAAAGAAGTTTCACAGGATGATTCAGTGTAGTTTTTATGTGAAGATATTTCGTTTTTCACCAAAGGCCTCAATGTTCTACAAATGTCCGCTTGCAGATTCTACAAAAAGAGTGTGTCAAAACAGCTCTATCCAAAGAAAGGTTCAACTCCATTCGATGAATGCACAGAACAGAAAAAAGTTCCACAGAAGGTTTCTGTGTGGTTTTTACATGAAGATATTTCGTTTTTCACTGCAGGCCACAATATTCTCCAAGTGTCCAGTTGCAGATTCTACGAAAAGAGTGTTTCAAAAGTGCTCAATCAAAAGAAAGGTTCAACTCTGTGAGATGAAGGCACAGAATAGAAAGCAGTTTCACAGAATCCTTCTCTGTAGTTTTCACGGGAAGATATTTCGTTTTTAGCCATAGGCCTCAACGTTCTCCAAATGTCCACTTGCAGATTCTGCAAAAAGTGTGTTTCAAAACAGCTCCATCAAAAGAAAGGTTCAACTCTGTCAGGTGAATGTGCAGAACAGGGTAATGTTTCACAGAATGCTTCTGTGTAGTCTTTAGGGGAAGATATTTCGTTTTTCACTACAGGCCACAAATTTCTCCAAATATCCAATTGCAGATTCTACAAAAAGTGTTTTTCAAAACAGACCAGTCAAAAGAAAGGTTCAACTCGGTTGGATTAATGCACAGATCAGAAAAAGTTTCACAGAACGCTTCTGTGTAGTTTTTATTTTCTGATATTCCTTTTTCCGCGATAGGCCTCAAGGCGCGGCAAGTGTCCACTTGCAGATTATA
The DNA here is from genome assembly GCF_028878055.3 of Symphalangus syndactylus. Taxonomy (NCBI): domain Eukaryota; kingdom Metazoa; phylum Chordata; class Mammalia; order Primates; family Hylobatidae; genus Symphalangus; species Symphalangus syndactylus. The sequence continues at coordinate 52,631,637 of NC_072440.2, forward strand.
AGAAAAAAGAGTGTTTCAAAACTGCTCAATCAAAAGAAAGGTTCTACTCTGTGAGGTGAACGCACAGAATAGAAAGAAGTTTTACAGAATGCTTCTGTGTATTTTTTATGGGAAAACATTTTGTTTTTCACCACAGGCCTCAATGTTCTCCAAATGTCCACTTGCAGATTCTACAAAAAGAGGGTTTAAAAAAACAGCTCAATCAAAAGAAAGGTTAAATTCTGTTAGATGAAAGCACAGATTACAAAGAAGTTTCACAGAATGCGCCTGTGTAGTTTTTACTTGAAGATATTTCGCTTGTCTCTGTAGGCCTCAATGTTCTCCAAATGTCCACTTGCAGATTCTACCTAAAGAGTGTTTGAAAACTGCTCAATCAAAACAAAGTTTCAACTCCGTGAGATGAATGCACAGAATAGAAAGAGGTTTCACAGAATGCTTCAGTGCAGCTTTTTTGGTGAGATATTTCATTTTTCACCATAGGCCACATATTTCTCCAAATGTCCAATTGCATATTCTAGAAAAAGAGTGTTTCAAAACTGCTCAATCAAAAGGAAGTTACTAGTCTGTGAGGTGAATGCACAGAATAGAAAGAAGTTTCACAGAATGCTTCTGTGTAGTTTTTATAGTGAGATAATTCGTTTTTCGCCATGAGCCTCAATGTTCTCCAAATGTCCACTTGCGGATTCTACAAACAGTGTGTTTCAAAACAGATCAATCCAAAGAAATGTTCAACTCTGTTGGATGAATGCACAGATCAGAAAGAAGTTGCACAGAATGCTTCTGTGTAGTTTTTATAGTAAGATAATTCGTTTTACACCATAGGCCTCAATGCTCTCCAAATGTCCACTTACAGATTATACAAAAAGAGTGTTTCAAAACAGCTCAATCAAAAGAAGAGTTCAGCTCTGTTAGATGAATGCACAGAACAGAGAAAAGTTTCCCAGAATGTTTCTGTGTAGTATTTACTGGAAGATATTTCATTTTTCACTATTGGCCTCAATGTTCCCCAAATGTCCACTTGCAGATTCTACAAAAATGAGTGTTGCAAAACTGCTCAATCAAAAGAAAGTTTCTACTCTGTGAGGTGAATGCACAGAATAGAACAAAGTTTCACAGAATTCTTCTGTTAATATTTATGGGGATATATTTCGTTTTTCATTGTAGGCCACAATATTCTCCAACTGTCCACTTGCAGATTCCACAAAAAGAGTTTCAAAACTGCTCAATCAAAAGAAAGGTTGAACTCTGTGAGATGAATGCACAGAATCGAAAGAAGTTTCACAGAATGCTTCAGTGTAGTTTTTACTTGAAGATATTTCATTTTTCACTGTAGGTCTCAATTTTCTCCAAATGTCCACTTGCAGATTCTACATAAAGTGTATTTCAAAACTGCTCAATAAAAAGAATGGTTCAAATCTGTGAGATGTACGCACAGAATAGAAAATAGTTTCACAGAATGCGTCAGTGTAGTTTTTATGGGAAGATATTCCGTTTTTCACCGTAAGCCTCAATGTTCTCCCAATATCCACTTGCAGATTCTACGAAAACTGTGTTTCAAAACAGCTCAATCACAATTAAAGTTCACCTCTGTTAGACGAATGCACGGAATAGAGAAAAGTTTCACAGAATTCTTCTGTGTAGTTTTTATGGGAAGATGTTTCCTTTTTCATCGTAAGCGTCAAACTTCTCAAATTGTCCACTTGCAGATGCTACAAAAAGAGTGCTTCCAAACAGCTCAATCAAAAGAAAGTTTCAAGTCTCTTAGAGGAAAGCATAAATCATAAAGTAGTTTCACGGAATGCTTCCGTGTAGTTTCTACTTGAAGATATTTCTTTTTTCACAAAAGACCGCAATATTCTCCAAAGGTACACTTGGAGATTCTACAAAAAGTGTGTTTCAAAACTGCTCAATCAAAAGAAATGTTCAACCCTGTGAAATGAATGCACAGAATAGGGAAATGTTTCACAGAATGCTTCTGTGTAGTTTTTATAGGAACATATTTCATTTTTCACCCTAGACCTCATAGCTCTCCAAACGACCCTTGCAGATTCTAGAAAAAGAGTGTTTCAAAACTCCTCAATTAAGGGAAGCTTTCTACTCCGTGAGATGAATATTCGGAATAGAAAGAAGTTACACAGAATTCTTCAGTGTAGTTTTTATAGTAAGATAATTCGTTTTTCAACATAGGCCTCAATGTTCTCCAAAGGTCCACTTACAGATTGTACAAAAGGAGTGTGTCACAGCAGATCAATCAAAATAAATGTTCAACTCCGTAGGATGAATGCACAGACCAGAAAAACGTTTCACAGAATGCTTCTGTGTAGTCGTTATTTGCAGATATTCCTGTTTCCACGATAGGCCTCAATGTGCTGCGAATGTCCACTTGTAGTTTCTACAAAAAGAGTGTTTCAAAACTGCTCAATCAAAAGAAATGTTCAACTCCGTGTGACGAATGCACAGAAGAGAAAGAAGTTTCACAGGATGATTCAGTGTAGTTTTTATGTGAAGATATTTCGTTTTTCACCAAAGGCCTCAATGTTCTACAAATGTCCGCTTGCAGATTCTACAAAAAGAGTGTGTCAAAACAGCTCTATCCAAAGAAAGGTTCAACTCCATTCGATGAATGCACAGAACAGAAAAAAGTTCCACAGAAGGTTTCTGTGTGGTTTTTACATGAAGATATTTCGTTTTTCACTGCAGGCCACAATATTCTCCAAGTGTCCAGTTGCAGATTCTACGAAAAGAGTGTTTCAAAAGTGCTCAATCAAAAGAAAGGTTCAACTCTGTGAGATGAAGGCACAGAATAGAAAGCAGTTTCACAGAATTCTTCTCTGTAGTTTTCACGGGAAGATATTTCGTTTTTAGCCATAGGCCTCAACGTTCTCCAAATGTCCACTTGCAGATTCTGCAAAAAGTGTGTTTCAAAACAGCTCCATCAAAAGAAAGGTTCAACTCTGTCAGGTGAATGTGCAGAACAGGGTAATGTTTCACAGAATGCTTCTGTGTAGTCTTCAGGGGAAGATATTTCGTTTTTCACTACAGGCCACAAATTTCTCCAAATATCCAATTGCAGATTCTACAAAAAGTGTTTTTCAAAACAGACCAGTCAAAAGAAAGGTTCAACTCGGTTGGATTAATGCACAGATCAGAAAAAGTTTCACAGAACGCTTCTGTGTAGTTTTTATTTTCTGATATTCCTTTTTCCGCGATAGGCCTCAAGGCGCGGCAAGTGTCCACTTGCAGATTATAAGAAAAAAGAGTGTTTCAAAACTGCTCAATCAAAAGAAAGGTTCTACTCTGTGAGGTGAACGCACAGAATAGAAAGAAGTTTTACAGAATGCTTCTGTGTATTTTTTATGGGAAAACATTTTGTTTTTCACCACAGGCCTCAATGTTCTCCAAATGTCCACTTGCAGATTCTACAAAAAGAGGGTTTAAAAAAACAGCTCAATCAAAAGAAAGGTTAAATTCTGTTAGATGAAAGCACAGATTACAAAGAAGTTTCACAGAATGCGCCTGTGTAGTTTTTACTTGAAGATATTTCGCTTGTCTCTGTAGGCCTCAATGTTCTCCAAATGTCCACTTGCAGATTCTACCTAAAGAGTGTTTGAAAACTGCTCAATCAAAACAAAGTTTCAACTCCGTGAGATGAATGCACAGAATAGAAAGAGGTTTCACAGAATGCTTCAGTGCAGCTTTTTTGGTGAGATATTTCATTTTTCACCATAGGCCACATATTTCTCCAAATGTCCAATTGCATATTCTAGAAAAAGAGTGTTTCAAAACTGCTCAATCAAAAGGAAGTTACTAGTCTGTGAGGTGAATGCACAGAATAGAAAGAAGTTTCACAGAATGCTTCTGTGTAGTTTTTATAGTGAGATAATTCGTTTTTCGCCATGAGCCTCAATGTTCTCCAAATGTCCACTTGCGGATTCTACAAACAGTGTGTTTCAAAACAGATCAATCCAAAGAAATGTTCAACTCTGTTGGATGAATGCACAGATCAGAAAGAAGTTGCACAGAATGCTTCTGTGTAGTTTTTATAGTAAGATAATTCGTTTTACACCATAGGCCTCAATGCTCTCCAAATGTCCACTTACAGATTATACAAAAAGAGTGTTTCAAAACAGCTCAATCAAAAGAAGAGTTCAGCTCTGTTAGATGAATGCACAGAACAGAGAAAAGTTTCCCAGAATGTTTCTGTGTAGTATTTACTGGAAGATATTTCATTTTTCACTATTGGCCTCAATGTTCCCCAAATGTCCACTTGCAGATTCTACAAAAATGAGTGTTGCAAAACTGCTCAATCAAAAGAAAGTTTCTACTCTGTGAGGTGAATGCACAGAATAGAACAAAGTTTCACAGAATTCTTCTGTTAATATTTATGGGGATATATTTCGTTTTTCATTGTAGGCCACAATATTCTCCAACTGTCCACTTGCAGATTCCACAAAAAGAGTTTCAAAACTGCTCAATCAAAAGAAAGGTTGAACTCTGTGAGATGAATGCACAGAATCGAAAGAAGTTTCACAGAATGCTTCAGTGTAGTTTTTACTTGAAGATATTTCATTTTTCACTGTAGGTCTCAATTTTCTCCAAATGTCCACTTGCAGATTCTACATAAAGTGTATTTCAAAACTGCTCAATAAAAAGAATGGTTCAAATCTGTGAGATGTACGCACAGAATAGAAAATAGTTTCACAGAATGCGTCAGTGTAGTTTTTATGGGAAGATATTCCGTTTTTCACCGTAAGCCTCAATGTTCTCCCAATATCCACTTGCAGATTCTACGAAAACTGTGTTTCAAAACAGCTCAATCACAATTAAAGTTCACCTCTGTTAGACGAATGCACGGAATAGAGAAAAGTTTCACAGAATTCTTCTGTGTAGTTTTTATGGGAAGATGTTTCCTTTTTCATCGTAAGCGTCAAACTTCTCAAATTGTCCACTTGCAGATGCTACAAAAAGAGTGCTTCCAAACAGCTCAATCAAAAGAAAGTTTCAAGTCTCTTAGAGGAAAGCATAAATCATAAAGTAGTTTCACGGAATGCTTCCGTGTAGTTTCTACTTGAAGATATTTCTTTTTTCACAAAAGACCGCAATATTCTCCAAAGGTACACTTGGAGATTCTACAATAAGTGTGTTTCAAAACTGCTCAATCAAAAGAAATGTTCAACCCTGTGAAATGAATGCACAGAATAGGGAAATGTTTCACAGAATGCTTCTGTGTAGTTTTTATAGGAACATATTTCATTTTTCACCCTAGACCTCATAGCTCTCCAAACGACCCTTGCAGATTCTAGAAAAAGAGTGTTTCAAAACTCCTCAATTAAGGGAAGCTTTCTACTCCGTGAGATGAATATTCGGATTAGAAAGAAGTTACACAGAATTCTTCAGTGTAGTTTTTATAGTAAGATAATTCGTTTTTCAACATAGGCCTCAATGTTCTCCAAAGGTCCACTTACAGATTGTACAAAAGGAGTGTGTCACAGCAGATCAATCAAAATAAATGTTCAACTCCGTAGGATGAATGCACAGACCAGAAAAACGTTTCACAGAATGCTTCTGTGTAGTCGTTATTTGCAGATATTCCTGTTTCCACGATAGGCCTCAATGTGCTGCGAATGTCCACTTGTAGTTTCTACAAAAAGAGTGTTTCAAAACTGCTCAATCAAAAGAAATGTTCAACTCCGTGTGACGAATGCACAGAAGAGAAAGAAGTTTCACAGGATGATTCAGTGTAGTTTTTATGTGAAGATATTTCGTTTTTCACCAAAGGCCTCAATGTTCTACAAATGTCCGCTTGCAGATTCTACAAAAAGAGTGTGTCAAAACAGCTCTATCCAAAGAAAGGTTCAACTCCATTCGATGAATGCACAGAACAGAAAAAAGTTCCACAGAAGGTTTCTGTGTGGTTTTTACATGAAGATATTTCGTTTTTCACTGCAGGCCACAATATTCTCCAAGTGTCCAGTTGCAGATTCTACGAAAAGAGTGTTTCAAAAGTGCTCAATCAAAAGAAAGGTTCAACTCTGTGAGATGAAGGCACAGAATAGAAAGCAGTTTCACAGAATCCTTCTCTGTAGTTTTCACGGGAAGATATTTCGTTTTTAGCCATAGGCCTCAACGTTCTCCAAATGTCCACTTGCAGATTCTGCAAAAAGTGTGTTTCAAAACAGCTCCATCAAAAGAAAGGTTCAACTCTGTCAGGTGAATGTGCAGAACAGGGTAATGTTTCACAGAATGCTTCTGTGTAGTCTTTAGGGGAAGATATTTCGTTTTTCACTACAGGCCACAAATTTCTCCAAATATCCAATTGCAGATTCTACAAAAAGTGTTTTTCAAAACAGACCAGTCAAAAGAAAGGTTCAACTCGGTTGGATTAATGCACAGATCAGAAAAAGTTTCACAGAACGCTTCTGTGTAGTTTTTATTTTCTGATATTCCTTTTTCCGCGATAGGCCTCAAGGCGCGGCAAGTGTCCACTTGCAGATTATAAGAAAAAAGAGTGTTTCAAAACTGCTCAATCAAAAGAAAGGTTCTACTCTGTGAGGTGAACGCACAGAATAGAAAGAAGTTTTACAGAATGCTTCTGTGTATTTTTTATGGGAAAACATTTTGTTTTTCACCACAGGCCTCAATGTTCTCCAAATGTCCACTTGCAGATTCTACAAAAAGAGGGTTTAAAAAAACAGCTCAATCAAAAGAAAGGTTAAATTCTGTTAGATGAAAGCACAGATTACAAAGAAGTTTCACAGAATGCGCCTGTGTAGTTTTTACTTGAAGATATTTCGCTTGTCTCTGTAGGCCTCAATGTTCTCCAAATGTCCACTTGCAGATTCTACCTAAAGAGTGTTTGAAAACTGCTCAATCAAAACAAAGTTTCAACTCCGTGAGATGAATGCACAGAATAGAAAGAGGTTTCACAGAATGCTTCAGTGCAGCTTTTTTGGTGAGATATTTCATTTTTCACCATAGGCCACATATTTCTCCAAATGTCCAATTGCATATTCTAGAAAAAGAGTGTTTCAAAACTGCTCAATCAAAAGGAAGTTACTAGTCTGTGAGGTGAATGCACAGAATAGAAAGAAGTTTCACAGAATGCTTCTGTGTAGTTTTTATAGTGAGATAATTCGTTTTTCGCCATGAGCCTCAATGTTCTCCAAATGTCCACTTGCGGATTCTACAAACAGTGTGTTTCAAAACAGATCAATCCAAAGAAATGTTCAACTCTGTTGGATGAATGCACAGATCAGAAAGAAGTTGCACAGAATGCTTCTGTGTAGTTTTTATAGTAAGATAATTCGTTTTACACCATAGGCCTCAATGCTCTCCAAATGTCCACTTACAGATTATACAAAAAGAGTGTTTCAAAACAGCTCAATCAAAAGAAGAGTTCAGCTCTGTTAGATGAATGCACAGAACAGAGAAAAGTTTCTCAGAATGTTTCTGTGTAGTATTTACTGGAAGATATTTCATTTTTCACTATTGGCCTCAATGTTCCCCAAATGTCCACTTGCAGATTCTACAAAAATGAGTGTTGCAAAACTGCTCAATCAAAAGAAAGTTTCTACTCTGTGAGGTGAATGCACAGAATAGAACAAAGTTTCACAGAATTCTTCTGTTAATATTTATGGGGATATATTTCGTTTTTCATTGTAGGCCACAATATTCTCCAACTGTCCACTTGCAGATTCCACAAAAAGAGTTTCAAAACTGCTCAATCAAAAGAAAGGTTGAACTCTGTGAGATGAATGCACAGAATCGAAAGAAGTTTCACAGAATGCTTCAGTGTAGTTTTTACTTGAAGATATTTCATTTTTCACTGTAGGTCTCAATTTTCTCCAAATGTCCACTTGCAGATTCTACATAAAGTGTATTTCAAAACTGCTCAATAAAAAGAATGGTTCAAATCTGTGAGATGTACGCACAGAATAGAAAATAGTTTCACAGAATGCGTCAGTGTAGTTTTTATGGGAAGATATTCCGTTTTTCACCGTAAGCCTCAATGTTCTCCCAATATCCACTTGCAGATTCTACGAAAACTGTGTTTCAAAACAGCTCAATCACAATTAAAGTTCACCTCTGTTAGACGAATGCACGGAATAGAGAAAAGTTTCACAGAATTCTTCTGTGTAGTTTTTATGGGAAGATGTTTCCTTTTTCATCGTAAGCGTCAAACTTCTCAAATTGTCCACTTGCAGATGCTACAAAAAGAGTGCTTCCAAACAGCTCAATCAAAAGAAAGTTTCAAGTCTCTTAGAGGAAAGCATAAATCATAAAGTAGTTTCACGGAATGCTTCCGTGTAGTTTCTACTTGAAGATATTTCTTTTTTCACAAAAGACCGCAATATTCTCCAAAGGTACACTTGGAGATTCTACAAAAAGTGTGTTTCAAAACTGCTCAATCAAAAGAAATGTTCAACCCTGTGAAATGAATGCACAGAATAGGGAAATGTTTCACAGAATGCTTCTGTGTAGTTTTTATAGGAACATATTTCATTTTTCACCCTAGACCTCATAGCTCTCCAAACGACCCTTGCAGATTCTAGAAAAAGAGTGTTTCAAAACTCCTCAATTAAGGGAAGCTTTCTACTCCGTGAGATGAATATTCGGAATAGAAAGAAGTTACACAGAATTCTTCAGTGTAGTTTTTATAGTAAGATAATTCGTTTTTCAACATAGGCCTCAATGTTCTCCAAAGGTCCACTTACAGATTGTACAAAAGGAGTGTGTCACAGCAGATCAATCAAAATAAATGTTCAACTCCGTAGGATGAATGCACAGACCAGAAAAACGTTTCACAGAATGCTTCTGTGTAGTCGTTATTTGCAGATATTCCTGTTTCCACGATAGGCCTCAATGTGCTGCCAATGTCCACTTGTAGTTTCTACAAAAAGAGTGTTTCAAAACTGCTCAATCAAAAGAAATGTTCAACTCCGTGTGACGAATGCACAGAAGAGAAAGAAGTTTCACAGGATGATTCAGTGTAGTTTTTATGTGAAGATATTTCGTTTTTCACCAAAGGCCTCAATGTTCTACAAATGTCCGCTTGCAGATTCTACAAAAAGAGTGTGTCAAAACAGCTCTATCCAAAGAAAGGTTCAACTCCATTCGATGAATGCACAGAACAGAAAAAAGTTCCACAGAAGGTTTCTGTGTGGTTTTTACATGAAGATATTTCGTTTTTCACTGCAGGCCACAATATTCTCCAAGTGTCCAGTTGCAGATTCTACGAAAAGAGTGTTTCAAAAGTGCTCAATCAAAAGAAAGGTTCAACTCTGTGAGATGAAGGCACAGAATAGAAAGCAGTTTCACAGAATCCTTCTCTGTAGTTTTCACGGGAAGATATTTCGTTTTTAGCCATAGGCCTCAACGTTCTCCAAATGTCCACTTGCAGATTCTGCAAAAAGTGTGTTTCAAAACAGCTCCATCAAAAGAAAGGTTCAACTCTGTCAGGTGAATGTGCAGAACAGGGTAATGTTTCACAGAATGCTTCTGTGTAGTCTTCAGGGGAAGATATTTCGTTTTTCACTACAGGCCACAAATTTCTCCAAATATCCAATTGCAGATTCTACAAAAAGTGTTTTTCAAAACAGACCAGTCAAAAGAAAGGTTCAACTCGGTTGGATTAATGCACAGATCAGAAAAAGTTTCACAGAACGCTTCTGTGTAGTTTTTATTTTCTGATATTCCTTTTTCCGCGATAGGCCTCAAGGCGCGGCAAGTGTCCACTTGCAGATTATAAGAAAAAAGAGTGTTTCAAAACTGCTCAATCAAAAGAAAGGTTCTACTCTGTGAGGTGAACGCACAGAATAGAAAGAAGTTTTACAGAATGCTTCTGTGTATTTTTTATGGGAAAACATTTTGTTTTTCACCACAGGCCTCAATGTTCTCCAAATGTCCACTTGCAGATTCTACAAAAAGAGGGTTTAAAAAAACAGCTCAATCAAAAGAAAGGTTAAATTCTGTTAGATGAAAGCACAGATTACAAAGAAGTTTCACAGAATGCGCCTGTGTAGTTTTTACTTGAAGATATTTCGCTTGTCTCTGTAGGCCTCAATGTTCTCCAAATGTCCACTTGCAGATTCTACCTAAAGAGTGTTTGAAAACTGCTCAATCAAAACAAAGTTTCAACTCCGTGAGATGAATGCACAGAATAGAAAGAGGTTTCACAGAATGCTTCAGTGCAGCTTTTTTGGTGAGATATTTCATTTTTCACCATAGGCCACATATTTCTCCAAATGTCCAATTGCATATTCTAGAAAAAGAGTGTTTCAAAACTGCTCAATCAAAAGGAAGTTACTAGTCTGTGAGGTGAATGCACAGAATAGAAAGAAGTTTCACAGAATGCTTCTGTGTAGTTTTTATAGTGAGATAATTCGTTTTTCGCCATGAGCCTCAATGTTCTCCAAATGTCCACTTGCGGATTCTACAAACAGTGTGTTTCAAAACAGATCAATCCAAAGAAATGTTCAACTCTGTTGGATGAATGCACAGATCAGAAAGAAGTTGCACAGAATGCTTCTGTGTAGTTTTTATAGTAAGATAATTCGTTTTACACCATAGGCCTCAATGCTCTCCAAATGTCCACTTACAGATTATACAAAAAGAGTGTTTCAAAACAGCTCAATCAAAAGAAGAGTTCAGCTCTGTTAGATGAATGCACAGAACAGAGAAAAGTTTCCCAGAATGTTTCTGTGTAGTATTTACTGGAAGATATTTCATTTTTCACTATTGGCCTCAATGTTCCCCAAATGTCCACTTGCAGATTCTACAAAAATGAGTGTTGCAAAACTGCTCAATCAAAAGAAAGTTTCTACTCTGTGAGGTGAATGCACAGAATAGAACAAAGTTTCACAGAATTCTTCTGTTAATATTTATGGGGATATATTTCGTTTTTCATTGTAGGCCACAATATTCTCCAACTGTCCACTTGCAGATTCCACAAAAAGAGTTTCAAAACTGCTCAATCAAAAGAAAGGTTGAACTCTGTGAGATGAATGCACAGAATCGAAAGAAGTTTCACAGAATGCTTCAGTGTAGTTTTTACTTGAAGATATTTCATTTTTCACTGTAGGTCTCAATTTTCTCCAAATGTCCACTTGCAGATTCTACATAAAGTGTATTTCAAAACTGCTCAATAAAAAGAATGGTTCAAATCTGTGAGATGTACGCACAGAATAGAAAATAGTTTCACAGAATGCGTCAGTGTAGTTTTTATGGGAAGATATTCCGTTTTTCACCGTAAGCCTCAATGTTCTCCCAATATCCACTTGCAGATTCTACGAAAACTGTGTTTCAAAACAGCTCAATCACAATTAAATTTCACCTCTGTTAGACGAATGCACGGAATAGAGAAAAGTTTCACAGAATTCTTCTGTGTAGTTTTTATGGGAAGATGTTTCCTTTTTCATCGTAAGCGTCAAACTTCTCAAATTGTCCACTTGCAGATGCTACAAAAAGAGTGCTTCCAAACAGCTCAATCAAAAGAAAGTTTCAAGTCTCTTAGAGGAAAGCATAAATCATAAAGTAGTTTCACGGAATGCTTCCGTGTAGTTTCTACTTGAAGATATTTCTTTTTTCACAAAAGACCGCAATATTCTCCAAAGGTACACTTGGAGATTCTACAAAAAGTGTGTTTCAAAACTGCTCAATCAAAAGAAATGTTCAACCCTGTGAAATGAATGCACAGAATAGGGAAATGTTTCACAGAATGCTTCTGTGTAGTTTTTATAGGAACATATTTCATTTTTCACCCTAGACCTCATAGCTCTCCAAACGACCCTTGCAGATTCTAGAAAAAGAGTGTTTCAAAACTCCTCAATTAAGGGAAGCTTTCTACTCCGTGAGATGAATATTCGGAATAGAAAGAAGTTACACAGAATTCTTCAGTGTAGTTTTTATAGTAAGATAATTCGTTTTTCAACATAGGCCTCAATGTTCTCCAAAGGTCCACTTACAGATTGTACAAAAGGAGTGTGTCACAGCAGATCAATCAAAATAAATGTTCAACTCCGTAGGATGAATGCACAGACCAGAAAAACGTTTCACAGAATGCTTCTGTGTAGTCGTTATTTGCAGATATTCCTGTTTCCACGATAGGCCTCAATGTGCTGCCAATGTCCACTTGTAGTTTCTACAAAAAGAGTGTTTCAAAACTGCTCAATCAAAAGAAATGTTCAACTCCGTGTGACGAATGCACAGAAGAGAAAGAAGTTTCACAGGATGATTCAGTGTAGTTTTTATGTGAAGATATTTCGTTTTTCACCAAAGGCCTCAATGTTCTACAAATGTCCGCTTGCAGATTCTACAAAAAGAGTGTGTCAAAACAGCTCTATCCAAAGAAAGGTTCAACTCCATTCGATGAATGCACAGAACAGAAAAAAGTTCCACAGAAGGTTTCTGTGTGGTTTTTACATGAAGATATTTCGTTTTTCACTGCAGGCCACAATATTCTCCAAGTGTCCAGTTGCAGATTCTACGAAAAGAGTGTTTCAAAAGTGCTCAATCAAAAGAAAGGTTCAACTCTGTGAGATGAAGGCACAGAATAGAAAGCAGTTTCACAGAATCCTTCTCTGTAGTTTTCACGGGAAGATATTTCGTTTTTAGCCATAGGCCTCAACGTTCTCCAAATGTCCACTTGCAGATTCTGCAAAAAGTGTGTTTCAAAACAGCTCCATCAAAAGAAAGGTTCAACTCTGTCAGGTGAATGTGCAGAACAGGGTAATGTTTCACAGAATGCTTCTGTGTAGTCTTTAGGGGAAGATATTTCGTTTTTCACTACAGGCCACAAATTTCTCCAAATATCCAATTGCAGATTCTACAAAAAGTGTTTTTCAAAACAGACCAGTCAAAAGAAAGGTTCAACTCGGTTGGATTAATGCACAGATCAGAAAAAGTTTCACAGAACGCTTCTGTGTAGTTTTTATTTTCTGATATTCCTTTTTCCGCGATAGGCCTCAAGGCGCGGCAAGTGTCCACTTGCAGATTATAAGAAAAAAGAGTGTTTCAAAACTGCTCAATCAAAAGAAAGGTTCTACTCTGTGAGGTGAACGCACAGAATAGAAAGAAGTTTTACAGAATGCTTCTGTGTATTTTTTATGGGAAAACATTTTGTTTTTCACCACAGGCCTCAATGTTCTCCAAATGTCCACTTGCAGATTCTACAAAAAGAGGGTTTAAAAAAACAGCTCAATCAAAAGAAAGGTTAAATTCTGTTAGATGAAAGCACAGATTACAAAGAAGTTTCACAGAATGCGCCTGTGTAGTTTTTACTTGAAGATATTTCGCTTGTCTCTGTAGGCCTCAATGTTCTCCAAATGTCCACTTGCAGATTCTACCTAAAGAGTGTTTGAAAACTGCTCAATCAAAACAAAGTTTCAACTCCGTGAGATGAATGCACAGAATAGAAAGAGGTTTCACAGAATGCTTCAGTGCAGCTTTTTTGGTGAGATATTTCATTTTTCACCATAGGCCACATATTTCTCCAAATGTCCAATTGCATATTCTAGAAAAAGAGTGTTTCAAAACTGCTCAATCAAAAGGAAGTTACTAGTCTGTGAGGTGAATGCACAGAATAGAAAGAAGTTTCACAGAATGCTTCTGTGTAGTTTTTATAGTGAGATAATTCGTTTTTCGCCATGAGCCTCAATGTTCTCCAAATGTCCACTTGCGGATTCTACAAACAGTGTGTTTCAAAACAGATCAATCCAAAGAAATGTTCAACTCTGTTGGATGAATGCACAGATCAGAAAGAAGTTGCACAGAATGCTTCTGTGTAGTTTTTATAGTAAGATAATTCGTTTTACACCATAGGCCTCAATGCTCTCCAAATGTCCACTTACAGATTATACAAAAAGAGTGTTTCAAAACAGCTCAATCAAAAGAAGAGTTCAGCTCTGTTAGATGAATGCACAGAACAGAGAAAAGTTTCTCAGAATGTTTCTGTGTAGTATTTACTGGAAGATATTTCATTTTTCACTATTGGCCTCAATGTTCCCCAAATGTCCACTTGCAGATTCTACAAAAATGAGTGTTGCAAAACTGCTCAATCAAAAGAAAGTTTCTACTCTGTGAGGTGAATGCACAGAATAGAACAAAGTTTCACAGAATTCTTCTGTTAATATTTATGGGGATATATTTCGTTTTTCATTGTAGGCCACAATATTCTCCAACTGTCCACTTGCAGATTCCACAAAAAGAGTTTCAAAACTGCTCAATCAAAAGAAAGGTTGAACTCTGTGAGATGAATGCACAGAATCGAAAGAAGTTTCACAGAATGCTTCAGTGTAGTTTTTACTTGAAGATATTTCATTTTTCACTGTAGGTCTCAATTTTCTCCAAATGTCCACTTGCAGATTCTACATAAAGTGTATTTCAAAACTGCTCAATAAAAAGAATGGTTCAAATCTGTGAGATGTACGCACAGAATAGAAAATAGTTTCACAGAATGCGTCAGTGTAGTTTTTATGGGAAGATATTCCGTTTTTCACCGTAAGCCTCAATGTTCTCCCAATATCCACTTGCAGATTCTACGAAAACTGTGTTTCAAAACAGCTCAATCACAATTAAAGTTCACCTCTGTTAGACGAATGCACGGAATAGAGAAAAGTTTCACAGAATTCTTCTGTGTAGTTTTTATGGGAAGATGTTTCCTTTTTCATCGTAAGCGTCAAACTTCTCAAATTGTCCACTTGCAGATGCTACAAAAAGAGTGCTTCCAAACAGCTCAATCAAAAGAAAGTTTCAAGTCTCTTAGAGGAAAGCATAAATCATAAAGTAGTTTCACGGAATGCTTCCGTGTAGTTTCTACTTGAAGATATTTCTTTTTTCACAAAAGACCGCAATATTCTCCAAAGGTACACTTGGAGATTCTACAAAAAGTGTGTTTCAAAACTGCTCAATCAAAAGAAATGTTCAACCCTGTGAAATGAATGCACAGAATAGGGAAATGTTTCACAGAATGCTTCTGTGTAGTTTTTATAGGAACATATTTCATTTTTCACCCTAGACCTCATAGCTCTCCAAACGACCCTTGCAGATTCTAGAAAAAGAGTGTTTCAAAACTCCTCAATTAAGGGAAGCTTTCTACTCCGTGAGATGAATATTCGGAATAGAAAGAAGTTACACAGAATTCTTCAGTGTAGTTTTTATAGTAAGATAATTCGTTTTTCAACATAGGCCTCAATGTTCTCCAAAGGTCCACTTACAGATTGTACAAAAGGAGTGTGTCACAGCAGATCAATCAAAATAAATGTTCAACTCCGTAGGATGAATGCACAGACCAGAAAAACGTTTCACAGAATGCTTCTGTGTAGTCGTTATTTGCAGATATTCCTGTTTCCACGATAGGCCTCAATGTGCTGCGAATGTCCACTTGTAGTTTCTACAAAAAGAGTGTTTCAAAACTGCTCAATCAAAAGAAATGTTCAACTCCGTGTGACGAATGCACAGAAGAGAAAGAAGTTTCACAGGATGATTCAGTGTAGTTTTTATGTGAAGATATTTCGTTTTTCACCAAAGGCCTCAATGTTCTACAAATGTCCGCTTGCAGATTCTACAAAAAGAGTGTGTCAAAACAGCTCTATCCAAAGAAAGGTTCAACTCCATTCGATGAATGCACAGAACAGAAAAAAGTTCCACAGAAGGTTTCTGTGTGGTTTTTACATGAAGATATTTCGTTTTTCACTGCAGGCCACAATATTCTCCAAGTGTCCAGTTGCAGATTCTACGAAAAGAGTGTTTCAAAAGTGCTCAATCAAAAGAAAGGTTCAACTCTGTGAGATGAAGGCACAGAATAGAAAGCAGTTTCACAGAATCCTTCTCTGTAGTTTTCACGGGAAGATATTTCGTTTTTAGCCATAGGCCTCAACGTTCTCCAAATGTCCACTTGCAGATTCTGCAAAAAGTGTGTTTCAAAACAGCTCCATCAAAAGAAAGGTTCAACTCTGTCAGGTGAATGTGCAGAACAGGGTAATGTTTCACAGAATGCTTCTGTGTAGTCTTTAGGGGAAGATATTTCGTTTTTCACTACAGGCCACAAATTTCTCCAAATATCCAATTGCAGATTCTACAAAAAGTGTTTTTCAAAACAGACCAGTCAAAAGAAAGGTTCAACTCGGTTGGATTAATGCACAGATCAGAAAAAGTTTCACAGAACGCTTCTGTGTAGTTTTTATTTTCTGATATTCCTTTTTCCGCGATAGGCCTCAAGGCGCGGCAAGTGTCCACTTGCAGATTATAAGAAAAAAGAGTGTTTCAAAACTGCTCAATCAAAAGAAAGGTTCTACTCTGTGAGGTGAACGCACAGAATAGAAAGAAGTTTTACAGAATGCTTCTGTGTATTTTTTATGGGAAAACATTTTGTTTTTCACCACAGGCCTCAATGTTCTCCAAATGTCCACTTGCAGATTCTACAAAAAGAGGGTTTAAAAAAACAGCTCAATCAAAAGAAAGGTTAAATTCTGTTAGATGAAAGCACAGATTACAAAGAAGTTTCACAGAATGCGCCTGTGTAGTTTTTACTTGAAGATATTTCGCTTGTCTCTGTAGGCCTCAATGTTCTCCAAATGTCCACTTGCAGATTCTACCTAAAGAGTGTTTGAAAACTGCTCAATCAAAACAAAGTTTCAACTCCGTGAGATGAATGCACAGAATAGAAAGAGGTTTCACAGAATGCTTCAGTGCAGCTTTTTTGGTGAGATATTTCATTTTTCACCATAGGCCACATATTTCTCCAAATGTCCAATTGCATATTCTAGAAAAAGAGTGTTTCAAAACTGCTCAATCAAAAGGAAGTTACTAGTCTGTGAGGTGAATGCACAGAATAGAAAGAAGTTTCACAGAATGCTTCTGTGTAGTTTTTATAGTGAGATAATTCGTTTTTCGCCATGAGCCTCAATGTTCTCCAAATGTCCACTTGCGGATTCTACAAACAGTGTGTTTCAAAACAGATCAATCCAAAGAAATGTTCAACTCTGTTGGATGAATGCACAGATCAGAAAGAAGTTGCACAGAATGCTTCTGTGTAGTTTTTATAGTAAGATAATTCGTTTTACACCATAGGCCTCAATGCTCTCCAAATGTCCACTTACAGATTATACAAAAAGAGTGTTTCAAAACAGCTCAATCAAAAGAAGAGTTCAGCTCTGTTAGATGAATGCACAGAACAGAGAAAAGTTTCTCAGAATGTTTCTGTGTAGTATTTACTGGAAGATATTTCATTTTTCACTATTGGCCTCAATGTTCCCCAAATGTCCACTTGCAGATTCTACAAAAATGAGTGTTGCAAAACTGCTCAATCAAAAGAAAGTTTCTACTCTGTGAGGTGAATGCACAGAATAGAACAAAGTTTCACAGAATTCTTCTGTTAATATTTATGGGGATATATTTCGTTTTTCATTGTAGGCCACAATATTCTCCAACTGTCCACTTGCAGATTCCACAAAAAGAGTTTCAAAACTGCTCAATCAAAAGAAAGGTTGAACTCTGTGAGATGAATGCACAGAATCGAAAGAAGTTTCACAGAATGCTTCAGTGTAGTTTTTACTTGAAGATATTTCATTTTTCACTGTAGGTCTCAATTTTCTCCAAATGTCCACTTGCAGATTCTACATAAAGTGTATTTCAAAACTGCTCAATAAAAAGAATGGTTCAAATCTGTGAGATGTACGCACAGAATAGAAAATAGTTTCACAGAATGCGTCAGTGTAGTTTTTATGGGAAGATATTCCGTTTTTCACCGTAAGCCTCAATGTTCTCCCAATATCCACTTGCAGATTCTACGAAAACTGTGTTTCAAAACAGCTCAATCACAATTAAAGTTCACCTCTGTTAGACGAATGCACGGAATAGAGAAAAGTTTCACAGAATTCTTCTGTGTAGTTTTTATGGGAAGATGTTTCCTTTTTCATCGTAAGCGTCAAACTTCTCAAATTGTCCACTTGCAGATGCTACAAAAAGAGTGCTTCCAAACAGCTCAATCAAAAGAAAGTTTCAAGTCTCTTAGAGGAAAGCATAAATCATAAAGTAGTTTCACGGAATGCTTCCGTGTAGTTTCTACTTGAAGATATTTCTTTTTTCACAAAAGACCGCAATATTCTCCAAAGGTACACTTGGAGATTCTACAAAAAGTGTGTTTCAAAACTGCTCAATCAAAAGAAATGTTCAACCCTGTGAAATGAATGCACAGAATAGGGAAATGTTTCACAGAATGCTTCTGTGTAGTTTTTATAGGAACATATTTCATTTTTCACCCTAGACCTCATAGCTCTCCAAACGACCCTTGCAGATTCTAGAAAAAGAGTGTTTCAAAACTCCTCAATTAAGGGAAGCTTTCTACTCCGTGAGATGAATATTCGGAATAGAAAGAAGTTACACAGAATTCTTCAGTGTAGTTTTTATAGTAAGATAATTCGTTTTTCAACATAGGCCTCAATGTTCTCCAAAGGTCCACTTACAGATTGTACAAAAGGAGTGTGTCACAGCAGATCAATCAAAATAAATGTTCAACTCCGTAGGATGAATGCACAGACCAGAAAAACGTTTCACAGAATGCTTCTGTGTAGTCGTTATTTGCAGATATTCCTGTTTCCACGATAGGCCTCAATGTGCTGCGAATGTCCACTTGTAGTTTCTACAAAAAGAGTGTTTCAAAACTGCTCAATCAAAAGAAATGTTCAACTCCGTGTGACGAATGCACAGAAGAGAAAGAAGTTTCACAGGATGATTCAGTGTAGTTTTTATGTGAAGATATTTCGTTTTTCACCAAAGGCCTCAATGTTCTACAAATGTCCGCTTGCAGATTCTACAAAAAGAGTGTGTCAAAACAGCTCTATCCAAAGAAAGGTTCAACTCCATTCGATGAATGCACAGAACAGAAAAAAGTTCCACAGAAGGTTTCTGTGTGGTTTTTACATGAAGATATTTCGTTTTTCACTGCAGGCCACAATATTCTCCAAGTGTCCAGTTGCAGATTCTACGAAAAGAGTGTTTCAAAAGTGCTCAATCAAAAGAAAGGTTCAACTCTGTGAGATGAAGGCACAGAATAGAAAGCAGTTTCACAGAATCCTTCTCTGTAGTTTTCACGGGAAGATATTTCGTTTTTAGCCATAGGCCTCAACGTTCTCCAAATGTCCACTTGCAGATTCTGCAAAAAGTGTGTTTCAAAACAGCTCCATCAAAAGAAAGGTTCAACTCTGTCAGGTGAATGTGCAGAACAGGGTAATGTTTCACAGAATGCTTCTGTGTAGTCTTCAGGGGAAGATATTTCGTTTTTCACTACAGGCCACAAATTTCTCCAAATATCCAATTGCAGATTCTACAAAAAGTGTTTTTCAAAACAGACCAGTCAAAAGAAAGGTTCAACTCGGTTGGATTAATGCACAGATCAGAAAAAGTTTCACAGAACGCTTCTGTGTAGTTTTTATTTTCTGATATTCCTTTTTCCGCGATAGGCCTCAAGGCGCGGCAAGTGTCCACTTGCAGATTATAAGAAAAAAGAGTGTTTCAAAACTGCTCAATCAAAAGAAAGGTTCTACTCTGTGAGGTGAACGCACAGAATAGAAAGAAGTTTTACAGAATGCTTCTGTGTATTTTTTATGGGAAAACATTTTGTTTTTCACCACAGGCCTCAATGTTCTCCAAATGTCCACTTGCAGATTCTACAAAAAGAGGGTTTAAAAAAACAGCTCAATCAAAAGAAAGGTTAAATTCTGTTAGATGAAAGCACAGATTACAAAGAAGTTTCACAGAATGCGCCTGTGTAGTTTTTACTTGAAGATATTTCGCTTGTCTCTGTAGGCCTCAATGTTCTCCAAATGTCCACTTGCAGATTCTACCTAAAGAGTGTTTGAAAACTGCTCAATCAAAACAAAGTTTCAACTCCGTGAGATGAATGCACAGAATAGAAAGAGGTTTCACAGAATGCTTCAGTGCAGCTTTTTTGGTGAGATATTTCATTTTTCACCATAGGCCACATATTTCTCCAAATGTCCAATTGCATATTCTAGAAAAAGAGTGTTTCAAAACTGCTCAATCAAAAGGAAGTTACTAGTCTGTGAGGTGAATGCACAGAATAGAAAGAAGTTTCACAGAATGCTTCTGTGTAGTTTTTATAGTGAGATAATTCGTTTTTCGCCATGAGCCTCAATGTTCTCCAAATGTCCACTTGCGGATTCTACAAACAGTGTGTTTCAAAACAGATCAATCCAAAGAAATGTTCAACTCTGTTGGATGAATGCACAGATCAGAAAGAAGTTGCACAGAATGCTTCTGTGTAGTTTTTATAGTAAGATAATTCGTTTTACACCATAGGCCTCAATGCTCTCCAAATGTCCACTTACAGATTATACAAAAAGAGTGTTTCAAAACAGCTCAATCAAAAGAAGAGTTCAGCTCTGTTAGATGAATGCACAGAACAGAGAAAAGTTTCCCAGAATGTTTCTGTGTAGTATTTACTGGAAGATATTTCATTTTTCACTATTGGCCTCAATGTTCCCCAAATGTCCACTTGCAGATTCTACAAAAATGAGTGTTGCAAAACTGCTCAATCAAAAGAAAGTTTCTACTCTGTGAGGTGAATGCACAGAATAGAACAAAGTTTCACAGAATTCTTCTGTTAATATTTATGGGGATATATTTCGTTTTTCATTGTAGGCCACAATATTCTCCAACTGTCCACTTGCAGATTCCACAAAAAGAGTTTCAAAACTGCTCAATCAAAAGAAAGGTTGAACTCTGTGAGATGAATGCACAGAATCGAAAGAAGTTTCACAGAATGCTTCAGTGTAGTTTTTACTTGAAGATATTTCATTTTTCACTGTAGGTCTCAATTTTCTCCAAATGTCCACTTGCAGATTCTACATAAAGTGTATTTCAAAACTGCTCAATAAAAAGAATGGTTCAAATCTGTGAGATGTACGCACAGAATAGAAAATAGTTTCACAGAATGCGTCAGTGTAGTTTTTATGGGAAGATATTCCGTTTTTCACCGTAAGCCTCAATGTTCTCCCAATATCCACTTGCAGATTCTACGAAAACTGTGTTTCAAAACAGCTCAATCACAATTAAATTTCACCTCTGTTAGACGAATGCACGGAATAGAGAAAAGTTTCACAGAATTCTTCTGTGTAGTTTTTATGGGAAGATGTTTCCTTTT
The DNA here is from genome assembly GCF_028878055.3 of Symphalangus syndactylus. Lineage (NCBI taxonomy): Eukaryota > Metazoa > Chordata > Mammalia > Primates > Hylobatidae > Symphalangus > Symphalangus syndactylus. Next base: position 52,652,797 of record NC_072440.2, read on the forward strand.
TCATCGTAAGCGTCAAACTTCTCAAATTGTCCACTTGCAGATGCTACAAAAAGAGTGCTTCCAAACAGCTCAATCAAAAGAAAGTTTCAAGTCTCTTAGAGGAAAGCATAAATCATAAAGTAGTTTCACGGAATGCTTCCGTGTAGTTTCTACTTGAAGATATTTCTTTTTTCACAAAAGACCGCAATATTCTCCAAAGGTACACTTGGAGATTCTACAAAAAGTGTGTTTCAAAACTGCTCAATCAAAAGAAATGTTCAACCCTGTGAAATGAATGCACAGAATAGGGAAATGTTTCACAGAATGCTTCTGTGTAGTTTTTATAGGAACATATTTCATTTTTCACCCTAGACCTCATAGCTCTCCAAACGACCCTTGCAGATTCTAGAAAAAGAGTGTTTCAAAACTCCTCAATTAAGGGAAGCTTTCTACTCCGTGAGATGAATATTCGGAATAGAAAGAAGTTACACAGAATTCTTCAGTGTAGTTTTTATAGTAAGATAATTCGTTTTTCAACATAGGCCTCAATGTTCTCCAAAGGTCCACTTACAGATTGTACAAAAGGAGTGTGTCACAGCAGATCAATCAAAATAAATGTTCAACTCCGTAGGATGAATGCACAGACCAGAAAAACGTTTCACAGAATGCTTCTGTGTAGTCGTTATTTGCAGATATTCCTGTTTCCACGATAGGCCTCAATGTGCTGCCAATGTCCACTTGTAGTTTCTACAAAAAGAGTGTTTCAAAACTGCTCAATCAAAAGAAATGTTCAACTCCGTGTGACGAATGCACAGAAGAGAAAGAAGTTTCACAGGATGATTCAGTGTAGTTTTTATGTGAAGATATTTCGTTTTTCACCAAAGGCCTCAATGTTCTACAAATGTCCGCTTGCAGATTCTACAAAAAGAGTGTGTCAAAACAGCTCTATCCAAAGAAAGGTTCAACTCCATTCGATGAATGCACAGAACAGAAAAAAGTTCCACAGAAGGTTTCTGTGTGGTTTTTACATGAAGATATTTCGTTTTTCACTGCAGGCCACAATATTCTCCAAGTGTCCAGTTGCAGATTCTACGAAAAGAGTGTTTCAAAAGTGCTCAATCAAAAGAAAGGTTCAACTCTGTGAGATGAAGGCACAGAATAGAAAGCAGTTTCACAGAATCCTTCTCTGTAGTTTTCACGGGAAGATATTTCGTTTTTAGCCATAGGCCTCAACGTTCTCCAAATGTCCACTTGCAGATTCTGCAAAAAGTGTGTTTCAAAACAGCTCCATCAAAAGAAAGGTTCAACTCTGTCAGGTGAATGTGCAGAACAGGGTAATGTTTCACAGAATGCTTCTGTGTAGTCTTTAGGGGAAGATATTTCGTTTTTCACTACAGGCCACAAATTTCTCCAAATATCCAATTGCAGATTCTACAAAAAGTGTTTTTCAAAACAGACCAGTCAAAAGAAAGGTTCAACTCGGTTGGATTAATGCACAGATCAGAAAAAGTTTCACAGAACGCTTCTGTGTAGTTTTTATTTTCTGATATTCCTTTTTCCGCGATAGGCCTCAAGGCGCGGCAAGTGTCCACTTGCAGATTATAAGAAAAAAGAGTGTTTCAAAACTGCTCAATCAAAAGAAAGGTTCTACTCTGTGAGGTGAACGCACAGAATAGAAAGAAGTTTTACAGAATGCTTCTGTGTATTTTTTATGGGAAAACATTTTGTTTTTCACCACAGGCCTCAATGTTCTCCAAATGTCCACTTGCAGATTCTACAAAAAGAGGGTTTAAAAAAACAGCTCAATCAAAAGAAAGGTTAAATTCTGTTAGATGAAAGCACAGATTACAAAGAAGTTTCACAGAATGCGCCTGTGTAGTTTTTACTTGAAGATATTTCGCTTGTCTCTGTAGGCCTCAATGTTCTCCAAATGTCCACTTGCAGATTCTACCTAAAGAGTGTTTGAAAACTGCTCAATCAAAACAAAGTTTCAACTCCGTGAGATGAATGCACAGAATAGAAAGAGGTTTCACAGAATGCTTCAGTGCAGCTTTTTTGGTGAGATATTTCATTTTTCACCATAGGCCACATATTTCTCCAAATGTCCAATTGCATATTCTAGAAAAAGAGTGTTTCAAAACTGCTCAATCAAAAGAAAGTTACTAGTCTGTGAGGTGAATGCACAGAATAGAAAGAAGTTTCACAGAATGCTTCTGTGTAGTTTTTATAGTGAGATAATTCGTTTTTCACCATGAGCCTCAATGTTCTCCAAATGTCCACTTGCGGATTCTACAAACAGTGTGTTTCAAAACAGATCAATCCAAAGAAATGTTCAACTCTGTTGGATGAATGCACAGATCAGAAAGAAGTTGCACAGAATGCTTCTGTGTAGTTTTTATAGTAAGATAATTCGTTTTACACCATAGGCCTCAATGCTCTCCAAATGTCCACTTACAGATTATACAAAAAGAGTGTTTCAAAACAGCTCAATCAAAAGAAGAGTTCAGCTCTGTTAGATGAATGCACAGAACAGAGAAAAGTTTCCCAGAATGTTTCTGTGTAGTATTTACTGGAAGATATTTCATTTTTCACTATTGGCCTCAATGTTCCCCAAATGTCCACTTGCAGATTCTACAAAAATGAGTGTTGCAAAACTGCTCAATCAAAAGAAAGTTTCTACTCTGTGAGGTGAATGCACAGAATAGAACAAAGTTTCACAGAATTCTTCTGTTAATATTTATGGGGATATATTTCGTTTTTCATTGTAGGCCACAATATTCTCCAACTGTCCACTTGCAGATTCCACAAAAAGAGTTTCAAAACTGCTCAATCAAAAGAAAGGTTGAACTCTGTGAGATGAATGCACAGAATCGAAAGAAGTTTCACAGAATGCTTCAGTGTAGTTTTTACTTGAAGATATTTCATTTTTCACTGTAGGTCTCAATTTTCTCCAAATGTCCACTTGCAGATTCTACATAAAGTGTATTTCAAAACTGCTCAATAAAAAGAATGGTTCAAATCTGTGAGATGTACGCACAGAATAGAAAATAGTTTCACAGAATGCGTCAGTGTAGTTTTTATGGGAAGATATTCCGTTTTTCACCGTAAGCCTCAATGTTCTCCCAATATCCACTTGCAGATTCTACGAAAACTGTGTTTCAAAACAGCTCAATCACAATTAAAGTTCACCTCTGTTAGACGAATGCACGGAATAGAGAAAAGTTTCACAGAATTCTTCTGTGTAGTTTTTATGGGAAGATGTTTCCTTTTTCATCGTAAGCGTCAAACTTCTCAAATTGTCCACTTGCAGATGCTACAAAAAGAGTGCTTCCAAACAGCTCAATCAAAAGAAAGTTTCAAGTCTCTTAGAGGAAAGCATAAATCATAAAGTAGTTTCACGGAATGCTTCCGTGTAGTTTCTACTTGAAGATATTTCTTTTTTCACAAAAGACCGCAATATTCTCCAAAGGTACACTTGGAGATTCTACAAAAAGTGTGTTTCAAAACTGCTCAATCAAAAGAAATGTTCAACCCTGTGAAATGAATGCACAGAATAGGGAAATGTTTCACAGAATGCTTCTGTGTAGTTTTTATAGGAACATATTTCATTTTTCACCCTAGACCTCATAGCTCTCCAAACGACCCTTGCAGATTCTAGAAAAAGAGTGTTTCAAAACTCCTCAATTAAGGGAAGCTTTCTACTCCGTGAGATGAATATTCGGAATAGAAAGAAGTTACACAGAATTCTTCAGTGTAGTTTTTATAGTAAGATAATTCGTTTTTCAACATAGGCCTCAATGTTCTCCAAAGGTCCACTTACAGATTGTACAAAAGGAGTGTGTCACAGCAGATCAATCAAAATAAATGTTCAACTCCGTAGGATGAATGCACAGACCAGAAAAACGTTTCACAGAATGCTTCTGTGTAGTCGTTATTTGCAGATATTCCTGTTTCCACGATAGGCCTCAATGTGCTGCGAATGTCCACTTGTAGTTTCTACAAAAAGAGTGTTTCAAAACTGCTCAATCAAAAGAAATGTTCAACTCCGTGTGACGAATGCACAGAAGAGAAAGAAGTTTCACAGGATGATTCAGTGTAGTTTTTATGTGAAGATATTTCGTTTTTCACCAAAGGCCTCAATGTTCTACAAATGTCCGCTTGCAGATTCTACAAAAAGAGTGTGTCAAAACAGCTCTATCCAAAGAAAGGTTCAACTCCATTCGATGAATGCACAGAACAGAAAAAAGTTCCACAGAAGGTTTCTGTGTGGTTTTTACATGAAGATATTTCGTTTTTCACTGCAGGCCACAATATTCTCCAAGTGTCCAGTTGCAGATTCTACGAAAAGAGTGTTTCAAAAGTGCTCAATCAAAAGAAAGGTTCAACTCTGTGAGATGAAGGCACAGAATAGAAAGCAGTTTCACAGAATCCTTCTCTGTAGTTTTCACGGGAAGATATTTCGTTTTTAGCCATAGGCCTCAACGTTCTCCAAATGTCCACTTGCAGATTCTGCAAAAAGTGTGTTTCAAAACAGCTCCATCAAAAGAAAGGTTCAACTCTGTCAGGTGAATGTGCAGAACAGGGTAATGTTTCACAGAATGCTTCTGTGTAGTCTTTAGGGGAAGATATTTCGTTTTTCACTACAGGCCACAAATTTCTCCAAATATCCAATTGCAGATTCTACAAAAAGTGTTTTTCAAAACAGACCAGTCAAAAGAAAGGTTCAACTCGGTTGGATTAATGCACAGATCAGAAAAAGTTTCACAGAACGCTTCTGTGTAGTTTTTATTTTCTGATATTCCTTTTTCCGCGATAGGCCTCAAGGCGCGGCAAGTGTCCACTTGCAGATTATAAGAAAAAAGAGTGTTTCAAAACTGCTCAATCAAAAGAAAGGTTCTACTCTGTGAGGTGAACGCACAGAATAGAAAGAAGTTTTACAGAATGCTTCTGTGTATTTTTTATGGGAAAACATTTTGTTTTTCACCACAGGCCTCAATGTTCTCCAAATGTCCACTTGCAGATTCTACAAAAAGAGGGTTTAAAAAAACAGCTCAATCAAAAGAAAGGTTAAATTCTGTTAGATGAAAGCACAGATTACAAAGAAGTTTCACAGAATGCGCCTGTGTAGTTTTTACTTGAAGATATTTCGCTTGTCTCTGTAGGCCTCAATGTTCTCCAAATGTCCACTTGCAGATTCTACCTAAAGAGTGTTTGAAAACTGCTCAATCAAAACAAAGTTTCAACTCCGTGAGATGAATGCACAGAATAGAAAGAGGTTTCACAGAATGCTTCAGTGCAGCTTTTTTGGTGAGATATTTCATTTTTCACCATAGGCCACATATTTCTCCAAATGTCCAATTGCATATTCTAGAAAAAGAGTGTTTCAAAACTGCTCAATCAAAAGAAAGTTACTAGTCTGTGAGGTGAATGCACAGAATAGAAAGAAGTTTCACAGAATGCTTCTGTGTAGTTTTTATAGTGAGATAATTCGTTTTTCACCATGAGCCTCAATGTTCTCCAAATGTCCACTTGCGGATTCTACAAACAGTGTGTTTCAAAACAGATCAATCCAAAGAAATGTTCAACTCTGTTGGATGAATGCACAGATCAGAAAGAAGTTGCACAGAATGCTTCTGTGTAGTTTTTATAGTAAGATAATTCGTTTTACACCATAGGCCTCAATGCTCTCCAAATGTCCACTTACAGATTATACAAAAAGAGTGTTTCAAAACAGCTCAATCAAAAGAAGAGTTCAGCTCTGTTAGATGAATGCACAGAACAGAGAAAAGTTTCCCAGAATGTTTCTGTGTAGTATTTACTGGAAGATATTTCATTTTTCACTATTGGCCTCAATGTTCCCCAAATGTCCACTTGCAGATTCTACAAAAATGAGTGTTGCAAAACTGCTCAATCAAAAGAAAGTTTCTACTCTGTGAGGTGAATGCACAGAATAGAACAAAGTTTCACAGAATTCTTCTGTTAATATTTATGGGGATATATTTCGTTTTTCATTGTAGGCCACAATATTCTCCAACTGTCCACTTGCAGATTCCACAAAAAGAGTTTCAAAACTGCTCAATCAAAAGAAAGGTTGAACTCTGTGAGATGAATGCACAGAATCGAAAGAAGTTTCACAGAATGCTTCAGTGTAGTTTTTACTTGAAGATATTTCATTTTTCACTGTAGGTGTCAATTTTCTCCAAATGTCCACTTGCAGATTCTACATAAAGTGTATTTCAAAACTGCTCAATAAAAAGAATGGTTCAAATCTGTGAGATGTACGCACAGAATAGAAAATAGTTTCACAGAATGCGTCAGTGTAGTTTTTATGGGAAGATATTCCGTTTTTCACCGTAAGCCTCAATGTTCTCCCAATATCCACTTGCAGATTCTACGAAAACTGTGTTTCAAAACAGCTCAATCACAATTAAAGTTCACCTCTGTTAGACGAATGCACGGAATAGAGAAAAGTTTCACAGAATTCTTCTGTGTAGTTTTTATGGGAAGATGTTTCCTTTTTCATCGTAAGCGTCAAACTTCTCAAATTGTCCACTTGCAGATGCTACAAAAAGAGTGCTTCCAAACAGCTCAATCAAAAGAAAGTTTCAAGTCTCTTAGAGGAAAGCATAAATCATAAAGTAGTTTCACGGAATGCTTCCGTGTAGTTTCTACTTGAAGATATTTCTTTTTTCACAAAAGACCGCAATATTCTCCAAAGGTACACTTGGAGATTCTACAAAAAGTGTGTTTCAAAACTGCTCAATCAAAAGAAATGTTCAACCCTGTGAAATGAATGCACAGAATAGGGAAATGTTTCACAGAATGCTTCTGTGTAGTTTTTATAGGAACATATTTCATTTTTCACCCTAGACCTCATAGCTCTCCAAACGACCCTTGCAGATTCTAGAAAAAGAGTGTTTCAAAACTCCTCAATTAAGGGAAGCTTTCTACTCCGTGAGATGAATATTCGGAATAGAAAGAAGTTACACAGAATTCTTCAGTGTAGTTTTTATAGTAAGATAATTCGTTTTTCAACATAGGCCTCAATGTTCTCCAAAGGTCCACTTACAGATTGTACAAAAGGAGTGTGTCACAGCAGATCAATCAAAATAAATGTTCAACTCCGTAGGATGAATGCACAGACCAGAAAAACGTTTCACAGAATGCTTCTGTGTAGTCGTTATTTGCAGATATTCCTGTTTCCACGATAGGCCTCAATGTGCTGCCAATGTCCACTTGTAGTTCCTACAAAAAGAGGGTTTCAAAACTGCTCAATCAAAAGAAATGTTCAACTCCGTGTGACGAATGCACAGAAGAGAAAGAAGTTTCACAGGATGATTCAGTGTAGTTTTTATGTGAAGATATTTCGTTTTTCACCAAAGGCCTCAATGTTCTACAAATGTCCGCTTGCAGATTCTACAAAAAGAGTGTGTCAAAACAGCTCTATCCAAAGAAAGGTTCAACTCCATTCGATGAATGCACAGAACAGAAAAAAGTTCCACAGAAGGTTTCTGTGTGGTTTTTACATGAAGATATTTCGTTTTTCACTGCAGGCCACAATATTCTCCAAGTGTCCAATTGCAGATTCTACGAAAAGAGTGTTTCAAAAGTGCTCAATCAAAAGAAAGGTTCAACTCTGTGAGATGAAGGCACAGAATAGAAAGCAGTTTCACAGAATCCTTCTCTGTAGTTTTCACGGGAAGATATTTCGTTTTTAGCCATAGGCCTCAACGTTCTCTAAATGTCCACTTGAAGATTCTGCAAAAAGTGTGTTTCAAAACAGCTCCATCAAAAGAAAGGTTCAACTCTGTCAGGTGAATGTGCAGAACAGGGTAATGTTTCACAGAATGCTTCTGTGTAGTCTTTAGGGGAAGATATTTCGTTTTTCACTACAGGCCACAAATTTCTCCAAATATCCAATTGCAGATTCTACAAAAAGTGTTTTTCCAAACAGACCAGTCAAAAGAAAGGTTCAACTCGGTTGGATTAATGCACAGATCAGAAAAAGTTTCACAGAACGCTTCTGTGTAGTTTTTATTTTCTGATATTCCTTTTTCCGCGATAGGCCTCAAGGCGCGGCAAGTGTCCACTTGCAGATTATAAGAAAAAAGAGTGTTTCAAAACTGCTCAATCAAAAGAAAGGTTCTACTCTGTGAGGTGAACGCACAGAATAGAAAGAAGTTTTACAGAATGCTTCTGTGTATTTTTTATGGGAAAACATTTTGTTTTTCACCACAGGCCTCAATGTTCTCCAAATGTCCACTTGCAGATTCTACAAAAAGAGGGTTTAAAAAAACAGCTCAATCAAAAGAAAGGTTAAATTCTGTTAGATGAAAGCACAGATTACAAAGAAGTTTCACAGAATGCGCCTGTGTAGTTTTTACTTGAAGATATTTCGCTTGTCTCTGTAGGCCTCAATGTTCTCCAAATGTCCACTTGCAGATTCTACCTAAAGAGTGTTTGAAAACTGCTCAATCAAAACAAAGTTTCAACTCCGTGAGATGAATGCACAGAATAGAAAGAGGTTTCACAGAATGCTTCAGTGCAGCTTTTTTGGTGAGATATTTCATTTTTCACCATAGGCCACATATTTCTCCAAATGTCCAATTGCATATTCTAGAAAAAGAGTGTTTCAAAACTGCTCAATCAAAAGAAAGTTACTAGTCTGTGAGGTGAATGCACAGAATAGAAAGAAGTTTCACAGAATGCTTCTGTGTAGTTTTTATAGTGAGATAATTCGTTTTTCGCCATGAGCCTCAATGTTCTCCAAATGTCCACTTGCGGATTCTACAAACAGTGTGTTTCAAAACAGATCAATCCAAAGAAATGTTCAACTCTGTTGGATGAATGCACAGATCAGAAAGAAGTTGCACAGAATGCTTCTGTGTAGTTTTTATAGTAAGATAATTCGTTTTACACCATAGGCCTCAATGCTCTCCAAATGTCCACTTACAGATTACACAAAAAGAGTGTTTCAAAACAGCTCAATCAAAAGAAGAGTTCAGCTCTGTTAGATGAATGCACAGAACAGAGAAAAGTTTCCCAGAATGTTTCTGTGTAGTATTTACTGGAAGATATTTCATTTTTCACTATTGGCCTCAATGTTCCCCAAATGTCCACTTGCAGATTCTACAAAAATGAGTGTTGCAAAACTGCTCAATCAAAAGAAAGTTTCTACTCTGTGAGGTGAATGCACAGAATAGAACAAAGTTTCACAGAATTCTTCTGTTAATATTTATGGGGATATATTTCGTTTTTCATTGTAGGCCACAATATTCTCCAACTGTCCACTTGCAGATTCCACAAAAAGAGTTTCAAAACTGCTCAATCAAAAGAAAGGTTGAACTCTGTGAGATGAATGCACAGAATCGAAAGAAGTTTCACAGAATGCTTCAGTGTAGTTTTTACTTGAAGATATTTCATTTTTCACTGTAGGTCTCAATTTTCTCCAAATGTCCACTTGCAGATTCTACATAAAGTGTATTTCAAAACTGCTCAATAAAAAGAATGGTTCAAATCTGTGAGATGTACGCACAGAATAGAAAATAGTTTCACAGAATGCGTCAGTGTAGTTTTTATGGGAAGATATTCCGTTTTTCACCGTAAGCCTCAATGTTCTCCCAATATCCACTTGCAGATTCTACGAAAACTGTGTTTCAAAACAGCTCAATCACAATTAAAGTTCACCTCTGTTAGACGAATGCACGGAATAGAGAAAAGTTTCACAGAATTCTTCTGTGTAGTTTTTATGGGAAGATGTTTCCTTTTTCATCGTAAGCGTCAAACTTCTCAAATTGTCCACTTGCAGATGCTACAAAAAGAGTGCTTCCAAACAGCTCAATCAAAAGAAAGTTTCAAGTCTCTTAGAGGAAAGCATAAATCATAAAGTAGTTTCACGGAATGCTTCCGTGTAGTTTCTACTTGAAGATATTTCTTTTTTCACAAAAGACCGCAATATTCTCCAAAGGTACACTTGGAGATTCTACAAAAAGTGTGTTTCAAAACTGCTCAATCAAAAGAAATGTTCAACACTGTGAAATGAATGCACAGAATAGGGAAATGTTTCACAGAATGCTTCTGTGTAGTTTTTATAGGAACATATTTCATTTTTCACCCTAGACCTCATAGCTCTCCAAACGACCCTTGCAGATTCTAGAAAAAGAGTGTTTCAAAACTCCTCAATTAAGGGAAGCTTTCTACTCCGTGAGATGAATATTCAGAATAGAAAGAAGTTACACAGAATTCTTCAGTGTAGTTTTTATAGTAAGATAATTCGTTTTTCAACATAGGCCTCAATGTTCTCCAAAGGTCCACTTACAGATTGTACAAAAGGAGTGTGTCACAGCAGATCAATCAAAATAAATGTTCAACTCCGTAGGATGAATGCACCGACCAGAAAAACGTTTCACAGAATGCTTCTGTGTAGTCGTTATTTGCAGATATTCCTGTTTCCACGATAGGCCTCAATGTGCTGCGAATGTCCACTTGTAGTTTCTACAAAAAGGGTGTTTCAAAACTGCTCAATCAAAAGAAATGTTCAACTCTGTGTGACGAATGCACAGAAGAGAAAGAAGTTTCACAGAATGATTCAGTGTAGTTTTTATGTGAAGATATTTCGTTTTTCACCAAAGGCCTCAATGTTCTACAAATGTCCGCTTGCAGATTCTACAAAAAGAGTGTGTCAAAACAGCTCTATCCAAAGAAAGGTTCAACTCCATTCGATGAATGCACAGAACAGAAAAAAGTTCCATAGAAGGTTTCTGTGTGGTTTTTACATGAAGATATTTCGTTTTTCACTGCAGGCCACAATATTCTCCAAGTGTCCAGTTGCAGATTCTACGAAAAGAGTGTTTCAAAAGTGCTCAATCAAAAGAAAGGTTCAACTCTGTGAGATGAAGGCACAGAATAGAAAGCAGTTTCACAGAATCCTTCTCTGTAGTTTTCACGGGAAGATATTTCGTTTTTAGCCATAGGCCTCAACGTTCTCCAAATGTCCACTTGCAGATTCTACAAAAAGTGTGTTTCAAAACAGCTCCATCAAAAGAAAGGTTCAACTCTGTCAGGTGAATGTGCAGAACAGGGTAATGTTTCACAGAATGCTTCTGTGTACTCTTTAGGGGAAGATATTTCGTTTTTCACTACAGGCCTCAAATTTCTCCAAATATCCAATTGCAGATTCTACAAAAAGTGTTTTTCCAAACAGACCAGTCAAAAGAAAGGTTCAACTCGGTTGGATTAATGCACAGATCAGAAAAAGTTTCACAGAACGCTTCTGTGTAGTTTTTATTTTCTGATATTCCTTTTTGCGCGATAGGCCTCAAGGCGCGGCAAGTGTCCACTTGCAGATTATAAGAAAAAAGAGTGTTTCAAAACTGCTCAATCAAAAGAAAGGTTCTACTCTGTGAGGTGAACGCACAGAATAGAAAGAAGTTTTACAGAATGCTTCTGTGTATTTTTTATGGGAAAACATTTTGTTTTTCACCACAGGCCTCAATGTTCTCCAAATGTCCACTTGCAGATTCTACAAAAAGAGGGTTTAAAAAAACAGCTCAATCAAAAGAAAGGTTAAATTCTGTTAGATGAAAGCACAGATTACAAAGAAGTTTCACAGAATGCGCCTGTGTAGTTTTTACTTGAAGATATTTCGCTTGTCTCTGTAGGCCTCAATGTTCTCCAAATGTCCACTTGCAGATTCTACCTAAAGAGTGTTTGAAAACTGCTCAATCAAAACAAAGTTTCAACTCCGTGAGATGAATGCACAGAATAGAAAGAGGTTTCACAGAATGCTTCAGTGCAGCTTTTTTGGTGAGATATTTCATTTTTCACCATAGGACACATATTTCTCCAAATGTCCAATTGCATATTCTAGAAAAAGAGTGTTTCAAAACTGCTCAATCAAAAGGAAGTTACTAGTCTGTGAGGTGAATGCACAGAATAGAAAGAAGTTTCACAGAATGCTTCTGTGTAGTTTTTATAGTGAGATAATTCGTTTTTCGCCATGAGCCTCAATGTTCTCCAAATGTCCACTTGCGGATTCTACAAACAGTGTGTTTCAAAACAGATCAATCCAAAGAAATGTTCAACTCTGTTGGATGAATGCACAGATCAGAAAGAAGTTGCACAGAATGCTTCTGTGTAGTTTTTATAGTAAGATAATTCGTTTTACACCATAGGCCTCAATGCTCTCCAAATGTCCACTTACAGATTATACAAAAAGAGTGTTTCAAAACAGCTCAATCAAAAGAAGAGTTCAGCTCTGTTAGATGAATGCACAGAACAGAGAAAAGTTTCTCAGAATGTTTCTGTGTAGTATTTACTGGAAGATATTTCATTTTTCACTATTGGCCTCAATGTTCCCCAAATGTCCACTTGCAGATTCTACAAAAATGAGTGTTGCAAAACTGCTCAATCAAAAGAAAGTTTCTACTCTGTGAGGTGAATGCACAGAATAGAACAAAGTTTCACAGAATTCTTCTGTTAATATTTATGGGGATATATTTCGTTTTTCATTGTAGGCCACAATATTCTCCAACTGTCCACTTGCAGATTCCACAAAAAGAGTTTCAAAACTGCTCAATCAAAAGAAAGGTTGAACTCTGTGAGATGAATGCACAGAATCGAAAGAAGTTTCACAGAATGCTTCAGTGTAGTTTTTACTTGAAGATATTTCATTTTTCACTGTAGGTCTCAATTTTCTCCAAATGTCCACTTGCAGATTCTACATAAAGTGTATTTCAAAACTGCTCAATAAAAAGAATGGTTCAAATCTGTGAGATGTACGCACAGAATAGAAAATAGTTTCACAGAATGCGTCAATGTAGTTTTTATGGGAAGATATTCCGTTTTTCACCGTAAGCCTCAATGTTCTCCCAATATCCACTTGCAGATTCTACAAAAACTGTGTTTCAAAACAGCTCAATCACAATTAAAGTTCAACTCTGTTAGACGAATGCACGGAATAGAGAAAAGTTTCACAGAATTCTTCTGTGTAGTTTTTATGGGAAGATGTTTCCTTTTTCATCGTAAGCGTCAAACTTCTCAAATTGTCCACTTGCAGATGCTACAAAAAGAGTGCTTCCAAACAGCTCAATCAAAAGAAAGTTTCAAGTCTCTTAGAGGAAAGCATAAATCATAAAGTAGTTTCACGGAATGCTTCCGTGTAGTTTTTACTTGAAGATATTTCTTTTTTCACAAAAGACCGCAATATTCTCCAAATGTACACTTGGAGATTCTACAAAAAGTGTGTTTCAAAACTGCTCAATCAAAAGAAATGTTCAACACTGTGAAATGAATGCACAGAATAGGGAAATGTTTCACAGAATGCTTCTGTGTAGTTTTTATAGGAACATATTTCATTTTTCACCCTAGACCTCATAGCTCTCCAAACGACCCTTGCAGATTCTAGAAAAAGAGTGTTTCAAAACTCCTCAATTAAGGGAACCTTTCTACTCTGTGAGATGAATATTCAGAATAGAAAGAAGTTACACAGAATTCTTCAGTGTAGTTTTTATAGTAAGATAATTCGTTTTTCAACATAGGCCTCAATGTTCTCCAAAGGTCCACTTACAGATTGTACAAAAGGAGTGTGTCACAGCAGATCAATCAAAATAAATCTTCAACCCCGTAGGATGAATGCACCGACCAGAAAAACGTTTCACAGAATGCTTCTGTGTAGTCGTTATTTGCAGATATTCCTGTTTCCACGATAGGCCTCAATGTGCTGCGAATGTCCACTTGTAGTTTCTACAAAAAGGGTGTTTCAAAACTGCTCAATCAAAAGAAATGTTCAACTCTGTGTGACGAATGCACAGAAGAGAAAGAAGTTTCACAGAATGATTCAGTGTAGTTTTTATGTGAAGATATTTCGTTTTTCACCAAAGGCCTCAATGTTCCACAAATGTCCGCTTGCAGATTCTACAAAAAGAGTGTGTCAAAACAGCTCTATCCAAAGAAAGGTTCAACTCCATTCGATGAATGCACAGAACAGAAAAAAGTTCCATAGAAGGTTTCTGTGTGGTTTTTACATGAAGATATTTCGTTTTTCACTGCAGGCCACAATATTCTCCAAGTGTCCAGTTGCAGATTCTACGAAAAGAGTGTTTCAAAAGTGCTCAATCAAAAGAAAGGTTCAACTCTGTGAGATGAAGGCACAGAATAGAAAGCAGTTTCACAGAATCCTTCTCTGTAGTTTTCACGGGAAGATATTTCGTTTTTAGCCATAGGCCTCAACGTTCTCCAAATGTCCACTTGCAGATTCTACAAAAAGTGTGTTTCAAAAAAGCTCCATCAAAAGAAAGGTTCAACTCTGTCAGGTGAATGTGCAGAACAGGGTAATGTTTCACAGAATGCTTCTGTGTACTCTTTAGGGGAAGATATTTCGTTTTTCACTACAGGCCTCAAATTTCTCCAAATATCCAATTGCAGATTCTACAAAAAGTGTTTTTCCAAACAGACCAGTCAAAAGAAAGGTTCAACTCGGTTGGATTAATGCACAGATCAGAAAAAGTTTCACAGAACGCTTCTGTGTAGTTTTTATTTTCAGATATTCCTTTTTGCGCGATAGGCCTCAAGGCGCGGCAAGTGTCCACTTGCAGATTATAAGAAAAAAGAGTGTTTCAAAACTGCTCAATCAAAAGAAAGGTTCTACTCTGTGAGGTGAACGCACAGAATAGAAAGAAGTTTTACAGAATGCTTCTGTGTATTTTTTATGGGAAAACATTTTGTTTTTCACCACAGGCCTCAATGTTCTCCAAATGTCCACTTGCAGATTCTACAAAAAGAGGGTTTAAAAAAACAGCTCAATCAAAAGAAAGGTTAAATTCTGTTAGATGAAAGCACAGATTACAAAGAAGTTTCACAGAATGCGCCTGTGTAGTTTTTACTTGAAGATATTTCGCTTGTCTCTGTAGGCCTCAATGTTCTCCAAATGTCCACTTGCAGATTCTACCTAAAGAGTGTTTGAAAACTGCTCAATCAAAACAAAGTTTCAACTCCGTGAGATGAATGCACAGAATAGAAAGAGGTTTCACAGAATGCTTCAGTGCAGCTTTTTTGGTGAGATATTTCATTTTTCACCATAGGCCACATATTTCTCCAAATGTCCAATTGCATATTCTAGAAAAAGAGTGTTTCAAAACTGCTCAATCAAAAGGAAGTTACTAGTCTGTGAGGTGAATGCACAGAATAGAAAGAAGTTTCACAGAATGCTTCTGTGTAGTTTTTATAGTGAGATAATTCGTTTTTCACCATGAGCCTCAATGTTCTCCAAATGTCCACTTGCGGATTCTACAAACAGTGTGTTTCAAAACAGATCAATCCAAAGAAATGTTCAACTCTGTTGGATGAATGCACAGATCAGAAAGAAGTTGCACAGAATGCTTCTGTGTAGTTTTTATAGTAAGATAATTCGTTTTACACCATAGGCCTCAATGCTCTCCAAATGTCCACTTACAGATTATACAAAAAGAGTGTTTCAAAACAGCTCAATCAAAAGAAGAGTTCAGCTCTGTTAGATGAATGCACAGAACAGAGAAAAGTTTCTCAGAATGTTTCTGTGTAGTATTTACTGGAAGATATTTCATTTTTCACTATTGGCCTCAATGTTCCCCAAATGTCCACTTGCAGATTCTACAAAAATGAGTGTTGCAAAACTGCTCAATCAAAAGAAAGTTTCTACTCTGTGAGGTGAATGCACAGAATAGAACAAAGTTTCACAGAATTCTTCTGTTAATATTTATGGGGATATATTTCGTTTTTCATTGTAGGCCACATTATTCTCCAACTGTCCACTTGCAGATTCCACAAAAAGAGTTTCAAAACTGCTCAATCAAAAGAAAGGTTGAACTCTGTGAGATGAATGCACAGAATCGAAAGAAGTTTCACAGAATGCTTCAGTGTAGTTTTTACTTGAAGATATTTCATTTTTCACTGTAGGTCTCAATTTTCTCCAAATGTCCACTTGCAGATTCTACATAAAGTGTATTTCAAAACTGCTCAATAAAAAGAATGGTTCAAATCTGTGAGATGTACGCACAGAATAGAAAATAGTTTCACAGAATGCGTCAGTGTAGTTTTTATGGGAAGATATTCCGTTTTTCACCGTAAGCCTCAATGTTCTCCCAATATCCACTTGCAGATTCTACGAAAACTGTGTTTCAAAACAGCTCAATCACAATTAAAGTTCACCTCTGTTAGACGAATGCACGGAATAGAGAAAAGTTTCACAGAATTCTTCTGTGTAGTTTTTATGGGAAGATGTTTCCTTTTTCATCGTAAGCGTCAAACTTCTCAAATTGTCCACTTGCAGATGCTACAGAAAGAGTGCTTCCAAACAGCTCAATCAAAAGAAAGTTTCAAGTCTCTTAGAGGAAAGCATAAATCATAAAGTAGTTTCACGGAATGCTTCCGTGTAGTTTCTACTTGAAGATATTTCTTTTTTCACAAAAGACCGCAATATTCTCCAAAGGTACACTTGGAGATTCTACAAAAAGTGTGTTTCAAAACTGCTCAATCAAAAGAAATGTTCAACACTGTGAAATGAATGCACAGAATAGGGAAATGTTTCACAGAATGCTTCTGTGTAGTTTTTATAGGAACATATTTCATTTTTCACCCTAGACCTCATAGCTCTCCAAACGACCCTTGCAGATTCTAGAAAAAGAGTGTTTCAAAACTCCTCAATTAAGGGAAGCTTTCTACTCTGTGAGATGAATATTCAGAATAGAAAGAAGTTACACAGAATTCTTCAGTGTAGTTTTTATAGTAAGATAATTCGTTTTTCAACATAGGCCTCAATGTTCTCCAAAGGTCCACTTACAGATTGTACAAAAGGAGTGTGTCACAGCAGATCAATCAAAATAAATGTTCAACTCCGTAGGATGAATGCACAGACCAGAAAAACGTTTCACAGAATGCTTCTGTGTAGTCGTTATTTGCAGATATTCCTGTTTCCACGATAGGCCTCAATGTGCTGCCAATGTCCACTTGTAGTTTCTACAAAAAGAGTGTTTCAAAACTGCTCAATCAAAAGAAATGTTCAACTCCGTGTGACGAATGCACAGAAGAGAAAGAAGTTTCACAGAATGATTCAGTGTAGTTTTTATGTGAAGATATTTCGTTTTTCACCAAAGGCCTCAATGTTCTACAAATGTCCGCTTGCAGATTCTACAAAAAGAGTGTGTCAAAACAGCTCTATCCAAAGAAAGGTTCAACTCCATTCGATGAATGCACAGAACAGAAAAAAGTTTCATAGAATGTTTCTGTGTGGTTTTTACATGAAGATATTTCGTTTTTCACTGCAGGCCACAATATTCTCCAACTGTCCAGTTGCAGATTTTACGAAAAGAGTGTTTCAAAAGTGCTCAATCAAAAGAAAGGTTCAACTCTGTGAGATGAAGGCACAGAATAGAAAGCAGTTTCACAGAATCCTTCTCTGTAGTTTTCACGGGAAGATATTTCGTTTTTAGCCATAGGCCTCAACGTTCTCCAAATGTCCACTTGCAGATTCTGCAAAAAGTGTGTTTCAAAACAGCTCCATCAAAAGAAAGGTTCAACTCTGTCAGGTGAATGTGCAGAACAGGGTAATGTTTCACAGAATGCTTCTGTGTAGTCTTTAGGGGAAGATATTTCGTTTTTCACTACAGGCCACAAATTTCTCCAAATATCCAATTGCAGATTCTACAAAAAGTGTTTTTCCAAACAGACCAGTCAAAAGAAAGGTTCAACTCGGTTGGATTAATGCACAGATCAGAAAAACTTTCACAGAACGCTTCTGTGTAGTTTTTATTTTCTGATATTCCTTTTTCCGCGATAGGCCTCAAGGCGCGGCAAGTGTCCACTTGCAGATTATAAGAAAAAAGAGTGTTTCAAAACTGCTCAATCAAAAGAAAGGTTCTACTCTGTGAGGTGAACGCACAGAATAGAAAGAAGTTTTACAGAATGCTTCTGTGTATTTTTTATGGGAAAACATTTTGTTTTTCACCACAGGCCTCAATGTTCTCCAAATGTCCACTTGCAGATTCTACAAAAAGAGGGTTTAAAAAAACAGCTCAATCAAAAGAAAGGTTAAATTCTGTTAGATGAAAGCACAGATTACAAAGAAGTTTCACAGAATGCGCCTGTGTAGTTTTTACTTGAAGATATTTTGCTTGTCTCTGTAGGCCTCAATGTTCTCCAAATGTCCACTTGCAGATTCTACCTAAAGAGTGTTTGAAAACTGCTCAATCAAAACAAAGTTTCAACTCCGTGAGATGAATGCACAGAATAGAAAGAGGTTTCACAGAATGCTTCAGTGCAGCTTTTTTGGTGAGATATTTCATTTTTCACCATAGGCCACATATTTCTCCAAATGTCCAATTGCATATTCTAGAAAAAGAGTGTTTCAAAACTGCTCAATCAAAAGGAAGTTACTAGTCTGTGAGGTGAATGCACAGAATAGAAAGAAGTTTCACAGAATGCTTCTGTGTAGTTTTTATAGTGAGATAATTCGTTTTTCGCCATGAGCCTCAATGTTCTCCAAATGTCCACTTGCGGATTCTACAAACAGTGTGTTTCAAAACAGATCAATCCAAAGAAATGTTCAACTCTGTTGGATGAATGCACAGATCAGAAAGAAGTTGCACAGAATGCTTCTGTGTAGTTTTTATAGTAAGATAATTCGTTTTACACCATAGGCCTCAATGCTCTCCAAATGTCCACTTACAGATTATACAAAAAGAGTGTTTCAAAACAGCTCAATCAAAAGAAGAGTTCAGCTCTGTTAGATGAATGCACAGAACAGAGAAAAGTTTCTCAGAATGTTTCTGTGTAGTATTTACTGGAAGATATTTCATTTTTCACTATTGGCCTCAATGTTCCCCAAATGTCCACTTGCAGATTCTACAAAAATGAGTGTTGCAAAACTGCTCAATCAAAAGAAAGTTTCTACTCTGTGAGGTGAATGCACAGAATAGAACAAAGTTTCACAGAATTCTTCTGTTAATATTTATGGGGATATATTTCGTTTTTCATTGTAGGCCACAATATTCTCCAACTGTCCACTTGCAGATTCCACAAAAAGAGTTTCAAAACTGCTCAATCAAAAGAAAGGTTGAACTCTGTGAGATGAATGCACAGAATCGAAAGAAGTTTCACAGAATGCTTCAGTGTAGTTTTTACTTGAAGATATTTCATTTTTCACTGTAGGTCTCAATTTTCTCCAAATGTCCACTTGCAGATTCTACATAAAGTGTATTTCAAAACTGCTCAATAAAAAGAATGGTTCAAATCTGTGAGATGTACGCACAGAATAGAAAATAGTTTCACAGAATGCGTCAGTGTAGTTTTTATGGGAAGATATTCCGTTTTTCACCGTAAGCCTCAATGTTCTCCCAATATCCACTTGCAGATTCTACGAAAACTGTGTTTCAAAACAGCTCAATCACAATTAAAGTTCACCTCTGTTAGACGAATGCACGGAATAGAGAAAAGTTTCACAGAATTCTTCTGTGTAGTTTTTATGGGAAGATGTTTCCTTTTTCATCGTAAGCGTCAAACTTCTCAAATTGTCCACTTGCAGATGCTACAAAAAGAGTGCTTCCAAACAGCTCAATCAAAAGAAAGTTTCAAGTCTCTTAGAGGAAAGCATAAATCATAAAGTAGTTTCACGGAATGCTTCCGTGTTGTTTCTACTTGAAGATATTTCTTTTTTCACAAAAGACCGCAATATTCTCCAAAGGTACACTTGGAGATTCTACAAAAAGTGTGTTTCAAAACTGCTCAATCAAAAGAAATGTTCAACCCTGTGAAATGAATGCACAGAATAGGGAAATGTTTCACAGAATGCTTCTGTGTAGTTTTTATAGGAACATATTTCATTTTTCACCCTAGACCTCATAGCTCTCCAAACGACCCTTGCAGATTCTAGAAAAAGAGTGTTTCAAAACTCCTCAATTAAGGGAAGCTTTCTACTCCGTGAGATGAATATTCGGAATAGAAAGAAGTTACACAGAATTCTTCAGTGTAGTTTTTATAGTAAGATAATTCGTTTTTCAACATAGGCCTCAATGTTCTCCAAAGGTCCACTTACAGATTGTACAAAAGGAGTGTGTCACAGCAGATCAATCAAAATAAATGTTCAACTCCGTAGGATGAATGCACAGACCAGAAAAACGTTTCACAGAATGCTTCTGTGTAGTCGTTATTTGCAGATATTCCTGTTTCCACGATAGGCCTCAATGTGCTGCGAATGTCCACTTGTAGTTTCTACAAAAAGAGTGTTTCAAAACTGCTCAATCAAAAGAAATGTTCAACTCCGTGTGACGAATGCACAGAAGAGAAAGAAGTTTCACAGGATGATTCAGTGTAGTTTTTATGTGAAGATATTTCGTTTTTCACCAAAGGCCTCAATGTTCTACAAATGTCCGCTTGCAGATTCTACAAAAAGAGTGTGTCAAAACAGCTCTATCCAAAGAAAGGTTCAACTCCATTCGATGAATGCACAGAACAGAAAAAAGTTCCACAGAAGGTTTCTGTGTGGTTTTTACATGAAGATATTTCGTTTTTCACTGCAGGCCACAATATTCTCCAAGTGTCCAGTTGCAGATTCTACGAAAAGAGTGTTTCAAAAGTGCTCAATCAAAAGAAAGGTTCAACTCTGTGAGATGAAGGCACAGAATAGAAAGCAGTTTCACAGAATCCTTCTCTGTAGTTTTCACGGGAAGATATTTCGTTTTTAGCCATAGGCCTCAACGTTCTCCAAATGTCCACTTGCAGATTCTGCAAAAAGTGTGTTTCAAAACAGCTCCATCAAAAGAAAGGTTCAACTCTGTCAGGTGAATGTGCAGAACAGGGTAATGTTTCACAGAATGCTTCTGTGTAGTCTTTAGGGGAAGATATTTCGTTTTTCACTACAGGCCACAAATTTCTCCAAATATCCAATTGCAGATTCTACAAAAAGTGTTTTTCAAAACAGACCAGTCAAAAGAAAGGTTCAACTCGGTTGGATTAATGCACAGATCAGAAAAAGTTTCACAGAACGCTTCTGTGTAGTTTTTATTTTCTGATATTCCTTTTTCCGCGATAGGCCTCAAGGCGCGGCAAGTGTCCACTTGCAGATTATAAGAAAAAAGAGTGTTTCAAAACTGCTCAATCAAAAGAAAGGTTCTACTCTGTGAGGTGAACGCACAGAATAGAAAGAAGTTTTACAGAATGCTTCTGTGTATTTTTTATGGGAAAACATTTTGTTTTTCACCACAGGCCTCAATGTTCTCCAAATGTCCACTTGCAGATTCTACAAAAAGAGGGTTTAAAAAAACAGCTCAATCAAAAGAAAGGTTAAATTCTGTTAGATGAAAGCACAGATTACAAAGAAGTTTCACAGAATGCGCCTGTGTAGTTTTTACTTGAAGATATTTCGCTTGTCTCTGTAGGCCTCAATGTTCTCCAAATGTCCACTTGCAGATTCTACCTAAAGAGTGTTTGAAAACTGCTCAATCAAAACAAAGTTTCAACTCCGTGAGATGAATGCACAGAATAGAAAGAGGTTTCACAGAATGCTTCAGTGCAGCTTTTTTGGTGAGATATTTCATTTTTCACCATAGGCCACATATTTCTCCAAATGTCCAATTGCATATTCTAGAAAAAGAGTGTTTCAAAACTGCTCAATCAAAAGAAAGTTACTAGTCTGTGAGGTGAATGCACAGAATAGAAAGAAGTTTCACAGAATGCTTCTGTGTAGTTTTTATAGTGAGATAATTCGTTTTTCACCATGAGCCTCAATGTTCTCCAAATGTCCACTTGCGGATTCTACAAACAGTGTGTTTCAAAACAGATCAATCCAAAGAAATGTTCAACTCTGTTGGATGAATGCACAGATCAGAAAGAAGTTGCACAGAATGCTTCTGTGTAGTTTTTATAGTAAGATAATTCGTTTTACACCATAGGCCTCAATGCTCTCCAAATGTCCACTTACAGATTATACAAAAAGAGTGTTTCAAAACAGCTCAATCAAAAGAAGAGTTCAGCTCTGTTAGATGAATGCACAGAACAGAGAAAAGTTTCCCAGAATGTTTCTGTGTAGTATTTACTGGAAGATATTTCATTTTTCACTATTGGCCTCAATGTTCCCCAAATGTCCACTTGCAGATTCTACAAAAATGAGTGTTGCAAAACTGCTCAATCAAAAGAAAGTTTCTACTCTGTGAGGTGAATGCACAGAATAGAACAAAGTTTCACAGAATTCTTCTGTTAATATTTATGGGGATATATTTCGTTTTTCATTGTAGGCCACAATATTCTCCAACTGTCCACTTGCAGATTCCACAAAAAGAGTTTCAAAACTGCTCAATCAAAAGAAAGGTTGAACTCTGTGAGATGAATGCACAGAATCGAAAGAAGTTTCACAGAAGGCTTCAGTGTAGTTTTTACTTGAAGATATTTCATTTTTCACTGTAGGTCTCAATTTTCTCCAAATGTCCACTTGCAGATTCTACATAAAGTGTATTTCAAAACTGCTCAATAAAAAGAATGGTTCAAATCTGTGAGATGTACGCACAGAATAGAAAATAGTTTCACAGAATGCGTCAGTGTAGTTTTTATGGGAAGATATTCCGTTTTTCACCGTAAGCCTCAATGTTCTCCCAATATCCACTTGCAGATTCTACGAAAACTGTGTTTCAAAACAGCTCAATCACAATTAAAGTTCACCTCTGTTAGACGAATGCACGGAATAGAGAAAAGTTTCACAGAATTCTTCTGTGTAGTTTTTATGGGAAGATGTTTCCTTTTTCATTGTAAGCGTCAAACTTCTCAAATTGTCCACTTGCAGATGCTACAAAAAGAGTGCTTCCAAACAGCTCAATCAAAAGAAAGTTTCAAGTCTCTTAGAGGAAAGCATAAATCATAAAGTAGTTTCACGGAATGCTTCCGTGTAGTTTCTACTTGAAGATATTTCTTTTTTCACAAAAGACCGCAATATTCTCCAAAGGTACACTTGGAGATTCTACAAAAAGTGTGTTTCAAAACTGCTCAATCAAAAGAAATGTTCAACCCTGTGAAATGAATGCACAGAATAGGGAAATGTTTCACAGAATGCTTCTGTGTAGTTTTTATAGGAACATATTTCATTTTTCACCCTAGACCTCATAGCTCTCCAAACGACCCTTGCAGATTCTAGAAAAAGAGTGTTTCAAAACTCCTCAATTAAGGGAAGCTTTCTACTCCGTGAGATGAATATTCAGAATAGAAAGAAGTTACACAGAATTCTTCAGTGTAGTTTTTATAGTAAGATAATTCGTTTTTCAACATAGGCCTCAATGTTCTCCAAAGGTCCACTTACAGATTGTACAAAAGGAGTGTGTCACAGCAGATCAATCAAAATAAATGTTCAACTCCGTAGGATGAATGCACAGACCAGAAAAACGTTTCACAGAATGCTTCTGTGTAGTCGTTATTTGCAGATATTCCTGTTTCCACGATAGGCCTCAATGTGCTGCGAATGTCCACTTGTAGTTTCTACAAAAAGAGTGTTTCAAAACTGCTCAATCAAAAGAAATGTTCAACTCCGTGTGACGAATGCACAGAAGAGAAAGAAGTTTCACAGAATGATTCAGTGTAGTTTTTATGTGAAGATATTTCGTTTTTCACCAAAGGCCTCAATGTTCTACAAATGTCCGCTTGCAGATTCTACAAAAAGAGTGTGTCAAAACAGCTCTATCCAAAGAAAGGTTCAACTCCATTCGATGAATGCACAGAACAGAAAAAAGTTCCACAGAAGGTTTCTGTGTGGTTTTTACATGAAGATATTTCGTTTTTCACTGCAGGCCACAATATTCTCCAAGTGTCCAGTTGCAGATTCTACGAAAAGAGTGTTTCAAAAGTGCTCAATCAAAAGAAAGGTTCAACTCTGTGAGATGAAGGCACAGAATAGAAAGCAGTTTCACAGAATCCTTCTCTGTAGTTTTCACGGGAAGATATTTCGTTTTTAGCCATAGGCCTCAACGTTCTCCAAATGTCCACTTGCAGATTCTGCAAAAAGTGTGTTTCAAAACAGCTCCATCAAAAGAAAGGTTCAACTCTGTCAGGTGAATGTGCAGAACAGGGTAATGTTTCACAGAATGCTTCTGTGTAGTCTTTAGGGGAAGATATTTCGTTTTTCACTACAGGCCACAAATTTCTCCAAATATCCAATTGCAGATTCTACAAAAAGTGTTTTTCAAAACAGACCAGTCAAAAGAAAGGTTCAACTCGGTTGGATTAATGCACAGATCAGAAAAAGTTTCACAGAACGCTTCTGTGTAGTTTTTATTTTCTGATATTCCTTTTTCCACGATAGGCCTCAAGGCGCGGCAAGTGTCCACTTGCAGATTATAAGAAAAAAGAGTGTTTCAAAACTGCTCAATCAAAAGAAAGGTTCTACTCTGTGAGGTGAACGCACAGAATAGAAAGAAGTTTTACAGAATGCTTCTGTGTATTTTTTATGGGAAAACATTTTGTTTTTCACCACAGGCCTCAATGTTCTCCAAATGTCCACTTGCAGATTCTACAAAAAGAGGGTTTAAAAAAACAGCTCAATCAAAAGAAAGGTTAAATTCTGTTAGATGAAAGCACAGATTACAAAGAAGTTTCACAGAATGCGCCTGTGTAGTTTTTACTTGAAGATATTTCGCTTGTCTCTGTAGGCCTCAATGTTCTCCAAATGTCCACTTGCAGATTCTACCTAAAGAGTGTTTGAAAACTGCTCAATCAAAACAAAGTTTCAACTCCGTGAGATGAATGCACAGAATAGAAAGAGGTTTCACAGAATGCTTCAGTGCAGCTTTTTTGGTGAGATATTTCATTTTTCACCATAGGCCACATATTTCTCCAAATGTCCAATTGCATATTCTAGAAAAAGAGTGTTTCAAAACTGCTCAATCAAAAGGAAGTTACTAGTCTGTGAGGTGAATGCACAGAATAGAAAGAAGTTTCACAGAATGCTTCTGTGTAGTTTTTATAGTGAGATAATTCGTTTTTCGCCATGAGCCTCAATGTTCTCCAAATGTCCACTTGCGGATTCTACAAACAGTGTGTTTCAAAACAGATCAATCCAAAGAAATGTTCAACTCTGTTGGATGAATGCACAGATCAGAAAGAAGTTGCACAGAATGCTTCTGTGTAGTTTTTATAGTAAGATAATTCGTTTTACACCATAGGCCTCAATGCTCTCCAAATGTCCACTTACAGATTATACAAAAAGAGTGTTTCAAAACAGCTCAATCAAAAGAAGAGTTCAGCTCTGTTAGATGAATGCACAGAACAGAGAAAAGTTTCTCAGAATGTTTCTGTGTAGTATTTACTGGAAGATATTTCATTTTTCACTATTGGCCTCAATGTTCCCCAAATGTCCACTTGCAGATTCTACAAAAATGAGTGTTGCAAAACTGCTCAATCAAAAGAAAGTTTCTACTCTGTGAGGTGAATGCACAGAATAGAACAAAGTTTCACAGAATTCTTCTGTTAATATTTATGGGGATATATTTCGTTTTTCATTGTAGGCCACAATATTCTCCAACTGTCCACTTGCAGATTCCACAAAAAGAGTTTCAAAACTGCTCAATCAAAAGAAAGGTTGAACTCTGTGAGATGAATGCACAGAATCGAAAGAAGTTTCACAGAATGCTTCAGTGTAGTTTTTACTTGAAGATATTTCATTTTTCACTGTAGGTCTCAATTTTCTCCAAATGTCCACTTGCAGATTCTACATAAAGTGTATTTCAAAACTGCTCAATAAAAAGAATGGTTCAAATCTGTGAGATGTACGCACAGAATAGAAAATAGTTTCACAGAATGCGTCAGTGTAGTTTTTATGGGAAGATATTCCGTTTTTCACCGTAAGCCTCAATGTTCTCCCAATATCCACTTGCAGATTCTACAAAAACTGTGTTTCAAAACAGCTCAATCACAATTAAAGTTCAACTCTGTTAGACGAATGCACGGAATAGAGAAAAGTTTCACAGAATTCTTCTGTGTAGTTTTTATGGGAAGATGTTTCCTTTTTCATCGTAAGCGTCAAACTTCTCAAATTGTCCACTTGCAGATGCTACAAAAAGAGTGCTTCCAAACAGCTCAATCAAAAGAAAGTTTCAAGTCTCTTAGAGGAAAGCATAAATCATAAAGTAGTTTCACGGAATGCTTCCGTGTAGTTTCTACTTGAAGATATTTCTTTTTTCACAAAAGACCGCAATATTCTCCAAAGGTACACTTGGAGATTCTACAAAAAGTGTGTTTCAAAACTGCTCAATCAAAAGAAATGTTCAACCCTGTGAAATGAATGCACAGAATAGGGAAATGTTTCACAGAATGCTTCTGTGTAGTTTTTATAGGAACATATTTCATTTTTCACCCTAGACCTCATAGCTCTCCAAACGACCCTTGCAGATTCTAGAAAAAGAGTGTTTCAAAACTCCTCAATTAAGGGAAGCTTTCTACTCCGTGAGATGAATATTCGGAATAGAAAGAAGTTACACAGAATTCTTCAGTGTAGTTTTTATAGTAAGATAATTCGTTTTTCAACATAGGCCTCAATGTTCTCCAAAGGTCCACTTACAGATTGTACAAAAGGAGTGTGTCACAGCAGATCAATCAAAATAAATGTTCAACTCCGTAGGATGAATGCACAGACCAGAAAAACGTTTCACAGAATGCTTCTGTGTAGTCGTTATTTGCAGATATTCCTGTTTCCACGATAGGCCTCAATGTGCTGCGAATGTCCACTTGTAGTTTCTACAAAAAGAGTGTTTCAAAACTGCTCAATCAAAAGAAATGTTCAACTCCGTGTGACGAATGCACAGAAGAGAAAGAAGTTTCACAGGATGATTCAGTGTAGTTTTTATGTGAAGATATTTCGTTTTTCACCAAAGGCCTCAATGTTCTACAAATGTCCGCTTGCAGATTCTACAAAAAGAGTGTGTCAAAACAGCTCTATCCAAAGAAAGGTTCAACTCCATTCGATGAATGCACAGAACAGAAAAAAGTTCCACAGAAGGTTTCTGTGTGGTTTTTACATGAAGATATTTCGTTTTTCACTGCAGGCCACAATATTCTCCAAGTGTCCAGTTGCAGATTCTACGAAAAGAGTGTTTCAAAAGTGCTCAATCAAAAGAAAGGTTCAACTCTGTGAGATGAAGGCACAGAATAGAAAGCAGTTTCACAGAATCCTTCTCTGTAGTTTTCACGGGAAGATATTTCGTTTTTAGCCATAGGCCTCAACGTTCTCCAAATGTCCACTTGCAGATTCTGCAAAAAGTGTGTTTCAAAACAGCTCCATCAAAAGAAAGGTTCAACTCTGTCAGGTGAATGTGCAGAACAGGGTAATGTTTCACAGAATGCTTCTGTGTAGTCTTTAGGGGAAGATATTTCGTTTTTCACTACAGGCCACAAATTTCTCCAAATATCCAATTGCAGATTCTACAAAAAGTGTTTTTCCAAACAGACCAGTCAAAAGAAAGGTTCAACTCGGTTGGATTAATGCACAGATCAGAAAAAGTTTCACAGAACGCTTCTGTGTAGTTTTTATTTTCTGATATTCCTTTTTCCGCGATAGGCCTCAAGGCGCGGCAAGTGTCCACTTGCAGATTATAAGAAAAAAGAGTGTTTCAAAACTGCTCAATCAAAAGAAAGGTTCTACTCTGTGAGGTGAACGCACAGAATAGAAAGAAGTTTTACAGAATGCTTCTGTGTATTTTTTATGGGAAAACATTTTGTTTTTCACCACAGGCCTCAATGTTCTCCAAATGTCCACTTGCAGATTCTACAAAAAGAGGGTTTAAAAAAACAGCTCAATCAAAAGAAAGGTTAAATTCTGTTAGATGAAAGCACAGATTACAAAGAAGTTTCACAGAATGCGCCTGTGTAGTTTTTACTTGAAGATATTTCGCTTGTCTCTGTAGGCCTCAATGTTCTCCAAATGTCCACTTGCAGATTCTACCTAAAGAGTGTTTGAAAACTGCTCAATCAAAACAAAGTTTCAACTCCGTGAGATGAATGCACAGAATAGAAAGAGGTTTCACAGAATGCTTCAGTGCAGCTTTTTTGGTGAGATATTTCATTTTTCACCATAGGCCACATATTTCTCCAAATGTCCAATTGCATATTCTAGAAAAAGAGTGTTTCAAAACTGCTCAATCAAAAGAAAGTTACTAGTCTGTGAGGTGAATGCACAGAATAGAAAGAAGTTTCACAGAATGCTTCTGTGTAGTTTTTATAGTGAGATAATTCGTTTTTCACCATGAGCCTCAATGTTCTCCAAATGTCCACTTGCGGATTCTACAAACAGTGTGTTTCAAAACAGATCAATCCAAAGAAATGTTCAACTCTGTTGGATGAATGCACAGATCAGAAAGAAGTTGCACAGAATGCTTCTGTGTAGTTTTTATAGTAAGATAATTCGTTTTACACCATAGGCCTCAATGCTCTCCAAATGTCCACTTACAGATTATACAAAAAGAGTGTTTCAAAACAGCTCAATCAAAAGAAGAGTTCAGCTCTGTTAGATGAATGCACAGAACAGAGAAAAGTTTCCCAGAATGTTTCTGTGTAGTATTTACTGGAAGATATTTCATTTTTCACTATTGGCCTCAATGTTCCCCAAATGTCCACTTGCAGATTCTACAAAAATGAGTGTTGCAAAACTGCTCAATCAAAAGAAAGTTTCTACTCTGTGAGGTGAATGCACAGAATAGAACAAAGTTTCACAGAATTCTTCTGTTAATATTTATGGGGATATATTTCGTTTTTCATTGTAGGCCACAATATTCTCCAACTGTCCACTTGCAGATTCCACAAAAAGAGTTTCAAAACTGCTCAATCAAAAGAAAGGTTGAACTCTGTGAGATGAATGCACAGAATCGAAAGAAGTTTCACAGAATGCTTCAGTGTAGTTTTTACTTGAAGATATTTCATTTTTCACTGTAGGTCTCAATTTTCTCCAAATGTCCACTTGCAGATTCTACATAAAGTGTATTTCAAAACTGCTCAATAAAAAGAATGGTTCAAATCTGTGAGATGTACGCACAGAATAGAAAATAGTTTCACAGAATGCGTCAGTGTAGTTTTTATGGGAAGATATTCCGTTTTTCACCGTAAGCCTCAATGTTCTCCCAATATCCACTTGCAGATTCTACGAAAACTGTGTTTCAAAACAGCTCAATCACAATTAAAGTTCACCTCTGTTAGACGAATGCACGGAATAGAGAAAAGTTTCACAGAATTCTTCTGTGTAGTTTTTATGGGAAGATGTTTCCTTTTTCATCGTAAGCGTCAAACTTCTCAAATTGTCCACTTGCAGATGCTACAAAAAGAGTGCTTCCAAACAGCTCAATCAAAAGAAAGTTTCAAGTCTCTTAGAGGAAAGCATAAATCATAAAGTAGTTTCACGGAATGCTTCCGTGTAGTTTCTACTTGAAGATATTTCTTTTTTCACAAAAGACCGCAATATTCTCCAAAGGTACACTTGGAGATTCTACAAAAAGTGTGTTTCAAAACTGCTCAATCAAAAGAAATGTTCAACCCTGTGAAATGAATGCACAGAATAGGGAAATGTTTCACAGAATGCTTCTGTGTAGTTTTTATAGGAACATATTTCATTTTTCACCCTAGACCTCATAGCTCTCCAAACGACCCTTGCAGATTCTAGAAAAAGAGTGTTTCAAAACTCCTCAATTAAGGGAAGCTTTCTACTCCGTGAGATGAATATTCGGAATAGAAAGAAGTTACACAGAATTCTTCAGTGTAGTTTTTATAGTAAGATAATTCGTTTTTCAACATAGGCCTCAATGTTCTCCAAAGGTCCACTTACAGATTGTACAAAAGGAGTGTGTCACAGCAGATCAATCAAAATAAATGTTCAACTCCGTAGGATGAATGCACAGACCAGAAAAACGTTTCACAGAATGCTTCTGTGTAGTCGTTATTTGCAGATATTCCTGTTTCCACGATAGGCCTCAATGTGCTGCGAATGTCCACTTGTAGTTTCTACAAAAAGAGTGTTTCAAAACTGCTCAATCAAAAGAAATGTTCAACTCCGTGTGACGAATGCACAGAAGAGAAAGAAGTTTCACAGGATGATTCAGTGTAGTTTTTATGTGAAGATATTTCGTTTTTCACCAAAGGCCTCAATGTTCTACAAATGTCCGCTTGCAGATTCTACAAAAAGAGTGTGTCAAAACAGCTCTATCCAAAGAAAGGTTCAACTCCATTCGATGAATGCACAGAACAGAAAAAAGTTCCACAGAAGGTTTCTGTGTGGTTTTTACATGAAGATATTTCGTTTTTCACTGCAGGCCACAATATTCTCCAAGTGTCCAGTTGCAGATTCTACGAAAAGAGTGTTTCAAAAGTGCTCAATCAAAAGAAAGGTTCAACTCTGTGAGATGAAGGCACAGAATAGAAAGCAGTTTCACAGAATCCTTCTCTGTAGTTTTCACGGGAAGATATTTCGTTTTTAGCCATAGGCCTCAACGTTCTCCAAATGTCCACTTGCAGATTCTGCAAAAAGTGTGTTTCAAAACAGCTCCATCAAAAGAAAGGTTCAACTCTGTCAGGTGAATGTGCAGAACAGGGTAATGTTTCACAGAATGCTTCTGTGTAGTCTTTAGGGGAAGATATTTCGTTTTTCACTACAGGCCACAAATTTCTCCAAATATCCAATTGCAGATTCTACAAAAAGTGTTTTTCAAAACAGACCAGTCAAAAGAAAGGTTCAACTCGGTTGGATTAATGCACAGATCAGAAAAAGTTTCACAGAACGCTTCTGTGTAGTTTTTATTTTCTGATATTCCTTTTTCCGCGATAGGCCTCAAGGCGCGGCAAGTGTCCACTTGCAGATTATAAGAAAAAAGAGTGTTTCAAAACTGCTCAATCAAAAGAAAGGTTCTACTCTGTGAGGTGAACGCACAGAATAGAAAGAAGTTTTACAGAATGCTTCTGTGTATTTTTTATGGGAAAACATTTTGTTTTTCACCACAGGCCTCAATGTTCTCCAAATGTCCACTTGCAGATTCTACAAAAAGAGGGTTTAAAAAAACAGCTCAATCAAAAGAAAGGTTAAATTCTGTTAGATGAAAGCACAGATTACAAAGAAGTTTCACAGAATGCGCCTGTGTAGTTTTTACTTGAAGATATTTCGCTTGTCTCTGTAGGCCTCAATGTTCTCCAAATGTCCACTTGCAGATTCTACCTAAAGAGTGTTTGAAAACTGCTCAATCAAAACAAAGTTTCAACTCCGTGAGATGAATGCACAGAATAGAAAGAGGTTTCACAGAATGCTTCAGTGCAGCTTTTTTGGTGAGATATTTCATTTTTCACCATAGGCCACATATTTCTCCAAATGTCCAATTGCATATTCTAGAAAAAGAGTGTTTCAAAACTGCTCAATCAAAAGAAAGTTACTAGTCTGTGAGGTGAATGCACAGAATAGAAAGAAGTTTCACAGAATGCTTCTGTGTAGTTTTTATAGTGAGATAATTCGTTTTTCACCATGAGCCTCAATGTTCTCCAAATGTCCACTTGCGGATTCTACAAACAGTGTGTTTCAAAACAGATCAATCCAAAGAAATGTTCAACTCTGTTGGATGAATGCACAGATCAGAAAGAAGTTGCACAGAATGCTTCTGTGTAGTTTTTATAGTAAGATAATTCGTTTTACACCATAGGCCTCAATGCTCTCCAAATGTCCACTTACAGATTATACAAAAAGAGTGTTTCAAAACAGCTCAATCAAAAGAAGAGTTCAGCTCTGTTAGATGAATGCACAGAACAGAGAAAAGTTTCCCAGAATGTTTCTGTGTAGTATTTACTGGAAGATATTTCATTTTTCACTATTGGCCTCAATGTTCCCCAAATGTCCACTTGCAGATTCTACAAAAATGAGTGTTGCAAAACTGCTCAATCAAAAGAAAGTTTCTACTCTGTGAGGTGAATGCACAGAATAGAACAAAGTTTCACAGAATTCTTCTGTTAATATTTATGGGGATATATTTCGTTTTTCATTGTAGGCCACAATATTCTCCAACTGTCCACTTGCAGATTCCACAAAAAGAGTTTCAAAACTGCTCAATCAAAAGAAAGGTTGAACTCTGTGAGATGAATGCACAGAATCGAAAGAAGTTTCACAGAATGCTTCAGTGTAGTTTTTATTGAAGATATTTCATTTTTCACTGTAGGTCTCAATTTTCTCCAAATGTCCACTTGCAGATTCTACATAAAGTGTATTTCAAAACTGCTCAATAAAAAGAATGGTTCAAATCTGTGAGATGTACGCACAGAATAGAAAATAGTTTCACAGAATGCGTCAGTGTAGTTTTTATGGGAAGATATTCCGTTTTTCACCGTAAGCCTCAATGTTCTCCCAATATCCACTTGCAGATTCTACGAAAACTGTGTTTCAAAACAGCTCAATCACAATTAAAGTTCACCTCTGTTAGACGAATGCACGGAATAGAGAAAAGTTTCACAGAATTCTTCTGTGTAGTTTTTATGGGAAGATGTTTCCTTTTTCATCGTAAGCGTCAAACTTCTCAAATTGTCCACTTGCAGATGCTACAAAAAGAGTGCTTCCAAACAGCTCAATCAAAAGAAAGTTTCAAGTCTCTTAGAGGAAAGCATAAATCATAAAGTAGTTTCACGGAATGCTTCCGTGTAGTTTCTACTTGAAGATATTTCTTTTTTCACAAAAGACCGCAATATTCTCCAAAGGTACACTTGGAGATTCTACAAAAAGTGTGTTTCAAAACTGCTCAATCAAAAGAAATGTTCAACCCTGTGAAATGAATGCACAGAATAGGGAAATGTTTCACAGAATGCTTCTGTGTGGTTTTTATAGGAACATATTTCATTTTTCACCCTAGACCTCATAGCTCTCCAAACGACCCTTGCAGATTCTAGAAAAAGAGTGTTTCAAAACTCCTCAATTAAGGGAAGCTTTCTACTCCGTGAGATGAATATTCGGAATAGAAAGAAGTTACACAGAATTCTTCAGTGTAGTTTTTATAGTAAGATAATTCGTTTTTCAACATAGGCCTCAATGTTCTCCAAAGGTCCCCTTACAGATTGTACAAAAGGAGTGTGTCACAGCAGATCAATCAAAATAAATGTTCAACTCCGTAGGATGAATGCACAGACCAGAAAAACGTTTCACAGAATGCTTCTGTGTAGTCGTTATTTGCAGATATTCCTGTTTCCACGATAGGCCTCAATGTGCTGCGAATGTCCACTTGTAGTTTCTACAAAAAGAGTGTTTCAAAACTGCTCAATCAAAAGAAATGTTCAACTCCGTGTGACGAATGCACAGAAGAGAAAGAAGTTTCACAGGATGATTCAGTGTAGTTTTTATGTGAAGATATTTCGTTTTTCACCAAAGGCCTCAATGTTCTACAAATGTCCGCTTGCAGATTCTACAAAAAGAGTGTGTCAAAACAGCTCTATCCAAAGAAAGGTTCAACTCCATT
The DNA here is from genome assembly GCF_028878055.3 of Symphalangus syndactylus. Classification (NCBI taxonomy): domain Eukaryota; kingdom Metazoa; phylum Chordata; class Mammalia; order Primates; family Hylobatidae; genus Symphalangus; species Symphalangus syndactylus. Next base: position 52,686,237 of record NC_072440.2, read on the forward strand.
CGATGAATGCACAGAACAGAAAAAAGTTCCACAGAAGGTTTCTGTGTGGTTTTTACATGAAGATATTTCGTTTTTCACTGCAGGCCACAATATTCTCCAAGTGTCCAGTTGCAGATTCTACGAAAAGAGTGTTTCAAAAGTGCTCAATCAAAAGAAAGGTTCAACTCTGTGAGATGAAGGCACAGAATAGAAAGCAGTTTCACAGAATCCTTCTCTGTAGTTTTCACGGGAAGATATTTCGTTTTTAGCCATAGGCCTCAACGTTCTCCAAATGTCCACTTGCAGATTCTGCAAAAAGTGTGTTTCAAAACAGCTCCATCAAAAGAAAGGTTCAACTCTGTCAGGTGAATGTGCAGAACAGGGTAATGTTTCACAGAATGCTTCTGTGTAGTCTTTAGGGGAAGATATTTCGTTTTTCACTACAGGCCACAAATTTCTCCAAATATCCAATTGCAGATTCTACAAAAAGTGTTTTTCAAAACAGACCAGTCAAAAGAAAGGTTCAACTCGGTTGGATTAATGCACAGATCAGAAAAAGTTTCACAGAACGCTTCTGTGTAGTTTTTATTTTCTGATATTCCTTTTTCCGCGATAGGCCTCAAGGCGCGGCAAGTGTCCACTTGCAGATTATAAGAAAAAAGAGTGTTTCAAAACTGCTCAATCAAAAGAAAGGTTCTACTCTGTGAGGTGAACGCACAGAATAGAAAGAAGTTTTACAGAATGCTTCTGTGTATTTTTTATGGGAAAACATTTTGTTTTTCACCACAGGCCTCAATGTTCTCCAAATGTCCACTTGCAGATTCTACAAAAAGAGGGTTTAAAAAAACAGCTCAATCAAAAGAAAGGTTAAATTCTGTTAGATGAAAGCACAGATTACAAAGAAGTTTCACAGAATGCGCCTGTGTAGTTTTTACTTGAAGATATTTCGCTTGTCTCTGTAGGCCTCAATGTTCTCCAAATGTCCACTTGCAGATTCTACCTAAAGAGTGTTTGAAAACTGCTCAATCAAAACAAAGTTTCAACTCCGTGAGATGAATGCACAGAATAGAAAGAGGTTTCACAGAATGCTTCAGTGCAGCTTTTTTGGTGAGATATTTCATTTTTCACCATAGGCCACATATTTCTCCAAATGTCCAATTGCATATTCTAGAAAAAGAGTGTTTCAAAACTGCTCAATCAAAAGAAAGTTACTAGTCTGTGAGGTGAATGCACAGAATAGAAAGAAGTTTCACAGAATGCTTCTGTGTAGTTTTTATAGTGAGATAATTCGTTTTTCACCATGAGCCTCAATGTTCTCCAAATGTCCACTTGCGGATTCTACAAACAGTGTGTTTCAAAACAGATCAATCCAAAGAAATGTTCAACTCTGTTGGATGAATGCACAGATCAGAAAGAAGTTGCACAGAGTGCTTCTGTGTAGTTTTTATAGTAAGATAATTCGTTTTACACCATAGGCCTCAATGCTCTCCAAATGTCCACTTACAGATTATACAAAAAGAGTGTTTCAAAACAGCTCAATCAAAAGAAGAGTTCAGCTCTGTTAGATGAATGCACAGAACAGAGAAAAGTTTCCCAGAATGTTTCTGTGTAGTATTTACTGGAAGATATTTCATTTTTCACTATTGGCCTCAATGTTCCCCAAATGTCCACTTGCAGATTCTACAAAAATGAGTGTTGCAAAACTGCTCAATCAAAAGAAAATTTCTACTCTGTGAGGTGAATGCACAGAATAGAACAAAGTTTCACAGAATTCTTCTGTTAATATTTATGGGGATATATTTCGTTTTTCATTGTAGGCCACAATATTCTCCAACTGTCCACTTGCAGATTCCACAAAAAGAGTTTCAAAACTGCTCAATCAAAAGAAAGGTTGAACTCTGTGAGATGAATGCACAGAATCGAAAGAAGTTTCACAGAATGCTTCAGTGTAGTTTTTACTTGAAGATATTTCATTTTTCACTGTAGGTCTCAATTTTCTCCAAATGTCCACTTGCAGATTCTACATAAAGTGTATTTCAAAACTGCTCAATAAAAAGAATGGTTCAAATCTGTGAGATGTACGCACAGAATAGAAAATAGTTTCACAGAATGCGTCAGTGTAGTTTTTATGGGAAGATATTCCGTTTTTCACCGTAAGCCTCAATGTTCTCCCAATATCCACTTGCAGATTCTACGAAAACTGTGTTTCAAAACAGCTCAATCACAATTAAAGTTCACCTCTGTTAGACGAATGCACGGAATAGAGAAAAGTTTCACAGAATTCTTCTGTGTAGTTTTTATGGGAAGATGTTTCCTTTTTCATCGTAAGCGTCAAACTTCTCAAATTGTCCACTTGCAGATGCTACAAAAAGAGTGCTTCCAAACAGCTCAATCAAAAGAAAGTTTCAAGTCTCTTAGAGGAAAGCATAAATCATAAAGTAGTTTCACGGAATGCTTCCGTGTAGTTTCTACTTGAAGATATTTCTTTTTTCACAAAAGACCGCAATATTCTCCAAAGGTACACTTGGAGATTCTACAAAAAGTGTGTTTCAAAACTGCTCAATCAAAAGAAATGTTCAACCCTGTGAAATGAATGCACAGAATAGGGAAATGTTTCACAGAATGCTTCTGTGTAGTTTTTATAGGAACATATTTCATTTTTCACCCTAGACCTCATAGCTCTCCAAACGACCCTTGCAGATTCTAGAAAAAGAGTGTTTCAAAACTCCTCAATTAAGGGAAGCTTTCTACTCCGTGAGATGAATATTCGGAATAGAAAGAAGTTACACAGAATTCTTCAGTGTAGTTTTTATAGTAAGATAATTCGTTTTTCAACATAGGCCTCAATGTTCTCCAAAGGTCCACTTACAGATTGTACAAAAGGAGTGTGTCACAGCAGATCAATCAAAATAAATGTTCAACTCCGTAGGATGAATGCACAGACCAGAAAAACGTTTCACAGAATGCTTCTGTGTAGTCGTTATTTGCAGATATTCCTGTTTCCACGATAGGCCTCAATGTGCTGCGAATGTCCACTTGTAGTTTCTACAAAAAGAGTGTTTCAAAACTGCTCAATCAAAAGAAATGTTCAACTCCGTGTGACGAATGCACAGAAGAGAAAGAAGTTTCACAGGATGATTCAGTGTAGTTTTTATGTGAAGATATTTCGTTTTTCACCAAAGGCCTCAATGTTCTACAAATGTCCGCTTGCAGATTCTACAAAAAGAGTGTGTCAAAACAGCTCTATCCAAAGAAAGGTTCAACTCCATTCGATGAATGCACAGAACAGAAAAAAGTTCCACAGAAGGTTTCTGTGTGGTTTTTACATGAAGATATTTCGTTTTTCACTGCAGGCCACAATATTCTCCAAGTGTCCAGTTGCAGATTCTACGAAAAGAGTGTTTCAAAAGTGCTCAATCAAAAGAAAGGTTCAACTCTGTGAGATGAAGGCACAGAATAGAAAGCAGTTTCACAGAATCCTTCTCTGTAGTTTTCACGGGAAGATATTTCGTTTTTAGCCATAGGCCTCAACGTTCTCCAAATGTCCACTTGCAGATTCTGCAAAAAGTGTGTTTCAAAACAGCTCCATCAAAAGAAAGGTTCAACTCTGTCAGGTGAATGTGCAGAACAGGGTAATGTTTCACAGAATGCTTCTGTGTAGTCTTTAGGGGAAGATATTTCGTTTTTCACTACAGGCCACAAATTTCTCCAAATATCCAATTGCAGATTCTACAAAAAGTGTTTTTCAAAACAGACCAGTCAAAAGAAAGGTTCAACTCGGTTGGATTAATGCACAGATCAGAAAAAGTTTCACAGAACGCTTCTGTGTAGTTTTTATTTTCTGATATTCCTTTTTCCGCGATAGGCCTCAAGGCGCGGCAAGTGTCCACTTGCAGATTATAAGAAAAAAGAGTGTTTCAAAACTGCTCAATCAAAAGAAAGGTTCTACTCTGTGAGGTGAACGCACAGAATAGAAAGAAGTTTTACAGAATGCTTCTGTGTATTTTTTATGGGAAAACATTTTGTTTTTCACCACAGGCCTCAATGTTCTCCAAATGTCCACTTGCAGATTCTACAAAAAGAGGGTTTAAAAAAACAGCTCAATCAAAAGAAAGGTTAAATTCTGTTAGATGAAAGCACAGATTACAAAGAAGTTTCACAGAATGCGCCTGTGTAGTTTTTACTTGAAGATATTTCGCTTGTCTCTGTAGGCCTCAATGTTCTCCAAATGTCCACTTGCAGATTCTACCTAAAGAGTGTTTGAAAACTGCTCAATCAAAACAAAGTTTCAACTCCGTGAGATGAATGCACAGAATAGAAAGAGGTTTCACAGAATGCTTCAGTGCAGCTTTTTTGGTGAGATATTTCATTTTTCACCATAGGCCACATATTTCTCCAAATGTCCAATTGCATATTCTAGAAAAAGAGTGTTTCAAAACTGCTCAATCAAAAGAAAGTTACTAGTCTGTGAGGTGAATGCACAGAATAGAAAGAAGTTTCACAGAATGCTTCTGTGTAGTTTTTATAGTGAGATAATTCGTTTTTCACCATGAGCCTCAATGTTCTCCAAATGTCCACTTGCGGATTCTACAAACAGTGTGTTTCAAAACAGATCAATCCAAAGAAATGTTCAACTCTGTTGGATGAATGCACAGATCAGAAAGAAGTTGCACAGAATGCTTCTGTGTAGTTTTTATAGTAAGATAATTCGTTTTACACCATAGGCCTCAATGCTCTCCAAATGTCCACTTACAGATTATACAAAAAGAGTGTTTCAAAACAGCTCAATCAAAAGAAGAGTTCAGCTCTGTTAGATGAATGCACAGAACAGAGAAAAGTTTCCCAGAATGTTTCTGTGTAGTATTTACTGGAAGATATTTCATTTTTCACTATTGGCCTCAATGTTCCCCAAATGTCCACTTGCAGATTCTACAAAAATGAGTGTTGCAAAACTGCTCAATCAAAAGAAAGTTTCTACTCTGTGAGGTGAATGCACAGAATAGAACAAAGTTTCACAGAATTCTTCTGTTAATATTTATGGGGATATATTTCGTTTTTCATTGTAGGCCACAATATTCTCCAACTGTCCACTTGCAGATTCCACAAAAAGAGTTTCAAAACTGCTCAATCAAAAGAAAGGTTGAACTCTGTGAGATGAATGCACAGAATCGAAAGAAGTTTCACAGAATGCTTCAGTGTAGTTTTTACTTGAAGATATTTCATTTTTCACTGTAGGTCTCAATTTTCTCCAAATGTCCACTTGCAGATTCTACATAAAGTGTATTTCAAAACTGCTCAATAAAAAGAATGGTTCAAATCTGTGAGATGTACGCACAGAATAGAAAATAGTTTCACAGAATGCGTCAGTGTAGTTTTTATGGGAAGATATTCCGTTTTTCACCGTAAGCCTCAATGTTCTCCCAATATCCACTTGCAGATTCTACGAAAACTGTGTTTCAAAACAGCTCAATCACAATTAAAGTTCACCTCTGTTAGACGAATGCACGGAATAGAGAAAAGTTTCACAGAATTCTTCTGTGTAGTTTTTATGGGAAGATGTTTCCTTTTTCATCGTAAGCGTCAAACTTCTCAAATTGTCCACTTGCAGATGCTACAAAAAGAGTGCTTCCAAACAGCTCAATCAAAAGAAAGTTTCAAGTCTCTTAGAGGAAAGCATAAATCATAAAGTAGTTTCACGGAATGCTTCCGTGTAGTTTCTACTTGAAGATATTTCTTTTTTCACAAAAGACCGCAATATTCTCCAAAGGTACACTTGGAGATTCTACAAAAAGTGTGTTTCAAAACTGCTCAATCAAAAGAAATGTTCAACCCTGTGAAATGAATGCACAGAATAGGGAAATGTTTCACAGAATGCTTCTGTGTAGTTTTTATAGGAACATATTTCATTTTTCACCCTAGACCTCATAGCTCTCCAAACGACCCTTGCAGATTCTAGAAAAAGAGTGTTTCAAAACTCCTCAATTAAGGGAAGCTTTCTACTCCGTGAGATGAATATTCGGAATAGAAAGAAGTTACACAGAATTCTTCAGTGTAGTTTTTATAGTAAGATAATTCGTTTTTCAACATAGGCCTCAATGTTCTCCAAAGGTCCACTTACAGATTGTACAAAAGGAGTGTGTCACAGCAGATCAATCAAAATAAATGTTCAACTCCGTAGGATGAATGCACAGACCAGAAAAACGTTTCACAGAATGCTTCTGTGTAGTCGTTATTTGCAGATATTCCTGTTTCCACGATAGGCCTCAATGTGCTGCGAATGTCCACTTGTAGTTTCTACAAAAAGAGTGTTTCAAAACTGCTCAATCAAAAGAAATGTTCAACTCCGTGTGACGAATGCACAGAAGAGAAAGAAGTTTCACAGGATGATTCAGTGTAGTTTTTATGTGAAGATATTTCGTTTTTCACCAAAGGCCTCAATGTTCTACAAATGTCCGCTTGCAGATTCTACAAAAAGAGTGTGTCAAAACAGCTCTATCCAAAGAAAGGTTCAACTCCATTCGATGAATGCACAGAACAGAAAAAAGTTCCACAGAAGGTTTCTGTGTGGTTTTTACATGAAGATATTTCGTTTTTCACTGCAGGCCACAATATTCTCCAAGTGTCCAGTTGCAGATTCTACGAAAAGAGTGTTTCAAAAGTGCTCAATCAAAAGAAAGGTTCAACTCTGTGAGATGAAGGCACAGAATAGAAAGCAGTTTCACAGAATCCTTCTCTGTAGTTTTCACGGGAAGATATTTCGTTTTTAGCCATAGGCCTCAACGTTCTCCAAATGTCCACTTGCAGATTCTGCAAAAAGTGTGTTTCAAAACAGCTCCATCAAAAGAAAGGTTCAACTCTGTCAGGTGAATGTGCAGAACAGGGTAATGTTTCACAGAATGCTTCTGTGTAGTCTTTAGGGGAAGATATTTCGTTTTTCACTACAGGCCACAAATTTCTCCAAATATCCAATTGCAGATTCTACAAAAAGTGTTTTTCAAAACAGACCAGTCAAAAGAAAGGTTCAACTCGGTTGGATTAATGCACAGATCAGAAAAAGTTTCACAGAACGCTTCTGTGTAGTTTTTATTTTCTGATATTCCTTTTTCCGCGATAGGCCTCAAGGCGCGGCAAGTGTCCACTTGCAGATTATAAGAAAAAAGAGTGTTTCAAAACTGCTCAATCAAAAGAAAGGTTCTACTCTGTGAGGTGAACGCACAGAATAGAAAGAAGTTTTACAGAATGCTTCTGTGTATTTTTTATGGGAAAACATTTTGTTTTTCACCACAGGCCTCAATGTTCTCCAAATGTCCACTTGCAGATTCTACAAAAAGAGGGTTTAAAAAAACAGCTCAATCAAAAGAAAGGTTAAATTCTGTTAGATGAAAGCACAGATTACAAAGAAGTTTCACAGAATGCGCCTGTGTAGTTTTTACTTGAAGATATTTCGCTTGTCTCTGTAGGCCTCAATGTTCTCCAAATGTCCACTTGCAGATTCTACCTAAAGAGTGTTTGAAAACTGCTCAATCAAAACAAAGTTTCAACTCCGTGAGATGAATGCACAGAATAGAAAGAGGTTTCACAGAATGCTTCAGTGCAGCTTTTTTGGTGAGATATTTCATTTTTCACCATAGGCCACATATTTCTCCAAATGTCCAATTGCATATTCTAGAAAAAGAGTGTTTCAAAACTGCTCAATCAAAAGAAAGTTACTAGTCTGTGAGGTGAATGCACAGAATAGAAAGAAGTTTCACAGAATGCTTCTGTGTAGTTTTTATAGTGAGATAATTCGTTTTTCACCATGAGCCTCAATGTTCTCCAAATGTCCACTTGCGGATTATACAAACAGTGTGTTTCAAAACAGATCAATCCAAAGAAATGTTCAACTCTGTTGGATGAATGCACAGATCAGAAAGAAGTTGCACAGAATGCTTCTGTGTAGTTTTTATAGTAAGATAATTCGTTTTACACCATAGGCCTCAATGCTCTCCAAATGTCCACTTACAGATTATACAAAAAGAGTGTTTCAAAACAGCTCAATCAAAAGAAGAGTTCAGCTCTGTTAGATGAATGCACAGAACAGAGAAAAGTTTCCCAGAATGTTTCTGTGTAGTATTTACTGGAAGATATTTCATTTTTCACTATTGGCCTCAATGTTCCCCAAATGTCCACTTGCAGATTCTACAAAAATGAGTGTTGCAAAACTGCTCAATCAAAAGAAAGTTTCTACTCTGTGAGGTGAATGCACAGAATAGAACAAAGTTTCACAGAATTCTTCTGTTAATATTTATGGGGATATATTTCGTTTTTCATTGTAGGCCACAATATTCTCCAACTGTCCACTTGCAGATTCCACAAAAAGAGTTTCAAAACTGCTCAATCAAAAGAAAGGTTGAACTCTGTGAGATGAATGCACAGAATCGAAAGAAGTTTCACAGAATGCTTCAGTGTAGTTTTTACTTGAAGATATTTCATTTTTCACTGTAGGTCTCAATTTTCTCCAAATGTCCACTTGCAGATTCTACATAAAGTGTATTTCAAAACTGCTCAATAAAAAGAATGGTTCAAATCTGTGAGATGTACGCACAGAATAGAAAATAGTTTCACAGAATGCGTCAGTGTAGTTTTTATGGGAAGATATTCCGTTTTTCACCGTAAGCCTCAATGTTCTCCCAATATCCACTTGCAGATTCTACGAAAACTGTGTTTCAAAACAGCTCAATCACAATTAAAGTTCACCTCTGTTAGACGAATGCACGGAATAGAGAAAAGTTTCACAGAATTCTTCTGTGTAGTTTTTATGGGAAGATGTTTCCTTTTTCATCGTAAGCGTCAAACTTCTCAAATTGTCCACTTGCAGATGCTACAAAAAGAGTGCTTCCAAACAGCTCAATCAAAAGAAAGTTTCAAGTCTCTTAGAGGAAAGCATAAATCATAAAGTAGTTTCACGGAATGCTTCCGTGTAGTTTCTACTTGAAGATATTTCTTTTTTCACAAAAGACCGCAATATTCTCCAAAGGTACACTTGGAGATTCTACAAAAAGTGTGTTTCAAAACTGCTCAATCAAAAGAAATGTTCAACCCTGTGAAATGAATGCACAGAATAGGGAAATGTTTCACAGAATGCTTCTGTGTAGTTTTTATAGGAACATATTTCATTTTTCACCCTAGACCTCATAGCTCTCCAAACGACCCTTGCAGATTCTAGAAAAAGAGTGTTTCAAAACTCCTCAATTAAGGGAAGCTTTCTACTCCGTGAGATGAATATTCGGAATAGAAAGAAGTTACACAGAATTCTTCAGTGTAGTTTTTATAGTAAGATAATTCGTTTTTCAACATAGGCCTCAATGTTCTCCAAAGGTCCACTTACAGATTGTACAAAAGGAGTGTGTCACAGCAGATCAATCAAAATAAATGTTCAACTCCGTAGGATGAATGCACAGACCAGAAAAACGTTTCACAGAATGCTTCTGTGTAGTCGTTATTTGCAGATATTCCTGTTTCCACGATAGGCCTCAATGTGCTGCGAATGTCCACTTGTAGTTTCTACAAAAAGAGTGTTTCAAAACTGCTCAATCAAAAGAAATGTTCAACTCCGTGTGACGAATGCACAGAAGAGAAAGAAGTTTCACAGGATGATTCAGTGTAGTTTTTATGTGAAGATATTTCGTTTTTCACCAAAGGCCTCAATGTTCTACAAATGTCCGCTTGCAGATTCTACAAAAAGAGTGTGTCAAAACAGCTCTATCCAAAGAAAGGTTCAACTCCATTCGATGAATGCACAGAACAGAAAAAAGTTCCACAGAAGGTTTCTGTGTGGTTTTTACATGAAGATATTTCGTTTTTCACTGCAGGCCACAATATTCTCCAAGTGTCCAGTTGCAGATTCTACGAAAAGAGTGTTTCAAAAGTGCTCAATCAAAAGAAAGGTTCAACTCTGTGAGATGAAGGCACAGAATAGAAAGCAGTTTCACAGAATCCTTCTCTGTAGTTTTCACGGGAAGATATTTCGTTTTTAGCCATAGGCCTCAACGTTCTCCAAATGTCCACTTGCAGATTCTGCAAAAAGTGTGTTTCAAAACAGCTCCATCAAAAGAAAGGTTCAACTCTGTCAGGTGAATGTGCAGAACAGGGTAATGTTTCACAGAATGCTTCTGTGTAGTCTTTAGGGGAAGATATTTCGTTTTTCACTACAGGCCACAAATTTCTCCAAATATCCAATTGCAGATTCTACAAAAAGTGTTTTTCAAAACAGACCAGTCAAAAGAAAGGTTCAACTCGGTTGGATTAATGCACAGATCAGAAAAAGTTTCACAGAACGCTTCTGTGTAGTTTTTATTTTCTGATATTCCTTTTTCCGCGATAGGCCTCAAGGCGCGGCAAGTGTCCACTTGCAGATTATAAGAAAAAAGAGTGTTTCAAAACTGCTCAATCAAAAGAAAGGTTCTACTCTGTGAGGTGAACGCACAGAATAGAAAGAAGTTTTACAGAATGCTTCTGTGTATTTTTTATGGGAAAACATTTTGTTTTTCACCACAGGCCTCAATGTTCTCCAAATGTCCACTTGCAGATTCTACAAAAAGAGGGTTTAAAAAAACAGCTCAATCAAAAGAAAGGTTAAATTCTGTTAGATGAAAGCACAGATTACAAAGAAGTTTCACAGAATGCGCCTGTGTAGTTTTTACTGGAAGATATTTCGCTTGTCTCTGTAGGCCTCAATGTTCTCCAAATGTCCACTTGCAGATTCTACCTAAAGAGTGTTTGAAAACTGCTCAATCAAAACAAAGTTTCAACTCCGTGAGATGAATGCACAGAATAGAAAGAGGTTTCACAGAATGCTTCAGTGCAGCTTTTTTGGTGAGATATTTCATTTTTCACCATAGGCCACATATTTCTCCAAATGTCCAATTGCATATTCTAGAAAAAGAGTGTTTCAAAACTGCTCAATCAAAAGAAAGTTACTAGTCTGTGAGGTGAATGCACAGAATAGAAAGAAGTTTCACAGAATGCTTCTGTGTAGTTTTTATAGTGAGATAATTCGTTTTTCACCATGAGCCTCAATGTTCTCCAAATGTCCACTTGCGGATTCTACAAACAGTGTGTTTCAAAACAGATCAATCCAAAGAAATGTTCAACTCTGTTGGATGAATGCACAGATCAGAAAGAAGTTGCACAGAGTGCTTCTGTGTAGTTTTTATAGTAAGATAATTCGTTTTACACCATAGGCCTCAATGCTCTCCAAATGTCCACTTACAGATTATACAAAAAGAGTGTTTCAAAACAGCTCAATCAAAAGAAGAGTTCAGCTCTGTTAGATGAATGCACAGAACAGAGAAAAGTTTCCCAGAATGTTTCTGTGTAGTATTTACTGGAAGATATTTCATTTTTCACTATTGGCCTCAATGTTCCCCAAATGTCCACTTGCAGATTCTACAAAAATGAGTGTTGCAAAACTGCTCAATCAAAAGAAAGTTTCTACTCTGTGAGGTGAATGCACGGAATAGAACAAAGTTTCACAGAATTCTTCTGTTAATATTTATGGGGATATATTTCGTTTTTCATTGTAGGCCACAATATTCTCCAACTGTCCACTTGCAGATTCCACAAAAAGAGTTTCAAAACTGCTCAATCAAAAGAAAGGTTGAACTCTGTGAGATGAATGCACAGAATCGAAAGAAGTTTCACAGAATGCTTCAGTGTAGTTTTTACTTGAAGATATTTCATTTTTCACTGTAGGTCTCAATTTTCTCCAAATGTCCACTTGCAGATTCTACATAAAGTGTATTTCAAAACTGCTCAATAAAAAGAATGGTTCAAATCTGTGAGATGTACGCACAGAATAGAAAATAGTTTCACAGAATGCGTCAGTGTAGTTTTTATGGGAAGATATTCCGTTTTTCACCGTAAGCCTCAATGTTCTCCCAATATCCACTTGCAGATTCTACGAAAACTGTGTTTCAAAACAGCTCAATCACAATTAAAGTTCACCTCTGTTAGACGAATGCACGGAATAGAGAAAAGTTTCACAGAATTCTTCTGTGTAGTTTTTATGGGAAGATGTTTCCTTTTTCATCGTAAGCGTCAAACTTCTCAAATTGTCCACTTGCAGATGCTACAAAAAGAGTGCTTCCAAACAGCTCAATCAAAAGAAAGTTTCAAGTCTCTTAGAGGAAAGCATAAATCATAAAGTAGTTTCACGGAATGCTTCCGTGTAGTTTCTACTTGAAGATATTTCTTTTTTCACAAAAGACCGCAATATTCTCCAAAGGTACACTTGGAGATTCTACAAAAAGTGTGTTTCAAAACTGCTCAATCAAAAGAAATGTTCAACCCTGTGAAATGAATGCACAGAATAGGGAAATGTTTCACAGAATGCTTCTGTGTAGTTTTTATAGGAACATATTTCATTTTTCACCCTAGACCTCATAGCTCTCCAAACGACCCTTGCAGATTCTAGAAAAAGAGTGTTTCAAAACTCCTCAATTAAGGGAAGCTTTCTACTCCGTGAGATGAATATTCGGAATAGAAAGAAGTTACACAGAATTCTTCAGTGTAGTTTTTATAGTAAGATAATTCGTTTTTCAACATAGGCCTCAATGTTCTCCAAAGGTCCACTTACAGATTGTACAAAAGGAGTGTGTCACAGCAGATCAATCAAAATAAATGTTCAACTCCGTAGGATGAATGCACAGACCAGAAAAACGTTTCACAGAATGCTTCTGTGTAGTCGTTATTTGCAGATATTCCTGTTTCCACGATAGGCCTCAATGTGCTGCGAATGTCCACTTGTAGTTTCTACAAAAAGAGTGTTTCAAAACTGCTCAATCAAAAGAAATGTTCAACTCCGTGTGACGAATGCACAGAAGAGAAAGAAGTTTCACAGGATGATTCAGTGTAGTTTTTATGTGAAGATATTTCGTTTTTCACCAAAGGCCTCAATGTTCTACAAATGTCCGCTTGCAGATTCTACAAAAAGAGTGTGTCAAAACAGCTCTATCCAAAGAAAGGTTCAACTCCATTCGATGAATGCACAGAACAGAAAAAAGTTCCACAGAAGGTTTCTGTGTGGTTTTTACATGAAGATATTTCGTTTTTCACTGCAGGCCACAATATTCTCCAAGTGTCCAGTTGCAGATTCTACGAAAAGAGTGTTTCAAAAGTGCTCAATCAAAAGAAAGGTTCAACTCTGTGAGATGAAGGCACAGAATAGAAAGCAGTTTCACAGAATCCTTCTCTGTAGTTTTCACGGGAAGATATTTCGTTTTTAGCCATAGGCCTCAACGTTCTCCAAATGTCCACTTGCAGATTCTGCAAAAAGTGTGTTTCAAAACAGCTCCATCAAAAGAAAGGTTCAACTCTGTCAGGTGAATGTGCAGAACAGGGTAATGTTTCACAGAATGCTTCTGTGTAGTCTTTAGGGGAAGATATTTCGTTTTTCACTACAGGCCACAAATTTCTCCAAATATCCAATTGCAGATTCTACAAAAAGTGTTTTTCAAAACAGACCAGTCAAAAGAAAGGTTCAACTCGGTTGGATTAATGCACAGATCAGAAAAAGTTTCACAGAACGCTTCTGTGTAGTTTTTATTTTCTGATATTCCTTTTTCCGCGATAGGCCTCAAGGCGCGGCAAGTGTCCACTTGCAGATTATAAGAAAAAAGAGTGTTTCAAAACTGCTCAATCAAAAGAAAGGTTCTACTCTGTGAGGTGAACGCACAGAATAGAAAGAAGTTTTACAGAATGCTTCTGTGTATTTTTTATGGGAAAACATTTTGTTTTTCACCACAGGCCTCAATGTTCTCCAAATGTCCACTTGCAGATTCTACAAAAAGAGGGTTTAAAAAAACAGCTCAATCAAAAGAAAGGTTAAATTCTGTTAGATGAAAGCACAGATTACAAAGAAGTTTCACAGAATGCGCCTGTGTAGTTTTTACTTGAAGATATTTCGCTTGTCTCTGTAGGCCTCAATGTTCTCCAAATGTCCACTTGCAGATTCTACCTAAAGAGTGTTTGAAAACTGCTCAATCAAAACAAAGTTTCAACTCCGTGAGATGAATGCACAGAATAGAAAGAGGTTTCACAGAATGCTTCAGTGCAGCTTTTTTGGTGAGATATTTCATTTTTCACCATAGGCCACATATTTCTCCAAATGTCCAATTGCATATTCTAGAAAAAGAGTGTTTCAAAACTGCTCAATCAAAAGAAAGTTACTAGTCTGTGAGGTGAATGCACAGAATAGAAAGAAGTTTCACAGAATGCTTCTGTGTAGTTTTTATAGTGAGATAATTCGTTTTTCACCATGAGCCTCAATGTTCTCCAAATGTCCACTTGCGGATTCTACAAACAGTGTGTTTCAAAACAGATCAATCCAAAGAAATGTTCAACTCTGTTGGATGAATGCACAGATCAGAAAGAAGTTGCACAGAATGCTTCTGTGTAGTTTTTATAGTAAGATAATTCGTTTTACACCATAGGCCTCAATGCTCTCCAAATGTCCACTTACAGATTATACAAAAAGAGTGTTTCAAAACAGCTCAATCAAAAGAAGAGTTCAGCTCTGTTAGATGAATGCACAGAACAGAGAAAAGTTTCCCAGAATGTTTCTGTGTAGTATTTACTGGAAGATATTTCATTTTTCACTATTGGCCTCAATGTTCCCCAAATGTCCACTTGCAGATTCTACAAAAATGAGTGTTGCAAAACTGCTCAATCAAAAGAAAGTTTCTACTCTGTGAGGTGAATGCACAGAATAGAACAAAGTTTCACAGAATTCTTCTGTTAATATTTATGGGGATATATTTCGTTTTTCATTGTAGGCCACAATATTCTCCAACTGTCCACTTGCAGATTCCACAAAAAGAGTTTCAAAACTGCTCAATCAAAAGAAAGGTTGAACTCTGTGAGATGAATGCACAGAATCGAAAGAAGTTTCACAGAATGCTTCAGTGTAGTTTTTACTTGAAGATATTTCATTTTTCACTGTAGGTCTCAATTTTCTCCAAATGTCCACTTGCAGATTCTACATAAAGTGTATTTCAAAACTGCTCAATAAAAAGAATGGTTCAAATCTGTGAGATGTACGCACAGAATAGAAAATAGTTTCACAGAATGCGTCAGTGTAGTTTTTATGGGAAGATATTCCGTTTTTCACCGTAAGCCTCAATGTTCTCCCAATATCCACTTGCAGATTCTACGAAAACTGTGTTTCAAAACAGCTCAATCACAATTAAAGTTCACCTCTGTTAGACGAATGCACGGAATAGAGAAAAGTTTCACAGAATTCTTCTGTGTAGTTTTTATGGGAAGATGTTTCCTTTTTCATCGTAAGCGTCAAACTTCTCAAATTGTCCACTTGCAGATGCTACAAAAAGAGTGCTTCCAAACAGCTCAATCAAAAGAAAGTTTCAAGTCTCTTAGAGGAAAGCATAAATCATAAAGTAGTTTCACGGAATGCTTCCGTGTAGTTTCTACTTGAAGATATTTCTTTTTTCACAAAAGACCGCAATATTCTCCAAAGGTACACTTGGAGATTCTACAAAAAGTGTGTTTCAAAACTGCTCAATCAAAAGAAATGTTCAACCCTGTGAAATGAATGCACAGAATAGGGAAATGTTTCACAGAATGCTTCTGTGTAGTTTTTATAGGAACATATTTCATTTTTCACCCTAGACCTCATAGCTCTCCAAACGACCCTTGCAGATTCTAGAAAAAGAGTGTTTCAAAACTCCTCAATTAAGGGAAGCTTTCTACTCCGTGAGATGAATATTCGGAATAGAAAGAAGTTACACAGAATTCTTCAGTGTAGTTTTTATAGTAAGATAATTCGTTTTTCAACATAGGCCTCAATGTTCTCCAAAGGTCCACTTACAGATTGTACAAAAGGAGTGTGTCACAGCAGATCAATCAAAATAAATGTTCAACTCCGTAGGATGAATGCACAGACCAGAAAAACGTTTCACAGAATGCTTCTGTGTAGTCGTTATTTGCAGATATTCCTGTTTCCACGATAGGCCTCAATGTGCTGCGAATGTCCACTTGTAGTTTCTACAAAAAGAGTGTTTCAAAACTGCTCAATCAAAAGAAATGTTCAACTCCGTGTGACGAATGCACAGAAGAGAAAGAAGTTTCACAGGATGATTCAGTGTAGTTTTTATGTGAAGATATTTCGTTTTTCACCAAAGGCCTCAATGTTCTACAAATGTCCGCTTGCAGATTCTACAAAAAGAGTGTGTCAAAACAGCTCTATCCAAAGAAAGGTTCAACTCCATTCGATGAATGCACAGAACAGAAAAAAGTTCCACAGAAGGTTTCTGTGTGGTTTTTACATGAAGATATTTCGTTTTTCACTGCAGGCCACAATATTCTCCAAGTGTCCAGTTGCAGATTCTACGAAAAGAGTGTTTCAAAAGTGCTCAATCAAAAGAAAGGTTCAACTCTGTGAGATGAAGGCACAGAATAGAAAGCAGTTTCACAGAATCCTTCTCTGTAGTTTTCACGGGAAGATATTTCGTTTTTAGCCATAGGCCTCAACGTTCTCCAAATGTCCACTTGCAGATTCTGCAAAAAGTGTGTTTCAAAACAGCTCCATCAAAAGAAAGGTTCAACTCTGTCAGGTGAATGTGCAGAACAGGGTAATGTTTCACAGAATGCTTCTGTGTAGTCTTTAGGGGAAGATATTTCGTTTTTCACTACAGGCCACAAATTTCTCCAAATATCCAATTGCAGATTCTACAAAAAGTGTTTTTCAAAACAGACCAGTCAAAAGAAAGGTTCAACTCGGTTGGATTAATGCACAGATCAGAAAAAGTTTCACAGAACGCTTCTGTGTAGTTTTTATTTTCTGATATTCCTTTTTCCGCGATAGGCCTCAAGGCGCGGCAAGTGTCCACTTGCAGATTATAAGAAAAAAGAGTGTTTCAAAACTGCTCAATCAAAAGAAAGGTTCTACTCTGTGAGGTGAACGCACAGAATAGAAAGAAGTTTTACAGAATGCTTCTGTGTATTTTTTATGGGAAAACATTTTGTTTTTCACCACAGGCCTCAATGTTCTCCAAATGTCCACTTGCAGATTCTACAAAAAGAGGGTTTAAAAAAACAGCTCAATCAAAAGAAAGGTTAAATTCTGTTAGATGAAAGCACAGATTACAAAGAAGTTTCACAGAATGCGCCTGTGTAGTTTTTACTTGAAGATATTTCGCTTGTCTCTGTAGGCCTCAATGTTCTCCAAATGTCCACTTGCAGATTCTACCTAAAGAGTGTTTGAAAACTGCTCAATCAAAACAAAGTTTCAACTCCGTGAGATGAATGCACAGAATAGAAAGAGGTTTCACAGAATGCTTCAGTGCAGCTTTTTTGGTGAGATATTTCATTTTTCACCATAGGCCACATATTTCTCCAAATGTCCAATTGCATATTCTAGAAAAAGAGTGTTTCAAAACTGCTCAATCAAAAGAAAGTTACTAGTCTGTGAGGTGAATGCACAGAATAGAAAGAAGTTTCACAGAATGCTTCTGTGTAGTTTTTATAGTGAGATAATTCGTTTTTCACCATGAGCCTCAATGTTCTCCAAATGTCCACTTGCGGATTATACAAACAGTGTGTTTCAAAACAGATCAATCCAAAGAAATGTTCAACTCTGTTGGATGAATGCACAGATCAGAAAGAAGTTGCACAGAATGCTTCTGTGTAGTTTTTATAGTAAGATAATTCGTTTTACACCATAGGCCTCAATGCTCTCCAAATGTCCACTTACAGATTATACAAAAAGAGTGTTTCAAAACAGCTCAATCAAAAGAAGAGTTCAGCTCTGTTAGATGAATGCACAGAACAGAGAAAAGTTTCCCAGAATGTTTCTGTGTAGTATTTACTGGAAGATATTTCATTTTTCACTATTGGCCTCAATGTTCCCCAAATGTCCACTTGCAGATTCTACAAAAATGAGTGTTGCAAAACTGCTCAATCAAAAGAAAGTTTCTACTCTGTGAGGTGAATGCACAGAATAGAACAAAGTTTCACAGAATTCTTCTGTTAATATTTATGGGGATATATTTCGTTTTTCATTGTAGGCCACAATATTCTCCAACTGTCCACTTGCAGATTCCACAAAAAGAGTTTCAAAACTGCTCAATCAAAAGAAAGGTTGAACTCTGTGAGATGAATGCACAGAATCGAAAGAAGTTTCACAGAATGCTTCAGTGTAGTTTTTACTTGAAGATATTTCATTTTTCACTGTAGGTCTCAATTTTCTCCAAATGTCCACTTGCAGATTCTACATAAAGTGTATTTCAAAACTGCTCAATAAAAAGAATGGTTCAAATCTGTGAGATGTACGCACAGAATAGAAAATAGTTTCACAGAATGCGTCAGTGTAGTTTTTATGGGAAGATATTCCGTTTTTCACCGTAAGCCTCAATGTTCTCCCAATATCCACTTGCAGATTCTACGAAAACTGTGTTTCAAAACAGCTCAATCACAATTAAAGTTCACCTCTGTTAGACGAATGCACGGAATAGAGAAAAGTTTCACAGAATTCTTCTGTGTAGTTTTTATGGGAAGATGTTTCCTTTTTCATCGTAAGCGTCAAACTTCTCAAATTGTCCACTTGCAGATGCTACAAAAAGAGTGCTTCCAAACAGCTCAATCAAAAGAAAGTTTCAAGTCTCTTAGAGGAAAGCATAAATCATAAAGTAGTTTCACGGAATGCTTCCGTGTAGTTTCTACTTGAAGATATTTCTTTTTTCACAAAAGACCGCAATATTCTCCAAAGGTACACTTGGAGATTCTACAAAAAGTGTGTTTCAAAACTGCTCAATCAAAAGAAATGTTCAACCCTGTGAAATGAATGCACAGAATAGGGAAATGTTTCACAGAATGCTTCTGTGTAGTTTTTATAGGAACATATTTCATTTTTCACCCTAGACCTCATAGCTCTCCAAACGACCCTTGCAGATTCTAGAAAAAGAGTGTTTCAAAACTCCTCAATTAAGGGAAGCTTTCTACTCCGTGAGATGAATATTCGGAATAGAAAGAAGTTACACAGAATTCTTCAGTGTAGTTTTTATAGTAAGATAATTCGTTTTTCAACATAGGCCTCAATGTTCTCCAAATGTCCACTTACAGATTGTACAAAAGGAGTGTGTCACAGCAGATCAATCAAAATAAATGTTCAACTCCGTAGGATGAATGCACAGACCAGAAAAACGTTTCACAGAATGCTTCTGTGTAGTCGTTATTTGCAGATATTCCTGTTTCCACGATAGGCCTCAATGTGCTGCGAATGTCCACTTGTAGTTTCTACAAAAAGAGTGTTTCAAAACTGCTCAATCAAAAGAAATGTTCAACTCCGTGTGACGAATGCACAGAAGAGAAAGAAGTTTCACAGGATGATTCAGTGTAGTTTTTATGTGAAGATATTTCGTTTTTCACCAAAGGCCTCAATGTTCTACAAATGTCCGCTTGCAGATTCTACAAAAAGAGTGTGTCAAAACAGCTCTATCCAAAGAAAGGTTCAACTCCATTCGATGAATGCACAGAACAGAAAAAAGTTCCACAGAAGGTTTCTGTGTGGTTTTTACATGAAGATATTTCGTTTTTCACTGCAGGCCACAATATTCTCCAAGTGTCCAGTTGCAGATTCTACGAAAAGAGTGTTTCAAAAGTGCTCAATCAAAAGAAAGGTTCAACTCTGTGAGATGAAGGCACAGAATAGAAAGCAGTTTCACAGAATCCTTCTCTGTAGTTTTCACGGGAAGATATTTCGTTTTTAGCCATAGGCCTCAACGTTCTCCAAATGTCCACTTGCAGATTCTGCAAAAAGTGTGTTTCAAAACAGCTCCATCAAAAGAAAGGTTCAACTCTGTCAGGTGAATGTGCAGAACAGGGTAATGTTTCACAGAATGCTTCTGTGTAGTCTTTAGGGGAAGATATTTCGTTTTTCACTACAGGCCACAAATTTCTCCAAATATCCAATTGCAGATTCTACAAAAAGTGTTTTTCAAAACAGACCAGTCAAAAGAAAGGTTCAACTCGGTTGGATTAATGCACAGATCAGAAAAAGTTTCACAGAACGCTTCTGTGTAGTTTTTATTTTCTGATATTCCTTTTTCCGCGATAGGCCTCAAGGCGCGGCAAGTGTCCACTTGCAGATTATAAGAAAAAAGAGTGTTTCAAAACTGCTCAATCAAAAGAAAGGTTCTACTCTGTGAGGTGAACGCACAGAATAGAAAGAAGTTTTACAGAATGCTTCTGTGTATTTTTTATGGGAAAACATTTTGTTTTTCACCACAGGCCTCAATGTTCTCCAAATGTCCACTTGCAGATTCTACAAAAAGAGGGTTTAAAAAAACAGCTCAATCAAAAGAAAGGTTAAATTCTGTTAGATGAAAGCACAGATTACAAAGAAGTTTCACAGAATGCGCCTGTGTAGTTTTTACTTGAAGATATTTCGCTTGTCTCTGTAGGCCTCAATGTTCTCCAAATGTCCACTTGCAGATTCTACCTAAAGAGTGTTTGAAAACTGCTCAATCAAAACAAAGTTTCAACTCCGTGAGATGAATGCACAGAATAGAAAGAGGTTTCACAGAATGCTTCAGTGCAGCTTTTTTGGTGAGATATTTCATTTTTCACCATAGGCCACATATTTCTCCAAATGTCCAATTGCATATTCTAGAAAAAGAGTGTTTCAAAACTGCTCAATCAAAAGAAAGTTACTAGTCTGTGAGGTGAATGCACAGAATAGAAAGAAGTTTCACAGAATGCTTCTGTGTAGTTTTTATAGTGAGATAATTCGTTTTTCACCATGAGCCTCAATGTTCTCCAAATGTCCACTTGCGGATTCTACAAACAGTGTGTTTCAAAACAGATCAATCCAAAGAAATGTTCAACTCTGTTGGATGAATGCACAGATCAGAAAGAAGTTGCACAGAATGCTTCTGTGTAGTTTTTATAGTAAGATAATTCGTTTTACACCATAGGCCTCAATGCTCTCCAAATGTCCACTTACAGATTATACAAAAAGAGTGTTTCAAAACAGCTCAATCAAAAGAAGAGTTCAGCTCTGTTAGATGAATGCACAGAACAGAGAAAAGTTTCCCAGAATGTTTCTGTGTAGTATTTACTGGAAGATATTTCATTTTTCACTATTGGCCTCAATGTTCCCCAAATGTCCACTTGCAGATTCTACAAAAATGAGTGTTGCAAAACTGCTCAATCAAAAGAAAGTTTCTACTCTGTGAGGTGAATGCACAGAATAGAACAAAGTTTCACAGAATTCTTCTGTTAATATTTATGGGGATATATTTCGTTTTTCATTGTAGGCCACAATATTCTCCAACTGTCCACTTGCAGATTCCACAAAAAGAGTTTCAAAACTGCTCAATCAAAAGAAAGGTTGAACTCTGTGAGATGAATGCACAGAATCGAAAGAAGTTTCACAGAATGCTTCAGTGTAGTTTTTACTTGAAGATATTTCATTTTTCACTGTAGGTCTCAATTTTCTCCAAATGTCCACTTGCAGATTCTACATAAAGTGTATTTCAAAACTGCTCAATAAAAAGAATGGTTCAAATCTGTGAGATGTACGCACAGAATAGAAAATAGTTTCACAGAATGCGTCAGTGTAGTTTTTATGGGAAGATATTCCGTTTTTCACCGTAAGCCTCAATGTTCTCCCAATATCCACTTGCAGATTCTACGAAAACTGTGTTTCAAAACAGCTCAATCACAATTAAAGTTCACCTCTGTTAGACGAATGCACGGAATAGAGAAAAGTTTCACAGAATTCTTCTGTGTAGTTTTTATGGGAAGATGTTTCCTTTTTCATCGTAAGCGTCAAACTTCTCAAATTGTCCACTTGCAGATGCTACAAAAAGAGTGCTTCCAAACAGCTCAATCAAAAGAAAGTTTCAAGTCTCTTAGAGGAAAGCATAAATCATAAAGTAGTTTCACGGAATGCTTCCGTGTAGTTTCTACTTGAAGATATTTCTTTTTTCACAAAAGACCGCAATATTCTCCAAAGGTACACTTGGAGATTCTACAAAAAGTGTGTTTCAAAACTGCTCAATCAAAAGAAATGTTCAACCCTGTGAAATGAATGCACAGAATAGGGAAATGTTTCACAGAATGCTTCTGTGTAGTTTTTATAGGAACATATTTCATTTTTCACCCTAGACCTCATAGCTCTCCAAACGACCCTTGCAGATTCTAGAAAAAGAGTGTTTCAAAACTCCTCAATTAAGGGAAGCTTTCTACTCCGTGAGATGAATATTCGGAATAGAAAGAAGTTACACAGAATTCTTCAGTGTAGTTTTTATAGTAAGATAATTCGTTTTTCAACATAGGCCTCAATGTTCTCCAAAGGTCCACTTACAGATTGTACAAAAGGAGTGTGTCACAGCAGATCAATCAAAATAAATGTTCAACTCCGTAGGATGAATGCACAGACCAGAAAAACGTTTCACAGAATGCTTCTGTGTAGTCGTTATTTGCAGATATTCCTGTTTCCACGATAGGCCTCAATGTGCTGCCAATGTCCACTTGTAGTTTCTACAAAAAGAGTGTTTCAAAACTGCTCAATCAAAAGAAATGTTCAACTCCGTGTGACGAATGCACAGAAGAGAAAGAAGTTTCACAGGATGATTCAGTGTAGTTTTTATGTGAAGATATTTCGTTTTTCACCAAAGGCCTCAATGTTCTACAAATGTCCGCTTGCAGATTCTACAAAAAGAGTGTGTCAAAACAGCTCTATCCAAAGAAAGGTTCAACTCCATTCGATGAATGCACAGAACAGAAAAAAGTTCCATAGAAGATTTCTGTGTGGTTTTTACATGAAGATATTTCGTTTTTCACTGCAGGCCACAATATTCTCCAAGTGTCCAGTTGCAGATTCTACGAAAAGAGTGTTTCAAAAGTGCTCAATCAAAAGAAAGGTTCAACTCTGTGAGATGAAGGCACAGAATAGAAAGCAGTTTCACAGAATCCTTCTCTGTAGTTTTCACGGGAAGATATTTCGTTTTTAGCCATAGGCCTCAACGTTCTCCAAATGTCCACTTGCAGATTCTGCAAAAAGTGTGTTTCAAAACAGCTCCATCAAAAGAAAGGTTCAACTCTGTCAGGTGAATGTGCAGAACAGGGTAATGTTTCACAGAATGCTTCTGTGTAGTCTTTAGGGGAAGATATTTCGTTTTTCACTACAGGCCACAAATTTCTCCAAATATCCAATTGCAGATTCTACAAAAAGTGTTTTTCAAAACAGACCAGTCAAAAGAAAGGTTCAACTCGGTTGGATTAATGCACAGATCAGAAAAAGTTTCACAGAACGCTTCTGTGTAGTTTTTATTTTCTGATATTCCTTTTTCCGCGATAGGCCTCAAGGCGCGGCAAGTGTCCACTTGCAGATTATAAGAAAAAAGAGTGTTTCAAAACTGCTCAATCAAAAGAAAGGTTCTACTCTGTGAGGTGAACGCACAGAATAGAAAGAAGTTTTACAGAATGCTTCTGTGTATTTTTTATGGGAAAACATTTTGTTTTTCACCACAGGCCTCAATGTTCTCCAAATGTCCACTTGCAGATTCTACAAAAAGAGGGTTTAAAAAAACAGCTCAATCAAAAGAAAGGTTAAATTCTGTTAGATGAAAGCACAGATTACAAAGAAGTTTCACAGAATGCGCCTGTGTAGTTTTTACTTGAAGATATTTCGCTTGTCTCTGTAGGCCTCAATGTTCTCCAAATGTCCACTTGCAGATTCTACCTAAAGAGTGTTTGAAAACTGCTCAATCAAAACAAAGTTTCAACTCCGTGAGATGAATGCACAGAATAGAAAGAGGTTTCACAGAATGCTTCAGTGCAGCTTTTTTGGTGAGATATTTCATTTTTCACCATAGGCCACATATTTCTCCAAATGTCCAATTGCATATTCTAGAAAAAGAGTGTCTCAAAACTGCTCAATCAAAAGAAAGTTACTAGTCTGTGAGGTGAATGCACAGAATAGAAAGAAGTTTCACAGAATGCTTCTGTGTAGTTTTTATAGTGAGATAATTCGTTTTTCACCATGAGCCTCAATGTTCTCCAAATGTCCACTTGCGGATTCTACAAACAGTGTGTTTCAAAACAGATCAATCCAAAGAAATGTTCAACTCTGTTGGATGAATGCACAGATCAGAAAGAAGTTGCACAGAATGCTTCTGTGTAGTTTTTATAGTAAGATAATTCGTTTTACACCGTAGGCCTCAATGCTCTCCAAATGTCCACTTACAGATTATACAAAAAGAGTGTTTCAAAACAGCTCAATCAAAAGAAGAGTTCAGCTCTGTTAGATGAATGCACAGAACAGAGAAAAGTTTCCCAGAATGTTTCTGTGTAGTATTTACTGGAAGATATTTCATTTTTCACTATTGGCCTCAATGTTCCCCAAATGTCCACTTGCAGATTCTACAAAAATGAGTGTTGCAAAACTGCTCAATCAAAAGAAAGTTTCTACTCTGTGAGGTGAATGCACAGAATAGAACAAAGTTTCACAGAATTCTTCTGTTAATATTTATGGGGATATATTTCGTTTTTCATTGTAGGCCACAATATTCTCCAACTGTCCCCTTGCAGATTCCACAAAAAGAGTTTCAAAACTGCTCAATCAAAAGAAAGGTTGAACTCTGTGAGATGAATGCACAGAATCGAAAGAAGTTTCACAGAATGCTTCAGTGTAGTTTTTACTTGAAGATATTTCATTTTTCACTGTAGGTCTCAATTTTCTCCAAATGTCCACTTGCAGATTCTACATAAAGTGTATTTCAAAACTGCTCAATAAAAAGAATGGTTCAAATCTGTGAGATGTACGCACAGAATAGAAAATAGTTTCACAGAATGCGTCAATGTAGTTTTTATGGGAAGATATTCCGTTTTTCACCGTAAGCCTCAATGTTCTCCCAATATCCACTTGCAGATTCTACAAAAACTGTGTTTCAAAACAGCTCAATCACAATTAAAGTTCACCTCTGTTAGACGAATGCACGGAATAGAGAAAAGTTTCACAGAATTCTTCTGTGTAGTTTTTATGGGAAGATGTTTCCTTTTTCATCGTAAGCGTCAAACTTCTCAAATTGTCCACTTGCAGATGCTACAAAAAGAGTGCTTCCAAACAGCTCAATCAAAAGAAAGTTTCAAGTCTCTTAGAGGAAAGCATAAATCATAAAGTAGTTTCACGGAATGCTTCCGTGTAGTTTCTACTTGAAGATATTTCTTTTTTCACAAAAGACCGCAATATTCTCCAAAGGTACACTTGGAGATTCTACAAAAAGTGTGTTTCAAAACTGCTCAATCAAAAGAAATGTTCAACCCTGTGAAATGAATGCACAGAATAGGGAAATGTTTCACAGAATGCTTCTGTGTAGTTTTTATAGGAACATATTTCATTTTTCACCCTAGACCTCATAGCTCTCCAAACGACCCTTGCAGATTCTAGAAAAAGAGTGTTTCAAAACTCCTCAATTAAGGGAAGCTTTCTACTCCGTGAGATGAATATTCGGAATAGAAAGAAGTTACACAGAATTCTTCAGTGTAGTTTTTATAGTAAGATAATTCGTTTTTCAACATAGGCCTCAATGTTCTCCAAAGGTCCACTTACAGATTGTACAAAAGGAGTGTGTCACAGCAGATCAATCAAAATAAATGTTCAACTCCGTAGGATGAATGCACAGATCAGAAAAACGTTTCACAGAATGCTTCTGTGTAGTCGTTATTTGCAGATATTCCTGTTTCCACGATAGGCCTCAATGTGCTGCGAATGTCCACTTGTAGTTTCTACAAAAAGAGTGTTTCAAAACTGCTCAATCAAAAGAAATGTTCAACTCCGTGTGACGAATGCACAGAAGAGAAAGAAGTTTCACAGGATGATTCAGTGTAGTTTTTATGTGAAGATATTTCGTTTTTCACCAAAGGCCTCAATGTTCTACAAATGTCCGCTTGCAGATTCTACAAAAAGAGTGTGTCAAAACAGCTCTATCCAAAGAAAGGTTCAACTCCATTCGATGAATGCACAGAACAGAAAAAAGTTCCATAGAAGGTTTCTGTGTGGTTTTTACATGAAGATATTTCGTTTTTCACTGCAGGCCACAATATTCTCCAAGTGTCCAGTTGCAGATTCTACGAAAAGAGTGTTTCAAAAGTGCTCAATCAAAAGAAAGGTTCAACTCTGTGAGATGAAGGCACAGAATAGAAAGCAGTTTCACAGAATCCTTCTCTGTAGTTTTCACAGGAAGATATTTCGTTTTTAGCCATAGGCCTCAACGTTCTCCAAATGTCCACGTGCAGATTCTACAAAAAGTGTGTTTCAAAACAGCTCCATCAAAAGAAAGGTTCAACTCTGTCAGGTGAATGTGCAGAACAGGGTAATGTTTCACAGAATGCTTCTGTGTAGTCTTTAGGGGAAGATATTTCGTTTTTCACTACAGGCCTCAAATTTCTCCAAATATCCAATTGCAGATTCTACAAAAAGTGTTTTTCAAAACAGACCAGTCAAAAAAAGGTTCAACTCGGTTGGATTAATGCACAGATCAGAAAAAGTTTCACAGAACGCTTCTGTGTAGTTTTCATTTTCCGATATTCCTTTTTCCGCGATAGGCCTCAAGGCGCGGCAAGTGTCCACTTGCAGATTATAAGAAAAAAGAGTGTTTCAAAACTGCTCAATCAAAAGAAAGGTTCTACTCTGTGAGGTGAACGCACAGAATAGAAAGAAGTTTTACAGAATGCTTCTGTGTATTTTTTATGGGAAAACATTTTGTTTTTCACCACAGGCCTCAATGTTCTCCAAATGTCCACTTGCAGATTCTACAAAAAGAGGGTTTAAAAAAACAGCTCAATCAAAAGAAAGGTTAAATTCTGTTAGATGAAAGCACAGATTACAAAGAAGTTTCACAGAATGCGCCTGTGTAGTTTTTACTTGAAGATATTTCGCTTGTCTCTGTAGGCCTCAATGTTCTCCAAATGTCCACTTGCAGATTCTACCTAAAGAGTGTTTGAAAACTGCTCAATCAAAACAAAGTTTCAACTCCGTGAGATGAATGCACAGAATAGAAAGAGGTTTCACAGAATGCTTCAGTGCAGCTTTTTTGGTGAGATATTTCATTTTTCACCATAGGCCACATATTTCTCCAAATGTCCAATTGCATATTCTAGAAAAAGAGTGTTTCAAAACTGCTCAATCAAAAGAAAGTTACTAGTCTGTGAGGTGAATGCACAGAATAGAAAGAAGTTTCACGGAATGCTTCTGTGTAGTTTTTATAGTGAGATAATTCGTTTTTCACCATGAGCCTCAATGTTCTCCAAATGTCCACTTGCGGATTCTACAAACAGTGTGTTTCAAAACAGATCAATCCAAAGAAATGTTCAACTCTGTTGGATGAATGCACAGATCAGAAAGAAGTTGCACAGAATGCTTCTGTGTAGTTTTTATAGTAAGATAATTCGTTTTACACCGTAGGCCTCAATGCTCTCCAAATGTCCACTTACAGATTATACAAAAAGAGTGTTTCAAAACAGCTCAATCAAAAGAAGAGTTCAGCTCTGTTAGATGAATGCACAGAACAGAGAAAAGTTTCTCAGAATGTTTCTGTGTAGTATTTACTGGAAGATATTTCATTTTTCACTATTGGCCTCAATGTTCCCCAAATGTCCACTTGCAGATTCTACAAAAATGAGTGTTGCAAAACTGCTCAATCAAAAGAAAGTTTCTACTCTGTGAGGTGAATGCACAGAATAGAACAAAGTTTCACAGAATTCTTCTGTTAATATTTATGGGGATATATTTCGTTTTTCATTGTAGGCCACAATATTCTCCAACTGTCCACTTGCAGATTCCACAAAAAGAGTTTCAAAACTGCTCAATCAAAAGAAAGTTTGAACTCTGTGAGATGAATGCACAGAATCGAAAGAAGTTTCACAGAAGGCTTCAGTGTAGTTTTTACTTGAAGATATTTCATTTTTCACTGTAGGTCTCAATTTTCTCCAAATGTCCACTTGCAGATTCTACATAAAGTGTATTTCAAAACTGCTCAATAAAAAGAATGGTTCAAATCTGTGAGATGTACGCACAGAATAGAAAATAGTTTCACAGAATGCGTCAATGTAGTTTTTATGGGAAGATATTCCGTTTTTCACCGTAAGCCTCAATGTTCTCCCAATATCCACTTGCAGATTCTACAAAAACTGTGTTTCAAAACAGCTCAATCACAATTAAAGTTCACCTCTGTTAGACGAATGCACGGAATAGAGAAAAGTTTCACAGAATTCTTCTGTGTAGTTTTTATGGGAAGATGTTTCCTTTTTCATCGTAAGCGTCAAACTTCTCAAATTGTCCACTTGCAGATGCTACAAAAAGAGTGCTTCCAAACAGCTCAATCAAAAGGAAGTTTCAAGTCTCTTAGAGGAAAGCATAAATCATAAAGTAGTTTCACGGAATGCTTCCGTGTAGTTTCTACTTGAAGATATTTCTTTTTTCACAAAAGACCGCAATATTCTCCAAAGGTACACTTGGAGATTCTACAAAAAGTGTGTTTCAAAACTGCTCAATCAAAAGAAATGTTCAACCCTGTGAAATGAATGCACAGAATAGGGAAATGTTTCACAGAATGCTTCTGTGTAGTTTTTATAGGAACATATTTCATTTTTCACCCTAGACCTCATAGCTCTCCAAACGACCCTTGCAGATTCTAGAAAAAGAGTGTTTCAAAACTCCTCAATAAAGGGAAGCTTTCTACTCCGTGAGATGAATATTCGGAATAGAAAGAAGTTACACAGAATTCTTCAGTGTAGTTTTTATAGTAAGATAATTCGTTTTTCAACATAGGCCTCAATGTTCTCCAAAGGTCCACTTACAGATTGTACAAAAGGAGTGTGTCACAGCAGATCAATCAAAATAAATGTTCAACTCCGTAGGATGAATGCACAGACCAGAAAAACGTTTCACAGAATGCTTCTGTGTAGTCGTTATTTGCAGATATTCCTGTTTCCACGATAGGCCTCAATGTGCTGCGAATGTCCACTTGTAGTTTCTACAAAAAGAGTGTTTCAAAACTGCTCAATCAAAAGAAATGTTCAACTCCGTGTGACGAATGCACAGAAGAGAAAGAAGTTTCACAGGATGATTCAGTGTAGTTTTTATGTGAAGATATTTCGTTTTTCACCAAAGGCCTCAATGTTCTACAAATGTCCGCTTGCAGATTCTACAAAAAGAGTGTGTCAAAACAGCTCTATCCAAAGAAAGGTTCAACTCCATTCGATGAATGCACAGAACAGAAAAAAGTTCCATAGAAGGTTTCTGTGTGGTTTTTACATGAAGATATTTCGTTTTTCACTGCAGGCCACAATATTCTCCAAGTGTCCAGTTGCAGATTCTACGAAAAGAGTGTTTCAAAAGTGCTCAATCAAAAGGTTCAACTCTGTGAGATGAAGGCACAGAATAGAAAGCAGTTTCACAGAATCCTTCTCTGTAGTTTTCACAGGAAGATATTTCGTTTTTAGCCATAGGCCTCAACGTTCTCCAAATGTCCACGTGCAGATTCTACAAAAAGTGTGTTTCAAAACAGCTCCATCAAAAGAAAGGTTCAACTCTGTCAGGTGAATGTGCAGAACAGGGTAATGTTTCACAGAATGCTTCTGTGTAGTCTTTAGGGGAAGATATTTCGTTTTTCACTACAGGCCTCAAATTTCTCCAAATATCCAATTGCAGATTCTACAAAAAGTGTTTTTCAAAACAGACCAGTCAAAAGAAAGGTTCAACTCGGTTGGATTAATGCACAGATCAGAAAAAGTTTCACAGAACGCTTCTGTGTAGTTTTCATTTTCCGATATTCCTTTTTCCGCGATAGGCCTCAAGGCGCGGCAAGTGTCCACTTGCAGATTATAAGAAAAAAGAGTGTTTCAAAACTGCTCAATCAAAAGAAAGGTTCTACTCTGTGAGGTGAACGCACAGAATAGAAAGAAGTTTTACAGAATGCTTCTGTGTATTTTTTATGGGAAAACATTTTGTTTTTCACCACAGGCCTCAATGTTCTCCAAATGTCCACTTGCAGATTCTACAAAAAGAGGGTTTAAAAAAACAGCTCAATCAAAAGAAAGGTTAAATTCTGTTAGATGAAAGCACAGATTACAAAGAAGTTTCACAGAATGCGCCTGTGTAGTTTTTACTTGAAGATATTTCGCTTGTCTCTGTAGGCCTCAATGTTCTCCAAATGTCCACTTGCAGATTCTACCTAAAGAGTGTTTGAAAACTGCTCAATCAAAACAAAGTTTCAACTCCGTGAGATGAATGCACAGAATAGAAAGAGGTTTCACAGAATGCTTCAGTGCAGCTTTTTTGGTGAGATATTTCATTTTTCACCATAGGCCACATATTTCTCCAAATGTCCAATTGCATATTCTAGAAAAAGAGTGTTTCAAAACTGCTCAATCAAAAGAAAGTTACTAGTCTGTGAGGTGAATGCACAGAATAGAAAGAAGTTTCACAGAATGCTTCTGTGTAGTTTTTATAGTGAGATAATTCGTTTTTCACCATGAGCCTCAATGTTCTCCAAATGTCCACTTGCGGATTCTACAAGCAGTGTGTTTCAAAACAGATCAATCCAAAGAAATGTTCAACTCTGTTGGATGAATGCACAGATCAGAAAGAAGTTGCACAGAATGCTTCTGTGTAGTTTTTATAGTAAGATAATTCGTTTTACACCGTAGGCCTCAATGCTCTCCAAATGTCCACTTACAGATTATACAAAAAGAGTGTTTCAAAACAGCTCAATCAAAAGAAGAGTTCAGCTCTGTTAGATGAATGCACAGAACAGAGAAAAGTTTCTCAGAATGTTTCTGTGTAGTATTTACTGGAAGATATTTCATTTTTCACTATTGGCCTCAATGTTCCCCAAATGTCCACTTGCAGATTCTACAAAAATGAGTGTTGCAAAACTGCTCAATCAAAAGAAAGTTTCTACTCTGTGAGGTGAATGCACAGAATAGAACAAAGTTTCACAGAATTCTTCTGTTAATATTTATGGGGATATATTTCGTTTTTCATTGTAGGCCACAATATTCTCCAACTGTCCACTTGCAGATTCCACAAAAAGAGTTTCAAAACTGCTCAATCAAAAGAAAGGTTGAACTCTGTGAGATGAATGCACAGAATCGAAAGAAGTTTCACAGAAGGCTTCAGTGTAGTTTTTACTTGAAGATATTTCATTTTTCACTGTAGGTCTCAATTTTCTCCAAATGTCCACTTGCAGATTCTACATAAAGTGTATTTCAAAACTGCTCAATAAAAAGAATGGTTCAAATCTGTGAGATGTACGCACAGAATAGAAAATAGTTTCACAGAATGCGTCAATGTAGTTTTTATGGGAAGATATTCCGTTTTTCACCGTAAGCCTCAATGTTCTCCCAATATCCACTTGCAGATTCTACAAAAACTGTGTTTCAAAACAGCTCAATCACAATTAAAGTTCACCTCTGTTAGACGAATGCACGGAATAGAGAAAAGTTTCACAGAATTCTTCTGTGTAGTTTTTATGGGAAGATGTTTCCTTTTTCATCGTAAGCGTCAAACTTCTCAAATTGTCCACTTGCAGATGCTACAAAAAGAGTGCTTCCAAACAGCTCAATCAAAAGGAAGTTTCAAGTCTCTTAGAGGAAAGCATAAATCATAAAGTAGTTTCACGGAATGCTTCCGTGTAGTTTCTACTTGAAGATATTTCTTTTTTCACAAAAGACCGCAATATTCTCCAAAGGTACACTTGGAGATTCTACAAAAAGTGTGTTTCAAAACTGCTCAATCAAAAGAAATGTTCAACCCTGTGAAATGAATGCACAGAATAGGGAAATGTTTCACAGAATGCTTCTGTGTAGTTTTTATAGGAACATATTTCATTTTTCACCCTAGACCTCATAGCTCTCCAAACGACCCTTGCAGATTCTAGAAAAAGAGTGTTTCAAAACTCCTCAATAAAGGGAAGCTTTCTACTCCGTGAGATGAATATTCGGAATAGAAAGAAGTTACACAGAATTCTTCAGTGTAGTTTTTAGAGTAAGATAATTCGTTTTTCAACATAGGCCTCAATGTTCTCCAAAGGTCCACTTACAGATTGTACAAAAGGAGTGTGTCACAGCAGATCAATCAAAATAAATGTTCAACTCCGTAGGATGAATGCACAGACCAGAAAAACGTTTCACAGAATGCTTCTGTGTAGTCGTTATTTGCAGATATTCCTGTTTCCACGATAGGCCTCAATGTGCTGCGAATGTCCACTTGTAGTTTCTACAAAAAGAGTGTTTCAAAACTGCTCAATCAAAAGAAATGTTCAACTCTGTGTGACGAATGCACAGAAGAGAAAGAAGTTTCACAGGATGATTCAGTGTAGTTTTTATGTGAAGATATTTCGTTTTTCACCAAAGGCCTCAATGTTCTACAAATGTCCGCTTGCAGATTCTACAAAAAGAGTGTGTCAAAACAGCTCTATCCAAAGAAAGGTTCAACTCCATTCGATGAATGCACAGAACAGAAAAAAGTTCCATAGAAGGTTTCTGTGTGGTTTTTACATGAAGATATTTCGTTTTTCACTGCAGGCCACAATATTCTCCAAGTGTCCAGTTGCAGATTCTACGAAAAGAGTGTTTCAAAAGTGCTCAATCAAAAGAAAGGTTCAACTCTGTGAGATGAAGGCACAGAATAGAAAGCAGTTTCACAGAATCCTTCTCTGTAGTTTTCACAGGAAGATATTTCGTTTTTAGCCATAGGCCTCAACGTTCTCCAAATGTCCACGTGCAGATTCTACAAAAAGTGTGTTTCAAAACAGCTCCATCAAAAGAAAGGTTCAACTCTGTCAGGTGAATGTGCAGAACAGGGTAATGTTTCACAGAATGCTTCTGTGTAGTCTTTAGGGGAAGATATTTCGTTTTTCACTACAGGCCTCAAATTTCTCCAAATATCCAATTGCAGA
This sequence comes from Symphalangus syndactylus, assembly GCF_028878055.3. Classification (NCBI taxonomy): domain Eukaryota; kingdom Metazoa; phylum Chordata; class Mammalia; order Primates; family Hylobatidae; genus Symphalangus; species Symphalangus syndactylus. Next base: position 52,719,179 of record NC_072440.2, read on the forward strand.
TTCTACAAAAAGTGTTTTTCAAAACAGACCAGTCAAAAGAAAGGTTCAACTCGGTTGGATTAATGCACAGATCAGAAAAAGTTTCACAGAACGCTTCTGTGTAGTTTTCATTTTCCGATATTCCTTTTTCCGCGATAGGCCTCAAGGCGCGGCAAGTGTCCACTTGCAGATTATAAGAAAAAAGAGTGTTTCAAAACTGCTCAATCAAAAGAAAGGTTCTACTCTGTGAGGTGAACGCACAGAATAGAAAGAAGTTTTACAGAATGCTTCTGTGTATTTTTTATGGGAAAACATTTTGTTTTTCACCACAGGCCTCAATGTTCTCCAAATGTCCACTTGCAGATTCTACAAAAAGAGGGTTTAAAAAAACAGCTCAATCAAAAGAAAGGTTAAATTCTGTTAGATGAAAGCACAGATTACAAAGAAGTTTCACAGAATGCGCCTGTGTAGTTTTTACTTGAAGATATTTCGCTTGTCTCTGTAGGCCTCAATGTTCTCCAAATGTCCACTTGCAGATTCTACCTAAAGAGTGTTTGAAAACTGCTCAATCAAAACAAAGTTTCAACTCCGTGAGATGAATGCACAGAATAGAAAGAGGTTTCACAGAATGCTTCAGTGCAGCTTTTTTGGTGAGATATTTCATTTTTCACCATAGGCCACATATTTCTCCAAATGTCCAATTGCATATTCTAGAAAAAGAGTGTTTCAAAACTGCTCAATCAAAAGAAAGTTACTAGTCTGTGAGGTGAATGCACAGAATAGAAAGAAGTTTCACAGAATGCTTCTGTGTAGTTTTTATAGTGAGATAATTCGTTTTTCACCATGAGCCTCAATGTTCTCCAAATGTCCACTTGCGGATTCTACAAACAGTGTGTTTCAAAACAGATCAATCCAAAGAAATGTTCAACTCTGTTGGATGAATGCACAGATCAGAAAGAAGTTGCACAGAATGCTTCTGTGTAGTTTTTATAGTAAGATAATTCGTTTTACACCGTAGGCCTCAATGCTCTCCAAATGTCCACTTACAGATTATACAAAAAGAGTGTTTCAAAACAGCTCAATCAAAAGAAGAGTTCAGCTCTGTTAGATGAATGCACAGAACAGAGAAAAGTTTCTCAGAATGTTTCTGTGTAGTATTTACTGGAAGATATTTCATTTTTCACTATTGGCCTCAATGTTCCCCAAATGTCCACTTGCAGATTCTACAAAAATGAGTGTTGCAAAACTGCTCAATCAAAAGAAAGTTTCTACTCTGTGAGGTGAATGCACAGAATAGAACAAAGTTTCACAGAATTCTTCTGTTAATATTTATGGGGATATATTTCGTTTTTCATTGTAGGCCACAATATTCCCCAACTGTCCACTTGCAGATTCCACAAAAAGAGTTTCAAAACTGCTCAATCAAAAGAAAGGTTGAACTCTGTGAGATGAATGCACAGAATCGAAAGAAGTTTCACAGAATGCTTCAGTGTAGTTTTTACTTGAAGATATTTCATTTTTCACTGTAGGTCTCAATTTTCTCCAAATGTCCACTTGCAGATTCTACATAAAGTGTATTTCAAAACTGCTCAATAAAAAGAATGGTTCAAATCTGTGAGATGTACGCAGAGAATAGAAAATAGTTTCACAGAATGCGTCAATGTAGTTTTTATGGGAAGATATTCCGTTTTTCACCGTAAGCCTCAATGTTCTCCCAATATCCACTTGCAGATTCTACAAAAACTGTGTTTCAAAACAGCTCAATCACAATTAAAGTTCACCTCTGTTAGACGAATGCACGGAATAGAGAAAAGTTTCACAGAATTCTTCTGTGTAGTTTTTATGGGAAGATGTTTCCTTTTTCATCGTAAGCGTCAAACTTCTCAAATTGTCCACTTGCAGATGCTACAAAAAGAGTGCTTCCAAACAGCTCAATCAAAAGGAAGTTTCAAGTCTCTTAGAGGAAAGCATAAATCATAAAGTAGTTTCACGGAATGCTTCCATGTAGTTTCTACTTGAAGATATTTCTTTTTTCACAAAAGACCGCAATATTCTCCAAAGGTACACTTGGAGATTCTACAAAAAGTGTGTTTCAAAACTGCTCAATCAAAAGAAATGTTCAACCCTGTGAAATGAATGCACAGAATAGGGAAATGTTTCACAGAATGCTTCTGTGTAGTTTTTATAGGAACATATTTCATTTTTCACCCTAGACCTCATAGCTCTCCAAACGACCCTTGCAGATTCTAGAAAAAGAGTGTTTCAAAACTCCTCAATAAAGGGAAGCTTTCTACTCCGTGAGATGAATATTCGGAATAGAAAGAAGTTACACAGAATTCTTCAGTGTAGTTTTTATAGTAAGATAATTCGTTTTTCAACATAGGCCTCAATGTTCTCCAAAGGTCCACTTACAGATTGTACAAAAGGAGTGTGTCACAGCAGATCAATCAAAATAAATGTTCAACTCCGTAGGATGAATGCACAGACCAGAAAAACGTTTCACAGAATGCTTCTGTGTAGTCGTTATTTGCAGATATTCCTGTTTCCACGATAGGCCTCAATGTGCTGCGAATGTCCACTTGTAGTTTCTACAAAAAGAGTGTTTCAAAACTGCTCAATCAAAAGAAATGTTCAACTCTGTGTGACGAATGCACAGAAGAGAAAGAAGTTTCACAGGATGATTCAGTGTAGTTTTTATGTGAAGATATTTCGTTTTTCACCAAAGGCCTCAATGTTCTACAAATGTCCGCTTGCAGATTCTACAAAAAGAGTGTGTCAAAACAGCTCTATCCAAACAAAGGTTCAACTCCATTCGATGAATGCACAGAACAGAAAAAAGTTCCATAGAAGGTTTCTGTGTGGTTTTTACATGAAGATATTTCGTTTTTCACTGCAGGCCACAATATTCTCCAAGTGTCCAGTTGCAGATTCTACGAAAAGAGTGTTTCAAAAGTGCTCAATCAAAAGAAAGGTTCAACTCTCTGAGATGAAGGCACAGAATAGAAAGCAGTTTCACAGAATCCTTCTCTGTAGTTTTCACAGGAAGATATTTCGTTTTTAGCCATAGGCCTCAACGTTCTCCAAATGTCCACGTGCAGATTCTACAAAAAGTGTGTTTCAAAACAGCTCCATCAAAAGAAAGGTTCAACTCTGTCAGGTGAATGTGCAGAACAGGGTAATGTTTCACAGAATGCTTCTGTGTAGTCTTTAGGGGAAGATATTTCGTTTTTCACTACAGGCCTCAAATTTCTCCAAATATCCAATTGCAGATTCTACAAAAAGTGTTTTTCAAAACAGACCAGTCAAAAGAAAGGTTCAACTCGGTTGGATTAATGCACAGATCAGAAAAAGTTTCACAGAACGCTTCTGTGTAGTTTTCATTTTCCGATATTCCTTTTTCCGCGATAGGCCTCAAGGCGCGGCAAGTGTCCACTTGCAGATTATAAGAAAAAAGAGTGTTTCAAAACTGCTCAATCAAAAGAAAGGTTCTACTCTGTGAGGTGAACGCACAGAATAGAAAGAAGTTTTACAGAATGCTTCTGTGTATTTTTTATGGGAAAACATTTTGTTTTTCACCACAGGCCTCAATGTTCTCCAAATGTCCACTTGCAGATTCTACAAAAAGAGGGTTTAAAAAAACAGCTCAATCAAAAGAAAGGTTAAATTCTGTTAGATGAAAGCACAGATTACAAAGAAGTTTCACAGAATGCGCCTGTGTAGTTTTTACTTGAAGATATTTCGCTTGTCTCTGTAGGCCTCAATGTTCTCCAAATGTCCACTTGCAGATTCTACCTAAAGAGTGTTTGAAAACTGCTCAATCAAAACAAAGTTTCAACTCCGTGAGATGAATGCACAGAATAGAAAGAGGTTTCACAGAATGCTTCAGTGCAGCTTTTTTGGTGAGATATTTCATTTTTCACCATAGGCCACATATTTCTCCAAATGTCCAATTGCATATTCTAGAAAAAGAGTGTTTCAAAACTGCTCAATCAAAAGAAAGTTACTAGTCTGTGAGGTGAATGCACAGAATAGAAAGAAGTTTCACAGAATGCTTCTGTGTAGTTTTTATAGTGAGATAATTCGTTTTTCACCATGAGCCTCAATGTTCTCCAAATGTCCACTTGCGGATTCTACAAACAGTGTGTTTCAAAACAGATCAATCCAAAGAAATGTTCAACTCTGTTGGATGAATGCACAGATCAGAAAGAAGTTGCACAGAATGCTTCTGTGTAGTTTTTATAGTAAGATAATTCGTTTTACACCGTAGGCCTCAATGCTCTCCAAATGTCCACTTACAGATTATACAAAAAGAGTGTTTCAAAACAGCTCAATCAAAAGAAGAGTTCAGCTCTGTTAGATGAATGCACAGAACAGAGAAAAGTTTCTCAGAATGTTTCTGTGTAGTATTTACTGGAAGATATTTCATTTTTCACTATTGGCCTCAATGTTCCCCAAATGTCCACTTGCAGATTCTACAAAAATGAGTGTTGCAAAACTGCTCAATCAAAAGAAAGTTTCTACTCTGTGAGGTGAATGCACAGAATAGAACAAAGTTTCACAGAATTCTTCTGTTAATATTTATGGGGATATATTTCGTTTTTCATTGTAGGCCACAATATTCTCCAACTGTCCACTTGCAGATTCCACAAAAAGAGTTTCAAAACTGCTCAATCAAAAGAAAGGTTGAACTCTGTGAGATGAATGCACAGAATCGAAAGAAGTTTCACAGAAGGCTTCAGTGTAGTTTTTACTTGAAGATATTTCATTTTTCACTGTAGGTCTCAATTTTCTCCAAATGTCCACTTGCAGATTCTACATAAAGTGTATTTCAAAACTGCTCAATAAAAAGAATGGTTCAAATCTGTGAGATGTACGCACAGAATAGAAAATAGTTTCACAGAATGCGTCAATGTAGTTTTTATGGGAAGATATTCCGTTTTTCACCGTAAGCCTCAATGTTCTCCCAATATCCACTTGCAGATTCTACAAAAACTGTGTTTCAAAACAGCTCAATCACAATTAAAGTTCACCTCTGTTAGACGAATGCACGGAATAGAGAAAAGTTTCACAGAATTCTTCTGTGTAGTTTTTATGGGAAGATGTTTCCTTTTTCATCGTAAGCGTCAAACTTCTCAAATTGTCCACTTGCAGATGCTACAAAAAGAGTGCTTCCAAACAGCTCAATCAAAAGGAAGTTTCAAGTCTCTTAGAGGAAAGCATAAATCATAAAGTAGTTTCACGGAATGCTTCCGTGTAGTTTCTACTTGAAGATATTTCTTTTTTCACAAAAGACCGCAATATTCTCCAAAGGTACACTTGGAGATTCTACAAAAAGTGTGTTTCAAAACTGCTCAATCAAAAGAAATGTTCAACCCTGTGAAATGAATGCACAGAATAGGGAAATGTTTCACAGAATGCTTCTGTGTAGTTTTTATAGGAACATATTTCATTTTTCACCCTAGACCTCATAGCTCTCCAAACGACCCTTGCAGATTCTAGAAAAAGAGTGTTTCAAAACTCCTCAATAAAGGGAAGCTTTCTACTCCGTGAGATGAATATTCGGAATAGAAAGAAGTTACACAGAATTCTTCAGTGTAGTTTTTATAGTAAGATAATTCGTTTTTCAACATAGGCCTCAATGTTCTCCAAAGGTCCACTTACAGATTGTACAAAAGGAGTGTGTCACAGCAGATCAATCAAAATAAATGTTCAACTCCGTAGGATGAATGCACAGACCAGAAAAACGTTTCACAGAATGCTTCTGTGTAGTCGTTATTTGCAGATATTCCTGTTTCCACGATAGGCCTCAATGTGCTGCGAATGTCCACTTGTAGTTTCTACAAAAAGAGTGTTTCAAAACTGCTCAATCAAAAGAAATGTTCAACTCTGTGTGACGAATGCACAGAAGAGAAAGAAGTTTCACAGGATGATTCAGTGTAGTTTTTATGTGAAGATATTTCGTTTTTCACCAAAGGCCTCAATGTTCTACAAATGTCCGCTTGCAGATTCTACAAAAAGAGTGTGTCAAAACAGCTCTATCCAAACAAAGGTTCAACTCCATTCGATGAATGCACAGAACAGAAAAAAGTTCCATAGAAGGTTTCTGTGTGGTTTTTACATGAAGATATTTCGTTTTTCACTGCAGGCCACAATATTCTCCAAGTGTCCAGTTGCAGATTCTACGAAAAGAGTGTTTCAAAAGTGCTCAATCAAAAGAAAGGTTCAACTCTCTGAGATGAAGGCACAGAATAGAAAGCAGTTTCACAGAATCCTTCTCTGTAGTTTTCACAGGAAGATATTTCGTTTTTAGCCATAGGCCTCAACGTTCTCCAAATGTCCACGTGCAGATTCTACAAAAAGTGTGTTTCAAAACAGCTCCATCAAAAGAAAGGTTCAACTCTGTCAGGTGAATGTGCAGAACAGGGTAATGTTTCACAGAATGCTTCTGTGTAGTCTTTAGGGGAAGATATTTCGTTTTTCACTACAGGCCTCAAATTTCTCCAAATATCCAATTGCAGATTCTACAAAAAGTGTTTTTCAAAACAGACCAGTCAAAAGAAAGGTTCAACTCGGTTGGATTAATGCACAGATCAGAAAAATTTTCACAGAACGCTTCTGTGTAGTTTTCATTTTCCGATATTCCTTTTTCCGCGATAGGCCTCAAGGCGCGGCAAGTGTCCACTTGCAGATTATAAGAAAAAAGAGTGTTTCAAAACTGCTCAATCAAAAGAAAGGTTCTACTCTGTGAGGTGAACGCACAGAATAGAAAGAAGTTTTACAGAATGCTTCTGTGTATTTTTTATGGGAAAACATTTTGTTTTTCACCACAGGCCTCAATGTTCTCCAAATGTCCACTTGCAGATTCTACAAAAAGAGGGTTTAAAAAAACAGCTCAATCAAAAGAAAGGTTAAATTCTGTTAGATGAAAGCACAGATTACAAAGAAGTTTCACAGAATGCGCCTGTGTAGTTTTTACTTGAAGATATTTCGCTTGTCTCTGTAGGCCTCAATGTTCTCCAAATGTCCACTTGCAGATTCTACCTAAAGAGTGTTTGAAAACTGCTCAATCAAAACAAAGTTTCAACTCCGTGAGATGAATGCACAGAATAGAAAGAGGTTTCACAGAATGCTTCAGTGCAGCTTTTTTGGTGAGATATTTCATTTTTCACCATAGGCCACATATTTCTCCAAATGTCCAATTGCATATTCTAGAAAAAGAGTGTTTCAAAACTGCTCAATCAAAAGAAAGTTACTAGTCTGTGAGGTGAATGCACAGAATAGAAAGAAGTTTCACAGAATGCTTCTGTGTAGTTTTTATAGTGAGATAATTCGTTTTTCACCATGAGCCTCAATGTTCTCCAAATGTCCACTTGCGGATTCTACAAACAGTGTGTTTCAAAACAGATCAATCCAAAGAAATGTTCAACTCTGTTGGATGAATGCACAGATCAGAAAGAAGTTGCACAGAATGCTTCTGTGTAGTTTTTATAGTAAGATAATTCGTTTTACACCGTAGGCCTCAATGCTCTCCAAATGTCCACTTACAGATTATACAAAAAGAGTGTTTCAAAACAGCTCAATCAAAAGAAGAGTTCAGCTCTGTTAGATGAATGCACAGAACAGAGAAAAGTTTCTCAGAATGTTTCTGTGTAGTATTTACTGGAAGATATTTCATTTTTCACTATTGGCCTCAATGTTCCCCAAATGTCCACTTGCAGATTCTACAAAAATGAGTGTTGCAAAACTGCTCAATCAAAAGAAAGTTTCTACTCTGTGAGGTGAATGCACAGAATAGAACAAAGTTTCACAGAATTCTTCTGTTAATATTTATGGGGATATATTTCGTTTTTCATTGTAGGCCACAATATTCTCCAACTGTCCACTTGCAGATTCCACAAAAAGAGTTTCAAAACTGCTCAATCAAAAGAAAGGTTGAACTCTGTGAGATGAATGCACAGAATCGAAAGAAGTTTCACAGAAGGCTTCAGTGTAGTTTTTACTTGAAGATATTTCATTTTTCACTGTAGGTCTCAATTTTCTCCAAATGTCCACTTGCAGATTCTACATAAAGTGTATTTCAAAACTGCTCAATAAAAAGAATGGTTCAAATCTGTGAGATGTACGCACAGAATAGAAAATAGTTTCACAGAATGCGTCAATGTAGTTTTTATGGGAAGATATTCCGTTTTTCACCGTAAGCCTCAATGTTCTCCCAATATCCACTTGCAGATTCTACAAAAACTGTGTTTCAAAACAGCTCAATCACAATTAAAGTTCACCTCTGTTAGACGAATGCACGGAATAGAGAAATGTTTCACAGAATTCTTCTGTGTAGTTTTTATGGGAAGATGTTTCCTTTTTCATCGTAAGCGTCAAACTTCTCAAATTGTCCACTTGCAGATGCTACAAAAAGAGTGCTTCCAAACAGCTCAATCAAAAGGAAGTTTCAAGTCTCTTAGAGGAAAGCATAAATCATAAAGTAGTTTCACGGAATGCTTCCGTGTAGTTTCTACTTGAAGATATTTCTTTTTTCACAAAAGACCGCAATATTCTCCAAAGGTACACTTGGAGATTCTACAAAAAGTGTGTTTCAAAACTGCTCAATCAAAAGAAATGTTCAACCCTGTGAAATGAATGCACAGAATAGGGAAATGTTTCACAGAATGCTTCTGTGTAGTTTTTATAGGAACATATTTCATTTTTCACCCTAGACCTCATAGCTCTCCAAACGACCCTTGCAGATTCTAGAAAAAGAGTGTTTCAAAACTCCTCAATAAAGGGAAGCTTTCTACTCCGTGAGATGAATATTCGGAATAGAAAGAAGTTACACAGAATTCTTCAGTGTAGTTTTTATAGTAAGATAATTCGTTTTTCAACATAGGCCTCAATGTTCTCCAAAGGTCCACTTACAGATTGTACAAAAGGAGTGTGTCACAGCAGATCAATCAAAATAAATGTTCAACTCCGTAGGATGAATGCACAGACCAGAAAAACGTTCCACAGAATGCTTTTGTGTAGTCGTTATTTGCAGATATTCCTGTTTCCACGATAGGCCTCAATGTGCTGCGAATGTCCACTTGTAGTTTCTACAAAAAGAGTGTTTCAAAACTGCTCAATCAAAAGAAATGTTCAACTCCGTGTGACGAATGCACAGAAGAGAAAGAAGTTTCACAGGATGATTCAGTGTAGTTTTTATGTGAAGATATTTCGTTTTTCACCAAAGGCCTCAATGTTCTACAAATGTCCGCTTGCAGATTCTACAAAAAGAGTGTGTCAAAACAGCTCTATCCAAAGAAAGGTTCAACTCCATTCGATGAATGCACAGAACAGAAAAAAGTTCCATAGAAGGATTCTGTGTGGTTTTTACATGAAGATATTTCGTTTTTCAATGCAGGCCACAATATTCTCCAAGTGTCCAGTTGCAGATTCTACGAAAAGAGTGTTTCAAAAGTGCTCAATCAAAAGAAAGGTTCAACTCTCTGAGATGAAGGCACAGAATATAAAGCAGTTTCACAGAATCCTTCTCTGTAGTTTTCACAGGAAGATATTTCGTTTTTAGCCATAGGCCTCAACGTTCTCCAAATGTCCACGTGCAGATTCTACAAAAAGTGTGTTTCAAAACAGCTCCATCAAAAGAAAGGTTCAACTCTGTCAGGTGAATGTGCAGAACAGGGTAATGTTTCACAGAATGCTTCTGTGTAGTCTTTAGGGGAAGATATTTCGTTTTTCACTACAGGCCTCAAATTTCTCCAAATATCCAATTGCAGATTCTACAAAAAGTGTTTTTCAAAACAGACCAGTCAAAAGAAAGGTTCAACTCGGTTGGATTAATGCACAGATCAGAAAAATTTTCACAGAACGCTTCTGTGTAGTTTTCATTTTCCGATATTCCTTTTTCCGCGATAGGCCTCAAGGCGCGGCAAGTGTCCACTTGCAGATTATAAGAAAAAAGAGTGTTTCAAAACTGCTCAATCAAAAGAAAGGTTCTACTCTGTGAGGTGAACGCACAGAATAGAAAGAAGTTTTACAGAATGCTTCTGTGTATTTTTTATGGGAAAACATTTTGTTTTTCACCACAGGCCTCAATGTTCTCCAAATGTCCACTTGCAGATTCTACAAAAAGAGGGTTTAAAAAAACAGCTCAATCAAAAGAAAGGTTAAATTCTGTTAGATGAAAGCACAGATTACAAAGAAGTTTCACAGAATGCGCCTGTGTAGTTTTTACTTGAAGATATTTCGCTTGTCTCTGTAGGCCTCAATGTTCTCCAAATGTCCACTTGCAGATTCTACCTAAAGTGTGTTTGAAAACTGCTCAATCAAAACAAAGTTTCAACTCCGTGAGATGAATGCACAGAATAGAAAGAGGTTTCACAGAATGCTTCAGTGCAGCTTTTTTGGTGAGATATTTCATTTTTCACCATAGGCCACATATTTCTCCAAATGTCCAATTGCATATTCTAGAAAAAGAGTGTTTCAAAACTGCTCAATCAAAAGAAAGTTACTAGTCTGTGAGGTGAATGCACAGAATAGAAAGAAGTTTCACAGAATGCTTCTGTGTAGTTTTTATAGTGAGATAATTCGTTTTTCACCATGAGCCTCAATGTTCTCCAAATGTCCACTTGCGGATTCTACAAACAGTGTGTTTCAAAACAGATCAATCCAAAGAAATGTTCAACTCTGTTGGATGAATGCACAGATCAGAAAGAAGTTGCACAGAATGCTTCTGTGTAGTTTTTATAGTAAGATAATTCGTTTTACACCGTAGGCCTCAATGCTCTCCAAATGTCCACTTACAGATTATACAAAAAGAGTGTTTCAAAACAGCTCAATCAAAAGAAGAGTTCAGCTCTGTTAGATGAATGCACAGAACAGAGAAAAGTTTCTCAGAATGTTTCTGTGTAGTATTTACTGGAAGATATTTCATTTTTCACTATTGGCCTCAACGTTCCCCAAATGTCCACTTGCAGATTCTACAAAAATGAGTGTTGCAAAACTGCTCAATCAAAAGAAAGTTTCTACTCTGTGAGGTGAATGCACAGAATAGAACAAAGTTTCACAGAATTCTTCTGTTAATATTTATGGGGATATATTTCGTTTTTCATTGTAGGCCACAATATTCTCCAACTGTCCACTTGCAGATTCCACAAAAAGAGTTTCAAAACTGCTCAATCAAAAGAAAGGTTGAACTCTGTGAGATGAATGCACAGAATCGAAAGAAGTTTCACAGAAGGCTTCAGTGTAGTTTTTACTTGAAGATATTTCATTTTTCACTGTAGGTCTCAATTTTCTCCAAATGTCCACTTGCAGATTCTACATAAAGTGTATTTCAAAACTGCTCAATAAAAAGAATGGTTCAAATCTGTGAGATGTACGCACAGAATAGAAAATAGTTTCACAGAATGCGTCAATGTAGTTTTTATGGGAAGATATTCCGTTTTTCACCGTAAGCCTCAATGTTCTCCCAATATCCACTTGCAGATTCTACAAAAACTGTGTTTCAAAACAGCTCAATCACAATTAAAGTTCACCTCTGTTAGACGAATGCACGGAATAGAGAAATGTTTCACAGAATTCTTCTGTGTAGTTTTTATGGGAAGATGTTTCCTTTTTCATCGTAAGCGTCAAACTTCTCAAATTGTCCACTTGCAGATGCTACAAAAAGAGTGCTTCCAAACAGCTCAATCAAAAGGAAGTTTCAAGTCTCTTAGAGGAAAGCATAAATCATAAAGTAGTTTCACGGAATGCTTCCGTGTAGTTTCTACTTGAAGATATTTCTTTTTTCACAAAAGACCGCAATATTCTCCAAAGGTACACTTGGAGATTCTACAAAAAGTGTGTTTCAAAACTGCTCAATCAAAAGAAATGTTCAACCCTGTGAAATGAATGCACAGAATAGGGAAATGTTTCACAGAATGCTTCTGTGTAGTTTTTATAGGAACATATTTCATTTTTCACCCTAGACCTCATAGCTCTCCAAACGACCCTTGCAGATTCTAGAAAAAGAGTGTTTCAAAACTCCTCAATAAAGGGAAGCTTTCTACTCCGTGAGATGAATATTCGGAATAGAAAGAAGTTACACAGAATTCTTCAGTGTAGTTTTTATAGTAAGATAATTCGTTTTTCAACATAGGCCTCAATGTTCTCCAAAGGTCCACTTACAGATTGTACAAAAGGAGTGTGTCACAGCAGATCAATCAAAATAAATGTTCAACTCCGTAGGATGAATGCACAGACCAGAAAAACGTTCCACAGAATGCTTCTGTGTAGTCGTTATTTGCAGATATTCCTGTTTCCACGATAGGCCTCAATGTGCTGCGAATGTCCACTTGTAGTTTCTACAAAAAGAGTGTTTCAAAACTGCTCAATCAAAAGAAATGTTCAACTCCGTGTGACGAATGCACAGAAGAGAAAGAAGTTTCACAGGATGATTCAGTGTAGTTTTTATGTGAAGATATTTCGTTTTTCACCAAAGGCCTCAATGTTCTACAAATGTCCGCTTGCAGATTCTACAAAAAGAGTGTGTCAAAACAGCTCTATCCAAAGAAAGGTTCAACTCCATTCGATGAATGCACAGAACAGAAAAAAGTTCCACAGAAGGATTCTGTGTGGTTTTTACATGAAGATATTTCGTTTTTCAATGCAGGCCACAATATTCTCCAAGTGTCCAGTTGCAGATTCTACGAAAAGAGTGTTTCAAAAGTGCTCAATCAAAAGAAAGGTTCAACTCTGTGAGATGAAGGCACAGAATAGAAAGCAGTTTCACAGAATCCTTCTCTGTAGTTTTCACGGGAAGATATTTCGTTTTTAGCCATAGGCCTCAACGTTCTCCAAATGTCCACTTGCAGATTCTACAAAAAGTGTGTTTCAAAACAGCTCCATCAAAAGAAAGGTTCAACTCTGTCAGGTGAATGTGCAGAACAGGGTAATGTTTCACAGAATGCTTCTGTGTAGTCTTTAGGGGAAGATATTTCGTTTTTCACTACAGGCCTCAAATTTCTCCAAATATCCAATTGCAGATTCTACAAAAAGTGTTTTTCAAAACAGACCAGTCAAAAGAAAGGTTCAACTCGGTTGGATTAATGCACAGATCAGAAAAAGTTTCACAGAACGCTTCTGTGTAGTTTTTATTTTCCGATATTCCTTTTTCCGCGATAGGCCTCAAGGCGCGGCAAGTGTCCACTTGCAGATTATAAGAAAAAAGAGTGTTTCAAAACTGCTCAATCAAAAGAAAGGTTCTACTCTGTGAGGTGAACGCACAGAATAGAAAGAAGTTTTACAGAATGCTTCTGTGTATTTTTTATGGGAAAACATTTTGTTTTTCACCACAGGCCTCAATGTTCTCCAAATGTCCACTTGCAGATTCTACAAAAAGAGGGTTTAAAAAAACAGCTCAATCAAAAGAAAGGTTAAATTCTGTTAGATGAAAGCACAGATTACAAAGAAGTTTCACAGAATGCGCCTGTGTAGTTTTTACTTGAAGATATTTCGCTTGTCTCTGTAGGCCTCAATGTTCTCCAAATGTCCACTTGCAGATTCTACCTAAAGTGTGTTTGAAAACTGCTCAATCAAAACAAAGTTTCAACTCCGTGAGATGAATGCACAGAATAGAAAGAGGTTTCACAGAATGCTTCAGTGCAGCTTTTTTGGTGAGATATTTCATTTTTCACCATAGGCCACATATTTCTCCAAATGTCCAATTGCATATTCTAGAAAAAGAGTGTTTCAAAACTGCTCAATCAAAAGAAAGTTACTAGTCTGTGAGGTGAATGCACAGAATAGAAAGAAGTTTCACAGAATGCTTCTGTGTAGTTTTTATAGTGAGATAATTCGTTTTTCACCATGAGCCTCAATGTTCTCCAAATGTCCACTTGCGGATTCTACAAACAGTGTGTTTCAAAACAGATCAATCCAAAGAAATGTTCAACTCTGTTGGATGAATGCACAGATCAGAAAGAAGTTGCACAGAATGCTTCTGTGTAGTTTTTATAGTAAGATAATTCGTTTTACACCGTAGGCCTCAATGCTCTCCAAATGTCCACTTACAGATTATACAAAAAGAGTGTTTCAAAACAGCTCAATCAAAAGAAGAGTTCAGCTCTGTTAGATGAATGCACAGAACAGAGAAAAGTTTCTCAGAATGTTTCTGTGTAGTATTTACTGGAAGATATTTCATTTTTCACTATTGGCCTCAACGTTCCCCAAATGTCCACTTGCAGATTCTACAAAAATGAGTGTTGCAAAACTGCTCAATCAAAAGAAAGTTTCTACTCTGTGAGGTGAATGCACAGAATAGAACAAAGTTTCACAGAATTCTTCTGTTAATATTTATGGGGATATATTTCGTTTTTCATTGTAGGCCACAATATTCTCCAACTGTCCACTTGCAGATTCCACAAAAAGAGTTTCAAAACTGCTCAATCAAAAGAAAGGTTGAACTCTGTGAGATGAATGCACAGAATCGAAAGAAGTTTCACAGAAGGCTTCAGTGTAGTTTTTACTTGAAGATATTTCATTTTTCACTGTAGGTCTCAATTTTCTCCAAATGTCCACTTGCAGATTCTACATAAAGTGTATTTCAAAACTGCTCAATAAAAAGAATGGTTCAAATCTGTGAGATGTACGCACAGAATAGAAAATAGTTTCACAGAATGCGTCAATGTAGTTTTTATGGGAAGATATTCCGTTTTTCACCGTAAGCCTCAATGTTCTCCCAATATCCACTTGCAGATTCTACAAAAACTGTGTTTCAAAACAGCTCAATCACAATTAAAGTTCACCTCTGTTAGACGAATGCACGGAATAGAGAAATGTTTCACAGAATTCTTCTGTGTAGTTTTTATGGGAAGATGTTTCCTTTTTCATCGTAAGCGTCAAACTTCTCAAATTGTCCACTTGCAGATGCTACAAAAAGAGTGCTTCCAAACAGCTCAATCAAAAGGAAGTTTCAAGTCTCTTAGAGGAAAGCATAAATCATAAAGTAGTTTCACGGAATGCTTCCGTGTAGTTTCTACTTGAAGATATTTCTTTTTTCACAAAAGACCGCAATATTCTCCAAAGGTACACTTGGAGATTCTACAAAAAGTGTGTTTCAAAACTGCTCAATCAAAAGAAATGTTCAACCCTGTGAAATGAATGCACAGAATAGGGAAATGTTTCACAGAATGCTTCTGTGTAGTTTTTATAGGAACATATTTCATTTTTCACCCTAGACCTCATAGCTCTCCAAACGACCCTTGCAGATTCTAGAAAAAGAGTGTTTCAAAACTCCTCAATAAAGGGAAGCTTTCTACTCCGTGAGATGAATATTCGGAATAGAAAGAAGTTACACAGAATTCTTCAGTGTAGTTTTTATAGTAAGATAATTCGTTTTTCAACATAGGCCTCAATGTTCTCCAAAGGTCCACTTACAGATTGTACAAAAGGAGTGTGTCACAGCAGATCAATCAAAATAAATGTTCAACTCCGTAGGATGAATGCACAGACCAGAAAAACGTTCCACAGAATGCTTCTGTGTAGTCGTTATTTGCAGATATTCCTGTTTCCACGATAGGCCTCAATGTGCTGCGAATGTCCACTTGTAGTTTCTACAAAAAGAGTGTTTCAAAACTGCTCAATCAAAAGAAATGTTCAACTCCGTGTGACGAATGCACAGAAGAGAAAGAAGTTTCACAGGATGATTCAGTGTAGTTTTTATGTGAAGATATTTCGTTTTTCACCAAAGGCCTCAATGTTCTACAAATGTCCGCTTGCAGATTCTACAAAAAGAGTGTGTCAAAACAGCTCTATCCAAAGAAAGGTTCAACTCCATTCGATGAATGCACAGAACAGAAAAAAGTTCCACAGAAGGATTCTGTGTGGTTTTTACATGAAGATATTTCGTTTTTCAATGCAGGCCACAATATTCTCCAAGTGTCCAGTTGCAGATTCTACGAAAAGAGTGTTTCAAAAGTGCTCAATCAAAAGAAAGGTTCAACTCTGTGAGATGAAGGCACAGAATAGAAAGCAGTTTCACAGAATCCTTCTCTGTAGTTTTCACGGGAAGATATTTCGTTTTTAGCCATAGGCCTCAACGTTCTCCAAATGTCCACTTGCAGATTCTACAAAAAGTGTGTTTCAAAACAGCTCCATCAAAAGAAAGGTTCAACTCTGTCAGGTGAATGTGCAGAACAGGGTAATGTTTCACAGAATGCTTCTGTGTAGTCTTTAGGGGAAGATATTTCGTTTTTCACTACAGGCCTCAAATTTCTCCAAATATCCAATTGCAGATTCTACAAAAAGTGTTTTTCAAAACAGACCAGTCAAAAGAAAGGTTCAACTCGGTTGGATTAATGCACAGATCAGAAAAAGTTTCACAGAACGCTTCTGTGTAGTTTTTATTTTCCGATATTCCTTTTTCCGCGATAGGCCTCAAGGCGCGGCAAGTGTCCACTTGCAGATTATAAGAAAAAAGAGTGTTTCAAAACTGCTCAATCAAAAGAAAGGTTCTACTCTGTGAGGTGAACGCACAGAATAGAAAGAAGTTTTACAGAATGCTTCTGTGTATTTTTTATGGGAAAACATTTTGTTTTTCACCACAGGCCTCAATGTTCTCCAAATGTCCACTTGCAGATTCTACAAAAAGAGGGTTTAAAAAAACAGCTCAATCAAAAGAAAGGTTAAATTCTGTTAGATGAAAGCACAGATTACAAAGAAGTTTCACAGAATGCGCCTGTGTAGTTTTTACTTGAAGATATTTCGCTTGTCTCTGTAGGCCTCAATGTTCTCCAAATGTCCACTTGCAGATTCTACCTAAAGAGTGTTTGAAAACTGCTCAATCAAAACAAAGTTTCAACTCCGTGAGATGAATGCACAGAATAGAAAGAGGTTTCACAGAATGCTTCAGTGCAGCTTTTTTGGTGAGATATTTCATTTTTCACCATAGGCCACATATTTCTCCAAATGTCCAATTGCATATTCTAGAAAAAGAGTGTTTCAAAACTGCTCAATCAAAAGAAAGTTACTAGTCTGTGAGGTGAATGCACAGAATAGAAAGAAGTTTCACAGAATGCTTCTGTGTAGTTTTTATAGTGAGATAATTCGTTTTTCACCATGAGCCTCAATGTTCTCCAAATGTCCACTTGCGGATTCTACAAACAGTGTGTTTCAAAACAGATCAATCCAAAGAAATGTTCAACTCTGTTGGATGAATGCACAGATCAGAAAGAAGTTGCACAGAATGCTTCTGTGTAGTTTTTATAGTAAGATAATTCGTTTTACACCGTAGGCCTCAATGCTCTCCAAATGTCCACTTACAGATTATACAAAAAGAGTGTTTCAAAACAGCTCAATCAAAAGAAGAGTTCAGCTCTGTTAGATGAATGCACAGAACAGAGAAAAGTTTCTCAGAATGTTTCTGTGTAGTATTTACTGGAAGATATTTCATTTTTCACTATTGGCCTCAATGTTCCCCAAATGTCCACTTGCAGATTCTACAAAAATGAGTGTTGCAAAACTGCTCAATCAAAAGAAAGTTTCTACTCTGTGAGGTGAATGCACAGAATAGAACAAAGTTTCACAGAATTCTTCTGTTAATATTTATGGGGATATATTTCGTTTTTCATTGTAGGCCACAATATTCTCCAACTGTCCACTTGCAGATTCCACAAAAAGAGTTTCAAAACTGCTCAATCAAAAGAAAGGTTGAACTCTGTGAGATGAATGCACAGAATCGAAAGAAGTTTCACAGAAGGCTTCAGTGTAGTTTTTACTTGAAGATATTTCATTTTTCACTGTAGGTCTCAATTTTCTCCAAATGTCCACTTGCAGATTCTACATAAAGTGTATTTCAAAACTGCTCAATAAAAAGAATGGTTCAAATCTGTGAGATGTACGCACAGAATAGAAAATAGTTTCACAGAATGCGTCAATGTAGTTTTTATGGGAAGATATTCCGTTTTTCACCGTAAGCCTCAATGTTCTCCCAATATCCACTTGCAGATTCTACAAAAACTGTGTTTCAAAACAGCTCAATCACAATTAAAGTTCACCTCTGTTAGACGAATGCACGGAATAGAGAAATGTTTCACAGAATTCTTCTGTGTAGTTTTTATGGGAAGATGTTTCCTTTTTCATCGTAAGCGTCAAACTTCTCAAATTGTCCACTTGCAGATGCTACAAAAAGAGTGCTTCCAAACAGCTCAATCAAAAGGAAGTTTCAAGTCTCTTAGAGGAAAGCATAAATCATAAAGTAGTTTCACGGAATGCTTCCGTGTAGTTTCTACTTGAAGATATTTCTTTTTTCACAAAAGACCGCAATATTCTCCAAAGGTACACTTGGAGATTCTACAAAAAGTGTGTTTCAAAACTGCTCAATCAAAAGAAATGTTCAACCCTGTGAAATGAATGCACAGAATAGGGAAATGTTTCACAGAATGCTTCTGTGTAGTTTTTATAGGAACATATTTCATTTTTCACCCTAGACCTCATAGCTCTCCAAACGACCCTTGCAGATTCTAGAAAAAGAGTGTTTCAAAACTCCTCAATAAAGGGAAGCTTTCTACTCCGTGAGATGAATATTCGGAATAGAAAGAAGTTACACAGAATTCTTCAGTGTAGTTTTTATAGTAAGATAATTCGTTTTTCAACATAGGCCTCAATGTTCTCCAAAGGTCCACTTACAGATTGTACAAAAGGAGTGTGTCACAGCAGATCAATCAAAATAAATGTTCAACTCCGTAGGATGAATGCACAGACCAGAAAAACGTTCCACAGAATGCTTCTGTGTAGTCGTTATTTGCAGATATTCCTGTTTCCACGATAGGCCTCAATGTGCTGCGAATGTCCACTTGTAGTTTCTACAAAAAGAGTGTTTCAAAACTGCTCAATCAAAAGAAATGTTCAACTCCGTGTGACGAATGCACAGAAGAGAAAGAAGTTTCACAGGATGATTCAGTGTAGTTTTTATGTGAAGATATTTCGTTTTTCACCAAAGGCCTCAATGTTCTACAAATGTCCGCTTGCAGATTCTACAAAAAGAGTGTGTCAAAACAGCTCTATCCAAAGAAAGGTTCAACTCCATTCGATGAATGCACAGAACAGAAAAAAGTTCCATAGAAGGATTCTGTGTGGTTTTTACATGAAGATATTTCGTTTTTCAATGCAGGCCACAATATTCTCCAAGTGTCCAGTTGCAGATTCTACGAAAAGAGTGTTTCAAAAGTGCTCAATCAAAAGAAAGGTTCAACTCTGTGAGATGAAGGCACAGAATAGAAAGCAGTTTCACAGAATCCTTCTCTGTAGTTTTCACGGGAAGATATTTCGTTTTTAGCCATAGGCCTCAACGTTCTCCAAATGTCCACTTGCAGATTCTACAAAAAGTGTGTTTCAAAACAGCTCCATCAAAAGAAAGGTTCAACTCTGTCAGGTGAATGTGCAGAACAGGGTAATGTTTCACAGAATGCTTCTGTGTAGTCTTTAGGGGAAGATATTTCGTTTTTCACTACAGGCCTCAAATTTCTCCAAATATCCAATTGCAGATTCTACAAAAAGTGTTTTTCAAAACAGACCAGTCAAAAGAAAGGTTCAACTCGGTTGGATTAATGCACAGATCAGAAAAAGTTTCACAGAACGCTTCTGTGTAGTTTTTATTTTCCGATATTCCTTTTTCCGCGATAGGCCTCAAGGCGCGGCAAGTGTCCACTTGCAGATTATAAGAAAAAAGAGTGTTTCAAAACTGCTCAATCAAAAGAAAGGTTCTACTCTGTGAGGTGAACGCACAGAATAGAAAGAAGTTTTACAGAATGCTTCTGTGTATTTTTTATGGGAAAACATTTTGTTTTTCACCACAGGCCTCAATGTTCTCCAAATGTCCACTTGCAGATTCTACAAAAAGAGGGTTTAAAAAAACAGCTCAATCAAAAGAAAGGTTAAATTCTGTTAGATGAAAGCACAGATTACAAAGAAGTTTCACAGAATGCGCCTGTGTAGTTTTTACTTGAAGATATTTCGCTTGTCTCTGTAGGCCTCAATGTTCTCCAAATGTCCACTTGCAGATTCTACCTAAAGAGTGTTTGAAAACTGCTCAATCAAAACAAAGTTTCAACTCCGTGAGATGAATGCACAGAATAGAAAGAGGTTTCACAGAATGCTTCAGTGCAGCTTTTTTGGTGAGATATTTCATTTTTCACCATAGGCCACATATTTCTCCAAATGTCCAATTGCATATTCTAGAAAAAGAGTGTTTCAAAACTGCTCAATCAAAAGAAAGTTACTAGTCTGTGAGGTGAATGCACAGAATAGAAAGAAGTTTCACAGAATGCTTCTGTGTAGTTTTTATAGTGAGATAATTCGTTTTTCACCATGAGCCTCAATGTTCTCCAAATGTCCACTTGCGGATTCTACAAACAGTGTGTTTCAAAACAGATCAATCCAAAGAAATGTTCAACTCTGTTGGATGAATGCACAGATCAGAAAGAAGTTGCACAGAATGCTTCTGTGTAGTTTTTATAGTAAGATAATTCGTTTTACACCGTAGGCCTCAATGCTCTCCAAATGTCCACTTACAGATTATACAAAAAGAGTGTTTCAAAACAGCTCAATCAAAAGAAGAGTTCAGCTCTGTTAGATGAATGCACAGAACAGAGAAAAGTTTCTCAGAATGTTTCTGTGTAGTATTTACTGGAAGATATTTCATTTTTCACTATTGGCCTCAACGTTCCCCAAATGTCCACTTGCAGATTCTACAAAAATGAGTGTTGCAAAACTGCTCAATCAAAAGAAAGTTTCTACTCTGTGAGGTGAATGCACAGAATAGAACAAAGTTTCACAGAATTCTTCTGTTAATATTTATGGGGATATATTTCGTTTTTCATTGTAGGCCACAATATTCTCCAACTGTCCACTTGCAGATTCCACAAAAAGAGTTTCAAAACTGCTCAATCAAAA
Organism: Symphalangus syndactylus; assembly: GCF_028878055.3. Taxonomy (NCBI): domain Eukaryota; kingdom Metazoa; phylum Chordata; class Mammalia; order Primates; family Hylobatidae; genus Symphalangus; species Symphalangus syndactylus. Next base: position 52,740,080 of record NC_072440.2, read on the forward strand.
GAAAGGTTGAACTCTGTGAGATGAATGCACAGAATCGAAAGAAGTTTCACAGAAGGCTTCAGTGTAGTTTTTACTTGAAGATATTTCATTTTTCACTGTAGGTCTCAATTTTCTCCAAATGTCCACTTGCAGATTCTACATAAAGTGTATTTCAAAACTGCTCAATAAAAAGAATGGTTCAAATCTGTGAGATGTACGCACAGAATAGAAAATAGTTTCACAGAATGCGTCAATGTAGTTTTTATGGGAAGATATTCCGTTTTTCACCGTAAGCCTCAATGTTCTCCCAATATCCACTTGCAGATTCTACAAAAACTGTGTTTCAAAACAGCTCAATCACAATTAAAGTTCACCTCTGTTAGACGAATGCACGGAATAGAGAAATGTTTCACAGAATTCTTCTGTGTAGTTTTTATGGGAAGATGTTTCCTTTTTCATCGTAAGCGTCAAACTTCTCAAATTGTCCACTTGCAGATGCTACAAAAAGAGTGCTTCCAAACAGCTCAATCAAAAGGAAGTTTCAAGTCTCTTAGAGGAAAGCATAAATCATAAAGTAGTTTCACGGAATGCTTCCGTGTAGTTTCTACTTGAAGATATTTCTTTTTTCACAAAAGACCGCAATATTCTCCAAAGGTACACTTGGAGATTCTACAAAAAGTGTGTTTCAAAACTGCTCAATCAAAAGAAATGTTCAACCCTGTGAAATGAATGCACAGAATAGGGAAATGTTTCACAGAATGCTTCTGTGTAGTTTTTATAGGAACATATTTCATTTTTCACCCTAGACCTCATAGCTCTCCAAACGACCCTTGCAGATTCTAGAAAAAGAGTGTTTCAAAACTCCTCAATAAAGGGAAGCTTTCTACTCCGTGAGATGAATATTCGGAATAGAAAGAAGTTACACAGAATTCTTCAGTGTAGTTTTTATAGTAAGATAATTCGTTTTTCAACATAGGCCTCAATGTTCTCCAAAGGTCCACTTACAGATTGTACAAAAGGAGTGTGTCACAGCAGATCAATCAAAATAAATGTTCAACTCCGTAGGATGAATGCACAGACCAGAAAAACGTTCCACAGAATGCTTCTGTGTAGTCGTTATTTGCAGATATTCCTGTTTCCACGATAGGCCTCAATGTGCTGCGAATGTCCACTTGTAGTTTCTACAAAAAGAGTGTTTCAAAACTGCTCAATCAAAAGAAATGTTCAACTCCGTGTGACGAATGCACAGAAGAGAAAGAAGTTTCACAGGATGATTCAGTGTAGTTTTTATGTGAAGATATTTCGTTTTTCACCAAAGGCCTCAATGTTCTACAAATGTCCGCTTGCAGATTCTACAAAAAGAGTGTGTCAAAACAGCTCTATCCAAAGAAAGGTTCAACTCCATTCGATGAATGCACAGAACAGAAAAAAGTTCCACAGAAGGATTCTGTGTGGTTTTTACATGAAGATATTTCGTTTTTCAATGCAGGCCACAATATTCTCCAAGTGTCCAGTTGCAGATTCTACGAAAAGAGTGTTTCAAAAGTGCTCAATCAAAAGAAAGGTTCAACTCTGTGAGATGAAGGCACAGAATAGAAAGCAGTTTCACAGAATCCTTCTCTGTAGTTTTCACGGGAAGATATTTCGTTTTTAGCCATAGGCCTCAACGTTCTCCAAATGTCCACTTGCAGATTCTACAAAAAGTGTGTTTCAAAACAGCTCCATCAAAAGAAAGGTTCAACTCTGTCAGGTGAATGTGCAGAACAGGGTAATGTTTCACAGAATGCTTCTGTGTAGTCTTTAGGGGAAGATATTTCGTTTTTCACTACAGGCCTCAAATTTCTCCAAATATCCAATTGCAGATTCTACAAAAAGTGTTTTTCAAAACAGACCAGTCAAAAGAAAGGTTCAACTCGGTTGGATTAATGCACAGATCAGAAAAAGTTTCACAGAACGCTTCTGTGTAGTTTTTATTTTCCGATATTCCTTTTTCCGCGATAGGCCTCAAGGCGCGGCAAGTGTCCACTTGCAGATTATAAGAAAAAAGAGTGTTTCAAAACTGCTCAATCAAAAGAAAGGTTCTACTCTGTGAGGTGAACGCACAGAATAGAAAGAAGTTTTACAGAATGCTTCTGTGTATTTTTTATGGGAAAACATTTTGTTTTTCACCACAGGCCTCAATGTTCTCCAAATGTCCACTTGCAGATTCTACAAAAAGAGGGTTTAAAAAAACAGCTCAATCAAAAGAAAGGTTAAATTCTGTTAGATGAAAGCACAGATTACAAAGAAGTTTCACAGAATGCGCCTGTGTAGTTTTTACTTGAAGATATTTCGCTTGTCTCTGTAGGCCTCAATGTTCTCCAAATGTCCACTTGCAGATTCTACCTAAAGAGTGTTTGAAAACTGCTCAATCAAAACAAAGTTTCAACTCCGTGAGATGAATGCACAGAATAGAAAGAGGTTTCACAGAATGCTTCAGTGCAGCTTTTTTGGTGAGATATTTCATTTTTCACCATAGGCCACATATTTCTCCAAATGTCCAATTGCATATTCTAGAAAAAGAGTGTTTCAAAACTGCTCAATCAAAAGAAAGTTACTAGTCTGTGAGGTGAATGCACAGAATAGAAAGAAGTTTCACAGAATGCTTCTGTGTAGTTTTTATAGTGAGATAATTCGTTTTTCACCATGAGCCTCAATGTTCTCCAAATGTCCACTTGCGGATTCTACAAACAGTGTGTTTCAAAACAGATCAATCCAAAGAAATGTTCAACTCTGTTGGATGAATGCACAGATCAGAAAGAAGTTGCACAGAATGCTTCTGTGTAGTTTTTATAGTAAGATAATTCGTTTTACACCGTAGGCCTCAATGCTCTCCAAATGTCCACTTACAGATTATACAAAAAGAGTGTTTCAAAACAGCTCAATCAAAAGAAGAGTTCAGCTCTGTTAGATGAATGCACAGAACAGAGAAAAGTTTCTCAGAATGTTTCTGTGTAGTATTTACTGGAAGATATTTCATTTTTCACTATTGGCCTCAATGTTCCCCAAATGTCCACTTGCAGATTCTACAAAAATGAGTGTTGCAAAACTGCTCAATCAAAAGAAAGTTTCTACTCTGTGAGGTGAATGCACAGAATAGAACAAAGTTTCACAGAATTCTTCTGTTAATATTTATGGGGATATATTTCGTTTTTCATTGTAGGCCACAATATTCTCCAACTGTCCACTTGCAGATTCCACAAAAAGAGTTTCAAAACTGCTCAATCAAAAGAAAGGTTGAACTCTGTGAGATGAATGCACAGAATCGAAAGAAGTTTCACAGAAGGCTTCAGTGTAGTTTTTACTTGAAGATATTTCATTTTTCACTGTAGGTCTCAATTTTCTCCAAATGTCCACTTGCAGATTCTACATAAAGTGTATTTCAAAACTGCTCAATAAAAAGAATGGTTCAAATCTGTGAGATGTACGCACAGAATAGAAAATAGTTTCACAGAATGCGTCAATGTAGTTTTTATGGGAAGATATTCCGTTTTTCACCGTAAGCCTCAATGTTCTCCCAATATCCACTTGCAGATTCTACAAAAACTGTGTTTCAAAACAGCTCAATCACAATTAAAGTTCACCTCTGTTAGACGAATGCACGGAATAGAGAAATGTTTCACAGAATTCTTCTGTGTAGTTTTTATGGGAAGATGTTTCCTTTTTCATCGTAAGCGTCAAACTTCTCAAATTGTCCACTTGCAGATGCTACAAAAAGAGTGCTTCCAAACAGCTCAATCAAAAGGAAGTTTCAAGTCTCTTAGAGGAAAGCATAAATCATAAAGTAGTTTCACGGAATGCTTCCGTGTAGTTTCTACTTGAAGATATTTCTTTTTTCACAAAAGACCGCAATATTCTCCAAAGGTACACTTGGAGATTCTACAAAAAGTGTGTTTCAAAACTGCTCAATCAAAAGAAATGTTCAACCCTGTGAAATGAATGCACAGAATAGGGAAATGTTTCACAGAATGCTTCTGTGTAGTTTTTATAGGAACATATTTCATTTTTCACCCTAGACCTCATAGCTCTCCAAACGACCCTTGCAGATTCTAGAAAAAGAGTGTTTCAAAACTCCTCAATAAAGGGAAGCTTTCTACTCCGTGAGATGAATATTCGGAATAGAAAGAAGTTACACAGAATTCTTCAGTGTAGTTTTTATAGTAAGATAATTCGTTTTTCAACATAGGCCTCAATGTTCTCCAAAGGTCCACTTACAGATTGTACAAAAGGAGTGTGTCACAGCAGATCAATCAAAATAAATGTTCAACTCCGTAGGATGAATGCACAGACCAGAAAAACGTTCCACAGAATGCTTCTGTGTAGTCGTTATTTGCAGATATTCCTGTTTCCACGATAGGCCTCAATGTGCTGCGAATGTCCACTTGTAGTTTCTACAAAAAGAGTGTTTCAAAACTGCTCAATCAAAAGAAATGTTCAACTCCGTGTGACGAATGCACAGAAGAGAAAGAAGTTTCACAGGATGATTCAGTGTAGTTTTTATGTGAAGATATTTCGTTTTTCACCAAAGGCCTCAATGTTCTACAAATGTCCGCTTGCAGATTCTACAAAAAGAGTGTGTCAAAACAGCTCTATCCAAAGAAAGGTTCAACTCCATTCGATGAATGCACAGAACAGAAAAAAGTTCCATAGAAGGATTCTGTGTGGTTTTTACATGAAGATATTTCGTTTTTCAATGCAGGCCACAATATTCTCCAAGTGTCCAGTTGCAGATTCTACGAAAAGAGTGTTTCAAAAGTGCTCAATCAAAAGAAAGGTTCAACTCTGTGAGATGAAGGCACAGAATAGAAAGCAGTTTCACAGAATCCTTCTCTGTAGTTTTCACGGGAAGATATTTCGTTTTTAGCCATAGGCCTCAACGTTCTCCAAATGTCCACTTGCAGATTCTACAAAAAGTGTGTTTCAAAACAGCTCCATCAAAAGAAAGGTTCAACTCTGTCAGGTGAATGTGCAGAACAGGGTAATGTTTCACAGAATGCTTCTGTGTAGTCTTTAGGGGAAGATATTTCGTTTTTCACTACAGGCCTCAAATTTCTCCAAATATCCAATTGCAGATTCTACAAAAAGTGTTTTTCAAAACAGACCAGTCAAAAGAAAGGTTCAACTCGGTTGGATTAATGCACAGATCAGAAAAAGTTTCACAGAACGCTTCTGTGTAGTTTTTATTTTCCGATATTCCTTTTTCCGCGATAGGCCTCAAGGCGCGGCAAGTGTCCACTTGCAGATTATAAGAAAAAAGAGTGTTTCAAAACTGCTCAATCAAAAGAAAGGTTCTACTCTGTGAGGTGAACGCACAGAATAGAAAGAAGTTTTACAGAATGCTTCTGTGTATTTTTTATGGGAAAACATTTTGTTTTTCACCACAGGCCTCAATGTTCTCCAAATGTCCACTTGCAGATTCTACAAAAAGAGGGTTTAAAAAAACAGCTCAATCAAAAGAAAGGTTAAATTCTGTTAGATGAAAGCACAGATTACAAAGAAGTTTCACAGAATGCGCCTGTGTAGTTTTTACTTGAAGATATTTCGCTTGTCTCTGTAGGCCTCAATGTTCTCCAAATGTCCACTTGCAGATTCTACCTAAAGAGTGTTTGAAAACTGCTCAATCAAAACAAAGTTTCAACTCCGTGAGATGAATGCACAGAATAGAAAGAGGTTTCACAGAATGCTTCAGTGCAGCTTTTTTGGTGAGATATTTCATTTTTCACCATAGGCCACATATTTCTCCAAATGTCCAATTGCATATTCTAGAAAAAGAGTGTTTCAAAACTGCTCAATCAAAAGAAAGTTACTAGTCTGTGAGGTGAATGCACAGAATAGAAAGAAGTTTCACAGAATGCTTCTGTGTAGTTTTTATAGTGAGATAATTCGTTTTTCACCATGAGCCTCAATGTTCTCCAAATGTCCACTTGCGGATTCTACAAACAGTGTGTTTCAAAACAGATCAATCCAAAGAAATGTTCAACTCTGTTGGATGAATGCACAGATCAGAAAGAAGTTGCACAGAATGCTTCTGTGTAGTTTTTATAGTAAGATAATTCGTTTTACACCGTAGGCCTCAATGCTCTCCAAATGTCCACTTACAGATTATACAAAAAGAGTGTTTCAAAACAGCTCAATCAAAAGAAGAGTTCAGCTCTGTTAGATGAATGCACAGAACAGAGAAAAGTTTCTCAGAATGTTTCTGTGTAGTATTTACTGGAAGATATTTCATTTTTCACTATTGGCCTCAATGTTCCCCAAATGTCCACTTGCAGATTCTACAAAAATGAGTGTTGCAAAACTGCTCAATCAAAAGAAAGTTTCTAATCTGTGAGGTGAATGCACAGAATAGAACAAAGTTTCACAGAATTCTTCTGTTAATATTTATGGGGATATATTTCGTTTTTCATTGTAGGCCACAGTATTCTCCAACTGTCCACTTGCAGATTCCACAAAAAGAGTTTCAAAACTGCTCAATCAAAAGAAAGGTTGAACTCTGTGAGATGAATGCACAGAATCGAAAGAAGTTTCACAGAAGGCTTCAGTGTAGTTTTTATTGAAGATATTTCATTTTTCACTGTAGGTCTCAATTTTCTCCAAATGTCCACTTGCAGATTCTACATAAAGTGTATTTCAAAACTGCTCAATAAAAAGAATGGTTCAAATCTGTGAGATGTACGCACAGAATAGAAAATAGTTTCACAGAATGCGTCAATGTAGTTTTTATGGGAAGATATTCCGTTTTTCACCGTAAGCCTCAATGTTCTCCCAATATCCACTTGGAGATTCTACAAAAACTGTGTTTCAAAACAGCTCAATCACAATTAAAATTCAACTCTGTTAGACGAATGCACGGAATAGAGAAAAGTTTCACAGAATACTTCTGTGTAGTTTTTATGGGAAGATGTTTCCTTTTTCATCGTAAGCGTCAAACTTCTCAAATTGTCCACTTGCAGATGCTACAAAAAGAGTGCTTCCAAACAGCTCAATCAAAAGAAAGGTTCAAGTCTCTTAGAGGAAAGCATAAATCATAAAGTAGTTTCACGGAATGCTTCCGTGTAGTTTCTACTTGAAGATATTTCTTTTTTCACAAAAGACCGCAATATTCTCCAAAGGTACACTTGGAGATTCTACAAAAAGTGTGTTTCAAAACTGCTCAATCAAAAGAAATGTTCAACCCTGTGAAATGAATGCACAGAATAGGGAAATGTTTCACAGAATGCTTCTGTGTAGTTTTTATAGGAACATATTTCATTTTTCACCCTAGACCTCATAGCTCTCCAAACGACCCTTGCAGATTCTAGAAAAAGAGTGTTTCAAAACTCCTCAATAAAGGGAAGCTTTCTACTCCGTGAGATGAATATTCGGAATAGAAAGAAGTTACACAGAATTCTTCAGTGTAGTTTTTATAGTAAGATAATTCGTTTTTCAACATAGGCCTCAATGTTCTCCAAAGGTCCACTTACAGATTGTACAAAAGGAGTGTGTCACAGCAGATCAATCAAAATAAATGTTCAACTCCGTAGGATGAATGCACAGACCAGAAAAACGTTCCACAGAATGCTTCTGTGTAGTCGTTATTTGCAGATATTCCTGTTTCCACGATAGGCCTCAATGTGCTGCGAATGTCCACTTGTAGTTTCTACAAAAAGAGTGTTTCAAAACTGCTCAATCAAAAGAAATGTTCAACTCCGTGTGACGAATGCACAGAAGAGAAAGAAGTTTCACAGGATGATTCAGTGTAGTTTTTATGTGAAGATATTTCGTTTTTCACCAAAGGCCTCAATGTTCTACAAATGTCCGCTTGCAGATTCTACAAAAAGAGTGTGTCAAAACAGCTCTATCCAAAGAAAGGTTCAACTCCATTCGATGAATGCACAGAACAGAAAAAAGTTCCATAGAAGGATTCTGTGTGGTTTTTACATGAAGATATTTCGTTTTTCAATGCAGGCCACAATATTCTCCAAGTGTCCAGTTGCAGATTCTACGAAAAGAGTGTTTCAAAAGTGCTCAATCAAAAGAAAGGTTCAACTCTGTGAGATGAAGGCACAGAATAGAAAGCAGTTTCACAGAATCCTTCTCTGTAGTTTTCACGGGAAGATATTTCGTTTTTAGCCATAGGCCTCAACGTTCTCCAAATGTCCACTTGCAGATTCTACAAAAAGTGTGTTTCAAAACAGCTCCATCAAAAGAAAGGTTCAACTCTGTCAGGTGAATGTGCAGAACAGGGTAATGTTTCACAGAATGCTTCTGTGTAGTCTTTAGGGGAAGATATTTCGTTTTTCACTACAGGCCTCAAATTTCTCCAAATATCCAATTGCAGATTCTACAAAAAGTGTTTTTCAAAACAGACCAGTCAAAAGAAAGGTTCAACTCGGTTGGATTAATGCACAGATCAGAAAAAGTTTCACAGAACGCTTCTGTGTAGTTTTTATTTTCCGATATTCCTTTTTCCGCGATAGGCCTCAAGGCGCGGCAAGTGTCCACTTGCAGATTATAAGAAAAAAGAGTGTTTCAAAACTGCTCAATCAAAAGAAAGGTTCTACTCTGTGAGGTGAACGCACAGAATAGAAAGAAGTTTTACAGAATGCTTCTGTGTATTTTTTATGGGAAAACATTTTGTTTTTCACCACAGGCCTCAATGTTCTCCAAATGTCCACTTGCAGATTCTACAAAAAGAGGGTTTAAAAAAACAGCTCAATCAAAAGAAAGGTTAAATTCTGTTAGATGAAAGCACAGATTACAAAGAAGTTTCACAGAATGCGCCTGTGTAGTTTTTACTTGAAGATATTTCGCTTGTCTCTGTAGGCCTCAATGTTCTCCAAATGTCCACTTGCAGATTCTACCTAAAGAGTGTTTGAAAACTGCTCAATCAAAACAAAGTTTCAACTCCGTGAGATGAATGCACAGAATAGAAAGAGGTTTCACAGAATGCTTCAGTGCAGCTTTTTTGGTGAGATATTTCATTTTTCACCATAGGCCACATATTTCTCCAAATGTCCAATTGCATATTCTAGAAAAAGAGTGTTTCAAAACTGCTCAATCAAAAGAAAGTTACTAGTCTGTGAGGTGAATGCACAGAATAGAAAGAAGTTTCACAGAATGCTTCTGTGTAGTTTTTATAGTGAGATAATTCGTTTTTCACCATGAGCCTCAATGTTCTCCAAATGTCCACTTGCGGATTCTACAAACAGTGTGTTTCAAAACAGATCAATCCAAAGAAATGTTCAACTCTGTTGGATGAATGCACAGATCAGAAAGAAGTTGCACAGAATGCTTCTGTGTAGTTTTTATAGTAAGATAATTCGTTTTACACCGTAGGCCTCAATGCTCTCCAAATGTCCACTTACAGATTATACAAAAAGAGTGTTTCAAAACAGCTCAATCAAAAGAAGAGTTCAGCTCTGTTAGATGAATGCACAGAACAGAGAAAAGTTTCTCAGAATGTTTCTGTGTAGTATTTACTGGAAGATATTTCATTTTTCACTATTGGCCTCAATGTTCCCCAAATGTCCACTTGCAGATTCTACAAAAATGAGTGTTGCAAAACTGCTCAATCAAAAGAAAGTTTCTAATCTGTGAGGTGAATGCACAGAATAGAACAAAGTTTCACAGAATTCTTCTGTTAATATTTATGGGGATATATTTCGTTTTTCATTGTAGGCCACAGTATTCTCCAACTGTCCACTTGCAGATTCCACAAAAAGAGTTTCAAAACTGCTCAATCAAAAGAAAGGTTGAACTCTGTGAGATGAATGCACAGAATCGAAAGAAGTTTCACAGAAGGCTTCAGTGTAGTTTTTATTGAAGATATTTCATTTTTCACTGTAGGTCTCAATTTTCTCCAAATGTCCACTTGCAGATTCTACATAAAGTGTATTTCAAAACTGCTCAATAAAAAGAATGGTTCAAATCTGTGAGATGTACGCACAGAATAGAAAATAGTTTCACAGAATGCGTCAATGTAGTTTTTATGGGAAGATATTCCGTTTTTCACCGTAAGCCTCAATGTTCTCCCAATATCCACTTGGAGATTCTACAAAAACTGTGTTTCAAAACAGCTCAATCACAATTAAAATTCAACTCTGTTAGACGAATGCACGGAATAGAGAAAAGTTTCACAGAATACTTCTGTGTAGTTTTTATGGGAAGATGTTTCCTTTTTCATCGTAAGCGTCAAACTTCTCAAATTGTCCACTTGCAGATGCTACAAAAAGAGTGCTTCCAAACAGCTCAATCAAAAGAAAGGTTCAAGTCTCTTAGAGGAAAGCATAAATCATAAAGTAGTTTCACGGAATGCTTCCGTGTAGTTTCTACTTGAAGATATTTCTTTTTTCACAAAAGACCGCAATATTCTCCAAAGGTACACTTGGAGATTCTACAAAAAGTGTGTTTCAAAACTGCTCAATCAAAAGAAATGTTCAACCCTGTGAAATGAATGCACAGAATAGGGAAATGTTTCACAGAATGCTTCTGTGTAGTTTTTATAGGAACATATTTCATTTTTCACCCTAGACCTCATAGCTCTCCAAACGACCCTTGCAGATTCTAGAAAAAGAGTGTTTCAAAACTCCTCAATAAAGGGAAGCTTTCTACTCCGTGAGATGAATATTCGGAATAGAAAGAAGTTACACAGAATTCTTCAGTGTAGTTTTTATAGTAAGATAATTCGTTTTTCAACATAGGCCTCAATGTTCTCCAAAGGTCCACTTACAGATTGTACAAAAGGAGTGTGTCACAGCAGATCAATCAAAATAAATGTTCAACTCCGTAGGATGAATGCACAGACCAGAAAAACGTTTCACAGAATGCTTCTGTGTAGTCGTTATTTGCAGATATTCCTGTTTCCACGATAGGCCTCAATGTGCTGCGAATGTCCACTTGTAGTTTCTACAAAAAGAGTGTTTCAAAACTGCTCAATCAAAAGAAATGTTCAACTCCGTGTGACGAATGCACAGAAGAGAAAGAAGTTTCACAGGATGATTCAGTGTAGTTTTTATGTGAAGATATTTCGTTTTTCACCAAAGGCCTCAATGTTCTACAAATGTCCGCTTGCAGATTCTACAAAAAGAGTGTGTCAAAACAGCTCTATCCAAAGAAAGGTTCAACTCCATTCGATGAATGCACAGAACAGAAAAAAGTTCCATAGAAGGTTTCTGTGTGGTTTTTACATGAAGATATTTCGTTTTTCACTGCAGGCCACAATATTCTCCAAGTGTCCAGTTGCAGATTCTACGAAAAGAGTGTTTCAAAAGTGCTCAATCAAAAGAAAGGTTCAACTCTGTGAGATGAAGGCACAGAATAGAAAGCAGTTTCACAGAATCCTTCTCTGTAGTTTTCACGGGAAGATATTTCGTTTTTAGCCATAGGCCTCAACGTTCTCCAAATGTCCACTTGCAGATTCTACAAAAAGTGTGTTTCAAAACAGCTCCATCAAAAGAAAGGTTCAACTCTGTCAGGTGAATGTGCAGAACAGGGTAATGTTTCACAGAATGCTTCTGTGTAGTCTTTAGGGGAAGATATTTCGTTTTTCACTACAGGCCTCAAATTTCTCCAAATATCCAATTGCAGATTCTACAAAAAGTGTTTTTCAAAACAGGCCAGTCAAAAGAAAGGTTCAACTCGGTTGGATTAATGCACAGATCAGAAAAAGTTTCACAGAACGCTTCTGTGTAGTTTTTATTTTCAGATATTCCTTTTTCCGCGATAGGCCTCAAGGCGCGGCAAGTGTCCACTTGCAGATTATAAGAAAAAAGAGTGTTTCAAAACTGCTCAATCAAAAGAAAGGTTCTACTCTGTGAGGTGAACGCACAGAATAGAAAGAAGTTTTACAGAATGCTTCTGTGTATTTTTTATGGGAAAACATTTTGTTTTTCACCACAGGCCTCAATGTTCTCCAAATGTCCACTTGCAGATTCTACAAAAAGAGGGTTTAAAAAAACAGCTCAATCAAAAGAAAGGTTAAATTCTGTTAGATGAAAGCACAGATTACAAAGAAGTTTCACAGAATGCGCCTGTGTAGTTTTTACTTGAAGATATTTCGCTTGTCTCTGTAGGCCTCAATGTTCTCCAAATGTCCACTTGCAGATTCTACCTAAAGAGTGTTTGAAAACTGCTCAATCAAAACAAAGTTTCAACTCCGTGAGATGAATGCACAGAATAGAAAGAGGTTTCACAGAATGCTTCAGTGCAGCTTTTTTGGTGAGATATTTCATTTTTCACCATAGGCCACATATTTCTCCAAATGTCCAATTGCATATTCTAGAAAAAGAGTGTTTCAAAACTGCTCAATCAAAAGAAATTACTAGTCTGTGAGGTGAATGCACAGAATAGAAAGAAGTTTCACAGAATGCTTCTGTGTAGTTTTTATAGTGAGATAATTCGTTTTTCACCATGAGCCTCAATGTTCTCCAAATGTCCACTTGCGGATTCTACAAACAGTGTGTTTCAAAACAGATCAATCCAAAGAAATGTTCAACTCTGTTGGATGAATGCACAGATCAGAAAGAAGTTGCACAGAATGCTTCTGTGTAGTTTTTATAGTAAGATAATTCGTTTTACACCGTAGGCCTCAATGCTCTCCAAATGTCCACTTACAGATTATACAAAAAGAGTGTTTCAAAACAGCTCAATCAAAAGAAGAGTTCAGCTCTGTTAGATGAATGCACAGAACAGAGAAAAGTTTCTCAGAATGTTTCTGTGTAGTATTTACTGGAAGATATTTCATTTTTCACTATTGGCCTCAATGTTCCCCAAATGTCCACTTGCAGATTCTACAAAAATGAGTGTTGCAAAACTGCTCAATCAAAAGAAAGTTTCTACTCTGTGAGGTGAATGCACAGAATAGAACAAAGTTTCACAGAATTCTTCTGTTAATATTTATGGGGATATATTTCGTTTTTCATTGTAGGCCACAGTATTCTCCAACTGTCCACTTGCAGATTCCACAAAAAGAGTTTCAAAACTGCTCAATCAAAAGAAAGGTTGAACTCTGTGAGATGAATGCACAGAATCGAAAGAAGTTTCACAGAAGGCTTCAGTGTAGTTTTTATTGAAGATATTTCATTTTTCACTGTAGGTCTCAATTTTCTCCAAATGTCCACTTGCAGATTCTACATAAAGTGTATTTCAAAACTGCTCAATAAAAAGAATGGTTCAAATCTGTGAGATGTACGCACAGAATAGAAAATAGTTTCACAGAATGCGTCAATGTAGTTTTTATGGGAAGATATTCCGTTTTTCACCGTAAGCCTCAATGTTCTCCCAATATCCACTTGGAGATTCTACAAAAACTGTGTTTCAAAACAGCTCAATCACAATTAAAGTTCAACTCTGTTAGACGAATGCACGGAATAGAGAAAAGTTTCACAGAATACTTCTGTGTAGTTTTTATGGGAAGATGTTTCCTTTTTCATCGTAAGCGTCATACTTCTCAAATTGTCCACTTGCAGATGCTACAAAAAGAGTGCTTCCAAACAGCTCAATCAAAAGAAAGTTTCAAGTCTCTTAGAGGAAAGCATAAATCATAAAGTAGTTTCACGGAATGCTTCCGTGTAGTTTCTACTTGAAGATATTTCTTTTTTCACAAAAGACCGCAATATTCTCCAAAGGTACACTTGGAGATTCTACAAAAAGTGTGTTTCAAAACTGCTCAATCAAAAGAAATGTTCAACCCTGTGAAATGAATGCACAGAATAGGGAAATGTTTCACAGAATGCTTCTGTGTAGTTTTTATAGGAACATATTTCATTTTTCACCCTAGACCTCATAGCTCTCCAAACGACCCTTGCAGATTCTAGAAAAAGAGTGTTTCAAAACTCCTCAATAAAGGGAAGCTTTCTACTCCGTGAGATGAATATTCGGAATAGAAAGAAGTTACACAGAATTCTTCAGTGTAGTTTTTATAGTAAGATAATTCGTTTTTCAACATAGGCCTCAATGTTCTCCAAAGGTCCACTTACAGATTGTACAAAAGGAGTGTGTCACAGCAGATCAATCAAAATAAATGTTCAACTCCGTAGGATGAATGCACAGACCAGAAAAACGTTTCACAGAATGCTTCTGTGTAGTCGTTATTTGCAGATATTCCTGTTTCCACGATAGGCCTCAATGTGCTGCGAATGTCCACTTGTAGTTTCTACAAAAAGAGTGTTTCAAATCTGCTCAATCAAAAGAAATGTTCAACTCCGTGTGACGAATGCACAGAAGAGAAAGAAGTTTCACAGGATGATTCAGTGTAGTTTTTATGTGAAGATATTTCGTTTTTCACCAAAGGCCTCAATGTTCTACAAATGTCCGCTTGCAGATTCTACAAAAAGAGTGTGTCAAAACAGCTCTATCCAAAGAAAGGTTCAACTCCATTCGATGAATGCACAGAACAGAAAAAAGTTCCATAGAAGGTTTCTGTGTGGTTTTTACATGAAGATATTTCGTTTTTCACTGCAGGCCACAATATTCTCCAAGTGTCCAGTTGCAGATTCTACGAAAAGAGTGTTTCAAAAGTGCTCAATCAAAAGAAAGGTTCAACTCTGTGAGATGAAGGCACAGAATAGAAAGCAGTTTCACAGAATCCTTCTCTGTAGTTTTCACGGGAAGATATTTCGTTTTTAGCCATAGGCCTCAACGTTCTCCAAATGTCCACGTGCAGATTCTACAAAAAGTGTGTTTCAAAACAGCTCCATCAAAAGAAAGGTTCAACTCTGTCAGGTGAATGTGCAGAACAGGGTAATGTTTCACAGAATGCTTCTGTGTAGTCTTCAGGGGAAGATATTTCGTTTTTCACTACAGGCCTCAAATTTCTCCAACTATCCAATTGCAGATTCTACAAAAAGTGTTTTTCAAAACAGACCAGTCAAAAGAAAGGTTCAACTCGGTTGGATTAATGCACAGATCAGAAAAAGTTTCACAGAACGCTTCTGTGTAGTTTTTATTTTCTGATATTCCTTTTTCCGCGATAGGCCTCAAGGCGCGGCAAGTGTCCACTTGCAGATTATAAGAAAAAAGAGTGTTTCAAAACTGCTCAATCAAAAGAAAGGTTCTACTCTGTGAGGTGAACGCACAGAATAGAAAGAAGTTTTACAGAATGCTTCTGTGTATTTTTTATGGGAAAACATTTTGTTTTTCACCACAGGCCTCAATGTTCTCCAAATGTCCACTTGCAGATTCTACAAAAAGAGGGTTTAAAAAAACAGCTCAATCAAAAGAAAGGTTAAATTCTGTTAGATGAAAGCACAGATTACAAAGAAGTTTCACAGAATGCGCCTGTGTAGTTTTTACTTGAAGATATTTCGCTTGTCTCTGTAGGCCTCAATGTTCTCCAAATGTCCACTTGCAGATTCTACCTAAAGAGTGTTTGAAAACTGCTCAATCAAAACAAAGTTTCAACTCCGTGAGATGAATGCACAGAATAGAAAGAGGTTTCACAGAATGCTTCAGTGCAGCTTTTTTGGTGAGATATTTCATTTTTCACCATAGGCCACATATTTCTCCAAATGTCCAATTGCATATTCTAGAAAAAGAGTGTTTCAAAACTGCTCAATCAAAAGAAAGTTACTAGTCTGTGAGGTGAATGCACAGAATAGAAAGAAGTTTCACAGAATGCTTCTGTGTAGTTTTTATAGTGAGATAATTCGTTTTTCACCATGAGCCTCAATGTTCTCCAAATGTCCACTTGCGGATTCTACAAACAGTGTGTTTCAAAACAGATCAATCCAAAGAAATGTTCAACTCTGTTGGATGAATGCACAGATCAGAAAGAAGTTGCACAGAATGCTTCTGTGTAGTTTTTATAGTAAGATAATTCGTTTTACACCGTAGGCCTCAATGCTCTCCAAATGTCCACTTACAGATTATACAAAAAGAGTGTTTCAAAACAGCTCAATCAAAAGAAGAGTTCAGCTCTGTTAGATGAATGCACAGAACAGAGAAAAGTTTCTCAGAATGTTTCTGTGTAGTATTTACTGGAAGATATTTCATTTTTCACTATTGGCCTCAATGTTCCCCAAATGTCCACTTGCAGATTCTACAAAAATGAGTGTTGCAAAACTGCTCAATCAAAAGAAAGTTTCTACTCTGTGAGGTGAATGCACAGAATAGAACAAAGTTTCACAGAATTCTTCTGTTAATATTTATGGGGCTATATTTCGTTTTTCATTGTAGGCCACAGTATTCTCCAACTGTCCACTTGCAGATTCCACAAAAAGAGTTTCAAAACTGCTCAATCAAAAGAAAGGTTGAACTCTGTGAGATGAATGCACAGAATCGAAAGAAGTTTCACAGAAGGCTTCAGTGTAGTTTTTACTTGAAGATATTTCATTTTTCACTGTAGGTCTCAATTTTCTCCAAATGTCCACTTGCAGATTCTACATAAAGTGTATTTCAAAACTGCTCAATAAAAAGAATGGTTCAAATCTGTGAGATGTACGCACAGAATAGAAAATAGTTTCACAGAATGCGTCAATGTAGTTTTTATGGGAAGATATTCCGTTTTTCACCGTAAGCCTCAATGTTCTCCCAATATCCACTTGCAGATTCTACAAAAACTGTGTTTCAAAACAGCTCAATCACAATTAAAGTTCAACTCTGTTAGACGAATGCACGGAATAGAGAAAAGTTTCACAGAATTCTTCTGTGTAGTTTTTATGGGAAGATGTTTCCTTTTTCATCGTAAGCGTCAAACTTCTCAAATTGTCCACTTGCAGATGCTACAAAAAGAGTGCTTCCAAACAGCTCAATCAAAAGAAAGTTTCAAGTCTCTTAGAGGAAAGCATAAATCATAAAGTAGTTTCACGGAATGCTTCCGTGTAGTTTCTACTTGAAGATATTTCTTTTTTCACAAAAGACCGCAATATTCTCCAAAGGTACACTTGGAGATTCTACAAAAAGTGTGTTTCAAAACTGCTCAATCAAAAGAAATGTTCAACCCTGTGAAATGAATGCACAGAATAGGGAAATGTTTCACAGAATGCTTCTGTGTAGTTTTTATAGGAACATATTTCATTTTTCACCCTAGACCTCATAGCTCTCCAAACGACCCTTGCAGATTCTAGAAAAAGAGTGTTTCAAAACTCCTCAATAAAGGGAAGCTTTCTACTCCGTGAGATGAATATTCGGAATAGAAAGAAGTTACACAGAATTCTTCAGTGTAGTTTTTATAGTAAGATAATTCGTTTTTCAACATAGGCCTCAATGTTCTCCAAAGGTCCACTTACAGATTGTACAAAAGGAGTGTGTCACAGCAGATCAATCAAAATAAATGTTCAACTCCGTAGGATGAATGCACAGACCAGAAAAACGTTTCACAGAATGCTTCTGTGTAGTCGTTATTTGCAGATATTCCTGTTTCCACGATAGGCCTCAATGTGCTGCGAATGTCCACTTGTAGTTTCTACAAAAAGAGTGTTTCAAAACTGCTCAATCAAAAGAAATGTTCAACTCCGTGTGACGAATGCACAGAAGAGAAAGAAGTTTCACAGGATGATTCAGTGTAGTTTTTATGTGAAGATATTTCGTTTTTCACCAAAGGCCTCAATGTTCTACAAATGTCCGCTTGCAGATTCTACAAAAAGAGTGTGTCAAAACAGCTCTATCCAAAGAAAGGTTCAACTCCATTCGATGAATGCACAGAACAGAAAAAAGTTCCATAGAAGGTTTCTGTGTGGTTTTTACATGAAGATATTTCGTTTTTCACTGCAGGCCACAATATTCTCCAAGTGTCCAGTTGCAGATTCTACGAAAAGAGTGTTTCAAAAGTGCTCAATCAAAAGAAAGGTTCAACTCTGTGAGATGAAGGCACAGAATAGAAAGCAGTTTCACAGAATCCTTCTCTGTAGTTTTCACGGGAAGATATTTCGTTTTTAGCCATAGGCCTCAACGTTCTCCAAATGTCCACGTGCAGATTCTACAAAAAGTGTGTTTCAAAACAGCTCCATCAAAAGAAAGGTTCAACTCTGTCAGGTGAATGTGCAGAACAGGGTAAAGTTTCACAGAATGCTTCTGTGTAGTCTTCAGGGGAAGATATTTCGTTTTTCACTACAGGCCTCAAATTTCTCCAACTATCCAATTGCAGATTCTACAAAAAGTGTTTTTCCAAACAGACCAGTCAAAAGAAAGGTTCAACTCGGTTGGATTAATGCACAGATCAGAAAAAGTTTCACAGAACGCTTCTGTGTAGTTTTTATTTTCCGATATTCCTTTTTCCGCGATAGGCCTCAAGGCGCGGCAAGTGTCCACTTGCAGATTATAAGAAAAAAGAGTGTTTCAAAACTGCTCAATCAAAAGAAAGGTTCTACTCTGTGAGGTGAACGCACAGAATAGAAAGAAGTTTTACAGAATGCTTCTGTGTATTTTTTATGGGAAAACATTTTGTTTTTCACCACAGGCCTCAATGTTCTCCAAATGTCCACTTGCAGATTCTACAAAAAGAGGGTTTAAAAAAACAGCTCAATCAAAAGAAAGGTTAAATTCTGTTAGATGAAAGCACAGATTACAAAGAAGTTTCACAGAATGCGCCTGTGTAGTTTTTACTTGAAGATATTTCGCTTGTCTCTGTAGGCCTCAATGTTCTCCAAATGTCCACTTGCAGATTCTACCTAAAGAGTGTTTGAAAACTGCTCAATCAAAACAAAGTTTCAACTCCGTGAGATGAATGCACAGAATAGAAAGAGGTTTCACAGAATGCTTCAGTGCAGCTTTTTTGGTGAGATATTTCATTTTTCACCATAGGCCACATATTTCTCCAAATGTCCAATTGCATATTCTAGAAAAAGAGTGTTTCAAAACTGCTCAATCAAAAGAAAGTTACTAGTCTGTGAGGTGAATGCACAGAATAGAAAGAAGTTTCACAGAATGCTTCTGTGTAGTTTTTATAGTGAGATAATTCGTTTTTCACCATGAGCCTCAATGTTCTCCAAATGTCCACTTGCGGATTCTACAAACAGTGTGTTTCAAAACAGATCAATCCAAAGAAATGTTCAACTCTGTTGGATGAATGCACAGATCAGAAAGAAGTTGCACAGAATGCTTCTGTGTAGTTTTTATAGTAAGATAATTCGTTTTACACCGTAGGCCTCAATGCTCTCCAAATGTCCACTTACAGATTATACAAAAAGAGTGTTTCAAAACAGCTCAATCAAAAGAAGAGTTCAGCTCTGTTAGATGAATGCACAGAACAGAGAAAAGTTTCTCCGAATGTTTCTGTGTAGTATTTACTGGAAGATATTTCATTTTTCACTATTGGCCTCAATGTTCCCCAAATGTCCACTTGCAGATTCTACAAAAATGAGTGTTGCAAAACTGCTCAATCAAAAGAAAGTTTCTACTCTGTGAGGTGAATGCACAGAATAGAACAAAGTTTCACAGAATTCTTCTGTTAATATTTATGGGGCTATATTTCGTTTTTCATTGTAGGCCACAGTATTCTCCAACTGTCCACTTGCAGATTCCACAAAAAGAGTTTCAAAACTGCTCAATCAAAAGAAAGGTTGAACTCTGTGAGATGAATGCACAGAATCGAAAGAAGTTTCACAGAAGGCTTCAGTGTAGTTTTTACTTGAAGATATTTCATTTTTCACTGTAGGTCTCAATTTTCTCCAAATGTCCACTTGCAGATTCTACATAAAGTGTATTTCAAAACTGCTCAATAAAAAGAATGGTTCAAATCTGTGAGATGTACGCACAGAATAGAAAATAGTTTCACAGAATGCGTCAATGTAGTTTTTATGGGAAGATATTCCGTTTTTCACCGTAAGCCTCAATGTTCTCCCAATATCCACTTGCAGATTCTACAAAAACTGTGTTTCAAAACAGCTCAATCACAATTAAAGTTCAACTCTGTTAGACGAATGCACGGAATAGAGAAAAGTTTCACAGAATTCTTCTGTGTAGTTTTTATGGGAAGATGTTTCCTTTTTCATCGTAAGCGTCAAACTTCTCAAATTGTCCACTTGCAGATGCTACAAAAAGAGTGCTTCCAAACAGCTCAATCAAAAGGAAGTTTCAAGTCTCTTAGAGGAAAGCATAAATCATAAAGTAGTTTCACGGAATGCTTCCGTGTAGTTTCTACTTGAAGATATTTCTTTTTTCACAAAAGACCGCAATATTCTCCAAAGGTACACTTGGAGATTCTACAAAAAGTGTGTTTCAAAACTGCTCAATCAAAAGAAATGTTCAACCCTGTGAAATGAATGCACAGAATAGGGAAATGTTTCACAGAATGCTTCTGTGTAGTTTTTATAGGAACATATTTCATTTTTCACCCTAGACCTCATAGCTCTCCAAACGACCCTTGCAGATTCTAGAAAAAGAGTGTTTCAAAACTCCTCAAGAAAGGGAAGCTTTCTACTCCGTGAGATGAATATTCGGAATAGAAAGAAGTTACACAGAATTCTTCAGTGTAGTTTTTATAGTAAGATAATTCGTTTTTCAACATAGGCCTCAATGTTCTCCAAAGGTCCACTTACAGATTGTACAAAAGGAGTGTGTCCCAGCAGATCAATCAAAATAAATGTTCAACTCCGTAGGATGAATGCACAGACCAGAAAAACGTTTCACAGAATGCTTCTGTGTAGTCGTTATTTGCAGATATTCCTGTTTCCACGATAGGCCTCAATGTGCTGCGAATGTCCACTTGTAGTTTCTACAAAAAGAGTGTTTCAAAACTGCTCAATCAAAAGAAATGTTCAACTCTGTGTGACGAATGCACAGAAGAGAAAGAAGTTTCACAGGATGATTCAGTGTAGTTTTTATGTGAAGATATTTCGTTTTTCACCAAAGGCCTCAATGTTCTACAGATGTCCGCTTGCAGATTCTACAAAAAGAGTGTGTCAAAACAGCTCTATCCAAAGAAAGGTTCAACTCCATTCGATGAATGCACAGAACAGAAAAAAGTTCCATAGAAGGTTTCTGTGTGGTTTTTACATGAAGATATTTCGTTTTTCACTGCAGGCCACAATATTCTCCAAGTGTCCAGTTGCAGATTCTACGAAAAGAGTGTTTCAAAAGTGCTCAATCAAAAGAAAGGTTCAACTCTGTGAGATGAAGGCACAGAATAGAAAGCAGTTTCACAGAATCCTTCTCTGTAGTTTTCACGGGAAGATATTTCGTTTTAAGCCATAGGCCTCAACGTTCTCCAAATGTCCACGTGCAGATTCTACAAAAAGTGTGTTTCAAAACAGCTCCATCAAA
Source organism: Symphalangus syndactylus (assembly GCF_028878055.3). NCBI lineage: Eukaryota > Metazoa > Chordata > Mammalia > Primates > Hylobatidae > Symphalangus > Symphalangus syndactylus. The sequence continues at coordinate 52,761,278 of NC_072440.2, forward strand.
AGAAAGGTTCAACTCTGTCAGGTGAATGTGCAGAACAGGGTAAAGTTTCACAGAATGCTTCTGTGTAGTCTTCAGGGGAAGATATTTCGTTTTTCACTACAGGCCTCAAATTTCTCCAACTATCCAATTGCAGATTCTACAAAAAGTGTTTTTCAAAACAGACCAGTCAAAAGAAAGGTTCAACTCGGTTGGATTAATGCACAGATCAGAAAAAGTTTCACAGAACGCTTCTGTGTAGTTTTTATTTTCCGATATTCCTTTTTCCGCGATAGGCCTCAAGGCGCGGCAAGTGTCCACTTGCAGATTATAAGAAAAAAGAGTGTTTCAAAACTGCTCAATCAAAAGAAAGGTTCTACTCTGTGAGGTGAACGCACAGAATAGAAAGAAGTTTTACAGAATGCTTCTGTGTATTTTTTATGGGAAAACATTTTGTTTTTCACCACAGGCCTCAATGTTCTCCAAATGTCCACTTGCAGATTCTACAAAAAGAGGGTTTAAAAAAACAGCTCAATCAAAAGAAAGGTTAAATTCTGTTAGATGAAAGCACAGATTACAAAGAAGTTTCACAGAATGCGCCTGTGTAGTTTTTACTTGAAGATATTTCGCTTGTCTCTGTAGGCCTCAATGTTCTCCAAATGTCCACTTGCAGATTCTACCTAAAGAGTGTTTGAAAACTGCTCAATCAAAACAAAGTTTCAACTCCGTGAGATGAATGCACAGAATAGAAAGAGGTTTCACAGAATGCTTCAGTGCAGCTTTTTTGGTGAGATATTTCATTTTTCACCATAGGCCACATATTTCTCCAAATGTCCAATTGCATATTCTAGAAAAAGAGTGTTTCAAAACTGCTCAATCAAAAGAAAGTTACTAGTCTGTGAGGTGAATGCACAGAATAGAAAGAAGTTTCACAGAATGCTTCTGTGTAGTTTTTATAGTGAGATAATTCGTTTTTCACCATGAGCCTCAATGTTCTCCAAATGTCCACTTGCGGATTCTACAAACAGTGTGTTTCAAAACAGATCAATCCAAAGAAATGTTCAACTCTGTTGGATGAATGCACAGATCAGAAAGAAGTTGCACAGAATGCTTCTGTGTAGTTTTTATAGTAAGATAATTCGTTTTACACCGTAGGCCTCAATGCTCTCCAAATGTCCACTTACAGATTATACAAAAAGAGTGTTTCAAAACAGCTCAATCAAAAGAAGAGTTCAGCTCTGTTAGATGAATGCACAGAACAGAGAAAAGTTTCTCAGAATGTTTCTGTGTAGTATTTACTGGAAGATATTTCATTTTTCACTATTGGCCTCAATGTTCCCCAAATGTCCACTTGCAGATTCTACAAAAATGAGTGTTGCAAAACTGCTCAATCAAAAGAAAGTTTCTAATCTGTGAGGTGAATGCACAGAATAGAACAAAGTTTCACAGAATTCTTCTGTTAATATTTATGGGGATATATTTCGTTTTTCATTGTAGGCCACAGTATTCTCCAACTGTCCACTTGCAGATTCCACAAAAAGAGTTTCAAAACTGCTCAATCAAAAGAAAGGTTGAACTCTGTGAGATGAATGCACAGAATCGAAAGAAGTTTCACAGAAGGCTTCAGTGTAGTTTTTATTGAAGATATTTCATTTTTCACTGTAGGTCTCAATTTTCTCCAAATGTCCACTTGCAGATTCTACATAAAGTGTATTTCAAAACTGCTCAATAAAAAGAATGGTTCAAATCTGTGAGATGTACGCACAGAATAGAAAATAGTTTCACAGAATGCGTCAATGTAGTTTTTATGGGAAGATATTCCGTTTTTCACCGTAAGCCTCAATGTTCTCCCAATATCCACTTGGAGATTCTACAAAAACTGTGTTTCAAAACAGCTCAATCACAATTAAAATTCAACTCTGTTAGACGAATGCACGGAATAGAGAAAAGTTTCACAGAATACTTCTGTGTAGTTTTTATGGGAAGATGTTTCCTTTTTCATCGTAAGCGTCAAACTTCTCAAATTGTCCACTTGCAGATGCTACAAAAAGAGTGCTTCCAAACAGCTCAATCAAAAGAAAGGTTCAAGTCTCTTAGAGGAAAGCATAAATCATAAAGTAGTTTCACGGAATGCTTCCGTGTAGTTTCTACTTGAAGATATTTCTTTTTTCACAAAAGACCGCAATATTCTCCAAAGGTACACTTGGAGATTCTACAAAAAGTGTGTTTCAAAACTGCTCAATCAAAAGAAATGTTCAACCCTGTGAAATGAATGCACAGAATAGGGAAATGTTTCACAGAATGCTTCTGTGTAGTTTTTATAGGAACATATTTCATTTTTCACCCTAGACCTCATAGCTCTCCAAACGACCCTTGCAGATTCTAGAAAAAGAGTGTTTCAAAACTCCTCAATAAAGGGAAGCTTTCTACTCCGTGAGATGAATATTCGGAATAGAAAGAAGTTACACAGAATTCTTCAGTGTAGTTTTTATAGTAAGATAATTCGTTTTTCAACATAGGCCTCAATGTTCTCCAAAGGTCCACTTACAGATTGTACAAAAGGAGTGTGTCACAGCAGATCAATCAAAATAAATGTTCAACTCCGTAGGATGAATGCACAGACCAGAAAAACGTTTCACAGAATGCTTCTGTGTAGTCGTTATTTGCAGATATTCCTGTTTCCACGATAGGCCTCAATGTGCTGCGAATGTCCACTTGTAGTTTCTACAAAAAGAGTGTTTCAAAACTGCTCAATCAAAAGAAATGTTCAACTCTGTGTGACGAATGCACAGAAGAGAAAGAAGTTTCACAGGATGATTCAGTGTAGTTTTTATGTGAAGATATTTCGTTTTTCACGAAAGGCCTCAATGTTCTACAGATGTCCGCTTGCAGATTCTACAAAAAGAGTGTGTCAAAACAGCTCTATCCAAAGAAAGGTTCAACTCCATTCGATGAATGCACAGAACAGAAAAAAGTTCCATAGAAGGTTTCTGTGTGGTTTTTACATGAAGATATTTCGTTTTTCACTGCAGGCCACAATATTCTCCAAGTGTCCAGTTGCAGATTCTACGAAAAGAGTGTTTCAAAAGTGCTCAATCAAAAGAAAGGTTCAACTCTGTGAGATGAAGGCACAGAATAGAAAGCAGTTTCACAGAATCCTTCTCTGTAGTTTTCACGGGAAGATATTTCGTTTTTAGCCATAGGCCTCAACGTTCTCCAAATGTCCACTTGCAGATTCTACAAAAAGTGTGTTTCAAAACAGCTCCATCAAAAGAAAGGTTCAACTCTGTCAGGTGAATGTGCAGAACAGGGTAATGTTTCACAGAATGCTTCTGTGTAGTCTTTAGGGGAAGATATTTCGTTTTTCACTACAGGCCTCAAATTTCTCCAAATATCCAATTGCAGATTCTACAAAAAGTGTTTTTCAAAACAGGCCAGTCAAAAGAAAGGTTCAACTCGGTTGGATTAATGCACAGATCAGAAAAAGTTTCACAGAACGCTTCTGTGTAGTTTTTATTTTCAGATATTCCTTTTTCCGCGATAGGCCTCAAGGCGCGGCAAGTGTCCACTTGCAGATTATAAGAAAAAAGAGTGTTTCAAAACTGCTCAATCAAAAGAAAGGTTCTACTCTGTGAGGTGAACGCACAGAATAGAAAGAAGTTTTACAGAATGCTTCTGTGTATTTTTTATGGGAAAACATTTTGTTTTTCACCACAGGCCTCAATGTTCTCCAAATGTCCACTTGCAGATTCTACAAAAAGAGGGTTTAAAAAAACAGCTCAATCAAAAGAAAGGTTAAATTCTGTTAGATGAAAGCACAGATTACAAAGAAGTTTCACAGAATGCGCCTGTGTAGTTTTTACTTGAAGATATTTCGCTTGTCTCTGTAGGCCTCAATGTTCTCCAAATGTCCACTTGCAGATTCTACCTAAAGAGTGTTTGAAAACTGCTCAATCAAAACAAAGTTTCAACTCCGTGAGATGAATGCACAGAATAGAAAGAGGTTTCACAGAATGCTTCAGTGCAGCTTTTTTGGTGAGATATTTCATTTTTCACCATAGGCCACATATTTCTCCAAATGTCCAATTGCATATTCTAGAAAAAGAGTGTTTCAAAACTGCTCAATCAAAAGAAATTACTAGTCTGTGAGGTGAATGCACAGAATAGAAAGAAGTTTCACAGAATGCTTCTGTGTAGTTTTTATAGTGAGATAATTCGTTTTTCACCATGAGCCTCAATGTTCTCCAAATGTCCACTTGCGGATTCTACAAACAGTGTGTTTCAAAACAGATCAATCCAAAGAAATGTTCAACTCTGTTGGATGAATGCACAGATCAGAAAGAAGTTGCACAGAATGCTTCTGTGTAGTTTTTATAGTAAGATAATTCGTTTTACACCGTAGGCCTCAATGCTCTCCAAATGTCCACTTACAGATTATACAAAAAGAGTGTTTCAAAACAGCTCAATCAAAAGAAGAGTTCAGCTCTGTTAGATGAATGCACAGAACAGAGAAAAGTTTCTCAGAATGTTTCTGTGTAGTATTTACTGGAAGATATTTCATTTTTCACTATTGGCCTCAATGTTCCCCAAATGTCCACTTGCAGATTCTACAAAAATGAGTGTTGCAAAACTGCTCAATCAAAAGAAAGTTTCTACTCTGTGAGGTGAATGCACAGAATAGAACAAAGTTTCACAGAATTCTTCTGTTAATATTTATGGGGCTATATTTCGTTTTTCATTGTAGGCCACAGTATTCTCCAACTGTCCACTTGCAGATTCCACAAAAAGAGTTTCAAAACTGCTCAATCAAAAGAAAGGTTGAACTCTGTGAGATGAATGCACAGAATCGAAAGAAGTTTCACAGAAGGCTTCAGTGTAGTTTTTACTTGAAGATATTTCATTTTTCACTGTAGGTCTCAATTTTCTCCAAATGTCCACTTGCAGATTCTACATAAAGTGTATTTCAAAACTGCTCAATAAAAAGAATGGTTCAAATCTGTGAGATGTACGCACAGAATAGAAAATAGTTTCACAGAATGCGTCAATGTAGTTTTTATGGGAAGATATTCCGTTTTTCACCGTAAGCCTCAATGTTCTCCCAATATCCACTTGCAGATTCTACAAAAACTGTGTTTCAAAACAGCTCAATCACAATTAAAGTTCAACTCTGTTAGACGAATGCACGGAATAGAGAAAAGTTTCACAGAATTCTTCTGTGTAGTTTTTATGGGAAGATGTTTCCTTTTTCATCGTAAGCGTCAAACTTCTCAAATTGTCCACTTGCAGATGCTACAAAAAGAGTGCTTCCAAACAGCTCAATCAAAAGGAAGTTTCAAGTCTCTTAGAGGAAAGCATAAATCATAAAGTAGTTTCACGGAATGCTTCCGTGTAGTTTCTACTTGAAGATATTTCTTTTTTCACAAAAGACCGCAATATTCTCCAAAGGTACACTTGGAGATTCTACAAAAAGTGTGTTTCAAAACTGCTCAATCAAAAGAAATGTTCAACCCTGTGAAATGAATGCACAGAATAGGGAAATGTTTCACAGAATGCTTCTGTGTAGTTTTTATAGGAACATATTTCATTTTTCACCCTAGACCTCATAGCTCTCCAAACGACCCTTGCAGATTCTAGAAAAAGAGTGTTTCAAAACTCCTCAAGAAAGGGAAGCTTTCTACTCCGTGAGATGAATATTCGGAATAGAAAGAAGTTACACAGAATTCTTCAGTGTAGTTTTTATAGTAAGATAATTCGTTTTTCAACATAGGCCTCAATGTTCTCCAAAGGTCCACTTACAGATTGTACAAAAGGAGTGTGTCCCAGCAGATCAATCAAAATAAATGTTCAACTCCGTAGGATGAATGCACAGACCAGAAAAACGTTTCACAGAATGCTTCTGTGTAGTCGTTATTTGCAGATATTCCTGTTTCCACGATAGGCCTCAATGTGCTGCGAATGTCCACTTGTAGTTTCTACAAAAAGAGTGTTTCAAAACTGCTCAATCAAAAGAAATGTTCAACTCTGTGTGACGAATGCACAGAAGAGAAAGAAGTTTCACAGGATGATTCAGTGTAGTTTTTATGTGAAGATATTTCGTTTTTCACCAAAGGCCTCAATGTTCTACAGATGTCCGCTTGCAGATTCTACAAAAAGAGTGTGTCAAAACAGCTCTATCCAAAGAAAGGTTCAACTCCATTCGATGAATGCACAGAACAGAAAAAAGTTCCATAGAAGGTTTCTGTGTGGTTTTTACATGAAGATATTTCGTTTTTCACTGCAGGCCACAATATTCTCCAAGTGTCCAGTTGCAGATTCTACGAAAAGAGTGTTTCAAAAGTGCTCAATCAAAAGAAAGGTTCAACTCTGTGAGATGAAGGCACAGAATAGAAAGCAGTTTCACAGAATCCTTCTCTGTAGTTTTCACGGGAAGATATTTCGTTTTTAGCCATAGGCCTCAACGTTCTCCAAATGTCCACGTGCAGATTCTACAAAAAGTGTGTTTCAAAACAGCTCCATCAAAAGAAAGGTTCAACTCTGTCAGGTGAATGTGCAGAACAGGGTAAAGTTTCACAGAATGCTTCTGTGTAGTCTTCAGGGGAAGATATTTCGTTTTTCACTACAGGCCTCAAATTTCTCCAACTATCCAATTGCAGATTCTACAAAAAGTGTTTTTCAAAACAGACCAGTCAAAAGAAAGGTTCAACTCGGTTGGATTAATGCACAGATCAGAAAAAGTTTCACAGAACGCTTCTGTGTAGTTTTTATTTTCCGATATTCCTTTTTCCGCGATAGGCCTCAAGGCGCGGCAAGTGTCCACTTGCAGATTATAAGAAAAAAGAGTGTTTCAAAACTGCTCAATCAAAAGAAAGGTTCTACTCTGTGAGGTGAACGCACAGAATAGAAAGAAGTTTTACAGAATGCTTCTGTGTATTTTTTATGGGAAAACATTTTGTTTTTCACCACAGGCCTCAATGTTCTCCAAATGTCCACTTGCAGATTCTACAAAAAGAGGGTTTAAAAAAACAGCTCAATCAAAAGAAAGGTTAAATTCTGTTAGATGAAAGCACAGATTACAAAGAAGTTTCACAGAATGCGCCTGTGTAGTTTTTACTTGAAGATATTTCGCTTGTCTCTGTAGGCCTCAATGTTCTCCAAATGTCCACTTGCAGATTCTACCTAAAGAGTGTTTGAAAACTGCTCAATCAAAACAAAGTTTCAACTCCGTGAGATGAATGCACAGAATAGAAAGAGGTTTCACAGAATGCTTCAGTGCAGCTTTTTTGGTGAGATATTTCATTTTTCACCATAGGCCACATATTTCTCCAAATGTCCAATTGCATATTCTAGAAAAAGAGTGTTTCAAAACTGCTCAATCAAAAGAAAGTTACTAGTCTGTGAGGTGAATGCACAGAATAGAAAGAAGTTTCACAGAATGCTTCTGTGTAGTTTTTATAGTGAGATAATTCGTTTTTCACCATGAGCCTCAATGTTCTCCAAATGTCCACTTGCGGATTCTACAAACAGTGTGTTTCAAAACAGATCAATCCAAAGAAATGTTCAACTCTGTTGGATGAATGCACAGATCAGAAAGAAGTTGCACAGAATGCTTCTGTGTAGTTTTTATAGTAAGATAATTCGTTTTACACCGTAGGCCTCAATGCTCTCCAAATGTCCACTTACAGATTATACAAAAAGAGTGTTTCAAAACAGCTCAATCAAAAGAAGAGTTCAGCTCTGTTAGATGAATGCACAGAACAGAGAAAAGTTTCTCAGAATGTTTCTGTGTAGTATTTACTGGAAGATATTTCATTTTTCACTATTGGCCTCAATGTTCCCCAAATGTCCACTTGCAGATTCTACAAAAATGAGTGTTGCAAAACTGCTCAATCAAAAGAAAGTTTCTAATCTGTGAGGTGAATGCACAGAATAGAACAAAGTTTCACAGAATTCTTCTGTTAATATTTATGGGGATATATTTCGTTTTTCATTGTAGGCCACAGTATTCTCCAACTGTCCACTTGCAGATTCCACAAAAAGAGTTTCAAAACTGCTCAATCAAAAGAAAGGTTGAACTCTGTGAGATGAATGCACAGAATCGAAAGAAGTTTCACAGAAGGCTTCAGTGTAGTTTTTATTGAAGATATTTCATTTTTCACTGTAGGTCTCAATTTTCTCCAAATGTCCACTTGCAGATTCTACATAAAGTGTATTTCAAAACTGCTCAATAAAAAGAATGGTTCAAATCTGTGAGATGTACGCACAGAATAGAAAATAGTTTCACAGAATGCGTCAATGTAGTTTTTATGGGAAGATATTCCGTTTTTCACCGTAAGCCTCAATGTTCTCCCAATATCCACTTGGAGATTCTACAAAAACTGTGTTTCAAAACAGCTCAATCACAATTAAAATTCAACTCTGTTAGACGAATGCACGGAATAGAGAAAAGTTTCACAGAATACTTCTGTGTAGTTTTTATGGGAAGATGTTTCCTTTTTCATCGTAAGCGTCAAACTTCTCAAATTGTCCACTTGCAGATGCTACAAAAAGAGTGCTTCCAAACAGCTCAATCAAAAGAAAGGTTCAAGTCTCTTAGAGGAAAGCATAAATCATAAAGTAGTTTCACGGAATGCTTCCGTGTAGTTTCTACTTGAAGATATTTCTTTTTTCACAAAAGACCGCAATATTCTCCAAAGGTACACTTGGAGATTCTACAAAAAGTGTGTTTCAAAACTGCTCAATCAAAAGAAATGTTCAACCCTGTGAAATGAATGCACAGAATAGGGAAATGTTTCACAGAATGCTTCTGTGTAGTTTTTATAGGAACATATTTCATTTTTCACCCTAGACCTCATAGCTCTCCAAACGACCCTTGCAGATTCTAGAAAAAGAGTGTTTCAAAACTCCTCAATAAAGGGAAGCTTTCTACTCCGTGAGATGAATATTCGGAATAGAAAGAAGTTACACAGAATTCTTCAGTGTAGTTTTTATAGTAAGATAATTCGTTTTTCAACATAGGCCTCAATGTTCTCCAAAGGTCCACTTACAGATTGTACAAAAGGAGTGTGTCACAGCAGATCAATCAAAATAAATGTTCAACTCCGTAGGATGAATGCACAGACCAGAAAAACGTTTCACAGAATGCTTCTGTGTAGTCGTTATTTGCAGATATTCCTGTTTCCACGATAGGCCTCAATGTGCTGCGAATGTCCACTTGTAGTTTCTACAAAAAGAGTGTTTCAAAACTGCTCAATCAAAAGAAATGTTCAACTCTGTGTGACGAATGCACAGAAGAGAAAGAAGTTTCACAGGATGATTCAGTGTAGTTTTTATGTGAAGATATTTCGTTTTTCACGAAAGGCCTCAATGTTCTACAGATGTCCGCTTGCAGATTCTACAAAAAGAGTGTGTCAAAACAGCTCTATCCAAAGAAAGGTTCAACTCCATTCGATGAATGCACAGAACAGAAAAAAGTTCCATAGAAGGTTTCTGTGTGGTTTTTACATGAAGATATTTCGTTTTTCACTGCAGGCCACAATATTCTCCAAGTGTCCAGTTGCAGATTCTACGAAAAGAGTGTTTCAAAAGTGCTCAATCAAAAGAAAGGTTCAACTCTGTGAGATGAAGGCACAGAATAGAAAGCAGTTTCACAGAATCCTTCTCTGTAGTTTTCACGGGAAGATATTTCGTTTTTAGCCATAGGCCTCAACGTTCTCCAAATGTCCACTTGCAGATTCTACAAAAAGTGTGTTTCAAAACAGCTCCATCAAAAGAAAGGTTCAACTCTGTCAGGTGAATGTGCAGAACAGGGTAATGTTTCACAGAATGCTTCTGTGTAGTCTTTAGGGGAAGATATTTCGTTTTTCACTACAGGCCTCAAATTTCTCCAAATATTCAATTGCAGATTCTACAAAAAGTGTTTTTCAAAACAGGCCAGTCAAAAGAAAGGTTCAACTCGGTTGGATTAATGCACAGATCAGAAAAAGTTTCACAGAACGCTTCTGTGTAGTTTTTATTTTCAGATATTCCTTTTTCCGCGATAGGCCTCAAGGCGCGGCAAGTGTCCACTTGCAGATTATAAGAAAAAAGAGTGTTTCAAAACTGCTCAATCAAAAGAAAGGTTCTACTCTGTGAGGTGAACGCACAGAATAGAAAGAAGTTTTACAGAATGCTTCTGTGTATTTTTTATGGGAAAACATTTTGTTTTTCACCACAGGCCTCAATGTTCTCCAAATGTCCACTTGCAGATTCTACAAAAAGAGGGTTTAAAAAAACAGCTCAATCAAAAGAAAGGTTAAATTCTGTTAGATGAAAGCACAGATTACAAAGAAGTTTCACAGAATGCGCCTGTGTAGTTTTTACTTGAAGATATTTCGCTTGTCTCTGTAGGCCTCAATGTTCTCCAAATGTCCACTTGCAGATTCTACCTAAAGAGTGTTTGAAAACTGCTCAATCAAAACAAAGTTTCAACTCCGTGAGATGAATGCACAGAATAGAAAGAGGTTTCACAGAATGCTTCAGTGCAGCTTTTTTGGTGAGATATTTCATTTTTCACCATAGGCCACATATTTCTCCAAATGTCCAATTGCATATTCTAGAAAAAGAGTGTTTCAAAACTGCTCAATCAAAAGAAATTACTAGTCTGTGAGGTGAATGCACAGAATAGAAAGAAGTTTCACAGAATGCTTCTGTGTAGTTTTTATAGTGAGATAATTCGTTTTTCACCATGAGCCTCAATGTTCTCCAAATGTCCACTTGCGGATTCTACAAACAGTGTGTTTCAAAACAGATCAATCCAAAGAAATGTTCAACTCTGTTGGATGAATGCACAGATCAGAAAGAAGTTGCACAGAATGCTTCTGTGTAGTTTTTATAGTAAGATAATTCGTTTTACACCGTAGGCCTCAATGCTCTCCAAATGTCCACTTACAGATTATACAAAAAGAGTGTTTCAAAACAGCTCAATCAAAAGAAGAGTTCAGCTCTGTTAGATGAATGCACAGAACAGAGAAAAGTTTCTCAGAATGTTTCTGTGTAGTATTTACTGGAAGATATTTCATTTTTCACTATTGGCCTCAATGTTCCCCAAATGTCCACTTGCAGATTCTACAAAAATGAGTGTTGCAAAACTGCTCAATCAAAAGAAAGTTTCTACTCTGTGAGGTGAATGCACAGAATAGAACAAAGTTTCACAGAATTCTTCTGTTAATATTTATGGGGATATATTTCGTTTTTCATTGTAGGCCACAGTATTCTCCAACTGTCCACTTGCAGATTCCACAAAAAGAGTTTCAAAACTGCTCAATCAAAAGAAAGGTTGAACTCTGTGAGATGAATGCACAGAATCGAAAGAAGTTTCACAGAAGGCTTCAGTGTAGTTTTTATTGAAGATATTTCATTTTTCACTGTAGGTCTCAATTTTCTCCAAATGTCCACTTGCAGATTCTACATAAAGTGTATTTCAAAACTGCTCAATAAAAAGAATGGTTCAAATCTGTGAGATGTACGCACAGAATAGAAAATAGTTTCACAGAATGCGTCAATGTAGTTTTTATGGGAAGATATTCCGTTTTTCACCGTAAGCCTCAATGTTCTCCCAATATCCACTTGGAGATTCTACAAAAACTGTGTTTCAAAACAGCTCAATCACAATTAAAGTTCAACTCTGTTAGACGAATGCACGGAATAGAGAAAAGTTTCACAGAATACTTCTGTGTAGTTTTTATGGGAAGATGTTTCCTTTTTCATCGTAAGCGTCATACTTCTCAAATTGTCCACTTGCAGATGCTACAAAAAGAGTGCTTCCAAACAGCTCAATCAAAAGAAAGTTTCAAGTCTCTTAGAGGAAAGCATAAATCATAAAGTAGTTTCACGGAATGCTTCCGTGTAGTTTCTACTTGAAGATATTTCTTTTTTCACAAAAGACCGCAATATTCTCCAAAGGTACACTTGGAGATTCTACAAAAAGTGTGTTTCAAAACTGCTCAATCAAAAGAAATGTTCAACCCTGTGAAATGAATGCACAGAATAGGGAAATGTTTCACAGAATGCTTCTGTGTAGTTTTTATAGGAACATATTTCATTTTTCACCCTAGACCTCATAGCTCTCCAAACGACCCTTGCAGATTCTAGAAAAAGAGTGTTTCAAAACTCCTCAATAAAGGGAAGCTTTCTACTCCGTGAGATGAATATTCGGAATAGAAAGAAGTTACACAGAATTCTTCAGTGTAGTTTTTATAGTAAGATAATTCGTTTTTCAACATAGGCCTCAATGTTCTCCAAAGGTCCACTTACAGATTGTACAAAAGGAGTGTGTCACAGCAGATCAATCAAAATAAATGTTCAACTCCGTAGGATGAATGCACAGACCAGAAAAACGTTTCACAGAATGCTTCTGTGTAGTCGTTATTTGCAGATATTCCTGTTTCCACGATAGGCCTCAATGTGCTGCGAATGTCCACTTGTAGTTTCTACAAAAAGAGTGTTTCAAATCTGCTCAATCAAAAGAAATGTTCAACTCCGTGTGACGAATGCACAGAAGAGAAAGAAGTTTCACAGGATGATTCAGTGTAGTTTTTATGTGAAGATATTTCGTTTTTCACCAAAGGCCTCAATGTTCTACAAATGTCCGCTTGCAGATTCTACAAAAAGAGTGTGTCAAAACAGCTCTATCCAAAGAAAGGTTCAACTCCATTCGATGAATGCACAGAACAGAAAAAAGTTCCATAGAAGGTTTCTGTGTGGTTTTTACATGAAGATATTTCGTTTTTCACTGCAGGCCACAATATTCTCCAAGTGTCCATTTGCAGATTCTACGAAAAGAGTGTTTCAAAAGTGCTCAATCAAAAGAAAGGTTCAACTCTGTGAGATGAAGGCACAGAATAGAAAGCAGTTTCACAGAATCCTTCTCTGTAGTTTTCACGGGAAGATATTTCGTTTTTAGCCATAGGCCTCAACGTTCTCCAAATGTCCACGTGCAGATTCTACAAAAAGTGTGTTTCAAAACAGCTCCATCAAAAGAAAGGTTCAACTCTGTCAGGTGAATGTGCAGAACAGGGTAATGTTTCACAGAATGCTTCTGTGTAGTCTTCAGGGGAAGATATTTCGTTTTTCACTACAGGCCTCAAATTTCTCCAACTATCCAATTGCAGATTCTACAAAAAGTGTTTTTCAAAACAGACCAGTCAAAAGAAAGGTTCAACTCGGTTGGATTAATGCACAGATCAGAAAAAGTTTCACAGAACGCTTCTGTGTAGTTTTTATTTTCCGATATTCCTTTTTCCGCGATAGGCCTCAAGGCGCGGCAAGTGTCCACTTGCAGATTATAAGAAAAAAGAGTGTTTCAAAACTGCTCAATCAAAAGAAAGGTTCTACTCTGTGAGGTGAACGCACAGAATAGAAAGAAGTTTTACAGAATGCTTCTGTGTATTTTTTATGGGAAAACATTTTGTTTTTCACCACAGGCCTCAATGTTCTCCAAATGTCCACTTGCAGATTCTACAAAAAGAGGGTTTAAAAAAACAGCTCAATCAAAAGAAAGGTTAAATTCTGTTAGATGAAAGCACAGATTACAAAGAAGTTTCACAGAATGCGCCTGTGTAGTTTTTACTTGAAGATATTTCGCTTGTCTCTGTAGGCCTCAATGTTCTCCAAATGTCCACTTGCAGATTCTACCTAAAGAGTGTTTGAAAACTGCTCAATCAAAACAAAGTTTCAACTCCGTGAGATGAATGCACAGAATAGAAAGAGGTTTCACAGAATGCTTCAGTGCAGCTTTTTTGGTGAGATATTTCATTTTTCACCATAGGCCACATATTTCTCCAAATGTCCAATTGCATATTCTAGAAAAAGAGTGTTTCAAAACTGCTCAATCAAAAGAAAGTTACTAGTCTGTGAGGTGAATGCACAGAATAGAAAGAAGTTTCACAGAATGCTTCTGTGTAGTTTTTATAGTGAGATAATTCGTTTTTCACCATGAGCCTCAATGTTCTCCAAATGTCCACTTGCGGATTCTACAAACAGTGTGTTTCAAAACAGATCAATCCAAAGAAATGTTCAACTCTGTTGGATGAATGCACAGATCAGAAAGAAGTTGCACAGAATGCTTCTGTGTAGTTTTTATAGTAAGATAATTCGTTTTACACCGTAGGCCTCAATGCTCTCCAAATGTCCACTTACAGATTATACAAAAAGAGTGTTTCAAAACAGCTCAATCAAAAGAAGAGTTCAGCTCTGTTAGATGAATGCACAGAACAGAGAAAAGTTTCTCAGAATGTTTCTGTGTAGTATTTACTGGAAGATATTTCATTTTTCACTATTGGCCTCAATGTTCCCCAAATGTCCACTTGCAGATTCTACAAAAATGAGTGTTGCAAAACTGCTCAATCAAAAGAAAGTTTCTACTCTGTGAGGTGAATGCACAGAATAGAACAAAGTTTCACAGAATTCTTCTGTTAATATTTATGGGGCTATATTTCGTTTTTCATTGTAGGCCACAGTATTCTCCAACTGTCCACTTGCAGATTCCACAAAAAGAGTTTCAAAACTGCTCAATCAAAAGAAAGGTTGAACTCTGTGAGATGAATGCACAGAATCGAAAGAAGTTTCACAGAAGGCTTCAGTGTAGTTTTTACTTGAAGATATTTCATTTTTCACTGTAGGTCTCAATTTTCTCCAAATGTCCACTTGCAGATTCTACATAAAGTGTATTTCAAAACTGCTCAATAAAAAGAATGGTTCAAATCTGTGAGATGTACGCACAGAATAGAAAATAGTTTCACAGAATGCGTCAATGTAGTTTTTATGGGAAGATATTCCGTTTTTCACCGTAAGCCTCAATGTTCTCCCAATATCCACTTGCAGATTCTACAAAAACTGTGTTTCAAAACAGCTCAATCACAATTAAAGTTCAACTCTGTTAGACGAATGCACGGAATAGAGAAAAGTTTCACAGAATTCTTCTGTGTAGTTTTTATGGGAAGATGTTTCCTTTTTCATCGTAAGCGTCAAACTTCTCAAATTGTCCACTTGCAGATGCTACAAAAAGAGTGCTTCCAAACAGCTCAATCAAAAGAAAGTTTCAAGTCTCTTAGAGGAAAGCATAAATCATAAAGTAGTTTCAC
Organism: Symphalangus syndactylus; assembly: GCF_028878055.3. NCBI lineage: Eukaryota > Metazoa > Chordata > Mammalia > Primates > Hylobatidae > Symphalangus > Symphalangus syndactylus. The sequence goes on from NC_072440.2 coordinate 52,776,373, forward strand.
GGAATGCTTCCGTGTAGTTTCTACTTGAAGATATTTCTTTTTTCACAAAAGACCGCAATATTCTCCAAAGGTACACTTGGAGATTCTACAAAAAGTGTGTTTCAAAACTGCTCAATCAAAAGAAATGTTCAACCCTGTGAAATGAATGCACAGAATAGGGAAATGTTTCACAGAATGCTTCTGTGTAGTTTTAATAGGAACATATTTCATTTTTCACCCTAGACCTCATAGCTCTCCAAACGACCCTTGCAGATTCTAGAAAAAGAGTGTTTCAAAACTCCTCAATAAAGGGAAGCTTTCTACTCCGTGAGATGAATATTCGGAATAGAAAGAAGTTACACAGAATTCTTCAGTGTAGTTTTTATAGTAAGATAATTCGTTTTTCAACATAGGCCTCAATGTTCTCCAAAGGTCCACTTACAGATTGTACAAAAGGAGTGTGTCACAGCAGATCAATCAAAATAAATGTTCAACTCCGTAGGATGAATGCACAGACCAGAAAAACGTTTCACAGAATGCTTCTGTGTAGTCGTTATTTGCAGATATTCCTGTTTCCACGATAGGCCTCAATGTGCTGCGAATGTCCACTTGTAGTTTCTACAAAAAGAGTGTTTCAAAACTGCTCAATCAAAAGAAATGTTCAACTCCGTGTGACGAATGCACAGAAGAGAAAGAAGTTTCACAGGATGATTCAGTGTAGTTTTTATGTGAAGATATTTCGTTTTTCACCAAAGGCCTCAATGTTCTACAAATGTCCGCTTGCAGATTCTACAAAAAGAGTGTGTCAAAACAGCTCTATCCAAAGAAAGGTTCAACTCCATTCGATGAATGCACAGAACAGAAAAAAGTTCCATAGAAGGTTTCTGTGTGGTTTTTACATGAAGATATTTCGTTTTTCACTGCAGGCCACAATATTCTCCAAGTGTCCAGTTGCAGATTCTACGAAAAGAGTGTTTCAAAAGTGCTCAATCAAAAGAAAGGTTCAACTCTGTGAGATGAAGGCACAGAATAGAAAGCAGTTTCACAGAATCCTTCTCTGTAGTTTTCACGGGAAGATATTTCGTTTTTAGCCATAGGCCTCAACGTTCTCCAAATGTCCACGTGCAGATTCTACAAAAAGTGTGTTTCAAAACAGCTCCATCAAAAGAAAGGTTCAACTCTGTCAGGTGAATGTGCAGAACAGGGTAAAGTTTCACAGAATGCTTCTGTGTAGTCTTCAGGGGAAGATATTTCGTTTTTCACTACAGGCCTCAAATTTCTCCAACTATCCAATTGCAGATTCTACAAAAAGTGTTTTTCAAAACAGACCAGTCAAAAGAAAGGTTCAACTCGGTTGGATTAATGCACAGATCAGAAAAAGTTTCACAGAACGCTTCTGTGTAGTTTTTATTTTCCGATATTCCTTTTTCCGCGATAGGCCTCAAGGCGCGGCAAGTGTCCACTTGCAGATTATAAGAAAAAAGAGTGTTTCAAAACTGCTCAATCAAAAGAAAGGTTCTACTCTGTGAGGTGAACGCACAGAATAGAAAGAAGTTTTACAGAATGCTTCTGTGTATTTTTTATGGGAAAACATTTTGTTTTTCACCACAGGCCTCAATGTTCTCCAAATGTCCACTTGCAGATTCTACAAAAAGAGGGTTTAAAAAAACAGCTCAATCAAAAGAAAGGTTAAATTCTGTTAGATGAAAGCACAGATTACAAAGAAGTTTCACAGAATGCGCCTGTGTAGTTTTTACTTGAAGATATTTCGCTTGTCTCTGTAGGCCTCAATGTTCTCCAAATGTCCACTTGCAGATTCTACCTAAAGAGTGTTTGAAAACTGCTCAATCAAAACAAAGTTTCAACTCCGTGAGATGAATGCACAGAATAGAAAGAGGTTTCACAGAATGCTTCAGTGCAGCTTTTTTGGTGAGATATTTCATTTTTCACCATAGGCCACATATTTCTCCAAATGTCCAATTGCATATTCTAGAAAAAGAGTGTTTCAAAACTGCTCAATCAAAAGAAAGTTACTAGTCTGTGAGGTGAATGCACAGAATAGAAAGAAGTTTCACAGAATGCTTCTGTGTAGTTTTTATAGTGAGATAATTCGTTTTTCACCATGAGCCTCAATGTTCTCCAAATGTCCACTTGCGGATTCTACAAACAGTGTGTTTCAAAACAGATCAATCCAAAGAAATGTTCAACTCTGTTGGATGAATGCACAGATCAGAAAGAAGTTGCACAGAATGCTTCTGTGTAGTTTTTATAGTAAGATAATTCGTTTTACACCGTAGGCCTCAATGCTCTCCAAATGTCCACTTACAGATTATACAAAAAGAGTGTTTCAAAACAGCTCAATCAAAAGAAGAGTTCAGCTCTGTTAGATGAATGCACAGAACAGAGAAAAGTTTCTCCGAATGTTTCTGTGTAGTATTTACTGGAAGATATTTCATTTTTCACTATTGGCCTCAATGTTCCCCAAATGTCCACTTGCAGATTCTACAAAAATGAGTGTTGCAAAACTGCTCAATCAAAAGAAAGTTTCTACTCTGTGAGGTGAATGCACAGAATAGAACAAAGTTTCACAGAATTCTTCTGTTAATATTTATGGGGCTATATTTCGTTTTTCATTGTAGGCCACAGTATTCTCCAACTGTCCACTTGCAGATTCCACAAAAAGAGTTTCAAAACTGCTCAATCAAAAGAAAGGTTGAACTCTGTGAGATGAATGCACAGAATCGAAAGAAGTTTCACAGAAGGCTTCAGTGTAGTTTTTACTTGAAGATATTTCATTTTTCACTGTAGGTCTCAATTTTCTCCAAATGTCCACTTGCAGATTCTACATAAAGTGTATTTCAAAACTGCTCAATAAAAAGAATGGTTCAAATCTGTGAGATGTACGCACAGAATAGAAAATAGTTTCACAGAATGCGTCAATGTAGTTTTTATGGGAAGATATTCCGTTTTTCACCGTAAGCCTCAATGTTCTCCCAATATCCACTTGCAGATTCTACAAAAACTGTGTTTCAAAACAGCTCAATCACAATTAAAGTTCAACTCTGTTAGACGAATGCACGGAATAGAGAAAAGTTTCACAGAATTCTTCTGTGTAGTTTTTATGGGAAGATGTTTCCTTTTTCATCGTAAGCGTCAAACTTCTCAAATTGTCCACTTGCAGATGCTACAAAAAGAGTGCTTCCAAACAGCTCAATCAAAAGGAAGTTTCAAGTCTCTTAGAGGAAAGCATAAATCATAAAGTAGTTTCACGGAATGCTTCCGTGTAGTTTCTACTTGAAGATATTTCTTTTTTCACAAAAGACCGCAATATTCTCCAAAGGTACACTTGGAGATTCTACAAAAAGTGTGTTTCAAAACTGCTCAATCAAAAGAAATGTTCAACCCTGTGAAATGAATGCACAGAATAGGGAAATGTTTCACAGAATGCTTCTGTGTAGTTTTTATAGGAACATATTTCATTTTTCACCCTAGACCTCATAGCTCTCCAAACGACCCTTGCAGATTCTAGAAAAAGAGTGTTTCAAAACTCCTCAAGAAAGGGAAGCTTTCTACTCCGTGAGATGAATATTCGGAATAGAAAGAAGTTACACAGAATTCTTCAGTGTAGTTTTTATAGTAAGATAATTCGTTTTTCAACATAGGCCTCAATGTTCTCCAAAGGTCCACTTACAGATTGTACAAAAGGAGTGTGTCCCAGCAGATCAATCAAAATAAATGTTCAACTCCGTAGGATGAATGCACAGACCAGAAAAACGTTTCACAGAATGCTTCTGTGTAGTCGTTATTTGCAGATATTCCTGTTTCCACGATAGGCCTCAATGTGCTGCGAATGTCCACTTGTAGTTTCTACAAAAAGAGTGTTTCAAAACTGCTCAATCAAAAGAAATGTTCAACTCTGTGTGACGAATGCACAGAAGAGAAAGAAGTTTCACAGGATGATTCAGTGTAGTTTTTATGTGAAGATATTTCGTTTTTCACCAAAGGCCTCAATGTTCTACAGATGTCCGCTTGCAGATTCTACAAAAAGAGTGTGTCAAAACAGCTCTATCCAAAGAAAGGTTCAACTCCATTCGATGAATGCACAGAACAGAAAAAAGTTCCATAGAAGGTTTCTGTGTGGTTTTTACATGAAGATATTTCGTTTTTCACTGCAGGCCACAATATTCTCCAAGTGTCCAGTTGCAGATTCTACGAAAAGAGTGTTTCAAAAGTGCTCAATCAAAAGAAAGGTTCAACTCTGTGAGATGAAGGCACAGAATAGAAAGCAGTTTCACAGAATCCTTCTCTGTAGTTTTCACGGGAAGATATTTCGTTTTTAGCCATAGGCCTCAACGTTCTCCAAATGTCCACGTGCAGATTCTACAAAAAGTGTGTTTCAAAACAGCTCCATCAAAAGAAAGGTTCAACTCTGTCAGGTGAATGTGCAGAACAGGGTAAAGTTTCACAGAATGCTTCTGTGTAGTCTTCAGGGGAAGATATTTCGTTTTTCACTACAGGCCTCAAATTTCTCCAACTATCCAATTGCAGATTCTACAAAAAGTGTTTTTCAAAACAGACCAGTCAAAAGAAAGGTTCAACTCGGTTGGATTAATGCACAGATCAGAAAAAGTTTCACAGAACGCTTCTGTGTAGTTTTTATTTTCCGATATTCCTTTTTCCGCGATAGGCCTCAAGGCGCGGCAAGTGTCCACTTGCAGATTATAAGAAAAAAGAGTGTTTCAAAACTGCTCAATCAAAAGAAAGGTTCTACTCTGTGAGGTGAACGCACAGAATAGAAAGAAGTTTTACAGAATGCTTCTGTGTATTTTTTATGGGAAAACATTTTGTTTTTCACCACAGGCCTCAATGTTCTCCAAATGTCCACTTGCAGATTCTACAAAAAGAGGGTTTAAAAAAACAGCTCAATCAAAAGAAAGGTTAAATTCTGTTAGATGAAAGCACAGATTACAAAGAAGTTTCACAGAATGCGCCTGTGTAGTTTTTACTTGAAGATATTTCGCTTGTCTCTGTAGGCCTCAATGTTCTCCAAATGTCCACTTGCAGATTCTACCTAAAGAGTGTTTGAAAACTGCTCAATCAAAACAAAGTTTCAACTCCGTGAGATGAATGCACAGAATAGAAAGAGGTTTCACAGAATGCTTCAGTGCAGCTTTTTTGGTGAGATATTTCATTTTTCACCATAGGCCACATATTTCTCCAAATGTCCAATTGCATATTCTAGAAAAAGAGTGTTTCAAAACTGCTCAATCAAAAGAAAGTTACTAGTCTGTGAGGTGAATGCACAGAATAGAAAGAAGTTTCACAGAATGCTTCTGTGTAGTTTTTATAGTGAGATAATTCGTTTTTCACCATGAGCCTCAATGTTCTCCAAATGTCCACTTGCGGATTCTACAAACAGTGTGTTTCAAAACAGATCAATCCAAAGAAATGTTCAACTCTGTTGGATGAATGCACAGATCAGAAAGAAGTTGCACAGAATGCTTCTGTGTAGTTTTTATAGTAAGATAATTCGTTTTACACCGTAGGCCTCAATGCTCTCCAAATGTCCACTTACAGATTATACAAAAAGAGTGTTTCAAAACAGCTCAATCAAAAGAAGAGTTCAGCTCTGTTAGATGAATGCACAGAACAGAGAAAAGTTTCTCAGAATGTTTCTGTGTAGTATTTACTGGAAGATATTTCATTTTTCACTATTGGCCTCAATGTTCCCCAAATGTCCACTTGCAGATTCCTCAAAAATGAGTGTTGCAAAACTGCTCAATCAAAAGAAAGTTTCTAATCTGTGAGGTGAATGCACAGAATAGAACAAAGTTTCACAGAATTCTTCTGTTAATATTTATGGGGATATATTTCGTTTTTCATTGTAGGCCACAGTATTCTCCAACTGTCCACTTGCAGATTCCACAAAAAGAGTTTCAAAACTGCTCAATCAAAAGAAAGGTTGAACTCTGTGAGATGAATGCACAGAATCGAAAGAAGTTTCACAGAAGGCTTCAGTGTAGTTTTTATTGAAGATATTTCATTTTTCACTGTAGGTCTCAATTTTCTCCAAATGTCCACTTGCAGATTCTACATAAAGTGTATTTCAAAACTGCTCAATAAAAAGAATGGTTCAAATCTGTGAGATGTACGCACAGAATAGAAAATAGTTTCACAGAATGCGTCAATGTAGTTTTTATGGGAAGATATTCCGTTTTTCACCGTAAGCCTCAATGTTCTCCCAATATCCACTTGGAGATTCTACAAAAACTGTGTTTCAAAACAGCTCAATCACAATTAAAATTCAACTCTGTTAGACGAATGCACGGAATAGAGAAAAGTTTCACAGAATACTTCTGTGTAGTTTTTATGGGAAGATGTTTCCTTTTTCATCGTAAGCGTCAAACTTCTCAAATTGTCCACTTGCAGATGCTACAAAAAGAGTGCTTCCAAACAGCTCAATCAAAAGAAAGGTTCAAGTCTCTTAGAGGAAAGCATAAATCATAAAGTAGTTTCACGGAATGCTTCCGTGTAGTTTCTACTTGAAGATATTTCTTTTTTCACAAAAGACCGCAATATTCTCCAAAGGTACACTTGGAGATTCTACAAAAAGTGTGTTTCAAAACTGCTCAATCAAAAGAAATGTTCAACCCTGTGAAATGAATGCACAGAATAGGGAAATGTTTCACAGAATGCTTCTGTGTAGTTTTTATAGGAACATATTTCATTTTTCACCCTAGACCTCATAGCTCTCCAAACGACCCTTGCAGATTCTAGAAAAAGAGTGTTTCAAAACTCCTCAATAAAGGGAAGCTTTCTACTCCGTGAGATGAATATTCGGAATAGAAAGAAGTTACACAGAATTCTTCAGTGTAGTTTTTATAGTAAGATAATTCGTTTTTCAACATAGGCCTCAATGTTCTCCAAAGGTCCACTTACAGATTGTACAAAAGGAGTGTGTCACAGCAGATCAATCAAAATAAATGTTCAACTCCGTAGGATGAATGCACAGACCAGAAAAACGTTTCACAGAATGCTTCTGTGTAGTCGTTATTTGCAGATATTCCTGTTTCCACGATAGGCCTCAATGTGCTGCGAATGTCCACTTGTAGTTTCTACAAAAAGAGTGTTTCAAAACTGCTCAATCAAAAGAAATGTTCAACTCCGTGTGACGAATGCACAGAAGAGAAAGAAGTTTCACAGGATGATTCAGTGTAGTTTTTATGTGAAGATATTTCGTTTTTCACCAAAGGCCTCAATGTTCTACAAATGTCCGCTTGCAGATTCTACAAAAAGAGTGTGTCAAAACAGCTCTATCCAAAGAAAGGTTCAACTCCATTCGATGAATGCACAGAACAGAAAAAAGTTCCATAGAAGGTTTCTGTGTGGTTTTTACATGAAGATATTTCGTTTTTCACCGCAGGCCACAATATTCTCCAAGTGTCCAGTTGCAGATTCTACGAAAAGAGTGTTTCAAAAGTGCTCAATCAAAAGAAAGGTTCAACTCTGTGAGATGAAGGCACAGAATAGAAAGCAGTTTCACAGAATCCTTCTCTGTAGTTTTCACGGGAAGATATTTCGTTTTTAGCCATAGGCCTCAACGTTCTCCAAATGTCCACGTGCAGATTCTACAAAAAGTGTGTTTCAAAACAGCTCCATCAAAAGAAAGGTTCAACTCTGTCAGGTGAATGTGCAGAACAGGGTAATGTTTCACAGAATGCTTCTGTGTAGTCTTCAGGGGAAGATATTTCGTTTTTCACTACAGGCCTCAAATTTCTCCAACTATCCAATTGCAGATTCTACAAAAAGTGTTTTTCAAAACAGACCAGTCAAAAGAAAGGTTCAACTCGGTTGGATTAATGCACAGATCAGAAAAAGTTTCACAGAACGCTTCTGTGTAGTTTTTATTTTCCGATATTCCTTTTTCCGCGATAGGCCTCAAGGCGCGGCAAGTGTCCACTTGCAGATTATAAGAAAAAAGAGTGTTTCAAAACTGCTCAATCAAAAGAAAGGTTCTACTCTGTGAGGTGAACGCACAGAATAGAAAGAAGTTTTACAGAATGCTTCTGTGTATTTTTTATGGGAAATCATTTTGTTTTTCACCACAGGCCTCAATGTTCTCCAAATGTCCACTTGCAGATTCTACAAAAAGAGGGTTTAAAAAAACAGCTCAATCAAAAGAAAGGTTAAATTCTGTTAGATGAAAGCACAGATTACAAAGAAGTTTCACAGAATGCGCCCGTGTAGTTTTTACTTGAAGATATTTCGCTTGTCTCTGTAGGCCTCAATGTTCTCCAAATGTCCACTTGCAGATTCTACCTAAAGAGTGTTTGAAAACTGCTCAATCAAAACAAAGTTTCAACTCCGTGAGATGAATGCACAGAATAGAAAGAGGTTTCACAGAATGCTTCAGTGCAGCTTTTTTGGTGAGATATTTCATTTTTCACCATAGGCCACATATTTCTCCAAATGTCCAATTGCATATTCTAGAAAAAGAGTGTTTCAAAACTGCTCAATCAAAAGAAATTACTAGTCTGTGAGGTGAATGCACAGAATAGAAAGAAGTTTCACAGAATGCTTCTGTGTAGTTTTTATAGTGAGATAATTCGTTTTTCACCATGAGCCTCAATGTTCTCCAAATGTCCACTTGCGGATTCTACAAACAGTGTGTTTCAAAACAGATCAATCCAAAGAAATGTTCAACTCTGTTGGATGAATGCACAGATCAGAAAGAAGTTGCACAGAATGCTTCTGTGTAGTTTTTATAGTAAGATAATTCGTTTTACACCGTAGGCCTCAATGCTCTCCAAATGTCCACTTACAGATTATACAAAAAGAGTGTTTCAAAACAGCTCAATCAAAAGAAGAGTTCAGCTCTGTTAGATGAATGCACAGAACAGAGAAAAGTTTCTCAGAATGTTTCTGTGTAGTATTTACTGGAAGATATTTCATTTTTCACTATTGGCCTCAATGTTCCCCAAATGTCCACTTGCAGATTCTACAAAAATGAGTGTTGCAAAACTGCTCAATCAAAAGAAAGTTTCTACTCTGTGAGGTGAATGCACAGAATAGAACAAAGTTTCACAGAATTCTTCTGTTAATATTTATGGGGATATATTTCGTTTTTCATTGTAGGCCACAGTATTCTCCAACTGTCCACTTGCAGATTCCACAAAAAGAGTTTCAAAACTGCTCAATCAAAAGAAAGGTTGAACTCTGTGAGATGAATGCACAGAATCGAAAGAAGTTTCACAGAAGGCTTCAGTGTAGTTTTTACTTGAAGATATTTCATTTTTCACTGTAGGTCTCAATTTTCTCCAAATGTCCACTTGCAGATTCTACATAAAGTGTATTTCAAAACTGCTCAATAAAAAGAATGGTTCAAATCTGTGAGATGTACGCACAGAATAGAAAATAGTTTCACAGAATGCGTCAATGTAGTTTTTATGGGAAGATATTCCGTTTTTCACCGTAAGCCTCAATGTTCTCCAAATATCCACTTGCAGATTCTACAAAAACTGTGTTTCAAAACAGCTCAATCACAATTAAAGTTCAACTCTGTTAGACGAATGCACGGAATAGAGAAAAGTTTCACAGAATTCTTCTGTGTAGTTTTTATGGGAAGATGTTTCCTTTTTCATCGTAAGCGTCAAACTTCTCAAACTGTCCACTTGCAGATGCTACAAAAAGAGTGCTTCCAAACAGCTCAATCAAAAGAAAGTTTCAAGTCTCTTAGAGGAAAGCATAAATCATAAAGTAGTTTCACGGAATGGTTCCGTGTAGTTTCTACTTGAAGATATTTCTTTTTTCACAAAAGACCGCAATATTCTCCAAAGGTACACTTGGAGATTCTACAAAAAGTGTGTTTCAAAACTGCTCAATCAAAAGAAATGTTCAACCCTGTGAAATGAATGCACAGAATAGGGAAATGTTTCACAGAATGCTTCTGTGTAGTTTTTATAGGAACATATTTCATTTTTCACCCTAGACCTCATAGCTCTCCAAACGACCCTTGCAGATTCTAGAAAAAGAGTGTTTCAAAACTCCTCAATAAAGGGAAGCTTTCTACTCCGTGAGATGAATATTCGGAATAGAAAGAAGTTACACAGAATTCTTCAGTGTAGTTTTTATAGTAAGATAATTTGTTTTTCAACATAGGCCTCAATGTTCTCCAAAGGTCCACTTACAGATTGTACAAAAGGAGTGTGTCACAGCAGATCAATCAAAATAAATGTTCAACTCCGTAGGATGAATGCACAGACCAGAAAAACGTTTCACAGAATGCTTCTGTGTAGTCGTTATTTGCAGATATTCCTGTTTCCACGATAGGCCTCAATGTGCTGCGAATGTCCACTTGTAGTTTCTACAAAAAGAGTGTTTCAAAACTGCTCAATCAAAAGAAATGTTCAACTCCGTGTGACGAATGCACAGAAGAGAAAGAAGTTTCACAGGATGATTCAGTGTAGTTTTTATGTGAAGATATTTCGTTTTTCACCAAAGGCCTCAATGTTCTACAAATGTCCGCTTGCCGATTCTACAAAAAGAGTGTGTCAAAACAGCTCTATCCAAAGAAAGGTTCAACTCCATTCGATGAATGCACAGAACAGAAAAAAGTTCCATAGAAGGTTTCTGTGTGGTTTTTACATGAAGATATTTCGTTTTTCACCGCAGGCCACAATATTCTCCAAGTGTCCAGTTGCAGATTCTACGAAAAGAGTGTTTCAAAAGTGCTCAATCAAAAGAAAGGTTCAACTCTGTGAGATGAAGGCACAGAATAGAAAGCAGTTTCACAGAATCCTTCTCTGTAGTTTTCACGGGAAGATATTTCGTTTTTAGCCATAGGCCTCAACGTTCTCCAAATGTCCACGTGCAGATTCTACAAAAAGTGTGTTTCAAAACAGCTCCATCAAAAGAAAGGTTCAACTCTGTCAGGTGAATGTGCAGAACAGGGTAATGTTTCACAGAATGCTTCTGTGTAGTCTTTAGGGGAAGATATTTCGTTTTTCACTACAGGCCTCAAATTTCTCCAACTATCCAATTGCAGATTCTACAAAAAGTGTTTTTCAAAACAGACCAGTTAAAAGAAAGGTTCAACTCGGTTGGATTAATGCACAGATCAGAAAAAGTTTCACAGAACGCTTCTGTGTAGTTTTTATTTTCAGATATTCCTTTTTGCGCGATAGGCCTCAAGGCGCGGCAAGTGTCCACTTGCAGATTATAAGAAAAAAGAGTGTTTCAAAACTGCTCAATCAAAAGAAAGGTTCTACTCTGTGAGGTGAACGCACAGAATAGAAAGAAGTTTTACAGAATGCTTCTGTGTATTTTTTATGGGAAAACATTTTGTTTTTCACCACAGGCCTCAATGTTCTCCAAATGTCCACTTGCAGATTCTACAAAAAGAGGGTTTAAAAAAACAGCTCAATCAAAAGAAAGGTTAAATTCTGTTAGATGAAAGCACAGATTACAAAGAAGTTTCACAGAATGCGCCTGTGTAGTTTTTACTTGAAGATATTTCGCTTGTCTCTGTAGGCCTCAATGTTCTCCAAATGTCCACTTGCAGATTCTACCTAAAGAGTGTTTGAAAACTGCTCAATCAAAACAAAGTTTCAACTCCGTGAGATGAATGCACAGAATAGAAAGAGGTTTCACAGAATGCTTCAGTGCAGCTTTTTTGGTGAGATATTTCATTTTTCACCATAGGCCACATATTTCTCCAAATGTCCAATTGCATATTCTAGAAAAAGAGTGTTTCAAAACTGCTCAATCAAAAGAAAGTTACTAGTCTGTGAGGTGAATGCACAGAATAGAAAGAAGTTTCACAGAATGCTTCTGTGTAGTTTTTATAGTGAGATAATTCGTTTTTCACCATGAGCCTCAATGTTCTCCAAATGTCCACTTGCGGATTCTACAAACAGTGTGTTTCAAAACAGATCAATCCAAAGAAATGTTCAACTCTGTTGGATGAATGCACAGATCAGAAAGAAGTTGCACAGAATGCTTCTGTGTAGTTTTTATAGTAAGATAATTCGTTTTACACCGTAGGCCTCAATGCTCTCCAAATGTCCACTTACAGATTATACAAAAAGAGTGTTTCAAAACAGCTCAATCAAAAGAAGAGTTCAGCTCTGTTAGATGAATGCACAGAACAGAGAAAAGTTTCTCAGAATGTTTCTGTGCAGTATTTACTGGAAGATATTTCATTTTTCACTATTGGCCTCAATGTTCCCCAAATGTCCACTTGCAGATTCTACAAAAATGAGTGTTGCAAAACTGCTCAATCAAAAGAAAGTTTCTACTCTGTGAGGTGAATGCACAGAATAGAACAAAGTTTCACAGAATTCTTCTGTTAATATTTATGGGGATATATTTCGTTTTTCATTGTAGGCCACAGTATTCTCCAACTGTCCACTTGCAGATTCCACAAAAAGAGTTTCAAAACTGCTCAATCAAAAGAAAGGTTGAACTCTGTGAGATGAATGCACAGAATCGAAAGAAGTTTCACAGAAGGCTTCAGTGTAGTTTTTACTTGAAGATATTTCATTTTTCACTGTAGGTCTCAATTTTCTCCAAATGTCCACTTGCGGATTCTACATAAAGTGTATTTCAAAACTGCTCAATAAAAAGAATGGTTCAAATCTGTGAGATGTACGCACAGAATAGAAAATAGTTTCACAGAATGCGTCAATGTAGTTTTTATGGGAAGATATTCCGTTTTTCACCGTAAGCCTCAATGTTCTCCCAATATCCACTTGCAGATTCTACAAAAACTGTGTTTCAAAACAGCTCAATCACAATTAAAGTTCACCTCTGTTAGACGAATGCACGGAATAGAGAAAAGTTTCACAGAATTCTTCTGTGTAGTTTTTATGGGAAGATGTTTCCTTTTTCATCGTAAGCGTCAAACTTCTCAAACTGTCCACTTGCAGATGCTACAAAAAGAGTGCTTCCAAACAGCTCAATCAAAAGAAAGTTTCAAGTCTCTTAGAGGAAAGCATAAATCATAAAGTAGTTTCACGGAATGCTTCCGTGTAGTTTCTACTTGAAGATATTTCTTTTTTCACAAAAGACCGCAATATTCTCCAAAGGTACACTTGGAGATTCTACAAAAAGTGTGTTTCAAAACTGCTCAATCAAAAGAAATGTTCAACCCTGTGAAATGAATGCACAGAATAGGGAAATGTTTCACAGAATGCTTCTGTGTAGTTTTTATAGGAACATATTTCATTTTTCACCCTAGACCTCATAGCTCTCCAAACGACCCTTGCAGATTCTAGAAAAAGAGTGTTTCAAAACTCCTCAATAAAGGGAAGCTTTCTACTCCGTGAGATGAATATTCGGAATAGAAAGAAGTTACACAGAATTCTTCAGTGTAGTTTTTATAGTAAGATAATTCGTTTTTCAACATAGGCCTCAATGTTCTCCAAAGGTCCACTTACAGATTGTACAAAAGGAGTGTGTCACAGCAGATCAATCAAAATAAATGTTCAACTCCGTAGGATGAATGCACAGACCAGAAAAACGTTTCACAGAATGCTTCTGTGTAGTCGTTATTTGCAGATATTCCTGTTTCCACGATAGGCCTCAATGTGCTGCGAATGTCCACTTGTAGTTTCTACAAAAAGAGTGTTTCAAAACTGCTCAATCAAAAGAAATGTTCAACTCCGTGTGACGAATGCACAGAAGAGAAAGAAGTTTCACAGGATGATTCAGTGTAGTTTTTATGTGAAGATATTTCGTTTTTCACCAAAGGCCTCAATGTTCTACAGATGTCCGCTTGCAGATTCTACAAAAAGAGTGTGTCAAAACAGCTCTATCCAAAGAAAGGTTCAACTCCATTCGATGAATGCACAGAACAGAAAAAAGTTCCATAGAAGGTTTCTGTGTGGTTTTTACATGAAGATATTTCGTTTTTCACTGCAGGCCACAATATTCTCCAAGTGTCCAGTTGCAGATTCTACGAAAAGAGTGTTTCAAAAGTGCTCAATCAAAAGAAAGGTTCAACTCTGTGAGATGAAGGCACAGAATAGAAAGCAGTTTCACAGAATCCTTCTCTGTAGTTTTCACGGGAAGATATTTCGTTTTTAGCCATAGGCCTCAACGTTCTCCAAATGTCCACGTGCAGATTCTACAAAAAGTGTGTTTCAAAACAGCTCCATCAAAAGAAAGGTTCAACTCTGTCAGGTGAATGTGCAGAACAGGGTAATGTTTCACAGAATGCTTCTGTGTAGTCTTTAGGGGAAGATATTTCGTTTTTCACTACAGGCCTCAAATTTCTCCAACTATCCAATTGCAGATTCTACAAAAAGTGTTTTTCAAAACAGACCAGTCAAAAGAAAGGTTCAACTCGGTTGGATTAATGCACAGATCAGAAAAAGTTTCACAGAACGCTTCTGTGTAGTTTTTATTTTCAGATATTCCTTTTTGCGCGATAGGCCTCAAGGCGCGGCAAGTGTCCACTTGCAGATTATAAGAAAAAAGAGTGTTTCAAAACTGCTCAATCAAAAGAAAGGTTCTACTCTGTGAGGTGAACGCACAGAATAGAAAGAAGTTTTACAGAATGCTTCTGTGTATTTTTTATGGGAAAACATTTTGTTTTTCACCACAGGCCTCAATGTTCTCCAAATGTCCACTTGCAGATTCTACAAAAAGAGGGTTTAAAAAAACAGCTCAATCAAAAGAAAGGTTAAATTCTGTTAGATGAAAGCACAGATTACAAAGAAGTTTCACAGAATGCGCCTGTGTAGTTTTTACTTGAAGATATTTCGCTTGTCTCTGTAGGCCTCAATGTTCTCCAAATGTCCACTTGCAGATTCTACCTAAAGAGTGTTTGAAAACTGCTCAATCAAAACAAAGTTTCAACTCCGTGAGATGAATGCACAGAATAGAAAGAGGTTTCACAGAATGCTTCAGTGCAGCTTTTTTGGTGAGATATTTCATTTTTCACCATAGGCCACATATTTCTCCAAATGTCCAATTGCATATTCTAGAAAAAGAGTGTTTCAAAACTGCTCAATCAAAAGAAAGTTACTAGTCTGTGAGGTGAATGCACAGAATAGAAAGAAGTTTCACAGAATGCTTCTGTGTAGTTTTTATAGTGAGATAATTCGTTTTTCACCATGAGCCTCAATGTTCTCCAAATGTCCACTTGCGGATTCTACAAACAGTGTGTTTCAAAACAGATCAATCCAAAGAAATGTTCAACTCTGTTGGATGAATGCACAGATCAGAAAGAAGTTGCACAGAATGCTTCTGTGTAGTTTTTATAGTAAGATAATTCGTTTTACACCGTAGGCCTCAATGCTCTCCAAATGTCCACTTACAGATTATACAAAAAGAGTGTTTCAAAACAGCTCAATCAAAAGAAGAGTTCAGCTCTGTTAGATGAATGCACAGAACAGAGAAAAGTTTCTCAGAATGTTTCTGTGCAGTATTTACTGGAAGATATTTCATTTTTCACTATTGGCCTCAATGTTCCCCAAATGTCCACTTGCAGATTCTACAAAAATGAGTGTTGCAAAACTGCTCAATCAAAAGAAAGTTTCTACTCTGTGAGGTGAATGCACAGAATAGAACAAAGTTTCACAGAATTCTTCTGTTAATATTTATGGGGATATATTTCGTTTTTCATTGTAGGCCACAGTATTCTCCAACTGTCCACTTGCAGATTCCACAAAAAGAGTTTCAAAACTGCTCAATCAAAAGAAAGGTTGAACTCTGTGAGATGAATGCACAGAATCGAAAGAAGTTTCACAGAAGGCTTCAGTGTAGTTTTTACTTGAAGATATTTCATTTTTCACTGTAGGTCTCAATTTTCTCCAAATGTCCACTTGCGGATTCTACATAAAGTGTATTTCAAAACTGCTCAATAAAAAGAATGGTTCAAATCTGTGAGATGTACGCACAGAATAGAAAATAGTTTCACAGAATGCGTCAATGTAGTTTTTATGGGAAGATATTCCGTTTTTCACCGTAAGCCTCAATGTTCTCCCAATATCCACTTGCAGATTCTACAAAAACTGTGTTTCAAAACAGCTCAATCACAATTAAAGTTCACCTCTGTTAGACGAATGCACGGAATAGAGAAAAGTTTCACAGAATTCTTCTGTGTAGTTTTTATGGGAAGATGTTTCCTTTTTCATCGTAAGCGTCAAACTTCTCAAACTGTCCACTTGCAGATGCTACAAAAAGAGTGCTTCCAAACAGCTCAATCAAAAGAAAGTTTCAAGTCTCTTAGAGGAAAGCATAAATCATAAAGTAGTTTCACGGAATGCTTCCGTGTAGTTTCTACTTGAAGATATTTCTTTTTTCACAAAAGACCGCAATATTCTCCAAAGGTACACTTGGAGATTCTACAAAAAGTGTGTTTCAAAACTGCTCAATCAAAAGAAATGTTCAACCCTGTGAAATGAATGCACAGAATAGGGAAATGTTTCACAGAATGCTTCTGTGTAGTTTTTATAGGAACATATTTCATTTTTCACCCTAGACCTCATAGCTCTCCAAACGACCCTTGCAGATTCTAGAAAAAGAGTGTTTCAAAACTCCTCAATAAAGGGAAGCTTTCTACTCCGTGAGATGAATATTCGGAATAGAAAGAAGTTACACAGAATTCTTCAGTGTAGTTTTTATAGTAAGATAATTCGTTTTTCAACATAGGCCTCAATGTTCTCCAAAGGTCCACTTACAGATTGTACAAAAGGAGTGTGTCACAGCAGATCAATCAAAATAAATGTTCAACTCCGTAGGATGAATGCACAGACCAGAAAAACGTTTCACAGAATGCTTCTGTGTAGTCGTTATTTGCAGATATTCCTGTTTCCACGATAGGCCTCAATGTGCTGCGAATGTCCACTTGTAGTTTCTACAAAAAGAGTGTTTCAAAACTGCTCAATCAAAAGAAATGTTCAACTCCGTGTGACGAATGCACAGAAGAGAAAGAAGTTTCACAGGATGATTCAGTGTAGTTTTTATGTGAAGATATTTCGTTTTTCACCAAAGGCCTCAATGTTCTACAGATGTCCGCTTGCAGATTCTACAAAAAGAGTGTGTCAAAACAGCTCTATCCAAAGAAAGGTTCAACTCCATTCGATGAATGCACAGAACAGAAAAAAGTTCCATAGAAGGTTTCTGTGTGGTTTTTACATGAAGATATTTCGTTTTTCACTGCAGGCCACAATATTCTCCAAGTGTCCAGTTGCAGATTCTACGAAAAGAGTGTTTCAAAAGTGCTCAATCAAAAGAAAGTTTCAACTCTGTGAGATGAAGGCACAGAATAGAAAGCAGTTTCACAGAATCCTTCTCTGTAGTTTTCACGGGAAGATATTTCGTTTTAAGCCATAGGCCTCAACGTTCTCCAAATGTCCACTTGCAGATTCTACAAAAAGTGTGTTTCAAAACAGCTCCATCAAAAGAAAGTTTCAACTCTGTCAGGTGAATGTGCAGAACAGGGTAATGTTTCACAGAATGCTTCTGTGTAGTCTTTAGGGGAAGATATTTCGTTTTTCACTACAGGCCACAAATTTCTCCAAATATCCAATTGCAGATTCTACAAAAAGTGTTTTTCAAAACAGACCAGTCAAAAGAAAGGTTCAACTCGGTTGGATTAATGCACAGATCAGAAAAAGTTTCACAGAACGCTTCTGTGTAGTTTTTATTTTCAGATATTCCTTTTTCCGCGATAGGCCTCAAGGCGCGGCAAGTGTCCACTTGCAGATTATAAGAAAAAAGAGTGTTTCAAAACTGCTCAATCAAAAGAAAGGTTCTACTCTGTGAGGTGAACGCACAGAATAGAAAGAAGTTTTACAGAATGCTTCTGTGTATTTTTTATGGGAAAACATTTTGTTTTTCACCACAGGCCTCAATGTTCTCCAAATGTCCACTTGCAGATTCTACAAAAAGAGGGTTTAAAAAAACAGCTCAATCAAAAGAAAGGTTAAATTCTGTTAGATGAAAGCACAGATTACAAAGAAGTTTCACAGAATGCGCCTCTGTAGTTTTTACTTGAAGATATTTCGCTTGTCTCTGTAGGCCTCAATGTTCTCCAAATGTCCACTTGCAGATTCTACCTAAAGAGTGTTTGAAAACTGCTCAATCAAAACAAAGTTTCAACTCCGTGAGATGAATGCACAGAATAGAAAGAGGTTTCACAGAATGCTTCAGTGCAGCTTTTTTGGTGAGATATTTCATTTTTCACCATAGGCCACATATTTCTCCAAATGTCCAATTGCATATTCTAGAAAAAGAGTGTTTCAAAACTGCTCAATCAAAAGAAAGTTACTAGTCTGTGAGGTGAATGCACAGAATAGAAAGAAGTTTCACAGAATGCTTCTGTGTAGTTTTTATAGTGAGATAATTCGTTTTTCACCATGAGCCTCAATGTTCTCCAAATGTCCACTTGCGGATTCTACAAACAGTGTGTTTCAAAACAGATCAATCCAAAGAAATGTTCAACTCTGTTGGATGAATGCACAGATCAGAAAGAAGTTGCACAGAATGCTTCTGTGTAGTTTTTATAGTAAGATAATTCGTTTTACACCGTAGGCCTCAATGCTCTCCAAATGTCCACTTACAGATTATACAAAAAGAGTGTTTCAAAACAGCTCAATCAAAAGAAGAGTTCAGCTCTGTTAGATGAATGCACAGAACAGAGAAAAGTTTCTCAGAATGTTTCTGTGCAGTATTTACTGGAAGATATTTCATTTTTCACTATTGGCCTCAATGTTCCCCAAATGTCCACTTGCAGATTCTACAAAAATGAGTGTTGCAAAACTGCTCAATCAAAAGAAAGTTTCTACTCTGTGAGGTGAATGCACAGAATAGAACAAAGTTTCACAGAATTCTTCTGTTAATATTTATGGGGATATATTTCGTTTTTCATTGTAGGCCACAGTATTCTCCAACTGTCCACTTGCAGATTCCACAAAAAGAGTTTCAAAACTGCTCAATCAAAAGAAAGGTTGAACTCTGTGAGATGAACGCACAGAATCGAAAGAAGTTTCACAGAAGGCTTCAGTGTAGTTTTTACTTGAAGATATTTCATTTTTCACTGTAGGTCTCAATTTTCTCCAAATGTCCACTTGCGGATTCTACATAAAGTGTATTTCAAAACTGCTCAATAAAAAGAATGGTTCAAATCTGTGAGATGTACGCACAGAATAGAAAATAGTTTCACAGAATGCGTCAATGTAGTTTTTATGGGAAGATATTCCGTTTTTCACCGTAAGCCTCAATGTTCTCCCAATATCCACTTGCAGATTCTACAAAAACTGTGTTTCAAAACAGCTCAATCACAATTAAAGTTCACCTCTGTTAGACGAATGCACGGAATAGAGAAAAGTTTCACAGAATTCTTCTGTGTAGTTTTTATGGGAAGATGTTTCCTTTTTCATCGTAAGCGTCAAACTTCTCAAACTGTCCACTTGCAGATGCTACAAAAAGAGTGCTTCCAAACAGCTCAATCAAAAGAAAGTTTCAAGTCTCTTAGAGGAAAGCATAAATCATAAAGTAGTTTCACGGAATGCTTCCGTGTAGTTTCTACTTGAAGATATTTCTTTTTTCACAAAAGACCGCAATATTCTCCAAAGGTACACTTGGAGATTCTACAAAAAGTGTGTTTCAAAACTGCTCAATCAAAAGAAATGTTCAACCCTGTGAAATGAATGCACAGAATAGGGAAATGTTTCACAGAATGCTTCTGTGTAGTTTTTATAGGAACATATTTCATTTTTCACCCTAGACCTCATAGCTCTCCAAACGACCCTTGCAGATTCTAGAAAAAGAGTGTTTCAAAACTCCTCAATAAAGGGAAGCTTTCTACTCCGTGAGATGAATATTCGGAATAGAAAGAAGTTACACAGAATTCTTCAGTGTAGTTTTTATAGTAAGATAATTCGTTTTTCAACATAGGCCTCAATGTTCTCCAAAGGTCCACTTACAGATTGTACAAAAGGAGTGTGTCACAGCAGATCAATCAAAATAAATGTTCAACTCCGTAGGATGAATGCACAGACCAGAAAAACGTTTCACAGAATGCTTCTGTGTAGTCGTTATTTGCAGATATTCCTGTTTCCACGATAGGCCTCAATGTGCTGCGAATGTCCACTTGTAGTTTCTACAAAAAGAGTGTTTCAAAACTGCTCAATCAAAAGAAATGTTCAACTCCGTGTGACGAATGCACAGAAGAGAAAGAAGTTTCACAGGATGATTCAGTGTAGTTTTTATGTGAAGATATTTCGTTTTTCACCAAAGGCCTCAATGTTCTACAGATGTCCGCTTGCAGATTCTACAAAAAGAGTGTGTCAAAACAGCTCTATCCAAAGAAAGGTTCAACTCCATTCGATGAATGCACAGAACAGAAAAAAGTTCCATAGAAGGTTTCTGTGTGGTTTTTACATGAAGATATTTCGTTTTTCACTGCAGGCCACAATATTCTCCAAGTGTCCAGTTGCAGATTCTACGAAAAGAGTGTTTCAAAAGTGCTCAATCAAAAGAAAGTTTCAACTCTGTGAGATGAAGGCACAGAATAGAAAGCAGTTTCACAGAATCCTTCTCTGTAGTTTTCACGGGAAGATATTTCGTTTTAAGCCATAGGCCTCAACGTTCTCCAAATGTCCACTTGCAGATTCTACAAAAAGTGTGTTTCAAAACAGCTCCATCAAAAGAAAGTTTCAACTCTGTCAGGTGAATGTGCAGAACAGGGTAATGTTTCACAGAATGCTTCTGTGTAGTCTTTAGGGGAAGATATTTCGTTTTTCACTACAGGCCACAAATTTCTCCAAATATCCAATTGCAGATTCTACAAAAAGTGTTTTTCAAAACAGACCAGTCAAAAGAAAGGTTCAACTCGGTTGGATTAATGCACAGATCAGAAAAAGTTTCACAGAACGCTTCTGTGTAGTTTTTATTTTCAGATATTCCTTTTTCCGCGATAGGCCTCAAGGCGCGGCAAGTGTCCACTTGCAGATTATAAGAAAAAAGAGTGTTTCAAAACTGCTCAATCAAAAGAAAGGTTCTACTCTGTGAGGTGAACGCACAGAATAGAAAGAAGTTTTACAGAATGCTTCTGTGTATTTTTTATGGGAAAACATTTTGTTTTTCACCACAGGCCTCAATGTTCTCCAAATGTCCACTTGCAGATTCTACAAAAAGAGGGTTTAAAAAAACAGCTCAATCAAAAGAAAGGTTAAATTCTGTTAGATGAAAGCACAGATTACAAAGAAGTTTCACAGAATGCGCCTCTGTAGTTTTTACTTGAAGATATTTCGCTTGTCTCTGTAGGCCTCAATGTTCTCCAAATGTCCACTTGCAGATTCTACCTAAAGAGTGTTTGAAAACTGCTCAATCAAAACAAAGTTTCAACTCCGTGAGATGAATGCACAGAATAGAAAGAGGTTTCACAGAATGCTTCAGTGCAGCTTTTTTGGTGAGATATTTCATTTTTCACCATAGGCCACATATTTCTCCAAATGTCCAATTGCATATTCTAGAAAAAGAGTGTTTCAAAACTGCTCAATCAAAAGAAAGTTACTAGTCTGTGAGGTGAATGCACAGAATAGAAAGAAGTTTCACAGAATGCTTCTGTGTAGTTTTTATAGTGAGATAATTCGTTTTTCACCATGAGCCTCAATGTTCTCCAAATGTCCACTTGCGGATTCTACAAACAGTGTGTTTCAAAACAGATCAATCCAAAGAAATGTTCAACTCTGTTGGATGAATGCACAGATCAGAAAGAAGTTGCACAGAATGCTTCTGTGTAGTTTTTATAGTAAGATAATTCGTTTTACACCGTAGGCCTCAATGCTCTCCAAATGTCCACTTACAGATTATACAAAAAGAGTGTTTCAAAACAGCTCAATCAAAAGAAGAGTTCAGCTCTGTTAGATGAATGCACAGAACAGAGAAAAGTTTCTCAGAATGTTTCTGTGCAGTATTTACTGGAAGATATTTCATTTTTCACTATTGGCCTCAATGTTCCCCAAATGTCCACTTGCAGATTCTACAAAAATGAGTGTTGCAAAACTGCTCAATCAAAAGAAAGTTTCTACTCTGTGAGGTGAATGCACAGAATAGAACAAAGTTTCACAGAATTCTTCTGTTAATATTTATGGGGATATATTTCGTTTTTCATTGTAGGCCACAGTATTCTCCAACTGTCCACTTGCAGATTCCACAAAAAGAGTTTCAAAACTGCTCAATCAAAAGAAAGGTTGAACTCTGTGAGATGAACGCACAGAATCGAAAGAAGTTTCACAGAAGGCTTCAGTGTAGTTTTTACTTGAAGATATTTCATTTTTCACTGTAGGTCTCAATTTTCTCCAAATGTCCACTTGCGGATTCTACATAAAGTGTATTTCAAAACTGCTCAATAAAAAGAATGGTTCAAATCTGTGAGATGTACGCACAGAATAGAAAATAGTTTCACAGAATGCGTCAATGTAGTTTTTATGGGAAGATATTCCGTTTTTCACCGTAAGCCTCAATGTTCTCCCAATATCCACTTGCAGATTCTACAAAAACTGTGTTTCAAAACAGCTCAATCACAATTAAAGTTCACCTCTGTTAGACGAATGCACGGAATAGAGAAAAGTTTCACAGAATTCTTCTGTGTAGTTTTTATGGGAAGATGTTTCCTTTTTCATCGTAAGCGTCAAACTTCTCAAACTGTCCACTTGCAGATGCTACAAAAAGAGTGCTTCCAAACAGCTCAATCAAAAGAAAGTTTCAAGTCTCTTAGAGGAAAGCATAAATCATAAAGTAGTTTCACGGAATGCTTCCGTGTAGTTTCTACTTGAAGATATTTCTTTTTTCACAAAAGACCGCAATATTCTCCAAAGGTACACTTGGAGATTCTACAAAAAGTGTGTTTCAAAACTGCTCAATCAAAAGAAATGTTCAACCCTGTGAAATGAATGCACAGAATAGGGAAATGTTTCACAGAATGCTTCTGTGTAGTTTTTATAGGAACATATTTCATTTTTCACCCTAGACCTCATAGCTCTCCAAACGACCCTTGCAGATTCTAGAAAAAGAGTGTTTCAAAACTCCTCAATAAAGGGAAGCTTTCTACTCCGTGAGATGAATATTCGGAATAGAAAGAAGTTACACAGAATTCTTCAGTGTAGTTTTTATAGTAAGATAATTCGTTTTTCAACATAGGCCTCAATGTTCTCCAAAGGTCCACTTACAGATTGTACAAAAGGAGTGTGTCACAGCAGATCAATCAAAATAAATGTTCAACTCCGTAGGATGAATGCACAGACCAGAAAAACGTTTCACAGAATGCTTCTGTGTAGTCGTTATTTGCAGATATTCCTGTTTCCACGATAGGCCTCAATGTGCTGCGAATGTCCACTTGTAGTTTCTACAAAAAGAGTGTTTCAAAACTGCTCAATCAAAAGAAATGTTCAACTCCGTGTGACGAATGCACAGAAGAGAAAGAAGTTTCACAGGATGATTCAGTGTAGTTTTTATGTGAAGATATTTCGTTTTTCACCAAAGGCCTCAATGTTCTACAGATGTCCGCTTGCAGATTCTACAAAAAGAGTGTGTCAAAACAGCTCTATCCAAAGAAAGGTTCAACTCCATTCGATGAATGCACAGAACAGAAAAAAGTTCCATAGAAGGTTTCTGTGTGGTTTTTACATGAAGATATTTCGTTTTTCACTGCAGGCCACAATATTCTCCAAGTGTCCAGTTGCAGATTCTACGAAAAGAGTGTTTCAAAAGTGCTCAATCAAAAGAAAGTTTCAACTCTGTGAGATGAAGGCACAGAATAGAAAGCAGTTTCACAGAATCCTTCTCTGTAGTTTTCACGGGAAGATATTTCGTTTTAAGCCATAGACCTCAACGTTCTCCAAATGTCCACTTGCAGATTCTACAAAAAGTGTGTTTCAAAACAGCTCCATCAAAAGAAAGGTTCAACTCTGTCAGGTGAATGTGCAGAACAGGGTAATGTTTCACAGAATGCTTCTGTGTAGTCTTTAGGGGAAGATATTTCGTTTTTCACTACAGGCCTCAAATTTCTCCAAATATCCAATTGCAGATTCTACAAAAAGTGTTTTTCAAAACAGACCAGTCAAAAGAAAGGTTCAACTCGGTTGGATTAATGCACAGATCAGAAAAAGTTTCACAGAACGCTTCTGTGTAGTTTTTATTTTCAGATATTCCTTTTTCCGCGATAGGCCTCAAGGCGCGGCAAGTGTCCACTTGCAGATTATAAGAAAAAAGAGTGTTTCAAAACTGCTCAATCAAAAGAAAGGTTCTACTCTGTGAGGTGAACGCACAGAATAGAAAGAAGTTTTACAGAATGCTTCTGTGTATTTTTTATGGGAAAACATTTTGTTTTTCACCACAGGCCTCAATGTTCTCCAAATGTCCACTTGCAGATTCTACAAAAAGAGGGTTTAAAAAAACAGCTCAATCAAAAGAAAGGTTAAATTCTGTTAGATGAAAGCACAGATTACAAAGAAGTTTCACAGAATGCGCCTGTGTAGTTTTTACTTGAAGATATTTCGCTTGTCTCTGTAGGCCTCAATGTTCTCCAAATGTCCACTTGCAGATTCTACCTAAAGAGTGTTTGAAAACTGCTCAATCAAAACAAAGTTTCAACTCCGTGAGATGAATGCACAGAATAGAAAGAGGTTTCACAGAATGCTTCAGTGCAGCTTTTTTGGTGAGATATTTCATTTTTCACCATAGGCCACATATTTCTCCAAATGTCCAATTGCATATTCTAGAAAAAGAGTGTTTCAAAACTGCTCAATCAAAAGAAAGTTACTAGTCTGTGAGGTGAATGCACAGAATAGAAAGAAGTTTCACAGAATGCTTCTGTGTAGTTTTTATAGTGAGATAATTCGTTTTTCACCATGAGCCTCAATGTTCTCCAAATGTCCACTTGCGGATTCTACAAACAGTGTGTTTCAAAACAGATCAATCCAAAGAAATGTTCAACTCTGTTGGATGAATGCACAGATCAGAAAGAAGTTGCACAGAATGCTTCTGTGTAGTTTTTATAGTAAGATAATTCGTTTTACACCGTAGGCCTCAATGCTCTCCAAATGTCCACTTACAGATTATACAAAAAGAGTGTTTCAAAACAGCTCAATCAAAAGAAGAGTTCAGCTCTGTTAGATGAATGCACAGAACAGAGAAAAGTTTCTCAGAATGTTTCTGTGCAGTATTTACTGGAAGATATTTCATTTTTCACTATTGGCCTCAATGTTCCCCAAATGTCCACTTGCAGATTCTACAAAAATGAGTGTTGCAAAACTGCTCAATCAAAAGAAAGTTTCTACTCTGTGAGGTGAATGCACAGAATAGAACAAAGTTTCACAGAATTCTTCTGTTAATATTTATGGGGATATATTTCGTTTTTCATTGTAGGCCACAGTATTCTCCAACTGTCCACTTGCAGATTCCACAAAAAGAGTTTCAAAACTGCTCAATCAAAAGAAAGGTTGAACTCTGTGAGATGAACGCACAGAATCGAAAGAAGTTTCACAGAAGGCTTCAGTGTAGTTTTTACTTGAAGATATTTCATTTTTCACTGTAGGTCTCAATTTTCTCCAAATGTCCACTTGCGGATTCTACATAAAGTGTATTTCAAAACTGCTCAATAAAAAGAATGGTTCAAATCTGTGAGATGTACGCACAGAATAGAAAATAGTTTCACAGAATGCGTCAATGTAGTTTTTATGGGAAGATATTCCGTTTTTCACCGTAAGCCTCAATGTTCTCCCAATATCCACTTGCAGATTCTACAAAAACTGTGTTTCAAAACAGCTCAATCACAATTAAAGTTCACCTCTGTTAGACGAATGCACGGAATAGAGAAAAGTTTCACAGAATTCTTCTGTGTAGTTTTTATGGGAAGATGTTTCCTTTTTCATCGTAAGCGTCAAACTTCTCAAACTGTCCACTTGCAGATGCTACAAAAAGAGTGCTTCCAAACAGCTCAATCAAAAGAAAGTTTCAAGTCTCTTAGAGGAAAGCATAAATCATAAAGTAGTTTCACGGAATGCTTCCGTGTAGTTTCTACTTGAAGATATTTCTTTTTTCACAAAAGACCGCAATATTCTCCAAAGGTACACTTGGAGATTCTACAAAAAGTGTGTTTCAAAACTGCTCAATCAAAAGAAATGTTCAACCCTGTGAAATGAATGCACAGAATAGGGAAATGTTTCACAGAATGCTTCTGTGTAGTTTTTATAGGAACATATTTCATTTTTCACCCTAGACCTCATAGCTCTCCAAACGACCCTTGCAGATTCTAGAAAAAGAGTGTTTCAAAACTCCTCAATAAAGGGAAGCTTTCTACTCCGTGAGATGAATATTCGGAATAGAAAGAAGTTACACAGAATTCTTCAGTGTAGTTTTTATAGTAAGATAATTCGTTTTTCAACATAGGCCTCAATGTTCTCCAAAGGTCCACTTACAGATTGTACAAAAGGAGTGTGTCACAGCAGATCAATCAAAATAAATGTTCAACTCCGTAGGATGAATGCACAGACCAGAAAAACGTTTCACAGAATGCTTCTGTGTAGTCGTTATTTGCAGATATTCCTGTTTCCACGATAGGCCTCAATGTGCTGCGAATGTCCACTTGTAGTTTCTACAAAAAGAGTGTTTCAAAACTGCTCAATCAAAAGAAATGTTCAACTCTGTGTGACGAATGCACAGAAGAGAAAGAAGTTTCACAGGATGATTCAGTGTAGTTTTTATGTGAAGATATTTCGTTTTTCACCAAAGGCCTCAATGTTCTACAGATGTCCGCTTGCAGATTCTACAAAAAGAGTGTGTCAAAACAGCTCTATCCAAAGAAAGGTTCAACTCCATTCGATGAATGCACAGAACAGAAAAAAGTTCCATAGAAGGTTTCTGTGTGGTTTTTACATGAAGATATTTCGTTTTTCACTGCAGGCCACAATATTCTCCAAGTGTCCAGTTGCAGATTCTACGAAAAGAGTGTTTCAAAAGTGCTCAATCAAAAGAAAGTTTCAACTCTGTGAGATGAAGGCACAGAATAGAAAGCAGTTTCACAGAATCCTTCTCTGTAGTTTTCACGGGAAGATATTTCGTTTTAAGCCATAGGCCTCAACGTTCTCCAAATGTCCACTTGCAGATTCTACAAAAAGTGTGTTTCAAAACAGCTCCATCAAAAGAAAGGTTCAACTCTGTCAGGTGAATGTGCAGAACAGGGTAATGTTTCACAGAATGCTTCTGTGTAGTCTTTAGGGGAAGATATTTCGTTTTTCACTACAGGCCTCAAATTTCTCCAAATATCCAATTGCAGATTCTACAAAAAGTGTTTTTCAAAACAGACCAGTCAAAAGAAAGGTTCAACTCGGTTGGATTAATGCACAGATCAGAAAAAGTTTCACAGAACGCTTCTGTGTAGTTTTTATTTTCAGATATTCCTTTTTCCGCGATAGGCCTCAAGGCGCGGCAAGTGTCCACTTGCAGATTATAAGAAAAAAGAGTGTTTCAAAACTGCTCAATCAAAAGAAAGGTTCTACTCTGTGAGGTGAACGCACAGAATAGAAAGAAGTTTTACAGAATGCTTCTGTGTATTTTTTATGGGAAAACATTTTGTTTTTCACCACAGGCCTCAATGTTCTCCAAATGTCCACTTGCAGATTCTACAAAAAGAGGGTTTAAAAAAACAGCTCAATCAAAAGAAAGGTTAAATTCTGTTAGATGAAAGCACAGATTACAAAGAAGTTTCACAGAATGCGCCTGTGTAGTTTTTACTTGAAGATATTTCGCTTGTCTCTGTAGGCCTCAATGTTCTCCAAATGTCCACTTGCAGATTCTACCTAAAGAGTGTTTGAAAACTGCTCAATCAAAACAAAGTTTCAACTCCGTGAGATGAATGCACAGAATAGAAAGAGGTTTCACAGAATGCTTCAGTGCAGCTTTTTTGGTGAGATATTTCATTTTTCACCATAGGCCACATATTTCTCCAAATGTCCAATTGCATATTCTAGAAAAAGAGTGTTTCAAAACTGCTCAATCAAAAGAAAGTTACTAGTCTGTGAGGTGAATGCACAGAATAGAAAGAAGTTTCACAGAATGCTTCTGTGTAGTTTTTATAGTGAGATAATTCGTTTTTCACCATGAGCCTCAATGTTCTCCAAATGTCCACTTGCGGATTCTACAAACAGTGTGTTTCAAAACAGATCAATCCAAAGAAATGTTCAACTCTGTTGGATGAATGCACAGATCAGAAAGAAGTTGCACAGAATGCTTCTGTGTAGTTTTTATAGTAAGATAATTCGTTTTACACCGTAGGCCTCAATGCTCTCCAAATGTCCACTTACAGATTATACAAAAAGAGTGTTTCAAAACAGCTCAGTCAAAAGAAGAGTTCAGCTCTGTTAGATGAATGCACAGAACAGAGAAAAGTTTCTCAGAATGTTTCTGTGCAGTATTTACTGGAAGATATTTCATTTTTCACTATTGGCCTCAATGTTCCCCAAATGTCCACTTGCAGATTCTACAAAAATGAGTGTTGCAAAACTGCTCAATCAAAAGAAAGTTTCTACTCTGTGAGGTGAATGCACAGAATAGAACAAAGTTTCACAGAATTCTTCTGTTAATATTTATGGGGATATATTTCGTTTTTCATTGTAGGCCACAGTATTCTCCAACTGTCCACTTGCAGATTCCACAAAAAGAGTTTCAAAACTGCTCAATCAAAAGAAAGGTTGAACTCTGTGAGATGAATGCACAGAATCGAAAGAAGTTTCACAGAAGGCTTCAGTGTAGTTTTTACTTGAAGATATTTCATTTTACACTGTAGGTCTCAATTTTCTCCAAATGTCCACTTGCGGATTCTACATAAAGTGTATTTCAAAACTGCTCAATAAAAAGAATGGTTCAAATCTGTGAGATGTACGCACAGAATAGAAAATAGTTTCACAGAATGCGTCAATGTAGTTTTTATGGGAAGATATTCCGTTTTTCACCGTAAGCCTCAATGTTCTCCCAATATCCACTTGCAGATTCTACAAAAACTGTGTTTCAAAACAGCTCAATCACAATTAAAGTTCACCTCTGTTAGACGAATGCACGGAATAGAGAAAAGTTTCACAGAATTCTTCTGTGTAGTTTTTATGGGAAGATGTTTCCTTTTTCATCGTAAGCGTCAAACTTCTCAAACTGTCCACTTGCAGATGCTACAAAAAGAGTGCTTCCAAACAGCTCAATCAAAAGAAAGTTTCAAGTCTCTTAGAGGAAAGCATAAATCATAAAGTAGTTTCACGGAATGCTTCCGTGTAGTTTCTACTTGAAGATATTTCTTTTTTCACAAAAGACCGCAATATTCTCCAAAGGTACACTTGGAGATTCTACAAAAAGTGTGTTTCAAAACTGCTCAATCAAAAGAAATGTTCAACCCTGTGAAATGAATGCACAGAATAGGGAAATGTTTCACAGAATGCTTCTGTGTAGTTTTTATAGGAACATATTTCATTTTTCACCCTAGACCTCATAGCTCTCCAAACGACCCTTGCAGATTCTAGAAAAAGAGTGTTTCAAAACTCCTCAATAAAGGGAAGCTTTCTACTCCGTGAGATGAATATTTGGAATAGAAAGAAGTTACACAGAATTCTTCAGTGTAGTTTTTATAGTAAGATAATTCGTTTTTCAACATAGGCCTCAATGTTCTCCAAAGGTCCACTTACAGATTGTACAAAAGGAGTGTGTCACAGCAGATCAATCAAAATAAATGTTCAACTCCGTAGGATGAATGCACAGACCAGAAAAACGTTTCACAGAATGCTTCTGTGTAGTCGTTATTTGCAGATATTCCTGTTTCCACGATAGGCCTCAATGTGCTGCGAATGTCCACTTGTAGTTTCTACAAAAAGAGTGTTTCAAAACTGCTCAATCAAAAGAAATGTTCAACTCTGTGTGACGAATGCACAGAAGAGAAAGAAGTTTCACAGGATGATTCAGTGTAGTTTTTATGTGAAGATATTTCGTTTTTCACCAAAGGCCTCAATGTTCTACAGATGTCCGCTTGCAGATTCTACAAAAAGAGTGTGTCAAAACAGCTCTATCCAAAGAAAGGTTCAACTCCATTCGATGAATGCACAGAACAGAAAAAAGTTCCATAGAAGGTTTCTGTGTGGTTTTTACATGAAGATATTTCGTTTTTCACTGCAGGCCACAATATTCTCCAAGTGTCCAGTTGCAGATTCTACGAAAAGAGTGTTTCAAAAGTGCTCAATCAAAAGAAAGGTTCAACTCTGTGAGATGAAGGCACAGAATAGAAAGCAGTTTCACAGAATCCTTCTCTGTAGTTTTCATGGGAAGATATTTCGTTTTAAGCCATAGGCCTCAACGTTCTCCAAATGTCCACTTGCAGATTCTACAAAAAGTGTGTTTCAAAACAGCTCCATCAAAAGAAAGGTTCAACTCTGTCAGGTGAATGTGCAGAACAGGGTAATGTTTCACAGAATGCTTCTGTGTAGTCTTTAGGGGAAGATATTTCGTTTTTCACTACAGGCCTCAAATTTCTCCAAATATCCAATTGCAGATTCTACAAAAAGTGTTTTTCAAAACAGACCAGTCAAAAGAAAGGTTCAACTCGGTTGGATTAATGCACAGATCAGAAAATGTTTCACAGAACGCTTCTGTGTAGTTTTTATTTTCAGATATTCCTTTTTCCGCGATAGGCCTCAAGGCGCGGCAAGTGTCCCCTTGCAGATTATAAGAAAAAAGAGTGTTTCAAAACTGCTCAATCAAAAGAAAGGTTCTACTCTGTGAGGTGAACGCACAGAATAGAAAGAAGTTTTACAGAATGTTTCTGTGTATTTTTTATGGGAAAACATTTTGTTTTTCACCACAGGCCTCAATGTTCTCCAAATGTCCACTTGCAGATTCTACAAAAAGAGGGTTTAAAAAAACAGCTCAATCAAAAGAAAGGTTAAATTCTGTTAGATGAAAGCACAGATTACAAAGAAGTTTCACAGAATGCGCCTGTGTAGTTTTTACTTGAAGATATTTCGCTTGTCTCTGTAGGCCTCAATGTTCTCCAAATGTCCACTTGCAGATTCTACCTAAAGAGTGTTTGAAAACTGCTCAATCAAAACAAAGTTTCAACTCCGTGAGATGAATGCACAGAATAGAAAGAGGTTTCACAGAATGCTTCAGTGCAGCTTTTTTGGTGAGATATTTCATTTTTCACCATAGGCCACATATTTCTCCAAATGTCCAATTGCATATTCTAGAAAAAGAGTGTTTCAAAACTGCTCAATCAAAAGAAAGTTACTAGTCTGTGAGGTGAATGCACAGAATAGAAAGAAGTTTCACAGAATGCTTCTGTGTAGTTTTTATAGTGAGATAATTCGTTTTTCACCATGAGCCTCAATGTTCTCCAAATGTCCACTTGCGGATTCTACAAACAGTGTGTTTCAAAACAGATCAATCCAAAGAAATGTTCAACTCTGTTGGATGAATGCACAGATCAGAAAGAAGTTGCACAGAATGCTTCTGTGTAGTTTTTATAGTAAGATAATTCGTTTTACACCGTAGGCCTCAATGCTCTCCAAATGTCCACTTACAGATTATACAAAAAGAGTGTTTCAAAACAGCTCAATCAAAAGAAGAGTTCAGCTCTGTTAGATGAATGCACAGAACAGAGAAAAGTTTCTCAGAATGTTTCTGTGTAGTATTTACTGGAAGATATTTCATTTTTCACTATTGGCCTCAATGTTCCCCAAATGTCCACTTGCAGATTCTACAAAAATGAGTGTTGCAAAACTGCTCAATCAAAAGAAAGTTTCTACTCTGTGAGGTGAATGCACAGAATAGAACAAAGTTTCACAGAATTCTTCTGTTAATATTTATGGGGCTATATTTCGTTTTTCATTGTAGGCCACAGTATTCTCCAACTGTCCACTTGCAGATTCCACAAAAAGAGTTTCAAAACTGCTCAATCAAAAGAAAGGTTGAACTCTGTGAGATGAATGCACAGAATCGAAAGAAGTTTCACAGAAGGCTTCAGTGTAGTTTTTACTTGAAGATATTTCATTTTTCACTGTAGGTCTCAATTTTCTCCAAATGTCCACTTGCAGATTCTACATAAAGTGTATTTCAAAACTGCTCAATAAAAAGAATGGTTCAAATCTGTGAGATGTACGCACAGAATAGAAAATAGTTTCACAGAATGCGTCAATGTAGTTTTTATGGGAAGATATTCCGTTTTTCACCGTAAGCCTCAATGTTCTCCCAATATCCACTTGCAGATTCTACAAAAACTGTGTTTCAAAACAGCTCAATCACAATTAAAGTTCAACTCTGTTAGACGAATGCACGGAATAGAGAAAAGTTTCACAGAATTCTTCTGTGTAGTTTTTATGGGAAGATGTTTCCTTTTTCATCGTAAGCGTCAAACTTCTCAAATTGTCCACTTGCAGATGCTACAAAAAGAGTGCTTCCAAACAGCTCAATCAAAAGGAAGTTTCAAGTCTCTTAGAGGAAAGCATAAATCATAAAGTAGTTTCACGGAATGCTTCCGTGTAGTTTCTACTTGAAGATATTTCTTTTTTCACAAAAGACCGCAATATTCTCCAAAGGTACACTTGAGGATTCTACAAAAAGTGTGTTTCAAAACTGCTCAATCAAAAGAAATGTTCAACCCTGTGAAATGAATGCACAGAATAGGGAAATGTTTCACAGAATGCTTCTGTGTAGTTTTTATAGGAACATATTTCATTTTTCACCCTAGACCTCATAGCTCTCCAAACGACCCTTGCAGATTCTAGAAAAAGAGTGTTTCAAAACTCCTCAATAAAGGGAAGCTTTCTACTCCGTGAGATGAATATTCGGAATAGAAAGAAGTTACACAGAATTCTTCAGTGTAGTTTTTATAGTAAGATAATTCGTTTTTCAACATAGGCCTCAATGTTCTCCAAAGGTCCACTTACAGATTGTACAAAAGGAGTGTGTCACAGCAGATCAATCAAAATAAATGTTCAACTCCGTAGGATGAATGCACAGACCAGAAAAACGTTTCACAGAATGCTTCTGTGTAGTCGTTATTTGCAGATATTCCTGTTTCCACGATAGGCCTCAATGTGCTGCGAATGTCCACTTGTAGTTTCTACAAAAAGAGTGTTTCAAAACTGCTCAATCAAAAGAAATGTTCAACTCTGTGTGACGAATGCACAGAAGAGAAAGAAGTTTCACAGGATGATTCAGTGTAGTTTTTATGTGAAGATATTTCGTTTTTCACCAAAGGCCTCAATGTTCTACAGATGTCCGCTTGCAGATTCTACAAAAAGAGTGTGTCAAAACAGCTCTATCCAAAGAAAGGTTCAACTCCATTCGATGAATGCACAGAACAGAAAAAAGTTCCATAGAAGGTTTCTGTGTGGTTTTTACATGAAGATATTTCGTTTTTCACTGCAGGCCACAATATTCTCCAAGTGTCCAGTTGCAGATTCTACGAAAAGAGTGTTTCAAAAGTGCTCAATCAAAAGAAAGGTTCAACTCTGTGAGATGAAGGCACAGAATAGAAAGCAGTTTCACAGAATCCTTCTCTGTAGTTTTCACGGGAAGATATTTCGTTTTTAGCCATAGGCCTCAACGTTCTCCAAATGTCCACGTGCAGATTCTACAAAAAGTGTGTTTCAAAACAGCTCCATCAAAAGAAAGGTTCAACTCTGTCAGGTGAATGTGCAGAACAGGGTAATGTTTCACAGAATGCTTCTGTGTAGTCTTTAGGGGAAGATATTTCGTTTTTCACTACAGGCCTCAAATTTCTCCAACTATCCAATTGCAGATTCTACAAAAAGTGTTTTTCAAAACAGACCAGTCAAAAGAAAGGTTCAACTCGGTTGGATTAATGCACAGATCAGAAAAAGTTTCACAGAACGCTTCTGTGTAGTTTTTATTTTCAGATATTCCTTTTTGCGCGATAGGCCTCAAGGCGCGGCAAGTGTCCACATGCAGATTATAAGAAAAAAGAGTGTTTCAAAACTGCTCAATCAAAAGAAAGGTTCTACTCTGTGAGGTGAACGCACAGAATAGAAAGAAGTTTTACAGAATGCTTCTGTGTATTTTTTATGGGAAAACATTTTGTTTTTCACCACAGGCCTCAATGTTCTCCAAATGTCCACTTGCAGATTCTACAAAAAGAGGGTTTAAAAAAACAGCTCAATCAAAAGAAAGGTTAAATTCTGTTAGATGAAAGCACAGATTACAAAGAAGTTTCACAGAATGCGCCTGTGTAGTTTTTACTTGAAGATATTTCGCTTGTCTCTGTAGGCCTCAATGTTCTCCAAATGTCCACTTGCAGATTCTACCTAAAGAGTGTTTGAAAACTGCTCAATCAAAACAAAGTTTCAACTCCGTGAGATGAATGCACAGAATAGAAAGAGGTTTCACAGAATGCTTCAGTGCAGCTTTTTTGGTGAGATATTTCATTTTTCACCATAGGCCACATATTTCTCCAAATGTCCAATTGCATATTCTAGAAAAAGAGTGTTTCAAAACTGCTCAATCAAAGAAAGTTACTAGTCTGTGAGGTGAATGCACAGAATAGAAAGAAGTTTCACAGAATGCTTCTGTGTAGTTTTTATAGTGAGATAATTCGTTTTTCACCATGAGCCTCAATGTTCTCCAAATGTCCACTTGCGGATTCTACAAACAGTGTGTTTCAAAACAGATCAATCCAAAGAAATGTTCAACTCTGTTGGATGAATGCACAGATCAGAAAGAAGTTGCACAGAATGCTTCTGTGTAGTTTTTATAGTAAGATAATTCGTTTTACACCGTAGGCCTCAATGCTCTCCAAATGTCCACTTACAGATTATACAAAAAGAGTGTTTCAAAACAGCTCAATCAAAAGAAGAGTTCAGCTCTGTTAGATGAATGCACAGAACAGAGAAAAGTTTCTCAGAATGTTTCTGTGTAGTATTTACTGGAAGATATTTCATTTTTCACTATTGGCCTCAATGTTCCCCAAATGTCCACTTGCAGATTCTACAAAAATGAGTGTTGCAAAACTGCTCAATCAAAAGAAAGTTTCTACTCTGTGAGGTGAATGCACAGAATAGAACAAAGTTTCACAGAATTCTTCTGTTAATATTTATGGGGCTATATTTCGTTTTTCATTGTAGGCCACAGTATTCTCCAACTGTCCACTTGCAGATTCCACAAAAAGAGTTTCAAAACTGCTCAATCAAAAGAAAGGTTGAACTCTGTGAGATGAATGCACAGAATCGAAAGAAGTTTCACAGAAGGCTTCAGTGTAGTTTTTACTTGAAGATATTTCATTTTTCACTGTAGGTCTCAATTTTCTCCAAATGTCCACTTGCAGATTCTACATAAAGTGTATTTCAAAACTGCTCAATAAAAAGAATGGTTCAAATCTGTGAGATGTACGCACAGAATAGAAAATAGTTTCACAGAATGCGTCAATGTAGTTTTTATGGGAAGATATTCCGTTTTTCACCGTAAGCCTCAATGTTCTCCCAATATCCACTTGCAGATTCTACAAAAACTGTGTTTCAAAACAGCTCAATCACAATTAAAGTTCAACTCTGTTAGACGAATGCACGGAATAGAGAAAAGTTTCACAGAATTCTTCTGTGTAGTTTTTATGGGAAGATGTTTCCTTTTTCATCGTAAGCGTCAAACTTCTCAAATTGTCCACTTGCAGATGCTACAAAAAGAGTGCTTCCAAACAGCTCAATCAAAAGGAAGTTTCAAGTCTCTTAGAGGAAAGCATAAATCATAAAGTAGTTTCACGGAATGCTTCCGTGTAGTTTCTACTTGAAGATATTTCTTTTTTCACAAAAGACAGCAATATTCTCCAAAGGTACACTTGAGGATTCTACAAAAAGTGTGTTTCAAAACTGCTCAATCAAAAGAAATGTTCAACCCTGTGAAATGAATGCACAGAATAGGGAAATGTTTCACAGAATGCTTCTGTGTAGTTTTTATAGGAACATATTTCATTTTTCACCCTAGACCTCATAGCTCTCCAAACGACCCTTGCAGATTCTAGAAAAAGAGTGTTTCAAAACTCCTCAATAAAGGGAAGCTTTCTACTCCGTGAGATGAATATTCGGAATAGAAAGAAGTTACACAGAATTCTTCAGTGTAGTTTTTATAGTAAGATAATTCGTTTTTCAACATAGGCCTCAATGTTCTCCAAAGGTCCACTTACAGATTGTACAAAAGGAGTGTGTCACAGCAGATCAATCAAAATAAATGTTCAACTCCGTAGGATGAATGCACAGACCAGAAAAACGTTTCACAGAATGCTTCTGTGTAGTCGTTATTTGCAGATATTCCTGTTTCCACGATAGGCCTCAATGTGCTGCGAATGTCCACTTGTAGTTTCTACAAAAAGAGTGTTTCAAAACTGCTCAATCAAAAGAAATGTTCAACTCTGTGTGACGAATGCACAGAAGAGAAAGAAGTTTCACAGGATGATTCAGTGTAGTTTTTATGTGAAGATATTTCGTTTTTCACCAAAGGCCTCAATGTTCTACAGATGTCCGCTTGCAGATTCTACAAAAAGAGTGTGTCAAAACAGCTCTATCCAAAGAAAGGTTCAACTCCATTCGATGAATGCACAGAACAGAAAAAAGTTCCATAGAAGGTTTCTGTGTGGTTTTTACATGAAGATATTTCGTTTTTCACTGCAGGCCACAATATTCTCCAAGTGTCCAGTTGCAGATTCTACGAAAAGAGTGTTTCAAAAGTGCTCAATCAAAAGAAAGGTTCAACTCTGTGAGATGAAGGCACAGAATAGAAAGCAGTTTCACAGAATCCTTCTCTGTAGTTTTCACGGGAAGATATTTCGTTTTTAGCCATAGGCCTCAACGTTCTCCAAATGTCCACGTGCAGATTCTACAAAAAGTGTGTTTCAAAACAGCTCCATCAAAAGAAAGGTTCAACTCTGTCAGGTGAATGTGCAGAACAGGGTAATGTTTCACAGAATGCTTCTGTGTAGTCTTTAGGGGAAGATATTTCGTTTTTCACTACAGGCCTCAAATTTCTCCAACTATCCAATTGCAGATTCTACAAAAAGTGTTTTTCAAAACAGACCAGTCAAAAGAAAGGTTCAACTCGGTTGGATTAATGCACAGATCAGAAAAAGTTTCACAGAACGCTTCTGTGTAGTTTTTATTTTCAGATATTCCTTTTTGCGCGATAGGCCTCAAGGCGCGGCAAGTGTCCACATGCAGATTATAAGAAAAAAGAGTGTTTCAAAACTGCTCAATCAAAAGAAAGGTTCTACTCTGTGAGGTGAACGCACAGAATAGAAAGAAGTTTTACAGAATGCTTCTGTGTATTTTTTATGGGAAAACATTTTGTTTTTCACCACAGGCCTCAATGTTCTCCAAATGTCCACTTGCAGATTCTACAAAAAGAGGGTTTAAAAAAACAGCTCAATCAAAAGAAAGGTTAAATTCTGTTAGATGAAAGCACAGATTACAAAGAAGTTTCACAGAATGCGCCTGTGTAGTTTTTACTTGAAGATATTTCGCTTGTCTCTGTAGGCCTCAATGTTCTCCAAATGTCCACTTGCAGATTCTACCTAAAGAGTGTTTGAAAACTGCTCAATCAAAACAAAGTTTCAACTCCGTGAGATGAATGCACAGAATAGAAAGAGGTTTCACAGAATGCTTCAGTGCAGCTTTTTTGGTGAGATATTTCATTTTTCACCATAGGCCACATATTTCTCCAAATGTCCAATTGCATATTCTAGAAAAAGAGTGTTTCAAAACTGCTCAATCAAAGAAAGTTACTAGTCTGTGAGGTGAATGCACAGAATAGAAAGAAGTTTCACAGAATGCTTCTGTGTAGTTTTTATAGTGAGATAATTCGTTTTTCACCATGAGCCTCAATGTTCTCCAAATGTCCACTTGCGGATTCTACAAACAGTGTGTTTCAAAACAGATCAATCCAAAGAAATGTTCAACTCTGTTGGATGAATGCACAGATCAGAAAGAAGTTGCACAGAATGCTTCTGTGTAGTTTTTATAGTAAGATAATTCGTTTTACACCGTAGGCCTCAATGCTCTCCAAATGTCCACTTACAGATTATACAAAAAGAGTGTTTCAAAACAGCTCAATCAAAAGAAGAGTTCAGCTCTGTTAGATGAATGCACAGAACAGAGAAAAGTTTCTCAGAATGTTTCTGTGTAGTATTTACTGGAAGATATTTCATTTTTCACTATTGGCCTCAATGTTCCCCAAATGTCCACTTGCAGATTCTACAAAAATGAGTGTTGCAAAACTGCTCAATCAAAAGAAAGTTTCTACTCTGTGAGGTGAATGCACAGAATAGAACAAAGTTTCACAGAATTCTTCTGTTAATATTTATGGGGATATATTTCGTTTTTCATTGTAGGCCACAGTATTCTCCAACTGTCCACTTGCAGATTCCACAAAAAGAGTTTCAAAACTGCTCAATCAAAAGAAAGGTTGAACTCTGTGAGATGAATGCACAGAATCGAAAGAAGTTTCACAGAAGGCTTCAGTGTAGTTTTTACTTGAAGATATTTCATTTTTCACTGTAGGTCTCAATTTTCTCCAAATGTCCACTTGCAGATTCTACATAAAGTGTATTTCAAAACTGCTCAATAAAAAGAATGGTTCAAATCTGTGAGATGTACGCACAGAATAGAAAATAGTTTCACAGAATGCGTCAATGTAGTTTTTATGGGAAGATATTCCGTTTTTCACCGTAAGCCTCAATGTTCTCCCAATATCCACTTGCAGATTCTACAAAAACTGTGTTTCAAAACAGCTCAATCACAATTAAAGTTCAACTCTGTTAGACGAATGCACGGAATAGAGAAAAGTTTCACAGAATTCTTCTGTGTAGTTTTTATGGGAAGATGTTTCCTTTTTCATCGTAAGCGTCAAACTTCTCAAATTGTCCACTTGCAGATGCTACAAAAAGAGTGCTTCCAAACAGCTCAATCAAAAGGAAGTTTCAAGTCTCTTAGAGGAAAGCATAAATCATAAAGTAGTTTCACGGAATGCTTCCGTGTAGTTTCTACTTGAAGATATTTCTTTTTTCACAAAAGACCGCAATATTCTCCAAAGGTACACTTGGAGATTCTACAAAAAGTGTGTTTCAAAACTGCTCAATCAAAAGAAATGTTCAACCCTGTGAAATGAATGCACAGAATAGGGAAATGTTTCACAGAATGCTTCTGTGTAGTTTTTATAGGAACATATTTCATTTTTCACCCTAGACCTCATAGCTCTCCAAACGACCCTTGCAGATTCTAGAAAAAGAGTGTTTCAAAACTCCTCAATAAAGGGAAGCTTTCTACTCCGTGAGATGAATATTCGGAATAGAAAGAAGTTACACAGAATTCTTCAGTGTAGTTTTTATAGTAAGATAATTCGTTTTTCAACATAGGCCTCAATGTTCTCCAAAGGTCCACTTACAGATTGTACAAAAGGAGTGTGTCACAGCAGATCAATCAAAATAAATGTTCAACTCCGTAGGATGAATGCACAGACCAGAAAAACGTTTCACAGAATGCTTCTGTGTAGTCGTTATTTGCAGATATTCCTGTTTCCACGATAGGCCTCAATGTGCTGCGAATGTCCACTTGTAGTTTCTACAAAAAGAGTGTTTCAAAACTGCTCAATCAAAAGAAATGTTCAACTCTGTGTGACGAATGCACAGAAGAGAAAGAAGTTTCACAGGATGATTCAGTGTAGTTTTTATGTGAAGATATTTCGTTTTTCACGAAAGGCCTCAATGTTCTACAGATGTCCGCTTGCAGATTCTACAAAAAGAGTGTGTCAAAACAGCTCTATCCAAAGAAAGGTTCAACTCCATTCGATGAATGCACAGAACAGAAAAAAGTTCCATAGAAGGTTTCTGTGTGGTTTTTACATGAAGATATTTCGTTTTTCACTGCAGGCCACAATATTCTCCAAGTGTCCAGTTGCAGATTCTACGAAAAGAGTGTTTCAAAAGTGCTCAATCAAAAGAAAGGTTCAACTCTGTGAGATGAAGGCACAGAATAGAAAGCAGTTTCACAGAATCCTTCTCTGTAGTTTTCACGGGAAGATATTTCGTTTTTAGCCATAGGCCTCAACGTTCTCCAAATGTCCACGTGCAGATTCTACAAAAAGTGTGTTTCAAAACAGCTCCATCAAAAGAAAGGTTCAACTCTGTCAGGTGAATGTGCAGAACAGGGTAATGTTTCACAGAATGCTTCTGTGTAGTCTTTAGGGGAAGATATTTCGTTTTTCACTACAGGCCTCAAATTTCTCCAACTATCCAATTGCAGATTCTACAAAAAGTGTTTTTCAAAACAGACCAGTCAAAAGAAAGGTTCAACTCGGTTGGATTAATGCACAGATCAGAAAAAGTTTCACAGAACGCTTCTGTGTAGTTTTTATTTTCAGATATTCCTTTTTGCGCGATAGGCCTCAAGGCGCGGCAAGTGTCCACTTGCAGATTATAAGAAAAAAGAGTGTTTCAAAACTGCTCAATCAAAAGAAAGGTTCTACTCTGTGAGGTGAACGCACAGAATAGAAAGAAGTTTTACAGAATGCTTCTGTGTATTTTTTATGGGAAAACATTTTGTTTTTCACCACAGGCCTCAATGTTCTCCAAATGTCCACTTGCAGATTCTACAAAAAGAGGGTTTAAAAAAACAGCTCAATCAAAAGAAAGGTTAAATTCTGTTAGATGAAAGCACAGATTACAAAGAAGTTTCACAGAATGCGCCTGTGTAGTTTTTACTTGAAGATATTTCGCTTGTCTCTGTAGGCCTCAATGTTCTCCAAATGTCCACTTGCAGATTCTACCTAAAGAGTGTTTGAAAACTGCTCAATCAAAACAAAGTTTCAACTCCGTGAGATGAATGCACAGAATAGAAAGAGGTTTCACAGAATGCTTCAGTGCAGCTTTTTTGGTGAGATATTTCATTTTTCACCATAGGCCACATATTTCTCCAAATGTCCAATTGCATATTCTAGAAAAAGAGTGTTTCAAAACTGCTCAATCAAAGAAAGTTACTAGTCTGTGAGGTGAATGCACAGAATAGAAAGAAGTTTCACAGAATGCTTCTGTGTAGTTTTTATAGTGAGATAATTCGTTTTTCACCATGAGCCTCAATGTTCTCCAAATGTCCACTTGCGGATTCTACAAACAGTGTGTTTCAAAACAGATCAATCCAAAGAAATGTTCAACTCTGTTGGATGAATGCACAGATCAGAAAGAAGTTGCACAGAATGCTTCTGTGTAGTTTTTATAGTAAGATAATTCGTTTTACACCGTAGGCCTCAATGCTCTCCAAATGTCCACTTACAGATTATACAAAAAGAGTGTTTCAAAACAGCTCAATCAAAAGAAGAGTTCAGCTCTGTTAGATGAATGCACAGAACAGAGAAAAGTTTCTCAGAATGTTTCTGTGTAGTATTTACTGGAAGATATTTCATTTTTCACTATTGGCCTCAATGTTCCCCAAATGTCCACTTGCAGATTCTACAAAAATGAGTGTTGCAAAACTGCTCAATCAAAAGAAAGTTTCTACTCTGTGAGGTGAATGCACAGAATAGAACAAAGTTTCACAGAATTCTTCTGTTAATATTTATGGGGATATATTTCGTTTTTCATTGTAGGCCACAGTATTCTCCAACTGTCCACTTGCAGATTCCACAAAAAGAGTTTCAAAACTGCTCAATCAAAAGAAAGGTTGAACTCTGTGAGATGAATGCACAGAATCGAAAGAAGTTTCACAGAAGGCTTCAGTGTAGTTTTTACTTGAAGATATTTCATTTTTCACTGTAGGTCTCAATTTTCTCCAAATGTCCACTTGCAGATTCTACATAAAGTGTATTTCAAAACTGCTCAATAAAAAGAATGGTTCAAATCTGTGAGATGTACGCACAGAATAGAAAATAGTTTCACAGAATGCGTCAATGTAGTTTTTATGGGAAGATATTCCGTTTTTCACCGTAAGCCTCAATGTTCTCCCAATATCCACTTGCAGATTCTACAAAAACTGTGTTTCAAAACAGCTCAATCACAATTAAAGTTCAACTCTGTTAGACGAATGCACGGAATAGAGAAAAGTTTCACAGAATTCTTCTGTGTAGTTTTTATGGGAAGATGTTTCCTTTTTCATCGTAAGCGTCAAACTTCTCAAATTGTCCACTTGTAGATGCTACAAAAAGAGTGCTTCCAAACAGCTCAATCAAAAGAAAGTTTCAAGTCTCTTAGAGGAAAGCATAAATCATAAAGTAGTTTCACGGAATGCTTCCGTGTAGTTTCTACTTGAAGATATTTCTTTTTTCACAAAAGACCGCAATATTCTCCAAAGGTACACTTTGAGATTCTACAAAAAGTGTGTTTCAAAACTGCTCAATCAAAAGAAATGTTCAACCCTGTGAAATGAATGCACAGAATAGGGAAATGTTTCACAGAATGCTTCTGTGTAGTTTTTATAGGAACATATTTCATTTTTCACCCTAGACCTCATAGCTCTCCAAACGACCCTTGCAAATTCTAGAAAAAGAGTGTTTCAAAACTCCTCAATAAAGGGAAGCTTTCTACTCCGTGAGATGAATATTCGGAATAGAAAGAAGTTACACAGAATTCTTCAGTGTAGTTTTTATAGTAAGATAATTCGTTTTTCAACATAGGCCTCAATGTTCTCCAAAGGTCCACTTACAGATTGTACAAAAGGAGTGTGTCACAGCAGATCAATCAAAATAAATGTTCAACTCCGTAGGATGAATGCACAGACCAGAAAAACGTTTCACAGAATGCTTCTGTGTAGTCGTTATTTGCAGATATTCCTGTTTCCACGATAGGCCTCAATGTGCTGCGAATGTCCACTTGTAGTTTCTACAAAAAGAGTGTTTCAAAACTGCTCAATCAAAAGAAATGTTCAACTCTGTGTGACGAATGCACAGAAGAGAAAGAAGTTTCACAGGATGATTCAGTGTAGTTTTTATGTGAAGATATTTCGTTTTTCACCAAAGGCCTCAATGTTCTACAGATGTCCGCTTGCAGATTCTACAAAAAGAGTGTGTCAAAACAGCTCTATCCAAAGAAAGGTTCAACTCCATTCGATGAATGCACAGAACAGAAAAAAGTTCCATAGAAGGTTTCTGTGTGGTTTTTACATGAAGATATTTCGTTTTTCACTGCAGGCCACAATATTCTCCAAGTGTCCAGTTGCAGATTCTACGAAAAGAGTGTTTCAAAAGTGCTCAATCAAAAGAAAGGTTCAACTCTGTGAGATGAAGGCACAGAATAGAAAGCAGTTTCACAGAATCCTTCTCTGTAGTTTTCACGGGAAGATATTTCGTTTTAAGCCATAGGCCTCAACGTTCTCCAAATGTCCACTTGCAGATTCTACAAAAAGTGTGTTTCAAAACAGCTCCATCAAAAGAAAGGTTCAACTCTGTCAGGTGAATGTGCAGAACAGGGTAATGTTTCACAGAATGCTTCTGTGTAGTCTTTATGGGAAGATATTTCTTTTTTCACTACAGGCCTCAAATTTCTCCAAATATCCAATTGCAGATTCTACAAAAAGTGTTTTTCAAAACAGACCAGTCAAAAGAAAGGTTCAACTCGGTTGGATTAATGCACAGATCAGAAAAAGTTTCACAGAACGCTTCTGTGTAGTTTTTATTTTCAGATATTCCTTTTTCCGCGATAGGCCTCAAGGCGCGGCAAGTGTCCACTTGCAGATTATAAGAAAAAAGAGTGTTTCAAAACTGCTCAATCAAA
Source organism: Symphalangus syndactylus (assembly GCF_028878055.3). NCBI lineage: Eukaryota > Metazoa > Chordata > Mammalia > Primates > Hylobatidae > Symphalangus > Symphalangus syndactylus. The sequence continues at coordinate 52,820,093 of NC_072440.2, forward strand.
AGAAAGGTTCTACTCTGTGAGGTGAACGCACAGAATAGAAAGAAGTTTTACAGAATGCTTCTGTGTATTTTTTATGGGAAAACATTTTGTTTTTCACCACAGGCCTCAATGTTCTCCAAATGTCCACTTGCAGATTCTACAAAAAGAGGGTTTAAAAAAACAGCTCAATCAAAAGAAAGGTTAAATTCTGTTAGATGAAAGCACAGATTACAAAGAAGTTTCACAGAATGCGCCTGTGTAGTTTTTACTTGAAGATATTTCGCTTGTCTCTGTAGGCCTCAATGTTCTCCAAATGTCCACTTGCAGATTCTACCTAAAGAGTGTTTGAAAACTGCTCAATCAAAACAAAGTTTCAACTCCGTGAGATGAATGCACAGAATAGAAAGAGGTTTCACAGAATGCTTCAGTGCAGCTTTTTTGGTGAGATATTTCATTTTTCACCATAGGCCACATATTTCTCCAAATGTCCAATTGCATATTCTAGAAAAAGAGTGTTTCAAAACTGCTCAATCAAAAGAAAGTTACTAGTCTGTGAGGTGAATGCACAGAATAGAAAGAAGTTTCACAGAATGCTTCTGTGTAGTTTTTATAGTGAGATAATTCGTTTTTCACCATGAGCCTCAATGTTCTCCAAATGTCCACTTGCGGATTCTACAAACAGTGTGTTTCAAAACAGATCAATCCAAAGAAATGTTCAACTCTGTTGGATGAATGCACAGATCAGAAAGAAGTTGCACAGAATGCTTCTGTGTAGTTTTTATAGTAAGATAATTCGTTTTACACCGTAGGCCTCAATGCTCTCCAAATGTCCACTTACAGATTATACAAAAAGAGTGTTTCAAAACAGCTCAATCAAAAGAAGAGTTCAGCTCTGTTAGATGAATGCACAGAACAGAGAAAAGTTTCTCAGAATGTTTCTGTGCAGTATTTACTGGAAGATATTTCATTTTTCACTATTGGCCTCAATGTTCCCCAAATGTCCACTTGCAGATTCTACAAAAATGAGTGTTGCAAAACTGCTCAATCAAAAGAAAGTTTCTACTCTGTGAGGTGAATGCACAGAATAGAACAAAGTTTCACAGAATTCTTCTGTTAATATTTATGGGGATATATTTCGTTTTTCATTGTAGGCCACAGTATTCTCCAACTGTCCACTTGCAGATTCCACAAAAATAGTTTCAAAACTGCTCAATCAAAAGAAAGGTTGAACTCTGTGAGATGAATGCACAGAATCGAAAGAAGTTTCACAGAAGGCTTCAGTGTAGTTTTTACTTGAAGATATTTCATTTTTCACTGTAGGTCTCAATTTTCTCCAAATGTCCACTTGCGGATTCTACATAAAGTGTATTTCAAAACTGCTCAATAAAAAGAATGGTTCAAATCTGTGAGATGTACGCACAGAATAGAAAATAGTTTCACAGAATGCGTCAATGTAGTTTTTATGGGAAGATATTCCGTTTTTCACCGTAAGCCTCAATGTTCTCCCAATATCCACTTGCAGATTCTACAAAAACTGTGTTTCAAAACAGCTCAATCACAATTAAAGTTCACCTCTGTTAGACGAATGCACGGAATAGAGAAAAGTTTCACAGAATTCTTCTGTGTAGTTTTTATGGGAAGATGTTTCCTTTTTCATCGTAAGCGTCAAACTTCTCAAACTGTCCACTTGCAGATGCTACAAAAAGAGTGCTTCCAAACAGCTCAATCAAAAGAAAGTTTCAAGTCTCTTAGAGGAAAGCATAAATCATAAAGTAGTTTCACGGAATGCTTCCGTGTAGTTTCTACTTGAAGATATTTCTTTTTTCACAAAAGACCGCAATATTCTCCAAAGGTACACTTGGAGATTCTACAAAAAGTGTGTTTCAAAACTGCTCAATCAAAAGAAATGTTCAACCCTGTGAAATGAATGCACAGAATAGGGAAATGTTTCACAGAATGCTTCTGTGTAGTTTTTATAGGAACATATTTCATTTTTCACCCTAGACCTCATAGCTCTCCAAACGACCCTTGCAGATTCTAGAAAAAGAGTGTTTCAAAACTCCTCAATAAAGGGAAGCTTTCTACTCCGTGAGATGAATATTTGGAATAGAAAGAAGTTACACAGAATTCTTCAGTGTAGTTTTTATAGTAAGATAATTCGTTTTTCAACATAGGCCTCAATGTTCTCCAAAGGTCCACTTACAGATTGTACAAAAGGAGTGTGTCACAGCAGATCAATCAAAATAAATGTTCAACTCCGTAGGATGAATGCACAGACCAGAAAAACGTTTCACAGAATGCTTCTGTGTAGTCGTTATTTGCAGATATTCCTGTTTCCACGATAGGCCTCAATGTGCTGCGAATGTCCACTTGTAGTTTCTACAAAAAGAGTGTTTCAAAACTGCTCAATCAAAAGAAATGTTCAACTCTGTGTGACGAATGCACAGAAGAGAAAGAAGTTTCACAGGATGATTCAGTGTAGTTTTTATGTGAAGATATTTCGTTTTTCACCAAAGGCCTCAATGTTCTACAGATGTCCGCTTGCAGATTCTACAAAAAGAGTGTGTCAAAACAGCTCTATCCAAAGAAAGGTTCAACTCCATTCGATGAATGCACAGAACAGAAAAAAGTTCCATAGAAGGTTTCTGTGTGGTTTTTACATGAAGATATTTCGTTTTTCACTGCAGGCCACAATATTCTCCAAGTGTCCAGTTGCAGATTCTACGAAAAGAGTGTTTCAAAAGTGCTCAATCAAAAGAAAGGTTCAACTCTGTGAGATGAAGGCACAGAATAGAAAGCAGTTTCACAGAATCCTTCTCTGTAGTTTTCACGGGAAGATATTTCGTTTTAAGCCATAGGCCTCAACGTTCTCCAAATGTCCACTTGCAGATTCTACAAAAAGTGTGTTTCAAAACAGCTCCATCAAAAGAAAGGTTCAACTCTGTCAGGTGAATGTGCAGAACAGGGTAATGTTTCACAGAATGCTTCTGTGTAGTCTTTAGGGGAAGATATTTCGTTTTTCACTACAGGCCTCAAATTTCTCCAAATATCCAATTGCAGATTCTACAAAAAGTGTTTTTCAAAACAGACCAGTCAAAAGAAAGGTTCAACTCGGTTGGATTAATGCACAGATCAGAAAAAGTTTCACAGAACGCTTCTGTGTAGTTTTTATTTTCAGATATTCCTTTTTCCGCGATAGGCCTCAAGGCGCGGCAAGTGTCCACTTGCAGATTATAAGAAAAAAGAGTGTTTCAAAACTGCTCAATCAAAAGAAAGGTTCTACTCTGTGAGGTGAACGCACAGAATAGAAAGAAGTTTTACAGAATGCTTCTGTGTATTTTTTATGGGAAAACATTTTGTTTTTCACCACAGGCCTCAATGTTCTCCAAATGTCCACTTGCAGATTCTACAAAAAGAGGGTTTAAAAAAACAGCTCAATCAAAAGAAAGGTTAAATTCTGTTAGATGAAAGCACAGATTACAAAGAAGTTTCACAGAATGCGCCTGTGTAGTTTTTACTTGAAGATATTTCGCTTGTCTCTGTAGGCCTCAATGTTCTCCAAATGTCCACTTGCAGATTCTACCTAAAGAGTGTTTGAAAACTGCTCAATCAAAACAAAGTTTCAACTCCGTGAGATGAATGCACAGAATAGAAAGAGGTTTCACAGAATGCTTCAGTGCAGCTTTTTTGGTGAGATATTTCATTTTTCACCATAGGCCACATATTTCTCCAAATGTCCAATTGCATATTCTAGAAAAAGAGTGTTTCAAAACTGCTCAATCAAAAGAAAGTTACTAGTCTGTGAGGTGAATGCACAGAATAGAAAGAAGTTTCACAGAATGCTTCTGTGTAGTTTTTATAGTGAGATAATTCGTTTTTCACCATGAGCCTCAATGTTCTCCAAATGTCCACTTGCGGATTCTACAAACAGTGTGTTTCAAAACAGATCAATCCAAAGAAATGTTCAACTCTGTTGGATGAATGCACAGATCAGAAAGAAGTTGCACAGAATGCTTCTGTGTAGTTTTTATAGTAAGATAATTCGTTTTACACCGTAGGCCTCAATGCTCTCCAAATGTCCACTTACAGATTATACAAAAAGAGTGTTTCAAAACAGCTCAATCAAAAGAAGAGTTCAGCTCTGTTAGATGAATGCACAGAACAGAGAAAAGTTTCTCAGAATGTTTCTGTGCAGTATTTACTGGAAGATATTTCATTTTTCACTATTGGCCTCAATGTTCCCCAAATGTCCACTTGCAGATTCTACAAAAATGAGTGTTGCAAAACTGCTCAATCAAAAGAAAGTTTCTACTCTGTGAGGTGAATGCACAGAATAGAACAAAGTTTCACAGAATTCTTCTGTTAATATTTATGGGGATATATTTCGTTTTTCATTGTAGGCCACAGTATTCTCCAACTGTCCACTTGCAGATTCCACAAAAAGAGTTTCAAAACTGCTCAATCAAAAGAAAGGTTGAACTCTGTGAGATGAATGCACAGAATCGAAAGAAGTTTCACAGAAGGCTTCAGTGTAGTTTTTACTTGAAGATATTTCATTTTTCACTGTAGGTCTCAATTTTCTCCAAATGTCCACTTGCGGATTCTACATAAAGTGTATTTCAAAACTGCTCAATAAAAAGAATGGTTCAAATCTGTGAGATGTACGCACAGAATAGAAAATAGTTTCACAGAATGCGTCAATGTAGTTTTTATGGGAAGATATTCCGTTTTTCACCGTAAGCCTCAATGTTCTCCCAATATCCACTTGCAGATTCTACAAAAACTGTGTTTCAAAACAGCTCAATCACAATTAAAGTTCACCTCTGTTAGACGAATGCACGGAATAGAGAAAAGTTTCACAGAATTCTTCTGTGTAGTTTTTATGGGAAGATGTTTCCTTTTTCATCGTAAGCGTCAAACTTCTCAAACTGTCCACTTGCAGATGCTACAAAAAGAGTGCTTCCAAACAGCTCAATCAAAAGAAAGTTTCAAGTCTCTTAGAGGAAAGCATAAATCATAAAGTAGTTTCACGGAATGCTTCCGTGTAGTTTCTACTTGAAGATATTTCTTTTTTCACAAAAGACCGCAATATTCTCCAAAGGTACACTTGGAGATTCTACAAAAAGTGTGTTTCAAAACTGCTCAATCAAAAGAAATGTTCAACCCTGTGAAATGAATGCACAGAATAGGGAAATGTTTCACAGAATGCTTCTGTGTAGTTTTTATAGGAACATATTTCATTTTTCACCCTAGACCTCATAGCTCTCCAAACGACCCTTGCAGATTCTAGAAAAAGAGTGTTTCAAAACTCCTCAATAAAGGGAAGCTTTCTACTCCGTGAGATGAATATTCGGAATAGAAAGAAGTTACACAGAATTCTTCAGTGTAGTTTTTATAGTAAGATAATTCGTTTTTCAACATAGGCCTCAATGTTCTCCAAAGGTCCACTTACAGATTGTACAAAAGGAGTGTGTCACAGCAGATCAATCAAAATAAATGTTCAACTCCGTAGGATGAATGCACAGACCAGAAAAACGTTTCACAGAATGCTTCTGTGTAGTCGTTATTTGCAGATATTCCTGTTTCCACGATAGGCCTCAATGTGCTGCGAATGTCCACTTGTAGTTTCTACAAAAAGAGTGTTTCAAAACTGCTCAATCAAAAGAAATGTTCAACTCTGTGTGACGAATGCACAGAAGAGAAAGAAGTTTCACAGGATGATTCAGTGTAGTTTTTATGTGAAGATATTTCGTTTTTCACCAAAGGGCTCAATGTTCTACAGATGTCCGCTTGCAGATTCTACAAAAAGAGTGTGTCAAAACAGCTCTATCCAAAGAAAGGTTCAACTCCATTCGATGAATGCACAGAACAGAAAAAAGTTCCATAGAAGGTTTCTGTGTGGATTTTACATGAAGATATTTCGTTTTTCACTGCAGGCCACAATATTCTCCAAGTGTCCAGTTGCAGATTCTACGAAAAGAGTGTTTCAAAAGTGCTCAATCAAAAGAAAGGTTCAACTCTGTGAGATGAAGGCACAGAATAGAAAGCAGTTTCACAGAATCCTTCTCTGTAGTTTTCACGGGAAGATATTTCGTTTTAAGCCATAGGCCTCAACGTTCTCCAAATGTCCACTTGCAGATTCTACAAAAAGTGTGTTTCAAAACAGCTCCATCAAAAGAAAGGTTCAACTCTGTCAGGTGAATGTGCAGAACAGGGTAATGTTTCACAGAATGCTTCTGTGTAGTCTTTAGGGGAAGATATTTCGTTTTTCACTACAGGCCTCAAATTTCTCCAAATATCCAATTGCAGATTCTACAAAAAGTGTTTTTCAAAACAGACCAGTCAAAAGAAAGGTTCAACTCGGTTGGATTAATGCACAGATCAGAAAAAGTTTCACAGAACGCTTCTGTGTAGTTTTTATTTTCAGATATTCCTTTTTCCGCGATAGGCCTCAAGGCGCGGCAAGTGTCCACTTGCAGATTGTAAGAAAAAAGAGTGTTTCAAAACTGCTCAATCAAAAGAAAGGTTCTACTCTGTGAGGTGAACGCACAGAATAGAAAGAAGTTTTACAGAATGCTTCTGTGTATTTTTTATGGGAAAACATTTTGTTTTTCACCACAGGCCTCAATGTTCTCCAAATGTCCACTTGCAGATTCTACAAAAAGAGGGTTTAAAAAAACAGCTCAATCAAAAGAAAGGTTAAATTCTGTTAGATGAAAGCACAGATTACAAAGAAGTTTCACAGAATGCGCCTGTGTAGTTTTTACTTGAAGATATTTCGCTTGTCTCTGTAGGCCTCAATGTTCTCCAAATGTCCACTTGCAGATTCTACCTAAAGAGTGTTTGAAAACTGCTCAATCAAAACAAAGTTTCAACTCCGTGAGATGAATGCACAGAATAGAAAGAGGTTTCACAGAATGCTTCAGTGCAGCTTTTTTGGTGAGATATTTCATTTTTCACCATAGGCCACATATTTCTCCAAATGTCCAATTGCATATTCTAGAAAAAGAGTGTTTCAAAACTGCTCAATCAAAAGAAAGTTACTAGTCTGTGAGGTGAATGCACAGAATAGAAAGAAGTTTCACAGAATGCTTCTGTGTAGTTTTTATAGTGAGATAATTCGTTTTTCACCATGAGCCTCAATGTTCTCCAAATGTCCACTTGCGGATTCTACAAACAGTGTGTTTCAAAACAGATCAATCCAAAGAAATGTTCAACTCTGTTGGATGAATGCACAGATCAGAAAGAAGTTGCACAGAATGCTTCTGTGTAGTTTTTATAGTAAGATAATTCGTTTTACACCGTAGGCCTCAATGCTCTCCAAATGTCCACTTACAGATTATACAAAAAGAGTGTTTCAAAACAGCTCAATCAAAAGAAGAGTTCAGCTCTGTTAGATGAATGCACAGAACAGAGAAAAGTTTCTCAGAATGTTTCTGTGCAGTATTTACTGGAAGATATTTCATTTTTCACTATTGGCCTCAATGTTCCCCAAATGTCCACTTGCAGATTCTACAAAAATGAGTGTTGCAAAACTGCTCAATCAAAAGAAAGTTTCTACTCTGTGAGGTGAATGCACAGAATAGAACAAAGTTTCACAGAATTCTTCTGTTAATATTTATGGGGATATATTTCGTTTTTCATTGTAGGCCACAGTATTCTCCAACTGTCCACTTGCAGATTCCACAAAAAGAGTTTCAAAACTGCTCAATCAAAAGAAAGGTTGAACTCTGTGAGATGAATGCACAGAATCGAAAGAAGTTTCACAGAAGGCTTCAGTGTAGTTTTTACTTGAAGATATTTCATTTTTCACTGTAGGTCTCAATTTTCTCCAAATGTCCACTTGCGGATTCTACATAAAGTGTATTTCAAAACTGCTCAATAAAAAGAATGGTTCAAATCTGTGAGATGTACGCACAGAATAGAAAATAGTTTCACAGAATGCGTCAATGTAGTTTTTATGGGAAGATATTCCGTTTTTCACCGTAAGCCTCAATGTTCTCCCAATATCCACTTGCAGATTCTACAAAAACTGTGTTTCAAAACAGCTCAATCACAATTAAAGTTCACCTCTGTTAGACGAATGCACGGAATAGAGAAAAGTTTCACAGAATTCTTCTGTGTAGTTTTTATGGGAAGATGTTTCCTTTTTCATCGTAAGCGTCAAACTTCTCAAACTGTCCACTTGCAGATGCTACAAAAAGAGTGCTTCCAAACAGCTCAATCAAAAGAAAGTTTCAAGTCTCTTAGAGGAAAGCATAAATCATAAAGTAGTTTCACGGAATGCTTCCGTGTAGTTTCTACTTGAAGATATTTCTTTTTTCACAAAAGACCGCAATATTCTCCAAAGGTACACTTGGAGATTCTACAAAAAGTGTGTTTCAAAACTGCTCAATCAAAAGAAATGTTCAACCCTGTGAAATGAATGCACAGAATAGGGAAATGTTTCACAGAATGCTTCTGTGTAGTTTTTATAGGAACATATTTCATTTTTCACCCTAGACCTCATAGCTCTCCAAACGACCCTTGCAGATTCTAGAAAAAGAGTGTTTCAAAACTCCTCAATAAAGGGAAGCTTTCTACTCCGTGAGATGAATATTCGGAATAGAAAGAAGTTACACAGAATTCTTCAGTGTAGTTTTTATAGTAAGATAATTCGTTTTTCAACATAGGCCTCAATGTTCTCCAAAGGTCCACTTACAGATTGTACAAAAGGAGTGTGTCACAGCAGATCAATCAAAATAAATGTTCAACTCCGTAGGATGAATGCACAGACCAGAAAAACGTTTCACAGAATGCTTCTGTGTAGTCGTTATTTGCAGATATTCCTGTTTCCACGATAGGCCTCAATGTGCTGCGAATGTCCACTTGTAGTTTCTACAAAAAGAGTGTTTCAAAACTGCTCAATCAAAAGAAATGTTCAACTCTGTGTGACGAATGCACAGAAGAGAAAGAAGTTTCACAGGATGATTCAGTGTAGTTTTTATGTGAAGATATTTCGTTTTTCACCAAAGGGCTCAATGTTCTACAGATGTCCGCTTGCAGATTCTACAAAAAGAGTGTGTCAAAACAGCTCTATCCAAAGAAAGGTTCAACTCCATTCGATGAATGCACAGAACAGAAAAAAGTTCCATAGAAGGTTTCTGTGTGGATTTTACATGAAGATATTTCGTTTTTCACTGCAGGCCACAATATTCTCCAAGTGTCCAGTTGCAGATTCTACGAAAAGAGTGTTTCAAAAGTGCTCAATCAAAAGAAAGGTTCAACTCTGTGAGATGAAGGCACAGAATAGAAAGCAGTTTCACAGAATCCTTCTCTGTAGTTTTCACGGGAAGATATTTCGTTTTAAGCCATAGGCCTCAACGTTCTCCAAATGTCCACTTGCAGATTCTACAAAAAGTGTGTTTCAAAACAGCTCCATCAAAAGAAAGGTTCAACTCTGTCAGGTGAATGTGCAGAACAGGGTAATGTTTCACAGAATGCTTCTGTGTAGTCTTTAGGGGAAGATATTTCGTTTTTCACTACAGGCCTCAAATTTCTCCAAATATCCAATTGCAGATTCTACAAAAAGTGTTTTTCAAAACAGACCAGTCAAAAGAAAGGTTCAACTCGGTTGGATTAATGCAGAGATCAGAAAAAGTTTCACAGAACGCTTCTGTGTAGTTTTTATTTTCAGATATTCCTTTTTCCGCGATAGGCCTCAAGGCGCAGCAAGTGTCCACTTGCAGATTGTAAGAAAAAAGAGTGTTTCAAAACTGCTCAATCAAAAGAAAGGTTCTACTCTGTGAGGTGAACGCACAGAATAGAAAGAAGTTTTACAGAATGCTTCTGTGTATTTTTTATGGGAAAACATTTTGTTTTTCACCACAGGCCTCAATGTTCTCCAAATGTCCACTTGCAGATTCTACAAAAAGAGGGTTTAAAAAAACAGCTCAATCAAAAGAAAGGTTAAATTCTGTTAGATGAAAGCACAGATTACAAAGAAGTTTCACAGAATGCGCCTGTGTAGTTTTTACTTGAAGATATTTCGCTTGTCTCTGTAGGCCTCAATGTTCTCCAAATGTCCACTTGCAGATTCTACCTAAAGAGTGTTTGAAAACTGCTCAATCAAAACAAAGTTTCAACTCCGTGAGATGAATGCACAGAATAGAAAGAGGTTTCACAGAATGCTTCAGTGCAGCTTTTTTGGTGAGATATTTCATTTTCCACCATAGGCCACATATTTCTCCAAATGTCCAATTGCATATTCTAGAAAAAGAGTGTTTCAAAACTGCTCAATCAAAAGAAAGTTACTAGTCTGTGAGGTGAATGCACAGAATAGAAAGAAGTTTCACAGAATGCTTCTGTGTAGTTTTTATAGTGAGATAATTCGTTTTTCACCATGAGCCTCAATGTTCTCCAAATGTCCACTTGCGGATTCTACAAACAGTGTGTTTCAAAACAGATCAATCCAAAGAAATGTTCAACTCTGTTGGATGAATGCACAGATCAGAAAGAAGTTGCACAGAATGCTTCTGTGTAGTTTTTATAGTAAGATAATTCGTTTTACACCGTAGGCCTCAATGCTCTCCAAATGTCCACTTACAGATTATACAAAAAGAGTGTTTCAAAACAGCTCAATCAAAAGAAGAGTTCAGCTCTGTTAGATGAATGCACAGAACAGAGAAAAGTTTCTCAGAATGTTTCTGTGTAGTATTTACTGGAAGATATTTCATTTTTCACTATTGGCCTCAATGTTCCCCAAATGTCCACTTGCAGATTCTACAAAAATGAGTGTTGCAAAACTGCTCAATCAAAAGAAAGTTTCTACTCTGTGAGGTGAATGCACAGAATAGAACAAAGTTTCACAGAATTCTTCTGTTAATATTTATGGGGATATATTTCGTTTTTCATTGTAGGCCACAGTATTCTCCAACTGTCCACTTGCAGATTCCACAAAAAGAGTTTCAAAACTGCTCAATCAAAAGAAAGGTTGAACTCTGTGAGATGAATGCACAGAATCGAAAGAAGTTTCACAGAAGGCTTCAGTGTAGTTTTTACTTGAAGATATTTCATTTTTCACTGTAGGTCTCAATTTTCTCCAAATGTCCACTTGCGGATTCTACATAAAGTGTATTTCAAAACTGCTCAATAAAAAGAATGGTTCAAATCTGTGAGATGTACGCACAGAATAGAAAATAGTTTCACAGAATGCGTCAATGTAGTTTTTATGGGAAGATATTCCGTTTTTCACCGTAAGCCTCAATGTTCTCCCAATATCCACTTGCAGATTCTACAAAAACTGTGTTTCAAAACAGCTCAATCACAATTAAAGTTCACCTCTGTTAGACGAATGCACGGAATAGAGAAAAGTTTCACAGAATTCTTCTGTGTAGTTTTTATGGGAAGATGTTTCCTTTTTCATCGTAAGCGTCAAACTTCTCAAACTGTCCACTTGCAGATGCTACAAAAAGAGTGCTTCCAAACAGCTCAATCAAAAGAAAGTTTCAAGTCTCTTAGAGGAAAGCATAAATCATAAAGTAGTTTCACGGAATGCTTCCGTGTAGTTTCTACTTGAAGATATTTCTTTTTTCACAAAAGACCGCAATATTCTCCAAAGGTACACTTGGAGATTCTACAAAAAGTGTGTTTCAAAACTGCTCAATCAAAAGAAATGTTCAACCCTGTGAAATGAATGCACAGAATAGGGAAATGTTTCACAGAATGCTTCTGTGTAGTTTTTATAGGAACATATTTCATTTTTCACCCTAGACCTCATAGCTCTCCAAACGACCCTTGCAGATTCTAGAAAAAGAGTGTTTCAAAACTCCTCAATAAAGGGAAGCTTTCTACTCCGTGAGATGAATATTCGGAATAGAAAGAAGTTACACAGAATTCTTCAGTGTAGTTTTTATAGTAAGATAATTCGTTTTTCAACATAGGCCTCAATGTTCTCCAAAGGTCCACTTACAGATTGTACAAAAGGAGTGTGTCACAGCAGATCAATCAAAATAAATGTTCAACTCCGTAGGATGAATGCACAGACCAGAAAAACGTTTCACAGAATGCTTCTGTGTAGTCGTTATTTGCAGATATTCCTGTTTCCACGATAGGCCTCAATGTGCTGCGAATGTCCACTTGTAGTTTCTACAAAAAGAGTGTTTCAAAACTGCTCAATCAAAAGAAATGTTCAACTCTGTGTGACGAATGCACAGAAGAGAAAGAAGTTTCACAGGATGATTCAGTGTAGTTTTTATGTGAAGATATTTCGTTTTTCACCAAAGGCCTCAATGTTCTACAGATGTCCGCTTGCAGATTCTACAAAAAGAGTGTGTCAAAACAGCTCTATCCAAAGAAAGGTTCAACTCCATTCGATGAATGCACAGAACAGAAAAAAGTTCCATAGAAGGTTTCTGTGTGGTTTTTACATGAAGATATTTCGTTTTTCACTGCAGGCCACAATATTCTCCAAGTGTCCAGTTGCAGATTCTACGAAAAGAGTGTTTCAAAAGTGCTCAATCAAAAGAAAGGTTCAACTCTGTGAGATGAAGGCACAGAATAGAAAGCAGTTTCACAGAATCCTTCTCTGTAGTTTTCACGGGAAGATATTTCGTTTTAAGCCATAGGCCTCAACGTTCTCCAAATGTCCACTTGCAGATTCTACAAAAAGTGTGTTTCAAAACAGCTCCATCAAAAGAAAGGTTCAACTCTGTCAGGTGAATGTGCAGAACAGGGTAATGTTTCACAGAATGCTTCTGTGTAGTCTTTAGGGGAAGATATTTCCTTTTTCACTACAGGCCTCAAATTTCTCCAAATATCCAATTGCAGATTCTACAAAAAGTGTTTTTCAAAACAGACCAGTCAAAAGAAAGGTTCAACTCGGTTGGATTAATGCACAGATCAGAAAAAGTTTCACAGAACGCTTCTGTGTAGTTTTTATTTTCAGATATTCCTTTTTCCGCGATAGGCCTCAAGGCGCGGCAAGTGTCCACTTGCAGATTATAAGAAAAAAGAGTGTTTCAAAACTGCTCAATCAAAAGAAAGGTTCTACTCTGTGAGGTGAACGCACAGAATAGAAAGAAGTTTTACAGAATGCTTCTGTGTATTTTTTATGGGAAAACATTTTGTTTTTCACCACAGGCCTCAATGTTCTCCAAATGTCCACTTGCAGATTCTACAAAAAGAGGGTTTAAAAAAACAGCTCAATCAAAAGAAAGGTTAAATTCTGTTAGATGAAAGCACAGATTACAAAGAAGTTTCACAGAATGCGCCTGTGTAGTTTTTACTTGAAGATATTTCGCTTGTCTCTGTAGGCCTCAATGTTCTCCAAATGTCCACTTGCAGATTCTACCTAAAGAGTGTTTGAAAACTGCTCAATCAAAACAAAGTTTCAACTCCGTGAGATGAATGCACAGAATAGAAAGAGGTTTCACAGAATGCTTCAGTGCAGCTTTTTTGGTGAGATATTTCATTTTTCACCATAGGCCACATATTTCTCCAAATGTCCAATTGCATATTCTAGAAAAAGAGTGTTTCAAAACTGCTCAATCAAAAGAAAGTTACTAGTCTGTGAGGTGAATGCACAGAATAGAAAGAAGTTTCACAGAATGCTTCTGTGTAGTTTTTATAGTGAGATAATTCGTTTTTCACCATGAGCCTCAATGTTCTCCAAATGTCCACTTGCGGATTCTACAAACAGTGTGTTTCAAAACAGATCAATCCAAAGAAATGTTCAACTCTGTTGGATGAATGCACAGATCAGAAAGAAGTTGCACAGAATGCTTCTGTGTAGTTTTTATAGTAAGATAATTCGTTTTACACCGTAGGCCTCAATGCTCTCCAAATGTCCACTTACAGATTATACAAAAAGAGTGTTTCAAAACAGCTCAATCAAAAGAAGAGTTCAGCTCTGTTAGATGAATGCACAGAACAGAGAAAAGTTTCTCAGAATGTTTCTGTGCAGTATTTACTGGAAGATATTTCATTTTTCACTATTGGCCTCAATGTTCCCCAAATGTCCACTTGCAGATTCTACAAAAATGAGTGTTGCAAAACTGCTCAATCAAAAGAAAGTTTCTACTCTGTGAGGTGAATGCACAGAATAGAACAAAGTTTCACAGAATTCTTCTGTTAATATTTATGGGGATATATTTCGTTTTTCATTGTAGGCCACAGTATTCTCCAACTGTCCACTTGCAGATTCCACAAAAAGAGTTTCAAAACTGCTCAATCAAAAGAAAGGTTGAACTCTGTGAGATGAATGCACAGAATCGAAAGAAGTTTCACAGAAGGCTTCAGTGTAGTTTTTACTTGAAGATATTTCATTTTTCACTGTAGGTCTCAATTTTCTCCAAATGTCCACTTGCGGATTCTACATAAAGTGTATTTCAAAACTGCTCAATAAAAAGAATGGTTCAAATCTGTGAGATGTACGCACAGAATAGAAAATAGTTTCACAGAATGCGTCAATGTAGTTTTTATGGGAAGATATTCCGTTTTTCACCGTAAGCCTCAATGTTCTCCCAATATCCACTTGCAGATTCTACAAAAACTGTGTTTCAAAACAGCTCAATCACAATTAAAGTTCACCTCTGTTAGACGAATGCACGGAATAGAGAAAAGTTTCACAGAATTCTTCTGTGTAGTTTTTATGGGAAGATGTTTCCTTTTTCATCGTAAGCGTCAAACTTCTCAAACTGTCCACTTGCAGATGCTACAAAAAGAGTGCTTCCAAACAGCTCAATCAAAAGAAAGTTTCAAGTCTCTTAGAGGAAAGCATAAATCATAAAGTAGTTTCACGGAATGCTTCCGTGTAGTTTCTACTTGAAGATATTTCTTTTTTCACAAAAGACCGCAATATTCTCCAAAGGTACACTTGGAGATTCTACAAAAAGTGTGTTTCAAAACTGCTCAATCAAAAGAAATGTTCAACCCTGTGAAATGAATGCACAGAATAGGGAAATGTTTCACAGAATGCTTCTGTGTAGTTTTTATAGGAACATATTTCATTTTTCACCCTAGACCTCATAGCTCTCCAAACGACCCTTGCAGATTCTAGAAAAAGAGTGTTTCAAAACTCCTCAATAAAGGGAAGCTTTCTACTCCGTGAGATGAATATTCGGAATAGAAAGAAGTTACACAGAATTCTTCAGTGTAGTTTTTATAGTAAGATAATTCGTTTTTCAACATAGGCCTCAATGTTCTCCAAAGGTCCACTTACAGATTGTACAAAAGGAGTGTGTCACAGCAGATCAATCAAAATAAATGTTCAACTCCGTAGGATGAATGCACAGACCAGAAAAACGTTTCACAGAATGCTTCTGTGTAGTCGTTATTTGCAGATATTCCTGTTTCCACGATAGGCCTCAATGTGCTGCGAATGTCCACTTGTAGTTTCTACAAAAAGAGTGTTTCAAAACTGCTCAATCAAAAGAAATGTTCAACTCTGTGTGACGAATGCACAGAAGAGAAAGAAGTTTCACAGGATGATTCAGTGTAGTTTTTATGTGAAGATATTTCGTTTTTCACCAAAGGCCTCAATGTTCTACAGATGTCCGCTTGCAGATTCTACAAAAAGAGTGTGTCAAAACAGCTCTATCCAAAGAAAGGTTCAACTCCATTCGATGAATGCACAGAACAGAAAAAAGTTCCATAGAAGGTTTCTGTGTGGATTTTACATGAAGATATTTCGTTTTTCACTGCAGGCCACAATATTCTCCAAGTGTCCAGTTGCAGATTCTACGAAAAGAGTGTTTCAAAAGTGCTCAATCAAAAGAAAGGTTCAACTCTGTGAGATGAAGGCACAGAATAGAAAGCAGTTTCACAGAATCCTTCTCTGTAGTTTTCACGGGAAGATATTTCGTTTTAAGCCATAGGCCTCAACGTTCTCCAAATGTCCACTTGCAGATTCTACAAAAAGTGTGTTTCAAAACAGCTCCATCAAAAGAAAGGTTCAACTCTGTCAGGTGAATGTGCAGAACAGGGTAATGTTTCACAGAATGCTTCTGTGTAGTCTTTAGGGGAAGATATTTCGTTTTTCACTACAGGCCTCAAATTTCTCCAAATATCCAATTGCAGATTCTACAAAAAGTGTTTTTCAAAACAGACCAGTCAAAAGAAAGGTTCAACTCGGTTGGATTAATGCAGAGATCAGAAAAAGTTTCACAGAACGCTTCTGTGTAGTTTTTATTTTCAGATATTCCTTTTTCCGCGATAGGCCTCAAGGCGCGGCAAGTGTCCACTTGCAGATTGTAAGAAAAAAGAGTGTTTCAAAACTGCTCAATCAAAAGAAAGGTTCTACTCTGTGAGGTGAACGCACAGAATAGAAAGAAGTTTTACAGAATGCTTCTGTGTATTTTTTATGGGAAAACATTTTGTTTTTCACCACAGGCCTCAATGTTCTCCAAATGTCCACTTGCAGATTCTACAAAAAGAGGGTTTAAAAAAACAGCTCAATCAAAAGAAAGGTTAAATTCTGTTAGATGAAAGCACAGATTACAAAGAAGTTTCACAGAATGCGCCTGTGTAGTTTTTACTTGAAGATATTTCGCTTGTCTCTGTAGGCCTCAATGTTCTCCAAATGTCCACTTGCAGATTCTACCTAAAGAGTGTTTGAAAACTGCTCAATCAAAACAAAGTTTCAACTCCGTGAGATGAATGCACAGAATAGAAAGAGGTTTCACAGAATGCTTCAGTGCAGCTTTTTTGGTGAGATATTTCATTTTCCACCATAGGCCACATATTTCTCCAAATGTCCAATTGCATATTCTAGAAAAAGAGTGTTTCAAAACTGCTCAATCAAAAGAAAGTTACTAGTCTGTGAGGTGAATGCACAGAATAGAAAGAAGTTTCACAGAATGCTTCTGTGTAGTTTTTATAGTGAGATAATTCGTTTTTCACCATGAGCCTCAATGTTCTCCAAATGTCCACTTGCGGATTCTACAAACAGTGTGTTTCAAAACAGATCAATCCAAAGAAATGTTCAACTCTGTTGGATGAATGCACAGATCAGAAAGAAGTTGCACAGAATGCTTCTGTGTAGTTTTTATAGTAAGATAATTCGTTTTACACCGTAGGCCTCAATGCTCTCCAAATGTCCACTTACAGATTATACAAAAAGAGTGTTTCAAAACAGCTCAATCAAAAGAAGAGTTCAGCTCTGTTAGATGAATGCACAGAACAGAGAAAAGTTTCTCAGAATGTTTCTGTGTAGTATTTACTGGAAGATATTTCATTTTTCACTATTGGCCTCAATGTTCCCCAAATGTCCACTTGCAGATTCTACAAAAATGAGTGTTGCAAAACTGCTCAATCAAAAGAAAGTTTCTACTCTGTGAGGTGAATGCACAGAATAGAACAAAGTTTCACAGAATTCTTCTGTTAATATTTATGGGGATATATTTCGTTTTTCATTGTAGGCCACAGTATTCTCCAACTGTCCACTTGCAGATTCCACAAAAAGAGTTTCAAAACTGCTCAATCAAAAGAAAGGTTGAACTCTGTGAGATGAATGCACAGAATCGAAAGAAGTTTCACAGAAGGCTTCAGTGTAGTTTTTACTTGAAGATATTTCATTTTTCACTGTAGGTCTCAATTTTCTCCAAATGTCCACTTGCGGATTCTACATAAAGTGTATTTCAAAACTGCTCAATAAAAAGAATGGTTCAAATCTGTGAGATGTACGCACAGAATAGAAAATAGTTTCACAGAATGCGTCAATGTAGTTTTTATGGGAAGATATTCCGTTTTTCACCGTAAGCCTCAATGTTCTCCCAATATCCACTTGCAGATTCTACAAAAACTGTGTTTCAAAACAGCTCAATCACAATTAAAGTTCACCTCTGTTAGACGAATGCACGGAATAGAGAAAAGTTTCACAGAATTCTTCTGTGTAGTTTTTATGGGAAGATGTTTCCTTTTTCATCGTAAGCGTCAAACTTCTCAAACTGTCCACTTGCAGATGCTACAAAAAGAGTGCTTCCAAACAGCTCAATCAAAAGAAAGTTTCAAGTCTCTTAGAGGAAAGCATAAATCATAAAGTAGTTTCACGGAATGCTTCCGTGTAGTTTCTACTTGAAGATATTTCTTTTTTCACAAAAGACCGCAATATTCTCCAAAGGTACACTTGGAGATTCTACAAAAAGTGTGTTTCAAAACTGCTCAATCAAAAGAAATGTTCAACCCTGTGAAATGAATGCACAGAATAGGGAAATGTTTCACAGAATGCTTCTGTGTAGTTTTTATAGGAACATATTTCATTTTTCACCCTAGACCTCATAGCTCTCCAAACGACCCTTGCAGATTCTAGAAAAAGAGTGTTTCAAAACTCCTCAATAAAGGGAAGCTTTCTACTCCGTGAGATGAATATTCGGAATAGAAAGAAGTTACACAGAATTCTTCAGTGTAGTTTTTATAGTAAGATAATTCGTTTTTCAACATAGGCCTCAATGTTCTCCAAAGGTCCACTTACAGATTGTACAAAAGGAGTGTGTCACAGCAGATCAATCAAAATAAATGTTCAACTCCGTAGGATGAATGCACAGACCAGAAAAACGTTTCACAGAATGCTTCTGTGTAGTCGTTATTTGCAGATATTCCTGTTTCCACGATAGGCCTCAATGTGCTGCGAATGTCCACTTGTAGTTTCTACAAAAAGAGTGTTTCAAAACTGCTCAATCAAAAGAAATGTTCAACTCTGTGTGACGAATGCACAGAAGAGAAAGAAGTTTCACAGGATGATTCAGTGTAGTTTTTATGTGAAGATATTTCGTTTTTCACCAAAGGCCTCAATGTTCTACAGATGTCCGCTTGCAGATTCTACAAAAAGAGTGTGTCAAAACAGCTCTATCCAAAGAAAGGTTCAACTCCATTCGATGAATGCACAGAACAGAAAAAAGTTCCATAGAAGGTTTCTGTGTGGTTTTTACATGAAGATATTTCGTTTTTCACTGCAGGCCACAATATTCTCCAAGTGTCCAGTTGCAGATTCTACGAAAAGAGTGTTTCAAAAGTGCTCAATCAAAAGAAAGGTTCAACTCTGTGAGATGAAGGCACAGAATAGAAAGCAGTTTCACAGAATCCTTCTCTGTAGTTTTCACGGGAAGATATTTCGTTTTAAGCCATAGGCCTCAACGTTCTCCAAATGTCCACTTGCAGATTCTACAAAAAGTGTGTTTCAAAACAGCTCCATCAAAAGAAAGGTTCAACTCTGTCAGGTGAATGTGCAGAACAGGGTAATGTTTCACAGAATGCTTCTGTGTAGTCTTTATGGGAAGATATTTCGTTTTTCACTACAGGCCTCAAATTTCTCCAAATATCCAATTGCAGATTCTACAAAAAGTGTTTTTCAAAACAGACCAGTCAAAAGAAAGGTTCAACTCGGTTGGATTAATGCACAGATCAGAAAAAGTTTCACAGAACGCTTCTGTGTAGTTTTTATTTTCAGATATTCCTTTTTCCGCGATAGGCCTCAAGGCGCGGCAAGTGTCCACTTGCAGATTATAAGAAAAAAGAGTGTTTCAAAACTGCTCAATCAAAAGAAAGGTTCTACTCTGTGAGGTGAACGCACAGAATAGAAAGAAGTTTTACAGAATGCTTCTGTGTATTTTTTATGGGAAAACATTTTGTTTTTCACCACAGGCCTCAATGTTCTCCAAATGTCCACTTGCAGATTCTACAAAAAGAGGGTTTAAAAAAACAGCTCAATCAAAAGAAAGGTTAAATTCTGTTAGATGAAAGCACAGATTACAAAGAAGTTTCACAGAATGCGCCTGTGTAGTTTTTACTTGAAGATATTTCGCTTGTCTCTGTAGGCCTCAATGTTCTCCAAATGTCCACTTGCAGATTCTACCTAAAGAGTGTTTGAAAACTGCTCAATCAAAACAAAGTTTCAACTCCGTGAGATGAATGCACAGAATAGAAAGAGGTTTCACAGAATGCTTCAGTGCAGCTTTTTTGGTGAGATATTTCATTTTTCACCATAGGCCACATATTTCTCCAAATGTCCAATTGCATATTCTAGAAAAAGAGTGTTTCAAAACTGCTCAATCAAAAGAAAGTTACTAGTCTGTGAGGTGAATGCACAGAATAGAAAGAAGTTTCACAGAATGCTTCTGTGTAGTTTTTATAGTGAGATAATTCGTTTTTCACCATGAGCCTCAATGTTCTCCAAATGTCCACTTGCGGATTCTACAAACAGTGTGTTTCAAAACAGATCAATCCAAAGAAATGTTCAACTCTGTTGGATGAATGCACAGATCAGAAAGAAGTTGCACAGAATGCTTCTGTGTAGTTTTTATAGTAAGATAATTCGTTTTACACCGTAGGCCTCAATGCTCTCCAAATGTCCACTTACAGATTATACAAAAAGAGTGTTTCAAAACAGCTCAATCAAAAGAAGAGTTCAGCTCTGTTAGATGAATGCACAGAACAGAGAAAAGTTTCTCAGAATGTTTCTGTGTAGTATTTACTGGAAGATATTTCATTTTTCACTATTGGCCTCAATGTTCCCCAAATGTCCACTTGCAGATTCTACAAAAATGAGTGTTGCAAAACTGCTCAATCAAAAGAAAGTTTCTACTCTGTGAGGTGAATGCACAGAATAGAACAAAGTTTCACAGAATTCTTCTGTTAATATTTATGGGGCTATATTTCGTTTTTCATTGTAGGCCACAGTATTCTCCAACTGTCCACTTGCAGATTCCACAAAAAGAGTTTCAAAACTGCTCAATCAAAAGAAAGGTTGAACTCTGTGAGATGAATGCACAGAATCGAAAGAAGTTTCACAGAAGGCTTCAGTGTAGTTTTTACTTGAAGATATTTCATTTTTCACTGTAGGTCTCAATTTTCTCCAAATGTCCACTTGCAGATTCTACATAAAGTGTATTTCAAAACTGCTCAATAAAAAGAATGGTTCAAATCTGTGAGATGTACGCACAGAATAGAAAATAGTTTCACAGAATGCGTCAATGTAGTTTTTATGGGAAGATATTCCGTTTTTCACCGTAAGCCTCAATGTTCTCCCAATATCCACTTGCAGATTCTACAAAAACTGTGTTTCAAAACAGCTCAATCACAATTAAAGTTCAACTCTGTTAGACGAATGCACGGAATAGAGAAAAGTTTCACAGAATTCTTCTGTGTAGTTTTTATGGGAAGATGTTTCCTTTTTCATCGTAAGCGTCAAACTTCTCAAACTGTCCACTTGCAGATGCTACAAAAAGAGTGCTTCCAAACAGCTCAATCAAAAGGAAGTTTCAAGTCTCTTAGAGGAAAGCATAAATCATAAAGTAGTTTCACGGAATGCTTCCGTGTAGTTTCTACTTGAAGATATTTCTTTTTTCACAAAAGACCGCAATATTCTCCAAAGGTACACTTGGAGATTCTACAAAAAGTGTGTTTCAAAACTGCTCAATCAAAAGAAATGTTCAACCCTGTGAAATGAATGCACAGAATAGGGAAATGTTTCACAGAATGCTTCTGTGTAGTTTTTATAGGAACATATTTCATTTTTCACCCTAGACCTCATAGCTCTCCAAACGACCCTTGCAGATTCTAGAAAAAGAGTGTTTCAAAACTCCTCAATAAAGGGAAGCTTTCTACTCCGTGAGATGAATATTCGGAATAGAAAGAAGTTACACAGAATTCTTCAGTGTAGTTTTTATAGTAAGATAATTCGTTTTTCAACATAGGCCTCAATGTTCTCCAAAGGTCCACTTACAGATTGTACAAAAGGAGTGTGTCCCAGCAGATCAATCAAAATAAATGTTCAACTCCGTAGGATGAATGCACAGACCAGAAAAACGTTTCACAGAATGCTTCTGTGTAGTCGTTATTTGCAGATATTCCTGTTTCCACGATAGGCCTCAATGTGCTGCGAATGTCCACTTGTAGTTTCTACAAAAAGAGTGTTTCAAAACTGCTCAATCAAAAGAAATGTTCAACTCTGTGTGACGAATGCACAGAAGAGAAAGAAGTTTCACAGGATGATTCAGTGTAGTTTTTATGTGAAGATATTTCGTTTTTCACCAAAGGCCTCAATGTTCTACAGATGTCCGCTTGCAGATTCTACAAAAAGAGTGTGTCAAAACAGCTCTATCCAAAGAAAGGTTCAACTCCATTCGATGAATGCACAGAACAGAAAAAAGTTCCATAGAAGGTTTCTGTGTGGTTTTTACATGAAGATATTTCGTTTTTCACTGCAGGCCACAATATTCTCCAAGTGTCCAGTTGCAGATTCTACGAAAAGAGTGTTTCAAAAGTGCTCAATCAAAAGAAAGGTTCAACTCTGTGAGATGAAGGCACAGAATAGAAAGCAGTTTCACAGAATCCTTCTCTGTAGTTTTCACGGGAAGATATTTCGTTTTAAGCCATAGGCCTCAACATTCTCCAAATGTCCACTTGCAGATTCTACAAAAAGTGTGTTTCAAAACAGCTCCATCAAAAGAAAGGTTCAACTCTGTCAGGTGAATGTGCAGAACAGGGTAATGTTTCACAGAATGCTTCTGTGTAGTCTTTATGGGAAGATATTTCGTTTTTCACTACAGGCCTCAAATTTCTCCAAATATCCAATTGCAGATTCTACAAAAAGTGTTTTTCAAAACATACCAGTCAAAAGAAAGGTTCAACTCGGTTGGATTAATGCACAGATCAGAAAAAGTTTCACAGAACGCTTCTGTGTAGTTTTTATTTTCAGATATTCCTTTTTCCGCGATAGGCCTCAAGGCGCGGCAAGTGTCCACTTGCAGATTATAAGAAAAAAGAGTGTTTCAAAACTGCTCAATCAAAAGAAAGGTTCTACTCTGTGAGGTGAACGCACAGAATAGAAAGAAGTTTTACAGAATGCTTCTGTGTATTTTTTATGGGAAAACATTTTGTTTTTCACCACAGGCCTCAATGTTCTCCAAATGTCCACTTGCAGATTCTACAAAAAGAGGGTTTAAAAAAACAGCTCAATCAAAAGAAAGGTTAAATTCTGTTAGATGAAAGCACAGATTACAAAGAAGTTTCACAGAATGCGCCTGTGTAGTTTTTACTTGAAGATATTTCGCTTGTCTCTGTAGGCCTCAATGTTCTCCAAATGTCCACTTGCAGATTCTACCTAAAGAGTGTTTGAAAACTGCTCAATCAAAACAAAGTTTCAACTCCGTGAGATGAATGCACAGAATAGAAAGAGGTTTCACAGAATGCTTCAGTGCAGCTTTTTTGGTGAGATATTTCATTTTTCACCATAGGCCACATATTTCTCCAAATGTCCAATTGCATATTGTAGAAAAAGAGTGTTTCAAAACTGCTCAATCAAAAGAAAGTTACTAGTCTGTGAGGTGAATGCACAGAATAGAAAGAAGTTTCACAGAATGCTTCTGTGTAGTTTTTATAGTGAGATAATTCGTTTTTCACCATGAGCCTCAATGTTCTCCAAATGTCCACTTGCGGATTCTACAAACAGTGTGTTTCAAAACAGATCAATCCAAAGAAATGTTCAACTCTGTTGGATGAATGCACAGATCAGAAAGAAGTTGCACAGAATGCTTCTGTGTAGTTTTTATAGTAAGATAATTCGTTTTACACCGTAGGCCTCAATGCTCTCCAAATGTCCACTTACAGATTATACAAAAAGAGTGTTTCAAAACAGCTCAATCAAAAGAAGAGTTCAGCTCTGTTAGATGAATGCACAGAACAGAGAAAAGTTTCTCAGAATGTTTCTGTGTAGTATTTACTGGAAGATATTTCATTTTTCACTATTGGCCTCAATGTTCCCCAAATGTCCACTTGCAGATTCTACAAAAATGAGTGTTGCAAAACTGCTCAATCAAAAGAAAGTTTCTACTCTGTGAGGTGAATGCACAGAATAGAACAAAGTTTCACAGAATTCTTCTGTTAATATTTATGGGGCTATATTTCGTTTTTCATTGTAGGCCACAGTATTCTCCAACTGTCCACTTGCAGATTCCACAAAAAGAGTTTCAAAACTGCTCAATCAAAAGAAAGGTTGAACTCTGTGAGATGAATGCACAGAATCGAAAGAAGTTTCACAGAAGGCTTCAGTGTAGTTTTTACTTGAAGATATTTCATTTTTCACTGTAGGTCTCAATTTTCTCCAAATGTCCACTTGCAGATTCTACATAAAGTGTATTTCAAAACTGCTCAATAAAAAGAATGGTTCAAATCTGTGAGATGTACGCACAGAATAGAAAATAGTTTCACAGAATGCGTCAATGTAGTTTTTATGGGAAGATATTCCGTTTTTCACCGTAAGCCTCAATGTTCTCCCAATATCCACTTGCAGATTCTACAAAAACTGTGTTTCAAAACAGCTCAATCACAATTAAAGTTCAACTCTGTTAGACGAATGCACGGAATAGAGAAAAGTTTCACAGAATTCTTCTGTGTAGTTTTTATGGGAAGATGTTTCCTTTTTCATCGTAAGCGTCAAACTTCTCAAATTGTCCACTTGCAGATGCTACAAAAAGAGTGCTTCCAAACAGCTCAATCAAAAGGAAGTTTCAAGTCTCTTAGAGGAAAGCATAAATCATAAAGTAGTTTCACGGAATGCTTCCGTGTAGTTTCTACTTGAAGATATTTCTTTTTTCACAAAAGACCGCAATATTCTCCAAAGGTACACTTGGAGATTCTACAAAAAGTGTGTTTCAAAACTGCTCAATCAAAAGAAATGTTCAACCCTGTGAAATGAATGCACAGAATAGGGAAATGTTTCACAGAATGCTTCTGTGTAGTTTTTATAGGAACATATTTCATTTTTCACCCTAGACCTCATAGCTCTCCAAACGACCCTTGCAGATTCTAGAAAAAGAGTGTTTCAAAACTCCTCAATAAAGGGAAGCTTTCTACTCCGTGAGATGAATATTCGGAATAGAAAGAAGTTACACAGAATTCTTCAGTGTAGTTTTTATAGTAAGATAATTCGTTTTTCAACATAGGCCTCAATGTTCTCCAAAGGTCCACTTACAGATTGTACAAAAGGAGTGTGTCCCAGCAGATCAATCAAAATAAATGTTCAACTCCGTAGGATGAATGCACAGACCAGAAAAACGTTTCACAGAATGCTTCTGTGTAGTCGTTATTTGCAGATATTCCTGTTTCCACGATAGGCCTCAATGTGCTGCGAATGTCCACTTGTAGTTTCTACAAAAAGAGTGTTTCAAAACTGCTCAATCAAAAGAAATGTTCAACTCTGTGTGACGAATGCACAGAAGAGAAAGAAGTTTCACAGGATGATTCAGTGTAGTTTTTATGTGAAGATATTTCGTTTTTCACCAAAGGCCTCAATGTTCTACAGATGTCCGCTTGCAGATTCTACAAAAAGAGTGTGTCAAAACAGCTCTATCCAAAGAAAGGTTCAACTCC
Source organism: Symphalangus syndactylus (assembly GCF_028878055.3). NCBI lineage: Eukaryota > Metazoa > Chordata > Mammalia > Primates > Hylobatidae > Symphalangus > Symphalangus syndactylus. The sequence continues at coordinate 52,845,416 of NC_072440.2, forward strand.
ATTCGATGAAGGCACAGAACAGAAAAAAGTTCCATAGACGGTTTCTGTGTGGTTTTTACATGAAGATATTTCGTTTTTCACTGCAGGCCACAATATTCTCCAAGTGTCCAGTTGCAGATTCTACGAAAAGAGTGTTTCAAAAGTGCTCAATCAAAAGAAAGGTTCAACTCTGTGAGATGAAGGCACAGAATAGAAAGCAGTTTCACAGAATCCTTCTCTGTAGTTTTCACGGGAAGATATTTCGTTTTAAGCCATAGGCCTCAACGTTCTCCAAATGTCCACTTGCAGATTCTACAAAAAGTGTGTTTCAAAACAGCTCCATCAAAAGAAAGGTTCAACTCTGTCAGGTGAATGTGCAGAACAGGGTAATGTTTCACAGAATGCTTCTGTGTAGTCTTTATGGGAAGATATTTCGTTTTTCACTACAGGCCTCAAATTTCTCCAAATATCCAATTGCAGATTCTACAAAAAGTGTTTTTCAAAACAGACCAGTCAAAAGAAAGGTTCAACTCGGTTGGATTAATGCACAGATCAGAAAAAGTTTCACAGAACGCTTCTGTGTAGTTTTTATTTTCAGATATTCCTTTTTCCGCGATAGGCCTCAAGGCGCGGCAAGTGTCCACTTGCAGATTATAAGAAAAAAGAGTGTTTCAAAACTGCTCAATCAAAAGAAAGGTTCTACTCTGTGAGGTGAACGCACAGAATAGAAAGAAGTTTTACAGAATGCTTCTGTGTATTTTTTATGGGAAAACATTTTGTTTTTCACCACAGGCCTCAATGTTCTCCAAATGTCCACTTGCAGATTCTACAAAAAGAGGGTTTAAAAAAACAGCTCAATCAAAAGAAAGGTTAAATTCTGTTAGATGAAAGCACAGATTACAAAGAAGTTTCACAGAATGCGCCTGTGTAGTTTTTACTTGAAGATATTTCGCTTGTCTCTGTAGGCCTCAATGTTCTCCAAATGTCCACTTGCAGATTCTACCTAAAGAGTGTTTGAAAACTGCTCAATCAAAACAAAGTTTCAACTCCGTGAGATGAATGCACAGAATAGAAAGAGGTTTCACAGAATGCTTCAGTGCAGCTTTTTTGGTGAGATATTTCATTTTTCACCATAGGCCACATATTTCTCCAAATGTCCAATTGCATATTGTAGAAAAAGAGTGTTTCAAAACTGCTCAATCAAAAGAAAGTTACTAGTCTGTGAGGTGAATGCACAGAATAGAAAGAAGTTTCACAGAATGCTTCTGTGTAGTTTTTATAGTGAGATAATTCGTTTTTCACCATGAGCCTCAATGTTCTCCAAATGTCCACTTGCGGATTCTACAAACAGTGTGTTTCAAAACAGATCAATCCAAAGAAATGTTCAACTCTGTTGGATGAATGCACAGATCAGAAAGAAGTTGCACAGAATGCTTCTGTGTAGTTTTTATAGTAAGATAATTCGTTTTACACCGTAGGCCTCAATGCTCTCCAAATGTCCACTTACAGATTATACAAAAAGAGTGTTTCAAAACAGCTCAATCAAAAGAAGAGTTCAGCTCTGTTAGATGAATGCACAGAACAGAGAAAAGTTTCTCAGAATGTTTCTGTGTAGTATTTACTGGAAGATATTTCATTTTTCACTATTGGCCTCAATGTTCCCCAAATGTCCACTTGCAGATTCTACAAAAATGAGTGTTGCAAAACTGCTCAATCAAAAGAAAGTTTCTACTCTGTGAGGTGAATGCACAGAATAGAACAAAGTTTCACAGAATTCTTCTGTTAATATTTATGGGGCTATATTTCGTTTTTCATTGTAGGCCACAGTATTCTCCAACTGTCCACTTGCAGATTCCACAAAAAGAGTTTCAAAACTGCTCAATCAAAAGAAAGGTTGAACTCTGTGAGATGAATGCACAGAATCGAAAGAAGTTTCACAGAAGGCTTCAGTGTAGTTTTTACTTGAAGATATTTCATTTTTCACTGTAGGTCTCAATTTTCTCCAAATGTCCACTTGCAGATTCTACATAAAGTGTATTTCAAAACTGCTCAATAAAAAGAATGGTTCAAATCTGTGAGATGTACGCACAGAATAGAAAATAGTTTCACAGAATGCGTCAATGTAGTTTTTATGGGAAGATATTCCGTTTTTCACCGTAAGCCTCAATGTTCTCCCAATATCCACTTGCAGATTCTACAAAAACTGTGTTTCAAAACAGCTCAATCACAATTAAAGTTCAACTCTGTTAGACGAATGCACGGAATAGAGAAAAGTTTCACAGAATTCTTCTGTGTAGTTTTTATGGGAAGATGTTTCCTTTTTCATCGTAAGCGTCAAACTTCTCAAATTGTCCACTTGCAGATGCTACAAAAAGAGTGCTTCCAAACAGCTCAATCAAAAGGAAGTTTCAAGTCTCTTAGAGGAAAGCATAAATCATAAAGTAGTTTCACGGAATGCTTCCGTGTAGTTTCTACTTGAAGATATTTCTTTTTTCACAAAAGACCGCAATATTCTCCAAAGGTACACTTGGAGATTCTACAAAAAGTGTGTTTCAAAACTGCTCAATCAAAAGAAATGTTCAACCCTGTGAAATGAATGCACAGAATAGGGAAATGTTTCACAGAATGCTTCTGTGTAGTTTTTATAGGAACATATTTCATTTTTCACCCTAGACCTCATAGCTCTCCAAACGACCCTTGCAGATTCTAGAAAAAGAGTGTTTCAAAACTCCTCAAGAAAGGGAAGCTTTCTACTCCGTGAGATGAATATTCGGAATAGAAAGAAGTTACACAGAATTCTTCAGTGTAGTTTTTATAGTAAGATAATTCGTTTTTCAACATAGGCCTCAATGTTCTCCAAAGGTCCACTTACAGATTGTACAAAAGGAGTGTGTCCCAGCAGATCAATCAAAATAAATGTTCAACTCCGTAGGATGAATGCACAGACCAGAAAAACGTTTCACAGAATGCTTCTGTGTAGTCGTTATTTGCAGATATTCCTGTTTCCACGATAGGCCTCAATGTGCTGCGAATGTCCACTTGTAGTTTCTACAAAAAGAGTGTTTCAAAACTGCTCAATCAAAAGAAATGTTCAACTCTGTGTGACGAATGCACAGAAGAGAAAGAAGTTTCACAGGATGATTCAGTGTAGTTTTTATGTGAAGATATTTCGTTTTTCACCAAAGGCCTCAATGTTCTACAGATGTCCGCTTGCAGATTCTACAAAAAGAGTGTGTCAAAACAGCTCTATCCAAAGAAAGGTTCAACTCCATTCGATGAAGGCACAGAACAGAAAAAAGTTCCATAGACGGTTTCTGTGTGGTTTTTACATGAAGATATTTCGTTTTTCACTGCAGGCCACAATATTCTCCAAGTGTCCAGTTGCAGATTCTACGAAAAGAGTGTTTCAAAAGTGCTCAATCAAAAGAAAGGTTCAACTCTGTGAGATGAAGGCACAGAATAGAAAGCAGTTTCACAGAATCCTTCTCTGTAGTTTTCACGGGAAGATATTTCGTTTTAAGCCATAGGCCTCAACGTTCTCCAAATGTCCACTTGCAGATTCTACAAAAAGTGTGTTTCAAAACAGCTCCATCAAAAGAAAGGTTCAACTCTGTCAGGTGAATGTGCAGAACAGGGTAATGTTTCACAGAATGCTTCTGTGTAGTCTTTATGGGAAGATATTTCGTTTTTCACTACAGGCCTCAAATTTCTCCAAATATCCAATTGCAGATTCTACAAAAAGTGTTTTTCAAAACAGACCAGTCAAAAGAAAGGTTCAACTCGGTTGGATTAATGCACAGATCAGAAAAAGTTTCACAGAACGCTTCTGTGTAGTTTTTATTTTCAGATATTCCTTTTTCCGCGATAGGCCTCAAGGCGCGGCAAGTGTCCACTTGCAGATTATAAGAAAAAAGAGTGTTTCAAAACTGCTCAATCAAAAGAAAGGTTCTACTCTGTGAGGTGAACGCACAGAATAGAAAGAAGTTTTACAGAATGCTTCTGTGTATTTTTTATGGGAAAACATTTTGTTTTTCACCACAGGCCTCAATGTTCTCCAAATGTCCACTTGCAGATTCTACAAAAAGAGGGTTTAAAAAAACAGCTCAATCAAAAGAAAGGTTAAATTCTGTTAGATGAAAGCACAGATTACAAAGAAGTTTCACAGAATGCGCCTGTGTAGTTTTTACTTGAAGATATTTCGCTTGTCTCTGTAGGCCTCAATGTTCTCCAAATGTCCACTTGCAGATTCTACCTAAAGAGTGTTTGAAAACTGCTCAATCAAAACAAAGTTTCAACTCCGTGAGATGAATGCACAGAATAGAAAGAGGTTTCACAGAATGCTTCAGTGCAGCTTTTTTGGTGAGATATTTCATTTTTCACCATAGGCCACATATTTCTCCAAATGTCCAATTGCATATTGTAGAAAAAGAGTGTTTCAAAACTGCTCAATCAAAAGAAAGTTACTAGTCTGTGAGGTGAATGCACAGAATAGAAAGAAGTTTCACAGAATGCTTCTGTGTAGTTTTTATAGTGAGATAATTCGTTTTTCACCATGAGCCTCAATGTTCTCCAAATGTCCACTTGCGGATTCTACAAACAGTGTGTTTCAAAACAGATCAATCCAAAGAAATGTTCAACTCTGTTGGATGAATGCACAGATCAGAAAGAAGTTGCACAGAATGCTTCTGTGTAGTTTTTATAGTAAGATAATTCGTTTTACACCGTAGGCCTCAATGCTCTCCAAATGTCCACTTACAGATTATACAAAAAGAGTGTTTCAAAACAGCTCAATCAAAAGAAGAGTTCAGCTCTGTTAGATGAATGCACAGAACAGAGAAAAGTTTCTCAGAATGTTTCTGTGTAGTATTTACTGGAAGATATTTCATTTTTCACTATTGGCCTCAATGTTCCCCAAATGTCCACTTGCAGATTCTACAAAAATGAGTGTTGCAAAACTGCTCAATCAAAAGAAAGTTTCTACTCTGTGAGGTGAATGCACAGAATAGAACAAAGTTTCACAGAATTCTTCTGTTAATATTTATGGGGCTATATTTCGTTTTTCATTGTAGGCCACAGTATTCTCCAACTGTCCACTTGCAGATTCCACAAAAAGAGTTTCAAAACTGCTCAATCAAAAGAAAGGTTGAACTCTGTGAGATGAATGCACAGAATCGAAAGAAGTTTCACAGAAGGCTTCAGTGTAGTTTTTACTTGAAGATATTTCATTTTTCACTGTAGGTCTCAATTTTCTCCAAATGTCCACTTGCAGATTCTACATAAAGTGTATTTCAAAACTGCTCAATAAAAAGAATGGTTCAAATCTGTGAGATGTACGCACAGAATAGAAAATAGTTTCACAGAATGCGTCAATGTAGTTTTTATGGGAAGATATTCCGTTTTTCACCGTAAGCCTCAATGTTCTCCCAATATCCACTTGCAGATTCTACAAAAACTGTGTTTCAAAACAGCTCAATCACAATTAAAGTTCAACTCTGTTAGACGAATGCACGGAATAGAGAAAAGTTTCACAGAATTCTTCTGTGTAGTTTTTATGGGAAGATGTTTCCTTTTTCATCGTAAGCGTCAAACTTCTCAAATTGTCCACTTGCAGATGCTACAAAAAGAGTGCTTCCAAACAGCTCAATCAAAAGGAAGTTTCAAGTCTCTTAGAGGAAAGCATAAATCATAAAGTAGTTTCACGGAATGCTTCCGTGTAGTTTCTACTTGAAGATATTTCTTTTTTCACAAAAGACCGCAATATTCTCCAAAGGTACACTTGGAGATTCTACAAAAAGTGTGTTTCAAAACTGCTCAATCAAAAGAAATGTTCAACCCTGTGAAATGAATGCACAGAATAGGGAAATGTTTCACAGAATGCTTCTGTGTAGTTTTTATAGGAACATATTTCATTTTTCACCCTAGACCTCATAGCTCTCCAAACGACCCTTGCAGATTCTAGAAAAAGAGTGTTTCAAAACTCCTCAATAAAGGGAAGCTTTCTACTCCGTGAGATGAATATTCGGAATAGAAAGAAGTTACACAGAATTCTTCAGTGTAGTTTTTATAGTAAGATAATTCGTTTTTCAACATAGGCCTCAATGTTCTCCAAAGGTCCACTTACAGATTGTACAAAAGGAGTGTGTCACAGCAGATCAATCAAAATAAATGTTCAACTCCGTAGGATGAATGCACAGACCAGAAAAACGTTTCACAGAATGCTTCTGTGTAGTCGTTATTTGCAGATATTCCTGTTTCCACGATAGGCCTCAATGTGCTGCGAATGTCCACTTGTAGTTTCTACAAAAAGAGTGTTTCAAAACTGCTCAATCAAAAGAAATGTTCAACTCTGTGTGACGAATGCACAGAAGAGAAAGAAGTTTCACAGGATGATTCAGTGTAGTTTTTATGTGAAGATATTTCGTTTTTCACCAAAGGCCTCAATGTTCTACAGATGTCCGCTTGCAGATTCTACAAAAAGAGTGTGTCAAAACAGCTCTATCCAAAGAAAGGTTCAACTCCATTCGATGAAGGCACAGAACAGAAAAAAGTTCCATAGACGGTTTCTGTGTGGTTTTTACATGAAGATATTTCGTTTTTCACTGCAGGCCACAATATTCTCCAAGTGTCCAGTTGCAGATTCTACGAAAAGAGTGTTTCAAAAGTGCTCAATCAAAAGAAAGGTTCAACTCTGTGAGATGAAGGCACAGAATAGAAAGCAGTTTCACAGAATCCTTCTCTGTAGTTTTCACGGGAAGATATTTCGTTTTAAGCCATAGGCCTCAACGTTCTCCAAATGTCCACTTGCAGATTCTACAAAAAGTGTGTTTCAAAACAGCTCCATCAAAAGAAAGGTTCAACTCTGTCAGGTGAATGTGCAGAACAGGGTAATGTTTCACAGAATGCTTCTGTGTAGTCTTTATGGGAAGATATTTCGTTTTTCACTACAGGCCTCAAATTTCTCCAAATATCCAATTGCAGATTCTACAAAAAGTGTTTTTCAAAACAGACCAGTCAAAAGAAAGGTTCAACTCGGTTGGATTAATGCACAGATCAGAAAAAGTTTCACAGAACGCTTCTGTGTAGTTTTTATTTTCAGATATTCCTTTTTCCGCGATAGGCCTCAAGGCGCGGCAAGTGTCCACTTGCAGATTATAAGAAAAAAGAGTGTTTCAAAACTGCTCAATCAAAAGAAAGGTTCTACTCTGTGAGGTGAACGCACAGAATAGAAAGAAGTTTTACAGAATGCTTCTGTGTATTTTTTATGGGAAAACATTTTGTTTTTCACCACAGGCCTCAATGTTCTCCAAATGTCCACTTGCAGATTCTACAAAAAGAGGGTTTAAAAAAACAGCTCAATCAAAAGAAAGGTTAAATTCTGTTAGATGAAAGCACAGATTACAAAGAAGTTTCACAGAATGCGCCTGTGTAGTTTTTACTTGAAGATATTTCGCTTGTCTCTGTAGGCCTCAATGTTCTCCAAATGTCCACTTGCAGATTCTACCTAAAGAGTGTTTGAAAACTGCTCAATCAAAACAAAGTTTCAACTCCGTGAGATGAATGCACAGAATAGAAAGAGGTTTCACAGAATGCTTCAGTGCAGCTTTTTTGGTGAGATATTTCATTTTTCACCATAGGCCACATATTTCTCCAAATGTCCAATTGCATATTGTAGAAAAAGAGTGTTTCAAAACTGCTCAATCAAAAGAAAGTTACTAGTCTGTGAGGTGAATGCACAGAATAGAAAGAAGTTTCACAGAATGCTTCTGTGTAGTTTTTATAGTGAGATAATTCGTTTTTCACCATGAGCCTCAATGTTCTCCAAATGTCCACTTGCGGATTCTACAAACAGTGTGTTTCAAAACAGATCAATCCAAAGAAATGTTCAACTCTGTTGGATGAATGCACAGATCAGAAAGAAGTTGCACAGAATGCTTCTGTGTAGTTTTTATAGTAAGATAATTCGTTTTACACCGTAGGCCTCAATGCTCTCCAAATGTCCACTTACAGATTATACAAAAAGAGTGTTTCAAAACAGCTCAATCAAAAGAAGAGTTCAGCTCTGTTAGATGAATGCACAGAACAGAGAAAAGTTTCTCAGAATGTTTCTGTGTAGTATTTACTGGAAGATATTTCATTTTTCACTATTGGCCTCAATGTTCCCCAAATGTCCACTTGCAGATTCTACAAAAATGAGTGTTGCAAAACTGCTCAATCAAAAGAAAGTTTCTACTCTGTGAGGTGAATGCACAGAATAGAACAAAGTTTCACAGAATTCTTCTGTTAATATTTATGGGGCTATATTTCGTTTTTCATTGTAGGCCACAGTATTCTCCAACTGTCCACTTGCAGATTCCACAAAAAGAGTTTCAAAACTGCTCAATCAAAAGAAAGGTTGAACTCTGTGAGATGAATGCACAGAATCGAAAGAAGTTTCACAGAAGGCTTCAGTGTAGTTTTTACTTGAAGATATTTCATTTTTCACTGTAGGTCTCAATTTTCTCCAAATGTCCACTTGCAGATTCTACATAAAGTGTATTTCAAAACTGCTCAATAAAAAGAATGGTTCAAATCTGTGAGATGTACGCACAGAATAGAAAATAGTTTCACAGAATGCGTCAATGTAGTTTTTATGGGAAGATATTCCGTTTTTCACCGTAAGCCTCAATGTTCTCCCAATATCCACTTGCAGATTCTACAAAAACTGTGTTTCAAAACAGCTCAATCACAATTAAAGTTCAACTCTGTTAGACGAATGCACGGAATAGAGAAAAGTTTCACAGAATTCTTCTGTGTAGTTTTTATGGGAAGATGTTTCCTTTTTCATCGTAAGCGTCAAACTTCTCAAATTGTCCACTTGCAGATGCTACAAAAAGAGTGCTTCCAAACAGCTCAATCAAAAGGAAGTTTCAAGTCTCTTAGAGGAAAGCATAAATCATAAAGTAGTTTCACGGAATGCTTCCGTGTAGTTTCTACTTGAAGATATTTCTTTTTTCACAAAAGACCGCAATATTCTCCAAAGGTACACTTGGAGATTCTACAAAAAGTGTGTTTCAAAACTGCTCAATCAAAAGAAATGTTCAACCCTGTGAAATGAATGCACAGAATAGGGAAATGTTTCACAGAATGCTTCTGTGTAGTTTTTATAGGAACATATTTCATTTTTCACCCTAGACCTCATAGCTCTCCAAACGACCCTTGCAGATTCTAGAAAAAGAGTGTTTCAAAACTCCTCAATAAAGGGAAGCTTTCTACTCCGTGAGATGAATATTCGGAATAGAAAGAAGTTACACAGAATTCTTCAGTGTAGTTTTTATAGTAAGATAATTCGTTTTTCAACATAGGCCTCAATGTTCTCCAAAGGTCCACTTACAGATTGTACAAAAGGAGTGTGTCACAGCAGATCAATCAAAATAAATGTTCAACTCCGTAGGATGAATGCACAGACCAGAAAAACGTTTCACAGAATGCTTCTGTGTAGTCGTTATTTGCAGATATTCCTGTTTCCACGATAGGCCTCAATGTGCTGCGAATGTCCACTTGTAGTTTCTACAAAAAGAGTGTTTCAAAACTGCTCAATCAAAAGAAATGTTCAACTCTGTGTGACGAATGCACAGAAGAGAAAGAAGTTTCACAGGATGATTCAGTGTAGTTTTTATGTGAAGATATTTCGTTTTTCACCAAAGGCCTCAATGTTCTACAGATGTCCGCTTGCAGATTCTACAAAAAGAGTGTGTCAAAACAGCTCTATCCAAAGAAAGGTTCAACTCCATTCGATGAAGGCACAGAACAGAAAAAAGTTCCATAGACGGTTTCTGTGTGGTTTTTACATGAAGATATTTCGTTTTTCACTGCAGGCCACAATATTCTCCAAGTGTCCAGTTGCAGATTCTACGAAAAGAGTGTTTCAAAAGTGCTCAATCAAAAGAAAGGTTCAACTCTGTGAGATGAAGGCACAGAATAGAAAGCAGTTTCACAGAATCCTTCTCTGTAGTTTTCACGGGAAGATATTTCGTTTTAAGCCATAGGCCTCAACGTTCTCCAAATGTCCACTTGCAGATTCTACAAAAAGTGTGTTTCAAAACAGCTCCATCAAAAGAAAGGTTCAACTCTGTCAGGTGAATGTGCAGAACAGGGTAATGTTTCACAGAATGCTTCTGTGTAGTCTTTATGGGAAGATATTTCGTTTTTCACTACAGGCCTCAAATTTCTCCAAATATCCAATTGCAGATTCTACAAAAAGTGTTTTTCAAAACAGACCAGTCAAAAGAAAGGTTCAACTCGGTTGGATTAATGCACAGATCAGAAAAAGTTTCACAGAACGCTTCTGTGTAGTTTTTATTTTCAGATATTCCTTTTTCCGCGATAGGCCTCAAGGCGCGGCAAGTGTCCACTTGCAGATTATAAGAAAAAAGAGTGTTTCAAAACTGCTCAATCAAAAGAAAGGTTCTACTCTGTGAGGTGAACGCACAGAATAGAAAGAAGTTTTACAGAATGCTTCTGTGTATTTTTTATGGGAAAACATTTTGTTTTTCACCACAGGCCTCAATGTTCTCCAAATGTCCACTTGCAGATTCTACAAAAAGAGGGTTTAAAAAAACAGCTCAATCAAAAGAAAGGTTAAATTCTGTTAGATGAAAGCACAGATTACAAAGAAGTTTCACAGAATGCGCCTGTGTAGTTTTTACTTGAAGATATTTCGCTTGTCTCTGTAGGCCTCAATGTTCTCCAAATGTCCACTTGCAGATTCTACCTAAAGAGTGTTTGAAAACTGCTCAATCAAAACAAAGTTTCAACTCCGTGAGATGAATGCACAGAATAGAAAGAGGTTTCACAGAATGCTTCAGTGCAGCTTTTTTGGTGAGATATTTCATTTTTCACCATAGGCCACATATTTCTCCAAATGTCCAATTGCATATTGTAGAAAAAGAGTGTTTCAAAACTGCTCAATCAAAAGAAAGTTACTAGTCTGTGAGGTGAATGCACAGAATAGAAAGAAGTTTCACAGAATGCTTCTGTGTAGTTTTTATAGTGAGATAATTCGTTTTTCACCATGAGCCTCAATGTTCTCCAAATGTCCACTTGCGGATTCTACAAACAGTGTGTTTCAAAACAGATCAATCCAAAGAAATGTTCAACTCTGTTGGATGAATGCACAGATCAGAAAGAAGTTGCACAGAATGCTTCTGTGTAGTTTTTATAGTAAGATAATTCGTTTTACACCGTAGGCCTCAATGCTCTCCAAATGTCCACTTACAGATTATACAAAAAGAGTGTTTCAAAACAGCTCAATCAAAAGAAGAGTTCAGCTCTGTTAGATGAATGCACAGAACAGAGAAAAGTTTCTCAGAATGTTTCTGTGTAGTATTTACTGGAAGATATTTCATTTTTCACTATTGGCCTCAATGTTCCCCAAATGTCCACTTGCAGATTCTACAAAAATGAGTGTTGCAAAACTGCTCAATCAAAAGAAAGTTTCTACTCTGTGAGGTGAATGCACAGAATAGAACAAAGTTTCACAGAATTCTTCTGTTAATATTTATGGGGCTATATTTCGTTTTTCATTGTAGGCCACAGTATTCTCCAACTGTCCACTTGCAGATTCCACAAAAAGAGTTTCAAAACTGCTCAATCAAAAGAAAGGTTGAACTCTGTGAGATGAATGCACAGAATCGAAAGAAGTTTCACAGAAGGCTTCAGTGTAGTTTTTACTTGAAGATATTTCATTTTTCACTGTAGGTCTCAATTTTCTCCAAATGTCCACTTGCAGATTCTACATAAAGTGTATTTCAAAACTGCTCAATAAAAAGAATGGTTCAAATCTGTGAGATGTACGCACAGAATAGAAAATAGTTTCACAGAATGCGTCAATGTAGTTTTTATGGGAAGATATTCCGTTTTTCACCGTAAGCCTCAATGTTCTCCCAATATCCACTTGCAGATTCTACAAAAACTGTGTTTCAAAACAGCTCAATCACAATTAAAGTTCAACTCTGTTAGACGAATGCACGGAATAGAGAAAAGTTTCACAGAATTCTTCTGTGTAGTTTTTATGGGAAGATGTTTCCTTTTTCATCGTAAGCGTCAAACTTCTCAAATTGTCCACTTGCAGATGCTACAAAAAGAGTGCTTCCAAACAGCTCAATCAAAAGGAAGTTTCAAGTCTCTTAGAGGAAAGCATAAATCATAAAGTAGTTTCACGGAATGCTTCCGTGTAGTTTCTACTTGAAGATATTTCTTTTTTCACAAAAGACCGCAATATTCTCCAAAGGTACACTTGGAGATTCTACAAAAAGTGTGTTTCAAAACTGCTCAATCAAAAGAAATGTTCAACCCTGTGAAATGAATGCACAGAATAGGGAAATGTTTCACAGAATGCTTCTGTGTAGTTTTTATAGGAACATATTTCATTTTTCACCCTAGACCTCATAGCTCTCCAAACGACCCTTGCAGATTCTAGAAAAAGAGTGTTTCAAAACTCCTCAATAAAGGGAAGCTTTCTACTCCGTGAGATGAATATTCGGAATAGAAAGAAGTTACACAGAATTCTTCAGTGTAGTTTTTATAGTAAGATAATTCGTTTTTCAACATAGGCCTCAATGTTCTCCAAAGGTCCACTTACAGATTGTACAAAAGGAGTGTGTCACAGCAGATCAATCAAAATAAATGTTCAACTCCGTAGGATGAATGCACAGACCAGAAAAACGTTTCACAGAATGCTTCTGTGTAGTCGTTATTTGCAGATATTCCTGTTTCCACGATAGGCCTCAATGTGCTGCGAATGTCCACTTGTAGTTTCTACAAAAAGAGTGTTTCAAAACTGCTCAATCAAAAGAAATGTTCAACTCTGTGTGACGAATGCACAGAAGAGAAAGAAGTTTCACAGGATGATTCAGTGTAGTTTTTATGTGAAGATATTTCGTTTTTCACCAAAGGCCTCAATGTTCTACAGATGTCCGCTTGCAGATTCTACAAAAAGAGTGTGTCAAAACAGCTCTATCCAAAGAAAGGTTCAACTCCATTCGATGAAGGCACAGAACAGAAAAAAGTTCCATAGACGGTTTCTGTGTGGTTTTTACATGAAGATATTTCGTTTTTCACTGCAGGCCACAATATTCTCCAAGTGTCCAGTTGCAGATTCTACGAAAAGAGTGTTTCAAAAGTGCTCAATCAAAAGAAAGGTTCAACTCTGTGAGATGAAGGCACAGAATAGAAAGCAGTTTCACAGAATCCTTCTCTGTAGTTTTCACGGGAAGATATTTCGTTTTAAGCCATAGGCCTCAACGTTCTCCAAATGTCCACTTGCAGATTCTACAAAAAGTGTGTTTCAAAACAGCTCCATCAAAAGAAAGGTTCAACTCTGTCAGGTGAATGTGCAGAACAGGGTAATGTTTCACAGAATGCTTCTGTGTAGTCTTTATGGGAAGATATTTCGTTTTTCACTACAGGCCTCAAATTTCTCCAAATATCCAATTGCAGATTCTACAAAAAGTGTTTTTCAAAACAGACCAGTCAAAAGAAAGGTTCAACTCGGTTGGATTAATGCACAGATCAGAAAAAGTTTCACAGAACGCTTCTGTGTAGTTTTTATTTTCAGATATTCCTTTTTCCGCGATAGGCCTCAAGGCGCGGCAAGTGTCCACTTGCAGATTATAAGAAAAAAGAGTGTTTCAAAACTGCTCAATCAAAAGAAAGGTTCTACTCTGTGAGGTGAACGCACAGAATAGAAAGAAGTTTTACAGAATGCTTCTGTGTATTTTTTATGGGAAAACATTTTGTTTTTCACCACAGGCCTCAATGTTCTCCAAATGTCCACTTGCAGATTCTACAAAAAGAGGGTTTAAAAAAACAGCTCAATCAAAAGAAAGGTTAAATTCTGTTAGATGAAAGCACAGATTACAAAGAAGTTTCACAGAATGCGCCTGTGTAGTTTTTACTTGAAGATATTTCGCTTGTCTCTGTAGGCCTCAATGTTCTCCAAATGTCCACTTGCAGATTCTACCTAAAGAGTGTTTGAAAACTGCTCAATCAAAACAAAGTTTCAACTCCGTGAGATGAATGCACAGAATAGAAAGAGGTTTCACAGAATGCTTCAGTGCAGCTTTTTTGGTGAGATATTTCATTTTTCACCATAGGCCACATATTTCTCCAAATGTCCAATTGCATATTCTAGAAAAAGAGTGTTTCAAAACTGCTCAATCAAAAGAAAGTTACTAGTCTGTGAGGTGAATGCACAGAATAGAAAGAAGTTTCACAGAATGCTTCTGTGTAGTTTTTATAGTGAGATAATTCGTTTTTCACCATGAGCCTCAATGTTCTCCAAATGTCCACTTGCGGATTCTACAAACAGTGTGTTTCAAAACAGATCAATCCAAAGAAATGTTCAACTCTGTTGGATGAATGCACAGATCAGAAAGAAGTTGCACAGAATGCTTCTGTGTAGTTTTTATAGTAAGATAATTCGTTTTACACCGTAGGCCTCAATGCTCTCCAAATGTCCACTTACAGATTATACAAAAAGAGTGTTTCAAAACAGCTCAATCAAAAGAAGAGTTCAGCTCTGTTAGATGAATGCACAGAACAGAGAAAAGTTTCTCAGAATGTTTCTGTGTAGTATTTACTGGAAGATATTTCATTTTTCACTATTGGCCTCAATGTTCCCCAAATGTCCACTTGCAGATTCTACAAAAATGAGTGTTGCAAAACTGCTCAATCAAAAGAAAGTTTCTACTCTGTGAGGTGAATGCACAGAATAGAACAAAGTTTCACAGAATTCTTCTGTTAATATTTATGGGGCTATATTTCGTTTTTCATTGTAGGCCACAGTATTCTCCAACTGTCCACTTGCAGATTCCACAAAAAGAGTTTCAAAACTGCTCAATCAAAAGAAAGGTTGAACTCTGTGAGATGAATGCACAGAATCGAAAGAAGTTTCACAGAAGGCTTCAGTGTAGTTTTTACTTGAAGATATTTCATTTTTCACTGTAGGTCTCAATTTTCTCCAAATGTCCACTTGCAGATTCTACATAAAGTGTATTTCAAAACTGCTCAATAAAAAGAATGGTTCAAATCTGTGAGATGTACGCACAGAATAGAAAATAGTTTCACAGAATGCGTCAATGTAGTTTTTATGGGAAGATATTCCGTTTTTCACCGTAAGCCTCAATGTTCTCCCAATATCCACTTGCAGATTCTACAAAAACTGTGTTTCAAAACAGCTCAATCACAATTAAAGTTCAACTCTGTTAGACGAATGCACGGAATAGAGAAAAGTTTCACAGAATTCTTCTGTGTAGTTTTTATGGGAAGATGTTTCCTTTTTCATCGTAAGCGTCAAACTTCTCAAATTGTCCACTTGCAGATGCTACAAAAAGAGTGCTTCCAAACAGCTCAATCAAAAGGAAGTTTCAAGTCTCTTAGAGGAAAGCATAAATCATAAAGTAGTTTCACGGAATGCTTCCGTGTAGTTTCTACTTGAAGATATTTCTTTTTTCACAAAAGACCGCAATATTCTCCAAAGGTACACTTGGAGATTCTACAAAAAGTGTGTTTCAAAACTGCTCAATCAAAAGAAATGTTCAACCCTGTGAAATGAATGCACAGAATAGGGAAATGTTTCACAGAATGCTTCTGTGTAGTTTTTATAGGAACATATTTCATTTTTCACCCTAGACCTCATAGCTCTCCAAACGACCCTTGCAGATTCTAGAAAAAGAGTGTTTCAAAACTCCTCAATAAAGGGAAGCTTTCTACTCCGTGAGATGAATATTCGGAATAGAAAGAAGTTACACAGAATTCTTCAGTGTAGTTTTTATAGTAAGATAATTCGTTTTTCAACATAGGCCTCAATGTTCTCCAAAGGTCCACTTACAGATTGTACAAAAGGAGTGTGTCCCAGCAGATCAATCAAAATAAATGTTCAACTCCGTAGGATGAATGCACAGACCAGAAAAACGTTTCACAGAATGCTTCTGTGTAGTCGTTATTTGCAGATATTCCTGTTTCCACGATAGGCCTCAATGTGCTGCGAATGTCCACTTGTAGTTTCTACAAAAAGAGTGTTTCAAAACTGCTCAATCAAAAGAAATGTTCAACTCTGTGTGACGAATGCACAGAAGAGAAAGAAGTTTCACAGGATGATTCAGTGTAGTTTTTATGTGAAGATATTTCGTTTTTCACCAAAGGCCTCAATGTTCTACAGATGTCCGCTTGCAGATTCTACAAAAAGAGTGTGTCAAAACAGCTCTATCCAAAGAAAGGTTCAACTCCATTCGATGAAGGCACAGAACAGAAAAAAGTTCCATAGACGGTTTCTGTGTGGTTTTTACATGAAGATATTTCGTTTTTCACTGCAGGCCACAATATTCTCCAAGTGTCCAGTTGCAGATTCTACGAAAAGAGTGTTTCAAAAGTGCTCAATCAAAAGAAAGGTTCAACTCTGTGAGATGAAGGCACAGAATAGAAAGCAGTTTCACAGAATCCTTCTCTGTAGTTTTCACGGGAAGATATTTCGTTTTAAGCCATAGGCCTCAACGTTCTCCAAATGTCCACTTGCAGATTCTACAAAAAGTGTGTTTCAAAACAGCTCCATCAAAAGAAAGGTTCAACTCTGTCAGGTGAATGTGCAGAACAGGGTAATGTTTCACAGAATGCTTCTGTGTAGTCTTTATGGGAAGATATTTCGTTTTTCACTACAGGCCTCAAATTTCTCCAAATATCCAATTGCAGATTCTACAAAAAGTGTTTTTCAAAACAGACCAGTCAAAAGAAAGGTTCAACTCGGTTGGATTAATGCACAGATCAGAAAAAGTTTCACAGAACGCTTCTGTGTAGTTTTTATTTTCAGATATTCCTTTTTCCGCGATAGGCCTCAAGGCGCGGCAAGTGTCCACTTGCAGATTATAAGAAAAAAGAGTGTTTCAAAACTGCTCAATCAAAAGAAAGGTTCTACTCTGTGAGGTGAACGCACAGAATAGAAAGAAGTTTTACAGAATGCTTCTGTGTATTTTTTATGGGAAAACATTTTGTTTTTCACCACAGGCCTCAATGTTCTCCAAATGTCCACTTGCAGATTCTACAAAAAGAGGGTTTAAAAAAACAGCTCAATCAAAAGAAAGGTTAAATTCTGTTAGATGAAAGCACAGATTACAAAGAAGTTTCACAGAATGCGCCTGTGTAGTTTTTACTTGAAGATATTTCGCTTGTCTCTGTAGGCCTCAATGTTCTCCAAATGTCCACTTGCAGATTCTACCTAAAGAGTGTTTGAAAACTGCTCAATCAAAACAAAGTTTCAACTCCGTGAGATGAATGCACAGAATAGAAAGAGGTTTCACAGAATGCTTCAGTGCAGCTTTTTTGGTGAGATATTTCATTTTTCACCATAGGCCACATATTTCTCCAAATGTCCAATTGCATATTCTAGAAAAAGAGTGTTTCAAAACTGCTCAATCAAAAGAAAGTTACTAGTCTGTGAGGTGAATGCACAGAATAGAAAGAAGTTTCACAGAATGCTTCTGTGTAGTTTTTATAGTGAGATAATTCGTTTTTCACCATGAGCCTCAATGTTCTCCAAATGTCCACTTGCGGATTCTACAAACAGTGTGTTTCAAAACAGATCAATCCAAAGAAATGTTCAACTCTGTTGGATGAATGCACAGATCAGAAAGAAGTTGCACAGAATGCTTCTGTGTAGTTTTTATAGTAAGATAATTCGTTTTACACCGTAGGCCTCAATGCTCTCCAAATGTCCACTTACAGATTATACAAAAAGAGTGTTTCAAAACAGCTCAATCAAAAGAAGAGTTCAGCTCTGTTAGATGAATGCACAGAACAGAGAAAAGTTTCTCAGAATGTTTCTGTGTAGTATTTACTGGAAGATATTTCATTTTTCACTATTGGCCTCAATGTTCCCCAAATGTCCACTTGCAGATTCTACAAAAATGAGTGTTGCAAAACTGCTCAATCAAAAGAAAGTTTCTACTCTGTGAGGTGAATGCACAGAATAGAACAAAGTTTCACAGAATTCTTCTGTTAATATTTATGGGGCTATATTTCGTTTTTCATTGTAGGCCACAGTATTCTCCAACTGTCCACTTGCAGATTCCACAAAAAGAGTTTCAAAACTGCTCAATCAAAAGAAAGGTTGAACTCTGTGAGATGAATGCACAGAATCGAAAGAAGTTTCACAGAAGGCTTCAGTGTAGTTTTTACTTGAAGATATTTCATTTTTCACTGTAGGTCTCAATTTTCTCCAAATGTCCACTTGCAGATTCTACATAAAGTGTATTTCAAAACTGCTCAATAAAAAGAATGGTTCAAATCTGTGAGATGTACGCACAGAATAGAAAATAGTTTCACAGAATGCGTCAATGTAGTTTTTATGGGAAGATATTCCGTTTTTCACCGTAAGCCTCAATGTTCTCCCAATATCCACTTGCAGATTCTACAAAAACTGTGTTTCAAAACAGCTCAATCACAATTAAAGTTCAACTCTGTTAGACGAATGCACGGAATAGAGAAAAGTTTCACAGAATTCTTCTGTGTAGTTTTTATGGGAAGATGTTTCCTTTTTCATCGTAAGCGTCAAACTTCTCAAATTGTCCACTTGCAGATGCTACAAAAAGAGTGCTTCCAAACAGCTCAATCAAAAGGAAGTTTCAAGTCTCTTAGAGGAAAGCATAAATCATAAAGTAGTTTCACGGAATGCTTCCGTGTAGTTTCTACTTGAAGATATTTCTTTTTTCACAAAAGACCGCAATATTCTCCAAAGGTACACTTGGAGATTCTACAAAAAGTGTGTTTCAAAACTGCTCAATCAAAAGAAATGTTCAACCCTGTGAAATGAATGCACAGAATAGGGAAATGTTTCACAGAATGCTTCTGTGTAGTTTTTATAGGAACATATTTCATTTTTCACCCTAGACCTCATAGCTCTCCAAACGACCCTTGCAGATTCTAGAAAAAGAGTGTTTCAAAACTCCTCAATAAAGGGAAGCTTTCTACTCCGTGAGATGAATATTCGGAATAGAAAGAAGTTACACAGAATTCTTCAGTGTAGTTTTTATAGTAAGATAATTCGTTTTTCAACATAGGCCTCAATGTTCTCCAAAGGTCCACTTACAGATTGTACAAAAGGAGTGTGTCCCAGCAGATCAATCAAAATAAATGTTCAACTCCGTAGGATGAATGCACAGACCAGAAAAACGTTTCACAGAATGCTTCTGTGTAGTCGTTATTTGCAGATATTCCTGTTTCCACGATAGGCCTCAATGTGCTGCGAATGTCCACTTGTAGTTTCTACAAAAAGAGTGTTTCAAAACTGCTCAATCAAAAGAAATGTTCAACTCTGTGTGACGAATGCACAGAAGAGAAAGAAGTTTCACAGGATGATTCAGTGTAGTTTTTATGTGAAGATATTTCGTTTTTCACCAAAGGCCTCAATGTTCTACAGATGTCCGCTTGCAGATTCTACAAAAAGAGTGTGTCAAAACAGCTCTATCCAAAGAAAGGTTCAACTCCATTCGATGAAGGCACAGAACAGAAAAAAGTTCCATAGACGGTTTCTGTGTGGTTTTTACATGAAGATATTTCGTTTTTCACTGCAGGCCACAATATTCTCCAAGTGTCCAGTTGCAGATTCTACGAAAAGAGTGTTTCAAAAGTGCTCAATCAAAAGAAAGGTTCAACTCTGTGAGATGAAGGCACAGAATAGAAAGCAGTTTCACAGAATCCTTCTCTGTAGTTTTCACGGGAAGATATTTCGTTTTAAGCCATAGGCCTCAACGTTCTCCAAATGTCCACTTGCAGATTCTACAAAAAGTGTGTTTCAAAACAGCTCCATCAAAAGAAAGGTTCAACTCTGTCAGGTGAATGTGCAGAACAGGGTAATGTTTCACAGAATGCTTCTGTGTAGTCTTTATGGGAAGATATTTCGTTTTTCACTACAGGCCTCAAATTTCTCCAAATATCCAATTGCAGATTCTACAAAAAGTGTTTTTCAAAACAGACCAGTCAAAAGAAAGGTTCAACTCGGTTGGATTAATGCACAGATCAGAAAAAGTTTCACAGAACGCTTCTGTGTAGTTTTTATTTTCAGATATTCCTTTTTCCGCGATAGGCCTCAAGGCGCGGCAAGTGTCCACTTGCAGATTATAAGAAAAAAGAGTGTTTCAAAACTGCTCAATCAAAAGAAAGGTTCTACTCTGTGAGGTGAACGCACAGAATAGAAAGAAGTTTTACAGAATGCTTCTGTGTATTTTTTATGGGAAAACATTTTGTTTTTCACCACAGGCCTCAATGTTCTCCAAATGTCCACTTGCAGATTCTACAAAAAGAGGGTTTAAAAAAACAGCTCAATCAAAAGAAAGGTTAAATTCTGTTAGATGAAAGCACAGATTACAAAGAAGTTTCACAGAATGCGCCTGTGTAGTTTTTACTTGAAGATATTTCGCTTGTCTCTGTAGGCCTCAATGTTCTCCAAATGTCCACTTGCAGATTCTACCTAAAGAGTGTTTGAAAACTGCTCAATCAAAACAAAGTTTCAACTCCGTGAGATGAATGCACAGAATAGAAAGAGGTTTCACAGAATGCTTCAGTGCAGCTTTTTTGGTGAGATATTTCATTTTTCACCATAGGCCACATATTTCTCCAAATGTCCAATTGCATATTGTAGAAAAAGAGTGTTTCAAAACTGCTCAATCAAAAGAAAGTTACTAGTCTGTGAGGTGAATGCACAGAATAGAAAGAAGTTTCACAGAATGCTTCTGTGTAGTTTTTATAGTGAGATAATTCGTTTTTCACCATGAGCCTCAATGTTCTCCAAATGTCCACTTGCGGATTCTACAAACAGTGTGTTTCAAAACAGATCAATCCAAAGAAATGTTCAACTCTGTTGGATGAATGCACAGATCAGAAAGAAGTTGCACAGAATGCTTCTGTGTAGTTTTTATAGTAAGATAATTCGTTTTACACCGTAGGCCTCAATGCTCTCCAAATGTCCACTTACAGATTATACAAAAAGAGTGTTTCAAAACAGCTCAATCAAAAGAAGAGTTCAGCTCTGTTAGATGAATGCACAGAACAGAGAAAAGTTTCTCAGAATGTTTCTGTGTAGTATTTACTGGAAGATATTTCATTTTTCACTATTGGCCTCAATGTTCCCCAAATGTCCACTTGCAGATTCTACAAAAATGAGTGTTGCAAAACTGCTCAATCAAAAGAAAGTTTCTACTCTGTGAGGTGAATGCACAGAATAGAACAAAGTTTCACAGAATTCTTCTGTTAATATTTATGGGGCTATATTTCGTTTTTCATTGTAGGCCACAGTATTCTCCAACTGTCCACTTGCAGATTCCACAAAAAGAGTTTCAAAACTGCTCAATCAAAAGAAAGGTTGAACTCTGTGAGATGAATGCACAGAATCGAAAGAAGTTTCACAGAAGGCTTCAGTGTAGTTTTTACTTGAAGATATTTCATTTTTCACTGTAGGTCTCAATTTTCTCCAAATGTCCACTTGCAGATTCTACATAAAGTGTATTTCAAAACTGCTCAATAAAAAGAATGGTTCAAATCTGTGAGATGTACGCACAGAATAGAAAATAGTTTCACAGAATGCGTCAATGTAGTTTTTATGGGAAGATATTCCGTTTTTCACCGTAAGCCTCAATGTTCTCCCAATATCCACTTGCAGATTCTACAAAAACTGTGTTTCAAAACAGCTCAATCACAATTAAAGTTCAACTCTGTTAGACGAATGCACGGAATAGAGAAAAGTTTCACAGAATTCTTCTGTGTAGTTTTTATGGGAAGATGTTTCCTTTTTCATCGTAAGCGTCAAACTTCTCAAATTGTCCACTTGCAGATGCTACAAAAAGAGTGCTTCCAAACAGCTCAATCAAAAGGAAGTTTCAAGTCTCTTAGAGGAAAGCATAAATCATAAAGTAGTTTCACGGAATGCTTCCGTGTAGTTTCTACTTGAAGATATTTCTTTTTTCACAAAAGACCGCAATATTCTCCAAAGGTACACTTGGAGATTCTACAAAAAGTGTGTTTCAAAACTGCTCAATCAAAAGAAATGTTCAACCCTGTGAAATGAATGCACAGAATAGGGAAATGTTTCACAGAATGCTTCTGTGTAGTTTTTATAGGAACATATTTCATTTTTCACCCTAGACCTCATAGCTCTCCAAACGACCCTTGCAGATTCTAGAAAAAGAGTGTTTCAAAACTCCTCAATAAAGGGAAGCTTTCTACTCCGTGAGATGAATATTCGGAATAGAAAGAAGTTACACAGAATTCTTCAGTGTAGTTTTTATAGTAAGATAATTCGTTTTTCAACATAGGCCTCAATGTTCTCCAAAGGTCCACTTACAGATTGTACAAAAGGAGTGTGTCCCAGCAGATCAATCAAAATAAATGTTCAACTCCGTAGGATGAATGCACAGACCAGAAAAACGTTTCACAGAATGCTTCTGTGTAGTCGTTATTTGCAGATATTCCTGTTTCCACGATAGGCCTCAATGTGCTGCGAATGTCCACTTGTAGTTTCTACAAAAAGAGTGTTTCAAAACTGCTCAATCAAAAGAAATGTTCAACTCTGTGTGACGAATGCACAGAAGAGAAAGAAGTTTCACAGGATGATTCAGTGTAGTTTTTATGTGAAGATATTTCGTTTTTCACCAAAGGCCTCAATGTTCTACAGATGTCCGCTTGCAGATTCTACAAAAAGAGTGTGTCAAAACAGCTCTATCCAAAGAAAGGTTCAACTCCATTCGATGAAGGCACAGAACAGAAAAAAGTTCCATAGACGGTTTCTGTGTGGTTTTTACATGAAGATATTTCGTTTTTCACTGCAGGCCACAATATTCTCCAAGTGTCCAGTTGCAGATTCTACGAAAAGAGTGTTTCAAAAGTGCTCAATCAAAAGAAAGGTTCAACTCTGTGAGATGAAGGCACAGAATAGAAAGCAGTTTCACAGAATCCTTCTCTGTAGTTTTCACGGGAAGATATTTCGTTTTAAGCCATAGGCCTCAACGTTCTCCAAATGTCCACTTGCAGATTCTACAAAAAGTGTGTTTCAAAACAGCTCCATCAAAAGAAAGGTTCAACTCTGTCAGGTGAATGTGCAGAACAGGGTAATGTTTCACAGAATGCTTCTGTGTAGTCTTTATGGGAAGATATTTCGTTTTTCACTACAGGCCTCAAATTTCTCCAAATATCCAATTGCAGATTCTACAAAAAGTGTTTTTCAAAACAGACCAGTCAAAAGAAAGGTTCAACTCGGTTGGATTAATGCACAGATCAGAAAAAGTTTCACAGAACGCTTCTGTGTAGTTTTTATTTTCAGATATTCCTTTTTCCGCGATAGGCCTCAAGGCGCGGCAAGTGTCCACTTGCAGATTATAAGAAAAAAGAGTGTTTCAAAACTGCTCAATCAAAAGAAAGGTTCTACTCTGTGAGGTGAACGCACAGAATAGAAAGAAGTTTTACAGAATGCTTCTGTGTATTTTTTATGGGAAAACATTTTGTTTTTCACCACAGGCCTCAATGTTCTCCAAATGTCCACTTGCAGATTCTACAAAAAGAGGGTTTAAAAAAACAGCTCAATCAAAAGAAAGGTTAAATTCTGTTAGATGAAAGCACAGATTACAAAGAAGTTTCACAGAATGCGCCTGTGTAGTTTTTACTTGAAGATATTTCGCTTGTCTCTGTAGGCCTCAATGTTCTCCAAATGTCCACTTGCAGATTCTACCTAAAGAGTGTTTGAAAACTGCTCAATCAAAACAAAGTTTCAACTCCGTGAGATGAATGCACAGAATAGAAAGAGGTTTCACAGAATGCTTCAGTGCAGCTTTTTTGGTGAGATATTTCATTTTTCACCATAGGCCACATATTTCTCCAAATGTCCAATTGCATATTCTAGAAAAAGAGTGTTTCAAAACTGCTCAATCAAAAGAAAGTTACTAGTCTGTGAGGTGAATGCACAGAATAGAAAGAAGTTTCACAGAATGCTTCTGTGTAGTTTTTATAGTGAGATAATTCGTTTTTCACCATGAGCCTCAATGTTCTCCAAATGTCCACTTGCGGATTCTACAAACAGTGTGTTTCAAAACAGATCAATCCAAAGAAATGTTCAACTCTGTTGGATGAATGCACAGATCAGAAAGAAGTTGCACAGAATGCTTCTGTGTAGTTTTTATAGTAAGATAATTCGTTTTACACCGTAGGCCTCAATGCTCTCCAAATGTCCACTTACAGATTATACAAAAAGAGTGTTTCAAAACAGCTCAATCAAAAGAAGAGTTCAGCTCTGTTAGATGAATGCACAGAACAGAGAAAAGTTTCTCAGAATGTTTCTGTGTAGTATTTACTGGAAGATATTTCATTTTTCACTATTGGCCTCAATGTTCCCCAAATGTCCACTTGCAGATTCTACAAAAATGAGTGTTGCAAAACTGCTCAATCAAAAGAAAGTTTCTACTCTGTGAGGTGAATGCACAGAATAGAACAAAGTTTCACAGAATTCTTCTGTTAATATTTATGGGGCTATATTTCGTTTTTCATTGTAGGCCACAGTATTCTCCAACTGTCCACTTGCAGATTCCACAAAAAGAGTTTCAAAACTGCTCAATCAAAAGAAAGGTTGAACTCTGTGAGATGAATGCACAGAATCGAAAGAAGTTTCACAGAAGGCTTCAGTGTAGTTTTTACTTGAAGATATTTCATTTTTCACTGTAGGTCTCAATTTTCTCCAAATGTCCACTTGCAGATTCTACATAAAGTGTATTTCAAAACTGCTCAATAAAAAGAATGGTTCAAATCTGTGAGATGTACGCACAGAATAGAAAATAGTTTCACAGAATGCGTCAATGTAGTTTTTATGGGAAGATATTCCGTTTTTCACCGTAAGCCTCAATGTTCTCCCAATATCCACTTGCAGATTCTACAAAAACTGTGTTTCAAAACAGCTCAATCACAATTAAAGTTCAACTCTGTTAGACGAATGCACGGAATAGAGAAAAGTTTCACAGAATTCTTCTGTGTAGTTTTTATGGGAAGATGTTTCCTTTTTCATCGTAAGCGTCAAACTTCTCAAATTGTCCACTTGCAGATGCTACAAAAAGAGTGCTTCCAAACAGCTCAATCAAAAGGAAGTTTCAAGTCTCTTAGAGGAAAGCATAAATCATAAAGTAGTTTCACGGAATGCTTCCGTGTAGTTTCTACTTGAAGATATTTCTTTTTTCACAAAAGACCGCAATATTCTCCAAAGGTACACTTGGAGATTCTACAAAAAGTGTGTTTCAAAACTGCTCAATCAAAAGAAATGTTCAACCCTGTGAAATGAATGCACAGAATAGGGAAATGTTTCACAGAATGCTTCTGTGTAGTTTTTATAGGAACATATTTCATTTTTCACCCTAGACCTCATAGCTCTCCAAACGACCCTTGCAGATTCTAGAAAAAGAGTGTTTCAAAACTCCTCAAGAAAGGGAAGCTTTCTACTCCGTGAGATGAATATTCGGAATAGAAAGAAGTTACACAGAATTCTTCAGTGTAGTTTTTATAGTAAGATAATTCGTTTTTCAACATAGGCCTCAATGTTCTCCAAAGGTCCACTTACAGATTGTACAAAAGGAGTGTGTCCCAGCAGATCAATCAAAATAAATGTTCAACTCCGTAGGATGAATGCACAGACCAGAAAAACGTTTCACAGAATGCTTCTGTGTAGTCGTTATTTGCAGATATTCCTGTTTCCACGATAGGCCTCAATGTGCTGCGAATGTCCACTTGTAGTTTCTACAAAAAGAGTGTTTCAAAACTGCTCAATCAAAAGAAATGTTCAACTCTGTGTGACGAATGCACAGAAGAGAAAGAAGTTTCACAGGATGATTCAGTGTAGTTTTTATGTGAAGATATTTCGTTTTTCACCAAAGGCCTCAATGTTCTACAGATGTCCGCTTGCAGATTCTACAAAAAGAGTGTGTCAAAACAGCTCTATCCAAAGAAAGGTTCAACTCCATTCGATGAATGCACAGAACAGAAAAAAGTTCCATAGACGGTTTCTGTGTGGTTTTTACATGAAGATATTTCGTTTTTCACTGCAGGCCACAATATTCTCCAAGTGTCCAGTTGCAGATTCTACGAAAAGAGTGTTTCAAAAGTGCTCAATCAAAAGAAAGGTTCAACTCTGTGAGATGAAGGCACAGAATAGAAAGCAGTTTCACAGAATCCTTCTCTGTAGTTTTCACGGGAAGATATTTCGTTTTAAGCCATAGGCCTCAACGTTCTCCAAATGTCCACTTGCAGATTCTACAAAAAGTGTGTTTCAAAACAGCTCCATCAAAAGAAAGGTTCAACTCTGTCAGGTGAATGTGCAGAACAGGGTAATGTTTCACAGAATGCTTCTGTGTAGTCTTTATGGGAAGATATTTCGTTTTTCACTACAGGCCTCAAATTTCTCCAAATATCCAATTGCAGATTCTACAAAAAGTGTTTTTCAAAACAGACCAGTCAAAAGAAAGGTTCAACTCGGTTGGATTAATGCACAGATCAGAAAAAGTTTCACAGAACGCTTCTGTGTAGTTTTTATTTTCAGATATTCCTTTTTCCGCGATAGGCCTCAAGGCGCGGCAAGTGTCCACTTGCAGATTATAAGAAAAAAGAGTGTTTCAAAACTGCTCAATCAAAAGAAAGGTTCTACTCTGTGAGGTGAACGCACAGAATAGAAAGAAGTTTTACAGAATGCTTCTGTGTATTTTTTATGGGAAAACATTTTGTTTTTCACCACAGGCCTCAATGTTCTCCAAATGTCCACTTGCAGATTCTACAAAAAGAGGGTTTAAAAAAACAGCTCAATCAAAAGAAAGGTTAAATTCTGTTAGATGAAAGCACAGATTACAAAGAAGTTTCACAGAATGCGCCTGTGTAGTTTTTACTTGAAGATATTTCGCTTGTCTCTGTAGGCCTCAATGTTCTCCAAATGTCCACTTGCAGATTCTACCTAAAGAGTGTTTGAAAACTGCTCAATCAAAACAAAGTTTCAACTCCGTGAGATGAATGCACAGAATAGAAAGAGGTTTCACAGAATGCTTCAGTGCAGCTTTTTTGGTGAGATATTTCATTTTTCACCATAGGCCACATATTTCTCCAAATGTCCAATTGCATATTCTAGAAAAAGAGTGTTTCAAAACTGCTCAATCAAAAGAAAGTTACTAGTCTGTGAGGTGAATGCACAGAATAGAAAGAAGTTTCACAGAATGCTTCTGTGTAGTTTTTATAGTGAGATAATTCGTTTTTCACCATGAGCCTCAATGTTCTCCAAATGTCCACTTGCGGATTCTACAAACAGTGTGTTTCAAAACAGATCAATCCAAAGAAATGTTCAACTCTGTTGGATGAATGCACAGATCAGAAAGAAGTTGCACAGAATGCTTCTGTGTAGTTTTTATAGTAAGATAATTCGTTTTACACCGTAGGCCTCAATGCTCTCCAAATGTCCACTTACAGATTATACAAAAAGAGTGTTTCAAAACAGCTCAATCAAAAGAAGAGTTCAGCTCTGTTAGATGAATGCACAGAACAGAGAAAAGTTTCTCAGAATGTTTCTGTGTAGTATTTACTGGAAGATATTTCATTTTTCACTATTGGCCTCAATGTTCCCCAAATGTCCACTTGCAGATTCTACAAAAATGAGTGTTGCAAAACTGCTCAATCAAAAGAAAGTTTCTACTCTGTGAGGTGAATGCACAGAATAGAACAAAGTTTCACAGAATTCTTCTGTTAATATTTATGGGGCTATATTTCGTTTTTCATTGTAGGCCACAGTATTCTCCAACTGTCCACTTGCAGATTCCACAAAAAGAGTTTCAAAACTGCTCAATC
This sequence comes from Symphalangus syndactylus, assembly GCF_028878055.3. Taxonomy (NCBI): domain Eukaryota; kingdom Metazoa; phylum Chordata; class Mammalia; order Primates; family Hylobatidae; genus Symphalangus; species Symphalangus syndactylus. The sequence continues at coordinate 52,873,271 of NC_072440.2, forward strand.
AAAAGAAAGGTTGAACTCTGTGAGATGAATGCACAGAATCGAAAGAAGTTTCACAGAAGGCTTCAGTGTAGTTTTTACTTGAAGATATTTCATTTTTCACTGTAGGTCTCAATTTTCTCCAAATGTCCACTTGCAGATTCTACATAAAGTGTATTTCAAAACTGCTCAATAAAAAGAATGGTTCAAATCTGTGAGATGTACGCACAGAATAGAAAATAGTTTCACAGAATGCGTCAATGTAGTTTTTATGGGAAGATATTCCGTTTTTCACCGTAAGCCTCAATGTTCTCCCAATATCCACTTGCAGATTCTACAAAAACTGTGTTTCAAAACAGCTCAATCACAATTAAAGTTCAACTCTGTTAGACGAATGCACGGAATAGAGAAAAGTTTCACAGAATTCTTCTGTGTAGTTTTTATGGGAAGATGTTTCCTTTTTCATCGTAAGCGTCAAACTTCTCAAATTGTCCACTTGCAGATGCTACAAAAAGAGTGCTTCCAAACAGCTCAATCAAAAGGAAGTTTCAAGTCTCTTAGAGGAAAGCATAAATCATAAAGTAGTTTCACGGAATGCTTCCGTGTAGTTTCTACTTGAAGATATTTCTTTTTTCACAAAAGACCGCAATATTCTCCAAAGGTACACTTGGAGATTCTACAAAAAGTGTGTTTCAAAACTGCTCAATCAAAAGAAATGTTCAACCCTGTGAAATGAATGCACAGAATAGGGAAATGTTTCACAGAATGCTTCTGTGTAGTTTTTATAGGAACATATTTCATTTTTCACCCTAGACCTCATAGCTCTCCAAACGACCCTTGCAGATTCTAGAAAAAGAGTGTTTCAAAACTCCTCAATAAAGGGAAGCTTTCTACTCCGTGAGATGAATATTCGGAATAGAAAGAAGTTACACAGAATTCTTCAGTGTAGTTTTTATAGTAAGATAATTCGTTTTTCAACATAGGCCTCAATGTTCTCCAAAGGTCCACTTACAGATTGTACAAAAGGAGTGTGTCACAGCAGATCAATCAAAATAAATGTTCAACTCCGTAGGATGAATGCACAGACCAGAAAAACGTTTCACAGAATGCTTCTGTGTAGTCGTTATTTGCAGATATTCCTGTTTCCACGATAGGCCTCAATGTGCTGCGAATGTCCACTTGTAGTTTCTACAAAAAGAGTGTTTCAAAACTGCTCAATCAAAAGAAATGTTCAACTCTGTGTGACGAATGCACAGAAGAGAAAGAAGTTTCACAGGATGATTCAGTGTAGTTTTTATGTGAAGATATTTCGTTTTTCACCAAAGGCCTCAATGTTCTACAGATGTCCGCTTGCAGATTCTACAAAAAGAGTGTGTCAAAACAGCTCTATCCAAAGAAAGGTTCAACTCCATTCGATGAAGGCACAGAACAGAAAAAAGTTCCATAGACGGTTTCTGTGTGGTTTTTACATGAAGATATTTCGTTTTTCACTGCAGGCCACAATATTCTCCAAGTGTCCAGTTGCAGATTCTACGAAAAGAGTGTTTCAAAAGTGCTCAATCAAAAGAAAGGTTCAACTCTGTGAGATGAAGGCACAGAATAGAAAGCAGTTTCACAGAATCCTTCTCTGTAGTTTTCACGGGAAGATATTTCGTTTTAAGCCATAGGCCTCAACGTTCTCCAAATGTCCACTTGCAGATTCTACAAAAAGTGTGTTTCAAAACAGCTCCATCAAAAGAAAGGTTCAACTCTGTCAGGTGAATGTGCAGAACAGGGTAATGTTTCACAGAATGCTTCTGTGTAGTCTTTATGGGAAGATATTTCGTTTTTCACTACAGGCCTCAAATTTCTCCAAATATCCAATTGCAGATTCTACAAAAAGTGTTTTTCAAAACAGACCAGTCAAAAGAAAGGTTCAACTCGGTTGGATTAATGCACAGATCAGAAAAAGTTTCACAGAACGCTTCTGTGTAGTTTTTATTTTCAGATATTCCTTTTTCCGCGATAGGCCTCAAGGCGCGGCAAGTGTCCACTTGCAGATTATAAGAAAAAAGAGTGTTTCAAAACTGCTCAATCAAAAGAAAGGTTCTACTCTGTGAGGTGAACGCACAGAATAGAAAGAAGTTTTACAGAATGCTTCTGTGTATTTTTTATGGGAAAACATTTTGTTTTTCACCACAGGCCTCAATGTTCTCCAAATGTCCACTTGCAGATTCTACAAAAAGAGGGTTTAAAAAAACAGCTCAATCAAAAGAAAGGTTAAATTCTGTTAGATGAAAGCACAGATTACAAAGAAGTTTCACAGAATGCGCCTGTGTAGTTTTTACTTGAAGATATTTCGCTTGTCTCTGTAGGCCTCAATGTTCTCCAAATGTCCACTTGCAGATTCTACCTAAAGAGTGTTTGAAAACTGCTCAATCAAAACAAAGTTTCAACTCCGTGAGATGAATGCACAGAATAGAAAGAGGTTTCACAGAATGCTTCAGTGCAGCTTTTTTGGTGAGATATTTCATTTTTCACCATAGGCCACATATTTCTCCAAATGTCCAATTGCATATTGTAGAAAAAGAGTGTTTCAAAACTGCTCAATCAAAAGAAAGTTACTAGTCTGTGAGGTGAATGCACAGAATAGAAAGAAGTTTCACAGAATGCTTCTGTGTAGTTTTTATAGTGAGATAATTCGTTTTTCACCATGAGCCTCAATGTTCTCCAAATGTCCACTTGCGGATTCTACAAACAGTGTGTTTCAAAACAGATCAATCCAAAGAAATGTTCAACTCTGTTGGATGAATGCACAGATCAGAAAGAAGTTGCACAGAATGCTTCTGTGTAGTTTTTATAGTAAGATAATTCGTTTTACACCGTAGGCCTCAATGCTCTCCAAATGTCCACTTACAGATTATACAAAAAGAGTGTTTCAAAACAGCTCAATCAAAAGAAGAGTTCAGCTCTGTTAGATGAATGCACAGAACAGAGAAAAGTTTCTCAGAATGTTTCTGTGTAGTATTTACTGGAAGATATTTCATTTTTCACTATTGGCCTCAATGTTCCCCAAATGTCCACTTGCAGATTCTACAAAAATGAGTGTTGCAAAACTGCTCAATCAAAAGAAAGTTTCTACTCTGTGAGGTGAATGCACAGAATAGAACAAAGTTTCACAGAATTCTTCTGTTAATATTTATGGGGCTATATTTCGTTTTTCATTGTAGGCCACAGTATTCTCCAACTGTCCACTTGCAGATTCCACAAAAAGAGTTTCAAAACTGCTCAATCAAAAGAAAGGTTGAACTCTGTGAGATGAATGCACAGAATCGAAAGAAGTTTCACAGAAGGCTTCAGTGTAGTTTTTACTTGAAGATATTTCATTTTTCACTGTAGGTCTCAATTTTCTCCAAATGTCCACTTGCAGATTCTACATAAAGTGTATTTCAAAACTGCTCAATAAAAAGAATGGTTCAAATCTGTGAGATGTACGCACAGAATAGAAAATAGTTTCACAGAATGCGTCAATGTAGTTTTTATGGGAAGATATTCCGTTTTTCACCGTAAGCCTCAATGTTCTCCCAATATCCACTTGCAGATTCTACAAAAACTGTGTTTCAAAACAGCTCAATCACAATTAAAGTTCAACTCTGTTAGACGAATGCACGGAATAGAGAAAAGTTTCACAGAATTCTTCTGTGTAGTTTTTATGGGAAGATGTTTCCTTTTTCATCGTAAGCGTCAAACTTCTCAAATTGTCCACTTGCAGATGCTACAAAAAGAGTGCTTCCAAACAGCTCAATCAAAAGGAAGTTTCAAGTCTCTTAGAGGAAAGCATAAATCATAAAGTAGTTTCACGGAATGCTTCCGTGTAGTTTCTACTTGAAGATATTTCTTTTTTCACAAAAGACCGCAATATTCTCCAAAGGTACACTTGGAGATTCTACAAAAAGTGTGTTTCAAAACTGCTCAATCAAAAGAAATGTTCAACCCTGTGAAATGAATGCACAGAATAGGGAAATGTTTCACAGAATGCTTCTGTGTAGTTTTTATAGGAACATATTTCATTTTTCACCCTAGACCTCATAGCTCTCCAAACGACCCTTGCAGATTCTAGAAAAAGAGTGTTTCAAAACTCCTCAATAAAGGGAAGCTTTCTACTCCGTGAGATGAATATTCGGAATAGAAAGAAGTTACACAGAATTCTTCAGTGTAGTTTTTATAGTAAGATAATTCGTTTTTCAACATAGGCCTCAATGTTCTCCAAAGGTCCACTTACAGATTGTACAAAAGGAGTGTGTCACAGCAGATCAATCAAAATAAATGTTCAACTCCGTAGGATGAATGCACAGACCAGAAAAACGTTTCACAGAATGCTTCTGTGTAGTCGTTATTTGCAGATATTCCTGTTTCCACGATAGGCCTCAATGTGCTGCGAATGTCCACTTGTAGTTTCTACAAAAAGAGTGTTTCAAAACTGCTCAATCAAAAGAAATGTTCAACTCTGTGTGACGAATGCACAGAAGAGAAAGAAGTTTCACAGGATGATTCAGTGTAGTTTTTATGTGAAGATATTTCGTTTTTCACCAAAGGCCTCAATGTTCTACAGATGTCCGCTTGCAGATTCTACAAAAAGAGTGTGTCAAAACAGCTCTATCCAAAGAAAGGTTCAACTCCATTCGATGAAGGCACAGAACAGAAAAAAGTTCCATAGACGGTTTCTGTGTGGTTTTTACATGAAGATATTTCGTTTTTCACTGCAGGCCACAATATTCTCCAAGTGTCCAGTTGCAGATTCTACGAAAAGAGTGTTTCAAAAGTGCTCAATCAAAAGAAAGGTTCAACTCTGTGAGATGAAGGCACAGAATAGAAAGCAGTTTCACAGAATCCTTCTCTGTAGTTTTCACGGGAAGATATTTCGTTTTAAGCCATAGGCCTCAACGTTCTCCAAATGTCCACTTGCAGATTCTACAAAAAGTGTGTTTCAAAACAGCTCCATCAAAAGAAAGGTTCAACTCTGTCAGGTGAATGTGCAGAACAGGGTAATGTTTCACAGAATGCTTCTGTGTAGTCTTTATGGGAAGATATTTCGTTTTTCACTACAGGCCTCAAATTTCTCCAAATATCCAATTGCAGATTCTACAAAAAGTGTTTTTCAAAACAGACCAGTCAAAAGAAAGGTTCAACTCGGTTGGATTAATGCACAGATCAGAAAAAGTTTCACAGAACGCTTCTGTGTAGTTTTTATTTTCAGATATTCCTTTTTCCGCGATAGGCCTCAAGGCGCGGCAAGTGTCCACTTGCAGATTATAAGAAAAAAGAGTGTTTCAAAACTGCTCAATCAAAAGAAAGGTTCTACTCTGTGAGGTGAACGCACAGAATAGAAAGAAGTTTTACAGAATGCTTCTGTGTATTTTTTATGGGAAAACATTTTGTTTTTCACCACAGGCCTCAATGTTCTCCAAATGTCCACTTGCAGATTCTACAAAAAGAGGGTTTAAAAAAACAGCTCAATCAAAAGAAAGGTTAAATTCTGTTAGATGAAAGCACAGATTACAAAGAAGTTTCACAGAATGCGCCTGTGTAGTTTTTACTTGAAGATATTTCGCTTGTCTCTGTAGGCCTCAATGTTCTCCAAATGTCCACTTGCAGATTCTACCTAAAGAGTGTTTGAAAACTGCTCAATCAAAACAAAGTTTCAACTCCGTGAGATGAATGCACAGAATAGAAAGAGGTTTCACAGAATGCTTCAGTGCAGCTTTTTTGGTGAGATATTTCATTTTTCACCATAGGCCACATATTTCTCCAAATGTCCAATTGCATATTCTAGAAAAAGAGTGTTTCAAAACTGCTCAATCAAAAGAAAGTTACTAGTCTGTGAGGTGAATGCACAGAATAGAAAGAAGTTTCACAGAATGCTTCTGTGTAGTTTTTATAGTGAGATAATTCGTTTTTCACCATGAGCCTCAATGTTCTCCAAATGTCCACTTGCGGATTCTACAAACAGTGTGTTTCAAAACAGATCAATCCAAAGAAATGTTCAACTCTGTTGGATGAATGCACAGATCAGAAAGAAGTTGCACAGAATGCTTCTGTGTAGTTTTTATAGTAAGATAATTCGTTTTACACCGTAGGCCTCAATGCTCTCCAAATGTCCACTTACAGATTATACAAAAAGAGTGTTTCAAAACAGCTCAATCAAAAGAAGAGTTCAGCTCTGTTAGATGAATGCACAGAACAGAGAAAAGTTTCTCAGAATGTTTCTGTGTAGTATTTACTGGAAGATATTTCATTTTTCACTATTGGCCTCAATGTTCCCCAAATGTCCACTTGCAGATTCTACAAAAATGAGTGTTGCAAAACTGCTCAATCAAAAGAAAGTTTCTACTCTGTGAGGTGAATGCACAGAATAGAACAAAGTTTCACAGAATTCTTCTGTTAATATTTATGGGGCTATATTTCGTTTTTCATTGTAGGCCACAGTATTCTCCAACTGTCCACTTGCAGATTCCACAAAAAGAGTTTCAAAACTGCTCAATCAAAAGAAAGGTTGAACTCTGTGAGATGAATGCACAGAATCGAAAGAAGTTTCACAGAAGGCTTCAGTGTAGTTTTTACTTGAAGATATTTCATTTTTCACTGTAGGTCTCAATTTTCTCCAAATGTCCACTTGCAGATTCTACATAAAGTGTATTTCAAAACTGCTCAATAAAAAGAATGGTTCAAATCTGTGAGATGTACGCACAGAATAGAAAATAGTTTCACAGAATGCGTCAATGTAGTTTTTATGGGAAGATATTCCGTTTTTCACCGTAAGCCTCAATGTTCTCCCAATATCCACTTGCAGATTCTACAAAAACTGTGTTTCAAAACAGCTCAATCACAATTAAAGTTCAACTCTGTTAGACGAATGCACGGAATAGAGAAAAGTTTCACAGAATTCTTCTGTGTAGTTTTTATGGGAAGATGTTTCCTTTTTCATCGTAAGCGTCAAACTTCTCAAATTGTCCACTTGCAGATGCTACAAAAAGAGTGCTTCCAAACAGCTCAATCAAAAGGAAGTTTCAAGTCTCTTAGAGGAAAGCATAAATCATAAAGTAGTTTCACGGAATGCTTCCGTGTAGTTTCTACTTGAAGATATTTCTTTTTTCACAAAAGACCGCAATATTCTCCAAAGGTACACTTGGAGATTCTACAAAAAGTGTGTTTCAAAACTGCTCAATCAAAAGAAATGTTCAACCCTGTGAAATGAATGCACAGAATAGGGAAATGTTTCACAGAATGCTTCTGTGTAGTTTTTATAGGAACATATTTCATTTTTCACCCTAGACCTCATAGCTCTCCAAACGACCCTTGCAGATTCTAGAAAAAGAGTGTTTCAAAACTCCTCAATAAAGGGAAGCTTTCTACTCCGTGAGATGAATATTCGGAATAGAAAGAAGTTACACAGAATTCTTCAGTGTAGTTTTTATAGTAAGATAATTCGTTTTTCAACATAGGCCTCAATGTTCTCCAAAGGTCCACTTACAGATTGTACAAAAGGAGTGTGTCACAGCAGATCAATCAAAATAAATGTTCAACTCCGTAGGATGAATGCACAGACCAGAAAAACGTTTCACAGAATGCTTCTGTGTAGTCGTTATTTGCAGATATTCCTGTTTCCACGATAGGCCTCAATGTGCTGCGAATGTCCACTTGTAGTTTCTACAAAAAGAGTGTTTCAAAACTGCTCAATCAAAAGAAATGTTCAACTCTGTGTGACGAATGCACAGAAGAGAAAGAAGTTTCACAGGATGATTCAGTGTAGTTTTTATGTGAAGATATTTCGTTTTTCACCAAAGGCCTCAATGTTCTACAGATGTCCGCTTGCAGATTCTACAAAAAGAGTGTGTCAAAACAGCTCTATCCAAAGAAAGGTTCAACTCCATTCGATGAAGGCACAGAACAGAAAAAAGTTCCATAGAAGGTTTCTGTGTGGTTTTTACATGAAGATATTTCGTTTTTCACTGCAGGCCACAATATTCTCCAAGTGTCCAGTTGCAGATTCTACGAAAAGAGTGTTTCAAAAGTGCTCAATCAAAAGAAAGGTTCAACTCTGTGAGATGAAGGCACAGAATAGAAAGCAGTTTCACAGAATCCTTCTCTGTAGTTTTCACGGGAAGATATTTCGTTTTAAGCCATAGGCCTCAACGTTCTCCAAATGTCCACTTGCAGATTCTACAAAAAGTGTGTTTCAAAACAGCTCCATCAAAAGAAAGGTTCAACTCTGTCAGGTGAATGTGCAGAACAGGGTAATGTTTCACAGAATGCTTCTGTGTAGTCTTTATGGGAAGATATTTCGTTTTTCACTACAGGCCTCAAATTTCTCCAAATATCCAATTGCAGATTCTACAAAAAGTGTTTTTCAAAACAGACCAGTCAAAAGAAAGGTTCAACTCGGTTGGATTAATGCACAGATCAGAAAAAGTTTCACAGAACGCTTCTGTGTAGTTTTTATTTTCAGATATTCCTTTTTCCGCGATAGGCCTCAAGGCGCGGCAAGTGTCCACTTGCAGATTATAAGAAAAAAGAGTGTTTCAAAACTGCTCAATCAAAAGAAAGGTTCTACTCTGTGAGGTGAACGCACAGAATAGAAAGAAGTTTTACAGAATGCTTCTGTGTATTTTTTATGGGAAAACATTTTGTTTTTCACCACAGGCCTCAATGTTCTCCAAATGTCCACTTGCAGATTCTACAAAAAGAGGGTTTAAAAAAACAGCTCAATCAAAAGAAAGGTTAAATTCTGTTAGATGAAAGCACAGATTACAAAGAAGTTTCACAGAATGCGCCTGTGTAGTTTTTACTTGAAGATATTTCGCTTGTCTCTGTAGGCCTCAGTGTTCTCCAAATGTCCACTTGCAGATTCTACCTAAAGAGTGTTTGAAAACTGCTCAATCAAAACAAAGTTTCAACTCCGTGAGATGAATGCACAGAATAGAAAGAGGTTTCACAGAATGCTTCAGTGCAGCTTTTTTGGTGAGATATTTCATTTTTCACCATAGGCCACATATTTCTCCAAATGTCCAATTGCATATTCTAGAAAAAGAGTGTTTCAAAACTGCTCAATCAAAAGAAAGTTACTAGTCTGTGAGGTGAATGCACAGAATAGAAAGAAGTTTCACAGAATGCTTCTGTGTAGTTTTTATAGTGAGATAATTCGTTTTTCACCATGAGCCTCAATGTTCTCCAAATGTCCACTTGCGGATTCTACAAACAGTGTGTTTCAAAACAGATCAATCCAAAGAAATGTTCAACTCTGTTGGATGAATGCACAGATCAGAAAGAAGTTGCACAGAATGCTTCTGTGTAGTTTTTATAGTAAGATAATTCGTTTTACACCGTAGGCCTCAATGCTCTCCAAATGTCCACTTACAGATTATACAAAAAGAGTGTTTCAAAACAGCTCAATCAAAAGAAGAGTTCAGCTCTGTTAGATGAATGCACAGAACAGAGAAAAGTTTCTCAGAATGTTTCTGTGTAGTATTTACTGGAAGATATTTCATTTTTCACTATTGGCCTCAATGTTCCCCAAATGTCCACTTGCAGATTCTACAAAAATGAGTGTTGCAAAACTGCTCAATCAAAAGAAAGTTTCTACTCTGTGAGGTGAATGCACAGAATAGAACAAAGTTTCACAGAATTCTTCTGTTAATATTTATGGGGCTATATTTCGTTTTTCATTGTAGGCCACAGTATTCTCCAACTGTCCACTTGCAGATTCCACAAAAAGAGTTTCAAAACTGCTCAATCAAAAGAAAGGTTGAACTCTGTGAGATGAATGCACAGAATCGAAAGAAGTTTCACAGAAGGCTTCAGTGTAGTTTTTACTTGAAGATATTTCATTTTTCACTGTAGGTCTCAATTTTCTCCAAATGTCCACTTGCAGATTCTACATAAAGTGTATTTCAAAACTGCTCAATAAAAAGAATGGTTCAAATCTGTGAGATGTACGCACAGAATAGAAAATAGTTTCACAGAATGCGTCAATGTAGTTTTTATGGGAAGATATTCCGTTTTTCACCGTAAGCCTCAATGTTCTCCCAATATCCACTTGCAGATTCTACAAAAACTGTGTTTCAAAACAGCTCAATCACAATTAAAGTTCAACTCTGTTAGACGAATGCACGGAATAGAGAAAAGTTTCACAGAATTCTTCTGTGTAGTTTTTATGGGAAGATGTTTCCTTTTTCATCGTAAGCGTCAAACTTCTCAAATTGTCCACTTGCAGATGCTACAAAAAGAGTGCTTCCAAACAGCTCAATCAAAAGGAAGTTTCAAGTCTCTTAGAGGAAAGCATAAATCATAAAGTAGTTTCACGGAATGCTTCCGTGTAGTTTCTACTTGAAGATATTTCTTTTTTCACAAAAGACCGCAATATTCTCCAAAGGTACACTTGGAGATTCTACAAAAAGTGTGTTTCAAAACTGCTCAATCAAAAGAAATGTTCAACCCTGTGAAATGAATGCACAGAATAGGGAAATGTTTCACAGAATGCTTCTGTGTAGTTTTTATAGGAACATATTTCATTTTTCACCCTAGACCTCATAGCTCTCCAAACGACCCTTGCAGATTCTAGAAAAAGAGTGTTTCAAAACTCCTCAATAAAGGGAAGCTTTCTACTCCGTGAGATGAATATTCGGAATAGAAAGAAGTTACACAGAATTCTTCAGTGTAGTTTTTATAGTAAGATAATTCGTTTTTCAACATAGGCCTCAATGTTCTCCAAAGGTCCACTTACAGATTGTACAAAAGGAGTGTGTCACAGCAGATCAATCAAAATAAATGTTCAACTCCGTAGGATGAATGCACAGACCAGAAAAACGTTTCACAGAATGCTTCTGTGTAGTCGTTATTTGCAGATATTCCTGTTTCCACGATAGGCCTCAATGTGCTGCGAATGTCCACTTGTAGTTTCTACAAAAAGAGTGTTTCAAAACTGCTCAATCAAAAGAAATGTTCAACTCTGTGTGACGAATGCACAGAAGAGAAAGAAGTTTCACAGGATGATTCAGTGTAGTTTTTATGTGAAGATATTTCGTTTTTCACCAAAGGCCTCAATGTTCTACAGATGTCCGCTTGCAGATTCTACAAAAAGAGTGTGTCAAAACAGCTCTATCCAAAGAAAGGTTCAACTCCATTCGATGAATGCACAGAACAGAAAAAAGTTCCATAGACGGTTTCTGTGTGGTTTTTACATGAAGATATTTCGTTTTTCACTGCAGGCCACAATATTCTCCAAGTGTCCAGTTGCAGATTCTACGAAAAGAGTGTTTCAAAAGTGCTCAATCAAAAGAAAGGTTCAACTCTGTGAGATGAAGGCACAGAATAGAAAGCAGTTTCACAGAATCCTTCTCTGTAGTTTTCACGGGAAGATATTTCGTTTTAAGCCATAGGCCTCAACGTTCTCCAAATGTCCACTTGCAGATTCTACAAAAAGTGTGTTTCAAAACAGCTCCATCAAAAGAAAGGTTCAACTCTGTCAGGTGAATGTGCAGAACAGGGTAATGTTTCACAGAATGCTTCTGTGTAGTCTTTATGGGAAGATATTTCGTTTTTCACTACAGGCCTCAAATTTCTCCAAATATCCAATTGCAGATTCTACAAAAAGTGTTTTTCAAAACAGACCAGTCAAAAGAAAGGTTCAACTCGGTTGGATTAATGCACAGATCAGAAAAAGTTTCACAGAACGCTTCTGTGTAGTTTTTATTTTCAGATATTCCTTTTTCCGCGATAGGCCTCAAGGCGCGGCAAGTGTCCACTTGCAGATTATAAGAAAAAAGAGTGTTTCAAAACTGCTCAATCAAAAGAAAGGTTCTACTCTGTGAGGTGAACGCACAGAATAGAAAGAAGTTTTACAGAATGCTTCTGTGTATTTTTTATGGGAAAACATTTTGTTTTTCACCACAGGCCTCAATGTTCTCCAAATGTCCACTTGCAGATTCTACAAAAAGAGGGTTTAAAAAAACAGCTCAATCAAAAGAAAGGTTAAATTCTGTTAGATGAAAGCACAGATTACAAAGAAGTTTCACAGAATGCGCCTGTGTAGTTTTTACTTGAAGATATTTCGCTTGTCTCTGTAGGCCTCAGTGTTCTCCAAATGTCCACTTGCAGATTCTACCTAAAGAGTGTTTGAAAACTGCTCAATCAAAACAAAGTTTCAACTCCGTGAGATGAATGCACAGAATAGAAAGAGGTTTCACAGAATGCTTCAGTGCAGCTTTTTTGGTGAGATATTTCATTTTTCACCATAGGCCACATATTTCTCCAAATGTCCAATTGCATATTCTAGAAAAAGAGTGTTTCAAAACTGCTCAATCAAAAGAAAGTTACTAGTCTGTGAGGTGAATGCACAGAATAGAAAGAAGTTTCACAGAATGCTTCTGTGTAGTTTTTATAGTGAGATAATTCGTTTTTCACCATGAGCCTCAATGTTCTCCAAATGTCCACTTGCGGATTCTACAAACAGTGTGTTTCAAAACAGATCAATCCAAAGAAATGTTCAACTCTGTTGGATGAATGCACAGATCAGAAAGAAGTTGCACAGAATGCTTCTGTGTAGTTTTTATAGTAAGATAATTCGTTTTACACCGTAGGCCTCAATGCTCTCCAAATGTCCACTTACAGATTATACAAAAAGAGTGTTTCAAAACAGCTCAATCAAAAGAAGAGTTCAGCTCTGTTAGATGAATGCACAGAACAGAGAAAAGTTTCTCAGAATGTTTCTGTGTAGTATTTACTGGAAGATATTTCATTTTTCACTATTGGCCTCAATGTTCCCCAAATGTCCACTTGCAGATTCTACAAAAATGAGTGTTGCAAAACTGCTCAATCAAAAGAAAGTTTCTACTCTGTGAGGTGAATGCACAGAATAGAACAAAGTTTCACAGAATTCTTCTGTTAATATTTATGGGGCTATATTTCGTTTTTCATTGTAGGCCACAGTATTCTCCAACTGTCCACTTGCAGATTCCACAAAAAGAGTTTCAAAACTGCTCAATCAAAAGAAAGGTTGAACTCTGTGAGATGAATGCACAGAATCGAAAGAAGTTTCACAGAAGGCTTCAGTGTAGTTTTTACTTGAAGATATTTCATTTTTCACTGTAGGTCTCAATTTTCTCCAAATGTCCACTTGCAGATTCTACATAAAGTGTATTTCAAAACTGCTCAATAAAAAGAATGGTTCAAATCTGTGAGATGTACGCACAGAATAGAAAATAGTTTCACAGAATGCGTCAATGTAGTTTTTATGGGAAGATATTCCGTTTTTCACCGTAAGCCTCAATGTTCTCCCAATATCCACTTGCAGATTCTACAAAAACTGTGTTTCAAAACAGCTCAATCACAATTAAAGTTCAACTCTGTTAGACGAATGCACGGAATAGAGAAAAGTTTCACAGAATTCTTCTGTGTAGTTTTTATGGGAAGATGTTTCCTTTTTCATCGTAAGCGTCAAACTTCTCAAATTGTCCACTTGCAGATGCTACAAAAAGAGTGCTTCCAAACAGCTCAATCAAAAGGAAGTTTCAAGTCTCTTAGAGGAAAGCATAAATCATAAAGTAGTTTCACGGAATGCTTCCGTGTAGTTTCTACTTGAAGATATTTCTTTTTTCACAAAAGACCGCAATATTCTCCAAAGGTACACTTGGAGATTCTACAAAAAGTGTGTTTCAAAACTGCTCAATCAAAAGAAATGTTCAACCCTGTGAAATGAATGCACAGAATAGGGAAATGTTTCACAGAATGCTTCTGTGTAGTTTTTATAGGAACATATTTCATTTTTCACCCTAGACCTCATAGCTCTCCAAACGACCCTTGCAGATTCTAGAAAAAGAGTGTTTCAAAACTCCTCAATAAAGGGAAGCTTTCTACTCCGTGAGATGAATATTCGGAATAGAAAGAAGTTACACAGAATTCTTCAGTGTAGTTTTTATAGTAAGATAATTCGTTTTTCAACATAGGCCTCAATGTTCTCCAAAGGTCCACTTACAGATTGTACAAAAGGAGTGTGTCACAGCAGATCAATCAAAATAAATGTTCAACTCCGTAGGATGAATGCACAGACCAGAAAAACGTTTCACAGAATGCTTCTGTGTAGTCGTTATTTGCAGATATTCCTGTTTCCACGATAGGCCTCAATGTGCTGCGAATGTCCACTTGTAGTTTCTACAAAAAGAGTGTTTCAAAACTGCTCAATCAAAAGAAATGTTCAACTCTGTGTGACGAATGCACAGAAGAGAAAGAAGTTTCACAGGATGATTCAGTGTAGTTTTTATGTGAAGATATTTCGTTTTTCACCAAAGGCCTCAATGTTCTACAGATGTCCGCTTGCAGATTCTACAAAAAGAGTGTGTCAAAACAGCTCTATCCAAAGAAAGGTTCAACTCCATTCGATGAATGCACAGAACAGAAAAAAGTTCCATAGACGGTTTCTGTGTGGTTTTTACATGAAGATATTTCGTTTTTCACTGCAGGCCACAATATTCTCCAAGTGTCCAGTTGCAGATTCTACGAAAAGAGTGTTTCAAAAGTGCTCAATCAAAAGAAAGGTTCAACTCTGTGAGATGAAGGCACAGAATAGAAAGCAGTTTCACAGAATCCTTCTCTGTAGTTTTCACGGGAAGATATTTCGTTTTAAGCCATAGGCCTCAACGTTCTCCAAATGTCCACTTGCAGATTCTACAAAAAGTGTGTTTCAAAACAGCTCCATCAAAAGAAAGGTTCAACTCTGTCAGGTGAATGTGCAGAACAGGGTAATGTTTCACAGAATGCTTCTGTGTAGTCTTTATGGGAAGATATTTCGTTTTTCACTACAGGCCTCAAATTTCTCCAAATATCCAATTGCAGATTCTACAAAAAGTGTTTTTCAAAACAGACCAGTCAAAAGAAAGGTTCAACTCGGTTGGATTAATGCACAGATCAGAAAAAGTTTCACAGAACGCTTCTGTGTAGTTTTTATTTTCAGATATTCCTTTTTCCGCGATAGGCCTCAAGGCGCGGCAAGTGTCCACTTGCAGATTATAAGAAAAAAGAGTGTTTCAAAACTGCTCAATCAAAAGAAAGGTTCTACTCTGTGAGGTGAACGCACAGAATAGAAAGAAGTTTTACAGAATGCTTCTGTGTATTTTTTATGGGAAAACATTTTGTTTTTCACCACAGGCCTCAATGTTCTCCAAATGTCCACTTGCAGATTCTACAAAAAGAGGGTTTAAAAAAACAGCTCAATCAAAAGAAAGGTTAAATTCTGTTAGATGAAAGCACAGATTACAAAGAAGTTTCACAGAATGCGCCTGTGTAGTTTTTACTTGAAGATATTTCGCTTGTCTCTGTAGGCCTCAATGTTCTCCAAATGTCCACTTGCAGATTCTACCTAAAGAGTGTTTGAAAACTGCTCAATCAAAACAAAGTTTCAACTCCGTGAGATGAATGCACAGAATGGAAAGAGGTTTCACAGAATGCTTCAGTGCAGCTTTTTTGGTGAGATATTTCATTTTTCACCATAGGCCACATATTTCTCCAAATGTCCAATTGCATATTCTAGAAAAAGAGTGTTTCAAAACTGCTCAATCAAAAGAAAGTTACTAGTCTGTGAGGTGAATGCACAGAATAGAAAGAAGTTTCACAGAATGCTTCTGTGTAGTTTTTATAGTGAGATAATTCGTTTTTCACCATGAGCCTCAATGTTCTCCAAATGTCCACTTGCGGATTCTACAAACAGTGTGTTTCAAAACAGATCAATCCAAAGAAATGTTCAACTCTGTTGGATGAATGCACAGATCAGAAAGAAGTTGCACAGAATGCTTCTGTGTAGTTTTTATAGTAAGATAATTCGTTTTACACCGTAGGCCTCAATGCTCTCCAAATGTCCACTTACAGATTATACAAAAAGAGTGTTTCAAAACAGCTCAATCAAAAGAAGAGTTCAGCTCTGTTAGATGAATGCACAGAACAGAGAAAAGTTTCTCAGAATGTTTCTGTGTAGTATTTACTGGAAGATATTTCATTTTTCACTATTGGCCTCAATGTTCCCCAAATGTCCACTTGCAGATTCTACAAAAATGAGTGTTGCAAAACTGCTCAATCAAAAGAAAGTTTCTACTCTGTGAGGTGAATGCACAGAATAGAACAAAGTTTCACAGAATTCTTCTGTTAATATTTATGGGGCTATATTTCGTTTTTCATTGTAGGCCACAGTATTCTCCAACTGTCCACTTGCAGATTCCACAAAAAGAGTTTCAAAACTGCTCAATCAAAAGAAAGGTTGAACTCTGTGAGATGAATGCACAGAATCGAAAGAAGTTTCACAGAAGGCTTCAGTGTAGTTTTTACTTGAAGATATTTCATTTTTCACTGTAGGTCTCAATTTTCTCCAAATGTCCACTTGCAGATTCTACATAAAGTGTATTTCAAAACTGCTCAATAAAAAGAATGGTTCAAATCTGTGAGATGTACGCACAGAATAGAAAATAGTTTCACAGAATGCGTCAATGTAGTTTTTATGGGAAGATATTCCGTTTTTCACCGTAAGCCTCAATGTTCTCCCAATATCCACTTGCAGATTCTACAAAAACTGTGTTTCAAAACAGCTCAATCACAATTAAAGTTCAACTCTGTTAGACGAATGCACGGAATAGAGAAAAGTTTCACAGAATTCTTCTGTGTAGTTTTTATGGGAAGATGTTTCCTTTTTCATCGTAAGCGTCAAACTTCTCAAATTGTCCACTTGAAGATGCTACAAAAAGAGTGCTTCCAAACAGCTCAATCAAAAGGAAGTTTCAAGTCTCTTAGAGGAAAGCATAAATCATAAAGTAGTTTCACGGAATGCTTCCGTGTAGTTTCTACTTGAAGATATTTCTTTTTTCACAAAAGACCGCAATATTCCCCAAAGGTACACTTGGAGATTCTACAAAAAGTGTGTTTCAAAACTGCTCAATCAAAAGAAATGTTCAACCCTGTGAAATGAATGCACAGAATAGGGAAATGTTTCACAGAATGCTTCTGTGTAGTTTTTATAGGAACATATTTCATTTTTCACCCTAGACCTCATAGCTCTCCAAACGACCCTTGCAGATTCTAGAAAAAGAGTGTTTCAAAACTCCTCAATAAAGGGAAGCTTTCTACTCCGTGAGATGAATATTCGGAATAGAAAGAAGTTACACAGAATTCTTCAGTGTAGTTTTTATAGTAAGATAATTCGTTTTTCAACATAGGCCTCAATGTTCTCCAAAGGTCCACTTACAGATTGTACAAAAGGAGTGTGTCACAGCAGATCAATCAAAATAAATGTTCAACTCCGTAGGATGAATGCACAGACCAGAAAAACGTTTCACAGAATGCTTCTGTGTAGTCGTTATTTGCAGATATTCCTGTTTCCACGATAGGCCTCAATGTGCTGCGAATGTCCACTTGTAGTTTCTACAAAAAGAGTGTTTCAAAACTGCTCAATCAAAAGAAATGTTCAACTCTGTGTGACGAATGCACAGAAGAGAAAGAAGTTTCACAGGATGATTCAGTGTAGTTTTTATGTGAAGATATTTCGTTTTTCACCAAAGGCCTCAATGTTCTACAGATGTCCGCTTGCAGATTCTACAAAAAGAGTGTGTCAAAACAGCTCTATCCAAAGAAAGGTTCAACTCCATTCGATGAATGCACAGAACAGAAAAAAGTTCCATAGACGGTTTCTGTGTGGTTTTTACATGAAGATATTTCGTTTTTCACTGCAGGCCACAATATTCTCCAAGTGTCCAGTTGCAGATTCTACGAAAAGAGTGTTTCAAAAGTGCTCAATCAAAAGAAAGGTTCAACTCTGTGAGATGAAGGCACAGAATAGAAAGCAGTTTCACAGAATCCTTCTCTGTAGTTTTCACGGGAAGATATTTCGTTTTAAGCCATAGGCCTCAACGTTCTCCAAATGTCCACTTGCAGATTCTACAAAAAGTGTGTTTCAAAACAGCTCCATCAAAAGAAAGGTTCAACTCTGTCAGGTGAATGTGCAGAACAGGGTAATGTTTCACAGAATGCTTCTGTGTAGTCTTTATGGGAAGATATTTCGTTTTTCACTACAGGCCTCAAATTTCTCCAAATATCCAATTGCAGATTCTACAAAAAGTGTTTTTCAAAACAGACCAGTCAAAAGAAAGGTTCAACTCGGTTGGATTAATGCACAGATCAGAAAAAGTTTCACAGAACGCTTCTGTGTAGTTTTTATTTTCAGATATTCCTTTTTCCGCGATAGGCCTCAAGGCGCGGCAAGTGTCCACTTGCAGATTATAAGAAAAAAGAGTGTTTCAAAACTGCTCAATCAAAAGAAAGGTTCTACTCTGTGAGGTGAACGCACAGAATAGAAAGAAGTTTTACAGAATGCTTCTGTGTATTTTTTATGGGAAAACATTTTGTTTTTCACCACAGGCCTCAATGTTCTCCAAATGTCCACTTGCAGATTCTACAAAAAGAGGGTTTAAAAAAACAGCTCAATCAAAAGAAAGGTTAAATTCTGTTAGATGAAAGCACAGATTACAAAGAAGTTTCACAGAATGCGCCTGTGTAGTTTTTACTTGAAGATATTTCGCTTGTCTCTGTAGGCCTCAATGTTCTCCAAATGTCCACTTGCAGATTCTACCTAAAGAGTGTTTGAAAACTGCTCAATCAAAACAAAGTTTCAACTCCGTGAGATGAATGCACAGAATGGAAAGAGGTTTCACAGAATGCTTCAGTGCAGCTTTTTTGGTGAGATATTTCATTTTTCACCATAGGCCACATATTTCTCCAAATGTCCAATTGCATATTCTAGAAAAAGAGTGTTTCAAAACTGCTCAATCAAAAGAAAGTTACTAGTCTGTGAGGTGAATGCACAGAATAGAAAGAAGTTTCACAGAATGCTTCTGTGTAGTTTTTATAGTGAGATAATTCGTTTTTCACCATGAGCCTCAATGTTCTCCAAATGTCCACTTGCGGATTCTACAAACAGTGTGTTTCAAAACAGATCAATCCAAAGAAATGTTCAACTCTGTTGGATGAATGCACAGATCAGAAAGAAGTTGCACAGAATGCTTCTGTGTAGTTTTTATAGTAAGATAATTCGTTTTACACCGTAGGCCTCAATGCTCTCCAAATGTCCACTTACAGATTATACAAAAAGAGTGTTTCAAAACAGCTCAATCAAAAGAAGAGTTCAGCTCTGTTAGATGAATGCACAGAACAGAGAAAAGTTTCTCAGAATGTTTCTGTGTAGTATTTACTGGAAGATATTTCATTTTTCACTATTGGCCTCAATGTTCCCCAAATGTCCACTTGCAGATTCTACAAAAATGAGTGTTGCAAAACTGCTCAATCAAAAGAAAGTTTCTACTCTGTGAGGTGAATGCACAGAATAGAACAAAGTTTCACAGAATTCTTCTGTTAATATTTATGGGGCTATATTTCGTTTTTCATTGTAGGCCACAGTATTCTCCAACTGTCCACTTGCAGATTCCACAAAAAGAGTTTCAAAACTGCTCAATCAAAAGAAAGGTTGAACTCTGTGAGATGAATGCACAGAATCGAAAGAAGTTTCACAGAAGGCTTCAGTGTAGTTTTTACTTGAAGATATTTCATTTTTCACTGTAGGTCTCAATTTTCTCCAAATGTCCACTTGCAGATTCTACATAAAGTGTATTTCAAAACTGCTCAATAAAAAGAATGGTTCAAATCTGTGAGATGTACGCACAGAATAGAAAATAGTTTCACAGAATGCGTCAATGTAGTTTTTATGGGAAGATATTCCGTTTTTCACCGTAAGCCTCAATGTTCTCCCAATATCCACTTGCAGATTCTACAAAAACTGTGTTTCAAAACAGCTCAATCACAATTAAAGTTCAACTCTGTTAGACGAATGCACGGAATAGAGAAAAGTTTCACAGAATTCTTCTGTGTAGTTTTTATGGGAAGATGTTTCCTTTTTCATCGTAAGCGTCAAACTTCTCAAATTGTCCACTTGCAGATGCTACAAAAAGAGTGCTTCCAAACAGCTCAATCAAAAGGAAGTTTCAAGTCTCTTAGAGGAAAGCATAAATCATAAAGTAGTTTCACGGAATGCTTCCGTGTAGTTTCTACTTGAAGATATTTCTTTTTTCACAAAAGACCGCAATATTCTCCAAAGGTACACTTGGAGATTCTACAAAAAGTGTGTTTCAAAACTGCTCAATCAAAAGAAATGTTCAACCCTGTGAAATGAATGCACAGAATAGGGAAATGTTTCACAGAATGCTTCTGTGTAGTTTTTATAGGAACATATTTCATTTTTCACCCTAGACCTCATAGCTCTCCAAACGACCCTTGCAGATTCTAGAAAAAGAGTGTTTCAAAACTCCTCAATAAAGGGAAGCTTTCTACTCCGTGAGATGAATATTCGGAATAGAAAGAAGTTACACAGAATTCTTCAGTGTAGTTTTTATAGTAAGATAATTCGTTTTTCAACATAGGCCTCAATGTTCTCCAAAGGTCCACTTACAGATTGTACAAAAGGAGTGTGTCACAGCAGATCAATCAAAATAAATGTTCAACTCCGTAGGATGAATGCACAGACCAGAAAAACGTTTCACAGAATGCTTCTGTGTAGTCGTTATTTGCAGATATTCCTGTTTCCACGATAGGCCTCAATGTGCTGCGAATGTCCACTTGTAGTTTCTACAAAAAGAGTGTTTCAAAACTGCTCAATCAAAAGAAATGTTCAACTCTGTGTGACGAATGCACAGAAGAGAAAGAAGTTTCACAGGATGATTCAGTGTAGTTTTTATGTGAAGATATTTCGTTTTTCACCAAAGGCCTCAATGTTCTACAGATGTCCGCTTGCAGATTCTACAAAAAGAGTGTGTCAAAACAGCTCTATCCAAAGAAAGGTTCAACTCCATTCGATGAATGCACAGAACAGAAAAAAGTTCCATAGACGGTTTCTGTGTGGTTTTTACATGAAGATATTTCGTTTTTCACTGCAGGCCACAATATTCTCCAAGTGTCCAGTTGCAGATTCTACGAAAAGAGTGTTTCAAAAGTGCTCAATCAAAAGAAAGGTTCAACTCTGTGAGATGAAGGCACAGAATAGAAAGCAGTTTCACAGAATCCTTCTCTGTAGTTTTCACGGGAAGATATTTCGTTTTAAGCCATAGGCCTCAACGTTCTCCAAATGTCCACTTGCAGATTCTACAAAAAGTGTGTTTCAAAACAGCTCCATCAAAAGAAAGGTTCAACTCTGTCAGGTGAATGTGCAGAACAGGGTAATGTTTCACAGAATGCTTCTGTGTAGTCTTTATGGGAAGATATTTCGTTTTTCACTACAGGCCTCAAATTTCTCCAAATATCCAATTGCAGATTCTACAAAAAGTGTTTTTCAAAACAGACCAGTCAAAAGAAAGGTTCAACTCGGTTGGATTAATGCACAGATCAGAAAAAGTTTCACAGAACGCTTCTGTGTAGTTTTTATTTTCAGATATTCCTTTTTCCGCGATAGGCCTCAAGGCGCGGCAAGTGTCCACTTGCAGATTATAAGAAAAAAGAGTGTTTCAAAACTGCTCAATCAAAAGAAAGGTTCTACTCTGTGAGGTGAACGCACAGAATAGAAAGAAGTTTTACAGAATGCTTCTGTGTATTTTTTATGGGAAAACATTTTGTTTTTCACCACAGGCCTCAATGTTCTCCAAATGTCCACTTGCAGATTCTACAAAAAGAGGGTTTAAAAAAACAGCTCAATCAAAAGAAAGGTTAAATTCTGTTAGATGAAAGCACAGATTACAAAGAAGTTTCACAGAATGCGCCTGTGTAGTTTTTACTTGAAGATATTTCGCTTGTCTCTGTAGGCCTCAATGTTCTCCAAATGTCCACTTGCAGATTCTACCTAAAGAGTGTTTGAAAACTGCTCAATCAAAACAAAGTTTCAACTCCGTGAGATGAATGCACAGAATAGAAAGAGGTTTCACAGAATGCTTCAGTGCAGCTTTTTTGGTGAGATATTTCATTTTTCACCATAGGCCACATATTTCTCCAAATGTCCAATTGCATATTCTAGAAAAAGAGTGTTTCAAAACTGCTCAATCAAAAGAAAGTTACTAGTCTGTGAGGTGAATGCACAGAATAGAAAGAAGTTTCACAGAATGCTTCTGTGTAGTTTTTATAGTGAGATAATTCGTTTTTCACCATGAGCCTCAATGTTCTCCAAATGTCCACTTGCGGATTCTACAAACAGTGTGTTTCAAAACAGATCAATCCAAAGAAATGTTCAACTCTGTTGGATGAATGCACAGATCAGAAAGAAGTTGCACAGAATGCTTCTGTGTAGTTTTTATAGTAAGATAATTCGTTTTACACCGTAGGCCTCAATGCTCTCCAAATGTCCACTTACAGATTATACAAAAAGAGTGTTTCAAAACAGCTCAATCAAAAGAAGAGTTCAGCTCTGTTAGATGAATGCACAGAACAGAGAAAAGTTTCTCAGAATGTTTCTGTGTAGTATTTACTGGAAGATATTTCATTTTTCACTATTGGCCTCAATGTTCCCCAAATGTCCACTTGCAGATTCTACAAAAATGAGTGTTGCAAAACTGCTCAATCAAAAGAAAGTTTCTACTCTGTGAGGTGAATGCACAGAATAGAACAAAGTTTCACAGAATTCTTCTGTTAATATTTATGGGGCTATATTTCGTTTTTCATTGTAGGCCACAGTATTCTCCAACTGTCCACTTGCAGATTCCACAAAAAGAGTTTCAAAACTGCTCAATCAAAAGAAAGGTTGAACTCTGTGAGATGAATGCACAGAATCGAAAGAAGTTTCACAGAAGGCTTCAGTGTAGTTTTTACTTGAAGATATTTCATTTTTCACTGTAGGTCTCAATTTTCTCCAAATGTCCACTTGCAGATTCTACATAAAGTGTATTTCAAAACTGCTCAATAAAAAGAATGGTTCAAATCTGTGAGATGTACGCACAGAATAGAAAATAGTTTCACAGAATGCGTCAATGTAGTTTTTATGGGAAGATATTCCGTTTTTCACCGTAAGCCTCAATGTTCTCCCAATATCCACTTGCAGATTCTACAAAAACTGTGTTTCAAAACAGCTCAATCACAATTAAAGTTCAACTCTGTTAGACGAATGCACGGAATAGAGAAAAGTTTCACAGAATTCTTCTGTGTAGTTTTTATGGGAAGATGTTTCCTTTTTCATCGTAAGCGTCAAACTTCTCAAATTGTCCACTTGCAGATGCTACAAAAAGAGTGCTTCCAAACAGCTCAATCAAAAGGAAGTTTCAAGTCTCTTAGAGGAAAGCATAAATCATAAAGTAGTTTCACGGAATGCTTCCGTGTAGTTTCTACTTGAAGATATTTCTTTTTTCACAAAAGACCGCAATATTCTCCAAAGGTACACTTGGAGATTCTACAAAAAGTGTGTTTCAAAACTGCTCAATCAAAAGAAATGTTCAACCCTGTGAAATGAATGCACAGAATAGGGAAATGTTTCACAGAATGCTTCTGTGTAGTTTTTATAGGAACATATTTCATTTTTCACCCTAGACCTCATAGCTCTCCAAACGACCCTTGCAGATTCTAGAAAAAGAGTGTTTCAAAACTCCTCAATAAAGGGAAGCTTTCTACTCCGTGAGATGAATATTCGGAATAGAAAGAAGTTACACAGAATTCTTCAGTGTAGTTTTTATAGTAAGATAATTCGTTTTTCAACATAGGCCTCAATGTTCTCCAAAGGTCCACTTACAGATTGTACAAAAGGAGTGTGTCACAGCAGATCAATCAAAATAAATGTTCAACTCCGTAGGATGAATGCACAGACCAGAAAAACGTTTCACAGAATGCTTCTGTGTAGTCGTTATTTGCAGATATTCCTGTTTCCACGATAGGCCTCAATGTGCTGCGAATGTCCACTTGTAGTTTCTACAAAAAGAGTGTTTCAAAACTGCTCAATCAAAAGAAATGTTCAACTCTGTGTGACGAATGCACAGAAGAGAAAGAAGTTTCACAGGATGATTCAGTGTAGTTTTTATGTGAAGATATTTCGTTTTTCACCAAAGGCCTCAATGTTCTACAGATGTCCGCTTGCAGATTCTACAAAAAGAGTGTGTCAAAACAGCTCTATCCAAAGAAAGGTTCAACTCCATTCGATGAATGCACAGAACAGAAAAAAGTTCCATAGACGGTTTCTGTGTGGTTTTTACATGAAGATATTTCGTTTTTCACTGCAGGCCACAATATTCTCCAAGTGTCCAGTTGCAGATTCTACGAAAAGAGTGTTTCAAAAGTGCTCAATCAAAAGAAAGGTTCAACTCTGTGAGATGAAGGCACAGAATAGAAAGCAGTTTCACAGAATCCTTCTCTGTAGTTTTCACGGGAAGATATTTCGTTTTAAGCCATAGGCCTCAACGTTCTCCAAATGTCCACTTGCAGATTCTACAAAAAGTGTGTTTCAAAACAGCTCCATCAAAAGAAAGGTTCAACTCTGTCAGGTGAATGTGCAGAACAGGGTAATGTTTCACAGAATGCTTCTGTGTAGTCTTTATGGGAAGATATTTCGTTTTTCACTACAGGCCTCAAATTTCTCCAAATATCCAATTGCAGATTCTACAAAAAGTGTTTTTCAAAACAGACCAGTCAAAAGAAAGGTTCAACTCGGTTGGATTAATGCACAGATCAGAAAAAGTTTCACAGAACGCTTCTGTGTAGTTTTTATTTTCAGATATTCCTTTTTCCGCGATAGGCCTCAAGGCGCGGCAAGTGTCCACTTGCAGATTATAAGAAAAAAGAGTGTTTCAAAACTGCTCAATCAAAAGAAAGGTTCTACTCTGTGAGGTGAACGCACAGAATAGAAAGAAGTTTTACAGAATGCTTCTGTGTATTTTTTATGGGAAAACATTTTGTTTTTCACCACAGGCCTCAATGTTCTCCAAATGTCCACTTGCAGATTCTACAAAAAGAGGGTTTAAAAAAACAGCTCAATCAAAAGAAAGGTTAAATTCTGTTAGATGAAAGCACAGATTACAAAGAAGTTTCACAGAATGCGCCTGTGTAGTTTTTACTTGAAGATATTTCGCTTGTCTCTGTAGGCCTCAATGTTCTCCAAATGTCCACTTGCAGATTCTACCTAAAGAGTGTTTGAAAACTGCTCAATCAAAACAAAGTTTCAACTCCGTGAGATGAATGCACAGAATAGAAAGAGGTTTCACAGAATGCTTCAGTGCAGCTTTTTTGGTGAGATATTTCATTTTTCACCATAGGCCACATATTTCTCCAAATGTCCAATTGCATATTCTAGAAAAAGAGTGTTTCAAAACTGCTCAATCAAAAGAAAGTTACTAGTCTGTGAGGTGAATGCACAGAATAGAAAGAAGTTTCACAGAATGCTTCTGTGTAGTTTTTATAGTGAGATAATTCGTTTTTCACCATGAGCCTCAATGTTCTCCAAATGTCCACTTGCGGATTCTACAAACAGTGTGTTTCAAAACAGATCAATCCAAAGAAATGTTCAACTCTGTTGGATGAATGCACAGATCAGAAAGAAGTTGCACAGAATGCTTCTGTGTAGTTTTTATAGTAAGATAATTCGTTTTACACCGTAGGCCTCAATGCTCTCCAAATGTCCACTTACAGATTATACAAAAAGAGTGTTTCAAAACAGCTCAATCAAAAGAAGAGTTCAGCTCTGTTAGATGAATGCACAGAACAGAGAAAAGTTTCTCAGAATGTTTCTGTGTAGTATTTACTGGAAGATATTTCATTTTTCACTATTGGCCTCAATGTTCCCCAAATGTCCACTTGCAGATTCTACAAAAATGAGTGTTGCAAAACTGCTCAATCAAAAGAAAGTTTCTACTCTGTGAGGTGAATGCACAGAATAGAACAAAGTTTCACAGAATTCTTCTGTTAATATTTATGGGGCTATATTTCGTTTTTCATTGTAGGCCACAGTATTCTCCAACTGTCCACTTGCAGATTCCACAAAAAGAGTTTCAAAACTGCTCAATCAAAAGAAAGGTTGAACTCTGTGAGATGAATGCACAGAATCGAAAGAAGTTTCACAGAAGGCTTCAGTGTAGTTTTTACTTGAAGATATTTCATTTTTCACTGTAGGTCTCAATTTTCTCCAAATGTCCACTTGCAGATTCTACATAAAGTGTATTTCAAAACTGCTCAATAAAAAGAATGGTTCAAATCTGTGAGATGTACGCACAGAATAGAAAATAGTTTCACAGAATGCGTCAATGTAGTTTTTATGGGAAGATATTCCGTTTTTCACCGTAAGCCTCAATGTTCTCCCAATATCCACTTGCAGATTCTACAAAAACTGTGTTTCAAAACAGCTCAATCACAATTAAAGTTCAACTCTGTTAGACGAATGCACGGAATAGAGAAAAGTTTCACAGAATTCTTCTGTGTAGTTTTTATGGGAAGATGTTTCCTTTTTCATCGTAAGCGTCAAACTTCTCAAATTGTCCACTTGAAGATGCTACAAAAAGAGTGCTTCCAAACAGCTCAATCAAAAGGAAGTTTCAAGTCTCTTAGAGGAAAGCATAAATCATAAAGTAGTTTCACGGAATGCTTCCGTGTAGTTTCTACTTGAAGATATTTCTTTTTTCACAAAAGACCGCAATATTCCCCAAAGGTACACTTGGAGATTCTACAAAAAGTGTGTTTCAAAACTGCTCAATCAAAAGAAATGTTCAACCCTGTGAAATGAATGCACAGAATAGGGAAATGTTTCACAGAATGCTTCTGTGTAGTTTTTATAGGAACATATTTCATTTTTCACCCTAGACCTCATAGCTCTCCAAACGACCCTTGCAGATTCTAGAAAAAGAGTGTTTCAAAACTCCTCAATAAAGGGAAGCTTTCTACTCCGTGAGATGAATATTCGGAATAGAAAGAAGTTACACAGAATTCTTCAGTGTAGTTTTTATAGTAAGATAATTCGTTTTTCAACATAGGCCTCAATGTTCTCCAAAGGTCCACTTACAGATTGTACAAAAGGAGTGTGTCACAGCAGATCAATCAAAATAAATGTTCAACTCCGTAGGATGAATGCACAGACCAGAAAAACGTTTCACAGAATGCTTCTGTGTAGTCGTTATTTGCAGATATTCCTGTTTCCACGATAGGCCTCAATGTGCTGCGAATGTCCACTTGTAGTTTCTACAAAAAGAGTGTTTCAAAACTGCTCAATCAAAAGAAATGTTCAACTCTGTGTGACGAATGCACAGAAGAGAAAGAAGTTTCACAGGATGATTCAGTGTAGTTTTTATGTGAAGATATTTCGTTTTTCACCAAAGGCCTCAATGTTCTACAGATGTCCGCTTGCAGATTCTACAAAAAGAGTGTGTCAAAACAGCTCTATCCAAAGAAAGGTTCAACTCCATTCGATGAATGCACAGAACAGAAAAAAGTTCCATAGACGGTTTCTGTGTGGTTTTTACATGAAGATATTTCGTTTTTCACTGCAGGCCACAATATTCTCCAAGTGTCCAGTTGCAGATTCTACGAAAAGAGTGTTTCAAAAGTGCTCAATCAAAAGAAAGGTTCAACTCTGTGAGATGAAGGCACAGAATAGAAAGCAGTTTCACAGAATCCTTCTCTGTAGTTTTCACGGGAAGATATTTCGTTTTAAGCCATAGGCCTCAACGTTCTCCAAATGTCCACTTGCAGATTCTACAAAAAGTGTGTTTCAAAACAGCTCCATCAAAAGAAAGGTTCAACTCTGTCAGGTGAATGTGCAGAACAGGGTAATGTTTCACAGAATGCTTCTGTGTAGTCTTTATGGGAAGATATTTCGTTTTTCACTACAGGCCTCAAATTTCTCCAAATATCCAATTGCAGATTCTACAAAAAGTGTTTTTCAAAACAGACCAGTCAAAAGAAAGGTTCAACTCGGTTGGATTAATGCACAGATCAGAAAAAGTTTCACAGAACGCTTCTGTGTAGTTTTTATTTTCAGATATTCCTTTTTCCGCGATAGGCCTCAAGGCGCGGCAAGTGTCCACTTGCAGATTATAAGAAAAAAGAGTGTTTCAAAACTGCTCAATCAAAAGAAAGGTTCTACTCTGTGAGGTGAACGCACAGAATAGAAAGAAGTTTTACAGAATGCTTCTGTGTATTTTTTATGGGAAAACATTTTGTTTTTCACCACAGGCCTCAATGTTCTCCAAATGTCCACTTGCAGATTCTACAAAAAGAGGGTTTAAAAAAACAGCTCAATCAAAAGAAAGGTTAAATTCTGTTAGATGAAAGCACAGATTACAAAGAAGTTTCACAGAATGCGCCTGTGTAGTTTTTACTTGAAGATATTTCGCTTGTCTCTGTAGGCCTCAATGTTCTCCAAATGTCCACTTGCAGATTCTACCTAAAGAGTGTTTGAAAACTGCTCAATCAAAACAAAGTTTCAACTCCGTGAGATGAATGCACAGAATAGAAAGAGGTTTCACAGAATGCTTCAGTGCAGCTTTTTTGGTGAGATATTTCATTTTTCACCATAGGCCACATATTTCTCCAAATGTCCAATTGCATATTCTAGAAAAAGAGTGTTTCAAAACTGCTCAATCAAAAGAAAGTTACTAGTCTGTGAGGTGAATGCACAGAATAGAAAGAAGTTTCACAGAATGCTTCTGTGTAGTTTTTATAGTGAGATAATTCGTTTTTCACCATGAGCCTCAATGTTCTCCAAATGTCCACTTGCGGATTCTACAAACAGTGTGTTTCAAAACAGATCAATCCAAAGAAATGTTCAACTCTGTTGGATGAATGCACAGATCAGAAAGAAGTTGCACAGAATGCTTCTGTGTAGTTTTTATAGTAAGATAATTCGTTTTACACCGTAGGCCTCAATGCTCTCCAAATGTCCACTTACAGATTATACAAAAAGAGTGTTTCAAAACAGCTCAATCAAAAGAAGAGTTCAGCTCTGTTAGATGAATGCACAGAACAGAGAAAAGTTTCTCAGAATGTTTCTGTGTAGTATTTACTGGAAGATATTTCATTTTTCACTATTGGCCTCAATGTTCCCCAAATGTCCACTTGCAGATTCTACAAAAATGAGTGTTGCAAAACTGCTCAATCAAAAGAAAGTTTCTACTCTGTGAGGTGAATGCACAGAATAGAACAAAGTTTCACAGAATTCTTCTGTTAATATTTATGGGGCTATATTTCGTTTTTCATTGTAGGCCACAGTATTCTCCAACTGTCCACTTGCAGATTCCACAAAAAGAGTTTCAAAACTGCTCAATCAAAAGAAAGGTTGAACTCTGTGAGATGAATGCACAGAATCGAAAGAAGTTTCACAGAAGGCTTCAGTGTAGTTTTTACTTGAAGATATTTCATTTTTCACTGTAGGTCTCAATTTTCTCCAAATGTCCACTTGCAGATTCTACATAAAGTGTATTTCAAAACTGCTCAATAAAAAGAATGGTTCAAATCTGTGAGATGTACGCACAGAATAGAAAATAGTTTCACAGAATGCGTCAATGTAGTTTTTATGGGAAGATATTCCGTTTTTCACCGTAAGCCTCAATGTTCTCCCAATATCCACTTGCAGATTCTACAAAAACTGTGTTTCAAAACAGCTCAATCACAATTAAAGTTCAACTCTGTTAGACGAATGCACGGAATAGAGAAAAGTTTCACAGAATTCTTCTGTGTAGTTTTTATGGGAAGATGTTTCCTTTTTCATCGTAAGCGTCAAACTTCTCAAATTGTCCACTTGAAGATGCTACAAAAAGAGTGCTTCCAAACAGCTCAATCAAAAGGAAGTTTCAAGTCTCTTAGAGGAAAGCATAAATCATAAAGTAGTTTCACGGAATGCTTCCGTGTAGTTTCTACTTGAAGATATTTCTTTTTTCACAAAAGACCGCAATATTCCCCAAAGGTACACTTGGAGATTCTACAAAAAGTGTGTTTCAAAACTGCTCAATCAAAAGAAATGTTCAACCCTGTGAAATGAATGCACAGAATAGGGAAATGTTTCACAGAATGCTTCTGTGTAGTTTTTATAGGAACATATTTCATTTTTCACCCTAGACCTCATAGCTCTCCAAACGACCCTTGCAGATTCTAGAAAAAGAGTGTTTCAAAACTCCTCAATAAAGGGAAGCTTTCTACTCCGTGAGATGAATATTCGGAATAGAAAGAAGTTACACAGAATTCTTCAGTGTAGTTTTTATAGTAAGATAATTCGTTTTTCAACATAGGCCTCAATGTTCTCCAAAGGTCCACTTACAGATTGTACAAAAGGAGTGTGTCACAGCAGATCAATCAAAATAAATGTTCAACTCCGTAGGATGAATGCACAGACCAGAAAAACGTTTCACAGAATGCTTCTGTGTAGTCGTTATTTGCAGATATTCCTGTTTCCACGATAGGCCTCAATGTGCTGCGAATGTCCACTTGTAGTTTCTACAAAAAGAGTGTTTCAAAACTGCTCAATCAAAAGAAATGTTCAACTCTGTGTGACGAATGCACAGAAGAGAAAGAAGTTTCACAGGATGATTCAGTGTAGTTTTTATGTGAAGATATTTCGTTTTTCACCAAAGGCCTCAATGTTCTACAGATGTCCGCTTGCAGATTCTACAAAAAGAGTGTGTCAAAACAGCTCTATCCAAAGAAAGGTTCAACTCCATTCGATGAATGCACAGAACAGAAAAAAGTTCCATAGACGGTTTCTGTGTGGTTTTTACATGAAGATATTTCGTTTTTCACTGCAGGCCACAATATTCTCCAAGTGTCCAGTTGCAGATTCTACGAAAAGAGTGTTTCAAAAGTGCTCAATCAAAAGAAAGGTTCAACTCTGTGAGATGAAGGCACAGAATAGAAAGCAGTTTCACAGAATCCTTCTCTGTAGTTTTCACGGGAAGATATTTCGTTTTAAGCCATAGGCCTCAACGTTCTCCAAATGTCCACTTGCAGATTCTACAAAAAGTGTGTTTCAAAACAGCTCCATCAAAAGAAAGGTTCAACTCTGTCAGGTGAATGTGCAGAACAGGGTAATGTTTCACAGAATGCTTCTGTGTAGTCTTTATGGGAAGATATTTCGTTTTTCACTACAGGCCTCAAATTTCTCCAAATATCCAATTGCAGATTCTACAAAAAGTGTTTTTCAAAACAGACCAGTCAAAAGAAAGGTTCAACTCGGTTGGATTAATGCACAGATCAGAAAAAGTTTCACAGAACGCTTCTGTGTAGTTTTTATTTTCAGATATTCCTTTTTCCGCGATAGGCCTCAAGGCGCGGCAAGTGTCCACTTGCAGATTATAAGAAAAAAGAGTGTTTCAAAACTGCTCAATCAAAAGAAAGGTTCTACTCTGTGAGGTGAACGCACAGAATAGAAAGAAGTTTTACAGAATGCTTCTGTGTATTTTTTATGGGAAAACATTTTGTTTTTCACCACAGGCCTCAATGTTCTCCAAATGTCCACTTGCAGATTCTACAAAAAGAGGGTTTAAAAAAACAGCTCAATCAAAAGAAAGGTTAAATTCTGTTAGATGAAAGCACAGATTACAAAGAAGTTTCACAGAATGCGCCTGTGTAGTTTTTACTTGAAGATATTTCGCTTGTCTCTGTAGGCCTCAATGTTCTCCAAATGTCCACTTGCAGATTCTACCTAAAGAGTGTTTGAAAACTGCTCAATCAAAACAAAGTTTCAACTCCGTGAGATGAATGCACAGAATGGAAAGAGGTTTCACAGAATGCTTCAGTGCAGCTTTTTTGGTGAGATATTTCATTTTTCACCATAGGCCACATATTTCTCCAAATGTCCAATTGCATATTCTAGAAAAAGAGTGTTTCAAAACTGCTCAATCAAAAGAAAGTTACTAGTCTGTGAGGTGAATGCACAGAATAGAAAGAAGTTTCACAGAATGCTTCTGTGTAGTTTTTATAGTGAGATAATTCGTTTTTCACCATGAGCCTCAATGTTCTCCAAATGTCCACTTGCGGATTCTACAAACAGTGTGTTTCAAAACAGATCAATCCAAAGAAATGTTCAACTCTGTTGGATGAATGCACAGATCAGAAAGAAGTTGCACAGAATGCTTCTGTGTAGTTTTTATAGTAAGATAATTCGTTTTACACCGTAGGCCTCAATGCTCTCCAAATGTCCACTTACAGATTATACAAAAAGAGTGTTTCAAAACAGCTCAATCAAAAGAAGAGTTCAGCTCTGTTAGATGAATGCACAGAACAGAGAAAAGTTTCTCAGAATGTTTCTGTGTAGTATTTACTGGAAGATATTTCATTTTTCACTATTGGCCTCAATGTTCCCCAAATGTCCACTTGCAGATTCTACAAAAATGAGTGTTGCAAAACTGCTCAATCAAAAGAAAGTTTCTACTCTGTGAGGTGAATGCACAGAATAGAACAAAGTTTCACAGAATTCTTCTGTTAATATTTATGGGGCTATATTTCGTTTTTCATTGTAGGCCACAGTATTCTCCAACTGTCCACTTGCAGATTCCACAAAAAGAGTTTCAAAACTGCTCAATCAAAAGAAAGGTTGAACTCTGTGAGATGAATGCACAGAATCGAAAGAAGTTTCACAGAAGGCTTCAGTGTAGTTTTTACTTGAAGATATTTCATTTTTCACTGTAGGTCTCAATTTTCTCCAAATGTCCACTTGCAGATTCTACATAAAGTGTATTTCAAAACTGCTCAATAAAAAGAATGGTTCAAATCTGTGAGATGTACGCACAGAATAGAAAATAGTTTCACAGAATGCGTCAATGTAGTTTTTATGGGAAGATATTCCGTTTTTCACCGTAAGCCTCAATGTTCTCCCAATATCCACTTGCAGATTCTACAAAAACTGTGTTTCAAAACAGCTCAATCACAATTAAAGTTCAACTCTGTTAGACGAATGCACGGAATAGAGAAAAGTTTCACAGAATTCTTCTGTGTAGTTTTTATGGGAAGATGTTTCCTTTTTCATCGTAAGCGTCAAACTTCTCAAATTGTCCACTTGAAGATGCTACAAAAAGAGTGCTTCCAAACAGCTCAATCAAAAGGAAGTTTCAAGTCTCTTAGAGGAAAGCATAAATCATAAAGTAGTTTCACGGAATGCTTCCGTGTAGTTTCTACTTGAAGATATTTCTTTTTTCACAAAAGACCGCAATATTCCCCAAAGGTACACTTGGAGATTCTACAAAAAGTGTGTTTCAAAACTGCTCAATCAAAAGAAATGTTCAACCCTGTGAAATGAATGCACAGAATAGGGAAATGTTTCACAGAATGCTTCTGTGTAGTTTTTATAGGAACATATTTCATTTTTCACCCTAGACCTCATAGCTCTCCAAACGACCCTTGCAGATTCTAGAAAAAGAGTGTTTCAAAACTCCTCAATAAAGGGAAGCTTTCTACTCCGTGAGATGAATATTCGGAATAGAAAGAAGTTACACAGAATTCTTCAGTGTAGTTTTTATAGTAAGATAATTCGTTTTTCAACATAGGCCTCAATGTTCTCCAAAGGTCCACTTACAGATTGTACAAAAGGAGTGTGTCACAGCAGATCAATCAAAATAAATGTTCAACTCCGTAGGATGAATGCACAGACCAGAAAAACGTTTCACAGAATGCTTCTGTGTAGTCGTTATTTGCAGATATTCCTGTTTCCACGATAGGCCTCAATGTGCTGCGAATGTCCACTTGTAGTTTCTACAAAAAGAGTGTTTCAAAACTGCTCAATCAAAAGAAATGTTCAACTCTGTGTGACGAATGCACAGAAGAGAAAGAAGTTTCACAGGATGATTCAGTGTAGTTTTTATGTGAAGATATTTCGTTTTTCACCAAAGGCCTCAATGTTCTACAGATGTCCGCTTGCAGATTCTACAAAAAGAGTGTGTCAAAACAGCTCTATCCAAAGAAAGGTTCAACTCCATTCGATGAATGCACAGAACAGAAAAAAGTTCCATAGACGGTTTCTGTGTGGTTTTTACATGAAGATATTTCGTTTTTCACTGCAGGCCACAATATTCTCCAAGTGTCCAGTTGCAGATTCTACGAAAAGAGTGTTTCAAAAGTGCTCAATCAAAAGAAAGGTTCAACTCTGTGAGATGAAGGCACAGAATAGAAAGCAGTTTCACAGAATCCTTCTCTGTAGTTTTCACGGGAAGATATTTCGTTTTAAGCCATAGGCCTCAACGTTCTCCAAATGTCCACTTGCAGATTCTACAAAAAGTGTGTTTCAAAACAGCTCCATCAAAAGAAAGGTTCAACTCTGTCAGGTGAATGTGCAGAACAGGGTAATGTTTCACAGAATGCTTCTGTGTAGTCTTTATGGGAAGATATTTCGTTTTTCACTACAGGCCTCAAATTTCTCCAAATATCCAATTGCAGATTCTACAAAAAGTGTTTTTCAAAACAGACCAGTCAAAAGAAAGGTTCAACTCGGTTGGATTAATGCACAGATCAGAAAAAGTTTCACAGAACGCTTCTGTGTAGTTTTTATTTTCAGATATTCCTTTTTCCGCGATAGGCCTCAAGGCGCGGCAAGTGTCCACTTGCAGATTATAAGAAAAAAGAGTGTTTCAAAACTGCTCAATCAAAAGAAAGGTTCTACTCTGTGAGGTGAACGCACAGAATAGAAAGAAGTTTTACAGAATGCTTCTGTGTATTTTTTATGGGAAAACATTTTGTTTTTCACCACAGGCCTCAATGTTCTCCAAATGTCCACTTGCAGATTCTACAAAAAGAGGGTTTAAAAAAACAGCTCAATCAAAAGAAAGGTTAAATTCTGTTAGATGAAAGCACAGATTACAAAGAAGTTTCACAGAATGCGCCTGTGTAGTTTTTACTTGAAGATATTTCGCTTGTCTCTGTAGGCCTCAATGTTCTCCAAATGTCCACTTGCAGATTCTACCTAAAGAGTGTTTGAAAACTGCTCAATCAAAACAAAGTTTCAACTCCGTGAGATGAATGCACAGAATGGAAAGAGGTTTCACAGAATGCTTCAGTGCAGCTTTTTTGGTGAGATATTTCATTTTTCACCATAGGCCACATATTTCTCCAAATGTCCAATTGCATATTCTAGAAAAAGAGTGTTTCAAAACTGCTCAATCAAAAGAAAGTTACTAGTCTGTGAGGTGAATGCACAGAATAGAAAGAAGTTTCACAGAATGCTTCTGTGTAGTTTTTATAGTGAGATAATTCGTTTTTCACCATGAGCCTCAATGTTCTCCAAATGTCCACTTGCGGATTCTACAAACAGTGTGTTTCAAAACAGATCAATCCAAAGAAATGTTCAACTCTGTTGGATGAATGCACAGATCAGAAAGAAGTTGCACAGAATGCTTCTGTGTAGTTTTTATAGTAAGATAATTCGTTTTACACCGTAGGCCTCAATGCTCTCCAAATGTCCACTTACAGATTATACAAAAAGAGTGTTTCAAAACAGCTCAATCAAAAGAAGAGTTCAGCTCTGTTAGATGAATGCACAGAACAGAGAAAAGTTTCTCAGAATGTTTCTGTGTAGTATTTACTGGAAGATATTTCATTTTTCACTATTGGCCTCAATGTTCCCCAAATGTCCACTTGCAGATTCTACAAAAATGAGTGTTGCAAAACTGCTCAATCAAAAGAAAGTTTCTACTCTGTGAGGTGAATGCACAGAATAGAACAAAGTTTCACAGAATTCTTCTGTTAATATTTATGGGGCTATATTTCGTTTTTCATTGTAGGCCACAGTATTCTCCAACTGTCCACTTGCAGATTCCACAAAAAGAGTTTCAAAACTGCTCAATCAAAAGAAAGGTTGAACTCTGTGAGATGAATGCACAGAATCGAAAGAAGTTTCACAGAAGGCTTCAGTGTAGTTTTTACTTGAAGATATTTCATTTTTCACTGTAGGTCTCAATTTTCTCCAAATGTCCACTTGCAGATTCTACATAAAGTGTATTTCAAAACTGCTCAATAAAAAGAATGGTTCAAATCTGTGAGATGTACGCACAGAATAGAAAATAGTTTCACAGAATGCGTCAATGTAGTTTTTATGGGAAGATATTCCGTTTTTCACCGTAAGCCTCAATGTTCTCCCAATATCCACTTGCAGATTCTACAAAAACTGTGTTTCAAAACAGCTCAATCACAATTAAAGTTCAACTCTGTTAGACGAATGCACGGAATAGAGAAAAGTTTCACAGAATTCTTCTGTGTAGTTTTTATGGGAAGATGTTTCCTTTTTCATCGTAAGCGTCAAACTTCTCAAATTGTCCACTTGCAGATGCTACAAAAAGAGTGCTTCCAAACAGCTCAATCAAAAGGAAGTTTCAAGTCTCTTAGAGGAAAGCATAAATCATAAAGTAGTTTCACGGAATGCTTCCGTGTAGTTTCTACTTGAAGATATTTCTTTTTTCACAAAAGACCGCAATATTCTCCAAAGGTACACTTGGAGATTCTACAAAAAGTGTGTTTCAAAACTGCTCAATCAAAAGAAATGTTCAACCCTGTGAAATGAATGCACAGAATAGGGAAATGTTTCACAGAATGCTTCTGTGTAGTTTTTATAGGAACATATTTCATTTTTCACCCTAGACCTCATAGCTCTCCAAACGACCCTTGCAGATTCTAGAAAAAGAGTGTTTCAAAACTCCTCAATAAAGGGAAGCTTTCTACTCCGTGAGATGAATATTCGGAATAGAAAGAAGTTACACAGAATTCTTCAGTGTAGTTTTTATAGTAAGATAATTCGTTTTTCAACATAGGCCTCAATGTTCTCCAAAGGTCCACTTACAGATTGTACAAAAGGAGTGTGTCACAGCAGATCAATCAAAATAAATGTTCAACTCCGTAGGATGAATGCACAGACCAGAAAAACGTTTCACAGAATGCTTCTGTGTAGTCGTTATTTGCAGATATTCCTGTTTCCACGATAGGCCTCAATGTGCTGCGAATGTCCACTTGTAGTTTCTACAAAAAGAGTGTTTCAAAACTGCTCAATCAAAAGAAATGTTCAACTCTGTGTGACGAATGCACAGAAGAGAAAGAAGTTTCACAGGATGATTCAGTGTAGTTTTTATGTGAAGGTATTTCGTTTTTCACCAAAGGCCTCAATGTTCTACAGATGTCCGCTTGCAGATTCTACAAAAAGAGTGTGTCAAAACAGCTCTATCCAAAGAAAGGTTCAACTCCATTCGATGAAGGCACAGAACAGAAAAAAGTTCCATAGACGGTTTCTGTGTGGTTTTTACATGAAGATATTTCGTTTTTCACTGCAGGCCACAATATTCTCCAAGTGTCCAGTTGCAGATTCTACGAAAAGAGTGTTTCAAAAGTGCTCAATCAAAAGAAAGGTTCAACTCTGTGAGATGAAGGCACAGAATAGAAAGCAGTTTCACAGAATCCTTCTCTGTAGTTTTCACGGGAAGATATTTCGTTTTAAGCCATAGGCCTCAACGTTCTCCAAATGTCCACTTGCAGATTCTACAAAAAGTGTGTTTCAAAACAGCTCCATCAAAAGAAAGGTTCAACTCTGTCAGGTGAATGTGCAGAACAGGGTAATGTTTCACAGAATGCTTCTGTGTAGTCTTTATGGGAAGATATTTCGTTTTTCACTACAGGCCTCAAATTTCTCCAAATATCCAATTGCAGATTCTACAAAAAGTGTTTTTCCAAACAGACCAGTCAAAAGAAAGGTTCAACTCGGTTGGATTAATGCACAGATCAGAAAAAGTTTCACAGAACGCTTCTGTGTAGTTTTTATTTTCAGATATTCCTTTTTCCGCGATAGGCCTCAAGGCGCGGCAAGTGTCCACTTGCAGATTATAAGAAAAAAGAGTGTTTCAAAACTGCTCAATCAAAAGAAAGGTTCTACTCTGTGAGGTGAACGCACAGAATAGAAAGAAGTTTTACAGAATGCTTCTGTGAATTTTTTATGGGAAAACATTTTGTTTTTCACCACAGGCCTCAATGTTCTCCAAATGTCCACTTGCAGATTCTACAAAAAGAGGGTTTAAAAAAACAGCTCAATCAAAAGAAAGGTTAAATTCTGTTAGATGAAAGCACAGATTACAAAGAAGTTTCACAGAATGCGCCTGTGTAGTTTTTACTTGAAGATATTTCGCTTGTCTCTGTAGGCCTCAATGTTCTCCAAATGTCCACTTGCAGATTCTACCTAAAGAGTGTTTGAAAACTGCTCAATCAAAACAAAGTTTCAACTCCGTGAGATGAATGCACAGAATGGAAAGAGGTTTCACAGAATGCTTCAGTGCAGCTTTTTTGGTGAGATATTTCATTTTTCACCATAGGCCACATATTTCTCCAAATGTCCAATTGCATATTCTAGAAAAAGAGTGTTTCAAAACTGCTCAATCAAAAGAAAGTTACTAGTCTGTGAGGTGAATGCACAGAATAGAAAGAAGTTTCACAGAATGCTTCTGTGTAGTTTTTATAGTGAGATAATTCGTTTTTCACCATGAGCCTCAATGTTCTCCAAATGTCCACTTGCGGATTCTACAAACAGTGTGTTTCAAAACAGATCAATCCAAAGAAATGTTCAACTCTGTTGGATGAATGCACAGATCAGAAAGAAGTTGCACAGAATGCTTCTGTGTAGTTTTTATAGTAAGATAATTCGTTTTACACCGTAGGCCTCAATGCTCTCCAAATGTCCACTTACAGATTATACAAAAAGAGTGTTTCAAAACA
The DNA here is from genome assembly GCF_028878055.3 of Symphalangus syndactylus. NCBI lineage: Eukaryota > Metazoa > Chordata > Mammalia > Primates > Hylobatidae > Symphalangus > Symphalangus syndactylus. The sequence continues at coordinate 52,911,911 of NC_072440.2, forward strand.
GCTCAATCAAAAGAAGAGTTCAGCTCTGTTAGATGAATGCACAGAACAGAGAAAAGTTTCTCAGAATGTTTCTGTGTAGTATTTACTGGAAGATATTTCATTTTTCACTATTGGCCTCAATGTTCCCCAAATGTCCACTTGCAGATTCTACAAAAATGAGTGTTGCAAAACTGCTCAATCAAAAGAAAGTTTCTACTCTGTGAGGTGAATGCACAGAATAGAACAAAGTTTCACAGAATTCTTCTGTTAATATTTATGGGGCTATATTTCGTTTTTCATTGTAGGCCACAGTATTCTCCAACTGTCCACTTGCAGATTCCACAAAAAGAGTTTCAAAACTGCTCAATCAAAAGAAAGGTTGAACTCTGTGAGATGAATGCACAGAATCGAAAGAAGTTTCACAGAAGGCTTCAGTGTAGTTTTTACTTGAAGATATTTCATTTTTCACTGTAGGTCTCAATTTTCTCCAAATGTCCACTTGCAGATTCTACATAAAGTGTATTTCAAAACTGCTCAATAAAAAGAATGGTTCAAATCTGTGAGATGTACGCACAGAATAGAAAATAGTTTCACAGAATGCGTCAATGTAGTTTTTATGGGAAGATATTCCGTTTTTCACCGTAAGCCTCAATGTTCTCCCAATATCCACTTGCAGATTCTACAAAAACTGTGTTTCAAAACAGCTCAATCACAATTAAAGTTCAACTCTGTTAGACGAATGCACGGAATAGAGAAAAGTTTCACAGAATTCTTCTGTGTAGTTTTTATGGGAAGATGTTTCCTTTTTCATCGTAAGCGTCAAACTTCTCAAATTGTCCACTTGCAGATGCTACAAAAAGAGTGCTTCCAAACAGCTCAATCAAAAGGAAGTTTCAAGTCTCTTAGAGGAAAGCATAAATCATAAAGTAGTTTCACGGAATGCTTCCGTGTAGTTTCTACTTGAAGATATTTCTTTTTTCACAAAAGACCGCAATATTCTCCAAAGGTACACTTGGAGATTCTACAAAAAGTGTGTTTCAAAACTGCTCAATCAAAAGAAATGTTCAACCCTGTGAAATGAATGCACAGAATAGGGAAATGTTTCACAGAATGCTTCTGTGTAGTTTTTATAGGAACATATTTCATTTTTCACCCTAGACCTCATAGCTCTCCAAACGACCCTTGCAGATTCTAGAAAAAGAGTGTTTCAAAACTCCTCAATAAAGGGAAGCTTTCTACTCCGTGAGATGAATATTCGGAATAGAAAGAAGTTACACAGAATTCTTCAGTGTAGTTTTTATAGTAAGATAATTCGTTTTTCAACATAGGCCTCAATGTTCTCCAAAGGTCCACTTACAGATTGTACAAAAGGAGTGTGTCACAGCAGATCAATCAAAATAAATGTTCAACTCCGTAGGATGAATGCACAGACCAGAAAAACGTTTCACAGAATGCTTCTGTGTAGTCGTTATTTGCAGATATTCCTGTTTCCACGATAGGCCTCAATGTGCTGCGAATGTCCACTTGTAGTTTCTACAAAAAGAGTGTTTCAAAACTGCTCAATCAAAAGAAATGTTCAACTCTGTGTGACGAATGCACAGAAGAGAAAGAAGTTTCACAGGATGATTCAGTGTAGTTTTTATGTGAAGATATTTCGTTTTTCACCAAAGGCCTCAATGTTCTACAGATGTCCGCTTGCAGATTCTACAAAAAGAGTGTGTCAAAACAGCTCTATCCAAAGAAAGGTTCAACTCCATTCGATGAATGCACAGAACAGAAAAAAGTTCCATAGACGGTTTCTGTGTGGTTTTTACATGAAGATATTTCGTTTTTCACTGCAGGCCACAATATTCTCCAAGTGTCCAGTTGCAGATTCTACGAAAAGAGTGTTTCAAAAGTGCTCAATCAAAAGAAAGGTTCAACTCTGTGAGATGAAGGCACAGAATAGAAAGCAGTTTCACAGAATCCTTCTCTGTAGTTTTCACGGGAAGATATTTCGTTTTAAGCCATAGGCCTCAACGTTCTCCAAATGTCCACTTGCAGATTCTACAAAAAGTGTGTTTCAAAACAGCTCCATCAAAAGAAAGGTTCAACTCTGTCAGGTGAATGTGCAGAACAGGGTAATGTTTCACAGAATGCTTCTGTGTAGTCTTTATGGGAAGATATTTCGTTTTTCACTACAGGCCTCAAATTTCTCCAAATATCCAATTGCAGATTCTACAAAAAGTGTTTTTCAAAACAGACCAGTCAAAAGAAAGGTTCAACTCGGTTGGATTAATGCACAGATCAGAAAAAGTTTCACAGAACGCTTCTGTGTAGTTTTTATTTTCCGATATTCCTTTTTCCGCGATAGGCCTCAAGGCGCGGCAAGTGTCCACTTGCAGATTATAAGAAAAAAGAGTGTTTCAAAACTGCTCAATCAAAAGAAAGGTTCTACTCTGTGAGGTGAACGCACAGAATAGAAAGAAGTTTTACAGAATGCTTCTGTGTATTTTTTATGGGAAAACATTTTGTTTTTCACCACAGGCCTCAATGTTCTCCAAATGTCCACTTGCAGATTCTACAAAAAGAGGGTTTAAAAAAACAGCTCAATCAAAAGAAAGGTTAAATTCTGTTAGATGAAAGCACAGATTACAAAGAAGTTTCACAGAATGCGCCTGTGTAGTTTTTACTTGAAGATATTTCGCTTGTCTCTGTAGGCCTCAATGTTCTCCAAATGTCCACTTGCAGATTCTACCTAAAGAGTGTTTGAAAACTGCTCAATCAAAACAAAGTTTCAACTCCGTGAGATGAATGCACAGAATGGAAAGAGGTTTCACAGAATGCTTCAGTGCAGCTTTTTTGGTGAGATATTTCATTTTTCACCATAGGCCACATATTTCTCCAAATGTCCAATTGCATATTCTAGAAAAAGAGTGTTTCAAAACTGCTCAATCAAAAGAAAGTTACTAGTCTGTGAGGTGAATGCACAGAATAGAAAGAAGTTTCACAGAATGCTTCTGTGTAGTTTTTATAGTGAGATAATTCGTTTTTCACCATGAGCCTCAATGTTCTCCAAATGTCCACTTGCGGATTCTACAAACAGTGTGTTTCAAAACAGATCAATCCAAAGAAATGTTCAACTCTGTTGGATGAATGCACAGATCAGAAAGAAGTTGCACAGAATGCTTCTGTGTAGTTTTTATAGTAAGATAATTCGTTTTACACCGTAGGCCTCAATGCTCTCCAAATGTCCACTTACAGATTATACAAAAAGAGTGTTTCAAAACAGCTCAATCAAAAGAAGAGTTCAGCTCTGTTAGATGAATGCACAGAACAGAGAAAAGTTTCTCAGAATGTTTCTGTGTAGTATTTACTGGAAGATATTTCATTTTTCACTATTGGCCTCAATGTTCCCCAAATGTCCACTTGCAGATTCTACAAAAATGAGTGTTGCAAAACTGCTCAATCAAAAGAAAGTTTCTACTCTGTGAGGTGAATGCACAGAATAGAACAAAGTTTCACAGAATTCTTCTGTTAATATTTATGGGGCTATATTTCGTTTTTCATTGTAGGCCACAGTATTCTCCAACTGTCCACTTGCAGATTCCACAAAAAGAGTTTCAAAACTGCTCAATCAAAAGAAAGGTTGAACTCTGTGAGATGAATGCACAGAATCGAAAGAAGTTTCACAGAAGGCTTCAGTGTAGTTTTTACTTGAAGATATTTCATTTTTCACTGTAGGTCTCAATTTTCTCCAAATGTCCACTTGCAGATTCTACATAAAGTGTATTTCAAAACTGCTCAATAAAAAGAATGGTTCAAATCTGTGAGATGTACGCACAGAATAGAAAATAGTTTCACAGAATGCGTCAATGTAGTTTTTATGGGAAGATATTCCGTTTTTCACCGTAAGCCTCAATGTTCTCCCAATATCCACTTGCAGATTCTACAAAAACTGTGTTTCAAAACAGCTCAATCACAATTAAAGTTCAACTCTGTTAGACGAATGCACGGAATAGAGAAAAGTTTCACAGAATTCTTCTGTGTAGTTTTTATGGGAAGATGTTTCCTTTTTCATCGTAAGCGTCAAACTTCTCAAATTGTCCACTTGCAGATGCTACAAAAAGAGTGCTTCCAAACAGCTCAATCAAAAGGAAGTTTCAAGTCTCTTAGAGGAAAGCATAAATCATAAAGTAGTTTCACGGAATGCTTCCGTGTAGTTTCTACTTGAAGATATTTCTTTTTTCACAAAAGACCGCAATATTCTCCAAAGGTACACTTGGAGATTCTACAAAAAGTGTGTTTCAAAACTGCTCAATCAAAAGAAATGTTCAACCCTGTGAAATGAATGCACAGAATAGGGAAATGTTTCACAGAATGCTTCTGTGTAGTTTTTATAGGAACATATTTCATTTTTCACCCTAGACCTCATAGCTCTCCAAACGACCCTTGCAGATTCTAGAAAAAGAGTGTTTCAAAACTCCTCAATAAAGGGAAGCTTTCTACTCCGTGAGATGAATATTCGGAATAGAAAGAAGTTACACAGAATTCTTCAGTGTAGTTTTTATAGTAAGATAATTCGTTTTTCAACATAGGCCTCAATGTTCTCCAAAGGTCCACTTACAGATTGTACAAAAGGAGTGTGTCACAGCAGATCAATCAAAATAAATGTTCAACTCCGTAGGATGAATGCACAGACCAGAAAAACGTTTCACAGAATGCTTCTGTGTAGTCGTTATTTGCAGATATTCCTGTTTCCACGATAGGCCTCAATGTGCTGCGAATGTCCACTTGTAGTTTCTACAAAAAGAGTGTTTCAAAACTGCTCAATCAAAAGAAATGTTCAACTCTGTGTGACGAATGCACAGAAGAGAAAGAAGTTTCACAGGATGATTCAGTGTAGTTTTTATGTGAAGATATTTCGTTTTTCACCAAAGGCCTCAATGTTCTACAGATGTCCGCTTGCAGATTCTACAAAAAGAGTGTGTCAAAACAGCTCTATCCAAAGAAAGGTTCAACTCCATTCGATGAAGGCACAGAACAGAAAAAAGTTCCATAGACGGTTTCTGTGTGGTTTTTACATGAAGATATTTCGTTTTTCACTGCAGGCCACAATATTCTCCAAGTGTCCAGTTGCAGATTCTACGAAAAGAGTGTTTCAAAAGTGCTCAATCAAAAGAAAGGTTCAACTCTGTGAGATGAAGGCACAGAATAGAAAGCAGTTTCACAGAATCCTTCTCTGTAGTTTTCACGGGAAGATATTTCGTTTTAAGCCATAGGCCTCAACGTTCTCCAAATGTCCACTTGCAGATTCTACAAAAAGTGTGTTTCAAAACAGCTCCATCAAAAGAAAGGTTCAACTCTGTCAGGTGAATGTGCAGAACAGGGTAATGTTTCACAGAATGCTTCTGTGTACTCTTTATGGGAAGATATTTCGTTTTTCACTACAGGCCTCAAATTTCTCCAAATATCCAATTGCAGATTCTACAAAAAGTGTTTTTCAAAACAGACCAGTCAAAAGAAAGGTTCAACTCGGTTGGATTAATGCACAGATCAGAAAAAGTTTCACAGAACGCTTCTGTGTAGTTTTTATTTTCCGATATTCCTTTTTCCGCGATAGGCCTCAAGGCGTGGCAAGTGTCCACTTGCAGATTATAAGAAAAAAGAGTGTTTCAAAACTGCTCAATCAAAAGAAAGGTTCTACTCTGTGAGGTGAACGCACAGAATAGAAAGAAGTTTTACAGAATGCTTCTGTGTATTTTTTATGGGAAAACATTTTGTTTTTCACCACAGGCCTCAATGTTCTCCAAATGTCCACTTGCAGATTCTACAAAAAGAGGGTTTAAAAAAACAGCTCAATCAAAAGAAAGGTTAAATTCTGTTAGATGAAAGCACAGATTACAAAGAAGTTTCACAGAATGCGCCTGTGTAGTTTTTACTTGAAGATATTTCGCTTGTCTCTGTAGGCCTCAATGTTCTCCAAATGTCCACTTGCAGATTCTACCTAAAGAGTGTTTGAAAACTGCTCAATCAAAACAAAGTTTCAACTCCGTGAGATGAATGCACAGAATGGAAAGAGGTTTCACAGAATGCTTCAGTGCAGCTTTTTTGGTGAGATATTTCATTTTTCACCATAGGCCACATATTTCTCCAAATGTCCAATTGCATATTCTAGAAAAAGAGTGTTTCAAAACTGCTCAATCAAAAGAAAGTTACTAGTCTGTGAGGTGAATGCACAGAATAGAAAGAAGTTTCACAGAATGCTTCTGTGTAGTTTTTATAGTGAGATAATTCGTTTTTCACCATGAGCCTCAATGTTCTCCAAATGTCCACTTGCGGATTCTACAAACAGTGTGTTTCAAAACAGATCAATCCAAAGAAATGTTCAACTCTGTTGGATGAATGCACAGATCAGAAAGAAGTTGCACAGAATGCTTCTGTGTAGTTTTTATAGTAAGATAATTCGTTTTACACCGTAGGCCTCAATGCTCTCCAAATGTCCACTTACAGATTATACAAAAAGAGTGTTTCAAAACAGCTCAATCAAAAGAAGAGTTCAGCTCTGTTAGATGAATGCACAGAACAGAGAAAAGTTTCTCAGAATGTTTCTGTGTAGTATTTACTGGAAGATATTTCATTTTTCACTATTGGCCTCAATGTTCCCCAAATGTCCACTTGCAGATTCTACAAAAATGAGTGTTGCAAAACTGCTCAATCAAAAGAAAGTTTCTACTCTGTGAGGTGAATGCACAGAATAGAACAAAGTTTCACAGAATTCTTCTGTTAATATTTATGGGGCTATATTTCGTTTTTCATTGTAGGCCACAGTATTCTCCAACTGTCCACTTGCAGATTCCACAAAAAGAGTTTCAAAACTGCTCAATCAAAAGAAAGGTTGAACTCTGTGAGATGAATGCACAGAATCGAAAGAAGTTTCACAGAAGGCTTCAGTGTAGTTTTTACTTGAAGATATTTCATTTTTCACTGTAGGTCTCAATTTTCTCCAAATGTCCACTTGCAGATTCTACATAAAGTGTATTTCAAAACTGCTCAATAAAAAGAATGGTTCAAATCTGTGAGATGTACGCACAGAATAGAAAATAGTTTCACAGAATGCGTCAATGTAGTTTTTATGGGAAGATATTCCGTTTTTCACCGTAAGCCTCAATGTTCTCCCAATATCCACTTGCAGATTCTACAAAAACTGTGTTTCAAAACAGCTCAATCACAATTAAAGTTCAACTCTGTTAGACGAATGCACGGAATAGAGAAAAGTTTCACAGAATTCTTCTGTGTAGTTTTTATGGGAAGATGTTCCCTTTTTCATCGTAAGCGTCAAACTTCTCAAATTGTCCACTTGCAGATGCTACAAAAAGAGTGCTTCCAAACAGCTCAATCAAAAGGAAGTTTCAAGTCTCTTAGAGGAAAGCATAAATCATAAAGTAGTTTCACGGAATGCTTCCGTGTAGTTTCTACTTGAAGATATTTCTTTTTTCACAAAAGACCGCAATATTCTCCAAAGGTACACTTGGAGATTCTACAAAAAGTGTGTTTCAAAACTGCTCAATCAAAAGAAATGTTCAACCCTGTGAAATGAATGCACAGAATAGGGAAATGTTTCACAGAATGCTTCTGTGTAGTTTTTATAGGAACATATTTCATTTTTCACCCTAGACCTCATAGCTCTCCAAACGACCCTTGCAGATTCTAGAAAAAGAGTGTTTCAAAACTCCTCAATAAAGGGAAGCTTTCTACTCCGTGAGATGAATATTCGGAATAGAAAGAAGTTACACAGAATTCTTCAGTGTAGTTTTTATAGTAAGATAATTCGTTTTTCAACATAGGCCTCAATGTTCTCCAAAGGTCCACTTACAGATTGTACAAAAGGAGTGTGTCACAGCAGATCAATCAAAATAAATGTTCAACTCCGTAGGATGAATGCACAGACCAGAAAAACGTTTCACAGAATGCTTCTGTGTAGTCGTTATTTGCAGATATTCCTGTTTCCACGATAGGCCTCAATGTGCTGCGAATGTCCACTTGTAGTTTCTACAAAAAGAGTGTTTCAAAACTGCTCAATCAAAAGAAATGTTCAACTCTGTGTGACGAATGCACAGAAGAGAAAGAAGTTTCACAGGATGATTCAGTGTAGTTTTTATGTGAAGATATTTCGTTTTTCACCAAAGGCCTCAATGTTCTACAGATGTCCGCTTGCAGATTCTACAAAAAGAGTGTGTCAAAACAGCTCTATCCAAAGAAAGGTTCAACTCCATTCGATGAAGGCACAGAACAGAAAAAAGTTCCATAGACGGTTTCTGTGTGGTTTTTACATGAAGATATTTCGTTTTTCACTGCAGGCCACAATATTCTCCAAGTGTCCAGTTGCAGATTCTACGAAAAGAGTGTTTCAAAAGTGCTCAATCAAAAGAAAGGTTCAACTCTGTGAGATGAAGGCACAGAATAGAAAGCAGTTTCACAGAATCCTTCTCTGTAGTTTTCACGGGAAGATATTTCGTTTTAAGCCATAGGCCTCAACGTTCTCCAAATGTCCACTTGCAGATTCTACAAAAAGTGTGTTTCAAAACAGCTCCATCAAAAGAAAGGTTCAACTCTGTCAGGTGAATGTGCAGAACAGGGTAATGTTTCACAGAATGCTTCTGTGTAGTCTTTATGGGAAGATATTTCGTTTTTCACTACAGGCCTCAAATTTCTCCAAATATCCAATTGCAGATTCTACAAAAAGTGTTTTTCAAAACAGACCAGTCAAAAGAAAGGTTCAACTCGGTTGGATTAATGCACAGATCAGAAAAAGTTTCACAGAACGCTTCTGTGTAGTTTTTATTTTCCGATATTCCTTTTTCCGCGATAGGCCTCAAGGCGCGGCAAGTGTCCACTTGCAGATTATAAGAAAAAAGAGTGTTTCAAAACTGCTCAATCAAAAGAAAGGTTCTACTCTGTGAGGTGAACGCACAGAATAGAAAGAAGTTTTACAGAATGCTTCTGTGTATTTTTTATGGGAAAACATTTTGTTTTTCACCACAGGCCTCAATGTTCTCCAAATGTCCACTTGCAGATTCTACAAAAAGAGGGTTTAAAAAAACAGCTCAATCAAAAGAAAGGTTAAATTCTGTTAGATGAAAGCACAGATTACAAAGAAGTTTCACAGAATGCGCCTGTGTAGTTTTTACTTGAAGATATTTCGCTTGTCTCTGTAGGCCTCAATGTTCTCCAAATGTCCACTTGCAGATTCTACCTAAAGAGTGTTTGAAAACTGCTCAATCAAAACAAAGTTTCAACTCCGTGAGATGAATGCACAGAATAGAAAGAGGTTTCACAGAATGCTTCAGTGCAGCTTTTTTGGTGAGATATTTCATTTTTCACCATAGGCCACATATTTCTCCAAATGTCCAATTGCATATTCTAGAAAAAGAGTGTTTCAAAACTGCTCAATCAAAAGAAAGTTACTAGTCTGTGAGGTGAATGCACAGAATAGAAAGAAGTTTCACAGAATGCTTCTGTGTAGTTTTTATAGTGAGATAATTCGTTTTTCACCATGAGCCTCAATGTTCTCCAAATGTCCACTTGCGGATTCTACAAACAGTGTGTTTCAAAACAGATCAATCCAAAGAAATGTTCAACTCTGTTGGATGAATGCACAGATCAGAAAGAAGTTGCACAGAATGCTTCTGTGTAGTTTTTATAGTAAGATAATTCGTTTTACACCGTAGGCCTCAATGCTCTCCAAATGTCCACTTACAGATTATACAAAAAGAGTGTTTCAAAACAGCTCAATCAAAAGAAGAGTTCAGCTCTGTTAGATGAATGCACAGAACAGAGAAAAGTTTCTCAGAATGTTTCTGTGTAGTATTTACTGGAAGATATTTCATTTTTCACTATTGGCCTCAATGTTCCCCAAATGTCCACTTGCAGATTCTACAAAAATGAGTGTTGCAAAACTGCTCAATCAAAAGAAAGTTTCTACTCTGTGAGGTGAATGCACAGAATAGAACAAAGTTTCACAGAATTCTTCTGTTAATATTTATGGGGCTATATTTCGTTTTTCATTGTAGGCCACAGTATTCTCCAACTGTCCACTTGCAGATTCCACAAAAAGAGTTTCAAAACTGCTCAATCAAAAGAAAGGTTGAACTCTGTGAGATGAATGCACAGAATCGAAAGAAGTTTCACAGAAGGCTTCAGTGTAGTTTTTACTTGAAGATATTTCATTTTTCACTGTAGGTCTCAATTTTCTCCAAATGTCCACTTGCAGATTCTACATAAAGTGTATTTCAAAACTGCTCAATAAAAAGAATGGTTCAAATCTGTGAGATGTACGCACAGAATAGAAAATAGTTTCACAGAATGCGTCAATGTAGTTTTTATGGGAAGATATTCCGTTTTTCACCGTAAGCCTCAATGTTCTCCCAATATCCACTTGCAGATTCTACAAAAACTGTGTTTCAAAACAGCTCAATCACAATTAAAGTTCAACTCTGTTAGACGAATGCACGGAATAGAGAAAAGTTTCACAGAATTCTTCTGTGTAGTTTTTATGGGAAGATGTTTCCTTTTTCATCGTAAGCGTCAAACTTCTCAAATTGTCCACTTGCAGATGCTACAAAAAGAGTGCTTCCAAACAGCTCAATCAAAAGGAAGTTTCAAGTCTCTTAGAGGAAAGCATAAATCATAAAGTAGTTTCACGGAATGCTTCCGTGTAGTTTCTACTTGAAGATATTTCTTTTTTCACAAAAGACCGCAATATTCTCCAAAGGTACACTTGGAGATTCTACAAAAAGTGTGTTTCAAAACTGCTCAATCAAAAGAAATGTTCAACCCTGTGAAATGAATGCACAGAATAGGGAAATGTTTCACAGAATGCTTCTGTGTAGTTTTTATAGGAACATATTTCATTTTTCACCCTAGACCTCATAGCTCTCCAAACGACCCTTGCAGATTCTAGAAAAAGAGTGTTTCAAAACTCCTCAATAAAGGGAAGCTTTCTACTCCGTGAGATGAATATTCGGAATAGAAAGAAGTTACACAGAATTCTTCAGTGTAGTTTTTATAGTAAGATAATTCGTTTTTCAACATAGGCCTCAATGTTCTCCAAAGGTCCACTTACAGATTGTACAAAAGGAGTGTGTCACAGCAGATCAATCAAAATAAATGTTCAACTCCGTAGGATGAATGCACAGACCAGAAAAACGTTTCACAGAATGCTTCTGTGTAGTCGTTATTTGCAGATATTCCTGTTTCCACGATAGGCCTCAATGTGCTGCGAATGTCCACTTGTAGTTTCTACAAAAAGAGTGTTTCAAAACTGCTCAATCAAAAGAAATGTTCAACTCTGTGTGACGAATGCACAGAAGAGAAAGAAGTTTCACAGGATGATTCAGTGTAGTTTTTATGTGAAGATATTTCGTTTTTCACCAAAGGCCTCAATGTTCTACAGATGTCCGCTTGCAGATTCTACAAAAAGAGTGTGTCAAAACAGCTCTATCCAAAGAAAGGTTCAACTCCATTCGATGAAGGCACAGAACAGAAAAAAGTTCCATAGACGGTTTCTGTGTGGTTTTTACATGAAGATATTTCGTTTTTCACTGCAGGCCACAATATTCTCCAAGTGTCCAGTTGCAGATTCTACGAAAAGAGTGTTTCAAAAGTGCTCAATCAAAAGAAAGGTTCAACTCTGTGAGATGAAGGCACAGAATAGAAAGCAGTTTCACAGAATCCTTCTCTGTAGTTTTCACGGGAAGATATTTCGTTTTAAGCCATAGGCCTCAACGTTCTCCAAATGTCCACTTGCAGATTCTACAAAAAGTGTGTTTCAAAACAGCTCCATCAAAAGAAAGGTTCAACTCTGTCAGGTGAATGTGCAGAACAGGGTAATGTTTCACAGAATGCTTCTGTGTAGTCTTTATGGGAAGATATTTCGTTTTTCACTACAGGCCTCAAATTTCTCCAAATATCCAATTGCAGATTCTACAAAAAGTGTTTTTCAAAACAGACCAGTCAAAAGAAAGGTTCAACTCGGTTGGATTAATGCACAGATCAGAAAAAGTTTCACAGAACGCTTCTGTGTAGTTTTTATTTTCAGATATTCCTTTTTCCGCGATAGGCCTCAAGGCGCGGCAAGTGTCCACTTGCAGATTATAAGAAAAAAGAGTGTTTCAAAACTGCTCAATCAAAAGAAAGGTTCTACTCTGTGAGGTGAACGCACAGAATAGAAAGAAGTTTTACAGAATGCTTCTGTGTATTTTTTATGGGAAAACATTTTGTTTTTCACCACAGGCCTCAATGTTCTCCAAATGTCCACTTGCAGATTCTACAAAAAGAGGGTTTAAAAAAACAGCTCAATCAAAAGAAAGGTTAAATTCTGTTAGATGAAAGCACAGATTACAAAGAAGTTTCACAGAATGCGCCTGTGTAGTTTTTACTTGAAGATATTTCGCTTGTCTCTGTAGGCCTCAATGTTCTCCAAATGTCCACTTGCAGATTCTACCTAAAGAGTGTTTGAAAACTGCTCAATCAAAACAAAGTTTCAACTCCGTGAGATGAATGCACAGAATAGAAAGAGGTTTCACAGAATGCTTCAGTGCAGCTTTTTTGGTGAGATATTTCATTTTTCACCATAGGCCACATATTTCTCCAAATGTCCAATTGCATATTCTAGAAAAAGAGTGTTTCAAAACTGCTCAATCAAAAGAAAGTTACTAGTCTGTGAGGTGAATGCACAGAATAGAAAGAAGTTTCACAGAATGCTTCTGTGTAGTTTTTATAGTGAGATAATTCGTTTTTCACCATGAGCCTCAATGTTCTCCAAATGTCCACTTGCGGATTCTACAAACAGTGTGTTTCAAAACAGATCAATCCAAAGAAATGTTCAACTCTGTTGGATGAATGCACAGATCAGAAAGAAGTTGCACAGAATGCTTCTGTGTAGTTTTTATAGTAAGATAATTCGTTTTACACCGTAGGCCTCAATGCTCTCCAAATGTCCACTTACAGATTATACAAAAAGAGTGTTTCAAAACAGCTCAATCAAAAGAAGAGTTCAGCTCTGTTAGATGAATGCACAGAACAGAGAAAAGTTTCTCAGAATGTTTCTGTGTAGTATTTACTGGAAGATATTTCATTTTTCACTATTGGCCTCAATGTTCCCCAAATGTCCACTTGCAGATTCTACAAAAATGAGTGTTGCAAAACTGCTCAATCAAAAGAAAGTTTCTACTCTGTGAGGTGAATGCACAGAATAGAACAAAGTTTCACAGAATTCTTCTGTTAATATTTATGGGGCTATATTTCGTTTTTCATTGTAGGCCACAGTATTCTCCAACTGTCCACTTGCAGATTCCACAAAAAGAGTTTCAAAACTGCTCAATCAAAAGAAAGGTTGAACTCTGTGAGATGAATGCACAGAATCGAAAGAAGTTTCACAGAAGGCTTCAGTGTAGTTTTTACTTGAAGATATTTCATTTTTCACTGTAGGTCTCAATTTTCTCCAAATGTCCACTTGCAGATTCTACATAAAGTGTATTTCAAAACTGCTCAATAAAAAGAATGGTTCAAATCTGTGAGATGTACGCACAGAATAGAAAATAGTTTCACAGAATGCGTCAATGTAGTTTTTATGGGAAGATATTCCGTTTTTCACCGTAAGCCTCAATGTTCTCCCAATATCCACTTGCAGATTCTACAAAAACTGTGTTTCAAAACAGCTCAATCACAATTAAAGTTCAACTCTGTTAGACGAATGCACGGAATAGAGAAAAGTTTCACAGAATTCTTCTGTGTAGTTTTTATGGGAAGATGTTTCCTTTTTCATCGTAAGCGTCAAACTTCTCAAATTGTCCACTTGCAGATGCTACAAAAAGAGTGCTTCCAAACAGCTCAATCAAAAGGAAGTTTCAAGTCTCTTAGAGGAAAGCATAAATCATAAAGTAGTTTCACGGAATGCTTCCGTGTAGTTTCTACTTGAAGATATTTCTTTTTTCACAAAAGACCGCAATATTCTCCAAAGGTACACTTGGAGATTCTACAAAAAGTGTGTTTCAAAACTGCTCAATCAAAAGAAATGTTCAACCCTGTGAAATGAATGCACAGAATAGGGAAATGTTTCACAGAATGCTTCTGTGTAGTTTTTATAGGAACATATTTCATTTTTCACCCTAGACCTCATAGCTCTCCAAACGACCCTTGCAGATTCTAGAAAAAGAGTGTTTCAAAACTCCTCAATAAAGGGAAGCTTTCTACTCCGTGAGATGAATATTCGGAATAGAAAGAAGTTACACAGAATTCTTCAGTGTAGTTTTTATAGTAAGATAATTCGTTTTTCAACATAGGCCTCAATGTTCTCCAAAGGTCCACTTACAGATTGTACAAAAGGAGTGTGTCACAGCAGATCAATCAAAATAAATGTTCAACTCCGTAGGAGGAATGCACAGACCAGAAAAACGTTTCACAGAATGCTTCTGTGTAGTCGTTATTTGCAGATATTCCTGTTTCCACGATAGGCCTCAATGTGCTGCGAATGTCCACTTGTAGTTTCTACAAAAAGAGTGTTTCAAAACTGCTCAATCAAAAGAAATGTTCAACTCTGTGTGACGAATGCACAGAAGAGAAAGAAGTTTCACAGGATGATTCAGTGTAGTTTTTATGTGAAGATATTTCGTTTTTCACCAAAGGCCTCAATGTTCTACAGATGTCCGCTTGCAGATTCTACAAAAAGAGTGTGTCAAAACAGCTCTATCCAAAGAAAGGTTCAACTCCATTCGATGAAGGCACAGAACAGAAAAAAGTTCCATAGACGGTTTCTGTGTGGTTTTTACATGAAGATATTTCGTTTTTCACTGCAGGCCACAATATTCTCCAAGTGTCCAGTTGCAGATTCTACGAAAAGAGTGTTTCAAAAGTGCTCAATCAAAAGAAAGGTTCAACTCTGTGAGATGAAGGCACAGAATAGAAAGCAGTTTCACAGAATCCTTCTCTGTAGTTTTCACGGGAAGATATTTCGTTTTAAGCCATAGGCCTCAACGTTCTCCAAATGTCCACTTGCAGATTCTACAAAAAGTGTGTTTCAAAACAGCTCCATCAAAAGAAAGGTTCAACTCTGTCAGGTGAATGTGCAGAACAGGGTAATGTTTCACAGAATGCTTCTGTGTAGTCTTTATGGGAAGATATTTCGTTTTTCACTACAGGCCTCAAATTTCTCCAAATATCCAATTGCAGATTCTACAAAAAGTGTTTTTCAAAACAGACCAGTCAAAAGAAAGGTTCAACTCGGTTGGATTAATGCACAGATCAGAAAAAGTTTCACAGAACGCTTCTGTGTAGTTTTTATTTTCAGATATTCCTTTTTCCGCGATAGGCCTCAAGGCGCGGCAAGTGTCCACTTGCAGATTATAAGAAAAAAGAGTGTTTCAAAACTGCTCAATCAAAAGAAAGGTTCTACTCTGTGAGGTGAACGCACAGAATAGAAAGAAGTTTTACAGAATGCTTCTGTGTATTTTTTATGGGAAAACATTTTGTTTTTCACCACAGGCCTCAATGTTCTCCAAATGTCCACTTGCAGATTCTACAAAAAGAGGGTTTAAAAAAACAGCTCAATCAAAAGAAAGGTTAAATTCTGTTAGATGAAAGCACAGATTACAAAGAAGTTTCACAGAATGCGCCTGTGTAGTTTTTACTTGAAGATATTTCGCTTGTCTCTGTAGGCCTCAATGTTCTCCAAATGTCCACTTGCAGATTCTACCTAAAGAGTGTTTGAAAACTGCTCAATCAAAACAAAGTTTCAACTCCGTGAGATGAATGCACAGAATAGAAAGAGGTTTCACAGAATGCTTCAGTGCAGCTTTTTTGGTGAGATATTTCATTTTTCACCATAGGCCACATATTTCTCCAAATGTCCAATTGCATATTCTAGAAAAAGAGTGTTTCAAAACTGCTCAATCAAAAGAAAGTTACTAGTCTGTGAGGTGAATGCACAGAATAGAAAGAAGTTTCACAGAATGCTTCTGTGTAGTTTTTATAGTGAGATAATTCGTTTTTCACCATGAGCCTCAATGTTCTCCAAATGTCCACTTGCGGATTCTACAAACAGTGTGTTTCAAAACAGATCAATCCAAAGAAATGTTCAACTCTGTTGGATGAATGCACAGATCAGAAAGAAGTTGCACAGAATGCTTCTGTGTAGTTTTTATAGTAAGATAATTCGTTTTACACCGTAGGCCTCAATGCTCTCCAAATGTCCACTTACAGATTATACAAAAAGAGTGTTTCAAAACAGCTCAATCAAAAGAAGAGTTCAGCTCTGTTAGATGAATGCACAGAACAGAGAAAAGTTTCTCAGAATGTTTCTGTGTAGTATTTACTGGAAGATATTTCATTTTTCACTATTGGCCTCAATGTTCCCCAAATGTCCACTTGCAGATTCTACAAAAATGAGTGTTGCAAAACTGCTCAATCAAAAGAAAGTTTCTACTCTGTGAGGTGAATGCACAGAATAGAACAAAGTTTCACAGAATTCTTCTGTTAATATTTATGGGGCTATATTTCGTTTTTCATTGTAGGCCACAGTATTCTCCAACTGTCCACTTGCAGATTCCACAAAAAGAGTTTCAAAACTGCTCAATCAAAAGAAAGGTTGAACTCTGTGAGATGAATGCACAGAATCGAAAGAAGTTTCACAGAAGGCTTCAGTGTAGTTTTTACTTGAAGATATTTCATTTTTCACTGTAGGTCTCAATTTTCTCCAAATGTCCACTTGCAGATTCTACATAAAGTGTATTTCAAAACTGCTCAATAAAAAGAATGGTTCAAATCTGTGAGATGTACGCACAGAATAGAAAATAGTTTCACAGAATGCGTCAATGTAGTTTTTATGGGAAGATATTCCGTTTTTCACCGTAAGCCTCAATGTTCTCCCAATATCCACTTGCAGATTCTACAAAAACTGTGTTTCAAAACAGCTCAATCACAATTAAAGTTCAACTCTGTTAGACGAATGCACGGAATAGAGAAAAGTTTCACAGAATTCTTCTGTGTAGTTTTTATGGGAAGATGTTTCCTTTTTCATCGTAAGCGTCAAACTTCTCAAATTGTCCACTTGCAGATGCTACAAAAAGAGTGCTTCCAAACAGCTCAATCAAAAGGAAGTTTCAAGTCTCTTAGAGGAAAGCATAAATCATAAAGTAGTTTCACGGAATGCTTCCGTGTAGTTTCTACTTGAAGATATTTCTTTTTTCACAAAAGACCGCAATATTCTCCAAAGGTACACTTGGAGATTCTACAAAAAGTGTGTTTCAAAACTGCTCAATCAAAAGAAATGTTCAACCCTGTGAAATGAATGCACAGAATAGGGAAATGTTTCACAGAATGCTTCTGTGTAGTTTTTATAGGAACATATTTCATTTTTCACCCTAGACCTCATAGCTCTCCAAACGACCCTTGCAGATTCTAGAAAAAGAGTGTTTCAAAACTCCTCAATAAAGGGAAGCTTTCTACTCCGTGAGATGAATATTCGGAATAGAAAGAAGTTACACAGAATTCTTCAGTGTAGTTTTTATAGTAAGATAATTCGTTTTTCAACATAGGCCTCAATGTTCTCCAAAGGTCCACTTACAGATTGTACAAAAGGAGTGTGTCACAGCAGATCAATCAAAATAAATGTTCAACTCCGTAGGATGAATGCACAGACCAGAAAAACGTTTCACAGAATGCTTCTGTGTAGTCGTTATTTGCAGATATTCCTGTTTCCACGATAGGCCTCAATGTGCTGCGAATGTCCACTTGTAGTTTCTACAAAAAGAGTGTTTCAAAACTGCTCAATCAAAAGAAATGTTCAACTCTGTGTGACGAATGCACAGAAGAGAAAGAAGTTTCACAGGATGATTCAGTGTAGTTTTTATGTGAAGATATTTCGTTTTTCACCAAAGGCCTCAATGTTCTACAGATGTCCGCTTGCAGATTCTACAAAAAGAGTGTGTCAAAACAGCTCTATCCAAAGAAAGGTTCAACTCCATTCGATGAAGGCACAGAACAGAAAAAAGTTCCATAGACGGTTTCTGTGTGGTTTTTACATGAAGATATTTCGTTTTTCACTGCAGGCCACAATATTCTCCAAGTGTCCAGTTGCAGATTCTACGAAAAGAGTGTTTCAAAAGTGCTCAATCAAAAGAAAGGTTCAACTCTGTGAGATGAAGGCACAGAATAGAAAGCAGTTTCACAGAATCCTTCTCTGTAGTTTTCACGGGAAGATATTTCGTTTTAAGCCATAGGCCTCAACGTTCTCCAAATGTCCACTTGCAGATTCTACAAAAAGTGTGTTTCAAAACAGCTCCATCAAAAGAAAGGTTCAACTCTGTCAGGTGAATGTGCAGAACAGGGTAATGTTTCACAGAATGCTTCTGTGTAGTCTTTATGGGAAGATATTTCGTTTTTCACTACAGGCCTCAAATTTCTCCAAATATCCAATTGCAGATTCTACAAAAAGTGTTTTTCAAAACAGACCAGTCAAAAGAAAGGTTCAACTCGGTTGGATTAATGCACAGATCAGAAAAAGTTTCACAGAACGCTTCTGTGTAGTTTTTATTTTCAGATATTCCTTTTTCCGCGATAGGCCTCAAGGCGCGGCAAGTGTCCACTTGCAGATTATAAGAAAAAAGAGTGTTTCAAAACTGCTCAATCAAAAGAAAGGTTCTACTCTGTGAGGTGAACGCACAGAATAGAAAGAAGTTTTACAGAATGCTTCTGTGTATTTTTTATGGGAAAACATTTTGTTTTTCACCACAGGCCTCAATGTTCTCCAAATGTCCACTTGCAGATTCTACAAAAAGAGGGTTTAAAAAAACAGCTCAATCAAAAGAAAGGTTAAATTCTGTTAGATGAAAGCACAGATTACAAAGAAGTTTCACAGAATGCGCCTGTGTAGTTTTTACTTGAAGATATTTCGCTTGTCTCTGTAGGCCTCAATGTTCTCCAAATGTCCACTTGCAGATTCTACCTAAAGAGTGTTTGAAAACTGCTCAATCAAAACAAAGTTTCAACTCCGTGAGATGAATGCACAGAATAGAAAGAGGTTTCACAGAATGCTTCAGTGCAGCTTTTTTGGTGAGATATTTCATTTTTCACCATAGGCCACATATTTCTCCAAATGTCCAATTGCATATTCTAGAAAAAGAGTGTTTCAAAACTGCTCAATCAAAAGAAAGTTACTAGTCTGTGAGGTGAATGCACAGAATAGAAAGAAGTTTCACAGAATGCTTCTGTGTAGTTTTTATAGTGAGATAATTCGTTTTTCAACATGAGCCTCAATGTTCTCCAAATGTCCACTTGCGGATTCTACAAACAGTGTGTTTCAAAACAGATCAATCCAAAGAAATGTTCAACTCTGTTGGATGAATGCACAGATCAGAAAGAAGTTGCACAGAATGCTTCTGTGTAGTTTTTATAGTAAGATAATTCGTTTTACACCGTAGGCCTCAATGCTCTCCAAATGTCCACTTACAGATTATACAAAAAGAGTGTTTCAAAACAGCTCAATCAAAAGAAGAGTTCAGCTCTGTTAGATGAATGCACAGAACAGAGAAAAGTTTCTCAGAATGTTTCTGTGTAGTATTTACTGGAAGATGTTTCATTTTTCACTATTGGCCTCAATGTTCCCCAAATGTCCACTTGCAGATTCTACAAAAATGAGTGTTGCAAAACTGCTCAATCAAAAGAAAGTTTCTACTCTGTGAGGTGAATGCACAGAATAGAACAAAGTTTCACAGAATTCTTCTGTTAATATTTATGGGGCTATATTTCGTTTTTCATTGTAGGCCACAGTATTCTCCAACTGTCCACTTGCAGATTCCACAAAAAGAGTTTCAAAACTGCTCAATCAAAAGAAAGGTTGAACTCTGTGAGATGAATGCACAGAATCGAAAGAAGTTTCACAGAAGGCTTCAGTGTAGTTTTTACTTGAAGATATTTCATTTTTCACTGTAGGTCTCAATTTTCTCCAAATGTCCACTTGCAGATTCTACATAAAGTGTATTTCAAAACTGCTCAATAAAAAGAATGGTTCAAATCTGTGAGATGTACGCACAGAATAGAAAATAGTTTCACAGAATGCGTCAATGTAGTTTTTATGGGAAGATATTCCGTTTTTCACCGTAAGCCTCAATGTTCTCCCAATATCCACTTGCAGATTCTACAAAAACTGTGTTTCAAAACAGCTCAATCACAATTAAAGTTCAACTCTGTTAGACGAATGCACGGAATAGAGAAAAGTTTCACAGAATTCTTCTGTGTAGTTTTTATGGGAAGATGTTTCCTTTTTCATCGTAAGCGTCAAACTTCTCAAATTGTCCACTTGCAGATGCTACAAAAAGAGTGCTTCCAAACAGCTCAATCAAAAGGAAGTTTCAAGTCTCTTAGAGGAAAGCATAAATCATAAAGTAGTTTCACGGAATGCTTCCGTGTAGTTTCTACTTGAAGATATTTCTTTTTTCACAAAAGACCGCAATATTCTCCAAAGGTACACTTGGAGATTCTACAAAAAGTGTGTTTCAAAACTGCTCAATCAAAAGAAATGTTCAACCCTGTGAAATGAATGCACAGAATAGGGAAATGTTTCACAGAATGCTTCTGTGTAGTTTTTATAGGAACATATTTCATTTTTCACCCTAGACCTCATAGCTCTCCAAACGACCCTTGCAGATTCTAGAAAAAGAGTGTTTCAAAACTCCTCAATAAAGGGAAGCTTTCTACTCCGTGAGATGAATATTCGGAATAGAAAGAAGTTACACAGAATTCTTCAGTGTAGTTTTTATAGTAAGATAATTCGTTTTTCAACATAGGCCTCAATGTTCTCCAAAGGTCCACTTACAGATTGTACAAAAGGAGTGTGTCACAGCAGATCAATCAAAATAAATGTTCAACTCCGTAGGATGAATGCACAGACCAGAGAAACGTTTCACAGAATGCTTCTGTGTAGTCGTTATTTGCAGATATTCCTGTTTCCACGATAGGCCTCAATGTGCTGCGAATGTCCACTTGTAGTTTCTACAAAAAGAGTGTTTCAAAACTGCTCAATCAAAAGAAATGTTCAACTCTGTGTGACGAATGCACAGAAGAGAAAGAAGTTTCACAGGATGATTCAGTGTAGTTTTTATGTGAAGGTATTTCGTTTTTCACCAAAGGCCTCAATGTTCTACAGATGTCCGCTTGCAGATTCTACAAAAAGAGTGTGTCAAAACAGCTCTATCCAAAGAAAGGTTCAACTCCATTCGATGAAGGCACAGAACAGAAAAAAGTTCCATAGACGGTTTCTGTGTGGTTTTTACATGAAGATATTTCGTTTTTCACTGCAGGCCACAATATTCTCCAAGTGTCCAGTTGCAGATTCTACGAAAAGAGTGTTTCAAAAGTGCTCAATCAAAAGAAAGGTTCAACTCTGTGAGATGAAGGCACAGAATAGAAAGCAGTTTCACAGAATCCTTCTCTGTAGTTTTCACGGGAAGATATTTCGTTTTAAGCCATAGGCCTCAACGTTCTCCAAATGTCCACTTGCAGATTCTACAAAAAGTGTGTTTCAAAACAGCTCCATCAAAAGAAAGGTTCAACTCTGTCAGGTGAATGTGCAGAACAGGGTAATGTTTCACAGAATGCTTCTGTGTAGTCTTTATGGGAAGATATTTCGTTTTTCACTACAGGCCTCAAATTTCTCCAAATATCCAATTGCAGATTCTACAAAAAGTGTTTTTCCAAACAGACCAGTCAAAAGAAAGGTTCAACTCGGTTGGATTAATGCACAGATCAGAAAAAGTTTCACAGAACGCTTCTGTGTAGTTTTTATTTTCAGATATTCCTTTTTCCGCGATAGGCCTCAAGGCGCGGCAAGTGTCCACTTGCAGATTATAAGAAAAAAGAGTGTTTCAAAACTGCTCAATCAAAAGAAAGGTTCTACTCTGTGAGGTGAACGCACAGAATAGAAAGAAGTTTTACAGAATGCTTCTGTGAATTTTTTATGGGAAAACATTTTGTTTTTCACCACAGGCCTCAATGTTCTCCAAATGTCCACTTGCAGATTCTACAAAAAGAGGGTTTAAAAAAACAGCTCAATCAAAAGAAAGGTTAAATTCTGTTAGATGAAAGCACAGATTACAAAGAAGTTTCACAGAATGCGCCTGTGTAGTTTTTACTTGAAGATATTTCGCTTGTCTCTGTAGGCCTCAATGTTCTCCAAATGTCCACTTGCAGATTCTACCTAAAGAGTGTTTGAAAACTGCTCAATCAAAACAAAGTTTCAACTCCGTGAGATGAATGCACAGAATAGAAAGAGGTTTCACAGAATGCTTCAGTGCAGCTTTTTTGGTGAGATATTTCATTTTTCACCATAGGCCACATATTTCTCCAAATGTCCAATTGCATATTCTAGAAAAAGAGTGTTTCAAAACTGCTCAATCAAAAGAAAGTTACTAGTCTGTGAGGTGAATGCACAGAATAGAAAGAAGTTTCACAGAATGCTTCTGTGTAGTTTTTATAGTGAGATAATTCGTTTTTCACCATGAGCCTCAATGTTCTCCAAATGTCCACTTGCGGATTCTACAAACAGTGTGTTTCAAAACAGATCAATCCAAAGAAATGTTCAACTCTGTTGGATGAATGCACAGATCAGAAAGAAGTTGCACAGAATGCTTCTGTGTAGTTTTTATAGTAAGATAATTCGTTTTACACCGTAGGCCTCAATGCTCTCCAAATGTCCACTTACAGATTATACAAAAAGAGTGTTTCAAAACAGCTCAATCAAAAGAAGAGTTCAGCTCTGTTAGATGAATGCACAGAACAGAGAAAAGTTTCTCAGAATGTTTCTGTGTAGTATTTACTGGAAGATATTTCATTTTTCACTATTGGCCTCAATGTTCCCCAAATGTCCACTTGCAGATTCTACAAAAATGAGTGTTGCAAAACTGCTCAATCAAAAGAAAGTTTCTACTCTGTGAGGTGAATGCACAGAATAGAACAAAGTTTCACAGAATTCTTCTGTTAATATTTATGGGGCTATATTTCGTTTTTCATTGTAGGCCACAGTATTCTCCAACTGTCCACTTGCAGATTCCACAAAAAGAGTTTCAAAACTGCTCAATCAAAAGAAAGGTTGAACTCTGTGAGATGAATGCACAGAATCGAAAGAAGTTTCACAGAAGGCTTCAGTGTAGTTTTTACTTGAAGATATTTCATTTTTCACTGTAGGTCTCAATTTTCTCCAAATGTCCACTTGCAGATTCTACATAAAGTGTATTTCAAAACTGCTCAATAAAAAGAATGGTTCAAATCTGTGAGATGTACGCACAGAATAGAAAATAGTTTCACAGAATGCGTCAATGTAGTTTTTATGGGAAGATATTCCGTTTTTCACCGTAAGCCTCAATGTTCTCCCAATATCCACTTGCAGATTCTACAAAAACTGTGTTTCAAAACAGCTCAATCACAATTAAAGTTCAACTCTGTTAGACGAATGCACGGAATAGAGAAAAGTTTCACAGAATTCTTCTGTGTAGTTTTTATGGGAAGATGTTTCCTTTTTCATCGTAAGCGTCAAACTTCTCAAATTGTCCACTTGCAGATGCTACAAAAAGAGTGCTTCCAAACAGCTCAATCAAAAGGAAGTTTCAAGTCTCTTAGAGGAAAGCATAAATCATAAAGTAGTTTCACGGAATGCTTCCGTGTAGTTTCTACTTGAAGATATTTCTTTTTTCACAAAAGACCGCAATATTCTCCAAAGGTACACTTGGAGATTCTACAAAAAGTGTGTTTCAAAACTGCTCAATCAAAAGAAATGTTCAACCCTGTGAAATGAATGCACAGAATAGGGAAATGTTTCACAGAATGCTTCTGTGTAGTTTTTATAGGAACATATTTCATTTTTCACCCTAGACCTCATAGCTCTCCAAACGACCCTTGCAGATTCTAGAAAAAGAGTGTTTCAAAACTCCTCAATAAAGGGAAGCTTTCTACTCCGTGAGATGAATATTCGGAATAGAAAGAAGTTACACAGAATTCTTCAGTGTAGTTTTTATAGTAAGATAATTCGTTTTTCAACATAGGCCTCAATGTTCTCCAAAGGTCCACTTACAGATTGTACAAAAGGAGTGTGTCACAGCAGATCAATCAAAATAAATGTTCAACTCCGTAGGATGAATGCACAGACCAGAGAAACGTTTCACAGAATGCTTCTGTGTAGTCGTTATTTGCAGATATTCCTGTTTCCACGATAGGCCTCAATGTGCTGCGAATGTCCACTTGTAGTTTCTACAAAAAGAGTGTTTCAAAACTGCTCAATCAAAAGAAATGTTCAACTCTGTGTGACGAATGCACAGAAGAGAAAGAAGTTTCACAGGATGATTCAGTGTAGTTTTTATGTGAAGGTATTTCGTTTTTCACCAAAGGCCTCAATGTTCTACAGATGTCCGCTTGCAGATTCTACAAAAAGAGTGTGTCAAAACAGCTCTATCCAAAGAAAGGTTCAACTCCATTCGATGAAGGCACAGAACAGAAAAAAGTTCCATAGACGGTTTCTGTGTGGTTTTTACATGAAGATATTTCGTTTTTCACTGCAGGCCACAATATTCTCCAAGTGTCCAGTTGCAGATTCTACGAAAAGAGTGTTTCAAAAGTGCTCAATCAAAAGAAAGGTTCAACTCTGTGAGATGAAGGCACAGAATAGAAAGCAGTTTCACAGAATCCTTCTCTGTAGTTTTCACGGGAAGATATTTCGTTTTAAGCCATAGGCCTCAACGTTCTCCAAATGTCCACTTGCAGATTCTACAAAAAGTGTGTTTCAAAACAGCTCCATCAAAAGAAAGGTTCAACTCTGTCAGGTGAATGTGCAGAACAGGGTAATGTTTCACAGAATGCTTCTGTGTAGTCTTTATGGGAAGATATTTCGTTTTTCACTACAGGCCTCAAATTTCTCCAAATATCCAATTGCAGATTCTACAAAAAGTGTTTTTCCAAACAGACCAGTCAAAAGAAAGGTTCAACTCGGTTGGATTAATGCACAGATCAGAAAAAGTTTCACAGAACGCTTCTGTGTAGTTTTTATTTTCAGATATTCCTTTTTCCGCGATAGGCCTCAAGGCGCGGCAAGTGTCCACTTGCAGATTATAAGAAAAAAGAGTGTTTCAAAACTGCTCAATCAAAAGAAAGGTTCTACTCTGTGAGGTGAACGCACAGAATAGAAAGAAGTTTTACAGAATGCTTCTGTGTATTTTTTATGGGAAAACATTTTGTTTTTCACCACAGGCCTCAATGTTCTCCAAATGTCCACTTGCAGATTCTACAAAAAGAGGGTTTAAAAAAACAGCTCAATCAAAAGAAAGGTTAAATTCTGTTAGATGAAAGCACAGATTACAAAGAAGTTTCACAGAATGCGCCTGTGTAGTTTTTACTTGAAGATATTTCG
This sequence comes from Symphalangus syndactylus, assembly GCF_028878055.3. Taxonomy (NCBI): domain Eukaryota; kingdom Metazoa; phylum Chordata; class Mammalia; order Primates; family Hylobatidae; genus Symphalangus; species Symphalangus syndactylus. Next base: position 52,937,319 of record NC_072440.2, read on the forward strand.
CTTGTCTCTGTAGGCCTCAATGTTCTCCAAATGTCCACTTGCAGATTCTACCTAAAGAGTGTTTGAAAACTGCTCAATCAAAACAAAGTTTCAACTCCGTGAGATGAATGCACAGAATAGAAAGAGGTTTCACAGAATGCTTCAGTGCAGCTTTTTTGGTGAGATATTTCATTTTTCACCATAGGCCACATATTTCTCCAAATGTCCAATTGCATATTCTAGAAAAAGAGTGTTTCAAAACTGCTCAATCAAAAGAAAGTTACTAGTCTGTGAGGTGAATGCACAGAATAGAAAGAAGTTTCACAGAATGCTTCTGTGTAGTTTTTATAGTGAGATAATTCGTTTTTCACCATGAGCCTCAATGTTCTCCAAATGTCCACTTGCGGATTCTACAAACAGTGTGTTTCAAAACAGATCAATCCAAAGAAATGTTCAACTCTGTTGGATGAATGCACAGATCAGAAAGAAGTTGCACAGAATGCTTCTGTGTAGTTTTTATAGTAAGATAATTCGTTTTACACCGTAGGCCTCAATGCTCTCCAAATGTCCACTTACAGATTATACAAAAAGAGTGTTTCAAAACAGCTCAATCAAAAGAAGAGTTCAGCTCTGTTAGATGAATGCACAGAACAGAGAAAAGTTTCTCAGAATGTTTCTGTGTAGTATTTACTGGAAGATGTTTCATTTTTCACTATTGGCCTCAATGTTCCCCAAATGTCCACTTGCAGATTCTACAAAAATGAGTGTTGCAAAACTGCTCAATCAAAAGAAAGTTTCTACTCTGTGAGGTGAATGCACAGAATAGAACAAAGTTTCACAGAATTCTTCTGTTAATATTTATGGGGCTATATTTCGTTTTTCATTGTAGGCCACAGTATTCTCCAACTGTCCACTTGCAGATTCCACAAAAAGAGTTTCAAAACTGCTCAATCAAAAGAAAGGTTGAACTCTGTGAGATGAATGCACAGAATCGAAAGAAGTTTCACAGAAGGCTTCAGTGTAGTTTTTACTTGAAGATATTTCATTTTTCACTGTAGGTCTCAATTTTCTCCAAATGTCCACTTGCAGATTCTACATAAAGTGTATTTCAAAACTGCTCAATAAAAAGAATGGTTCAAATCTGTGAGATGTACGCACAGAATAGAAAATAGTTTCACAGAATGCGTCAATGTAGTTTTTATGGGAAGATATTCCGTTTTTCACCGTAAGCCTCAATGTTCTCCCAATATCCACTTGCAGATTCTACAAAAACTGTGTTTCAAAACAGCTCAATCACAATTAAAGTTCAACTCTGTTAGACGAATGCACGGAATAGAGAAAAGTTTCACAGAATTCTTCTGTGTAGTTTTTATGGGAAGATGTTTCCTTTTTCATCGTAAGCGTCAAACTTCTCAAATTGTCCACTTGCAGATGCTACAAAAAGAGTGCTTCCAAACAGCTCAATCAAAAGGAAGTTTCAAGTCTCTTAGAGGAAAGCATAAATCATAAAGTAGTTTCACGGAATGCTTCCGTGTAGTTTCTACTTGAAGATATTTCTTTTTTCACAAAAGACCGCAATATTCTCCAAAGGTACACTTGGAGATTCTACAAAAAGTGTGTTTCAAAACTGCTCAATCAAAAGAAATGTTCAACCCTGTGAAATGAATGCACAGAATAGGGAAATGTTTCACAGAATGCTTCTGTGTAGTTTTTATAGGAACATATTTCATTTTTCACCCTAGACCTCATAGCTCTCCAAACGACCCTTGCAGATTCTAGAAAAAGAGTGTTTCAAAACTCCTCAATAAAGGGAAGCTTTCTACTCCGTGAGATGAATATTCGGAATAGAAAGAAGTTACACAGAATTCTTCAGTGTAGTTTTTATAGTAAGATAATTCGTTTTTCAACATAGGCCTCAATGTTCTCCAAAGGTCCACTTACAGATTGTACAAAAGGAGTGTGTCACAGCAGATCAATCAAAATAAATGTTCAACTCCGTAGGATGAATGCACAGACCAGAGAAACGTTTCACAGAATGCTTCTGTGTAGTCGTTATTTGCAGATATTCCTGTTTCCACGATAGGCCTCAATGTGCTGCGAATGTCCACTTGTAGTTTCTACAAAAAGAGTGTTTCAAAACTGCTCAATCAAAAGAAATGTTCAACTCTGTGTGACGAATGCACAGAAGAGAAAGAAGTTTCACAGGATGATTCAGTGTAGTTTTTATGTGAAGGTATTTCGTTTTTCACCAAAGGCCTCAATGTTCTACAGATGTCCGCTTGCAGATTCTACAAAAAGAGTGTGTCAAAACAGCTCTATCCAAAGAAAGGTTCAACTCCATTCGATGAAGGCACAGAACAGAAAAAAGTTCCATAGACGGTTTCTGTGTGGTTTTTACATGAAGATATTTCGTTTTTCACTGCAGGCCACAATATTCTCCAAGTGTCCAGTTGCAGATTCTACGAAAAGAGTGTTTCAAAAGTGCTCAATCAAAAGAAAGGTTCAACTCTGTGAGATGAAGGCACAGAATAGAAAGCAGTTTCACAGAATCCTTCTCTGTAGTTTTCACGGGAAGATATTTCGTTTTAAGCCATAGGCCTCAACGTTCTCCAAATGTCCACTTGCAGATTCTACAAAAAGTGTGTTTCAAAACAGCTCCATCAAAAGAAAGGTTCAACTCTGTCAGGTGAATGTGCAGAACAGGGTAATGTTTCACAGAATGCTTCTGTGTAGTCTTTATGGGAAGATATTTCGTTTTTCACTACAGGCCTCAAATTTCTCCAAATATCCAATTGCAGATTCTACAAAAAGTGTTTTTCCAAACAGACCAGTCAAAAGAAAGGTTCAACTCGGTTGGATTAATGCACAGATCAGAAAAAGTTTCACAGAACGCTTCTGTGTAGTTTTTATTTTCAGATATTCCTTTTTCCGCGATAGGCCTCAAGGCGCGGCAAGTGTCCACTTGCAGATTATAAGAAAAAAGAGTGTTTCAAAACTGCTCAATCAAAAGAAAGGTTCTACTCTGTGAGGTGAACGCACAGAATAGAAAGAAGTTTTACAGAATGCTTCTGTGAATTTTTTATGGGAAAACATTTTGTTTTTCACCACAGGCCTCAATGTTCTCCAAATGTCCACTTGCAGATTCTACAAAAAGAGGGTTTAAAAAAACAGCTCAATCAAAAGAAAGGTTAAATTCTGTTAGATGAAAGCACAGATTACAAAGAAGTTTCACAGAATGCGCCTGTGTAGTTTTTACTTGAAGATATTTCGCTTGTCTCTGTAGGCCTCAATGTTCTCCAAATGTCCACTTGCAGATTCTACCTAAAGAGTGTTTGAAAACTGCTCAATCAAAACAAAGTTTCAACTCCGTGAGATGAATGCACAGAATAGAAAGAGGTTTCACAGAATGCTTCAGTGCAGCTTTTTTGGTGAGATATTTCATTTTTCACCATAGGCCACATATTTCTCCAAATGTCCAATTGCATATTCTAGAAAAAGAGTGTTTCAAAACTGCTCAATCAAAAGAAAGTTACTAGTCTGTGAGGTGAATGCACAGAATAGAAAGAAGTTTCACAGAATGCTTCTGTGTAGTTTTTATAGTGAGATAATTCGTTTTTCACCATGAGCCTCAATGTTCTCCAAATGTCCACTTGCGGATTCTACAAACAGTGTGTTTCAAAACAGATCAATCCAAAGAAATGTTCAACTCTGTTGGATGAATGCACAGATCAGAAAGAAGTTGCACAGAATGCTTCTGTGTAGTTTTTATAGTAAGATAATTCGTTTTACACCGTAGGCCTCAATGCTCTCCAAATGTCCACTTACAGATTATACAAAAAGAGTGTTTCAAAACAGCTCAATCAAAAGAAGAGTTCAGCTCTGTTAGATGAATGCACAGAACAGAGAAAAGTTTCTCAGAATGTTTCTGTGTAGTATTTACTGGAAGATATTTCATTTTTCACTATTGGCCTCAATGTTCCCCAAATGTCCACTTGCAGATTCTACAAAAATGAGTGTTGCAAAACTGCTCAATCAAAAGAAAGTTTCTACTCTGTGAGGTGAATGCACAGAATAGAACAAAGTTTCACAGAATTCTTCTGTTAATATTTATGGGGCTATATTTCGTTTTTCATTGTAGGCCACAGTATTCTCCAACTGTCCACTTGCAGATTCCACAAAAAGAGTTTCAAAACTGCTCAATCAAAAGAAAGGTTGAACTCTGTGAGATGAATGCACAGAATCGAAAGAAGTTTCACAGAAGGCTTCAGTGTAGTTTTTACTTGAAGATATTTCATTTTTCACTGTAGGTCTCAATTTTCTCCAAATGTCCACTTGCAGATTCTACATAAAGTGTATTTCAAAACTGCTCAATAAAAAGAATGGTTCAAATCTGTGAGATGTACGCACAGAATAGAAAATAGTTTCACAGAATGCGTCAATGTAGTTTTTATGGGAAGATATTCCGTTTTTCACCGTAAGCCTCAATGTTCTCCCAATATCCACTTGCAGATTCTACAAAAACTGTGTTTCAAAACAGCTCAATCACAATTAAAGTTCAACTCTGTTAGACGAATGCACGGAATAGAGAAAAGTTTCACAGAATTCTTCTGTGTAGTTTTTATGGGAAGATGTTTCCTTTTTCATCGTAAGCGTCAAACTTCTCAAATTGTCCACTTGCAGATGCTACAAAAAGAGTGCTTCCAAACAGCTCAATCAAAAGGAAGTTTCAAGTCTCTTAGAGGAAAGCATAAATCATAAAGTAGTTTCACGGAATGCTTCCGTGTAGTTTCTACTTGAAGATATTTCTTTTTTCACAAAAGACCGCAATATTCTCCAAAGGTACACTTGGAGATTCTACAAAAAGTGTGTTTCAAAACTGCTCAATCAAAAGAAATGTTCAACCCTGTGAAATGAATGCACAGAATAGGGAAATGTTTCACAGAATGCTTCTGTGTAGTTTTTATAGGAACATATTTCATTTTTCACCCTAGACCTCATAGCTCTCCAAACGACCCTTGCAGATTCTAGAAAAAGAGTGTTTCAAAACTCCTCAATAAAGGGAAGCTTTCTACTCCGTGAGATGAATATTCGGAATAGAAAGAAGTTACACAGAATTCTTCAGTGTAGTTTTTATAGTAAGATAATTCGTTTTTCAACATAGGCCTCAATGTTCTCCAAAGGTCCACTTACAGATTGTACAAAAGGAGTGTGTCACAGCAGATCAATCAAAATAAATGTTCAACTCCGTAGGATGAATGCACAGACCAGAGAAACGTTTCACAGAATGCTTCTGTGTAGTCGTTATTTGCAGATATTCCTGTTTCCACGATAGGCCTCAATGTGCTGCGAATGTCCACTTGTAGTTTCTACAAAAAGAGTGTTTCAAAACTGCTCAATCAAAAGAAATGTTCAACTCTGTGTGACGAATGCACAGAAGAGAAAGAAGTTTCACAGGATGATTCAGTGTAGTTTTTATGTGAAGGTATTTCGTTTTTCACCAAAGGCCTCAATGTTCTACAGATGTCCGCTTGCAGATTCTACAAAAAGAGTGTGTCAAAACAGCTCTATCCAAAGAAAGGTTCAACTCCATTCGATGAAGGCACAGAACAGAAAAAAGTTCCATAGACGGTTTCTGTGTGGTTTTTACATGAAGATATTTCGTTTTTCACTGCAGGCCACAATATTCTCCAAGTGTCCAGTTGCAGATTCTACGAAAAGAGTGTTTCAAAAGTGCTCAATCAAAAGAAAGGTTCAACTCTGTGAGATGAAGGCACAGAATAGAAAGCAGTTTCACAGAATCCTTCTCTGTAGTTTTCACGGGAAGATATTTCGTTTTAAGCCATAGGCCTCAACGTTCTCCAAATGTCCACTTGCAGATTCTACAAAAAGTGTGTTTCAAAACAGCTCCATCAAAAGAAAGGTTCAACTCTGTCAGGTGAATGTGCAGAACAGGGTAATGTTTCACAGAATGCTTCTGTGTAGTCTTTATGGGAAGATATTTCGTTTTTCACTACAGGCCTCAAATTTCTCCAAATATCCAATTGCAGATTCTACAAAAAGTGTTTTTCCAAACAGACCAGTCAAAAGAAAGGTTCAACTCGGTTGGATTAATGCACAGATCAGAAAAAGTTTCACAGAACGCTTCTGTGTAGTTTTTATTTTCAGATATTCCTTTTTCCGCGATAGGCCTCAAGGCGCGGCAAGTGTCCACTTGCAGATTATAAGAAAAAAGAGTGTTTCAAAACTGCTCAATCAAAAGAAAGGTTCTACTCTGTGAGGTGAACGCACAGAATAGAAAGAAGTTTTACAGAATGCTTCTGTGTATTTTTTATGGGAAAACATTTTGTTTTTCACCACAGGCCTCAATGTTCTCCAAATGTCCACTTGCAGATTCTACAAAAAGAGGGTTTAAAAAAACAGCTCAATCAAAAGAAAGGTTAAATTCTGTTAGATGAAAGCACAGATTACAAAGAAGTTTCACAGAATGCGCCTGTGTAGTTTTTACTTGAAGATATTTCGCTTGTCTCTGTAGGCCTCAATGTTCTCCAAATGTCCACTTGCAGATTCTACCTAAAGAGTGTTTGAAAACTGCTCAATCAAAACAAAGTTTCAACTCCGTGAGATGAATGCACAGAATAGAAAGAGGTTTCACAGAATGCTTCAGTGCAGCTTTTTTGGTGAGATATTTCATTTTTCACCATAGGCCACATATTTCTCCAAATGTCCAATTACATATTCTAGAAAAAGAGTGTTTCAAAACTGCTCAATCAAAAGAAAGTTACTAGTCTGTGAGGTGAATGCACAGAATAGAAAGAAGTTTCACAGAATGCTTCTGTGTAGTTTTTATAGTGAGATAATTCGTTTTTCACCATGAGCCTCAATGTTCTCCAAATGTCCACTTGCGGATTCTACAAACAGTGTGTTTCAAAACAGATCAATCCAAAGAAATGTTCAACTCTGTTGGATGAATGCACAGATCAGAAAGAAGTTGCACAGAATGCTTCTGTGTAGTTTTTATAGTAAGATAATTCGTTTTACACCGTAGGCCTCAATGCTCTCCAAATGTCCACTTACAGATTATACAAAAAGAGTGTTTCAAAACAGCTCAATCAAAAGAAGAGTTCAGCTCTGTTAGATGAATGCACAGAACAGAGAAAAGTTTCTCAGAATGTTTCTGTGTAGTATTTACTGGAAGATGTTTCATTTTTCACTATTGGCCTCAATGTTCCCCAAATGTCCACTTGCAGATTCTACAAAAATGAGTGTTGCAAAACTGCTCAATCAAAAGAAAGTTTCTACTCTGTGAGGTGAATGCACAGAATAGAACAAAGTTTCACAGAATTCTTCTGTTAATATTTATGGGGCTATATTTCGTTTTTCATTGTAGGCCACAGTATTCTCCAACTGTCCACTTGCAGATTCCACAAAAAGAGTTTCAAAACTGCTCAATCAAAAGAAAGGTTGAACTCTGTGAGATGAATGCACAGAATCGAAAGAAGTTTCACAGAAGGCTTCAGTGTAGTTTTTACTTGAAGATATTTCATTTTTCACTGTAGGTCTCAATTTTCTCCAAATGTCCACTTGCAGATTCTACATAAAGTGTATTTCAAAACTGCTCAATAAAAAGAATGGTTCAAATCTGTGAGATGTACGCACAGAATAGAAAATAGTTTCACAGAATGCGTCAATGTAGTTTTTATGGGAAGATATTCCGTTTTTCACCGTAAGCCTCAATGTTCTCCCAATATCCACTTGCAGATTCTACAAAAACTGTGTTTCAAAACAGCTCAATCACAATTAAAGTTCAACTCTGTTAGACGAATGCACGGAATAGAGAAAAGTTTCACAGAATTCTTCTGTGTAGTTTTTATGGGAAGATGTTTCCTTTTTCATCGTAAGCGTCAAACTTCTCAAATTGTCCACTTGCAGATGCTACAAAAAGAGTGCTTCCAAACAGCTCAATCAAAAGGAAGTTTCAAGTCTCTTAGAGGAAAGCATAAATCATAAAGTAGTTTCACGGAATGCTTCCGTGTAGTTTCTACTTGAAGATATTTCTTTTTTCACAAAAGACCGCAATATTCTCCAAAGGTACACTTGGAGATTCTACAAAAAGTGTGTTTCAAAACTGCTCAATCAAAAGAAATGTTCAACCCTGTGAAATGAATGCACAGAATAGGGAAATGTTTCACAGAATGCTTCTGTGTAGTTTTTATAGGAACATATTTCATTTTTCACCCTAGACCTCATAGCTCTCCAAACGACCCTTGCAGATTCTAGAAAAAGAGTGTTTCAAAACTCCTCAATAAAGGGAAGCTTTCTACTCCGTGAGATGAATATTCGGAATAGAAAGAAGTTACACAGAATTCTTCAGTGTAGTTTTTATAGTAAGATAATTCGTTTTTCAACATAGGCCTCAATGTTCTCCAAAGGTCCACTTACAGATTGTACAAAAGGAGTGTGTCACAGCAGATCAATCAAAATAAATGTTCAACTCCGTAGGATGAATGCACAGACCAGAGAAACGTTTCACAGAATGCTTCTGTGTAGTCGTTATTTGCAGATATTCCTGTTTCCACGATAGGCCTCAATGTGCTGCGAATGTCCACTTGTAGTTTCTACAAAAAGAGTGTTTCAAAACTGCTCAATCAAAAGAAATGTTCAACTCTGTGTGACGAATGCACAGAAGAGAAAGAAGTTTCACAGGATGATTCAGTGTAGTTTTTATGTGAAGGTATTTCGTTTTTCACCAAAGGCCTCAATGTTCTACAGATGTCCGCTTGCAGATTCTACAAAAAGAGTGTGTCAAAACAGCTCTATCCAAAGAAAGGTTCAACTCCATTCGATGAAGGCACAGAACAGAAAAAAGTTCCATAGACGGTTTCTGTGTGGTTTTTACATGAAGATATTTCGTTTTTCACTGCAGGCCACAATATTCTCCAAGTGTCCAGTTGCAGATTCTACGAAAAGAGTGTTTCAAAAGTGCTCAATCAAAAGAAAGGTTCAACTCTGTGAGATGAAGGCACAGAATAGAAAGCAGTTTCACAGAATCCTTCTCTGTAGTTTTCACGGGAAGATATTTCGTTTTAAGCCATAGGCCTCAACGTTCTCCAAATGTCCACTTGCAGATTCTACAAAAAGTGTGTTTCAAAACAGCTCCATCAAAAGAAAGGTTCAACTCTGTCAGGTGAATGTGCAGAACAGGGTAATGTTTCACAGAATGCTTCTGTGTAGTCTTTATGGGAAGATATTTCGTTTTTCACTACAGGCCTCAAATTTCTCCAAATATCCAATTGCAGATTCTACAAAAAGTGTTTTTCCAAACAGACCAGTCAAAAGAAAGGTTCAACTCGGTTGGATTAATGCACAGATCAGAAAAAGTTTCACAGAACGCTTCTGTGTAGTTTTTATTTTCAGATATTCCTTTTTCCGCGATAGGCCTCAAGGCGCGGCAAGTGTCCACTTGCAGATTATAAGAAAAAAGAGTGTTTCAAAACTGCTCAATCAAAAGAAAGGTTCTACTCTGTGAGGTGAACGCACAGAATAGAAAGAAGTTTTACAGAATGCTTCTGTGTATTTTTTATGGGAAAACATTTTGTTTTTCACCACAGGCCTCAATGTTCTCCAAATGTCCACTTGCAGATTCTACAAAAAGAGGGTTTAAAAAAACAGCTCAATCAAAAGAAAGGTTAAATTCTGTTAGATGAAAGCACAGATTACAAAGAAGTTTCACAGAATGCGCCTGTGTAGTTTTTACTTGAAGATATTTCGCTTGTCTCTGTAGGCCTCAATGTTCTCCAAATGTCCACTTGCAGATTCTACCTAAAGAGTGTTTGAAAACTGCTCAATCAAAACAAAGTTTCAACTCCGTGAGATGAATGCACAGAATAGAAAGAGGTTTCACAGAATGCTTCAGTGCAGCTTTTTTGGTGAGATATTTCATTTTTCACCATAGGCCACATATTTCTCCAAATGTCCAATTGCATATTCTAGAAAAAGAGTGTTTCAAAACGGCTCAATCAAAAGAAAGTTACTAGTCTGTGAGGTGAATGCACAGAATAGAAAGAAGTTTCACAGAATGCTTCTGTGTAGTTTTTATAGTGAGATAATTCGTTTTTCACCATGAGCCTCAATGTTCTCCAAATGTCCACTTGCGGATTCTACAAACAGTGTGTTTCAAAACAGATCAATCCAAAGAAATGTTCAACTCTGTTGGATGAATGCACAGATCAGAAAGAAGTTGCACAGAATGCTTCTGTGTAGTTTTTATAGTAAGATAATTCGTTTTACACCGTAGGCCTCAATGCTCTCCAAATGTCCACTTACAGATTATACAAAAAGAGTGTTTCAAAACAGCTCAATCAAAAGAAGAGTTCAGCTCTGTTAGATGAATGCACAGAACAGAGAAAAGTTTCTCAGAATGTTTCTGTGTAGTATTTACTGGAAGATGTTTCATTTTTCACTATTGGCCTCAATGTTCCCCAAATGTCCACTTGCAGATTCTACAAAAATGAGTGTTGCAAAACTGCTCAATCAAAAGAAAGTTTCTACTCTGTGAGGTGAATGCACAGAATAGAACAAAGTTTCACAGAATTCTTCTGTTAATATTTATGGGGATATATTTCGTTTTTCATTGTAGGCCACAGTATTCTCCAACTGTCCACTTGCAGATTCCACAAAAAGAGTTTCAAAACTGCTCAATCAAAAGAAAGGTTGAACTCTGTGAGATGAATGCACAGAATCGAAAGAAGTTTCACAGAAGGCTTCAGTGTAGTTTTTACTTGAAGATATTTCATTTTTCACTGTAGGTCTCAATTTTCTCCAAATGACCACTTGCAGATTCTACATAAAGTGTATTTCAAAACTGCTCAATAAAAAGAATGGTTCAAATCTGTGAGATGTACGCACAGAATAGAAAATAGTTTCACAGAATGCGTCAATGTAGTTTTTATGGGAAGATATTCCGTTTTTCACCGTAAGCCTCAATGTTCTCCCAATATCCACTTGCAGATTCTACAAAAACTGTGTTTCAAAACAGCTCAATCACAATTAAAGTTCAACTCTGTTAGACGAATGCACGGAATAGAGAAAAGTTTCACAGAATTCTTCTGTGTAGTTTTTATGGGAAGATGTTTCCTTTTTCATCGTAAGCGTCAAACTTCTCAAATTGTCCACTTGCAGATGCTACAAAAAGAGTGCTTCCAAACAGCTCAATCAAAAGGAAGTTTCAAGTCTCTTAGAGGAAAGCATAAATCATAAAGTAGTTTCACGGAATGCTTCCGTGTAGTTTCTACTTGAAGATATTTCTTTTTTCACAAAAGACCGCAATATTCTCCAAAGGTACACTTGGAGATTCTACAAAAAGTGTGTTTCAAAACTGCTCAATCAAAAGAAATGTTCAACCCTGTGAAATGAATGCACAGAATAGGGAAATGTTTCACAGAATGCTTCTGTGTAGTTTTTATAGGAACATATTTCATTTTTCACCCTAGACCTCATAGCTCTCCAAACGACCCTTGCAGATTCTAGAAAAAGAGTGTTTCAAAACTCCTCAATAAAGGGAAGCTTTCTACTCCGTGAGATGAATATTCGGAATAGAAAGAAGTTACACAGAATTCTTCAGTGTAGTTTTTATAGTAAGATAATTCGTTTTTCAACATAGGCCTCAATGTTCTCCAAAGGTCCACTTACAGATTGTACAAAAGGAGTGTGTCACAGCAGATCAATCAAAATAAATGTTCAACTCCGTAGGATGAATGCACAGACCAGAAAAACGTTTCACAGAATGCTTCTGTGTAGTCGTTATTTGCAGATATTCCTGTTTCCACGATAGGCCTCAATGTGCTGCGAATGTCCACTTGTAGTTTCTACAAAAAGAGTGTTTCAAAACTGCTCAATCAAAAGAAATGTTCAACTCTGTGTGACGAATGCACAGAAGAGAAAGAAGTTTCACAGGATGATTCAGTGTAGTTTTTATGTGAAGGTATTTCGTTTTTCACCAAAGGCCTCAATGTTCTACAGATGTCCGCTTGCAGATTCTACAAAAAGAGTGTGTCAAAACAGCTCTATCCAAAGAAAGGTTCAACTCCATTCGATGAAGGCACAGAACAGAAAAAAGTTCCATAGACGGTTTCTGTGTGGTTTTTACATGAAGATATTTCGTTTTTCACTGCAGGCCACAATATTCTCCAAGTGTCCAGTTGCAGATTCTACGAAAAGAGTGTTTCAAAAGTGCTCAATCAAAAGAAAGGTTCAACTCTGTGAGATGAAGGCACAGAATAGAAAGCAGTTTCACAGAATCCTTCTCTGTAGTTTTCACGGGAAGATATTTCGTTTTAAGCCATAGGCCTCAACGTTCTCCAAATGTCCACTTGCAGATTCTACAAAAAGTGTGTTTCAAAACAGCTCCATCAAAAGAAAGGTTCAACTCTGTCAGGTGAATGTGCAGAACAGGGTAATGTTTCACAGAATGCTTCTGTGTAGTCTTTATGGGAAGATATTTCGTTTTTCACTACAGGCCTCAAATTTCTCCAAATATCCAATTGCAGATTCTACAAAAAGTGTTTTTCAAAACAGACCAGTCAAAAGAAAGGTTCAACTCGGTTGGATTAATGCACAGATCAGAAAAAGTTTCACAGAACGCTTCTGTGTAGTTTTTATTTTCAGATATTCCTTTTTCCGCGATAGGCCTCAAGGCGCGGCAAGTGTCCACTTGCAGATTATAAGAAAAAAGAGTGTTTCAAAACTGCTCAATCAAAAGAAAGGTTCTACTCTGTGAGGTGAACGCACAGAATAGAAAGAAGTTTTACAGAATGCTTCTGTGTATTTTTTATGGGAAAACATTTTGTTTTTCACCACAGGCCTCAATGTTCTCCAAATGTCCACTTGCAGATTCTACAAAAAGAGGGTTTAAAAAAACAGCTCAATCAAAAGAAAGGTTAAATTCTGTTAGATGAAAGCACAGATTACAAAGAAGTTTCACAGAATGCGCCTCTGTAGTTTTTACTTGAAGATATTTCGCTTGTCTCTGTAGGCCTCAATGCTCTCCAAATGTCCACTTGCAGATTCTACCTAAAGAGTGTTTGAAAACTGCTCAATCAAAACAAAGTTTCAACTCCGTGAGATGAATGCACAGAATAGAAAGAGGTTTCACAGAATGCTTCAGTGCAGCTTTTTTGGTGAGATATTTCATTTTTCACCATAGGCCACATATTTCTCCAAATGTCCAATTGCATATTCTAGAAAAAGAGTGTTTCAAAACTGCTCAATCAAAAGAAAGTTACTAGTCTGTGAGGTGAATGCACAGAATAGAAAGAAGTTTCACAGAATGCTTCTGTGTAGTTTTTATAGTGAGATAATTCGTTTTTCACCATGAGCCTCAATGTTCTCCAAATGTCCACTTGCGGATTCTACAAACAGTGTGTTTCAAAACAGATCAATCAAAAGAAATGTTCAACTCTGTTGGATGAATGCACAGATCAGAAAGAAGTTGCACAGAATGCTTCTGTGTAGTTTTTATAGTAAGATAATTCGTTTTACACCGTAGGCCTCAATGCTCTCCAAATGTCCACTTACAGATTATACAAAAAGAGTGTTTCAAAACAGCTCAATCAAAAGAAGAGTTCAGCTCTGTTAGATGAATGCACAGAACAGAGAAAAGTTTCTCAGAATGTTTCTGTGTAGTATTTACTGGAAGATGTTTCATTTTTCACTATTGGCCTCAATGTTCCCCAAATGTCCACTTGCAGATTCTACAAAAATGAGTGTTGCAAAACTGCTCAATCAAAAGAAAGTTTCTACTCTGTGAGGTGAATGCACAGAATAGAACAAAGTTTCACAGAATTCTTCTGTTAATATTTATGGGGATATATTTCGTTTTTCATTGTAGGCCACAGTATTCTCCAACTGTCCACTTGCAGATTCCACAAAAAGAGTTTCAAAACTGCTCAATCAAAAGAAAGGTTGAACTCTGTGAGATGAATGCACAGAATCGAAAGAAGTTTCACAGAAGGCTTCAGTGTAGTTTTTACTTGAAGATATTTCATTTTTCACTGTAGGTCTCAATTTTCTCCAAATGACCACTTGCAGATTCTACATAAAGTGTATTTCAAAACTGCTCAATAAAAAGAATGGTTCAAATCTGTGAGATGTACGCACAGAATAGAAAATAGTTTCACAGAATGCGTCAATGTAGTTTTTATGGGAAGATATTCCGTTTTTCACCGTAAGCCTCAATGTTCTCCCAATATCCACTTGCAGATTCTACAAAAACTGTGTTTCAAAACAGCTCAATCACAATTAAATTTCAACTCTGTTAGACGAATGCACGGAATAGAGAAAAGTTTCACAGAATTCTTCTGTGTAGTTTTTATGGGAAGATGTTTCCTTTTTCATCGTAAGCGTCAAACTTCTCAAATTGTCCACTTGCAGATGCTACAAAAAGAGTGCTTCCAAACAGCTCAATCAAAAGGAAGTTTCAAGTCTCTTAGAGGAAAGCATAAATCATAAAGTAGTTTCACGGAATGCTTCCGTGTAGTTTCTACTTGAAGATATTTCTTTTTTCACAAAAGACCGCAATATTCTCCAAAGGTACACTTGGAGATTCTACAAAAAGTGTGTTTCAAAACTGCTCAATCAAAAGAAATGTTCAACCCTGTGAAATGAATGCACAGAATAGGGAAATGTTTCACAGAATGCTTCTGTGTAGTTTTTATAGGAACATATTTCATTTTTCACCCTAGACCTCATAGCTCTCCAAACGACCCTTGCAGATTCTAGAAAAAGAGTGTTTCAAAACTCCTCAATTAAGGGAAGCTTTCTACTCCGTGAGATGAATATTCGGAATAGAAAGAAGTTACACAGAATTCTTCAGTGTAGTTTTTATAGTAAGATAATTCGTTTTTCAACATAGGCCTCAATGTTCTCCAAAGGTCCACTTACAGATTGTACAAAAGGAGTGTGTCACAGCAGATCAATCAAAATAAATGTTCAACTCCGTAGGATGAATGCACAGACCAGAAAAACGTTTCACAGAATGCTTCTGTGTAGTCGTTATTTGCAGATATTCCTGTTTCCACGATAGGCCTCAATGTGCTGCGAATGTCCACTTGTAGTTTCTACAAAAAGAGTGTTTCAAAACTGCTCAATCAAAAGAAATGTTCAACTCTGTGTGACGAATGCACAGAAGAGAAAGAAGTTTCACAGGATGATTCAGTGTAGTTTTTATGTGAAGGTATTTCGTTTTTCACCAAAGGCCTCAATGTTCTACAGATGTCCGCTTGCAGATTCTACAAAAAGAGTGTGTCAAAACAGCTCTATCCAAAGAAAGGTTCAACTCCATTCGATGAAGGCACAGAACAGAAAAAAGTTCCATAGACGGTTTCTGTGTGGTTTTTACATGAAGATATTTCGTTTTTCACTGCAGGCCACAATATTCTCCAAGTGTCCAGTTGCAGATTCTACGAAAAGAGTGTTTCAAAAGTGCTCAATCAAAAGAAAGGTTCAACTCTGTGAGATGAAGGCACAGAATAGAAAGCAGTTTCACAGAATCCTTCTCTGTAGTTTTCACGGGAAGATATTTCGTTTTAAGCCATAGGCCTCAACGTTCTCCAAATGTCCACTTGCAGATTCTACAAAAAGTGTGTTTCAAAACAGCTCCATCAAAAGAAAGGTTCAACTCTGTCAGGTGAATGTGCAGAACAGGGTAATGTTTCACAGAATGCTTCTGTGTAGTCTTTATGGGAAGATATTTCGTTTTTCACTACAGGCCTCAAATTTCTCCAAATATCCAATTGCAGATTCTACAAAAAGTGTTTTTCAAAACAGACCAGTCAAAAGAAAGGTTCAACTCGGTTGGATTAATGCACAGATCAGAAAAAGTTTCACAGAACGCTTCTGTGTAGTTTTTATTTTCAGATATTCCTTTTTCCGCGATAGGCCTCAAGGCGCGGCAAGTGTCCACTTGCAGATTATAAGAAAAAAGAGTGTTTCAAAACTGCTCAATCAAAAGAAAGGTTCTACTCTGTGAGGTGAACGCACAGAATAGAAAGAAGTTTTACAGAATGCTTCTGTGTATTTTTTATGGGAAAACATTTTGTTTTTCACCACAGGCCTCAATGTTCTCCAAATGTCCACTTGCAGATTCTACAAAAAGAGGGTTTAAAAAAACAGCTCAATCAAAAGAAAGGTTAAATTCTGTTAGATGAAAGCACAGATTACAAAGAAGTTTCACAGAATGCGCCTCTGTAGTTTTTACTTGAAGATATTTCGCTTGTCTCTGTAGGCCTCAATGCTCTCCAAATGTCCACTTGCAGATTCTACCTAAAGAGTGTTTGAAAACTGCTCAATCAAAACAAAGTTTCAACTCCGTGAGATGAATGCACAGAATAGAAAGAGGTTTCACAGAATGCTTCAGTGCAGCTTTTTTGGTGAGATATTTCATTTTTCACCATAGGCCACATATTTCTCCAAATGTCCAATTGCATATTCTAGAAAAAGAGTGTTTCAAAACTGCTCAATCAAAAGAAAGTTACTAGTCTGTGAGGTGAATGCACAGAATAGAAAGAAGTTTCACAGAATGCTTCTGTGTAGTTTTTATAGTGAGATAATTCGTTTTTCACCATGAGCCTCAATGTTCTCCAAATGTCCACTTGCGGATTCTACAAACAGTGTGTTTCAAAACAGATCAATCAAAAGAAATGTTCAACTCTGTTGGATGAATGCACAGATCAGAAAGAAGTTGCACAGAATGCTTCTGTGTAGTTTTTATAGTAAGATAATTCGTTTTACACCGTAGGCCTCAATGCTCTCCAAATGTCCACTTACAGATTATACAAAAAGAGTGTTTCAAAACAGCTCAATCAAAAGAAGAGTTCAGCTCTGTTAGATGAATGCACAGAACAGAGAAAAGTTTCTCAGAATGTTTCTGTGTAGTATTTACTGGAAGATGTTTCATTTTTCACTATTGGCCTCAATGTTCCCCAAATGTCCACTTGCAGATTCTACAAAAATGAGTGTTGCAAAACTGCTCAATCAAAAGAAAGTTTCTACTCTGTGAGGTGAATGCACAGAATAGAACAAAGTTTCACAGAATTCTTCTGTTAATATTTATGGGGATATATTTCGTTTTTCATTGTAGGCCACAGTATTCTCCAACTGTCCACTTGCAGATTCCACAAAAAGAGTTTCAAAACTGCTCAATCAAAAGAAAGGTTGAACTCTGTGAGATGAATGCACAGAATCGAAAGAAGTTTCACAGAAGGCTTCAGTGTAGTTTTTACTTGAAGATATTTCATTTTTCACTGTAGGTCTCAATTTTCTCCAAATGACCACTTGCAGATTCTACATAAAGTGTATTTCAAAACTGCTCAATAAAAAGAATGGTTCAAATCTGTGAGATGTACGCACAGAATAGAAAATAGTTTCACAGAATGCGTCAATGTAGTTTTTATGGGAAGATATTCCGTTTTTCACCGTAAGCCTCAATGTTCTCCCAATATCCACTTGCAGATTCTACAAAAACTGTGTTTCAAAACAGCTCAATCACAATTAAAGTTCAACTCTGTTAGACGAATGCACGGAATAGAGAAAAGTTTCACAGAATTCTTCTGTGTAGTTTTTATGGGAAGATGTTTCCTTTTTCATCGTAAGCGTCAAACTTCTCAAATTGTCCACTTGCAGATGCTACAAAAAGAGTGCTTCCAAACAGCTCAATCAAAAGGAAGTTTCAAGTCTCTTAGAGGAAAGCATAAATCATAAAGTAGTTTCACGGAATGCTTCCGTGTAGTTTCTACTTGAAGATATTTCTTTTTTCACAAAAGACCGCAATATTCTCCAAAGGTACACTTGGAGATTCTACAAAAAGTGTGTTTCAAAACTGCTCAATCAAAAGAAATGTTCAACCCTGTGAAATGAATGCACAGAATAGGGAAATGTTTCACAGAATGCTTCTGTGTAGTTTTTATAGGAACATATTTCATTTTTCACCCTAGACCTCATAGCTCTCCAAACGACCCTTGCAGATTCTAGAAAAAGAGTGTTTCAAAACTCCTCAATAAAGGGAAGCTTTCTACTCCGTGAGATGAATATTCGGAATAGAAAGAAGTTACACAGAATTCTTCAGTGTAGTTTTTATAGTAAGATAATTCGTTTTTCAACATAGGCCTCAATGTTCTCCAAAGGTCCACTTACAGATTGTACAAAAGGAGTGTGTCACAGCAGATCAATCAAAATAAATGTTCAACTCCGTAGGATGAATGCACAGACCAGAAAAACGTTTCACAGAATGCTTCTGTGTAGTCGTTATTTGCAGATATTCCTGTTTCCACGATAGGCCTCAATGTGCTGCGAATGTCCACTTGTAGTTTCTACAAAAAGAGTGTTTCAAAACTGCTCAATCAAAAGAAATGTTCAACTCTGTGTGACGAATGCACAGAAGAGAAAGAAGTTTCACAGGATGATTCAGTGTAGTTTTTATGTGAAGGTATTTCGTTTTTCACCAAAGGCCTCAATGTTCTACAGATGTCCGCTTGCAGATTCTACAAAAAGAGTGTGTCAAAACAGCTCTATCCAAAGAAAGGTTCAACTCCATTCGATGAAGGCACAGAACAGAAAAAAGTTCCATAGACGGTTTCTGTGTGGTTTTTACATGAAGATATTTCGTTTTTCACTGCAGGCCACAATATTCTCCAAGTGTCCAGTTGCAGATTCTACGAAAAGAGTGTTTCAAAAGTGCTCAATCAAAAGAAAGGTTCAACTCTGTGAGATGAAGGCACAGAATAGAAAGCAGTTTCACAGAATCCTTCTCTGTAGTTTTCACGGGAAGATATTTCGTTTTAAGCCATAGGCCTCAACGTTCTCCAAATGTCCACTTGCAGATTCTACAAAAAGTGTGTTTCAAAACAGCTCCATCAAAAGAAAGGTTCAACTCTGTCAGGTGAATGTGCAGAACAGGGTAATGTTTCACAGAATGCTTCTGTGTAGTCTTTATGGGAAGATATTTCGTTTTTCACTACAGGCCTCAAATTTCTCCAAATATCCAATTGCAGATTCTACAAAAAGTGTTTTTCAAAACAGACCAGTCAAAAGAAAGGTTCAACTCGGTTGGATTAATGCACAGATCAGAAAAAGTTTCACAGAACGCTTCTGTGTAGTTTTTATTTTCAGATATTCCTTTTTCCGCGATAGGCCTCAAGGCGCGGCAAGTGTCCACTTGCAGATTATAAGAAAAAAGAGTGTTTCAAAACTGCTCAATCAAAAGAAAGGTTCTACTCTGTGAGGTGAACGCACAGAATAGAAAGAAGTTTTACAGAATGCTTCTGTGTATTTTTTATGGGAAAACATTTTGTTTTTCACCACAGGCCTCAATGTTCTCCAAATGTCCACTTGCAGATTCTACAAAAAGAGGGTTTAAAAAAACAGCTCAATCAAAAGAAAGGTTAAATTCTGTTAGATGAAAGCACAGATTACAAAGAAGTTTCACAGAATGCGCCTCTGTAGTTTTTACTTGAAGATATTTCGCTTGTCTCTGTAGGCCTCAATTCTCTCCAAATGTCCACTTGCAGATTCTACCTAAAGAGTGTTTGAAAACTGCTCAATCAAAACAAAGTTTCAACTCCGTGAGATGAATGCACAGAATAGAAAGAGGTTTCACAGAATGCTTCAGTGCAGCTTTTTTGGTGAGATATTTCATTTTTCACCATAGGCCACATATTTCTCCAAATGTCCAATTGCATATTCTAGAAAAAGAGTGTTTCAAAACTGCTCAATCAAAAGAAAGTTACTAGTCTGTGAGGTGAATGCACAGAATAGAAAGAAGTTTCACAGAATGCTTCTGTGTAGTTTTTATAGTGAGATAATTCGTTTTTCACCATGAGCCTCAATGTTCTCCAAATGTCCACTTGCGGATTCTACAAACAGTGTGTTTCAAAACAGATCAATCAAAAGAAATGTTCAACTCTGTTGGATGAATGCACAGATCAGAAAGAAGTTGCACAGAATGCTTCTGTGTAGTTTTTATAGTAAGATAATTCGTTTTACACCATAGGCCTCAATGCTCTCCAAATGTCCACTTACAGATTATACAAAAAGAGTGTTTCAAAACAGCTCAATCAAAAGAAGAGTTCAGCTCTGTTAGATGAATGCACAGAACAGAGAAAAGTTTCTCAGAATGTTTCTGTGTAGTATTTACTGGAAGATGTTTCATTTTTCACTATTGGCCTCAATGTTCCCCAAATGTCCACTTGCAGATTCTACAAAAATGAGTGTTGCAAAACTGCTCAATCAAAAGAAAGTTTCTACTCTGTGAGGTGAATGCACAGAATAGAACAAAGTTTCACAGAATTCTTCTGTTAATATTTATGGGGATATATTTCGTTTTTCATTGTAGGCCACAGTATTCTCCAACTGTCCACTTGCAGATTCCACAAAAAGAGTTTCAAAACTGCTCAATCAAAAGAAAGGTTGAACTCTGTGAGATGAATGCACAGAATCGAAAGAAGTTTCACAGAAGGCTTCAGTGTAGTTTTTACTTGAAGATATTTCATTTTTCACTGTAGGTCTCAATTTTCTCCAAATGACCACTTGCAGATTCTACATAAAGTGTATTTCAAAACTGCTCAATAAAAAGAATGGTTCAAATCTGTGAGATGTACGCACAGAATAGAAAATAGTTTCACAGAATGCGTCAATGTAGTTTTTATGGGAAGATATTCCGTTTTTCACCGTAAGCCTCAATATTCTCCCAATATCCACTTGCAGATTCTACAAAAACTGTGTTTCAAAACAGCTCAATCACAATTAAAGTTCAACTCTGTTAGACGAATGCACGGAATAGAGAAAAGTTTCACAGAATTCTTCTGTGTAGTTTTTATGGGAAGATGTTTCCTTTTTCATCGTAAGCGTCAAACTTCTAAAATTGTCCACTTGCAGATGCTACAAAAAGAGTGCTTCCAAACAGCTCAATCAAAAGGAAGTTTCAAGTCTCTTAGAGGAAAGCATAAATCATAAAGTAGTTTCACGGAATGCTTCCGTGTAGTTTCTACTTGAAGATATTTCTTTTTTCACAAAAGACCGCAATATTCTCCAAAGGTACACTTGGAGATTCTACAAAAAGTGTGTTTCAAAACTGCTCTATCAAAAGAAATGTTCAACCCTGTGAAATGAATGCACAGAATAGGGAAATGTTTCACAGAATGCTTCTGTGTAGTTTTTATAGGAACATATTTCATTTTTCACCCTAGACCTCATAGCTCTCCAAACGACCCTTGCAGATTCTAGAAAAAGAGTGTTTCAAAACTCCTCAATAAAGGGAAGCTTTCTACTCCGTGAGATGAATATTCGGAATAGAAAGAAGTTACACAGAATTCTTCAGTGTAGTTTTTATAGTAAGATAATTCGTTTTTCAACATAGGCCTCAATGTTCTCCAAAGGTCCACTTACAGATTGTACAAAAGGAGTGTGTCACAGCAGATCAATCAAAATAAATGTTCAACTCCGTAGGATGAATGCACAGACCAGAAAAACGTTTCACAGAATGCTTCTGTGTAGTCGTTATTTGCAGATATTCCTGTTTCCACGATAGGCCTCAATGTGCTGCGAATGTCCACTTGTAGTTTCTACAAAAAGAGTGTTTCAAAACTGCTCAATCAAAAGAAATGTTCAACTCTGTGTGACGAATGCACAGAAGAGAAAGAAGTTTCACAGGATGATTCAGTGTAGTTTTTATGTGAAGGTATTTCGTTTTTCACCAAAGGCCTCAATGTTCTACAGATGTCCGCTTGCAGATTCTACAAAAAGAGTGTGTCAAAACAGCTCTATCCAAAGAAAGGTTCAACTCCATTCGATGAAGGCACAGAACAGAAAAAAGTTCCATAGACGGTTTCTGTGTGGTTTTTACATGAAGATATTTCGTTTTTCACTGCAGGCCACAATATTCTCCAAGTGTCCAGTTGCAGATTCTACGAAAAGAGTGTTTCAAAAGTGCTCAATCAAAAGAAAGGTTCAACTCTGTGAGATGAAGGCACAGAATAGAAAGCAGTTTCACAGAATCCTTCTCTGTAGTTTTCACGGGAAGATATTTCGTTTTAAGCCATAGGCCTCAACGTTCTCCAAATGTCCACTTGCAGATTCTACAAAAAGTGTGTTTCAAAACAGCTCCATCAAAAGAAATGTTCAACTCTGTCAGGTGAATGTGCAGAACAGGGTAATGTTTCACAGAATGCTTCTGTGTAGTCTTTATGGGAAGATATTTCGTTTTTCACTACAGGCCTCAAATTTCTCCAAATATCCAATTGCAGATTCTACAAAAAGTGTTTTTCAAAACAGACCAGTCAAAAGAAAGGTTCAACTCGGTTGGATTAATGCACAGATCAGAAAAAGTTTCACAGAACGCTTCTGTGTAGTTTTTATTTTCAGATATTCCTTTTTCCGCGATAGGCCTCAAGGCGCGGCAAGTGTCCACTTGCAGATTATAAGAAAAAAGAGTGTTTCAAAACTGCTCAATCAAAAGAAAGGTTCTACTCTGTGAGGTGAACGCACAGAATAGAAAGAAGTTTTACAGAATGCTTCTGTGTATTTTTTATGGGAAAACATTTTGTTTTTCACCACAGGCCTCAATGTTCTCCAAATGTCCACTTGCAGATTCTACAAAAAGAGGGTTTAAAAAAACAGCTCAATCAAAAGAAAGGTTAAATTCTGTTAGATGAAAGCACAGATTACAAAGAAGTTTCACAGAATGCGCCTCTGTAGTTTTTACTTGAAGATATTTCGCTTGTCTCTGTAGGCCTCAATGCTCTCCAAATGTCCACTTGCAGATTCTACCTAAAGAGTGTTTGAAAACTGCTCAATCAAAACAAAGTTTCAACTCCGTGAGATGAATGCACAGAATAGAAAGAGGTTTCACAGAATGCTTCAGTGCAGCTTTTTTGGTGAGATATTTCATTTTTCACCATAGGCCACATATTTCTCCAAATGTCCAATTGCATATTCTAGAAAAAGAGTGTTTCAAAACTGCTCAATCAAAAGAAAGTTACTAGTCTGTGAGGTGAATGCACAGAATAGAAAGAAGTTTCACAGAATGCTTCTGTGTAGTTTTTATAGTGAGATAATTCGTTTTTCACCATGAGCCTCAATGTTCTCCAAATGTCCACTTGCGGATTCTACAAACAGTGTGTTTCAAAACAGATCAATCAAAAGAAATGTTCAACTCTGTTGGATGAATGCACAGATCAGAAAGAAGTTGCACAGAATGCTTCTGTGTAGTTTTTATAGTAAGATAATTCGTTTTACACCATAGGCCTCAATGCTCTCCAAATGTCCACTTACAGATTATACAAAAAGAGTGTTTCAAAACAGCTCAATCAAAAGAAGAGTTCAGCTCTGTTAGATGAATGCACGGAACAGAGAAAAGTTTCTCAGAATGTTTCTGTGTAGTATTTACTGGAAGATATTTCATTTTTCACTATTGGCCTCAATGTTCCCCAAATGTCCACTTGCAGATTCTACAAAAATGAGTGTTGCAAAACTGCTCAATCAAAAGAAAGTTTCTACTCTGTGAGGTGAATGCACAGAATAGAACAAAGTTTCACAGAATTCTTCTGTTAATATTTATGGGGCTATATTTCGTTTTTCATTGTAGGCCACAATATTCTCCAACTGTCCACTTGCAGATTCCACAAAAAGAGTTTCAAAACTGCTCAATCAAAAGAAAGGTTGAACTCTGTGAGATGAATGCACAGAATCGAAAGAAGTTTCACAGAAGGCTTCAGTGTAGTTTTTACTTGAAGATATTTCATTTTTCACTGTAGGTCTCAATTTTCTCCAAATGTCCACTTGCAGATTCCACATAAAGTGTATTTCAAGACTGCTCAATAAAAAGAATGGTTCAAATCTGTGAGATGTACGCACAGAATAGAAAATAGTTTCACAGAATGCGTCAATGTAGTTTTTATGGGAAGATATTCCGTTTTTCACCGTAAGCCTCAATGTTCTCCCAATATCCACTTGCAGATTCTACAAAAACTGTGTTTCAAAACAGCTCAATCACAATTAAAGTTCAACCCTGTTAGACGAATGCACGGAATAGAGAAAAGTTTCACAGAATTCTTCTGTGTAGTTTTTATGGGAAGATGTTTCCTTTTTCATCGTAAGCGTCAAACTTCTCAAATTGTCCACTTGCAGATGCTACAAAAAGAGTGGTTCCAAACAGCTCAATCAAAAGAAAGTTTCAAGTCTCTTAGAGGAAAGCATAAATCATAAAGTAGTTTCACGGAATGCTTCCGTGTAGTTTCTACTTGAAGATATTTCTTTTTTCACAAAAGACCGCAATATTCTCCAAAGGTACACTTGAGGATTCTACAAAAAGTGTGTTTCAAAACTGCTCAATCAAAAGAAATGTTCAACACTGTGAAATGAATGCACAGAATAGGGAAATGTTTCACAGAATGCTTCTGTGTAGTTTTTATAGGAACATATTTCATTTTTCACCCTAGACCTCATAGCTCTCCAAACGACCCTTGCAGATTCTAGAAAAAGAGTGTTTCAAAACTCCTCAATTAAGGGAAGCTTTCTACTCCGTGAGATGAATACTCAGAATAGAAAGAAGTTACACAGAATTCTTCAGTGTAGTTTTTAGAGTAAGATAATTCGTTTTTCAACATAGGCCTCAATGTTCTCCAAAGGTCCACTTACAGATTGTACAAAAGGAGTGTGTCACAGCAGATCAATCAAAATAAATGTTCAACTCCGTAGGATGAATGCACAGACCAGAAAAACGTTTCACAGAATGCTTCTGTGTAGTCGTTATTTGCAGATATTCCTGTTTCCACGATAGGCCTCAATGTGCTGCGAATGTCCACTTGTAGTTTCTACAAAAAGAGTGTTTCAAAACTGCTCAATCAAAAGAAATGTTCAACTCTGTGTGACGAATGCACAGAAGAGAAAGAAGTTTCACAGAATGATTCAGTGTAGTTTTTATGTGAAGATATTTCGTTTTTCACCAAAGGCCTCAATGTTCTACAAATGTCCGCTTGCAGATTCTACAAAAAGAGTGTGTCAAAACAGCTCTATCCAAAGAAAGGTTCAACTCCATTCGATGAATGCACAGAACAGAAAAAAGTTCCATAGAAGGTTTCTGTGTGGTTTTTACATGAAGATATTTCGTTTTTCACTGCAGGCCACAATATTCTCCAAGTGTCCAGTTGCAGATTCTACGAAAAGGGTGTTTCAAAAGTGCTCAATCAAAAGAAAGGTTCAACTCTGTGAGATGAAGGCACAGAATAGAAAGCAGTTTCACAGAATCCTTCTCTGTAGTTTTCACGGGAAGATATTTCGTTTTTAGCCATAGGCCTCAACGTTCTCCAAATGTCCACTTGCAGATTCTACAAAAAGTGTGTTTCAAAACAGCTCCATCAAAAGAAAGGTTCAACTCTGTCAGGTGAATGTGCAGAACAGGGTAATGTTTCACAGAATGCTTCTGTGTAGTCTTTATGGGAAGATATTTCGTTTTTCACTACAGGCCTCAAATTTCTCCAAGTATCCAATTGCAGATTCTACAAAAAGTGTTTTTCAAAACAGACCAGTCAAAAGAAAGGTTCAACTCGGTTGGATTAATGCACAGATCAGAAAAAGTTTCACAGAACGCTTCTGTGTAGTTTTTATTTTCAGATATTCCTTTTTCCGCGATAGGCCTCAAGGCGCGGCAAGTGTCCACTTGCAGATTATAAGAAAAAAGAGTGTTTCAAAACTGCTCAATCAAAAGAAAGGTTCTACTCTGTGAGGTGAACGCACAGAATAGAAAGAAGTTTTACAGAATGCTTCTGTGTATTTTTTATGGGAAAACATTTTGTTTTTCACCACAGGCCTCAATGTTCTCCAAATGTCCACTTGCAGATTCTACAAAAAGAGGGTTTAAAAAAACAGCTCAATCAAAAGAAAGGTTAAATTCTGTTAGATGAAAGCACAGATTACAAAGAAGTTTCACAGAATGCGCCTCTGTAGTTTTTACTTGAAGATATTTCGCTTGTCTCTGTAGGCCTCAATGCTCTCCAAATGTCCACTTGCAGATTCTACCTAAAGAGTGTTTGAAAACTGCTCAATCAAAACAAAGTTTCAACTCCGTGAGATGAATGCACAGAATAGAAAGAGGTTTCACAGAATGCTTCAGTGCAGCTTTTTTGGTGAGATATTTCATTTTTCACCATAGGCCACATATTTCTCCAAATGTCCAATTGCATATTCTAGAAAAAGAGTGTTTCAAAACTGCTCAATCAAAAGAAAGTTACTAGTCTGTGAGGTGAATGCACAGAATAGAAAGAAGTTTCACAGAATGCTTCTGTGTAGTTTTTATAGTGAGATAATTCGTTTTTCACCATGAGCCTCAATGTTCTCCAAATGTCCACTTGCGGATTCTACAAACAGTGTGTTTCAAAACAGATCAATCCAAAGAAATGTTCAACTCTGTTGGATGAATGCACAGATCAGAAAGAAGTTGCACAGAATGCTTCTGTGTAGTTTTTATAGTAAGATAATTCGTTTTACACCGTAGGCCTCAATGCTCTCCAAATGTCCACTTACAGATTATACAAAAAGAGTGTTTCAAAACAGCTCAATCAAAAGAAGAGTTCAGCACTGTTAGATGAATGCACGGAACAGAGAAAAGTTTCTCAGAATGTTTCTGTGTAGTATTCACTGGAAGATATTTCATTTTTCACTATTGGCCTCAATGTTCCCCAAATGTCCACTTGCAGATTCTACAAAAATGAGTGTTGCAAAACTGCTCAATCAAAAGAAAGTTTCTACTCTGTGAGGTGAATGCACAGAATAGAACAAAGTTTCACAGAATTCTTCTGTTAATATTTATGGGGCTATATTTCGTTTTTCATTGTAGGCCACAATATTCTCCAACTGTCCACTTGCAGATTCCACAAAAAGAGTTTCAAAACTGCTCAATCAAAAGAAAGGTTGAACTCTGTGAGATGAATGCACAGAATCGAAAGAAGTTTCACAGAAGGCTTCAGTGTAGTTTTTACTTGAAGATATTTCATTTTTCACTGTAGGTCTCAATTTTCTCCAAATGTCCACTTGCAGATTCCACATAAAGTGTATTTCAAGACTGCTCAATAAAAAGAATGGTTCAAATCTGTGAGATGTACGCACAGAATAGAAAATAGTTTCACAGAATGCGTCAATGTAGTTTTTATGGGAAGATATTCCGTTTTTCACCGTAAGCCTCAATGTTCTCCCAATATCCACTTGCAGATTCTACAAAAACTGTGTTTCAAAACAGCTCAATCACAATTAAAGTTCAACCCTGTTAGACGAATGCACGGAATAGAGAAAAGTTTCACAGAATTCTTCTGTGTAGTTTTTATGGGAAGATGTTTCCTTTTTCATCGTAAGCGTCAAACTTCTCAAATTGTCCACTTGCAGATGCTACAAAAAGAGTGCTTCCAAACAGCTCAATCAAAAGAAAGTTTCAAGTCTCTTAGAGGAAAGCATAAATCATAAAGTAGTTTCACGGAATGCTTCCGTGTAGTTTCTACTTGAAGATATTTCTTTTTTCACAAAAGACCGCAATATTCTCCAAAGGTACACTTGAGGATTCTACAAAAAGTGTGTTTCAAAACTGCTCAATCAAAAGAAATGTTCAACACTGTGAAATGAATGCACAGAATAGGGAAATGTTTCACAGAATGCTTCTGTGTAGTTTTTATAGGAACATATTTCATTTTTCACCCTAGACCTCATAGCTCTCCAAACGACCCTTGCAGATTCTAGAAAAAGAGTGTTTCAAAACTCCTCAATTAAGGGAAGCTTTCTACTCCGTGAGATGAATACTCAGAATAGAAAGAAGTTACACAGAATTCTTCAGTGTAGTTTTTAGAGTAAGATAATTCGTTTTTCAACATAGGCCTCAATGTTCTCCAAAGGTCCACTTACAGATTGTACAAAAGGAGTGTGTCACAGCAGATCAATCAAAATAAATGTTCAACTCCGTAGGATGAATGCACAGACCAGAAAAACGTTTCACAGAATGCTTCTGTGTAGTCGTTATTTGCAGATATTCCTGTTTCCACGATAGGCCTCAATGTGCTGCGAATGTCCACTTGTAGTTTCTACAAAAAGAGTGTTTCAAAACTGCTCAATCAAAAGAAATGTTCAACTCTGTGTGACGAATGCACAGAAGAGAAAGAAGTTTCACAGAATGATTCAGTGTAGTTTTTATGTGAAGATATTTCGTTTTTCACCAAAGGCCTCAATGTTCTACAAATGTCCGCTTGCAGATTCTACAAAAAGAGTGTGTCAAAACAGCTCTATCCAAAGAAAGGTTCAACTCCATTCGATGAATGCACAGAACAGAAAAAAGTTCCATAGAAGGTTTCTGTGTGGTTTTTACATGAAGATATTTCGTTTTTCACTGCAGGCCACAATATTCTCCAAGTGTCCAGTTGCAGATTCTACGAAAAGGGTGTTTCAAAAGTGCTCAATCAAAAGAAAGGTTCAACTCTGTGAGATGAAGGCACAGAATAGAAAGCAGTTTCACAGAATCCTTCTCTGTAGTTTTCACGGGAAGATATTTCGTTTTTAGCCATAGGCCTCAACGTTCTCCAAATGTCCACTTGCAGATTCTACAAAAAGTGTGTTTCAAAACAGCTCCATCAAAAGAAAAGTTCAACTCTGTCAGGTGAATGTGCAGAACAGGGTAATGTTTCACAGAATGCTTCTGTGTAGTCTTTATGGGAAGATATTTCGTTTTTCACTACAGGCCTCAAATTTCTCCAAGTATCCAATTGCAGATTCTACAAAAAGTGTTTTTCAAAACAGACCAGTCAAAAGAAAGGTTCAACTCGGTTGGATTAATGCACAGATCAGAAAAAGTTTCACAGAACGCTTCTGTGTAGTTTTTATTTTCAGATATTCCTTTTTCCGCGATAGGCCTCAAGGCGCGGCAAGTGTCCACTTGCAGATTATAAGAAAAAAGAGTGTTTCAAAACTGCTCAATCAAAAGAAAGGTTCTACTCTGTGAGGTGAACGCACAGAATAGAAAGAAGTTTTACAGAATGCTTCTGTGTATTTTTTATGGGAAAACATTTTGTTTTTCACCACAGGCCTCAATGTTCTCCAAATGTCCACTTGCAGATTCTACAAAAAGAGGGTTTAAAAAAACAGCTCAATCAAAAGAAAGGTTAAATTCTGTTAGATGAAAGCACAGATTACAAAGAAGTTTCACAGAATGCGCCTCTGTAGTTTTTACTTGAAGATATTTCGCTTGTCTCTGTAGGCCTCAATGCTCTCCAAATGTCCACTTGCAGATTCTACCTAAAGAGTGTTTGAAAACTGCTCAATCAAAACAAAGTTTCAACTCCGTGAGATGAATGCACAGAATAGAAAGAGGTTTCACAGAATGCTTCAGTGCAGCTTTTTTGGTGAGATATTTCATTTTTCACCATAGGCCACATATTTCTCCAAATGTCCAATTGCATATTCTAGAAAAAGAGTGTTTCAAAACTGCTCAATCAAAAGAAAGTTACTAGTCTGTGAGGTGAATGCACAGAATAGAAAGAAGTTTCACAGAATGCTTCTGTGTAGTTTTTATAGTGAGATAATTCGTTTTTCACCATGAGCCTCAATGTTCTCCAAATGTCCACTTGCGGATTCTACAAACAGTGTGTTTCAAAACAGATCAATCAAAAGAAATGTTCAACTCTGTTGGATGAATGCACAGATCAGAAAGAAGTTGCACAGAATGCTTCTGTGTAGTTTTTATAGTAAGATAATTCGTTTTACACCATAGGCCTCAATGCTCTCCAAATGTCCACTTACAGATTATACAAAAAGAGTGTTTCAAAACAGCTCAATCAAAAGAAGAGTTCAGCACTGTTAGATGAATGCACGGAACAGAGAAAAGTTTCTCAGAATGTTTCTGTGTAGTATTTACTGGAAGATATTTCATTTTTCACTATTGGCCTCAATGTTCCCCAAATGTCCACTTGCAGATTCTACAAAAATGAGTGTTGCAAAACTGCTCAATCAAAAGAAAGTTTCTACTCTGTGAGGTGAATGCACAGAATAGAACAAAGTTTCACAGAATTCTTCTGTTAATATTTATGGGGCTATATTTCGTTTTTCATTGTAGGCCACAATATTCTCCAACTGTCCACTTGCAGATTCCACAAAAAGAGTTTCAAAACTGCTCAATCAAAAGAAAGGTTGAACTCTGTGAGATGAATGCACAGAATCGAAAGAAGTTTCACAGAAGGCTTCAGTGTAGTTTTTACTTGAAGATATTTCATTTTTCACTGTAGGTCTCAATTTTCTCCAAATGTCCACTTGCAGATTCCACATAAAGTGTATTTCAAGACTGCTCAATAAAAAGAATGGTTCAAATCTGTGAGATGTACGCACAGAATAGAAAATAGTTTCACAGAATGCGTCAATGTAGTTTTTATGGGAAGATATTCCGTTTTTCACCGTAAGCCTCAATGTTCTCCCAATATCCACTTGCAGATTCTACAAAAACTGTGTTTCAAAACAGCTCAATCACAATTAAAGTTCAACCCTGTTAGACGAATGCACGGAATAGAGAAAAGTTTCACAGAATTCTTCTGTGTAGTTTTTATGGGAAGATGTTTCCTTTTTCATCGTAAGCGTCAAACTTCTCAAATTGTCCACTTGCAGATGCTACAAAAAGAGTGCTTCCAAACAGCTCAATCAAAAGAAAGTTTCAAGTCTCTTAGAGGAAAGCATAAATCATAAAGTAGTTTCACGGAATGCTTCCGTGTAGTTTCTACTTGAAGATATTTCTTTTTTCACAAAAGACCGCAATATTCTCCAAAGGTACACTTGAGGATTCTACAAAAAGTGTGTTTCAAAACTGCTCAATCAAAAGAAATGTTCAACACTGTGAAATGAATGCACAGAATAGGGAAATGTTTCACAGAATGCTTCTGTGTAGTTTTTATAGGAACATATTTCATTTTTCACCCTAGACCTCATAGCTCTCCAAACGACCCTTGCAGATTCTAGAAAAAGAGTGTTTCAAAACTCCTCAATTAAGGGAAGCTTTCTACTCCGTGAGATGAATACTCAGAATAGAAAGAAGTTACACAGAATTCTTCAGTGTAGTTTTTAGAGTAAGATAATTCGTTTTTCAACATAGGCCTCAATGTTCTCCAAAGGTCCACTTACAGATTGTACAAAAGGAGTGTGTCACAGCAGATCAATCAAAATAAATGTTCAACTCCGTAGGATGAATGCACAGACCAGAAAAACGTTTCACAGAATGCTTCTGTGTAGTCGTTATTTGCAGATATTCCTGTTTCCACGATAGGCCTCAATGTGCTGCGAATGTCCACTTGTAGTTTCTACAAAAAGAGTGTTTCAAAACTGCTCAATCAAAAGAAATGTTCAACTCTGTGTGACGAATGCACAGAAGAGAAAGAAGTTTCACAGAATGATTCAGTGTAGTTTTTATGTGAAGATATTTCGTTTTTCACCAAAGGCCTCAATGTTCTACAAATGTCCGCTTGCAGATTCTACAAAAAGAGTGTGTCAAAACAGCTCTATCCAAAGAAAGGTTCAACTCCATTCGATGAATGCACAGAACAGAAAAAAGTTCCATAGAAGGTTTCTGTGTGGTTTTTACATGAAGATATTTCGTTTTTCACTGCAGGCCACAATATTCTCCAAGTGTCCAGTTGCAGATTCTACGAAAAGGGTGTTTCAAAAGTGCTCAATCAAAAGAAAGGTTCAACTCTGTGAGATGAAGGCACAGAATAGAAAGCAGTTTCACAGAATCCTTCTCTGTAGTTTTCACGGGAAGATATTTCGTTTTTAGCCATAGGCCTCAACGTTCTCCAAATGTCCACTTGCAGATTCTACAAAAAGTGTGTTTCAAAACAGCTCCATCAAAAGAAAAGTTCAACTCTGTCAGGTGAATGTGCAGAACAGGGTAATGTTTCACAGAATGCTTCTGTGTAGTCTTTATGGGAAGATATTTCGTTTTTCACTACAGGCCTCAAATTTCTCCAAGTATCCAATTGCAGATTCTACAAAAAGTGTTTTTCAAAACAGACCAGTCAAAAGAAAGGTTCAACTCGGTTGGATTAATGCACAGATCAGAAAAAGTTTCACAGAACGCTTCTGTGTAGTTTTTATTTTCAGATATTCCTTTTTCCGCGATAGGCCTCAAGGCGCGGCAAGTGTCCACTTGCAGATTATAAGAAAAAAGAGTGTTTCAAAACTGCTCAATCAAAAGAAAGGTTCTACTCTGTGAGGTGAACGCACAGAATAGAAAGAAGTTTTACAGAATGCTTCTGTGTATTTTTTATGGGAAAACATTTTGTTTTTCACCACAGGCCTCAATGTTCTCCAAATGTCCACTTGCAGATTCTACAAAAAGAGGGTTTAAAAAAACAGCTCAATCAAAAGAAAGGTTAAATTCTGTTAGATGAAAGCACAGATTACAAAGAAGTTTCACAGAATGCGCCTCTGTAGTTTTTACTTGAAGATATTTCGCTTGTCTCTGTAGGCCTCAATGCTCTCCAAATGTCCACTTGCAGATTCTACCTAAAGAGTGTTTGAAAACTGCTCAATCAAAACAAAGTTTCAACTCCGTGAGATGAATGCACAGAATAGAAAGAGGTTTCACAGAATGCTTCAGTGCAGCTTTTTTGGTGAGATATTTCATTTTTCACCATAGGCCACATATTTCTCCAAATGTCCAATTGCATATTCTAGAAAAAGAGTGTTTCAAAACTGCTCAATCAAAAGAAAGTTACTAGTCTGTGAGGTGAATGCACAGAATAGAAAGAAGTTTCACAGAATGCTTCTGTGTAGTTTTTATAGTGAGATAATTCGTTTTTCACCATGAGCCTCAATGTTCTCCAAATGTCCACTTGCGGATTCTACAAACAGTGTGTTTCAAAACAGATCAATCAAAAGAAATGTTCAACTCTGTTGGATGAATGCACAGATCAGAAAGAAGTTGCACAGAATGCTTCTGTGTAGTTTTTATAGTAAGATAATTCGTTTTACACCATAGGCCTCAATGCTCTCCAAATGTCCACTTACAGATTATACAAAAAGAGTGTTTCAAAACAGCTCAATCAAAAGAAGAGTTCAGCACTGTTAGATGAATGCACGGAACAGAGAAAAGTTTCTCAGAATGTTTCTGTGTAGTATTTACTGGAAGATATTTCATTTTTCACTATTGGCCTCAATGTTCCCCAAATGTCCACTTGCAGATTCTACAAAAATGAGTGTTGCAAAACTGCTCAATCAAAAGAAAGTTTCTACTCTGTGAGGTGAATGCACAGAATAGAACAAAGTTTCACAGAATTCTTCTGTTAATATTTATGGGGCTATATTTCGTTTTTCATTGTAGGCCACAATATTCTCCAACTGTCCACTTGCAGATTCCACAAAAAGAGTTTCAAAACTGCTCAATCAAAAGAAAGGTTGAACTCTGTGAGATGAATGCACAGAATCGAAAGAAGTTTCACAGAAGGCTTCAGTGTAGTTTTTACTTGAAGATATTTCATTTTTCACTGTAGGTCTCAATTTTCTCCAAATGTCCACTTGCAGATTCCACATAAAGTGTATTTCAAGACTGCTCAATAAAAAGAATGGTTCAAATCTGTGAGATGTACGCACAGAATAGAAAATAGTTTCACAGAATGCGTCAATGTAGTTTTTATGGGAAGATATTCCGTTTTTCACCGTAAGCCTCAATGTTCTCCCAATATCCACTTGCAGATTCTACAAAAACTGTGTTTCAAAACAGCTCAATCACAATTAAAGTTCAACCCTGTTAGACGAATGCACGGAATAGAGAAAAGTTTCACAGAATTCTTCTGTGTAGTTTTTATGGGAAGATGTTTCCTTTTTCATCGTAAGCGTCAAACTTCTCAAATTGTCCACTTGCAGATGCTACAAAAAGAGTGCTTCCAAACAGCTCAATCAAAAGAAAGTTTCAAGTCTCTTAGAGGAAAGCATAAATCATAAAGTAGTTTCACGGAATGCTTCCGTGTAGTTTCTACTTGAAGATATTTCTTTTTTCACAAAAGACCGCAATATTCTCCAAAGGTACACTTGAGGATTCTACAAAAAGTGTGTTTCAAAACTGCTCAATCAAAAGAAATGTTCAACACTGTGAAATGAATGCACAGAATAGGGAAATGTTTCACAGAATGCTTCTGTGTAGTTTTTATAGGAACATATTTCATTTTTCACCCTAGACCTCATAGCTCTCCAAACGACCCTTGCAGATTCTAGAAAAAGAGTGTTTCAAAACTCCTCAATTAAGGGAAGCTTTCTACTCCGTGAGATGAATACTCAGAATAGAAAGAAGTTACACAGAATTCTTCAGTGTAGTTTTTAGAGTAAGATAATTCGTTTTTCAACATAGGCCTCAATGTTCTCCAAAGGTCCACTTACAGATTGTACAAAAGGAGTGTGTCACAGCAGATCAATCAAAATAAATGTTCAACTCCGTAGGATGAATGCACAGACCAGAAAAACGTTTCACAGAATGCTTCTGTGTAGTCGTTATTTGCAGATATTCCTGTTTCCACGATAGGCCTCAATGTGCTGCGAATGTCCACTTGTAGTTTCTACAAAAAGAGTGTTTCAAAACTGCTCAATCAAAAGAAATGTTCAACTCTGTGTGACGAATGCACAGAAGAGAAAGAAGTTTCACAGAATGATTCAGTGTAGTTTTTATGTGAAGATATTTCGTTTTTCACCAAAGGCCTCAATGTTCTACAAATGTCCGCTTGCAGATTCTACAAAAAGAGTGTGTCAAAACAGCTCTATCCAAAGAAAGGTTCAACTCCATTCGATGAATGCACAGAACAGAAAAAAGTTCCATAGAAGGTTTCTGTGTGGTTTTTACATGAAGATATTTCGTTTTTCACTGCAGGCCACAATATTCTCCAAGTGTCCAGTTGCAGATTCTACGAAAAGGGTGTTTCAAAAGTGCTCAATCAAAAGAAAGGTTCAACTCTGTGAGATGAAGGCACAGAATAGAAAGCAGTTTCACAGAATCCTTCTCTGTAGTTTTCACGGGAAGATATTTCGTTTTTAGCCATAGGCCTCAACGTTCTCCAAATGTCCACTTGCAGATTCTACAAAAAGTGTGTTTCAAAACAGCTCCATCAAAAGAAAGGTTCAACTCTGTCAGGTGAATGTGCAGAACAGGGTAATGTTTCACAGAATGCTTCTGTGTAGTCTTTATGGGAAGATATTTCGTTTTTCACTACAGGCCTCAAATTTCTCCAAGTATCCAATTGCAGATTCTACAAAAAGTGTTTTTCAAAACAGACCAGTCAAAAGAAAGGTTCAACTCGGTTGGATTAATGCACAGATCAGAAAAAGTTTCACAGAACGCTTCTGTGTAGTTTTTATTTTCAGATATTCCTTTTTCCGCGATAGGCCTCAAGGCGCGGCAAGTGTCCACTTGCAGATTATAAGAAAAAAGAGTGTTTCAAAACTGCTCAATCAAAAGAAAGGTTCTACTCTGTGAGGTGAACGCACAGAATAGAAAGAAGTTTTACAGAATGCTTCTGTGTATTTTTTATGGGAAAACATTTTGTTTTTCACCACAGGCCTCAATGTTCTCCAAATGTCCACTTGCAGATTCTACAAAAAGAGGGTTTAAAAAAACAGCTCAATCAAAAGAAAGGTTAAATTCTGTTAGATGAAAGCACAGATTACAAAGAAGTTTCACAGAATGCGCCTCTGTAGTTTTTACTTGAAGATATTTCGCTTGTCTCTGTAGGCCTCAATGCTCTCCAAATGTCCACTTGCAGATTCTACCTAAAGAGTGTTTGAAAACTGCTCAATCAAAACAAAGTTTCAACTCCGTGAGATGAATGCACAGAATAGAAAGAGGTTTCACAGAATGCTTCAGTGCAGCTTTTTTGGTGAGATATTTCATTTTTCACCATAGGCCACATATTTCTCCAAATGTCCAATTGCATATTCTAGAAAAAGAGTGTTTCAAAACTGCTCAATCAAAAGAAAGTTACTAGTCTGTGAGGTGAATGCACAGAATAGAAAGAAGTTTCACAGAATGCTTCTGTGTAGTTTTTATAGTGAGATAATTCGTTTTTCACCATGAGCCTCAATGTTCTCCAAATGTCCACTTGCGGATTCTACAAACAGTGTGTTTCAAAACAGATCAATCAAAAGAAATGTTCAACTCTGTTGGATGAATGCACAGATCAGAAAGAAGTTGCACAGAATGCTTCTGTGTAGTTTTTATAGTAAGATAATTCGTTTTACACCATAGGCCTCAATGCTCTCCAAATGTCCACTTACAGATTATACAAAAAGAGTGTTTCAAAACAGCTCAATCAAAAGAAGAGTTCAGCTCTGTTAGATGAATGCACGGAACAGAGAAAAGTTTCTCAGAATGTTTCTGTGTAGTATTTACTGGAAGATATTTCATTTTTCACTATTGGCCTCAATGTTCCCCAAATGTCCACTTGCAGATTCTACAAAAATGAGTGTTGCAAAACTGCTCAATCAAAAGAAAGTTTCTACTCTGTGAGGTGAATGCACAGAATAGAACAAAGTTTCACAGAATTCTTCTGTTAATATTTATGGGGCTATATTTCGTTTTTCATTGTAGGCCACAATATTCTCCAACTGTCCACTTGCAGATTCCACAAAAAGAGTTTCAAAACTGCTCAATCAAAAGAAAGGTTGAACTCTGTGAGATGAATGCACAGAATCGAAAGAAGTTTCACAGAAGGCTTCAGTGTAGTTTTTACTTGAAGATATTTCATTTTTCACTGTAGGTCTCAATTTTCTCCAAATGTCCACTTGCAGATTCCACATAAAGTGTATTTCAAGACTGCTCAATAAAAAGAATGGTTCAAATCTGTGAGATGTACGCACAGAATAGAAAATAGTTTCACAGAATGCGTCAATGTAGTTTTTATGGGAAGATATTCCGTTTTTCACCGTAAGCCTCAATGTTCTCCCAATATCCACTTGCAGATTCTACAAAAACTGTGTTTCAAAACAGCTCAATCACAATTAAAGTTCAACCCTGTTAGACGAATGCACGGAATAGAGAAAAGTTTCACAGAATTCTTCTGTGTAGTTTTTATGGGAAGATGTTTCCTTTTTCATCGTAAGCGTCAAACTTCTCAAATTGTCCACTTGCAGATGCTACAAAAAGAGTGGTTCCAAACAGCTCAATCAAAAGAAAGTTTCAAGTCTCTTAGAGGAAAGCATAAATCATAAAGTAGTTTCACGGAATGCTTCCGTGTAGTTTCTACTTGAAGATATTTCTTTTTTCACAAAAGACCGCAATATTCTCCAAAGGTACACTTGAGGATTCTACAAAAAGTGTGTTTCAAAACTGCTCAATCAAAAGAAATGTTCAACACTGTGAAATGAATGCACAGAATAGGGAAATGTTTCACAGAATGCTTCTGTGTAGTTTTTATAGGAACATATTTCATTTTTCACCCTAGACCTCATAGCTCTCCAAACGACCCTTGCAGATTCTAGAAAAAGAGTGTTTCAAAACTCCTCAATTAAGGGAAGCTTTCTACTCCGTGAGATGAATACTCAGAATAGAAAGAAGTTACACAGAATTCTTCAGTGTAGTTTTTAGAGTAAGATAATTCGTTTTTCAACATAGGCCTCAATGTTCTCCAAAGGTCCACTTACAGATTGTACAAAAGGAGTGTGTCACAGCAGATCAATCAAAATAAATGTTCAACTCCGTAGGATGAATGCACAGACCAGAAAAACGTTTCACAGAATGCTTCTGTGTAGTCGTTATTTGCAGATATTCCTGTTTCCACGATAGGCCTCAATGTGCTGCGAATGTCCACTTGTAGTTTCTACAAAAAGAGTGTTTCAAAACTGCTCAATCAAAAGAAATGTTCAACTCTGTGTGACGAATGCACAGAAGAGAAAGAAGTTTCACAGAATGATTCAGTGTAGTTTTTATGTGAAGATATTTCGTTTTTCACCAAAGGCCTCAATGTTCTACAAATGTCCGCTTGCAGATTCTACAAAAAGAGTGTGTCAAAACAGCTCTATCCAAAGAAAGGTTCAACTCCATTCGATGAATGCACAGAACAGAAAAAAGTTCCATAGAAGGTTTCTGTGTGGTTTTTACATGAAGATATTTCGTTTTTCACTGCAGGCCACAATATTCTCCAAGTGTCCAGTTGCAGATTCTACGAAAAGGGTGTTTCAAAAGTGCTCAATCAAAAGAAAGGTTCAACTCTGTGAGATGAAGGCACAGAATAGAAAGCAGTTTCACAGAATCCTTCTCTGTAGTTTTCACGGGAAGATATTTCGTTTTTAGCCATAGGCCTCAACGTTCTCCAAATGTCCACTTGCAGATTCTACAAAAAGTGTGTTTCAAAACAGCTCCATCAAAAGAAAGGTTCAACTCTGTCAGGTGAATGTGCAGAACAGGGTAATGTTTCACAGAATGCTTCTGTGTAGTCTTTATGGGAAGATATTTCGTTTTTCACTACAGGCCTCAAATTTCTCCAAATATCCAATTGCAGATTCTACAAAAAGTGTTTTTCAAAACAGACCAGTCAAAAGAAAGGTTCAACTCGGTTGGATTAATGCACAGATCAGAAAAAGTTTCACAGAACGCTTCTGTGTAGTTTTTATTTTCAGATATTCCTTTTTCCGCGATAGGCCTCAAGGCGCGGCAAGTGTCCACTTGCAGATTATAAGAAAAAAGAGTGTTTCAAAACTGCTCAATCAAAAGAAAGGTTCTACTCTGTGAGGTGAACGCACAGAATAGAAAGAAGTTTTACAGAATGCTTCTGTGTATTTTTTATGGGAAAACATTTTGTTTTTCACCACAGGCCTCAATGTTCTCCAAATGTCCACTTGCAGATTCTACAAAAAGAGGGTTTAAAAAAACAGCTCAATCAAAAGAAAGGTTAAATTCTGTTAGATGAAAGCACAGATTACAAAGAAGTTTCACAGAATGCGCCTCTGTAGTTTTTACTTGAAGATATTTCGCTTGTCTCTGTAGGCCTCAATGCTCTCCAAATGTCCACTTGCAGATTCTACCTAAAGAGTGTTTGAAAACTGCTCAATCAAAACAAAGTTTCAACTCCGTGAGATGAATGCACAGAATAGAAAGAGGTTTCACAGAATGCTTCAGTGCAGCTTTTTTGGTGAGATATTTCATTTTTCACCATAGGCCACATATTTCTCCAAATGTCCAATTGCATATTCTAGAAAAAGAGTGTTTCAAAACTGCTCAATCAAAAGAAAGTTACTAGTCTGTGAGGTGAATGCACAGAATAGAAAGAAGTTTCACAGAATGCTTCTGTGTAGTTTTTATAGTGAGATAATTCGTTTTTCACCATGAGCCTCAATGTTCTCCAAATGTCCACTTGCGGATTCTACAAACAGTGTGTTTCAAAACAGATCAATCAAAAGAAATGTTCAACTCTGTTGGATGAATGCACAGATCAGAAAGAAGTTGCACAGAATGCTTCTGTGTAGTTTTTATAGTAAGATAATTCGTTTTACACCATAGGCCTCAATGCTCTCCAAATGTCCACTTACAGATTATACAAAAAGAGTGTTTCAAAACAGCTCAATCAAAAGAAGAGTTCAGCTCTGTTAGATGAATGCACGGAACAGAGAAAAGTTTCTCAGAATGTTTCTGTGTAGTATTTACTGGAAGATATTTCATTTTTCACTATTGGCCTCAATGTTCCCCAAATGTCCACTTGCAGATTCTACAAAAATGAGTGTTGCAAAACTGCTCAATCAAAAGAAAGTTTCTACTCTGTGAGGTGAATGCACAGAATAGAACAAAGTTTCACAGAATTCTTCTGTTAATATTTATGGGGCTATATTTCGTTTTTCATTGTAGGCCACAATATTCTCCAACTGTCCACTTGCAGATTCCACAAAAAGAGTTTCAAAACTGCTCAATCAAAAGAAAGGTTGAACTCTGTGAGATGAATGCACAGAATCGAAAGAAGTTTCACAGAAGGCTTCAGTGTAGTTTTTACTTGAAGATATTTCATTTTTCACTGTAGGTCTCAATTTTCTCCAAATGTCCACTTGCAGATTCCACATAAAGTGTATTTCAAGACTGCTCAATAAAAAGAATGGTTCAAATCTGTGAGATGTACGCACAGAATAGAAAATAGTTTCACAGAATGCGTCAATGTAGTTTTTATGGGAAGATATTCCGTTTTTCACCGTAAGCCTCAATGTTCTCCCAATATCCACTTGCAGATTCTACAAAAACTGTGTTTCAAAACAGCTCAATCACAATTAAAGTTCAACCCTGTTAGACGAATGCACGGAATAGAGAAAAGTTTCACAGAATTCTTCTGTGTAGTTTTTATGGGAAGATGTTTCCTTTTTCATCGTAAGCGTCAAATTTCTCAAATTGTCCACTTGCAGATGCTACAAAAAGAGTGGTTCCAAACAGCTCAATCAAAAGAAAGTTTCAAGTCTCTTAGAGGAAAGCATAAATCATAAAGTAGTTTCACGGAATGCTTCCGTGTAGTTTCTACTTGAAGATATTTCTTTTTTCACAAAAGACCGCAATATTCTCCAAAGGTACACTTGAGGATTCTACAAAAAGTGTGTTTCAAAACTGCTCAATCAAAAGAAATGTTCAACACTGTGAAATGAATGCACAGAATAGGGAAATGTTTCACAGAATGCTTCTGTGTAGTTTTTATAGGAACATATTTCATTTTTCACCCTAGACCTCATAGCTCTCCAAACGACCCTTGCAGATTCTAGAAAAAGAGTGTTTCAAAACTCCTCAATTAAGGGAAGCTTTCTACTCCGTGAGATGAATACTCAGAATAGAAAGAAGTTACACAGAATTCTTCAGTGTAGTTTTTAGAGTAAGATAATTCGTTTTTCAACATAGGCCTCAATGTTCTCCAAAGGTCCACTTACAGATTGTACAAAAGGAGTGTGTCACAGCAGATCAATCAAAATAAATGTTCAACTCCGTAGGATGAATGCACAGACCAGAAAAACGTTTCACAGAATGCTTCTGTGTAGTCGTTATTTGCAGATATTCCTGTTTCCACGATAGGCCTCAATGTGCTGCGAATGTCCACTTGTAGTTTCTACAAAAAGAGTGTTTCAAAACTGCTCAATCAAAAGAAATGTTCAACTCTGTGTGACGAATGCACAGAAGAGAAAGAAGTTTCACAGAATGATTCAGTGTAGTTTTTATGTGAAGATATTTCGTTTTTCACCAAAGGCCTCAATGTTCTACAAATGTCCGCTTGCAGATTCTACAAAAAGAGTGTGTCAAAACAGCTCTATCCAAAGAAAGGTTCAACTCCATTCGATGAATGCACAGAACAGAAAAAAGTTCCATAGAAGGTTTCTGTGTGGTTTTTACATGAAGATATTTCGTTTTTCACTGCAGGCCACAATATTCTCCAAGTGTCCAGTTGCAGATTCTACGAAAAGGGTGTTTCAAAAGTGCTCAATCAAAAGAAAGGTTCAACTCTGTGAGATGAAGGCACAGAATAGAAAGCAGTTTCACAGAATCCTTCTCTGTAGTTTTCACGGGAAGATATTTCGTTTTTAGCCATAGGCCTCAACGTTCTCCAAATGTCCACTTGCAGATTCTACAAAAAGTGTGTTTCAAAACAGCTCCATCAAAAGAAAGGTTCAACTCTGTCAGGTGAATGTGCAGAACAGGGTAATGTTTCACAGAATGCTTCTGTGTAATCTTTATGGGAAGATATTTCGTTTTTCACTACAGGCCTCAAATTTCTCCAAATATCCAATTGCAGATTCTACAAAAAGTGTTTTTCAAAACAGACCAGTCAAAAGAAAGGTTCAACTCGGTTGGATTAATGCACAGATCAGAAAAAGTTTCACAGAACGCTTCTGTGTAGTTTTTATTTTCAGATATTCCTTTTTCCGCGATAGGCCTCAAGGCGCGGCAAGTGTCCACTTGCAGATTATAAGAAAAAAGAGTGTTTCAAAACTGCTCAATCAAAAGAAAGGTTCTACTCTGTGAGGTGAACGCACAGAATAGAAAGAAGTTTTACAGAATGCTTCTGTGTATTTTTTATGGGAAAACATTTTGTTTTTCACCACAGGCCTCAATGTTCTCCAAATGTCCACTTGCAGATTCTACAAAAAGAGGGTTTAAAAAAACAGCTCAATCAAAAGAAAGGTTAAATTCTGTTAGATGAAAGCACAGATTACAAAGAAGTTTCACAGAATGCGCCTCTGTAGTTTTTACTTGAAGATATTTCGCTTGTCTCTGTAGGCCTCAATGCTCTCCAAATGTCCACTTGCAGATTCTACCTAAAGAGTGTTTGAAAACTGCTCAATCAAAACAAAGTTTCAACTCCGTGAGATGAATGCACAGAATAGAAAGAGGTTTCACAGAATGCTTCAGTGCAGCTTTTTTGGTGAGATATTTCATTTTTCACCATAGGCCACATATTTCTCCAAATGTCCAATTGCATATTCTAGAAAAAGAGTGTTTCAAAACTGCTCAATCAAAAGAAAGTTACTAGTCTGTGAGGTGAATGCACAGAATAGAAAGAAGTTTCACAGAATGCTTCTGTGTAGTTTTTATAGTGAGATAATTCGTTTTTCACCATGAGCCTCAATGTTCTCCAAATGTCCACTTGCGGATTCTACAAACAGTGTGTTTCAAAACAGATCAATCAAAAGAAATGTTCAACTCTGTTGGATGAATGCACAGATCAGAAAGAAGTTGCACAGAATGCTTCTGTGTAGTTTTTATAGTAAGATAATTCGTTTTACACCATAGGCCTCAATGCTCTCCAAATGTCCACTTACAGATTATACAAAAAGAGTGTTTCAAAACAGCTCAATCAAAAGAAGAGTTCAGCTCTGTTAGATGAATGCACGGAACAGAGAAAAGTTTCTCAGAATGTTTCTGTGTAGTATTTACTGGAAGATATTTCATTTTTCACTATTGGCCTCAATGTTCCCCAAATGTCCACTTGCAGATTCTACAAAAATGAGTGTTGCAAAACTGCTCAATCAAAAGAAAGTTTCTACTCTGTGAGGTGAATGCACAGAATAGAACAAAGTTTCACAGAATTCTTCTGTTAATATTTATGGGGCTATATTTCGTTTTTCATTGTAGGCCACAATATTCTCCAACTGTCCACTTGCAGATTCCACAAAAAGAGTTTCAAAACTGCTCAATCAAAAGAAAGGTTGAACTCTGTGAGATGAATGCACAGAATCGAAAGAAGTTTCACAGAAGGCTTCAGTGTAGTTTTTACTTGAAGATATTTCATTTTTCACTGTAGGTCTCAATTTTCTCCAAATGTCCACTTGCAGATTCCACATAAAGTGTATTTCAAGACTGCTCAATAAAAAGAATGGTTCAAATCTGTGAGATGTACGCACAGAATAGAAAATAGTTTCACAGAATGCGTCAATGTAGTTTTTATGGGAAGATATTCCGTTTTTCACCGTAAGCCTCAATGTTCTCCCAATATCCACTTGCAGATTCTACAAAAACTGTGTTTCAAAACAGCTCAATCACAATTAAAGTTCAACCCTGTTAGACGAATGCACGGAATAGAGAAAAGTTTCACAGAATTCTTCTGTGTAGTTTTTATGGGAAGATGTTTCCTTTTTCATCGTAAGCGTCAAACTTCTCAAATTGTCCACTTGCAGATGCTACAAAAAGGGTGGTTCCAAACAGCTCAATCAAAAGAAAGTTTCAAGTCTCTTAGAGGAAAGCATAAATCATAAAGTAGTTTCACGGAATGCTTCCGTGTAGTTTCTACTTGAAGATATTTCTTTTTTCACAAAAGACCGCAATATTCTCCAAAGGTACACTTGAGGATTCTACAAAAAGTGTGTTTCAAAACTGCTCAATCAAAAGAAATGTTCAACACTGTGAAATGAATGCACAGAATAGGGAAATGTTTCACAGAATGCTTCTGTGTAGTTTTTATAGGAACATATTTCATTTTTCACCCTAGACCTCATAGCTCTCCAAACGACCCTTGCAGATTCTAGAAAAAGAGTGTTTCAAAACTCCTCAATTAAGGGAAGCTTTCTACTCCGTGAGATGAATACTCAGAATAGAAAGAAGTTACACAGAATTCTTCAGTGTAGTTTTTAGAGTAAGATAATTCGTTTTTCAACATAGGCCTCAATGTTCTCCAAAGGTCCACTTACAGATTGTACAAAAGGAGTGTGTCACAGCAGATCAATCAAAATAAATGTTCAACTCCGTAGGATGAATGCACAGACCAGAAAAACGTTTCACAGAATGCTTCTGTGTAGTCGTTATTTGCAGATATTCCTGTTTCCACGATAGGCCTCAATGTGCTGCGAATGTCCACTTGTAGTTTCTACAAAAAGAGTGTTTCAAAACTGCTCAATCAAAAGAAATGTTCAACTCTGTGTGACGAATGCACAGAAGAGAAAGAAGTTTCACAGAATG
This sequence comes from Symphalangus syndactylus, assembly GCF_028878055.3. Classification (NCBI taxonomy): domain Eukaryota; kingdom Metazoa; phylum Chordata; class Mammalia; order Primates; family Hylobatidae; genus Symphalangus; species Symphalangus syndactylus. The sequence continues at coordinate 52,981,744 of NC_072440.2, forward strand.
ATTCAGTGTAGTTTTTATGTGAAGATATTTCGTTTTTCACCAAAGGCCTCAATGTTCTACAAATGTCCGCTTGCAGATTCTACAAAAAGAGTGTGTCAAAACAGCTCTATCCAAAGAAAGGTTCAACTCCATTCGATGAATGCACAGAACAGAAAAAAGTTCCATAGAAGGTTTCTGTGTGGTTTTTACATGAAGATATTTCGTTTTTCACTGCAGGCCACAATATTCTCCAAGTGTCCAGTTGCAGATTCTACGAAAAGGGTGTTTCAAAAGTGCTCAATCAAAAGAAAGGTTCAACTCTGTGAGATGAAGGCACAGAATAGAAAGCAGTTTCACAGAATCCTTCTCTGTAGTTTTCACGGGAAGATATTTCGTTTTTAGCCATAGGCCTCAACGTTCTCCAAATGTCCACTTGCAGATTCTACAAAAAGTGTGTTTCAAAACAGCTCCATCAAAAGAAAGGTTCAACTCTGTCAGGTGAATGTGCAGAACAGGGTAATGTTTCACAGAATGCTTCTGTGTAGTCTTTATGGGAAGATATTTCGTTTTTCACTACAGGCCTCAAATTTCTCCAAATATCCAATTGCGGATTCTACAAAAAGTGTTTTTCAAAACAGACCAGTCAAAAGAAAGGTTCAACTCGGTTGGATTAATGCACAGATCAGAAAAAGTTTCACAGAACGCTTCTGTGTAGTTTTTATTTTCAGATATTCCTTTTTCCGCGATAGGCCTCAAGGCGCGGCAAGTGTCCACTTGCAGATTATAAGAAAAAAGAGTGTTTCAAAACTGCTCAATCAAAAGAAAGGTTCTACTCTGTGAGGTGAACGCACAGAATAGAAAGAAGTTTTACAGAATGCTTCTGTGTATTTTTTATGGGAAAACATTTTGTTTTTCACCACAGGCCTCAATGTTCTCCAAATGTCCACTTGCAGATTCTACAAAAAGAGGGTTTAAAAAAACAGCTCAATCAAAAGAAAGGTTAAATTCTGTTAGATGAAAGCACAGATTACAAAGAAGTTTCACAGAATGCGCCTCTGTAGTTTTTACTTGAAGATATTTCGCTTGTCTCTGTAGGCCTCAATGCTCTCCAAATGTCCACTTGCAGATTCTACCTAAAGAGTGTTTGAAAACTGCTCAATCAAAACAAAGTTTCAACTCCGTGAGATGAATGCACAGAATAGAAAGAGGTTTCACAGAATGCTTCAGTGCAGCTTTTTTGGTGAGATATTTCATTTTTCACCATAGGCCACATATTTCTCCAAATGTCCAATTGCATATTCTAGAAAAAGAGTGTTTCAAAACTGCTCAATCAAAAGAAAGTTACTAGTCTGTGAGGTGAATGCACAGAATAGAAAGAAGTTTCACAGAATGCTTCTGTGTAGTTTTTATAGTGAGATAATTCGTTTTTCACCATGAGCCTCAATGTTCTCCAAATGTCCACTTGCGGATTCTACAAACAGTGTGTTTCAAAACAGATCAATCAAAAGAAATGTTCAACTCTGTTGGATGAATGCACAGATCAGAAAGAAGTTGCACAGAATGCTTCTGTGTAGTTTTTATAGTAAGATAATTCGTTTTACACCATAGGCCTCAATGCTCTCCAAATGTCCACTTACAGATTATACAAAAAGAGTGTTTCAAAACAGCTCAATCAAAAGAAGAGTTCAGCTCTGTTAGATGAATGCACGGAACAGAGAAAAGTTTCTCAGAATGTTTCTGTGTAGTATTTACTGGAAGATATTTCATTTTTCACTATTGGCCTCAATGTTCCCCAAATGTCCACTTGCAGATTCTACAAAAATGAGTGTTGCAAAACTGCTCAATCAAAAGAAAGTTTCTACTCTGTGAGGTGAATGCACAGAATAGAACAAAGTTTCACAGAATTCTTCTGTTAATATTTATGGGGCTATATTTCGTTTTTCATTGTAGGCCACAATATTCTCCAACTGTCCACTTGCAGATTCCACAAAAAGAGTTTCAAAACTGCTCAATCAAAAGAAAGGTTGAACTCTGTGAGATGAATGCACAGAATCGAAAGAAGTTTCACAGAAGGCTTCAGTGTAGTTTTTACTTGAAGATATTTCATTTTTCACTGTAGGTCTCAATTTTCTCCAAATGTCCACTTGCAGATTCCACATAAAGTGTATTTCAAGACTGCTCAATAAAAAGAATGGTTCAAATCTGTGAGATGTACGCACAGAATAGAAAATAGTTTCACAGAATGCGTCAATGTAGTTTTTATGGGAAGATATTCCGTTTTTCACCGTAAGCCTCAATGTTCTCCCAATATCCACTTGCAGATTCTACAAAAACTGTGTTTCAAAACAGCTCAATCACAATTAAAGTTCAACCCTGTTAGACGAATGCACGGAATAGAGAAAAGTTTCACAGAATTCTTCTGTGTAGTTTTTATGGGAAGATGTTTCCTTTTTCATCGTAAGCGTCAAACTTCTCAAATTGTCCACTTGCAGATGCTACAAAAAGAGTGGTTCCAAACAGCTCAATCAAAAGAAAGTTTCAAGTCTCTTAGAGGAAAGCATAAATCATAAAGTAGTTTCACGGAATGCTTCCGTGTAGTTTCTACTTGAAGATATTTCTTTTTTCACAAAAGACCGCAATATTCTCCAAAGGTACACTTGAGGATTCTACAAAAAGTGTGTTTCAAAACTGCTCAATCAAAAGAAATGTTCAACACTGTGAAATGAATGCACAGAATAGGGAAATGTTTCACAGAATGCTTCTGTGTAGTTTTTATAGGAACATATTTCATTTTTCACCCTAGACCTCATAGCTCTCCAAACGACCCTTGCAGATTCTAGAAAAAGAGTGTTTCAAAACTCCTCAATTAAGGGAAGCTTTCTACTCCGTGAGATGAATACTCAGAATAGAAAGAAGTTACACAGAATTCTTCAGTGTAGTTTTTAGAGTAAGATAATTCGTTTTTCAACATAGGCCTCAATGTTCTCCAAAGGTCCACTTACAGATTGTACAAAAGGAGTGTGTCACAGCAGATCAATCAAAATAAATGTTCAACTCCGTAGGATGAATGCACAGACCAGAAAAACGTTTCACAGAATGCTTCTGTGTAGTCGTTATTTGCAGATATTCCTGTTTCCACGATAGGCCTCAATGTGCTGCGAATGTCCACTTGTAGTTTCTACAAAAAGAGTGTTTCAAAACTGCTCAATCAAAAGAAATGTTCAACTCTGTGTGACGAATGCACAGAAGAGAAAGAAGTTTCACAGAATGATTCAGTGTAGTTTTTATGTGAAGATATTTCGTTTTTCACCAAAGGCCTCAATGTTCTACAAATGTCCGCTTGCAGATTCTACAAAAAGAGTGTGTCAAAACAGCTCTATCCAAAGAAAGGTTCAACTCCATTCGATGAATGCACAGAACAGAAAAAAGTTCCATAGAAGGTTTCTGTGTGGTTTTTACATGAAGATATTTCGTTTTTCACTGCAGGCCACAATATTCTCCAAGTGTCCAGTTGCAGATTCTACGAAAAGGGTGTTTCAAAAGTGCTCAATCAAAAGAAAGGTTCAACTCTGTGAGATGAAGGCACAGAATAGAAAGCAGTTTCACAGAATCCTTCTCTGTAGTTTTCACGGGAAGATATTTCGTTTTTAGCCATAGGCCTCAACGTTCTCCAAATGTCCACTTGCAGATTCTACAAAAAGTGTGTTTCAAAACAGCTCCATCAAAAGAAAGGTTCAACTCTGTCAGGTGAATGTGCAGAACAGGGTAATGTTTCACAGAATGCTTCTGTGTAGTCTTTATGGGAAGATATTTCGTTTTTCACTACAGGCCTCAAATTTCTCCAAGTATCCAATTGCGGATTCTACAAAAAGTGTTTTTCAAAACAGACCAGTCAAAAGAAAGGTTCAACTCGGTTGGATTAATGCACAGATCAGAAAAAGTTTCACAGAACGCTTCTGTGTGGTTTTTATTTTCAGATATTCCTTTTTCCGCGATAGGCCTCAAGGCGCGGCAAGTGTCCACTTGCAGATTATAAGAAAAAAGAGTGTTTCAAAACTGCTCAATCAAAAGAAAGGTTCTACTCTGTGAGGTGAACGCACAGAATAGAAAGAAGTTTTACAGAATGCTTCTGTGTATTTTTTATGGGAAAACATTTTGTTTTTCACCACAGGCCTCAATGTTCTCCAAATGTCCACTTGCAGATTCTACAAAAAGAGGGTTTAAAAAAACAGCTCAATCAAAAGAAAGGTTAAATTCTGTTAGATGAAAGCACAGATTACAAAGAAGTTTCACAGAATGCGCCTCTGTAGTTTTTACTTGAAGATATTTCGCTTGTCTCTGTAGGCCTCAATGCTCTCCAAATGTCCACTTGCAGATTCTACCTAAAGAGTGTTTGAAAACTGCTCAATCAAAACAAAGTTTCAACTCCGTGAGATGAATGCACAGAATAGAAAGAGGTTTCACAGAATGCTTCAGTGCAGCTTTTTTGGTGAGATATTTCATTTTTCACCATAGGCCACATATTTCTCCAAATGTCCAATTGCATATTCTAGAAAAAGAGTGTTTCAAAACTGCTCAATCAAAAGAAAGTTACTAGTCTGTGAGGTGAATGCACAGAATAGAAAGAAGTTTCACAGAATGCTTCTGTGTAGTTTTTATAGTGAGATAATTCGTTTTTCACCATGAGCCTCAATGTTCTCCAAATGTCCACTTGCGGATTCTACAAACAGTGTGTTTCAAAACAGATCAATCAAAAGAAATGTTCAACTCTGTTGGATGAATGCACAGATCAGAAAGAAGTTGCACAGAATGCTTCTGTGTAGTTTTTATAGTAAGATAATTCGTTTTACACCATAGGCCTCAATGCTCTCCAAATGTCCACTTACAGATTATACAAAAAGAGTGTTTCAAAACAGCTCAATCAAAAGAAGAGTTCAGCTCTGTTAGATGAATGCACGGAACAGAGAAAAGTTTCTCAGAATGTTTCTGTGTAGTATTTACTGGAAGATATTTCATTTTTCACTATTGGCCTCAATGTTCCCCAAATGTCCACTTGCAGATTCTACAAAAATGAGTGTTGCAAAACTGCTCAATCAAAAGAAAGTTTCTACTCTGTGAGGTGAATGCACAGAATAGAACAAAGTTTCACAGAATTCTTCTGTTAATATTTATGGGGCTATATTTCGTTTTTCATTGTAGGCCACAATATTCTCCAACTGTCCACTTGCAGATTCCACAAAAAGAGTTTCAAAACTGCTCAATCAAAAGAAAGGTTGAACTCTGTGAGATGAATGCACAGAATCGAAAGAAGTTTCACAGATGGCTTCAGTGTAGTTTTTACTTGAAGATATTTCATTTTTCACTGTAGGTCTCAATTTTCTCCAAATGTCCACTTGCAGATTCCACATAAAGTGTATTTCAAGACTGCTCAATAAAAAGAATGGTTCAAATCTGTGAGATGTACGCACAGAATAGAAAATAGTTTCACAGAATGCGTCAATGTAGTTTTTATGGGAAGATATTCCGTTTTTCACCGTAAGCCTCAATGTTCTCCCAATATCCACTTGCAGATTCTACAAAAACTGTGTTTCAAAACAGCTCAATCACAATTAAAGTTCAACCCTGTTAGACGAATGCACGGAATAGAGAAAAGTTTCACAGAATTCTTCTGTGTAGTTTTTATGGGAAGATGTTTCCTTTTTCATCGTAAGCGTCAAACTTCTCAAATTGTCCACTTGCAGATGCTACAAAAAGAGTGGTTCCAAACAGCTCAATCAAAAGAAAGTTTCAAGTCTCTTAGAGGAAAGCATAAATCATAAAGTAGTTTCACGGAATGCTTCCGTGTAGTTTCTACTTGAAGATATTTCTTTTTTCACAAAAGACCGCAATATTCTCCAAAGGTACACTTGAGGATTCTACAAAAAGTGTGTTTCAAAACTGCTCAATCAAAAGAAATGTTCAACACTGTGAAATGAATGCACAGAATAGGGAAATGTTTCACAGAATGCTTCTGTGTAGTTTTTATAGGAACATATTTCATTTTTCACCCTAGACCTCATAGCTCTCCAAACGACCCTTGCAGATTCTAGAAAAAGAGTGTTTCAAAACTCCTCAATTAAGGGAAGCATTCTACTCCGTGAGATGAATACTCAGAATAGAAAGAAGTTACACAGAATTCTTCAGTGTAGTTTTTAGAGTAAGATAATTCGTTTTTCAACATAGGCCTCAATGTTCTCCAAAGGTCCACTTACAGATTGTACAAAAGGAGTGTGTCACAGCAGATCAATCAAAATAAATGTTCAACTCCGTAGGATGAATGCACAGACCAGAAAAACGTTTCACAGAATGCTTCTGTGTAGTCGTTATTTGCAGATATTCCTGTTTCCACGATAGGCCTCAATGTGCTGCGAATGTCCACTTGTAGTTTCTACAAAAAGAGTGTTTCAAAACTGCTCAATCAAAAGAAATGTTCAACTCTGTGTGACGAATGCACAGAAGAGAAAGAAGTTTCACAGAATGATTCAGTGTAGTTTTTATGTGAAGATATTTCGTTTTTCACCAAAGGCCTCAATGTTCTACAAATGTCCGCTTGCAGATTCTACAAAAAGAGTGTGTCAAAACAGCTCTATCCAAAGAAAGGTTCAACTCCATTCGATGAATGCACAGAACAGAAAAAAGTTCCATAGAAGGTTTCTGTGTGGTTTTTACATGAAGATATTTCGTTTTTCACTGCAGGCCACAATATTCTCCAAGTGTCCAGTTGCAGATTCTACGAAAAGGGTGTTTCAAAAGTGCTCAATCAAAAGAAAGGTTCAACTCTGTGAGATGAAGGCACAGAATAGAAAGCAGTTTCACAGAATCCTTCTCTGTAGTTTTCACGGGAAGATATTTCGTTTTTAGCCATAGGCCTCAACGTTCTCCAAATGTCCACTTGCAGATTCTACAAAAAGTGTGTTTCAAAACAGCTCCATCAAAAGAAAGGTTCAACTCTGTCAGGTGAATGTGCAGAACAGGGTAATGTTTCACAGAATGCTTCTGTGTAGTCTTTATGGGAAGATATTTCGTTTTTCACTACAGGCCTCAAATTTCTCCAAGTATCCAATTGCGGATTCTACAAAAAGTGTTTTTCAAAACAGACCAGTCAAAAGAAAGGTTCAACTCGGTTGGATTAATGCACAGATCAGAAAAAGTTTCACAGAACGCTTCTGTGTGGTTTTTATTTTCAGATATTCCTTTTTCCGCGATAGGCCTCAAGGCGCGGCAAGTGTCCACTTGCAGATTATAAGAAAAAAGAGTGTTTCAAAACTGCTCAATCAAAAGAAAGGTTCTACTCTGTGAGGTGAACGCACAGAATAGAAAGAAGTTTTACAGAATGCTTCTGTGTATTTTTTATGGGAAAACATTTTGTTTTTCACCACAGGCCTCAATGTTCTCCAAATGTCCACTTGCAGATTCTACAAAAAGAGGGTTTAAAAAAACAGCTCAATCAAAAGAAAGGTTAAATTCTGTTAGATGAAAGCACAGATTACAAAGAAGTTTCACAGAATGCGCCTCTGTAGTTTTTACTTGAAGATATTTCGCTTGTCTCTGTAGGCCTCAATGCTCTCCAAATGTCCACTTGCAGATTCTACCTAAAGAGTGTTTGAAAACTGCTCAATCAAAACAAAGTTTCAACTCCGTGAGATGAATGCACAGAATAGAAAGAGGTTTCACAGAATGCTTCAGTGCAGCTTTTTTGGTGAGATATTTCATTTTTCACCATAGGCCACATATTTCTCCAAATGTCCAATTGCATATTCTAGAAAAAGAGTGTTTCAAAACTGCTCAATCAAAAGAAAGTTACTAGTCTGTGAGGTGAATGCACAGAATAGAAAGAAGTTTCACAGAATGCTTCTGTGTAGTTTTTATAGTGAGATAATTCGTTTTTCACCATGAGCCTCAATGTTCTCCAAATGTCCACTTGCGGATTCTACAAACAGTGTGTTTCAAAACAGATCAATCAAAAGAAATGTTCAACTCTGTTGGATGAATGCACAGATCAGAAAGAAGTTGCACAGAATGCTTCTGTGTAGTTTTTATAGTAAGATAATTCGTTTTACACCATAGGCCTCAATGCTCTCCAAATGTCCACTTACAGATTATACAAAAAGAGTGTTTCAAAACAGCTCAATCAAAAGAAGAGTTCAGCTCTGTTAGATGAATGCACGGAACAGAGAAAAGTTTCTCAGAATGTTTCTGTGTAGTATTTACTGGAAGATATTTCATTTTTCACTATTGGCCTCAATGTTCCCCAAATTTCCACTTGCAGATTCTACAAAAATGAGTGTTGCAAAACTGCTCAATCAAAAGAAAGTTTCTACTCTGTGAGGTGAATGCACAGAATAGAACAAAGTTTCACAGAATTCTTCTGTTAATATTTATGGGGCTATATTTCGTTTTTCATTGTAGGCCACAATATTCTCCAACTGTCCACTTGCAGATTCCACAAAAAGAGTTTCAAAACTGCTCAATCAAAAGAAAGGTTGAACTCTGTGAGATGAATGCACAGAATCGAAAGAAGTTTCACAGATGGCTTCAGTGTAGTTTTTACTTGAAGATATTTCATTTTTCACTGTAGGTCTCAATTTTCTCCAAATGTCCACTTGCAGATTCCACATAAAGTGTATTTCAAGACTGCTCAATAAAAAGAATGGTTCAAATCTGTGAGATGTACGCACAGAATAGAAAATAGTTTCACAGAATGCGTCAATGTAGTTTTTATGGGAAGATATTCCGTTTTTCACCGTAAGCCTCAATGTTCTCCCAATATCCACTTGCAGATTCTACAAAAACTGTGTTTCAAAACAGCTCAATCACAATTAAAGTTCAACCCTGTTAGACGAATGCACGGAATAGAGAAAAGTTTCACAGAATTCTTCTGTGTAGTTTTTATGGGAAGATGTTTCCTTTTTCATCGTAAGCGTCAAACTTCTCAAATTGTCCACTTGCAGATGCTACAAAAAGAGTGGTTCCAAACAGCTCAATCAAAAGAAAGTTTCAAGTCTCTTAGAGGAAAGCATAAATCATAAAGTAGTTTCACGGAATGCTTCCGTGTAGTTTCTACTTGAAGATATTTCTTTTTTCACAAAAGACCGCAATATTCTCCAAAGGTACACTTGAGGATTCTACAAAAAGTGTGTTTCAAAACTGCTCAATCAAAAGAAATGTTCAACACTGTGAAATGAATGCACAGAATAGGGAAATGTTTCACAGAATGCTTCTGTGTAGTTTTTATAGGAACATATTTCATTTTTCACCCTAGACCTCATAGCTCTCCAAACGACCCTTGCAGATTCTAGAAAAAGAGTGTTTCAAAACTCCTCAATTAAGGGAAGCATTCTACTCCGTGAGATGAATACTCAGAATAGAAAGAAGTTACACAGAATTCTTCAGTGTAGTTTTTAGAGTAAGATAATTCGTTTTTCAACATAGGCCTCAATGTTCTCCAAAGGTCCACTTACAGATTGTACAAAAGGAGTGTGTCACAGCAGATCAATCAAAATAAATGTTCAACTCCGTAGGATGAATGCACAGACCAGAAAAACGTTTCACAGAATGCTTCTGTGTAGTCGTTATTTGCAGATATTCCTGTTTCCACGATAGGCCTCAATGTGCTGCGAATGTCCACTTGTAGTTTCTACAAAAAGAGTGTTTCAAAACTGCTCAATCAAAAGAAATGTTCAACTCTGTGTGACGAATGCACAGAAGAGAAAGAAGTTTCACAGAATGATTCAGTGTAGTTTTTATGTGAAGATATTTCGTTTTTCACCAAAGGCCTCAATGTTCTACAAATGTCCGCTTGCAGATTCTACAAAAAGAGTGTGTCAAAACAGCTCTATCCAAAGAAAGGTTCAACTCCATTCGATGAATGCACAGAACAGAAAAAAGTTCCATAGAAGGTTTCTGTGTGGTTTTTACATGAAGATATTTCGTTTTTCACTGCAGGCCACAATATTCTCCAAGTGTCCAGTTGCAGATTCTACGAAAAGGGTGTTTCAAAAGTGCTCAATCAAAAGAAAGGTTCAACTCTGTGAGATGAAGGCACAGAATAGAAAGCAGTTTCACAGAATCCTTCTCTGTAGTTTTCACGGGAAGATATTTCGTTTTTAGCCATAGGCCTCAACGTTCTCCAAATGTCCACTTGCAGATTCTACAAAAAGTGTGTTTCAAAACAGCTCCATCAAAAGAAAGGTTCAACTCTGTCAGGTGAATGTGCAGAACAGGGTAATGTTTCACAGAATGCTTCTGTGTAGTCTTTATGGGAAGATATTTCGTTTTTCACTACAGGCCTCAAATTTCTCCAAGTATCCAATTGCGGATTCTACAAAAAGTGTTTTTCAAAACAGACCAGTCAAAAGAAAGGTTCAACTCGGTTGGATTAATGCACAGATCAGAAAAAGTTTCACAGAACGCTTCTGTGTGGTTTTTATTTTCAGATATTCCTTTTTCCGCGATAGGCCTCAAGGCGCGGCAAGTGTCCACTTGCAGATTATAAGAAAAAAGAGTGTTTCAAAACTGCTCAATCAAAAGAAAGGTTCTACTCTGTGAGGTGAACGCACAGAATAGAAAGAAGTTTTACAGAATGCTTCTGTGTATTTTTTATGGGAAAACATTTTGTTTTTCACCACAGGCCTCAATGTTCTCCAAATGTCCACTTGCAGATTCTACAAAAAGAGGGTTTAAAAAAACAGCTCAATCAAAAGAAAGGTTAAATTCTGTTAGATGAAAGCACAGATTACAAAGAAGTTTCACAGAATGCGCCTCTGTAGTTTTTACTTGAAGATATTTCGCTTGTCTCTGTAGGCCTCAATGCTCTCCAAATGTCCACTTGCAGATTCTACCTAAAGAGTGTTTGAAAACTGCTCAATCAAAACAAAGTTTCAACTCCGTGAGATGAATGCACAGAATAGAAAGAGGTTTCACAGAATGCTTCAGTGCAGCTTTTTTGGTGAGATATTTCATTTTTCACCATAGGCCACATATTTCTCCAAATGTCCAATTGCATATTCTAGAAAAAGAGTGTTTCAAAACTGCTCAATCAAAAGAAAGTTACTAGTCTGTGAGGTGAATGCACAGAATAGAAAGAAGTTTCACAGAATGCTTCTGTGTAGTTTTTATAGTGAGATAATTCGTTTTTCACCATGAGCCTCAATGTTCTCCAAATGTCCACTTGCGGATTCTACAAACAGTGTGTTTCAAAACAGATCAATCAAAAGAAATGTTCAACTCTGTTGGATGAATGCACAGATCAGAAAGAAGTTGCACAGAATGCTTCTGTGTAGTTTTTATAGTAAGATAATTCGTTTTACACCATAGGCCTCAATGCTCTCCAAATGTCCACTTACAGATTATACAAAAAGAGTGTTTCAAAACAGCTCAATCAAAAGAAGAGTTCAGCTCTGTTAGATGAATGCACGGAACAGAGAAAAGTTTCTCAGAATGTTTCTGTGTAGTATTTACTGGAAGATATTTCATTTTTCACTATTGGCCTCAATGTTCCCCAAATGTCCACTTGCAGATTCTACAAAAATGAGTGTTGCAAAACTGCTCAATCAAAAGAAAGTTTCTACTCTGTGAGGTGAATGCACAGAATAGAACAAAGTTTCACAGAATTCTTCTGTTAATATTTATGGGGCTATATTTCGTTTTTCATTGTAGGCCACAATATTCTCCAACTGTCCACTTGCAGATTCCACAAAAAGAGTTTCAAAACTGCTCAATCAAAAGAAAGGTTGAACTCTGTGAGATGAATGCACAGAATCGAAAGAAGTTTCACAGATGGCTTCAGTGTAGTTTTTACTTGAAGATATTTCATTTTTCACTGTAGGTCTCAATTTTCTCCAAATGTCCACTTGCAGATTCCACATAAAGTGTATTTCAAGACTGCTCAATAAAAAGAATGGTTCAAATCTGTGAGATGTACGCACAGAATAGAAAATAGTTTCACAGAATGCGTCAATGTAGTTTTTATGGGAAGATATTCCGTTTTTCACCGTAAGCCTCAATGTTCTCCCAATATCCACTTGCAGATTCTACAAAAACTGTGTTTCAAAACAGCTCAATCACAATTAAAGTTCAACCCTGTTAGACGAATGCACGGAATAGAGAAAAGTTTCACAGAATTCTTCTGTGTAGTTTTTATGGGAAGATGTTTCCTTTTTCATCGTAAGCGTCAAACTTCTCAAATTGTCCACTTGCAGATGCTACAAAAAGAGTGGTTCCAAACAGCTCAATCAAAAGAAAGTTTCAAGTCTCTTAGAGGAAAGCATAAATCATAAAGTAGTTTCACGGAATGCTTCCGTGTAGTTTCTACTTGAAGATATTTCTTTTTTCACAAAAGACCGCAATATTCTCCAAAGGTACACTTGAGGATTCTACAAAAAGTGTGTTTCAAAACTGCTCAATCAAAAGAAATGTTCAACACTGTGAAATGAATGCACAGAATAGGGAAATGTTTCACAGAATGCTTCTGTGTAGTTTTTATAGGAACATATTTCATTTTTCACCCTAGACCTCATAGCTCTCCAAACGACCCTTGCAGATTCTAGAAAAAGAGTGTTTCAAAACTCCTCAATTAAGGGAAGCTTTCTACTCCGTGAGATGAATACTCAGAATAGAAAGAAGTTACACAGAATTCTTCAGTGTAGTTTTTAGAGTAAGATAATTCGTTTTTCAACATAGGCCTCAATGTTCTCCAAAGGTCCACTTACAGATTGTACAAAAGGAGTGTGTCACAGCAGATCAATCAAAATAAATGTTCAACTCCGTAGGATGAATGCACAGACCAGAAAAACGTTTCACAGAATGCTTCTGTGTAGTCGTTATTTGCAGATATTCCTGTTTCCACGATAGGCCTCAATGTGCTGCGAATGTCCACTTGTAGTTTCTACAAAAAGAGTGTTTCAAAACTGCTCAATCAAAAGAAATGTTCAACTCTGTGTGACGAATGCACAGAAGAGAAAGAAGTTTCACAGAATGATTCAGTGTAGTTTTTATGTGAAGATATTTCGTTTTTCACCAAAGGCCTCAATGTTCTACAAATGTCCGCTTGCAGATTCTACAAAAAGAGTGTGTCAAAACAGCTCTATCCAAAGAAAGGTTCAACTCCATTCGATGAATGCACAGAACAGAAAAAAGTTCCATAGAAGGTTTCTGTGTGGTTTTTACATGAAGATATTTCGTTTTTCACTGCAGGCCACAATATTCTCCAAGTGTCCAGTTGCAGATTCTACGAAAAGGGTGTTTCAAAAGTGCTCAATCAAAAGAAAGGTTCAACTCTGTGAGATGAAGGCACAGAATAGAAAGCAGTTTCACAGAATCCTTCTCTGTAGTTTTCACGGGAAGATATTTCGTTTTTAGCCATAGGCCTCAACGTTCTCCAAATGTCCACTTGCAGATTCTACAAAAAGTGTGTTTCAAAACAGCTCCATCAAAAGAAAGGTTCAACTCTGTCAGGTGAATGTGCAGAACAGGGTAATGTTTCACAGAATGCTTCTGTGTAGTCTTTATGGGAAGATATTTCGTTTTTCACTACAGGCCTCAAATTTCTCCAAATATCCAATTGCGGATTCTACAAAAAGTGTTTTTCAAAACAGACCAGTCAAAAGAAAGGTTCAACTCGGTTGGATTAATGCACAGATCAGAAAAAGTTTCACAGAACGCTTCTGTGTAGTTTTTATTTTCAGATATTCCTTTTTCCGCGATAGGCCTCAAGGCGCGGCAAGTGTCCACTTGCAGATTATAAGAAGAAAGAGTGTTTCAAAACTGCTCAATCAAAAGAAAGGTTCTACTCTGTGAGGTGAACGCACAGAATAGAAAGAAGTTTTACAGAATGCTTCTGTGTATTTTTTATGGGAAAACATTTTGTTTTTCACCACAGGCCTCAATGTTCTCCAAATGTCCACTTGCAGATTCTACAAAAAGAGGGTTTAAAAAAACAGCTCAATCAAAAGAAAGGTTAAATTCTGTTAGATGAAAGCACAGATTACAAAGAAGTTTCACAGAATGCGCCTCTGTAGTTTTTACTTGAAGATATTTCGCTTGTCTCTGTAGGCCTCAATGCTCTCCAAATGTCCACTTGCAGATTCTACCTAAAGAGTGTTTGAAAACTGCTCAATCAAAACAAAGTTTCAACTCCGTGAGATGAATGCACAGAATAGAAAGAGGTTTCACAGAATGCTTCAGTGCAGCTTTTTTGGTGAGATATTTCATTTTTCACCATAGGCCACATATTTCTCCAAATGTCCAATTGCATATTCTAGAAAAAGAGTGTTTCAAAACTGCTCAATCAAAAGAAAGTTACTAGTCTGTGAGGTGAATGCACAGAATAGAAAGAAGTTTCACAGAATGCTTCTGTGTAGTTTTTATAGTGAGATAATTCGTTTTTCACCATGAGCCTCAATGTTCTCCAAATGTCCACTTGCGGATTCTACAAACAGTGTGTTTCAAAACAGATCAATCAAAAGAAATGTTCAACTCTGTTGGATGAATGCACAGATCAGAAAGAAGTTGCACAGAATGCTTCTGTGTAGTTTTTATAGTAAGATAATTCGTTTTACACCATAGGCCTCAATGCTCTCCAAATGTCCACTTACAGATTATACAAAAAGAGTGTTTCAAAACAGCTCAATCAAAAGAAGAGTTCAGCTCTGTTAGATGAATGCACGGAACAGAGAAAAGTTTCTCAGAATGTTTCTGTGTAGTATTTACTGGAAGATATTTCATTTTTCACTATTGGCCTCAATGTTCCCCAAATGTCCACTTGCAGATTCTACAAAAATGAGTGTTGCAAAACTGCTCAATCAAAAGAAAGTTTCTACTCTGTGAGGTGAATGCACAGAATAGAACAAAGTTTCACAGAATTCTTCTGTTAATATTTATGGGGCTATATTTCGTTTTTCATTGTAGGCCACAATATTCTCCAACTGTCCACTTGCAGATTCCACAAAAAGAGTTTCAAAACTGCTCAATCAAAAGAAAGGTTGAACTCTGTGAGATGAATGCACAGAATCGAAAGAAGTTTCACAGATGGCTTCAGTGTAGTTTTTACTTGAAGATATTTCATTTTTCACTGTAGGTCTCAATTTTCTCCAAATGTCCACTTGCAGATTCCACATAAAGTGTATTTCAAGACTGCTCAATAAAAAGAATGGTTCAAATCTGTGAGATGTACGCACAGAATAGAAAATAGTTTCACAGAATGCGTCAATGTAGTTTTTATGGGAAGATATTCCGTTTTTCACCGTAAGCCTCAATGTTCTCCCAATATCCACTTGCAGATTCTACAAAAACTGTGTTTCAAAACAGCTCAATCACAATTAAAGTTCAACCCTGTTAGACGAATGCACGGAATAGAGAAAAGTTTCACAGAATTCTTCTGCGTAGTTTTTATGGGAAGATGTTTCCTTTTTCATCGTAAGCGTCAAACTTCTCAAATTGTCCACTTGCAGATGCTACAAAAAGAGTGGTTCCAAACAGCTCAATCAAAAGAAAGTTTCAAGTCTCTTAGAGGAAAGCATAAATCATAAAGTAGTTTCACGGAATGCTTCCGTGTAGTTTCTACTTGAAGATATTTCTTTTTTCACAAAAGACCGCAATATTCTCCAAAGGTACACTTGAGGATTCTACAAAAAGTGTGTTTCAAAACTGCTCAATCAAAAGAAATGTTCAACACTGTGAAATGAATGCACAGAATAGGGAAATGTTTCACAGAATGCTTCTGTGTAGTTTTTATAGGAACATATTTCATTTTTCACCCTAGACCTCATAGCTCTCCAAACGACCCTTGCAGATTCTAGAAAAAGAGTGTTTCAAAACTCCTCAATTAAGGGAAGCTTTCTACTCCGTGAGATGAATACTCAGAATAGAAAGAAGTTACACAGAATTCTTCAGTGTAGTTTTTAGAGTAAGATAATTCGTTTTTCAACATAGGCCTCAATGTTCTCCAAAGGTCCACTTACAGATTGTACAAAAGGAGTGTGTCACAGCAGATCAATCAAAATAAATGTTCAACTCCGTAGGATGAATGCACAGACCAGAAAAACGTTTCACAGAATGCTTCTGTGTAGTCGTTATTTGCAGATATTCCTGTTTCCACGATAGGCCTCAATGTGCTGCGAATGTCCACTTGTAGTTTCTACAAAAAGAGTGTTTCAAAACTGCTCAATCAAAAGAAATGTTCAACTCTGTGTGACGAATGCACAGAAGAGAAAGAAGTTTCACAGAATGATTCAGTGTAGTTTTTATGTGAAGATATTTCGTTTTTCACCAAAGGCCTCAATGTTCTACAAATGTCCGCTTGCAGATTCTACAAAAAGAGTGTGTCAAAACAGCTCTATCCAAAGAAAGGTTCAACTCCATTCGATGAATGCACAGAACAGAAAAAAGTTCCATAGAAGGTTTCTGTGTGGTTTTTACATGAAGATATTTCGTTTTTCACTGCAGGCCACAATATTCTCCAAGTGTCCAGTTGCAGATTCTACGAAAAGGGTGTTTCAAAAGTGCTCAATCAAAAGAAAGGTTCAACTCTGTGAGATGAAGGCACAGAATAGAAAGCAGTTTCACAGAATCCTTCTCTGTAGTTTTCACGGGAAGATATTTCGTTTTTAGCCATAGGCCTCAACGTTCTCCAAATGTCCACTTGCAGATTCTACAAAAAGTGTGTTTCAAAACAGCTCCATCAAAAGAAAGGTTCAACTCTGTCAGGTGAATGTGCAGAACAGGGTAATGTTTCACAGAATGCTTCTGTGTAGTCTTTATGGGAAGATATTTCGTTTTTCACTACAGGCCTCAAATTTCTCCAAGTATCCAATTGCGGATTCTACAAAAAGTGTTTTTCAAAACAGACCAGTCAAAAGAAAGGTTCAACTCGGTTGGATTAATGCACAGATCAGAAAAAGTTTCACAGAACGCTTCTGTGTGGTTTTTATTTTCAGATATTCCTTTTTCCGCGATAGGCCTCAAGGCGCGGCAAGTGTCCACTTGCAGATTATAAGAAAAAAGAGTGTTTCAAAACTGCTCAATCAAAAGAAAGGTTCTACTCTGTGAGGTGAACGCACAGAATAGAAAGAAGTTTTACAGAATGCTTCTGTGTATTTTTTATGGGAAAACATTTTGTTTTTCACCACAGGCCTCAATGTTCTCCAAATGTCCACTTGCAGATTCTACAAAAAGAGGGTTTAAAAAAACAGCTCAATCAAAAGAAAGGTTAAATTCTGTTAGATGAAAGCACAGATTACAAAGAAGTTTCACAGAATGCGCCTCTGTAGTTTTTACTTGAAGATATTTCGCTTGTCTCTGTAGGCCTCAATGCTCTCCAAATGTCCACTTGCAGATTCTACCTAAAGAGTGTTTGAAAACTGCTCAATCAAAACAAAGTTTCAACTCCGTGAGATGAATGCACAGAATAGAAAGAGGTTTCACAGAATGCTTCAGTGCAGCTTTTTTGGTGAGATATTTCATTTTTCACCATAGGCCACATATTTCTCCAAATGTCCAATTGCATATTCTAGAAAAAGAGTGTTTCAAAACTGCTCAATCAAAAGAAAGTTACTAGTCTGTGAGGTGAATGCACAGAATAGAAAGAAGTTTCACAGAATGCTTCTGTGTAGTTTTTATAGTGAGATAATTCGTTTTTCACCATGAGCCTCAATGTTCTCCAAATGTCCACTTGCGGATTCTACAAACAGTGTGTTTCAAAACAGATCAATCAAAAGAAATGTTCAACTCTGTTGGATGAATGCACAGATCAGAAAGAAGTTGCACAGAATGCTTCTGTGTAGTTTTTATAGTAAGATAATTCGTTTTACACCATAGGCCTCAATGCTCTCCAAATGTCCACTTACAGATTATACAAAAAGAGTGTTTCAAAACAGCTCAATCAAAAGAAGAGTTCAGCTCTGTTAGATGAATGCACGGAACAGAGAAAAGTTTCTCAGAATGTTTCTGTGTAGTATTTACTGGAAGATATTTCATTTTTCACTATTGGCCTCAATGTTCCCCAAATGTCCACTTGCAGATTCTACAAAAATGAGTGTTGCAAAACTGCTCAATCAAAAGAAAGTTTCTACTCTGTGAGGTGAATGCACAGAATAGAACAAAGTTTCACAGAATTCTTCTGTTAATATTTATGGGGCTATATTTCGTTTTTCATTGTAGGCCACAATATTCTCCAACTGTCCACTTGCAGATTCCACAAAAAGAGTTTCAAAACTGCTCAATCAAAAGAAAGGTTGAACTCTGTGAGATGAATGCACAGAATCGAAAGAAGTTTCACAGAAGGCTTCAGTGTAGTTTTTACTTGAAGATATTTCATTTTTCACTGTAGGTCTCAATTTTCTCCAAATGTCCACTTGCAGATTCCACATAAAGTGTATTTCAAGACTGCTCAATAAAAAGAATGGTTCAAATCTGTGAGATGTACGCACAGAATAGAAAATAGTTTCACAGAATGCGTCAATGTAGTTTTTATGGGAAGATATTCCGTTTTTCACCGTAAGCCTCAATGTTCTCCCAATATCCACTTGCAGATTCTACAAAAACTGTGTTTCAAAACAGCTCAATCACAATTAAAGTTCAACCCTGTTAGACGAATGCACGGAATAGAGAAAAGTTTCACAGAATTCTTCTGTGTAGTTTTTATGGGAAGATGTTTCCTTTTTCATCGTAAGCGTCAAACTTCTCAAATTGTCCACTTGCAGATGCTACAAAAAGAGTGGTTCCAAACAGCTCAATCAAAAGAAAGTTTCAAGTCTCTTAGAGGAAAGCATAAATCATAAAGTAGTTTCACGGAATGCTTCCGTGTAGTTTCTACTTGAAGATATTTCTTTTTTCACAAAAGACCGCAATATTCTCCAAAGGTACACTTGAGGATTCTACAAAAAGTGTGTTTCAAAACTGCTCAATCAAAAGAAATGTTCAACACTGTGAAATGAATGCACAGAATAGGGAAATGTTTCACAGAATGCTTCTGTGTAGTTTTTATAGGAACATATTTCATTTTTCACCCTAGACCTCATAGCTCTCCAAACGACCCTTGCAGATTCTAGAAAAAGAGTGTTTCAAAACTCCTCAATTAAGGGAAGCTTTCTACTCCGTGAGATGAATACTCAGAATAGAAAGAAGTTACACAGAATTCTTCAGTGTAGTTTTTAGAGTAAGATAATTCGTTTTTCAACATAGGCCTCAATGTTCTCCAAAGGTCCACTTACAGATTGTACAAAAGGAGTGTGTCACAGCAGATCAATCAAAATAAATGTTCAACTCCGTAGGATGAATGCACAGACCAGAAAAACGTTTCACAGAATGCTTCTGTGTAGTCGTTATTTGCAGATATTCCTGTTTCCACGATAGGCCTCAATGTGCTGCGAATGTCCACTTGTAGTTTCTACAAAAAGAGTGTTTCAAAACTGCTCAATCAAAAGAAATGTTCAACTCTGTGTGACGAATGCACAGAAGAGAAAGAAGTTTCACAGAATGATTCAGTGTAGTTTTTATGTGAAGATATTTCGTTTTTCACCAAAGGCCTCAATGTTCTACAAATGTCCGCTTGCAGATTCTACAAAAAGAGTGTGTCAAAACAGCTCTATCCAAAGAAAGGTTCAACTCCATTCGATGAATGCACAGAACAGAAAAAAGTTCCATAGAAGGTTTCTGTGTGGTTTTTACATGAAGATATTTCGTTTTTCACTGCAGGCCACAATATTCTCCAAGTGTCCAGTTGCAGATTCTACGAAAAGGGTGTTTCAAAAGTGCTCAATCAAAAGAAAGGTTCAACTCTGTGAGATGAAGGCACAGAATAGAAAGCAGTTTCACAGAATCCTTCTCTGTAGTTTTCACGGGAAGATATTTCGTTTTTAGCCATAGGCCTCAACGTTCTCCAAATGTCCACTTGCAGATTCTACAAAAAGTGTGTTTCAAAACAGCTCCATCAAAAGAAAGGTTCAACTCTGTCAGGTGAATGTGCAGAACAGGGTAATGTTTCACAGAATGCTTCTGTGTAGTCTTTATGGGAAGATATTTCGTTTTTCACTACAGGCCTCAAATTTCTCCAAGTATCCAATTGCGGATTCTACAAAAAGTGTTTTTCAAAACAGACCAGTCAAAAGAAAGGTTCAACTCGGTTGGATTAATGCACAGATCAGAAAAAGTTTCACAGAACGCTTCTGTGTGGTTTTTATTTTCAGATATTCCTTTTTCCGCGATAGGCCTCAAGGCGCGGCAAGTGTCCACTTGCAGATTATAAGAAAAAAGAGTGTTTCAAAACTGCTCAATCAAAAGAAAGGTTCTACTCTGTGAGGTGAACGCACAGAATAGAAAGAAGTTTTACAGAATGCTTCTGTGTATTTTTTATGGGAAAACATTTTGTTTTTCACCACAGGCCTCAATGTTCTCCAAATGTCCACTTGCAGATTCTACAAAAAGAGGGTTTAAAAAAACAGCTCAATCAAAAGAAAGGTTAAATTCTGTTAGATGAAAGCACAGATTACAAAGAAGTTTCACAGAATGCGCCTCTGTAGTTTTTACTTGAAGATATTTCGCTTGTCTCTGTAGGCCTCAATGCTCTCCAAATGTCCACTTGCAGATTCTACCTAAAGAGTGTTTGAAAACTGCTCAATCAAAACAAAGTTTCAACTCCGTGAGATGAATGCACAGAATAGAAAGAGGTTTCACAGAATGCTTCAGTGCAGCTTTTTTGGTGAGATATTTCATTTTTCACCATAGGCCACATATTTCTCCAAATGTCCAATTGCATATTCTAGAAAAAGAGTGTTTCAAAACTGCTCAATCAAAAGAAAGTTACTAGTCTGTGAGGTGAATGCACAGAATAGAAAGAAGTTTCACAGAATGCTTCTGTGTAGTTTTTATAGTGAGATAATTCGTTTTTCACCATGAGCCTCAATGTTCTCCAAATGTCCACTTGCGGATTCTACAAACAGTGTGTTTCAAAACAGATCAATCAAAAGAAATGTTCAACTCTGTTGGATGAATGCACAGATCAGAAAGAAGTTGCACAGAATGCTTCTGTGTAGTTTTTATAGTAAGATAATTCGTTTTACACCATAGGCCTCAATGCTCTCCAAATGTCCACTTACAGATTATACAAAAAGAGTGTTTCAAAACAGCTCAATCAAAAGAAGAGTTCAGCTCTGTTAGATGAATGCACGGAACAGAGAAAAGTTTCTCAGAATGTTTCTGTGTAGTATTTACTGGAAGATATTTCATTTTTCACTATTGGCCTCAATGTTCCCCAAATGTCCACTTGCAGATTCTACAAAAATGAGTGTTGCAAAACTGCTCAATCAAAAGAAAGTTTCTACTCTGTGAGGTGAATGCACAGAATAGAACAAAGTTTCACAGAATTCTTCTGTTAATATTTATGGGGCTATATTTCGTTTTTCATTGTAGGCCACAATATTCTCCAACTGTCCACTTGCAGATTCCACAAAAAGAGTTTCAAAACTGCTCAATCAAAAGAAAGGTTGAACTCTGTGAGATGAATGCACAGAATCGAAAGAAGTTTCACAGAAGGCTTCAGTGTAGTTTTTACTTGAAGATATTTCATTTTTCACTGTAGGTCTCAATTTTCTCCAAATGTCCACTTGCAGATTCCACATAAAGTGTATTTCAAGACTGCTCAATAAAAAGAATGGTTCAAATCTGTGAGATGTACGCACAGAATAGAAAATAGTTTCACAGAATGCGTCAATGTAGTTTTTATGGGAAGATATTCCGTTTTTCACCGTAAGCCTCAATGTTCTCCCAATATCCACTTGCAGATTCTACAAAAACTGTGTTTCAAAACAGCTCAATCACAATTAAAGTTCAACCCTGTTAGACGAATGCACGGAATAGAGAAAAGTTTCACAGAATTCTTCTGTGTAGTTTTTATGGGAAGATGTTTCCTTTTTCATCGTAAGCGTCAAACTTCTCAAATTGTCCACTTGCAGATGCTACAAAAAGAGTGCTTCCAAACAGCTCAATCAAAAGAAAGTTTCAAGTCTCTTAGAGGAAAGCATAAATCATAAAGTAGTTTCACGGAATGCTTCCGTGTAGTTTCTACTTGAAGATATTTCTTTTTTCACAAAAGACCGCAATATTCTCCAAAGGTACACTTGAGGATTCTACAAAAAGTGTGTTTCAAAACTGCTCAATCAAAAGAAATGTTCAACACTGTGAAATGAATGCACAGAATAGGGAAATGTTTCACAGAATGCTTCTGTGTAGTTTTTATAGGAACATATTTCATTTTTCACCCTAGACCTCATAGCTCTCCAAACGACCCTTGCAGATTCTAGAAAAAGAGTGTTTCAAAACTCCTCAATTAAGGGAAGCTTTCTACTCCGTGAGATGAATACTCAGAATAGAAAGAAGTTACACAGAATTCTTCAGTGTAGTTTTTAGAGTAAGATAATTCGTTTTTCAACATAGGCCTCAATGTTCTCCAAAGGTCCACTTACAGATTGTACAAAAGGAGTGTGTCACAGCAGATCAATCAAAATAAATGTTCAACTCCGTAGGATGAATGCACAGACCAGAAAAACGTTTCACAGAATGCTTCTGTGTAGTCGTTATTTGCAGATATTCCTGTTTCCACGATAGGCCTCAATGTGCTGCGAATGTCCACTTGTAGTTTCTACAAAAAGAGTGTTTCAAAACTGCTCAATCAAAAGAAATGTTCAACTCTGTGTGACGAATGCACAGAAGAGAAAGAAGTTTCACAGAATGATTCAGTGTAGTTTTTATGTGAAGATATTTCGTTTTTCACCAAAGGCCTCAATGTTCTACAAATGTCCGCTTGCAGATTCTACAAAAAGAGTGTGTCAAAACAGCTCTATCCAAAGAAAGGTTCAACTCCATTCGATGAATGCACAGAACAGAAAAAAGTTCCATAGAAGGTTTCTGTGTGGTTTTTACATGAAGATATTTCGTTTTTCACTGCAGGCCACAATATTCTCCAAGTGTCCAGTTGCAGATTCTACGAAAAGGGTGTTTCAAAAGTGCTCAATCAAAAGAAAGGTTCAACTCTGTGAGATGAAGGCACAGAATAGAAAGCAGTTTCACAGAATCCTTCTCTGTAGTTTTCACGGGAAGATATTTCGTTTTTAGCCATAGGCCTCAACGTTCTCCAAATGTCCACTTGCAGATTCTACAAAAAGTGTGTTTCAAAACAGCTCCATCAAAAGAAAGGTTCAACTCTGTCAGGTGAATGTGCAGAACAGGGTAATGTTTCACAGAATGCTTCTGTGTAGTCTTTATGGGAAGATATTTCGTTTTTCACTACAGGCCTCAAATTTCTCCAAATATCCAATTGCAGATTCTACAAAAAGTGTTTTTCAAAACAGACCAGTCAAAAGAAAGGTTCAACTCGGTTGGATTAATGCACAGATCAGAAAAAGTTTCACAGAACGCTTCTGTGTAGTTTTTATTTTCAGATATTCCTTTTTCCGCGATAGGCCTCAAGGCGCGGCAAGTGTCCACTTGCAGATTATAAGAAAAAAGAGTGTTTCAAAACTGCTCAATCAAAAGAAAGGTTCTACTCTGTGAGGTGAACGCACAGAATAGAAAGAAGTTTTACAGAATGCTTCTGTGTATTTTTTATGGGAAAACATTTTGTTTTTCACCACAGGCCTCAATGTTCTCCAAATGTCCACTTGCAGATTCTACAAAAAGAGGGTTTAAAAAAACAGCTCAATCAAAAGAAAGGTTAAATTCTGTTAGATGAAAGCACAGATTACAAAGAAGTTTCACAGAATGCGCCTCTGTAGTTTTTACTTGAAGATATTTCGCTTGTCTCTGTAGGCCTCAATGCTCTCCAAATGTCCACTTGCAGATTCTACCTAAAGAGTGTTTGAAAACTGCTCAATCAAAACAAAGTTTCAACTCCGTGAGATGAATGCACAGAATAGAAAGAGGTTTCACAGAATGCTTCAGTGCAGCTTTTTTGGTGAGATATTTCATTTTTCACCATAGGCCACATATTTCTCCAAATGTCCAATTGCATATTCTAGAAAAAGAGTGTTTCAAAACTGCTCAATCAAAAGAAAGTTACTAGTCTGTGAGGTGAATGCACAGAATAGAAAGAAGTTTCACAGAATGCTTCTGTGTAGTTTTTATAGTGAGATAATTCGTTTTTCACCATGAGCCTCAATGTTCTCCAAATGTCCACTTGCGGATTCTACAAACAGTGTGTTTCAAAACAGATCAATCAAAAGAAATGTTCAACTCTGTTGGATGAATGCACAGATCAGAAAGAAGTTGCACAGAATGCTTCTGTGTAGTTTTTATAGTAAGATAATTCGTTTTACACCATAGGCCTCAATGCTCTCCAAATGTCCACTTACAGATTATACAAAAAGAGTGTTTCAAAACAGCTCAATCAAAAGAAGAGTTCAGCTCTGTTAGATGAATGCACGGAACAGAGAAAAGTTTCTCAGAATGTTTCTGTGTAGTATTTACTGGAAGATATTTCATTTTTCACTATTGGCCTCAATGTTCCCCAAATGTCCACTTGCAGATTCTACAAAAATGAGTGTTGCAAAACTGCTCAATCAAAAGAAAGTTTCTACTCTGTGAGGTGAATGCACAGAATAGAACAAAGTTTCACAGAATTCTTCTGTTAATATTTATGGGGCTATATTTCGTTTTTCATTGTAGGCCACAATATTCTCCAACTGTCCACTTGCAGATTCCACAAAAAGAGTTTCAAAACTGCTCAATCAAAAGAAAGGTTGAACTCTGTGAGATGAATGCACAGAATCGAAAGAAGTTTCACAGAAGGCTTCAGTGTAGTTTTTACTTGAAGATATTTCATTTTTCACTGTAGGTCTCAATTTTCTCCAAATGTCCACTTGCAGATTCCACATAAAGTGTATTTCAAGACTGCTCAATAAAAAGAATGGTTCAAATCTGTGAGATGTACGCACAGAATAGAAAATAGTTTCACAGAATGCGTCAATGTAGTTTTTATGGGAAGATATTCCGTTTTTCACCGTAAGCCTCAATGTTCTCCCAATATCCACTTGCAGATTCTACAAAAACTGTGTTTCAAAACAGCTCAATCACAATTAAAGTTCAACCCTGTTAGACGAATGCACGGAATAGAGAAAAGTTTCACAGAATTCTTCTGTGTAGTTTTTATGGGAAGATGTTTCCTTTTTCATCGTAAGCGTCAAACTTCTCAAATTGTCCACTTGCAGATGCTACAAAAAGAGTGGTTCCAAACAGCTCAATCAAAAGAAAGTTTCAAGTCTCTTAGAGGAAAGCATAAATCATAAAGTAGTTTCACGGAATGCTTCCGTGTAGTTTCTACTTGAAGATATTTCTTTTTTCACAAAAGACCGCAATATTCTCCAAAGGTACACTTGAGGATTCTACAAAAAGTGTGTTTCAAAACTGCTCAATCAAAAGAAATGTTCAACACTGTGAAATGAATGCACAGAATAGGGAAATGTTTCACAGAATGCTTCTGTGTAGTTTTTATAGGAACATATTTCATTTTTCACCCTAGACCTCATAGCTCTCCAAACGACCCTTGCAGATTCTAGAAAAAGAGTGTTTCAAAACTCCTCAATTAAGGGAAGCTTTCTACTCCGTGAGATGAATACTCAGAATAGAAAGAAGTTACACAGAATTCTTCAGTGTAGTTTTTAGAGTAAGATAATTCGTTTTTCAACATAGGCCTCAATGTTCTCCAAAGGTCCACTTACAGATTGTACAAAAGGAGTGTGTCCCAGCAGATCAATCAAAATAAATGTTCAACTCCGTAGGATGAATGCACAGACCAGAAAAACGTTTCACAGAATGCTTCTGTGTAGTCGTTATTTGCAGATATTCCTGTTTCCACGATAGGCCTCAATGTGCTGCGAATGTCCACTTGTAGTTTCTACAAAAAGAGTGTTTCAAAACTGCTCAATCAAAAGAAATGTTCAACTCTGTGTGACGAATGCACAGAAGAGAAAGAAGTTTCACAGAATGATTCAGTGTAGTTTTTATGTGAAGATATTTCGTTTTTCACCAAAGGCCTCAATGTTCTACAAATGTCCGCTTGCAGATTCTACAAAAAGAGTGTGTCAAAACAGCTCTATCCAAAGAAAGGTTCAACTCCATTCGATGAATGCACAGAACAGAAAAAAGTTCCATAGAAGGTTTCTGTGTGGTTTTTACATGAAGATATTTCGTTTTTCACTGCAGGCCACAATATTCTCCAAGTGTCCAGTTGCAGATTCTACGAAAAGGGTGTTTCAAAAGTGCTCAATCAAAAGAAAGGTTCAACTCTGTGAGATGAAGGCACAGAATAGAAAGCAGTTTCACAGAATCCTTCTCTGTAGTTTTCACGGGAAGATATTTCGTTTTTAGCCATAGGCCTCAACGTTCTCCAAATGTCCACTTGCAGATTCTACAAAAAGTGTGTTTCAAAACAGCTCCATCAAAAGAAAGGTTCAACTCTGTCAGGTGAATGTGCAGAACAGGGTAATGTTTCACAGAATGCTTCTGTGTAGTCTTTATGGGAAGATATTTCGTTTTTCACTACAGGCCTCAAATTTCTCCAAATATCCAATTGCAGATTCTACAAAAAGTGTTTTTCAAAACAGACCAGTCAAAAGAAAGGTTCAACTCGGTTGGATTAATGCACAGATCAGAAAAAGTTTCACAGAACGCTTCTGTGTGGTTTTTATTTTCAGATATTCCTTTTTCCGCGATAGGCCTCAAGGCGCGGCAAGTGTCCACTTGCAGATTATAAGAAAAAAGAGTGTTTCAAAACTGCTCAATCAAAAGAAAGGTTCTACTCTGTGAGGTGAACGCACAGAATAGAAAGAAGTTTTACAGAATGCTTCTGTGTATTTTTTATGGGAAAACATTTTGTTTTTCACCACAGGCCTCAATGTTCTCCAAATGTCCACTTGCAGATTCTACAAAAAGAGGGTTTAAAAAAACAGCTCAATCAAAAGAAAGGTTAAATTCTGTTAGATGAAAGCACAGATTACAAAGAAGTTTCACAGAATGCGCCTCTGTAGTTTTTACTTGAAGATATTTCGCTTGTCTCTGTAGGCCTCAATGCTCTCCAAATGTCCACTTGCAGATTCTACCTAAAGAGTGTTTGAAAACTGCTCAATCAAAACAAAGTTTCAACTCCGTGAGATGAATGCACAGAATAGAAAGAGGTTTCACAGAATGCTTCAGTGCAGCTTTTTTGGTGAGATATTTCATTTTTCACCATAGGCCACATATTTCTCCAAATGTCCAATTGCATATTCTAGAAAAAGAGTGTTTCAAAACTGCTCAATCAAAAGAAAGTTACTAGTCTGTGAGGTGAATGCACAGAATAGAAAGAAGTTTCACAGAATGCTTCTGTGTAGTTTTTATAGTGAGATAATTCGTTTTTCACCATGAGCCTCAATGTTCTCCAAATGTCCACTTGCGGATTCTACAAACAGTGTGTTTCAAAACAGATCAATCAAAAGAAATGTTCAACTCTGTTGGATGAATGCACAGATCAGAAAGAAGTTGCACAGAATGCTTCTGTGTAGTTTTTATAGTAAGATAATTCGTTTTACACCATAGGCCTCAATGCTCTCCAAATGTCCACTTACAGATTATACAAAAAGAGTGTTTCAAAACAGCTCAATCAAAAGAAGAGTTCAGCTCTGTTAGATGAATGCACGGAACAGAGAAAAGTTTCTCAGAATGTTTCTGTGTAGTATTTACTGGAAGATATTTCATTTTTCACTATTGGCCTCAATGTTCCCCAAATGTCCACTTGCAGATTCTACAAAAATGAGTGTTGCAAAACTGCTCAATCAAAAGAAAGTTTCTACTCTGTGAGGTGAATGCACAGAATAGAACAAAGTTTCACAGAATTCTTCTGTTAATATTTATGGGGCTATATTTCGTTTTTCATTGTAGGCCACAATATTCTCCAACTGTCCACTTGCAGATTCCACAAAAAGAGTTTCAAAACTGCTCAATCAAAAGAAAGGTTGAACTCTGTGAGATGAATGCACAGAATCGAAAGAAGTTTCACAGAAGGCTTCAGTGTAGTTTTTACTTGAAGATATTTCATTTTTCACTGTAGGTCTCAATTTTCTCCAAATGTCCACTTGCAGATTCCACATAAAGTGTATTTCAAGACTGCTCAATAAAAAGAATGGTTCAAATCTGTGAGATGTACGCACAGAATAGAAAATAGTTTCACAGAATGCGTCAATGTAGTTTTTATGGGAAGATATTCCGTTTTTCACCGTAAGCCTCAATGTTCTCCCAATATCCACTTGCAGATTCTACAAAAACTGTGTTTCAAAACAGCTCAATCACAATTAAAGTTCAACCCTGTTAGACGAATGCACGGAATAGAGAAAAGTTTCACAGAATTCTTCTGTGTAGTTTTTATGGGAAGATGTTTCCTTTTTCATCGTAAGCGTCAAACTTCTCAAATTGTCCACTTGCAGATGCTACAAAAAGAGTGGTTCCAAACAGCTCAATCAAAAGAAAGTTTCAAGTCTCTTAGAGGAAAGCATAAATCATAAAGTAGTTTCACGGAATGCTTCCGTGTAGTTTCTACTTGAAGATATTTCTTTTTTCACAAAAGACCGCAATATTCTCCAAAGGTACACTTGAGGATTCTACAAAAAGTGTGTTTCAAAACTGCTCAATCAAAAGAAATGTTCAACACTGTGAAATGAATGCACAGAATAGGGAAATGTTTCACAGAATGCTTCTGTGTAGTTTTTATAGGAACATATTTCATTTTTCACCCTAGACCTCATAGCTCTCCAAACGACCCTTGCAGATTCTAGAAAAAGAGTGTTTCAAAACTCCTCAATTAAGGGAAGCTTTCTACTCCGTGAGATGAATACTCAGAATAGAAAGAAGTTACACAGAATTCTTCAGTGTAGTTTTTAGAGTAAGATAATTCGTTTTTCAACATAGGCCTCAATGTTCTCCAAAGGTCCACTTACAGATTGTACAAAAGGAGTGTGTCCCAGCAGATCAATCAAAATAAATGTTCAACTCCGTAGGATGAATGCACAGACCAGAAAAACGTTTCACAGAATGCTTCTGTGTAGTCGTTATTTGCAGATATTCCTGTTTCCACGATAGGCCTCAATGTGCTGCGAATGTCCACTTGTAGTTTCTACAAAAAGAGTGTTTCAAAACTGCTCAATCAAAAGAAATGTTCAACTCTGTGTGACGAATGCACAGAAGAGAAAGAAGTTTCACAGAATGATTCAGTGTAGTTTTTATGTGAAGATATTTCGTTTTTCACCAAAGGCCTCAATGTTCTACAAATGTCCGCTTGCAGATTCTACAAAAAGAGTGTGTCAAAACAGCTCTATCCAAAGAAAGGTTCAACTCCATTCGATGAATGCACAGAACAGAAAAAAGTTCCATAGAAGGTTTCTGTGTGGTTTTTACATGAAGATATTTCGTTTTTCACTGCAGGCCACAATATTCTCCAAGTGTCCAGTTGCAGATTCTACGAAAAGGGTGTTTCAAAAGTGCTCAATCAAAAGAAAGGTTCAACTCTGTGAGATGAAGGCACAGAATAGAAAGCAGTTTCACAGAATCCTTCTCTGTAGTTTTCACGGGAAGATATTTCGTTTTTAGCCATAGGCCTCAACGTTCTCCAAATGTCCACTTGCAGATTCTACAAAAAGTGTGTTTCAAAACAGCTCCATCAAAAGAAAGGTTCAACTCTGTCAGGTGAATGTGCAGAACAGGGTAATGTTTCACAGAATGCTTCTGTGTAGTCTTTATGGCAAGATATTTCGTTTTTCACTACAGGCCTCAAATTTCTCCAAATATCCAATTGCGGATTCTACAAAAAGTGTTTTTCAAAACAGACCAGTCAAAAGAAAGGTTCAACTCGGTTGGATTAATGCACAGATCAGAAAAAGTTTCACAGAACGCTTCTGTGTAGTTTTTATTTTCAGATATTCCTTTTTCCGCGATAGGCCTCAAGGCGCGGCAAGTGTCCACTTGCAGATTATAAGAAAAAAGAGTGTTTCAAAACTGCTCAATCAAAAGAAAGGTTCTACTCTGTGAGGTGAACGCACAGAATAGAAAGAAGTTTTACAGAATGCTTCTGTGTATTTTTTATGGGAAAACATTTTGTTTTTCACCACAGGCCTCAATGTTCTCCAAATGTCCACTTGCAGATTCTACAAAAAGAGGGTTTAAAAAAACAGCTCAATCAAAAGAAAGGTTAAATTCTGTTAGATGAAAGCACAGATTACAAAGAAGTTTCACAGAATGCGCCTCTGTAGTTTTTACTTGAAGATATTTCGCTTGTCTCTGTAGGCCTCAATGCTCTCCAAATGTCCACTTGCAGATTCTACCTAAAGAGTGTTTGAAAACTGCTCAATCAAAACAAAGTTTCAACTCCGTGAGATGAATGCACAGAATAGAAAGAGGTTTCACAGAATGCTTCAGTGCAGCTTTTTTGGTGAGATATTTCATTTTTCACCATAGGCCACATATTTCTCCAAATGTCCAATTGCATATTCTAGAAAAAGAGTGTTTCAAAACTGCTCAATCAAAAGAAAGTTACTAGTCTGTGAGGTGAATGCACAGAATAGAAAGAAGTTTCACAGAATGCTTCTGTGTAGTTTTTATAGTGAGATAATTCGTTTTTCACCATGAGCCTCAATGTTCTCCAAATGTCCACTTGCGGATTCTACAAACAGTGTGTTTCAAAACAGATCAATCAAAAGAAATGTTCAACTCTGTTGGATGAATGCACAGATCAGAAAGAAGTTGCACAGAATGCTTCTGTGTAGTTTTTATAGTAAGATAATTCGTTTTACACCATAGGCCTCAATGCTCTCCAAATGTCCACTTACAGATTATACAAAAAGAGTGTTTCAAAACAGCTCAATCAAAAGAAGAGTTCAGCTCTGTTAGATGAATGCACGGAACAGAGAAAAGTTTCTCAGAATGTTTCTGTGTAGTATTTACTGGAAGATATTTCATTTTTCACTATTGGCCTCAATGTTCCCCAAATGTCCACTTGCAGATTCTACAAAAATGAGTGTTGCAAAACTGCTCAATCAAAAGAAAGTTTCTACTCTGTGAGGTGAATGCACAGAATAGAACAAAGTTTCACAGAATTCTTCTGTTAATATTTATGGGGCTATATTTCGTTTTTCATTGTAGGCCACAATATTCTCCAACTGTCCACTTGCAGATTCCACAAAAAGAGTTTCAAAACTGCTCAATCAAAAGAAAGGTTGAACTCTGTGAGATGAATGCACAGAATCGAAAGAAGTTTCACAGAAGGCTTCAGTGTAGTTTTTACTTGAAGATATTTCATTTTTCACTGTAGGTCTCAATTTTCTCCAAATGTCCACTTGCAGATTCCACATAAAGTGTATTTCAAGACTGCTCAATAAAAAGAATGGTTCAAATCTGTGAGATGTACGCACAGAATAGAAAATAGTTTCACAGAATGCGTCAATGTAGTTTTTATGGGAAGATATTCCGTTTTTCACCGTAAGCCTCAATGTTCTCCCAATATCCACTTGCAGATTCTACAAAAACTGTGTTTCAAAACAGCTCAATCACAATTAAAGTTCAACCCTGTTAGACGAATGCACGGAATAGAGAAAAGTTTCACAGAATTCTTCTGTGTAGTTTTTATGGGAAGATGTTTCCTTTTTCATCGTAAGCGTCAAACTTCTCAAATTGTCCACTTGCAGATGCTACAAAAAGAGTGGTTCCAAACAGCTCAATCAAAAGAAAGTTTCAAGTCTCTTAGAGGAAAGCATAAATCATAAAGTAGTTTCACGGAATGCTTCCGTGTAGTTTCTACTTGAAGATATTTCTTTTTTCACAAAAGACCGCAATATTCTCCAAAGGTACACTTGAGGATTCTACAAAAAGTGTGTTTCAAAACTGCTCAATCAAAAGAAATGTTCAACACTGTGAAATGAATGCACAGAATAGGGAAATGTTTCACAGAATGCTTCTGTGTAGTTTTTATAGGAACATATTTCATTTTTCACCCTAGACCTCATAGCTCTCCAAACGACCCTTGCAGATTCTAGAAAAAGAGTGTTTCAAAACTCCTCAATTAAGGGAAGCTTTCTACTCCGTGAGATGAATACTCAGAATAGAAAGAAGTTACACAGAATTCTTCAGTGTAGTTTTTAGAGTAAGATAATTCGTTTTTCAACATAGGCCTCAATGTTCTCCAAAGGTCCACTTACAGATTGTACAAAAGGAGTGTGTCACAGCAGATCAATCAAAATAAATGTTCAACTCCGTAGGATGAATGCACAGACCAGAAAAACGTTTCACAGAATGCTTCTGTGTAGTCGTTATTTGCAGATATTCCTGTTTCCACGATAGGCCTCAATGTGCTGCGAATGTCCACTTGTAGTTTCTACAAAAAGAGTGTTTCAAAACTGCTCAATCAAAAGAAATGTTCAACTCTGTGTGACGAATGCACAGAAGAGAAAGAAGTTTCACAGAATGATTCAGTGTAGTTTTTATGTGAAGATATTTCGTTTTTCACCAAAGGCCTCAATGTTCTACAAATGTCCGCTTGCAGATTCTACAAAAAGAGTGTGTCAAAACAGCTCTATCCAAAGAAAGGTTCAACTCCATTCGATGAATGCACAGAACAGAAAAAAGTTCCATAGAAGGTTTCTGTGTGGTTTTTACATGAAGATATTTCGTTTTTCACTGCAGGCCACAATATTCTCCAAGTGTCCAGTTGCAGATTCTACGAAAAGGGTGTTTCAAAAGTGCTCAATCAAAAGAAAGGTTCAACTCTGTGAGATGAAGGCACAGAATAGAAAGCAGTTTCACAGAATCCTTCTCTGTAGTTTTCACGGGAAGATATTTCGTTTTTAGCCATAGGCCTCAACGTTCTCCAAATGTCCACTTGCAGATTCTACAAAAAGTGTGTTTCAAAACAGCTCCATCAAAAGAAAGGTTCAACTCTGTCAGGTGAATGTGCAGAACAGGGTAATGTTTCACAGAATGCTTCTGTGTAGTCTTTATGGCAAGATATTTCGTTTTTCACTACAGGCCTCAAATTTCTCCAAATATCCAATTGCGGATTCTACAAAAAGTGTTTTTCAAAACAGACCAGTCAAAAGAAAGGTTCAACTCGGTTGGATTAATGCACAGATCAGAAAAAGTTTCACAGAACGCTTCTGTGTAGTTTTTATTTTCAGATATTCCTTTTTCCGCGATAGGCCTCAAGGCGCGGCAAGTGTCCACTTGCAGATTATAAGAAAAAAGAGTGTTTCAAAACTGCTCAATCAAAAGAAAGGTTCTACTCTGTG
Organism: Symphalangus syndactylus; assembly: GCF_028878055.3. Taxonomy (NCBI): domain Eukaryota; kingdom Metazoa; phylum Chordata; class Mammalia; order Primates; family Hylobatidae; genus Symphalangus; species Symphalangus syndactylus. Next base: position 53,015,052 of record NC_072440.2, read on the forward strand.
AGGTGAACGCACAGAATAGAAAGAAGTTTTACAGAATGCTTCTGTGTATTTTTTATGGGAAAACATTTTGTTTTTCACCACAGGCCTCAATGTTCTCCAAATGTCCACTTGCAGATTCTACAAAAAGAGGGTTTAAAAAAACAGCTCAATCAAAAGAAAGGTTAAATTCTGTTAGATGAAAGCACAGATTACAAAGAAGTTTCACAGAATGCGCCTCTGTAGTTTTTACTTGAAGATATTTCGCTTGTCTCTGTAGGCCTCAATGCTCTCCAAATGTCCACTTGCAGATTCTACCTAAAGAGTGTTTGAAAACTGCTCAATCAAAACAAAGTTTCAACTCCGTGAGATGAATGCACAGAATAGAAAGAGGTTTCACAGAATGCTTCAGTGCAGCTTTTTTGGTGAGATATTTCATTTTTCACCATAGGCCACATATTTCTCCAAATGTCCAATTGCATATTCTAGAAAAAGAGTGTTTCAAAACTGCTCAATCAAAAGAAAGTTACTAGTCTGTGAGGTGAATGCACAGAATAGAAAGAAGTTTCACAGAATGCTTCTGTGTAGTTTTTATAGTGAGATAATTCGTTTTTCACCATGAGCCTCAATGTTCTCCAAATGTCCACTTGCGGATTCTACAAACAGTGTGTTTCAAAACAGATCAATCAAAAGAAATGTTCAACTCTGTTGGATGAATGCACAGATCAGAAAGAAGTTGCACAGAATGCTTCTGTGTAGTTTTTATAGTAAGATAATTCGTTTTACACCATAGGCCTCAATGCTCTCCAAATGTCCACTTACAGATTATACAAAAAGAGTGTTTCAAAACAGCTCAATCAAAAGAAGAGTTCAGCTCTGTTAGATGAATGCACGGAACAGAGAAAAGTTTCTCAGAATGTTTCTGTGTAGTATTTACTGGAAGATATTTCATTTTTCACTATTGGCCTCAATGTTCCCCAAATGTCCACTTGCAGATTCTACAAAAATGAGTGTTGCAAAACTGCTCAATCAAAAGAAAGTTTCTACTCTGTGAGGTGAATGCACAGAATAGAACAAAGTTTCACAGAATTCTTCTGTTAATATTTATGGGGCTATATTTCGTTTTTCATTGTAGGCCACAATATTCTCCAACTGTCCACTTGCAGATTCCACAAAAAGAGTTTCAAAACTGCTCAATCAAAAGAAAGGTTGAACTCTGTGAGATGAATGCACAGAATCGAAAGAAGTTTCACAGAAGGCTTCAGTGTAGTTTTTACTTGAAGATATTTCATTTTTCACTGTAGGTCTCAATTTTCTCCAAATGTCCACTTGCAGATTCCACATAAAGTGTATTTCAAGACTGCTCAATAAAAAGAATGGTTCAAATCTGTGAGATGTACGCACAGAATAGAAAATAGTTTCACAGAATGCGTCAATGTAGTTTTTATGGGAAGATATTCCGTTTTTCACCGTAAGCCTCAATGTTCTCCCAATATCCACTTGCAGATTCTACAAAAACTGTGTTTCAAAACAGCTCAATCACAATTAAAGTTCAACCCTGTTAGACGAATTCACGGAATAGAGAAAAGTTTCACAGAATTCTTCTGTGTAGTTTTTATGGGAAGATGTTTCCTTTTTCATCGTAAGCGTCAAACTTCTCAAATTGTCCACTTGCAGATGCTACAAAAAGAGTGGTTCCAAACAGCTCAATCAAAAGAAAGTTTCAAGTCTCTTAGAGGAAAGCATAAATCATAAAGTAGTTTCACGGAATGCTTCCGTGTAGTTTCTACTTGAAGATATTTCTTTTTTCACAAAAGACCGCAATATTCTCCAAAGGTACACTTGAGGATTCTACAAAAAGTGTGTTTCAAAACTGCTCAATCAAAAGAAATGTTCAACACTGTGAAATGAATGCACAGAATAGGGAAATGTTTCACAGAATGCTTCTGTGTAGTTTTTATAGGAACATATTTCATTTTTCACCCTAGACCTCATAGCTCTCCAAACGACCCTTGCAGATTCTAGAAAAAGAGTGTTTCAAAACTCCTCAATTAAGGGAAGCTTTCTACTCCGTGAGATGAATACTCAGAATAGAAAGAAGTTACACAGAATTCTTCAGTGTAGTTTTTAGAGTAAGATAATTCGTTTTTCAACATAGGCCTCAATGTTCTCCAAAGGTCCACTTACAGATTGTACAAAAGGAGTGTGTCACAGCAGATCAATCAAAATAAATGTTCAACTCCGTAGGATGAATGCACAGACCAGAAAAACGTTTCACAGAATGCTTCTGTGTAGTCGTTATTTGCAGATATTCCTGTTTCCACGATAGGCCTCAATGTGCTGCGAATGTCCACTTGTAGTTTCTACAAAAAGAGTGTTTCAAAACTGCTCAATCAAAAGAAATGTTCAACTCTGTGTGACGAATGCACAGAAGAGAAAGAAGTTTCACAGAATGATTCAGTGTAGTTTTTATGTGAAGATATTTCGTTTTTCACCAAAGGCCTCAATGTTCTACAAATGTCCGCTTGCAGATTCTACAAAAAGAGTGTGTCAAAACAGCTCTATCCAAAGAAAGGTTCAACTCCATTCGATGAATGCACAGAACAGAAAAAAGTTCCATAGAAGGTTTCTGTGTGGTTTTTACATGAAGATATTTCGTTTTTCACTGCAGGCCACAATATTCTCCAAGTGTCCAGTTGCAGATTCTACGAAAAGGGTGTTTCAAAAGTGCTCAATCAAAAGAAAGGTTCAACTCTGTGAGATGAAGGCACAGAATAGAAAGCAGTTTCACAGAATCCTTCTCTGTAGTTTTCACGGGAAGATATTTCGTTTTTAGCCATAGGCCTCAACGTTCTCCAAATGTCCACTTGCAGATTCTACAAAAAGTGTGTTTCAAAACAGCTCCATCAAAAGAAAGGTTCAACTCTGTCAGGTGAATGTGCAGAACAGGGTAATGTTTCACAGAATGCTTCTGTGTAGTCTTTATGGGAAGATATTTCGTTTTTCACTACAGGCCTCAAATTTCTCCAAATATCCAATTGCGGATTCTACAAAAAGTGTTTTTCAAAACAGACCAGTCAAAAGAAAGGTTCAACTCGGTTGGATTAATGCACAGATCAGAAAAAGTTTCACAGAACGCTTCTGTATAGTTTTTATTTTCAGATATTCCTTTATCCGCGATAGGCCTCAAGGCGCGGCAAGTGTCCACTTGCAGATTATAAGAAAAAAGAGTGTTTCAAAACTGCTCAATCAAAAGAAAGGTTCTACTCTGTGAGGTGAACGCACAGAATAGAAAGAAGTTTTACAGAATGCTTCTGTGTATTTTTTATGGGAAAACATTTTGTTTTTCACCACAGGCCTCAATGTTCTCCAAATGTCCACTTGCAGATTCTACAAAAAGAGGGTTTAAAAAAACAGCTCAATCAAAAGAAAGGTTAAATTCTGTTAGATGAAAGCACAGATTACAAAGAAGTTTCACAGAATGCGCCTCTGTAGTTTTTACTTGAAGATATTTCGCTTGTCTCTGTAGGCCTCAATGCTCTCCAAATGTCCACTTGCAGATTCTACCTAAAGAGTGTTTGAAAACTGCTCAATCAAAACAAAGTTTCAACTCCGTGAGATGAATGCACAGAATAGAAAGAGGTTTCACAGAATGCTTCAGTGCAGCTTTTTTGGTGAGATATTTCATTTTTCACCATAGGCCACATATTTCTCCAAATGTCCAATTGCATATTCTAGAAAAAGAGTGTTTCAAAACTGCTCAATCAAAAGAAAGTTACTAGTCTGTGAGGTGAATGCACAGAATAGAAAGAAGTTTCACAGAATGCTTCTGTGTAGTTTTTATAGTGAGATAATTCGTTTTTCACCATGAGCCTCAATGTTCTCCAAATGTCCACTTGCGGATTCTACAAACAGTGTGTTTCAAAACAGATCAATCAAAAGAAATGTTCAACTCTGTTGGATGAATGCACAGATCAGAAAGAAGTTGCACAGAATGCTTCTGTGTAGTTTTTATAGTAAGATAATTCGTTTTACACCATAGGCCTCAATGCTCTCCAAATGTCCACTTACAGATTATACAAAAAGAGTGTTTCAAAACAGCTCAATCAAAAGAAGAGTTCAGCTCTGTTAGATGAATGCACGGAACAGAGAAAAGTTTCTCAGAATGTTTCTGTGTAGTATTTACTGGAAGATATTTCATTTTTCACTATTGGCCTCAATGTTCCCCAAATGTCCACTTGCAGATTCTACAAAAATGAGTGTTGCAAAACTGCTCAATCAAAAGAAAGTTTCTACTCTGTGAGGTGAATGCACAGAATAGAACAAAGTTTCACAGAATTCTTCTGTTAATATTTATGGGGCTATATTTCGTTTTTCATTGTAGGCCACAATATTCTCCAACTGTCCACTTGCAGATTCCACAAAAAGAGTTTCAAAACTGCTCAATCAAAAGAAAGGTTGAACTCTGTGAGATGAATGCACAGAATCGAAAGAAGTTTCACAGAAGGCTTCAGTGTAGTTTTTACTTGAAGATATTTCATTTTTCACTGTAGGTCTCAATTTTCTCCAAATGTCCACTTGCAGATTCCACATAAAGTGTATTTCAAGACTGCTCAATAAAAAGAATGGTTCAAATCTGTGAGATGTACGCACAGAATAGAAAATAGTTTCACAGAATGCGTCAATGTAGTTTTTATGGGAAGATATTCCGTTTTTCACCGTAAGCCTCAATGTTCTCCCAATATCCACTTGCAGATTCTACAAAAACTGTGTTTCAAAACAGCTCAATCACAATTAAAGTTCAACCCTGTTAGACGAATGCACGGAATAGAGAAAAGTTTCACAGAATTCTTCTGTGTAGTTTTTATGGGAAGATGTTTCCTTTTTCATCGTAAGCGTCAAACTTCTCAAATTGTCCACTTGCAGATGCTACAAAAAGAGTGGTTCCAAACAGCTCAATCAAAAGAAAGTTTCAAGTCTCTTAGAGGAAAGCATAAATCATAAAGTAGTTTCACGGAATGCTTCCGTGTAGTTTCTACTTGAAGATATTTCTTTTTTCACAAAAGACCGCAATATTCTCCAAAGGTACACTTGAGGATTCTACAAAAAGTGTGTTTCAAAACTGCTCAATCAAAAGAAATGTTCAACACTGTGAAATGAATGCACAGAATAGGGAAATGTTTCACAGAATGCTTCTGTGTAGTTTTTATAGGAACATATTTCATTTTTCACCCTAGACCTCATAGCTCTCCAAACGACCCTTGCAGATTCTAGAAAAAGAGTGTTTCAAAACTCCTCAATTAAGGGAAGCTTTCTACTCCGTGAGATGAATACTCAGAATAGAAAGAAGTTACACAGAATTCTTCAGTGTAGTTTTTAGAGTAAGATAATTCGTTTTTCAACATAGGCCTCAATGTTCTCCAAAGGTCCACTTACAGATTGTACAAAAGGAGTGTGTCCCAGCAGATCAATCAAAATAAATGTTCAACTCCGTAGGATGAATGCACAGACCAGAAAAACGTTTCACAGAATGCTTCTGTGTAGTCGTTATTTGCAGATATTCCTGTTTCCACGATAGGCCTCAATGTGCTGCGAATGTCCACTTGTAGTTTCTACAAAAAGAGTGTTTCAAAACTGCTCAATCAAAAGAAATGTTCAACTCTGTGTGACGAATGCACAGAAGAGAAAGAAGTTTCACAGAATGATTCAGTGTAGTTTTTATGTGAAGATATTTCGTTTTTCACCAAAGGCCTCAATGTTCTACAAATGTCCGCTTGCAGATTCTACAAAAAGAGTGTGTCAAAACAGCTCTATCCAAAGAAAGGTTCAACTCCATTCGATGAATGCACAGAACAGAAAAAAGTTCCATAGAAGGTTTCTGTGTGGTTTTTACATGAAGATATTTCGTTTTTCACTGCAGGCCACAATATTCTCCAAGTGTCCAGTTGCAGATTCTACGAAAAGGGTGTTTCAAAAGTGCTCAATCAAAAGAAAGGTTCAACTCTGTGAGATGAAGGCACAGAATAGAAAGCAGTTTCACAGAATCCTTCTCTGTAGTTTTCACGGGAAGATATTTCGTTTTTAGCCATAGGCCTCAACGTTCTCCAAATGTCCACTTGCAGATTCTACAAAAAGTGTGTTTCAAAACAGCTCCATCAAAAGAAAGGTTCAACTCTGTCAGGTGAATGTGCAGAACAGGGTAATGTTTCACAGAATGCTTCTGTGTAGTCTTTATGGGAAGATATTTCGTTTTTCACTACAGGCCTCAAATTTCTCCAAATATCCAATTGCAGATTCTACAAAAAGTGTTTTTCAAAACAGACCAGTCAAAAGAAAGGTTCAACTCGGTTGGATTAATGCACAGATCAGAAAAAGTTTCACAGAACGCTTCTGTGTGGTTTTTATTTTCAGATATTCCTTTTTCCGCGATAGGCCTCAAGGCGCGGCAAGTGTCCACTTGCAGATTATAAGAAAAAAGAGTGTTTCAAAACTGCTCAATCAAAAGAAAGGTTCTACTCTGTGAGGTGAACGCACAGAATAGAAAGAAGTTTTACAGAATGCTTCTGTGTATTTTTTATGGGAAAACATTTTGTTTTTCACCACAGGCCTCAATGTTCTCCAAATGTCCACTTGCAGATTCTACAAAAAGAGGGTTTAAAAAAACAGCTCAATCAAAAGAAAGGTTAAATTCTGTTAGATGAAAGCACAGATTACAAAGAAGTTTCACAGAATGCGCCTCTGTAGTTTTTACTTGAAGATATTTCGCTTGTCTCTGTAGGCCTCAATGCTCTCCAAATGTCCACTTGCAGATTCTACCTAAAGAGTGTTTGAAAACTGCTCAATCAAAACAAAGTTTCAACTCCGTGAGATGAATGCACAGAATAGAAAGAGGTTTCACAGAATGCTTCAGTGCAGCTTTTTTGGTGAGATATTTCATTTTTCACCATAGGCCACATATTTCTCCAAATGTCCAATTGCATATTCTAGAAAAAGAGTGTTTCAAAACTGCTCAATCAAAAGAAAGTTACTAGTCTGTGAGGTGAATGCACAGAATAGAAAGAAGTTTCACAGAATGCTTCTGTGTAGTTTTTATAGTGAGATAATTCGTTTTTCACCATGAGCCTCAATGTTCTCCAAATGTCCACTTGCGGATTCTACAAACAGTGTGTTTCAAAACAGATCAATCAAAAGAAATGTTCAACTCTGTTGGATGAATGCACAGATCAGAAAGAAGTTGCACAGAATGCTTCTGTGTAGTTTTTATAGTAAGATAATTCGTTTTACACCATAGGCCTCAATGCTCTCCAAATGTCCACTTACAGATTATACAAAAAGAGTGTTTCAAAACAGCTCAATCAAAAGAAGAGTTCAGCTCTGTTAGATGAATGCACGGAACAGAGAAAAGTTTCTCAGAATGTTTCTGTGTAGTATTTACTGGAAGATATTTCATTTTTCACTATTGGCCTCAATGTTCCCCAAATGTCCACTTGCAGATTCTACAAAAATGAGTGTTGCAAAACTGCTCAATCAAAAGAAAGTTTCTACTCTGTGAGGTGAATGCACAGAATAGAACAAAGTTTCACAGAATTCTTCTGTTAATATTTATGGGGCTATATTTCGTTTTTCATTGTAGGCCACAATATTCTCCAACTGTCCACTTGCAGATTCCACAAAAAGAGTTTCAAAACTGCTCAATCAAAAGAAAGGTTGAACTCTGTGAGATGAATGCACAGAATCGAAAGAAGTTTCACAGAAGGCTTCAGTGTAGTTTTTACTTGAAGATATTTCATTTTTCACTGTAGGTCTCAATTTTCTCCAAATGTCCACTTGCAGATTCCACATAAAGTGTATTTCAAGACTGCTCAATAAAAAGAATGGTTCAAATCTGTGAGATGTACGCACAGAATAGAAAATAGTTTCACAGAATGCGTCAATGTAGTTTTTATGGGAAGATATTCCGTTTTTCACCGTAAGCCTCAATGTTCTCCCAATATCCACTTGCAGATTCTACAAAAACTGTGTTTCAAAACAGCTCAATCACAATTAAAGTTCAACCCTGTTAGACGAATGCACGGAATAGAGAAAAGTTTCACAGAATTCTTCTGTGTAGTTTTTATGGGAAGATGTTTCCTTTTTCATCGTAAGCGTCAAACTTCTCAAATTGTCCACTTGCAGATGCTACAAAAAGAGTGGTTCCAAACAGCTCAATCAAAAGAAAGTTTCAAGTCTCTTAGAGGAAAGCATAAATCATAAAGTAGTTTCACGGAATGCTTCCGTGTAGTTTCTACTTGAAGATATTTCTTTTTTCACAAAAGACCGCAATATTCTCCAAAGGTACACTTGAGGATTCTACAAAAAGTGTGTTTCAAAACTGCTCAATCAAAAGAAATGTTCAACACTGTGAAATGAATGCACAGAATAGGGAAATGTTTCACAGAATGCTTCTGTGTAGTTTTTATAGGAACATATTTCATTTTTCACCCTAGACCTCATAGCTCTCCAAACGACCCTTGCAGATTCTAGAAAAAGAGTGTTTCAAAACTCCTCAATTAAGGGAAGCTTTCTACTCCGTGAGATGAATACTCAGAATAGAAAGAAGTTACACAGAATTCTTCAGTGTAGTTTTTAGAGTAAGATAATTCGTTTTTCAACATAGGCCTCAATGTTCTCCAAAGGTCCACTTACAGATTGTACAAAAGGAGTGTGTCCCAGCAGATCAATCAAAATAAATGTTCAACTCCGTAGGATGAATGCACAGACCAGAAAAACGTTTCACAGAATGCTTCTGTGTAGTCGTTATTTGCAGATATTCCTGTTTCCACGATAGGCCTCAATGTGCTGCGAATGTCCACTTGTAGTTTCTACAAAAAGAGTGTTTCAAAACTGCTCAATCAAAAGAAATGTTCAACTCTGTGTGACGAATGCACAGAAGAGAAAGAAGTTTCACAGAATGATTCAGTGTAGTTTTTATGTGAAGATATTTCGTTTTTCACCAAAGGCCTCAATGTTCTACAAATGTCCGCTTGCAGATTCTACAAAAAGAGTGTGTCAAAACAGCTCTATCCAAAGAAAGGTTCAACTCCATTCGATGAATGCACAGAACAGAAAAAAGTTCCATAGAAGGTTTCTGTGTGGTTTTTACATGAAGATATTTCGTTTTTCACTGCAGGCAACAATATTCTCCAAGTGTCCAGTTGCAGATTCTACGAAAAGGGTGTTTCAAAAGTGCTCAATCAAAAGAAAGGTTCAACTCTGTGAGATGAAGGCACAGAATAGAAAGCAGTTTCACAGAATCCTTCTCTGTAGTTTTCACGGGAAGATATTTCGTTTTTAGCCATAGGCCTCAACGTTCTCCAAATGTCCACTTGCAGATTCTACAAAAAGTGTGTTTCAAAACAGCTCCATCAAAAGAAAGGTTCAACTCTGTCAGGTGAATGTGCAGAACAGGGTAATGTTTCACAGAATGCTTCTGTGTAGTCTTTATGGGAAGATATTTCGTTTTTCACTACAGGCCTCAAATTTCTCCAAATATCCAATTGCGGATTCTACAAAAAGTGTTTTTCAAAACAGACCAGTCAAAAGAAAGGTTCAACTCGGTTGGATTAATGCACAGATCAGAAAAAGTTTCACAGAACGCTTCTGTGTGGTTTTTATTTTCAGATATTCCTTTTTCCGCGATAGGCCTCAAGGCGCGGCAAGTGTCCACTTGCAGATTATAAGAAAAAAGAGTGTTTCAAAACTGCTCAATCAAAAGAAAGGTTCTACTCTGTGAGGTGAACGCACAGAATAGAAAGAAGTTTTACAGAATGCTTCTGTGTATTTTTTATGGGAAAACATTTTGTTTTTCACCACAGGCCTCAATGTTCTCCAAATGTCCACTTGCAGATTCTACAAAAAGAGGGTTTAAAAAAACAGCTCAATCAAAAGAAAGGTTAAATTCTGTTAGATGAAAGCACAGATTACAAAGAAGTTTCACAGAATGCGCCTCTGTAGTTTTTACTTGAAGATATTTCGCTTGTCTCTGTAGGCCTCAATGCTCTCCAAATGTCCACTTGCAGATTCTACCTAAAGAGTGTTTGAAAACTGCTCAATCAAAACAAAGTTTCAACTCCGTGAGATGAATGCACAGAATAGAAAGAGGTTTCACAGAATGCTTCAGTGCAGCTTTTTTGGTGAGATATTTCATTTTTCACCATAGGCCACATATTTCTCCAAATGTCCAATTGCATATTCTAGAAAAAGAGTGTTTCAAAACTGCTCAATCAAAAGAAAGTTACTAGTCTGTGAGGTGAATGCACAGAATAGAAAGAAGTTTCACAGAATGCTTCTGTGTAGTTTTTATAGTGAGATAATTCGTTTTTCACCATGAGCCTCAATGTTCTCCAAATGTCCACTTGCGGATTCTACAAACAGTGTGTTTCAAAACAGATCAATCAAAAGAAATGTTCAACTCTGTTGGATGAATGCACAGATCAGAAAGAAGTTGCACAGAATGCTTCTGTGTAGTTTTTATAGTAAGATAATTCGTTTTACACCATAGGCCTCAATGCTCTCCAAATGTCCACTTACAGATTATACAAAAAGAGTGTTTCAAAACAGCTCAATCAAAAGAAGAGTTCAGCTCTGTTAGATGAATGCACGGAACAGAGAAAAGTTTCTCAGAATGTTTCTGTGTAGTATTTACTGGAAGATATTTCATTTTTCACTATTGGCCTCAATGTTCCCCAAATGTCCACTTGCAGATTCTACAAAAATGAGTGTTGCAAAACTGCTCAATCAAAAGAAAGTTTCTACTCTGTGAGGTGAATGCACAGAATAGAACAAAGTTTCACAGAATTCTTCTGTTAATATTTATGGGGCTATATTTCGTTTTTCATTGTAGGCCACAATATTCTCCAACTGTCCACTTGCAGATTCCACAAAAAGAGTTTCAAAACTGCTCAATCAAAAGAAAGGTTGAACTCTGTGAGATGAATGCACAGAATCGAAAGAAGTTTCACAGAAGGCTTCAGTGTAGTTTTTACTTGAAGATATTTCATTTTTCACTGTAGGTCTCAATTTTCTCCAAATGTCCACTTGCAGATTCCACATAAAGTGTATTTCAAGACTGCTCAATAAAAAGAATGGTTCAAATCTGTGAGATGTACGCACAGAATAGAAAATAGTTTCACAGAATGCGTCAATGTAGTTTTTATGGGAAGATATTCCGTTTTTCACCGTAAGCCTCAATGTTCTCCCAATATCCACTTGCAGATTCTACAAAAACTGTGTTTCAAAACAGCTCAATCACAATTAAAGTTCAACCCTGTTAGACGAATGCACGGAATAGAGAAAAGTTTCACAGAATTCTTCTGTGTAGTTTTTATGGGAAGATGTTTCCTTTTTCATCGTAAGCGTCAAACTTCTCAAATTGTCCACTTGCAGATGCTACAAAAAGAGTGGTTCCAAACAGCTCAATCAAAAGAAAGTTTCAAGTCTCTTAGAGGAAAGCATAAATCATAAAGTAGTTTCACGGAATGCTTCCGTGTAGTTTCTACTTGAAGATATTTCTTTTTTCACAAAAGACCGCAATATTCTCCAAAGGTACACTTGAGGATTCTACAAAAAGTGTGTTTCAAAACTGCTCAATCAAAAGAAATGTTCAACACTGTGAAATGAATGCACAGAATAGGGAAATGTTTCACAGAATGCTTCTGTGTAGTTTTTATAGGAACATATTTCATTTTTCACCCTAGACCTCATAGCTCTCCAAACGACCCTTGCAGATTCTAGAAAAAGAGTGTTTCAAAACTCCTCAATTAAGGGAAGCTTTCTACTCCGTGAGATGAATACTCAGAATAGAAAGAAGTTACACAGAATTCTTCAGTGTAGTTTTTAGAGTAAGATAATTCGTTTTTCAACATAGTCCTCAATGTTCTCCAAAGGTCCACTTACAGATTGTACAAAAGGAGTGTGTCCCAGCAGATCAATCAAAATAAATGTTCAACTCCGTAGGATGAATGCACAGACCAGAAAAACGTTTCACAGAATGCTTCTGTGTAGTCGTTATTTGCAGATATTCCTGTTTCCACGATAGGCCTCAATGTGCTGCGAATGTCCACTTGTAGTTTCTACAAAAAGAGTGTTTCAAAACTGCTCAATCAAAAGAAATGTTCAACTCTGTGTGACGAATGCACAGAAGAGAAAGAAGTTTCACAGAATGATTCAGTGTAGTTTTTATGTGAAGATATTTCGTTTTTCACCAAAGGCCTCAATGTTCTACAAATGTCCGCTTGCAGATTCTACAAAAAGAGTGTGTCAAAACAGCTCTATCCAAAGAAAGGTTCAACTCCATTCGATGAATGCACAGAACAGAAAAAAGTTCCATAGAAGGTTTCTGTGTGGTTTTTACATGAAGATATTTCGTTTTTCACTGCAGGCCACAATATTCTCCAAGTGTCCAGTTGCAGATTCTACGAAAAGGGTGTTTCAAAAGTGCTCAATCAAAAGAAAGGTTCAACTCTGTGAGATGAAGGCACAGAATAGAAAGCAGTTTCACAGAATCCTTCTCTGTAGTTTTCACGGGAAGATATTTCGTTTTTAGCCATAGGCCTCAACGTTCTCCAAATGTCCACTTGCAGATTCTACAAAAAGTGTGTTTCAAAACAGCTCCATCAAAAGAAAGGTTCAACTCTGTCAGGTGAATGTGCAGAACAGGGTAATGTTTCACAGAATGCTTCTGTGTAGTCTTTATGGCAAGATATTTCGTTTTTCACTACAGGCCTCAAATTTCTCCAAATATCCAATTGCGGATTCTACAAAAAGTGTTTTTCAAAACAGACCAGTCAAAAGAAAGGTTCAACTCGGTTGGATTAATGCACAGATCAGAAAAAGTTTCACAGAACGCTTCTGTGTAGTTTTTATTTTCAGATATTCCTTTTTCCGCGATAGGCCTCAAGGCGCGGCAAGTGTCCACTTGCAGATTATAAGAAAAAAGAGTGTTTCAAAACTGCTCAATCAAAAGAAAGGTTCTACTCTGTGAGGTGAACGCACAGAATAGAAAGAAGTTTTACAGAATGCTTCTGTGTATTTTTTATGGGAAAACATTTTGTTTTTCACCACAGGCCTCAATGTTCTCCAAATGTCCACTTGCAGATTCTACAAAAAGAGGGTTTAAAAAAACAGCTCAATCAAAAGAAAGGTTAAATTCTGTTAGATGAAAGCACAGATTACAAAGAAGTTTCACAGAATGCGCCTCTGTAGTTTTTACTTGAAGATATTTCGCTTGTCTCTGTAGGCCTCAATGCTCTCCAAATGTCCACTTGCAGATTCTACCTAAAGAGTGTTTGAAAACTGCTCAATCAAAACAAAGTTTCAACTCCGTGAGATGAATGCACAGAATAGAAAGAGGTTTCACAGAATGCTTCAGTGCAGCTTTTTTGGTGAGATATTTCATTTTTCACCATAGGCCACATATTTCTCCAAATGTCCAATTGCATATTCTAGAAAAAGAGTGTTTCAAAACTGCTCAATCAAAAGAAAGTTACTAGTCTGTGAGGTGAATGCACAGAATAGAAAGAAGTTTCACAGAATGCTTCTGTGTAGTTTTTATAGTGAGATAATTCGTTTTTCACCATGAGCCTCAATGTTCTCCAAATGTCCACTTGCGGATTCTACAAACAGTGTGTTTCAAAACAGATCAATCAAAAGAAATGTTCAACTCTGTTGGATGAATGCACAGATCAGAAAGAAGTTGCACAGAATGCTTCTGTGTAGTTTTTATAGTAAGATAATTCGTTTTACACCATAGGCCTCAATGCTCTCCAAATGTCCACTTACAGATTATACAAAAAGAGTGTTTCAAAACAGCTCAATCAAAAGAAGAGTTCAGCTCTGTTAGATGAATGCACGGAACAGAGAAAAGTTTCTCAGAATGTTTCTGTGTAGTATTTACTTGAAGATATTTCATTTTTCACTATTGGCCTCAATGTTCCCCAAATGTCCACTTGCAGATTCTACAAAAATGAGTGTTGCAAAACTGCTCAATCAAAAGAAAGTTTCTACTCTGTGAGGTGAATGCACAGAATAGAACAAAGTTTCACAGAATTCTTCTGTTAATATTTATGGGGCTATATTTCGTTTTTCATTGTAGGCCACAATATTCTCCAACTGTCCACTTGCAGATTCCACAAAAAGAGTTTCAAAACTGCTCAATCAAAAGAAAGGTTGAACTCTGTGAGATGAATGCACAGAATCGAAAGAAGTTTCACAGAAGGCTTCAGTGTAGTTTTTACTTGAAGATATTTCATTTTTCACTGTAGGTCTCAATTTTCTCCAAATGTCCACTTGCAGATTCCACATAAAGTGTATTTCAAGACTGCTCAATAAAAAGAATGGTTCAAATCTGTGAGATGTACGCACAGAATAGAAAATAGTTTCACAGAATGCGTCAATGTAGTTTTTATGGGAAGATATTCCGTTTTTCACCGTAAGCCTCAATGTTCTCCCAATATCCACTTGCAGATTCTACAAAAACTGTGTTTCAAAACAGCTCAATCACAATTAAAGTTCAACCCTGTTAGACGAATTCACGGAATAGAGAAAAGTTTCACAGAATTCTTCTGTGTAGTTTTTATGGGAAGATGTTTCCTTTTTCATCGTAAGCGTCAAACTTCTCAAATTGTCCACTTGCAGATGCTACAAAAAGAGTGGTTCCAAACAGCTCAATCAAAAGAAAGTTTCAAGTCTCTTAGAGGAAAGCATAAATCATAAAGTAGTTTCACGGAATGCTTCCGTGTAGTTTCTACTTGAAGATATTTCTTTTTTCACAAAAGACCGCAATATTCTCCAAAGGTACACTTGAGGATTCTACAAAAAGTGTGTTTCAAAACTGCTCAATCAAAAGAAATGTTCAACACTGTGAAATGAATGCACAGAATAGGGAAATGTTTCACAGAATGCTTCTGTGTAGTTTTTATAGGAACATATTTCATTTTTCACCCTAGACCTCATAGCTCTCCAAACGACCCTTGCAGATTCTAGAAAAAGAGTGTTTCAAAACTCCTCAATTAAGGGAAGCTTTCTACTCCGTGAGATGAATACTCAGAATAGAAAGAAGTTACACAGAATTCTTCAGTGTAGTTTTTAGAGTAAGATAATTCGTTTTTCAACATAGGCCTCAATGTTCTCCAAAGGTCCACTTACAGATTGTACAAAAGGAGTGTGTCCCAGCAGATCAATCAAAATAAATGTTCAACTCCGTAGGATGAATGCACAGACCAGAAAAACGTTTCACAGAATGCTTCTGTGTAGTCGTTATTTGCAGATATTCCTGTTTCCACGATAGGCCTCAATGTGCTGCGAATGTCCACTTGTAGTTTCTACAAAAAGAGTGTTTCAAAACTGCTCAATCAAAAGAAATGTTCAACTCTGTGTGACGAATGCACAGAAGAGAAAGAAGTTTCACAGAATGATTCAGTGTAGTTTTTATGTGAAGATATTTCGTTTTTCACCAAAGGCCTCAATGTTCTACAAATGTCCGCTTGCAGATTCTACAAAAAGAGTGTGTCAAAACAGCTCTATCCAAAGAAAGGTTCAACTCCATTCGATGAATGCACAGAACAGAAAAAAGTTCCATAGAAGGTTTCTGTGTGGTTTTTACATGAAGATATTTCGTTTTTCACTGCAGGCAACAATATTCTCCAAGTGTCCAGTTGCAGATTCTACGAAAAGGGTGTTTCAAAAGTGCTCAATCAAAAGAAAGGTTCAACTCTGTGAGATGAAGGCACAGAATAGAAAGCAGTTTCACAGAATCCTTCTCTGTAGTTTTCACGGGAAGATATTTCGTTTTTAGCCATAGGCCTCAACGTTCTCCAAATGTCCACTTGCAGATTCTACAAAAAGTGTGTTTCAAAACAGCTCCATCAAAAGAAAGGTTCAACTCTGTCAGGTGAATGTGCAGAACAGGGTAATGTTTCACAGAATGCTTCTGTGTAGTCTTTATGGGAAGATATTTCGTTTTTCACTACAGGCCTCAAATTTCTCCAAATATCCAATTGCGGATTCTACAAAAAGTGTTTTTCAAAACAGACCAGTCAAAAGAAAGGTTCAACTCGGTTGGATTAATGCACAGATCAGAAAAAGTTTCACAGAACGCTTCTGTGTGGTTTTTATTTTCAGATATTCCTTTTTCCGCGATAGGCCTCAAGGCGCGGCAAGTGTCCACTTGCAGATTATAAGAAAAAAGAGTGTTTCAAAACTGCTCAATCAAAAGAAAGGTTCTACTCTGTGAGGTGAACGCACAGAATAGAAAGAAGTTTTACAGAATGCTTCTGTGTATTTTTTATGGGAAAACATTTTGTTTTTCACCACAGGCCTCAATGTTCTCCAAATGTCCACTTGCAGATTCTACAAAAAGAGGGTTTAAAAAAACAGCTCAATCAAAAGAAAGGTTAAATTCTGTTAGATGAAAGCACAGATTACAAAGAAGTTTCACAGAATGCGCCTCTGTAGTTTTTACTTGAAGATATTTCGCTTGTCTCTGTAGGCCTCAATGCTCTCCAAATGTCCACTTGCAGATTCTACCTAAAGAGTGTTTGAAAACTGCTCAATCAAAACAAAGTTTCAACTCCGTGAGATGAATGCACAGAATAGAAAGAGGTTTCACAGAATGCTTCAGTGCAGCTTTTTTGGTGAGATATTTCATTTTTCACCATAGGCCACATATTTCTCCAAATGTCCAATTGCATATTCTAGAAAAAGAGTGTTTCAAAACTGCTCAATCAAAAGAAAGTTACTAGTCTGTGAGGTGAATGCACAGAATAGAAAGAAGTTTCACAGAATGC
Organism: Symphalangus syndactylus; assembly: GCF_028878055.3. NCBI lineage: Eukaryota > Metazoa > Chordata > Mammalia > Primates > Hylobatidae > Symphalangus > Symphalangus syndactylus. Next base: position 53,031,851 of record NC_072440.2, read on the forward strand.
TTCTGTGTAGTTTTTATAGTGAGATAATTCGTTTTTCACCATGAGCCTCAATGTTCTCCAAATGTCCACTTGCGGATTCTACAAACAGTGTGTTTCAAAACAGATCAATCAAAAGAAATGTTCAACTCTGTTGGATGAATGCACAGATCAGAAAGAAGTTGCACAGAATGCTTCTGTGTAGTTTTTATAGTAAGATAATTCGTTTTACACCATAGGCCTCAATGCTCTCCAAATGTCCACTTACAGATTATACAAAAAGAGTGTTTCAAAACAGCTCAATCAAAAGAAGAGTTCAGCTCTGTTAGATGAATGCACGGAACAGAGAAAAGTTTCTCAGAATGTTTCTGTGTAGTATTTACTGGAAGATATTTCATTTTTCACTATTGGCCTCAATGTTCCCCAAATGTCCACTTGCAGATTCTACAAAAATGAGTGTTGCAAAACTGCTCAATCAAAAGAAAGTTTCTACTCTGTGAGGTGAATGCACAGAATAGAACAAAGTTTCACAGAATTCTTCTGTTAATATTTATGGGGCTATATTTCGTTTTTCATTGTAGGCCACAATATTCTCCAACTGTCCACTTGCAGATTCCACAAAAAGAGTTTCAAAACTGCTCAATCAAAAGAAAGGTTGAACTCTGTGAGATGAATGCACAGAATCGAAAGAAGTTTCACAGAAGGCTTCAGTGTAGTTTTTACTTGAAGATATTTCATTTTTCACTGTAGGTCTCAATTTTCTCCAAATGTCCACTTGCAGATTCCACATAAAGTGTATTTCAAGACTGCTCAATAAAAAGAATGGTTCAAATCTGTGAGATGTACGCACAGAATAGAAAATAGTTTCACAGAATGCGTCAATGTAGTTTTTATGGGAAGATATTCCGTTTTTCACCGTAAGCCTCAATGTTCTCCCAATATCCACTTGCAGATTCTACAAAAACTGTGTTTCAAAACAGCTCAATCACAATTAAAGTTCAACCCTGTTAGACGAATGCACGGAATAGAGAAAAGTTTCACAGAATTCTTCTGTGTAGTTTTTATGGGAAGATGTTTCCTTTTTCATCGTAAGCGTCAAACTTCTCAAATTGTCCACTTGCAGATGCTACAAAAAGAGTGGTTCCAAACAGCTCAATCAAAAGAAAGTTTCAAGTCTCTTAGAGGAAAGCATAAATCATAAAGTAGTTTCACGGAATGCTTCCGTGTAGTTTCTACTTGAAGATATTTCTTTTTTCACAAAAGACCGCAATATTCTCCAAAGGTACACTTGAGGATTCTACAAAAAGTGTGTTTCAAAACTGCTCAATCAAAAGAAATGTTCAACACTGTGAAATGAATGCACAGAATAGGGAAATGTTTCACAGAATGCTTCTGTGTAGTTTTTATAGGAACATATTTCATTTTTCACCCTAGACCTCATAGCTCTCCAAACGACCCTTGCAGATTCTAGAAAAAGAGTGTTTCAAAACTCCTCAATTAAGGGAAGCTTTCTACTCCGTGAGATGAATACTCAGAATAGAAAGAAGTTACACAGAATTCTTCAGTGTAGTTTTTAGAGTAAGATAATTCGTTTTTCAACATAGGCCTCAATGTTCTCCAAAGGTCCACTTACAGATTGTACAAAAGGAGTGTGTCCCAGCAGATCAATCAAAATAAATGTTCAACTCCGTAGGATGAATGCACAGACCAGAAAAACGTTTCACAGAATGCTTCTGTGTAGTCGTTATTTGCAGATATTCCTGTTTCCACGATAGGCCTCAATGTGCTGCGAATGTCCACTTGTAGTTTCTACAAAAAGAGTGTTTCAAAACTGCTCAATCAAAAGAAATGTTCAACTCTGTGTGACGAATGCACAGAAGAGAAAGAAGTTTCACAGAATGATTCAGTGTAGTTTTTATGTGAAGATATTTCGTTTTTCACCAAAGGCCTCAATGTTCTACAAATGTCCGCTTGCAGATTCTACAAAAAGAGTGTGTCAAAACAGCTCTATCCAAAGAAAGGTTCAACTCCATTCGATGAATGCACAGAACAGAAAAAAGTTCCATAGAAGGTTTCTGTGTGGTTTTTACATGAAGATATTTCGTTTTTCACTGCAGGCCACAATATTCTCCAAGTGTCCAGTTGCAGATTCTACGAAAAGGGTGTTTCAAAAGTGCTCAATCAAAAGAAAGGTTCAACTCTGTGAGATGAAGGCACAGAATAGAAAGCAGTTTCACAGAATCCTTCTCTGTAGTTTTCACGGGAAGATATTTCGTTTTTAGCCATAGGCCTCAACGTTCTCCAAATGTCCACTTGCAGATTCTACAAAAAGTGTGTTTCAAAACAGCTCCATCAAAAGAAAGGTTCAACTCTGTCAGGTGAATGTGCAGAACAGGGTAATGTTTCACAGAATGCTTCTGTGTAGTCTTTATGGCAAGATATTTCGTTTTTCACTACAGGCCTCAAATTTCTCCAAATATCCAATTGCGGATTCTACAAAAAGTGTTTTTCAAAACAGACCAGTCAAAAGAAAGGTTCAACTCGGTTGGATTAATGCACAGATCAGAAAAAGTTTCACAGAACGCTTCTGTGTAGTTTTTATTTTCAGATATTCCTTTTTCCGCGATAGGCCTCAAGGCGCGGCAAGTGTCCACTTGCAGATTATAAGAAAAAAGAGTGTTTCAAAACTGCTCAATCAAAAGAAAGGTTCTACTCTGTGAGGTGAACGCACAGAATAGAAAGAAGTTTTACAGAATGCTTCTGTGTATTTTTTATGGGAAAACATTTTGTTTTTCACCACAGGCCTCAATGTTCTCCAAATGTCCACTTGCAGATTCTACAAAAAGAGGGTTTAAAAAAACAGCTCAATCAAAAGAAAGGTTAAATTCTGTTAGATGAAAGCACAGATTACAAAGAAGTTTCACAGAATGCGCCTCTGTAGTTTTTACTTGAAGATATTTCGCTTGTCTCTGTAGGCCTCAATGCTCTCCAAATGTCCACTTGCAGATTCTACCTAAAGAGTGTTTGAAAACTGCTCAATCAAAACAAAGTTTCAACTCCGTGAGATGAATGCACAGAATAGAAAGAGGTTTCACAGAATGCTTCAGTGCAGCTTTTTTGGTGAGATATTTCATTTTTCACCATAGGCCACATATTTCTCCAAATGTCCAATTGCATATTCTAGAAAAAGAGTGTTTCAAAACTGCTCAATCAAAAGAAAGTTACTAGTCTGTGAGGTGAATGCACAGAATAGAAAGAAGTTTCACAGAATGCTTCTGTGTAGTTTTTATAGTGAGATAATTCGTTTTTCACCATGAGCCTCAATGTTCTCCAAATGTCCACTTGCGGATTCTACAAACAGTGTGTTTCAAAACAGATCAATCAAAAGAAATGTTCAACTCTGTTGGATGAATGCACAGATCAGAAAGAAGTTGCACAAAATGCTTCTGTGTAGTTTTTATAGTAAGATAATTCGTTTTACACCATAGGCCTCAATGCTCTCCAAATGTCCACTTACAGATTATACAAAAAGAGTGTTTCAAAACAGCTCAATCAAAAGAAGAGTTCAGCTCTGTTAGATGAATGCACGGAACAGAGAAAAGTTTCTCAGAATGTTTCTGTGTAGTATTTACTTGAAGATATTTCATTTTTCACTATTGGCCTCAATGTTCCCCAAATGTCCACTTGCAGATTCTACAAAAATGAGTGTTGCAAAACTGCTCAATCAAAAGAAAGTTTCTACTCTGTGAGGTGAATGCACAGAATAGAACAAAGTTTCACAGAATTCTTCTGTTAATATTTATGGGGATATATTTCGTTTTTCATTGTAGGCCACAATATTCTCCAACTGTCCACTTGCAGATTCCACAAAAAGAGTTTCAAAACTGCTCAATCAAAAGAAAGGTTGAACTCTGTGAGATGAATGCACAGAATCGAAAGAAGTTTCACAGAAGGCTTCAGTGTAGTTTTTACTTGAAGATATTTCATTTTTCACTGTAGGTCTCAATTTTCTCCAAATGTCCACTTGCAGATTCCACATAAAGTGTATTTCAAGACTGCTCAATAAAAAGAATGGTTCAAATCTGTGAGATGTACGCACAGAATAGAAAATAGTTTCACAGAATGCGTCAATGTAGTTTTTATGGGAAGATATTCCGTTTTTCACCGTAAGCCTCAATGTTCTCCCAATATCCACTTGCAGATTCTACAAAAACTGTGTTTCAAAACAGCTCAATCACAATTAAAGTTCAACCCTGTTAGACGAATTCACGGAATAGAGAAAAGTTTCACAGAATTCTTCTGTGTAGTTTTTATGGGAAGATGTTTCCTTTTTCATCGTAAGCGTCAAACTTCTCAAATTGTCCACTTGCAGATGCTACAAAAAGAGTGGTTCCAAACAGCTCAATCAAAAGAAAGTTTCAAGTCTCTTAGAGGAAAGCATAAATCATAAAGTAGTTTCACGGAATGCTTCCGTGTAGTTTCTACTTGAAGATATTTCTTTTTTCACAAAAGACCGCAATATTCTCCAAAGGTACACTTGAGGATTCTACAAAAAGTGTGTTTCAAAACTGCTCAATCAAAAGAAATGTTCAACACTGTGAAATGAATGCACAGAATAGGGAAATGTTTCACAGAATGCTTCTGTGTAGTTTTTATAGGAACATATTTCATTTTTCACCCTAGACCTCATAGCTCTCCAAACGACCCTTGCAGATTCTAGAAAAAGAGTGTTTCAAAACTCCTCAATTAAGGGAAGCTTTCTACTCCGTGAGATGAATACTCAGAATAGAAAGAAGTTACACAGAATTCTTCAGTGTAGTTTTTAGAGTAAGATAATTCGTTTTTCAACATAGGCCTCAATGTTCTCCAAAGGTCCACTTACAGATTGTACAAAAGGAGTGTGTCCCAGCAGATCAATCAAAATAAATGTTCAACTCCGTAGGATGAATGCACAGACCAGAAAAACGTTTCACAGAATGCTTCTGTGTAGTCGTTATTTGCAGATATTCCTGTTTCCACGATAGGCCTCAATGTGCTGCGAATGTCCACTTGTAGTTTCTACAAAAAGAGTGTTTCAAAACTGCTCAATCAAAAGAAATGTTCAACTCTGTGTGACGAATGCACAGAAGAGAAAGAAGTTTCACAGAATGATTCAGTGTAGTTTTTATGTGAAGATATTTCGTTTTTCACCAAAGGCCTCAATGTTCTACAAATGTCCGCTTGCAGATTCTACAAAAAGAGTGTGTCAAAACAGCTCTATCCAAAGAAAGGTTCAACTCCATTCGATGAATGCACAGAACAGAAAAAAGTTCCATAGAAGGTTTCTGTGTGGTTTTTACATGAAGATATTTCGTTTTTCACTGCAGGCCACAATATTCTCCAAGTGTCCAGTTGCAGATTCTACGAAAAGGGTGTTTCAAAAGTGCTCAATCAAAAGAAAGGTTCAACTCTGTGAGATGAAGGCACAGAATAGAAAGCAGTTTCACAGAATCCTTCTCTGTAGTTTTCACGGGAAGATATTTCGTTTTTAGCCATAGGCCTCAACGTTCTCCAAATGTCCACTTGCAGATTCTACAAAAAGTGTGTTTCAAAACAGCTCCATGAAAAGAAAGGTTCAACTCTGTCAGGTGAATGTGCAGAACAGGGTAATGTTTCACAGAATGCTTCTGTGTAGTCTTTATGGGAAGATATTTCGTTTTTCACTACAGGCCTCAAATTTCTCCAAATATCCAATTTCGGATTCTACAAAAAGTGTTTTTCAAAACAGACCAGTCAAAAGAAAGGTTCAACTCGGTTGGATTAATGCACAGATCAGAAAAAGTTTCACAGAACGCTTCTGTGTAGTTTTTATTTTCAGATATTCCTTTATCCGCGATAGGCCTCAAGGCGCGGCAAGTGTCCACTTGCAGATTATAAGAAAAAAGAGTGTTTCAAAACTGCTCAATCAAAAGAAAGGTTCTACTCTGTGAGGTGAACGCACAGAATAGAAAGAAGTTTTACAGAATGCTTCTGTGTATTTTTTATGGGAAAACATTTTGTTTTTCACCACAGGCCTCAATGTTCTCCAAATGTCCACTTGCAGATTCTACAAAAAGAGGGTTTAAAAAAACAGCTCAATCAAAAGAAAGGTTAAATTCTGTTAGATGAAAGCACAGATTACAAAGAAGTTTCACAGAATGCGCCTCTGTAGTTTTTACTTGAAGATATTTCGCTTGTCTCTGTAGGCCTCAATGCTCTCCAAATGTCCACTTGCAGATTCTACCTAAAGAGTGTTTGAAAACTGCTCAATCAAAACAAAGTTTCAACTCCGTGAGATGAATGCACAGAATAGAAAGAGGTTTCACAGAATGCTTCAGTGCAGCTTTTTTGGTGAGATATTTCATTTTTCACCATAGGCCACATATTTCTCCAAATGTCCAATTGCATATTCTAGAAAAAGAGTGTTTCAAAACTGCTCAATCAAAAGAAAGTTACTAGTCTGTGAGGTGAATGCACAGAATAGAAAGAAGTTTCACAGAATGCTTCTGTGTAGTTTTTATAGTGAGATAATTCGTTTTTCACCATGAGCCTCAATGTTCTCCAAATGTCCACTTGCGGATTCTACAAACAGTGTGTTTCAAAACAGATCAATCAAAAGAAATGTTCAACTCTGTTGGATGAATGCACAGATCAGAAAGAAGTTGCACAGAATGCTTCTGTGTAGTTTTTATAGTAAGATAATTCGTTTTACACCATAGGCCTCAATGCTCTCCAAATGTCCACTTACAGATTATACAAAAAGAGTGTTTCAAAACAGCTCAATCAAAAGAAGAGTTCAGCTCTGTTAGATGAATGCACGGAACAGAGAAAAGTTTCTCAGAATGTTTCTGTGTAGTATTTACTTGAAGATATTTCATTTTTCACTATTGGCCTCAATGTTCCCCAAATGTCCACTTGCAGATTCTACAAAAATGAGTGTTGCAAAACTGCTCAATCAAAAGAAAGTTTCTACTCTGTGAGGTGAATGCACAGAATAGAACAAAGTTTCACAGAATTCTTCTGTTAATATTTATGGGGCTATATTTCGTTTTTCATTGTAGGCCACAATATTCTCCAACTGTCCACTTGCAGATTCCACAAAAAGAGTTTCAAAACTGCTCAATCAAAAGAAAGGTTGAACTCTGTGAGATGAATGCACAGAATCGAAAGAAGTTTCACAGAAGGCTTCAGTGTAGTTTTTACTTGAAGATATTTCATTTTTCACTGTAGGTCTCAATTTTCTCCAAATGTCCACTTGCAGATTCCACATAAAGTGTATTTCAAAACTGCTCAATAAAAAGAATGGTTCAAATCTGTGAGATGTACGCACAGAATAGAAAATAGTTTCACAGAATGCGTCAATGTAGTTTTTATGGGAAGATATTCCGTTTTTCACCGTAAGCCTCAATGTTCTCCCAATATCCACTTGCAGATTCTACAAAAACTGTGTTTCAAAACAGCTCAATCACAATTAAAGTTCAACTCTGTTAGACGAATGCACGGAATAGAGAAAAGTTTCACAGAATTTTTCTGTGTAGTTTTTATGGGAAGATGTTTCCTTTTTCATCGTAAGCGTCAAACTTCTCAAATTGTCCACTTGCAGATGCTACAAAAAGAGTGCTTCCAAACAGCTCAATCAAAAGAAAGTTTCAAGTCTCTTAGAGGAAAGCATAAATCATAAAGTAGTTTCACAGAATGCTTCCGTGTAGTTTCTACTTGAAGATATTTCTTTTTTCACAAAAGACCGCAATATTCTCCAAAGGTACACTTGAGGATTCTACAAAAAGTGTGTTTCAAAACTGCTCAATCAAAAGAAATGTTCAACACTGTGAAATGAATGCACAGAATAGGGAAATGTTTCACAGAATGCTTCTGTGTAGTTTTTATAGGAACATATTTCATTTTTCACCCTAGACCTCATAGCTCTCCAAACGACCCTTGCAGATTCTAGAAAAAGAGTGTTTCAAAACTCCTCAATTAAGGGAAGCTTTCTACTCCGTGAGATGAATACTCAGAATAGAAAGAAGTTACACAGAATTCTTCAGTGTAGTTTTTAGAGTAAGATAATTCGTTTTTCAACATAGGCCTCAATGTTCTCCAAAGGTCCACTTACAGATTGTACAAAAGGAGTGTGTCCCAGCAGATCAATCAAAATAAATGTTCAACTCCGTAGGATGAATGCACAGACCAGAAAAACGTTTCACAGAATGCTTCTGTGTAGTCGTTATTTGCAGATATTCCTGTTTCCACGATAGGCCTCAATGTGCTGCGAATGTCCACTTGTAGTTTCTACAAAAAGAGTGTTTCAAAACTGCTCAATCAAAAGAAATGTTCAACTCTGTGTGACGAATGCACAGAAGAGAAAGAAGTTTCACAGAATGATTCAGTGTAGTTTTTATGTGAAGATATTTCGTTTTTCACCAAAGGCCTCAATGTTCTACAAATGTCCGCTTGCAGATTCTACAAAAAGAGTGTGTCAAAACAGCTCTATCCAAAGAAAGGTTCAACTCCATTCGATGAATGCACAGAACAGAAAAAAGTTCCATAGAAGGTTTCTGTGTGGTTTTTACATGAAGATATTTCGTTTTTCACTGCAGGCCACAATATTCTCCAAGTGTCCAGTTGCAGATTCTACGAAAAGGGCGTTTCAAAAGTGCTCAATCAAAAGAAAGGTTCAACTCTGTGAGATGAAGGCACAGAATAGAAAGCAGTTTCACAGAATCCTTCTCTGTAGTTTTCACGGGAAGATATTTCGTTTTTAGCCATAGGCCTCAACGTTCTCCAAATGTCCACTTGCAGATTCTACAAAAAGTGTGTTTCAAAACAGCTCCATCAAAAGAAAGGTTCAACTCTGTCAGGTGAATGTGCAGAACAGGGTAATGTTTCACAGAATGCTTCTGTGTAGTCTTTATGGCAAGATATTTCGTTTTTCACTACAGGCCTCAAATTTCTCCAAATATCCAATTGCGGATTCTACAAAAAGTGTTTTTCAAAACAGACCAGTCAAAAGAAAGGTTCAACTCGGTTGGATTAATGCACAGATCAGAAAAAGTTTCACAGAACGCTTCTGTGTAGTTTTTATTTTCAGATATTCCTTTATCCGCGATAGGCCTCAAGGCGCGGCAAGTGTCCACTTGCAGATTATAAGAAAAAAGAGTGTTTCAAAACTGCTCAATCAAAAGAAAGGTTCTACTCTGTGAGGTGAACGCACAGAATAGAAAGAAGTTTTACAGAATGCTTCTGTGTATTTTTTATGGGAAAACATTTTGTTTTTCACCACAGGCCTCAATGTTCTCCAAATGTCCACTTGCAGATTCTACAAAAAGAGGGTTTAAAAAAACAGCTCAATCAAAAGAAAGGTTAAATTCTGTTAGATGAAAGCACAGATTACAAAGAAGTTTCACAGAATGCGCCTCTGTAGTTTTTACTTGAAGATATTTCGCTTGTCTCTGTAGGCCTCAATGCTCTCCAAATGTCCACTTGCAGATTCTACCTAAAGAGTGTTTGAAAACTGCTCAATCAAAACAAAGTTTCAACTCCGTGAGATGAATGCACAGAATAGAAAGAGGTTTCACAGAATGCTTCAGTGCAGCTTTTTTGGTGAGATATTTCATTTTTCACCATAGGCCACATATTTCTCCAAATGTCCAATTGCATATTCTAGAAAAAGAGTGTTTCAAAACTGCTCAATCAAAAGAAAGTTACTAGTCTGTGAGGTGAATGCACAGAATAGAAAGAAGTTTCACAGAATGCTTCTGTGTAGTTTTTATAGTGAGATAATTCGTTTTTCACCATGAGCCTCAATGTTCTCCAAATGTCCACTTGCGGATTCTACAAACAGTGTGTTTCAAAACAGATCAATCAAAAGAAATGTTCAACTCTGTTGGATGAATGCACAGATCAGAAAGAAGTTGCACAGAATGCTTCTGTGTAGTTTTTATAGTAAGATAATTCGTTTTACACCATAGGCCTCAATGCTCTCCAAATGTCCACTTACAGATTATACAAAAAGAGTGTTTCAAAACAGCTCAATCAAAAGAAGAGTTCAGCTCTGTTAGATGAATGCACGGAACAGAGAAAAGTTTCTCAGAATGTTTCTGTGTAGTATTTACTTGAAGATATTTCATTTTTCACTATTGGCCTCAATGTTCCCCAAATGTCCACTTGCAGATTCTACAAAAATGAGTGTTGCAAAACTGCTCAATCAAAAGAAAGTTTCTACTCTGTGAGGTGAATGCACAGAATAGAACAAAGTTTCACAGAATTCTTCTGTTAATATTTATGGGGCTATATTTCGTTTTTCATTGTAGGCCACAATATTCTCCAACTGTCCACTTGCAGATTCCACAAAAAGAGTTTCAAAACTGCTCAATCAAAAGAAAGGTTGAACTCTGTGAGATGAATGCACAGAATCGAAAGAAGTTTCACAGAAGGCTTCAGTGTAGTTTTTACTTGAAGATATTTCATTTTTCACTGTAGGTCTCAATTTTCTCCAAATGTCCACTTGCAGATTCCACATAAAGTGTATTTCAAGACTGCTCAATAAAAAGAATGGTTCAAATCTGTGAGATGTACGCACAGAATAGAAAATAGTTTCACAGAATGCGTCAATGTAGTTTTTATGGGAAGATATTCCGTTTTTCACCGTAAGCCTCAATGTTCTCCCAATATCCACTTGCAGATTCTACAAAAACTGTGTTTCAAAACAGCTCAATCACAATTAAAGTTCAACCCTGTTAGACGAATGCACGGAATAGAGAAAAGTTTCACAGAATTCTTCTGTGTAGTTTTTATGGGAAGATGTTTCCTTTTTCATCGTAAGCGTCAAACTTCTCAAATTGTCCACTTGCAGATGCTACAAAAAGAGTGGTTCCAAACAGCTCAATCAAAAGAAAGTTTCAAGTCTCTTAGAGGAAAGCATAAATCATAAAGTAGTTTCACGGAATGCTTCCGTGTAGTTTCTACTTGAAGATATTTCTTTTTTCACAAAAGACCGCAATATTCTCCAAAGGTACACTTGAGGATTCTACAAAAAGTGTGTTTCAAAACTGCTCAATCAAAAGAAATGTTCAACACTGTGAAATGAATGCACAGAATAGGGAAATGTTTCACAGAATGCTTCTGTGTAGTTTTTATAGGAACATATTTCATTTTTCACCCTAGACCTCATAGCTCTCCAAACGACCCTTGCAGATTCTAGAAAAAGAGTGTTTCAAAACTCCTCAATTAAGGGAAGCTTTCTACTCCGTGAGATGAATACTCAGAATAGAAAGAAGTTACACAGAATTCTTCAGTGTAGTTTTTAGAGTAAGATAATTCGTTTTTCAACATAGGCCTCAATGTTCTCCAAAGGTCCACTTACAGATTGTACAAAAGGAGTGTGTCCCAGCAGATCAATCAAAATAAATGTTCAACTCCGTAGGATGAATGCACAGACCAGAAAAACGTTTCACAGAATGCTTCTGTGTAGTCGTTATTTGCAGATATTCCTGTTTCCACGATAGGCCTCAATGTGCTGCGAATGTCCACTTGTAGTTTCTACAAAAAGAGTGTTTCAAAACTGCTCAATCAAAAGAAATGTTCAACTCTGTGTGACGAATGCACAGAAGAGAAAGAAGTTTCACAGAATGATTCAGTGTAGTTTTTATGTGAAGATATTTCGTTTTTCACCAAAGGCCTCAATGTTCTACAAATGTCCGCTTGCAGATTCTACAAAAAGAGTGTGTCAAAACAGCTCTATCCAAAGAAAGGTTCAACTCCATTCGATGAATGCACAGAACAGAAAAAAGTTCCATAGAAGGTTTCTGTGTGGTTTTTACATGAAGATATTTCGTTTTTCACTGCAGGCCACAATATTCTCCAAGTGTCCAGTTGCAGATTCTACGAAAAGGGTGTTTCAAAAGTGCTCAATCAAAAGAAAGGTTCAACTCTGTGAGATGAAGGCACAGAATAGAAAGCAGTTTCACAGAATCCTTCTCTGTAGTTTTCACGGGAAGATATTTCGTTTTTAGCCATAGGCCTCAACGTTCTCCAAATGTCCACTTGCAGATTCTACAAAAAGTGTGTTTCAAAACAGCTCCATGAAAAGAAAGGTTCAACTCTGTCAGGTGAATGTGCAGAACAGGGTAATGTTTCACAGAATGCTTCTGTGTAGTCTTTATGGGAAGATATTTCGTTTTTCACTACAGGCCTCAAATTTCTCCAAATATCCAATTGCGGATTCTACAAAAAGTGTTTTTCAAAACAGACCAGTCAAAAGAAAGGTTCAACTCGGTTGGATTAATGCACAGATCAGAAAAAGTTTCACAGAACGCTTCTGTGTAGTTTTTATTTTCAGATATTCCTTTATCCGCGATAGGCCTCAAGGCGCGGCAAGTGTCCACTTGCAGATTATAAGAAAAAAGAGTGTTTCAAAACTGCTCAATCAAAAGAAAGGTTCTACTCTGTGAGGTGAACGCACAGAATAGAAAGAAGTTTTACAGAATGCTTCTGTGTATTTTTTATGGGAAAACATTTTGTTTTTCACCACAGGCCTCAATGTTCTCCAAATGTCCACTTGCAGATTCTACAAAAAGAGGGTTTAAAAAAACAGCTCAATCAAAAGAAAGGTTAAATTCTGTTAGATGAAAGCACAGATTACAAAGAAGTTTCACAGAATGCGCCTCTGTAGTTTTTACTTGAAGATATTTCGCTTGTCTCTGTAGGCCTCAATGCTCTCCAAATGTCCACTTGCAGATTCTACCTAAAGAGTGTTTGAAAACTGCTCAATCAAAACAAAGTTTCAACTCCGTGAGATGAATGCACAGAATAGAAAGAGGTTTCACAGAATGCTTCAGTGCAGCTTTTTTGGTGAGATATTTCATTTTTCACCATAGGCCACATATTTCTCCAAATGTCCAATTGCATATTCTAGAAAAAGAGTGTTTCAAAACTGCTCAATCAAAAGAAAGTTACTAGTCTGTGAGGTGAATGCACAGAATAGAAAGAAGTTTCACAGAATGCTTCTGTGTAGTTTTTATAGTGAGATAATTCGTTTTTCACCATGAGCCTCAATGTTCTCCAAATGTCCACTTGCGGATTCTACAAACAGTGTGTTTCAAAACAGATCAATCAAAAGAAATGTTCAACTCTGTTGGATGAATGCACAGATCAGAAAGAAGTTGCACAGAATGCTTCTGTGTAGTTTTTATAGTAAGATAATTCGTTTTACACCATAGGCCTCAATGCTCTCCAAATGTCCACTTACAGATTATACAAAAAGAGTGTTTCAAAACAGCTCAATCAAAAGAAGAGTTCAGCTCTGTTAGATGAATGCACGGAACAGAGAAAAGTTTCTCAGAATGTTTCTGTGTAGTATTTACTTGAAGATATTTCATTTTTCACTATTGGCCTCAATGTTCCCCAAATGTCCACTTGCAGATTCTACAAAAATGAGTGTTGCAAAACTGCTCAATCAAAAGAAAGTTTCTACTCTGTGAGGTGAATGCACAGAATAGAACAAAGTTTCACAGAATTCTTCTGTTAATATTTATGGGGCTATATTTCGTTTTTCATTGTAGGCCACAATATTCTCCAACTGTCCACTTGCAGATTCCACAAAAAGAGTTTCAAAACTGCTCAATCAAAAGAAAGGTTGAACTCTGTGAGATGAATGCACAGAATCGAAAGAAGTTTCACAGAAGGCTTCAGTGTAGTTTTTACTTGAAGATATTTCATTTTTCACTGTAGGTCTCAATTTTCTCCAAATGTCCACTTGCAGATTCCACATAAAGTGTATTTCAAAACTGCTCAATAAAAAGAATGGTTCAAATCTGTGAGATGTACGCACAGAATAGAAAATAGTTTCACAGAATGCGTCAATGTAGTTTTTATGGGAAGATATTCCGTTTTTCACCGTAAGCCTCAATGTTCTCCCAATATCCACTTGCAGATTCTACAAAAACTGTGTTTCAAAACAGCTCAATCACAATTAAAGTTCAACTCTGTTAGACGAATGCACGGAATAGAGAAAAGTTTCACAGAATTTTTCTGTGTAGTTTTTATGGGAAGATGTTTCCTTTTTCATCGTAAGCGTCAAACTTCTCAAATTGTCCACTTGCAGATGCTACAAAAAGAGTGCTTCCAAACAGCTCAATCAAAAGAAAGTTTCAAGTCTCTTAGAGGAAAGCATAAATCATAAAGTAGTTTCACAGAATGCTTCCGTGTAGTTTCTACTTGAAGATATTTCTTTTTTCACAAAAGACCGCAATATTCTCCAAAGGTACACTTGAGGATTCTACAAAAAGTGTGTTTCAAAACTGCTCAATCAAAAGAAATGTTCAACACTGTGAAATGAATGCACAGAATAGGGAAATGTTTCACAGAATGCTTCTGTGTAGTTTTTATAGGAACATATTTCATTTTTCACCCTAGACCTCATAGCTCTCCAAACGACCCTTGCAGATTCTAGAAAAAGAGTGTTTCAAAACTCCTCAATTAAGGGAAGCTTTCTACTCCGTGAGATGAATACTCAGAATAGAAAGAAGTTACACAGAATTCTTCAGTGTAGTTTTTAGAGTAAGATAATTCGTTTTTCAACATAGGCCTCAATGTTCTCCAAAGGTCCACTTACAGATTGTACAAAAGGAGTGTGTCCCAGCAGATCAATCAAAATAAATGTTCAACTCCGTAGGATGAATGCACAGACCAGAAAAACGTTTCACAGAATGCTTCTGTGTAGTCGTTATTTGCAGATATTCCTGTTTCCACGATAGGCCTCAATGTGCTGCGAATGTCCACTTGTAGTTTCTACAAAAAGAGTGTTTCAAAACTGCTCAATCAAAAGAAATGTTCAACTCTGTGTGACGAATGCACAGAAGAGAAAGAAGTTTCACAGAATGATTCAGTGTAGTTTTTATGTGAAGATATTTCGTTTTTCACCAAAGGCCTCAATGTTCTACAAATGTCCGCTTGCAGATTCTACAAAAAGAGTGTGTCAAAACAGCTCTATCCAAAGAAAGGTTCAACTCCATTCGATGAATGCACAGAACAGAAAAAAGTTCCATAGAAGGTTTCTGTGTGGTTTTTACATGAAGATATTTCGTTTTTCACTGCAGGCCACAATATTCTCCAAGTGTCCAGTTGCAGATTCTACGAAAAGGGTGTTTCAAAAGTGCTCAATCAAAAGAAAGGTTCAACTCTGTGAGATGAAGGCACAGAATAGAAAGCAGTTTCACAGAATCCTTCTCTGTAGTTTTCACGGGAAGATATTTCGTTTTTAGCCATAGGCCTCAACGTTCTCCAAATGTCCACTTGCAGATTCTACAAAAAGTGTGTTTCAAAACAGCTCCATGAAAAGAAAGGTTCAACTCTGTCAGGTGAATGTGCAGAACAGGGTAATGTTTCACAGAATGCTTCTGTGTAGTCTTTATGGGAAGATATTTCGTTTTTCACTACAGGCCTCAAATTTCTCCAAATATCCAATTGCGGATTCTACAAAAAGTGTTTTTCAAAACAGACCAGTCAAAAGAAAGGTTCAACTCGGTTGGATTAATGCACAGATCAGAAAAAGTTTCACAGAACGCTTCTGTGTAGTTTTTATTTTCAGATATTCCTTTATCCGCGATAGGCCTCAAGGCGCGGCAAGTGTCCACTTGCAGATTATAAGAAAAAAGAGTGTTTCAAAACTGCTCAATCAAAAGAAAGGTTCTACTCTGTGAGGTGAACGCACAGAATAGAAAGAAGTTTTACAGAATGCTTCTGTGTATTTTTTATGGGAAAACATTTTGTTTTTCACCACAGGCCTCAATGTTCTCCAAATGTCCACTTGCAGATTCTACAAAAAGAGGGTTTAAAAAAACAGCTCAATCAAAAGAAAGGTTAAATTCTGTTAGATGAAAGCACAGATTACAAAGAAGTTTCACAGAATGCGCCTCTGTAGTTTTTACTTGAAGATATTTCGCTTGTCTCTGTAGGCCTCAATGCTCTCCAAATGTCCACTTGCAGATTCTACCTAAAGAGTGTTTGAAAACTGCTCAATCAAAACAAAGTTTCAACTCCGTGAGATGAATGCACAGAATAGAAAGAGGTTTCACAGAATGCTTCAGTGCAGCTTTTTTGGTGAGATATTTCATTTTTCACCATAGGCCACATATTTCTCCAAATGTCCAATTGCATATTCTAGAAAAAGAGTGTTTCAAAACTGCTCAATCAAAAGAAAGTTACTAGTCTGTGAGGTGAATGCACAGAATAGAAAGAAGTTTCACAGAATGCTTCTGTGTAGTTTTTATAGTGAGATAATTCGTTTTTCACCATGAGCCTCAATGTTCTCCAAATGTCCACTTGCGGATTCTACAAACAGTGTGTTTCAAAACAGATCAATCAAAAGAAATGTTCAACTCTGTTGGATGAATGCACAGATCAGAAAGAAGTTGCACAGAATGCTTCTGTGTAGTTTTTATAGTAAGATAATTCGTTTTACACCATAGGCCTCAATGCTCTCCAAATGTCCACTTACAGATTATACAAAAAGAGTGTTTCAAAACAGCTCAATCAAAAGAAGAGTTCAGCTCTGTTAGATGAATGCACGGAACAGAGAAAAGTTTCTCAGAATGTTTCTGTGTAGTATTTACTTGAAGATATTTCATTTTTCACTATTGGCCTCAATGTTCCCCAAATGTCCACTTGCAGATTCTACAAAAATGAGTGTTGCAAAACTGCTCAATCAAAAGAAAGTTTCTACTCTGTGAGGTGAATGCACAGAATAGAACAAAGTTTCACAGAATTCTTCTGTTAATATTTATGGGGCTATATTTCGTTTTTCATTGTAGGCCACAATATTCTCCAACTGTCCACTTGCAGATTCCACAAAAAGAGTTTCAAAACTGCTCAATCAAAAGAAAGGTTGAACTCTGTGAGATGAATGCACAGAATCGAAAGAAGTTTCACAGAAGGCTTCAGTGTAGTTTTTACTTGAAGATATTTCATTTTTCACTGTAGGTCTCAATTTTCTCCAAATGTCCACTTGCAGATTCCACATAAAGTGTATTTCAAAACTGCTCAATAAAAAGAATGGTTCAAATCTGTGAGATGTACGCACAGAATAGAAAATAGTTTCACAGAATGCGTCAATGTAGTTTTTATGGGAAGATATTCCGTTTTTCACCGTAAGCCTCAATGTTCTCCCAATATCCACTTGCAGATTCTACAAAAACTGTGTTTCAAAACAGCTCAATCACAATTAAAGTTCAACTCTGTTAGACGAATGCACGGAATAGAGAAAAGTTTCACAGAATTTTTCTGTGTAGTTTTTATGGGAAGATGTTTCCTTTTTCATCGTAAGCGTCAAACTTCTCAAATTGTCCACTTGCAGATGCTACAAAAAGAGTGCTTCCAAACAGCTCAATCAAAAGAAAGTTTCAAGTCTCTTAGAGGAAAGCATAAATCATAAAGTAGTTTCACAGAATGCTTCCGTGTAGTTTCTACTTGAAGATATTTCTTTTTTCACAAAAGACCGCAATATTCTCCAAAGGTACACTTGAGGATTCTACAAAAAGTGTGTTTCAAAACTGCTCAATCAAAAGAAATGTTCAACACTGTGAAATGAATGCACAGAATAGGGAAATGTTTCACAGAATGCTTCTGTGTAGTTTTTATAGGAACATATTTCATTTTTCACCCTAGACCTCATAGCTCTCCAAACGACCCTTGCAGATTCTAGAAAAAGAGTGTTTCAAAACTCCTCAATTAAGGGAAGCTTTCTACTCCGTGAGATGAATACTCAGAATAGAAAGAAGTTACACAGAATTCTTCAGTGTAGTTTTTAGAGTAAGATAATTCGTTTTTCAACATAGGCCTCAATGTTCTCCAAAGGTCCACTTACAGATTGTACAAAAGGAGTGTGTCCCAGCAGATCAATCAAAATAAATGTTCAACTCCGTAGGATGAATGCACAGACCAGAAAAACGTTTCACAGAATGCTTCTGTGTAGTCGTTATTTGCAGATATTCCTGTTTCCACGATAGGCCTCAATGTGCTGCGAATGTCCACTTGTAGTTTCTACAAAAAGAGTGTTTCAAAACTGCTCAATCAAAAGAAATGTTCAACTCTGTGTGACGAATGCACAGAAGAGAAAGAAGTTTCACAGAATGATTCAGTGTAGTTTTTATGTGAAGATATTTCGTTTTTCACCAAAGGCCTCAATGTTCTACAAATGTCCGCTTGCAGATTCTACAAAAAGAGTGTGTCAAAACAGCTCTATCCAAAGAAAGGTTCAACTCCATTCGATGAATGCACAGAACAGAAAAAAGTTCCATAGAAGGTTTCTGTGTGGTTTTTACATGAAGATATTTCGTTTTTCACTGCAGGCCACAATATTCTCCAAGTGTCCAGTTGCAGATTCTACGAAAAGGGTGTTTCAAAAGTGGTCAATCAAAAGAAAGGTTCAACTCTGTGAGATGAAGGCACAGAATAGAAAGCAGTTTCACAGAATCCTTCTCTGTAGTTTTCACGGGAAGATATTTCGTTTTTAGCCATAGGCCTCAACGTTCTCCAAATGTCCACTTGCAGATTCTACAAAAAGTGTGTTTCAAAACAGCTCCATCAAAAGAAAGGTTCAACTCTGTCAGGTGAATGTGCAGAACAGGGTAATGTTTCACAGAATGCTTCTGTGTAGTCTTTATGGGAAGATATTTCGTTTTTCACTACAGGCCTCAAATTTCTCCAAATATCCAATTGCGGATTCTACAAAAAGTGTTTTTCAAAACAGACCAGTCAAAAGAAAGGTTCAACTCGGTTGGATTAATGCACAGATCAGAAAAAGTTTCACAGAACGCTTCTGTGTAGTTTTTATTTTCAGATATTCCTTTATCCGCGATAGGCCTCAAGGCGCGGCAAGTGTCCACTTGCAGATTATAAGAAAAAAGAGTGTTTCAAAACTGCTCAATCAAAAGAAAGGTTCTACTCTGTGAGGTGAACGCACAGAATAGAAAGAAGTTTTACAGAATGCTTCTGTGTATTTTTTATGGGAAAACATTTTGTTTTTCACCACAGGCCTCAATGTTCTCCAAATGTCCACTTGCAGATTCTACAAAAAGAGGGTTTAAAAAAACAGCTCAATCAAAAGAAAGGTTAAATTCTGTTAGATGAAAGCACAGATTACAAAGAAGTTTCACAGAATGCGCCTCTGTAGTTTTTACTTGAAGATATTTCGCTTGTCTCTGTAGGCCTCAATGCTCTCCAAATGTCCACTTGCAGATTCTACCTAAAGAGTGTTTGAAAACTGCTCAATCAAAACAAAGTTTCAACTCCGTGAGATGAATGCACAGAATAGAAAGAGGTTTCACAGAATGCTTCAGTGCAGCTTTTTTGGTGAGATATTTCATTTTTCACCATAGGCCACATATTTCTCCAAATGTCCAATTGCATATTCTAGAAAAAGAGTGTTTCAAAACTGCTCAATCAAAAGAAAGTTACTAGTCTGTGAGGTGAATGCACAGAATAGAAAGAAGTTTCACAGAATGCTTCTGTGTAGTTTTTATAGTGAGATAATTCGTTTTTCACCATGAGCCTCAATGTTCTCCAAATGTCCACTTGCGGATTCTACAAACAGTGTGTTTCAAAACAGATCAATCAAAAGAAATGTTCAACTCTGTTGGATGAATGCACAGATCAGAAAGAAGTTGCACAGAATGCTTCTGTGTAGTTTTTATAGTAAGATAATTCGTTTTACACCATAGGCCTCAATGCTCTCCAAATGTCCACTTACAGATTATACAAAAAGAGTGTTTCAAAACAGCTCAATCAAAAGAAGAGTTCAGCTCTGTTAGATGAATGCACGGAACAGAGAAAAGTTTCTCAGAATGTTTCTGTGTAGTATTTACTTGAAGATATTTCATTTTTCACTATTGGCCTCAATGTTCCCCAAATGTCCACTTGCAGATTCTACAAAAATGAGTGTTGCAAAACTGCTCAATCAAAAGAAAGTTTCTACTCTGTGAGGTGAATGCACAGAATAGAACAAAGTTTCACAGAATTCTTCTGTTAATATTTATGGGGCTATATTTCGTTTTTCATTGTAGGCCACAATATTCTCCAACTGTCCACTTGCAGATTCCACAAAAAGAGTTTCAAAACTGCTCAATCAAAAGAAAGGTTGAACTCTGTGAGATGAATGCACAGAATCGAAAGAAGTTTCACAGAAGGCTTCAGTGTAGTTTTTACTTGAAGATATTTCATTTTTCACTGTAGGTCTCAATTTTCTCCAAATGTCCACTTGCAGATTCCACATAAAGTGTATTTCAAAACTGCTCAATAAAAAGAATGGTTCAAATCTGTGAGATGTACGCACAGAATAGAAAATAGTTTCACAGAATGCGTCAATGTAGTTTTTATGGGAAGATATTCCGTTTTTCACCGTAAGCCTCAATGTTCTCCCAATATCCACTTGCAGATTCTACAAAAACTGTGTTTCAAAACAGCTCAATCACAATTAAAGTTCAACTCTGTTAGACGAATGCACGGAATAGAGAAAAGTTTCACAGAATTTTTCTGTGTAGTTTTTATGGGAAGATGTTTCCTTTTTCATCGTAAGCGTCAAACTTCTCAAATTGTCCACTTGCAGATGCTACAAAAAGAGTGCTTCCAAACAGCTCAATCAAAAGAAAGTTTCAAGTCTCTTAGAGGAAAGCATAAATCATAAAGTAGTTTCACAGAATGCTTCCGTGTAGTTTCTACTTGAAGATATTTCTTTTTTCACAAAAGACCGCAATATTCTCCAAAGGTACACTTGAGGATTCTACAAAAAGTGTGTTTCAAAACTGCTCAATCAAAAGAAATGTTCAACACTGTGAAATGAATGCACAGAATAGGGAAATGTTTCACAGAATGCTTCTGTGTAGTTTTTATAGGAACATATTTCATTTTTCACCCTAGACCTCATAGCTCTCCAAACGACCCTTGCAGATTCTAGAAAAAGAGTGTTTCAAAACTCCTCAATTAAGGGAAGCTTTCTACTCCGTGAGATGAATACTCAGAATAGAAAGAAGTTACACAGAATTCTTCAGTGTAGTTTTTAGAGTAAGATAATTCGTTTTTCAACATAGGCCTCAATGTTCTCCAAAGGTCCACTTACAGATTGTACAAAAGGAGTGTGTCCCAGCAGATCAATCAAAATAAATGTTCAACTCCGTAGGATGAATGCACAGACCAGAAAAACGTTTCACAGAATGCTTCTGTGTAGTCGTTATTTGCAGATATTCCTGTTTCCACGATAGGCCTCAATGTGCTGCGAATGTCCACTTGTAGTTTCTACAAAAAGAGTGTTTCAAAACTGCTCAATCAAAAGAAATGTTCAACTCTGTGTGACGAATGCACAGAAGAGAAAGAAGTTTCACAGAATGATTCAGTGTAGTTTTTATGTGAAGATATTTCGTTTTTCACCAAAGGCCTCAATGTTCTACAAATGTCCGCTTGCAGATTCTACAAAAAGAGTGTGTCAAAACAGCTCTATCCAAAGAAAGGTTCAACTCCATTCGATGAATGCACAGAACAGAAAAAAGTTCCATAGAAGGTTTCTGTGTGGTTTTTACATGAAGATATTTCGTTTTTCACTGCAGGCCACAATATTCTCCAAGTGTCCAGTTGCAGATTCTACGAAAAGGGTGTTTCAAAAGTGCTCAATCAAAAGAAAGGTTCAACTCTGTGAGATGAAGGCACAGAATAGAAAGCAGTTTCACAGAATCCTTCTCTGTAGTTTTCACGGGAAGATATTTCGTTTTTAGCCATAGGCCTCAACGTTCTCCAAATGTCCACTTGCAGATTCTACAAAAAGTGTGTTTCAAAACAGCTCCATCAAAAGAAAGGTTCAACTCTGTCAGGTGAATGTGCAGAACAGGGTAATGTTTCACAGAATGCTTCTGTGTAGTCTTTATGGGAAGATATTTCGTTTTTCACTACAGGCCTCAAATTTCTCCAAATATCCAATTGCGGATTCTACAAAAAGTGTTTTTCAAAACAGACCAGTCAAAAGAAAGGTTCAACTCGGTTGGATTAATGCACAGATCAGAAAAAGTTTCACAGAACGCTTCTGTATAGTTTTTATTTTCAGATATTCCTTTATCCGCGATAGGCCTCAAGGCGCGGCAAGTGTCCACTTGCAGATTATAAGAAAAAAGAGTGTTTCAAAACTGCTCAATCAAAAGAAAGGTTCTACTCTGTGAGGTGAACGCACAGAATAGAAAGAAGTTTTACAGAATGCTTCTGTGTATTTTTTATGGGAAAACATTTTGTTTTTCACCACAGGCCTCAATGTTCTCCAAATGTCCACTTGCAGATTCTACAAAAAGAGGGTTTAAAAAAACAGCTCAATCAAAAGAAAGGTTAAATTCTGTTAGATGAAAGCACAGATTACAAAGAAGTTTCACAGAATGCGCCTCTGTAGTTTTTACTTGAAGATATTTCGCTTGTCTCTGTAGGCCTCAATGCTCTCCAAATGTCCACTTGCAGATTCTACCTAAAGAGTGTTTGAAAACTGCTCAATCAAAACAAAGTTTCAACTCCGTGAGATGAATGCACAGAATAGAAAGAGGTTTCACAGAATGCTTCAGTGCAGCTTTTTTGGTGAGATATTTCATTTTTCACCATAGGCCACATATTTCTCCAAATGTCCAATTGCATATTCTAGAAAAAGAGTGTTTCAAAACTGCTCAATCAAAAGAAAGTTACTAGTCTGTGAGGTGAATGCACAGAATAGAAAGAAGTTTCACAGAATGCTTCTGTGTAGTTTTTATAGTGAGATAATTCGTTTTTCACCATGAGCCTCAATGTTCTCCAAATGTCCACTTGCGGATTCTACAAACAGTGTGTTTCAAAACAGATCAATCAAAAGAAATGTTCAACTCTGTTGGATGAATGCACAGATCAGAAAGAAGTTGCACAGAATGCTTCTGTGTAGTTTTTATAGTAAGATAATTCGTTTTACACCATAGGCCTCAATGCTCTCCAAATGTCCACTTACAGATTATACAAAAAGAGTGTTTCAAAACAGCTCAATCAAAAGAAGAGTTCAGCTCTGTTAGATGAATGCACGGAACAGAGAAAAGTTTCTCAGAATGTTTCTGTGTAGTATTTACTTGAAGATATTTCATTTTTCACTATTGGCCTCAATGTTCCCCAAATGTCCACTTGCAGATTCTACAAAAATGAGTGTTGCAAAACTGCTCAATCAAAAGAAAGTTTCTACTCTGTGAGGTGAATGCACAGAATAGAACAAAGTTTCACAGAATTCTTCTGTTAATATTTATGGGGCTATATTTCGTTTTTCATTGTAGGCCACAATATTCTCCAACTGTCCACTTGCAGATTCCACAAAAAGAGTTTCAAAACTGCTCAATCAAAAGAAAGGTTGAACTCTGTGAGATGAATGCACAGAATCGAAAGAAGTTTCACAGAAGGCTTCAGTGTAGTTTTTACTTGAAGATATTTCATTTTTCACTGTAGGTCTCAATTTTCTCCAAATGTCCACTTGCAGATTCCACATAAAGTGTATTTCAAAACTGCTCAATAAAAAGAATGGTTCAAATCTGTGAGATGTACGCACAGAATAGAAAATAGTTTCACAGAATGCGTCAATGTAGTTTTTATGGGAAGATATTCCGTTTTTCACCGTAAGCCTCAATGTTCTCCCAATATCCACTTGCAGATTCTACAAAAACTGTGTTTCAAAACAGCTCAATCACAATTAAAGTTCAACTCTGTTAGACGAATGCACGGAATAGAGAAAAGTTTCACAGAATTTTTCTGTGTAGTTTTTATGGGAAGATGTTTCCTTTTTCATCGTAAGCGTCAAACTTCTCAAATTGTCCACTTGCAGATGCTACAAAAAGAGTGCTTCCAAACAGCTCAATCAAAAGAAAGTTTCAAGTCTCTTAGAGGAAAGCATAAATCATAAAGTAGTTTCACGGAATGCTTCCGTGTAGTTTCTACTTGAAGATATTTCTTTTTTCACAAAAGACCGCAATATTCTCCAAAGGTACACTTGAGGATTCTACAAAAAGTGTGTTTCAAAACTGCTCAATCAAAAGAAATGTTCAACACTGTGAAATGAATGCACAGAATAGGGAAATGTTTCACAGAATGCTTCTGTGTAGTTTTTATAGGAACATATTTCATTTTTCACCCTAGACCTCATAGCTCTCCAAACGACCCTTGCAGATTCTAGAAAAAGAGTGTTTCAAAACTCCTCAATTAAGGGAAGCTTTCTACTCCGTGAGATGAATACTCAGAATAGAAAGAAGTTACACAGAATTCTTCAGTGTAGTTTTTAGAGTAAGATAATTCGTTTTTCAACATAGGCCTCAATGTTCTCCAAAGGTCCACTTACAGATTGTACAAAAGGAGTGTGTCCCAGCAGATCAATCAAAATAAATGTTCAACTCCGTAGGATGAATGCACAGACCAGAAAAACGTTTCACAGAATGCTTCTGTGTAGTCGTTATTTGCAGATATTCCTGTTTCCACGATAGGCCTCAATGTGCTGCGAATGTCCACTTGTAGTTTCTACAAAAAGAGTGTTTCAAAACTGCTCAATCAAAAGAAATGTTCAACTCTGTGTGACGAATGCACAGAAGAGAAAGAAGTTTCACAGAATGATTCAGTGTAGTTTTTATGTGAAGATATTTCGTTTTTCACCAAAGGCCTCAATGTTCTACAAATGTCCGCTTGCAGATTCTACAAAAAGAGTGTGTCAAAACAGCTCTATCCAAAGAAAGGTTCAACTCCATTCGATGAATGCACAGAACAGAAAAAAGTTCCATAGAAGGTTTCTGTGTGGTTTTTACATGAAGATATTTCGTTTTTCACTGCAGGCCACAATATTCTCCAAGTGTCCAGTTGCAGATTCTACGAAAAGGGCGTTTCAAAAGTGCTCAATCAAAAGAAAGGTTCAACTCTGTGAGATGAAGGCACAGAATAGAAAGCAGTTTCACAGAATCCTTCTCTGTAGTTTTCACGGGAAGATATTTCGTTTTTAGCCATAGGCCTCAACGTTCTCCAAATGTCCACTTGCAGATTCTACAAAAAGTGTGTTTCAAAACAGCTCCATCAAAAGAAAGGTTCAACTCTGTCAGGTGAATGTGCAGAACAGGGTAATGTTTCACAGAATGCTTCTGTGTAGTCTTTATGGGAAGATATTTCGTTTTTCACTACAGGCCTCAAATTTCTCCAAATATCCAATTGCGGATTCTACAAAAAGTGTTTTTCAAAACAGACCAGTCAAAAGAAAGGTTCAACTCGGTTGGATTAATGCACAGATCAGAAAAAGTTTCACAGAACGCTTCTGTGTAGTTTTTATTTTCAGATATTCCTTTATCCGCGATAGGCCTCAAGGCGCGGCAAGTGTCCACTTGCAGATTATAAGAAAAAAGAGTGTTTCAAAACTGCTCAATCAAAAGAAAGGTTCTACTCTGTGAGGTGAACGCACAGAATAGAAAGAAGTTTTACAGAATGCTTCTGTGTATTTTTTATGGGAAAACATTTTGTTTTTCACCACAGGCCTCAATGTTCTCCAAATGTCCACTTGCAGATTCTACAAAAAGAGGGTTTAAAAAAACAGCTCAATCAAAAGAAAGGTTAAATTCTGTTAGATGAAAGCACAGATTACAAAGAAGTTTCACAGAATGCGCCTCTGTAGTTTTTACTTGAAGATATTTCGCTTGTCTCTGTAGGCCTCAATGCTCTCCAAATGTCCACTTGCAGATTCTACCTAAAGAGTGTTTGAAAACTGCTCAATCAAAACAAAGTTTCAACTCCGTGAGATGAATGCACAGAATAGAAAGAGGTTTCACAGAATGCTTCAGTGCAGCTTTTTTGGTGAGATATTTCATTTTTCACCATAGGCCACATATTTCTCCAAATGTCCAATTGCATATTCTAGAAAAAGAGTGTTTCAAAACTGCTCAATCAAAAGAAAGTTACTAGTCTGTGAGGTGAATGCACAGAATAGAAAGAAGTTTCACAGAATGCTTCTGTGTAGTTTTTATAGTGAGATAATTCGTTTTTCACCATGAGCCTCAATGTTCTCCAAATGTCCACTTGCGGATTCTACAAACAGTGTGTTTCAAAACAGATCAATCAAAAGAAATGTTCAACTCTGTTGGATGAATGCACAGATCAGAAAGAAGTTGCACAGAATGCTTCTGTGTAGTTTTTATAGTAAGATAATTCGTTTTACACCATAGGCCTCAATGCTCTCCAAATGTCCACTTACAGATTATACAAAAAGAGTGTTTCAAAACAGCTCAATCAAAAGAAGAGTTCAGCTCTGTTAGATGAATGCACGGAACAGAGAAAAGTTTCTCAGAATGTTTCTGTGTAGTATTTACTTGAAGATATTTCATTTTTCACTATTGGCCTCAATGTTCCCCAAATGTCCACTTGCAGATTCTACAAAAATGAGTGTTGCAAAACTGCTCAATCAAAAGAAAGTTTCTACTCTGTGAGGTGAATGCACAGAATAGAACAAAGTTTCACAGAATTCTTCTGTTAATATTTATGGGGCTATATTTCGTTTTTCATTGTAGGCCACAATATTCTCCAACTGTCCACTTGCAGATTCCACAAAAAGAGTTTCAAAACTGCTCAATCAAAAGAAAGGTTGAACTCTGTGAGATGAATGCACAGAATCGAAAGAAGTTTCACAGAAGGCTTCAGTGTAGTTTTTACTTGAAGATATTTCATTTTTCACTGTAGGTCTCAATTTTCTCCAAATGTCCACTTGCAGATTCCACATAAAGTGTATTTCAAAACTGCTCAATAAAAAGAATGGTTCAAATCTGTGAGATGTACGCACAGAATAGAAAATAGTTTCACAGAATGCGTCAATGTAGTTTTTATGGGAAGATATTCCGTTTTTCACCGTAAGCCTCAATGTTCTCCCAATATCCACTTGCAGATTCTACAAAAACTGTGTTTCAAAACAGCTCAATCACAATTAAAGTTCAACTCTGTTAGACGAATGCACGGAATAGAGAAAAGTTTCACAGAATTTTTCTGTGTAGTTTTTATGGGAAGATGTTTCCTTTTTCATCGTAAGCGTCAAACTTCTCAAATTGTCCACTTGCAGATGCTACAAAAAGAGTGCTTCCAAACAGCTCAATCAAAAGAAAGTTTCAAGTCTCTTAGAGGAAAGCATAAATCATAAAGTAGTTTCACGGAATGCTTCCGTGTAGTTTCTACTTGAAGATATTTCTTTTTTCACAAAAGACCGCAATATTCTCCAAAGGTACACTTGAGGATTCTACAAAAAGTGTGTTTCAAAACTGCTCAATCAAAAGAAATGTTCAACACTGTGAAATGAATGCACAGAATAGGGAAATGTTTCACAGAATGCTTCTGTGTAGTTTTTATAGGGACATATTTCATTTTTCACCCTAGACCTCATAGCTCTCCAAACGACCCTTGCAGATTCTAGAAAAAGAGTGTTTCAAAACTCCTCAATTAAGGGAAGCTTTCTACTCCGTGAGATGAATACTCAGAATAGAAAGAAGTTACACAGAATTCTTCAGTGTAGTTTTTAGAGTAAGATAATTCGTTTTTCAACATAGGCCTCAATGTTCTCCAAAGGTCCACTTACAGATTGTACAAAAGGAGTGTGTCCCAGCAGATCAATCAAAATAAATGTTCAACTCCGTAGGATGAATGCACAGACCAGAAAAACGTTTCACAGAATGCTTCTGTGTAGTCGTTATTTGCAGATATTCCTGTTTCCACGATAGGCCTCAATGTGCTGCGAATGTCCACTTGTAGTTTCTACAAAAAGAGTGTTTCAAAACTGCTCAATCAAAAGAAATGTTCAACTCTGTGTGACGAATGCACAGAAGAGAAAGAAGTTTCACAGAATGATTCAGTGTAGTTTTTATGTGAAGATATTTCGTTTTTCACCAAAGGCCTCAATGTTCTACAAATGTCCGCTTGCAGATTCTACAAAAAGAGTGTGTCAAAACAGCTCTATCCAAAGAAAGGTTCAACTCCATTCGATGAATGCACAGAACAGAAAAAAGTTCCAT
Organism: Symphalangus syndactylus; assembly: GCF_028878055.3. Taxonomy (NCBI): domain Eukaryota; kingdom Metazoa; phylum Chordata; class Mammalia; order Primates; family Hylobatidae; genus Symphalangus; species Symphalangus syndactylus. The sequence goes on from NC_072440.2 coordinate 53,059,885, forward strand.
AGAAGGTTTCTGTGTGGTTTTTACATGAAGATATTTCGTTTTTCACTGCAGGCCACAATATTCTCCAAGTGTCCAGTTGCAGATTCTACGAAAAGGGCGTTTCAAAAGTGCTCAATCAAAAGAAAGGTTCAACTCTGTGAGATGAAGGCACAGAATAGAAAGCAGTTTCACAGAATCCTTCTCTGTAGTTTTCACGGGAAGATATTTCGTTTTTAGCCATAGGCCTCAACGTTCTCCAAATGTCCACTTGCAGATTCTACAAAAAGTGTGTTTCAAAACAGCTCCATCAAAAGAAAGGTTCAACTCTGTCAGGTGAATGTGCAGAACAGGGTAATGTTTCACAGAATGCTTCTGTGTAGTCTTTATGGGAAGATATTTCGTTTTTCACTACAGGCCTCAAATTTCTCCAAATATCCAATTGCGGATTCTACAAAAAGTGTTTTTCAAAACAGACCAGTCAAAAGAAAGGTTCAACTCGGTTGGATTAATGCACAGATCAGAAAAAGTTTCACAGAACGCTTCTGTGTAGTTTTTATTTTCAGATATTCCTTTATCCGCGATAGGCCTCAAGGCGCGGCAAGTGTCCACTTGCAGATTATAAGAAAAAAGAGTGTTTCAAAACTGCTCAATCAAAAGAAAGGTTCTACTCTGTGAGGTGAACGCACAGAATAGAAAGAAGTTTTACAGAATGCTTCTGTGTATTTTTTATGGGAAAACATTTTGTTTTTCACCACAGGCCTCAATGTTCTCCAAATGTCCAATTGCAGATTCTACAAAAAGAGGGTTTAAAAAAACAGCTCAATCAAAAGAAAGGTTAAATTCTGTTAGATGAAAGCACAGATTACAAAGAAGTTTCACAGAATGCGCCTCTGTAGTTTTTACTTGAAGATATTTCGCTTGTCTCTGTAGGCCTCAATGCTCTCCAAATGTCCACTTGCAGATTCTACCTAAAGAGTGTTTGAAAACTGCTCAATCAAAACAAAGTTTCAACTCCGTGAGATGAATGCACAGAATAGAAAGAGGTTTCACAGAATGCTTCAGTGCAGCTTTTTTGGTGAGATATTTCATTTTTCACCATAGGCCACATATTTCTCCAAATGTCCAATTGCATATTCTAGAAAAAGAGTGTTTCAAAACTGCTCAATCAAAAGAAAGTTACTAGTCTGTGAGGTGAATGCACAGAATAGAAAGAAGTTTCACAGAATGCTTCTGTGTAGTTTTTATAGTGAGATAATTCGTTTTTCACCATGAGCCTCAATGTTCTCCAAATGTCCACTTGCGGATTCTACAAACAGTGTGTTTCAAAACAGATCAATCAAAAGAAATGTTCAACTCTGTTGGATGAATGCACAGATCAGAAAGAAGTTGCACAGAATGCTTCTGTGTAGTTTTTATAGTAAGATAATTCGTTTTACACCATAGGCCTCAATGCTCTCCAAATGTCCACTTACAGATTATACAAAAAGAGTGTTTCAAAACAGCTCAATCAAAAGAAGAGTTCAGCTCTGTTAGATGAATGCACGGAACAGAGAAAAGTTTCTCAGAATGTTTCTGTGTAGTATTTACTTGAAGATATTTCATTTTTCACTATTGGCCTCAATGTTCCCCAAATGTCCACTTGCAGATTCTACAAAAATGAGTGTTGCAAAACTGCTCAATCAAAAGAAAGTTTCTACTCTGTGAGGTGAATGCACAGAATAGAACAAAGTTTCACAGAATTCTTCTGTTAATATTTATGGGGCTATATTTCGTTTTTCATTGTAGGCCACAATATTCTCCAACTGTCCACTTGCAGATTCCACAAAAAGAGTTTCAAAACTGCTCAATCAAAAGAAAGGTTGAACTCTGTGAGATGAATGCACAGAATCGAAAGAAGTTTCACAGAAGGCTTCAGTGTAGTTTTTACTTGAAGATATTTCATTTTTCACTGTAGGTCTCAATTTTCTCCAAATGTCCACTTGCAGATTCCACATAAAGTGTATTTCAAAACTGCTCAATAAAAAGAATGGTTCAAATCTGTGAGATGTACGCACAGAATAGAAAATAGTTTCACAGAATGCGTCAATGTAGTTTTTATGGGAAGATATTCCGTTTTTCACCGTAAGCCTCAATGTTCTCCCAATATCCACTTGCAGATTCTACAAAAACTGTGTTTCAAAACAGCTCAATCACAATTAAAGTTCAACTCTGTTAGACGAATGCACGGAATAGAGAAAAGTTTCACAGAATTTTTCTGTGTAGTTTTTATGGGAAGATGTTTCCTTTTTCATCGTAAGCGTCAAACTTCTCAAATTGTCCACTTGCAGATGCTACAAAAAGAGTGCTTCCAAACAGCTCAATCAAAAGAAAGTTTCAAGTCTCTTAGAGGAAAGCATAAATCATAAAGTAGTTTCACGGAATGCTTCCGTGTAGTTTCTACTTGAAGATATTTCTTTTTTCACAAAAGACCGCAATATTCTCCAAAGGTACACTTGAGGATTCTACAAAAAGTGTGTTTCAAAACTGCTCAATCAAAAGAAATGTTCAACACTGTGAAATGAATGCACAGAATAGGGAAATGTTTCACAGAATGCTTCTGTGTAGTTTTTATAGGAACATATTTCATTTTTCACCCTAGACCTCATAGCTCTCCAAACGACCCTTGCAGATTCTAGAAAAAGAGTGTTTCAAAACTCCTCAATTAAGGGAAGCTTTCTACTCCGTGAGATGAATACTCAGAATAGAAAGAAGTTACACAGAATTCTTCAGTGTAGTTTTTAGAGTAAGATAATTCGTTTTTCAACATAGGCCTCAATGTTCTCCAAAGGTCCACTTACAGATTGTACAAAAGGAGTGTGTCCCAGCAGATCAATCAAAATAAATGTTCAACTCCGTAGGATGAATGCACAGACCAGAAAAACGTTTCACAGAATGCTTCTGTGTAGTCGTTATTTGCAGATATTCCTGTTTCCACGATAGGCCTCAATGTGCTGCGAATGTCCACTTGTAGTTTCTACAAAAAGAGTGTTTCAAAACTGCTCAATCAAAAGAAATGTTCAACTCTGTGTGACGAATGCACAGAAGAGAAAGAAGTTTCACAGAATGATTCAGTGTAGTTTTTATGTGAAGATATTTCGTTTTTCACCAAAGGCCTCAATGTTCTACAAATGTCCGCTTGCAGATTCTACAAAAAGAGTGTGTCAAAACAGCTCTATCCAAAGAAAGGTTCAACTCCATTCGATGAATGCACAGAACAGAAAAAAGTTCCATAGAAGGTTTCTGTGTGGTTTTTACATGAAGATATTTCGTTTTTCACTGCAGGCCACAATATTCTCCAAGTGTCCAGTTGCAGATTCTACGAAAAGGGCGTTTCAAAAGTGCTCAATCAAAAGAAAGGTTCAACTCTGTGAGATGAAGGCACAGAATAGAAAGCAGTTTCACAGAATCCTTCTCTGTAGTTTTCACGGGAAGATATTTCGTTTTTAGCCATAGGCCTCAACGTTCTCCAAATGTCCACTTGCAGATTCTACAAAAAGTGTGTTTCAAAACAGCTCCATCAAAAGAAAGGTTCAACTCTGTCAGGTGAATGTGCAGAACAGGGTAATGTTTCACAGAATGCTTCTGTGTAGTCTTTATGGGAAGATATTTCGTTTTTCACTACAGGCCTCAAATTTCTCCAAATATCCAATTGCGGATTCTACAAAAAGTGTTTTTCAAAACAGACCAGTCAAAAGAAAGGTTCAACTCGGTTGGATTAATGCACAGATCAGAAAAAGTTTCACAGAACGCTTCTGTGTAGTTTTTATTTTCAGATATTCCTTTATCCGCGATAGGCCTCAAGGCGCGGCAAGTGTCCACTTGCAGATTATAAGAAAAAAGAGTGTTTCAAAACTGCTCAATCAAAAGAAAGGTTCTACTCTGTGAGGTGAACGCACAGAATAGAAAGAAGTTTTACAGAATGCTTCTGTGTATTTTTTATGGGAAAACATTTTGTTTTTCACCACAGGCCTCAATGTTCTCCAAATGTCCACTTGCAGATTCTACAAAAAGAGGGTTTAAAAAAACAGCTCAATCAAAAGAAAGGTTAAATTCTGTTAGATGAAAGCACAGATTACAAAGAAGTTTCACAGAATGCGCCTCTGTAGTTTTTACTTGAAGATATTTCGCTTGTCTCTGTAGGCCTCAATGCTCTCCAAATGTCCACTTGCAGATTCTACCTAAAGAGTGTTTGAAAACTGCTCAATCAAAACAAAGTTTCAACTCCGTGAGATGAATGCACAGAATAGAAAGAGGTTTCACAGAATGCTTCAGTGCAGCTTTTTTGGTGAGATATTTCATTTTTCACCATAGGCCACATATTTCTCCAAATGTCCAATTGCATATTCTAGAAAAAGAGTGTTTCAAAACTGCTCAATCAAAAGAAAGTTACTAGTCTGTGAGGTGAATGCACAGAATAGAAAGAAGTTTCACAGAATGCTTCTGTGTAGTTTTTATAGTGAGATAATTCGTTTTTCACCATGAGCCTCAATGTTCTCCAAATGTCCACTTGCGGATTCTACAAACAGTGTGTTTCAAAACAGATCAATCAAAAGAAATGTTCAACTCTGTTGGATGAATGCACAGATCAGAAAGAAGTTGCACAGAATGCTTCTGTGTAGTTTTTATAGTAAGATAATTCGTTTTACACCATAGGCCTCAATGCTCTCCAAATGTCCACTTACAGATTATACAAAAAGAGTGTTTCAAAACAGCTCAATCAAAAGAAGAGTTCAGCTCTGTTAGATGAATGCACGGAACAGAGAAAAGTTTCTCAGAATGTTTCTGTGTAGTATTTACTTGAAGATATTTCATTTTTCACTATTGGCCTCAATGTTCCCCAAATGTCCACTTGCAGATTCTACAAAAATGAGTGTTGCAAAACTGCTCAATCAAAAGAAAGTTTCTACTCTGTGAGGTGAATGCACAGAATAGAACAAAGTTTCACAGAATTCTTCTGTTAATATTTATGGGGCTATATTTCGTTTTTCATTGTAGGCCACAATATTCTCCAACTGTCCACTTGCAGATTCCACAAAAAGAGTTTCAAAACTGCTCAATCAAAAGAAAGGTTGAACTCTGTGAGATGAATGCACAGAATCGAAAGAAGTTTCACAGAAGGCTTCAGTGTAGTTTTTACTTGAAGATATTTCATTTTTCACTGTAGGTCTCAATTTTCTCCAAATGTCCACTTGCAGATTCCACATAAAGTGTATTTCAAGACTGCTCAATAAAAAGAATGGTTCAAATCTGTGAGATGTACGCACAGAATAGAAAATAGTTTCACAGAATGCGTCAATGTAGTTTTTATGGGAAGATATTCCGTTTTTCACCGTAAGCCTCAATGTTCTCCCAATATCCACTTGCAGATTCTACAAAAACTGTGTTTCAAAACAGCTCAATCACAATTAAAGTTCAACTCTGTTAGACGAATGCACGGAATAGAGAAAAGTTTCACAGAATTTTTCTGTGTAGTTTTTATGGGAAGATGTTTCCTTTTTCATCGTAAGCGTCAAACTTCTCAAATTGTCCACTTGCAGATGCTACAAAAAGAGTGCTTCCAAACAGCTCAATCAAAAGAAAGTTTCAAGTCTCTTAGAGGAAAGCATAAATCATAAAGTAGTTTCACAGAATGCTTCCGTGTAGTTTCTACTTGAAGATATTTCTTTTTTCACAAAAGACCGCAATATTCTCCAAAGGTACACTTGAGGATTCTACAAAAAGTGTGTTTCAAAACTGCTCAATCAAAAGAAATGTTCAACACTGTGAAATGAATGCACAGAATAGGGAAATGTTTCACAGAATGCTTCTGTGTAGTTTTTATAGGAACATATTTCATTTTTCACCCTAGACCTCATAGCTCTCCAAACGACCCTTGCAGATTCTAGAAAAAGAGTGTTTCAAAACTCCTCAATTAAGGGAAGCTTTCTACTCCGTGAGATGAATACTCAGAATAGAAAGAAGTTACACAGAATTCTTCAGTGTAGTTTTTAGAGTAAGATAATTCGTTTTTCAACATAGGCCTCAATGTTCTCCAAAGGTCCACTTACAGATTGTACAAAAGGAGTGTGTCCCAGCAGATCAATCAAAATAAATGTTCAACTCCGTAGGATGAATGCACAGACCAGAAAAACGTTTCACAGAATGCTTCTGTGTAGTCGTTATTTGCAGATATTCCTGTTTCCACGATAGGCCTCAATGTGCTGCGAATGTCCACTTGTAGTTTCTACAAAAAGAGTGTTTCAAAACTGCTCAATCAAAAGAAATGTTCAACTCTGTGTGACGAATGCACAGAAGAGAAAGAAGTTTCACAGAATGATTCAGTGTAGTTTTTATGTGAAGATATTTCGTTTTTCACCAAAGGCCTCAATGTTCTACAAATGTCCGCTTGCAGATTCTACAAAAAGAGTGTGTCAAAACAGCTCTATCCAAAGAAAGGTTCAACTCCATTCGATGAATGCACAGAACAGAAAAAAGTTCCATAGAAGGTTTCTGTGTGGTTTTTACATGAAGATATTTCGTTTTTCACTGCAGGCCACAATATTCTCCAAGTGTCCAGTTGCAGATTCTACGAAAAGGGCGTTTCAAAAGTGCTCAATCAAAAGAAAGGTTCAACTCTGTGAGATGAAGGCACAGAATAGAAAGCAGTTTCACAGAATCCTTCTCTGTAGTTTTCACGGGAAGATATTTCGTTTTTAGCCATAGGCCTCAACGTTCTCCAAATGTCCACTTGCAGATTCTACAAAAAGTGTGTTTCAAAACAGCTCCATCAAAAGAAAGGTTCAACTCTGTCAGGTGAATGTGCAGAACAGGGTAATGTTTCACAGAATGCTTCTGTGTAGTCTTTATGGGAAGATATTTCGTTTTTCACTACAGGCCTCAAATTTCTCCAAATATCCAATTGCGGATTCTACAAAAAGTGTTTTTCAAAACAGACCAGTCAAAAGAAAGGTTCAACTCGGTTGGATTAATGCACAGATCAGAAAAAGTTTCACAGAACGCTTCTGTGTAGTTTTTATTTTCAGATATTCCTTTATCCGCGATAGGCCTCAAGGCGCGGCAAGTGTCCACTTGCAGATTATAAGAAAAAAGAGTGTTTCAAAACTGCTCAATCAAAAGAAAGGTTCTACTCTGTGAGGTGAACGCACAGAATAGAAAGAAGTTTTACAGAATGCTTCTGTGTATTTTTTATGGGAAAACATTTTGTTTTTCACCACAGGCCTCAATGTTCTCCAAATGTCCACTTGCAGATTCTACAAAAAGAGGGTTTAAAAAAACAGCTCAATCAAAAGAAAGGTTAAATTCTGTTAGATGAAAGCACAGATTACAAAGAAGTTTCACAGAATGCGCCTCTGTAGTTTTTACTTGAAGATATTTCGCTTGTCTCTGTAGGCCTCAATGCTCTCCAAATGTCCACTTGCAGATTCTACCTAAAGAGTGTTTGAAAACTGCTCAATCAAAACAAAGTTTCAACTCCGTGAGATGAATGCACAGAATAGAAAGAGGTTTCACAGAATGCTTCAGTGCAGCTTTTTTGGTGAGATATTTCATTTTTCACCATAGGCCACATATTTCTCCAAATGTCCAATTGCATATTCTAGAAAAAGAGTGTTTCAAAACTGCTCAATCAAAAGAAAGTTACTAGTCTGTGAGGTGAATGCACAGAATAGAAAGAAGTTTCACAGAATGCTTCTGTGTAGTTTTTATAGTGAGATAATTCGTTTTTCACCATGAGCCTCAATGTTCTCCAAATGTCCACTTGCGGATTCTACAAACAGTGTGTTTCAAAACAGATCAATCAAAAGAAATGTTCAACTCTGTTGGATGAATGCACAGATCAGAAAGAAGTTGCACAGAATGCTTCTGTGTAGTTTTTATAGTAAGATAATTCGTTTTACACCATAGGCCTCAATGCTCTCCAAATGTCCACTTACAGATTATACAAAAAGAGTGTTTCAAAACAGCTCAATCAAAAGAAGAGTTCAGCTCTGTTAGATGAATGCACGGAACAGAGAAAAGTTTCTCAGAATGTTTCTGTGTAGTATTTACTTGAAGATATTTCATTTTTCACTATTGGCCTCAATGTTCCCCAAATGTCCACTTGCAGATTCTACAAAAATGAGTGTTGCAAAACTGCTCAATCAAAAGAAAGTTTCTACTCTGTGAGGTGAATGCACAGAATAGAACAAAGTTTCACAGAATTCTTCTGTTAATATTTATGGGGCTATATTTCGTTTTTCATTGTAGGCCACAATATTCTCCAACTGTCCACTTGCAGATTCCACAAAAAGAGTTTCAAAACTGCTCAATCAAAAGAAAGGTTGAACTCTGTGAGATGAATGCACAGAATCGAAAGAAGTTTCACAGAAGGCTTCAGTGTAGTTTTTACTTGAAGATATTTCATTTTTCACTGTAGGTCTCAATTTTCTCCAAATGTCCACTTGCAGATTCCACATAAAGTGTATTTCAAGACTGCTCAATAAAAAGAATGGTTCAAATCTGTGAGATGTACGCACAGAATAGAAAATAGTTTCACAGAATGCGTCAATGTAGTTTTTATGGGAAGATATTCCGTTTTTCACCGTAAGCCTCAATGTTCTCCCAATATCCACTTGCAGATTCTACAAAAACTGTGTTTCAAAACAGCTCAATCACAATTAAAGTTCAACTCTGTTAGACGAATGCACGGAATAGAGAAAAGTTTCACAGAATTTTTCTGTGTAGTTTTTATGGGAAGATGTTTCCTTTTTCATCGTAAGCGTCAAACTTCTCAAATTGTCCACTTGCAGATGCTACAAAAAGAGTGCTTCCAAACAGCTCAATCAAAAGAAAGTTTCAAGTCTCTTAGAGGAAAGCATAAATCATAAAGTAGTTTCACAGAATGCTTCCGTGTAGTTTCTACTTGAAGATATTTCTTTTTTCACAAAAGACCGCAATATTCTCCAAAGGTACACTTGAGGATTCTACAAAAAGTGTGTTTCAAAACTGCTCAATCAAAAGAAATGTTCAACACTGTGAAATGAATGCACAGAATAGGGAAATGTTTCACAGAATGCTTCTGTGTAGTTTTTATAGGAACATATTTCATTTTTCACCCTAGACCTCATAGCTCTCCAAACGACCCTTGCAGATTCTAGAAAAAGAGTGTTTCAAAACTCCTCAATTAAGGGAAGCTTTCTACTCCGTGAGATGAATACTCAGAATAGAAAGAAGTTACACAGAATTCTTCAGTGTAGTTTTTAGAGTAAGATAATTCGTTTTTCAACATAGGCCTCAATGTTCTCCAAAGGTCCACTTACAGATTGTACAAAAGGAGTGTGTCCCAGCAGATCAATCAAAATAAATGTTCAACTCCGTAGGATGAATGCACAGACCAGAAAAACGTTTCACAGAATGCTTCTGTGTAGTCGTTATTTGCAGATATTCCTGTTTCCACGATAGGCCTCAATGTGCTGCGAATGTCCACTTGTAGTTTCTACAAAAAGAGTGTTTCAAAACTGCTCAATCAAAAGAAATGTTCAACTCTGTGTGACGAATGCACAGAAGAGAAAGAAGTTTCACAGAATGATTCAGTGTAGTTTTTATGTGAAGATATTTCGTTTTTCACCAAAGGCCTCAATGTTCTACAAATGTCCGCTTGCAGATTCTACAAAAAGAGTGTGTCAAAACAGCTCTATCCAAAGAAAGGTTCAACTCCATTCGATGAATGCACAGAACAGAAAAAAGTTCCATAGAAGGTTTCTGTGTGGTTTTTACATGAAGATATTTCGTTTTTCACTGCAGGCCACAATATTCTCCAAGTGTCCAGTTGCAGATTCTACGAAAAGGGCGTTTCAAAAGTGCTCAATCAAAAGAAAGGTTCAACTCTGTGAGATGAAGGCACAGAATAGAAAGCAGTTTCACAGAATCCTTCTCTGTAGTTTTCACGGGAAGATATTTCGTTTTTAGCCATAGGCCTCAACGTTCTCCAAATGTCCACTTGCAGATTCTACAAAAAGTGTGTTTCAAAACAGCTCCATCAAAAGAAAGGTTCAACTCTGTCAGGTGAATGTGCAGAACAGGGTAATGTTTCACAGAATGCTTCTGTGTAGTCTTTATGGGAAGATATTTCGTTTTTCACTACAGGCCTCAAATTTCTCCAAATATCCAATTGCGGATTCTACAAAAAGTGTTTTTCAAAACAGACCAGTCAAAAGAAAGGTTCAACTCGGTTGGATTAATGCACAGATCAGAAAAAGTTTCACAGAACGCTTCTGTGTAGTTTTTATTTTCAGATATTCCTTTATCCGCGATAGGCCTCAAGGCGCGGCAAGTGTCCACTTGCAGATTATAAGAAAAAAGAGTGTTTCAAAACTGCTCAATCAAAAGAAAGGTTCTACTCTGTGAGGTGAACGCACAGAATAGAAAGAAGTTTTACAGAATGCTTCTGTGTATTTTTTATGGGAAAACATTTTGTTTTTCACCACAGGCCTCAATGTTCTCCAAATGTCCACTTGCAGATTCTACAAAAAGAGGGTTTAAAAAAACAGCTCAATCAAAAGAAAGGTTAAATTCTGTTAGATGAAAGCACAGATTACAAAGAAGTTTCACAGAATGCGCCTCTGTAGTTTTTACTTGAAGATATTTCGCTTGTCTCTGTAGGCCTCAATGCTCTCCAAATGTCCACTTGCAGATTCTACCTAAAGAGTGTTTGAAAACTGCTCAATCAAAACAAAGTTTCAACTCCGTGAGATGAATGCACAGAATAGAAAGAGGTTTCACAGAATGCTTCAGTGCAGCTTTTTTGGGGAGATATTTCATTTTTCACCATAGGCCACATATTTCTCCAAATGTCCAATTGCATATTCTAGAAAAAGAGTGTTTCAAAACTGCTCAATCAAAAGAAAGTTACTAGTCTGTGAGGTGAATGCACAGAATAGAAAGAAGTTTCACAGAATGCTTCTGTGTAGTTTTTATAGTGAGATAATTCGTTTTTCACCATGAGCCTCAATGTTCTCCAAATGTCCACTTGCGGATTCTACAAACAGTGTGTTTCAAAACAGATCAATCAAAAGAAATGTTCAACTCTGTTGGATGAATGCACAGATCAGAAAGAAGTTGCACAGAATGCTTCTGTGTAGTTTTTATAGTAAGATAATTCGTTTTACACCATAGGCCTCAATGCTCTCCAAATGTCCACTTACAGATTACACAAAAAGAGTGTTTCAAAACAGCTCAATCAAAAGAAGAGTTCAGCTCTGTTAGATGAATGCACGGAACAGAGAAAAGTTTCTCAGAATGTTTCTGTGTAGTATTTACTTGAAGATATTTCATTTTTCACTATTGGCCTCAATGTTCCCCAAATGTCCACTTGCAGATTCTACAAAAATGAGTGTTGCAAAACTGCTCAATCAAAAGAAAGTTTCTACTCTGTGAGGTGAATGCACAGAATAGAACAAAGTTTCACAGAATTCTTCTGTTAATATTTATGGGGCTATATTTCGTTTTTCATTGTAGGCCACAATATTCTCCAACTGTCCACTTGCAGATTCCACAAAAAGAGTTTCAAAACTGCTCAATCAAAAGAAAGGTTGAACTCTGTGAGATGAATGCACAGAATCGAAAGAAGTTTCACAGAAGGCTTCAGTGTAGTTTTTACTTGAAGATATTTCATTTTTCACTGTAGGTCTCAATTTTCTCCAAATGTCCACTTGCAGATTCCACATAAAGTGTATTTCAAAACTGCTCAATAAAAAGAATGGTTCAAATCTGTGAGATGTACGCACAGAATAGAAAATAGTTTCACAGAATGCGTCAATGTAGTTTTTATGGGAAGATATTCCGTTTTTCACCGTAAGCCTCAATGTTCTCCCAATATCCACTTGCAGATTCTACAAAAACTGTGTTTCAAAACAGCTCAATCACAATTAAAGTTCAACTCTGTTAGACGAATGCACGGAATAGAGAAAAGTTTCACAGAATTTTTCTGTGTAGTTTTTATGGGAAGATGTTTCCTTTTTCATCGTAAGCGTCAAACTTCTCAAATTGTCCACTTGCAGATGCTACAAAAAGAGTGCTTCCAAACAGCTCAATCAAAAGAAAGTTTCAAGTCTCTTAGAGGAAAGCATAAATCATAAAGTAGTTTCACAGAATGCTTCCGTGTAGTTTCTACTTGAAGATATTTCTTTTTTCACAAAAGACCGCAATATTCTCCAAAGGTACACTTGAGGATTCTACAAAAAGTGTGTTTCAAAACTGCTCAATCAAAAGAAATGTTCAACACTGTGAAATGAATGCACAGAATAGGGAAATGTTTCACAGAATGCTTCTGTGTAGTTTTTATAGGAACATATTTCATTTTTCACCCTAGACCTCATAGCTCTCCAAACGACCCTTGCAGATTCTAGAAAAAGAGTGTTTCAAAACTCCTCAATTAAGGGAAGCTTTCTACTCCGTGAGATGAATACTCAGAATAGAAAGAAGTTACACAGAATTCTTCAGTGTAGTTTTTAGAGTAAGATAATTCGTTTTTCAACATAGGCCTCAATGTTCTCCAAAGGTCCACTTACAGATTGTACAAAAGGAGTGTGTCCCAGCAGATCAATCAAAATAAATGTTCAACTCCGTAGGATGAATGCACAGACCAGAAAAACGTTTCACAGAATGCTTCTGTGTAGTCGTTATTTGCAGATATTCCTGTTTCCACGATAGGCCTCAATGTGCTGCGAATGTCCACTTGTAGTTTCTACAAAAAGAGTGTTTCAAAACTGCTCAATCAAAAGAAATGTTCAACTCTGTGTGACGAATGCACAGAAGAGAAAGAAGTTTCACAGAATGATTCAGTGTAGTTTTTATGTGAAGATATTTCGTTTTTCACCAAAGGCCTCAATGTTCTACAAATGTCCGCTTGCAGATTCTACAAAAAGAGTGTGTCAAAACAGCTCTATCCAAAGAAAGGTTCAACTCCATTCGATGAATGCACAGAACAGAAAAAAGTTCCATAGAAGGTTTCTGTGTGGTTTTTACATGAAGATATTTCGTTTTTCACTGCAGGCCACAATATTCTCCAAGTGTCCAGTTGCAGATTCTACGAAAAGGGCGTTTCAAAAGTGCTCAATCAAAAGAAAGGTTCAACTCTGTGAGATGAAGGCACAGAATAGAAAGCAGTTTCACAGAATCCTTCTCTGTAGTTTTCACGGGAAGATATTTCGTTTTTAGCCATAGGCCTCAACGTTCTCCAAATGTCCACTTGCAGATTCTACAAAAAGTGTGTTTCAAAACAGCTCCATCAAAAGAAAGGTTCAACTCTGTCAGGTGAATGTGCAGAACAGGGTAATGTTTCACAGAATGCTTCTGTGTAGTCTTTATGGGAAGATATTTCGTTTTTCACTACAGGCCTCAAATTTCTCCAAATATCCAATTGCGGATTCTACAAAAAGTGTTTTTCAAAACAGACCAGTCAAAAGAAAGGTTCAACTCGGTTGGATTAATGCACAGATCAGAAAAAGTTTCACAGAACGCTTCTGTGTAGTTTTTATTTTCAGATATTCCTTTATCCGCGATAGGCCTCAAGGCGCGGCAAGTGTCCACTTGCAGATTATAAGAAAAAAGAGTGTTTCAAAACTGCTCAATCAAAAGAAAGGTTCTACTCTGTGAGGTGAACGCACAGAATAGAAAGAAGTTTTACAGAATGCTTCTGTGTATTTTTTATGGGAAAACATTTTGTTTTTCACCACAGGCCTCAATGTTCTCCAAATGTCCACTTGCAGATTCTACAAAAAGAGGGTTTAAAAAAACAGCTCAATCAAAAGAAAGGTTAAATTCTGTTAGATGAAAGCACAGATTACAAAGAAGTTTCACAGAATGCGCCTCTGTAGTTTTTACTTGAAGATATTTCGCTTGTCTCTGTAGGCCTCAATGCTCTCCAAATGTCCACTTGCAGATTCTACCTAAAGAGTGTTTGAAAACTGCTCAATCAAAACAAAGTTTCAACTCCGTGAGATGAATGCACAGAATAGAAAGAGGTTTCACAGAATGCTTCAGTGCAGCTTTTTTGGTGAGATATTTCATTTTTCACCATAGGCCACATATTTCTCCAAATGTCCAATTGCATATTCTAGAAAAAGAGTGTTTCAAAACTGCTCAATCAAAAGAAAGTTACTAGTCTGTGAGGTGAATGCACAGAATAGAAAGAAGTTTCACAGAATGCTTCTGTGTAGTTTTTATAGTGAGATAATTCGTTTTTCACCATGAGCCTCAATGTTCTCCAAATGTCCACTTGCGGATTCTACAAACAGTGTGTTTCAAAACAGATCAATCAAAAGAAATGTTCAACTCTGTTGGATGAATGCACAGATCAGAAAGAAGTTGCACAGAATGCTTCTGTGTAGTTTTTATAGTAAGATAATTCGTTTTACACCATAGGCCTCAATGCTCTCCAAATGTCCACTTACAGATTATACAAAAAGAGTGTTTCAAAACAGCTCAATCAAAAGAAGAGTTCAGCTCTGTTAGATGAATGCACGGAACAGAGAAAAGTTTCTCAGAATGTTTCTGTGTAGTATTTACTTGAAGATATTTCATTTTTCACTATTGGCCTCAATGTTCCCCAAATGTCCACTTGCAGATTCTACAAAAATGAGTGTTGCAAAACTGCTCAATCAAAAGAAAGTTTCTACTCTGTGAGGTGAATGCACAGAATAGAACAAAGTTTCACAGAATTCTTCTGTTAATATTTATGGGGCTATATTTCGTTTTTCATTGTAGGCCACAATATTCTCCAACTGTCCACTTGCAGATTCCACAAAAAGAGTTTCAAAACTGCTCAATCAAAAGAAAGGTTGAACTCTGTGAGATGAATGCACAGAATCGAAAGAAGTTTCACAGAAGGCTTCAGTGTAGTTTTTACTTGAAGATATTTCATTTTTCACTGTAGGTCTCAATTTTCTCCAAATGTCCACTTGCAGATTCCACATAAAGTGTATTTCAAAACTGCTCAATAAAAAGAATGGTTCAAATCTGTGAGATGTACGCACAGAATAGAAAATAGTTTCACAGAATGCGTCAATGTAGTTTTTATGGGAAGATATTCCGTTTTTCACCGTAAGCCTCAATGTTCTCCCAATATCCACTTGCAGATTCTACAAAAACTGTGTTTCAAAACAGCTCAATCACAATTAAAGTTCAACTCTGTTAGACGAATGCACGGAATAGAGAAAAGTTTCACAGAATTTTTCTGTGTAGTTTTTATGGGAAGATGTTTCCTTTTTCATCGTAAGCGTCAAACTTCTCAAATTGTCCACTTGCAGATGCTACAAAAAGAGTGCTTCCAAACAGCTCAATCAAAAGAAAGTTTCAAGTCTCTTAGAGGAAAGCATAAATCATAAAGTAGTTTCACAGAATGCTTCCGTGTAGTTTCTACTTGAAGATATTTCTTTTTTCACAAAAGACCGCAATATTCTCCAAAGGTACACTTGAGGATTCTACAAAAAGTGTGTTTCAAAACTGCTCAATCAAAAGAAATGTTCAACACTGTGAAATGAATGCACAGAATAGGGAAATGTTTCACAGAATGCTTCTGTGTAGTTTTTATAGGAACATATTTCATTTTTCACCCTAGACCTCATAGCTCTCCAAACGACCCTTGCAGATTCTAGAAAAAGAGTGTTTCAAAACTCCTCAATTAAGGGAAGCTTTCTACTCCGTGAGATGAATACTCAGAATAGAAAGAAGTTACACAGAATTCTTCAGTGTAGTTTTTAGAGTAAGATAATTCGTTTTTCAACATAGGCCTCAATGTTCTCCAAAGGTCCACTTACAGATTGTACAAAAGGAGTGTGTCCCAGCAGATCAATCAAAATAAATGTTCAACTCCGTAGGATGAATGCACAGACCAGAAAAACGTTTCACAGAATGCTTCTGTGTAGTCGTTATTTGCAGATATTCCTGTTTCCACGATAGGCCTCAATGTGCTGCGAATGTCCACTTGTAGTTTCTACAAAAAGAGTGTTTCAAAACTGCTCAATCAAAAGAAATGTTCAACTCTGTGTGACGAATGCACAGAAGAGAAAGAAGTTTCACAGAATGATTCAGTGTAGTTTTTATGTGAAGATATTTCGTTTTTCACCAAAGGCCTCAATGTTCTACAAATGTCCGCTTGCAGATTCTACAAAAAGAGTGTGTCAAAACAGCTCTATCCAAAGAAAGGTTCAACTCCATTCGATGAATGCACAGAACAGAAAAAAGTTCCATAGAAGGTTTCTGTGTGGTTTTTACATGAAGATATTTCGTTTTTCACTGCAGGCCACAATATTCTCCAAGTGTCCAGTTGCAGATTCTACGAAAAGGGCGTTTCAAAAGTGCTCAATCAAAAGAAAGGTTCAACTCTGTGAGATGAAGGCACAGAATAGAAAGCAGTTTCACAGAATCCTTCTCTGTAGTTTTCACGGGAAGATATTTCGTTTTTAGCCATAGGCCTCAACGTTCTCCAAATGTCCACTTGCAGATTCTACAAAAAGTGTGTTTCAAAACAGCTCCATCAAAAGAAAGGTTCAACTCTGTCAGGTGAATGTGCAGAACAGGGTAATGTTTCACAGAATGCTTCTGTGTAGTCTTTATGGGAAGATATTTCGTTTTTCACTACAGGCCTCAAATTTCTCCAAATATCCAATTGCGGATTCTACAAAAAGTGTTTTTCAAAACAGACCAGTCAAAAGAAAGGTTCAACTCGGTTGGATTAATGCACAGATCAGAAAAAGTTTCACAGAACGCTTCTGTGTAGTTTTTATTTTCAGATATTCCTTTATCCGCGATAGGCCTCAAGGCGCGGCAAGTGTCCACTTGCAGATTATAAGAAAAAAGAGTGTTTCAAAACTGCTCAATCAAAAGAAAGGTTCTACTCTGTGAGGTGAACGCACAGAATAGAAAGAAGTTTTACAGAATGCTTCTGTGTATTTTTTATGGGAAAACATTTTGTTTTTCACCACAGGCCTCAATGTTCTCCAAATGTCCACTTGCAGATTCTACAAAAAGAGGGTTTAAAAAAACAGCTCAATCAAAAGAAAGGTTAAATTCTGTTAGATGAAAGCACAGATTACAAAGAAGTTTCACAGAATGCGCCTCTGTAGTTTTTACTTGAAGATATTTCGCTTGTCTCTGTAGGCCTCAATGCTCTCCAAATGTCCACTTGCAGATTCTACCTAAAGAGTGTTTGAAAACTGCTCAATCAAAACAAAGTTTCAACTCCGTGAGATGAATGCACAGAATAGAAAGAGGTTTCACAGAATGCTTCAGTGCAGCTTTTTTGGTGAGATATTTCATTTTTCACCATAGGCCACATATTTCTCCAAATGTCCAATTGCATATTCTAGAAAAAGAGTGTTTCAAAACTGCTCAATCAAAAGAAAGTTACTAGTCTGTGAGGTGAATGCACAGAATAGAAAGAAGTTTCACAGAATGCTTCTGTGTAGTTTTTATAGTGAGATAATTCGTTTTTCACCATGAGCCTCAATGTTCTCCAAATGTCCACTTGCGGATTCTACAAACAGTGTGTTTCAAAACAGATCAATCAAAAGAAATGTTCAACTCTGTTGGATGAATGCACAGATCAGAAAGAAGTTGCACAGAATGCTTCTGTGTAGTTTTTATAGTAAGATAATTCGTTTTACACCATAGGCCTCAATGCTCTCCAAATGTCCACTTACAGATTATACAAAAAGAGTGTTTCAAAACAGCTCAATCAAAAGAAGAGTTCAGCTCTGTTAGATGAATGCACGGAACAGAGAAAAGTTTCTCAGAATGTTTCTGTGTAGTATTTACTTGAAGATATTTCATTTTTCACTATTGGCCTCAATGTTCCCCAAATGTCCACTTGCAGATTCTACAAAAATGAGTGTTGCAAAACTGCTCAATCAAAAGAAAGTTTCTACTCTGTGAGGTGAATGCACAGAATAGAACAAAGTTTCACAGAATTCTTCTGTTAATATTTATGGGGCTATATTTCGTTTTTCATTGTAGGCCACAATATTCTCCAACTGTCCACTTGCAGATTCCACAAAAAAGGGTTTCAAAACTGCTCAATCAAAAGAAAGGTTGAACTCTGTGAGATGAATGCACAGAATCGAAAGAAGTTTCACAGAAGGCTTCAGTGTAGTTTTTACTTGAAGATATTTCATTTTTCACTGTAGGTCTCAATTTTCTCCAAATGTCCACTTGCAGATTCCACATAAAGTGTATTTCAAGACTGCTCAATAAAAAGAATGGTTCAAATCTGTGAGATGTACGCACAGAATAGAAAATAGTTTCACAGAATGCGTCAATGTAGTTTTTATGGGAAGATATTCCGTTTTTCACCGTAAGCCTCAATGTTCTCCCAATATCCACTTGCAGATTCTACAAAAACTGTGTTTCAAAACAGCTCAATCACAATTAAAGTTCAACTCTGTTAGACGAATGCACGGAATAGAGAAAAGTTTCACAGAATTTTTCTGTGTAGTTTTTATGGGAAGATGTTTCCTTTTTCATCGTAAGCGTCAAACTTCTCAAATTGTCCACTTGCAGATGCTACAAAAAGAGTGCTTCCAAACAGCTCAATCAAAAGAAAGTTTCAAGTCTCTTAGAGGAAAGCATAAATCATAAAGTAGTTTCACAGAATGCTTCCGTGTAGTTTCTACTTGAAGATATTTCTTTTTTCACAAAAGACCGCAATATTCTCCAAAGGTACACTTGAGGATTCTACAAAAAGTGTGTTTCAAAACTGCTCAATCAAAAGAAATGTTCAACACTGTGAAATGAATGCACAGAATAGGGAAATGTTTCACAGAATGCTTCTGTGTAGTTTTTATAGGAACATATTTCATTTTTCACCCTAGACCTCATAGCTCTCCAAACGACCCTTGCAGATTCTAGAAAAAGAGTGTTTCAAAACTCCTCAATTAAGGGAAGCTTTCTACTCCGTGAGATGAATACTCAGAATAGAAAGAAGTTACACAGAATTCTTCAGTGTAGTTTTTAGAGTAAGATAATTCGTTTTTCAACATAGGCCTCAATGTTCTCCAAAGGTCCACTTACAGATTGTACAAAAGGAGTGTGTCCCAGCAGATCAATCAAAATAAATGTTCAACTCCGTAGGATGAATGCACAGACCAGAAAAACGTTTCACAGAATGCTTCTGTGTAGTCGTTATTTGCAGATATTCCTGTTTCCACGATAGGCCTCAATGTGCTGCGAATGTCCACTTGTAGTTTCTACAAAAAGAGTGTTTCAAAACTGCTCAATCAAAAGAAATGTTCAACTCTGTGTGACGAATGCACAGAAGAGAAAGAAGTTTCACAGAATGATTCAGTGTAGTTTTTATGTGAAGATATTTCGTTTTTCACCAAAGGCCTCAATGTTCTACAAATGTCCGCTTGCAGATTCTACAAAAAGAGTGTGTCAAAACAGCTCTATCCAAAGAAAGGTTCAACTCCATTCGATGAATGCACAGAACAGAAAAAAGTTCCATAGAAGGTTTCTGTGTGGTTTTTACATGAAGATATTTCGTTTTTCACTGCAGGCCACAATATTCTCCAAGTGTCCAGTTGCAGATTCTACGAAAAGGGCGTTTCAAAAGTGCTCAATCAAAAGAAAGGTTCAACTCTGTGAGATGAAGGCACAGAATAGAAAGCAGTTTCACAGAATCCTTCTCTGTAGTTTTCACGGGAAGATATTTCGTTTTTAGCCATAGGCCTCAACGTTCTCCAAATGTCCACTTGCAGATTCTACAAAAAGTGTGTTTCAAAACAGCTCCATCAAAAGAAAGGTTCAACTCTGTCAGGTGAATGTGCAGAACAGGGTAATGTTTCACAGAATGCTTCTGTGTAGTCTTTATGGGAAGATATTTCGTTTTTCACTACAGGCCTCAAATTTCTCCAAATATCCAATTGCGGATTCTACAAAAAGTGTTTTTCAAAACAGACCAGTCAAAAGAAAGGTTCAACTCGGTTGGATTAATGCACAGATCAGAAAAAGTTTCACAGAACGCTTCTGTGTAGTTTTTATTTTCAGATATTCCTTTATCCGCGATAGGCCTCAAGGCGCGGCAAGTGTCCACTTGCAGATTATAAGAAAAAAGAGTGTTTCAAAACTGCTCAATCAAAAGAAAGGTTCTACTCTGTGAGGTGAACGCACAGAATAGAAAGAAGTTTTACAGAATGCTTCTGTGTATTTTTTATGGGAAAACATTTTGTTTTTCACCACAGGCCTCAATGTTCTCCAAATGTCCACTTGCAGATTCTACAAAAAGAGGGTTTAAAAAAACAGCTCAATCAAAAGAAAGGTTAAATTCTGTTAGATGAAAGCACAGATTACAAAGAAGTTTCACAGAATGCGCCTCTGTAGTTTTTACTTGAAGATATTTCGCTTGTCTCTGTAGGCCTCAATGCTCTCCAAATGTCCACTTGCAGATTCTACCTAAAGAGTGTTTGAAAACTGCTCAATCAAAACAAAGTTTCAACTCCGTGAGATGAATGCACAGAATAGAAAGAGGTTTCACAGAATGCTTCAGTGCAGCTTTTTTGGGGAGATATTTCATTTTTCACCATAGGCCACATATTTCTCCAAATGTCCAATTGCATATTCTAGAAAAAGAGTGTTTCAAAACTGCTCAATCAAAAGAAAGTTACTAGTCTGTGAGGTGAATGCACAGAATAGAAAGAAGTTTCACAGAATGCTTCTGTGTAGTTTTTATAGTGAGATAATTCGTTTTTCACCATGAGCCTCAATGTTCTCCAAATGTCCACTTGCGGATTCTACAAACAGTGTGTTTCAAAACAGATCAATCAAAAGAAATGTTCAACTCTGTTGGATGAATGCACAGATCAGAAAGAAGTTGCACAGAATGCTTCTGTGTAGTTTTTATAGTAAGATAATTCGTTTTACACCATAGGCCTCAATGCTCTCCAAATGTCCACTTACAGATTATACAAAAAGAGTGTTTCAAAACAGCTCAATCAAAAGAAGAGTTCAGCTCTGTTAGATGAATGCACGGAACAGAGAAAAGTTTCTCAGAATGTTTCTGTGTAGTATTTACTTGAAGATATTTCATTTTTCACTATTGGCCTCAATGTTCCCCAAATGTCCACTTGCAGATTCTACAAAAATGAGTGTTGCAAAACTGCTCAATCAAAAGAAAGTTTCTACTCTGTGAGGTGAATGCACAGAATAGAACAAAGTTTCACAGAATTCTTCTGTTAATATTTATGGGGCTATATTTCGTTTTTCATTGTAGGCCACAATATTCTCCAACTGTCCACTTGCAGATTCCACAAAAAAGGGTTTCAAAACTGCTCAATCAAAAGAAAGGTTGAACTCTGTGAGATGAATGCACAGAATCGAAAGAAGTTTCACAGAAGGCTTCAGTGTAGTTTTTACTTGAAGATATTTCATTTTTCACTGTAGGTCTCAATTTTCTCCAAATGTCCACTTGCAGATTCCACATAAAGTGTATTTCAAAACTGCTCAATAAAAAGAATGGTTCAAATCTGTGAGATGTACGCACAGAATAGAAAATAGTTTCACAGAATGCGTCAATGTAGTTTTTATGGGAAGATATTCCGTTTTTCACCGTAAGCCTCAATGTTCTCCCAATATCCACTTGCAGATTCTACAAAAACTGTGTTTCAAAACAGCTCAATCACAATTAAAGTTCAACTCTGTTAGACGAATGCACGGAATAGAGAAAAGTTTCACAGAATTTTTCTGTGTAGTTTTTATGGGAAGATGTTTCCTTTTTCATCGTAAGCGTCAAACTTCTCAAATTGTCCACTTGCAGATGCTACAAAAAGAGTGCTTCCAAACAGCTCAATCAAAAGAAAGTTTCAAGTCTCTTAGAGGAAAGCATAAATCATAAAGTAGTTTCACAGAATGCTTCCGTGTAGTTTCTACTTGAAGATATTTCTTTTTTCACAAAAGACCGCAATATTCTCCAAAGGTACACTTGAGGATTCTACAAAAAGTGTGTTTCAAAACTGCTCAATCAAAAGAAATGTTCAACACTGTGAAATGAATGCACAGAATAGGGAAATGTTTCACAGAATGCTTCTGTGTAGTTTTTATAGGAACATATTTCATTTTTCACCCTAGACCTCATAGCTCTCCAAACGACCCTTGCAGATTCTAGAAAAAGAGTGTTTCAAAACTCCTCAATTAAGGGAAGCTTTCTACTCCGTGAGATGAATACTCAGAATAGAAAGAAGTTACACAGAATTCTTCAGTGTAGTTTTTAGAGTAAGATAATTCGTTTTTCAACATAGGCCTCAATGTTCTCCAAAGGTCCACTTACAGATTGTACAAAAGGAGTGTGTCCCAGCAGATCAATCAAAATAAATGTTCAACTCCGTAGGATGAATGCACAGACCAGAAAAACGTTTCACAGAATGCTTCTGTGTAGTCGTTATTTGCAGATATTCCTGTTTCCACGATAGGCCTCAATGTGCTGCGAATGTCCACTTGTAGTTTCTACAAAAAGAGTGTTTCAAAACTGCTCAATCAAAAGAAATGTTCAACTCTGTGTGACGAATGCACAGAAGAGAAAGAAGTTTCACAGAATGATTCAGTGTAGTTTTTATGTGAAGATATTTCGTTTTTCACCAAAGGCCTCAATGTTCTACAAATGTCCGCTTGCAGATTCTACAAAAAGAGTGTGTCAAAACAGCTCTATCCAAAGAAAGGTTCAACTCCATTCGATGAATGCACAGAACAGAAAAAAGTTCCATAGAAGGTTTCTGTGTGGTTTTTACATGAAGATATTTCGTTTTTCACTGCAGGCCACAATATTCTCCAAGTGTCCAGTTGCAGATTCTACGAAAAGGGCGTTTCAAAAGTGCTCAATCAAAAGAAAGGTTCAACTCTGTGAGATGAAGGCACAGAATAGAAAGCAGTTTCACAGAATCCTTCTCTGTAGTTTTCACGGGAAGATATTTCGTTTTTAGCCATAGGCCTCAACGTTCTCCAAATGTCCACTTGCAGATTCTACAAAAAGTGTGTTTCAAAACAGCTCCATCAAAAGAAAGGTTCAACTCTGTCAGGTGAATGTGCAGAACAGGGTAATGTTTCACAGAATGCTTCTGTGTAGTCTTTATGGGAAGATATTTCGTTTTTCACTACAGGCCTCAAATTTCTCCAAATATCCAATTGCGGATTCTACAAAAAGTGTTTTTCAAAACAGACCAGTCAAAAGAAAGGTTCAACTCGGTTGGATTAATGCACAGATCAGAAAAAGTTTCACAGAACGCTTCTGTGTAGTTTTTATTTTCAGATATTCCTTTATCCGCGATAGGCCTCAAGGCGCGGCAAGTGTCCACTTGCAGATTATAAGAAAAAAGAGTGTTTCAAAACTGCTCAATCAAAAGAAAGGTTCTACTCTGTGAGGTGAACGCACAGAATAGAAAGAAGTTTTACAGAATGCTTCTGTGTATTTTTTATGGGAAAACATTTTGTTTTTCACCACAGGCCTCAATGTTCTCCAAATGTCCACTTGCAGATTCTACAAAAAGAGGGTTTAAAAAAACAGCTCAATCAAAAGAAAGGTTAAATTCTGTTAGATGAAAGCACAGATTACAAAGAAGTTTCACAGAATGCGCCTCTGTAGTTTTTACTTGAAGATATTTCGCTTGTCTCTGTAGGCCTCAATGCTCTCCAAATGTCCACTTGCAGATTCTACCTAAAGAGTGTTTGAAAACTGCTCAATCAAAACAAAGTTTCAACTCCGTGAGATGAATGCACAGAATAGAAAGAGGTTTCACAGAATGCTTCAGTGCAGCTTTTTTGGTGAGATATTTCATTTTTCACCATAGGCCACATATTTCTCCAAATGTCCAATTGCATATTCTAGAAAAAGAGTGTTTCAAAACTGCTCAATCAAAAGAAAGTTACTAGTCTGTGAGGTGAATGCACAGAATAGAAAGAAGTTTCACAGAATGCTTCTGTGTAGTTTTTATAGTGAGATAATTCGTTTTTCACCATGAGCCTCAATGTTCTCCAAATGTCCACTTGCGGATTCTACAAACAGTGTGTTTCAAAACAGATCAATCAAAAGAAATGTTCAACTCTGTTGGATGAATGCACAGATCAGAAAGAAGTTGCACAGAATGCTTCTGTGTAGTTTTTATAGTAAGATAATTCGTTTTACACCATAGGCCTCAATGCTCTCCAAATGTCCACTTACAGATTATACAAAAAGAGTGTTTCAAAACAGCTCAATCAAAAGAAGAGTTCAGCTCTGTTAGATGAATGCACGGAACAGAGAAAAGTTTCTCAGAATGTTTCTGTGTAGTATTTACTTGAAGATATTTCATTTTTCACTATTGGCCTCAATGTTCCCCAAATGTCCACTTGCAGATTCTACAAAAATGAGTGTTGCAAAACTGCTCAATCAAAAGAAAGTTTCTACTCTGTGAGGTGAATGCACAGAATAGAACAAAGTTTCACAGAATTCTTCTGTTAATATTTATGGGGCTATATTTCGTTTTTCATTGTAGGCCACAATATTCTCCAACTGTCCACTTGCAGATTCCACAAAAAAGGGTTTCAAAACTGCTCAATCAAAAGAAAGGTTGAACTCTGTGAGATGAATGCACAGAATCGAAAGAAGTTTCACAGAAGGCTTCAGTGTAGTTTTTACTTGAAGATATTTCATTTTTCACTGTAGGTCTCAATTTTCTCCAAATGTCCACTTGCAGATTCCACATAAAGTGTATTTCAAGACTGCTCAATAAAAAGAATGGTTCAAATCTGTGAGATGTACGCACAGAATAGAAAATAGTTTCACAGAATGCGTCAATGTAGTTTTTATGGGAAGATATTCCGTTTTTCACCGTAAGCCTCAATGTTCTCCCAATATCCACTTGCAGATTCTACAAAAACTGTGTTTCAAAACAGCTCAATCACAATTAAAGTTCAACTCTGTTAGACGAATGCACGGAATAGAGAAAAGTTTCACAGAATTTTTCTGTGTAGTTTTTATGGGAAGATGTTTCCTTTTTCATCGTAAGCGTCAAACTTCTCAAATTGTCCACTTGCAGATGCTACAAAAAGAGTGCTTCCAAACAGCTCAATCAAAAGAAAGTTTCAAGTCTCTTAGAGGAAAGCATAAATCATAAAGTAGTTTCACAGAATGCTTCCGTGTAGTTTCTACTTGAAGATATTTCTTTTTTCACAAAAGACCGCAATATTCTCCAAAGGTACACTTGAGGATTCTACAAAAAGTGTGTTTCAAAACTGCTCAATCAAAAGAAATGTTCAACACTGTGAAATGAATGCACAGAATAGGGAAATGTTTCACAGAATGCTTCTGTGTAGTTTTTATAGGAACATATTTCATTTTTCACCCTAGACCTCATAGCTCTCCAAACGACCCTTGCAGATTCTAGAAAAAGAGTGTTTCAAAACTCCTCAATTAAGGGAAGCTTTCTACTCCGTGAGATGAATACTCAGAATAGAAAGAAGTTACACAGAATTCTTCAGTGTAGTTTTTAGAGTAAGATAATTCGTTTTTCAACATAGGCCTCAATGTTCTCCAAAGGTCCACTTACAGATTGTACAAAAGGAGTGTGTCCCAGCAGATCAATCAAAATAAATGTTCAACTCCGTAGGATGAATGCACAGACCAGAAAAACGTTTCACAGAATGCTTCTGTGTAGTCGTTATTTGCAGATATTCCTGTTTCCACGATAGGCCTCAATGTGCTGCGAATGTCCACTTGTAGTTTCTACAAAAAGAGTGTTTCAAAACTGCTCAATCAAAAGAAATGTTCAACTCTGTGTGACGAATGCACAGAAGAGAAAGAAGTTTCACAGAATGATTCAGTGTAGTTTTTATGTGAAGATATTTCGTTTTTCACCAAAGGCCTCAATGTTCTACAAATGTCCGCTTGCAGATTCTACAAAAAGAGTGTGTCAAAACAGCTCTATCCAAAGAAAGGTTCAACTCCATTCGATGAATGCACAGAACAGAAAAAAGTTCCATAGAAGGTTTCTGTGTGGTTTTTACATGAAGATATTTCGTTTTTCACTGCAGGCCACAATATTCTCCAAGTGTCCAGTTGCAGATTCTACGAAAAGGGCGTTTCAAAAGTGCTCAATCAAAAGAAAGGTTCAACTCTGTGAGATGAAGGCACAGAATAGAAAGCAGTTTCACAGAATCCTTCTCTGTAGTTTTCACGGGAAGATATTTCGTTTTTAGCCATAGGCCTCAACGTTCTCCAAATGTCCACTTGCAGATTCTACAAAAAGTGTGTTTCAAAACAGCTCCATCAAAAGAAAGGTTCAACTCTGTCAGGTGAATGTGCAGAACAGGGTAATGTTTCACAGAATGCTTCTGTGTAGTCTTTATGGGAAGATATTTCGTTTTTCACTACAGGCCTCAAATTTCTCCAAATATCCAATTGCGGATTCTACAAAAAGTGTTTTTCAAAACAGACCAGTCAAAAGAAAGGTTCAACTCGGTTGGATTAATGCACAGATCAGAAAAAGTTTCACAGAACGCTTCTGTGTAGTTTTTATTTTCAGATATTCCTTTATCCGCGATAGGCCTCAAGGCGCGGCAAGTGTCCACTTGCAGATTATAAGAAAAAAGAGTGTTTCAAAACTGCTCAATCAAAAGAAAGGTTCTACTCTGTGAGGTGAACGCACAGAATAGAAAGAAGTTTTACAGAATGCTTCTGTGTATTTTTTATGGGAAAACATTTTGTTTTTCACCACAGGCCTCAATGTTCTCCAAATGTCCACTTGCAGATTCTACAAAAAGAGGGTTTAAAAAAACAGCTCAATCAAAAGAAAGGTTAAATTCTGTTAGATGAAAGCACAGATTACAAAGAAGTTTCACAGAATGCGCCTCTGTAGTTTTTACTTGAAGATATTTCGCTTGTCTCTGTAGGCCTCAATGCTCTCCAAATGTCCACTTGCAGATTCTACCTAAAGAGTGTTTGAAAACTGCTCAATCAAAACAAAGTTTCAACTCCGTGAGATGAATGCACAGAATAGAAAGAGGTTTCACAGAATGCTTCAGTGCAGCTTTTTTGGTGAGATATTTCATTTTTCACCATAGGCCACATATTTCTCCAAATGTCCAATTGCATATTCTAGAAAAAGAGTGTTTCAAAACTGCTCAATCAAAAGAAAGTTACTAGTCTGTGAGGTGAATGCACAGAATAGAAAGAAGTTTCACAGAATGCTTCTGTGTAGTTTTTATAGTGAGATAATTCGTTTTTCACCATGAGCCTCAATGTTCTCCAAATGTCCACTTGCGGATTCTACAAACAGTGTGTTTCAAAACAGATCAATCAAAAGAAATGTTCAACTCTGTTGGATGAATGCACAGATCAGAAAGAAGTTGCACAGAATGCTTCTGTGTAGTTTTTATAGTAAGATAATTCGTTTTACACCATAGGCCTCAATGCTCTCCAAATGTCCACTTACAGATTATACAAAAAGAGTGTTTCAAAACAGCTCAATCAAAAGAAGAGTTCAGCTCTGTTAGATGAATGCACGGAACAGAGAAAAGTTTCTCAGAATGTTTCTGTGTAGTATTTACTTGAAGATATTTCATTTTTCACTATTGGCCTCAATGTTCCCCAAATGTCCACTTGCAGATTCTACAAAAATGAGTGTTGCAAAACTGCTCAATCAAAAGAAAGTTTCTACTCTGTGAGGTGAATGCACAGAATAGAACAAAGTTTCACAGAATTCTTCTGTTAATATTTATGGGGCTATATTTCGTTTTTCATTGTAGGCCACAATATTCTCCAACTGTCCACTTGCAGATTCCACAAAAAAGGGTTTCAAAACTGCTCAATCAAAAGAAAGGTTGAACTCTGTGAGATGAATGCACAGAATCGAAAGAAGTTTCACAGAAGGCTTCAGTGTAGTTTTTACTTGAAGATATTTCATTTTTCACTGTAGGTCTCAATTTTCTCCAAATGTCCACTTGCAGATTCCACATAAAGTGTATTTCAAGACTGCTCAATAAAAAGAATGGTTCAAATCTGTGAGATGTACGCACAGAATAGAAAATAGTTTCACAGAATGCGTCAATGTAGTTTTTATGGGAAGATATTCCGTTTTTCACCGTAAGCCTCAATGTTCTCCCAATATCCACTTGCAGATTCTACAAAAACTGTGTTTCAAAACAGCTCAATCACAATTAAAGTTCAACTCTGTTAGACGAATGCACGGAATAGAGAAAAGTTTCACAGAATTTTTCTGTGTAGTTTTTATGGGAAGATGTTTCCTTTTTCATCGTAAGCGTCAAACTTCTCAAATTGTCCACTTGCAGATGCTACAAAAAGAGTGCTTCCAAACAGCTCAATCAAAAGAAAGTTTCAAGTCTCTTAGAGGAAAGCATAAATCATAAAGTAGTTTCACAGAATGCTTCCGTGTAGTTTCTACTTGAAGATATTTCTTTTTTCACAAAAGACCGCAATATTCTCCAAAGGTACACTTGAGGATTCTACAAAAAGTGTGTTTCAAAACTGCTCAATCAAAAGAAATGTTCAACACTGTGAAATGAATGCACAGAATAGGGAAATGTTTCACAGAATGCTTCTGTGTAGTTTTTATAGGAACATATTTCATTTTTCACCCTAGACCTCATAGCTCTCCAAACGACCCTTGCAGATTCTAGAAAAAGAGTGTTTCAAAACTCCTCAATTAAGGGAAGCTTTCTACTCCGTGAGATGAATACTCAGAATAGAAAGAAGTTACACAGAATTCTTCAGTGTAGTTTTTAGAGTAAGATAATTCGTTTTTCAACATAGGCCTCAATGTTCTCCAAAGGTCCACTTACAGATTGTACAAAAGGAGTGTGTCCCAGCAGATCAATCAAAATAAATGTTCAACTCCGTAGGATGAATGCACAGACCAGAAAAACGTTTCACAGAATGCTTCTGTGTAGTCGTTATTTGCAGATATTCCTGTTTCCACGATAGGCCTCAATGTGCTGCGAATGTCCACTTGTAGTTTCTACAAAAAGAGTGTTTCAAAACTGCTCAATCAAAAGAAATGTTCAACTCTGTGTGACGAATGCACAGAAGAGAAAGAAGTTTCACAGAATGATTCAGTGTAGTTTTTATGTGAAGATATTTCGTTTTTCACCAAAGGCCTCAATGTTCTACAAATGTCCGCTTGCAGATTCTACAAAAAGAGTGTGTCAAAACAGCTCTATCCAAAGAAAGGTTCAACTCCATTCGATGAATGCACAGAACAGAAAAAAGTTCCATAGAAGGTTTCTGTGTGGTTTTTACATGAAGATATTTCGTTTTTCACTGCAGGCCACAATATTCTCCAAGTGTCCAGTTGCAGATTCTACGAAAAGGGCGTTTCAAAAGTGCTCAATCAAAAGAAAGGTTCAACTCTGTGAGATGAAGGCACAGAATAGAAAGCAGTTTCACAGAATCCTTCTCTGTAGTTTTCACGGGAAGATATTTCGTTTTTAGCCATAGGCCTCAACGTTCTCCAAATGTCCACTTGCAGATTCTACAAAAAGTGTGTTTCAAAACAGCTCCATCAAAAGAAAGGTTCAACTCTGTCAGGTGAATGTGCAGAACAGGGTAATGTTTCACAGAATGCTTCTGTGTAGTCTTTATGGGAAGATATTTCGTTTTTCACTACAGGCCTCAAATTTCTCCAAATATCCAATTGCGGATTCTACAAAAAGTGTTTTTCAAAACAGACCAGTCAAAAGAAAGGTTCAACTCGGTTGGATTAATGCACAGATCAGAAAAAGTTTCACAGAACGCTTCTGTGTAGTTTTTATTTTCAGATATTCCTTTATCCGCGATAGGCCTCAAGGCGCGGCAAGTGTCCACTTGCAGATTATAAGAAAAAAGAGTGTTTCAAAACTGCTCAATCAAAAGAAAGGTTCTACTCTGTGAGGTGAACGCACAGAATAGAAAGAAGTTTTACAGAATGCTTCTGTGTATTTTTTATGGGAAAACATTTTGTTTTTCACCACAGGCCTCAATGTTCTCCAAATGTCCACTTGCAGATTCTACAAAAAGAGGGTTTAAAAAAACAGCTCAATCAAAAGAAAGGTTAAATTCTGTTAGATGAAAGCACAGATTACAAAGAAGTTTCACAGAATGCGCCTCTGTAGTTTTTACTTGAAGATATTTCGCTTGTCTCTGTAGGCCTCAATGCTCTCCAAATGTCCACTTGCAGATTCTACCTAAAGAGTGTTTGAAAACTGCTCAATCAAAACAAAGTTTCAACTCCGTGAGATGAATGCACAGAATAGAAAGAGGTTTCACAGAATGCTTCAGTGCAGCTTTTTTGGTGAGATATTTCATTTTTCACCATAGGCCACATATTTCTCCAAATGTCCAATTGCATATTCTAGAAAAAGAGTGTTTCAAAACTGCTCAATCAAAAGAAAGTTACTAGTCTGTGAGGTGAATGCACAGAATAGAAAGAAGTTTCACAGAATGCTTCTGTGTAGTTTTTATAGTGAGATAATTCGTTTTTCACCATGAGCCTCAATGTTCTCCAAATGTCCACTTGCGGATTCTACAAACAGTGTGTTTCAAAACAGATCAATCAAAAGAAATGTTCAACTCTGTTGGATGAATGCACAGATCAGAAAGAAGTTGCACAGAATGCTTCTGTGTAGTTTTTATAGTAAGATAATTCGTTTTACACCATAGGCCTCAATGCTCTCCAAATGTCCACTTACAGATTATACAAAAAGAGTGTTTCAAAACAGCTCAATCAAAAGAAGAGTTCAGCTCTGTTAGATGAATGCACGGAACAGAGAAAAGTTTCTCAGAATGTTTCTGTGTAGTATTTACTTGAAGATATTTCATTTTTCACTATTGGCCTCAATGTTCCCCAAATGTCCACTTGCAGATTCTACAAAAATGAGTGTTGCAAAACTGCTCAATCAAAAGAAAGTTTCTACTCTGTGAGGTGAATGCACAGAATAGAACAAAGTTTCACAGAATTCTTCTGTTAATATTTATGGGGCTATATTTCGTTTTTCATTGTAGGCCACAATATTCTCCAACTGTCCACTTGCAGATTCCACAAAAAAGGGTTTCAAAACTGCTCAATCAAAAGAAAGGTTGAACTCTGTGAGATGAATGCACAGAATCGAAAGAAGTTTCACAGAAGGCTTCAGTGTAGTTTTTACTTGAAGATATTTCATTTTTCACTGTAGGTCTCAATTTTCTCCAAATGTCCACTTGCAGATTCCACATAAAGTGTATTTCAAGACTGCTCAATAAAAAGAATGGTTCAAATCTGTGAGATGTACGCACAGAATAGAAAATAGTTTCACAGAATGCGTCAATGTAGTTTTTATGGGAAGATATTCCGTTTTTCACCGTAAGCCTCAATGTTCTCCCAATATCCACTTGCAGATTCTACAAAAACTGTGTTTCAAAACAGCTCAATCACAATTAAAGTTCAACTCTGTTAGACGAATGCACGGAATAGAGAAAAGTTTCACAGAATTTTTCTGTGTAGTTTTTATGGGAAGATGTTTCCTTTTTCATCGTAAGCGTCAAACTTCTCAAATTGTCCACTTGCAGATGCTACAAAAAGAGTGCTTCCAAACAGCTCAATCAAAAGAAAGTTTCAAGTCTCTTAGAGGAAAGCATAAATCATAAAGTAGTTTCACAGAATGCTTCCGTGTAGTTTCTACTTGAAGATATTTCTTTTTTCACAAAAGACCGCAATATTCTCCAAAGGTACACTTGAGGATTCTACAAAAAGTGTGTTTCAAAACTGCTCAATCAAAAGAAATGTTCAACACTGTGAAATGAATGCACAGAATAGGGAAATGTTTCACAGAATGCTTCTGTGTAGTTTTTATAGGAACATATTTCATTTTTCACCCTAGACCTCATAGCTCTCCAAACGACCCTTGCAGATTCTAGAAAAAGAGTGTTTCAAAACTCCTCAATTAAGGGAAGCTTTCTACTCCGTGAGATGAATACTCAGAATAGAAAGAAGTTACACAGAATTCTTCAGTGTAGTTTTTAGAGTAAGATAATTCGTTTTTCAACATAGGCCTCAATGTTCTCCAAAGGTCCACTTACAGATTGTACAAAAGGAGTGTGTCCCAGCAGATCAATCAAAATAAATGTTCAACTCCGTAGGATGAATGCACAGACCAGAAAAACGTTTCACAGAATGCTTCTGTGTAGTCGTTATTTGCAGATATTCCTGTTTCCACGATAGGCCTCAATGTGCTGCGAATGTCCACTTGTAGTTTCTACAAAAAGAGTGTTTCAAAACTGCTCAATCAAAAGAAATGTTCAACTCTGTGTGACGAATGCACAGAAGAGAAAGAAGTTTCACAGAATGATTCAGTGTAGTTTTTATGTGAAGATATTTCGTTTTTCACCAAAGGCCTCAATGTTCTACAAATGTCCGCTTGCAGATTCTACAAAAAGAGTGTGTCAAAACAGCTCTATCCAAAGAAAGGTTCAACTCCATTCGATGAATGCACAGAACAGAAAAAAGTTCCATAGAAGGTTTCTGTGTGGTTTTTACATGAAGATATTTCGTTTTTCACTGCAGGCCACAATATTCTCCAAGTGTCCAGTTGCAGATTCTACGAAAAGGGCGTTTCAAAAGTGCTCAATCAAAAGAAAGGTTCAACTCTGTGAGATGAAGGCACAGAATAGAAAGCAGTTTCACAGAATCCTTCTCTGTAGTTTTCACGGGAAGATATTTCGTTTTTAGCCATAGGCCTCAACGTTCTCCAAATGTCCACTTGCAGATTCTACAAAAAGTGTGTTTCAAAACAGCTCCATCAAAAGAAAGGTTCAACTCTGTCAGGTGAATGTGCAGAACAGGGTAATGTTTCACAGAATGCTTCTGTGTAGTCTTTATGGGAAGATATTTCGTTTTTCACTACAGGCCTCAAATTTCTCCAAATATCCAATTGCGGATTCTACAAAAAGTGTTTTTCAAAACAGACCAGTCAAAAGAAAGGTTCAACTCGGTTGGATTAATGCACAGATCAGAAAAAGTTTCACAGAACGCTTCTGTGTAGTTTTTATTTTCAGATATTCCTTTATCCGCGATAGGCCTCAAGGCGCGGCAAGTGTCCACTTGCAGATTATAAGAAAAAAGAGTGTTTCAAAACTGCTCAATCAAAAGAAAGGTTCTACTCTGTGAGGTGAACGCACAGAATAGAAAGAAGTTTTACAGAATGCTTCTGTGTATTTTTTATGGGAAAACATTTTGTTTTTCACCACAGGCCTCAATGTTCTCCAAATGTCCACTTGCAGATTCTACAAAAAGAGGGTTTAAAAAAACAGCTCAATCAAAAGAAAGGTTAAATTCTGTTAGATGAAAGCACAGATTACAAAGAAGTTTCACAGAATGCGCCTCTGTAGTTTTTACTTGAAGATATTTCGCTTGTCTCTGTAGGCCTCAATGCTCTCCAAATGTCCACTTGCAGATTCTACCTAAAGAGTGTTTGAAAACTGCTCAATCAAAACAAAGTTTCAACTCCGTGAGATGAATGCACAGAATAGAAAGAGGTTTCACAGAATGCTTCAGTGCAGCTTTTTTGGTGAGATATTTCATTTTTCACCATAGGCCACATATTTCTCCAAATGTCCAATTGCATATTCTAGAAAAAGAGTGTTTCAAAACTGCTCAATCAAAAGAAAGTTACTAGTCTGTGAGGTGAATGCACAGAATAGAAAGAAGTTTCACAGAATGCTTCTGTGTAGTTTTTATAGTGAGATAATTCGTTTTTCACCATGAGCCTCAATGTTCTCCAAATGTCCACTTGCGGATTCTACAAACAGTGTGTTTCAAAACAGATCAATCAAAAGAAATGTTCAACTCTGTTGGATGAATGCACAGATCAGAAAGAAGTTGCACAGAATGCTTCTGTGTAGTTTTTATAGTAAGATAATTCGTTTTACACCGTAGGCCTCAATGCTCTCCAAATGTCCACTTACAGATTATACAAAAAGAGTGTTTCAAAACAGCTCAATCAAAAGAAGAGTTCAGCTCTGTTAGATGAATGCACGGAACAGAGAAAAGTTTCTCAGAATGTTTCTGTGTAGTATTTACTTGAAGATATTTCATTTTTCACTATTGGCCTCAATGTTCCCCAAATGTCCACTTGCAGATTCTACAAAAATGAGTGTTGCAAAACTGCTCAATCAAAAGAAAGTTTCTACTCTGTGAGGTGAATGCACAGAATAGAACAAAGTTTCACAGAATTCTTCTGTTAATATTTATGGGGCTATATTTCGTTTTTCATTGTAGGCCACAATATTCTCCAACTGTCCACTTGCAGATTCCACAAAAAGAGTTTCAAAACTGCTCAATCAAAAGAAAGGTTGAACTCTGTGAGATGAATGCACAGAATCGAAAGAAGTTTCACAGAAGGCTTCAGTGTAGTTTTTACTTGAAGATATTTCATTTTTCACTGTAGGTCTCAATTTTCTCCAAATGTCCACTTGCAGATTCCACATAAAGTGTATTTCAAGACTGCTCAATAAAAAGAATGGTTCAAATCTGTGAGATGTACGCACAGAATAGAAAATAGTTTCACAGAATGCGTCAATGTAGTTTTTATGGGAAGATATTCCGTTTTTCACCGTAAGCCTCAATGTTCTCCCAATATCCACTTGCAGATTCTACAAAAACTGTGTTTCAAAACAGCTCAATCACAATTAAAGTTCAACTCTGTTAGACGAATGCACGGAATAGAGAAAAGTTTCACAGAATTTTTCTGTGTAGTTTTTATGGGAAGATGTTTCCTTTTTCATCGTAAGCGTCAAACTTCTCAAATTGTCCACTTGCAGATGCTACAAAAAGAGTGCTTCCAAACAGCTCAATCAAAAGAAAGTTTCAAGTCTCTTAGAGGAAAGCATAAATCATAAAGTAGTTTCACAGAATGCTTCCGTGTAGTTTCTACTTGAAGATATTTCTTTTTTCACACAAGACCGCAATATTCTCCAAAGGTACACTTGAGGATTCTACAAAAAGTGTGTTTCAAAACTGCTCAATCAAAAGAAATGTTCAACACTGTGAAATGAATGCACAGAATAGGGAAATGTTTCACAGAATGCTTCTGTGTAGTTTTTATAGGAACATATTTCATTTTTCACCCTAGACCTCATAGCTCTCCAAACGACCCTTGCAGATTCTAGAAAAAGAGTGTTTCAAAACTCCTCAATTAAGGGAAGCTTTCTACTCCGTGAGATGAATACTCAGAATAGAAAGAAGTTACACAGAATTCTTCAGTGTAGTTTTTAGAGTAAGATAATTCGTTTTTCAACATAGGCCTCAATGTTCTCCAAAGGTCCACTTACAGATTGTACAAAAGGAGTGTGTCCCAGCAGATCAATCAAAATAAATGTTCAACTCCGTAGGATGAATGCACAGACCAGAAAAACGTTTCACAGAATGCTTCTGTGTAGTCGTTATTTGCAGATATTCCTGTTTCCACGATAGGCCTCAATGTGCTGCGAATGTCCACTTGTAGTTTCTACAAAAAGAGTGTTTCAAAACTGCTCAATCAAAAGAAATGTTCAACTCTGTGTGACGAATGCACAGAAGAGAAAGAAGTTTCACAGAATGATTCAGTGTAGTTTTTATGTGAAGATATTTCGTTTTTCACCAAAGGCCTCAATGTTCTACAAATGTCCGCTTGCAGATTCTACAAAAAGAGTGTGTCAAAACAGCTCTATCCAAAGAAAGGTTCAACTCCATTCGATGAATGCACAGAACAGAAAAAAGTTCCATAGAAGGTTTCTGTGTGGTTTTTACATGAAGATATTTCGTTTTTCACTGCAGGCCACAATATTCTCCAAGTGTCCAGTTGCAGATTCTACGAAAAGGGCGTTTCAAAAGTGCTCAATCAAAAGAAAGGTTCAACTCTGTGAGATGAAGGCACAGAATAGAAAGCAGTTTCACAGAATCCTTCTCTGTAGTTT
The DNA here is from genome assembly GCF_028878055.3 of Symphalangus syndactylus. Taxonomy (NCBI): domain Eukaryota; kingdom Metazoa; phylum Chordata; class Mammalia; order Primates; family Hylobatidae; genus Symphalangus; species Symphalangus syndactylus. Next base: position 53,095,820 of record NC_072440.2, read on the forward strand.
TCACGGGAAGATATTTCGTTTTTAGCCATAGGCCTCAACGTTCTCCAAATGTCCACTTGCAGATTCTACAAAAAGTGTGTTTCAAAACAGCTCCATCAAAAGAAAGGTTCAACTCTGTCAGGTGAATGTGCAGAACAGGGTAATGTTTCACAGAATGCTTCTGTGTAGTCTTTATGGGAAGATATTTCGTTTTTCACTACAGGCCTCAAATTTCTCCAAATATCCAATTGCGGATTCTACAAAAAGTGTTTTTCAAAACAGACCAGTCAAAAGAAAGGTTCAACTCGGTTGGATTAATGCACAGATCAGAAAAAGTTTCACAGAACGCTTCTGTGTAGTTTTTATTTTCAGATATTCCTTTATCCGCGATAGGCCTCAAGGCGCGGCAAGTGTCCACTTGCAGATTATAAGAAAAAAGAGTGTTTCAAAACTGCTCAATCAAAAGAAAGGTTCTACTCTGTGAGGTGAACGCACAGAATAGAAAGAAGTTTTACAGAATGCTTCTGTGTATTTTTTATGGGAAAACATTTTGTTTTTCACCACAGGCCTCAATGTTCTCCAAATGTCCACTTGCAGATTCTACAAAAAGAGGGTTTAAAAAAACAGCTCAATCAAAAGAAAGGTTAAATTCTGTTAGATGAAAGCACAGATTACAAAGAAGTTTCACAGAATGCGCCTCTGTAGTTTTTACTTGAAGATATTTCGCTTGTCTCTGTAGGCCTCAATGCTCTCCAAATGTCCACTTGCAGATTCTACCTAAAGAGTGTTTGAAAACTGCTCAATCAAAACAAAGTTTCAACTCCGTGAGATGAATGCACAGAATAGAAAGAGGTTTCACAGAATGCTTCAGTGCAGCTTTTTTGGTGAGATATTTCATTTTTCACCATAGGCCACATATTTCTCCAAATGTCCAATTGCATATTCTAGAAAAAGAGTGTTTCAAAACTGCTCAATCAAAAGAAAGTTACTAGTCTGTGAGGTGAATGCACAGAATAGAAAGAAGTTTCACAGAATGCTTCTGTGTAGTTTTTATAGTGAGATAATTCGTTTTTCACCATGAGCCTCAATGTTCTCCAAATGTCCACTTGCGGATTCTACAAACAGTGTGTTTCAAAACAGATCAATCAAAAGAAATGTTCAACTCTGTTGGATGAATGCACAGATCAGAAAGAAGTTGCACAGAATGCTTCTGTGTAGTTTTTATAGTAAGATAATTCGTTTTACACCATAGGCCTCAATGCTCTCCAAATGTCCACTTACAGATTATACAAAAAGAGTGTTTCAAAACAGCTCAATCAAAAGAAGAGTTCAGCTCTGTTAGATGAATGCACGGAACAGAGAAAAGTTTCTCAGAATGTTTCTGTGTAGTATTTACTTGAAGATATTTCATTTTTCACTATTGGCCTCAATGTTCCCCAAATGTCCACTTGCAGATTCTACAAAAATGAGTGTTGCAAAACTGCTCAATCAAAAGAAAGTTTCTACTCTGTGAGGTGAATGCACAGAATAGAACAAAGTTTCACAGAATTCTTCTGTTAATATTTATGGGGCTATATTTCGTTTTTCATTGTAGGCCACAATATTCTCCAACTGTCCACTTGCAGATTCCACAAAAAAGGGTTTCAAAACTGCTCAATCAAAAGAAAGGTTGAACTCTGTGAGATGAATGCACAGAATCGAAAGAAGTTTCACAGAAGGCTTCAGTGTAGTTTTTACTTGAAGATATTTCATTTTTCACTGTAGGTCTCAATTTTCTCCAAATGTCCACTTGCAGATTCCACATAAAGTGTATTTCAAGACTGCTCAATAAAAAGAATGGTTCAAATCTGTGAGATGTACGCACAGAATAGAAAATAGTTTCACAGAATGCGTCAATGTAGTTTTTATGGGAAGATATTCCGTTTTTCACCGTAAGCCTCAATGTTCTCCCAATATCCACTTGCAGATTCTACAAAAACTGTGTTTCAAAACAGCTCAATCACAATTAAAGTTCAACTCTGTTAGACGAATGCACGGAATAGAGAAAAGTTTCACAGAATTTTTCTGTGTAGTTTTTATGGGAAGATGTTTCCTTTTTCATCGTAAGCGTCAAACTTCTCAAATTGTCCACTTGCAGATGCTACAAAAAGAGTGCTTCCAAACAGCTCAATCAAAAGAAAGTTTCAAGTCTCTTAGAGGAAAGCATAAATCATAAAGTAGTTTCACAGAATGCTTCCGTGTAGTTTCTACTTGAAGATATTTCTTTTTTCACAAAAGACCGCAATATTCTCCAAAGGTACACTTGAGGATTCTACAAAAAGTGTGTTTCAAAACTGCTCAATCAAAAGAAATGTTCAACACTGTGAAATGAATGCACAGAATAGGGAAATGTTTCACAGAATGCTTCTGTGTAGTTTTTATAGGAACATATTTCATTTTTCACCCTAGACCTCATAGCTCTCCAAACGACCCTTGCAGATTCTAGAAAAAGAGTGTTTCAAAACTCCTCAATTAAGGGAAGCTTTCTACTCCGTGAGATGAATACTCAGAATAGAAAGAAGTTACACAGAATTCTTCAGTGTAGTTTTTAGAGTAAGATAATTCGTTTTTCAACATAGGCCTCAATGTTCTCCAAAGGTCCACTTACAGATTGTACAAAAGGAGTGTGTCCCAGCAGATCAATCAAAATAAATGTTCAACTCCGTAGGATGAATGCACAGACCAGAAAAACGTTTCACAGAATGCTTCTGTGTAGTCGTTATTTGCAGATATTCCTGTTTCCACGATAGGCCTCAATGTGCTGCGAATGTCCACTTGTAGTTTCTACAAAAAGAGTGTTTCAAAACTGCTCAATCAAAAGAAATGTTCAACTCTGTGTGACGAATGCACAGAAGAGAAAGAAGTTTCACAGAATGATTCAGTGTAGTTTTTATGTGAAGATATTTCGTTTTTCACCAAAGGCCTCAATGTTCTACAAATGTCCGCTTGCAGATTCTACAAAAAGAGTGTGTCAAAACAGCTCTATCCAAAGAAAGGTTCAACTCCATTCGATGAATGCACAGAACAGAAAAAAGTTCCATAGAAGGTTTCTGTGTGGTTTTTACATGAAGATATTTCGTTTTTCACTGCAGGCCACAATATTCTCCAAGTGTCCAGTTGCAGATTCTACGAAAAGGGCGTTTCAAAAGTGCTCAATCAAAAGAAAGGTTCAACTCTGTGAGATGAAGGCACAGAATAGAAAGCAGTTTCACAGAATCCTTCTCTGTAGTTTTCACGGGAAGATATTTCGTTTTTAGCCATAGGCCTCAACGTTCTCCAAATGTCCACTTGCAGATTCTACAAAAAGTGTGTTTCAAAACAGCTCCATCAAAAGAAAGGTTCAACTCTGTCAGGTGAATGTGCAGAACAGGGTAATGTTTCACAGAATGCTTCTGTGTAGTCTTTATGGGAAGATATTTCGTTTTTCACTACAGGCCTCAAATTTCTCCAAATATCCAATTGCGGATTCTACAAAAAGTGTTTTTCAAAACAGACCAGTCAAAAGAAAGGTTCAACTCGGTTGGATTAATGCACAGATCAGAAAAAGTTTCACAGAACGCTTCTGTGTAGTTTTTATTTTCAGATATTCCTTTATCCGCGATAGGCCTCAAGGCGCGGCAAGTGTCCACTTGCAGATTATAAGAAAAAAGAGTGTTTCAAAACTGCTCAATCAAAAGAAAGGTTCTACTCTGTGAGGTGAACGCACAGAATAGAAAGAAGTTTTACAGAATGCTTCTGTGTATTTTTTATGGGAAAACATTTTGTTTTTCACCACAGGCCTCAATGTTCTCCAAATGTCCACTTGCAGATTCTACAAAAAGAGGGTTTAAAAAAACAGCTCAATCAAAAGAAAGGTTAAATTCTGTTAGATGAAAGCACAGATTACAAAGAAGTTTCACAGAATGCGCCTCTGTAGTTTTTACTTGAAGATATTTCGCTTGTCTCTGTAGGCCTCAATGCTCTCCAAATGTCCACTTGCAGATTCTACCTAAAGAGTGTTTGAAAACTGCTCAATCAAAACAAAGTTTCAACTCCGTGAGATGAATGCACAGAATAGAAAGAGGTTTCACAGAATGCTTCAGTGCAGCTTTTTTGGTGAGATATTTCATTTTTCACCATAGGCCACATATTTCTCCAAATGTCCAATTGCATATTCTAGAAAAAGAGTGTTTCAAAACTGCTCAATCAAAAGAAAGTTACTAGTCTGTGAGGTGAATGCACAGAATAGAAAGAAGTTTCACAGAATGCTTCTGTGTAGTTTTTATAGTGAGATAATTCGTTTTTCACCATGAGCCTCAATGTTCTCCAAATGTCCACTTGCGGATTCTACAAACAGTGTGTTTCAAAACAGATCAATCAAAAGAAATGTTCAACTCTGTTGGATGAATGCACAGATCAGAAAGAAGTTGCACAGAATGCTTCTGTGTAGTTTTTATAGTAAGATAATTCGTTTTACACCGTAGGCCTCAATGCTCTCCAAATGTCCACTTACAGATTATACAAAAAGAGTGTTTCAAAACAGCTCAATCAAAAGAAGAGTTCAGCTCTGTTAGATGAATGCACGGAACAGAGAAAAGTTTCTCAGAATGTTTCTGTGTAGTATTTACTTGAAGATATTTCATTTTTCACTATTGGCCTCAATGTTCCCCAAATGTCCACTTGCAGATTCTACAAAAATGAGTGTTGCAAAACTGCTCAATCAAAAGAAAGTTTCTACTCTGTGAGGTGAATGCACAGAATAGAACAAAGTTTCACAGAATTCTTCTGTTAATATTTATGGGGCTATATTTCGTTTTTCATTGTAGGCCACAATATTCTCCAACTGTCCACTTGCAGATTCCACAAAAAGAGTTTCAAAACTGCTCAATCAAAAGAAAGGTTGAACTCTGTGAGATGAATGCACAGAATCGAAAGAAGTTTCACAGAAGGCTTCAGTGTAGTTTTTACTTGAAGATATTTCATTTTTCACTGTAGGTCTCAATTTTCTCCAAATGTCCACTTGCAGATTCCACATAAAGTGTATTTCAAAACTGCTCAATAAAAAGAATGGTTCAAATCTGTGAGATGTACGCACAGAATAGAAAATAGTTTCACAGAATGCGTCAATGTAGTTTTTATGGGAAGATATTCCGTTTTTCACCGTAAGCCTCAATGTTCTCCCAATATCCACTTGCAGATTCTACAAAAACTGTGTTTCAAAACAGCTCAATCACAATTAAAGTTCAACTCTGTTAGACGAATGCACGGAATAGAGAAAAGTTTCACAGAATTTTTCTGTGTAGTTTTTATGGGAAGATGTTTCCTTTTTCATCGTAAGCGTCAAACTTCTCAAATTGTCCACTTGCAGATGCTACAAAAAGAGTGCTTCCAAACAGCTCAATCAAAAGAAAGTTTCAAGTCTCTTAGAGGAAAGCATAAATCATAAAGTAGTTTCACAGAATGCTTCCGTGTAGTTTCTACTTGAAGATATTTCTTTTTTCACACAAGACCGCAATATTCTCCAAAGGTACACTTGAGGATTCTACAAAAAGTGTGTTTCAAAACTGCTCAATCAAAAGAAATGTTCAACACTGTGAAATGAATGCACAGAATAGGGAAATGTTTCACAGAATGCTTCTGTGTAGTTTTTATAGGAACATATTTCATTTTTCACCCTAGACCTCATAGCTCTCCAAACGACCCTTGCAGATTCTAGAAAAAGAGTGTTTCAAAACTCCTCAATTAAGGGAAGCTTTCTACTCCGTGAGATGAATACTCAGAATAGAAAGAAGTTACACAGAATTCTTCAGTGTAGTTTTTAGAGTAAGATAATTCGTTTTTCAACATAGGCCTCAATGTTCTCCAAAGGTCCACTTACAGATTGTACAAAAGGAGTGTGTCCCAGCAGATCAATCAAAATAAATGTTCAACTCCGTAGGATGAATGCACAGACCAGAAAAACGTTTCACAGAATGCTTCTGTGTAGTCGTTATTTGCAGATATTCCTGTTTCCACGATAGGCCTCAATGTGCTGCGAATGTCCACTTGTAGTTTCTACAAAAAGAGTGTTTCAAAACTGCTCAATCAAAAGAAATGTTCAACTCTGTGTGACGAATGCACAGAAGAGAAAGAAGTTTCACAGAATGATTCAGTGTAGTTTTTATGTGAAGATATTTCGTTTTTCACCAAAGGCCTCAATGTTCTACAAATGTCCGCTTGCAGATTCTACAAAAAGAGTGTGTCAAAACAGCTCTATCCAAAGAAAGGTTCAACTCCATTCGATGAATGCACAGAACAGAAAAAAGTTCCATAGAAGGTTTCTGTGTGGTTTTTACATGAAGATATTTCGTTTTTCACTGCAGGCCACAATATTCTCCAAGTGTCCAGTTGCAGATTCTACGAAAAGGGCGTTTCAAAAGTGCTCAATCAAAAGAAAGGTTCAACTCTGTGAGATGAAGGCACAGAATAGAAAGCAGTTTCACAGAATCCTTCTCTGTAGTTTTCACGGGAAGATATTTCGTTTTTAGCCATAGGCCTCAACGTTCTCCAAATGTCCACTTGCAGATTCTACAAAAAGTGTGTTTCAAAACAGCTCCATCAAAAGAAAGGTTCAACTCTGTCAGGTGAATGTGCAGAACAGGGTAATGTTTCACAGAATGCTTCTGTGTAGTCTTTATGGGAAGATATTTCGTTTTTCACTACAGGCCTCAAATTTCTCCAAATATCCAATTGCGGATTCTACAAAAAGTGTTTTTCAAAACAGACCAGTCAAAAGAAAGGTTCAACTCGGTTGGATTAATGCACAGATCAGAAAAAGTTTCACAGAACGCTTCTGTGTAGTTTTTATTTTCAGATATTCCTTTATCCGCGATAGGCCTCAAGGCGCGGCAAGTGTCCACTTGCAGATTATAAGAAAAAAGAGTGTTTCAAAACTGCTCAATCAAAAGAAAGGTTCTACTCTGTGAGGTGAACGCACAGAATAGAAAGAAGTTTTACAGAATGCTTCTGTGTATTTTTTATGGGAAAACATTTTGTTTTTCACCACAGGCCTCAATGTTCTCCAAATGTCCACTTGCAGATTCTACAAAAAGAGGGTTTAAAAAAACAGCTCAATCAAAAGAAAGGTTAAATTCTGTTAGATGAAAGCACAGATTACAAAGAAGTTTCACAGAATGCGCCTCTGTAGTTTTTACTTGAAGATATTTCGCTTGTCTCTGTAGGCCTCAATGCTCTCCAAATGTCCACTTGCAGATTCTACCTAAAGAGTGTTTGAAAACTGCTCAATCAAAACAAAGTTTCAACTCCGTGAGATGAATGCACAGAATAGAAAGAGGTTTCACAGAATGCTTCAGTGCAGCTTTTTTGGTGAGATATTTCATTTTTCACCATAGGCCACATATTTCTCCAAATGTCCAATTGCATATTCTAGAAAAAGAGTGTTTCAAAACTGCTCAATCAAAAGAAAGTTACTAGTCTGTGAGGTGAATGCACAGAATAGAAAGAAGTTTCACAGAATGCTTCTGTGTAGTTTTTATAGTGAGATAATTCGTTTTTCACCATGAGCCTCAATGTTCTCCAAATGTCCACTTGCGGATTCTACAAACAGTGTGTTTCAAAACAGATCAATCAAAAGAAATGTTCAACTCTGTTGGATGAATGCACAGATCAGAAAGAAGTTGCACAGAATGCTTCTGTGTAGTTTTTATAGTAAGATAATTCGTTTTACACCGTAGGCCTCAATGCTCTCCAAATGTCCACTTACAGATTATACAAAAAGAGTGTTTCAAAACAGCTCAATCAAAAGAAGAGTTCAGCTCTGTTAGATGAATGCACGGAACAGAGAAAAGTTTCTCAGAATGTTTCTGTGTAGTATTTACTTGAAGATATTTCATTTTTCACTATTGGCCTCAATGTTCCCCAAATGTCCACTTGCAGATTCTACAAAAATGAGTGTTGCAAAACTGCTCAATCAAAAGAAAGTTTCTACTCTGTGAGGTGAATGCACAGAATAGAACAAAGTTTCACAGAATTCTTCTGTTAATATTTATGGGGCTATATTTCGTTTTTCATTGTAGGCCACAATATTCTCCAACTGTCCACTTGCAGATTCCACAAAAAGAGTTTCAAAACTGCTCAATCAAAAGAAAGGTTGAACTCTGTGAGATGAATGCACAGAATCGAAAGAAGTTTCACAGAAGGCTTCAGTGTAGTTTTTACTTGAAGATATTTCATTTTTCACTGTAGGTCTCAATTTTCTCCAAATGTCCACTTGCAGATTCCACATAAAGTGTATTTCAAGACTGCTCAATAAAAAGAATGGTTCAAATCTGTGAGATGTACGCACAGAATAGAAAATAGTTTCACAGAATGCGTCAATGTAGTTTTTATGGGAAGATATTCCGTTTTTCACCGTAAGCCTCAATGTTCTCCCAATATCCACTTGCAGATTCTACAAAAACTGTGTTTCAAAACAGCTCAATCACAATTAAAGTTCAACTCTGTTAGACGAATGCACGGAATAGAGAAAAGTTTCACAGAATTTTTCTGTGTAGTTTTTATGGGAAGATGTTTCCTTTTTCATCGTAAGCGTCAAACTTCTCAAATTGTCCACTTGCAGATGCTACAAAAAGAGTGCTTCCAAACAGCTCAATCAAAAGAAAGTTTCAAGTCTCTTAGAGGAAAGCATAAATCATAAAGTAGTTTCACAGAATGCTTCCGTGTAGTTTCTACTTGAAGATATTTCTTTTTTCACACAAGACCGCAATATTCTCCAAAGGTACACTTGAGGATTCTACAAAAAGTGTGTTTCAAAACTGCTCAATCAAAAGAAATGTTCAACACTGTGAAATGAATGCACAGAATAGGGAAATGTTTCACAGAATGCTTCTGTGTAGTTTTTATAGGAACATATTTCATTTTTCACCCTAGACCTCATAGCTCTCCAAACGACCCTTGCAGATTCTAGAAAAAGAGTGTTTCAAAACTCCTCAATTAAGGGAAGCTTTCTACTCCGTGAGATGAATACTCAGAATAGAAAGAAGTTACACAGAATTCTTCAGTGTAGTTTTTAGAGTAAGATAATTCGTTTTTCAACATAGGCCTCAATGTTCTCCAAAGGTCCACTTACAGATTGTACAAAAGGAGTGTGTCCCAGCAGATCAATCAAAATAAATGTTCAACTCCGTAGGATGAATGCACAGACCAGAAAAACGTTTCACAGAATGCTTCTGTGTAGTCGTTATTTGCAGATATTCCTGTTTCCACGATAGGCCTCAATGTGCTGCGAATGTCCACTTGTAGTTTCTACAAAAAGAGTGTTTCAAAACTGCTCAATCAAAAGAAATGTTCAACTCTGTGTGACGAATGCACAGAAGAGAAAGAAGTTTCACAGAATGATTCAGTGTAGTTTTTATGTGAAGATATTTCGTTTTTCACCAAAGGCCTCAATGTTCTACAAATGTCCGCTTGCAGATTCTACAAAAAGAGTGTGTCAAAACAGCTCTATCCAAAGAAAGGTTCAACTCCATTCGATGAATGCACAGAACAGAAAAAAGTTCCATAGAAGGTTTCTGTGTGGTTTTTACATGAAGATATTTCGTTTTTCACTGCAGGCCACAATATTCTCCAAGTGTCCAGTTGCAGATTCTACGAAAAGGGCGTTTCAAAAGTGCTCAATCAAAAGAAAGGTTCAACTCTGTGAGATGAAGGCACAGAATAGAAAGCAGTTTCACAGAATCCTTCTCTGTAGTTTTCACGGGAAGATATTTCGTTTTTAGCCATAGGCCTCAACGTTCTCCAAATGTCCACTTGCAGATTCTACAAAAAGTGTGTTTCAAAACAGCTCCATCAAAAGAAAGGTTCAACTCTGTCAGGTGAATGTGCAGAACAGGGTAATGTTTCACAGAATGCTTCTGTGTAGTCTTTATGGGAAGATATTTCGTTTTTCACTACAGGCCTCAAATTTCTCCAAATATCCAATTGCGGATTCTACAAAAAGTGTTTTTCAAAACAGACCAGTCAAAAGAAAGGTTCAACTCGGTTGGATTAATGCACAGATCAGAAAAAGTTTCACAGAACGCTTCTGTGTAGTTTTTATTTTCAGATATTCCTTTATCCGCGATAGGCCTCAAGGCGCGGCAAGTGTCCACTTGCAGATTATAAGAAAAAAGAGTGTTTCAAAACTGCTCAATCAAAAGAAAGGTTCTACTCTGTGAGGTGAACGCACAGAATAGAAAGAAGTTTTACAGAATGCTTCTGTGTATTTTTTATGGGAAAACATTTTGTTTTTCACCACAGGCCTCAATGTTCTCCAAATGTCCACTTGCAGATTCTACAAAAAGAGGGTTTAAAAAAACAGCTCAATCAAAAGAAAGGTTAAATTCTGTTAGATGAAAGCACAGATTACAAAGAAGTTTCACAGAATGCGCCTCTGTAGTTTTTACTTGAAGATATTTCGCTTGTCTCTGTAGGCCTCAATGCTCTCCAAATGTCCACTTGCAGATTCTACCTAAAGAGTGTTTGAAAACTGCTCAATCAAAACAAAGTTTCAACTCCGTGAGATGAATGCACAGAATAGAAAGAGGTTTCACAGAATGCTTCAGTGCAGCTTTTTTGGTGAGATATTTCATTTTTCACCATAGGCCACATATTTCTCCAAATGTCCAATTGCATATTCTAGAAAAAGAGTGTTTCAAAACTGCTCAATCAAAAGAAAGTTACTAGTCTGTGAGGTGAATGCACAGAATAGAAAGAAGTTTCACAGAATGCTTCTGTGTAGTTTTTATAGTGAGATAATTCGTTTTTCACCATGAGCCTCAATGTTCTCCAAATGTCCACTTGCGGATTCTACAAACAGTGTGTTTCAAAACAGATCAATCAAAAGAAATGTTCAACTCTGTTGGATGAATGCACAGATCAGAAAGAAGTTGCACAGAATGCTTCTGTGTAGTTTTTATAGTAAGATAATTCGTTTTACACCATAGGCCTCAATGCTCTCCAAATGTCCACTTACAGATTATACAAAAAGAGTGTTTCAAAACAGCTCAATCAAAAGAAGAGTTCAGCTCTGTTAGATGAATGCACGGAACAGAGAAAAGTTTCTCAGAATGTTTCTGTGTAGTATTTACTTGAAGATATTTCATTTTTCACTATTGGCCTCAATGTTCCCCAAATGTCCACTTGCAGATTCTACAAAAATGAGTGTTGCAAAACTGCTCAATCAAAAGAAAGTTTCTACTCTGTGAGGTGAATGCACAGAATAGAACAAAGTTTCACAGAATTCTTCTGTTAATATTTATGGGGCTATATTTCGTTTTTCATTGTAGGCCACAATATTCTCCAACTGTCCACTTGCAGATTCCACAAAAAAGGGTTTCAAAACTGCTCAATCAAAAGAAAGGTTGAACTCTGTGAGATGAATGCACAGAATCGAAAGAAGTTTCACAGAAGGCTTCAGTGTAGTTTTTACTTGAAGATATTTCATTTTTCACTGTAGGTCTCAATTTTCTCCAAATGTCCACTTGCAGATTCCACATAAAGTGTATTTCAAGACTGCTCAATAAAAAGAATGGTTCAAATCTGTGAGATGTACGCACAGAATAGAAAATAGTTTCACAGAATGCGTCAATGTAGTTTTTATGGGAAGATATTCCGTTTTTCACCGTAAGCCTCAATGTTCTCCCAATATCCACTTGCAGATTCTACAAAAACTGTGTTTCAAAACAGCTCAATCACAATTAAAGTTCAACTCTGTTAGACGAATGCACGGAATAGAGAAAAGTTTCACAGAATTTTTCTGTGTAGTTTTTATGGGAAGATGTTTCCTTTTTCATCGTAAGCGTCAAACTTCTCAAATTGTCCACTTGCAGATGCTACAAAAAGAGTGCTTCCAAACAGCTCAATCAAAAGAAAGTTTCAAGTCTCTTAGAGGAAAGCATAAATCATAAAGTAGTTTCACAGAATGCTTCCGTGTAGTTTCTACTTGAAGATATTTCTTTTTTCACAAAAGACCGCAATATTCTCCAAAGGTACACTTGAGGATTCTACAAAAAGTGTGTTTCAAAACTGCTCAATCAAAAGAAATGTTCAACACTGTGAAATGAATGCACAGAATAGGGAAATGTTTCACAGAATGCTTCTGTGTAGTTTTTATAGGAACATATTTCATTTTTCACCCTAGACCTCATAGCTCTCCAAACGACCCTTGCAGATTCTAGAAAAAGAGTGTTTCAAAACTCCTCAATTAAGGGAAGCTTTCTACTCCGTGAGATGAATACTCAGAATAGAAAGAAGTTACACAGAATTCTTCAGTGTAGTTTTTAGAGTAAGATAATTCGTTTTTCAACATAGGCCTCAATGTTCTCCAAAGGTCCACTTACAGATTGTACAAAAGGAGTGTGTCCCAGCAGATCAATCAAAATAAATGTTCAACTCCGTAGGATGAATGCACAGACCAGAAAAACGTTTCACAGAATGCTTCTGTGTAGTCGTTATTTGCAGATATTCCTGTTTCCACGATAGGCCTCAATGTGCTGCGAATGTCCACTTGTAGTTTCTACAAAAAGAGTGTTTCAAAACTGCTCAATCAAAAGAAATGTTCAACTCTGTGTGACGAATGCACAGAAGAGAAAGAAGTTTCACAGAATGATTCAGTGTAGTTTTTATGTGAAGATATTTCGTTTTTCACCAAAGGCCTCAATGTTCTACAAATGTCCGCTTGCAGATTCTACAAAAAGAGTGTGTCAAAACAGCTCTATCCAAAGAAAGGTTCAACTCCATTCGATGAATGCACAGAACAGAAAAAAGTTCCATAGAAGGTTTCTGTGTGGTTTTTACATGAAGATATTTCGTTTTTCACTGCAGGCCACAATATTCTCCAAGTGTCCAGTTGCAGATTCTACGAAAAGGGCGTTTCAAAAGTGCTCAATCAAAAGAAAGGTTCAACTCTGTGAGATGAAGGCACAGAATAGAAAGCAGTTTCACAGAATCCTTCTCTGTAGTTTTCACGGGAAGATATTTCGTTTTTAGCCATAGGCCTCAACGTTCTCCAAATGTCCACTTGCAGATTCTACAAAAAGTGTGTTTCAAAACAGCTCCATCAAAAGAAAGGTTCAACTCTGTCAGGTGAATGTGCAGAACAGGGTAATGTTTCACAGAATGCTTCTGTGTAGTCTTTATGGGAAGATATTTCGTTTTTCACTACAGGCCTCAAATTTCTCCAAATATCCAATTGCGGATTCTACAAAAAGTGTTTTTCAAAACAGACCAGTCAAAAGAAAGGTTCAACTCGGTTGGATTAATGCACAGATCAGAAAAAGTTTCACAGAACGCTTCTGTGTAGTTTTTATTTTCAGATATTCCTTTATCCGCGATAGGCCTCAAGGCGCGGCAAGTGTCCACTTGCAGATTATAAGAAAAAAGAGTGTTTCAAAACTGCTCAATCAAAAGAAAGGTTCTACTCTGTGAGGTGAACGCACAGAATAGAAAGAAGTTTTACAGAATGCTTCTGTGTATTTTTTATGGGAAAACATTTTGTTTTTCACCACAGGCCTCAATGTTCTCCAAATGTCCACTTGCAGATTCTACAAAAAGAGGGTTTAAAAAAACAGCTCAATCAAAAGAAAGGTTAAATTCTGTTAGATGAAAGCACAGATTACAAAGAAGTTTCACAGAATGCGCCTCTGTAGTTTTTACTTGAAGATATTTCGCTTGTCTCTGTAGGCCTCAATGCTCTCCAAATGTCCACTTGCAGATTCTACCTAAAGAGTGTTTGAAAACTGCTCAATCAAAACAAAGTTTCAACTCCGTGAGATGAATGCACAGAATAGAAAGAGGTTTCACAGAATGCTTCAGTGCAGCTTTTTTGGTGAGATATTTCATTTTTCACCATAGGCCACATATTTCTCCAAATGTCCAATTGCATATTCTAGAAAAAGAGTGTTTCAAAACTGCTCAATCAAAAGAAAGTTACTAGTCTGTGAGGTGAATGCACAGAATAGAAAGAAGTTTCACAGAATGCTTCTGTGTAGTTTTTATAGTGAGATAATTCGTTTTTCACCATGAGCCTCAATGTTCTCCAAATGTCCACTTGCGGATTCTACAAACAGTGTGTTTCAAAACAGATCAATCAAAAGAAATGTTCAACTCTGTTGGATGAATGCACAGATCAGAAAGAAGTTGCACAGAATGCTTCTGTGTAGTTTTTATAGTAAGATAATTCGTTTTACACCATAGGCCTCAATGCTCTCCAAATGTCCACTTACAGATTATACAAAAAGAGTGTTTCAAAACAGCTCAATCAAAAGAAGAGTTCAGCTCTGTTAGATGAATGCACGGAACAGAGAAAAGTTTCTCAGAATGTTTCTGTGTAGTATTTACTTGAAGATATTTCATTTTTCACTATTGGCCTCAATGTTCCCCAAATGTCCACTTGCAGATTCTACAAAAATGAGTGTTGCAAAACTGCTCAATCAAAAGAAAGTTTCTACTCTGTGAGGTGAATGCACAGAATAGAACAAAGTTTCACAGAATTCTTCTGTTAATATTTATGGGGCTATATTTCGTTTTTCATTGTAGGCCACAATATTCTCCAACTGTCCACTTGCAGATTCCACAAAAAAGGGTTTCAAAACTGCTCAATCAAAAGAAAGGTTGAACTCTGTGAGATGAATGCACAGAATCGAAAGAAGTTTCACAGAAGGCTTCAGTGTAGTTTTTACTTGAAGATATTTCATTTTTCACTGTAGGTCTCAATTTTCTCCAAATGTCCACTTGCAGATTCCACATAAAGTGTATTTCAAAACTGCTCAATAAAAAGAATGGTTCAAATCTGTGAGATGTACGCACAGAATAGAAAATAGTTTCACAGAATGCGTCAATGTAGTTTTTATGGGAAGATATTCCGTTTTTCACCGTAAGCCTCAATGTTCTCCCAATATCCACTTGCAGATTCTACAAAAACTGTGTTTCAAAACAGCTCAATCACAATTAAAGTTCAACTCTGTTAGACGAATGCACGGAATAGAGAAAAGTTTCACAGAATTTTTCTGTGTAGTTTTTATGGGAAGATGTTTCCTTTTTCATCGTAAGCGTCAAACTTCTCAAATTGTCCACTTGCAGATGCTACAAAAAGAGTGCTTCCAAACAGCTCAATCAAAAGAAAGTTTCAAGTCTCTTAGAGGAAAGCATAAATCATAAAGTAGTTTCACAGAATGCTTCCGTGTAGTTTCTACTTGAAGATATTTCTTTTTTCACACAAGACCGCAATATTCTCCAAAGGTACACTTGAGGATTCTACAAAAAGTGTGTTTCAAAACTGCTCAATCAAAAGAAATGTTCAACACTGTGAAATGAATGCACAGAATAGGGAAATGTTTCACAGAATGCTTCTGTGTAGTTTTTATAGGAACATATTTCATTTTTCACCCTAGACCTCATAGCTCTCCAAACGACCCTTGCAGATTCTAGAAAAAGAGTGTTTCAAAACTCCTCAATTAAGGGAAGCTTTCTACTCCGTGAGATGAATACTCAGAATAGAAAGAAGTTACACAGAATTCTTCAGTGTAGTTTTTAGAGTAAGATAATTCGTTTTTCAACATAGGCCTCAATGTTCTCCAAAGGTCCACTTACAGATTGTACAAAAGGAGTGTGTCCCAGCAGATCAATCAAAATAAATGTTCAACTCCGTAGGATGAATGCACAGACCAGAAAAACGTTTCACAGAATGCTTCTGTGTAGTCGTTATTTGCAGATATTCCTGTTTCCACGATAGGCCTCAATGTGCTGCGAATGTCCACTTGTAGTTTCTACAAAAAGAGTGTTTCAAAACTGCTCAATCAAAAGAAATGTTCAACTCTGTGTGACGAATGCACAGAAGAGAAAGAAGTTTCACAGAATGATTCAGTGTAGTTTTTATGTGAAGATATTTCGTTTTTCACCAAAGGCCTCAATGTTCTACAAATGTCCGCTTGCAGATTCTACAAAAAGAGTGTGTCAAAACAGCTCTATCCAAAGAAAGGTTCAACTCCATTCGATGAATGCACAGAACAGAAAAAAGTTCCATAGAAGGTTTCTGTGTGGTTTTTACATGAAGATATTTCGTTTTTCACTGCAGGCCACAATATTCTCCAAGTGTCCAGTTGCAGATTCTACGAAAAGGGCGTTTCAAAAGTGCTCAATCAAAAGAAAGGTTCAACTCTGTGAGATGAAGGCACAGAATAGAAAGCAGTTTCACAGAATCCTTCTCTGTAGTTTTCACGGGAAGATATTTCGTTTTTAGCCATAGGCCTCAACGTTCTCCAAATGTCCACTTGCAGATTCTACAAAAAGTGTGTTTCAAAACAGCTCCATCAAAAGAAAGGTTCAACTCTGTCAGGTGAATGTGCAGAACAGGGTAATGTTTCACAGAATGCTTCTGTGTAGTCTTTATGGGAAGATATTTCGTTTTTCACTACAGGCCTCAAATTTCTCCAAATATCCAATTGCGGATTCTACAAAAAGTGTTTTTCAAAACAGACCAGTCAAAAGAAAGGTTCAACTCGGTTGGATTAATGCACAGATCAGAAAAAGTTTCACAGAACGCTTCTGTGTAGTTTTTATTTTCAGATATTCCTTTATCCGCGATAGGCCTCAAGGCGCGGCAAGTGTCCACTTGCAGATTATAAGAAAAAAGAGTGTTTCAAAACTGCTCAATCAAAAGAAAGGTTCTACTCTGTGAGGTGAACGCACAGAATAGAAAGAAGTTTTACAGAATGCTTCTGTGTATTTTTTATGGGAAAACATTTTGTTTTTCACCACAGGCCTCAATGTTCTCCAAATGTCCACTTGCAGATTCTACAAAAAGAGGGTTTAAAAAAACAGCTCAATCAAAAGAAAGGTTAAATTCTGTTAGATGAAAGCACAGATTACAAAGAAGTTTCACAGAATGCGCCTCTGTAGTTTTTACTTGAAGATATTTCGCTTGTCTCTGTAGGCCTCAATGCTCTCCAAATGTCCACTTGCAGATTCTACCTAAAGAGTGTTTGAAAACTGCTCAATCAAAACAAAGTTTCAACTCCGTGAGATGAATGCACAGAATAGAAAGAGGTTTCACAGAATGCTTCAGTGCAGCTTTTTTGGTGAGATATTTCATTTTTCACCATAGGCCACATATTTCTCCAAATGTCCAATTGCATATTCTAGAAAAAGAGTGTTTCAAAACTGCTCAATCAAAAGAAAGTTACTAGTCTGTGAGGTGAATGCACAGAATAGAAAGAAGTTTCACAGAATGCTTCTGTGTAGTTTTTATAGTGAGATAATTCGTTTTTCACCATGAGCCTCAATGTTCTCCAAATGTCCACTTGCGGATTCTACAAACAGTGTGTTTCAAAACAGATCAATCAAAAGAAATGTTCAACTCTGTTGGATGAATGCACAGATCAGAAAGAAGTTGCACAGAATGCTTCTGTGTAGTTTTTATAGTAAGATAATTCGTTTTACACCGTAGGCCTCAATGCTCTCCAAATGTCCACTTACAGATTATACAAAAAGAGTGTTTCAAAACAGCTCAATCAAAAGAAGAGTTCAGCTCTGTTAGATGAATGCACGGAACAGAGAAAAGTTTCTCAGAATGTTTCTGTGTAGTATTTACTTGAAGATATTTCATTTTTCACTATTGGCCTCAATGTTCCCCAAATGTCCACTTGCAGATTCTACAAAAATGAGTGTTGCAAAACTGCTCAATCAAAAGAAAGTTTCTACTCTGTGAGGTGAATGCACAGAATAGAACAAAGTTTCACAGAATTCTTCTGTTAATATTTATGGGGCTATATTTCGTTTTTCATTGTAGGCCACAATATTCTCCAACTGTCCACTTGCAGATTCCACAAAAAGAGTTTCAAAACTGCTCAATCAAAAGAAAGGTTGAACTCTGTGAGATGAATGCACAGAATCGAAAGAAGTTTCACAGAAGGCTTCAGTGTAGTTTTTACTTGAAGATATTTCATTTTTCACTGTAGGTCTCAATTTTCTCCAAATGTCCACTTGCAGATTCCACATAAAGTGTATTTCAAAACTGCTCAATAAAAAGAATGGTTCAAATCTGTGAGATGTACGCACAGAATAGAAAATAGTTTCACAGAATGCGTCAATGTAGTTTTTATGGGAAGATATTCCGTTTTTCACCGTAAGCCTCAATGTTCTCCCAATATCCACTTGCAGATTCTACAAAAACTGTGTTTCAAAACAGCTCAATCACAATTAAAGTTCAACTCTGTTAGACGAATGCACGGAATAGAGAAAAGTTTCACAGAATTTTTCTGTGTAGTTTTTATGGGAAGATGTTTCCTTTTTCATCGTAAGCGTCAAACTTCTCAAATTGTCCACTTGCAGATGCTACAAAAAGAGTGCTTCCAAACAGCTCAATCAAAAGAAAGTTTCAAGTCTCTTAGAGGAAAGCATAAATCATAAAGTAGTTTCACAGAATGCTTCCGTGTAGTTTCTACTTGAAGATATTTCTTTTTTCACACAAGACCGCAATATTCTCCAAAGGTACACTTGAGGATTCTACAAAAAGTGTGTTTCAAAACTGCTCAATCAAAAGAAATGTTCAACACTGTGAAATGAATGCACAGAATAGGGAAATGTTTCACAGAATGCTTCTGTGTAGTTTTTATAGGAACATATTTCATTTTTCACCCTAGACCTCATAGCTCTCCAAACGACCCTTGCAGATTCTAGAAAAAGAGTGTTTCAAAACTCCTCAATTAAGGGAAGCTTTCTACTCCGTGAGATGAATACTCAGAATAGAAAGAAGTTACACAGAATTCTTCAGTGTAGTTTTTAGAGTAAGATAATTCGTTTTTCAACATAGGCCTCAATGTTCTCCAAAGGTCCACTTACAGATTGTACAAAAGGAGTGTGTCCCAGCAGATCAATCAAAATAAATGTTCAACTCCGTAGGATGAATGCACAGACCAGAAAAACGTTTCACAGAATGCTTCTGTGTAGTCGTTATTTGCAGATATTCCTGTTTCCACGATAGGCCTCAATGTGCTGCGAATGTCCACTTGTAGTTTCTACAAAAAGAGTGTTTCAAAACTGCTCAATCAAAAGAAATGTTCAACTCTGTGTGACGAATGCACAGAAGAGAAAGAAGTTTCACAGAATGATTCAGTGTAGTTTTTATGTGAAGATATTTCGTTTTTCACCAAAGGCCTCAATGTTCTACAAATGTCCGCTTGCAGATTCTACAAAAAGAGTGTGTCAAAACAGCTCTATCCAAAGAAAGGTTCAACTCCATTCGATGAATGCACAGAACAGAAAAAAGTTCCATAGAAGGTTTCTGTGTGGTTTTTACATGAAGATATTTCGTTTTTCACTGCAGGCCACAATATTCTCCAAGTGTCCAGTTGCAGATTCTACGAAAAGGGCGTTTCAAAAGTGCTCAATCAAAAGAAAGGTTCAACTCTGTGAGATGAAGGCACAGAATAGAAAGCAGTTTCACAGAATCCTTCTCTGTAGTTTTCACGGGAAGATATTTCGTTTTTAGCCATAGGCCTCAACGTTCTCCAAATGTCCACTTGCAGATTCTACAAAAAGTGTGTTTCAAAACAGCTCCATCAAAAGAAAGGTTCAACTCTGTCAGGTGAATGTGCAGAACAGGGTAATGTTTCACAGAATGCTTCTGTGTAGTCTTTATGGGAAGATATTTCGTTTTTCACTACAGGCCTCAAATTTCTCCAAATATCCAATTGCGGATTCTACAAAAAGTGTTTTTCAAAACAGACCAGTCAAAAGAAAGGTTCAACTCGGTTGGATTAATGCACAGATCAGAAAAAGTTTCACAGAACGCTTCTGTGTAGTTTTTATTTTCAGATATTCCTTTATCCGCGATAGGCCTCAAGGCGCGGCAAGTGTCCACTTGCAGATTATAAGAAAAAAGAGTGTTTCAAAACTGCTCAATCAAAAGAAAGGTTCTACTCTGTGAGGTGAACGCACAGAATAGAAAGAAGTTTTACAGAATGCTTCTGTGTATTTTTTATGGGAAAACATTTTGTTTTTCACCACAGGCCTCAATGTTCTCCAAATGTCCACTTGCAGATTCTACAAAAAGAGGGTTTAAAAAAACAGCTCAATCAAAAGAAAGGTTAAATTCTGTTAGATGAAAGCACAGATTACAAAGAAGTTTCACAGAATGCGCCTCTGTAGTTTTTACTTGAAGATATTTCGCTTGTCTCTGTAGGCCTCAATGCTCTCCAAATGTCCACTTGCAGATTCTACCTAAAGAGTGTTTGAAAACTGCTCAATCAAAACAAAGTTTCAACTCCGTGAGATGAATGCACAGAATAGAAAGAGGTTTCACAGAATGCTTCAGTGCAGCTTTTTTGGTGAGATATTTCATTTTTCACCATAGGCCACATATTTCTCCAAATGTCCAATTGCATATTCTAGAAAAAGAGTGTTTCAAAACTGCTCAATCAAAAGAAAGTTACTAGTCTGTGAGGTGAATGCACAGAATAGAAAGAAGTTTCACAGAATGCTTCTGTGTAGTTTTTATAGTGAGATAATTCGTTTTTCACCATGAGCCTCAATGTTCTCCAAATGTCCACTTGCGGATTCTACAAACAGTGTGTTTCAAAACAGATCAATCAAAAGAAATGTTCAACTCTGTTGGATGAATGCACAGATCAGAAAGAAGTTGCACAGAATGCTTCTGTGTAGTTTTTATAGTAAGATAATTCGTTTTACACCGTAGGCCTCAATGCTCTCCAAATGTCCACTTACAGATTATACAAAAAGAGTGTTTCAAAACAGCTCAATCAAAAGAAGAGTTCAGCTCTGTTAGATGAATGCACGGAACAGAGAAAAGTTTCTCAGAATGTTTCTGTGTAGTATTTACTTGAAGATATTTCATTTTTCACTATTGGCCTCAATGTTCCCCAAATGTCCACTTGCAGATTCTACAAAAATGAGTGTTGCAAAACTGCTCAATCAAAAGAAAGTTTCTACTCTGTGAGGTGAATGCACAGAATAGAACAAAGTTTCACAGAATTCTTCTGTTAATATTTATGGGGCTATATTTCGTTTTTCATTGTAGGCCACAATATTCTCCAACTGTCCACTTGCAGATTCCACAAAAAGAGTTTCAAAACTGCTCAATCAAAAGAAAGGTTGAACTCTGTGAGATGAATGCACAGAATCGAAAGAAGTTTCACAGAAGGCTTCAGTGTAGTTTTTACTTGAAGATATTTCATTTTTCACTGTAGGTCTCAATTTTCTCCAAATGTCCACTTGCAGATTCCACATAAAGTGTATTTCAAAACTGCTCAATAAAAAGAATGGTTCAAATCTGTGAGATGTACGCACAGAATAGAAAATAGTTTCACAGAATGCGTCAATGTAGTTTTTATGGGAAGATATTCCGTTTTTCACCGTAAGCCTCAATGTTCTCCCAATATCCACTTGCAGATTCTACAAAAACTGTGTTTCAAAACAGCTCAATCACAATTAAAGTTCAACTCTGTTAGACGAATGCACGGAATAGAGAAAAGTTTCACAGAATTTTTCTGTGTAGTTTTTATGGGAAGATGTTTCCTTTTTCATCGTAAGCGTCAAACTTCTCAAATTGTCCACTTGCAGATGCTACAAAAAGAGTGCTTCCAAACAGCTCAATCAAAAGAAAGTTTCAAGTCTCTTAGAGGAAAGCATAAATCATAAAGTAGTTTCACAGAATGCTTCCGTGTAGTTTCTACTTGAAGATATTTCTTTTTTCACACAAGACCGCAATATTCTCCAAAGGTACACTTGAGGATTCTACAAAAAGTGTGTTTCAAAACTGCTCAATCAAAAGAAATGTTCAACACTGTGAAATGAATGCACAGAATAGGGAAATGTTTCACAGAATGCTTCTGTGTAGTTTTTATAGGAACATATTTCATTTTTCACCCTAGACCTCATAGCTCTCCAAACGACCCTTGCAGATTCTAGAAAAAGAGTGTTTCAAAACTCCTCAATTAAGGGAAGCTTTCTACTCCGTGAGATGAATACTCAGAATAGAAAGAAGTTACACAGAATTCTTCAGTGTAGTTTTTAGAGTAAGATAATTCGTTTTTCAACATAGGCCTCAATGTTCTCCAAAGGTCCACTTACAGATTGTACAAAAGGAGTGTGTCCCAGCAGATCAATCAAAATAAATGTTCAACTCCGTAGGATGAATGCACAGACCAGAAAAACGTTTCACAGAATGCTTCTGTGTAGTCGTTATTTGCAGATATTCCTGTTTCCACGATAGGCCTCAATGTGCTGCGAATGTCCACTTGTAGTTTCTACAAAAAGAGTGTTTCAAAACTGCTCAATCAAAAGAAATGTTCAACTCTGTGTGACGAATGCACAGAAGAGAAAGAAGTTTCACAGAATGATTCAGTGTAGTTTTTATGTGAAGATATTTCGTTTTTCACCAAAGGCCTCAATGTTCTACAAATGTCCGCTTGCAGATTCTACAAAAAGAGTGTGTCAAAACAGCTCTATCCAAAGAAAGGTTCAACTCCATTCGATGAATGCACAGAACAGAAAAAAGTTCCATAGAAGGTTTCTGTGTGGTTTTTACATGAAGATATTTCGTTTTTCACTGCAGGCCACAATATTCTCCAAGTGTCCAGTTGCAGATTCTACGAAAAGGGCGTTTCAAAAGTGCTCAATCAAAAGAAAGGTTCAACTCTGTGAGATGAAGGCACAGAATAGAAAGCAGTTTCACAGAATCCTTCTCTGTAGTTTTCACGGGAAGATATTTCGTTTTTAGCCATAGGCCTCAACGTTCTCCAAATGTCCACTTGCAGATTCTACAAAAAGTGTGTTTCAAAACAGCTCCATCAAAAGAAAGGTTCAACTCTGTCAGGTGAATGTGCAGAACAGGGTAATGTTTCACAGAATGCTTCTGTGTAGTCTTTATGGGAAGATATTTCGTTTTTCACTACAGGCCTCAAATTTCTCCAAATATCCAATTGCGGATTCTACAAAAAGTGTTTTTCAAAACAGACCAGTCAAAAGAAAGGTTCAACTCGGTTGGATTAATGCACAGATCAGAAAAAGTTTCACAGAACGCTTCTGTGTAGTTTTTATTTTCAGATATTCCTTTATCCGCGATAGGCCTCAAGGCGCGGCAAGTGTCCACTTGCAGATTATAAGAAAAAAGAGTGTTTCAAAACTGCTCAATCAAAAGAAAGGTTCTACTCTGTGAGGTGAACGCACAGAATAGAAAGAAGTTTTACAGAATGCTTCTGTGTATTTTTTATGGGAAAACATTTTGTTTTTCACCACAGGCCTCAATGTTCTCCAAATGTCCACTTGCAGATTCTACAAAAAGAGGGTTTAAAAAAACAGCTCAATCAAAAGAAAGGTTAAATTCTGTTAGATGAAAGCACAGATTACAAAGAAGTTTCACAGAATGCGCCTCTGTAGTTTTTACTTGAAGATATTTCGCTTGTCTCTGTAGGCCTCAATGCTCTCCAAATGTCCACTTGCAGATTCTACCTAAAGAGTGTTTGAAAACTGCTCAATCAAAACAAAGTTTCAACTCCGTGAGATGAATGCACAGAATAGAAAGAGGTTTCACAGAATGCTTCAGTGCAGCTTTTTTGGTGAGATATTTCATTTTTCACCATAGGCCACATATTTCTCCAAATGTCCAATTGCATATTCTAGAAAAAGAGTGTTTCAAAACTGCTCAATCAAAAGAAAGTTACTAGTCTGTGAGGTGAATGCACAGAATAGAAAGAAGTTTCACAGAATGCTTCTGTGTAGTTTTTATAGTGAGATAATTCGTTTTTCACCATGAGCCTCAATGTTCTCCAAATGTCCACTTGCGGATTCTACAAACAGTGTGTTTCAAAACAGATCAATCAAAAGAAATGTTCAACTCTGTTGGATGAATGCACAGATCAGAAAGAAGTTGCACAGAATGCTTCTGTGTAGTTTTTATAGTAAGATAATTCGTTTTACACCGTAGGCCTCAATGCTCTCCAAATGTCCACTTACAGATTATACAAAAAGAGTGTTTCAAAACAGCTCAATCAAAAGAAGAGTTCAGCTCTGTTAGATGAATGCACGGAACAGAGAAAAGTTTCTCAGAATGTTTCTGTGTAGTATTTACTTGAAGATATTTCATTTTTCACTATTGGCCTCAATGTTCCCCAAATGTCCACTTGCAGATTCTACAAAAATGAGTGTTGCAAAACTGCTCAATCAAAAGAAAGTTTCTACTCTGTGAGGTGAATGCACAGAATAGAACAAAGTTTCACAGAATTCTTCTGTTAATATTTATGGGGCTATATTTCGTTTTTCATTGTAGGCCACAATATTCTCCAACTGTCCACTTGCAGATTCCACAAAAAGAGTTTCAAAACTGCTCAATCAAAAGAAAGGTTGAACTCTGTGAGATGAATGCACAGAATCGAAAGAAGTTTCACAGAAGGCTTCAGTGTAGTTTTTACTTGAAGATATTTCATTTTTCACTGTAGGTCTCAATTTTCTCCAAATGTCCACTTGCAGATTCCACATAAAGTGTATTTCAAAACTGCTCAATAAAAAGAATGGTTCAAATCTGTGAGATGTACGCACAGAATAGAAAATAGTTTCACAGAATGCGTCAATGTAGTTTTTATGGGAAGATATTCCGTTTTTCACCGTAAGCCTCAATGTTCTCCCAATATCCACTTGCAGATTCTACAAAAACTGTGTTTCAAAACAGCTCAATCACAATTAAAGTTCAACTCTGTTAGACGAATGCACGGAATAGAGAAAAGTTTCACAGAATTTTTCTGTGTAGTTTTTATGGGAAGATGTTTCCTTTTTCATCGTAAGCGTCAAACTTCTCAAATTGTCCACTTGCAGATGCTACAAAAAGAGTGCTTCCAAACAGCTCAATCAAAAGAAAGTTTCAAGTCTCTTAGAGGAAAGCATAAATCATAAAGTAGTTTCACAGAATGCTTCCGTGTAGTTTCTACTTGAAGATATTTCTTTTTTCACAAAAGACCGCAATATTCTCCAAAGGTACACTTGAGGATTCTACAAAAAGTGTGTTTCAAAACTGCTCAATCAAAAGAAATGTTCAACACTGTGAAATGAATGCACAGAATAGGGAAATGTTTCACAGAATGCTTCTGTGTAGTTTTTATAGGAACATATTTCATTTTTCACCCTAGACCTCATAGCTCTCCAAACGACCCTTGCAGATTCTAGAAAAAGAGTGTTTCAAAACTCCTCAATTAAGGGAAGCTTTCTACTCCGTGAGATGAATACTCAGAATAGAAAGAAGTTACACAGAATTCTTCAGTGTAGTTTTTAGAGTAAGATAATTCGTTTTTCAACATAGGCCTCAATGTTCTCCAAAGGTCCACTTACAGATTGTACAAAAGGAGTGTGTCCCAGCAGATCAATCAAAATAAATGTTCAACTCCGTAGGATGAATGCACAGACCAGAAAAACGTTTCACAGAATGCTTCTGTGTAGTCGTTATTTGCAGATATTCCTGTTTCCACGATAGGCCTCAATGTGCTGCGAATGTCCACTTGTAGTTTCTACAAAAAGAGTGTTTCAAAACTGCTCAATCAAAAGAAATGTTCAACTCTGTGTGACGAATGCACAGAAGAGAAAGAAGTTTCACAGAATGATTCAGTGTAGTTTTTATGTGAAGATATTTCGTTTTTCACCAAAGGCCTCAATGTTCTACAAATGTCCGCTTGCAGATTCTACAAAAAGAGTGTGTCAAAACAGCTCTATCCAAAGAAAGGTTCAACTCCATTCGATGAATGCACAGAACAGAAAAAAGTTCCATAGAAGGTTTCTGTGTGGTTTTTACATGAAGATATTTCGTTTTTCACTGCAGGCCACAATATTCTCCAAGTGTCCAGTTGCAGATTCTACGAAAAGGGCGTTTCAAAAGTGCTCAATCAAAAGAAAGGTTCAACTCTGTGAGATGAAGGCACAGAATAGAAAGCAGTTTCACAGAATCCTTCTCTGTAGTTTTCACGGGAAGATATTTCGTTTTTAGCCATAGGCCTCAACGTTCTCCAAATGTCCACTTGCAGATTCTACAAAAAGTGTGTTTCAAAACAGCTCCATCAAAAGAAAGGTTCAACTCTGTCAGGTGAATGTGCAGAACAGGGTAATGTTTCACAGAATGCTTCTGTGTAGTCTTTATGGGAAGATATTTCGTTTTTCACTACAGGCCTCAAATTTCTCCAAATATCCAATTGCGGATTCTACAAAAAGTGTTTTTCAAAACAGACCAGTCAAAAGAAAGGTTCAACTCGGTTGGATTAATGCACAGATCAGAAAAAGTTTCACAGAACGCTTCTGTGTAGTTTTTATTTTCAGATATTCCTTTATCCGCGATAGGCCTCAAGGCGCGGCAAGTGTCCACTTGCAGATTATAAGAAAAAAGAGTGTTTCAAAACTGCTCAATCAAAAGAAAGGTTCTACTCTGTGAGGTGAACGCACAGAATAGAAAGAAGTTTTACAGAATGCTTCTGTGTAGTTTTTATGGGAAAACATTTTGTTTTTCACCACAGGCCTCAATGTTCTCCAAATGTCCACTTGCAGATTCTACAAAAAGAGGGTTTAAAAAAACAGCTCAATCAAAAGAAAGGTTAAATTCTGTTAGATGAAAGCACAGATTACAAAGAAGTTTCACAGAATGCGCCTCTGTAGTTTTTACTTGAAGATATTTCGCTTGTCTCTGTAGGCCTCAATGCTCTCCAAATGTCCACTTGCAGATTCTACCTAAAGAGTGTTTGAAAACTGCTCAATCAAAACAAAGTTTCAACTCCGTGAGATGAATGCACAGAATAGAAAGAGGTTTCACAGAATGCTTCAGTGCAGCTTTTTTGGTGAGATATTTCATTTTTCACCATAGGCCACATATTTCTCCAAATGTCCAATTGCATATTCTAGAAAAAGAGTGTTTCAAAACTGCTCAATCAAAAGAAAGTTACTAGTCCGTGAGGTGAATGCACAGAATAGAAAGAAGTTTCACAGAATGCTTCTGTGTAGTTTTTATAGTGAGATAATTCGTTTTTCACCATGAGCCTCAATGTTCTCCAAATGTCCACTTGCGGATTCTACAAACAGTGTGTTTCATAACAGATCAATCAAAAGAAATGTTCAACTCTGTTGGATGAATGCACAGATCAGAAAGAAGTTGCACAGAATGCTTCTGTGTAGTTTTTATAGTAAGATAATTCGTTTTACACCATAGGCCTCAATGCTCTCCAAATGTCCACTTACAGATTATACAAAAAGAGTGTTTCAAAACAGCTCAATCAAAAGAAGAGTTCAGCTCTGTTAGATGAATGCACGGAACAGAGAAAAGTTTCTCAGAATGTTTCTGTGTAGTATTTACTTGAAGATATTTCATTTTTCACTATTGGCCTCAATGTTCCCCAAATGTCCACTTGCAGATTCTACAAAAATGAGTGTTGCAAAACTGCTCAATCAAAAGAAAGTTTCTACTCTGTGAGGTGAATGCACAGAATAGAACAAAGTTTCACAGAATTCTTCTGTTAATATTTATGGGGCTATATTTCGTTTTTCATTGTAGGCCACAATATTCTCCAACTGTCCACTTGCAGATTCCACAAAAAGAGTTTCAAAACTGCTCAATCAAAAGAAAGGTTGAACTCTGTGAGATGAATGCACAGAATCGAAAGAAGTTTCACAGAAGGCTTCAGTGTAGTTTTTACTTGAAGATATTTCATTTTTCACTGTAGGTCTCAATTTTCTCCAAATGTCCACTTGCAGATTCCACATAAAGTGTATTTCAAAACTGCTCAATAAAAAGAATGGTTCAAATCTGTGAGATGTACGCACAGAATAGAAAATAGTTTCACAGAATGCGTCAATGTAGTTTTTATGGGAAGATATTCCGTTTTTCACCGTAAGCCTCAATGTTCTCCCAATATCCACTTGCAGATTCTACAAAAACTGTGTTTCAAAACAGCTCAATCACAATTAAAGTTCAACTCTGTTAGACGAATGCACGGAATAGAGAAAAGTTTCACAGAATTTTTCTGTGTAGTTTTTATGGGAAGATGTTTCCTTTTTCATCGTAAGCGTCAAACTTCTCAAATTGTCCACTTGCAGATGCTACAAAAAGAGTGCTTCCAAACAGCTCAATCAAAAGAAAGTTTCAAGTCTCTTAGAGGAAAGCATAAATCATAAAGTAGTTTCACAGAATGCTTCCGTGTAGTTTCTACTTGAAGATATTTCTTTTTTCACAAAAGACCGCAATATTCTCCAAAGGTACACTTGAGGATTCTACAAAAAGTGTGTTTCAAAACTGCTCAATCAAAAGAAATGTTCAACACTGTGAAATGAATGCACAGAATAGGGAAATGTTTCACAGAATGCTTCTGTGTAGTTTTTATAGGAACATATTTCATTTTTCACCCTAGACCTCATAGCTCTCCAAACGACCCTTGCAGATTCTAGAAAAAGAGTGTTTCAAAACTCCTCAATTAAGGGAAGCTTTCTACTCCGTGAGATGAATACTCAGAATAGAAAGAAGTTACACAGAATTCTTCAGTGTAGTTTTTAGAGTAAGATAATTCGTTTTTCAACATAGGCCTCAATGTTCTCCAAAGGTCCACTTACAGATTGTACAAAAGGAGTGTGTCCCAGCAGATCAATCAAAATAAATGTTCAACTCCGTAGGATGAATGCACAGACCAGAAAAACGTTTCACAGAATGCTTCTGTGTAGTCGTTATTTGCAGATATTCCTGTTTCCACGATAGGCCTCAATGTGCTGCGAATGTCCACTTGTAGTTTCTACAAAAAGAGTGTTTCAAAACTGCTCAATCAAAAGAAATGTTCAACTCTGTGTGACGAATGCACAGAAGAGAAAGAAGTTTCACAGAATGATTCAGTGTAGTTTTTATGTGAAGATATTTCGTTTTTCACCAAAGGCCTCAATGTTCTACAAATGTCCGCTTGCAGATTCTACAAAAAGAGTGTGTCAAAACAGCTCTATCCAAAGAAAGGTTCAACTCCATTCGATGAATGCACAGAACAGAAAAAAGTTCCATAGAAGGTTTCTGTGTGGTTTTTACATGAAGATATTTCGTTTTTCACTGCAGGCCACAATATTCTCCAAGTGTCCAGTTGCAGATTCTACGAAAAGGGCGTTTCAAAAGTGCTCAATCAAAAGAAAGGTTCAACTCTGTGAGATGAAGGCACAGAATAGAAAGCAGTTTCACAGAATCCTTCTCTGTAGTTTTCACGGGAAGATATTTCGTTTTTAGCCATAGGCCTCAACGTTCTCCAAATGTCCACTTGCAGATTCTACAAAAAGTGTGTTTCAAAACAGCTCCATCAAAAGAAAGGTTCAACTCTGTCAGGTGAATGTGCAGAACAGGGTAATGTTTCACAGAATGCTTCTGTGTAGTCTTTATGGGAAGATATTTCGTTTTTCACTACAGGCCTCAAATTTCTCCAAATATCCAATTGCGGATTCTACAAAAAGTGTTTTTCAAAACAGACCAGTCAAAAGAAAGGTTCAACTCGGTTGGATTAATGCACAGATCAGAAAAAGTTTCACAGAACGCTTCTGTGTAGTTTTTATTTTCAGATATTCCTTTATCCGCGATAGGCCTCAAGGCGCGGCAAGTGTCCACTTGCAGATTATAAGAAAAAAGAGTGTTTCAAAACTGCTCAATCAAAAGAAAGGTTCTACTCTGTGAGGTGAACGCACAGAATAGAAAGAAGTTTTACAGAATGCTTCTGTGTATTTTTTATGGGAAAACATTTTGTTTTTCACCACAGGCCTCAATGTTCTCCAAATGTCCACTTGCAGATTCTACAAAAAGAGGGTTTAAAAAAACAGCTCAATCAAAAGAAAGGTTAAATTCTGTTAGATGAAAGCACAGATTACAAAGAAGTTTCACAGAATGCGCCTCTGTAGTTTTTACTTGAAGATATTTCGCTTGTCTCTGTAGGCCTCAATGCTCTCCAAATGTCCACTTGCAGATTCTACCTAAAGAGTGTTTGAAAACTGCTCAATCAAAACAAAGTTTCAACTCCGTGAGATGAATGCACAGAATAGAAAGAGGTTTCACAGAATGCTTCAGTGCAGCTTTTTTGGTGAGATATTTCATTTTTCACCATAGGCCACATATTTCTCCAAATGTCCAATTGCATATTCTAGAAAAAGAGTGTTTCAAAACTGCTCAATCAAAAGAAAGTTACTAGTCTGTGAGGTGAATGCACAGAATAGAAAGAAGTTTCACAGAATGCTTCTGTGTAGTTTTTATAGTGAGATAATTCGTTTTTCACCATGAGCCTCAATGTTCTCCAAATGTCCACTTGCGGATTCTACAAACAGTGTGTTTCAAAACAGATCAATCAAAAGAAATGTTCAACTCTGTTGGATGAATGCACAGATCAGAAAGAAGTTGCACAGAATGCTTCTGTGTAGTTTTTATAGTAAGATAATTCGTTTTACACCATAGGCCTCAATGCTCTCCAAATGTCCACTTACAGATTATACAAAAAGAGTGTTTCAAAACAGCTCAATCAAAAGAAGAGTTCAGCTCTGTTAGATGAATGCACGGAACAGAGAAAAGTTTCTCAGAATGTTTCTGTGTAGTATTTACTTGAAGATATTTCATTTTTCACTATTGGCCTCAATGTTCCCCAAATGTCCACTTGCAGATTCTACAAAAATGAGTGTTGCAAAACTGCTCAATCAAAAGAAAGTTTCTACTCTGTGAGGTGAATGCACAGAATAGAACAAAGTTTCACAGAATTCTTCTGTTAATATTTATGGGGCTATATTTCGTTTTTCATTGTAGGCCACAATATTCTCCAACTGTCCACTTGCAGATTCCACAAAAAGAGTTTCAAAACTGCTCAATCAAAAGAAAGGTTGAACTCTGTGAGATGAATGCACAGAATCGAAAGAAGTTTCACAGAAGGCTTCAGTGTAGTTTTTACTTGAAGATATTTCATTTTTCACTGTAGGTCTCAATTTTCTCCAAATGTCCACTTGCAGATTCCACATAAAGTGTATTTCAAAA
The DNA here is from genome assembly GCF_028878055.3 of Symphalangus syndactylus. NCBI lineage: Eukaryota > Metazoa > Chordata > Mammalia > Primates > Hylobatidae > Symphalangus > Symphalangus syndactylus. The sequence continues at coordinate 53,126,862 of NC_072440.2, forward strand.
CTGCTCAATAAAAAGAATGGTTCAAATCTGTGAGATGTACGCACAGAATAGAAAATAGTTTCACAGAATGCGTCAATGTAGTTTTTATGGGAAGATATTCCGTTTTTCACCGTAAGCCTCAATGTTCTCCCAATATCCACTTGCAGATTCTACAAAAACTGTGTTTCAAAACAGCTCAATCACAATTAAAGTTCAACTCTGTTAGACGAATGCACGGAATAGAGAAAAGTTTCACAGAATTTTTCTGTGTAGTTTTTATGGGAAGATGTTTCCTTTTTCATCGTAAGCGTCAAACTTCTCAAATTGTCCACTTGCAGATGCTACAAAAAGAGTGCTTCCAAACAGCTCAATCAAAAGAAAGTTTCAAGTCTCTTAGAGGAAAGCATAAATCATAAAGTAGTTTCACAGAATGCTTCCGTGTAGTTTCTACTTGAAGATATTTCTTTTTTCACAAAAGACCGCAATATTCTCCAAAGGTACACTTGAGGATTCTACAAAAAGTGTGTTTCAAAACTGCTCAATCAAAAGAAATGTTCAACACTGTGAAATGAATGCACAGAATAGGGAAATGTTTCACAGAATGCTTCTGTGTAGTTTTTATAGGAACATATTTCATTTTTCACCCTAGACCTCATAGCTCTCCAAACGACCCTTGCAGATTCTAGAAAAAGAGTGTTTCAAAACTCCTCAATTAAGGGAAGCTTTCTACTCCGTGAGATGAATACTCAGAATAGAAAGAAGTTACACAGAATTCTTCAGTGTAGTTTTTAGAGTAAGATAATTCGTTTTTCAACATAGGCCTCAATGTTCTCCAAAGGTCCACTTACAGATTGTACAAAAGGAGTGTGTCCCAGCAGATCAATCAAAATAAATGTTCAACTCCGTAGGATGAATGCACAGACCAGAAAAACGTTTCACAGAATGCTTCTGTGTAGTCGTTATTTGCAGATATTCCTGTTTCCACGATAGGCCTCAATGTGCTGCGAATGTCCACTTGTAGTTTCTACAAAAAGAGTGTTTCAAAACTGCTCAATCAAAAGAAATGTTCAACTCTGTGTGACGAATGCACAGAAGAGAAAGAAGTTTCACAGAATGATTCAGTGTAGTTTTTATGTGAAGATATTTCGTTTTTCACCAAAGGCCTCAATGTTCTACAAATGTCCGCTTGCAGATTCTACAAAAAGAGTGTGTCAAAACAGCTCTATCCAAAGAAAGGTTCAACTCCATTCGATGAATGCACAGAACAGAAAAAAGTTCCATAGAAGGTTTCTGTGTGGTTTTTACATGAAGATATTTCGTTTTTCACTGCAGGCCACAATATTCTCCAAGTGTCCAGTTGCAGATTCTACGAAAAGGGCGTTTCAAAAGTGCTCAATCAAAAGAAAGGTTCAACTCTGTGAGATGAAGGCACAGAATAGAAAGCAGTTTCACAGAATCCTTCTCTGTAGTTTTCACGGGAAGATATTTCGTTTTTAGCCATAGGCCTCAACGTTCTCCAAATGTCCACTTGCAGATTCTACAAAAAGTGTGTTTCAAAACAGCTCCATCAAAAGAAAGGTTCAACTCTGTCAGGTGAATGTGCAGAACAGGGTAATGTTTCACAGAATGCTTCTGTGTAGTCTTTATGGGAAGATATTTCGTTTTTCACTACAGGCCTCAAATTTCTCCAAATATCCAATTGCGGATTCTACAAAAAGTGTTTTTCAAAACAGACCAGTCAAAAGAAAGGTTCAACTCGGTTGGATTAATGCACAGATCAGAAAAAGTTTCACAGAACGCTTCTGTGTAGTTTTTATTTTCAGATATTCCTTTATCCGCGATAGGCCTCAAGGCGCGGCAAGTGTCCACTTGCAGATTATAAGAAAAAAGAGTGTTTCAAAACTGCTCAATCAAAAGAAAGGTTCTACTCTGTGAGGTGAACGCACAGAATAGAAAGAAGTTTTACAGAATGCTTCTGTGTATTTTTTATGGGAAAACATTTTGTTTTTCACCACAGGCCTCAATGTTCTCCAAATGTCCACTTGCAGATTCTACAAAAAGAGGGTTTAAAAAAACAGCTCAATCAAAAGAAAGGTTAAATTCTGTTAGATGAAAGCACAGATTACAAAGAAGTTTCACAGAATGCGCCTCTGTAGTTTTTACTTGAAGATATTTCGCTTGTCTCTGTAGGCCTCAATGCTCTCCAAATGTCCACTTGCAGATTCTACCTAAAGAGTGTTTGAAAACTGCTCAATCAAAACAAAGTTTCAACTCCGTGAGATGAATGCACAGAATAGAAAGAGGTTTCACAGAATGCTTCAGTGCAGCTTTTTTGGTGAGATATTTCATTTTTCACCATAGGCCACATATTTCTCCAAATGTCCAATTGCATATTCTAGAAAAAGAGTGTTTCAAAACTGCTCAATCAAAAGAAAGTTACTAGTCTGTGAGGTGAATGCACAGAATAGAAAGAAGTTTCACAGAATGCTTCTGTGTAGTTTTTATAGTGAGATAATTCGTTTTTCACCATGAGCCTCAATGTTCTCCAAATGTCCACTTGCGGATTCTACAAACAGTGTGTTTCAAAACAGATCAATCAAAAGAAATGTTCAACTCTGTTGGATGAATGCACAGATCAGAAAGAAGTTGCACAGAATGCTTCTGTGTAGTTTTTATAGTAAGATAATTCGTTTTACACCATAGGCCTCAATGCTCTCCAAATGTCCACTTACAGATTATACAAAAAGAGTGTTTCAAAACAGCTCAATCAAAAGAAGAGTTCAGCTCTGTTAGATGAATGCACGGAACAGAGAAAAGTTTCTCAGAATGTTTCTGTGTAGTATTTACTTGAAGATATTTCATTTTTCACTATTGGCCTCAATGTTCCCCAAATGTCCACTTGCAGATTCTACAAAAATGAGTGTTGCAAAACTGCTCAATCAAAAGAAAGTTTCTACTCTGTGAGGTGAATGCACAGAATAGAACAAAGTTTCACAGAATTCTTCTGTTAATATTTATGGGGCTATATTTCGTTTTTCATTGTAGGCCACAATATTCTCCAACTGTCCACTTGCAGATTCCACAAAAAGAGTTTCAAAACTGCTCAATCAAAAGAAAGGTTGAACTCTGTGAGATGAATGCACAGAATCGAAAGAAGTTTCACAGAAGGCTTCAGTGTAGTTTTTACTTGAAGATATTTCATTTTTCACTGTAGGTCTCAATTTTCTCCAAATGTCCACTTGCAGATTCCACATAAAGTGTATTTCAAAACTGCTCAATAAAAAGAATGGTTCAAATCTGTGAGATGTACGCACAGAATAGAAAATAGTTTCACAGAATGCGTCAATGTAGTTTTTATGGGAAGATATTCCGTTTTTCACCGTAAGCCTCAATGTTCTCCCAATATCCACTTGCAGATTCTACAAAAACTGTGTTTCAAAACAGCTCAATCACAATTAAAGTTCAACTCTGTTAGACGAATGCACGGAATAGAGAAAAGTTTCACAGAATTTTTCTGTGTAGTTTTTATGGGAAGATGTTTCCTTTTTCATCGTAAGCGTCAAACTTCTCAAATTGTCCACTTGCAGATGCTACAAAAAGAGTGCTTCCAAACAGCTCAATCAAAAGAAAGTTTCAAGTCTCTTAGAGGAAAGCATAAATCATAAAGTAGTTTCACAGAATGCTTCCGTGTAGTTTCTACTTGAAGATATTTCTTTTTTCACAAAAGACCGCAATATTCTCCAAAGGTACACTTGAGGATTCTACAAAAAGTGTGTTTCAAAACTGCTCAATCAAAAGAAATGTTCAACACTGTGAAATGAATGCACAGAATAGGGAAATGTTTCACAGAATGCTTCTGTGTAGTTTTTATAGGAACATATTTCATTTTTCACCCTAGACCTCATAGCTCTCCAAACGACCCTTGCAGATTCTAGAAAAAGAGTGTTTCAAAACTCCTCAATTAAGGGAAGCTTTCTACTCCGTGAGATGAATACTCAGAATAGAAAGAAGTTACACAGAATTCTTCAGTGTAGTTTTTAGAGTAAGATAATTCGTTTTTCAACATAGGCCTCAATGTTCTCCAAAGGTCCACTTACAGATTGTACAAAAGGAGTGTGTCCCAGCAGATCAATCAAAATAAATGTTCAACTCCGTAGGATGAATGCACAGACCAGAAAAACGTTTCACAGAATGCTTCTGTGTAGTCGTTATTTGCAGATATTCCTGTTTCCACGATAGGCCTCAATGTGCTGCGAATGTCCACTTGTAGTTTCTACAAAAAGAGTGTTTCAAAACTGCTCAATCAAAAGAAATGTTCAACTCTGTGTGACGAATGCACAGAAGAGAAAGAAGTTTCACAGAATGATTCAGTGTAGTTTTTATGTGAAGATATTTCGTTTTTCACCAAAGGCCTCAATGTTCTACAAATGTCCGCTTGCAGATTCTACAAAAAGAGTGTGTCAAAACAGCTCTATCCAAAGAAAGGTTCAACTCCATTCGATGAATGCACAGAACAGAAAAAAGTTCCATAGAAGGTTTCTGTGTGGTTTTTACATGAAGATATTTCGTTTTTCACTGCAGGCCACAATATTCTCCAAGTGTCCAGTTGCAGATTCTACGAAAAGGGCGTTTCAAAAGTGCTCAATCAAAAGAAAGGTTCAACTCTGTGAGATGAAGGCACAGAATAGAAAGCAGTTTCACAGAATCCTTCTCTGTAGTTTTCACGGGAAGATATTTCGTTTTTAGCCATAGGCCTCAACGTTCTCCAAATGTCCACTTGCAGATTCTACAAAAAGTGTGTTTCAAAACAGCTCCATCAAAAGAAAGGTTCAACTCTGTCAGGTGAATGTGCAGAACAGGGTAATGTTTCACAGAATGCTTCTGTGTAGTCTTTATGGGAAGATATTTCGTTTTTCACTACAGGCCTCAAATTTCTCCAAATATCCAATTGCGGATTCTACAAAAAGTGTTTTTCAAAACAGACCAGTCAAAAGAAAGGTTCAACTCGGTTGGATTAATGCACAGATCAGAAAAAGTTTCACAGAACGCTTCTGTGTAGTTTTTATTTTCAGATATTCCTTTATCCGCGATAGGCCTCAAGGCGCGGCAAGTGTCCACTTGCAGATTATAAGAAAAAAGAGTGTTTCAAAACTGCTCAATCAAAAGAAAGGTTCTACTCTGTGAGGTGAACGCACAGAATAGAAAGAAGTTTTACAGAATGCTTCTGTGTATTTTTTATGGGAAAACATTTTGTTTTTCACCACAGGCCTCAATGTTCTCCAAATGTCCACTTGCAGATTCTACAAAAAGAGGGTTTAAAAAAACAGCTCAATCAAAAGAAAGGTTAAATTCTGTTAGATGAAAGCACAGATTACAAAGAAGTTTCACAGAATGCGCCTCTGTAGTTTTTACTTGAAGATATTTCGCTTGTCTCTGTAGGCCTCAATGCTCTCCAAATGTCCACTTGCAGATTCTACCTAAAGAGTGTTTGAAAACTGCTCAATCAAAACAAAGTTTCAACTCCGTGAGATGAATGCACAGAATAGAAAGAGGTTTCACAGAATGCTTCAGTGCAGCTTTTTTGGTGAGATATTTCATTTTTCACCATAGGCCACATATTTCTCCAAATGTCCAATTGCATATTCTAGAAAAAGAGTGTTTCAAAACTGCTCAATCAAAAGAAAGTTACTAGTCTGTGAGGTGAATGCACAGAATAGAAAGAAGTTTCACAGAATGCTTCTGTGTAGTTTTTATAGTGAGATAATTCGTTTTTCACCATGAGCCTCAATGTTCTCCAAATGTCCACTTGCGGATTCTACAAACAGTGTGTTTCAAAACAGATCAATCAAAAGAAATGTTCAACTCTGTTGGATGAATGCACAGATCAGAAAGAAGTTGCACAGAATGCTTCTGTGTAGTTTTTATAGTAAGATAATTCGTTTTACACCATAGGCCTCAATGCTCTCCAAATGTCCACTTACAGATTATACAAAAAGAGTGTTTCAAAACAGCTCAATCAAAAGAAGAGTTCAGCTCTGTTAGATGAATGCACGGAACAGAGAAAAGTTTCTCAGAATGTTTCTGTGTAGTATTTACTTGAAGATATTTCATTTTTCACTATTGGCCTCAATGTTCCCCAAATGTCCACTTGCAGATTCTACAAAAATGAGTGTTGCAAAACTGCTCAATCAAAAGAAAGTTTCTACTCTGTGAGGTGAATGCACAGAATAGAACAAAGTTTCACAGAATTCTTCTGTTAATATTTATGGGGCTATATTTCGTTTTTCATTGTAGGCCACAATATTCTCCAACTGTCCACTTGCAGATTCCACAAAAAGAGTTTCAAAACTGCTCAATCAAAAGAAAGGTTGAACTCTGTGAGATGAATGCACAGAATCGAAAGAAGTTTCACAGAAGGCTTCAGTGTAGTTTTTACTTGAAGATATTTCATTTTTCACTGTAGGTCTCAATTTTCTCCAAATGTCCACTTGCAGATTCCACATAAAGTGTATTTCAAAACTGCTCAATAAAAAGAATGGTTCAAATCTGTGAGATGTACGCACAGAATAGAAAATAGTTTCACAGAATGCGTCAATGTAGTTTTTATGGGAAGATATTCCGTTTTTCACCGTAAGCCTCAATGTTCTCCCAATATCCACTTGCAGATTCTACAAAAACTGTGTTTCAAAACAGCTCAATCACAATTAAAGTTCAACTCTGTTAGACGAATGCACGGAATAGAGAAAAGTTTCACAGAATTTTTCTGTGTAGTTTTTATGGGAAGATGTTTCCTTTTTCATCGTAAGCGTCAAACTTCTCAAATTGTCCACTTGCAGATGCTACAAAAAGAGTGCTTCCAAACAGCTCAATCAAAAGAAAGTTTCAAGTCTCTTAGAGGAAAGCATAAATCATAAAGTAGTTTCACAGAATGCTTCCGTGTAGTTTCTACTTGAAGATATTTCTTTTTTCACAAAAGACCGCAATATTCTCCAAAGGTACACTTGAGGATTCTACAAAAAGTGTGTTTCAAAACTGCTCAATCAAAAGAAATGTTCAACACTGTGAAATGAATGCACAGAATAGGGAAATGTTTCACAGAATGCTTCTGTGTAGTTTTTATAGGAACATATTTCATTTTTCACCCTAGACCTCATAGCTCTCCAAACGACCCTTGCAGATTCTAGAAAAAGAGTGTTTCAAAACTCCTCAATTAAGGGAAGCTTTCTACTCCGTGAGATGAATACTCAGAATAGAAAGAAGTTACACAGAATTCTTCAGTGTAGTTTTTAGAGTAAGATAATTCGTTTTTCAACATAGGCCTCAATGTTCTCCAAAGGTCCACTTACAGATTGTACAAAAGGAGTGTGTCCCAGCAGATCAATCAAAATAAATGTTCAACTCCGTAGGATGAATGCACAGACCAGAAAAACGTTTCACAGAATGCTTCTGTGTAGTCGTTATTTGCAGATATTCCTGTTTCCACGATAGGCCTCAATGTGCTGCGAATGTCCACTTGTAGTTTCTACAAAAAGAGTGTTTCAAAACTGCTCAATCAAAAGAAATGTTCAACTCTGTGTGACGAATGCACAGAAGAGAAAGAAGTTTCACAGAATGATTCAGTGTAGTTTTTATGTGAAGATATTTCGTTTTTCACCAAAGGCCTCAATGTTCTACAAATGTCCGCTTGCAGATTCTACAAAAAGAGTGTGTCAAAACAGCTCTATCCAAAGAAAGGTTCAACTCCATTCGATGAATGCACAGAACAGAAAAAAGTTCCATAGAAGGTTTCTGTGTGGTTTTTACATGAAGATATTTCGTTTTTCACTGCAGGCCACAATATTCTCCAAGTGTCCAGTTGCAGATTCTACGAAAAGGGCGTTTCAAAAGTGCTCAATCAAAAGAAAGGTTCAACTCTGTGAGATGAAGGCACAGAATAGAAAGCAGTTTCACAGAATCCTTCTCTGTAGTTTTCACGGGAAGATATTTCGTTTTTAGCCATAGGCCTCAACGTTCTCCAAATGTCCACTTGCAGATTCTACAAAAAGTGTGTTTCAAAACAGCTCCATCAAAAGAAAGGTTCAACTCTGTCAGGTGAATGTGCAGAACAGGGTAATGTTTCACAGAATGCTTCTGTGTAGTCTTTATGGGAAGATATTTCGTTTTTCACTACAGGCCTCAAATTTCTCCAAATATCCAATTGCGGATTCTACAAAAAGTGTTTTTCAAAACAGACCAGTCAAAAGAAAGGTTCAACTCGGTTGGATTAATGCACAGATCAGAAAAAGTTTCACAGAACGCTTCTGTGTAGTTTTTATTTTCAGATATTCCTTTATCCGCGATAGGCCTCAAGGCGCGGCAAGTGTCCACTTGCAGATTATAAGAAAAAAGAGTGTTTCAAAACTGCTCAATCAAAAGAAAGGTTCTACTCTGTGAGGTGAACGCACAGAATAGAAAGAAGTTTTACAGAATGCTTCTGTGTATTTTTTATGGGAAAACATTTTGTTTTTCACCACAGGCCTCAATGTTCTCCAAATGTCCACTTGCAGATTCTACAAAAAGAGGGTTTAAAAAAACAGCTCAATCAAAAGAAAGGTTAAATTCTGTTAGATGAAAGCACAGATTACAAAGAAGTTTCACAGAATGCGCCTCTGTAGTTTTTACTTGAAGATATTTCGCTTGTCTCTGTAGGCCTCAATGCTCTCCAAATGTCCACTTGCAGATTCTACCTAAAGAGTGTTTGAAAACTGCTCAATCAAAACAAAGTTTCAACTCCGTGAGATGAATGCACAGAATAGAAAGAGGTTTCACAGAATGCTTCAGTGCAGCTTTTTTGGTGAGATATTTCATTTTTCACCATAGGCCACATATTTCTCCAAATGTCCAATTGCATATTCTAGAAAAAGAGTGTTTCAAAACTGCTCAATCAAAAGAAAGTTACTAGTCTGTGAGGTGAATGCACAGAATAGAAAGAAGTTTCACAGAATGCTTCTGTGTAGTTTTTATAGTGAGATAATTCGTTTTTCACCATGAGCCTCAATGTTCTCCAAATGTCCACTTGCGGATTCTACAAACAGTGTGTTTCAAAACAGATCAATCAAAAGAAATGTTCAACTCTGTTGGATGAATGCACAGATCAGAAAGAAGTTGCACAGAATGCTTCTGTGTAGTTTTTATAGTAAGATAATTCGTTTTACACCATAGGCCTCAATGCTCTCCAAATGTCCACTTACAGATTATACAAAAAGAGTGTTTCAAAACAGCTCAATCAAAAGAAGAGTTCAGCTCTGTTAGATGAATGCACGGAACAGAGAAAAGTTTCTCAGAATGTTTCTGTGTAGTATTTACTTGAAGATATTTCATTTTTCACTATTGGCCTCAATGTTCCCCAAATGTCCACTTGCAGATTCTACAAAAATGAGTGTTGCAAAACTGCTCAATCAAAAGAAAGTTTCTACTCTGTGAGGTGAATGCACAGAATAGAACAAAGTTTCACAGAATTCTTCTGTTAATATTTATGGGGCTATATTTCGTTTTTCATTGTAGGCCACAATATTCTCCAACTGTCCACTTGCAGATTCCACAAAAAGAGTTTCAAAACTGCTCAATCAAAAGAAAGGTTGAACTCTGTGAGATGAATGCACAGAATCGAAAGAAGTTTCACAGAAGGCTTCAGTGTAGTTTTTACTTGAAGATATTTCATTTTTCACTGTAGGTCTCAATTTTCTCCAAATGTCCACTTGCAGATTCCACATAAAGTGTATTTCAAAACTGCTCAATAAAAAGAATGGTTCAAATCTGTGAGATGTACGCACAGAATAGAAAATAGTTTCACAGAATGCGTCAATGTAGTTTTTATGGGAAGATATTCCGTTTTTCACCGTAAGCCTCAATGTTCTCCCAATATCCACTTGCAGATTCTACAAAAACTGTGTTTCAAAACAGCTCAATCACAATTAAAGTTCAACTCTGTTAGACGAATGCACGGAATAGAGAAAAGTTTCACAGAATTTTTCTGTGTAGTTTTTATGGGAAGATGTTTCCTTTTTCATCGTAAGCGTCAAACTTCTCAAATTGTCCACTTGCAGATGCTACAAAAAGAGTGCTTCCAAACAGCTCAATCAAAAGAAAGTTTCAAGTCTCTTAGAGGAAAGCATAAATCATAAAGTAGTTTCACAGAATGCTTCCGTGTAGTTTCTACTTGAAGATATTTCTTTTTTCACAAAAGACCGCAATATTCTCCAAAGGTACACTTGAGGATTCTACAAAAAGTGTGTTTCAAAACTGCTCAATCAAAAGAAATGTTCAACACTGTGAAATGAATGCACAGAATAGGGAAATGTTTCACAGAATGCTTCTGTGTAGTTTTTATAGGAACATATTTCATTTTTCACCCTAGACCTCATAGCTCTCCAAACGACCCTTGCAGATTCTAGAAAAAGAGTGTTTCAAAACTCCTCAATTAAGGGAAGCTTTCTACTCCGTGAGATGAATACTCAGAATAGAAAGAAGTTACACAGAATTCTTCAGTGTAGTTTTTAGAGTAAGATAATTCGTTTTTCAACATAGGCCTCAATGTTCTCCAAAGGTCCACTTACAGATTGTACAAAAGGAGTGTGTCCCAGCAGATCAATCAAAATAAATGTTCAACTCCGTAGGATGAATGCACAGACCAGAAAAACGTTTCACAGAATGCTTCTGTGTAGTCGTTATTTGCAGATATTCCTGTTTCCACGATAGGCCTCAATGTGCTGCGAATGTCCACTTGTAGTTTCTACAAAAAGAGTGTTTCAAAACTGCTCAATCAAAAGAAATGTTCAACTCTGTGTGACGAATGCACAGAAGAGAAAGAAGTTTCACAGAATGATTCAGTGTAGTTTTTATGTGAAGATATTTCGTTTTTCACCAAAGGCCTCAATGTTCTACAAATGTCCGCTTGCAGATTCTACAAAAAGAGTGTGTCAAAACAGCTCTATCCAAAGAAAGGTTCAACTCCATTCGATGAATGCACAGAACAGAAAAAAGTTCCATAGAAGGTTTCTGTGTGGTTTTTACATGAAGATATTTCGTTTTTCACTGCAGGCCACAATATTCTCCAAGTGTCCAGTTGCAGATTCTACGAAAAGGGCGTTTCAAAAGTGCTCAATCAAAAGAAAGGTTCAACTCTGTGAGATGAAGGCACAGAATAGAAAGCAGTTTCACAGAATCCTTCTCTGTAGTTTTCACGGGAAGATATTTCGTTTTTAGCCATAGGCCTCAACGTTCTCCAAATGTCCACTTGCAGATTCTACAAAAAGTGTGTTTCAAAACAGCTCCATCAAAAGAAAGGTTCAACTCTGTCAGGTGAATGTGCAGAACAGGGTAATGTTTCACAGAATGCTTCTGTGTAGTCTTTATGGGAAGATATTTCGTTTTTCACTACAGGCCTCAAATTTCTCCAAATATCCAATTGCGGATTCTACAAAAAGTGTTTTTCAAAACAGACCAGTCAAAAGAAAGGTTCAACTCGGTTGGATTAATGCACAGATCAGAAAAAGTTTCACAGAACGCTTCTGTGTAGTTTTTATTTTCAGATATTCCTTTATCCGCGATAGGCCTCAAGGCGCGGCAAGTGTCCACTTGCAGATTATAAGAAAAAAGAGTGTTTCAAAACTGCTCAATCAAAAGAAAGGTTCTACTCTGTGAGGTGAACGCACAGAATAGAAAGAAGTTTTACAGAATGCTTCTGTGTATTTTTTATGGGAAAACATTTTGTTTTTCACCACAGGCCTCAATGTTCTCCAAATGTCCACTTGCAGATTCTACAAAAAGAGGGTTTAAAAAAACAGCTCAATCAAAAGAAAGGTTAAATTCTGTTAGATGAAAGCACAGATTACAAAGAAGTTTCACAGAATGCGCCTCTGTAGTTTTTACTTGAAGATATTTCGCTTGTCTCTGTAGGCCTCAATGCTCTCCAAATGTCCACTTGCAGATTCTACCTAAAGAGTGTTTGAAAACTGCTCAATCAAAACAAAGTTTCAACTCCGTGAGATGAATGCACAGAATAGAAAGAGGTTTCACAGAATGCTTCAGTGCAGCTTTTTTGGTGAGATATTTCATTTTTCACCATAGGCCACATATTTCTCCAAATGTCCAATTGCATATTCTAGAAAAAGAGTGTTTCAAAACTGCTCAATCAAAAGAAAGTTACTAGTCTGTGAGGTGAATGCACAGAATAGAAAGAAGTTTCACAGAATGCTTCTGTGTAGTTTTTATAGTGAGATAATTCGTTTTTCACCATGAGCCTCAATGTTCTCCAAATGTCCACTTGCGGATTCTACAAACAGTGTGTTTCAAAACAGATCAATCAAAAGAAATGTTCAACTCTGTTGGATGAATGCACAGATCAGAAAGAAGTTGCACAGAATGCTTCTGTGTAGTTTTTATAGTAAGATAATTCGTTTTACACCATAGGCCTCAATGCTCTCCAAATGTCCACTTACAGATTATACAAAAAGAGTGTTTCAAAACAGCTCAATCAAAAGAAGAGTTCAGCTCTGTTAGATGAATGCACGGAACAGAGAAAAGTTTCTCAGAATGTTTCTGTGTAGTATTTACTTGAAGATATTTCATTTTTCACTATTGGCCTCAATGTTCCCCAAATGTCCACTTGCAGATTCTACAAAAATGAGTGTTGCAAAACTGCTCAATCAAAAGAAAGTTTCTACTCTGTGAGGTGAATGCACAGAATAGAACAAAGTTTCACAGAATTCTTCTGTTAATATTTATGGGGCTATATTTCGTTTTTCATTGTAGGCCACAATATTCTCCAACTGTCCACTTGCAGATTCCACAAAAAGAGTTTCAAAACTGCTCAATCAAAAGAAAGGTTGAACTCTGTGAGATGAATGCACAGAATCGAAAGAAGTTTCACAGAAGGCTTCAGTGTAGTTTTTACTTGAAGATATTTCATTTTTCACTGTAGGTCTCAATTTTCTCCAAATGTCCACTTGCAGATTCCACATAAAGTGTATTTCAAAACTGCTCAATAAAAAGAATGGTTCAAATCTGTGAGATGTACGCACAGAATAGAAAATAGTTTCACAGAATGCGTCAATGTAGTTTTTATGGGAAGATATTCCGTTTTTCACCGTAAGCCTCAATGTTCTCCCAATATCCACTTGCAGATTCTACAAAAACTGTGTTTCAAAACAGCTCAATCACAATTAAAGTTCAACTCTGTTAGACGAATGCACGGAATAGAGAAAAGTTTCACAGAATTTTTCTGTGTAGTTTTTATGGGAAGATGTTTCCTTTTTCATCGTAAGCGTCAAACTTCTCAAATTGTCCACTTGCAGATGCTACAAAAAGAGTGCTTCCAAACAGCTCAATCAAAAGAAAGTTTCAAGTCTCTTAGAGGAAAGCATAAATCATAAAGTAGTTTCACAGAATGCTTCCGTGTAGTTTCTACTTGAAGATATTTCTTTTTTCACAAAAGACCGCAATATTCTCCAAAGGTACACTTGAGGATTCTACAAAAAGTGTGTTTCAAAACTGCTCAATCAAAAGAAATGTTCAACACTGTGAAATGAATGCACAGAATAGGGAAATGTTTCACAGAATGCTTCTGTGTAGTTTTTATAGGAACATATTTCATTTTTCACCCTAGACCTCATAGCTCTCCAAACGACCCTTGCAGATTCTAGAAAAAGAGTGTTTCAAAACTCCTCAATTAAGGGAAGCTTTCTACTCCGTGAGATGAATACTCAGAATAGAAAGAAGTTACACAGAATTCTTCAGTGTAGTTTTTAGAGTAAGATAATTCGTTTTTCAACATAGGCCTCAATGTTCTCCAAAGGTCCACTTACAGATTGTACAAAAGGAGTGTGTCCCAGCAGATCAATCAAAATAAATGTTCAACTCCGTAGGATGAATGCACAGACCAGAAAAACGTTTCACAGAATGCTTCTGTGTAGTCGTTATTTGCAGATATTCCTGTTTCCACGATAGGCCTCAATGTGCTGCGAATGTCCACTTGTAGTTTCTACAAAAAGAGTGTTTCAAAACTGCTCAATCAAAAGAAATGTTCAACTCTGTGTGACGAATGCACAGAAGAGAAAGAAGTTTCACAGAATGATTCAGTGTAGTTTTTATGTGAAGATATTTCGTTTTTCACCAAAGGCCTCAATGTTCTACAAATGTCCGCTTGCAGATTCTACAAAAAGAGTGTGTCAAAACAGCTCTATCCAAAGAAAGGTTCAACTCCATTCGATGAATGCACAGAACAGAAAAAAGTTCCATAGAAGGTTTCTGTGTGGTTTTTACATGAAGATATTTCGTTTTTCACTGCAGGCCACAATATTCTCCAAGTGTCCAGTTGCAGATTCTACGAAAAGGGCGTTTCAAAAGTGCTCAATCAAAAGAAAGGTTCAACTCTGTGAGATGAAGGCACAGAATAGAAAGCAGTTTCACAGAATCCTTCTCTGTAGTTTTCACGGGAAGATATTTCGTTTTTAGCCATAGGCCTCAACGTTCTCCAAATGTCCACTTGCAGATTCTACAAAAAGTGTGTTTCAAAACAGCTCCATCAAAAGAAAGGTTCAACTCTGTCAGGTGAATGTGCAGAACAGGGTAATGTTTCACAGAATGCTTCTGTGTAGTCTTTATGGGAAGATATTTCGTTTTTCACTACAGGCCTCAAATTTCTCCAAATATCCAATTGCGGATTCTACAAAAAGTGTTTTTCAAAACAGACCAGTCAAAAGAAAGGTTCAACTCGGTTGGATTAATGCACAGATCAGAAAAAGTTTCACAGAACGCTTCTGTGTAGTTTTTATTTTCAGATATTCCTTTATCCGCGATAGGCCTCAAGGCGCGGCAAGTGTCCACTTGCAGATTATAAGAAAAAAGAGTGTTTCAAAACTGCTCAATCAAAAGAAAGGTTCTACTCTGTGAGGTGAACGCACAGAATAGAAAGAAGTTTTACAGAATGCTTCTGTGTATTTTTTATGGGAAAACATTTTGTTTTTCACCACAGGCCTCAATGTTCTCCAAATGTCCACTTGCAGATTCTACAAAAAGAGGGTTTAAAAAAACAGCTCAATCAAAAGAAAGGTTAAATTCTGTTAGATGAAAGCACAGATTACAAAGAAGTTTCACAGAATGCGCCTCTGTAGTTTTTACTTGAAGATATTTCGCTTGTCTCTGTAGGCCTCAATGCTCTCCAAATGTCCACTTGCAGATTCTACCTAAAGAGTGTTTGAAAACTGCTCAATCAAAACAAAGTTTCAACTCCGTGAGATGAATGCACAGAATAGAAAGAGGTTTCACAGAATGCTTCAGTGCAGCTTTTTTGGTGAGATATTTCATTTTTCACCATAGGCCACATATTTCTCCAAATGTCCAATTGCATATTCTAGAAAAAGAGTGTTTCAAAACTGCTCAATCAAAAGAAAGTTACTAGTCTGTGAGGTGAATGCACAGAATAGAAAGAAGTTTCACAGAATGCTTCTGTGTAGTTTTTATAGTGAGATAATTCGTTTTTCACCATGAGCCTCAATGTTCTCCAAATGTCCACTTGCGGATTCTACAAACAGTGTGTTTCAAAACAGATCAATCAAAAGAAATGTTCAACTCTGTTGGATGAATGCACAGATCAGAAAGAAGTTGCACAGAATGCTTCTGTGTAGTTTTTATAGTAAGATAATTCGTTTTACACCATAGGCCTCAATGCTCTCCAAATGTCCACTTACAGATTATACAAAAAGAGTGTTTCAAAACAGCTCAATCAAAAGAAGAGTTCAGCTCTGTTAGATGAATGCACGGAACAGAGAAAAGTTTCTCAGAATGTTTCTGTGTAGTATTTACTTGAAGATATTTCATTTTTCACTATTGGCCTCAATGTTCCCCAAATGTCCACTTGCAGATTCTACAAAAATGAGTGTTGCAAAACTGCTCAATCAAAAGAAAGTTTCTACTCTGTGAGGTGAATGCACAGAATAGAACAAAGTTTCACAGAATTCTTCTGTTAATATTTATTGGGCTATATTTCGTTTTTCATTGTAGGCCACAATATTCTCCAACTGTCCACTTGCAGATTCCACAAAAAAGGGTTTCAAAACTGCTCAATCAAAAGAAAGGTTGAACTCTGTGAGATGAATGCACAGAATCGAAAGAAGTTTCACAGAAGGCTTCAGTGTAGTTTTTACTTGAAGATATTTCATTTTTCACTGTAGGTCTCAATTTTCTCCAAATGTCCACTTGCAGATTCCACATAAAGTGTATTTCAAAACTGCTCAATAAAAAGAATGGTTCAAATCTGTGAGATGTACGCACAGAATAGAAAATAGTTTCACAGAATGCGTCAATGTAGTTTTTATGGGAAGATATTCCGTTTTTCACCGTAAGCCTCAATGTTCTCCCAATATCCACTTGCAGATTCTACAAAAACTGTGTTTCAAAACAGCTCAATCACAATTAAAGTTCAACTCTGTTAGACGAATGCACGGAATAGAGAAAAGTTTCACAGAATTTTTCTGTGTAGTTTTTATGGGAAGATGTTTCCTTTTTCATCGTAAGCGTCAAACTTCTCAAATTGTCCACTTGCAGATGCTACAAAAAGAGTGCTTCCAAACAGCTCAATCAAAAGAAAGTTTCAAGTCTCTTAGAGGAAAGCATAAATCATAAAGTAGTTTCACAGAATGCTTCCGTGTAGTTTCTACTTGAAGATATTTCTTTTTTCACAAAAGACCGCAATATTCTCCAAAGGTACACTTGAGGATTCTACAAAAAGTGTGTTTCAAAACTGCTCAATCAAAAGAAATGTTCAACACTGTGAAATGAATGCACAGAATAGGGAAATGTTTCACAGAATGCTTCTGTGTAGTTTTTATAGGAACATATTTCATTTTTCACCCTAGACCTCATAGCTCTCCAAACGACCCTTGCAGATTCTAGAAAAAGAGTGTTTCAAAACTCCTCAATTAAGGGAAGCTTTCTACTCCGTGAGATGAATACTCAGAATAGAAAGAAGTTACACAGAATTCTTCAGTGTAGTTTTTAGAGTAAGATAATTCGTTTTTCAACATAGGCCTCAATGTTCTCCAAAGGTCCACTTACAGATTGTACAAAAGGAGTGTGTCCCAGCAGATCAATCAAAATAAATGTTCAACTCCGTAGGATGAATGCACAGACCAGAAAAACGTTTCACAGAATGCTTCTGTGTAGTCGTTATTTGCAGATATTCCTGTTTCCACGATAGGCCTCAATGTGCTGCGAATGTCCACTTGTAGTTTCTACAAAAAGAGTGTTTCAAAACTGCTCAATCAAAAGAAATGTTCAATTCTGTGTGACGAATGCACAGAAGAGAAAGAAGTTTCACAGAATGATTCAGTGTAGTTTTTATGTGAAGATATTTCGTTTTTCACCAAAGGCCTCAATGTTCTACAAATGTCCGCTTGCAGATTCTACAAAAAGAGTGTGTCAAAACAGCTCTATCCAAAGAAAGGTTCAACTCCATTCGATGAATGCACAGAACAGAAAAAAGTTCCATAGAAGGTTTCTGTGTGGTTTTTACATGAAGATATTTCGTTTTTCACTGCAGGCCACAATATTCTCCAAGTGTCCAGTTGCAGATTCTACGAAAAGGGCGTTTCAAAAGTGCTCAATCAAAAGAAAGGTTCAACTCTGTGAGATGAAGGCACAGAATAGAAAGCAGTTTCACAGAATACTTCTCTGTAGTTTTCACGGGAAGATATTTCGTTTTTAGCCATAGGCCTCAACGTTCTCCAAATGTCCACTTGCAGATTCTACAAAAAGTGTGTTTCAAAACAGCTCCATCAAAAGAAAGGTTCAACTCTGTCAGGTGAATGTGCAGAACAGGGTAATGTTTCACAGAATGCTTCTGTGTAGTCTTTATGGGAAGATATTTCGTTTTCCACTACAGGCCTCAAATTTCTCCAAATATCCAATTGCGGATTCTACAAAAAGTGTTTTTCAAAACAGACCAGTCAAAAGAAAGGTTCAACTCGGTTGGATTAATGCACAGATCAGAAAAAGTTTCACAGAACGCTTCTGTGTAGTTTTTATTTTCAGATATTCCTTTATCCGCGATAGGCCTCAAGGCGCGGCAAGTGTCCACTTGCAGATTATAAGAAAAAAGAGTGTTTCAAAACTGCTCAATCAAAAGAAAGGTTCTACTCTGTGAGGTGAACGCACAGAATAGAAAGAAGTTTTACAGAATGCTTCTGTGTATTTTTTATGGGAAAACATTTTGTTTTTCACCACAGGCCTCAATGTTCTCCAAATGTCCACTTGCAGATTCTACAAAAAGAGGGTTTAAAAAAACAGCTCAATCAAAAGAAAGGTTAAATTCTGTTAGATGAAAGCACAGATTACAAAGAAGTTTCACAGAATGCGCCTCTGTAGTTTTTACTTGAAGATATTTCGCTTGTCTCTGTAGGCCTCAATGCTCTCCAAATGTCCACTTGCAGATTCTACCTAAAGAGTGTTTGAAAACTGCTCAATCAAAACAAAGTTTCAACTCCGTGAGATGAATGCACAGAATAGAAAGAGGTTTCACAGAATGCTTCAGTGCAGCTTTTTTGGTGAGATATTTCATTTTTCACCATAGGCCACATATTTCTCCAAATGTCCAATTGCATATTCTAGAAAAAGAGTGTTTCAAAACTGCTCAATCAAAAGAAAGTTACTAGTCCGTGAGGTGAATGCACAGAATAGAAAGAAGTTTCACAGAATGCTTCTGTGTAGTTTTTATAGTGAGATAATTCGTTTTTCACCATGAGCCTCAATGTTCTCCAAATGTCCACTTGCGGATTCTACAAACAGTGTGTTTCATAACAGATCAATCAAAAGAAATGTTCAACTCTGTTGGATGAATGCACAGATCAGAAAGAAGTTGCACAGAATGCTTCTGTGTAGTTTTTATAGTAAGATAATTCGTTTTACACCATAGGCCTCAATGCTCTCCAAATGTCCACTTACAGATTATACAAAAAGAGTGTTTCAAAACAGCTCAATCAAAAGAAGAGTTCAGCTCTGTTAGATGAATGCACGGAACAGAGAAAAGTTTCTCAGAATGTTTCTGTGTAGTATTTACTTGAAGATATTTCATTTTTCACTATTGGCCTCAATGTTCCCCAAATGTCCACTTGCAGATTCTACAAAAATGAGTGTTGCAAAACTGCTCAATCAAAAGAAAGTTTCTACTCTGTGAGGTGAATGCACAGAATAGAACAAAGTTTCACAGAATTCTTCTGTTAATATTTATGGGGCTATATTTCGTTTTTCATTGTAGGCCACAATATTCTCCAACTGTCCACTTGCAGATTCCACAAAAAGAGTTTCAAAACTGCTCAATCAAAAGAAAGGTTGAACTCTGTGAGATGAATGCACAGAATCGAAAGAAGTTTCACAGAAGGCTTCAGTGTAGTTTTTACTTGAAGATATTTCATTTTTCACTGTAGGTCTCAATTTTCTCCAAATGTCCACTTGCAGATTCCACATAAAGTGTATTTCAAAACTGCTCAATAAAAAGAATGGTTCAAATCTGTGAGATGTACGCACAGAATAGAAAATAGTTTCACAGAATGCGTCAATGTAGTTTTTATGGGAAGATATTCCGTTTTTCACCGTAAGCCTCAATGTTCTCCCAATATCCACTTGCAGATTCTACAAAAACTGTGTTTCAAAACAGCTCAATCACAATTAAAGTTCAACTCTGTTAGACGAATGCACGGAATAGAGAAAAGTTTCACAGAATTTTTCTGTGTAGTTTTTATGGGAAGATGTTTCCTTTTTCATCGTAAGCGTCAAACTTCTCAAATTGTCCACTTGCAGATGCTACAAAAAGAGTGCTTCCAAACAGCTCAATCAAAAGAAAGTTTCAAGTCTCTTAGAGGAAAGCATAAATCATAAAGTAGTTTCACAGAATGCTTCCGTGTAGTTTCTACTTGAAGATATTTCTTTTTTCACAAAAGACCGCAATATTCTCCAAAGGTACACTTGAGGATTCTACAAAAAGTGTGTTTCAAAACTGCTCAATCAAAAGAAATGTTCAACACTGTGAAATGAATGCACAGAATAGGGAAATGTTTCACAGAATGCTTCTGTGTAGTTTTTATAGGAACATATTTCATTTTTCACCCTAGACCTCATAGCTCTCCAAACGACCCTTGCAGATTCTAGAAAAAGAGTGTTTCAAAACTCCTCAATTAAGGGAAGCTTTCTACTCCGTGAGATGAATACTCAGAATAGAAAGAAGTTACACAGAATTCTTCAGTGTAGTTTTTAGAGTAAGATAATTCGTTTTTCAACATAGGCCTCAATGTTCTCCAAAGGTCCACTTACAGATTGTACAAAAGGAGTGTGTCCCAGCAGATCAATCAAAATAAATGTTCAACTCCGTAGGATGAATGCACAGACCAGAAAAACGTTTCACAGAATGCTTCTGTGTAGTCGTTATTTGCAGATATTCCTGTTTCCACGATAGGCCTCAATGTGCTGCGAATGTCCACTTGTAGTTTCTACAAAAAGAGTGTTTCAAAACTGCTCAATCAAAAGAAATGTTCAACTCTGTGTGACGAATGCACAGAAGAGAAAGAAGTTTCACAGAATGATTCAGTGTAGTTTTTATGTGAAGATATTTCGTTTTTCACCAAAGGCCTCAATGTTCTACAAATGTCCGCTTGCAGATTCTACAAAAAGAGTGTGTCAAAACAGCTCTATCCAAAGAAAGGTTCAACTCCATTCGATGAATGCACAGAACAGAAAAAAGTTCCATAGAAGGTTTCTGTGTGGTTTTTACATGAAGATATTTCGTTTTTCACTGCAGGCCACAATATTCTCCAAGTGTCCAGTTGCAGATTCTACGAAAAGGGCGTTTCAAAAGTGCTCAATCAAAAGAAAGGTTCAACTCTGTGAGATGAAGGCACAGAATAGAAAGCAGTTTCACAGAATCCTTCTCTGTAGTTTTCACGGGAAGATATTTCGTTTTTAGCCATAGGCCTCAACGTTCTCCAAATGTCCACTTGCAGATTCTACAAAAAGTGTGTTTCAAAACAGCTCCATCAAAAGAAAGGTTCAACTCTGTCAGGTGAATGTGCAGAACAGGGTAATGTTTCACAGAATGCTTCTGTGTAGTCTTTATGGGAAGATATTTCGTTTTTCACTACAGGCCTCAAATTTCTCCAAATATCCAATTGCGGATTCTACAAAAAGTGTTTTTCAAAACAGACCAGTCAAAAGAAAGGTTCAACTCGGTTGGATTAATGCACAGATCAGAAAAAGTTTCACAGAACGCTTCTGTGTAGTTTTTATTTTCAGATATTCCTTTATCCGCGATAGGCCTCAAGGCGCGGCAAGTGTCCACTTGCAGATTATAAGAAAAAAGAGTGTTTCAAAACTGCTCAATCAAAAGAAAGGTTCTACTCTGTGAGGTGAACGCACAGAATAGAAAGAAGTTTTACAGAATGCTTCTGTGTATTTTTTATGGGAAAACATTTTGTTTTTCACCACAGGCCTCAATGTTCTCCAAATGTCCACTTGCAGATTCTACAAAAAGAGGGTTTAAAAAAACAGCTCAATCAAAAGAAAGGTTAAATTCTGTTAGATGAAAGCACAGATTACAAAGAAGTTTCACAGAATGCGCCTCTGTAGTTTTTACTTGAAGATATTTCGCTTGTCTCTGTAGGCCTCAATGCTCTCCAAATGTCCACTTGCAGATTCTACCTAAAGAGTGTTTGAAAACTGCTCAATCAAAACAAAGTTTCAACTCCGTGAGATGAATGCACAGAATAGAAAGAGGTTTCACAGAATGCTTCAGTGCAGCTTTTTTGGTGAGATATTTCATTTTTCACCATAGGCCACATATTTCTCCAAATGTCCAATTGCATATTCTAGAAAAAGAGTGTTTCAAAACTGCTCAATCAAAAGAAAGTTACTAGTCCGTGAGGTGAATGCACAGAATAGAAAGAAGTTTCACAGAATGCTTCTGTGTAGTTTTTATAGTGAGATAATTCGTTTTTCACCATGAGCCTCAATGTTCTCCAAATGTCCACTTGCGGATTCTACAAACAGTGTGTTTCATAACAGATCAATCAAAAGAAATGTTCAACTCTGTTGGATGAATGCACAGATCAGAAAGAAGTTGCACAGAATGCTTCTGTGTAGTTTTTATAGTAAGATAATTCGTTTTACACCATAGGCCTCAATGCTCTCCAAATGTCCACTTACAGATTATACAAAAAGAGTGTTTCAAAACAGCTCAATCAAAAGAAGAGTTCAGCTCTGTTAGATGAATGCACGGAACAGAGAAAAGTTTCTCAGAATGTTTCTGTGTAGTATTTACTTGAAGATATTTCATTTTTCACTATTGGCCTCAATGTTCCCCAAATGTCCACTTGCAGATTCTACAAAAATGAGTGTTGCAAAACTGCTCAATCAAAAGAAAGTTTCTACTCTGTGAGGTGAATGCACAGAATAGAACAAAGTTTCACAGAATTCTTCTGTTAATATTTATGGGGCTATATTTCGTTTTTCATTGTAGGCCACAATATTCTCCAACTGTCCACTTGCAGATTCCACAAAAAGAGTTTCAAAACTGCTCAATCAAAAGAAAGGTTGAACTCTGTGAGATGAATGCACAGAATCGAAAGAAGTTTCACAGAAGGCTTCAGTGTAGTTTTTACTTGAAGATATTTCATTTTTCACTGTAGGTCTCAATTTTCTCCAAATGTCCACTTGCAGATTCCACATAAAGTGTATTTCAAAACTGCTCAATAAAAAGAATGGTTCAAATCTGTGAGATGTACGCACAGAATAGAAAATAGTTTCACAGAATGCGTCAATGTAGTTTTTATGGGAAGATATTCCGTTTTTCACCGTAAGCCTCAATGTTCTCCCAATATCCACTTGCAGATTCTACAAAAACTGTGTTTCAAAACAGCTCAATCACAATTAAAGTTCAACTCTGTTAGACGAATGCACGGAATAGAGAAAAGTTTCACAGAATTTTTCTGTGTAGTTTTTATGGGAAGATGTTTCCTTTTTCATCGTAAGCGTCAAACTTCTCAAATTGTCCACTTGCAGATGCTACAAAAAGAGTGCTTCCAAACAGCTCAATCAAAAGAAAGTTTCAAGTCTCTTAGAGGAAAGCATAAATCATAAAGTAGTTTCACAGAATGCTTCCGTGTAGTTTCTACTTGAAGATATTTCTTTTTTCACAAAAGACCGCAATATTCTCCAAAGGTACACTTGAGGATTCTACAAAAAGTGTGTTTCAAAACTGCTCAATCAAAAGAAATGTTCAACACTGTGAAATGAATGCACAGAATAGGGAAATGTTTCACAGAATGCTTCTGTGTAGTTTTTATAGGAACATATTTCATTTTTCACCCTAGACCTCATAGCTCTCCAAACGACCCTTGCAGATTCTAGAAAAAGAGTGTTTCAAAACTCCTCAATTAAGGGAAGCTTTCTACTCCGTGAGATGAATACTCAGAATAGAAAGAAGTTACACAGAATTCTTCAGTGTAGTTTTTAGAGTAAGATAATTCGTTTTTCAACATAGGCCTCAATGTTCTCCAAAGGTCCACTTACAGATTGTACAAAAGGAGTGTGTCCCAGCAGATCAATCAAAATAAATGTTCAACTCCGTAGGATGAATGCACAGACCAGAAAAACGTTTCACAGAATGCTTCTGTGTAGTCGTTATTTGCAGATATTCCTGTTTCCACGATAGGCCTCAATGTGCTGCGAATGTCCACTTGTAGTTTCTACAAAAAGAGTGTTTCAAAACTGCTCAATCAAAAGAAATGTTCAACTCTGTGTGACGAATGCACAGAAGAGAAAGAAGTTTCACAGAATGATTCAGTGTAGTTTTTATGTGAAGATATTTCGTTTTTCACCAAAGGCCTCAATGTTCTACAAATGTCCGCTTGCAGATTCTACAAAAAGAGTGTGTCAAAACAGCTCTATCCAAAGAAAGGTTCAACTCCATTCGATGAATGCACAGAACAGAAAAAAGTTCCATAGAAGGTTTCTGTGTGGTTTTTACATGAAGATATTTCGTTTTTCACTGCAGGCCACAATATTCTCCAAGTGTCCAGTTGCAGATTCTACGAAAAGGGCGTTTCAAAAGTGCTCAATCAAAAGAAAGGTTCAACTCTGTGAGATGAAGGCACAGAATAGAAAGCAGTTTCACAGAATCCTTCTCTGTAGTTTTCACGGGAAGATATTTCGTTTTTAGCCATAGGCCTCAACGTTCTCCAAATGTCCACTTGCAGATTCTACAAAAAGTGTGTTTCAAAACAGCTCCATCAAAAGAAAGGTTCAACTCTGTCAGGTGAATGTGCAGAACAGGGTAATGTTTCACAGAATGCTTCTGTGTAGTCTTTATGGGAAGATATTTCGTTTTTCACTACAGGCCTCAAATTTCTCCAAATATCCAATTGCGGATTCTACAAAAAGTGTTTTTCAAAACAGACCAGTCAAAAGAAAGGTTCAACTCGGTTGGATTAATGCACAGATCAGAAAAAGTTTCACAGAACGCTTCTGTGTAGTTTTTATTTTCAGATATTCCTTTATCCGCGATAGGCCTCAAGGCGCGGCAAGTGTCCACTTGCAGATTATAAGAAAAAAGAGTGTTTCAAAACTGCTCAATCAAAAGAAAGGTTCTACTCTGTGAGGTGAACGCACAGAATAGAAAGAAGTTTTACAGAATGCTTCTGTGTATTTTTTATGGGAAAACATTTTGTTTTTCACCACAGGCCTCAATGTTCTCCAAATGTCCACTTGCAGATTCTACAAAAAGAGGGTTTAAAAAAACAGCTCAATCAAAAGAAAGGTTAAATTCTGTTAGATGAAAGCACAGATTACAAAGAAGTTTCACAGAATGCGCCTCTGTAGTTTTTACTTGAAGATATTTCGCTTGTCTCTGTAGGCCTCAATGCTCTCCAAATGTCCACTTGCAGATTCTACCTAAAGAGTGTTTGAAAACTGCTCAATCAAAACAAAGTTTCAACTCCGTGAGATGAATGCACAGAATAGAAAGAGGTTTCACAGAATGCTTCAGTGCAGCTTTTTTGGTGAGATATTTCATTTTTCACCATAGGCCACATATTTCTCCAAATGTCCAATTGCATATTCTAGAAAAAGAGTGTTTCAAAACTGCTCAATCAAAAGAAAGTTACTAGTCTGTGAGGTGAATGCACAGAATAGAAAGAAGTTTCACAGAATGCTTCTGTGTAGTTTTTATAGTGAGATAATTCGTTTTTCACCATGAGCCTCAATGTTCTCCAAATGTCCACTTGCGGATTCTACAAACAGTGTGTTTCAAAACAGATCAATCAAAAGAAATGTTCAACTCTGTTGGATGAATGCACAGATCAGAAAGAAGTTGCACAGAATGCTTCTGTGTAGTTTTTATAGTAAGATAATTCGTTTTACACCATAGGCCTCAATGCTCTCCAAATGTCCACTTACAGATTATACAAAAAGAGTGTTTCAAAACAGCTCAATCAAAAGAAGAGTTCAGCTCTGTTAGATGAATGCACGGAACAGAGAAAAGTTTCTCAGAATGTTTCTGTGTAGTATTTACTTGAAGATATTTCATTTTTCACTATTGGCCTCAATGTTCCCCAAATGTCCACTTGCAGATTCTACAAAAATGAGTGTTGCAAAACTGCTCAATCAAAAGAAAGTTTCTACTCTGTGAGGTGAATGCACAGAATAGAACAAAGTTTCACAGAATTCTTCTGTTAATATTTATGGGGCTATATTTCGTTTTTCATTGTAGGCCACAATATTCTCCAACTGTCCACTTGCAGATTCCACAAAAAGAGTTTCAAAACTGCTCAATCAAAAGAAAGGTTGAACTCTGTGAGATGAATGCACAGAATCGAAAGAAGTTTCACAGAAGGCTTCAGTGTAGTTTTTACTTGAAGATATTTCATTTTTCACTGTAGGTCTCAATTTTCTCCAAATGTCCACTTGCAGATTCCACATAAAGTGTATTTCAAAACTGCTCAATAAAAAGAATGGTTCAAATCTGTGAGATGTACGCACAGAATAGAAAATAGTTTCACAGAATGCGTCAATGTAGTTTTTATGGGAAGATATTCCGTTTTTCACCGTAAGCCTCAATGTTCTCCCAATATCCACTTGCAGATTCTACAAAAACTGTGTTTCAAAACAGCTCAATCACAATTAAAGTTCAACTCTGTTAGACGAATGCACGGAATAGAGAAAAGTTTCACAGAATTTTTCTGTGTAGTTTTTATGGGAAGATGTTTCCTTTTTCATCGTAAGCGTCAAACTTCTCAAATTGTCCACTTGCAGATGCTACAAAAAGAGTGCTTCCAAACAGCTCAATCAAAAGAAAGTTTCAAGTCTCTTAGAGGAAAGCATAAATCATAAAGTAGTTTCACAGAATGCTTCCGTGTAGTTTCTACTTGAAGATATTTCTTTTTTCACAAAAGACCGCAATATTCTCCAAAGGTACACTTGAGGATTCTACAAAAAGTGTGTTTCAAAACTGCTCAATCAAAAGAAATGTTCAACACTGTGAAATGAATGCACAGAATAGGGAAATGTTTCACAGAATGCTTCTGTGTAGTTTTTATAGGAACATATTTCATTTTTCACCCTAGACCTCATAGCTCTCCAAACGACCCTTGCAGATTCTAGAAAAAGAGTGTTTCAAAACTCCTCAATTAAGGGAAGCTTTCTACTCCGTGAGATGAATACTCAGAATAGAAAGAAGTTACACAGAATTCTTCAGTGTAGTTTTTAGAGTAAGATAATTCGTTTTTCAACATAGGCCTCAATGTTCTCCAAAGGTCCACTTACAGATTGTACAAAAGGAGTGTGTCCCAGCAGATCAATCAAAATAAATGTTCAACTCCGTAGGATGAATGCACAGACCAGAAAAACGTTTCACAGAATGCTTCTGTGTAGTCGTTATTTGCAGATATTCCTGTTTCCACGATAGGCCTCAATGTGCTGCGAATGTCCACTTGTAGTTTCTACAAAAAGAGTGTTTCAAAACTGCTCAATCAAAAGAAATGTTCAACTCTGTGTGACGAATGCACAGAAGAGAAAGAAGTTTCACAGAATGATTCAGTGTAGTTTTTATGTGAAGATATTTCGTTTTTCACCAAAGGCCTCAATGTTCTACAAATGTCCGCTTGCAGATTCTACAAAAAGAGTGTGTCAAAACAGCTCTATCCAAAGAAAGGTTCAACTCCATTCGATGAATGCACAGAACAGAAAAAAGTTCCATAGAAGGTTTCTGTGTGGTTTTTACATGAAGATATTTCGTTTTTCACTGCAGGCCACAATATTCTCCAAGTGTCCAGTTGCAGATTCTACGAAAAGGGCGTTTCAAAAGTGCTCAATCAAAAGAAAGGTTCAACTCTGTGAGATGAAGGCACAGAATAGAAAGCAGTTTCACAGAATCCTTCTCTGTAGTTTTCACGGGAAGATATTTCGTTTTTAGCCATAGGCCTCAACGTTCTCCAAATGTCCACTTGCAGATTCTACAAAAAGTGTGTTTCAAAACAGCTCCATCAAAAGAAAGGTTCAACTCTGTCAGGTGAATGTGCAGAACAGGGTAATGTTTCACAGAATGCTTCTGTGTAGTCTTTATGGGAAGATATTTCGTTTTTCACTACAGGCCTCAAATTTCTCCAAATATCCAATTGCGGATTCTACAAAAAGTGTTTTTCAAAACAGACCAGTCAAAAGAAAGGTTCAACTCGGTTGGATTAATGCACAGATCAGAAAAAGTTTCACAGAACGCTTCTGTGTAGTTTTTATTTTCAGATATTCCTTTATCCGCGATAGGCCTCAAGGCGCGGCAAGTGTCCACTTGCAGATTATAAGAAAAAAGAGTGTTTCAAAACTGCTCAATCAAAAGAAAGGTTCTACTCTGTGAGGTGAACGCACAGAATAGAAAGAAGTTTTACAGAATGCTTCTGTGTATTTTTTATGGGAAAACATTTTGTTTTTCACCACAGGCCTCAATGTTCTCCAAATGTCCACTTGCAGATTCTACAAAAAGAGGGTTTAAAAAAACAGCTCAATCAAAAGAAAGGTTAAATTCTGTTAGATGAAAGCACAGATTACAAAGAAGTTTCACAGAATGCGCCTCTGTAGTTTTTACTTGAAGATATTTCGCTTGTCTCTGTAGGCCTCAATGCTCTCCAAATGTCCACTTGCAGATTCTACCTAAAGAGTGTTTGAAAACTGCTCAATCAAAACAAAGTTTCAACTCCGTGAGATGAATGCACAGAATAGAAAGAGGTTTCACAGAATGCTTCAGTGCAGCTTTTTTGGTGAGATATTTCATTTTTCACCATAGGCCACATATTTCTCCAAATGTCCAATTGCATATTCTAGAAAAAGAGTGTTTCAAAACTGCTCAATCAAAAGAAAGTTACTAGTCTGTGAGGTGAATGCACAGAATAGAAAGAAGTTTCACAGAATGCTTCTGTGTAGTTTTTATAGTGAGATAATTCGTTTTTCACCATGAGCCTCAATGTTCTCCAAATGTCCACTTGCGGATTCTACAAACAGTGTGTTTCAAAACAGATCAATCAAAAGAAATGTTCAACTCTGTTGGATGAATGCACAGATCAGAAAGAAGTTGCACAGAATGCTTCTGTGTAGTTTTTATAGTAAGATAATTCGTTTTACACCATAGGCCTCAATGCTCTCCAAATGTCCACTTACAGATTATACAAAAAGAGTGTTTCAAAACAGCTCAATCAAAAGAAGAGTTCAGCTCTGTTAGATGAATGCACGGAACAGAGAAAAGTTTCTCAGAATGTTTCTGTGTAGTATTTACTTGAAGATATTTCATTTTTCACTATTGGCCTCAATGTTCCCCAAATGTCCACTTGCAGATTCTACAAAAATGAGTGTTGCAAAACTGCTCAATCAAAAGAAAGTTTCTACTCTGTGAGGTGAATGCACAGAATAGAACAAAGTTTCACAGAATTCTTCTGTTAATATTTATGGGGCTATATTTCGTTTTTCATTGTAGGCCACAATATTCTCCAACTGTCCACTTGCAGATTCCACAAAAAGAGTTTCAAAACTGCTCAATCAAAAGAAAGGTTGAACTCTGTGAGATGAATGCACAGAATCGAAAGAAGTTTCACAGAAGGCTTCAGTGTAGTTTTTACTTGAAGATATTTCATTTTTCACTGTAGGTCTCAATTTTCTCCAAATGTCCACTTGCAGATTCTACATAAAGTGTATTTCAAAACTGCTCAATAAAAAGAATGGTTCAAATCTGTGAGATGTACGCACAGAATAGAAAATAGTTTCACAGAATGCGTCAATGTAGTTTTTATGGGAAGATATTCCGTTTTTCACCGTAAGCCTCAATGTTCTCCCAATATCCACTTGCAGATTCTACAAAAACTGTGTTTCAAAACAGCTCAATCACAATTAAAGTTCAACTCTGTTAGACGAATGCACGGAATAGAGAAAAGTTTCACAGAATTCTTCTGTGTAGTTTTTATGGGAAGATGTTTCCTTTTTCATCGTAAGCGTCAAACTTCTCAAATTGTCCACTTGCAGATGCTACAAAAAGAGTGCTTCCAAACAGCTCAATCAAAAGAAAGTTTCAAGTCTCTTAGAGGAAAGCATAAATCATAAAGTAGTTTCACGGAATGCTTCCGTGTAGTTTCTACTTGAAGATATTTCTTTTTTCACAAAAGACCGCAATATTCTCCAAAGGTACACTTGGAGATTCTACAAAAAGTGTGTTTCAAAACTGCTCAATCAAAAGAAATGTTCAACCCTGTGAAATGAATGCACAGAATAGGGAAATGTTTCACAGAATGCTTCTCTGTAGTTTTTATAGGAACATATTTCATTTTTCACCCTAGACCTCATAGCTCTCCAAACGACCCTTGCAGATTCTAGAAAAAGAGTGTTTCAAAACTCCTCAATTAAGGGAAGCTTTCTACTCTGTGAGATGAATATTCAGAATAGAAAGAAGTTACACAGAATTCTTCAGTGTAGTTTTTATAGTAAGATAATTCGTTTTTCAACATAGGCCTCAATGTTCTCCAAAGGTCCACTTACAGATTGTACAAAAGGAGTGTGTCACAGCAGATCAATCAAAATAAATGTTCAACTCCGTAGGATGAATGCACAGACCAGAAAAACGATTCACAGAATGCTTCTGTGTAGTCGTTATTTGCAGATATTCCTGTTTCCACGATAGGCCACAATGTGCTGCGAATGTCCACTTGTAGTTTCTACAAAAAGAGTGTTTCAAAACTGCTCAATCAAAAGAAATGTTCAACTCTCTGTGACGAATGCACAGAAGAGAAAGAAGTTTCACAGAATGATTCAGTGTAGTTTTTATGTGAAGATATTTCGTTTTTCACCAAAGGCCTCAATGTTCTACAAATGTCCGCTTGCAGATTCTACAAAAAGAGTGTGTCAAAACAGCTCTATCAAAAGAAAGGTTCAACTCTGTGAGATGAAGGCACAGAGTAGAAAGCAGTTTCACGGAATCCTTCTCTGTAGTTTTCACGGGAAGATATTTCGTTTTTAGCCATAGGCCTCAACGTTCTCCAAATGTCCACGTGCAGATTCTACAAAAAGTGTGTTTCAAAACAGCTCCATCAAAAGAAAGGTTCAACTCTGTCAGGTGAACGTGCAGAACAGGGTAATGTTTCACAGAATGCTTCTGTGTAGTCTTTATGGGAAGATATTTCGTTTTTCACTACAGGCCTCAAATTTCTCCAAATATCCAATTGCAGATTCTACAAAAAGTGTTTTTCAAAACAGACCAGTCAAAAGAAAGGTTCAACTCTGTTGGATTAATGCACAGATCAGAAAAAGTTTCACAGAACGCTTCTGTGTAGTTTTTAATTGAAAATATTCCTTTTTCCACGAAGAGACTCAAGCACTCCAAATGTCCACCTGTAGATTCTACAAAAAGAGTGTTTCAAAACAGCTCAATCAAAAGAAAGTTTCAACTCTCGTAGACGAATGCACAGATCAGAAAGTAGTTTCACAGAATGCTTCTATTTAGTTTTACTACAAGATATTCCGTTTTTCACTATAGGCCTCAATGTTCTCTAAATGTGCACTTGGAGATTCTACAAAAAGAGTGTTTCAAAACTGCTCAATCATAAGAAATTTTCAGCCCTGTGACATGAATTCACAGAACGGAGAAAAGTTTCACAGAATGCTTCTGTTTAGTTTTTATGGAAAGATATTTCATTTTTCACCATAGGCCTCATAGCTCTCAAAATGACCCTTGCAGATTCTAGAAAAAGAGTGTTTCAAAACTGCTCAATAAAGGGAAATTTTCTACTCTGTGAGATGAATGTACAGAACAGAAAGAAGTTTCAAAAAAAAAAAAAAAAAACAAAAAAGAAGTTTCACAGAATGCTTCTTATTAGATTTATAGTAAGATAATTCGTTTTACACCATAGGCCTCAATGCTCTCCAAATGTCCACTTACAGATTATACAAAAAGAGTGTTTCAAAACAGCTCAACCAAAAGAAAATTTCAACTCTGTTAGATGAATGCACAGAAGAGAGAAAAGTTTCCCAGAATGTTTCTGTGTAGTATTTACTTGAAGATATTTCATTTTTCACTATTGGCCCCAATGTTCCCCAAATGTCCACTTGCAGATTCTACAAAAAAGAGTGTTGCAAAACTGCTCAATCAAAAGAAAGGTTCTACTCTGTGAGGTGAATGCACAGAATAGAACAAAGTTTCACAGAATTCTTCTGTTAATATTTATGGGGATATATTTCGTTTTTCATTGTAGGCCACAATATTCTCCAACTGTCCACTTGCAGATTCCACAAAAAGAGTTTCAAAACTGCTCAATCAAACGAAAGGTTGAACTCTGTGAGATGAATGCACAGAATCGAAAGAAGTTTCAGAGAATGCTTCAGTGCAGTTTCTACTTGAAGATATTTCATTTTTCACTGTATGTCTCAATGTTCTCCGAATGTCCACTTGCAGATCCTACATAAAGTGTATTTCAAAACTGCTCAATAAAAAGAATTGTTCAAATCTGTGAGATATATGCACAGAATAGAAAATAGTTTCACAGAATGCTTCAATGTAGTTTTTATGGGAAGATATTCCGTTTTTCACCGTAAGCCTCAATATTCTCCCAATATCCACTTGCAGATTCTACAAAAACTGTGTTTCAAAACAGCTCAATCACAATTAAAGTTCAACCCTGTTAGACGAATGCACAGAATAGAGGAAAGTTTCACAGAATTCTTCTGTGTAGTTTTTATGGGAAGATGTTTCCTTTTTCATCGTAAGCGTCAAACTTCTCAAATTGTCCACTTGCAGATTCTACAAAAAGAGTGTTTCCAAACAGCTCAATCAAAAGAAAGTTTCAAGTCTCTTAGAGGAAAGCATAAATCATAAAGTAGTTTCACAGAATGCTTCCGTGTAGTTTTTACTTGAAGATATTTCGTTTTTCACAAAAGACCTCAATATTCTCCTATTGTACACTAGGAGATTCTACAAAAAGAGTGTTTCAAAACTGCTCAATCAAAAGAAAGTTTCAACACTGTGAAATGAAGGCACAGAATAGGGAAATGTTTCACAGAATGCTTCTGTGTAGTTTTTATAGGAACATATTTCATTTTTCACCCTAGACCTCATAGCTCTCCAAACGACCCTTGCAGATTCTAGAAAAAGAGTGTTTCAAAACTCCTCAATTAAGGGAAGCTTTCTACTCTGTGAGATGAATATTCAGAATAGAAAGAAGTTTCACAGAATTCTTCAGTGTAGTTTTTATAGTAAGATAATCCGTTTTTCAACATAGGCCTCAATGTTCTCCAAATGTCCAATTACAGATTGTACAAAAAGAGTGTGTCACAGCAGATCAATCAAAAGAAATGTTCAACTACGTAGGGTGAATGCACAGATCAGAAAAACGTTTCACACAATGCTTCTGTGTAGTTGTTATTTGCAGATATTCCTTTTTCCACGATAGGCCTCAATGTGCTGCAAATGTCCACTTGTAGATTCTACGAAAAGAGTGTTTCAAAACGGCTCAATCAAAAGAAATGTTCAACTCTGTGAGACGAATGCACAGAAGAGAAAGAAGTTTCACAAAATGATTCAGTGTAGTTTTTATGTGAAGATATTTCGTTTTTCACCAAAGGCCTCAATGTTCTACAAATGTTCGCTTGCAGATTCTGCAAAAAGAGTGTGTCAAAACAGCTCTATCAAAAGAAAGGTTCAACTCCATTAGATGAATGCACAGAACAGAAAAAAGTTTCATAGAATGTTTCTGTGTGGTTTTTACATGAAGATATTTCGTTTTTCACTGCAGGCCACAATATTCTCCAAGTGTCCAGTTGCAGATTCTACGAAAAGAGTGTTTCAAAAGTGCTCAATCAAAAGAAAGGTTCAACTCTGTGAGATGAAGGCACAGAGTAGAAAGCAGTTTCACGGAATACTTCTCTGTAGTTTTTATGGGAAGATATTCCGTTTTTAGCCATAGGCCTCAACGTTCTCCAAATGTCCACTTGCAGATTCTACAAAAAGTGTGTTTCAAAACAGCTCCTTCAAAAGAAAGGTTCAACTCTGTCAGGTGAATGTGCAGAACAGGGTAATGTTTCACAGAATGCTTCTGTGTAGTTTTTATGGGAAGATATTTCGTTTTTCACTACAGGCCTCAAATTTCTCCAAATATCCAATTGCAGATTCCACAAAAAGTGTTTTTCAAAACAGACCAGTCAAAAGAAAGGTTCAACTCTGTTGAATTAATGCACAGATCAGAAAAAGTTTCACAGAACGCTTCTGTGTAGTTTTTATTTGCAGATATTCCTTTTTCCGCGATAGGCCTCAAGGCGCGGCAAGTGTCCACTTGCAGATTATAAAAAAAAAAAGAGTATTTCAAAACTGCTCAATCAAAAGAAAGGTTCTACTCTGTGAGGTGAACGCACAGAATAGAAAGAAGTTTTACAGAATGCTTCTGTGTATTTTTTATGGGAAAATATTTTGTTTTTCACCACAGGCCTCAATGTTCTCCAAATGTCCACTTGCAGATTCTACAAAAAGAGGGTTTAAAAAAACAGCTCAATCAAAAGAAAGGTTAAATTCTGTTAGATGAAAGCACAGATTACAAAGAAGTTTCACAGAATGCGTCTGTGTAGTTTTTACTTGAAGATATTTTGCTTGTCTCTGTAGGCCTCAATGTTCTCCAAATGTCCACTTGCAGATTCTACCTAAAGAGTGTTTGAAAACTGCTCAATCAAAACAAAGTTTCAACTCCGTGAGATGAATGCACAGAATAGAAAGAGGTTTCACAGAATGCTTCAGTGCAGTTTTTTTGGCGAGATATTTCATTTTTCACCATAGGCGACATATCTCTCCAAATGTCCAATTGCATATTCTAGAAAAAGAGTGTTTCAAAACTGCTCAATCAAAAGAAAGTTACTAGTCTGTGAGGTGAGTGCACAGAATAGAAAGAAGTTTCACAGAATACTTCTCTGTAGTTTTTATAGTAAGATAATTCGTTTTTCACCATGGGCCTCAATGTTCTCCAAATGTCCACTTGCGGATTCTACAAAAAGTGTGTTTCAAAACAGATCAATCAAAAGAAATGTTCAACTCTGTTGGATGAATGCAAAGATCAGAAAGTAGTTGCACAGAATGCTTCTGTGTAGTTTTTATTTGAAAATATTCCTTTTTCCACGAAGAGACTCAAGTGCTCCAAATGTCCACCTGTAGATTCTACAAAAAGAGTGTTTCAAAACAACTCAATCAAAAGAAAGTTTCAACTCTCGTAGATGAAAGCACAGATCAGAAAGTAGTTTCACAGAATGCTTCTATGTAATTTTACTACAAGATATTCCGTTTTTCACTATAGGCCTCAATGTTCTCTAAATGTGCACTTGGAGATTCTACAAAAGGAGTGTTTCAAAACTGCTCAATCAAAAGAAAGGTTCAGCCCCGTGACATGAATTCACAGAACGGAGAAAAGTTTCACAGAATGCTTCTGTGTAGTTTTTATGGAAAGATATTTCATTTTTCACCATAGGCCTCATAGCTCTCAAAATGACCTTTGCAGATTCTAGAAAAAGAGTGTTTCAAAACTGCTCAATAAAGGGAAATTTTATACTCTCTGAGAGGAATGTACAGAATAGAAAAAAGTTTCACAGAATGCTTCTTAGTAGTATTTACAGTAAGATAATTCGTTTTACACCATAGGCCTCAATGCTCTCCAAATGTCCACTTACAGATTATACAAAAAGAGTGTTTCAAAACAGCTCAACCAAAAGAAGATTTCAACTCTGTTAGATGAATGCACAGAAGAGAGAAAAGTTTCCCAGAATGTTTCTGTGTAGTATTTACTTGAAGATATTTCATTTTTCACTATTGGCCCCAATGTTCCCCAAATGTCCACTTGCAGATTCTACAAAAAAGAGTGTTGCAAAACTGCTCAATCAAAAGAAAGGTTCTACTCTGTGAGGTGAATGCACAGAATAGAACAAAGTTTCACAGAATTCTTCTGTTAATATTTATGGGGATATATTTCGTTTTTCATTGTAGGCCACAATATTCTCCAACTGTCCACTTGCAGATTCCACAAAAAGAGTTTCAAAACTGCTCAATCAAACGAAAGGTTGAACTCTGTGAGATGAATGCACAGAATCAAAAGAAGTTTCAGAGAATGCTTCAGTGCAGTTTCTACTTGAAGATATTTCATTTTTCACTGTATGTCTCAATGTTCTCCGAATGTCCACTTGCAGATCCTACATAAAGTGTATTTCAAAACTGCTCAATAAAAAGTATTGTTCAAATCTGTGAGATATATGCACAGAATAGAAAATAGTTTCACAGAATGCTTCAATGTAGTTTTTATGGGAAGATATTCCGTTTTTCACCGTAAGCCTCAATATTCTCCCAATATCCACTTGCAGATTCTACAAAAACTGTGTTTCAAAACAGCTCAATCACAATTAAAGTTCAACCCTGTTAGACGAATGCACAGAATAGAGGAAAGTTTCACAGAATTCTTCTGTGTAGTTTTTATGGGAAGATGTTTCCTTTTTCATCGTAAGCGTCAAACTTCTCAAATTGTCCACTTGCAGATTCTACAAAAAGAGTGTTTCCAAACAGCTCAATCAAAAGAAAGTTTCAAGTCTCTTAGAGGAAAGCATAAATCATAAAGTAGTTTCACAGAATGCTTCCGTGTAGTTTTTACTTGAAGATATTTCGTTTTTCACAAAAGACCTCAATATTCTCCTATTGTACACTAGGAGATTCTACAAAAAGAGTGTTTCAAAACTGCTCAATCAAAAGAAAGTTTCAACACTGTGAAATGAAGGCACAGAATAGGGAAATGTTTCACAGAATGCTTCTGTGTAGTTTTTATAGGAACATATTTCATTTTTCACCCTAGACCTCATAGCTCTCCAAACGACCCTTGCAGATTCTAGAAAAAGAGTGTTTCAAAACTCCTCAATAAAGGGAAGCTTTCTACTCCGTGAGATGAATATTCGGAATAGAAAGAAGTTTCACAGAATTCTTCAGTGTAGTTTTTATAGTAAGATAATCCGTTTTTCAACATAGGCCTCAATGTTCTCCAAATGTCCAATTACAGATTGTACAAAAAGAGTGTGTCACAGCAGATCAATCAAAAGAAATGTTCAACTACGTAGGGTGAATGCACAGATCAGAAAAACGTTTCACACAATGCTTCTGTGTAGTTGTTATTTGCAGATATTCCTTTTTCCACGATAGGCCTCAATGTGCTGCAAATGTCCACTTGTAGATTCTACGAAAAGAGTGTTTCAAAACGGCTCAATCAAAAGAAATGTTCAACTCTGTGAGACGAATGCACAGAAGAGAAAGAAGTTTCACAAAATGATTCAGTGTAGTTTTTATGTGAAGATATTTCGTTTTTCACCAAAGGCCTCAATGTTCTACAAATGTTCGCTTGCAGATTCTGCAAAAAGAGTGTGTCAAAACAGCTCTATCAAAAGAAAGGTTCAACTTCATTAGATGAATGCACAGAACAGAAAAAAGTTTCATAGAATGTTTCTGTGTGGTTTTTACATGAAGATATTTCGTTTTTCACTGCAGGCCACAATATTCTCCAAGTGTCCAGTTGCAGATTCTACGAAAAGAGTGTTTCAAAAGTGCTCAATCAAAAGAAAGGTTCAACTCTGTGAGATGAAGGCACAGAGTAGAAAGCAGTTTCACGGAATACTTCTCTGTAGTTTTTATGGGAAGATATTCCGTTTTTAGCCATAGGCCTCAACGTTCTCCAAATGTCCACTTGCAGATTCTACAAAAAGTGTGTTTCAAAACAGCTCCTTCAAAAGAAAGGTTCAACTCTGTCAGGTGAATGTGCAGAACAGGGTAATGTTTCACAGAATGCTTCTGTGTAGTTTTTATGGGAAGATATTTCGTTTTTCACTACAGGCCTCAAATTTCTCCAAATATCCAATTGCAGATTCCACAAAAAGTGTTTTTCAAAACAGACCAGTCAAAAGAAAGGTTCAACTCTGTTGAATTAATGCACAGATCAGAAAAAGTTTCACAGAACGCTTCTGTGTAGTTTTTATTTGCAGATATTCCTTTTTCCGCGATAGGCCTCAAGGCGCGGCAAGTGTCCACTTGCAGATTATAAAAAAAAAAAGAGTATTTCAAAACTGCTCAATCAAAAGAAAGGTTCTACTCTGTGAGGTGAACGCACAGAATAGAAAGAAGTTTTACAGAATGCTTCTGTGTATTTTTTATGGGAAAATATTTTGTTTTTCACCACAGGCCTCAATGTTCTCCAAATGTCCACTTGCAGATTCTACAAAAAGAGGGTTTAAAAAAACAGCTCAATCAAAAGAAAGGTTAAATTCTGTTAGATGAAAGCACAGATTACAAAGAAGTTTCACAGAATGCGTCTGTGTAGTTTTTACTTGAAGATATTTTGCTTGTCTCTGTAGGCCTCAATGTTCTCCAAATGTCCACTTGCAGATTCTACCTAAAGAGTGTTTGAAAACTGCTCAATCAAAACAAAGTTTCAACTCCGTGAGATGAATGCACAGAATAGAAAGAGGTTTCACAGAATGCTTCAGTGCAGTTTTTTTGGCGAGATATTTCATTTTTCACCATAGGCGACATATCTCTCCAAATGTCCAATTGCATATTCTAGAAAAAGAGTGTTTCAAAACTGCTCAATCAAAAGAAAGTTACTAGTCTGTGAGGTGAGTGCACA
Organism: Symphalangus syndactylus; assembly: GCF_028878055.3. Taxonomy (NCBI): domain Eukaryota; kingdom Metazoa; phylum Chordata; class Mammalia; order Primates; family Hylobatidae; genus Symphalangus; species Symphalangus syndactylus. Next base: position 53,165,069 of record NC_072440.2, read on the forward strand.
GAATAGAAAGAAGTTTCACAGAATACTTCTCTGTAGTTTTTATAGTAAGATAATTCGTTTTTCACCATGGGCCTCAATGTTCTCCAAATGTCCACTTGCGGATTCTACAAAAAGTGTGTTTCAAAACAGATCAATCAAAAGAAATGTTCAACTCTGTTGGATGAATGCAAAGATCAGAAAGTAGTTGCACAGAATGCTTCTGTGTAGTTTTTATTTGAAAATATTCCTTTTTCCACGAAGAGACTCAAGTGCTCCAAATGTCCACCTGTAGATTCTACAAAAAGAGTGTTTCAAAACAACTCAATCAAAAGAAAGTTTCAACTCTCGTAGATGAAAGCACAGATCAGAATGTAGTTTCACAGAATGCTTCTATGTAGTTTTACTACAAGATATTCCGTTTTTCACTATAGGCCTCAATGTTCTCTAAATGTGCACTTGGAGATTCTACAAAAGGAGTGTTTCAAAACTGCTCAATCAAAAGAAAGGTTCAGCCCTGTGACATGAATTCACAGAACGGAGAAAAGTTTCACAGAATGCTTCTGTGTAGTTTTTATGGAAAGATATTTCATTTTTCACCATAGGCCTCATAGCTCTCAAAATGACCTTTGCAGATTCTAGAAAAAGAGTGTTTCAAAACTGCTCAATAAAGGGAAATTTTCTACTCTCTGAGAGGAATGTACAGAATAGAAAATAGTTTCACAGAATGCTTCTTAGTAGTTTTTATAGTAAGATAATTCGTTTTACACCATAGGCCTCAATGCTCTCCAAATGTCCACTTACAGATTATACAAAAAGAGTGTTTCAAAACAGCTCAACCAAAAGAAGATTTCAACTCTGTTAGATGAATGCACAGAAGAGAGAAAAGTTTCCCAGAATGTTTCTGTGTAGTATTTACTTGAAGATATTTCATTTTTCACTATTGGCCCCAATGTTCCCCAAATGTCCACTTGCAGATTCTACAAAAAAGAGTGTTGCAAAACTGCTCAATCAAAAGAAAGGTTCTACTCTGTGAGGTGAATGCACAGAATAGAACAAAGTTTCACAGAATTCTTCTGTTAATATTTATGGGGATATATTTCGTTTTTCATTGTAGGCCACAATATTCTCCAACTGTCCACTTGCAGATTCCACAAAAAGAGTTTCAAAACTGCTCAATCAAACGAAAGGTTGAACTCTGTGAGATGAATGCACAGAATCGAAAGAAGTTTCAGAGAATGCTTCAGTGCAGTTTCTACTTGAAGATATTTCATTTTTCACTGTATGTCTCAATGTTCTCCGAATGTCCACTTGCAGATCCTACATAAAGTGTATTTCAAAACTGCTCAATAAAAAGAATTGTTCAAATCTGTGAGATATATGCACAGAATAGAAAATAGTTTCACAGAATGCTTCAATGTAGTTTTTATGGGAAGATATTCCGTTTTTCACCGTAAGCCTCAATATTCTCCCAATATCCACTTACAGATTCTACAAAAACTGTGTTTCAAAACAGCTCAATCACAATTAAAGTTCAACCCTGTTAGACGAATGCACAGAATAGAGGAAAGTTTCACAGAATTCTTCTGTGTAGTTTTTATGGGAAGATGTTTCCTTTTTCATCGTAAGCGTCAAACTTCTCAAATTGTCCACTTGCAGATTCTACAAAAAGAGTGTTTCCAAACAGCTCAATCAAAAGAAAGTTTCAAGTCTCTTAGAGGAAAGCATAAATCATAAAGTAGTTTCACAGAATGCTTCCGTGTAGTTTTTACTTGAAGATATTTCGTTTTTCACAAAAGACCTCAATATTCTCCTATTGTACACTAGGAGATTCTACAAAAAGAGTGTTTCAATACTGCTCAATCAAAAGAAAGTTTCAACACTGTGAAATGAAGGCACAGAATAGGGAAATGTTTCACAGAATGCTTCTGTGTAGTTTTTATAGGAACATATTTCATTTTTCACCCTAGACCTCATAGCTCTCCAAACGACCCTTGCAGATTCTAGAAAAAGAGTGTTTCAAAACTCCTCAATTAAGGGAAGCTTTCTACTCTGTGAGATGAATATTCAGAATAGAAAGAAGTTTCACAGAATTCTTCAGTGTAGTTTTTATAGTAAGATAATCCGTTTTTCAACATAGGCCTCAATGTTCTCCAAATGTCCAATTACAGATTGTAAAAAAGAGTGTGTCACAGCAGATCAATCAAAAGAAATGTTCAACTACGTAGGGTGAATGCACAGATCAGAAAAACGTTTCACACAATGCTTCTGTGTAGTTGTTATTTGCAGATATTCCTTTTTCCACGATAGGCCTCAATGTGCTGCAAATGTCCACTTGTAGATTCTACGAAAAGAGTGTTTCAAAACGACTCAATCAAAAGAAATGTTCAACTCTGTGAGACGAATGCACAGAAGAGAAAGAAGTTTCACAAAATGATTCAGTGTAGTTTTTATGTGAAGATATTTCGTTTTTCACCAAAGGCCTCAATGTTCTACAAATGTTCGCTTGCAGATTCTGCAAAAAGAGTGTGTCAAAACAGCTCTATCAAAAGAAAGGTTCAACTCCATTAGATGAATGCACAGAACAGAAAAAAGTTTCATAGAATGTTTCTGTGTGGTTTTTACATGAAGATATTTCGTTTTTCACTGCAGGCCACAATATTCTCCAAGTGTCCAGTTGCAGATTCTACGAAAAGAGTGTTTCAAAAGTGCTCAATCAAAAGAAAGGTTCAACTCTGTGAGATGAAGGCACAGAGTAGAAAGCAGTTTCACAGAATACTTCTCTGTAGTTTTTATGGGAAGATATTCCGTTTTTAGCCATAGGCCTCAACGTTCTCCAAATGTCCACTTGCAGATTCTACAAAAAGTGTGTTTCAAAACAGCTCCTTCAAAAGAAAGGTTCAACTCTGTCAGGTGAATGTGCAGAACAGGGTAATGTTTCACAGAATGCTTCTGTGTAGTTTTTATGGGAAGATATTTCGTTTTTCACTACAGGCCTCAAATTTCTCCAAATATCCAATTGCAGATTCCACAAAAAGTGTTTTTCAAAACAGACCAGTCAAAAGAAAGGTTCAACTCTGTTGAATTAATGCACAGATCAGAAAAAGTTTCACAGAACGCTTCTGTGTAGTTTTTATTTGCAGATATTCCTTTTTCCGCGATAGGCCTCAAGGCGCGGCAAGTGTCCACTTGCAGATTATAAAAAAAAAAAGAGTATTTCAAAACTGCTCAATCAAAAGAAAGGTTCTACTCTGTGAGGTGAACGCACAGAATAGAAAGAAGTTTTACAGAATGCTTCTGTGTATTTTTTATGGGAAAATATTTTGTTTTTCACCACAGGCCTCAATGTTCTCCAAATGTCCACTTGCAGATTCTACAAAAAGAGGGTTTAAAAAAACAGCTCAATCAAAAGAAAGGTTAAATTCTGTTAGATGAAAGCACAGATTACAAAGAAGTTTCACAGAATGCGTCTGTGTAGTTTTTACTTGAAGATATTTCGCTTGTCTCTGTAGGCCTCAATGTTCTCCAAATGTCCACTTGCAGATTCTACCTAAAGAGTGTTTGAAAACTGCTCAATCAAAACAAAGTTTCAACTCCGTGAGATGAATGCACAGAATAGAAAGAGGTTTCACAGAATGCTTCAGTGCAGTTTTTTTGGCGAGATATTTCATTTTTCACCATAGGCGACATATCTCTCCAAATGTCCAATTGCATATTCTAGAAAAAGAGTGTTTCAAAACTGCTCAATCAAAAGAAAGTTACTAGTCTGTGAGGTGAATGCACAGAATAGAAAGAAGTTTCACACAATGCTTCTGTGTAGTCTTTATAGTGAGATAATTCGTTTTTCACCATGAGCCTCAATATTCTCCAAATGTCCACTTGCGGATTCTACAAACAGTGTGTTTCAAAACAGATCAATCAAAAGAAATGTTCGACTCTGTTGGATGAATGCACAGATCAGAAAGAAGTTGCACAGAATGCTTCTGTGTAGTTTTTATAGTAAGATAATTCGTTTTACACCATAGGCCTCAATGCTCTCCAAATGTCCACTTACAGATTATACAAAAAGAGTGTTTCAAAACAGCTCAATCAAAAGAAGAGTTCAGCTCTGTTAGATGAATTCACAGAACAGAGAAAAGTTTCTCAGAATGTTTCTGTGTAGTATTTACTTGAAGATATTTCATTTTTCACTATTGGCCTCAATGTTCCCCAAATGTCCACTTGCAGATTCTACAAAAATGAGTGTTGCAAAACTGCTCAATCAAAAGAAAGTTTCTACTCTGTGAGGTGAATGCACAGAATAGAACAAAGTTTCACAGAATTCTTCTGTTAATATTTATGGGGATATATTTCGTTTTTCATTGTAGGCCACAATATTCTCCAACTGTCCACCTGCAGATTCCACAAAAAGAGTTTCAAAACTGCTCAATCAAACGAAAGGTTGAACTCTGTGAGATGAATGCACAGAATCGGAAGAAGTTTCACAGAATGCTTCAGTGTAGTTTTTGCTTGAAGATATTTCATTTTTCACTGTAGGTCTCAATTTTCTCCAAATGTCCACTTGCAGATTCTACATAAAGTGTATTTCAAAACTGCTCAATAAAAAGAATGGTTCAAATCTGTGAGATGTACGCACAGAATAGAAAATAGTTTCACAGAATGCGTCAATGTAGTTTTTATGGGAAGATATTCCGTTTTTCACCGTAAGCCTCAATGTTCTCCCAATATCCACTTGCAGATTCTACAAAAACTGTGTTTCAAAACAGCTCAATCACAATTAAAGTTCAACTCTGTTAGACGAATGCACGGAATAGAGAAAAGTTTCACAGAATTCTTCTGTGTAGTTTTTATGGGAAGATGTTTCCTTTTTCATCGTAAGCGTCAAACTTCTCAAATTGTCCACTTGCAGATGCTACAAAAAGAGTGCTTCCAAACAGCTCAATCAAAAGAAAGTTTCAAGTCTCTTAGAGGAAAGCATAAATCATAAAGTAGTTTCACAGAATGCTGCCGTGTAGTTTTCACTTTAAGATATTTCTTTTTTCACAAAAGACCGCAATATTCTCCAAAGGTACACTTGAGGATTCTACAAAAAGTGTGTTTCAAAACTGCTCAATCAAAAGAAATGTTCAACACTGTGAAATGAATGCACAGAATAGGGAAATGTTTCACAGAATGCTTCTGTGTAGTTTTTATAGGAACATATTTCATTTTTCACCCTAGACCTCATAGCTCTCCAAACGACCCTTGCAGATTCTAGAAAAAGAGTGTTTCAAAACTCCTCAATTAAGGGAAGCTTTCTACTCTGTGAGATGAATATTCAGAATAGAAAGAAGTTACACAGAATTCTTCAGTGTAGTTTTTATAGTAAGATAATTCGATTTTCAACAGAGGCCTCAATGTTCTCCAAAGGTCCACTTACAGATTGTACAAAAGGAGTGTGTCACAGCAGATCAATCAAAATAAATGTTCAACTCCGTAGGATGAATGCACAGACCAGAAAAACGTTTCACAGAATGCTTCTGTGTAGTCGTTATTTGCAGATATTCCTGTTTCCACGATAGGCCTCAATGTGCTGCGAATGTCCACTTGTAGTTTCTACAAAAAGAGTGTTTCAAAACTGCTCAATCAAAAGAAATGTTCAACTCTGTGTGACGAATGCACAGAAGAGAAAGAAGTTTCACAGAATGATTCAGTGTAGTTTTTATGTGAAGATATTTCGTTTTTCACCAAAGGCCTCAATGTTCTACAAATGTCCGCTTGCAGATTCTACAAAAAGAGTGTGTCAAAACAGCTCTATCAAAAGAAAGGTTCAACTCTGTGAGATGAAGGCACAGAGTAGAAAGCAGTTTCACGGAATCCTTCTCTGTAGTTTTCACGGGAAGATATTTCGTTTTTAGCCATAGGCCTCAACGTTCTCCAAATGTCCACGTGCAGATTCTACAAAAAGTGTGTTTCAAAACAGCTCCATCAAAAGAAAGGTTCAACTCTGTCAGGTGAACGTGCAGAACAGGGTAATGTTTCACAGAATGCTTCTGTGTAGTCTTTATGGGAAGATATTTCGTTTTTCACTACAGGCCTCAAATTTCTCCAAATATCCAATTGCAGATTCTACAAAAAGTGTTTTTCAAAACAGACCAGTCAAAAGAAAGGTTCAACTCTGTTGGATTAATGCACAGATCAGAAAAAGTTTCACAGAACGCTTCTGTGTAGTTTTTAATTGAAAATATTCCTTTTTCCACGAAGAGACTCAAGCACTCCAAATGTCCACCTGTAGATTCTACAAAAAGAGTGTTTCAAAACAGCTCAATCAAAAGAAAGTTTCAACTCTCGTAGACGAAAGCACAGATCAGAAAGTAGTTTCACAGAATGCTTCTATTTAGTTTTACTACAAGATATTCCGTTTTTCACTATAGGCCTCAATGTTCTCTAAATGTGCACTTGGAGATTCTACAAAAAGAGTGTTTCAAAACTGCTCAATCATAAGAAATTTTCAGCCCTGTGACATGAATTCACAGAACGGAGAAAAGTTTCACAGAATGCTTCTGTTTAGTTTTTATGGAAAGATATTTCATTTTTCACCATAGGCCTCATAGCTCTCAAAATGACCCTTGCAGATTCTAGAAAAAGAGTGTTTCAAAACTGCTCAATAAAGGGAAATTTTCTACTCTGTGAGATGAATGTACAGAACAGAAAGAAGTTTCAAAAAAAAAAAAAAAAACAAAAAAGAAGTTTCACAGAATGCTTCTTATTAGATTTATAGTAAGATAATTCGTTTTACACCATAGGCCTCAATGCTCTCCAAATGTCCACTTACAGATTATACAAAAAGAGTGTTTCAAAACAGCTCAACCAAAAGAAAATTTCAACTCTGTTAGATGAATGCACAGAAGAGAGAAAAGTTTCCCAGAATGTTTCTGTGTAGTATTTACTTGAAGATATTTCATTTTTCACTATTGGCCCCAATGTTCCCCAAATGTCCACTTGCAGATTCTACAAAAAAGAGTGTTGCAAAACTGCTCAATCAAAAGAAAGGTTCTACTCTGTGAGGTGAATGCACAGAATAGAACAAAGTTTCACAGAATTCTTCTGTTAATATTTATGGGGATATATTTCGTTTTTCATTGTAGGCCACAATATTCTCCAACTGTCCACTTGCAGATTCCACAAAAAGAGTTTCAAAACTGCTCAATCAAACGAAAGGTTGAACTCTGTGAGATGAATGCACAGAATCGAAAGAAGTTTCAGAGAATGCTTCAGTGCAGTTTCTACTTGAAGATATTTCATTTTTCACTGTATGTCTCAATGTTCTCCGAATGTCCACTTGCAGATCCTACATAAAGTGTATTTCAAAACTGCTCAATAAAAAGAATTGTTCAAATCTGTGAGATATATGCACAGAATAGAAAATAGTTTCACAGAATGCTTCAGTGTAGTTTTTATGGGAAGATATTCCGTTTTTCACCGTAAGCCTCAATATTCTCCCAATATCCACTTGCAGATTCTACAAAAACTGTGTTTCAAAACAGCTCAATCACAATTAAAGTTCAACCCTGTTAGACGAATGCACAGAATAGAGGAAAGTTTCACAGAATTCTTCTGTGTAGTTTTTATGGGAAGATGTTTCCTTTTTCATCGTAAGCGTCAAACTTCTCAAATTGTCCACTTGCAGATTCTACAAAAAGAGTGTTTCCAAACAGCTCAATCAAAAGAAAGTTTCAAGTCTCTTAGAGGAAAGCATAAATCATAAAGTAGTTTCACAGAATGCTTCCGTGTAGTTTTTACTTGAAGATATTTCGTTTTTCACAAAAGACCTCAATATTCTCCTATTGTACACTAGGAGATTCTACAAAAGGAGTGTTTCAAAACTGCTCAATCAAAAGAAAGTTTCAACACTGTGAAATGAAGGCACAGAATAGGGAAATGTTTCACAGAATGCTTCTGTGTAGTTTTTATAGGAACATATTTCATTTTTCACCCTAGACCTCATAGCTCTCCAAACGACCCTTGCAGATTCTAGAAAAAGAGTGTTTCAAAACTCCTCAATTAAGGGAAGCTTTCTACTCTGTGAGATGAATATTCAGAATAGAAAGAAGTTTCACAGAATTCTTCAGTGTAGTTTTTATAGTAAGATAATCCGTTTTTCAACATAGGCCTCAATGTTCTCCAAATGTCCAATTACAGATTGTACAAAAAGAGTGTGTCACAGCAGATCAATCAAAAGAAATGTTCAACTACGTAGGGTGAATGCACAGATCAGAAAAACGTTTCACACAATGCTTCTGTGTAGTTGTTATTTGCAGATATTCCTTTTTCCACGATAGGCCTCAATGTGCTGCAAATGTCCACTTGTAGATTCTACGAAAAGAGTGTTTCAAAACGGCTCAATCAAAAGAAATGTTCAACTCTGTGAGACGAATGCACAGAAGAGAAAGAAGTTTCACAAAATGATTCAGTGTAGTTTTTATGTGAAGATATTTCGTTTTTCACCAAAGGCCTCAATGTTCTACAAATGTTCGCTTGCAGATTCTGCAAAAAGAGTGTGTCAAAACAGCTCTATCAAAAGAAAGGTTCAACTCCATTAGATGAATGCACAGAACAGAAAAAAGTTTCATAGAATGTTTCTGTGTGGTTTCTACATGAAGATATTTCGTTTTTCACTGCAGGCCACAATATTCTCCAAGTGTCCAGTTGCAGATTCTACGAAAAGAGTGTTTCAAAAGTGCTCAATCAAAAGAAAGGTTCAACTCTGTGAGATGAAGGCACAGAGTAGAAAGCAGTTTCACGGAATACTTCTCTGTAGTTTTTATGGGAAGATATTCCGTTTTTAGCCATAGGCCTCAACGTTCTCCAAATGTCCACTTGCAGATTCTACAAAAAGTGTGTTTCAAAACAGCTCCTTCAAAAGAAAGGTTCAACTCTGTCAGGTGAATGTGCAGAACAGGGTAATGTTTCACAGAATGCTTCTGTGTAGTTTTTATGGGAAGATATTTCGTTTTTCACTACAGGCCTCAAATTTCTCCAAATATCCAATTGCAGATTCCACAAAAAGTGTTTTTCAAAACAGACCAGCCAAAGAAAGGTTCAACTCTGTTGAATTAATGCACAGATCAGAAAAAGTTTCACAGAACGCTTCTGTGTAGTTTTTATTTGCAGATATTCCTTTTTCCGCGATAGGCCTCAAGGCGCGGCAAGTGTCCACTTGCAGATTATAAAAAAAAAAAGAGTATTTCAAAACTGCTCAATCAAAAGAAAGGTTCTACTCTGTGAGGTGAACGCACAGAATAGAAAGAAGTTTTACAGAATGCTTCTGTGTATTTTTTATGGGAAAATATTTTGCTTTTCACCACAGGCCTCAATGTTCTCCAAATGTCCACTTGCAGATTCTACAAAAAGAGGGTTTAAAAAAACAGCTCAATCAAAAGAAAGGTTAAATTCTGTTAGATGAAAGCACACATTACAAAGAAGTTTCACAGAATGCGTCTGTGTAGTTTTTACTTGAAGATATTTCGCTTGTCTCTGTAGGCCTCAATGTTCTCCAAATGTCCACTTGCAGATTCTACCTAAAGAGTGTTTGAAAACTGCTCAATCAAAACAAAGTTTCAACTCCGTGAGATGAATGCACAGAATAGAAAGAGGTTTCACAGAATGCTTCAGTGCAGTTTTTTTGGCGAGATATTTCATTTTTCACCATAGGCGACATATCTCTCCAAATGTCCAATTGCATATTCTAGAAAAAGAGTGTTTCAAAACTGCTCAATCAAAAGAAAGTTACTAGTCTGTGAGGTGAATGCACAGAATAGAAAGAAGTTTCACAGAATACTTCTCTGTAGTTTTTATAGTAAGATAATTCGTTTTTCACCATGGGCCTCAATGTTCTCCAAATGTCCACTTGCGGATTCTACAAAAAGTGTGTTTCAAAACAGATCAATCAAAAGAAATGTTCAACTCTGTTGGATGAATGCAAAGATCAGAAAGTAGTTGCACAGAATGCTTCTGTGTAGTTTTTATTTGAAAATATTCCTTTTTCCACGAAGAGACTCAAGTGCTCCAAATGTCCACCTGTAGATTCTACAAAAAGAGTGTTTCAAAACAACTCAATCAAAAGAAAGTTTCAACTCTCGTAGATGAAAGCACAGATCAGAAAGTAGTTTCACAGAATGCTTCTATGTAGTTTTACTACAAGATATTCCGTTTTTCACTATAGGCCTCAATGTTCTCTAAATGTGCACTTGGAGATTCTACAAAAAGAGTGTTTCCAAACTGCTCAATCAAAAGAAAGGTTCAGCCCTGTGACATGAATTCACAGAACGGAGAAAAGTTTCACAGAATGCTTCTGTGTAGTTTTTATGGAAAGATATTTCATTTTTCACCATAGGACTCATAGCTCTCAAAATGACCTTTGCAGATTCTAGAAAAAGAGTGTTTCAAAACTGCTCAATAAAGGGAAATTTTCTACTCTCTGAGAGGAATGTACAGAATAGAAAAAAGTTTCACAGAATGCTTCTTAGTAGTTTTTATAGTAAGATAATTCGTTTTACACCATAGGCCTCAATGCTCTCCAAATGTCCACTTACAGATTATACAAAAAGAGTGTTTCAAAACAGCTCAACCAAAAGAAAATTTCAACTCTGTTAGATGAATGCACAGAAGAGAGAAAAGTTTCCCAGAATGTTTCTGTGTAGTATTTACTTGAAGATATTTCATTTTTCACTATTGGCCTCAATGTTCCCCAAATGTCCACTTGCAGATTCTACAAAAAAGAGTGTTGCAAAACTGCTCAATCAAAAGAAAGGTTCTACTCTGTGAGGTGAATGCACAGAATAGAACAAAGTTTCACAGAATTCTTCTGTTAATATTTATGGGGATATATTTCGTTTTTCATTGTAGGCCACAATATTCTCCAACTGTCCACTTGCAGATTCCACAAAAAGAGTTTCAAAACTGCTCAATCAAACGAAAGGTTGAACTCTGTGAGATGAATGCACAGAATCGAAAGAAGTTTCAGAGAATGCTTCAGTGCAGTTTCTACTTGAAGATATTTCATTTTTCACTGTATGTCTCAATGTTCTCCGAATGTCCACTTGCAGATCCTACATAAAGAGTATTTCAAAACTGCTCAATAAAAAGAATTGTTCAAATCTGTGAGATATATGCACAGAATAGAAAATAGTTTCACAGAATTCTTCAATGTAGTTTTTATGGGAAGATATTCCGTTTTTCACCGTAAGCCTCAATATTCTCCCAATATCCACTTGCAGATTCTACAAAAACTGTGTTTCAAAACAGCTCAATCACAATTAAAGTTCAACCCTGTTAGACGAATGCACAGAATAGAGGAAAGTTTCACAGAATTCTTCTGTGTAGTTTTTATGGGAAGATGTTTCCTTTTTCATCGTAAGCGTCAAACTTCTCAAATTGTCCACTTGCAGATTCTACAAAAAGAGTGTTTCCAAACAGCTCAATCAAAAGAAAGTTTCAAGTCTCTTAGAGGAAAGCATAAATCATAAAGTAGTTTCACAGAATGCTTCCGTGTAGTTTTTACTTGAAGATATTTCGTTTTTCACAAAAGACCTCAATATTCTCCTATTGTACACTAGGAGATTCTACAAAAAGAGTGTTTCAAAACTGCTCAATCAAAAGAAAGTTTCAACACTGTGAAATGAAGGCACAGAATAGGGAAATGTTTCACAGAATGCTTCTGTGTAGTTTTTATAGGAACATATTTCATTTTTCACCCTAGACCTCATAGCTCTCCAAACGACCCTTGCAGATTCTAGAAAAAGAGTGTTTCAAAACTCCTCAATTAAGGGAAGCTTTCTACTCTGTGAGATGAATATTCAGAATAGAAAGAAGTTTCACAGAATTCTTCAGTGTAGTTTTTATAGTAAGATAATCCGTTTTTCAACATAGGCCTCAATGTTCTCCAAATGTCCAATTACAGATTGTACAAAAAGAGTGTGTCACAGCAGATCAATCAAAAGAAATGTTCAACTACGTAGGGTGAATGCACAGATCAGAAAAACGTTTCACACAATGCTTCTGTGTAGTTGTTATTTGCAGATATTCCTTTTTCCACGATAGGCCTCAATGTGCTGCAAATGTCCACTTGTAGATTCTACGAAAAGAGTGTTTCAAAACGGCTCAATCAAAAGAAATGTTCAACTCTGTGAGACGAATGCACAGAAGAGAAAGAAGTTTCACAAAATGATTCAGTGTAGTTTTTATGTGAAGATATTTCGTTTTTCACCAAAGGCCTCAATGTTCTACAAATGTTCGCTTGCAGATTCTGCAAAAAGAGTGTGTCAAAACAGCTCTATCAAAAGAAAGGTTCAACTCCATTAGATGAATGCACAGAACAGAAAAAAGTTTCATAGAATGTTTCTGTGTGGTTTTTACATGAAGATATTTCGTTTTTCACTGCAGGCCACAATATTCTCCAAGTGTCCAGTTGCAGATTCTACGAAAAGAGTGTTTCAAAAGTGCTCAATCAAAAGAAAGGTTCAACTCTGTGAGATGAAGGCACAGAGTATAAAGCAGTTTCACAGAATACTTCTCTGTAGTTTTTATGGGAAGATATTCCGTTTTTAGCCATAGGCCTCAACGTTCTCCAAATGTCCACTTGCAGATTCTACAAAAAGTGTGTTTCAAAACAGCTCCTTCAAAAGAAAGGTTCAACTCTGTCAGGTGAATGTGCAGAACAGGGTAATGTTTCACAGAATGCTTCTGTGTAGTTTTTATGGGAAGATATTTCGTTTTTCACTACAGGCCTCAAATTTCTCCAAATATCCAATTGCAGATTCCACAAAAAGTGTTTTTCAAAACAGACCAGTCAAAAGAAAGGTTCAACTCTGTTGAATTAATGCACAGATCAGAAAAAGTTTCACAGAACGCTTCTGTGTAGTTTTTATTTGCAGATATTCCTTTTTCCGCGATAGGCCTCAAGGCGCGGCAAGTGTCCACTTGCAGATTATAAAAAAAAAAGAGTATTTCAAATCTGCTCAATCAAAAGAAAGGTTCTACTCTGTGAGGTGAACGCACAGAATAGAAAGAAGTTTTACAGAATGCTTCTGTGTATTTTTTATGGGAAAATATTTTGTTTTTCACCACAGGCCTCAATGTTCTCCAAATGTCCACTTGCAGATTCTACAAAAAGAGGGTTTAAAAAAACAGCTCAATCAAAAGAAAGGTTAAATTCTGTTAGATGAAAGCACAGATTACAAAGAAGTTTCACAGAATGCGTCTGTGTAGTTTTTACTTGAAGATATTTCGCTTGTCTCTGTAGGCCTCAATGTTCTCCAAATGTCCACTTGCAGATTCTACCTAAAGAGTGTTTGAAAACTGCTCAATCAAAACAAAGTTTCAACTCCGTGAGATGAATGCACAGAATAGAAAGAGGTTTCACAGAATGCTTCAGTGCAGTTTTTTTGGCGAGATATTTCATTTTTCACCATAGGCGACATATCTCTCCAAATGTCCAATTGCATATTCTAGAAAAAGTGTGTTTCAAAACTGCTCAATCAAAAGAAAGTTACTAGTCTCTGAGGTGAATGCACAGAATAGAAAGAAGTTTCACAGAATACTTCTCTGTAGTTTTTATAGTAAGATAATTCGTTTTTCACCATGGGCCTCAATGTTCTCCAAATGTCCACTTGCGGATTCTACAAAAAGTGTGTTTCAAAACAGATCAATCAAAAGAAATGTTCAACTCTGTTGGATGAATGCAAAGATCAGAAAGTAGTTGCACAGAATGCTTCTGTGTAGTTTTTATTTGAAAATATTCCTTTTTCCACGAAGAGACTCAAGTGCTCCAAATGTCCACCTGTAGATTCTACAAAAAGAGTGTTTCAAAACAACTCAATCAAAAGAAAGTTTCAACTCTCGTAGATGAAAGCACAGATCAGAAAGTAGTTTCACAGAATGCTTCTATGTAGTTTTACTACAAGATATTCCGTTTTTCACTATAGGCCTCAATGTTCGCTAAATGTGCACTTGGAGATTCTACAAAAAGAGTGTTTCAAAACTGCTCAATCAAAAGAAAGGTTCAGCCCTGTGACATGAATTCACAGAACGGAGAAAAGTTTCACAGAATGCTTCTGTGTAGTTTTTATGGAAAGATATTTCATTTTTCACCATAGGCCTCATAGCTCTCAAAATGACCTTTGCAGATTGTAGAAAAAGAGTGTTTCAAAACTGCTCAATAAAGGGAAATTTTCTACTCTCTGAGAGGAATGTACAGAATAGAAAAAAGTTTCACAGAATGCTTCTTAGTAGTTTTTATAGTAAGATAATTCGTTTTACACCATAGGCCTCAATGCTCTCCAAATGTCCACTTACAGATTATACAAAAAGAGTGTTTCAAAACAGCTCAATCAAAAGAAAAGTTCAACTCTGTTAGATGAATGCACAGAAGAGAGAAAAGTTTCCCAGAATGTTTCTGTGTAGTATTTACTTGAAGATATTTCATTTTTCACTATTGGCCCCAATGTTCCCCAAATGTCCACTTGCAGATTCTACAAAAAAGAGGGTTGCAAAACTGCTCAATCAAAAGAAAAGTTCTACTCTGTGAGATGAATGCACAGAATAGAACAAAGTTTCACAGAATTCTTCTGTTAATATTTATGGGGATATATTTCGTTTTTCATTGTAGGCCACAATATTCTCCAACTGTCCACTAGCAGATTCTACAAAAAGTTTGTTTCAAAACAATTCAATCAAAAGGAAGGTACAAGTCTGTTAGATTAATGCACAGAACAGAATATAGTATCACAGAATGCTTCCATGTAGCTTTACTTGAAGTTATTTCGTTTTTCACTGTAGGCCTTAATGTTCTCTAAATGTCCTATTGCAGATTCTATGAATAGTGTTTCAAAACTGCTGAATCAAAATAAAAGCTTAACTCTGTGAGATGAATGCACAGAATAGAAAGAAGTTTCACACAATGCTTCTGTGTAGTGTTTATCGGAAGATATTTCATTTTTTCATGGTAGGCCTCAATGATCTCCAAATGTCCACTTACAGATTCTACATAAAGAGTGTTTCAAAACTTCTCAATCAAAAGAAAAGTTCAACTCTGTGGGATGAATGAACAGAATAGAAAGAAGTTTCACAGAATGCTTCAGTGCAGTTTTTATGGGAAGATATTCCATTTTTCACCATAGGCTTCAATGTTCTACAAATCTCCACTTGCAGATTCTACAAAAACTGTGTTTAAAACAGCTCAATCACAAGAAAAGTTCATCTCTGTTAGATGAATGCACAGAACAGATAAAAGTTTCACAGAGTGCTTCTGTGCAGTTTTTATGAGAAGATATTTCATTTTTCACCACAGACCACATTGCTCTCCTAATGTCCAATTGCATATTCTAGAAAAAGAGTGTTTCAAAACTGCTCAATCAAAAGAAAGTTTCTACACTGTGAGATGAAAGCACTGAATAGAAAGAATTTTCACAGGCTGGTTCTGTTTAGTTTTTATAGTAAGATAATTCGTTTTTCACCATAGGCTTCAATATTCTCCAAATGTCCACTTGCAGATTCTACAAAAAGAGTGTTTCAAAACAGATCAATCAAAAGAAATGTTCAACTCTGTTGGATGATTACACAGATCAGAAATGAGTTACACAGAATGCTTCTGTGTAGTCTTTATTTGAAGATATTCCTTTTTCCATGAAGAGACTCAAGCGCTCCAAATGTCCACTTGCAGACTCTACAAAAAGAGTGTTTCAAAACCGGTCAATCAAAAGAAAGTTTCAACTCACCTAGATACAAGCACAGATCAGAAAAACGTTTCACAGAATGCTTCTGTGTAGTTTTACTTGAAGATATTCCGTTTTTCAGTCTAGGCCTCAATGTTCTCCAAATGTGCACTTGCAGATTCTACAAAAAGAGTGTTTCAAAACTGCTCAATCAAAACTAAGGTTAAATTCTGTTAGTTGAATGCCCAGATCAGAAAGAAGTTTCACAGAATGCTTCCATGTAATTTTTAGGGGAAGATATTTTTTTTTCGCCATAGGTCTCATAGCTCTCAAAATGACCCTTGCAGATTCTAGAAGAAGAGTGGTTCAAAACTGCTTAATAAAGGGAAATTTTCTGCTCTGTGAGACGAATGTACAGTATAGAAATAAGTTTCACAGAATGCTTCTTAGTAGTTTTTATAGTAAGGTAACTCGTTTTACACCATAGGCCTCAATGCTCTCCAAATGTCCACTTACAGATTCTACAAAAAGAGTGTTTCAAAACAGCTCAATCAAAAGAAGAGTACAACTCTGTTAGATGAATGCACAGAACAGAGAAATGTTTCTCAGAATGTTTCTGTGTAGTATTTACTTGAAGATATTTCATTATTTACTATAGGCCCCAATGTTCCCCAAATGTCCACTTGCAGATTCTACAAAAAGAGTGTTTCAAAACTGCTCAACCAAAAGAAAGGTTCAACTCTGTGAGATGAATGCACAGAATAGAAAGAAGTTTTATAGAATACTTCCATATAGTTTTTATGGGAAGATATTTCGTTTTTCACCATATGCCTCAATGTTCTCCAAATGTCCACTTGCAGATTCTACAAAAGTTTGTTTCAAAACAATTCAATCAAAAGGAAGGTACAACTCTGTTAGATTAATGCACAGAACAGAAAATAGTATCACAGACTGCTTCTGTGTAGTTTTGACTTGATGTTATTTTGTTTTTCGTTATAAGCCTCAATATTCTCCAAATGTCCTATTGTAGATTCTACAAAATAGTGTTTCAAATCTCCTCAATCAAAACAAAGGCTTAACTCTGTGAGATTTATGCACAGAATAGAAAGAAGTTTCACAGAATGCTTCTGTGTAGTTTTTATGGGAAGATATTTCGTTTTTTCACAGTAGGTCTCAATGTTCTCCAAATGTCCACTTACGGATTCTACATAAAGAGTGTTTCAAAACTGCTCAATCAAAAGAAAGGTTCAACTCTGTGGGATGAATGCATAGAATAGAAAGAAGTTTCACAGAATGCTTCAGTGCAGTTTTTATGGGAAGATATTCCGTTTTCCACTGTAGGCCTCAATGTTCTACAAATGTCCACTTGCAGATTCTATAAAAAGTGTGTTTCAAAAGAGCTCAATCACAAGAAAAGTTCAAATCTGTTAGATGAATTCACAGAGCAAAGTTTCACAGAATGCTTCTGTGCAGTTTTTATGAGAACATATTTCATTTTTCACCACAGACCACATAGCTCTCCTAATGTCCAATTGCATATTCTAGAAAAAGTGTGTTTCAAAACTGCTCAATCAAAACAAAATTTCTACACTGTGAGATGAAAGCACAGAATAGAAAGAAGTTTCACAGACTGGTTCTGTGTAGTTTTTATAGTAAGATAATTCGTTTTTCAGGTAGGTTTCAATGTTCTCCAAATGTCCACTTGCAGATTCTACAAAAAGAGTGTTTCAAAACAGATCAATCAAAAGAAATGTTCAACTCTGTTAGATGAATACACAGATCAGAAATCAGTTTCACAGCATGCTTCTGTGTAGTTTTTATTTGAAGATATACCTTTTTCCACGAAGAGACTCAAGTGCTCCAAATGTCCACTTGCAGATTCTACAAAAAGAGTGTTTCAAAACAGGTCAATCAAAAGAAAGTTTCAACTCACGTAGATGCAGGCACAGATCAGAAAGAAGTTTCACAGAATGCTTCTGTGTAATTTTACTTGAAGATATTCCGTTTTTCACTCTAGGCCCCAATGTTCTCCAAATGTGCACTTGCAGATTCTACAAAAAGAGTGTTTCAAAACAGCTCAATCAAAAGAAAGGTTCAACTTTCTTAGATGAAAGCACAGATCAGAAAGTAGCTTCACAGAATGCTTCTGCATAGTTTTTACTTGTAGATATTCCGTTTTTCACTCTAGGCCTCAATGTTCTCCAAATGTGCACTTGCAGATACTACAAAAAGAGTGTTTCCAAACTACTCAATCAAAAGAAATATTCAACCCTGTGAGATGAATGCACAGAACAGAGAAATGTTTCACAGAATGCTTCTCTGTAGTTTTTATTGAAAGATATTTCATTTTTCACCACAGGCCACATAGCTCTCAAAATGACCCTTACAGATTCTAGAAAAAGAGTGTTTCAAAACTTCTCAATAAAGGGAAATTTTCTACACTGTGAGATGAATACACAGAATAGAAAGAAGTTTCACAGAATGCTTCTTAGTAGTTTCTAATGTAAGATGAAGTCGTTTTTCACTGTAGGCCTCAATGCTCTCCAAATGTCCAGTAATAGATTCTACAAAAAGAGTGTTTCAAAATAGCTTAATCCAAAGAAAGATTCAACTCTGATAGATGAATGCACAGAGCAGAGAAAAGTTTCACAGAATGTTTCTGTGTAGTATTTACTTAAAGATATTTCGTTTTTCACTATAGGCCCCTATTTTCTCCAAATGTCCACTTGAAGATTCTACAAAAAGAGTGTTTCAAACTGCTCAATCAAAAGAAAGTTTCTACTCTGTGAGATGAATGAACAGAATAGAAACAAGTTTCACAGAATGCTTCTGTGTAGTTTTTATTAGAAGATATTCCTTTTTCCATGATAGGCCTCAAAGTGCTCAAAATGTCCACTTGCAGATTCTAGCAAAAGAGTGTTTCAAATCTGCTCAATCAAAATAAAGCTTCTACTCTGTAAAATGAATGCTCAGAATAGAAAGTAGTTTCATAGAATGCTTCTGTATAGTTTTTATAGGAAGATATTTCATTTTTCACTTTGGCCTCTATGTTCCCCAAATGTCCGCTTGCAGATTCTACAAAAAGAGTGTTTCAAAATAGCTCAATCAAAAGAAATGTTCAAATCTGTTTGTTGAATGCACAGATCAGTGAAAATTTCACAGAATGCTTCTGTGTAGTTTTTCTGAGAATACCGTTCATTTTTCACCTTTGGCCTCAATGTTCTCTAAATGTCCACTTGCAGATTCTACAAAAACAGTGTTTCAAAACAGATCAATGAAAAGAAACGTTCAACTCTCTTAGATGAATGCACAGATCAGAAAGTTGTTTCACAGAATACTTCTATGAAGTTTTTATTTGAAGATATTACTTTTTCAATAGGCCTCAAACCGCTCCAAATGTCCACTTGCAGATTCTGCAAAGGAGTGTTTCAAAACAGCTCAATCAAAAGAAAGGTTCAACTCTGTTAGATGAATGCACAGATAAGAAAGAAGTTTCACAGAATGCTTCTGTGTCATTTTTATGGGAAGATATTTCGTTTTTTGCCATAGGGCTCAATACTCTCCAAATGTCCAACTTCAGATTCTACGAAAAATGTGTTTCAAAACTGTGCAATCAAAAGAAAGGTAAATCTCTGTTAGATGAATGCACAGATTAGGAAGAAGATTAACAGAATGCTTCAGTGTAGTTTTTATGGGAAGATATGATGTTTTTCACCATAGGCATCAATGTTCTCCAAATGTCCACTTTCAGATTATACAGTAAGAGTGCTTCAAATCAGCTCAGTCAAAAGAAAGGTTCAATTCTGTTAGATGAATGCACAGATCAAAAAGAAGTTTCACAGAATGCTTCTGTGTTGTTTTTATTTGAAGATATTCTTTTTTCCACGATAGGTCTCAAAGCGCACCAAATGTCCACTGGCAGATTCTACAAAAAGATTGTTTCAAAACTGCTCAATCAATAGAAAGCTTCTACTCTGTGAGATTAATGAACAGAATAGAAAGAAGTTTCACAGAATGTTTCTGTGTAGTTTTTAGGGGAAGATATTTTGTTTTTCACCGTAGGACTCAGTGTTCTCCAAATATTCACATGCAGATCCTACAAAAACAGTGTTTCAAAACAGCTGCATCAAAACAAAGGTTCAACTCAGTTAGATGAATACACAGATCAGAAAGAGGTTTCACAAAAATGCTTCTGTGTAGCTTTTATTTGAATATATTCCATTTTCCACGATACGCCTCAAAGTGCTCCCAATGTCCACTTGCCTATTCTACAAAAACAGTGTTTCAAAACTACTCCATCAAAAGAAAGTTTCTATTCTGTGAGATGAATGAATAGAATATAAAGAAGTTTCACAGAATGCTTCTGTGTTTTTTTTTTTTTTGTAGGAAGATATTTCATTTTTCACTGTAGGCATCAATGTTCTACAAATCTCCACTTGCAAATACTACAAAAACAGTGTTTCAAATCTGCTCACTCAAAAGAAAGGTTGAACTCACTTAGGGGAATGCACATATCAGAAAGAAGTTTCAAAGAATGCTTCTGTGTACTTTTTATTTGAAGATATTCCTTTTTACACGATAGGCCTCAAAGCACTCCAAATGTCCACTTGCAGATTCTACAAAAACAGTGTTTCAATATTGCTCAATCAAAAGACAGTTTCTACTCTGTGTGAGATGAACGAACAGAACAGAAAGAAGTTTCACAGAATGCTTCTGTGTATTTATTTTATGGGAAGATATCTCGCTTTTCACCATAGGCATCAATGTTCTCCAAATCTCCTCTTGCAAATTCTACAAAAACAGTGTTTCAATCTGCTCAATCAAAAGAAAGGTTCAACTCACTTAGGTGAATGCACATATCAGAAAGAAGTTTCACAGAATGCTTCTGTGTAGTTTTTATTTGGAGATATTCCTTTTTCCATGATAGGCCTCAAAGTGCTCCAAATTTCCACTCGCAGATTCTACAAAAACAGTGTTAAAAAACTACTCAATAAAAAGAACGTTTCTACTTTGTGAGTTGAATGAACAGAATAGAAAGAAGTTTCACAGAATGCTTCTGTTTTTTTTTTTTAAATGGGAAGATATTTTGCTTTTCACCATAAGCATCAATGTTCTCCAAATCTCCACTTGCAAATTCTACAAAAATAGTGTTTCAAATCTGCTCAATCAAAATAAAATTTCAACTCACTTAGGTGAATGCACATATCAGAAAGAAGTTTCACAGAATACTTCTGTGTAGTTTTCATTTGAAGATATTCCTTTTTCCACGATAGGCCTGAAAGCGCTCCAAATGTCCAATTGCAGATTCTACAAAAAGATTGTTTCAAAACCGCTCAATCAAAAGAAAGCTTCTACTCTGTGAGATGAATGAACAGAATAGTAAGAAGTTTCACAGAATGCTTCTGTGTAGTTTTTATGGGAAGATATTTCATTTTTCACCGTAGGCATCAATGTTCTCCAAATGTCCCATTGCAGATTCTACAAAAAGAGTGTTTCAAAACTGCTCAATCAAAACTTAGATTTAATACTGTTAGTTGAATGCACAGAAGAGAAAGAAGTTTCACAGAATGCTTCCGTGTAGTTATTATTGGAAGATATTCAATTTTTCACCGTAGGCTTCAATGCTCTAGAAATCTCCAAATGCAGATTCTACAAAAAGCCTGTTTCAAAGCTGCACAATCAAAAGAAAAGTTCCTCTCTCTGAGATGAATGCACAGTTCATAAAGAAGTTTCACAGATTACTTCTGTGTAGTTATTATTTGAAGATATTCCTTTTTCCACGATAGGCCTCAAAGCACTCCAAATGTCCACTTGCAGTTTATACAAAAAGAGTGTTTCAAAACTGCTCAATCAAAAGAAAGGTTCAACTCTGTGAGATGAATGCAGACAAATGAAAGAATTTTCACAGAAGTATTCTGTGTAGTGTTTACTATTTCATTTTTCACCATAGGCCTCAAATTTCTCCAAATATTCACTTGCAGATTCTACAAAAAAGAGTGTTTCAAAACAGCTCAATCAAAAGAAAGGTTCAACTCACTTAGATGAATGCACAGATCAGAAAGAAGTTTCACAGAATGCTTCTGTGTAGTTTTTATTTGAAGATATTCCTTTTTCCACCATAGTCCTTAAACACTCCAAATGTCAACTTGCAGATTCTACAAAAGAATGTTTAAAAACTGCTCAATCAAAAGTAAGGTTGTACTCAGTGAGATGAATGAACAGAATGGAAAGAAGTTTCACAGAATGCTTCTGAGTAGTTTTTATTGGAAGATATTTCGTGTTTCACCATAGGACTCAGTGTTCTCCAAATGTCCACTTGCAGATTCTACCAAAAGAGTTTTTCAAATCTGCTCAATCAAAAGTAAGGATCAACTCTGTCACATGAATGCACAGATCAGAAATAAGTTTCACAGAATTCTTCCATGTAGTTTTTATGGGAAGACATTTCTTTTCTCACTTTAGGCCTCAATGCTCTAGAAATGTCTAATTGCAGATTCTATGAAAAGCCTGTTTAAAAGCTGTACAATCAAAATAAATTTTCCACTCTCTGTGATGAATGCACAATTCATAATGAAGTTTCGCAGATTAGTTCTGTGTAGTTTTTTTTGAAGATAATACTTTTTCCATGATAGGCCTCAAAGCGCTCGAAATGTCCACTTGCAGTTTATACAAAAAGAGTGTTTCCAAACCTCTGAAACAAACGAAAGGTTCAACTCAATGAGATTAGTGCACAGATCAGAAAGAAGTTTCACAGAATACTTCTGTGTAGTTTTAATGGGAATATATTTCGTTTATCACCATAGGCCTCAATTTTCTCAAAATATCCACTTGCAGATTCTACAAAAATAGTGTTTCACAACAGCTCAATCAAAACAAAGGTTCAACTCAGTTAGATGAATGCACAGATCGGAAAGAAGTTTCATAGAATGCTTCTGTGTAATTTTTATTCAAAGATATTCGTTTTTCCATGATAGTCCTCAAAGTGTACAAAATGTCCACTTGCAGATTCTACAAAAAGAGTGTTTCAAAACTGCCCAATAAAAAGAAAGTTTCTACTCCATGAGATGAATGAACACAACAGAAAGAAGTTTCACAGAATGCTTCTGTATAGTTTTTATGGGAAGATATTTTGTTTTTCACCGTAGGCCTAAAATTTCTCCAAATGTCCACTTGCAGATTCGACAAAAAGTGTGTTTCAAATCTGCTCAAACAAAAGTAAGTTTCAACTCTGTGAGACGAATGCACAGATCAGGAAGAAGATACACAGAATGCTTCTGTGTAGTTTTAATGGGAAGATATTTCGTTTTTCACTGTAGGCCTCAATTTTCTCCAAATATCCACTTGCAGATTCGACAAAAAGAGTGTTTCTAAACAGCTGAATCAAAGAAATGTTCAACTCTGTGAGATGAATGCACAGATCAGAGAGAAATTTCACAGAATGCTTCTGTGTTGTTTTTATGGGAAGATATTTCTTTTTTCACCTCAGGCCACAATGCTCTAGAAATTTCCAACTGCAGACTGTACGAAAATCCTGTTTCAAAGCTGCACAATCAAAGGAAACGTTCTACTCTCTGAGGTGAATGCACATGTCATAAAGAAGTTTCACAGATTACTTCTATGTAGTTTTTAATTGATGATACTCCTTTTTCCATGATAGGCCTCAAAGCCCTCCAAATGTCCACTTGGCAGTTTATACAAAAAGAGTGTTTCAAAACTGCTCAATAAAAAGAAAGTTTCAACTCTGTGAGATGAATGCAAAGAATAGAAAGAATTTTCACAGAAGTGTTCTGTGTAGTTTTTACTTGAAGATATTTCGGTTTTCAACATAGGCCACAAAGATCTCCAAATGTGCACTTGCAGATTCTAAAAAAAGAGGATTTCAAAACTGCTCATTCAAAAGAAAGGTTCTACTCTGTTAGATGCATGCACAGATCAGAAAGATGTTTCCCCGAATTCTTCTGTGTAGTTTTAATGGGAAGATATTTCGTTTTTCACCGTAGGCCTCAATGTTCTCCAAATATCCACTTGCAGATTCCACAAAAAGAGTGTTTCAAAACAGCTCAGTCTAAAGAAAATTTCAACACAGTTACATGAATGGACAGATCAGAAAGAAGTTTCAGAGAATGCTTCTGTGTAGTTTTTATTTGAAGATATTCCTTTTTCCACGATAGGAGTCAAAGCGCTCGAAATGTCCACTTGCAGATTTTACAAAAATTGTGTTTCAAAACTGCTCAATCAAAAGAAAGTTTCTACTCTGTGAGATGAAACAACAAAATAGAAACAAGTTTCACAGAATGATTCTGTGTAGTTTTTGTGGGAAGATATTTCGTTTTTCACCGTAGGACTCAATGTTCACCAAATGCCCACTTGTAGATTTTACAAAAACAGTGTTTGAAAACAGCTCAATCTAAAGAAAAGTCCATCTCAGTTAGATGAGTGCACAGATCAGAAAGAAGTTTCACAGAATGCTTCTCTGTAGTTTTTATTTGAAGATATTCCTTTTTCCATGATAGGCCTCAAAGCACTCCAAATGTCCACGTGCAGTTTATACAAAAAGAGTGTTTCAATGCTGCTGAATGAAAATAAAGGTTCATGTCGGTGAGATGAATGCAGACAATAGAAAGAATTTTCCCAGAAGTATTTGGTGTAGTTTTTACTTGAAGATATTTCGTTTCTCAGCATAGGCCTCAAAGATTTCCAAATGTCCACTTGCAGTTTATACAAAAAGAGTGTTTCAAAACTGCTCCATCAAAAGAAAGGTTCAACTCTCTGAGATGAATGCAGAGGATAGAAAGAATGTTCACAGAAGTATTCTGTGTAGTTTTTATTGAAGATAATTCATTTTTTAGCATAGATCTCAAAGATATCCAAATGTCCACTTGCAGATTCTTCAAAAAGAGTGTTTCAAAACTGCTCGATCAAAAAAAGCTTCTACTCTGTTTGATGAATGCATAGATGAGAAAGAAGTTTCACAGAATGCACTCGTGTAGTTTTTTTGGGAGGATATTTCTTTTTTCCCCACAGGCCTCAATGCTCTGGAAATGTCCAATTGCAGAATCTACGAAAAGCCTGTTTCAAAGCTGTACAATCAAAAGAAAGTTTCCACTCTCTGACATGAATGCACGTTTCATAAAGGAGTTTCACAGATTACTTCTGTCTAGTTTTTATTTGAAGATATTCCTTTTTGCACGACAGACCTCAAAGCACTCCAAATGTTTACTTGCCGTTTATACAAAATGAAGGTTTCCAAACTGCTCAATAAAAAGAAAGGTTCAACTCTGTGAGATGAATGCAGAGAATAGAAATAATTTTCACAGAATTATTCTGTGTGGTTTTTACTCAAGATATTTCGTTTTTCAGCATAGGCCTCAGAGATCTCCAAATGTCCACTTGCAGATTCTACAAAAAGAGTGTTTAAAAACTGCTCAATTAAAAGAAAGTTTCTACACTGTTAGATGAATGCACAGATCAGAAAGAAGTTTCACAGAATGCTTCTGTGTAGTTTTTATTTGAGGATATTCCTTTATCCACGATGGGCTTCAAAGCGCTCCAAATGTTCACTTGCAGAGTCTACAAACAGAGTGTTTCAAAACTGCTCAAGTAAAAAAGTTTCCACTCCGTGAGATGAATGAACAGAATAGAAAGAAGTTTCACAGAATGCTGCTTTGTAGTTTTTGTGGGAAGATATTTCATTTTTCACAATAGGCCTCAATGTTCTCCAAATGTCCAATTGCAGATTCTACAAAAAGTTTGTTTCAAATCTGCTCAATCAAAAGTAAGCTTCAACTCTGTTAGATGAATGCACAGATCAGAAAGATGTTGCACAGAATGCTTCCATGTAGTTTTTTGGGGAGTATATTTCTTTTTTCCACATAAGCCTCAATGCTCTAGAAATGTCCAATTGCAGATTCTACGAAAAGCCTGTTTCAAAGCTGCACAATCAAAAGAAGGTTCCATTCTCACAGATGAAAGCACAGTTCATAAAGAAGTTTCACAGATTACTTCTGAGTAGTTTTTATTTGAAGATATTCCTTTTCCACAATAGGCCTCAAAGCACTCCGAATGTCCACTTGCAGTTTCTACAGAAAGAGTGTTTCAGAACTGCTCAATCAAAAGTAAAGTTCAACTCTGTTAGTTGAATGCACAAATCAGAAAGAAGTTTCACAGAATGCTTCTGTGTAGTTTTAATTTGAAGATATTCCTTTTTCCACTATAGGCCCCTTAGTGCTCCGAATGTCCACTTGCAGTTTCTACAGAAAGAGTGTTTCAGAACTGCTCAATCAAAAGTAAGCTTCAACTCTGTTAGATGAATGCACAGATCAGAAAGAAGTTTCACAGAATGCTTCCATTTAGATTTTTGGGGAGTATATTTCTTTTTTCCCCATAAGCCTCAATGCTCTAGAAATGTCCAATTGCAGATTGTACGAAAAGCCTGTTTCAAAGCTGCACAATCAAAAGAAGGTTCCATTCTCACAGATGAAAGCACAGTTCATAAAGAAGTTTCACAGATTACTTCTGAGTAGTTTTTATTTGAAGATATTCCTTTTTCCACGATAGGCCTCAAAGTGCTCCAAATGTTCACTTGCCGTTTACACAAAATGAGTGTTTCAAAGCTGCTCAATCAATAGAAAGGTTCAACTCTTTGAGATGAATGCAAAGAATAGAAAGAATTTTCACTGAAATATTCTGTGTGGTTTTTACTTGAAGATATTTCATTTTTCAGCTTTGGCCTCGAAGGCCTCCAAAAGTCCACTTGCAGATTCTACAGAAAGAGTGTTTCAAAACTGCTCAATCAGAAGAAAGGTTCTACTCTGTTAGATGAATGCACAGATCAGAAGGAAGTTTCACAGAATGCTTCTGTGTGGTTTCAATGGGAAGATATTTCGTTTTTCACTGTAAGCCTCAATGTTCTCCAAATATCCACTTGCAGATTCTGCAAAAAGAGTGTTTCTAAACAGCTCAATCAAAAGAAAGGTTCAACTCGGCTGGGTGCGGTGGCTCACGCTTGTAATCCCAGCACTTTTGGAGGCCGAGGCAGGCGGGTCACGAGGTCAGGAGATCGAGACCGCAGTGAAACCTCGTCTCTACTAAAAAATACAAAAAATTTAGCCGGGCTTGGTGGCGGGCGCCTGTAGTCCCAGCTACTTGGAGAGGCTGAGGCAAGAGAATCGCATTAACCCGGGAAGTGGAGCTTGTAGTGAGCCGAGATTGCACTACTAAAGTCCAGCCTGGGCGACAGAGCAAGACTCAGTTTCAAGAAAAAAAAATAAAAATAAGTTCAACTCAGTTAGATGAATTCACAGATCAGAATGAAGTTTCACAGAATGCTTCTGTGTAGTTTTTATTTGAAGATATTCTTTTTCCACGATAAGCCTCAATGCGTTCCAAATGTCCACTTGCAGATTCTACAAAAAGAGTGTTTAGAAACTTCTCCATCAAAAGAAAGGTTCTACTAGGTTAGATGAATGAACAGAATAGAAAGAAGTTTCACAGAATGCTTCTGTGTCATTTTTATGGGTTGATATTTCGTTTTTCACCATAGGCATCAATGTTCTCAAAATGTCCACTTGCAGATTCTACAAAAAGAGTGTTTAAAATCTGCTCAATCAAAAGTAAGGTTCAACTCTGTTAGATGAATGCACAGATCAGAAAGAAGTTTCACAGAATGCTTCTGTGTAGTTTTTATGTGAAGCTATTTCTTTTTTCACCATAGGCCTCAATGCTCCAGAAATGTCCAATTGCAGATTCTGCGAAAAGCCTGTTTCAAAGCTGCACAATCAAAAGAAAGGTTCCACTCTCTGAGATGAATGCACAGTTCATAAAGAAGTTTCACAGATTAATTCTGTGTAGTTTCTATTTGAAGATATTCCTTTTTCCACGATAGGCCCCAAAGGACTCCAAATGTCCACTTGCAGTTTATACAAAAAGAGTGTTTCAAAACTGCTCAATCAAAAGAAAGGTTCAACTCTGTGAGATGAATGCAAAGAATAGAAGGAATTTTCACAGAAGTATTCTGTGTAGTTTTTCCTTGAAGATATTTCGTTTTTCAGCATAGGCGTCAAAGATCTCCAAATGTCCACTTGTAGACTCTACAAAAAGAGAGTTTCAAAACTGCTCAATCAAAAGAAAGCTTCTTCTCTGTTAGATGAATGCACAGATCAGGAAGAAGTTTCACAGAATGCTTCTGTGTAATTTTTATTTGAAGATGTTCCTTTTTCCACGATAGGCTTCAAAGCGCTCCAAATGTACACTTGCAGATTCTACAAAAAGCATGTTTCAAAACTGCTCAATCAAAGAACGTTTCTACTCCGTGAGACGAATGAACATAATAGATAGAATTGTCACAGAATGCTTCTGTGTAGTTTTTATGGGAAGATATTTCATTTTTCACCATAGTGCTCAATGTTCTCCTAATATCCACCTGCAGATTCTACAAAAAGAGTGTTTCTAATCTGCTGAATCAAAAGTAAGGTTCAACTCTGTTAGATGTATGCACAGATCAAAAAGAAATTCTGCAGAATGCTTCCATGTAGTTTTCACGGGAAGATATTTCTTTTTTCACCATAAGCCTCAGTGCTCTAGAAATGTCCAATTTCAGATTCTACGAAAAGACTGTTTCAATGCTGCACAATCACAAGAAAAGTTCCACTCTCTCAGATGAATGCACAGTTCATAAAGAAGTTTCACAGATTACTTCTGAGGAGTTTTTATTTGAAGATATTCCTTTTTCCACGATAGGCATCAAAGCGCTCAAAATGCCCACTTGCAGTTTATACAAAAAGAATGTTTCAAACCTGCTCAATCAAAAGAAAGTTTCAAATCTGTGAGATGAATGCAGAGAATAAAAAGAATTTTCACAGAAGTATTCTGTGTAGTTTTTACTTGAGGATATTTCGTTTTTCGGCATTGGCCTCAAAGATCTCCAAATGTCCACTTGCAGATTCTACAAAAAGAGTGTTTCAAAACTGCTCAATCAAAAGAAAGGTTCTACTCTGTTAGATGAAGTCACAGATCAGAAAGAAGTTTGAAAGCATAATTCTGTGTAGTTTTAATGGGAAGATATTTAGTTTTTCACCGTAGGCCTCAATATTCTCTAAATATCCACTTGCAGATTCTACAAAAAGAGTGTTTCAAAACAGGACAATCAAAAGAAAAGTTCAACTCAGTTAGTTGAATTCACAGATCAGAAAGAAGTTTCACAAAATACTTCTGTGCAGTTTTTATTTGAAGATATTCCTGTTTCCACGACAGGCCTCAAAGCTCTCCAAATGTCCACTTGCAGATTTTACAAAAAGAGTGTTTCAAAACAGCTCAATCAAAGAAAAGTTCAAGTCAGTTAGATGAATGCACTGATGATTAAGAATTTTCACAGAATGCTTCTGTGTAGTTTTTATTTGAAAATATTCCTTTTTCCACTATAGGCCTCAAAGCGCTCCAAATTTCCACTTGCAGATTCTGCAAAAAGAGTGTTTCAAAACTTTGCAACCAAAAAAAGGTTCTACTCTCTGAGATGAATGAAGAGAATAGAAAGAAGTTTCACAGAATGCTTCTGTGTAGTTTTTATGGGAAGATATTTCGTTTTTTACCATAGGCCTCAATGTTCTCCAAATGTCCACTTGCAGATTCTACTAAAAGAGTGTTTCAAATCTGCTCAAATCAAAAGTAAGGTTCAACTCTGTTAGGTGAATACACAGATCAGAAAGAAGTTTCACAGAAGGCTTCCTTGTAGTTTTTCCTTGAAGATATTTCTTTTTTCACCATAGGCCTCATTGCTCTAGAAATGTCCAATTGCAGATTCTGCAAAAAGCCTGTTTCAAAACTGCAGAATCAAAAGAAAGATTCCACTTTCTGAGATGAATGCACAGTTCATAAAGAAGTTTCACAGGTGGAGCCAATGTGCCCAAATAGGAAGAGATCCGGTCTCCAGCTCCCAGCCTGAGTGACACAGAAGATGAGTGATATCTGCATTTCTGTTTGAGGTACCGGTTTCATCTCATTAGGATGTGGCAAACTGGGTGTGGGACAGTCGGTGAAGCGCACTGTGCATGAGCTGAAGCAGGGCGAGGCATTGCCTCATTCGCGAAGTGCAACTGGTCGGGGAATTCCCTTTCCTAGTCAAAGAAATGGGTAACAGACGGCACCTGGAATATCGGGTCAGTCCCACCCTATTACTGCACTATTCCAACTATCCTGGAAAATGGCACACTAGGAGATTGTGTCCCACACCTGGCTTGGAGGGTCCTATGCCCACGGAGTCTCACTGATTGCCTGCACAGCAGTCTGAGATCAAGTTGCATGGCAGCAGCGAGGCTGGTGGAGGGGCGCCCACCATTGCCCAGTCTTGCTTAGGTAAACAAAGCAGCCAGGAAGCTCGAACTGGGTGGAGCCCACCACACCTCAAGGAGGCCTGCCTGCCTCTGTAGGCTCCACCTCTGGGGGCAGAGCACAGACAAACAAAAAGTCAGCAGGATCCTCCACAGACGTAAATGTCCCTGTCTGACTGACAGCTTTGGAGAGAGTGGTGGTTCTACCAGCACACAGCTGGAGATCTGAGAACAGACAGACTGCCTCCTAAAGTGGGTCCGTCACCCCTGAGCAGCCTAACTGGGAGGCACCCCCCCAGTAGGGACAGACTGACACCTCACTCGGCCAGGTACTCCTCTGAGACAAAACTTCCAGAGGAACTATCAGACAGCTGAATTTGTGGTCTCAAAAAAATCCACTGTTCTGCAGCCACTGCTGCTGACACCCAGCCAAACAGTGTCTGGAGTGGACCTCTAGTAAACTCCAACAGACCTGCAGCTGAGGGTCCTGTCTGGTAGAAGGAAAACTAACAAACAGAAAGGACATCCACACCGAAACCCCATCTGTACATCACCATCATCAAAGACCAAAAGTAGGCAGGGCGCAGTGGCTCACGCTTGTAATCCCAGCACTTTGGGTCGCTGAGGTGGGCAGATCACGAGGTCAGGAGATCGAGACCACGGTGAAATCCTGTCTCTACTAAAAATACAAAAAAAAAAAAAATAGCCAGGCGTGGTGGCAGGCTCCTGTACTCCCAGCTACTCGGAGAGGCTGAGGCAGTAGAATGGCGTGAACCTGGGAGGCGGAGCTTGCAGTGAGCTGAGATTGCGCCACTGCACTCCAGCCTGGGTGACAGAGCGAGACTCCATCTCAAAAAAAAAAAAAAAAGAGGAAATGTAGATAAAACCACAAAGATGGGGAAAAAACAGAGCAGAAAAACTGGAAACTCTAAAAAGAAGAGCACCTCTCCTCCTCCGAAGGAACGCAATTCCTCACCAGCAATGGAACAAAACTGGATGGAGGATGACTTTGACGAGTTGAGAGAAGGCTTCAGACGATCACACTACTCTGAGCTATGGGAGGAAATTCAAAACAATAGCAAGGAAGTTAAAAACTTTGAAAAAAATTAGAATAATGGATAACTAGGATAACCAATGGAGAGAAGGACTTAAAGGAGCTGATGGAGCTGAAAGCCAAGTATCGAGAACTACACGAAGATTGCAGAAGCCTCAGTAGCAGATGCAATCAACTGGAAGAAAGGGTATTGCTGATGGAAGGTGAAATGAATGAAACGAATCGGGAAGGGAAGTTTAGAGAAAAAAGAATAAAAAGAAATGAACAAAGCCTCCAAGTAATTTGGGACTGTATGGAAAGACCAAACCTACGTCTGATTGGTGTACCTGAAAATGACGGGGAGAATGGAACCAAGTTGGAAAATACTCTGCAAGATATTATCCAGGAGAACTTCCCCAATCTAGCAAGGCAGGCCAACATTCAGATTCAGGAAATACAGAGAATGCCACAAAGATACTCCTCGAAAAGAACAACTCCAAGACAGATAATTGTCAGATTCACCAAAGTTGAAATGAAGGAAAAAATGTTAAGGGCAGCCAGAGAGAAAGGTCGGGTTACCCACAAAGGGAAGCCCATCAGACTAACAGCTGATCTCTCGGCAGAAACTCTACAAGCCAGAAGAGAGTGGAGGCCGATATTCAACATTCTTAAAGAAAAGAATTTTCAACCCAGAATTTCATATCTAGCCAAACTAAGTTCATAACTGAAGGAGAAATAAAATACTTTACAGACAAGCAAACGCTGAGTGATTTTGTCGCCACCAGCCCTGCCCTAAAGAGCTCCTAAAGGAAGCACTAAACATGGAAAGGAACAACCAGTACCAGCCACTGCAAAAACTTGCCAAATTGTAAAGACCATCGAGGCTAGGAAGAAACTGCATCAACTAACGAGCAAAATAACCAACTAACATAATAATGACAGGATCAGATTCACACATAACAATATTAACGATAAATGTAAATGGGCTAAATGCTCCAATTAAAAGACACAGACTGGCAATCTGCATAAGGAGTCAGGACCCATCAGTGTGCTGTATTCAGGAAACCCATCTCACGTGCAGAGACACACAAAGACTCAAAATAAAGGGATGGAAGATCTATCAAGCAAATGGAAAACAAAAAAAGTCAGGGGTTGCAATCCTAGTCTCTGATAAAATAGACTTTAAACCAACAAAGATCAAAGAGACAAAGAAGGCCATTACATAATGGTAAAGGGATCAATTCAACAAGAAGAGCTAACTATCCTAAATATATATGCACCCAACACAGGAGCACCCAGATTCATAAAGCAAGTCCTGAGTGACCTACAAAGGGACTTAAACTCCCACACAATAATAATGGGAGATTTTAACACCCCACTCTCAACATTAGGCAGATCAACGAGACAGAAAGTTAACAAGGATATCCAGGAATTGAACTCAGCTCTACACAAAGTGGACCTAATAGACATCTACAGAACTCTCCACTCCAAATAAACAGAATATACATTTTTTTCAGCACCACACCACACCTATTCCAAAATTGACCACATAATTGGAAGTAAAGCTCTCCTCAGCAAATGTAAAAGAACAGAAATTATAACAAACTGTCTCTCAGACCACAGTGCAATCAAACTAGAACTCAGGATTAAGAAACTCACTCAAAACCACTCAACTACATGGAAACTGAACAACCTGCTCCTGAATGACTATTGGGTACATAATGAAATGAAGGCAGAAATAAAGATGTTCTTTGAAACCAACGAGAACAAAGACACAACATACCAGAATCTCTGGGACACATTCAAAGCAGTGTGTAGAGGGAAATTTATAACACTAGATGCCCACAAGAGAAAGCAGGAAAGATCCAAAATTGACACCCTAACATCACAATAAAAAGAACTAGAAAAGCAAGAGCAATCACATTCAAAAGCAAGCAGAAGGCTACAAATAACAAAAATCAGAGCAGAACTGAAGAAAATGGAGACACAAAAAACCCTTCAAAAAATTAATGAATCCGGCAGCTGGTTTTTTGGAAGGATCAACAAAATTGATAGACCACTAGCAAGACTAATAAAAAAGAAAAGACAGATGAATCAAATAGATGCAATAAAAAATGAAAAAGGGGATATCACCATCAATCCCACAGAAATACACTCTGCCATCAGAGAATACTACAAACACCTCTATGCAAATAAACTAGAAAATCTAGAAGAAATGGATAAATTCCTCGACCAATATACCCTCTCAAGACTAAATCAGGAAGAAGTTGAATCTCTGAATAGACCAATAACAGGTTCTGAAATTGTGGCAATAATCAATAGCTTACCAACCAAAAAGAGTCCAGGACCTGATGGATTCACAGCCGAATTCTACCAGAGGTACAAAGAGGAACTGGTACCATTCCTTCTGAAACTATTCCAATTGATAGAAAAAGAGGGAATCCTCCCTAACACATTTTATGAAGCCAGTATCGTCCTGATACTAAAGCCTGGCAGAGACATAAACTAAAAAGAGAATTTCAGACCATTATCATTGATGAACATTGATGCAAAAATCCTCAATAAAATACTGGCAAACCAAATCCAGCAGCACATCAAAAAGCTTATCCACCATAATCAAGTGGGCTTCATCCCTGGGATGCAAGACTGGTTCAACATATGCAAATCAATAAATGTAATCCAGCATATAAAGAGAACCAAAGACAAAAACCAGATGATTATCTCAATAGATGCAGAAAAGGCCTTTGACAAAATTCAACAACCCTTCATGCTAAAGACTCTCAATAAATTAGGTATTGATAGGACGTATCTCAAAATAATAAGAACTATCTATGACAAACCCACAGCCAATATCATACTGAATGGGCAAAAACTGGAAGCATTCCCTTTGAAAACTGGCACAAGACAGGGATGCCTTCTCTCACCACTCCTATTCAACATAGTGCTGGAAATTCTGGCCAGAGAAATCGGGCAGGAGAAGAAAATAAAGGGTATTCAATTAGGAAAAGAGGAAGTCAAATTGTCCCTGTTTGCTGATGACATGATTGTATATCTAGAAAACCCCATTGTCTCAGCCCTAAATCTCCTTAAGCTGATTAGCAACTTCAGCAAAGTCTCAGGATAGAAAATGAATGTACAAAAATCACAAGCATTCTTGTACACCAAACACAGACACACAGAGAGCCAAATCATGAGTGAACTCCCATTCACAATTGCTTCAAAGAGAATAAAATACCTAGGAATACAACTTTCAAGGGATGTGAAGACCTCTTCAAGGAGAATTACAAACCACTGCTCAATGAAATAAAAGAGGATACAAACAAATGGAAGAACATTCCATGCTCATGGGTTGGAAGAATCTATATCGTGAAAATGGCCATACTGCCCAAGGTAATTTATAGATTCAATGCCATTCTCATCAAGCTACCAATGATTTTCTTCACAGAATTGGAAAAAAACTACTTTAAAGTTCGTATGGAACCAAAAAAAGAGCCCGCATCACCAAATCAATCCTAAGCCAAAAGAACAAAGCTGGAGGCATCACGCTACCTGACTTCAAACAATACTACAAGGCTACAGTAACGAAAACAGCATGGTACTGTTAACACAACAGAGACATAGATCAATGGAACAGAACAGAGCCATCAGAAATGATGCCGTATATCTACAACTATCTTATCTTTGACAAACCTGACAAGAACAGGAAATGGGGAAAGGATTCCCTATTTAATAATTGGTGCTGGGAAAACTGGCTAGCCATATGTAGAAAGCTGCAACTGGATCCCTTCCTTACACCTTATACAAAAATTAATTCAAGATGGATTAAAGACTTAAATGTTAGACCTAAAACGATTAAAATCATACAAGAAAACCTAGGCAATACCATTCAGGACAAAGGCGTTGGCAAGGACTTCATGTCTAAAACACCAAAAGCAATGGCAACAAAAGCCAAAATTGACAAATAAGATCTCATTAAACTAAAGAGCTCCTGCACAGCAAAAGAAGCTACCATCAGAGTGAACAGGCAACCTACAGAATGGGAGAAAATTTTTGCAACCTACTCATCTGACAAAGGGCTAATATCCAGAATCTACAATGAACTCAAACAAGTTTACAAAAAAAAAACAAACAACCCCATCAAAAAGTGGGCAGAGGACATGAACAGACACTTCTCAAAAGAAGACATTTATGCAGCCAAAAAACACATGAGGAAATGCTCATCATCACTGGCCATCAGAGAAATGCAAATCAAAACCACAGTGAGATACCATCTCACACCAGTTAGAATGGCCGTCATTAAAAAATCAGGAAACAACAGGTGCTGGAGAGGATGTGGAGAAATAGGAACACTTTTAGACTGTTGGTGGGACTGTAAACTACTTCAACCATTGTGGAAGTCAGTGTGGAGATTCCTCAGGGATCTAGAACTAGAAATACCATTTGACCCAGCCTTCCCATTACTGGGTATATACCCAAAGGACTATAAATCATGCTGCTATAAAGATACATGCACACGTATTGCGGCACTATTAACAATAGTAAAGACTTGGAACCAACCCAAATGTCCAACAACGATAGACTGGATTTAGATAATGTGGCACATATACACCATGGAATACTATGCAGCTGTAAAAAATGATGAGTTCATGTCATTTGTAGGGATATGGATGAAACTGGAAAACATCATTCTCAGTAAACTATCGCAAGGACAAAATACCAAACACCGCATTTTCTCACTCATAGGTGGGAATTGATCAATGGGAACACATGGACACAGGAAGGGGAACATCACACTCCGGGGACTGTTGTGGGGTTGGGGGAGTGGGGAGGGACAGCATTAGGAGATATACCTAATGCTAAATGACGAGTTAGTGGGTGCAGGAAATCAACATGGCACATGGATACATATGTAACAAATCTGCACATTGTGCACATGTACCCTAAAACCTAAAGTATAATTAAAAAAAAAAACTCTGAGAAAAAAAAAAGAATGATATAGAATGCAAAAAAAAAAAAAAAAACCTCACTGAAACAGTGAGGAAAAAGGGCTGACCTAATTACCTTGGTGAATGAATGTAGTCTGTAAGACTAAAGGACAAAGAAACTACCTGTAAGTCCTACACTGTAATTACTAAAATTTGTTTTCTAAAAAAAAAAAAAAACAAAACCGCACAGTCAAAAGAAAGGTTCCACTCTCTGAGATGAATGAACACATCATAAAGAAGTTTCACAGAATGCTTCTGTGTATTCCTTATTTGAAGATATTTCATTTCTCACCATCAGCCTCAAAGCCCTCGAAATGTCCACTTGCAGATTATAAAAAAAGAGTGTTTCGAAACTGCTCAATCAAAAGTAAGGTTCGTCTCTGCGTGATGAATGCACAGATCAGAAAAGAGTTTCACAGAGTGCTTCTGTGTAGTTTTGATGGGAAGATATTTCGTTTTGCACAATAGGCCTCAATGTTCTCCAAATGTCCACTTGCAGATTCTACAAAGAATGTTTCAAAACCGCTCAATCAAAAGAAAGTTTCAACACTGTTAGATGAATGCACAGAACAGAAAGAAGTTTCACGGACTGAGTCTCTGTAGTTTTCATTTGAAGATATTTCGTTTTTCACCATAGGCCTCAAAGCTCTCCAAATATCCTCTTGCGGATTCTACAAAAAAGTTCTTCAGAACTGCTCAATCAGAAGAAATTCCTACTCTGTTAGATGAAAGCACAGAATAGAAAGAATTTTCACAGAATGCTTCTGTGTAGTTTTTATGGGAAGATATTTCATTTTTCACCATAGACGTCAATACTCTCCAAGTGTCCAGATGCAGATTCTATAAAAAGCGTGTTTCAAAACTGCACAATCAAAAGAAAGGTTCCACTGTCAGACATGAATGCACAGATCATAAAGCAGATTCACAGAATGCTTCTGTGTAGTTTTTATTAGAAGATATTTCTTTTTCCACAATAGACCTCAATGCGCTCCAAATGTCCACTTGCAGACACTACAAAAAGTGTGTTTCAAATCTGTTCAGTCAAAAGAAAGGTTTAACTCTGCGAGATGAATGCACAGAATAGAAAGAAATTTCACAGAATGATTCTGTGTATTTTTTACTTGAAGATATTTCGTTTTTCAGCATAGGCCTCAAAGCTCTCCAAATGTCCACTTGCGGATTCTACAAAGGAGTGTTTCCAAACTGCTCAATGAAAAGAAAGATTCAACTCTGTTAGATGAATGCACACATCAGAAAGAAGTTTCACAGAATGGTTCTTTGTAATTTTTATTTGAAGATATTTCGTTATTCACCAGAGGCCTGAAGGCGCTCCAAATGTCCACTAGCAGATACTACAAAAAGAGTGTTTCAAAATAGCTCAATCAAAACAAAATTTCAACCCTGTGACATGAATGCACAGATCAGAAAGAAGTTTCACAGAATGCTTCTCTGTAGTTTTTATGGGTGGATACTTCCTTTACCCGTATAGGCATCAAAGCGCTCAAAGTGTCCCTTTGCAGAATCTACAAAAAGTGTGTTTCAAAACTGCTCAATCAAAAAACAGGTTCATTTCTGTTAGATGAATGCACCAAACAGAAAGAAG
Organism: Symphalangus syndactylus; assembly: GCF_028878055.3. Taxonomy (NCBI): domain Eukaryota; kingdom Metazoa; phylum Chordata; class Mammalia; order Primates; family Hylobatidae; genus Symphalangus; species Symphalangus syndactylus. The sequence goes on from NC_072440.2 coordinate 53,202,682, forward strand.
TTTCACAGAATGATTCTGTGTAGTTTTCATTTGAAGATATTTCATTTTTCACTATAGGTCTCAAAGCTCTCAAAATGTCCACTTGCAGATTATACAAAAATAGTCTTTCAAAACTGCTCAATTAAAAGAAAAGTTCTACTCTGTGAGATGAATGCACTGAACAGAAAGAAGTTTCACAGTATGCTTCTGTGTAGTTTTTATGGGAACATATTTCATTTTTCACCATAGGCCTAAATGCTCTCCCAATGTCAACTTGCAGATCCTACAAAAAGAGTGTTTCAAAACTATTCAATCAAAGAAAGTTTCATCTCTGTAAGATGAATGCACAGATCAGAAACAAGTTTCACAGAATGCATCTGTGTAGTTTGATGGGAAGATATTTCGTTTCTCAAAATAGGCCTCAATGTTCTCCAAATGTCCACATGCAGATTCTCAAAAAGAGTGTTTCAAAACAGCTCAATCTAAAGAAAGGTTCAAATCTGTTAGATGAATGCACAGATCAGAAAGTAGTTTCACAAAATTCTTCTGTGTAGTTTTTATCGGAAGATATTTCTTTTTTCACCAGAGGCCTCAATGCTCACCAAATGTTCAATTGCAGACTCTACAAAAAGCGTTTTTCAAAACTGCACAATCAAAAAAGGTTTTGCTGTCTCAGGTGAATGCACAGATCATAAAGAAGTTTCACAGAATGCTTCTGTGTAGTTTTTATTTGAAGATATTTCTTTAGCCACAATAGGCCTCAAAGTGCTGCAAATATCCCATTGCAGACTCTACAAAAAGTTGGATTCAAAACTGCTCAATCAAATGAAAGGCTCAACTCTGTGAGATAAATGCACTGAATAGAACGAATTTTCACAGAATGATTCTGTGTAGTTTTTACTTGAAGATATTTGTTTTTCACCATAGGCCCCAAAGCTCTCCAAATGTCCACTTGCGGATTCTACAAAAAGAGTGCTTCCAAACTATTCAATCAAAAGAAAGGTTCTAGTCTGTGAGATGAATGCACAGAAGAGAAAGAAGTTTCACAGAATGCTGCTGTGTAGTTTATATGGGAAGATATTTCGTTATTCAACATACGCCTCAATGTTCTCCAAATATCCACTTGCAGATTCCACAAAAGGAGTGTTACAAAACTGCTCAATCAAAAGAAAGTTTCAACACTGTTAGATGAATGCGCAGATCAGAAAGAAGTTTCACAGAATGGTTCTGTGTGGTTTTTATTTGAAGATATTACGTTTTACACCATGGACCAGAAGGCGCTCCAAATGTCCACTTGAAGATTCTACAAAAAGAGTGTTTTGAAATTGCTCAATCAATTGAAAACTTCAACTCTGTGAGATGAATGCACAGATCAGAATGAAGTTGCACAGAATGCTTCTCTGTAGTTTTTATGGTTGGATACCATCTTTTTCCCCAAATTCCTCAAAGCACACCAAATGTCCATTTGCAAATTCTCCAAAAACAGTGTTTCAAAACTGCTCAATCAACATATAGGTTCATCTCTCTGAGATGAATGCACAGAACAGAGAAAAGTTTCACAGAATGCTTCTGTTTAGTTTTTATGGGAATATATTTCGTTTTTCACCATAGGTCTCAATGTTCTCAAAATGTCCACTTGCAAATTCTACGAAGAGTGTGTTTAAAAACTGCTCAATCAAAAAGGTGTTCAACTCCCTTAGATGCATGCACAGATCAAACTGAAGTTTCACAGAATGCTTCTGTGTAGTTTTTTTTGAAGATAATACTTTTCTCACCTTAGGGCCCAAAGCGCTCCAAATGAGAACTTGCAGATTTTACAAAAAGAGTGTTTCAAAACTCCTCAATCAAAAGATAGGTTCATCTCTGTGAGACGAATGTACAGAGTAGAGAAAAGTTTCACAAAATGCTGCTGTGTAGTTTTTATGGGAAGTTATTTCTTTTTTCACCATAGGCCTCAATGCTCTCCAAATGTCCAATTGCAGACTCTACAAAAAGCCTGTTTCAAAACTGCACAATCAAAAGAAAGGCTCCACTCTCTGATAAGAATGCACAGATCATAAAGAAGTTTCACAGAATGCTTCTTTGTAGTTTCCATGGGGAGTTATTTCTTGTTTCAACATAGGCCTCAATGCTCTCTAAATGTCCAATTGCTGATTCTACAACAAGCATGTTACAAAATTGCAAAATCAAAAGAAAGGTTCCACCCTCTGAAAAGAATGCACAGATCATAAAGAAGTTTCACAGAATATTTCTGTGAAGTTTTTATTTGAAGATATTCCTTTTTCCACGATAGGCCGCAAAGCGCTCGAAATGTCCACCTGCAGATTCTACAAAAAGAGTGCTTCAATCAGCTCAATAAAAGGAAAGGTTCAACTCTGTTAAGAGAATCTGCAGATCAGAAAGAAGCTTCACAGAATTATTCTGTGTAGTTTTTATTTGAAGAAAATTCGTCTTTCACCATAGGCCTGAAGGCGCTCCAAATGTACACTTGCAGATTCTACAAAAAGAGTGTTTCAAAATTGCTCAATCAAAAGAAAGGTTCAACTTTGTGAGATGAATGCAGAGATCAGGAAGAAGTTTCACAGAATGCTTCTCTGTAGTTTTTATGGGTGGATATTTCCTTTTTCCTCATAGTCCTCAAAGCACTCCAAATGTCCACTTGCAGATTCTACAAAAACACTGTTTCAAAACTGCTCAATCTAAAAACAGGTTCATCTCTGTGAGAAGAATGCACAGAACACAGAGAAGTTTCACAGAATGATTCTCTGTAGTTTTTATGGGAAGATACTTCATTTTTGACCATAGACATCAATGTTCTCCAAATGTCCACTTGCAGATTCTACAAAAAGAGTGCTTCAAAACTACTCAATCAAAAGAAGTGTTTAATTCTGTTAGATGAATGCACAGATGAGAATGAAGTTTCACAGAATGCTTCTGTGTAGTGTTTTTTGAAGATGATTCTTTTCTCATCATGGGCATCTAAGTTCTCCAAATGTCCACTTGCAGATTCTACAAAAACAGTGTTTCAAAACTGCTAAATCAAAACATAGGTTCATCTCTGTGAGATGAATGCACAGAACAGAATGAAGTTTCACAGAATGCTTCTGTGTAGTTTGTTTGAAGATAATTCTTTTCTCACCATAGGCCTCAAAGCGCTCCAAATGACCATTGCAGATTCTACAAAAGAGGGGTTCAAAACTGCTCAATCAAAAGATAGGTTCATCTCTGTGAGATGAATGCACAGAACAAAGTGAATTTTCAAAGAATGCTTCTGTGTAGCTTTTATGGGAAGTTATTTGTGTTTTCACCATAGGCCCCAATGTCCTCCAAAAGCCCACTTGCAGATTCTGAAAAAACAGTGTTTCAAAACTGCTCAGTCAAAAGGAACGTTCTACTCTGTGACATGAATGCACAGAACAAAAAGAAGTTTCACAGAATGCTTCTGTTTAGTTTTTATGGAAGACATTTCATTTTTCACCAGAGGCCTCAATGTTTTCCAAACTTCCACCTGCAGATTCTACAAAAAGAGTGTTTCAAAACTGCTCAATCACAAGTAAGGTTCAACTCAGTTAGATGAATGCACAGATCAGAAAGAAGTTTCACAGAATGCTTCTGTGTAGTTTTTATTTGAAGATATTTCGTTTTACACCATAGGACTGAAAGTGCTCCAAATATCCACTTGTAGATTCCACAAAAAGAGTGTTTCGAAATTGCTCAATCAAAAGAAAAGTTCTACTGTGTGAGATGAATGCACAGAACAGAAAGAAGTTTCACAGAATGCTTCTGTGTAGTTTTTATGGGTAGATATTCGTTTTTCAGGATAGCCTCAATGTTCCCCAAATGTCCACTTGCAAATTCTACAAAAAGTGTGTTTCAAAACTACTCAATCAAAAGAGGTGTTCAACTCTCTTAGATGAATGCACAGATCAAAATGAAGTTTACCAGAATGCTTCTGTGTAGTTTTTTTTTTAATATAATACGTTTCTCCCCACATGCCTGAAAGCGCTCCAAATGGGCACTTGCAGATTCTACAAAATGATTTTTTCAAAACTGCTCATTCAAAAGATAGGTTCATCTCTGTGAGACGAATGCACAGAATAGAGAAAAGTTTCACAGAATGCTGCTTTGTAGTTTTTATAGGAAGTTATTTCTTTTTTCGCCATTGGCCGCAATGCTCTCCGTATGTCCAATTGCAGATTCTACAAAAAGCCTGTTTCAAAACTGCACAATCAAAAGAAAAGCTCCAGTCTCTGATAAGAATGCACAGATCATAAAGAAGTTTCACAGAATGCTTCTGTGTAGTTTCTATGGGAAGTTATTTCTTTTTTCAACATAGTCCTCAATGCTCTTAAAATGTCTAATTGCAGATTCTACAAGAAGCTTGTTTCAAAACTGCAAAATTGAAAGAAAAGTTCTACCCTCTGTAAAGAATGCGCAGATCATAAAGAAGTTTCAGAGAATGCTTCTGTGTAGTTTCTATAGGAAGTTATTTCTTTTTTCAATGTAGGCCTCAATGCTCTCTAAATGTCTAATTGCAGATTCTACAACAAGCCTGTTTCAAAACTGCAAAATCAAAGAAAGGTTCAACCCTCTGAAAAGAATGCAGAGATCATAAAGAAGTTTCACAGAATACTTCTGTGAAGATTTTATTTGAAGATATTCATTTCTCCATGATAGGTGGCAAAGCGCACACAATGTCCACATGCAGATTCTACAAAAAGAGTGTTAGAAAACCACTCAATCAAAAGAAATGTTCAACTCTGTTAGATGAATCTGCAGATCAGAAAGCAGCTTCACAGAATCATTCTGTGTGGTTTTTATTTGAAGATAATTCGTTTTCACCATAAGCCTGAAGGCGCTTCAAATGTACACATGCAGATTCTACAAAAAGAGTGTTTTGATATTGCTCAATCAAAAGAAAGGATCAACTTTGTGAGATGAATGCACAGAACAGAAAGAAGTTTCACAGAATGCATCTATGTGGTTTTTATGGGAAGATATTTCTTTTTCCACCATAGGCCTCAATGCACACCAAATGTCAAATTGTAGATTCTGCAAAAAGGATGTTTCAAAACTGCACAATCCAAACTAAAATTTCACTGTGTGAGATGAATGCACAGATCATAAGGAAGTTTCAAAGAATGATTCTGCGTAGTTTTTATTTGAAGATATTTCTTTTTCCACCATAGGCTTCAAAGTGTTGCAAACATCCACTTGCAGACTCTTCAAAAAGTGTGTTTCAAAACTGCTCAATTAAAAGAAATGTTCAACTCTTTGAGATGAATGCTCAGAATAGAAAGAAGTTTCAAAGAATGATTCTGTATAGCTTTTACTTGAAGATATTTCGTTTTACACAATAGGCCTCAAAGCTCTCCAAATATCCACTTGTGGATTCTGCAAAAAGAGTGCTTCAAAACTACTCAACCAAAAGAAAGTTTCTACTCTGTGAGATGAATGCACAGAAGAGATAGAAGTTTCACAGAATGCTTCTGTGTAGTTTTTATGGGAAGATATTTCATTTTTCACCAAAGGTCTCAATGTTCTCCAAATGTCCCCTTGCAGATTGTACAAAAAGGGTGTTTCAAAACTTCTCAATCAAAAGAAGGTTCAACTCTGTGAAATGAATGCACAGATAAGAAAGAAGTTTCACAGAATGCTTCTGTGTCATTTTTATGGGAAGATATTTCATTTTTCGCCATAGGGCTCAATGTTCTCCAAATGTCCACTTTCAGATTATACAAAAAGAGTGTTTCAGAACTATGCAATCAAAAGAAAGGTAAAACTCTGTTAGATGAATACACATATTAGAAAGCAGTCCACAGAATGCTTCTGTGTAGTTTTTATGAGAAGATATGACGTTTTTCAGCGTAGGCATCAATGTTCTTCAAATGTCCACTTACATATTATACAAAAAGAGTGCTTCAATCAGCTCAATAAAAGGAAAGGTTCAACTCTGTTAGATGAATGCACAGATCAAAAAGAAGTTTCACAGAATGCTTCTGTGTTGTTTTTATTTGAAGATATTCCTTTTTCCACGATAGGCCTCAAAGCGCTCTTAATGTCCAATTGCAGATTCTACAAAAAGAGTGTCTCAAAACTGCTCAATCAAAAGAAAGTTTATACTTTGTAAGATGAATGCAGAGATCAGGAAGAAGTTTCACAGAATGCTTCTGTGTAGTTTTTATAGGAAGATATTTCCTTTTTCACCATAGGCCTCATTGTTCTCCAAATGTCCACTTTCAGATTTTACAGAAAGAGTGCTTCAAAACAGATCAATCAAAAGAAAGGTTCAACTCTGTTAGATGAATGCATAGAACAGATAAAAGTTTCACAGAATGCTCCTGTGTAGTTTTTACTTGAAGATATTTCGTTTTTCAAAATATGCCTCAGTGTTCTCCAAATGTCCATGTGCAGATTCTAGAAAAAGAATGTTTCAAAATGCTCCATCAAAAGATAGGTTCATCCCTGTGAGATGAAAGCATGGAACAGAGAAAAGATTCACAGAATGCTTCTGTGTAGTTTTTATGGGAAGATAATTCATTTTTCACGATGGGCTTCAAAGTTCTCCAAATGTCCACTTGCAGATTCTACAAAAAGAGTGTTTCAAAACTGCTCAATCAAAAGTAAGGTTCAACTCTGTTCAATGAATGCACAGATCAGAAAGAAGTTTCGCAGAATGTTTCCATTCAGTTTTTATGGGAAGATATTTCTTTTTTCACCATAGGCCTCTATGCTCTTGAAACGTCCAACTACAGATACTACAAAAAGCTGTTTGAAAGCTTCACCATCAGGGGAAATGTTCCACTCTGCGAGATGAATGCACAGTTCATAAAGAGGTTTCACAGATTACTTTTCTGTAGTTTTTATTCGAAGATATTTCTTTCTCCATGATAGGCCTCAAAGCTCTCAAAACGTCCACTTGCAGATTATACAAAAAGAGGGTTTCAAAACTGCTACATCAAAATAAAGATTCAACTCTGTGAGATGAATGCAGGGAATAGAAAGAATTTTCACAGAAATATTCTGTGTGGTTTTTAATTGAAGATATTTCGTTTTTCACCAAAGGCTTCAAAGCTCTAAAAATGTCCACTTGCAAATTCTACAAAAACAGTGTTTCAAATATCTGAATCAAAAGAAAGGTTCTAATCTGTGAGATGAATGCACAGAATAGAAAGAAGTTTCACAGAATGCTTCTCTGTAGCTTTTATGGGAATATATTTCGTTTTTCACCCAGGCATCAATGTTCTCCAAATGTCCACTTGCAGATTCTACAAAAAGAGTTTTTCAAAACAGCTCAATCAAAAGAAAGGTTTAACTCTGTTAGATGAATGTACAGATCTGAAAGAAGTTTCACAGAATGCTTCTGTGTAGTTTTTATTTGAAGATATTCCTTTTACCACTATGGGTCTCAAAGCTCTCTAAATGTCCAATTGCAGATTCTACAAAAAGAGGGTTTCAAAATTGCTCAATCAAAAAAAAAGCTTCTACTCTGTTAGATGAATGCACAGAATCAAAAGAAGTTTCACAGAATGCTTCTGTGTAGTATTTATGGGAAGATATTTCATTTTCTACCCTAGGCTGCAATGTTCTCCAAATCTCCACATGCAAATTATACAAAAAGTGTGTTTCAAAACTGCTCAAAAGAAACTTTCTACTGTGTGAGATGAATGCACAGATCAGAAAGAAGTTTCACAGAATGCTTCTGTGTAGTTTTTAGTTGAAGATATTGATTTTTCTACAATAGGCAACAAAGCACTCAAAATGTCCACTTGCAAGTTTGACAAAAAGAGAGTTTCAATAGTGCTCCATCAAAAGATAGTTTCATCTCTGTCAGATGAATGAACAGAACAGAGAAAAGTGTCACAGAATGCTTCTGTGTAGTTTTAATGGGAAGGTGTTTTGTTTTTCACTAAAGGCCTCAGTGTTCTCCAATTCTCCACTTGGAGATTCTACAAAAAGAGTGTTTCAAACTGCTCAATCAAAAGTCAGGTTCAACTCGGATAGATGAAAGCATAGATCAGAAAGTAGTTTCACAGAATGCTTCCGTATAGTTTTTATGGGAAGATATTACTTTTTTCACCATAGGCATCAATGCTCTCCAAATGTCCAACTGCAGATTCTACAAAAAGCCTGTTTCAAAGCTGCACAATCAAAAGAAAGTTTCCACTCTCTGAGATGAATGCACAGTTCACAAAGAAGTTTCAATGACTTCTGTGTAGTTTTTACTTGAAGATATTCATTTTTCCACGATAGGCCTCAAAACGCTCAAAATGTGCACTTGCAGATTCTACACAAAGAGTGTTTCAAAACTGCTCAATCAAAAGAAGGGGTCTACTCTGTGAGATTAATGAACAGAATAGAAAGAAGTTTCACAGAATGCTTCTGTGTAGTTTTTATGGAAGATATTTCATTTTTTACCGTAGGCATCAATATTCTCCAAATGTCCACTTGCAGATTCTACAAAAAGAGTGTCTCAAAACTGCTCAGTCAAAAGTAAGTTTCAACTCTGTTAGTTGAATGCACAGATCAGAAAGAAGTTTCACAGAATGCTTCCATGTAGTGTTTATGGGAAGATATTTCTTTTTTCACCATAGGCCTCAATGCTCTGGAAATCTCCATTTGCAGATTCTATGAAAAGTCTGTTTCAAAGCTGCACAATCAAAGGAAATGTTCCACTCTCTGAGGTGAATGCACAGTTCATCAAGAAGTTCCACAGATTAATTCTGTGTTGTTTTTATTTGAAGATATTCCTTTTTCCACGATAAACCTGTTAGCGCTCCAAATGTCCACTTGCAGTTTATACAAAAAGAGTGTTTCAAAACTGCTCAATCAAAAGAAAGTTTCAACTCTGTGAGATGAATGCAGAGAATAGAAAGAATTTTTACAGAAGTATTCTTTGTAGATTTTACTTGAAGATATTTTGTTTTTCACCATAGGCCTCAAAGATCCCCAAAGGTCCACTTGCAGATTCTACAAAAGGAGTGTTTCAAAACTGCCCAATCAAAAGTAAAGTTCAACTCTTTTAGATGAATGCACAGATCAGAAAGAAGTTTCACAGAATGCTTCTGTGTAGTTTTTATGGAAAGATATTTCTTTTTTCACCATAGGCCTCAGTGCTCTAGAAATGTCCAATTGCAGATTCTACAAAAAGCCTGCTTCAAAGCTGCACAATCAAAAGAAAGGTTCCATTGTCTGAGATGAATGCAGAGAACAGAAAGAATTTTCAGAGAAGTATTCTGTGTCGTTTTTACTTGAAGATATTTCGTTTTTCACCATAGGCCTCAAAGATCTCCAAATGTCCAGTGGCAGATTCTACAAGTGTGTTTCAAAACTGCTCAATCTTAAGAAAGTTACTACTCTCTTAGATGAATGCACAGACCACAAAGAAGTTTGACAGAATGCTTCTATGTAGTTTTAATGGGAAGATATTTTGTTTTTCACCATAGAACTCAATTTTCTCCAAATATCCACTTGCAGATTCTACAAAAACAGTGTTTCATAACAGCTCAATCAAAAGAAAGGTTGAACTCAGTTAGATGAATGCACAGATCACAAAGAAGTTTCACAGAATGCTTCTGTGTAGTTTTCATTTGAAGATATTCTTTTTCCACAATGGCCTCAAAGCGCTCCAAATGTCCACATGCAGATTCTACAAAAAGAGTGTTTCAAAACTGCTCAATCAAAAGAAAGGTTCTACACTGTGAGATGAATGAACAGAATATAAAGAAGTTTTACAGAATGCTTCTGTGTAGTTTTTATGGAAAGATATTTCGTTTTTCACCGTTGGCCTCAAAGTTATCCAAATATCCATTTGCAGATTGTACAAAAAGAGTGTTTCAAAATTGCTCAATCCAAATTAAGTTTCAACTCTGGTAGATGAATGCACAGATCAGAAAGAAGATTCACAGAATGCTTCTGTGTAGTTTTTATGGGAAGATATTTCCTTTATAACCATAGGCCACAATGCTTTAGAAATGTCCAATTCCAGATTCTACAAAAAGCCTGTTTCAAAGCTGAACAATCAAAAAAAGTTTCCACTCTCTGAGACGAATGCACAGTTCATAAAAAGGTTTCACAGATTAATTCTGTGTAATTTTTATTTGAAGGTATTCGTTTTTCCACGATTGACCTCAAAGTGCTCAAAGTGTCCACTTGATGATTAATCAAAAAGAGTGTTTCAGATTTGCTCAAACAAAAGAAAGGTACAACTCTGTGAGATGAATGCAGAGAATTGAAAGAATTTTCACAGAAGCATTCTGTGTAGTTTTTACTTGAAGATATTTCGTTTTTCAGCATAGGCCTCAAAATCTACAAAAGTCCACTGGCACATTCTAAAAAAAGAGTGTTTCAAAACTGCTCAATCCAAAGAAAGGTTCTACTCTGTTAGGTGAATGCACAGATCAGAAAGTATTTTCACAGAATGCTTCTGTGTAGTTTTAAAGGGAACACATTTCGTCTTTCACTGTAAGCCTCAATGTTCTCCAAATATCCACTTGCGGATTCTACAAAAAGTGTGTTTCAAAACTGCTCAATCAAAAGAAAGGTTCTACTCTGTTAGATGAACGCATAGATCAGTAAGTAGTTTCACAGAATGCTTCTGTTCAGCTTTAAAGGGAAGAGATCTCGTTTTTCACCGTAGGCCTCAATGTTCTCCAAATATCCACTTGCAGATACTACAAAAAGAGTGTTTCAAAACAGCTCAATCAAAGGAAAGGTTCAACTGAGTTAGAAGAATGCACAGATCAGAGAGGAGTTTCACAGAATGCTTCTGTATGGTGTCTATTTTACGATATATGTTTTTCCACGATAGGCCTCAAAGGGCTCCAAATGTCCACTTGCTGTTTATTCAAAAAGAGTGTTTCAAAACTGCTCAATCAAAAGAAAGGTTCAACTCTGTGAGATGACTGCAGAGAACAGAAAGAATTTTCACAGAGGTATTCTGTGTAGTTTTTACCTGAACATATTTTGTTTTTCACCATAAGCCTCGAGGATCTCCAAATGTCCACATTCAGATTCTACAAAAAGAGTGTTTCAAAACTGCTCAATCACAAGAAAGATACTACTCTCTTAGATGAACACACAGATCAGAAAGAAGTTTCACAGAATGCTTCTGTGTAGTTTTAATAGGAAGATATTTCGTTTTTCATCATACGCCTCAATATTCTCCAAATATCCACTTGAAGATTTTACAAAAAGAGTGTTTCAAAACAGCCCAATCAAAAGAAACTTTTAACTCAGTTAGATGAATGCACAGATCAGGAATAATTTTCACATAATGATTCTGTGTAGTTTTTATTTGAAGATATTTCTTTTTCCACGACAGGCCTCAAAGCGCTCCAAATATCCACTTGCAGATTCTAGAAAAAGAGTGTTTCAAAACTGCTCAGTCGAAAGGTTCTACTCTGTGAGATGAATGAATAGAATACAAAGAAGTTTCACAGAATGCTTCTGTGTAGTTTGTAAGGGAAAATATTTCGTGTTTAACAGTGGGCCTCAGTGTTCTCCAAATTTCCACTTGCAGGTTCTACAAAAAGAGTGTTTCAAAACTGCTCAATCAAATGTAAGGTTCAACTCCGTTAGATGAATGCACAGATCAGAAACAAGTTTCACAGAATGCTTCCGTGTAGTTTTTATAGGAAGATATTTCTTTTTTCACCATAGGTCTCTATACTCTAGAAATGTCCAATGGCAGATTCTACAAAAAGCCTGTTTCAAAGCTGCACATTCAAAAGAAAGGTTCCACTCTCTGAGATGAATGCACAGTTCATAAAGAAGTTTCACAGATTACTTCTGTGTAGTTATTATTTGAAGATATTCCTTCTTCCACGATGGGCCTCAAAGCACTCAAAGTGTCCACCTGCAGTTTATACAAAAAGAATGTTTCAAAACTGCTCAATCAAAAGAAATGTTCAGCTCTGTGCGATGAATGCAGAGAATAGGAAGAATTTTCACAGAAGTGTTCTTTGTTGTTTTTACTTGAAGATATTCCGTTTTTCACCATAGGCCTCAAAGATCTCCAAATGTCCACTTGCAGATTCTACAAAAAGAGAGTTTCAAAACTGCTCAATCAAAATAAAGGTTCTACTCTGTTAGATGAACGCACACATCAGATAGAAGTTTCACAGAATGCTTCTGTGTAGTTTTAATGGGAAGATAATTCGTTTTTAACATAGGCCTCAATAATCTCCAAATATCCACTTGCAGATTTTACAAAAAGAGTGTTTCAAAACAGCTCAATCAAAAGAAAGTTTCACCTCAGTGAGATGAATGCACAGATTACAAAGAAGTTTCACAGAATGCTTCTGTGTAGTTTTTATTTGAAGATATTCTTTTTTCCACGATAGGCCTCAAATTGCCCCAAATGTCTACTTGGAGATTCTATCAAAACTATTTCAAAACTGCTCAATCAAAAGAAAGGTTCTACTCTCTGAGATGAATGAATATAATAGAAAGAAATTTTACAAAATTCTTCTGGGTACTTTTTGTGGGAAGACATTTCGTGTTTCACCGTAGACCTCAATGCTTTCCAAATGTCCATTTGTAGATTTTACAAAAGGAGTGTTTCAAAAGAGATCAATCAAAAGAAAGGTTCAACTCTGTTAGATGAATGCACAGATCAGAAAGAAGCTTCACAGAATGCTTCTCTGTAGTTTTTATTTGAAGGTATTCCTTTTCCTACGATAGGCTTCAAAGCGCTCCAAATGTCCACTTGTACATTCTATAAAAAGAGTGTTTCAAAAGTGCTCCATCAAAAGATAGGTTCATCTCTGTGAGATGAATGCACAGAACAGAGAATAGTTTCACAGAATGCTTCTTTGTGGTTTTTATGGGAAGACATTTCGTTTTTCACTATTGGCCTCAAAGTTCTCCAAATGTCCACTTGCAGATTCTACAAAAAGAGTGTTTCAAAACAGCTGAATCAAAAGTAATGTTCAACTCTGTTAGATGAATGTACAGATCAGGAAGTAGTTTCACAGAATTCTTTCGTGTATTTCTTATGTGAAGATATTTCTTTTTTCACCATAGGCCTCAATGCTCTAGAAATGTCCTATTGCAGATTCTACAAAAAGCCTGTTTCAAACTGCAAAATCAATAGAAATGTTCCACTCTCTGAGATGAATGCTCCGTTCGTAAAGTAGTTTCAAAGATTACTTATGTGTAGTTTTTATTAGAAGATATTCCTTTTTCCATGATAGGCCTCAAAGCGCTCAGAATATCCACTTGCACATTACACAAAAAGAGTTTCTCAAAACTGCAAAATCAAAAGAAAGGTTCAACTTTGAGAGATGAATGCCGAGAATAGAAAGAATCTTCACAGAATTATTCTGTGTAGTTTTTCCTTGAAGATATTTCATTTTGCACCATAGGCCTCAATCTCTCCAAACCTTCACTTGCAGATTCTACAAAAAGAGTGTTTCAAAACTGCTGAATCAAAAGAAAGATTCTACACTGTGAGATGAAGACACAGAATAGAAAGAAGTTTCACAGAATGTTCCACGAAGTTTTTATTTCAAGTTACACCTTTTTCCATGATAGGCATAAAAGCGCTCCAAATGTTCACTGCAGATTCTACAAAAAGAGTTTTTGAAAACTGCTCAATCAAAAGAAATATTCTGCTCTGTGAGATGAACGATCAGAATGTAAAGAAGTTTCACAAATTCCTTCTGGGTAGTTTTTGTGGGAGGATATTTCGTTTTTAACCGTAGGCCTTAATGTTCTCCCAAAGTCCACCTGCAGATTCTACAAAAACAGTGTTTCAAAACTGCTCAATCAACAGAAAGTTTCTAAACTGTTAGGTGAATGCACAGATCAGAAAGAAGTTCCACAGAATTCTTCTGTGTAGTTTTTGTTTGAAGATATTCCTTTTTCCAGGATGGGCCTCAAAGCGCTCCACTTGTCCACTTGCAGGTTCTACAAAAAGAGTCATTCAAAAGCGCTCCATCAAAAGATAGGTTAATCTCTCTAAGATGAATGCACAGAACAGAGAAAAGTTACACAGAATGCTTCTGTGTAGTTTTTGTGGGAAGATATTTTGTTTTTCACTATAGACAACAATGTTTTCCAAATGTACACTTGCAGATTCTACAAAGAGTGTTTCAAAACTGCTCAATCAAAAGTAAGGTACAACTCTGTTAGTTGAATGCACAGATCAGAAAGAAGTTTCACAGAATGCTTCCGTTTAGTTTTTATGGGAAGATATTTCTTTTTTCACCATAGGCCTCAATGCTCTCCAAATGTACAACTGCATATTCTATAAAAAGACGGTTTCAAAGCTGCACAATCAAAAGAAAGCTTCCATTCTCTGAGATGAATACACAATTCAAAAAGAAGTTTCACAGATTATTTCTGTCTAGCTTTTATTTGAAGATATTCCTTTTTCCACGATAGGCCTCAAAGCACTCAAAATGTCCACTTGCAGTTTATACAAAAAGAGTGTTTCAAAACTGGTCAATCAAAAGAAAGGTTCAACTCTGTGAGATGAATGCAGAGAATAGAAAGGGTTTTCACAGAAGTATTCTATGTAGTTTTTAGTTGAAGATGTTTTGTTTTTCACCTTTGGCCCCAAAACTCTCCAAATGTCCACTTGCAGATTCTCCAAAAAGAGTGTTTCAAAACTGCTCAATCAAAAGAAAGGTTCTACTCTGTGAGATGAATGCCCAGAATAGAAAGAAGTTTCAGAGAATTCTTCTGTGTAGTTTTTATTTGAAGATATTCCTTTTTTGTGAAAGGCTTAAAAGCACTCAAAATGTCCACTTGCAAATTCTACAAAAAGAATGTTTCAAAACTGCTCTATTAAAAGAAAGTTCTACTCTGTTAGATGAATGAACAGCAGAGAAAGAAGTTTCACAGAATGCTTATGTGTAGTTTTTATGGGAAGATGTTTCGTTTTTCACGATAGGCCTCAATTTTCTCCTAATGTCCACTTGCAGATTCTACAAAAAGTGTGTCTCAAAACAGCTCAATCAAAAGAAAGGTTCAACACTGTTAGATGAATGCAGAGATCAGAATGAAGTTTCACAGAATGCTTCTATGTGGTTTTTTTTGAAGATATTTCGCTTCTCACCTTAGGCCTCAATGTGCTGCAAATGTCCACTTGCAGATCCTACAAAAAGAGTTTTTCAAAAGTACTCAATCAAAAGATAGGATCATCTCTGTGAGACTAATTCACAGAACAGACAAAAGTTTCACAGAAAGCTTCTGTGTAGTTTTTATGGGAAGATATTTCGTTTTTCACTATAGGCTTCAATGTTCTCCAAATGTCCACTTGCACATTTTACAAAAACAGTGTTTCAAAACCGCTCAATCAAAAGAAAGGTTCAATTCTGCGAGATGAATAAACAGAATGGAAAGACTCTTCGCAGAATGCATCTGTGTAGTTTTTTGGGAAGATAATTCATTTTTCTCCATAGGCCACAATGTTCTCCAATGTCCTCTTGCACATTATAAAAAAACAGTGTTTCAAAACTGTTCAATTAAAAGAAAGATTCAACTCTGTTAGATGAAGGGACAGATCAGTAAGAAGTTTCACAGAATGCTTCTGTGTAGTTTTTATTTGAAGGTATTCTTTTTCCACGATAGTCCTCAATGCGTTCCAAATGTCCACTTGCATGTTCTGCAAAAAAAGTGTTTAAAAAGTGCTCCATCAAAGGATAGGTTCATCTCTATGAGATGAATGCACAGAACAGAATAAGGTTTCACAGAATGCTTCTGTGTAGTTTTTATGGGAAAATAATTCGTTTTTCACTGTAGGCCTCATTGTTCTCCAAATGTCCACTTGCAGATTCTACAAAAAGAATTTTTCAAAACTGCTCCATCAAAAGTAAGGTTCAACTGTGTTAGATGAATGCACAGATCAGAAAGAAGTTTCACAGAATGCTTCCGTGTATTTTTTTATGAGAAGATATTTCTTTTTTCACCATAGGCCTCAATGCTCTCCAAATCTCCAAATGCAGATTCCACAAAAAACTGGTTTCAATGCTGCTCAATCAAAAGAATGGTTCTACACGCTGAGATGAATGCACAGTTCATAAAGAAGTTTCACAGATTACTTCTTTGTAGTTTTTATTTGAAGATATTCCTTTTTCCACAATAGGCCTCAAAGCACTCCAAATGTCCACTTGCAGATAACACAAAAAGAGTGTTTCAAAACTGCTCAATCAAAAGAAATGTTCCACACTGTGAGATGAATGAACAGAATAGCAAGAAGTTTCCCAGAATTCTTCTGTGTAGTTTTTATGGGAAGATATTTTGTTTTTCACCATAGGACTCAATGTTCAACAACTGTCCTCTTGCAGATTTTACAAAAACGGTGTCTCCAAACAGCTCAATCAAAAGAAAGGTTCAAATCTGTGAGATGAACGCAGAGAATAGAAAGAATTTTAGCAGAAATATTCTGTTTAGTTTTTATTGTAACATATTTCATTTTTCACCGTAGGCCTCAATGTTCACCAAATGTCCACTTGCAGATTCTAGAAAAAGAGTGTTTCAAAACTGCTCAATGAAAAGAAATGTTCTACTCTGTGAGATGAGTGAACAGATTATCAATTAGTTTCACAGAATGCTTCTGTGTAGTTTTTCTGGGAAAATATTTGGTTTGTCACCATAGGCGTCAATGTTCTCCAAATGTCCACTTGCAGATTCTACAAAATCAATGCTTCAAAACTGCTCAATCAAAAGAAAGGTTCAACTCTGTTAGATGAATGCACAGATCAGAAAGAAGTTTCACAGAATGCTTCTCTGTAGTTTTTATTTGTAGGCATTACTTTTTCCATGATGGGTATCAAAGTCCTCCAAATGTTCACTTGTATATTCTACATAAAGAGTGTTTCAAAAGTGCTCAATCAAAAGATAGGTTCATCTCTGTGAGATGAATGCACAGAACAGAGAAAAGATTTACAGATTGCTTCTGTGTAGTTTTTAAGGGAAGATATTTTGTTTCTCACTGTAGGCTTCAATGTTCTCCAACTGTCCACTTGCAGAATCTACAAAAAGAGTGTTTTAAAACTGCTCAATAAAAGTAAGGTTCACCTCCATCAGATGAATGCACAGATCAGAAAGAAGTTTCACAGAATGTTTCCGAGTAGTTTTTATGGGAAGATATTTCTTTTTTCACCATAGTCCACAATGCTCTCTAAGTCTCCAACGGCAGATTCTACAAAAAGCCTTTTAAAAGCTGCACAATCAAAAGAAAGGTTACACTCTCTGTGATGAATGCACAGTTCATAAAGAAGTTTCACAGATTACTTCTGTGTAGTTTTTATTTGAAGATATTCCTTTTTCCACGATAGGCCACAAAGTGCTCCAAATGGCCACTTGTAGATTACACAAAAAGAATGTTTCAAAAATGCTCAATCAAAAGAAATATTCAACTCTGTGAGATAAATGCAGACAATAGAAAGAATTTTCACAGAAGTATTCTGTGAAGCTTTTACTTGAAGATATTTCGTTTCTCAGCATAGGCTTTAAAGCTCTACAAATGTCCACTTGCAGATTCTATAAAAAGAGTGTTTCAAAACTGCTCAATCAAAATAAAATTCTACTCTGTGAGATGAATGTAGAGAATAGAAAGAAGTTTCACAGAATGCTTCTGTGTAGTTTTTATGGGAAGATATTTCATTTTTCACCGTACGCCTCAGTGTTCTCCGAATGTCCACTTGCAGATTCTACAGAAAGAGTGTTTCAAAACAGCTCATTGAAAAGAAAAGATCAATTCTGTGAGATGAATGTACAGATCAGAAAGAAGTTTCACAGAATGCTTCTGTGTGCCTTTGTCTTGAAGACATTCCTTTTTCGACGTTAGGCCTCAAAGCGCTCCAAATGTCCACTTGCAGATTCGACAAAAAGAGTGTTTTAAAACTGCTCAATGAAAAGAAAGGTTCAACTCTGTTAGATGAAAGTACAGATCAGAATGAAGTTTCACAGAATGCTTCTGTGTAATTTTTATTTGAGGATATTTCGTTTCTCACCGAAGGCCTCAAAGCGCTCCTAATGTCCATTTGCTGATTCTACAAAAAGCGTGTTTCAAAACTGCTCAATCAAAAGAAAGGTTCAAATCTGTGAGATCAATGCAGAGAACACAAACAATTTTCACAGAAGAATTCTGTGTAGTTTTTACTTGAAGATATTTCGGTTTTCACCATAGGCCTCAAAGCTCTCCAAATGTCCACTTGCAGGGTCTATGAATAGAGTGCTTCAAAACTGCTCAATCAAAAGAAAGGTTCTTAGCTGTGATATGAATGCACAGAATAGAAAGAAGTTTCACAGAATGCTTCTGTGTAGTTTTTATGGGAAGACATTTCGTTTTTCACCGTAGGTCTCAATGATCTCCAAATATCCAATTGCAGATTCTACAAAAAGTGTGTTTCACAACAGCTCAATCAAAGTAATGGTTCAACTCTGTTAGATGAATGCACAGAATAGAAAGAAGTTTCACAGAATGCTTCTGTGTAGTTTTTAATTGAAGATATTGCATTTTCCACGGTAAGCCTCAAACCACTCCAAATGTCCAATTGCAGATTCTACAAAAAGAGTGTTTTAAAAGTGTTCCCTCAAAAAATAGATTCTTCTCTGTGAGATGAATGCACAGAACAGAGAAAAGTTTCACAGAATGCTTCTGTGCACTTTTTATGGGAAGATATTTCGTTTTACTGTATGGGCCTCAATTTTCTCCAAATATCCACTTGCAGATTCTGCAAAAAGATTGTTTCAAAACTGTTCAATTAAAGTTCAACTCTGATAGATGAATGCAGAGATCAGAAAGTATTTTCACAGAATGCTTCCTTGCAATTTTTATGGGAGGATACTTCCTTTTTCAACATAGGCATCAATTACCTCCAAATGTCAATTGCAGATTCTACAAAAAGCCTGTATCAAAGCTGCACAATCAAAAGAAATGTTCCACTCTCTGAGATGAATGCACAGTTTATAAAGAAGTTTCACAGATTACTTCTGTGTAGTTTTTATTTGAAGATATTACTTTTTCCACGATAGGCCTCATAGCAGTCCAAATGTCCACTTACAGATAATACATAAAGAGTGTTTCAAAACTGCTCTATCAAAAGAAAGATTCAACTCTCTGAGATGAATGTAGAGAATAGAAAGAATTTTCACAGAATTATTCTGTGCAGTTTTTACTTGAAGATATTTCGTTTTTCAGCATAGGCCTCAAAGATCTCCAAATGTCCACTTGCAGATTCTATAAAAAGAGTGTTTCAAAAAAAGAAAGATTCAACTCTGTTACATGAATACACAGATTAGAAAGAAGTTTCCCAGAATGCTTATGTGTGGTTTTTATTTGAAGATATTGCTTTTTCCATGAAAAGCCTCAAAGCGCTCCAAAGGTCCACTTGCAGATTCTACAAAAAGAGTGTTTCAAAACTGCTCAATCAAAAGAAAGATTCTACTCTGTGAGAAGAATGCAAGGAATAGAAAAAAGATTCACAGAATGTTTCTGTGTAGTTTTTATGGGAAGATATTTCTTTTTTTTTTTTTATGTGACCACATTCATAAAACTTTATTGATAAGTACTTTGTTGTCTGACACGGGATGATAAAAATAGGCTTCTTCAAGAGTTGAGGAAGAAAACAAAATCCCTATAATACAGCCTTTTTCCTCCTTTTCTTTCTTTCTTTTTTTTTTTTTTTTGCATTTTAGTGATTTTTTTTTTTTTATTATACTTTAGGGTTTTAGGGTATATGTGCACAATGTGCAGGTTTGTTACATATGTATCCATGTGCCATGTTGATTTCCTGCACCCATTAACTCGTCATTTAGTATTAGGTGTATCTCCTAATGCTGTCCCTCCCCCCTCCCCCCTCCCCCCACCCCACAACAGTCCCCGGAGTGTGATGTTCCCCTTTCTGTGTCCATGAGTTCTCATTGTTCAATTCCAACCTATGAGTGAGAACATGCGGTGTTTGGTTTTTTGTCCTTGCGATAGTTTACTGAGAATGATGTTTTCCAGTTTCATCCATGTCCCTACAAAGGACACGAACTCATCATTTTTAATGGCTGCATAGTATTCCGTAGTGTATATGTGCCACATTTTCTTAATCCAGTCTATCATTGTTGGACATTTGGGTTGGTTCCAACTCTTTGTTATTGTGAATAGTGCCGCAATAAACATACGTGTGCATGTGTCTTTATAGCAGCATGATTTATAGTCCTTTGGGTATATACCCAGTAATGGGATGGCTGGGTCAAATGGTATTTCTAGTTCGAGATCCCTGAGGAATCGCCACACTGACTTCCACAATGGTTGAACTAGATTACAGTCCCACCAACAGTGTAAAAGTGTTCCTATTTCTCCACATCCTCTCCAGCACCTGTTGTTTCCTGACTTTTTAATGATGGCCATTCTAACTGGTGTGAGATGGTATCTCACTGTGGTTTTGATTTGCATTTCTCTGATGGCCAGTGATGATGAGCATTTCTTCATGTGTTTTTTGGCTGCATAAATGTCTTCTTTTGAGAAGTGTCTGTTCATGTCCTCTGCCCACTTTTTGATGGGGTTGTTTGTTTTTTTTTTTTGTAAACTTGTTTGAGTTAATTGTAGATTCTGGATATTAGCCCTTTGTCAGATGAGTAGGTTGCAAAAATTTTCTCCCATTCTGTAGGTTGTCTGTTCACTCTGATGATAGTTTCTTTTGCTGTGCAGAAGCTCTTTAGTTTAATGAGATCCCATTTGTCGATTTTGGCTTTTGTTGCCATTGCTTTTGGTGTTTTAGACATGAAGTCCTTGCCCACGCCTATGTCCTGAATGGTATTGCCTAGGTTTTCTTGTAGGATTTTAATGGTTTTAGGTCTAACATATAAGTCTTTAATCCATCTTGAATTAATTTTTGTATAAGGTGTAAGGAAGGGATCCAGTTGCAGCTTTCTACATATGGCTAGCCAGTTTTCCCAGCACCATTTATTAAATAGGGAATCCTTTCCCCATTTCTTGTTTTTGTCAGGTTTGTCAAAGATCAGATAGTTGTAGCTATGCGGCATCATTTCTGAGGGCACTGTTCTGTTCCATTGATCTATGTCTCTGTTGTGGTACCAGTACCATGCTGTTTTGGTTACTGTAGCCTTGTAGTATAGTTTAAAGTCCGGTAGCGTGATGCCTCCAGCTTTGTTCTTTTGGCTTAGGATTGACTTGGCGATGCGGGCTCTTTTTTGGTTCCATATGAACTTTAAAGTAGTTTTTTCCAATTCTGTGAAGAAAGTCACTGGTAGCTTGATGGGGATGGCATTGAATCTATAAATTACCTTGGGCAGTATGGCCATTTTCACGATATTGATTCTTCCAACCCATGAGCATGGAATGTTCTTCCATTTGTTTGTATCCTCTTTTATTTCATTGAGCAGTGGTTTGTAGTTCTCCTTGAAGAGGTCCTTCACATCCTTTGTAAGTTGTATTCCTAGGTATTTTATTCTCTTTAAAGCAATTGTGAATGGGAGTTCACTCATGATTTGGCTCTCTGTTTGTCTGTTATTGGTGTACAAAAATGCTTGTGATTTTTGTACATTAATTTTGTATCCTGAGACTTTGCTGAAGTTGATAATCAGCTTAAGGAGATTTTGGGCTGAGACAATGGGGTTTTCTAGATATACAATCATATCATCTGCAAACAGGGACAATTTGACTTCCTCTTTTCCTAATTGAATACCCTTTATTTCCTTCTCCTGCCTGATTGCTCTGGCCAGAACTTCCAGCACTATGTTGAATAGGAGCGGTGAGAGGGCATCCCTGCCTTATGCCAGTTTTCAGAGGGAATGCTTCCAGTTTTTGCCCATTCAGTATGATATTAGCTGTGGGTTTTTCGTAGATAGCTCTTATTATTTTGAGATACGTCCCATCAATACCTAATTTATTGAGTGTTTTTAGTATGAAGCGTTGTTGAATTTTGTCAAAGGCCTTTTCTGCATCTATTGAGACAATCATGTGGTTTTTGTCTTTGGTTCTGTTTATATGCTGGATTACATTTATTGATTTGCGTATGTTGAACCAGCCTTGCATCCCAGGGATGAAGCCCACTTGATCATGGTGGATAAGCTTTTTGATGTGCTGCTGGATTCGGTTTGCCAGTATTTTATTGAGGATTTTTGCATCAATGTTCATCAAGGATATTGGTCTGAAATTCTCTTTTTTGGTTATGTTTCTGCCAGGTTTTGGTATCAGGATGATGCTGGCTTCGTAAAATGTGTTAGGGAGGATTCCCTCTTTTTCTATCGATTGGAATAGTTTCAGAAGGAATGGTATCAGTTCCTCCTTGTACCTCGGGTAGAATTCAGCTGTGAATCCATCAGGTCCTGGACTCTTTTTGGTTGGTAAGCTATTGATTATTGCCACAATTTCAGAACCTGTTATTGGTCTATTCAGAGATTCAACTTCTTCCTGGTTTATTCTTGGGAGGGTGTATTTGTTGAGGAATTTATCCATTTCTTCTAGATTTTCTAGTTTATTTGCATAGAGGTGTTTGTAGTATTCTCTGATAGTAGATTGTATTTCTGTGGGATCGGTGGTGATATCCCCTTTTTCATTTTTTATTACATCTATTTGTTTCTTCTCTCTTTTCTTCTTTATTAGTCTTGCTAGCGGTCCATCAATTTTGTTGATCTTTTCAAAAAACCAGCTCCTGGATTCATTAATTTTTTGAAGGGTTTTTTGTGTCTCTATTTCCTTCAGTTCTGCTCTGATTTTAGTTATTTCTAGCCTTCTGCTAGCTTTTGAATGTGTTTGCTCTTGCTTTTCTAGTTCTTTTAATTGTGATGTTAGGGTATCAATTTTGGATCTTTCCTGCTTTCTCTTGTGGGCATTTAGTGCTATAAATTTCCCTCTACACACTGCTTTGAACGTGTCCCAGAGATTCTGGTATGTTGTGTCTTTGTTCTCATTGGTTTCAAAGAACATCTTTATTTCTGCCTTCATTTCATTATGTACCCAATAGTCATTCAGGAGCAGGTTGTTCAGTTTCCATGTAGTTGAGCGGTTTTGACTGAGTTTCTTAATCCTGAGTTCTAGTTTGACTGCACTGTGGTCTGAGAGACAGTTTGTTATAATTTCTGTTCTTTTACATTTGCTGAGGAGAGCTTTACTTCCAACTATGTGGTCAATTTTGGAATAGGTGTGGTGTGGTGCTGAAAAAAATGTATATTCTGTTGACTTGCGGTGGAGAGTTCTGTAGATGTCCATTAGGTCCACTTTATGTAGAGCTGAGTTCAATTCCTGGATATCCTTGTTAACTTTCTGTCTCATTGATCTGTCTAATGCTGACAGTGGGGTGTTAAAATCTCCCATTATTATTGTGTGGGAGTTTAAGTCCTTTTGTAGGTCACTGAGGACTTACTTTATGAATCAGGGTGCTCCTGTGTTGGGTGCATATATATTTAGGATAGTTAGCTCTTCTTGTTGAATTGATCCCTTTACCATTATGTAATGGCCTTCTTTGTCTCTTTTGATCTTTGTTGGTTTAAAGTCTATTTTATCAGAGACTAGGATTGCAACCCCTGCCTTTTTTTGTTTTCCAGTTGCTTGATGGATCTTCCTCCATCCCTTTATTTTGAGTCTATGTATGTCTCTGCACGTGAGATGGGTTTCCTGAATACAGCACACTGATGGGTCCTGACTCCTTATCCATTTTGCCAGTCTGTGTCTTTTAATTGGAGCATTTAGCCCATTTACATTTAACGTCAATATTGTTATGTGTGAATCTGATCCTGTCATTATGATGTTAGTTGGTTATTTTGCTCATTAGATGCTAGAGTTTCTTCCTAGCCTTGATGGTCTTTACAGTTTGGAATGTTTTTGCAGTGGCTGGTACCGGTTGTTCCTTTCCATGTTTAGTGCTTCCTTCAGGAGCTCTTTTAGGGCAGGCCTGGTGGTGACAAAATCACTCAGTGTTTGCTTGTCTGTAAAGTATTTTATTTCTCCTTCACTTATGAAGCTTAGTTTGGCGGGATAGGAAATTCTGGGTTGAAAATTCTTTTCTTTAAGAATGTTGAATATCGGCCCCCACTCTCTTCTGGCTTGTAGAGTTTCTGCTGAGAGATCAGCTGTTAGTCTGATGGGCTTCCCTTTGTGGGTAACCCGACCTTTCTCTCTGGTTGCCCTTAATATTTTTTCCTTCATTTCAACTTTGGTGAATCTGACAATTATGTGTCTTGGAGTTGCCCTTCTCGAGGAGTATCTTTGTAGCGTTCTCTGTATTTCCTGAATCTGAGTGCTGGCCTGCCTTGCTAGATTGGGGAAGTTCCCCTGGATAATATCTTGCAGAGTGTTTTCCAACTTGGTTCCATTCTCCCCATCATTTTCAGGTACACCAATCAGACGTAGGTTTGGTCTTTTCACATAGTCCCAAATTTCTTGGAGGCTTTGTTCATTTCTTTTTATTCTTTTTTCTCTAAACTTTCCTTCTCTCTTCATTTCATCTTCCATCAGCGATACCCTTTCTTCCAGTTGATCGCATCTGCTACTGAGGCTTCTGCAATCTTCGCGTAGTTCTCGAAACTTGGCTTTCAGCTCCATCAGCTCCTTGAAGCCCTTCTCTCCATTGGTTATTCTAGTTATCCATTCTTCTAATATTTTTTCAAAGTTTTTAACTTTTTTGCTATTGTTTTGAATTTCCTCTCGTAGCTCAGAGTAGTTTGATCGTCTGAAGCCTTCTTCTCTCAACTCATCAAAGTCATCCTCCATCCAGCTTTGTTCCGTTGTTGGTGAGGAACTGCGTTCCTTTGGAGGAGGAGGGGTGCTCTGTTTTTTAGAGTTTCCGGTTTTTTTTGTCTGCTTTTTCCCCATCTTTGTGGTTTTATCTACTTTTCGTCTTTGATGATGGTGATGTACAAATGGATTTTTGGTGTGGATGTCCTTTCTGTTTGTTAGTTTTCATTCTACCAGACAAGACCCTCAGCTGCAGGTCTGTTGGAGTTTACTAGAGGTCCACTCCAGACCCTGTTTGGCTGGATGTCAGCAGCGGTGTCTGCAGAACAGCGGATTTTCGTGAGACCACAATTTCAGCTGTCTGATAGTTCCTCTGAAAGTTTTGTCTCAGAGGAGTACCCGGTTGAATGAGGTGTCAGTCTGTCCCTACTGGGGGGGTGCCTCCCAGTTAGGTTGCTCAGGGGTGAGGGACACACTTTAGGAGGCAGTCTGTCCGTTCTCAGATCTCCAGCTGCGTGCTGGGAGAACCACTACTCTCTTCAAAGCTGTCAGTCAGACAGGGACATTTAAGTCTGTGGAGGTTCTTGCTCGGTTTTTGTTTGTCTGTGTCCTGCCCCCAGAGGTGGAGCCTACAGAGGCAGGCAGGCCTCCTTGAGCTGTGGTGGGCTCCACCCAGTTCGAGCTTCCTGGCTGCTTTGTTTACCTAAGCAAGCCTGGGTAATGGCGGGCGCCCCTCCCCCAGCCTCGCTGCCGCCTTGCAGCTTGATCTCAGACTGCTGTGCTAGCAATCAGCGAGACTCCGTGGGCTTAGGACCCTCCAAGCCAGGTGCAGGACACAATCTCCTAGTGTGCCGTTTTGCAGGCCCATTGGAAAAGCACAGTATTAGGATGGGACTGACTCGATATTCCAGGTGTCGTCTGTTATGGGAAGATATTTCATTTTACTGTATTGGCCTGAATTTTCTCCAAATATCCACGTGCAGATTCTGCAAAAAGATTGTTTCAAAACTGTTCAATTAAAGTAAGGTTCAACTCTGATAGATGAATGCAGAGATCAGAAAGTAGTTTCCCAGAATGCTTCCTTGCAATTTTTATGGGAAGATATTTCCTTTTTCACCATAGGCATCAATTCTCTCCAAATGTCAATTGCAGATTCTACAAATAGCCTGTATCAAAGCTGCACAATCAAAAGAAATGTTCCACTGTCTGAGATGAATGCACAGTTTATAAAGAAGTTTCACAGATTACTTCTGTGTAGTTTTTATCTGAAGATATTACTTTTTCCACGATAGGCCTCATAGCAGTCCAAATGTCCACTTGCAGATAATACATAAAGAGGGTTTCAAAGCTGCTCAATCAAAAGAAAGATTCAACTCTGTGAAATGAATGCAGAGAATAGAAAGAATTTTCACAGAAATATTCTGTGTAGTTTTTACTTGAGGATATTTCGTTTTTCAGCATAGCCCTCAAAGCTCTCCAAATGTACACTTGCAGATTCTACAAAAAGAGTGTTTCAAAACAGCTCAATCAAAAGAAAGATTCAACTCTGTTACATGAATGCACAGATTAGAAGGAAGTTTCACAGAATGCTTCTGTGTAGTTTTTATTTGAAGATATTCCTTTTACCACTATGGGTCTCAAAGCTCTCTAAATGTCCAATTGCAGATTCTACAAAAAGAGGGTTTCAAAACTGCTCAATCAAAAAAAGCTTCTACTCTGTGAGATGAATGCACAGAATTGATAGAAGTTTCACAGAATGCTTCTGTGTAGTATTTATGGGAAGATATTTCATTTTCCACCCTAGGCTGCAATGTTCTCCAAATGTCCACATGCAGATTATACAAAAAGTGTGTTTCAAAACTGCTCAATCAAAAGAAACTTTCTACTCTGTGAGATGAATGCACAGATCAGAAAGAAGTTTCACAGAATGCTTCTGTGTAGTTTTTAGTTGAAGATATTGATTTTTCTACAATAGGCAACAAAGCACTCAAAATGTCCACTTGCAAGTTTGACAAAAAGAGATTTTCAATAGTGCTCCATCAAAAGATAGTTTCATCTCTGTCAGATGAATGCACAGAACAGAGAAATGTGTCGCAGAATGCTTCTGTGTAGTTTTTAAGGGAAGGTGTTTCGTTTTTCACTATAGGCCTCAGTGTTCTCCAATTCTCCACTTGAAGATTCTACAAAAAGAGTGTTTCAAATTGCTCAATCAAAAGTCAGGTTCAACTCAGATAGATGAATGCACAGATCAGAAAGTAGTTTCACAGAATGCTTCCGTATATTTTTTCTGGGAAGATATTTCTTTTTTCACCATATGCATCAATGCTCTCCAAATGTCCAACTGCAGATCCTACAAAAAGCCTGCTTCAAAGCTGCACAATCAAAAGAAAGGTTCCACTCTCTGAGATGAATGCACAGTTCATAAAGAAGTTTCAAAGACTTCTGTGTAGTTTTTATTTGAAGATATTCCTTTTTCCACAATAGGCCTCAAAACGCTCAAAATGTGCACTTGCAGATTCTACATAAAGATTGTTTCAAAACTGCTCAATCAAAAGAAAGGTTCAACTCAGTGAGATGAATGCACAGAATAGAAAGTATTTTTACAGAAATATTTTGTGTAGTTTTTACTCGAAGATATTTCCTTTTTCACCATTGGCTTCAAAGCTCTCAAATGTCCCCTTACAGATTGTGCAAAAAGAGTGTTTCAAAACTGCTCAATGAAAAGAAAGGTACTATTCTGTGAGATGAATGCACAGAATAGAAAGAAGTTTCACAGTTTCCTTCTGTGTAGTTTTTATTTGAAGATATTTACTTTTTCACCATAGGCCTCAAACTGCTCCACATGTCCACTTGTAGATGCTACAAAAATAGTGTTTCAAAACTGCACATGCAAAAGAAAGGTTTTACTCTGTGAGATAAATTCACAGAATAGAAATAAGTTTCACAGAATGCTTCTATGTAGTTTTCATCGGTGCCCACTTCCTTTTTAACCGTAGGCCTCAATGTTCTCAAAATGTCCACCTGAAGATTCTACAAAAACACTGTTTCAAAACTGCTTAATCAAAAGAAAGTTTCAACTCTGTTATATGTATACACAGATCAGAATGAAGTTTCAGAGAATGCTTCTGTGTCGTTTTTATTTGAAGATATTTCACTTCTCTCCATCTGCCTCAAAACGCTCCAAATGTCCACTTGCAGATCCTACAAAAATAGGATGTCAAAAGTGTTCCATCAAAAGATACGTACATCTCTGTTAGATGAATGCACAGAACAGAGAAAAGTTTCATAGAATGCTTCTGTGTAGGTTTTATGGGAAGATATTTCATTTTTCACTATACGCCTCAATGTTCTCCAAATGTCCACTTGCAGAAACTGCAATAAGAGTGTTACAAAACTGCTCAATAAAAAGTAAGTTTCAACTCTGTTATATGAATGCATACATCAGAAAGAAGCTTCACAGATTGCTTCCGAGTAGTTTTTATGGGAAGATATTTCTTTTTCACCATAGGCCAAAATGCTCTCCAAATCTCCAACGGCAGATTTTACAAAAAGCCTGTTTCAAAGTTGCACAATCAAAAGAAAGGTTCCACTCTCTGTGATGAATGCACAGTTCATAAAGAAGTTTCACAGATTACTGTGTAGTTTTTATTTGAAGATATTCCTTTTTCCACGATAGACCACAAAGCGCTCAAAATGGCTACTTGCAGATTCCTCAAAAAGAGTGTTTCAAAACTGCTCAATCAAAAGAAAGGTTCAACTCTGTTACATGAATGTACAGATCAGAATGAAGTTTCACAGAATGCTTCTGTGTAGTTTTTATTGGAAGATGTTTCTTTTCTCACTGTTGGCCTCAAAGTGCTCCTAATGTCCATTTGCTGATTCTACAAAAAGAGTGTTTCAAAACTGCTCAATCAAAAGAAAGGTTCAAATCTGTGAGATGAATGCCCAGAATAGAAAGAAGTTTCACAGAAGTATTCTGTGTAGTTTTTACTTGAAGATATTTCGTTTTTCACCATAGGCCTCAAAGCACTCCAAATGTCCACTTGCAGGTTCTACAAAAAGAGTGATTAAGAGTGTTCCCTCAACAGATAAATTCATCTCGGTGAGATGAATGCACAGAACAGAGAAAAGTTTCACAGAAAGCTTCTGTGCAGTTTTTATGGGAAGATATTTCATTTTACTCTGTGGCCCTCAATTTTCTCCAAATATCCACTTGCAGATTCTACAAAAAGAGTGTTTCAAAACTGTTCAGTTAAAGTAAGGTCCAACTCTGTTAGTTGAATGCAGGGATCAGGAAGAATTTTCACAGAATGATTCCTTGCAAATTTTATGGGAAGATATTTCCTTTTTCATCATAGGCGTCAATTCTCTCCAAATGTCCCATTGCAGATTCTACAAGAAGCCTGTTTCAAAGCTGCACAATCAAAAGAAACGTTCCACTCTCTGAGATGAATGCACAGTTCACAAAGAAGTTTCACAGATTACTTCTGTGAAGTTTTTATTTGAAGATATTACTTTTTCCATGATAGGCCTCATAGCGGTCCAAATATCCACTTGCAGATAATACATAAAGAGTGTTTCCAAACTGCTCAATCAAAAGAAAGATTGAACTCTGTGAGAGGAATGCAGAGAATAGAAAGAATTTTCACAGAAGTACTCTGTGTAATTTTAACTTGAAAATATTTCATTTTTCACCATTGGCCTCAAAGCTCTCCAAATGTCCACTTGCAGATTCTACAAAAAGAGTGTTTCAAAACAGCTCAATCAAAAGAAAGATTCAACTCTGTTACATGAATACACAGATTAGAAAGAAGTTTCCCAGAATGCTTCTGTGAAGTTTTTATTTGAAGACATTCCTTTTTCCATGGTAACCCTCAAAGTGCGCCAAATGTCCACTTGCAGATACTACAAAAAGACTGTTTCGAAACTGTTCAATCAAAACAAAGTTTCTACTCTGTGAGATGAATGAACAGAATGGAAAGAAGTTTCACAGAATGCTTCTGTGCAGTTTTTGTGTGAAGATATTCCTTTTTCAACGATAGGCCTCAAAGGGCTTCAAATGTCCACTTGCAGATTCTACAAAAGGGTGTTTCAAAACAGCTCAATCAAAAGAAAGGTTTAATTCTGTGAGCTGAATGCACAGATCAGAAAGAAGTTTCACAGAATGATTCTGCGTAGTTTTTATGGGAAGATATTTCTTTTTTCACCATAGGCGTCAATGCTCTCCAAATGTCCAATTGAAGATTCTACAAAAAGCCTGTTTCGATGTGCGGACGGATTCGATTTGCCAGTATTTTATTGATGATTTTTGCATCAATGTGCATCAAGGATATTGGTCTGAAATTCTCTTTTTTGGTTATGTGTCTGCCAGACTTTGGTATCAGGTCGATTCGGGCTTCATAAAATGTGTTAGGGAGGATTCCCTCTTTTTCTATCGATTGGAATAGTTTTAGAAGGAACGGTACTGGTACCACAACAGAGACATAGATCAATGGAACAGAACAGAGCCCTCAGAAATGATCACGCATATCTACAACTAGCTGATCTTTGACAAACCTGACAGAAACAAGTAATGGGGAAAGGATTCCCTATTTAATAAATGCTGCTGGGAAAACTGGCTAGCAACATGTAGAAAGCTGAAACTGGATCCCTTCCTTACATCTTATACAAAAATTAATTCAGGGTGGATTAAAGACTTAAATGTTAGACCTACAACCACTAAAATCCTACAGGAAAACCTAGGCAATACCATTCAGGACAAAGGCGTGTGAAAGGACTTCATGTCTAAAACACCAAAAGCAATGGCAACAAAAGCCAGTATTGACAAATGGGATCTAATTAAACTCAAGAGCTTCTGCACAGCAAAAGAAACTACCATCAGAGTGAACAGGCAACCTACAGAATGGGAGAAAATTTTTGCAACCTACTCATCTGACAAAGGGCTAATATCCAGAATCTACAATGAACTCAAACAAATCTACAAGAAAAAAACAAACAACCTCATCGAAAAGTGGGCAAAGGACATGAACAGATACTTCTCAAAAGAAGACGTTTATGCAGCCAAAAAATATATGAAGAAATGCTCATCATCACTGGCCATCAGAGAAATGCAAATCAAAACCACAGTGAGATACCATCTCACAAAGGTTAGAATGGCCATCATTAAAAAGTCAAGAAACAACAGGTGTTGGAGAGGTTGTGGAGAAATAGGAACACTTTTACACTGTTGGTGGGACTGTAAACTAGTTCAACCATTGTGGAAGTCAGTGTGGCGATTCCTCAGGGATCTAGAACTAGAAATACCATTTGACACAGCCATCCCATTACTGGGTATATACCCAAAGGACTATAAATCATGCTGCTATAAAGACACATGTACACGTATGTTTATTGTGGCACTATTCACAATAGCAAAGAATTGGAACCAACGCAAATGTCCAACAACGATAGACTGGATTAAGAAAATGTGGCACATATACACCATGGAATACTATGCAGCCATAAAAAATGATGAGTTCCTGTCCTTTGTAGGGACATGGATGAAACTGGAAAACATCATTCTCAGTAAACTATCGCAAGGACAAAAAACCAAACACCACATGTTCTCACTCATAGGTGGGAATTGAACAATGAGAACTCATGGACACAGGAAGGGGGACATCACACACCGGGGAACGTTGTGGGGTGAGGGTAGCGGGGAGGGACAGCATTAGGAGATATACCTAATGCTAAATGACGAGTTAATGGGTGCAGGAAATCAACATGGCACATGGATACGTATGTAACAAAAGGGCACGTTGTGCACATGTACCCTAAAACACAAAGTATAATTTTAAAAAAGCCTGTTTCAAAGCTGCACAATCAAAAGAAAGTTTCCACTTTCTGAGATGAATGCACAGTTCATAAAGAAGTTTCACAGATTACGTCTGTGTAGTTTTTATTTGAAGATATTCCTTTTTCCATGATAGGCCTCAGAGCACTCCAAATGTCCACTTGCAGTTTGTACAAAAAGAATGTTTCAAAATTGCTCAATCAAAAGAAATGTTCAATTCTGTGAGATGAATGCAGAGAATGGAAAGAATTTTCACAGACCTATTCTGGGTAGTTTTTCCTTGCAGATATTTCGTTATTCACCATAGACCTCCAATCTCTCCAAATGTCCAGTTGCAGATTCTACAAAAAGAGTGTTTCAAAACTGCTAAATCAAAAGAAAGGTTCTACTCTGTGAGATGAATGAACAGAATAGACAGAAGTTTCTCAGAATGCTTCTGAGTAGTTTTTACTTGAAGATATTTCGTTTTTCACCATAGACCTCAAAGCCCTCCAAATGTCCACTTGCAGATTCTACAAAAAGAGTGCTTCAAAACTGCTCAATCAAAACAAAAGGTTCTACTCTGTGAGATGAATGCACAGAATAGAAAGAAGTTTCACAGAATGCTTCTGTGTAGTTTTTATGGGATGATATTTCGTTTTTCACTCTAGGCCTCAATGCTATCAAAATGTCCAATCGCATATTCAACAAAAAGTGTGTTTCAAAACAACTCAATCAAAAGAAAGGTTTAACTCTGTTAGATGAATGCACAGATCAGAAAGAAATTTCACTGAATTCTTCTGTGTGGTTTTTATTTGAAGATATTCCTTTTTACACGATAGTCCCCAAAGCGCTCCAAATGTCCACTTGCAGTTTATACAAAAAGAGTGTTTCAAAACTGCTCAATCATAAGAAAAGTTCAAATCTGTGAGATGATTGCTGAGAATAGAAAGAATTTTCACAGAAGTATTCTGGATAGTTTTTACTTGAAGATATTTCGTTTTTCAATACAGGCCTCAAATCTCTACAAATATTGACTTGAATATTCAACAAAAAGAGTGTTTCAGAACAGCTCAATCAAAAGAAAAGTTCAACTCTGTTAGATGAATGCACAGATCAGAAAGAAGTTTCACAGAGTCCTTCTGTGTAGTTTTTATTTGAAGATATTCCTTTTTCCACAATAGGCCTCAAAACGCTCCAAATGTCCCCTTGCAGATTCCACAAAAAGAGTGTTTCAAAACTGCTCAATCAAAAGAAAGGTTCTACTCTGTGAGATGAATGAACAGAATAGAAAGAGGTTTCCCAGAATGCTTCTGTGTAGTTTCTATGGAAAGATATTTTGTTTTCCACCAGAGGCCTCAATGTTCTCCAATGTCCACTTGCAGATTCAACAAAAAGAGTGTTTCAAAACAGCTTAAACAAAAGAAAAATTCAACTCTGGTAGATGAATGCACACATGAGAAGAAAGTTTCACAGAATGCCTCTGTGTAGTTTTTATTTCAAGATATTCCTTTTTCCATGATAGGCCTCAAGTTTCTCCAAATTTCCACTTGCATATTCTACAAAAAGAGTGTTTCAAAACTGCTCAATCAAATTAAAGGTTCTATTCTGTGGGAATAAAGAACAGTATGGAAAGAGCTTTCACAGAATGCTTCTGTGTAGTTTTTATGGCAAGATATTTCGTTTTTCACCATTGTCCTCAATGTTCTCAAAATTTCCACTTGCAGATTCTAGAAAAACAGGGTTTCAAAACAGATCAATCAAAAGAAAGGTTCAAATCTGTTAGATGAATGCACACATCAGAAGGAAGTTTCACAGAATGCTTCTGTGTAGTCTTTATTTGAAGATATTCATTTTTCCACGATAGGCCTCAAAGCGCTCCAATTGTCCAATTGCAGATTCTACAAAAGAGTGTTTCAAAACAGCTCAATCAAAAGAAAATTTTAATTGTGTTAGCTGAATGCACAGATCAGAAAGAAGTTTCACAAAATGCTTCTGTGTAGTTTTTATGGGAAGCTATTTCCTTTTTCACCATAGGCCTCTATTCGCTCCAAATGTCCAATTGCATATTCTAAAAAAAACCTGTTTCAAAGCTTCACAATCAAAAGAAATTTTCCACTCTCCGTGATGAATGTACAATATAAAGAGGATTCACAGATTATTTCTCTGTAGTTTTTATTTGAAGATATTCTTTTTTGCACGATAGGCCCCAAAGGGGCACAAATTTCCACTTGCAGTTTATACAAAAAGAGTGTTTCAGAACTGCTAAATCAAAAGAAATGTTCTACTCTGTGAGGTGAATGAACAGAATAGAAGGAAGTTTCTCAGAATGCTCCTGTGTAGTTTTTATGGGAAGATATGTCATTTTTCACTGTAGGCCTCAATGTTCTCCAAATCTCCACTTGCAGATTCTACAAAAAGAGTGTTTCAAAACAGTTCAATTAAAAGAAAGGTTCAACTCTGTTAGATGAATGCAGACATTAGAAAGAAGTTTCACAGAATGCTTCTGTGTAGTTTTTATGTAAAGATATTCATTTTTCCACGATAGGCCTCAAAGTGCTCCAAATGTCCACTTGCAGATTATACAAAAAGAGTTTTTCAAAACTGCTAAATGAAAAAATAGGTTCTACTCTGTGAGATGAATGAAAAGAAAAGAAAGGAGTTTCTCAGAATGCTTCTGTGTAGTTTTTACTGGAAGATATTTCGTTTTCCACCTTAGGCCCCAAAGCCCTCAAAATGTCCACTTGCAAATTCTACAAAAAGCGTGTTTCAAAACTGCTCAATCAAAAAAATATTTCTAATCTGTGAGGTGAATGCACGGAATAGAAAGTAGTTTCACAGCTTGCTTCTATGTAGTTTTTATGGGAAGATATTTCGTTTTTCACCATTGGCCTCAATGTTCTCTAAATGACCACTTGAATATTCAACAAAAAGAGTGTTTCAAAACAGCTCAATCAAAAAAAAGTTTCAACTCTGTTAGATGAATGCACAGATCAGAAAGAAGTTTCACAGAGTCCTTCTGTGTAGTTTTTATTTGAAGATATTCCTTTTTCCACGATAGGCCTCAAAACGCTCCAAATATCCCCTTGCAGATTCTACAAAAAGAGTGTTTCAAAACAGCTCAATCAAAAGAGAGGTTCAACTCTTTTAGATGAAGTCACAGATCAGAAAGAAGTTTCACAGAATGCTTCTGTGTAGTTTTTACTTGAAGATATTCCGTTTTTCACTATAGACCTCAATGTTGTCCAAATGTGCACTTGCAGATTCTACAAGAAGAGTGTTTCAAAACTGTTCAATCAAAAGAGAGGTTCAACTCTTTGAGATGAATGCACAGAATAGAAAAAGTTTCAAAGAATGCTTCTGTGTAGTTTTTATGGGAAGATATTTCGTTTTTCACCGTAGGCCTCCATGTTCTGAAAATGTCCACTTGCAGATTCTACAAAAAGTGTGTTTCAAAAAGCTCAATCAAAAGAAACCTTCAACTCTGTTAGATGAATGCCCAGAACAGAGAAAATTTCCCAGAATGCTTCCGTGTAGATTTTATTGGAAGATGTTTCATTTTTCACCATAAGCCTCATAGCTCTCCAAATGTACCCTTGTAGGTTCTACAAAAAGATTGTTTCAAAACTGCTCAATCAAAAGAAAGTTTCTTGTCTCTGAGATGAATTCACAGAATAGAAAGAAATTTCAGTGAATGCTTCTGTGTAGTTTTTATAGTAAGATAATTCTTTTTTCACTGCAGGCCTCAATGTTCTCCAAATGTCCACTTGCAGATTCTACAAAAGAGTGTTTCAAAACAGATCAATCAAAAGAAAGGTTCATCTCTGTTTGATGAATGCACAGATGAGAAAGAAGTTGCACAGAATGCTTCTGTGTAGTTTTTATTTGAGGATGTTCCTTTTTCCACAATAAGCCACAAGCATTCCAAATGTCCACTTGCAGATTCTACAAAAAGAGTGTTACAAAACTGCTCAAGGAAAAGAAAGGTTCTACTCTGTGGAATGAATGCAAAGAATAGAAAGCAGTTCCTCAGAAAGCTTCTCTGTGGCTTTTATGGGAATATATTTTGTGTTTCACTGTACGCCTCAATGTTCTCCAAATGTCCAATTGCAGATTCTACAAAAAGATTATGTCAAAACTGCTCAATCAGAAATGTTCTATTCTGTGAGATGAATGCCCAGAATAGAAAGAAGTTTCACAGAATGCTTCTGTGTAGGTTTTATGGGAAGATATTTCGTTTTTCACCATAGGCCTCAATGTTCTCCAAATGTCCAATTGCAGATTGTACAAAAAGTGTGTTCCAAAACAGATAAATGAAAAGAAATATTCAACTCCGTTGGATGAATGCACAGATCAGAAAAAAGTTTCACAGAATGTTTCTGTGTAGTTTTTAGTTGAAGATGCTCCTTTTTCAACAATAGGCCTCAAAGCGCTCCAAATGTCCCCTTGCAGATTGTACAAAAAGAGTGTTTCAAAACTGCTCAATCAAAAGAAAGGTTCTACTCTGTGAGGTGAATGCACAGAATAGAAAGAAGTTTCACAGAATTCTTCTGTTTAATTTTTATGGGAAGATAATTCGTTTTTCACCTTAGGCCTCAATTTTCTCCAAATGTCCACTTTCAGATTTTACAAAAAGTGTGTTTCAAAACATCTCAATCAAAAGAAAGTTTCAACACTGCAGGATGAATGCACAGATCAGAAAGAAGTTTCACAGAATCCTTCTGTGTATTTTTTATGGAAAGATATATCGTTTTCCACCGTAGGCCACTATGTTCTGCAAATATCCACTTGCAGATTCTACAAAAAGAGTGTTTCAAAAGAGCTCAATCAAAAGAAAAGTGCAACACTGTTAGATGAATGCACAGAACAGAGAATATTTTCACAGAATCCTTCTGTGTAGTTTCTGTGGGAATATATTTTGTTTTTCACCATAGGCCTCAATGTTCTCCAAATATCCACCTGCAGATTCTACAGTAAGAGTGTTTCAAAACTGCACAATTTAAAGAAAGTTAAAACTCTGTTTGATGAATGTACAGTTTAGAAATAAGTTTCACAGAATGCTTCTGTGTAATTTTTATGGGAATATATTACGTTTTTCATGGTAGGCGTCAATGTTCACCAAATGTCCTCTTGCAGATCCTACAAAAAGAGTGTTTCAAAGCAGCTCAAGCAAAGGAAAGGTTCAATTCTTTTAGATGAATGCACAAATCAGAAAGAAGTTTCACATAATGCTTTTGTGTAGTTTTTATTTGAAGATAGTTCGTTTTCCACCCTAGGCCTCAATGTTCTCCAAATGTCCACTTTCAGATTCTACAAAAATAGTGTTTCAAAACTGCTCAATCAAAGAAAGTTCCACTCTGTGAGATGAATGTACAGAATAGGAAGAAGTTCCACAGAATGCTTCTGTTTTGTTCTTATGGGAAGATGATTCGTTTGTCACCATAGGCCCCATTGTTCTCCAAATGTCCACTTGAAGACTCTACAAAAAGACTTTTTCAAAACAACTCAATCAAAATAAAGGTTCAACTCTGTCACATGAATGCACAGATCCAAAAGAAGTTTCACATAATGCTTCCGTGTAGTTTTTATGGGAAGATATTTTGTTTTCCACCCTAGGACTCAAAGTTCTCCAAATGTTCACTTGCAGATTTTACAATAAGAGTGTTTCAAAACTGCACAATCAAAAGAAAGTATAAATTCAGTTAGATGAATGTACAGATTAGAAAGAAGTTTCACAGAATGCTTCTGTGTAGGTTTTATGGGAAGATATTTCGTTTTTCAACGTAGGCCTCAATATTCGCCAAATGTCCACTTGCAGATTCTAAAAAAAAGAGTAATTCAAAACAGCTCAATCAAAAGAAAGCTTCAACTCTGCTACATGAATTCACAGATCAGAAAGTCGTTTCAAGGAATGCTTCTGTGTAGTTTTTAGTGAAGATATTTCCTTTTTCACCATAGGCCTCAATATTTTCTAAATGTCCACTTGCAGATTCTACAAAAAGAGTGTTTCAACACTGTTGGTGGGACTGTAAACTAGTTCAACCATTGTGGAAGTCAGTGTGGCGATTCCTCAGGGATCTCGAACTAGAAATACCATTTGACCCAGCCATCCCATTACTGGGTATATACCCAAAGGACTATAAATCATGCTGCTATAAAGACACATGCACACGTATGTTTATTGCGGCACTATTCACAATAACAAAGAGTTGGAACCAACCCAAATGTCCATCAGTGATAGACTGGATTAAGAAAATGTGGCACATATACACCATGGAATACTATGCAGCCATAAAAAATGATGAGTTCGTGTCCTTTGTAGGGACATGGATGAAACTGGAAAACATCATTCTCAGTAAACTATCGCAAGGACAAAAAACCAAACACCGCATGTTCTCACTCATAGGTGGGAATTGAACAATGAGAACTCATGGACACAGAAAGGGGAACATCACGCTCCTGGGACTGTTGTGGGGTGGGGGAAGGGGGGAGGGACAGCATTAGGAGATACACCTAATGCTAAATGACGAGTTAATGGGTGCAGGAAATCAACATGGCACATGGATACATATGTAACAAACCTGCACATTGTGCACATGTACCCTACAACCCTAAAGTATAATAAAAAAAAAAAAGAGTGTTTCAAAACAGCTCAACAAAGGAAAAGTTCAACTCCGTTAGATGAATGCACAGATACAAAAGAAGTTTCACAGAATGCTTCTGTGTAGTTTTTCTCAAAGATATTTCGTTTTTCCTCAGAGACATCAATGTTCTCAAATGTCCACTTGCAGATTCTACAAAAAGAGTGTTTCAAAACTGTTCAATCAAAAGAAAGTTCCACTGTGTGAGATGAATGCACAGAATAGAAAGAAGTTTCACAGAATGTTTCTGTGTAATTTTTATGGGAAGATATTATGTTTTTCATGGTAGGCCTCAATGTTCACCAAATGTCCTCTTGCAGATCCTACAAAAAGAGTGTTTCAAAGCAGCTCAAGCAAAGGAAAGGTTCAATTCTGTTAGATGAATGCAAAAATCAGAAAGAAGTTTCACATAATGCTTTTGTGTAGTTTTTATTTGAAGATAGTTCGTTTTCCACCCTAGGCCTCAATGTTCTCCAAATGTCCACTTTCAGATTCTACAAAAATAGTGTTTCAAAACAGCTCAATCAAAAGAAAGGTTCAACTCTGTTAGCTAAATGCACAGATCAGAAAGAAGTTTCACAGAATGATTCTGTGTAGTTTTTATTTGAAGATATTTCGTTTCTCACCGTAGGCCTCAAAGCGCTCCCAATGTCCACTTGCAGATTCTACAAAAGAGTGTTTCAAAACAGCTCATTCAAAAGAAAGTTTCATCTTTGTGAGATGAATGAACAGAACAGAAAGATATTTCACAGAATGCTTCTGTGTAGTTTTTATTTGAAGATATTCCTTTTTCCACAACAGGCTTAAAATGCTCCAAATATCCACCTGCAGATTATACAAAAAGTGTGTTTCAAAACTGCTCAATCAAAAGAAAGGTTCAACTCTGTGAGATGAATGCACAGATCAGAATGAAGTTTCACAGAATGCCTCTGTGTAGATTTTTGTGATTATAATTCTTTTCTTACCATAGGCCTCAAAGTGCTCGAAATTTCCACTTGCAGATTTTACAAAAAGAGTGTTTCAAAACTTCTCAATCAAAAGATGGGTTCATCTCTGTTAGTTGAATGCACAGAATAGAGAGAAGTTTCACAGAACGCTTCTGTGTAGTTTTTATGGGAAGATATTTCTTTTTTCACCGTAGGACTCAATGCTCTCCAACTGTCCAAATGCAGATTCTAAAAAAAGCGTGTTTCAAATATATACAGTCAAAAGAAATTTTCCACTCTCTGAGATGAATGCAAATATCATAGAGAAGTTTCACATAATTCCTCTGTGTAGTTTTTATTTAAAGATAATTCTTTTTCCACGATAGATCTCAAAGTGCTCCAAATGTCCACTATCAGACTCTACAAAAAAGTGTTTCAAAATTGCTCAATGAAAAGAAAATTTCAACTCTGTGAGATGAATGCACAGAATACAGAGAAGTTTCACAGAATGAACCTCTGTAGTTTTTATTTTAAGGTATTTCGTTTTTCACTATAGGCCTGAAAGGCCTCCAAATGTCCACTTGCAGATTCTACAAAAGGAGTGTTTCAAAACTGCTCATTCAAAAGAAAGGTTCTACTCTGTGAAATGAATGCACAGAATAGAATGAAGTTTCACACCATGCTTCTGTGTAGTATTCATGGGAAGATATTTCGTTTTTAACCATAGGCCTCAATATTCTCCAAATGTCCACTTGAAGATTCAACAAAAAGAGTGTTTCAAAAAAGCTCAATCAAGAGAAAGGGTCAACTCTGTTAGATGAATGCACAGATCAGAAAGAAGTTTCACAGAATGTTTCTGTGTAGTTTTCATTTCAATATATTCCTTTTTCCATGATAGGCATCAAAGCGCTCCAAATGTCCACTTGCCGATTTTACAAAAAGAGTGTTTCAAAACTGCTCAATCAAAGGAAATGTTCTACTCTGTGAGATGAATGAACAGAATAGAAAGAGGTTTCACAGAATGCTTCTGTGTAGTTTCTTTGGTAAGATATTTCGTTTTTCACCGTAGGCCTCAAAGTTCTCCAAATGTCCACTTGCAGATTCAACAAAAAGAGTGTTTCAAAACAGCTCAATCAAAAGAAAGGTTCAACTCTGTTAGATGAATGCACACATCAGAAGGAGGTTTCACAGAATGCCCCTGTGTAGTTTTTAATTGAAGATATTCCCTTTTCCACGATAGGCCTCAAAGCGCTCCAAATGTCCATTTGCAGTTTATATAGAAAGAGAGTTTCCAAACTGCTCAATAGAAAGAAACGTTCAAATCTGTGAGATGATTGCAGAGAATAGAAAGAAATTTCACAGAATTATTCTGTGTAGTTTTTACTTGAAGATATTTCGTTTTTCACCATAGGCCTCAAAGTTCTCCAAATGTCCACTTGCAGATTTTACAAAAAGAGTGTTTCAAAACAGCTCAATCAAAAGAAAGGTTCAACTCTGTTAGATGAATGCACACACCGGAAGGAAGTTTCACAGAATGCTTCTGTGTAGTTTTTATTTGAAGATATTCCTTTTTCCACAATAGGCCTCAAAGCGCTCCTAATGTCCACTTGCAGATTCTACAAAAACAGTGTTTCAAAACAGCTCAAACAAAAGAAAGGTTTAATTCTGTTCACTGAATGCACAGATCAGAAAGAAGTTTCACAGAATGTTTCTGTGTAGTTTTTATGGGAAGATATTTCTCTTTTCACCATAGGCCTCAATGCTCTCACAATGTCCAATGGTACATTCTACAAAAAGCCTGTTTCAAAGCTACACAATCAAAAGAAAGGTTCCACTTTCTGAGATGAATGCACAGTTCAGAAAGAAGATTCGCAAATTACTTCTGTGTAGTTTTTATTTGAAGATATTACTTTTTCCACGGTAGGCCCCAAAGTGCTCCAAATTTCCACTTGCAGTTTATACAAAAAGAGTGTTCCAAAATTGCTCCATCAAAAGAAATGTTCAACTCTGTGAGATGAATGCAGAGAATAGAAAAAATTTTCACAGAAGTATTCTGGGTAGTTTTTACTTGAAGATATTTCGTTTTTCACCATAGGCCTCAAAGCACTCCAAATGTCCACTTGCAGATTCTACAAAAGGTGTTTCAAAACTGCTCAAACAAAAGGAAAAGAGGAAGTCAAATTGTCCCCGTTTGCAGATGACATGATTGTATATCTAGAAAACCCCATTGTCTCAGCCCAAATCTCCTTAAGCTGATTAGCAAACTCAGCAAAGTCTCAGGATGCAAAATCAATGTACAAAAATCACAAGCATTCTTGTACACAAATCACAAACAAACAAAGAGCCAAATCATGAGGTAACTCCCATTCACAATTGCTTCAAAGAGAGTAAAATACCTAGGAATCCAACTTACAAGGGATGTGAAGGACTTCTTCAAGGAGAACTACCAGCCACTGCTCAATGAAATAAAAGAGGATACAAACAAATGGAAGAACATTCC
This sequence comes from Symphalangus syndactylus, assembly GCF_028878055.3. Classification (NCBI taxonomy): domain Eukaryota; kingdom Metazoa; phylum Chordata; class Mammalia; order Primates; family Hylobatidae; genus Symphalangus; species Symphalangus syndactylus. Next base: position 53,244,182 of record NC_072440.2, read on the forward strand.
ATGCTCATGGGTTGGAAGAATCTATATCGTGAAAATGGCCATACTGCCCAAGTTAATTTGTAGATTCAATGCCATCCCCATCAAGCTACCAATGACTTTTTTCACAGAATTGGAAAAAACTAATTTAAAGTTCATATGGAACCAAAAGAGAGCCTGCATCACCAAGTCAATCCTAAGCCAAAAGAACAAAGCTAGAGGCATCATGCTACCTGACTTCAAACTATACTACAATGCTACAGTAACCAAAACAGCATGGTACTGGTATGACAACAGAGATATAGATCAATGGAACAGAACAGAGCCCTTAGAAATGATGCCACCTATCAGATAGTTGTAAACTATGTGATCTTTGACAAACCTGACAAAAACAAGAAATGGGGAAAGGATTCCCTATTTAATAAATGGTGCTGGGAAAACTGGCTAGCCATATGTAGAAAGCTGAAACTGGATCCCTTCCTTACACCTTATACAAAAATTAATTCAACATGGATTAAAGACTTACATGTTAGACCTAAAACCTTTAAAATCCTGGAAGAAAACCTAGGCAATACCATTCAGGACATAGGCGTGGGCAAGGACTTCATGTCTAAAACACCAAAAGCAATGGCAACAAAAGCCAGTATTGACAAATGGGATCTCATTAAACTAAAGAGCTTCTGCACAGCAAAAGAAACTACCATCAGAGTGAACAGGCAACCTACAGAATGGGAGAAAATTTTTGCAACCTACTCATCTGACAAAAGGCTAATATCCAGAATCTACAATGAACTCAAACAAATTCACAAGAAAAAAACAAACAACCCCATCAAATAGTGGGCAAGGACATGAACAGATACTTCTCAAAAGAAGACATTGATGCAGCCAAAAAACACATAAAGAAATGCTCATCATCACTGGCCATCAGAGAAATGCAAATCAAAACCACAGTGAGATACCATCTCACACCAGTTAGAATGGCCATCATTAAAAAGTCAAGAAACAACAGGTGCTGGAGAGGATGTGGAGAAATAGGAATACTTTTAGACTGTTGGTGGGACTGTAAACTAGTTCAACCGTTGTGGAAGTCAGTGTGGCAATTCCTCAGGGATCTAGAACTAGAAATACCATTTGACCCAGCCATCCCATTACTGGGTATATACCCAAAGGAATATAAATCATGCTGCTATAAAGACACATGAACACGTATATTTATTGTGGCACTATTCACAATAGCAAAGAGTTGGAACCAACCCAAATGTCCAACAACAATAGACTGGATTAAGAAAATGTGGCACATATACACCATGGAATACTATGCATCCATAAAAAATGATGAGTTCCTGTCCTTTGTAGGGACATGGATGAAACTGGAAAACATCATTCTCAGTAAACTATCGCAAGGAGAGAAAACCAAACACCGCATGTTCTCACTCATAGGTGGGAATTGAACAATGAGAACTCATGGACACAGGAAGGGGAACATCACACTCCAGGGACTGTTGTGGGGTTGGGAGAGGGGGGAGGGACAACAGTAGGAGACATACCTAATGCTAAATGACGAGTTAATGGGTGCAGGAAATCAACATGTCACATGGATACATATGTAACAAACCTGCACATTTTGCACATGTACCCTAAAACCTAAAGTATAATAATAATAATAAAAAAAACAAAGGTTCAACTCTCTGAGAAGAAAGCACAGATCAGAAAAGAGTTTCACAGAATGCTTCTGTGTAGTTTTTGTGGGAAGATAATTCGTTTTTCACCATACACCCAAAAACGCTCCAAAAGTCCATTTGCAGATTCTACAAAAAGAGTGTTTCCAAATTACACCATTCAAAGAAAGTAACTTCCTTTTTCAACATAGGCCTCAAATCACTCCAAATGACCACTTGCATGATTCTACAAAAAGTGTGTTTCAAAACTGCACAATCAAAAGAAACGTTCCACTCTCAGAGATAAATGCACAGATCATAAGGAAGTTTCACAGAATGCTTCTCTTTAGTTTGTATTTGAAGACATTTCTTTCTCCACCACAGGCCTCAAAGTGCTCCAAATGTCCACTTACAGACTCTATAAAAAGAGTGTTTCAAAACTGCACAATCAAAAGTAAGGTTCAACTCTGTTAGATAAATGCCCAAATCAGAAAGAAATTTCAAAGAATGCTTCTGTGTAGTTTTTATTTGAAGATATTTCGTTTCTCACCATAGGCCTCAAAGCGCTCCAGATGTCCACTTGCAGATTCTACAAAAACTGTGTTTCAAAACTGCTCAATCAAAAGATAGGTTCATTTCTGTGAGAAGAATGCACAGAACAGAAAGAAGTTTCACAGAATGCTTCTGTGCAGTTTTTATGGGAAGATATATCTCTTTTCAACATAGGCCTCAATGCTCTCCAAATGTCCAATTGCAGAAACTACAAAAAGGCTGTTTAAAAACTGCACAATCAAAAGAAAGGTTCCACTCTCTGAGATGAATGCACAGATCATAAAGAAGGTTCACACAGTGCTTCCGTGTAGTTTTTTGGAGATAATTCTTTTTCTATGATAGTCCTCAAAGAGCTCCAAATGTCCACTTGCAGACTCGACAAAAAGAGTGTTTCAAAACTGCTAAATCAATAAAAATGTTCAACTCTGTGAGATGAATGCATAGAACAGAAAGAAGTCTCAGAGAATGCTTCTGTGTAGTTTTTACGGGAAGATATTTCATTTTTCAAAAGAGGCCTCTATGTTCTCCAAATGTCAACTTGCAGATTCTACAAAAAGAGTGGTTCAAAACTGCAGAATCAAAAGAAGGGTTCAACTCTGTTAGATGAAAGCACAGATCAGAAAGAAGTTTCACAGAATGCTTCTGTGTAGTTTTTATTTGAAGATATTTCGTTTCTCACCATAGGCCTGAAGGCGCTCCAAATTTCCACTTGCAGATTCTACAAAAAGAGTTTTTCAAAACTGATTAATCAAATCATAGGTTCATCTCTGTGAGATGTATGTGCAGAAGAGAAAGAATTTTCAGAGAACGCTTCTGTGTAATTTTTATGGGAAGGTATTTTGTTTTTCACCACAGGCCTCAAGGCTTTCTAAATGTCCACTTGCAGATTCTACAAAAAAGAGTGTTTCAAAACTGCTCAATCAAAAGAAAGGTTCAACACTCTGAGATGAATGCAAAGATCAGAAACGAGTTTCACAGAATTCTTCTATGTCGTTATTTTGGGAAGTTTTTTCGTTTTTCACCATAGGAAACAGAACATTCCAAATGTCAACTTGCAGGTTCTACAAACGTGTGTTTCAAAACTGCACAATCAAAAGAAAGGTTGTACTCTGTTAGTTGAATGCACAGATCAGAAACAAGCTTCACAGAATGCTTCTGTGCTGCTTTTATTTGAAGATATTTCTTTTCTCTCCATAGGCCTCAAGGCACTCCAAATATCCACTTCCCGATTCTACAAAAAGAGTTTTTCAAAACTGCTCAATCAAATGATAGGTTCATCTCTCTGAGATGAATGCACAGAAGAAAAGGAATTTTCACTGAATTCTTCTGTGTAGTTTTTATGGGAAGATATTTCGTTTTTCACCGCGGGCCTCAACTTTCTCCAAATGTCCACTTGCAGATACTACATAAAGAGTGTTTCAAAACAGCTCAATCAAAAGAAAGGTTCAACTCTGTTAGATGAATGCACACATCAGAAGGAAGTTTCACAGAATGCTTCGGTGTAGTTCTTATTTGAAGACATTTCTTTCTCCACCACAGGCCTCAGAGCGCTCAAAATGTCCACTTGCAGACTCTACAAAAAGAGAGTTTCAAAACTGCACAATCAAAATTAAGGTTCAACTCTGTTAGATAAATGCACAGATCAGAAAGGAGTTTCACAGAATGCTTCTGTGCAGTTTTTATTTGAAGATATTTCGTTTCTCACCACAGGCCTCAAAGTGCTCTAAATGTCCACTTGCATATTCTACAAAAAGAGTGTTTCAAAACAGCTCAATCAAAAGAAAGGTTCATCTCTGTGAGATGAATGCACAGAACAGAAAGATATTTCACAGAATGCTTCTGTGTAGTTTTTATTTGAAGATATTCCTTTTTCCACAACAGGCTCAAAGTGCTCCAAATATCCAATTGCAGATTATACAAAAAGAGTGTTTCAAAACTGCTCAATCAACAGAAAGGTTCAACTCTGTGAGATGAATGCACAGATCAGAATGAAGTTTCACAGAATGCATCTGTGTAGATTTTTGTGATGATAATTCGTTTCTTACCATAGGCCTCAAAGCGTTCGAATTTTCCACTTGCAGATTTTAGAAAAAGAGTGTTTCAAAACTTCTCAATCAAAAGATAGGTTCATCTCTGTGAGATGAATGCACAGAATAGAGAGTAGTTTCACAGAATGCTTCTGTGTAGTTTTTATGGGAAGATATTTCTTTTTTCACCATAAGCCTCAATGATCTCCAAATGTCCAAATGCAGATTCTAAAAAATGCGTGTTTCAAAACTACACAGTCAAAAGAAAGGTTCCACTCTTTGAGATGAATGCACAGATCATAAAGAAGTTTCACACAATTTCTCTGTGTAGTTTTTATTTAAAGATAATTCTTTTTCCACGGTAGGCCTCAAAGCGCTCCAAATGTCCACTATCAGACTCTACAAAAAGAATGTTTCAAAATTGCTCAATGAAAAGAAAATTTCAACTCTGTGAGATGAATTCACAGAATACAGAGAAGTTTCACAGAATGAATCTCTGTAGTTTTTATTTGAAAACATTTCTTTTTTAACCACAGGCCCCAAAGCTCTCCAAATATCCAATTGCAGGTTCTACAAAAGGAGTGTTTCAGAAATTCACAATCAAAGGAAAGGTTCTACTCTGTAAGATGAATGCACAGATCACAAAGAAGTTTCACAGAATGCTTCTGTGTAGTTTTTATGGGAATATAATTCGTTTTTCACCGTAGGCCTCGATATTCTCCAAATGTCCACTTGCAGATTCTAGAAAAAGACTGTTTCAAAACTGCTCAATCATAAGAAACGTTCAACTCTGTTATATGAATGTACAGATGGTAAAGACGTTTCACAGAATGATTCTGTTTAGTTTTTATTTGAAGATATTTCGTTTTTCACTGTAGGCCTCAATGCTCTCCAAATGTACATTTGCAGATTCAACAAAAAGAGTGTTTCACAACTGCTCAATCAAAAAAATGTTAAACTATCTGAGATGAATGCACAGATCATAATGAAGTTTCACAGAATACTTCTGTGTAGTTTTTATTTGAAGATATTCCTTTTTCCACAATAGGCCCCAAAGCACTCCAAATGTCCACTTGCAGATTATACAAAAACAGTGTTTCAAAACTGCTCAATCAGAACAAAGTTTCAACTCTGTGAGATGAATGCGCAGAATAGAAAGAAATTTCACAGAACGATTCTGTGAAGTATTTACTTGAAGATATTTCGTTTTTCATCATAGTACTCAAAGCTCTCCAAATGCCCACCTGCAGATTCTACAGAAAGCGTGCTTCGAAATTGCTCAATCAAAAGAAAAGTTCAACTCCGTGAGATGAATGCACAGAATAGAAAGAAATTTCACAGAATGCTTCTGTGTAGTTTTTATTTGAAGATATTTCGTTTCTCAACAAAGGTCTGAAGGCGCTCCAAATTTCCACTTCCAGTTTCTACAAAAAGAGTTTCTCAGAACTGCTCAATCAAAAGATAGGTTCATCTCTGTGAGATGAATGCACAGAACAGAATGTGTTTTCACAGAATGCTTCTGTTTAGTTTTTATGGGAAGATATTTCGTTTTTCATCAAAGGCCTCAAAGCTTTCTAAATGTCCACTTGCAGATTCTACAAAAAGAGTGTTTCAAAACTGCTCAATCAAAAGAAAAATTCAACACTTTGAGATGAATGCACAGATAAGAAAGAAGTTTCACAGAAGTCTTCTATGTCATTATTTTGGGAAGAAATCAATTTTTGCACCATAGGACCCAAAACTTTCCAAATGCCCACTGGCAGACTCCACAAAAGTGTGCTTCAAAACTGCTCAATCAAAAGGAAGGTTGTACTCTGTTATATGAATGCACAGATTAGAAACCAGTATCACAGAATGCTTCTGTGATGTTTTTATTTGAAGATATTTTGTTTCTCTCCATAGGCCTCAAGGCGCTCTAAATGTCCACTTGCAGATTCTACAAAAAGAGTTTTTGAAAACTGCTCAATCAAATGATAGGATCATTTCTGTGAGATGAATGTACAGAACATAAAGAATTTTCACTCTATGCTTCTGTGTAGTTTTTTGGGAAGATATTTTGTTTTTCACCATAGCCCTCAATGTTCTCCAAATGTGCACTTGCACATTCTACAAAAAGAGTATTTCAAAACTGCTCTATCAAAAATAAGGTTCAACTCTCTTAGATGAATGCACAGATCAGAAAGAAGTTTCACAAAATGCTTCTGTGTAGTTTTTATTTGAACATATTTCGTTTCTCACCATAGCCCAGAAAGCGCTCCAAATGTCCTCTTGAAGATTCTACAAAAAGATTGTTGAGAAATTTCTCAATCAATAGAAAGGTTCGACTCTGTGAGATGAATGCACACATCAGAAAGAAGTTTCACAGAATGCTTCTCTGTCGTTTTTATGGGTGGATACTTCCTTTTTGCCCATAGGCCTCAAAGCAATCCAAATGTTCACTTGCAGATTCTACAAAAAGTGTGTTTCAAAACAGCTCAATCAAAAGTAATGTTCAACATTGTTAGATGAATGCACAGATCAGAATGAAGTTTCACAGAATGCCCCTGTGTAGATTTTTTTGAAGATAATTCTTTTCTCACCATAGGCCTCAAAGCACTCCAATGTCCACTTGCAGATTCTACAAAAAGAGTGTTTCAAAACTGCTCAATCAAAATATAGGTACATCTTTGTGAGATGAATGCACAGAATAGAGAGAAGTTTCACAGAATGCTTCTGTATAGTTTTTATGGGAAGATATTTGTTTTTTCAATATAGGCCTTAATGCTCTCCAACTGTCCAATTACAGATTGTACAAAAAGCATGTTTGAAAACTGCACAGTCAAAAGAAAAGTTCCACTCTCTGAGATGAATATACAGATCATAAAGGAGTTTCACAGAATTCTTCTGTGTTGTTTTTATTTAAAGATAATTCTTTTTCCACGATAGGGCCTCAAAGCGCTCCAAATGTCCACTATCAGACACTACAAAAAGAGTGTTTCAAAAATGCTGAATCAAAAGAAAGTTTCAACTCTGTGAGATGAATGCAAAGAATGAAAAGAACTTTCACAGAATGAAACTGTGTAGTATTCATTTGAAGATATTTTCTTTTTCACCATACGCCTCAATGTTCTTCAAATGCCCACTTGCAGATTCTACAAAAAGTGTTTCAAATCTGCTCAATAAAATAAAAGTTGAACTCTGTTAGATGAATGCACAGATCAGAAAGAAGTTTCACAGAATGCTTCTGTGCAGTTTTTATTTGAAGATATATCATTTCTCACCATATGCCTCAATGCACTACAAATATCCAATTGCAGATTCTACAAAAACACTGTTTCAAAACTGCTCAATAAAAAGTTTCATCTCTGTGAGATGAATGCAAAGAATAGGAAGAAGTTTGACAGAATGCTTTTGTGAAGTTTTTATGGGAAGATATATTTTTTTCACCATAGGCCTCAATGCTCTCCAAATCTCCAATTGCAGATTCTACAAAACTCTGTTTAAAATTGCACAATCAAAAGAATGGTTCCACTCTCTGAGATGAATACACTTCTGTGAAGTTTTTATTTGAAGATATTCCTTCTTACACCATAGTGCTCAAAGCACTCCAAATGTCCACTAGCAGATTATACAAAAAGAGTGTTTCAAAACTGCTCAATCAAAAGAAAGGTTCAAATCTTTGTGATGAATGCAGAGAATAGAAAGAAGTTTCACAGAATGATTCTGTGTAGTTTTTATTTGAAGATATTTCGTTTTTCACTACAGGCCTCAAAGCTCTACAAATGTACAACTGCGGAATCTACAAAAAGAATGTTTCAAAAATGCACATTCAAAAGAAATGTTCCACTCTCTGAGATGAATGCACATCTCATAAAAAAGTTTCAGAGAATACTTCTGTGTAGTTTTTATTTGAAGATATTCCTTTTTCCATGATAGGCCTCAACGGGCTCCAAATGTCCACTTGCAAATTCTACAAAAAGAGTGTTACAAACTGCTCAATCAAAACAAGGTTTCAACTCTGTGAGATGAATGCACAGAATAGAAAGAAGTTTCACAAAATGATACTGTGTAGTTTGTACTTGAAGATATTTCGTTTTCCACCATAAGACTCAAAGTTCTCCAAATGCCCACTTACAGATTCTACAAAAAGCGTGTTTCGAAATTGCTCAATCAAAAGAAAGGTTCAACTCTCTGAGATGAATGCACAGATCAGAAAGAAGTTTCACAGAATGCCTTTCTGTAATTTTTATGTGTGGATACTTCCTTTTTCCCATAGGCCTCAAAGCACTCCAAATGTCCACTTGCAGAGTCTACAAAAAGAGTGTTTCAAAACTACTCAATCAAAAGTAAGGTTCAAATCTCTGAGATGAATGCATAGAACAGAAAAAGTTTCACACAATGCTTCTGTGTAGTTCTTATGGGAAGATATTTCGTTTTTCAACATAGGCCTCAATGTTGTCCAAATGTCCCCATGCAGATTCTACAAAAAGAGTGCTTCAAAACTGCGGAATAAAAAAAAATTTCAACTCTGTTAGATGAAGCCTCAGATCCGAATGAAGTTTCACAGAATGCTTCTGTGTAGTTTTTATTTGAAGATATTTGGTTTCTCAACTAAGGCCCTAAAGCGCTCCAAATGTCCACTTGCAGATTCTACCAAAAGAGTGTTTCATAACTGCTCAATCAATAGATAGGTTCATCTCTGTGAGATGAATGCAGAGAACAGAGAGAAGTTTCACAGAATGCTTCTGTGTAGTTTTTATGGGAAGATATTCTTTTTTCACCATAGGCCTCAATGCTTTCCAAATTTCCAGTTGCAGATTCTACAAAAAGCGTGTTTCAAAACTGCACAATCACAAGAAAGATTCTACTCTCTGAGATTAAAGCCCAGATTGCAATGAAGTTTCACAGAATACTTTTGTGTAGTTTTTATGTGAATATATTTCTTTTTCCATGACAGGCCTCAAATCACTCCAAATGTCCACTTGCAGACTGCACAAAAAGAGTGTTTCAAAACTGCTCAATAAAAAGAAAGGTTGAACTCTGTGAAATGAATGCACAGAATAGAAAGAAGTTTCACAGAACGATTCTGTGTAGTTTTTATTTGAAGTTATTTCGTTTTTCAACATAGGCCTCAAAGCTCTCAGAATGTCCCCATGCGGATTCTAGAAAAAGAATGTTTCAAAAACGCTCAATCAAAAGAAGGGTTCTACTCTGTGAGATGAAAGTACAGAATAGAAAGAAGTTTCACAGAATGCTTCTGTGTAGCTTTCTTGGGAAGAGATTTCATTTTTCACTGTTGGCCTCAATGTTCCCCTAATGTCCACATGCAGCATCTACAAAAAGTGGTTGAAAACCGCTCAAACAAAGGAAAGGTTCAACTCTGTTAGATGAATGCACAGATCAGAAAGAAGTTTCACAGAATGCTTCTGTGTGTTTTTATTTGAAGATATTTCGTTTTTCACCATAGGCCTCAAAGCGCTCCACATGTCCACTTGCAGATTCTACAAACAGACTGTTTCATAACTGCTCAATCCAAGGAAAGTTTCATCTCCATGAGATGAATACACAGATCAGAAACAAGTTTCACAGAATGCTTCTGTGTAGGTTTGATAGGAAGATATTTCGTTTTTCACCGTAGGCCTGAAAGTGCTCCACATGTCAACTAACATATTCTACAAAAAGAGTGTTTCCAAATTGCTCAATCAAATGAAAGGTTAAACTCTGTGAGATGAATGCTCAGATCAGAAAGAAGTTTCACAGAATGACCCTCTGTAGTTTTTATGTATGGATACTTCCTTTTTCACCATAGGCCTCAATGCACTCCAAATGTCCATTTGCAGATTCTACAAAAAAAGTGTTTTAAAACTGCTAAATCAAATTTAAGTTTCATCTCTGTGAGATGAATGCACAGATAAGAAATAATTTCACAAAATGCTTCTGTGTAGTTTTTATGGGAAGATATTTCGTTTTTCACCATAGGCCTCAATGTTCTCCAAATGTCCACTTGCAGATTCTACAAAAAGTGTGTTTCAAAACTGCTGAATCAAAAGAAAGATTCGACTCCATTAGATGAATGCACAGATCAGAATGAAGTTTCACATAAAGGTTCTGTGTGTTTTTTAATTGAAGTTATTTTGTTTCTCACGATAGGCCACAAAGCACTCCAAATGTCCACTTGCAGATTCTACAAAAAGAGTGTTTCAAAACTGCTCCATCAAAAGATAGTTTCATCTCTGTGAGATCAATGCATGTAACAGAGAGAAGTTTCACAGAATGCTTCTGTGTAGTTTTTATGGGAAGATATTTCTTTTTTCAGTATAGGCCTCCATGCTCTCCAAATGTACAATTGCAGATTCTACAAAAACCGTGTTTCAAAACTGCACAATCAAAAGAAAAGTTCCACTATCTGAGATGAATGCACAGATCATAAAGTAGTTTCACAGAATGCTTCTGTGTAGTTTTTGTTTGAAGAGTTTTCTTTTTCCACGATAGGCCTCACAGCGCTCCAAATGTCCACCTGCCGATTACATAAAAAGAAAGTTTCAAAATTGCTCAATGAAAAGAAATGTTCAACTCTGTGTGATGAATGCACATAATAGAAAGACGTTTCAAAGAATGATTCCGTGTAGTTTTTATTTGAAGATATTTCGGTTTTCACCACAGGCCTCAAAGGTATCCAAATTTCCACTTGCGGATTTTACTAAAAGAGTGTTTCAAAACTGCTCAATCAAATCAAAGGTTATACTATGTGAGATGAATGCACAGATAAGAAAGAAGTTTCACAGAATGCTTCTGTGTAGTTTTTATGGGAAGATATTTCATTTTTCACGGTATGCACCAATATTCTCCAAATGACCACTAGCAGATTCTACAAAAAGTGTGTTTCAAAACTGCTCAATCCAAAGAAATGTTCAACTCTTTTACGTGAATGCAAAGATCAGAAAGAAGTTTCACAGAATGCTTCTGTGTAGCTTTGATGGGAAGATATTTCTTTTTTCACCATAGGCCCCAATATTCTCCAAAAGTCCACTTGCAGATTCTACAAAATGAGTGTTTCAAAACTGCTCAATCAAAAGAAAGTTTGAACTCTGTTAGATGAATGCACAGATGAGAAAGATGTTTTACAGAATGCTTCTTGTAATTTTTGATTGAAGATATTTCGTTTCTCACTATAGGCCTCAAAGTGCTCCAGATGTCCACTTGCAGATTCTGCAAATAGCCTGTTTCGAAACTTCACAATCAAAAGAAAGTTTCCTCTCTCTGAGATTAATGCACAGTTCGTAAAGTAGGTTCACAGAATACTAGTTTGTAGTTTTTATGTGAAGATATTTATTTTCCATGATAGTGCTCAAAGCGCTCCAAGTGTCCAATTGCAGATTATACAAAAAGAGACTTTCAAAAGTGCTTTATCAAAATAAAGGTTCAATTCTGTGAGATGAATGCACAGAATAGAAAGAAGTTTCACAGAATGATTCTGTGTAGTTTTTATTTGAAGATAGATATTTCCTTTTTCACCGTAGGCCTCAAAGCTCTCCAAATGTCCACTTGAGTATTCTACAAAAGCCTGTATCAAAACTGCCTAATCAAAAGAAAGGTTCTACTCTGTGAGATGAATGCACAGAACAAAAAGAAGTTTCACAGAATGCTTCTGGGTAGTTTTTTTTGAAGATATTTCTTTCTCACCACAGGCCTCAATGTTCTCCAAATATCCACTTGCAGATTCTACAAAAAGCCTGTTTCAAAACTGCCCAATCAAAAGAAAGTTTCAATTCTGTGAGATGAATGCACAGATCAGAAACAAGTTTCACAGAATGCTTCACTGCAGTTTTTATGGGTGGATAATTCCTTTTACCCCATTGGCCCCAAAGCACTCCAAATGTCCACTTGCAGATTCTACAAAAAGAGTGGTTAAAAACTGCTCAATCAAAAGTAAGGTTCAAACCTGTGAGACGAATGCAATTAGAAAGGAGTTTCACAGAATGCTTCTGTATAGTTACTTTGGGAAGATATTTCATTTTCCACAAAAGGCCTCTATGTTTTCCAAATTTCCACTTGCAGATCCTACAAAAAGAGTGTTTCAAAACTGCCACACCAAAAGAAAAGTTCTACTCTCTGAGATGAATTCCTGTGTCATAAAGAAGTTTCACAGAATGTTTCTGTGTAGCTTTTATTTGAAGATATTTCTTTTTCCACGACAGTCCTCAAAGCGCTCCAAATTTTCACATGCAGACTGTACAAAAAGAGTGTTTTAAAACTGCTCAATCAAAAGAAAAGTTTAACTCTGTGAGATGAATGCACAGAATAGAAAGAAGTTTCACAGAATGGTTCTGTGTAGTTTTTATTTGAAGATATTTCGTTTTTCTCCATAGGATTCAAAGCTCTCAAAATGTCCCCTTGCAGATACAACAAAAAGAGTGTTTCAAAAATGCTCAATCAAAAGACAGGTTCTACACTGTGAGATGAATGCACAGAATAGAAAGAAGTTTCAAAGAATGCTTCTGTGTAGTTTTTTTGGGAAGATATTTCGTTTTACACCATAGGCCTCAATGTTCCCCAAATGTCCACTTGCAGTTTCTACAAAAAGAGTTTCAAAACTGCTCAATCAATAGAAAGGTTCAACTCTGTGAGATGAGTGATCAGATCAGAAAGAAGTTTCACAGAATGACCCTCTGTAGTTTTTTGTGTGGATATTTCCTTTTTCCCCATAGGCCTCAAAGCACTCCAAATGTCCACTTGCAGATTCTACAAAAAGAGTGTTCAAAACAGCTCAATCAAAAGTAAGGTTCATCTCTGTCAGATGAATGCACATATCAGAAAGAAGTTTCACAGAATGCTTCTCTGTGGATTTGATGGGAAGTTATTTCGTTTTCCACCTTAGGCCCCAATGTTCTCCAAATGTCTGCTTGCAGATTCTACAAAAAGCCTATTTCAAAACTGCGCAATCGAAAGAAATTTTCCACTCTCTGAGATTAATGCACAGATCGTAAAGAAGTTTCACAGAATACTTCTTTGTAGTATTTATGCAAAGATATTACTTTTTCCATGATAGGCCTCAAAGCGCTCCAAATGCCCACTTGCAGATTCTACAAAAAGAGTTTTTCAAAACTACTCTATCAAAAGAAATGTTCAACTCTGTGGATGAATGCCCAGATCAGAAAGAAGTTTCACTGAATGCTTCTCTGTAGTTTTTATAGGTGGATAATCCTTTTTCTTCATATTCCTGAAATTACTCCAAATGTCCACTTGAGATTCTACAAAAAAAGTGTTTCTAAACTGCTCAATCAAAAGTAAAGTTCATCTCTGTGAGATGAATGCACAGATCAGAAAGAAGTTTCACAGAATGCTTCAGAGTAGTTTTTATGGGAAGTTATTTCGTTTTTCACCATAGATCTCAATGTTTTCTAAATGTCCACTGGCAGATTCTACAAAAAGCATGTTTCAAAATTACACCATCAAAGAAAGGTTTCACTCTCTGAGGTGAATGCAAAGATCATAATGAAGTTCCACAGAAAGCTTCTGTGTAGTTTTTATTTGAAGATATTTCTTTTTCCATGTTAGGCCTCAAAGGGCACCAAATGTGTATTTGCAGATGCTACAAAAACAGTGGTTCTAAACTACTCATTCAAAACAAAGTTTCCACTCTGTGAGATGAATGCACAGAATAGAAAGAAGTTTCACATAATGATTCTGTGTAGTTTTTATTTGAAGATATATCTTTTTTACCATAGGCCTCAAATCTCTCCAAATGACTCCATGAAGATTCTACAAAAATAGTGTTTAAAAACTGCTCAATCAAAAGAATGGTTCCACTGTGTGAGATAAGTGCACAGAACAGAAAGAAGTTTCACAGAATGCTTCTGAGTAGTTTTTATGGGAATATGTTTCATTTTTCACCGTATGCCTCAATGTTCTCCAAATGTCCTCTTGCAGATTCTACCAAAAGAGTGTTTCAAAGCTGCTCAAACAAAAGAAAGTTTCAACTCTGATAGATGAATGCACATATCAGAAAGAAGTTTTACAGAATGCTTCTGTGTAGTTTTTATTTGAAGATATTTCGTTTTTCACCACAGGCTTCAAAGTGCTCCAATTGTCCACTTGCAGACTCTATAAAGGAGTGTTTTGAAATTGTTCAATCAAAAGAAATGTTCAACTCTGTGAGATGAATGCACAGATCAGAAAGAAGTTTCACAGAATGCTTCTTTGTTGTTTTTATGGGTGGATACTTCCTTTTTCCCCACAGGCCTCAAAGCACTCCAAATATCCACTTGCACATTCTACAAAAAGTGTGTTTCAAAACTAATCAATGAAAAGTAACGTTCAAATCTGTTAGATGAATGCACAGATCAGAATGAAGTTTCACAGAATGCTTCTGTGTAGTTTTGATGGGAAGATATTTCTTTTTTCACCATAGGCCTCAATGCTATCCAAATATCCAATTGCAGATTCTACAATAAGTGGTTTCAAAGCTCCACAATCAAAAGAAAGGTTCCACTCTCTGCGATGAATGCACAGATCATAAAGAAGTTTCACAGAATGCTTCTGTGTAGTTTTTATTAGAAGATATTTATTTTTCCAGGATATGCCTCAAAGCACTGCAAATGTCCACTTGCAGACTCTACAAAAACAGTATTTCAAAACTGCTCAATCAAAAGAAATGTTCAACTCTGTGAGATAAATGCACAGGAAAGAATGAAGTTTCACAGAATGATTCTGTGTAGGTTTTATTTGAAGATATTTCGTTTTTTACCGTAGGCCTAAAATCTCTCCAAATGACCACCTGTGGATTCTACAAAAAGCGTGTTTCAAAACTGCTCAATAAAAAGAAAGTTTACACTCTATGAGATGAGTGCACACAACAGAAAGAAGTTTCACAGAATGGTTCTGAGTAGGTTTTATGGGAATATGTTTCATTTTTCACCATAGGCCTAAATGTTCTCCAAATGTCCACTTGCTGATTCTACAAAAAGAGTGTTTCAGAACTTCTCAATCAAAAGAAATGTTCACCTCTGTTAGATGAATGCACAGATAAGAGAGAAGTTTCTCAGAATGCTTCTGTGTAGTTTTTATATGAAGATATTTCGTTTTTCACCATAGGCCTGAAAGCGCTAAAAATGTCCATTTTCAGACCATACAAAAAGAGTGTTTCAAAACTGAACAATCAAAAGAAAGTTTCCACTCTTTGAGATGGATGCACAGATCATAAAGAATTTTCACAGACTACTTCTGTGTGGTTTTTATTTGAAGATATTCCTTCTTTTATGATAGGCCTCAAAGCGCTCCAAACGTCCACTTGCATATCCTTGAGAAAGGTTGTTTCAAAACTGCTCAACCAAGAGAAAGGTTCAACAGTGTGAGACGAAGGCACATATCAGAAAGTAGTCTCACAGAATGCTTCTGTGTAGTTTTAAGGGAAGATATTTCATTTTTCACCATAGGCCTTAATGTTCTCCTAATGTCCACTTGCAGATTCTACAAAAACAATATTTCAAAACTGCTCAATCAAATGAAATGTTCAACTCTGTTAGATGAATGCACATATCAGAAAGAAGTTTCACAGAATTCTTCTGTGTAGTTTTTATTTGAAGATATTTCGTTTCTCACCGTAGGTCTCAAGTGCTCCAAAGGTGCACTTGCAGATTCTACAAAAAGAGTTTCTCAAAACTTCTCCATCAATTGATAGGTTCATCTCTGTGAGATGAGTGCACGGAACAGAAAGTATTTTCATAGAATTCTTCCGTGTAGTTTTTATGGGAAGATATTTCATTTTTCACCATAGGCCTCAAAGCTTTCCAAATGTTTACTTGCAGATTCTACAAAAAGAGTGTTTCAAAACTGCTGAATCAAACGAAACGTTCAACTCTCTGAGATGAATGCACAGATCAGAAAGGAGTTTCACAGAATGCTTCTGTGTAATCATTTTGGCAAGATAATTCGTTCTTCACCATAGGTCACAAAACGTTCCAAATATCCACTTGCAGATTCTACAAAAAGAGTGTTTTAAAACTGCTCAATTGGCCAGGCGCGGTGGCTCATGCTTGTAATCCCAGCACTTTGGGAGGCCGAGGTGGGCGGATCATGAGGTCAGGAGATCGAGACCATGGTGAAACCCCGTCTCTACTAAAAATACCAAAAATTAGCCGAGTGCGGTGGCGGGCACCTGTAGTCCCAGCTACTCGGAGAGGCTGAGGCAGGAGAATGGCGTGAACCCGGGAGGCAGAGCTTGCAGTGAGCCGAGATTGCGCCACTGCACTCCAGCCTGGGCGACAGAGTGAGACTCCGTCTCAAAAAAAAAAAAAAAACAGAAAACAAAAAAAAACTGCTCAATCAAACGAAAGATTAAACTCTGTGAGACGAATGCACAGAACAGAAAGAAGTTTCACAGAATGTTTCTTGGTAGTTTTTATGGGAAGATTTTTCGTTTTTCACTGTAGGCCTCAATGTTCTCCAAATGTCCACTTGCAGATTCTACATAAAGAGTGTTTCAAAACTGCTCAATCAAAAGAAAGGTTCAACTCCATCAGATGAATGCACAGATCATTAAGAAGTTTCAAAGAATGTTTCTTTGTAGTTTTTATTTGAAGTTATTGCATTTCTCACCGTAGGCCTCAAAGCGTTCCAAATGTCCTCTTGCAGATTCTACAAAAGTAGTGTTTCAAAACTACTTAATCAAAGAAAGGGTCATCTCTGTGAGGTGAATGCAGAGAAGAGAAAGAAATCCCACAGAATTCTTCTGTGTAATTTTTATAGGAAGATATTTCGTTTTTCACCATAGGCCTCAATGCTCTCCAAATGTCCACTTGCAAATTCTACAAAAAGTGTTTCAAAACTGTTCAATCGAGAGAAAATATCAACTCTGTGACACGAATGCCCAGATCAAAAAGAAGTTTCACAGAATGTTTTTGTGTAGATTTTATTTGAAGATATTTCGTTTTTAACCATAGGCCTCAAAGCTCTCAAATGTCCACTTGCAGATTCCACAAAAAGAGTCTTTCAAAACTGCTCTATATAAGGAAAGTTTCATTTCTGTGAGATGAATGCAATGAATAGAAAGAAGTTTGACAGTATGCTTCTCTGTCGTTTTTATGTGAAAGTATTTCTTTTTTCACCATTGGCCTGAATGCTCTCAAATTATCCATTTGCAGATTCTACAAAAAGAGTGTTTCAAACTTCTCAATCAAAACAAAGGTTCAACTCTCTGAGATCAAAGCACAGATCAGAAAGGAGTTTCACAGAATGCTTCTGTGTAGTTTTTCTTTGAAGATAATTCGTTTTTCACCATACACCTCAAAACACTCCAAATGTCCACTTGCAGATTCTACAAAAAGAGTGTTTCGAAATTGCTCTGTCTAAAGAAATGTTCAACTCTGTGAGATGAATGTACTGATCAGAAAGAAGTTTTACAGAATGCCTCTCCATAGTTTTTATGGGAAGATAATTCCTTTTTTAGCATAGGCCTCAAAGCGCTTCATATGTCCACTTGCATGATTCTACAAAAAGAGTGTTTCAAAACTGCTCAATCAAAAGTAAGATTCATCTCTCTGAGGTGAATGTACAGAACAGAAAAAGTTTCACACAATTCTTCTTTGTAGTTCTTATGGGAAGATATTTCATTTTTCATCATAGGCCTCTATGTTGTCAAAATGTCCCCATGCAGATTCTACAAAAAGAGTGGTTCAAAACTGCAGAATAAAAAAAAAGTTCAACTCTTCTAGATGAATCCTCAGATCAGAAAGAAGTTTCACAGAATGCTTCTGTGTAGTTTTTATTTGAAGATATTTCATTTCTCACCATAGGCCTGAAGGCGCTCCAAATGTCCAATTGCAGATTCTACAAAAAGAGTTTTTCAAAACTGCTCAATCAAATAATCAGTTCATCTCTGTGAGATGAATGCACAGAACAGAAAGAATTTTCACAGAATGCTTCTGTGTAGTTTTTAGTGTAAGATATTTCGTTTTTCACTGAAGGTCTCAAAGCTTTCCAAATGTCCACCTGCAGATTGTACAAAAAGAGTGTTTCAAAACTGCCCAATCAAAATAAATGTACAACACTCTGAGGTGAAATCACAGATCAGAAAGGAGTTTCACAGAATTCTTCTATGTCGTTATTTTGGGAAGATATTTCATTTTCACCATACAACATAAATCGTCCCAAATGTCCACTTGCAGATTCTACAAAAAGTGTGTTTCAAAATTGCTCAACCAAAAGAAAGCCTGTACTCTGTTATATGAATACACAGATCAGAAACCAGTTTCACAAAATGCATCTGTGTTGTTTTTATTTGAAGATATTTTGTTTCTCACCATAGGTCCCAAGGTGGTCTAAATGTCCATGTGCAGATTCTCCAAAACGTGTTTTTCAAAACTGGTCAAATGATAGGTTCATCTCTGTGAGATGAATGCACAGAACACAAAGAATTTTCACTATATGCTTCTGTATAGTTTTTATGGGAAGATATTTCATTATTCACTGTAGGCCTCAGTGCTCTACAAATGTCCAATGGCAGATACTACAAAATGCCTGTTCCACAACTGCACAATCAAAAGAAATGTTCCACTCCCTGAGATGAAAGCACATATCGAAAAGAAGTTTCTCACAATATTTCTGTATAGTTTTTATATGAACATATTCCTTTTTCCATGATAGGCCTCAAACTGCTCCAAATGTACTCTTGCAGATTATACAAAAAGAGTGTTTCGAAACTGCTTAATCAAAAGAAAGGTTCAACTCTGTGTGATGAATGCACAGAATAAAAAGAAGTTTCACAGAATGCTTCTCTGTAGTTTTTACTTGAAGATATTTTGTTTTTCACCATAGGCCTCAAAGCTCTCCAAATGTCCACTTGCAGATTCTACAAAAAGTGTGTTTCAAAAGTGCTCTATCAAAAGAAATGTTCAACTCTGTTAGATGACTGCACAGATCAGAATGAAGTTTCACAGAATGTTTCTGTGTAGTTTTCATTTGAAGTTATTTTGTTTCTCAGCATAGGCTTCAAATCGCAACAAATATCCACAGACAGATTCTACAAAAACAGTGTTTCAAAACTGCTCAGTCAAAAGATAGATTGATATCTGTGAGATGAATGCAGAGAATAGAGAAAAGTTTAACCGAATTCTTCTGTGTAGTTTTTATGGGAAGATATTACTTTTTTCAACTTAGGCCTCAATTCTCTCCAAATATCCAATTGCAGATTCTACAAAAAGCATGTTTCAAAACTGCACGATCAAAAGAAACTTTCCACTCTCTGAGATGAATGGACAGATCATGAAGAATTTTCACAGAATGCTTCTGTGTAGTTTTTATTTGAAGATATTTCTTTTTCCATGATAGGCCTCAAAGTACTCAAAATGTCCACTTGCAGATTCTACAAAAAGAGTGTTTCAAAACTGCTCAATCAAAAGAAAGTTTCAACTCTGTGAGATGAATGCACAGATCAGAAAGAAGTTTCACAGAATGCTTCTGTGTAGTTTTTATTTGAAGATATTTCCTTTTTCACCATCGGCCTCAAAGTGTTCTACATGTCCACTTGCAGATTCTACAAAAAGAGTGTTTCAAAACTGCTCAAAGAAAGTTTCTACTCCGTGAGATGAATGCACATAACAGAAAGAAGATTCACAGAATGCTTCTTTGAAGTTTTCATGGGAAGATAATTCGTTTGTCTGCATAAGTTGCCATGTTCTCCTAATGTCCACTTGCAGATTTCATAAAAAGTTTTTCAAAACTGCTCAATAAAAAGAATGGTTCCACTCTGTTAGTTGAATGCACAGATCTGAAAGAAGTTTCACAGAATGCTTCTATGTAGTTTTTATTTGAAGATATTTCGTTTCTCAACATAGGCATCAAAGCACTCCAAATGTCTGCTTGCAGTTTCTAGAAAAAGTGTTTCAAAACTGCACAATCAGAAGAAAGGTTGCACTCTCTGAGATGAATGCACAGATCATAAAATGTTTCACAGAATATTTCTGTGTTGTTTTATAAACTGCATTTCTTTCCATTCCATTGCATTAAATTCCCTTCAATTCAAATCCACTTTTCTCCACTCCAGTTCACTGCATTCCATTCTTTCCCATTCACCTGCATTCCACTCCACTCCATTCCACTGCACTCCATTCCATTCCATTCCATTCCATTCCATTCCATTCCATTCCATTCCATTCCATTCCATTCTATTCCATTCTATTCCATTCCATTCCATTCCACATCCCTCCACTCAATTCCTTTCTTCTACTTTCAAGTCCACGACTCTCCACTACTCTTATTTTCTGTCCATTCATTTCCTTTCCTTTCCATTCCATTCCATTCCATTCCATTCCATTCCATTCCATTCCATTCCATTCCATTCCATTCTATTCCAGTCCTTTCCATTCCTTTCAATTCCATTCCATGCCATTCCATTCTGTTCCATTCCATTCTTTTCCACTAGAATCCACTCCACTCCAGACCAATACATTCCATTCCATTCAATTCAAATCCACTCTTCTCCATTACACTCCTATTCACTGCACTTCATTCGATTCCTTCCCGTTCACCTCCATTCCAGTCCACTACATTCCATTCTATTCCATTCCATTCTTTTCCATAGAATCCACTGCAGTCCACTCCAATGCATTCCATTCAATTCAAATCCACTCATATCCACCCCACTCCTCTCCAGTGCACTGCATTCAATTCCTTCCCATTTGCCTCCATTCCAATCCATTCCATTCCATTCCATTCCATTCCATTCCATTCCATTCCATTACGTTATATTCCACTCCATTCCATTCCATTCCATTCCATTCCATTCCATTCCATTACATTACATTACATTCCACTCCATTCCAATCCACTCCACTCCCTTCCCTCATTCTCCATTCCACTCTACTGAACTCCACTGCAGTTTTCTCCATTCCGTTCCACTGCATTCCATTCAATTCCATTCCATTCCATTCCAATCCATTCTATTCTTTTCCACTAGAATCCACTCCACTCCACTCCAATCCATTCCATTCCGTTCCATTCAATTCAAATCCACACTTCTCCACTAAATTCCTGTCTACTCCACTGCATTCCATTCCTTCCCATTTGCCTCCACTCCAGTCCACTCCATTCAATTCCATTCCATTCCATTCCAGTCCATTCTAATCCACTCTACTTCCATCCTTTCTTCTCCATTCCACTCCACTGCAGTCCCCTGTACTTTTTTCCATTCCATTCCATTCCATTCCATTCCATTCCATTCCATTCCATTCCAATCCACTCCATTCCACTACACTCCACTCCCTTCCTTTCTTCTCCATTTCACTCCACTGCACTGCACTGCACTTTTCTCAATTCTCCTCGATTCCATTCCATTCAAATCCTCTCTTCTGTACTTCACTCCTCTCCACTCCACTGCATTCCATTCCTTCCCATTCGCCTCCATTCCAGTCCCCACCATTCCATTCCATTCCATTCCATTCCATTCCATTCCATTCCATTCCATTCCACTCCATTCCACTCCACTCCACTCACTTCCTTTCTTCTGCTTTCCACTCCACTGCACTCCACTGAACTTTTGTCCATTCCCTTCCACTCCATTCATTTCAAATCCACTCTTTTCCACTCCATTCCTCTCCACTCCACTCCACTGCATTCTATTCCTTCCCATTCGCCTCCATGCCAGTCCACTCAATTCCATTCCATTCTGTTCCATACCATTCCATTCCATTGCATTCCATTACTTGCCATTCCATTCCATTCCATTCCATTATATTCCATTCCATTCCATTCGCCTCCACGCAACTAAACTCCAATCCACTGCATTCCATTCTGTTCTATTCTATTCCATTCCTTTCCATTCCACATGAATACACTCTACTCCCCTCCATTCCACTCCACTCCACTGCATTCTATTCCTTCCAATTCCACTCCACTCCATTACACTCCTCTCCATTCCATTCATTTCAAATACAGTGCCCTCCACTCCACTCCATTCCATTTCCCTCCATTCCTTTTCATTCCTTTTCATTGTATTCCATTCCATTCCATTCCATTCCATTCCATTCCATTCCATTCCATTCCATTCCATTTTACTCCAAACCACTCCACTCCAATCCACTTTTTCTATTCCATTCCATTCCATTCTTTTCCCCTAGAATCCATTCGACTCCACTCCAATCCATTCCATTCCATTCAACTGAAATCCACTCTTCTCCACTCCACTCCTCTCCACTCCAGTGCATTCTATTCCTTCCCATTCGCCTTCATTCCATTCCATTCCATTCCATTCCATTCCATTCCATTCCACTCCATTCTGCTCCACTCCACTAGCTTCCTTTCTTCTCCATTTCACTCCACTACACGCCACTGCACTTTTTTCCATTCCATTCCGTTCCATTGCATTCCATTCCATTCCATTCCATTCCATTCCATTCCTCTCCATTCTGTTCCATTCCCTACTTTTCTACTAGAGTCCACTCCACTCCACTCCAATCCATTCCATTACATTCCATTCAAATCAAATCCAGTCTTCTCCACTCCACTCCGCTCCCCACCACTGCATTCCATTCCTTCTCATTCGCTTCCATTCCTGTCTACTCCAATCCATTCCATTCCACTACATTCCATTCCATTCCATTCCATTCCATTCCATTCCATTCCATTCCATTCCATTCCATTCCATTCCAATCTATTCAATTCCAGTACACTCCACTCCTTTCCTTTCTTCTCCATTCCACTCCACTGCACTCCACTGCCCTTTTTTCAATTCCCTTCGACTCCATTCAATTCAAATGCACTCTTCTCCACTACACTCCTCTCCACTCCACTGCATTCCATTCCTTCCCATTTGCCTCCATTCCAGTCCTCTCCATTCCATTCCATTCCATGCCATTCCATTAGATTCCATTCCACTACACTCCACTCCATTCCTTTCTTCTGCATTCCACTCCACTGCACTCCACTGCCATTTCTTCCATTCCCTTCCACTCCATTCATTTCAAATCCACTCCTTTCCACTCCATTCCTCTCCACTCCACTGCATTCTATTCCTTCCCATTGGCCTCCATGCCAGTCCTCTCCATTCCATTCCATTCTATTCCACACAATTCCATTCCATTCCATTCCATTCCATTCCATTCCATTCCATTCCATTCCATTCCATTCCATTCCATTCCATTCCAATCCATTGTATTCCATTCCATTCCATTCCATTCCATTCCATTCCATTCCATTGTATTCCATTCCATTCCATTCCATTCGCCTCCACGCAACTAAATTCCAATTCACTGCATTCCATTCCATTCCATTCTATTCCATTCCTTCCCATTCCACATGAATCCACTCTACTCCCCTCCGTTCCACTCCACTGCACTCCATTCCTTTCCATTCCACTCCACTCCATTACACTCCTCTCCATTCCATTCATTTCAAATACACTGCACTCCACTCCACTCCATTCCATTTCACTTCATTCCTTTTCATTCATTTCCATTGTGTTGCATTCCATTCCACTACTTTCCATTCCATTCCATTCCATTCTACTTTAATCCATTCCACTCCAATTCACTTTTTCCATTCCATTCCATACCATTCCATTCCATTCCATTCCATTCCATTCTTTTCCCCTGGAATCCACTCGACTGCACTCCAATCCATTCCATTCCATTCCATTCAATTCAATTCAAATCCACTCTTCTCCACTCCACTCCTCTCCACTCCACTGTATTCCATTCCCTCCCATTCGCCTCCATTCCAGTCCACTCCATTCCATTCCATTCCATCCTATTCCATTCCATTCCATTCCATTCCATTCCATCCCATCCCATCCCATCCCATCCCATCCCATCCCATCCCATTCCATTCCATTCCATTCCATTCCTGTCCTTCCATGCCATTCCATATTTTTCCATTCCATTCCATTCCGTTCCATTCTATTCCATTCCCTTCCATTCCATTCCATTCCATTCCATTACTTTCCCTTAGAATCCACTCCACTCCAATCCAATCCATTCCATTCCATTCCATCCAATTCAAATCCACTGTTCTCCACTCCACTCCTCTCAACTCCGCTGCATTCCATTCCTTCCAATTGGCCGCCATTCCATTCCATTCCATTGCATTCCATTCAATTCCATTGCATTGCATTCCATTCCATTCCAAACCTTTCCATGACCTTCCATTCCATTTCACGACCTTCCTTTCTTCTCCGTTCCACTCCACTGGACTCCACTGCACTTTTTTCCATTCCATTCAATTCCATTTCATTCATTTCCCTTCCTTTCCATTCCATTCCATTCCATTCCATTACATTCCATTCTTTTGCCCTAGAATCCACTCCACTCCACTCCATTCCAATCAATTCCATTATGTTACATTCTATTCAATTTCACACTTCGCCACTCCATTCTGTCCAATCCACTGCATTCCATTCCTTTTCATTAGCCTCCATTCGAGTCAACTCCATTCCTTTCCATTCCATTCCATTTCATACCATTCCATTCCCTTCCACTTCTTTCCACTCCACTTCACTCCCTTCTTTTCTTCTCCATTCCACTCCACTACACTCCACTGCACTTTTTTTCCATTCCATTCCATTACATTGCATTCAAATCCACTCTTCTCCACTCCACACCTCTCCACTCCACTGCATTCCTTTCCTTCCCATTTGCCTCCATTCCAACCAACTCCATTCCATTCCATTCCATTCCACTCCACTCCACCGCACTCCCTCCCATTTTTGTCCATTCCACTCCTTTCCACTACACTGCATTCCATTCCTTCCCATTCGCCTCCATTCCAGTAAACCCCAGTCCATTCCATTCCATTTCTTTCCATTCCATTCCTTTCCATTCCATTCCATTCCACTCCATTCCAATCCCCTAAACTCCCTTCGTTCCTTCTCCATTCCATTCCACTCCATTCCACTCCACTACACTCACTTCCTTCTTTCTCCATTCCATTCCACTACACTCCACTTTTTTCATTCCATTCCATTCCATTCCATTCTATTCCATTCCATTCCATTCCATTCCATTCCATTCCATTCCATTCCATTCCATTCCATTCTATTACACTAGAATCCACTCCATTTCATTCAATTCCATTCCATTCCATTCAACTTCATTCCATTCCATTCCACTCCATTACACTCCACTCCATTCCATTCCATTCCATTCCTTTTCATTCATTTCCATTGTATTCAATTCAATTCCATTATTTCCATTCCATTCCATTCCACTCCAAACCACTCCACTCCTATCCACTGCATTCCATTTGATTCCATTTCGTTCCATTCCACACCATTCCACTCCACTCCCTTCCTTTCTTTTCAATTCCACTCCACTGCACTGCACTGCACTTTTTTCCATTCCATTCCATTCCATTTCTTTCCATTCCGCCTGAACCCACTCTATTATCTTCCGTTTCACTCCATTCCACTCTATTCCATTCCATTCCATTACACTCTTTTCCATTCCTTCCCATTCCAGTCCACTCCACTCCAATCCTCTCCATTCCATTCATTTCCAATACACTGCGCTCCACTCTACTCCATTCAATTCCATTCCTTTACTTTTCATTCCCTTCCATTGTATTCCATTCCATTCCATTATATTCCATTCTACTCCAGTCCACTCCACTCTGATCCAATGCGTTCCATTACATTCTGTTCCATTGCATTCCATTCCGTTCAATTCAAACCCACTGTTCTCCACTGCACTCCTCTCCAATCCACTGCATTCCATTCCTTCCTATGCGCCTCCGTTCCAGTCCATTCCTTTCCATTCCATTCCATTCCATTCCATTCCATTCCATTCCATTCCATTCCATTCCATTCCATACCGTTCCGTTCCGTTCTGCTCCGTTCCGTTCCGTTCCATTCCGTTCCGTTCCGTTCCATTCCATTCCATTCTTTTACATTTGAATCCACTCCACTCCAATCAAATCCATTGTATTGCATTCCATTCAATTCAAATCCACTATTCTCCATTCCACTCCTCTCCACTCCACTGCATTAAATTCCTTCCCGTACACTTTCATTTCCGTCCACTCCATTCCATTTTATCCCATTCCACACCATTCCACTCCTCTCCACTCCCTTCCTTTCTTCTCCATTTCACTCCACTGCACTCCAGTGCACTTTTTTCCATTGCATTCCATTGCATTGCTTTCCATTCCTTTTCATTCTGTTCCGTTGTATTCCATTCCATTCTATTATTTCCATTCCATTCCATTCTACACCAAATCAATATACTCCAATCCACTGCATTCCGTTCCATTCCATTCTGTTCCATTCCACACTTTTCCACTCCACTACACTACCTTCCTTTCTTCTCCATTCCACTCCACTGCACTGCACTGCACTATTTTCCATTCCATTCCATTCCATTCCATTCCATTCCATTCCATTCCATTCCATTCCATTCCACCTGAATCCACTCTACTGCCCTCCGTTGCACTCCATTCCACTCCATTCCATTTCATTCCACCCCTCTCCCTTCCATTCCTAACGATTCCAGTCCACTCCACTCCACTCCTCTCCATTCCATTCATTAGAAATACACTGCACTCCAATCTACTCCATTCCATTCCATTCCATTCCTTTTCATTCCCTTCCATTGTATTCCATTTCATTCCATTACTTTCCATTCCATTATTTTCTACTCCAGTACACTCCACTCCAATTCATTGTGTTCCATTCCATTATGTTCCATTGCATTCCATTCCATTCATTTCTAATCGACTCTTCTCCACTGCACTCCTCTATTCTTCACTGCATTCCATTCCTTCCCATTCGCATCCATTCCATTGCACTCCATTCCATTCCACTCCATTACATTCCATTACATTCTATTCCATTCCATTTCATTCATTTTCATTCCACTCTTTTCCACTCCACTCCACGCCCTTCCTTTCTTCTGCATTCCTCTCCACTCTACTCCAATGCACTTTTTTCCATTCCATTCCATTCCTTTACATTACATTATATTACATTACATTCTTTTCCACTAGAATCCACTTCACTCCACTAAAATCCATTCCAGTCCATTCCATTCCATTCGATTGAAATCCACTCTTCTCCACCCCACTCCTATACAATCTTCTTCTTTCCATTCCTTGCCATCAGTCTGCATTCCAGTCCAATCCATTCCATTCCATTCCACTCCATTCCTCTCCACTAAACTCCCTTCCTTTCTTCTCCATTCCACTCCACTGCACTCCACTGCACTTTTTTCCATTCCATTCCATTCCATTCAATTCCATTGCATTCCATTCCATTCCTATTTAATCCATTCCATTCCATTCCATTCCATTCCATTCCCATTCATTCCATTCCATTGCATTCCATTCCATTGCTTTCCATTCCATTCCATTCCCAATCATTCCATTCCAGTCCATCCCATTCCATTCCATTCCATTCCATTCCATTCCATTCCGTTCCGCTGCAAGCATGTCCACTCCAATTCAATGTATTCCATTCTATATCATTCCTCTCCATTCCATTCCATTAAAACTGAATTGACTCTACTCCCCTCTATTCCACTCCATTCCATTCCACTGCATTCCATTCCTTCGCATTCCACTCCACTCAACTACACTCCTCTCCATTCCGTTCATTTCCAATTCACTGCACTCGACCCCACACCATTCCATTCCATTCCATTCCACTCAATTCCTCTCCACCCCACTCTGTTCTTTTCTTCTCCATTCGACTTCCCTGCATTCCACTGCACTTTGTTCCATTCCGTTCCTTTGCATTCCATTCCATTCCATTTCATTCCAATCCATTCCATTGCATTCCACCCCATTACACTCCACTCCACTCTTCTCCATTCCAGTCCACTGCACTCTACTGTACTTTTTTCCATTCCTTTCCATTCCACTCCACACTTCTCCATTCCAGTCCACTGCACTCTACTGTACTTTTTTCCATTCCATTCCATTCCATTCCATTCCATTCCATTCCATTCCATTATTTCATCCGATTCCATTCAAATTCTATTGCATTCCATTCCATTCCATTCAATTCCATTCCTTTCTTTTCAACAAGAATCCACTCCATTTCACTCCAATCCTTTCCATTCCATTGCATTCATTTCAAATCCACTCTTCTCCACTCCAATCCTTTCGACTCCACTGCAATCCAATCCTTCCCATTCAACTCCATTCCAGTCCACTACATTCCATTCCAATCCATTCCATTCGATTTCATTCTACTCATCTAAATTCTCTTCCTTTCTTCTCCATTCCACTCCACTGCAATTTTTTCCATTCCATTCCATTCCATTCATTTCCATTCCATTCGATTGCATTCCATTCCTTTGCATTCCATTCCGTTGCATTCCATTCCATTCCCATTTATTCCATTCCATTCCATTCCATTCCCATTCATTCCATTCCATTGCATTCCATTCCCACTCATTCCATTCCTTTGCAGTCCATTCAATTACATTCCATTCAATTCCATTCCATTCCCAATCATTCCATTCCATTCCATTCCATTCCATTCCATTCCATTCCATTCCATTCAATTCCGTTCCCCTGCACGCAAATCCACTCCAATCCACTACATTCCATTATATTCCATTACATTCTATTCCATTCCATTTAAACTGAATCAACTCTACTACCCTGTATTCCACTCCATTCCATTCCACTCTATTCCATTCCTTCCCATTCCAATCTACTCATCTACACTCCTCTCCATTCTATTCATTTCCAATTAACTGCAATTGACTCCACACCATTCCATTCCATTCCATTCCATTCCATTCCATTTCATCCCATTCCATTCAAATTCTGTTGCATTCCATTCCATTCCATTCAATTCCATTCCTTTCTTTTCAAGAAGAATCCACTCCATTCCACTCCAATCCTTTCCATTCCATTGCATTCATTTCAACTCCACTCTTCTCCACTCCAATCCTTCCGACTCCACTGCAATCCAATCCTTCCCATTCAACTCCCTTCCAGTCCTCTACATTCCATTCCAATCCATTCCATTCGATTTCATTCTACTCATCTAAATTCCTTCCTTTCTTCTCCATTCCACTCCACTGCAATTTTTTCCATTCCATTCCATTCCATTCCATTCCATTCCATTCCATTCCATTCCATTCCATTGCATTCCATTCCATTCCAATCCATTGCTTTCCATTCCATTCCCATTTATTCCATTCCATTCCATTCCATTCCATTGCATTCCATTCCATTCCATTCCCATTCATTCCATTCCATTGCATTCCATTCCCAATCATTCCATTCCTTTGCATTCCATTCCATTGCATTCCATTCAATTCAATTTCATTCCCAATCATTCCATTCCATTCCATTCCATTCCATTCCATTCCATTCCGTTCCATTCCCCTGCACGCAACTCCACTCCAATCCACTGTATTCCATTCTATTCCATTCCATTCTATTCCATTCCATTAAAACTGAATCGACTCTACTACCCTCTATTCCACTCCATTACATTCCACTCCATTCCATTCCTTCCCATTCCACTCTACTCATCTACACTCCTCTCCAATCCATTCATTTCCAATTATCTGCACTTGACTCCACACCATTCCATTCCATTCCATTCCATTCCATTCCATTCCATTCCATTCCATTCCACTCCATTCCATTGCATTCCATTCGCCTCCACGCAACTAATTTCCAATCCACTGCATTCCATTCCATTCCATTCTATTCCATTCCTTTCCATTCCACATGAATCCACTCTACTCCCCTCCGTTCCACTCCACTCCAATGCATTCCATTCCTTTCCATTCCATTCAAATCCACTCTTCTCCACTCCACTCCTCTCCACTCCTTCCCATTCCATTCATTTCAAATACACTGCACTCCACTCCACTCCATTCCAATTCACTTCATTCGTTTTCATTCATTTCCAGTGTATTGCATTGCATTCCATTACTTTCCATTCCATTCCATTCTACTAAAATCCACTCCACTCCAATCCACTTTTTCCATTCCATTCCATACCATACCATACCATTCCATTCCATTCCATTCCATTCCATTCCATTCCTTTCCATTCTTTCCCCTGGAATCCACTCGACTCCACTCCAATCCATTCCATTCCATTCCATTCCATTCAAATCCACTGTTCTCCACTCCACTCCTCTCCACTCCACTGTATTCCAGTCCTACCCATTCGCCTCCATTCCAGTCCACTCTATTCCATTCCATTCCATCCCAATCCATTCCATTCGATCCCATTCCATTCCATTCCACCCAATCCCATTCCATTCCATCCAATCCCATTCCATTCCATTCCATTCCATTCCATTCCATATTTTTCCATTCCATTCCATTCCATTCCATTACTTTCCACTAGAATCCACTCCACTTCAATCCATTCCATTCCATTCAGTTCAAATCCACTCTTCTCCACTCCACTCCTCTCAACTCCACTGCGTTCCATTCCTTCCCATTGGCCTCCATTCCATTCCATTCCATTCTATTCCATTCCATTCCATTCCACACCAGTCCATGACTCTCCATTCCATTTCACTACTTTCCTTTCTTCTGCGTTCCACTCCACTGGACTCCACTGCACTTTTTTCCATTCCTTTCAATTCCATTTCATTCATTTCCCTTCCATTCCTTTCCATTCCATTCCATTCCATTCCATTCCATTCCATTCCATTCCATTCCATTCCTTTCCGTTCCGTTCCATTCCATTCCATTCCATTCCATTCCATTCCATTCCATTCCATTCTTTTGCTCTAGAATCCACTCCACTCCACTCCATTCCAATCAATTCCTTTCTGTTACATTCTTTTCAAGTTCACACTTTGCCACTCCATTCTGTCCACTCCACTGCATTCCATTCCTTTTCATTAGCCTCCATTCTAGTCAACTCCTTTCCTTTCCATTCCATTCCATTTCATACCATTCCATTCCCTTCCACTTCTTTCCACTCCACTTCACTCCCTTCTTTTCTTCTCCATTCCACTCCACTAAACTCCACTGCACTTTTTTCCATTCCATTCCATTCCATTGCATTCAAATCCACTCTTCTCCACTCCACACCTCTCCACTCCACTACATTCCTTTCCTTCATATTTGCCTCCATTCCAATCAACTCCATTCCATTCCATTCCATTTCAGTCCATTCCATTCCATTCCATTCCACTCCACTCCACTGCATTCCCTTCCATTTTTGTCCATTCCACTCCTTTCCACTCCACTGCATTCCAATCCTTCCCATTCACCTCCATTCCAGTCAACCCCAGTCCATTCCATTCCATTTCTTTCCATTCCATTCCTTTCCATTACATTCCATTCCATTCCACTCCATTCCAATCCACTACACTCCCTTCCTTCCTTCTCCATTCCATTCCACTCCATTCCACTCCACTACACTCACTTCCTTCTTTCTCCATTCCATTCCACTACACTCCACTTTTTTTCATTCCATTCCATTCCATTCCATTCCATTCCATTCCATTCCATTCCATTCCATTCCATTCCATTCCATTCCATTCTATTACAGTAGAATCCACTCCACTCCACTCCACTCCATTCCATTCCTTTCCATTCCATTCAAATCCACTCTTCTCCACTCCACTCCTCTCCACTCCACTGCATTCCATTCCTTCCCTTTCGCCTCCATTTCATTCCATTCCATTCCATTCCATTCCACTCCACTCCACTCCATTCCATTCCATTCCATTCCTTTTCATTCATTTTCATTGTATTCAATTCAATTCCATTATTTCCATTCCATTACATTCCACTCCAAACCACTCCACTCCTATCCACTGCATTCCATTTGATTCCATTTCGTTCCAATACACTCCATTCCACTCCACTCCCTTCCTTTCTTTTCAATTCCACTCCACTGCACTGCACTGCTTTGCACTTTTTTCCATTCCATTCCATTCCATTTCTTTCCCTTCCGCCTGAACCGACTCTATTACCTTCCGTTCCACTCCATTCCATGCTATTCCATTCCATTACATTACACTCCTTTCCATTCCTTCCCATTCCAGTCCACTCCACTCCAATCCTCTCCATTCCATTCATTTCCAATACACTGCGCTCCACTGTACTCCATTCCATTCCATTCTGTTACTTTTCATTCCCTTCCATTGTATTAAATTCCATTCCATTATATTCCAATCTACTCCCGTCCACTCCACTCCGATCCAATGCGTTCCATTACATTCTGTTCCATTGCATTCCATTCCATTCAGTTCAAACCCACTGTTCTCCAATGCACTCCTCTCCAATCCACTGCATTCTATTCCTTCCTATGCGCCTCCATTCCAGTCCACTCCATTCCATTCCATGCCATTCCATTCCATTCCATTCCATTCCATTCCATTCTTTTACATTTGAATCCACTCCACTCCAATCAAATCCATTGTATTGCATTCCATTCAATTCAAATCCACTATTCTCCACTCCACTCCTCTCCATTCTACTGCATTCAATTCCTTCCCGTACACTTTTATTCCCGTCCACTCCATTCCATTTTATCCCATTCCACACCATTCCACTCCTCCCCATTCCCTTCCTTTCTTCTCCATTTCACTCCACTGCACTCCAGTGCACTGTTTTCCATTGCATTCCATTGCATTCCACTCCATTCTTTTTCATTCTGTTCCGTTGTATTCCATTCCATTCCATTATTCCCATTCCATTCCATTCTACACCAAATCACTCCACTCCAATCCACTGCATTCAGTTCCATTCCATTCTGTTCCATTCCACACCTTTCCACTCCACTACACTACCTTCCTTTCTTCTCCATTCCACTCCACTGCACTGCACTATTTTCCATTCCATTCCATTCCTTTCCGTTCCATTCCATTCCTTTCCATTCCAATTGAATCCACTCTACTGCCCTCCGTTGCACTCCATTCCACTCCATTCCATTTCATTCCACTCCTCTCCATTCCATTCCTACCGATTCCAGTGCACTCCACTCCACTCCTCTCCATTCCATTCATTAGCACTACACTGCACTCCAATCTGCTCCATTGCATTCCATTCCATTCCTTTTCATTCCCTTCCATTGTATTCCATTTCATTCCATTACTTTCCATTCCATTTTTTCTACTCCAGTACACTCCACTCCAATTCATTGTGTTCCATTCCATTCTGTTCCATTGCATTCCATTCCATTCGTTTCTAATCGACTCTACTCCACTGCACTCCTCTCTTCTCCACTGCATTCCATTCCTTCCCATTCGCATCCATTCCATTTCCCTCCATTCCATTCCACTTCATGCCATTCCATTGCATTCCATTCCATTCCATTTCATTCATTTCCATTCCACTCCTTTCCACTGCACTCCACGCCCTTCCTTTCTTCTGCATTCCTCTCCACTCCACTCCAATGCATTTTTTCCATTCCATTCCATTCCATTCCATTCCATTCCATTCCATTCCATTCCATTGCATTCCATTACATTACATTCTTTGCCGCTAGAATCCACTTCACTCCACTAAAATCCATTCCATTCAATTCCATTCAATTGAAATCCACTCTTCTCCACCCCACTCCTCTCCAATCTTCTTCTTTCAATTCCTTGCCATCAGCTTGCATTCCAGTCCAATCCATTCCATACCATTCCATTGCACAACATTCCATTCCATTCCATTCCATTCCACTCCAATCCTCTCCACTAAACTCCCTTCCTTTCTTCTCCATTCCACTCCACTGCACTCCACTGCACTTTTTTCCATTACATTCCATTCCATTCAATTCCATTGCATTCCATTCCATTCCTATTTGTTCCATTCCATTCCAATCCATTCCATTCCACTGCATTCCATTCCATCCCATTCCATTCCATTCCATTCCATTCCCATTCATTCCATTCCATTGCATTCCATTCCACTGCATTCCATTCCATTCCATTCCATTCCTTTCCCAATCATTCCATTCCATTCCATTCCATTCCATTCCATTCCATTCCCCTGCACGCAACTCCACTCCAATCCACTGTATTCCATTCTATTCCATTCCATTCTATTCCATTCCATTAAAACTGAATCGACTCTACTACCCTCTATTCCACTCCATTCCATTCCACTCCATTCCATTCCTTCCCATTCCACTCTACTCATCTACACTCCTCTCCATTCCATTCATTTCCAATTATCTGCACTTGACTCCACACCATTCCATTCCATTCCATTCCATTCCATTCCATTCCATTCCATTCCATTCCACTCCATTCCATTGCATTCCATTCTCCTCCACGCAACTAATTTCCAGTCCACTGCATTCCATTCCATTCCATTCTATTCCATTCCTTTCCATTCCACATGAATCCACTCTACTCCCCTCCGTTCCACTCCACTCCAATGCATTCCATTCCTTTCCATTCCATTCAAATCCACTCTTCTCCACTCCACTCCTCTCCACTCCTTCCCATTCCATTCATTTCAAATACACTGCACTCCACTCCACTCCATTCCAATTCACTTCATTCGTTTTCATTCATTTCCAGTGTATTGCATTGCATTCCATTACTTTCCATTCCATTCCATTCTACTA
This sequence comes from Symphalangus syndactylus, assembly GCF_028878055.3. Classification (NCBI taxonomy): domain Eukaryota; kingdom Metazoa; phylum Chordata; class Mammalia; order Primates; family Hylobatidae; genus Symphalangus; species Symphalangus syndactylus. Next base: position 53,278,858 of record NC_072440.2, read on the forward strand.
AAATCCACTCCACTCCAATCCACTTTTTCCATTCCATTCCATACCATTCCATTCCATTCCATTCCATTCCATTCCTTTCCATTCTTTCCCCTGGAATCCACTCGACTCCACTCCAATCCATTCCATTCCATTCCATTCCATTCAAATCCACTGTTCTCCACTCCACTCCTCTCCACTCCACTGTATTCCATTCCTACCCATTCGCCTCCATTCCAGTCCATTCTATTCCATTCCATTCCATCCCAATCCATTCCATTCGATCCCATTCCATTCCATTCCACTCAATCCCATTCCATTCCATCCAATCCCATTCCATTCCATTCCATTCCATTCCATTCCTTTCCATTCCATATTTTTCCATTCCATTCCATTCCATTCCATTCCATTACTTTCCACTAGAATGCACTCCACTTCAATCCATTCCATTCCATTCAGTTCAAATCCCCTCTTCTCCACTCCACTCCTCTCAACTCCACTGCGTTCCATTCCTTCCCATTGGCCTCCATTCCATTCCATTCCATTCCATTCCATTCCATTCCACACCAGTCCATGACTCTCCATTCCATTTCACTACTTTCCTTTCTTCTGCGTTCCTCTCCACTGTACTCCACTGCACTTTTTTCCATTCCTTTCAATTCCATTTCAGTCATTTCCCTTCCATTCCTTTCCATTCCATTCCATTCCATTCCATTCCATTCCATTCCATTCCATTCCATTCCATTCCATTCCATTCCATTCCTTTCCGTTCCGTTCCATTCCATTCCATTCCATTCCATTCCATTCCATTCCATTCTTTTGCTCTAGAGTCCACTCCACTCCACTCCATTCCAATCAATTCCTTTCTGTTACATTCTATTCAAGTTCACACTTTGCCACTCCATTCTGTCCACTCCACTGCATTCCATTCCTTTTCATTAGCCTCCATTCGAGTCAACTCCTTTCCTTTCCATTCCATTCCATTTCATACCATTCCATTCCTTTCCACTTCTTTCCACTCCACTTCACTCCCTTCTTTTCTTCTCCATTCCACTCCACTAAACTCCACTGCACTTTTTTCCATTCCATTCCATTCCATTGCATTCAAATCCACTCTTCTCCACTCCACACCTCTCCACTCCACTGCATTCCTTTCCTTCCTATTTGCCTCCATTCCAATCAACTCCATTCCATTCCATTCCATTTCAGTCCGTTCCATTCCTTTCCATTCCACTCCACTCCACAGCATTCCCTTCCATTTTTGTCCATTCCACTCCTTTCCACTCCACTGCATTCCAATCCTTCCCATTCACCTCCATTCCAGTCAACCCCAGTCCATTCCATTCCATTTCTTTCCATTCCATTCCTTTCCATTACATTCCATTCCATTCCACTCCATTCCAATCCACTACACTCCCTTCCTTCCTTCTCCATTCCATTCCACTCCATTCCACTCCACTACACTCACTTCCTTCTTTCTCCATTCCATTCCACTACACTCCACTTTTTTTCATTCCATTCCATTCCATTCCATTCCATTCCATTCCATTCCATTCCATTCCATTCTATTACAGTAGAATCCACTCCACTCCACTCCACTCCATTCCATTCCTTTCCATTCCATTCAAATCCACTCTTCTCCACTCCACTCCTCTCCACTACACTGCATTCCATTCCTTCCATTTCGCCTCCATTTCATTCCATTCCATTCCATTCCATTCCATTCCACTCCACTCCATTCCATTCCATTCCATTCCTTTTCATTCATTTTCATTGTATTCAATTCAATTCCATTATTTCCATTCCATTCCATTCCACTCCAAACCACTCCACTCCTATCCACTGCATTCCATTTGATTCCATTTCGTTCCAATACACTCCATTCCACTCCACTCCCTTCCTTTCTTTTCAATTCCACTCCACTGCACTGCACTGCTTTGCACTTTTTTCCATTCCATTCCATTCCATTTCTTTCCCTTCCGCCTGAACCGACTCTATTACCTTCCGTTCCACTCCATTCCATGCTATTCCATTCCATTCCATTACACTCCTTTCCATTCCTTCCCATTCCAGTCCACTCCACTCCAATCCTCTCCATTCCATTCATTTCCAATACACTGCGCTCCACTGTACTCCATTCCATTCCATTCTGTTACTTTTCATTCCCTTCCATTGTATTCCATTCCATTCCATTATATTCCAATCTACTCCCGTCCACTCCACTCCGATCCAATGCGTTCCATTACATTCTGTTCCATTGCATTCCATTCCATTCAGTTCAAACCCACTGTTCTCCAATGCACTCCTCTCCAATCCACTGCATTGTATTCCTTCCTATGCGCCTCCATTCCAGTCCACTCCATTCCATTCCATGCCATTCCATTCCATTCCATTCCATTCCATTCCATTCCATTCCATTCTTTTACATTTGAATCCACTCCACTCCAATCAAATCCATTGTATTGCATTCCATTCAATTCAAATCCACTATTCTCCACTCCACTCCTCTCCATTCTACTGCATTCAATTCCTTCCCGTACACTTTTATTCCCGTCCACTCCATTCCATTTTATCCCATTCCACACAATTCCACTCCTCCCCATTCCCTTCCTTTCTTCTCCATTTCACTCCACTTCACTCCAGTGCACTGTTTTCCATTGCATTCCATTGCATTCCACTCCATTCTTTTTCATTCTGTTCCGTTGTATTCCATTCCATTCCATTATTCCCATTCCATTCCATTCTACACCAAATCACTCCACTCCAATCCACTGCATTCAGTTCCATTCCATTCTGTTCCATTCCACACCTTTCCACTCCACTACACTACCTTCCTTTCTTCTCCATTCCACTCCACTGCACTGCACTGCACTATTTTCCATTCCATTCCATTCCTTTCTGTTCCATTCCATTCCTTTCCATTCCAATTGAATCCACTCTACTGCCCTCCGTTGCACTCCATTCCACTCCATTCCAGTTCATTCCACTCCTCTCCATTCCATTCCTACCGATTCCAGTGCACTCCACTCCACTCCTCTCCATTCCATTCATTAGCAATACACTGCACTCCAATCTGCTCCATTGCATTCCATTCCATTCCTTTTCATTCCCTTCCATTGTATTCCATTTCATTCCATTACTTTCCATTCCATTTTTTCTACTCCAGTACACTCCACTCCAATTCATTGTGTTCCATTCCATTCTGTTCCATTGCATTCCATTCCATTCGTTTCTAATCGACTCTACTCCACTGCACTCCTCTCTTCTCCACTGCATTCCATTCCTTCCCATTCGCATCCATTCCATTTCCCTCCATTCCATTCCACTCCATGCCATTCCATTGCATTCCATTCCATTCCATTTCATTCATTTCCATTCCACTCCTTTCCACTGCACTCCACGCCCTTCCTTTCTTCTGCATTCCTCTCCACTCCACTCCAATGCACTTTTTTCCATTCCATTCCATTCCATTCCATTCCATTCCATTCCATTCCATTCCATTCCATTCCATTACATTACATTCTTTGCCGCTAGAATCCACTTCACTCCACTAAAATCCATTCCATTCCATTCCATTCAATTGAAATCCACTCTTCTCCACCCAACTCCTCTCCAATCTTCTTCTTTCAATTCCTTGCCATCAGCCTGCATTCCAGTCCAATCCATTCCATACCATTCCATTGCACAACATTCCATTCCATTCCATTCCATTCCACTCCAATCCTCTCCACTAAACTCCCTTCCTTTCTTCTCCATTCCACTCCACTGCACTCCACTGCTCTTTTTTCCATTACATTACATTCCATTCAATTCCATTGCATTCCATTCCATTCCTATTTGTTCCATTCCATTCCAATCCATTCCATTCCACTGCATTCCATTCCATCCCATTCCATTCCATTCCATTCCATTCCCATTCATTCCATTCCATTGCATTCCATTCCACTGCATTCCATTCCATTCCATTCCATTCCTTTCCCAATCATTCCATTCCATTCCATTCCATTCCATTCCATTGCATTCCATTCCATTCCATCCCATTGCATTCCATTCCATTCCATTCCATTCCATTCCATTCTGCTGCATGCATCTCCACTCCAATCCACTGTATTCCATTCTATTTCATTCCACTCCATTCCATTCCATTAAAACTGAATCTACTCTACTCCCCTCTATTCCACTCCACTCCATTCCACTCCATTCCATTCCTTTGCATTCCACTCCACTCAACTACACTCCTCTCCATTCCGTTCATTTCCAATTCACTGCAGTCGACTCCACACCATTCCATTCCATTCCACTCAATTCCTCTCCACTCCACTCTGTTCTTTTTTCTCCATTCGACTTCCCTGCATTCCACTGCACTTTGTTCCATTCCCTTCCTTTGCATTCCATTCCATTCCATTTCATTCCAATCCGTTCCATTGCATTCCACCCCATTCCACTCCATTCTACTCCCTTCCATTCTTCTCCATTCCAGTGCACTACACTCTAATTTACTTTTTTCCATTGCATTTCATTCCATTCCATTCCATTCCATTCCATTCCATTCCATTCCATTCCATTCCATTCATTTCATCCCATTCCATTCAAATTCGGTAGCATTCCATTCCATTCCATTCAATTCCATTCCTTTCTTTTCAACAAGAATCCACTCCATTCCACTCCAATCCTTTCCATTCCATTGCATTCATTTCAACTCCACTCTTCTCCACTCCAATCCTTCCGACTCCACTGCAATCCAATCCTTCCCATTCAACTCCCTTCCAGTCCTCTACATTCCATTCCAATCCATTCCATTCGATTTCATTCTACTCATGTAAATTCCTTCCTTTCTTCTCCATTCCACTCCACTGCAATTTTTTCCATACCATTCCATTCCATTCCATTGCATTCCATTCCATTCCATTCCATTCCATTGCTTTCCATTCCATCCCCATTTATTCCATTCCATTCCATTCCATTCCATTCCCATTCATTCCATTCCATTGCATTCCATTCCCAATCATTCCATTCCTTTGCATTCCATTCCATAGCATTGCATTCAATTCCATTCCATTCCCAATCATTCCATTCCATTCCATTCCATTCCATTCCATTCCATTCCATTCCATTCCATTCCCCTGAACGCAACTCCACTCCAATCCACTGTATTCCATTCTATTCCATTCCATTCTATACCATTCCATTAAAACTGAATCGACTCTACTACACTCTATTCCACTCCATTCCATTCCTTCCCATTCCACTCTACTCATCTACACTCCTCTCCATTCCATTCATTTCCAATTATCTGCACTTGACTCCACACCATTCCATTCCATTCCATTCCATTCCATTCCATTCCATTCCATTCCATTCCATTCCATTCCACTCCATTCGATTGCATTCCATTCGCCTCCACGCAACTAATTTCCAATCCACTGCATTCCATTCCATTCCATTCTATTCCATTCCTTTCCATTCCACATGAATCCACTCTACTCCCCTCCGTTCCACTCCACTCCAATGCATTCCATTCCTTTCCATTCCATTCAAATACACTCTTCTCCACTCCACTCCTCTCCACTCCTTCCCATTCCATTCATTTCAAATACACTGCACTCCACTCCACTCCATTCCAATTCACTTCATTCCTTTTCATTCATTTCCATTGTATTGCATTGCATTCCATTACTTTCCATTCCATTCCATTCTACTAAAATCCACTCCACTCCAATCCACTTTTTCCATTCCCTTCCATACCATTCCATTCCATTCCTTTCCATTCTTTTCCCCTGGAATCCACTCGACTCCACTCCAATCCATTCCATTCCATTCCATTCCATTCAAATCCACTGTTCTCCACTCCACTCCTCTCCACTCCACTGTATTCCATTCCTACCCATTCGCCTCCATTCCAGTCCACTCTATTCCATTCCATTCCATCCCAATCCATTCCATTCGATCCCATTCCATTCCATTCCACCCAATCCCATTCCATTCCATCCAATCCCATTCCATTCCATTCCATTCCATATTTTTCCATTCCATTCCTTTCCATTACTTTCCACTAGAATCCACTCCACTTCAATCCATTCCATTGCATTCAGTTCAAATCCACTCTTCTCCACTCCACTCCTCTCCACTCCACTGCGTTCCATTCCTTCCCATTGGCCTCCATTCCATTCCATTCCATTCCATTCCATTCCATTCCATTCCATTCCACACCAGTCCATGACTCTCCATTCCATTTCACTACATTCCTTTCTTCTGCGTTCCACTCCACTGGACTCCACTGCACTTTTTTCCATTCCTTTCAATTCCATTTCATTCATTTCCCTTCCATTCCCTTCCATTCCATTCCATTCCATTCCATTCCATTCCATTCCATTCCATTCCATTCCATTCCATTCTTTTGCTCTAGAATCCACTCCACTCCACTCCATTCCAATCAATTCCTTTCTGTTACATTCTATTCAAGTTCACACTTTGCCACTCCATTCTCTCCACTCCGCAGCATTCCATTCCTTTTCATTAGCCTCCATTCGAGTCAACTCCTTTCCTTTCCATTCCATTCCATTTCATACCATTCCATTCCCTTCCACTTCTTTCCACTCCACTTCACTCCCTTCTTTTCTTCTCCATTCCACTCCACTAAACTCCACTGCACTTTTTTCCATTCCATTCCATTCCATTGCATTCAAATCCACTCTTCTCCACTCCACACCTCTCCACTCCACTGCATTCCTTTCCTTCCTATTTGCCTCCATTCCAATCAACTCCATTCCATTCCATTCCATTTCAGTCCATTCCATTCCATTCCTTTCCACTCCACTCCACTGCATTCCCTTCCATTTTTGTCCATTCCACTCCTTTCCACTCCACTGCCTTCCAATCCTTCCCATTCACCTCCATTCCAGTCAACCCCAGTCCATTCCATACCATTTCTTTCCATTCCATTCCTTTCCATTACATTCCATTCCATTCCACTCCATTCCAATCCAGTACAATCCCTTCCTTCCTTCTCCATTCCATTCCACTCCATTCCACTCCACTACACTCACTTCCTTCTTTCTCCATTCCATTCCACTACACTCCACTTTTTTTCATTCCATTCCATTCCATTCCATTCCATTCCATTCCATTCTATTACAGTAGAATCCACTCCACTCCACTCCACTCCATTCCATTCCTTTCCATTCCATTCAAATCCACTCTTCTCCAATCCACTCCTCTCCACTCCACTGCATTCCATTCCTTCCCTTTCGCCTCCATTTCATTCCATTCCATTCCATTCCATTCCACTCCACTCCATTCCATTCCATTCCATTCCTTTTCATTCATTTTCATTGTATTCAATTCAATTCCATTATTTCCATTCCATTCCATTCCACTCCAAACCACTCCACTCCTATCCACTGCATTCCATTTGATTCCATTTCGTTCCAATACACTCCATTCCACTCCACTCCCTTCCTTTCTTTTCAATTCCACTCCACTGCACTGCACTGCTTTGCACTTTTTTCCATTCCATTCCATTCCATTTCTTTCCCTTCCGCCTGAACCGACTCTATTACCTTCCGTTCCACTCCATTCCATGCTATTCCATTCCATTCCATTACACTCCTTTCCATTCCTTCCCATTCCAGTCCACTCCACTCCAATCCTCTCCATTCCATTCATTTCCAATACACTGCGCTCCACTGTACCCCATTCCATTCCATTCTGTTACTTTTCATTCCCTTCCATTGTATTCCATTCCATTCCATTATATTCCAATCTACTCCCGTCCACTCCACTCCGATCCAATGCGTTCCATTACATTCTGTTCCATTGCATTCCATTCCATTCAGCTCAAACCCACTGTTCTCCAATGCACTCCTCTCCAATCCACTGCATTCTATTCCTTCCTATGCGCCTCCATTCCAGTCCACTCCATTCCATTCCATGCCATTCCATTCCATTCCATTCCATTCCATTCCATTCCATTCCATTCCATTCTTTTACATTTGAATCCACTCCACTCCAATCAAATCCATTGTATTGCATTCCATTCAATTCAAATCCACTATTCTCCACTCCACTCCTCTCCATTCTACTGCATTCAATTCCTTCCCGTACACTTTTATTCCCGTCCACTCCATTCCATTTTATCCCATTCCACACCATTAAACTCCTCCCCATTCCCTTCCTTTCTTCTCCATTTCACTCCACTGCACTCCAGTGCACTGTTTTCCATTGCATTCCATTGCATTCCACTCCATTCTTTTTCATTCTGTTCCGTTGTATTCCATTCCATTCCATTATTCCCATTCCATTCCATTCTACACCAAATCACTCCACTCCAATCCACTGCATTCAGTTCCATTCCATTCTGTTCCATTCCACACCTTTCCACTCCACTACACTACCTTCCTTTCTTCTCCATTCCACTCCACTGCACTGCACTGCACTATTTTCCATTCCATTCCATTCCTTTCCGTTCCATTCCATTCCTTTCCATTCCAATTGAATCCACTCTACTGCCCTCCGTTGCACTCCATTCCACTGCATTCCAGTTCATTCCACTCCTCTCCATTCCATTCCTACCGATTCCAGTGCACTCCACTCCACTCCTCTCCATTCCATTCATTAGCAATACACTGCACTCCAATCTGCTCCATTGCATTCCATTCCATTCCTTTTCATTCCCTTCCATTGTATTCCATTTCATTCCATTACTTTCCATTCCATTTTTTCTACTCCAGTACACTCCACTCCAATTCATTGTGTTCCATTCCATTCTGTTCCATTGCATTCCATTCAATTCGTTTCTAATCGACTCTACTCCACTGCACTCCTCTCTTCTCCACTGCATTCCATTCCTTCCCATTCGCATCCATTCCATTTCCCTCCATTCCATTCCACTCCATGCCATTCCATTGCATTCCATTCCATTCCATTTCATTCATTTCCATTCCACTCCTTTCCACTGCACTCCACGCCCTTCCTTTCTTCTGCATTCCTCTCCACTCCACTCCAATGCACTTTTTTCCGTTCCATTCCATTCCATTCCATTCCATTCCATTCCATTCCATTCTTTGCCGCTAGAATCCACTTCACTCCACTAAAATCCATTCCATTCCATTCCATTCAATTGAAATCCACTCTTCTCCACCCCACTCCTCTCCAATCTTCTTCTTTCAATTCCTTGCCATCAGCCTGCATTCCAGTCCAATCCATTCCATACCATTCCATTGCACAACATTCCATTCCATTCCATTCCATTCCACTCCAATCGTCTCCACTAAACTCCCTTCCTTTCTTCTCCATTCCACTCCACTGCACTCCACTGCTCTTTTTTCCATTCCATTCCATTCCATTCAATTCCATTGCATTCCATTCCATTCCTATTTGTTCCATTCCATTCCAATCCATTCCATTCCACTGCATTCCATTCCATCCCATTCCATTCCATTCCATTCCATTCCCATTCATTCCATTCCATTGCATTCCATTCCACTTCATTCCATTCCATTCCTTTCCCAATCATTCCATTCCATTCCATTGCATTCCATTCCATTCCATTCCATTCCATTCCATTCTATTCTGCTGCATGCATCTCCACTCCAATCCACTGTATTCCATTCTATTTCATTCCACTCCATTCCATTCCATTAAAACTGAATCTATTCTACTCCCCTCTATTCCACTCCACTCCATTCCACTCCATTCCATTCCTTTGCATTCCACTCCACTCAACTACACTCCTCTCCATTCCGTTCATTTCCAATTCACTGCACTCAACTCCACACCATTCCATTCCATTACACTCAATTCCTCTCCACTCCACTCTGTTCTTTTTTTCTCCATTCGACTTCCCTGCATTCCACTGCACTTTGTTCCATTCCGTTCCTTTGCATTCCATTCCATTCCATTTCATTCCAATCCGTTCCATTGCATTCCACCCCATTCCACTCCATTCTACTCCCTTCCATTCTTCTCCATTCCAGTGCACTACACTCTACTTTACTTTTTTCCATTGCATTTCATTCCATTCCATTCCATTCCATTCCATTCCATTCCATTCCATTCCATTCCATTCCATTCCATTCATTTCATCCCATTCCATTCAAATTCTGTTGCATTCCATTCCATTCCATTCAATTCCATTCCTTTCTTTTCTTTTTTTTTTTTTTTCTTTTTTTTTTTTATTATACTTTAGGGTTTTAGGGTACATGTGCACAATGTGCAGTTTTGTTACATATGTATCCATGTGCCATGTTGATTTCCTGCACCCATTAACTCGTCATTTAGCATTAGGTGTATCTCCTAATGCTGTCCCTCCCCCCTCCCCCCACCCCACAACAGTCCCCGGAGTGTGATGTTCCCCTTCCTGTGTCCATGAGTTCTCATTGTTCAATTCCCACCTATGAGTGAGAACATGCGGTGTTTGGTTTTTTGTCCTTGCGATAGTTTACTGAGAATGATGTTTTCCAGTTTCGTCCATGTCCCTACAAAGGACACGAACTCATCATTTTTTATGGCTGCATACTATTCCATGGTGTATATGTGCCACATTTTCTTAATCCAGTCTATCGTTGTTGGACATTTGGGTTGGTTCCAACTCTTTGCTATTGTGAATAGTGCCGCAATAAACATACGTGTGCATGTGTCTTTATAGCAGCATGATTTATAGTCCTTTGGGTATATACCCAGTAATGGGATGGCTGGGTCAAATGGTATTTCTAGTTCGAGATCCCTGAGGAATCGCCACACTGACTTCCACAATGGTTGAACTAGTTTACAGTCCCACCAACAGTGTAAAAGTGTTCCTATTTCTCCACATCCTCTCCAGCACCTGTTGTTTCCTGATTTTTTAATGATGGCCATTCTAACTGGTGTGAGATGGTATCTCACTGTGGTTTTGATTTGCATTTCTCTGATGGCCAGTGATGAGGAGCATTTCTTCATGTGTTTTTTGGCTGCATAAATGTCTTCTTTTGAGAAGTGTCTGTTCATGTCCTCTGCCCACTTTTTGATGGGGTTGTTTGTTTTTTTCTTGTAAATTTGTTTGAGTTCATTGTAGATTCTGGATATTAGCATAGCTACAACTATCTGATCTTTGACAAACCTGACAAAAACAAGAAATGGGGAAAGGATTCTCTATTTAATAAATGGTGCTGGGAAAACTGGCTAGCCATATGTAGAAAGCTGCAACTGGATCCCTTCCTTACACCTTATACAAAAATTAATTCAAGATGGATTAAAGACTTATATGTTAGACCTAAAACCATTAAAATCCTACAAGAAAACCTAGGCAATACCATTCAGGTCATAGGCGTGGGCAAGGACTTCATGTCTAAAACACCAAAAGCAATGGCAACAAAAGCCAAAATCGACAAATGGGATCTCATTAAACTAAAGAGCTTCTGCACAGCAAAAGAAACTATCATCAGAGTGAACAGGCAACCTACACAATGGGAGAAAATTTTTGCAACCTACTCATCTGACAAAGGGCTAATATCCTTTCTTTTCAACAAGAATCCACTCCATTCCACTCCAATCCTTTCCATTCCATTGCATTCATTTCAACTCCACTCTTCTCCACTCCAATCCTTCCGACTCCACTGCAATCCAATCCTTCCCATTCAACTCCCTTCCAGTCCTCTACATTCCATTCCAATCCATTCCATTCGATTTCATTCTACTCATGTAAATTCCTTCCTTTCTTCTCCATTCCACTCCACTGCAATTTTTTCCATACCATTCCATTCCATTCCATTGCATTCCATTCCATTCCATTCCATTCCATTGCTTTCCATTCCATTCCCATTTATTCCATTCCATTCCATTCCATTCCATTCCCATTCATTCCATTCCATTGCATTCCATTCCCAATCATTCCATTCCTTTGCATTCCATTCCATTGCATTGCATTAAATTCCATTCCATTCCCAAACATTCCATTCCATTCCATTCCATTCCATTCCATTCCATTCCATTCCATTCCATTCCATTCCATTCCCCTGCACGCAACTCCACTCCAATCCACTGTATTCCATTCTATTCCATTCCATTCTATTCCATTCCATTAAAACTGAATCGACTCTACTACCCTCTATTCCACTCCATTCCATTCCACTCCATTCCATTCCTTCCCATTCCACTCTACTCATCTACACTCCTCTCCATTCCATTCATTTCCAATTATCTGCACTTGACACCACACCATTCCATTCCATTCCATTCCATTCCATTCCATTCCATTCCATTCCATTCCACTCCATTCCATTGCATTCCATTCGCCTCCACGCAACTAATTTCCAATCCACTGCATTCCATTCCATTCCATTCTATTCCATTCCTTTCCATTCCACATGAATCCACTCTACTCCCCTCCGTTCCACTCCACTCCAATGCATTCCATTCCTTTCCATTCCATTCAAATCCACTCTTCTCCACTCCACTCCTCTCCACTCCTTCCCATTCCATTCATTTCAAATACACTGCACTCCACTCCACTCCATTCCAATTCACTTCATTCCTTTTCATTCATTTCCATTGTATTGCATTGCATTCCATTACTTTCCATTCCATTCCATTCTACTAAAATCCACTCCACTCCAATCCACTTTTTCCATTCCATTCCATACCATTCCATTCCATTCCATTCCATTACTTTCCATTCTTTTCCCCTGGAATCCACTCGACTCCACTCCAATCCATTCCATTCCATTCAAATCCACTGTTCTCCACTCCACTCCTCTCCACTCCACTGTATTCCATTCCTACCCATTCGCCTCCATTCCAGTCCACTCTATTCCATTCCATTCCATCCCAATCCATTCCATTCGATCCCATTCCATTCCATTCCACCCAATCCCATTCCATTCCATCCAATCCCATTCCATTCCATTCCATTCCATATTTTTCCATTCCATTCCATTCCATTACTTTCCACTAGAATCCACTCCACTTCAATCCATTCCATTCCATTCAGTTCAAATCCACTCTTCTCCACTCCACTCCTCTCAACTCCACTGCGTTCCATTCCTTCCCATTGGCCTCCATTCCATTCCATTCCATTCCATTCCATTCCATTCCATTCCACACCAGTCCATGACTCTCCATTCCATTTCACTACTTTCCTTTCTTCTGCGTTCCAATCCACTGGACTCCACTGCACTTTTTTCCATTCCTTTCAATTCCATTTCATTCATTTCCCTTCCATTCCTTTCCATTCCATTCCATTCCATTCCATTCCATTCCATTCCATTCCATTCCTTTCCGTTCCGTTCCATTCCATTCCATTCCATTCCATTCCATTCCATTCCATTCCATTCCATTCCATTCTTTTGCTCTAGAATCCACTCCACTCCACTCCATTCCAATCAATTCCTTTCTGTTACATTCTATTCAATTTCACACTTTGCCACTCCATTCTGTCCACTCCACTGCATTCCATTCCTTTTCATTAGCCTCCATTCGAGTCAACTCCTTTCCTTTCCATTCCATTCCATTTCATACCATTCCATTCCCTTCCACTTCTTTCCACTCCACTTCACTCCCTTCTTTTCTTCTCCATTCCACTCCACTAAACTCCACTGCACTTTTTTCCATTCCATTCCATTCCATTGCATTCAAATCCACTCTTCTCCACTCCACACCTCTCCACTCCACTGCATTCCTCTCCTTCCTATTTGCCTCCATTCCAATCAACTCCATTCCATTCCATTCCATTTCAGTCCGTTCCATTCCATTCCATTCCACTCCACTCCACAGCATTCCCTTCCATTTTTGTCCATTCCACTCCTTTCCACTCCACTGCATTCCAATCCTTCCCATTCACCTCCATTCCAGTCAACCCCAATCCATTCCATTCCATTTCTTTCCATTCCATTCCTTTCCATTACATTCCATTCCATTCCACTCCATTCCAATCCACTACACTCCCTTCCTTCCTTCTCCATTCCATTCCACTCCATTCCACTCCACTACACTCACTTCCTTCTTTCTCCATTCCATTCCACTACACTCCACTTTTTTTCATTCCATTCCATTCCATTCCATTCCATTCGATTCCATTCCATTCCATTCCATTCCATTCCATTCTATTACAGTAGAATCCACTCCACTCCACTCCACTCCATTCCATTCCTTTCCATTCCATTCAAATCCACTCTTCTCCACTCCACTCCTCTCCACTACACTGCATTCCATTCCTTCCATTTCGCCTCCATTTCATTCCATTCCATTCCATTCCATTCCATTCCACTCCACTCCATTCCGTTCCATTCCATTCCTTTTCATTCATTTTCATTGTATTCAATTCAATTCCATTATTTCCATTCCATTCCATTCCACTCCAAACCACTCCACTCCTATCCACTGCATTCCATTTGATTCCATTTCGTTCCAATACACTCCATTCCACTCCACTCCCTTCCTTTCTTTTCAATTCCACTCCACTGCACTGCACTGCTTTGCACTTTTTTCCATTCCATTCCATTCCATTTCTTTCCCTTCCGCCTGAACCGACTCTATTACCTTCCGTTCCACTCCATTCCATGCTATTCCATTCCATTCCATTACACTCCTTTCCATTCCTTCCCATTCCAGTCCACTCCACTCCAATCCTCTCCATTCCATTCATTTCCAATACACTGCGCTCCACTGTACTCCATTCCATTCCATTCTGTTACTTTTCATTCCCTTCCATTGTATTCCATTCCATTCCATTATATTCCAATCTACTCCCGTCCACTCCACTCCGATCCAATGCGTTCCATTACATTCTGTTCCATTGCATTCCATTCCATTCAGTTCAAACCCACTGTTCTCCAATGCACTCCTCTCCAATCCACTGCATTCTATTCCTTCCTATGCGCCTCCATTCCAGTCCACTCCATTCCATTCCATGCCATTCCATTCCATTCCATTCCATTCCATTCTTTTACATTTGAATCCACTCCACTCCAATCAAATCCATTGTATTGCATTCCATTCAATTCAAATCCACTATTCTCCACTCCACTCCTCTCCATTCTACTGCATTCAATTCCTTCCCGTACACTTTTATTCCCGTCCACTCCATTCCATTTTATCCCATTCCACACCATTCCACTCCTCCCCATTCCCTTCCTTTCTTGTCCATTTCACTCCACTGCACTCCAGTGCACTGTTTTCCACTGCATTCCATTGCATTCCACTCCATTCTTTTTCATTCTGTTCCGTTGTATTCCATTCCATTCCATTATTCCCATTCCATTCCATTCTACACCAAATCACTCCACTCCAATCCACTGCATTCAGTTCCATTCCATTCTGTTCCATTCCACACCTTTCCACTCCACTACACTACCTTCCTTTCTTCTCCATTCCACTCCACTGCACTGCACTGCACTATTTTCCATTCCATTCCATTCCTTTCCGTTCCATTCCATTCCTTTCCATTCCAATTGAATCCACTCTACTGCCCTCCGTTGCACTCCATTCCACTCCATTCCATTTCATTCCACTCCTCTCCATTCCATTCCTACCGATTCCAGTGCACTCCACTCCACTCCTCTCCATTCCATTCATTAGCAATACACTGCACTCCAATCTGCTCCATTGCATTCCATTCCATTCCTTTTCATTCCCTTCCATTGTATTCCATTTCATTCCATTACTTTCCATTCCATTTTTTCTACTCCAGTACACTCCACTCCAATTCATTGTGTTCCATTCCATTCTGTTCCATTGCATTCCATTCCATTCGTTTCTAATCGACTCTACTCCACTGCACTCCTCTCTTCTCCACTGCATTCCATTCCTTCCCATTCGCATCCATTCCATTTCCCTCCATTCCATTCCACTCCATGCCATTCCATTGCATTCCATTCCATTCCATTTCATTCATTTCCATTCCACTCCTTTCCACTGCACTCCACGCCCTTCCTTTCTTCTGCATTCCTCTCCACTCCACTCCAATGCACTTTTTTCCATTCCATTCCATTCCATTCCATTCCATTCCATTCCATTACATTCTTTGCCACTAGAATCCACTTCACTCCACTAAAATCCATTCCATTCCATTCCATTCAATTGAAATCCACTCTTCTCCACCCCACTCCTCTCCAATCTTCTTCTTTCAATTCCTTGCCATCAGCCTGCATTCCAGTCCAATTCATTCCATACCATTCCATTGCACAACATTCCATTCCATTCCATTCCATTCCACTCCAATCCTCTCCACTAAACTCCCTTCCTTTCTTCTCCATTCCACTCCACTGCACTCCACTGCTCTTTTTTCCATTCCATTCCATTCCATTCAATTCCATTGCATTCCATTCCATTCCTATTTGTTCCATTCCATTCCAATCCATTCCATTCCACTGCATTCCATTCCATCCCATTCCATTCCATTCCATTCCATTCCCATTCATTCCATTCCATTGCATTCCATTCCACTGCATTCCATTCCATTCCATTCCATTCCTTTCCCAATCATTCCATTCCATTCCATTCCATTCCATTCCATTCCATTCCATTGCATTCCATTCCATTCCATTGCATTCCATTCCACTCCATTCCATTCCATTCCGTTCGATTCCATTCTGCTGCATGCATCTCCACTCCAATCCACTGTATTCCATTCTATTTCATTCCACTCCATTCCATTCCATTAAAACTGAATCTACTCTACTCCCCTCTATTCCACTCCACTCCATTCCACTCCATTCCATTCCTTTGCATTCCACTCCACTCAACTACACTCCTCTCCATTCCGTTCATTTCCAATTCACTGCACTCGACTCCACACCATTCCATTCCATTCCACTCAATTCCTCTCCACTCCACTCTGTTCTTTTATTCTCCATTCGACTTCCCTGCATTCCACTGCACTTTGTTCCATTCCCTTCCTTTGCATTCCATTCCATTCCATTTCATTCCAATCCGTTCCATTGCATTCCACCCCATTCCACTCCATTCTACTCCCTTCCATTCTTCTCCATTCCAGTGCACTACACTCTACTTTACTTTTTTCCATTGCATTTCATTCCATTCCATTCCATTCCATTCCATTCCATTCCATTCCATTCCATTCCATTCATTTCATCCCATTCCATTCAAATTCTGTTGCATTCCATTCCATTCCATTCAATTCCATTCCTTTCTTTTCAACAAGAATCCACTCCATTCCACTCCAATCCTTTCCATTCCATTGCATTCTTTTCAACTCCACTCTTCTCCACTCCAATCCTTCCGACTCCACAGCAATCCAATCCTTCCCATTCAACTCCCTTCCAGTCCTCTACATTCCATTCCAATCCATTCCATTCGATTTCATTCTACTCATGTAAATTCCTTCCTTTCTTCTCCATTCCACTCCACTGCAATTTTTTCCATACCATTCCATTCCATTCCATTGCATTCCATTCCATTCCATTCCATTCCATTGCTTTCCATTCCATCCCCATTTATTCCATTCCATTCCATTCCATTCCATTCCATTCCCATTCATTCCATTCCATTGCATTCCATTCCCAATCATTCCATTCCTTTGCATTCCATTCCATTGCATTGCATTCAATTCCATTCCATTCCCAATCATTCCATTCCATTCCATTCCATTCCATTCCATTCCATTCGATTCCATTCCATTCCATTCCATTCCCCTGCACGCAACTCCACTGCAATCCACTGTATTCCATTCTATTCCATTCCATTCTATACCATTCCATTAAAACTGAATCGACTCTACTACACTCTATTCCACTCCATTCCATTCCTTCCCATTCCACTCTACTCATCTACACTCCTCTCCATTCCATTCATTTCCAATTATCTGCACTTGACTCAACACCATTCCATTCCATTCAATTCCATTCCATTCCATTCCATTCCATTCCATTCCACTCCATTCCATTCCATTCCACTCCATTCCATTGCATTCCATTCGCCTCCACGCAACTAATTTCCAATCCACTGCATTCCATTCCATTCCATTCTATTCCATTCCTTTCCATTCCACATGAATCCACTCTACTCCCCTCCGTTCCACTCCACTCCAATGCATTCCATTCCTTTCCATTCCATTCAAATACACTCTTCTCCACTCCACTCCTCTCCACTCCTTCCCATTCCATTCATTTCAAATACACTGCACTCCACTCCACTCCATTCCAATTCACTTCATTCCTTTTCCTTCATTTCCATTGTATTGCATTGCATTCCATTACTTTCCGTTCCATTCCATTCTACTAAAATCCACTCCACTCCAATCCACTTTTTCCATTCCATTCCATACCATTCCATTCCATTCCTTTCCATTCTTTTCCCCTGGAATCCACTCGACTCCACTCCAATCCATTCCATTCCATTCCATTCCATTCAAATCCACTGTTCTCCACTCCACTCCTCTCCACTCCACTGTATTCCATTCCTACCCATTCGCCTCCATTCCAGTCCACTCTATTCCATTCCATTCCATCCCAATCCATTCCATTCGATCCCATTCCATTCCATTCCACCCAATCCCATTCCATTCCATCCAATCCCATTCCATTCCATTCCATTCCATATTTTTCCATTCCATTCCATTCCATTACTTTCCACTAGAATCCACTCCACTTCAATCCATTCCATTGCATTCAGTTCAAATCCACTCTTCTCCACTCCACTCCTCTCAACTCCACTGCGTTCCATTCCTTCCCATTGGCCTCCATTCCATTCCATTCCATTCCATTCCATTAAATTCCATTCCATTCCACACCAGTCCATGACTCTCCATTCCATTTCACTACTTTCCTTTCTTCTGCGTTCCACTCCACTGGACTCCACTGCACTTTTTTCCATTCCTTTCCATTCCATTTCATTCATTTCCCTTCCATTCCTTTCCATTCCATTCCATTCCATTCCATTCCGTTCCGTTCCATTCCATTCCATTCCATTCCATTCCATTCCATTCCATTCCATTCTTTTGCTCTAGGATCCACTCCACTCCACTCCATTCCAATCAATTCCTTTCTGTTACATTCTATTCAAGTTCACACTTTGCCACTCCATTCTGTCCACTCCACTGCATTACATTCCTTTTCATTAGCCTCCATTCGAGTCAACTCCTTTCCTTTCCATTCCATTCCATTTCATACCATTCCATTCCCTTCCACATCTTTCCACTCCACTTCCCTCCCTTCTTTTCTTCTCCATTCCACTCCACTAAACTCCACTGCAATTTTTTCCATTCCATTCCATTCCATTGCATTCAAATCCACTCTTCTCCACTCCACACCTCTCCACTCCACTGCATTCCTTTCCTTCCTATTTGCCTCCATTCCTATCAACTCCATTCCATTCCATTCCATTTCAGTCCGTTCCATTCCATTCCATTCCACTCCACTCCACTGCATTCCCTTCCATTTTTGTCCATTCCACTCCTTTCCACTCCACTGCATTCCAATCCTTCCCATTCACCTCCATTCCAGTCAACCCCAGTCCATTCCATTCCATTTCTTTCCATTCCATTCCTTTCCATTACATTCCATTCCATTCCACTCCATTCCAATAAACTACACTCCCTTCCTTCCTTCTCCATTCCATTCCACTCCATTCCACTCCACTAAACTCATTTCCTTCTTTCTCCATTCCATTCCACTACACTCCACTTTTTTTCATTCCATTCCATTCCATTCCATTCCATTCCATTCCATTCCATTCCATTCCATTCCATTCTATTACAGTAGAATCCACTCCACTCC
Source organism: Symphalangus syndactylus (assembly GCF_028878055.3). Lineage (NCBI taxonomy): Eukaryota > Metazoa > Chordata > Mammalia > Primates > Hylobatidae > Symphalangus > Symphalangus syndactylus. The sequence continues at coordinate 53,298,540 of NC_072440.2, forward strand.
ACTCCACTCCATTCCATTCCTTTCCATTCCATTCAAATCCACTCTTCTCCACTCCACTCCTCTCCACTCCACTGCATTCCATTCCTTCCCTTTCGCCTCCATTTCATTCCATTCCATTCCATTCCATTCCACTCCACTCCATTCCATTCCATTCCATTCCTTTTCATTCATTTTCATTGTATTCAATTCAATTCCATTATTTCCATTCCATTCCATTCCTCTCCAAACCACTCCACTCGTATCCACTGCATTCCATTTGATTCCATTTCGTTCCAATACACTCCATTCCACTCCACTCCCTTCCTTTCTTTTCAATTCCACTCCACTGCACTGCACTGCTTTGCACTTTTTTCCATTCCATTCCATTCCATTTCTTTCCCTTCCGCCTGAACCGACTCTATTACCTTCCGTTCCACTCCATTCCATGCTATTCCATTCCATTCCATTACACTCCTTTCCATTCCTTCCCATTCCAGTCCACTCCACTCCAATCCTCTCCATTCCATTCATTTCCAATACACTGCGCTCCACTGTACTCCATTCCATTCCATTCTGTTACTTTTCATTCCCTTCCATTGTATTCCATTCCATTCCATTATATTCCAATCTACTCCCGTCCACTCCACTCCGATCCAATGCGTTCCATTACATTCTGTTCCATTGCATTCCATTCCATTCAGTTCAAACCCACTGTTCTCCAATGCACTCCTCTCCAATCCACTGCATTCTATTCCTTCCTATGCGCCTCCATTCCAGTCCACTCCATTCCATTCCATGCCATTCCATTCCATTCCATTCCATTCCATTCCATTCCATTCCATTCTTTTACATTTGAATCCACTCCACTCCAATCAAATCCATTGTATTGCATTCCATTCAATTCAAATCCACTATTCTCCACTCCACTCCTCTCCATTCTACTGCATTCAATTCCTTCCCGTACACTTTTATTCCCGTCCACTCCATTCCATTTTATCCCATTCCACACCATTCCACTCCTGCCCATTCCCTTCCTTTCTTCTCCATTTCACTCCACTGCACTCCAGTGCACTGTTTTCCATTGCATTCCATTGCATTCCACTCCATTCTTTTTCATTCTGTTCCGTTGTATTCCATTCCATTCCATTATTCCCATTCCATTCCATTCTACACCAAATCACTCCACTCCAATCCACTGCATTCAGTTCCATTCCATTCTGTTCCATTCCACACCTTTCCACTCCACTACACTACCTTCCTTTCTTCTCCATTCCACTCCACTGCACTGCACTGCACTATTTTCCATTCCATTCCATTCCTTTCCGTTCCATTCCATTCCTTTCCATTCCAATTGAATCCACTCTACTGCCCTCCGTTGCACTCCATTCCACTCCATTCCAGTTCATTCCACTCCTCTCCATTCCATTCCTACCGATTCCAGTGCACTCCACTCCACTCCTCTCCATTCCATTCATTAGCAATACACTGCACTCCAATCTGCTCCATTGCATTCCATTCCATTCCTTTTCATTCCCTTCCATTGTATTCCATTTCATTCCATTACTTTCCATTCCATTTTTTCTACTCCAGTACACTCCACTCCAATTCATTGTGTTCCATTCCATTCTGTTCCATTGCATTCCATTCCATTCGTTTCTAATCGACTCTACTCCACTGCACTCCTCTCTTCTCCACTGCATTCCATTCCTTCCCATTCGCATCCATTCCATTTCCCTCCATTCCATTCCACTCCATGCCATTCCATTGCATTCCATTCCATTCCATTTCATTCATTTCCATTCCACTCCTTTCCACTGCACTCCACGCCCTTCCTTTCTTCTGCATTCCTCTCCACTCCACTCCAATGCACTTTTTTCCATTCCATTCCATTCCATTCCATTCCATTCCATTCCATTCCATTCCATTCCATTCCATTACATTCTTTGCCGCTAGAATCCACTTCACTCCACTAAAATCCATTCCATTCCATTCCATTCAATTGAAATCCACTCTTCTCCACCCCACTCCTCTCCAATCTTCTTCTTTCAATTCCTTGCCATCAGCCTGCATTCCAGTCCAATCCATTCCATACCATTCCATTGCACAACATTCCATTCCATTCCATTCCATTCCATTCCACTCCAATCCTCTCCACTAAACTCCCTTCCTTTCTTCTCCATTCCACTCCACTGCACTCCACTGCTCTTTTTTCCATTCCATTCCATTCCATTCAATTCCATTGCATTCCATTCCATTCCTATTTGTTCCATTCCATTCCAATCCATTCCATTCCACTGCATTCCATTCAATCCCATTCCATTCCATTCCATTCCATTCCATTCCCATTCATTCCATTCCATTGCATTCCATTCCACTGCATTCCATTCCATTCCATTCCATTCCTTTCCGAATCATTCCATTCCATTCCATTCCATTCCATTCCATTCCATTCCATTCCATTGCATTCCATTCCATTCCATTCCATTCCATTGCATTCCATTCCATTCCATTCCATTCCATTCCATTCCATTCCATTCCATTCTGCTGCATGCATCTCCACTCCAATCCACTGTATTCCATTCTATTTCATTCCACTCCATTCCATTCCACTAAAACTGAATCTACTCTATTCCCCTCTATTCCACTCCACTCCATTACACTCCATTCCATTCCTTTGCATTCCACTCCACTCAACTACACTCCTCTCCATTCCGTTCATTTCCAATTCACTGCACTCGACTCCACACCATTCCATGCCATTACACTCAATTCCTCTCCACTCCACTCTGTTCTTTTTTTCTCCATTCGACTTCCCTGCATTCCACTGCACTTTGTTCCATTCCGTTCCTTTGCATTCCATTCCATTCCATTTCATTCCAATCCGTTCCATTGCATTCCACCCCATTCCACTCCATTCTACTCCCTTCCATTCTTCTCCATTCCAGTGCACTACACTCTACTTTACTTTTTTCCATTGCATTTCATTCCATTCCATTCCATTCCATTCCATTCCATTCCATTCCATTCCATTCCATTCCATTCCATTCCATTCATTTCATCCCATTCCATTCAAATTCTGTTGCATTCCATTCCATTCCATTCAATTCCATTCCTTTCTTTTCAACAAGAATCCACTCCATTCCACTCCAATCCTTTCCATTCCATTGCATTCTTTTCAACTCCACTCTTCTCCACTCCAATCCTTCCGACTCCACTGCAATCCAATCCTTCCCATTCAACTCCCTTCCAGTCCTCTACATTCCATTCCAATCCATTCCATTCGATTTCATTCTACTCATGTAAATTCCTTCCTTTCTTCTCCATTCCACTCCACTGCAATTTTTTCCATACCATTCCATTCCATTCCATTCCATTCCATTCCATTCCATTCCATTCCATTGCTTTCCATTCCATTCCCATTTATTCCATTCCATTCCATTCCATTCCATTCCCATTCATTCCATTCCATTGCATTCCATTCCCAATCATTCCATTCCTTTGCATTCCATTCCATTGCATTCCATTCAATTCCATTCCATTCCCAATCATTCCATTCCATTCCATTCCATTCCATTCCATTCCATTCCATTCCCCTGCACGCAACTCCACTCCAATACACTGTATTCCATTCTATTCCATTCCATTCTATTCCATTCCATTAAAACTGAATCGACTCTACTACCCTCTATTCCACTCCATTCCATTCCACTCCATTCCATTCCTTCCCATTCCACTCTACTCATCTACACTCCTCTCCATTCCATTCATTTCCAATTATCTGAACTTGACTCCACACCATTCCATTCCATTCCATTCCATTCCATTCCATTCCATTCCATTCCACTCCATTCCATTGCATTCCATTCGCCTCCAAGCAACTAATTTCCAATCCACTGCATTCCATTCCATTCCATTCTATTCCATTCCTTTCCATTCCACATGAATCCACTCTACTCCCCTCCGTTCCACTCCACTCCAATGCATTCCATTCCTTTCCATTCCATTCAAATCCACTCTTCTCCACTCCACTCCTCTCCACTCCTTCCCATTCCATTCATTTCAAATACACTGCACTCCACTCCACTCCATTCCAATTCACTTCATTCCTTTTCATTCATTTCCATTGTATTGCATTGCATTCCATTACTTTCCATTCCATTCCATTCTACTAAAATCCACTCCACTCCAATCCACTTTTTCCATTCCATTCCATACCATTCCATTCCATTCCATTCCATTCCTTTCCATTCTTTTCCCCTGGAATCCACTCGACTCCACTCCAATCCATTCCATTCCATTCCATTCCATTCAAATCCACTGTTCTCCACTCCACTCCTCTCCACTCCACTGTATTCCATTCCTACCCATTCGCCTCCATTCCAGTCCACTCTATTCCATTCCATTCCATCCCAATCCATTCCATTCGATCCCATTCCATTCCATTCCACCCAATCCCATTCCATTCCATCCAATCCCATTCCATTCCATTCCATTCCACATTTTTCCATTCCATTCCATTCCATTACTTTCCACTAGAATCCACTCCACTTCAATCCATTCCATTCCATTCAGTTCAAATCCACTCTTCTCCACTCCACTCCTCTCAACTCCACTGCGTTCCATTCCTTCCCATTGGCCTCCATTCCATTCCATTCCATTCCATTCCATTCCATTCCATTCCACACCAGTCCATGACTCCCCATTCCATTTCACTACTTTCCTTTCTTCTGCGTTCCACTCCACTGGACTCCACTGCACTTTTTTCCATTCCTTTCAATTCCATTTCATTCATTTCCCTTCCATTCCTTTCCATTCCATTCCATTCCATTCCATTTCATTCCATTCCATTCCATTCCATTCCATTCCTTTCCGTTCCGTTCCATTCCATTCCATTCCATTCCATTCCATTCCATTCCATTCCATTCCATTCCATTCCATTCCATTCTTTTGCTCTAGAATCCACTCCACTCCACTCCATTCCAATCAATTCCTTTCTGTTACATTCTTTTCAAGTTCACACTTTGCCACTCCATTCTGTCCACTCCACTGCATTCCATTCCTTTTCATTAGCCTCCATTCGAGTCAACTCCTTTCCTTTCCATTCCATTCCATTTCATACCATTCCATTCCCTTCCACTTCTTTCCACTCCACTTCACTCCCTTCTTTTCTTCTCCATTCCACTCCACTAAACTCCACTGCACTTTTTTCCATTCCATTCCATTCCATTGCATTCAAATCCACTCTTCTCAACTCCACACCTCTCCACTCCACTACATTCCTTTCCTTCATATTTGCCTCCATTCCAATCAACTCCATTCCATTCCATTCCATTTCAGTCCATTCCATTCCATTCCATTCCACTCCACTCCACAGCATTCCCTTCCATTTTTGTCCATTCCACTCCTTTCCACTCCACTGCATTCCAATCCTTCCCAATCACCTCCATTCCAGTCAACCCCAGTCCATTCCATTCCATTTCTTTCCATTCCATTCCTTTCCATTACATTCCATTCCATTCCACTCCATTCCAATCCACTACACTCCCTTCGTTCCTTCTCCATTCCATTCCACTCCATTCCACTCCACTACACTCACTTCCTTCTTTCTCCATTCCATTCCACTACACTCCACTTTTTTTCATTCCATTCCATTCCATTCCATTCCATTCCATTCCATTCCATTCCATTCCAATCCATTCTATTACAGTAGAATCCACTCCACTCCAATCCACTCCATTCCATTCCTTTCCATTCCATTCAAATCCACTCTTCTCCACTCCACTCCTCTCCACTCCACTGCATTCCATTCCTTCCCTTTCGCCTCCATTTCATTCCATTCCATTCCATTCCATTCCATTCCATTCCATTCCATTCCACTCCACTCCATTCCATTCCATTCCATTCCTTTTCATTCATTTTCATTATATTCAATTCAATTCCATTATTTCCATTCCATTCCATTCCACTCCAAACCACTCCAATCCTATCCACTGCATTCCATTTGATTCCATTTCATTCCAATACACTCCATTCCACTCCACTCCCTTCCTTTCTTTTCAATTCCACTCCACTGCACTGCACTGCTTTGCACTTTTTTCCATTCCATTCCATTCCATTTCTTTCCCTTCCGCCTGAACCGACTCTATTACCTTCCGTTCCACTCCATTCCATGCTATTCCATTCCATTCCATTACACTCCTTTCCATTCCTTCCCATTCCAGTCCACTCCACTCCAATCCTCTCCATTCCATTCATTTCCAATACACTGCGCTCCACTGTACTCCATTCCATTCCATTCTGTTACTTTTCATTCCCTTCCATTGTATTCCATTCCATTCCATTATATTCCAATCTACTCCCGTCCACTCCACTCCGATCCAATGCGTTCCATTACATTCTGTTCCATTGCATTCCATTCCATTCAGTTCAAACCCACTGTTCTCCAATGCACTCCTCTCCAATCCACTGCATTCTATTCCTTCCTATGCGCCTCCATTCCAGTCCACTCCATTCCATTCCATGCCATTCCATTCCATTCCATTCCATTCCATTCCATTCCATTCCATTCCATTCCATTCTTTTACATTTGAATCCACTCCACTCCAATCAAATCCATTGTATTGCATTCCATTCAATTCAAATCCACTATTCTCCACTCCACTCCTCTCCATTCTACTGCATTCAATTCCTTCCCGTACACTTTTATTCCCGTCCACTCCATTCCATTTTATCCCATTCCACACCGTTCCACTCCTCCCAATTCCCTTCCTTTCTTCTCCATTTCACTCCACTGCACTCCAGTGCACTGTTTTCCATTGCATTCCATTGCATTCCACTCCATTCTTTTTCATTCTGTTCCGTTGTATTCCATTCCATTCCATTATTCCCATTCCATTCCATTCTACACCAAATCACTCCACTCCAATCCACTGCATTCAGTTCCATTCCATTCTGTTCCATTCCACACCTTTCCACTCCACTACACTACCTTCCTTTCTTCTCCATTCCACTCCACTGCACTGCACTGCACTATTTTCCATTCCATTCCATTCCTTTCCGTTCCATTCCATTCCTTTCCATTCCAATTGAATCCACTCTACTGCCCTCCGTTGCACTCCATTCCACTCCATTCCATTTCATTCCACTCCTCTCCATTCCATTCCTACCGATTCCAGTGCACTCCACTCCACTCCTCTCCATTCCATTCATTAGCAATACACTGCACTCCAATCTGCTCCATTGCATGCCATTCCATTCCTTTTCATTCCCTTCCATTGTATTCCATTTCATTCCATTACTTTCCATTCCATTTTTTCTACTCCAGTACACTCCACTCCAGTTCATTGTGTTCCATTCCATTCTGTTCCATTGCATTCCATTCCATTCATTTCTAATCGACTCTACTCCACTGCACTCCTCTCTTCTCCACTGCATTCCATTCCTTCCCATTCGCATCCATTCAATTTCCCTCCATTCCATTCCACTCCATGCCATTCCATTGCATTCCATTCCATTCCATTTCATTCATTTCCATTCCACTCCTTTCCACTGCACTCCACGCCCTTCCTTTCTTCTGCATTCCTCTCCACTCCACTCCAATGCACTTTTTTCCATTCCATTCCATTCCATTCCATTCCATTCCATTCCATTCCATTCCATTCCATTCCATTCCATTCCATTCCATTCCATTCCATTACATTCTTTGCCGCTAGAATCCACTTCACTCCACTAAAATCCATTCCATTCCATTCCATTCAATTGAAATCCACTCTTCTCCACCCCACTCCTCTCCAATCTTCTTCTTTCAATTCCTTGCCATCAGCCTGCATTCCAGTCCAATCCATTCCATACCATTCCATTGCACAACATTCCATTCCATTCCATTCCATTCCACTCCAATCCTCTCCACTAAACTCCCTTCCTTTCTTCTCCATTCCACTCCACTGCACTCCACTGCTCTTTTTTCCATTCCATTCCATTCCATTCAATTCCATTGCATTCCATTCCATTCCTATTTGTTCCATTCCATTCCAATCCATTCCATTCCACTGCATTCCATTCCATTCCATTCCATTCCACTCCATTCCATTGCATTCCATTCGCCTCCACGCAACTAATTTCCAATCCACTGCATTCCATTCCATTCCATTCTATTCCATTCCTTTCCATTCCACATGAATCCACTCTACTCCCCTCCGTTCCACTCCACTCCAATGCATTCCATTCCTTTCCATTCCATTCAAATCCACTCTTCTCCACTCCACTCCTCTCCACTCCTTCCCATTCCATTCATTTCAAATACACTGCACTCCACTCCACTCCATTCCAATTCACTTCATTCCTTTTCATTCATTTCCATTGTATTGCATTGCATTCCATTACTTTCCATTCCATTCCATTCTACTAAAATCCACTCCACTCCAATCCACTTTTTCCATTCCATTCCGTACCATTCCATTCCATTCCATTCCATTACTTTAGATTCTTTTCCCCTGGAATCCACTCGACTCCACTCCAATCCATTCCATTCCATTCCATTCCATTCAAATCCACTGTTCTCCACTCCACTCCTCTCCACTCCACTGTATTCCATTCCTACCCATTCGCCTCCATTCCAGTCCACTCTATTCCATTCCATTCCATCCCAATCCATTCCATTCGATCCCATTCCATTCCATTCCACCCAATCCCATTCCATTCCATCCAATCCCATTCCATTCCATTCCATATTTTTCCATTCCATTCCATTCCATTACTTTCCACTAGAATCCACTCCACTTCAATCCATTCCATTCCATTCAGTTCAAATCCACTCTTCTCCACTCCACTCCTCTCAACTCCACTGCGTTCCATTCCTTCCCATTGGCCTCCATTCCATTCCATTCCATTCCATTCCATTCCATTCCATTCCATTCCATTCCATTCCACACCAGTCCATGACTCTCCATTCCATTTCACTACTTTCCTTTCTTCTGCGTTCCACTCCACTGGACTCCACTGCACTTTTTTCCATTCCTTTCAATTCCATTTCATTCATTTCCCTTCCATTCCTTTCCATTCCATTCCATTCCATTCCATTCCATTCCATTCCATTCCTTTCCGTTCCATTCCATTCCATTCCATTCCATTCCATTCCATTCCATTCCATTCCATTCCATTCTTTTGCTCTAGAATCCACTCCACTCCACTCCATTCCAATCAATTCCTTTCTGTTACATTCTATTCAAGTTCACACTTTGCCACTCCATTCTGTCCACTCCACTGCATTCCATTCCTTTTCATTAGCCTCCATTCGAGTCAACTCCTTTCCTTTCCATTCCTTTCCATTTCATACCATTCCATTCCCTTCCACTTCTTTCCACTCCACTTCACTCCCTTCTTTTCTTCTCCATTCCACTCCACTAAACTCCACTGCACTTTTTTCCATTCCATTCCATTCCATTGCATTCAAATCCACTCTTCTCCACTCCACACCTCTCCACTCCACTGCATTCCTTTCCTTCCTATTTGCCTCCATTCCAATCAACTCCATTCCATTCCATTAAATTTCAGTCCGTTCCATTCCATTCCATTCCACTCCACTCCACTGCATTCCCTTCCATTTTTGTCCATTCCACTCCTTTCCACTCCACTGCATTCCAATCCTTCCCATTCACCTCCATTCCAGTCAACCCCAGTCCATTCCATGCCATTTCTTTCCATTCAATTCCTTTCCATTACATTCCATTCCATTCCACTCCATTCCAATCCACTACACTCCCTTCCTTCCTTCTCCATTCCATTCCACTCCATTCCACTCCACTACACTCAATTCCTTCTTTCTCCATTCCATTCAACTACACTCCACTTTTTTTCATTCCATTCCATTCCATTCCATTCCATTCCATTTCATTCCATTCCATTCCATTCCATTCCATTACAGTAGAATCCACTCCACTCCACTCCACTCCATTCCATTCCTTTCCATTCCATTCAAATCCACTCTTCTCCACTCCACTCCTCTCCACTCCACTGCATTCCATTCCTTCCCTTTCGCCTCCATTTCATTCCATTCCATTCCATTCCATTCCACTCCACTCCATTCCATTCCATTCCATTCCTTTTCATTCATTTTCATTGTATTCAATTCAATTCCATTATTTCCATTCCATTCCATTCCACTCCAAACCACTCCACTCCTATCCACTGCATTCCATTTGATTCCATTTCGTTCCAATACACTCCATTCCACTCCACTCCCTTCCTTTCTTTTCAATTCCACTCCACTGCACTGCACTGCTTTGCACTTTTTTCCATTCCATTCCATTCCATTTCTTTCCCTTCCGCCTGAACCGACTCTATTACCTTCCGTTCCACTCCATTCCATGCTATTCCATTCCATTCCATTACACTCCTTTCCATTCCTTCCCATTCCAGTCCACTCCACTCCAATCCTCTCCATTCCATTCATTTCCAATACACTGCGCTCCACTGTACTCCATTCCATTCCATTCTGTTACTTTTCATTCCCTTCCATTGTATTCCATTCCATTCCATTATATTCCAATCTACTCCCGTCCACTCCACTCCGATCCAATGCGTTCCATTACATTCTGTTCCATTGCATTCCATTCCATTCAGTTCAAACCCACTGTTCTCCAATGCACTCCTCTCCAATCCACTGCATTCTATTCCTTCCTATGCGCCTCCATTCCAGTCCACTCCATTCCATTCCATGCCATTCCATTCCATTCCATTCCATTCCATTCCATTCCATTCTTTTACATTTGAATCCACTCCACTCCAATCAAATCCATTGTATTGCATTCCATTCAATTCAAATCCACTATTCTCCACTCCACTCCTCTCCATTCTACTGCATTCAATTCCTTCCCGTACACTTTTATTCCCGTCCACTCCATTCCATTTTATCCCATTCCACACCGTTCCACTCCTCCCAATTCCCTTCCTTTCTTCTCCATTTCACTCCACTGCACTCCAGTGCACTGTTTTCCATTGCATTCCATTGCATTCCACTCCATTCTTTTTCATTCTGTTCCGTTGTATTCCATTCCATTCCATTATTCCCATTCCATTCCATTCTACACCAAATCACTCCACTCCAATCCACTGCATTCAGTTCCATTCCATTCTGTTCCATTCCACACCTTTCCACTCCACTACACTACCTTCCTTTCTTCTCCATTCCACTCCACTGCACTGCACTGCACTATTTTCCATTCCATTCCATTCCTTTCCGTTCCATTCCATTCCTTTCCATTCCAATTGAATCCACTCTACTGTCCTCCGTTGCACTCCATTCCACTCCATTCCATTTCATTCCACTCCTCTCCATTCCATTCCTACCGATTCCAGTGCACTCCACTCCACTCCTCTCCATTCCATTCATTAGCAATACACTGCACTCCAATCTGCTCCATTGCATTAAATTCCATTCCTTTTCATTCCCTTCCATTGTATTCCATTTCATTCCATTACTTTCCATTCCATTTTTTCTACTCCAGTACACTCCACTCCAATTCATTGTGTTCCATTCCATTCTGTTCCATTGCAATCCATTCCATTCGTTTCTATTCGACTCTTCTCCACTGCACTCCTCTCTTCTCCACTGCATTCCATTCCTTCCCATTCGCATCCATTCCATTTCCCTCCATTCCATTCCACTCCATGCCATTCCATTGCATTCCATTCCATTCCATTTCATTCATTTCCATTCCACTCCTTTCCACTGCACTCCACGCCCTTCCTTTCTTCTGCATTCCTCTCCACTCCACTCCAATGCACTTTTTTCCAATCCATTCCATTCCATTCCATTCCATTCCATTCCATTCCATTCCATTACAGTAGAATCCACTCCACTCCACTCCACTCCATTCCATTCCTTTCCATTCCATTCAAATCCACTCTTCTCCACTCCACTCCTCTCCACTCCACTGCATTCCATTCCTTCCCTTTCGCCTCCATTTCATTCCATTCCATTCCATTCCATTCCACTCCACTCCATTCCATTCCATTCCATTCCTTTTCATTCATTTTCATTGTATTCAATTCAATTCCATTATTTCCATTCCATTCCATTCCACTCCAAACCACTCCACTCCTATCCACTGCATTCCTTTTGATTCCATTTCGTTCCAATACACTCCATTCCACTCCACTCCCTTCCTTTCTTTTCAATTCCACTCCACTGCACTGCACTGCTTTGCACTTTTTTCCATTCCATTCCATTCCATTTCTTTCCCTTCCGCCTGAACCGACTCTATTACCTTCCGTTCCACTCCATTCCATGCTATTCCATTCCATTCCATTACACTCCTTTCCATTCCTTCCCATTCCAGTCCACTCCACTCCAATCCTCTCCATTCCATTCATTTCCAATACACTGCGCTCCACTGTACTCCATTCCATTCCATTCTGTTACTTTTCATTCCCTTCCATTGTATTCCATTCCATTCCATTATATTCCAATCTACTCCCGTCCACTCCACTCCGATCCAATGCGTTCCATTACATTCTGTTCCATTGCATTCCATTCCATTCAGTTCAAACCCACTGTTCTCCAATGCACTCCTCTCCAATCCACTGCATTCTATTCCTTCCTATGCGCCTCCATTCCAGTCCACTCCATTCCATTCCATGCCATTCCATTCCATTCCATTCCATTCCATTCCATTCCATTCCATTCCATTCCATTCCATTCTTTTACATTTGAATCCACTCCACTCCAATCAAATCCATTGTATTGCATTCCATTCAATTCAAATCCACTATTCTCCACTCCACTCCTCTCCATTCTACTGCATTCAATTCCTTCCCGTACACTTTTATTCCCGTCCACTCCATTCCATTTTATCCCATTCCACACCGTTCCACTCCTCCCAATTCCCTTCCTTTCTTCTCCATTTCACTCCACTGCACTCCAGTGCACTGTTTTCCATTGCATTCCATTGCATTCCACTCCATTCTTTTTCATTCTGTTCCGTTGTATTCCATTCCATTCCATTATTCCCATTCCATTCCATTCTACACCAAATCACTCCATTCCAATCCACTGCATTCAGTTCCATTCCATTCTGTTCCATTCCACACCTTTCCACTCCACTACACTACCTTCCTTTCTTCTCCATTCCACTCCACTGCACTGCACTGCACTATTTTCCATTCCATTCCATTCCTTTCCGTTCCATTCCATTCCTTTCCATTCCAATTGAATCCACTCTACTGTCCTCCGTTGCACTCCATTCCACTCCATTCCATTTCATTCCACTCCTCTCCATTCCATTCCTACCGATTCCAGTGCACTCCACTCCACTCCTCTCCATTCCATTCATTAGCAATACACTGCACTCCAATCTGCTCCATTGCATTAAATTCCATTCCTTTTCATTCCCTTCCATTGTATTCCATTTCATTCCATTACTTTCCATTCCATTTTTTCTACTCCAGTACACTCCACTCCAATTCATTGTGTTCCATTCCATTCTGTTCCATTGCAATCCATTCCATTCGTTTCTATTCGACTCTTCTCCACTGCACTCCTCTCTTCTCCACTGCATTCCATGCCTTCCCATTCTCATCCATTCCATTTCCCTCCATTCCATTCCACTCCATGCCATTCCATTGCATTCCATTCCATTCCATTTCATTCATTTCCATTCCACTCCTTTCCACTGCACTCCACGCCCTTCCTTTCTTCTGCATTCCTCTCCACTCCACTCCAATGCACTTTTTTCCAATCCATTCCATTCCATTCCATTCCATTCCATTCCATTCCATTCCATTCCATTCCATTCCATTCTTTGCCGCTAGAATCCACTTCACTCCACTAAAATCCATTCCATTCCATTCCATTCAATTGAAATCCACTCTTCTCCACCCCACTCCTCTCCAATCTTCTTCTTTCAATTCCTTGCCATCAGCCTGCATTCCAGTCCAATCCATTCCATACCATTTCATTGCACAACATTCCATTCCATTCCATTCCATTCCACTCCAATCCTCTCCACTAAACTCCCTTCCTTTCTTCTCCATTCCACTCCACTGCACTCCACTGCTATTTTTTCCATTCCATTCCATTCCATTGAATTCCATTGCATTCCATTACATTCCTATTTATTCCATTCCATTCCAATCCATTCCATTCCACTGCATTCCATTCCATTCCATTCCATTCCATTCCATTCCATTCCATTCCATTCCCATTCCATTCCATTCCAGTCCATTCCATTCCATTCCCATTCATTCCATTCCATTGCATTCCATTCCACTGCATTCCATTCCATTCCATTCCATTCCTTTCCCAATCATTCCATTCCATTCCATTCCATTCCATTCTGCTGCATGCATCTCCACTCCAATCCACTGTATTCCATTCTATTTCATTCCACTCCATTCCATTCCATTAAAACTGAATCTACTCTACTCCCCTCTATTCCACTCCACTCCATTCCACTCCATTCCATTCCTTTGCATTCCACTCCACTCAACTACACTCCTCTCCATTCCATTCATTTCCAATTCACTGCACTCGACTCCACACCATTCCATTCCATTACACTCAATTCCTCTCCACTCCACTCTGTTCTTTATTTCTCCATTCGACTTCCCTGCATTCCACTGCACTTTGTTCCATTCCGTTCCTTTGCATTCCATTCCATTCCATTTCATTCCAATCCGTTCCATTGCATTCCACCCCATTCCACTCCATTCTACTCCCTTCCATTCTTCTCCATTCCAGTGCACTACACTCTACTTTACTTTTTTCCATTGCATTTCATTCCATTGCATTCCATTCCATTCCATTCCATTCCATTCCATTCCATTTCATCCCAATCCATTCAAATTCTGTTGCATTCCATTCCATTCCATTCAATTCCATTCCTTTCTTTTCAACAAGAATCCACTCCATTCCACTCCAATCCTTTCCATTCCATTGCATTCATTTCAACTCCACTCTTCTCCACTCCAATCCTTCCGACTCCACTGCAATCCAATCCTTCCCATTCAACTCCCTTCCAGTCCTCTACATTCCATTCCAATCCATTCCATTCGATTTCATTCTACTCATGTAAATTCCTTCCGTTCTTCTCCATTCCACTCCACTGCAATTTTTTCCATACCATTCCGTTCCATTCCATTGCATTCCATTCCATTGCTTTCCATTCCATTCCCATTTATTCCATTCCATTCCATTCCATTCCATTCCCATTCATTCCATTCCATTGCATTCCATTCCCAATCATTCCATTCCTTTGCATTCCATTCCATTGCATTCCATTCAATTCCATTCCATTCCCAATCATTCCATTCCATTCCATTCCATTCCATTCCATTCCCCTGCACGCAACTCCACTCCAATCCACTGTATTCCATTCTATTCCATTCCATTCTATTCCATTCCATTAAAACTGAATCGAATCTACTACCCTCTATTCCACTCCATTCCATTCCACTCCATTCCATTCCTTCCCATTCCACTCTACTCATCTACACTCCTCTCCATTCCATTCATTTCCAATTATCTGCACTTGACTCCACACCATTCCATTCCATTCCATTCCATTCCATTCCATTCCATTCCACTCCATTCCATTGCATTCCATTCGCCTCCACGCAACTAATTTCCAATCCACTGCATTCCATTCCATTCCATTCTATTCCATTCCTTTCCATTCCACATGAATCCACTCTACTCCCCTCCGTTCCACTCCACTCCAATGCATTCCATTCCTTTCCATTCCATTCAAATCCACTCTTCTCCACTCCACTCCTCTCCACTCCTTCCCATTCCATTCATTTCAAATACACTGCACTCCACTCCACTCCATTCCAATTCACTTCATTCCTTTTCATTCATTTCCATTGTATTGCATTGCATTCCATTACTTTCCATTCCATTCCATTCTACTAAAATCCACTCCACTCCAATCCACTTTTTCCATTCCATTCCATACCATTCCATTCCATTCCATTCCATTCCTTTCCATTCTTTTCCCCTGGAATCCACTCGACTCCACTCCAATCCATTCCATTCCATTCCATTCCATTCAAATCCACTGTTCTCCACTCCACTCCTCTCCACTCCACTGTATTCCATTCCTACCCATTCGCCTCCATTCCAGTCCACTCTATTCCATTCCATTCCATCCCAATCCATTCCATTCGATCCCATTCCATTCCATTCCACGCAATCCCATTCCATTCCATCCAATCCCATTCCATTCCATTCCATTCCATTCCATTCCATTCCATTCCATTCCATTCCATATTTTTCCATTCCATTCCATTACATTCCACTAGAATCCACTCCACTTCAATCCATTCCATTCCATTCAGTTCAAATCCACTCTTCTCCACTCCACTTCTCTCAACTCCACTGCGTTCCATTCCTTCCCATTGGCCTCCATTCCATTCCGTTCCATTCCATTCCATTCCACACCAGTCCATGTCTCTCTCTTCCATTTCACTACTTTCCTTTCTTCTGCGTTCCACTCCACTGGACTCCACTGCACTTTTTTCCATTCCTTTCAATTCCATTTCATTCATTTCCCTTCCATTCCTTTCCATTCCATTCCATTCCATTCCATTCCATTCCATTCCATTCCATTCTTTTGCTCTAGAATCCACTCCACTCCACTCCATTCCAATCAATTCCTTTCTGTTACATTCTATTCAAGTTCACACTTTGCCACTCCATTCTGTCCACTCCACTGCATTCCATTCCTTTTCATTAGCCTCCATTCGAGTCAACTCCTTTCCTTTCCATTCCATTCCATTTCATACCATTCCATTCCCTTCCACTTCTTTCCACTCCACTTCACTCCCTTCTTTTCTCCTCCATTCCACTCCACTAAACTCCACTGCACTTTTTTCCATTCCATTCCATTCCATTGCATTCAAATCCACTCTTCTCTACTCCACACCTCTCCACTCCACTGCATTCCTTTCCTTCCTATTTGCCTCCATTCCAATCAACTCCATTCCATTCCATTCCATTTCAGTCCATTCCATTCCATTCCATTCCACTCCACTCCACTGCATTCCCTTCCATTTTTGTCCATTCCACTCCTTTCCACTCCACTGCATTCCAATCCTTCCCATTCACCTCCATTCCAGTCAACCCCAGTCCATTCCATTCCATTTCTTTCCATTCCATTCCTTTCCATTACATTCCATTCCATTCCACTCCATTCCAATCCACTACACTCCCTTCCTTCCTTCTCCATTCCATTCCACTCCATTCCACTCCACTACACTCACTTCCTTCTTTCTCCATTCCATTCCACTACACTCCACTTTTTTTCATTCCATTCCATTCCATTCCATTCCATTCCATTCCATTCCATTCCATTCTATTACAGTAGAATCCACTCCACTCCACTCCACTCCA
This sequence comes from Symphalangus syndactylus, assembly GCF_028878055.3. Lineage (NCBI taxonomy): Eukaryota > Metazoa > Chordata > Mammalia > Primates > Hylobatidae > Symphalangus > Symphalangus syndactylus. The sequence goes on from NC_072440.2 coordinate 53,315,908, forward strand.
TTCCATTCCTTTCCATTCCATTCAAATCCACTCTTCTCCACTCCACTCCTCTCCACTCCACTGCATTCCATTCCTTCCCTTTCAACTCCATTTCATTCCATTCCATTCCATTCCATTCCACTCCACTCCATTCCATTCCATTCCATTCCTTTTCATTCATTTTCATTGTATTCAATTCAATTCCATTATTTCCATTCCATTCCATTCCACTCCAAACCACTCCACTCCTATCCACTGCATTCCATTTGAATCCATTTCGTTCCAATACACTCCATTCCACTCCACTCCCTTCCTTTCTTTTCAATTCCACTCCACTGCACTGCACTGCTTTGCAATTTTTCCATTCCATTCCATTCCATTTCTTTCCCTTCCGCCTGAACCGACTCTATTACCTTCCGTTCCACTCCATTCCATGCTATTCCATTCCATTCCATTACACTCCTTTCCATTCCTTCCCATTCCAGTCCACTCCACTCCAATCCTCTCCATTCCATTCATTTCCAATACACTGCGCTCCACTGTACTCCATTCCATTCCATTCTGTTACTTTTCATTCCCTTCCATTGTATTCCATTCCATTCCATTATATTCCAATCTACTCCCGTCCACTCCACTCCGATCCAATGCGTTCCATTACATTCTGTTCCATTGCATTCCATTCCATTCACTTCATACCCACTGTTCTCCAATGCACTCCTCTCCAATCCACTGCATTCTATTCCTTCCTATGCGCCTCCATTCCAGTCCACTCCATTCCAATCCATGCCATTCCATTCCATTCCATTCCATTCCATTCCATTCCATTCCATTCCATTCTTTTACATTTGAATCCACTCCACTCCAATCAAATCCATTGTATTGCATTCCATTCAATTCAAATCCACTATTCTCCACTCCACTCCTCTCCATTCTACTGCATTCAATTCCTTCCCGTACACTTTTATTCCCGTCCACTCCATTCCATTTTATCCCATTCCACACCGTTCCACTCCTCCCAATTCCCTTCCTTTCTTCTCCATTTCACTCCACTGCACTCCAGTGCACTGTTTTCCATTGCATTCCATTGCATTCCACTCCATTCTTTTTCATTCTGTTCCGTTGTATTCCATTCCATTCCATTATTCCCATTCCATTCCATTCTACACCAAATCACTCCACTCCAATCCACTGCATTCAGTTCCATTCCATTCTGTTCCATTCCACACCTTTCCACTCCACTACACTACCTTCCTTTCTTCTCCATTCCACTCCACTGCACTGCACTGCACTATTTTCCATTCCATTCCATTCCTTTCCGTTCCATTCCATTCCTTTCCATTCCAATTGAATCCACTCCACTGTCCTCCGTTGCACTCCATTCCACTCCATTCCATTTCATTCCACTCCTCTCCATTCCATTCCTACCGATTCCAGTGCACTCCACTCCACTCCTCTCCATTCCATTCATTAGCAATACACTGCACTCCAATCTGCTCCATTGCATTAAATTCCATTCCTTTTCATTCCCTTCCATTGTATTCCATTTCATTCCATTACTTTCCATTCCATTTTTTCTACTCCAGTACACTCCACTCCAATTCATTGTGTTCCATTCCATTCTGTTCCATTGCAATCCATTCCATTCGTTTCTATTCGACTCTTCTCCACTGCACTCCTCTCTTCTCCACTGCATTCCATTCCTTCCCATTCGCATCCATTCCATTTCCCTCCATTCCATTCCACTCCATGCCATTCCATTGCATTCCATTCCATTCCATTTCATTCATTTCCATTCCACTCCTTTCCACTGCACTCCACGCCCTTCCTTTCTTCTGCATTCCTCTCCACTCCACTCCAATGCACTTTTTTCCAATCCATTCCATTCCATTCCATTCCATTCCATTCCATTCCATTCCATTACAGTAGAATCCACTCCACTCCACTCCACTCCATTCCATTCCTTTCCATTCCATTCAAATCCACTCTTCTCCACTCCACTCCTCTCCACTCCACTGCATTCCATTCCTTCCCTTTCGCCTCCATTTCATTCCATTCCATTCCATTCCATTCCACTCCACTCCATTCCATTCCATTCCATTCCTTTTCATTCATTTTCATTGTATTCAATTCAATTCCATTATTTCCATTCCATTCCATTCCACTCCAAACCACTCCACTCCTATCCACTGCATTCCATTTGATTCCATTTCGTTCCAATACACTCCATTCCACTCCACTCCCTTCCTTTCTTTTCATTTCCACTCCACTGCACTGCACTGCTTTGCACTTTTTTCCATTCCATTCCATTCCATTTCTTTCCCTTCCGCCTGAACCGACTCTATTACCTTCCGTTCCACTCCATTCCATGCTATTCCATTCCATTCCATTACACTCCTTTCCATTCCTTCCCATTCCAGTCCACTCCACTCCAATCCTCTCCATTCCATTCATTTCCAATACACTGCGCTCCACTGTACTCCATTCCATTCCATTCTGTTACTTTTCATTCCCTTCCATTGTATTCCATTCCATTCCATTATATTCCAATCTACTCCCGTCCACTCCACTCCGATCCAATGCGTTCCATTACATTCTGTTCCATTGCATTCCATTCCATTCAGTTCAAACCCACTGTTCTCCAATGCACTCCTCTCCAATCCACTGCATTCTATTCCTTCCTATGCGCCTCCATTCCAGTCCACTCCATTCCATTCCATGCCATTCCATTCCATTCCATTCCATTCCATTCCATTCCATTCCATTCCATTCCATTCTTTTACATTTGAATCCACTCCACTCCAATCAAATCCATTGTATTGCATTCCATTCAATTCAAATCCACTATTCTCCACTCCACTCCTCTCCATTCTACTGCATTCAATTCCTTCCCGTACACTTTTATTCCCGTCCACTCCATTCCATTTTATCCCATTCCGCACCGTTCCACTCCTCCCAATTCCCTTCCTTTCTTCTCCATTTCACTCCACTGCACTCCAGTGCACTGTTTTCCATTGCATTCCATTGCATTCCACTCCATTCTTTTTCATTCTGTTCCGTTGTATTCCATTCCATTCCATTATTCCCATTCCATTCCATTCTACACCAAATCACTCCACTCCAATCCACTGCATTCAGTTCCATTCCATTCTGTTCCATTCCACACCTTTCCACTCCACTACACTACCTTCCTTTCTTCTCCATTCCACTCCACTGCACTGCACTGCACTATTTTCCATTCCATTCCATTCCTTTCCGTTCCATTCCATTCCTTTCCATTCCAATTGAATCCACTCTACTGTCCTCCGTTGCACTCCATTCCACTCCATTCCATTTCATTCCACTCCTCTCCATTCCATTCCTACCGATTCCAGTGCACTCCACTCCACTCCTCTCCATTCCATTCATTAGCAATACACTGCACTCCAATCTGCTCCATTGCATTAAATTCCATTCCTTTTCATTCCCTTCCATTGTATTCCATTTCATTCCATTACTTTCCATTCCATTTTTTCTACTCCAGTACACTCCACTCCAATTCATTGTGTTCCATTCCATTCTGTTCCATTGCAATCCATTCCATTCGTTTCTATTCGACTCTTCTCCACTGCACTCCTCTCTTCTCCACTGCATTCCATTCCTTCCCATTCGCATCCATTCCATTTCCCTCCATTCCATTCCACTCCATGCCATTCCATTGCATTCCATTCCATTCCATTTCATTCATTTCCATTCCACTCCTTTCCACTGCACTCCACGCCCTTCCTTTCTTCTGCATTCCTCTCCACTCCACTCCAATGCACTTTTTTCCAATCCATTCCATTCCATTCCATTCCATTCCATTCCATTCCATTCCAATCCATTCCATTCCATTCTTTGCCGCTAGAATCCACTTCACTCCACTAAAATCCATTCCATTCCATTCCATTCAATTGAAATCCACTCTTCTCCACCCCACTCCTCTCCAATCTTCTTCTTTCAATTCCTTGCCATCAGCCTGCATTCCAGTCCAATCCATTCCATACCATTTCATTGCACAACATTCCATTCCATTCCATTCCATTCCACTCCAATCCTCTCCACTAAACTCCCTTCCTTTCTTCTCCATTCCACTCCACTGCACTCCACTGCTATTTTTTCCATTCCATTCCATTCCATTCAATTCCATTGCATTCCATTACATTCCTATTTATTCCATTCCATTCCAATCCATTCCATTCCACTGCATTCCATTCCATTCCATTCCATTCCATTCCATTCCATTCCATTCCCATTCCATTCCATTCCAGTCCATTCCATTCCATTCCCATTCATTCCATTCCATTGCATTCCATTCCACTGCATTCCATTCCATTCCATTCCATTCCTTTCCCAATCATTCCATTCCATTCCATTCCATTCCATTCCATTCTGCTGCATGCATCTCCACTCCAATCCACTGTATTCCATTCTATTTCATTCCACTCCATTCCATTCCATTAAAACTGAATCTACTCTACTCCCCTCTATTCCACTCCACTCCATTCCACTCCATTCCATTCCTTTGCATTCCACTCCACTCAACTACACTCCTCTCCATTCCGTTCATTTCCAATTCACTGCACTCGACTCCACACCATTCCATTCCATTACACTCAATTCCTCTCCACTCCACTCTGTTCTTTATTTCTCCATTCGACTTCCCTGCATTCCACTGCACTTTGTTCCATTCCGTTCCTTTGCATTCCATTCCATTCCATTTCATTCCAATCCGTTCCATTGCATTCCACCCCATTCCACTCCATTCTACTCCCTTCCATTCTTCTCCATTCCAGTGCACTACACTCTACTTTACTTTTTTCCATTGCATTTCATTCCATTCCATTCCATTCCATTCCATTCCATTCCATTCCATTCCATTTCATCCCAATCCATTCAAATTCTGTTGCATTCCATTCCATTCCATTCAATTCCATTCCTTTCTTTTCAACAAGAATCCACTCCATTCCACTCCAATCCTTTCCATTCCATTGCATTCATTTCAACTCCACTCTTCTCCACTCCAATCCTTCCGACTCCACTGCAATCCAATCCTTCCCATTCAACTCCCTTCCAGTCCTCTACATTCCATTCCAATCCATTCCATTCGATTTCATTCTACTCATGTAAATTCCTTCCTTTCTTCTCCATTCCACTCCACTGCAATTTTTTCCATACCATTCCATTCCATTCCATTGCATTCCATTCCATTGCTTTCCATTCCATTCCCATTTATTCCATTCCATTCCATTCCATTCCATTCCCATTCATTCCATTCCATTGCATTCCATTCCCAATCATTCCATTCCTTTGCATTCCATTCCATTGCATTCCATTCAATTCCATTCCATTCCCAATCATTCCATTCCATTCCATTCCATTCCATTCCATTCCCCTGCACGCAACTCCACTCCAATCCACTGTATTCCATTCTATTCCATTCCATTCTATTCCATTCCATTAAAACTGAATCGACTCTACTACCCTCTATTCCACTCCATTCCATTCCACTCCATTCCATTCCTTCCCATTCCACTCTACTCATCTACACTCCTCTCCATTCCATTCATTTCCAATTATCTGCACTTGACTCCACACCATTCCATTCCATTCCATTCCATTCCATTCCATTCCATTCCACTCCATTCCATTGCATTCCATTCGCCTCCACGCAACTAATTTCCAATCCACTGCATTCCATTCCATTCCATTCTATTCCATTCCTTTCCATTCCACATGAATCCACTCTACTCCCCTCCGTTCCACTCCACTCCAATGCATTCCATTCCTTTCCATTCCATTCAAATCCACTCTTCTCCACTCCACTCCTCTCCACTCCTTCCCATTCCATTCATTTCAAATACACTGCACTCCACTCCACTCCATTCCAATTCACTTCATTCCTTTTCATTCATTTCCATTGTATTGCATTGCATTCCATTACTTTCCATTCCATTCCATTCTACTAAAATCCACTCCATTCCAATCCACTTTTTCCATTCCATTCCATACCATTCCATTCCATTCCATTCCATTCCTTTCCATTCTTTTCCCCTGGAATCCACTCGACTCCACTCCAATCCATTCCATTCCATTCCATTCCATTCAAATCCACTGTTCTCCACTCCACTCCTCTCCACTCCACTGTATTCCATTCCTACCCATTCGCCTCCATTCCAGTCCACTCTATTCCATTCCATTCCATCCCAATCCATTCCATTCGATCCCATTCCATTCCATTCCACGCAATCCCATTCCATTCCATCCAATCCCATTCCATTCCATTCCATTCCATTCCATTCCATTCCATTCCATTCCATTCCATATTTTTCCATTCCATTCCATTACATTCCACTAGAATCCACTCCACTTCAATCCATTCCATTCCATTCAGTTCAAATCCACTCTTCTCCACTCCACTTCTCTCAACTCCACTGCGTTCCATTCCTTCCCATTGGCCTCCATTCCATTCCGTTCCATTCCATTCCATTCCACACCAGTCCATGTCTCTCTCTTCCATTTCACTACTTTCCTTTCTTCTGCGTTCCACTCCACTGGACTCCACTGCACTTTTTTCCATTCCTTTCAATTCCATTTCATTCATTTCCCTTCCATTCCTTTCCATTCCATTCCATTCCATTCCATTCCATTCCATTCCATTCCATTCTTTTGCTCTAGAATCCACTCCACTCCACTCCATTCCAATCAATTCCTTTCTGTTACATTCTATTCAAGTTCACACTTTGCCACTCCATTCTGTCCACTCCACTGCATTCCATTCCTTTTCATTAGCCTCCATTCGAGTCAACTCCTTTCCTTTCCATTCCATTCCATTTCATACCATTCCATTCCCTTCCACTTCTTTCCACTCCACTTCACTCCCTTCTTTTCTCCTCCATTCCACTCCACTAAACTCCACTGCACTTTTTTCCATTCCATTCCATTCCATTGCATTCAAATCCACTCTTCTCTACTCCACACCTCTCCACTCCACTGCATTCCTTTCCTTCCTATTTGCCTCCATTCCAATCAACTCCATTCCATTCCATTCCATTTCAGTCCATTCCATTCCATTCCATTCCACTCCACTCCACTGCATTCCCTTCCATTTTTGTCCATTCCACTCCTTTCCACTCCACTGCATTCCAATCCTTCCCATTCACCTCCATTCCAGTCAACCCCAGTCCATTCCATTCCATTTCTTTCCATTCCATTCCTTTCCATTACATTCCATTCCATTCCACTCCATTCCAATCCACTACACTCCCTTCCTTCCTTCTCCATTCCATTCCACTCCATTCCACTCCACTACACTCACTTCCTTCTTTCTCCATTCCATTCCACTACACTCCACTTTTTTTCATTCCATTCCATTCCATTCCATTCCATTCCATTCCATTCCATTCTATTACAGTAGAATCCACTCCACTCCACTCCACTCCATTCCATTCCTTTCCATTCCATTCAAATCCACTCTTCTCCACTCCACTCCTCTCCACTCCACTGCATTCCATTCCTTCCCTTTCAACTCCATTTCATTCCATTCCATTCCATTCCATTCCACTCCACTCCATTCCATTCCATTCCATTCCTTTTCATTCATTTTCATTGTATTCAATTCAATTCCATTATTTCCATTCCATTCCATTCCACTCCAAACCACTCCACTCCTATCCACTGCATTCCATTTGAATCCATTTCGTTCCAATACACTCCATTCCACTCCACTCCCTTCCTTTCTTTTCAATTCCACTCCACTGCACTGCACTGCTTTGCAATTTTTCCATTCCATTCCATTCCATTTCTTTCCCTTCCGCCTGAACCGACTCTATTACCTTCCGTTCCACTCCATTCCATGCTATTCCATTCCATTCCATTACACTCCTTTCCATTCCTTCCCATTCCAGTCCACTCCACTCCAATCCTCTCCATTCCATTCATTTCCAATACACTGCGCTCCACTGTACTCCATTCCATTCCATTCTGTTACTTTTCATTCCCTTCCATTGTATTCCATTCCATTCCATTATATTCCAATCTACTCCCGTCCACTCCACTCCGATCCAATGCGTTCCATTACATTCTGTTCCATTGCATTCCATTCCATTCACTTCATACCCACTGTTCTCCAATGCACTCCTCTCCAATCCACTGCATTCTATTCCTTCCTATGCGCCTCCATTCCAGTCCACTCCATTCCAATCCATGCCATTCCATTCCATTCCATTCCATTCCATTCCATTCCATTCCATTCCATTCTTTTACATTTGAATCCACTCCACTCCAATCAAATCCATTGTATTGCATTCCATTCAATTCAAATCCACTATTCTCCACTCCACTCCTCTCCATTCTACTGCATTCAATTCCTTCCCGTACACTTTTATTCCCGTCCACTCCATTCCATTTTATCCCATTCCACACCGTTCCACTCCTCCCCATTCCCTTCCTTTCTTCTCCATTTCACTCCACTGCACTCCAGTGCACTGTTTTCCATTGCATTCCATTGCATTCCACTCCATTCTTTTTCATTCTGTTCCGTTGTATTCCATTCCATTCCATTATTCCCATTCCATTCCATTCTACACCAAATCACTCCACTCCAATCCACTGCATTCAGTTCCATTCCATTCTGTTCCATTCCACACCTTTCCACTCCACTACACTACCTTCCTTTCTTCTCCATTCCACTCCACTGCACTGCACTGCACTATTTTCCATTCCATTCCATTCCTTTCCGTTCCATTCCATTCCTTTCCATTCCAATTGAATCCACTCCACTGTCCTCCGTTGCACTCCATTCCACTCCATTCCATTTCATTCCACTCCTCTCCATTCCATTCCTACCGATTCCAGTGCACTCCACTCCACTCCTCTCCATTCCATTCATTAGCAATACACTGCACTCCAATCTGCTCCATTGCATTAAATTCCATTCCTTTTCATTCCCTTCCATTGTATTCCATTTCATTCCATTACTTTCCATTCCATTTTTTCTACTCCAGTACACTCCACTCCAATTCATTGTGTTCCATTCCATTCTGTTCCATTGCAATCCATTCCATTCGTTTCTATTCGACTCTTCTCCACTGCACTCCTCTCTTCTCCACTGCATTCCATTCCTTCCCATTCGCATCCATTCCATTTCCCTCCATTCCATTCCACTCCATGCCATTCCATTGCATTCCATTCCATTCCATTTCATTCATTTCCATTCCACTCCTTTCCACTGCACTCCACGCCCTTCCTTTCTTCTGCATTCCTCTCCACTCCACTCCAATGCACTTTTTTCCAATCCATTCCATTCCATTCCATTCCATTCCATTCCATTCCATTCCATTCCATTCTTTGCCGCTACAATCCACTTCACTCCACTAAAATCCATTCCATTCCATTCCATTCAATTGAAATCCACTCTTCTGCACCCCACTCCTCTCCAATCTTCTTCTTTCAATTCCTTGCCATCAGCCTGCATTCCAGTCCAATCCATTCCATACCATTTCATTGCACAACATTCCATTCCATTCCATTCCATTCCACTCCAATCCTCTCCAATAAACTCCCTTCCTTTCTTCTCCATTCCACTCCACTGCATTCCACTGCTCTTTTTTCCATTCCATTCCATTCCATTCAATTCCATTGCATTCCATTCCATTCCTATTTGTTCCATTCCATTCCAATCCATTCCATTCCACTGCATTCCATTCCATTACATTCCATTTTATTACATTCCATTCCCATTCATTCCATTCCATTGCATTCCATTCCACTGCATTCCATTCCATTCCATTCCATTCCTTTCCCATTCATTCCATTCCATTCCATTCCATTCCATTCCATTCCATTGCATTCCATTCCATTCCATTCCATTCCATTCTGCTGCATGCATCTCCACTCCAATCCACTGTATTCCATTCTATTTCATTCCACTCCATTCCATTCCATTAAAACTGAATCTACTCTACTCCCCTCTATTCCACTCCACTCCATTCCACTCCATTCCATTCCTTTGCATTCCACTCCACTCAACTACACTCCTCTCCATTCCGTTCATTTCCAATTCACTGCACTCGACTCCACACCATTCCATTCCATTACACTCAATTCCTCTCCACTCCACTCTGTTCTTTTTTTCTCCATTCGACTTCCCTGCATTCCACTGCACTTTGTTCCATTCCGTTCCTTTGCATTCCATTCCATTCCATTTCATTCCAATCCGTTCCATTGCATTCCACCCCATTCCACTCCATTCTACTCCCTTCCATTCTTCTCCATTCCAGTGCACTACACTCTACTTTACTTTTTTCCATTGCATTTCATTCCATTCCATTCCATTCCATTCCTTTCCATTCCATTCCATTAAATTCCATTCCATTCCATTCCATTCCATTTCATCCCAATCCATTCAAATTCTGTTGCATTCCATTCCATTCCATTCAATTCCATTCCTTTCTTTTCAACAAGGATCCACTCCATTCCACTCCAAACCTTTCCATTCCATTGCATTCATTTCAACTCCACTCTTCTCCACTCCAATCCTTCTGACTCCACTGCCATCCAATCCTTCCCATTCAACTCCCTTCCAGTCCTCTACATTCCATTCCAATCCATTCCATTCGATTTCATTCTACTCATGTAAATTCCTTCCTTTCTTCTCCATTCCACTCCACTGCAATTTTTTCCATACCATTCCATTCCATTCCATTCCATTCCATTCCATTCCATTCCATTCCATTGCTTTCCATTCCATTCCCATTTATTCCATTCCATTCCATTCCATTCCATTCCCATTCATTCCATTCCATTGCATTCCATTCCCAATCATTCCATTCCTTTGCATTCCATTCCATTGCATTCCATTCAATTCCATTCCATTCCCAATCATTCCATTCCATTCCATTCCATTCCATTCCATTCCCCTGCACGCAACTCCACTCCAATCCACTGTATTCCATTCTATTCCATTCCATTCTATTCCATTCCATTAAAACTGAATCGACTCTACTACCCTCTATTCCACTCCATTTCATTCCACTCCATTCCATTCCTTCCCATTCCACTCTACTCATCTACACTCCTCTCCATTCCATTCATTTCCAATTATCTGCACTTGACTCCACACCATTCCATTCCATTCCATTCCATTCCATTCCATTCCATTCCACTCCATTCCATTGCATTCCATTCGCCTCCACGCAACTAATTTCCAATCCACTGCATTCCATTCCATTCCATTCTATTCCATTCCTTTCCATTCCACATGAATCCACTCTACTCCCCTCCGTTCCACTCCACTCCAATGCATTCCATTCCTTTCCATTCCATTCAAATCCACTCTTCTCCACTCCACTCCTCTCCACTCCTTCCCATTCCATTCATTTCAAATACACTGCACTCCACTCCACTCCATTCCAATTCACTTCATTCCTTTTCATTCATTTCCATTGTATTGCAGTGCATTCCATTACTTTCCATTCCATTCCATTCTACTAAAATCCACTCCACTCCAATCCACTTTTTCCTTTCCATTCCATACCATATCATTCCATTCCATTCCATTCCATTCCTTTCCATTCTTTTCCCCTGGAATCCACTCGACTCCACTCCAATCCATTCCATTCCATTCCATTCCATTCAAATCCACTGTTCTCCACTCCACTCCTCTCCACTCCACTGTATTCCATTCCTACCCATTCGCCTCCATTCCAGTCCACTCCATTCCATTCCATTCCATCCCAATCCATTCCATTCGATCCAATTCCATTCCATTCCATGCAATCCCATTCCATTCCATCCAATCCCATTCCATTCCATTCCATTCAATTCTATTACAGTAGAATCCACTCCACTCCACTCCACTCCATTCCATTCCTTTCCATTCCATTCAAATCCACTCTTCTCCACTCCACTCCTCTCCACTCCACTGCATTCTATTCCTTCCCTTTCGCCTCCATTTCATTCCATTCCATTCCATTCCATTCCACTCCACTCCACTCCATTCCATTCCATTCCATTCCTTTTCATTCATTTTCATTGTATTCAATTCAATTCCATTATTTCCATTCCATTCCATTCAACTCCAAACCACTCCAGTCCTATCCACTGCATTCCATTTGATTCCATTTCGTTCCAATACACTCCATTCCACTCCACTCCCTTCCTTTCTTTTCAATTCCACTCCACTGCACTGCACTGCTTTGCACTTTTTTCCATTCCATTCCATTCCATTTCTTTCCCTTCCGCCTGAACCGACTCTATTACCTTCCGTTCCACTCCATTCCATGCTATTCCTTTCCATTCCATTACACTCCTTTCCATTCCTTCCCATTCCAGTCCACTCCACTCCAATCCTCTCCATTCCATTCATTTCCAATACACTGCGCTCCACTGTACTCCATTCCATTCCATTCTGTTACTTTTCATTCCCTTCCATTGTATTCCATTCCATTCCATTATATTCCAATCTAATCCCGTCCACTCCACTCCGATCCAATGCGTTCCATTACATTCTGTTCCATTGCATTCCATTCCATTCAGTTCAAACCCACTGTTCTCCAATGCACTCCTCTCCAATCCACTGCATTCTATTCCTTCCTATGCGCCTCCATTCCAGTCCACTCCATTCCATTCCATGCCATTCCATTCCATTCCATTCCATTCCATTCCATTCCATTCTTTTACATTTGAATCCACTCCACTCCAATCAAATCCATTGTATTGCATTCCATTCAATTCAAATCCACTATTCTCCACTCCACTCCTCTCCATTCTACTGCATTCAATTCCTTCCCGTACACTTTTAATCCCGTCCACTCCATTCCATTTTATCCCATTCCACACCATTCCACTCCTCCCCATTCCCTTCCTTTCTTCTCCATTTCACTCCACTGCACTCCAGTGCACTGTTTTCCATTGCATTCCATTGCATTCCACTCCATTCTTTTTCATTCTGTTCCGTTGTATTCCATTCCATTCCATTATTCCCATTCCATTCCATTCCACACCAAATCACTCCACTCCAATCCACTGCATTCAGTTCCATTCCATTCTGTTCCATTCCACACCTTTCCACTCCACTACACTACCTTCCGTTCTTCTCCATTCCACTCCACTGCACTGCACTGCACTATTCTCCATTCCATTCCATTCCTTTCCGTTCCATTCCATTCCTTTCCATTCCAATTGAATCCACTCTACTGCCTCCGTTGCACTCCATTCCACTCCATTCCATTTCATTCCACTCCTCTCCATTCCATTCCTACCGATTCCAGTGCACTCCACTCCACTCCTCTCCATTCCATTCCTTAGCAATACACTGCACTCCAATCTGCTCCATTGCATTCCATTCCATTCCTTTTCATTCCCTTCCATTGTATTCCATTTCATTCCATCACTTTCCATTCCAGTTTTTCTACTCCAGTACACTCCACTCCAATTCATTGTGTTCCATTCCATTCTGTTCCATTGCATTCCATTCCATTCGTTTCTAATCGACTCTTCTCCACTGCACTCCTCTCTTCTCCACTGCATTCCATTCCTTCCCATTCGCATCCATTCCATTTCCCTCCATTCCATTCCACTCCATGCCATTCCATTGCATTCCATTCCATTCCATTACATTCATTTCCATTCCACTCCTTTCCACTGCACTCCACGCCCTTCCTTTCTTCTGCATTCCTCTCCACTCCACTCCAATGCACTTTTTTCCATTCCATTCCATTCCATTCCATTCCATTCCATTCCATTCCATTCCACTTCCCTCCACTCAATTCCTTTCTTCTACTTTCAAGTCCACGACTCTCCACTACACTTTTTTTCTGTCCATTCATTTCCTTTCCATTCCATTCCATTCCATTCCATTCCATTCCATTCCATTCCATTCTATTCCAGTCCTTTCCATTCCTTTCAATTCCATTCCATGCCATTCCATTCTGTTCCATTCCATTCTTTTCCACTAGAATCCACTCCACTCCAGACCAATACATTCCATTCCATTCAATTCAAATCCACTCTTCTCCATTACACTCCTATTCACTGCACTTCATTCGATTCCTTCCCGTTCACCCCCATTTCAGTCCACTACATTCCATTCTATTCCATTCCATTCTTTTCCATAGAATCCACTGCAGTCCACTCCAATGCATTCCATTCAATTCAAATCCACTCATATCCACCGCACTCCTCTCCAGTGCACTGAATTCAATTCCTTCCCATTTGCCTCCATTCCAATCCACTCCATACCATTTCATTCCATTCCATTCCATTCCATTCCATTCCATTCCATTCCATTCCATTCCATTCCATTCCATTACGTTATACTCCACTCCATTCCATTCCATTCCATTCCATTGCATTCCACTCCATTCCATTCCACTCCACTCCCTTCCCTCATTCTCTATTCCACTCTACTGAACTCCACTGCAGTTTTCTCCATTCCGTTCCATTGCATTCCATTCAATTCCATTCCATTCCATTCCATTCCAATCCATTCTATTCTTTTCCACTAGAATCCACTCCACTCCACTCCAATCCATTCCATTCCGTTCCATTCAATTCAAATCCACACTTCTCCACTAAATTCCTGTCCACTCCACTGCATTCCATTCCTTCCCATTTGCCTCCACTCCAGTCCACTCCATTCAATTCCATTCCATTCCATTCCAGTCCATTCTAATCCACTCTACTTCCATCCTTTCTTCTCCATTCCACTCCACTGCAGTCCCCTGTACTTTTTTCCATTCCATTCCATTCCATTCCATTCCATTCCATTCCATTCCAATCCACTCCATTCCACTACACTCCATTCCCTTCCTTTCCTCTCCATTCCACTCCACTCCATTCCATTCCATTCCATTCCTTTTCATTCATTTTCATTGTATTCAATTCAATTCCATTATTTCCATTCCATTCCATTCCACTCCAAACCACTCCACTCCTATCCACTGCATTCCATGTGATTCCATTTCGTTCCAATACACTCCATTCCACTCCACTCCCTTCCTTTCTTTTCAATTCCACTCCACTGCACTGCACTGCTTTGCACTTTTTTCCATTCAAGTCCATTCCATTTCTTTCCCTTCCGCCTGAACCGACTCTATTACCTTCCGTTCCACACCATTCCATGCTATTCCATTCCATTCCATTACACTCCTTTCCATTCCTTCCCATTCCAGTCCACTCCACTCCAATCCTCTCCATTCCATTCATTTCCAATACACTGCGCTCCACTGTACTCCATTCCATTCCATTCTGTTACTTTTCATTCCCTTCCATTGTATTCCATTCCATTCCATTATATTCCAATCTACTCCCGTCCACTCCACTCCGATCCAATGCGTTCCATTACATTCTGTTCCACTGCATACCATTCCATTCAGTTCAAACCCACTGTTCTCCAATGCACTCCTCTCCAATCCACTGCATTCTATTCCTTCCTATGCGCCTCCATTCCAGTCCACTCCATTCCATTCCATGCCATTCCATTCCATTCCATTCCATTCCATTCCATTCCATTCCATTCTTTTACATTTGAATCCACTCCACTCCAATCAAATCCATTGTATTGCATTCCATTCAATTCAAATCCACTATTCTCCACTCCACTCCTCTCCATTCTACTGCATTCAATTCCTTCCCGTACACTTTTATTCCCGTCCACTCCATTCCATTTTATCCCATTCCACACCATTCCACTCCTCCCCATTCCCTTCCTTTCTTCTCCATTTCACTCCACTGCACTCCAGTGCACTGTTTTCCATTGCATTCCATTGCATTCCACTCCATTCTTTTTCATTCTGTTCCGTTGTATTCCATTCCATTCCATTATTCCCATTCCATTCCATTCTACACCAAATCACTCCACTCCAATCCACTGCATTCAGTTCCATTCCATTCTGTTCCATTCCACACCTTTCCACTCCACTACACTACCTTCCTTTCTTCTCCATTCCACTCCACTGCACTGCACTGCACTATTTTCCATTCCATTCCATTCCTTTCCGTTCCATTCCATTCCTTTCCATTCCAATTGAATCCACTCTACTGCCCTCCGTTGCACTCCATTCCACTCCATTCCATTTCATTCCACTCCTCTCCATTCCATTCCTACCGATTCCAGTGCAGTCCACTCCACTCCTCTCCATTCCATTCATTAGCAATACACTGCACTCCAATCTGCTCCATTGCATTCCATTCCATTCCTTTTCATTCCTTTCCATTGTATTCCATTTCATTCCATTACTTTCCATTCCATTTTTTCTACTCCTGTACACTCCACTCCAATTCATTGTGTCCCATTCCATTCTGTTCCATTGCATTCCATTCCATTCGTTTCTAATTGACTCTTCTCCACTGCACTCCTCTCTTCTCCACTGCATTCCATTCCTTCCCATTCGCATCCATTCCATTTCCCTCCATTCCATTCCACTCCATGCCATTCAATTGCATTCCATTCCATTCCATTACATTCATTTCCATTCCACTCCTTTCCACTGCACTCCACGCCCTTCCTTTCTTCTGCATTCCTCTCCACTCCACTCCAATGCACTTTTTTCCATTCCATTCCATTCCATTCCATTCCATTCCATTCCATTCCATTCCATTCCATTCCATTCCATTCTTTGCCGCTAGAATCCACTTCACTCCACTAAAATCCATTCCATTCCATTCCATTCCTTTCCCAATCATTCCATTCCATTCCATTCCATTACATTCTGCTGCATGCATCTCCACTCCAATCCACTGTATTCCATTCTATTTCATTCCACTCCATTCCATTCCATTAAAACTGAATCTACTCTACTCCCCTCTATTCCACTCCACTCCATTCCTCTCCATTCCATTCCTTTGCATTCCACTCCACTCAACTACACTCCTCTCCATTCCGTTCATTTCCAATTCACTGCACTCGACTCCACACCATTCCATTCCATTCCACTCAATTCCTCTCCACTCCACTCTGTTCTTTTTTTCTCCATTCGACTTCCCTGCATTCCACTGCACTTTGTTCCATTCCCTTCCTTTGCATTCCATTCCATTCCATTTCATTCCAATCCGTTCCATTGCATTCCACCCCATTCCACTCCATTCTACTCCCTTCCATTCTTCTCCATTCCAGTGCACTACACTCTACTTTACTTTTTTCCATTGCATTTCATTCCATTCCATTCCATTCCATTCCATTCCATTCCATTCCATTCCATTCCATTCCATTCCATTCATTTCATCCCATTCCATTCAAATTCTGTTGCATTCCATTCCATTCCATTCAATTCCATTCCTTTCTTTTCAACAAGAATCCACTCCATTCCACTCCAATCCTTTCCATTCCATTGCATTCATTTCAACTCCACCCTTCTCCACTCCAATCCTTCCGACTCCACTGCAATCCAATCCTTCCCATTCAACTCCCTTCCAGTCCTCTACATTCCATTCCAATCCATTCCATTCGATTTCATTCTACTCATGTAAATTCCTTCCTTTCTTCTCCATTCCACTCCACTGCAATTTTTTCCATACCATTCCATTCCATTCCATTGCATTCCATTCCATTCCATTCCATTCCATTGCTTTCCATTCCATTCCCATTTATTCCATTCCATTCCATTCCATTCCATTCCCATTCATTCCATTCCATTGCATTCCATTCCCAATCATTCCATTCCTTTGCATTCCATTCCATTGCATTCCATTCAATTCCATTCCATTCCCAATCATTCCATTCCATTCCATTCCATTCCATTCCATTCCCCTGCACGCAACTCCACTCCAATCCACTGTATTCCATTCTATTCCATTCCATTCTATTCCATTCCATTAAAACTGAATCGACTCTACTACCCTCTATTCCACTCCATTCCATTCCACTCCATTCCATTCCTTCCCATTCCACTCTACTCATCTACACTCCTCTCCATTCCATTCATTTCCAATTATCTGCACTTGACTCCACACCATTCCATTCCATTCCATTCCATTCCATTCCATTCCATTCCATTCCATTCCACTCCATTCCATTGCATTCCATTCGCCTCCACGCAACTAATTTCCAATCCACTGCATTCCCTTCCATTCCATTCTATTCCATTCCTTTCCATTCCACATGAATCCACTCTACTCCCCTCCGTTCCACTCCACTCCAATGCATTCCATTCCTTTCCATTCCATTCAAATCCACTCTTCTCCACTCCACTCCTCTCCACTCCTTCCCATTCCATTCATTTCAAATACACTGCACTCCACTCCACTCCATTCCAATTCACTTCATTCCTTTTCATTCATTTCCATTGTATTGCATTGCATTCCATTACTTTCCATTCCATTCCATTCTACTAAAATCCACTCCACTCCAATCCACTTTTTCCATTCCATTCCATACCATTCCATTCCATTCCATTCCATTACTTTCCATTCTTTTCCCCTGGAATCCACTCGACTCCACTCCAATCCATTCCATTCCATTCAAATCCACTGTTCTCCACTCCACTCCTCTCCACTCCACTGTATTCCATTCCTACCCATTCGCCTCCATTCCAGTCCACTCTATTCCATTCCATTCCATCCCAATCCATTCCATTCGATCCCATTCCATTCCATTCCACCCAATCCCATTCCATTCCATCCAATCCCATTCCATTCCATTCCATTCCATATTTTTCCATTCCATTCCATTCCATTACTTTCCACTAGAATCCACTCCACTTCAATCCATTCCATTCCATTCAGTTCAAATCCACTCTTCTCCACTCCACTCCTCTCAACTCCACTGCGTTCCATTCCTTCCCATTGGCCTCCATTCCATTCCATTCCATTCCATTCCATTCCATTCCATTCCACACCAGTCCATGACTCTCCATTCCATTTCACTACTTTCCTTTCTTCTGCGTTCCACTCCACTGGACTCCACTGCACTTTTTTCCATTCCTTTCAATTCCATTTCATTCATTTCCCTTCCATTCCTTTCCATTCCATTCCATTCCATTCCATTCCATTCCATTCATTTCATCCCATTCCATTCAAATTCTGTTGCATTCCATTCCATTCCATTCAATTCCATTCCTTTCTTTTCAACAAGAATCCACTCCATTCCACTCCAATCCTTTCCATTCCATTGCATTCATTTCAACTCCACTCTTCTCCACTCCAATCCTTCCGACTCCACTGCAATCCAATCCTTCCCATTCAACTCCCTTCCAGTCCTCTACATTCCATTCCAATCCATTCCATTCGATTTCATTCTACTCATGTAAATTCCTTCCTTTCTTCTCCATTCCACTCCACTGCAATTTTTTCCATACCATTCCATTCCATTCCATTGCATTCCATTCCATTCCATTCCATTCCATTGCTTTCCATTCCATTCCCATTTATTCCATTCCATTCCATTCCATTCCATTCCCATTCATTCCATTCCATTGCATTCCATTCCCAATCATTCCATTCCTTTGCATTCCATTCCATTGCATTCCATTCAATTCCATTCGATTCCCAATCATTCCATTCCATTCCATTCCATTCCCCTGCACGCAACTCCACTCCAATCCACTGTATTCCATTCTATTCCATTCCATTCTATTCCATTCCATTAAAACTGAATCGACTCTACTACCCTCTATTCCACTCCATTCCATTCCACTCCATTCCATTCCTTCCCATTCCACTCTACTCATCTACACTCCTCTCCATTCCATTCATTTCCAATTATCTGCACTTGACTCCACACCATTCCATTCCATTCCATTCCATTCCATTCCATTCCATTCCATTCCACTCCATTCCATTGCATTCCATTCGCCTCCACGCAACTAATTTCCAATCCACTGCATTCCATTCCATTCCATTCTATTCCATTCCTTTCCATTCCACATGAATCCACTCTACTCCCCTCCGTTCCACTCCACTCCAATGCATTCCATTCCTTTCCATTCCATTCAAATCCACTCTTCTCCACTCCACTCCTCTCCACTCCTTCCCATTCCATTCATTTCAAATACACTGCACTCCACTCCACTCCATTCCAATTCACTTCATTCCTTTTCATTCATTTCCATTGTATTGCATTGCATTCCATTACTTTCCATTCCATTCCATTCTACTAAAATCCACTCCACTCCAATCCACTTTTTCCATTCCATTCCATACCATTCCATTCCATTCCATTCCATTACTTTCCATTCTTTTCCCCTGGAATCCACTCGACTCCACTCCAATCCATTCCATTCCATTCCATTCCATTCAAATCCACTGTTCTCCACTCCACTCCTCTCCAATCCACTGTATTCCATTCCTACCCATTCGCCTCCATTCCAGTCCACTCTATTCCATTCCATTCCATCCCAATCCATTTCATTCGATCCCATTCCATTCCATTCCACCCAATCCCATTCCATTCCATCCAATCCCATTCCATTCCATTCCATTCCATATTTTTCCATTCCATTCCATTCCATTACTTTCCACTAGAATCCACTCCAATTCAATCCATTCCATTCCATTCAGTTCAAATCCACTCTTCTCCACTCCACTCCTCTCAACTCCACTGCGTTCCATTCCTTCACATTGGCCTCCATTCCATTCCATTCCATTCCATTCCACACCAGTCCATGACTCTCCGTTCCATTTCACTACTTTCCTTTCTTCTGCGTTCCACTCCACTGGACTCCACTGCACTTTTTTCCATTCCTTTCAATTCCATTTCATTCATTTCCCTTCCATTCCTTTCCATTCCATTCCATTCCATTCCATTCCATTCCATTCCATTCCATTCCATTCCATTCCTTTCCGTTCCGTTCCATTCCATTCCATTCCATTCCATTCCATTCCATTCCATTCTTTTGCTCTAGAATCCACTCCACTCCACTCCATTCCAATCAATTCCTTTCTGTTACATTCTATTCAAGTTCACACTTTGCCACTCCATTCTGTCCACTCCACTGCATTCCATTCCTTTTCATTAGCCTCCATTCGAGTCAACTCCTTTCCTTTCCATTCCATTCCATTTCATACCATTCCATTCCCTTCCACTTCTTTCCACTCCACTTCACTCCCTTCTTTTCTTCTCCATTCCACTCCACTAAACTCCACTGCACTTTTTTCCATTCCATTCCATTCCATTGCATTCAAATCCACTCTTCTCCACTCCACACCTCTCCACTCCACTGCATTCCTTTCCTTCCTATTTGCCTCCATTCCAATCAACTCCATTCCATTCCACTCCATTTCAGTCCATTCCATTCCATTCCATTCCACTCCACTCCACTGCATTCCCTTCCATTTTTGTCCATTCCACTCCTTTCCACTCCACTGAATTCCAATCCTTCCCATTCACCTCCATTCCAGTCAACCCCAGTCCATTCCATTCCATTTCTTTCCATTCCATTCCTTTCCATTACATTCCATTCCATTCCACTCCATTCCAATCCACTACAATCCCTTCCTTCCTTCTCCATTCCATTCCACTCCATTCCACTCCACTACACTCACTTCCTTCTTTCTCCATTCCATTCCACTACACTCCACTTTTTTTCATTCCATTCCATTCCATTCCATTCCATTCCATTCTATTACAGTAGAATCCACTCCACTCCACTCCACTCCATTCCATTCCTTTCCATTCCATTCAAATCCACTCTTCTCCACTCCACTCCTCTCCACTCCACTGCATTCCATTCCTTCCCTTTCGCCTCCATTTCATTCCATTCCATTCCATTCCATTCCATTCCACTCCACTCCATTCCATTCCATTCCATTCCTTTTCATTCATTTTCATTGTATTCAATTCAATTCCATTATTTCCATTCCATTCCATTCCACTCCAAACCACTCCACTCCTATCCACTGCATTCCATTTGATTCCATTTCGTTCCAATACACTCCATTCCACTCCACTCCCTTCCTTTCTTTTCAATTCCACTCCACTGCACGGCACTGCTTTGCACTTTTTTCCATTCCATTCAATTCCATTTCTTTCCCTTCCGCCTGAACCGACTCTATTACCTTCCGTTCCACTCCATTCCATGCTATTCCATTCCATTACACTCCTTTCCATTCCTTCCCATTCCAATCCACTCCACTCCAATCCTCTCCATTCCATTCATTTCCAATACACTGCGCTCCACTGTACTCCATTCCATTCCATTCTGTTACTTTTCATTCCCTTCCATTGTATTCCATTCCATTCCATTATATTCCAATCTACTCCCGTCCACTCCACTCCGATCCAATGCATTCCATTACATTCTGTTCCATTGCATTCCATTCCATTCAGTTCATACCCACTGTTCTCCAATGCACTCCTCTCCAATCCACTGCATTCTATTCTTTCCTATGCACCTCCATTGCAGTCCACTCCATTCCATTCCATGCCATTCCATTCCATTCCTTTCCATTCCATTCCATTCCATTCCATTCCATTCCATTCCATTCTTTTACATTTGAATCCACTCCACTCCAATCAAATCCATTGTATTGTATTCCATTCAATTCAAATCCACTATTCTCCACTCCACTCCTCTCCATTCTACTGCATTCAATTCCTTCCCGTACACTTTTATTCCCATCCACTCCATTCCATTTTATCCCATTCCACACCATTCCACTCCTCCCCATTCCCTTCCTTTCTTCTCCATTTCACTCCACTGCACTCCAGTGCACTGTTTTCCATTGCATTCCATTGCATTCCACTCCATTCTTTTTCATTCTGTTCCGTTGTATTCCATTCCATTCCATTATTCCCATTCCATTCCGTTCTACACGAAATCACTCCACTCCAATCCACTGCATTCAGTTCCATTCCATTCTGTTCCATTCCACACCTTTCCACTCCACTACACTACCTTCCTTTCTTCTCCATTCCACTCCACTGCACTGCACTGCACTATTTTCCATTCCATTCCATTCCTTTCCGTTCCATTCCATTCCTTTCCATTCCAATTGAATCCACTCTACTGCCCTCCATTGCACTCCATTCCACTCCATTCCATTTCATTCCACTCCTCTCCATTCCATTCCTACCTATTCCAGTGCACTCCACTCCACTCCTCTCCATTCCATTCATTAGCAATACACTGCACTCCAATCTGCTCCATTGCATTCCATTCCATTCCTTTTCATTCCCTTCCATTGTATTCCATTTCATTCCATTACTTTCCATTCCAGTTTTTCTACTCCAGTACACTCCACTCCAATTCATTGTGTTCCATTCCATTCTGTTCCATTGCATTCCATTCCATTCGTTTCTAATCGACTCTTCTCCACTGCACTCCTCTCTTCTCCACTGCATTCCATTCCTTCCCATTCGCATCCATTCCATTTCCCTCCATTCCATTCCACTCCATGCCATTCCATTGCATTCCATTCCATTCCATTACATTCATTTCCATTCCACTCCTTTCCACTGCACTCCACGCCCTTCCTTTCTTCTGCATTCCTCTCCACTCCACTCCAATGCAATTTTTTCCATTCCATTCCATTCCATTCCATTCCATTCCATTCCATTCCACTTCCCTCCACTCAATTCCTTTCTTCTACTTTCAAGTCCACGACTCTCCACTACACTTTTTTTCTGTCCATTCATTTCCTTTCCATTCCATTCCATTCCATTCCATTCCATTCCATTCCATTCCATTCCATTCCATTCCATTCCATTCCATTCCATTCTATTCCAGTCCTTTCCATTCCTTTCAATTCCATTCCATGCCATTCCATTCTGTTCCATTCCATTCTTTTCCACTAGAATCCACTCCACTCCAGACCAATACATTCAATTCCATTCAATTCAAATCCACTCTTCTCCATTACACTCCTATTCACTGCACTTCATTCGATTCCTTCCCGTTCACCTCCATTCCAGTCCACTACATTCCATTCTATTCCATTCCATTCTTTTCCATAGAATCCACTGCAGTCCACTCCAATGCATTCCATTCAATTCAAATCCACTCATATCCACCCCACTCCTCTCCAGTGCACTGCATTCAATTCCTTCCCATTTGCCTCCATTCCAATCCACTCCATTCCATTCCATTCCATTCCATTCCATTCCATTCCATTCCATTACGTTATATTCCACTCCATTCCATTCCATTCCATTCCATTCCATTCCATTCCAATCCACTCCACTCCCTTCCCTCATTCTCCATTCCACTCTACTGAACTCCACTGCAGTTTTCTCCATTCCGTTCCATTGCATTCCATTCAATTCCATTCCATTCCATTCCAATCCATTCTATTCTTTTCCACTAGAATCCACTCCACTCCACTCCAATCCATTCCATTCCGTTCCATTCAATTCAAATCCACACTTCTCCACTAAATTCCTGTCCACTCCACTGCATTCCATTCCTTCCCATTTGCCTCCACTCCAGTCCACTCCATTCAATTCCATTCCATTCCATTCCAGTCCATTCTAATCCACTCTACTTCCATCCTTTCTTCTCCATTCCACTCCACTGCAGTTCCCTGTACTTTTTTCCATTCCATTCCATTCCATTCCATTCCATTCCATTCCATTCCAATCCACTCCATTCCACTACACTCCACTCCCTTCCTTTCTTCTCCATTCCACTCCACTCCGTTCCATTCCATTCCATTCCTTTTCATTCATTTTCATTGTATTCAATTCAATTCCATTATTTCCATTCCATTCCATTCCACTCCATACCACTCCACTCCTATCCACTGCATTCCATTTGATTCCATTTCGTTCCAATACACTCCATTCCACTCCACTCCCTTCCTTTCTTTTCAATTCCACTCCACTGCACTGCACTGCTTTGCACTTTTTTCCATTCCATTCCATTCCATTTCTTTCCCTTCCGCCTGAACCGACTCTATTACCTTCCGTTCCACTCCATTCCATGCTATTCCATTCCATTCCATTACACTCCTTTCCATTCCTTCCCATTCCAGTCCACTCCACTCCAATCCTCTCCATTCCATTCATTTCCAATACACTGCGCTCCACTGTACTCCATTCCATTCCATTCTGTTACTTTTCATTCCCTTCCATTGTATTCCATTCCATTCCATTATATTCCAATCTACTCCCGTCCACTCCACTCCGATCCAATGCGTTCCATTACATTCTGTTCCATTGCATTCCATTCCATTCAGTTCAAACCCACTGTTCTCCAATGCACTCCTCTCCAATCCACTGCATTCTATTCCTTCCTATGCGCCTCCATTCCAGTCCACTCCATTCCATTCCATGCCATTCCATTCCATTCCATTCCATTCCATTCCATTCCATTCCATTCCATTCCATTCCATTCTTTTACATTTGAATCCACTCCACTCCAATCAAATCCATTGTATTGCATTCCATTCAATTCAAATCCACTATTCTCCACTCCACTCCTCTCCATTCTACTGCATTCAATTCCTTCCCGTACACTTTTAATCCCGTCCACTCCATTCCATTTTATCCCATTCCACACCATTCCACTCCTCCCCATTCCCTTCCTTTCTTCTCCATTTCACTCCACTGCACTCCAGTGCACTGTTTTCCATTGCATTCCATTGCATTCCACTCCATTCTTTTTCATTCTGTTCCGTTGTATTCCATTCCATTCCATTATTCCCATTCCATCCCATTCTACACCAAATCACTCCACTCCAATCCACTGCATTCAGTTCCATTCCATTCTGTTCCATTCCACACCTTTCCACTCCACACCTTTCCACTCCACTACACTACCTTCCGTTCTTCTCCATTCCACTCCACTGCACTGCACTGCACTATTTTCCATTCCATTCCATTCCTTTCCGTTCCATTCCATTCCTTTCCATTCCAATTGAATCCACTCTACCGCCCTCCGTTGCACTCCATTCCACTCCATTCCATTTCATTCCACTCCTCTCCATTCCATTCCTACCTATTCCAGTGCACTCCACTCCACTCCTCTCCATTCCATTCATTAGCAATACACTGCACTCCAATCTGCTCCATTGCATTCCATTCCATTCCTTTTCATTCCCTTCCATTGTATTCCATTTCATTCCATCACTTTCCATTCCATTTTTTCTACTCCAGTACACTCCCCTCCAATTCATTGTGGTCCATTCCATTCTGTTCCATTGCATTCCATTCCATTCGTTTCTAATCGACTCTTCTCCACTGCACTCCTCTCTTCTCCACTGCATTCCATTCCTTCCCATTCGCATCCATTCCATTTCCCTCCATTCCATTCCACTCCATGCCATTCCATTGCATTCCATTCCATTCCATTACATTCATTTCCATTCCACTCCTTTCCACTGCACTCCACGCCATTCCTTTCTTCTGCATTCCTCTCCACTCCACTCCAATGCACTTTTTTCCATTCCATTCCATTCCATTCCATTCCATTCCATTCCATTCCATTCCATTCCATTCCATTCCATTCCATTCTATTCCATTCCATTCCATTCCACTTCCCTCCACTCAATTCCTTTCTTCTACTTTCAAGTCCACGACTCTCCACTACACTTTTTTTCTGTCCATTCATTTCCTTTCCATTCCATTCCATTCCATTCCATTCCATTCCATTCCATTCCATTCTATTCCAGTCCTTTCCATTCCACTTCCCTCCACTCAATTCCTTTCTTCTACTTTCAAGTCCACGACTCTCCACTACACTTTTTTTCTGTCCATTCATTTCCTTTCCATTCCATTCCATTCCATTCCATTCCATTCCATTCCATTCCATTCCATTCCATTCCATTCCATTCTATTCCAGTCCTTTCCATTCCTTTCAATTCCATTCCATGCCATTCCATTCTGTTCCATTCCATTCTTTTCCACTAGAATCCACTCCACTCCAGACCAATACATTCCATTCCATTCAATTCAAATCCACTCTTCTCCATTACACTCCTATTCACTGCACTTCGTTCGATTCCTTCCCGTTCACCTCCATTCCAGTCCACTACATTCCATTCTATTCCATTCCATTCTTTTCCATAGAATCCACTGCAGTCCACTCCAATGCATTCCATTCAATTCAAATCCACTCATATCCACCCCACTCCTCTCCAGTGCACTGCATTCAATTCCTTCCCATTTGCCTCCATTCCAATCCACTCCATTCCATTCCATTCCATTCCATTCCATTCCATTCCATTCCATTCCATTCCATTACGTTATATTCCACTCCATTCCATTCCATTCCATTCCATTCCATTCCATTCCAATCCACTCCACTCCCTTCCCTCATTCTCCATTCCACTCTACTGAACTCCACTGCAGTTTTCTCCATTCCGTTCCATTGCATTCCATTCAATTCCATTCCATTCCATTCCAATCCATTCTATTCTTTTCCACTACAATCCACTCCACTCCACTCCAATCCATTCCATTCCGTTCCATTCAATTCAAATCCACACTTCTCCACTAAATTCCTGTCCACTCCACTGCATTCCATTCCTTCCCATTTGCCTCCACTCCAGTCCACTCCATTCAATTCCATTCCATTCCATTCCAGTCCATTCTAATCCACTCTACTTCCATCCTTTCTTCTCCATTCCACTCCACTGCAGTTCCCTGTACTTTTTTCCATTCCATTCCATTCCATTCCATTCCATTCCATTCCATTCCATTCCATTCCAATCCACTCCATTCCACTACACTCCACTCCCTTCCTTTCTTCTCCATTCCACTCCACTCCATTCCATTCCATTCCATTCCTTTTCATTCATTTTCATTGTATTCAATTCAATTCCATTATTTCCATTCCATTCCATTCCACTCCATACCACTCCACTCCTATCCACTGCATTCCATTTGATTCCATTTCGTTCCAATACACTCCATTCCACTCCACTCCCTTCCTTTCTTTTCAATTCCACTCCACTGCACTGCACTGCTTTGCACTTTTTTCCATTCCATTCCATTCCATTTCTTTCCCTTCCGCCTGAACCGACTCTATTACCTTCCGTTCCACTCCATTCCATGCTATTCCATTCCATTCCATTACACTCCTTTCCATTCCTTCCCATTCCAGTCCACTCCACTCCAATCCTCTCCATTCCATTCATTTCCAATACACTGCGCTCCACTGTACTCCATTCCATTCCATTCTGTTACTTTTCATTCCCTTCCATTGTATTCCATTCCATTCCATTATATTCCAATCTACTCCCGTCCACTCCACTCCGATCCAATGCGTTCCATTACATTCTGTTCCATTGCATTCCATTCCATTCAGTTCAAACCCACTGTTCTCCAATGCACTCCTCTCCAATCCACTGCATTCTATTCCTTCCTATGCGCCTCCATTCCAGTCCACTCCATTCCATTCCATTCCATTCCATTCCATTCCATTCTTTTACATTTGAATCCACTCCACTCCAATCAAATCCATTGTATTGCATTCCATTCAATTCAAATCCACTATTCTCCACTCCACTCCTCTCCATTCTACTGCATTCAATTCCTTCCCGTACACTTTTAATCCCGTCCACTCCATTCCATTTTATCCCATTCCACACCATTCCACTCCTCCCCATTCCCTTCCTTTCTTCTCCATTTCACTCCACTGCACTCCAGTGCACTGTTTTCCATTGCATTCCATTGCATTCCACTCCGTTCTTTTTCATTCTGTTCCGTTGTATTCCATTCCATTCCATTATTCCCATTCCATCCCATTCTACACCAAATCACTCCACTCCAATCCACTGCATTCAGTTCCATTCCATTCTGTTCCATTCCACACCTTTCCACTCCACACCTTTCCACTCCACTACACTACCTTCCTTTCTTCTCCATTCCACTCCACTGCACTGCACTGCACTATTTTCCATTCCATTCCATTCCTTTCCGTTCCATTCCATTCCTTTCCATTCCAATTGAATCCACTCTACTGCCCTCCGTTGCACTCCATTCCACTCCATTCCATTTCATTCCACTCCTCTCCATTCCATTCCTACCGATTCCAGTGCAGTCCACTCCACTCCTCTCCATTCCATTCATTAGCAATACACTGCACTCCAATCTGCTCCATTGCATTCCATTCCATTCCTTTTCATTCCTTTCCATTGTATTCCATTTCATTCCATTACTTTCCATTCCATTTTTTCTACTCCTGTACACTCCACTCCAATTCATTGTGTCCCATTCCATTCTGTTCCATTGCATTCCATTCCATTCGTTTCTAATTGACTCTTCTCCACTGCACTCCTCTCTTCTCCACTGCATTCCATTCCTTCCCATTCGCATCCATTCCATTTCCCTCCATTCCATTCCACTCCATGCCATTCAATTGCATTCCATTCCATTCCATTACATTCATTTCCATTCCACTCCTTTCCACTGCACTCCACGCCCTTCCTTTCTTCTGCATTCCTCTCCACTCCACTCCAATGCACTTTTTTCCATTCCATTCCATTCCATTCCATTCCATTCCATTCCATTCCATTCCATTCCATTCCATTCCATTCTTTGCCGCTAGAATCCACTTCACTCCACTAAAATCCATTCCATTCCATTCCATTCCTTTCCCAATCATTCCATTCCATTCCATTCCATTACATTCTGCTGCATGCATCTCCACTCCAATCCACTGTATTCCATTCTATTTCATTCCACTCCATTCCATTCCATTAAAACTGAATCTACTCTACTCCCCTCTATTCCACTCCACTCCATTCCTCTCCATTCCATTCCTTTGCATTCCACTCCACTCAACTACACTCCTCTCCATTCCGTTCATTTCCAATTCACTGCACTCGACTCCACACCATTCCATTCCATTCCACTCAATTCCTCTCCACTCCACTCTGTTCTTTTTTTCTCCATTCGACTTCCCTGCATTCCACTGCACTTTGTTCCATTCCCTTCCTTTGCATTCCATTCCATTCCATTTCATTCCAATCCGTTCCATTGCATTCCACCCCATTCCACTCCATTCTACTCCCTTCCATTCTTCTCCATTCCAGTGCACTACACTCTACTTTACTTTTTTCCATTGCATTTCATTCCATTCCATTCCATTCCATTCCATTCCATTCCATTCCATTCCATTCCATTCCATTCATTTCATCCCATTCCATTCAAATTCTGTTGCATTCCATTCCATTCCATTCAATTCCATTCCTTTCTTTTCAACAAGAATCCACTCCATTCCACTCCAATCCTTTCCATTCCATTGCATTCATTTCAACTCCACCCTTCTCCACTCCAATCCTTCCGACTCCACTGCAATCCAATCCTTCCCATTCAACTCCCTTCCAGTCCTCTACATTCCATTCCAATCCATTCCATTCGATTTCATTCTACTCATGTAAATTCCTTCCTTTCTTCTCCATTCCACTCCACTGCAATTTTTTCCATACCATTCCATTCCATTCCATTGCATTCCATTCCATTCCATTCCATTCCATTGCTTTCCATTCCATTCCCATTTATTCCATTCCATTCCATTCCATTCCATTCCCATTCATTCCATTCCATTGCATTCCATTCCCAATCATTCCATTCCTTTGCATTCCATTCCATTGCATTCCATTCAATTCCATTCCATTCCCAATCATTCCATTCCATTCCATTCCATTCCATTCCATTCCATTCCATTCCCCTGCACGCAACTCCACTCCAATCCACTGTATTCCATTCTATTCCATTCCATTCTATTCCATTCCATTAAAACTGAATCGACTCTACTACCCTCTATTCCACTCCATTCCATTCCACTCCATTCCATTCCTTCCCATTCCACTCTACTCATCTACACTCCTCTCCATTCCATTCATTTCCAATTATCTGCACTTGACTCCACACCATTCCATTCCATTCCATTCCATTCCATTCCATTCCATTCCATTCCATTCCATTCCACTCCATTCCATTGCATTCCATTCGCCTCCACGCAACTAATTTCCAATCCACTGCATTCCCTTCCATTCCATTCTATTCCATTCCTTTCCATTCCACATGAATCCACTCTACTCCCCTCCGTTCCACTCCACTCCAATGCATTCCATTCCTTTCCATTCCATTCAAATCCACTCTTCTCCACTCCACTCCTCTCCACTCCTTCCCATTCCATTCATTTCAAATACACTGCACTCCACTCCACTCCATTCCAATTCACTTCATTCCTTTTCATTCATTTCCATTGTATTGCATTGCATTCCATTACTTTCCATTCCATTCCATTCTACTAAAATCCACTCCACTCCAATCCACTTTTTCCATTCCATTCCATACCATTCCATTCCATTCCATTCCATTACTTTCCATTCTTTTCCCCTGGAATCCACTCGACTCCACTCCAATCCATTCCATTCCATTCAAATCCACTGTTCTCCACTCCACTCCTCTCCACTCCACTGTATTCCATTCCTACCCATTCGCCTCCATTCCAGTCCACTCTATTCCATTCCATTCCATCCCAATCCATTCCATTCGATCCCATTCCATTCCATTCCACCCAATCCCATTCCATTCCATCCAATCCCATTCCATTCCATTCCATTCCATATTTTTCCATTCCATTCCATTCCATTACTTTCCACTAGAATCCACTCCACTTCAATCCATTCCATTCCATTCAGTTCAAATCCACTCTTCTCCACTCCACTCCTCTCAACTCCACTGCGTTCCATTCCTTCCCATTGGCCTCCATTCCATTCCATTCCATTCCATTCCATTCCATTCCATTCCACACCAGTCCATGACTCTCCATTCCATTTCACTACTTTCCTTTCTTCTGCGTTCCACTCCACTGGACTCCACTGCACTTTTTTCCATTCCTTTCAATTCCATTTCATTCATTTCCCTTCCATTCCTTTCCATTCCATTCCATTCCATTCCATTCCATTCCATTCATTTCATCCCATTCCATTCAAATTCTGTTGCATTCCATTCCATTCCATTCAATTCCATTCCTTTCTTTTCAACAAGAATCCACTCCATTCCACTCCAATCCTTTCCATTCCATTGCATTCATTTCAACTCCACTCTTCTCCACTCCAATCCTTCCGACTCCACTGCAATCCAATCCTTCCCATTCAACTCCCTTCCAGTCCTCTACATTCCATTCCAATCCATTCCATTCGATTTCATTCTACTCATGTAAATTCCTTCCTTTCTTCTCCATTCCACTCCACTGCAATTTTTTCCATACCATTCCATTCCATTCCATTGCATTCCATTCCATTCCATTCCATTCCATTGCTTTCCATTCCATTCCCATTTATTCCATTCCATTCCATTCCATTCCATTCCCATTCATTCCATTCCATTGCATTCCATTCCCAATCATTCCATTCCTTTGCATTCCATTCCATTGCATTCCATTCAATTCCATTCGATTCCCAATCATTCCATTCCATTCCATTCCATTCCCCTGCACGCAACTCCACTCCAATCCACTGTATTCCATTCTATTCCATTCCATTCTATTCCATTCCATTAAAACTGAATCGACTCTACTACCCTCTATTCCACTCCATTCCATTCCACTCCATTCCATTCCTTCCCATTCCACTCTACTCATCTACACTCCTCTCCATTCCATTCATTTCCAATTATCTGCACTTGACTCCACACCATTCCATTCCATTCCATTCCATTCCATTCCATTCCATTCCATTCCATTCCACTCCATTCCATTGCATTCCATTCGCCTCCACGCAACTAATTTCCAATCCACTGCATTCCATTCCATTCCATTCTATTCCATTCCTTTCCATTCCACATGAATCCACTCTACTCCCCTCCGTTCCACTCCACTCCAATGCATTCCATTCCTTTCCATTCCATTCAAATCCACTCTTCTCCACTCCACTCCTCTCCACTCCTTCCCATTCCATTCATTTCAAATACACTGCACTCCACTCCACTCCATTCCAATTCACTTCATTCCTTTTCATTCATTTCCATTGTATTGCATTGCATTCCATTACTTTCCATTCCATTCCATTCTACTAAAATCCACTCCACTCCAATCCACTTTTTCCATTCCATTCCATACCATTCCATTCCATTCCATTCCATTACTTTCCATTCTTTTCCCCTGGAATCCACTCGACTCCACTCCAATCCATTCCATTCCATTCCATTCCATTCAAATCCACTGTTCTCCACTCCACTCCTCTCCAATCCACTGTATTCCATTCCTACCCATTCGCCTCCATTCCAGTCCACTCTATTCCATTCCATTCCATCCCAATCCATTTCATTCGATCCCATTCCATTCCATTCCACCCAATCCCATTCCATTCCATCCAATCCCATTCCATTCCATTCCATTCCATATTTTTCCATTCCATTCCATTCCATTACTTTCCACTAGAATCCACTCCAATTCAATCCATTCCATTCCATTCAGTTCAAATCCACTCTTCTCCACTCCACTCCTCTCAACTCCACTGCGTTCCATTCCTTCACATTGGCCTCCATTCCATTCCATTCCATTCCATTCCACACCAGTCCATGACTCTCCGTTCCATTTCACTACTTTCCTTTCTTCTGCGTTCCACTCCACTGGACTCCACTGCACTTTTTTCCATTCCTTTCAATTCCATTTCATTCATTTCCCTTCCATTCCTTTCCATTCCATTCCATTCCATTCCATTCCATTCCATTCCATTCCATTCCATTCCATTCCTTTCCGTTCCGTTCCATTCCATTCCATTCCATTCCATTCCATTCCATTCCATTCTTTTGCTCTAGAATCCACTCCACTCCACTCCATTCCAATCAATTCCTTTCTGTTACATTCTATTCAAGTTCACACTTTGCCACTCCATTCTGTCCACTCCACTGCATTCCATTCCTTTTCATTAGCCTCCATTCGAGTCAACTCCTTTCCTTTCCATTCCATTCCATTTCATACCATTCCATTCCCTTCCACTTCTTTCCACTCCACTTCACTCCCTTCTTTTCTTCTCCATTCCACTCCACTAAACTCCACTGCACTTTTTTCCATTCCATTCCATTCCATTGCATTCAAATCCACTCTTCTCCACTCCACACCTCTCCACTCCACTGCATTCCTTTCCTTCCTATTTGCCTCCATTCCAATCAACTCCATTCCATTCCACTCCATTTCAGTCCATTCCATTCCATTCCATTCCACTCCACTCCACTGCATTCCCTTCCATTTTTGTCCATTCCACTCCTTTCCACTCCACTGAATTCCAATCCTTCCCATTCACCTCCATTCCAGTCAACCCCAGTCCATTCCATTCCATTTCTTTCCATTCCATTCCTTTCCATTACATTCCATTCCATTCCACTCCATTCCAATCCACTACAATCCCTTCCTTCCTTCTCCATTCCATTCCACTCCATTCCACTCCACTACACTCACTTCCTTCTTTCTCCATTCCATTCCACTACACTCCACTTTTTTTCATTCCATTCCATTCCATTCCATTCCATTCCATTCTATTACAGTAGAATCCACTCCACTCCACTCCACTCCATTCCATTCCTTTCCATTCCATTCAAATCCACTCTTCTCCACTCCACTCCTCTCCACTCCACTGCATTCCATTCCTTCCCTTTCGCCTCCATTT
Organism: Symphalangus syndactylus; assembly: GCF_028878055.3. Lineage (NCBI taxonomy): Eukaryota > Metazoa > Chordata > Mammalia > Primates > Hylobatidae > Symphalangus > Symphalangus syndactylus. The sequence goes on from NC_072440.2 coordinate 53,350,399, forward strand.
CATTCCATTCCATTCCATTCCATTCCATTCCACTCCACTCCATTCCATTCCATTCCATTCCTTTTCATTCATTTTCATTGTATTCAATTCAATTCCATTATTTCCATTCCATTCCATTCCACTCCAAACCACTCCACTCCTATCCACTGCATTCCATTTGATTCCATTTCGTTCCAATACACTCCATTCCACTCCACTCCCTTCCTTTCTTTTCAATTCCACTCCACTGCACGGCACTGCTTTGCACTTTTTTCCATTCCATTCAATTCCATTTCTTTCCCTTCCGCCTGAACCGACTCTATTACCTTCCGTTCCACTCCATTCCATGCTATTCCATTCCATTACACTCCTTTCCATTCCTTCCCATTCCAATCCACTCCACTCCAATCCTCTCCATTCCATTCATTTCCAATACACTGCGCTCCACTGTACTCCATTCCATTCCATTCTGTTACTTTTCATTCCCTTCCATTGTATTCCATTCCATTCCATTATATTCCAATCTACTCCCGTCCACTCCACTCCGATCCAATGCGTTCCATTACATTCTGTTCCATTGCATTCCATTCCATTCAGTTCATACCCACTGTTCTCCAATGCACTCCTCTCCAATCCACTGCATTCTATTCTTTCCTATGCACCTCCATTGCAGTCCACTCCATTCCATTCCATGCCATTCCATTCCATTCCTTTCCATTCCATTCCATTCCATTCCATTCCATTCCATTCCATTCTTTTACATTTGAATCCACTCCACTCCAATCAAATCCATTGTATTGTATTCCATTCAATTCAAATCCACTATTCTCCACTCCACTCCTCTCCATTCTACTGCATTCAATTCCTTCCCGTACACTTTTATTCCCATCCACTCCATTCCATTTTATCCCATTCCACACCATTCCACTCCTCCCCATTCCCTTCCTTTCTTCTCCATTTCACTCCACTGCACTCCAGTGCACTGTTTTCCATTGCATTCCATTGCATTCCACTCCATTCTTTTTCATTCTGTTCCGTTGTATTCCATTCCATTCCATTATTCCCATTCCATTCCGTTCTACACGAAATCACTCCACTCCAATCCACTGCATTCAGTTCCATTCCATTCTGTTCCATTCCACACCTTTCCACTCCACTACACTACCTTCCTTTCTTCTCCATTCCACTCCACTGCACTGCACTGCACTATTTTCCATTCCATTCCATTCCTTTCCGTTCCATTCCATTCCTTTCCATTCCAATTGAATCCACTCTACTGCCCTCCATTGCACTCCATTCCACTCCATTCCATTTCATTCCACTCCTCTCCATTCCATTCCTACCTATTCCAGTGCACTCCACTCCACTCCTCTCCATTCCATTCATTAGCAATACACTGCACTCCAATCTGCTCCATTGCATTCCATTCCATTCCTTTTCATTCCCTTCCATTGTATTCCATTTCATTCCATTACTTTCCATTCCAGTTTTTCTACTCCAGTACACTCCACTCCAATTCATTGTGTTCCATTCCATTCTGTTCCATTGCATTCCATTCCATTCGTTTCTAATCGACTCTTCTCCACTGCACTCCTCTCTTCTCCACTGCATTCCATTCCTTCCCATTCGCATCCATTCCATTTCCCTCCATTCCATTCCACTCCATGCCATTCCATTGCATTCCATTCCATTCCATTACATTCATTTCCATTCCACTCCTTTCCACTGCACTCCACGCCCTTCCTTTCTTCTGCATTCCTCTCCACTCCACTCCAATGCAATTTTTTCCATTCCATTCCATTCCATTCCATTCCATTCCATTCCATTCCACTTCCCTCCACTCAATTCCTTTCTTCTACTTTCAAGTCCACGACTCTCCACTACACTTTTTTTCTGTCCATTCATTTCCTTTCCATTCCATTCCATTCCATTCCATTCCATTCCATTCCATTCCATTCCATTCCATTCCATTCCATTCCATTCCATTCTATTCCAGTCCTTTCCATTCCTTTCAATTCCATTCCATGCCATTCCATTCTGTTCCATTCCATTCTTTTCCACTAGAATCCACTCCACTCCAGACCAATACATTCAATTCCATTCAATTCAAATCCACTCTTCTCCATTACACTCCTATTCACTGCACTTCATTCGATTCCTTCCCGTTCACCTCCATTCCAGTCCACTACATTCCATTCTATTCCATTCCATTCTTTTCCATAGAATCCACTGCAGTCCACTCCAATGCATTCCATTCAATTCAAATCCACTCATATCCACCCCACTCCTCTCCAGTGCACTGCATTCAATTCCTTCCCATTTGCCTCCATTCCAATCCACTCCATTCCATTCCATTCCATTCCATTCCATTCCATTCCATTCCATTACGTTATATTCCACTCCATTCCATTCCATTCCATTCCATTCCATTCCATTCCAATCCACTCCACTCCCTTCCCTCATTCTCCATTCCACTCTACTGAACTCCACTGCAGTTTTCTCCATTCCGTTCCATTGCATTCCATTCAATTCCATTCCATTCCATTCCAATCCATTCTATTCTTTTCCACTAGAATCCACTCCACTCCACTCCAATCCATTCCATTCCGTTCCATTCAATTCAAATCCACACTTCTCCACTAAATTCCTGTCCACTCCACTGCATTCCATTCCTTCCCATTTGCCTCCACTCCAGTCCACTCCATTCAATTCCATTCCATTCCATTCCAGTCCATTCTAATCCACTCTACTTCCATCCTTTCTTCTCCATTCCACTCCACTGCAGTTCCCTGTACTTTTTTCCATTCCATTCCATTCCATTCCATTCCATTCCATTCCATTCCAATCCACTCCATTCCACTACACTCCACTCCCTTCCTTTCTTCTCCATTCCACTCCACTCCGTTCCATTCCATTCCATTCCTTTTCATTCATTTTCATTGTATTCAATTCAATTCCATTATTTCCATTCCATTCCATTCCACTCCATACCACTCCACTCCTATCCACTGCATTCCATTTGATTCCATTTCGTTCCAATACACTCCATTCCACTCCACTCCCTTCCTTTCTTTTCAATTCCACTCCACTGCACTGCACTGCTTTGCACTTTTTTCCATTCCATTCCATTCCATTTCTTTCCCTTCCGCCTGAACCGACTCTATTACCTTCCGTTCCACTCCATTCCATGCTATTCCATTCCATTCCATTACACTCCTTTCCATTCCTTCCCATTCCAGTCCACTCCACTCCAATCCTCTCCATTCCATTCATTTCCAATACACTGCGCTCCACTGTACTCCATTCCATTCCATTCTGTTACTTTTCATTCCCTTCCATTGTATTCCATTCCATTCCATTATATTCCAATCTACTCCCGTCCACTCCACTCCGATCCAATGCGTTCCATTACATTCTGTTCCATTGCATTCCATTCCATTCAGTTCAAACCCACTGTTCTCCAATGCACTCCTCTCCAATCCACTGCATTCTATTCCTTCCTATGCGCCTCCATTCCAGTCCACTCCATTCCATTCCATGCCATTCCATTCCATTCCATTCCATTCCATTCCATTCCATTCCATTCCATTCCATTCCATTCTTTTACATTTGAATCCACTCCACTCCAATCAAATCCATTGTATTGCATTCCATTCAATTCAAATCCACTATTCTCCACTCCACTCCTCTCCATTCTACTGCATTCAATTCCTTCCCGTACACTTTTAATCCCGTCCACTCCATTCCATTTTATCCCATTCCACACCATTCCACTCCTCCCCATTCCCTTCCTTTCTTCTCCATTTCACTCCACTGCACTCCAGTGCACTGTTTTCCATTGCATTCCATTGCATTCCACTCCATTCTTTTTCATTCTGTTCCGTTGTATTCCATTCCATTCCATTATTCCCATTCCATCCCATTCTACACCAAATCACTCCACTCCAATCCACTGCATTCAGTTCCATTCCATTCTGTTCCATTCCACACCTTTCCACTCCACACCTTTCCACTCCACTACACTACCTTCCGTTCTTCTCCATTCCACTCCACTGCACTGCACTGCACTATTTTCCATTCCATTCCATTCCTTTCCGTTCCATTCCATTCCTTTCCATTCCAATTGAATCCACTCTACCGCCCTCCGTTGCACTCCATTCCACTCCATTCCATTTCATTCCACTCCTCTCCATTCCATTCCTACCTATTCCAGTGCACTCCACTCCACTCCTCTCCATTCCATTCATTAGCAATACACTGCACTCCAATCTGCTCCATTGCATTCCATTCCATTCCTTTTCATTCCCTTCCATTGTATTCCATTTCATTCCATCACTTTCCATTCCATTTTTTCTACTCCAGTACACTCCCCTCCAATTCATTGTGGTCCATTCCATTCTGTTCCATTGCATTCCATTCCATTCGTTTCTAATCGACTCTTCTCCACTGCACTCCTCTCTTCTCCACTGCATTCCATTCCTTCCCATTCGCATCCATTCCATTTCCCTCCATTCCATTCCACTCCATGCCATTCCATTGCATTCCATTCCATTCCATTACATTCATTTCCATTCCACTCCTTTCCACTGCACTCCACGCCATTCCTTTCTTCTGCATTCCTCTCCACTCCACTCCAATGCACTTTTTTCCATTCCATTCCATTCCATTCCATTCCATTCCATTCCATTCCATTCCATTCCATTCCATTCCATTCCATTCCATTCTATTCCATTCCATTCCATTCCACTTCCCTCCACTCAATTCCTTTCTTCTACTTTCAAGTCCACGACTCTCCACTACACTTTTTTTCTGTCCATTCATTTCCTTTCCATTCCATTCCATTCCATTCCATTCCATTCCATTCCATTCCATTCTATTCCAGTCCTTTCCATTCCACTTCCCTCCACTCAATTCCTTTCTTCTACTTTCAAGTCCACGACTCTCCACTACACTTTTTTTCTGTCCATTCATTTCCTTTCCATTCCATTCCATTCCATTCCATTCCATTCCATTCCATTCCATTCCATTCCATTCCATTCTATTCCAGTCCTTTCCATTCCTTTCAATTCCATTCCATGCCATTCCATTCTGTTCCATTCCATTCTTTTCCACTAGAATCCACTCCACTCCAGACCAATACATTCCATTCCATTCAATTCAAATCCACTCTTCTCCATTACACTCCTATTCACTGCACTTCGTTCGATTCCTTCCCGTTCACCTCCATTCCAGTCCACTACATTCCATTCTATTCCATTCCATTCTTTTCCATAGAATCCACTGCAGTCCACTCCAATGCATTCCATTCAATTCAAATCCACTCATATCCACCCCACTCCTCTCCAGTGCACTGCATTCAATTCCTTCCCATTTGCCTCCATTCCAATCCACTCCATTCCATTCCATTCCATTCCATTCCATTCCATTCCATTCCATTCCATTCCATTACGTTATATTCCACTCCATTCCATTCCATTCCATTCCATTCCATTCCATTCCAATCCACTCCACTCCCTTCCCTCATTCTCCATTCCACTCTACTGAACTCCACTGCAGTTTTCTCCATTCCGTTCCATTGCATTCCATTCAATTCCATTCCATTCCATTCCAATCCATTCTATTCTTTTCCACTACAATCCACTCCACTCCACTCCAATCCATTCCATTCCGTTCCATTCAATTCAAATCCACACTTCTCCACTAAATTCCTGTCCACTCCACTGCATTCCATTCCTTCCCATTTGCCTCCACTCCAGTCCACTCCATTCAATTCCATTCCATTCCATTCCAGTCCATTCTAATCCACTCTACTTCCATCCTTTCTTCTCCATTCCACTCCACTGCAGTTCCCTGTACTTTTTTCCATTCCATTCCATTCCATTCCATTCCATTCCATTCCATTCCATTCCATTCCAATCCACTCCATTCCACTACACTCCACTCCCTTCCTTTCTTCTCCATTCCACTCCACTCCATTCCATTCCATTCCATTCCTTTTCATTCATTTTCATTGTATTCAATTCAATTCCATTATTTCCATTCCATTCCATTCCACTCCATACCACTCCACTCCTATCCACTGCATTCCATTTGATTCCATTTCGTTCCAATACACTCCATTCCACTCCACTCCCTTCCTTTCTTTTCAATTCCACTCCACTGCACTGCACTGCTTTGCACTTTTTTCCATTCCATTCCATTCCATTTCTTTCCCTTCCGCCTGAACCGACTCTATTACCTTCCGTTCCACTCCATTCCATGCTATTCCATTCCATTCCATTACACTCCTTTCCATTCCTTCCCATTCCAGTCCACTCCACTCCAATCCTCTCCATTCCATTCATTTCCAATACACTGCGCTCCACTGTACTCCATTCCATTCCATTCTGTTACTTTTCATTCCCTTCCATTGTATTCCATTCCATTCCATTATATTCCAATCTACTCCCGTCCACTCCACTCCGATCCAATGCGTTCCATTACATTCTGTTCCATTGCATTCCATTCCATTCAGTTCAAACCCACTGTTCTCCAATGCACTCCTCTCCAATCCACTGCATTCTATTCCTTCCTATGCGCCTCCATTCCAGTCCACTCCATTCCATTCCATTCCATTCCATTCCATTCCATTCTTTTACATTTGAATCCACTCCACTCCAATCAAATCCATTGTATTGCATTCCATTCAATTCAAATCCACTATTCTCCACTCCACTCCTCTCCATTCTACTGCATTCAATTCCTTCCCGTACACTTTTAATCCCGTCCACTCCATTCCATTTTATCCCATTCCACACCATTCCACTCCTCCCCATTCCCTTCCTTTCTTCTCCATTTCACTCCACTGCACTCCAGTGCACTGTTTTCCATTGCATTCCATTGCATTCCACTCCGTTCTTTTTCATTCTGTTCCGTTGTATTCCATTCCATTCCATTATTCCCATTCCATCCCATTCTACACCAAATCACTCCACTCCAATCCACTGCATTCAGTTCCATTCCATTCTGTTCCATTCCACACCTTTCCACTCCACACCTTTCCACTCCACTACACTACCTTCCTTTCTTCTCCATTCCACTCCACTGCACTGCACTGCACTATTTTCCATTCCATTCCATTCCTTTCCGTTCCATTCCATTCCTTTCCATTCCAATTGAATCCACTCTACTGCCCTCCGTTGCACTCCATTCCACTCCATTCCATTTCATTCCACTCCTCTCCATTCCATTCCTACCTATTCCAGTGCACTCCACTCCACTCCTCTCCATTCCATTCATTAGCAATACACTGCACTCCAATCTGCTCCATTGCATTCCATTCCATTCCTTTTCATTCCCTTCCATTGTATTCCGTTTCATTCCATCACTTTCCATTCCATTTTTTCTACTCCAGTACACTCCCCTCCAATTCATTGTGGTCCATTCCATTCTGTTCCATTGCATTCCATTCCATTCGTTTCTAATCGACTCTTCTCCACTGCACTCCTCTCTTCTCCACTGCATTCCATTCCTTCCCATTCGCATCCATTCCATTTCCCTCCATTCCATTCCACTCCATGCCATTCCATTGCATTCCATTCCATTCCATTACATTCATTTCCATTCCACTCCTTTCCACTGCACTCCACGCCCTTCCTTTCTTCTGCATTCCTCTCCACTCCACTCCAATGCACTTTTTTCCATTCCATTCCATTCCATTCCATTCCATTCCATTCCATTCCATTCCATTCCATTCCATTCCATTCCATTCTATTCCATTCCATTCCATTCCACTTCCCTCCACTCAATTCCTTTCTTCTACTTTCAAGTCCACGACTCTCCACTACACTTTTTTTCTGTCCATTCATTTCCTTTCCATTCCATTCCATTCCATTCCATTCCATTCCATTCTATTCCAGTCCTTTCCATTCCACTTCCCTCCACTCAATTCCTTTCTTCTACTTTCAAGTCCACGACTCTCCACTACACTTTTTTTCTGTCCATTCATTTCCTTTCCATTCCATTCCATTCCATTCCATTCCATTCCATTCCATTCCATTCCATTCTATTCCAGTCCTTTCCATTCCTTTCAATTCCATTCCATGCCATTCCATTCTGTTCCATTCCATTCTTTTCCACTAGAATCCACTCCACTCCAGACCAATACATTCCATTCCATTCAATTCAAATCCACTCTTCTCCATTACACTCCTATTCACTGCACTTCGTTCGATTCCTTCCCGTTCACCTCCATTCCAGTCCACTACATTCCATTCTATTCCATTCCATTCTTTTCCATAGAATCCACTGCAGTCCACTCCAATGCATTCCATTCAATTCAAATCCACTCATATCCACCCCACTCCTCTCCAGTGCACTGCATTCAATTCCTTCCCATTTGCCTCCATTCCAATCCACTCCATTCCATTCCATTCCATTCCATTCCATTCCATTCCATTCCATTCCATTACGTTATATTCCACTCCATTCCATTCCATTCCATTCCATTCCATTCCATTACATTACATTACATTCCACTCCATTCGAATCCACTCCACTCCCTTCCCTCATTCTCCATTCCACTCTACTGAACTCCACTGCAGTTTTCTCCATTCCGTTCCATTGCATTCCATTACTTGCCATTCCATTACATTCCATTCCATTATATTCCATTCCATTCCATTCGCCTCCACACAACTAAACTCCAATCCACTGCATTCCATTCTGTTCTATTCTCTTCCATTCCTTTCCATTCCACATGAATACACTCTACTCCCCTCCATTCCACTCCACTCCACTGCATTCTATTCCTTCCAATTCCACTCCACTCCATTACACTTCTCTCCATTCCATTCATTTCAAATACAGTGCCCTCCACTCCACTCCATTCCATTTCCCTCCATTCCTTTTCATTCCTTTTCATTGTATTCCATTCCATTCCATTCCATTCCATTCCATTCCATTCCATTCCATTCCATTCCATTCCATTCCATTTTACTCCAAACCACTCCACTCCAATCCACTTTTTCTATTCCATTCCATTCCATTCTTTTCCCCTAGAATCCATTCGACTCCACTCCAATCCATTCCATTCCATTCAACTGAAATCCACTCTTCTCCACTCCACTCCTCTCCACTCCAGTGCATTCTATTCCTTCCCATTCGCCTTCATTCCATTCCATTCCATTCCATTCCATTCCATTCCATTCCACTTCATTCTGCTCCACTCCACTAGCTTCCTTTCTTCTCCATTTCACTCCACTACACGCCTCTGCACTTTTTTCCATTCCATTCCGTTCCATTGCATTCCATTCCATTCCATTCCATTCCATTCCATTCCATTCCATTCCATTCCATTCCTCTCCATTCTGTTCCATTCCCTACTTTTCTACTAGAGTCCACTCCACTCCACTCCAATCCATTCCATTACATTCCATTCAAATCAAATCCAGTCTTCTCCACTCCACTCCGCTCCCCACCACTGCATTCCATTCCTTCTCATTCGCTTCCATTCCTGTCTACTCCAATCCATTCCATTCCACTACATTCCATTCCATTCCATTCCATTCCATTCCATTCCATTCCAATCTATTCAATTCCAGTACACTCCACTCCTTTCCTTTCTTCTCCATTCCACTCCACTGCACTCCACTGCACGTTTTTCAATTCCCTTCAACTCCATTCAATTCAAATGCACTCTTCTCCACTACACTCCTCTCCACTCCACTGCATTCCATTCCTTCCCATTTGCCTCCATTCCAGTCCTCTCCATTCCATTCCATTCCATGCCATTCCATTAGATTCCATTCCACTACACTCCACTCCATTCCTTTCTTCTGCATTCCACTCCACTGCACTCCACTGCCATTTCTTCCATTCCCTTCCACTCCATTCATTTCAAATCCACTCCTTTCCACTCCATTCCTCTCCACTCCACTGCATTCTATTCCTTCCCATTCGCCTCCATGCCAGTCCTCTCCATTCCATTCCATTGTATTCCACACAATTCCATTCCATTCCATTCCATTCCATTCCATTCCATTCCATTCCAATCCATTGTATTCCATTCCATTCCATTCCATTCCATTCCATTCCATTCCATTCCATTGTATTCCATTCCATTCCATTCCATTCGCCTCCACGCAACTAAATTCCAATCCACTGCATTCCATTCCATTCCATTCTATTCCATTCCTTCCCATTCCACATGAATCCACTCTACTCCCCTCCGTTCCACTCCACTGCACTCCATTCCTTTCCATTCCACTCCACTCCATTACACTCCTCTCCATTCCATTCATTTCAAATACACTGTACTCCACTCCACTCCATTCCATTTCACTTCATTCCTTTTCATTCATTTCCATTGTGTTGCATTCCATTCCACTACTTTCCATTCCATTCCATTCCATTCTACTTTAATCCATTCCACTCCAATTCACTTTTTCCATTCCATTCCATACCATTCCATTCCATTCCATTCGTTTCCATTCTTTTCCCCTGGAATCCACTCGACTGCACTCCAATCCATTCCATTCCATTCCATTCAATTCAATTCAAATCCACTCTTCTCCACTCCACTCCTCTCCACTCCACTGTATTCCATTCCTTCCCATTCGCCTCCATTCCAGTCCACTCCATTCCATTCCATTCCATCCTATTCCATTCCATTCCATTCCATTCCATCCCATCCCATCCCATCCCATTCCATCCCATTCCATTCCATTCCATTCCATTCCTGTCCTTCCATGCCATTCCATATTTTTCCATTCCATTCCATTCCGTTCCATTCTATTCCATTCCCTTCCATTCCATTCCATTCCATTCCATTACTTTCCCTTAGAATCCACTCCACTCCAATCCAATCCATTCCATTCCATTCCATCCAATTCAAATCCACTGTTCTCCACTCCACTCCTCTCAACTCCGCTGCATTCCATTCCTTCCAATTGTCCGCCATTCCATTCCATTCCATTGCATTCCGTTCAATTCCATTCCATTCCAAACTTTTCCATGACCTTCCATTCCATTTCACGACCTTCCTTTCTTCTCCGTTCCACTCCACTGGACTCCACTGCACTTTTTTCCATTCCATTCAATTCCATTTCATTCATTTCCCTTCCATTCCATTCCATTCCATTCCATTCCATTCCATTCCATTCCATTCCTTTGCCCTAGAATCCACTCCACTCCACTCCATTCCAATCAATTCCATTATGTTACATTCTATTCAATTTCACACTTCGCCACTCCATTCTGTCCAATCCACTGCATTCCATTCCTATTCATTAGCCTCCATTCGAGTCAACTCCATTCCTTTCCATTCCATTCCATTTCATACCATTCCATTCCCTTCCACTTCTTTCCACTCCACTTCACTCCCTTCTTTTCTTCTCCATTCCACTCCACTACACTCCACTGCACTTTTTTTCCATTCCATTCCATTCCATTGCATTCAAATCCACTCTTCTCCACTCCACACCTCTCCACTCCACTGCATTCCTTTCCTTCCCAATTGCCTCCATTCCAACCAACTCCATTCCATTCCATTCCATTCCATTTCATTCCATTCCATTCCATTCCACTCCACTCCACCGCACTCCCTCCCATTTTTGTACATTCCACTCCTTTCCACTCCACTGCATTCCATTCCTTCCCATTCGCCTCCATTCCAGTAAACCCCAGTCCATTCCATTCCATTTCTTTCCATTCCATTCCTTTCCATTCCATTCCATTCCATTCCACTCCATTCCAATCCACTACACTCCCTTCGTTCCTTCTCCATTCCATTCCACTCCATTCCACTCCACTACACTCACTTCCTTCTTTCTCCATTCCATTCCACTACACTCCACTTTTTTTCATTCCATTCCATTCCATTCCATTCTATTCCATTCCATTCCATTCCATTCCATTCCATTCCATTCCATTCCATTCCATTCTATTACACTAGAATCCACTCCATTTCATTCAATTCCATTCCATTCCATTCAACTCCATTCCATTCCATTCCATTCCACTCCATTCCACTCCACTCCATTCCATTCTATTCCATTCCATTCCTTTTCATTCATTTCCATTGTATTCAATTCAATTCCATTATTTCCATTCCATTCCATTCCACTCCAAACCACTCCACTCCTATCCACTGCATTCCATTTGATTCCATTTCGTTCCATTCCACACCATTCCACTCCACTCCCTTCCTTTCTTTTCAATTCCACTCCACTGCACTGCACTGCACTTTTTTCCATTCCATTCCATTCCATTTCTTTCCATTCCGCCTGAAGCCACTCTATTATCTTCCGTTTCACTCCATTCCACTCTATTCCATTCCATTCCATTACACTCTTTTCCATTCCTTCCCATTCCATTCCACTCCACTCCAATCCATTCCATTCCATTCATTTCCAATACACTGCGCTCCACTCTACTCCATTCCATTCCATTCCTTTTCTTTTCATTCCCTTCCATTGTATTCCATTCCATTCCATTATATTCCATTCTACTCCAGTCCACTCCACTCTGATCCAATGCGTTCCATTACATTCTGTTCCATTGCATTCCATTCCGTTCAATTCAAACCCACTGTTCTCCACTGCACTCCTCTCCAATCCACTGCATTCCATTCCTTCCTATGCGCCTCCGTTCCAGTCCATTCCTTTCCATTCCATTCCATTCCATTCCATTCCATTCCATTCCATTCCATTCCATTCCATTCCTTTCCATTCCATTATATACCGTTCCGTTCCGTTCTGTTCCGTTCCGTTCTGTTCCGTTCCATTCCATTCCATTCTTTTACATTTGAATCCACTCCACTCCAATCAAATCCATTGTATTGCATTCCATTCAATTCAAATCCACTATTCTCCATTCCACTCCTCTCCACTCCACTGCATTAAATTCCTTCCCGTACACTTTCATTCCCGTCCACTCCATTCCCTTTTATCCCATTCCACACCATTCCACTCCTCTCCACTCCCTTCCTTTCTTCTCCATTTCACTCCACTGCACTCCAGTGCACTTTTTTCCATTGCATTCCATTGCATTCCTTTCCATTCCTTTTCATTCTGTTCCGTTGTATTCCATTCCATTCTATTATTTCCATTCCATTCCATTCTACACCAAATCAATCCACTCCAATCCACTGCATTCCGTTCCATTCCATTCTGTTCCATTCCACACTTTTCCACTCCACTACACTACCTTCCTTTCTTCTCCATTCCACTCCACTGCACTGCACTGCACTATTTTCCATTCCATTCCATTCCATTCCATTCCATTCCATTCCATTCCATTCCATTCCACCTGAATCCACTCTACTGCCCTCCATTGCACTCCATTCCACTCCATTCCATTTCATTCCACCCCTCTCCCTTCCATTCCTAACGATTCCAGTCCACTCCACTCCACTCCTCTCCATTCCATTCATTAGCAATACACTGCACTCCAATCTACTCCATTCCATTCCATTCCATTCCTTTTCATTCCCTTCCATTGTATTCCATTTCATTCCATTACTTTCCATTCCATTATTTTCTACTCCAGTACACTCCACTCCAATTCATTGTGTTCCATTCCATTATGTTCCATTGCATTCCATTCCATTCATTTCTTATCGACTCTTCTCCACTGCACTCCTCTATTCTTCACTGCATTCCATTCCTTCCCATTCGCATCCATTCCATTGCACTCCATTCCATTCCACTCCATTACATTCCATTACATTCTATTAGATTCCATTTCATTCATTTTCATTCCACTCTTTTCCACTCCACTCCACGCCCTTCCTTTCTTCTGCATTCCTCTCCACTCTACTCCAATGCACTTTTTTCCATTCCATTCCATTCCTTTACATTACATTATATTACATTACATTCTTTTCCACTAGAATCCACTTCACTCCACTAAAATCCATTCCATTCCATTCCATTCCATTCGACTGAAATCCACTCTTCTCCACCCCACTCCTATACAATCTTCTTCTGTCCATTCCTTGCCATCAGTCTGCATTCCAGTCCAATCCATTCCATTCCATTCCACTCCATTCCTCTCCACTAAACTCCCTTCCTTTCTTCTCCATTCCACTCCAATGCACTCCACTGCACTTTTTTCCATTCCATTCCATTCAATTCCATTGCATTCCATTCCATTCCTATTTAATCCATTCCATTCCATTCCATTCCATTCCTTTCCATTCCATTCCCATTCATTCCATTCCATTGCCTTCCATTCCATTGCTTTCCATTCCATTCCATTCCCAATCATTCCATTCCAGTCCATCCCATTCCATTCCATTCCATTCCATTCCATTCCATTCCATTCCATTCCATTCCATTCCATTCCATTCCATTCCGTTCCGCTGCAAGCATGTCCACTCCAATTCACTGTATTCCATTCTATTTCATTCCTCTCCATTCCATTCCATTAAAACTGAATTGACTCTACTCCCCTCTATTCCACTCCACTCCATTCCACTGCATTCCATTCCTTCGCATTCCACTCCACTCAACTACACTCCTCTCCATTCCGTTCATTTCCAATTCACTGCACTCGACCCCACACCATTCCATTCCATTCCATTCCACTCAATTCCTCTCCACTCCACTCTGTTCTCTTCTTCTCCATTCGACTTCCCTGCATTCCACTGCACTTTGTTCCATTCCGTTCCTTTGCATTCCATTCCATTCCATTTCATTCCAATCCATTCCATTGCATTCCACCCAATTCCACTCCACTCCACTATTCTTCATTCCAGTCCACTGCACTCTACTGTACATTTTTCCATTCCATTCCATTCCACTCCACTCTTCTCCATTCCAGTCCACTGCACTCTACTGTACTTTTTTCCATTCCATTCAATTCCACTCCACACTTCTCCATTCCAGTCCACTGCACTCTACTGTACTTTTTTCCATTCCATTCCATTCCATTCCATTCCATTCCATTCCATTCCATTCCATTCCATTATTTCATCCGATTCCATTCAAATTCTATTGCATTCCATTCCATTCCATTCAATTCCATTCCTTTCTTTTCAACAAGAATCCACTCCATTTCACTCCAATCCTTTCCATTCCATTGCATTCATTTCAAATCCACTCTTCTCCACTCCAATCCTTCCGACTCCACTGCAATCCAATCCTTCCCATTCAACTCCCTTCCAGTCCACTACATTCCATTCCAATCCATTCCATTCGATTTCATTCTACTCATCTAAATTCTCTTCCTTTCTTCTCCATTCCACTCCACTGCAAATTTTTCCATTCCATTCCATTCCATTCCTTTCCATTCCATTCCATTGCTTTCCATTCCGTTCCATTCCATTCCGTTTCATTCCATTCCATTCCCATTTATTCCAGTCCATTCCATTCCATTCCCATTCATTCCATTCCATTGCATTCCATTCCCAATCATTCCTTTCCTTTGCATTCCATTCCATTCCATTCCATTCCATTCCATTAAAAATCATTCCATTCCATTCCATTCCATTCCATTCCATTCCGTTCTCCTGCACGCAACTCCACTCCAATCCACTGCATTCCATTCTATTCCATTACATTCTATTCCATTCCATTTAAACTGAATCGAATCTACTACCCTCTATTCCACTCCATTCCATTCCACTCCATTCCATTCCTTCCCATTCCACTCTACTCATCTACACTCCTCTCCATTCCATTCTTTTCCAATTATCTGCACTTGACTCCACACCATTCCATTCCAATCCATTCCATTCCATTCCATTCCATTCCATTCCATTGCTTTCGATTCCATTCCCATTTATTCCATTCCATTCCATTCCATTCCATTCCCATTCATTCCATTCCATTGCATTCCATTCCCAATCATTCCGTTCCTTTGCATTCCATTCCATTGCATTCCATTCAATTCCATTCCATTCCCAATCATTCCATTCCATTCCATTCCATTCCATTCCATTCCATTCCATTCCATTCCATTCCCCTGCACGCAACTCCACTCCAATCCACTGTATTCCATTCTATTCCATTCCATTAAAACTGAATCGACTCTACTACCCTCTATTCCACTCCATTACATTCCACTCCATTCTATTCCTTCCCATTCCACTCTACTCATCTACACTCCTCTCCATTCCATTCATTTCCAATTATCTGCATTTGACTCCACACCATTCCATTCCATTCCATTCCATTCCATTCCATTCCATTCCACTCCATTCCATTGCATTCCATTCGCCTCCACGCAACTAATTTCCAATCCACTGCATTCCATTCCATTCCATTCTATTCCATTCCTTTCCATTCCACATGAATCCACTCTACTCCCCTCCGTTCCACTCCACTCCAATGCATTCCATTCCTTTCCATTCCATTCAAATCCACTCTTCTCCACTCCACTCCTCTCCACTCCTTCCCATTCCATTCATTTCAAATACACTGCACTCCACTCCACTCCATTCCAATTCACTTCATTCCTTTTCATTCATTTCCATTGTATTGCATTGCATTCCATTACTTTCCATTCCATTCCATTCTACTAAAATCCAATCCACTCCAATCCACTTTTTCCATTCCATTCCATACCATTCCATTCCATTCCATTCCATTACTTTCCATTCTTTTCCCCTGGAATCCACTCGACTCCACTCCAATCCATTCCATTCCATTCCATTCCATTCAAATCCACTGTTCTTCTCTCCACTCCTCTCCACTCCACTGTATTCCATTCCTACCCATTCGCCTCCCTTCCAGTCCACTCTATTCCATTCCATTCCATCCCAATCCATTCCATTCGGTCCCATTCCATTCCATTCCACCCAATCCCATTCCATTCCATCCAATCCCATTCCATTCCATTCCATTCCATATTTTTCCATTCCATTCCATTCCATTACTTTCCACTAGAATCCACTCAACTTCAATCCATTCCATTCCATTCAGTTCAAATCCACTCTTCTCCACTCCACTCCTCTCAACTCCACTGCGTTCCATTCCTTCCCTTTGGCCTCCATTCCATTCCATTCCATTCCATTCCATTCCATTCCATTCCATTCCATTCCACACCAGTCCATGACTCTCCATTCCATTTCACTACTTTCCTTTCTTCTGCGTTCCACTCCACTGGACTCCACTGCACTTTTTTCCATTCCTTTCATTTCCATTTCATTCATTTCCCTTCCATTCCTTTCCATTCCATTCCATTCCATTCCATTCCATTCCATTCCATTCCATTCCATTCCTTTCCGTTCCGTTCCATTCCATTCCATTCCATTCCATTCCATTCCATTCCATTCCATTCTTTTGCTCTAGAATCCACTCCTCTCCACTCCATTCCAATCAATTCCTTTCTGTTACATTCTATTCAAGTTCACACTTTGCCACTCCATTCTGTCCACTCCACTGCATTCCATTCCTTTTCATTAGCCTCCATTCGAGTCAACTCCTTTCCTTTCCATTCCATTCCATTTCATACCATTCCATTCCCTTCCACTTCTTTCCACTCCACTTCCCTCCCTTCTTTTCTTCTCCATTCCACTCCACTAAACTCCACTGCACTTTTCTCCATTCCATTCCATTCCATTGCATTCAAATCCACTCTTCTCCACTCCACACCTCTCCACTCCACTGCATTCCTTTCCTTCCTATTTGCCTCCATTCCTATCAACTCCATTCCATTCCATTCCATTTCAGTCCGTTCCATTCCATTCCATTCCACTCCACTCCACTGCATTCCCTTCCATTTTTGTCCATTCCACTCCTTTCCACTCCACTGCATTCCAATCCTTCCCATTCACCTCCATTCCAGTCAACCCCAGTCCATTCCATTCCATTTCTTTCCATTCTATTCCTTTCCATTACATTCCATTCCATTCCACTCCATTCCAATCCACTACACTCCCTTCCTTCCTTCTCCATTCCATTCCACTCCATTCCACTCCACTACACTCACTTCCTTCTTTCTCCATTCCATTCCACTACACTCCACTTTTTTTCATTCCATTCCATTCCATTCCATTCCATTCCATTCCATTCCATTCCATTCCATTCCATTCCATTCTATTACAGTAGAATCCACTCCACTCCACTCCACTCCACTCCATTCCATTCCTTTCCATTCCATTCAAATCCACTCTTCTCCACTCCACCCCTCTACACTCCACTGCATTCCATTCCTTCCCTTTCGCCTCCATTTCATTCCATTCCATTCCATTCCATTCCACTCCACTCCACTCCATTCCATTCCATTCCATTCCTTTTCATTCATTTTCATTGTATTCAATTCAATTCCATTATTTCCATTCCATTCCATTCCACTCCAAACCACTCCACTCCTATCCACTGCATTCCATTTGATTCCATTTCGTTCCAATACACTCCATTCCACTCCACTCCCTTCCTTTCTTTTCAATTCCACTCCACTGCACTGCACTGCTTTGCACTTTTTTCCATTCCATTCCATTCCATTTCTTTCCCTTCCGCCTGAACCGACTCTATTACCTTCCGTTCCACTCCATTCCATGCTATTCCATTCCATTCCATTACACTCCTTTCCATTCCTTCCCATTCCAGTCCACTCCACTCCAATCCTCTCCATTCCATTCATTTCCAATACACTGCGCTCCACTGTACTCCATTCCATTCCATTCTGTTACTTTTCATTCCCTTCCATTGTATTCCATTCCATTCCATTATATTCCAATCTACTCCCGTCCACTCCACTCCGATCCAATGCGTTCCATTACATTCTGTTCCATTGCATTCCATTCCATTCAGTTCAAACCCACTGTTCTCCAATGCACTCCTCTCCAATCCACTGCATTCTATTCCTTCCTATGCGCCTCCATTCCAGTCCACTCCATTCCATTCCATGCCATTTCATTCCATTCCATTCCATTCCATTCCATTCCATTCCATTCCATTCCATTCTTTTACATTTGAATCCACTCCACTCCAATCAAATCCATTGTATTGCATTCCATTCAATTCAAATCCACTATTCTCCACTCCACTCCTCTCCATTCTACTGCATTCAATTCCTTCCCGTACACTTTTATTCCCGTCCACTCCATTCGATTTTATCCCATTCCACACCATTCCACTCCTCCCCATTCCCTTCCTTTCTTCTCCATTTCACTCCACTGCACTCCAGTGCACTGTTTTCCATTGCATTCCATTGCATTCCACTCCATTCTTTTTCATTCTGTTACGTTGTATTCCATTCCATTCCATTATTCCCATTCCATTCCATTCTACACCAAATCACTCCACTCCAATCCACTGCATTCAGTTCCATTCCATTCTGTTCCATTCCACACCTTTCCACTCCACTACACTACCTTCCTTTCTTCTCCATTCCACTCAACTGCACTGCACTGCACTATTTTCCATTCCATTCCATTCCTTTCCGTTCCATTCCATTCCTTTCCATTCCAATTGAATCCACTCTACTGCCCTCCGTTGCACTCCATTCCACTCCATTCCATTTCATTCCACTCCTCTCCATTCCATTCCTACCGATTCCAGTGCACTCCACTCCACTCCTCTCCATTCCATTCATTAGCAATACACTGCACTCCAATCTGCTCCATTGCATTCCATTCCATTCCTTTTCATTCCCTTCCATTGTATTCCATTACATTCCATTACTTTCCATTCCATTTTTTCTACTCCAGTACACTCCACTCCAATTCATTGTGTTCCATTCCATTCTGTTCCATTGCATTCCATTCCATTCGTTTCTAATCGACTCTACTCCACTGCACTCCTCTCTTCTCCACTGCATTCCATTCCTTCCCATTCGCATCCATTCCATTTCCCTCCATTCCATTCCACTCCATGCCATTCCATTGCATTCCATTCCATTCCATTTCATTCATTTCCATTCCACTCCTTTCCACTGCACTCCACGCCCTTCCTTTCTTCTGCATTCCTCTCCACTCCACTCCAATGCACTTTTTTCCATTCCATTCCATTCCATTCCATTCCATTCCATTCCATTCCATTCTTTGCCGCTAGAATCCACTTCACTCCACTAAAATCCATTCCATTCCCTTCCATTCCTTTCCCAATCATTCCATTCCATTCCATTCCATTCCATTCTGCTGCATGCATCTCTACTCCAATCCACTGTATTCCATTCTATTTCATTCCACTCCATTCCATTCCATTAAAACTGAATCTACTCTACTCCCCTCTATTCCACTCCACTCCATTCCACTCCATTCCATTCCTTTGCATTCCACTCCACTCAACTACACTCCTCTCCATTCCGTTCATTTCCAATTCACTGCACTCGACTCCACAGCATTCCATTCCATTCCACTCAATTCCTCTCCACTCCACTCTGTTCTTTTTTTCTCCATTCGACTCTCCTGCATTCCACTGCACTTTGTTCCATTCCGTTCCTTTGCATTCCATTCCATTCCATTTCATTCCAATCCGTTCCATTGCATTCCACCCCATTCCACTCCATTCTACTCCCTTCCATTCTTCTCCATTCCAGTGCACTACACTCTACTTTGCTTTTTTCCATTGCATTTCATTCCATTCCATTCCATTCCATTCCATTCCATTCCATTCCATTCCATTCCATTCCATTCCATTCCATTCATTTCATCCCATTCCATTCAAATTCTGTTGCATTCCATTCCATTCCATTAAATTCCATTCCTTTCTTTTCAACAAGAATCCACTCCATTCCACTCCAATCCTTTCCATTCCATTGCATTCATTTCAACTCCACTCTTCTCCACTCCAATCCTTCCGACTCCACTGCAATCCAATCCTTCCCATTCAACTCCCTTCCAGTCCTCTACATTCCATTCCAATCCATTCCATTCGATTTCATTCTACTCATGTAAATTCCTTCCTTTCTTCTCCATTCCACTCCACTGCAATTTTTTCCATACCATTCCATTCCATTCCATTGCATTCCATTCCATTCCATTCCATTCCATTCCATTGCTTTCCATTCCATTCCCATTTATTCCATTCCATTCCATTCCATTCCATTCCCATTCATTCCATTCCATTGCATTCCATTCCCAATCATTCCATTCCTTTGCATTCCATTTCATTGCATTCCATTCAATTCCATTCCATTCCCAATCATTCCATTCCATTCCATTCCATTCCATTCCATTCCATTCCATTCCCCTGCACGCAACTCCACTCCAATCCACTGTATTCCATTCTATTCCATTCCATTCTATTCCATTCCATTAAAACTGAATCGACTCTACTACCCTCTATTCCACTCCATTCCATTCCACTCCATTCCATTCCTTCCCATTCCACTCTACTCATCTACACTCCTCTCCATTCCATTCATTTCCAATTATCTGCACTTGACTCCACACCATTCCATTCCATTCCATTCCATTCCATTCCA
Organism: Symphalangus syndactylus; assembly: GCF_028878055.3. NCBI lineage: Eukaryota > Metazoa > Chordata > Mammalia > Primates > Hylobatidae > Symphalangus > Symphalangus syndactylus. The sequence continues at coordinate 53,371,732 of NC_072440.2, forward strand.
TTCCATTCCATTCCATTCCACTCCATTCCATTGCATTCCATTCGCCTCCACGCAACTAATTTCCAATCCACTGCATTCCATTCCATTCCATTCTATTCAATTCCTTTCCATTCCACATGAATCCACTCTACTCCCCTCCGTTCCACTCCACTCCAATGCATTCCATTCCTTTCCATTCCATTCAAATCCACTCTTCTCCACTCCACTCCTCTCCACTCCTTCCCATTCCATTCATTTCAAATACACTGCACTCCACTCCACTCCATTCCAATTCACTTCATTCCTTTTCATTCATTTCCATTGTATTGCATTGCATTCCATTACTTTCCATTCCATTCCATTCTACTAAAATCCACTCCACTCCAATCCACTTTTTCCATTCCATTCCATACCATTCCATTCCATTCCATTCCATTACTTTCCATTCTTTTCTCCTGGAATCCACTCGACTCCACTCCAATCCATTCCATTCCATTCCATTCCATTCAAATCCACTGTTCTCCACTACACTCCTCTCCACTCCAATGTATTCCATTCCTACCCATTCGCCTCCATTCCAGTCCACTCTATTCCATTCCATTCCATCCAAATCCATTCCATTCGATCCCATTCCATTCCATTCCACCCAATCCCATTCCATTCCATCCAATCCCATTCCATTCCATTCCATTCCATATTTTTCCATTCCATTCCATTCCATTACTTTCCACTAGAATCCACTCCACTTCAATCCATTCCATTCCATTCAGTTCAAATCCACTCTTCTCCACTCCACACCTCTCAACTCCACTGCGTTCCATTCCTTCCCATTGGCCTCCATTCCACTCCATTCCCTTCCATTCCATTCCATTCCATTCCATTCCACAGCAGTCCATGACTCTCCATTCCATTTCACTACTTTCCTTTCTTCTGCGTTCCACTCCACTGGACTCCACTGCACTTTTTTCCATTCCTTTCAATTCCATTTCATTCATTTCCCTTCCATTCTTTTCTATCCATTCCATTCCATTCCATTCCATTCCATTCCATTCCATTCCATTCCATTCATTTCATCCCATTCCATTCAAATTCTGTTGCATTCCATTCCATTCCATTCAATTCCATTCCTTTCTTTTCAACAAGAATCCACTCCATTCCACTCCAATCCTTTCCATTCCATTGCATTCATTTCAACTCCACTCTTCTCCACTCCAATCCTTCCGACTCCACTGCAATCCAATCCTTCCCATTCAACTCCCTTCCAGTCCTCTACATTCCATTCCAATCCATTCCATTCGATTTCATTCTACTCATGTAAATTCCTTCCTTTCTTCTCCATTCCACTCCACTGCAATTTTTTCCATACCATTCCATTCCATTCCATTGCATTCCATTCCATTCCATTCCATTCCATTGCTTTCCATTCCATTCCCATTTATTCCATTCCATTCCTTTCCATTCCATTCCCATTCATTCCATTCCATTGCATTCCATTCCCAATCATTCCATTCCTTTGCATTCCATTCCATTGCATTCCATTCAATTCCATTCGATTCCCAATCATTCCATTCCATTCCATTCCATTCCATTCCATTCCATTCCATTCCATTCCCCTACACGCAACTCCACTCCAATCCACTGTATTCCATTCTATTCCATTCCATTCTATTCCATTCCATTAAAACTGAATCGACTCTACTACCCTCTATTCCACTCCATTCCATTCCACTCCATTCCATTCCTTCCCATTCCACTCTACTCATCTACACTCCTCTCCATTCCATTCATTTCCAATTATCTGCACTTGACTCCACACCATTCCATTCCATTCCATTCCATTCCATTCCATTCCATTCCATTCCACTCCATTCCATTGCATTCCATTCGCTTCCACGCAACTAATTTCCAATCCACTGCATTCCATTCCATTCCATTCTATTCCATTCCTTTCCATTCCACATGAATCCACTCTACTCCCCTCCGTTCCACTCCACTCCAATGCATTCCATTCCTTTCCATTCCATTCAAATCCACTCTTCTCCACTCCACTCCTCTCCACTCCTTCCCATTCCATTCATTTCAAATACACTGCACTCCACTCCACTCCATTCCAATTCACTTCATTCCTTTTCATTCATTTCCATTGTATTGCATTGCATTCCATTACTTTCCATTCCATTCCATTCTACTAAAATCCACTCCACTCCAATCCACTTTTTCCATTCCATTCCATACCATTCCATTCCATTCCATTCCATTACTTTCCATTATTTTCCCCTGGAATCCACTCGACTCCACTCCAATCCATTCCATTCCATTCCATTCCATTCAAATCCACTGTTCTCCACTCCACTCCTCTCCAATCCACTGTATTCCATTCCTACACATTCGCCTCCATTCCAGTCCACTCTATTCCATTCCATTCCATCCCAATCCATTTCATTCGATCCCATTCCATTCCATTCCACCCAATCCCATTCCATTCCATCCAATCCCATTCCATTCCATTCCATTCCATATTTTTCCATTCCATTCCATTCCATTACTTTCCACTAGAATCCACTCCACTTCAATCCATTCCATTCCATTCAGTTCAAATCCACTCTTCTCCACTCCACTCCTCTCAACTCCACTGCGTTCCATTCCTTCCCATTGGCCTCCATTCCGTTCCATTCCATTCCATTCCACACCAGTCCATGACTCTCCATTCCATTTCACTACTTTCCTTTCTTCTGCGTTCCACTCCACTGGACTCCACTGCACTTTTTTCCATTCCTTTCAATTCCATTTCATTCATTTCCCTTCCATTCTTTTCCATTCCATTCCATTCCATTCCATTCCATTCCATTCCATTCCATTCCATTCCATTCCTTTCCGTTCCGTTCCATTCCATTCCATTCCATTCCATTCCATTCCATTCCATTCCATTCCATTCTTTTGCTCTAGAATCCACTCCACTCCACTCCATTCCAATCAATTCCTTTCTGTTACATTCTATTCAAGTTCACACTTTGCCACTCCATTCTGTCCACTCCACTGCATTCCATTCCTTTTCATTAGCCTCCATTCGAGTCAACTCCTTTCCTTTCCATTCCATTCCATTTCATACCATTCCATTCCCTTCCACTTCTTTCCACTCCACTTCACTCCCTTCTTTTCTTCTACATTCCACTCCACTAAACTCCACTGCACTTTTTTCCATTCCATTCCATTCCATTGCATTCAAATCCACTCTTCTCCACTCCACACCTCTCCACTCCACTGCATTCCTTTCCTTCCTATTTGCCTCCATTCCAATCAACTCCATTCCATTCCATTCCATTTCAGTCCATTCCATTCCATTCCATTCCACTCCACTCCACTGCATTCCCTTCCATTTTTGTCCATTCCACTCCTTTCCACTCCACTGCATTCCAATCCTTCCCATTCACCCCCATTCCAGTCAACCCCAGTCCATTCCATTCCATTTCTTTCCATTCCATTCCTTTCCATTACATTCCATTCCATTCCACTCCATTCCAATCCACTACACTCCCTTCCTTCCTTCTCCATTCCATTCCACTCCATTCCACTCCACTACACTCACTACCTTCTTTCTCCATTCCATTCCACTACACTCCACTTTTTTTCATTCCATTCCATTCCATTCCATTCCATTCCATTCCATTCCATTCCATTCTATTACAGTAGAATCCACTCCACTCCACTCCACTCCACTCCATTCCATTCCTTTCCATTCCATTCAAATCCACTCTTCTCCACTCCACTCCTCTCCACTCCACTGCATTCCATTCCTTCCCTTTTGCCTCCATTTCATTCCATTCCATTCCATTCCATTCCACTCCACTCCATTCCATTCCATTCCATTCCTTTTCATTCATTTTCATTGTATTCAATTCAATTCCATTATTTCCATTCCATTCCATTCCACTCCAAACCACTCCACTCCTATCCACTGCATTCCATTTGATTCCATTTCGTTCCAATACACTCCATTCCACTCCACTCCCTTCCTTTCTTTTCAATTCCACTCCACTGCACTGCACTGCTTTGCACTTTTTTCCATTCCATTCCATTCCATTTCTTTCCCTTCCGCCTGAACCGACTCTATTACCTTCCGTTCCACTCCATTCCACGCTATTCCATTCCATTCCATTACACTCCTTTCCATTCCTTCCCATTCCAGTCCAGTCCACTCCAATCCCCTCCATTCCATTCATTTCCAATACACTGCGCTCCACTGTACTCCATTCCATTCCATTCTGTTACTTTTCATTCCCTTCCATTGTATTCCATTCCATTCCATTATATTCCAATCTACTCCCGTCCACTCCACTCCGATCCAATGCGTTCCATTACATTCTGTTCCATTGCATTCCATTCCATTCAGATCAAACCCACTGTTCTCCAATGCACTCCTCTCCAATCCACTGCATTCTATTCCTTCCTATGCGCCTCCATTCCAGTCCACTCCATTCCATTCCATGCCATTCCATTCCATTCCATTCCATTCCATTCCATTCCATTCCATTCCATTCTTTTACATTTGAATCCACTCCACTCCAATCAAATCCATTGTATTGCATTCCATTCAATTCAAATCCACTATTCTCCACTCCACTCCTCTCCATTCTACTGCATTCAATTCCTTCCCGTACACTTCTATTCCCGTCCACTCCATTCCATTTTATCCCATTCCACACCATTCCACTCCTCCCCACTCCCTTCCTTTCTTCTCCATTTCACTCCACTGCACTCCAGTGCACTGTTTTCCATTGCATTCCATTGCATTCCACTCCATTCTCTTTCATTCTGTTCCGTTGTATTCCATTCCATTCCATTATTCCCATTCCATTCCATTCTACACCAAATCACTCCACTCCAATCCACTGCATTCAGTTCCATTCCATTCTGTTCCATTCCACACCTTTCCACTCCACTACACTACCTTCCTTTCTTCTCCATTCCACTCCACTGCACTGCACTATTTTCCATTCCGTTCCATTCCTTTCCGTTCCATTCCATTCCTTTCCATTCCAATTGAATCCACTCTACTGCCCTCCGTTGCACTCCATTCCACTCCATTCCATTTCATTCCACTCCTCTCCATTCCATTCCTACCGATTCCAGTGCACTCCACTCCACTCCTCTCCATTCCATTCATTAGCAATACACTGCACTCCAATCTGCTCCATTGCATTCCATTCCATTCCTTTTCATTCCCTTCCATTGTATTCCATTTCATTCCATTACTTTCCATTCCATTTTTTCTACTCCAGTACACTCCACTCCAATTCATTGTGTTCCATTCCATCCTGTTCCATTGCATTCCATTCCATTCGTTTCTAATCGACTCTTCTCCACTGCACTCCTCTCTTCTCCACTGCATTCCATTCCTTCCCATTCGCATCCATTCCATTTCCCTCTATTCCATTCCACTCCATGCAATTCCATTGCATTCCATTCCATTCCATTCCATTCATTTCCATTCCACTCCTTTCCACTGCAGTCCACGCCCTTCCTTTCTTCTGCATTCCTCTCCACTCCACTCCAATGCACTTTTTTCCATTCCATTCCATTCCATTCCATTCCATTCCATTCCATTCCATTCCATTCCATTCCATTCCATTACATCCTTGCCGCTAGAATCCACTTCACTCCACTAAAATCCATTCCATTCCATTTCATTCAATTGAAATCCACTCTTCTCCACCCCACTCCTCTCCAATCTTCTTCTTTCAATTCCTTGCCATCAGCCTGCATTCCATTCCAATCCATTCCATACCATTCCATTGCACAACATTCCATTCCATTCCATTCCATTCCACTCCAATCCTCTCCACTAAACTCCCTTCCTTTCTTCTCCATTCCACTCCACTGCACTCCACTGCTCTTTTTTCCATTCCATTCCATTCCATTCAATTCCATTGCATTCCATTCCATTCCTATTTATTCCATTCCATTCCAATCCATTCCATTCCACTGCATTCCATTCCATTCCATTCCATTCCATTCCATTCCATTCCATTCCATTCCATTCCATTCCATTCCATTCCATTCCCATTCATTCCATTCCACTGCATTCCATTCCATTCCATTCCATTCCGTTCCCAATCTTTCCATTCCATTCCATTCCATTCCATTCTGCTGCATGCATCTCCACTCCAATCCACTGTATTCCATTCTATTTCACTCCACTCCATTCCATTCCATTAAAACTGAATCTACTCTACTCCCCTCTATTCCACTCCACTCCATTCCACTCCATTCCATTCCTTTGCATTCCACTCCACTCTACTACACTCCTCTCCATTCCGTTCATTTCCAATTCACTGCACTCGACTCCACACCATTCCATTCCATTACACTCAATTCCTCTCCACTCCACTCTGTTCTTTTTTTCTCCATTCGACTTCCCTGCATTCCACTGCACTTTGTTCCATTCCGTTCCTTTGCATTCCATTCCATTCCATTTCATTCCAATCCGTTCCATTGCATTCCACCCCATTCCACTCCATTCTACTCCCTTCCATTCTTCTCCATTCCAGTGCACTACACTCTACTTTACTTTTTCCATTGCATTTCATTCCATTCCATTCCATTCCATTCCATTCCATTCCATTCCATTCCATTCCATTCCATTTCATCCCATTCCATTCAAATTCTGTTGCATTCCATTCCATTCCATTCAATTCCATTCCTTTCTTTTCAACAAGAATCCACTCCATTCCACTCCAATCGTTTCGATTCCATTGCATTCATTTCAACTCCACTCTTCTCCACTCCAATCCTTCCGACTCCACTGCAATCCAATCCTTCCCATTCAACTCCCTTCCAGTCCTCTACATTCCATTCCAATCCATTCCATTCGATTTCATTCTACTCATCTAAATTCCTTCCTTTCTTCTCCATTCCACTCCAGTGCAATTTTTTCCATTCCATTCCATTCCATTCCATTCCATTCCATTCCATTCCATTCCATTCCATTGCATTCCATTCCATTCCATTCCATTCCATTGCTTTCCATTCCATTCCCATTTATTCCATTCCATTCCATTCCATTCCATTCCATTCCCATTCATTCCATTCCATTGCATTCCATTCCCAATCATTCCATTCCTTTGCATTCCATTCCATTGCATTCCTTCAATTCCATTCCATTCCCAATCATTCCATTCCATTCCATTCCATTCCATTCCATTCCCCTGCACGCAACTCCACTCCAATCCACTGTATTCCATTCTATTCCATTCCATTCTATTCCATTCCATTAAAACTGAATCGACTCTACTACCCTCTATTCCACTCCATTCCATTCCACTCCATTCCATTCCTTCCCATTCCACTCTACTCATCTACACTCCTCTCCATTCCATTCATTTCCAATTATCTGCACTTGACTCCACACCATTCCATTCCATTCCATTCCATTCCATTCCATTCCATTCCATTCCACTCCATTCCATTGCATTCCATTTGCCTCCACGCAACTAATTTCCAATCCACTGCATTCCATTCCATTCCATTCTATTCCATTCCTTTCCATTCCACATGAATCCACTCTACTCTCCTCCGTTCCACTCCACTCCAATGCATTCCATTCCTTTCCATTCCATTCAAATCCACTCTTCTCCACTCCACTCCTCTCCACTCCTTCCCATTCCATTCATTTCAAATACACTGCACTCCACTCCACTCCATTCCAATTCACTTCATTCGTTTTCATTCATTTCCAGTGTATTGCAGTGCATTCCATTACTTTCCATTCCATTCCATTCTTCTAAAATCCACTCCACTCCAATCCACTTTTTCCATTCCGTTCCATACCATACCATTCCATTCCAGTCCATTCCATTCCTTTCCATTCTTTTCCCCTGGAATCCACTCGACTCCACTCCAATCCATTCCATTCCATTCCATTCCATTCAAATCCACTGTTCTCCACTCCACTCCTCTCCACTCCACTGTATTCCATTCCTACCCATTCGCCTCCATTCCAGTCCACTCTATTCCATTCCATTCCATCCCAATCCATTCCATTCGATCCCATTCCATTCCATTCCACCCAATCCCATTCCATTCCATTCAATCCCATTCCATTCCATTCCATTCCATTCCATTCCATTCCATTCCATTCCATTCCATATTTTTCCATTCCATTCAATTCCATTACTTTCCACTAGAATCCACTCCACTTCAATCCATTCCATTCCATTCAGTTCAAATCCACTCTTCTCCACTCCACTCCTCTCAACTCCACTGCGTTCCATTCCTTCCCATTGGCCTCCATTCCATTCCATTCCATTCCATTCCATTCCATTCCACACCAGTCCATGACTCTCCATTCCATTTCACTACTTTCCTTTCTTCTGCGTTCCACTCCACTGGACTCCACTGCACTTTTTTCCATTCCTTTCAATTCCATTTCATTCATTTCCCTTCCATTCCTTTCCATTCCATTCCATTCCATTACTTTCCGTTCCGTTCCTTTCCATTCCATTCCATTCCATTCCATTCCATTCCATTCCATTCCATTCCATTCTTTTGCTCTAGAATCCACTCCACTCCACTCCATTCCAATCAATTCCTTTCTGTTACATTCTATTCAAGTTCACACTTTGCCACTCCATTCTGTCCACTCCACTGCATTCCATTCCTTTTCATTAGCCTCCATTCGAATCAACTCCTTTCCTTTCCATTCCATTCCATTTCATACCATTCCCTTCCCTTCCACTTCTTTCCACTTCACTTCACTCCCTTCTTTTCTTCTACATTCAACTCCACTAAACTCCACTGCACTTTTTTCCATTCCATTCCATTCCATTGCATTCAAATCCACTCTTCTCCACTCCACACCTCTCCACTCCACTGCATTCCTTTCCTTCCTATTTGCCTCCATTCCAATCAACTCCATTCCATTCCATTCCATTTCAGTCCATTCCATTCCATTCCATTCCACTCCACTCCACTGCATTCCTTTCCATTTTTGTCCATTCCACTCTATTCCACTCCACTGCATTCCAATCCTTCCCATTCACCTCCATTCCAGTCAACCCCAGTCCATTCCATTCCATTTCTTTCCATTCCATTCCATTCCCATTCATTCCATTCCATTGCATTCCATTCCACTGCATTCCATTCCATTCCATTCCATTCCTTTCCCAATCATTCCATTCCATTCCATTCCATTCCATTCTGCTGCATGCATCTCCACTCCAATCCACTGTATTCCATTCTATTTCATTCCACTCCATTCCATTCCATTAAAACTGAATCTACTCTACTCCCCTCTATTCCACTCCACTCCATTCCACTCCATTCCATTCCTTTGCATTCCACTCCACTCAACTACACTCCTCTCCATTCCGTTCATTTCCAATTCACTGCACTCGACTCCACACCATTCCATTCCATTACACTCAATTCCTCTCCACTCCACTCTGTTCTTTTTTTCTCCATTCGACTTCCCTGCATTCCACTGCACTTTGTTCCATTCCCTTCCTTTGCATTCCATTCCATTCCATTTCATTCCAATCCGTTCCATTACATTCCACCCCATTCCACTCCATTCTACTCCATTCCATTCTTCTCCATTCCAGTGCACTACACTCTACTTTACTTTTTTCCATTGCATTTCATTCCATTCCATTCCATTCCATTCCATTCCATTCCATTCCATTCCATTCCATTCCATTTCATCCCATTCCATTCAAATTCTGTTGCATTCCATTCCATTCCATTCAATTCCATTCCTTTCTTTTCAACAAGAATCCACTCCATTCCACTCCAATCCTTTCCATTCCATTGCATTCATTTCAACTCCACTCTTCTCCACTCCAATCCTTCCGACTCCCCTGCAATCCAATCCTTCCCATTCAACTCCCTTCCAGTCCTCTACATTCCATTCCAATCCATTCCATTCGATTTCATTCTACTCATCTAAATTCCTTCCTTTCTTCTCCATTCCACTCCACTGCAATTTTTTCCATTCCATTCCATTCCATTCCATTGCATTCCATTCCATTCCATTCCATTCCATTCCATTGCTTTCCATTCCATTCCCATTTATTCCATTCCATTCAATTCCCATTCATTCCAGTCCATTGCATTCCATTCCCAATCATTCCATTCCTTTGCATTCCATTCCATTGCATTCCATTCAATTCCATTCCATTCCCAATCATTCCATTCCATTCCATTCCATTCCATTCCATTCCATTCCATTCCATTCCATTCCATTCCATTCCCCTGCACGCAACTCCACTCCAATCCACTGTATTCCATTCTATTCCATTCCATTCTATTCCATTCCATTAAAACTGAATCGATTCTACTACCCTCTATTCCACTCCATTCCATTCCACTCCATTCCATTCCTTCCCATTCCACTCTACTCATCTACACTCCTCTCCATTCCATTCATTTCCAATTATCTGCACTTGACTCCACACCATTCCATTTCATTCCATTCCATTCCATTCCATTCCACTCCATTCCATTGCATTCTATTCGCCTCCACGCAACTAAATTCCAATCCACTGCATTCCATTCCATTCCATTCTATTCCATTCCTTTCCATTCCACATGAATCCACTCTACTCCCCTCCATTCCACTCCACTCCAATGCATTCCATTCCTTTCCATTCCATTCAAATCCACTCTTATCCACTCCACTCCTCTCCACTACTTCCAATTCCAATCTTTTCAAATACACTGCACTCCACTCCACTCCATTCCAATTCACTTCATTCCTATTCATTCATTTCCATTGTATTGCATTGCATTCCATTACTTTCCATTCCATTCCATTCTACTAAAATCCACTCCACTCCAATCCACTTTTTCCATTCCATTCCATACCATTCCATTCCATTCCATTCCATTCCTTTCCATTCTTTTCCCCTGGAATCCACTCGACTCCACTCCAATCCATTCCATTCCATTCCATTCCATTCAAATCCACTGTTCTCCACTCCACTCCTCTCCACTCCACTCTATTCCATTCCTACCCATTCGCCTCCATTCCAGTCCACTCTATTCCATTCCATTCCATCCCAATCCATTCCATTCGATCCCATTCCATTCCATTCCACCCAATCCCATTCCATTCCATCCAATCCCATTCCATTCCATTCCATTCCATTCCATTCCATTCCATTCCATTCCATTCCCTATTTTTCCATTCCATTCCATTCCATTACTTTCCACTAGTATCCACTCCACTTCAATCCATTCCATTCCATTCAGTTCAAATCCACTCTTCTCCACTCCACTCCTCTCAACTCCACTGCGTTCCATTCCTTCCCATTGGCCTCCATTCGATTCCATTCCATTCCATTCCATTCCATTCCATTCCATTCCACACCAGTCCCTGACTCCCCATTCCATTTCACTACTTTCCTTTCTTCTGCGTTCCATTCCACTGGACTCCACTGCAATTTTTTCCATTCCTTTCAATTCCATTTCATTCATTTCCATTCCATTCCTTTCCATTCCATTCCATTCCATTCCATTAAATTCCTTTCCATTCCGTTCCATTCCATTCCATTCCATTCCATTCCATTCCATTCTTTTGCTCTAGAATCCACTCCACTCCACTCCATTCCAATCAATTCCTTTCTGTTACATTCTATTCAAGTTCACACTTTGCCACTCCATTCTGTCCACTCCACTGCATTCCATTCCTTTTCATTAGCCTCCATTCGAGTCAACTCCTTTCCTTTCCATTCCATTCCATTTCATACCATTCCATTCCCTTCCACTTCTTTCCACTCCACTTCACTCCCTTCTTTTCTTCTCCATTCCACTCCACTAAACTCCACTGCACTTTTTTACATTCCATTCCATTCCATTGCATTCAAATCCACTCTTCTCCACTCCACACCTCTCCACTCCACTGCATTCCTTTCCTTCCTATTTTCCTCCATTCCAATCAACTCCATTCCATTCCATTCCATTTCAGTCCATTCCACTCCATTCCATTCCACTCCACTCCACTGCATTCCCTTCCATTTTTGTCCATTCCACTCCTTTCCACTCCACTGCATTCCAATCCTTCCCATTCACCTCCATTCCAGTCAACCCCAGTCCATTCCATTCCATTTCTTTCCATTCCATTCTTTTCCATTACATTCCATTCCATTCCACTCCATTCCAATCCACTACACTCCCTTCCTTCCTTCTCCATTCCATTCCACTCCATTCCACTCCACTACACTCACTTCCTTCTTTCTCCATTCCATTCCACTACACTCCACTTTTTTTCATTCCATTCCATTCCATTCCATTCCATTCCATTCCATTCCATTCCGTTCCATTCCATTCCATTCCATTCCATTCCATTCTATTACAGTAGAATCCACTCCACTCCACTCCACTCCATTCCATTCCTTTCCATTCCATTCAAATCCACTCTTCTCCACTCCACTCCACTCCTCTCCACTCCACTGCATTCCATTCCTTCCCTTTCGCCTCCATTTCATTCCATTCCATTCCATTCCATTCCACTCCACTCCATTCCATTCCATTCCATTCCTTTTCATTCATTTTCATTGTATTCAATTCAATTCCATTATTTCCATTCCATTCCATTCCACTCCAAACCACTCCACTCCTATCCACTGCATTCCATTTGATTCCATTTCGTTCCAATACACTCCATTCCACTCCACTCCCTTCCTTTCTTTTCAATTCCACTCCACTGCACTGCACTGCTTTGCACTTTTTTCCATTCCATTCCATTCCATTTCTTTCCCTTCCGCCTGAACCGACTCTATTACTTTCCGTTCCACTCCATTCCATGCTATTCCATTCCATTCCATTACACTCCTTTCCATTCCTTCCCATTCCAGTCCACTCCACTCCAATCCTCTCCATTCCATTCATTTCCAATACACTGCGCTCCACTGTACTCCATTCCATTCCATTCTGTTACTTTTCATTCCCTTCCATTGTATTCCATTCCATTCCATTATATTCCAATCTACTCCCGTCCACTCCACTCCGATCCAATGCGTTCCATTACATTCTGTTCCATTGCATTCCATTCCATTCAGTTCAAACCCACTGTTCTCCAATGCACTCCTCTCCAATCCACTGCATTCTATTCCTTCCTATGCGCCTCCATTCCAGTCCACTCCATTCCATTCCATGCCATTCCATTCCATTCCATTCCATTCCATTCCATTCCATTCCATTCCATTCCATTCCATTCTTTTACATTTGAATCCACTCCACTCCAATCAAATCCATTGTATTGCATTCCATTCAATTCAAATCCACTATTCTCCACTCCACTCCTCTCCATTCTACTGCATTCAATTCCTTCCCGTACACTTTTATTCCCGTCCACTCCATTCCATTTTATCCCATTCCACACCATTCCACTCCTCCCCACTCCCTTCCTTTCTTCTCCATTTCACTCCACTGCACTCCAGTGCACTGTTTTCCGTTGCATTCCATTGCATTCCACTCCATTCTTTTTCATTCTGTTCCGTTGTATTCCATTCCATTCCATTATTCCCATTCCATTCCATTCTACACCAAATCACTCCACTCCAATCCACTGCATTCAGTTCCATTCCATTCTGTTCCATTCCACACCTTTCCACTCCACTACACTACCTTCCTTTCTTCTCCATTCCACTCCACTGCACTGCACTGCACTATTTTCCATTCCATTCCATTCCTTTCCGTTCCATTCCATTCCTTTCCATTCCAATTGAATCCACTCTACTGCCCTCCGTTGCACTCCATTCCACTCCATTCCATTTCATTCCACTCCTCTCCATTCCATTCCTACCGATTCCAGTGCACTCCACTCCACTCCTCTCCATTCCATTCATTAGCAATACACTGCACTCCAATCTGCTCCATTGCATTCCATTCCATTCCTTTTCATTCCCTTCCATTGTATTCCATTTCATTCCATTACTTTCCATTCCATTTTTTCTACTCCAGTACACTCCACTCCAATTCATTGTGTTCCATTCCATTCTGTTCCATTGCATTCCATTCCATTCGTTTCTAATCGACTCTTCTCCACTGCACTCCTCTCTTCTCCACTGCATTCCATTCCTTCCCATTCGCATCCATTCCATTTCCCTCCATTCCATTCCACTCCATGCCATTCCATTGCATTCCATTCCATTCCATTCCATTCCATTCATTTCCATTCCACTCCTTTCCACTGCACTCCACGCCCTTCCTTTCTTCTGCATTCCTCTCCACTCCACTCCAATGCACTTTTTTCCATTCCATTCCATTCCATTCCATTCCATTCCATTCCATTCCACTCCATTACATTACGTTCTTTGCCGCTAGAATCCACTTCACTCCACTAAAATCCATTCCATTCCATTTCATTCAATTGAAATCCACTCTTCTCCACCCCACTCCTCTCAAATCTTCTTCTTTCAATTCCTTGCCATCAGCCTGCATTCCAGTCCAATCCATTCCATACCATTCCATTGCACAACTTTCCATTCCATTCCATTCCATTACACTCCTTTCCATTCCTTCCCATTCCAGTCCACTCCAATCTAATCCTCTCCATTCCATTCATTTCCAATACACTGCGCTCCACTGTACTCCATTCCATTCCATTCTGTTACTTTTCATTCCTTTCCATTGTATTCCCATTCAACTCCCTTCCAGTCCTCTACATTCCATTCCAATCCATTCCATTCGATTTCATTCTACTCATGTAAATTCCTTCCTTTCTTCTCCATTCCACTCCACTGCAATTTTTTCCATTCCATTCCATTCCATTCCATTGCATTCCATTCCATTCCATTCCATTCCATTGCTTTCCATTCCATTCCCATTTATTCCATTCCATTCCATTCCCATTCATTCCATTCCATTGCATTCCATTCCCAATCATTCCATTCCTTTGCATTCCATTCCATTGCATTCCATTCAATTCCATTTCATTCCCAATCATTCCATTCCATTCCATTCCATTCCATTCCATTCCATTCCATTCCATTCCATTCCCCTGCACGCAACTCCACTCCAATCCACTGTATTCCATTCTATTCCATTCCATTCTATTCCATTCCATTAAAACTGAATCGACTCTACTACCCTCTATTCCACTCCATTCCATTCCACTCCATTCCATTCCTTCCCATTCCAATCTACTCATCTTCACTCCTCTCCATTCCATTCATTTCCAATTATCTGCACTTGACTCCACACCATTCCATTCCATTCCATTCCATTCCATTCCATTCCATTCCACTCCATTCCATTGCATTCCATTCGCCTCCACGCAACTAATTTCCAATCCACTGCATTCCATTCCATTCCATTCTATTCCATTCCTTTCCATTCCACATAAATCCACTCTACTACCCTCCGTTCCACTCCACTCCAATGCGTTCCATTCCTTTCCATTCCATTCAAATCCACTCTTCTCCACTCCACTCCTCTCCACTCCTTCCCATTCCATTCATTTCAAATACACTGCACTCCACTCCACTCCATTCCAATTCACTTCATTCCTTTTCATTCATTTCCATTGTATTGCATTGCATTCCATTACTTTCCATTCCATTCCATTCTACTAAAATCCACTCCACTCCAATCCACTTTTTCCATTCCATTCCATAACATTCCATTCCATTCCATTCCATTCCTTTCCATTCTTTTCCCCTGGAATCCACTCGACTCCACTCCAATCCATTCCATTCCATTCCATTCCATTCAAATCCACTGTTCTCCACTCCACTCCTCTCCACTCCACTGTATTCCATTCCTACCCATTCGCCTCCATTCCAGTCCACTCTATTCCATTCCATTCCATCCCAATCCATTCCATTCGATCCCATTCCATTCCATTCCACCCAATCCCATTCCATTCCATCCAATCCCATTCCATTCCATTCCATTCCATTCCATTCCATTCCATTCCATATTTTTCCATTCCATTCCATTCCATTACTTTCCACTAGAATCCACTCCACTTCAATCCATTCCATTCCATTCAGTTCAAATCCACTCTTCTCCACTCCACTCCTCTCAACTCCACTGCGTTCCATTCCTTCCCATTGGCCTCCATTCCATTCCATTCCATTCCATTCCATTCCATTCCATTCCACACCAGTCCATGACTCCCCATTCCATTTCACTACTTTCCTTTCTTCTGCGTTCCATTCCACTGGACTCCACTGCACTTTTTTCCATTCCTTTCAATTCCATTTCATTCATTTCCCTTCCATTCCTTTCCATTCCATTCCATTCCATTCCATTCCATTCCATTCCTTTCCATTCCGTTCCATTCCATTCCATTCCATTCCATTCCATTCTTTTGCTCTAGAATCCACTCCACTCCACTCCATTCCAATCAATTCCTTTCTGTTACATTCTATTCAAGTTCACACTTTGCCACTCCATTCTGTCCACTCCACTGCATTCCATTCCTTTTCATTAGCCTCCATTCGAGTCAACTCCTTTCCTTTCCATTCCATTCCATTTCATACCATTCCATTCCCTTCCACTTCTTTCCACTCCACTTCACTCCCTTCTTTCCTTCTCCATTCCACTCCACTAAACTCCACTGCACTTTTTTACATTCCATTCCATTCCATTGCATTCAAATCCACTCTTCTCCACTCCACACCTCTCCACTCCACTGCATTCCTTTCCTTCCTATTTTCCTCCATTCCAATCAACTCCATTCCATTCCATTCCATTTCAGTCCATTCCACTCCATTCCATTCCACTCCACTCCAATGCATTCCCTTCCATTTTTGTCCATTCCACTCCTTTCCACTCCACTGCATTCCAATCCTTCCCATTGACCTCCATTCCAGGCAACCCCAGTCCATTCCATTCCATTTCTTTCCATTCCATTCTTTTCCATTACATTCCATTCCATTCCTCTCCATTCCAATCCACTACACTCACTTCCTTCCTTCTCCATTCCATTCCACTCCATTCCACTCCACTACACTCACTTCCTTCTTTCTCCATTCCATTCCACTACACTCCACTTTTTTTCATTCCATTCCATTCCATTCCATTCCATTCCATTCCATTCCATTCCATTCCATTCCATTCCAGTCTATTACAGTAGAATCCACTCCACTCCACTCCACTCCATTCCATTCCTTTCCATTCCATTCAAATCCACTCTTCTCCACTCCACTCCTCTCCACTCCACTGCATTCCATTCCTTCCCTTTCGCCTCCATTTCATTCCATTCCATTCCATTCCATTCCACTCCACTCCATTCCATTCCATTCCATTCCTTTTCATTCATTTTCATTGTATTCAATTCAATTCCATTATTTCCATTCCATTCCATTCCACTCCAAACCACTCCACTCCTATCCACTGCATTCCATTTGATTCCATTTCGTTCCAATACACTCCATTCCACTCCACTCCCTTCCTTTCTTTTCAATTCCACTCCACTGCACTGCACTGCTTTGCACTTTTTTCCATTCCATTCCATTCCATTTCTTTCCCTTCCGCCTGAACCGACTCTATTACCTTCCGTTCCACTCCATTCTATGCTATTGCATTCCATTCCATTACACTCCTTTCCATTCCTTCCCATTCCAGTCCACTCCACTCCAATCCTCTCCATTCCATTCATTTCCAATACACTGCGCTCCACTGTACTCCATTCCATTCCATTCTGTTACTTTTCATTCCCTTCCATTGTATTCCATTCCATTCCATTATATTCCAATCTACTCCCGTCCACTCCACTCCGATCCAATGCGTTCCATTACATTCTGGTCCATTGCATTCCATTCCATTCAGTTCAAACCCACTGTTCTCCAATGCACTCCTCTCCAATCCACTGCATTCTATTCCTTCCTATGCGCCTCCATTCCAGTCCACTCCATTCCATTCCATGCCATTCCATTCCATTCCATTCCATTCCATTCCATTCCATTCCATTCTTTTACATTTGAATCCACTCCACTCCAATCAAATCCATTGTATTGCATTCCATTCAATTCAAATCCACTATTCTCCACTCCACTCCTCTCCATTCTACTGCATTCAATTCCTTCCCGTACACTTTTATTCCCGTCCACTCCATTCCATTTTATCCCATTCCACACCATTCCACTCCTCCCCACTCCCTTCCTTTCTTCTCCATTTCACTCCACTGCACTCCAGTGCACTGTTTTCCATTGCATTCCATTGCATTCCACTCCATTCTTTTTCATTCTGTTCCGTTGTATTCCATTCCATTCCATTATTCCCATTCCATTCCATTCTACACCAAATCACTCCACTCCAATCCACTGCATTCAGTTCCATTCCATTCTGTTCCATTCCACACCTTTCCACTCCACTACACTACCTTCCTTTCTTCTCCATTCCACTCCACTGCACTGCACTGCACTATTTTCCATTCCATTCCATTCCTTTCCGTTCCATTCCATTCCTTTCCATTCCAATTGAATCCACTCTACTGCCCTCCGTTGCACTCCATTCCACTCCATTCCATTTCATTCCACTCCTCTCCATTCCATTCCTACCGATTCCAGTGCACTCCACTCCACTCCTCTCCATTCCATTCATTAGCAATACACTGCACTCCAATCTGCTCCATTGCATTCCATTCCATTCCTTTTCATTCCCTTCCATTGTATTCCATTTCATTCCATTACTTTCCCTTCCATTTTTTCTACTCCAGTACACTCCACTCCAATTCATTGTGTTCCATTCCATTCTGTTCCATTGCATTCCATTCCATTCGTTTCTAATCGACTCTTCTCCACTGCACTCCTCTCTTCTCCACTGCATTCCATTCCTTCCCATTCGCATCCATTCCATTTCCCTCCATTCCATTCCACTCCATGCCATTCCATTGCATTCCATTCCATTCCATTCCATTCCATTCATTTCCATTCCACTCCTTTCCACTGCACTCCACGCCCTTCCTTTCTTCTGCATTCCTCTCCAATCCACTCCAATGCACTTTTTTCCATTCCATTCCATTCCATTCCATTCCATTCCATTCCATTCCATTCCAGTCCATTACATTACATTCTTTGCCGCTAGAATCCACTTCACTCCACTAAAATCCATTCCATTCCATTTCATTCAATTGAAATCCACTCTTCTCCACCCCACTCCTCTCCAATCTTCTTCTTTCAATTCCTTGCCATCAGCCTGCATTCCAGTCCAATCCATTCCATACCATTCCATTGCACAACTTTCCATTCCATTCCATTCCATTACACTCCTTTCCATTCCTTCCCATTCCAGTCCACTCCAATCTAATCCTCTACATTCCATTCATTTCCAATATACTGCGCTCCACTTTACTCCATTCCATTCCATTCTGTTACTTTTCATTCCTTTCCATTGTATTCCCATTCAACTCCCTTCCAGTCCTCTACATTCCATTCCAATCCATTCCCTTGGATTTCATTCTACTCATGTAAATTCCTTCCTTTCTTCTCCATTCCACTCCACTGCAATTTTTTCCATTCCATTCCATTCCATTCCATTGCATTCCATTCCATTCCATTCCATTCCATTGCTTTCCATTCCATTCCCATTTATTCCATTCCATTCCATTCCATTCCATTCCCATTCATTCCATTCCATTGCATTCCATTCCCAATCATTCCATTCCTTTGCATTCCATTCCATTGCATTCCATTCAATTCCATTTCATTCCCAATCATTCCATTCCATTCCATTCCATTCCATTCCATTCCATTCCATTCCATTCCATTCCATTCCATTCCCCTGCACGCAACTCCACTCCAATCCACTGTATTACATTCTATTCCATTCCATTCTATTCCATTCCATTAAAACTGAATCGACTCTACTACCCTCTATTCCACTCCATTCCATTCCACTCCATTCCATTCCTTCCCATTCCACTCTACTCATCTTCACTCCTCTCCATTCCATTCATTTCCAATTATCTGCACTTGACTCCACACCATTCCATTCCATTCCATTCCATTCCATTCCATTCCATTCCATTCCACTCCATTCCATTCCATTCCATTCCACTCCATTCCATTGCATTCCATTCGCCTCCACGCAACTAATTTCCAATCCACTGCATTCCATTCCATTCCATTCTATTCCATTCCTTTCCATTCCACATGAATCCACTCTACTCCCCTCCGTTCCACTCCACTCCAATGCGTTCCATTCCTTTCCATTCCATTCAAATCCACTCTTCTCCACTCCACTCCTCTCCACTCCTTCCCATTCCATTCATTTCAAATACACTGCACTCCACTCCACTCCATTCCAATTCACTTCATTCCTTTTCATTCATTTCCATTGTATTGCATTGCATTCCATTACTTTCCATTCCATTCCATTCTACTAAAGTCCACTCCACTCCAATCCACTTTTTCCATTCCATTCCATACCATACCATTCCATTCCATTCCATTCCATTCCTTTCCATTCTTTTCCCCTGGAATCCACTCGACTCCACTCCAATCAATTCCATTCCATTCCATTCCATTCCTTTCCATTCTTTTCCCCTGGAATCCACTCGACTCCACTCCAATCCATTCCATTCCATTCCATTCCATTCAAATCCACTGTTCTCCACTCCACTCCTCTCCACTCCACTGTATTCCATTCCTACCCATTCGCCTCCATTCCAGTCCACTCTATTCCATTCCATTCCATCCCAATCCATTCCATTCGATCCCATTCCATTCCATTCCACCCAATCCCATTCCATTCCATCCAATCCCATTCCATTCCATTCCATTCCATTCCATTCCATTCCATTCCATTCCATATTTTTCCATTCCATTCCATTCCATTACTTTCCACTAGAATCCACTCCACTTCAATCCATTCCATTCCATTCAGTTCAAATCCACTCTTCTCCACTCCACTCCTCTCAACTCCACTGCGTTCCGTTCCTTCCCATTGGCCTCCATTCCATTCCATTCCATTCCATTCCATTCCATTCCATTCCACACCAGTCCATGACTCCCCATTCCATTTCACTACTTTCCTTTCTTCTGCGTTCCATTCCACTGGACTCCACTGCAATTTTTTCCATTCCTTTCAATTCCATTTCATTCACTTCCCTTCCATTCCTTTCCATTCCATTCCATTCCATTCCATTCCATTCCATTCCATTCCTTTCCATTCCGTTCCATTCCATTCCATTCCATTCCATTCCATTCCATTCCATTCCATTCCATTCCATTCTTTTGCTCTAGAATCCACTCCACTCCACTCCATTCCAATCAATTCCTTTCTGTTACATTCTATTCAAGTTCACACTTTGCCACTCCATTCTGTCCACTCCACTGGATTCCATTCCTTTTCATTAGCCTCCATTCGAGTCAACTCCTATCCTTTCCATTCCATTCCATTTCATACCATTCCATTCCCTTCCACTTCTTTCCACTCCACTTCACTCCCTTCTTTTCTTCTCCATTCCACTCCACTAAACTCCACTGCACTTTTTTACATTCCATTCCATTCCATTGCATTCAAATCCACTCTTCTCCACTCCACACCTCTCCACTCCACTGCATTCCTTTCCTTCCTATTTTCCTCCATTCCAATCAACTCCATTCCATTCCATTCCATTTCAGTCCATTCCACTCCATTCCATTCCACTCCACTCCACTGCATTCCCTTCCATTTTTGTCCATTCCACTCCTTTCCACTCCACTGCATTCCAATCCTTCCCATTCACCTCCATTCCAGTCAACCCCAGTCCATTCCATTCCATTTCTTTCCATTCCATTCTTTTCCATTACATTCCATTCCATTCCACTCCATTCCAATCCACTACACTCCCTTCCTTCCTTCTCCATTCCATTCCACTCCATTCCACTCCACTACACTCACTTCCTTCTTTCTCCATTCCATTCCACTACACTCCACTTTTTTTCATTCCATTCCATTCCATTCCATTCCATTCCATTCCATTCCATTCCATTCCATTCCATTCTATTACAGTAGAATCCACTCCACTCCACTCCACTCCACTCCATTCCATTCCTTTCCATTCCATTCAAATCCACTCTTCTCCACTCCACTCCTCTCCACTCCACTGCATTCCATTCCTTCCCTTTTGCCTCCATTTCATTCCATTCCATTCCATTCCATTCCACTCCACTCCATTCCATTCCATTCCATTCCTTTTCATTCATTTTCATTGTATTCAATTCAATTCCATTATTTCCATTCCATTCCATTCCACTCCAAACCACTCCACTCCTATCCACTGCATTCCATTTGATTCCATTTCGTTCCAATACACTCCATTCCACTCCACTCCCTTCCTTTCTTTTCAATTCCACTCCACTGCACTGCACTGCTTTGCACTTTTTTCCATTCCATTCCATTCCATTTCTTTCCCTTCCGCCTGAACCGACTCTATTACCTTCCGTTCCACTCCATTCCACGCTATTCCATTCCATTCCATTACACTCCTTTCCATTCCTTCCCATTCCAGTCCAGTCCACTCCAATCCCCTCCATTCCATTCATTTCCAATACACTGCGCTCCACTGTACTCCATTCCATTCCATTCTGTTACTTTTCATTCCCTTCCATTGTATTCCATTCCATTCCATTATATTCCAATCTACTCCCGTCCACTCCACTCCGATCCAATGCGTTCCATTACATTCTGTTCCATTGCATTCCATTCCATTCAGATCAAACCCACTGTTCTCCAATGCACTCCTCTCCAATCCACTGCATTCTATTCCTTCCTATGCGCCTCCATTCCAGTCCACTCCATTCCATTCCATGCCATTCCATTCCATTCCATTCCATTCCATTCCATTCCATTCCATTCCATTCTTTTACATTTGAATCCACTCCACTCCAATCAAATCCATTGTATTGCATTCCATTCAATTCAAATCCACTATTCTCCACTCCACTCCTCTCCATTCTACTGCATTCAATTCCTTCCCGTACACTTCTATTCCCGTCCACTCCATTCCATTTTATCCCATTCCACACCATTCCACTCCTCCCCACTCCCTTCCTTTCTTCTCCATTTCACTCCACTGCACTCCAGTGCACTGTTTTCCATTGCATTCCATTGCATTCCACTCCATTCTCTTTCATTCTGTTCCGTTGTATTCCATTCCATTCCATTATTCCCATTCCATTCCATTCTACACCAAATCACTCCACTCCAATCCACTGCATTCAGTTCCATTCCATTCTGTTCCATTCCACACCTTTCCACTCCACTACACTACCTTCCTTTCTTCTCCATTCCACTCCACTGCACTGCACTATTTTCCATTCCGTTCCATTCCTTTCCGTTCCATTCCATTCCTTTCCATTCCAATTGAATCCACTCTACTGCCCTCCGTTGCACTCCATTCCACTCCATTCCATTTCATTCCACTCCTCTCCATTCCATTCCTACCGATTCCAGTGCACTCCACTCCACTCCTCTCCATTCCATTCATTAGCAATACACTGCACTCCAATCTGCTCCATTGCATTCCATTCCATTCCTTTTCATTCCCTTCCATTGTATTCCATTTCATTCCATTACTTTCCATTCCATTTTTTCTACTCCAGTACACTCCACTCCAATTCATTGTGTTCCATTCCATCCTGTTCCATTGCATTCCATTCCATTCGTTTCTAATCGACTCTTCTCCACTGCACTCCTCTCTTCTCCACTGCATTCCATTCCTTCCCATTCGCATCCATTCCATTTCCCTCTATTCCATTCCACTCCATGCAATTCCATTGCATTCCATTCCATTCCATTCCATTCATTTCCATTCCACTCCTTTCCACTGCAGTCCACGCCCTTCCTTTCTTCTGCATTCCTCTCCACTCCACTCCAATGCACTTTTTTCCATTCCATTCCATTCCATTCCATTCCATTCCATTCCATTCCATTCCATTCCATTCCATTACATCCTTGCCGCTAGAATCCACTTCACTCCACTAAAATCCATTCCATTCCATTTCATTCAATTGAAATCCACTCTTCTCCACCCCACTCCTCTCCAATCTTCTTCTTTCAATTCCTTGCCATCAGCCTGCATTCCATTCCAATCCATTCCATACCATTCCATTGCACAACATTCCATTCCATTCCATTCCATTCCACTCCAATCCTCTCCACTAAACTCCCTTCCTTTCTTCTCCATTCCACTCCACTGCACTCCACTGCTCTTTTTTCCATTCCATTCCATTCCATTCAATTCCATTGCATTCCATTCCATTCCTATTTATTCCATTCCATTCCAATCCATTCCATTCCACTGCATTCCATTCCATTCCATTCCATTCCATTCCATTCCATTCCATTCCATTCCATTCCATTCCCATTCATTCCATTCCACTGCATTCCATTCCATTCCATTCCATTCCGTTCCCAATCTTTCCATTCCATTCCATTCCATTCCATTCTGCTGCATGCATCTCCACTCCAATCCACTGTATTCCATTCTATTTCACTCCACTCCATTCCATTCCATTAAAACTGAATCTACTCTACTCCCCTCTATTCCACTCCACTCCATTCCACTCCATTCCATTCCTTTGCATTCCACTCCACTCTACTACACTCCTCTCCATTCCGTTCATTTCCAATTCACTGCACTCGACTCCACACCATTCCATTCCATTACACTCAATTCCTCTCCACTCCACTCTGTTCTTTTTTTCTCCATTCGACTTCCCTGCATTCCACTGCACTTTGTTCCATTCCGTTCCTTTGCATTCCATTCCATTCCATTTCATTCCAATCCGTTCCATTGCATTCCACCCCATTCCACTCCATTCTACTCCCTTCCATTCTTCTCCATTCCAGTGCACTACACTCTACTTTACTTTTTCCATTGCATTTCATTCCATTCCATTCCATTCCATTCCATTCCATTCCATTCCATTCCATTCCATTCCATTTCATCCCATTCCATTCAAATTCTGTTGCATTCCATTCCATTCCATTCAATTCCA
The DNA here is from genome assembly GCF_028878055.3 of Symphalangus syndactylus. Classification (NCBI taxonomy): domain Eukaryota; kingdom Metazoa; phylum Chordata; class Mammalia; order Primates; family Hylobatidae; genus Symphalangus; species Symphalangus syndactylus. The sequence continues at coordinate 53,396,643 of NC_072440.2, forward strand.
TTCCTTTCTTTTCAACAAGAATCCACTCCATTCCACTCCAATCGTTTCGATTCCATTGCATTCATTTCAACTCCACTCTTCTCCACTCCAATCCTTCCGACTCCACTGCAATCCAATCCTTCCCATTCAACTCCCTTCCAGTCCTCTACATTCCATTCCAATCCATTCCATTCGATTTCATTCTACTCATCTAAATTCCTTCCTTTCTTCTCCATTCCACTCCAGTGCAATTTTTTCCATTCCATTCCATTCCATTCCATTCCATTCCATTCCATTCCATTCCATTCCATTGCATTCCATTCCATTCCATTCCATTCCATTGCTTTCCATTCCATTCCCATTTATTCCATTCCATTCCATTCCATTCCATTCCATTCCCATTCATTCCATTCCATTGCATTCCATTCCCAATCATTCCATTCCTTTGCATTCCATTACATTGCATTCCTTCAATTCCATTCCATTCCCAATCATTCCATTCCATTCCATTCCATTCCATTCCATTCCCCTGCACGCAACTCCACTCCAATCCACTGTATTCCATTCTATTCCATTCCATTCTATTCCATTCCATTAAAACTGAATCGACTCTACTACCCTCTATTCCACTCCATTCCATTCCACTCCATTCCATTCCTTCCCATTCCACTCTACTCATCTACACTCCTCTCCATTCCATTCATTTCCAATTATCTGCACTTGACTCCACACCATTCCATTCCATTCCATTCCATTCCATTCCATTCCATTCCACTCCATTCCATTGCATTCCATTTGCCTCCACGCAACTAATTTCCAATCCACTGCATTCCATTCCATTCCATTCTCTTCCATTCCTTTCCATTCCACATGAATCCACTCTACTCTCCTCCGTTCCACTCCACTCCAATGCATTCCATTCCTTTCCATTCCATTCAAATCCACTCTTCTCCACTCCACTCCTCTCCACTCCTTCCCATTCCATTCATTTCAAATACACTGCACTCCACTCCACTCCATTCCAATTCACTTCATTCGTTTTCATTCATTTCCAGTGTATTGCAGTGCATTCCATTACTTTCCATTCCATTCCATTCTTCTAAAATCCACTCCACTCCAATCCACTTTTTCCATTCCGTTCCATACCATACCATTCCATTCCAGTCCATTCCATTCCTTTCCATTCTTTTCCCCTGGAATCCACTCGACTCCACTCCAATCCATTCCATTCCATTCCATTCCATTCAAATCCACTGTTCTCCACTCCACTCCTCTCCACTCCACTGTATTCCATTCCTACCCATTCGCCTCCATTCCAGTCCACTCTATTCCATTCCATTCCATCCCAATCCATTCCATTCGATCCCATTCCATTCCATTCCACCCAATCCCATTCCATTCCATTCAATCCCATTCCATTCCATTCCATTCCATTCCATTCCATTCCATTCCATTCCATTCCATTCCATATTTTTCCATTCCATTCAATTCCATTACTTTCCACTAGAATCCACTCCACTTCAATCCATTCCATTCCATTCAGTTCAAATCCACTCTTCTCCACTCCACTCCTCTCAACTCCACTGCGTTCCATTCCTTCCCATTGGCCTCCATTCCATTCCATTCCATTCCATTCCATTCCATTCCACACCAGTCCATGACTCTCCATTCCATTTCACTACTTTCCTTTCTTCTGCGTTCCACTCCACTGGACTCCACTGCACTTTTTTCCATTCCTTTCAATTCCATTTCATTCATTTCCCTTCCATTCCTTTCCATTCCATTCCATTCCATTACTTTCCGTTCCGTTCCTTTCCATTCCATTCCATTCCATTCCATTCCATTCCATTCCATTCCATTCTTTTGCTCTAGAATCCACTCCACTCCACTCCATTCCAATCAATTCCTTTCTGTTACATTCTATTCAAGTTCACACTTTGCCACTCCATTCTGTCCACTCCACTGCATTCCATTCCTTTTCATTAGCCTCCATTCGAATCAACTCCTTTCCTTTCCATTCCATTCCATTTCATACCATTCCCTTCCCTTCCACTTCTTTCCACTTCACTTCACTCCCTTCTTTTCTTCTACATTCAACTCCACTAAACTCCACTGCACTTTTTTCCATTCCATTCCATTCCATTGCATTCAAATCCACTCTTCTCCACTCCACACCTCTCCACTCCACTGCATTCCTTTCCTTCCTATTTGCCTCCATTCCAATCAACTCCATTCCATTCCATTCCATTTCAGTCCATTCCATTCCATTCCATTCCACTCCACTCCACTGCATTCCTTTCCATTTTTGTCCATTCCACTCTATTCCACTCCACTGCATTCCAATCCTTCCCATTCACCTCCATTCCAGTCAACCCCAGTCCATTCCATTCCATTTCTTTCCATTCCATTCCATTCCCATTCATTCCATTCCATTGCATTCCATTCCACTGCATTCCATTCCATTCCATTCCATTCCTTTCCCAATCATTCCATTCCATTCCATTCCATTCCATTCTGCTGCATGCATCTCCACTCCAATCCACTGTATTCCATTCTATTTCATTCCACTCCATTCCATTCCATTAAAACTGAATCTACTCTACTCCCCTCTATTCCACTCCACTCCATTCCACTCCATTCCATTCCTTTGCATTCCACTCCACTCAACTACACTCCTCTCCATTCCGTTCATTTCCAATTCACTGCACTCGACTCCACACCATTCCATTCCATTACACTCAATTCCTCTCCACTCCACTCTGTTCTTTTTTTCTCCATTCGACTTCCCTGCATTCCACTGCACTTTGTTCCATTCCCTTCCTTTGCATTCCATTCCATTCCATTTCATTCCAATCCGTTCCATTACATTCCACCCCATTCCACTCCATTCTACTCCATTCCATTCTTCTCCATTCCAGTGCACTACACTCTACTTTACTTTTTTCCATTGCATTTCATTCCATTCCATTCCATTCCATTCCATTCCATTCCATTCCATTCCATTCCATTTCATCCCATTCCATTCAAATTCTGTTGCATTCCATTCCATTCCATTCAATTCCATTCCTTTCTTTTCAACAAGAATCCACTCCATTCCACTCCAATCCTTTCCATTCCATTGCATTCATTTCAACTCCACTCTTCTCCACTCCAATCCTTCCGACTCCCCTGCAATCCAATCCTTCCCATTCAACTCCCTTCCAGTCCTCTACATTCCATTCCAATCCATTCCATTCGATTTCATTCTACTCATCTAAATTCCTTCCTTTCTTCTCCATTCCACTCCACTGCAATTTTTTCCATTCCATTCCATTCCATTCCATTGCATTCCATTCCATTCCATTCCATTCCATTCCATTGCTTTCCATTCCATTCCCATTTATTCCATTCCATTCAATTCCCATTCATTCCAGTCCATTGCATTCCATTCCCAATCATTCCATTCCTTTGCATTCCATTCCATTGCATTCCATTCAATTCCATTCCATTCCCAATCATTCCATTCCATTCCATTCCATTCCATTCCATTCCATTCCATTCCATTCCATTCCATTCCATTCCATTCCCCTGCACGCAACTCCACTCCAATCCACTGTATTCCATTCTATTCCATTCCATTCTATTCCATTCCATTAAAACTGAATCGATTCTACTACCCTCTATTCCACTCCATTCCATTCCACTCCATTCCATTCCTTCCCATTCCACTCTACTCATCTACACTCCTCTCCATTCCATTCATTTCCAATTATCTGCACTTGACTCCACACCATTCCATTTCATTCCATTCCATTCCATTCCATTCCACTCCATTCCATTGCATTCTATTCGCCTCCACGCAACTAAATTCCAATCCACTGCATTCCATTCCATTCCATTCTATTCCATTCCTTTCCATTCCACATGAATCCACTCTACTCCCCTCCATTCCACTCCACTCCAATGCATTCCATTCCTTTCCATTCCATTCAAATCCACTCTTATCCACTCCACTCCTCTCCACTACTTCCAATTCCAATCTTTTCAAATACACTGCACTCCACTCCACTCCATTCCAATTCACTTCATTCCTATTCATTCATTTCCATTGTATTGCATTGCATTCCATTACTTTCCATTCCATTCCATTCTACTAAAATCCACTCCACTCCAATCCACTTTTTCCATTCCATTCCATACCATTCCATTCCATTCCATTCCATTCCTTTCCATTCTTTTCCCCTGGAATCCACTCGACTCCACTCCAATCCATTCCATTCCATTCCATTCCATTCAAATCCACTGTTCTCCACTCCACTCCTCTCCACTCCACTCTATTCCATTCCTACCCATTCGCCTCCATTCCAGTCCACTCTATTCCATTCCATTCCATCCCAATCCATTCCATTCGATCCCATTCCATTCCATTCCACCCAATCCCATTCCATTCCATCCAATCCCATTCCATTCCATTCCATTCCATTCCATTCCATTCCATTCCATTCCATTCCCTATTTTTCCATTCCATTCCATTCCATTACTTTCCACTAGTATCCACTCCACTTCAATCCATTCCATTCCATTCAGTTCAAATCCACTCTTCTCCACTCCACTCCTCTCAACTCCACTGCGTTCCATTCCTTCCCATTGGCCTCCATTCCATTCCATTCCATTCCATTCCATTCCATTCCATTCCATTCCACACCAGTCCATGACTCTCCATTCCATTTCACTACTTTCCTTTCTTCTGCGTTCCACTCCACTGAACTCCACTGCCCTTTTTTCCATTCCTTACAATTCCATTTCAATCATTTCCCTTCCATTCCTTTCCATTCCATTCCATTCCATTCCATTCCATTCCATTCCATTCCATTCCATTCCATTCCATTCTTTTGCTCTAGAATCCACTCCACTCCACTCCATTCCAATCAATTCCTTTCTGTTACATTCTCTTCAAGTTCACACTTTTCCACTCCATTCTGTCCACTCCACTGCATTCCATTCCTTTTCATTAGCCTCCATTCGAGTCAACTCCTTTCCTTTCCTTTCCATTCCATTTCATACCATTCCATTCCCTTCCACTTCTTTCCACTCCACTTCACTCCCTTCTTTCTTCTACATTCCACTCCACTAAACTCCACTGCACTTTTTTCCATTCCATTCCATTCCATTGCATTCATATCCACTCTTCTCCACTCCACACCTCTCCACTCCAGTGCATTCCTTTCCTTCCTATTTGCCTCCATTCCAATCAACTCCATTCCATTCCATTCCATTTCAGTCCATTCCATTCCACTCAACTCCACTGCATTCCCTTCCATTTTTGTCCATTCCACTCCTTTCCACTCCACTGCATTCCAATCCTTCCCATTCACCTCCATTCCAGTCAACCCCAGTCCATTCCATTCCATTTCTTTCCATTCCATTCCTTTCCATTACATTCCATTCCATTCCACTCCATTCCAATCCACTACACTCCCTTCCTTCCTTCTCCATTCCATTCCACTCCATTCCACTCCACTACACTCACTTCCTTTTTCTCCATTCCATTCCACTACACTCCACTTTTTTTCATTCCATTCCATTCCATTCCATTCCATTCCATTCCATTCCATTCCATTCTATTACAGTAGAATCCACTCCACTCCACTCCACTCCATTCCATTCCTTTCCATTCCATTCAAATCCACTCTTCTCCACTCCACTCCTCTCCACTCCACTGCATTCCATTCCTTCCCTTTCGCCTCCATTTCATTCCATTCCATTCCATTCCATTCCACTCCACTCCATTCCATTCCATTCCATTCCTTTTCATTCATTTTCATTGTATTCAATTCAATTCCATTATTTCCATTCCATTCCATTCCACTCCAAACCACTCCACTCCTATCCACTGCATTCCATTTGATTCCATTTCGTTCCAATACACTCCATTCCACTCCACTCCCTTTCTTTCTTTTCAATTACACTCCACTGCACTGCACTGCTTTGCACTTTTTTCCATTCCATTCCATTCCATTTCTTTCCCTTCCGCCTGAACCGACTCTATTACCTTCCGTTCCACTCCATTCCATGCTATTCCATTCCATTCCATTACACTCCTTTCCATTCCTTCCCATTCCAGTCCACTCCACTCCAATCCTCTCCATTCCATTCATTTCCAATACACTGAGCTCCACTGTACTCCATTCCATTCCACTCTGTTACTTTTCATTCCCTTCCATTGTATTCCATTCCATTCCATTATATTCCAATCTACTCCCGTCCACTCCACTCTGATCCAATGCGTTCCATTACATTCTGTTCCATTGCATTCCATTCCATTCAGTTCAAACCCACTGTTCTCCAATGCACTCCTCTCCAATCCACTGCATTTTATTCCTTCCTGTGCGCCTCCATTCCAGTCCACTCCATTCCATTCCATGCCATTCCATTCCATTCCATTCCATTCCTTTCTTTTACATTTGAATCCACTCCACTCCAATCAAATCCATTGTATTGCATTCCATTCAATTCAAATCCACTATTCTCCACTCCACTCCTCTCCATTCTACTGCATTCAATTCCTTCCCGTACACTTTTATTCCCGTCCACTCCATTCCATTTTATCCCATTCCACACCATTCCACTCCTCCCCACTCCCTTCCTTTCTTCTCCATTTCACTCCACTGCACTCCAGTGCACTGTTTTCCATTGCATTCCATTGCATTCCACTCCATTCTTTTTCATTCTGTTCCGTTGTATTCCATTCCATTCCATTATTCCCATTCCATTCCATTCTACACCAAATCACTCCACTCCAATCCACTGCATTCAGTTCCATTCCATTCTGTTCCATTCCACACCTTTCCACTCCACTACACTACCTTCCTTTCTTCTCCATTCCACTCCACTGCACTGCACTGCACTATTTTCCATTCCATTCCATTCCTTTCCGTTCCATTCCATTCCTTTCCATTCCAATTGAATCCACTCTACTGCCCTCCGTTGCACTCCATTCCACTCCATTCCATTTCATTCCACTCCTCTCCATTCCATTCCTACCGATTCCAGTGCACTCCACTCCACTCCTCTCCATTCCATTCATTAGCAATACACTGCACTCCAATCTGCTCCATTGCATTCCATTCCATTCCTTTTCATTCCCTTCCATTGTATTCCATTTCATTCCATTACTTTCCATTCCATTTTTTCTACTCCAGTACACTCCACTCCAATTCATTGTGTTCCATTCCATTCTGTTCCATTGCATTCCATTCCATTCGTTTCTAATCGACTCTACTCCACTGCACTCCTCTCTTCTCCACTGCATTCCATTCCTTCCCATTCGCATCCATTCCATTTCCCTCCATTCCATTCCACTCCATGCCATTCCATTGCATTCCATTCCATTCCATTTCATTCATTTCCATTCCACTCCTTTCCACTGCACTCCACGCCCTTCCTTTCTTCTGCATTCCTCTCCACTCCACTCCAATGCACTTTTTTCCATTCCATTCCATTCCATTCCATTCCATTCCATTCCATTCCATTCCATTCCATTACATTACATTCTTTGCCGCTAGAATCCACTTCACTCCACTAAAATCCATTCCATTCCATTTCATTCAATTGAAATCCACTCTTCTCCACCCCACTCCTCTCCAATCTTCTTCTTTCAATTCCTTGCCATCAGCCTGCATTCCAGTCCAATCCATTCCATACCATTCCATTGCACAACATTCCATTCCATTCCATTCCATTCCACTCCAATCCTCTCCACTAAACTCCCTTCCTTTCTTCTCCATTCCACTCCACTGCACTCCACTGCTCTTTTTTCCATTCCACTCCATTCCATTCAATTCCATTGCATTCCATTCCATTCCTATTTATTCCATTCCATTCCAATCCATTCCATTCCAATGCATTCCATTCCATTCCATTCCATTCCATTCCATTCCATTCCATTCCAATCCCATTCATTCCATTCCACTGCATTCCATTCCATTCCATTCCATTCCTTTCCCAATCATTAAATTCCATTCCATTCCATTCCATTCTGCTGCATGCATTTCCACTCCAATCCACTGTATTCCATTCTATTTCACTCCACTCCATTCCATTCCATTAAAACTGAATCTATTCTACTCCCCTCTATTCCACTCCACTCCATTCCACTCCATTCCATTCCTTTGCATTCCACTCCACTCAACTACACTCCTCTCCATTCCGTTCATTTCCAATTCACTGCACTCGACTCCAAACCATTCCATTCCATTCCACTCAATTCCTCTCCACTCCACTCTGTTCTTTTTTTCTCCTTTCGACTTCCCTGCATTCCACTGCACTTTGTTCCATTCCGTTCCTTTGCATTCCATTCCATTCCATTTCATTCCAATCCGTTCCATTGCATTCCACCACATTCCACTCCATTCTACTCCCTTCCATTCTTCTCCATTCCAGTGCACTACACTCTACTTTACTTTTTTCCATTGCATTTCATTCCATTCCATTCCATTCCATTCCATTCCATTCCATTCCATTCCATTCCATTCCATTCCATTTCATCCCATTCCATTCAAATTCTGTTGCATTCCATTCCATTCCCTTCAATTCCATTCCTTTCTTTTCAAAAAGAATCCACTCCATTCCACTACAATCCTTTCCTTTCCATTGCATTCATTTCAACTCCACTCTTCTCCACTCCAATCCTTCCGACTCCACTGCAATCCAATCCTTCCCATTCAACTACCTTCCAGTCCTCTACATTCAATTCCAATCCATTCCTTTCGATTTCATTCTACTCATCTAAATTCCTTCCTTTCTTCTCCATTCCACTCCACTGCAATTTTTTCCATTCCATTCCATTCCATTCCATTCCATTCCATTCCATTTCATTCCATTGCATGCCATTCCATTCCATTCCATTGCTTTCCATTCCATGCCCATTTATTCCATTCCATTCCATTCCATTCCATTCCCATTCATTCCATTCCATTGCATTCCATTCCCAATCATTCCATTCCTTTGCATTCCATTCCATTGCATTCCATTCAATTCCATTCCATTCCCAATCATTCCATTCCATTCCTTTCCATTCCATTCCTTTCCTTTCCATTCCATTCCCCTGCACGCAACTCCACTCCAATCCACTGTATTCTATTCTATTCCATTCCATTCTATTCCATTCCATTAAAACTGAATCGACTCTACTACCCTCTATTCCACTCCATTCCATTCCACTCCATTCCATTCCTTCCCATTCCACTCTACTCATCTACACTCCTCTCCATTCCATTCATTTCCAATTATCTGCACTTGACTCCACACCATTCCATTCCATTCCATTCCATTCCATTCCATTCCATTCCATTCCATTCCATTCCATTCCACTCCATTCCATTGCATTCCATTCGCCTCCACGCAACTAATTTCCAATCCACTGCATTCCATTCCACTCCATTCTATTCCATTCCTTTCCATTCCACATGAATCCACTCTACTCCCCTCCGTTCCACTCCACTCCAATGCATTCCATTCCTTTCCATTCCATTCAAATCCACTCTTCTCCACTCCACTCCTCTCCACTCCTTCCCATTCCATTCATTTCAAATACACTGCACTCCGCTCCACTCCATTCCAATTCACTTCATTCCTTTTCATTCATTTCCATTGTATTGCATTGCATTCCATTACTTTCCATTCCATTCCATTCTACTAAAATCCACTCCACTCCATTCCACTTTTTCCTTTCCATTCCATACCATACCATTGCATTCCATTCCATTCCATTCCTTTCCATTCTTTTCCCCTGGAATCCACTCGACTCCACTCCAATCCATTCCATTCCATTCCATTCCATTCAAATCCACTGTTCTCCACTCCACTCCTCTCCACTCCACTGTATTCCATTCCTACCCATTCGCCTCCATTCCAGTCCACTCTATTCCATTCCATTCCATCCCAATCCATTCCATTCGTTCCAATTCCATTCCATTCCACCCAATCCCATTGCATTCCATCCAATACCATTCCATTCCATTCCATTCCATTCCATTCCATTCCATTCCATTCCATTCCATATTTTTCCATTCCATTCCATTCCATTACTTTCCATTAGATTCCACTCCACTTCAATCCATTCCATTCCATTCAGTTCAAATCCACTCTTCTCCACTCCACTCCTCTCAACTCCACTGCGTTCCATTCCTTCCCATTAGCCTCCATTCCATTCCATTCCATTCCATTCCATTCCATTCCACACCAGTCCATGACTCCCCATTCCATTTCACTACTTTCCTTTCTTCTGCGTTCCATTCCACTGGACTCCACTGCACTTTTTTCCATTCCTTTCAATTCCATTTCATTCATTTCCCTTCCATTCCTTTCCATTAAATTCCATTCCATTCCATTCCATTCCATTCCATTCCATTCCATTCCGTTCCGTTCCGTTCCGTTCCGTTCCGTTCCATTCCATTCCATTCCATTCCATTCCATTCCATTCCATTCCATTCCATTCCATTCTTTTGTTCTAGAATCCACTCCACTCCACTCCATTCCAATCAATTCCTTTCTGTTACATTCTATTCAATTTCACACTTTGCCACTCCATTCTGTCCACTCCACTGCATTCCATTCCTTTTCGTTAGCCTCCATTCGAGTCAACTCCTTTCCTTTCCATTCCATTCCATTTCATACCATTCCATTCCCTTCCACTTCTTTCCACTCCACTTCACTCCCTTCTTTTCTACTCCATTCCACTCCATTAAACACCACTGCACTTTTTTCCATTCCATTCCATTCCATTGCATTCAAATCCACTCTTCTCCACTCCACACCTCTCCACTCCACTGCATTCCTTTCCTTCCTATTTGCCTCCATTCCAATCAACTCCATTCCATTCCATTCCATTTCAGTCCATTCCATTCCATTCCATTCCACTCCACTCCACTGCATTCCCTTCCATTTTTGTCCATTCCACTCCTTTCCACTCCCCTGCATTCCAATCCTTCCCATTCACCTCCATTCCAGTCAACCCCAGTCCATTCCATTCCATTTCTTTCCATTCCATTCCATTCCCATTCATTCCATTCCATTGCATTCCATTCCACTGCATTCCATTCCATTCCATTCCATTCCTTTCCCAATCATTCCATTCCATTCCATTCCATTCCATTCCATTCCATTCCATTCTGCTGCATGCATCTCCACTCCAATCCACTGTATTCCATTCTATTTCATTCCACTCCATTCCATTCCATTAAAACTGAATCTACTCTACTCCCCTCTATTCCACTCCACTCCATTCCACTCCATTCCATTCCTTTGCATTCCACTCCACTCAACTACACTCCTCTCCATTCCGTTCATTTCCAATTCTCTGCACTCGACTCCACACCATTCCATTCCATTACACTCAATTCCTCTCCACTCCACTCTGTTCTTTTTTTCTCCATTCGACTTCCCTGCATTCCACTGCACTTTGTTCCATTCCGTTCCTTTGCATTCCATTCCATTCCATTTCATTCCAATCCGTTCCATTGCATTCCACCCCATTCCACTCCATTCTACTCCCTTCCATTCTTCTCCATTCCAGTGCACTACACTCTACTTTACTTTTTTCCATTGCATTTCATTCCATTCCATTCCATTCCATTCCATTCCATTCCATTCCATTCCATTCCATTCCATTCCATTCCATTTCATCCCATTCCATTCAAATTCTGTTGCATTCCATTCCATTCCATTCAATTCCATTCCTTTCTTTTCAACAAGAATCCACTCCATTCCACTCCAATCCTTTCCATTCCATTGCATTCATTTCAACTCCACTCTTCTCCACTCCAATCCTTCCGACTCCACTGCAATCCAATCCTTCCCATTCAACTCCCTTCCAGTCCTCTACATTCCATTCCATTCCATTCCATTCCATTCCATTCCATTCCATTGCATTCCATTCCATTCCATTCCATTCCATTCCATTGCTTTCCATTCCATTCCCATTTATTCCATTCCATTCCATTCCATTCCATTCCATTCCATTCCATTCCCATTCATTCCATTCCATTGCATTCCATTCCCAATCATTCCATTCCTTTGCATTCCATTCCATTGCATTCCATTCAATTCCATTCCATTCCCAATCATTCCATTCCATTCCATTCCATTCCATTCCATTCCATTCCATTCCATTCCCCTGCACGCATCTCCACTCCAATCCACTGTATTCCATTCTATTCCATTCCATTCTATTCCATTCCATTAAAACTGAATCGACTCTACTACCCTCTATTCCACTCCATTCCATTCCACTCCATTCCATTCCTTCCCATTCCACTCTACTCATCTACACTCCTCTCCATTCCATTCATTTCCAATTATCTGCACTTGACTCCACACCATTCCATTCCATTCCATTCCGTTCCATTCCATTCCATTCCATTCCACTCCATTCCATTGCATTCCATTCGCCTCCACGCAACTAATTTCCAATCCACTGCATTCCATTCCATTCCATTCTATTCCATTCCTTTCCATTCCACATGAATCCACTCTACTCCCCTCCGTTCCACTCCACTCCAATGCATTCCATTCCTTTCCATTCCATTCAAATCCACTCTTCTCCACTCCACTCCTCTCCACTCCTTCCCATTCCATTCATTTCAAATACACTGCACTCCACTCCACTCCATTACAATTCACTTCATTCGTTTTCATTCATTTCCAGTGTATTGCAGTGCATTCCATTACTTTCCATTCCATTCCATTCTACTAAAATCCACTCCACTCCAATCCACTTTTTACATTCCATTCCATACCATTCCATTCCATTCCATTCCATTCCATTCCTTTCCATTCTTTTCCCCTGGAATCCACTCGACTCCACTCCAATCCATTCCATTCCATTCCATTCCATTCAAATCCACTGTTCTCCACTCCACTCCTCTCCACTCCAATGTATTCCATTCCTACCCATTCGCCTCCATTCCAGTCCACTCTATTCCATTCCATTTAATCCCAATCCATTCCATTCGATCCCATTCCATTCCATTCCACCCAATCCCATTCCATTCCATCCATTCCCATTCCATTCCATTCCATTCCATTCCATTCCATTCCATTCCATATTTTTCCATTCCATTCCATTCCATTACTTTCCACTAGAATCCACTCCACTTCAATCCATTCCATTCCATTCAGTTCAAATCCACTCTTCTCCACTCCACTCCTCTCAACTCCACTGCGTTCCATTCCTTCCCATTGGCCTCCATTCCATTCCATTCCATTCCATTCCATTCCATTCCATTCCACACCAGTCCATGACTCTCCATTCCATTTCACTACTTTCCTTTCTTCTGCGTTCCACTCCACTGGACTCCACTGCACTTTTTTCCATTCCTTTCAATTCCATTTCATTCATTTCCCTTCCATTCCTTTCCATTCCATTCCATTCCATTCCATTCCATTCCATTCCTTTCCGTTCCGTTCCATTCCATTCCATTCCATTCCATTCCATTCCATTCCATTCTTTTGCTCTAGAATCCACTCCACTCCACTCCATTCCAATCAATTCCTTTCTGTTACATTCTATTCAAGTTCACACTTTGCCACTCCATTCTGTCCACTCCACTGCATTCCATTCCTTTTCATTAGCCTCCATTCGAATCAACTCCTTTCCTTTCCATTCCATTCCATTTCATACCATTCCATTCCCTTCCACTTCTTTCCACTTCACTTCACTCCCTTCTTTTCTTCTACATTCCACTCCACTAAACTCCACTGCACTTTTTTCCATTCCATTCCATTCCATTGCATTCAAATCCACTCTTCTCCACTCCACACCTCTCCACTCCACTGCATTCCTTTCCATCCTATTTGCCTCCATTCCAATCAACTCCATTCCATTCCATTCCATTTCAGTACATTCCATTCCATTCCATTCCACTCCACTCCACTGCATTCCCTTCCATTTTTGTCCATTCCACTCCTTTCCACTCCACTGCATTCCAATCCTTCCCATTCACCTCCATTCCAGTCAACCCCAGTCCATTCCATTCCATTTCTTTCCATTCCATTCCATTCCCATTCATTCCATTCCATTGCATTCCATTCCACTGCATTCCATTCCATTCCATTCCATTCCTTTCCCAATCATTCCATTCCATTCCATTCCATTCCATTCTGCTGCATGCATCTCCACTCCAATCCACTGTATTCCATTCTATTTCATTCCACTCCATTCCATTCCATTAAAACTGAATCTACTCTACTCCCCTCTATTCCACTCCACTCCATTCCACTCCATTCCATTCCTTTGCATTCCACTCCACTCAACTACACTCCTCTCCATTCCGTTCATTTCCAATTCACTGCACTCGACTCCACACCATTCCATTCCATTGCACTCAATTCCTCTCCACTCCACTCTGTTCTTTTTTTCTCCTTTCGACTTCCCTGCATTCCACTGCACTTTGTTCCATTCCCTTCCTTTGCATTCCATTCCATTCCATTTCATTGCAATCCTTTCCATTGCATTCCACCCCATTCCACTCCATTCTACTCCCTTGCATTCTTCTCCATTCCAGTGCACTACACTCTACTTTACTTTTTTCCATTGCATTTCATTCCATTGCATTTCATTCCATTCCATTCCATTCCATTCCATTTCATCCCATTCCATTCAAATTCTGTTGCATTCCATTCCATTCCATTCAATTCCATTCCTTTCTTTTCAACAAGAATCCACTCCATTCCACTACAATCCTTTCCATTCCATTGCATTCATTTCAACTCCACTCTTCTCCACTCCAATCCTTCCGACTCCACTGCAATCCAATCCTTCCCATTCAACTCCCTTCCAGTCCTCTACATTCCATTCCAATCCATTCCATTCGAATACATTCTACTCATCTAAATTCCTTCCTTTCTTCTCCATTCCACTCCACTGCAATTTTTTGCATTCCATTCCATTCCATTCCATTCCATTCCATTGCATTCCATTCCAATCCATTCCATTCCATTCCATTGCATTCCATTCCATTCCATTCAATTCCATTCCATTCCATTCCATTCCATTCCCATTTATTCCATTCCATTCCATTCCCATTCATTCCAGTCCATTGCATTCCATTCCCAATCATTCCATTCCTTTGCATTCCATTCCATTGCATTCCATTCAATTCCATTCCATTCCCAATCATTCCATTCCATTCCATTCCATTCCATTCCATTCCATTCCATTCCATTCCATTCCACTGCACGCAACTCCACTCCAATCCACTGTATTCCATTCTATTCCTTTCCATTCTATTCCATTCCATTAAAACTGAATCGATTCTACTACCCTCTATTCCACTCCATTCCATTCCACTCCATTCCATTCCTTCCCATTCCACTCTACTCATCTACACTCCTCTCCATTCCATTCATTTCCAATTATCTGCACTTGACTCCACACCATTCCATTTCATTCCATTCCATTCCATTCCATTCCATTCCATTCCACTCCATTCCATTGCATTCCATTCGCCTCCACGCAACTTATTTCCAATCCACTGCATTCTATTCCATTCCATTCTATTTCATTCCTTTCCATTCCACATGAATCCATTCTACTCCCCTCCGTTCCACTCCACTCCAATGCATTCCATTCCTTTCCATTCCATTCAAATCCACTCTTATCCACTCCACTCCTCTCCACTCCTTCCCATTCCAATCTTTTCAAATACACTGCACTCCACTCCACTCCATTCCAATTCACTTCATTCCTTTTCATTCATTTCCATTGTATTGCATTGCATTCCATTACTTTCCATTCCATTCCATTCTACTAAAATCCACTCCACTCCAATCCACTTTTCCATTCCATTCCATACCATTCCATTCCATTCCGTTCCATTCTTTTCCCCTGGAATCCACTCGACTCCACTCCAATCCATTCCATTCCATTCCATTCCATTCAAATCCACTGTTCTCCACTCCACTCCTCTCCACTTCACTCCTCTCCACTCCACTGTATTCCATTCCTACCCATTCGCCTCCATTCCAGTCCACTCTACTCCATTCCATTCCATCCCTATCCATTCCATTCGATCCCATTCCATTCCATTCCACCCAATCCCATTCCATTCCATACAATCCCATTCCATTCCATTCCATTCCATTCCATTCCATTCCATTCCATATTTTTCCATTCCATTCCATTCCATTACTTTCCAGTAGAATCCACTCCACTTCAATCCATTCCATTCCATTCAGTTCAAATCCACTCTTCTCCACTCCACTCCTCTCAACTCCACTGCGTTCCATTCCTTCCCATTGGCCTCCATTCCATTCCATTCCATTCCATTCCATTCCATTCCATTCCATTCCATTCCATTCCACACCAGTCCATGACTCTCCATTCCATTTCACTACTTTCCTTTCTTCTGCGTTCCACTCCACTGAACTCCACTGCACTTTTTTCCATTCCTTTCAATTCCATTTCATTCATTTCCCTTCCATTCCTTTCCATTCCTTTCCATTCCATTCCATTCCATTCCATTCCATTCCATTCCATTCCATTCCATTCTTTTGCTCTAGAATCCACTCCACTCCACTCCATTCCAATCAATTCCTTTCTGTTACATTCTATTCAAGTTCACACTTTGCCACTCCATTCTGTCCACTCCTCTGCATTCCATTTCTTTTCATTAGCCTCCATTCGAGTCAACTCCTTTCCTTTCCATTCCATTCCATTTCATACCATTCCATTCCCTTCCACTTCTTTCCACTCCACTTCACTCCCTTCTTTTCTTCTACATTCCACTCCACTAAACTCCACTGCACTTTTTTCCATTCCATTCCATTCCATTGCATTCAAATCCACTCTTCTCCACTCCACACCTCTCCACTCCACTGCATTCCTTTCCTTCCTATTTGCCTCCGTTCCAATCAACTCCATTCCATTCCATTCCATTTCAGTCCATTCCATTCCATTCCATTCCACTCCACTCCACTGCATTCCCTTCCATTTTTGTCCATTCCTCTCCTTTCCACTCCACTGCATTCCAATCCTTCCCATTCACCTCCATTCCAGTCAACCCCAGTCCATTCCATTCCATTTCTTTCCATTCCATTCCTTTCCATTACATTCCATTCCATTCCACTCCATTCCAATCCACTACACTCCCTTCCTTCCTTCTCGATTCCATTCCACTCCATTCCACTCCACTACACTCACTTCCTTCTTTCTCCTTTCCATTCCACTACACTCCCCTTTTTTTATTCCATTCCATTCCATTAAATTCCATTCCATTCCATTCCATTCCATTCCATTCTATTACAGTAGAATCCACTCCACTCCACTCCACTCCATTCCATTCCTTTCCATACCATTCAAATCCACTCTTCTCCACTCCACTCCTCTCCACTCCACTGCATTCCATTCCTTCCCTTTCGCCTCCATTTCATTCCATTCCATTCCATTCCACTCCACTCCATTCCATTCCATTCCATTCCTTTTCATTCATTTTCATTGTATTCAATTCAATTCCATTATTTCCATTCCATTCCATTCCACTCCATACCACTCCACTCCTATCCACTGCATTCCATTTGATTCCATTTCGTTCCAATACACTCCATTCCACTCCACTCCCTTCCTTTCTTTTCAATTCCACTCCACTGCACTGCACTGCTTTGCACTTTTTTCCATTCCATTCCATTCCATTTCTTTCCCTTCCGCCTGAACCGACTCTATTACCTTCCGTTCCACTCCATTCCACGCTATTCCATTCCATTCCATTACACTCCTTTCCATTCCTTCCCATTCCAGTCCACTCCACTCCAATCCTCTCCATTCCATTCATTTCCAATACACTGCGCTCCACTGTACTCCATTCCATTCCATTCTGTTACTTTTCATTCCCTTCCATTGTATTCCCATTCAACTCCCTTCCAGTCCTCTACATTCCATTCCAATCCATTCCATTCGATTTCATTCTACTCATCTAAATTCCTTCCTTTCTTCTCCATTCCACTCCACTGCAATTTTTTCCATTCCATTCCATTCCATTCCATTGCATTCCATTCCATTCCATTCCATTCCATTGCTTTCCATTCCATTCCCATTTATTCCATTCCATTCCATTCCATTCCGTTCCCATTCATTCCATTCCATTGCATTCCATTCCCAATCATTCAATTCCTTTCATTCCATTCCATTGCATTCCATTCAATTCCATTTCATTCCCAATCATTCCATTCCATTCCATTCCATTCCATTCCATTCCATTCCATTCCATTCCCCTGCACGCAACTCCACTCCAATCCACTGTATTCCATTCTATTCCATTCCATTCTATTCCATTCCATTAAAACTGAATCGACTCTACTACCCTCTATTCCACTCCATTCCATTCCACTCCATTCCATTCCTTCCCATTCCACTCTACTCATCTTCACTCCTCTCCATTCCATTCATTTCCAATTATCTGCACTTGACTCCACACCATTCCATTCCATTCCATTCCATTCCATTCCATTCCATTCCACTCCATTCCATTGCATTCCATTCGCCTCCACGCAACTAATTTCCAATCCACTGCATTCCATTCCATTCTATTCCATTCCTTTCCATTCCACATGGATCCACTCTACTCCCCTCCGTTCCACTCCACTCCAATGCGTTCCATTCCTTTCCATTCCATTCAAATCCACTCTTCTCCACTCCACTCCTCTCCACTCCTTCCCATTCCATTCATTTCAAATACACTGCACTCCACTCCACTCCATTCCAATTCACTTCATTCCTTTTCATTCATTTCCATTGTATTGCATTGCATTCCATTACTTTCCATTCCATTCCATTCTACTAAAATCCACTCCACTCCAATCCACTTTTTCCATTCCATTCCATACCATTCCATTCCATTCCATTCCATTCCTTTCCATTCTTTTCCCCTGGAATCCACTCAACTCCACTCCAATCCATTCCATTCCATTCCATTCCATTCAAATCCACTGTTCTCCACTCCACTCCTCTCCAATCCACTCTATTCCATTCCTACCCATTCGCCTCCATTCCAGTCCACTCTATTCCATTCCATTCCATCCCAATCCATTCCATTCGATCCCATTCCATTCCATTCCACCCAATCCCATTCCATTCCATCCAATCCCATTCCATTCCATTCCGTTCCCTATTTTTCCATTCCATTCCATTCCATTACTTTCCACTAGTATCCACTCCACTTCAATCCATTCCATTCCATTCAGTTCAAATCCACTCTTCTCCACTCCACTCCTCTCAACTCCACTGCGTTCCATTCCTTCCCATTGGCCTCCATTCCATTCCATTACATTCCATTCCATTCCATTCCATTCCACACCAGTCCATGACTCTCCATTCCATTTCACTACTTTCCTTTCTTCTGCGTTCCACTCCACTGAACTCCACTGCACTTTTTTCCATTCCTTTCAATTCCATTTCATTCATTTCCTTTCCATTCCTTTCCATTCCATTCCATTCCATTCCATTCCATTCCATTCCATTCCGTTCCGTTCCGTTCCGTTCCATTCCATTCCATTCCATTCCATTCCATTCCATTCCATTCCATTCCATTCTTTTGCTCTAGAATACACTCCACTCCACTCCATTCCAATCAATTCCTTTCTGTTACATTCTCTTCAAGTTCACACTTTGCCACTCCATTCTGTCCACTCCACTGCATTCCATTCCTTTTCATTATCCTCCATTCGAGTCAACTCCTTTCCTTTCCATTCCATTCCATTTCATACCACTCCATTCCCTTCCACTTCTTTCCACTCCACTTCACTCCCTTCTTTTCTTCTACATTCCACTCCACTAAACTCCACTGCACTTTTTTCCATTCCATTCCATTCCATTGCATTCAAATCCACTCTTCTCCACTCCACACCTCTCCACTCCACTGCATTCCTTTCCTTCCTATTTGCCTCCATTCCAATCAACTCCTTTCCATTCCATTCCATTTCAGTCCATTCCATTCCATTCCATTCCACTCCACTCCACTGCATTCCCTTCCATTTTTGTCCATTCCACTCCTTTCCACTCCCCTGCATTCCAATCCTTCCCATTCACCTCCATTCCAGTCAACCCCAGTCCATTCCACTCCATTTCTTTCCATTCCATTCCATTCCCATTCATTCCATTCCATTGCATTCCATTCCACTGCATTCCATTCCATTCCATTCCATTCCTTTCCCAATCATTCCATTCCATTCCATTCCATTCCATTCCATTCTGCTGCATGCATCTCCACTCCAATCCACTGTATTCCATTCTATTTCATTCCACTCCATTCCATTCCATTAAAACTGAATCTACTCTACTCCCCTCTATTCCACTCCACTCCATTCCACTCCATTCCATTCCTTTGCATTCCACTCCACTCAACTACACTCCTCTCCATTCCGTTCATTTCCAATTCACTGCACTCGACTCCACACCATTCCATTCCATTACACTCAATTCCTCTCCACTCCACTCTGTTCTTTTTTTCTCCATTCGAATTCCCTGCATTCCACTGCACTTTGTTCCATTCCGTTCCTTTGCATTCCATTCCATTCCATTTCATTCCAATCCGTTCCATTGCATTCCACCCCATTCCACTCCATTCTACTCCGTTCCATTCTTCTCCATTCCAGTGCACTACACTCTACTTTACTTTTTTCCATTGCATTGCATTCCATTCCATTCCATTCCATTCCATTCCATTCCATTCCATTCCATTCATTTCATCCCATTCCATTCAAATTCTGTTG
Source organism: Symphalangus syndactylus (assembly GCF_028878055.3). Classification (NCBI taxonomy): domain Eukaryota; kingdom Metazoa; phylum Chordata; class Mammalia; order Primates; family Hylobatidae; genus Symphalangus; species Symphalangus syndactylus. Next base: position 53,417,364 of record NC_072440.2, read on the forward strand.
CATTCCATTCCATTCCATTCAATTCCATTCCTTTCTTTTCAACAAGAATCCACTCCATTCCACTCCAATCCTTTCCATTCCATTGCATTCATTTCAACTCCACTCTTCTCCACTCCAATCCTTCCGACTCCACTGCAATCCAATCCTTCCCATTCAACTCCCTTCCAGTCCTCTACATTCCATTCCAATCCATTCCATTCGATTTCATTCTACTCATCGAAATTCCTTCCTTTCTTCTCCATTCCACTCCACTGCAATTTTTTCCATTCCATTCCATTCCATTCCATTCCATTGCATTCCATTCCATTCCATTCCATTCCATTGCATTCCATTCCATTCCATTCCATTCCATTGCTTTCCATTCCATTCCCATTTATTCCATTCCATTCCATTCCATTCCATTCCCATTCATTCCATTCCATTGCATTCCATTCCCAATCATTCCATTCCTTTGCATTCCATTCCATTGCATTCCATTCAATTCCATTCCATTCCCAATCATTCCATTCCATTCCATTCCATTCCATTCCATTCCATTCCATTCCATTCCATTCCCCTGCACGCAACTCCACTCCAATCCACTGTATTCCATTCTATTCCATTCCATTCTATTCCATTCCATTAAAACTGAATCGACTCTACTACCCTCTATTCCACTCCATTCCATTCCACTCCATTCCATTCCTTCCCATTCCACTCTACTCATCTACACTCCTCTCCATTCCATTCATTTCCAATTATCTGCACTTGACTCCACACCATTCCATTCCATTCCATTCCATTCCATTCCATTCCATTCCATTCCACTCCATTCCATTGCATTCCATTCGCCTCCACGCAACTAATTTCCAATCCACTGCATTCCATTCCATTCCATTCTATTCCATTCCTTTCCATTCCACATGAATCCACTCTACTCCCCTCCGTTCCACTCCACTCCAATGCATTCCATTCCTTTCCATTCCATTCAAATCCACTCTTCTCCACTCCACTCCTCTCCACTCCTTCCCATTCCATTCATTTCAAATACACTGCACTCCACTCCACTCCATTCCAATTCACTTCATTCGTTTTCATTCATTTCCAGTGTATTGCAGTGCATTCCATTACTTTCCATTCCATTCCATTCTACTAAAATCCACTCCACTCCAATCCACTTTTTACATTCCATTCCATACCATACCATTCCATTCCATTCCATTCCATTCCATTCCTTTCCATTCTTTTCCCCTGGAATCCACTCGACTCCACTCCAATCCATTCCATTCCATTCCATTCCATTCAAATCCACTGTTCTCCACTCCACTCCTCTCCAATCCACTGTATTCCATTCCTACCCATTCGCCTCCATTCCAGTCCACTCTATTCCATTCCATTAAATCCCAATCCATTCCATTCGATCCCATTCCATTCCATTCCACCCAATCCCATTCCATTCCATCCAATCCCATTCCATTCCATTCCATTCCATTCCATTCCATTCCATTCCATTCCATTCCATATTTTTCCATTCCATTCCATTCCATTACTTTCCAATAGAATCCACTCCACTTCAATCCATTCCATTCCATTCAGTTCAAATCCACTCTTCTCCACTCCACTCCTCTCAACTCCACTGCGTTCCATTCCTTCCCATTGGCCTCCATTCCATTCCATTCCATTCCATTCCATTCCATTCCATTCCACACCAGTCCATGACTCTCCATTCCATTTCACTACTTTCCTTTCTTGTGCGTTCCAATCCACTGGACTCCACTGCACTTTTTTCCATTCCTTTCAATTCCATTTCATTCATTTCCCTTCCATTCCTTTCCATTCCATTCCATTCCATTCCATTCCATTCCATTCCTTTCCGTTCCGTTCCTTTCCATTCCATTCCATTCCATTCCATTCCATTCCATTCTTTTGCTCTAGAATCCACTCCACTCCACTCCATTCCAATCAATTCCTTTCTGTTACATTCTATTCAAGTTCACACTTTGCCACTCCATTCTGTCCACTCCACTGCATTCCATTCCTTTTCATTAGCCTCCATTCGAATCAACTCCTTTCCTTTCCATTCCATTCCATTTCATACCATTCCCTTCCCTTCCACTTCTTTCCACTTCACTTCACTCCCTTCTTTTCTTCTACATTCCACTCCACTAAACTCCACTGCACTTTTTCCCATTCCATTCCATTCCATTGCATTCAAATCCACTCTTCTCCACTCCACACCTCTCCACTCCACTGCATTCCTTTCCTTCCTATTTGCCTCCATTCCAATCAACTCCATTCCATTTCATTCCATTTCAGTCCATTCCATTCCACTCCACTCCACTGCATTCCCTTCCATTTTTGTCCATTCCACTCCTTTCTACTCCACTGCATTCCAATCCTTCCCATTCACCTCCATTCCAGTCAACCCCAGTCCATTCCATTCCATTTCTTTCCATTCCATTCCATTCCATTGCATTCCATTCCACTGCATTACATTCCATTCCATTCCATTCCTTTCCCAATCATTCCATTCCATTCCATTCCATTCCATTCTGCTGCATGCATCTCCACTCCAATCCACTGTATTCCATTCTATTTCATTCCACTCCATTCCATTCCATTAAAACTGAATCTACTCTACTCCCCTCTATTCCACTC